>NC_072403.2:170272500-180272500 GCF_028858775.2 Pan troglodytes
TTTCCTTTAAGAATTTTAAGAGCTCTATATTAGGGCTGTGGAAGTAGCAGGTTTATTTATTTATTTTTGGTTTTGTTTTTTTACATGATGTGGGGAGGTGTTGGCTTCCGGAGTTAAAGTCCGTAGTGCTGAATTAGAGGGAGGAATATGGAGAAAAATGTTTTCAACACAATGGAACTTTCATACATGGAAGATGATTAGGAAGTCATGATTGCTTCCTGTGGTTGAGAAATACGAACTTTATGCATTTACTATTGTTTATTTTAAAATAATGTCCTCTTCATTTAGAAAGAGTTTGTGTGTATAAATCATATTTATCTTTCAGCCTTGCATATGGAGCTCTAAGAGTGGCAGTTTGGTTATTCACAGTTTTTTACCTACCAAAACTCTGAGTAGAAAAAGATGTTTAACCCATAAAGCAATGTGTGGTACCTGAAGCCTGTTTTAAATGGAATCATCCAACATTGATGCTGAGATGGCGAGTAATGAAAGAAGGGTCAAGAGACAGCAGCCTTCCTTCAGGCCAAATTTCAGCCCTCTCACTGGATAGTTTATAGGACAGTGGGAAGCCCAGGTTTTCTTTTTGATTTTGCTATAGATTCCAGTATCTGAATTCAGGAAGGTTTGTGGAGTGGCTACCATGTGCATGGCTAAGCTAGGTCGGAATTTTTATTCATCTGTTCTACTCATTTGCAACATCAATTAACAATCTCCTGGAGAGAGTGAAGATAGAGTGGCTCAACTATGCATGTGATTTGTAAAATGCATTTAAAAACTGAGTATAACCTCTTATGAAATGCTGTGATTTAGTTACTGCATGGGTTTCTGTTTAGCATTCTGTGCAGCATTTCAATATTACCAAAAGCCTTACAGAAATTGTACATTTGTCTTTAGTGAGACTTCATGGAATATGTAATTAAAATGTCAAATGTCTTTTAATTTGGCTGAGATAATGTTAATTTAGTTACTAAATTGTAACATACTAAACATACTATTTTTTTGTGGTAAAATGTACATACCATAAAATTTATCATCCTGGCTGGGTGTGGTGGCTCCCGCCTATAATCCCAGTACTTTGGGAGGCTGAGGCAGATGGATCCCTTTAGGCCAGGAGTTCGAGACCAGCCTGGCCAACATGGTGAAACCCTGTCTCTACTAAAAATACAAAAATTAACCAGTTGCTGTGGCACACACCTGTAATCCCAGCTACCTGAGAGGCAGAGGCAAAAGAATTGCTTGAACCCGGGAGGCTGAGGTTGCTGTAAGGTTGCAGTGAGCAGAGGTTGCACCACTGCACTCCAGCCTGGGTGACACAGTGAAACTCTGTCTCAAAGAAAAAAAAAAACAAACTTAAATTTTCAGTGTACAGTTCAGTAGCATTAAGTATATTCACGTTGTCATGCAACTATCACTTCTGTCCAGAACTTTGTTCAGATTCCCAAACTGAAACTCCAGACCTGTTAAACCCCAACTCTTTCTTTTCCCCTCACTGCAGCCCCTGGAAACCACCCCTCTATTTTCTATCTCTATGAATTTGACTACTCTAGGTACCTCATGTAAGTGCAATCACACAGTATTTGCCCTTTCATTACTGGCTTATTTCACTTAGCGTGATATCCTCAGGGTTCATCCATGTTATAGCATGTGTCAGCATTTGCATCCTTTTGTTCTTGCTGTTGTTTCTAGAGACAAGGTCTCACTATGTTGCCCAGGCTGGTCTTGAACTCTTGGGCTCAAGCAGTCCTCCCAGCTAGGCCTCCTGAAGTGCTTGGTTTACAGGCATGAGCCACCACGCCCAGCCGAATTCCTGTCCTTCTAAAAACTGAATAATATTCCATTGTATGTATATACCACATTTTGTTGATAAACGTTCTAGATTTTTGTATACTAAATGTTAGTAACTGTGGTACTTCATGATGATCAGGACCCTTGTATTTGACCTTAGTGAAAAGACCACGAGGCAATGATCAGGAACTCTGATTAGAAGTTATAGAACACTTATTTTATTAAAACAAATTAAATTAATTAAATTAGTTAAAACAAATTCGTTATTGTTTAATGCATAGAAACTCTTTAAAATAAGGACCCATGGGGGATAAAACCAGTACCTGTGTTAAATCCTTGCTGGGTCCTATCACTTCCCTTCTATATGGATGATGACATTCCAGCACATCTTCCTGAAATTGCGGCTGATGCACATGTTGTTTTTATTTCCCAGCTAATGTTGTAGTGGTGGTATATTTTGCTGAATGGAAAGGTATATTCATTTATAGGGCTCCTTTAAAATTCAATAAATCTTAAAGGGAAATGTAGGTAAATGTTAATAGAATTCCAGTATGGGAAAAGTCTTTCTAAGCTTAACACCAAATGGAAACCTATAAAGTAAAAGATTTGACAGCAGTTTTTACAGCATATGTTATTTTCAGTGTCTGTATAGTGAAGAATGGCATGAGCAAAAAGACAAATGACAAACTGGAAAAATATGTGCAACATATATTAAGCATCTCAATTTATATAGACCCTTAAAAATCAATAAGAAAAAGATGAACAGTTCATTAGAAAAATGGGCTAAGGACATGAGCAGATCTTTTTTTCTTTACATTTCAACTATTTATCATGGAATTCTTTTTTTTCTTGTGGCCATTCATTTAATTAAGTGAAGAACATCAGTGTATTAAGAAAGTTCCTCTTTATCACATGATATTTCTAAGCAGATATTTTGGAATGCTCAGAAGATTCCACTTTCAGTCACCTAAGGCCTCCTAAGACATAATTTAAAGTGGAACTTGAACAGAAAGAAGTGTCTTCAGACTCTAGCTGAAATAGTAGAAGTAGTTTCTGTTTAAATCCTGGAAAACCTTAGATAAGGTTTGTGAAACTGAAAAAAGATCAAATCAGCACACACAGATAAAGGATACAACAGATACCAAGATGGGTAAATGCCCAATTCTTTTCTTTTCTTTTTTTCTTTGTTTTTTTTTTTGAGATAGGGTCTTGCTCTGTCACCCAGGCTGGAGTGCAGTGGCCCCATCGCGGCTCACTGTAACCTCCGCCTCCCAGTTTCAAGCGATTCTGCCTCAGCCACCCGAGTAGCTGGGACTACAGGTGCGTGCCACCACACCCAGCTAATTTTTGTATGTTTAGTAGAGACAGGGTTTCACTGTGTTGGCCAGGCTGGTCTCAAACTCCAGACCTTGTGATCTGCCCACCTCAGCCTCCCAAAGTGCTGGGATTACAGGTGTGAGCCACCATGCCCGGCCATATTTTCAGTGCTCATAATCTGTACAAAGCTATGAGGCAACCAGTAGGCCATATCTCACTAGGCAGACTTTGAGGAAGATGTTTTCCATTTGAAACACAAGGAATTATTTATGAAAATATGGAGATGAAGAGGGAGCAGTTCTGTGCTTCTTGCTGTATTACCTTTATTATATTCCTAATGTTACTGAGACTAGTTTAAAAACAGCCTTCAACAAGAATATTGTCATCACCAGCCACCTTTTCCACCTTTCTTCTTTTTCTGTTGCTGGAGCCCCTGCAGGTCTCTGGTGTCTTGGGGGTATGATGTTACTTGTAGAGGCAGATAGTGTCGCTGCACTGCCAGGTCTTGGGGAGGTGGGTGGGCTACTCACAGTTTTTCTGGCATCCAGTTCAGATGAAGCTCCTGCAGTTGCTCCCTGGGTCCCTTTTCCCATCTGATCCTTCTTTTTTTTTTTTATTGATCATTCTTGGGTGTTTCTCGCAGAGGGGGATTTGGCAGGGTCACAGGACAATAGTGGAGGGAAGGTCAGCAGATAAACAAGTGAACAAAGGTCTCTGGTTTTCCTAGGCAGAGGACCCTGCGGCCTTCCGCAGTGTTTGTGTCCCTGGGTACTTGAGATTAGGGAGTGGTGATGACTCTTAAGGAGCATGCTGCCTTCAAGCATCTGTTTAACAAAGCACATCTTGCACCGCCCTTAATCCATTCAACCCTGAGTGGATACAGCACATGTTTCAGAGAGCACAGGGTTGGGGGTAAGGTCACAGATCAACAGGATCCCAAGGCAGAAGAATTTTTCTTAGTACAGAACAAAATGAAAAGTCTCCCATGTTTACCTCTTTCTACACAGACATGGCAACCATCCGATTTCTCAATCTTTTCCCCACCTTTCCCCCCTTTCTATTCCACAAAACCGCCGTTGTCATCGTGGCCCGTTCTCAATGAGCTGTTGGGTACACCTCCCAGACGGGGTGGTGGCCAGGCAGAGGGGCTCCTCCCTTCCCAGTAGGGGCGGCTGGGCAGAGGCGCCCCTCACCTCCCGGACGGGGCAGCTGGCCAGGCGGGGGGCTGACCCCCCCACCTCCCTCCCGGACGGGGCGGCTGGCCGGGCGGGGGGCTGACCCCCCCCCACCTCCCTCCCGGATGGGGCAGCTGGCCGGGCAGAGGGGCTCCTCACTTCCCAGTAGGGTCGGCCGGGCAGAGGCGCCCCTCACCTCCCGGACGGGGCAGCTGGCCAGGCGGGGGGCTGACCCCCCCACCTCCCTCCCGGACGGGGCGGCTGGCCGGGCGGGGGGCTGACCCCCCCACCTCCCTCCCGGACGGGGCGGCTGGCCGGGCGGGGGGCTGACCCCCCCACCTCCCTCCCGGACGGGGCGGCTGGCCGGGCGGGGGGCTGACCCCCCCACCTCCCTCCCGGACGGGGCGGCTGGCCGGGTGGGGGGCTGACCCCCCCACCTCCCTCCCGGACGGAGCGGCTGGCCGGGCAGAGGGGCTCCTCACTTCCCAGTAGGGGTGGCCGGGCAGAGGCGCCCCTCACCTCCCGGACGGGGCGGCTGGCTGGGCGGGGGGCTGATCCCCTCACCTCCCTCCCGGACGGGGCGGCTGGCCGGGCGGGGGGCTGACCCCCCCACCTCCCTCCCAGACGGGGCGGCTGGCCGGGCCGGGGGCTGACCCCCCCACCTCCCTCCCGGACGAGGTGGCTGCCGGGCGGAGACGCTCCTCACTTCCCAGACGGGGTGGCTGCTGGGCGGAGGGGCTCCTCACTTCTCAGACAGGGCGGCTGCCGGGCGGAGGGGCTCCTCACTTCTCAGACGGGGCAGTTGCCAGGCAGAGGGTCTCCTCACTTCTCAGATGGGGCGGCCGGGCAGAGACGCTCCTCACATCCCGGACGGGGCGGCAGGGCAGAGGTGCTCCCCACATCTCAGATGATGGGCGGCTGGGCAGAGACGCTCCTCACTTCCCAGATGTGATGGCGGCCGGGAAGAGGCGCTCCTCACTTCCTAGATGGGATGGCGGCCGGGCAGAGACGCTCCTCACTTTCCAGACTGGGCAGCCGGGCAGAGGGGCTCCTCACATCCCAGACAATGGGCGGCCAGGCGGAGACGCTCCTCACTTCCCAGACGGGGTGGCGGCCGGGCAGAGGCTGCAATCTCGGCACTTTGGGAGGCCAAGGCAGGCTGCTGGGAGGTGGAGGTTGTAGCGAGCCGAGATCACGCCACTGCACTCCAGCCTGGGCACCATTGAGCACTGAGTGAACGAGACTCCGTCTGGGAGTCTGCAATCCCGGCACCTCGGGAGGCCGAGGCTGGCGGATCACTCGCGGTTAGGAGCTGGAGACCAGCCCGGCCAACACAGCGAAACCCCGTCTCCACCAAAAAAATACGAAAACCAGTCAGGTGTGGCGGCGTGCACCTGCAATCGCAGGCACTGGGCAGGCTGAGGCAGGAGAATCAGGCAGGGAGGTTGCAGTGAGCCAAGATGGCAGCAGTACTGTCCAGCTTCGGCTCGGCATCAGAGGGAGACCGTGGAAAGAGAGGGAGAGGGAGACCGTGGGGAGAGGGAGAGGGAGGGGGAGGGGGAGGGAGAAGGGGAGGGCGAGGGCGACGGCTGATCCTTCTTTTTACCCTTCTTTCTTCCCTGGTAGAAAGAACATTCTTGCATTGGCAGCCATCTTTCTGGATCTGGGATAACTTTTGGGTCATAATTCTTAGGCAATTTTCCCTTCTTTTTCTTTTTCAAATCTCCCTTTCCTTGTTCCTTTGGTTGACTATCTCTAGTAACTTTTCCACCCTTCCAAATGTACGTAGCACCAGGAGAATTTTCAAGAGCCTCAACATCTACTTTTAGAGACATACTATCTGATGATGGCAAATGTTTACTAAGAGCTGTGCCTTTCTCTGGATCTGCAAGTGAGTAAGCAGAAATCAACTGTGCCAGGGTATGAATATCTTTTGGATTTTGTTTCCATAGCTGTTCTAGGTCACTAATTGCCTCCTCCCGCCCATATTTGAGCTTGAAGTTTGCAGCTTCTTTTATCAAGGACAAATGAGCAGGAGATTTGAGCTGATGGTTTTGATACCACCAGATAGCTTGTGTGAAGACATCAGTGGTACTATTAAATCTTCTTCATGGCTACACATGGTCACTAATGCAGACACCATGCCTGGTTTCTGCTTTAACTCCTCTCTGCTTCTCAATATTAGACATGCTAAGAAATATTCTCTTGAGAAATTTTCAGCTGTGCCATGGTCAGCTTAATTTCAATTGCATTTTCTTGATGCTGATCTGAAAATTCCTGAAGCAGCTCTATTGCTTTTGTGTGCTGCTTTTCACGCAGAGCTGGGCAGCTTGGGTTAACATAGGTGAGAGATGCTCGGGACTTTGGGAATGTAAACTGGCAGATATTTTGAGGCATTGTTCGGCCTGGTTTGTGTACATAGCAAGTAATGCCTTGTTAAATTGTTTTTTTTTTTGAGATGGTGTCTCGCTCTGTCACCCAGGCTGGAGTGCAGTGGCGTGACCTTGGCTCACCGCAACCTCTGCGTCTCTGGTTCAAGCGATTCTTCTGCCTCAGCCTCCCGAGTAGCCGGGACTACAGGCACGCACCATCACGCCCGGCTAATTTTTGTATTTTTAGTAGAGACGGGGTTTTACCATATTGGCCAGGCTGGTCTCGAACTCCTGACCTTGTGATCTGCCTGCCTCCGCCTCCCAAAGTGCTGGGATTACAGGCATGAGCCACCGCGCCAGGCCAGCTTTGTTAAATTCTATAGCTTGTAGTTGTTTCTTGGAAAGCTTAAACTCTACTCTTTCCGCATTGGTTAATTTCACTTTCTTCTTGGAGTCAAAGACATTTTGGTCCTTGTTAATGGTAATGATGTTATTTGCAATTACATCTAGTAACCCTACATCCGTTGGTTTTAGTTTTATTATTTGATTGTAAAGTTGCAGAGCCTCCTCTGTTTGACCCTGAAGCTGCAGAATATAGGCCATCTGACCATAAGTGATGGCCAGTCCTGCCTGTGGGTCTTCCTCAGTCTCATCAGTGTCTTCTGATAATGAATGGTGGCAAAGACCTTCAGCTTTTTGTAGGATGTTCATGGCCTGGTTCAGCTGGCCGTGGTCTATCAGTGCACATGCAGTGTTGTAGCACAGCTCATGTGTGCCTTCTTGGAAGCCCAGGCTCTCTGGAGCCACTTTTTCCCAATTGCTTTGAGCTGCAACAACTGCTGAAGGGTTTGTTTTCCTCTCCTCATCATAAGCATCGTGGGAGTTTCGGATGAGATCTCTTTATGCCACTAAGCATTCATCATAGCGTTCCAAACGGTGTAACACTTATCCATAAAGCTCCTTCAGTTTGTCTGTCTGCCGGTTGGTACTTTCTACTGTCTTCAAGGCATTCTCAATTCTGTTGAGCCTGTACTCGCAATATGCCTTTTCAAAGGAGAGAGAGTTATTGGCTAACAGTTTGGTGCAAGTATTGATGACATTCAAGGCTTCTCTGAAACTTCCATTCTGGATAAGGCATATCACTTTACAATGCAGGCCAGTTACATCATCTTTGTGGATCTGCAGTATCTTATTGACAGGCTTGAGAGCACACAGGAAGTTGCTGTTCTGGCCGTACCGGTTCACTTCACTCCACACAGCACAGGCACTGAAACTCCACCCTGCTGCTCACTGTCGCCCAGGCTGGAGTGCAGTGGCGCAATCTTGGCTCACTGCAACCTTCGCCTCCCGGGTTCAAGTGCTTCTCCTTGCCCCAGCTTCCCAAGTAGCTGGGATTACAGGTGCCCACCACAACACCTGGCTAATTTTTTTGTTGTTTTTAGTAGAGACAGGGTTTCACTATGTTGGCTAGGCTGGTCTCGAACTCCTGACTTCGTGATCCGCCCGCCTCGGCCTCTCAAAGTGCTGGGATTGCAGACGTGAGCCACCGTACCCGGCCTATCATGGAGATTTTAAAACATTGCTAACAGTGGAGACTGGTGTAATAAAGCACTGTATCTTGCCCAGCTTTGGCAATTTTAAAACATTACCAGTTTTGTTTGAGCAATACCTCTCACGTCCCTCCACTTGGATTATTTTAAAGCAAATCAAGCTGTCATATAATTTTGTCTGTAAATATTTTAGTACGTGTCTCTAAAAGAAAAAGACCCCTTAAAATAATTACAATACTATTATCTTACCTTAAAAATTTTTTCTTAGTATCATCAGATATCCAATCAATACTTCTTGACTGCAGTATATATTTGTGTGTATGTATGTGTGTGTATGGGCGTGTACGTATGTGTGTGTTTATATCATATCATATATATATGTATATGATTGTTTGAATTAAGATGCAAATAAGGTCCATACATTGCAGTTGGATGGTTTAAAGTCTCTTTTAACCTATAGGTTCTCTATCTTTTTTTTTCTTTGCAACTCTTTATTGAAGAAACTGAATTTTATTCTTTGCATCCTTGTAATGTAAAATATGTTATTTTATTTCTTGTGTTTCCTATACATTGGTAGTTCATTGTAGAGGCTAAATCAAAAGAATCCAATTTTATTTTTTTGTGAGGGCAGGATTGTTTTCATCAGGAAGTCTTCTTTCTTTCTTTTTGTGATACTAGCAACCATTCTTGAATGTTAACTTGGTCTATGAGTTCAGGAGGGATTACAATATGGTTACATCCTGTCATTTAGTTATTAGCTGAAATAGGTGTGTGTGTGTGTGTGTGTGTGTGTGTGTGTGTGTGTGTGTAGAAATTCTCCTTTGTCAATTATTTGGTTACCTTGAGGTATAGAGTGTATAGGAAGGGTTTGAAAAGTGTCTTGATTATTTCCCTTGATTTACCAGTTTTCAAAGTTATGATTTGGTCCCCTAGCATCCTCCAGTGGTGATGGTTGAGGGTTTTAAATTTTTTCGCATAACATTATGAACGCCTATTTTAGCATACGTGGTGTGTTTCAGTCCATTGCAGTTACTGTCCTTTTGATGCTCAAATTGCCCCCTCTTTGGGCAGTGTAGGCTTATTTAGGTTGGCACCTGAGTCCTTCTGACATGTCTCTAGTAATCTCATAGCTTCCTTGCTTTACAGTATGATGAGATGTTTCAGGTTCGTCCTGTATACTTTCTGTTTCAGACATGAAATCAGAGCAGACCATTTTTAAAAGAAAAAAAACCTAAATGTGCAATAAACAAAATGTTCAGTTTTACTAGTCATTAAATAAATAGAATTCAGAGCTAAAGTAGATACCATTTGTTGTGGACTGAGTGTTTGAGTCCCCCTACCCCCCTTCATATGTTGAAGCCGTAAGTCCCAATGTGATAGTATTTGGAAGTGGGGTCTGTAGGAGGTAATTAAGGTTAGATGAGGTCATGAGTGTGGGGCCTTCATATGGGCTTAGTGTCCTTAGAAGAAGAAACACCAGGAGGCTTGCTTTTTTTCTCCCCATGTGAGCACACAGCAGGATGGCAGCTGCCTACAAGCCAGGAAAAAAAGCCTGAGAATGAAACCTACCTTGCTGGTACCTTGATCTTAGACTTTTAGCTTCCAGAACTTCGAGAAATAAATTTCTGTTGTGGCCGGGCATGGTGGCTCATGCCTGTAGTCCTAGCACTTTGGGAGGCTGAGGTGAGACGATCACTTGAGCACAGGAGTTTGAGACCAGCCTGGGCAACATAGCGAGACTTTGTCTCTATTTATTTATTTTTTATTTAAATAATAATAAAAAAACTAAAAACATAAAAGAAACAAAATAAATTTCTGTTGTTTAAGCCACTCAGTTTATGGTTTTATCGCAGCCTGAGCAGACTTAAGACAGCATTTTTCAGTGATTATGTTGGCAATATAATTTAGACACAATTTTTTTATTTTTTTGGAGACAGGGTCTTACTTTGTCACCCAGGCTGGAGTGCAGTGGTGCGATCATGCTTACTGCAGCCTGGCCTCCCAGGTTCAAGCAATCCTCCTCCCTTAGCCTTCTGAGTAGCTGGGACTACGGGCACATATCACCACACCTGGTCAATTAAATTTTTTTTTTTTTTTTTAGGGATGAAGCCTCACTATGTTGTCCAGGCTGGTCTTGAACTCCTGGGCTCAAGGGATCCTCCTGCCTTGCCCTCCCGAAGTGTTGGGGTTACAGGTGTGAGCCACCGCACCCGGCCTAGACCCAATTTAGTCCTTTATGGATTTGAAATGATTTGGTAAAGTTTAATATAAAGTATCATGTTATGATGACTTCTGCTGTTCCTTCTCTTGGTGATCTTATTATTTGGGCATCTCCTGGTGTGGAAAGGGAATGATAAGGATGATGGTAATTCTCGGTGCTGGTGCAGATGAAGGGAGGTATGTCCTCTCAGATAGCCTATGTAGACATTGATGCACTCAGTCCAGATAGCTGCTGTTAGATATCACAATGCAAAGTGTGCATAGCCTTCTACCCAGAAAGTCCACATTTAGTAGGAATTTATTCTGAAGAAATAGTAGGAAATGTTAGAACAGATATATGTATATGGTAAAGAACAGGAAATAACCTTAGACAAGGAATTATTTAAATGGATTATATTACCTTCCTTGCATGCAGCCATTGAAAGTGATGACATGCATTTATAGCAACCAATCTGGAAAGGTACCCATAATATTGAGTGAAAAAGATAGGTTACATAAACATAGGCACAGCACTTGGAAACATATAGGCACAGAAGATGCTGAACAACTAGGCTTTGAAGGCTGAGCCGAGAGGATCTAAGCTCCAGAAACCACCTAATAGATGTTTGTTTAGGTAACCATGGTCTCAAAGACTGCACCAACTGGTTTAATTCTCCTGTCATAAGATTCAAATTTCCTGGACTGAGCATATGATTGACCTTGAGTAATTTGCCTACCCCTTAGGGGTGTGTGTGTGTGTGTGTGTGTGTGTGTGTGTGTGTGTGTGTGTGTGTGTATTGTTCTCAATTGAGATTTCTATAAAGACCATATAGAATGGGGACGGACTCACAAGGAGAGTTGAGGTTATTTTAACTAAAGAAAGGGGAAGACATTCCAGGAAGACAAGGAGATAGATGCTCACTACCTATTTAGCTAAAATTAAATACATCTGGGCCCGGCGTGGTGGCTCACGCCTGTAATCCCAGCACTTTGGGAGGCTGAGGTGGGTGGATTACGAGGTCAGGAGATCGAGACCACGGTGAAACCCAGTCTCTACTAAAAATACAAAAAAGGATTAGCCGGGTGTGGTGGCAGGCGCCTGTAGTCCCAGCTACTAGGAGGCTGAGGCAGGAGAATGGCGTGAACCCAGGAGGCGGAGCTTGCAGTGAGCTGAGATCGCACCACTGCACTCCAGCCTGGGCGACAAAGTGAGACTCCATCTCAAAAAAAAAAAAAAAAAAAATTAAATACATTATTTGCTCAGAAACATTAATCACATCTCTATAAAATGACTGCAAACTCTGATAAATAAATGCTTTCTTTTCCCTTTAACCATCTCTTTACCATGGTAGGATCCATACCAGTGAGTCAGCTCTACTTGGTTTCTTGCTTTCATAGAATATAATTGGTGAAAATTAAAATTTTGAATTCATGGATTTAAAAATTTATGCCCTTTTTCCTTTTAAATATGGCTAATTTAGAATCAGTTATTTTTTCTAATGTAAGCAGAAATAACAGTCTCTATACTTATGTGGTGTCAAGGATACTCACCCGTGAGATAAAGAGTATTTTAAGAATAGAATTGAAATGTAGTATTTATGGAAAGCTCCAACAGTAATGGTGTGGTAGGTTATAGAGTGTAGGAAGTTATTCTGTAGGTGTGCAGCGGTGCTGTGCAGAGGATATAGATTTATTTGAACATCTTTCTCACTGTTAGTATTTTTAATCAGAAACACAATTAGAGTCAAAATGGATTTGAGAGAGCTTTGCAAAAGATACACACTATAATGTAAGATACTGATTTCTCACTTTTTAAAAATTAAAGACTCAATTTAGACTGTAATGGATGGGAAAGGATTTGGAAACATGTTACATGGGGTATTAGGTTATTACCATTATTTCTACTGTTTCTTCCTTTTGTAGTTTTAACATGTATCCCAGTTTGTAATGGGCATATTAGATCCCCTGGGATAAAGTGCTTGTAGAGTCTAATCTATTAATGTCTGGTTAAGTCTAAGAATTTGATCCTTTAAGTCAATCATGGTTTATGAAACATCTTTTAAGATTTTTATGAAAGAAAGCTATGAAGTCTTACAGCTTTTATTTGTATGTTTCAGCTATTGATCCAGCTAGTTATTAGTTGGAACACTACATTCTAAAGACTCATTCGTATCTGCTTTCCAAAACTGTTGCTCAGCAATTTTGAATTCTACTTAAATGTTATAGAGTGTTGTCACTAGGTTCAGAATTTTTTCATCCTACTGGATGTTTCTTTTATTAGTTTCTTGTCAAGGACAAAAGGAAGATTAGTTTAAACTTCTTGAGTCAGTTATACCTCTGATTTGTGTGTGTGAATGTTTTTCAGTCCCAGTTAGGGAAGTCAAGAGTTTTGTGTAGGAAGCTCTTACAGGACCATGTTGTTCTCCCCTGCAACTGTGCCTTTCCACTATCTTTGGCTATTAAGAGTGTGTTTACCTCCATGGGGAAATGCACATCATTGTTACGAACAGCTATGGCAAAATGGTAGTGTCAGAGATCCTCAGACAACAAACCGAGCTGTTAGTGCCGGGGCAGTTTTAATATTCATGAAAAGTTGATCAGCAGTGATGTTACCATAGGCTGAGAAAATATACAGGATTATCTTTACACGTAATCAGTTTCTTAAGCTTCAAATGACCCTCTTAGCCACAAAACCGGAGGCACAAATTCAGCTCCAGTGGTTAGAATATCAAGACCTATATCATAAGAAGTTAGGCTTCTGCTGTGCCCACAAAACCCATCAGCCAAAGCTGACATTTTCGGCAGAGTTACTGTTTAGAGTTGTTAAATAATCAGAGAATTTAACTGTTAACTGTATGTTAACAGATTAGAGAATGCCATTAAAATGTGATGCCTGGCCGTGCATGGTGGCTTATGCCTGTAATCCCAGCATTTTGGGAGGCTGAATCATTTGAATGCAGGAGTTGGAGACCAGCCTGGACAACATAGCCAGGCCTGGTCTTTTTTTTTTTTCTTGAGACGGAGTCTTGCTCTGTTGCCCAGGCTGGAGTGCAGTGGTGCAATCTTGGCTCACTGCAAGCTCTGCCTCCTGGGTTCACGCCATTCTCCTGCCTCAGCCTCCCGAGTAGCTGGGACTATAGGCGCCCGCCACCACGCCCGGCTAATTTTTTTGTATTTTTAGTAGAGACGGGGTTTCATTGTGTTGGCCAGGATGATCTCGATCTCCTGACCTTGTGATCTACCCACCTCGGCCTCCCAAAGTGCTGGGATTACAGGCATGAGCCACTGCGCCCGGCGCCTGTTCTTTACAGATCATTTAAAAACTAGCTGGGCATGGTGGTGCACCTGTGTCCCCGCTACTCGGAGGCCTGAGGTGGGATGATCGCTTGAGCCTGGGGAGGTTGAGGCTGTAGTGAGCCATGATTGTGCCACCGCACTCCAGCCTGGGTAACAGAGCGAGACCCAGTCTCCAAAATAAATAAGTAAGTAAGTAAATAAATAAATAAATAGCGATGCCTGGATTTAATGTATCTGAGAGAAAGAGGTTTAAAGAGGTTGGGTTGCTCAGGCGTGGTGGCTCACACATGTAATCCTAGCACATTGACAGGTTTAGGTGGAAGGATTGCTTGAGCCCAAGAGTTGGAGACCAGCCTGGGCAACATAGCTAGACCTACTTCATCACTACAACTAATGTAAAAAATTAGCCCGGTGTGATGGCAAGTGCCTGTGGTCCCAGCTAGGTGGGAGGCTGAGGTGGGAAGATCACTTGAGCCCAGGGAGGTCAAGGCTGGGTGACAGAGCGAGAGCCTGTCTCAAAAAAAAAAAAAAAAAAAAGAGGTTGGGTCATAGGAGAAGCCCATAAGATGAATGCGGTTGACACTGAGGTCACCTTTTCCAGGCCTTACAAGTGATTTGAGCCTTTTCCATTTTTATTCTTGTTATATTTTCCCATGAAATGAGAAACTCAGTCTTACGTTTCATATGTAGAAACCACTTTTCTGAGTTAGTTTTCTGTTGCCTGAATAATGAAATAAATAATCTAATATTTGAAATGTTTGGGGGTAATGCACAATAACTCTTAATAAAAGACAGAAAGCTCACATTTTGCTTATCTTATTCCATTAGTAATTATTTTTAATACTGGGACAGAAGTGAGAATGAAAGTGGCACACATTCTGTTTCGTCTTTTTACCCAGCTTTGCCTCTGAGGGACTCTGGAATAAATTAGGTAGTGTAGGATTGGGATGCTGCCCAGAATCTATCTATTGTAGCTTACTCTAATGCATCAGTTCCCAGCCTTTTTGGATTTATGACATTCTATTTGTGTTTGATTTTGCATCTCCCTCCTCACAACTTCAATGGCTGTGACAGCCGGGTCTGTGTTATCAGTGGAGAGCAAAGTGCTGATAGGAACTCCACAAATTTTCTCTCTCATTCAGTTTTATCTTAATTACATTAACCTTTAATTTTAACTATCACTTTCAGACTTTTTTGGACCATTAACAAGCTGCTCAATTACATTGCTATATGGAATATGTTTATTTAAAGTTTTTGACTAATTAAAATGCCTTGAAAAATTTTGTGATACAGTATAAAAAGTAGTCAATGATAGTGAGAATTGTATTTTATGTGCATTTTTGTGCAATAAATTTGATAGAGTAATATTAAGTATCATTTGGTCCCTGCTAGGCTAAAACTGCTTCTTTTTTTGAGACGGAGTCTTGCTCTGTCACCCAGGCTGGAGTACAGTGGCACAATCATAGCTCGCTGCACCTTGATTTCCCTGACTCAAGTGATCCTTCCACCTTGGCCTCCCAAAGTGCTGGGATTAGAGACATGAGCCACCATTCCTAGTTAAAATGCGTTTCTTTTCTTTTCTTTTTTTTTTTTTTTTTGTTTTGAGACGGAGTGTTGCTCTGTCGCCAGGCTGGAGTGCAGTGGCACGATCTTGGCTTACTGCAGCCTCCGCCTCCCGAGTTCAAGCGATTATTCTGTCTCAGCCTCCCGAGCAGCTGGGACTACAGGCGCCTGCCACCACACCCAGCTAATTTTTGTAGTTTTAGTAGAGACTGGATTTCACCATGTTGGCCAGGATGATCTCGATCTCTTGACCTCGTGATCTGCCTGCCTTGGCCTCCCAAAGTGCTGGGATTACAGGCATGAGCCACTATACCTGGCGCCAAAATGCTTTTCTTTAGAGAGAGGTATAGAAGCAATGATGTTTATGAGGTGCTTTGAAATCAGCTTTCTATAAATTTATTGTAAAATAGAGAAGTCTCAAGGTTGACCATATGGTTCAGAAATGGTAGGAGTATTGTTCTTAATTCTGAGAGCCTTGGGATACCACATTTTTTCTTCCCTTTCTTAGCTTTGTTTTCTGTGTTTCGCAAATACCTCTTGTCTCCTTGGCTGACTGATGGTCATATGGAATCTCCTTGGCTGTCCTTCACCCATGTTTAGTTGGTGAAGTTCTTTCTCCCCCACATGACTGAGAAAAATGGCATGTGATTTTACTAATAGGGAATTGATCTGTTACTCTGATGTATACAAGACAGCCAAAACTTGATGTATACAAGGAAGCACTATCAGGTGAGTGATACCAATGATCTATGGAGGTCAGTTTAAGCCAATGACTTCCCCCTTTTAATTTTCATCACTTATTCATTATTTATTACCAAACCTTTCACTAGATTGTTAATGACTAGCAGAATTGGTTTCGCTCCTTTGGTGTTGAGTGGTAGAGTGGACCCCAGATGAGATGTCCCAAGAAGGAGGCAGACAGGGGAGGCTGGGCTCATTCACAAATTAGATCACAAAAGAGCCCTGAGAAGTTAAGATTTGGTTAATTCCTTTCTCTTCATTTTGTGTCCGCCTGGCCTTAAGTACTGTCTGTTACCACATAATATTATTTTGAGAAGCAGATTATTAATATTTTATAGCATGGGTTTATCTGATGTTATTGAAAGATTGTTAATCAGCTGGGATGCATACCTTCAGCTACTGAATTTTTAGTTCGGTGGTTTAATACGGTCATACTCTTCTGTGTGAAAAATATTTTGTTTCTTGGCTTCTGTATTCATGTGTGGAACTTCATTGTCATGTGAGATTTACAAGCTTCTGCCTCTTAATTCTTCATATAACTAATATTTTTAATATGATTCTAACTTAGACTTAATATAAACTATTTTTTATATATAGGGACATTTGAAAGAAGTACACTGTCTCTTCTAATTCTCTGGTCTCTTTGTACATTTAAAAACACACAGAAACAACAATCAAAAAATTCCTGAGATAGACTGGCTCTAATGTAAACTGCTGAGTTATGAGTAACTGTATTTTATTTTAAAAGATGCTTTTTCTTTGGATATGTGAGTCTCTCTAAAAATCCAGGTAAATGGGGCTCCAGGTGGAAAATGACTGCTTGCATGCATTGAAGCTTTTCCACTTCCCTCTTCTGGTGCTGATTGGCTGGTGCTGAAATTTGAGTCTAGTTTTGACAGTGCAGAGTCTTTGCACTCCTTAGTCTTTTCTCAGGACCCCCACTTCTGGTTTGACTAGATCACTATTGTAGGCACCAAGTAGCTAAGCTTGACATACTGCGCTCAAAGAGGAAAGGTTTTAGATTCTAGAAGATTTTGGTTAGGAATAGTCAGATTAAACAGAGGTTAGCTGCATTGAAGCTCCACTTTCTCTAGCAGAACTCTCAGGCTGCAGAGAACCCAGAGGATTTGGATGGTTGGGACAAAACATGTAGTTGAAGGAGATTCTGAATGTGAGTTTGGACGGTTTTGAAATGTGTGAAGCAGTTGTAGCAGAGAGAGCATCTAGGCCTGTAGCATTTCATTTTTTTAAGTTTATGGAGTTTACTGTGTTACCTCTTAGGTGTATAAGTATTTTTCATGGTTGGTTGCCTTGTAACTCTATGTTCATGACATATTTTGATGTGTAAAAGTTTATTCTGTGTAGTCAAACCTATCGATCTTTTTTCCATTGTTTCTACCTTGATTTTTTAGAAAGTCTTTTTCCCATAGAATGTTTTTTCTTTTTTTTTTTTCTTGAGCAAATGTTGGGTATTTTTAATTTTTTTATAAGCTTTTGTTTATTTACTTTTTTAGGTGGAGTCTCGCTCTGTCACCCAGGCTGGAGTGCAGTGGTATGATCTCAGCTCACTGCAGCCTTCGCCTCCTGGGTTCAAGCGATTCTCCTGTCTCAGCCTCCCAAGTAGCTGGGACTAAACGTGTGCACCACCATGCCCAGCTAATTTTTGTATTTTCAGTAGAGACGAGGTTTCACCACGTTGGCCAGGATGGTCTCGATCTCTTGACCTCATGATCTGCCTGCCTCGGCCTCCCAAAGTGCTGGGATTACAGGTGTGAGCCACCGCGCCCAGCCAGCATCTTACATAACTAGAGCATTTGTCAAAACTAAGAAATTAACATTGGTACATTATTATTAATTGAACACTAGACTTCTTTCAGATTTTGCCAGTTTTTTCTTTTTTTCCCCTTATTTTAGTGAAAGCAAGTTTATTAAGAAAGTAAAGAAACAAAAGAATGGCCACTCCGTAGGCAGAGCAGCCCGGTTTTTTCACTAATGTACTTTTTCCAGGTTACCACATTGGATTTAGATGGGGTAGGTTTTTCTATCCGCATTTGTATAGAACTTTACAGCTTTACAGTTCAGAGTCCTTTCACACACATATGGTAATTTAGATGGAAAATAATCTTAGGCATTGGTCTTATTAGATGCATCTGCTCCATGAAGCTTACGCGTTGGCAGGGATGCTGCTTTGCATGTGTGAGGCCACAAGAAACTTGGGCATAGAAATCCCATGCGAATTGTCAGTCACTGCTTCTATTTTCCATTATTTGTTCATCTTAATTCCCTAAGATGTTTTGCTCTGCTGTCTCGTTCTTTTGCCTGGACCTAAGTGGAAAATTAGGATATGTTGTTGCTGATTTTTAAGTCTAGGAGAGAAAGTCACCCTCACTGTGAGGAAGAATGTATTCCTGTACATCACCCTCCAGGATCTAGGTGCGAGGCATGACCAGTCTTCCAACTTTATTGCCTAGACGAGACATGTTGCCTGAATAAACACGTGTCTTACTCTTCAGATAGGTTTGAAAATCTCTGTGGCCTGCTCTCCTGTCTCTGCCCTGCCGTAAGTGGAGACAGATGGACAAAACTAAGAGATGGAGAGGGCGGGCAGGGAATTAGGCAGAGCAGGCTGCATGTTGAGTGGCTTCATGTCAGATGGGCTGCCTGGTCAAAAGAGCATTAGCAGGGAGGCCTTAGATGCCTCTGGATTTATTATCTTGTGGCTTCTCAGCTTACACCTGTGAATGTTAGTTGACCTGAGCTTTCTCATGGGTGACCAGTAGTAGCTTCTATTTGTGCATTCAAATAATCTCCCCTCTTTCTAACTAAAACACTTTTTTTGATTTTCTTAACATTTTCTGACCTACAAAACGCCACTGCCCTACCTTTCCATATAGAAGACAGAATCTGCCGAGCATGGTGGCTCATGCCTTTAATTCCAGCACTTTGGGAGGCCAAGGTGGGCGGATCACCTGAGATCAGGAGTTCGAGACCAGACTGGCCAACATGGCGAAACTCTGTCTCTACTAAAAATAGAAAAATTATTAGCTGGGCTTGGTGGCAGGCACCTGTAATCAGAGCTACTCGGAAGGCTGAGGCAGGGAGAATTGCTTGAACCCAGGAGTCGGAGGTTGCAGTGAGCTGAGATTGCCCCACTGTACTGGGTGACAGAGCAAGACTCTGTCTCAAAAAAAAAAAGAAAACGGTGAGAATCTGATTATTGTGCATGCCTATGGAGGAGGGGTCAAGGAAAGAGTGGAGAAGGGAATCCTGGTTTTGGCCTCCAACCAAGTCATTAGTAAATCAGTGGAGACAGAGTCTTGCTCTGTGGCCCAGGCTGGAGTGCAATGGCATGATCTCGGCTCACTGCAGCCTCCGCCTTCTGGGTTTAAATGATTCTCATGACTCAGCCTCCTGAATAGCTGGGATTACAGGAATGCACCACCATGCCTGGCTAATTTTTGTATTTTTAGTAGGGATGGGGTTTTGCCATGTTGGCCAGGCTGGTCTCAAACTCCTGACCTCAAGTGATCTACCAGCCTTGGCCTCCCAAAGTGCTGGGATTACAAGCGTGAGCCACCACACCCAGCCCAGAAACACCATTTTTAAGGTAGATGTCCATTAGTAGATTACACATACTTCCGTTTGGCCAGATAAGAGTGTTGGCCTTTTCTCCAAGGAGTTTTTCTGAATGGTTTGTGACTTTTTCCACTGTAAGTGATAATCATTGCTTACTTATGTTTAACACCTAGTTTACAAAGTATTTTTCCACATATGCCATTTCATTTGGTCTTCACAGCAACCTTGCACAATATGTCAAGCACATATTTTTGTATTTTATGAGAAAACTAAGGCTGAGATTTGCCTGTAGTCATGAGATGTTAAGCAGCAGTCTTGAGACTTGAGTCTGCATCTCCTGATTAAAAACTCTGTGTTCCGGCCAGGTGCCGTGGCTCACGCTTGTAATCCCAGCACTTTGGGAGGCTGAGGTGGGTGGATCACCCGAGACCGGAAGTTCCAGACCAGCCTGGCCAACATGGCGAAACCCTGTCTCTACTAAAAGTACAAAAATTAACTGGGCATGGTGTCAGGTGCCTGTAGTCCCAGCTACTCAGGAGGCTGAGTCAGGAGAATCACTTGAACCCAGGAGGTGGAGGTTGCAGTGAGCTGAGATTGCGCCACTGCACTCCAGCCTGGGTGACAGAGTGAGACTCTGTCTCAAAAACAAAACAAAACAAAAGCAACAAAAAAACTCTGTGTCCCTTCTCTTACTCCCTCACCCCCACCCTGTGGCCTCCCTCTGCATGGATCCTGTCATGTTTATGGATCCCCCTGCAGGTGTTGCTGGAGGGGGCTTTCTCTTGGCAGTTGTAGACACTGTTGGGGACCAGAGCATGTACCCTAAATTGATAACCGGCAGACCCTGTCGAGTGCATATCTAATGTTCTTTCTTCCCTTCCTTCTAAGTAGAATTGGAATTTTGTTTAGAGAGCCTCTTGTCTCCTGTGTGACTCTGGGGAAGGTGATCTTATCCCTAGCACTGGGGTAAATCCTGACTGGTTTCAGCTAGTCACATGGGTCCCATTCTCTGTAGGTGATGACTGTAGGGGTGAGCCAGAGACCTAGTTCTGGTCAGTGAGTTTAGTGGGAGGTCTGTCCAGAGGTTCTGGAAAACTCAGCCTTACAGCAACAACTCTAGGAATGGTGGCCTTTTCTTCCTCTGAAAGTTGTCATGTCTGGGTGTGGTGCCTGGAACTGTTACAATTGTTTTGCTACTGGTCTGAGCATGAAGCCAACATCAGGGTAAGGACTGAGCCAAGCCAACAGCAGAGAGAACTCTGCAGAGCCCCAGTGCACCATGCTTGGCACCCACTAACCTTGGACTTGTTCTGTGAAATAAATTTTCTTATTGTTTACGCCAATTTAAGTTAGGATTATCTGTTATTTGCAACCGAAGATGTGCTAACTGATGCAATAGCTGTCATTCTTTCCCTCATTGCATGAAGAAGTACAGGGTATAAAGGCAGAATTGATCTAGTCAGAAGGTCAGAGGTGGCTTCCCTGGGGAAATGCAGAGGACTTGGTGGGAGAGAACCCTTTTCTTGCTGGGCCTTGTGTGCCACATTTAAGGATTTTGGTCTTTATCGCAAGAGCAGAGCCTGTTACAGGTTTAAGTACTGGGCTATGGCATGAATGCAGTGAATTCTTACTATTTAAAGTAACTCTCTAGTTACTTAAGCTACTCCTCCTGAAGAACACCTTGGCTTAACATTCCAGAGTTGAGTTTGATTTGCTGAGCAGGCAAGGAGCAGTCAGTGGTTAAGGCTTTGGTGATTAGTAGGTGTGTCCAGAAAGCACAGAAGAGCATCTTTGCTTGGAAATCTGATGAAGTGAACAGCCCAGATTGTTTTCTTTTTTCTTTGCCAGTGCGTGCATGTGTGTATGTGTTTCTGTATGTATGTGTATATATAACTTCTGTGTGTGTGTATACGTAGTATGTATACTAACATGTACACACATATACCACACACACACAGGCAGCTTTCATGTTTTCTACTTTAAGGGTAACTTGTGAACATCCTGTTGTTCTCTAAGTCTTTGATCACTTCAATAAAAAAGTTGCAGCCGAGAAACCAAGAAACCTGTTGGCGGTTATAAAAACAAGATTGGTGGTCTTATTGTAAATAAATGTTGAGGATGTATTAATGTCTGAAATTGAACTTTTTAGCATTTCCAAAAGTTTTCCTTTAGATTTGATATAAGATCTGCTCTCACTCTTATACATACGGATATATTAGCAGAACTGGATTACAGCCCAGTGTAATCAGGCAGGGAACCTGTCTGAACCATATAGTGGAACTGCAATGAAAAGCTACAGTATTCTTGTAATTATATTAGGACGTGATGTCGTCCCTCCCTATGTTTATTAATTAGTGGAGTTGTAATGACACTTCCCCCCTATGCTTTTAAGGATGCGGATCAGTGGGCATCCAGGCAGGATTTTAGTTGTGTTTGGGAGCCTTCTGTGTAAAGGTGGGAGGGATTGGTGTTTCAGGTGGCAGCAGGTGAGCCTCCTGCCAAGTTGGCATAATGGGAACAGGACTCTCCTGAGCTGCCATCTGTTTGTGGCTGATAGGAAACCAGCAGTGATTTCTGAGGAGTGAGGAACTGTTCCATTTATGTTGAAATATTTAGAAATTAGTAATGTTAAGACCGTGCTGATCAGGCTTAGTAGCCTGATCTCCAACCAGGTTAGTAGGTTGGAGAAAATGGACTGTGGAGTGAGTTTTTGTTGTTACTCATTTCAGAAGATGCCTACTTTGTTTGACAACCCCTGCCCCCTCTCCCTCCCAAAAAACAAAAAGCCAGGACTCTGTTCGTTTCTGCCCACCCAGACTCACCACTCAGGTCAGCCTCAGCTCTGTGCTTAGTTGCCTCAGGCCAGGGAACATGTTATTTATACGGCTGTCACATGTACACTGCCTGTGGTGTGTTTGCAATGGAGGGAATTCAGTCTGTCTCAAACTCTTATGATGTGTCTTTTTAAAAAAGTGTGGTAAAATATACATAACAAAATATATTATTGTAATCATTTTTCAATGTACAGTTCAGGGCCATTAAACAACATTTATATTGTTCTGCAGCCACCATGGTGTGTCATGTTTCAACCAGGTGCTTTGATGGACTTTAAAAATAACGGTTGCTTCTTCTGTATGATGAATCATCAGCATGTTTTCTCTAATGTGATGTCCCTTTGGTTTTGCAGCTTGCATTTACTTCTTTCCTGTAGGAGTTGATTAGGTGAATGGAGGTGCTGTGCCCACATTTCTTCTGGGTTTGATTTGCTGCCCTTGCAGCTGGGGAAGCTGTACCCTCCATGTATGTTGTCTCTGATGGTATCCTGAAAACTTTACTTTGTCTCCTCCATATTATACTCTCAAAGCAGCGGTACGAAATAGAGAACAACTCATTTCCCCTTTAACCTAGCATTAGTTGGTAGGTTGGCTGGAGGAGTTAAGTCTGTGGCCCAAGGGCCTACCAGAAAGTTGCTGTGGAGCGCTGCAGTGGCCTGGTGTGGAGCTGCAAGTTAGGGTTCTGTGGTCTAAGCCCTGCCACGGGAGCAGGTTCCAAGGGGTGGCTGATCTCTTTTTGGCTCTAGGACTCTGCTGGGTTCAGTCAACCACCTGTAGGTTTCTATCTTGCCTCTTTCAAAACAATCAGCAGAAAGGACTGTAGAACCCTCTATTAGTCAGGGGATTCTTGGTTACTGGTGAAAGAGACCTAACTCAACTAACACAAAAAAAGGGAATTCGTTGGAAGGATTCTGGGCTGTCTACGGAATCCAGGTCAGGAGCCAGGGATTGGGCTAGGATGCTGCATGGATGGGGCCAGGAGGACACTCTTTCTTTCTCTCTCTTCTCTTCTGCCTCTTTTCCAGCTGTCCACTCCCTCAGTGTTTCTGAGTTATTCCTTTTCTGTCATGGACCAGCAGTCTCTGCTGTTTGGTCCAGGTGGCACAACATGGCTGCCAGCCCCATGTTTTTCATATTATGACCCAGGTGTCCAGAGAGAGACTATTTTCTTTGTGTTCCAGAATTTCCAGGGAAGAGCTGATGAGTTGGTGTAGAAAATAGTGACTTCCATGGTAACGGTGGGAGGATGGAAGCCATTAAGGAAGTCGTTGAGGTTCAGCAGAAGGTCCGTCCTTGCTGCAGTTTATAAAAATGTTAGAGACACCACTCCAACAGTTAACAAATAGGAAAGGACCTGGGCTGTGAAAGCTCTGAAGCCTTGCATTAAAATTTAAAGCAAAAGAAAACAATCAAATAAAAAACTAAATTAAAACAAAATGCCGCCATCACCAGTGCTAACAAAAAATCCTTCAAGATTGAAAATTTGAACCTGCTGAACAAATTCGGAAGCTGCTTTTTGTAAAATCAAAGTTCTTTTTTAGTAAAATAAATTATAGCTTATTTTCACGTCAGCATTATTTGAGCTTAGAGAAATTGTGGCCAAAGTTTAACCAAGCAGGGTAGCTTGACATGGGATATATATACCTGAAAAAACAGGATAAATATAAATATTCTAAATTTGCCAGGTATAGTGGCTCATGCCTGTAATCCCAGCACTTTGGGAGGCTGAGGCGGGTGGATCACCTGAGGTCAGGAGTTCGAGAACAGCCTGGCCAATATGGTGAAACCCCACCTCTACTGAAAATACAAAAATTAGCCAAGGGTGGTGGCGCGTGCCTGTAATCCCAGCTACTCGAGAGGCTGAGACAGGATAATCGCTTGAACCCGGGAGGCAGAGGTTGCAGTGAGCCGAGGTTGCGCCATTGCACTTCAGCCAGAGCTTGCTGTTAGAAGGCCCTTTTCTAAAATCTACTAATTTCATATTATAATTTGAATTTTTACTTAAATTAGTGTGTGCCAGTGGATCTGTCCTCCCTTGCTGTCATTGTATCTCATCAGGGTCACTGATTCATTGTTAGATCACATACTCCACTGACTTTTGAGGTTATGAAAAATAGCTCTTCCTCTTATGGTTGTTTGGTTATGCACATAGATATCTTCTGTGATTTTGAGAACTCTATGGAATTCAGTTGGGATTGAATATTCTGTGTGAATTGTGAACCTGTATGCAGTAATCCAAGGTGAATTGAAAGCATCATTTATTTATTGCAGTTTTGAACCACTATTAACTAAATATCAGAACAGTGGCTAAGAGGTCATAATGCTTTGACACCAGTGCTCTAACACCAGCTTGGTGTCACTTCAACTCGGTTCTGACACCAACCACCTGAACTGAATGTCAGACATGAGTTCTGCAAGGCTGCTCTCATGGCAGATACCAATTGCAAGTCTTCATGCTACCTGGACTTCTGACCAACTGGCTGTAAATTTGGGGATTCCACCACCTTGTCAGTTTTGATAATTTGCTAAAACAACTCACTAAACTCACAGAAGATGGTTTTATGATAAAGGATACAACTCAGGAACAGCCAAATGGAAGAGACACATAGGGCAAGACCTGGGAGGGTCCTGGATGCCGAGCTCCCATGCCATGGAGTCAGGGGCATCACCCTCCTGGCACATCAATGTATTCATCAGCCAGGAAGCTCTTTGAGCTCAGGTGTTTATCGTATCAGGGTCTTATGACATCGTTGGTCATGTGATTGAGCTCAGTCTCCAGCCCCTCTTCTTCCCAGAGGTCAGGGGTGGGAATGGAAGTTCTGGCCCTCTAATCATATGCTTGGTCTTTCTGGAATGGCCAGCCCATCCCTTGAAATGCTCTAAGGGCCCACCCTCTGTCACCTCATTAGTGCAGACTCAGATGTGGTCAGAAGTGGCTCTTCACAGATAACAAAAGACACTCCCGTCACCCAGAACATTCTAAGAGTTTTCGGAGTTCTGTGCCAGGAACAAGGGCAAAACCCAGATATATTCTTTCTACCACATCCATGATTTAGATAAAACTTGGGTTCTTGCAGGAAGTTTCTGAGGATATTAAGATGTTCATGACCATCCTGGCTAACACGGTGAAACCCTGTCTCTACTAAAAATACAAAAAATTAGCTGGGCGAGGTGGTGGGCGCCTGTAGTCCCAGCTACTCGGGAGGCTGAGGCAGGAGAGTGGCATGAACCCGGGGGGCGGAGCTTGCAGTGAGCGGAGATCACGCCACTGCACTCCAACCCGGGCAACAGAGCGAGACTCTGTCTCAAAAAAAAAAAAAAAAAAAATGTTCATTAGTGTTTAAGCCTTCTGCATAAGGATGACAGTTGATGCTGAAGGAGATCGCCTAGGCAGAGTGAGGGGAGAAGAGGGATTTAGATAGAGTTCTGAGAAATGCCAGCATTTGAGCAGTGAGTAGAGGATGAGGGGCTGGGGAATGCCTGGGGAGGTGGAAGGGACACAAGGAGAACTGGCTGTCATCGACGCCTGGGGAAAAGTGTATTTCTTTTCTTTTCTTTTCTTTTTTTTTTTGAGACAAGAGTTTCGCTCTTGTTGCCCAGGCTGGAGTGCAATGGCGCGATCTCGGCTCACTGCAACCTCCGCCTCCCAAGTTCAAGTGATTCTCCTGCCTCAGCCTCCCGAGTAGCTGGGATTACAGGTGCACACCACCACGACCGGCTAATTTTTTGTATTTTTAGTAGAGATGGGGTTTCACCATGGCCAGGCTGGTGTTGAACTTCTGACCTCAGGTGATCCGCCCGCTTCGGCATCCCAGAGCGCTGGGAGTATAGGAGTGAGCCACTGTGCCCGGCTGAAAAGTGTATTTCTAGATCAGTGCTCTCCAGGAGAATTTTCTGGCATGATAAAAACCATCTATATTGTTGTGCAGTAAGGTAGCTACCAGGCACATGGAGGCTGTTGAGCAGTTGAAATGCAGCTAAGGCAACTGAGAAACATAATTTATATTTTTGTTTAATTGTACTTAATTTAACCATATGTGGCTAGTGACTACCATTTTGTACAGTGCAGTTTGATTTGAGGACATGGTCAGTGGGTTAAGAAGCATAAGGGCTACAAGTATACTTTTTCCTTTCAGTCATCACGCTCTAGGGCTGAAGTTTTAGAGTAGCTTAAGACTGTAGGATATTCCCCACAGATAACTTAGGTAATTGGGAGCAGTCTCGGAACCTCTTGGGACCTGGTAAATGTCTTGGGCTTCAAGGGTAAGATCCAATTATTCAAATACTTAATGAACATAAATGTCAAAATGAGACAGTGATTTGATTGATGGAGAGTCTTAAAAAATAAAGGCGAGGGATATGAATTTCTTTAACATGCAGGGTTCAGCTGCATGTAACAGAAAACTCAGGCGGCTCATACAAGATGAATGTTGACTGTTCATGTAGCGGTCTGGAGGCAGGTGGGCGTGGGCTGGTTGCATGGCTCCTGCTGATCAGGGTTCCAGGATTCCTCCGCCTTTCTCTTTCACCATCTTTAGCCTCAGAGTTCCTCACAGTGCATGATGGCTGCTGGAGCTCAATAATCACACCATGACCAGGCAGGAGGAAAAGAGAGGGTGGGAAGGGCAAAGGACTCATCTTCCAGATGAGCTAGTCCCCCTTGAAGATCTTTCCTGGAAGCTCCCTCTTCACCTAACAACTTGACTTTCTGTTATGCTTCATCAGCAACAACTACATGTGAGGCAGGGAAATGAGTCCTTGATCTGGGCATTTTGCTGCCCCAAATAAAACCGGGATTCTGTTGGTGAGGAAGAAAGGGAGACTGGACACTGGGTAGAGTGCTGGCAGTCTCTGCCTTGGTGTGGAAAGGGTGCACCTCCGTGCATATGGGAGAAGCACCAGTGCCTTCATTCCCTGACATCGTGTCCCTGAAGGCACCTGCTGTCACAAACACCACACCATCATTCCCACTCAGCCTCCGCAGGTTTCTCTGCAAGCTCCTTTGTAGGTTGGCGCAGCTTTGACAACATCCCTTTTGGTTCTCAGAGCTCTTCTGGAGACTTTAGTTGTGGGCTGCCTGCTCCTTAGGTTCAAGTAACTGGTAACACGCCTGTGGTGCTGAGTGCTCCCTGGGGGAGCGTGTGAATCAGAGGTCAGTTTCAGAGGCACATTCTCAGGGGTCGTATTCTTCACCCAGGCCAATGACCACTGAAGTCTTCCTGCACATTGTTCTTTGCAGGGACAGCTAGCTGCTGGGCACAATGGGGCACAAACTGGATAAGGCTCCTGCCCATTCAGGAGCTTAGGTCAGTAATTTTCCTAGTTCTTCTGCAAAGAATTGAACTGTTTCCCCTCCCTGCATTCTGTTATCCTTTTCAGTGAGGATTCCGGAAGAGTCTGAGAGAAGGCTGGAGGAAGGCCGGAGGGTGGTGTCATGGGATGCATGTGCAGATTCAGAAGTGGCAGGTGCAGAAGAAGAGCATCCAGGACAAGCACCTGTCTCTGTGCCACATCATTTGGCACCCTGCGATGTCACCTTGCTTTTCAGGAGTGCAGCCGGTTGTGGACATTTTGGAATTGTTTTGCTTTTGGAATGGGTGTTGGGGTGAAGCATTCTTCTGCTGGGTTTTCAGATGTAGCTCTAACTAGCCACATCACTTCAGCCAAGTCATTTCTCTCTGGGCCTTAGATGTTTCCTCTGTGAGGGAGGGAGTTGCCACATCCACCTAGGATATTGTTAGAGCCTGTGTGGCTAAATGATGATCTTTCAAAATCTTTACCCGTCATCATCACTCATAATAATACCATATGTGTGGAGGTTGAGGGCAAGGAAGTAAAACAGATGTGTCTAGATCTTTGTGTCCCTGTGTCTGTGTATGATTGATGTGCCAGACTGAACATCCTGCCCATTTAAATTACCTGTGGTACTTCAGAAACCTGCTGCCAGTTTGTTAGAATATTTTTAGGTTGACATAAGATCTTTTGTTTAGCCTTTCAGCAGTTTAGCATTTTTGGATTTAATATCAGGACTTGAACTGTTTAACAGCAACCCCTGAAAGGCCATGACAGGTTGTTAGTAACTTGACTGAAGCACTAATTACAACTGGGCCTAAGCTGGGAGACTGTCTCCTAAGAACTAGACACTCATGGAGTGAATGGCTAAGTGAGCCTAGCCAACCACTTAACGTTTCAACCTCAAGGTGGTTTTATTATCCTCTGCTTAATTTATAAATAGTAACTCCTGAGCTGCTAAAGACTTTATTCCTTTGTGAAAAATACTCTAGAGAAGAAAGGCAATTATTAGTGCTATTGATGGAGGTAAATATTCTGAGGGTTATTAGCCAGAAAATAGAAATTTTGGCTAAATTAATAGGTATTAAATTTGGTAGTGGCTTGGGTCTATAGTGGAATGAAGCTATCAAAAAGAAAAAACTAATTAGCTGGGCATGATGGGATGTGCCTGTTTTCCCAGCTACCCGGGAGAGTAAGGTGGGAAGATCGCTTGAGCCTGAGAGGTTGAGGTTGCAGTGAGCCATGTTTGCACCACTGCACTTCAGCCTGGGCGACAGAGGGAGACCCTGTCTCAACAACAACAACAACAGCAACAACAGGCTGGGCGCGGTGGCTCATGCCTGTAATCACAGCACTTTGGGAGGCCTAGGCGGGCGGATCACCTGAGGTCAGGAGTTAGAGACCAGCCTGGCCAACATGGTGAAATCTCGTCTCTACTAAAAATACAAAAATTACCTGGGCGTGGTGGCAGGTGCCTGTAATCCCAGCTACTGGGGAGGCTGAGACAGAATTGTTTGAATCCAGGAGGCAGAGTTTGCAGTGAGCCAAGATTTGCACCACTGCACTCCAGCCTGGGGGATAGAGTGAGACTCTGTCTCAAAAACAAAAAAACAAAACAAAAAGCCAGAATAAAGAAAAAACTTAACAAAATTTTACTCATGAAGTAAAAGACAAAAACTTCAGTGAAATTTATGCAGCCTGTGGGGTTGGGCAGGCGCAGAGGAAGTGCGACCTTAACAGAATCACGTTCAGGAAAAGCGCAGGAGCCCATTCAGAGGTTTTTACGGGCTCTGAGGTGGTGAGGGCAGTGGCGTGTGTTGTTGCTTAAATGAACTTCAATTTGAAGAAAGATTGCTCTGATATTTCTGGGAATTAGTGCCATTTGAGAATTTTGGAATTTATACATATGTTGGTTTGTCATCTTCACACCAAAATCTACTTTATTTGCACATCAGTCATAAAGGTGTTTTACCCATTTGGCTTATTTGTGTGTTTAAAATTAAAACTCAAGCCATTTTCCCTCTCCAGAAAATGTGACTTGTGTAGTATGACATCTTACTGGAGTTGGGGGAAGGCTTGGTGGGCACCTGAATAAACATCGATCTGGGGAAGATGCACCTGGAGGGCTGCCTGGACAAGTCCCTGACGCTACTAGATTGCCTACTTTCAAAGGACTAGGAAACATTTTTTCAGCTTTAAAAGATTTAAAAGCCGGTGATATTTCAGAATAGTGCTGAAAGAGCCCTGCTGTTGAATGAACATTGGGAGCACCGCATGTGGGTTGTGGCAAACCCTTTATCCCATGAGGCCCTCTCTTCTCCATGCCTCTAAGTCCTACAGACCATCAGTGCTGCCCCTGAAATGTCCTGTCTTAAATAGAATGCCTTGAACCATACCTCTGCATCAAAAATGTGGAGCCAGGGGAGCTCCAAGGACTGGGGATTCTCTGTGCCTTCAAAATGACAAGTTAGAAGTACTAAGGTAAAAGCAGAAAAGCATCTGTGAGGGACTAACTTCAGGTGGTGCCTCTGACAACACAGAGCAGTCAAGTTACTACTGTGCATTTAACAGGGCACACCTTTTAGCTCTGAAAGAACCTTAACTTTTTCAGTGTTTCTTTACCAGCACTGTCACCACTGGTCTTTACAGTGTTCTTAAGAAAGGGCAGAGCAGATAGTCTGTTCACTTGCAGATGGGAAAGCTGACTTTCGGGGAGCTGAGCCCCATGCCACGTCTCTCAGCCAAGAAATAGCAGGTTAGCCAGAACCTGTCTTCTGATTCCTGGTCTGATTCTTTTTCCATTTCACTTTCCCCACCCCTCCTTTTTAAAATAAATTTTATTTTATGACAACTTTACTTGCTTATTTAGAGCTTAACCTTCTCCCACAAAACGTTTGAGGTGGCTTAAATGTAGTGACTAAAGAGGAAGTTGGCCAGGTGGGGTGGCTCACCCCTGTAATCCCAGCACGTTGGGAGGCCGAGGTGGGCAGATCACGAGGTCAGGAGATCGAGACCAGCCTGGCCAACATGGTGAAACCCCCGTCCCTACTAAAAAAAAAAAAGAAAATTAGCTGGGCGTGATGGCATACCTGTAGTCCCAGCTACTTGGGAGGCTGAGGCAGGAGAATTGCTTGAACCTGGGAGGCGGAGGTTGCAGGGAGCCAAAATCATGCCACTGCACTCCAGCCTGGTGACAGAGCAAGACTCCATCTCAGAAGGAAAAAAAAAAAAAAAATTTTGGCTCAAGTAAGGCAAATACTTTTTTTTTCTTAAGCATTGAGAATGAGGATAAGAAGAAAACTGTTTCTTTGATTAAACTTAAATCTTACCTGTGTGCCCAGACCTCCCCACCAGTTCTTAGATCATTGGACAGCACCCCCAATATTAAGCATGTATAAAACTTTTGTATTTCACTCCAAATTCAGGATGCCATGAATGGAGAAAGGAGTAACACATGAGGGAGCTTCGTGGTTATAGCCATATTGCCTTTACCTTTTTGGTATTATACTTACTGTATCATATTTTGCTATTTTTGTGTGTTTAAACATGAAAAGTAGTAAAATAGTACATTTGTAAAAGGGGGAAAATCACCCCTAGCTTCCACCATTGTTATAACTCTTAAGCATAGCATTCTCTTGAATTCTTTCCTCATAGGCACTTTTTTCCAAAAAGTTCTAAGCAACATTTTAAACACTGTTGGAAGCTTTTAAAATTTAACATAGCATAAGCATTTTTTCATGTTTTAAAGTGGTTTTCATAATTATACTTCTTTTTGAAAAATTTTTTATTGTGATAAAAATTTACTTTTTTTATGGAGACAGGGTCTCACTCTTATCCAGGCCGGAGGGCGGTGATGCAGTCACGACTCACTGCAGCCTTGACGTCCCGGGTTCCAGTGAATCTCCTGCCTCAGCCTTCCCAGTAGCTGGGACTACAGGCACGTGCCACCACGCCCAGCTAATTTTTGTATTTTTTGTAGAGACATGGTTTCACCTTGTTCCCAGGCTGGTTTCGAACTCCTGGGCTCTAGCAATCTGCCCATCTTGGCCTCCCAAAATGCTGGGATTATAGGTGTGAGCCACTGTGCCCAGCTAAAATGTACCATTTTAACCATTTTAAAGTATATAGTTGGCTCTACATATCCGCAGGTTCTGCATGTGAGGACTGAAAACATTCAAAGAAAAAAAATACAACAAAAATATAGTAGAACAATAGCATTTACGTTGTATTAGGTAATATAAGTAATCTAGAGATGATGTATATGAGGGATGCATATGGGTTATGTGCAAATAATATGCCATTTTATATGAGAGACTTGAACATTTAAGGATTTTTTAATCTACATGGGTCCTAGAACCAACCCCCATCGATATTGAGGGACAACGGTATAATTCAGTGGCATTAAGTACGTTCCTGTTGGTATACAGCCATCATCGCTATCCATCTCCAGAACTTTTGTTCATCTTCCCAAACTGAAACTCTGTGCCCATCAAACACTTCCCTTTTACCCCTTCCCCAGCCTCTGATAACCACCATTCTATTTCTGTGTCTATAAATTTGACTACTCTAGATACCTCATATTAGTGGAATCATAAAATATTTGTCTTTTTATATCTGGCTTATTTCACTTAGCATGATGTTCTGAAGGTTCATCCATGTTGTAGCATGTGTCAGAATGTCCTTCCCTTTCAAGGCTGAATGATATTTCATTGTATGTCAATACACATTTCGTTAACCCATTCATCTGGTTTTTTTTCTTTCTATAATCCAGGACAGTGCTGAAACCCATTCATCTGTTGATGGACACCGGGTAATTAAACTTTTTGAAGACTATAATAGGCCATCAAGTAGATAAATCATACTAGAAGATGCAATTTTTGCCCTCAAAGAATACTGAAGTTGATATGCCAACATGTCAAACACAGAAGATGAAAGCAACTAAGTGATGTGAGAAGTCAGTGTGGGTTCATACAGAGTAACCAAAGGAGGTTGTCCTTGTCTTTCATCTAGTTGTTAGACTGAGGGAGGGTAGGACCTGGGAGGATTCCAGAAGAAGGTCTTCAGTTAGATTTCTGACCCTCCCACTTCTGTTGCTCTGTTAGGCCTCTGTGTACAGTTAGCAGCCATCTCATAGTAAATCTTCCAAATAATTAGGAGGGTCACTGCTTTGTCAGGACAATTTATACCCTTTCTCAATTAGCAAATTGTGTGGCAATCCAAAGTTAACTGGAGTGTTGCTCCCCTTTTCTATTTTGCTCCCGTGTGGATGTGGTGCAAGAAGGCCTGCCAAGGTCAGGCTCCCATTTTCCTCCGTGGGTTGGTATAGACATGTTTGTTGGCCAGACATTGCCTAAAGCCCTGTAGTCAAGGGTGGTGTGCTTGCATTTGCCTGGCTGAATTAAGGCTCTTGGTGCTTTTCTATCAGTCGAATCCCTTCTCCATGTCTTCTAGAAATTGAGAAGGGTTTATCAGTGGTACCTCACTCTGTTTTCCACAGGTTTTTAAAAATTTTTTTTGTTCTTTTACATTTGTTTGATCTTTTCTTTTCTTTTCTTTTTTCTTTTTTTTTTTTTGAGACATACTTTCGCTCTTGTTGCCCAGGCTGGATTGCAGTGGTGCGATCCTGGCTCACCACAACCTCTGCCTCCTGGGTTCAAGCGATTCTTCTGCCCCAGCCTCCCGAGTAGCTGGGATTACAGGCATGCACCACCACACTTGGCTAATTTTTTTTGTATTTTTAGTGGAGACGGAGTTTCTCCATGTTGGTCAGGCTGGTCTTGAACTCCCAACCCCAGGTGATCCGGCCACTTCTGCCTCCCAGAGTGCTGGAATTACAGGTGTGAGCCACTGCACCCGGCCTTGTTTGATCATTTTAATGGGACTTTGGGGAGAGGGAATAGGTAAACAGATGGCTCATTCATCATCCTGAATTTATTTTTGTGTACTATTTATTGTCTTAGTCTGTTTGGCTGCTATAACAAAATACCTTAGACTGGGTAATTTATAAACAATAGAAATGTGTTGCTCACAATCTTGGGAGCTGAGAAGTCCAAGAGCAAGGCACCAGTGGACTTGTTGTCTGGTGAGGGCTTGCTTAATCACTTCCCAAAGGCCCCACCTCGTAATGCTATTACATTTGGTATTAGGTTCCAACATAGGAATTTTGGGGGGACACCAACATTTGGATCATAGCAATTACATTTTCCTATTTTACTGAACTCTTAATTGTTCTGATTTCATTCGATTCTGTTGGGTTTTCCAGATGGAAAATTATATTACTTACAAATCAGGGTGATTTTTGGCTCTATTTTTATATGACTTTTTTCTATTTTTATATGACTTTTTTCCCTGTTGTAATATTTTGCTTGTAATTTCTAGAATGATACTGAATAGCACTTTTGGTGAGCATCTTTGGCTTAATCCTCCCTTTAGCCTTTAGCACTGTTGGCTTTAGTCACTTTCTGCATATTGCCAAATTGCTTTTTGGAAAGGTGCACTAGAATTGGAGAGTGCTTGTCACCCATGTCCACACCCAAGCTTAGTGACCAGAGCATTGTGAAGGGTCTTTCCAATTTGTGGCTCTTGTCATTTTAAAATTAAATTTGGGTTTGCCATTTATTATTTTTTTCTAGAAATTCTCGAGTCTGAGAATATGAGAATAGAGTTGGCCTAGGTTCATACATTGTTTTGTTCTCACCAGATAATTACACAACTTTTTCTTCCTATTCCAAAGTAACAGTGTTGTGGAGTGGAAATTACTGTTGTTAATTTTAGCACCATAGTTTGGTGGAAAAAAGTATGGGTCTTGGAGCCAGATATCAGAACTAAGCTATGTAACTAATAGCCTAGTGACTTTTCATAACCTTACTTAAACTCTTTGAACTTTAGTTTCAGCATTTGTAAAAAAAAAAAAAAAGGATTTTCCTGTCTCACTGGGAGACTGAGAACATGGAGTAAGATGCAAAGTGGGCCCTTCCTTAGTAATGGAGAAATCATTAGCATTCACATACAAGGCCATTCAGCAAGAAATTGTTGCCATTTGAGATTTTGATAGACTTTAATTTTGATCAGAGATAATTTTAACCTTTTTTTCTCCGTGATTCTTCATCCCTGATTTCCAGATGGAATCAGGGTCAATGATAATTGTCTCTGCATATTTCTTTAATAATCTATTTTATTCCAGATTTTAAACATTGCTTAATGGGTAGAATATAAATGAAATTGCAAAAGCAATGTCCAACATTTATTTAGCACTTTACTATGTGGGCAGGTAATTAAGTACTTTACATATGTTTATTTAGTCTTCCCAACATTCCTACTTCTTGGGAAATGAAGGTGCTTGAAAAGTTACCCAGTCAGGTGGTGGGAGAGCCAGGCCCGGTGCCCGGCAGTCTTGCTGCTGAGCTGCTGTCACTGTGCTGCCTTTGTGGTCTTCACAGGGTTGCTCCCTTTATTCTGTGTTCCTTAAGCCCATTTTATTGCTTCTAGATCTAGGAAAAAACAAAAACACTGAGTTTTTGAAAAGGCTAATTGTTTTAAAGTTAAATAGTAAGTGTCAAATGTACAGCATTCATATCTATTAAATATACGTTAATTCTACTCTGTAGCAGTAAGACCCTTTCCTATCCAGGCAGTATAATTAGATCTTCTATTTATCTTTAATAGCCTTCTATTTATCTTAAGAACTCTGGCTTAATTTTCTCTTGGATTATTATAAAGTCTTCATTATTGAGATATTTTTGTCAGCAAATTGTCCTTACTTGGTCCAACTTGGAGCTCTCTTTCTTTGTTTTGCTCTTGCATCATCATCTGAAGACCCTACCTTGGCTTTATCCTGCCAGGGACCGGTCATTCCAGCAAGATTCTCTCAACTCTGCTCCACAGCACTTTTTTGGCTCTTGATTACAGGATTTACCTTGTAGTATTGAAGTTGGTTTATTTTGCCCATCTTCTCTCACTGTGTAGGGTGCTTCTCGGGGCTAGGGACTGGACTTCGATGAGTTTTGCATTGTCAGCACCCGGCCTGTTCGGCCTGTGGTGGGCACTCACTAAGTGTCTCTGGTACCGGGGCCGGTGATGGGCACTCAGTTAGCGTCTCTGGCCTGAGTGTTGCTTGGCTGCTTTCCTTGTTTGACACTGCACTTTAGACTATTGCAGCTAAAATTAACACACATCATCTGTTGATGTGATGCTTGCCTCCTTTTAAGCTTTTCTCAAGCTTTCAAAATTTCTTCCTGAAGTTTTTCCTTCACAGATGAAATTGCTCCTGAATTAGAGGTGATTTACTCCAGGCTTCCTTGTGCTTAAATGTGGCAACTTTCAAGGCTGCCTTCATTTTTGCCTCAGAGTTTATAAAGCAGCTTAGTGTGAATAGATGCTGTAGGGCCGGGCACAGTGGCCCATGCCTGTAATCCCAGCACTTTGGGAGGCTGAGGCAGGTTGATCACCTGAGGTCAGGAGGTCAAGACCAGCCTGGCCAACATGGTGAAACCCTGTCTCTATTAAAAATACAAAAATTACCCGGGCATGGTGGCGGGTGCCTATAATCCCAGATACGTGGGAGGCTGAGGCAGGAGAATGGCTTGAACCCAGGAGGTGGAGGTTGCAGTTAGCCGAGATCGTGCCACTGTACTCCAGCCTGGGTGACAAAGTGAGACTCTGTCTCAAAAAAAAAAAAAAAAAAAAAGATGCTGTACTGAGTTTATTTAATATAAGCAGTTTTATGTTAGTCACTGCTCTGTTGTGTTTTGTTTCATTTTCAATTGTTGCTTCTCATGTGGTAATGAAGAAAGCATTTAAAGGCCAAGTTAGGTGGGTGCCTATTTTGGTCCAGCTTCCTCAAGTTGTGTCATGACTTGTTGATGAGGAGGAAGGGCAAGGAGACATCTAACTCTCCCAGGCTTTGTCTCTTGTAGCTCAGATAGGGTTTCTTTAATCCATTTTAGAATTTTTTTTTTTTTTTGAGATAGGTTCTTGCTCTGCCACCCAGGCTGGAGTGCAGTGTGCCATCATAACTTGCTGCAGCCTCAAACTCCTGGGCTCAGGCGATCCTCCCACCTCAGCCTCTGAGTAGCTGGGGCTACAGGTGGGTCACCACATTTGGCAAATTTTTTAATTTTTTGTGGGTCTGACAAAAAGCACAGAGAGATGGGGTCTCACTCTGTTCCCCAGGCTAGTCTCAAACTCCTGGGTTCAAGCCATCCTCCTGCCTTGGATTCCCAAAGTGCTGGGATTACAGGCATGAGCCACCACGCCTGGCCCCACATTAAAAATTTTGAAACGGTAGCTTTGATTCAGGTGTAACTGTCCTCCTAAAGAAAAATAAAATGTTCTGAGAAGTTTTAGTTTAAAGTTGGAAAGCACTGAGAATAAATCTGTTTTGGGGAAAACATTGAAATGCTACGTTTGAAAATCTGTAGAATTTGCTTCAGGTGAGACAAAGGATGGGGTAAGTCATTGAAAGGACTCACTGGGACACATGTGCAGTGGAGGGTTTAAAAGTATTTGCGGAAAAATATTTAGAACGTTTAATTTCTAAATTAGAAATGTATGAGTGAATTTAGGAGGAAGGGGCTGGTTAAGTACCCAGGGATTGGTTCCACAGTTGCTGAGCATACACTGTCACCAAGTCAGATGTGGCTACTGTCCTTGGGGAGGTGACAGGTAGAGGAGAAAGCCTTATCCACTAGGTTTTAATTCAAGGTGCCAAGGACCATGTGATGTGGCAACAGGTGCATTTCAAGCATATAGAGGTGGAATTTTTCAGTTGGGAATTACCAGTGGTCACCAATGTTTTTATCATCAGATTCTTTTTATATTTTCTTTCTTCCTCCCTTCCTGCCCCAATGGCTATGATCTTATTACTAGCCAAGAATTATTGTTCAGTACAAGATAATGGTATTAATAGCTCGTATTTGTTTTTTATGCTTAATGTGAGCTGAATGAGGGAGAGGCTGGAGGTGAAGAAGAGGATCTGGCAGTGAGTGCTGTGGAACCTCAGCATCCCAGGCCAGCCAAGGCAGAGGAACAAGCAGAGGAGACAGAAAGAATCACAAGGGAGGAGGAAACTATCAGGAAGTTCCTTTAGAGAGCTTACAATTAACTCACTGAAATCCCTCCACAGCTGCCTGAGATAGGTTTTGTCATACCTCCATTTTACAGTTGGGGAAACTGAGACCTTGAGTAGTTAAGTAGCATAGCTCTAATGCAGGAAGTAGTCATTGACAGACGCAGGATTTGAAGTGAGGCTGTCAGCCTCCTGAGTTCCCCTTCTTAATCACTACTGCTTTCCAAGTTTCTAGAGTCTTTCAGTCAAAAACAAATGTGACAGTTTGGTTTGTGTAACTTTACTATAGTAGATGTGTAGTTCTCAATACATACTTTATCTTAGCCAGAAGGCTAAGGAAACGATCAATAGTGTTTTAAATATTGAAAAAGAGCTTATGGACTTTGATTATTGGGTTTGTAGATGCATAGAGATCTCATGACCTGGCTTTGGGAATCTGGTCCGATCTTGTCGTTTTGCCTTTGGCGAAAGTGAAGGCCCTTGTTGAGGGACCTACCCGACACTTCACTGGAGCTTGAGCCTGGGTCTCTTGAGTCCAAGGTCAGAGTTTTTCCCATTGTACTATGATGTCCTTGGAATGTGTGTTCTTTACACAGACAGTGTTGCCAGTGAAAGTTAGGGAAAGTCAAAATGGGTAAGATGCTAAAAGAACAGATAAGCTTCAGGAGCCACATCCAATGTCTTCATTGAACTGGACCTTTCTGCAGGCCCTCTCTTTGCTCAGGTGTTGAGACTCCCCTCTCTGTTGGTTTCCTCCTCCCTGTTCATTCTTCCTTCTCACCCTCCTCTGCTGGCTCCCTACCTTTATTTACCTGACGTGGGGTTCCACAGGGCTCACCACTAGAGCCTTTCCTCCATCCTCATCCTCCCTCACTGGGCTTAGTATGTTCTGTAGTTCTGTAGTTAAAACTTACCTTTATGTCGATGACACTGACTTATCTCCAGTCTATACCTTGACTCCGAAGTTCAGATGCAAGTGTCCAGCTATTTACTTGACCCTGCCATTTGGATGTCTCCTAGACATTGCAGACTCAACATGCCACATCTGCTCATGGCAACTCCATGCCCTGTCCCATTCTTCTTCAGCTCAATTACTGCCACCACCAATTGGGCATTATTCATAACTGTAATAGCTGACACTTACTGAGAGTTTATTATGTGCCGGCACTGCCTCAAAAATATTACACGAATTAACACAAATAATCTGTTTGGTCCTAACAATAGTACCATGAGGTAGGTTGTGGTAATAGTGATAGCTAATATAGCTCCTAGTATGTACCAGGCACAGATTTAAGCATGTTACAGATATTAACTCATTGAATTCTTATCATAGATTCATGAGGTAGATACTCTTATTATCTCTAACTGATAGGTAAGAAAACTGAACTACAGAGAGATTAAGTTACTTGCTCCACGTCCCTCGGTTAAAACCTGCCTCCCGGGCTGGGTGCAGTGGCTCACACCTGTAATCACAACACTTTGGGAGGCCGAGGTGGGTGGATCATGAGGTCAGGAGTTCGAGACCAGCCTGGCCAACATAGTGAAACCCCATCTGTACTAAAAATACAAAAATTAGCTGGGCATGGTGGCGGGCACCTGCAGTCCCAGCTACTTGGGAGGCTGAGGCAGGAGAATTGCTTGAACCCGGGAGGTGGAGGTTGTAATGAGCCAAGATCACACCACAGCACTCCAGCCTGGGCGACAGAGTGAGAGTCTCAAAAAAACAAAAACAAAACAAAACAAAAAAACCACACACACAAACCAAAAGCCTGCCTCCCAGCTGCTCTCTTGTCCCTCTCTCTAGTGAGCATCTTAGTGCTGGCCACCACCAGCTGTACCCGGATCACTGCAGCAGCCTCCTGCCTGTGCTTTCTGCCTTCACTCTGTCCTCTTCCACACAACAATGTTGTTCCTGAAATGAAAACCAGAACATTTCATTTAAACCTTCCAGTGGCGGCCGGGCGCAGTGGCTCACGCCTGTAGTCCCAGCACTTTGGGAGGCCAAGGCGGGCGGATCATGAGGTCAGGAGATCGAGACCATCCTGGCTAACACGTTGAAACCCTGTCTCTACTAAAAATACAAAAAAATCAGCCGGGTGTGGTGGCGGGCGCCTGTAGTCCCAGCTACTCGGGAGGCTGAGGCAGGAGAATGGCCTGAACCCAGGAGGCGGAGCTTGCAGTGAGCCGAGATTGCGCCTCTGCACTCCAGCCTGGGCAACAGAGCGAGACTCCATCTCAAAAACAAAAAACAAAAAACCAAAACCTTCCAGTGGCTTCCCACTGCACTCCGAATAAAATATAAACCCCTTTCTGTTGCCTACAGGCCACTCCTAAGCAAACCCCCAATGTCCTGGTCTTTTCCGTATCCTCATACATGCCAGAGTCTTTCCTGCCTCTTGTTAGCCTTTTATTGATCTCTTCCATTTTGTTGTTCTCTCTGTTAGAATGTAAGCTCCCTGAAGGCTAGAGCTTGATCAGTGTAGAAAGAAATAAGTAAGAAATAAGAACAGGTTTAATTTTAGGCTATATCAGCATTCCATTTTGAAAATGTGTTCTGAGTTCCAAAAGAGCCAAATCTTACTAGACTGGAACACAGTCCAGTGCCGAGTTGTGGAGTGCTTGTATAGTTCTGCCACTGTCTGGAACCCACGCGCTACAAGTGTCCCGCACAGTTGCAGCTGCTTTTTTTGTTGTTGTTGCTTTCCTCTTAGTCCTGCCCATCTTCTTCATGTGCCATGGTGTTTGAACTTCATGAGGCTGCTGCTGTCGAAACTGTGGTAATTCTGATGGTTCTGTGGATAGTGGAAGAAAACTGGCCAGGGACATACAGGGAGAGAAGCTGAGCCTGAGAGGGTTTGGCCATATTCCTGCCTGTGAAAGACCATGGGAGATGGTAATCTTCAAGGTCCCACACTGACCCTCACCAATTCATATTCTCCTGGCACTGATTTGCAAATTGAGCAACAAGTCTAGCCGTCTGGATGGCCACAGTTACTACTTTCTTTAGCTCTCAATGCCCATTCTAACCCACGGCAGCGCTTTGTCACTGTCCCTAGAGATTCCTTTGAACCCACCTTGATGTACATAACTACACTAATGGCAAGTTCTTTCATTTTCTTCAGTAACCAGACCTGTCAGCATGGAGCCCAAGGAAATAGGTCTTATGAGAATTTCTGTAGTAAGCAAAAACGTAGAATTTGGGGTAATATTAGTAAATAAACAGTAACTTAGCAAATTAAGATCTTGTTTGTAGTTCTGCTGTGGAGGACAGTAACTCGTCATCTTATTTAAGACCCTGTGACTTTCAAAGAAGTGTCATTCTGTGAAAGTACTGAGGGAGGGTAGGCCCCTGCTGTGAATATAGGAGTATACAGTTCACATATACTTTCTAAATATTGAGCAGGAGTAAAGACTGTAATAAACTAGGGAGACTTTTTCTTCTTTTTTTTGTTACGGCAGTCTTGCTCTGTCACTCAGGCTGGAGTACAGTGGTGCAACCTCAACTCACTGCAACCTCCGCTGCAAGAGTTTAAGCGACTCTCCTGTCTCAGCCCCCCAAGTAGCTGGGATTACAGGTGCGCGCCACCATGCCCGGCTAGTTTTTGTGTTTTTAGTAGAGACGGGGTTTTACCATGTTGGGCAGGCTGGTCTCGAACTCCTGACCTCGAATGATCTGCCCACCTTGGCCTCCCAAAGTGCTGGGATTACAGGCGTGAGCCACTGCGCCCGGCTGGGAGACTTTTTCTTCTTCCTTCTTTCTTCTTCTTTCTTTCTTTTTTTTTTTTTTTTTGAGACAAGGTTTTGCTCTGACACCCAAGCTGGAGTGCAGTGGCATGATCATAGCTCACTGCAGCCTCAAACTCCTGGGCTCAAGTCATCCTCCCGTCTCAGTCTCTCAAGTAGCTGGGACTACAGGTGTGCAATCACCCCCTGGCTAATTTTTTTTTTTTATATAGTAGACATGGAGTCTCACACTGGTCACAAACTCCTCCTTCTTCTAAAGCAACAAAAACGTGTTCTTAGTTGACAATGGAATGGTAAACATGACTCTCAGAACTGTTGTACTGAGTTCATAACTTATTTAGGTGACAGTAGGTCAATATAGGTGGTGCCAGCTCGACACCCTTGTGTCATAGGGTCCCTTTGCCCAGCACTCTGTTTTTAAATTCAGAATAATTGGAAAGTGGTGGGTACAAACCAGCACTGCCTTCTCTGCAGACCTACCAAGGTGTTATGCAAGCAGTATATTTACATAAATGTATATTGCATAAATATATAGTATATTTGCTAATAATAATACCAAGGTATTATGGAAATAGAGAAGGCCTAACTTATTAGAACCCACATGTTTGTTTGTTTGCCAAGACCTCTGCTGGTCTTCTTTTTTTTTTGGTCTTTTTTTCCTTTTTTCTGTTTTTCTTTTTTGAGATAGGGTTTTGTTCCTGTTGCACAGGCTTAAGTGCAGTGGTGCAATCATGGCTCACTGCAGCCTCAACTTCCCAGGCTCAGGTGGTCCTCCCACCTCTGCTTCCCAAGTAGCTGGGACTACAGGCGCGTGCTACCACACCTGGCTAATTTTTTGTATTTTTATTAGAGACAGTTTTTCACCATTTTGCCCAGGCTGGTCTCAAACTCCTGGGCTCAAGCAATCTTCATGCCTCAGCCGCCCAAAGTGCTGGGATTACAGGCGTGAGCCACCATGCCCAGCCCTACAGCATCTATTTATGCTAGGTCTGTCTCTTGGTCTTGAATGTCATCTTTAATGACCTCTCAGTCAGGGAGGTCAGGAAAATGAGATTTCTTTGTAGCTATTAAAGAGTATCAGAGAAATTACTTTTAGTGTTGCAGCCCAAGTACATCATGGGTTAAAATGACTTTTACAGATTAGCCTGTGTAGCAATGATAATGCTGATGACATTACTTCTCTAGAAATATTTTTTCAGAATTCTGAACAACCTGTTTGTAAGAAGACTTTAACAACATAGTCCGTGGGTTAATTGGGGAGATTTATGTTAGGGCCACCAGGAGCAAGGGTTAGCTTTGGCCACAGTAGCCAAAACAACTCTTGCCCCATCCCTCCCTCCTGCTCAGTGTGGCTCGTGTAGGTAGTTGTCTTGTTTCTAGTGTCACACTAGGCTTGGTTACACTGAGTTTCTGGTGGCCTGGAGGGTAACTTTTGGCCTTTGTGTGGAAGCTGTCACTTTGCACCTTAAATATCAGATCTTAATTCGGGGACTTCTTGAGATGATGTCCTTCAGTGATGCAGATATTCTGAAACAACTCCCTGTAACAGTCCCAGGTACCAGAGATATCCCTTCTTTTCTTTTTCTGGCAGCAGTAACCTTTGTGGTCTTTCTGGGCCATCTCAAGCTTGGCTTGAGGCAACTGTTTCCTTCACTCAGAGAGCATCATATCAACTCCCATCACCTCATCCCTGGAATTCTCTTGACTTCTTTTGCTGCTGTGGCCTTTGAACCAGAGCCCAGGCTCAAGCTTTTGTTGGGTTCTCTCAGCATAGGTGGAGGTGAATGTGGACTCCCTTCCTCTTGTGCTAAATTCATCATCATAGGCACGGAATAACTGGGCTTCAAGGGATCTTAAGTCTGTTGCATGTCGGTCAAGTGGACTGCCCTCTGTTTGCGTTAGATGAAGTATTGGGGAAAGTGTAAGGTCTGTGTTTTCACAGCTCCTTTGAGACTGCTAAAGGTGTCTGGCCTGTACTGTGTGGTACAATGAGCTGTATTGACAATACAGCTTCACAAAGAGCGAGTCTAGTACTGTATCTTTCCATACAATTGTTTTGATGTAGTGCATTTTGTAGTGTTTAGAGGGGAAATGTAGAAGAAAATACTAGTTGGTTTTTTTTTTTTTGGCCATATGCTTTAGTGTAAAATGATCCAGCACTTTCCAAAAGATATTTTTATTAGTAGTACTAAACTATTATCTGTATGCTCATGTTGATTAAATTGATCGAAAAGCTTAATTTTCAATACATATACTTAGATCTTTCCTAGAAAAAAATGTAATGTTAACTTTGATAATACTTTTTGTTTGATGTTATTTGAGAACATTTTGACATCGTAAGTTGAGAAGAACCAGTTGCTCTGATAATAGTGGGATTATTTTCTTCTTGATCATTTTACCTCTTTTATTAGTTTATTTTGTTTTTTAATAGGTGCCAGCAAGTATTCTTTATTTGATTCTGATATTTTTCCCCTTTAAGCATCTTATTGAACAAATACTTTTAGAGGACCTCCTATGTTTAGGGCACTGTTGTAGAACCAGTGAAAGGAAGGAGAGCTGGAGGTAAGTTGCAGTCTCTATTTGGGGAGCTTGCCTGGGTGAGTTTAGCTTTCTTTACGTAGACCCCATGGGGATCCAGAATACTGGCCATAGTTGTTTTTTTTTGTTGTTGTTTTTTTTGTTTTGAGACGGAGTCTCATTCTGTCCCCCAGGCTGGAGTGCAGTGGCGCGATCTCGGCTCACTGCAAGCTCCGCCTCCTGGGTTCACGCCATTCTCCTGCCTCAGCCTCCCGAGTAGCTGGGACTACAGGCGCCCGCCACCACGCCCGGCTAATGTTTTTTTTTTGTATTTTTAGTAGAGACAGGGTTTCACCATGTTAACCAGGATGGTCTCGATCTGCTGACCTCGTGATCCGCCTGCCTCGGCCTCCCTAAGTGCTGGGATTACAGGCTTGAGCCACCGCGCCTGGCCTGGCTATAGTTTTTGAAAATGTAGAACAATAAGTAGATATTCAGAATTCAGAACTTAAATTATATATGCTTTCTACCGTCTAGTTTAAACTTTTAAAAGATACCGTTAAATTCACACTTAAATTGCTTTAGTACGTCTTTATGATTTTAGCTCAAGTATGATAGAATGAAAATATGTTCTTTTCCCTTCACTGCTGTGTTCTGATCTTAATGTCACGGGAAGACGGTAATATTGTGTTTGACACTAATACATTTAGAAGATAGTTTCTAGCCTCAGTTTATGATAGCTATGTACATTTATGAGGAAAATCTTTAACACATGGCTTACATGGTACAAAAATTAGTTTCAAATTACTTCATCTGTGTTTAATATCTGATTAATTATGTTAAGAAAAAAAGAGAAAAGAAAATGGAGACTCTCTCTCTCCCAGGCCAGCCATTTGACGATAGCGTAATTGGGAACGTGTCCTTGGCCTCTTTCCTCCTCCTCCCCGCTAGAATGGTGTAGGTCCTCTTCACTCTTAGTGAGATATACAGCAGACCTATTCATTCTCTTCCAAGAAGTTCTCAAAACAGCAGACAGCTGTGAACACTTGATACGTGTTTGGCTTGGAATTCAGCATGTGAACCTCTGCTTAGATGGTTTTTCCCTAGACCAGAGGGCTTATTTGAGAACACAGTTGTGAAGTGAGGTGATGCTTCTTTACGGCGCGGCTAAACGTGTGCCACTAACTGCGTGGATAGACGAGATGCACCACGGTAGACATGAGGGTTTGACTTTCTCCATCCATAACTGGGAAGTTAAAGTTGACAGTTTGGTAAGAAGGAAAGTTGCGTATTTCTCGTGTATTCCATCGCCATTTCCTTTTATTTATCAATGTGAATGTTGAGAGTTGGGCCTCAGTATGAATTTTAATTAGAATTGTAGTATAGCATTAATCTTACCATGGTAGCAAGACCAGTGTAATATGAATACACTTAAAAAAAACTTATACATTAAAAAATGAATAATTGAAGCCATGCCGAGTCCATGATACTATGCATTCATGCCATTTTATCTTTTTTTATTGCCTTTTTATTTTTGATATTTCAACTGATCATTTATTACTTTTTCCTCCCTGGTTATTTAAAGTTATCTTTTCTTCATTTTTCTTTACCAGGAATCTATTTTATTAGCGTTTTGGGACAAGTGGCTACCTGAATATAGATTTTATTTTTGTTGTGAAAATTAGTTTCTTACAGAAATTCTTCAGTGAAGTTAAGAAGTGCCTCATGCCAAAGGAGAAAACTGGTCAGGAGGAGTCCCTGCATAGTTTGATTTCCACTTAAATGAGGCCCTGCCTCAGTGTCTGTGCAGCTGTCTAACTGTTGGCTGCCGAGACAAGTCTGCAAGCCTAGCTTTCCTTATGGAGTGGTGATAGTTGGGTGATTAATTGAAGATATGATTTTGTATTTGAGGACCCATGCAGAAGAAAGTTTCACATTCTAATGGTCTTTGAAAGGTGCACTCTTTTAACTGTTTAAATTGGGAGAGAGAAATGCTGTAATTTGTCATCTAAATTAGAAAGTTAAGGCTGTTTTATTCTGCTTAGCACAGTGCCTGGTATGTTCGGCACTCAAGTGTTTGCACAGTGAATGAATAAATGGACAGATGGATGGATAAATAAATTTAGTTGATCTTTATTTTAAAAAAATATTTTATTTAAAAAGAAATGAATAGCAGATACCTTACATTAAACGTGAGGAGTAATAACTCACTTGTAGCTTTTGCACTCTCATTTCTTTGGGCAAATGACTGGGGTGAATGGATTATGACGGGGGCCAGGGTGAACCACCTCACTTTGTGGGTGTTATCGGAGGGATATTTAAAAAGGCAGAAGGAGAAAGAGCATCTCATTTGTTTCCATGCATTTTACTGGTATCTCAGTGAGGTAATTCAGACTTAAATCCTAGGTTGAAATTCCTGCCGTAATTTTTTTTGTTGTTGTTGAGACGGAGTTTTGCTCTTGTTGCCCAGGCTGGAGTGCAGTGGCACGATCTCTGCTCACTGCAACCTCCGCCTCCTGGGTTCAAGCAATTCTCCTGCCTCGGCCTCCCGAGTAGCTGGGATTACAGGCGCCTACCACCATGCCTGGCTAATTTTTTGTATTTTTAGTAGAGATGGGGTTTCACTATGTTGGCCAGCTGGTCACCTTAGTTTTTATTTATTTATTTATTTACAGAACTGGCCTAAATGTAGTGAGGCATTTCCATTCCGGTTTTTATCCTTCCATTAGCCAGAAGGGTTGATGGGGGCAGGTGGTTACATTTCACAGCGAAGCAGGGAGGTGGGTAAATGCAGTGCCAAGCCTTAGAACCAATCCTTAGCTTGTTAGCTGGCCTCATTAAGAGTCATGATTTTTAGGGAGAAGGGGAAGGACAGGTTCTCTTTTCTATTTTGTTCATAGCATGTTTTGGACCACATTAACCTAGCCCTTAAAACACTGCTTTTACTGAGTTACCCATTAATGTTAAGCTTTTATTCATGTTTGCTATAGGAAATAATTGTAAACCCTGTTTTTACATTTGTGTGAGATTATTGTCTTTGTCCCTTCCACCATCTGATGACTCTTCCGTAGTGCTTCATTGGTGACATTTCTTCAAAATTTAATACTGGGAAAAACATCTTTCCTGGCTAACTAGTCAGTTTCCTCATTTCTGATAAGATTTGTGTAAGCCATCCTGAGTCTCTCTTTGCCCTGATGAAGAGTATACTTCAGGCCAAGTTTTTTATAGTTTGCATTAACATTTTTGCTGTCTTCTTTTTCTTAACTCTATTTTTCCTTTTAAAAGTTATTATAAACAGTCTTATTTTGTATGTGCTTTTAATTAGGTGCTTTATATTCTTCTCGGAAAGAGTCATGTTTCTAATAGATTCTTTAAAACAACAGTGCATGTTCATTTTTAAGTACTTTGAATTTATGCTTGTTGCTTCTGGAACCTTTTCTCGGTAACCCTAGTTAATTTTTCTTTCTCGTTTAGTCCTGGGTCAAGCTGAGTATCTCCACGTTTAGGTGCACAAATACTATTTTGTGAAGATCTTAAATTTGTGGTATAAGAACTTGAAGGAAATAGAACTGATTGTTTCTAAAAGGTAAGCTTTTGATAAGTGAATATGAATTCCCTCTAAGAACTAGATGATATAAATCATTGCTGAACCCCAAACTAATGTTCATTATGTCCAGCTGTGATTATAACCTTTGACTGAAATGTGGGTTAAGGGGACATTTGGATCATTATCTTTTTTCCTGCTACCCGGTGTCTACTCTTTGATTTGAGGTAATGCTAGTTTCTGGGAAGAACGGCTACGAGATTTAAATCCTGCCGTTAATTTTCTCATGTTATATTTGTGCACCTATAGGGCATGGTAGTAGTCAAGAATCAACTGAATTTTCCCTGACACTTTTTATTCTTGTTGGTGTTAATTGTAATAACACCTGTGTAAAGCAGGCATCTGGATCTTCCAGGACCACAGATGCTTTCTTGATGAACCCCATGTCATGGTAACCCTTTCTCTGTCTAGAATTATTTTAATTATTTCGTATACAGAACGTTATATTACATGAAAATCTATGGGCTGGGTGCGGTGGCTCACACCTGTAATCCCAGTAATTTAGGAGGCCGAGGCGGGCGGGTCACTTGAGGTCAGTTCGAGACCAGCCTGGCCAACATGGTGAAACCTCACCTCTAAAAATACAAAAATTAGTTGAGCATGGTGGTGGCGCACACTTGTAGTCCCAGCTACTCAGGAGGCTGAGGCAGGAAAATCGCTTGAATCCAGGAGGCAGAGGTTGCAGTGAGCTGACATCCCACCACTGCACTGCAGCCTGGGTGACAGAGCAAGACTCCGTCTCAAAAGAAAAAAAAAAAAACCCTATAAAGACGTTCATCTGTAAGAACCTAGATACAGTGCCGCCACCATGGCTCTATGGCTTCTTTTAGCCTCATTTTGCCAACTTGTAACTATTAATATCTTCCATAAATGGTTATTGTTGTAATAAAAGAAAATCATTTTTAGAAATTTTGAAACACTATGTCTAGCTACATTCAATAATAATTGAATCAGAATAATAAATGTTTCGAAGCCCCTGGTGATAGTTCACTTATTTTCCACTCTGTATAACAAAATTCTTGCGTAAAAGGTAAGGTTTTGGCTTGTGCTCTGAATCTTAGCACTTTACAGCAGGCAGAGCACAGCGTCCCCTTCATTCATCTTAGTTCCTTGTACTTGGGGTTTCCTGTGTGCTGTTTCCTGCCTGAATTTGATTCAACTTTGGATCTGTGTGCTTGTCCTTATAGAATTATATATGCAAGTGATACTACTGTGTTCTTAAACTGTCCTCTTTATTGGTGGAAGTACCAGTAAATAGAATCATTATATTCACTTACCTACCAGTCATCCTTCAGAACTAATTGTTAAAGTGCAAGTTGGTCTCCTTTCACTAGGAAATAAACTGCCTCCAGCCTTCTGCTTCAGCAGGTCTGCTTCTTGCACCTCAGGCTCCTCCTCCACCCCAGCCAGCTTCAGCGTCTCTCTTGTATTGGCTGCTTGTGTTTTTCTTCACCCTCTGGGAGTCCCCTGGGGTGTCCTCCTCTCCTTTGACGGCTTATGTAGTTTCTGCGCCCATTTAACCTCAGGGAATGATTTCTAAACCACATCCAAAGTGAAAAGTGGTAGATAATGGACCCTCCTGTAAATGAGGCTGACCATATATTCTGGAAAACTCTCCTACTCTAAGCCCTTAGAAATACTGCAAAAGATACAGCAAACATCCGTTAAAAGTCTTTATCAGAAGAAAGTGAGAAAAATCCATAGGTGGGGAAAAAGAGAAAGAGGAGTGAGTGTTTTTGGGAGACAGAAGGTCTAAAACTGAATTGGGAAGTGAGCACTGAAGGCCGGGGCCTGGGACTCATTCAGGCCAGATGGAGACCAGGCTGGAAAACAAAACAAAAACATCCATCAGCAAATGGAGTTAAAAAGAAAAAGTCTCTTTTGAGACTGTTTGGCTTGGGGTTTGAATTAATGCTACCTGCATGGTCTGGAAAACCCCAAGCTGAGAAACGAATCTAAATGCTTCTGAGTTGGAAGAGCCCAGGGGTGCTTGGCAGAAAGAAAGAAATGCAAATCCTTTCAAGAAGAATGCTACCCTCCACCCGCTGCTGAAGAGCTGGGGATATGCTGACGATAGAAACATTGCTAGACATATGAGGAAATGAGCCGCCGTGAATGAGAGTCAGCTTAAAGTCAGTGATGACGTGCCATCTGCTTGATTCGTTCATTCCTCACTTTTTAGCTGACCACCCATTATATACTGAGTGCTGTTCTCAGTGCTGTGGTTATAATGGCAAAACATTATGTGGAGAAATAGGTACTGAGCTGCTGACCAGAGGCTTTGGTACATTTGGCCTGCAGCCCTGCCCACTTCAGGGCTCTGAGTCAATGCTAGAAAACTGGTGCTTGGCTGGTCCCAGTTTGAAAACTGCTGATTATGTTAATTCCTGGATTTTACAAATGAAAAAACTGAGACCACAGTGGTTAAGTAACTTGCCCGAGGTGTGAGCCTCAGTTTCCTTGCCTGTGGAATGGGGATGATACCTACCTCACAGGGTTGCTGTGGCTATGAAAGGTTAACCAGCATGTTTTCTGCCTCAGATATGTCTATTCTTCCTTTGTCTTCGTCTTTAATGATCACAGATAGTACAAGGACCCAGTTCTCCTGCTTTTCAGGTTCAACACTTTTCTGTTGCTGGTATGATTCTCAAGGTCTTTGATTGTTCAAGCCCTACACAGAGCTTCACACCCTCACTCTTAATTGTTCTCTGATTATTTCATGTATGTGAATTTCCCCTTCCTAACAGATTGTGAACAGTTTACGTTCAGGGTCCAGATTTTGTATTTTTATGTTAGCTTTATGTTGTCTAGTCTTGGACTGGTCTGTTAGTAGATTTTTTGTTGTTGTTAAGCAACAATAAACAATTCTTTATAACAAATAATATGTTTATAACAATAAACAACATATTATTTGTTTATTGTTGCTGGATTAATCACAGTAGTTCCATTGTAATGAGGAAACAAGAATATTTCTGTCCAAAAAGTCATTATGCGAGAGTTTTGGCAACGCAAGGAGACACTTTTGCTGGCCATTTATGATGTTGACATCTGTATTCTGCTCCTTCAGTCTCTGACTGATGATTCCTACCTGAATTCCTGCTGTGGTTTGCCTTACAGTACAGGCAAACTGTGCTCATTCCTTCTGTACCAGGCCTGTTTGTGAGTACTGTTCACCACCCTGAGATTCTCTCTGTATGTTGGAAATCATTGAATGAATAGCTCACAGCCGCTTCCATGTAGTTGTAAGCACATGTATTAGGATTGGAAGTGCATCCATTTGTATGGGCACGGGTCCATTGTTAGCTTTGTTCCCCTGTCGCCCTGCCCTGCCCTGCCCTGATCTCTGGCCTAGATGGACAATGTGGGTGTGCTCTCTGTGTCTTCCCTGTCCATCTGTTGGCCGAGGGTCAGGCACTTCCGCTTACCATCAGAACCAAGAAGGAATCACTTGGAATTCATCCCTCCCATAGAACCCAACTGTGGCTGGGCTATAGCCAGGGCTCTGTTCAGTTGCTGGCTGCGTTTCAGCTCTCCATTTGAGTCCTTTCTATATGAAAAACATGAAAATGCCAGGGGATTATTTTTGCAAGTAAAAAAGATGGCAGCAGATGTGAAAACAGATTTACTCATCATGATGTAAATTGGTGTTTTGTTTTCATTTTAGTTTAACAATATATAGGTATTCATGAAAATATTTGGCTGTAAAAAATTAGGAAAATTACAAACTGCCATTATCTGTTGCAATTCATTCAATTCAGTTTTTTTTGGAAAGAACTTGAAATTGTAAGTTAAAAAATTTACTGAAATTTGTGCTAGTTAAGCTTTAAGAATTCTAAGTAATAATCCAAAAGACATTCTAAAATTCAGATTTATCAAAATCAATTGTACCTTTCTTTGTACAGATATAATAATTTTCTGGAATATGGAATGTGGTGGTAGAAGTAATGCAGAATTGTTTTGCCACAGCCTTTGTTTTCTCTCGCAATTATTTCTGTGTTTCTTCTGTTTTATAAAGGAAATGGATTGTGTTTAGTAATTTCCTCTGTACCTGTAACCACGAGAGTAAACTTTTTATTACATCTAAACTTGTTTATTCTTGTATACATGCTAGATCATAGACTAGTTGAAATTTTCTGTGTTACCATGGGTCTGTGAAAAGATCTTGTCTTACTGGTCTTGTATTCCTAGTAAATTTCAGTATGATGATATCACTTAAACACTGTAACTGTGGGACATTGGCAGGAGCTTGGGGATATTTTTAGCTACTTGGAACTCTTATTGTAATGGTATTTATTAGTAATTCAAGACAAATTTTATTGTTTAATTATGCTCTATGGGTTTATTGCCATCCAAGACTGCAGTGTTTTAGATGACTAGAATTTAGCTTTTTAAGAACCCCAAATTTTTATTTCAGCTCTTTCAGTGGAAAATTTTCTAAAATATGCTATTTCCTTCTTAATGAGAATATAGTGAACATAATAGGGCTTGTAATTTCCCACTCGAGTTCATCTCTTTATTCTTTTGTGAGGACGCACTGTAATGCTTTTGGAAGGGGTCGGTCAGCATGTTGGGCTTCTTCCTACATTTAATGGTCATTTGTCAACAGATATTTACTGAGTTCTTTTCTAGGTCTGGAGATTCAGTGATGAAGGCATTATTTCTTGCCCTCAGAAGGTTCATATTGTAGTAGGGAAGATAAACCAGGTAGTAAATCTTAGAACACAATGGGATGTTTACAGTGAAGAGGAGAGGCCAACCTGGAGTATATGGGTTTGAGATCCATACAGATCTGGGTTCAAATTACAGGGTGAATGGAGTTGTTAAGCTCCATCTAGCATTTGCGTGGCCAGACATATGCATGTGTAGTGTTTATTTCTGTCGTGGCAGTAAAAAGACTTCTCCTGTAGTTTATTGGCCTATAAAATAATATAATTTACGACATCATTGGAAAAGTATTTTTATTCCTGTGTAGGGTCATTTGTTTCTAGAGTAGAACAGTTTTAACACCATATACAAATAAAAGCACTTTTATTCAACTGAACATGCATTTATTGAATACGTAATATATACGTACATTTTGCTTGCTAGATGTCTTGATGAATAGACATTTAAAAGTCCTTACCCTTAAGTAATTCCCAAGTTAGCACGGATGATAAGGGCTCAAATACTTATAACATGGTGTAGAATTGAATGAGCAACTTAAGATAGAAACATTTGCTGTAGAAGACCATACTTACTAGGGAGGAACTGGCAAGGATTTATGGAATCGGTGATGTCGAAGCTGCATCATGAAAGATGGCTAAAGTTGGGGGAATTTGGGATGAGCATTGTACTTGGATGGATTAGCTTGGAGCTTAGTCCAGGCAGTAAATATATTCATACTTTGAAAGGAGAGTAATTTTTATAGAGGACCCTGGTGGAAGACAAGACTGGCACAATAGGTAGGTGTATGGCCCTTCTGTGAAGGCCCTTGAATGCCAGGCTGAGGAGGGTGTTCTTAGCCAGTGAATGTGACCAAGTGACTGTTTTTAAAGTGGCAAATGATACTATTGCAGCTGTCCTTTAGCCCACTGGCAAAACGGGTGAATATTAACTGAGGGGAGGTCATGTGGTCTACGGTGAAGAGCACTGAAATTATCAATTGGTTTGAATTCTGGCTTCAGCACTTAATAGGGGGAATTCAACTTCAGGCAAGTTGCTCAAAACCTTTCTGAGCCTCTATTTCCTCATAGAGAAAATGGGAATAATGATTCCTTTTATATGGCTGTCTTAAATGACATAACATTTATGAAATCACCTTTAATAATTTGCATGTCCAGTTTGTTTGGGATTTCAGCCTAGGTGGTTTGTTTTCTTTCTTTCCAATCCTCCTATACCTTATATTGATTTTTGTTGTCTTCTGTGGTAGCTCGGACCTCCAGTACTGTGTGGTAGTAGGGTTCTCATCTTTCTACTTTGTCTGGGATTTCTAGTACAGCATGATACAGACATCTTTATCTTAATTCTTAAATATGATGTTTGCTATAGATTTTAGGTAAATATCCTTTATCAGAAAAAGGAAATTCTCTTCCTAATTTGGAATCTAAAAAAAAAAAGAGTGTTGAATTTTTTTTTTTTTAAGAAGGAGTCTCGTTCTGTCGCCCAGGCCGGAGTGCAGTGGCGCGATCTCGGCTAACTGCAAGCTCCGCCTCCCGGGTTCACGCCATTCTCCTGCCTCAGCCTCCGGAGTAGCTGGGACTACAGGCGCCCGCCACCACGCCCAGCTAATTTTTTGTATTTTTAGTACAGACGGGGTTTCACCGTGTTAGCCAGGATGGTCTCGATCTCCTGACCTCGTGATCCACCCTCCTCGACCTCCCAAAGTGCTGGGATTACAGGCGTGAGCCACCGCGCCCAGCCATGAGTGTTGAATTTTAGGATACTTTTTTGCTTGTATTGCAATAATCTTTTTCCCTGCTCTTTACTCTTTTAGTATGATGAATTATATCTAATAGATTATATTTCTAATTAGTAGACAAACAGATTTTCTAATAACCTCTTAGAACTAGTTGTGGCTATTATCACTTTTTAAATATTCTGATTGAGTTTGTGTAATACTGCTGTAGGCTATTCCTGAATGTTTGGTAGAACTCGTTTGTAAAATATATGGCCTGATTTCTTTGTGGGATGATTTTAAACTACAGATTCATTTTCTTTAGTGGTTATAGAACAATTTAGACTGTCTTTCTTCTTGAGGTAGTTTTGTTAAATTGTGTTTCTTAGGAATTTACTCATTTCATATGTTATCTAATTTTATAGCATTAAGTTGTTCATGGTATTATTTTATCTTAAGTTTCATGGTGTCTGTAGTTAGTTGTAGCCCTCTTTTCATTGTCAGTATTTATTTGTGCTGCTCTGTCTTTATCTATCTTGCCAGAGCTTTGTGTCTTTGATTACATTTTGCAAAGAATCAGTGTTTGGCTTTGTTTAGCTTGTCTAATTTTTTTTTCTTTTTATTTATTTAATTTCTGTTTTTATTATCTTCTTCCTTTACTCTCTTTTGGTTTATGCTGTACTTTTCTAACTTCTTTAAGTTGAATGTTTAGCTCCTTAATTTATAACATAAGTTTTCTTTTCTAACATAAGTTTTATAACATTTTATAACAGTTTCTTCTTTTATAACATAAGTTGTTGTTGTTGTTTTGTTTTGTTTTGTTTTGTTTTTTGAGACAGCGTCTCATTTTGTGGTCCAGGCTGGAGTACGGTGGTGCAGTCATGGCTTACTTCAGCGTTGACCTCCTGGGCTCAAGTGATCCTCCTACTTCAGCCTTCTGAGAAGCTGGGACCACAGGCATGTGCCACCATGCCTGGCTGATTTTTTAATTTTTTGTAGAGACGGGGTCTCACTGTGTTGCCCAGGATGGTCTTGAACTCCTAGGTTCAAGCAGTCCTCCCACCCTGGCCTCCTAAAGTGTTGGGATTGCACATGTAATCCACCATGCCCAGACTAACATAAGCATTTAAGGCAATGAATTTTCTTTCAAAATACCGCCTTTGCTATAGCCAAGAAGTGTTTTGTTTTGTTTTGAGACAGGGTCTCACCCTGTCACTGGAGTGTGGTGGCGTGATTAATGGCTCACTGCAGCCCCCACCTCCTAGACTTAAGCCATCCTCCCACCTCAGTCTCTTGTGTAGCTGGGACCATAGGCGCATGCCACCATGCTGGCTAATTTTAAAATTTTTTGTAGAAACGGGGTCCCACTGTGTTGCCCTGGCTGATCTCGATCTCCTGGGCTCAAGCATCCACATCAGCATTTGTTATTTTCTGACTCTTTTAGTAATAGCCATTTTAACTGGGGTGAGAAGACATCTGCTTGTGGTTTTGATTTGCATTTCCCTGATGATAGTGATGTGGAGCACTTTTTCATGTACCTGCTCTCCATTTGTTGTCTCCTTTTGAGAAATGTCTTTTCAGATCCTTTGCCCATTTTTAAATCAGAATGTCTTTTGCTGTTGAGTTCCTTATATATTCTAGTCGTTAATCCTTTGTTGGATGAATAATTTTGCAAATGTTTTCTCCCATTCTGTGGATTATGTCTACTTTGTTGATTGTTTCCTTTGCTGTGCAGAAGCTTTGTACATTTTCATTTATTTTTCCTTTTGTATTGTTTTTCTCTTTCTAGGGGATTGATTTTGGTCTCCCCTGCTCCCACCTCCCTTCTGTTTTTACCCCTCCAGTGATTTAGAAGTTTTATACTTTATTTCTAGTTTTTTAGTGATTGCCCTTTAAATTTTACCATGCTTACCTAAGATAATTAAGTATAAGGTTGAGTATTTTAACTATCCTTCTAAAACAATATAAAGGCCTTAGAGTACTTTTGGCTCTGATCATCCTTGTTTTGATCAAATTGTCCTTTTTTTATTTTTTAGTTTTCTACCTTCCCCCCCACACTTGTCATAGACACAGTCTAGTGGTTAAGCACATAAACTAGAAACTGAAACCAGCAGCCTGGTGTGACACCCAGCTCTGCTGCCTACCGGATAGTGTCGGGCAAGCATTTAACCTGCCTGTGCCTCAATTTCCTCACCTATAAAATGTGGACAACAAAAGGATCTTTCTCATAAGGCTAAGGCTTTTCAATGAGAAATATAGTACCTATAAAGCATTAAGAGCTATACCTAGAAGTTGATAAGTACTGTGTATTAATATGAGTCTGCTGTTTCTGCTTTATTGTTCTGTTTTGAACAGACATTGTTTAATTTTACCTACATATTTAACAATTTCTTTTTTCGTTGTTTCTTAGACCTTCCTTCTGAGACATTTTCCTTCTACCTGAAGAATATTGTTTAGATGTTATATTGCGAGGTCAGTTGGCCTTAAATTTCAGCTGTTATTCTTTTGAAATGGTCTTCTTATTTCACTCTAATTCTTAAAAGACAATCTTTCTGGGAATATAATTGTGTTTTCTTTGAGTGCTTTGAAGATACTATTTCATTGATTTTGGCAGCCAGTGCCGCTGTTGAGATGTCTCTATCATCTAATTGTCATTCTTTTGTAAGCACCTGTCTTTTCCTTTTGGCTACTTCTGAACTCTTCTCTTGGTGTTTTTATTGTGCACTTTTACTAAAGTGTGCCCAGGTGTGGATTTCTTCTTTATTTCTCCTGCGTGGCATATATTGTGCTGCTTCTTGTGTCTGTGCATTTTTTTTGATCAGTTTTGGCAAATTCTCAGTTGTTATGTCTTCATATATTTCTTTTCCATTTTCTCTGTTCTGTCCCTTTAGAATTTTAATTAGATTTGTCCTTTTTAATCTGTCTTTCATTTCTCTTGATCTCTTATATTTCTATCTCCTTGTGTCTCTGTGCTATAAAAAAATTGGGTAATTTCTTGAGCTATTAGATTGAGTTCATTAATTCCTTTTTTAGCTGATGTCTTAATTGTAGACTGCATTTTATTGAAAGAATAGGTTTTTCATTTCTAAAAGATTTGGTTCTTTCTGGCATTTTAGATAGTGTTTTGCTTTCTAATTCCTTTAAACATTTCAAACCTAATTATTTAAAGTTCTGTTTATTTCAGTTTCTGAAGATTTGGGGATCTAAATTTGTTGTTTGTACTGAGAACTCATGGTGACTTATTTTGTGTGCTTAGTAATTTTAAATTGTAAACAGATTTTTGGTTGAACCTTATCTGGGGGAATCCTTATTTCCTAAATTGGGACAGTTTGCATGCAGCTAAAATTTGTATTTGCTCTGATATACAAGGATGTTAGAATTGTGGGACACTTTAGCCTGTGAGTCCTGCTGAATGTGTGTGACTCAGGTTCAGCCTCTGTACCTAGAGGTTGGACCAAAGTCTCGATAGCTGATGGAATGACCAACTGTCTGGTTAGTCCAGGACTGATGGGTTTCCTGGGATGTGGGACTTTCATTGCTAACACTGGGACATTTCTGGGTAAACTGTGACTATTGGTCACCCTAATTCCGATTCCAGTGCTTGTTTTGTATCCGCTCTTGTGTCCCCTGTCAGATGACCCTGGCTTTCCCTTATGTTTATGTGTATGTGCCTTCCATAGAGATTTCCTATACTTTCCTGCAAGTCCAGCAATTAAAAATTACATTTGTTGTAATTTACTCAAGATCTAGTAGTGTGCAGAGGCCCTTTCAGAGCATTGTGGAAGTGTAACATGTAATTTTACTTTTTACTTCCTGAGAACGTCTTTTCATGTTGTTTCGTAGTCTTCTACCATATGATTATTAGTGGTTTTATAGTATTCTGTTTTATGTCTTTATCAACGTTTATTCAACCAATACCCTGTTTGGACATACTGATTATCTCATATTTTTCCCTTATACAAACGCTATAAGAAATCCTTGTAGCCAAGTCTTTGCACAGTGTAAGATTATTTCCTTACGATAAACTTCCAGAAGTGGAATTGATGAATCAAAAGATTTTGCAGCATTTTAAGTCTTTTTGAATTATATCACCAAAGTACTCTCTCATTTCTGTGTACCCTGTGTGACATGTGACACAGGCTAGTATTTCTTTCAGACTTTGTTGCTTTGATAAATAAAATGCTCCCCTTTTTAATGAAGGCACCTGACTTTTGATACTGGTGAGCCCCAATATGGTACCACAGTATTTTAATATCTGAGTATCAGGTGTAGATTCACTCTAAGAAGTAGCTAACTTCCACTTTCTTTTAAACTACTAATCAAGCGGTTTGTCTGCAAGCTCCATTCCCTCCTCTCTCTCTACAGATAATTACATGTTCATATTCTTATAATCGGCTGTTGAAATCAGCCATGTAAAGTAAATAGGGAGTAGCTTTCCTTGAAAATACACCTCTTTGTGATTCTCTGAACTTGGCAGTGGACCTGTGGCCCTTGTGGCTTTTGCTCACAGGGCTGAAATGCCCACAGCCTTGGGCTTCCAAGTGGCTGGTGTTGACCTGGGGTTCACACACAGAAACTCATTCAGTTCATGTTTATTGTTTCCCACTTCCTTAAACTGAGGCAATGTGCCATGCTCAGTACCTTATTGAACACTTAATTCAGTGCAGGGGTACTGGTGGGAATTGCAGGTGGCATAAAAATTGGAGTAAAACATAGCCTCTGTTTATGAGTATATGATTTAGGTAGGGATAATTAATTAAATAAAAAATTACCTCTACCACAGGCAGAAAGACCCTTGCTATATGAGTCTGCTTATGTGCTCAGTGCTTCTGTGTGCCACACCTGAAAGAGATGGTTGTGTTCTGAATAAGACAGAATTCTATAGACTCCACCTCTGTAAGTTACAACGCAAGTCAATGGGAAAATGATTTGAGACTACCACAGTTGTAGAAACACATCTTTTGAATAATCCTAGTCATACATTATTTATCTCACTAGCACGTTTTGAGAATTAGAGGTAGAAAATGATAACACAATAAATATATAAAATCATTGTTAAATCCCATTACCTTTGCAGGGATGTTAGTTTCTTCTGGATGTATGTGTTCCCCTGCATTTGTCAATAGCCACATAACGAGTGGCTACTGAGAGTATTCCAGCCTTCAAAGGCAGGCTCTGAGTGCAAATTTGAACCGGCCTCGGGGCAGCCATTAAAACTAATTAGGAAACAAAACTGCCTCATGCTCAGTGAGTATTTGTAGGTTCTGGAAAATTCTGAAAGGAAAGGAGTGATTCTAATTAGAAGCAGGTCATCGGGCCAGGCCCAGTGGTTCACTCCTGTAATCCCAGCACTTTGGAAGACTGAGGCGGGTGGATCACCTGAGGTCAAGAGTTTGCGACCAGCCTGGACAACATGGTGAAACCCTGTCTCTACTAAAAATACAAACATTAGCTGGGCGTGGTGGTGGGCACCTATAGTCCAGCTATATTTGGGAGGCTGAGGCAGGAGAATCGCGTGAACCTGAGAGGCAGAGATTGCAATGAGCCGAGACCGTGCCACTGCACTCCAGCCTGGGCGACAGAGCAAGACTCCATCTCAAAAAAAAATAAAAAATAAAAAATAAAAAATAAATAAAGCAGGTTGTCATAGTTACTTTATTTAAAAAGAAATGCAGAGTTCAGGACCTGCTGCCATCTGTGGACAGAAGGGCAACGAAGGGAGGCCTGGGTGTGGAGAGGAGGAAAAGGGACAGAAAGCACAGGATCCCTGTTCCTAGGTAGTAGAGCTGTGAGGACGTCCTGTGTCCACATCCTCCATGGGTCCCTAAGGTAGCAGAGTCAGCCTCCCAGGAGGAGAAACTGGGATGTGTTTGATTCAAATCATAAAACAGGAAATTCTCCTCCTCCTCCTCTACTTCCTTCTCTTCCTCCTCCTTTCTTCCTCTTCCTTCTTCCTCTTTTTTCTTCTTTCTTCTTCTTCTTCTTTTTTTGAGACAGGGTCTGGCTCCTGTTGCCCAGGCCTGGAGCACAGTGGCGTGATCTCAGCTTACTGAAACCTCCACCTCCCAAGCTCAAGCCATCCTCCTACCTCAGTCTCCTGAGTAGCCGGGACTACAGTCATATGCCAGCATGCCTGGCTAATTTTTGTAGAGACTGGGTTTTGCTATGTTGCCCAGGTCCTGGGCTCAAGTGATCTGCCTGTCTTGGCCTCCCAAAGTGCTGGGATTACAGGCATGAGCCACCTTGCCTGGCTTCCTCTCTTTCTTTTCCTCAACCCCCAAGCAAACCTGTAGTCAAAAGCTGAAACATTAGGGTGTTTGCATATTTTATTGAAAATTTTCTACTGTATATTTTTGTCTTGTTTTGTGTTCATCTGACACGTGTATATTTTTTTCCAAATCTACTTTTCTGTTTAACCACTGTCTTACATTGTTATCCTTTAGAAAGAAATAGAACTTTGTTCTGAAGTTTTATATCCATTCATTACTGTTAATGTGCATTTTCTTTGTAGACACCTTAGCTTGAGAACTAAAATAGCATCTTTATGCTTTATTGGAATCTTCTAGATTGGGAGAGTACCCCTTATGGTTGGATACAATAATTTGAAAAAAACTTCCTTACTAATTTTTCTAAAAGTCCCCCAGGTCTGATGCCTAATGTAGTTCACAGCTTGTTAAACCTGTTTATATCAAGTTTCTCAAGTTAAAAAATTCTCAAATTAAAAAAAAAAAAACTTACTTGTTGTGAGATATACATACAGAAGCATATGTTATAAAGTGTATATATGTAATAAAGAATAAAGTGAACACCCCGTAACTACCACCCAGGTAAAGAAATATGGCCAGCATTGGCCGGGCATGGTGGCTTTCGCCTGTAATCCCAACACTTTGGGAGGCCAAGGTGGGCAGATCACAAGGTTGAGAGATCGAGACCATGCTGGCTAACACAGTGAAACTCCATCTCTACTAAAAAATACAGAAAAATTAGCCGGGCCTGGTGGCGGATGCCTGTAGTCCCAACTACTTGGGAGGCTGAGGCAGGAGAATGGCATGAACCTGGGAGGCAGAGCTTGCAGTGAACCAAGATTGCACCACTGCACTCCAGCCTGGGCAACAGAATGAGACTCCGTCTCAAAAGAAAAAAAGAAATACGGCCAGCATACAAGCAACACACCTTTGTGTGCCTCTCCCGGCTCACAGTAGCCACCCCCCAAATAAGCAACACGCTGCTTTTTGTAATATTTTTTCTTTTTAATTTTTAGTCGTACCACCAATGTATTCTCTATTAACTGATAAAATTAGTTTGGCTTGTTTCTGAACTTCATATAATTGATTCATATTATAGGTATTCTTTCATAAGATCCTTCCTTCCCCTTCCTTTTTTCTCTTTTCCTTTCCTTTTCTTATTTTCTCCTTTCTTTCCTTTCCCTTTCCCTTCCCATTCCTTTTTCTCTTCCCTTTTCCTCATGGCTCACTGTAGCCTCGATTTCCTGGGCTCAAGCAATCCTCCCATATTGGGGGAACCCGCCCCCAATATTTCAACGTAGGTTCTATTTTCCATAAGTGTCGGCCAGCTGAGAAATAAAGAGAGACAGTATAAAGAGAAGAATTTTACAGCTGGGCCGCCGGAGGTGACATCACGTATTGGTAGGACTGTGATGCCTGCCTGAGCCTCAAACCAGCAAGTTTTTATTAAGGGTTTCAAAAGGGAAGGGGGTATAAGAACAGGTAGTAGGTACAAAGATCACATGCTTCAAAGGGCAAAAAGCAGAACTACTGATAAGGGTCTAACAAAGATCACATGCTTCTGAGGGAACAGGACAAAGGGCAAAAGCAGAACTACTGATAAGTATCGGGGGAACCCACCCCCAATATTTCAACGTAGGTTCTTTCTATTTTCCCTAAGTGTCAGCCGGTCTGAGAAATAAAGAGAAAGAGTACAAAGAGAGGAATTTTACAGTTGGGCTGCTGGGGATGACATCACATATTGGTAGGTCCATGATGCCCCCTGAGCCTCAAAACCAACAAGTTTTTATTAGGGATTTCAAAAGGGGAGGGAGTGTATGAACAGGGAAAAGATTACATGCTTTAAGGGGCAAAAAAGCAGAGCAAAGATCACATGCTTCTGAGGAAACAGGACAAGGCAAAATCAGAAACTCCTGATAAGGGTCTGTGTTCAGCAGTGCACGTATTATCTTGATAAACATCTTAACAGAAAACAGGGTTCGAGAGCAGAGAACCAGTCTGACCTGAAATTTACCAGGGCTGGTGTTTCCCAATCCTAGTAAGCCTGAGGGTACTGCAGGAGACCAGGGTGTATCTCAGTCCTTATCTCAACCGCATAGGACAGACACTCCCAGAGCGGCCGTTTATAGACCTCCCCCTAGGAATGCATTTCTTTTCCTAGGGTCTTAATATTTAATATTACTTGCTAGGAAAAGAATTTAGTGGTATCTCTCCTACTTGGCACGTCCATTTATAGGCTCTCTGCAAGAAGAAAAATATGGCTGTATTCTGCCTGCCCCCGCAGGCAGTCAGACCTTAGGGTTGTCTTGCATTGTTCCCTAAAATCGCTGTTATTCTGTTCTTTTTTAAGGTGCACTGATTTCATATTGTTCAAACACACATGTTTTACAATCAGTTTGTACAGTTAACGCAATCATCACAGGGTCCCGAGGTGATGTACATCCTCAGCTTACGAAGATAACAGGATTAAAAGATTAAAGTAAGACAGGCGTAAGAAATTATAAGAGTATTATTAGGGAAGTGATAAATGTCCATGAAATCTTCACAGTTTATGTTCAGAGATTGCAGTAAAGACAGGCTTAAGAAATTATAGAAGTATTAATTTTAGGAACTGATATATGTCCACAAAATCTTCATAATTTATGTTCCTCTGCCACAGCTCCAGCTGGTCCCTCTGTTCGGGGTGCCTGACTTCCCACAACAGATAAGGGTCCAACAAAGATCACAAGGCAAAGGGCAAAAGCAGAACTACTGATAAGGTTCTATGTTTAGCGGTGCACGTATTGTCTTGATAAACATCTTAAACAACAGAAAACAGGGTTTGAGAGCAGAGAACTGGTCTGACCACAAATTTACCAGGGCGGAGTTTTTTCCCATTCTAGTAAGCCTGAGGGTACTGTAGGAGACCAGGGCGTATCTCAGTCCTTATCTCAACTGCATAAGACAGACATTCCCAGAGTGGCCGTTTATAGACCTCCCCCTAGGAATGCAATTCTTTTCCTAGGGTCTTAATATGTAATATTCCTTGCTAGGAAAATAATTTAGCGATACCTCTCCTACTTGCACATCCATTTATAGGCTCTCTGCAAGAAGAAAAATATGGCTGTATTCTGCCTGACCCCGCAGGCAGTCAGACCTTATGGTTGTCTTCCCTTGTTCCCTAAAAATCTCTGTTATTCTGTTCTTTTTCAAGGTGCACTGATTTCATATTGTTCAAACACACGTTTTACAATCAATTTGTACAGTTAACACAATTATCACAGTGGTCCTGAGGTGACGTACATCCTCAGCTTACAAAGATAACAGGATTAAGAGATTAAAGACAGGCATAAAAAATTATAAAAGTATTATTTGGGAACTGATAAATGTCCATATTAAAATGAAATCTTCACAATTTATGTTCCTCTGCCGCAGCTCCAGCCGGTCCCTCCGTTCAGGGTCCCTGACTTCCCGCAACATCTCTCCCCTTCTTTTTATATAAATGTGCCATGGCGATGAAGGCTTGTTCGTTCTCCCAGTTTTGACACAGGATTCTTTGACTGGTCTGGCACACGGTATCCAGATTCCTTCTTGATCTCGAACCAACATTACACTTTTCCTGGAGTCAAAACGGGAGTTAACACAAGTGTATAAATGACAATTAATGCATTGGACAGTTTGATTGTTCGTCCAAATTTTGACATTTTCCACTAACAGCACGTAAGGAGGCTTAACACAACTCTGTATAGGAGTAGTCAGGTTGGAGGTAAACAAAGCAGAATGTTTGAGTCTACGTTGATACTGAGGGAGAGGAGCGGCAGTGGCAATGCCCAATGTTCTGCGCCACAAAGAAGCAATCCAAGGTGCCCGGGGATGCCGAAGAGGTAGAGGAGCATACCTGGGTCAAGAAGAATTATCATAATGCCAATTGGAGTCCCATAAAGGAGGATCAGCATCAAAAAGAGGGAAAAGGTTCAAAGGGGATTTATCATGGAGTTCAGAATCACGGATGCAAGGGGCGGTAGTGGGGACAACAGACAGAAACGTTTCCCCTTCCCATACTTGCGGTCTGGACATGGCAATAGCCAATTTCCAAAGTTCTGGGTGTTCTGGGCTCAGAATGGGGAGTATCCATACTAGGCCTCGATCGGGGTGGGGGGTAATGCCCTTATCTTCCTGTTTTAAGGAAAAGGACGAGCTGAACCTCCTATGCAAAGTAGGATGATGATCCTCGTCATCCCAATAAGAAATATAAAATAAGTAGCCTCCAGGCATTCCCTTCTGCCAGAGGAGCAATCATTTTTTAAATAGCCCTTTGGTGCCCAGTCTATTACTAAACCATATGAGTCATTTTTTTTAATACTACTGCATGTGAATTAACACAATCTTCCCAAATTAAAGTTTTAGATGGGCCCTCAAAATTTTTAGGACATGGTTTTCCTACAGGTTTATATTGAAGGTATGGGGTATCTCCTATTACTCCCCCTTTCATTTGTCTTAAAGGAGAAAGGGAGAGGCTGGAGACCAAATGTCCTCATTCCCCTGTGGCTGATCTCTCCAGAAGGTAAGCAGCCCAGACTTGAGTTTCTAGATGGATACAACCAGGTGCATGTCCAAAGCACAGAGGAGGGTATTTATAACCCATAGTAACATTAAATGCAGTGCTTTCTTTTCCTGGTTGAGCAGGGCAATGTTCATCTGTAGCTCCAGGCAGCCACCCACAATATCGTTAGCATAGATTTCCACAGGAGCATCCATCCAGGTGAGAGATTGAATAAGTGGGGGAAAAAGCACATAAGCCTAATAAGAATAATTTTGTGTAGCAGGTAAATCAGTTTGAGGGGAAACTGGTAAGACAAAGTGTAATGGGGAGAATTATTAAATAAAACCTATTATAAGTCAGATCCAGTGCTAAAGGAGGAAGAGAAGAACAGGGGGATGTTATTTTCAGGCTAATAGAAATGGTGAGATTTTTAGGTTCTTAAGGAGAAAAAGGGAATTAGGAGAAGTGGGATTAGTTAGAGGGGTCTCTGTTGCCATTAGGGAGGATTGAACCACACCCATTTTAATTTGGCGTGCCAGTTTCTGAGGAGTCGGCACAGATCTCACCAGGTATGAAGGCGGTCTCTGACGCGGACGTCTCTTCCCTATGGTTTTTATTGTCAGTATTCACACGAAGTTTAAGTCTCCTAGTGGGCACCCAGATGGGATTGATGATCTCCTGGTGAAACACAAGCATACCCTCTTCCCCACGTTGTAATAGTTCCAGCTTCCCAGGTATTGGTCTGGGAGTTTTTCCCTAACACTGGCTTGCCTTCATTTAGGGAGAATTTTTTGCCTGTTCAGCTGCAGTCAGAGTATGTCTTTAGGAACATTTAGAAAGTTTAAAGTAAACAATGCTAAATGTAACTGGGAGTGGGGAGTGGTTAAATTATGCTTTTGTTGCTCAGACTGTTTGGACAATTGAGTTTTTAAAGTGCAATTGGCCTGTTCCGCCACAGCTTGTCCCTGAGGATTGTAAGCGACTCTGGTAATACGGGAAATTCCCCATTGTTGCATAAATAAATCAAAAGCCTTACTAACATATCCAGGGGCGTTGTCTGTCTTTATTTGATATGGAAGCCCCATAACTGCAAAGCAAGAATACAGATGTCTTTTAATATTGGCTGTGCCTTCCCGTTTGGCAAGTAGCCCAAATAAAACCTGAAAAGGTGTCTACAGAAACATGTACATGTGAAATTCTGCCAAAGGAGCTAACATGAGTCACATCCATTTGCCATAAATCATTAGGAGGTAGGTCTCTGGGATTAATGCCAGGTTCCTGATTTGGAAGTACAAAAACTTGGCACTGAGGGCAGTGGTGGACAATAAGCTTAGCCTCCTTCCAGGTGAGAGCAAATTTATCTTTTAATCCAGCAGCATTGACATGAGTGAGATTATGGAACTCCTGAGCTTCTCGGATTGCAATAGAGACCAGTCGACCTTATCGTTACCAGCAGACATGGGTCCCAGTAGAGTGGTATGAGATCTAATATGTGTAATATAGAAAGGGTGTCTACGTTGGCGAACCGCCTGTTGTAACCTTGAAAATAAAGAAGCCAATTCAGAATTACCAATATGTTTGATAGTAGCGGTTTCTATATTTTTAGTGGCATGTACAACATAAGCAGAATCTGAGACAATATTTAAAGGTTTGGGGAAATCCTGTAAGGCAATAATTACAGCAATTAACTCTACCTTTTGAGCAGAGGTATAAGGGTTAGAAATAAGCTTGTCTGTAGGACCCACATAACCAGCATTTCTGTTACTGGAGCCATCAGTGAACACTGTAATGGCCTGAGGAATGGGCTGATCTTTGGTCAATCGAGTGACCACCCAAGAAGTCATTTTTATAAAATCAAACAGTTTTTTGTTTTTGGATAATGATTGTCAACAACACCGATAAAATCAGCCAAGTGAATTTGCCACAGTATGGAATGTTGAAAAGTGGCCTGAACTTCGAGTTGATTTAAAGGAACCACAATTAAACTCGGATCAAATCTGGAAAATTTAAGTATTCTACACCGAGCTTGTCCAATTAGGGTGGCCATTTGGTCCAGATAAACAGACAAAGTTTTTGACACAGAATGAGGAAGAAAACACCACTCCGCTAAGTCATTATGTTGAACTATTAGCCCAGTAGGGGAGTGCAATGAAGGGAAAACCAGAAGCTGAAAAGGCTGAGACGGCTGTACCCTAGACAACTGGGCAGTTTGGATTCTTTCCTCCATGAATTCCAGTTCTAGTGAAGCCTCAGGGGTGAAAGTCTTGGGACTGCAGAGATTGGAATCTCCACACAGCATAGAAAACAAGTTAGATGGCGCGTATGTTGAAATGCCTAAAGTAGGTCTTAAATAATTAATGTTATCTAAAAGTTTTTGGAATCATTTAAGGTTTTCAAAGAATCTCTCCTAATCTGAACCTTTTGAGGTTGAATATATTCTTTATCGAACACCATTCCTAAATATTGAACAGGAGTGGTCTGTTGAATTTTATCCTGAGCGATGTGTAATCCAGCCTCTTTAACACGATGGCTCAAAAATTGTTAACAGTCAATTCTTTATCAGTGGGGGCAGTGATTAATATATCATCAATATAATGAAGAATATAGGCCTGGGGAAATTGAGCTCAAACTAGTGAAAGCACCTGTCCAACATAAAGCTGGCAGATGGTAGGGCTATTCAGCACTCCCTGAGGAAGTACTTTCCATTGATAACGAGCTGCAGGCTCCTGATTATTGATAGATGGTACAGTAAAATCAAATTTTTCACAATTCGATTTATGTAAAGCAATATGAAAGAAATAGTCTTTAAGATCAATAACTATGAGAGGCCAATTCTTAGGTATTAAAGCAGGGGCAGGCATGCTGGGTTGGACAGCTCCCATAGGTTTAATTACAGCATTAATGGCCCTTAAATCAGTTACCATCCTCCACTTGCCTGATTTCTTTTTTACTAGAAACACAGGAGACTTCCAGGGGGAGAGAGAAGGTTCCACATTTCCAAGTTGTAACTGTTTAGCAACCAATTGAGTTAAAGCCTCCAGTTTTTCTTGAGAGAGTGGCCACTGCTCAATCCAAACAGGTGTTTCAGATTTTCATTGTAGGGAGGCATAGCAGTGGCTGTCATTGAAAAGGATGACCTAAACCAGCCCTCTTCTACAGTAACTTGAAGAGGTTTAGTAATTCCTTCATGTCTTGGACCGAGACCGAGTCTGGGAACAAACCCCATGTTTTCCATTATATTTTGACTGGGAGCACTGTAAGAGTTATGTGGAATATTAATTTCAGCCCCCCACTGTGTCAGCAAATCTCTACCCCAAATATTAGTGGAGATTGGCATGATATAAGGCTGAATTTTACCCTTTTGACCCTCAGGGCCAGTGCAAGGCAAGATAAATGTGCTCTGGTGAACTTCATCAGCTTTTCCAATCCCTGCTAGTTCTATGTTAGTGGGATGTTTACGCCAGGAGGAAGGCCATAAATTAGAGGAAATAATAGAAACATCAGACCCAGTATCTAGTAGGCCCTTAAACTTTTTTCCTTGAATGCGTATGGTGCAGGTGGGCTGTTGTTCAGAAATTACATTAATCCAATAAGCGGCTTTTTCACTGTCAGAGCCCATCCTAGGACCCCGTGTCTTATCTCCTTTGTTTAAAACAATATTAGGTAGTAAAAGTAATTGAGCAATTGACTCACCAGCCAGAGTGGAAACAGGAATTTCAACATAGGTTCTATTTTCCGTAAGTGTTGGCCGGCTGAGAAATAAAGACAGCAGTATAAAGAGAGGAATTTTACAGCTGGGCCTCTGGGCGTGACATCACATGTCGGTAGGACCGTGATGCCCGCCTGAGCCTCAAACCAGCAAGTTTTTATTAAGGATTTCAAAAGGGGGGGGGTTGTAAGAACAGGGAGTAGGTACAAAGATCACATGCTTCAAAGGGTAAAAAGCATAACTACTAATAAGGGTCTAATAAAGATCACATGCTTCTCAGGGAACACGACAAAGGGCAAAAGCAGAACTACTGATAAGGGTCCAACAAAGATCACAAGGCAAAGGGCAAAAGCAGAACTACTGGTAAGGGTCTGTGTTGTTTTCAGTTTGGAGCTGATGTAAACCCTGCTGCTGTGAATACTTTGTATGTGAATACCTTATATCTACCTCCCCTTGAGCACTCACAGACATTGTGTTCTGGTGCGCACACTCAGGAGTGGGAATGCTATTTGCAGGGTATTCACGTCTTCAGTAATACTAGTAATACCAAACTATTTTCCAGAGTGGTTGCATTCTTACAACTTGTAATGAATATGTTTCTGTTAAAATTGTGTAAGTGGAAAATATCTTCCCTAATTTATCTCCAGTCTCTAACGTTAATTCAAACGGTTTAGAAAACAAAACAAACCAAAAATGCTTTTTTACCTCTCCACTCCCGATGGTAAATTTTATCTGTGTTGGTGGAAAACAGGAATCAGATAACACAAAATAAATTGTAGTGAAAATAAGTTAGAAAGTAGAATATCTAACTGGGGACAAGAGAGGGAGAGAACACAGCACAGGGGCCTTGTGTATAATATTAATAATATTAATAGCTGTTTAATGAAGATTTATTGGTTGATTAATCTATGGGTATCTAACATACCTGATACACCATCCTGTCCCTAGGTTGAACTTTCCAAGCAAGTTCTGGGGCTCCTTCTTTGCCATTAGAACTGGATTGTATGGAAGCTAGAGTGGGAAGCATCTTATGTGTTTCATTACTGGCATCTAGAACCCTAGCAGGTCATTAATTCAATGAGACACATGTATTCTTTGGTTTGAGATTCTAATATCCTAAAAGCAGGTATGGGTTTTGTACTGATATACAGGAATGTTCTGAAAATAAGCTGTAATTATTAGAAACAGGTTTGTTTCTAATAATATCTGTGGAGGTCAGCATTATTTATTCTTAATGAAAACACCCAGGATTGCCCTTGGGCCTGTGTTAACAGTGTTCAGGGTAAAAAACATCATAATGACAAGCAGAGTAATATTTACTTTCAATCTGTTATTGAAAGACTTTATATGAATAGTTGCTTTTTAACCAACTTATCTCATTTTTTAAATTGAGGGGAAATATATATACCATTAAATTTACCAATTTTATCTTTTTTTTTTTTTTTTTGAGATGGGGTCTCACTCTGTCACCCAGGCTGAAGTACAGTGGTGTGATCATGGCCCGCTGTAGCCTTGAGTTCCCGGGCTCAAGCAATCCTCCCACCTCAGCCTTCCAAGTAGCTGGGACTACAGGTGTGCATCTCCATGTCTGGCTGATTTTTTTATTTTTTGTAACGACGGGGTCTTGCTATATTGTCCATGCTGGTCTGAAACTCCTAGGTTCAAGCCATCCTCCTGCCTCAGCCTCCCAATGTGTTGGGATTATGGGTGTGAGCCACTGTGCCCAGCCCATTTTTACCATTTTTAAAGTGTACAGTTCAGTGGTATTAAAGTACATTCACATTATTTTGCAACCATTTGCCTCCAGAACTCTTTTCATCTTACAAAACTAAAACTCTATACCCATTAAACACTAACTTTTTATTTCCCCTCCCCTCAGCCCCTGGCACTCACCCTTCTACTTACTGTTTCTATGAATCCTACTACTATCTACTCTTGGTCCCTCGTATCACTGGAGTCATAAGGTATTGGTCTTTTTGTGACTGGCTTATTTCACCTAGCATAATGTCCTCAGAGTTCATCCGTTTGGTAGCATGTACCAGAATTACTCTCCCTTTTAAGGCTGAATGATATTTCATTGTGTGTGCGTGTGTGTGTGTGTGTGTGTGTGTACACATATACCACATTTTGTTTACCCGTTGATCCATCAGTGGACATTTGGGTTGTTGCTGGGTGTGGTGGCTCACACCTGTAATTCCAGCCCTTTGGGAGGCTGAGGTGGGAAGATTGCCTGAGCCCAGGAGTTTGAGACCAGCCTGGGCAATATAATAAGACCCTGTCTGTACCAAAAATTAAAAAAAAAAAAAATTAGCTAGCCTGGTGGTATGCACCTGTAGTCTCAGCTATTTGGGAGGCTGAGGTGGGAGTATAGCTTGAGCCTAGGAGTTCAAGGCTGCAGTGAGTTGTGATCACGTCTCTGCACTCCAGCCTGAAAGACAGAGGGAAACCCTGTCTCAAAAAAAAAAAAAGTAATTTATATTGGTTTCACCTTTTGGCTACTGTGAATCATGCCGCCATGAACATTGGCATACAAATATCTGTTCAAGTTTCTGCTTTCAATCTGGTAGTTGCTTTTTAATCATTTTATACCAACCCCCCTTACTAGTGTTGATTTGACAATATTCTTATCATTCCTTGGAAACTTAATCAGTTTAGTTACCATTCTCGTTTTCTCATCTTTATGAGAAAAGGTAGAAAGAAAGGAAGTGAAATGCCCAACACCACTCATTTTTGTTAATGGTATTGATAAAATTGGCACCAGCCTTTCAGGAATTCGGAAGCTTTGATTGTTCTTTTTTGTTGTTAGATTTTTGTATCCATTATGCATTTTGAATCATAATAAAGTGGAATTTAAAAAAACTGCCATATTTGTCTAGCATATATGGCGTTTTATGATTTTAAAGATATTTTTAAAGTTTGGTTAAAAACCTTAACAGTATATGTGAAATGGAACACTGTGCTTTTACTGTGGAAATTTATCCTATATACCTTAATAAAATAGTTATTTAAGATTTACATTTGGCTGGGTGCTGTAGCTCATGCCTTTAATCCCAGTACTTTGGGAGGCTGAGGCAGGCAGATCACTTGTGCCCAGGAGTTTTTGAGACTAACCTGGGCAACATTGGGAAACCCTGTCTCTTCAAAAAGTACAAAAAGTTAGCCGGGCATGGCGGCGTGCGCCTGTAGTCCCAGCTCCTCAAGAGTGTGAGGTGGAAGGATTGCTTGAGCCTAGTTCGAGGGAGGTTGCAGTGAGCCAAGATTGCGCCACTGCACTGCAGTCTGGGTGAGAGTGAGACTCCTTTTCAAAATAAAGAAGGAAAGATAGATTTACATTTTAGAGAGTTAGTATATGTCTGTGATTTTTGAACTTTATTGTTTCAGGGCTCCTTTATATTCATAAAAATTATTGAAGGTCCAAAGGAACTTTTGTTTTTGTGGTTATCTGTTGATATTTACCATATTAGAAATTAAAACTGGCTGGGTGCAGTGGCTGACACCTGTAATCCCAGCTACTTCGGGAGGCTGAGCAGGGGTGGATCACTTGAGCCTCGGAGTTCGAGACCAGCCTGGCTAACATGGCGAAACCCTGTCTCTACACACAATACAAAAGTTAACTGGATGTGGTGGTATGCACCTGTGGTCCTAGCTACTCAGGAGGCTGAGGTGGGAGGATTTTTTTGAGCCCACGAATTTGAGGCTGCAGTGAGCTGTGATCACACCACTGTACTCCAGCCTGGGCGACAGAGTGAGGCTGTCTCTCAAAAAAATAAAATAAAACTGATAAATTAAAAAATATTCCCTAATTTATTAAAAACATAAACCCATTAAATAAGTTATATATTTTTATGAAAACAACTGCTTGTCCTAAAACTAAAACATTTAATAATAAGAGTGTATTGTTTTATATTTTGGCAGCAATATCTAATGTCTGGCTTACTTAAAGATGGCTAGGTTCTCATATTTGCTTCTACATTTAATCTTGCAATATGTCATTTTTGTTGAAGTATATGAAGAAAATTCAGCCTCACACACATATATAATTGGAAAAGAAAGGAGGATTTTAATAGTCTTCAGATAATCATGGATGTTTTTCTTTGATAACCACACTAAAATTCAACAAGTGGTAGTTTCTCAAAGGTTAGTTGCAATGTAGAATTTGAATGAAATATATCAGTGAATTTTTCATCCTTGGTTACATTAAAATTCATTTGTCTTCTTTGCACTTTTTTTGTTTTGTTTTGTTTTTGGGACGGAGTCTCACTGTCACCCAGACTAGAGTGCGGTGGTGTGATGTCGGCTCACTGCAACCTCCGCCTCCTGGGTTCAATTGATTGTCCTGCCTCAGCCTCCCGAGTAGCTGGGACTACGGGCACCTGCCACCACACCCAGCTAATTTTTGTATTTTTTAGTAGAGATGGGGTTTCACCATGTTGGCCAGCCCGGTCTCGAACTCCTAACCTCTGGTGACCCCCGCCTCGGCCTCCCAAAGTCTTGTACCTTGAATGGATCTTTTACTCAAGTATAATTTCTATCATCTTTGTTGGTCATTTGGAAAATATTGGTTTACCAAGTATGTGAGTCTTCCAAATATTGATATATAATGAAATATGGGATAAAAAATAAAAAAATTCACATTTATTAACATCACCCCCAGTTACATGGGGAGCTCGCAAGCTCATAGTGATGAGTGCTGATTTTCGCAAACATCTAAATTTAACTTGAAAGCTCAGTTTTTATTTTCAACAACAAATTCTGTTAGTTGTTTTCCTTAAAGTGGCAGGCTTACTTTGTTCATGTTCAAGAAAATGTCGGCCAAATATCCCAGCTGGAACAACCATAATTTGTCATTCATACTTTTTAGTAAACTTGGGGTATTAGCCCATTTGCATTACTATAAGGAATACCTGAGACTGGGTAATTTATAAAGAAAATTGTTTTAATTGGCTCATGGCTCTGCAGGCTTTACAGGAAGCATGGTGCTGGCATCTGCTTCTGGCGAGGCCTCAGGAAGCTTACAAACATGGCAGAAGGTGACAAGGAACTAGCGTGTCACATAGCTAGAGTGGGAGCAGCAAGAGAGGTGGGAGGTGCTACACTTTTTTTTTTTTTTTGAGACGGAGTTTTTCTCTTTCGCCCAGGCTGGAGTGCAGTGGTGCGATCTTGGCTCACCGCAACCTCTGCCTTCCGGTTTCAAGCAATTCTTCTGCCTCAGCCTCCTGAGTAGTTGGGATTACAGGTGCCCACCACCATGCTCAGGTAACTTTTGTATTTTTAGTAGAGACAGGGTTTCACCATGTTGGCCAGGCTGGTCTCGAACTCCTGGTGCTACGTTCTTTTAAACAACCAGGTATCGTGAGAGTTCACTCACTGTCAGAAGACAGCACCAAGACATTCATGAGGGACTGCCCCCATGATCCAAACACCTCCCACCAGGCCCCACCTCTAACACTGGGGGTTACGTTTCAGCATGAGATTTGGAGGGGCCAAACATTCAAACCATGTCACATGGTATTCCATGAAAAAAGCAAGCAGTTCATTTTGCAACTTAAACTGTATAATACATGCTTTTTCCTGGGACTACCATGGTGCTTCAGTAGTCCACAGAAGTACTTTATGTGTACCTACTATTTTGGGACACAAGGGTATTAAAAACCATGTACTCAAGGGCTGATATTTAATAAAATTAATAATTTTTACTGCCGTATCAAAGATGTTCTTAAGTGAGGCTGGCTTTTTTTTTTCTTTCTTTTTTTTAATCTGTGACTACTGGTGCAGTTGGTACCTCTACCTTGATTAGTGTTAAAGAGCTTGCAGTTTGACCCACTGTTGATTTTGCACCATGGATACAAATGTGAACACGGAAGAAGGCAAATTATGTCCTAGTATTATGATGAAAGTAGAGTCTTTTGCTGGGACTTGATGCTACAGGCCAGTAGTTCTCAAAGCCTGGTTCCCAGCAGCATTAGCATCTCTTGGGAGCTTGTTAGAAATGCGAACACCTGGGCCCTTCCCTTCCCTTGCAGTGTCCAGTTCCTGTGGGGTGGGGCTGGGCTGCTTCAGCTGCCCCAGGAGACTGAGAGAGTCTGCTGAATTTGAGAAAGGCCACTCTGCTTTCTGGAAGGACTGGCGGGGCCGGAGGGCAGGGAGGATGAGTAAGTTAGGGACAGAGTGTTCTCGTGTTTGTAGAGGATGTGATGCAGCCTGGACTTCAGGCAGTAGGAAGAAGATGGAATGGATTTGCTAGAGAGAGATTCTCTAGAACTTTATTGCTGGTAGACCACTTAAAAGCTTAGAAAACAGCTGCATTTTGCTCCGAGACCTGCCAGCCATCAGGGACGGATGAGTTTTAAAGGCCCTTACTGCTTTGTGTCTTGAGGGAATATCTTTTATTAATCGTGAAAAAATCAATCCAGATAACTTGCCTGAGTCATTTCAGTCTCCTTTTTGAGGATGCCTGCTTAAACAGCGACCATGGTCTCTGGAGGGGTAGAGTCTCACATTCGGAGTTCAGAGTCTTAGAAAGTACAGTTCAGTGTGGAAGAATGACAGTTATGATTTCATTCAGATGTGCCCAGCTGCTGACAAATTGAATACAACGATCAGTGGCAGGCAGAACTCTCATTTGTTGTGTGTTGTCTTGAGTCTGGTGAGGTGTATCCTTTCACTATTGGATTTTACTATTCAGTGCAGTCAGTAGCTCCATTTGATGTAAGTGTAAAGATGGGTCTCTCATTTCAGTTTCAGCAATTATTCTTAAAACTTTTATTTTCCAGTGTTTTAAAGTTTTTAAATTTTATATCTTTTTTTTTTTTTTTAAACAGATTTGTAAGACTCCAGGGCCTCCCAGCCGTGAATAATCTGATGGTTCCTGAAATGACTGGGGAAGCAGACGCTTCGTATGGCAGTTGAAGAGTGTGTGTCTATGTGCATTTAAAACCTTCTTTCTGTACTTACACATTCACACGGGAAGACAGGCTCATTCTTGTGCACACTTGAGAGTTTTACAACTGATGAAAATTAATTTAAGAATCAGATGGAGCAACTTGACACCACTGGGCTCAGGAGCCCGGGGAGAAAAATACATCACTAATGGCCAATTTTCCATATGGTCTGCACGGGTAAAGAAAGTCTGCAAAAAGAAGAAAAAAAAATTTGCGCAGATTAAACCACAAAAATATTCTCCAGTTTAAAGAAGGAACTAAGTGAGAAGGTGACTGAGAAAGAAGTGTGATTTCAAACATTGCAGCGGCTCACACAGTGTTTGTTGCACTTTATTTTTCAGTGGGTTTGGTGATTTGGACGGATTAAAACTCTAGACTGAAAAGTAACTCCTACTGTGGTTATGGCTAGAGGAAAGCAAGTTCAAGTATGATGGGACAAGTTTGAATAATGAACTGATTCCTTTGCCTATCTTAATTAACTGTATTTGAGAAATTTTAATTTATTATTTCCCCCTTTTTTTTCCTGCATCTATAGGATAATATTGTAAAATAGCAATTGAAACCAATAATTATTAAATAAATATCAAGGAAAATCCAAGCAAAGCTTTCTTTTTTTTTGGACTAGTGGTGTGGTGTTTGGAGACAGTCTCTGAATGTGAACAGGAAAGCACCCATCAGCAAAACACGATCACTCTCTAGGGAGACAGCTAGGGGAATCTGACTCTGGCTTCTGCTTTTGTTTTAAGGGATTAACTTCCCTGTCAAGTCCAAGAAGACTTGCGTATGAGAAGATTACTTGATGGACTTAATTCTAAGATTAGCTTTTTTCATCAAGATGGAAAAAGATCTTTAGGAGCAGAAAAGGGGAGTGCTAACTGGGGGAGCGAGAAGGGAGACGAGCAAAAGAAACAAAATCTTGCGACGTGGCTCTATTTTGTCAGCAAGAGGATTTAAGACTCACCCAGGGCAAACACTGGGACCACTGTAAGAGCGCTGGAACATTCTGCCTCTTGAGTGAAGGGGCCTTCTTTCTAGCCTCTATGGCACTGAGGGGTGCGCCGGCTGGTGGAGGAGTAGTCCGATGGAGCCCTGCGTTCCCCGGGGACACAGGGCCAAGCTTTGAGGTGGAAAGTTTCTGGTTCTGAAACAACAAGGAGAGAGTCTGTTTTTCTTCCTAAAATTTGGACTCTTGTCTGCACAAACTCTGGTCTGTTTTGCACGGTTTGTGTGCCTTTTTTTCCCTTTATGCAATCTTTTTCAGCTTTAGCAGCAGAAATTTGTCTAGTTCAGGAAACATGCTAGAGGGTGGCTTCAGAAGGAAGATGATCCTGTGTATTCTGTCTCTGCATCCGAACTTTTGAAGAGAAAAATTCGAGCTAGAGGGATTCTTAAAGCCTTAAGTTACTTGAAATCTATGTATTTGCAACCCTTTGTCTCTGGAATCATATTACACTAAACTGGAATCTCAGGCTGAATGAGAATAACCAAGTGGAGTAAAAAGAAGAAAACCGTTTCTTGATCACCACTTAATTAACGATGCTCTTTCTCCAAAGGATCAGCACGTTCTTCCTCTGAGAACTTGAAAATAAAAATGGACCCCATGTTTTTTTAAGCATTACCTTTTCTTAGAAGACTGCCATCATCTTTTATAGAGGAATTTTTTCACTATGCATTCGGTGGATCTTTATAAAATACTGACCTTCTAATTAGATTCAGGTCAGTCTTAATTAAAGGGGGAAAAAAGCAACGCAAGCCAACCACAAAAACACATATACCAATGAAAGAAATTGGTTTAAATTTCACAGCATTAACATTACTTTTTAAGTAAAACAGTTCATTGAAGAAAGTATGTATGCAGCAGTGGAACATGGGCCTGTGCTTTGCAGCGACTCCAACATCCTGTGCCTGTCCTGGAAGGGGCGTGTCCCCAAGAGTGAGAAGGAGAAGCCTGTGTGCAGGAGACGCTACTATGAGGAAGGCTGGCTGGCCACGGGCAACGGGCGAGGAGTGGTTGGGGTGACTTTCACCTCTAGTCACTGTCGCAGGGACAGGAGTACTCCACAGAGGATAAATTTCAACCTCCGGGGCCACAATAGCGAGGTGAGCTGTGGTTTTGTTTCACTTCTTGGTCACTTCCAGTGGTGTTTTTGAGCCCCTTGTGGACTTGAAACTTCCTTCATTTCAGTTTCATAGACTTGCTGCCTAGTGAGACTTCCCATGCTGTGAGTTCTGTCTCTTATTCTCTGGCAGAAAAGATGCTAAGATGGACATAGTTCACAGTAGGCTGCCCCTCCCCAAGTGGGTCAGTTGTCCCTGGCACCCCTGCTGTCTTCTCCCTGCACTGTCTCTCTTAGAGGGTCCAGGCAGTGGGAAGACGCCCAGCAGTAGGGAGGCCAGGGCGCTTTCTAACCAGGGTGGGGGGTTAAATTAGATGATCCTAACCAACTTTTCGTGCTCCAAGTCTACATGGCAAAGAGTTACCCCCATCCCTGATGTCCCACTGACAGTGTGAAAAATGAAAGTGGTGCTGCCTTTACCTTGCACGGTTAACATCTACGTTCCTTTGGTGATGGCTTAACACTTGGCTTGTATGTTTTCTTACTTGGAGGTAAAGAAGTAGTTAATGGACAAAAACCATAGTTTTTCACATGTATAGGGTATATTATATTGAGGCTATTATGCCATATATTTGTACATGTAGATTCCTCTGGGCTTGTAAAATATAAGCAGTGGGATTATGAAATTCATGCAACCAACATTTATTGAGCAATACTTAAGTGTTAGGCATTGTGTTTTAAAGAAGAGCGTGACTGGTAATTTCTTGCAAAGTTTTGCTTGTATAGCACCTTCGCAATATTCATGTTTTACTCTTCACTAGCTTATTTGGGTATTTTTAAAATGAGGAATCCATGACTATTTCAGGCATCTTAAAAATGTCATTAAATGGTTATTAAATAGCTACTGTAAAGGAGCAGGAATTTTTTCAAGTATAGGTCTTAGTCCATTTGTGCTACTATAACAAAATATAGACAGGGTGGCTTATAAACAGTAGAAATTTATTTCTCACAGTTCGGGAGGCTGAAAGTCTCAAGATCCGGGGCTAGTATGGTAGAGTTTTTGATTTCTTCTTGGTGGAAAGAGGATGAGAGTGTCTCTGAGGCCTCTTTTATGAGGCCACTAATCCCATACATGAGGGCTCCATTCTCATGACTTAATCACCTCCTATAAAGACCCTACCTCTTATTACCATCACTTAGGGAGATTCACCATACAAATTTTGGGGGCACACAAACGTTGAGATCATAGCAATATTAACATTCAGTAAGGTGCACTAAACTTAACTCTCGATTATTTTTATATGCAGTCACCCATGTAAGCGCCAACAATATCAAAATATAGAGCATTTCCAGCACCAGTTACAGGTACTTGGTGCTCCTTCCCAGATTTTACATTCTGTCTTAATCCATTCCTGCTGCTGAAACAAAATATCTTAGACTGGGTAATCCATAAACAACAGAAATTTATTGCTTGCAGTTCTGAAGACTGGGAAGTCCAAGATCAAGATGTTAGCAGTTTCAGTGTCTGGTGAGGGCTCTCTCCTCCATAAATGGCACCTCGTTCCTGTGTCCTCACATGGTGGAAGGGGCAAGGGAAGCTTCCTTGGGCCTATCTTACAAGGGTAGGAATCCCATTTATGAGGGCAGAGTCCTCAAGACCTGATCACCTCCCAAAGGCCCCACCTCTTGATACCACCACATGGGGATTAGGTTTCAACATTGAATTTTGTAGGGATGGAAACATGCAGATCCTAGCACGCCCCTCCTGAGAAGTAACTCATATTCTGACTTCTGTCACTGCTTAATGGAAATGGAATCCTTCATTACATACTCTCTGTGTCTGGCTTCTTTCACTCAACGTGATGTCTGTGAGATTCATCCCTGTTGTGTATATTATTAGTTTGTTCTTTTTAACTGATGTGAATTGTCCACTGAAGGAAGATACCTGGTGTTTTTCTTCTCCTGTTCCTGGGTATTTGGATTGCTTCCAGTTTTTGGCTGTTGTGACTAATGCTGCTATGAACGTTTGTGTGCGTGTCTTTGTATGGACCTGTGCATTCAGAAGGTGGAATTTCTAAGTCATAGTGTTGCATGTGTTTAGGTTTAGTAGAAATTGCCTGTTTTCCAAAGTGGTTGTACTATTTACACCTCATCATTAATGTATGAAAGTTTTAGTTGTAAGGCCAAGAGTATTTTGAGATTCATTTTTCCACTGAGTTTAATTTATGAAGAAGCTTCTTTTGAATTTGAACTTTTTCCATTAAAAACAGTGGTTTTATGCAAGAAATTATGTTTTACAAATAATATATTGGGCATATACATACAGGCATGCACACATATTCCCCCCCCCCAACACACACACATATCTGTACTCTTCAAATTTTTTTTTTATTCTTATGTAACAAATCACCCCAGACTTGGTGGCTTAAAACGTTACCCATTTTTAGTCTCACAGTTCTGTAGTTCTGAAGCCCTGTTATGGTATGTCTGGGGCCTCTGCTTAGGTCTCCCAGGCTGGGAAACGTGGTACCAGCCAGGACTGCTAGCTCCTCTGAGGCTCAGGGCCTTCTTCCAAGCTCATTCAGGTTGTTGGCAGAAATCAGTTCCTTGTGGTTGTAGGACTGAGGACCTCCGGTCTTAGAGGCCTTACTAGTCCCAGCCATGTGGCCCTCTCCACAGCATGCAGTTTGCTTCTTCAAGGCCAGGAGGAGAGTATCTGCTGTAGCTTCAAATCTTTCTGACTTTCCGTGTCTGAAAAATGGCACCCCTGAGCCGGCCATGCTCACCTCCACTCCTGGGGAGGGGATTACACTGGGTGTGCACACCAGGGGGTGTGGTTTTAGAATTCTGCCTACCACAAAAGAGAAGATTCCAATTCACAGACAGTAGTCTGGCTGTCTCACTGCTGAAACTGTTTTGCATGATTTTTCCACATTGCATTTTTACTTTTTTGGTTTTTTTTGAAGGGTACCTGTGCACAACATGCAGGTTTGTTACATAGGTATACATGTGCCGTGTTGGTTTGCTGCACCCATTAACTCATCATTTACATTAGGTATTTCTTCTAATGCTATTCCTCCCCCTGCCCCCCACCCCACGACAGGCCCCCATGTGTGATGTTCCCCGCCCTGTATCCAAGTGTTCTCATTGTTCAGTTCCCACCTATGAGTGAGAACATGCGGTGTTTGCTTTTCTGTCCTTGTGATAGTTTGCTGAGAACGATGGTTTCCAGCTTCATTCATGTCCCTGCAAAGGACATGAACTCATCCTTTTTTAGGGCTGCATAGTATTCCATGGTGTATATGTGCCACATTTTCTTAATCCAGTCTATCACTGATGGACATTTCAGTTGGTTCCAAGTTTTTGCTATTGTGAATAGTGCTGCAATAAACATATGTGTGCATGTGTCTTTATAGTAGCATGATTTTGGGTATATACCCAGTAATGGGATGGCTGGATCAAATGGTATTTCTAGTTCTAGATCCTTGAGGAATCACCACACTGTCTTCCACAATGGTTGAACTAGTCTACACTCCCACCAACAGTGTAAAAGCGTTCCTATTTCTCCACATCCTCTCCAGCACCTGTTGTTTCCTGACTTTTTAATGATCACCATTCTAACTGGTGTGAGATGGTATCTCATTGTGGTTTTGATTTGCATTTCTCTGATGACCAGTGATGATGAGCATTTTTTCATGTGTCTTTTGGCTGCATAAATGTCCCCTTTTGAGAAGTGTCTGTTCATATCCTTTGCCCACTTTTTGACGGGGTTGTTTGTTTCTTTCATGTAAATTTGTTTAAGTTCTTTGTAGATTCTGGATATTAGCCCTTTGTCAGATAGGTAGATTGCAAAAATTTTCTCCCATTTTATAGGTTGCCTGTTCACTCTGATGCATTTTTACTTTTAGTTAATTTCTGTTCCTCATATTAGAATCTGTTCCATTTGGCTGGGCACGGTGGCACATGCTTGTAATCCCAGCACTTTGGGAAGCTGAGGCGGGAAGGTTGCTTGAGCTTAGGAGTTCAAGACCAGCCTGGGTAACATAGTGAGACCCTGTCTCTACTCTCCCCCACCCACCGCAAAGAAAAGAATATGTTCCATTTACTGAATGCCTGTCAAGTAGAGTGACCAACTCTCCTAGCTTCCCAGGATGTGGGACTGTCGGTGTTAATACCTGGAAAATCCCAGGCAAACTGAGTTGGTCATCCTACTGCCCAGTGCCTGACGTGGTTTCAGACATCTTACCTCATGTTGTTTACAGCAGACTCATGGGAAGATATCATTATTTCCATTTTATAGGGAAGAAAACTCAGGCTTTAAAGATGTTAAATAACCTGCCTAAATTCATGCAGCTTGTATGGAGGAGAACTGGAATCTAGGGGTCTAACATTTTCCTACAACTTTATTTTCTTATAACTTGTGTTAAATACAAGTCCTCAATCCCTTATCCTCAATTGTTATATCTTTTTTTTTTATTTAATTTTTTCAGACAGAGCTTTGCTCTCTTCCCCAGGCTAGAATGCAGTGGCACAATCACCGCTCACCGTAGCCTCTGCCTCCTGGGTTTGAGTGATCTTCCCACCTCAGCCTGCCAAGTAGGTGGGACTACAGACATATGCCACAATGTTCAGCTAGTTACAAATTTTTTTTTTCATTTTTTTTTTTTTTTGGTAGAGACAGGGTTTTGCTGTGTTGCCCAGGCTGGTCTCAAACTCCTAAACTTAAGTGATCCGCCCACCTCAGCCTCCCAAAGTGCTGGGATTATAGGTGAGAGCCACTGTGCCCAGCTCACGATTGTTAAATCTAAGGGCTCTGAAAATAGCAAGTTTTTGTATAATTGTTTCAATGGCAAGACCTGACCTGGACTGATGTGAAGCCGCTGGTTGTTGTTATTCCATCACTTCAGCTGCAGAAATACTGTGTTTTATTATGGGGGCTGCCCAGACCTGTGGGTGGCACTAGATAATTGACAGGAGCTCCCCTTGTAGGACTTTGCTAAGATTTAAAAAATTCTGAATTCAAAATACTTGTCTCTAAGGATTCTCAATCAGGGGTTGTGAACTTGTATCTTCATTTAAGGGAATCATCAAAAGAAACCTTGGGTTTTATTTAATTTGGTTTTTCATTTCCGGGAAGGCTGACATTTAACTCATCTCTGCCCTTAGTTAGTTACCTTATCTTCACTCCCTTCTACCACAGGAAGCAGAAAAACCCTGTGTCCCCACCGGCCATCCCTTAAGAACACTACTGAAAGAACCATTGCAAGATTTTATTTCTGGCCACGGAACTAACTAAATTGAAGGGGTCAGATCTAGTCGTCTGCTAATTTCACAACTGAATTAAAAAGGAAAAAAATCTGAATGAAAGATAATTTATTTCACCCTCAGCTAGTATGTAAAATCTGTTTTATATTATGTAAGTATTTAACAAATCTTAACAGTTTTGGAATTATAAATGTATTCAGTTAGATAAATTAAATCTGAAATTAAATACTGTGATAAATGTTTGTCTAGTCTTTGAGACTAGTTTGCCTTTCTCACATTGTGTATTCTGTTGTTAGAAATTTGTGATAAAATGGTATTAGCTATATTTGCCAGAGTGAAACATATAGTAGAGGAATTCTTATCCTGTGATACATAGCTTCATATTTGGTAAATATGTTAATGGTTCTAATCAGATGGTGAAAATATATGCCCCCCTCAATCCTGAAAGCACCTTTCATAAAAAAGAACCACTACCACAAAAGATGAATGATCAGCCAAACCAACTTTTCCCAAAGCAACTTTCTATGGCATCTGGGGACAGAAACAAAATAATCCTTTTACCAGTATCTCTTTTGAAACCTTTGATTAGCAGTGTTATGGAAGAGGAATAGATGTGTGCTTACCTACTGAAACTCCAAGGGGGACTCTTCGTGGCTGGCTGAGAAGTGATGCTTTTTTAGAATTATTTGTCCTTTTACTGTGAAGCAGTAATTCAAGAAAGATGAGTTTTTCTTTTAAAAGAGTCCTCAATAGGTGGGCAGGTATGTCAGGCAAAATAATGATTATGTTCCATAATGAAGATTATTTCAGAAAATAATTACTTGGGAATGTTTTTATTCTATGAAACAATTTCTTACAGATATTGTAGATGTCGTGCAAATTAATCAAGGTTATTTGTACTGATTGTCATTTAACAGGAATTTTTTTTTTTTTTTTTTTTTTTAGACAGAGTCTCACTTTGTTACCCAGGCTGGAGTGCAATGGCGTAATCTTGGCTCACTGCAACCTCTGCCCCCCAGGTTCAAGCCATTTTTCTGCCTCAGCCTCCTGAGTAGCTATGATTACAGGTGCCCGCCACCACACCCAGCTAATTATTGTATTTTTAGTAGAAACGGGATTTTGCCATGTTGACTAGGCTGGTCTCAAACTCCTGGTCTCAGGTGATCCACCCGCCTCAGCCTCCCCAAGTGCTGGGATTACAGGCCTGAGCCACCATGCCCGGCCAACAGGATTTTTTTGACTTGAGAATAAGCAGGCAGCTATGTGTAGTTGCTGGAATTGGTTTTGTTATAAGGACACGACTACTGTAGCAGTGGTCTCACCTGAATTCTTGGATTGGGTACATCTTCTCCGATATGCTTTCTCTGACCCTGCCCCTTGTCCCTGTTGTACACTTAACAGACTTCTCTGGTTGCGCTGATCATGCTTTATTATAGTTATCTGCTTGCCTCGTTTGGTAAAACTTATTGGAAGATCAATGTACCCTGTCATTCTTAACTTCCTCACCTCTCATTGTTTAGAATATCAGTTATTTATTTATTTTTTTTAAAAATTTTCTTTAACTTTTTGGCCCACTTCAGTGTGCTTTCTTTCCTTATTCTACTGAAATGATCTCCTCAATGACCACACATTGCTAAACCTATAGGTTTTTGGTGTTTTGTTTTTGTTTTTAAACTGCACTTGATGTCTCAGTAGCATCAGTAGAATTGAAATGTTGTCCAGGACACCAGGCTCTCCTGGTTTTCCTGTTACTGTTCTGGCCTCTGCTTTCCGCCTTTCTTTGCTGGCTCTGCCTTTTTTTCTTTTTTTTGCCTCATCTTTAAATGTTAACGGGCACCAGGCATGCATATTTTTCTGTATTTCCTCTCTATGTTGGCTTTAAATCTCCCTACATGCTATGACTCCAGATACCTCTCTCTGTCTGCCATCTCCTTCTAGTTCCAGACTTCATTCTCCAACTTGATATATGAGATACAAAAGTGGACACCAATCAGGCCTCGCAGACTACCGGTCACCCAGACAGAACTCATTTCCCCCCGCCCCTTGAACCTCAGATCAGTTCCATGCGCTGTTTCCCCATTTTAGTAGATGGCCCAAGACCAGCCAGTCAGTTCAGCTCTCAACTCAGGAATCTCCCTGCGCTTCCCTTGTCCCCAAGTCTTGTTATTAGCAAGACCTCCCACTGTATCTGACTTCCAGATAATATCTGAAACGTGCTCACTTCACCACCATGCCTAGCATAAACCTCCTCATGAATCTCTTGACTTAAACTCTACTATTTTTCTATTGTGGAGGACTCAACAATCTATGTTAAGTTTTTTAAGTGTTTTAAAAATATTATAAAAATTTACTTCTAAAGTACTTTTCTTTTTCCTAAAAACATTGTATGACACATCTTAATTCCAAAAAGGATGGGAATTTCTAGATTGTAAGAATGGTCTCCCTTGCAGTTGAAAGATCCTCCTAGTACCATTGTCTGATTCACCCTCTCCTGAAGAAGGCCCAGAGCCACTGGGGACTGGCAAGCCAGGTTCTGTGTCCACCTCACTGTGCATAGTGATGACCAACTTTCTCAACATTCGGAGAGGTTAGAAAACCATTTTATTTTGAAACATTTATACAGTATTTAACGTACTTAATCTGTACAACAGTTTTAGTGGGAAAAGTTGACTCATTTTGGATTAAAGCCAGCAAAAACTCACTGCAGCTCTTTTATCTCTCTTATAAATTCTACATAGAAAGTGACTTTTAGTAGATTTGTGACCAACTAAGGTATTATAATGGTGGATATAATGGAGGGCTGTTTTATTTCCTTTAGTGATGGCCTGTTCTTTTTTCCTTTCTGTTTCTGTTTTTCCATATCTTGATTCCAAGAAGTTCTAGCTTTACCTGTCCAAGTCATTCATTAGTTTACTCAAGTCAGTAGTAAATTGAAAATAATTCTCTTCTATCAGAGTTGTAGAACCTGAGATAATATGTTTTTGGAAGGGCTGTGAAAATGATATATAAGTGATGAAATAGTAAAGTACTCTATACCCTTTGTACTTAAAGTAATATACTTAAGTATATTACTTTCCAGTCCTTACAATACCACTTAGTACCTGGAAATTCAGTTACTGTTCTGACTCATGAGGTTAGAAAGAGTGTTTGTTGATTTTTGTTCCTCAGTTTAGATTTGAAAACACATGCATTAATTTTTAGCAGGTATTTACTGCATCTCTGTTGTGTGCCAGGTGCTGCGTGTATTTGCCACTGTCGGGGGGCAAGAGAAGTCCCAGCTTATACCTCATGGAATCTACAGTCTAGCATGAGGGTGAAACGTGGACTTCGCCTTCCTCTATTTGCATTTCCATTAGGAAGAGAAAGCAAGCTTTGAATTGTTCAAAGAATGAAGAATGAGGCTTCCTAGAGATTGTGTGGTGAAGATGATCTTTGAGCAGGGCCTTGAGAAATACTTAGGATTTAGCACGTTTAGCGCGTGCTTTTCTCAGTGGTGCAAGAAGATTAAGCCACATTCTGGCTTTAGAGAGGCATTTCTGAGAGAGATGAAGGACACTTCGTTCCCCAGCCCCAACCTAAGCATGTGACTGTACTCACCTTGTCAGATGCTGTTGGAACCTGGCTGACAAGGACAAGGACCTATGCATTTTTTCTTGCCCTGGAACAAAATTGCCCTTGTTGGACAGGCAGTGATGTTCTGTGCGCCTTTTGACTATACTGTGAAATGTTTGTGGTTTGTAATGGGGATTTTATCCATCTGAGCATGCTACACTTTTTATTAGTTTCCATGGCAGATGGTTAAACTAGGGTGCTGCCTTAATAATTTGACTTATGCAGGTGCTCAGATATGACTGTTCCTGTGCTTAATGTATTCAGCATGTGGTTGTAGTCGTTTGAAAAGTTACATAATCATGTGTTCATGACCTGAGTTAGAGATAATTTATTAGTGACTCAGCATTAATGACTCATGCAACCCTTCTGGTAAAGCAACATTTCTGTTCATGTGAGCATATTGTAGCATGCTAGGTGACCACATCTACCTTGTTTCCTTCCTAGGTAGTACCTTTAGGTATTCCATTACAGGAGGGCTGCCCCACTCCCGGAGGTGCATTGAATACAGAGAGGGCATAGTTGGTGGAGAAAAGCCCTCCTTGGGATCATCTGTGGCTGGTAATAGGGGCTGAGAAGCTCAGGGCTACATCATGGTTGAATGTTTGTGGATTCAGTGATCTGCATGGCAGGTTTCAAAACCATATAATGTTAAGAGATATGAATTGCAAAACCACAACCCCTCGGACTTTTCTATACAGTAAGTCCTCAATATTGTTAAGTTCTTGGAAACTGCAGCTTTAGGTGAAACAACACTTAGTATGTAGTATATACGTAGGATCTTTACTCTTGTTTATATCAGTTAGCTTAAGGTAAAATTGTTTTCATATGCAGGTCATTTTTGCTTAAAGTTCAGCTTCTAAGAACCTATCCTTGAAGTTAAGTGAGGACTTAACTGTACTTTTTGCAGGTAAATTTACTGTATTGAGTGAAATGAATAGTGGAAACTTACCTAGTTTTTTACCCTGGAAAGGAATTTAAACCGATAAAATGCACTTACTAGAATTTGGTGGATGTTGCGCTTTTATCTGCCAGCTTTATCACGAAGGATTTCCTCAGTGGGAACACTGAGAGAAAGGATCTGCATAGTGGGACTGGAAGGGTGGAGTAGTGTGTGAATGAAGTCTACTAGGTATTTAAAAAATATTCTTACGTTCCCTGACTATAGCCATAATTAACGTCATTGTCCTGATGAGTCTGTCTTCTTTTTTTAGACCAAGTCTGAAGAAATGGGTGGCAGATGTTGTACTGTTCTGATGTACTGCAGAGTGCTATAGTAGGTCAGAGGATGAAGCACTGTGGACCAGTGTGGTCAGGGAAGCTTCCTGCAGAGTCAGGGGGTGAGCTGGACCTTAATGTTCATTTCGGTTCCGTAAACATTTGAGAGCTCTCTCTAGGCTAGACTCTGCTGGGCTTTGGCTCTACAGTGGTGAAAAAGGCACTGTTCCTGCCCAGATGGATCGTCTATCGTGTGTCAGAGGGTGGATATTGTTTGCATGGATATAATGTTGTCTTTGCTGATGACAATTGCCATATATATTCCTGTAATTTGTGTGTGTGTGCTATGTCCATTATTTAGTGTAGCCCTCATAACATCTCTCTACAGCTTTGTGTTAATATCCCTGCTGTACAGTTGGGGAACCTGAGGTTCTGAGATGTTAAGGAAATTGTCTGAGGTTGCAGAGCTAGATGATGGCAGATCTGAGATTTGAATTTGTGTCTGTGTGTTTTTCTATCTATAAGACACTGCTTCAAAAAGGTGAAGGGAAGAGGCACCCTTAAACAGAGTTATGAATGACTGTGGTATGTGTGTGTTTTGGACATGGAAGAGTTTGGTGAAGTGTTGGAGAGTAGTGGAAAGCAAAGCGGGATGGACAGGTGGGACCAGACATACATAGTCATGATAATAAACAATAGTAATAAATGTTTGTGGCATGAAAGAAGACAGTGCTTTTGGTTTGGGCCGTATTCCAAGACCGTAAGAAGACTCTCATATTCAAACAGAATTGTCGAAAAATCAAATGTGAGTGTAAAAATTACCATTCAATTCAGTGCATTTTTTCACCAATGTGGATAACTGAGAGTTGACAGCACTGGCTATGCTTAATCAATTATGGAAATAATAGTCTTAAAGAAGTAACAGACATCAGTCACCATGATACTATGATAATGTACACATGAGCCTAACTCTTAATTGTAGCCAGTTATTGTAAACTGAAGGGATTTGAGGAACAGCTTTTCTTTTTTTTTTTTTGAGACAGAGTCTTACTCTGTCTCCCAGGCTGGAGTGCAGTGGTTGAATCTCGGCTCACTGCAAGCTCTGCCTCTTGGGTTCATGCCATTCTCCTGCCTCAGCCTCCCGAGTAGCTGGGACTACAGGCACCTATCACCACGCCTGGCTAATTTTTTGTATTTTTAGTAGAGACGGGGTTTCACTGTGTTAGCCAGGATGGTCTCAATCTCCTGACCTCGTGATCCGCCCGCCTCGGCCTCCCAAAGTACTGGGGTTTCAGGCGTGAGCCACCGCGCCCAGCCGAGGAACAGCTCTTCTTTTAAATGTCTTAGGAATTCTTATTTTGAATAAGGAACCTTTCTAGCAAAGAGGCAGAAATGAAACTTTTGTTTTATATTTAGGTCAGAATTTCATTTCACCTAAACTGGCTTATCTATTTTTATACCAAAGCTCAGTAGTGTAAGTTAATTTTTTATCACAGTAATAGGTATACATATTGGTAAATGCTAAGAATGAAAAATAGCAATGTTCTAACTCCTGTCACCCCCCCTCCCCCCACCTGTTGTCCTGGCCACTTAACAAAGGCTCATACTATTATTTTTTTGATGAATCAATTTTAGGATTTTGTCTGTTGACTTCATTCCCATCTCTTTAGGCTGAGATTTAGCACTCTTCTCTTTCTTTCATAGTCACTCAACCCAGCTTTGCCCTATCATCTAATCATTCCAGTATTACTGTATCACAAATATTGGTTATTATTCAGTGTTTACACTATTTAAACTATGTCACTGTTATTCCCAGATGAGCCAAGTAGGGTACTATGATTGTATTCCTTCATTATTTAACTCTTTTCTCCTCATGATAAAAATTTTCCCCCTAGTGGTTTAGTTTATCTATTGCAAAACCTTCCTACATCTTCAGCATAATTTCATACATTCAAACCAATTAGATGGTTTATCAGTTCATTTTTTTGTTTTGTTTTGATTTTGTTTTTTTCCTGAAGACCTCCATCTGAGAGTCCTTTGTCATCCTTCTGCTCTCTGGATTGGTTGCTCAGTGGGCCTGCTGCCCAGGTGATTTCCTGAACTTCCTTTTAATCATCATCTTGGGAATTCTCTTTGCCCCCTATTTATTCCACGTGTCGTTTATGGAATCTTGTATTTTTTTGGTTAAACTCCTTTTTGTTGGAACATAATCTCCAGTATCTTCCTAAGAAAGTATTTGTAAGTCATAAAGTATAAGACTTTTAATCTCTGTAAATGTCTTAATTGCTTTCACACTTGATAGTTTGGCTGGGTACAGATTTCTAGGTAGTTTTCTTCAGAATTTTGTCTTCACATTTCCAGAGTTTTTAGAAGCATAGTAGTTAAGAGCTCAGGCCCCGGAGCTAGACTCAGTTTACATTCTAGCTCCATCACTTAGTAATGCCATGACTTTAAATATATTATCTAATTTATCTTTATAGTTGTCCCTTGACTATCATGGTTTGAACTTTGTGGATCCACTTATATGTGGAATTTTTTCAATCAAATACGGATCAAAAATACAGTATTTCTGGGATGCAAAATCCATGTTTATATGGAGAGGATTATACACAAAATCAACGTTTGTATGCTCAAGTTCTTGTGGGCTGACTGCGGGATTTGAGTATGTGAGAATTTGGGTATACGTGCACAGTCCTGCAACCATCCCCCTTGTGTACCAGACTGTACTATGATTTTCTCATTTGTGAAATGGATTTATAAATAATACTTTCCTCATATGGGATTTGTTGTAAGGATTCAGTTGGTTACTATAGCCATTTAGAAAAGTGGCTGGCACATGATGAGGGCTTTTTAAAATTGACTATTATTACTCTAGGTCCTTTATATGTGACCTAAAAAACATTCAAAAGTTTATGCATCTGTTCTTTTTCCTAGGTATTCTGAAATTTCATAATGGTCTGCTTTAGTAACTTTTTTCACGTAACAAGGTAGAGACCCATTTGGTGGAAACAATGCTCTTCAGTTCCAGGGCTTTTTGGTTGTTGTTGCTTTAAGAATTACTACCCACCTGCATCCTGGATTTTCTCTGTTTTCTCTAACCTACTAGTCAGATGTTTAACCTCTTAGAATAACTTCCTGACTTTTAAAGTTTTACATGTTTGACTTTCTGAGAGATTTCCTTACTAATTTTTTAAGCTTTTCTAATCAAAATTATTTCAGCGCCATGATGGTTTTCATTTCTAACATCTTGTTCTAATCTACTCGCTGCTCCAGTTCTTATTTTATGGGCACTGTATTTTCTCATACTTCTGTGAGGATACAAATTATGGTTTTAAACCATTTTTTTTTTGTCCATGCATTAGATCTGCTTTTTTTGAGGTTTTTTAAAGAGGTGTGTGTGAGTGTGTATAAGGGTGGTTCTGTGTGAATCTCCCCACCACCACCCAGATTTTTTATAATTGAGGTCTTCTTTAAATGTCTAATGATCCTTGACTATTTATTCAAATGTAAGAGTAGTGCACCATGAATCTCTTTGGCATCTTTTGTGTGTGTATATGTAGGGGGTGTTTAGCTGGTGAGCTTTATTGTATTATACAATGACCTGGGGGAGAACCAGCTGTTTTCTTGGGACTGCCAAAGGTCAGCATCCAAGCAGCTTTCTCCATAGTGGTCCAGTTTCTTTCAGTAAGAAACTTCCAGTCACATACCTGTGAATATACTCCTGTTGCCAGCATTCTGAGAGCTGGGGTGTGTGTGTGTGTGTGTGTGTGTGTGTGTGTGTGTGTGTGTGTGTGTGTGTGTGCTGGGAAAGAGGTAGACCTAGTTACATGAAAGTTGGAGGAGCAGGAGGAGGGAGGAGGAGGAGCTAATATTGAGTATTTATTTTGTACCAGACACCATCCTAAGTGCTATAGCTCACTCAGTCCTCACATCAGCTCTGCAGCTTTGCACCTGTTATTGTCATCTTTTTTTTTTTAGATGAGGAAAGTGAGGTACAGAGACGTTAAGCAGCTTGCCCAAAGTAAGGCATCTCTGCTAATTGACAGAGCTGAAATTGAACTCAGGAACCTTCTAGATTCTATGTATTTGGCTTTTCACAACATCATTCTTGTTTTCAATCCTTGTCACCATCTCTGCTGTGCCTGAGATTCCCAAAACGAGTTGTGGCTAACCCAGAGAATAACCCTTCAGTGCCTGATGTTGGTGGAGAGAAGAATTGCCTAGTTACATCTCATATGGCTCAGCAGGGGAGAGGAGTGCCCTCATGGTTGCTAAATGTGGGAATGGAATGTGAGGCAGGAGGCAGGTGAGAGGTTAGTACAGGTGGGAGGTGTCCCCGCTGTGTGGGGAGGAGGGACTTTTGCCACTAGTTCTGTTACAGGTTTGGGATTCTAGGACACTGGACACTAATGTGCCTAATCTGTAAGGCATTCTAGACTGCATCTTGTGCAGTTCATTCATCTTCCCGCCTCGCAAGCCAGCAGAGCCTGATTTGGGGCCTCAGCTCTGCATGGAGCTACCTATTGGGCCTTCAACAGCGAGGGTTTTAGTCAGAAACACAGAAATGAATCCTTAGTGCACTGAGCAGTGGGTATCGTATTTTACTAGGAGGTTTTTGTCTAGAAGTTGGTCATGTCTCTGGGATATGGTATAGGATGGGTGGGAAGGGTGCCACAAGGAAAAACATGAGAATTTGTACTGTGCAACACTTTGGTGTTTCCAGTTGGGTCCACCCACAACCTTGACTCCAAACTTCCAAAACAAACACGCCTGTGCATTTTGCCCAAGATTCTATTGCTGGGTGTTTTTATTGTACCTTCTGGCAACCTACATTTGGTTTCTCTTCCTCATTGTTGCTGTTTTAGGGAATTCTTACTGACATGTGTTGTTTTTTCCACTTGGCCTAGTTAGATTTGGTCTACTAAAATACAGAGGAGATTGTCTCTATCTTCGGGACTTTTCTTTATCCTCCTAGTCAAGCTCACTTCCAGCCTTTCTTTTTCCTCCCTGTATATAATCCCTGTGACAACATTTAAGGCAAAACCGAGATTTGTATGTTTTAGCTCTGTTGTTTCTTTGCTGGTTAAATTTTTAGAGTTTAAGGAAGAGTTCATTAATCAGAACCTTAACATTAAAAAAAAAAAAAAAAAAAGAATAACCTCGAAAGCACCATCCTTGTCAGAAAGGTCTATTTTGTAAACTCCTTGGTAGCAGAAATAAATGTTTGATGGCTTTGTTTAAAAAGGCAGTATGAGTTAATGTTTAGGACTTGGGAAGTTAATTTTATACAGAAAACAAGAGTGTAAAAACCATCTATTGTCTCTCCATTCACTTGATGTTTTTCACAATTTTAGATTTTTTTTTAACCTCTTCAGGAAATTCGCTACAGATGGCATTTGTGACTAATTAGGGAATCACTTAAACATGACCAAAGAGCTTTTGCTTGTCTCCTAGGCCTTAAAATTTTGTTTTCCTTTAATTGTGCTTTGAAAAACCTAACTATCTATTTTCAAGATTGAAAACACCTTAGGGGAGTCAGGCTCTGTAATGTAAACTGAAATTTTCCCCTAGTAATGAAACACTTGTTTAAGTGATCAATATCTCTTTTTTAAAAAAAGCATTATTATATTTTAAATCAGCACTGTGCAATAGAAACATAATATTAACCACATATGTAATATTAAATTTTAAATAGACACATTAAAAGTAAAAAGAAACAGGTGAAATTAATTTTTAATATACTTTAACTCAATATATCTAAAATATTTCAGCATGTAATCGATATACAAACTACTAATTTGATAACCGATACTCTTTTTTTATACTAAGTCTTTGAAATCTGGCACATCTCAATTTGGACTAGCCACGCTGGCAAGTGCCCAGTTGCCACATGTGGCTAGTAACTACCATATTGGACTGTAGTTTTAGACAAGTCTCTTTCTTTTTGAGGGCTGTGGCAGAGCTCCATGCTTACCCAGAGAACTTGTTAATGAATGTCCAATAGGACCTTGGATAAAAGGCATTTAAAAACCCTTTTATTTGGAAATAATTTCAAACTTACATAAAAATTGGAATAAAGTACAAAGAATACTCTTACTCAAATTCAGCTATGAACATTTTGCTTTATTCTGTCCTTTGCACTTCCATGTGCATGCATACACTCTCTCTCTTTCTCTCTCTTGTTATATATATAAGGTGTTCTTCCCCCCCGGATCATTTGAGAGTGTACATCTTGGTCCTTTACTCTAAAATACTTCAATGTGTATTTCCTAAGAACAAGAACATAACCACTATAGTACAGTTAGTTATCAACTTCAGGAAATTTAATGTCAATTCAATACTTAAATTATTCTCCATACTCCACTTTTGTCAACTGATGAACTATCCTCTGTAGTTTTTCTTTATTCCTCTACACAGGATACAGTTTAGGACCACACACTGCATTTAGTTGTTAGGTATCTTTAGACCCCTGTAATCTGGAATAGCTCTTCAGTTTTTCCTTATGTTTTATGACATTGACCTTTTAGAAGAATGCTCCTCTTTCTTTTTAATAGAATGTTTGGTATTTTGTGTTTTTTCCCCTTTTTTCTTTTGTTTTTGTTATTAAATTTAGATTAATCATCCCAAGCCAGAATGCTACATAAATGATGTGTCCTTTTCAGGGTGTCACATGTGGAGATGCACAGTAGCTATCTGCCCCTCATTGGTGATGTTAATTTTGATCACCTGGCCAAAGTGCTGTCCATTTTCTCAACTGTGTTGTTATTGGTTTTTTCCCCCTGTGTTTGATAATCTGTTGAGAGATCACTTCAAAACCATGCAAATATCCTATTCCTTATCAGAATTTCTTCCCTAGATTTATGATCCATTGATGATTCTTCCATGAGCCAGTCTTTTCTATGATGGTTGCAAAAATGGTGATTTTCCAATTCCACTACTCCCTCCATGAATACTGGCAGCTGACAGATGTAATCAAGAGCCTCCTGTTGTTCCCTATCCACCCACCTACCTATCTGTGAACTCATGGATTTCCACTTTTTTCTTCAATGATTATTTCCTTTGATTATTTGGATTCAAATTTGGTCAAAGTGTCCCAGATTTGGCCAGCAGGAGCCCCTTTAGGTTGGCTCGTGTCCTTTTGGTGCACCCCAGTCACTGGCAGTGGTAGGTGGGCACCTCTTTATTTATTTTCTAGCTTAACAAGATGTTTCAGCATCATCTTGTACTTACCCTGCCCTGGGTCTGGAAGCAGTAATTTCTCTGAGGAATGCTGTTTCAATGGGGAATGGTATTAGAAACCAACATCTGTCATTTCAGACAGACAGTTCATCTTGTAAACAGGAAGTGTAAACTTGCCATATGGATAAATACAGTACAGTACTGTGAATGTATTTTCTCTTTCTTATGATTTTCTTAATAATGTTTTCTTTTTCTAGCTTTATTGTAAGAATATGGTATATAATACATAAAACAAAATACATGTTAATTTACTGTTTATGTTATTGGTAAGGCTACTGATCAGCAATAGACATGAGTAAATAAGTTTTAGGGGAGGCAAAAGTTATATGCAGATCTTCAACTGTGTGGGGGTTGGCACCCATAACCCCCGCATTGTTCAGGGGTTAGCTGTAGTTAAATACGGAAGCTCCTAAGTTGCTTATATTGATTACCCTCTACTCCCCTTTCAGTGTGTGCAGTGGTCTGAATGTGTCCTTCAAAATTCACATGTTGAAACTTTACAGCCAATGTCATCATATTTAGAGGTGAGGCCTTAAAGAGGTGATTAAGTCATGAGGGTGAAACCCTCAAGGATGGGATTAGACTCCTTATAAAAGGGCTTGAGGAAGGGCTTTATTTCTCTGTTCTGCTCTTCTGCTGTGTGAGGACACCTAGAAGGTGGCATTTATGAGGAACAGGCCTTCACCAGACACCATCTCTGCTGACACCTTGATCTTGGACTTCCTAACCTCCACAACTATGAAAAAATAAATTTCTGTTCTTGGTCAGGTACAGTGGCTCAGGCCTGTAGTCCCAGGGCTTTGGGAGGCTGAGGCGGGCGGATCACAAGGTCAGGAGTTCGAGACCAGCCTGGCCAACATGGTGAAACCCGGTCTCTACTAAAAATACAAAAAATTAGCAGAGTGTGGTGGCAGGTGCCTGTAATCTTAGCTACTTGGGAGGCTGAGGAAGGAGAATCACTTGAACCCGGGAGGCAGAGGTTGCAGTGAGCTGAGATCATGCCACTGCACTCCAGCCTGGTGAACAGAGCGAGACTGTCTCAAAAAAAAAAAAAAAAAAAAAAAATTTTTTTTTGTTCTCTGTAAGTACCCAGTCTCAGGTACTTTGTTATAGTGACACATATACTTAAGTAATTATACTTAATTACTTAATGTGGTTAAGTAATTCATTTAAAATACAGTTGTTTTTGTTTCAGTTTGCTTTTAGTTTTTTGATTTTTTCCTCTTCATTCTTATTGATTTTATGTTTTGAATATATAGAACATTAACATGCATTTGAAAGTCGAAACCACATAAAAAGGTATATCCAGAGAAGTAACATTACATTCATCCCTCCCACTTCATCCACCCATCTTGTAGATACTAACTTCATTATTTTCTGATTTATTTTGTTCCTTCTGTAAAAATAGGCAGATGTGTGTGGTGTGTATTTATGTTTTCTTATTTTCTTCTCTGCCTTTGACAAAAGGACTGTTTTTGCACTTTGCTGTTTTCGTTTAACATCTGGAGATCATTCCATGTCAGTTCATGTGCATCTTCCTCATTTCTTTTTTACAGCACATGGTGTGCCATTATGTATACACATATACTACTGTATATCGTAGTACTATATTTTACCCAACAACTCTCCAAGTTTGAATGCTTAGGGAGTTCCTGTATTTTGCAATTACAGATAATGCTGCAGTGAATAATTTGTGTGTATGTTAGACGTGTATCTTCAGGGTAAATTCTTAGAAGTGAAATCGCTGCATTGTAATGTGAAGACATATATAGTTTTCTTAGATATTGCCAAACTTCTTTCCATAATGATGAACCATTTTGCATTCCCAGCAGCAATTTATGAGAATACCATTTTCTCCCACAGCTTCACCCATAGTATATTACCAAGCTTTTACATTGTTGCCAATATGGTAGAAGAAAATGGCACTGCAGTGTGGTTTTAATTTGGATATCTCCTATTATGAGTAAGGTTGAACATATTTTCAAACATTTAAGGGCCATTTAAAAAATCTTGTGAATTGTCTATATCTTTCATCTATTTTTCTATAGAAATTTTGGTCACCTTCAAATTGTAAAATGTCTATGTATATTGGAGACAGTAATATTAGTCTTTTATCTGTGGTGTATATTACAAATGTCTTCTCTCAATTTGTTAACTTTGACTTTGCTTAGTGTATTTTTTGCCATGCAGAAGGTTTAAAACTTTTTTTTATCTAGTCAAATTTGTCAGTCTCTTATTGCGCTGGATTTTGAGTCATAATTGGAAAGTCTTTTTCCACATGTAAGTGATAGAGGAATTCACCCATATTTTCTTGTAGCTTAGAAAAAGACTCAGAAAAAAGAATACTACTGGTAAGAAAATCAACATGTATTTTGTCCTCATTAGGGGATTTTTCATTCATGACTTCCTTATAGCAGGACAAATACTAATCAAGCACTTTGAGACCTGCCAGGCAATTTGTTTTTAAATGCCTTCTAAAAATAGATAAAGAACAGAGAGATAACTAACTATTCAGGTAAAGTTAGAATTTCACTTAGGGACAAAAATGGGAATATAAGTCTTTTTTTAAAACTTTGATTTTTTGGTCTATTTTGAATTAGTCCCTACAACCAATTCACTTCTTTTTTTTAAGGTTCTTGCCTGTTAAACAGGTCATTTTGTTTAAGATGTTTTCTTCCTGATTTCATAGAGCATTTTGCTCAGAATAGAATCCAAGTCTCACTAGTGTCTTAGAGCTCTGTTCATTTTATTGCAGGGCTGAAGTTATTTGGAAAGGAAAGGTTATGAGCTGTAAAATTTTCTTTCTTTCTGTCTGTCTGTCTGTCTGTCTGTCTGTCTGTCTGTCTCTCTGTCTCTCTGTCTCTCTCTCTCTCTTCTCTTTTTTTCTCTCTCTTTTTTTTTTTTTTTTTTTTGAGACAGAGTCTTTCTCTGTTGCCTCGGCTGGAGTGCAGTGGTTCAATCATGGCTCACTGCAGAGCCTTAATTTCCTGGGCTCAGGTGATTCTTCCACCTCAGCTGAGTAGCTGGGCTACAGGTGCACACCACCCTGTCCAGCTATTTTTTTGTATTTTTTGTAGAGATGGGGTTTCACCATGTTGCCCAAACTGGTCTTGAACTCCTGGGCTCAAGAAATCCACCTGCCTTGGCCTCTCAAAGTGCTGGGATTACAGGCATGAGCCACCACTCCCGTTCAGCTGTAAAAATTTTTAGCCTTTTCTCCCTGATACAGACTGAAGCAATGGATAGTGAATGCATCTGTGTGTGAAACAGGTGGAGGACTAAAAATAGGTCCTCAAACACCTTTCTGCCATCAGTGTCACTAAAGCCCTGGCACTGATTCCCTTCCTGGAATTAAAGTGAGTACAAGAAGAAATACATGATTTACCTTTTATTTTAAGGCACCAAAGCCAAGTCCCTGCACCCACAGTGTGCAAACAAATAGAAACAACAAAGTGTCAAGTGCACTGGATACCAATCAATTGACTTATCTGACCAATACTCCTAAAGACCAAGAGTATTCAAAAATTATTTCTAGAAAGAAGTGAATGTTTGATTTTTTTTTTTTAAAGCAGTTAAGCACTTTTGGGACTGAAACAAAGGTACTAAAAGTAGGAAACAGAAGAAACCAGAGGAATATCGAATCTTGGAAAGGCCTTAGAAACCATCTCATTTTTAAGATTAAGAAAATTAAAGGCTAGAAAGTAGCTGAAGAAAGGTCAAGTGGGTAAAGTCACACTTTCACCCAACCTGTCTGCACCCAACAGTGAATTCTCATGACTCTGGCCGTAGTTATTGAAGGGTAGGTACAATTTAGGGCCATGAAACAGTCAAGTTACTGGTCTCTATGGTAACAGTCTTCAGAGCACCTGATGGAAGCATTTCCATACAAGTCACACTTTATGTATTTATTTATTTTTGAGACAGGGTCTTTGCTCTGTCACCTAGGCTGGAGTGCAGTAGTGTGATCATAGCTCACTCCAGCCTTGAATTCCTGGCCTCAAGTAATCCTCTTCCAAAGTGCTGGAATTATAGTCAGTCTTCCAAAGTGCTGGAATTATAGATGTGAGCCACCCCACCCAGCCCAAATTATACTTTAAAGTGTAATGAATAATAACAATCAAAAACAGACATTTAAAATGATAGGTGTAAAGGACACATAATTTAGTGAACATGATATTGCAATTAAACCTTATTTTGGACACTCTCATGCAGCCAGCTTATTGAAGTGCATGTCTCAGTCTGCACCTGCCAGCTCATTCTGGGCCAGTCTCTGCTAAAGGAGTGCTGCTGAGGTGTGAACCGTTCCAAAGCTGGGCAGTGACCCTATGTCCTTTGCAGAATTTAGCATTCCACATTTCCGCATACTAGAGGCTGGTTTGATATTTGTGCCATTGAATCAGCCATGTTATGTTGCACCTGCAGTGGGGAATAGAGAGGCTAGCAGGTTGGAAGGTAAACTTGGCCCAGGGACCTGAATTACTACTTTGGGGTAGAGCCAGGACCAGAGAGGGACCAGGTGGGATTGGTAGTTACAGGTAAAGAGGGTACTCTGCAGGTGGGGAATGATCACATTTCCTGAACCTTGCTTTTGAGATAGGTCTTGATTGACAAATATTCTCTCTGGCTCTGGGAAATGTTGCCTCACTTTGTTTTCAGAACTCCCTTCCTGTGAGTCTCTGATGACAGCTCTTCTCATGCAGGTATAAGCCCTCCTGAGCGGGCAGGCATTCCCTGTGCTTTCATGTAAGACTGAGTCTTACACTTGGGAAAAAGTCTTGCACTTGGGAAAAAGAAAAAAACACATTGGTGTGCCAGATATCAGGGGAACCTGCCCCCAATAATTCAACGTGAGTCCTTTTCTATTTTCCCTAAGTGTCGGCCGGTCTGAGAAATAAAGGAAGAGTACAAAAGAGAGAAATTTTAAAGTTGGTGTCCGGGGGAGACATCACATGTCGGCAGGTTCTGTGATGCCCCCGAGCCGTAAAACCAGCAAGTTTTTATTAGCGGTTTTCAAAGGGGAGGGTGTTACGAATAGGGTGTGGGTCACAGAGATCACATGCTTCAAGGGCGACAAAAGATCACAAGGCAGAAGGTCAGGGCGGGATCACAAGGTCAGGGCGAAACTAGAACCACTAAAGAACTTCTGTGTCCCGCTGTGCACACATTGTCAGCGTTCAAGAGCAGAGAACCGGTCTGACTAGAATTCGCCAGGCTGGAATTTCCTAATCCTAGCAAGCCTGGGGGTGCTGCAGGAGACTAGGATATGCTTCATCCCTATCTACATCTGCATAAGGCAGACACTCCTAGGGCGGCCATTTTAGAGGCCCCACCCTGGGAATGCATTCTTTTCCCAGGGCTGTTAATTATTAATATTCCTTACTGGGGAAAGAATTCAGCAATATTTCTCTTACCCATTTTTGGTAATAAGAGAAATATGGCTCTGTCCTGTGCGGCCCACAGGCAGCCAAACTTTAAGATTATCTCCCTTGTTCCCTGAAAATCTATGTTATCCTGTTCTTAAGGTGCCCAGATTTCATATTGTTCAAACACACATGCTCTACAAACAATTTGTGCAGTTAACACAATCATCACAGGACCCTGAAGTGACATACATCCTCAGCTTACGAAGATGACAGGATTAAGAGATTAAAGACAGGCATAGGAAATCACAAGAATATTGATTGGAGAAGTGATAAATGTCCATGAAATCTTCACAATTTATGTTCTTCTGCCATGGCTTCAGCTGGTCCCTCTGTTCAGGGTCCCTGAGTTCCCGCAACAGGCCATGGAGCTCAGGATACCTTAATTGTATTGGCCAGGTGAGCTTAGTTGATGTGGATCTGCTCATGCAAGGTGAGTTGACCTTACTGTAGGCAGTAGGACATGTTCAGAGATCTGTAATTTCATTTGGTGGAGTGTACAGTAACCTTGATAATTTGGTGACTAGAGAAAAATGGGTTTTTTGGGGGGAAAGAAGTGTATCAGAATTGTTTTATAACTAATTAGCCATTAAAATGAACCTGAAATAGTAGTATAGACATGCAAATTGTAGGACCACTCCTAAGTGTTGAGTATAATCATATTTATTGAATTAAGTCCTCATTAATTTAGCTTTATTTTCTTATGTTTGTTCCTGAGTGTGCCTAAGTGAGTCTTTCCCTCCTGCCCTGACGCTGCTTGGGCCCTCTGTGTGCACACAGGGTGAGCGTGTGTGGGTGTGCATATCCCGTCAGCTGATATTATCCCTCTGGAGGAAAGGGGTGGTTCCACAGACTTGACCGTACTGCTCCCAAACCAGGCCCTGCACCTGCATTGAGTCCTGGGTCTTCTGAGAACATGTTCTGATGTCCTTCCCTAGCCTGCCGTCTTGGAGTTCCCTCCTCAAGATGCACCTTCTCTCTTTCTAAGAGGAGAAAAGTTGACTCCGCTGAGTCCTACCTCCTCGACGAAGCGCCCTGACCATTTGGACCCAGTGATTCCAGAGAGTCCTCCGCAGGCCCTCATCCTTACTGTTTGTACCACTTGCTGGGCATATAACTTACTGCCTTCTGTTATTTTTAGGAATGTGTGCACATCTTGCATCTCTAGTTTAACAACGGTTGCTTGAGTTAGAGCCTTTGTGGGATTGCTGAGCTGCTTGAGAGGGCACAAATGAAGCAAGACTGAGGAGTTAAAGAATTTTAAGGCTCTCTCTGTTTTTTTGTGTGTGTTTTTTTGTTTGTTTGTTTAAGCCTTTGCAGAGCCATGGATTTTCCTAGTATGCTACTGAACACTAGATCTTATTCCTTCTATCTGACTGTATTTTTATGCCCATTAGCCATGTTCTCTTTATTCCCTCCTCCCCACAACCCTTCCCAGCTTCTAGTAACTGTCATTCTACTCAGAATCTCCATGAGGTCAATTTTTTTCTTTAGCTCCTACGTATGAGTGAAAACCACACGTCATTTGTCTTTCTGTGCCTGGCTTATTTCATTTAACATAATGTCCTCCAGTTCCATCCATGTTGTTGTAAATGACAGGAGTTCACTTTTTTTATGGCTGAATAATATTCCCATGTGTGTATATGCCACACTTTTCTTTATCCATTTAACTCTTGATGGACACAGGTTAATTCCATATCTTGGTTATTTGACTGGTGCTACAGTAAACATGGGAGTACAGATAACTCTTTGACAAACTGATTTCCTTTGTTTTGGATATTTACCTAGCAATAGGGTTGCTGGATTGTATGGTAGTTCTATTTTTAGTTTTATGAAGATTGTCCATACTAAACATTCCGTCCGACAATGTATGAGGGTTCCCTTTTCTCCACATTCTTGCCAGCATCTGTTATTGCCTTTCTTCTTGAAAAAAGCTGTTTTAATTGGGGTGAGATGGTATCCCATTGTAGTTTTGATTTGCATGTCTCTGATTAGTGATGTTGGGCATTTTTTTTTTCATATACCTGATGGCCATTTGTATGTCTTCTTCCAAGAAATGTCTGTTCAGATCTTTTGCCAATATTTTAATTGTATTATTTATTTTTTCCTATTGAGTTGTTTGAATTTCTTATATATTCTGTTTATTAATCCCTTGTCAGATGGGTGGTTTGCAAATACTTTCTCCCATTCTGTGAGTTGTCTTTTCCCTTTGTTTATTGTGTCCTTTGCAGTGCAGAAGCTTTTTAGCTTGATGTGATTCCCCGCTGCCTCTGAGCTGGAGTCTTGCTCTGTCGCCCAGGCTGGAGTGCAGTGGCGCAATCTCAGCTCACTGCAACCTCTGTCTCCCGGGTTTAAGCAATTCTCCTGCCTCAGCCTCCTGAGTAGCTAGGATTACAAGCATGTGCCACCACACCTACTAATTTTTGTATTCTTAGTAGAAACAGCGTTTCACCATGTTGGCCAGGCTGGTCTTGAACTCTTGACCTCATGATCCGCCCATGTCGGCCTCCCAAAGTGCTGGGATTACAGGCGTGAGCCACTGCGCCCAGCCCAGCTTTGTGTGATCTTATTTGTCCACTTTTGCTTTGGTTGCCTGTGCTTTTGAGGTCTTACTCAGGAAATCTTTGTAAGGCTCTTTCTATTTTGAAAGCATGTTTAAGAACTTGCTGCACTTTAAAAAGTTGAGTTTACATAAGATTGTAATATTTATCAACATGAGTCACATTTTCACTTTCTTGTTCATTTGCACACTTTAGATCTAAATGCCGAGAACTAGGTTTTTGTTTATATAGCCTCGGTTGTCTCTGGAAGGAAAAATAGTTCCACGTGCCTGATCCATTCAGAGATGTAATTGCATAGCCTACCTGGTAGCTTAAGCATATAAGTTTCCTAGAATAATGAGACAACTAATGTACAATATGTGTTTTAAATTTTGTATTTGATACTTTAAATACAAATGCAAGACTGTGTGCTCAGTTGCCTATATTTACTGACTTCTTGAAAGGGTGGATTGAAGGCACCATGGCATAAAGAATGTAGGATTTGGACTCAGACCTTGAATCAGTTGTTAGTTCTGTCACCTACTAGCTGTATAATCTTCAACATGGCCCCTTAGCTGTAAAGCAAGGATAAAAAATCATATAGGGCTGTTGTGAGGATTAAGTCGAATAATGTATATTTATTTCATATATAAAATATCTGGTACAGTGTTTGACCCTAAGAATAGGCTCAATAAATGATCACTGCTAGGCTTCCTATAGTGAACAATGAAATTAAAAATAAATGTGTGTGTGTGTGTGTGTGTGTGTGTAGGCACTGCCTCCACCAGGACAGCCCCCAGGTGATGTGTAGAGAAGCTGTACCCACCACAGCAGGGAAAATGGAGGACAAAGGGGGTTCCTGTGATGGCGTGTTCAGGGGCCTCCAGGAGGAGTAGGAGTTGTGCATGCTTGGAGCCCTGTGTGAGCACGCCTGGGCTCTGTGTGTTCTTTGTCTCTGAAGGGGAGGGGCTTTGACTCCACAGGGGAGGTTTGCTGTAGTTCCTGTCAAAGGGCTGAGCTAGACTGGAACTCAGATTCTGGTTGAAACTGTGTCCAAAATGGTGTTGTGATTTAGATTCTTCAAACTTGGTTAGTTAACTCATTGCTGGTCTGCTTTTTCTTTTCTTGTGTTTCTAACCAAGCCAAATGCAACGGAAGGTAATGCAGGGAAGGGAATGGTGAGTGTTATGGGCTGAACATTTGTGTTCCCTCCTAAATTCAGCTTAAACCTTAACCTCCAAAGTCATAGTGTTAGGAAGTGAGGCTTTGGGAAGTGATTTGGGTCATGAGGATGGAGCCATCACGAATGGCCTTCTTAGGCCCTAGAGAGCTCGCACCCTCTTTCCCTCACATGAGGATACAAGGAGAAGGTGGCCACCTGCAGCCCAGAAAAGAGCCCTTGTCACAGCCCCACCATGCTGGCCCCCTGATCTCAGACTTCCAGCCCCCAGGACTGTGGGAAATAAATTTCTGTGGTTCATAGCTGCCTAGTCTGTGGTACTTTGCTATAGCAGCCTGAACTAAGACAGGCAGGAAAAGACTAATGGCTCCACACTGATTTAAAATACTTTTAAAAAATCTGTTGGGACAACTAGTTTGTCTTAAAATGAAAATACTAACAAAGTGAAATGCATGGAGAAAATACTAATAAAATTAAGTACATGTGGATGTCAGGCCCCTGAGCCCAAGCTAAGCCATCATATCCCCTGTGACCTGCACGTATACATCCAGATGGCCTGAAGCAACTGAAGATCCACAAAAGAAGTGAAAATAGCCTTAACTGATGACATTCCACCATCGTGATTTGTTTCTTCCCCACCCTAACTGATCAATGTACTTTGTAATCTCCCCCACCCTTAAGAAGTTTCTTTGTAATCTCCTCCACCCTTAAGAAGGTTCTTTGTAATTCTCCCCACCCTTGAGAATGTACTTTGTGAGATCCACCCCCTGCCCACAAAACATTGCTCCTAACTCCACCGCCTATCCCAAAACCTATAAGAACTAATGATAATGCCACCACCCTTTGCTGACTCCTTTTTCGGACTCAGCCCACCTGCACCCAGGTGAAATAAACAGCCTTGTTGCTCACACAAAGCCTGTGTGGTGGACTCTCTTCACACAGACGTGTGAGACAGCGGACTTTGTTTTACTGAGCTTCCCTTTATTGGACTTTGCAGATAGTGTGTTTTTTACAAATTGAAGTTCCCGCATCAAGCAAGTCTTTCGGTGCCATGTTTTCAACAGCGTATATTCACTTTATATCTCTGTGGTACATTTTGGTAATTGTCACAATATTTCAAAATTTTTCATCATTATATCTTTTATGGTGATCAGTACTTTTTGATGTTACTGTTGTAATTGTTTCGGGGTGACACAAACTGTGCGCATATAAGACAGTGATCTTAGTAAATGTTGTATGTGTTATGACTGTTCCACCGGCTGGCCATTCCCCCATTTCCCTTTCTCCTTGAGCCTCGCTGTTGCCTGAGATGACAATATTGAAATTATGCCAGTGAATAACCCTACGGTGATCTCTAAGTGTTCAAGTGAAAGGAAGAATCACAGGTCTCTGACTTTAAATCAAAAGCTAGAAATGAGTAACTCAATGAGGAAGACATATCTAAAGCCGAGACAAGCTGAAAACCAGGCCTCTTGAGCCAAACTGTTAGCCAAGTTGTGAATGCAAAGGAAAAGTTTTTGAAGGAAATTAAAAGTGCTACTCCAGTGAACACGTGAATGATAAGAAAGCAAAACAGGCTTATTGCTGATATGGAGAAAGTTTTAGTGGTCTGGATGGAAGATCAAACAGCTCTAACATTTCTATAAGCCAAAGACTAATCCAAAGAATGTCCTAACTCTCTTTAATTCTGTGAAGGCTGAGAGAGGTGAGGAAGCTGCAGAAGAAAAGTTTGTAGCTAGCAGAGGTTGGTTCATGAGGTTTAAGGAAAGAAGCCATCTTTTTTTTTTTTTTTTTTTTTTTCTTTTTTCTTTTTTATTGATCATTCTTGGGTGTTTCTCGCAGAGGGGGATTTGGCAGGGTCACAGGACAATAGTGGAGGGAAGGTCAGCAGATAAACAAGTGAACAAAGTTCTCTGGTTTTCCTAGGCAGAGGACCCTGCGGCCTTCCGCAGTGTTTGTGTCCCTGGGTACTTGAGATTAAGGAGTGGTGATGACTCTTAACGAACATGCTGCCTTCAAGCATCTGTTTAACAAAGCACATCTTGCACCGCCCTTAATCCATTCAACCCTGAGTGGATACAGCACATGATTCCGAGAGCACAGGGTTGGGGGTAAGGTCACAGATCAACAGGATCCCAAGGCAGAAGAATTTTTCTTAGTACAGAACAAAATGAAAAGTCTCCCATGTCTACCTCTTTCTACACAGACACAGCAACCATCCGATTTCTCAATCTTTTCCCCACCTTTCCCCCTTTTCTATTCCACAAAACCGCCATTGTCTTCATGGCCCGTTCTCAATGAGCTGTTGAGTACACCTCCCAGATGGGGTGGTGGCCGGGCAGAGGAGCTCCTCACTTCCCAGTAGGGGCGGCCGGGCAGAAGCGCCCCTCACCTCCCGGACGGGGCGGCTGGCCGGGCGGGGGGCTGACCCCCGCCACCTCCCTCCCGGACGGGGCGGCTGGCCGGGCGGGGGGCTGACCCCCCACCTCCCTCCCAGACAGGGCGGCTGGCCGGGCAGAGGGGCTCCTCACTTCCCAGTAGGGGCGGCCGGGCAGAGGTGCCCCTCACTTCCCCGACGGGGCGGCTGGCCTGGCGGGGGGCTGACCCCCCCACCTCCCTCCCGGAGGGGGCGGCTGGCCGGGCAGAGGGGCTCCTCACTTCCCGGTAGGGGCGGCCGGGCAGAGGCGCCCCTCACCTCCCGGACAGGGCGGCTGGCCGGGCGGGGGGCTGACCCCCCCACCTCCCTCCCGGACGGGGCGGCTGGCCAGGCGGGGGGCTGACCCCCCCACCTCCCTCCCGGACGGGGCGGCTGGCCGGGCGGGGGGCTGACCCCCCCACCTCCCTCCCGGACGGGGCGGCTGGCCGGGCGGGGGGCTGACCCCCCCACCTCCCTCCCGGACGGGGCGGCTGGCCGGGCGGGGGGCTGACCCCCCCCACCTCCCTCCCGGACGGGGCGGCTGGCCGGGCGGGGGGCTGACCCCCCCCACCTCCCTCCCGGACGGGGCGGCTGGCCGGGCGGGGGGCTGACCCCCCCACCTCCCTCCCGGACGGGGCGGCTGGCCAGGCGGGGGGCTGACCCCCCCACCTCCCTCCCGGACGGGGCGGCTGGCCGGGCGGGGGGCTGACCCCCCCACCTCCCTCCCGGACGGGGCGGCTGGCCGGGCGGGGGGCTGACCCCCCCACCTCCCTCCCGGACGGGGCGGCTGGCCGGGCAGAGGGGCTCCTCACTTCCCAGAAGGGGCGGCCGGGCAGAGGCGCCCCTCACCTCCCGGATGGGGCGGCTGGCCAGGCGGGGGGCTAACCCCCCCACCTCCCTCCCAGACGGGGCGGCTGGCCGGGCCGGGGGCTGACCCCCCCACCTCCCTCCCAGACAGAGCGGCTGGCCGGGCAGAGGGGCTCCTCACTTCCCAGTAGGGGCGGCCGGGCAGAGGCGCCCCCCCCACCTCCTGGACAGGGCGGCTGGCCGGGCAGGGGGCTGATCCCCCCACCTCCCTCCCGGACGGGGCGGCTGGCCAGGCGGGGGTCTGATCCCCCCACCTCCCTCCCGGACGGGGCGGCTGGCCGGGCGGGGGGCTGACCCCCCCACCTCCCTCCCGGATGGGGCGGCTGGCCGGGAGGGGGGCTGACCCCCCCACCTCCCTCCCGGACGGGGCGGCTGGCCGGGCAGAGGGGCTCCTCACTTCCCAGTAGGGGCGGCCGGGCAGAGGCACCCCTCGCCTCCCGGACGGGGCGGCTGGCCAGGCGGGGGCTGACCCCCCCACCTCCCTCCCGGACGAGGCGGCTGGCCGGGCAGAGGGGCTCCTCACTTCCCGGTAGGGGCGGCTGGGCAGAGGTGCCCCTCACCTCCCGGACGGGGCGGCTGGCCGGGCGGGGGGCTGACCCCCCCACCTCCCTCCCAGACGAGGAGGGAGGACGCTCCTCACTTCTCAGACGGGGTGGCTGCCGGGCGGAGGGGCTCCTCACTTCTCAGACGGGGCGGTTGCCAGGCAGAGGGTCTCCTCACTTCTCAGACAGGGCGGCCGGGCAGAGACACTCCTCACATCCCGGATGGGGCGGCAGGGCAGAGGTGCTCCCCACATCTCAGACGATGGGCGGCCGGGCAGAGACGCTCCTCACTTCCCAGATGTGATGGCGGCCGGGAAGAGGCGCTCCTCACTTCCTAGATGGGATGGCGGCCGGGCAGAGACGCTCCTCACTTTCCAGACTGGGCAGCCAGGCAGAGGGGCTCCTCACATCCCAGACGATGGGCAGTCAGGCGGAGACGCTCCTCACTTCCCAGACGGGGTGGCTGCCAGGCAGAGGCTGCAATCTCGGCACTTAGGGAGGCCAAGGCAGGCGTCTGGGAGGTGGTTGTAGCGAGCCGAGATCACGCCACTGCACTCCAGCCTGGGCGCCATTGAGCACTGAGTTAACGAGACTCTGTCTGCAATCCCGGCACCTCGGGAGGCCGAGGCTGGCGGATCACTCGCGGTTAGGAGCTGGAGACCAGCCCAGCCGACACATCGAAACCCAGTCTCCACCAAAAAAATACGAAAACCAGTCAGGCGTGGCGGCGCACGCCTGCAATCGCAGGCACTCGGCAGGCTGAGGCAGGAGAATCGGGCAGGGAGGTTGCAGTGAGCTGAGATGGCAGCAGTACGGTCCAGCTTCGGCTCGGCATCAGAGGGAGACCGTGGAAAGAGGGGAGAGGGGGGAGGGGGGAGGGGAGAGGGGAGAGGGGAGAGGGAGCTCTATCTACCACACAGTCCTTCTCTCAATATGAGTCGGTCCCAAGAAGCCATCTTTATAACATAAAAGTGCAAGGTGAGTGCAATGGTGCAATCATGGCTCACTGCAGCCTCAAACTCCTGGATTCAAGCAATCCTCCCTGCCTTAGCCTTCCAAGTAGCTGGGACCACAGGTGCATGCCACCATGCCTGGCTAATAGACAAGATGTTGCTACATTCATCAGGCTGGCTTTGGACTCCTGGCCTCAGGCTATCCTCCTGCCTCAGACTACTATTGGGGGAACCCACCCCCAATATTTCAGTGTAGGTTCTTTCTATTTTCCCTAAGTGTCAGCCAGTCTGAGAAATAAAGAGTACAAAGAGAGGAGTTTTACAGCTGGGCCGCCAGGCGTGACATCACATATCAGTAGGACCATGATGCCCACCTGAGCCACAAAACCAGCAAGTTTTATTAAGGATTTCAAAAGGGGAGTGGGTGTAAGAACAGGGAGTAGGTCACAAAGATCACATACTTCAAAGGGCAAAAAACAGAACTACTGATAAGAGTCCAACAAAGATGGCAAGGCAAAGGGCAAAAGCAGAATTACTGATAAGAATCTATTTTCAGCGGTGCATGTATTGTCTTGATAAACATCTTAACAGAAAGCAGGGTTCAAGAGCAGAGAAGTGGTCTGACCTCAAATTTACCAGGGCAGGGTTTTTCCCTACCCTAGTAAGCCTGAGGGTACTGCAGGAGACCAGGGCTTATTTCAGTCCTTATGTCAACCGCGTAAGACAGACACTCCCAAAGCAGACGTTTATAGATCTGCCCCCAGGAATGCAATCCTTTTCCCAGAGTATTAATAACAATATTCCTTGCTAGGAAAAGAATTTAGTGATATCTTCCCTACTGGCACGTCCGTTTATAGGCTCTCTTCAAGAAGAAAAATATGGCTCCTTTTGCCCAACCCCGCAGGCAGTCAGATCTTATGGTTGTCTTCCCTTGTTCCCTAAAAATAGCTGTTATTCTGTTCTTTTTCAAGGTGCACTGATTTCATATTGTTCAAACACACGTGTTTTACAATCAATTTGTACAGTTAACACAATTATCACAGGGTCCTGAGGTGACGTACATCCTCAGCTTACGAAGCTAACAGGATTAAGAGATTAAAGTAAGACAGGCATAAGAAATTATGAAAGTATTATTTGGGAAGTGATAAATGTCCATGAAGTCTTCACAATTTATGTTCGTCTGCCACAGCTCCAGCCGGTCCCTCCATTTGGGGTCCCTGACTTCCTGCAATAGACTACCAAAGTGTTAGGATTACAGGCATGAGCCACTGCGCCTCATCTGAACATAACTCTTGTATGCACTGGGAAACCAAAAAATGGTGTGACTCGATTTATTTTGATCTTTGCTTTATTATAGTGATCTAGAACCAAACCTGCAGTATCTACAAGTTATGCTGACATATGGATTATTCCTATCACTTTTGTTTGGCTTATCAAATAAAAAAAGCATCTGTAACTTTATACTTGGGTTTCTTTTAGCACCAAAAAGTTCAGTGTTTTGGGTTCTAAAGATTCATTTAGTCAGAGTATTTAATGATTTAAGACTGGTGTAGATTGAAGCTTTTGCTAAAATGAAACCCCTTTAGCCACTCTTCCTTTCCTTTCTTCCTTCTTGAAGGTTTACATTTTTCTCCTTTCCTCATGACTTGATGATGATGATTCTGTAATTCTCTGATCTGCTACTTGCTAATTTGGCATTAAATTTCAAGTTAATATGTGTGTGCATCTTTTTTGCCCCTCAAAATTTGGATGAAAGATGTGACCATAGCTGCAGCAGACATGAAAGGTGAAGTTCCTCCTGCAATCCCAGAATGTGGAAATGGTAGGGAGGGTTTTTTCCCTGGCAAATCACTTTTGTTGTGCTTTTTTCTAAAATAAGCCATTGCAATATTTCTTATAGGGCTTTCAGCGACAGAAATCCGTACTTTCCTGCACTTTAAGGATAATTGATATTAATAATGTGATCTTAAGGGCATTATTGGATTCCAGAGTGTCTTCTGAATTATTAATGAAAGATTATCTTAAGCATAGTTTTTTAGTTCATTGCATTTTATTGCATTATAATTAATTGAAAAGTAGAAATTTGTATATTTCATATAAATGGGAACCTTTTCATTTAACAGTAGCACATAATCCATTAACATATGTATAGAAATCTGTAAGTATAGAAATATGAAATATATACATGTTTCTAAGGCAATCACTTCCTACCATTCTACTGCTAAGCCTGGTCTAACCTCATCCCTTGTTTGGATTAGTGCACTGACCTACTTGGTTACCAGGCTTCTCTTCTGGACTTTTCTTTTAGTCCACATAACGGCCAAAATAGTATTTACAAGCATCCAGAGACCAATCTACCCTCTGACTTGCTTAGCCCTCTACTGGCCCCTTGACTCATTACTGTGCTGTCAGGCCCTCTTCATCGCTTGTGCCTCTGACTTCATCTCCTGCCATCTCTTTGAGGTAAAGTCTTCCTGCCTGCTGACCTTCCTGAAGTGAGCCAAGCTTGCTCCTAGGGGCCTAGGCCCTTAGTGCCAGCTGTCTCCCCTGCCTGGGTGGTGCCTTCTTGACACTTACATTCTACTGTGTTTAAGGTGACTTCCTCCGGCCTTCCCTGACTGCATCACAAGTTATCCCTTCTCCACCTTTTTTATCACTATTAGATTTTTTTTTCTGAAATAACACTTGGATTATTTTACTTCTTTGATTTAAGAATCTATAAGGTAGAATGTTTTTGGATGAGAAAAAAAAAGAATCTATAAGTGTTTTCTAAATTGCATATTTCATCAAATGAAAACTCTCCAACCTGGGTTTTTTTTTTTCTTGATCTTTATTTCTCATTTGAACATTTATGTTTTAAAGAAAATACTTAGAGTCCCTTTCCTTGCTGAGATTCTGTATTTCTAGCAATTGATCACTTAAACAACGTAAACCTTAATAGATAAATGCCATAAATCCACTGGCCCTGTGCATTATTTTGTGTTTTGGTCTTTTTTTTTTTTAAGGTTTTTTTTTTTTTTTTTTTTTTTTTAGTATTTATTGATCATTCTTGGGTGTTTCTCGGAGAGGGGGATGTGGCAGGGTCATAGGATAATAGTGGAGAGAAGGTCAGCAGATAAACACGTGAACAAAAGTCTCTGGTTTTCCTAGGCAGAGGTCCCTGCGGCCTTCCACAGTGTTTGTGTCCCTGGGTACTTGAGATTAGGGAGTGGTGATGACTCTTAACGAGCATGCTGCCTTCAAGCATCTGTTTAACAAAGCACATCTTGCACCGCCCTTAATCCATTTAACCCTGAGTTGACACAGCACATGTTTCAGAGAGCAGGGGGTTGGGGGTAAGGTTATAGATTAACAGCATCCCAAGGCAGAAGAACATTTCTTAGTAAAGAACAAAATGGAGTCTCCTATGTCTACTTCTTTCTACACAGACACAGTAACAATCTGATCTCTCTTTTCCCCACATTTCCCCCTTTTCTTTTCGACAAAACCGCCATCGTCATCATGGCCCGTTCTCGATGGTCGCTGTCTCTTCGGAGCTGTTGGGTACACCTCCCAGATGGGGCGGCTGGGCAGAGGGGCTCCTCACTTCCTAGACAGGGCGGCCGGGCAGAGGCGCTCCTCACCTCCCAGACGAAGGGCGGCCGGGCAGAGGCGCTCCTCACTTCCCAGACGGGGCGGCCGGGCAGAGGCACTCCTCACCTCCCAGATGAAGGGCGGCCGGGCAGAGGCGCTCCTCACCTCCCAGACGAAGGGCGGCCGGGCAGAGGCGCTCCTCACTTCCCAGACAGGGCGGCCGGGCAGAGGCGCTCCCCATTTCCCAGACGGGGCAGCTGGACAGAGGCGCTCCTCACTTCCCAGACGGGGCGGCCGGGCAGAGGCGCTCCTCACTTCCCAGACGGGGTGGCCGGGCAGAGGCGCTCCTCACCTCCCAGACGAAGGGCGGCCGGGCAGAGGCGCTCCTCACCTCCCAGACGGGGCGGCCGGGCAGAGGCGCTCCTCACTTCCCGGACGGGGCGGCCGGGCAGAGGTGCTCCTCACCTCCCAGACGAAGGGTGGCCGGGCAGAGGCGCTCCTCACCTCCCAGACGAAGGGCGGCCGGACAGAGGCGCTCCTCACTTCCCAGACAGGGCGGCCGGGCAGAGGCGCTCCCCATTTCCCAGATGGGGCAGCCGGGCAGAGGCGCTCCTCACTTCCCAGATGGGGCAGCTGGGCAGAGGTGCTCCTCACTTCCCAGATGGGGCAGCCGGGCAGAGACACTCCTCACTTCCCACACGGGGCGGCTGCCCGGCAGAGGTGCTCCTCACCTCTCAGACGGGGCGGCCGGGCAGAGGTGCTCCTCACATCCCAGATGGGGCGGCCGGGCAGAGGCGCTCCTCACCTTTCAGATGGGGCGGCCGGGCAGAGGTGCTCCTCACCTCCCAGATGGGGTGGCAGCCGGGCAGAGGCACTCCTCACATCCCAGACGGGGCGGCCGGGCAGAGGCGCTCCTCACCTCCCAGATGGGGTGGCAGCTGGGCAGAGGCGCTCCTCACCTCCCAGACGAAGGGTGGCCAGGCAGAGGCGCTCCTCACTTCCTGGATGGGGCGGCCGGGCAGAGGCGCTCCTTACCTCCCAGACGAAGGGCGGCCGGGCAGAGGTGCTCCTCACCTCCCAGACGGGGTGGCTGGGCAGAGGCGCTCCTCACTTCCCAGACGGGGCAGCCGGGCAGAGGCGCTCCTCACCTCTCAGACAGGGCGACTGGGCAGAGGTGCTCCTCAGTTCCCAGATGGGGCGGCCAGGCAGAGGCGCTCCTCACCTCCCAGATGGGGTGGCAGCCGGGCAGAGGCGCCCCTCACTTCCCAGACGGGGTGGTGGCTAGGCAGAGGCGCTCCTCACATCCCAGACGGGGCAGCCGGGCAGAGGTGTTCCTCACTTCCCAGACGATGGGCGGCTGGGCAGAGGCGCTCCTCAATTCCCAGACGGGGCGGCCGGGCAGAGGCACTCCTCACTTCCTCCCAGACGGGGCGGCCGGGCAGAGATGCTCCTCACTTCCCAGATGGGGCGGCCGGGCAGAGACGCTCCTCACCTCTCAGACGGGGCGGCCGGGCAGAGGTGCTCCTCACTTCCCAGGCGGGGCAGCCGGGCAGAGGCACTCCTCACTTCCTCCCAGACGGGGCGGCCGGGCAGAGATGCTCCTCACTTCCCAGATGGGGCGGCCAGGCAGAGACGCTCCTCACCTCTCAGACGGGGCGGCCGGGCAGAGGTGCTCCTCACTTCCCAGGCGGGGCAGCCGGGCAGAGGCGCTCCTCACTTCCTCCCAGACGGGGCAGCCAGGCAGAGGCACTCCACTTCCCAGACAGGGCAGCCGGGCAGAGGCGCTCCTCACTTCCCATTCGGGGCAGCCGAGCAGAGGCGCTCCTCACTTCCTCCCAGACGGGGCGGCCGGGCAGAGGCGCTCCTCACTTCCCAGACGGGGTGGCCGGGCAGAGGCGCTCCTCACATCCCAGACGATGGGCGGCCAGGCAGAGATGCTCCTCACTTCCTAGACAGGGTGCAGCCGGGCAGAGGTGCTCTTCACTTCCCAGACGGGGCGGCCGGGCAGAGGGGCTCCTCACATCCCAGACGATGGGCGGCCAGGCAGAGACGCTGCTCACTTCCTAGATGGGGTGGCGGGCGGGCAGAGGCTGTAATCTTAGCACTTTGGGAGGCCAAGGCAGGCGGCTGGGAGGTGGAGGTTGTAGCGAGCCGAGATCACGCCACTGCACTCCAGCCTGGGCAACATTGAGCATTGAGTGAGTGAGATTCTGTCTGCATTCCCAGCACCTCGGGAGGCCGAGGCAGGCAGATCACCCGAGGCCAGGAGCTGGAGACCAGCCTGGTCAACACGGCGAAACCCCGTCTCCACCAAAAATACAAAAACCAGTCAGGAGTGGCGGCACGTGCCTGGAATCCCAGGCACTCGGTAGGCCGAGGCAGGAGAATCACGGGAGCCCGAGGCAGGGAGGTTGCAGCGAGCTGAGATCATGGCAGTACAATCCAGGCTTCCAAGAGAGGGAGACCGTAGAAAGAAAGGAAGAGGGGAGAGGGGAGATGGGAGAGGGGAGAGCTTTTTTTTTTTTTTAAAGAAGAGTCTTGCTCTGTTGCCCAGGCTGGAGTGAAGTGGTGCAATCTCGGCTCACTGCAGCCTCCGCCTCCCGGTTTCCAGTGATTCTCTTGCCTCAGACTCCTTGGTGGCTGGGATTACTGCCACCACTCCTGGCTAACTTTTGTATTTTTAGTAGAGATAGGGCTTCACCATGTTGGCCAGGCTGGTCTTGAACTCCTGACCTCAGGCAGTTCACCTGCCTCGGCCTCCCAAAGTGCTAGTATTACAGGCGTGAGCTACCACGCCTGGCCCTGTTTTGGTCTTTATCAGTGGCTGTGTATGCTTTCACAGAGTTCAAATGGGTGCGAACTTATCCCTGGATACTTTGCATTGCATTTTTATATGAATGGTCCTGAGTTATACAGTACTGAACCCCGAATACTAACACTCATGTAGGCACCTTGATGAAAAACTACAGAGTGATGTTAGGTATGAATGCTTGATTAAGCCCATTCTTTTAGTGCAGAACTGCCTTGTGGCTCAGCCTGTGTAGCTGAGATGAGCATTTCTTAGCCTTGCACTATATATTTTTGTGCCTCAGTTCTCTGTGAAGTCTGCTTATGAGGCTGAGGCTGTGCAAGACTTGGTGAGAGTGTTAGCTTCTGAATAGAGAGGCTTCAACAACCTGTTTTTGCAAATTAATCAAAAGTTGAATAAGGCTTGTTGTTAAATTAAAATTGTATTGCCTGTTTACAAGTGATAGTTATACATACTGTGTTCTTAAGATATGAAAAAGCACTGGTGGCATTTCCTGGGAAAAACATAGTGGATTTGCTCCCTTTTACAACTGTATTTGTGGACTTTACAAACTTAGACACCTTATGTAACTCAGGGATTGTCTATATTGACAAAGCTGATGAATTTGTGATGTGTAATAATTAAGTAGCATCTTTTTGTGTTGTTAAACTTTTTTTTTTTTTTTTTTTTTGAGACAGAGTCTCACTCTGTTGCCCAGGTTGGAGTGCAGTGGCGCCATCTCAGCTCACTGCAGCCTCCACCACATCCTGGGTTCAAGCGATTCTCCTGCCTCAGCCTCCCGAGTAGCTGGGATTATAGGCATGTGCCACCCCACCCAGCTAATTTTTGTATTTTTAGTAGAGACAGGGTTTCACCATGTTGGCCAGGCTGGTCTTGAGCCCCTGACCTCAGATGATGTGTCTGCCTCGGCCTCCCAAAGTGCTGGGATTACAGGCGTGAGCTACCACACCCAGCCCCATTATTTGTTTAAATAATTACTTATTGGGGCATTTAAAAATATATTTATATTTTCCTTAGAATAAATACTGTGTTATTCTGTACAAATTCTTTTGGGGGTGCAGTCTCAAAAGTGGAATGAATAGGATTAAAAACTTGAATAGTTTAAAATTTTTCTTGTATATTTCCAGATATCCATTGGAAAGACTGGCAAAATCATGAGCACCAGGTTTTTTAAGAAGAGACTTCTGGAGTCTAAAATTTCTAGATCTTATGAAGTCTTAATTTGTTGTTAATTAAAGGATATAAAGTGGTTTATCAAGTTTTAGTTTCTATTTTTTCATTTATTCATTAGATGAAATTTTAAATATTATCCATTTGTCATGATATGGACTGACACTGGTTTTTGTTTTTTTTTTTTTTTTGAGACGGAGTCTTACTCCGTCGCCAGGCTGGAGTGCAGTGGCACGATCTCGGCTCGCTGCAACTTCCACCTCCCGGGTTCAAGTGATTCTCCTGCGTCAGCCTCCCGAGTACCTGGGATTACAGGTGCCCACCACCACGCCTGGCTAATTTTTGTATTTTTAGTAGAGCTGGGGTTTCACCATGTTGGCCAGGATGGTCTTGATCTCTTGACCTTGTGATCCACCCGTCTTGGCCTCCCAAAGTGCTGGGATTATAGGCGTGAGCCACCGCGCCTGGCCCCGATACTGGTTCTTTAACTTTTGGGAGGATAGTAAATTTTTTAATGTTGGATTTAGCGTGTTCTCCCCATCCATTAAAACATTGTTTTTTATTTAAATATTGGAAAAAACCTTTCTCCTTTAATCACACCCTCTGTATCTCTAATAATCACATTTGGCTTTGTTTTATAGTTAAATACATACATCTATTTATTTTAAGATGTTATTATGATTTAAGTAATAAAGGAAAAGCGTATGAGTTTTTCCTCTCAAAATATTCTTTCGTATTTGTGTCTACTTAATTTTTCTGATAAATTTTACAATCATTTTTTATTCGAAGTAGGCAAGCCTGCAGAGAGCAGGCTCCAGCTGATGAAAAAAGTTTTGAGGCCCCAAATAAGGGTGAACCAGCTAGAAACCTTCCTTAGGATTGATATTGCTATGTAGCATGGCTGTCCCCATCGACCTCCCAGGCCTCCTGGCTTCAGTAATTTGTGCTGTGTCTCCCAGTCCCTGCCTCCATGTGGCTCTTTCCACAGAGTTTTTGATAATGTTTCAAACCTACATATGAATTGGGCAGATGTCTCTGTTGCTGTATTTAGTATTCCAGATAGAATCCTCATATATCTCTCCACTTGTCTTTCTTTCTTCCCATTAGGGTTTTAAATTTTTCTTTAAATAGATTGCTTATATCCTACTTAAAGTTAATTCTCCCAAATTGGTGTTTTGCAAATGTGATTGCTTTGCAATTTTATTTTCAGATCCTGTAGCTATGTATAATTTTTTGAAATTTTGAAACCAAGGACAATACACATTTATATATATTTAAATTTATTTATTACAGTACTCTTTGTAAGTTGAGGGTGGTGTGCATAGTAAAATTCTCAGTGTGTTCTTTTTTCTGCACTACCTGAAAATACCTTTTCTATTTTCTGTCTACAAGTTTACAGCTTCTTTAATTCGTTCAGGTGTCACTTTATTGAGTGCTATTTGTGGAGAAACAGATACAGAGTCTGAAAATACTGCATTGCTTGTTTGTTAATATGTTCAAATGCACTTTTATCTTCTATCTTTAAATCTCTGTGAATAGATCATTCTTAGAGTCCTTGCAAGCACTGAAATTGTTTCTGGAGATTAAAACAAAGTGAATTCTCTAACAATAGAAATATTTTAAATAGACTTAGATTTTATTGATGGAAGGTAGAAGTACCTGGGCATTCCCTAAAGGGGTTTTATTTTATGTGGGCACTTGTTGAGAAATGTCTGAGAACAGCATCTTCTCTGAATCAGCTGCAGTGGTTGCTGTGGTCATCGGCCCCAGAGTCTTCGGGGAGCAATTTTGTTGACACAGGAGGTGTTCTCATCTAGCATGTGTCCTCACCTGAAGGCCCATCAGGATTCTTAGCTGGCACCGTTTCCTGAGGAGTGCCTTTGGAAGGAGTCTTCAGAGTAATTGTGTGACCACTGGTAACCTTAGGGAATTTTACTAGAGGATTGTGTCTTTATTTTCCCTAGTATTTGTACTTCTCCTTGGAGGAAGGTATTTAGTAATTGTTGGTTGATGGAAAAACAAAGGAGTGAACTAATAAGGATAGAAGCTAATATATGAATAGCCTTTATGTGTTTTATGTTTTTTTAAGTTGATCTCTAAGGCATTTGGAGAGCATCCAGCTACATGATGTCATTACCGAACAAGTGAAGCCGTGGGGCATACATTCTGTCGTACTCACAGGCTGGCGTTTTCCATTATGTTACCACATTTGCCGACTGGTGTCACCAAGAACAAATGCAAACATCTGTCTTCTTGTAGATGTGGAATATTTGTAATAGGCATACTTAACACGGTATCAACTTTTTCTTGTTTCATTGCTTTAGGGAAAAAAAATGTATTGAGATGGCTTGCTGACAGATGTGAATAAAGAATAAAATGTTTGCCCTTGGCTGGGCATGGTGGCTCATGCCTGTAGTCCCAGTACTTTAGGAGACCAAGGCGGGAGGATCACTTAAGATCAGGGATTTGAGTCTAGTCTGGGCAATGTAGCAAGACCCCATCTCTAAAAAACAACATTGGCTGGGTACAGTGGTGCACACCTGTAGTCCTGGCTGCTCAGGAAGCTGAGGCGGGATGATTGCTTGGGCCCAGGAGTTCTAGGTTACAGTGAGCTATAACTGCGCCACTGTACTCCAGTCTAGCTGACAGAGCAAGACCCCATCTCAAAAAAAAACAAAAAACAAAAAACCAGAAAGCCCTCAAGATGCTCATTTGCTCATTGTCAAGTATAAATAATTGCCATACAGGAAAATAATAGTTGGGTACAGTTGTGTACGTGGTGTGAGAAATTCTGAGGAAGTTCTTCAGGGGATGATTCAGACCAGCTGAATTATAAGCAGAAGTTTTTTGTTGGTTTTTGTTGTTGTTGTTTTTGAGACAAAGTCTTGCTCTGTCACCTAGACTGGAGTACAGTGGCGCAGTTATAGCTCACTGTAACCTAGAACTCCTGGGCCCAAGCAATCATCCCGCCTCAGCTTCCTGAGTAGCTGGGACTACAGGAATGTGTCCCAGCTACTGTCCCATGCCCAGGTAATTAAAATAATTATTTTGTAGAGGTGGGGGTCTTGTTCTATTACCCAAGCTGGTCTTGAACTCCTAGCCTTAAGTGATCCTCCTGCCTTGGCCTCCCAAAGTGCTGGGATTATAGACATGAGCCACTGTGACTGGCCTATAAGCAGAGTTTTGAAAGGTAAGTGAAAGTTTATGAGGAGAGTGGTTTGTCCAAGAGTCCAGGTAGTAGACAAGGAAGCTGGAAGAGTGGATGGAGCCCTGAGTACCAAGGAAAGGATATCCTGTTTTATCTGCATTTACAAAAGCTCTGTTCATGTGTAGTGTAGGTTCTGAATAGGAGGGGAGGAGGGACTGGGAGCTGGGACTTTGGTTAAAAGGCTTTTGCAAGAATCTAGGCAAAAAGGGTGGGCTCAGGAAATGGGAATGGAGAGGTTAAATTTGAAAGATATGTAGGGAGTAAAATTAGTGGGATCATGGACAGGTTTGGTGTAGGTGGCAAGTAAGAAGGTTACAGCCCAGAATGACTCCCAACTTATGAGTGGATGCCATTGACCCATATGAACAATACAAATGAGAAATCTGTTAAAAATTCAAGTTCAAATTTATACATGCAACAACATGGATTAATCTCAAGAACATTACACTGAGTGACAGAAGCTGGACATGGGTGACCACACATAGTACATTATTTCATTTATATGAAACTCTAGAAAAGACAGAAGACTGACCAGTGATTGCCTGGGGCCACTGAGTGGTAGAGGTACAAGAAGATTTTTGGGGTGAGAAATCTTGATTGTGGTGATAGTTACGTGGATGTATAAATGTGTCAAAATTCGTTGAAAGGTCCACTTTAATGTTTGCATCTTATTTGTTTACATTATACTTCAATAAAGTTAACTTTTAAAATTCAATTTAGGTCTGGGCCAGAGATAAGTAAACATTTGTGAGTTAGTGGTGTTTAAATTGTGGCTGAAATTCCAGGAATGGATGAAATCATCCAAGCCACATATTGAGGATAAAAAAAAGGACCAAAGAAAGTGGCCTAGGGGGTCCCAAGCTTTAAGGGGAAGGGAGGGAAATAAGAGCCTTTGAGGACAACAGGAGTGGTTAGAGCTGACCAGAGGACAGTGACATGAATCCAGGGAAGAGAATTTCACAAATGGAAGGGTGCAGAAGTTTCCCTCACTGCAAAGATGTCAAGATCAGGACTATTGGATTCAGCAGTTTGGAGGTCGTTGTTTTTCAGTGAAATTGTGGTTGATTGCAGATACTGAGCATGAGAGCCCAGAGAGGGTAGGGAAGACTGATACTGGCATTCTTTCAGGAATTCTGGCTATGTAGGGGGCCAGAAAAATGGGCAGTTAGGTGGTTGGGGCATCCAGGGTCCAATTCTTTACAACGTCAGGATCCTTTTATCTTTTATACATTGAGGGGCTCTGGTAGAAAAAGCCAGATGGTAGATAGGGTAATTGACGGGGAGGGGCTCAGGAGCATGGGACAAAAGGAGATCCATCCCTTCTCAGAAAGCAGAGGGCAGTGCTGTAAGGTAGATGCCAAGGTGATGAAACAGAGGGGACCTGGAGGCTGGTGTAAGGAGGAGCTGAAGCTGTAAAGTAACTCCTTAGGAACTGGGAAAGAGGACTGACCATGAGTGAGTAGAGGGGTTGCCCAGGAGAGTTAGGAGTTAGGTCAGAAACCACGCAGTGGCTCTAATTGGAGACTGTAATTTTCCCCAGCTGTGCCTAGCAACGTGGGGGTAGGCACTTCCATTTCCAAAAAAATAGATTTCTGTCACAGAATAATAGTGGCTGACATTTTCTTAAATCTGCTGACTAGGAGGCTTCAGGATACAACCTCTGCCCACAGCCCCCAGGCCCCAGGGAGTGCCCGAGCGTCCTCCAGATGGGGTGGGCAGCGCGGCCCCTAGCTTCTCCCGTCTGCAGCACCCTCTCTGGATATGCTATTGCTAGGAGTTGTATTTGTGGTGGATTTTGTGACTCTTCGAGTCAAGGTTTTATTTGTCTAGAAATGAGAGCCTTGTCTGAGGAGAACATGCATTTTTTAATGAAACGTGACAGGATTTGCCACTGGTGTTACCAGCAGGCCTGGGCAGAGGCCTGTGTCAGGTTTAAATGTGAGCTGCAGGCGGAGTCATTTGTTTGTGGTCCATCTTCTAACAGTCATTTTGAAATGTCAGTGTTCACTTCTGGTTGGAGGACCACCCTGAGAAGATTCTCTTTCCCAGGAGTCAGTATTGGCTTGTGATGCACCTCTAAGATCCTACATAAAAATGACTATAGTAAGCCAGCAGCCCTGCGGCGGCCAGCAATTCCATTAGATGAGTAGGAAGAGAGCTGTGCTTTCTGCTGTTGTTTTTACTGGCTGGTGAAGCTATACCTTTGCTCTGATGTTATACCCAGAAAGGTAATCGTCTCCTGAAACTTGAAGTGTTCCTCTGATGCCGAGGCCTGGCCTTCCCTGAGGGATTGCCCCAAGGTCCCTACACCAGCGCTGGCCCAGGCTTGCCCTCTCCAGTCACTCTGGTTTGTTGTCAGGCAGAGAATTTTCACTTTCATCTTTGCTGCTGACTTCGCCCTCTCACCTCTTAATTTTTTTTCTTTGTAAAATTACGTGTTGTATTGAGAAAGCATAGATGACTGAAGATCCATCAGGCTTGGAGTCTTCATTACATACTTAGTAAGGAGGTGAGGTTGGGTGTGACACTCATTCTTCTGGACCCAGTATCCACTTCTGTGAGCAAAGGATTGTGGTTGTGTCTGCCCTGACACATAGGAGTGCTCTGTGGGTTAACTCAGAACAGAAGTGGGACTCTGAACATTTTAAAGCAGCACACACATTAGTTGTTTTTAATGTTACTAATCCAGAGAAGACCTTTCAACCTTTCAGGACTTTTCATGCTTCTCAAGATCGGTTTCTCAGAATGTTCTCTGCAAAACCATGCAGGGGTGCAAGTGGAAGGAGGGAGAGAGTCCTTGGACCTGAGAACCTCTGAGATTTACAGACTTTGTTAAGTTAAGATAATGAAACAGCTCTGTGAACTATTCTTAGAGAAAAGTGATTCTGTGTGTAAATTTTAAGTGTACTTGGTGATATTATGCTCAGAATACTCTATTCTCACCCTACTGAGGTATTTTATTTATTTAAACAAACCCATCAGTCCTTGTGGTATATTTACTTAGCACTTTATTTAATTGAATTGCTTCATTTGGGAAAACTTACCGACTCATATGGATTTATGCCTTGTTTGGGGCAGTTAGCCCTTGAGGGTGAAGTATTTCTCAGTGTCACTGTGCATAACAGAGATATTAATAATAAATGAATTTGTTAGTTCTTGCAGTAAAACAAGTATCCTCTATAGGCTGGTTACATCCCACATCTATTTAGCATTGGTATAAAAAGACATATGAGAAACGGTTCTGCACTCAAAGAGCTCTTACTTGAGGGCCAGACACATGCTTGTAAGGCAGTAATGTACAAATCATGGAAAACTCTAGTGTGATAACTTAGCAGAAAATGCTTGTTTTGATGATATCAGAGAACCCATTTCAAAAGCAGTAACATTTGATTTGAGTCTTGATAGGTAACGAGGTTTCCTGACTAAAGAACAGGAGACAAGTGCTGTCTGCCCAGGGTATTTGTAGAGGGTGTGAGAAGACCAGCAGCTGGTGGTGGGTGGGGCTGGAGGGCTGAGATTAGAGACAGGCTGGGCCACACCGGGCAGTATGTGCCAATCTAAGCCATTTCAGCTTTCTCCTGGGCAGTGGTCAGCCATGTACATTACATGCATGCTTCCCTTCACTACATGTTCTTTTATATTGAATAAGGAGGAATGTGTAATACATTAAGATAGCCTTCATAGGAAGATTCTGCCCCTAATTTGTTGTTTATGTGACTTTCTATGCCAGCCACCCTCCCCTCTTCCTCTTACCTAGAAAAGAAATGGGTGTCCACTTCGTTTACAGTGGTCTATACTGATGGAATTTGGGAGAAACACCCCCTTTTGAAAGGAAAAAAAAATCGTTCTTTGCCAATTATTGCTGTGTACCTTCCTGGTTATATTCTCAAAGGAAACTAATATCATCTTGTATTAGGGTACTCTAGAGGGACAGAATTAATAGGACAGATGTATGTTAAAGGGGAGTTTATTAAGGAGTATTAACTCACATGATCACAAGGTGGGGTCTCACAGTAGGCCATCTGCAAGCTAAGGAGCAAGGAAGCCAGTCTGAGTCCCAAAGCTGAAGAACTTGGAGTACAATGTTTGAGGGCAGGAAGCGTCCAGCACGGGAGAAAGATGGAGGCTTGGAGGCTAAGCCAGTCTAATCTCTCCACGTTCTTCTGCCTGCTTTTTATTCTGGTCACGATGGCAGCTGATTAGATGGTGCCCACCCAGATTGAGGGTGGGTCTGCCTCTCCGAGTCCACTGACTCAAATGTTAATCTCCTTTGGCAGCACCCTCACAGACACACCCAGGAACAATAGTTTATATCCTTCAGTCCAATCAAGTTGACATTGAATATTAACCATCACACAACTGAAGCTGGTAAATTAAAAAAATTTAAAACTCCCAGAATTTATCTTCTCTTCCCAGTTAAATAGGCCTTGGTACGAATTTTAGACGGCTTCTTTGACAGACTTTTCTGTGGGCCTGTCCCTGTGGACTGGCTTTCTGTCTGTTCTGCTCTTGCCCATCACTTATTCATATCCTTTGTAACTCTGAAGGGCACCTGCCCTTGACTCTGGCCTTGGGGGACTTGGTGAATGTAGGGCCCATCTGGGCTAAGGGTGAGAGTTAAGTCTTCTGATGTTGGTAAAATAAGACAATTGAAGCCTTCCCCCCTTCCCTTTTATGCCTCCAAAAAAAACCAAACAAACAAACAAGGAAAAAAAAAAAGTGAGGCTAGAGTAACTATAAATAACACAAATTAACAGATTTCATGCCAGTACAATGTGCCTGTTGGCCAAGAAGCAGCACTTCTTATAGCTCCTGTATGGCTCCTGTACAGTGTCACTCCGGGTGTAGCACGATGCACTCTTGGGCATTCCTGGTATCTGTCCATCATGGAGGGTTTGGCAGGGTCCAGGGCCTCAAATGGAAATGGTCGGGAACTGATAGACCCTTAACTCATCTTGTTCTGGGTTGGCAGCCTCGAGTGCACATGTCAGTGTCTGCCCAAGAGGCTGTATTCTTATATGTCATATGCTTTAAGAATCAGTCTTCAAGTTGATACTATTTTTCTAAGTGATTTGGAAGATTGAATTGAAAGACCATTGTTGGAAGGCAATGGCAGCAAGTAGAATGTGGCATTTATGAAGAATTGGGTTCCGTTAAAAAATGAGTGTAGCAAAAACCAGACAGTCAGGTAAAAGGGGAAGAAAAATCTGTTAATGTTTATTTGGCAGGTATTTGTTGCTGAGATGTTTACTTAATGTTGGAAGACATGGAAGATGATAAGAATAATCCCACAGGCTCTGAGCAGGTGGAATAGGCTGTATGCAAGTAAGAAGCCCTGCGCAAGTGAAACCCTACCCAATAAAGAGGTCTAGCAAAAAGTACAGTTCATGCTCTGTCATGTATAATGCATGTGCCTATCAGAAAATAGCCTGTTACTACAGTTATGCCACTATTAGCATAAATGCCACCATTAGCAGAATTACATTTTAATGTAATTATTGATATAGTTGAACTTAGGTCTCCAATTTTGCTCTTTGTTTTCTGTTTATCTCCTTATTTTGTTACTCCTGATCCTCCTTTCCTGCCTTCTTTAGTGCTAACCAATTTTTTTCCATGTATCTTTCTGTTTTTAGTTTTATTTCTTTTTTAAAGTGATTGCTCTAAAGATTGTAACATTCATCTTGGATTTATCACAATATACTTAAAGTTGATGTAGAATTGCTTCTGTGGTGATACAGGAAGCTTGCAACAGTGTACTTCCATCTGTCCAGTCCTTTGAACTGTCCTCGTCAGGTTCAGCCTCTGCCTGTGATTGGGACCCCTGGTGGGTTTTGAGCAGAGTGATATCAGGAGCAGCTGTTGCTGTTAGCTGTTCCTGTTAGCAGTACCTCCAGACCCACTGATTATTCTAATAGAGCAGTATTCAATTCTAGTTTTTAGCAAGTTTTTAAAAACTTTGAGTGCATGGTTTTCACTGTTTAAAAATAGCAATGTGTTGTCCCTTACAATTGAGAGAGATGAGCTTTAGGGTCCCTGAAAGAGAATCTCAAAAGCCCGTTTAACCAATGTGCCAGGTTGCCTTTTTATGATGTTTTTCTTAATTAGTGGATTTGTGTTATATTTTATTGGCTCAAAAGTGAATCCCTAGCTCATAGCTTATTTCTCAAATCACTTAGCATTTTAATTATTTTTCAATTTTTGAGATACAAGTCACATATTTTCTTTTTAAAATTAATATATGTACTTTCTCATTGTAAAAGACCTGAACTATACAGAACTGTAAGAAGTAAAAGTCTTAGTTTTCCTTCCAGAGAGAACATGTTAGGAAAATCTCTTGGCATCTGAGGAGCTGGCTGTCTATTATTACTTCTATATTGACTAGCTCTTTTTCCTTCTAATAAAGAGTGTATATTGGTTTAAATTATACCAACTTCCTCTGGGTTTTAGAGGTTAGCTTATTTGTAGACGAGTCTACCTACCACATCTATTTCTCCTTATGGCTTAGAACATTTTCTGATCATCAGCATAAAATTTTAGGTGCCTTATTCATTTTGCCCCAAGAATGTTCAAACTCCTCAACCTCAGAAATGTTTCTAGTAGTTGAAAGACTGTTTTGTGATTACTTTTATTGGATTCTACACAGAAGTACCCATAGCATCATTGAACTAGCTCTGTTGCATAACTGTCCTGTGTCTAAAAATACACTGCTGAGTAGCATCAGCTCTTGCCCAGGGATATGAACCCACACTCTGGGTTATTTGTACTGACTCTGACCACAGACTATCTTCCAATATATCCTGCAAAATGATCCTTTATGGAAAACACCAAACTTGTTCCAGTGAAGTCTGATACTGTTGTAGTTACTGACAGCATAACAGACTGCGCTTGGTGTTTGTTCATCCAAGTTTGACTAGCCAACATTGAAGGATTTTTTTTTTTTCTTAACAGATGAGGTCTCTCTCTGTTGCCCAGGCTGGAGTGCAGTGATGCAGTCATAGTTCACTGTAAGCTTGACCTCCTGGGCTCAAGCAATGCTCCCGCCTCAGCTTCTCAAGTAGCCGGCACTACAGGTGTGTGCTCCCATGCCCAGCTAATTTTTGTATTTTTTATAGAGACAGGGTCTTGCTGTGTTGTCCAGGCTGGTCTGGAACTCCTGGCCTCAAGTGATCTTCCTGCATTGGACTCCCAAAGTGTTGAGGTTACAGATGTGAGCCATGGTGCCCGGCCAGAGGGATTTTCATAATTATATTTATACTTCTCTGAGGTCTTTGGTGTCTGGGGTTGTAGATTGTGTCCATCTGTACTTAACCCATGCACACAGAGTGTTGTTTAGTGAATCTGACTTGAAACTCCATGCAAAGTCACAGTCTTGGCTGGGTGCGGTGGCTCACGCCCTTAATCCCAGCACTTTGGGAGGCCGAGGCAGGTGGATCATGAGGTCAGGAGTTCGAGACTAGCCTGGCCAAGTTGGTGAAACCCCATCTCTACTAAAAAAATACAAAAATTAGCCGGGTGCAGTGGCAGGTGCCTGTAATCCCAGCTACTCGGGAGGCTAAGGCAGGAGAAGCGCTTGAACCCGGGAGGCGGAGTTTGCAGTGAGCCAAGATTGCGCGTCTGCACTCTAGCCTGTGGGGACAGAGCGAGACTCCATCTCAAAAAAAAAAAAAAAAAAAAAAAAGTCACAGTCTTTGTATTAGGGCCAGGAAGTATTGTCCAGCTATTCACTGTTTAGAGCTAATACTTCCTTTATTCCCTGTTTTATCACATAAAAAACTATAGAACCTTCTCTTGCTGGCTGTGTGTACAGTGTTACAATAATTTACAATGCTTAAAAATAGGCAGATAATTGCTCTGGGATCCAGATGTGGAGGTTGAGATGACTTTATTGGGGAATGTGTTAACATATCACAGATCGCAGCAAGGGAACTAACATTTGTGTATAAATCACTGTTACATCTTTGAGGGTTAAGGCACCTATTTTTTTATTCACTTAGAGTACCAACTAGATTTTTTTCAACTGTCATTTTGCTGCCTATTTCCATGTAAGTTGAAGGTATGATAGTCACATTTTTTTTGTTTTTGTTTGTTTTCTTTTGAGGCGGAGTCTCACTGTGTCGCCCAGGCTGGAGTGCAGTGGCACGATCTTGGCTCACCGCAACCTCTGCCTCCTGGGTTCAAGTGATTCTCCTGCCTTAGCCTCCTGAGTAGCTGGGACTACAGGCACGCATCACTACACTGGGCTAATTTTTTTGTATTTTTAGTAGAAATGGGGTTTTGCCCTGTTGGCCAGGCTGGTCCTGAACTCCTGACCTCAGGTGATCCACCCCCCCGGCCTCCCAAAGTGCTGGGATTACAGGCGTGAGCCACCGCGCAAGGCCGTGTGTTTTTTTTTCTTTTAATTAAGTGTATGCATACAGTTGCTATTTGCAAAATCTTACTTTCATAAATACATATTAAAATAGTGAAATAATGTCATATGAAAAGAAAAATTTAGTTTTGTTTAGAGATGCACAGAATTTCTCTTTATTTAGATGTAAACCAAAGACAATTATGAATTATTTATCAACACTTTACCTTTCAAAATAAATGAAAAAAACCCACAATTTTGTGTTAAATATGGAGGAAATAGAACGTATCACTGAGAGCCAGGTAATTTGACCAAAGAAAGGTACAGTCAATAAAATGACTTCTCTTGGATCTCTTCCTTATTCTAATCACACTTCAAGGAAGTTTTTGAATTTAAAAAAATAATTTGAATGCTATGAAAAATATTTTATAATATTTAGGAACTGTCAAGTGTAGTTTTATATCTAACTAGAAGTTAAAATATGAAAGTGTGAAAATGAAGATGAAGATGCAGAGAGTTAGTTTAGAGGAAGGAGTACTAACTTGGGAGTCAACATGCCAAGGTTCTTTTGGTCTCAGCCATGAATTAAGAAACCTAAAACAAGTCCTTTATTCTGTCTTAGCTTACTGTATCACCTTCTTTCCCTTTGGGTTTTTATTATTTTTATTGAAGCATGTATTTTCTAGTAGTTCTTAGAGTAACTATCTATAGAAGGTAAACCTAGTCTTTGTATTTCAGAAATATCTTTTGTTTCATCTTTACTCTTCCTGGGTTTGGAATTCTGGGTTAGCTGGTTTTGTCTTAGAACTTTGAAAATATGATGTTATTGCCTTCTGTTATTCATTGTTACTGTTAAGAAGTCTGCTGCCAGTCTAATTATCATTCCCTTTTAACTGTTTTTTCAGTCTGCTAGTTTTCAAGGTTTTCTCTTTATCCTTAATGTTTTGCAGCCTCACAGCAATCTACCTAGATTTGTTTTTTGTTTGTTTGTTTGTTTTTTAAGACAGAGTCTCATTCTGTCACCCAGGCTGGAGTGCAGTGGCGTGATCTTGGCTCACTGCAAGCTCTGCCTCCCAGGTTGACGCCATTCTCCTGACTCAGCCTCCCGAGTAGTGGGACTACAGGCGCCTGCCACCACGCCTGGCTAATTTTTTGTATTTTTAGTAGAGATGGGGTTTCACCATGTTAGTCAGGATGGTCTCGATCTCCTGACCTTGTGATCCACCTGCCTCGGCCTCCCAAAGTGCTGGGATTACAGGCGTGAGCCACCGCGCCCGGCCCCTAGATTTGTTTTTATCCAGTCTCTGCTTGGCACTCATTGCGAGCTTTCAGAATTGAGATTCAAGTCTTCAATTATGGCACATTTTTAGCGTTAGTTCTAGTATTGCCTCCCCACCACTCCTTCTAGCTTTATTTCTGGAAATCCTACTAGATGTGTTTCTTTTCACTCTACCTGTTATGTTACTTCACTTCTCAGAGAGAGAAGTGTTTTATCTCTATTCTATACACAGAGTGAATTTAATTTACTAATTCTCTCGTTTACTGTGCCTGGTGTTGTTTCTCCCCATCTACTGACCATATATTTCATTTTCAGGATTTTGAATAGGTTTTTGTTTTCATAACTACTGCCTGATTTTGTTTCTAAAAAAATTTTTTTTTCTGGTTATTTTTCTTGTGTATCTCTTTGGAAGTTTTTTTTTTTCTTTTTTTCTTTTTTCTTTTTTCTTTTTTTTTTTTTTGAGACAGAGTCTTGCTCTGTTGCCCAGGCTGGAGTGCAGTGGTGCAATCTCAGCTCACTGCAAGCTCCGCCTCGCAGGTTCACGCCATTCTCCTGCCTCAGCCTCCTGAGTAGCTGGGACTACAGGTGCCCGCCACCATGCCCAGCTAATTTTTTGTTAGTAGAGAGTGGGTTTCACCGTGTTAGCCAGGAGGGTCTCGATCTCCTGACCTTGTGATCCGCCCACCTTGGCCTCCCAAAATGCTGGGATTACAGGCATGAGCTACCACGCCTGGCCTGGAAGTTTTAACACATTTATATTAAAGTTGTTTTCAATTTGCCATGTTTTTATTTTGTCAGGAGAAAATTTATGTTTTGATGGTTGAGTTTTGGTTCGTTTTTCTTTTTTTTTTTTTCTTTTTCTTTCTTTCTTTTTTTTTTTTTTTTTTTTGAGATGGAGTCTCGCTCTGTCGCCCAGTCTGGAGTGCAGTGGCGCCATCTCGGCTCACTGCAAGCTCCACCTCCCAGGTTCACGGCATTCTCCTGCCTCAGCCTCCCTAATAGCTGGGACTACAGGTGCCTGCCACCACACCCGGCTAATTTTTTTGTATTTTTAGTAGAAACGGGGTTTCACCATGTTAGCCAGGATGGTCTCGATCTCCTGATGTCGTGATCTGCCCACCTTGACCTCCCAAAGTGCTGGGATTACAGGCATGGGCCACCGCGCCTGGCCGTCAGTCTTTCTCGAAGTTGGTTTCCCTCACAAGCTTTGGGCTTTTAGTTTAGAAGCCTGTCTTAAGTGGACTTCTTTGTCCCCCTCTGTGCCCTCACCTTTCTGGAGTGGTTTTGCTATTGTCCTCCCCAGGATCCTAGTTTAGTACCTGATCTTATTTTGGAAGTTCAGGCTCCTGCCCTTCTCAGTAGTGAGTAGAGGGCCAATCTGTTCCCTTCGAAGGCTGCAGGCTCTTAAGCTTCCTCCTGCTGCCCCAGGGATGGGCTTTATCTCAGCCATAGCCTCGGGTAGTGGCCACAGACCTCTTTTCAGTTTCTTTCCACAGTGGTTTCGTGCTGCGTCATACTCGGAGCCATTTGCCTCTGCCCCCATCCTTCCTAACTGGGGTGTGCCTTTGGCCTCTTCCTGTTTCTGAACAGTAGAGCTGTGGCCTCAGCCTTATCTCCAGGCTCCGTTGTTGTACCATGTGTCTTGTTTGTTCTGTTGGTAAACATGCCTGCCTTCCTTGCTTCCTTCCATCCTCCCATCTATCATTGCTACCATTTGCCATAGTGAGTGATACGTAAAACCTGAACTCACAAGGCGTTTTGCCCAGAAATTGTCTTAGCTTCTTGGTCTTTACTAAATAATCTCAAGGTCCCGTCCAGCTCCAAAAATTCTAAGTTGCCATATACACAGCAAGAGAATTTACCTATGACCAATCACTTTCCTGTCCTTATGCGTCTGGGCCAAACAGTCTCATGAATTATTGATTGCAGAAGATGTCCAAAGTATTGCGGCCTCTGCAGAAGCTTTTCCAGTTTTATTTGCCTTCCCAATTCTTATTTTCTAAGCTGGACTTCGCTTTTGGATTGAAAAAAAAATCTGAATAACGCTTTGGGTCCTGTTGGCTCCAAGACCACATCCATGGGAATGGAGTTGGCCACTGTCACCTCTTTTCTTTCTCAGTACCCACCTGCTTTCCTCTGGCCTGGCTTCAGAGACCTGGATGCTCCCGGAAACAGCTTCTTGGGCACTGAGGACTCATTTGTACTTTCTCTTAGGAAGTTATAACATATTGTTCAGCAAGCTATTTTAATGTGGCCCAGAGCGACTCAAGAGGGTAGGAGAGAGGAGTCGTCAGCCAGAAGGAGGTAGAATTCACTTTTTTACAAGCTTCTAAAGTCTCTTCATGGGTGATTGCTGGAACTGTTTGTTTGTTTGTGTTTTACGAATGATGTTTAATAAAGAACTGCCAAAACTGCAGTTAGCATTTTTTGAAAAATAAATAACTTAGTAAAGAAGCAGCCATATGGTTATCTGTTTAGAACTGGAAGTGCAGAATCTGTTTTCAAAAATAGACCTACAAAAAGACTGAACACAAACCAAAAACCCTTCCACCTTAATAAAAATAATTCATGGTTAATTTTTTTAAAGATGTATGAATTTAAAACTTTTACAGCTAGTACATTAAATTTGGCAAGTAGAAATTCTGAGGAAGAATGAATTTGATTCCGTCAGGTGGTTCTCAAAGATTCTTTTATTGTGAACTTTCTAAGTAGAAGAAAGAATTGTAAGGCCAGTGCGGTGGCTCACACCTACAATCCCAGCACTTTGGGAGGTTGAGGTGGGAAGATCACTGAAGTTCTGGGTTTTCCGTCCTAATATCCCACTTCAGGAACTGCAGGAGTTTGAGACCAGCCTGGGCAACATGGTGAAACCCTGTCTCTACAAATAATACAAAAAAAAAAAAAAATCAAATCTGGGCGTGGTGGGATGTGCCTGTAGTCCCAGCTACTCGGGAGGCGAGGTATGAGGATCACCCAAGCCCATAGATCGAGGCTGCAGTGAGTCACTCCAGCCTGGGTGACCCTGTCTCCAAAAAAAAAAAAAAAAAAAAAAAAAAGGAGCTTCCTGAATCTGACAGATTGAGTTGTACGTGGACATTTGAGCTTTCCGTAAATTTTCTTTCTGTGATTCCTCTTGATTGGTTTGTCTGTAAAAGATTATCATTATCTGAAGAGTAATTATCTAAAAGTATGATTTGAATTTTTGCATAAAAAATTATCATTAATGGTAAAATGATTTGTATCAGAATTGAGTTGTTTTCTTCATTTTAACTTCATTTATTTATTTATTTATTTATTTGAGACAGAGTCTCGCTGTCACCCAGGCTGGAGTGCAGTGGCGTGATTTTGGCTCACTACAGCCTCCACCTCCACGGTTCCAGCGATTCTCATGCCTCAGCCTCCCAAGTAGCTGGGTAGTTTAACTTCTTAATTCAGCAAAATGTTCTTAGCCCTTTTGAACAGCATGTGACAGGCCATTTGTCTTATAAAGCATATCAGGAATCTATCTCTAGTAGTGTTTCACGGCATTTGTGAACTGGGGTAGTTAACTCAGTTGGTTAAACCCCTCTGTTGGAGCTTCAGCCCCTGGATTGACTGGTTCATTTCTTTCAGTTTTCTGCACACAGAGCCTTCGTCTTAAAAGAGGAATGGATCCTCACAGATCCATCCCAGTTATGAAAGCAATTTCAGGGTATACAGCCTGGGGATGGAATGTATGTCAGTACCATTTTCATTAAAATATACACACATATTCTCTTTTTCTTTTTTAAATACATAAAAATTACATACAGTTGTTGCCTATGGTGGGACAAGCAAGAAATTTAACATTTTTAATCTTTGTAGTAATTGCATAGTACTTAGTAGATTATTTTATCATGTGGTCTAGGTCTCTGTGCAGCCATAACCTCACAGAAAAATGTGCTATGATGTAGTTTAACCTGTCTTGAAGGTGTTTGTTGGAGTTATTTTATTTTATAGTACCACAGAAATGTGCCAAATTTCAAGAAGTGTCTCTATTTATATCTTATTAGAATTCATTTAAAAATACAAATAGATTTTCATGCAAAGGTCATGATTATAACTTCAAAAGAACCTTTATTTTATGCAGCTTTTATTTTGTTTAATGTCTTACAGGGAATGTCATTTTACAAGGGAGGAAAATTGAGTATCAAGCTGCTTTGAGTGACTGGGCTCAGTGGCTCACACCTAGAAATTCCAGAACTTTGGGAGGCCAGACTGGGAGGATCGCTTGAGCCTAGGAGTGTGAGACCAGACTAGGCAACATAGTGAGACCCTGTCTCTACAAAAAATTAAAAAATAAAATAATAGCTGGATATGGTGGCATGCCTGTAGTGCCAGCTACTTGGAAGATTGAGGTGAGATCATCACTTAAGCCAGGGACATCACAGCTAAAGTGAGCCTTGATTATGTCACTGCACTTCATCCTTGGGCAACAGAGTGAGACCTGGTCTCAAAATAAAAGGAGGCTTTAAGTTAGCCTCTGATGCACAATGAGGCAGAAATGGAATCCTGAGACGCAGAGCATTCATTTGGGTGGAAAACCTTGTTATATTTTGCACTGGGACATTTTCACTTGAGATTTTCAAAGGCGGGAGCTGAAGTGGTGTGTTTTTAAAAGCAAGGTACAGAACAGACAATGCTATCATTTGGTTTTAGAAAATCTATACGTGTTTGCTTCTACATGCATGGAATATCTCTGGAAGGATATGCAAGAAACTGGTAATAGTGGTCGCCTCTGGGAAGAGAACTAGGTGGCAAGCAGACAGGGGGAGGGAGATTTGCTTTCTCTGCATCCCTTTTCCATCTTTGACTTTTGTACCATGTACATGAGATGCACATTCAAAAAATAAATAACAGTCTGGTTGCAGTGGCTCAAGCCTATAATTCCAGCACTTCAGGAGGCCGAGGCAGGCAGATAGCTTGAGCCCCAGGAGTTTGAGACCAGCCATGGTCTCAAACTAGGGCAGCATGGAGAAACCCCATCTCTATAAAAAATACAAAAACTAGCTGGGCATAGCTGGGCATCGTGGCGCATGCCAGTGGTCCTGGCTACTTGGGAGGCTGACGCAGGAAGATCACTTGAGCCCTGGAGGTCGAGGCTGCAGTGAGTCAAGGTCATGCCACTGGCCCGGCATGGTGGCTCACGCCTGTAATCCCAGCACTTTGGGAGGCTGAGGCGGGTGGATCACCTGAGGTCAGGAGTTCGAGACCAGCCTGGCCAACATGGCGAAACCCCATCTCTACTAAAAATACAAAAATTAGACGGGTGTGGTGGCAGGCACCTGTAATCCCAGCTACTCAGGAGGCCGAGGCAGGAGAATCACTTGAACCCAGGAAACAGAGGCTGCAGTGAGCCAAGATCATGCCATTGCACTCCAGCCTGGACAACAAGAGCAAAACTCCATCTCAAAAAAAAAAAAAAAAAAAAAAAAAAAAAGATTGTGGCACTGCACTCCAGCCTGAATGACAGAGCAAGCCTCTGTCTCAAAAAGCAAAAATAATAAATAATAAAAATACCCAAATTACATAAGTCTTCAGAGTGGACTTATTCAAACATAATGAAATCTGTTTGTATTTCTTGTTTCTTTTACTTGAGAGGTATTATTAGGGAACATTATTATGAACTGCATATGGAAGATAATCTTGAAACTGTTCATCAGAGAATTGATTCAAAGTGGTATATTAGGACAGAAAACCCAGATACCCAAGTTTAAGCAGGGGTACCCTCACTAGATTGTTGGGGTAAATTGTGCAGAGGTGACAAAATGTGGGTGGAGTCAGATAGTAGCTCTGACATTAGGCAGTTTATTTGAAGTCTCTGTTTCTCCATTTTCTCTTCTAGAAAACAGGGCAAATGTGGTAGACATCCACTGTTTTTGACATCCTGCAAGTGAGCTGAAATCGTGCCACTGCACTCCTGCATCCTGCATCCACTGACCCCTCGTGCCAGTTCTAGCTCCCTTACAGGCTCCTGCCAGAGGTCCAGTTCAGCTGTGGATGGCTGATGACCTTGCCTAAGCTTTACGTTTTCCTGGAAACAGCAAAATGGAATCATGGAGTGTGATCATGACCTTCTCAGAACAGTGAGATACAGAGACACTTTAGATAGCACATGAGGAAAAAAATATCGTTCTTTCCCACTGGACTTAAATGAGAGGAGAGTGAGAGGTTTGAGTAACATTCTTCCACAATTCTAACAGTAGAAACTGGAGACAAAGCCCACACGGAGGAGAGCTGGGAGCATGGAGTGAGATGGGGCCCTAGTGACACTGGCTGGGCTGGCTTGAGCCACAGCTGAAGCTCATTCGGCCCCTGGAGATGATTAGCCTCCCTACTTCAGGAGCCAGTTCACTTTTTGGCTCTAGTTTCTGTCATATGTGTTAGAAATCAAAATCCCAACTGATACAGGGTGATATCAGTTAAATATTAGTATTATTTGATCATTAAATGACGTGTTTATGAAGTGCACTGCCTGTCATATGGAAAGCACTCAGTGGTCATTTTTAGAAAATTTAGTGAGAAGTCCACCTCACATTTCACTAATAACTTATTCTAAAGTGAAGTGGAGGCTGACAAGAGAGATTATAACAGTGTCTTTTGTTCCTTAAAGTGGTAGAAGTAAGGCCAAATACTTTTAAGATAAAATAAGTCAAAATAAGTCTTTTTTGGTATTTTACAGCCAAGAAGCACTAGATCTGTATAGGTTCAGAGTAGAGGCCATTTGAAAGTATTCATTTGAGAATAGATTTGAATCCCCTGTTGTTTTCTAGGTTTATGTTTGTGTGTTTGAGACAAGGTCTCTTTCTGTCAGCCAGACTGGAGTGCAGTGGCACGATTTCAGCTCACTGCAGCCTCAACCTCCAGGGTTCAGGTGATCCTCCCACCTCAGCCACCTGAGTAGCTGGCACTACAGGCACATGCCACCATGCCTGGCTAATTTCTGTATTTTCTATAGAGATGGGGTTTCTCCATGTCGCCCAGGCTGGTCTCAAACTCCTAGGCTCAAGCGATCTGCCCACCTCGGCCTCTCAAAGTGCTGGGATTACAGGCATAAGCCACCATGCCAAGCCATTTTCTAGTTTTGTTTTTTTTTTTTTTAATACAATTCCATTCTATCTGCTTTTTTTTTTTTTTTTTTTTTAAAGAAAAAGCTATTTGGGTGACTTCAAAAAAAACAAAAACAGTAGGAATTCAACAATAGCAAAACAGGAAAGGACTGATCAGGCTCTCTGAAGAGGACAGTCTATGACTGCATGATGATTTTAACTACCTTCCTTCTTCTCCAGACCCTCCAAGGCAGAAAATCAGAAAAGCAACTAGAGAGATGGAAATGGATTTTTTTTTTTAAGTAAAGCATTTAACATTGAACCACAAGACTTACTGAGTTATATAATAGCAGAAATATCATTGTTGATTTTGTGACATGTCAGTGCTTTCCTAAAAGTGCAGTGTGGCATATTTTTTAAAGATTAAATTGAATTAAAAATCAATTTCTATTTTAAGAATTTGAGTAGTGTGAGATAATTGGAAAGGCCCCGGAGTGTTTCAGTAATGGTTGAGAATCATTGTTCTTAATAATAGAAGTGAACTCTGAAATCCCAAGCATTTTATATACTCTGGCTAACCTATCTTTAAAGTAATAATGTTTCTAATGCACTGGAGCTCATGGCCCCCATTGGCAATCATCTTGACTCTTCCCCTCAGGACTTTCATATGATGATCTCATCCCAGCTCCACCATATTTCTAAAGTGTCATCTTTTATTACCAGGAAATGTAATCTGCAATATATGGTTTTGTTTTTGTTGCTTCATTACTTTCATATTCTGAAAAAATAGCACACACTATAGCAAATTAGCAAACGTTAGGCATATAAAGAACTAGGAAATCGAGTTGATATTTAGCTTGTTTTTATGCAACAGTAACGGAAACTTTTAGCATTGTGTATCAGCATGTGCTACTAATATCGAACAAGGTCTCACCAGCTTAACACTGCTCAGACAGAAAACTTGAAGATTAAAGTAGGTCATGAGTAGAGTGGGATGGGAGTTGAACTGTAAATAAAGGCTAAGTCAGGTTCTTGGAGAGAAGGTTCTTAAACATCAGTGAAAATGTAGTCTACTAATGATGCTAATAGGAGTTTCAACAACAGCAATAATAGCTTATGCCCATGTAGCTCTTACATGGCTACGTTCTAGGCACTTTACCTGCATTAACCTGTTCAGTCAACCCTCCAAGGCAGGGACTTCATCAGGAAGCAGAGGCAGGGGTTAAGTGACTTGCTCCCACTGCACTTGGAAAGTGGAGGAGCTGGCGCTGTTCACCACCTCTTGTCCTGTCTCCTTCTGGAGCATTCCTTTGACAAGCCACCGGTTGAAGAAGCCAACGTGACTGCTGCCAGGGAGACTGAGTGAACAGTTAGAGTGTGGCAGTCGAATCAGTCATCGTCGTCATCGTGGATGGCTTTGCACTTGGACCAGAATTGAAAAACAATTTGTTCAGTTCCACTTACAAATTATGGAGTTTATCTCCACGTGGTAATACTGTCTTAATGAAATTAATACTTTCCAAGGAGAAGACATTTGGATTAAACAGGTTATGGTGACCTTAGGTATCTGAAAGGCTAACTCCTCCAAGAAGCTGCCTTTGTTCTCCTGAGTCCACAAAGATTTTTCCCCAGCACTTATTTATAATACTCATTCATCAACTACCTTGTCATATAGTGTGTTTGTAGCATTCTTTCCATGTTAATATATTCAGCAAATGTTAATATTGAGTCCTTGCTGTGTTCTGGTGGTTGAAGACATGGATTTAGGACAAACTGGGTCCTTGAAAACTCGGTAGGTTTCATATGGGCGGGGAGACAGGAGACCTTACTAATGAGAATAGGGTGTGCAGTTGTCTTGAGATGAGTGTGAGAAAGGCTTAATTTTCTTAGCTTCAAACTAGGAAACTATGAATCTCTATGTTGACATGTCCTGCTAGTTGGAAATCTTGATTACACAGACTGTATCTTGACTTATTTTAATAGTGCTGTTAGGATACTATTAATAACATAATGATGCAAAGTCCTGCTCAGATGCAGATATTCATCAGAAGTAAACAGCAGCCAAGCACAGTAGTGCCCCTATAGCCCCAGCTACTTGGGAGGCTGAGAAAGGAGGATTGCGTGAGGCCAGGAGTTCAAGCCTGCAGTGCACTATGATTGCGCCACCGCATTCCAGCCTGAATGACAGAGTGAGACCTTGTCTTTAAAGAAAAAAAAAAACAAGAAGTAAATAGCAGACATTTTCCAGGAATTGGTAGTGTGGATATATTGCAAATATGGGTGGTATTTTCTGGGCTTTATTGGTTTTCCAAAATGGGAAGAAATTGGGGAAGAGTTATGAAACTCTGAGAAGCTACTTCTTTAGTCTTTTGTATTCTCTCATGGGCGCTCTGCCGGATCAGGGAGGAGACTTGTCACAGGAATAGAAGAGTGCAGGGGTTTTGCTTCTAGCCTGCTACTGACTTAGGCAACACAGCTTATTCCTTTTTTCCCATGTAATTTCAAAAACTCACTGTTTTACTTCTTAAGGTCTTAGAAGTGGACAAAGCTGTTTATAAGAGCAGTATCCTTTTCCAATAGCAGTAACAATGAACATAGGAAATACCATACTAGCACCAGCTGCCATTAGAGAAGAGTTCCTGGTTTCAGCTTTTCAGCCGTGAATTTACTCATGAATGGTACCTCCTGGGACTCATATTTTTGTTTTAAAACAGGTTTGAAATGTAACATTTTTCCAAAGTAGCTTATTAAGGACATTTCAAAATTTATTTTCATAGTTATCAAGGTGTTATTTTTTCTTTAACATTGTGGACTTGCTATGCTTACCTAAGCCAAGTGTTAAAGAAGTTAAGGCTGGGCATGGTGGCTCACACCTGTAATCCCAGCACTTTGGGAGGCCGAGGCGGGCGGGTCACTTGAGGTCAGGAGTTTGAGATCAGCCTGGCCAACATGCAGAAACTCTGTCTCTACTAAAAATACAAAAATTAGCCAGACGTGGTGGTGGGTGCCTGTAGTCCCAGCTACTCGGGAGGCTGAGACAGGAGAATTGCTTGAACCCAAGAGGCAGAGGTTGCAGTGAACCGAGATCCCACCATGGCACTCCAGCCTGGGCAGACAGAGTGAGACTCCATCTCAGAAACAAAAAAGAAGTTAAGTAATGAAGTTGGAATTTTTAATTTAGTATGTTCTTTTTTGTTGGCAATTCAGCGTGTTCCTTTTTTGTCCACTCATCAACCACTTGTTGAGTTTCTCCTGCATATTAACATTTGCCACTGTGAATAAAACGATAAATGAGAGGTGGTCTTTCCCTGAGTGATGGAGTGGTTTGGTGAGGAGACAGGACACACAGTTCCAGTGTAACCAGACAGGTGAGGAGGATGAGAAGGGTGTGCAAGGTGCAGAAGAACAGGAGTGAGAGTCGTTTCCTCTGGGGATGGAAGAAGTTAATCAGGGAAAAGTGTACAGGGAAAGTTACATTTCATCTGAGTTTTGAAGGAGGAAAAGACACAGACCATCACTGAGTGGTAAGAAGGTGGCTAGCTTTATCTTGAGAAGGAGTTTGTAAGAAACACTGTAGGGTAAAATGCACGCTGCTTAGTTTCATTAGCAAGTGCTTATTAAACAGCTACTCCTGACCTTGGATGGTGTTTGGAGTAAACTAATATATATAATACAGAAATATGTAGGGATCCCCATGAACAAGAATCCAGGCTAGATTTAAGAAGCCAGAGTAGTGGGGGCAAAGAATAGTGTGACTGAAAGTAATTAAACTTAAAAATATTTTGTCATGGGCAGAAACAAGGGAGATCACTGTGGCTTGATGGAAGTGAGGAGACAGGCTCACGACCTGCGGGATGGCTCTGCTTTGCTAGCTAGGGCTGGGATTTCAGGTCAGGGAAGAGCAGGGGCATGAAGGCCGGAAACTGTGGATGATGGGGGAAGTGAGGACAGCAGCTGGAGGGGCAGAGCATTAGTGGCTGTCACCTGCTGACCCAGCCCCCTTTTCCCTGCACCTCCTCTCACCTGCCTCCACTCATGTTGCAGTTGTCTATTGGATAGCACGTCACTCCAGACTCAGTTACTTAAAACAGCGGTAACCATTTCTCTCTCATGGGTTCTGGATCAGGAACTTGGGAGCATCCTACTGGGCACTTCCGGCTTAGCATCTGTCATGAGGCCACAGTCGAATGGTGGGTGGGTGTTGCTGGGCATGTGGAAGGCTCTTCGTCCCATGTCTGGTGCCTACACTGGACAAAGCCTCCTGCTGAGCACCTCTGCCTCTCTCTTTGTGGCCCATCCACGTGGCCTCTTCCGCATCCCCGGCTCCAAAGGCGTATGTCCGGGGGGAGAGAAATATGGGAGGAAGGAGCACCACCTCTTCTACGTCACCCTGAAAGTCACACAGCATCTCCTCCATTGTAGTCAGAAGCCCACCAGATTCAAGAGGAAAGAACTTAGATCCCACCTCTCAAGAGGGAGGTTTCAGTGTCACAGTTGAAGAAGAGCGTGTGGAGTGAGATCTGTTAGTGTGGGCGTCTTTGGGAAATGCCATCTGCCACAGCCTCAGAGGCTGGAAGGGCTGCCTGCATGCTTTCTCAGCCTCTCTTGTGGGATATCAATGAGACATAGGAGAAGTTGGCTGGAGCCCTGGGAAAACTTTTCCACATAACAGGAGCAGATGTGGCAGTCTCTGTCTCATGCTTACCCTGTTGAATGTGGCTGTCAGGCCAGTAGCTGCGGCAGCCATCCCATGACCACAGGGAGCAGCTGAGGGACTCAGGGCAGCTGTCTCTGACACTTGTGACAGCCACTGGAGAATTGACAGCAACTGCCTACCTCGAGGCTGTTTGATGGAAAAGTAAAACTGCTTGTCTGAGACACTGTTACTTGGGTTTCTGTTGCTTATACCTGGATGTCTTTCTCATTGATCTGGTATGTGATATTACATAATATGGGATAGGTGAGGTGGTAAGATTTTTAAATTATTGCTGTGTAAAAGTAGTTAAAATTTTAATGGGCAGTGGGAAGCCATTGAGATTTCTGTACAGAGAGCAGTCCATGTGCTTATGAAGCACCCAGCACGCCTGCCACGTGGCCAGCACTGTCTTACACACACAGTAACATCTCTGTGGCTAAGTAACTTACAGTTTACTTGGAAAGAGAAAAACAGGTGAGTGATAACACCCACCACGTAGGTATGATTTTATATGTGCCAGGTATTATGCTACAGATGTGGCATGAACTATTGCATTTAAACCTTAGGAGTATTACATGAGGAAGACACTCTTATCCCCATTGCTTTTATAATGAGGAAACAGATATTTAGAAAAGTTGAGTAGCTTGCCTAAGTTTAAAGGTAATCCATTTTGTGTAATGCAATGCATTAATTGTAATGTAAACGTAATTTGCCGTAGAATTGCAGACATTTCAAATCTTCACTTGACAATTATTTAACACATACATTGAGGCTCTAATTTGTGCTAGACACTATGCTGAGTGTTGAGAATATGGAGATGAGCATGATAGGGCTCCTGCCTTTGAAGAGCCAAGTCTAGCGGGAGGCTGACTTCTGTGTGACCACATTTGGGATGGAACAAGACATTTATTGAGGGTCTACCACGTACTAGGACTTTTTTTTTTCTTTTATTTTCACTGTGCTCAGAGACTCAAGTACTAGGAATATAATGTTTTAATGCACTGAGTTAAATTTTGTAATGGTTATATATTGTAGTATGAGAAACCATTCCAAAACACAGTACTTAAAACAACTGTTTATTTAGCTCAGAATTCCGTGGGTCAGCAGTTGGCCTGGGCTGAGCTAGGCGGTTCTTACACTCTCAGCTAGACTCAGTTATGTGTCTGGTCAGCTGCATTCAGCAAAACAGTTCTTCTCTGAGGGCTGATAGGCTCTCAGCTGGAATGTCAGAGGCAGCTAGGCCACATGTCTCTCTTTGTCCAGTAGGCTAGCCTGGGCTTGCTTTCAGTCTGCTGGGAAAACAGGGTTCTGAGACAGAAGAGAAGCCCATTAAGTTCTCTGAAGGCCTAGGCTTGGAACTGGCACATCCTCTCTTCTGCAGCATTCCGTTGGCCAAAGTCACAGGATGAGCCCAGATTCAAAGGATAAAGAAATAGCCCTGACCTCTTGAAGGAAGGAGCTGCAAAGTCACATTGCAAGGCGGGAAGAAGATGAATTGTGACCATTTTTGCAATCTGCAAAATTGTATACCAAATTTTATTATAATAATGTATACCAAGCATATTAAGACTTAAAAGGAAAGAATAATTTTAGGGTTTCTATCTTGGGAGCATGGTGATATTATATATAAAAATTGAGCAGTTAGGATGGGGGAGCCAGTTGTTTTTTTTTTTTTTTTTTTTTTTTTTTTGGTGGGGGTGGGGGTGGGAGATGGAATCTCGCTCTGTTGCCCAGACTGGAGTGCAGTGGTGTGATCTCAGCTCACTGCAACCTCTCCCCCACCTCTCCAGGTTCAAGCGATTCTCCAGCCTCCCGAGTAGCTGGGATTACAGGCATGTGCCACTGTGCCCGGCTGATTTTTTTATTTTTAGTAGAGACAGGGTTTCACCATGTTGGCCAGGCTGGTCTTGATCTCCTGACCTCAGGTGATCTGCCTGCCTCCGCCTCCCAAAGTGCTGGGATTACAGGCATGAGCTACCGCGCCTGGCCGGGGGAGCCAGTTTTGAGGGGAAGATAAATTCAGTTTGGAAATGTTGAGTTTGAGGCGACAGTAGGTTATCCACATAGAAGGGAACTTGTATTTAATTGAAAATTTGGACCTGGAGAAGTCAGGGCTCAAGAGAGAGCATTTTGGAATCATCTTCCCAGGGCTGGTGGGTAGATTCATGAGAATGATGCCACTTTAGAGCAAGAAGGGCAGAAATCTAAGTTTTGTGTGGGAAGCAGCCTGTCCTTAGGAGGTCCAGAGTGAACAGAGAGACCAGTTAGGAGGCTGCTGGAGCCGTCTGGGAGAGAGTCCAGGCTGGCGGCCTAGGTGTGATGTGAAACTGGCTGGATTCGGGATGTATTCTGAAGGTAGAGTTGACAGGACTTACCAGTGAATCACAGTTGAGGTGTGAGAAGACTCAAACTTCCTGGTCTAATGAGTTGGATGATGGAGTTGCCATTTACTGAGGTAGTTCTCCTCATATGAACCTGTGGCCAGAGTTGCCCCAAAAGCAGTGGTAGGGAAGTTTTCTCAAGGGATTGCCCCAACTCTCTTGAGGTAGGGCCAGTGAGGATTCCAGAGAAAGAAGCACTAAACGCTAGAGTGCTCAGTCCAGAGCAGTTATTAGGGGACTTATGGACAGAGTGCTGCAGCAGTTCTTGAGACTGGACTGATAGTAAAAAGAGGTTCTACCTGGGCATGTCCACAACGATGGGGCAGAGTGTAATGTTTCATGATGGTTTAAAGAATGTGGCTCAGGGAGTGGGAGCTAGTTTCTACGTGTTTAGCCTTGTGGTTGATCTTTCAGTGTTTCAAGCGATAACCTCAACAACTGTATCAGTGCTTGGGAGTATTCAAGATTCCGGCTTGGGTTCAGACCTACAGGGAAAAATATGCAGCTGCCAGAGACAGAGGGTCCAGGTACTCCGTGCTTCTCGATCAGGACAAAGAAAGAAAGTGAGGGGAGGGGGACCTGGGAGACCCTACAGTGTTTGGGACAGGCATTCCAGAGCTCTGCTTTGAACTTGTGAAGTTTGAGATCCCTGTTTGACATTGAAATGGAGATGGTAAGTGGGCAGTTTGACAAAGGAGTCTGGAGTTAGGGAGGAGATACAGGCTGAAGATTAAAAACCGGGGCATCAGACTGGATGAAGTCACCCAGTGGTTGCCCTAATGGATGATTAGGGCTGGGATAGGCTGGTAGCAGCAGGAATAGAGAGTGAGAATTTCAAGAGTTGTTTAAAAGAACAATGAAAAGGACTTGGTGGTAGACTTGATTTAAGGTCTGAAGGGAAAGGAGGAACTAAAGATGCTGCCTAGGTCCTACAAAGAGTTTGAAAATAAAAGTGGACAAGCTTCCTGGTTTCATTTACTTTAGGGTCTTGTCCACAGTTTTTATTTTAATATTTTATACATTAAAACTGTGATCAGTTGAGATTTGAGTATACTTTGAGGCTCTCCACAAGGGTTCAGCAAGAACTATGGACAGCCCCTTGCCGGCATCCAAACTATACAGTTCCCTTTGCTTTGGCAATAACGTATTATGCTGAATCAATGTTTCTCAGCCCTTAAATGGCCTTTCTGTGCTTAGCAGCCATGTCCTCAGTAGCTCAGTTGGTTCTCTCTCACAACAACTTTCAAGTGAAACAAAAGGCTAGAAGAAATGTTCTTGACCTGGGTTTTGTGTGTACTGAAGGGCCGGGCAATGTGGTAAAGGTTATTTGCATAGAAAGTTGGGGAGATTGTGTAGACTTGGGGGCTTACACAGATGACTTTCTATTTAATAAGAGCCCAGATGCAATATGCCAGGCTTCAGATAAAAAGACAGGAGGCCAGGCATGGTGGCTCACGCCTGTATCCCAGCACTTTGGGAGGTTGAGGCGGGTGGATTACCTGAGGTCAGGAGTTCGAGACCAGCCTGGCCAACACGGTGAAACCCTGCCTCTACTAAAAATACAGAAATTAGCCAGGCATGGTGGAACACGCCTGTAGTCCCAGCTACTCAGAAGGCTGAGGCAAGAGAATTGCTGGAACCCAGGAGGCAGAGGTTGCAGTGAGCCGAGACCACGCCACTGCACTCCAGCCTGGGCGACAGAGCAAGACTGTCTCAAAAAAAAAAAAAGAAGAAGAAGAAGAAGAAAAAGGTTTCAAACAGCCATCTTTGCCTAAGGCTCTTGTCCTGACACGGACAGTGGTGGCATGCTGGTTCTGCCAACTTGGAAGGGGAGCCCTTCCGAGTCCCATGATGGCATATGTAAGTTAGCAAGGCTTCCTGAAGGTGGGTGGGTTGTAATTTATTTGTACATTTGGCTCTGATTCTTGGTGATTTTGGGAGAAACGACTGCAGGCAAGAAGATAGGTGCTTTATGGTTTTTTTTTTTTTAACTTAACACTGAGTTTTTTCTCTCAAAGTAGTGTTTCTTTGATTCTGACTTCTTCTGTGCCTCCACAAAGTAAATACAGCACCATAATATCATCTGAGCGTCTGTTCTTGAATTCTGAGTATTTTGGATTTTAGAAGGTGTATGCTACACATACCATAGAGTATGAAAGACTCCAAACAGGGCTGGGGCATTACCCTGTAATCAAACGTAATATTTCAGCAAAGCTCATTAAATGGGATGATTAAAGGCTTAATAGAGCCTTATGGCAGTTCAGGACAGATTTTATAGCCAAATGAGTCAGCTCAAGTTTTGTCATCAAATGAATTAGTGAAAAACAATTGGTTTTCAGAGATGTTTAGATTTCAGAATTCTGGAGAATTCATTATGGACCCATATTCCAGTCATAGGGCTCTGCTTTTATTTTCTTCTCCTTTGTAGGCTTGATGGTCATTAGAATTGCGGATTGTGTTTTAGAGTGTGGAGGAGAAATGACTGGCTGTGTAGGGTGGATTTTGCATTATGAACTATAGAAGTAAATGGCTACCTAGCTAAGAAGACCAATTCAGGTGTATTTATTCTTCAGTAATGACAATAGTTTCATTTATTTTTCTAAAAGCTCAAATTATGAATACATAGCTTCTCTTAATGAAACCTCAGGTAAATGAATTTTCTCTTAATCATTTGTGTTTACTTGGATTTGGGACCATCACATTTAATTGTGTGCAATGCAGTTGTTATTGTTTTTTTGTTATTGTTGTTGTTGTTTTTTCCAGGTATGTCTCTCTTACTAGACAGTGAGCTCTTTTAGGGAGGGAACATGCTGTTTTCATTATCTTTGACATCTGGCGTAATAAACATTCATGTTGACCTGTTTCTAGAAAAAGCAGCCAGGAGTATGGGGAGGAGGTAGGTGCATTGCTTTGGCTTGAGGTTTGGCATGATGGTCTCCCAGAGGAGTCATTATGATCACTTGTATTAAACTAACTGTCATGAGTAAAACCTTAAGAAACAGATTTCTGGGACTGCATCTGACTGACCGACTGCTCTGCGATTGGGAAAAACTGATCTGTCTGTATCTGTCTATTTTGTTTTGGGCTTTATCCAGGGTCCCTGTGCCTGCTGACATCATCCTTTACCTCCTTGAGAAGTAGAGGGCAAGGAATGGGTTTTGGTACCCTGTGACATTAGGAAGACTTTTTCTCATCGTTGTAATTGCTTCATAATTGAGCGGGAAAACAAACCTTCCAACATTATAGATATCTTCCTCCAAGTGGATAATGAGCTGTGTCCTCTTTGCTTTTTTGCCATTTGCCATGCTCCTCCAAGCAGCAGCGAGGGTGAGAAAACTTTGGAGTCCAGCAGACTGGGATTGAATCCTTGGCTTGCCTATTTGCTAGTTCATTTTGGTGAAATTACCTTCAATCACTGAGTCAGGTTCTCACCTTTGAAAGGATGGTGATTAATAGATAAGGTTGACCTCACAGGTGTGTAGTAAGGATGAAATGAGATACCTTAAATCATGTGTCTTTAAATGAGGTACTTTAAATAACTCAGGGGATGAGCCACTTAGTAAGCCTGGAGAAATGGTAATTTCCTGTCTCAGCTTTGGTAATCTCTTTGTAAGCCATGAGACTTGTAGATAGTTAACTCTGGCATTTATTTGAGAAATTTAGTTGTCATTACAGCAAGGGTTGACATATTAATTAGAGCAATGCCCTTTTCACATAACTGAGTCAAATATCATAATAAATGCCATTAATCTTGGAAAGTCAAAAAGGAGATCCTGAGAGGCGAATTAGTGCTGTGCCAAAAATGGAATGAGAACTCAGGTTCAAGGATCAAGGTCACAGCCAATTTAGCCGTGGGTCATAAGAAGCATTTGCTGGAGCAGTTTGACAAATCTTGTTGAACCTGGCACCAGAATGCAACCCCTCTTGCCTTAGACCATTCTGCTGTGCATCCTCCTCAAAGTCCCATGGCCATTAAGATGCGGGGCCTGGACTTGAAATTCAGCCTTTTGACTTCAGACTGGGGTGCTTCTCACTACTGTATGCCTCCCTGCTCTCACAAAGCTCCACCTGCCCAGTACACATTCCTAGAGGTGTCAAGAGGTGAGGAGAGTAATAGTTGGTAAATGTTATGAAATCTTACATTCAGTTTCTCTGCTGTAACGTGGGATGATTATATCTACTTCTATGGTACTGTTGTGAGAATTATAATGCAATGATAAAAGTAAAAGTGGCACACACAACAATTAGTGTCACCCATTTTTTAGCTAATACTATCAAGGTATGGATTTACATCATTCAAGTTGAGGTAGTTGCCCATTTTCAAGGTTGTGGATAACTATAAGGAGATGAACCTTATAAAGGGAATAGAAATGTGCCCTTAGGATTCTAGAATGGACAGAAAACTAGCCCACCCCAGGTGAGTCCACAGCGATTGGGAGCTGGCATTAAACTGGACTTGAAAGAGCTTGAGGGATGCAGGAGAGCGAGTCAGGCCATTCTCTGTGTGAAGGCTGAGCCTGGCTAAAAACCTGGGCCAGCTTCTCGGGGCACATGGTCTGTGGTCACTTGCCAGCTGGGCATAATGGGAGGTAGTGTGGTGACTGCAGACCACCAAAGGGAATTTGTATTTGGTCTTTGCGATTAAATGATGACTTTCAGCAGGGCTGATTAGATGGACACACTTGTTAGGCTAGGGATGACTGTCTTCCAGGAGTTGAATGTGGCTTGGATAAGGTTTTGGAAGAAAATGAGAGTAAAGTAGTTGGATTTGGCAGGAAGTTAATAGTACAGACTTTATACCAAAGAGTGTAACATTATCCCAAGACTGTGGCTGGAGGAGGTGAGTCTATCTGTGACTGCCCAGTCAGGTTGGTGGGATGGGGGAAACATTAGTGAAGCTCTGTGAGCTCTTTCTTAGCCTTTAATTACAGTAATATTTTGTTTCTTTGCAATATGGCATCTCGAATATTCCAAATGGAAATTTCTCTAGCATGTAAAGCCAATTCTTTTATTCATTTTTATTACCATAATGTAGTAGACGTTATGACAAGGTAATTTAATTTAGAAAATTTGACTTTGTGTAAGAACCACATGCCTGTTTAGCTTTTTTTTTTTTTTTTTCCTGAGACAGAGTCTCGCTCTGCGACCCAGGCTGGAGTGTAGTGGCGCTATTTCAGCTCACTGCAAGCTCCACCTCCTGGGTTCACGCCATTCTCCTGCCTCAGCCTCCCGACTAGCTGGGACTACAGGCACCCACCACCCCACCCGGCTAATTTTTTTGTATTTTTAGTAGAGACAGGGTTTCACTGTGTTAGCCAGGATGATCTTGATCTCCTGACCTCATGATCCACCCTCCTCAGCCTCCCAAAGTGCTAGGATTACAGGCGTGAGCCACCATGCCCAGCCAGCATTTGTTTTTATATCTTTTTATTAGTTGGCAGTGGTTGATCCTTTCCTGAGGCCAAGTATTTGAATTTGTTTGACAGGTGATTAGCCAGCTGTCTAAATTGGGTTTGAGGTGACATTATAACCCCAACTAGGCATGAGGAGTGACTCCGTGTTAGTCAGAGGCCTCAGACCTGAACTCGCCCTTGCTGGTAACAGCTGAAAGACTCTAGGAGCAAGATATTGAGGGACTTGTGGGACAAGGAGATTGTTGGTTCAGAGGATAGTGTGAAGGGCTTATCTCATAAATATCTGGATTGGCTGTAACACAAAGTGACTGCAAAATCAAATGATCTGCTTGGAAAACTTCCCAGAGGTAGCTTTAGAAGTTCCAAAGAAATGTCAGATTCTATCTCCCAATCCCAAAGTCGGGCTTTTAATTAAGTTAAGAGTTAGTCGACTAAGGCAAATGACCTGATGCTTTTATCTGGAAAGAAGTTATCCTCGCCCACGTCAGTGTGTTGATGCCGTGAATGTAGGTTCCCGTTACTGAGTATACCATTCAGTAATTACCAAGAAAAATAGAAAGAGTGCATGGTCACCTATTGGCTTTCTCCCTCCACACTCACCGAAAGTACCATCTTGATAAAAATATCAAAATATCAGGAGCTTATGATGACAATTTATTACAAGTAAAACATTCAAAGACTCATCTTGCTGACTTTCTTTTACATCTGGCTACTATTATGTATAATTTCTCTGCAGTCAGGGCGTCCAGCGTGGTGCCCTTTAGTTAGGTTGTACCATAGATGATAGTCCACAGAGAAGCATTTTGGTCCCAATAAGCAGCATTTTGTGGCAGAAAGAGCTCTGGAGTCAGCAGACTCTGGCTGCACATCCTGGCTTTCAGGCGAATAAATGCGTCACCTTTGTCAGGCTACTCTTTGAACCTCAGATTCTTCGGTGAAGTGGTGATACTATCTGTGTCAAGGGGTTGTGAGGATTCAACCAGTATTATACGCAGTATGTACATATGTACACATATAATTATATACATATATATAAAATATAATTATACATGTACAATATATACAAATATACATGTTTTATATACATATAATTTATTACAGTGTGTGGTATGTAAGTTTCCTGGGTTTTTTTTTTTAAGTTCCTTATAACTTTTACCGTCTCTTCTCCAAAATAGTCTTGCCATCAGATATGATGACATGCAGCTCAGCTTATGTCAGGAAAAGTCTACAAATGTGGAATATCTTTTTTTTTTTTTTTTTTTTTTTTGAGAAAAAGTCTCACTTTGTCACCCAGGCTGGAGCACAGTAGTGTGATCATAGTGCACTGCGGCCTTGAACTCCTAAGCTCAAGCAATCCTCCTGCATCCACCTCCTGAATAACTGGGACTACAAGTGTGCACCACCACACCCAGATAATTTTTAAATTTTTTGTAGAGACAGGGTCTCACTTTGTTGCTCAGGCTGATCTTGAACTCTTGGACTCAAGTGATCCTCACACCTCAGCCTCCCAAAGTGCTATGATTACAAGTGTGAGCCACTATGCCTTGCCTCTTGATTTTAAAGACTGCAATTGGCTAGCTGAGATACTCACCCTAAATTTTTTTTATTTAAACCTATTCATAACTCTCAGATCAGACTCCTATTAATTATATGTTTTATTACAAATTTCAGGTAAGGTTGGTTTCTGAATTAGAATAATAAATTTGAAATTTCAGTACTGAAACCTTAATAAAGGGGTCATTACTCAAAATTTAACAAGTAAAGCCATATTAATTTAAAATAATTTGAAGGACATCCAGTCTTTCATGGTGACAAAATGAAATTTATAGAGTACTAATAGATATATACTGTAGCCCTGTTTCAAAGAATAAAACTTGCATAAGGTGCTAACAGAGGCAATGTAATAAATTTTCTTTTTACTCCTTACTATATATCTATTTTTTTTACAAAATAATGTTATAATTGTAACTGTTATATGTAAGAAGGACTCTTTAATTCCTTGACTGTAATTTAATATAGTCACAGAATTCAGATCAGATTTTCCTTAACTAGAAAGGCAGTATACCATAGTGTTTAAGTACAGAGGCATAAAACAGACTGCCTGGATTAGAAATATGACTCTACCACTTGCTAGCTGAACAACTTTAGCTAAGTTACTAAACCTCTCTGTTTTCTCTATCTATATTTGTAAAATGGGGACAATAATAGCTTCTATCTCATAAGGTAATTGTGAGAACTGAATGAATTCATGCCTGGGAAGTTGTTAGAATGTCTATCTAGTACACAGTGTTAGCTGTTTCTAGAACTTTGAAAATTGTCAGAGAATTAGTATATTTTCTGTTTATTTCTGTCAAAGCGATTGACAGAAATAAACAGGTGAGAAAAATTAGGATAAAGTAGTCAAAATGGAAAAACATAAAAATAGATGATAAAATTAGGGGGGAAACTGCATACCATGCAGTTGAGAGAGTGGGTGAGTGTGTGGGCCCACAGTGCTGCTCCCCAGTCCTCAGAAAAGAGAAGCTGTGGCCCAGGGACCACAGCAGCACTGTAAGTGTGATGGCTGTTTTTATAGATCTGTCAATTAAAGCTCTCAATACAAGCTTCTTGTATTAATGTCAAAGTGCAGATCTAAACTTGAGACCACTGCTGGTCAGGAACATCCAAACTGGTAGAGGCCTTAAGTATTAGATGACGATCTGTCAGTCCCGTATATCTATCTTAAAATTTCATGACGTTCTACAACACAACGTGCTGTAATAAATGTCCTAATTTGAGGAAATTGGGACTGTACAGTGGCTGATTAATCTAAAAAAAAGGAAGAAAAATTGATTATAATAGGAAATCATTTTAAAATAATGCATAAACACCTTATACGTTTTACTTTAACTTAAAGCATAATTTAAGTAGCAGCCTGATCAGTAAATAGTTTTTTCTTATGCTGACTTCATGGATACCATGGTGTGTTTTCCATCATCCAAGGCATGTTCTACTTGCTGTAAAACATGACACTGCCAATATTTTACTAAAGGTTCTCATGGGATTTCAGGTTGTCTTTTTTTACATGTGCATGCACACACACATACATTGTGGCTTCTTTTTTAACTTAAAGCTAATTCACATTATGCAATTCACCTGTGTCAAGTTTTTGTGTACAATTTAAATGGTTACAACTGTTTCTGATGAGCAAGACTCTAAAGCCACCTGGAAATGGAAGCTAAGTAGTGTGCACTGCCTCTTAAGATTATTATCTCTAATTTTTTACATTTCCTCTCTTAATTCAAGTGAAACCTTTTTAGTGACTTGCCTTCAATGAGTCTTTGCAAATTTAACTTAGTTTTCATAGCTAAATTCATATTTGTGAAAGTAAGTGTAACTCAGACTTCTCCAACAAGTGAATTCTAATTGCAAATAAGACAGTAGAACAGCTAATCAGTTCTACTGTCTTATTTAGTACATATTAACATAGTTACTGAGAGAAAAGTGTGCTTTAAGAGATTCAAGTATCTAAAATGGTTTAGCCAGAGTAATCTCATCTTTTTCTATTTTATTTTTATTTTAGCAGATTGCCAGGCTCTAATTCATATAGCACAAGAAAGTAATTTCTATGCTTAACTAGCAAATAATTAACCATGTAATTTTGTTTCTATAGAAGATTGGTAATAAAATTGAACTTACATACATTGTTTAGAGAAAAATAATCTGCTCGTTTTTCTTTTTCTTTTTTTTTTTTTTTTTGAGACGGAGTCTCGCTCTGTCGCCCGGGCTGGAGTGCAGTGGGGTGATCTCAACGCACTGCAAGCTCCGCCTCCCGGGTTCACACCATTCTCCTGCCTCAGCTTCCTGAGTAGCTGAGACTAGAGGCGCCCATCACAACGCCTGGCTAATTTTTTGTAGTTTTAGTAGAGATGGGGTTTCACCGTGTTAGCCAGGATGGTCTTGATCTCCTGACCTCATGATCCACCTGCTTTGGCCTCCCAAAGTGCTGGGATTACGGGCGTGAGCCACCGTGCCCGGCCTAATAATCTGCTCATTTTCTAATGGAAAAAAAAAAAAATGCCTGCATCATAGGTATCCTGCACAGGTATAGTTATATTATTGTTTAACAAATCAATCACTTGAAAAATAAACTTACTGTTTAAAAATATAACTTTTTGAAGACATCAAAGTAAGTTAACCTTAAATTATGGCCAATTAGTGGCATAATTGAAATCTCACAAAAGAAGAATATGACACAGACCAGAGTGGATCCCAGTGTGTCCCTGGGTTCTGCAGAAGCACTCTGTGGTGACAGCAGAGATGGCACCTCCCACCACGGGTAGCTGCCATGGTGGACACAGTGATTTACCGTTGTTAGTCTGTCCAGGTTTCATTTCTCTCTGATTCCTTGTCTGAGTTTTGAAAATGACTGTCCCAACTCAATGTGATGTGGTGTACTGATTTATAGTGGAACTACAAACCAGAATAAACAACAGTTTCATAATTTTGCCAGGTATATGTTTTTGCTTAAAGTATCTTGATAGGCAAAGGATTTAATTTTATCACAAAATTTATAAAAGGCACCAGGTATGGTGGCTCATGCCTGTAATCCCAGCACTTTGGGAGGCTGAGGCAGATGGATTGCTTAAGCTCAGGAGTTTGAGACCACCCTGGGAAAAATGGGTGAAACCCCTTCTCTACAAAAAATACAAAAATTAGCCGGGCGTGGTGGTATGCACCTTATGTTCCCAGCTACTTGGGAGGCTGAAGTGGTAGGACTGCTTGAGCCTGGGAGGTGGATGTTGCAGTGAGCCGAGATTGCATCACTGCACTCCACATCCTGGGTGACAGAGTAAGACTTTCTCTCTCTCTCTCTCTCTCAAAACAAACAAACAAACAAAAATTCATAAAAGGCAACTTTTCTCTGAGATAAAAATGAGACAGCATACTTTTTTTTTTAATCATATACGTTTAAAATTTGTATTTTGATGTGGAGATCAATAGAAGTGGATTTCAGGATTTTGTACAATTTTTTTCTAAGGTTTTAATTAATTTATTGCAAAATGCTGTGAAAGGGCATGTGAATCATGTGGTGTGCCTTTTTCCTTTGAGCTGGCAAAGAGGGCTTTTGACACAGCTCCTGTGTTCTCATTGTGGACCTGGCCCAGTCATTCCTCCCAGACATCATTTGCAGAGAGACCCTTTGGTTTGAGGTTAGAATATCTATTGTAAAGTAAAGCCTGGTTAATCAAATTTATGTCATATGAGCCAGCAGTTATGCTAGGTAGTTTTATTTGATGGCGGGTGGGTCACCTGAGGTCAGGAGTTCAAGACCACCCTGGCTAACATGGTGAAACCCTATCTCTACTAAAAATATAAAAGTTAGCCGGGTGTGGGTTCAAGTGATTCTCCTGCCAGGAGGCGGAGGTTGCAGTGAGCCGAGATTGCACCATTGCACTCCAGCCTGGACGACAGAGTGAGACTCCGTCTCAAAAAAAAAAAAAAAAATTTAAATTACGTAAGTCATTTATGTGCACAGTGAGAAAGTCAAAGGATAAAAAAGTATATAAAATGATATAACTTCTCTAGTATCCAAAGAATCAACCATTAACAGTTTGGTATTCTCTATGAACTATTTTGCACATATAAAAACGGGCAGAAAACACAATTATATACATAAATGTATCCAGCTTTTTTAAAAAATGAAACTGAATCATAGTATATCTGGTCTGTAGCTTGCTTTTTTACCTCTACCTAATTGTATGCGAACTACTTTCTTAGCAGATCTTAAAAAAAAAAAAAGAAAAAGAGTGTTATTCAGATGAATGGATATATCATTATTTAATTATTCAGCCATATATTGATAGATATTTACAACGTTTTGTTTTTAGTGATTTGTTAGCATCTTCGAATTAAAAAAGAAAAACTGGATTCCAATTTGTAACTAGAAGTATTTTCAGAGGCCATTTATAGAGCGTGGTCCATACAAGAGTCTCCTAGATAAGGAAGTTACTACTTTGCTCAATAGATAGGACAAGCAAATCACAACAGGAAAAGGAGTGAACAATGCTAAGATCGAACGAAGCCTGTGTACCAAATAATTGAAGAGTCATATGACGTGAAGGAGAAAAGCACTCTTCAGTGGTGTCATGGAAATTGAAGTCTCAAGAACAAAGAATTTTACTCAATGAACATATTTGCTTATTTTGCATGGGCCCTATGTTTGTTTTAAAATAGGAATAAAGGCCAGGCACAGTGGCTCACGCCTGTAATCCCAACACTTTGGGCCACCAAGGTGGGAGCATAGCTTGAGGCCAGCCTGGACAGCATAGTAAGACTCTGTCTCTATAAAAAGTAAAAAAATTAGATGTGGGGGTCTGAACCTGTAGTCTGGAAGGCTGAGGCGGGAGAATTGCTTGAGCCCAAGGGTTTGAGGCTGCACTGAGCTATGATTGTGCCACTGCACTTCAGCCTGGGCAACAGAGTGAGACTCCAACTCTAAAAAATAATAATAATAAGATGAAAATGAAGAAATAAAATGAAAACATTTGAAATAATAGTAGAATGACACAACTTTAATGTCATAAGGATTTCTTTCTTATACAGTGTAGTGTTTGGGGGGCAGGTAAGGGATGGGTGTTATTTATTTCCTTTTGTAAAATTTCAAATAAAAGCCATAAGGAAATACTTTATGAAGTGGAGTAGCATGTGTGTATCTTGAAAAACTGAATAACCAGCCATTGTATATAGCAAGGTCATTAGCTGTTCTTGTCTTTTGTTTTAATAATTGTATGTGTAGAGTGCATCGTGTCACCCAGGGCAAAGGCAGGGAGCCATGACTTAGGCCAGTTCATTGTTAACCATGGTTTATTATCAACTGTAGTGTATGAGGGTGCTCTTAGTGAATTCAAACCTACAAAGGCAAAGTTGGTGACTAATTTTTAAAGTATTTTTCTCTTAGCAGTGACATTTTTCACTAAGACAAAATTTAAAATAGACTGGGCAGTCTGAGTGGCAGGGGCTTTCAAATGACTTTTCATACCTAGTGTAATAAACATGGAATCCCTCAATTAAGGAGAATGAATTGTGAATAGGGACGGGCTACTTTGGTACATGCCACCTGTTTGCTTACTGCTGTATTTGAAGACAGAAGTTTTATCATGTCTTTGCTAGCATCAGATATGGCTGTTATATCTTACAATAACTTTGTGTTGTTATTGTCATTCATTTTACTTATGGAGAGCCACCTAATGTTACCTGTAGTGGCTAAGCATGCTTTCCTCTGAGATGTAAGGAAGCCACACCAGAGCTGGTCTTTTCTGCTTTGCTCACTTCTTTTTTCTTAGTGCCTGGAATGTGGCAGGCACTTAGTAAATAATGTTAAATGTTATGAAGTATATTAGTCCATTTTCACGCTGTTAAATGAATGAAATGTATTAGTTCGTTCTCATGCTGCTGAAAACGAAAGACATACCCTAGACTGGGCAGTTTACAAAAGAAAGGTTTAATGGACTTACAATTCCACATGGCTAGGGAGGCCTCACAATCACAGCAGAAGGCAAGGAGGAGCAAGTCATGTCTTACATGGATGGCAGCAAGCAAAGAGAGAGAGCTTGTGCAGGGGAACTAATCTTTTTAAAACCATCAGATCTCATGAGACTTATTCACTATCACGACAACAGCATGGGAAAGAACTGCCCCCATGATTCTGCCCCCATGATTCTGTTACCTCCCACTAGGTCCCTCCCACAACACATGGGAATTCAAGATGAGATTTGGGTGGAGACACAGCCAAACCATATCATGAAGTAACAGAATATTTGCCTACCTGTAGCTTATGCAAATAGGAATTTGAATCACATAATAGGAAGCCCAGAGGCAGGTGGCTGCTACCATTTGTCATAAGCTCGAGGCAGCATCTCTGATTCTCCCGGCTTTTTTCTCATAATCACAAGATGACTGCCATAGCTCGACCATAGTGTTAAAGGCAGGAGAAAGCAGGATAGGGTGGTGTCAGCAGATATCTGCTCACATCTCAGGGGCCAGCCTCAGGTCACACAGCTGATGCTGACTACAAGGGGTGGAAATCAGCAGAGGCAGACGAAGGGGATTTTGAGGGGACTATGGTGGCTGAGTGGTGAAGCATTTTGGGATTGAATGCTGGGTACACCGCCACCTTCCTACACTGCCATTGTACCTATTGTTTAAATTTGTATTTCTTTTTTTTTTTTTGGAGATGGAGTCTCGCTCCATTGCCAGGCTGCAGTGCAGTGGCGTGATCTCGGCTTGCTGCAACCTCCACCTTCTGGGTTCAAGCGATTCTCCTGCCTCAGCCTCCTGAATAGCTAGGATTACAGGCACTCCAGCCGGGGTGACAGAGTGAGACTCTGTCTGTATTAAAAAAAAAAAATCAACAACAAGTGAGTTACTTCCAAGATACAGTGGGGGTACATTTATTGGGTAAATGCTCTTGATCCAAATGGGAAAAATTGGCCAAAACAAAGGGGCTACAGGCCCCATGCAAGACTGAAACCCAGCAGAACAGCCATTAAATCTTAAAGCTCCAAAATAATCTCCTTTGACTCCATGTCTCATATCCAGGGCATGCTGATGCAAGAGGTGGGCTCCCAAGGCTTTGGGCAGGTCTGCCCCTGTGGCTCTGTAGGGTACAGCCCCCATGGCTGCTTTCATGGACTGGTGTTGAGTGTCTGTGGCTTTTTCAGGTACATGGTACAAGCTGTCGGTGGACCTACCATTCTGGGGTCTAGAGGATGGTGGCCCTCTTCTCACAGCTTCACCAGGCAGTGCCCCAGTGGGGACTCTGTGTGGGCTCCAACCCCACATTTCCCCTCACATTGCCTTAGTAAAGGTTCTCCATAAGGGCTCCACTCCTGCAGCAGACTTCTCCCTGGACATCCAGGCATTTCCATACATCCTCTGAAATCTAGGCAGAGGTTTCCAGACCTCAGCTATTGGCTTCTGTGCACCCATAGGCCCAACATCATATAGAAGCTACTGAGGCTTGGGGCTTGTTCCCTCTGAAGCAACAGCCTGAGCTGTACCTTGGCCCCTTTTAGCTATAACTGGAGCTAGAGTGGCTGGGACACAGGGTGCCATGTCGTAAGGCTGCACAGAGCAGCAGGGACCCTGGGCCCAGCCCACTAATTCATTTTTTCTTCCTAGGCCTCCAGAGCTGTGATAGGACAGGCTGCAGGGAAAATATCTGAAATGACCTGGAGACATTTTCCCCATCGTCTTGGCGATTAACATTCAGCTCCTCTTTACTTATGCAAATTTCTATAGCTGGCATCTTGAATTTCTCCCCAGAAAATGGGTTTTTCCTTTCTACCACATGGCCAGACTGCAATTTTCCAAACTTTTATGCTCTGCTTCCCTTTTAAACATAAGTTCCATTTTCAGACCATCTTTTTATGAACACATATGACTTCATGCTGTTAGGAGCAGCCAGGCTACATCTTGACTGCTTTGCTGCTTAGAAATTTCTTCTGGCAGATACCCTAATCATCTCTCTCAAATTCAAAGTTCCACAGTTCCCTAGAGCAGAGGCACAATGCCTCCAGTCTCTTTGCTAAAGCATAGCAAGAGTTACCTTTGCTCCATTTCCCAGTAAGTTCTTCATCTCCATCTGAGACAACCTCAGCCTGGATTTTATTGTCGGTATCACTATCAGCATTTTGGTTAAAACTGTTGAGCAAGTCTCTAGGAAGTTCCAAACTTTCCCACAATCCTCCTGTCTTCTGAGCCCTCCAAACTGTTCTAACCTCTGCCTATTACCCAGTTTCGAAGTCGCTTCCACATTTTCAGGTATCTTCATAGCAATGCCCCACTCCTGGTACTGATTTTCTGTATTACTTCCATTGTTATACTGCTATAAAGAACTACCTGCATGGCTGGGCGCGGTGGCTCACACCTGTAATCCCAGCACTTTGGAAGGCTGAGGCGGGCAGATCACGAAGTCAGGAGATCGAGACCATCCTGGCTAACATGGTGAAACCCTGTCTCTACTAAAAATACAAAAAAAAAATTAGCTGGACGTGGTGGCAGGCGCCTCTAGTCCCAGCTGCTCGGGAGGCTGAGGCAGGAGAATGGCGTGAACCCAGGAGGCGGAGCTTGCAGTGAACCCAGATTGTGCTGCTGCACTCCAGCCTGGGCAACTGAGCAAGGCTCTGTCTCAAAAAAAAAAAAAAAAAAAAAAAAAAGGAACTACCTGAGGCAGGGTAATTTATGAAGAAAAGAGATTTAATTGCCTCACAATTCCACAGGCTTAATAGGAAGGATGACTGGGAGGCCTCAGGATACTTGAAATCATGCAGTTGGAAGGCAAAGGGGAAGGAAGGTTCTTCACGTGGTAGAAGAGAGAGAGCCAAGCAGGAAGTGCCACACACATTTAAATCATCAGATCTTGTGAGAACTCACTCACTGTCATGGGAACAGCAAGAGGGAAATCCACCCCCATGATCCAGTCACCTCCCACCAGGTCCCTCCTCCAATTTGACATGAGATTTGGGCGGGGACACAAATCCAAATCATATCAGGGGATTACATTTCATCATGAGTTTTGGAGGGGACAAATATTCAAACCATACCATCCCATGTTTCCCTGGGTTGATCTGTAAAATTTCAGCAGTGATTCCAGTGGCTCACTCCTTGGAACAGTCACTGTCAGTAGAAGTATGGAAGACCTGGCCGGGCACGGTGGCTCATGCCTGTAATCCCAGCACTTTGGGAGGCTGAGGAAGGTGGATCACCTAAGGTCGGGAGTTTGAGACCAGCCTGACCAGCATGGAGAAACCCCGTCTCTACTAAAAATACAAAAATTAGCTGGGCATGGTGGTACTTGCCTGTAATCCCAACTACTCAGGAGGCTGAGGCAGGAGAATTGCTTGAACCTGGGAGGCGGAGGTTGTGGTGAGCTGAGAGCGTGCCATTTCACTCCAGCCTGGGCAACAAGAGCAAAACTCTGTCTAAAAAAAAAAAAAAAAAAAGGAAGACCTGATTGGCTGGCCTGAGTCATAGTCCTCCATGTAGCTGGCTGGCCCTGAAGTAAAGTGATGGGCGGGGGGGGGGGGGGGTCATGGCAGAAGCACCTGGGATGGACTAGGGGTCACTGTTTCTGTTGTGGAAGCCAAGAGTGGGAACATGTGGAAACAACGAGTGTCTACCACAGACCTAAATTTATGCAGTTCTAGTTGAGCCTGTTTTTCTTTGATTTTTTTTCCGTTGCCTCAAAGTTTAGAAGTCTGTCATTTTTCAAAGATGTACTACAATTCTGTTTTATGCTGGATTTTGCTATGGTTTGGTATTTTTATACGTTGCACAGTCCTCCTAGAGTTAATATGAAATACGATGTCGAGTGAGTTAGTGTAATGCTAAGGGCCATGAGCTCTTGACCCAGATTGCCTGGCTCCACCATTTAACAGCTGTGATTATGAAATTTTCCTGTGCCTCAGTTTTCTCAGTGCTAAAAGTAGGGAAAATAGTTCTGCTATTTTGAATAATCTTCGTAGTTCAATGAGAAAATATATGCAATAATGTTAGTAGAGAACCAAGCAGAGTGTTTGTACCTAGTAAATATTAGCTGCCATTATTATTATTGTTGTTCTTTGTATTTCCTCTCCCCAACCTCTATTCTCTCATGTCGAGGGCAGAACCCAGGTTGGCTCTTCTTTTTTGTCCTGCTTTCTTTGTCAGCTTGTCACTTGCATTCTCTCGGCTAGTATCACCCTTGCGTAAAAGCAATTCAGTCAGGCAATGAAGAAATATTTACACAGAGCTTAAACCATGCGTGTTTTCTTTGAGGCAGTGGTCCATTTTATCAAATCAAATAAGTAACATAATCAACTTTTGGTTTCCTTACCTCAGGTGCAGTACTTTAAGAAGGTAGTGTGGAGGAAATAATATATATACAAGGAATTAATTAGTATGAAGTTGATCCTCAGAAAATATACCAAATGGACAGAATTTAATGTAGCATTCTCTAATTTTTATGTAATTACATATATGAAAGCATATAAATAATATATATTTTTAAAGTGTAAAATGCATAAAAAGAAAGTAAAACTCCATCATAACCCCACTTCCTAGAAATAACCAGTGTTTACAAATTGATGTCTCTTAGGCTGCTTTCTATACAGATACATACACATTGTAATATAACTTAAGATATTTCATTTAAATAGTCACAAGGAGGAAAGGTTTAACTTCCCTAAAGAAATGTATGTACTTTCCCCCCAAGTTCTGGCACTCGGAATCCCGAGAAATCGGTGGAGGCTGTTCTGTGTAATCTGATGAGAGTGCAGCTGGAAGAGGCAGGCTGCGTGGTTTTACATGACATTAACTAGGGATGTGGGGAAGTGGATCATGATGAGATTGAATAGCTGATGCAGTTATGGAAGGTGAGAAGGTTTGCTCAGCAGGAGAGAGATTTTCAATAGTAAGGTGAATTTTAGGCAGAAACAGACAACCAGGTAGTGAGCAACCAGAGGGAATCCATGGGAAATGGCCCTGGAAGACCACCACCAGCAAGTATCTGTCCATCTGACAGCAGTTTATGGAAACTCCCTTGAGTGAGGGGCAAGGGTCAGTCCTGGCCAGGGTCACAGGTACCTGCTGGAATCTGGGATGGAAGCATGTGGTCACTTGTGCTGTTACTCTGACTTGTCTAGTTCTCCCCTATCCAGGCACAGGATACCATCACACTTCTCCTTTCCTGTCAGGTTAGATGTTTTTAGCTAATTGGCCTTGTCCAATAGAGTATGCGTGGAGACCTTGTAAATCTCTGCCTGAGTGTCCATTCTCCCTCTTCCTGGTACTGCAGAAGAGGTACTAGAGCAAGTCTGTCCAACCTGTGGGCCTCATGCAGCCCAACACAAATTCGTAAACTTTCTTAAAACATTGAGTTTTTTTTGCAATTTTTTTTTTAGGTCATCAGCTATTGTTAGGTGTTTTGTTTGTTTGTTTGTTTGTTTTTTGTCATCAGCTATTGTTTTTGATGTGTGGCCCAGGGAAACCAAAAGATTGGACACCCCTGTACTAAAGGCTCTCCCACTCATGTGCCTGAGTGAAGATAGTGTAGAACAGAGCCTCAGCCGGCCCACGTGGCCATGAAGCATGATTAAAAAATAAGCCTTGGCTATTTTAAGCCAGTGAGATCTGGGGCATTGTTTGTCATTGCAGCAAAACATAGCCTCTTCGTGATTGATAGTGGTGTCATCCTTTAGCCTCAACCCTGCAAAACCAATTTACCTGTTCCTGGGGCTGGTATGAGTTACAGGTGAGCTGGGCCAAGGTGAAATTCTGATGTAGCTTCTGTAGATTGGCAATCTTAAGCTCCTACCTAATTGAAAATAGTAGGTTTATTTTGGTATATAAAATATATTAATGGCCTCCTATTTTTTCATATATTATGGAAATTTGAAAGTAAAAAGGCTGAAAACAGGATAGATACAGATGTTTTGTAAGGCAGTGAGGACAGCACCATAAAACAATAGGTCTGTGCTGGGCCTTTCTCCCATAGACACTAGCAGTGCAGGGCTGATGCCTCAGGTACCTGGTGCCCCCAGCATACCAGCCATAGGCCTTTTGCCTCTTTCAGCGGGTACTGTGGCTGATACTTTTGGAACCCACAGTCATTAGTCTATCTGTGCACTATAAATCCCCTAGTACATACAAGGTGTGGGAAGAGATTTAGCAGTTCTCCAAACCAAGCTACCAACCAGAGCAAGCAGGCTCCTGTTGGCTAGTTCACAATGTCCCCCCTTTCCCCCTCCTCCTCACCCACCCACTGTGATCTCTGGAGTAAGCTCCAGCCCTCACCCAGTTCACTACCCTTAAGGAGTGAGCCCTATGAGGAAGGAGCATGGGCACTTACTGTGTCCACTGGGGTTTTGAAGGCCTCCACCTCACGATGAAGTCAGAGGATGCTTCTGTTTAGCACTGGCCTGCATTGCTGCAAATGCCAGCCTTTCCCTTCTTACTAATTTTTAAAAAAGACTTTCTGAGGTGGAGGAGGTGGTCATAGGAGACAGCAGCTTAGTATAATTAGTTAAGGTGGAAAGGCAATTTGTACAAAATTCAATTGTTCTTCTGTAAGAACCACCACTATAGATTCAATAAAATTGTTTTCCATGAATAGAATTTTCTTATCTTTAAATGCCTTGACAAAATTACAAAACCAATGTGACCTCTCAGTGTACTGGTATTTGCTTTGTTTTGGTAAAATGACTTTGCCACTCCCTAAGTGACAAGCCAGTGTATTAGTCTGAGGCTCGGGTTATTTTTCTCTTAGAGTTGTCAGACATTTTCTGAGGGAGAAAGAGCCTGGATTTGTGTATGTATGTGTGTGAACGTTGTGTGGATACAGGTGTATGCAACTGCCAGTAACTTCCTTTTACAGGGATTGATGTTTTCACTTATAAAATAGATGCTTTTCTCTGCCTCAGTTTTGCAGCTGTATAGATTAAATCCTAATGTAGTGAGGAGTCTGAAGATTGGTAGTTTATTTTAGGACTTTTGAAGTAATAGAAAAAAGGGCAGAGGCAAGAAGTGTTGTTTCTAGGCAGTGAATGACCTTATGGGCTTATCTTGCTAACCCTTGGCAGTTTTCATCTGACTTGTTTTTACAGATGCTGAACAGCTAATCCAGTGACCTGAGGAAGGAAGCACTTGCCATTCATCCTCAGCTGAGTTCTGTTTCAGCATTTTACATGATGTTACAGCCAATGATTTGGACTTTTAGTTCTCCTTTAGTTCATTGCCTTGAAAACTTCAATGTGTATGTGAAATACCTGTTCACATGCAGGTCCTGATTCACTGGAACTGGAGTAGAGCCTGAAGTTCTGCATTTTAACAAGCTCGCAGGTGCTGCTGCTAGTCCAAGGACCACACTTGAGTTAGAATCAGTGAAGTGTACTTACTGGTGGTGGTAAATGCTGGCCTCAGACCATACTGCCTGAGAGCATATTTCAAGTCCAGCTGCTGGGAGATCAGGCACTTCATATATGTGTACCTTTACGTAAAAAATAATCATACATAACGCTTATTGAATCTTTCTGTGTGCCAGACAGTTTTTGTTTTATTTCTCACAACCTCTCTATTTGTGGGTGAGACTTGCTCAAAGTCCCAAGTTAGTAGTTCCGCAGCCAGAATTCATACGCATTTGTCTGACATCAGACCCCATCCTTGGAACTCTTACACTGTACTCAAAGTTCTTTAGCATTCATGTGGATTTTGACGAAAGAACACTCTAAAAGAGCTTGAGAACTTTACTTCTCTCTGCCTCCAACTTCCCAGTCACCCATGACACTCAGGTAATTCTAACTTAGCTGTTCAGATCCCAGTGTTCAGGCAAGAGAAGGTGCTAGCTACCATTGTAGGCTGTTGTCTAATAGTCTGTTTTGCCTCAAAATTGCATAACACAAATCACATTTAACCAGATAAAGTGTTTACTAATAAACTTGGAATTAACTGTGTGATCAGTTTATTGAGATTTACCATTTTGATAAAATTTACCAAATTAAAAAAACATTTTCTGTAAATTGTTTAAAAATTTACTGAAGTGCATTATTGTAAAGATATTTTTATACATTGGCATGATTTATAGGCTTTTCTTGAATAAGTACCTGTCGGTTAAAAAAAGTTGAACAGGCACCCCAATAAATGCCATATTTATATGTTATATACTACTGTGCCAATAAAAGTATATACATTACAGTCAACCCAAAAGAAATTGTGAAAGCATGAGATGTCAGTGAAGTACAGTATTTTTAATGTCTTGTCAATCAGATGGATTCATTCTATTATACAGTAACATCTCAAGGTGTAGTGTGTGTGTGTAGATCCATATCTAAAATGGTCATTTTGGTCATTTCTTTCTTGATAATTTTATTTTTTTGGCCAATGTCTTGTCAGATCTGATCAGATCATCTTTGCATTTACTCCATATATGGCTGGTGAAGAATCCATTCTGGGAGTAGAAAAAATGTCACCTCTGCCATTTTCTTGTTTTTGCTCATGCTTAATTTGTTTTATTTTCACTCTTTGGTTTTTTGGCAGTGATGTTTTAAAACTACTTGTTCATTTCCTGCAGTTAGTTGAGCTAGATTCACAACTCAGACGCACACCTACCTGGGTGGATGTGTGCAACAGAGCTCAGTAAGCTACCCGAGGTGTGTGTTATAGATGGTGCCTGGCCCCTGTGTACCTGCCTGAGGTAGGGAAACCAAACATTATACAGTACAATGTACTGTATAATGTAAAAGAATGATGACATTTCAGTTCTTAGCAGAGAACCGTTGATACAGGTGTTCTAGGCTATGTACTGAAGTAAGTAAGCAGAAAATAGCTTTTCTGGATTAAGAAGATAAAACCTGCAGGTATTTCCAGGTTGGCCGCCTTTTATGTTTGTTTGGGTTTGTTGTTGTTGTTGTTGTGAGACAGGTTCTCTTGTACCTGGGCTGTAGTGAAGTGGCATGATCACGGCTCACTGCAGCCTGGACATCACGAGCTCAAGTCATCCTCCCACCTCAGCCTCCCAAGTAGCTGGGATTACAGGCACGCACCAACCATGCCCAACTAATTTTGGTATTTTTTGTAGAGACGGGGTTTCACCATGTTGCCCAGGCTGGTCTCGAACTCCTGGGCTCAAGCGAGCTGTCAGCCTCGGCCTCCCAAAGTGGTAGAATTACAGGCATGAGCCACCGCACCTGGCCAGCCCTCTTTTATGAAGCTGTTTTTCCCTGGCAACTAACAAGAACTGTATAAAACATAGTGCATATGTGTGCACGCACTGTTTGCTTTTATCTGTGGAACATATTGTGTGTCAGAAGTGTGAAGTGACCCACAACTCAAGAAGTAAAATGTGAATGTTAGACAATAGTTAGTGATGAAAAATGGAGTTGTGCCGAGCCTCTTTCATCTGGAAGCACTGCAGAAAACCCGTGCAGAGTCAAGCTGTGGGCCCAGGGTGTGGTCAAGCCCTTCTAAGCATGTGGCAGGTAGAGTCAGCTCTGGACATGAAGGAGCTCATCTCCGTCTGTAGTGCATCTGAGCGCTGGCTCTGCATTCATTTCCTCTCAGGTGCTAGTGTTGTGACTAGCTCTGTACTTTTGGAATTGCTCTCTAGTAAATGGATACAACACCTCCTCACTTTTTTTTTTTCATTTAAAAAAATATATAGGACTTTATAATTTTGAGTGATCATTGGTTTTTGTAAGAGTGTTTCCATCTGTATCTCAATATGGTTGAAAATTAAACAGTCAAAACCAGTGTGGTATTCTAAACTGATGTTTTGGATTCTGAATGTTGGCACTAGCTCTACAAATAAGTGCTGGAAAGGTCTTAAACAAAACTTCGGTGTATATTTTTCTGTATGCAAAATGCCCCCTGATTTATGAGAAAGTTGTGAAGGTTTCCATGGATATTATGAGGACAAGTTAAATAAAATTCTTTTGAGCTGCTTTGAGCTTCTCAGAAGTCTAAAAGAAAACCAAAAAACAAAACATTGCCTAAACCTAGCTCTTCCTTTACTCACCATAGGGAGCTTTTCCTGTCCTGGCATCCCATGCCCCCACACCCTACTCCCACCCCTTCCCCACCCCTCAGTTACCCTTCAGCTTTGTCATATTCCCAGTGTGGCAACACTGGACTGCAACTTTCAGTATCTCCAGTGCCTGGCACAAGGTTAATGCTCAGCTGTTATCTGAATTAGAGTTTAGAGAGGATGTGGATGGAGTCACAGATTGGTTTTTCTTTTAATTCAATTGGGAGATAGCGTTGACTGTCATTACTGTTACAAAATTATTTGTATGAATTGAGGGAAGTGCAGACTGTCTGAGAAAACAAATGAAGACTGGTGTTCTGAATAGAGAATCATACTCATATTAAAATTAACTGGACTTTCTCACTTCCCAATTAAAGGGGGTAATTAAATTAAAGCATTTTAGACATTGTTGGAATATCTTTGATAACTCAAAAACATTGTACATTTTGTTGTAGATCAGTTTTTTAAAGACATGTTTATTTGGAAGATAATGCCATATTAAAGGTCTGAACTAAGCTGTTAGCTTTCAAGCCTTAAGTTTAGAAAGTATACAGTGTACATTTTGAAATGGCAGTTGATTTTGTAAAAGGTCTTCAGGTTATTTTTGTAGCTATATCCAAAAATAAATGATGACTATTGGAGTTATTAGAAAGCAAATTATCTCTGTGCCAGAATGCTGGCTTTGGGAGTTTTTTTTTTTTTTTTTTTTTGACAACTTATGTTGGGAGAATAACAACCGATAACAGCACACAATAAACATCTCGATGATTTGTTTTGTGTTTACTTAAAACAAGTTTATATATTTATAGTCTTGTTCTCAAGTGGCTGACATGAACAGTAAAAGTGATTACTGGAAAACTTGTGGGAATGAATATCCAGCAATTGCCGGAAAGCTGATGGTTAACTGGAAATTTAAGTCATTAAAAATCTTCCCAGTGGTTTGCTATGTGCTGCTTGAGCTAGACCAGCTTTCTGCAGCCCACCCCATCCACTGAGCTCCCGAGCTCTGCTTGAAAGCAGGTGAGGACCCTTGCTCATTCCCTACTTGGTCTTCTATTCTACTGTTCCCCTTCCCAAGCTGCAGTCTGTCCTACCAGGATAAGTTCCTTGTCGTGGCCCGTTTTCTACAGTGAGTGTCTCCAGAGACACTTTTTCTTTTTGAGATGGAGTTTCGCTCTTGTTGCCCAGGCTGGAGTGCAATGGCGTGATCTTGGCTCACCACAACCTCCACCTCTCGGGTTCAAGCGATTCTCCTGCCTTAGCGTCCCGAGTAGCTGGGATTACAGGCATGCGCCCCTATGCCCAGCTAATTTTTGTATTTTTAGTAGAGACGGGGTTTCTCCATGTTGGTCAGGCTGGTCTTGAACTCCTGACCTCAGGTGATCCGCCCGCCTCGGCCTCCCAAAAAGTAGAAGGAGCTGTTTCCGCCCGGTTTTGAACCGGGGACATTTCGCGTGTTAGGCAAACTTGATAATTACTACGCTATGGAAACCCTGAGACATTTCTAATTAGCCCTGCTTAACTAGTATTTTAATTCGGGCGTCTCATTGCTCAGGTATGTTCCTTTTGCCTTAGTCACCTAGATATCTTGTAGTCAGTCAGCTAGTTTAGGTTTCTAGCTAAAACAACAACAACTCTTCTCATTAGAATTCACTCGTGTGCGTGTGTGGCGTCTTTACATGTAAACTTAGGAACTGCATCTAGGTTTGAGTGGTTGGTGCCACCACCGTGTGGCTATGGGATGTTGGACAAAACACCTAACCTCCCTAAGTCTCAGTTTCCTATTTTGGAAGATAAGAATGGCAACATTTGCATCATATGGTAGTTAGGAGAATCAAAAGCTCTTACCCACCACACTCTCCTAATGTCTGATGTGGAAATGTCAATCTCCACTCATGCTCCGGCTCTCTTCAGTTTGCTGGAACCTTTCTTATGGTGAGTTCATTGTACTTTTAGGATATTGGATGTCCTTGAAGACCAGAATGTCTACTGCAATACAGATCAGCTTTCATTTAGATTTTTCTTCCTAGCAGCATCTCCTGTGGTGTTAAAAGATCCTGACTTCTGCAGAAAGATGGTAGAAAGTTCCATAGCCCTTTCGTAAGTATTGAGTGATAGTTTCTAACCATACCTGCTTCTTAGGTTTGAAGTGTTCCATGGAGATGCTTGGAAGATGTTAGGCCAGGGATCTCTTTGGTGTATGTTACATTTTTTCTGTAACATATAAAATAAAACCCTTAAGAATAATGTATTGAGGATATGTACATGTATAATTAAGGTATAAAAATGCCTGTGAATTGGCCAGGTGCGGTGGCTCAGACCTGTAATCCCAGCACTTTGGGAGGCCAAGGCCGGTGGATCACAAGGTCAGGAGTTTGAGACCAGCCTGACCAACATGGTGAAACCCCGTCTCTACTAAAAATTCAAAAATTAGCCGGGCGTGGTGGTGCACGCCTGTAATCCCAGCTACTCAGCAGGCTGAGGCAGGAGAATTGCTTGAATCCAGGAGGTGGAGGTTGCAGCAAGCCGAGATTGCACCACTGCACTCCAGCCTGAGCGACAGAGGAGACTCTGTCTCAAAAAAAGAAATGCCTGTGAATTAAAAACATGAAATGTCCATAAGGTCATTTTTTTCCTCAGACAAGAAAAGATTGAGGTCTGAGAGGAATACACAGGGCTCTGGATAGTACTGGTGATATTTTAAGCCGAATGAGAACATTTCATAGTAAATTTTTCTTTAAACTGTTATATATGTCATAAATATTGCCTAAGATTTTTAAGTTAAAAAAAAAAGTCTATGGAGAGAGTTTAACCTTCTTTCAGCTTCACTTACCTGAAACAAGGTAATAGTCATGGCAGTACCTCCTTCTAAGATGTTTGTGGAGCTAAAATAAGCTATGTAAAATAATGTATGTAAAAATGACTTAAACTTATTGTTGCTGAAATAGATTGTTTAAATTCACTGTCTAACAAGATAGTTTTTTCAGATGTATGAGAAGATGGAAGTAAAATATGGTCATTGTGGGAAAATCAGAAAATAAGGAAAAGTTTAAAAATCATTTATAACACACCTGTTGGGGTGATCAGACCCAACACCAGGTCGTGGGGGTGATGAAGTCCAGCGGAGTCAAAGGAATTAGAAAAGACAGTTTGAAAGAGAAAGTAGGTCCAGGGGGCCATCGCTAGTGTATAGAGGCTGCGAAGGCCCCGAGCTCTGGGAGCCCAGACTATTTATTGGTGATCAAACAGGTGTTGAGAATGTGGGGGTCAAAAGGGCACCGTTGCATTAAGCACATGGTTTACAGCTGTGACGGTTTAGCATATGCTCTGCTACTTGAGATAATGGAGAGCAGGTTCTTTTAACTCAAGATACGATCGATCCTGGGAGAGCAAGGAGCAAGGAGCCAGCAAGTCTAGACACATTCCAGAGCCACGAGCCCTGGATTCTATCCAAGCCACAAGGGGTTTTATGCCCTGGGCTGAGATTATGGTGCGTCAGGGTAGCCTTCCACCCTTTAGCACAGAGCTTGGCGTTCCAAAGGCCACAAGGAGTTTTAGACCCTGGATCCCGGACATGTTCCAAGAATCTTTTACATTATGTCAGACGTACAAGCCTTCCCTCGGCGTCTCCCAACACTCAGCTTTTCTCCCAACACATACCACCAGGAACATCTTAGTTTATTTCTCTTTAGTGTGATTTTATTTTCTTTCCTCAGAACCAGAACTAATTGGTACAGTTGTTTTCTAGGACATTTTTGCATTGTAGAAGTATGACAGCAAGAACACATGCTTAAAAAGCAAAGAATGAAGTGGCTCCTCTGAGTGTTCCACCAGGTGCTCCTTGGGCAGGCGTCTCTCCCCTCTGTGTGTCCTCCCTGAATGCACCTGTTTGGTGCTTCCTGAATACTCATTGGCTGAGTGATTGACGGCCACAGGTGACAGCTTGGTTAACAGGTGCTCTGAACAAGAGAGAGAAGACAGAGCCTCTTGGACCCTGACCTAACCTTGAACTTGCTTTGTGACCTTAGGAAAGCTTATTCACCTCATTAGCCTACCTTTCCTCATCTGTGAGCCAGAGCGCTAAACATTTATGTTTAGAGCTAAACAGATGTCTGTTTTAGCTCTAAATTAACTATTAATACTAATAACTATTAGATACACCAAGGGTATTTAGTTGAGAGTGAGTGAAAAGAAGTGATGAGGAAAAATGTGAATTTCACAAGTTTTCAAAGTGATTTGCAACCTCAATGAATAGTGCATGTGATTGAACATACTTTCCAGTAGAATTTTTACTCAGGAGTTTGCAGCTATGATGAGTGGAAAAGAATAGAAGTTAGAGTCATAGGGGGTACTATTCCACAGGATTTTGAGGCAGATGAATGCCTGAATATGGTCAAAAGATGAAAGTATTAACTGTTGGGTTTCCTCCAGACCGTAATTATAATGTAGCTCTTCAGCATTGTTTTATCTTGCTTTAATGGAAGAATCTTGCTGCCACTTAATAGATGAGAAGCATGGAATGGTAGTTTCGCATTCATATCAGATTTGGTGTGGAGTTCTCTTTTTCCTAATTCAGGCCTGGCTAATAATATAAACTCTATCCAATAAGAAGATATATTATTTTCTGACAAAAAAGTTTGGAAAATACAGGAAGGAATGTGTAACTGTGTTTCCTGGTACATGTCCTAAGGAAGCTGGGACTAGAAGGTCACCCCCCAGCACATGCAGGTTCAGAACTGGTTAGAGGCACGGCGGTCCCCAGATTCCAGGGCTTTGACCACAGATCTGTTTTCTGAGTTCCTTTATTATCTCTAGGCCATTTCATTCACAGATTCTTGCCAACCAACTGAGATTAATTGAATTGTGTTTGAATGAGAACTGGATTTGTGAACATTCAAATGACAGAAATAAATTTGGCTATCTGAAAGTAAAATCTAAAGTTTTCTTCACATGTAGTTAGTGTTTCAGAGGGCTTAAGAGAAACTCAGTAATAGTAAAGACTACCCAACTAAAAATGGGCAAAGAATCTGAATAGACATTTCTCAAAAAACACACAAATGGCCACCAAGCACATGAGAAGATCCTCAGCATCATTAACCATCAGGGAAATGCAAATCAAACTGCTGCACACTCACCAGGGTGGCTGTCATTTTTTAGAAGACAGGCAATAGCAAGTATTAGAATTTGGAGAAACTGGGAACCTCAGCCATTGCTAGTGGGGATGTAAATTGGTGCATCATTTTGGAAACCAGTCCTGTAGTTCCTCAAAAAGTTGAACATAGAATTATCATTTGACCCAGCAACTCCACTCCTAGGTATAGACCCAAGAAAAATGAAACATGTTTATACAAAAAAAAAAAACTTGCACACAAAAGTTCATAGCAGTATTCATAATAGCTAAAAGTTGATGAACAGATCAACAAAATGTGGTCTCTCAATACAGTGGAATGTTACTGGGCTATATTTAAAAGGTAAACACCGATACATGCTACAACATGGATAAACCCTGAAAACATGCTAAGAGAAGGAAGCCGGTCACAAAAGAGCACATATCATATGATTCCTTTTATATGAAATGTCCAGAGTAGGCAAATCTGTAACAACAGAGAATTGGTTGCTTAGGGCTGGAGGGAAATATCGTGGGGTTGGTTGGTGGTAGCTAAAAAGTACAGGGCTTTGAGGGTTGAGGTAGATGTTCTAAAACATATTTTAAAGGTTGTACAACTCTGTGAATATACTAATAACCATTGCATTGTACACTCACAATGGGTGAATTACATATGTGAATTTTGTCTCAATAAAGCTGTTATCCACCCCCTTATCATTTGAATCAGTTTTAACATCTTACTCTTGAGAGAGAGAGAGGGAACAGATAACGGTTAATCATCTTTCAAGAATAGTTTAATAGAACAAAAGCTACAAAGTTCTCAGTCTGGTGTGGAACATTTGCGTGACGGAGCGCAGTGTACCGTATGGGCCGGGACTGTGCAGAAGGTGCTGCACGCAGAGCAAGCGGGAGTGCTTGGAACTTCAGGGAAGGCTTTACTCACCAGGCAGCAAGGGGCAGAAGGGTGTTCCTGGCCAAGGGTGGCACGAAGCATGTGGTGATGTTGCTTTTTAAGTTACAGAGGTGGGTAGGGGGTGCAAGTGGTGGGAGACAGGTCTGGAAAGGGAGATTACCTTTCAAAACATTTATCTTTTATTAAAGAGGAAACTGTATATGTAAATACTGTGCTGAAGCAGTCTTTATCTTCTGGAGTTTTGAGTTTGTGAATTAATAACACAGAGCTCTCATTTGCTGAATGTTTGCGGTGTGCCTGGCCCCGGTCTGAGGTCCTTTCTTAAGATACTCCTCACAACTCCGTGAGGGGTGTGCTACCATGGCTTGCGTCAAGCAGACGAGGAAAGGGGCAGCAAGAGGGTCCTGGTGGCCACAGCTGTGCAGCTGGGGAGTGAATGACGAGGCCCGGAGTCAGAGCCAGGCAGCCAGACTCCAGAGCCCGACTTCCTCACCACTGACCTCCCGGTGACATCTCTGGGGGCAGCAGTCTGCAGAACCATTGTTCTAGTTGAATTTCTTCCAGCCTCTTTTTCAGGGTGCTTTTGGTTCGTTAAAATGACCACATGTGTCTACAATTAAATTGGCAATCACTTTGTTTTTCTTGCACAATTGTAGTTGTTGCTGGTTCACTTAATAAATTGCAGAATAAGAACAGAGTGGTGATAATCACAGGGATTTCTTCCTTGAGCTGTGTGTATTTAGTGTTCATTCAAATTACATTTGTTTTAGGTTGAGAGAAATCCTTCTGAATAGTGATGACATTGGTTGTTCCCTGAGATGGCTTCTTGTGTAAATCTATCAACACCCTTTGGAGGGCTCCTGACTCAGAAGATGAACGTCCTTGGGATGGGCAAAGTGATGCTTGTTTTGCCTTCCCTAAAAGCAGTTCTAGGTGTAAGAAGTGATGTGACTGACTTAGGGCCTTAGATTATGGCCCAAATGTAGGCTTTCCGCAGTTCTGCCCTATGTTTTTTTGTGTAGATTTTCCTGCCTTTAATAACTTCACTGATAATAGTAACACTCTAAAATGAGAGAACATGTCTTATATTGGAGAGGGTAATAGGTTGGTATTTTTTTGAACCATCAAAGGCCTAGGTCAAAACTAACCCTTTCCTCTGACTTCTTAGTCAAAGAACATACACTTTAGCTAATACCCCAAGACAGAAGTTCTTTGGTGCTGAGAGTCAACGAGAGTCACGTTCTCCTTGAAAAGGGAAGGGAAGCTCTATACCTGGATAACTGCGCAGATCCATGGCCCCATAGCACAAAATTCGGGCAACTGAGAACCCAGCTGGCCCTCAGCTGGTAATTCCTCAACATTCTGGTATGTCCTAACATTGCCAAATAGGCTGGAAGGATTTAGAGAACAGGAAGTAAGCTACTGGGAGATAAGGCTGCAGCTGTGAATTATAGACAGGGGAGGAAATGAGAATAACAGCATTAGCAGTTTGGCTTTATTTTTAAACCAAAAATCACTGGAAAGATTTCTGTCTCTAATTTAAGGGTGTTACTCACCTTTTCGTTTATACTAGTTGGAACTCTTAGCAAAGTATGTAAATGGGACTATGTTTCCATGTACTGCTGCATCTCAACTGATTAAGAATCTTTTTTTTTTTTTTTTTAGAGGTGGAGTCTTGCTCTGTCGCCCAGGCTGGAGTGCAGTGGCATGATCTCGGCTCACTGCAAGCTCCGCCTCCCGGGTTGATGCCATTCTCCTGCCTGAGCCTCCCGAGTAGCTGGGACTACAGGTGCCCGCCACCACGCCCAGCTAGTTTTTGTATTTTTAGTAGAGACGGGGTTTCACCGTGTTAGCCAGGATAATCTCAATCTCCTGACCTCGTCATCTGCCCTCCTCTGCCTCCCAAAGTGCTGGGATTACAGGCGTGAGCCACCGCACCTGGCCACTGATTAAGAATTTCTAAAAGATGAAATTGAGTCTGTGAACATTTCGTTTATCCAACAATGGCAACTGTGTTGTCATAAGACCAAAAAATCTTTAATTTCACATTAGAAATCATTTAAAAATATGTTTTGCCTCCACTCTTTTGTGTTTGTGTCATGCTATGACTGTGCAGCCTTTTTCATGGAGAGGTTTGTTTTTGATGGATGTTAAAGGCAAAAATGTAAATAATGTGGCTAGCCTCTCTCCTCTGGAGTATGACATCTTGTCATCAAGTATTATTTTACAGAGAGGGTCATAGTGGATGAGTATTCATTGGTATTACATTTAAATAAGGAAATAATTTAAAAATTGATCAGTCATGAACAACGTGTTCTTAATTTGTCATGTTCTATTCCACAGTGGCCATTCTGAAGTACATGAATGACTATGGGCTTAAATAACTAATGTGTTAGGGACCAAATTGTAGCCACATGCACATTTGTGGATTCTAGTGCTTGGGTCAAATCATTGGCAGATCTGAAAGATGTCTGTGAAGTGGGCTTTTATTTACCATTTGGAAATCCTAAATTTTATGACATGTTCAATGTCATTTAAGGACTTTTGTTGATGTTGGTCTAACTTAAAAAAAAATCAGTAATTCTAATACAGGATTTTTTAAACTAAGCTAAAAAAATGAATCTGGGTTTGTTGCCCTGCTCCCCACATGAGTTGAGCCCCCTCCTTTTTCTGTGTACAAAGGACTGTATTAATGTCTGTTTAGGAAACTGAACTCCAGGGAGACAAGATGTCCTAATCGCTGTCCTTAGCACCTAACAATGTCTGGTTTATCATAGGCAGGCAGGCAGTATATGCTGTTGTTCAAATGCCTTTGGGAATTGAAAGTAAACTACTTGAGGGAGCTGTGGTGGCTCCAGCCGGTTGTCCTGGCGTACAAGGAGGCGAGGCTATGCGGTCGAGGCCAACTTAGGTAAAAGTGAAAAAAAAAAAAAGTAAACTACTTGAAATAGTTTCCAATGCCTTCTATATAGTTCAAAGATATAAGTTAACAAGGATTACAACTTCTAATGATATATTATTGTTTGCACAATATATTCATAATTGCTGTGTGTCAGTATTCAAAGGTGAACATGCCTCTGTCCTTTTCCTCAAGCAGCACAGACCTGTGGGGGGTGGGTGGTGTTCACAAGCTGATAGTTCTGTAAGCACTGCATCCACAGAGCTATGACTAGAGCAAGGAAGAGGGTCTCAACAGAGAGGATTCCACTAGATGGGGCCACCTGGGAGTTCTCAGTGTCCACATCCATGCAAGGTGAGCCATCAACTGGATTCAGTTTTTCTAGTGATCACCAGGTCTCAAAAGATTGCAACCTCACAGCTGCCTCTGATTTTTGCAGTTTTAAAAAAGAGCTATGATATTCTTCACACTTTAAGTGGGTAATAATTTCTCTTGCAAATTTTGATTTTATTATACATTTTACAACAAGTGCAGATAACACCAAGTGTGGCCAACCAAGGCTGCTCAAGGCACACTAAATCAGGTGATTCCTGGGGGTTCCTCCTAGCCCTCTGGTGCCCTAGACACAAGTTTAAAGACCTAAAATCAGGTGTGTCCATGGCATCGCTTTGAGAAGTCCCGGGGTTTATGTGTTGGTCTGAAAGCAGAAATTGTACTTTGGACGGAGGGTGTGAGGAGGGTCCTGGGCACTGCGGAAGTCTTTAACTATCAGTCCTTTTTATTTTCAGATATAAATTAGAATTTGGAAACCATTAACACCAGTGCCACATGTTCACAACTATTATAATTAGCTATTAGGCACAAAATGCTGGGAGTAGACAAGGGTTCAAATCTTTTTTTATTCATAGCAAGAGGTACTCTTGCCTGGTTAGTAATAGCTGTCATTTTATTGATATATGTCAGTATCTAGCTGCATGTCTGGAGGTTCTGACTTCCCAGCTGGAACTTACCTGAGAACAACAGGTGTGTTTCATAGCCACCAACTCAGTATTAGTCACATAGCATGAATGTAAAAAATGTGTGCTGAATGTGTCAGACTGAATTAATTCATGATTACCGGGATGGGCCAATCAGGAACAGCCTCAGGGAACATTCTCCAGGGTGAGCCCTGCCATGTTGGTTTGGTGGCTCATGGTGTCCGGGGACCATTCCATAACCCTCAGTCCCTCGCTACTTTTACTGGGCCCTGTGAGGCTTCCCTCAGACTCCTCCGGCACTCACCTATTCTCAAAAGCCACCTAGCCGAGTTGCTACCTTTTTAGATAAGTGATCAGAATTTTTCAAATTAAAAAACAAAGTTCTTATACTCAGAAAATTTGAAGCTTATAATTTCTTGTTATTTCCTCTGTGATAAATCGTAAACAACTTAGATTTTTCAAGTATGTATTTTTTTTTTCCAAATTAACCACATTTAGATGCTAAACTATTCAGAAATAAGTTAGATACGGAAAATTTTGCTTCTGGAGGAAAATGAACCTAAATAGTACTCACCCTTTCCTCTTTCCATACTAAATAAATAATACCCTGATTCAAATCCATAGTAAATGTTGTTAAAATAGTTTCCCCACAGCACAGGACTAGCAGATGAAGGACCATCTGAGAGGCAGGTGCTGGGTGCGGATGGGCCCCAGGTCGCCTCTTTGTTTTTGTAGTAGTGGGCATGTTCGCACTGTCTCTCATTGTTAGGAAGCCGTGTCAGTGGGGCTGGTTCCCTGTGGACTCTCATGTGAGCTCTGTCTGTTCCCTGCCCTGATCCCTGCATTCGCCCCCAGTCTTCTCCCTTTATTGACTGCATTCTAATTAGTTCAAGTCTGATCACATCACAGAAATAATCCTGGCCCACAGATTTATTTCCTGTGGTAAATGTGTTCTTGGTGGTTTTCTAGGTTGTGCTGGTGAGGTGGAATGAGCCCTACCAGAAACTGGCCACGTGCGATGCGGACGGAGGCATATTCGTGTGGATTCAGTACGAAGGCAGGTGGTCTGTGGAGCTGGTCAACGACCGCGGGGCGCAGGTGAGTGGCAGGCGCAGCTCTGCCAGTGAAGGGCTGCGGGGTAGAGGACTCCCAGACAGGCATTCCGGAGCCAGTGCGTTAGCACCACACAGCGCCACGTGCTCCAGAGCTGGGGGAAGAGAAATCAATCAAATTAGAATCCTACTTTTCATTTCTCTCACATATGTCACTGGATAAAAAGAGTACAGGATCATGCCCCCTTTTCAACCATGCTGCTGTTGTGAGAACTCTCCAACTTTCAAACTTTAATCAGATCTGTGAAGTCATTTTTTACCCTTCAGTGTTGTGATTCCATGTTAAATGTGGGGCCTCTGGCATATCACTGTTTGGTGCCCCCTTCGAAAAGTATCTTCCCTGTGTTGTCATCTCAGCGGTCTCATGGAGAGCTTCACGTGACTTCTCACAACCTGCTCAACAAGGGAAGGGTGCTACAATCTCTTCCACAGGCTTCAATCAGCACGGCCTCCTGTTGTCATCCTCCAGCTCTTCCTTTCTGACACAGTTTGTCTCTGCTCTCAGGAAACAGTTGCACCCAGGACAGCCTGCTGAGCTGCGCTGTTTCTAGAACTGCTCCATAGATTGTTCTGGTTTACAGGACGGCTTCATGGTGCACCTTTTGTATGGGTTTAAGGACACACATTGTAGCAGGCAGCTCCCATCCTGGGGATTGTACAAAACTGGGACTTAAGAACCTGAGTCCTCAGGGGGTGTCAATTAATAATTAATGAGGGGTTTCTTGGACTATTTTAACTCTCAGAATGATTTCCCTGTGGCTGCCTTTCTATACACTTCTAAGGTACTTGGATTCTCATCCTTCCCTCGCCCACCTGTTGCTTAAATAAGCTGTGAGCTTCCTAAGCTACAGATCAGTCAAGTGACATAAAATTACAATGAATGAAGACATTATTGTCAGCGGCTATTAGCAGGCCGAGGATTTCTGTAAAATAACATCACAGAAGACCCTGTGTGAAAACAGCATTTTTTTCTGAGTTGATTTGGTAGAGTAAATGTAATAATATTGACTGACTGATAAGGCCTTACCAGTTTCCTTCAGGCTCCTTCAGAGCCTGCCCCTTGACCATTAACTGGCCTTCTTGAAGGAGAGCCACAGATGTAGACATCTTCATGTGAGTGGACATGTGATTAAGAGCATGAGCTCTGGAATCAGACAATGTAGGCCAGAAATCCCACCCCATGACTTCTGTGTGGGAGATACTTGCCTGTGCCTCAGTTTTCTTATTTGTAATGTAGGGGTTGTAACGTACCTGCCTCAGGATCACAGAGGATTACATAAGACTGTATATGAAAAGTGCCCATGGCACCGCTTGCATCTTATCACAGTGCCTGTAGCATGTGGAGGTTCTACCACCTTGTCTGGCATGGAACTGCCCTGCCCTGAAGCAGTAGCCATGGGTCATCACCAAAGATGAGTTTCAGGCCTTGAGGTAGCAGCTTTTCTTGGTTTCTGTGAAATGACCGCCTCTCCGAGTTGGCCTGTAAAGGTTCTAAAATGCTGTCATTCTTCCATTAACTAAAGCATGGGATTCTCTTCCCTAGAAAGGCCCAGTGATGAGGTGAGACATGTCTTCAGATTTAGGGTGGCCAGAGGACTTGAAATCATTGCTCAGAAAAGGAAATGGAAGGGGAGCAAGGATAAATGCCAAATGAGTGCTTGATTTTTTCATGCGTTATATCTTTCAGTCTCCAGGAACCCTGTTCCAAAAATATCATTATTCTCAGTTAATAGAAGAGAAGAATCCAGGTCAGGAGTTGAGTAACTTGTCCAAGGAAGTTCATGGGTGGTAAGCCAGAACTCAAACCCTAGTTTGTTTGAGTCTGTAATGCTCCACCACACTGTCATGTTCCCAAACAAGAAATGATTTTCTCTTTTGGCAGAGATGCGTGTATTCACAGTGTAGTTACATGCTGCATAATGACGTTTCAGTTAACACAGACTGCATATACGACGGTGATCTCATAAGGTTGTAATGGAGCTGAAAAATTTCTATCACCTAGTGACACTGCAGCATGACACATGACTCGTGTTTGTGGTGTTACTGGTGTGAACAAACCTACTGTGATGCCAGCTGTATAAAAGTATAGCACATGCCATTAGTACAGTCCATAATGCTTGATAATAACAAATGACTATGTTACTGGTATTTACTGTACTTTTTATTATTTTAGAGTGTGCTTCTTTTTTTTTTTTTTTTTGAGACGGAGTCTCGCTCTGTCGCCCAGGCTGGAGTGCAGGGGCACGATCTCAACTCACTGCAAGCTCCGCCTCCCGGGTTCACGCCATTCTCCTGCTTCAGCCTCCCGAGTAGCTGGGACTACAGACACCCGCCACCACGCCCGGCTAATTTTTTTTTGTATTTTTTTTTTTTTAGTAGAGATGGGGTTTCACCACGTTAGCCAGGATGGTCTCGATCTCCTGACCTCATGATCCACCCGCGTCAGCCTCCCAAAGTGCTGGGATTACAGGCATGAGCCACTGCGCCCGGCTGCTTCTACTTATTAAAAAAAAAAAAAAAGTTAGCAGTCTCAGGCAGGTCCTTCAGGAGGTATTCCTGAAGAAGGCATTGTTATCATAGGAGATGACAGCTCCATGGATATGTTACTGCCCCTTGTGTTAGGGTTCTCTAGAGGGGTGGAACTAATGCGGTAGATGTATATATGAAAGGGAGTTTTTGAAGGAGAACTGACTCACACGATCACAAGGTAAACTCCCACGATAGGCCGTCTGCAAGTTGAGGGGCAAGGAAGCCAGTGGTGGATCCGTCTGAGTCCCAAAACCACAAAAGTTGGGAAGTTGACAGTGCAGCCTTGAGTCTGTGGCCAAAGGCCCAAGAGCCCCTGGCAAACCACTGGTGTAAGTCCAAGAGTCCATAAGCTGAGGAACTTGGAGTCTGATGTTGAGGGCAGGAGGCATCCAGCACGGGAGAGAGATGAAGGCTGGAAGACTCTGCAAGTCATTCTTCCATCTTCTCCTGCCTGCTTTATTCTAGCTGCGCTGGCAGCTGATTAGATGGTGCCCACCCAGATTGAGGAGGGGTCTGCCTCTCCCAGTCCACTGACTCAAATGTTAATCTCCTTTGGCAACACCCTCACAGACACACCAGGAACAATACTCTGCATTCTTCAGTCCAGTCAAGTTTGACACTCAGTATTAACCATCACACCCCTGAAGACCTTCCAGTGGGACAAGGTGTGGAGGCAGAAGACAGTGATATGAATGATCCTGACCCGGTGTAGGCCTAGGCTAATGTGTGTCTTAGTTTTTAACAAAAACATTTAAAAAGAAAAAAATAATTAATAGAAAAAGCTTACAGCATAAGGATATAAAGAAAAAAATCATTTGGTACAGCTATATGTTTGTGTTTTAAGTGTTATTACAAAAGGATCAAAAAAAGTATCAAACTTCTTGAAAAACTGAGAAGTTTAAAAAGTAAAACAGTTACAATAAGCTAAGGTTAATTCATTATTGAGGAAAGAACCATTTTTTTAATAAAATGAGTGCAGCCTAAGCATCCAGTGTTGATAATCTACAGTAGCTACAAGGTAATGTCCTAGGCCTTCAGTCACTCTCCACTCACTCTCTGGCTCACCCAGAGCAACTTCTAGTCCTGCAAGCTCCATTCATGGTAAGTGCCCTTTTATAGGTGAACCACTTTTTATCTTTTATACTGTATTCTTACTGTATGTTGTCTATGTTTAGATAGCTTTAGATACATGAATACTTGCCATTGTATTACAGTTGCCTACAGTGTTCAACACAATCACATGTGTACAGGTCTGTAGCCTAGGAGTAGTAGGCTGTCCCATACAGCCTAGGTGTGGAGCAGGCTCTACTGTCCAAGTTTGAGTAAGTGCACGCTGTGATGATCACACAACAAGGGAATTGCCTAATGACATACTTGTTAGAATGTATCCCCATTGTTAATCGACATGACTGTATACCCCAAGGAGCTCAGGCTTCATTACCATTAAAAGGCCCACCCTACCAGCCAAGCAGTGCCACCAGCACATGGATTCTCCCAGCAGTAGCCTCTGTGAGCAGGGGCCCTCTATCATCTCCATAGCAGCTGTGCAGTCACCACCATCCGACACTTCCCTTGTGTTTCTTTCCATTGAGGGTTTGGAGCAGATATTAGAAACAAGAAAGGGAGAATGAGTTCAGCCCTGGAGGCAAATGAGCTTCCCTGGGCCACAGAACATCTGGAAGCACCCAGAATCTCATAAATGCCTGCCCTACCAGGTTTGACTAAAGTAATTACTGTATGTTGTGATCTCATTTTAGAGTTTTGTTTACTTTTGCCATTTGGAACTCAGATTTTTCAAATCTTAGAACCCACTGAGCAACTGTCATCATTAAACAGTGGCATTCTGGGGGAGGCTTGGTTGCCTTTAATCGTGTTGGAGTCAGATCTTACCTGACTAAAAAGGACACCACACACTGGTGACGATGGATCACTGGTCAAGGAACTGGTGGCTTTGTGCACCTGGAAAAGTTCTGTGGCTTAGAAGAGGAGTGTCCTTGAAACCAGCTCAGAGAAAAAGACTACTTTTTAGAAGAAATGACAGATTATTTTCATTATATAGCATGCTTTTCATTGTCACAAAGTAATCAAACATTTGGCAAAAGCTAAGAGATGCTTTAACAATTTCTTTTTCAGGAAATGATTAAGAGTCCTTTATTTCAAAAATGAGTTTGGAACAGTACATGCATTATTTTACAGTATTAGTCACCAGGGGCGGCTGTACCAGGCACACACACTCTGAGACAGTCTGATGAAAAGCTGCCTGGGTCAATGGCATGGTCAGCCTGCTGCTCAGCTTCAATTAATCCATGCCTGAGAACTCTTTAGTAAAGCAAGAGCATTGCAACCTTCTGCAGTTGAAAAACTAAAAGAACTGGAGTTTCTGCCTTTTTGTGTGTGTGTGTGTTTTTTGGGCGGGGGGGGGAGACAGGGTCTCTCTGTCACCCAGGCTGGAGTGCAGTGGCGCATCTTCGGCTCACTGCAACCTCCACCTCCCGGGTTGAAGCAATTCTTTTGCCCCAGCCTCCTAAGTAGCTGGGATTACAGGCATGCATCACCACACCCGGCTAATTTTTTATACTTTTAGTAGAGACAGGGTTTCACCATGTTGCCCAGGCTGTTCTTGAACTCCTGGGCTCAGGTGATCCACCCGTCTTGGCCTTCCAAAGTGCTGGAATTACAGGCATGAGCCACCACTTTTTTTTTTTTTTAAGCAATTCGATACTTGGTTTTCTCTGGTTTTGTTTTTCCAGTTGTGATATAGTCTTATCACATTATGTTGACCTAATAAACCCAAATTGGGCCAAGTGGCTAGTTGGGAGACTGAGTCAAGAGGATCTCTTGTGACTAGAGTTCAAGATCAGCCTGGACAATATAGCAAGACCTCATCTCGACAAAAATAGTTTTAAAATTAGCTTGGTATGGTAGCACAACCCTGTAGTCCCAGCTACTCGGAAGGCGGCAATGGGAGGATTGCTTGAGCCCAGCCATTTGAGGCTGCAGTGAACTATGACTGTGCCACTGCACTCCAGCCTGGGCAACAAAGCAAGACCAAGTCTCTAGACAAATAAACAGAAACCCAATTAGTCCATGTGAACATCCTCTATTACCAGTTTTTTTGTGTGATGTAAAATTGCTGGTATCTCTAAGAAGCTTCATTTTACTGGCTATGTGTTTTGGCTATGGATTAAGGAGATTTCCCAAAATAGTTTTCTCTTTTAGTACAAATCTTTTTTAAAATACATAGTTAAAATGCATATAAGTAAATAGCATTATCTTTGCAAAATGAAAGAGCTTTTTAATTTTATTCCAGAATGTAATGCATTGTTTCTGAAAAACATTGTTTTATGTTAATGAGAAAAACCAGGCAGTATAATTGGTTGGAACATAAAGTCAGTAAAGCCAAGGTTCTGAGTTTATCTGAGGAAACAACTTTTTTCAGTAATCTCAGACCAGCTATTCAAGAGCTATCTCACAAACCATGCCATTGTCATGATAGAGACATTGCTGATAACACAACATAAACCCATAACCCCTACTTGAAAAACAGCAAGAAGTTCATGTTATTTTGGTGTTTGTTCATTTATTTTCTCATTACCTGAAATGTAATATATCCATTAATACCATAGATTTTTTAAAAAGCTAAATGTTTGTAGCTATAAGCAACAGTGAAGATTATAGATAGCATTTGTTTTGTTAGATAAGATTAAAAAGAAACACAATGTAGGACAAATTGAAAAAGTAAACCAAGGTGGTAGAAAACAGGAACAAATAGAATGCTAATTAGAATAAATGTAAATGGATTAAATTTACCAATCAAAAGATACAGCTTAGCAGATTACATTTGTAAAAATCTAGATAACAGTATATCTTGTTTAGAGCCATACCTCAAACTTAAGGACATAAACACATTTAAAGGATGAGAAAGATGTACCTTGCAAATACCAAGAAAAAAAATAAAGCTGATGTAGCTGTATGTTAGTATCAGATAAAGTAGATTTGAAGACAGAAAGTATTATTTGGTTCGTAGAAGACAGAAAGGATTATTTGGTAAGCTGTAGTTTACCAAGAGCATATTTTAAATATGTATACACTTATTAATAGCATCACAATAAGTGAAGGAAACTAATAGAACTGAAAGGAAAAATTGATAAATCCATTGACATACTCAGACATTTTAACGACAGTCAGCAAAGATGTAGATGATCTGAGCAACACAATTAACAAGCTTGACCTAAAGGACATTTATAGGTTCTTAATTCACCAATTAGACAACATACTTTTTTCTCAAACACAGAAGGGTTATAAAAATTGATCATATTCTAGGGCAGGATTCTGCAAACCTTTTCTGTGAAGGGTCAGATAGTAAATATTTTAGGTTTTGGGGACAAGGAGCCAAAATTGAAGATATTATATAGGTATCATATAACAAGAGGAAAATCAGATTTCCAAAAGATTTTTATTGACAAAATTTAAAATTTGATTTATGAACACTGAAATTTGAATTTTATGTAATTTCAAATAACAAAATATCATTCTTCTTTTGATTTTTTTCTTCTCAACCACTTAAAACCATTCTCAGTTTGTGGGCCATACAAAAATAGGTGACAGGTCAGATTTGGCTCACAGGCCATAGCTTGCCAATCCCTGTTCTACGACTTAAATAAAAAACAGATTTCCAGTGTCAGGCATGATGATTATAGACGACGATCTCTGAACACAGTGCAACTGGGTTAGAAGTTAATAACGACAAGATAAGAGATCCCTGTCTGTTTTTTGTTTTGTTTTGTTTTCTGACCTAGTTTCATTCTTGTTGCCTAGGCTGGAGTGCAATGGCGCCATCTCGGCTCACTGCAATCCTTGCCTCCCGGGTTCAAGCGATTCTCCTGTCTCAGCCTCCAGAGTAGCTGGGATTACAGGCACCCGCCACTACACCTGGCTAATTTTTGTTTTTTTTTAGTAGAGACGAGGTTTCACCATGTTGGCCGGGTGGGTCTCAAACTCCTGACCTCAGGTGATCCACCTGCCACATCCTCCCAAAGTGCTGGGACTACAGGCGTGAGCCACCTCGCCCGGCCTGTTTAGGCATTTTAAAATATATTGTTAAATAGCTCATGGTTTACAGAATATGTTTAATAGACATTTATAAAATCCTAGATCTAAATTATAATGAAAACATTATGTCAACAAAGAGTCGAACTCTGTAAAATATTTGAAGAGATTTATTCTGAGCCAAGCATGAGTGACCATGGCCCGTGACACAGCCCTCAGGAAGTCCTGAGAACATGTGCCCAAAGTGGTCGGGCCGCAGTTTGGTTTTTATACACTTTGGAGAGGCGTGAGACATTAATCAAATACACTTAAGAAATGCATTGGTGGCCGGGCGCGGTGGCTCACGCCTGTAATCCCAGCACTTTGGGAGGCTGGGGTGGGCGGATCACGAGGTCAAGAGATCAAGACCATCCTGGCTAACACGGTGAAACCCCGTGTCTACTAAAAATACAAAAAAATTAGCCAGGCGTGGTGGCACGCGCCTGTAGTCCCAGCTACTCGGGAGGCTGAGGCAGGAGAATGGCGTGAACCCGGGAGGTGGAGCTTGCAGTGAGCCGAGATCGCGCCACTGCACTCCAGCCTGGGCCACAGAGCGAGGCTCCGTCTCAAAAAAAAAAAAGAAATACATTGGTTTGGTCCAGAAAGGCAGAACAACTCAAAGGGGTCCGGGAGGTTCCAGGCTATGGTGAATTTAAATATTTTCTAGTTGACAATTGGTTGAGTTTGTCTGAAGACCCGGGATTGATAGAAAGATAATGTTCAGGTTAAAATAAAATTTTGTGCAGCCCAAAGTTCTTTTGCAGTCTTATAGTGGCTGTCCTTAGAGACAGTAGGATGACAAATGTTTCCTATTCAGATTTTAGGTAGTCTCTTTAGAATTGGGAGGGTCTGGAAGAAAAAGATCTAGCGATGTTAATAGAGATTCTTTACAGATGCAAATTTTCCCCCACAAACAACAGCTTTGTAGGGCCATTTCAAAATATGGCAAAGAAGCACGTTTTGGGGTAAAATATTTTTATTTTCTTGTCTTGTAATGTTATGCCAGAGTGAGGTTGGAAAGTAAATCATGATATATAGTGTTAAATAAAACCCAACCTATGTGATGAGAATTTATGATTTGTAGGGCATGACTCCCCAGACCCCTTAGATAGGAATTTGGGCAAGGTAAAAGAATAAGAATTTAGTCCTTAATTGTATACCGGAATTTGTGAGATATGATTAAAGTGGTGCTGTGAGAGAAATGTATATCCTTAATTATATTAGCAATAAAACTGTGATCATTGGTCAGATAGGTATTTATCTTAAAATATTATTAATTGAACAGGAGAGTAAATCCAATGAAAGAAAAAGTAAGAAATAATAAAAATGAAAGTGAAAATTAGTACAATAGGGAAAAATGATAAGGTAGAGATCAACAAATCCAAAAATTAGTTCTTTGGAAACAAATCAACAAAATAGACAAATGTCTTGCAAAACTGATCAAGAGAAGAAAAGAACACAGAAATAAACAATTTTATGAATGAAAAGTTGGGCATAGCTATAAATAGAGATTACAAGGTAACCAAACGTAAATTATAAGATGCAGGTAGTTCAATGGGGGAAAGGTAAATCTTTTCAACAAATGGTGCTGAAACAACTGAATATCTGTATTTTTTAAAAAGAAAACCTTGATTCTTACTTCACACCGTGCATAAAAATTAACTCCAGATGAATCATAGAGATAAGTGATACGGCTCCAGTGAGTGGAGGAACACCACGGTTCTTAATTCTCAGGCCAGTTTAGACAAAACACGGACACATGTGGAGTGGTTTTAAGGAGCGGAGAGTTTAATAGACAAGAAGGAAGCGGAAGGCAGAAGGAAGAGGCTCCCCCATACAGAGATAGAGGGAGAGGAGGCTCCAAAGCCGAAAGAGGAGGTCCCCAAGTGCGGTGGATACCAGCCAGGTCTATATGCAGAGGCTGAAGGAGGCGATGTCAGATTTGCATAGGGCTCAGGGGATTGGTTTGACCAGGCATGTGATTCACCATGTAGCCCGCGGAAAACGCTGGCCCTCCCACCCCAGCCTTTAAGTATGCAAATGCAGGACGCCAAGGATGTTCCACACACGTGGGGATATGTGGGGGCGGCCATGTTGCCAGGAACACCTGGGACAAGGGCAGGAAGGCGCCCGAATCACCATGTTGGGTGGACCCAGTTTCTAATGGTCTTCATTTGCATATCAAAGGTTGCTAGCCTGGCTCTAAGAAACTTAACAGGCTCACGCCTGTAATCCAAGCTCTCAGGGAGGCAGAGGCCGGAGGATAGCTTGAGCCCAGGAAGTGGAGACCTGCCTGGGCAATACAGCAAGACCCCTTCCTCCACAAAAAAGAGGGGGGGGGAAAAGAAACCTTCCCAGGACCCCTTTTCCTCTCTATCTGCCTACAATAATAACTCCTGCAACGTAAATGTAAAAGCTAAACCTCTAGAAGTCTTTGCAGTCTGGGGCTAAATAAAGATTTCTTAGACTGGATGCAGAAAACGTGATCCATAAAAGAAAAAACTTGATATTAGACTTCATCGAAATTTAATGATACGAAGTTACAGTTAGACAGGAAAATAAGTTTTGGTGTTCTGTTACACAGTAGAGTAAGTATAGCAAATAACAATGTAGAGCATATTTCAAGATTGCTAGAAGAGAAAATGTTAAGTATTGTCACCACAAAGAAATGATAAATGTTTAACATGATATGGTATTAACTCTGATTTGATCATTATACTATGTATTCATGCATTGAAACATCACATTGTACTCTATACATATATACAGTTATTATGGGCCAATTATAAATTAAATTTTTTCTTAATTTAAACTTCTGTTTGTTGTTGTTGTTTGTTTTTTGTTGTTGTTGTTGTTGTTTTGAGATGGAGTCTCACCCTGCCACGCAGGCTGGAGTGCAGTGGCGCAATCTTGGCTCACTGCAAGCTCTGCCTACTGGGTTCATGCCATTCTCCTGCCTCAGCCTCCCAAGTAGCTGGGACTACAGGTGCCTGCCACCACACCTGGCTAATTTTTTGTATTTTTAGTAGAGACGGGGTTTCACCGTGTTAGCCAGGATGGTCTCGATCTCCTGACCTCGTGATCCGCCCACCTCAGCCTCCCAAAGTGCTGGGATTACAGGTGTGAGCCACCGCGCCTGGCCAACTTCTTCTCTTTGGAAGATACCATTAAAAAAATGAAAAGGCAAGCCAAAGACGGGAGAAAATATTTGAAGTACACATATCTGATAAAGGATTATATCTAGAATTTATAGAGAAATTTTATGACAGTAAGAAGGTGAAAACTGATATTTACTATATATTTTTAAAATATATTTGCCCGTGTTCATACAGTCATCCCTTGGTATCCATAGCGGATTGGTTCCAGGACTTCCCACAGATACCGAAATTCATGGATGCACACGTATATGATGTAAAACGGTATATTTGTATATAAGCTATGCACATCATCTTGTATGCTTACTTATTTACTTATTTTGAGATGGAGTCTCGCTCTGTGCTGGAGTGCAGTAGCTTGATATCGGCTCACTGCAACCTCCGCCTCCCAGATTCAAGTGATTCTCCCGACTCAGCCTCCTGAGTAGCTGGGACTACAGATGCGCACTACCACACCTGGCTAATTTTTGCATTTTGAGTAGAAACAGGGTTTCACCATGTTGGACAGGCTGGTCTTGAACTCCTGACCTCAAGTGATCTGCCTGCCTTGGCCTCCCAAAGTGCTGGGATTACAGGTGTGAGCCACTGCGCTCAGCCCATCTTGTATACTTCAAATCATTTCTAGATTACTTATAATACCTAATACAATGTAAATGCTAAATAAATAGTTGTTGTATTATTTAGGGGTAATGACAAGGGGAGAAAAAAGCATACATGTTCAATACAAATGTAATTTTTTTCCAATTTTTATTCAAAGTTGGTTGAATTCATGGATACAGAATCCATGGATACAGATGACAAACTGTATATGGAAAGAGATTTGAACAGATATACCCCAAAAGATGTGTAGATGATCAATCAACACATGAAATGATGCCCAACATATTAGTCATTATGGAAATGCAAGTTAGACAATGTCGGCTGGGCGCGGTGGCTCGTACCGGTAATCCCAGCACTTTGGGAGGCCGAGGTGGGTGGATCACGAGGTCAGGAGATCGAGACCATCCTGGCTAACATGGTGAAATCCCGTCTCTACTAAAAATACAAAAAAATTAGCCGGGCGTGATAGTGGGCGCCTGTATTCCCAGCTACTGGGGAGGCTGAGGCAGGAGAATTGTTTGAACTCGGTAGGCGGAGCTTGCAGTGAGCTGAGATCGCGCCACTGGACTCCAGCCTGGGTGGCAGAGTGAGACTCCATCTCAAAAAAAAAAAAAAAAAAAAAAGACAATGTCATACACCTACTAGAATAGTTAAAATTAAAATGACTGACAACAGGCTGGGTGCAGTGGCTCACACATGTAATCCCAGCACTTTGGGAAGCCGAGGAGGGCCGATCACCTGAGGTCGGGAGTTCGAGATCAGCCTGACCAACGTGGTGAAACCTCGTCTCGACTAAAAATACAAAATTAGCCAGGTATGGTAGCAGGCGCCTGTAATCCCAGCTACTCGGGAGGCTGCAGCCGGAGAATCACTTGAACCTGAGAGGTGGAGGTTGTGGTGAGCTGTGATCGTGCCATTGCACTCCAGCCTGGAAAAGAAGAGCAAAACTCCGTCTCAAAAAAAAAAAAAAGGCAGCCGACGCAAGTGTAAAATGACATAACCACTTAGTTTTTTTGTTTCTGTTTTAGGTTTTGTTTTGTTTTTTTGAGACGGAGTCCCACTCTGTTGCCCAGGCTGGAGTGCGCAATCTTGGCTCTCTGCAACCTCCACCTCCCGGGTTCAAGCGATTCTCCTATTTTAGCCTTCTGAGTAGCTAGGATTACAGGCACCTGACACAACCCCAGGCTAGTTTTTGTATTTTAAGTAGAGATGGGAAACCCATCTCTGGTCTCGAACTCCTGAGCTCAAGGTGTCCACCCATTTTGGCCTCCCAAAGTGTTGGGATTATAGGCGTGAGCCACCTTGCCCTGCCCTGTTTTTTGACTTTTTAATCGTAGCCATTCCAACTGATGTGAGATGGTGTCTCATTGTGTTTTTGGTTTGCATTTCTCTAATCAGTGATGTTGAGCCTTTTTAAATATGCTTGTTGGCTGCATGTATGACTTCTTTTGAAAAGTGTCAGTTCTTATTTTTTGTCCACTTTTTAATGGGGTTGTTTTCTTGTAAATTCGTTTAAGTATCCTTATAGATGCTGTATATTAGACCTTTGTCAGATGCGTACTTTGTAAAATTTTTCTCCCATTCTGTAGATTGTCTATTTACTTTATTGATAGTGTCTTTTGCTGTTCTGAGGCTCTTTAGTTCAACTAGATCTTGTTTATCAATTTTTGCTTTTGTTGCTATTGCTTTTGGTATCTTCATCATGAAATCTTTGCCCGTTCCTATGTCCAGAATGGTATTGCCTAGATTGTCTTCAGAGGTTTTTATTGTTTGGGTTTTTACATTTAAGTCTTTAATCTTGAGTTGATTTTTGTATATTGTATAAGAAAGGGGTCCAGTTTCAATATTCTGCATATGGCTACCCAGTTATCCCAGCACCATTTATTGAATAGGGAGTCCTTTCCCCGTTGTTTGTTTTTGTCAGCTTTGTCAAAGATCAGATGGTTGTAAATATGCAGCCTTATTTCTGGGTTCTCTGTTCTGTTCCATTGGTCTGTGTGTCGTTTTTGTACCAGTACCATGCTGTTTTGGTTACTGTAGCCCTGTAGTATAGTTTGAAGTCAGGTAGCATGATGCCTCCAGCTTTGTTCTTTTTGCTTAGGATTGCCTTGGATCTTTGGGCTCTTTTTTGGTTCCATATGAATTTAAAAATAGTTTTTTTCTGGTTCTATGAAGAGTGTCATTGGTAGTTTGATAGGAATAGCATTACATCTGTAAACTGTTTTGGGTAGTATGGCCCTTTTAGTGATATTGATTCTTCCTATCCGTGAGCATGTAGTATGTTTCCATTTGTTTGTGTCATCTCTGATTTCTTTGAGCAGTGTTTTGTAGTTCTCTTTGTAGAGATCCTTCACCTCACTGGTTGTCTGTATTCCTAGGCATTTTATTCTTTTTGTTTCAGTTGTGAATGAGAGTTTGTTCCTGATTTGGCTCTTGGTTTGGCTGTTGTTTGTGTGTAGGAATGCTAGTGATTTTTGTATGTTGATTTCGTATCCTGAGACTTTGCTGAATAGCAATTTGGATAGACAAATTATGGTATATTCATACAACGGAATAATATGTATAAAAAGGAATGAACTACTGACACATGGAATTCAGATGACACTCAACATCTTTATACTGAGTAAAAGTAGTCAGACAGAGAAGTTGAACATACTATATGGTACCATTTGTGCAAAATTCTAGAATGAACAACCAGTGACAGAAATCAGATCACTGTTTGCCTAGGACTAGGGTTGGGGATTGACTTCTGGGGCGAGGAGGGACTTTACTGCATGTAAATTATACCTTAATAAAGTTGATTTTTAAAAGGAAAATATTAACAACTACTTGCCAGCAGTTTTGAAAACTTACATGAAATGGACAAATTCCTTTTCAAAATTATCAGACCTTTTTTTTTTTTTTTTTTTTTTTTTTGAGACGGAGTCTCGCTCTGTCGCCAGGCTGGAGTGCAGTGGCATGATCTAGTCTCACTGCAACCTCCACCTCCCAGGTTCAAGCGATTCTCCTGCCTCAGTCTCCTGAGTAGCTGGGACTACAGGCGCGTGCCACCATGCCCAGCTAATTTTTGTATTTTTAGTAGAAACAGGGTTTCACCATGTTGGCCAGATGGTCTCGATCTCTTGACCTCGTGATCTGCCTGCCTCAGCCTCCCAAAGTGCTGGGATTACAGGCGTGAGCCACCACACCCAGCCCTAAAATTACCAGAACTGACTCAAGAAGTAAAAAGGTTGAAAGTTTAGACTGGGCACAGTGGCTCATGCCTGTAATTCCAACACTTCGGGAGACCAAGGCAGACAGATCACTTGAGGTCAGGAGTTGGAGACCAGCCTGGCCAACATGGCAAAACCCCATCTCTACTAAAAACACAAAAATTAGGTGGGTGTGGTGGTGCGTGCCCGTAATCCCAGCTACTCAGGAGACTGAGGCAAGAGAATCGCTTGGACCCGGGAGGTGGAGGTTGCACTGAGCCAAGATCATGCCACTGCATTCCAGCCTGGGCAACAGAGCAGGACTCTGTCTCAAAAGAAAACGTGAAAGTTTAGTACTAGGACTATTAAATTGAAGAAGTGGTTAATAATCTTCCCATTACAAAAATACATAGTCAGATGATTTGGCAGGCTTGTCTACCAAACTTTCAAGCAACAAATCATCTGTTTATACAAATTCTTCTGGGCATTGAAGAAAGAGGGACTACTTCAGCTCATCTTGAGAGGGTAACGTAACCCTGCTAAATCCAGAGACGCACATTACCAAAACAAAATCACAGGTCTACTACATTCATGAATGCAGATGCAGAAAATCTAAAGACACTAGCAAATCAGCTTCAACTGTGCATATAAAAGACAATACCTCTAAATTGGACTCTGGTAGGTATGCAAGAATAGTATGATATGTAAAAATCCATACAAATAACTTACCACAATAGATTAATAGAGGGAAAAATGTGGTCATTTGAATAGATGCAATAGCATTTGATAAACTTAACACTCAAGTGTAAGTAATGTTTTTCAGTTAGATTTTTTTTTTTTCTTCATTCTGATTGAGGGGGTATTGTTATCAAGACTGAGGGGGAATATAATCAGAAACTTAGAGCTTTACTGTTTTGGTAAGGGACCAACAGACTCTGATGGAGAATCTATTACTAACCATAAGTGAGAGGCAGTGTAACAGTGGTTGAAAGGAAAGACCCTGTAGCCAGATATTCCTGGGATTTTTCCTGTTTCTGTCTCTTGCCTGCTGTGTTGACTGAGTCTTCTCTGTAGATGAGAACAATAATACCTTCCGCAGACTGTTGACTTGAGGCTTAATGAATTAATGTACATGAAACATACAGAACACTGGTGACGCACAGTATGCACTGAAGTCAGTTTCAATCATTTTTCTTAAAAAAATTTCTTTAGAGACAATACCTTGTTCTGTCACCCAGGCTGGAGTACAGAGGCACCATGATCGCTCACTAAGGCCTCAACCTCCTAGGCTCAAGGAATCCTCCCACCTCAGCCTCCTGAGTAGCTAAGACCACAGGTGTCTGCCACTGCTCCCGACTAATTATTTTGAGACAGAGTCTCACTCTGTTGCCCAGGCTGGAGTGCAGTGGCGCTATCTTGGCTCACTGCAACCTCTTCCTCCCAGGTTCAAGTGATTCTCTCACCTCTGCCTCCCAAGTGGCTAGGACTACGGGCACGTGCCAGCACGCTTGCCTCATTTTTGTATTTTTAGTAGAGATGGGGTTTCACCATGTTAGCCAGGCTGGTCTCAAACTCCTGAGCTCAAGTGATCTGCCTGCCTCGGCCTCCCGAAGTGCTGGGATTACAGTCATGAGCCACCTTACCCGGCCCCGACTAATTCTTAAAATTTTTGTAGAGGTAGTATCTCGCTATTTTGTCTAGGCTGGGCTCGAACTCCTGGCTTCAAGTGATCCTCTCACTTTGGCTTCCCAGCATTCTGGGTTTACAGGCATGAGGCACTGTGGCTGGCCTCAGTAACGTTTTTATAGCTTTCAAATAACATATGTTATATTTTAAGGCCATCTCCATCTTAGCCAAAAGTCTAAGTTAATGACTATGTCTAGACTTTGATAAAATGTTTTCCTTTTCAGATTACAAATTGACTCTTTTCTGTGTGTGTCCCCAAGGTGAGTGATTTCACGTGGAGCCATGATGGAACTCAAGCACTTATTTCCTATCGAGATGGGTTTGTCCTGGTTGGGTCTGTCAGTGGACAAAGACACTGGTCATCCGAAATCAACTTGGAAAGTCAAATTACGTGTGGCATATGGACTCCTGATGACCAACAGGTAACACTTCTGAAATGTGGTGGGTGTGTGATGTTAAAACCATGGGGGCTGGGAGGGAAGAAAGGGGCAGGAGAGGGGGAGCTGGTGCAAAAGCCTCTTTAAGAATCACAATGGAAAAGAACAATAAAACTGTCCAGGTAAAAATTAAAATAAAAATTTTAAATGAACCATAAATTGGAGAAACAACATTTCCCACCAATATGGTAACATTAACATTTTAATTATATAAAATGTTCATACAATTTTATTAATAAAATCTGTATAAATATGCAGTTGATATTAGATATCAACTAAGTTGATACTAAGCTTAAAAAAAATCAGGATAGGAAATGGGATGTTTGGTATATTGCTACATCGTAAGACAACAAAGAAGCCCATCCACATGGTAAAAAGCTGGAGGGAAGTGAATCAAATGATTATAAGCAATTCTTTTATAGTAATGAGCCTCTGGTTCGTTTTTTAAAAATTGAATTTCAAAATTTTCTTTAATGTGCCTATTTGACTTTCATGAGAAAATAACATATAATAACAATAAAATTCTATATTGATAATTCATTTTGGAGGCCGGGCACAGTGGCTCACGCCTGTAATCCCAACACTTTGGGAGGCGGAGGCGGGTGGATCACCTAAGGTCAGGAGTTTGAGACCAGCCTGACCAATATGGTGAAACCCTGTCTCTACTAAAAAAAAAATACAAAAATTAGCCAGGCATGATGGCGGGTGCCTGTAATGCCAGCTGCTTGGAGGCTGAGACAGGAGAATTGCTTGAACTGGGAGGTGGAGGTTGCAGTGAGCCAGGATTGTGCCACTGCGCTCCAGCCTGGGTGACAGAGTGATACTCCATCTCAAAAATGAAATGAAAATTTTTAAAGTATAAGGATTGACTAGTTAAAATCTTTATAAAACTTGTGTTTTCCATGTATAGCAGAATACATATAATGCCAGAATGTTTTATCCCAGAGATTTAAGTTTATTATTGGTAAAAAACCAAGCAGTATAATATGGAACCATAACTTTCATTTTTGAGCCACTTTTTTTTTAACTGAATTGCTTTCCTCTAGTCACTATATATTTAATGTTTCCATTTTTCAAGTAAAAAGACAAATATTTTTTCTCTTCTCAAAATTGGTATTATGAGATTTATGAAAAGGTATTTTCAACTCCATGTTTCTTCCCTTGCTTTCCCCAGAGGCTTCCAATTATCCCTTAGTATTTGTGTGTATTTATATGAAATGCTTAGATTCCTTTATTATAAAGCTGCATTTTTATGGGTTTTTACTACCCCCGAGTCTCAGAAGTGCGTTGCATTAAGTGACCTTGCCCGAGGCACCTGATCTCTCCTGTATCAGTTTCTCCTGTGTGACAAGGACTGTGTATTATTTCCTGCCTAATCCCCAGGGCTTTTTAATGATCAAATGAAGGAACAGATGTGAAAGCCCTTAAAAATCCAGGAGTGGATGTCTTGGCTTCACATTCTTTCCTCGCCTAGAGTGATGGAACCCATGAGCCATCTGTGAGGCTCATCTCGTGGTCCTCTGATGAGTTGTGCCAGCCAGTGTCCCCAGCAGACTGTGCACATGTAGGACAGTCAGGGGACCCGCTGGGGATACAGCAGTGAGAGAGACGTGGCTCTTGCCTTTGAGGTACAATTGGACCTGTTGAGGAGACAGACCTCTCCTTACACAGAATCTGCTGCCGTGGCTTGGCAACGTGTGGAGGAGGACTTCCCAGGAAGGGCTGGCTGTGACTCCCAAGTCGAATCTGGGGTACGTTGTTCCAGGCAGCCCGAGCAGAGTTCCAGGGTATTGACACCATGGTGTGCACGTACCACAGGGAGTGGTTTCCTGCTGCCGTGGAACGTGAAGGGGGACTCCTGGGGCTGGAGGAATCGGTAGGATAACGGCCATGGGAAGCATGGAGGCCATGCTGACGTGCCTGGCCTTGACTCTGTAGACCTTGGCGTGAGGAAAGAGCTGATGTGGCAAGCAATTGGGCACGTGGCCGCAGCCTCTGTCCTGATGACTGCTTTTACTAACAGGTGGGATTTTGTTCTAGGAAAGCGCCCCCACTGCCTTTAAATAAAATGGTTGCAGCAGGGTGCCTGTTGTCTCAGCTAGTCAGGAGGCTGAGGCGGGAGGCTCACTTGAGCCCAGGAGTTCTCGAGACCAGCCTAGGCAACATAGCAGGACCCCATCTCTAAAAAAATAAAAAATAAAAAATAAAAAAAAATAAAAGGATTTGCAGGTCACTGAAGCAATAAGGACCCTGGGAAAAATTTACCACAGAGAACATGTGTATCAGGCACTCTGTCAGTCTTGTTTGAACTGAGACGTAGAGCAGTAATACTCCTCCTCCTGTCTCTACCACTCATTCACATCTCTTGCTTGGTTTGATTTTATCAATGAAAAAAGAGTCCATAGACAGGTTGTGCGCCAGCCTAATGTCTGTAATGTCAGGAGTTGGATGTGGAAAGCGCACCCCTGCAGCTCAGGGGCTCTGAACAGTGGACATGAAGGTAGAGCTGCAGGAAGCCGGCTGAGTCTCTTCCTGCTTCCCTGAGAACTTTCTGCCTTTAACGTGAGTTAAAATAGCTTCCAAGAGTAAACCTCTTCCTCACATGTTGAGCTATATTGGATTATAGTGGGATTTTAGGCTACTTCCTGTCAACTTTAAAAAATATAAGCAGTGCATGGCTGGGCACGGTGGCTCACGCCTGTAATCCCAGCACTTTGGGAGGCCAAGGCGGGTGGATCATGAGGTCAGGAGATTGAGACCATCCTGGCCAACATGGTGAAACCCCGTCTGTACTAAAAATACAAAAATCAGCTGGGCATAGTGGCGTGTGCCTGTATTGTGCGCTATTTTGCCAACTTTCTATTATGAATGTGTTCAAATGTACGAAAAGTTGAGAAAATAAACCTTCCTGAAACATTTTGCCATATTTGCACTTTTTCCTCACCACTCCCCACTTTTTTGTAGTTCTTGTTTTTGAAAGTAAGTGGTAGACATCGTGGCACATCACCCTTATGTATTTCAACGTGTGTTTCCTGAGAATAAAGCCTTTCACCTGCACAGGCAACCCTAAGAAATTAGCAATGACATTATCTGGTATCTAGGCTACCTTTTTATTTCCCTAATTGTTACAGGAATGTATTTCATAGTCTTTTTTGGTTTTTTGGAACCAGGATCCAGTTTAATTCATGTACAGCAGTTGGTTGTTCTGTCTCTACAGTCTTTTAGTCTAGAACAGTTTCCCTTTTTTTAAATTGACTTTTTCATGAGGTCAGTGTGGCCACCTTACACGCTGTCCCCACACTCTAGATTTGTCTGATTGTGTTTACTTATAGTATCATTTTCCTTCCGGCCCTTGTATTTCCTATAAACTGGAAGTTAAGTCTAGACTAGAGTTGGAGTAAACAATTTTGGTAAGAATACTTTAAAGGTAACATATTCTTTACTCTGAACCACACTAAAAAGTGTATAATGTCTCATCCTAGTCTGAGGGTTGCTGAGTTTAATGGAACCTTTGTAAAAACAAAAGTTGCTGGGCGCAGTGGCTCACACCTGTAATCCCAACACTTTGGGAGGCTGAGGCAGGTAGATCACGAGGTCAGGAGATCGAGACCATCCTGGCTAACACGGTGAAACCCCGTCTACTAAAAATACAAAAAATTAGCCAGGTGTGGTGGCACGTGCCTGTAGTCCCAGCTACTCCGGAGGCTGAGGCGGGAGAATTACTTGAACCCAGGAGGCATTGCAGTGAACCGAGATGGCGCCATTGCACTCCAGCCTGGTAACAAGAGGGAAACTCTGTCTCAAAAAAAAGTTATTTTTCACAGCATGTTGTTAATGTCATCTACACTTAAACAGCTAATTTGTTCAAAGGATGTGTTTTACTTCAGGCTAAAATTCATCTTCCATTAAATTGCAAGAAGGGAATGTAATCCTACCTGGAATTTATTTAGTGGGTGAGGACTCTGTATTAGTTTGCTTGGGCTGCCATGACAGAATATCACAGACTGGGCGGTTTCAACAACAGAAATGTATTTCTCACAGTTCTGGAGGCTGGAAGTCCAAGGTCAAGGTGTTGACAGGTCTCATTTCTCCTGAGGCCTGCCTCCTTGGCTTACAGACACCTGCCTTCTTATTGTGTTCTCACGTGGACTTTTCTCTGTGCACCCACGTTTCTGGTGTCTCTTCCTCTTCCTGTAAGGACACCAGTCCTGTTGGATTAGGTTCCCACCCATATTACCTCATTTAACTGTAGTTACCTCTTTACAGGCCCCATCTCCAAAAATAGTCACATTTGGGGTTCAACACATTTGTTCAACAAAATTCAACATATGAGTTTTGGGGCACACAATTCAGTCCATAATAGACTGATAGAAAATATTTTGGAGAATATAAATGTTACAGAAGAAATAGTGATATAAACTCAGTTTGATAAACTTAGGATATATTTATAAATAGAACAGGTTTTATAGGGCTTGGGAGCAAACCAGAATGACACAAAGAGAAAATGTCAAATAAATGTAAGTATGACTGGGAAAAATATCTGGGTCCTAAGGTGACCCAGAGTAATGCTGCAACAGTGAAGCTTTTGCAGTTCTGGAAACATCCAGCATCACAGCAGGGTCTGCCAGAGCGAATGTTTCATTGTCTGTGTTCTCCTTGGGTTTAGGAGAATACCTTGCCCCTTGATGTGTGAAAGTTATTTGAGACGTTGACATTTTGAAATATTCTTCCAGCATGTTTTGGATCTTAGCTAACTGTCAATTCACTTGGAAAGACTTTCAACTAGAGAATGCAATGAGAACCTGAGCTGTGTTTCCATGAAAAAGGTTGACATGCTGATATGCCACCCAGCATTTCCAGGCTGAGTGTGGTCCTCCTAGGGCGGTGACCAGCTGATGTGACTGAGGCCACTGAGGAAAGGTCAAAAGAAGAGCCCCAAACCTCAATTTGAGACTCCAGTTTAAATGTGGAAGAATTTTGTGGTAACTTCTGAATGAAAGTTACCACATACATAAAATGGCATGGGAAGAAGACTCTCTCCTTGTTCCTGCCAGTCTGGGGGAGCTCCAAGAAGCAGCCCCCACACGTTTCTCTGCTGTGGGAGACAACGGGCTCTGCCCAGAACTCTTCCCAGGCTGCGGCTTTGTCCCTGTGTCATCTCTGATACCCCATCTCCAGAGAGCTCCTGCAATGAGGCACATACATAATATGGGTGCATGAACCATTTTTAAAATCATCTTAAGACAATTTCAAGGCGTTAAAGCTTATGGAAGTTAGTGACACCCATTTCCCCCCACAGTCAGGGTAGCCCCCTGTCCTGGGTCAAGCAAAGATGTGTATCTTGTGTATGTCTTCCAGGCATTTGCAGCTTCCCTCCCCAGTCAGTGGTTCCTGTTTCTTGCCCCAGGAGCCATAGAGCATGCTTCTCTCTGGGCTCTTGGCCTCAGATGCGGTCTCCTTGGCAGCCTGGTGCTTCCATCCTCTGCTTGGCTACCTTGGTTGGCGTCTTCTGGACCCTGTCAGCACATCCAGGCACGTCCTTTCTGCAGTGCCTCTCCCAGCTGGATCTTGCCTCCTCCTCCCATTGCTGTCATCTCCCTCCCCGGCTCTTACATGGCATGCCTTTCCATCCAACTCGGTCCACCTTCCTAGCTTCCAACCTCAGACCTCTCCCCTTTTTTCCGTCCTTTGGGTGATTTCCTCCATTGCCACAGCTGCATCAGCTCCCATCTGTTCGCTGCTGGCTCCCCACACCTATCCCGCGCTCATTGCTCTTGTCCTTCACACTGCGACACCATCACCGTCACCACCACTGTCACCAACACCACCATGCTTGCAGAGCAACTCCGGATAGACGTAGACGTTGCTCAAGTCCACTGTGGTCTGAACTTAGCATCCTCTCCCCCCTGCCTCTCCTCCCTCCGGCCCCTCATCTGCACTCTTGTCTTGCTTATCATTTATGCCCTAAACTGGGAATTGCTCATCGTTTGTGCCCTCAACTGGGAATCCTTTATGCCCTAAACTGGGATTCTTTTTTTTTTTTTTTTTTTTTTTTTTTTTGAGGTGGAGTCTCGCTCTGTCGCCCAGTGGCACGATCTCGGCTCACTGCAACCTCTGCCTCCCGGGTTCAAGCAATTCTTGTGCCTCACCCTCCCAAGTAGCTGGGACCACACAGGCATGCGCCACCATGCCTGGCTAATTTTTGTATTTTTAGTAAAGACGGGGTTGGCTAGGCTGGTCTTGAACCGCTAACCTCAAGTGATCCGCCTGCCTCAGCCTCCTAAAGTGCTGGGACTACAGGTGTGAGCCACCATGCCCAGCCTGGACTCTCTTTTCTGTACCTCCAACCTTCACTTAATCACCAGGTCCTGTTGATTCCACTTCCTATGTTTCTATCTGAGACTATTTATTTATACTTAAAGTTTATAGATGATTGTGCTCAAACCAGCTTAACTGAAAGTATTTAAGGTTTCATGTAACTTGACCAGAATGTATCACTTGAAGGGAGGTTAATGGTTCTCCTGAAATACAGGTACAGGTATACTTCCCTTTATATAGTGGATGAAAGAATGTAGGTAAAGTGAGTTTTTGAAAACATGATTATATTTTAACTACCCACCTACAGGAATCTCCCTATTTAAAGAATATTCTATAGAAATTGCCCTTGTTTAGAAGGCAGTTGTTTTTGAAATGAGAATTCTTCACCTCATACATGTTTTTGCTAGCAATATCCAGATTTTAGTTTTCCGGGAGTAGAGGTAATATTTCTTTATAAATACTAAACCTTTTTAAAAGGAGGGAGTCTTAAATCTGGTATTTTCTTAGACGCTCTTAAAGCACGATTTCAAATAAAGTAGAAAGAGTCCGGGCTGGTAAGTATTAAATAGTCACCATGGTAAAGCTTTTAGCTTTTCAGGTCTTGGCACATGCAGTACTAGTAGGTGGCATTTTATTCTCTAGCCTCAGTGCTGGTTGCATTTAGTTTTGTGTTTTTTAAACCTAGAAAGTGGGAAGGTTTATCCTTTTTGCTTTGGGATACAAAAGGTAGGTCCCAAGTCCCTTCTCATCTGCTAAGGAGGTTTTGCACCCTGTGTAGTCTGTTGTGTGCTGGTGTGGTCGTGTCCCTGAGGCCACTGTGTCTTCACAGCAGCTAAGCACTGTCAGATCATTTGGGGAGAGAAGCAGTAACATTGTCACTGAATGCCTGTGCACCTCTGGGACATCTGTGAGATGAAGGCTTTTTCATATACATGTTTTGCAAGAAATATGACCTTTATTTGCTATTTGGAGCAGAGTGGAATCAGGACTTGAGTAGTTAGTGTAACAGGATTATTTAAAAGAATATTTTAGTACAGAATTTTTAATTCATTTATTTCAAATGGTTTAAAAATAAATTTTAGGTCAGGCTTAAAATCATGCCTGTAATCTTAGCACTTTGGGAGGCCAGAGCAGGAGAATTGCTTGAGGCCAAGAGTTCAAGACCAACCAGGGTAATGTAGCAAGACCCCATCTCTACAAAAAATCAAAAACCAGCCAGGTGCAGTGGCACATTCCAGTGGTCCCAGCTACTCAGGAGGCTGAGGTGGGAGGACTGCTTGAGCCTGGGAGGTCGAGGCTGCAGTGAGCTGTGATAGCTCACTGCACTCCAGCCTGGGGAACAGAGCAAGATCCAGTCTCAAATAAAATAAAAATAATATTTAAAAAAATAATTAGTATGCAGATGTCTTTTCAGAGATATTAAGGGATGAAAAATGAACTGTTATACTCATATGCAGGTAAACGTTAAAACATTGGTCAGTTGAAAAGAATAATTCATTCACTTTTAAAAGATAAAGTCATGACTGAAGTACAATTTAGAACTCAAGGAGATTTCGTAACTCCCCAGAGTATCCAAGTAATAAGTGATTCTGGCTGGGCATGGTGGCATGTGCCTGTAGTTCCAGCTACTCAGGAGGCTAAGGTGGGAGGATCCCTTGAGCCCAGGAGTTGTGGGCTGTGGTTTGCTATGTCATTCAGGTGTCTACAATACAGTTTACTTCCTGGGTGCAGGGGACCACCAGATTGTCTAATGAGGGGTGAACCGGCTCAAGTCAGAAACTCCCATTAAAACAGGTTAAAACTCCCGTGCTGATCAGGAGTGGGATTGCACCTGTGAATAGCCACCACACTTCAGCCTGGGCAACATAGTGAAACCCCATCTGTAAAAATCATAAAAAGTAAATGACTCTGTAGGGATTTTTAATTATATAATTTTTAAATTTGATTATGAAAATTTTCAGTAACATGAAAAATAAGGAATCCACATATTTTACATTTGCTTTTTTATCCTTTCTTTTTCTTCTTCTTTGTTGTATTTAAAGCGAATCCCAGATAGTATATCATTTCACCAGTACATACTTTAGTGTAAATCTCCTCAAAACGTGGCATTTCCTTCCATAACCACAGTGCCATTATCACACCTCATCTGTTCCTTACTTGGAGGGAGGTTCTTGTTGGATTGAAGCATGTAGTTTGGGGCTAGCTCTGCTCATGGCTCTGGAGGAGCGCACCTGCAGCACCGGAGAGGCACGTGTTCCTGCTGAGGGCTTCCTTTGTCGGCATAGTCAGAAAGGAAAGGATGTATAAAGGGAACTTTAAAAGAGTAGTATAACGCTTTGCTTTCTCAGCTAAAAACACCACTGTTTGTTTGTTTGTTTGTTTGTTTGTTTGTTTGTTTGAGACAGAGTCTCGCTCTGTTGCCCAGGCTAGAGTGCAGTGGCGTGATCTCGGCTCACTGCAACCTCCATCTCCTGGGTTCAAGTGATTCTCCTACCTCAGCCTCCTGAGTAGCTGGGATTACAGGCACGCACCACCATACCTGGCTAATTTTTGTATTTTTAGTAGAGACAGGGTTTCACCATGTTGGCCAGGCTGATCTTGAACTCCTGACTTCAGGTGATCTGCCCACCTAGGCCTCCCAAAACTGCACCTGGCCCACAGATTTATAATGAAAAGTAATTTACAGGTTGGGCACAGTGGCTCATGCCTGTAATCCCAGCACTTTGGGAGGCCGAGGCGGGGGAATCACAAGGTCAGGATTTGTGCCTGTAGTCCCAGCTACTCAGGAGGCTGAGGCAAGAGAATCGCTTGAACCCAGGAGGCGGAAGTTGCAGTGAGCCAAGATCGCACCACTGCATTCCAGCCTGGGTGACAGAGCAAGACTCCGTCTCAAAAAAAAAAAAAGTAATTTACCGATATTTGGTGTATAAATATCAACTAACACATAGAAGAGGTCTGTTCTTTGATAGAAAAAAGTCAAACTTCACAAAAGCAAAAAGTCACAATTCATTATTTGCAAGCAGCTTTCTATTTGCCCTAAGAAAACATTTTCCTCTGCTGTCCCTTTAAGGCTGGCTGTAAGCAGAATTCAGCCTCAACAACTGCCCTCCCAGAGCAGCTCTCACTCCTACACAGGGCACAGAGCAGCTCTCTCTTCCTCCCTAAGCAGTTCTCACCTCCTCCCAGAGCAACTCTCTCCCTCCACCCACCCAGAGCAGCCCTCACTTCCTCAAAGAGCAGCTCTCACCTCCTTCCAGGAGCCTGCTGGTTTTGAATCCTGATGCACCTGGTCTTTTAAGATTGTGATTATAGGCACTGCATAGATTTTAGTTTCCCTGCAAAGACTTAAAAGTCACTGTGCTCAATACAAGAAAAGAACATGATAATCTCTCTCATGTAAGCTCTTGTACTAGAGTTTCTTTCTTTCTTTCTTTTTTTTTTTTTTGAGACGGAGTCTTGCTCTGTTGCCCAGGCTGGAGTGCAGTGGCGCGATCTCGGCTCACTGCAAGCTCCGCCTCCTGGGTTCACGCCATTCTCCTGCCTCAGCCTCCCGAGTAGCTGGGACTACAGGCGCCCGCCACCATGCCCGGCTAATTTTTTGTATTTTTTGTAGAGGCGGGGTTTCACTGTGTTAGCCAGGATGGTCTCGATCTCCTGACCTCGTGATCTGCCCGCCTCAGCCTCCCAAAGTGCTGGGATTACAGGCGTGAGCCACCGTGCCCGGCCTAGAGTGTTTCTTTTTTAAAAAAAATAAATCTGACCTGGCGCGGTGGCTCACACCTCTAATTCCAGCACTTTGGGAGACCGAGGCGGGAGGATCACTGGAGTCCAGGAGTTCAAGACCAGCAACATGACAAAACCCTGTCTCTACAAAAAATACAAAAATTATCTGGGTGTGGGGGCACACATATAGTCTCAGCTACTGGGAAGGCTGAGGTGGGAGGATTGCTTGAGCCCAGGAGGTTGAGACCACAGTGAGCCATGATTGTGTCACTGCACTCCAGCCTGGATGACAGAGTGAGTCCCTGTCTCAAAAAAAAAAAAAAAAAAAAAATCCACAAACCTACTAAAGTAAAATCTCAATGGTCAGCTCCTACACTGGAAACCCTTGCTGGTGACTGGTGAGTGTGCTGTAAGTAGGTTAAAGGGCTGGTAAGAGTGGAGCTGCTGCTCATAGCTCCTGAGGACTCAACTTTGCAATGAAATTTAGTCTAAGCCAACGCAAAGAGTGATCCTTTTTCTTCTTTCCCATCAGATCTGCCCATGACTTTTTAGTAGTGTGAATACCACACAAGGGAAGCCCATCTTTATTTTAAGCCCTGAACTAAACATATAGGAATGGTTCTTGTCAAAATCAGCAAGGAGCACAGGAGTTAGGAGAATGAATTGCTCAGGAAAGAAGTTGGGAGACAGCCTCCCACCCTTCAGGGCTATCTTTATCCAACGATTGGTACTGGTTCGTTTTTAGTTATTTCTTTTTGCGTGTATTTGAGAAATTCTGTTGAGCACTTTGTGGAATAAAATATGTTTCTTTAGCAGAAACAGGTGCAGCTACTATGTTTGTACTTTTTCATTTTGTCAGTGTTTTGGTTGACTGACATGACAGTTAAGATGTCTAGAAATTAAGTCGCCCTTTGTTATCTCTGGACTCAGGCGATGAATCACCAGATAGAGCACTCAGTATTGATGAATTATAAAATACGCTAAATAAAAATCTTTCTTGAGATTTACATTGAATAAGCCAGGCGCAGTGGCTCATGCCTGTAATCTCAGCACTTTGGGAGGCTGAGGCGGTGGATCACCTGAGGTCAGGAGTTCGAGACCAGCCCAGCCAACGTGGTGAAACCCCGTATCTATTAAAATACAAAATTACCCGGGCATGATGGCGCACGGCTGTAATCCCAGCTAGTCGGGAGGCTGAGGTAGGAGAATTGCTTGAACCCGAAGGCAGAGGTTACAGTGAGCCGAGATCACACCACTGCACTCCAGCCCAGGTGACAAGAGTGAAACTCCATCTAAAAAAAATATTAGGTTAAGAATAAAAGATGAGAGGAATTTATTAATATACACTGGCTCTTGTCCCATATACCTTCTTACAGTCAGTTTTTTGTTAATGCAATGTTAGATTTTCTTCATTTATCTTTATCAATACCACAGCATGATGATGGCCTTGGTTTTGACACAGGGATCTTGCCTAAATGCCAGCGTTTAGCCAGATGGTGAACTACAAAATTGATCTTCCTGGGGTTCCACATGGCATTGCTGCTCTACAGCCCCTGCCCTTGGCATTGAATATGTCCTTCTATGTGTTAGGAGGGGTGAGATGTATTGTTTCACATGTGTTCACCACCAGGACAAAGGCTCGCTCCTTCTGGTCAGGCCTCTCTGGGCCCTCTTCTCAGCTGGACCTCAACCTTGGCCTCTAAATACTGCAGACTCTCGGACATAAATTGTTTCATCCACATCATCTTCCCTTCCCACACACACACCCTGGAGCAAACACTGGCACCGTTTCTAACAACTCAAGGCTGTGTCCCGAGGATGACTGCTCCAGCTCTCTTACGTTCCTGCCTGAGAGGCTGCCAAGAGAATCAACTGTTTGATAGGGCCCATCTCCCAGGCTTTGTGAGATAGTAGGGGCCTAATTTTGTAAAGCTCCAGTTAGTAAAGCCAGAGAGCCTAATCACGTTGACAGCCCCCTTCCTGCTTTTCAGTTATTTCTGCTTCCCTGAATACTGCCTATGCCTCCCTCCTCCTCCCTCATTCTCCCTGCTGCAGCAGTTATTATGGATTAAATTTTGTCCTTCCTGCATTAACTCAGGTCCAGCTTGGCTTGTCTTTGGCACCAGTCACAAGTGCTGTTGGGTCTGCTTGCACCGCTATTCCCCAGCTGCGACTGGTAACACAAATCAGCAAATCCTTTCCTCTCAGCTCATTTGTTGAGAAGTTTATCAGTAGCCGTGGGAAGAAATTACTGTTTTCATCATGTTTAGAAATATATTTCAGTGTGTTTTGAAGAGTTGTAAAATTTTGAAATGGGAAAGGATTTCAGGCTGACACTTGGGAGGCAGAATGATGAACCTTACTATGGCACTAGGACTCAAAGTAGGATGAGCCCCACTAGCTGACCCCCAGGCCCGATTCTTTGCAAAGGATAGGATGTTCCCCCAACAGGCTCTGACTACACACCAACAGGCCAAGCAGATTCCAGCATCACTCGCGGTCTTCTGATCAAAGTACACATGCACCTTCCCAGGCCTCTTGGTGAGTGGCTACCCTGGGCAGTTATGCCTTACTTCAAAGAGCCGATATAGGGCTATATTCCTGAAGTGTGCCTTTCTTCCTCATTCAATGTATATTTTAATGTATTTTTAATGGTATATTCACATGGTATAAAATACTAAATGTTCCACAGGACATATGATGAAAAGGCCCCTCCTTCTATCCCCAAGCTGACCAGAGGTAATGTGTTTTCAGTTACTTGTGTACCGTTCTGGAGATATTCCAATTAAATGGTTTTTTGTTTTTTTTTTTTAATGGAGTTTTGCTCTTGTCCCCCAGGCTCCTAGAGTGCAATGGCGCTATCTCTGCTCACTGCAACCTCCACCTCCTGGGCTCAAGCAATTCTCCTGCCTCAGCCTCCCAACCAAGTAGTTGGGATTACAGGCGTTCACCACCATCCTCGGCTTGTTTGTTTGTTTGTTTTTTGAGATGGAGTCTCACTCTGTCACCAGACTGGAATGCAGTGGCGCAATCTTGGCTCACTGCAACCTCCGCCTCCTGGGTTCAAGCAATTCTCCTGCCTCAGCCTCCCAAATAGCTGGGACTACAGGCGTGCACCACCAAGCCCAGCTAACTTTTGTATTTTTAGTAGAGACCGGTTTTCACCATGTTGGTCAGGATGGTCTCGATCTCCTGACCTTGTGATCTGCCCGCCTCGGCCTCCCAAAGTGCTGGGATTATAGACGTGAGCCACCGCACCCAGCCAATTTTTGTATTTTTAGTAGAGATGGGGTTTCACCATGTTGACCGGGCTGGTTTTGAACTCCTGACCTCAAATGATCTGCCCGTCTTGGCCTCCCAAAGTGCTGGGATTACAGGCATGAGCTACCATGCCTGGCCGTAAATGCATTTTTATATTGGTTCTGTAGTCAGACTATTCTCTACTCCTAGAAATTGTTATATGGGTATGTCTTAGAAGGGTGAATAAACTTAAAAATGGAGCCTGAAAGATTTGGAGAAGAATATTCTGGTAATGGGAATCATTTAACATTAAATTTGAGGCCTGAGGCAGAATATCTTCTTCTCGGAAAATCTTTAGACATGGGAGAGTCTCTCATCTTAATAGGTTAGTTTACAAGTGGTCTTTTCTTCAGTGAAGAGATGAGATGACTTCCAAATTACATGTTTAGCCTGAAGATACAGATTTAGGAGTGATTGTTATAGTCAACTGTGAAATTACATTTCATCTTTAAAAAAAAAAAAAAAAAACAGGAAATATTCTGTTAATCAATTGAGCAGTTCTGTCATTTACAACTGTCTGATTTCAGTGACTGTTTATTTAATTGCAAAATATTCAAGTCTGGCCTTGAAGCACATCTGAAGGCCAGTATTCTGAAACCCAACAGGGAGGTCTTAAAAAATTTTTTGGCCGGGTGCGGTGGCTCACGCCTGTAATCCCAGCACTTTGGGGGGCCAAGGTGGGCGGATCACGAGGTCAGGAGATTGAGACCATCCTGGCTAACACGGTGAAACCCCGTCTCTACTAAAAAATACAAAAAATTAGCCTGGCGTGGTGGCGCAAGCCTGTAGTCCCAGCTACTCGGGAGGCTGAGGCAGGAGAATGGCATGAACCTGGGAGGCGGAGGTTGCAGTGAGCCGAGATTGCACCACTGTACTCCAGCCTGGGTGACAGAGCAAGACTCTGTCTCAAAAAAAAAAAAAAAAAAAAAAAAAAAATTTTTTTTTTTTTTTTACTTTTGCCGCATCTCAGAACAAAAAGAGTTCCTTCCAAAGAAAAGGAGGGGCATCATGGCTATTTTTTCATTTCTCTATCTGCAGCTACACATGCGTGCCACCAGAGGTGCTAAGGTTACTAGGAGGGATTTGTAATCAGTTTTTTAATGTATTCCCCCAGCCTTCAGTCATAAAAGCAAATAAGTGGGAAAAAGTCACCTCCTTCAGGAACTAGTTCCAATACTACAAATTAAACTCTTACAAAAGAGTGAACATTTTTGGAAGCATGTATTATTGAAGTTGACATTTCCCAACATGGTTTTATTCAACAATTTAGATGTGTAGGGTCCAAAGACAAAGGTACTGATGAGATACTACGGCTTCCAAAATAGAAATCTTTTGAATGATTTTATATCCTGTCTTCTCCTCCTTTGGTTGTGGCTTGGTTTATTTTAAACTATTGATAATAATTGTGTTTATTTTTAAATAATTGCACCTAAAAATAGTTTAGAATGGAGTACATTGAAATAAAGAGATTATATGTGGATATCATTATTGCATTGCTTTGTGTGTATGTGTGTGTGTCAGAGTCTCGCTCAGTCACCCAGGCTGGAGTGCATTGGCGCAATCATGGCTCACTGCAGCCTCCAACTCCTGGGCTCCAGTGATCCTCCCGCCTCAGCCTCCCCAGGAGCTAGGACTACAGGTGCTCACCACCATGGCCTGATACATTTTTTTGTTTTTTTGTAGAGGACAGGGTCTCACCTTGTTGACCAGGCTGGTTTCAAACTCTTGGCTTCAAGTGATCCTCCCATCTCAGGTTCTCAAAGTGCTGGGATTACAGGTGTGAGCCATGGTGCCTGGCCGTGTTGCTATTAGAAACTGCCCTGCAGTGAGTATATACGAGGCTGCAAAGTAAACCAAACCCAGCGAGGCAGCCATTGAACTAGTATGACTTGACCTGTATGTCTCTACTGCTTATTTGGTCCTGGTATATGCATTACAGAGGGAGCACTGGCCCTGCCCATACCTGAAGCCTACAGTTCGTCACAGGAAACAGCAGGAAAATATGGGACAGAAATGTACATGATTCATCCTTGAAAGTGTTTTTGGGGGGTAGTTTTATGGGAGGATTTGAGAATTGGTTTATAAAGAAGAATGGAAGGAGATTGCGCCTTCATTTGTAGAAAAACTTGGGCAAAGATTTGGACAGAAATTTATTTATATTCATTGAGCCACTGAGTGAATGAGAACCTGGGAGTGCAGACCTGCCCTTGAGATGCTTGTGGTTTACTGGGAGACAGGCACGCAAAACCAGAACCAAGTTCAGAATGCTGTGGGGGCCGTGGTTAGAGCAAGATTAATTCCATGTGGTGGGGCCCAGAAGCCTTCACACATGATGTCTGAGCACCTGCCATGAACCAGCTGATGTACTAGACATTGGAGATAAAGCACAAGCCTCAGTCCTTGCTTGATGGAGTCTGGTTGTGTGTGTGTTGCTCAGGAAAGGATGCAGTCATGCGTTTCATCTTAGACATGTTGACACTGAGGGCCTTTTGCACATCTTGGGGAGATGGCAGGAATGCAGTTGGATGTGAGAGTCTAGGGCTCAGGACAGAGGCCTGGGCAGGGAGTCAGCTATGAATGGGATCCTTGAGGCTACAGGCATGATTGTGGTTTCCTAGAGAGAAGAGGGCCTAGAGCCAAGCCTGGGGAGATGGCAGGAATGCAGTTGGATGTGAGAGTCTGGGGCTCAGGACAGAGGCCTGGGCAGGGAGTCAGCTATGAATGGGATCCTTGAGGCTACAGGCATGATTGTGGTTTCCTAGAGAGAAGAGGGCCTAGAGCCAAGCCTGGGGAGCACTAGCACGGAGAATTCTACAAACAGGAGCATGAGCCCACTCAGAACACATTCATTACTTGACCAACATTAGGGAGCAGAAGCAGCAGAGATTGATGCACTTGCCATATGTGTATTCGTTATTATTAGGCTCTCAATCTTGTTCTTCTGAAGTCCTTTGCTCACATAAGCTTTATCTCATTGAAAGTGATTAGGCATGAAAAGAACTTGTAATGGAAGAGATTTTTTAAAATCTGATTTCATGTTGTATCACTGTTCTTCAGTAATCTGTGACATACTTGTTCCAAAACAGAGTAACTTCTTCCATCATTGCTTGACAATTAAACTGTCAGTGCTGCGTTTCCCATTTTTTCCAATCTTAATAGTGTTTTTGTCTTCCTGTGGGAACTGTAGTTGTAATTCATTAATGGTAGTGGATTTGGGGCCTGCCCTTTTTGTTCTGTTTTTCTTTAGTGTGATACTAAACTCTGATAACTTAATCAGTCCTTATTCAGGAATTATATGTATGTTCTTTCATCTGTCCTTTCTTCTCTAAAATGGAAAAATGAGTATTAATTCAAAAGACCTTTCAATGCAGAGTCATTTCCTCCCTTTTGCAAATACTCCTGTGTGTTGTACATCATGACAGGGCCTAGGGAGGTACTGTTGAGCAAAGCTGATGTGGTTCAGGTCTCAGCTTGGGCTGCTATAATAAAATACCACAGACCAAGGGGCTTAAACAACAGACATTGAGTTCTCACAATTCTGGAGGCTGGCCAGCCTCAGATCAAAGTGCCAGCCAATTTGGTTCCTGGTGGAGGCTGACTCCTGGCTTGCGTTCTCCCTGGGTCCTCACATGGCCTTTCCTCAGTGCTTGGGTGTAGCAAGAGTGCTTGCAAGCTGGGGTCTCTGATACTCTTCTTATATGGGCGCTAATCCTATTGTGGACGCCCCACCCTCACGACCTTGTCTAAACTGAATCATCCCCCAAAGACCTTACCTCCAAATACCATCAACATAAATTGGGGAGGCGGGGAGCTCATAAACATTCAGTCCATAATAGTCCATCGCCTCAAAAGTTTATAGTGTAACTAGGGGTCAGACAGAAATCACACAATCCCACAGTAAAGGGATGAGAATAGTGATAAATGTGGCAAAGGGTACAGCTTAGTTAAAGTTATAAGAAGTCATGTTTCATATTTATTGTTATTGAAAATTGCTCACCAAGTACATTAAACATCTGCCTCTTCCAGGACTTCAGCAGGTCCGTGACCCATGCTCCAGTGTCTTGATCCCTATGCCTGTGTCACATGAAGGCTTTGTAGACACGCTATCAGATAGTAATTTTTTTTGTTGACAGCTAAAATTTCACCTTTTTCTAAAATGAATTTCATGGTGTTCCTAGTAGTTATGTCTTTCCTGAAAACAGCATATAGTAATGAATTAATTGCTGCGTCTGGAGGCAAATTGTTTTAGCCTTTTTTAGTGTTCATTCATTAAAATATAGATCATATTTAAAGGAATATTTGATGAACAATTTATTCTAAAATAACTGAATTCTGTGAACTTTCTGCAGGCAGTCTCTTAGTCATCAGTATTTATATCCTAAAATTGCCTTTTGCTTGTCACTGACTTTAGTGCATTCATTTAGCAATAAATATTTATTGAGTGCCTGCATTGTACACAAAGCTCTGTTAGGTGCCAGGGATATAGCTATGGACTGCCTCTCCCCCAAGGAGCTTCACATTAAAATCTCAAGCAGAAAGAAGCAAAAATTGAAAAAGCCTTAACCAGCTCTCCCTTTGGGTAAATTCTAGGCTTTCTAGTCAGACAGCCGTGGCTTGATCACTTAATGCCTTTGTCAGCCTACTTGGCCTCTCTTAAGTTGCTCGTGTGTTTGTAAAATGGAGATAACTTGCATGATTGTTGCAATGAGATGCTGACGGATAGACAGATCCCATTAGACACAAAAGATGTAAAGTTTTTAATGGCAACCAACGCAGAAACTGCAGAGACCATCACACAAAGCAGAAGATAATGCAATGGGTGGAGGTCCTGCTGCCCAGGCCCCAAGATTCCTCTCAGGATGTCCCGCTGGTGGCACCACTAGTGTTGTTGGTCGGTTGGTGGCGGCAGGGGGGATGTTCAGCAGCTGTGAGGTGCTCCTTTGCTGCTGTCATGGAGGGGAGCATCCAGCCTTCCTCTATCCAGATTGTTCTTTAGCTCTGGCCATGTACCTGTCTGTATTACCCAGCATGCTCCTGAGTATGTGCTCTGAGACGGGTGAGGCCAAGGAAGGTGTCTGAGGAGCAGCCCTCAGCACACTGTGGTAGCAAAAGCCCACCTGGGCCACACCAGCAAAACTAGCGCCTAACTCATGGTTTTGACAATTAATGAGGTAGAGCTTTCAGCATAGTGTTTAGTGCAAAGTAAGTACTTAATATTTTAATACCATGACTACATCCTTAAATTAATTATAAATTAATACATTAATACTATTATTATTCTCAGTGAAGTAAAACATTCAACATTGGAAATAAAACATTGTTTCAGGAGCATCTTCTTTTCCGAATATGGTTATATAACATGCTTACATAACCCAATGTATTTTCTCTTTGGTCAAACATAAACCTAAGCTGCTGCTTCTACATTTGAGAAAATTATAACAACAAATCTCTGCTGCTTCTTCGTTTTCCAGAAAAGTAAATGAATATTTTCCTAACTCCTCCAATCAAAAATACAAAGCAAAACCCCTGCAAATAGTATAACAGTGATTTTGCTGGTATTATTTGAAAACGTTCATGCAATATAATATACTCATTCTGCTGTTAGTCACATTTCAGTATTAAAGGACTCAAATTCTTGCAGGAATAGCCAGCAGAGGTTCTACTTAACATTTTGTGTCACTGTGCTGTTGTTACTTAACTAGCTATTTTTAGTTCTAAATGTATATTGTCTTCCTAAAACAAATCGAGGCAACAAGGTGTGCCAGAAACTGGCCCTTGCTGCCACTTGGTCAGAGGTCCCCGTCCTGGATTGCAGGTGCTGTTTGGCACGGCCGATGGGCAGGTGATTGTCATGGATTGCCACGGCAGGATGCTGGCCCACGTCCTCTTGCACGAGTCAGACGGTGTCCTCGGCATGTCCTGGAACTACCCGATCTTCCTGGTGGAGGACAGCAGCGAGAGCGACACGGACTCAGATGACTATGCCCCTCCCCAAGGTACTCATTGGCCCTACTTTCCTTGTCACTGACCAGAAGGACAAGGAAGGGCATCGGAGCAGAGTAGACTGATGTAGAGGAGGGAGGGTGAAGGGCCACCACACCTACGGCACCCGGGCTTCCTGGGAAGAGTTATCAAGCTGAAATGCAAGGTAGGGCTGGCCTCATCTAGATGTGACTGTCTCCCCGCTGTTGTCCCTTTTCTCAGAATCACTGGTCGAATTGATTACACTTAATTCGCTTAGCTTTTCCTAGATATAAAGTGAGACACATGGCTCTTCCTGTGTCCCTGAGGTATTGTGGGGCTTAGCTGCTTAGTGACAATAAAGAAAGCTAAAGATGAAAAATGCTGTGCTATTATTATAACTTAATATGTGATATATCCAAATCCCCAATGTTATTAAAGCCCGCGGCTTTAGGTGCATGAGAAAAGGATTTGTTCCGCCATAATGAAGGCCAGCACCTTGGGCAGATAACTCCACATTTCTGTCTGTCCTCTTTATTTCAGGCAGAAGCTCTCCTCCTTCTCAGGTCTAAAAGACCTGCTGCCTCTCTGTATACTCCACTTGGTGTTGAATACTCTTGGTGGGGATGACTTCAAATTCCAGCCACCTTAACCTCTAGCAGGTCTCCAGAATCAGTGTACAGCACTGGCCTACTCAGTTGGCTCTTCACCAGCATCCCATCCCCTGTACCCATCTCTTTTTAAAAAATTGAGATACAATAATTGTACATATTTATGAGGTACATTGTGATATTTTGATACACATAATGTATAGTGATCAGATCATTTTAGTTAACATATTCATCATCTCAAACATTTATCATTTCTTTGTGTTGGGAACATTCAATATCCTCATTCTAGGTATTTGAAACTATATAATATGATAATATGTTATTGTTAACATGTCATCCTCCATGGTATGGAACACTAGAATTTAGCCTTCCTGCCTAGCTGTAACCACCTCGTTTTGGGGAATGGGACTGGCTTCTTGATTAGAAGTGGTCACACTGCCGCAGGCTTCTATCCTTAGCCTGGCACAGCTGTGCTTACACTGCTGTGTGCCCTTCATAGTCAAAGGGCACAGTGGGTGCTTTCTAACCTTTCCTGCCATTGTGGGGCATGTCGTCCTGTGAAGGGCTGTTCCAGGGGAAATTAGAGAAATTGTCTGCCTCCGTTAGAACCTGCAATATTCTCGTGTTGTCTTCTCTTTCCTGTCACAGTGTGTTATGCTTCCCAGCAGCAAACACGTATGTATGTACACACATACTCATTCATTTATTCATTTTAGGAGAAGGCATTCACACATGAAAAACAATTGAAATTAATGGTAGTGTTTTAGGACCAGTGGCTTGGGGGCTTTTTATGGGTATTCCTAGCACCCATAAAGCAATTTAGGAATTAACCATCCCCTTTCCTAATAGGATACCAGCCTTGACAGAAGTGTTGGTCATATTTCTACAGCCTCATAATAGTAAAGTCAGTGTCTTCATCACATGGACTCAGCATACTCTTAGAACTCCTCTTTAGTAGGTCAAATCTAGATTTACTTGCCCCCATTTTATTATTGGAAAAAAAAAAAGAAAACAAGGGACTGGGCACAGTGGCTCAGGCCTGTAATCCCAGCACTTTGGGAGGCCGAGGCGGGTGGATCATGAGGTCAGGAGATCGAGACCATCCTGGCTAACACGCTGAAATCCCGTCTCTACTAAAAATACAAAAAAAAAAAAAAAAAAAATTAGCCAAGCATGGTGGTGGGCACCTGTAATCCCAGCTACTCCGGAGGCTGAGGCAGGAGAATGGCTTGAACCCGGGAGGCGGAGCCTGCAGTGAGCCAAGATCGCGCCACTGCATTCCAGCCTGGGCGACAGAGCAAGTCTCCGTTTCAAAAAAAAAAGAAAAAAGAAAAAACAGAAAAAAGAAAAGAAAAGAAAAAAAAAAACAGGACTCAGAGACCAAGTTTATAAAGCAAGTCCAGGGTAAATCCAAGAACAGAATTCAGTCCCTGGTTGCACCTCCAGGCAGTTGCCCTTCTCAGAAGCAGTGGGGCAGTTTAGAGGATGACAGGTGTTCACCTTTCACGTGCAACAGGGTTCTTCTTAGTGGCCTAGGGAATTTGAGTGTGGAGGTCGGTATAGTGCAGTGTCATGATGTAAAGCAAAGCAATAACTGGGCTTCCTCTGCAGACAAGTGGCAGGTAGGCCCACCTCGATGGCTGCTAAGATGAGCCCAGTGTGGCTGTGAAGCCTACAGGAGCCTTCTGAAAACGTTGATCTATCTAGGAAGGGCTTACTTTTGCTTTTTCAAACACCCTGTGAAAGACCAAGTCCATGGTCCATCACGGCCCCTTCCTTAATGTCTGCATGAGGCTCCAGAGCAGGGTTTTCCTTATGCCGGCTGTGCTCCGCAGGTGCAGCAAGCCTCTATGAGTCACATTTAGCCCAACCTTCTCTCCAAATCTGGGCTGGCCTCTGTGGCTGCTTATTTCCTGTAACATTCAATGAAAGAGGATTTAGAAAGAGGATTTGGAACTTGAAAAGCAACTTTTTTCTCTCTTAGACCAGAATTAAGAAAATGTTTTTATCCCTCCTCCTACCATCCTTGGATGTTATATGACATTAAAATAATTTATGTCTATATATCATTAGAACCATGTAACACATTAACATCAAGTTAGTAAACTTTCACACATATTCTCACCACTCACCAATTGCCCCCAGGGCTGTGTCCCTAGTGTCCTGCTTTTTACTCACGAATTCTGTTAGTGCCTACTGATGGCCCTTGTGTAGTTCCTGAATGATATAGAATGCTTCATTCAGGTAGCATCCCAATCCAGAGTAGGATCTGCATTGTCAGGCAATTTCTAAGGCACCATGCAAGATTGCAGCTTTGGGAACCTGGATTTGGGTGGTGTGCTTCCCTCCTTTTCACTTGGCACTTGTGTTCCTGCAGATGGTCCGGCAGCATATCCCATCCCAGTGCAGAACATCAAGCCTCTGCTCACCGTCAGCTTCACCTCGGGAGACATCAGCTTAATGAACAACTACGATGACTTGTCTCCCACGGTCATCCGCTCAGGGCTGAAAGGTACAGAATGCTGCACACACCCCAAACCTGCAGACCGGGCCTGTGTGTGCTTGCCTCAAGGCTGATCTTGTACACCCTGTGCTTACTGATTCCTGTCCTCTGTGGTGACCCCTTCTGGGCTTCATGGAGTCTGTTAACTAAAGCCACTCCCTCTTCACTCCTTTGCTTATCTGACAAGTCCATACCTAGTCTTATCTCAAAGGGAGATTCCTGACATTCAGTCTTTGTCTTAGCCTGCTCTTTTCCTCACTATGACAAGAATGATCCTCTCTCAGGTGTACAGGTATGTTTGCATCTGGCTTACGCATGTCTGCACAATAAACGGACTGCAGCACCTGCCATCCCTAAGGCAGCAGATGGTGCACAAGACATCATTTACACAGAAGCCCCTGTAATTTTAAGAATCTGGCAGGCTTATTAAGGAACTGATCATCATTGTGCGATCATCATTGTGCGATAAAGTTACCTTGAAAGACTTGTGGAGGTTCTGCAATTACTAGACTGAGGCATTGATGTGAAGGGCAGCAGTCAAGTGCTGATACCTTCCTGATAGATATTATGAGTGTTGTTATCTCAAAAGAAAATCAGTGGACATAGGCATTTGGAGTGTTGTGAATTTTGCAGTTCAAGAGTACTGTTGATGTTGTTGACCCCATTGATGTGAGTTCTATGGAAAAACAATCTGTCTCTTCAGGGTTGAATGGTACAAGGTAAAAAGGTTTTAAAATTCAATACCTGGGCTGCCTCTGACCCTTGATGTTTAAGGGACCTCTTGTAATCTGATTGAGGATATAGGAGACAAGCCAGGAACTTTGGTGTAACTCGCTGCTGTCATTCAAAACTGGCCATTGGTCTAGGGAGTCATTACTGTGTGCTACTGCTGCTTGCCTGAATTATTCAGCAATCACAGGGATGTAAAGAATCAAGTCTAGGCTGGGCGCGGTGGCTCATGCCTGTAATCCCGGCACTTTGGGAGGCCAAGGCAGGTGGATCACAAGGTCAGCAGTTCGAGACCAGCCTGGCAAACATGGTGAAACCCCATCTCTACTAAAAATACAAAAATTAGCTAAACACAAAAAATTAGCCGGGCGTGGTGGCGGGCGCCTGTAGTCCCAGCTACTCGGGAGGCTGAGGCAGGAGAATGGCATGAACCCGGGAGGCAGAGCTTGCAGTAAGCCGAGATCACGCCACTGCACTCCAGCCTGGGTGACAGAGCGAGACTCTGTCTCACAAAAAAAAAAAGCCGGGCACGGTAGTTCACGCCTGTAATCCCAGCACTTTGGGAGGCCGAGGCAGGCAGATCACGAGGTCAGGAGTTCAAGACCAGCCTGGCCAACATCCTGAAACCCCGTCTGTATTAAAAATACACAAATTAGCTGGGCGTGGTGGCAGGTGCCTGTAATCCCAGCTACTCGGGAGGCTGAGGCAGGAGAATTGCTTGAACCTGGGAGGCGGAGGTTACAGTGAGCTGAGATCAAGCCACTGCACTCTAGCCTGGATGACAGAGCAAGACCCTGTCTCGGAGGAAAAAAAAAAAAAAAAAGCCAGGTGTGGTGGCGTGTGCCTATAGTCCCAGCTACTTGGGAGGCTGAGGCAGGAGAATCGCTTGAACCTGGGAGGCGGAGGTTGCAGTGAGCCAAGACCGCACCACTGCATTCCGGCCTGGGCAACAGAGGGAGACTCCGTCTCAAAAAAAAAAAGAATCAAGTCTATGTACTTAACTGTTGGTTGGCAAGAATCATACCTGCCTCTGCACCCCCCCCAAGTAATTACTCTATTTTTAAACTATAGAATATTTTTAGAAACATATTACATACCCTCTTTTGGGCATCCCAATCTACTGTCTCAGGACTGTAATTATAAGGAATTACTTAGGCTGTAAACTCCTGAGGGACATGAATGACGTTGAAGTCCTTTTTATCACACATAGGCCCTGGTAGGAGTTGAGTACATATTTTTTGTGGTGATGATGAACTTAAATTCCTGTGCTTGTCTGTAAATTTTTTTCTGAATGTTCTGTCTTTCATGGAGCTAAAACACAAGGATGATCAACATTAATTCCTAATGTATTTATAATCCATGCTTAACTTTTTTCTTCAAAATTCTATTTTTAAACCTTTAAACCAAGTTTATTAATTTTTTGAGAACCTTCCTCTAGTTCTGGAATCCAGAACTTGGTTTCTCTACCAAATATCTGATGAAGGCTGAACATAATATAATTACCACTTAGTTCCTTTTTATTCTTTACAGGGGGAATTTTTCCAATTTTTTACCACCCTGCTTATGGAAACTTTATTTTTTATGCCTTGAATATGCCCAAGGTATTGGAGCAACATTTCTCTTTTTTTTTTTTTTTGAGATGGAGTTTTGCTCTTGTTGCCCAGGCTGGAGTGCAGTGGCACGATCTTGGCTCACTGAGTCTTCTGCCTCCCAGTTTCAAGTGATTCTCCTGTCTCAGCCTCCCGAGTAGCTGGGATTACAGGCGCATGCCACCACGCCTGGCTAATTTTGGTATTTTTAGTAGAGATGGGGTTTCATCGTATTGGTCAGGCTGGTCTTGAACTTCTGACCTCAGGTGATCCACCCGCCTTGGCCTCCCAAAGTGCTGGGATTACAGGCGTGAGCCACCATGCCCATCCTGGAGCAGCATTTCTAATGTTTTGCAACCATATGTGCAATATAGGTAGAAGCACATGTTAGGTAAGTTGGGGAGGTGACCCAAAGTAGCCCTCCCAAATGTGAAATTTTTTTTCTTGAGTTTTCTTCTAAAAATACAGGCAAATTTAACATTTTAATTATTACCTAACTAGATATCTAAATCTAACCTAAAAATGTTTTCAGTTATTTACAGGATGCTTTCAGCAGGGTATGGTGGCTCAGCGCCTGTAATCCCAGCACTTTGGGAGGCTGAGGCAGATGAATCACCTGAGGTCAGGAGTTCGAGACCAGCCTGGCCAACATGGCCAAACCTTGTCTCTACTGAAAATACAAAAATTAGCCAGGCGTGGTGGTGCATGCCTGTAATCCCAGCTACTTGGGAGGCTGAGGCAGGAGAATCACTTGAACCCGGGAGGCAGAGGTTGCAATGAGCTGAGATTGCACCATTGCACTCTAGCCTGGGTAACAGAGCAAGACTCCGTCTCAAAAAAAAAAAAAATTATTTGCAGGATGCTTTTGTTCTGTGTCTTCCTAGTTTCAGAAAGTTAGATTAAATCGAAATGAGCTGGTGCCATCAAGTAGGTTCTGTAAGGACAGAGAAAAAGCTTCCCTTCTGTCCTCTCTGAAGGTTCCCTGAGATGACTGACAGTAGACAGATTAACAGGAGAAAAGGCATAGAAATGTATTAATGTGAATAAGCATAGGACCCACATAAAATAAGAGACTCAAAGAAAGGCCACATGGTTGAAGTTTTTATACCCTTTCTGTGGGAAGGAGGGAAATGGGGAGGTGGGTAGGCAATCATGATTAGTAGTAAGTGATTTCTAGGGGAAATGAATGGACCCAGGAGGTAGACGTTACCTTGTTAATAATTCTTAGGAACTGAACGGGACTTGTAAGTTATGGGAAGGTGAGGGGTAGAACTCTTCCTGTGACCAAAGGTTTCGACAACTTTTATTCTCTCCTCTGGTGGTTAAGTCTTTCCTGGGTATTTGGGGAAAGCAGGAGATCAGAAAGTCCTTGGCTCTGAAGCAGCTTCTAAGGCATGCTTGTCCAGCTTGCAGCCTGTGGGTCACATGCAGGCCAGGACAGCTTTGAATGTGGCCCAACACAAATTTGTAAACTTTCTGAAAACATTATGAGATTTTTTGTTTGTTTGTTTAAGCTCATCAGCTCTTGTTAGTATTCATGTATTTATGTGGCCCAAGACAATTCTTCTTCTTCCAGTGTGGCCCAAGGAAGCCAAAAGATTGGACACCTCTGTTCTAAGGCCTTCCAGTTGCCTTTAATTCAAAATGCTCAGGCCGGGCACGATGGCTCACGCCTGTAATCCCAGCACTTTGGGAGGCTGAGGTGGTTGTATCACAAGGTCAGGAGTTCGAGACTAGCCTGGCCAACATGGTGAAACCCCATCTCTACTAAAAAACAACAAAAATTAGCCAGGCATGGTGGCGTGTGCCTGTAATCCCAGATACTTGGGAGGCCGAGGTGGGAGAATTGCTTGAACCTGGGAGGTGGAGGTTACAGTGAGCTGAGATCACGCCACTGCACTCCAGCCTGGGCGACAGAGCAAGACTCCATCTCAAAAAAAAAAAAAAAAAAAAAAAAAAAAAATGCCAGTGTACCAAAACACCATACTCGGGATCTCGTTCTCTGTGCCCCGACAGTGCTACATGTAGGCAATTTACCTTTTCTCTCTTGGGATCAGAATGTTTTAAGGACTTAGCCTTTACATGTGGTATGAAGAGCAGTCATTTTTGTTTTGTAACTTATTTTTTTATCCACTATCTTACGGGCTATGTTGGTAAATACTGGGATGAGACAACCAGAATACTGTTGGAGACGGCACATGGCAATGTTTTTAGCCTGGGGTCATCTGTTCTATTACAGACAGGTCAGCCACTTGTCTCATAGAGGAAATTAAAAAGGTCTCCGATCCACTTGGTTTTTCTCTATTACTGTCTCAGAGGAACATCACTAAAGAACTTTGGCAGCGAAGGAAGGTAACTCGCACTATTGTTTTAGTGTATCACCAGCACTGGAATTTACGACCTGTGCAAAAGAACCTAGAATTCCACATAGCTCTTGGTCCCTGCCCAGGCCTCTTCTGCATCAGCCAGCACACTTCATTTTCACTGCAGATGTGTCTGTGGGCTCAAAGGCCGGGTTCTGGGGAGGGTTAGGCTCTGATTTTGCTTGGCCGTGGTTTGCTGAGGAAGTTCTGCCTTCTTCAGATTCTCTTCCTTCAGAACAGGGACTTCTCTTCATCACGCAATAAGCAGGGAATTGATTCACTTTGCTTGGGGTTTTTACCCATTGTTATGACTTCTACTCTTTTCCTGAGTAGAAATAATTCAATCAGGAGTTCAGGAATTTTCTGCCCAAGCCAGTTCATCCCTCAGTGGCAAAGCAGACTCCCAGAGGCACTCATTTCCTCCCACACTTGCCTTGAAATTAAAAGCTCCAACCCCTGAGCTTTGTTTGTGTTTTTTGTTTTGCAGAATTTTCTCTTTTTGTCATTTAATTAAGCACACTGAAAAAATGAGGAGGGAATTTTTGAGGCAGGTGGTTTCAGTCATTGATGCCATCTGCTCCTGCGGGCAGACCTGATAAGATTTGCCCACGTCGTCGTCATTGAGTACGTGCCCCTTTTTTTCAGTCCTTGCAGTGAAACATACTTCTTAAAGGAAAAAAAAAATGTACCTGTTATTTTATCATCACACACTTTGCTAATTAATTAGTTGCTCTTTCCTCCACCCCCCCACTGCTCCACATGCACGTGTGTATGCACATACACAACATGCATGTCTAATGACTAATAAAGAGGTGAATCATGCACATGGTAATCTAAGGGACAAAGAACTGGATAACTTCAGACTCCAAACAGTAGCTGCAATATATATGGTGCTTGATAAGCACTCCTTTCTTTTTCTGTTAAAATTTAGCTGCCTCTTTTTGATCCAGTAATACCACACAAAGGGCTTCTTGTTAATACAAAAGAACTAAATTTTCACTGACTTCATATAACCTTCCAGACTTTTACCAAAAAGGATCCATAAGATTTTCTGGCTAAAAGAGAATAGTGTAGGTGTGCTGAATTTTTTTGTGTAAAACATGTCAGAGACCGAAAACCCACACCCCCCAAAATCATTGAGAAGAAACATAGATGCTTCCAGAGTACGGACCTCTTGTGTGCTCTAGAACTCCCCATTGCCTGTGAGGGTGAGATTAGAGACTCTGGGCCACGAGCTTTAGGAAAAGGGAAAAGAGGCCTACTGAGTAGAGCATTAGTTTGTTCCTTTTAGGTTGTATTCTGAAACAAATTTAAAAATAGGAGATTCAAACAAAATTATTACTCAAGTCTTGGGCAAAGATACTGGGGATTATTTTTTAAATAAGACAGACATCGTTTACAAAAAGTTTCTGAAACAAAAAAGTTCTGTCCTGACTATATCTAGGCTTCTGTATCCTTCTCTTCTTTATCATAATGACATGTAGAAATTGAATGAGTATTTTCTTTTACTTTGATTTTCCCACTAATTTCTGAAAATTTTAAACTCTTGCCCTAGGAATTCAACTCCTGCAGAAAACTCACATACTCCTGGCTGACACTGAACAATTCAGGGTTATTCTTTCGTAGTCCCACTGCTGAATTCTTCATGCTAGTACTTTATGAGATAGCCTGTGTCCCTGGTCGCGGCTGTGCCTGTCATGTGGCTCAGGACTGCTTTATGCTAAATCATCAGAGGCGCTCACATACGTTGCTATATCGCTTGATGCATGTAGCTCCATAATCGTTGGAACAAGAAATGGCATTATTTATATGGAATTTAATCTTTTTGGAAAGAGTGATTCGCCTTTGCAGATGACAGTCATCTCATTATAACTTTGCACCTGCATTAGAAGAAGTCCTGGCCGGGCGCGGTGGCTCACGCCTGTAATCTCAGCACTTTGGGAGGCCGAGGCGGGTGGATCACCTGAGGTCGGGAAGTTGAAACCAGCCTGACCAACATGGAGAAACCCCGTCTCTACTGAAAATACAAAATTAGCCGGGCATGGTGGCGCATGCCTGTAATCCCAGCTACTCAGGAGGCTGAGGCAGGAGAATCGCTTGAACCCAGGAGGCGGAGGTTGCAGTGAGCCGAGATCGCGCCATTGTACTCCAGCCTGGGCAACAAGAGTGAAACTCTGTCTCAAAAAAAAAAAAAAGAAGTCCCTGAGAGTTTGCTTGTAAACATTTGGATTCATTCTTGCCTCAGATAGATAGCCCATCTCGTAGACAGAGCCTGGGAGTGCCCCAGGTTGCTTGCTGAGTCCCTGAGCAGTTTCCGAAGGCATCATAGGTCAGCTCTGCAGGGGCAACAACCCACTTTTCTGTTGGGGAAAGCCACCTTGCAATACAATTCAAAAAAATATTATTTTAAAAATAAATACAAGAATGGTGCAGTTCAGGTGAGGAGCTGTGGAAATTTCATGTCGTCATCTTTATTTCTACAATATTACAATGATGCTTCTGTCCTAAGAAGCTTGAGACACCGTCATCTTTGTTACTACTTTGTTTATGTTAGTGCCTCGCCTTTTGGTTTCCTTGTGTGCCCAAAGCTGCTCTCCAGAGAACGTCATCTCAGTTTCCTGATCACAAGCAGGCTTTTCCCTGAGTTAGATCCAGGCATTGAATGCCCAGAGCACATTTAGTATGTGCACGAATCCTCTAGCTTCCCCTCGCATTTGTAAAAGAATCTGATTCACCAGGATGTTTTTGGTTCTTTTATGTAATTTTTCATTTCCTGATTGTGGCAGGTTTTTTTCCATTTTCTATTCATCTGTAACTGCTTTGCCTCAGCCCTTTGTCTCCCTACTTTCTGCCCTGCAGCTAACTTCATGAGAAAGTCCTGTGTTCCCTGGGTCTGGAAACCTGTCTTGTCCCAGGAGACACACTCTAGTTTTCAAGAGACGTGAAAGAGCTTCAGCAACCTCAGAATGTTCTGGTGGCAGCATCAAAATCATGACCATGCATGAATAAGGGGTATTGTCATGTGTGTGCTGATAGAGCCCGGGGACCACTGAATTCTAGCCCCATCTCTGAAATATGTGCCCATCAGGGCAGAGCATTTTAAGTTCCACCCAGCTTCTCTGCAAAGTGGGCCACTTTAGATTTCAGAGATCTCTGTATAAACCAGATTACGAATTTAGGGTCTTGAGGGAGAAAAAAATACGTTATAAATCCTATTAATACTAATGGCTTTTGTTTTACCAGCAGGAAATAAGTAAATTGCTCACATTGGGATAAGATAAACCTTTTAATAACCATTTCTTATAGGCACTGAGTAGTTTGTAGGTAGGCATCGAATTTCCAATGTGGAAATTATGCTGAAAAAACTGTCTCCCAGCAGGGGTATTTATTTTCTTTTCTAAGCCCCACAACATCATCAAATGACAAGAGTCAGCATTCTCATATGCATGTGTGTCCTTTGTATGAACCTTATCTGCCCAGTAGTGCCCAGAAATCAAATGAATATAAACTAAGACTTTGTTTTCGATGTGCTTTTTACTTTTGGCATTTATAAACTCTCTGAGTCATCCCTGGGAGTGGAGGACACGGCAGTGGGACCAGTACTTATATGAATATACAGTCATAGGTTTTATTGTCTTGCTGTCTCTTAAAAAAAAAAAAAGGAAGTTCTACAAGTCTCATGGAAATACTGGAATTGGAGATACATATTTAACATGCTAACTTTATTATATCATGATTTCTACCTAATTTGGTTGTGTTTCAGTAAACGACAATCCCCAGTCATATGACAAACACCTGTTTTTAATAGAATCCATCATCTTCAGAGAAATTGGTTGTATTCATGAGCTAAAACATGAATATATGGGCTGGGCGCAGTGGCTCACGCCTGTAATCCCAGCACTTTGGGAGGCCAAGGCGGGCAGATCACCTGATGTCGGGAGTTCGAGACCAGCCTGACCAACATGGAGAAATCCCGTCTCTACTAAAAACACGAAATTAGCCGGGTATGGTGACACAGGCCTGTAGTCGCAGCTACTCGGGAGGCTGAGGCAGGAGAATCGCTTGAACCCAGGAGGCAGAGGTTGCAGTGAGCCGAGATCACGCCATTGCACTCCAGCCTGGGCAAGAGGAGTGAAACTCCGTCTCAAAAAAAAAAAAAGAAAAAGAAAAAACCATGAATATATTTTTGTTGTATTTGCTCAGTGTCTGTATTTTTTAAACTACTGAAGACAGTAGGCTTGCTGAGTGGCAGTTTGAGGAGGGCTGTGTCCTTGTGCTGACCCTCTCTCCTCTGTTTCAGAGGTGGTAGCCCAGTGGTGCACACAGGGGGACTTGTTGGCAGTCGCTGGGATGGAACGGCAGACCCAGCTTGGTGAGCTTCCCAATGGTCCCCTTCTGAAGAGTGCCATGGTCAAGTTCTACAATGTTCGTGGGGAGCACATCTTCACACTGGACACTCTTGTGCAGGTAAGGATGTTCTCTGGAAACAAGTACATTTTCAGCAGTATACTAGTGAATAGGTTATTATAATTATTGTTGACAAATTTTATGTTAATCTTTTTTTTTTACCTTAGTTAGGTTGTGGTGGGTAAACCAGGAGAAATAAGGGAGAAAGTTTTTGCCTTTTAACCAGAATGCTTTATTCTATTTCCCAGTCAAATGAGCACATAGTGAATAAGCAGAGTAAGCTGGTGTTTATCATCAGTCTGAAGCAGAAATCAGAAAATTGCAGAAGTGAATGCTGAATCTTCACTTATTCACTTGTAGGAGAGGAAGAGTAATTTTCTTCTCTACTCTTAGTGAGTTCTTAGCAGGACTCCCCATTACAAAAGACAGATTAACAAGAGAAAAACAAACAGAAGTTTAATAACATGTGTATCTCCTGCATACGTGGGAGTTAACCCAAAGAAATGAGTAAGTCTCTAGAGCAGCTCAAAAAATTGTCTTCGACTACAGGCTTAAATGCTTCACGGAAACAGAGAAAGAAGGGTGATGTTCATTCTGCAGATTTAAGCCAATGTCTTCTCTCTTTTTTTTTAAGTCTCCAGAAGTCCAGTCATCCTTCTCTTCTTGGTGCAGAGAGAGAGAGACCCTTACATATGTAGATTTTCTTTTCTTTTTTTTCTTTTCTTTCTTTTTTTTTTTTGAGACGCTTTCTCACCCAGGCTGGAGTGCAGTAGCGCAATCTCGGCTCACTGCAAGCTCTGCCTCCCAGGTTCACACCGTTCTCCTGCCTCAGCCTCCTGAGTAGCTGGGACTACAGGTGTCTGCCACCACGCCCAGCTAATTTTTTGTATTTTTACTAGAGATGGGGTTTCACCATGTTAGCCAGGATGGTCTCGATCTCCTGACCTCATGATCCGCCCGCCTCGGCCTCCCAAGATGCTGGGATTACAGGCATGAGCCACCACGCCCAGCCAGATTTTGTTTGTAGATGTAATTTCTCTTACAAAAGGGTAACTCTTCAGAGTTTACCCTATGTCTTTTTTTTTCCTTTTTTTTTTTTTTTGAATTGGAGTTTCACTCTTGTTGCCCAGGCTGGAGTGCAGTGGCGCCATCTCGGCTCACTGCAACCTCCTCCTCCCGGGTTCAAGCAATTCTCCTGCCTCAGCCTCCTAAATAGCTGGGATTACAGGTGCCCGCCACCACGCCCGGCTAATTTTTGTATTTTTTTTAGTAGAGACGGGTTTTTGCCATGTTGGCCAGGCTGGTCTTGAACTCCCGACCTCAGGTGATCCACCTGCCTCAGCCTCCCAAAGTGCTGGGATTACAGGCATGAGCCACCACTCCTGGCCTACCTACCCTGTGTCTTTACCCTGTGTGTATCTCAAAATAACCATCTCGAAATTATCCTTACGCCAAAGAGGCAGATCTGTGGTGGCTTATTCTGGTCTCCTACAGTCATATTTGGGGAAGCATGTCCTGAACCCTGTCACACTCTGATTTTATATTTGTTATGCCAGTGATGAACCTTTACATTTAAACTAAATTGTTGTTAAGCAGTAATTTTAAAAGCTTAAAAGTCTTTAAGAAAGTATACACAGATGGGCCCCCTTTCTATTTGTTTTTATTTCCCAGAAATCTTTAGGCCACCTTATGTTTGGGTCAGTTATAGTGGAGGATGAATTATCAGCAGCGCGTAATAGAGGTATGCCTGGGAGGGAGTTGACAGTGGAGGTGATAATGAACAAGAATCTGTGTCCTAGGAAGGGGAACATCACACACCGGGGCCTGTTGTAGGGTGGGGGTAGGGGGGAGGGATAGCATTTAGGAGATACACCTAATGTAAATGATGAGTAATGGGTGCAGCACGCCAACATGGCACATGTATACATATGTAACAAACCTGCACATTGTGCACATGTACCCTAGAACTTAAAGTATAATAAATATATATATATATATCAAGAAAAAATAAATGGAATAGACTTCATTAAAAAAAAAAAAAAGAATCTGTGTCCTAACATTACTCAGCTCATCAGAGAGGCAGGGATACCAGATATGGGGAAATCTGTAATTACATGCAGGCATTAAATATTTAAATATATATTTTCTTCTTTTAATTGTGGTAAAACACATATAACATAAAATTTATCGTCTTAACCATTTGTAAGTGTACTGTTTTGTAGTGCTGAGTGTATTACATTATTATACAACCAATTTCCAGCACCTTTTCATCTTGCAAAACTAAAACTCTTTACCTATTAAACAACTACTCCCTGTTTCTCCCTCCTCCCAGTCCATGAGAAGCACCATTTTACTATCTTTTCTGTGAGTTTGACTCTACAAACCTCATGTAAGTGGAATTATGCAATATGTTGACAAACCAAATTCTGTACAATATTTAAAGAGGTTTATTCTGAGCCAAATATGAGCAACCATGGCCTAGGACACAGTCTCAAGAGGTCCTGAGAATATGTGATGTGCCTTAGGTAGTCAGGTCACAGCTTGGTTTTGTACATTTTAGGGAGACAGAAGTTACAGACAAAGACATACATCAATACCCATAAGGCACATGTTGGTTAAGCCTGTGGAAAGATAGGACATCTTCAAACCAGGCCATACACATGTCACGGTGGATTCAAAGATTTTCTGATTGGTTGAAAATCTTTGGTTGGTTGAAAGTTGGTTGAAAGAGTTAAGCTTTGCCTAAAGGCTTGAAGTCAGGAGAAACAAGTGCTTGAGTTAAGGTAAGGGGGTTGTGGAAGCCAACGTTCTTGTTCCCCGCGGCAACACCCCCCGCCGCCAGACGGAGGTCTTGCCCTGTCCCACAGGCTGGAGTGTAGTGGCGCGATCTCAGCTCACTGCAACCTCTGCCTCCCGGGTTTAAGCAGTTCTGCTTTCACCCTGTTGACCAGGCTGGTCTCCAACTCCTGACCTTGTGATCCGCCCTCCTCGGCCTCCTATAGTGCTAGAATTACAGGCAGGAGCCACTGCGCCTGGCCCCAAGGTTCATGTTATGCAGATGAAACCACTTAAGTAACAGGCTTCAGGGTGAATAAATGGTAAATGTCTCCTTTCAGACCTTAAAAGGTATCAGACTCTTGGTTAAATGTCTCCTGAATCAGGAGAAGACCTAGAAAAGGAAGGAGATTCTCTACAAAATGCAAATTTCCCAACAAGAGATGGTTTTGCCATTTGCAGGTTTTGCCATTTCAAAATATATCAACAAACTATATTTGGGGGTAAAATACTTTGATTTCTTTAAACGTGATGCTATGTCAGAATCACGTTGGAATTTGGTATCTTATTGCTACAAAGAGTCAGTTTTATCAGTCTTTCCTCTATTTTAATGTTAATGTTGGTCAGTTGTGCCTAAACCCCAAAGGGATGGGGGCAATTTAAGGACCATGCCCAACCTTCCTTCCTGTCACAGCCTGAACTAGTTTTCTAGACTCCTTGGCCAACAGCAGGCCCATTCCGTAGGTTGGGTGGCTTCGAATTTTATTTTTGGTTTACAAGTGTTTATTTTTTTCTGACTGGCTTATTTCACTTAGCATAATGTCCTTAAGGTTCATCCATGTTGTACCATGTGTCAGAATTTTCTTTCTTTTTAAGGCTGAATAATATTTTATTGTATGGATATACCACATTTTGTTTACCCATTGATGGACATTTGGGTTCCTTCCATCTTTCGGCTGTTGTGAATAATTCTTCTGTGAACATGGGTGTACAGATATCTCTTTGAGACCCTGCTTTTCGAGTCTTCTGGATTTGTGCCCAGAAGTGGACTTGCTGGATCATATGGTAATTCTATTTTTAGTTTTGTGAGGAACTGCCATACTGTTTTTTCATAGCAGCTTGTTAACAGAAAGACTAAACTGTAAAATATTTTAAAGAGGTTTATTTTGAGCCAGTATGAGTGACACTGGCCCAGCAAAACAGTCTCAAGAGGTCCTGAGAAAGTGCGCCCGAAGCAGTTGAATTACAGTCTGGTTTTGTACATTTCAGGGAGGCAAGAGTTACAGGCAAAGACATAAATCAACATGTGGAAGGTATACGTTGGCTCAGCTTGAAAATGTGGAATATCTTGAAACCAGAAGAAGTAGAGGAGTATCCAAGTCAGGTAGATTCAGAGATTCTTTAATCTACAGTTAGTTAAAGCAACAAAATTTGGTCTAGAACTTGGGAGTCAGCAGAAAGGAATATTTTAAGTTAAAACGTTCGGAAGCTATGTCAGAGTCAGCCAAAATTATGACCCATTTAGTGAGATTGATGGCCTGTAGGCATGGCTTAAGGCTTGCCTTGCATGGCCTTAGGTATTGTTTAGAATTTGTTATCTTAGTGCCATCAAGAGCCTTTTGTCAGTCTTATGATCTCTATTTTAACATTTACTCAGGTCAGTTGGACCTAAATTCCAGATGGGAGGGAGTATAATGAGGTGTGTCCAGCCTCCCTTCCTGTCATGGCTGGGAATTCAGTTTTTAAGGTTTTTCTGGGGTTTCCTTGGCCAAGAGAGGCTCCATTCAGTCGATAGGGGGCTTGGGATTTTATTTTTGGTTTACAGGCGGCACCACTTTACATTTTCACTAACATTACACAAGGATTCTAGTTTTTCCACATCCTTGCCAACATTGTCATTTTTCTGGGATTTTTTTTGGACTAGCCATCCTCTTGGATGTTAGGTGATATCTCATTGTGGTTTTGATTTGCATTTCCCTAAGGATTAATAATGTTGATTAGTGATGTTGTCGCGTATCTTCTTTTGAGAAATGTGTGTTCAAGTCCTTTGCCCATTTTTCAATCAGGTTATTTGGGTTTTTGTTTTTAAGAAGTAGGATTAAACTGTGTCTTTGGGCAGTATAATATCTTGAGCAAATAAGCATATTTGTTCACTCATTTGTTCAAGCATCCAGCCAAGATATTTTGAGGAGCTACTGTGTGGCTGGCACTGAGCTCTGAGTGCTCGTGTTTCAGGGCTGAACAAGGAAGACATGATCCATATCTCCTAGGAGCTCACAGCTCGTTAAGGAAGACAGACAAGTGATGACACAGAAATGCTTTTGACTTTGAAGTAGAACTGTTTACCTGGTGCTTTGATAACCTGGAGGAAAGGAGTCTTGCACCTGCTCTTTGTGGGTATTTTTCCACCTCTGCCTGATCACTTTTCTCACTCTGTATTCCTCAGACAATTTCAACCGCTCTTACAGCTTTAATTCCAATCTCAATGAAGGTCTGAAGCCTAAGGAAAGAGGCCTGTATAGACCCACCTGCTTACTTCACAGACCCATTAGCCATCTCATAAGCATTGCACATTCAACATGCCCAAATCTCGGAACACTCCACCTCTTAAATAATGCTCCTCTTCCAGGTTGTGGTCCAGCTGCTCAAGCCAGAAGTCAACAGTCAGCCTGTCCACTGAATCCCAGTGGGTATTTTTACCTCCTAGATATCTTCATGTCTACATCCTTTTGTTTTCCTTGGCCACCACCTTAGTCCAAGCCATCCTCATCTTAGCTGCAGTGTTTGAGCCACGCCTTTCCCTTCCTTTTTTTTTTTTTTTTTTGGACAGAGTTTCGCTCTTGTTGCCCAAGCTGGAGTGCAATGTTGCAATCAGCGTTCACTGCAACCTCTGCCTCCCAGAATCAAGTGATTCTCCTGCCTCAGCCTCCCGAGTAGCTGGTATTACAGGTGCGTGCCACCACACCCGGCTAATTTTTTGTACTTTTTTAGTAGAGATGGGGTTTTACCATGTTGGCCAGGCTGGTCTTGAACTCCTGACCTCGTGATCCACCCGCCTCAGCCTCCCAAAGTGCTGGGGTTACAGGCGTGAGCCACCGCGCCCTGCCTGCCTTTCCCTTTTAAACTGTTCTTCACTTTGCAGCCACAGTCTTTGTAAAATCACAAGTCAGATCAGTAGCTTCTTACTATCCTTAGGATAAAGTTAAAAAATTCATTGTGCCTTAAAAAGATCACCATAATCTGGCCCTCCATCCCCTCTAGAATTAGCTCTTACCACTCCATCCTCCTCTGATCCTGCCAATCTGGATTTTTCTGTTTCTCAGTTTACCAGATGCCTCCTTTCTTCCAAGCTTTGCACCACGCCTGGAACAAATCTTGGCTCATGGCAGTCTCAGTAAATACTGGTTGAATGAATCAGTGAGCCTTAACATTGTATCTTACTGCTGCCCATTACTTGGTGAGTTATGTTGGGGCAGCAATCCTCTCCAGGGGGCACCAGCTGCAGAGAGTCTGTCCCTTGCAGACCCCTGACCCAGCAACGGATGAATAAAGTACACTGACACACAGATACTCTGCTTTCCCAGTCCAGCTGTGTGGGAGCCGCTTACAGACTCCCTGCTGAGTCCTGTAAACAGTTGCGACTCCACTCGCATTCATTCAGTAAGATTAATTAACAAAAGCTTGAGTCAACACCATTAGAGGGTAATTGACATTGTGGACTTCCCGAGTAAAAAGCACTTAAGCACCTGGTACATCAAAGGTTAGTCTTAAGATTATATGAGTAAACAAGCTAGGTAGGTAAACTACGCTGCCTTTCTTTATTACTATTTTAGTTTGTTTAACTAAAGGTAAAGGGATCAGGCCGCCTTCAGCCACATAAATTACCGAAGTTACACAAACTTCTCAGCTTTCCAAGATTTGTGTCTATTTCTATAACTATCTCTAATATTTTTCCACCAGCCTGATTGAACCCCAGCATTATGTAATTTCCAAGGATCAGATAACTTAAACTTATTTGCCATTTATATTATCTCTTGGTTTCTTTAGCCACTGGCAATCATAACATAATTTCTTTTAAAAAATTAATAATAAATCACTTTTAGAAATAGAATACAGTTTGATTACAGCATAGTTTATGTAAGGGGCAACAACAGGAAGTAAGACTAGAAAAGTGTCTTAGGACCAAATGTGTCTTAGTCTGTTTGGGCTGCTATAAGAAAATACCTTAGACTGGGTGATTTATAAATAATACAAATTTAATTCTCACAATTCTGGAGGCTGGGAAGTCCAAGATCCAGGCACTGATAGATTCAGCGTCTCGTCCGCTCCATAGATGGCGCCTTGTGCCTGTGTCCTCACATGGTAGAAGGAGTAAAAGCAGGGAGGCGCCTCCCTTTAATCTCTTTTATAAGGGCACTAATCCCATCGTGAGGGTGGAGGCCTTATGACTTAATCACTTCCCAAAGGCCCCACCTAATACCACCACCGTGGGAACTAGATTGCAAAAAGAATTTCGGAGGGACACACATTCAGACCATACATAGCACTGACCAAGATGTTAAACTTCATTTGGCCTTTTGTTTTGTATTTTTATTTTATGAGCAAGGGAGAGGTGAGACAGGGCTTTGGGGAGACTAAACTGACGTCAGTGTTATTATCTCAGTAAGACGGAATCAGGACAAAAATCCAGAACGGTGAAAATAGAGTGGAAGAGAGACACAGAGTTCAGAGAGATTGTAAGAGATTTGGCTTCTGGAGGACTGTGAGGAGGAGGAGGTCAGTACTAGTGAAAACAGACCTTTTTTTTTTTTTTTTTTTCTCGAGACAGGATCTCACTCTGTCATTCAGGCTGGAGTGCAGTGGCATGATCTTAGCTCACTGCAACCTCCACCTCCTGGGTTCAAGCGATTCTCCCACCTCTACTACAGGTGTGTGCCACCACACTGGCTAATTTTTGTATTTTTTGGTAGAGACAGCGTCTCACCATGTTGGCCAAGGCTGGTCTTGATTTTCTGACCTCAAGTGATCTGTCTGCCTCGGCCTTCCAAAGTGCTGGGATTACAGGTCTGAGCCACCACACCTGGCCAAAAGCAGACCATTTTAGTTACTGTTGCAGCCACATCTCTAAGGGTGGAAGGCGTTTGGGGATGAGGGACTAGAACTGAGGCAAGAGATTGGGGTGGAGATAGAGATTTGGAGTCATCCACATGGAGGCCATAGTTGGAGAAATGAAATGGATTTAATGTCAAAGGAATGAATAGAATGAGGGGAAATGAGGAAAGAACCAAGCATAGAACTTTGGGTAGTGGAGTGATAGCCTTCATTTAACAAGCAGCAGAAGGAAGGAGATGGAAGAGGAATGTCATAGAGAACTGTTACCAGGGGTCCTTGCTCCCAGAGCTCCCAAGATGGTGGTGGGCTGCTTCCAAAATGGCGGCGGGCCACTTCCAAGATGGTGGCAAGCCTTGTGTTCTCTGACCTGGGGTTCTTGGCCTCACGGATTCCAAGGAATGGAATCTTGGGCCATGCAGTGAGTGTTATAGCTCTATTAGAAGTCGTGGGTCACAGAAGAGAACCGTGGAACCCAGTGACTAGTGTTCAGCTCGATTAGGGTGAACACAGTCACTTAGCCGTGCAGGAACAATGGCAAGCCTTTAGCCTGATCGGGAGCGGCAATGGGCACCTCGCTGGATCAGGAACACAGCAGACACCCCGCCAGATTCGGAGGGATGGGAGTCAGCGGCGGGTCTGCGACGGCGGCAAACAGCAGTGGTGGACAGCGAGCGAAAGCTCAGCTTGAGCCTTAACAAACATGGACCAGAAGAGTGCAGTTGCAAGATTTAATAGAGTGAAATAGAGTGAAAACAGAGCTCCCATACAAAGAGGGGACCCAAAGGGGGTTGCTGTTGCCGGCTCGAATGCCTGGGTTTATATCCCGATCCTTGTCCCTCCTGCTGTGCTCTCAGGCAAGAGATGATTGGCTATTTCTTTACCTCCTGTTTTTGCCTAATTAGCATTTTAATGAGCTCTCTGATTGGTTGGGTGTGAGCTAAGTTGCAAGCCCTGTGTTTAAAGGTGGATGCGGTCACCTTCCAAGCTAGGCTTAGGGATTCTTAGTCGGCCTAGGAAATCCAGCTAGTCCTGTCTCTCAGAACCATTAAAGGAAATATGTCAAACAAGAGAACAACAGTTGAAAGTAGACATGAAACATTGGATTTGGAGGTTTTAAGGTCAAAAATGGTCTCACTAGAATGGTGATGGAAGTCACATGGTAAAAGATTTTTCGTTCATTCAGTCATCTTTATTGAGCCATGTATGCCAAGCATTGTTCTAGGTGCTGGAGATACAGCTGTGACAGCCAAGATAAAGAATTGGCGACTAAGCAGCTAGTGAAGAAGTTGAGGCAGCACATGTAAACTACTGTTTTGACGGGGTTTGAGGGGAAGGCAGAGAGAGGATGGTAACTTGAAATGGAGAGGCATGACTGTGTTCATATACAATTAATAAGTCTTTGGGGAAAAAAGAAGAAATAAGCAAGAAAAAGTACAGCAAGGGACAAGAGCCCAGTGCAAGTTGGAAGATGTGGGTTTGAGGGCAGTAGGGAGATTTAATCTGGAAGAGACAGAAAGGAAGGAGAGATTGTAGAAAGAGACAAAGGATTTTTAAGTAAAGGAGGGAGCCAAAGCACACACACACTACAGGACAATGCCTGTCTTCTCAATAAGCTAAAGGCAGGATGAAAAGCACAAGGAAGATTCGGCAGGAGTGCCATGGAGTGCCATCCACTTGCCATTCCGGATAATAAAGTGAGAGTCAGTGATGTCCATGCCTTCACTGTAATCCTAGAGTCAGTAGTACCGATTGCCTAAAATTAGGAACTGGAAAGGTGAGTGTAGTAGCAGGGCCAAGGAGTCGAAGGAATCTAGGAAACTGCTAAGGATACTATGGAATTGGGCAGCCATGGCATCAGTGGTTAGATACTTCATGACCTGAGGCTAGGAAGTGTAAAGTCATAAAAAGACATGTTCAAGAGGAGGTGATACAAACAAAATGGGAAGTTGTGGTTGGATAGGGACTTTAAATTTCTGTTTTGGAAGTGAAGTCATTCTGCGTTAACCCAGGAAAGAGCTGAAGTAGAACAGAGTTAAGGCCATATGTATGAGGCCAGGGCATTGGCAAAACAAACATAAATATTAGAGTTCCTGTGGATTTGGGATTGAAGGAAGGAGAGATTACCTTGATTCTGTTTGTGTCCCCACTGCCAGTTCATTGCCTAGAACGTAGTAGGTACTTAGTAAATCTTTCTTCAGTGGGTTTATGGATGGACTGGTGTCAACATAGGCTTTCTTTCATCTTTCTGTTGATTGTTTGAACCTGTAGGCTGTGTCACATTTATAATCAATCTGATGCTGGCTTTTTATAAGGCTTTTATGGTTAGAATATTTGTGAATTCAAGTGCTGAAACACACTCAGCATTGTCCCCACTTCATCTGACTTAGGGCCCCCTTCCTGCTGGCATTGTGTTCCTTCTACAGGGAATGTCCTTCCCGCCGTTTTAGCTCAGGAATTGGATCCTCCTCAGTGCCAGCTCAGTCACGTTTTCTTTTAAAGCTGCCCAGTGGGTTGAGGCTCCCCTTCTCTGTAAACCCTCGGGGTGTTTAACACCTCTGGCATGTATTACACTTTTCTGTCTACTTGTCTTATTTTCCTGAAGACAGAGGCTTCCTTTTTCTGACCAGTGCCTAGACTATAGTAAAGGTTTTATGGCCTTAACCATTGCAGAAGTTCTCATCAGCCATCACATGAAACTAACATGGATCCTGAATTTAAACTGTTTGAGCTCAGGAATAAGAGAAAAGGCCCTGACTGATCTTCCTTTGAAGAAAGATATCCCTACAGTACCTCAGCATTTCAATAAATTATTGATTCTTTTTTTCATTGAGGGTCCATTTCAACCATTGAAAAAATCGCCTCAATAATAGAAAGTTAAATAATGATGCCATTAAAAATCAAGTACAATATTAATTATATTTAGCACCAGTTTAACTCTTGTCTAATGATTCGAAAATCACATGTGATCTATGCTGTGCTATTCAAGGAGTCCAAAGGCAGGGACATTTTTATAGCAGGAAGGAAGTTAGGCGATTTATTGGACTGCTTATAAAAAGAACTAAATGCAATTTAGATTGGATAATGTATTTCCAAGTTAATTAGATTGTAGGTTATTGCGTACAAAACCATTGCCTGGGACGAACTTGCAGCAGCAGCATCAGCTTTAAAATTGATTCTCTTGATTTACTTGTAACAGCAATGCTTATGGCTGGAGCTCTTCTAAGGAAATATGCTATGATTTATTTTCCTTTCTGTCCTACATGTTGTAATGTAAAATTCTGTAATTTATCTCATTAGCTGTTATCTGTGACTCTCTATATATTCTTGCATATCTGAAAATATAACAGGTTTTTAGAGTTAGCACTACTGACTGAAGTTTGTAGGCTTCAATAATTTAGGCCCAGGTTTTTGTTTTGTTTTATGGACTTCTGGCATTGAAGGCCAGTGGAGAGGTCACCCTATATTCTGTAAGGTTCAGTTGTTGATGTGATACTGGGTAAAAAATTAAGAGAGGAGAAGGTGGAAAAAGATGGGTATGGGAATTTAAAAATCAAATAAGAGATTGCATGTGTGATTGTGGACTTCTGTACTCTTGGAGGCGAATCCTATAGCAAAAATAGACTTGCATTCTTTCACTTAGGATTAACTCTGCCTGTTCTGCTGAAGTTGCCCCTGTTGTGCTTTTCCCATTTTTTCTTGTAAGTAGATGAGAAAGTCCTTCATGGGTCTTGTCTGCTTACAAAATACAAGGATGGTTGTGTTCTTTTAAAACTAAAATTTGGTTGACCGAACGCTGAACTAGCTTTTATTACTACAATTTAGTTGGTGGCCAAATCATTATAACTTTGTATTCAAAATTGTCTGTGGCTCCAACCAACGTAGTTTGACGGTGACCGATCACCAACTTGGTCTGTTTTTGTTTGTTTGTTTTTAGACAGAGTTTTGCTCTCGTTGCTTAGGCTGGTGTGCAATGGCGCGATCTCAGCTCACTGCAACCTCTGCCTCCCGGGTTCAAATGATTCTCCTGCCTCAGCCTCCCGAGTAGCTGGGACTACAGGCATGTGCCACCACGCCCGGCTAATTTTCTTGTATTTTTAGTAGAGACAGGGTTTCACCATGTTGGTCAGGCTGGTCTCAAACTCCTGACCTCACTGATTCTCCTGCCTCAGCCTCCCAAAGTGCTGGGATTACAGGAGTGAGCCATAACATGCCTGGCCTTTTTAAAATTTGTTATAAACAGAGTCTCACTGTCTCCCAGGCTGGAGTGCAGTGGCATGATCATAGCTCACTGTAGCCTCAACCTCCTGGGCTCAAACGATCCTCCTGCCTCAGCCTCCCAAGTAGCTAGGACTACAGGTGTGCACCACCACACCCAGCTAATTTTGAAAATTTGTTTTGTAGAGACAGGGTCTTGCTATGTTGCCCAAGCTGGTCTTGAATTCCTTGCCTCAAGCAATCCTCCTGCCTCAGCCTCCCAAAGTGCTGGGATTATAGGCATGAGCCATTGCACCTTGCCCTTCATCTGTTTTAAAGTGAACTATTTTGCACATGTTTGTACAGACATAAAACATTTCATCCTACTAGGTGCATTTTCTTCAAGACAGATCCCCCATCCTTCTTAGGGAGAGCTACAGAAAGAACAAACAAAGGGTGAAGAGGGAGGCTGGAGAGCCTCCGACTGTCCCAGGAATCTGCCTCCTCGGTGGCCGGGTAGCCAGTCCTCAGCCCAAGGCCTCCCTCAGTCATCCAGAAACCCTGTGCTGGCACTGCCTGGTTTTCCCTGTCCAGGACCAGTATAGTTGGTTTTTGTTCCTCCTACATTTTCAGAAGACTCTATCCAACTCACTGCTATATACAAAAATAGTAATATAGTGAGGAAGCTTTCAATTCCAATTAAATAGATTTCTCCTCTCAGCCAGGCCTCTGCTCAAACCACCTCCAGGGCAGCCTCCCTGCTCCCTCTCTTCAAAAAGACCCCCTTGCTGTTGCTCTGGCTCTCCCTCAACACTGTTTTTTACTTCATGGAATTTCACTACCTCACATTATCAGGTAGTTCCTGTCACAGATACTGAGATACAGGTTGAGTACTCCTTATCTGAAATGCTTAGGACCAGAATTGTTGTGGATTTCAGATTTCTTTTTAATTTCAGAATATTTGCATTGTATCAGGTGAGCATCCCAAATCTGAAAATTCGAAATACTCCAATGAATATTTCCTTTGAGCATCTTGTTGGCACTCCAAAAGTCAGATTTTGGAGCATTTTGGGTTTCAGATTTTCAGATTAAGGATACTTAACCTGTATTTATTCTCTCCCTGCCACGCCAGGATGTAAGCTCCACAAGGGCAGAGAATGTATTTGATTCATTGTCAGTCCCCTTATAACTAGCATGGATCTGTCCATTTGTATACATTTAGCAAATATTTATCTAATGACTAACAGCTCAGTAGATAAAAAATGATTGGCTGGACGCATGGCATGTCTTGTGTACTAGCAGGAGGAGAGGTGGCAGAGTAAGGAACGGGCACCAGGCCTTGATTGCCACACTCCCTGGTGGGAGGTGAGGCAGGGCTGGCCCGCTCCTTTTCCTTTCCGGGGCTCAGCCTCAGCATTGAGGGGGAGAAGCCAGAGGAGAAGCCTGCCCCTCCATGGGCCACTCCCCTCCAGCACTGTGGCCTAGAGTTTGTTCTCTCCAGCTGAGCAGTGGTTCTCCCTGTTCCACCAGACCCACACTCCCTGAAATGCAGCTCAGTTTCTTGCACTTTTGCCTCAGATTTAGACGTGTAAAATATGTGAACCTCCCTATGCAAATTAAGATTTGAATGTCATCTGCTTCACAGTTCTAGCCATCAGTTCTAAAAATAGTCATTTTATGGGATTTGAGAACGAGATTAAGACCACAAACTTACAATTGGGTTTTTCCCTAGCAGACAGCAGCTGTTCAAACACAACGTGAATCTGGGAGCTTTGAAGAGCTGTGCTGTTCTGCTGCGGCTCAGCCTAGTAGGTGGAGGTTCTTAGGGAGGAGGTACCTTCAGCATGGGTGAGGTCTGTGGGCCTGCGGACAGTGTGTTCATGTTCTGCCATCACCCATGAACCTAGAGGACAGAGTGATGGAAATTGATGACTGTGAGGTGGCGAAATCAGGACTAGCATTAGTGAACGCCCCGCCCCGTGTCTGTGGCCACGTGCAGTTAGCGCCATTTGACTCTTGTTCTTGCCAAAACTACAGAACATTTGTAGCAAGGGCTTTATAGGCTGGAATACCAGTAAACAGCCAGGGAAAAATTAACACTAGCAGAAATGTGACTTTTAAAAAGTAAGATGACCTGTTAAGGACTTTCTGTGGACTTACAGGGGTCCTGAGAAGTCATACCCTGCTGCCTCACTTCTGACCAAACAGTCATCACAGTCATTCATTTCCCCAGGTCAGTGATGACTCAGAATCTTCAGACAAGAGGGGCAGTTCTTGTTATCTGTCACTCCTTCCCCGTTTTTCTAGCACAGCCTTAAAAATTATTATGGCAAAGGTACCAGCGTTTATTTTGCTGCTTTATCATCTTACATGGACTATATGCTACACAAACTAAATTAAATTAAAGCAGTGTGTCCGTGCCCTGCCCTCTCCCAGAGTAAGTTTTCACTGACTTGGGCAAGTAAATGAGTGCTGCACCCTAATTAATTTAATATAAATTCCTGTGTTGGTGTTCTTGTCCCATTCTTAGAAGAGGGGATTTCCTGGTAACATTGCCCTAGATAATAATTATTCCTTTGAGACCCTGCAGGCCTCACTTCTCCAGGCTAAATAATTTCAGCCCTTTTTCTCCCAGGTTCTAATGTTCCATCCTTTAATCTTTCGAGTCTTCTCACTCCTGCTTGGCTGAGAATTCTAAGTCGTCCGAGCTAATGTGCTACCTGGTTTGGAGTCACACCATCCTCCCTCACCTTCTAGATGTGCCAGCGACTGTGTTCCGTGTTCATCCAACAATGCTACCTGGCTAATTACCTGTGGGCTCTTTTCTGCTGTGATGAACCCCGCAGATCATTTATTTATTTGCTGTGTAAACAGCCTGTTTCTCTTCCTATTTGCCTTTTCTATAGACATGTTTGGTTTGTTTCTGAGTAAAGCAGCTTTGACCAAATGGACTAAGGGGCCGTTTGGGGCTCACGATTTTGTATGTGATGGACAAATGGTTAAATTTTTCAGTGGAGTATTACACATTCTTTAGGCTGTGGTATCAATATGCTGGCACTTCAGAGAGTCAGCACCATGTAGTAAGATAAGGACCAGCAGTGGAGCTGGGGAGGGATGAGAATCACAGCTCTTCCACCATTTATTACTATAACAAGGTACCTAGCCTGCCTTAGCCTCTCTAACCTCATATGTTAGATGAGAATAATGTTATTCATGTGGGAGAGTAGAACGGATGCAGTGAATTCAGGTATGTGAGCATTTGATGTGCTTGCTGTTGGAATGTAGTTTTGCAGACAAGGTTGTTTTTGTCATGATGGGTGGTAATTATATATATAAAGGTAACAAAGCTGATTTTCATCTAGTTGAAGGTCTGTGTGAGTGGTTTAAGTTCTTGGTACAAAGATATAAGAGACACATACTTATGATAATTGTATATAAAATATATCATCAACTGTTATACAGAGATAGTTACTATGAAAAGCAGAACTAGGAGGGAGGAGGACAGAGGATAAATACAGAGTGTCTGCCTTTCAGATAGCTGGACTAAAGAGGAATGGGAAATTAGAGGGAAGAAGTGTCTGATGTTTCTGCAGCCAGTCAGGTTGTGCTCATTGAAAACTGTTTTTCCAAACAACCTCATTAAAAAGTGGGCAAAGGACACGAACAAATACTTTTCAAAAGAAGACATACATGCAGCCAACAAGCATATGAAAAATGCTCAACATCATGAACCATTAGAGAAATGCAAATCAAAACCACAATGAGATACTATCTCACACCAGTCAGAATGGCCATTATTAAAAAATCAAAGAATAATAGATGTCGGCATGGTTGCAGAGAAAAGGAAACGCTTCTACACTGCTAGTGGGAGTGTAAATTAGTTCGGCCATTGTAGAAAACAGTGTGGCATTTCCTCAAAGAATTGAGAACTAACGTTCGACCCAGCAATCCCATTACTGGGTATATACCCAAAGGAATATTTGTTCTATCATAAAGACCCATGCATGCATATGTTCATTGCAGCACTATTCACAATAGCAAAGACATGGAATCAACCTAAATGCCCATCAGCAGTAGACTGGATAAAGAAAATGTGATACATAAACACCATGGAATACTATGCAGCCATAAAAAAGAACAAGATCATGTCCTTTACAGGAACATGGATAGAGTTGGAGGCCACTATCCTTAGCAAACTAACGTAGGAACAAAAAAACCAAATACCATATATTCTCACTTCTAAGCCAGACCTGAATAACAAGAACACATGGATACAGGAAGGGGAACAACTTGAGGGTGGAGAGTGGGAGGAGGGAGGAGGGAGAAGATCAGAAAAAATGCCTATCGGGTACTATGCTTATTATCCAGGTGACAAAATTACCTGTACACCAAATCCCTGTGACACAGTTTACCTATATAACCTGCTTGTGTACCCCTGAACCTAAAAGTTAGAAACAAAAATAAAACCATTTTTTTGGGGACTTGAGCTCTAAGTTATGAATATTGTCTTAGGGGGCTCAGAGGTAAAGGGACAGCAGCGTATCTTTAAGATCAAGCATGATTTTGTTACTAATAGAGCCTCTGTCCTAACCTGTACTTTTGGGGGTTGATGATACCAGAGTAATTTTTCTGTGCATTTTCTGTGTGTTGGTTTGCCCTGTCTTCAGCAGTGATTATGTATTTCTGTAAGTTAATAGGTCCCTTTGTGTGGGGCCTGCCCCCTGTGTGGAATCATCTCATATGGAGACATGTCCTGAAAGTGTCCCAGAAGCCCCTAGACTTGAGTTTTCCAGACTCCTTGGCCAACAAACATGGCCCTCCCCTGGGGACTGTGGCCATCACCCCACCCTGCAACTGCCTGGCCTCCTGTGGTAGAAAGGGAAGATGAATGATCATCAGAGCTCCATCTGTCTGGATCGGAATGAACAAATCTCTTGCTGCTTCTCCGTCACGACCCTTCACCTTTCTTTCTCCCTTGGCTAGATGGCACCCCTGAGCTTTGGATTTTTTTTTATTATAAGAATTTTCTAACTTGCATATTTGCATTTTGGCCTGCCTTCTCAAAGATAATGATGGCCATGACCCTAGCGAGGCTACCACAGGAACCGTGTTCTCCTCAATCACCTTTCCAGGGAGCTTTCTTTCCCTGCACCGTCAGTGCCAAGGGAGGCTGAAAATGCAGTGACTGTGGGTTATATACTGTGATGGCCCCAGAAGGGCTGTGACTCCATCACCTCCTGTAATCCTCACAGGGTCCCCACTCATGAGAAAAGGGGGAGGCTTCTAGGGGTTATGGATAGTCCCCAGGTCACACAGCTGGTAAGACCAAGTCCATTGTTGATCTGACTCTGGACAGAAGGGAAGGGCCATCTGGTCTACCTCATCACCACCTCCCCAAGCCATGGGAACCACCCTTGGGTAATTTGGGAATCTAGAAAAACAGCCCTTCAGTAAGGAATGTGAGTTACTGCACCACAAGGTGATTGCCCCTACTAGTAGAAACCTTACTACCCAGAGCTCAGTTGGGTTTCATGACCCCAAATTAAATGAAATATAATACAGGTAAACAAACTTTATAAAATTATTCCAATGCTTTAATGCTCTGGCCTGGGGACCTAATTACTTTTATTTTATTTTGTTTTATTTTTAAGATGAGAATCTCACTGTATTGCCCAGGCTGGTCTTTCAGCCTGGCCTCATGCAGTCTTCCCACCTTGGCCTTCTAAAATGCTGAGATGACAGCCTTATGCCACCATGCCCAGCCCTCTAGCCAATTTTCAATAAACATACTGAATTTTCGTAATATAGTGTCTAACATTCTCTACTGTGCTTTTAAAACCAGTATTCTCAAAACAGCTTATTTTATTTTGCTCGAGACAAGTGTGCATTATCCCTTTTTGCTTCCCACAAGAGCAAAAGCTTGAGCATTGTCTTCCCTTCACTTCCTGCCAGCGCCCCATCATCTCCATCTGCTGGGGTCACCGGGACTCGAGGCTGTTGATGGCATCAGGACCAGCCCTGTACGTGGTGCGTGTGGAGCACCGGGTGTCCAGCCTGCAGCTGCTGTGCCAGCAGGCCATCGCCAGCACCTTGCGTGAGGACAAGGACGTCAGCAAGCTGACTCTGCCCCCCCGCCTCTGCTCCTACCTCTCCACTGCCTTCATCCCCACCATCAAGGTAAAGCCCTCCACCCCTCCCTCTTCCTCCTCCCTCACCTATGCTGGCTCCCCACAGAGCCAGGGCAGAGACAGGTGAGGGTACCAGAGTGAGCACATGGGGCCATGTGCAGCTGTGCAGGATCCTGTCATGTGCTGCCAGGTCTGCAGTCTGTCGAAGCATCATGGTCCATGTCCATGAGAGATTTGCCCTGTGTGGTGGCTGTTATCTTTCTCATGGCAAAGCTGGTATTCCTGGACTTCTGTGTCCCTCTGATGATCAAAGGAGCGACCATTATTCAGCATTTCCTATATACTAAGCATTGCACCAGTTAATTTTTAGAAATCTGTCTTGTTCAGTCCTGACTTCCTGACAGATGCCATTATTCGCATTTAAGGAAGCAGGAAACAAGTTAAGAGAAGTTAAGTAACTTGCTCCCTAGCTGGTTAGGGGGACAGTCAGGATTAGACCCACCCCAGTTCTAGGGCCTGCTCTCAGCACTGCTGAGGAGGGCCACTCCAGCCAGCACTCAGCGTCAGCCACCTTTTATACCAGTGGGAACTCTAGAAGGTAGCATGTAGAATGCATCTGCCAGTTGCTGTTCAAGTGTGGGTCCCCCTAACCTTGGGTTTTCCCAAGTGGTTCTCTTTTATATTCTGTCTCTCTTCTTAGTAGCAGACCCATTTGTTGGTTACTTTTTTCCTGAAACATCAAAGTTTTAGAATCTGTTGGGTTTTTTTTTTTTTCCTAAGTTGCCTTACACTATTGATTCTACACGAGCAGATCTCAACACCGGTGTATTATATAGCATTGGAAAATATAGGTGCCCAAGGCTGCCCCTATGGATCCTGATTTCATTGTCTGATGTGGGATCCTGGTTTAGATATGCTTCGAAAGCTTGCAGGAGATTCTCACATGCTCCTACCATTGCAAACCACTGTTCTACACCACATAGTTACCCTCTTCCCCAGGCCCCCAGCCTGTGCTCTGTCTGGAACAGTAGCGTTTTTAGTTGACCTGCCCCCGTGCCCACTCTCTTTCCCTCTCTCTCTGCCTCTCTGGAGTCCCAGCTCTTCCTTTTCTTCCTGTATCCTCCAGCCCCCAATTCCAGATCCGAACAACATGAGAGACTTTGTCAGCTACCCATCAGCCGGCAACGAGCGGCTACACTGCACCATGAAGCGCACAGAGGACGACCCGGAGGTGGGCGGCCCTTGCTACACGCTCTACCTGGAGTACCTGGGCGGGCTTGTGCCCATCCTCAAAGGGCGGCGCATCAGCAAGCTGCGGCCGGAGTTCGTCATCATGGACCCGCGGACAGATAGCAAACCAGGTGGGCCCCTCACCCGAGGGACTGGGACTTTGTTCTCCTGTGGTCATGGGCTGTTAACGCCTTACACCCCATGCTAAGAGAATGTCTGCTAATGAAATGTGAGCCTGTGGGGGCTAGTGTGGAACATCCTTGAAGCTACGACATTTCCAGAATCCCACTGAAATGAACAGTTCTCTAAATGTACTTTTTGACAGGTTTTTAATCATATTCCATGGGCAGTGGATAGCTGGGCGGTGGATAGATGAACCAGGCAAGGGGAAGTTGGCGCAGTCCTCCTGGGAGTGAGGGTTTCCTCTTCACAGTTACCGAGTATTCATCGAGTGCCTTCATGTAATATTGAGACAACTTGAAAATAATAACAAGATACAGTCCCTGCCCTCCCAGAGTGGATGATAAAATTAAAATCAAACCTTCAGCCTCCTACCCCTCCCTAGTCTACTGTTAACTGCTTTTTACCTGATTGCTAATGACAATTTTTTGCTCATCCATAAAGATGTTGATATGAGTCACCCTTTTCTTCTAAAAACCTTTCCCTGCAGTGATTTTCATTGCTCAGTTAATGTATTCAAGATGCTCCCTGCACATCTCTCTGGGATCCTAGATTGTAAGCTTCAGAGGGAAGGGACTTTGTTCTTTTTTTGTGCCACTTGGTACTAGGCTAGTGTCCGTGCACCCATCAGTCACTGCCAGCTCAGTCTGCCACCTCCCTCTGAAACTTTGCCCATCACCTATGGCAGAACGAACAGCACGCTTAGTCATTGTGCTCCAGACGCTGCCCCGCTGAATCCTGTGGGCCTGGGGGGAGAGAACTGAGTCATCTTTGTGCCCCCAGTGGATTTGGATTTGTTTTCATTAGTTCATGCTTCCTCTCGCCACTTCCTCGCTCCAGTTTACTCTCCTGCCCATTAGTCTGGTCCCTGCCTCTCATTACGACCTGGAGCTAGCATGACCTGTGGCCTGACCAGTCACCCCAAGTCACAGTGTGGTGGGCTTGCTCACTCTCAACTTGTACTCAGCGCTGTACACAGGTGCCCCACCTCTGCCTGCCAGCCTTCATTTGTTCAGCATCGGCAGTGACACTCTACTACCCCTGCAAAACAGCAATACCACTTGTCAATATTAGATATTAGTCCGTTTTTTCTGTCTTTTGACTCGTGACAAGCTAGTACCAGGAACAAAGAAAGCGACTAGCAGAATTGGGGCTGGTAGGGAGGCAGACTGAAAGGAGGGAGAGGACAGATTCAGGAGGAAGGAAGGCACAGTGGGAAAAGCAGGAGAGAGAGAAGCGCATGTTCACGTGGGAGGGAAACATGGTTTCAGGGAAAAGGAGAAGGGCCACCAATGGTTAGAGATGACTGGGGTGGGGGCCGTGGGACAGGCCCTGAGCCCAGGTTTGCAGCAGATGTTCTCGCTGATGTCAGTACCTCTAAGGTTACTCCCCTGGGTACAATTTTATAACATCTGTATTGAGATTAAATGTTGACGATAACTTAGGTGAAGAGCTTATTTCCTCATGTGTGCATAAATTCTTCACTGAAGAAGAGGACGGACCGGAGGCTGTGCTGTGGAGTACCCAAGGACTAGGCTTGCTTGAATCTGACCCGACTACGCCAAATGCCTGCTCTTCCTTCCGGTTCATGTTTATCAGCTCGTATCAAACACAGACCCACTCATTTGCGCACAATCCTTTGAGGGAATAAGATGTTGTATTTTTATAATTAAAGGAATTAAAAGCTATAAAACAAAGCACATTGACAGATATTTAGTCAGTGCCTACCTTGTGTGGGGTACTTGAGTCTCCTGCTATTATTAAGTAATACCAGGTCATCTCTGCTTTTAAGGAGTTTCTAAACCCTTTTGGGTGATAAGACAATGTAAGCACTTGAAAAGTTTAATTAAAAAGTCAAGATTTAAATACCTGATGACAAAAATAGAGGATATGTCACAAGGCACAATATAACTAATTGCCACCTGAATGGCATATATAAACTATTTCAGAGGTGGAAAAGAGTCCCTGACATTGAGAAAACAGGAATTTCTTTTTTCTTTTTATTGGGGGGATGGAGGGACAGGGTCTTGCTCTGATGCCCAGGCTGCAGTGCAGTGGTGCCATTACAGCTCACTACAGCCTTGACCTCCCAGGTTCAAGCGATCCTCCCACCTCAGCCTCCTGGGCAGCTGGGGCTACAGGTGTGCACCACACTTGCTAATTTTTGTATTTTTTGTAGAGACAGGGTTTTACCATGTTGCCCAGGCTGATAAACTCCTGGGTTCCAGCAGTCCTCCACCTTGGCCTCCCAAAGTGCTAGGAACGACCGTGCCTGTCCCCAAATTTCTTATCATTAAAAGCTGATTAACTCATTGAGGCCGCCATATCATTGTTTCTCAAAATGTGTTCCATGCACCACCACCTCCATGCAAATCACCTGGGATGCTTATTTAAATACACATTCCTAGGCTTACCCTTAGATTACGATTCATTAGGGCTGGGGTGGGGCCTACAAACATGCGACTTAATGGGTTTCCCAGGTGATTTTTATGCACTAAAGTTTGTGATCCACTGTCAAGTGACTTGGCAGATATGTTCCTCAAAATTACCAGTGTGTATTTTTATACCAGATACCATGAGTCCCAGTAGTTTTTTTTTTTTTTTTTTTCAGACAGGGTCTCACGGTGTCTCCCAGGCTGGAGTGCAGTAGTACAATCATGGCTCATTGCAGCCTTGAACTCCTAGGCTCAAGCAACCCTCCTACTTCAGCCTCCAAGTAGCTAGGATCGCAGGTGTGCACCACCACACCTGGCTAATTTTTTAATTTTTTTTTTATTTTTGTGGAGGTGGGGGCTCCATGTGTTGCCCAGGCTGGTCTCACCTCCTGGATTCAAGATCCTCCAGCACTGGCCTCCCATAGTGCTGGGATCATAGGTGTGAGCCACCATGCCCAGCTGCTTCCCTCCACCACCCCCACCCATTGTTTTTTAAAAAGAGGCAGGGTCTTACTCTGTCACCCAGACTGGAGTGCAGTGGTATGATCATAGTGCACTTTTTTTTTTTTTTTTTTTTTTTTTTTGTAGAGACAGGGTCTCACCGTGTTTCCCAGGCTGGTCTTAAACTTCTGATCTCAAGAAATCCTCCTGCCTCGGTCGCCAAAGTGCTAGGATTTACAGACATGCTATTGCACCTGGCCCACACATTTTCTAAAGGAATCTTTAGCCAGAGCTTGCTATAGACTGACTTGTGTTGCCCTAAAATTCATATATTGAAGTCCAGACCCCTAGTGTGAAGGTAGGACATTTAGGGGAGATTAAGGTTAAAGGAGTTCATATGGGTGGATCCTGATCTGATTTCGTTACTGGCCTTAAAGAAAAGACGGAGAAAGAGATCTCTCACCACGCACGTGCACCAAGGAGAGGACATATGAGGACACAGCGAGAAGACAGCTGTCTGCAAGCCGGGGGCAAAGCCTTCACCAGGAAGCAGGCGTTGTCACCCTAACCTTGAGACTGCTCAGCCTCCATAATCGAATGGACCAGTTATTTAGCGCGTGCGCCTGTGTGTGTGCACGCACGCTTGTGCGTACACACGTGCTCTTGCATACACGCATAATACTGGTTTTGTTTTTCTGGAGAACCCTGACTAATACAGATTTTGGATCCAGGAAATGGGTATTGCTGTAACAAATCTCTAAACATGTGGAAGAAGCTTTGGAACTGGGTAATGGATATAGGCTAGAAGAGTTTTGAGGTGGATGCTAGAAATACGGATGTTAAGGGCAATTCTGGTGAGGTCTTAGTTGGAAATGAGGAACATACTGAAAACTGGATGAAAGGTGATCCTATAAAGCAGCAAAGGATTTGAGTAAACTGTGTTTACTGTTTGATGGAAGGTAGAACTTGCAAGTGATTAAACTGGATATGTAACTGAAGAGATTTGTAAGCAAAGTGTTGAGGGAGCAGTTTGGTTCCTCCTGATGGCTTATAGTAAAATGCAAAAGGAGAAAGATGAATGGAAGAAGGAATTGTTAAGATAAAAGATGAAGATTTAGATTTAGAAAATATTTAGACTATTCATATTGCAAAAAATAAGTATTAAGTACATTTTGAAGAAAATACCAAAGTTATGGCTGGACTCTCATTTGATAAAGCGCTTATGAAATTATATGAGCAGAAACACTGCCAGTTTGAACTGTAGTGGATGGAAACAGGATGAAAGGAAGGAGAGAGGCTGTTGGACTTCTTAGCTTTGACCAGCTGGGATGAGGGAGCTGTTTGGCCACTAACATGCACTATTCTTCAAGAAGAAAGAAAAATAACCTTGAAAGTGATTCAGAGATCATTAGGTCCACCTCCTCAGTTTCAGCAGGCCAGATGGCCTTTGCACAGAGCCCTGTGGGCAGAGCCATGGGGTCAGGATCCCTGCCAGAGTTAGGAGGGTGATGCTGACACCCCAGTAGGCCTGGAGGACAGGATATCAAACCAAAGAAGACTCCACTCAAGCCTCAAAATTCAATGGAATTTTCTTTGCGAGATTTGGGATTTGCTTGGAACCTGTCACCACTTTCGTACTTCTGGTGTCTCCTTTTTGGAATGGGAATGTCTATTCTTTGCCTGTCCCACAATTGTATTTTGGAAGCACATAACTTCTCTGGTTTCACAGGTTCACAGCTGGAGAGCAGTTTTGCTTCAGGATGAATTGTACCTCAGGTCCCATCCATACTGGATTTAGGTGACAATTTAAATGAGATTCTGGACTTTAGAGTTGATATTGGAATAAGTTAAGACTTTGGGGTTTTTGGGAATAGAATGAATATATTTTGCATTGGAGAAGAACATGAATCTGAGAGTGGCCAGGAGTAGAATCCTGTGGACTGAATTGTGCCCCCACGTCACCCCCAAAATTCATATTGGGAAGTCCTAACTCCCAATGTGACTGTATTTGGAGTTAGGACTTACAGGGGGGAGTTAAAATTAAATGAGATCTTAAGGGAGGTCCTAATCTGATAGGACAGTTGGCCTTATAAGGAGACAAGGACTAACTAACGCCTGTGATCCCAGTGCTTTGGAAGGCCAAATCACAAGGTAAGGAGATCAAGACCATCCTGGCTAACAAGGTGAAACCCCATCTCTACTAAAAATACAAAAAATTAGCCGGGCGTGGTGGCGGGTGCATGTAGTCCCAGCTACTCAGGAGGCTGAGGCAGGAGAATGGCGTGAACCTGGGAGGCGGAGCTTGCAGTGAGCCGAGATCGCGCCACTGCACACCAGCCTGTGTGACAGAGCAAGACTCGTCTCAAAAAAAAAAGGCAAGGAAAGAGCTCTTTCTTCATGTACATACACTGAGTAGAGGCCACCTGCAAGCCAGGAAGACAGCGTTCCCCAGAATCTAATCATTCTGGCACCCTAGTCTTGGACTTTCAGCCTCCAGAGTATGAGGAAACAATTTCTATTATTGGAGCCACCTAAGTCTATGGTATTTTGTTATCGTAGCTTGAGCAGATTTAGAGTGTATATTTAAAAGCCATTAAAACCGTTTTTAAAGATTTTATTTTAAAAATATATCTAATTCAGGAAGCTGGGCACAGTGGCTCACCCCTGTAATCCCAGCACTTTGGGAGGCCAAGGCGGGAGGATTGCCTGAGCTCAGTAGTTCAAGACCAGCCTGGGCAACACGGTGAAACCCTGTCTCTACTAAAATACAAAAAAAAATGGCCAGGTGCAGTGGCTCATGCCTGTAATCCCAACAGTTTGGGAGGCCAAGGTAGGCAGATCACCTGAGGTCAGGAGTTCAAGCGCAGCCTGGCCAACATGGTCAAACCTCATCTCTAATAAAAATGCAAAAATTAGCTGGGTGTGGTGGCAGGTGCCTATAGTCCCAGCTACTCGGGAGGCTGAGGCAGGAGAATCACTTGAACCCAGGAGATGGAGGCTGCAGTGAGCCGAGATTGCACCACTGCACTCCAGCCTGGGTGACAGAGCAAGACTCCATCTCAAAAAATAAGTAAATAAAGAAAATACAAAAAATTAGCCAGCCGTGGCAGCATGCATCTGTAGTCCCAGCTACTCAGGAGGCTGAGGCAGGAGAATCGCTTGAGTCCAGGAGGCGGAGGTTGCAGTGAACCAAGATAATGTCACTGCATTGCACTCCAGCCTAGGCGGCAGAGCGAGACTCCATCTCCCAAAAAAACCCACAAAGCCTTCAACCCAGAAGAAATTAGCAGATTCTTGAAAACTGACAGAATTGAGATGTAAAGCCCCAGGCATTGTAGTTAAGCCATAGGTTCTCAAAGACCAGTCCCAGCTTACATTTTTCTACGACTTAGATGTTTTTCCAGAACAGCCATGATAAATTGATGACACAGAATCTGTAGAAGTATGAAGTAGACCCAGCCACCACCTCAGCCTCTGCAAATGTGGAGCTTATGTCATGCACTGAATTGCTAGTCGTGCTGATGACAGACGTCAGAGTGGCAGTGCCTGCACGTGTGGAATTATAACACTGAACAAGCAGGGCTGAGGGCATGTTTTCAGAAAGCCATTTTCTTTGTCTCATGCCACCCCTTAAATCGTCATTTATTCTTTCAGAAAGTATTTATCAAGTCTCAGGTATTGTTCTAGTCTCTGGGGTTAAAGCAGGAGGCAGGACAGATTACTTTCCTTCCCTTGTGGAGTTTGCAGTAGTTGGGGAGACAGACAATAAAATAGTAGTTATGGCCAGATGCAGTTGCTCAGCTCTTCTAATCCCAGCACTTTGGGAGGCTGAGGCAGGAGGATCACTTGAGTCCGGGGGTTTAAGACAAGCCTGGGCAACATAGTGAGACCCCATCTCTATAAAAAAGAAAATAGTAGTTTTGAGTGAAGGGATAGAGGAAATGGTCTGGGACATGGTATTTGAGGGTTCCTGGCATTGATGAGTGAGTCAGGGGCTGAGTGGGCAATGTCTTACTGGGTTTCCTCAAGTCGAATCACACACACAGGCAAATTCTGTAGGCTTGCATGCATGCTTGAGTCATAGCTGAGATTCCTTTGATCCAGTGATTCCTAAATTAAGTCATATAAAACACTGCTCAGGGCTTGTGCATTAAGCCTTTTTATTTGCTTAAACACAAATACCACTGTGGCTTCACTGTGGCTTTCGCTGGGTCCGGGCGTCGAGCCTCCTGATTCAGTGAGTGCTTTAAAAAGGGGGTGATGTGGGCGACACAACCTGGGGCCAGCCTCTTTTCCAAGGAGCTTGCCAAGCTTTTCTGCCTCAGAGGGGCCCCTGTTCACAGATGCCACCTCCAAATGCTCAGAAACTTCTAGATTGGTTTGGATTAAGAAACTCATCCTTTAAAATATAAACAGCCTTTTTGGATGGTAAGATCACTCACATTATGAATTATTTCATTGTGATTGAATGATTTAGCTTTTATTTATTACCTGGCAAGGCACTTGGAGCCTTGAGGCAATGAGATATTCATCAGAAAAACAAAGTAATCTGGAAGAATGGGGTCCTCACATTGAGGACAGACCTGGGGCAGTGGAGAGGGGTGTGTGGGGGATTTGGATGGTGAGGGGATGTGATAGCACAGGTGGGGATGGGCAGCAAGGGAGAGGAATTCCAACGAAGAGGAACTTTGCCCCACAGTTTTGCCATCATCCCACTCTGCACATCGTCTCACCGTCTGCCTGAGGGCCCCATGCGGAGTACCCCCAGAAGAACCCAGAGCCATCCTGGGAGTTCCCACCGCACAGGTTTCCTAGCCTTTGCTCCACACAGGCAAGCAGCTTTACCAGGCGGGAGAGCCAGGCCCCCACCGCAAGACCTGTGGCAATTCCAGGGGACTTTCTGGCTTTCCAGACCTAAGTGGAGCGGACCTGACTCTGTCAGGACTGTAGTTCAAGCAGGCTTGGCATCCGCAAGGGCCTTCTCAGGTCAGAAGCAGGTTCTCAGGGGAATCAGTGAGCCCGCAAGACCCTCAGCCCAGGTTCTGTGGCTGCCTGAAAGTCCGCATGAACCCAGGTGGGCACCTGTGTGTTGTGAGACAACAGCACAGCGATTTTGGTTTCAGCTTTTGGCAAACGGTGTCTATTTTGTATATTCCTAGAAACATTAAAATACCATGCCCATTTTGACAACAGTAGAAGTAATTGCCTACTTCTGCTTAGAAGATGTAAAAGAGAAAAACAGTGCCAAGCTTCTTTTCAGTTTCAACCTCTAGGTCTAAAATGATGGCCTGTGGAGTCCGTCTGTCTTTTAGTTTATAGTAATGATCATTGGTAGGGGCTAATTGATATAACTTCCCTTGAAATCTGCTGGTTGGTGTTTTACCAGATGAAATCTATGGGAACAGCTTGATTTCTACTGTGATCGACAGCTGCAACTGCTCAGACTCCAGTGACATTGAGCTGAGTGATGACTGGGCTGCCAAGAAATCTCCCAAAATCTCCAGAGCTAGCAAATCACCCAAACTCCCAAGGTAATCTCAGTCTTTGGGGAGATCGTCCTTTCTTGTGCCTCTGAATATGTGTGTTTGTGCCTGCAACAGAATCCCATTGAAACTGACCAGAAGAGTCAAAGAGCAACCTCCCTGCGTTTTCTTCCAGAAGATTCCAGCTGGAATAATTACAACTTCTATTTGTTTTGTTTTGTTTTGTTTTGTTTTGTTTCCTTCGGGATAGACAAAGATACCCAGTAGAAGTTTGCTACACCCTCAGAACTTCTCTAGGGGTTAGCAGTGATGGTGGGTGGCAGAGGGGTGGCCATAGTTCCCGGGCTTATATGTTTTTTCTTATAGTTTGAGAAAAGGAAGAAAAAGGTTCACCTGTGGATGTAACATGTTGAAGAGAATGCCAGATAAGATGCCTGTAATGCCGGAGCCGGGCACAGTGGCTCACGCCTGTAATCCCAGCACTTTGGGAGGCCGAGGCGGGTGGATCACGAGGTCAAGAGATCTGGACCATCCTGGTCAACATGGTGAAACCCCGTCCCTACTAAAAATACAAAAATTAGCCAGGCGTGGTGGCGGGTGCCTGTAGTCCCAGCTACTCAGGAGGCTGAGGCAGGAGAATCACTTGAATCCGGGAAGCGGAGGTTGCAGAGCCGAGATTGTGCCACTGCACTTCAGCCCGGCAATAGAGCAAGACTGCATCTCAAATAAATAAATAAATAATAAATAAATGCCTGTAATGCCGTAATTGGGAAACATCAACACATCGCATCCACTGTAGAACCTTTTTCTTCACTAAGATTTCTAGTTTTAATTCTGTGATTTTTTTTCTGATGCCATGAAAAACTAAGGTATAAGTTACATACAGATACACATCTGTCCAAATCGTAAACACCTAGCTCATCGTACAAGGGCTATCCCAGTGTCTTCCCCCAAGTTCAAGATAAAAGACATGTCATCATCCCGGAAAGTCCGCCTGTGCTCCCTCCATTTGATACCCACTCCCTAGAAGTAATCACTCTTCTGACTTCCATCATCAGCTTTGCTTGTTCTTAAACTTCATATGAATAGAGTCAAACGATATGTTCTCTTTGTATCTGGCTCTTTTTTTTTTTTTTTGCTCAGTGTAATGATTTTGAGAGTCATCATGTTGTTGCATGTATCAGTAGTTTGTTTTTCTTTATTGCTCCGTGGTATTCCATTGTAATGATTATACTACAATTAGTTTGTTTACCAATCAATGGATATTTGGTAGTTTCCAGTTTGAGGCTATTATGAACAAATCCATGATAAACATTCTTATACAAGTCTTTTTGTGGACATGTGCGCTCATTTCTCTTGGATATAAACTTGGGAAAGGAGTTGCATGGTCATGGGTTAGATACATGTTAAAGTTTATTAGAAACTGCCGAGCAGTATTCCAGGGTAGCCGCACCCACGTAAATCCCCACCAGCAATTTCCAAGAGAGTCCCAGTTTCTTCCATCCTCAGCAGCGGCTCTGTTGTCATTTTTTAGAAATAATTCTACCTTGTTCTGATAGGTGTAGTGGCATCTCATTTCAGTTTAATTCTGATATCTCCAGTGATGGATGCTGCTTTGTTTGCATGTTTCTTGGCCACTTGGCTGTCTTCTTCTTTTGTGAAGTGTCTGTTCAAGTCTTCTGCCCAATTTATTATTGGGATGTTTTATTGAGTTGTAAGAGTTCTTTCCTTTTTTTTTGAGAAGGAGTCTCGCTCTGTTGCCCAGGCTGGTGTGCAGTGGCACGATCTCGGCTCACTGCAACCTCCACCTCCTGGGTTCAAACGATTCTCCTGCCTCAGCCTCCCAAGTAGCTGGGACTACAGGCTTGTGCCACCATGACCGGCTAATTTTTTGTATTTTTAGTAGAGACAAGGTTTCACCATGTTAGCCAGGATGGTCTCAATCTCCTGACCTCATGATCCGCCTACCTCGGCCTCCCAAGGTGCTGGGATTACAGGTGTGAGCCACTGCACCTGGCCCAAGCTCCTGTGTACCCTCCCCTCCCTTTAGAGCAATCACTACAGGGGCATCTGAATGTCTCATTCTTTTTTGTTGTTTTTTCGACCTGGAGTCTTGCTCTGTCGCCCAGGCTGGAGTGCAGTGGCGTGATCTTGGCTCACTGCAACCTCCACCTCCTGGGTTCAAGTGACTCTCCTGCTTCAGCCTCCTGAGTAGCTGGGACTATAGGCAAGCGCCACGATGCCCGGCTAATTTTTGTATTTTTTAGTAGAGATAGGGTTTCACCATATTGGCCAGGATGGTCTCAAACTCCTGACCTTGTGATCCACCCGCCTTGGCCTCCCTAAGTGCTGGGATTACAGGTGTGAGCCACCGCACCCAGCCAAGAGTTCTTTCTTCTAGATTTGAATCCTTTGTCAGCTATCTGTATGGCCATATAGTCCAGCACGTGGCATTCTTCTTTTGTGGTTAGTGCTTTCTGTGTCCTGTTCGGGATGTCTTTGATTACCTAAGGTCATAAAGCCCTTCTTCAGTTCTCTTCCAGCAGCTTTCTAGTTTTAGCTTTCATGCTTACGGATTAATTTTTGTGTTTGGTATGATTAGAGGTAAATGCTCATTTTTTAAATATGCAGATATCCAGTTACTCTAGCAATCTGACTGATGTCTTTTTTCATCTTTGTTCCAGAGCTTGTTAAAATGGCATGTAACATTATGAACTTTGCTGTATTTCCAAAGTGCTTTTTTCCCATTATGTAAGCAGAGAGGACATCTAATGCATGCAGCTAAATCCTTCACCTTTAAACGTCCTCTTCAGGTTGCCGTCTTCCTGTGGCTGGACCTCCTCCTGCTGTCCTTTCCCCATTTGGACCCTCCACACAGCAGCCAGGCTAATTGTCCCAGATCATAGCTTTAGGGAGCTCAATCTGCCATCCTCCCACTCCTCAGGAGCCCAGAGTTTCTCATCAAGCTCAAAACCAGTATATATGAGACTTAATGCATTTTTTCATAGACTGTTTTAAACCTTACCATATTCATTTTAATCACACTGTCTTTGGGGTAGACTGTCATTAAACATGTGTGTCTCCATGTTACAAATAAAGGGACTGAGAAGCAGAGATACAACATGGGATCAAAAGGCAGCCAAAAAATTTTACTAATTTGATTTAAATATTGCAGATGGTGAAATGCTAGATAAATTTGGTGAAATTCACACTGTTGCAGAAGAAATTATAAGAATCACTGGCCTTAGGGTAAGAAATGACTTGTCCCACCTGCCATTTTCCCAGGACTGATTGTGCAGGCCCCTGGCAGAAGGCCATTTCCACGCTTGCTCCAAGGCAACAGAGAGTGAAAGACAGTTAATTCTTTGAGTTCCTTACAAATGGATCGCTGGATCTCATTTCAGTGTATACTAAGTATATTTTGAGACGGGGTCTTGCTCTGTCGTCCAGGCTCAAGTGGAGTTGTGTAATCGTAGCTCATTGCAGCCTTGAACTCCTGGGCTCAAGCGATCCTCCTGCCTCAGCCTCCCAAGCAGCTGGGACTGCAGGTGTGTGCCACCACACCCAGTTTCTCAATATATTTTAAAATGTATATTATTCAATGTAAAGTTGTCATTCTTTCCTCATATTCATAAAGCAAAAGCAAGGGGAGAGCTTTGTTAAATTCGGGCACTGGCTGCAGGGTGAGAGCCCAACACCCAGGCTGGCTGTCCAGAAAAAGAAAGGAGTGCTGGAGTCAGGGCCATGCTCACTGTTCCCGCCACGGGTGCCTGACCCCTCCTGGCCTTGCCTCCCCAGGATCAGCATTGAGGCCCGCAAGTCCCCCAAGCTGCCCCGGGCTGCTCAGGAGCTCTCCCGGTCCCCACGGTTGCCCCTGCGCAAGCCCTCTGTGGGCTCGCCCAGCCTGACTCGGAGAGAGTTTCCTTTTGAAGACATCACTCAGGTAGGAGCCCCCAGTTACCCTGCCTTGCCCCCCTCCTCCTGGGGGCTATGCCCAGAGGGCCCCTTCCTACCCGCTGCCTGCACTGCTCACTGCCACCGTGGGTCCCTGAGCTCTGCTCCACATCCTGCACACCACCTACTACCTCAGGAGTAGCCCTCAGGTGGAGCTCTGGCTTCTCCACCTGTGTCCCTCAGCCAGTTCTGATCTTGCAGTGACGGTGGGAGAGAACCTCCCACTTCCCATCACAGCTCCCACCGTCCAGCCCTGCCTGCCTTTCCCTCCTGGTCCCTCAGTGCCCCCTCACCCTCCGGGTGCTGCAGCCACACCTGGTTCTCACCTGCCCCATGCCTTGCCCTGCCTAGATTGTCACCACCCCACCTCCTCCTCGTTTCTGCCCCATGCTTCCAGAGGGAACTCCACCACCACCTCTGCTGTGATGGCCTCCTACCCTGGCTTAGCCGGGAGGGGCCGACACACCTGGTGTAGAACTACCTTATGACATTGCTCAGTGACTTCTTTATATACAGATCATTACAAGCTTTATCTTCTCCATCAGGTTTAAGCTCCTTAAGGGGCTGTATTTTGTCCATCTTTATTTTTGCCCTTGCATACATACCTTAGGCATAATAATATCTTAAGTTTTTAAAAATTTAATTGAATGAGAAAACAAATGATGGGTAGTTTCAGGACATACTGGTACCAATGCAACCGATGTTTTCAGGAGAAATATCAACGATAAAAATGGATTCAGAGTTAGATCCCTTTCTACGCCTCTTTAAATCACACACCTGTGGACATACTGGGACACACCCCCACCTTTCCCCCAGCTCGATGCGCCCCCACTCACTGCTGCCTGCCTGGCTGCCCTCGTTAGCTTCTGATCTTGCAAATGGTAGATGAGGTAGGGAATGGGTGTTTCTTGCAGTGCACACTCGTGGCTTGTTAAGTAATAAATATTAACATTCTTACTAAGTGACCAGTTGAAAATACGGAAATAGATTGTGATTCTTCTTTTTTCTTTTCTTCCCACCGCAGCACAACTATCTTGCTCAGGTCACGTCTAATATCTGGGGAACCAAATTTAAGATTGTGGGCTTGGCTGCTTTCCTGCCAACCAACCTCGGTGCAGGTAAAAATCATGTCCTCTTCTCTCATTGTCCCAGTTGGAACAAACTAAAACGTCCAGTTTCCACCTTTAGTGGCTTAAACTAGAAGATGAACTTTTAAGACAGCAAATGATTAGCATGTATTTTACCTCTAAACCTTAGCTTCACCACAGTGGTTTCACAAAAATTAGAATTCTCACTCACATTGGCTTTTTGCCAGTGGCATTTTTTTTTTTTTAATCTTTTAACTTTTTTTTTGAGATAGTGTCTTGCCCAGGCTGGAGTATAGTGACACGATCACAGCTCACTGCAGCCTTGACCTGGGCTCAAGTGATCCTCCTGCCTCAGCCCCCAAAGTAGCTGGGATTACAGGTTCGCGCCACCATGCCCGGCTAATTTTTGTATTTTTTGTAGAGACAGGGTTTCACCACATTGTCCATGCTGGTCTCAAACTCCTGAGCTCAAGCAATTTGCCCACCTCAACCTTCCAAAGTGCTGGGATGACAGGCATGAGCCATCACGCCTGGTCGCCAGCGGGATTTTCATTTTTTGCTATAAGCCCTGACTCATAAAAACAATAGAAATATTAAAATGATAGCAATAGCCAAAATTTGTATCACAGCTCTCATAGATTTCTCAAAACTTTGACTTCTAGGCCTTTTGCTGTGGGCGGATTTTTGGTAAACTCCTGAAGAAAGTGGAGAAGAAAGCATTAGAGACTATAAGTAGTTAGCTAAGGCTGAGTGCAGTGGCTCACGCCTGTAATCCCAGCACTTTGGGAGGACAAGGTTGGCAGATCACCTGAGTTTGGGAGTTTGAGACCAGCCTGACCAACATGGAGAACCTTTCTCTTCTAAAAATACAAAATTAGCCAGGCATGGTGGTGCATGCCTGTAATCCTAGCTACTTGGGAGGCTGAGGCAGGAGAATCGCTTGAACCCAGGGCGCGGAGGTTGCTGTGAGCCGAGATCACACCACTGCACTCCAGCCTGGGCAACACGAGCGAAACTATGTCTCAAGAAAAAAAAAAAAAAAAAGATTAGCTGACTATTGGTACAATTCTTAGTGGTAAATTTTTCTGAATTTCATTTCTCAGTACTAGATAAATACCCTGTCCATGGCAAGTTTGAAACAGAGGAAAACTGAGCCAAGGGAGTAAAAGCCAGGCCAGAACATGAACATGTATTCGGATCTGCCCTCCTGCCCAAATGAGTTGCAGTACCTTGTTATATTTACCCCAGAGACAGTAATGACGTGAAAATGGCAGAAGGTCCATTCCAGAGCAACTTTCTTCTGTTGGGGAGGTCCCTATGTGAGTTGAGGAGCTGTGTTGCTCCCCGCATCTTTCCCAGTTGCAGAATCACTGCATGTCGTACACGTCTGTCTGCAAGGCCAGCTCAGCCAGGGGGGCCGTGGCCCTCCATTTTGAGCGTGCTGTGCGTAACCTACTAAAACTGCTTTTGAAAAATTCTGAATCTGTGTATGAGTTGTATGAAGCAACTCATACACAGATCCTTTAAAATAAATTATTCTTACAGATTAGATGTTAGGAAGACCTATTGCTATGAGGCATTTCAGAAATTTATAAAATAGCGCTGCATTTGAGTTTTTCATTTTGAAGTTTCTGAGCTCAAAGAAAAAGAGGAATAAAATTTAAACATAAAACTGACAGGGAATCACAATGGACCATCCCTGTACATAATGCAAATAAATCTCTCATTTTCAGCAACCTGGAAACACTCTGATGACCACAAATGCTTGTTGTTCAGTTACTCGTTAGTGCCCTGTTGATTAGATAAGGCTGATTTTTAATAACTACTGTTTAGCTACCATGATTATTCCCACATCAGTAAGCTGAGAACTTAGCCATCTGCCTATGGTAAATATTGAAAAAGGGAATGGAAGTGAGAATTTACTAAATGGGTCTTTTCATTCTTGGATGTTGAGAAGGTCCACAGATAAGCCAGTAAAGATCTTACAATGAGAGAGCATGTGAAAGCCTTTGAGACAAATGCTGGCCTTTTTTGGGGGGTGCAGGGAGATAGGGCCTGGCTCTGTCACCCATGCTAGAGTGCAGTGGCGCCACCACAGCCCACTGCAGCCTCAAGCTCCTGCGCTCGAGTGATTCTCCCACCTCAGCCTGTACTAGCTAGGACTGTAGACAAGGCACATGCCACCATGCCCAGCTAATTTTTTAAAATTTTTGGTTGAGATAGGACTTCACTATTTTGTCCAGGCTGGTCTTAAACTCCTGGCTTCAAGCCATACCCCCATCTTGGCATCTCAAAGTGCTGGAATTACAGGTGCGAGCTACCATGCTCATCCTGACCTTTTTAAACATAGTATTTTGATCCATAGAGCTACTTTGTCAAGCTAAAAGAATTTTCCACTTGATTATATTAATACTAGAGAACAGAAATTAACTATTGAATACTAGAAGGTATGTTATATGTGGTACCCCATTAAATAATCTTTTCAAAGACAGTATATGGCACTCTAGTGAACTTAAAAAGTGAGTGCTGTTCCCCAGTTTGGATAATTTGTTTTCTTTAATTAGAATGATCTGGCCCATGAAATTTTTTTATTTTGAATTTTTGGCATTTTAACAATACACAGTAGATTCTACAAAATTCAAAGCATTCAGAGGGGTCTATAGTAAAAATCTCTGTCATTCTCACCATCAGCCACCTACTTTTCTTTCCTGGAGGTAACTGATGGTATTTTTCTAATCCCTCCTAGAATTTTTTTAAAAATTGCTTTGTCAATGTGAACAACAAAGAATAACACTTTAATACATTCATTCTTAAGTCATATGGAACCACACAGTATTTTTAAACCAAAATTCATATTATCTTTCCTTTGTGGACAAGAGAGAGAAACACATGCCTAGGGCCTTTCCTGCTATTGGGCAGGAGAAGTTACCTTAGCCCATACCAGTCCATGGCCAGCCCCGCAAAGATGCTTCGACAAAGGAGGCCTGCTGTGCCGCAGTCATGCTGCAGGTCAGCCGCTAAGTGTTAAGGTGACCGCCATGGAGCTAGAATAAAGAAGCTTTGTGCTACCTGTCTCACAGGAGAGACTGCTGAACACAAAAGCAAGTTCACAGGGCAGTTTCACCCCGACTTTAACTACTGTGAAACTTAAATTCAGATTCATTATATTTAAACTTATTTTGTCTCCTCTAAATATTTTAGTTGCAATCTAGGCCTTCTCCTACATGTCCCTGTTAATCAAATTAAATCTTGAGGTTTTAAAAAAACAACTGTGTGGAAATTCCCTATAAATCTCTATCCTGATGGTTAGATTAAAATTGAAAGCCAGTAAACCAAGGTTCCAGCCGAAATGAAGGCTATGTTTTATTCCTACATGAAACCATGCCACCCCCATCTCAACATTGCTTTCACACAGTTTCTTGGTTGCCCAAGCTTCCCTTGTTTGGCAGTCTGGTTGTCACAACTATTTCCATTCAATCATCCTTCTGATTGCAAATGAGGTTTTTAAAAAATATGTTTTTATACCCTAGCTTATTCCAAAAGAAATGATTTGTGTCTAAAATGTTCTTAACATTTGAAATTTGTAGTTCTGTAGACAAACCATTGGCAAGGAGGCCAAGCTAGACCAGGAATCTGCTATTACTGAATCCAGAACTGTGGCTAGTATGGTCGCATTGAGTACTAGGGAGAAATGAAGAGCTCCTCTCAGCCTCTGGGCCCTGCCTACACAGATCTGTCTTCTGATGGCAGGGAAACTGCAGCGCGCTCTTCTTCCTGTGACTCTCTTGACACTTTGGCTCTGCTCTGGTGTGTCTCTGTTAACTGTGCCCTTCTTTTTCCCCACCAGTAATCTATAAAACCAGCCTCCTGCATCTCCAGCCGCGGCAGATGACCATTTATCTCCCAGAAGTTCGGAAAATTTCCATGGACTATATTAATTTACCTGTCTTCAACCCAAATGTTTTCAGTGAAGATGAAGATGATTTACCAGGTGTGTTCACATACATCAACGTGTTTGTCACGGTCCCTCTGTCAGTAGATCATGCAAGGGGGACAGAGTGGCAAGTTGTTGAGGATTTCAGTCTGCTACCTGGGTTTGGAAAAGGTATCCCTGCCTCAGTAAGGTTGGTAGATGTGATGGCGTGTCCCAGGGGAAAAGTCACAGGTTGGCACCAGTGTTGGCAGGAGGGGAGCTGCTGGAGCACGGATGGTTCCAGTGGCAGCGGCGCCTTGTGTTTTCGGAGCACAGTTCTAACATCTGGCTTTATCCTCACAGCTATCCTCTTAGTCATGTGTCTGGATTCAGATAAGTTTGCGGGACTGATTGGGACTAAATAAAATCAGAACTGAGACCCAATCTCATTGATCTAGGCCAGCCTTCATCCTTTCAGTCCCTGCTGAGATAGTGTCTCACTCCAGCATTCCCGTGGTGTGCACAGAGCCCAGTTTCTCAAATCTGCCCTGTGTCCAGGACGCAAAAGCCTTTACCTGGAACTACCTCTCTTCTGCCGCAACCGCGTGTCTCAGTGCACAGGGGCCTGGTCTGAGTTCAAGATAAAATCTGGTATACAGTTTTTAAATTCCAGTTTTCAAATGGTAAATATCAATATCCATAGCATCTTAAGTTAATGTGTTTCCCAGTGGGGGGATTCTTAAAGGATCCTATTTTGATTAATAGATTACAATGACTTCCAATTAGTCTGGCCAGTTAGTTGTGTGTAACTATTTCACTAGAGGGTACTTGAAAATAACTTGCTTTTCTAAGTAAAAGGCCACCTGAGATTTTATAGATACACAGACTCCTCTACTTCCAACTAAGTGGGCTCTGGAAGTCTCTCGTTTCTGAGCTAGAGGAACCCAGACATGGACCGTGACTTCTCCAGTATCTAGATGTCTGTGACCAGAGGGACTGGTTCTTGCAGTGGACATAGAGGGCCACCCATTTCAGCTTGGGCCCTCCTCCTCAGCTGGGCTCTGAACTTGAGAGAGTTGTTTACCTTCTCTCACCCCAGTCTTTTTAACTGAAAAAAGAAAAAAAAATGATTTCTACTGCACTTTCCAACAATAGCCATCTTGCTTCTCTGATGGTGACCTCTCCTGCATGAGTGAGCAAATCTCCTAGGCTTATGTGGTCCTAATAGGCCAAGCTTACAGCCACATAAATACCTGTAGTTTGGTGAAGCCTCCCATACCTGAGCTTTCTAGTGCATCCCCTTCTACTTCAGAATCTTGGAATTAGAATTATCTTTTAAACTTTCCCCTTAACGCTTTCCCTGTTCTCCCAAAATGCGAGGAATACAGCCCTCTCCAAGGTTCAGCTGTTGCTGCAGTTGTCGTTATTGTCTGTGGTTCTCAATGACAGGAGGGAACATATTGTCTCAGGGATTACATTTAATGATGGTGACTCAGCGAAGAGGCTCTTCTTCCTTAAAGGGGAAGATGCCTGCCATCAGTCTTTCATACAGACAAGAGAGCTTCTCCAAGAGGGATCTGAACAGGAATCATAGGAAACCTGAGACAGACCCAAATTTGTGTGGCCAGGGGAGAGTTATGTCTTAATAGGAGACCCCAAGGAAGGGCCAGCTTAGCTTTTGATAAACTAGCTGGCTTGATTCTGTAGTTCTTTTGATGAGAAGTCAGCCAGTGTCACATTTCCTAATCATGGACTAGCTGCCACACGATACTTACACCACGCCTCAGATTTCTGGATCAGTGGCAGTTTTCTCTAAGGGAAAAGCCACAGGGTAGCACAGTGGGCCTAGGGGAGCCAACTGCAGAGTGCTCAGTGGGCACTTTAAACAGGGTGGTGCAGACAGTGGCTCTGAGCACCTGTCTGTAGATCGCTGTTCAAACGCACGCACGCTCCGTTAAACTCTCACTGTGTACAAATAGGATATATTTATAGGGTTTAATTCAGCATGGCTCTACCTTACATACTGTTTGAAATGCTAAAAAGCAGATAAAGGCCAGGCAGGGTGGCTCACACCTGTAATCCCAGCCCTTTGGGAGGCGAGGTGGGTGGATCACCTGAGGTCAGGAGTTTGGGACCAGCCTGGCCAACATGGCAAAACCCCATCTCTACTAAAAATACATAGCTGGGTGTGGTGGCGCTCGCCTGCAGTCCCAGCTACTGGGGAGGCTGAGGCAGGAGAATCACTTGAACGCAGGAGAATCACTTGAACCCAGGAGGTGGAGGTTGCAGTGAGCTGAACTCCTGCCACTGCACGCCTGGGCGACAGAGCAAGACTCTGTCTTAAAAAAAAAAAAAAAAAAAAATTAGGAAGTGATCCTTCATGTGGTACTCAGATTCACTAGAAGATTCTTTTCATTGTTTTTTCTACCACATTTTACATGGTTCTATTTACAGAAACCTAATGTGCATACATTTCTTATACACATCTGTTGCATGACACTTTCCACACTATCCATCCCATAATCATGAATAGACCTATTCAGAGGCCTAGGCACTGCAAGTCCTCAATGGAGGTTTTTCCTGTACCATTGCCCTCTTCTTGCATAAAAGGGTGGGTATTTTATGAATATCACCAGTAAAAAGCTTCTTCAGACATTTAATTATCTGTGATGGTGCCATTGAGGCACTGGTGCCAAGTTTAGAAGGTTCAAAAGTGAGTTAGTCGAAAAGTTCTGACAGTACCCTTAGCTAACAGACAGCAGCAGGCTGCCCTCAAGAACCCATCTCACTTGTGCGAGCAGGCCAGCTTTCCCCAAGCAGACACGTCTCTGTCTCTGGCAATTTGCATTTTGTTTACGGAAGGAGACTGGATGAGTCCAGACGTATTGCTTATCCTGATCTGGTTTAATGGCAGTGTTTTTGTAAGCAGTTCCTTTTTCTAATTTTCTTCCAGTGACAGGAGCATCTGGTGTCCCTGAGAACAGCCCACCTTGTACCGTGAACATCCCTATTGCACCGATCCACAGCTCGGCTCAGGCTATGTCCCCCACGCAGAGCATAGGGCTGGTGCAGTCCCTACTGGCCAATCAGAATGTGCAGCTAGATGTCCTGACCAACCAGACGACAGCTGTAGGGGCAGCAGAACATGCAGGTGACAGTGCCACCCAGTACCCAGTCTCCAACCGGTACTCCAATCCTGGACAGGTGATTTTCGGAAGCGTGGAAATGGGCCGCATCATTCAGAACCCCCCTCCACTGTCCCTGCCTCCCCCGCCGCAGGGGCCCATGCAGCTGTCCACGGTGGGCCATGGAGACCGAGACCACGAACACCTGCAGAAGTCAGCCAAGGCCCTGCGGCCAACACCGCAGCTGGCAGCTGAGGGGGACGCGGTGGTCTTTAGTGCCCCCCAGGAGGTCCAGGTGACGAAGATAAACCCTCCACCCCCGTACCCAGGAACCATCCCCGCTGCCCCCACCACAGCAGCACCCCCGCCCCCTCTGCCGCCCCCACAGCCCCCAGTGGATGTGTGCTTGAAGAAGGGCGACTTCTCCCTCTACCCCACGTCAGTGCACTACCAGACCCCCCTGGGCTATGAGAGGATCACCACCTTCGACAGCAGTGGCAACGTGGAGGAGGTGTGCCGGCCCCGCACCCGGATGCTGTGCTCCCAGAACACCTACACCCTCCCCGGCCCGGGTAGCTCTGCCACCTTGAGGCTCACGGCCACTGAGAAGAAGGTCCCTCAGCCCTGCAGCAGTGCCACCCTGAACCGCCTGACCGTCCCTCGCTACTCCATCCCCACCGGGGACCCACCCCCGTATCCCGAAATTGCCAGCCAGCTGGCCCAGGGGCGGGGGGCTGCCCAGAGGTCCGACAATAGCCTCATCCACGCTACCCTGCGGAGGAACAACCGTGAGGCTACGCTCAAGATGGCCCAGCTGGCCGACAGCCCGCGGGCCCCCCTGCAGCCCCTGGCCAAGTCCAAGGGCGGGCCCGGGGGGGTGGTGACACAGCTCCCAGCGCGGCCCCCACCTGCCCTGTACACCTGCAGTCAGTGCAGTGGCACAGGGCCCAGCTCACAGCCCGGAGCCTCCCTGGCCCATACCGCCAGCGCCTCCCCGTTGGCCTCCCAGTCCTCCTACAGCCTCCTGAGCCCACCCGACAGCGCCCGCGACCGCACCGACTACGTCAACTCCGCCTTCACAGAGGACGAGGCCCTGTCCCAGCACTGTCAGCTTGAGAAGCCCTTGAGGCACCCTCCCCTGCCTGAAGCTGCTGTTACCCTGAAACGGCCACCCCCTTACCAGTGGGACCCCATGCTGGGTGAGGACATTTGGGTTCCTCAAGAAAGGACAGCACAGACTTCAGGGCCCAACCCCTTAAAACTGTCCCCTCTGATGCTGAGTCAGGGCCAGCACCTGGACGTGTCCCGACTGCCCTTCATCTCCCCCAAGTCTCCTGCCAGCCCCACTGCCACTTTCCAAACAGGCTATGGGATGGGAGTGCCATATCCAGGAAGCTATAACAACCCCCCTTTGCCTGGAGTGCAGGCTCCCTGCTCTCCCAAAGATGCCCTGTCCCCAACGCAGTTTGCACAACAGGAGCCTGCTGTGGTCCTTCAGCCGGTGTACCCACCCAGCCTCTCCTATTGCACCCTGCCCCCCATGTACCCAGGAAGCAGCACGTGCTCTAGTTTACAGCTGCCACCTGTCGCCTTGCATCCATGGAGTTCCTACAGCGCCTGCCCGCCCATGCAGAACCCCCAGGGCACTCTCCCCCCAAAGCCACACTTGGTGGTGGAGAAGCCCCTTGTGTCCCCACCACCTGCCGACCTCCAAAGCCACATGGGCACAGAGGTGATGGTAGAGACTGCAGACAACTTCCAGGAAGTCCTCTCCCTGACCGAAAGCCCAGTCCCCCAGCGGACAGAAAAATTTGGAAAGAAGAACCGGAAGCGCCTGGACAGCCGAGCAGAAGAAGGCAGTGTTCAGGCCATCACTGAGGGCAAAGTGAAGAAGGAGGCTAGGACTTTGAGTGACTTTAATTCCCTTATCTCCAGCCCACACCTGGGGAGAGAGAAGAAGAAAGTGAAGAGTCAGAAAGACCAACTGAAGTCAAAGAAGTTGAATAAGACAAACGAGTTCCAGGACAGCTCGGAGAGCGAGCCTGAGCTGTTCATCAGCGGGGATGAGCTCATGAACCAGAGCCAGGGCAGCAGAAAAGGCTGGAAAAGCAAGCGCTCCCCACGGGCCGCCGGCGAGCTGGAGGAGGCCAAGTGCCGGCGGGCCAGTGAGAAGGAGGACGGGCGGCTGGGCAGCCAAGGCTTCGTGTACGTGATGGCCAACAAGCAGCCGCTGTGGAACGAGGCCACCCAGGTCTACCAGCTGGACTTCGGGGGGCGGGTGACCCAGGAGTCCGCCAAGAACTTCCAGATTGAGTTAGAGGGGCGGCAGGTAAGACCTCAGACCAGGTGGCGCTGCGAGCCCAGGAGGCGAGGGTTTCAGTGCTTCGGCCTTCAAGGAGCATTTTTCAAAAGGCCAAATGGGAAATGTGGAAAACAACGAACACCTCTTAGGTGGAGCTCATGGGGTTATGGTTTTTAGTGTGCCCACTGCTGTCTTGTATTTTTTTTTTTTTTCTTTTTGAGACAGTCTCGCTCTGTGGCCGAGGCTGGAGTGCAGTGGCGCAATCTCGGCTTCCTGCAAGCTACGCCTCCTGGGTTCACGCCATTCTCCCGCCTCAGCCTCCCGAGTAGCTGGGACTACACGTGCCCGCCACCATGCCCGGCTAATTTTTTTTTTTTTTTTGTATTTTTAGTAGAGACGGGGTTTCACCGTGTTAGCCAGGATGATCTCGATCTCCTGACCTCGTGATCTGCCCGCCTTGGCCTCTCAAAGTGCTGGGATTACAGGCGTGAGCTACCACGCCCAGCCCTAATTTTTTCTTTTAGAAATGGGAGTCTCACTGTGTTGTCTAGATTGGTCTCAAACTCCTGGGTTCCAAGCAATCCTCCTGCCTCAGCCTCTCAAGATGTTGGGATTACAGGCGTGAGCCAACGCACCTGGCCTGCAGTCATATTTGTAAAGAATACGTTTCTACTTCTGTTCATTGACTTTTCTGTTTTTGGCATCAGATGGTGGCTTCCTAAGGAACGTGAGGGTTAGTTTTGCTCACCCTATGCACACACACACACACATATGCACACAGCTTTTCCTTCCCCATTAAATCAGTGGTCACTGGTTACCTTGTTATGCTAGTCAATAGGACCCACAGCTGAGCCATGTATTACGGCTTAGTTACATTTCCTTTTTTGTATACTTTTCTTCCCCTAGACATATCAACTTCCTGTTTTCTGTCCGTTTGCTCATTTGCCTATTTCTCTGTATATGGAAGTCATTCCCCAGTTCTCGAACCGGATGTTATCTCATGGTGCAGCTGAACACATTGGGTCCTAGTTCTTCCCTGCTCCAGCCCAGAAGGGTTGCTCTGTCCTGCTGCCAACGTCCCCCTTCACCATCCTGTAAAGTCCCTTCCCCTCTCTACTTAAATTCACGTTTTCGTTAATTCACTCAATAAATGTTATTGAGAACCTGCCGTGTGCCTGGCAATCCTCTAAGCCCAGGGGTTGGCATACTGGCCTTTGGGCCACTCTGGCCAGCCGCCTCTTTTTGGAACAAAGTTTTATTGGAGCACAGCCACGCTCATTCACCTGAGTGTCGTCCCTGGCTGTGTTGGCCGGACAACAGCAGAGTTGAGGAGTTGTGGTAAAAACCGTGTGACCCACAAAGCTTAAAATATTTATTATCAGCCCCTCGCAGAAAGTGCGTCAGCCCCTGCTGTAGTGCTAGGATCAGGGCAGTGAGGAAGACAGAGCCCCGCCGCTGTGGAACACGCAGACTGGGGGCCAGAGGCGGATGAGTGCAGCCCGTGTGCTAGGGCATGGCCCCACTGTCTGATGGGATGTAGGCACAGGAACTGGTGAGGAAGTGGCCAGCAAGTCCCTCCCTGAGGCAGTGGCGTTGGACAGTGGCGGTGCTACTTCTCTTCTGGAGCCTCTGGCCTGTTTGTGTTTCTTTCTGCTTTTCTTTCTCCTTTCTACTTCCTAGGTGAAGAAACCACTTCATTTGGCCTGTAGCATTCACCCCATTCTTTTTTTTTCTTTTTTCTTTTAGATTCAGGGGTACATGTGCTTGTTACGTGAGCCTTACGTGCGTAATGGGGGGTGGGCTTCTAGTATGCCCATCACCCAAACATTGGATGTTGTACCCCACAGGTAACTTTTCATGGATGGAGCTGGAGGCCATTGTCCCCACATTCCAAACCTTGCTCACTGTCTCCATTGTGTTAACATGTTCCTCAGTCCCCTTATTTCCTGCAAACTTGGAGTTAGATATAGAAGCTTCACCAGATTCAGGGTCACTTTTTGTTAGCAAAAGTATCTCATAGACGGTGCTGGGAGCCATGCAGACCCGGCTGTCGCCTTGCTCGCCTTCTTCTTTTTTTTTTTTTTTTTTTTTTGAGATGAAGTCTCCTCTGTCGCCCAGGCTGGAGCGCAGTGGCGCAATCTCAGCTCACTGCAAGCTCCACCTCCCAGGTTTACACCATTCTCCTGCCTCAGCCTCCCGAGTAGCTGGGACTACAGGCGCCCGCCAGCACGCCCGGCTAATTTTTTGTATTTTTAATAGAGACGGGGTTTCACCGTGTTAGCCAGGGTGGTCTCTATCTCCTGACGTCGTGATCTGCCCACCTCGGCCTCCCAAAGTGCTGGGATTACAGGCATGAGCCACCGCGCCCGGCCTTTTCACCTTATTCTTTAATGTCTTTGCTTCCCCTGCCCTCCTCCAGGTGATGCAGTTCGGACGGATTGATGGCAATGCGTACATTCTAGACTTCCAGTATCCGTTCTCAGCCGTGCAGGCCTTTGCAGTTGCCCTGGCCAACGTGACTCAGCGCCTCAAATGAAGAGACTGGTGTAGGGAGGAGAGAGATGCAGAGAGCCTTTGGAAGAGGTCTTTGGAGATGCCAGAGGAGCCCTCTAGGGGCCCGAGGCCTGGGAGGACCAGAAGCCAACAGCGAAACTGGAAAAGCCTGGCAGGCCCAGGAGAGGGCGCTGACCTGTGGTCGTCATTTATTTGGTTGGGTTTTATTACCTTTTATTGTCTGTTCTTCTTTTCTTCTTTCATTTCAGTGGCATTTGGAAGCAAAGAGTGCTAGGCACCTGCTGTTCTTTCAGGATACAGCTTGGCTGTGGTAATGCTCTACTGGGCCCTTCAGAATGAAGACAGTCTGCCTTAGAGCCTGCTATTCTTTTAGACATAGGGAGGATGCATTATCCTGTATTCTCCTCCAACATCACCACTAGCGTAAAAGCAAAAAGCTTTTACAAAACACAGCCAAAAATTCTCAAGATGCAGGTTCTTGGGGAATGGGATGGGGACAGCATTTGATTTACACTAATTATGTTACTCCCCAAAAGGTGACTTAATTAATAAAGGGCATTTGGGCAGACACACTGTGTTGGACCAACAAAGTAGGCTCTTTACAGGGGTGTTCTCACCAGGTAGAAATGCGATTTGCTCATTGAGGATGTTGGGGAAGGGACGAAGGGTAAAGAAGAAACTGCACATATACACAGGTTCACATTACTCTGCAGACAGCAATGTGACTCAGCGTGTGACTTGTAGCAGCAGTACGAGGGCTACACTCCTCTGCTGAGGATGTCTACATTGAAAGCCTCCACTAGTTTCATCGTTTGTCAAAGTTCCGTAGGATCAGTGATGGTCATTCAGCATGACTGGTTCTGGGAGAAGGTGAGAGACAAAAATGGAAAGATCCTGGCCTGTGGTAGTGGTAGCAGTTTTCTCAAATAATGTGGTGACAGTCACTAGATCCTCACATGCTGAGAAACAGCCTCTACTCTCTCTGCCCCTTTTACTTTTTAATCTGGAACGCAGTACTGTAAACATGATCTTTCCCATGAGATACCGTGTTCTACGCCTTCCCATTCTAAAAGTGTGGACAAGGCTTGATTTGAAACCACTCCTTTTCTCCTCTTGGCTACATTAAAATTCAGTTGACTACAAATGCTTTCTATCAAATTAGAAATGTAACCAAAAAAATGTTAAGTGTTCACCAGGGTATTAAAATACAGGAGTATGGTCAAATCTTTGACAAAATTTTCATGATCTTCTCTAACAAAAAAAGTTGTTTATTAACTGTACAGACTGTTTACTAAGGAGCTAAACCACTGAGAAAACGTTATTAAAATTGTAATACCTAGGTAGTTGGTTGATCACAGTTTGTTAATTGTATAAAAAAAAATCACCTAGAATATCTCTTCCCACTTCCTCCTCCTCGTGAGAACCTGTGGGCAGTATTCAAGCCCTGATGACAAAACCCAGTGTTTTTTGTTGTTGTTTTTTGTTGTTGTTTTTGTTTTTCTCAGTTAGTCTTACCTGTGATGTTGTTTAGGATCAGGCCCCTCTCCTGGGCCTGCTGTGCAGGAGCACAGGAACTATCTGCTAGTGTTGGGTTCCAAATTTGCATTTTATTTGGAAACAGACAAGTAGAAGATGCTACAGAAAAGTATTTTCAAATTTAAACATTTTTTTAATCCCCTGTTTTAGTTAAAAAATTGGAAAAGAAACCGACCCATTTTTTTCCCAGATCAAGATGACATGACATCACTCCCGATTCTCTCCAAACCCCAGAGAAATACTGACGAAGTTTTCTGATGTGGCAAAGGATATTTCCCATCTAATACCAGTTTCTCATTTATATTTAAAGTATTGGACCTGATATTTTTAGGGAGTGCATTCTTCCAGAAAGAATTCAGCAATGTTATCAGAATTAATTCTTTTATATGAGTTTATGTAGCTTGATATGGTGTTTCAGTGCTTATTGGTTGTGCAATAATGGTTATAGCCTGTTAGATAATCTAAATGCAATTCCCCTGTTTTGTCGTTTAGGAGATAATTATTTATCTTGCTTTTCATAGTGTTCTTAGGAATTATTTTGTTGTTACGTTTTGGTGAGTTATACCCATTTTATTTATTTAGAAAAATAGTATCTTTGTAACGACTTACATGGTCACAGTATATTTTGCTGCAAGAAATAAAGAGGATATGATAGGTTTTTTTTTGTTTTTTGTTTTTTGAGACGGAGTCCCACTCTTGTCGCCCAACTAGAGTGTAGTGGCGCAATCTCGGCTCACCACAACCTCTGACTCCAGGGTTCAAGTGATTATTTTGCCTCAGCCTCCCAAGCAGCTGGGATTATAGACACCCGCCAACACGCCAGGCTAATGTTTTTGTATTTTTAATAGAGATGGGGTTTTACCATGTTGGCCAGGCTGGTCTTGAACTCCTGAGCTCAGGTGATCCGCCCGCCTCGGCCTCCCAAAGTGCTGGGATTACAGACGTGAGCCACCACTCCCGGCCCATAGAAGGTTTTTTGCTAGATAATCTGTAACTTTTCTAATTGGGAAAAAATTCCTATTAATCATTAAAAAAATTTTTTTTTGTATTTTGTGTTATTGATTATATACAAAGGAGACTTTTTTTTGAGATAACACTCAAATAGTATTCTCTTCTTTTGAAAATTTTATTTTTATCTGAAAATAACAGTTGATCTGAAATAAAAAGGGGAGACCTATTAGAATGAGAGTAGCCAAGGAAAGAGTTACTAGGTAATAAGCTTCAGTTTTTGTGTTCTAATTGTTTTTGAGATATAAAGACCCTGAAAAAGCCCATTTTAGAACCTGTTTAATAAGAGCAAATATAGGGGAAAATCTTTGAAACGAAAGCTACAAATACATGTGAGAAGAAAAAAATGGATTTTTTAGCAAATAATTAACTAAGCTTCTAAATTCCTAGCTCACTCCCCCAAAGGCACTTTCCCCCGATGGAGGCACAGGCTTCTGTCTCGGATGTTTGGCGCACGTGAGTTTGTACCGGAGTGACCCCGGCAGCCACTGCTCACCTCCCCTCTACCCAGGGGCCTGAAAAGAGGGGCTGCCCTCCTGCGCCAAGGCAGACATAAGCTGCGGGCTGTGCGGTCCTAGTAGGGTGACGTTTCAGTTAATAGTGGTGGTCTTATTTTCAACTATGCTTTCATTCAGTCAGGCTTTGTTGACTAAATACGACGAAAATTCATACTTTATGCAGGAGATTTCTAAAAATTTAATGTTTATTAATAGTTTATGAATATCAAGATACCTCATTGAATCCCTAAATTTAAAAGCAGTCCAGTAAAAGGTTAACTGTATAAAGAACCTATGACTTTTTGAGGGAAGTGTGATATAACAAATATAACCAATTCTAAATTTGTTCTAGCTCTAACCTCATCAAACCAAAGGCACAGATTTGTGTACAATATACCCATTGAATGTATATCCTGAGAAAAATTGGGGCCAAAGAAGCAGGAAAATCTCAAAGCTCTAATGGCAGCATAAATCAAAGAATTTCACAGGCTAATGTTTTTTATCCATAGCCATTGCTCCCTTGTCAAGTGTCCCACAAGGACATGGAAGAATGTGTTATGTTCATCTTGTAATCATAGCAAAAAGTCTGGAAACCCCAGGGTCAAGCCTGCTCTGCCACAGGGTTGGATGGTGACCTTGGGCAAGTCCCTGGGGCTGGCTAGGCCTCCACTTGTCCATCTGTGAAATGAAAGGATCAGCCTGGACAGCCCTCTAAACTCCCTTACAGCTCTCAGCCTAAGAGCGCAGCACTGAACAGCCTCATCATTCCACTTTTCATGGGAAATATATTTCACACCATTGCCTTTGTGTAGAGAAATATTTCTTTTCCTGTGTTAATGAGCTATGTACTGAATATAAACCAGTGCATTTAAAGTAATATCTTTTGTGCACCTCTAAATGTGTTTGGAATTGTGTTTGTTCTCATAGAATATACAAAAGTACTGATTCTAGGTAAGAAGGAGTCTCCACGGGTGTGCCCTGCTCAGCTGGATGTCCATGAGAACAGCCCTGAAATAAGTCACTACTTGTCCCCAAAACCACAGGAATATATACCTAGGTCACCTCAAATTCCTGAGTGTGCTCTGCCATGTTACACGGTCTTCAAATTGAAAAGGTTTCTTGAAAAGGAAAGTTTGGCCCAGCAACTGGAGAAGGAGTCCATGGTGTCGCTGTGTGCCTGTATCATTTGGCCAAGTCAATGGTTGTAAGCAAAGTTAGTGGAGACAAAAATGTGTCCAAAATGTCGTTTGAGTTCCTGGGATTTCTGTAATAGCACACAACTCAGAACTCTTCAGCATTTGTGTGATTCCTTACCTCTGGCTGATAAAACTCTAATGGGTTGTGGCTTACTTTGTTTCCATTTTCTTTGGCTTTGTGCAATTTTTGTGTAACTTTACTTGTACCTATATTTTCTGTTTACAGTTCTTTTTAAGGGGAGGGGTAGGGTTCTAAGATCTTGTTTATTGTAGATAAAAATTTTTTCGTGTTGTAGAAAAGCATGGGTTATGCGTTTGACTGAAAAAGGCACTGTATTATTTACCAAAGGGGTATTGTTTTTGCATTTGTTTATAAATGCATTATTTTGGTACTGTAAATTTGGACATAATTTCTGAGTTTATTACTACTGGCATTTTCTTTTTCCCTTTTTTTTTTTTTTTTTAACCGTAAGTGCGCGATGCAGGTGCATAGGCCCCAGACCAAACTAGACCACCAGCATGTTCATGTCCAGACCTCGGCAGTGGCGTGCACTGCTTGTGCACCTCAGTTCCTCCAGTGTTGGTTTGTTTGTTTTTTAATTCAGCATCCTGCTTGTTTTACTTTCCAAGCAAGATCTGTTGCGATTCCCAAATGCGTTTTAATGAGCTCATCCTTATTTGCCTCTCTTCTTACGTATTTTGTGTATTAGATTGTGCAGGAGATATTCTAGAAGGCATTAATGGTTTGCATTCAAAACGATGTGGTTTGTCCAAGTTATTTTCTGTCTTTATTACTGAGATGGATTAATCTCCTTATTTTTTTCTTGATGATTTGAAGTTGTAAGAGTTGTCCAGCTATTGCTTAATAAAATTTTGCAGATCAAAAAAGTTGTGTGCAGAATTCTTGAGCCTTGTGAGGAGAAATCACCTCGCTCCATTGGCATGACCTACCCACCCTCCAGTTGCTTCCTGGGTCTCTTGGTAACTGCTAGCAGCTACTGGAGACCCTGAGATCCCAGTCATCATGTTGCCCATTTGGGGAAGTCAGAGATTGTGCTGTCTTCTTGATGATCTGGTTTAGATTTGCTTTTTCATGGCTTTTTAAAAGAGGATTCGATTGGCCGGGCACGATGGCTCACGCCTGTAATCCCAGCACTTTGGGAGCCCGAGGCGGGCGGATCACGAGGTCAGGAGATCGAGACCATCCTGGCTAACACAGTGAAACCCCGTCTCTACTAAAAATACAAAAAATTAGCCGGGCGTGGTGGCGGGAGCCTGTAGTCCTAGCTACTCGGGAGGCTGAGGCAGGAGAATGGCATGAACCCGGGAGGCGGGGCTTGCAGTGAGCCGAGATCGCACCACTGCACTCCAGCCTGGGCGACAGAGCAAGACTCCATCTCAAAAAAAAAAAAAGAGGACTCGATTAAAAGTGCACCTGTATAGCATCTAAAGATCAGAGATGCCAAATATTAACACCTTTGTTAATTTGTAGGAAACTTAAACCTAGGTTTTAAGCAATTCAACTCTAGGTGCTCATATAACTATTAACTATTGTTGCTACTCATAAGTGCTTAGTGAGCCTCCTTCCTCTGCCCTAAAGTTCCCTATGACCATGGGAGGTGGGAAGGTGGGGCATGGGAGGTTTATCTGTGATAATAAATTTGTACATGTACAGAACTACCTTTTTGGTGTTTTTCAAAGAATAAGGAATCAATTTTGCTCGAACCTAGCTCCCAAAACTCACTGTAGAAGAGAAATAACTGTCTCATGGAGATTGCATTGCAGTTTTCCAAGGATGAAAGATACTTAACCACAGCTAAATCTCAACTCCATTATGAAGTGAATACCTTTTGCCACTCCTTTCAGAAGAAAATGGAAGCAGTGAGAGGTTGAAATGATTTCTGGATTCCATAGACAAAAACCAATCCTGAAACAGAATCCAAGATTTCTGGGTCACATTAATGAATAGACCTGGTTTATTCCCAGCTTCTCACTCTGGTGTGTCGTAAAGATTTGCCTGTAATGAGCTCTGAGCTACTTATACTTAGTCATCTCCCATGAAAACAAGTATTACAGATGGGCCACCCCTGCCCCTCATCAGGTGAGCTCATCCGCTTTATAGAATGAGATTTAAGTCCTTGTTATTGAATTCTGGAAAGAGTGAACGTTCGGCTGACCGGTTTTATTATTCACCCAGGCTTCACAAAGGAGCCAGTCTGTGTGGATTTGTTTCCCTACACTTCCTAGAAACAGCTGCTCTATGTGCTGAAGAATAAGAAGCCATCCATTGGAAGTGCTGGCTCATTTCTTGAACCCATTTCAGAGTTCCTGTCTGAGCGATCGCTTCAAGTAAAGAAGGCGCCCCATAGTAAGTCATAGGAATTTTTTTTTTTTTTTTTTTTTTTTTTTTTTTTTTGAGATGGAGTTTCACTCTTGTCGCCTAGGCTGGAGTACAATGGCATGATCTCAGCTCACTGCAACTTCTACCTCCCAGGTTGAAGCGATTCTCCTGCCTTAGCCTCCCGAGTAGCTGGGATTACAGGCACGCACCACCATGCCCAGCTAATTTTTGTATTTTTAGTAGAGATGGGGTTTTACTATGTTGGCCAGGCTGGTCTCGAACGCCTGACCTCAGGTGGTTCACCCGTCTTGGCCTCCCAAAGTGCTGGGATTACAGGCGTGAGCCACCGCACCCACCACCATGCCCGGCAGTCATAGGAATTTCTTAAGCTTCAACCACCACTCAGGACAGCATGCAGACACCTTGCAAAGCATCTTGCTCTTTGTCCTCTGACCTGCCCATGCGTTCTTCCAGGTCACTGTTATGAATCCCAGCATCCCATTTGCCACTTAGCTCTGGCTGGCTCCCAGGCTCTCCCCTGCACCCAGTGATGGTGCAGCATCCTCACTGCAGGCACAGCTACGGGATAGCTCTTGTCCCGGGAAAGAGCGGGGAGCTTGGATGATAAAGGCAACCAGTCACATTGCCTTCTCCCAGTTGTGACAGCCATTTCCCATTGTCTTCAACCCTGATGGTATGGACAACCTAGTGCTTCCTCTCTCCACTCTTCTCCAAAAGTAGAAAAGTGCCCAGCCCTGACACCATTCCCCTTCTGTCCTGGGAACCAAGGGTCTCTATGTCTCCTGTTGGTTCATCCTCCAGCTCATGTGAATGATCTGTGGTTCCTCCTTTCACATGAATCAACTCAGTGTCTCCTGTGTCACCTTGAACCACTGATCAGAATCTTGCACTTTCACCCAGTAACAGGGGCATTTCCTTTTATTTCAGTGTCTGGGGTCACTGAAACAGGGGCTTGACCAGTGTTATATTTTCTTTCTCTCGCCAGTAAAAAGGCAGGCAGTCCAGACACCACAGTATGTGCATGCCACACGCATGCACCCCCCCAACCCCTATGATGAGAAGACACACCCTCGAGTGATGAACTTCTTTCTGTGCTGGAGCCCATGGGGTCCTCTGAGTCCCACTTCCTGCCTTCCTCAGGTACCTGCTTCTGACTGCAGGAGGCTCTTCCGTCCCAGGATTGTGGTTTCTCACCAGTTTCTCAACAGTTTCCTTTGTTATAAAACTTGAGAGAAAACATTCCTCTAGTAGAAAGAGACTGCCTTCATCCACCCTTTGGAATAACCAGCTCCAGCCTAGGTCCCATTTCCTGCACTGGTGGAAGAAAAGTCTCTTCTTCGCTAAGTGGTTCCTTTGATGACCTTATAGATTCAGGCAGCTTGGGAAGGGAAGTTTCTCTAAAAGCCACAGAGCGTCCAGCTCACGGAACCCTCAGGATACCTGGCCCATCTTAGGCCACATGGAGTCAGCCTCGTGCCCCCAGCCCATCTGTTCCTGTGCACTGCACTCCAGCGGGTCTCACCCTTGCATCCAGGGTTCTCTCCCACAGGATGAGCTTGTCAACATTCTCTTTTTCTAACACACACACTTGTCAGCAGGTGCTGGTATAAGCCAAGCTGAGCTCGTGGGAGAATGGCAAGAGAATAGGCCCAACAGTCTTTGTGGGAGACAGAGCCCACGTTTCTCCACAAACAGCTTCCGGGAAGAGTGGACGGGTCAGACTAGACCAAACCAGCCTCTTGAGAACACCACACTGCCCAGACCCACTTAGTGCCTCCGTGTAACCCGCTGATTAGAGTCCACCTGCTAGGCAGCCAGAAGCGGCAAAAGCCCAGCCCCACTGTCCCATTCTTGACCTGGTCCTCCACGCTCACTGTGACAGCAGCACAGGCACCCCGACCGGACCACAGCGAGCTGGTGGCCATGTCCCTGGCTCTGCTAACTTGGCCTATCTCATTTCTTAACCTGTTTTTCATGATGTGGACCTCTTGAGAGTATACTTGAAAAAAGTGAATTATCTATGTGGATAAAGGACTGGTACACTATGTTGAAAACGTAACAAACCAACCAGATGGGAAAGCATCTGTGCTATGGGACTTTTTTGTTTGCTTGTTTTGTTTAATAGGCATATTTTATTTAAATAAATCTTCCAGTAGGAAATGGAGAATGCATTGCCTTTGCTTAGAAGAGGGCCGTGTAAGGAGTTACCTGTAAATGCGTATGTGCAGCTCACCAGTATTCCCGTACTGGGAACACCAGCACGTCCGCAACACAGTTCCCAAAAGAACTTTAAAGTCTCAAACCCCCCTGTCCCCCCTCGTCTCGTTTCTCTCCTGATTCCAGCCAGGCTTTATGAATCTTTCTCTCCACAGCCTCATCTCCGTCCTCATCCACTTCCCCTAGAACGTTCATCAGCCCCTCCCTGGGGTCTGTTTCAGTGTCGTAGGGGGTCTTTTCTGTTTCTTTGTACCCTTTTTCAACCTGAGTCAGGTGATCCCACCCCGTGTTTTCCGCTTTCCTTCTACAGAAGATAAGAACTGTATCCGCCTTGCCTTCCACAGGAGTGGGTGTCAATGGATTGTTCACACTCACGGATAACCCTGCCCAGTTAGATCCTACACCAAGACATCACACGACCTCTCTGGGGAGCGCATCTGCACGTTCTCAGCGGGAACTTGGCCTCCTCACCTGGCTGACCCCGTGCATAGTCACCGAGTGTCACTGTAGTGACACTCCCTGCAATGGGAGCAAACACCGCAGCTGGCTTTTCGCTGTCAAGGAGTTCTGCTTTCCTCTGTGATTTCTGCTGCATCCTGTTCATTTCTGTCTCCGTCTTGGATTTTTCAGCTGGAAGGGCATCACGTACCGTTTTCCTAGTTGCCTTTTCCAGCAACACCTTTTACCTCTTCTGGATCTTTCTATAGCTCTTCCAAGCTGAGGCCATGGCCGGCCTGGGTCAGGCCAAAGGCGCCAGCGGCAGCCGCTCAGGGGAGGGAACACGAAAGGAAACTCTCCAGGAAGCCAGCGCGCTCGACGTGAGCGCAGGCCCCGCGGCTGCGGGCTAAGTGCGAGGGTCCTCAGCCTGCGCGCGCACCTGTCCTGAGCGTGCACCCGCCCTGCGCGCACCCGCTGTAAGCGCGATCCCGGCCGCCGCCACGCACCACGAGCGCTCCGAGGGACTTTTGAATGGAGACGGAGTCTTGCTCTGTCGCCAGGCTGGAGTGCAATGGCCCGATCTCGGCTCATTGCAACCTCCGCCTCCCGGGTTCAAGTGATTCTCCTGCCTCAGCCTCCCGAGTAGCTGGGACTACAGGCATAAGCCACCACTCTCGGCTAATTTTTGTATTTTTAGTAGAGACGGGGTTTCACCATGTTGGTCAGGCTGATTTCGAACTCCTGACCTCATGGTACGCCCGCTTCGGCCTCCCAAAGTGCTGGGATTACAAGCGTGAGCCACCGCGCCCGGCCCGAGCCTGGTACTTTTTAAAAAATCCTCAGTACCTGTAGAGACACAGCTGAACATCATCTCATTAGCGAAGGTTTTCTCTCATCTAAATGGCAAGAACGGATGGCTTTCCTTTCTTTCCATTTGGATATCTGTAGTCTCCAAAAATACCATTTGGATCTCTGTCGTCTCCAAAAATAAGGCAAAGGTAAAGATGACATCCAGAGCCAACTCCATCTAACAGCAGGTTCGCAAACCACAGTATAGCTTGTTCTGACAGCAGGAAGACCCCACAAGCCCTTCTCAGGGAAGGTGACGGGGTTCAGGACACACACCCCAGAATGTGGCACCTTGGCATTTGAGAAAACAGCAGAAGCAGGAAGTTCACTCTCACCTTCCCCACATCCCCTGGCCCCTGCAGCAGGCCCAAGACCCTTGTTCCACAGGTGCCCTCCCTGCCCCCAGAGGAGAGGAATGTCTCCATCTCTGAAGACACAGGGGTACAGAGAAGAACCTGCACAAACGGGCACTGCGGAGTCCCCCAGCTTATTCCCAAGGGATCACACCCCTTTGTCCCACTGTCCCTCACACCTGTCGACTTCTTCATCAGACTTAGCAGCGTAAAAATACACAGGTGTCGGCCAGACACAGTGGCTCACGCCTGAAATCCCAGCACTTTGGGAGGCCGAGGTAGGCGGATCACTTGAGGTCAGGAGTTTGACACCAGCCTGGCCAACATGGTGAAACCCCATCTCTACTAAAAATACAAAAATTAGCTGTAATCCCAGCTACTCAGGAGGCTGAGGCAGGAGAATCACTGGAACCCGGGAGGCAGAGGTTGCAGTGAGCTGAGATCGTCCCACTGCACTCCAGCCTGGGCAACAGAGTGAGACTCCATCTCAAAACAGACAAACAAAAAAACAGGTGTCTGTGTCTTTGGGTCCTCATTTCTGAAGGTTCCCATGTCATGTAAAACTTGCATCACTTAACAATGAGAGATGTCCTGAGAAATGTGTCACTAGGCTGTTTTGTCACTGTGGGAACCTCACAGAGTGCACTTACACAGACCTAGAGGCATGACCTGCGGCACACTTGGTCTCTGTGGGGCCGCTGATTGCTTCCGGACTGCAAACCCGCACAGCATGTCACTGTGTTGAACACTGCAGGCAATTGAAACACAATGGGAGGTATTTTTGTATCTAAACATAGAAAAGGGACAACTAAAATCCAGTGTTATAGTCATACGGGATCACCATTGCATATTCAGTCTGTTGTTGACTGAAGCATCTTTATGAGGTGCATGGCTGTATTAAATAAAATTTGTATGGTTTTCTCTTGTTAATGGGGGCCCTGGTCATGACCCTAGTGATGGATGAGGAAAAGAAATGTTTCTTCCCCTGCAAAGGTTTGGTCCCAGTTAAAAGATGGGGAAATCTCAGATAGAAAATCGTAAGTGACTTTCCTCTAATCCAGGCAGTGTGTGTTGAAAAAGAGTCAGGAGCAAATCTCAGAGCTATGAGGCCGCAGCCCCTCTTTGGGAATTGCTCCTTGAAGCATCCTGAACCACAGAGAACAAGCGCCGGCTCCCCTGCCTCCCCTCCAGGGAAATGAGTCACAGACGAGCCCGGGTGAGGCTGCGCGGCTGCGCCTGCCCCGACCTTTGCTTTTAACTTCCTTTCTCCTTTGCAGTCACCTTCCCATGAGGGAGATGATACTCCGAAGATGGGTTCATTTTGTCCAGACTTTGTCCAGGTTCCCGAAGATGATCTGGAGGATCATTTTATTGTATGTTTATGGAAATAAACAAAACCAGTGCCAGTGAGCCTCGCAATAGAAGGTGGTGAGTATAAAATGTAAACGGCACCCTGATCAGCACTCCCCCTTCTTCGTGTTCACGCTGAAATTATCCAGCCTGCCAGGTCCTTGCTGCTGGGTAAACAGCATCTCCCCAATTCCCCGTGCAGTGCTCTCTGTTGTTTGGGCTCCGTCCCCTCTGGTGCCCTCTTCAGGAGAACAATACTTTCAGCTGAAGGTTATAAATTGGCAAACAAGTGGAGTGGTGTGTTGGTAAATAGCTAACAACCAGCTCTCCAGAAACATACAAACTTGGAATGAATAAATATACCTTACATGAGCATTATAAATTGTATTGCTATATAGGATGTGTAGTACACAATTACAATAACAAAATACACAATATTTTTCTTATAACTCCATATAGCCAGACTTAATAGCTAATGCTTTTGTTGATTTTTGCCAAATGTTTGTCTTGCAGCCAACCTAAGATTGTAATTGGTAAACAAATGTAGCCTCAACATGAATGTTGGTTATTTTCATTTACATTTTTGAGCAAGACAAAAGTGAAACAACGAAAATGTGTCTTCAGTGAAACACCATAAACATATGTTAGAACTTTACTCATACATTAATGACATAAGCCATTTCTTTGCTAAATGGGATAATAGTTTTTGAAGATCAGATCTCCTCGATTCTTTTGTGCTGTTTACAATGTGATGGTGCAGATACGACGCATTTTTAATTTAAATTGCATTATGAACACTGCCTTCATCACATTCTTAAGTCTAGAGCCTAGACTAAAACAATGAAATGAAATCAACCCTGATTTGTGGCTTTTGCTGATTTCCATGGTATAAATATTCCCACCAGACTCACTGAAGGAGGAGTTGGAAAGAGATGTGCCTTAAGTAGCAATTTAATTTTATATAATGACTGTATTTAAAAATTGGCTCTCAAGATTCCTGGAAATGTCACCCTCAGCTGTCACGAGGCAGGGAGAGCCGCCTGCAGCACCTCCCGGCTGTGTGTGGTGTGTGTTGGGGGGCAGCATAAGCCCAGACTCTGATTGGAGGGCTACACAGCATTGCTGAGTCTAGGCAGGCTGAGGCACTCAGCTAGAGATTTCAGGACACAGATTTTTTTTGGTTGTTCTTTCATTAATCAGCAAATATTTATGGAGTGTCTAATGCATGCCAATCACTGTGATGCCTGGAGGAGATGGGTAGCTACGTAGAGTAGACAACAGCCCTGCCCTGCAGAGGGTATGGTCCCAGCTGGTTCTCTATCTCCAAGACTGCTGAGTCCCTGTCTCCCAGACCAATTCATCCTCTCCACCCAGTGTGTAGTGTTCTGGGGCCCCTGTGGAAGGGTGCGCAGCGGTTCCAGATGACAGGGAGCTGCCCTGGACCCCTCGCTCTCCTTCCTCCTGTTCCACAGTAGCCACTACCAAGTCCCGGCCACTTCTCCTGCAAGAGCTCCTCCTCTCCCTCTGCTGCCTGACCTGGGCCCGCACTCACTCTCACTTCTGCCTCTTCAGCAGCCTCCTGCGGACTTCCAGCTCCCTCTTCCCCCAGGCCACTCTCCATTCAGCAACTAGGCTGATTTTTAAGATTAAAAAACCTGTGTTTTTTGTTTTGTTTTGTTTTGTTTTTGAGACAGGGTCTCACTCTGTCACCCATGCTGGAGTGCAGTGGTGTGATCACAGCTCACTGCAGCCTTGACCAACCTCCTGGGCTCAAGAGATCCTCCCACCTTAGCCTCCCAAATAGCTGGTACTATAGGTATGCACCACCATGCCCAGCTAATTTTTGTATTTTTCTGTAGAGACAGGGTCTCTTATGTTGCCCAGGCTGGTCTTGAACTCCTGAGCTCAAGCAATCCACCCACCTTAGCCTCCCAAAGTGCTGGGATTATGGGCATGAGCCAGCACAACTGGCCAGATCAAATTTAATGAACATAAAAACCGAAAATACATTCAAGAGGGTCCATGATGTCAAAGTTAGTTCTTGGAAAAGATTAATTTGACAAATATCTGGCATGATGTAGGAAGAAAAAAGGAAGCACAAAAGTATGATATGAGGAATAGAAGTGGAATCTAACTTCAGAGAGAGATCTTTTTAAGAGACAGAAAATAAGAAGACTATGCACAATTGTATGCTGTAGATTTGAAAACTTGGAAATGTAGTCATCAGTAGAAAATCTTCCTGCAAAGAAAATTTCAAGCCAAATGGTTTTACTTATTAGTACCATCAACTTTCAAGGAACTTGTTCCTCTACTCTTATACAAATACTTTCAGAAAATTAAAAAGAGGAAACACTTCTCCCTCACTGTAAGGGCAAAGTGTTATAATATTCAAAATAACATATCAATATGACATTGACACCCAAACAAGACAAGGACCAATCACAAAGGAAATACAGGCCATCTCACTGAAGTGATCACACCACTGCACTCCAGCATGGGTGACAGAGTAAGACCCTGACAGCCTGGCCAACATGGTGAAACCCCATTTCTACTAAAAATATAAAAATTAGCCGAGAGTGATGGCGCACACCTGTAATCCCAGCTACTCAGGAGGCTGAGGCAGGATAATCACTTGAACTCAGAAGGCGGAGGTTGCAGTGAACAGAGATTGCTGGGCGACAGAGCAAGACTCCGTCTCAAAAAAAAGAAAGAAAGAAAGAAATGCCTGGCATAGGCCAGGTACAGCAGCTCACACCTGTCAGCCCACTACTTTGGGAGGCCAAGGTGGACCGATCACTTGAGCCCAGGAGTTCAAGACCAGCCTGGGCATCATGGCGAAACCCCATCTCTACAAAAAATATGAAAATTAGCTTGGCATGGTGTCATGCACCTGTAGTCCTAGCTACTTAGGAGGCTGAGGTGGGAGGATTGCTTGCCTGTGAGTTTGAGGCTGCAGTGAGCTGTGATTGCGCCACTGTACTCCAGCCTGGGTGATAGAGTGAGACCCTGTCTCAGAAAAAGAAGAGGAGGGGAGGGGAGGAGAAGGGAGAGAAGGGGAGGGGAGGGGAGGGGAGGGGGAAGAGAGCCTGGCACTTTCAGTTCATTTCCCTTTCTCCCTCCCCCAGCACCTGATATTTCAACAGACAAATTTTCCATCAGCCAAAATTTAATCACTTAATTTAGAATGTCCTTTTTTGGGGTGAACTCGGAGAAACTCAGTCTCAGTGGCCTGTTTCACTTAAATAAATTAATGTTTCTTGGATTGCCATTTTTCACACTGTTCTTAGTTTCAAGCAAAAAAGAAATAAGTTGAATTAACCTAAGTTTGTGTAGAGATAGAAACAAATTACCAATTTTGGTTGTTGGTTACCCTCTTCTTTAGTCCTGCCTGGGGCTGCCAAGGCTGGAGTGGCTGGAGGCACCCTTGCTCAACCCATACCAAACACCTCTTAAGTCAAAAGGGCCTAACTACTTCAACAGCCCAAATACCAACTCCCAGAACATTTCCCAGCAATTACAAAGTGCCAAACTTAACAAGTTTCAGTAAACATTTGTTGAATAAATGCAATGCAAGGCAGAATTAGTTCTTATTTATTCTCTCCTCTGGGAGAAACTGACTCATAGGTGAAGTTATATTTCTATAAAATAATTAGATAATATACATTTCTGGAAAGAAAAAAATGCTTAGCTACTTTACATAATACAATATCTTGATAAATTCATTACTTAATGAAAGCCAAAAGGGGAAATGGGGAGGGAGATGTAAAGCCGTTAAATGATCATGCTTCTTATTGTTTTCTAGCAATCATCTGGAAATCCATCTTCTATTGCATCAGAAACAAAACCCAAGGGACAATAAGGACTGTGTTTTTTTGTTGGTTTTTTTTTTTTTTTTTTTTTTGAGACAGAGTCTCGCTCTGTTGCCCAGGCTGGAATGCAATGGCGTGATCTCAGCTCACTGCAACCTCCACCTCTTGGGTTCAAGCGATTCTCCTGCCTCAGCCTCCCGAATAGCTGGGACTATAGGCATGCGCCACCACGCCCAGCTAATTTTTGTATTTTTAATAGAGATGGGGTTTCACCATGTTGGCGAGGCTGGTCTTGATCTCTTGACCTCGTGATCCCCCTGGCTGGGGAAAGCTGTACATGGCCTGGTGGAAAGGAAATGGTCAGGGTGCATTTGCACGGGTAGAACTTTGTGGACAAGACAGTGAAGTGTCAAGTGGGCAGGTAAGCCCCCAGTACCAATGCTGTGGCTGGCATGGATGCCCCAGCACTCCTGGAGATGAACTGGCTCTCCATCCATAATAACAAGACACAGTGGGCCAGGCACGGTGGCTCACGTCTCTAATCCCAGCACTTCGGGAGGCTGAGGCAGTCAGATTACTTGAGGCCAGGAGTTCGAGACCAACATGGTGAAAACCCGTCTCTACAAAAAATACAAAAATTAGCCGAGCATGGTGGCACACACCTGTAGTCCAGCTACTTGGGAGGCTGAGGTGGGGGAGTCGCTTGAACCTGGGAGGCAGAGGCTGCAGTGAGCCGAGATCACACCGTTGCACTCCAGCTGGACGAGAAGGAAACTCCGTCTCAAAAAAAGCAAAAAAAAAAAAAAAAAAAAAATAGACAGTGGGTATGAGAGAGTAGCTAAAATAAAATGTATATCTGGAATTCAATATCGATGTGTCAGTGGTGCCAGCAGAGAGATAATGCAATTTTTTTTTTTTTTTTCCGAGATGGAGTCTCACTCTGTTGCCAGGCTAGAGTGCAATGCCGTAATCTGAGCTCACTGCAACTTCCGCCTCCCAGGTTCAGGCAATTCTCCTGCCTCAGCCTCCCGGGTAGCTGGGATTACAGGCATATACCACAACACCCAGCTAATTTTTGTATTTTTAGTAGAGACAGGGTTTCACCATGTTGGCCAGTATGCTCTCGATCTCTTGACCTCGTGATCTGCCCACCTCGGCCTCCCAAAGTGCTGGGACTAGAGGTGTGAGTAACTGCGCCCGGCTGAGATAATGCAAATTAATCAGCAATCTAGGTTGTGTATGACTAGCAGAAAGGAAAAGGATATATTTTCCTGAGTCTCATTTCCTGTGATGAAATAATTGGCGCCTGGTGGATAAATGTGTGATATGAATCGTGTGTGGAGAGAATAATCAGAAATGAACCAATTCCATTGGGTTGACATGAACAAAGTGTCCTTTTTGAGGGTCAGAATGGTTGACTATGGGCAGGCAATTCCACACGGCTCAATGGAATACTTCCATGAGCTACTGATCTGAACGTGGTATTGGACAGCTTGTGGGACTGACGGGAAAGGGGCGCATCACTGCCTCATGGACAGAAAGCCTGGTGCCCTGCTCTAGTGGCAGGTGCAGCAGAAAGCAGCTTCAAAGCCAGGAGCGACAGGAGCACAGCAGAGAGACAGCCACAGAGACCAGTCAGCAACTGCTGTGAAAGCCAACCCCCCAGGCCAAAAGCCAAGACACACAGGACAAGGAGGAGAAGAAGATGCAAAAAGAGATGGGAGAGGGAAGCAAAAAGGAGGATTTTTTTTTTCCAAAAAAAAAATCGGCAAAGGAAGGAAGGGCAGATTGAGATGAGATGGCAGGGGCAACAGCAGCCACACTGGCTATGATGAGCAAACACAGCTGAGGCGGAGCAGGGCCCCTTCCCGGCAGCCCTGGGTGCAGGCTGGACGCTGGCATGTTCTGTTGGGATCCTGAGAGCACATTCGTCCAACTGCTCGGCCTATAGGGATGTCTGGGGAACAGACAAGCTGAGCCTACCCTTCCGCAGGCTCTGAGGATGTTCACCGATGCCCCATGCAGCAGGCAGGCGTCCAAGATGAGGCTGAGCTAAACCAGCCCAGGGGGCAAAGAGGAGACAAACATTCCACACTCCGTTCAGGGACAGCCAAAGGCAGGCAGAGGACACTGGCAGCCCTACGAGAGACAGACGTCTCACCAATCCTTGAAGACGACCAGAACCAGAGCGCAGCCCTCGAAGAACATCGCTCAATCATATGATGTGTCATACAGGAGGCGAGAGGTGCTCGTGCCCGGCCACACTGCCCGCAGCAGCTCCCAGGATGAGGATCAGAGACTCCGCTTCATCTCCCATGGTGCCGCCATGGGTGCTGACTGCCTGGGGTATCCATGCCATAGTCACCAGCATCCCCAACCACCAGCAGTCACCAGAGCCAGATAACTGAGTCACCCAAGATATCATATTCCACTTTTGTAAATCTCACCCTCAAATGTCTTCCCAAACTGTCTCCATGTTCTATCCTGTGCCAGTGTGTGCTGGCTCTAGCCACTGTCACTCATTGCCTGGGTTACCACACTGGTCTCCTAACCCCTCCTCACCTCCATCCCGTCCTGCTGCCCCAGGAACTGTCCTCCTAAAACTCACTGAATCCAGTCCGCCTCTGCCCAGAGCGTTCCATGGCTCCCACTCATTCAAGACAAAGCCCAAACCCTATCATTGTCCAGAAGTCCCCGTGGCTCAGCCTCTGCCTCCTTAACCAGGCTCAGCTCTTCCTCCTCCAGAGCAAACGTGGTCCACCTGTGAGGAACTATCACTGCTTCTGGAACAATCCCTCTCTAATGAGCTCCACATGTTCACACTCTTCCTGCCGCCTGGAATTTCTCCTCCCCCGTCCACTCCGTGAATTCTTTATTCCTCGCCTCTCAGCACAGGTGTTACCTCTGCAGTGAAGTCTTCCTAGATCCATGGCCCCTGGAATGACCTCCACTGCAGACTTAACCACATGGCTTGGATCTGTGTCTCCCCGCTAGACCAGGAATCCCTAGTGGGCAGGAATGGATTCTTACTTGATCTTGAATTTCCAGTACTTAGTATTGTCTGAGGCTTCATGGATATTAAATGTTTATTAAAATCAAAATGAAATTAAAGTGCTCGATTCTGCGCCAAGTCTCAACTGAAACATCAAGATCTATTGGCTGATGTTGGTGCAGCTGCCTGTGGATTCTGCAGAGTGGCTGGGCCTCTCAACACGGGAGATGGTGGAGAGGCTGGCAAGGGCTGATGAGAACTGAGCGGCAGGCCGTGACGCTGGAGCACAACTCAGCTCTCAGCCCAGAGTTGCCACTAAAACTGGGGAAGTCAGAGCGTCTGGTCCTGCTGACCAACATCTCAGCTGAGGGCACCCTGAATCAAATCCCTCTGAGTCTCAGCTGTGTAAGAACAGGTGGCTAGACATCATTTAAATTAAACTTTGGCGGAAGGACATTTTTATTGCTCTAGATTATTCAAAAATGTTACTTACAAATGACCACTCAAGGTGTAGCTAGACAAAGGCTGTTTTCTGTCATCTTTGAATGCTTTCAGTGAAGATCATCCCAGCCCCACACACTTACAAGTGTCCTTAACTGCAAGGTGGCCACCAAGCTTCCATAGAGCTTACTGGTCACTGGCAATGCCCTTACCATTTTCTTGCCCACAGGTGTGTCTCAGTGATTCCATCTGCAAACCAGAGAGTTACTGTAGGTGAAATTTCCCTGACATGATTAATTCACCACAAAGCACCACCGTGCATTTCATTTTAAGACACATGGTGCCACTTTTATGCTGTGTGTTCCTGAAATTGTGTTAAATTAAATGTGAAGGCAACGGTAGGAAACTTGGGACTTTGTGTGATAGTTGCAGAAGCGTCCAGTAATGGTAAAGAAGAATGTGAAGGCTGGCCCAGGACCTGATGGATTTACAGCTGAATTCTACCAGAGGTACAAAGAGGAGCTGGTACCTTTTCCTCTGAAGCTATTCCGAACAATTGAGAAAGAGAGATTCTCCCTAACTCATTTTATGAGGCCAGCATCATCCTGATACCAAAACCTGGCAGAGATACAAAAACAACAAAAACACCTCAGGCCAATATCCCTGATCAACATCAATGCAAAAATCCTCAATAAAATACTGGCAAACCGAATCCAGCAGCACATCAAAAAGCTTATCCGCCATGATCAAGTTGGCTTCATCCCCAGGATGCACGGCTGGTTCAACATACACAAATCAATAAATGTAACTAATCACATAAAAAGAACTAAAGACAAACCACATGATCATGTCAATGAACATAGAAAAGACCTCTGATAAAATTCAACATCGCTTCATGTTAAAAACTCTCAATAAACTAGGTATTGATGGACCATACCTCAAAATAGTAAGAGCCATTTATGACAAACCCACAACCAATATACTGAATGAGGAAAAACTGGAAGCATTCCCCCTTGAAATCTGGCACAAGACAAGGATGCCCTCTCTCACCACTCAAATTTAACATAGTATTGGAATTTCTGGCTGGGACAATCAGGAAAGAGAAAGAAATAAAGAAATAGGAAGAGAGGAAGTCAAACTGTTCCTGTTTGCAGATAACATGATCCTACATCCAGAAAACCTCATCGTCACAGCCCAAAAGCTTCTTAAACTGATAATCAACTTCAGCAAAGTCTCAGGATACAAAATCAATGTGCAAAAAATCACAAGCATTCCTATGCACCAAAAATAGACAAGCAGAGAGCCAAATCATGAATTCACCATTGCTACAAATAGAACAAATTACCTAGGAATATAGCTAACAAGGAAAGTGAAGGACCTCTTCAAGAACTACAAGCCACTGCTCAAGGAAATAAGAAGGACACGAACAAATGGAAAAACATTCCATACTCATGGATAGGAAGAATGAATATCATGAAAATGACACTGCCCAAAGTAATTTATAAATTCAATTCTATTCCTATTAAACTACCATTGACATTCTTCACAGAATTAGAAAAAAGTACTTTAAAATTCATATGGAACCAAAAAAGAGCCCATATAGCCAAGACAATCCTAAGCAAAAAGAACAAAGCTGGAGGCACCATGCTACCTGACTTCAAACTATACTACAAGGCTACAGTAACCAAAACAGCATGGTACTGGTACAAAAACAGACACATAAACCAATGGAATGGAATAGAGATCTCAGACATAAGACCGCACATCTACAACCATCTGATCTTCGACAAACTTGACAAAAACAAGCAATGGGGAAAAGATTCCCTATTTAATACATTATGCTGGGAAAACTGACTAGCCATATGCAGAAAATTGAAACTGGATGCCTTCCTTACACCTTTTACAAAAATTAACTCAAGATGGATTAAAGACTTAAATGTAAAACCTAAAACTATAAAAACTCTAGAAGAAAATCTAGGCAATACCATTCATGACATAGGCACAGGCAAAGATTTCATGACAAAAAGGTCAAATGCAATTGCAACGAAAGCAAAAATTGACAAATGGGATCTAATTTAACTAAAGAGCTTCTGCACAGCAAAAGAAACTATCATCAGAGTGAACAGACAACCTACAGAATGGGAGAAAATTTTTGTACTCTATCCATCTGACAAAGATCTAATATCCAAAATCTACAAGGAACTTAAACAAATTTACAAGAAAAAAACAAACAACCCCATTAAAAAATGGGCAAGGGACATGAACAGACACTTCTCAAAAGAAGACATACATGCAGCCAATAAACATATGCAGGAAAGCTCAACATCACTGATCATTAGAGAAATGCAAATCAAAATGAGATTTCATCTCATGAAATCACAATGAGATACCATCTCACGCCAGTCAGGATGGTAATTATTCAGAAGTCAAGGAACAACATATGCTGGTGAGGCTGTGGAGAAATAGGAACGCTTTTACACTGTTGGTGGGAATGTAAATTAGTTCATTCTTCCATTGTGGAAGACAATGTGGCAATTCTTCCTCAAAGACCTAGAACCAGAAATACGATTTGACCCAGCAGTCCCATTGCTGGGTATATACCCAAAGGGATATAAATCATTCTGTTATAAAGATACATGCACAAGTATGTTCATTGCAGCACTATTCACAATTGCAGAGAGATGGAATCACTCTAAATGCCCATCAGCGATAGACTGGATAAAGAAAATGCGGTCCATATACACCATGGAATACTGTGCAACCATAAAAAGGAATGAGATCATGTCCTTTGCAGGGACATGGGTGGAGCTAGAAGCCATTATCCTCAGCAAACTAATTTAGGAACAGAAAACCAAACGCCGCATGTTCTCACTTATAAGTGGGAGCAGAACAATGAGAACACATGGACACAGGGAGGGGAACAACACACACTGGGGCCTATTGGGCATTCGAGGGGAGGGAGGGCATCAGGATAAATAGTTAATGCATGTGGGGCTTAATACCTAGGTGATGGGTTGATAGGTGCAGCAAATCACCATGGCACACGTTTACCTATGTAACAAACCTGCACGTCCTGCACATGTATCCTGGAACTTAAAATAAAAAATAAAAAAAAAAGAATGTGAAGGTTTAAGGGACTAGACACGCCTCCAGTCCTTTTCAGAAAAAGAGGAGGCATCAGTAATCTATAAAGAACCTGCACTGGGGGCCACAGAGCTGGATTTAACCCCTGCTCTGCTCCCTGTCCTGCATCAGCCTCTTAGTCCCGTACAGCCTCGATTTCCTCATCTTCACAATGCCGACCTTCCAGCATTCTATTCTGTGATTTGTAAGCCTCCCCTCCCCTCCCCTCCCCTCCCCTCCCTTCCCCTCCCTTCCGCTCTCCTTTCCTTTCCTTGTTTTAAACATAGGGTCTCACTGTCACCCAGGCTGGAATGCAGTGGCACGGTCACAGCTCACTGCAGCCTTGACTTCCCAGGCTCAAGCGATCCTCCCACCTCAGCTTCCCCAGGAGCTGGGACCACAGGCATGTGCCCCCATGCCCAGCTAATTTTTTTTTTTTTTTTTTTTTTTTTTTTTTGAGACAGGGTGTCACTATGTTGCTGGTCTCCAACTCCTGGCCTCAAGTAATCCTCCCACCTCAGCCTCCCACGGTGTTGGGGTTACAGCCATGAGCCACTGGGCCTGGCCTGTAAGCCTTTTCTTCAAACACTCAAGCATGAATCCATGAAAGAGGCCATGAGCCCCCCTCCATGGTTTGCTGGCAGTGCTCTCTTTGAGCTGAAGCCCAGGACACTCATGTCTGCCTGCTTCATCCACTTCTCTTTCTTCTCCTTAAAACTACTCCTGGGACTGCAAACGAGGATAGTTTTTTCTCTTATGTCATATTTACTCCCTACCATCAAGCAACAAACTTCACTGACATCAGAGGAAAGTTTTGTGAGTACAGTGGGCCGGTTACCATCTCTTCCCTGCTCTCCCTGGGTCCACGTTCCACCCTTCTCTGTCTAGTCCTGTGTCCCAGGAGGCTGCATCGCTGGGCTCCCTCTATCCCTGGCTCTGTCAGGATTGGTCAGCGGGAGGTACTGGCATGAGATTGGCAGGCTGGAGGACACGGCTAGCCCTTCTCTTGAACATATATGTGAGTGCACATGCCTGAACATGACCATCCATTCCAGCTGTCACAGATTCTAGGTGTCTTAGTTCACATGTCTTTAAACACACAATGCCCCTTCAGTGGGTTGTGTGATGCTACGTAAAATCAGGGAAACGGGGCTGTTTCTGAGTAAGCTACAAGACCTCAGTCTCCAAACACAAACGGTCTCCACAGGGACTAACAAGAAATCTTTGACATCATCAATCACAAAGCTGCCTTGAAGACTCTAGGGAACTGAGTGGCTCCCCTGATTTGGTTAAACCTGGTGAAAATATCTTACCATAATGACAGAATAGTCTTCTAGACTTAATCACATTGTTTGGATCTGTTCACCATGTGTGTCTCCCACTAGACTGCAAACTCCTAGAAGGCAGGAGCTGATTCTTGCTCAATTCTGAATTGTCAGCACCTAAAATTCCCTAGGACATAATGGGTATTTAATTAAATGTTTATCAAGGTTAAAAGAAAATTAAAGTGTGGCACAGTGGCTCACGCCTGTAATCCCAACATTTTAGGAGGCTGAGTTGGGAGAATTGCTTGACGCCAAAAGTTCAAGACCAGCCTGGGCAACATAGTGAGATTCTGTCTCTACAAAAATTTTATTTTAAAATTAGCCTGGTGTAGTGGCACGTGGCTATAATCCCAGCTACTCCAGAAGCTGAGGCAGAAGGACCACTTGAGCCCAGGAGTTCGAGACTGCAATGCCCTATGATTGCACCCCTGCATTTCAGCCTGGGCAACGGAGTGAGACCCAGATTCTAAAAATTGCACACATTGGCCGGGCGCTGTGGATCACCCCCGTAATCCCAGCACTTTGGGAGACCGAGGCAGGTGGATCACCTGAGGTCAGGCATTTGAGACCAGCCTGGCCAACATGGTGAAACCCCATGTCTACTAAAAATACAAAAATGAAGGCTGGACGCAATGGTGGACGCCTGTAATCCCAGCTACTCGGGAGGCTGAGGCAGGAGAATCGCTTGAACCCGGGAGGCGGAGGTTGCGGTGAGGTGAGATCACACCATTGCACTCCAGCCTGGGCAACAAGAGCGAAACTCCATCTCAAAAAAAAAAAAAAAAAAAAAATTAGCCAGGTGTGGTGGTGCGAACTATAATCCTAGCTACTCAGGGGGCTGAGGCAGAAGAATCGCTTGAACCAGGGAGGCAGAGGTTGCAGTGAGCCGAGATCATGCCACTGCACTCCAGCCTGGGCGACAGAGCAAGACTCCGTCTTCAAAACTAAAAAAAAAAAAATCCGGGTGCAGTGGCTGACACCTGTAATCCCAGCACTTTGGGAGGCCGAGGCGGGCAGATCACGAGGTCAGGAGATCGAGACCATCCTGGCTAACAGGGTGAAACCCTGTCTCTACTAAAAATACAAAAAAATTAGCCAGGCGTGGTGACGGGCACCTGTAGTCCCAGCTACTCAGGAGGCTGAGGCAGGAGAATGGCGTGAACCCAGGAGCGGAGCTTGCAGTGAGCCGAGATCGCGCCACTGCACTCTAGCCTGGGCGACAGAGTGAAATTCTGTCTCAAAAAAAAAAAAAAATTGTACACGTCACTAATGTTATACCACCCCGATAACTGCCATCCGTCTTCCTCCATTCTGCTTCCAGAATGCAGGCAACCAGGCCTTCACTGTCCAGTGGGAACTGGAAGAATCCTCTACAGAACTGAGCCAGTTGTGTCAGTTTTCTATTGTGGAAAAACAAATCACTCTCAAACTTATTCACCCCAAACCTCAACGACATCATGATTCTGTTGGTCTGTTCGACCTAAGTGAGCATCTCCTCTTCCCTGTATGTTGCTCCCTAGTATGATTCACATGCTTGCCTTCAGCTGAGAGCCATGCTGAGGCTGGAACATTCACAGTGGCCTTGCTCACATGTCCAGCAGTTGGTGCTGGCTATGGACAGGGACATCTCTGGTCTCCTCCACACAGCCTCTCATCCTCCAGGGTCTCTCTCCACATGGTCTCTCCAACAGGAAAATCCACACTTCTTTACACAGAGGCTGACTTTTGAGATGCTGAAAACAGAAGTTATAATACCTGTGAAGCCTAGGACCAGAAGACATGCAGTGTAATTTCCAACCCATTTTACTTGTCCAAGAAAGGTACAAAACCAGCTCAGATTCAAGATTCTGCCGATTGATGGGAAGAGTGGCACAGTCACATTGTAAGTGGGTGACCTTTGGACACCAGTCTAAGAGGAAAGACCTAACAATATTGATACCAGGGGTTCCCTAAGGAATTAGCTCAGCCATATTACCCACAACAAAGCCTGCTGTCAACCACCGCCCCCACCCACTCACACATACACATACAGAGTTTCCAAGGATTTTAGTGCTCCACTTGTAAAGAGGGCATTCAACCAAAATACTGGACATCTAAAGAAAACTTCTAACATGAAAGATAGAAACACAAACAATCATTAAAGAACAAGTTAGAGGAAATAAATTATAAGGGGAAAAGGACTTTTTTTTTTTTTTTGAGACGGAGTCTTGCTCTGTCACCCAGGCTGGAGTGCAGTGGCATGATCTCGGCTCACTGCAACCTCCACCTCCTAGGTTCAAGCCATTCTCCTGCCTCAGCCTCCCCAGTAGCTGGGATTACAGGTGGGCACTACCACACACACAGCTAATTTTTTAATTTTTAGTAGAGACAAGGTTTCACCATGTTGGTCAGGCTGGTCTTGAACTCCTGACCTAGTGATTCGCCCGCCTTGGCCTCCAAAAGTGTTGGGATTACAAGCATGAGCCACCGCACCTGGCAGAGAAGGAAATATTTTAATATTATCATTAGTCTTGAGAGAGAAGATATTGTATCCATGAAACAAGAATAGGATCATTCAGAGAACTAATCAAAACTCTTGGATATTAAAAGCATCATAGTGGCCGGGCGCGGTGGCTCATGCCTGTAATCCCAGCACTTTGGGAGGCCAAGGCAGGCAGATCATGAGGTCAGGAGATCAAGACCATCCTGGCTAACACGGTGAAACCCCGTCTCTACTAAAAATACAAAAACAAAATTAGCCAGGCATGGTGGCGGGCGCCTGTAGTCCCAGCTACTTGGGAGGCTGGGGCAGAAGAATGGTGTGAACCCGGGAGGCAGAGCTTGCAGTGAGCCGAGATCGCGCCACCGCACTCCAGACTGGGGGACAGAGCGAGACTCCATCTCAAAAAACAAAAACAAAAACAAACAAAAAAAATGCATCATAGTAGAAATGAAAATCTTAATAGAAGAACTGGAAAATAATGAACAAAAAATAATGAACAAAAGTGGAGGAAACAGAAAAATAAATGAAAACTAGTAAAAAAAATTAGAGGGCAGGCCGGGCGCGGTGGCTCATGCTTGTAATCCCAGCACTTTGGGAGGCCGAGGCGGGCGGATCACGAGGTCAGGAGATCGAGACCATCCTGGCTAACACGGTGAAACCCCGTCTCTACTAAAAATACAAAAAAATTAGCCAGGCGTGATGGTGGGCGCCTGTAGTCCCAGCTACTCGGGAGGCTGAGGCAGGAGAATGGCGTGAACCCGGGAGGCGGAGCTTGCAGTGAGCCGAGATTGCGCCACTGCACTCCCGCCTGGGCCACAGAGCGAGACTCCGTCTCAAAAAAAAAAAAAAAAAAAAAAAAAAAAAATTAGAGGGCAAATTCAGGATGACCAACTTTCAATTAATAGGAGTTCCAGAAATAACAAACATGAAAGCAACAATATGAGAGGAAAGGACATTATCAAAAAAACAACTCAAGAAAATTTATTCAAGCTGAAATACTTAGATTGTCAGGAAAAAAAGTCTAGGCCAATGTATAACATAATCTTGAAATGTCATTACACTGTGGACAAAATGAAGCTCTTATACCCTTGTAGAGAGAAAAACAATTGGTCTGTGTAAGGTGAATCAGGATTTATAATGACTTTGGACTTCTCAACATCAATACTAGAATCCAAGAGGCAATTGAAAAATACCTACAAAATTTAGAGGTAAATTATTTCCAGTTGCTGGGGGCAGTGACTCATGCCTGTAATCCCAGCACTTTGGGAGGCCAAGGCTGATCACTTGAGGTCAGGAGTTCAAGACCAGCCTGGCCAACATGGTGAAACCCCATCTCTACTAAAAATACAAAAATTAGCCGGGCATGGTGGCAAGCACCTGTAATCCCAGCTATTTGGGAGGCCGAGGCAGGAGAATTGCTTAAACCAGGGAGGCAGAGGTTGCAGTGAGCCGAGATTGCACCATTGCACTCCAGCCTGGGCGACAGAGCGAGACTCCGTCTCACAAATAAAAACAAAACAAAACAAAACAATCTATTTCCAACCAAATTTTTTATTCCTAGCCAAGCTATTAAGAAAGTATAAAAGAATGACATTTTCCTACATCCAGAACCTCAAAAAATTTGCATCCCATGCATCTTTTCTCAAAATCTTGTAGAAGATATTTTCTACCAGTAAATAGAAAATGTGGGATTCAAACAGAACAGAGGGGAGATAATTACCAGGATGATGGTGGGGAGATCCCTCCAGGCACCCATGCACTGGGTGTGAAGATAACTTTTTCTACAGCTGGTCAGAAGGCCCATGAGAGCTGTCATTCACAAAGGTGAAGCTGACAGGATGTCTCATGCACCTGAGTATCTTAAAAGAGAAATTAGACAATTGGTGCAGGACCCGAGGTTATATTAATAAGTATATTTAAAAATCAAGCAATAAAAATGACAACCATTAATTCTATGGGAAATAAAATATACAAAAAAGAAATTGTAGTATGTGGCTCAGCTGTGCATAACAGGCACAGTCACTGTGTGTGTGTGTGTGTGTGTGTGTGTGTGTGTGTGTGTTTTTGAGACGGAGTCTCGCTCTGTCGCCCAGGCTGGAGTGCAGTGGCGCAATCTCGGCTCACTGCAAGCTCTGCCTCCCAGGTTCACGCCATTCTCCTACCTCAGCCTCCCAAGTAGCTGGGACTACAGGCGTCCGCCACCTCGCCCGGCTAATTTTTTGTATTTTTAGTAGAGACGGGATTTCACCATGTTAGCCAGGATGGTCTCGATCTCCTGACCTCGTGACCTGCCCGCCTCGGCCTTCCAAAGTGCTGGGATTACAGGCATGAGCCACCATGCCCGGCCGTGTGTGTGTGTTTTATCTCGAATTTCTAGCGATTTGTAGTAAAAGAGCTGACAAAATAGATTAGTACCTCACAGTGGTGGAGCCAGATGTGTATTATCCTCGAGGGGCTACTGTACTTCAAAGAGGGAGGAAAAAAAACTAGGCTTGAGAAGCTAAGGAAGGCTCCGTGGAGGATTTTTAAGTGTTTTGATGTATCTTGGAGATTGGCCTATATACCTCCCAAAAATAAGCTCTCTGTAGCCAATGATACAATGTTTAAAATATGGCACATGCTGAACTCACAGTCTCTCTCATTTCAGAAAACAAATCTGCATGTGTGTTCTCTGAAGTTCTGCTTTTTAGTGTGGCTCTTGATGCACTATATTTTGAATATTACCAAACCTGAGCTCTTTAAACAAAAATACTGAGATGATTAAACACAAATGCTCGTGTTAATGAATTAAGGCTAAAACCTAACTGTGCGCAATGCAAGATGATCAGCAGTTATGGGAAGATGTGCAAGCCCTGATAGGGAGCCTGGCTAGCATACAAAAGCTGTTCCAAAATGTAAAGGGAGGGAATAAAAATACACAGCAAGGAAGAGTGGGTGGAGTGACAGAGTAGGCACAGACAGCAGGAAACATGGGAATGCTGAGACCACTGGCACCTGAGTGGTCATTAGACTTGCCTGTGGAGTTTGGACAAATACAGATTCCTGGGATCGATATTCCACAATTATTTAGGTTCAATTGTGTAGGTTTTGTCCCTAAAAGTAAGAGGTTTCCCCCAGTGCAGGCAGGATCAACCTTGCGTGGAAACCTGCCCTGGGTTCAGTTGGAAATGCACTAACATCGTCTGGAAAGACTGTTTTTCCACCTATTATTGGAAAAATTCACAAGAGGAGATCACAGCACGCTTTGGAGAAGCCATTCCGTAGAAGACGTGTTAACTGGTTAACTGTAGTTTGCACACTAGTGTTGAGCTTGTAGAGGGTGAGAAACTCCTCTGCCTAGACTTTTTTTGGTGGTTTTAGTACATGTGGGAAGAGGCACCTCACTTGGACACACTTCATTTAAAAATAATATTTATTATGACTATAACCCTAATGGGCTTAGTTTTAAATGTTTCTGCATTCGGCCAAGTGGAGCCCAAGAAGCCAGAAGTCGCCCGCGGGAGCTGTCCGCGGTGCTGAACGCGGTAGCCGGCTTCAGCCTTTGACCTCCCCAGCAGGAAAGGGCCTTCGGTCCGCCCCCAAGCACCATTTTCCTTCGTGCTCCCACCTCCAGTGTCTTCCCTTCCCCGCGCTGCCAATGGCGAGGGCGGCACTGAGATTTTTGTCCTGGGCGGCAGACGACCTTGTGTTGCACTTCCTCCCCCGCCTTCTGCCTCTCCCGGGGCGGCGGCGGATGGGCGCGGAGGCGGATGGGCGCGGCTCCCTCCCCCACTCAGGCCTCTTCACGGGGCGGGGGGCCGGGTCCCCCAGTCCCCACCCGCGCCGTGCCCCCCAGCCCCCACCCGCACCGTGTCCGGCTCCTCGCGTGCTCGCGGCGGAGCCCTGAGCGCACTGGGTCCGCGTCCTGCGCGCCCCCTCACCACCTCCCCCGCACCTGCTCCTCCTCCTCGGTCCCGCCCAGCGCGCCAGCAGCCCGGTCCCCAGTGCTGGAAGAAGAGAGGGGGCGCAGGCGGCGACACAAAGGGCGGAGCGGCGGCACCGGGACCCGGGAGGCTGCGCGGCATGGACGCCGAGTACCCTGCCTTTGAGCCCCCGCTCTGCAGCGAGCTCAAGCACCTGTGCCGGCGGCTGCGGGAGGCGTACCGCGAGCTCAAGGAGGACCTCACGCCCTTCAAGGATGACCGCTACTACAGGTGGGCGCGGCGCGGGCAGCGGCGGGGCGGCCGGAGGCTTCCGGGCCGCAGTCCCCTCCGGGACCCCGGCGCGCCCCGGCCTTGGCCTGGTCCCGCCGACGGCCGCCTCCGCCGGCCGGGCGCGGAGCCTACGGATGGGGACGGGGTCGGGGCGGGGATCTGGGAGGGACCAGGAAGGGGACGGGGAGCAGGGATACTGGCAGCGGCGCGCAGGTTCCTGGATTCAGGGCAGCCCGGCGCCCCCGGGCGAAGGGCCGATTTCCGTTCAGCTGAAACCCGAGCCGAGGCTCCCGCCTCCCCGGAAAGGAGCTGCGGGTTGTGGCTCCTCCCTGCGCCCCGCGTCGTTCTCCCCCCGCGCCCGCCTCGCCGCCCCCGCTCGGGCCTCACGCGGCGGAGTCTGGGGAGGCGACCGCGCGCGCTGCGGCATCGGGAGGAGGGTCTTGGCCGCAGCTCTGAGCGCGCTAGGCTTTGCAGGACGCCTCGGAGGCTGGGGTGCCGCCAAGGGCTGGGGGCGGATGGGCGCGGCGGGGAAGACGCCGCGGGGCGCCATGCGGGGACACGGCGCCTGGGAGCGGCTGTGTGGAACTTGTTTGCGTTCATCTCTGTCTCCCTCTTCAGCGGCCTAGGGGAGAGCGGTGGGGACTGCAGACCCTGGCGCCGGCCTCCGCCCCCTTCCTCTCTGCGCTCTGCAGTTCGGAGGGGAAGGAAAGTCTGTTCACCGCCAATGGCCGATTTACCCAAAGGCTTGGCGGTGTCGGGACAGGACCCTATCGCGAGTCGGTAGAAAGCTCCCTCACCCCCCCACCTCAACCTTCCCCATCTGTTAAATGGGAAGTCTGAACCAGAAGGTCTCAGAAAGCTGAGGTTTAATCATGATTTACTCACTCTGTGCTAAGGGTGGCGAGGGTGTCGCACTGCTATGGGGAACGGGTGGTCATTTTCCTAAGACCCATCCTGTGCTCATCATAGGTACCTGCTCAGAAAAAGGCGTGTCACACTTATCCTCACATCTGTTAAAAAACCTAATGCCCTCCCACGGGCTAATCAGCAACGCAGCGGGACCGTGGTCATGGTTACTGAGTGAAAAAGCCCATTTTAAACAAATGTAAAAAATCATGTGATGTAGCTTTGGGGCAAGCCTGGAAATCTGTCTAATGCAGCCTCCTGGAAGACCTGAGGGTATGGGAAAAGAACCCACAGTTTCATATCATACTTGTTAAATAAGATTATTTCCAATCTCCTTTTCTACTAGTCCCCCGTCCCCCGCCCCCTACTCTGTTTTTTTTTTTTTTCCTATTTATTTATTTATTGAGACAGGGTCTTGCCCTGTCGCCCAGGCTGGAGTGCAGTGGTGCAATCTTGGCTCACTGCATCCTCCACTTCCCTGGCTCAACCAAGCAATCCTTCTACCTCAGCCTCCTGAGTAGCTGGGACCACAGGCCTGTGCCCCATCACCTAATTTTTATATTTTGTTTAGAGATGGAATCTCCCTGTATTGCCCAGGCTGGTCTCAAACTCCTGGGCTCAAGTGATGCTCCCACCTTGGCCTCCCAAAGTACTGAGATTACAGGCGTCAGCCACCATGCCTGGCCTTTTTTTTTTTTTTTCTGTATTTTATTTTCTTGGGAATATTTCTTTGGCAACACAGCTAGTGAAAGTGGAATGATCGCAGTGCAAATAGCCGAGAAGAGAAACACACCCCAGTGGTTAATTTCCATCTTTATTCATTGACCAATGTATTCACCTGGTAGTTACGGAGCATTTTTTATGTTCCTGCTGTTGTTCTAGGCATTGTGAATACAGCGGTGAGCAAGACAGGGTCTCTGCTGTCCTGGGGCTTACAGATAATAAACCAAGTGACATGAGAGAGTGACAGGGTGCTGCCACACAGAAGGTAGTCAGGTGAGGCTCATCTTGAAGGTGACATTTGTCTGAGAACTGAAAAATGATGAGCGAACCAGACAAGGAGGCAGGGAGGAAAGTCCCAGAAGGGGAAGGAGTATTGCAAAGTCCCTGGGGCCATAAAAACATGAAATGTTCAAGGCACAGATGGAAGACCAGCGAGCCTGGAGCACTGTAGTCAGAGAGAGAGGCTGGGCCAGGCCCTGAAGAGCCTTGAAGGTCAGACTAAGGAATGTGGATTTCACTGGGACTGCAGTGTGAAGCCACTAGAGGATTTTACACGGGACAAGTGACATCAGCAATTTGGCTGCCTGTACTACAGCAAGCATTTGAGTCTTTGCTCCAGGAGCCACTTCCTTAGTTGAGTTGGAGCTTGAAGACAGATTCACAGCGGTTGGAAGTGATCAGTGATGGATTCTGCCCCGCCCCCCGCCATGAGCACAAGTTGACTGCAGAGTACTTTACAATATTTTGTACAGACAGGGCAGTTAGGCTGAATCACAAAGTCTGTTTTATAGTGAGAAGATGTTTTAGATCACTGAACTATCTTCAGTAGCTCCATTGAATTTTTATATCAATGGATTGTCGCTGTACAAAACTAGGTGAAATACTTGGGTTTCTAAGTTGGGAAGCTGCTAGTTACAGCTCCGCATCTGTCTAGCTGGAAGGTGAAATTGCTACTGTGATTTTGGCTCCTTCTCTTCTCACCGTCTTCATTTCCTTATTGGTGGTTTATGAGTAAAACGCACCAGCTCTTTCCCCTGGAGGACCGGGGACTCACCTCACGTGGTTGGCAGTTTTCTCATAAGAGGGCAAAGCAAAGAACACAGCTGCTAAAGCTCCGTTTACAAAACATGATTGGCCCCTCTGTTCAGCAGCATGGCTGTTTGCATATTTGCTACATAATTTGGCATCAGTGAAGAGCTGCAGCTATGTGATCAAAGGACTCATGGCGATTTTCACAAAATGAGAGGTGACAGTTGTACTGCCTGTCAGGAGAGGGAAGGTGGTAAAACAATAGGCCAGGGATCTGAAATCCTGGTTCTAGCCCCAGTTCCACTCCTTGCTAACTGCCCGGCCTTGTGGTGAGTTAATTGCATTTCACTGGACAATCCGTTTCCACATCAGGATAAAGAAACTCTCTTCACACGGATTTTCATAAGACTCAGACACTTTATGAAGAGAGCACTAAAGATGTTTTCAGATACACATAACAGAAAAACCACAGCGAACCAGTCTAAACAATAAGGGAATGAATTGGGTTGCTGATTCGGCAGCTTAATGATGTAATCAAGTTCTTTCTTTTTAACTTGATAGCAATTGGCTGCTGATAATCATTTGGGCTATTGCTTCTCATTCATATTCATGGGGGAAACTGGCTGGCTTTCTATGGCTGTCTCTAAAAGAAAAAGAATAACTTGAAGTCTACAGAAAACTCCTTGAATCTCTGTATCTACACCCCACCAAAATGGTAACAAGGACATGGAATGTTCACGCACTGCGGATGGGAGGGTAAATTGCTATAATCATTATGGAAAACCACTTGGCAAGCAGCTACTAAAGTTGAACATACACATTTCCTCAGGCCCAGCATTTGCTGTCAGGTATATGCCCTGCAGAAATGCATACATGGGGCCATCAGAAGACATGTACTAAAAAGTGTTCATAACAGCACAAGTTGTAATACTCCTAAACTGGAAAGTAGCCAGACACTAAAAAATAGTAGAATGGACAAAGGTAGCAGGGCGCGGTGGCTCGTGCCTGTAATCCCAGCACTTTGGGAGGCCAAGGCAGGCAGATCACTTGAGCCCAGGAATTGGAGACCAGCCTGAGCAATGCAGTGAAAGCCCATCTCTACAAAAAATACAAAACTTAGCTGGGCGTGGTGGTGCATGCCTGTGATCCCAGTTACTTCGGAGGCTGAGGCACGAGAATCGCTTGAACCCTGGGGGAATTGGTAAGATCAGGATTCGCAGTGCTGGCTGCACATCAGAATCATCTGAAGGAGCTGTTTCTTTTTTTTGAGAGAGAGAGTCTCACCCCTGTCACCAAGGCTGGAGTGCAGTGGTGTGGTCATGGCTCACTGCAGCCTTGACCTCCTCGACTCCTCTCCCGCAGCCTCCCAGGTAGCTGGTACTACAGGCATGCGCCACCATACCCAACTAATATTTTTGTTCATTTGAATTTTTTCGTAGAGACGAGGTCTCACTATGTTGCCCAGGCTGGTTTTGAACTTCTGAGCTCAAGGATGTGAGGGAGCTTTTAAAAACAAAGATGCCCAGGTCCCACCCTTGAGGATTCTAATGTAATTGACCTGGGCTGGATCTCTGCCAGGATGGAGAGCCATGAGGGGTGAGTGAAATATCTTAGAGCAGGCTGGGCGCGGTGGCTCTTGCCTGTAATTCTAGCACTTTGGGAGGCTGATGGGGGCGGATCACGTGAGGTCAGGAGTTCGAGACCAGCCTGGCCAACATGGCGAAACCCCGTCTCTACTAAAAAATACAAAAATTAGCAGGGCGTGATGGCGGGCGCCTGTAATCCCAGTTACTCAGGAGGCTGAGGCAGGAGAATCGCTTGAACCAGGGAGGCAGAGGTTGCAGTGAGTTGAGATCGTGCCATTGCACTCCAGCCTGGGCGACAAGAGCGAGACTCCATCTCAAAAAACAAAAAAACAAAAAACAAAACACAAAAGAATTATCTTAGAGCAGCAGGTGGAGACACCCTGGGGCACCCATCTCCTCCTCTGATGGATTTTCCAATGGGTGGCAGTATTGGCAGCCAGGCGCCACGTCTCCCTCTCCCCACACAAAGCTCAGTGACTGCTGTCAGCTCACCTTGGCTCATGCTCCGTTTCCACGCCTCCAGGCTGGCCAACCTTCCTTTCTGCTTTGACACCTTTGATCAGGTTACATTCAGGTTTAAAGGTCTGGGAGCCATGTTTTTTATTTAAGGCCAACGTTATTTCCTGATGCATCTGTACTGATTTTGATGTAAGCATATCAGAGGGCCTCATCTTTTCTCCTTGTTTTCAAGTTATTGGGTACACCTCAATGTAACTATTGACTGACAACTCTCTCTGTCTTTTGTTTCTTTTTTTGGTGGGAGGAGACAGTGAGTGTCCCTGATGAGACTGGGATTTTATCTTTTTTTTTTTTTTTTTTTTGAGATGGAGTCTTGCTCTGTTACCAAAGGCTGGAGTGCAGTGGCCTGATCTCAGCTCATTGCAACCTCCACCTCCCGGGTTCAAGCGATTCTCCTGGCTCAGCCTCCCAAGTAGCTGAGATTACAGGCATGCGCCACTATGCATTGCTAATTTTTGTTTTTTTTAGTAGAGATGGGGCGTCATCATGATGCCCAGGCTGGTCTCGAACTCCTGACCTCAAGTGATCCACCCACCTTGGCCTCCCAAATTGCAGGGATTACAAGTGTGAGCCACCGCATCCGGCCTAGATATTCTTTTAATCACACAGCCAGAGGCTAACATATTCTGAATCTCACATATAGTATTGGGCATATTTATGTCTATAATGGACATCTCTTGAATTATATTTTGTCAGATACTAAAGTTGCTACTCTGTTATTGAGTCCTTACTGTGTACCGAGTACTGGACCAAGTGTTTACATGCATCATCTTATATAATCTTTCCAACAACCCTTAGAGGAAAATGAAGTCTAGCAAGACCAAGTAACTTGTTCGAGGTTGCATTTTAGAACCAGAATTCAAACCCAAGTCTGTATCGTATGCACTTACCAGAGCTCTTCCTGGTGGTTACCTAGGCTTAATTATTTCTTTGTGTATCTTGGGGTAAGCGGAGCTATTGCCCATACAGCAGAGTGTGGGTTTCTTTTTGTTGTTTGTTTTTGAGGCAGAGTCTTGCTCTGTTGCCCAGGCTAGAATGCAGTGACGTGACTTCGGCTCACTACAACCTACACCTCCTGGGTTCAAGCAATTCTTGTGCCTCAGCCTCCTGAGTAGCTGGGACTACATGCGTGGACCACCACACCTGGCTAATTTTTGTATTTTTAGTAGAGAAGGGGTTTCACCATGTTGGCCAGGCTGGTCTCGAACCGCTAACCTCGGAATCTGCCTTCCTTGGCCTCCAGAGTGGTTTTTTTTTTTTTTTTTTGAGACAGAGTTTTGCTCAGTTACCCAGGCTGGAGTGCAGTGGCGCAATCTCAGCTCACTGCAACCTCCACCTCCCAGGTTCAAATGATTCTCCTGCTTCAGCCTCCCGAGTAGCTGGGACTACAGGTGCGTGCCACCACGCCTGGCTAATTTTTTGTATTTTTAGTAGAGATGAGGTTTTACCGTGTTAGCCAGGATAGTTTCGATCTCCTGACCTCGTGGTCTGCTTGCCTCAGCCTCCCAAAGTGCTGGGATTACAGGCGTGAGCCACCTCGCCTGGCCTCAGAGTATGTTTATTTAAGCCACATCTCGCTCTGAATTGAGAGGAAAAAATAAAGATATAATTTCCTGGATAGCAGAGCAGGTATAAGCATCCCATCTGTTCTTCCTGGTCATCATCCGGCTGGAAGGATGACTCAGTTCTGGCAACTGAAAGACCATCCTTTGCCAGAGGAGGACAGGCCTCAAGTCTAGTGGAACACCTGAAGCTTGAAGTGGACCTCGCTCCCCAGATATGGAAGCTGGGGCTCTGGAGCCGCCTTCTAGGGCCGCGGTAAGAAAACACCACAGCCTGCAGGGCTCAAGCAACAGGGATGTATCGTCTCCTGGTTCTAAGGCCAGAAGTCCGAAATCCAGTTGTTGGCAGAGTTGGCTCCTCCTGAGGGACATTCTGTCCCAGGCCTTTTCTCCGGCTTCTGGTAGCTTCAGGCTTGGCTTGTAGATGTCTGTCATCTCCCTGTGTCTTCACATCGTCTTCCTTCTACGTGTGTTTGTGTCCAAATCTCCCTTTTTATAAGGACATCAGTCACACTGGATTTAGGGCCTGCCTTAATGACCTCATTTTAGCTTGCTCGTCTGCCAAGGCCTTATCACCAAATAAGGCCACGTTCACAGGCACTGGGTGTTAGGACTTCAGCATCTTTTTGGGGACACAAGCCACACCATAACAGGCTTTCCTTGAAAAGAACAGCTCATGTGTTGATACAGGGCTATGGATTTTGGCTCCTCTCTGCCAATATTTTCTAAGTGTAGCAGCCGAATGCTTGATGAACAAGAGTCAGGAGGACTGGGCAGGTCCTGGCTTAGATCGGCCGCTGTGCTTATTGGAAATCGGGTCTGCGCATCTTATAGGATGATCTCAGATCCCTCCTGGCTCTAAAACGGAGATGGCAGACTGATAGTGCAGCTGTGTCTGGATCAGGGTGGCTCTGTCTCCCCGGCAGAGGTGTCTGAAACCTTCACTGTGTCACCTGAGTTGCCTGAGGTTTCTCAGGTGCAAATTGGAGAGGGTGTGTGTGTGTGTGAGGGTGTGTGTGTGTGTGTGTTGGGGTGAGGGAGAGTATGCAATGAAGGCAGAGGAAACAGGCTCTGGCCTAGCTCGGGAGCTGTTGGGTCAGAGATATGGTGCTCAGCGCATCCTGGCTTGAAAGTCTAGTGTTCCAGGAAACCCCTCCGTCCCAGAAAAATCAGGATGGTTGGTCAACCTAAAGGTGGATCAGGACACAACAAGCCACTCCAGGTTAAGCCAGGCTGGGTGAGGCAGGGTTGGAGACTCAGACAGATGAGCCGTCTGCTGGGGTAGTGTGTGTGTGCTGGGGTATCACGGTCAGGTAGCGGGCAGAAGGCGGCTGAAAGCTAGCTGAACACTGCAGAAAGGGATGGGGCGCTTATTTCCCCAATTTCTTCAGCCTCGGTGGCATTCCCTTCCATGAGTCTCGGGGCAAACCCCTGAGCTCTTGCGCTCTGGGGTCTTGGTCTTCCCGCCTTCCTTCCAGCTGGCTGGTTCTCTTGCTCTTCTTGGCTCAGTCCTCATCACCCCCTCCCCTGCTCAATGGACAGCTCCCTGTAAGGCCTGCCCACGCCTCAGGGCTGTGCTTCTCAGAGGAGAACTCCCTCCTGCTCTTTTTATAACAGGGACTATGTTGTAGTCCCTCTTTTCCTATCTCAAAATGAAATTCCTTGAGAACGTCATACATGCTTCCATAACTTAAAAAAATTGAATTACCCTAAATGTCTTCTAAACAAGCAATGAAAGAAAAGTAATTTATAAGAAATAGCATGCATTTCAACGTGAAAATGCCCTGGCAAGACTACCCTAAAATGAAAACGCCACAGGGTGACGGTTTAGGAAGCTGGCACCTTAGAGCCGCACAGGGAGAGGATGCTGCCCACCGCTCAGGGGCCAGGCAGCTCTCCAGGCCCCGTTCCCCTGCGGCTTGCTCAGCCGTGGGCTGCAGGGCACTGCTATGCCTACTCCGAACGTTTCTGCACCAGCGTTCCCGCTACACCCCCCTTTTTTCCTTACCCTATGTTTACTGGAGTTGTGAGGTTTAGGCCACACTTAGGAAATCAGGACAAAGCCCCATTGTTCTGCATGTTCAAGGCCATAGCAGAGGATTTATTTGTGACCCTGGGACCCACAACGGCACAGAATCATCACGTGCCTGGGACTGGCCTCCCCGGCCTTGTCCTGACTTGGAAAGTCGTGGCAAATGACGGATCTCGCTGGAGCAGCGCTTGTTTTGCTACGTAGGAAGCAGCTTGAGCGAAGGGCTGATCGCCTGCCTCTGGGAGCAGAGCTCTGAAGGCGTGAGGCAGGCTCATGATGAGCAACGCCGCCCGCTTTTCCAGCTGCTGTGGGATGCAGGGGCACGTGGCGGGTGGGCGTCGTCCTGCCTTCTCTGCCTTCTGGGGCATGAAGGAACCAAACAGAACTTGGAAACATGCTGTAAGGGGGCATGGCTGCACTCTTTCCATTCTTTTTTAGTTTTTTTTTTTTTTGGTGGTGGTTGTCTTGTTTTTTAGAGACGGGGTCTCACTACGTTGCCCAGGTTGGAGTGCAGTGGCTCCTCATAGTGCAGTCATGGTACACTACAGTCTCGAACTTCTGGGCTCAAGTGATTCTGATTCTCCCACCTCAGCCTCCTGAATAACTGGGGCTCTGGCTTCCCATTCTTTTTAATACACCCCCATGGCTAGGAAAGTGCCCTCTGTGCTGTGTTTGTTCATGGTGGAGTACATCCAGCAAAATAATCTTGGTTGTTTACTGTTGACTTTCAGCCTTCAAGTCTTGTCAGGACTTAAAGACGGAGTTTTGCTTGTAAGTGAAGATAATGACCAGTTTCCCTGGCTTATCTATCTGGCATGACCGGGGCAGTGTTTCTGATGTATAAACCCATGCTCTTCGGTGAACAGAGCCCCCCGTTTAGGATTCAGGCTGACAGAGATTACTTCCTATTCCATCTGGAAAGGTCGAGCATGCTCCTGCCTCGTGGTGACAAGCTGGGAGCTCCAGAACCCGTGTTCTTCCAGTGGAGACTGTCCTCAGCTTCTGCAAGCGGAAATGCAAAACCAAATACCCTCCCCTCAGGCTGCAGTAGGAATGAGAACATATTAGAACTTTGCTGTAGTTCTCATCATTGGCAGCTATGTCAGGGACAGCTAGAGGCATTGATAGGCACTTTATAAAGATACGGCACTACAGCATTTAAGACCATTGGTCGCAAGTATTAGTTTCAGCCAAAAAGGGTAAACATGACGAGAATACAGGGATCATTCACAGACCAAAGGGCAAAAATAGAACTGAACCCCAGGAAGGAGCTGGAGCTGAAACTGAACCCCAGGAAGGAGTTGGAGCTGAAACTGAACCCCAGGAAGGAGCTGATGTGGCATGGATTCCATGGGTTCATCTTCTAGATCTCTCTTGCCAATGCCCTGAACTGTGGGTTATCAAATTTACTGTACACTAGAATCCCTTAGGGAGCTTTAAAAATACTGATGCCAGCCAGGCGCAATGGCTCACACCTGTAATCCCAGCACTTTGGGAGGCCCAGGTGGGCGGATCACAAGGGTCAGGAGTTCGAGACCAGCCCGGCCAATATGGTGTGAAACCCCATCTCTACTAAAAATACAAAAATTAGCAGGGCGTGGTGGTGGGCGCCTGTAGTCCCAGCTGCTTGTGAGGCTGAGGCCGGAGAATCATTTGAACCCGGGAGGTGGAGGTTGCAGTGAGCCGAGATTGCGCCACTGCACTCCAGCCTGGGCGACAGAGCGAGACTCCATCTCAAAAACAAAAACAAACAAACAAAGAATACTGATGCCAGCTGGGCGCAGTGGCACACGCCTGTAATCCCAGCACTTTGGGAGGCTGAGGTGGGCAGATCACTTGAGATCAGGAGTTCAAGACCAGTCTGGCCAACATGGCGACGCTTCATCTCTACAAAAAACACAGGAATTAGCTGGCCGTGGTGGCATGTGCCTGTAGTCCCAGCTACTTAGGAAGCTGAGGTGGGAGGGTTATCTGAGCCTGGGAACTCGAGGCTGCAGTGAACCATGATTGTGCCACTGTACTTCAGCCTGGGCAACAGAGTGAGACCCTGTCTCTAAATAAATAAATACAGAAATACAGACGCCTAAGCCCTGCTTCAGATCTGCCTCAGTTGGTTTGGGGTTTAGCCTGAGCACTGGGTTTTTTTTAAAGCTCCCCAGGTGATTCTAGCTTCTGCAGATACTGAGACCCACTGTCTTAAACTAGTTTGCTTCTCTGTCTTTTCCTCTCGTCTGTCCTGGGGCCCCCAGTCTCTGATCAGTACAAATACTCTCATGCTTACGCCACCCATTCAGCAGGAGGAAAGTGCCACCAGGCAGGCGCTCCTGGAAGTCACCATTGACAGAGGGTCTCCCCCTCAGCTGGGGCCTCAGCGAAGCCCTGAAATCCTGCTAGCTTTTCCCAGGCTGCTCATTTCTCCAGACTTTGTAACAACGATTCCAGACCTTCTCCACCTCTTTGCACTGGATCTAGTTGACAGGCCCCCCAGGCCCCCTTGGTCCTGCCCATATCCACCTCCCGTCTCCCACCCTGCCCCCAGGCCACTGGTCCCTGGCCTTGCCTCCTGACCTGACCTCCTGGTGCAGGCCCCAGAGGTTGCGGTGAGTCGATATCACGCCATTGCACTCCGGCCTGGGCAACAAGAGCAAAACTCTGTCTCAAACAAACAAACAAACAAACAAAAATCCTGACAAATAAGTTAGTGAAAGCCATGGAGAGAAGCAGTTCCCAGCCTCTGCCCCTTCCACCCCACAGACCAAAGAGCTGCTTTGGTGCTGACTGACATGGGGGCTCCTTCGCCCCATGCTGACTGAACTGGCAGCCACAGGCCTGGCTCCCCAGGGCTGCTTGAGGGCCAGGTAACATCACCTGGATGTGTAGGTCAGACTTTGGCCAAGGGTGACAGTGACTAGACAGAGCTAACAGATTGTTTCCGAACACAGTAGTTTGGAAATAAACCAGCCGTGTTTGTCCTGAAGCTCTGGCCCACGTGCACCCTCTGAAACGTACTCTCTGACCTCCTGTCTGACTCCATCCTCTCTCCTTCTTTCCCTGGGATTGTACCACTCCCAGTAAAATTGACATGGAAACTGTTGCTCTAGGTTCTGTGTTTGAGGGAACCCAGCTGCTAAGACATTCTTTAAATGTTGAGATAATCTTGCCCGGTAACTCATAGAAAAACATGGGCCAGAAGGAGGGTGGCCAACGATCCTGGTTTGTCTGGGACTGAGGGCGTCTTCGGGACAGGGACTTTCAGTGCTCATACTTGGAAAGTCTCAGGCAAACCAGAATCAGCCGGTTGCTCTGGCCAGGTGGCAGGAATGCTCTCAGCTGCCACCTCCAGTCCTGCGCTCACTGGCCCTCCAGCTCCCTTCCCTTGTTCCAAGGGATGGTGTCCTCATTCTCTAAACAATGAGGAAATGGGTGTCTTATTGGGAGGCAACCAGCAAGCCCAGGGCAGTCATTTGTTCAACACACAGGGGCTTGGTGTCTTTCTCTACCAGGCTGGGTGCCAGGTCCTGGAAAGAGGAGGACGAATAAAGGCTTGCACGGTGAAGTCGTAGGAGACAATGATGGAGAGGCGCTGCTCAAACATTGAAAATAAATTAAAATACATGTTTCAGTTCGATAGCTTGGGACTGATACTTAAAAACCACCCAAGGCAGAGAAGGTGAAGGGTGTTGGGAGGCTGGTGCCTCCTTCCTGGTCAGTACCCGGGGCTTGTGAGTGATGGCCTTGCTGTGCCAGAGAGGCAGGGAGGGGCCTGCTCTACTCACCAGGCTTTGTTATTGTAAATTCCAGAAACCAGCAGGGGCCACAGAAAATAGGGCATTTGCTTTAATGGTGGCAAAGGGGACAAAATGAGGGAATATGTGCACACTTCTTTTTTTTTTTTTTTTTTGAGACAGGGTCTCTCTCTGTTGCCCAGGCTGGAGCCCAGTGGCGTGATCACGGCTCGCTGCAACCTCCGCCTCCCGGGTTCAAGCAGTTCTGCCTCAGCCTCCTGAGTAGCTGGGACTATAGGTGCGCCACTATGCCCAGCTGATTTTTGTATTTTTAGTAGAGACGGGGTTTCACCATATTGGCCAGGCTGGTCTCGAACTCCTGACCTTGTGATCCACCTGCCTTGGCCTCCCAAAGTACTGGGATCACAGGTGTGAGCCACCGTGCGCGGCCTACACTTCTTAACATATAGTAGTAGACTTTCAAGTGATTCAGAATGTTCTGTGCATGATTATCTCACCTTTGGAAATGAAGAAAGGAGAGAATGCAAACATGGTTGTTTACAGACTTCACGACTATGGTGGTGTCAGCCTAAATAACAAACAGAGAGCGGCTCTCAAAAATAATATTTATTTGGGAGCAAAGCATTGCAGTGGGAATAGGCATTCCACAGTAAGCTCTGTGCATAGTCAGGACGGTAAAGGAAGACAAAGGTTTTTAAAGGAAAAATGAAGAGGATTACATAATTGCTTTGAGATAATTATTTTTGGCTACAAGGATCAATAACAAGGGTGATGCCAATTTGAGGTTGGACTGGCAGTGGCTGGGCAGGTGTTGTTGCAGGAGTATTTTTTGTATGTAAGGTGGTGACGGCCTTTATGCAACGTTGTGGTTTTTGTAGAGTCTTTTGTGATAGTTTTTGTTACTAGGCATTTATGCGTAAGTGCATAAGACTCCTCTTCATGGCCTTCCCCAACCTATTTGTCAGGACTTTTTTTTTTTTTAACACAAGTGACTCCACTTTGATTCTGATAATTTTCCCATTCCCTCTTTTGATCAAGATCTTTCTCCAAAAGCGTCACTGATCAATCATCCTGTAGTTAGGTTTTGATGTCCCTCCGTGCTTGGATGGACCTGTCTTGAGTTGCTGGTCTGGTCCCATGTTGGAGGGCGTGAATGGTGGCCAGGAGTCAGTGTCAAAACCCTTTCAGCCACATTTGGGCAACAAGGGAGCTTTGAAGGGACTGGCTGTGAAGCTAAGAGACGGGGTTTCACCATGTTGGTCAGGCTGGTCTCGAACTCCTGACCTCAGGTGATCTGCCCGCCACGGCCTCCCAAAGTGCTGGGATCACAGGCGTGAGCCACCATGCCTGGCCGAGACTTGTTTCTTAAAATGTATCTAGTTTCGGCCGGGTGCGGTGGCTCACGCCTGTGATCCCAGCACTTTGGGAGGCCGTGGCTGGCGGATCACAAGGTCAAGAGATCAAGACCATCCTGACCAATACGGTGAAGCCCCATCTCTACTGAAAATAGAAAAATTAGCTGGGCGTGGTGTCGCGTACCTGCAGTCTCAGCTACTCGGGAGGCTGAGGCAAGAGAATTGCTTGAACTTGGGAGGCGGAGGTTGCAATGAGCCGAGATGGCGCCACTGCACTCTAGCCTCGTGATAGAGTGAGACTCCGTCTCAAAAAAAAGAAAAAAATGTATATAGTTTCATCTTATAGGTCTTAGGAACAGAGTAGTCCCCAATTTTAGTAATTTCATGGAACAAAGTTGGATTGGAGAAATCTAGAAGAATTCAGGACCTAGCCTAGTCTACAGGCAAATAACTAGAACTTGAAGCTAATGCACAGAGCTACCATTTATAGTTTTTATAGTGTATTATAGCACTCCAGCCTGGGCGAGAGTGAGACTCTGTCTCAGGAAAAAAAAAAAAAAAAAAGAACCAATAATGTTTTAAATAAAAATCATACAAACATTATCTTTATCAATTCCTTTTTTTTTTTTTTTAGACAGTTTCTCTTTGTTGCCAAGCTGGAATGCAGTGATGCAATCTCGGCTCACTGCAAATTCCAACTCCTGGTTCAAGTGATTCTCCTGCCTCAGCCTCCCGAGTAGCTGGGACTGCAGGCATGCACCACCACATCCAGCTGATTTTTTTGTGTTTTTAGTAGAGATGGGGTTTCACCATGTTGGCCAGGAGGGTCTCAATCTCCTGACCTCGTGATCCGCCTGCCTCGGCCTCCCAAAGTGCTGGGATTACAGGTGTGAGCCACTGTGCCCGGCTCAATTATTTAATTTTATGTAATTAATTTTTGTTCTGCTTGATTTGAATTAGCAGTTTCATAAACCTGTCAGTTTATTTATTAGAGTTGTGGGAATTTTATTTAATCCACTGGTCCTACAGTTACTAGAAATGTGTTCAAGAATACTTGTTAGGGTCTTTTCCATGAAAAGCCGTTTTGGAGTATAGCTAATTGTAAATGTTTTAAGGGACAAATCAAAACAATAACTGTGGATGACAAAACACAGGATAGCTAGGGTTAAGAACCTGACAAACATTTATTATAATCGGGAATTGCCAAGGAAATGTAGTTATTTCTTTTACACACAATGTTTTAAGATGGCAACCAGAATCACGACTGACAGCATCACATCAGGACCATTAGACTTTTACAAATTTTACATAATCTTTAAGATACATCAGTAACATATCTCTAAAAATATAGCTTTAAAGTAGATTTAACATAACAAGTAAAATATGATTGATAATGTATTATCTAATTTTTGAAACATTTGTATTGATAACATATCCATAAATGTAATTGAAAGAAGAGCTGCTATCACTGATCACCTGACAAAGTTTCCCATGGAGCAAGTAAGCCTAATCATTTCCCTATCACTATGAGATGATATGACAGATACAGTTTTTATGCTCTCCAGGGGCCTAACTGATAAATTCCCAAGTTAATTTTAGGTCAAAAGATTTAATTTAGAATTTTGATCCTGGGGAGGCCTGCCAAAGATGTCAAAAAGTTTACAGTCCTTGCTCAAGACAGGATCACAGCTCACCGTGAAATAATAGTTATTTAAGCAGAGTGGTAATCGAAAGATTTTAAAAGCAATACAGAAAGGCATGTGAAATTAAAAAAGCTTAACCCTTTTAAAGTTCAGTTTTCCTGAGTAATCAAAAATCAATTGAGGTAACACAGGAAGTTATCCTAATAAATATAAATCCTTTGTTTTTTTTAGGCCAGTTACCAAAAGGTGAAGAAAAACCTCCTGCAGTGTGATTGCACCTCCTGCAGTGTGATTGCTTTTCCTTATGGGAAGCCCACTTAGATATCTTGGAAGTTGAACCTGATGAAAGGTACTTACATTTAATCAGAAGCAGGAAGAATGTGTTCAAGATGTTGAGTGTACACTATATCACAGAGGAATATACACAAGAAAACTAATACATTGAGCGGGGAATACATGGATCTTAGAGAACGTGAGAGCCTGTGAATTTTCCTTGTTACATAGAACAATTCAGACACATCAAGAAAAGCCAAGAGTACAGAATCAAGTTACACTGGAGGAAAAGATTGCTGCTTCAGGTCTTCAAGATAAACATTTTAGCATTGGGCCATAAGAGCAGAGTTAGAACTGAAGGGAAAAGTTACAGGAGCTGATAAAAAGGTTGAAGGAGAGAGTTATCGTCTCAGCCTTATCAGGGAAGAAAGAGCTGTAGGCAGTGATGTGTAACCTGCCAGTCATGGGCTGTGAGATGGAAACAAAGTTGAGCTTCTGAGAGATGAACCTGAGAAGCTTTAAGATGAAAACTCTACCTCAAGAAGTGAAATTACCATTCGGAATGAAAAAACAACACTTCTGTCTTGAAACTAGAGAAATTAAGTGGCTTTCAGGAAAAAATATGGCAGAAATAGAAACTGTCAGCCAGGCACAGGGGCTCATGCCTGTCATCCCAGCACTTTCGGAGGCTGATGCGGGAGGATCACTTGAGCCTAGTTTGAGACCAGCCTGGGCAACATGGTGAGACCCCAGTCCTGCAAAACAATTAAAAAATTAGCCGGGTGTGGTGGTGTGTGCCTGTGGTTCCAGTTGCATGAGTGGCTGAGGCAGGAGGATTGTTTGAGCCTGAGAGGTCGAAGCTGCTATGAGTTGTGATTGTGCCATTGCACTCCAGCCTGGGTGACAGAGAGGGGTCCCTATCTCCGAAAAAAAAAAAAAAATTTGGAAATGAACCAGACATTTAATGAATATCTGTTGTTTAATTTAACATACCATAAAACTTTAAGATTTTAAATTACATAAAAAGCTTATTTATAAACACATATACCATTTACATTTACAAAATTTATTTATTTTTAACAATTATACCTAGATTATTTATTAAAACTTAGATATTAGACAAAGCTAGTCATCAGTTATTTCTCTGTTAACCATTTTTATAGCCTGTGCATATCAGGTGTTCACCTAAGAACCTTAAATATATGGTTATTTTGTCAATAACTCAGAAGATACAGCTATTTTTATTAAACCAACAATATTAAATTAGTCTTACTTATCAAAGAATTGTACAAAAAATCATTTTATTTTAGGCTGGGTTTATAGTTTTATAATCTTTGTGCTAAACCCTAATACCTTAAAACATCTAATGAAGACCAATATAAAACTGTCTGCCACAAAACCCATGCAACTGTATATTAATATGTTGGCAATTGTGCAGACATTTTTATTTTTTTCAACAATTTAAAAGCTAGTTTATTTATTAAAGACATTCTTAAGTCACATGAACTAAAATGCATTCGGGTTAATTAATACAGAGAGCAAGTTGGCACTTAATGTCATTAGTAGGTTCTTGGAAACTGTGACTGGGTGAAACAACGTCCAGCAGGTCCTCAAATGATGTCACTTTGTTCAATGCTGTTTCATTATTTTTATTTTTTTTTTGAGACGGAGTTTTGCTCTGTTGCCCAGGCTGGAGTGTAATGGCACCATCTCAGCTCGCCAGAACCCCCACCTCCCGGGTTAAAGTGATTCTCCTGCCTCATCCTCCCGAGTAGCTGGGATTACAGGTGCCAGCCACCATGCCTGGCTAATTTTTTTATTTTATTTTACTTTTTGAGATGGAGTTTCGCTTTTGTTGCCCAGGCTGGAGTACAATGGCCCGGTCTTGGCTCACTGCAACTTCCACCTCCCAGGTTCAAGTGATTCTCCTGCCTCAGCCTCCCGAGCAGCTGGGATTACAGGCGCCTGCCACCACGCCCGGCTAATTTTTGTATTTTTAGTAGAGACGAGGTTTCACCATGTCGGTCAGGCTGATCTCGAACTCTTGACCTCAGGTAGTCCGCTCACCTTGGCCTCCCAAAGTGCTGGGATTACAGGCGTGAGCCACCGTGCCTGGCCATTTTTGTAGTTTTAGTAGAGATGGGATTTCGCCATGTTGGCCAGGCTGGTCTCGAACTCCTGACCTCAGGTGATCCACCTGCCTCAGCCTCCCAAAGTGCTAGGATTATAGGCGTAAGCCACTTCGCCTGGCCAATGCTGTTTCATTTTAACATTGATGAGGAAAAAAATTGGTTTCATTATACATTGTTTTGCTCAAAGTCACAGTTTCCAACAACCTATTCACAACATTAAGTCAGGACTTACTATATTTTATATGAAAGCTCATTTATCTACGCCAATCTGGATAGAATTTAAGGGTCCATGCTAGATCTTACCATGAAGACACAACATAAAACATAATACACGTACATGTGTAAATGCACCGAAACAAATACCCACACACCGAAATATCTTACAGCTTTCATTTTAGAATGTTAGTCATGAGACAGTAAAAGATAATAAAACACAGCTGGATCCAAATTGTATTATTGACAAAATTGAAACCTGTTCACATGTCTGAACTTTATTTGCCCCGATAGGTAATCTAATGAAGATGGTGGGCGAAGATTTTGGACAAAGCAGTTTGGTTTTTAAAAATCTCTTTTACTCCCACTCTTTTGCTTTTTTCAGCTTTCAATGAGTTTAGGGTTACATTTTCAATGTTTACATTTTAGCTAGGACTGGCTGAATTGTATAAGGAAAACAAACTCTCCAAAGAGCCTTGAACTAGTAACAAATGTATCTTTTGTTTGCCCATCTGGTTTGCTTGGTTAATGTGAACAGGGAAGAATGTTAGCAGGGTTTCCTTCCTGTGTTTGTTTGGCTTTTTCTTTTTGGCCCCTGTGTGGCAGAAAAAGCAATTTTATGCCAGACAGAGACACCTTATATTATTGCTCTGAGCTCAAGATTTTGACTTGTTTGATCTGTGAGCCTTTTATGAAGATTTATCTAATTTTTTCTTTATCAATCCTTCAACTAACTTCCATTACCCCAAACAATTATTAGTCAGGCAAAACTAAATTTACCTTAAAAGAGATGATCCTTAGGCCTAGGTTGTTGGTTTTGGTTTAAAAAATCTTGGCTGGAATGCCACAAGCAGTGAGTTTTATCTCAACTCCAGTAGAAAAGTCAGCAGATTTAAAGTAAGCAGAAAAAAACAGAGATAGAGAATTTAGAAGACTCTACATGCTAACTGTATAGTTTCAGAGGTGTTTTTAGAGAATTCAGATAATGATCATTTGAGTTCTGAATGCTTCTTGATGTAATTTGTCTATTAGTTTAAAAATGTGCGTGAAAAGAAGTCATAATATACAGCTAGCTGGAGTCCCAGAAGACTTGAGAGAATCCCATTGACTTGACTTGAGAATCCCATTCTGCTTTTTATTAATCTCTCAGGAGCAAAGGAAACCCTATAAATTCTGTCAGCGGATGTCAGGAGTTTGGACAACGTTTAGATGGTGGCTTTTAACTAGCCGTCGTGTGCCCACCGTTTAGAATGTTTGTTTTTCTCTTGGAAGATTTTCAGAAACAAGGGAAAAAAGACGAATCATTTATAGACACATAACTAAACCAAAATCAGTGTAGTCACAAGCTTTAACTCAGCATGCAGATCAAACAAAATATTAAATTAGACATGCAGAAAGAAGCAAAAGTAAATTAACCAGAAAAGACACGTCTCAGAGACAGAATGTCAATTCTGCAGAAACCAGAATACTCAAACCAGCATGTCTTTATACCAACAAGGACTTTTCAGAAAAGACAGAAAAGTCTTTTATCATCCCAGTAGGGATGTAAGGCAGCCTTATAACCAAAACGAATCCAGAATAATATGAAAAAGCTGCTACCAAAAAGAGGGAGCGTGGGCCTGAGAGAAGAGTCGCCTTGGCCAAAAAGGCAAGCTGTGCCAGCAGAGTTCAGAGGGCTCAAGTGAGTACCACACACCCGTTCTAAGAATCATCACTTCCTTCCCGTAGTGATCTTTTTCCTGATTCCATTTCTGACACATTTGCATCAACCTAAATAACAAACAAAGAGGCTCTCTAAAAGAAATGATATTTATCCAGGAATAGGGCATTGCAATGGGAATATATGTGCCATAGTGAACTATGTGCCTTTTCAGGGAGGTATAGAAAGATGAAGGTTTTTAAAGGAACAATGGGGAGGATTACGTAATTGTTTTGAGTTAATTATTCTTGGCTACAAGGATCACTCACAAGGGGGATGCCAGTCTCACGTTGGACAGGCAGTTACTGGGCAGATGTCCTCGCAAAAGTGTAAGATTGCGATGGTCTTTGTGCAAGGTTATGGTTTTTATAGTCTTTTGTTACGGTTTTTGTTATCAAGCATTTATGCATGTGAATCCTCTTCATGGCGTTCTCTGGCTCTATTTGTCAGGATTGTTTTTGGTATTTTTTTTTTGAGATGGAGTCTCGCTCTGTTGCCCAGGCTGGAGTGCAGTGACGCCATCTTGGCTCACTGTAACCTCTGCCTCCTGGGTTCAAGTGATTCTCTTGCCTCAGCCTCATGACTAGCTGGGATTACAGGCACCTGCCACCACACTCAGGTAATTTTTGTATTTTGTTGGCCAAGCTGGTCTCAAACTCCTGAGCTCAAGTGATCCGCGCTCTTCAGCCTCCCAAAGTGCTGGGATTACAGGCATGAGCCACTGCACCTGGCCTGTTTTTTGTTTTTAATACAAGTGACTCCATTTTAATTCTGACAACTTTCACAGTAGCTTATCTCCAAAGGCGGTGCACCTCCTAGGATCCCAGCACTTTGGGAGGCTGAGGCAGGCAGACTGCTTGAGCCCAGGAGTTCAAGACCAGCCTGGACAACATAGTGAAACCTTGTCTCTACAAAAAATACAAAATTAGCTGGTTGTGTTAGTGCACACCTGTAGTCCCAGCTACATGGGAGACTGAGGCCGGAGGATCTTTTGAGTGGGAGGCAGAGGCTGCAGTGAGCCAAGATTGCGCCACTGCATTCTAGCCTGGGTGACAGAGGGAGACTCTGTCTCAAAAACAAACAGGTCATGTGAGAAATGGCTGATAGGTCACACCAGGCTTCTGAGAGCCCAGAATAGTTTGGGTCCCTTTCCCCTTTTCATAACATGATCATAGCACCTTTCAGTTCCTTTTCTATCACAGCTGTAATTAAGTAATTATTTATTTATTTATTTGAGACAGAGTCTTGCTCTGTCGCTCAGGCTGGAGTGCAGTGGCGTGATCTTGGCTCACTGCAATCTCCACCCCCTGGGTTTAAGCAATTTTCCTGCTTCAGCCTCCCAAGTACCTGGGATTACAGGCACCCGCCACCACGCCCAGCTAATTTTTGTATTTTTAGTAGAGACGGATTTCGCCATATTGGCCAAGATGGTCTTGAACTCCTGAGCTCAGGTGATCCCCGCCTCACCCTCCCAAAGTGCTGGGATTATAGGCGTGAGCCACCATGCCCATGCCCGGTCAATTAAGTAATTATTTAGGTTATTGTTTGTTCTTGACTAGAAAAGGACAGGGACCTCATCTGTCTATTCGTGTTGTGTTTCCAGAGTTGAGAGTTGTTCCTGGCACACACACAGTGCTCCATTAATGTTTGAAGAACAAATAAATGGGAAAACGAGGATGACGGGAGAAGAGGAGCTGAGGGCCATGTGGTTGTTCACATCCTTGAAGGAGTGTTGGGAGAGGGCTCACGCTGACCTGGGTGACGCTGGACAGCAAATCCAGGGAGATCTGACAGGAAGGAATTGCCAGGAGGTAGTTTGGAGCCAAATGCACACAGTGAGGGCCAGGGGTCCTCGGGGTGGTGACAGTTTCCTCTCGCTGGAGATGCCTCAGGAGAGACCAGGCAGCTGGCACAGAGCAGGGATTTCCACGTCATCTCATGCTGCTCTGGGCTGGAGGTAGATACTGGCTGCCTCTAGGCAAATGTGGCCAGCAGATGTGCTTTGTTTAGTCCCTCCCAGGGTTTAAGATATTTTTTCGAATTAGTTTCCAACATTTTAGAATCAGAAGTGTCGAAAGACAAAATGACAGCAAATTTAAAGATCCTAAGTAGCTTTTCTTCATGATTCTAGAATCGGGCAGTCCTCAGAACCAACAGGTTCAAAGGACTCCGGGGCTGCAACGTGGTTAGACAACATTTATGGACAGAAAGTGGAACTGAGGCGCAGAGACAGCTTGATTGGTTACAGTTTATGTTCTAGCTTATTTGAATCAGCTAACCACCTGCCAATGACAGAAGCTCACTGGCTGTGATTGGCTGAGACTCAGCTGTTTGTTACAAAAGCATCCTCCTCAATTAGGGTGTCTTCTCTTTTATGTTAACTATGCCAGGCTGCAGCTCCTTATGTAAGGACTCAAGTAGGGAGGCATCTTCAGGCCTAAACATTTAACAGAAGGTGTTGCATGAAAACGCATGTTTGGGCTGGTTGCGGTGGCTCACGTCTGTAATTTAACAGGCTCCGGGGTTGGGGACCCCTGCTCTAGCTCATAGAACTCCCTCCGACTCTCACCTTCCCGCGCCCCACGTCCCTGTGAACAGTCCGTCCCTGCAGGTACCGAGTTTCTGTTCTCCGGTCTTGTTGCTATGAAGAACCCTTTCCCTCTGCTTATGTATGAAAAGAACTTAAGAAATAATCTTTTGTTATTCCTTGAAGAGTTGCGGTTTAGGATTCAGAGCACGAATGAGATTTTGTGTAACTATTCCTTGGTGTCCTGGCTTAGAGTGTGCTTTGCTTGGTATCTCCCCCTTTTAACCCCCCTCTTCCTAATATCCACCTCACCCTCCAGATTCAGCCCAAACTCTGCATTCTGTCCCCTACCTTCTCCACTCCCCCAAGGCGAGTTAGGCACCCTTCCTCACTGTAGCACCCTGAGCTAAGGGTACCTAACTTACTGTTGGTAATTTTCTTTGCCTGTAATTTCACTGAGGGCAGGAACTGTTCCTTATTCATGTCCACACTTTTCTGCCAATAGTAAGCCTGTTTACAGTTTAGCGAATGAATGAGGATACATTGCAAAGGAAGCTTGGAAGTCCTTTATTTAACTCATGCAGACTGACTTTAAACCCACAGCACACGGGAACACGGGACATTTTGAGTAATGCTCCAAAGAGAATCTCAGAAATAGCCAAACCTTGGTTCTCATCCATTCTTGATTACAGAAATGGGGGAACACTGAGCCAAGATGCGAAATCAGGAAAGTGCTTTTGGTCCACTGGTCTAGCTGCAGTCTAGAAGCGGCTTGCGGGAGAAGCTACCAGAAAGAGCCCGGAAGGTTCCTGTCATCATTCGGGGTGGCAGAAGTTTGTCCTGGCTTTTGACCTTTTTAGGGGTCACAAGACCCTTTGGGAATGAATATACAGCTATAGCTCCTCTCCCTAGAAAAATGCAGACACCCATAGCGTTTTCCAGACAACTGCAGGGCATTCATGGACTCCCGAGGCCCATCCTTACGCCCCGACCCTCGGGAAGTAGGAGTGAATGAATGCGCTGTTTCCCTGCCCTAGGGACAAGAGGTAAACTAAGTCATTCATTCATTCACTCATTCCTTCTGTCTTGAGCCCCAGCTCAGGGCTAGCCTGGGTGCTCCCGGCCGTGGGGCTCCGCCCTCGCACGGGGCCACGAAGCGGGGCCACCCCCCTCGCCGCGCGCCCGCGGCCCCGCTTCCACCGCACCGCGCCGCGCCCTCTTCCGCCGTGAGAGTCGCTTCCGCGCACGTGATCTCGGCGTCGCGCTCTGATGAGTTTTCCGCGGCCGGCCGCTGCTGAGCCGCTGTCGCTCCGGCTCCGGCTGCGGCTGCCGCTGCCGAGGCTGCTGCGCGGCGCCTGGCGGGCTCGGGACGCGCGGGCCGGGGCCGAGGGCTCTGGGCGCCGAGATGGAGCCGTGAGTCCCCGGCCGAGCGGGCGGGCTGGCTGGGTCTCTGGACACTCCGGCCGAAAGTTGGGGCTCCCTGGCTCCCGGCGCCGTGCCGCAGGGTCCCTGGCGCCCACGTGGAACTGGGGGCAGGGAAAAGGGCGCTGAAGGGGGCTTCGCGGGCGGGTCAGGCGGAGGTGTTTGCGCGGGGCGAGAGTAGACCGGGGCCGGGGCTCCCTCCTGCCTGCCCGCCCGGCCGCGGTTAGAGACCGGGATGCGGTCGGGGTTCCGGGACGGGGCTGCGAGCCACAGCGCTCACCGGGGGGCCGAGAGAACCGGGGGCGCTGCGGCCCTTCCCCGGCGGAGGGTGGCCGCCCGCACGGAGTCCCGCCGCCTCCCGGGCAGCCTCTCCTGCCGGAAGGGCCCCGCCCCGTCGTCCCCTCGGTATCGAGAGCGCCCCGCGCTGCCCTGCGGTCTCGCCCAGCGCCGGGTGCGAGGCTCTCAGAGGCGATTGGTGACGTGGGCACCGGGGAGCCTGCCGCAACAGCCCCTTTGGACTCGGGGTGTCGAGTTTTATGAGTTTTATGCGTTTTACGATCTGCTGACTTTGGGCTTTTTTTTTTTTTCTTTACCTCTTTGAAGTCCAGGGTTTTTAATGAGGAAAAACCTGTCTGGGGCCTCGTGGACGCCATCCCTAAAGCTTGCTTTTGACCCAACAGTCGCCTAGGTGTCCCCCTGGGCGCATCTGGAAAAGAAGGAGACGGAGTTAACCAGAGGGTTAGCGCCGCGTGGAGTTGCAGAAAGTCCGGGAGAAGGAGTGGCCCAGCTGTGCAGCCGCGCCTGGCGCAGGAGGCTTCCAGGGCCGGCTCCCTGCACTGAAGGCAGCCTCCGAGGGGCCTGGACGCGCTTCTTGGCTTTTATGCGGTTTTTGAGGCAGAAAGGTTTTGCTTTGGATCTTTGCTGATTTCTCTGGCTGTGGACGTGGTCAGAGAAGTGACACCCAGGCTTGTTGCCTCAGCGCAAGTGCCTGTGACAGAGATCTGTTTTTCCTTCTGCTTCCTTAGAAGTTTCTGACTTTGGTATGTTGCTTTAGCACCTCTTGGGAAACTGGAATGGCATCAAATATCAGACCTATGTGGATGTTTTAAAGATTTTAAAAGCCAAGTGGAGGTAGGTTAGCAGTATTGCCTCTGCACAACTCCAGAGGGCAGGATTCTTGTGCGGCCTGTGTAAATAATACTGCTTGGAACGGTGTCTTGTGGAACTGTGGCCTTGTAGCAGAGTGACAGCTGCGTGTTATAGGAGTTCTCTCACGCGCTGCCCCTTGGAGCTGCATAGGTGGGCTGGGTGTGCTTTTTCAGTAGGAGAGAGGCCGGGGGCCTGAGGTGGTGAGGGCCTTGGCCAGGACAGGGATCTTCTGCCAGGATCCTGGGCTGTTACAGGACAGGGAACTAGACCAAAGAAAGCAGTTGACCAAGGAAAGGTCCCGAGGAGGACAAGTAAAACACAGCTTGAATTTTGTGCGAGTTTGAGGCCTCCCCCTGCAGCTGTAAGCGCTTTGTGCCTCAGGCTCTGTGGAGCACTAAGAGGGTTAGGGAAGAGGGAGGGGGATGAGGGTATCTGGAAATCAGCCCACCACCATCGGCCAGCATTCCAGGCACCTACCTGGAAACTGAGAAAAGTTTGGTAGCAGATAAAACCCTCCTAAAAAACAAGCCTGAAAATCCGAAGTGCGTCCTGGACTTAGGTGACTGAGTGTTCTCTGTCCTTGTCTGGTGTGCCTGAGAGCCCAGAGGTGAGAAAGAAGAGAAGTCCAGGTAAAGAATGGGAGAGAACAGAGCCGCTTGGAGGAGTAGGGGCAGCTCCACCACTCTGCTTACGGTGTGTAGGGGACCGTCCCCCTGCAGACCCTGGCCCTATGACCTCTGACTCTCATTCGGCCCAGCCTGCTCTTTAAAAATGTAGGAGAGATTGCCATCAAAACTCATCAGCAAAAAAGGTTAGCAGTTCTTACAGTTTTACCTTGAACTCTCCTGCAGTCTCCATTCCTTCTCTGATGATGCTAGGGACGGGAGAGGTGCTAGGAGTCTGAGGACGGTGTGGGGCGTCTCATTTGCTAACCTGACTTGTTTCAGCTACAGGGCTGCACGGAGTTGAGACTCTCATGCTCACATGTTGCTTTGGTCTTACTTTAGCATTTCTCTGCAAATTTAAATAAGGCTGTTTTTGTGTGTGTGTGTGTCTTGCTTGGCACGTGAAGCCATTTTTTAGTGTGTATTTTATGTGTCTTTTTCATCCTGGGGGCATTTCAATGTAGAAGTGTATTAATTAGAACCACCTTCAGCTAGCAGCAAAGCGTGGCACAGACAAATTAAGTATCCTGGAGCCCTGCTGTGGTTTCAGGGTCCTGGGCCTCCTGAGTCTCCCAGTGCTTTTGAGGGCACACGAGGCTTGGGTCAGTATCCTATTCCTGCAACCATTTAATTATTTAGGACTTTGTCTCATGGAATGGTTTTTTGTTCTGACCAAAATGATCTCTAGAAATAGTAAAAGATAACTGTGAGTGTTCACCATGTAGCAGGTGCCGTCGTAAGCACCTTACATCCATTGTTTCGTGGAATCCTCACTATCACCTTTCCTGAGGAAGGTTCTTTTTTCCCCATTTTGCAGATGAGGAAACTGAGGTATGAAAAAGACAAGTGAGTTTTTCAAGGCTTTAGAGCTGAGCCCAAACCCTGGGCCGCCTGGCTCTAGAGCCCACACTCCTGACTGCTGTACTCTGCTCCTCTCAATAACAGCTGACAGTTCATGGTTACTTAGCAAGGGTTTTCACGTCACAACGGATTTAATTGCCACAGCATTGCTAGGCGGTGGGTTCCCTAGTTTCCTGAATTTTCAGAAACGGGATGTTTTGTTTGTTTGTTTGTTATTTTGAGACAGAGTCTCGCTCTGTCACCCAGGCTGGAGAGCAGTGGTGCGATCTCGGCTCACTGCAACCTCTGTCTCCCGGGTTCAAGTGATTCTCCTGCCTCAGCCTCCTGAGTAGCTGGGCTTGCAGGCAAGTGCCACCATGCCCGGCTAATTTTTGTATTTTTAGTAGAGACGGGGTTTCACCATGTTGGCCAGGCTGGTTTCGAACTCCTGACCTCAGGTGATCTACCTGCCTCAGTCTCCCAAAGTGCTGGGATTATAGGTGTGAGCCACCACGCTTGGCCAGGAACTGGGGTTCTTGAGAGGTAGAGTAACTGCCCCAGGTTACCCTGCAGTGGATAGGTCCAGGCAGCTGGCCCCCAGCCCAGGTTCCTAACCACCAGACCGCACTGCCTGGAGCCTCCTGCTAGGGCCAGCGCTGCTTGTGCTGAACTGGGGCTCACTGGCCAGCGTTTGACCTACTTCCTTGTTCCCTGTGGCCTGGGCAGGGTATTTGCTGAACTGACCAACATGCTCCTGTGTGTGAGTCACTGGGCTTGCAGTCTGGAAAGGATACACATGAACTCACCGGTCCTTGGGTAGCTTAGCACATTGTTTATTAAATTGTGTTTTGAGGTGGTTAGGCCTTGAATGTTCACATAATAGCTTTGCGAACTCTGTTGCTCAGGCTGGAGTGCAATGGTGCGATCTCAGCTTACTGCAACCTTTGCCTCCCAGGTTCAAGCAATTCTCCTGCCTCAGCCTCCCAAGAAGCTGGAACTACAGGTGCACGCCACCACACCTAGCTAATTTTTGTATTTTTAGTAGGGACATGGTTTCGCCATGTTGGCCAGGCCGGTCTTGAACTCCTGACCTCAGGTGATGCACCCACCTTGGCTTCCCAAAGTGCTGGGATTACAGGCATGAGCCGCCGCGCCTGGCTTGTACTTAACTCTTGAATAGCTAGAGAAATGACTTATAAGATACCCAAGTTGGCTGATTGAAATTTTAGAGTTCCTATCCTGCTCCCTTTGAGAAGTTTGTTTTCAAAACCCATTAGCTGGTAGGTTACTTGAAGAGGAAAGATTTTAGTGAGGGGCCAAAGAGTGAATGTGAGGGAGTGGTGGGCCTTCTTTCTGCCCCAACCTCCACATGCTGGGTGTGCATTTGTGGGTTCCAGTCCCACCTCCACACCCTGCTGCCTGGGGCCTCAGTGGGCCTGCATCCTCTCACCCCAGCCTGTGTTTTCCCACCTGTGAAATGGGCCGATGTGCCTGTCCTACAGGGAAGCTCCCAGCCTGGTACCAAATAGGTGTTCAGGAAATGCCAGCTCCCACCTCTGCGGCAGCCAGCTGGAGGGGAGACTTCATACAGTGGGGTCTTTGAAGATGTTGTTAGAATGAAATCCAAAATGCTTTCAAACAGAAAAAGTAGAGGAGAAAAAGCACAGCCATCATTTCTAATAGCTAGCCTGGCTGAGTTCTTGCCACGCTGTTCTGACCACTGTGTTTATGATTCTACTCGCACCTGCCAGCAACTCTGTGAGATGAATCTTCTGCCTCTCTCCATTTTGCAGATGAGGAAACTGAGGGTCTGGGGAACTGTTTACTTGCCTGCTGTCCTGTGGTCAGGAAGTGGGGAGCCAGGCTGTCAGGCAACAGGCCGGCATTTTGGGCCAAAGGAGAACAGATTATTTTTATACAGATTGGAAAAATAAAAACAACAGTGTGAGAATGGGCTGGGAGATTTAAAGTCCCCGACTACTGCTCAGATCCTAATTTGTCAATTCTCATGTGGGAGATCCCGGCATGAGTTGAACAAGCAGCAGGATGTGTAGTACCAGAAGTTCTCAGTCTTACCCGCCTACCATCGTGGTGGTTTGCGGAGACCGAGATGAAGGCGTCTCTCACACCCCTTGGGCCCCTGCTGCGGATGCTGGTGTTGCTGGGTTCTGTAGAAGTGGGAATGCTGGTGCTGGCCTTCCTCACATCTCTGTCCCTCTCGCTGCAGGACAGCAATTTGAGGTGTTCTCACGACCTCTGCTTACCCGGATTGTATCTGTTTTGTGGTTCTGTGCAGCAGTCCTAGGGCAGCTGAGTGCTTGTGGACTGCTCGCCTCCCCTGCCGTGCCCTCCTGGCCCTGCTTTCTGAACCCCTCATGAGCCCTATGTGGGAGGGGTAGGCACTTAGTGGGCAAAGTTGTGTTGGTGCTGTGGTCCCGAGGTGCTCAGTGCATCTAGTGGGGACATGGCTTTACAGCTGGCCAGGCCTGAGCAAGCATTGTGGCCTCAAGGACCAGGTCCCAGGGAGAAGGTTTTCTGGATGGGGCTGCCAGGAACTGCTGTGCCCCAGCTACAGAAGCAGAGGGCCAAAGCCAGAGCCACAGACAGCAGGAAGAGACAATGCTGGGGGGAGGAAGTTCAATGTTGCAATTCAGTGGTTCACTTACCATTTACCATTGCAGGGAAAATAGGAGAACATGGAGGAAAATAGAAAAAAACAGGGAAGAGTGAGTTAGTAAAAATGAGAGGCATCGAAAGTTACTGGACCTGCTCCATTCCTGAGGCTCAGTGCTGGCCTCTGGGGGTGGGAGGGGAGCTGCAGGTGTGGGGAGGGTGTGGGGTGGATCCACAGTGGAGCCCCTGCAATGAAATCCTGAAAACTGGTGCAGCGTGTCCTGCGGGCGAGTGGACAGTTGCTTTCCCCCACAGAGCCTCGCGATGGGGGCGGGGGTGGAGTGACCTGTCAGTGGCCGCAGGATGGGCAGTGCTCCACAGCAGGGATGCCTGCTGTCTTGTGTTCTGAAAGGACAGTTCCCGGCACCTCGAGAAAGGAGGTTTTCTATGCCTATGTGACTTTGTATGTTGAGTTTTCTTCTAAATTTTGTTTTATTTCTGGGGTGTGTGTACTGGTGGAGAACTTTGGATTTAGTAGAATATCTGAGGTGAATCTAAATAGATTCTTCACAGTCTCCTGGCTTGTGTACCTGGACGGTTGGAGTTGTTGTGTCCTGAGATGGGCCAGGCCACAGGCACAGGACCAGGGGTTTGGTGTGAGGCAGGTCACGTGTGAGGTACCTGCTTGATAGCCAAACGGGCATGCCAAGTGGTTGAGTAGGGGTCTGGAGTTGAGGGGAGAGGACTGGGCTGAGGTCTAGAGCAGGCCATTGTTCATACCTGCATCCTCTCGCAAGCCCGAGACAGGATGAGATTACCAAGGGAGTGAGAGTAGAGAAGGGGAGGGGACAGAGAGCAGTGTGTCCGAGGATGATGATGGTGAGGGAGGTGATGGGGTGAGGAAGATGATGGCGAGGAGTTGATGAGGGAGGTGATGGTGAGGGAGGTGATGGGGTGAGGGAGGTGATGGGGTGAAGGAGATGATGGGGTGAAGGAGATGATGGTGAGGAGTTGAGGGAGGTGATGGGGTAGAGGGAGGTGATACGGTGAGGGAGGTGATGGTGAGGAGTTGAGGGAGGTGATGGGGTGGAGGGAGGTGATACGGTGAGGGAGGTGATGGTGAGGAGTTGAGGGAGGTGATGGGGTGGAGGGAGGTGATACGGTGAGGGAGGTGATGGTGAGCTCATGAGGGAGGTGATGGGGTGGAGGGAGGTGATACGGTGAGGGAGGTGATGGTGAGCTCATGAGGGAGGTGATGGTGAGGGAGGTGATGGGGTGAAGGAGGTGATGGGGTGAAGGAGATGATGGTGAAGAGTTGAGGGAGGTGATGGGGTGAGGGAAGTGATACGGTGAGGGAGGTGATGGTGAGGAGTTGAGGGAGGTGATGGTGAGGCTGTGGAGAGACCGACGGAAGTTTTCCAGCTCCTGTCTCATTTGGATTAGACACTCCACAAACCTCACCTTGCTTGGAAGCAGTCTTTTGGGAAAGAAAAGATGAATAATGAGGGGAGACCTGGCTCACGGTGATTTGCATTATGGATGCAATTTTGGGGATAGGCATTCCAGTAAAGGTGTGTTTAGTTTTTCTAGGAAACACATCTGTGATATTTTAAAGCACCTGTGAAAGTGAGATTAATTTAGAAAGGGCCCAAAGAGTCAAGGGGACCTTCAGGGGACAGTTTATTTCCTTGCCTTTGACAGATCTTCCAAGGGCCCCGTGGCTCTAGGCAGGCCAGAATTTGCGAGTGTATTAGATGCCTCTTGTGAAAAGCTGCATGGGCCAGGAGGGGAAACTGACATGTGGCCCCAGCAAGAAGAAGAGACAGTGTTGAGAGCCGGCAGGGGTTTTCTAGGAAGTCTTCCTGGCCTGGGTAGCTGGGCCGAGGACTTCCTCAGCTGGCATGCCGACCCGGCTGGGCAGGTGGGGAAGCATGGAGCCCCTTGCCTAGCATCTCTCCACCAACTTGAGGGAACAACACAAACGCTTTTGGAATAACGAATGGAAGTTGAGTTTGGTAGATGATTTTGTATGCCTCCCACGTGCCAAGCCGTTCGCCGTCAGGCACTCTGCTGTGTAGTGCAGACCGCATCTGTTGTAATGGTTTCAACTGTGGGCAGCCGTGAGAGATGGAGGGTGAGGGAACACTTCAGGGAGAAGGTGGGACACAGCTGAACCCTGGATGCTGGGTGGGATTGAGGTAGCTTTGCTGGGAGAAGAGAGAGCATCTTAGATCAGCAGAGCGCTGTGTGAGTGGGCCAGCCTGGAGTCTGGCTTGACCCTATTGGGCAGCATCATAGAATTGAAGCTCTGGAGTTGGATGCGCGGGTTTCAGTGTTGCACTTAGCAGCCTTGTGATCTAGGGCAAGTAATGGAACCTTCCTGAGTCTGAGCTTTCTCATCTGAAAGGGGTTGCAGTAGTACCTATCTCAGGGCTGTGATGACGGAGGGAGCGCGTATAATTCACATAGGATATGTGCAGGGTGGCAGGAAGGCTGGAGAGGGATTGTGGGGAGGGATCTCGGGGACTTTGAAAGGCCTGTCTAAACTTGATGGAGTTGGCTGCGGGGCACTGTACGCTTCCTGAGCAGGGCGAGGCTGTTAAAGTGCTGTAATGGCACAAAGGAAGGTGCGTTTGGAGGTGATGGCAGCAGCTGGCAGGAGTTTTTGGGGCCTGAACAGTGGGACTGGTGTGCTGGGGATGAAGAGGAACTGGGGAGCAAGGACTCAGCTCTTCCTGGCTGGCTGAAAGTGTGGAAGGAGCGAGAGAAGGGCATCTGAGATGGTGCCAGGTTTCAGGGTACGAGAATGGAGAAAGGGTGGAGGCAGGAAGTGGGCAGTGGAAGCGGGCTTTTCAGTAATGTTATTTTGTTTTTTAGCTCAGTTTGAAACCTTTTGACCTTGAAGTACTGTAGGGCTTCTAGGTGAAAACGTGTTGGGCTACGCTGCTTCAGAGTCGGGTAGGGTGGGCAGGGAGGATGGCTCCCGAAGGCAGGAAGGACGGAGAGAGAAGCAGCAGGAGATGAGCTGGTGTTGGAGGACTGGTGCGAGGGGTGGCAGGAGTCTAGGACTAGAGGTTTCAGGAAGCACACGGGGACGACAGAGATGAGGAGAGGGAAGGCCTGGGATCAGGGACCCCCAGGGACCCTCTCCTGTTCGTAGGCTGTGCATATTTTCTGCATCACAGACTTGCCTCTATGTGTTTAGAAATATCCTCCCTTGGGGGACTGATCAGAGAGGGCCATGGGCTCTCTCGGTCACTGAGACTTACTCGGTCACTGGTCTAGGTTGGCTTGATGTTAGAGACCTGTGAGCATTTCAGCAGGAGGCAGAGCTGCCAGTGGGTTTCTGTTGCAGAACAGGAGCCGTGTTCTGAAGCGACTGGGGACTCCAGCCGCTGTGGTCACTGAGCTGGTCTCACAGCAGGGGGCTAGGTTAGTTCTGGCAAAGACACCTCCCCTCTCCCATCTTTACCTTGGCTTCTCAATGTTTTGTTGTTTTGCCCATGAGCAACAGTTCTAGAGCTATGATTGATCTGAAACGGGGTCTTGTTTCTGAGGTTTCTGAAGTCTCTGGTTTTTTTGGCTCAAATCTTTTTTATTTTAATTTTTTAGTGACAGGGTCTCGCCCTGTTACCCAGGCTGAGTGCAGTGGTGCAGTCTTAGCTCACTGACTACAGGCATGAGCCATGCTGGGCTGTTTCAGAACTTTTAGATTGGAAGTCGAGAGCGGAAAGAGTCGCAGAGGGGAAGGCATTGATCATCACGCAGAATTATCCTGTCCTGGGTGCTGCCTTGGCCCATGATAGACCTGCAGGCTGCAGAGGGTCCCAGGACCCTAGGCCCTCCAGTGAGGATGCCTGCTTGTCAGGAAAATGAAGACAGCGGAAGCCAGGGCCTGGCGCCCACCCTCTCACCCACGAGCCTGTTGCAGCACAGGCGGTTATACCCAGCTTACACTTGCTTAAGAAGACAGATTATGTTGTTTTCTCTGTGTCTTTTTTCCTTTGAGTTGGATGACTTGATTGTTAAACCAGGAAAATTTCTAATAAGTTGGACTTAAGTAGAAGTTTTCAGGAAGGGGAGACAATGGATTTTATTGAGCCTTCTGAGAGAGACTGGCAGGTGCCTGGGGCGGGTTGTGCCCTCATGCCCTTTCTTTTTTTTTTTTTTTTTAAATTGAGACAGGGTCTTGCTCTGTCGCCCAGGCTGGAGTACAGTGGCATGGTCTAGGCTCACTGCAACCTCCACCTCCCGGGTTCAAGCGATTCTCCTGCTTCAGCCTCCCAAGTAGCTGGGATTATAGGCATGTGCCATCACACCTGGCTAAGTTTTGTATTTTTGTAGAGATGGGGTTTCACCACGTTGGCCAAGGCTGGTCCCGAATTCCTGACCTCAGGTGATCTGCCTGCCTCGGCCTCCCATGCCCTTTCTGGGATTGCTGGCGTGAGCCACCGCACTCAGCCTCTCATGCCCTTTCTTAAGGCCTCTTTTTGCAACGTTCCTTCTCATTTGCTAAATAACTGTGCTAGTAGGGGGTCAATAATGTGTTTTTGAAATCAAGATTTAAAATATAGTTATTCTGGTTTTCTCTGCTTCCAAGTAATTTCTCTTGTGCTTTCAGCCTCTGCTTGGGGAGTTCTCGGAGCTCCATAGTCTTGGGACTGTGGCTGCCCCTGGGGGATGGGACCTCCGAGAACGTTATAGTGGAGGAACTCAGAAATAGCAGTGTCATTGTTTAAAAGCTACTTGAGCTTTACAGCAGAGGGCCAGAGATAGCAGAGTGTTTCCGTACACTTTTTTTTTTTTTTTGAGATGGAGTCTTGCTCTGTCGCCCAGGCTGGAGTGCAGTGGTGCAATCTCAGCTCAATGCAAGCTCTGCCTCCCGGGTTCACACCATTCTCCTGCCTCAGCCTCCCGAGTAGCTGGGACTACAGGTGCCCGCCACAAAGCCCGGCTAATTTTTTTTTTTTTTTGTAGTTTCGGTAGAGACAGGGTTTCACCGTGTCAGCCAGGATGGTCTCGATCTCCTGACCTCGTGATCCGCCCGCCTTGGCCTCCCAAAGTGCTGGGATTACAGGCATGAGCCACTGCGCCCGGCCCCGTACACTCTTCTTCAATTCACAGGTGGGGAAACAGGTCTGGAGACAGTATATGTGCCCAAGATGCTGCAGCCCTGCCCTCTGCACCCACACTCCGCAGAGGTAGCTCTGAGACAGCGCTGCAGGCTCCAACCTACACCAACTCCTCTGGGCAAGCCCTGCGGCTTCCCCTCAGGGGGGCACTTCACATAACCTGGCGCATTTATCAAAATGAAGACGTTGACCTTGGTGCAGTACTGTTAACTGAACTAAAGGCTTTATTTGCATTTCCCCACCATCTAGTCCATTTAGCTTTGTGTCATTTTTTTTTTTTAACTGAAAAGGCCCTGAGCAGCTGTAGGAATCTTCCATTCTGCAGTATTTTGTTTGTTTGTTTGGTTGGTTTTTTTTTTTTGAGACGGAGTCTCGCTCTGTCACCTGGCTGGAGTGCAGTGGTGTGATCTCGGCTCACTGCAACCTCCAACTCCCTGGTTCAAGCGATTCTCCTGCTTCAGCCTCCTGAATAGCTGAGATTACAGGCATGTGCCACCACACCCAGCTAATTTTTTTAAAATTAATTAATTAATTTTTTTGAGATGGAGTCTCGTTCTGTCGCCCAGGCTGAAGTGCAGTGGTGCCATCTTGGCTCACTGCAAGCTCCACCTCCCGGGCTCGTGCCATTCTCCCGCCTCAGCCTCCCAAGTAGCTGGGACTGCAGGCACCCGCCACCGCGCCCGGCTAATTTTTTGTGTTTTTTAGTAAAGACGGGGTTTCACCGTGTTAGCAGGATGGTCTCGATCTCCTGACCTCGTGATCCGCCCACCTTGGCCCCCCAAAGTGCTGGGATTATAGGCATGAGCCACCACGCCCGGCCATCTGCAGTGTTAACGTATTAAACACACCATGCTTAAACTAAGGAATAGACTTGACACCTGGGTTAACTGCGGAAGGTCAGAGGAGACACTTCTTTCCGGGCCAGCCTTCACACTTTGCAGGGCTTGCCCAGAGGAGTTGGTGTAGGTGGGAGCCTGCAGCGCCGTCCCAGAGCCACCTCTGTCAGTGCAGGTGCAGAGGGTAGGGCTGCAGCATCTTGGGCACATGCACTCTCTCCAGACCTCACTTTCCCCACCTGTGAATTGAAGGTGTTGAGTTTGCTCCCTGAGGTCATTCCTATGGCTCCTGGGCCTCTGAGGATCTGTCAGGCCCCAGAGCTGAGTTGGGGCCAGGCCACCTCCTTCCCCAGCTCTCTTGTCTCATGTTTGTGGGTGAGTGTTTGCACCGAGTCCCGGGGCAGCTGTGGAGCCACCTATTCTTTATTTCTTCACCCAGTGACCCTGGTCTGTGTGCTCACTGCCCAGGTGGCCACGCAGGCCCTGCTGGGGGCAGCGGGCCCGGCCTTATCAGAGCCACGTCGCAGAGGTGTTGACTCACGGCCTCACCCTGGCCCTGGGACGGGCCTGGCAATGACTTCCTGCTCTGCAACTGCAGTCTCTCAGGCGTGTGCTGGGGGGATGTGGGCACGCAGGCCCGTGTGAGCTTTGGACCGTGAAGCCAGTAACCTTCCTGCCGGGCCAGGCTGAGCCTATGTCCATCTCCCTGGGTGGGCGTGCGGCTGCCTGTCCCTGAGGTGAGGTGCTCGGGCTCCTTCCCGCTGGTCTGGCTCCCAAGACCAGAACATGCGAGGACAACAGAGAACACAGAAGAGAGAGCAAAACAGACAGCGCCGCACGTCCCTCTGGTCTGTGGGTCTCCTCCTCAGGGCACAGGGCGGGGGCCGGCCACACCCCTTTTGTCGATGGTTTGACTGCACAGCCATGCACAGCCATGCTCGTGCATCCCGTGCTGCTCAGAGAAGCAGAGCTGTGCCTTGCGACAGAGACCGAGTGTTCCCAAAGCCTCACATGTACTACCTGGGCCTTTACAGAGTTTTCTTTTGTTTGCTGGCCCTTGATACAGGATGTTCTAAAAGAAATGATCCCTGCCTCCTGGAGTTTTCCTGTGACTGGGCGGACACCTGGGAGGGCGAGTGAGTTTCCCTGTCTGTGTAAATCACAGAAACCTGCACGGCAAGGCAGCGTCCGTGTTGGGTGGCACAAGGGGAACCTGAAGTTGTGGAGGACTTGGGATGTGGGCTTGTGGGAATGGCAGAGGGAGGAGTGGGCTTGTGGGCTTGTGGGTTGTGAGGTTGTGGGCATGTGGGAATGGCAGAAGGAGGAGTGTGGTGCTGGCAGTACCTGGAGCTTCGAGTGGGGCCTGGCAGTGTCACCCCCATAGGCCGTGTGCTTGTGGGTGTGCCAGTGTGTGTGCGTGTGTGTATGTATGTGTGTGCATGAGGTGAGTAGTGGGATCTGGCCACTGCCTCTGTGGCAGTGACCCCTGGGGGGCCTAGGAGCCCCCCTAGTGCATTCTCCTCGAGTGTGGGGTTGGTGTGCCGCGTGCAGACCGCGGTGGCTGGTGGGTCCACAGACCCTCTAACCCGGAACGTGCAGGAACGCGCAGCTCCTGAATTGGCCGCTGAGGCTGTTTTGTCAGGAGGTTACCTGGTGGCAGTGCAGGCCCACTTCAGAAGTGAGGGGCTGGGAGGGGAGGTGGGCAGTGTCGTGTTGCTGCAGGGCCGCTTTCCTGTGACCTCCGGGCCTTCCCCTGACCGTCCCTCACTGCTGGCTTCTGCCCCCAGGCTGGCGCCCATGCGGCTCTACACGCTCTCCAAGCGCCACTTTGTCCTCGTGTTTGTCGTCTTCTTCATCTGCTTTGGCCTGACCATCTTCGTTGGGATCAGAGGTAAGGTTCGGTTTTTACTCAGTGAATCTTTTGCCATGCGCGGTGGCCCTGGCGTATTGCTTTCGGTCAGCCCAGCTGTGCCCCTATCTCCCACTGCTAAGGGCCCCAGCGTGGAGGGAGAAGTGTCCACAGGGTGGATGGGGTCCCAGCCCTGCGCTTCTAGCTGCTCTGTCTCTTGTAGGGGAGGTGTGCAGTAAGTAGCCCCGAGTGACCCTGGCCATGCCCTGTGCAGCAGCCAGGGGCAGCCTTGACCACATGCCTTCATTGGCCAAGCAAATGTTTCTAATCTGCTGTGCACGAGACCCAGCTGGGCGCTGGTGCGTCCAGAACATGCTGCCTGGTTGGGGAGACAGGCCACGGAAGAGCTCTGATGCAGCTGATGGGGTGGAGAGGAGAGTGGGGGGCTGATGGCTGTGAGCATGGGGCGGGGTGGCTGTAGGAGCAGTGAGATCATCTAGGCCAATCCCCTTTCTCATGGATGGAGAACCTGAGAAGCCAAGTGGTTTTCACAAGGTTCCCAGAGACCCAGGTGTCTTCAGCCCCGTGCACAGGGCAGGCAACCAGGAGCCTGACTTGTTTGGAGAGAATCTGTTCCTCCATTGCTTTGTTTCCCTCTTAAATAAAATATCTTTTTTCATAAGGGTGATTTCTGGTAGATATTATTTAATTGATTGACTTAATACTAAAGTGTGAATGGCAGTTAGGCTTAACCTGTCCCAGAGGCAATTTGTGCCTCAAAAGGTTAGTTTCTTACCCAAAACTGGGTTGGTAAATGGACGAGGAAGCTGGGGGAGAGTGCTGTTTATCTGATGGTGATGGTGATAATAGCAGCTGTAGCCAACTTCTTTTCTTTCCCGTTAAGTCATCAAGAAATAAAAATTACATTAATTACAGCACAAGATATATCCATGATCTTACTTGATTTTCACTGCTATCCTTTAAGATTGGTAGGGGAGGCATTAATATTCTCATGGTCTCCAGTCTCAGTGGGACCTCAGCCACCTTCTGTTATTTTAAGCCACTCTTCGGTCTCAAACGTCCATGATTATATCACACCCTCTCCATTCTTGCAGAAATGAGAAATGTAAAGTGCACCAAGGCTGAGATCCAAGTGATGTTCAGGATTTCTACATCCCCTTCTTTCTTTCCATACAGTACTCTATTAGTCAGAGTTGTCCAGAGAAACAGAATCAATACGAAATATCTACCTATCTGCCTGCCTGCCTGCCTGTCTATCCTGTGTGTCTATCCTGTCTGTCTGTCTATCCTGCCTGTCTGTCTATTATAAGGAATTGGTACATGATTATGGAAGCTGAGAAGTCCAAAGGTCTGCAGTCAGCAAGTAAGAGGCCAGGAGAGCCCATGGTGTAGTTCCAGTCCAAGCCCAAAGGCATGAGAACTAGGAGAGCTGATGGAGTAAATTTCCAGCTGAGTCCAGGTCCGAGTCTGAAAGCAGGAGAGCAGTGTCCCAGCTGGACACAGAGCAAATTCCCCCTTACTCAGCCAATTTGTTTTATTCAATGGATTGGATGAGGTCCACCCACATTGGAGAGAGCAATCTGCTTGACTCAGTCTACCGATTCACATGTTAATCTCATCCAGAAACGACCCACAGACACAATAGAATAATGTTTAACCAAATGTCTCAGCACCCTGTGGCCCAGTCATGTTGACACATAAAATTATCACAAGTACTCTGCTCCTGATTATTTTATGTGATAAGGTTATTATTATTTTAGAGTTAGGAGTACCTTAGGGACTATTGGCTTAGTAACTGTCATTTTGCAAATGAGGAAATCAAGACCCAGAAAGCCTTGTTAGTGAAGACTGGAGTCCAGATTCTTCTTTTTTTTTTGCCCAGGCTAGAGTGCAGTGGTGCAATCTTGGCTCACTGCAACCTCTTCCTCCCCAGTTCAAATGATTCTCCAGTAGCTGGGATTAGAGGCACCTGCCTCCACGCCTGGCTAATTTTTGTTGGTATTTTTAGTAGAGACAGGGTTTCACCATGTTGGCCAGGCTGGTCTCGAACTCCTGACCTCAGATGATCCGCCTGCCTCGACCTCCCAAAGTGCTGGGATTACAGGTGTGAGTCACCGCAGCCAGCCAAGTCTAGATTTTTCTGATTCCCAGTTCTTAATTCTTTCCAGGAAACTAGACTGCCTTACTTCCTGGGTTAGGTGTTCACTCAGATTGTGAATCTGTTTAAAAGGGGCCTCATTGTGGACACAAGCCTCTTTCCTACATTTGATATATGCTTCCCAGCATTCCTAAGTGCATTCCAGAGAAATGTTACTGCCTTGTATTTCCTCCTTTTGAGTGGAGGATTGTTGGCAGACAATCCTTCTGGGCATGGTCACTGAGGCAGCCCAGAAGAACTGACATCACCAGTTGATAGTGATACGTTTTGGAACAAATCTAGTTCTAAATTAAATTAAAATCAGATTCACAGTGTTTCCTTTGACTACTTCTTTTAAGGCCAAAACTCTAAAGAAATGCATTGTAAGAATCTGTGAAGCTTGGAGAGGATTCTGGGAAGATGGTGGAGTAGGAATCGATGTCTTCTACTTAGCCAACAGCTGCAGTGGCAGAATCTGTATGGTGTAACTGTTCTGGAACTCCAGAGTCTGTTGAAGGCTTGCCACTTGGAAGGGAATGCTTGTACATTAGATGGTGGCTAATTTTGGTCAGCGCAGCTCTTAGCACAGTAGCAGGTACTCATCTTCCACTGCAGGCCTATAGCAGGCGGCTAAATGTGTGTTCCTAGCGCTTATAGAAACCAAGGTGGGCAAAAAGGACCCTGTCCTCCAGATAGTAGGCATCTGTGCTCTGATCGCTGATGCCGCTTCTGATTGCAGAAGTTTGACGAAGTAAGAGTGGCTGCTGTTGTTGTACCTCCCTCAATTGTTGCAAGCCCCTCCCCCGCTGGCTAACGTTACTTCCAGGGGATTTAAAGGGCTGGCACTTTTTTACCCCTTCGTTTTTGCCTTTTTCCTTTCTCGGGAGTCAGACATAGAAGACCAGGACATTCAAAACTGCTAATACAGGGAAATTTAGAAAGTCACCACACCTGCCCAGAGGAAGGCACAGGCTCAGAGAAAACCTTAAGTTTAAACCTCAGGCTGATCCTTTGCACAGAGACAGTCTATAACAACAACAAAAACAAAAATTCAAAAATGAATAACAGCAAACTCTGAGGAAGGGGAGAGTCTGGTTTCCAGAGGTACATTATTAGATTTAAGTGTCCACTTTTAAACAAAAGGTCACAAGGCGGCCGGGCGTGGTGGCTCATGCCTGTAATCCCAGCACTTTGGGAGGCCAAGGTGGGTGGATCACGACGTCAGGAGATCGAGACCATCCTGGCTAACATGGTGAAACCCCATCTCTGCTAAAAATACAAAAAATTAGCCAGGCATGGTGGTGGGCACCTGTAGCCACAGCTACTTGGGAGGCTGAGGCAGGAGAATGGTGTGAACCCGGGAGGCAGAGCTTGCAGTGAGCCGAGATTGCGTCACTGCACTCCAGCCTGGGCAATAGAGCAAGACTCCATCTCAAAAAAAAAAAAGTCACAAGGCAAACAATGAAGTATGACCCATCGAAGGGAAAAAAATGAAGTGTCAGAATCTGTCTCTGAGTAAGACCATATGACAGATCTGTTAGGCAGAGACTTTAAAACAGCTGTCTCAAAGGTGCTGAGGCAACTAAAGGAAGAGACATAGAGACAGTCAAGAAAACAATGTATGAATAAAAAGATAGAAAACCTAAAAGGAAACCAAAAAGAAATTCTGGAGATGAAAAGTACGCTAGAGTGATTCAAAGGCAGATTTGAACAGGTAGAGGAAAGAATCAGTGAATCCGAAGATAGGACAGTGGAAATTTTTGAGTCTGAGGAACAGAAAAACAGAAGAAAAATGAACAGAGACTGAGGGACCTTTGGGACACTATCAAATGGACCAACATACACACTCTGGGAGTCTGAGAAGGAGAAGAGACAGAGAATGGGTCAGAGAATATTTCAAGCAGTGATGACTGAAAACTTCCCATATTTGGTGAATGTGAATATAAACATCCAAGAAGCTCAACAAAGTCAAAGTAGGATGAACTCAAAGAGACCCACACCAAGATATAATCAAACTGTAGAAAGCCAAAGACAGAATCTTGAAAGCAGTAAGAGAGTGACTCATCACATACAAGGGATCCTCAGTAAGTTTGTCAGCAGATACCTCATCAAAAACTTTGGAGACCAGAAGTCAGTGGGCTGATACATTCAAAGTTCTAAAAGAAAACTGTTGGCCGGGTGCAGTGGCTCACCCCTGTAATCCCAGCACTTTGGGAGGCTGAGGCGGGTGAATCACCTGAGGTTAGAAGTTCGATTCCAGCCTAACCAACATGGTGAAACCCCGTCTCTACTAAAAATACAAAAATTAGCGAGGTGTGGTGGTGCATGCCTGTAATCCCAGCTACTTGGGAGGCTGAGGCAGGAGAAACACTTGAACCCAGGAGGCGGAGGTTGCAGTGAGCCGAGATCGCGCTATTGTACTCCAGCCTGGGCAACAACAATGAAACTCCGTCTCAAAATTAAAAAAAAAAAAAGCAGGGTCTTGATATTTGTACACCCATGTTCATAGCAGCATTATTCACAATAACAAACTGTGGAATCAACCACAGTATCCATTGACAGATAAATGGACAGAGGAATGAAATGTGGTGTACACATATAATGGAATATTTAGCCTTAAAAAGTAAGGAAATTCGGCCGGGCGCAGTGGCTCACGCCTGTAATCCCAGCACTTTGGGAGGCAGAGGTGGGTGGATCACAAGGTCAGGAGTTCAAGACCAGCCTGGCCAACATGATGAAACCCCATCTCTACTAAAATGCAAAAATTAGCCGAGCATGGTGGTGAGCACCTGTAATCCCAGCTACTTGGGAGGCTGAGGCAGGAGAATCGCTTGAACCTGGGAGGTAGAGGTTGCAGTGAGCCGAGATCCTGCCATTGCAGTCCAGCCTAGGCAACAAGAGTGAAACGCTGTCTCAAAAAACAAACAAACAAACAAAAAACAAAAATAAGGAAATTCATACAGAAACTATAATATGGATGAATTTTGAGGACATTATACTAAGTAAAAAAAGCCATTGGAAAAAAGATAAATACTATAAGATTCATTTATATGGGGTACTTAGAGTAGTCAAAATCATCAAGACAGAAAGTAGAATGGTGGCAGCCAGGGGCTGGGGGAAGGGAATGGGAAATTGTTTGATAGGCACAGTGTTTCAGTTTTGAATTGTGGAGATGGATAGCAGTGACGGTTGCACAGTATGAACATATTTACTACCACTGAACTGTATACTTAAAAATGGTTAAGACGGGCATGGCGCAGTGGCTCACGCCTGTAATCCCAGCACTTTAGGAGGCTGAGGTGGGCGGATCTCCTGAGGTCAGGAGTTCGAGACCAGCCTGACCAACTTGGTGAAACCCTGTCTCTACTAAAAATAAAAAATTAGCCGGGCGTGGTGGCGCATGCCTGTAATCCCAGTTACTCGGGAGGCTGAGGCAGGAGAAGTGCTTGAACCTGGGAGGTGGAGGTTGTGGTGAGCTGAGACTGCACTATTGCACTCCAGCCTGGGCAACAAGAACAAAAAGAAAAAAAATAGTTAAGGTGTCAAGTTCTTGGATCTATAGAAAAAAAAAAATGGTTAAGATGGCAAATCTTATGTATATTTTGTCACAGTAAAAATTGGAAAAAAAACTATGAGGTTCGTATACCTATTAGTTAAAACTTTATGCTTTCCTGCTTATATTAGCATATATTATGTTTATAGCCCTTAATAAGTATTTTTGGAAGACGAGATTAATTGGATGAGCAGATAAGTGTGTCTTAGGTTTTGGAAGAAATCTTTATATTTTACAGAATATATAAGACAGAGTCTCTATGGTTAATGCCTTCTTGGGCCCATGCATGTAGAGAGTGCTCTCATTGAGAGCCTAGCAGGGTGTTTCCTGTGGAAACCCTCTGTGTTGTATGCCAGTCATGCTGGTTGACTTGTGTTGGGAAGTCGTGAAGCACAGCAGAGTGGATATTCTGTGTCTGTGTTTGTGTGTTTATATCTTCTACTTACACATTGTATAATCTCTAAAGAAAAACCAGGTGAATTAAGGTCGTCTCCGTGTAATGTGTGAGTCTTTTTTGGAATTTGGAAAAAAATACTAAATTATCAATATTGCTATAATCTGTTTTTGTCCTTTTCTGTTACACTTTAGGACCTAAAGTGATCCAGACTTCTGCGGCTAATTTTTCACTAAATAATAGCAAAAAGGTAAGACTGGGTCTGAGTGGCAGCTGGGTGGTGGGGTGCATTATAAACCTCAGGTCACTGAGAAATGGTTCTGCTTAGAGTCTTTAAGGTAGCCTGCCCTTGCCTTGCGGCTTCTCAGGCAGCACATTTCTTCTTCCATTGTCAGCTGCTGGCATCTGGGTTCTTGTTTGCTAAAATCACCATTTCTGCTGTAATAAACACCTCAGTACTTAGGAAGATGGTGGTGTTACCTCTTAGGGAGCAGTTGTTCATTTCCAAAGAGTGGCTAACTCATCCTGATTCCTTGTCTCTGTAAGTCCTATCAGATTGTAATTTTTAATAATGATACCACTTAGGTGTCTCATCTTATATTTGCCCAGGTTAAGAATTGGCCTCTGTCAGATTTCTAATAGTACATTTCTTTCTAATGATTACTTTGTATTCCTTGTGTGAACTCAGTTTAAATGAAAAATCCTTTTAAAAATACACCTTAACTTGGCCAGGTGAGGTGGCTCATGCCTGTAATCCCAGCACTTTGGGAAGCTGAGGTGAGCTGATCACGAGGTCAAGAGATTGAGACCATCCTGGCTAACATGGTGAAACCCCATCTCTACTGAAAATACAAAAAAATTAGCTGGGCGTGGTGGGGGGGCACCTGTAGTCCCAGCTACTCGGGAGGCTGAAGCAGGAGAATGGTGTGAAGCAGGAGAATGGTGTGAACCCGGGCGGGGGAGCTTGCCGTCAGCCAAGATCGTGCCAATGCATCCAGCCTGGGTGACAGAGTGAGACTCTGTCTCAAAAAAAAAAAAAAGCCTTAACTTTTTACCACCTTTAAAGAAAAACAGAGGTTCTTTCAATTGGAGAATTTTGGTTTCCTTGAATAAATACTAACCTGTGAGAGCCCAGACAACTAAACCTTTTTTTGTGTGTGAAACATAACTTTACCTATAAACTGAACACAGTTGCCCTGTATCTTCGAGGCACCATGATATATATAGTTTAAATCTGATTGTATGACCCCAAATCCCCCTTCTCTCTGTTCTCACACTTCCCTGCTAGTTTTCTACCCTTATAATTTTGCAAAAAGTCAAAAGAAGAAAAAGTACTAAAACTTACACCATTTGATTTTTCTCTTTGCTACTGCTAGTTTGAAAGGGCCCTCTGCATAGCCTGTTTTCACATTTCTTTTGCATTGCTTTATTTTCTTTCACTGTTGGCGTGATGATCTGATTTGAAGAGGTGCCGCCGTGGGCTTTCCTGATAGTAGTTCATCTTTTACAGTTTCTGTCTCTCAGGGTGTGAGTCTCTCTTTGACACTGAACACAGCAGCCATTCCACTGAACTGACTTGCTTCCAAGAGACCATCCTCACTTCACTAAGACCAGTAGCTCATTCCTGGAGAGATTTCCTGCCTTGATGGTTTTTAGGCAAATCTTTAGTCCTAGGGAGTTTTATTGAGACCCTGACAGAAGTATTAAGAAACAAAAACACATTCACTTGAGACTAGCCTGGGCAACATAGGGAGACTGTGTCTCTACAACAAATTTAAAAATAAGCTGGGTGTGGTGGGGCATACCTGTAGTCCCAGCTACTTGGGAGGCTGAGGTGGGAGGATCTCTTGATCCTGAGAGGTTGATGCTGCAGTAAGCCATGATTGCACCACTACACTCCAGCCCTGGGTGACAGAGCACGACCCTGTCTTAAAAAAGAAAAAACCCATTCACCTCCAAAGACGATGCATTCAAATAATGCTTTTCTTTGGAACCATGGGTGGGCTGCTTCAGTAACTCTCTCTGTGGCCTGCTGCTATTAAACACCAGTATTACGTCTTTCAAAAGATACTGCAGAAGAATCACTGGCAACATCATCACCTCTAATTTTTCTCCCCAGGGGTGTTAAGATTTTCTTTCAGAAGGCTAAAAATAGCAGACGTCAAAGAGCAATTTGCCTGGCATATGGATACTACAGAAATAATTCTTGGCCGGGCGCAGTGGCTCATGCTTGTAATCCCAGCACTTTGGGAGGCCGAGGTGGGCTGATCATGAGATCAGGACTTCGAGACCAGTCTGGCCAACACAGTGAAACTCCATCTCTACTAAAAATAGAAAAATTAGCTGGGTGTGGTGGCAGGTGCCTGTAATCCCAGCTATTTGGGAGGCTGAGGCAGGAGAATCACTTGAACCTGGGAGGCGGAGGTTGCAGTGAGCCGAGATGACGCCCCTGCTCTCCAGCCTGGGTGACAGAGCTAGACTCCCGTCTCAAAAAATAATAATTCTTGAGATATATTATCTTGTAAATATGAAAGCATTCCTTTGGTATTCTTTATTGTCTTAGTATGTATCTCATCATTCTGCTCATTTTATTCTTTTTCCAAGATGGTTTTTTCCTTGGTATTTAAGTAAGTGTATTGTCCCCAAGGGTCCCAGTGTGAAAAATGTCTGCTTAGAGATTTCAGTGAGAGACAGACATGAATTGCTGCTGGAAGTTAGTCGTTTCTTCTTCTGAAAGGCAAAATGTCACTTATGTTCTTGAAAGGAAAACCTCATGGCCGGGCGCAGTGGCTAATGCCTGTAACCTAGCGCTTTAGGAGGCCGAGGTGGGCGGATCACCAGGTCAGGAGATTGAGACCATCCTGGCTAACACGGTGAAACTCCGTCTGTACTAGAAATACAAAAAATTAGCTGGACTTGGTGGCGGGCGCCTGTAGTCCCAGCTACTCGGGAGGCTGAGGCAGGAGAATGGCGTGAACCCAGGAGGCAGAGCTTGTAGTGAGCCGAGATCGCGCCACTGCACTCCAGCCTAGGCGACAGAGTGAGACTCCATCAAAATAAAAAAAAGAAGGAAAACCTCACATATTTCTGTTTCAAAGCTAACACTGAAGCCTTTATTGCTAAAAGTAAACTTTGTGTGTTAAAACGATGAGGTATTTGGTAGACTCAATGAAAAGGTCACATGGATTACTTTGTTTTTTTTTTCTTCAGCTAAAGCCAATTCAAATACTTTCAAATCCACTGTCTACATACAATCAGCAACTATGGCTGACATGTGTTGTTGAGTTGGATCAATCAAAAGGTATGGAGCTTGACATTTTGGAATGATTTTTCTTTATACGAAGAAACATCGTATTTTAGATGTTGACTTCAGAATATTCGGACAAGCAAGTGCTCAAAGATAGATGTATAAGGATGTCCATTATTATTTATCATAGCAACAAATTGGAAACCCCTTAAATGTCTTCCAGTGGGAGAGAAAGTTGCGATAGATAGACGTCCTCTGTAGAGTCCTGGTTAGCTCCGCTCAGTGGCTGCATGGTGTCGGCGCTACAGCTGCCAGCCTTTTTCAGTGAGGATCTGGGAGAGAATTAAGACCTGATGCCCTAAAGTAATGGTTCTGGCCCCCAGGGACACTTAGCAATGTCTTGAGACAATTTCGTCACACACGGAGAAGAGGAGGGAGTGCTCCTGGCATCTAGTGGGTAGAGGGCAGAGGTGCCGACACCTCCCCCACTTTCACAACAAGGAATTATCTGGCCCAAAATGTCAGTGATGCAGAGGCTGAGAAACCCTCCCCTAATGCATCCACTGTTTATGATGAATTAGCTTCTGTCAGTCTACAGTGGCACTAGTTTTATATCATCCTAGGGAGAATTGAGAAGATAACCAAATCCTTTTCTGTTCTGTGCTTCACATGAGACACTCTGGTTGAGAAAGAATTTGAAAAGATAACCCCATGACCACAGTAAATGAAGTGAAACAAATATATATTACAAAAAAGTTATCCCCTCTTTGTAACATTTTAGAAAGCAAAAAATTCATATTACTACGTATTTGTCTAGAAAATGGTCTGGAAGGATAGACATGAAATATGAATTACGATTATCTCTAGGTGAAATTCTCAGTATTTAATGCTATCTTTATATTTTGTTATGATTTTTTTAAAATGAGAATATAATGAGAAAAACCTATAATCAGAAGAAATAAGAAATCTATTTCTATTTTTGATATAGAATTTGGTAAGTTAAAAATGTATGTGAGAAATTAAAAATATGAGTTCATTAGCCATGAAATATTTACCCTTTTTTTGTGTGTGAAGTGAAACTGATGGGTCTGAAGTGCAGGTTTTGACATAGACCCCCTGGGTGCTGGGTTGGAATCTAATGGAAAGGCTTTTACTTTGCTGGGCAATTAAGAGATTTTCAAATGTGCTGAGGCCAATGTGGCCTAAGGACCTTATGGGCTTTCTGCGTTTTCCTGGCTCCAAGGTCATTACAGAGCCAGGAAGGCACCTTTGTAGGTGTGATGTGCCTGGCATGGTCTCTAACACTGAATTTTTTTCTTTTGTAGAAACTTCTATTAAGACAAGCTTTCCCATGACTGTTAAAGTCGATGGTGTAGCTCAAGATGGAACCACGATGTACATTCATAACAAAGTTCACAACCGGACAAGGACCCTCACATGTGCAGGGGTGAGTGTGTGGGGTGAGCCCCACAGTCAGTCCTCAGGCTGCGTACACATTTAATTACAGAGCCACTTTCCAGTCTAAAAGATAGCATGGTAAGAGGCTTTGAGAAATTGTTCTTAAGTGAAGAAAATGGAGTCATACCAAAGATGGCATGAAAAAACTTACTTATTTTTACAGTTGGATACTCTTAAAAATTCTTATAAACGTACACATGCATTCACACATCCGTAAACACACGTGTACGCACATATGCATGCACACATATGTACTGCCAGCCACCCTGAGCATACACGGTACTTGTTTTTACTGTGTGTGTGACCTTCTGCCCAGTGTGTCCCTAATGAATGTTATGGGCTGCCTCCTCATACGAATGTCTGCCACGGGCTGTGGTCACTGGGTTTTTTTGTTTTATTTCACCCAGGCTGGAGTGCAGTGGCACAATCACAGCTCACTGCAGCCTCAAACTCCTGGGCTCAAGCAATTCTCCTGCCGTAACTTCCCAAGTAACTGGGACTGCAAGCGTGTGCTACCAGGCCTGACTAATTTTCCATGGTCACTCTTGACTGAGGCTTTGGGTTGTTCCCAGCTGAGTGATGCATGCCCTAATCCGTCTGTGTGAAGCCAAGTACTTGGGCCTCTTGGGCGTCAGGGGCCTACCTTTTTGAGCATCTACTTCAGAGCACAGTGTGGCTAAGGGATAGGAAACCTGGGGTCCACAGTGGGGAATGAGCCCTCACGCTTGATTTCATTGGCACTGTATTCTGTTCAGAGTCCAAAGAATCAGAACCAGATCCCTGCTACAGCGAGGAGTCCACCTCAGGCACAACAGGTTACTGGCAGCGTGGAGAATTTGGAGAGCATCAAAACAGGGCAGTGCATTTTCTTATAGGATTAGGAAAGTAATGTCAGAAGCCAGATGGCAAGTAGTTTCTCTGCTGGGTGTCATGCCAAGTACCGTCCACTCATTGTCTCATTCAGTCCTCATGGCAAGTCCATGAAGTAGAAACTACTGTTAGAGCCTATTTTGTAGAAGAAGAAACTGAGGCTTAGAGAGGTCTAAACCATTGCCCAAGGTAACGCAGATATTAAGTGGAGGGCCCAGGATTTAAACCTGTGCCCTTTTATTCTGAAGCTTGTGGCCTTAACCACCATGGATACTGCCTAGTTACTAGTGATACATATACTGGCACTGTTTTTCCTAGCAAGAAAGAATTCAAGGGCTGGGCGCAGTGGCTCATGCCTGTAATCCCAGCACTTTGGGAGGGTAGGGTGGGAGGATCACATGGGACTGGCCTCTCATTCTGCTTCCAGGGGCTGAGTCAGCTTCCAAAGTGTATTTTCCCCATCTATAAAGTTGGGGTCAAGCCTTCCCTGCCTGCCTTAGGAAAGCAGTAAAGATCAAGGTGAATAACATGTGTGAGTGTGCCTTATGTGTGCAGCCTGAGGCATCCCTGCATCCCCCAGTGAGGCCTGTGTGCGGGAGGGGTGCGATCAGTACTGCTGAAGGGATAACAGGTGTGAGTGTCAGACAGGACCATGGCCCAAGAAGCTGCTCTCTTCCTATCCGAGCGCCTGGTGGCGACTCCCACCTGGACAGCTTGATGACGCCCACCTCTCAGATTGAGGCTCAATGGACCATTAGTCAGGGGTTGCTTATTTGGAGCTGTTGAGACCCATCGTCCTGGTTTGCTTGCACTGAGTGGTTGCTCAGCACACAGGACTTTGTTTTAAAATCGGGACAAGTGGGTTGCCCTACCTAAAGCCTTTGCTTCAAGCAGGGCCAGGCTGCCAGGGTACTGGCTGGTCTGCACTGTTCCTTCTTGGATGTGCCCGCCGTGCTGTGCATCTTGAGAATGGCCCTTCAACGCATCTTCATGGTTTCTTCCCGCTTCCGTTGTTGGCCCTACCTCATTTTACACTGTGTTACCCCTTGGGAATATCTTGCTTCTGTTCCTTGTCTACGCAGGTCTCTAACCCTGCAAGGAGCATTGCCCTGGCTTTAAAAAACATGGAATTTTTACATTACAGAGAGATTTACCACCCTCTTATATTACTTTTTTTTTTTTTAAAACACACAGTCTTGCTATATTGCCCAGGCTGGCTTTGAACTCCTGGGCTCAAGCAATCCTCCTGCTTCAGCCTCCCAAGTAGCTAGGATGACAGGTGTGCACCACCGTGCCTGGCTTCCTTTTTTTTTTTTTTTTTTTCCTACTGTAAAGAAAAGCCATTGTCTGACTTAGGTAGCAAGGCTTTCCACGCCTTGCAGGTGGGAAAGCTGAGGTACCATCACGTGATTTTCAGAGGTACATCATTGTCAGCAGCAGAACCGTGGTTTGAACTTGGGATGCCAGAACTGCTGGTGTAGTTTTTTTAAACTCGTAAGTATATGCAGCCTGAGATACAGCTCTTTTGTTAATTAAAACATCCCTGAAAAGTGAGACAAATTCTTAAACTCGCAAGAGATGTTTGTCTACCCAGCAAAAATGTATTTACAGATTTTAAGCCATCCCTTCCTGTATAGTCCTTAGCCACCCCTGCCTTTGCGCATCATCCTGTGACCCGACTGCCAGAGGGGAAAGGTGAATTTAGTTTTGTCGAGAAGGTGGACCACACACTTAAAGCCCAGAGGGCAGGCAGCAGATTGCAATGAGAGCTGATCAGGTGGAAAGGAAGCCTTGGCTTCCCTTTCCAATGTGATGAAAATAGCAGATGACCTGTGCTTCCGGCATAGGAGAATGGGAGGTGGGCGGGTGGCCAGCCAGAGGGCTTTTAGCCCCTTTGCAGGGCAGCCCCTCCCTGCGGAGCACTTTGGGCTTCAGTGCAGACCCAGGGCTGCTAGTGGTCTGAAGTGTTTGGTGAGTTGAGATGGTGACCTTGGTGCTGCCTTCAGCCCCCTGCACACTCCCCTCCTCTCTGCTTTCTCCCCCTTGCCTTAGGTCAGCACCCCACTGTGTTAACCCCACTCCTTGTCCCCCTCCCTGACAGTTGCCCTCTTGTCTTTTTGTTTGTTTTTGTTTGTTTGTTTTTGAGACGAAGCTTTGCTCTTGTTGCCCAGGCTGGAGTGCAATGGCGTGATCTTGGCCCACTGCAACCTCCACCTCCCAGGTTCAAGGGATTCTCCTGCCTCAGCCTCCTGAGTAGCTGGGATTACAGGCGCCTGGCACCACACCCGGCTGATTTTTGGTACTTTTAGTGGAGACGGGGTTTCACTATGTTGGCCAAGCTGGTCTTGAACTAGCCTCAAGTGATCCGCCTGCCTTGGCCTCCCAAAGTGCTGGGATTACAGGCGTGAGCCACCACGTCCAGCCACCTTCTTGTCTTTTTTAAGCCTGCTGTGTAAAACCCACACCTGTTTTCTTACCTGACCTCAGACATTCGAGGCTTGACCAGTCATTGGAGCGATGCCCTATTAGAAAGCCAGAGAACCACCCGTTTGCTCTGGGCAGCAGCAGGATGGTGGAGAGTGACATTCCGAAAGGCAGGGCCGGGGCAGAGCTTGCTGGGGAGGAGTGGCTGGCTCTGTGTGCATGGCTGGTGGGTGCACCTCTGTATCCCTGCATGAGGGTTTGTCCTCCCTGCCACTCCGGAAGGGGATAACAAAGCAGAAGAGACCTGGCTTTTAATTCTAAAGGACAAAAGGAAGGGCTCTAGTCAACAGTGGAGCACACATATCCTCACATCTGCACTTGGTGCTGTGCACACAGTCTTTGCTTTGACTCGGAGTGGAGGGTGGAGAGAGCAGGATGGAGAGGAAAGAGGGCTCCATGTAGAGAGTGACAGGTTAAAAGGAGAGAAAGAAGAATGTGTAATTCACTCTGTTCATTATTATAACAATCGCAAAATTGGGTCAGGGAGGACAAATTAGGCCGCGGCATCTGCATTGACGTGTCTTAGCTTATGTTTCCCCCGTGCTCTAGTGTTATATATTTATGGAAATGTCAGGCTTGCATTGCACTGTTAACTTTCCTACACGGTGACTTATTTTCAGTCATCCAAAGTAGAAAGATTCTAATTGGTGTAAATCATATATTATGTTTCCAAAAATACCCATTTGGTTCATTCTTTCTAGGAACTGTGTTTGGCTGGCATCTGACTTTCTCTGGGCTTTTGGCGAGTTCCCTGGAGATGATGAGTTCTGTTCATCTGCTGTTGAAACGTGTTACTTCATGGGTTATTTGGCGGGAGCGGGAGTCTCGCTTTCTTTAAAAGCAAATCTTTCTGTGTATTTGCAGAAATGTGCGGAGATTATTGTGGCTCACCTTGGCTACCTGAACTACACTCAGTATACAGTGATAGTGGGATTTGAACACCTGAAGCTCCCCATCAAGGGAATGAACTTCACAGTAAGTATACCAGCTGACTGCACGTTTCCATGGCTCATGTTCTAGTTCCCATTCTTTGTTCAATGATTGAAATACATCTCAGCATCTAAATAATGTTAATTTGGACAGTGGAGGACTTGTAAAGTTTTTAAAAATTATAGGAAAACTACAGTTTCTTAAGTATATAGAACTAAGAATAGCTGAAATATCATAGAGATTGGGCAAACCTTAGGTGTCTGAGATTTAGAATAGAGAGTATATAGTGTGTTCAGCTGCAAGGCAGTGAAGGGGTTAGCAGACACAGCACCCCCTTCTCTGGCCCCTGTGAGTGGTTGTCAGTCTCTGCCCGAACTGCCGGTGAGTGGGAGGGCACTGTTCTAATTGTTAGACTGTCCTTTCTTGTGTCCAGCTGAAATCTCCCCTTTCTACTCATTAGGAGTCAGTATAACCAGCATAGTGATGAGGAGTGGGGGTTTAGACTGGACAGTGAGCTGGGTTCTCACGCTGCCTCCATCATTGACTCACGTGATTTTGTTGAGCCTCAGTTTTCTTATCTGTAAAATAGCTGCCTCATAGAGCTGTGAATATTAAATGAAGACACTAATGGATACCTTCAAAAAAAAAAAAACAGCTTTATCAAAGTAGAAAGTTTGCTTGCCCTTTTAATGAAAGCGTACGTTCAGTGGTTTTTTTTTTTGTTTTTTTTTTGTTTTTTTTTTTTGAGACAGAGACTCACTCTGTCACCAGGCTGGAGTGTGGAGTGCAGTGGCACGATCTTGGCTCACTGCAACCTCCGCCTCCCGGGTTCAAGCAATTCTCCTGCCTCAGCCTCCCAAGTAGCTGGGATTACAAGTGTGTGCCACCATGCCCAGCTAATTTTTGTATTTTTAGTAGAGACAGAGTTTCACCATGTTGGCCAGGATGGTCTTGATCTCCTGACCTGGTGATCCACCCACCTTGGCCTCCCAAAGTGCTGGGATTGCAGGCGTGAGCCACTGCGCCCGGCCCATTCAGTGGTTTTTAGCACAGTCATGGAGCTGTCCAGTCATTCTGTTCCAGAACATTTTCATTGCCCCTTAAAGAAACCTGTTAGTGATCATTTCCCATTCCCTCCCCCACAGTCCTTGGCAATCACTAACGTTCTCTCTGTCCCCGTGGATTTGCCTGGTCTGGACATTTCGTGTGAATGGAGTCACACAATGTGTGGTCTTTGGTGACTGTCTGCTTTCACTTAGCGTGATGTCTCAAGGTCCATCCAGGTTGTCGTGGGATCAGTACTTCACTCCTTCATTTTGCTAAGTGATATTTTGTTGTATTGCTAGACCACATTTTGTTAATCCCTTCATCAGGTGACAGGCGTTTGGGTTGTTTCCATTTTTTTGGCTGTTGTGAACTACACAAAATGAGTTTTTTTCTCTGTCTACCCTATAGCCCTTTGCAGGCGGCCGTCTCCTCCCCTCTGAGATGTTCTTTTCTTTCACATTGTGCTGGGGATGTGACCTCTGCACCCCTCTGGCTCCATGTTTCCTTCCTGAAGCTGCCCCAGTCACCTGGCTGCAGGGACAGGTGTTGCTGATGTGGAAGGAGCAGGTGGCCCTGGGCTGTGCTGCTGGGACAGCTGAGCCGGCTCTCTCAGGAGCCACTTCACTAGTGGTCTCTTCCTTTCGGCCCTTTGCCTCAGCCAGCCTTTCCAGATCTTTTGGATCTGAATCTGGGGTCTGGTCTTTGCTGTCTGAATGATCTCCTGGATCTTTGTCTTCAGAGAATCCGATTAGTATTCTGCTTGTGTCCTCCATTCATGGTGCAGTGGGGGATTCCAGATGGGGTCTGAGGCAGGTGCACTGAGCTTAGGCATACTTTGATGTAGTCCTTTGTTAATCATCTGTGCTTTAGACTTTGCTATTTCAGAATCATTCTGATTCAACAGTGCAGACAAACAAGGGACCTCTCCCTTTCATCATCTTCTTTATTAGAACATCATCTCTTACAAGCCTTTTATGGTTCTCAGCACCTTTCTCCAGAGGCTGTAGTTCATCCTGACCCTATTCCATGGGTGTGGGCCGCTGTTTTGTCTTTATGGTTTTTGTCCTTCCATCTTTTGTATCTATGTTTCCTCTTAAAGTTGTTCCTGAAGAATTTGGTACATATGTTAGGTGAACTAGGTACATGCCATTCTGCCATTGCTGATGGAAGGCAAGTGATACAGTGTTACTGTGGGGCTCAAAAAGGAATTGGTTCAAAAGACGTTACCATGGGAACCACTACCTTGAATTACACCACAGCCAGAGCCTCATTTCTGGTGGCACTCTTCAGCATCTGGAAAGACAGCCCTTGAGACCCTTGGGATTTGTAAGGGATGTCACCAAAGATTTTTCTGCGTTTTTTGTACATTTCGTTTCCCCAGCAGCCAGCATAGGGCCCAGCAGCTGCTAGGCTTGCAATAGATATGTATTGGTTGAATGAAAGAACAGCAGTACAGCACCTTACAAATTCAGAAATTCACGTGGCAACAGACTTCTGAAATTATGTTCATCCTTGCTTTAAACCAAAGATTAGAGAGTTCAAGAATGCATGTCTTTTTTCAACCGATCAATTTTCATAGATTGGGCTGGGGGCAGTAGCTTATGCCTGTAATCCCAGCACTTTGGAAAGTGAATGTAGTAGGATTGCTTGAGCCCAGGAGTTCGAGACCAGCCTGGACAACATAATGAGACCCCATCTTTTTTTTTTTTTTGAAACGGAGTCTCACTGTGTTGCCCAGGCTGGAGTGCAGTGGCGCGATCACGGCTTACTGTAACATCTGCCTCCCGGGTTCAGGCAATTCTCCTGCCTTAGTCTCCCTAGTAGCTGGGATTACAGCTACTAATAGCTGTAGTAGTTCACCACGCCCTGCTAATTTTCATATATTTAGTAGAGATGGGGTTTTACCATGTTGGCCAGGCTAGTTTCAAACTCCTGAACTCAGGTAATCGGCCTAGCTGAGACACCCCCATCTCTAAACAAAAGTTTAAAACTTAGCCATGTATGGTGGTGCACACCTGTAGTCCCAGCTACTAGGTAGGCTTAGGCAGGAGGATCACTTGAGCCCGGGAGTTTGAGGCTGCAATGAGCTGTAATCACACCACTGCACACTCCAGCCTGGGTGACAGAGTGAGACCCTGTCTAAAAAAAATGCAAATATTAAAAAGAACAAATAAGATAATATCCAGGGTTGGCGAAATGCAAGGACACAAGTTTTCTCATACACATGAGTGGGGGGGTGTAAACTGATTTAACTTTTGGGGTAATTTAGCAATGTATAAAAGCCTCTACTTCCATGTTCTTTTTGACTTAGTAATTCTAATTTTAGAAATTTATACTCAGGAAGTAGAAACATACACAGTGATTTATGTTCAAACCTATTCCTCAGAGTAAGAAGTTGGGAGCAATCTGTATTTCAGCAGTAGATTTCTGGTTAAATAAATTAGTTCTGTAGCTACTAAAATAATAAGTTAATAGGATAGCTAGCACAAACTATATATACTGATTTAAGACAAGAAAAGCACATGAATTAGAAGTGTTTCTATTATAGAAAACTAGACGTCTAGAAGGCTGTCTCTGGGTGGTGGGATTAATGTTTAATTTCTTCTGTGTTTTCCTTTATTTCCCGTAATGAATGTTTATTATTTTTATTACCTGAAAAGAAAATTATTTGAAAACAAAACAAAAACTCCTGAGGCAACTAATATTTGAAGGGGGAAGTCCTGGGCATATGCCAGTATCCATCCCAGAACCTCAGGTGCTGGCAAGCCCTGCATGCTGTTTCTTCTGGTCTGACTCAGTATCCTCGGAGAATCGCATAATCAACATTGTGCTGGCAGCTTGTAGAGAGATGCACTAAGAAATTAGAGAACTGTATGCAAAGTGTTTGTATGTCTTTTATAAAATTGCTGTTGAAGACATTGTGTTGTGAACTTTAAACCTCCAAATATAATTCTTTTTTTTCCCACATTATTACTATTTTGTAGAGCAATTTTAGTTTCACAGCAAAATTGAGAGGAAGGTACAGAGAGTTCCTAAATGCTCTCTCCGCCCACACATGCACAGCCTCCCCCATTGTCAGCATCTCGCACCAAAGTGGTACATTTGTTACAGTTAATGAACCCACATTGACACACCACCCAGAGCCCACAGTTTACATTAGAATTCCCTCTTGGTGTTGTACATTCTGTAGGATCCACTATTTGTAGTACCGTAGAGTTCATTTCAGCGCCCTGAAAATCCTTTGTGCTCCACCTATTCATCCCTCCCTCCTCCTCACACCCCTGGCAACCACTTGTCTTTTTACTGTTTCCATGGTTTTGCCTTTTTTTTTTTTTTTTCCTGAGACAGAGTCTGTTGCCCAGGCTGGAGTGCAGTGGTGAGATCTCAGCTCACTGCAACGTCCGCCTCCCAGGTTCAAGTGATTCTCATGCCTTAGCCTCCCGGGTAGCTGGGATTACAGGTGCGCACCACTATGCGTGGCTAATTTTTGTATTTTTAGTAGAGACGGGGTTTCACCATGTTGGCCAGGCTGGTCTCGAACTCCTGACCTCTGGTGATCCGCCTGCCTCGGCCTCCGAAAGTGCTGGGATTACATGCGTGAGCCACTGTGCCAGGCCATGGTTTTGCTTTTTCCAGAATGTCATCTAGTTGGAATCATATAGTATGTAATTTTTTCAGATTGACTTATTTCACTAAGTTATATGCATTTTAAGTTTTCTCTATGGCTTGATTGCTCATTTCTTTTTATCATGGAATAATATTTCATTGTCTGGATGTACTGCAGCTTGTTTGTCCATTGGCTGAAGGACAACATCTTGGTTGTTTTTAAGTTTTGACAATTATGAACATAGCTACTATAAACATCTGTATACAAGTTTTTGTGTGGACATAAGTTCTCAACTTCTTTTTTGTTGTTGTTCTTTTGAAATGGAGTTTCATTCTTGTTGCCCAGGCTGGAGTGCAATGGCACAATCTCAGCTCACTGCAACCTCTGCCTCCTGGGTTCAAGCGATTCTCCTGCCTCAGCCTCCTGAGTAGCTGGGATTACAGATGCCCATCACCATGCCCGGATACTTTTTGTATTTTTAGTAGAGACGAGGTTTCACCATGTTGCTAGGCTGGTCTCGAACTCCTGACCTCAGGTGATCCAGCCTCTCAAAGTGCTGGGATTACAGGCATGAGCCACCATGCCTGGCCCCTACGTTTTCAACTTCTTTGGGTAAATATCAAAAAGCAAAAACAGAATTTCTTTGGCTATTTGTTATAATGCCTTTTCTTAGAGAGTGAAAGCCATGGGATGCATTGCATTTTTCTCTTGGTACTGGCTGTCAGATATTTCAGAAATCAGTTTTTTGCTGAATTGTACTAATTACTAACATCCTGGTATGGATTTCTGGTATAATTATCTGCATTCTTTCTTCACTATTTTGCCTTTTAAAACACTTTAAAAATTATTTCTATCTGGCTTTTTATTATAAGCTGCTTTCATTTCTTTTTGGAAGTAAACAAGCTATAATGAATAGATAGACGCTAATGGTATTTTAGTGGTGTTAACTGCACACCCACCAGAATGGCAGAAATAAGACAGAATATGCTGAAGCTGGCAAGGATGTGGGGCAGGCAGAGCCCTTGCCCCCTGCTGGGGAGCGTGTAAATTGATACAGCAGTAATGCATACGTATATTGACCAAAAGACTTGCATTTAGATATTCACAGCAGCGCAATTCTTAATAGCCAAACTGTAAACTGTATACTAGCAGCAAAATGAGTGCATAAATTCTGCTATATTCATATAATGGAATACTATACAGCGAGGAGAATGAACCTTCATAGCTTCATGTAATGTCATGGAGGACTTTCTGAAGCATAATGTTGAATGAAATAAGCCAAATACGAAACAGTACGGAGTGTATGATTCCATTTATATAAATTACAAAGACAGGCAAAATGAACCTGTGCTGTTGAATCAGGGTTAGTGTTCCTCTGGGGTAGGTTAGTGGCTGGAAGGGAGCATCAAGCGTGGGGCTTCTGGGGTGCTGGTGATGTTCTGTCTTGGTCAGGTACTGTTTATGCAGGTGTGTTCAATTTGTGATGTTCATTCAACTGTAATTTAGGATACTTGTCCAATTCTTTTTATTTATTTTTATTTATTTTTATTTATTTTTATTTTTTTGAGACGGAGTCTTGCTCTGTCACCCTGGCTGGAGTGCAGTGGCGCGATCTCGGCTCACTGCAAGCTCCGCCTCCTGGGTTCATGCCATCCTCCTGCCTCAGCCTCCCGAGTAGCTGGGACTACAGGTGCCCACCACCACGCCTGGCTAATTTTTTGTATTTTTGTAGAGACGGGGTTTCACTGCGTTAGCCAGGATGGTCTTGATCTCCTGACCTCATGATCCGCCCGCCTAGTCTCCCAAAGTGCTGGGATTACCAGTGTGAGCCACTGCGCCTGGCCCAATACCTGTCCAATTCTTTATACACGTTACCTTCAGTAGGAACTTAACGGTATACAGTGTGCCTGATAAATTGGAGCTGCCGCCTGTACGGCCGCACGTTTCTTGAGACAGCTCTTGCTTCTTCAGCAGTACCGTGTGTGGCTGGCTGTACTGACACAATCAACCTTTGAGGGTTTCTGTTGCTTTTGTTTGGCATTTCCTTGGGAAATCTTAGTTCTGAGTTCTGCATTCCCGGAGTCTGGGCTCCATTTCACCGAGCCTGGTGGTGCCCTTGGCTCTGATAAAAGAGCACCAGAATCACACAGACACCTTCCCCTCGTGCCACTGTTTGTTTCACTAACCAGCTCTTCTTCCTTGTTGATGACAATCAAATTCAAGGTAAAAATGACCCTGATTGCTTCCTGTATTAGTCTGTTTTCGTGCTGCTGACAAAGACGTACCCAAGACTGGGAAGAAAAAGGGGTTTAATTGGACATAGAGTTCCACATGGCTGGGGAAGTCTCAGAATCATGGCGAGAGGCGAAAGGCTCTTCTTACATGGGAGCAGCAAGAGAAAATGAGGAAGAAGCAAAAGTGGAAACCCTGATAAACCCATCAGATCTCATGAGACATATTCACTATCAAGAGAATAGCACGGGAAAGGCTGGTCCCCATGATTCGATGACCTCCCCCGGGTCCCTCCCACAACACATGGGAATTCTGGGAGATATAATTCAAGTTGAGATTTGGGTGGGGGCACAGCTAAACCGTATCACTTCCCTAATGTACTGAGAGGAAATTGTCACCCTGCACCCAGCGTGTTCAGATGAGGCTCTGTTTTCAGTGGAAGGTGTCTGTGCTGAGCAGATGTCTAGATGGTCGATGGCCCCTTCCTGCCTGAGCCTGTCGTGTGGGCTATGTCTTCCATCTGGCACTGTTGTTGATGCCGTCTCCCTTTAACTCAAGAAGCTGATTTCTCTCTCCTTTTGTTCTCAACCCCATTTTCCATGAACATTTGGTTCATTTGTTTCTACTTAAATGTTTATCTTTTAAGTAGATAGAATGGTGTCTTAGTCTATGCTTCTGTAACTGTACACCACACACCGGGTAATTTATAAATAATAGAGATTTATTCCTTACAGTTTTGGAGGGCAGGGAAGTCCAGGATCCAGGCACTGGCAGGTTTGGTGTCTGGTGAGGGCTGTTCTCTGCCTTCCAGGATGGTACCTTGTTGCTGTATCCTCTGGAAAGGACACATTCTGTGCCCTCAGTGGAAGGGATGGAAGGACAAAGGGGGCCTCAGCTATCCCCCCCTTTTTTGAGACAGGGTTTTGCTCTGTCACTCAATCTAGAGTGCAGTGGCACGATCACATCTCGGTGCAGTATCAACCTCCCAGCCTCAAGCGATCCTTCCACCTCAGTCTCCTGAGTAGCTGGAACCAGACAGGCACACAGCACCATGCCTGGCTTGGATTTTTTTAATTTTTTATTTTCTAGAGACGGGGTCTCACTGTGTTGCCCAGGCTCGAACTCCTGGGTTCAAGCAGTCCTCCCTCCTTGGCCTCCCAAAGTGTTGGGATTACAGGTGTGAGCCACTGCACCGTGCCCCTCTAGCCCTTCTATAAGGTGCAAATCCATTCATGGGGGCAGAGTCCTTATGACTTAATCACTTTACCAAATTCTCCACCTCACAATACCACCATAACGGGGGCTAAGTTTAAACATGAAATTTGGAGGGGACAGATTCCAACTGTAGCAAGTGGTGATCCTTCTCCGTATCCCTCTTGTATCAGCTCTTACTCTTTGGAATACGTCGTGCCCACACCCGTTGCCATGTTCAGGCCGTGAGACCACTCACTAGGTCTCACTGGCACTTGTGGGATGATGCTTACCTCCTGTGTTTTTTAAAAAGTTGGTTTCATCAGCCATGCTCTGCATATGCAGTGACCTTTGACACTACAAAAATCACTTGTACTCACTTTCCTGTTCTTTTCTCCTGAGATTTTGCAGGCACCTTCTCTGGGCACATCACATGCGTCATCCTCAGCACCCTGAGTCCTCTTGGTTATTCTGCGCATTTTTTCCTCTGATTAAGTGTTTTTCGGGCCGAGTTTTGATTGACACTCTGTGGCCAGCTGTTCACATCTCATTTCCTCCATTTTCTTCTAAGCCATGACTTTTGACTGGGGAGTGAGATGAAAACAGCGACTCACGTCTCGAGTCCTTCAGGCTCCTACCTGAGGCTGCCCTGCAGTTTCCCAGGGAAACTGAAAGGAGCGCGCCTGGCCATACTTTCCTGAGTGTCTCCCGGCTTCTGAGACCTGTGCTTACTGTACTTTCCTGAGTGCTGCCCGGCTTCTCGGACCTGTGCTTGCTACATCGTTGTCATTTCCAACCCCCCAGTATTCCTGGACAGTGCGTTTCATGTTTTTTTTATTTTTATTTTTTTATTTTCATTTTCATTTTTATTTTATTTATTTATTTTTTTTGAGATGGAGTCTTGCTCTGTTGCTTAGGCTGGAGTGCAGTGGCACAATCTCGGCTCACTGCAAGCTCTGTCTCCCGGGTTCAGGCCATTCTCCTGCCTCAGCCTCCCGAGTAGCTGGGACTACAGGCGCCTGCCACCACGCCCAGCTAATTTTTTGTATTTTTAGTAGAGACGGGGTTTCACTGTGGTCTTGATCTCCTGACCTCGTGATCCGCCTGCCTTGGCCTCCCAAAGTGCTGGGATTACAGGCGTGAGCCACCGCACCCGGCCATTTCATGTTGTTTTTAAACATGGGGACCCAGGCTGTGAATCTGAAGCTGGGCCTCCAGTCCAGGCCCTTTGCTTGGTGCTGCACAGGTCGCTGTGACACGTCCCTCCCCCGGTCTCTTTCTGTGGTTGTCCATTCAGAGGACTCTGAGGATGTGAGGAAACGTTTGTTCTGTGCCAAAGAGCCAGTCAGCTCCTGGAGGCCTTTTACTGGTCATATTTTTGTTAAAGTCACTTATTTCGTGCTGCATGGGAATTGACATCACCTGTGCCTGCACGGAGGACAAGGTTGTGCTCAGCAGATGTGGATGGATGGATGGGCGCATGGGAGATTTAATCAGGGAGGAGTGGCCCAGGGTATGGTGTGGGCACTTGTTCCAAAGGTAACTTCGTGGTGTCACAGGGCAAGCCTCGGCTCTGAAAGGACAAAGACAGCAGCTTTGTAATGCCAAAGGGACCTTGACGCAAAAGCTTGAGTGCCGAGTGACAGTGCTTCAGATTTCAAAAGGAATGTCTAAGCCGGAGTATTTTCTGGGAACTGTACTCTTTATTTCATTTTACTTATTTTACATTTTAATTTCAAAAATGTATTTTGGGGTTTAAAAATAAACACAGAACAAACAAAACCCCCAAAGCCAGTACCCTAGAGTTGGGTCCACACAGTGGACCTGGCAGTGCCCACGGGACGGGACGGGACGGGACGGCCTCTGCTTGTGGACACCTGTGAGGCACTGGCTGGGCTTGCTCCTGTGGACCTTCTGGCCCCAGCTCACGGGATCCAGCGCGCCTGGAGGCCGCTGTGTGTCATGGAGGGGCCAGGGCCCTACTCTCGGGGCTTCCTGCAGCTTGCTTGGGAAAACTCAGCCTTTCAGGCCCTTGGCACAAACGCATGTCAGATTGAGCTGTCAGCTGGGCTGGCCCAGGAGGAGCACGCAGGTGATTCTGCTTGGCTGCTGCTGACAGGGGCGGCCTCCCAGAGAGTCAGAATATGTGGAAATGGCTTTTCCCGGAACCAGGAGGATGGGGACGCATGATAGGAGGAAGGAAGCCCGGATGGAGTGTGATGAAGGCGCCGCGTGCCTCCTGCAGGCCACATAGCAGGTTTGGTGTGCAGGGTCTCATTTGAAAGCTGGACCAAAGCGTGCTCTCAGCTCACATTTTAGAACTAAAATGCATGTTTTAGATTAGCTACATTTATTGAATAAAGCATTGTTTTCTAGTGTTAATTTTTTGTTTTTGAGATGGAGTTTTGCTCTTCTTGCCCAGGCTGGAATGCAGTACGATCTCGGCTCACTGCAACCGCTGCCTCCTGGGTTCAAGTGATTTCTCCTGCCTCAGGAGTAGCTGGGATTACAGACATGCGCCACCACGTCTCTGTTTTTAGTAGAGACAGGGTTTCTCCATGTTGGTCAGGCTGGTCTCGAACTCCTGACCTCAGGCGATCCACCCGCATCGGCCTCCCGAAGTGCTGGGATTATAGGCGTGAGCCACCGTGCCTGGCCTAGTGTTAATATATATTTTTTTTTTTTGGAGATGGAATCTTGCTCTGTCGCCCAGGCTAGAGTGCAGTGGTGCAATCTTGGCTCACTGCAACCTCCACCTCCTGGGTTCAAGCACTTCTCCCTGCCTCAGCCTCCCAAGTAGCTGGGATTACAGGCATGCACCACCACGCCCAGCTAATTTTTGTATTTTTAGTAGAGATGGGGTTTTGCGATGTTGCCCAGGCTGGTCTCAAATTCCTGACCTCAGGTGATCTGCCCACCTCAGCCTTCCAAAGTGCTGAGATTACAGGTGTGAGCCACCGCACCCGGCCCTAGTGTTAATTTTTAATGAGAGTGAGTTGATTATTTTCTGTTGCTCTAACAGACTCTTAAGCTAGAATCCCCCTCCTCCAGGGAGTCTGAGATTATTTTCTTTCTTAAGAGTTACGGTTCCTTGAGAGTAAAAACAACCACCCAGCCTTTCAGACCTATTAATTCAGACGTATTTTGTGTTTTTTTCTGATGGTAGCAATTCTTTTTTCTCTTCTTGACTGTGCGTTAGAGTATGTTTGTTTGACTAAGACGTAGTAAACGTTTTTAATCTCAATATTATGTTTATATCAACACTCCCCCCAAATGCTCGTTGCTACTTTGATCATTCTGTAAATGATATAATGTTATAAAATTTAAATGCTGTAGCAATAATCATAATAGTTATGTGATGTTTTGGGTTTATAGTAGTAACTATTGTTTACTGAACCTTTGCTGTTTGCTGGGCATTGTGCTTAGTTTTTAATACGCATCATCTCATTAAAATGCTATGATAGGCCAGGCACGGTAGCTCACGCCTGTAATCCCAGCACTTTGGGAGGCCAAGGCAGGCAGATCACCTGAGATCAGGAGTTCGGGACCAGCCTGACCAACATAGTGAAACTTTGTCTCTGCTAAAAATCAGAATTAGCCGGGCATGGTGGCACATGCCTGTAATCCCAGCTACTCAGGGGGCTGAAGCAGGAGAATCGCTTGAACCCAGGAGAGGGCCGGGTGCAATGGCTCACACCTGTAATCCCAGCACTTCGGGAGGCTGAGGCGGGTGGATCACAAGGTCAGGAGTTCAAGACCAGCCTGGCCAATATGATGAAGCCCCGTCTCGACTGAAAATACAAAAATTAGCTGAGAGTGGTGGCGTGCACCTGTAGTCCCAGCTGCTTGGGAGGCTGAGGCAGGAGAATCGCTTGAACCTGGGAGACAGAGGTTGCAGTGAGCCGAGATCCTGCCACTGCAGCCCAGCCTGGGTGGCAGAGCAAGACCGTCTCAGAAAAAAAAACAAAAAAACAAAAACAAGGCTAAAAGGATACAATAATTATGTGAAGTAGGTTATTAGCATCCCCATTTTATGGAGGAAAATCTGAGGTTTCTTGAGATTAAGTCATTTGCCCAACTATTAATGGCAAGAGCTGGAATTTGAACCTGAATCACTGTGATCTCCACTTGCCCATTACCATCTATTGTTAGTGGTTGGTTTTTGTTTGGCAGCTTTATTGAGGTATAGTTGACACACAGTGAAACCTGGGAAACCGTTCCCACAATCAAGATCATAAGCATCCCCTCACCAGCCATCACCCCTAAACATCTTCTTGTGCCCCTTCCTCCTGTCCTTTCCCATCCCTGGGAAGTCACTGATCTGTTTTCACAACACGCTTATTTGCATTTTTTTTAGAATTTTATGTAACTGGAATTATACAATATGTACTTCTCCAATATGAATTGTTTCACGTAGCATAATTATTTTGAGCTTGATCGATGATGAGTGTGTCCATAGTGATACTCTAGTATAAATGTAACAAATTGTGTATTCATTCACCTGTTGATGGACATTTGAATTACTTCCAGTTTGGGGCTGTTACAAAGAAAGCAGCGATGAACATCTGTGTATAAAGCTTTGTGTGGACATATGCTTTCATTTCTCTTGGATAAATGCTAGAAATGGAATGGTTGGGCCATGTGGTTAAGAAACTCACAAACTGTTCTGCAGAGTGGTTGTGTTACTTTATGTTACACCAGTAGCGTGTGAGCGTTTCAGTTACTTCATATCCCGTCAATGCTCGGTATGGTCAGTCTTTTGAATTTTGGCTGTTCTAATAGGTGTATAATGGTATTTAATGGTTTTATATTGCGGTTTTAATTTATGTACTTTTTTTTTTTGAGATGGGACCTTGCTCTGTCGCCTAGGCTAGAGTGCACTGAGATGATCATGGCTCACTGACCCTGGCCTCCTGAGTAGCTGTGAATACAGGCGCACGCCACCATGCTGGCTAATTTTTTTATTTTTTATTTTTGTAGAGACAGGATCTTGCTCTGTTGACCAGGCTCATCTCAAACTCCTGGCCTCAAACTAGCCTCCTACCTCAGCCTCCCAAAGTGTTGGGATTACAGGCGTGAGCCACTGCACCTGGCCTAATTTACATATTTTGAAAATGTTTGTCACTGTCTTCTGGCTTGCATTTTTCTGACAAGAAATCTGATGTCCACCTTATCTTTGTCCTTATCTTCGTCTTCTGTAATAATGTTCTTCCCTCTCCCCACCCCCTTTTAAGATTTTTCTCTCATGGTGCTTCTTGTACTTTTCCTCGTTTCTTGTGCTTGGCCATTGAGCTTCTTGGATTTGTGAGTTGATAGTTTTCATCAAATCGGAAACATTTTGGCCATTATCTCTTCAAATACTTTTTTTGTCCTTCTGGTCCCCTGACCTCCCAAATTCAGGGACCCCAAATTAGGCCAGTGGTCCCCAGCCTTTTTGGCATCAGGGACTGGTTTTGTGGAAGACAATTTTTCCATGGACCAGGGTTGGTTGGGGATGATTTGGGGACGACTCAAGGGCATTTCATTTATCATTAGATTCTCGTAAGGAGCATGCAGCCTAGATCCCTCGTCTGCACAGTTGACAGCAGGTTCGTGCTTCTGTGAGAATCTAATGCCCTGGCCGACCTGAAGAGCTCAGGTGGTAATGCTCGCTTGGCCCACTGCTCACCTGCTGCTGTATGGCCCGGTTGCTGACAGGCCACGTGGCCAGTATTGGTCTGTGGCCTGGGGACCCCTGTATTAGGCCACTTGAAGTTGTCCAAAGCTTCCCGATGCTATGTTGATTTTTTTTCAGGTTTTTTTTTTTTTTAGTTTTATTTTAGATAGTTTCTATTGCTGTGCCTTCACATTTACCAATCTCTGTCGTGTCTAATCTGTTGATCATCTTCCAAGTCTTTATTTAACACAAAAATCTTTCATCTAGCTGCTTTATTTCCTTATCTGCTAATTTTGCCATCTGTGATTTCTGGGCCAGTTTTGATTGGTTGTTTTTTTCCTCATATGGTTTGTATTTTCCTGCTTTTTGGTGTGTCTGGTACTTTTGGTTCAATGCCAGACATTATTGATTGCTAGGTTTTATATATTATAAATATCCCTGAGCTTTGTTCTGGGACGTTGTTAATTTCCTTGGAAATGGTTTGATCTTTTCTGGCCTTGCTTTTCAACATTGCTAGGTGGGGCCAAAGCAGCGTGAAGTCTGAGGCTAATTTTTTCCTAACGCTGAGTCAAAAGCATTCAGCATATGCTACCCAATGGCCTTTGATGGTGAGTTTCTTCTCTGTCTTGTGGGTGCCAGGCACTGGCTTTTTGGGAGGTTCGTTCTCTCTCTGTACAGCTCTCCTTTCCAGCGCTCTGTCCTGTGGATTCGGGCCAGCCCTGTCTCCCTGGACTCCCAGCTGTGGCTCTGCCTGGGTTCCCCTCCATGATGTGGGGCCACCAGGGGCACCCCTTGTTGTTTCCCATTAGTCAGAGGTTACTACCCTTCATTGCTTCCTCAGGTCCAGTGTCTTAAATCATCCTTGTGCATGAGTGCATGCGTGTGTGTGTGTGTGTGTGTGTGTGTGTGATAGGTAAATCTGTAACTCTATTTGTATTGAAGTGGATTTTTTAGATGGCTCAGATGACTTTAATTCAATGCATCAGAATGATGGGGCTCACTGGCCCTGTGAGCACAGTGTTCTGGGGTCTGGTTATGGACCTGGCTCGTGCTTAGGTTGGTGGTGGCTAGCCTCTGCTCTGCTGTCAGCAGCAGTGCCCCTGTCCTCGGCTCCATCAGTGCACACTTGGCACACGTGGGACTGTCCAGTCAGCATGAGAACGGTCTCCTTCAACTGCAGCTCACTCTTCTGCTTTCACATTCATACTTAAAGGTTTTACTTAAACTTTGTTACAACATTCTAGTCGCACTTTTACATCTTTTAAAACTTTCTTTTGATGGAAAGTATGACTATTTCTAATGAACAGATTGACAAGGTTGATTTTTGATGTGAGATTTAAGATCCAAATGCTTTTATGATTATAAAATAATTTGTCGGATTTATCATCCATACAACAACATTTGAAATTATTTTTCGCTCTTGGTAATTAAGATGTTTTTATGTCTGTGTCCTTTGATAAAAAAGTAAACTGTACTAAATGTTAAAATTTTGGAACATGTAGGATGTTCCAAAATTTTAACCTGCATGGTGGCAGGCACCTGTAATCCCAGCTACTCAGGAGGCTGAGGCAGGAGAAGTGCTTGAACCTGGGAGGCGGAGGGTGCAGTGGGCGAAGATTGCGCCACTTCACTCCGGCCTGGGCGACAGAGCGAGACTCCATATCCAAAAAAAAAAAAAAAAAAGTGTGTGTGTGTGTGTGTGTGTGTGTATATGTATATATATTGTCTCATCTAGAGGTAACTATTAGTAATCTGGTGTATTTTCTCTTAGATGCATATATATTTTTTTCAAATTGTTTTCTCCACTTTCTATTCTAGTGGAAGACTTATAACCCTGCCTTCTCCCGGTTGGAAATCTGGTTCCGGTTTTTCTTTGTGGTGCTCACCTTCATCGTCACTGTGAGTACCATTCGCCTGATGGACCGCGGCAGATCCCAGCCAGGAAGAAGCTGGTTTATGCAGTTAGGATCTTCGGTGCAAGCCACATGGAGATTGATCTGAACTCAGATGCTCCATCCAGTGGGCTGTGCTGATATTACAACTCTGTGTGTCTGCCGAGATGCTGCCATGCAAGAAAAAATGATGTGGTATCATGTATTCAGGATTTCTGTAGAGTGCACGTCCCTGACTTTTAAGTAAATGTTGATCATGTGCGGTGAAAAGTGCCATTTCACCTGTGTGGAAGGAAGCTGCCTTACTTGAATGAGCTTCTCTGAGTGCAGATGCAGCATGCTCTTGGGTTTTTATATTTTTATAGTTGTGCCAGTCCTTTGCGTTTTTGGGCATTTTCAGGAATAAGGCCAAAGAGAAGTGTTTTGGAAATGCAGGCATTGGGCTCGTTTGGGATCTGAGGTTTGTGTCCACAAACCCACATGACTTTGGGGGAAATGCTTACCCTGAGAAGCCCAAGGGAGCCCCCCAGAGCCCCAGTCTGCGAAGATAAGAATTGGTAAATTGGAGGAAGGGAAAGTGTGCTTCATGTAGTGATCTGTTGCCGCCCTAAGCGTGGCGTTCTGCCTGCATCAGCTGCTTGTCCTTGTGCGGGATGGTGGGGAGGTGACATTTAGGAAATGTGTCCACCCAGGAACACTTGGTATTTTTCAGAGGAACTGTGCATGGAAGGACACAGGCACGTGCACATGTGAGGGGGTGCTCTGCTGGAGCGAAGGGCGTGGGCGCTAGAGCCACAGGGAGCTGGAGGGAGGGGCGTGGGCGCCAGAGCCACAGGGAGCTGGAGGGAGGGGCGTGGGCGCCAGAGCCACGGGGAGCTGGAGGGAGGGGCGTGGGCGCCAGAGCCACGGGGAGCTGGAGGGAGGGGCGTGGGCGCCAGAGCCACGGGGAGCTGGAGGGAGGGGCGTGGGCGCCAGAGCCACGGGGAGCTGGAGGGAGGGGCGTGGGCGCCAGAGCCACGGGGAGCTGGAGGGAGGGGCGTGGGCGCCAGAGCCACAGGGAGCTGGAGGGAAGGGCGTGGGCGCTGGAGCCACGGGGAGCTGGAGGGAGTGGTGTGGGTGCTGGAGCCACGGGGAGCTGGAGGTTGTGGTGCTTAGGCCCAGCCCAGGGCACCCAGGATCTCAGGGCTCCCGCAGTGAGCTTCATAAATGAAAGTAGAAAGCTGTTATTTGTGTCTGGGCAGCCAGAAACACTTGCTTCTTCTCAGAGGCTCTCTGATGCCCTGAGATTCTCCTGCCACACTCTGGAGTCCAAAGAGCTATTTATTACTCAGGGCCCTAAGTATATTCTTAAAAAGAGGGAAGATGGTCCCTAGGCAAGGAAACCCACATTGCCTAGAAAACTGTTGGCTTATATCAGATTATACGAAAACAATCAACAACAAAACCCTGGCCTAAAAATTATGTTACATAATGTTTTAAAGCAGTTTAAAGAAACTTATTCCATGGGCCTAACACACCTTCTTCAGGGAGGTGTTTGAAAAGAAACACATCCTCTGACCTTTGTTACAAGACTCCTACATTCTCTTGGCTTTTCATGGGCGAGCGCTGGCACCATCTTGGAAGCTGCTGCCATCTGTAGCAGTTGCGCTGCCGGGAACATGAGGCTCCTGTCACACCCACAGATGTGGCCTGTGTCCTGGGTGGGTTCGTCTGAGTGCTGGCTCTCTGGAGCAGGCCCAGTGGAAGTGGGCCTTGTTTTCCTCGCCGTGGTGGTGAGAGGGCGGGTCCTCTTTCTTTTTGCAGGGATTACGTTCCTTCTCCTTTCCTGCTCCTGTGAGGACAGCTCGGAACCTGTCTTAGCTGTGGCTTCTCTGCAGAAAGTAACAACCTTGTCTTGGTTGTCACTGATGGCCTCCAGGACACAGTAGGCAATTCAGCCAGGGCTTAAGGCAGCGACTCTTAGTGGGGCACCTAGACCATTGATTAGAGAAGACAACCTGGTATGCCGGCAAGGTGTGAGCAAAGGCTGCAGGCAAGGTGTGAGCAAAGGCAGTAACTGGAGGCCTGATTTGGTTTGCAGTGCCTGTTTGCGCATTCCCTCCGGAAATTTTCCATGAGAGACTGGGGCATCGAGCAGAAGTGGATGTCTGTTCTCCTGCCTCTGCTGCTACTTTACAATGGTGGGTAGTTCCATTTTTACTTAGGAACTTTTCCCTTTAAAATGTAAAGCTGGAGGCCAGGTGCAGGGTTGTGCCTGTCATCCCAGCACTTTGAGAGGCTGGGGCAGGAGGATTACTTGAAGCCAGGAGTTTAACACCAGCCTGGGCAACATAGCAAGACTCTACAAAAAGTAAAATTTAGCTGGGCATGGTGGTGTGTGCCTGTGGTCCCAACTGCTTGGGAGGCTGAGGTGGGTGGATTGCTTGAGCCCAGGAGTCTGAGGCTGCAGTGAGTCATGATGACACCACTTCACTCCAGCCTGGATAACAGAGCAAGACCCTGTCTCTTAAAACAAAACAAAATTAAAGCTGGAAGCCATCTTGGAGATGGCCTAGGCCCAGAAGAGCCCGTAGGGAGCCCCAGAAGGAACATGTAGCCGTGTGCTCCCTGGCACCCCAGGAGCCATGTTCCACCGAGCTGGGGCAGATGCCTGGCTCTCTAACAAATAGGCGGCTGTTCGGTAGTTAAAACTTGGACGTGCTACAGACACAGCAGTCCTGGAACTTGGCTGAAGGTGGCCAGACATGGCTGGCTGTTCCTCTTTTCCTGCTCCAAAAGTGTTTGCTTCCCGAGCGGCCGCAGTCGGAACTCCCAGGCTCCGGGAGGAGCTGATGGCAGTGGCATACGGCGCTCTGTCGTGATCAGTGCAGCAATCTGTTCAGTGGCTTTTAGGTGTTTTGGAAAACAAAATAGCCATTGGTTCACTACCTTTCCTTTGGCTCTGACCAGGGAGAAAAGCTGGTAGTGAGCTCCGACCCTGCAGTGGGATGGGGTGCTCTCTGCTAGGTGCTGACCCCGCAGAGGTATGGGGTGCTGTCTGCCAGGTGCTGACCCCACAGAGGTATGGGGTGCTCTCTGCTAGGTGCTGACCCCACAGAGGTATGGGGTGCTCTCTGCCAGGTGCTGGCGGGCCTGTTTTCCACATGCATTTCTGCCCTTTGTGTTCCAGATCCGTTCTTCCCCCTCTCCTTCCTGGTCAACAGCTGGCTCCCAGGGATGCTGGATGACCTCTTTCAGTCCATGTTCCTGTGCGCCCTGCTGCTCTTCTGGCTGTGCGTGTACCACGGGATTCGTGTCCAGGTGAGCCGGAGCCCTCCTCACTGCCGGGGGAGGTTCCAGACTGTGTCCTCCCTCCCGAACTCTGAGGACAGCCCAGAAAGGTGAATTTATCCATGGAAGCCTGTCTGCAGGCCCATACTCAATGGAAAAATCACGTTATGTACAATTACCAATTTGGTTTTCTTTATTTCTTACTTCTTATTTTTTTCTTTTTAGGGAGAAAGAAAGTGTTTAACTTTCTATTTGCCTAAATTCTTCATTGTTGGACTATTGTGGTTGGCTTCTGTTACGCTAGGAATATGGCAAACGTGAGTAATTCTATTATGTGTGAAACGTCAGTCATGAAAAGCATTTGACAAAAGTGGAAAGGCCAGGCCAGGCGTAGTGGCTCACGCCTGTAATCCCGGCACTTTGAGAGGCTGAGGCAGGCAAGTCACTTGAGCTCAGGAGTTCAAGACCAGCCTGGGCAACATGGTGAAACCCTGTCTCTACCAAAAATACAAAAATTAGCTGGCCGTGGTGGCGCCTGCCTGTAGTCCCAGCTCCCTGGGAGGCTGAGGTGGAAGGATCGCTTGAGCCTGCGAGGCACAGGTTGCAATGAGCCGAGATTGCACCACTGCACTCCAGCCTGGGCAACAGAGTGAGACCTTGTCTCAAAAAAAAAAAAAAAAGGTGAAAAGGCTTACAATCAAACTGTGTTTTGTGAACTCATCCAGAAAAGAATCAGCTTTCAGTTTATCTAACTTGGTGACACAGTAGACGCCCCTTATTTTTGGGGGATTTGTTCCCAGACCCCCATTAACTATCTGCGGTCTTGGATAGTGCTGATCCTTATATATAGCTGTTTATGCCCTATGTATACCCATACTATGTTTTTCTTTTTTTTTTTTTAGACGAATAGGAGGGTGACTTTAGTCACAGGCTGCTCAAAAACACAGGCTGCAGAGAACAGGATTTGGATTGGCAAACTCATTGTACCCTCATGTCACACTCCTTCTTTGCTCCTACCTTAGAGCATTTTGGCTGGGAGGCAAAACCCCAGTGCTATTACGGGCAGTCCCCTTACCCCTCATTCCACACCCACTACCCAGAAACTGAAGCCTCATGACCCGCTTTGAGGAAAAATATCCCGTCCTGGTTTTCTGTGTTCCAGTCGGCCTTCCAAACACATTCTCCCCCTAGGACACAGACTTCAGGCCAGCCTGTGTTACGTCAGGTTGCTAGTTGCCCTTTTCTGGGAGACTCCCAATGACTGTACCCTCTCTGCTTAAAGACTGTAGAGGCAACTGGTGTTCTCACGCAAAGTGGCCAGGGTGTGGGAGACTAGATCTTTGACTCTGGCAGTCTCTAGGACTGTATGCAAGGCCAGGCCCAGGTGGGCATACTGGCAAAGGCTTTTGGGAACCCGGCTAGGGAGGAAGTAGGGAGCATCCGTTTCCATGATGATTATCTCCAGTGGGATCTGCCTCAGCACTTCCTGGGCTTCTCAGGTGGAGGAGTACGTCAGGACTGCCATGAGGCCCCGACGTTGGGAAAGTACTTCAGCAGGGGTTCGATGGCCAGGTAGCTGCAGTGAAGCAATGCTTGTGTATCTTGTAGTCAGAGAACACACATTTTCTCATGGTGTCCAGCAGATCCTCGTCAGCTTGCTGGCAGAGGATCACCAAAGCTTCTCTAGAGACGCAGCCAGCTCAAGCTGTCTCTTAAATACCTTGTGATGTTCTGGGACAGGCATGGTGCACTTGTAGGAGTAATTGAAGCCTATTTCTCCAAATGCCACAGTCGTGGGGTGCCTTAAGGCTTGTAAAAGATTTCTTTCCTGACTCTTATTGTAGTAACATGGAAAATGAGGGTGACAGCCAAAGGCCCCCCAGACCAGATTCTCTTTCAACAGCTCCCCCCATAGGCAATTTGTCAGGGTGAGGGTGGCAGAGGTCAGAGATGCAACCCTGAAATTCCTTAGAGAAGGAGCTGCTGTAAATTCTTCTGAACTTAGTCAAGGTCCCTTTGAAAGACAACTTGGAATACAGCATATCCAAATGACAGTGGGTATCAGTGAAGCCCTGCTCTAGGCTTGGCTCCCAGTGGCTCTTTGGCAGGGAGCTGGATGTGTGTCCTCCACAAGGACACAGAGGCATCTCCTCTTGGAATGTTCTTTTTTGCTTCACCTCTTTTCCTCCCAAGCTTCTGGAGAAGTGAAATGAGTGAGAATTCTGGGGAGCTGCCTTCCTCTGAGGCCTCCACATCTCTGGAGATGTTATGGGCGCTCACTGCAGAGTTGGGGGAAGAATCACTCAGGCACTCGGGCTGCTCCTCCCAGCCTGAGCTGCGTCATTGCTGCTGCTGCTCACAGACAGGTAGCCGGCAGGCTTGGGGCTGCTGGTGCACTAGCTGACATACTCACGCCAAGGACTACTGTAAAAATGAGGCAGGTACATGACATAGTAGTGAAGGAAGAAGGCTCTGGAATGGCTGAGGGTTTCAGTGGGACGGGTTCCTCCTGAGAGAATCTGACCGTGGAGATCTCCACATCAGACTAGTTGCTTCCTGAAGATAGTTGCTTCCTGAAGAGGGGTGCTCCATCACCACCTCCCTATCTTTATGCTTTCAGATTTCTAAATGAGAGAGTCATCCAGAAACTCGAGGGGTGGAGAGCATTTGTCAGTGACTGTCCTTTGGTCCCCAAGGGGCTCCTCAGTGGGTTTCTCCTGAGGGTCTGTGACTACTCTCCTGTCACAGAAGCTGCTCCTCTCTGGCACTGTCTTGTCCTTCTCCACTGACCTCTGGGATTGACTCTCTATCTTACCAAGCACGGGTGACTGTGACACTCCTGGCTGTTCCTTCTCAGTCTCGGCTGGTCCTTCACTCCTGGCTGGTCCTTCTCCACAACTGGGACACTCTGCTATGCTTGGTTTTGAACTAGTGACAGCCTCTCCCTTCCTTTTCAGCATTGATTTCCCCTGGATGCCCTGATTAGCCTCCAGGTAGATCATTGTGGAGCCCTGATGTCGAAGTCTATCTGTCTTCCTTTTCTGGACCTTGTTGGGTTCCTCAGTCGTATCATTCTGACTCTCAGCTTCAGCTGCAAATCAAGAGTTCATGGAGTTACGAGAACTATCTTTGGAATCAGCCTTAAAGCTGCAGGCTTCCTTTTCTAGAGACGCTATTTCTTCTAGAAAGGGATTGGTAGGATGTGGAGGGGTTCCCCCTGACGAAAGGAATCCCTGAGTGCTCTGAATCAGGCAGCCTTTGGTGGTGGCCCCGCCCACACCTGTGCCCAAGGAATGCCGGGGAGGAGTGTAAGAGTTAAAGAAAGGAAAGAAACAGGAAAAGCGGCTCAACAGTCAAAGACAGGTTTGTTTTGGACAATAAACCTGAGAGGGCCTTCTGGCCGAGTTAGGTCAGAGTCACTCTCTCTTACAGGCTGAGAGTATTTAAGGGTTCAGGGCAGAAGAGGTTATCACAGGCTTGGAATGTTTCTGTATCTCTTCGCCTTGCTTATCTGGGAGGGGGAGTTTTTGTGTCTGTTCCCATACAACTCCCTGCAGCTGCAGGGATACCCCCCCACCTCCTAGTCTGCTTTTAGCTTGTCTATCTTAGCGCATTTAAAGGGAAAGGAATGTGCTTATTAGGTCCTACTTTTTTACTGGGGCCCATTTTTATGGGGCCCATTTACACTCCCAAAACATGAGTGTGAAGTTTGGTGGTTACCCAAGAGACTTGGGTGCCCAGCTGTGCGCAGCTGTCTTATCTGTGTTTTACTGTCTACTCTTTCCGGCTGCTTTTTGTTAGAAGTGATTTCCTTGAAACGCAAGAAGTTAGAAAGGGAGCTGGAACTGAAAGTGGTGGTGTTTGTCCAAGATGACGGTGCTCCTGCTCTGTCATTCCAGACCCTATAGTTATAAAAGGACCAGGGGCGATGTGTTCTTTCTGGTTACTTCCTGCTGGGCGGGAGAGGTAGAGAGTCCCTTGGTCTCGGATTGACTGCGGGAGCAATGCCGTCTGTAGATGTTTTGGATAGTTGTCTGTGAAATAGCCATGCTCCTGTCAGTTAAGAATCTTTGAAAAAGGTTAATTAGGCAGGGTAAAAACATTAGTCCTAGGCTTATTATTAGGAGAGGGCCCAGGAATGCGATGACCCATGGTATGCTTTTTGTTCCCAAACCAATAATTCATTTGGTTGTTTTGGTATTCGCTTAGCCTTTTAGCCCTTTGTTTGAGATTTTTAGCAGCCTCTCTTACGAGACCTGATTGGTTGAGATAGAAGCAACATTTCTTTCCCAATGAGAGGCAGAGGCACATGTTTGGAAAGACCCGTGCGTTATTTTTTATTAGTAACTGTTATTCCTGCTGTAAGGATAGTAATTAAGCAAAATGCTACGGTAATTGAGATTGTCTGTCTGATATCCTACCCTCAGGGTGCTGCAGTATATAGTCCTACTGCAAATAGTCCAGTAAAGCAGTTCCCGCAAGGGTGGCATGGTAAATAATTTCCATAAAAAAGCTTTAATATTTGGCTTAAAAGGAGAGGTAGAAATGACAAAAAGTACTTGGTGAGGTAAGACTGAGACTGAGTCAGATGAGTAATTGTCACTGTTACAGTAACAGTAACAATTGTCACTTATTTTTTATGATTTTCAGCTTAAGATTTCTTATTTCTTTACATTGATATTTAGGACGTTCCTCTGGGCTGTTGGGATTGCTTCCTCAGCTTTTCAGGCTTTGACTTGAGTGTGATGTATGCAGGGGTTGATTCCTGTAACAGATGTAATGTAAACTGTCGAAAACCATAAAAATTGAAAAACATCAGTCAAGACTAGAATTTAAAACAGGTGTGCTATAGTTTTTGAAACCTAATTTTCTCTCTCCAGTTTCCCATTTTTTTTAAAAGACAAATCATAATAGGACTGGTTTGCTTTATTATACTTGGCTTATTTATTTGTATACAGTGCAGCAAGAGTAATTATTTGCTACATACGCCTTTTAAATTGGCTTTGATGGAACTTTTTTCCATAGAAGGAATCAGATAAGACTTTCCAAAGCCAAACCCAGCCATGGATTTGTACCATTAAATACCTATGAGTTGGGTGAATTCCTTTCCTCTTGAGGTTTCAAGATAACGTGGGGTTCCTGGCCTGTCAGAAAGTGACATGCTTTGCTTAGCACAGGTCAGAAACTCTGTACAGGGACTGTGTACACAGAATATGAGACCAGTTTCCAAGGGCTTTCTTGGCTTCCTAAGTCAAGTTCGATTCCTTAAAGGAGAGCACACCATTCCAGTGAAAGCCTTGGCAGAATAACCAGTTTCTCCAATTTGTTCTGTTATGCAAGAAAATATATTCTTACCGCACTGATGCAAACAACTATATTGTTGTGGTTTAAGAATACTTATAACTAGTTTTCAAATTCTAGAGGAACTAGGCAGAGAGAAACAAACATCTTTAAATCCTAATATTTACAGGAGTATATTTAGTTTAAGACAAGTTTCCTTGACTCTGGAAAATAAAATAAGGATTGGCAGTGTCCTGTTTGGATACAATCAGAAACACAATTGACAAATAAATTTGGTTATTTCTGTGGTTTACAGTAACCCAACATAACCTTACTTGTGATTAATAGCACATATTTAGATACTGGAACCTTAGACATCCCATACAGTTTTGGAACATATGTTAATATTATTCCCTCAAATAAAACCTATTGGACATTATCTTGACAATTTCATGTACCTAAACATGTTAAATAATCCTGTTTACCTCTTTTCCGGATGCTCCAGGGGCCTTCTGCAGCACCCAAAGGCCGGGGGTTAGGAAAGACAACCTTGAGACTAAAGTTTGATTTGGGGAAGCCTGTTAAATATGTTGAAAATTTGAAACACTTGATAGTATGAAATAGAACTTTAGATTACCATTAAGTTTTTGCTTCGCCAAAATGATGAGTTAAACATTTGAAAGCAAAAACCATTCCTCATCCTTTTTATTACATAAAAATCCTGTTTAAGAGAGAAAGTTAAATTTTATCCTTGCATTTGTTTGCTATTAATATTAACCCTAATTTTTAATGAAACCTTATAGACAATCCTATTTAATTAAAAAAAATTTTTTTTAAATTACACTTTAAGTTCTAGGGTACATGTGCACAACGTGCAGGTTTGTTACATATGTATACATGTGCCATGTTGGTGTGCTGCACCCATTAACTCATCATTTACATTAGGTATATCTCCTAATGCTGTCCCTCCAACCTCTCCCCACCCTACAACAGGCCCTGTTGTGTGATGTTCCTCACCCTGTGTCTAAGTGTTCTCGTTGTTCAATTCCCACCTATGAGTGAGAGTATGTGGTGTTTGGTTTTCTGTCCTTGGCGATAGTTTGCTCAGAATGATGGTTTCCAGCTTCATCCATGTCCCTGCAAAGGACATGAACTCATCCTTTTTTATGGCTGCATAGTATTCCATGGTGTATATGTGTCACATTTTCTTAATCCAGTCTATCATTGATGAACATTTGGGTTGGTTCCAAGTCTTTGCTGTTGGGAATAGTGCTGCAATAAACATACGTGTGTGTGCATGTGTCTTTATAGTAGCATGATTTGTCGTCCTTTGGGTATATACCCAGTAATGGGATGGCTAGGTCAAATGGTATTTCTAGTTCTAGATCCTTGAGGAATTGCCACACTGTCTTCCACAATGGTTGAACTAGTTTACACTCCCACCAACAGTGTAAAAGTGTTCCTCTTTCTCTACATCCTCGCCAGGACCTGTTGTTTCCTGACGTTTTAATGATCGCCATTCTAACTGGTGTGAGTTGATTTCTCATTGTGGTTTTGATTTGCATTTCTCTGATGGCCAGTGATGATGAGCATTTTTTCATGTGTCTTTTGGCTGCATAAATGCCTTCTTTTGAGAAGTGTCTGTTCATATCCTTCACCCACTTTTTGATGGGATTGTTTGATGTTTTCTTGTAAATTTGTTTAAGTTCTTTGTAGATTCTGGATATTAGCCCTTTATCAGATGAGTAGATTGCAAAAATTTTCTCCCATTCTGTAGGTTGCCTGTTCACTCTGATGGCAATTTCTTTTGCTGTGCAGAAGCTCTTTAGTTTAATTAGATCCCATATGTCTATTTTGGCTTTTGTTGCCATTGCTTTTGGTGTTTTAGTCATGAAGTCCTTGCCCATGCCCATGTCCTGAATGGCATTGCCTAGGTTTTCTTCTAGGGTTTTTATGGTTTTAGGTCTAACATTTAAGTCTTTAATCCATCTTGAATTAATTTTTGTATAGGGTGTAAGGAAGAGATCCCATTTCAGCTTTCTACATATGGCTAGCCAGTTTTCCCAGCACCATTTATCAAATAGGGAATCCTTTCCCCATTTCTTGTTTTTCTCAGGTTTGTCAAAGATCAGATGGTTGTAGATGTGTGATATTATTTCTGAGGGCTCTGTTCTGTTCCCTTGTTCTACATCTCTGTTTTGTTACCAGTACCATGCTGTTTTGGTTACTGTAGCCTTGTAGTATAGTTTAAAGTCAGGTAGCATGATGCTCCAGCTTTGTTCTTTTTGCTTAGGATTGTCTTGGCAATGTGGGCTCTTTTTTGGCTCCATATAAACTTTAAAGTAGTTTTTTCCAATGCTGTGAAGAAAGTCCTTGGTAGCTTAATGTGGATGGCATTGAATCTATAAATTACCTTGGGCAGTATGGCCATTTTCATGATATTGATTCTTCCTATCCATGAGCATGGAATGTTCTTCCATTTGTTTGTGTCCTCTTTTATTTCGTTGAGCAGTGGTTTGTAGTTCTCCTTCAAGAGGTCCTTCACATCCCTTGTAAGTTGGATTCCTAGGTATTTTATTCTCTTTGAAGAAATTATGAATGGGAGTTCACTCATGATTTGGCTGTTTGTCTGTTATTGGTGTATAGGAATGTTTGTGATTTTTGCACATTGATTTTGTATACTGAGACTTTCCTAAAGTTGCTTATCAGCTTAAGGAGATTTTGGGCTGAGACGATGGGGTTTTCTAGATATGCAATCATGTCAACTGCAAACAGGGACAATTTGACTTCCTTTTTTCCTAATTGAATACCCTTTATTTCTTTCTCCTGCCTGACTGCCCGGGCCAGAACTTCCAATACTATGTTGAATAGGAGTGGTGAGAGAGGGCATTCCTGTCTTGTGCCAGTTTTCAAAGGGAATGCTTCCAATTTTTGCCCATTCAGTATGATATTGGCTGTGGGTTTGTCATAAATAGCTCTTATTATTTTGAGATACGTCCCATCAATACCTAGTTTATTGAGAGTTTTTAGCATGAAGCGCTGTTGAATTTTGTCAGAGGCCTTTTCTGCATCTATTGAGATAATCATGTGGTTTTTGTCTTTGGTTCTGTTTCTATGCTGGATTACATTTATAGATTTGCATATGTTGAACCAGCCTTGCATCCCAGGGATGAAGCCAACTTGATCGTGGTGGATAAGCTTTTTGATGTGCTGCTGGATTCGGTTTGCCAGTATTTTATTGAGGATTTTTGCATCAATGTTCATCAGGGATATTGGTCTAAAATTCTCTTTTGTTGTGTGTCTGCCTGGCTTTGGTGTCAGGATGATGCTGGCCTCATAAAATGAGTTAGGGAGGATTCCTTCTTTTTCTATTGATTGGAGTAGTTTCAGAAAGAATAATACCAACTCCTCCCTGTACCTCTGGTAGAATTCGGCTGTGAATCCGTCTGGTCCTGGACTTTTTTTCGTTGGTAAGCTATTAATTATTGCCTCAATTTCAGAGCCTGTTATTGGTCTATTAAGAGATTCAGCTTCTTCCTGGTTTCGTCTTGGGAGAGTGTATGTGTCCAGGAATTTATCTATTTCTTCTAGATTTTCTAGTTTATTTGAATAGAGGTGTTTATAGTATTCTCTGATGGTAGTTTGTATTTCTGTGGGTTCAGTGGTGATATCCCCTTTATCATTTTTTATTGCATCTATTTAGTTCTTCTCTCTTTTCTTCTTTATTAATCTTGCTAGCGGTCTATTTTATTGATCTTTTCAAAAAACCAGCTCCTGGATTCATTGATTTTTTTTGAAGGGTTTTTTTGTGTCTCTGTCTCCTTCAGTTCTGCTCTGATCTTAGTTATTTCTTGCCTTCTGCTAGCTTTTGAATGTGTTTGCTCTTGCTTCTCTAGTTCTTTTAATGGTGATGTTAGGGTGTCAATTTTAGATCTTTCCTGCTTTCTCTTGTGGGCATTTAGTGCTATAAATTTTCCTCTACACACTTCTTTAAATGTGTCCCAGAGATTCTGGTATGTTGTGTCTTTGTTCTCATTGGTTTCAAAGAACATCTTTATTTCTGCCTTCATTTCGTCATTTACCCAGTAGTCATTCAGGAGCAGGTTGTTCAGTTCCCATGTAGTTGTGAGGTTTTGAGTGAGTTTCTTAATCCTGAGTTCTAATTTGATTGCACTGTGGTCTGAGAGACAGTTTGTTATAATTTCTGTTCTTTTACATTTGCTGAGGAGTGCTTTACTTCCAACTATGTGGTCAATTTTGGAATAAGTGTGATGTGGTGCTGAGAAGAATGTATATTCCGTTGATTAGGGGTGGAGAGTTCTGTAGATGTCTGTTAGACCCGCTTGGTGCAGAGCTGAGTTCAAGTCCTGGATATCCTTGTTAGCTTTCTGTCTTGTTGATCTGTCTAATGTTGACAGTGGGGTGTTAAAGTCTCCCATTATTATTGTGTGGAAGTCTAAGTCTCTTTGTAGGTCTCTAAGGACTTGCTTTATGAATCTGGGTGCTCCTGTATTGGGTGCATATATATTTAGGATAGTTAGCTCTTCTTGTTGAATTGATCCCTTTACCATTATGTAATGGCCTTCTTTGTCTCTTTTGATCTTTGTTGGTTTAAAGTCTGTTTTATCAGAGACTAGGATTGCAACCCCTGTTTTTTTTTGTTGTTGTTGTTGTTGTTGTTTTCCATTTGCTTGGTAGATATTCATCCATCCCTTTATTTTGAACCTATGCGTGTCTCTGCACGTGAGATGGGTCTCCTGAATACATCATACTGATGGGTCTTGACTCTTTATCCAATTTGCCAGTCTGTGTCTTTTAATTGGGGCATTTAGCCCATTTACGTTTAAGGTTAATATTGTTATGTGTGAATTTGATCCTGCCATTATGATATTAGCTGGTTATTTTGCTTGTTAGTTGATGCTGTTTCTTCCTAGCATTGATGGTCTTTACAGTTTGGCATGTTTTTGCAGTGGCTGGTACCGTTGTTCCTTTCCATGTTTAGTGCTTCCTTCAGGAGCTCCTGTAAGGCAGGCCTGGTGGTGACAAAAATCTCTCAGCATTTGCTGTCTGTAAAGGATTTTATTTCTCCTTCACTTATGAAGCTTAGTTTGGCTTGATACGAAATTCTGGGTTGAAAATTCTTTTCTTTAAGAATGTTGAATATTGGCCCCCACTCTTCTGGCTTGTAGAGTTTCTGCTGAGAGATCAGCTGTTATTCTGATGGGCTTCCCTTTGTGAGTAACCTGACCTTTCTCTCTGGCTGCCCTTAACATTTTTTCGTTCATTTCAACCTTGGTGAATCTGACAATTATGTGTCTTGGGGTTGCTCTTCTCAAGGAGTATCTTTGTGGCGTTCTCTGTATTTCCTGAATTTGAATGCTGGCCTGCCTTGCTAGGTTGGGGAAGTTCTCCTGGGGGATAATATCCTGAAGAGTGTTTTCCAACTTGGTTCCATTCTCTCTGTCACTTTCAGATACAACAGTCAAACATAGATTTGGTCTTTTCACATAGTCCCATATTTCTTGGAGGCTTTGTTCGTTTCTTTTTACTCTTTTTTCTCTGAACTTCTCTTCTTGCTTCATTTCATTCATTTGATCTTCAGTCACTGATACCCTTTCTTCCACTTGATGGAATCGGCTACTGAAGCTTGTGCATGCGTCATGTAGTTCTTATGCCATGGTTTTCAGCTCCATCAGGTCGTTTAAGGTCTTCTCTGTGCTGTTTATTCTAGTTAGCCATTCGTCTAATCTTTTTTCAAGGTTTTTAGCTTCTTGGCGATGGGTTCGAACATCCTCCTTTAGCTCGGAGAAGTTGGTTATTACCGATCTTCTGAAGCCTACTTCTGTCAACTCGTCAAAGTCATTCGGAGGAAGGAGTTTTGGAGAAAGGAGAGACCTAGGGAGGGTTTTTTGTTTTGTTTTTGTAAGAGAAGGATGTTGGCCAGGCGTGGTGGCTCACGCCTATAATCCCAGCACTTTGGGAGGCCAGTGCAGGCCGATCATGAGGTTAGGAGATTGAGACCATCCTGGCCAACATGGTGAAATGCCGTCTGTACTAAAATACAAAAAATTAGCCAGGCGTGGTGGTACACGCCTGTAGTCCCAGCTACTTCGGAGGCTGAGGCAGGAGAATTACTTGCACCTGGGAGGCAGAGGTTGCAGTGAGCTGAGATTGCGCCACTGCACTCCAGCCTGGCGACACAGCGAGACTCCGTCTCAAAAAAAAAAAAAAAAAAAAAAGAGGAGGATGTCATGAGGGGTGCAAGGTTGACATAGAGAGGGTAGAGGAAAGCCTGAGTATAGGGAACCTCTTGCCATTTGCCATTCCTGGTGATAAAATTGTCAAGGTCCCTGAGAATCTGAAAGTTAAAGGGTGCTGTTCTCAGGCGATTGGCTGTTATTATCTTGTTTGTATTGGGACCAGGCCATGTTGCAATAAAAAACTAAACACTTCGGCTTTAGGCGTCCCTGTGAGCCAAGTTTGGCGAGGTTGTGAAGGAGACAGCCCAGAGGGGAGGCGTGGGAATGTGGGATGGTTTGGCACCATGTGGGCTGGTGAGAGGAGGCCCAGGGGGTCTATTTTTATTAGGCATCCCCAGACAAGAGACCTGGAATCTTCTTTCCAAAGAGGACAGTTAAGCTGAGAAGAAACTGGGTTGCCCCCAAGATGTCCTCTAGCTTAGTCCCACTGGTCCTCTGAGGACTGGGACGGCAGACCGAACTTTCTCAGGTACCACGAGAAAGCCAGGAAAAGGCAGATCTTACCAGTCAGCTGAATTAGTGTCTGATGTTGGATGTTCCAGTTGGAATCAGCAAAGGGCCTCCCGAACCAGCATGCGCAAGGAAGAGAGAGGGAGAGGGAGAGAGAAAGAAGAGGGAGAAAGAGGGAGCAAGGGTTAGGGAGCGAAATACCCATCGCCGGTGGTTGGAGGTGGATTCCTGAGACCTGAGGGTTTTGAGAGCCCACTGGGGAGTAGCCCCCGCCTGAGCCTCGCAGTCCCCTTCAGATTAGTTGTCCTCGCACAAATTGCTGGAAAAGTGAAGTGAGAGAAAAGATGGGGTGCATGGCCAGAGACTCTCAGGATCCAGGAGTTAACTCGGGACAAGCTGCCGCTGCCCACGTTGCAAGAGAGCCTCTGTCCCCAACATCTGTCCCGGGTTTCAGCACCAAATGTAAGTGTTAAAGAGGAAAGAAACACGAAAAGCAGCTCAACAGTCAAAAATAGGTTTATTTTGGACAATAAACCTGAGAGGGCCTTCTGGCCAAGTTAGGTCAGAGGCACTCTCTTACAGGCTAAGAGTATTTAAGCGTTCAGGGTGGGAGAGCTTATCACAGGCTCGAAATGTTTCTGTGTGTCTCTTTGTCTTGCTTATCTGGGAGGGAGAGTTTTGTGTCTGTTCCCATACATCTTCCTGCAGCTGCAGGCATAGTCCCCACGTCTGCTTTTAGCTTTCCTGTCTTGGTGCACCTAAAGGGAAACGAATGTGCTTATTAGGACCCACTGTTCTACTGGGGCCCATGGTATGAGTGTGAAGTTTGGTGCTTACCCAAGAGACTTTCCCCTCTCTGTCTGTGCCCAGCTGTGTTATCTGTGTTTTACTATCTGCTCTTTCTGGCTGCTGCTTGTTAGAATCTCGAGAAGTGATTTCCTTGAAATGCAGGAGGTTAGAAAGGGAGCTGGCACTGAAAGTGGCAGTGTTTGTCCAAGATGAAGGTGCTCCTGCTCTGTCGAGGAGGAGTTACTTCTGCGGCAGGATGAGCCCCAGGATAACCTCGGCGAAGCAAGCCACATCATCCTCCTCCTGGGTTTTCAGGCGCTTGGGGCTACCAGCCCGTCCTGAACCCAACACAGAGCTCTGAGCTGGCCAGCTGACGGGGCCACATCACCGGACTCCCGGAGGCAGCTGCGCTTGCTGGGACACCTTCCCACATGCTGCTCCGGTGGTACCTCACCTTGTGCCAATCCAGCCCCATGGACCCCCTTCCCTCTTCCTCCCACTGCCCATCACAGTTCTCACAGTTTCAGAGATGCCAGCGTGCTTCGGAGAAGTCAGAATGATCCGATATTTACTAAAGGCTTTGGTTTGGCTTCCAAGCTCAGTGTGCTTCTGAGATCACCAAGCGCTTCTGTCTGCGCAGGCCACTTCACAGATGCCTAACTGCTTCAGGGGCTACAGAGCACTTTGATTACTTTGCAATACAAAGTCCAGAGCTGTCAAAGCGCTTCCGAAGACCACAAAGGGCTTTAAGGTCCACACATGGCTGCTGGACCCATGGGCTCCCGCAGCTCGCCCACCTGCCCTGGGCTGGAAGGGGCCCAAGCGCCCCTCAGAGCCAGCCGCACCCCTGAAGGCTGCCTCCGGACAGCCCACCTGGCTGCCGAGGCCCAGACACCCGCCCTGCCTGCCCCGTTGGGCCGCCCACACTGTTCTGCCCGGCCCGACCTCTGCCCAAGATGACACCACTCTGACCTCCCCAGTGCCTGCCCTCTGGTATGTTTTTCTCTATACATACATACCTATGATAAAGATTATTTGTTAGGCTAATAATAACCAATAAAATAGAAAAACTATAACAATATATTATAATAAAAGTTATGTGACGTGCTCCTCTTTTTCAAAATATCCTGTATTATGATGATGATGATGTGAGATGCCCCAGTCCCTGTGTGTGGGATAGGTGAGGGGAATGGTGTAGGCATCGTGACATAGGGCTAGGCTGCTCCTGAGCTTCCTGTGATATGTCGGGAGGGTCACGCAGCCATGACAGTGTCGGTGGTTGTGTGTCAGGAGCAGATGATGTGGCCGACTGACGGGCGAGCCACGTTTGCAGCCGGGGTACACGGGACAAAGGGGTGGCACACGTCCCTGGGGGGATGGTGCAGGATGTCATCGTGCTATCAGATTGGCATGCAATTTAAAACTTAGGGAATGCTTTTTTCTGGAATGTCCCATTTAACGTTTTCTGACTGCAGCTGATCTCAGTTAACTGAAACTGCAGAAAGTGAAACCATGGGTAAGTGGGGACAGCTGTATGACTTGAACTGACACATTCGTTTTTGCTTAAATGAGTTGTGGAGAATCCACGATTCTACTGGTCTATGATGAAAGATGAAAAAGACCACGTCCTTTTCGATTTCTCCTTTAGAGAGGGGAGACCTTGTTGTAGGAGTGAATCTTGGGTGGCTCCTGGCTTTCCACTGTCCACCGATGCTCTGCTGTGTCCACACACTTTCAAGCCCTATGCCCGCTCCCACGCTTGCTCTTTATGAGTGCTTTTGTCCTGTAAAATGGCCCCACAGCAGAAGCCTAGTGTGGTAGCAGCCTGGTTCACATGAATAGAACTTTCACGGAGTAGCTCCGTTTCCAGGTGTGACTTCGGAGCCCAGCATGCCTAGTTTCATGCCACAGTGACCCAAGTGAGTCACCCCGTCTGCCCCAGTCCCCTGTCCCCAATTCCCTGTCATCTCAGCCACCCATTTTCATTTTGAAAATCAATCTCATGGAAGTTTCTATTTGCTTTTATTGCTTTCTTTGTTTACTTGTCTATTTCCTAGTACTCATACGTGCCATTAAAAAGGTGACTGGAAAAACAGCTCTTAAAACTGCAAGAGAAATAGTATAAGGTTTTGTTTAATAAAAAATACTGTAACTTTCCAATACTGATAAATGTGGACCCTTGGTAGGATTGTATAGTTTTTTCATGTGAAATATGAAATTCAGGATTTCTCATAAATTTAGGATTGCTTTGTAAAAATCCTTCACTGTTGGTAGGAAGTAGTTTATATTAATAAGTAAAAAAAACAAAAAGTCAATAAGAAAAAATGTAAAATAAAAAGTAAAGGTAGTTATTAATCTATAATTATTTATAATGTCAATTTTTAGAGTTAACGAATTACATGATCCAATGTACCAGTATCGAGTTGACACCGGAAATTTTCAGGTAAGGATTGTTAATGAAGCCTGCAATTTTTCTTCTTAATGCTGTTTTGTAAAATTACTGAATTTTGTGACTTAAATTGTTCTGTTGAGCTTTTTGCTAACTGACTACTTGGGAAGGACTACATAGAAAGTTCAAGGGTGGAAGATTTGGGGAAAAATTTTTTTTTTTTTGAGATGGAGTCTTGCTCTGTCGCCCAGGCTGGAGTGCGGTGGTGCAATCTCAGCTTACTGCAGCCTCCGCCTCCTGGGTTCAAGTGGTTCTCCTGCCTCAGCCTTCTGAGTAACTGGGACGATAGGCGTGCGCCACCACACCTGGGTAATTTCTGTATTTTTAGTAGAGATGGGGGTTTCACCATATTGGCCAGACTGGTCTCAAACTCCTGATCTCAAGTGATCTACCCATCTCGGCTTCCCAAAGTGCTGGGATTACAGGCGTGAGCCACTGTACCCGGCAGAAAAGCTCTTTAAAACAATGTTTTTACTCCCAGTCTTTGGTTTGTGGCTGACGCAGTTTGAGGCCCTGTCACTGTGGTTCTGGTCGGCTGCTCTTCCCTTCCCAGTCAGGTGTTGGGGAGAACCAGCCATGTGGGCTCTGGAACAGACCCCAGGGCCCACGTCTGTTGCTGAAGGAGACACCGGAGAGCAGAGCCTTCTCAGTGCTAAACACGCTGGTCTAGTCCAGTCCCTTTGCTTTACGTAAGGTCCCAGCTAAAGTCACTTAGGTGCTTTTGAGAAAAATGATCCTGATTCCTGCTGTGCTGTCCTGTGCTCTGAGCCTTGACTGTAAGAGGGGAGCTCTGGCGCTGAGAGGACAGGAAAGGGCTGGGGGGATGGCGTGGGCCGAAGCCATCGAGGAGTGGGGACTGCGTCTAAAGACACTGTCCACCCCGCGGCCTGGCCCTTGTCAGAACCCACGGGCCTGCCCTCCCCATCACAGCTCCATCTTCAGAAAAGGGCTTTGGCTTGCTGTGACATTCCAGAATTGTGCACTTTTAGACCTTAGGTCCTGTAGGGCATTTAATTCAAGCCCCTCGTGTCACAGATAAGAAAACAGAGGTCCGGAATGGTTGATGGTTAAGACGGCGCGTGGATTCCCAGGGCCTAGCCTGGGTCCTTTCTTGGACACCTGCCACCTTCCCACATGCAGGGGCAGGGTGGGGAGCCAGCCCCTCGCCCCCAGGGGCGAGAGAGACAGATAGTGGCCACTGCAGTCTGAGCACCCACTGTGCCTGGACAGGTCCCTGGTGGGAGGGGTTTGGGCTCTGCTCCGCTGATTTGCAAGGCCTGGGGTGTCGTCCATCTCAGGGGAGCTGCCTGTGCTCGCAGCGGGACTGAGCAGATGGTCCCGGGTGGGAACCCATTGTTCTGCTTCCTGGAGGGACCTTCAGGATTTAAGTCCCTTCTAAAAACCTGTGGCTTTCCTGCCTGTGGTGGTGCGGGGAGGAGAAGGTCACAGAGGCCCTGTTCTGACTCAAGTGCTGCCTTGTGTCCTCCTAGGGAATGAAGGTCTTCTTCATGGTGGTGGCAGCGGTGTACGTTCTGTACCTCTTGTTCTTGATAGTGCGGGCGTGTTCTGAGCTACGTCACATGCCTTATGTGGGTAAGTGCTCCTTTTAGAATCAGTGCAGGGGTGGCTTGGGAGTGACTCCGGTGGGGGAAGAAGTGGTTGGAGTCTCCCAAGCCAGGGGCCTTCCTTGAGGGCCCAGGGACTGGTCCATTCCCACAGGCTGGGGACCAGGGCACGTGGTCCCCGGGAGCCACAACAGGCCTTACAGGTTACTCTGGCATTTGGGACCATCAGAGTGGCCTGGGTCCTGCGGGACTGTACCCTGCAGAGCAGGGCGAGTCACCCTGAGCTTGCGGGATCCTTTCCTGAATCTGTCCCCACCAGAGGATGGTGGCTGTGGCCTCCCTGGACACCATCCTGGCCCTGGGAAGGGACCAACGTTCTCCTAGGCTGCTGGTGACTCCGGCTAAGTCTGGAGGGAGGAGCATTTGTCCAAAGAGCTTTGCTTAATTTTTGTTTTTTATTTTTCAAAATAAAATGCAAGTGGAATTTACTTCCAGAGTTGTTAATGAGTTTCTTTCTTTTTCAGATCTCAGGTTGAAATTTTTGACTGCATTGACTTTCGTAGTACTTGTCATTAGGTAAGAAGAACTTATTTCTTGAAAACAGCAAAACGGAATTTTTCCTTTACTGTCAGGAATATCTGTTGCCTCCTTTTGTGGAGTGGATTTCAGGGTACTTCTAGCCCAGTAGACTCATGAGGTTAGAGGGCCTCCCACCAAGGCTGGGCAGCCGAGAGCAGCCGTCAGCCTGGAGAGCATGTTTTTGTTGTAAGCGGCCGAGGACTGGAGCACGTTCACTTGCACACTCGGCCCGCGCTGGGCATGTTCTGTCCTTGCTGTGCCACCTGCTATGTGTGCAGCGTGCAGTCACCAGCTGGACGTAAGGGCACTGGGGACCTCGGGATCCTTGGGGTGCCCCAGGGACAGGACTCTAAGCGAGTTAGGACAGCAAACACCCTTGAGCAGCATGCTCCGTTGCTGCCACTGGGGGAGATGGGAGGCGAGGTGGGCTTGGTCGTGTTGTGTCAGGGAGTGGGGTCAGCCTGAGGTCTCCCAGGGCAGGCTCGGCCTGGCCTGAGCGCCCCAGACCTCCCTGGGGACCGGTGCTGGCCAGTTGGTAGAGGAACAGAGCGGTCTGGGAAGTTGTTTATTTGAATCGATTCCAGGTAATTGCTTGGTGGTTTATGGTTTGTCTGTTTCTCCTAAAATCAGAATCCAGAGGAGGAAAAAATCTAGCTGCTGCTTGCCTTTTTAGGTTGTTTGGATGGCAAATAAGCAGATGTTGGCCCTTTTCCTTTATAGGAGTGACAAGGGGCCTCTGGGAGGTCAACCCTTGTCCAGGCTTTCCAGGTGGGCTCTGGGAGTCCCCACCTTGTGGAGGGCGAGGACTGAGATAGGCATCCAGGGTCGTCCACCACCACTAGGAGTGTGAACTCAGCTCAGACTTGGACTTGAACTCAAATTTCATTCAGCATCAAAATTCACTCAGAATAATGCTGCATGTGTGTTGTATTAGTCTCTGTTCAGTGCTAGGTGTGCACGTTGTCTCTGTGACGTCTCATACACATGGCCATACAACCTCACAACCTCATATAGAGGCTCACTCACACAACCTCACTCATGCCTTCACTCACAACTGACCCACCCTCACACACTCACACCTTCACACACACCCTCATTTTCACATCCTCACAACCTCACACACACCCTCATTTTCACCCTCACACCCTTAACCCTCACTCACACTCTCACACCCCCACACCTTCACTCACACACCCTCACCCTCATTCTCACCCTCACACCCTCACCCTCACTCACACCCTCTCACACATCACTCACACACCCTCACTCTCAGCACACCCTTACAGCCTCTCACTCTCACACATCCTTACACACACCCTCATTCTCACACCTTCACTGACACACCCTCACCCTCATTTTCACCCTCACTCTCACACCCTCACACACACCCTTGCTCACACACCTTACACCCTCACTGTCACACATCCTCACACACACCCTCATTCTCACACCCTTACACCTTCACTCTCACACCCTCACCCTCAAACTACCTAGTCCCCAAGTTGGGAGCTACTGTCTACTTCTGGTGGCCTCCGTCTCGGAAGTTGCCCTGCCATGTGATCTCTCTTCACATGGGTGTTAGGGGACTCATTTATCCTACAAATAGTTACTGAGTGCTTGTCCTGGCAGACAGGCTTCTCTCTGTCACGGGATTTATGTTCACACAGAGAGAGACGAGTGGCAGACAACTAAATACATTCCCCCTGCGTGCCATGCTGCAGACGAAACAAGGAGACGTGACTTGCAGAGGGGAAGGGTCCACTTTAAATGAGTGGTTTGGGGATGTGTCTCTTGGAGAGGCGACGTTTGGCTGAGGACCTGAGGAGGAGCCCTGAAAGCTGTGGGGTGGCTGCCCCAGGCCGCAGAACAGGGCACCGGCAAGCTGGGTGGGCATCAGCATGGTGAGGTGGAGAGACAGCTGCGTCGCTGGAGGCCAGCGTGGCTGGAGATGAGCAGGCGTGGGCACGGCAGGAGGCAGAGCGAGCTCTTGAGTCCAGTTTCCATTCTGTGCGGGGAGACCGCCAGAGGGTCTTGAGCTGGGAGGTGAAAGGGTCTGGTGCACATGTTAATGAAGCCTTCTGGCTGAGGGTGGCATGTGGGAGGTGAGGTGGAAGGCAGGTGGGGGAGGAGCCTGTGGACCTGTGTCCCGAGGCCTCTGTTGTCATCTGTCACCGGCTGGGAGTCTGAACCAAAGATGTTGCCTTCGCTGCTGTGCAGTCACTGGAACTGACCGGGGAGGCGTCCCTGTGTCTGAAAGGGGAGCTGTGACGAAGGAGAAGCAGGCTTCCCTCGGGAGAGGGGCTCTGTCACAGGAGATGGTCTCGAAAACCTGAGTTACAAAAGCAAGAGCAGGGAGGAAATGTGCCAAGGGGGCTTCAAGGCCCCGAGTAGGGAGAGTGTGATGGGGCCCGCAGCAGGGTTCATCCTGTCTCTGCAGCCGGCCGGTGGGTCTAGCCCACCTAGATCCGAGACCAGAAACCAGAAGCAGGGGCTGTGTGTGTGTGTGTGTGCATGTGTGCATCTGTGCGTGCATCTGTGCACGTGTGTGGAAGTTCCCATGCAGAAATCATAGTGTACAGACGGAAAGCTTGAATGGGGTGAGTAGAGAATTCTCTGAAGCTAGTGCCGTTTTCGTGCATGTTTACATATTGTCTCTGCTCCTCTGTCTTGTTCAGCATCGCCATCCTTTATTTGAGATTTGGAGCGCAAGTACTACAAGACAATTTTGTAGCAGAGCTGTCAACTCACTACCAGAATTATATCCTTTTCACTGGAGGGCCCTGGCTGCAGGAGGCCTGCTTAGCATTGCAGCAGTTAGTGGCTCAGATTTGCCCCTCTCAAGAGGAGACAGGTCAGCTCCTCGCACCCTGTTCTCCGGAGGCCTCGTCTCTGCTGAGAGGTGTCTCAGTTGGCCCCGCTGCAGCCGTGGGAAGGGGCAGCCTGTCCCCCCTCTGTACACAGGAAGCTTGGCTCAGTAGTTGCCCCAGGTCAGGTTTCGGGTGGCAGAGCCCAGCTCCAAACCCAGAGAGGCTGGCGCTCTGGAGCGTGCCCACGCCACGCTGCTTTCCACCCAGAGGGGCAGGTGCCGTGAGGTAAATGAGGTGCGGTTGCCTCTCCACACTGCGGGGCTCCAAGCCCCTACTGCCCTCCAGCAGAGCACTGCAGGGTGGCTGAGGGCTGCCGTGAGCCTCCTGTCTCCCCCCGGGATATCTCTCTCATCATCACTGAGATGTATCCAAGGGTATGACAGTCGTGGCAGGTTGAGCCTGTGTCTGTAGGGAAGAGCTCAGAAAATACTGGGACCCCCTTCGATTCCCGCTGTGCCCGAGGCCAGTGGCGCAGGGCTGTTGCCTCCCGGGAGCCCTGGCCTCGCCCAGAAGTCGGAGAGGTTAGGTATGTGCTTTCCACTCTTTGTTGGGGACACTTCAAGAGTTACTCCTTTAAATCCTGGGTTCTTTCTTTGGGATTTCTTATGTCCCAGTTAATGCATGAATTAATATACGATTTTTTCAAATTTTCGTGACTGAATTTCACGCTAAGCTTTTATCTGATTTTCATAGGGGTCTGTAATCCAGAAATGTTCAGAGCAATTGGTTTGAGAGTTTGTTTCTAATTCTTTATTTCATTATTGTGTCTAGAGACCTTGATTCACCGTATGCCCGTGGCCTTCCTGCCCTTTTCATGTAACTTGATCTCTTCTGGCCCTGCCCTCGGTGCTGGTGACAGGAGCGCCACCAGATGGCTCAGTGGGTCCAGGTTTCCACTGATGTGAGAGGCCATAGTTCACCTGTTATTTACTGTGACCTCAAAGAGTGCTTGTGACCCCTGGCTGTGGGCTTGAACTGTGGAGTCCTGACATCTGGGTTATGGACCTCCGGGCACTGGCGGGTGCTTGGCACTAGAAGGGGCTGCTGATGGCGGGAGGAGTGGTCGGGCTGTAGGCAGAGCCTCTGACTGATGTGTTCAGATGCCGCGTTCCTTCCCTTGACAGCACCACCAGCCGAGTTCTTATCTTTCTATGGCCTGTTGAACTTCTATCTCTACACCTTGGCCTTTGTATATTCTCCATCAAAGAATGCCCTCTATGGTAAGCCACCCTGGGGTCTGGACTGCTGGCCAGGTAGTGGGCACAGAGGCCTGTGTTCATCCACGACCCACTTCCCGGGTTTCCCATTCATGTGGGCGCTGTGATTCCCAGTGACTTCTCTTGGCAGAAAGACAGTCAGTTGAAATGTCGAACTCTGAGGTGAGTTGGGGCCCAGCATATGTAGAACCTGCGTTGTGTCATTCCCACAGAGTTGACACACTCATTTTATTAGTGTCAGTCCCCAGCTTTTGCTGTTCAGTTTGGGATTTTTTGACTTTACAGTGGTGCAAAAGCAATGCACATTCAGGAGAAATCACACTTTGAATACCCAAACCACCATTCTGTTTTTCACTTTCAGTACAGCATTCAGTAAATTCATGAGAGAGTCAACATTTATTACAAAACAGGCTTTGATCCTTTGATCCCAGCACTTCTGGAGGCCAAGGCGGGAGGATTGTTTGAGGCTGAGAGTTTGAAACCAGCCTGGGGAACAAAATAGAGACCCCATCTCTACAAAAATTTAAAAATTAGACAGGTGTGGTGACATGTGCCTGTAGTCCTAGCTACTCGGTTGGCTGAGGACGGACGGTCGCTTGAGCCCAAGAGGAGAGGCTGCAGTGAGCTATGAGAAGACCACTGCACTCCAGCCTCGGTGACAGAATGAGACCCTGTCTCTTAAAAAAAAAATTAAATAAAATAGGCTTTGCATTAGATGATTTTGCCCAACTATAGGCTAATGTAGTAACACTTAAGGCAGAATAGGCTAAGCTGCAATGTTCGGTGCCTTAGCTGTAGTTGATGCGTTAGGTTGCGATATTTTCAACCTAACGATGGGTTTATCAGGACATAACCCCATCGTAAGTCAAGGAGCATCTGTAGTAGTGTTGTTACCATTTAAAAAAAAAGCCAAAACATACAAAAAGTCACCTAATAGTGAAAGCAAAACAACCCTCTTGCACAGGGAATGAAAAGGATGGGAACTCTCTAGAACATAGGCAGCTCTCCGCACCCCCTGACATCTTATAGTGGGCTAGCACTTTCCCAGCACCTTCACAAACGGCGTCTCACTTAAGCTTCACAACTTTATGATAAACATATAATCATGCCCATTTTACAGAAGCAGCAGCTCGCTGCACGTCCAAGGACTGGGCGGGGGCAGGCAGGGCAGAGCCATGTCTCCTGGGGCCTATGTTCAGCTCCCCACTCCTCGTGTCAACAGGAGGCAGCTCGTGCGTGGGCAATGGCAGCCTGCCTGCTCCTTCCCACAGGCTGCCTCCCTCAGCCTTCAGGACGTCCCTGCCAGGCAGGCCAGGCCAGCCCTGTCTTGTAGATGAGAAAATAGCCTCATGAGATGTGTTCAGGTTTATACAGACATGGCAGCATCTGCGATTTGAGTCCAGTTCTTTCCAACTCCCTTCCTTTGTCCGGGACAGCATCCTGCCTGTCCAGGCTCATCACGTCAATTGCTTGAGATGCAGATGCTCTTGTTGGTTTTCAGAGTCCCAGCTGAAAGACAATCCTGCCTTCTCCATGCTGAATGACTCGGATGATGATGTGATTTATGGGTAAGTCCCTGTCCGTTAGAAGGCCGGCACACCTTGGGCATCCTGGCACGGCCTTGCATGTTTCTGAATGGGTTACTCTTCTAAAATTATTTTCAAGGTATGAAGGCATTTACCTTGGAGTGTCAAGTGGCTCGTGGTTTTCTGTTTTCACAGTATTCAGGCTTAGATGTGGTAGTAGTCCTTTCTGCTGGCTACCTGTAGGGCGTGCTGGCCATGGGAAGAACTGTGCTTTCTGGACTGATGGGCCCTGGGAACTGGGGGTCGGGGAGAGGAGGACGGGGTGAGCAGTAGCAGTTGGTGATAGAAAATTGAAAGAGCGAAGCTATGATTTAATTCCTGCTGGAATGGTGTGTCAGTGTGGAAGAGGAAAATAAAGAGCTGTCAGAAGTTAGACGGTCTCAAAGGTCTCTTTGCTCACAGGAGTGACTATGAGGAAATGCCACTGCAGAACGGCCAGGCCATCCGGGCCAAGTACAAGGAGGAGTCAGATAGTGACTGAGCCCCGGCCAGCCCAGTGAGGCGACAAGATGCCTGGATGCTTTCCCCGGTGACCGTCTGCTGACCTTCCCGTTATATTCAGACTTTTCTTACAAGGAGAGATTTCCTGTTCCTCATTTGTTTACATATTTTTTTAAAGGAAAACCAAAACTGAGGGCAAATTTAAATGTTTAGCCAAATTTCTTGTCATGGTGGCTACGAAAAGAGAGGCATTGATAACAAGTTTCAACAGCCAAATCCTTTTTTACAGAGATTTCAGATGAGCGTGTTTTCAGTGATGAGGAAATTACACGTTTTTAGTAGAGTGAATTATGTACTTTTTTTTCCTGTAATCATTCACTGATTCCAAGTTCACGGGCAGCCTGTGACTAGGTCCTCAGCGTGACAGCATCACCCTCTTTCTTCCCTTTTCCATGGTACTGTTTTTTGACCCTTTAAACTCAAAGGGAAGCCTTATCTGTGGCTGCTTCAGGGCAGTCCTTCCTCGTTGAGTGGCCAGTGCCCTGGGTAACCAAGTGGCTGAAGTGATTGGTCAGTTACGTGGACTGCATTTCGTGCAGTGTGTGAGTTATGACTCATCGGGAATGGGAGATGCCAGGGTTCCAACCCTTCACGTCACCAAAGGGGAAGTAATAGTGTGGAGTTCTGAGGAGGGTTTGATAAGTTGAATAAGGAAAGGCTAAGATAATTTACAGGTTACCAACTCCTGTGGGGAAGGTCTTACTGCCATGGTGCTCTTCAGGGGCCTGTGTGTACACACATGATTAAATGGATTTGCCTGTGGGAGGTATGGGCAGGAGAGGAACCCTTACCATTCCAGTAAATAGCAGTTTCTGCAATTCTGTTGAATATGAAATGCCATAGAGCTTTATTTATTTATGTAAGTAAAAGCTAAATGAGGGGCCAGGCGCAGTGGCTCACATCTGTAATCTCAACACTTTGGGAGGCCAAGGTGGGAGGATCACTTGAGCCCAGGAGTTTGAGACCAGCCTGGGCAACACAGGGAGACCCTGTCTCTATAAAACATTTAGAAAGTTAGTTGGGCATGCTGGGGCATCCCCATAGTCCCAGCTACTCAGGAGGCTGAGGTGGGAGGATTGCTTGAGCCCTGGAGGTCAAGGCTGCAGTGAGCCATGATTGCACCACTGCACTCCAGCCTGGGTGTCAGAGCGAGAACCCATGTCATAAATAAATAAAGCTACATGAAAGATTGATAGAATATTTTAGATTATTTATTGGCCAAAAGTTTTTAAAACTCATATTTGGAAGCAAAATGAAAAGCAAGTAAAATGTTTTAAATGGTTCATGGAAAACGTATTTGGGTAGAAGGCAACTCGTGCTTCCGGAAGGGGTTCCCTGTCCTCCATGTGTCACATGGCGGTCAGGTACGGATGACCTGTTCTGTGAAGTCCTTGGCACTGCTGAATCTGTGGCATCATAGAAGGCCCTGGAGCTTCCCCATTCCTTTCAGTCAGGGACTCCATATAGAGTCTCATGTGGACGTCTCCCGTGCTTTCCTCTTGACCTCTACAGTCACACTTCTGTTAACATCTGGTAACTGTGGGCAACCTGACTGATGCCGTCTTGGCGATTGAGGTCCAGAAGATGATAGTTCCGCAACGCAAGCAGTACCTACTTTTTTTCTTCATCTATGCATTGACTCTCAGATTACCATGCAGAGCTTCACGTTATCATCCACGTTAAGTAGTGCTAGGTAGGACCTTAGAGATGTTCATGAGAAACTATTTGTTATGACTTTCCTTTATATCTTTCCTTTTAATTTAAACTTTAAGGATAATGTACTTTTAATATGGATTCTATTCACATTTGTTTTAAAAACCTTGTAAATATGAATGTTTAAGACAACTTACTGCAAGGGTAATTCAAGTTTACATGATTTTTAAATTTGCAATGATGTGTTTTTTTAATTCTGTGTATTGAAAAAAATTTTCTGTTACCAAATTTTACAACTTCTAATAAGACTACTATAACTTTATGTAAACTGATGAAGACGTGCTGATTAACATATTCTGTGATATGGTTTACAACTTTTAATCATAATTGTCCATGATTTTGGAATGCTGTTATTTATCAGTAAATGTAAAATATTTGAGGCATTTAGCCATACACACACTAGAACTTTTTAAAACTTTGTCCTATAGTGTAATTATAAACTGATGACTATTATCTTCATACATTGAGTCTTCATGCATCAATGAAATGAAAAATATAGGCTTATTTATTTACTTTTTGTAACTAAGTGGGAAATAAGAAAAAAAGTTAGAAAGAAAGTACTTAAGGGGAAAATCGTTCTTACTAAGTCATGTATTTTCAACTTGTCTTCCCTGGTATATCATAAACACCGACATATTACATACCCCATGTAAAATTTTGCTTAAACTCTCTAGCACTTGGCATGTAGAATATGTACCATAGGTATCAGGTTAAAACACTAAAGTCTGCCAGAAACTTTTGACAGTAGCAAGAAAATTGTTGAAGAAGAAATAAATTATTTACTGAGGGTAGTTATGTTAAAGTTTTGCGAACTTAAAGGGCTGACTTTAGTTCTTTCATGGTAATGGCTTGAGTAACATCATCTTTGGGATTTTTAAAATACTGGTCCAGTCTAGGAGAACCTGGAAGATGACCAGAGGTATTTCAGTTTCCCTAGGGAGAGCTTCGTTATCCATGTGGATAATAAGTCTGCTTGATTTATTATTAAATCATTACAGCAGTGAAGTGGTGCCATTTTCTCTCTCTTCAGCCCCATTTGAAAGGCTAGAGAAGGGGATATATATACTATGTTCAAGGTTTGTAAGGTTGTTAATGTACATAATTGCAGATTGCAATAAAAGCTTAGATACATTTTGTAAACCCAACCCACTAAATGAGCAGGTTACAAGACAAATGTCACCAGCCTCAAGTATTTGATGAACTATTTACTGAGGGTAGTTATGTTAAATAGATTATAATGTGGTAAATTATTTCCTGAATCCTTTATCACAGGAAAAACACAGACCCTCATAAAAGGGATAATTAAAACGGATGTGTCTGAACATTTAGTGAAGATGAGACTTAAAACATGAAAGTGTATTTGTGTATTTTGAGGGTTTTAGAAACCGGTTGCCTTAGAGGTTAGACTTTTGAAGAAAACAAAAAAGATACAAATCTTTTCCCCTGGCCAAAGGGAAGTTGTATTAGTCTGTGACATCTTGTGATGCTGTTTTTCTTGGTTTGACATTGGAGATACGCTGGTAACTGTGATAAAACAGAAGAATTTTCTGCTACTAAAAACTGCCTTTTTACAAAACGACTGTAAATATTTGTAAAATAAAATAACACTAAACTTTAAGCCCAAAAGGAGAGGTAGAGCCATGTGTTCAGTTGTGGACCTGTCCGTGGGGCACAGTGCAACCCCATCACAGTGTTGCTGTCATCAGGCAAAAGTGAATGTTTGTTTATGGCAAATTCATCTTTTGCGAATGGCTTAATTCTGACACTACCTTTCTGGGAAATGTTAATAAATTTTTAATATTCACTTCTATGTGTCTTGATTTGTTTGCTCTGTGTGTGTGGAGTTAATTTGGCCTTGCAGACATAAATGCTTTAATAAAGCGGCTTTGGAGACAACGGCAGGGCTTTTCCATTTCAGCAGGCAGGCATGGAGGTATCCTTATTGCCATGTCTAATGTGGCCTGGGGAAGAGCACTGAAGATGGAGACAAGGCGTGGGTTTGGGCCCAACTCCCAACTTGGATGTGTGACTTTAAACCAATCAGATACCCTCCAAACACATCTTCTGAGATTTTTTTAAATGACTGCAAATTGTTGAAGACACAGAATGAATGATTGTGAAAGCCATTTTGTAAGCTATGAAGTACTAAGACAATTTGTGAGCCCTACAGAGAACACGGGATTAACAGTTAAGGTGTTACAGCTTTGGGCCAAGTGTGAGTTAGAGCTCTCTGGCTAAGAGAATAGAAATTGGTTTGCCCACCTCCCACCCCTTCACCTCTGGAAGAGGAGGGCTTAAGAATGGGGGGTGTGATGCCCAGGGGTAGGAGTCTAACCAGAACCCAGCAGAGCCGTCAGGATCCTGGTCCCATGGGCAAAATGAGTACCTCATGGAGAGGACCACAGCAGAACTGCAACTTTTTTTTTGGTTGTATAGATTTTTTTTTTTTTTTTTTTTGAGGCGGACTCTTGCTCTGTCACCCAGGCTGGAGTGCAGTGGCGGGAACTTGGCTCATGATCTTGGCTCACTGCAACCTTTGTCTCCCGGGTTCACGCCATTCTGCCTCAGCCTCCCGAGTAGCTGGGACTACAGGCGCCCGCCACCACACCTGGCTAATTAATTTTTTGTATTTTTAGTAGAGACGGGGTTTCACCGTGTTAGACAGGATGGTCTTGATCTCCTGACCTCATGATCCGCCTGCCTCAGCCTCCCAAAGTGGTGGGATTACAGGCGTGAGCCACCGCGCCTGGTCTGGTTGTATAGATTGTGTAGCCACTCACTAAATACGAAGAAATCGTTTATGATACTATGCAGACTATGAAGAACACAACAGGCTTTAGATTTGAATAATTTATTCTAACAAAAGTATAAAGTAAAGTATGGAAAATTAGTGTATTTGAATCATTTCAGAGAATAGAGCAAGTTTCACACTAGCAGATTTCAGATTTTAGCACCTTTGAAGCGAAATATTCAGAGTTAAGACAAGTGGCAACGCAGGCTGCAGGTGACCTACAGGGATACTCATCTGACTTCGGTGCCATTCACATCACAGTGCGGTCATTTGGTTTTTTCCTCTACATTGTGAAAGTGCCACAAAACAAAGAGAATGAGAAAAGAGTTCACTGAATTCATGGCTGGTGGTTAGAGGATGAACTAGAGACAAAAGGAGAAAGGCCATAGGCTGGACTGCAGGTCAAATAGACAGTCCGAAGGCACTGACGATGCAGTACATGGTCTTATTCTCCCATCGCACAGTGCAGCTCCCTGCGGGAGGGAAGAGAGCAGCATTTAAGGCAGGGAAAGCTGGGGGACGACGTTTTACTCACAATAAGGCCAACATTCAAGTACCATATCTGTGCTACACAAAGAACCTTGGCAAGTCTATTATTAAATGTTTTAAAAGGTGATAAACATGCATTGCATTCAAAGATAGGAAACTTCCAGTCATATATTTCACACAACAAAACTTCACAAACATGAATGAAAATCATACCGTCAGTAGAGCTGTCCCAGAAGCAGGAACTTGCTGTGTGTAATCCAGCTCCATTCTTCTGCATAATTACACAGGTCACTTAAGTTAAAACAAATTTTTGTTAGAGAAGTCTACTGGGTAACACAAATGTCATTCTGTCCACTTTTAGCAAATGTATACAATGTATGTAGCTCCACATGGTTGATGTTCTCGATAAAAATTATAGGGACAGATTGCCTTGTCTCACTATATTGACAAATTATAGGTGCTCCTTGACTTACAACATCCCATAAACCCATCATAAATCAACAATATATGAAAATGTAAGTTGCAAATGCACTTAATACCCTGGTAAATCCATCAAAGTTGAAAAATTCTAAGTTGAGCCACTGTCAGCTGGGGGCTGTCCACACTTCCTCTACGCTTCACTTGTTCTAAAAGCATCCGATGAGACCTCCTGTAAGATCCCGCTTCACATATGATCTGCAATTGTACCAGCAGCCAAATGGTCAAGCGTACGCTAACGTATACTACACACACGACCGACTCCCACCAGGAGCCTTCCTTGAGTTGAGCCACGTTAGCTGTTGTTTCTGGTACTGGATGCCCGTCTGATCAGTGTTAAAAAACCATCCCGCAAATATACAAGAAACAAAACTCCATTACCGATGTATTTAAATGGTTTTCCCAGCTTGGTGAGTTGGCTTAAAGTTTGTTCTACTACATTTGTGGTCCACTGGTTCACTTTGCTGTGTTGATAAGCGTTACCACCAATTGCGCTTTCTATAGCCTAGAAAACAAAGCACAAAGCGCGTCCCGGTTAACCAAATGCACCCACACCACCTTTCAATCAGGAACTGACGGCACCCCAAGAAGTGATTTATGAAAAGTTTATTTTTAATCATGAGGGTGCCTTTGCAAATATACTTTTAATAGCATTATATTTCATTTAAATAAGTTTGAAATTTGCTTTAAAAATTCATAGTCAAATTATTTACACATTTTGACCTAATAATCACATTTAATGTTCACTACTATTAATACATTTTTTTTCCTGTTGAGGCTAGAAAATATTTTGCCTATTCATTTCTTAAAAGTATATTACTTTTATCTACTACTACCTAACATACACTAATACTATATATTAGATGAATTGTATTTGTACAACTGACAATATACAAAGCTATCCAAATAATCATATATTAAAAAATACTTTTATCCAGCATTGTCTGAGAACATGTTACCACATTAAGTGCATTTTTCAGATAACCTAAATCTTTATATCCCAAAACTTATTTTAGGTTTATGATGAGATTTTTTTATTTTTATTTTTCTGAGGCAGGGTGTCCTTCTGTTACCCAGGCTGGAGAGCAGTGATGCAATCTTGGCTCACTGCAGCCTTGACCTCCTGGGCTCAAGCAATCCTCCCACCTCAGCTTCTCCAGTAGCTGGGACTGCAGGCATGTGCCACCACGCCTGGCTAGTTTTTTGTAGAGATGGGGTCTTGCTCTGTTGCCCAGGCTGCTCTCAAATGCCTGGGCTCAAGTGATCCTCCTGCCTCAGCCTCCTAAAGTGCTGGGATTACAGGCATAAGCCACAGCACCCAGCCCAACTTTTTTTCTTTATTATACGTTTACTTCTTTTTCTATGCTGTATTCTTTGGGGGTTATCTGACAATGCAAGGCTCACTGTCGCTGCTCTTGCTAAGCTTATCATTATGATATTGCCATTGTATGATTTTCTGGGTTTTTCACTGTCAGTTCCCCTTTCACATGGATGCCAGTGTGCTTGCATCTCAGCAACTTTATTCTCTACCCCTAACTTGCTGTGCTGGAAACCAGGAACCTGAGTTTCTGTGACAGTTATGACCTAAAGTGAAAATAACAACATTCAGTGAGGGCCAAGGTCTGTCCTCAGACAGGCAGAGCAAACCAGCAGTCCAGGGATCTGAGCTGTGCATGGTGGTGATGGACTGGGATCTGATGCCTGGGGCTTAGATCTGGTGACCTTGCTTTTGAGGACCTAAAACCTCCCTAGGTCACTCTGATTTCTACCTACAGACCTGCTGATCATCTCCCTGAGACTCTTGAGTAGTCACGTTACACATAGGGCTGGCTTACTTCTTGTCCTCGGCCACTGTGCTCCCTCCCAGCTCAGAGGCTACAAGAGGGCTGGGGGGCCAGAAGTCCCGGTTTAAGAGAACAGCAGTATTACTAGACCTGGGCATTGTCAAAGGATAGGGGGGGCTTTGTTCAAGCTAAACCTCTCCCGTCAAAGGGTGGGGGAGGCTTTGTTGAAGGTAAACCTCTCCCTCCGCCAGCTCTCCCTCCGCACATACTTTGAAATTCAGTTTTTCAAGGAGGAGGGAACCCTCCACCAATTTTGGACCTGCGCAAATTGACTACTACCCAATATTTAGGGTCACTTGAGTACAGAATTACCTATTGCTGGGGCAAAAAAGCTGTTGAGGCCAGTGACACAAGTTCAAGTAACACTGCAATGTCACCTCATGTTTCCATGTGGATTGGAAATGTGTTTGTTTTGTTTTTTTGAGACAGAATCTTGCTCTGTCGCCCAGACTGGAGTGCAGTGGCGTGATCTTGGCTTACTGCAACCTCCGTCTCCCGGGTTCAAGCGATTCTCCTGCCTCAGCCTCCCAAGGAGCTGGGACTACAGGCATGCGCCACCAAGCCTGGCTTATTTTTGTATTTTTAGTAGAGACGGGGTTTCACCATGTTGGACAGGATGGTCTCGATCTCTTGACCTCATGATCCGCCCGCCTCGGCCTCCCAACGTGCTGGGATGACAGGCGTGAGCCATCGCGCCCAGCATGGAAATGTGTACTTTCAATTGCACTTGCTAATTGAAAGCTGGTAATCAAGTCAAAGATAAGGCAGAAAACAACTGAGGCAGAACTAGACTTCCCAACAAGCCCCCTCCACTGTTCCTAGTTCTGGTGTAATCCACCCACTTTCTTGCCCCCTGCTGTGTTCCACGTGAAACTGTGTATTTAGAAAAACCATGAAAACCAAATGTACAGCTCCCGCAAAGCAACCAGAAAGTCACTCCTGATGCTGAACAATGTAAATGGTCAAACAAAATCATTTTGCCTTTGGATACTGATCACAAACATAGGTTGTGGTTTTTTATCAAACACTAGTCAATAATTTACATTAAATTCTAAATTACATCTGAAACCCCAAACAGTATCATTAAATTCAGATCATCTAATAATTTTCTTTTAGCCAATGGCTTTAGCCCCATTTTACCCAGGGAAGCTGATGAGGAAACTCTTTCTGGCTTCATTCCTACCCTAGGTAGGAATGAGCCCCTAGCTCTCAGCACCGCTCCAGCCACACCCACCTCCTTTCACTCCCTCACACGCCATGCACTACCCCCACTTCCCAGTCCCAGGGGGCCTTGTCCCCTCTTTTTACTGCATTACCCCTACTTCTCATTCTTCAGATTTCAGCTCGAAATGGTCCCTGAACTCCCTGGGTGGGTCACATTCCCAGTTCAGTGCTCTCACAGCACCACCACTAGTGGCACTTACCACACAGCAAATGCAGGCTGACACCTTCCAGCAGGACTGTTTGATGTGTCTGCCCTGCCCGCCCCTCAGCTGTAAACTCCAGAAGGGTCTATGCCCTGCACGCTCCCTCAGTGTGTACTTTCTGAATGAGTAACAAACATCCCTTCTGTCTCTCTTCCTCTTCATGATCAACAACACAATAAAGTGTGAAATTTAGGAATGTAAGAAAAGTAAGCAAATAGGCCCCAAACTGGATCACTAGGTCCAGAATAACTGGAAATTGATTGTTCAATTTTCTTATACTCACTCTTTCTTCATTCAACCCTGGAGACATTTATTTGTATACCAGGATTATTTTATGCTTAAAAGATTATAGAATCAAGTCTTGGAGATATGCAGTAATAATGCTATGTACATAAAATTCCTTATCTGATTTAAAATATGTAATTTACATAATATAGAAGCAACTCTTATCTATTTACTGAAGTAAAAACTGTTATTTGAAACACCAAAACACACAGACTCAGTCGAAACAATTCCAAGATAGTATTTAAAACACATTATTTTCTCTAATGTAAGCCATTAAACATTTAAGAAGTGAGCATTTCTCCTCTTACCTCTTTTACAATGTTGCTCACTTCATCAACAACAAAAGCAGTCTGTAAGGAAGAACATTCAGTTAAGTTTGATTTATTTAAAAGATATTTCCACTACATTGATAAATGCAAATGTAGGTAATGAACATAATGTAGAAATGAAGACCTTAGAAATAATCTAACTAGACTGTTCAGCTTTACCAAGGATGGCATTACAGTCTTCAGAAACCAGAAGACTAGAATACATGCACATAATTTAAAGGTATTGTTTTATTTTTATTTATTTATTTTTGAGACGGAGTGTCGCTCTGTAGCCCAGGCTGGAATGCAGTGGCACAATCTCAGCTCACTGCAATCTCTGCCTCCCAGGTTCAAGTGATTCTCCTGCCTCAGCCCCCCAAGTAGCTGGGATTACAGGTGCCCTCCACCACACCCGGCTAATTTTCATATTTTTAGTAGAGATGGGGTTTCATCATGTTGGCCAGGCTGGTCTCGAACTCCTGACCTCAGGTGATCCTCCCGCCTCAGCCTCCCAAAATGCTGGGATTACAGGTGTGAGCCACCACACCTGGCCCTGTTTTGTTTTAATCATGCCACAATCTAAGACTTCACTTTAAACTAGAATTCATTCTCTTCTTCCATTTCAACTGGCTGCTAAAATCATTAACCAATAGAGAGGCTTAATGAGTTGGTTGATTTTTGTATAAATTAACTGAAGCTGCTGAAGCAATCCATTTAAGATGTAATTCTCTCTTCCATGATGTAAACTGATTAGGAGGATCAGTTTGACCTTGAGGAGATTTTTTTAAAGCACCATTAGTTGTAAAATGTACAATGATTGGCCGGGCGCGGTGGCTCACGCCTGTAATCCCAGCACTTTGGGAGGCCGAGGCGGGCGGATCACGAGGTCAGGAGATCGAGACCATCCTGGCTAACACGGTGAAACCCCGTCTCTACTAAAAATACAAAAAATTAGCCGGGCGTGGTAGCGGGCGCCTGTAGTCCCAGCTACTCGGGAGGCTGAGGCAGGAGAATGGCGTGAACCCGGGAGGCGGAGCTTGCAGTGAGCCGAGATCGCGCCACTGCAGTCCAGCCTGGGCGACAGAGCGAGACTCCGTCTCAAAAAAAAAAAAAAGTACAATGATTACATTATCTCCAGGTAATTATTTTTCTTTCCCAGTGCTGCCCTCCTACTCCAGGACTAACCACCAGCTGCCAGCATGGCTGTCCTCTGCCAGTGTCTGGATGACTCAGGAGGTGGGCTGCCTGCAGTAATCTAGTGCCAGGAGTATAGTTTTCCTTTTACACATGGTAGATCTGAATGGGTAAAAGGTCATCCTGAAAATAACATTAGTCAGGCACTTGCCTGCCAATGTGCTCTTCACATGAGCACAAGCGTTTAAAGTTACTGCTGAGTCCCAGGAAAGGTACGTAGCTCTGGACATGCCTTCGAGAGAGTAACCCCGGGGGCCCTCAGTCAACGTGTATCCTGAGGGAATCGAGGCAGAGAACCCTGACTTGGCAGTGAGTCTTCCTCCCTGTCTGGCTGCTGTCCACTGCAGGCCCTGCCCTTTCTTTTTAGGGGGGGTCAGGAGCTGACTGCCCGAAGCCACCTCACTTGCTGTACTCAGAAGTCGGACTTGGAAACAAAACCAACTCACTGAGTGAATAACAATTTGCAATATCTTAGAGATTAAGTCATTTCTGGAAGCTTAAAGGATCCTTCCAAGTGACTACAGTGACCTTAATCACAAAGGAAAGGCACTGTATCACCTCCCATATGGTTACAGTACGAAAAAGGTTGAGGGACATTTTAAAGAATTTTTAGTGGAAAGCAGAGTTGTATTGAATCCAGTGGATAGTTTTAACTTCTCCAAGAAAGATGAATGGTGAGTTGAGAGAATAGTTACAAAGGCCCAGCCATCTACACGAAGTTAGAAGAGATGCAGAAAAGGCTGCTAAGAGGCTGGTGGGAGGACCAGAACGTGCCATTCAGTAAATACCTAAGACATGCCTACTACAAGACAGCCATGGTCTCCACCTCCCAGGGCCTCCATCCCAGGTAGAACACTCATCACTCTGTCCAGCCCCTTCATTTTACACATATGCGATTGAGATCTCGAATAATGAAGCCACTTAGCCACCTTATTTGTGGGAGTCAGAATCGGACTGCAGTATTAAGCGCTTTCCTTTACAAAGCGATTTCTTTTTTAGAAGTTTTACTCGATATTACTATAATACAAGACATTTTCCAATATTATATTAGTAACAGTTTAAGGGGAAAGGCTTTTTTCTTTGCCAACTGCTCCTGAACCAGGTCTTCTCGTCATTATTCACTTGGTTGCCATCAGCATTCAAACACTGATTATGCCACTGTCACAGGAAGTGTGTGCTAGTTAGGAAATCAGATCAAAACTGAAACTCTAGAATCAGTCCTTAAGTTTTAGTTTTATTTTCCCTGAAAACATTCCTCCTTAAACGAATTTTTTTTCTTTTTTTTTGGTTTTTGAGACGGAGTTTCGCTCTTGTTGCCCAGGCTGGAGTGCAATGGCGCGATCTTGGCTCACGGCAACCTCTGCCTCCCAGGTTCAAGTGATTCTCCTGCCTCGGCCTCCCGAATAGCTGGGATTACAGGCATGCGCCACCACGCCCGGCTAATTTTGTATTTTTAATAGAGACGGGGTTTCTCCATGTTGGTCAGGCTGCTCTCGAACTCCTGACCTCAGGTGATCCGCCCGCCTAGGCCTCCCAAAGTGCTGGGATTACAGGCGTGAGCCACTGCGCCCAGCCACTAAATTTCATAAATGGTAAGATATCCAACCTTACCAAATGTATCTATAGTTTATATTTTTGACAGGCTGCATAATAAATCCATAGGGCTCTATCTGAATTTCAACAAGGATTATTCAGTAAGAAGAAAATGAGTGTTGTATCTCAGCTGCGCCCATCAGCTCTATTCCCCGAATGACCGTGAGCTTGAAGGAAAGCCATTTGACGCACACGGTGCCGATGGGTGTCTTCTGCTTGGCGACATCGTGGGCTTTATCCTACTTCCTCAAGGAGGCATAAGAGATGATTTTTTCCCCACAACAATGAGCTTTCTTACAGACATCTTAAACGGAAATGAAATGTGCTACTCATTCCCAGCGCTGCAGAACCAGGTGAGGCCCGAGACAAAGGCGCGGGATGGCCGGGACGCCAGCCCGGGGCGGAGGGGCTGGGGGCGGGAGCGTCACCCGCACCTCCGCGGGGAGACGTCCAAGCCTCGGCGCTCCCAGCCCGGCCGCCGCGCCCCGCTCCAGGCTGGGGCTGGGGTCAGCCCCGCAGAGCAAGGGGCGGTGATGTCATCCTCCCGGCGAGCTTGGCTGCGGGCCGGAGGAGAGGCCCTGCGGGAAAGTTTCTCGGCACCGCTCACCGGGGCGCTCTCTCCGAGTCACGCCCGGTGCCTCCCCGCGCGGGAAGAAGCTCAATCCCCATCCCGCCCCCCGCGCCGGGGAAACGGCGGCAATGTCCGGGCAGAATGGGGCCGGGCGGAGCGCCGGCGACCGGGAAGCTCAGGCCGTGGGCTGCCGAGACTGGCCTAGCTGAAGGAGGTGGGCAGCCAGGCCTTTCCGGGCAGGACCGCGTGTCCTTCCGCGGCCAGGGCTCTCGGCCTCCACCCTTCCGTCGCCGACCCGGCGGTTACCTCCTCCGCAGCCTGGTAGTCTTCCATCTTTCCTCCGGCGCGTCGCCTCCGCCTCCCTGAGTGGCGCGGACTGCGCAGGCGCACTCAGGCCCCGCCCCGGACCTGCCACGCCCCTCTCCGCTTGCGCCTGCCTCGCCCATGCCCAGCTCCCGGGCCCCGCCCTTCCCTGCCCGGACCCTCAGTGACCCCATCCCTGGGCGGGGCCCGTGGGTGGACCCTGAATTCGCCTCTCCTCCTGTCCTCTGGGAGGTGGTAGTTTCCATGGGAATCCGTGAGGGTAGTCGGGCAGCTCCCTTAAACCTTAGCAACAGAAACAAAACACACGTACAAAAGGCAGTCCTGGAGGGGAAGCGTGGTCCCGGCCCCTCCTCCGGTTTGTACTGTGTGGATTGACGCGGACGTTCAAACCCGCTCGGACACCTGGCAACAAACTCGAAAGTGACTGCTGAAGGCATTGCGCCCGGTGAGACGTTGTTGCAGTTCCCTTGGGGACTGGGATTGGCATGCTTTAGCTATCTGAACGAAACTTCCCTTTGGGGGGTTAAGTTTTCCAGGTAAATGAGAATTTTTCCTTTAAGCACCATTAAAAAAAAAACATTTTGGGTGGAAAATTTTGTAAAATGTGGCACACTTCCTGACTACCTTAACCATAGTGAACTAGACAGACTTGATTTGTATGTGGGTTCTTTATGGAAATTAGGAATTGCACTGGGCTCTGGTAAACTGCCCTCCACGGAAAGCTGGGGCATATGCATCTATTGGCAGGTATTCTGAGGCTCCGAGTTTTGATTTTGGCGTTTGCTTTTTCTGGTTTCGTCATGCACTTGAATTCAGGTTGCTGGAACCCACTTCCCATTCCCCGAGAAAGAGCTGACTGCAAGGGTCCCAGGGATTTGGTAGACCTAAACTTCAAATCCCACATCTAATCCATCAACAACCCTTGTTATTTCTACCCCATATGCTCGGGACCCCAGTTAAAGATTGATGTCTCTCATCCGGATTATGACCATCGGACTGTAACCTGGTCGGTCTATCAGGGTCTTATTAGAGCCCTTCAAGAGGAACCTAACCCAACGACTCTTCCCTCCCCTCACCCATTCTGCCCTGTCATAAGTCAATAGTTACTAAGTTGTCAGACTATAGACTAATGTTAGTGATCTTTGGATGACTAAACTTTTAACATATCTTAGCTCAAAATCTCCTACAGCGAGCCATTCTGTGACCACGGCATCTAAGGTAGCCGACCTCCTCATTCTCCACCCCTGCATCCTGTACATTTTCCTCATAGCACTTCTCTCAGTTTGCAAGAACGTATTTATGGTTGCTTGTTGATGGTGTGTCTCCATTTAGAAACTAAGTACCATGCAGGAAGGATCTGTTTTATTCACTAATGTATCCCCTTCCTTCCACATTGTGCCTGGCACATAATAGCTGCACAATTAACATTTAGTTATTTATTTATTTAGAGACAGGGTGTCATTCTGTTCCCCGGGCTGGAATGCAGTGGTGTGATCGGAGATTTTGAGCTAAGATGTGTTGAAGTTTAGTCATCCAAAGACCACTAAGAGCTTGAACTCCTGGGCTCAAGGTATTCTCCTGCCTTAGCCTCCTGAGCAGCTGGGATTCCAGGCACTAGCCACCACACCCACCTATTTTTTTAATATGTCTTTTGTAGAGATGGGGTCTCACTGTGTTGCCCAGGCAGGTCTCAAACACCTGGGCTTAAGGGATCCTCCAGCCTCAGCCTCCCAAAGTGCTGGGATTATAGCTGTGAGCCACCATGCCCGGCCTAAAATTTATTGCATGAATCATTTCCCTCACGGGTGTTAGCTTTGCCTCAGACCCAAATGGAGAGAACTGGGGAGTGGAGGAAGATGCAACTACCTGCCTCCTTGAGGGAAACAGGGCTGGCGAGAGGAGGGCAGAGCCCTGACTGACCCAAGGCTGCTCGGCCCTGGGTGTTCGGCCTGAGCAAGGAGACTTGCTGGGCAGGCTGGTTGCTCTGCCACACCTGGTCTTCCTCTCCTTGGATTCTGAACTTTATCTACCTTTTGAATTCCTTTCTTATTACCTGGCTTCAACTCCCCTGTCCTGGCGTTTCAGTCGTGCGCCTCAGTCCACACGTGATTCTGATGCTGACATTGCTTTGCCTTCCTGCCGTTCTCAGTATCACCTGAGATCTCGTTTTGGATGTTCTCTGCCTATCTGGTTCCAAGCTCTTGGCCCCACCACGATCCTGAGCCAATCAGGAGCCTCTGAAATCTTTTTTCTTCTGCTACTTTGTTGTGGACCTGGAGTTCAGTAGCTAAGTGTCACAGAATTATGTGCAAAGCAAGAGTAAACCGGTTCTGAGCAAACACCTGCAATGGAAGAACATGGCACTTGGGACAGCCTTTTCAATTTTCCCCACAACCTTTTAGGAACTTCCTAATTTAAATGAATTTCCTGAATGGCTGCTAGGATGGTGCATAATTAATGCATGGATCTTGTTATAACTGCGGATCACCAGCATGCACATAAATCAACAGAAAACATGCAAATGTGCATTTTAAAAATGCTTACATGATTTTAGCTTTTATACATTGGGTACCACTCTCCAATTTTAACTATTAAAGAACATTTGTTAAATGATCATGATGTATGACATTTTGAGGCTGCCAGTAAACGGATGAGCTGGTCTGTTTATCTTCATAAGTATCTGTTCACTTGTTCAATACACATATATGGAGCACTCCCTTTGTGTCAGGCTCTGAGCTGGGGGTTGAGGCTACAAAGTTGACTAAAACATGGCCTTTATGGAATTTTTCTTTTAAACAGATGTATCTGTAAATAGGAGGGTTTGAATTCTCTAGGCTTATGTGATGTTGTAGTGCTTGGAAAAATGCAGTGATGTGGTATTATATTCTGCCCAACTGATGTAGTCTGTAGGGCTAAGGAATTTAAAATCGTTAAGACATTTGGCAGTTCACCAGATGCCATTTCCAGCACCTTCCATCTGCCACGAATGGATGTCCATCAGAAGCATTGGAGCTCAGACACCTTTACTCGTAACTGCTCATGAATCTTTGGCATTCCACCATATTTTAGAATAATGTTTTAGTTCCTATGCAGTAAGTCAGTGGAGTGAATCTTAGGTTTGTTTTTCAATTTGGAGGTTAGTGATAGGTTGGCAGGTTTGCGTGCAATCACCTTTCTTTTCTGGAGTCAAATTTCTTGAATACAGACTGTGGGACTGGAGCTGCCAATATCTTTATTTAGCAAGTGTGGGCCTAATAATCATAGCAATCAACGAACTGTCACATCAATAAATAACATCAATAATATCCAGCAGTGGCTGGGCGCAGTGGCTCACACCTGTAATCCCAGTACTTTGGGAGGCTGAGGTGGGCAGATCACCAGAGGTCGGGAGTTCGAGACTAGCCTGACCAACATGGAGAAACCCTATCTCTACTAAAAATACAAAATTAGCCAGGCATGGTGGTGCATGCCTGTAATCCCAGCTACTCGGGAGGCTGAGGCAGGAGAATCGCTTGAACCCGGGAGGCAGAGATTGCAGTGAGCTGAGATCGCGCCATTGCACTCCAGCCCGGGTAACAAGAGCAAAACTCCGTCTCAAAAAATAAAATAATAGGCCAGGCGCGGTGGCTCACGCCTGTAATCCCAGCACTTTGGGAGGCCGAGGCGGGCGGATCGCGAGGTCAGGAGATCGAGACCATCGTGGCTAACATGGTGAAACCCCGTATCTACTAAAAATACAAAAAATTAGCCGGGCGCGGTGGTGGGCGCCTGTAGTCCCAGCTACATGGGAGCCTGAGGCAGGAGAATGGCGTGAACCCGGGAGGCGGAGCTTGCAGTGAACCGAGATCGCGCCACTGCAGTCCCGACTGGGTGAAAGAGCGAGACTCCGTCTCAAAATAATAATAATAATAATAATAATAATAATAATAATATCCGGCAGTGTTGTTCTACTATAATCTGCAGCCCTTCATAGTCCAAATGCCATCCTGTGGATATTCCATTTTTTCCTCTCTTCCCCTGTGCCAAGAAGTGTGTTACTATGAGATCATGCTGGGTCAAAATAATAATAACAGAAGAAGACGATGAGGACGAGGGTGCTGTTGAAACACTCATGGCTGAGGAATTTAATGTTGTAAAGGAAAAGAAACTCTGGCTGACACATATCTAAAGTGAGAGTCCTGTGCTGAGAAAAGCTAAAGAGATTAGCTAAGAAGTGCCTATATTTAGATCTGCTATTGAGCTGGGAAGTGGAGGCACAGTTGTGCTGAAATACCTCTGTACCCCATGAAACAGTGGCTGCTCTGAGCTTCTTGGGTCCCTCTTCCTCTCAATCCTGGTGACTGCAGCCCCTTCCCTGGGACCTCATCCCCAAGATCCAATAACTAAAGGATAACTCGTGGTATAGCAGGGCCTCCGCTGGCATTTGTTCCAATGGGTAAATATTCATGCTATAGTAGTTATTAAATAGTTTGATGCTCAATTCTGTGTTTGTGAAAACACTACACGCTACATCAGCAGAATAGGCTAGGTTAGCTGCAGAAACAAATGGCCCTACACTCTCAGTGGTTGATGACAGCAAACATTTATTTGCCACTCACACTCCATGACCATCAAGGATCTTCCATGGCTCTGCTTCATGTCTTCTCCATGCTGAGACCAGGTTGCTGGAGCAGCCTGTGTCTGGAGTCATCAAGGGAAAGAGAAGGGAAAGAGAATGAATGGTGGCCCCAGTACTGGCTCGGTAGGTGCCAAGCCTACGTGGCACGTGGCACCTTTGCACACACTTCATTGTCTTATTGCTCTCCAGAGCAAGTCCTTGGCCATGCCTGAGTTAGCAGGGCAGGGACACTTCACAGTGCTGAGTAATACTACCTAGTACACGCACAGCATTTTGAAGGTTCCCCTTGGTGATTTCATTACAATCTTCATCGCTCTTGGCCTGGCTGTCCCCCTTTCTTGTAAATTATTCTTGAGTTAATAGCTGTCCTTTGAGATGTGGTTAGTCATTTACACTGAAGTCAATGTGAAACCCTTCACAAATGTGAGAACATTTGAATATTTGAAGCCTGTAGTCTCTGTAGAGAGTTTCCTTAGGAAGGGTGAAACATTTCACCAGCATCAGCCTGGTCTTTCCTCCAGCTAAAAATGTAAAATGTTGGCATAGAAGAGCTCCTTGGTGTGGTTTTGGGGTGGCTTTGCTCCCTGGGTCCTTAGTGATGTGGGAGTAGCCACCGAGGCATGTAAGGCTGGCCACACAGGGTGCACTGCGTCAGCCTGTGCCCGACAGGAAGGGAAGAGAAATACGTCAGTTACTCTAACAAGAAGAATTGACTTCCTTCTCTGCAGAGCCGGCTCTGGTCTCTTCTCTTGAAGCAGATGCGAAGGTAGGATGAGAAGGCATGGCTGGCCGTTGCAGCAGGTCGTTTTAGGAGTGGGGTGGGTAGAGATTATAGTTATTATAACTTTTCTTAAATTTATGACATTGAAAAGGTAGGAAACAAAACATAATAAATTAGATAAAAGATATCTTGTAATTTTATTGAATAACATACATTTAACATTTGAGATAATAATGATTTAAGTGATATGGTGGAAGTAACTTCAGAGTTAATTAAAAACCAAAACAAAACAGAAAAACACTATCCAAAAGCTATATGGTGTGATTTTTTTTTTAAAGGGTAGAGTGTCATTTGCTTTCTTCTTTGGTTTGCAAATTCTTATACTTACAGTTTATTACTGTTTTGCTCTCTCTGAATTGACTTTATTGTTTTGATCATCCGTAATTTCTAGTTTGGAGGTGGAACATAAATATCAGTTTGGAATTATAAAAAAGTTAGCTAGGGTCTAATTTAAATTTCTTTTAATTAAGCTTCCTTAATCTCCAAATTGCTTGGTAAGAAAGAGACTATGAGAGGAAAGTGCACATTAGATATTAAAGATTTATTAAATTAGAATTGGGCTGGGTGTGGTGGCTCACGCCTGTCATCCCAGCACTTTGGGAGGCCAAGGTGGGTAGATCCCTTGAGATCAGGAATTTGAGACCAGCCTGGCCAACATGATGAAACCCCATCTCTAAAAAAAAAAAAAAAAAAAAAAAAAATTAGCTGGGTGTGGTGGCAGGCACCTGTAATCCCAGCTGCCCAGGAGGCTGAGGCACGAGAATCACTTGAACCTGGGAGGCGGAGGTTGCAGTGAGCCAAGATCCTGCCACTGCAATCCAGCCTGGGCAACAGAGTAAGACTCCGTCTCAAAAAAAGAAAAAAAGAAATTAGAATTGGTGTAGAAAAGATTATTCAGCCAAGATAGTTGGAGATTCTAACTTAGCTGCTTTGCCTAAATGAAGCATAAGGTTTTGGAGTTAAACAGACCCAGTTTAGAGTGTGAGTTTAGGTAAGTTACTTAATCACTCCAAGACTCACTCTCCTCATCTATAGAATGGGTACATTTACTTCATAATGTGGCAATAAGGATTAGTAGAGATAAGGTATGCAAAGTACTTAAACTATCTGGTTCAGAGTAAGAGCTAAATAAATAGTAGCTGTTGGCACAACAGAAAGCATAACAACAATTGTGAGTAGTACCTAGAAGGATATAATAATATTAATTCTCGGCCGGGCATGGTGGCTCACGCCTGTCATCCCAGCACTTTGGGAGGCCGAGGCGGATGGATCATGAGGTCAAGAGATCGAGATCATCCTGGCCAACATGCTGAAACCCTGTTTCTACTAAAAAATACAAAAAAATTAGCTGGGTGTGGTGGCGGGCGCCTGTAGTCCCAGCTACTCGGGAGGCTGAGGCAGGGGAATTGCTTGAACCCAGGAGGTGGAGGTTGCAGTGAGCTGAGATCGCACCACTGCACTCCAGCCTGGCGACAGAGCGAGACTCCATCTCAAATAAATAAATAAATAAATAATAATAATATTAATTCTCATTTCTTTGCTCTTCCATACAAAGAGGTCAAGTTTAAAGTATGAATGCCATGGCTTCCTATTTCAGTCATGAATTCCTATTTCTGATTCTAAAGTAATATTTTTTGTTGTTTTTGGGTGGTAAAAGGCTCCCCGAATGAGAAAGAATACTCGGAATCAGTGGTGAATTGCAGTGATCTTTCAGAGAAAGCACCTGTTCAACTTTGTCCTCTCTCAGGTAGGCTTCAAGTTTTATAGATTCAAGCCCACGTGTGAGTCTTCTAATGTTTTATTTATTTATTTATTTTTATGTATTTTTATTTTTATTTATTTATTTGAGATGGAGTCTCGCTCTGTTGCCCAGGCTGGAGTGCAATGGCACGATCTCGGTTCACTGCAACCCCTGCCTCCCAGGTTCAAGTGATTCTCCTGCCTCAGCCTCCCTGGTAGCTAGGATTACAGGTGCCTGCCACCATGCCCAGATAATTTTTGTATTTTTAGTATAGATGAGGTTTCACCAGGTTGGCCAGGCTGGTCTCAAACTCCTGACCTCAGGTGATCCACCCACCTTGGCCTCCCAAAGTGTTGGGATTACAGGTGTGAGCCACCGAGCCCAGCCTGTTTATTTATTTACTTATTTTATTATTATTATTTTTTGAGACAGAGTCTCACTCTGTTGCCCAGGCTAGAGTGCAGTGGCTGCAATTTCAGCTCACTGCAAGCTCTGCCTCCCGGGTTAACACCATTCTCCTGCCTCAGCCTCCGAAGTAGCTGGGACTATAAGGCACCTGCCGCCACACCTGGCTAATTTTTTTGTATTTTTAGTGGAGACAGGGTTTTAACATGTTGGCCAGGATGGTCTCCATCTCCTGACTTCATGATCCACCTGCCTCGTCCTCCCAAAGTGCTGGGATTACAAGCGTGAGCCACCACGCCTGGCCTTATTTATTTTTTTGAGACAGAGTCTCGCTCTGTCACCCAGGCTGGAGTGCAATGGCGCGATCTCAGCTCACTGCAACCTCCGCCTCCCAGGTTCAAACCGTTCTGTCTCAGCTTCCCGAGTAGCTGGGATTACAGGTGCCCACCACCATGCCCGGCTAATTTTTGTATTTTTAGTAAAGACAGGGTTTCACCATGTTGGCCAGGCTGGTCTCAAAACTCCTGACCTCGTGATCCACCCACCTCAGCTTCCCAAAGTGCTGGGATTACAGGCGTGAGCCACCGCACCCAGCCGAGTCTTCTAATGTGAAGTACAGATATCTGAGGGACCTGAAACTTATACAACTTGTGGAGACTTTGGGAAAACAAAGAGGGAACCAGGTACAGGGCATCTAGGGCCTTGGACAGGGCCGTGCAAATAAAGGATTCTGAAGTTGAGGTGTCATTCGCTTCCCAGAAAACCCACCTCTGAATGAGTAACAAGATAGACAGAAAATTTATAAACGCACATCTTCATTTCTGTGTCAGACTTTCTGATGGATATGCATGCGTGCTGTCTCATTGTTGCAGAAATGAGTCTTTTAAGCCTATGAATAGGGAACTGAGCTGAGAGCTGTTCTTTATTCATCACCTTCCTTTGTGGCTGTAATCAGCTTCCGTAAAGAATCTATGCAAGCAGGCCGGTCGCAGTGGCTCACACCTGTAATCCCAGCACTTTGGGAGGCCACGGTGGGCAGATCACCTGAGGTTGAGAGTTCGAGACCAGCCTGACCAACATGAAGAAACCCCGTCTCTACTAAAAATACAAAATTAGCGGAGGATGGTGGTGCATGCCTGTAATGTCAGCTACTCGGGAGGTTGAGGCAGGAGAATTTCATGAACCCGGGAGGCGGAGGTTGTGGTGAGCCAAGATCGCGCCATTGCATTCCCGCCTGGGCAACAAGAGCGAACTCCGTCTCAGAGAAAAAAAAAAAGAATCTATGCAAGCAAAAAAGTCATGAGGTTTTCGGGTAAAATTTCAAGGACAATGCAGTCACTCAACTTTTCCCCTGTGTACGAGACAGAAAGCATGGTGGCTGCACGCTGAAGCTGTGAAACTTCTCAAGGAAATAGCTGTGGTAAACAATACAGGAGCGAGCTGCCTCCCGCTTGAAATGACCTGCAGGGCTGTGGCTTGTGGGCTTTGAGAACGTTCTGTAGTCTTCCCTTGAAAGCGTGTGTGGTGATGACAGTCACATTCGCACGCACTCATGCTACCGCAGATCTCTGCATTTCCACTCTGGTGACGTTTCCACTGTACCAGGGAGGGCTGAACATTTATTTCCTTTGATCTGATGACTGGCTGCTCAGAGACAATAGATGATGGGATGAAAGAAATAGGGGCCCCTGTCTAAGAATAAACAATGTGTCCCTTTCCCATCCTCCTCATCTCTTTTCTTCATTGGTTTTACTTTTCTTGTACTTTTCCCCTTTCACCAGATTTAAAAGCCAAAATCAAGATTTGCTGTTAGGCTGAGGAAAGCAAGCAGGCATTGTTTCAAACTCCTAGTGCATGGCTGACTATTTCAGTCCCCTTGCGGAGCTGTCCCACACGTCTCTCCCTGGGAAGCCCTCCCTGGTCCCACCAGCCCTCTCTGCTCCTGTGTGGAGTGACTCGTGCCTTCTGATCCTTGGGTTTTGTACTCATCCCACCATGTTATGAGTTATTTGTCTGTGTGTCCATGTTCTGGCTGGGATGGGTCCTTCTTAAATGCAGAGATTGAGTCTCACTTCTTTTTAGATCCTCGATATCTGGCACGTGCTTGATACATAGAGGCCAATAAAATCAGTGTTGAACTGACACACTCAATGCCGTAACCAAACTGTGTTTGTCTGGATGCCGAAGTTCCACTGGGATACAGCATGACCAGATAAAGACCAATAGAAACACCTAGATTGAAGTTTTCCCCATGGCTGCCTGCGTCCCTCCCAATCCCAGAACAGTGGCTTAACTTCCTACTCTTGGGCCTTCCTGAAGGGGAGATGGAAGGGTAGAAGAAACCCTTTTGAGTCGGGCTTGCTTTGTTCTGGCTGTTGCTCTAGGGCTGTGCCTGGATCACTCAGTGAGTTCCCCAAACAGCCCTGTGAAGCAGGGATGGCTCCATGTCACGGAGGAGGAAGGCCAGTCTCCCAGAGATGAAGCAGCTGGCCTGAGAGCACGTGGCTGAGTCCTGGCTGGGTATGAGCCCAGACTGTCTGGCTCCAAAAGTGACACAGAGACAGGATGGCTGAGTGTCGGGGGGGCTTCTCCACATGGCTGTAGGAGAATGTTTCCTTCCAGGTGGTGCTGTGGTGTGGGATTTATTCATTTTTAATTGCCAGATAAAATCAGGCTGATCGATGGAGTGCTGTAAAACAAAGACAGGCACCATTACAAAAATGTAGCAGGGGAGTTAGGAGACTGGATCTAAGCTCCGAGCAGGTGAGGACGGTGCCTGACTCAGTGCTTGGGACATCATGAGCATTTAAGATCTTGTTGAGCAAATGACGGAGTGACCAAATAAATGTCATCTTGGGAAAATGGACCTAGGAGATTTCCGTATTCAAGCTATGAGATTGTGAATTCCTGCATGAGATGATTAACATACAATTTCAAAGATTCCTGTTAAATTCCAAAATGACTCAGATTTTTCTATGCTTTTTGGATTTCTGAAGACTGAGGTTTTCTGCAGTGAGGACTCACTTGCCCCCTGCCCGTCCTTACTTCCTGCTGTACTTGAATGTGGGCTTCCTGCCCTAGGAAGGAAGTTTGACATTGGAGTAAATCTCCGTGTCGCAATATTCTTCAGGTTTCTCAATTCAAGCCAAACATCAAGTGCCTCCTGGCTGGGTGATGGGGGAATCGCTGAAATCTGATATTGTCCCTAGAAGGCAAATACTCAAGACAGAATGAAATCAGGGTCACCATCGAAATATACAAATTAGAAAGCAGTTAAATTTGAAGGAGCAATGGATCTTTATTGTAAATGAGGAGAAAGTTTCTGAACTAGGTAGCCTTGATCTGGCCCTTGAAGGGCTAATAGTAAGAGTGAGGCTGCTCTTACTCTTAGTACCACGACTGTCAGCCGGCATTAGCTGAGTGTACTTATGAGCTCAGCACTGTGCTCTAGAGGTCTCCACATGCATCAGCACGTTTCATCATCACAGCACCTCCATGAAGTGGGTGCTGCACCTGTCTACTTCCTAGATGAGGACATGAAGCCCCAGAGGGCTTAAGTAACTTGCCCATCATCAGCTCAACAGCAAGTAGGTGGCAGAGGTAGCTACTCACCCACACAGCCAGCCCCCAGCCCTGGTCTCCTGACTGTCCCCATCTCTTGCCTCATTGGGCAGAAGGAAGAGTGGGGCCGATGCGTGGAAATGCAGAGTGCATGTGGTCAGGGAATGGTCTTGAATGAGGTCAGTATGGGAGTGGCGAGCATTCTGTGGGAACTGAGGATGGAGGAGTCAGGAGAACTGGATCGGGAGGTCAGGACTGGGATGCCTGTGCTTTAGAATGTGTTTACGGGAAGGGAAAACCAGCGTGACTTCACTGGAGAGTGGAAGAGTGACACATTCCTACCTCAGTATTGTCACATCTGCCGTCTCTCACCCTAGAGATGCCTTCTCCTCCTTTCCAATCCTCACACAACTCCCCTCTTCTCCCAGGCCCGGCGGTGGCGTCTCAGCCAGGCAGGTGTCCTGTCCTTTCCTGTCACCTGTCAGTCTTCCTCTTCCTCGTGGTCCATTCAGCAACATCACTGCTGCTCTGGGTGGTTGCATGTGGTCGTTTGCCTGCAAGCAGGTGGGTGCAGCCAGTTCAGGACCCCTGTGACAACTATTCCTGTTACCTGCTTTGTGAGTGTTAAAAATGTCATCCTTGGCCGGGTGCAATGGCTCACGCCTGTAATCCCAGCACTTTGGGAGGCTGAGGCGGGCAGATCACGAGGTCAGGAGATCGAGACTATCCTGGCTGACACGGTGAAACCCCATCTGTACTAAAAGTACAAAAAATTAGCCCGGCATGGTGGCAGGCGCCTGTAGTCCCAGCTACTCAGGAGGCTGAGGCAGGAGAATGGCGTAAACCCGGGAGGTGGAGCTTGCAGTGAGTGGAGATTGTGCCACTGCACTCCAGCCTGGGCGACAGAGTGAGACTCTGGCTCAAAAAAAAAAAATCATCCACCTTACGCCCTTACTCTATTGTTGTAGAAGGGCCTGAAGCACAAACCTGGTGTTGTGCGGCGATGGCGGGACAGTGTGGAGAAATATGCAGACGAATTTTCATAGATTTCACAGAATTCCTTGACTACCTCATGTTCTACTTCAAAACGGCACAAAACCAAAAGCATTCAAGAGAGAATTACATTTGTTTTATCCATTTTTAAGACTATGTAAAGTAACTCCATGTGGTTTTTCATATCTTGCTAGTGTAAGTGACCAGAATTTAAATCTGTAAAGGTTCACTTTTTCTTGCTAAGGCTGTGAGGTGTTTGGAAGTTATCTCTGATCTTCCTGGTACTATAGGCTCATTCAGTTTACTAATTAACTCCATCTGCCACCTTAAAAACCCTTAGTAGTGGCCGGGCACGGTGACTCATGCCTGTAATCCCAGTACTTTGGGAGGCCGAGGCGGGCAGATCAACTGAGGTCAGGAGTTCAAGACCAGTCTGGCCAACATGGTGAAACCCTGTCTCTACTAAAAATACAAAAATTAGCCGTGTGTGATGGCGCGTGCCTGTAATCCCAGCTACTCAGGAGGCTGAGTCAGGAGAATCGCTGGAACCCGGGAGGTAGAGGTTGTAGTGAGCCGAGATTGCGCCATTGCACTCCAGCCTGGGTGGCAGAGCGAGACTCTGGCTCAAAAAGAAAAAAGAAAAAAAGAGAAACTGTTAATGGCTAGGAAAAACTTTATGAAAAAACAAAACAAAAAACCTGAAAGATAATTTTAAAATGAGTAAATTGTCACCTAGGCATACTTTGTCTTGGAAAAATAGACTATGACTGTGTCTCAAAAAAAAAAAGAAGTAAAGGGATAGTGAATGATAATATGTACTTGTATATGTAAACTGCATGAGAAGACAAGGTGAAATAGTCAGATGTTTGCATACATCAAATCATATTGAGGACATTGTCTGCAAACGCGGGCCATCAATACACGGCATAGTGATTCCAGTACCATAAGCAATGTTGCCCTCCATGATGTCTTTCTGAAACAATAAAAAATTCTTGTTAAAGTTTGAAATGAAACAAAGTACAGTCTTCCTTCCATTTACACACTAGTTGCATTTCTTTTTTTTTTTTTAACTTATTACTATTATTTTTTGAGACGGAGTCTTGCTCTGTCGCCCAGGCTGGAGTGCAGTGGCGCTATCTCAGCTCACTGCAAGCTCTGCCTCCTGGGTTCACGCCATTCGCCTGCCTCAGCCTCCCAAGTAGCTGGGACTACAGGCGCCCGCTACCACGCCCGGCTAATTTTTTGTATTTTTAGTAGAGACGGGGTTTCACTGTGTTAGCCAGGATGGTCTCAATCTCCTGACCTCGTGATCCACCTGCCTCAGCCTCCCAAAGTGCTGGGATTACAGGCGTGAGCCACCGTGCCCGGCCCACTAGTTGCATTTCTAGAACATTTGGAGTATATCAAAACCCTGCAAAATATACTTTTAAATATGAGTTAAATTCTGTTGTTAATTAAAATTTTTTTTGCCTAAATGATTTGTATGATTTATATGAAAATGCAAGACAGTTATTTGTCGCTGTGACAATCATATATACTCCACACATTCCTAAAGATGGGGGTATGGTACTGCACTCATTGAAAAGCTGGAGCGAGTCCCGCTGAAATGAAGCAACTGTGGTTCAAACATGTTCAATCAAATGCCCAACGCCATCAAGCCAGTGGGGACACCAGTGGAACACTGGAAACCAAAGAGAAATGACCTTCCTAGCTTTCTGGTCAATCTTGATGCTACCATAGGATGATGCTCTATGCTATAACTCTTGGATCGTTGCAAAAAGTCACCCCTTCTTTGGAGTGGACCTTCCAAAGTTAAACAGAAGAGTACGTCGGCCGGGCGCGGTAGCTTATGCCTATAATCCCAGCACTTTGGGAGGTCGAGGTGGGTGGATCACCTGAAGTCAGGAGTTTGAGACCAGCCTGGCCAATATGGTGAAACCCTGTCTGTACTAAAAATACAAAAAAAATTAGCCAGACATGGAGGCACACGCCTGTAGTCGCTACTACTCGGGAGGCTGAGGCAGGAGAATCACTTGAACCTGGGAGGCGGAGGTTGCAGTGAGCAGAGATCATGCCATTGCACTCCATCTTGGGTGACAAGAGCGAAACTCCATCTCAAAAAAAGAGGGTATGTCTCAATCTTATCAATAGAAGGCTTTACTCATAGTAGTTGCTAAACCATAGGCTTGGTTGATTGTTGTTCTAAGTGCTAACCAAGTGCTTGAGTGACATGGTTTATAGAAGCTAGAATCAAGGTTTAGAGAAACTAGGATCAAAGTCTCTAAAAGTGAAGAGTAACAATGATGGGATGGATGCGGAATACACATACCTCGAGTTCTCTAAGCTCAGTCCCAGGCAACTGGGAACACCAGAAGGTTTCCTGCTTTGGTCTGTATTTGAAATACTTCCAGTGAATTACAATGTAGTGTTATATCCTTGGCTTTAATTTGAGATCTCAATATAGTGATACGGAAAGTACAGTTTTGCACATCTTCTGCCAAGCCAGAAGGAGTTGTCTGTCTAGGGAGTTGATTGTCTTAGTCTTTTCTTTTTTTTCTTCTTGAGACGGAGTTTCACTCTTGTTGCCCAGGCTGGAGTGCAATGGTGCGATCTTGGCTCACTGCAACCTCTGCCTCCCGGGTTCAAGTGATTCCCCTGCCTCAGCCTCCCGAGTAGCTGAGATTACAGGCATGTCCCACCAAGCCTGGCTAATTTTGTATTTTTAGTAGAGACAGGGTTTCACCATGTTGGTCAGGCTGGTCTCCAACTCCTGACCTCAGTTGATCCGTCCGCCTCGGCCTCCCAAAGTGCTGGGATTACAAGCGTGAGCCACTGCGCCTGGGCAATTGTCTTAGTCATTTGCATTTTGAGGATGTCTTTCTGTATTTCTTTCAGTGTATTAAAGCTATAGACAGCATCTTGACTTTTCATTTCGTTTTGTTTTGCTTTGCCTTGGCTACCAGGAAGGTCAGAAATACATTTAAGGTTGAAGTGGTCACTGTTTTACTTCCTGTTCTTAGTAGAATTTATCAGTCCTTTTTCACTGGCTGCTGATGTCTCTCTGACTTTATTTTAGCTGTCTTCTATATGTTTTTATTGTACGGTGCATCATATTTTTGTTAGATGTAGAATAGGGTATAAATGACCAGTCAAGTCATGAACCTTAAGAACCTTGAACAGGCTGGGCGTGGTGGCTCATGCCTATAATCCCAACACTTTGGGATGCCGAGGGCCCGAGGTCAGGAGTTCGAGACCAGCCTGACCAACATGGTGAAACCTCTACTAAAAATACAAAAATTAGCCAGGCATGGTGGCGGGCACCTGTAATCCCAGCTACTCGGAAGGCTGAGGCAGGAGAATTGCTTGAACGCAGGAGGCGGAGGTTGCAGTGAGCTGAGATCGCACCACTGCACTCCAGCCTGGGCAACAGAGCAATACTCCGTCTCAAAAACAACAACAACAACAACAACAAAAACCCAAAAAAACCTGGAACAGCGCCTGGGGTGTTCAATAAATATTTACTGAATGACTGGATGAATGGATCCAGGAAATGAACTGAATTTCATTTTTCTGTAACGCGGAGTGAATGGCCACTAGGGGGAGCGTGAGCTCCCCCTTAGCCGTCGAAAGGGCGTTTCCCACACTTGCACCTGGGGCCCACAGGCGTGGGTTTGGGAAAGTAAGTGTAGTGCTTTGTAATGATCATTGAACCCTGTATTTCTGAAGTGCGTGAAGACCTAATAGCCACCTGTATGAGCGAGCGGTTGAGTATTTCAGATTCCCCCACCAGATTCACTGAGTGGTATCATTACCAGCCAGTACTGCAGCTATGTGGTCCTGCTTACGTGGAGTACTGGAGACCAGAGCCAGAGAACGGAGCACAAACAGCCACATGAAAAGAAAGCACAGTGCACAGAGCAAGTGTTTGCAGCCAGGTGCAAAAACTCTTCACTAAAAACACTCGAGAGCCAGGTGCAGTGGCTTACGCCTGTAAACCTAGCACTTTGGGAGGCTGAGACAGGAGGACTGCTTGAGCCCAGACCAGCCTGCGCAACATGGTGAAACCCATCTCTACAAAATTAAAACATTAGCTAGGCATGGTAGCCCGCACCTGTAGTCCCAGCTACTCGGGAGGCTGAGGCTAAAGGATTGCTTGAGCCTGGGAGGCCAAGGCTGCAGTGAGCCAAGATGGTGCCACTGCACTCCAGCCTGGGTGACAGAATGAGGTCCTGTCTCAAAATAAATAAATGAAGACTCAAGAATTAGACAAACCAGATAGCTCTGGACCCAGTAGTACGATTAGTAGAGTGGAAATAAGAAGACAGCATGAAGAACTGAGGGGCAAGTTGAGAAGAATGGGCTCATGCAGTTGGTGACTTGATGGCTAATTTGCACCCTGCCACTTGGCACTTGGTCACACACGGTTTTCTATTACTTTCCTCTTTTCCAGAGACTCAGAGCCTTGGGGCACTGAGGGCTGCCAGTTCTGCCTGTTCATCTGGAACCTGGATCTAAGGAGGGAAGAGGCGTTGCCCCTGCTGGCATAGTCAGGTACCAGCCCAGCCAGGTAAGAACCTAAAGTCCTTGTTGCTTTGTGATTTTCCCTTCATCTAGAGAGGAGGCCCTTGGAGAGCAGGTCTTGTGGGTGCTTTGTCAGAGACTAGAAGCCGAGAACATCCCTTTTCAGAGCTCTGGGTTTTCTGTTCCTCATGCAACCTCTGCAGTTGGGATGAATAATATATTTTAATTTTATTTTACAATAGGGAAACTGACAAATATTGAATTCCTGAACTGAGCAATCTTGGCCTGTAGGCCCATGAACTTGAATGGAGAAAAAATTAAATCTTTATTTTTATTAACCTTCAACTCAAATTTAGCATTTTCTTAAAATATGGATATAGGCAAGAAACCACAGTAGAATCAGCAGAACTTGTGACTTTGTCACCAACAGAAATCACAGATATTTTCATACCACATGATATGTTGTAGCTATCTCAAGACATTGTTTCTGTTCATCACTACTTTGAAATCCTGGGAGTCCTTAGATCACTGCTAGATCTTAATATTTCATGCATCAAGGAACACATATATTACTATATTACAATTTTTAAATATTTCAGTATAATCAATTTCCTATGTAACACAGCATACCTTATTTTATGCATTTAAATACGTAGGCTTCACCAGACTACCAAAGATTAAGAAAAAGGTTAAGAACCTTTGCTTAAAGGAAATGCTACCTTAGAGCTCTGTTAGCCTCTCAGTCACTAATTTGCCATAGATCATAAATTAATATAATGCAGATTTTTTTGAAGCCCAGCAAAGGAAGTTTAGCTTTTAAAGCATTGAAAGGACGTCTTATCACTAAGGGATTCCCATAGATTTAATAACAAAAATGGTACTATAGGAAGTATATTGATTTGATCTTCTGCATTTTCTGGATAAAAGGATGTATGCAGAACCCTTCAACTGTCATTAAACAAAAACAAGAGCTAATGCATAAGGCAGCTCATGAAACTTATTCAAGACCGTAAATAATTGCTAGGCTGAGCTTGTGGTGGTGCTGCTTCATACCTCCTTAATTGATTAAAAATTTTTTGAGTGTTGAAGTTAATTGTAAAAATAATAGCCAACAGTTGGGAATGTCATTTTTCCAATATATCTTCAATTAGGATAATGTACATTAAACACAGACTTTTACATCCTCTGACCACTAAAGTTATGGAATCCATATTAGGAAAATTCAAGTTTGGAAGTTTGAGGCTTTTAGAAATATGAGAAGTGTTATTTAAGCAAATTTAAAATTTTACATTATCACCGCGAGCAGAAAATGCAAGGGTTTGTGTAGAATATTTTGTCTTTTTGGAAGTAATGCTGCAGAGATACTTAAGCCAAGAAAAATGTTGCCATTTTTTGTTTTCTTTTCTGCAGGTGTTGAACGGGCTGAGCTTTTCATGACGGTTCCTGCTGACCTGGAAACATCTTAAGTGGAAGGTTAGCTTCTATGAGTCACCGATACTCTTTTTATTGCTATTTCTAAATTTCCTTGGCTTGAAAATTACTTCTGCTTTGCAGAAATTATCTGCTTGCAGCTGTAGATAATTTATAACAATCTCTGGTGAAGCCTCAGAAAAAAGATATGCTTTTGTCTTAGATGGATGTCAGCAGCTGCTGCAGAACCCGGTGAAAACACCCCCCGGGTAGCACGAGGCTCTGCGAGCCCTAACTCCGACAAACGCAGAACTTCTTGAGGCTTTCTTCTTCTAAGGAGTATGACACAGTTAAAAAGGAAAAAAGAACCACAAGCAAAACAGTTGCCAGTGAAATAGGAGAGGGAGCTCTTTAAACAAGGCTGGCTGCAGCTGGCCTCCGCCGCTCATCTGCAGGGCGTGAGCGCTTGGTCCATGCAGTGAAGCTCTTCCAACCTGGGTCAACGAAAACGGAGAAGAAATGGCCCAAGAAGTAGATCTGAGTGCTCTCAAGGAGTTAGAACGCGAGGCCATTCTGCAGGTCCTGTACCGAGACCAGGCGGTTCAAAACACAGAGGAGGAGAGGATACGGTAGGCTGCCCTTCCCGGGGGGTCACTTTGGGTGTTTAGCTTTCTCTGCTTGGGGCCTGCCGCGCCGTCGCCAATGCTGTTTGCTTACAAATCACTACCCAGCTGCTGCTGGGCTTCGTGCCTGAGAAGGGTCCTAATGAAGGTCTGTTGGTGGAGATGATCCTCCTTATGTAACTAAACGTAGAGGACGCTCAGGAGGAGGAGGGAGGCCGCTCTTGTTATTCATTTAAAACGGTGCCTTTGGGCGGTAAGTTTGCTGTCTGCCATCTGCTTGTCTGTTTGCCGACTTTGTGGGAATCATTCAAGGGACATTTTCAGGCTTCCAGTTTACCCTTTCTTTAAGGAAAGACCTCCAGTTAAGGGTTTTCCTACCTCATTTTTGACGGTGCCGGGAGGTGTAAAGAAAAGCAAAGAAAGAGGCTCACAAGCAGCAACTCTGATGGAATCCAGCCCTGTCTTTTTTTCTTTGCTCGCTTTTGCCTCCCAGCTGGCTTTGAGGAAGGGGGAGCATAAAATATGAACCTGCTTAGCCTGTTTCCTGACCGCTTTGCCAACAGGGAACTCTTCCCTGTCTGTCTCTAAGCTGCACGGGCCGTTTGATATGGGTCAGCATTTAGAAAAGCGTGCTGAATTCTTGCAGAGCAGTGTTCCGCCTTAGCTGTCAAGATCCATCTTTAAACAGGTTGGCGCTTGTTTATCGATGTCTATGGAGGAAGTGAGGGTTTGGTTTCTAATGGCAGAACACGTTAGAAAACAAAACTTTGGACAACCAAATGCTTGAGGAGTGAGGAGAATTTTCTGGTATAGTATTCTTCATCCTCCCTGTTATTTCAAAGCTTTCGAAGTGCACTTGTAAACTTTCTTCCATTAAAAACTATAATACAGTCTGGGCGTGGTGGCTCACGCCTGTCATCCCAGCACTTTGGGAGGTTGAGGCGGGCGGATCACCTGAGGTCAGGAGTTTGAGACCAGCCCGGCCAACATAGTGAAACCCTGTCTCTACTAAAAATACAAAAATTAGCCGGGCGGTGGCAGGTGCCTGTAATCCCAGCTACTCAGGAGGTTGAGACAGGAGAATCCCTTGAACCTGGGAGGTGGAGTTTGCAGTGAGCCGAGATCGCGCCACTGCACTCCAGCCTGGGCAATAGAGCAAGACTCTGTCTCAAACCAACAACAAAAAAACGAAAACAAAAACTATAATACAGTGAGAAAAGTGAAATGTTATTTGATGATGAAAGATCTTTCAGTGATTTGAGACATCCTTTTGAATATTAACAAAGTGACATAGACATAGTGATAACAAAGTTGTGTTTCAAAGGGTACTAATTCTAGGGTAGATCCTGAAAGTTGAATTTTAAAGTGCATTTCTGATGTCATCTTGTTTCTTGGGATTGGCTCATCTCTTCTACAAGTAGGTATCACAGACATTCATAAAAGAGCGTGCTAGTAAATGACACCTTTTTGGTCCAATACAGTATCTCTTTGCACTATGGCTATTTGTCTAGGGGAGTGGGCTGACCACTCATTTAAAAAAAAAGTGTAGCAAAAGCATAGCATCAGTTGATTTTATTGGGTAACTTATACCAATAGCAGGATGTATGCTGTGTGTTTCTAGATTATTCCATGCCTTGCAGATTAGAATGGATGCTCCTTTCAGTGTCTTTTCCTCTCCTTTCACTATTCTTGCTTACTATCATAACAGCCTTTGGGCAGGAAGGGATGGACCTAGCAGGGAGCTTCTCTGCCCCAGGCATGTTATTTATACTTTGCCATTTAGTCCTCACAGCAACCCTGGGAGGTAAGGTCATATCGCCTGTTTCACGGTTGAAAAAACCCTTGAGCCTCGACTCTGAGATGTTGAGTGAGAGCCCAGTTCACACAGCCATGTTGGAGCCCAGGGATGTCGAATGCCAAAGCCCCTTCCCTTGCCATGGGGGTTACTGCCTGGGCTCTTGCCCTGTAGCCTGGGGTCAGGTGTTCCATCTAATAGTATCTTCTTTAACTCTGTGGGCTGCAGGAAACTGAAAACACACCTGCAGCATCTCCGGTGGAAAGGAGCGAAGAACACGGACCGGGAGTACAAAGAGAAGTGCTGTGCGCGCTGCCAGCAGGTGCTGGGGTTCCTGCTGCACCGGGGCGCCGTGTGCCGGGGCTGCAGCCACCGCGTGTGCGCCCAGTGCCGAGTGTTCCTGAGGGGGACCCATGCCTGGAAGTGCACGGTGTGCTTTGAGGACAGGTAAGCATGGCCGGTGGTTGGATCCCTCCCACTGATTCAGGTCTCGGAGGAGGCCTTTTTACAAACCGCTCATAAAGAGAGCACTCACTCCTCACCTTCAGCCGGTAAATGTGTACCGAGTGCCTGATAGGGAGCTACCTTTCTAGCCTTGGAAGTTATCTTCATCCAAAAATAAATTTTATATAGCAACATTTTTTTCATTTACAGAAGTTTGGGCCAAGTGTGGTGGCTGATGACTGTAATCCTAGCACTTTGGGAGGCCAAGGTGGGTGGATTGCTGGAGCCCAGGAGTTTGAGTCCAGCCTGGGCAACGTAGTGAGACCCCGTCTCTACAAAAAAATACAAAAATTAGCCAAGTGTGGTGGTGCATGCCTGTGGTCCCAGCTACTCAGGAGGCTGAGATGAGAGGATCATTTGAACCTAGGAGCTGTGATTGTACCACTGCACTCCAGCCTGGGCAACAGAGTGAGAACCTGTTTAAACAACAAAAGTTTGTTAAGTCGAAGGATGGGCTAACCCAGGAGTTCAGATTCATTTGGGTCTCTTAACTAAGTGCTGTCATTTTCTTAGCACTTAATTTATCTCCTTCAGTACCAGTGGAGTAAATTATAATCTAGGGAATATTGGAGTAATCATCTGAGGCTTTAAATACTGCCTTTCTGAAGCTGACCTGTCTTTAATACTCAGGTAAAGAAATGGACATGCTTCCCTTTAGTGACAGACTGAATCTACTTTATAGTTATCAATTGGTGTTAGGGGGTTTTAATACCAGTTTTAACATGGAATTGGTGTTTTTGCACTCCCCATTCTGAAAACGATAAAGAGCCGACTTGGCTTAGACTCCCGCTGTTCAAAGCAAGAATGAACTGGCCATGAGCTCTGTGAAAACACTAGAGGGGTGACTCCGTCTGCTGGGGGAGACGGTGCACAAGGACATCACAGAACTTCGGAGAAGGGAAGGAATACTAGGCTGGTGTGAATGGGAGTCATCAGAGACCCTGAGATTTGAAAACAACTTCTAAATATTGCCACAGATGTGTGCCACAGATGTGTGAGTGCCCCAGGGACAAAGACTGTGGGAGGCACTTAGTGTGGGCATCGTGGCTGGGGTTTCTTCCCCCTAAATCCAGAGGGCTGTGTTTAACGCACGCCCTGGCGTTCATCTACTTAAGTGTCCTGTCCCTTTGCAAGGCTTACTGTATTTCAGTCATCTAGCCAGAGAGGTGAAGTGGTTCAACCTGATTTCTTTGCTCTTGAACTGCATTCCGTCGATTTCGCTCACAGCGTGCCAAGTCGCACGGACGGTGGCAGAATTCGCCTTCTCATCTCATGTTTCTTTGGTTTGCTGAAGCCATTGTCCTTCAGGCTTTTCCTTGCTTGAGAGCAAAAAATAATTACTGTGAGCTGCCCTGGCGGCATAGAGAGCAATTCCAAATCATCTCTAGAAAGGTCTCAGGATCTTCTTCCCCATTTCAACCAACCATATATATTTGAAGTCTAATAATAAACATTGCTGGGCAGGGTGTTACATTTCTCAGCATTTTTTCTTCTTCTAACAATGAACTGTAAATGAAAAATCAAAACAAGAGGACAAGGTCTGAGGCAATCTCCCAGGAAGCTGACAGTGTTGAAATCTCTGCCCTAGTGAGCCTTGTGTCCCAGGCACTGTAACTTTACCCTCTAAGTACATGAAATACGACTTCTAAAACCCCAGCTTCCTTATTTTGAAATAAGGATGGTTTTCAAAATACTTAAGGTCATTGCATTACTATGAGTGCATTAACAGGAGAAGTCGGGAGGGGAGAGAGCCAAGTAGTTTGTGGTGACGTGCATTTTCTTTCCCCTCGCCTTGCTCCCTGTCCCCGCAGCCCTCTGTCCTCTCTCCAACTTTATCCAGTCTGGGCTGTCCTCCTCCTCTTTAGGACCAAAAGAAAGATGAGACTTTGTAAAACTTTAGAATCTTTGACATTCATAACTGTCGCACATCTGGGGACCTAGAAAAGGTTTTTGACCCCGATCATTGTCTCCCCTGCTTCTTCCTTCGCTTCAGGCTCATTTCTCAAGAAAAAGTGGATCTGTGACAGGAACAAGATGAGGAAAATTGGTTTTTAAAATCAAGAAAGGGGAAGTGCTAGGGTAGCAATGACCAAAACCAACCAACCAACTCGCAGGTTGCTGCAGAACAAGAGGCCTGTGGCAGGTGTTGGCCCTGACCTTGTGTTGAGAGGTTCCAGAAGACATTTAAGATAAAGTTTCTGTCTTCAGGGAAAGTTTTCTCTTAGAGAACTGAGTGCCAAGTTGCTAAGGGCCCTGGGAGCTCAGAGAGGGAGAGATGAGGCAGGCTGAGTGGCTCAAGACGACTTCCAGAATATCCATGGTTGGAATAGTCTTTTAATGTTTTATTAAAAGCGTAAAACAATCGTGTGGGGTAGCTACTACTTTCATCCTCATTTTACAGTTGAGAAAGTGGAGGATTAGAGACACAAGATGGTTTGTCCATGTCATATCAGTAAGAACAGAGTGAAGATGGCAACCCAGGTCCCCCGGGCCCCCAGGCCTCCTTCTGAATCTCCAGTCCTCTCCCGCCTGCTGGGAGCCTTGTCCTGGGAGGGCAGAGTCTTTTATTTATTTATTTATTTATTTTGAGACAGAGTTTCGCTCTTGTCACCCAGGCTGGAGTGCAGTGGTGTGATCTTGGCTCACTGCAACCTCTGCCTCCAGGTTCAAGTGATTCTCCTGCCTCAGCCTCCCAAGTAGCTGGGATTGCAGGCACCTGCTGCCACGCCTGGCTAATTTTTATATTTTTAGCAGAGACGGGGTTTCACCATGTTGGCCAGGCTGGTCTCGAATTCCTGACCTCAGGTGATCCGCCTGCCTGGGCTTCCCAAAGGGCTGGGATTACAAGCGTGAGCCACTGCGCCCGGCCGGCAGAGTCTTAAAAGCCACTTAGAAGAGCTTGCCTCCAAGACAGTAGGAGCTGGAGCCTGAGCATGTGCTCTTTGCCAAGCGAACACCATGCCGAAAGTCGGCCTGGTTTTGCAGGGCAAGATCAGGAGAGCGGAAGGTAAAGGTAAAGGTAAAAGAGCGATCTGAGAGTTGCTGCAGTGAATGAGAGGCACCGAGGGAGGAGGCTGGTGGCAATAGTGATGGAGAATGGGAGAGACAGGAAAAGGGGAGGATGGACCTTGGTTACAGGGGATAAAAGAGAAAGGTGAAAAGTGATTCTGAGGACTGGCCAGACAGGTCGCTTGGCATGCTGAACTGGATCACGGGGCATCAGAGAACCGAAGGATCAGAAAGAGCCCAGTAATCAAAGGCACACTGGAAAGGACTTAGAAGAACCAAGGAAAGTTGTTTTCAGTAGTGAAGGGGCTCCTGTTGTCCTCAGCAGGGGCCGATCAGAAGAGGGTGACTTGGGAGGAGAAACAAAGAAGTTAAAAGCAGAAACATCCTTGTTTTCCACTGATGTTTCTTCCCGGGGAATGTATTGACACTTTCTGCAGTGAAATGGCAGATGGTAACAATTATGTTGAAATATCAAGGAGGAGACTATGCTTTGTATATGTTTGTTTTAGCTTCATTAAAAAAATAAGATTAAGCTTGATGATTTATGTTTGCATTAATTTTTTTCTATTAAAACTAATATACTGTGTCATAACAAATTCCACGCCTAAAAGAAACCTGGTCTTCTCCCTTAAGATTGCTGAGGAATTACTCTTGTTCAGACTTGTTTCCTTCAAACTGTGATCTTCTTGTCATGCTTTGTAATTGCTGTGACCACAACAAATCGATGATTCTTCAGCTTCAGGTATCTGTGGACACACTGCCTATTTCGTTAGGAACATTTTGCTGCCAGTCAGGTGCTTTAGAACCAAATTGGTTTGTACAGAGAATTCCGTAAGTTGCAAGTATTTTAACAATGATAAAGGTGCAACAGAGCTTATATACCATCATTAGAACAGAAGGTTTCAAGTTGCAGCAGGTGATACTGTTGATTTCAGGGTACTTTCCTGAATTGCTCAAATTTGTCTCTTGTACCACGCCTGATGCCAACAAAGAGCTGCTTAAATGTGTTCGGTTGAAAAATTGATCCAGACCTTGGCATTTTATTATTATGTCCTTAGTTCTCAGGTTGGGTCTTGAGTTATTGCTGCAGAGCAGTAGTGGTTAAAATAAGATCTTGGAATTTATCAAAAGGGAGGTGAGCTGGATGTGGTCATCCACGAGGTCATGGATGTGGTGTGCATGCCTGTGGTCCCAGTTACTCATGGAATGCCCAAGCGGGAGGATCACATAAGCCCAGGAGTTTGAGGCCAGCCTGGCCAACATAGTGAGACCTCGTCTCTGAAACAACTTAAAAAGGTTTTTTTGTTGTTGTTGTTGTCATTCAGCATTTCAGATAAGGACTTAAGATGTAAAGATATTGTTACAGGATGATGCATTGTATTTTCTGCATTGCATGAAAGAATTTTTATTGAAAATCAAGTGACATTTCAAAGGAAGTTCTATTCTGATTATGTCTCTGCCTAAAGTAAACTTCCCAGATTTTAGAAAATGTAATCTTTTAAATTTCAGACTGGTTTTCCCAGTACTTTTATAATCCCATGTTTTGATAAAATATTGAATCATCATTTTATATTCACAAAGGCAAATAACTAGTGTATGAGAATGGGATAATTCACTCTCACTCTTGAAAATATATCTACTCTTCAAGTGAGTAAAAGGTCTAACTCTACTAACTCTGTAAAAGATTGAAAAGAAATTGAATGCCAAGTGTGATACAGGAGAGTTGGCAAGGAAAGATTTTAGCCTGGTGCCAAGGTGAAGATGATATTTGTCTACTGACTCTTTCCTGTTTCAAAACCTTATTTCTTTTTTTCCCTCTAAATCCTACTTTTAACATTGCTGGCCGGGCATGGTGGCTCATGCCTGTAATCCCAGCACTTTGGGAGGCCGAGGCGGGTGGATCACTTGACGTCAGGAGTTCAAGACCAGCCTGGCCAACATGGTGAAACCCCATATCTACTGAAAATACAAAAATTAGGCCGGGCACAGTGGCAGGCGCCTGTAATCCCAGCTACTTGGGAGGCTGAGGTACAAGAATCGCTTGAACCGGGAGGCGAAGGTTGCAATGAGCGGAGATCACACCAATGCCCTCCAAGCTAGGCGACAGACTCAATCTCAAAAAAAAAAAAAAAAAAAAAAGAAATGTACAGAGTATTTTTTTTTTTTTTTTGAGACTGAGTCTCGCTCTGTCGCCCAGGCTGGAGTGCAGTGGCATGATCTCGGCTCACTGCAAGCTCCGCCTCCTGGGTTCACGCCATTCTCCTGCCTCAGCCTCCCAAATAGCTGGGACTACAGGCACCCACCACCAAGCCCGGCTAATTTTTTTGTATTTTTAGTAGAGACGGGGTTTCACCTTGTTAGCCAGGATGGTCTTGATCTCCTGATCTAGTGTTCTGCCCGCCTCAGCCTCCCAAAGTGCTGAGATTACAGGCGTGAGCCACCGCGCCCGGCCTATGCAGTACTTTTTAGAAAAAAAAAAGTTTCTTTTGTGTTTACTAAAGGGAATGCTTTGACAATAGTGTGTGTGTTTTACTAAAGGGAATGCTTTGACAATAGTGTGTGTGTCATTCTTCTTGTTGAAACTGAACTGTATTCTGTAGTCAGCACTTGATTAGTTAGGGAAAGTCCTGCCTTTAAAACCTTTTTGAGAACCAGTGAGCTTTCTGCGCATTGTCTTTTGTTAATATTCTCTGTTGTCACCTTACGTAGTTCAGCTGAAACCTGTCACCCTGTAAGGGAGGGGAGCCCCAAGAGAGTTTTTCTGGGTTGGCATTTTGCATGGTAGCCAAGACAGTTTAGCATCCAGGGTTCACACCAAGAATGGTTTATAGATAATTTTATCGGTGGCTCATGCCTGTAATCCCATCACTTTGGGAGGCTGAGGCGGGTAGATCACTTGAGGTCAGGAGTTGAAGACCAGCCTGGCCAACATGGTGAAATCCCATCTCTACTGAAAATACAAAAATTAGCCGGGCATGATGGCGCACGCCTGTAATCCCAGCTACTCTGGAGGAGGCTGAGGCAGGAGAATCTCTAGAACCTGGGAGGCGGAGGTTGCAGTGAGCTGACAGCGAGACTCAGTCTTAAAAAAAAAAAAAAAAAAAGATAATTATTTAAATTATTTAGCCAATCATTTTGAAACCTCTATATTTTTATAATTATTATCTATATGTTATACAGCATCTCTTTCCATAATTATTTTTGTTACCTTCAGTGTTTTCTGATTATATTTACAACAATATTTTAAACCAACTTTGCATTTTATAACTGATTCAAGTGCTCATTACTAGTCTTTGGAGACCATGATTCCCAGTTTGCAAGTTCTTTATTTTGATTCATTTTTCAATCACTTGAATTGCCTCCTTAAGAAGTTTCTCCTCACACCTGTAATCCCAGCACTTTGGGAGGCCGAGGTGGGCAGATTGCCTAAGCTCAGGAGTTCATGACCAGCCTGGGCAACACAGTGAAACCCTGTCTCTACTAAAATACAAAAAATTAGCTGGGCATGGTCATGTGTACCTGTAATCCCAGCTACTTGGGAGGTTGAGGCAGGAGAATTGCTTGAACTCGGGAGGCGGAGGTTGCAGTGAGCCGAGATTGCACTACTGCACTCCAGCCTGGGCGACAGAGCAAGACTGTCTCAAAAAAAAAGAAGTTTTTCCCCAGGAGAGGACTGTGAGTGGTGTATTTTCCACGTCATTGCGTATTTGAGAGTTGCTTTCCGTGGTCTTCCTTCATGAGGAATGATTTCACTGGGTTTTAAGTCCTGGGTTGCCACTGTTTACTCAGTATATGCAGCCATGTTGCCTTTTGGAATTTAACATTATGGAGACAGCTGATGCTAGTTTTATTTTTATTTCATTGTTTATCTCCTGATTTTTATGTAGAAGAAACATACTGGTTTTTTCGTTTCTTCTTCTTTTTTTTTTGGCAGAGACTGCAGCCTTATTCTCTTTTAAAACTTTTTATTTAGTTGGTTTTTAATTTTTTTAATTTAATTTTTTTTTTGAGACTGAGTCTCACTCTGTCGCCCAGGCTGGAGTGCAGTGGCACGATATCAGCTCACTGCAACCTCCGCCTCCTGGGTTCAAGTGAGTCTCCTGCCTCAGTTTCCCTGGTAGCTGAGATTACAGGTGTGTGTTACCACACCCAGCTAATTTTTTGTATTTTTTTGTAGAGATAGGGGTTTCACCTTGTTGGTCAGGCTGGTCTCAAACTCCTGGCCTCAAGTGATCTGCCCGTCTCGGCCTCTCAAACTGCTGGAATTTCAGGCGTGAGCCACCTCACCTCACCTAGTTAGTTTTTTTAGAGACAGGGTGTCACTCCGTCACCCAGGCTAGAGTACAGGGCGTGATCATAGCTCACTGCAGCCTCCAACGCCTGGGTTCAAGAGACCTTCCTGCCTCAGCTTCCCAAATAGCTGGGACTCCAAGTACGCACCACCACATCTGGCTGATATAGATATGTTTTAAGACAAGGTCTTACCATGTTGTCCAGGCTGGTCTTGAACTCCTAGCTTCAAGTGACCCTCCTGCCTTGGCCTCTCGAAGTGCTAGGATTACAGGTGTGAGCCACCATGCCCAGTTATTTTTTTTTCTGTATCCTTTTTATTAAAAACAGTTTCTAATATGTGTCTGGGAATGAGGTTTTTGTGGATTAAGGGCCGTTCTTTTGAGCTGCTCCCTCTTGGGTCTCCTGGGTTTTTATTTCGGTTTAACTCAGTCATGCTTTCCTCAGTCAAGTCTGATTGTTCTCAAGATGCTTTCATGCCACTTACACAGCTTCTTTGGGAACAGCATTTTTTTTTTTTTTTTTGAGACGGAGTCTTGCTCTGTTGCCCAGGCTAGAGCGCAGTGGGGCGATCTCGGCTCACTGCCAGCTCCACCTCCCAGGTTCACGCCATTCTCCTGTCTTAGGCTCCCAAGTAGCTGGGACTACAGGCGCTGGCCACCATGCCCCCCTAATTTTTTGTATTTTTAGTAGAGACAGGGTTTCACCATGTTAGCCAGGATGGTCCCAATCTCCTGACCTCGTGATCCACTGCCTCAGCCTCCCAAAGTGCTGGGATTAAAGGTGTGAGCCACCGCGCCCCGCCAGGAACAGCTTTGAAGGCATAAGTTGGCTTCCTTTTCTCTTTGTATTAATAATCTTCTTCCTCGGGCCGGGCGTGGTGGCTCACACCTGTTATCCCAGCACTTTGGGAGGCCGAGCTGGGCGGATCACTTGAGGTCAGGAATTCAAGTCCAGCTTGGCCAACATGGTGAAACCCTGTGTCTACTAAAAATACAAAAATTAGTTGGATGTGGTGGCACATGCCTGTAATCCCAGCTACTCCGGAGGCTGAGGCAGGAGAATCGCTGGAATCTGAGAGGTGGAGGTTGCAATGAGCCGAGATCGCACCACTGCAGTCCACCCTGGACAACATAGCGAGACTGTGTCTCAAAATACTACTACTACTACTACTACTACTACTACTACTACTACTACTACTAATGACGACGATAATCTTCTCCCTCAACATTTAATGTCTTCTTTCTCTTTCACATTCTGGCAAGTGTCTCTGCCAAGTCAGCCTCACAGATTCAGCTTTCTAGCCTGCCATTTCTACTCTTTTCTGCTGATGAAACAGTTCATTCTGCTTTGGCTCTGTTAGTTTATGAAATATTCCCTTATTGTAGTCCCACCGTCTCTTCATCCTGGCTCTTCCTTCTATCTTGCTGTGTCTTTTTCTCAGAGGTGGGTCTTAGATGTTTTTGGAGGCTGACTGCTTTCTGAAAGTTCCCTCTGGTTCCACGGTGATGCACGGTCACAGAGGCTGCTGGCCTGGTCTTCTGGACTCCATGTACCCTGACTATGGCATGTTATCGGAAGCTCTTGGTTGTCTCTTTAGAAAGCCAGGTTGAGCGGTTGCCCACAGAGAGCGTGTGCTCCTGCTTTCGGCCTTCTCATCGCCCCTCTGTCGTGGTGGATCCCCCTTCTTAGGTCTACAGGGAGAGGACAGGTCGGGGCACAGCATCTAACCATTTTTATCGTCAAGGCCTTACACAAGTACAGCTCTGTCCAGCTGCAGTAGAATTTTTCTTAATTTCATTGACTGGTTATCTGATATAACAGACCAGGAGTCACAAACTTGACATCAACAGACGACAGACAGGGCACAGACCTTGTTTGTTCTGACCTGCGCAGTGTTTAATATTGATCATTTTAGTGCTTTAAAATGGGTGTGTATCCTCTGGTTAAGCAAGTTCCCACCCCTCCCTGTTGTCTCCCCTCCCAACCCCCTTCCCTCATTTATAGTTTCTGCTTGGGCCCTCAGTGTGTGGCCCTGCCCGACACAGTTAGAGGGCGTGACACCTACTCAATTTCAGTGCACACTGCTACAAGGCTACACCTATTTTGGATCCCACCTTATCTCTTTAATTCTAAGGATGCCCCCCTGCAGAGGGGAGGATATTCATTCATTCACTGGGGCTGTAATGTGCCTGGCCAGAGCTTGTAGCTGTGAATATAGCACTGGATGTGACAGAGAGGGGGGCATCTGCCTTCTCTCCGAGGTTAAGCAAGGGAGAGTTATTCGTGTTTTGTAAGAAGTGTTGGTAACAGCTTGATAAAAACCCTTTCTTTATCTTCATCTTGATTCTCTGACTCCTTTGATAGTTACCTAGGATTCAATCACAATGATCAGTCTTTTTTTTCCTGTAAGGATGTCGAAATCAGATCAATTGAGCTGGTGGAAAAAACCGAGTATTCTGCTTTGTAACTATGAACCGTTTTAGATGCGAGACTAGTTGAAGTAGGGCCGGTCACGGTGGCTCACGCTTATAATCCCAGCACTTTGGGAGGCCGAGGTGGGTGGATCACCTGAGGTTGGGAGTTCGAGACCAGCCTGGCTGACATGATGAAATCCCATCTCTACTAAAAACACAAAAATGGCCGGGCGCAGTGGCTCATGCCTGTAATCCCAGCACTTTGGGAGGCCAAGATGGGCGGATCATGAGGTCAGGAGATCGAGACCTTCCTGGCTAACATGGTGAAACCCTGTCTCTACTAAAAATACAAAAATAAATTAGCCGGGCGCGGTGGTGGGCACCTGTAGTCCCAGCTGCTCAGGAGGCTGAGGCAGGAGAATGGTGTGAACCCGGGAGGCGGAGCTTGCAATGAGCCAAGATGGCGCCACTGCACCCCAGCCTGGGCGACAGAGCGAGACTCCATCTCATGGATAGGAAGAATCAATATTGTGAAAATGGCCATACTGCCCAAGGTAATTTATATCCCCATCAAGCTACCAATGACTTTCTTCACAGAATTGGAAAAAACTACTTTCAAGTTCATATGGAACCAAAAAAGAGCCTGCATTGCCAAGTCAATCCTAAGCCAAAAGAACAAAGCTGGAGGCATCATGCTACCTGACTTCAAACTATACTACAAGGCTACAGTAACCAAAACAACGTGGTACTGTTACCAAAACAGAGATATAGACCAATGGAACAGAACAGAGCCCTCAGAAATAATGCTGCATATCTACAACTATCTGATCTTTGACAAACCTGACAAAAACAAGCAATGGGGAAAGGATTCCCTATTTAATAAATGGTGCTGGGAAAACTGGCTAGCCATATGTAGAAAGCTGAAACTGGATCCCTTCCTTACACCTTATACAAAAATTAATTCAACATGGATTAAAGACTTAAATGTTAGACCTAAAACCATAAAAACCCTAGAAGAAAACCTAGGCATTACCATTCAGGACATAGGCATGGGCAAGGACTTCATGTCTAAAACACCAAAAGCAATGGCAACAAAAGCCAAAATTGACAAATGGGATCTAATTAAACTAAAGAGCTTCTGCACGGCAAAATGAACCACCATCAGAGTGAACAGGCAACCTACAGAATGAGAGAAAATTTTTGCAACCTACTCATCTGACAGAGGGCTAATATCCGGAATCTACAATGAACTCAAACAAATTTACAAGAAAAAAACAAACAACCCTATCAACAAGCGGGCGAAGGATATGAACAGATACTTCTCAAAAGAAGACATTTATGCAGCCAAAAAACACATGAAAAAATGCTCATCATCACTGGCCATCAGAGAAATGCAAATCAAAACCACAATGAGATACCATCTCACACCAGTTAGAATGGTGATCATTAAAAAGTCAGGAAACAACAGGTGCTGGAGAGGATGTGGAGAAATAGGAACACTTTTACACTGTTGGTGGGACTGTAAACTAGTTCAACCATTGTGGAAGTCAGTGTGGCGATTCCTCAGGGATCTAGAACTAGAAATACCATTTGACCCAGCCATCCCATTACTGGATATATACCCAAAGGACTATAAATCATGCTGCTATAAAGACACATGCACACGTATGTTTATTGTGGCACTATTCACAATAGCAAAGACTTGGAACCAACCCAAATGTCCAACAATGATAGACTGGATTAAGAAAATGTGGCACATATACACCATGGAATACTATGCAGCCATAAAAATGATGAGTTCATGTCCTTTGTAGGGACATGGATGAAGCTGGAAACCATCATTCTCAGCAAACTGTCGCAAGGACAAAAAACCAAACATTGTATGTTCTCACTCATAGGTGGGAATTGAACAATGAGAACACATGGACACAGGAAGGGGAACATCACACACCGGGGAATGTTGTGGGGAGCCGGGAGGGATAGCATTAGGAGATATACCTAATGCTAAATGACGAGTTAATGGGTGCAGCACAACATCATGGCACATGTATACGTATGTAACACACCTGCACATTGTGCACATGTACCCTAAAACTTAAAGTATAATAAAAAAAAAATGAGCTGGTTGTGGTGGTGGGTGCCTGTAACCCCAGCTACTTGGGAGGCTGAGGCAGAAGAATCACTTGAACCCGGGAGGCAGAGGTTGCAGTGAGCCGAGATCATGTCATTGCACTCCGGCCTGGGTGACAAGAATGAAACTCTGTCTCAAAAAAAAAAAAAAAAAATTGAAATAAAAAAATAAAAATCCAACTATATGCTTGCATAGGACTAATTTAGCTGGGAGTTACTGAGCAGTTGGACAAACTATCATGAAAAAAATAGGTTGATCTCAGTTTTGCAATATGCAGCTTCTGCTGCTGCTGCTTTTGTTGTTGTTGTTGTTTTAATTTTATTTGAGAGACGGTCTCACACTGTTGCCCAGACTGGAGTGCAGTGGTACAGTCTTGGCTCACTGTAAATTCCACCTCCTGGGCTCAAGCAGTCCTCCCGCTTCAGCCTCCTGAGGAGCTGGGACTACTGGCGTGCACCACCATGTCTGGCTAATTCTTGTATTTTTGGTAGGGATGTTGCTCAGGCTGGTCTGGAACTCCTGCGTCCAAGCAATCCTCTCGCCTCGGCCTCCGAAAGTGCTGAGATTACAGATGTGTCCCACCAATGCGACTTCTTGATTTGAAGTTTTTGTAGTTCATGTGTGTAAAGGACTCTGGAGACCTCCTTGCCACTGGGGTACTGGTTGGAGAGCAGTTCTGCACAGGAGATGTGCTTCTTTAGGGATTTGAAGAATCCTGGCTGTGCGGACCAATTTTCTACTTCTTGTCAGTTGAATGGTGAAAATACGTTAAGCAACTCTAGGGACATCATGCTGACTTTTCTTGGAACATACAGGGTAGATGCAGTAGCTTAGCCACCTGCAGATGCAAGCAATTTAGATGCAAGATGCATTACAACATGTGTGTTTGGCTCACTGCTTGGTGTTAGTAATGAGGTCAAAATATTTTCTGGTGGGGTCCTCCATTCATCTTATTGAACGTTTGTGTGCTAGAATTTGCCAAGTGTTTTTCAACAGTTATTTCTCCTTTGATAATGAAATGACAGCATTAACAGAATTCAGGGCTGTGAAAATGGATGCTGAAAACCCCAGAAGTTTATTAAGAGCCATCTAGGCATCCAGTGCTTGGCATTTGTAATTCTAGTGATCCTCATGTAGTTAATGTGAAGGTCAGTCATGCATCAGGTCTCCTGATTCTATAGCTTCGGCCCTCCCCACCACCCTAGGCTTTTGCCTTTTGAGATATATTTATGGGCTGACTGAAAAAATTTTTAAAGAAGTAAGTCATGATTCTGAAAAGTTTAAGGGCACAAATTTATTGCTGAACTCATAAATCTTCCAAGAAACTTTCATAACCTCATTCTGATTTAATCACCTGGGAAGAAGTGCTAGATGCTTTCTTTGGTTACTAATGAATCACACTACCCTGTGTTGGCCCTAACATGGACAGAGACTACAGGATCTATCACCTCTATCATAGACTCTAAGGGCAATGAGTGGTCCTCCTTTGTAAACTTGGGATTAGGCCGGGTGTGGTGGCTCACACCTGTAATCCCAGCACTTTGGGAGGCCAAGGCAGGCAGATCACTTGAGGCCAGGAGTTCAAGACCAGCCTGGCCAACATAGTGAAACCCTGTCTCTACAAAAAATACAAAACTTAGCCAGGCATGGTGGTGCATGCCTGTAGTCCCAGCTACTTGGGAGGTTGAGGAGGGAGGATCACTTGAACCTGGGAGGTTGAGGCTGCAGTGAGCCGAGATTATGCCACTGCACTCCAGCCTGGGCGATAGAATGAGACCCTGTCTCAAAGAAAAAAAAAAAGTCTTGGGATTAGTGCAGACAGGGAGTCCTTACAAAAGATATTGTGGAATAATTGCTTATGAAGCCACTGATTTTGCAAGAAAGGGTAATGGACACCCGGGCCAAACCTAGTATTCAAAGCAAAGAGCCTCAAATGCAAAAAGTGCTGGTTGTCATATGGTTTAGGGGTAAAAATACTGTGGTATTTTTACTTTATTCTTTAATCACAGATAGGCCCAAGAGATCCTCAAGTTTGTGCCCAAATCTCTCTATGCCAAATTAGCTCCTGTTTAAACTGCGCAAGTAATCAGTTGGAATTAAATGAGATTAGATGGTTCTATTAGATGATTCGCGCTGGGTGACTAGGATTTTAATTTATCTACTACTTGTGTAGGTTCTGAAACCAGGGCTGGAGTCCTTTCAATGATTCGCATTGTTCATTCACTTAGGTGCTTTCACCTTTTGCTCTTCCCTCGCCTTAGCTGTTTTTCATTTTCTGTGATTGTATGTCTGCCTGTGTGTGTGTTTACTTATCGATGTTGTCCCTCTGTCTGATTAGCTCAGTCGACTGTAGCATCTCAGATATGGATATTTTGGGCCCAATGGTAACGGGCTGGAGCATGTGAGAGAGGAGATGAGCTGAAATGGGTCACTCACCAGAAAGGCAATTCTGCAAGTAAGGTGCGTTTATCAGGCGGGGGCCTTGTAATTCCTGCCCTTTGGATTTGCTTTCCTGTCCCCTCCTCTAAGGATTAGACCTTGTTCTGTTTGCCAGGACTGAAGAGGCATCTTTAGAAATTGAATATGGAGAGGTGCAGCCCTTCAAGGGCATGGGAATTTACCACCCATTACTCCCTCTAGACTTGCCCTGATTTTTTATGTTCTGCTTCCCACAAGTGCTCCAGGGGACAACTTCTGTCTAGAGGCTGAGACTGCCTTAAGGTGTTTTGTGTTGATGTAGGGGATTAGATAATTGAGTTTCTGACTTTATGGATGCAAACTTTTCCCTGTCTCTGTAGAGACATATCACAGTTGTACACTTTATATATTTTTGGCTCTGAATGGTAATGACTGATTACCAAAATTCTGTTATAGGCCAGATGCTGTGGCCCATGCCTGTAATCCCAGCACTTTGGGAGGCCAAGGCAGGTGGATCACTTGAGCTCAGGAGTCTGAGACCAGCCTGGGCAACATAGCAAAACCCCGTCTCCACAAAAAAAAAAAAAACAAAAAAAAAAACAAACCACAAAAATCAGCCAGGTGTGGTGGCACGAATGCTCTCTCTATATTTTCCTTGTTCTAGTCACTAAGTATTGGTAGTAATCATTTACGTACTAATCAGAAAATAGTAGTGTCTAACCAGGTGAAGGAGAGAAAGTTAGTTGATGTCTTCTGACAATTACTAGCACTTCATAGAGAAAGATAGCATATTTTGAAAAACGTGCAGATTGGCATATATTTGTGATTTTACTTACATTAGCAAGCATTAATTTTTTAAAAAATCCACTTGAGTTCATATATAGCCTGAAAGAACCTAATGGAGAATTTATTTCAGTCAATACTGTAATTTGTAGAAGAGAATTAGTCATGAGTTGAAGTTTTAATTTTTTTCTTAAATTTGCATAACAAAGGAATTGGCCAGTTTTGTGGCACATTATTTTAAGGATGTGAAGATCTTATAATATTTACATGTTTGCCTTTTTATATCCTAAAAGGATATTAACAATTCTGCCTTTCTGAGATTGAGGTTGAGTATGGATTCCCCCAGAAAACCAAGAGGAAAACCCATGTTAGGACGTCAGTTTGGAGCAGTTAGCGTCTCGAGTGCCCTCTGTGCTGTCATGCATGTGACTAAGATGGTAGGAGTTAAAGTCCTGCCGTAGGGAGCTGCTGTCAGACCAGTGGGCCAAACAGGACTCCTTTCCCCTGATTCACAAGTGGTCTGCTCAGGTGGATCGCCTGAGGTCAGGAGTTCGAGACCAGCTTGGCTGACATGGCAAAAACCCATCTCTATTAAAAATACAAAAATTAGCTGGGTGTGGTGGCGGGCACCTGTAGTCCCAGCTACTCTGGAGGCTGAGGCAGGAGAATCGCTTGAACCCACGAGGGGGAGATTGAAGTGACTTGAGATCGTGCCACTGCACTCCAGCCTGGGCCACCAGAAAAACAACAACAACAACAAAAACAAGTTGTCCACTCAGATTTAAGCCCCCAAATCTCCATCAACACACATTGATCCCATATGCCATACTTCAGGTCCTCCCAAGAATCTTCTCAGGTAACCCTGCTCTGTGGGCTCTTGGAGAATGTCGTAAACACAAACTAACCTTAGCTTAACCTACAGCTGATCTCCCTCCAAGCCCAATGCATAACATCGAGTTTTCCTGTAGCCCATCACTCATGCCAAGAGCGTCCCACAGTTGACATGATACATTGGTCATTTGTGGTGATGTTGAGATGGAGGCCTGCTCTGTCACCCAGGCTGGAGTGCAATGGTGCAATCTCGGCTCACTGCAACTTCCGTCTCCCAGGTTGAAGCGAAAATTCTCCTGCCTCAGCCTCCCGAGTAGCTGGGATTACAGGCATGTGCCACCATGCCTGGCTAATTTTGTGTTTTTAGTAGAGACAGGGTTTTGCCATGTTGGCCAGGCTGGTCCTGACCTCAAGTGATCCACCCACCTCGGCCTCCCAAAGTACTGGGATTACAGGCGTGAGCCACCGCGCCTGGCTGATACATTGGTCATTTTGATGATAATAATTTTGTTTCTCTTTGTGTATTTGTTCACAAAATATTAAGTACTGGATTCGTGCTGGGCACAAGTATATGTTAATATGCTTAACATTCACTTTTATTTTTTTTTTTTTTGAGACGGAGTCTGGCTCTGTTGCCCAGGCTGGAGTGCAGTGGCGTGATCTCAGCTCACTGCAAGCTCCGCCTCCCGGGTTCACGCCATTCTCCTGCCTCAGCCTCCCGAGTAGCTGGGACTACAGGTGCCCGCCACCATGCCCGTCTAATTTTTTGTATTTTTAGTACAGACGGGGTTTCACCGTGTTAGCCAGGATGGTCTTGATCTCCTGACCTCATGATCCGCCTGCCTCGGCCTCCCAAAGTGCTGGGATTACAGGCATGAGCCACCACACCTGGCCCATATTCACATATTATACATTGAACGTACGTATGACATGCAAGATAAAACACATGGCGGTGGGAGTTGCACGGCTTTGCTGCTGATACTGAAATCACTTCGCCTCTATGGGGAATCTGTAAATTTAAGTGTTTAAGCCAGGAAATTGATTGCTGAGGTCCATTGCAAGACTAATATTTTGTGACCTTACCTAACCCTTAAAAGGGGTAAATATAGCACTATTCATATCTTCTCTCTCTGAAGCTTCCTTTCTGCTCATTTTTTCAGGAATGTCAAAATAAAAACTGGAGAATGGTTCTATGAGGAACGAGCCAAGAAATTTCCAACTGGAGGTAAATGCTCTTTACTTTTTTAGTAAAGTAAAATGATCTATTCCTAGTTTTAAAATATTTGATGTTAAGACTTTGGAATATAAGCAACATGATGGGTGTAGTCTGCGGGCCCCTATGTCTTGCCGTTCCATTTGCTGATGCTCTCACTGTAATTCACGCTGCTCATTCCCTCTGCTCGCTACTCTTCCCTCCGCTGCATTTCCACCTCTGAGGTTGGCCCTATTCCTTTTTTTTTTTTTTTTTTTTGAGGCGAAGTCTTGCTCTGTCGCCAGGCTGGAGTGCAGTGGCACAATCTCGGCTCACTGCAACCTCCATCTCCTAGGTTTAAGCGATTCTGCTGCCTCAGCCTCCCGAGTACCTGGGATTACAGGCACGTGCCACCACAGTCGGCTAATTTTTCTATTTTTAGTAGAGACGGGGTTTCACCATGTTGGCCAGGATGGTCTCGATCTCCTGACCTCGTGATCTGCCCGCCTCGGCCTCCCAAGGTGCTGGGATTACAGGCGTGAGCCACTGGGCCCAGCCAGGTTGGCCCCATTCTTTAAGGCTCGTGCACCACAAGGTTTGCCTGGCTTCCTGCTTCTAGGCGTGATGTCCCCTCCTCTGAAACACCATCAGTGCTGGGTTTGTAATTCTCTTCTGTAATTGTTGCAAAGTTCCTTATATTGTAGCATTGTTTGTGCACTTCTGTTTCTCTACAAGCAGTAACTGTGATTTTAAAATCTTGTTAGCCCGTATTGCACCAAAGCACAATACCTTGTTTATAATACTTGAGCAAGATGATTGAATCAGTGAGGACCACAGTGAGTGAAGAGCGTTTGAACTGAGCAGAGGTTGATGGTTGTGGAGTGAGCGCATGTTGCAGTAATATGGGTGGAAGCATTTTGTCCGTATACTGTGAATGTCTTATAATGAGATGTTGACCTAAAGAAGGAAACTGAGGCAAAACTAATATAGGTGGAGAGTTTATCTGGGCCAAGGCTGAGGTCTGCATCCCAGGAAACACTTTCAAGGGCTCTGGAGAACAAAGGAGAGAAGGGTGAATCAGGAGAGGGGCGATTACAAAAGCTGGTTTTCAGGAATTCTCGTGGGTTTACGGAAATACCATTGATTCATGATTGGCTATCCATTGCTGAGCTATAGGCTGTGGGTGATGGTGTCCAGTGTGTGGCATTGTTAGGATAATGTATGGCTATTGGTGGTGACACTCAATCTAGAGTCCATAGAGCAAGTGGCTTTGAAATGATTAGCCCAAGTTGGGGGACGTGATTGCGGGCTCATTTCAGTGTCTCTCTAGGCCTGATGCTTTAAAGGAGGCTTGTGTTTTTTACATTAAAAGTTTATTTTCTTTTTCAAAAGTATTTGCAATGTATGGTGTGCCGGTGTAATTAGTAGCTGGGACCTGGAACTGTGGAGAGAACGATTTTTGCTTTGATCACGGAAGAGCTGTGATGAGGCATCAGGACAAAGGCGCACACAGGCTCCGTCACGGTGGAGTGCGGGCAGGTGCTGTGGGAACCACATCTGACTGTATCAGGGATGCGGGCAGCACCCCTCCTCTGTGATGTGATCATGGGGACCTAGACTCACAGCCTGACTCAGAGGGCAGCGGTGGCTCTTTTCTAGAAAAAGTGGCAATTTGCAGGTAGGGAAATAAGCCATAGAACCTCACCCAAAAGTTTGTTGGCAGTAAAGGAAGCCATTCATTTGGGTTGATATTCAGCTTTTATAAAGGGTGGATTTGCCCAGGTGTAGATTTGGTCGGTACTAAATTATCCCATGGTTTATATTCCTGGCTCTTCTTAAAAAAAAAAAATGCTGCTTCTGCCAAGTTTATTGGAAACCTGGAGGAAAAAACTAATACTAAGGGTCATGTCAGGCAATGGAATGAGGCAGGGTTGCTGTTTCCTCTAAGCCAGTGTTTCTCAACAGCTTCTTACCGCCACCCTCTCCCCTACCCCACATAGCCTTTTTAGAGACTTTTTCAAAGTTGCTACCATAACATTTTGATATCACACATATCATATATCTATGTACTGAGGCCTTTTGGAGAGCCACAGACTGTTGAAATAGCTAAGATTTGCTACCAATCTTTGTCCCCTTAGGGGTGCCATCATCCCATGTGGAATGTGTGACCTTGGCAAAGCAGCTGCGGCACAGGACTTTTTTCTGTTTTTATTGCTTTTATGTTTCTCTCTCTCTCTCTTTTTTTTTTTTTTTTTTTTTTTAGACGGAGTCTCGTTCTGTCATCCAGGCTGGAGTGCAGTAGCATGATCTCAGCTCACTGTAAACTCCCCCTCCTGGGTTCAAGGGATTCTCCTGCCTCAGCCTCCTGAGTAGCTGGGATTACAGGCACACGCCCCATGTCTGGCTAATTTTTGTATTTTTAGTAGAGATGGAGTTTCACCTTGTTGACTGGTCTTGAACTCCTGACCTCAAGTGATCTGCCCACCTTGGCCTCCCAAAGTGCTGGGATTACAGGTATGAGACACTTCACTCGGCCACTTTTGTGTTTCTTTAAAATACTTTTTTGACCGGGCCCGGTGGCTCACACCTGTAATCCCAGCACTTTGGGAGGCCGAGGTGGGCAGATCACCTGAGATTGGGAGTTCGAGACCAGCCTGACCAACATGGAGAAACCCCGTCTCTACTAAAAATACAAAATTAGCCGGGCATGGTGGCACCTGCCTGTAATCCCAGCTATTCAGGAGACTGAGGCAGGAGAATTGCTTAAACCTGGGAGGCGGAGGTTGCTGCGAGCCGAGATCATGCCATTGCACTCCAGCCTGGGCAACGAGAGTGAAACTCCATCTCAAAAACAAACAAACAAAAACAAAACCTTTTTGTTGGTGGGCTGGAGCCTTCTTCAGAAGGTAGAGTCTACCCTTTTCCACATCAATTCCTAGCTTATAAACAGTAGTGCTGTAGGAGGTGAAGTTTGTCATTTCTCAATGCCAACTCAGTGCAGACATCTGCTTCACTGAAAACGTTTTCTACATCGTTGGACGTTCTAGCATCATTATTTCAGGTAAGTAGTTTTCATATGTGCATGAATGTATGTGTGTGTGTGTGCACACACGTTACCATCTTGTCATCTTTTCAGCACTTCATGTCTCCTGAGTGAGTAGGAGAAGTATGTTATCAAGGTGACTTAAGATAAAAAGGGAATTAGGAAAGAGGTGAGACTGGTGTCTTAGGGTTTTCTTTCTTGCCTTGTAACTTCAAGAATAAAAACATCAGTAAGGACAAACAAACCAGGGTCAGGAAGATCAACCTAAGCATAAGTCATTCTTTTTTGCTGATGTCGTTTCTATCAATGTACAAAATAAACACCAGAAAAGCCCCAACTTTCCCTCCTTCTCTACAATGCTTCCTCAAATGCCAAGGTGCCTCATTTTCCCATTGTCCTGTTTCAGTAGAGTTGGGGTAAGAGGCATGGAACTATGGGGGGAAATGCCAGGTTAGGAGCACACAAGTAGTGCTATGAGCCAGACCAGGTTGGGTGGAGTTTGCAGTGGGTGAGTCAGGAAAGGTAACAAGGATCAGGTGACAGAGGTTTAGGTGGACAGGCAGGAATTCCACCACGCTCCTATTTGTGGCCCTAAAAGAGAACCAGGTGCAGTCATTGAGGTGTTGAATTGAATTTGTGCTGTAGCAGTTAAGATCCACTTAGGGAAATAGAAACTGTCTGGTTATTTGAATAAGAATTTACTTTAGGGATTGGTTAGACAGGAATTGGAGGTAAAAAGGGAATAGTGAGAGAACAGAGCTAGCAGCTGCAGGAGGCAGACACCCTCCGACCCTGTTGAGCTGATGCTGGCCAGACACAGGTCGGAAGGAAGGCGTGAGCCCCTTCTCCCTCCTCCTGGCCCTGGTCTCCCTCTGGAAGCCCCCATTGGACCCTAATAGGGAGGCAACTGCAACCTCAATTCTCTGATGTGTTCCGGAAAAAGTGGTTTTGCATGTTCTCTAGTGTTTTTGTTGTCATGGTACCGGCAATACTCTTTCCAGCCCTCTATATCCTGAGCAGAAGTTAGAAAAACTAGATGGTGGTTTAAACCACAAAAGTGTACAGACAGCTCCAATCTGTGCCTCTTTCCACGCACTGGTTATCTATTGCTGTATAGCAAATTCCCCTCAAACCTAGTGACATAAATCAAGTAACATTCTTTGACAGTTTCTGTCTTCAGTGGAAGGCTCGCCTGGGGCTGGGGGATCTGTGCTCTTGAGGCTTACCCTCATACCTGGCCAGTGACTGCTGGTGTTGGGAGGAGGACTTGGTTCCTCACCATGGGGATATCTCCACAGGGCTGCTTGAGTGTCCTCATGACATGGCGGCTGGCTTCTCCCAGGGCACGTGATCCAAGAGAGAGAAAAGCAGAGCCCCACAATATCTTTTATGGTCTAGCTTCAGAAGCCACACCCTGTCATTTCTGCTATGCCCTATGGGTCCCACAGGTCAGCCCTAGTCAGAGGGGACAAAGGGTCTGAATATCAGGAAGCAAGAATCACTGGGACTGTCTGTGTGCTACCAAATCCTGTGTTCCTTGTTTTGGGAGAATGGCGACACCTCTCACTCTGTCTCCAAATCCACAGATCTGAGAATCAAACTGGACTCCTTTGTTCCTCATTCTGCCGCTACATCTGGTCAGTCAGCAAATCCTGACATTTCTGCCTCCTGAGTCTCTGGAATCTTCCTCTGCCCTTCATTCTCACTTCCAACGTAGCAGCTCCTAACTGGTTCCCACTGACCCAATCTGCTTCCCCCTTGGTCCATCTTCTATTCTGTGAAGAGAGGGAGCTTCCTTTTCTCTTTGAAAGGAAGTTACTTACTTTCTGATTACAGAAGTAATGCAAACGTTGCAAGCATTTGGGAAACACAGAATAGTATGTAGATGCAATGGAAATACTACCACAGTCTCAAATTAGTGTAAATTACATGCACTTGTACACACCTGCACACTCCCAGCCTTCTCTCTAGGTGAGCCTGTGTATATGTGTGTGCACAGATAGACTTATCCAATTTCAAATGTATTGTGATCACACTCTATGTGGTTTTATTTTGCTTTTACAATTCAACTTGGTATAAACATTTTCCTATGTTATTAAGACTTCTTCCAAAATGTATTGATGACTCCATAAAATACACCAAATATATGCACTGTAGTTTATTTAACCTGTTCCCGAGTGTCTGTGAGTATATCACCATATTTGATTTTTCATGTTATAGATAACTCTGTGATGAACGTCTTGTACAGGTATCTTGACATGTCTGTTTATTTTGGGGGGATAAATTCTTAGAAGAATGATTGGTCAAGTGTATGAATACTTGAAAGGCTTTTGATGTTTTGCCAAATTACCCTCTGGGAGTGTGTGCTTATTTACAACAGGCTGGCAGGGTACACAAATTTCCTTCTTCCCACACTCTGGCCCCCATTACATTCTGAGTTTTGAAGCATGATTTCAAATTACATTCATGTAATAAACTAGATGCTAGGCTCAGTGGCTCATGCCTGTAACCCCAGCATTTTTGGAGGTCAAGGCAGGAGGATCGCTTGAGCCCAGGAGTTCAAGACCAGCCTGGGCAGCATAGTGAGATCCTGTCTCTTAAAAAATGAAATGAAATTAAAAAATTAAAACCTAGAAAATGAAGAAAATCATAAAGAGCAATGTTAAAAATACAGCAGCTTCACCCAGAGAACAATTCTTGACATTTTAGTATATATTATTTCTGTTCTTTTGTGAGTGTATGTATCTATGCTTGTGGGTGCATATCTGTATGTGTGGATATATGTGTGTGTATACACACATATACATAGACTTTTTAAAAGTATTTAGGTTGAACCATAAGAAATTGGTATTTTTAGGCAAAAAATTATTGAGTAGAGGCAATTTCACATGAGTCAGGCTAATATATTTACATAATTGAAATCAAATTGCATGTACAGTTTTATCCTAATGTTTCTTCATGTAATAATTTATAAGGAACATTTTCAGTGTCCATAAATATCGTTGGCTATATGATTTCTGATGAGTGTATCTCACCCCGTCATAGGAATGTGTCATCATTTGTTTAACCAAATAACTATTGTTGGATAGTTAGGGGATTTCCAGTTTTCTGTTGCATTTTTGAAAGTTTATAATGTTATTAAAATGAGAATAATGCAAAGAATATCCTTGTAGATATCTCTTTGGCACATCTCTGAATATTTCTAGAAAGAGAACAAGATGAAGGTTAGGAATGTTGCCTCCTTTAGAAAGGGTGTGGAATTATCCTTGAAAATAAACCAACATGCAAACCAACAGATAACTTTATCAGTTTGGCAAAACAACATTGGTCATGCAAAATGGTTTTCTCATCGTTTTGATTTGAATTCATCTCATCACGAATAAGATTGAGTATCTTCCACTTTTCAACCTTCTGTAGATGTTCTTGGTATGTGAAGGCGATTAGTCCTTTTCAATCATGTTAGTTGCATGTTATCTTCCTAGTACATGGCCTTCTTTATAATTTTGTTTTTAACACAAAGAAGTTTTTTGTTTGCTTGTAGGCAAATCTCCTTTTCCTGTATAATTTCTTTTGCTTTTATGCTTCGAGACTTCTTCCTTATCCTGTGATAGGTTAAATATCCACATTAATTTTCTTCTAATTTTTACTTAACTTCTTTTTTTTTTCCCCTTGAGACAGAGTCTCACTCTGTCACCCAGGCTGGAGTACCATGGTGCAATCTTGGCTCACTGCAACCTCCACCGCCTGGGTTCAAGCGATTCTTCTGCCTCAGCCTCCCAAGTAGCTGGGATTATAGGCACATGTCACCATGCTCGGCTGATTTTTGTATTTTTAGTAGAGACGGGGTTTCATTATGTTGGCCAGCCTGGTCTTGAACTCCTGGCCTCAAGTGATTCGCCTGCCTTGGCCTCCCAAAGTGCTGGGATTATAGGCCTGAGCCACCATGTTAACTCTTTACAATCATCAGGAGGCCCTATCTAATTTTTTTTCCTCCCAATCCTTGATGTTCCTGGTACCATTTGTTACATAACCATTCCCTTTCCCATTGCGTTGTAACCCAGGGCCACTGATTGGCACAGCGTGGGGCACCACTCTCCTTGTGCCCAGCCCTGCGCTCCAGCGGGTGCTGTCTCATAGAGGACACACGGTGCCCTCTCCTTCACCTGCAACTCTTGGCAATTTGGCCCTAGCCAGATTTTGAATGTTTGAGAGCAGGAGCTATGAGTAAAGGAATAAGTGAATAAATAAATTGAGCAGGGATCTGCTCATTTGGCCACAAAAAGTGCTGTTAGAGGGAGTAGTGTCCCTTGTCAGTGCCCAGCACTGAGTAGGCACCTTACAAATGTAGACTTCCTTCCCTTTTTGGCATGGGGAAACCTAAAGCTAAATGTAACATTCAGTTGCAGTAATTCCAGGAATCATTACACCCTCTGCACCCAGTTTCCTTTTTATTAGCTTTTACTCATTTCTCTTTTGATGATCTTATTGGATATGTGCAATTTAAGATAAAATGCCCCCCAGATTTCCTTGGAAGTAGACAAGCTATAAGAATCCAGTGAAGAATAATAAATTGTGGTAATATGTGTTGTGCTATTTTTTCAACTATTAAAACAATTTAAAAAACAAGAAAAAATGAGCCTCAGTTCTTCATTTTGTAGAGCGATAGTACAAAAAATTTTAAATATTTTGATTTATTTTAAAATTTTTCTGATTATAGGCTGGCTTTTTCCCCTAAAATTTCATAACTTGATATTTAGTTTTGTGGTCTTAAAATAATTTCTTTGATGCCACCGTGGTGGTTCATCTGTAGTGCATTCGAATTATCAAAGCACCCAGACCTTCATAGGCTCTCTTGCCTTTAGGAAGCTCCCCAGGACAACCTGGCGTCATCACCTTCTGTGCCTCCATCCACGGGCATTTGGCAATCCGTGCAGAGGGTTTTTAATGTGGTTCCTGGACCCACGCTCCAGGATCAGCTGCAAACTGATTCAAATTCGACCTTCCTGGCCTCACACACACAGGTTCTAATTTGGTGGGGCCAGATGAGGTTCAAGAGTGAATGTTTGGCTAAGGGCTGTGGCTCATGCCTGTAATCCCAGCACTTTGGGAGGATGAGGTGGGAGGATCATTTGAGGCCAGGAGTTTGAGGCCAGCCTGGTCAACATGGTGAAACGCTGTCTCTAATAAAAATACAAAAATTAGCTGGACATAGTGACACACGCTTGTAATCCCAGCTGCTCGGGGGGTTGAGGCAGGAGAATCGCTTGAACCCGGGAGGCGGAGGTTGCAGTGAGCCAAGATCATGCCACTGCATCCAGCCTGGGCAGCAACTGAGACTCCATCTCAAAAGAAAAAATAAAAAAGTGACTGTTTAACAGTTCCCCAAGTAACTTTTTAATGTACTTTAAGTAAAGTAACAAAATTAGTAAACAATTATGATAGAACTTTTTTAGATCACTAATAACTAGAAAACAAGCTGAAAATTCATCTCTCCTCTTTTGTCATCTGCTAAGCGTATAGAAATGATGCCCTCTTCTGGCTCCTCCCTGTAAATGCACATCTTTTACTTTTTTTCTTTTTTTTAACAACCATGACATTCTGTTACTTGATGTACAAGCTTAAAAGCCAAACGATGACAATATTAATATTAAACTTTTTTTTTTCTTTTTTGAGACGGAGTCTCGCTCTGTCGCCCAGGCTGGAGTGCAGTGATGTGATCTCGGCTCTCTGCAAGCTCCGCCTCCCGGGTTCACGCCATTCTCCTGCCTCAGCCTCCTGAGTAGCTGGGACTACGGGCACCTGTCACCACGCCTGGCTAATTTTTTGTATTTTTAGTAGAGACGGGGTTTCACCGTGTTAGCCAGGATGGTCTCGATCTCCTGACCTCGTGGTCCGCCCGCCTCGGCCTCCCAAAGTGCTGGGATTACAGGCGTGAGCCACCGCGCCCGGCCAATATTAAACTTTCTTAAGTTAAGAAATAGTTGTAATTTCTTAATGCCTGTAATTCCAGCACTTTGGGAGGCCGAGGCGGGCGGATCACGAGGTCAGGAGATCGAGACCATCCTGGCTAACACGGTGAAACCCCGTCTCTACTAAAAATACACAAAAATTAGCCGGGCGTGGTGGTGGGCGCCTGTAGTCCCAGCTACTTGGGAGGCTGAGGCAGGAGAACGGTGGGAACTTGGGAACTGGAGCTTGCAGTGAGCCCAGATTGTGTCACTGCACTCCAGCCTGGGCGACAGAGCGAGACTCTGTCTCAAAAAAAAAGAAAAAAGAAAAAAAGAAAAAAAAATGGTTAAATGTAACAGATAAGCAGTCTACTCAGACTTTCACTGTATTTCTAATAGGGAAATAAAATAATTTAGAAAGGCTAAGGCTTAACATAGCCTTTGATAATGCTCTCAATGATTCATCATGTAACTAACCAGGTTAATTATTGTATCTTATAATTATGAAGGAAAATGACCTTTATCCCTCCCTCCCAGCAGTAAACGTGATTGAGTTCTTCAAGTGACTTTTCCAAGTTGTATTCTTCTGCCTGGGCAGTTTAGACATGATCTGTCCCATCACAGGGTTATGAGGACGGCATCAGATTGGCTGTGTGGGCTTGAAACACTCAGGCTCATGAGTTAAAAGAAGCAGGTGCCAGGCCGGGCGCGGTGGCTCACGCCTGTAATCCCAGCACTTTGGGAGGCCAAGGAGGGCGGATCACGAGATCAGGAGATGGAGACCATCTTGGCTAACGTGGTGAAATCCCGTCTCTACTAAAAAAAAAAAAAAAAAAAAAAAAAAAATACAAAAAATTAGACGGGCGTGGTGGTGGGCGCCTGTGGTCCCAGCCACTCGGCAGGCTGAGGCAGGAGAATGGCATGAACCTGGGAGGTGGAGGTTGCAGTAAGCCGAGATCGTGCCACTGCACTCCAGCCTGGGCGACAGAGCGAGACTCCGTCTCAAAAAAAAGAAAAAAAAAGAAGCAGGTGCCAGTCAATACGTAGCTGACTCTATCCCAGTGCCCTGCCTGCCTCTCCTCTCCGTTGGTTTGCTCAGTAAACACCCCTCATCCCTGCAATTCATCAAATGGATTCCACAAGGATGATTCTGTAAAGCTTTCTTTGAATTACAAATGGAGTCCGTAGTTTATGTGTGCTTATACTCCTAAGAGGATGTCTTTATGAAGTCATGTTTATTTCCCAGATAAAAATTTTAAAAATTTTACATAGACTTTTGTTTTATTTTTTTGAGACAGCGTCTCATTTTGTCACCTAACCTGGAGCACAGTGGCGGGATCTTGGCTCACTGCAGCCTCAAGTTCTTTGGCTCAAGAAATTCTCCCACTTCAGCCCCCCAAGTAGCTGGGATCACAGGCATGCACCACTACACCTGGCTAATTTGTTTTGTTTTGTTCTGCTGACATGGAGTCTCACTCTGTCACCCAGGCTGGAGTGCAGTGGTGCGATCTTGGCTCACTGCAACCTCTGCCTCCCTTCAAGCGATTCTCCTATCTCAGCCTCCTGAGTAGTGGAGATTACAGGTGCATGCCACTACACCCAGCTGACTTTTGCATTTTTAGTAGAGATGGGGTTTCACCATGTTGGCCAAGCTGGTGTCAAACTCCTGACCTCAAATGATCCACCTGCCTCGGCTTCCAAAAGTGCTGGGATTACAGGTGTGCCACTGAATCCAGCCTTTCTTTCTTTTCGTTTTCTTTCTTTCTTTCTTTTTGGTAGAGACAGGGTTTTGCCGTGTTGCCCAGGCTGGTCTCGAACTCCTGAGCTCAAGTGATCCACCTGCGCCGGCCTCCAAAAGTGCTGGGATTACAGATGTGCCACTGCATCCAGCCTTTCTTTTTCTTTTTTTCTTTTTTTTTTTTTTGTAGATACAGGGTTTTGCCATGTTGCCCAGGCTGGTCTCGAACTCCTGAGTTCAAGTGATCCACCTGCCTTGGCCTCCCAAATTGCTAAGACTGTAGGCGTAAGCCACTGTGCCTGGCCTGCTTTTATTTTAAAGGAAAGGTGGATCCTATTCTTGAATATTTTGTTACTACTCTCCTCAAGAGGAAAGATAAACACATCACCACTAAAAGAAGTGTGTGTCTTGGTAGTGTTTTCCCAGCAGATTGGATTGCTTGTTGTGTCTCAGAGATTTTTAGACAGGTCCATTTAAACTAAGTAGAGCCAAGACTATCAAATCAGATTTTATGATTAATGTAATAAGACCTTGCCCTTCAAAATTTTTTGCTTTCTCCCTGTGTTTCTAGATAATAATCTTCCTGAGACAGGCTCTTGATTTTATTCTTTTTTTTTTTTTTTCTTTTTTTGAGATGAAGTTTCTCTCTGTCACCCAGGCTGGAGTGCAGTGGAGTGATATTGGCTCGCTACAACCTCCGCCTCCTAGGATCAAGCAATCCTCCCTCTCAGCCTCCCAAGTAACTGGGACCACAGGTGCACGCCACCACGCCTGGTTAGTTTTTCTATTTTTAGTAGAGATGGGGTTTTGCCATATTGCCCAGGCTGGTCCTGAACTCCTGGGCTCAAGTGATCTGCCCACCTCGGCCTCCCAAAATGCTGGGGTTACAGGCATGAGCCACTGCACCTGGCTGATTTTATTCATTTTTTATTTCATGATGCCTTTGGCTTTGCACATAGTAGCAACACAAAAATTGAATTGATTAGAAGGTCCAAGTCACTTTGAATACATGAATTTAACCTAGACATTTTTTGTATCTCAAGTATCTTAACTGGATGGCTGGAGTTTCCCCGATGCTTTCTGAGCACCTGCGTTCCTTCCAGGACTGCTTCTTTGTCTGTATGTCTCCTGATGTCTTCTGAGCCCTGTCCATCACTCCTTGATAATGAGGTCACTTTAGGCAGCCTACTTCTTGGTCCTGAATTGTCACGACTACTCCACTACTTACATGCTTCATTGGGTTTTGATTCACTGTTTTTGGAATGGAGGAAGAACCATGATTAGGTGGGCTGGTTATCAGGTTCGTCAATATTTTATTTTACTAAATACTCCCTGCTCTTTTGGGAGCTGGCAAACAACAGCCTGCAAGCCAAATCTGGCCCATCACCCTGCTTTTGTAAATAAAGTTTTATTGGAACAAGGCCATGTTCACTCATTCTCATATCCATGGCTGCTTTTGCAACAGGTTGAATAGTTGCAACAGAGACCTTATGGCCGGCAAAGCCTGAAATTTTCTACCAAAAAATTTACAGAAAAAGTTTGCTGACCTCTACTCTAGAAGATCAGTTGATAAAATACAACAACGTTTTCATGCCCATCATTATTTTTCCTATTTCAATGAATAGCATGGAAACCAAGGTGAAGTAATTGAACTGAAGGGATTTCTGAATGAAGGATTCATGTGTTCATATGTTTAGACAAAATTACTCATTAGACTAGTTTTTAGGGAGTAATTTGCTGCTGTTAAACTACCTCTTCATATGAATAATTTTTTAAAAGAGCAGACACATATATACTTAAATAGGAAATAATTTTGAATTTAATAACTTCATGTTCATTTTTAAAATTGTGGCAAAATATGCACAATATAAAATTTGCCATTTTAGCCACTTTTAAGCATTAAGTTCATTGGCATTAAGTATATTTGCATTGTTGTGCCAACATCACCACCATCTGTTTCTAGAGCTTTTTCATTCTGCTATATTGAAACCCTGTACCCATTAAACAATAACTCTGCATCCTCCCCTTCCCCCACTGTCCTACATTCTGTCTGTATGAATTTGACTACTCTAGGTACCACATATAAGTGGAATCATAATGTATTTGTTCTTTTGTATCTGGCTTATTTCACTTAGCAAAATGTCCTCAGGGTTCATTCATGTTGTAGAGCATGTATCAGAATTTCATTCCTTTTTGTGGATGAATAGTATTCTGTGTCATGGATATACCATGCTTTGTTTATCCATTCATCCGCTGATGGACATTTGGGTTGTTTCCACCTCTTGACCATTGTGAATAATGCTACCGGGAACATTGGTGTACAAATATTTATTAGAGTTCCTGCTTTAAATCCTTTTGTGTTTATACTCAGAAGTGGAATTACTGGATCAAATGGTAATTCTATGTTTAATTTATTGAGGAACTGCCATGGAATTTTCAGCATCTGCTGCCCTATTTTATTATACTTCCCCACTAGCAATGCACAAGGGTTCCAATTTTTTCACAACCACACTAACACTTATTTTATTAACACTTTTTTTTTGAGATGAAGTCTCACTCTGTTGCCAGGCTGGAGTACAGTGGTGCTATCTCGGCTGACTGCAATTTCTGCCTCCAGGGTTCAAGCGATTCCCGTGTCTCAGCCTCCTGAGTAGCTGGGACTACAGGTGCATGCCACCACACCTGACTAATTTTTTTTTTTTTTTTTTGTATTTTAGTAGAGACGGGGTTTCACCATGTTGGCCAGTACGGTCTCCATCTCCTGACCTCGTGATCTGCCTGCCTCGGCCTCCCAAAGTGCTGGGATTACAGGTGTGAGCCACTGCACCTGGCCAACACTTATTTTTATAACACTTATTTTATATTTTCTTTTTTTTTTTTTTTTGAGACGGAGTCTCGCTCTGTTGCCCAGGCTGGAGTGCAGTGGAGCGATCTTGGCTCACTGCAAGCTCCGCCTCCCGGGTTCACGCCATTCTCCTGCCTCAGCCTCCTGAGTAGCTGGGACTACAGGTGCCCGCCACCACGGCCGGCTAATTTTTTGTACTTTTAGCAGAGACGGGGTTTCACTGTGTTAGCCAGGATGGTCTTGATCTCCTGACCTCGTGATCCACCCTCCTCGGCCTCCCAAAGTGCTGGGATTACAGGCATGAGCCACCGCACCTGGCCTGTTGTTGTATTTATAACCACCACCTCTTATATGGCAAGCCGTCTTCTGGGTACCAGGAACAGCGAGATGCAGAAGATGAGGCCATGTCCTCAGAAAGGGGAGAGACAGATGCATATTGATTACAGTGGAGTCAGAGGAGTTTTAGTGCAGGCGTGCACAGTAACCACAATGGGGCCAGCCTGGTGAGGACAGTCATGGAATCCCTATGAATGAACTCTTAGAAGGGTCATGGAGGAGGTGAGCTGGGGTGTAGATGAAGGAGTGTGAGCTGGGGTGTAGATGAAGGAGTGTGAGCTGGGGTGTAGATGAAGGAGTGTGAGCTGGGGTGTAGATGAAGGACTGTCTGGGGGGAGGAGCCATGGGGAGAGGGTCATGGAGGAGTGTGAGCTGGGGTGTAGATGAAGGCTGTCTAGGGGGGAGGAGCCGTGGGAAGAGGGTCATGGAGGAGTGTGAGCTGGGGTGTAGATGAAGGCTGTCTGGGGGGAGGAGCCGTGGGGAGAGGGTCATGGAGGAGTGTGAGCTGGGGTGTAGATGAAGGACTGTCTGGGGGGAGGAGCCATGGGAAGAGGGTCATGGAGGAGTGTGAGCTGGGGTGTAGATGAAGGACTGTCTGGGGGGAGGAGCCATGGGAAGAGGGTCATGGAGGAGTGTGAGCTGGGGTGTAGATGAAGGGCTGTCTAGGGGGGAGGAGCCGTGGGGAGAGGGTCATGGAGGAGTGTGAGCTGGGGTGTAGATGAAGGACTGTCTGGGGGGAGGAGCCATGGGAAGAGGGTCATGGAGGAGTGTGAGCTGGGGTGTAGATGAAGGACTGTCTGGGGGGAGGAGCCATGGGAAGAGGGTCATGGAGGAGTGTGAGCTGGGGTGTAGATGAAGGACTGTCTGGGGGGAGGAGCCATGGGAAGAGGGTCATGGAGGAGTGTGAGCTGGGGTGTAGATGAAGGACTGTCTGGGGGGAGGAGCCATGGGGAGAGGGTCATGGAGGAGTGTGAGCTGGGGTGTAGATGAAGGAGTGTGAGCTGGGGTGTAGATGAAGGCTGTCTAGGGGGGAGGAGCCGTGGGGAGAGGGTCATGGAGGAGTGTGAGCTGGGGTGTAGATGAAGGCTGTCTAGGGGGGAGGAGCCGTGGGGAGAGGGTCATGGAGGAGTGTGAGCTGGGGTGTAGATGAAGGAGGTGAGCTGGGGTGTAGATGAAGGAGTGTGAGCTGGGGTGTAGATGAAGGACTGTCTGGGGGGAGGAGCCATGGGGAGAGGGTCATGGAGGAGTGTGAGCTGGGGTGTAGATGAAGGAGGTGAGCTGGGGTGTAGATGAAGGAGTGTGAGCTGGGGTGTAGATGAAGGACTGTCTGGGGGGAGGAGCCATGGGGAGAGGGTCATGGAGGAGTGTGAGCTGGGGTGTAGATGAAGGGCTGTCTGGGGGGAGGAGCCGTGGGAAGAGGGTCATGGAGGAGTGTGAGCTGGGGTGTACATGAAGGCTGTCTAGGGGGGAGGAGCCATGGGGAGAGGGTCATGAAGGAGTGTGAGCTGGGGTGTAGATGAAGGGCTGTTCTGGGGGGGAGGAGGCGTGGGGAGAGGCACAAGGCCTGGAGTGGGCACAGGCAGCTGGGAGGCTCTGTTTGACTGGGGCTGAGCGAAGGGGATGGGGGTGGCAGAAGGGGACAGTGGAGAGGCAGGTAGTCACTCAAGCACCCGCGGCCTCTGGATTTGCCTCCTGGGGCTGCAGTAACAGAGTGCCACAACCTGGGGATCCTCCAACAACAGAAATGTATCATCTCCCAGTTCTGGAGGCTGGGAGGCCGAAATTGAGGTGTCAGTGGGGCCATGCTTCCTCTGCTGGTGCTAGGGTAGAACGCTGCCTCCCTCTTCCTGCTTCTGGTGGATCTCAGCAATTACCCCAGTCTCTGCCCTGATGGTCACGGGGCTGTCTCCACATTGTCTCCCCTCTGTGCACATCTGCCTGTGTGTCTAGATTCCCCCTTCCCCTCTTGTTTTTGAGACAGGGTTTTACTCTGTCACTCAGGCTGGAGTGCAGTGCTGCGATTATAGCTCACTGTAGCCTGTCACTCCTGGGCTCAAGCTATCCTCCCACCTCAGCCTCCTGAGTAGCTGGATGGGAGGATCACTGCAGGCACATGCCACCATGCCCAGCTCATTTAAAAATTTTTTTGTAGAAAAAAAATTAGCTGGGTGTGGTAACTCACGCCTGTAATCCCAGCTACTTGGGAGGCTGAGGCAGGAGAATCGCTTGAACCCGGGAGGCGGAGGTTGCAGTGAACCAAGATGGCGCTATTGTACTCCAGCCTGGGCAACAAGAGTGAGACTCTGTCTCAAAAAAAAAAAAAAAAAAAAATTTTTTTTTTTTTTTTGTAGGACATATTCTCACTAAGTTACCCAGGCTGGTCTCAAACTCCTGGCCTCAAGTGGTCCCTTCTGCCTCCTGGAGGAGGCTGAGGTGGGAGGATCACTTGAGCCCTGGAGTGAGAGGCTACAGTGAGCTATGATCACAGCACTGCACTCCAGCCTGAGTGACAGAGTAAAACCCCGTCTCAAAAACAAGAGAGGGGAAAAAGAAGTTACTCAGCTTTCTGGGACATGGTTGTTGGTTTCCAGGTGGTCGTTTCCCCCCTGGCTTTCTATTAGGAAAATGTTCGAATAGAAGCAGAATGGTGACCCCGTGTCTGTACAGCCCTCGGCTATCCCCATTTTGGTCTTGTCCCCACCCCCTCCCCACCCTAAGTTATATTTGTACACTTTCTGACTTCCTGCAGGCTTTTTAGGCAAGTTGTGGTACAAAATCCGCTTTGTCACTTGTAGACGTTGTGACTTTGGGCCCATGACACCTTATCCCTGAGCCTTGCTTTTCATTTATAAAATTGGGGGCCTGGCACAGTGGCTCACGCCTGTAATCCCAGCACCTTGGGAGGCCGAGGCAGGCGAATCACAAGGTCAGGATATCGAGACCGTCCTGGCTAATACGGTGAAACCCCATCTCTACTAAAAATACAAAAAATTAGCCAGGTGTGGTGGCAGGCGCCTGTAGTTCCAGCTACTTGGGAGGCTGAGGCAGGAGAATCACTCGAACCCGGGAGGCGGAGGTTGCAGTAAGCCAAGATCGTGCCACTGCACTCCAGCCTTGGCGACAGAGCGAGACTCTGTCTTAAAAAAAAAAAAAAAATTGGGATGACACCTGGCAACCACCCGAGCAGCAAATGTGTGCAAAATGCTCCGCGCCGTGCCTGGCAGACACGGCTGCCAACCAGCCGTGTGCCTGAGACAAGCCCTGGCAGCCTCAGACCTGGGCCCTGGCCCACAGCTGTTCCTGTCTCTGGCAAAGACGGGTATCCCTGCTAAAGTCACTCGCCAGCCAGACCGGGCAGGGTGGTGGGGGCCCTTGGTCCAAAACACCTGCCTCTCGAGGGATGCCTGTCTGTGAGCATCTCACAGCTCCTTGCGCGAATACTGACATGTTAACAAGAGGTCAAAATTCAGGGCTCTTTAAGGAAGCTTCTAGGAAGAAACAACTGAGGAATCAAAGAGAAGAAGTGAAATGATAGTCAACAGTGGGCTGGTAAAAGCCACACAGGGCAGTGCTGCTCCAACTTCCTTGAGTTCTCAAATCTGCCCGGATCTTGCTCCAATGGGATTGGGGCTCTGCAGGCTGGAGGCTGCCTGGGGCTCTGTGTCTCTAGCAACCCCTGCCCTGCTGAGAGCAACAGCCCACAACTGGGGCAGTGAGGCAGGGGGCAGACTGGGACCTGCGGGTCCCCCTGCATGCTTTCATATGTCCTGTGAACTAAGAGTGGGTTTTATATTATTATTATTATTATTATTATTATTATTATTATTTTGAGATGGAGTCTCATTCTATCTCCCAGGCTAGAGTGCAGTGGTGTAATCTGGGCTCACTGCAACCTTTGCCTCTTGAGTTCAGCCTCCCGAGTAGCTGCGATTACAAGCGTGTAACCTCATGCCTGGCTAGGCTAATCTTTGTATTTTTAGTAGAGACGAGGTTTCATCATGTTGGCCAGGCTAGTCTCGAACTTCTGGCCTCAAGTGATCCGCCTGCCTCAGCCTCCCAAAGTGCTGGGATTACAGATGTGAGTCACCACACCTGGCTGGGTTTTACATTTTTAAATGGTTAAAAAAAAAACAAAAGAATAATCTTTGTGACACATTCAAATTTCAGTGCCCATGAAGTTTCGTGGGAACGGGCATGCCTGCCCTTTATTACTATCTGTGGCTGCTGTCATAGGGCGGAATTGAGCAGGTGTGACGGGCCCCTCCCCAGGGCCAGCAGAGTGCAACGTTCCCTCTCCAGCCTTAACCCAGGCCCCGCCTGTGCCCCGCGTCGCTGCAGCCGGCAGGGGGCAGCAGAAAGCCACGTGCACGCCCGGTCCGTGCAGGAGCCGCAGCAGGGACGCGGGGGATTTGCGACCTGGGCCGAAGCGGAGGTTTCCTAGCTGGGGTCTGAGATGTGGACCTGGGGCAGAACTGCCCGTGGGGGATAGCACGAGGAGACGAGGTGGGGGTGACAGTAATCGTGCAGGCAGGGCCGGCCTCACCGGGTAGGCAGGGCAATAAGGGACAATTGGTTTGCTGGAGTGAAAGGGCAAGGCCTGCAGGCGGAGGGGTGACCCCGAAGGGTGGGGCACCCCGGAAGCCACGTGGGCCTGGACTTCAGACCACGCCATAGGGAGTCACTGAAGGGTTCCAGGTGGTAGTGTGATAGCCTCAGATTCTCTAAGAGGGATGTGGCTTTTTGGTGACTGTGCCTCAGGATACTGTTGCCACAACCAGGGACAGAGTGACAGTGAGGGCTGTAAGGCCACATAGGGCAGGAGGGACCTGGGGCAGGGTGACAGTGAGGGCTGTAAGGTCATGAAGGGCAGGAGGGACCCGGGGCAGGGTGACAGTGAGGGCTGTAAGGCCACGAAGGGCAGGAGGGACCTGGGGACAGGGTGACAGTGAGGGCTGTAAGGCCACATAGGGCAGGAGGGACCCGGGGCAGGGTAACACTGAGGGCCGTAAGGTCACATAGGGCAGGAGGGACCTGGGGACAGGCTGACAGGGCTGTAAGGCCACATAGGACAGGAGGAACCCGGGGCAGGGTAACACTGAGGGCTGTAAGGTCACATAGAGCAGGAGGGACCTGGGGACAGGGTGACAGTGAGGGCTGTAAGGTCACATAGGGCAGGAGGGACCTGGGGACAGGGTGACAGGGCTGTAAGGCCACGAAGGACAGGAGGGACCTGGGGACAGGCTGACAGGGCTGTAAAGCCACGTAGGACAGGAAGAACCCGGGGCAGGGTAACACTGAGGGCTGTAAGGTCACATAGAGCAGTGGGGGGGACCTCGGGGCAGGGTAACAGGTGAGATCTGGAAGGTCACGTAGAGCAGGAGGGACTCGGGCAGGGTGACAGTGAGGGCTGTAAGGTCACGTAGACCTGGGGACAGGGTGACAGTGAGGGCTGTAAGGTCACATAGACCTGGGGACAGGGTGACAGTGAGGGCTGTAAGGTCACATAGACCTGGGGACAGGGTGATAGGTGAGGGCTGTAAGGCCACGTAGGGCATGGGGGACCCAGGAACAGGGTGACAGTGATGGCTGTAAGGCCACATGGGGCAGGGGGATCCAGAGACAGGAGCACCCTGTGGTACATCGCCGCCCGCAGACTGCTGTGCGCTAGCTGTCTCCCAGGTCTGTGCTCGCCCCAGGATGGGCAGGATGAGCAGCGTGGCTGTTTTTCTCTTGCTTCCGTGGCCAGCACACTGCAGTCAGGCTGTTTTTTGCTTGGACCTGGATGTTTTCTCTCAGGGGGCTCCTGCAGGTGCCAGCTTTGGTCCCTGACCAGCTGGTCCTACTAGTTGAGTGCTCGTGCTTCAGGCAAGACTGTGTTGTACCTTTTCATTCTGTCTTAGGGAAGTATTTCTTAATGGGGAGGGGAAGGGTCACAGGTGCCTTATAGAATCCTGTGAAAGCCAGATGTCCCCCAGATGAACCCCAGAAAATGCACACAGGCAGGTGGACTCGGAACTTTAGCCATGATTTCAAAGACTCCTGCACTGGCTATGGCCAGCCTGGCTAAGGACCCTGACCTAGGGGCTGCCTTCTTCCTTTGAGGCTTGGGGCTCGGTGTTGAGAGCTTAACATCACATGCTATTTGCCCTCCCAAAGGCCAGCCCATCTGATTTTCTTACTGTCCGTGTCCTTCAGTGGGTCTTATGGAAGTGATGTTTCCATATGTAAATGTTTTTTTTGGAATGGCTGAAATCCCCCAAGCTTCGGCACAGGAGCTAGACTGCCTCCCAGGGTGGCAGGCCCGGTGTTCTGGTCTGTGTATTGGGCAGAGTGGAGCCCTCTGGGAACCTCCCTTAGCAGGAGAATGCTGCTTCCTTCCCAGCCCCCTGCTGGGCGAGGACTGGTCTCTTCCTATGCATTTGGCCAGGGAACACTGTGTTCACAGAACTGGGAACATGCTGAGTTTTATTTCTGGCGTCTTAACACATCATAAAAACCTCTTTTCTTGAAACAAAAAGAGTACTATATCAGATGCAGTCTTATTTAGGAAATTATTAGCCTCTGTAACTAGAAATAAGTAGATTACAGTTTTTAAAAGATTAATTTAATCTTCATCACAAGGCAAACTTACGGGAATAGATTCATTCCATTATGAAATGTTTCCAAAGGACGAATGGAAGATTTAGAAAATCTAATCCAATATCAACTTTTAATAAAAGTAGTCATTCCCAACAATTACGGTTTCATAATGTGTGTGTATGTTTAAATGACTTTAGGAGAGTATAATTTCCATAACATAAAATGTATCTTTTCAGTCTACAATGCAATGATTTTGAGTAAATTTACAAAGTTGTACAACCATCTCTACACTCTAATTTTGGAACATTTCTATCACCTCAAAATGATCTCTTACTTTTTAATCACAAGAAATGATACTAGAGAAAATAATTTTAATCTACTATTTCCTGTATTTACATCAGCTAAGTGCTATTCTTAATAATAAACGCCCTCTATGGATATCTCTCGCAGGCAAACATGAGACAGTTGGAGGGCAGCTCTTGCAATCTTATCAGAAGCTGAGGTGAGTGTTACAAAGGACAGACCGTCCCCGGCCCTCCGGGGCAGGAGCGCAGAGGACACTCTGCAAGAACTTATAGGTCTCTTGACTTTCACATGTCACTGCTTTGGAATGTGACTCTTTTTTTTTTTTTTCTTTTAAAGATAAAGTTCCTGAAAAAGATTAAAGCAGAGATGTTTCCAGATTCTCATGAGAAACCTTCTAGCTAGCATAGTATTTTCTCACTAGACATTCAGCTCTACTTCTTAAATTCTCCTGAAGTGTTATAAGGAAACTAAATATTATGTTTAATTGCACTTAAGTGAAATTCTAAAGCAAGCATGTGCTTTGATTAATCATGCCTATCTCTAACACCCTACCCAGCGCCTGGCACGTTAGAGATACTGGTGAAATAAACATTGATAGAATTGAATAATGGCCTGAGAGATGTGAACTTCTTTGCACAAAATTCTAAAAACTGAGCAGTCATGAAGCTGGCCATAATTCACACACCTGATTACACTCAATTTATGAAAGTGTTTCTGAAAGCTCCCCACCAGCTGCTATTTTGTTTGGCCCATGGTGAAATTTTCCAGTATCGAGACTTTTTCATTTTTTTCCTCCCCTATTCTTTCCCATTTCTTTTAGCACAAGCTTCCAGTTTGCTTCGTGGTTGATTCTCACATCCACAACATTTTTGGCACTTCTGCTGGTGTGGTTTGTGCTAAGAGGACACGGGAGCGCAGATGGGAACCAGGGGTTTCCCCGCAGCCAGGTGGCAGGTCCAGGCCGGAGCACCCAGGCTGTTTCAGAACACATGACTGAGCGGGGCGGAGTACCCAGACTTTAGGCAGCATCGCCCTCATACAGATACCAGGAAATCATGCCCCTCGTAGAGCAGCAGGTCCAAGCAGGGCTGCTGGCTATTTTTCCAAAAAGTGAGGCAGTTTAAAAAAAGGCGGAGAACTAGAATTATAGAATAATGGCAGATTTTGTGTATTTGTAAAACTAATGGCTTGCATGGTTCACAACCCATTTCTTATGCCTGTGTTTTCCTTGGCAGCAAAATTTCTGTGGTTCCTCCTACTCCACCTCCTGTCAGCGAGAGCCAGTGCAGCCGCAGTCCTGGCAGGGTAATGTATCCATTCTGGGCACTTCTCTAGTAGGGGTCAGGGAATAGAAGGAGAGGAAGCAGGGGAGCTTTCGAGGCTGAGGCTGGGCACGGAACCTCCCAGCAAAGGGATCTGACTGTGCCTGGAGCGGGTCACAAAGCGGGGCGGGGAGCGAGGGCCCTCGGGCTGGGCAGAGCTTCTCTCCTCGTTCTGGTCGCGGGACCCTCTGTGTCATCAGCGACCCTTTCTGCCTGCACCCGAGGTCTCTTTACTCTTGGCATGGCATCGGCCCCCTTCCCCAACTCTGCTGTGTGCTGGGCGTGTGTGTAGAGTCTCTGGGGTCTAAGGGGAAATAAGATTGGTTAACGTGTGTGTGAGAGTGGGAGTGTCTCTTTTGAGTGTTTGCAGGCTCTGATGTACAGTGGACCAGCACTATTTCTGTCCAGAGAAATTAGCTGTGCGATCTTGGGGCAGTTACCTGGGTTTCCCACCTGAGAGGTGGAAATAATTATACAGGTGCTGCTTGACTTATGATGAGGTTATATCCCAATACGCCCATAGTAAATTGAAAATACTGTAAGTCAAAAATATATTTAGCTAGGCGCGGTGGCTCACGCCAGCACTTTGGGAGGCCGAGGTGGGTCACTTGAGGATAGGAATTCGAGACCAGACTGGCCAACATGGTGAAACCCTGTCTCTACTAAAAATACAAAAATTAGCTGGGCATGGTGGCAGGCACCTGTAGTCCCAGCTACTCTGGAGGCTGAGGCAGGAGAATTGCTTGAGCCTTAGAGGTGGAGGTTGCAGTGAGCCAAGTGCCACTGCCCTCCAGCCTGGGCAACAGAGCAAGACTCCATCTCAAAAAAAATAAATTGTATTTAATACACACCTAACCTACCAAACATCATAGCATAGCCTAGCCTGCCTTAAATGTGCTCCGAACACTTGCGTTAGCCTACAGTTGGGCAGAATCATTTAATACAGAGCCTATTTTATAATAATAAAAATGTTATTAATAATACAAAATAGAAAAGATCAAAATGCAAAGTACGGTTTCTACTGAATATATATTGCTTTCACACCATCATCAAGTCAGAAAATTGTAAGTCAAACCATCGTAAGTCAGGGAGCGTCTATATTTGTATATATCGTCTATATTTGTATGGCTGTTGTGAGAAATTAACAAAATAATGTGTGTGTTGGTACTTGGAAAACTGTAAAGTGCCATGAAATGTCTTGGTTATCTTCATTATTCTATAAATTAAAGGGGGCAGGTATATATGGGAGAATATGGGAGCTGATCATAATCCCAGAAGACATAGTCCTGAGTGCTATCATCCTGAATGCTGGAATCCTGGAAGATCAAAATCCCAAAAATATAATTCTAGAAAATCTAAAAATGATTTTGAAGAAATTTATTTAAAAATTTTAAAGGGGATTTGAGAAACATGTAAAAACATGACAACAGCCTGGGCAACATAGCAAGACCCTATCTCTACAAAAAATAAAAAAATTAGCTGGATGTGGTAGCACATGCCTGTAGGCTCAGCTACTCAGGAGGCTGAGGGAAGAGGATCCCTTGAGCCCAGGAGACCAAGGCTGCAGTGAGCCATGATTGCGCCAGTGCATTCCAGCCTGGGCAACAGAGCGCGACTGTCTCTAAACAAACAAACTAAAAACAAAAACCATGACAGAACACTTCACTGGCCACTTTACACAATAAATAGGCAAAAACAGCATGCATATTTTTGCAAGCATAAACACTCAGATATACTAATGACAGTCACATGGGTATAACAATTATGAACAGATGAACCATATTCATAAAGAAATACATCAGAAAGGGAAGTGTAGAAATACACATTACTATGGCTGGTATTGTGTGCATCCAGCTTTGTAACTGAAATATTGTCATGAACAACAATATTTTTCAAACAGTCATTTGATGAGATGGATCAAAAACCGCCATGGGTCACCATTGCATATACAGTCACCCAAACAGCTGAGATCTCAAGAAATTTTATCTTTTGCAAATACAGATGTACAAAAAGGAGATCTCTTCCCTTAGGAAATATCAACATCTTTATGTACACGTCAGAGTCATGGTGTGATGACGTACTTTGAAGCATGGAGTCAGTTTTCAAAAAAAAAAAATGCATAACACAAATTAAAACTCTAAAAGTCTCTGCAATTTTTACCTCCAGCATGGGACATGATGAGAACGTGAACTACACAGCATAGCAAACTGTGCTGTGTGTGAAGGGGCAGAATTCATACACAACTAAACTAAATAATTTGGCAGCGGAGATTTCTTGTATTTTTTTTTGCCTGTGTTTTTACTTCTAAGATCTTTGAAACACTTGCTGCACTTGTATTTGGAGAGTGGTTGTGGTCTAAGCTTTTTTTTTTTTTTGCTTTTTGCTTTTTTTGAGATGGAGTTTCACTCTTGTCCAGGCTGGAGTGCAATGGCGCAATCTTGGCTCATCACACCCTCCACCTCCTGGGTTCAAGCGATTCTCCTGCCTCAACCTCCTGAGTAGCTGAGATTACAGGCATGTGCCACCAGGCCCAGCTAATTTGTTTTGTATCTTCAGTAGAGACGGGGTTTCACTATTGGCCAGGCTGCTTTTGACCTCCTGACCTCGTGATCTGCCCACCTCGGCCTCCCAAAGCGCTGGGGTTACAGGCGTGAGCCACCTCGCCCAGCCAGGTCCACGCATTTTGTAAGCACATGCTGTCCATTTGAAAGGCTGGTTGTTGCTCCAGTCGTTGCAATTAAGCCATTTCCTACTTTTGCAACACCAATACTAATTAGCTTTTAAACTTTTACCATTCATTATTAAATAACCTTATACTCATATCACAGGCTTTCTGGTGAAGGAACCGTTTCACAGATCTCTTCTGTTGTGTTGTAAGGAATACAATAAGAAGGAATGATAGGTGGCTTCCTCAATACCAAATCTGTATTAGGGTTCTCCAGATAGACACAGCTAATAGGATATGTATATAGATACATGAGAGGAGTCTTACTAGGGGAATTGGCTCACGTGATCACGGCAGCTGAGAAGTCTCTCCACAAGCCATCTGCAAACAGACCCTGGGATACCAGTAGCGTGACTCAGTCCAAGTCCCAAGGTGTCGGCACCAGGAAAGCTGATGGTGTTGTTACAGGAAACAGACCCCAAGAGACGGTTCTTGAATCTCGCGGAAGAAAGAATGCAGGGCGAGTCCATAGAGTAAAGTGAAAGCAAGTTTATTAGGAAAGTAAAGGCATAAAGAACGGCTACTCCATAGACAGAACAGCCCTGAGGGCTGCTGGTTGCCCATTTTTATGGCTATTTCTCAATGATATGCTCAACAAGGGGTGGATTATTCATGCCTCCCCTTTTTAGAGCATGTAGGGTAACTTCCTGATGTTGCCATGGCATTTGTAAACTGTCATGGCACTGGTGGGAGTGTAGCAGTGAGGACGACCAGAGGTCACTCTTGTTGCCATCTTGGTTTTGGTGGATTTTAGCTGTCTTCTTTACTGCAACCTGTTTTTATCAGCAAGGTCTTTATGACCTGTATATTGGGCTGACCTCCCATCTCATCCTGTGACTTAGAATGCCTTAACCATCTGGGAATGCAGCCCAGTAGGTCTCGGCCTCATTTTACCCAGCTCCTATTCAAGATGGAGTTGCTCTGGTTCACATACCTCTGACAATGTAACTCTCAGTTCAAAGCTGAAAGCCTCAGGACCCAGGGGGCCTCTGGTCTAAGTCCTGGAGTCCAATGGCCAATCAGCCTGGGTTCTGATGTCCAAGGCAGCAGAAGAAAAGTCTGTTCCAGCTCTCAGAGACCAATTCATTTGCTGTATTTGTTCTCCTTGGGCCCCTGGTTGAGTGGGTGGTGCCTGCCAATATTGAGGGCAGATCTTTCTAACCGAATCCACTCAGACTCACACACTAATCTCCTCTGGAAACACCCTCACAGACACACCCAGAATAATGCCTTACCAGGCTTCTAGGTATTCCTGAAGCCAATCAAGTGGATGCCTACAATTAAGGTGTCATTAATTAAGTCCACGAGTCCACCCCTTGTCAACCTGTACCCATAGGCTCTCCTTAAGTCATACTTAATTTAATAAAGGCAGTAACAAAGTAATAGGTCTCCCTAACATGATGCAACTATCCCATAATTGTGATTTTGGGGATTTTAGATGTTAGGGATTTGGACTTCAGGGATTTTAATCTTTAGGGATTTAGACTTTAGGGATTTTGATCTTTCATCGTTTAGGATTATAGCATTTGAGACTGTGTCTTTGAGATTATGATCCAAACCCAAAAATATATAATGCTGATAAGAGAGAAGAATCACATACATTCTTTTTCTTTTCTTTCTTTCTTTTTTTTTTTTTGAGACAGAGTCTCGCTTTATTGCCCAGGCTGGAGACCAGTGGCGTGATCTCGACTCATTGCAAGCTCCGCCTCCCGGGTTCACACCATTCTCCTGCCTCAGCCTACCAAGTAGCTGGGATTACAGGTGCCCGCCACCTTGCCCAGCTAATTTTTTTTTTTTTTGTATTTTTAGTAGAGACGGGGTTTCACGTGTTAGCCAGGATGGTCTCGATCTCCTGACCTCGTGATCCGCCCGCCTCGGGCTCCCAAAGTGCTGGGATTACAGGCGTGAGCCACCGCGTCTGGCCTCTTTTTCAGTTTCAAACTGAGACTGGGTGACCTTCAAAATCCTGCTCTACTTTCTCCTGGAAATTTCAAATTATCCAGAGTTGTTCCAGTACCTACGTGCTCATGATGTATTTATTGGACAGATGGATGATTGGATGGGTGGTAATGTAAGATGGATGGATGTTTGGTGGCTAGATGAGTGGATGGATGGATGAATGAATGAGACTTGGAGAAGGAAGTGAACTCCTTTCTGTTGTTTTATCTTTTTTTTCTTCTGCTTTGGGAAGTGGAGCCCCTCAGCTCTCGCCTGGTCACCTTGTGGCTTTTACCATCCTCATCCCCTGTGCCACCCACATTCTGCCACTTCTGCATGGAGTTGGGGTGGGGCCATTGGAGAAAAGAGGTTAAACAAGCAGTAATTTGAGTACAGTCTTTGAGCCAATGAAATGCCAGTCATCATTTCCCAGGGGTACTTGTCATCTTGTCAACAACCCACTGATAATGCTCCTTCAATGTGAATAGCAAAAGTAGGGAGAGACGCTGAATGAAGAAGATGCCTACCCCTCGGGAAGACTGCTGTCCACCTCCAGGCCTGCACGCACACACCCATGCCCACCTGCACCCCCAGCACCACGCCCACACTCACTCGCACACACCCACATGCCAGTGTTTTGGGGTTGGCAGCCTGGACACTGCTGAGGCAAACACAAGTCATCAAGCATAATTCTCATTCTCTCCTTCTGTCTCTGTTTTAGTTACAGGAATTTGGTCAGTTTAGAGGATTTAATAAGTCCGTGGAAAATTTGTTTCTGTCTCTTGCTACCCACGTGAAAAGTAAGTGCATGCTTCATGATGTGTTTTCCCACTACCTTCCAGGCCAGCCGAGCCCACTGGCCAGGGCCTGGCCGGTGACCTCGGTTGACACTGTCCCTTAGGCCACTCACTTTGTCTCTGGACCCTGGGGAAAGCCACAGCACCTGGCCCTTCATCTCTTTCCCAACAAAGCAGGCCTCTGGTTCCTCATAGGAAGAGAAATGGTGGCTCAGACCTGTAATCCAAGCACTTTGGGAGGCCAAGGTGGGTGGATCACTTGAGGTCAGGAGTTCGAGACCATCTGGCCAACATGGTGAAACCCTGTCTCCACTAAAAATACAAAAATTAGCCAGGCATGGTGGTGGGTGCCTGTAATCCCAGCTACTGGGGAAGCTGAGGCAGGAGAATCACTTGAACCCAGGAGGCGGAGGTTGCAGTGAGCCAAGATCACGCCACTGGACTCCAGCCTGAGCAACAGAGCAAGACTCCGTCTCAAAAAAGAAAAAGAAAAAAAAAAAAAGATGCAATTTCAGGGAATCTAAAACCAGAAGCTTTCAGGCCAGTAGGGCCCAATTATCTATCTATTGTCTGCATGGAATTACTTGCCTTTCTCCTCTTCTCCTTGGTAAATGTATTTTCTTCAGTTAGCAGTAATCCTGTGATTTGCAGATGCATGTAACCTAGGACCACCTCCACTTGCAATCTTGTGTCTTTCGATGTTCTTTCTGCTCAGATACTTTTTCTCTGTTTATCTTAAAATTCAAGTCCCAGAGGACAGACTCCTTTTCATGCCTCCTAAGATGCCCAGGGCTGGTCAGGTGTTTAGAAAATGTCCTTAGTGTGCTCAAGGGTCCTTAGGCATGGATTTCTCTTTCACTGTGTTTCTGCTCAGCTTCTCTTCATCATCCCCTTTTCTGCAGTTGCATGCGGATGGTCTCAGTGCTGCACTTGACTCTGAGACAGTCTCTTTATATGACTTTAATTAGTTGTCCGTATTCCTCATGAGCCCTGTCTCAGCTGTCACACGATGACAATGGACATCAAAGCACTGCTCTTCAGATGAGCAGAAACAGTCGTCTCATGCAATGGTCTGTTCCTTTCTTAGGGAGGAAGCAGCTGAATTTAATGGGCCTGTTTGCTAAGAGCGTTTGGTGGCTTAAAAATCACTGTTTCCACCCTGCTGGGCTCTCTGACAGTAACCCCTGCTGTGTGCCCCTTGGCCTGGAACGTGTTTTCCAGCTGTCCCGGCTGCCTCTTCTCTTGTTCTCTTGTGGGTGCTATTTTCCCACCCACCCCCTGGTATTTGTCATGTATGGGTGGGTGCTAGTTCACCTTCCCTGTATGTCTTTCTAGGTGCACAGCCCTTCTCCAAATCTATGTGGCTTCTGTGAATTGTCTTCCACCACTGCCACTGTAGAATCAGTGCCTTGGAGTTAGCCCCAACCCTGTCATCCCCCAGCCACCGAAATCCAGAGAGGTGGGACACACACGTCAGCACACATGCACCTTTCTGGATGCTCCCAGCCCTGCACACAGGTTCATTGGATATGCTCATAGCTGTCAGGTGGCCACCCCAGAGCCTGGCCTGTGTACCTGCTCACACACTTGAGCACTTGAGGCTAGCCAGTGTAATACCCAGGTGGACAACTAGAGCTAGTCCCTGGGCGAGGTGTGGGGGAATTCACAAGAGCAAAGCAGCAAGCATCCCTTCTCAGATATGGAAAGCAGACTGAAACCGCATAACACACACACACACACACACACACACACATACACATACACACACACACACACGCACCCAGCACCCCCCATACCACCCCCACCCCCCGCCCAGAGGCAGAGATAGAAAACCCCAGCTTTCTGGCTGCTGGGAGTGGCGCTTGGCCTCTGACCTTTCCCGAGTGCTTCCCCTGGTTCTGCAGGAACAGGACACGTGACCACACACACGCCCTTCTCCCGTCTCTGCCACAGGACACTTAGCGTCCTGTAGGCGCTGACTCCTATTTCTTTGGATTTTGAGCTCCTCCTCTTGTGCTCCTATTATCTTATTGGCTGCCTCTTTCCCCACGGAAGTGGGTGCAGAGGGAAGCCTCATTCTGAGGGGAGGAAGATTGGCACCTGAGGTCCTCGGGGAGGGACTGTAGAGGGCCCCAGACTCTTCACTGGCCCAGGTGCTGAAGGGCAGCTTTGCCCCTGAGGGGTTTTGAAAGGTGACCCAGAATTACAACCTCTAGCTGCTGATGCTGCCCAATGAAGTCAAACCAGCGGGAGGAAATGAGTGGCCGCAGCTCTGTCTATTATCAGTACGTTTCTAGAAGATGTCAGCACTGTAGTCCCCCTTAGAAAGGGGAAGAGGAAATGAGAAAACTGGTCTTGCCCAGAAGCAATCTGCATTTCTTTCTCTTCCTTATCCTTTGTCCCCTAATAATACTGACCTATAAGCCTATTTCTTAGAGCCCAAATTTCTCAAGAAGGCTTGTCCTCTCCCCTCATCTGTGAACTTTCAATGGCCCAAATAGGCCCAGGCTTTGGGATGGGCACTAAGATTGCTGGGGGACCAGTTCCTCCTAAGGGCTTAGAAATTAGAGCCCCTCACAGCCTCACAGTCCAGACTGGGATGGGCCATCTGAGCGTGTCCTTTACTTTGTCCACTTTGAGGACCTGGTGCGTACTAGTGCCTTGCGAGCTGCTGGCCTTAGAAAGATCCCCCAGTGTTTCTTGATGGTCACCTTGAGGACATGGGGACGGCATTGCTATCAGAGGAGGCTAGGAGGCATCCTGGTGGAAAAGCTGGACACCCCAGCCGTTCCCTCTCTAGATGAAAGAGATACTGCAAGACTCATTCTTGGGCAGTGTAGGCAGGAGAGAACGAATAAATAGTGAGAGGATAGAGGATTCATGCAATAACATCCCAAGGAGGTGGATCCAAAGCCAGCCGGGGGGTTGAGAGCCACAGTGTCCATTGCAGTGGCCTCTAACCACGTGTTGCTCTTGAGCCCCTGAAATAGGGCTGCAAGATGCACTACCAAAGTGAACACACTGGGTTTCTGAGACTTGGAATCCAACAAAAGTAAAATATTTCATGGATAACTTTAATATTGATGACATTTTTTAATATTTTGGATATATTGTGTTAAACTAAATATAGAATTAAAATTAATTTGGCCAGGCATGGTGGCTTAAGCCTGTAATCCCAGCACTTTGGGAGGCCAAGGTGGGTGGATCTGTTGAGCTCAGGAGTTCGAGACCAGCCTGGCCAACATGGTGAAACTATGGCTAATACAAAAATTAGCCGGGCGTGGTGACACACACCTGTAATCCCAGCTACTTGGGAGGCTGAGGCACGAGAATCACTTGAACCCAGGAGGCGGAGGTTGCAGTGAGCCAAGATCACATCATTGCACTCCATTCTGGGCAACAGAGTGAGACCCTATTTCAAAAATAAGTAAGTAAATAGAGTTAATTTTACCTGTTTTTTTTTTTTAACTTTTTAAATGTGGCTACTATAAAATTTAAAATTGTATGTGTGACTTGCATTGTCTCTCTGCCAGACAGCACAGCTCTAGAGACAGTTTTAAGGTCCCCATTTGGAGGAGTGGGTTTCTCAACAGAAAATGAAACCATCTTCAGGGGATGAAACTATCTTCAAGGTGGTTCTCTCACTTCTGTATGTGGCTTCCTTCCTTCAAACTTTATTCATCTTTATTCTAGACCACTATTATACTGTAAAAATGAAACAAATTTGTTTACAGTCATCTTTCCAGGGTTTGTTTATTATAATTGTTATGAGGACACCCCAAATCTTATTTTTACCTCGCTTCAAAAAGTCACAAGAAATGGTGTTAAGTTGTAACATCTTTGTAAGGAACCCCTAGAAAGCCGGCTTGTTTGGTAGACTGCCGTCTTCGTGTTTGGATGAGTGCACACACATATGTGTGACCTGGAACGCAGAGGAGCTTGGGTGGATGATTTCCCTTCACCTCTCACCCTGACCATGGCCTGGGTGGCCACAGCGGGACCTTGAAGGAAGCCAGCCCTCTCCTGCCCTGACCCAGCACACTGTCTGCTCACCTTTCCAACACCTCTGCACTTGGTGGGGGAATGTGCCGCCCTTGCTCCTCCGTGCACTTTGCCCTCTTAAGACCTTGGGACCCACTGTCTGTGGGTTCAGTGAACCCCAGAAGAGGCTCCCACAAGTCTCAGCAAAGCTGCTTGTTCCCACCCATCAACCCTTGTGTTTGCCTTTTAGAGCTCTCCAAATCCCAGAATGATATGACTTCTGAGAAGCATCTTCTTGCCACGGGCCCCAGGCAGTGTGCGGGGCAGACAGAGAGACGGAGCCAGTCTGACACTGCGGTCAACGTCACCACCAGGGTACCCTGAGCCCCACAAAGCCTCCACGCTGATCACCTTCATGTTGTCTTCCAGAACTTTCTAGCCTGCCTTCTCTGTAGATTTATGTTTTCTTTGGTTTTATAGAAAAACAGTAAGCCATCAGAAAAACATAATTACCAGTCAGCGCCTCTATTTGGGCAGGGCTGGCCCAAGGCAGGTCAGGATTGAAGGTCAGTCTGGAAAACTGTTCAGCACAAGGAAAGGCTTCCACCTAATCACAAGCCCCTGAGGCTCCTCTGTGTCCACAGAGCTCCCTGCTGGCTTCAAGCCTGCGCCAAAGCCCAAGGGCTTCCTGCAGGGCCCACACCTGCCGGGTTAGCCCTGGAGTCTGCAAGACCAGCAGCCTTTGGTTAAAATCTGTCCTGGCCTCGGATGGAAACTATTGAAAACGTAAAGGCGCGAGCAAGCCTGTGGGGGCGCTCTTCCCCCGCTGTCCACACCACAAGTGAGAGCTCCCTTAGTAAAGGCTTCTAGGGAAATAATTATTCCACCTTCCCACCAGGACTAACCCAGCCTGGAGTGAACGCTTCGGGTATGAGAGAGAGCCAACCTTAGAATGGGAAAACCCGCATTCTAGTTCAGCTGAGGTGCCTTGGCTGGGCAGGTGCCACCAGCTGTTGCTTGCAGTGTTGATGTGACTGCCCTGGTAGGCTGGACAGAACTGGTGTCCCTTCTCTGCTGCTGTGGACTCCACTCAGGCTGTCCCCAGACAGACTGTCCTTTAGGCGAGGGTGTGAGGTCAGCCCCCCTCTCCTGCTGGAACTTGCACACAGCCTCTTGAGAGTTCATGTCCTGCCTCCCGCTCCAGCCCAGTGTGCCCCTCTGTAAAATGAAGATGATAATACCTGTTCTGCCCACAGCACAAGGTTTTGTAAACATCTAATGAGATAATGTAGTATCTTGATTTGCTATCTAAGTCATCTAAATATTTTATCTAAATTGCCAGCATTGACTATGATGTGCTGGACTCTGTACTAATAGCTTAACTAGGCTATCTCATTTTATCTTCATAACCACCATCTAGGGTAGGTATTGCATGCAGCCTCGTTTTACATGTAAAGAAATGGAGGTTTAGATTAAGTCACCTGCCAAAGGTTGTATAGCCAAAAGAGGACTGAACTCTGAGGCAGTGATTCCCAGCTCTTATGAGTATAGGGGTCACTGGGGCTCTTAAAATGCAGATTCCAAATCAGTAGCTGCGGGGTGGACGTGAGATGAGGAACTGCAGATGCATTTTTGGTGAACTCCTGGGATCTGGCGAAGTCTATGCTGTGAAGTTCTCAGACCACACTTTAGGAGCGAGGTGTCTAGACAGTTTGAAATGTATTTGGCAGGTGTTTGAAATTCTATAACACAAGAGTCAGCTCCTGTCAGCTTCCTGGAGTCTACAGAAGCTCCCTCCGAACTCCCTCCGGGCATTACTCCTTCTCCTAGTGAAACAGGTGGAGGGGAGGGTTAGCAGCCATATGAAGCCCTGTGAGCCACACGTGGTGGCAGCATTGTTTCTTACCTACTTCATCACATTTAATTCTCACAAAAATACCGTGGTAGACATTGTTACTCCCATGATAAAGATCGGCCGAGCCTGGTGGCTCATGCCGGTAATCCCAGCACTTTGGGAAGCCGAGGTGGGCAGATTGCTTGAGCCAAGGAGTTGGAGACCAGCCTGGGCAACATGAGAAAACCCTGTCTCTACAAAAATACAAATATTAGCCGGGTGTGGTGTCACATGTCTATAATCCCAGCTACTAGGGAGACTGAGGTGGGAGGATCGCTTGAGCCCGGGAGGTCAAGGCTGCAGTGAGCCATGGTTGCACCACTGCACTCCAGCCTGGGTGACAGAGTGAAACCCTGTCTCAAATAATAATAAATTAAAAAATTTAAAAATTGGCCGGGCACCATGGCTCATGCCTGTAATCCCAGCACTCTGGGAGGCTGAAGTGGGTGGATCACCTGAGGTCAGGCGTTCGAGAGCAGCCTAGCCAACATGGTAAAACCCCGTCTCTACTAAAAATACACAAATTAGCCAGGCTCATGGCGGGTGCCTGTAATCCCAACTACTCAGGAGGCCAAGGCAGGAGAATCTTTGCTTGAACCTAGGAGGCAGAGATTGCAGTAAGCCGAGATCGTACTGTTACGCTCCAGCCTGGGCGACAAGAGTGAAACTCTGTCTCAAAAAAAAAAAAAAAAAAAAAAGCCTGAGTTTTAGTGAGAGGTTGACCAACGTGCCTAATGTCACATAGTGAATGAGAGCTAGAGTCAGGAGCAGACCTGGGATTTGACTCTGAATTCTAAACTCTATGTTCCCATAAGAAGGACAAATGAGGACCGCTGAAGAAAGAGGGTTCAGGAAGGGGCGTGTGGAAGCATGAGTAATTCTCTTACTTGCTTGAGTCACAGGAAACCACTCAGAGGCTAACATTGACTTGGGGTTAACCAGATGCCTGGCATTGTTCTCAGCGTAATGCCCTTCAGAGGTATTTAGCCTTTGTAATCCTTAAGACAGCCCTATGAAGTTGGTACTGTTCCTGTCTTTACTAAAGACGGGGACACTGGGGCAAAGAGATGACCAAGAGCTAGGTGAAGCCTGCTCCAGAGACCAACCACACCCTGTCCACGCCCCACAGGTGAGACGCATTTCCCATTTGCACCGTGATGTGCTGTGTGGTGGCTCATCCCACGCACCACAGGCTGGGCTTGTGGCGTTCTGCATGAGGATGGCCCGTGGGTCCTCGGCACGCCCCCTCCCCTGCTGCACGTGCACATGGCCCAGAGCCTGGCCAGGGTTGTCTGAAGGGCTAAGGGAGCTCAGGGATAGAAGTGGTGGGGTGCAGGGGAGACGGTGGGGAGACGGTGGGGAGAGAGCCGATCCAAGTAGACATTGTTATGCGTGTGTCCACTTCTCAGCCATGCTCTTGGCAGGAACGCTTCCAACTTTCTGCAGGCCTTCTCTCTCCCCACCTTAATTGAGGTTGTGGCTGGGGTGGTTTCTTTGTTTCATTTTGAGACCAAGTCTCGCTGTCTTGCCCAGGCTGGAGTGCAGTGGTGCTATCGTGGGTCACTGTAGTCTCGATCTCGAAGGCTTAAGTGATCCTCCCACCTCAGCCTCCCAAGTAGCTGAGACTACAGGGATATGGCACCATGCCTGGCTGACTTTTTTTTAATTTTTATTTTTAGTAGAGATGTTGCCCAGGCTGGTCTCAAACTCCTGGACTCAAGCAATCCTCCCACCTAGGCCTCCCAAAGTGCTAGGATTACAGGTGTGAGCCACCACGCCCAGCCAGATATGGCTGTTATAAGGGACAATTTAGCCAAATGTTTATAAAGTACTCAGCAATGATAGTATGATCTATAAATGCTAAATAACTATTGGGTTGAAATATAAGGAGTACACTTTATTTATTTTTATTTATTTTTGAGACAGAGTCTCATTCTGTTGCCCAGGCTGGAGTACGATGGCACAATCTTGGCTCACTGCAACCTCTCCCTCCCCAGTTCAAGTGATTCTCATGCCTCAGCCTCTTGAGTGGATAGGATTACAGGCATGCACCACCACACCTGGCTAATTTTTGGATTTTTAGTAGAAATGGGGTTTTGCTGTGTTGCCTAGGCTAGTCTCAAACTCCTGAGCTCAATCGATCCGCCTGCCTTAGCCTCCCAAAGTGCTGGGATTACAGGTGTGAGCCACTGCGCCTGGCCCAGGAGTACGTCTTTAAATAGAACATTCATCAGACTGCAATTACACATGCCTTAGCTGGGGAGCTCACCAAAATTCCTCTCATTTTCATCAGATTATTAATATTTCATCAATATTAATTATAGAACACGGTGGCCCTGCTTTGGAAGTAGAGGATGCTGGTGCCCACCTTGCAAGTGGCTACACTGAGGCACAGAAGTAGTAGATAACTTTCTTTTTTTGTTTTTTTGTTTTTTGTTTTTTTGTTTGTTTGTTTTTTCGAGACAGGGTCTTACTTTGTCACCCAGGCTGGAGTGTAGTGGTGCAAACACAGCTCATTGTAGCTTCTACCTCCTGGGCTCAGGTGATCCTCCCACTTCAGCACCCCCGAGTAGCTGGGACTACAGGAGTACACCACTCTGCCCAGCTAATTTTTGTATTTTTTCTAGAGATAGGGTTTTACTATGTTGCCCAGACTGGTCTTGAATTCCTGGGCTCAAGTGATCCTCCCACCTTAAAATCACGCAGTGACTCGGGGATGTTAACTGAGAAAACAGCTCAGGATCTTTTCCACACCACTTCTCTGTTAAGTTTGAACCACATGTTCTGAAAACACCCCTTCAAACATGCTGACTTAAGCATCTGGGCCAGAATTCTTCAAGAAGTGAATTCTTACCTCTCCTCTCCTGTGCATTCCACTGGGATTTTATTGTATATGTTATGAATGTACGGTATTGACCTATATTGGCCATAAAAACATGCACCTGTTAAACAGGAAGGATGCCTAAAAACCATCAGGAGGGGCTATCTCTGGGGAGGGGAACTGAGGACAGAGGTGGAGGAAAAAGATTTTCTCTCTTTTCTGGGTTTTTTTTTTTTTTTTTTAAGATGGAGTCTCGCTCTGTCACCCAGACAGCGAGCGAGCAGTCTGGGCTCACTGCAACCTCCGCCTCCCAGGTTCAAGCCATTCTCCTATCTCAGCCTCCTCAGTAGCTAGGACTACAGGCGCCTGCCACCACACCCAGCTAATTTTTGTATTTTTAGTAGAGACAGGGTTTCTCCATTTTGGCCATGCTGGTCTTGAACTTCTAACCTCAGGTGATCTGCCAGCCTCGGCTTCCCAAAGTGCCGGGATTACAAGTGTGAGCCACCATGCCTGGCCAGTTATTCTTTTTAACAGCTACTCTTTTTTTTTTTTTTTTTTTGAGACAGAGTCTTGCTCTGTCGCCCAGGCTGGAGTGCAGTGTCATGATCTCGACTCACTGCAACCTCTGCCTCCTGGGTTCAAGTGATTCTCCTGCCTCAGCCTCCTGTGTAGCTAGGACTACAGGCACGTGCTAATTTTTATATTTTTAGTAGAGACAGGGTTTCACCGTGTTAGCCAGGTCTCAATCTCCTGACCTCGTGATCCACCTGCCTCAGCCTCCCAAAGTGCTAGGATTACAGGTGTGAGCCACCACGCCCAGCCTAACAGCTACTTTTTAAGGCTTTTAGTTCATGCTGCCAAGTTGCCCTCCACTGACGTTGACTCCGTTTACCTGACCACTGGCAAGGCAGAGTCACGTGTTTTCCAGCACTCTTGCCAACATTCAACTTTGTACCTTTTTTTTCCTCGAAATGTTTATTATAGTAAAATACACATAAGACTTACCATCTATGCCGTTTTAAGTGTATAGTTCGTGGCATTGAAAACATTGCTAATGTTGTGCACCTGTCACCACCATCCATCTCCAGGACTTTCTTCTAGTAAAACTCAACTTTATAATTTTTAACATTTGCCAATATAATGGGCAGTTATTTAAAATGTGCCTTTCTTTAACTGCAGGTAAGCTTTTTCGCCTACTTTTTCCTCTGGCACACCTTCATTCTTGAACCCTCCCATTGGATCTTCTGGCTCTTCCAGCCTCTGGCTCCTCCGCTGTAGCTTTGATTGACACTTCTGTCACACCTTTAGTGTCCCCTCAGACAACATCACACATCCCCTGTGTGTTTGCGATCTGTGTCCACGTGTCTACGTGTCTGTAGGTCTAGGACGTGCTTTCTGTTTAACCGTCACCAGCTGCTCCAGGTGGAAGGCCTTCCCTCTCAGGCTTACCCCAGCCAGCCTCAGCATCCTCTCGGGTGATTGCAGCCTCACTGAAGACCATCCCAGAGGCCTGCGTGCTGGAGAAACTCTCCCTGGCCTCTTTCCCATTGACCTGGCTGGTGCTTCCATTTGAATGGTGTCTCTGTCTTCCTACTAGCTAGTGAGCCCTTGGAGGATGGATGTTTCATCTTCTCCTCTTTCTTCTCTCTTCCTCCCCTTCTACTCTTCCAGCCCCCAGAATTTAGCATAGTGGCGTGAATATAGTGTTGCTTAATAAATAAATGTCTGTAGGAATTAAGTTGGCATTCTGGGGATGGAAAGCATAAATAATTTGGAGGTAATCCCTTTCCTTCATTTGTTCTATCATATTCTCACTTAGTATTTTCTTCCTGAAAATTATGACTGTGGGGAAACTGTTGTATTTCTGAGTTCTGCTTTCAACCCAGCACCAAAAACTAAAGTCTTCACTTGGAAACTGTATATTTTCAGTCATTAAGAGGTTTTCCCACCTTGCCCATTGTGTTCCAATGGAACTTTTCTGCAGGGATGGGAATGATCTTTATGTGAGCTGTCCACACAATGCCCAGGGCTGCATGTGGCCATGGAGCATTTGAAATGGGTCTAGCGCAACTGAGAAGTTAATTTTGTTTGATTTCAATTAATTTAAGTAGTCATGTGTGGCTAGTGACTACCATATTGGAAAACACAACTGTATACATCATAGAAATGTCAGCTTGGCAGTGTGTGGTGGCTCACGCCTGTAATCCCAGCACTTTGGAAGGCTGAGGCATGTGGATCACTTGAGGTCAGGAGTTTGAGGTCAGCCTGACCAACATGGTGAAACCCCATCTCTACTAAAAATACAAAAATTAGCCAGGTGTGGTGGCACATGCCTGTAGTCCCAGCTACTTGGGAGGTTGAGGCAGGAGAATTGCTTGAACCTGAGAGATGGAGGCTGCAGTGAGCCAAGATTGTGCCACTGCACTGCAGCCTCCAGTGTGGGTGACAGAGCAAGACTCCGTCTCAAAAAAAGAAAGAAAAAATTAAAAAAGCATCAACTGTTAGCAAAGTATTTTTAGAAAATTTAGAGACATATTTTGATTTTTCCCTTTTTATAAGCATCTTAGAGCTAAAACTCTGCCTATCAGGCTAATTATTATATATCAAGTGATTAAATGCCAGGACCATTTATTAAGGCTAAAATTTGGACTTAAGACTTTTACTAATCCACGAGTAATCTACCCATGACTGTTCGTGACTATCCCAAAGCTGGATGTTGTCTGTCTCTGGGCCCTGTGTGCGTGCATGCGCGTGTGTGGTGTGTATGTGCGTGTGTGTGTGTGTGTGCACGTGCACGCATTTACCAAATGCAGATGTGTCCTCCTACTCAGAAGTTTGCATGTTAGTAACATCAAGTCATAGATGCTTGCTGAAGTCACCACATTTGAACAAAACCAAACTGGGATGGAGACTATAATATTAATTTTTGTTTTTCCTTCTCCAGAAGGTCAGTGCACCAGATATTCTGAAACCTCTCAATCAAGAGGATCCCAAATGCTCTACTAACCCTATTTTGAAGCAACAGAATCTCCCATCCAGTCCGGCACCTAGTACCATATTCTCTGGAGGTTTTAGACATGTGAGTCTCATTCCAATGCTCTTTTTTTGTTTTTTGTTTTTTGTTTTTTTGGAAAGCATAATGTACAAGTCCTTATTTCAATTACTCCTATTTGAAGGTCCTTATTTTTGGAGAACAGCAAGGCATTTTATTATCCATCCTTCCATTCCTTAAAGGCTTCCACAGGTTTTAGTAAAGTTGCGTTATCCTCAGGCCTGTGTTTTGGAGTTACTCCAGGTGTGTCAGCAGATTCATTATCAATCCACTCCACCAGTGCTCTGTAGCTTTCTATAACGCAGCATTCTGCAACTCGCGTAAACAGATAGGGCAGGAGGGCGCCGGTCAGCTTCTTCCAAGTGGTTGGAGCTGCGTTAGGCATGCAAGCCACTGACAGTGTCGCAGTCCACGTGTGTGTCCAATCTCATGTGTTAAAATCTTACAGGATCAATGTAGTGAAACATTAGTTCTTTCCAGAATGTAATAGTTATCAAAAATTGAATAGTCAGTTGAAGATGTTTTCTGTCACTTCCTCCCTTTGCCTTCATAGCACAAGCTATAAAAATCACTGCCATACTTAGCAAAGCTGAATATCCCTACACCATCTGTCAAAGAGGCCTGTCCAAAGGCAAAATTTCAGGAGTCTCTGGGTAAAGATCAATCATTGTTATCCCCATGACACAGGCGTCTTCAGGTTTCTTCTTTTTTAAGAACTTCAAGATGTGCCCTGCATGAACTTGTAGGCTTTGTTTGTGAATTATCATTGGCTCTAAAGGAACACCTCATTGCAGAAACAGGAACCAGTTCTAGGAGGTTTGCTCTCAAGCCATAGAATTATGCCTCCCAATAGGCCTTGAGCCATTTCATAGATTCTTCATTGATAATTCTGGTGTTTCCTAGAGATCCAGCGGACTGAATATAAATACTCATTTGTCTGGAGAGAGTGTCTTTCTGTAAGGGCCACTGAAGAACTGTTCAAAGTCTTGGGGAGCCTCTGGATGGGAAGTGATCTAATATGATTGGGAATGCAAAGTAATGGGTCCAAAGAGATCACTGGCTGGCTGGAAGCCTTCGTTCATTCAGCACTGTTTTCCCCAGCATCTAATTTCCCATACTGTGACACAAGGCCTGGGTTCTTTGAGATGGAGATGTTTTCAGTGTCTGTTCAGAGTGCCATACTGTTTGCATAATGACAGATCTCTTCTGTTAACATCGTGTTCCTAGGTTGAACTTTCTTTTTTTTTTTTTTGAGACAGAGTATTGCTCTGTCACCTAGGCTAGAGTGCAGTGGCGCGATCTTGGCTCACTACAAGCTCCGCCTCCCAGGTTCACGCCATTCTCCTACCTCAGCCTCCCAAGTAGCTGGCACTACAGGCGCCCGCCACCACACCCGGCTAATTTTTTTGTATTTTTAGTAGAGACGGGGTTTCACCATGTTAGCCAGGATGGTCTCGATCTCCTGACCTCGTGATCCACGTGCCTCGGCCTCCCAAAGTGCTGGGATTACAGGCGTGAGCCACCGTGCCCAGCTGAACTTTCTTTATTTTAATTTTATTTATTTAGTTATTTTTTGAGATGGAGTCTTACTGTGTTGCACAGGCCAGAGTGCAGGCTGGTGCCATCTCAGCTCACTGCAGCCTCCGCCTCCCGGTTCAAACGATTGTCATGCCTGTCTCCTGAGTAGCTGGGATTACAGGCGCCCACCACCACGTCTGGCTAATTTTTGTATTTTTAGTAGAGACGAGTTTCACCACGTTGGCCAGGCTGGTCTCGAACTCTTGACCTCAAGTGATCTGCCTGCCTCGACCTCCCAAAGTGCTGAGATTACAGGCATGAGCCACCGCACCTGGCCTAGAACTTTCATTCTTCCCTTTAAATGGGTCAAACAGGTGTTCGGCCATGAGGCTTTATTAGGAAGAAGGCATCCTTCTGAGGTTTTTACCTTATAAGGATGGACATAGCTGGGCCTGGCCGGAAAAGTGTTGTGGAGGGAATCTTCACCCACCAGGCCTCGAGGCCACCCGCCCACCTCCCATGGCCGTTCTCATGTGCGTGCCTCATCCAAGTACTCTTTTTTTTTTTTGAGATGAAGTCTCCCTCTGTTGCCCAGGCTGGAGTGCAGTGGCACGATCTCAGCTCACTGTGACCTCCGCCTCCCAGGTTCAAGCAATTCTCCTGCCTCAGCCTCCCGAGTAGCTGGGATTACAGGCATGAGCCACTGTCCCCAGCCCCAACTACTCTTGATATGTGCGGCATGGTTATGACATCAGTAGACAAGGGGAGGGATGAGCTGTCGCCTTGTGAGAGAAACTGGAATGTGACAATAGAACTTGGAAGTGATATTTTACTTAGGTTGGGATTTGGGGAAACCCTTGCTATACTTTGAGAGTGGTTTTCTTTTTTACATCTTATGATGAACATTTTCATACATATGGGAGTAATAATAAATATTGGTGTCTTTTGATTTTGTGTGTTTATAATTTTGATGAAGTCTGATTTGGCAGCATGTTCTTTTACGGTTAAGTCTGTGTCTCGTCCAACTGCAAGTCATGAAGATATTCTCCCATGTTTTCATCTAGAAATTTAGAAAAGTTTAGCTTTTACCTTCAGGGCTGTGCTCCAGCTCATTACTATTTTTGTGTGTGAGTGAATGGTGTAAGGTAGAGATTGGGGCTCATTTTTTTCCATATGGGTATTTAGTCAACCTAGTACCATTTGTTAAAAAAAAAAAAAAAGACTGTTGTATCCCACAGTGACTTTGGCATCTTGGTTGGAAATCAAATGTCCACATAAGTGTGGATCTCCTTATGGACTCTCTGTTCTACTCCAGTGATCTCTTCGTCTGTCCTTATGCCAAGACCACACTATCCTGAGTACTGTATCTTTGTAGTAAGTCTTGAAGTTGGATATTATAAGTCTTCCAATTTGGTTCTTCTTTTTCAAGATTGCTTTGTGATGTTTTAAATGTATTCTCTGTGTATAGGTAGGCATTTTAATTCATTCGTTCATTCATTTGTTTATTAAAAAACATTAAGGCCGGGCGCGGTGGCTCATGCCTGTAATCCCAGCACTTTGGGAGGCCAAGGCAGGTGGATCATGAGGTCAGGAGATCGAGACCATCCTGGCTAACAAGGTGAAACCCCTTCTCTACTAAAAATACAAAAAATTAGCCGGGCGCGGTGGCGCCACTGCACTCCAGCCTGGGTGGCTAACATGGTGAAACCTCGTCTCTACTAAAAAAATATAAACAAATAAAACACAAAAAATTAGCCAGACGTGATGGCAGGCGCCTGTAGTCCCAGCTACGCAGGAGGCTGAGGCAGGAGGTTGGAGTGAACCTGGGAGGTGGGGCTTTCTGTGAACCAAGATCACGCCACTGCACTCCAGCCTGGGCGACAGAGCGAGACTCTGTCTCAAAAAACAAACAAACAAAAAACATTGAGTGTTTACTTTTTGCCTAGAATTGTGACGCATGGTATAATAGATGGATTCTTGGGTGAGGGGCCATAATGCTTCAATTAACACTTGTGTTAGTCCATCCATGTTGCTATAACAAAATATCACAGGCTGGGTAATTTATAAACAATAGAAATTTATTTTTCATGGTCCTAGACACTGGGAAGTTCAGGATCTCAAGGCATGGACAGGACTGGTGTCTGGTGGTCTGTTCCTCATAGATGGCTCTAAGTGTCTTCCTCACATGGTGAAAAGGATGGAAGGGCAAGAGGGTCCAGTGCTGTGTGCAGCCTCTTATAAAGGCCTGAATCCCATTCACTAGAGCCCCACCCTCATGACTTATTCAGTTCCCAGAGGCCCCACCTCTTCATACTATCACATTGGCAATTACATTTCAACATGTGGATACTTGGATCTTTCAAGCTGCCTGCTTAGCCCCTTTTCAAGTATACTGTACTGTACTTTACTTTTTTTTTTTTTTTTTTTGAGACGGAGTCTCCCTCTGTCACCTAGGCTGGAGTGCAGTGGTGCCATCTCGGCTCACTGCAAGCTCCGCCTCTCTGGTTCACGCCATTCTCCTGCCTCAGCCTCCTGAGTAGCTGGGACTACAGGCGCCCGCCACCACGCCCAGCTAATCTTTTGTATTTTTAGTAGAGACAGGGTTTCACCATGTTAGCCAGGATGGTCTTGATCTCCTGACCTTGTGATCCACTCACCTTGGCCTCCCAAAGTGCTGGGATTACATATGTAAGCTACTGTACCTGGCCAACATTTTTTTTTTAAGTTTCCTTTTTTTTGTTAAAGGATAATAATAAATGTTAAAAATAATAACTTCTTTTAAAGACTTTCTTCAAGCCTCCTTGCTTTGTGCTAATAACTCTTTGTTAAGCCCTATCCTATGTAGCTGTTAGATACAAAGGAATAAGTACATTCTATGTCCTTGTACTTATATTTGTGCTGAATGTGCTCACAGGCACGTTCCAGCTTGCAGCCTATGCCCCTTCCTTATTTGGAAATACTACTTTTCTAAGTCCTTTTGCAAGCAACTTCCTCTTTTCCTTTGTTCTCTATTGCCTATATCTATTTTTAAAAGTTTTAGATTATTAGCCAGTCAGGTTTTAGGTTGTAAGGTCTGGCTCCAGCCAATGGAGACAAAACACAGTAGCAGGGACAAGCTGCGTAAAGGATAAAAATTGCTTCCCTCCATTGTTCAGGTGTACTGTCGTCATTGTTCAGGTGTACTGTCGTCATTGTTCCATCTGTGAGAAGCACCCTTTCTGCAGAAAGTAAAATTGCCCTGCTAAAAACACTTTTTGTCTAAATGCTAATTTTTCCTTATAGTACTAAGGAACAAGCATTCTGTTTCTAAATAGACATTTTACTTATAACAAAATGGTGGCCCGTACGGGGATACACTCCTCCAGGGGCGGTCTCTAGTCCTCTCTCATGAGGAGGCGCCCCACTGCCTCGTTGCGGTGGCCTCTGGGGTAAGGAATCGAGACCCACCCCGTGTGACGAATAAACCTGGACTCTCAGCAACGCGGAAAGAAAGCAGCCAGTAACCTGGAGTAAAGGGTCCTCACATACCACGTGGACCAGGTAACCTCATGCATAAGACAAGGAAGGAAATACCGGAGGAGCTGGTAAAATATTTCCTTGGTGGTCAGGACTAAGGAAAGAAAAGCCGCGGGACGGTAAAGCATTCCTTGGTTAGGACATACCAAGGTAAGAGAAACCGCAGGGGCGGTAAAGCATTCCTTAGGACTGAAGAAAGAAAAGCCGCCAGGGGGCGGGTCGGGGTGGGGCGGTGAAGTATTCCTTAGTCAGGATGTCTTAAAGGTTAAAAAGAGGTGAAAAGTCCCCATTAGGGGGGAGATTAAACATCACACAAACCTCCAGTAGTAAAAAAGGTATTCGGGCCGGGCGTGGTGGCTCACGCCTGTAATCCCAGCACTTTGGGAGGCTGAGGCAGGTGGATCACGAGGTCAGGAGATCGAGACCATCCTGGCCAACATAGTGAAACCATGTCTCTACTAAAAATACAAAAAATTAGCTGGGCATGGTGGCGGGCGCCTGTAATCCCAGCTACTCGGGAGGCTGAGGCAGGAGAATAGCTTGAACCCGGGAGGCGGAGGTTGCAGTGAGCCGAGATCACACTATTGTACTCCAGCCTGGGCCACAGAACAAAACTCCATCTCAAAAAAAAAAAAAAACAAAACAAAAAAACTAAAAGTCTTTTAGCACAGGTACTACCCCTAGAATTTCCAGCACACCAGCACCAGCCTGGGGACCACGTCCTCATCAAAAAATAAAAAGAAAAAAAACTCAAGCCAGCCTAGGAAGGACCCTACCTTGTGCTGCTAACCACCAAGACTGCCTTTGCACAGCAAAAAAAGGATGGACACATCATACCCAAGTCAAAAAAGCATCATCACCTTCAGAATCATGGGCCATTGTTCCAAAGTTATCTCTCCTTTTCTTTTCTTCCCTTTACTTCCCATCTTACAACTAATTTTTGTTGTTGTTGTTGTTGAGATGGTGTCTCGCTCTGTCACCCAGGCTGGAGTGCAGGGGTGCAATCTGAGCTCACTGCAAGTTCTGCCTCCCGGGTTCACGCCATTCTCCTGCCTCAGCCTCCCGAGTAGCTGGGACTATAGGCGCCCGCCACCATGCCTGGCTAATTTTTTGTATTTTTAGTAGAGACGGGGTTTCACCGTGTTAGCCGGGATGATCTTGATCTCCTGACCTCATGATCCACCCACCTTGGCCTTCCAAAGTGCTGGGATTACAGGCGTGAGCCACCGCGCCTGGCCAACATAACTAAATCTAACTCACCTCAAGTTATTACTTTTAATGCCTGTTTAATTATGCCTTATAAAGATTTACATAACCAAAAACAGCTTACTACTTCAGAAAAATATCTCTGTCCCTCTTGGACTTCCTCAAATTAGGAAGACATAGTAAGTTCCTTTAAGAATACTAGTAATCCAGAGAATAGTAGCTGTATTAGTAAAAATCAGACTCTTGTCCTTCTGAAACAAAATCTCTATGTTCTGCTTAGTCTAATGTCCTATACAACACTAAAGGTTTAAAATAGACTGCTTCCGTAGGTCTTTGTCAGTCCTTAAATCCATATATCCATTTCACCAAAAGAATTACTCCTTCTAGCTGTCAATCTCCTTCAACCATTCCATCAATCACTCCTCCCAAGCACAAGGACAAGACTGAAGTCTCTATAGTAAAGGTGAAAAACCTAAGGCAAACAATAGCAATGAAGACAAGGTATCAAAATATAAATGCCTGGCTAAAATGGATTAAATATTCCATCCGCACTCTAAATAAAAGCGACTGTTACACGTGTGCGCATGGTAGGCCAGAGGCCCAGCTTGTCCCCTTTCCACTCGGACAGTCCTCTAATCGACAAGACGTAGACTGCATAGTGGGTCCTTTTCAAAATCCCACAGCCTAGGATAGTAAACTATGCCAGACTCTCTCTGCTGTTTCCTAAAGTGCAGTACCCTGCAGGTCAGCCCTCAAGGGCCATCCAGCCTCCATCTTCCAAGACCAGTTTTACCTCATGTCTCCAATGACGAAGGAAAAATTTGGCGTACCTTAAAGACTTAATAGGATGCAGTAACGTCAGGCACTTCCAAGAGCTAACCCATCAGTCCACCCTTATTCATCCCCAAGTGAACGTATGTTAGTATTGTAAAAAACCTTTACTAGACACTCTGCCAAATAATTAAAGCAGTACTTATGCTGTAGTTCAACTGGCTATCCCTTTTACCCTGGCATTTCATCAACCAAAAAAACTCTTTCTTTTAAAAACTCAAGCAAAACAGCTAAGCCAAAACATCTTTAAAAAGTTTAAAAAGGGAAAAAAACACTATAAAATCAACAGGAGGGAATTGTAGAAAGTAAAAAGTTTCCTCTTCAGTTTCCTTTCTGGTAATAATAATAATGTTAAAAATAATAATTTCTTTTAAAGACTAACTTCCTTCAAGCCTTCTTGCTTTGTGCTAATAACTCTTTGTTAAGCCCTATCCTATGTAGCTGTTAGATATAGAGTAATAAGTACGTTCTGTGTTCTTGTACTTTAATGAAGATATTTGTGCTGAATATGTTCACAGGCACATACAGCTCGCAGCCTATGCCCCTTCCTTATTTGGAAATATTATTACTTTTCTAAGTCCTTTCACAAGCAACTTTCTCTTTTCCTTTATTCTCTATTGTCTATACTTTTTTTGTTTTTTATTTTTTATTTTTTGAGACGGAGTCTCGCTCTGTCACCCAGGCTCGAGTGCAGTGGCCCAACCTCAGCTCACTGCAAGCTCCGCCTCCCAGGTTCACGCCATTCTCCTGCCTCAGCCTTCCTAGTAACTGGAACCACAGGCGCCCGCCACCAAGCCCAGCTAATTTTTTTGTATTTTCAGTAGAGACGGGGTTTCACTGTGTTAGCCAGGATGGTCTCGGTCTCCTGACCTCATGATCCACCCTCCTCGGCCTCCCAAAGTGCTGGGATGACAGGCGTGAGCCACCATGCCTGGCCACCTATACCTGTTTTAAAAAGTTTTAAGTTATTAGCCAGTCAGGTTTTAATTTAAATTGTAAAGTCTGGCTCCAGCCAGTGGAAACAAGACGCCGTAGCAAGGCCAAGCTGTGTAAAGGATAAAAATTGCTTCCCTCCATTGTTCAGGTGTGCTCTCACCATTGTTCCATCTGCAAGAAGCACCCTTTCAGCCAGGCGCAGTGGCTCACGCCTGTAATCCCAGCACTTTGGGAGGCCGAAGCGGGCGGATCACGAGGTCAGGAGATCGAGACCATCCTGGCTAACACAGTGAAACCCCGTCTGTACTAAAAATACAAAAAATTTAGCTGGGCGTGATGGCGGGCACCTGTAGTCCCAGCTACTCGGGAGGCTGAGGCAGGAGAATGGCGTGAACCCAGGAGGCAGAGCTTGCAGTGAGCCAAGATTGCACCACTGCACTCCAGCCTGGGCAACAGAGCGAGACCCTGTCTCAAAAAAAAAAAAAAGAAGCACCCTTTCTGCAAAAAGTAAAATTGCCTTGCTAAAAAAAACCTGTTTGTCTAAATGCTATAGTACCAAAAAACAAGCATTCTGTTTCTAAATAAACATTTTACTTATAATAGGGGTGGAGGGGTTGGGATGAGACTGTGCCTTCATAGACAGCCAGTGGGCCAGTTTCTACTAATCTGCCCAGGGTCCCACTAGATTGGACTCTAAGCTCCTTCAAGGGCCGGAATCACATCCTTGTAGCCCTAGAAACCAACACATAGCCAAGTACGTGAGCTTGGATCCACCCCGTGACGGCCTGTGGGATTCTGTGTGACCTGCCCACCACTCTGGTCCGACCTCACCAGCTCTCACCTACCCCATCACTCATTCCACTCAGCTGCAGGGCCACTGACTGGTGCTGGGACCCCCAGACACATCCCACCTCCAGGCATTTCTGTACCCTTCCCTCTCCAGACATCACAAGTCATGCAGTCCCTTCCTTTAAGGCTTTGTTCCAAGCCACCTTCTCAGGGAGCTCCCCCTGCCCCGCTCCCCCCACCTGCTCTATGTTAATCCATGTCCTCACCACCCCGACATGCTATAGGGTTGGCTCATCTGTTGGGTATTGTCTGTGTCACCTCCCCACTAGACTCTAATTCCCAAGAGCTGTATCCAACACTTAAATGGCCTCAATAAATGTTTGTTGAGTGATTGGGTTAATCCTAATCACAGTTACCATTTATTGAAAGCCCAAGGCAGGTGCTTCACAGCTCAGTCATTCTCACAAAGATCTTGTTATGGAAGGTGCTGTTATCCCATTTCACAAATGAGGAACCTGAGGTTCACAGAGGTTAAAGCGACTTGCTGAAGTCCTGAGCTGACTGTAGAACTCTGATTCAAACCAGGGGACTGGGGAGTCCATACTGGGGAGTCCAGGCTTTTCACAGTATCCCACAGGCGTTTTGTACTCTTACATTGAGCAGTTTTCCTGACCCATGCTGCCTGGTTCAGCCTCACTCACTCGGGGCCAGTCCACACGTAGAAGCAGGGAACCAGGATGCTAGCCTAGGGAGAGGTGGGGTGAGCAAATCCACCTTAGTCCCTTTGCTGCTTAGGGACTTTTTGTTGGAAAACAAAAAATTGTTTTTAACAGCCCCATCAGTGGCATATGAGATTATGCAATTCCCCATATACTCATTAACTTTGAGTATTAATCAGATTTTACACATACACACACAGATGATGTTAATTTTATAATTATTAACTATGCCTAACTAAATCATAGTGCAAATTCAGTAGGGCTGTCTATTCTCACCCATTTTTCTGAAGTTTTCTCTGATTTGTGCCCTTAAAATTTATAATCATGTTACTATGCATTTAATCGTAACCTGTTCCCTTTAGGCTGAAGCAGCATTTATTTGAGGAAACTGAACTCCCACCAAACAAACCACTGATTATTGCTTCTTGCTAAAGGTGTTGCCTTCCTTTCTGAGAAATATTTACATTCTCTGAGAAACAAGGATTGGAGTAAAAACAAAAAACAAAAAACCCAGCTTATTAAAATTCCACTTATTACAGAAGTATAAAGCCAGATCTAGACAACAAATAGGGAAAATCATTTAACCTCCCAAGTAGGCAAATCAGTGCAAAATTAAAGCAAGCTTTTATTTTGGGACCACTTTAGTAAATTTTAAAAATGATAGAGCTCAGTGTTGGTAAGGTGTAGGGTAGCAGGCGTTCTTACAAACTGCAGGGTGAGCAGAAACTGTTACAACTTTTCTAGAGGGCAATTAGCAATAGATGTCAAAAGCCTTTACTTGTCCTCTTCAGTTGAAGAACTTCAGTCACAGGAACTACTCTTTAAAAATTATCATGAATGTTGGCCAAAATGTGCATACAGAGATGTCCCAGACAGCATTGTTTATAATTGTTTTAATTTTGAAAAACTGTCAACAACGGCCGGGCGCGGTGGCTCATGCCTGTGATCCCAGCCTTTGGGAGGTCAAGGCGGGTAGATCACAAGGTCAGGAGTTCGAGACCATTCTGGCCAACATAGCGAAACCACATCTCTATTAAAAATACAAAAAATTATCCGGGCGTTGTGGCGGGTGCCTGTAATCCCAGCTACTCGGGAGGCTGAGGCAGGAGAATGGCGTGAACCCGGGAGGCAGAGTTTGCAGTGAGCCAAGATCACGCCACTGCACTCCAGCCTGGGCGACAAAGGGAGACTCCTGTCTCAAAAAAAAAAAAAAAAGAAAAACTGTCAACAACCAAAATGTCAAGAGAAAGTTAAATTATGGAGAATGTGCACACAGTATTATTCTAACTGTATAAATTTCAAAATCAGGTAAAACTAAACAGTAGATTGTTTGGGGGATATATTCATATATAATAAAACCATTGGCTGGATGCAGTAGCTTATGCCTGTAATCCCAGCACTTTGGGAGGCCAAGGCAGGCAGATCACCTGAGGTCAGGAGTTTGAGACCAGCCTGACCAACATGGTGAAACCCCATTCTACGGAAAATACAAACATTAGCCAGGCATGGTGGCAGGTGCCTGTAATCCCACCTACTTGGGAGGCTGAGGCAGGAGAATTGCTTGAACCTGGGAAGTAGAGGTGGCAGTGAGCCAAGATCGTGCCATTGTACTCCAGCCTAGGCGACAAGAGCGAGACTCTGTCTCAAAAAAAAAAAAAAAAAATTAAAAAAAAAAAAAACATCAAAATCAAGGATGATTAACAGACAGTTTGAAATAGTGTTTCCTGGAGACAGGAATGAGAGGGGATTTGATAAGGAGGAGGAGTTCTGGGGCACTTCTGAAGTCCTGGCGATGTTATTTTTCTTAAGCTGAGAGTGGGCGTGTGGATGTTAATTTTATAATTGTTTAATCCTATATGTTATATGTACTCTTTTGTTATACATTTCATGGCAAAAAAAAAAAAAACAAAAAACGAAAAATCAAATGATTTGCTTAGCTTACAAAGGGCATCCACATTTTGTGGCATTTTTAAAAGGCTGATAATCACTAAGCTTACCATGCATAGGCATGGTTCTAAGTCTTTTTCCGTGTGTTAATTAATTGAACCTCACCATGACCCTATGAAATAGATCCCCATTTTACAGATGAGGAAGCTGAGGCTCTGGAGGGTAAGACAATTGGTCAAGATCACACAGCCACTAAGTGTCAGGGCCAGGCACTGGAAGGCTGCTGTGTGGCCTCATCACTCACCATCTTAACCACTTTGCAAAAATGTTCTCAGTGTGTTCTTATCAGGATTTATTATTTTTAATTTAGCTGTGGCTTCGGTTGACTCTGAGTTTTCTGCCCTTGTGAAATAAAAGGGCATGAAACTTAGCTTGCAGTTACAGGAGATACATTTGTGACCTTCAGAGAAAGTCACTGGCAGAAGGCTCCCTGCCTGCCTTGAGTTTTTCCTTTGCCGTTACCCGGATTGACTTTCTTTCAAACCCAGACTGTGCCAATGGCTTTAATAAAAGTCAGGCTGAGTTTTGGGTTGCTCTTCTGGGCCAGAATCTTTTGGTTGACTCCATTTGCTGCATTCAGCTTGTAACCTGCTCAAAGGCTCTGTTCTGGCTCCAGAGAGAGCAGAACCAGGAGCCCTGCCAGGGCGATGGTGGTGGAGCCATGAGTCGCCTGGGAAGGAACGCATTTGATGGATGGACGTGCTCTGCTCTCCTTTCATTATGAGGGTGTATCCTCCCCGTCCCTGCTCAGCAGACACAGCGGCTGAACTACTCAGAGACATGAGCATACATTATGGCCCAGAGATTTAGGAGCCCTGGTCCACTTCCAGGTCCGCTTCTGATGTGTGATGCAATTTGGGGCATGACTCAACCTGCCTTGACCTTCGTTTATCTACTTATAAAATGATGAGTAATGACAATGCTTCCTGGATGCTTTATAATTCTGGGTGCCAACCTGGACAAGCCCAGCTGTGCCCTTTCTTTCTACCTGCACACCAACAGCTGCACACCCAAGGAGCAAAGTGCATGGCAGGGCAGCCCTAACCCCAGGACACTCACACCTGCATGCTGGAGATTAGGTCTGCCCTGTTGTGTTCCCAAGTCCACTGTGCCCAGCACTGCCCAGCAATCCTGATGTCTTTGCCTGATTAACACAGTTTTTTTGCTCTCCACAACAAACATTTCACACCTCCTCCAGTCTTTTCAAACCTGCTCTTCCTCCTCACTCTCAAATCTCCCTTTTTACTCTACCAAGAAAGAAAAGAATCAGTTTGAAATTTCCCAATCCTCCTGATACCAAAATTAACCAACCGCATTTGCACCCAAGTGACTCTCCTTTCCCCACCCGCAATAGAAGAAGCTGATGCCTGCAGCAATACTTGGGATCCTGCCCTCCCCTGCCTTCTCTGTTCCTTATTCTATCACTTGTCCTTCCTCTCTCTTACGCATTCAGCCTCTACTTACCTGGACCCTGAAACACATTCAAGTCTCCTGTAATAAAACACCTTCACTAAACCTTCCATTCCCCTCCAGCTACCACTTTTCTCTCCCCACCTCAGCTAATCTTTTTATTTTGTTTTGTTTTGTTTTGAGATAGAGTCTCGCTCAGCTGCCCAGGCTGGAGTACAGTGGTGCTATCTCAGCTCACTGCAACCTCCACCTCCCGGGTTCAAGTGATTCTCCCACCTCAGCCTACCAAGTAGCTGAGATGACAGGTGTGTGCCACCGTGCCCAGCTAATTTTTGTATTTTTAGTGGAGACAGGGTTTCGCCATGTTGGCCAGGCTGGTCTCGAACTCTTGATCTCTAGTGATCCACCTGCCTTGGCCTCCCAAAGTGCTGGGATTACAGGCGTGAGCCACTGCGCCTAGCCCCTCAGCTAAGCTTTTATTAGTTGTCTGCACTTGGCATTCCCACCTTTCCCCTCCCACTCACACAGCCCTCCCTGTCTGGCTCCCTGCAAAAGAAGGCGCCGTCTCTTCCTGCCCTTCTGTGCATTCATATTTCAGCTGTGTCTCATCTAAATAGCACAGTCAGATGTTTTTAAAAATCCAGTCATTGACTGTTTTTGTAGTATGTAATCTGTTCTAGTTTATTGTAACTACTTTTTCCTCCTGTGTTACTGTCTCTATCCCCTTCTTTTCATCATTCTTTTTGGATTAAACAAGTCTGGCTTCTATCATTTCTGGTGGGCAGTAAAATGGTTAAATCTTACTGTTGATTCTATCATAGGTAACAGATCCTTTTTTCTCTACCATTAAGATTTTCTCTTTGTCTTTGATTTTAAGCAATTTTATTATGATGTACCTATGTATAGTTTTTTTAAAAAATATTTTTCCTCTTAAATCTGTGGTTTATTGTCTCTTGTTAGTCTTTAGAAATTCTTAACCATTATCTCTTCAAATATACCTTCTGCCCGATTTTTCTCTATATGAGAGTCCAAACATATACTTTTTCATTATGTCCTGTATGTCTCTCTCCCTCTATGTCTCTCTGTCTCTTTCTCTCCCATCTTTCTGAGATGGGGGTCTCATTCTATTTCCCAGGCTGGAATGCAGTGGCACAGCCCTAGCTCACTGCATCCCAGAACTCTTGGGCTTAGCAGGAGCACCCACTCACTATGTTGTGCAGACTGGTCATGAACTCCTGGCCTCAAGCAGTCCTCCCACAGCACTGGGGTTACAGGCATGAACCATGGTATTTGGCACTGTATGTCTCTTATACTCTTTATTTTTCATTCATTTTTTCTCCTCTGTGCTTCACTCCAAATATTTTCCATTGACCCATCTTCCAGTTTACCAGTCCTCCCTTCAGCTTAGTCTGATCTTATGTTAATTTAATTTGTGGAGTTCTTCATTTCAGTTGCCTTACTTTTTAGGCAACTTACTTTTTTTTTTTTTTTTTTTTTTGAGTTGAAGTCTCACTCTGTCACCTAGGCTGGAGGGCAGTGGTGTGATCTCGGCTCACTGCAACATCTGCTTCCTGGGTTCAAGCAATTCTCCTGCCTCATCCTCCTGAGTAGCTGGGATTATAGGTGTGCACCATCACACCAGGCTAATTTTTGTATTTTTAGTAGATTCAGGTTTCACCATGTTGGCCAGGCTAGTCTCAAATTCCTGACCTCAGATGATCTGCCTGCTTCGGTCTCCCAAAGTGTTGGGATTGCAGGTGTGAGCCACCATGCCCAGCCAAGGCCTTAATTTCTATTTGATTAATTATTATAAATTCTAGTCCTCTGGAGAAATTTCTATTTGATTCTTTATTATATATTCTGGTTCTCTGGAGAAATATATTCTTTTCATATCTTTTCTTGAACATATTAGTTACAGTTATTTTAAAGTTTATATCTTTCAGTGCCAGTATCAGGATCACCCATGAGTCTATTTTTATTGTGCATTTTTTCCTCTTTGTTTTTGGTCACTTACTCTTGGATCTTAGACTTAGGATGACCAACCATCCCAGTTTACTCAGGACTCGCCTGGTTTTAGCAGTTCAAGTCTTGCATCCCAGGAAATTCCTTAGTCCTAAGGAAACTGGGACACTTGCTTACTTTTTAGTCCTGGTATGCATGGCAATTTCTTACTGAATGCTGGACATTGAGTATGAAAAACTGGGATAATTTGAGATTCAAAAATATTAGGTTGCTAGAAAAGTCCTTGTGGTTGGACTGTGAATTTTATATAATTATAACTTGGCTCAAACACATCTTTATTAATAAAAGTAGGATCCATTACAATCAACACATTTTTGCCAAAGAGAAATGAGTTTGTTTATTCCTGTACCATAAAAATCTGTGCTTTGGGATTCAATGAACTCTTGGAAAGCATTTTCTGCATCCTTCTGGTTGTGTTTTCCCTGCACAAAGTTCTCACGATGCTTGAAGAAGTAGTAGTCTGTTGGCAAGAGGTCAAGTGAATATGGCAGATGAGGCAAAACTTTGTAGCCTGATTTGTTCAACTTTTGTTTTTGTTTTTGCTTTGAGATGGAGTCTCGCTCTGTTGCCCAGGCTGGAGTGCAGTGGTGCTATCTCAGCTCACTGCAACTTCTGCCTCCTAGGTTCAAGTGATTCTCCTGCCTCAGCCTCCCAAGTAGCTGGGATTACACAGGTGTGCACCACCGTGTTCAGCTAATTTTTGTGTTTTTAGTAGAGACAGGGTTTCACCATGTTGGCCAGCTGGTCTCGAACTCCTGACCTCAGGTGATCCACCTGCCTTGGCCTCCCAAAGTGCTGGGACTACAAGCGTGAGCCACCATGTCTGGCCTTGTTCAACTTTTGAATTGTTGGTTGTGTGACATGCAGTAGGGCGTTGTCATGGAGAAGAATTGGGCTCCTTCTGTTGATCAATGCTGGCTGCAGGCATTTCAATTTTTGGTGCATCTCATCAATTTGTTGAGCATACTTCTCAGATGTAATGGTTTCGCTGGGATTCAGAAAACTGTGGTGGATCAGACTGACAGCAGACCACCAAACAGTGACCAGGACCTTTGGTGCAAGTTTGGCTTTGGGAAGTGCTTTGGAGTTTCTTCTCAGTCCAACCACTAAGCTGGTCATTGCTGGTTGTCATATAAGATCTACTTTTTGTCACACATCACAATCTGATTGAGAAATGGTTTGTTGTTGTGCAGAATAAGAGAAGACAACCCTTCAAAATGATGATTTTTTTGACTTTTACTCAGCTCATGTGGCACCCACTTATCGAGCTTTTTCACCTTTTCAATTTGCTTCCAAGGCCGAACAATCATAGAATGGTCAGTGTTGAGTTATTCAGCAACTTCTCGTGTAGTTGTGGGAGCAGCTTCGATGATTGCTCTCAATTGGTTGTTGTCATCTTCCGATGGTCGCCACTACACTCCTCATCTTCAAGGTTCTCATCGCCTTTGCAAAATTTCTTGAGCCCCCACTGCACTGTATGTTTTGCTGGGCCAAATGCATTGTGGATGTTGCGGATTGTCTCTGCTGCTTTATGATCCATTTTGAACTCGAATAAGAAAACTGCTCAAATTTGCTTTTTGTCTAACATCATTTCCGTGGTCTAAAATAAACATAAACGCAAATAATCCATTATTAGCAAAAAAAAAAAAAAAAAAGCGAGAAATGCCCATTAAAATGATGTATAACATAACCACATTTATTCAAGAATGTATTCCAATATCAAATGGCAAATTCCAACAATGCAAAAACTGCAATTATTTTTGCACTTTTATTATGCTTCATAGAGAATTTACTTTTGCTCTTAACACACAGAGTGGAGGCAAAGAATCTTTATCTAGTCTGGGGCTGAGCTGATTCAAAACTGGGTTTCCATTGATGAAGACAGGTCCATTTCCAGATGACTCTTCCTCCTAGTAAGGAAGTCTTTGGAGGATCCCAGCTGAAGGTCTGGATATTTACCAAGCCCCTTCCCTGTGATAAGCCTGAAGGCCAGTTTTTTCCTCTCTAGTAAGATGAAACTGCTGGAAGCATTTTTTTTTTTTTTTTTTTTTTTGAGATGATAGAGTCTCGCTCTATCACTCAAGCTGGAGTGCAGTGGTGCGATCTTGGCTCACTGCAACCTCCGCCTCCTGGATTCAAGTGATTCTCCTGCCTCAGCCTCCTGAGTAGCTGGGACTACAGGTGTGTGCTACCATGCCCAGCTAATTTTTTTATTTTTAGTAGAGATGGGGTTTCACTGTGCTAGCCAGGATAGTCTAGATCTGCTGACCTCATGATCTGCCCGCCTCGGCCTCCCAAAGTGCTGGGATTACAGGTGTGAGCCACTGCGTCCAGCCAGCTGGAAACATTCTTAAGCTTCTCGGCCCCTCAGCCACAGCTTCCAGTTCAGCAAACGCCTTGAGGAAAAGGCAGCATCTGGGTACTCGTGGATTTGCCCTCTCTCTGGGACCTTAGCTCCTCAGGTTCCCCATGACTTCGTAGCCTTGAATGCTGATTTTGCCCCCCAGTCCCGTTAGACTGCTGAAAACTCTGCTCAGCTTCTGAGTCTCTTTGCCATTTCATTTCGATTGACATCTTGGCCGTCCAGCCCTTGGACGTGCAGCGGTAATAATTCAATGTGCTCCTGATGCAAGGAGAGTCAAGCAGGTCAGTAGAATAGAATCAGAAGTCCTGTGTTGCTTACACAGGGACCTATGCCTTGAAGTGAAAGGCAGCTCCGGATGTCAGGCTTACTTCCATGTGCTTCTCCTCAGCATCTTGGTCCCTTGCATCCTGGTGGTCTTGGCAGCTCTACAATGTCTTGAAATAGTTTGGTTGTTTAATTCAGCTTTCTAATTGTTCTCAGCAGAAAAGTGTGTGTAACACCATTTAGTCTGACATAGCCTGAGGCTGAGTCCCATGACAAATGCTGTTATTATTCATTAGCCTCTCCGTTCATCTACCTGGTTCTTCTCTCAGGCTGCTCACACCTTTTGCCAAGCTCCTCTATCCATTCTCTTCTATCTTCACTTCTCATACCTCACTCACTCATGCTGGTGCACCAGTCCATGCTTTTTTTTTTTTTTTTTTGGTAGAGATGGGGTTTTACCATGTTGGCCAGGCCGGTCTCAACCTCCTGACTTCAAGTGATCTGCCTGCCTCTGCCTCCCAAAGTGCTGGGATTACAGGCATGAGCCACTGTGCCTGGCCTGTGCCTTTTTGAGTGTGTAAAAATTTTACATTGTTTTCCATTTTAACAGTGGAATGGTGCTTGCAGGTGAGATTTTTCAGAGCCAGTGACTGGATGTGGTGAAGCTTGTTTTGTTCTTGGCATTCATCAGTTCAAGGTTCCAGCCTGTCTGATGACTTGTTGGTATTGTTTTTTGTTTATTTGTTTGTTTTGAGATGGGGCCTCACTCTGTCGCCCAGGCTGGAGTGCAGTGATGCAATCTCAGTTCACTGCAACCTCCGCCTCCCAGGTTAAAGCAATTCTTATGCCTCAGCCTCCCAAGTAGCTGGGATTACAGGTACGTGCCACTTGCCTGGCTAATTTTTGTATTTTAGTAGAGATGGGGTTTCACCATGTTGGCCAGGCTGGTCTCGAACTCCTGACCTCCAGTGATCCATCCTCCTTGGCCTCCCAAAGTGCTGGGATTACAAGGGTGAGCCACTGCACCTGGTGTCAGTTGTTTTTTTTTCGATTTTATCTTTCCCTTGTGGTTCTGACTTTCTGCCCCCAGGCTTGTTTCTTTTTTTCTTTTTCTTTTCTTTTTTTTTTTTTTAGACGGAGTCTTGCTCAGTCGCCCAGACTGGAGTGCAGTGGGGCGCTCTCCACTCACTGCAAGCTCCGCCTCCCGGGTTCACGCCATTCTCCTGCCTCAGCCTCTGGAGTAGCTGGGACTATAGCTGGGATGCCACCATGCCTGGCTAATTTTTTTTTTCTTTTTTTGTATTTTTAGTAGAGACGGGGTTTCACCTTGTTAGCCAGGATGGTCTCGATCTCCTGACCTTGTGATCCGCCTGCCTCGGCCTCCCGAAGTGCTGGGATTACAGGCGTGAGCCACCGCACCCGGCACTCCCATGCTTGTTTCTTAGTTTCTTTTCAGGATGTTTTATAGTGTGGAGGAGCTAGTTGGGAATTGGAAGTAGAAATCAGTTAGGCTTCTCTTCCTATAAAGGCAGCACAGAGATTGGTTGCATGCAAAGTATTTAAGCACGTTTAATAGTGATAAGGTGGCTGATTGTATCTTTTAGGCCCAGGAATTTTGTGCTAATTAATAACATTCATTAGCCTCTCCTTATCTACATCGTATAAGCTTGGAGTACCCTAGACTGTGATGATAGTTTTATTTTTCATTTTAGGTAACCAGAAAAATTTAGATACAATTTACTGTTACCATTGGGTGCACACTTTACTTGCTTTATTCTATTTATTCCTCACCATAGCCCTGTGAGATCAGTATGGTTTTTTCCAGTTAGACTTTGCCACAGCTAATGAGTGGCAGCACTAGCATTTGAGTCCAGGTCTATCTGATTCCCACTCGCAGCCACTTAGCCCCAGACTGTGCCGCTTTCCGCATAGCTGTCCTGCCACGGATATTATCTTGGCCTCCTGGGAGTGATCTTGCAGAATTGCATAGGAGCTAGTCCATTTCGCTCCAAGCAATTTGTGTTAAAGAATGAGATCGTGTAACCTTTATTGCTAGGCAAAAACTGTATCTAGGCAAGAGAGGGCCTTCTGAGGATTCTCTATCTCCTTGAGATAGAACATGTGGCAACTTATTTTGGCAAAGTACAAGCTGGTGCATTATTAACTTAATGTGAGTCAGGATACATGCTGTATGAGTTTTTATTTATGTGCTGTCTTGAAACCAGAACATCAAAAAAATGAATTAACTGAAGTAACTTATTATATCTGTTATTCTTGATTTCAGGGAAGTTTAATTAGCATTGATAGCACCTGTACAGAGATGGGCAATTTTGACAATGCTAATGTCACTGGAGAAATAGAATTTGCCATTCGTTATTGCTTCAAAACCCATTCTTTAGAAATACGCATCAAGGCCTGTAAGAACCTTGCCTATGGAGAAGAAAAGAAGAAAAAGTGCAATCCGTAAGTTGTTTTTTTTTAAGTTTAACATAAGACATATTGATTCCAAAATGTATATGAAAAAGTCTAAGAATAACCAAGACAATTATTAAAAAAAAAATGAAAAGGCTCACTTCAAGAATTATTATAAAGCTGTAGCAATGCAAACAATGTGTCATTGATACAAGGACAGAACAAGTCAGGACAGTAGAATCAAAAGTCCAGATACAGACCTTAGTGTATATGAAAACTTACATGATCAAGGAGTGTCTTAGTCCATTTCGGCTGCTGTGACAGAATACCATAGACCAGGTGGCTTATAAACAAGACAAATACATATCTCACAGTTCTGGAGGCTGGGAAGTCAAAGCTCAAGCTGCTGGTAGATTTGGTATCTAGTGAGGGCCCCCTTTCTGGTTCTTAGATGACTGTTTTCTCGTGTCCCCACATGGTAGAAGGGACGAGGCAGCTCTCTCGGGCCTCTTTTACGAGGGCACTAATCTTGTTCATGAGGGCTGCACCCTCATGACCTAATCACTTCCCAGAGACCCTACCTCCTAATACCATCACATTGTAGGTCAGGCTTCAACTATGAATTGGTGAGCGGGGTGGACATAAACATTCAGTTGTGGAGCTATTACAGATCAGTGGGGAAAAGTGGACTTCAATAAATGACGTTGAAAAATTTGGCTTTCCACGCAGGAAATACAAAATTAAAATCTTGACTCACACAATCCATAAAGAGATTTAAAATGTTATTCTCACTGACAGATATGAAAAGGTGTAGCACAATAATAATAATAATAATAATAATAATATTTTGAGGTGGAGTCTTGCTCTGTCACCCAGACTGGAGTGCGGTGGCGCAATCTCGGCTCACTGCAACCTCCGCCTCCCGGGTTCAAGTGATTCTCCTGCCTCAGTCTCCTGAGCATCTGGGACTACAGGCACACACCACCACGCCCAGCTAATTTTTGTATTTTTAGTAGAGACGGGGTTTCACCATATTGGCCAGGCTGGTCTCGAATTCCTGACCTCGTGATCCACCCACCTTGGCCTCCCAAAGTGCTGGGATTACAGGCATGAGCCACCACACCCGGCCAGCACTATTATTTTAATGTGCATTTCCCTTATTACTAACAAAGATGAGCAACTTGTTTAAAAAAAAAAAAAAAAGAGAGACAGGGTCTCACTATGTTGCTCAACCTGATCTTGAACTCTCGGACTCAAGCAGTTCTCCCACCTCAGCCTCCCAAAATGCTGAGATTACAGGTGTGAGCCCAGCCTTTTGAGCCACTTTTTATATATGCATTTGCCACTTAGGTTTATTTTATTTTATTTTTTTGAGACGGAGTCTTGCTCTGTTGCCCAGGCTGGAGTGTATTGGCACAATGTCAGCTCACTGCAACCTCTGCCTCCTGGGTTCAAGCAATTCTCCTGCCTCAGCCTCCTGAGTAGCTGGGATTACAGGTGCCTGCCACCACACCTGGCTAATTTTTGTATCTTTAGTAGAGACGGGGTTTCCCCGTGTTGGCCAGGCTGGTCTTGAACTCCTGACCTGAAGTGATCCACCCGCCTTGGCCTCCCAGAGTGCTGGGATTACAGGCATGAACCACTGTGCCTGGCCAGGCTTATTCTTTTGTGAGTTTTCTATTCATATCTTTTGCCCATTTTTCTTTTTAAAAGTTAATTAAAATTAATTTTTTTTTAAGAGACAGGGTCTTGCTTTGTCACCCAGCTTGGAGCGCAGTGGTGCCACTATAGCTCACTGCAGCCTCAAAGTCCTAGTAGGCTCAAGGAATCCTCTCACTTCAGCCTCCTGAGTAGCTGGGACTACAGGAGTGGAGTGCAATGGCACAATCACAGTTCACTGCAGGCTCAAGCGATCTCCCTGCCTTAGCCTCCTGAGTAGCTGGGAGGCACATGCCTGTAGTCTCAGCTATGTAGGAGGCTAAACTTGTAACTTTTTTTTTCCAGCTAGATTTTTTAACTTATTTTTGTAGAGACAGGGTTTTGTTCTGTTGCCAAGGCTGGTCTCAAACTCCTGGGCTCAAGCCATCCTCACACCTCAGCCTCCCAAAGCTCTGGGATTACAGCCATGAGCCACTGCACCTGGCCTCCCATTTTTCTATTGGATTGTTTATTGTTTTATTTATTTACCAGAGGTTTTTTGTTAAACCTAATTTAAAAAGGTTTAAAAATTATTTATTAGTTATATGTATTGTACATATTTTATCCATCCTAGCTGTAACTTGTTTTCTAACTTGTTTATTATGACTTTTCTTGTAGAAAGTTTAATATCAAATGTATCAAGCTTTTCCTTTAAACTCTCTGCTTTTTGTGTCTGTAGAAGAATTCCTGTGGCACCCAAGGGTTTAAATACGTTCTCTGGTTTCTTCTTATCGTTTTTTGTTTTCTTTTTTTCCCCACACTTAGATCTGTTCACATTACAAGCGGAATTGATTTTCTATATATAGTTTAAGGCAGGGGCCTCAGTTTTGCCTTTCTTTTTTCTTACATGGGGAACTTCTGGCATACTGTTTTAATTACCAGCTAAAGAGTGATGATGGGAAAAGAAATCAATTGTTGATTTAATCAAACTCTCTTCTGCTCTGAAATTTTTAGTAGCTCTTTAGTACCAAATTAAGTACACATTTCTGTAGCACTTGTGGTTCCTTCGTAACAGAATCTCTCCTATTGTTCTAGTCTTAGCTTTTATTATTACTCTTCCTGTACCGTCTACCTCAGGAAAACTGGAATAGTCTTTGCCCCAAAAGTATTTCCTGACTTTTAAATTTCAAAATTTGAGGAATGCAGTTAAAGCAGTGCTTATATTTAAAAGAAAAAGACTTAAAATGAATTATTTAAACCTCCACCTTAAAATGCTAGAAAAAGGCTGGATGCTGTGGCTCACAACTATAATCCCAGCACTCTGGGAGGCCAAGGCAGGTGAATCACCTGAGGTCAGGAGTTTGAGAACAGCCTGGCCAACATGGTGAAACCCCATCTTTACTAAAAATACAAAAATTAGCCGGGCATGGTGGTAGGCACCTGTAATCCCAGCTACTAGGGAGGCTGAGGCAGGAGAATCCCTTGAACCAGGGAGGTGGACGTTGCGGTGAGCTGAGGTCACACCATTGCACTCCAGCCTGGGCAACAAGAGCAAAACTCCGCCTGAAAAAAAAAAAATAGAGAATACTCAAATACCAGTATAGGAATGAAAGAAGAGACAACATGACAGCACTTGCAGACATTCAAGTATAATAAGGGGGTCAGGCTGGGGGCTCATGGCTGCAAGCCCAGCACTTTGGGAAGCCGAGAAGGGTGGATCACCTGAGGGTCAGGAGTTCAAGACCAGCCTTGCCAACATGGTGAAACCCCGTCTCTACTAAAAATACAGAGAAAATCAGCCAGGCATGGTGGCATGTGCCTGTAATCCCAGCTACACAGGAGGCTGAGGCAGGAGAACTGTTTGAACCCAGGAGGCAGAGGTTGCAGTGAGCCAAGATCATGCCACTGCACTCCAGCCTGGGTGACAGAGTGAGACTCCCTCTCATTAAATAATAATAAAAAATAGAAATTAGCCAGGTGTGGTGGCACACACCTGTAGTCCCAGCTACTTGGGAGGCTGAGGTGGGAGAATCACCTCAGCCCGGGAGGGCTGTGATTGTGAGCTAAGATTGTGCCACTGTACTCCAGCCTGGGCAACCAAGTGAGACTCTGTCTGGAAAAAAAAAAAAAAAAAAAAAAAAAAAAATATAATAAGGGGCTATTATGTAAAACTTTGTGCTAATAAATTTAACAACTTAGATGAAATGAACACCTTCTTTACTTTCTTTTTTTTTTTTTTTTTTAGAAACGAGGTCTCACTATGTTGCCCAGGCTGGTCTCAAACTCCTGAGCTCAACTGGTCCTACTGCCTTAGCCTCCCAAGTAGCTGGGATCACAGGTGCACACCACCGTGCCCAGCCAATTAAAAAAAATTTTCAGTAGTGATGAGGTCCCACTATGTTGCCCAAGCTGGTCTCAAACTCCTGGGCTCATGCAATCCTTCCACCTTGGCCTCCCAAAATGCTGGGATTACAGGCATGAGCCACCACACCTGGCTGAAATGAAATCGACACATTCTCAAGAGACACAAATTGCCAAAACTGACATGAAATGAAATAGAAAACCTGAATAACTCTATATCTATTAAAGAGATTGAATTGGTAATTTGGCATCATCTAGAAGAGTTGAAGGGGCATATACCCTATCACTCCTGGTTATATGCCAAGAGAAGTGCTTGCACATGTGCACCATGAGCAGAGGGAAAAACTAGGGCATAAGACAAATGTTCATCAACAGGATAAATGACTTGTGTATTCATTCAATGGAATGATACGTAGGATTAGAGATGAATGAGCGGCAGTTACAGCAACATAGATGAATCCCAAACATAATATTGAGTGAAAAGAAGCAAATTATGGAAGAATGTATACAGAATGATCCCATTTATATAAAAGTTCAAAAACAGGGAAAACTAAGCAGTACATTGTTTAAGGAGACACATCAAAATGGTGAAACCATAAAGAAAACCAAGGGGGTGATAAATATAAAATCCAATATGGTTATTACCTGGTTACGGGCAGGATTATGATAGGGAAGTCACTGGTTATGTTCTGTTTCCTAAGCTGGGGGGGCGGGTACATGGGTGTGCACTTTATTATAATGCTTCCAGCCGTATAGGTATATTTTATATATTCTGTTTTACATATATGAGATTGCATGAATGTGTAATGCTCAGTAACTTAAGAGTAAATGAACTGTGAAGAATTAGAGATGGAGTTTTGAGGGATTTTTTGTTTTGGTTTGATTTTTTGAGACAGAGTCTTGCTTTGCCGTCTAGGCTGGAATGCAGTGATGTTATCATGGCTCACTTCAGCCTTGACCTCCTGGGCTCAGGTGATCCTCCAACTTCGGGCATCGAGTGGCTGGGACTACAGGTGCACACCACCACACCCAGTTGACTTTTAAATTTTTCGTGGAGATGAGTTCTCCCTGTGTATTGCCCACGCTGGTCTCAAATTCCTGGCTTATGGAATCCTCCCTGAGCCAGGTGCCTGGCCAGTTTTTGGGTTGTTTTGTTTTTCTTTTTTGAGATGGAATTTTGCTTTATTGCCCAGGCTGGAGTGCAGTGGCGTGATCTCGGCTCACTGCAACCTCCATCTCCCAGGTACAAGTGATTCTCCTGCCTCAGCCTCCTGAGTAGCTGGGATTACAGGTGCATGGCATCATGCCTGGCTAATTTTTGTATTTTTAGTAGAGACAGGGTTTCACCATGCTGGCCAGGCTGGTCTGGAACTCCTGACCTCAGGTGATCCGTCCACTTCCTCCTCCCAAAGTGCTGGGATTATAGGTGTGAGCTTCTGCGCCTGGCCTCCTGGCCGATTTTGAGTATTTTCACAAAAAGCTTAACCTAGGGGGAAGAAGAGACCCAAGACTGGGGCTAAAGAAGGGCACAGATAGAGGAGGCTCACTGTGATTTTTTACTTTGGAAAGTAGAGCCTGTTTCTAGCCTGTGGAGAGGGGGCTTGGGCTGCTGCTGGTGGGGGGCGGGGGGTCATTGCCATCACTGGGGCTGCCAGAGGAGCCATGAAGGGCAGCATAGGGGCCTGTATGGAGGGGTCAGCCTAGAACAGGACAGGACATGTCTTCCTCTCCGCCTGGATTTCAGGGGCTGGGTGAGTGCAGATGGAGACATCTGTCATGCTGCGTGCGACCTCTAGACTCAGCAGAATCCCACTTCTCAGCGGTTGGGAGGAGCAGAGTCTTTGAGGCCCCTGCAAGGAAACAGCACAGTGCGAGGCATATGCTTTCTACTTCCACTTTTTTTTCTTTTGCAGGTGGTGGGTGGCAGAAGGGACGGGAATCCGGCTCATGGCCTTGACATCCAGGCAGGCGAGAGAATCTCTGGTTCCATGGTCTTCGCCAAATGGAGTAGGGCCTGAGGAAGGCAGGACGAGCTTCACACCCCCAGGAATATTCCAGAGGGTTATGTGGCTAGCATTTGACCATAGACTGCGTGGATCAGAAGCTGCCCACCCAGCACTAACGTTGCTCACTATTAGGCTATTAAGTCCTTTCTATCAACCCAAAAATTCCAGCAGGAAGCCTGGTAAAGAAAACGCTGGCATGTGGGTTCTCTGCTGCCCCCAAACTCTTTATCCACCCCTTTCCCTGAGTTCTCACTCTGTCCCCGCTGTGTTTGGCCCCTAGGTATGTGAAGACCTACCTGTTGCCCGACAGATCCTCCCAGGGAAAGCGCAAGACTGGAGTCCAAAGGAACACGGTGGACCCGACCTTTCAGGAGACCTTGAAGGTACTTGCTGGACAGATATTCCTGTGCAGAGTCCTCCCCAGCCCGGGTGGAGCGCCTGGGGCAGAGTCCAGTGGATGGTGCTTTCAAACTCTTGACTCAGTTAGATATAATACAGACACCTATATGTTTCTTTGCGGCTCTGTCAATCAGTGCTAAGTTGGTAGAAAATAAATGTCAGCCTTTGTACAGGAAAAGTGCAGAGTCTGCCAGACTCAGGAATGGCTTTTGATTAATGATTTCTGAGAAGATTCTGAAAAAGAACCTGGCTGCCTCTTTGTCTCGGGCTAACACCGGGGCACAGGATAATTTAAAAAATTAGTTTGTCTTAGTGAATGTTTCTATCAAAGAGGTGCTCTCAGACAGAGTGCCCTGAAAATTAAACTCCTGAGTTACTGTCTTTGTAAAAGTGCCCGTTTATTGTATTTCTGACAAACTCAGGTTTCTTCTAATTTTATTTTTTTTAAATGAATCCTTTTATGAAAAATCTTACAAAGGAATTGTTTGGATTTTCACTTTCTATGATACTAAGAAATGTGATTGATGGTTGAGGGCAGAGATGGGGCCACGCGCTCTGATGTCGGGTGGAAGGCTGCAGCTGAGGTCTGGTATCTGCAGAGAGCTGGCTGTGGTGGCCCCAATCTTGGTGCAGGGTGAGGGGGGTAGCCCAGAGCTGCAGAGGCTACCCCGCCGGGGCTGGGCAGCCAGAGGTCCCCTCGTCTCATGCCTGTGACAGGAGAGGGCTTTGTTTGCCTTTCTTGGCAAGCAGGGGGTGTCTGTGAGCTGCCAGCCAGGGGCCATCTGGGCAGCTGGCACAGAGCCTTGAGTTCATTAAATAATAATAGCCCTTGTTTCCTGGGTCCCTACTGTGGCCAAGTGCTTTATATACAGCCTGGGGTAATTATTAGAATCCTCATTTACCCATGGGGAAACTGAGACCTACAGAGTCCTTAGAAATACAGCTCAAAGCCACAAAGGACTGGCGGTTCTCAAAATTTGTGTGCATAACATCCCATGGGGATTTACATTTTTAAAACATTTCTTCTTTTCTTTTTTTTTTTTTGAGATGGAGTTTCACTCTTGGTCGCCCAGGCTGGAGTGCAGTGTATTATCTTGGCTCACTGCAACCTCCACCTCCCAGGTTCAAGCAATTCTCCTGCCTCAGCCTCCTGAGTAGCTGGGATTAAAGGTACCCACCACGATGGCCGGCAAATTTTTTTGTGTTTTTAGTAGAGATGGGGTTTCACCATGTTGACCAGGCTGGTCTTGAACTCCTGACCTCAGGTAATCTGCCCACCCCGGCCTCCCAAAATGCTGAGATTACAGGCCTGAGCCACCACGCCAGGCCTAAATTTCTTATTTTCTAAGATGCAGCTGTACTTGGACCTGGGGATTTTTTTAAAATGCAGATTCTGGGCTGGGTGCCGTGGCTCACACCTGTAATCCCAGCACCTTGGGAGGCTGAGGCGGGTGGATCATGAGGTCAGGAGATCGAGACCATCGTGGCTAACACGGTGAAACCCCGTCTCTACTAAAAATACAAAAAATTAGCCGGGCGTGGTGGCGGGCGCCTGTAGTCCCAGCTACTTGGGAGACTGAGGCAGGAGAATGGCGTGAACCTGGGAGGCAGAGCTTGCAGTGAGCTGAGATAGCGCCACTACACTCCAGCCTGGGTGACAGAGCGAGACTCCGTCTCAAAAAAAAAAAAAAAAAAATGTGGTTATATAATTGGAGTTAAAAGGTTACCTACCTTAAAATGTACACAGAATCTCAAAGATATCACTTAAAATTTTTATCCCTGGGTCTTATCTAGTATATTGTGAATATTTTATAGTCCTGGGAAACTTTCCAGTTACAATTAAAATAATCGGCATCTCTAATTGATCCTAAATGCAAAATATCCCAACACCGGCCAGCCTCATCCTTAATAGAAATACGCATAAGAAGCGAAGGATGGGAAGCCGGGGAGGCCGATCCAGCATTAAAAGTCTCGCTAAAAGCCAGTATTTCCAATCACAATCACACCTTTGTGCGGCACCCAGGCTTTGTGCGACCTGGGGTGAGCCATCAGAGTACGATTCGGGTGGATGAGGCTGTGAGGACTGTCTCCAGCCAGTTTTGAGAGAAGTGCACATCAAATGTGAGGATCTAGAAATTGATCCTCAAATTTTTCTGAGCAGAGTACTTCTTAGCAAGCCTTTCTGGACCCAGGGAGACTTGTACCCCATTTGACACCACTGTCCTGGGGGCCTGGAGAGGATGAAGTGATCTCACTCGGTGACATTGGTCATTGCCTGGCCCTGCTCTCAAGTGATCCTTACACCTCATTCCCAGCTGAGCCTGGAGCAAGCCTTGTGGACCTAACAGGGCTATGGAAAATAGGTCTGGTTTGAAAAGGTAGATTCTAGGCCGGGTGCGGTGGCTCACGCCTGTAATCCCAGCACTTTGGGAGGCCGAGGCAGGCGGATCACGAGGTCAGGAGATCGAGACCATCCTGGCTAACACGGTGAAACCCCGTCTCTACTAAAAATACAAAAAATTAGCTGGGCACAGTGGCGGGCACCTGTAGTCCCAGCTACTCGGGAGGCTGAGGCAGGAGAATGGCGTGAACCTGGAAGGCGGAGCTTGCAGTGAGCCGAGATCGCACCACTGCACTCCAGCCTGGGCAACAGAGCGAGACTCTGTCTCAACAAACAAAACAAAACAAAGCAAAGGTAGATTCTGTATGTAGCAGGGAGTAGTCCTATTGATAGAAAGGGGCGAGCAATGGGTAAGGACCCAGGAGAAGTGGCTGAGCGTCGCCCACACACAGCTGGAGATGAGAGAGCTGCCGGGGGGCCCGAGCCCGACCCTGCTAAGTGGCGTGGCGTTCCAGTAACCGCTTCATTTCTCAGAGGGCAGCAGATGCAGCTGGCCAGCTGCCTGGACTAACTGATAAGGAGTGTAGCTGGAATATGGGGAATAATCACATCAATCCAGAGTTTATAGACAGAGATTGAATGTGGGGCAGAGTCGGAAATGGACCCATGGGCTGGGTGTGGAGGCTCACGCTTGTAATCCCAGAACTTTGAGAGGCTGAGACGGGTGGAGGGCCTGAGCCCAGGAGTTCGAGGCCAGCCTGGGCAATGTAGAGAGACCCCATCTCTACAAGAAATTAAAAGATTAGCCGGGCATGGCGACGCCTACCTGTAGTCCCAACTACTTGGGAAGCTGAGGTGAGAGGATCGCTTGAGCCTGGGAGGTGCAGGCTGCAGTGAGCTGAGATGGCACTGCTGCACTCCAGTCTAGGTGACAGAGTGAGATCCTGTCCCCCCAAAAAAGATATGGACCCATAGACTTGAGGGAAAACTGGCTAAAAGTTACCCAAAGGCAGGAGAAAAGGGAATGTGACCCAAGAAATGCCCATCTCCATGGCCACAAGCCACCCCAGCGGGGAGGAAAAGGAGGAATGAACTGAGGAAGCTAACCTGGCCAGCCAAGCCATGTGTGCCTGGCCTGCAGACGTCAGAAGTGGGGACAGAGCCTACAGGCAGCCCCCAACAGAGCAGGGGACGGCCCTGCTGCGCCTCCCCTCTGTTTGCAGAGGCTGAAGGAGGGAAATTACCATGTCTCAGTTCCTGTTTTATTCCATCTCGTTCCTCGATTGGAAAGATGGGTAAAGGTAGGCATGAGGAGATGAACCCCAAAGCAAACAAACCGCCACAGCTGCTGCAAATGGGTGCAAGTGTCCAGCCTCACAGCAACAGCCGTGTCACGAGGAGTCACCATTCAAACCCCAAACAAGCGCCGGAGTGAGGGCAGCATGGGCCACAGAGGTCAGCAGCGAGACTCGGGCCTGGACACAGTCAGTGCACGTGAATCTGGCCTGCAGTGTTGGCTACCAGACCAAGGGAGGGAGGGTCACTGAATTTCCAAGCTTCTTTTTTTTCATCTGCAACATGGTTTGAATTATACTGACCTCATAGGGTGCATGTGAAAGCTAAAAAGATCAATGCATCTGAAAAGCCTGGTATGAAATAAATAAGTGTTCAATAACTTGTAGGGTTTTTTCATTATTGAGAAAATCCAACTAATAAGCTTAAAGTGAGGCCCTCAGAGGCTGAGGTGGAGTCAGCCACACCTTGGGAAGGGCTGGGTGCCACTCAGGGGCCTTCGGCCTCTAGTCTCTATGGGGCAGAACCCATGCTTGGCTGGGGAAGGGGTTCCCTCGTCACTCTTGGGTGTGTTGGGAGCCCCCTGTGTGGACAGTAAGAACATCGTGTTGGCCTCTGCCAAGCCAGCACAGGCCCTGCATGCCTGAACACAGGCACCGTCCCTCCAGGGCAAACACGTGGTGTTGCGGGGAATGGAGGAGGGGGGAGTTCATGCTTTGCTTTAAAAAAAATAAATAAATAAATACAGGCTGGTGCAGTGGCTCACGCCTGTAATCCCAGCAATTTGGGAGGCCGAGGCAGGTGGATCATTTGAGGTCAGGAGTTCGAGACCAACCTGGCCAACGTGGTGAAACCCTGTCTCTACTAAAAATACAAAAAAACGAGCCGGGCGTGGTGTTGGGCGTCTATAGTCCCAGCTACTCAGGAGGCTAAGACAGGAGAATCGCTTGAACCCAGGAGGCAGAGGTTGCAGTGAGCCAAGATCGTGCCACTGCACTCCAGCCTGGTGACAGAGCGAGATCCTGTCTCAAAAAAAAAAAATTTTTTTTTTTTTTTTTAGTATTTTTGGGCCTGTTATCATTATTTTTGGCCAAGCCTGGCTGGGTGCAGTGTTTAGATGCAAGTTCAAATCCTGTGTGAGCATAGACTTTGGCTTGATTTCTAGTAGGCGTGAGCTGGACAAGGACTTTCATCCTTGTCTTGTTCTAAGAATTGGGGGTGGGAGGCTACCAGGGCTACCCTTGCCTGTCCCCAGGCAGAGCACTGGGCACCTGGGGAGTAGGGGGAGGGGTTCTTGAGCAGAGAGAGGACCCCCCCGCCCCACCCTGGCTGTAAGCACCTTGACCCACCCTAACCACATCAGGTCCCTGGCTGCATCCGCATCTTGGACTCAGCCTGTGGGAGGGAGGCCTGCGCCAGGCCCCGGGAAGTGGGGCCCTGGGAGGTGGGGTCCAGAGATGGGGATCCTAGGAGTGCGGGCCCCGGTAGCCCAGCTGACCATCTCTTCTTTGCCTCTGCAGTATCAGGTGGCCCCTGCCCAGCTGGTGACCCGGCAGCTGCAGGTCTCGGTGTGGCATCTGGGCACTCTGGCCCGGAGAGTGTTTCTTGGAGAAGTGATCATTCCTCTGGCCACGTGGGACTTTGAAGACAGCACAACACAGTCCTTCCGCTGGCATCCACTCCGGGCCAAGGTGATGTCTGGTTTTGGACTGAGTGCCCTCCATCCCCACTGTGATAAATAAATAACTTTTCAGAGAGATCCCTGAAGAGAAAACGTACGTGGCAAGACTTGGACCCAAGACAGTGTGTGTTCGCCGGCCTGGCGCTGTGACTTTGAAATAGTTACTTTCTTGTGGGTGGGGTGGGCGGAGGGTTTGTTTTAACTGGCTCAGCTCTGTTCAGGTACCCGAACAGCCCCCGCCTCAGCATCATACACAGACCAGACTGGATCAGGTCCTGTGGCTTCCCCTGGCAGAGGCCTCCCTTTGTTGGTGGCTGACCTGCTGGAAGCTGGCCATGCCTTTCCCTGGGGGCACCGCCCGCAGCTATGCGGTCCCCCAGGGGGCTACAGTGTGTTGTTTCTAACCTTTCAACCCCAGGCACTCTCAATAATAGGTGACAATAACTAACAGTAATAGGTGACAAATGGCTGGACCCGATGCTGTGAGGAAGGCAGAGGCCGCCCTGGCTGGGATGTGGGGCTCCAGCTCCTGGTTTGGAATTGCACAGCGGGAGATAGATAGCACATGGGCTGGGGGTGGGTCAGAGGAGCTGATGGACTCCATTTAGGATCCGTGTCCCCCAGGCTATGCAGGTAGGAGGAGAGGCCTGGGAGAGAGGTTAGCATTTCTTGGAGACGCTGCTTTGTACTTTGCTGTGTCCAGATCCCGGACTGGAAGAGAGTTCATGTGAGACCACGAGGGATGAAAAACGTGGGCTTCTGCCATCTCTTAAAAAACCCCAGTGGGGAGGCTAGGCACGGTGGCTCTTGCCTGTAATCCCAGCACTTTGGGAGGCTGAGGCGGGCAGATCACAGGTCAGGAGATTGAGACCATCCTGGCTAACACAGTGAAACCCCGTCTCTCTAAAAATACAAAAATTAGCTGGGTGTGGTGGTGCACGCCTGTAGTCCCAGCTACTCTGGAGGCTGAGGCAGAAGAATCACTTGAATCTGGGAGGCAGAGGTTGCAATGAGTCGAGATTGCACCACTGCACTTCAGCCTGGCAACAGAGTGAGACTCTGTCTCAAAAAAAAAAAAAAAAAAAACCCAGCGGGATGGACTTACTCCCCTCAGCCAAGGGCCCACAGCAGGCCCAGCCTTCTGCTCCGACCTGGACATAAGGCACAAGGGCCATCTGGCTTCTTTTCCTCTCCGGAGCCAGCGCAGCTGGGATTCGCATTATCTCTGCCTGGAAGCTTCTCAGGTTTCAGCTGAGGCCTCCTGGTGAGCCACCTGCCCCCTCCCTGCTCCTCCAGGCAATGCCCACTCTCCCACTGCCTGTGCTGACTCCCCCAAGCTAGAGTCCGGGCTTAGACCTCCCCTTCCCAGTGCCTACCTGGAATGCGACCCCTATCCAAGGTCAGCCCAAGACGACCCAAAACCCACCTCCTCCAGGAAGCCATTCCTGATTACCCCTACCAGAAGTGGCCTCCCTTCCAGGACCCGGAGCTCAGGACGCCTGCCGTCTCTGGGCCTGATCTTTAGCCTCAGTGTCCCTTTGCTCCTGCCCCAGCCACGTTGCGGGTGGGTGAAGCATCTGGCTTCCATGCCTTCCGTGCCTTCCTCTCACCCCCACTCTGTCATCTCTCAGAACAGCATTGGCTCCTCCGGGACGCCCTGAGTTTCCAGCCTGAACTCCTTCTGTCCGAGGCTGAATCCCCCGTGCACCCTGCCTCTCCCACACCTCTGTCATCAGCTCGAAGACAAGGCCTGGAACAAGCACAGGGCTTGGCATAGGACAGGCGGCCACCAGGCCTCATCAGACTGAGCCTGCTCTGGCGAGTGGGTGAGGAGCAGATGGCACAGAGCTGAAAGGCATCCCTCCTAAAGCCAGTAGGGTGGGGAGTCCGCCCACAGGCCTGCCCCTGGGTTCTGTTCTGCCTCGGTTTCTGGCCACTGAGGCTGGAGGCAGCCATATCTCATTTGGCACCCGAGGGCCAGGAAGACAGGGGCTGGCCCACGTGGGCTCCCAGGAGTCCTGAGGCCTCTGAGGGTAACTGAGAGGGCTGCTTCTCAGTGCTGGCAGGAGCCATGGTGGACCGGATGTGTCAAGACCAAACTTGTCCAACCTGCAGCCTGGGACGGCTCTGTTTTTTGGTTGTTGTTGTTTGTTTTGAGACGGAGTTTTGCTCTGTCGTCCAGGCTGGAGTGAAGTGGCGTGATCTTGGCTCACTGCAACCTCTGTCCCCTGGGTTCAAGTGATTCTCTGCCTCAGCCTCCCTAGTAGCTGGGATTATAGGCGCCCGTCACCACACCCGGCTAATTTTTTTGTATTTTTGGTAGACATGGGGTTTCATCATGTTGGCCAGGCTGGTCTTGAACTCCTGACCTCAGGTGATCCACCCACCTTGGCCTTCCAAAGTGCTGGGATTACAGGCATGAGTCACCATGCTTGGCCTCAGGATGGCATTGAATGCAACCCAACACAAATTCATAAACTTCCTTAAAACATGAGTTTTTTTGTGATTTTTTTTTAAGCTCATCAGCTGTTGTTAGTGTATTTTATGTGTGGCCCAAGACAATTCTTCCAGTGTGGCCCAGGGAAGCCAAAAGACTGGACACACCCTGCTCTAGACTCTTCCCAATACTCTCCTCCCACCCCACTGGGAGAAGGATGGTGTGGATTTCAGGCTCATCTCTTTCCCGGCCCTCTCTTCACTCACTTTCTGGTAAAACCACTCATGACAGAAGTGCCTCGGTGGGCAGGGAGGTGTCCTCAGACTCACCACACCCTGAGGGGCCACCCCCTGTGGCTCTGGACAGAGACTACACCCCATGCTGTCCCCAGTGTCTGTGCCAGTCCTTGGCATGGAAGGGCAGCGTGAATCTCTACTGACCTGGGTGGGGTGGATGGGGTGGAGGCTTGAGTTCATTTCTGTTTTTCAAACTCAGGCTGTGTCTGGGTTTTCGTAGAAATGTCTTAGGGAGTGTGCAGTGCCCTTGAGTCCCTTCACTTCCTCAGGCTCATCTGGCTCTGGTTCGCTGGGGTGGCCAAGCTGTTCCTCCCCATGCTGGGGTTGGGGAGGGTGGGAGTGAAACCATAGATGGAAGGAAGACCAGTCCTGCCACGGACACACCTGCTCCACCCAGGGCCTTGCAGGGGCCAGGGGGAAGCATCTGTGGACGAAGCTGAGACAACCAGAGGAACCCAGAAGGTTCTTGGGACTTGGGGAATCCTGTCCCTAAGCTCTGCCTCTTGTCCCCAGGCGGAGAAATACGAAGACAGCGTTCCTCAGAGTAATGGAGAGCTCACAGTCCGGGCTAAGCTGGTTCTCCCTTCACGGCCCAGAAAACTCCAAGAGGCTCAAGAAGGTCAGTGGCCTCCAGCTCCCTGGACATTGTCTGTGTCATTGTCTGCAGAGCCTGGTGCTGCAGGCAGACTGAGGTGGGATGAAGGTTTTCTAGCATTTCCTTTCTACGGCCCCCGTGCCCAGCTCCAGCAGCTCTTCTTTCTGAGCGATGCAGCGAGCCCGGGAGAGGTTCTCTGGAGCCCGTAGTGGGGGAAACGGGTGACCAGAAGCAGACGAGGCCTCTGATGCCCTCTCTACGCTCCTCTAAGGATGCTGCCCTAGGCCTTCCTCCCAGGGGCAGATTGGATGGTCTCTGGGGAAACCGTGGCCCCTCCTGAAGAGCAGAGGCTCCATGACAATGTGGAGCCAAGAGCACTGGTACCTGCAGGGCTCAGACGAGATAAATCCCCGCCCCCAGGCATGTGGGTAGCTGCTGCCCAGCAAAAGAAGTAGGTCAGGAAGGAGGGTCCTCAGGGACCCTATGGAGATTTTACTCCTTCAATAACGTGGGGCATGTGGAAAGCAGGAGGGTGGAGGAGGAGGAGGGCGGGGAAGGAGGACTGGGAGAATGCACATTTCTTTTTTTTTTTTTTTGAGACGGAGTTTTGCGCTGTCACCCAGGCTGGAGTGCAGTGGCCCGATCTTGGCTCACTGCAAGCTTCGCCTCCCTGATTCATGCCATTCTCCTGCCTCAGCCTCCCGAGTACCTGGGACTACAGGCACCTGCCACCATGCCCGGCTAATTTTTTGTTTTTTTTCTTTAAGTAGAGACGGGGTTTCACCATGTTAGCCAGGATGGTCTCGATCTCCTGACCTCGTGATCCGCCCACCTTGGCCTCCCAAAGTGCTGGGATTACAGGCGTGAGCCACCGCGCCCGGCCCAGAATGCACATTTCTGTTGTGTATTTTGCTGACTCCTTATTTGGCTAGAAGAGGAAATTCTGCTACCCAAGTTCACGGGGTCACCAGCAGACCAGCAGCAAGTGCCCCATGGCCATCCCAACCTCCTAGACAGGGTCTCGGGGCTCTCACTTTCCCCCAAACTTCTGGCTACAACTAGACTCAAACTTCGGCATCTTCCCTCTCCTTGCGTTCCTCTTTACTCTTTGCTAGGATCTTAGTAATCCCTCCATCCTGTCCTCCACCTGACCACAGAGCGGCACGGTGTGGGCAGCGCCACAGCCTGTGGGCAGGGCCAGCAGAGCCCACTGCACCACTCCCATCTGCTCTCTCGGGGTCTGAGGGCTGTAGCAGATTCTCTAGCTGAGCTCTCGGTTTTGGGGTGGTGGTACTGCATACTAACATATCAGGAGACATGGTTTGACAGTGAATACTGGCTTTCCTTCCAGGGACAGATCAGCCATCACTTCATGGTCAACTTTGTTTGGTAGTGCTAGGAGCCAAGAATTTACCTGTGCGGCCAGATGGCACCTTGAACTCATTTGTTAAGGGGTAGGTATTCGATGTAATCAAATATTTATTGATGATCTAGTATACATCACAACATGGCCCAGAACCTGCAGCAAACACTAAAAAACGTAAGCCACTTAAAATGTCTTATTTTAGCTTTCCTATGAAAATCTAACATAACACATATTAAAGACCCTGATTTCCAAAAATTCACGGGATGTGTACATGCTGGAGTACTCGAAACCCTAATCTTCTCAGTTCTGTGATATCAGGAAGCCAGTTTTGAAATCAAGCATGAAAATGTAGTGTGGTCAGTAAATATTTCCTGAGCTTAACATCTCCTCTTGGACCAACAGTAAAACGCATGACTGTCCACATTTCATTCTCATTCAGTACAGGTGCATTGGCCCCTCTAAAAGTAAGGCAAATACCATTATTACATTGAATTGCAAACTCCCCGTCAGTGACATAGAGAAAAATGACGGTCAAGATAGAACTCAGGCTGGACGCAGTGGCTCGTGCCTGTAATCCCAGCAATTTGGGAGGCTGAGGCAGGTGGATCACCTGAGGTCAGGAGTTCAAAACTAGCCTGGCCAACATGATGAAACCCCATCTCTACTAAAAATACAAAAATTAGCTGGGTGTGGTGGCGGGCACCTATAATCCCAGCTGCTCTGGAGGCTGAGATAGGAGTCTTCCTTGAACCTGGGGGGAGGAGGTTGCAGTGAGCTGAGATCACGCCACTTCACTCCAGCCTGGGCGACAGAGCAAAACTCCGTCTCAAAAAAAGAACTGAGCTTATGTTCTAATCTTGTTGCTTATCTGCATGGCCTTGGACAAGCTTGTCTGAGTTGATTTTCCTGAGAACAGGGTTAAAAGGAGATAACGTGTATCTGCAGTCATGGTGGGAGGCACCCCAAGGAGGAAAGATTAAGATGAGGGCCACGAGGCCTCAGCATGCAGCTCGCCTTTCATACCTGATGCAGAATTCGGCCCTAAGGGAAATGTGCCGAGTCCTGTGGTTCCCACCCTGCTTCACTGGGGAGGGTGTGGATGTTGTGGACTTGGCACTTTTCTTAGTGCTTCCGGTCTGCACTGACGCACAGGCCTCAGGAGAGAAGGCCGTGTGGATGGCAGTGATTGCAGGGTTTGTGTTCCCTCTTCAGCTGTCTCACTCTGCCAGACCAACAAAAACTGAGACTGAAGTCGCCAGTCCTGAGGAAGCAGGCTTGCCCCCAGTGGAAACACTCATTTGTCTTCAGTGGCGTAACCCCAGCTCAGCTGAGGCAGTCGAGCTTGGAGTTAACCGTCTGGGACCAGGCCCTCTTTGGAATGAACGACCGCTTGCTTGGAGGAACCAGACTTGGTTCAAGTAAGTCTGAGACATTGAGCCCAAACGTTTATACTTTGTGATTATCCTAATGGGTACCGTGCAAAGAAAATGCTTCCACCAGGGCAGTGACTTAACTGGTTTTGAAATTGCCTAGCCCGCCTTAATTGGAAATGCCTAAGTCTAGTTTTTACTCTACAGCTGAGCCATAATACAGCCAAGTATTTTGACAATTTAAATCAGATTTAGATCTGCTAAAGAAACAAAAATTATAGGCCTCCAAACGGGCTAGGTACAGTATTTGCTTTTGTTTCTGGCGTCAATCATAAAAGGATTATTTTCTTAAATGAAAATATCTTCTTAAACAAATGGCAATTCAGAAAGTACTTCATCAAAAGTGGTCAAAACAGCAATGCTGTCCAGAGCCGCTCGGCAGGGCGCCTCCGGCATGGTAGGTGGACAGCCCTCTGCTGTGAAGTTCTGTGCCTGGCACTGCTTCTGGCTGCCAGCAGTGTCCCTGACATGATGACAACCAAAAACACCTGCACACATCTCCAAGGACCTCCAACTGAGAACCAGTGACTGAAGAGAAATAAGCTTCACTGCTCCATTGCTTTTCAGAGATATTTTGTCCAAAGCATACTGTCTTCCTCTAAGAATCCCTTCCCATGGGCAAGCCCAGCCCCCAGTCTGAGATGGCCCCACCCAGCTAGCCATGCTGGTGTGCAACTATCCACTCCCTTGGTGAAGACCCAGCCCACCAAACCAGAGTCCTCGCCTCACTTTCAAACTACAGAACTCCGGGCTGTTAGAGCCTCGCAGAGCAGAGGATGCCTGGGTGAATCCCAGTCTCAACACCAGCTTTGTTGGGGTGGGAGTGGTGGTGGCGGCGTCTGTCATCAGTGGTTGGCCTTTTAATGTGGACTTGAGGTGAAAAACTTCTGGCTGGTCATCATTTTTAAAGGGCTGAGAGGGGATGAAGTGGTGCCCTCCCCGACCATGGCTAAATTGTCTTCCTCTCTTACAGAGGGAGACACAGCTGTTGGCAGGGATGCATGCTCACAATCGAAGCTCCAGTGGCAGAAAGTCCTTTCCAGCCCCAATCTATGGACAGACATGACCCTTGTCCTGCACTGACATGAAGGCCTCAAGGTTCCAGGTTGCAGCAGGCGTGAGGCACTGTGCGTCTGCAGAGGGGCTACGAACCAGGTGCAGGGTCCCAGCTGGAGACCGCTTTGACCTTGAGCAGTCTCCGTCTGTGGCCCTGTCCCATGGCTTAACCGCCTATTGGTATGTGTGTATATTTACGTTAAACACAATTATGTTACCTAAGCCTCTGGTGGGTTATCTCCTCTTTGAGATGTAGAAAATGGCCAGATTTTAATAAACGTTGTTATCCATGTCCTCCAGTGCTTATCAAATGAGGTAAAAGGCCGGCTGGTGGGCATGGTAACTCCCCCCTGTAATCCCAGCAACTTTGGGAGGCTGCAGTGTATGGCTTGAGCTCAGAAGTGTGAGATCAGCCCAGGCAACATAGATACCCTATCTACAAAAAAAACAAAAATTATCCAGGTGTGGTGGTGCACACCTGTAGTCCCAGTTACTCAGGAGGCTGAGCTGGGAGGATTGAGCCCAGGAGGTTGAGGCTGCAGTAAGCCCCGACCATGCAACTGTGCTCCACCCTGGGCCAAAGGAAGACCCTGTCTCAAGGCGGCGGGGCGGGGGGGGGGGAGTCACAGCTTTGCTGTGAGCAGCACTTTATTTTTTGAGACAGAGTCTCCCCGTCACCAGGTTGGAGTGCGGTGGCACGATCTTGGCTTGCTGCAAGCTCCGCCTCCCGGGTTCTAGCAATTCTCCTGCCCCAGCCTCCCAAGTAGCTGGGATTATAGGCATGCACCACCACACCAGGCTAATTTTCGTATTTTTAGTAAAGATGGGGTTTCACCATGTTGGCCAGGATGGTCTCGATCTCCTGACCTCGTGATCCGACCACCTCGGCCTCCCAAAGTGCTGGGATTACAGGTGTGAGCCACTGTGCCCGGCCATGAGGAGCATTTTAGAGGAGCCTGATGAGTGTTGGAGCAGTCTTTCTCTCCTGTGGAAACCATCTCGAGGAGGTTAGGTGACCCATGGAGCACCATGTCTTGGGTTGGTAAGTACAACTTACCAGTGTACCCCCAGGGACACCACGGCCCCTCACAAAACCTGGCCAGAGGACAGCATAGAGCCCAGGCGAGTCGGCGGTAGCCCTCCCACCCCACACACAAGCACACACCCGTGCTGCTTCGTGCCTTTGCAAAGCTTTTATTTCATGTCTGCGGCATGGAATCCACCTGCACATGGCATCTTAGCTGTGAAGGAGAAAGCAGTGCACGAGAAGGAATGAGTGGGCAGAACCAATGGCCTCCACAAGCTGCCTTCCAGCAGCCTGCCAAGGCCATGGCAGAGACTGCAAACAAACACAAGCAGAGTCTCTTCACAGCTGGAGTCTGAAAGCTCATAGTGGCATGTGTGAATCTGACAAATTTAAAAGTGTGCATAGTCCATTACATGCATAAAACACTAATAATAATCCTGTTTACACGTGACTGCAGCAGGCAGGTCCAGCTTCACCACTGCCCTCCTGCCACATCACATCAAGTGCCATGGTTTAGAGGGTTTTTCATACGTAATTCTTTTATTCTGTAAAAGGTAACAAAATATACAGAACAAAACTTTCCCTTTTTAAAACTAATGTTACAAATCTGTATTATCACTTGTATATAAATAGTATATAGCTGATCATTAATAAGGTGTATAAGTACAACAATGTATTCTGTTAAGCAAAAAAAAAAAAAAAAAAAAAAACTAAAAAAAAATCCAAGTGTCCTCCTCCACCACTCACGCTGGTGATCACTGTGCTCTCTGCCAGCTGCGTGGAGTGACGGGAGGAGGGAATCACTGTGTGTGCGAGAGTGCTTCAGACTCAATTTCCAAAATAATTTTCACCCCTCTAAGCATGTAAATATACAAAGATGGATCCTTCATAGAAATTAAAAAATCAATTTGAGCTCATTTCAAATACAGAACAAGTATGGCACAGATGAAGTCCTGCCACGTTTCCTTTAATGATGCTGACTCTTGTATCACACAGGCCAGCATGAAGTTTCTTACTCAGACTTTACAGGCATTTTCCGTAATTCAATCAGTCCTGCTCCCAGCACAACACAGGAGGTGATTCGAGAATAATCGCGAGAATCAGGCCTGCTTGGCACTATGATACAACTGGGGAAAACAAACCAGGGTGCCTCCCTGGTTCCCAGCCCAGAATGTTTCTGTTGGGTAACTGCTTTTTAAAGGAACTGGGATCTGAGGGAGTTCCTAGACTTGGAGCACTAAAGACACAAGCGTGGCGGGGCTGGCAGCACCCGCTATGAGCGCCCCTCTGCCCTTGGTCCTGGCCTGGCCGTTACAGGGCCTCGAACTCGTCGATGCGCTGCTTGGTGTTGCCCTGCCGGATCTGCCGCAGCGTCTTGTACTTGTCCCGGCCTTGCCTCATGTTCTCGTTGTGGATGATGTCATTGTGGGTCCTCTTATTCTCATCTCGGGCCTGGGACAGCTCGCTGCTCAGCGTCTGTAACATTAAGCAGCATTGGTCAAGTCCCTTCCTCCCCATATGGCCCGGCCCGTCCCCTAGGAAAACAGGAAGGGCAAGAGGGGTGCTGGGTGGGGCTGGCTCACATCACTGCCCTCCCCAAGCCTGTCTGCTCCAAAAGCGAGGCAGGCTCCCTGAAGACAGAGCCCCTTGGGCCTCACCAGCAGCTGCCGCTGCACACGCTCGTTCTTCTCTGCCTCAGTGATGCGCTTCTCCTCATTGCGGTCATCCCGGATGCCCTCACTAGACAGCTCCGCGCTGTAGCCCGTGGGCTCTGCGCCCTCATCCTGCAAGCTCTCCTGGACATGGTAGCTCACCGGCTCGTACACGGGGGGCGGTGGGGGCGGGGGTGCTGTCATCACCAGGTGCAGCTCCTCCTTGGTCTTCACCAGGTCATCCTGGGCTTCTTTGGCCTTTGGAAAGCAAATTAATAAGAGAGGACTTCTCACCCAGAAGTCCTATCCTCCTGGCTATGAGAACAGACTGTCGCCTCCCTCTGTCCTGCCAGGCTAAGGCAGCACTGAACTGTGCTGGGGGGCTGTGGCTTCGAAGAGGAGCACCCTCAGGGTGCATGGGGGGTTTACAACCCTCTGCATCCAAGACAGGAAGAGGAACTGTGATGCTGGAACCTGGGCAGTTTTAAAACTACCTTTTTTACCTGTAACTCTAGACATTATATAATTTTTAGAAAAAAAATCCTGTTAGCATGAGTAACGGGCTCTGTTCCTAGCCTCCCTTCATGCCACAGTCATTATCAAGTGCTCTCCTGCTCGCCACTTGCAGTCCTTCCAACAGCTTCACACACACCCAGTCCCGCCCGCCTCCATCCCAGCCCTAGAGTCGAGCTTAGTGTGGATCTGCTTTGTAGCCAGCTCTCCTCACTTAACAGGTACTTTCTCCAAAAACCTAAGAACCAAAGTCTTCCGCTTGCAACTTGGGATGGTGATATGGCTGTGTCCCCACCCAAATCTCATCTCCAACTGTAATCCCCACATGCTGGGGGTGGGTGGCATTACCTGGTGGGAGGTGACTGGATTACGGGGTGGTTTCCCCTATGCTGTTCTCGTGCTAGTGGGTGGGTTCTGAGCAAGAGCTGATGGTTTCAGTGTTTGGCATTACCCCCCTTTGCTTTTCTCTCTCCTGCCCTCATGTAAGAGGTGCCTGCTTCCCCTTCGCCTTCTGCCACGATTGTAAATTTCCTGAGGCCTCCCCCAGCCATGTGGGACTGTGAGTCAATTAAACCTCTTTTCTTTAACTACCCAGTCTCAGGTTGTTCTTTATAGCCGTGTGAGAACAGCCTAATACAGATCGACAGCAGGAATGGGGGCTGGAACAGAGGCAAGGAGGTACTAGGCAGAAGCGGCCCTGGACAGCCGGGAGACACGTCCCCAGAAGGCACCTCCACAGATGGAGAAGCCACAGTGGGGGAAGGACGGGCCAGCGGGTCTGTGAAGGAGAGGAGCTGCTTAAAGCCTGGTGTGCAGTCTCCAATGGGAACCATCCCCAGATCTTCTCAGGGGCTGTGCCTTCCTGGAGGGCACAGGGGATCCCAGACAGAGCGACAAGCTCTGTGTGCGTCCCACAATGAGAGCTACAGCTGACTAAACCTCTGTGCTAGGTCCTGGGCATGGGACCTCGCATCTGCAGAGCAACCTTATGAGTTGGGTATTTGCCCCCATTCTACAATGAGGAAAATGAAGCTTGAAGAAGTGATGCTACTAGCCCCCAAATAGCTGATGAGCAGCAGAGCCCAGCTCTCACTCCAGCCTGGAGACATCCAAGGAGCTGGATCTTTCCATGGTGCCCGCTGTATATACTAGCTGCAGGAGGTCATGTTTCAGGCACTGCGACCCCATTGCAAGGGGCACATATATAATTAGATTTAAAACCAGTTCCTGACCGGGGGCTGTCAGATCAGCACTGAACAGTTCGGGGTGGAGGGAGCAAAGTGGGTGAAAGTCAATCAGAGGTCCTCCCTCTATGAATCCAGCAGCTGCACTGACTCGTGTACAAAGTCAAACCCATCTCTTTGGGGATGTCTACTTCAATAGTACAGCTGGTATTGGCAGAGGATCATGAGACATCCCAGAAGCTTCCAGTGGTCTGAGCTTGAGCCAGACCTCTCCCCCAACCCACCCAACCTGCAGAAGGGCCCCACCGCAGGCAACTGGGCAACAGGTGCTGTGGCCGTGCGGAGGTGTCCCCCGTGCAGACTCACCCTGTGCTGCCACTCTTCAACTTCATCCTCCTTGCGCCTCCGCGCCTCTTCCAGGAGGGCAATCTTGGCAGTGTATTCTGCAAGCTCCGCAGCCTGGGAAGGGAATGCCAAGCTCACGTCAGTTCTGATATCCTTTCAACGGAGTCCAGTTGTGAATGAGTGTTCATGTGTGTTGGCAAGCAGTCTCCAACGTGACACCTGAGTCCCCGCCACCCCCACTCCATGGCCAGCAGGGTCCATTGTGCACCCCTGGCATCTCTTCCTGGATGCCCACACCCACCTTCAATGGGTGACCCTGGCAACAGCCCAGCCCCTTCCCCACCAGCTGCCTTCAGCCCCCCAGCAGATCAGTTTACAGCTTCCAGTCATGACAATTATTACAAGGCAGGTGTCACATTTTCCATCCTCAGAAGCAGCCTCTCTATAATTCAGCATCTTGAAACTCAGGCCATTCATACCAGCTGCTCCTGGCTCTTTATCTGATCCACCGCCTGTCTCTCCAGCTCCTCCTTAGCCCGCAGTGCAGCCATACGGTCAGCCTCTAGGCGCTCGGCCTCCTCCTGTGCCCGCTTCCTCTCCTCCTCCAGCTGCAGGGCCCTCTGAATCTGCTCCGAGAGCTCTGCAGACACACAAAGCCAGAGCCATTCAAGCCCTCAGCCCAGAGACCTAGGAGCCCTCGCTTTCCATTCCCACCCCCAAAGCCACAGAGCCCTAGACCAAGTCACAGGTTGAGGGGATGTCTTCCAGTGACCCTGGAGGAAAGCACTTCACAGAGCTCATTGCTGCTGTATCCATGACAACTTCCTCAAGATGGCTAGAAACCCGTCCAACGCCAGCCAGGCGCCCTCTCTCTGGCATGCCTGACTCAACCCTCTTGGCACTACTCTCCCCAGGTCCGCCGCCCGCTGTGCTGGTGGTCCACACTCCACTCAGAACACAGAACACCCTTCCCATGTGTGCTATAAGGGCTGCCAGTGAATACAGCATCTGTGGCGCCTTGTGTAATCGGCCCAGCTGCTGGGGTTGTTGACTGGAGCTGTGCTGGGAAGTCTGGCTCTGAACACGCCTTTGGGTTTTAGTCTAGAGGTCGAGGGAAGTGCAGCATGGCCCTGTCATTCATGGGCTGGGGGACTGTGGGCAAATCACTGTACCGCACAAAACCTTACTGTCCTCATCGGGGAAACTGGGTGATTGAGCACTTACCGCAAAAGACTAGGGAAATTTTAAAATACAAAGTCTTAGAACAATTAGCACCAAAGTTAAATAAGTACAGAACTGTTTTCCAAACCAAATAACCATTTTATCATTTCGGTTGTGAGTCTGCGCTGTGGGACACGTTCTTGGTTTCCTTCACGGTGAGTGGGTGGGTGGGTGTGGCCCCTGCCCCTCGGTGGAAATGCATGACCCAGTGTAGAGTGCCAGCCCCAGGGCGCCTGACCTCTCTCTGCCTTCTTTGTCTTCTCCTCATAGTCCTGCAGCCGCAGCATCAGCTCCTCCTTCTCGCGCATCATCTGCTCTTTCTCTCTCTCCACGGTTTCTCTCCTTTTCTTCTCTGTTTCCAGCTGTTGCCTGGTGCAGGGAAAAAGAGGCACAGGGAGATTTAGACTCTGGCAGGAAAGTGAGGGGTCAACACACTTCACGGGTACTTGAAGCTCCAGGATGGACTTGGTATCCTGAGGGCCACCCTGGCCTACTGCCAGCCTGAGCTGCCTGACAGAGCAGCCGCTCCAGGGCTGACACCAGGCTCAGCACCACAGCAACCGCCCAGAGACAAAGGCCTTGAAGATCCCAGCGTGGTGACTGGGTTCCATTCCACCACTCTCTCCCCATCAGCTCCACAGTCACCTGACAGGCACTGGCTGCCAGTGGCCGAGTTGGGAGAACACAGGCCCCCCCACTCTGGCCTCCCGCGCTCACCGCTCCAGCTGCTTCTGATGCTTCTCCTCCCGGGCCTGGGCCTTCATCTGCTGCACCTCGATGGTGTCAGGCTTCCTGCGGCGCATATACAGCTCATGGTTGCCCATGCAGAGCTGCAGGATCCGCTTGTTGATTCTCAGACGTGGGGCATAAAACACAAAGTCCTACAAAACAGAACAGGGCCACCTGGACTCAAGCTCCTTCGTTTGGTTTTCTTCTCCCAAACCATCCTTCACAAAGGTCCGGAACTTTTCTAAAAGAACAAATGTAGCAGAACAGGGATGGCAGCATCTCGGCACTGGGAATGTGCATTCTCCAGGACAGATGGAGGAAGGGCACGTGCTGCGTGTGTGTGCGGTTATGTGTGGGTATGTAGCACTGGGAAAGTGCATTCTCTGGGACGGGTGGAGGAAGGGCAGGTGCCGCGTGTGTGTGCAGTTATGTGTGGGTAGGGACATGCTGCATGCACACTGAAATGCCACTGCACGTTAACTGCAAAGCTTTTCCAAGGCGAGAACTCTCAGCCTTGGGAAACCTTTCAAGTCTCAGAGCTGCCTGCTCTTCCAGGTAGCCACCTTTCATGATGTCCTCTCCAGCCTCACTGCTGCTCCCCATCCCCGATGCTTGCCTGGACTGCCTCTGCTTCTATTTGGGCTTCCTGTCTCCTCTGCCACAGCCTCCCCTCCCACACTGTTATTGCTACACTGACTGGGTCACCACCCCGACCCATCACTGCCAGCCTGGGAGCTCCAGGGCCTGGGCCCAACCCACACAGAGACCTTCCAGCTCTGGGCCCAGCCTCCGCTGTGCACTCGGTTCTCTCTCCTCAAAGCTGTCCAGCCCTGCTCCTGCCACACCAGCTACAGGTACTCGCCGCAGTGGCACTGTCACTTCACTCCGGTGACTCCTTTCAGCATCTCACTCCTATGAGGCCATCAGCTCCCAAGGGCAGGGGCCACACATTCACTCATCTCTTATCTTCCCAGGGTATTTGAGGTGTGCAGTACCTGCCAGGCACTGCCAGCTCGTGCAGCACAGACAGCCACGTGCGAGCTCCACAGCCTTGAGTACATCCCTTCACCAGGCTCAGCGCCTTCAACCATAAGGCGGGGATGCCGGTATCTCAAGGGACTTCAGATATGGGACTCAATCCTCCCAGCAGTCCCATTAGATGCTGGCGTCCCCGCCTTATCGGTGACGTTCAGGAGGTACTCGGCGCAGGAAGAGCTGGCTGACACACACAGCAGTCACTCCAATTGCTAGTGCCTTGCAAGACCGCAACCAGAGGAGCCTCCTGGAAAACAAGGCAGAATCACAGCCTTCGGGAAACTCGTGACCATGACTGGAAACATTTGGGACACAGCTGACAATCTTGGTCCCAACTCCTTGCTACTGCTGTGATTAGCTTACAAGACAGAAGAATATGGTTTAGAAACTCCCATGAAAAGTTATTTTTCAGTGACTCTGTCAGCTTCCTCTTAACCTCAGGGCCCCCAGCATCCAGCTTCTGACCATTTGGAACAGAGGGACAGGGTGGCTACAACAAAAAAACAGTGCGATATATCCCACAGCAACTTCTGAGACCTAACGAGGAACCGGCTGAGCGGGCTCATCAACACATCCGAGAAGAATCTATTTAGCTTCAGTCTTTTCATCTGTTCCAGAAATCCTGGGGTGAGAGGTGATGCCAAGCCCTGAGAGCCCATGAACTTCCTGGGTGGGGCTGTCTTTGGGGTTTCACACCCTTGCTGTTAAGTCACTGGGTTTCCCAGGGAGGAGTCTGTGGAGCTGGGAGCAATCGGCATTTTTATGACCCACCTATCCCTTATTACACAAGAGGAAACAATCCTGCATTACAGCTTCGGAGGACTCTACCAAATAGGCCCTGACTCAGAAAACGCTGATTAGCACCAACTCCCCTTTATGGGGTTGTGGGGGTGCATGAGTGGGGGGATCAATGAAAAACCTCAATGGTAACTTCAGGTTAACATAACAATGTCTCCCTCTCTCCCTTTCCCTGCAGAAGACGGGTCCTGCCAGCAACGGGAACCAGAATTCGGGGAGTCCACTGCCAGTGGGTGAGGGAGGACGGTGCCTGGCAGGAAATCTCTCCCAGTGCCTTTGAAGGAAGCCGGTTTCTCACTTCAAGTTAAAACAAAGACTCATATTGAAATGTTTCTAAATCCAAGTCCCTAACCTGATGCAGAACCACAACACGACAAGACCTGGAACAGGGTTTTTAAACTGGCCGAGGACCAGCAAGGTAAAAATGCAAACCAGGCACAAGGAAAGTTCAAGAAAAATAAACCCAAGACCCTACAAATACAGAAGGAGAGAAGGTAAAAGAGCCCCTTTTCAAGTCCCCAGGATGCCAGGAAACTCTCCCACAAGAGGCCAATCCCAAGGCTCATCTGGCCGCAGAGATGGCAGGAGGCAGCCACGGGAGGCAAAAAGGCAGCGGGGCTCCTGGGAAGGTCACGTGGGGGAAGCGGCCGAGGAGTCAGAGCGGAAACGCTGCTTACTTTCTCCAAATTTCAGATGCCTGAGAGCCTTCTGCCTTTTCCACAAGGCCACAGAAACAAAACGCCCTTTTGAAAGGGAAAAGGCAGCCGCCTCAGCCCCTCATAGTGTCACCTGGGCAGGCCGTGTCAGCTGTATACGAGGTCCCATCTAAAGAGCCAAAGTGTGGCCCGAAACTGCTGTATGCACCTTGGCAGGGAAGAGAAGCTGGCTTTTAAAAAGGAGACGCCAGTTGTTGGGTGAGAACTGGACAAAGACTCATTTGTGAGTTCACAGCAGAAACCGCCTGGGGTGAAGATGACCCGTGAAAGTCAACACAACATAAGGAATCCCACCGCCTCAAACTTTGGGCCTCTTCTTTTTTACATGAAAGTTCAATGTTGAAAACTTGAACTTCTTCTGCCCAAAGTTTACAGACTGAGGTGCGGCAGTGCCTCGAGCAGCCCTGGGGTGCTGTGGGGGTGACAGAACTCCACCTCCTCAAACCAGCAGTGCCCACTCAAGGCAAATGCTGCCTCCTCAGTGTGGCTCCTGCCCAACCTGCCTAAAGGAATCTCACCCCCATCTTCTGATCCGGCTTAGTTTTTAATCACAGCTGTACTGTTAAATTTACTACCAGTAAGCATCTCAGTTGCCTTTTTAACCCTTTCCTTCACGTAAACGTAGGCTCACCAGGGCAGGAGCTTTGCCTTGTTGATGGTGCACACAGCCCTGGAAGAGTGCCTGGGACAGCGTGCCACCAGCGAATGTTTCTTTTGCTTACGAGATGGCTTCACATGAGGCTACTCTATAATAAAGGCACATGCACGAGATGTGTTACAATGGCTTCTGCTTGGGGCTTATTATGAAAATATTCTTCAGCTTTTCAAGAGACGGACTTATCATCAAACACACACACACACACACACACACACGCACAAACATTCTGAAACAGTCTAGTCCAGAGCTTCTGCTCTAAATTTTTAATAAAAGTGTTCTGAAAAGGCAGTAGTGTCACAGAGTACGTAGTAGCCTACTGATGAAGAGATTTCAGCATTTTCTTGCTCTTCTAAACTGTGCCAATCTTACTACCCAAGTGACATGAAGATGCTATGACCCTCCATTCATGCTGTTGCATAATATGAACTGCTGCCATGGAGCCTTAGAGTCTGCATTCAATACGTGTTTAATTTTAAATAACTGTGCAACTACCCACAGAGTAGCAGCCAAGAGTTTGCAAACAGCAGGAGCCCTTTTTTTTTTTTTTTTTTTTTTTTTTGAGACGGAGTCTAGCTCTGTCACCCAGGCTGGAGTGCAGTGGCGATCTCAGCTCACTGCAACCTCCACTTCCTGGGTTCAAGCGATTCTCCTGCCTCAGCCTCCCGAGTAGCTGAGATTACAGGCGCCCACCACCACGCCCAGATAATTTTTGTATTTTTAGTAGAGATGGGGGTTTCACTGTGTTGGCCAGGCTGGTCTCGAACTCCTGACCTCGTGATTCGGCCATCTCAGCCTCCCAAGGTCCTGGGATTACAGGCGTGAGCCACTGCGCCTGGCCAAGACGTTTTTAACAAAGAAGAAAATACTTTCACAAAATTGTCAAGACCTGCTGATTTTAAATTACGCTAGACAAACCTGTATGTGGGGAGAAGTATGTGGGGTGAAGTCATCTTCACCCCAAGTAACACCACATACTGTTCTAAGTGGATTTACCATTGCTAAGCAGTACCCAGTCCCAAAAGGGTTAATAAGACAACCAAGGTATGGACCACAGCCCATGTTTGCCTCTCCAAGCTTAACACTGTAACTAAGGAACAAAAATTACATGAGAACACAAAGTCCTTTCCAATCTATAATTTTCGTAAAATTCAGAACAGGCTCTAAGGTGGTAACAGAATTTCTTCAGGTGGCAATTTTTTAGAGAACCAGATTTCTGATTAGATAACAGAATCCTTACCCATTCTACAATGCTACAGTTATGTGCGTATGTCTCAAATATTCTGAGTTAACAAAAGTTTAAATGTCAGCAGAATAAATAAAACCAAATTTACATAATGCACTGGTCTTTGCAGCTATTACAATCAATACTATCAGATTTCAGGACATGAAGTGTCGCCTTCTTACCATGTCCTCCCAAAATGACTGCCTGCCAGTGTCACCTGTGTGAGGATGCACACCTCTGACAACAGAAGTGGGTGAAGCCCCGATGAAACCTTGGGGACCAGCAATGCTTGGGTGCAAGTCTGACTGTCCCTATCTTGGATAAGTTCCAGGACAGCTCTGAAAGGCAAATCTGGCCCTTGAGACTCGCAGGTCCCACTGTCCGTCAGGTGCTGGGGAGAGTCCCTGCACCCAGGTGGTCAAGGAGACAGGCTGGCTCTCCACACCAAAAACACAGCATTTTGGGAAATGCTTATCATTTGGCCAATGGCTCAGAACTGCCCTTTTCTTCATAAGGAATGAGAATCATTTGAAAAGTTAAGTGGTCTCCCCTGCAGCAATTGCCTGGCCCACAGGATCTCTGGCCCTCAATGTAACCTCATGAGGAGTTTGGACTATCACTGGCTACTCGTCACAGTATAACTTGTCCATTACCCTGACAAGTATAAGAATGAAAAACAGTAGCCCCTGAATAGAATCCTTTGGAACTTACAGGTGCCTTCTTGTCGATGGGTTTAATGACAAACTTTTTGTCATTGAAAGAGATGTTCCTGATTTCACTCCAAGGAAAGCCAATCTTTGGGGTTAACCTGAGGTTAAAAAGAAAAAGTGGATGGTTAGATGTATACATACGTTCTTGGATTGGCTAAGAGAGATTCGCAAATCAATTCTTATTAGTTCAATTAAAATAATATGAAGCTAACCCAAGAGACACAATGTGTTATATGCTATTATCAAATAGTTCCCACCTGTCCTAGGTTAAGCCAAGTGGTTGGCTGCAAGGCATCTGCAACCTTAATCTGTCCATTTCCTTTGGTTTTTCCTCAGTCTAGGGCACCTATGATTACCCAGGCTGGTGATCTCGAGGTCAACTGAAATTCCTACCCAGGTACCTTGACCCTCCCCCTCAGGTATCTTCTGCTGTTCATTCCCACATCACATCACCACACTCACCTACCTCTCATCCTGCCAGAGCCCACTCTCGAGCTGTGTGCTGGAGCAGCCCTACTTTCAGTCTGCTGATCTGATTAATTTCCTCTCCTCCCATGTCAACACAGTCCTTAACTCCGCATCCAAGAGCTGTCAAATCCAGCCCCAAACTCCACGGTTCAGACCCACCTTTCAACACACAGTTCCCCGGGGCTGCCTCCCTTTCCCTTGAGGCCTCTCTTAACATACAGGCTCTTCTGCTACAGACTGTTCGCTGAATGTTATTTAAGTTACTGATCATTTAGTTCTATGAAACCAACAGGGAGGGCCAAGATCCCATCACGTTCCTAGACGTGCCATACTCAACAGAGCTTGCCAAGAGAAACGGACAAAGGCCTTGCTATGCATTCTGCTCCTCTGGTTCTCATTCCAGTGTGTGTTCTCCTGGCTGGACAGACATCTTCCCATGTCACTCTCTAACTTCCAGGACAGCCTTCAAACTAACGGCCCTAATGAAGGCCCCACAGGGCTAATCCTACTTAACCAATGCAATGCCATGACTGGCCAGACTCTGGCTTTTATTAGCATTCCCAAGTTCATCATGTGACTTCAAGACCACATTGCTCGGCTCACCTGACACTTCCCACCCTATTCTTCCAACACATTTTACCAGGGATAATGCCATTCTGGAAATAACGACAAATCCTCAAAACCACCATCCAACAATGCTGCCCTCCAAAGCAGTCCTTTCCAACATCCCACAAAAACCTTCATTTTAGAAGTAGCAGGAAGGTCAAGCAATCTATGGCCTACCAACAGCTTCAATACTGACGAGCAATACAGGTTTCGTTATGACCACATCAACTAGATCAAGGCAGTGGGGTGGACTCTGTAGGCTGAGGGCAAACATGTAAGCCTGACATGGCCCTTCTGGGGAATAGCGCAGTCAGTCATGGTGTGCCTGCAGGAATGATGGCAGGACACTGGCCAGACCATGGTTCTAAATGTCAAAGCTTTTGTATACATACTTTCTTTTACAGTGCTATGCTCTAGAATCACCAATCCCCATTAAAAAAAAACACACCTGGCATTCAAACAAACATGCAATGAGTTTGTTCTTTGATCTTCGAGATGTAATTTTCTTTACAGGTTTCAGAGCATTAAAGGGGAACTCCAGATACCACCTTGCCCTGCTACTGACTTCAGCCTATGTCCTCCTTACACTGAAAGGCTGTGACAGTGGCATCAGGTAGGCATGTGTTGCTTCTGGAGCACTTTCTCCCAAAACACAAGAGCAGCCTGCTGGCACCAACAGAGGAGCTAGGATCCAAGCTCCGGAGGCTTCGCCCACAGCACACAGCACTGTGAGCCAGCGTGCCGCATCCTGAAACTTCAAGGGGCTGGGATCCCGTCTCCGGCTCCTGTCTCTACACAGGACTCTCAAAACAGGTTCTGACCTTAGAAAATTTAGGCTTCTGGCTCTCTGGTGTGCCTAGAAAGTTTTTCCTCTTAGGACTTTGAAACCTCATATAACAATTCATAGTCACTCATAAGCATAATTGCAGTATCAAAACAAAAAGGTTAAACATGAAAATTATGACTCACTTTTGAGTTAAAGAACTTTTAATTCTTGACCAAAGTTGGAAAATTAAAGCCCAAGGATTTCCTGTTTCCTAAGAGATCACATATAGGACATGAACAGGGTCTACAAAGAAGGTGGCCACAGGGTTTATAAGTGTCCTTGCTTAGGCCACACATTAAAAAAGCGTGATTCTCCAATAACAGGGACCAGACAGAGGCCTTTGGAGAAATGGCTGATTCCAGGACTAGAACAGGGAACACAAAGGATGAACCTGGTGCATCTCGAGGAGCCAGAGAGTAAGGAAGCCTGCAAAGAACGCAGGGCTCACACTTCAAGGTGCTCCTAAAGGCCAAATCTCAAACAACCTGAGCAAGAAGATACATACTCATAGATCATAACCCAAAGACCGAAACACATATCCATGAGTCCATATTAATATAACTGAATAAATGGAGAACAGAAATTGGCTCCTTATAGAATTCCAATTAATACACGTAAAAAGTTTTTAAAAATCACAATTTCTCAAATACCACAGTAATCTCATCAATGGTAGCTAGAACTAGGACATCTACATAGTTTAAAATTATCTCCCCCAAATATACTGACCAATTGTAAAGGGAAGGATAGTGATTTTACAGTGGAGAAACCTGGCAGACACCACCTTAACTAATAATCAAAATTAGCACCACCTAAGATAAGATATACCGACCACATGTGCCACCTTGAAAGAGGTCCTGGAAGGGCAAAACAGCACTTTATTCTCACCAAAAATGTAAAACTCCAAATAATGAGAAAACACCAGACAATCCAAGCTGAAGGGCTTTCCAAAGTCAACGGCCAGTACTGTTCAAAAATACCAAGGTCATGACAAAAAAAGACTGGAACTATCCCACATCGAAGGAGACAGGGAGGTCTAACAACTAACTGTGTGGCTCCAGAGAGGGTCCCGGGGCAGAAATAGGACATCAGTGAGACAACTGATTAAAATGGGAATGAGGTCTAGAGACTACTAATGTTAATTTTCTTATCTTGGTATTTGGACTACGGTTACATAAGGTGTTAATGTTTGAGGAAGCTAAGTGAAGGGTATATGGGAATTATTTGTACTATTTTTAGAATCTTTTTAAAGTTTGAAATAATATATATATTTTAAATTGAGATGGGGTCTTACTCTGTCACCCAGGCTAGAGTGCAGTGGCACAATCTTGGCTCACTGCAGCCTCCACCTCCCGGGCTCAAGTGATCCTCCCACCTCAGCCTCCCAAGTAGCTAGGACCACAGGCATGCACCACCACGCCCAGCTAATTTTTTGTACTTTTGGTGGAGACGGGGTTTTGCCATGTTGGCAAAGACCAGCCCAGGCTGGTCTTGAACTCCTGAGCTCAAGGGATCTACCTGTTTTAGCCTCCCAAAGTGCTGGGATTACAGGTATGAGCCACCATGCCCAGCCTGAAATGACTTTAAAATGCAAGAATGGGCCAGGCATGGTGGCTTACACCTGTAATCCCAGCACTTTGGGAAGCCAAGGTGGGCAGATCATTTGAGGTCAGGAGTTTGAGACCAGCCTGGCCAACACAGTGAAACCCCCCCGTCTCTACTAAAAATACAAAAATTAGCCAGGAGTGGTGGCATGTGCCTGTAATCCTGGCTACTCGGGAGGCTGAGGCAGGAGAACTGCTTGAACCCAGGAGGCAGAGGTTACAGTGAGCTGAGAATGTGCCATTGCACTCCACCCTGGGTGACACAGTGAGATTCCATCTCAAAAAAAAAAAAAAAAAAAAGCAAGAATGATTAAAAAATGTAAATCCAAAATATGTAGCTGAGTGTGATAATGTTCTACATGTCTTAAGATTTTGCATTTTTCAGGCATATTTGTCAGAACTCAACAAATGAACACTTAAGATTACATTTCATTGTATTTAAATTTTACATCAAAAGAACAAAACATAACCAACGTCTAGTATATCATATGCACTTTCATTTTGAGGAAGGATATGGATGCCTGCAATTTTCTTGGAAATGTGTTAGAGGGCCAGAGGGTGACAGTGGAGTGCATACGGAAAGAGACGTGAGAAAGCAAGCGAAGCCCTGAGTACCTATCCGCAAGGAATTTAAAGAAGAGACATGTTCTGTGGTTCCTGTTTCAGTTCCCAAGCTCCCCGTGCACCCTTTCCCTTTAAGGTGGAAGCCCTGGACCTAGTGCACTTCCAGAAACTCCTACCTACAGAAGGACTTCTATGATGAAATCTGCCCAAAGAGGGATGAAGCTAAGGGAAAAAAAGTGCTTTTACAGGACTAAAGATCAGGTTCCTCTAGTTTTTGTTAGTTTTTGTTTTTGGTCCGAGTGTCAGGTTTCAAATTGTAACCCAGCTAAACTGAACTTTCTCTGTTCACAAGCTTACAATGCCTGTCAGGAGGGCGCTTACCTGTTTTTGCCCTCTTTATACTCCCACCTATTCCAAGCTAAGGGTTTAAAGAAAGATGACAAATAGTCCTACATGCTCCCACTTAATGCTTATGTGTACAATGAAAAGGGAACCCCAAGAGACAGATTTCCCAGCCAGACCCTATTTAATACTAAAACAGGTGTTTTAATAGAGACTTTACTTGCAGAGTATAAATCTCTTAGAGCTCAATTTCCATATTCAATAGATCAGCTTTCTCACCTGAACAATGTTTCAGGCATATCTAATTCTAGTTCTACCGAGAGAGGTAACAGCGCAACAGCTGGCGAGTTCTCAGCACTCCTCAGACTTCAGGACAGTCTCCTGCTTATGCTGCTACCAAGTTGTCAATATTTGTTCAAAAGGGAAAGAATTTGGGCCTATTAAATGACTGAATATCTACATAAATGCTTTTTTCATGAAGAGAGGGGTGTGCCTTCAGGAATGGGGAGAAGAGAGGCAGAAAGTGAGCCTGCCCAACACCCCAGCATGCTCTGTGGGGAAAGAACCATCTGAGAGAGTTGCCAGGTTCATCGCTCAATGGTGGGGGAGGGGGAGCAGAGCGCAAAAACAGTACTAAATAGGGCACACAGCTCACATTTTTACTTGGAAGAAATGGACACTTACGTGGGCTGGGGCAGTTACAAGCTGACATCAGCAAGTTCCTGCCCATGGCTGTTTTCCTGCAGGTTGAAAAACCTGTTTGGACAGCCCTGGCCTGGCCACGTTACAAAATCTGGTCATTGAAGAGATTTCCAAGGCAGAGGCAGTTTCCCACATACGTTCCCACGAGGACTTTGTGCACTGCTCCTTGGCATGGCTGTCTTAATAGCCACGGCTTCAGCTCTAGGGTCTCCCGGAAAGATGGTGTCCTGGTTCCAAGTTCCTGTATCTACTCACTTTCCCCACTTCTTTAAAATTTTTTTTGAGACACGGTCTCGCTCTGTCACCCAGGCTAGAGTGCAGTGGCGCAATCTCGGCTTACTACAACCTCTGCCTCCCAGGCTCAAGTCATCCTCCCCTCAGCCACCTGACTGAGACCACAGGCATGCACCACCATAGCCAGCTAATTTTTTAAATTTTGGTAGAGACGGGGTTTCGCCATGTTCCCCAGGCTGGGCGAGACTCCTGAGCTCAAGGGATTCGCCTGCCTCGGCCTCCCAGAGTGCTGGGATTCCAGGTGTGAGCCGCTGTGCCTGGCTTTTCCGTGCTTCTTTACCAATGCTGCATCCAGCACACTTGGAGTAGGAGCGAACCGAGAGTCCTCAATATCTCATTTCCAGGTTCTCTGAGGAGCTCCTGTGACAGCGCCTGCCTCCCTCCCTGTGCAGTATCACCACGTGGGCCCCGGAGGTGAGAGGAGGTTGGGCACGGCTGGCACAGGTCCCTGACTTGCCCAAGTGAAATAGATCTGTGCCCTGGGGTCTGGCAGGAATCCGCGTGGTTGCAAATGGAGATGGACTTGTGCAGGTTATTTGTGGAAAGCAGCACCACTCCCTTTGAGAACTCCAGAGAGGGTTTTTGGGGAACCTGAGATGTGGGGATGCTGAGAACAAAAACATCTGAGAACAGATGAGATGGGTGAGCCTCAAGTGGGAAATGGGGAGAGCTGTCATTTCAAGGAACAGCATGAGGCTGGGAAGGAAACCGGTACATCCAGGAACTCTGGGCCACTCTGCTCTTTACGTGGAAAGCAGGAACCCAGGCCAAAAGGCAGGGCTTGGCAAAAAGACCCCAGGAGCATTCTTGCCCTGGCACCTTCTCTGCCAGGCCCCTGAACCTGGTGGCCATCAGATGATTTGTTTCGGGGAGCCCTGCAGAGCAATCAGGCTGACTGTGGACAATCAGGGCAGAGACGGTAGTCAGGAGGCAGTCAGGAGCCTCTCCCTTCTCTTTCCAGAGGTAGTTTCCTTCTGCCTCTTAAATTCAGGTAGCTTCTGATCAGATCAATCCAGAATCTAGGATTATGCTGATGTCGCGGACTCACCATGGGAAACTTGCCCTCATGAACTAGGATGACTTTCCCTGTTTATCCTCAGCAGAAAGAAGGCAAATGCCCTGTATCTGAAAGCGGAACTGTCTGTCCCTGTGGAGAGGCCTGGCTCTGCTGCTCTACCCAGCTTGCTTACAGGCCCTCACTCAACAAACAACGTAACTAATGCGAGGCAATTAAGATATCTCCTGCAGACTCCCAGCATTTAGCTCAAGTGTCTACACATACAGGCTATTGTTTACAGCTTTTCAAGTCTCTCATCACACCATCAATATTCTTGGTTGGATTAGCACAAACCTCGAGCCAGGAGTCGAGCACTGGCTGGGCTGCCTGCAAAGTAGCTATGGATGGATGTGCTGGTACCTGCAGGCAGCTGGGGTGGAATCTCAGAGGCAGGGGGAGGAGAAGCAGCCTCTGCTCTATTCTGCCTTCCTCTACCAGGCCTGAGCCCACTATTGGCCCCGCCCACCATGAGAGAGGATAACTCACACCTCTGGACCACCCTTTGAGAGGGCCACAGCAGTCCAAAAGCCCTTTAAAAAGATTCCTACTTTGGGATAGTAAGTTGCTAAATAAATACTTCAAAAATAACCCACAAATTTGCCATTTTGCCATTGTTTCCAGGCCCACTACCCTACCTACTGAAGATAACTGTGAACTTCAACTCACTTATCATCTTTCTCATAAATATTCAGTCCAAGGGCATCAACTCCAAGCCAAAGGTCTGTTCCTTTCTTGTTTTTTATCTCGAAATAGTTGATTCCATACATTTCCAGGTCCTGAGCAATCTTCAGGTATTCCAACATAGCATTATCTCTAATTGGGGAGAGTGAAACAGGCAGAGTCACTGGTAGCACTCAATATCTAGAACAGTAAAACCTTTCCAGTATTTTTAAATTAAGGCGCCTTGTGTAGGATGGGCTCAACGCTGTGTGCTGCGTGCAGGCAGGCAGGGGCCGGGCAGCCGACCGGTGAGGAGGGGACCCATACAGCCCAGAAGCTATGCCTGGGGTGGGCTCCGTGCTGCCCTGGAGCCTCACCACCAAACCCCACACTTTGAAGAAGAACTGATTCACACTGGTTTCTCTGACAGGTTTTTAAGTTTTATCACTCAGCACAATCCTCCTTTTTCTCTTGCCCACACATGTCTTCCCACAACCCTCCTCATAGGCTTTGAGTTGTTTTCCTTCCATAAAGGATGCTTGGGCCAGACAGGAAACCCTGAAGCACAAAATCTGAGGCTCAAACCTCAAACAAACTTCAGAGGCTGAAATAATGCAGACTCGCAAGACTAGGCCAGAGACAAGGCTCTAGGACGAGAACACCCAGAATCAGGTGGCTCGGCCACGTCTTACATTAACAGCCCCACGTCCAGGTTCTCTGACATCAGCATTTCTCACTTGGGATCCTTTTTCATTTATATACACTTTGTAAGACAAGTACCTTCATATAATGAGCAAACCAGCATCTCTTTGACAGAATAAAATGCTGATTGCAGGTGAACAATGCCCCTCTGACTAAGATGAAGTTTAGACACAACACTTTCTACAAAGGGAGGGTGTAAGCTTTTAGAACCTGAAGGCTTGAGCTAAACTGCTTCTTTCCCCAGGCAAGACACCTGGCTTTGTTTAAAAAAAACCTCTTCCCTAAGAAAACCCCACTTTTAACTCGGTTCCCTCAAGGTCTTCACAAGGCCTGACACAGAGCCCTTTAAAGCATTAACTAGAGTCACAGGAAAAGACACGCTGGAGCGCACGGAGATGGTGAGATCCCAACAGCAGGGCACAGCACTCACTTGAGCATCCCACGGTGTTCCGCATGCCACACCTGGATCCGGTCCTCCCACTGGTCCCTGGTAAGTTTGTGCTGGTCCATCACTCTGGAATGCAAAAGGAAACAGCACTGTCATCCTTAAGGAATGTGACAGGCAAGGAAGGAGGCCCACTTACCACCCACATTCAAACCGTTACTTTCCATTCAAATCAATCAATCCCAAAGAGCTTTGGTTTCTATTTCCTGATGTGCAGCATTTCTATTTATGACAGTTAATCTGGAAGACTTAGCATTTTGAACAAGAACTCAGTTCTGCTGGAAAAACTAAGAGGTATTTTAAGTGGCCTCTTCTTCCAAATGGGGTAATTTTTGTGACCATTACTAAATAAAAACAGATTTCACAGGGGCAACCTATCATACCCCAGGAGGAGCTGAGCAGTCAGGTCGAGAAGTTTGCTATGCTGCTGCGTTCCCACAGGACACGGCCACACTTTAGTTTCCATGAGGAATGGCAGCTCGCCTTCCCTGGCTATGTTTCAGGTCGCTGGTCAGTGACTTAATGACTAGCATGAAGGAGCACTTGACACTGGCGAAGTCCTTGTGTTTTTAAACTGTGCTTCTAAGGCAATCACTTCTCCCTGCCGAGGACGGCATGACCGCTCCTGCCCAGGCCGGGTCATCCTGTGCTCACCTTTGAGGGATCAGCCGCTCAGAGCTGAGGTACCCAGACTTGTGCACTTCTTTGTTGTAGTCCCCAAACTTGGCCTGCACAGCGTAGGACCCCAAGAGCACGGCAGTCTCAGGGGGGCAGTAGATCTCATCGCTAAGGATTCCCTCCTTCACTTGGAGGAAGAAAAGTTTCTGGGTGATGTCCTGGATGAGCTCCTCAGCCACATCTTCAGGGTAGAACTTGGCCCGGAACTTGAACTGGAGGGGATTCTCCTTCCTGACCTCCTGGGCAGACACCTGCACAAAACAAGCCACACTCTCCACACAAATCCGGAAGACGAAGGCCCACTGTCCCCAACACAGGCTTCTAACCAAGACTCAATGGGGCCCCTCAAGCCAGTTTTCAGGAGATGTTTATTCTTAAAGTCATCTTTTTAGCACTCCAGACAAAAAAAGGTTAGTCAAAAGTGCTACCACAGGCCAGACATGGTGGCTCATGCCTATAATCCCAGTGCTTTGGGAGGCCAAGGCAGGAGGATCACTTGAGCCCAGGAGTTTAAGACCAGCCTGGGCAACATAGAAGAGATCCCATCTCTACAACATTAAAAAAAAAAAAAAGTTAGCTGGGGATGGTGATGCATGCTTATAGTCCCAGTTACTCAAGAAGCTGAGCAGGAGGAACCTTGGAGCTCAGGAGTTCGAGACTGCAGTGAGCTATGATGGCGCCACTGCACTCCAGCCTGGGTGACAGAGCAAGACCCTGTCTCTTCTTAAAAAACAACAACAAACAAACAAAAACAAAAAAACAGGCCGGGCATGGTGGCTCACGACTGTAATCCCAGCACTTTGGGAGGCTGAGGTGGGCGGACCACGAGGTCAGGAGTTCGAGACTAGCCTGACCAACATGGTGAAACCCCATCTCTACTAAAAATACAAAAAAATTAGCCGGGCATGATGGCATGCAGCTGTGTAGTCCCAGCTACTTGGGAGGCTGAGGCAGGAGAATCGCTTGAACCCGGGAGGTGGAGGTTGCAGTGAGCCAAGATCGTGCCACTGCACCCCAGCCTGGGTGACAGAGCAAGACTCCATCTCAAAACAACAACAACAAAAAACAAACAAGTACTATCACACTCTTGTGCTCAGCTGGAAATCAAAGCTACTGCCTCACTAAGCCCCAGTCCTCATGGGATGATGCTATCAATCCTGGAGAACTCAAATTTGGAAATGACCCCAGTGACCTGGAATGGGGCCACATGCCAATCGGGCCCTGGACCCCAAAACTTACTGTTAAGAATTCCTCCTGCTCCTCCACTCTTCCCCACCTCCCATCATCTTTTTAACTTGTTGCTGTGACTTGGGAGGACAGTGGGGGTTTCAAAAAAAAAAAGATAATTTTCAGAGTTTGAAGAAAATGTTTATCTTACTACTTTTCTTTTTGGTTGATTAATGGAATTATCCAATCTTTAAAGTTGGAAGATAATCTGTCACAGGTTCAAACAAAGCAATAACAGGTTCTTACAAGATGGTGGATGATTCACAGTTTATAAGATTAACAATCTCATTGAAAAAACTAAGGTCAACTAAAAGCTATGCAATTAACCATCATATGCTCCAATGAGTGAGCAGTATGGAGAAATGCCCGATCTGATTTCCAATCGATATCCCCATTTACTGGAAATCTGCAACCTTTTTGTCTGTAAAAACTTTTAAACAAACAAAAACGAACAGAAAACAGAAGACAGGGTGAGTTGCTCCAGTTTCCTTATCGATGAAGCAGACCAACACCCAATCCACAGCCTGTAAATAGTTAATCCTGACTTGCCTTCTTATCCAGCTTCAGCCAGGTAGGAAATCCTTTATTATCCACATAGTGGAGGCCAAAGTACCACACTTCCCGGAGGCCGATAGTCTTTACCACCTGCGAGAGAGAGAGAGAGAGAGAGGCCCAACACTCATGAGAAACTCACTGAAAAGGGCAACAGCTTTTGGCTGTCGTTCATCACATGGTCTAGCAGAGTCCCCAGGAAACCAGGACATCTGCTCAGTCCAACCACTGGGCAACACCTTTTTTTGCACTCAAATAACTTGTTACTAACTGAGGCTATTATCTCAAAGCCATGAACGACTTATTTTTAATATAAATTTGAGCAGATTCAGGGTTCTACCTTCTAATCTTAGAAAATCTCACTCCTACTCCTTTGTACTCCAGGATGCTCTCCTGCATGAAACTCAGCAGGGCGGGTTATGGCCAGCGCACACACAGAACCATGGGAGCCCACAGCCCCCCCAGGGAACAGTGCGGTGGGTGCATCGCTGCCCGTCAGGTGTGCTCATGCAGAAGACTAAAGCATCCAGTGCCACACCTGAGCCTCCTCTGGCTGCCTGCCTCTGCCTCTCAGCCAGCTGGCCCAGGGGTCTGACTTACTAGGAACAGGGACAAAGAAATCCTAGGAAAGGCAGGAAAACAGGCAAGGCAGACTTCTGGGACGGAAGGGTGTCAATGCACAGGGGTGCCCAGAGGAACCTGCATCTTATAGACCTCCAGAAATGGGACATTCTGATACAGCAAAGGTAGAATCCCGACCCTAGGTCACAGCAAAGATTTCACATTTTCAAGTCTCTGTTGTGCATTACAGGAGTCCTGAGCTGCTTAGTCTCATGACTGTCTTGTAAACAGAAAAGCAGTGATAGTCGAACTTGCCGTGGACATTTGTTGAACATCATCTAAACCGAGTCCCAGACAAGTTCGACTATTTACATATACATAGATGTGTAATTTAAAATCCCATGATATATAATGTTAAACTTTAAAAAATGCTACCATCCTTCAAATACATGGCTTCTATCATATTTAATGCCAAAGAGGGTTGAATACATTAGAAATGACAACTCAGGTATACAGAACATTTGCTTAAAGTAAATCCTAAAATTCCAAATTAACTCCTGATCTGGGCCTGTTTCTTCATCTGAAGGGTGCAGGGAGGCCAGAGGCTCCCTAAAGCTCTAGAAGTCTGTTTATTAAATGCCCAGGACTGATCTGTTCTTGCCCCTCTTCCCACTCACTCAAAAGGGATGGGGGAAGGCTGCAAGCTGAGCGTGGTGGCTCACACTTGTAATCCCAGCACTTTGGGAGGCCAAGACGGGTGGATCACTTGAGTTCAGGAGTTCGAGACTAGCCTGGCAAACATGGCGAAACCCTGTCTCTATTAAAAATACAAAAATTAGCAGGGCGTGGTAGCATGCGCCTGTAATCCCAACTATTCGTGGAGCTGATGCAGGAGAATTGCTTGAACCTGTGAGACAGAGGTTGCAGTGAGCTGAGACTGCACCACTGCACTCCAGCCGGGGCAACAGAGTGAGATTCAGTCTCAAAGAAAAAAAAAAAAACAACAACGCTGTATTTGAAGCAGCTGTTATTGGGGAAAAAAGTATTTAATAAGTAAGTAGTAATATCACTAATAAATACTTGATTTTAAAAATCTTCCAATTTTAAAAAGTGAATTATTTCTCTAAATCTTCGTTTCTTCCTTTCATAGATGTTCAGGTACGATCACTTAGAAATGAGAGGCTGCAGCAACTGAGACAACTAAGGCTCACTCATCCACGCAGTGAGAGGGGTTCTACTCTGGAGGTGGAGGCAGCTGCGGGTAGGAAGCCGCGTCTCTAATACAGGGTGAGAGACACACAGGCCAGCACCTCCTTACAATGACAAGCACAATAACTCTCTTTTCAGTCCTTTGCTTCCATGCCTGGTAACACACTGAATCCGCCTGACTTTATACAACAGACAGCTGTGTGCTTTCATACACCTCACTTCCTAGGCATGATATACATGTCTGTTAATGCATTTTATAATGCTATCATGAAATACTTTCACCTTTTAAAAGATCCTTCTCATCTATTACCTCAAGTGAGTAAAACGAGGTAATATGCTTTGCAAACAAAATAACTGAAATGTTGCAAAACAGTTTTTTTTTTTTGTAGGTGGAGTTAACTCTCAAGTTCAGAGACCAACCTGATCAAAAAGCTGTTTTCCAGTTGTATTTGGCTGGATTGCAAACTCCAGCTCTGCATCCATGGTGGTGACTCGGACATTGATCTGAAAAACAGAATGAAACAAATTACGCTTAACTGAGTATTCTTTTCTTCTAATAACCTCCTGCACCTTCTACATAAGCTGCTCCTCAGTGTGGCGACGGCATATGCCTGACATCAGTTCCTGTGCTAGTCAGGAAGCCACACACCACTCCTGACTGCAGATGGCTGGGGACGTCTCAGCAGGCACACAGTGCGAACCAAACGCAGCTTCTTTGCTTTAATAAAGCACACTGACACTTAGGTCTAAGCAGTTTTTCTCTTTTCTTTGAGACAGGCTCTTGCTCTGTCACCCAAGCTGGAGTGCAGTGGCACGATCACAGCTCACTAGTCATGATCTCCCAGGCTCACACGAACGCCTCCCACCTCAGCCTCTTGAGTAGCTGGCACTATAGGTGCCACCATGCCTAGCTCGTTTTGTTTTTTACTTTTTGTAGAGACGGGGTCTCACTATGTCGCCTAGGCTGGTCTTGAGCTCCTAGGCTCAAGCAAGCCTCCCATCTCAGCCTCCCATAGTGCTGAGATTATAGGCATGGGCCACCCTGCCCAACCTAAGCAGTTTTTTTCTTTTTTGTTAAAACAATACTTTAACCTATTTTTCCATGCACCATCTCATATGAATGAGCCTTACGACAGCCAAGGGAGGCAGGAGGGCTCCCAAGGCACCAAGGAAGTCAGAGAAGGGAAGAGAGAAAGAGCTTTGAACCAGAAGGTTTGAAGCAACCTTAGAAACCATAGTGAGAGAGAAATTGTGAAATGTCCAAAGACACATCAAAAATGGATTATGTAGTGATATTAGATTATAATTATGAAAATAGTAGAAACTGGGCAAATTGCTTCTGAAATCAAAAATACGACAAGCAACACTCAATGCAAATGTGAAATCTATTTAGACAAGACATGAAAATAAAATGTAAAAATGGAAATAGTATGAGGATGATGAGACACAGAATTGAGGAGGTGGAGATGGGAGGGCCTTAAAATATTTCTAATGTTGCCATGTAGTTGTTTTAAAAAAAACAAAACACTGTCGGGCGCATTGGCTCACACACCTGTAATCCCAGCACTTCGGGAGGCCGAGGCAGGTGGACCACTTGAGGTCAGGAGTTCAAGACCAGCCTGGCTAACATGGTGAAGCCCTATCTCTATTAAAAATACAAAATTAGCTGGGCATGGTGGCGCACGCCTGTAGTCCCAGCTACTTGGGAGGCTGAGGCAGGAGAATCGCTTGAACCCAGGAGGCGGAGGTTGCAGTGAGCCAAGATTGTGCCACTGCATTCCAGCCTCGGCTCCGGAGCAAGACTCCATCTCAAAACAAACAAACAAAAAAAACCCACCACCACAACAACAAAACAACCCACTTACATCAAGGCAGTTTTCAAATTTATCACTTGAGAAAACCCAGATTTACTAAAGCGTATGAAAAACACTCAAATCTGGCTACTTTATGTCACCGTCCCAAAGAAAACAGCAGAGCCACATAGCAACTATAATGCTTAATATTAAGAAATGCTTGCTTCTCACCATTTTTCAAGTGAAATATACAGAAGCTGGAGAGATATCTATCCCGGATTCTTCCTAACACAGGTGTAAATGTAATAAGGATGTATTACCTGTGCCAGTATATGGCGACAGAGGTTTTGTTATCCAGCCAGGGAACCAGAAATATTAAGCACTCACCAAATGTCACTTCCTACTTCAGGAACATAATTAGTCTCCCTAGCCGCTCCCACCCCGTCCCAATAACATTTAAGACTATGACTGAGAGATCTCTGACATGCATCCAATATGCCTTAAAGGTTCCCCGACTGGTACAACAAGTACAGAAGTATCGTTTTCCAGATCTTGTTTCAAAAGTTTTCTCCACAATCCCCAAGTCCAGAAGTTAAAGAACTCAAGTTTACTAGGAGGCAACGAGACATGTTTTAAAGTCTTTAATCATACTAAAATATAAAAACCTACTTTTCTTTCATTTCCTGCTGGTAATTTTTTTTAAATCACAAAATGGCTGTTATGAAGCATAAAATAAAAGCACGCATTTCTCTCAATTATGGTTCCAAGGGCATGTATTAGAGATGGGAAAACCAGCCCCAAGTCAAATATCTCAATAACAAATGCAGCTCCAGCTACATACACAGAAGCCAACAATGACATAACACACTAAAACTAAAGTGGAGGGGCGTTTGCTCACAAATGCAGAACCCTGGATATGCCGCCTTTCTTTCTCTGCTATCTACTGGTTCAGAAGTGGGAACCCCAAGTACAATTAGAACTGAAGGCCACTGTCTGGTTAGGACAAAGACAAATGACCAGAGTCCACGCACACGAGATTTCAGACTCCATTTTTTTTTTTTTTTTTTGAGATGGAGTCTTTCTCTGTCGCCCAGGCTGGAGTGCAGTGGTGTGATCTTGGCTCACTGCAAGCTCCGCCTCCCAGGTTCATGCCATTCTCCTGCCTTAGCCTCCCGAGTAGCTGGGACTACAGGTGCCCGCCACAACACCCAGCTAATTTTTTGTATTTTTAGTAGAGACAGAGTTTCACCGTGTTAGCCAGGATGGTCTCGATCTCCTGATCTCCTGACCTTGTCATCTGCCTGCCTCGGCCTCCCAAAGTGCTGGGATTACAGGTGTGAGCCACCGCGCCCGGCCCAGACTCCAAATTCTAAACCTGAGTCTCTTCTAAGTTTGAAGACAGTGTGAAAATGACATCTCCTGAAACCAAAGCTAATAATTAACATTAAAAAGATATTAAGCATTTTGCAAACTGATTAGCAGGAATTTAGAATAACTTATTTTTGGTTCTGAAACAGTTTCATATCTGACTGAAAGTTCACACAACCCTTTGAAAAAGCAATTAACTTGTTTTCTTTTTTTGAGATGGAGTCTCACTCTGTCGCCCAGGTTGGAGTGCAGTGGCATCATCTCAGCTCACTGCAACCTCTGCCTCCTGGGTTCAAACGATTCTCCTGCCTCGGCCTCCCAAGCAGCTGGGATTACAGATGCCAGCCACTACACCCAGCTAAATTTTGTAATTTTAGTAGAGACAGGGTTTCACCATGTTGGCCAGGCTGGTCTCAAACTCCTGAATGTGCCTGGCCTGAAAAAGCAAGTAACTTGTAAAACGGATACTTTTACTGAGGTTGGTTTTAACAACCCAGTAGCGTGTAGAAAGTGAACTTAAAAATTGGCTGGGCACAGTGGCTCACGCCTGTAATCCCAGCACTTTGGGAGGCCGAGGAGGGCAGATCACGAGGTCAGGAGATGGAGATCATCCTGGCTAACACGGTGAAACCCCATCTCTACTAAAAATAGAAAAGATTAGCCAGGTGTGGTGGCGGGCGCCTGTAGTCACAGCTACTCGGGAGGCTGAGGCAGGAGAATGGCATCAACCCAGGAGGTGGAGCTTGCAGTGAGCCAAGATCGGGCCACTGCACTCCAGCCTGGGCAACAGGGCAAGACTCCGTCTCCAAAAAAAAAAAAAAGTAAGCTACTGAGAAGGTCTGCATGAGTCAACAAATCTACATCTCCTATCAAAAGGACTTCATCTGAGCACCAGCAGCTCCAACACAATGCCAACTCTTAGCTGGTCCGATCATTCCACAAAATTTTTTACCTATGCTCCGACACCCATGGGCAATCATTCCCTATGGTACGCAACCTCAAACAATGATTGCAAGTCTAAAGATCAGGGAGTCCAGGCCCATTGGCTCATGCCTGTAATCCCAGCACTGTGGGAAACCAAGGCAGGCAGATCACTTGAGTCCAGGAATTTGAGACCAGCCTGGGCAACAAGTCAAGACCCCATCTCTCTACAAAAAATCATTCAGCCTGGAGTGCAGTGAGCTATGATCGAGCCACTGCACTCCAGCCTGAATGAAAGAGTGAGATCCTCTTTTAAAAAAATAAAAATAATGATCAGGGAGTTGTTCTGGCACTGCAGTAATAAAACTAGGACCAGCAATAGGAATCCATTGGCCCTGTTAAAAGGAATAATTTCCAGTTCTGAGTTGGGGACACACCAGAACCTTAAGAACCCCTTCTTAGAATCACAGTTTTAATATATATATATATTCATACATAGGGCAGGCTCTACAATCTGTATCTTTACATAGAGATTGAAGAGAAGATACTCAAAATCTAAACAGGTAAATGAATACTATGTTAATGAGCTGCTTTAAGTTAAAGGGCATGTCTGTTACCTGATTAGTCATTGCCCTACTAGTGTTTCCCACTGGGGGTGCTCTTGTCATTCTGGACAGCACAAGTATTCATTCTGCAAGACTATCCCAAGCACTCAGGAACGTTTAGCATCCTTAAGCCATCCAACGACTGAGTGTCCCCAGTCACTGGAACATCTAAAAGCAACCCCATCCACACACACATTTCCAAATGCTCTATGGGGAAAAGGGAGGAGATCCTCCCCAGATTAAGGACCACAGCATGGCACTGCCTTACCCTACTGCATGATAAACAGTTCCATGTTTAGAAAGACAATTATTTTCAATGTTATAGATAAAATAATGTGCTACAATACAGCATAAGCTTTCACCAAAATTTAAAATGAGACATTCACTGAGATGACAGGACCATTTACATACAAACTTTGTCTACTTATCCAAGGGCTTGGAAAAAAAAAACAGACTTTGGGGCCACATGCAGTGGTTCACGCCTGTAATCCCAGCACTTTGGGAGGCCAAGGTGGGTGGCTCACTAGAGGTCAGGCGTTCGAGACCGGCCTGGCCAACACAGTGAAGCCCCGTCTCTACTAAAAATACAAAAATTAGCCGGGTGTGGTGCCACGTGCCCATACATAGTCCCAGCTTCTTGGGAGGCTGAGGCAGGAGAATTGCTTGAACCTGGGAGGCGGAGCTTGCAGTGAACAAGATCGCGCCACTGCACTCCAGCCTGGGCGATACAGCGAAGACTCAAAACCACCACAACCACCACCAGCACTACCACCAGCACCAGCACCACCAGGCTTTGGCAATTGAGAAAACACATCTAAATCCCAACTTTCCATTTTATTATCAGGGTGTTAGGTTTCCCTCATCAGCAACTGTTTTTAGTGAACTCAACATATTTGAATGCCAACTGGTTCTTGTATCTTCAATAATGCCAGAGGAATAAGATGGTACTGGGACTGTATGATTCTGATACACACAAGGATTGTCCCATAAAAAACTCAAGTCCATGGGCTTAAACACACCACCACACATATCCAAACTATGTGCAGACTGGAGAAAAAGAGCGCGTGGTCTGCAGTTTTTATTGTCTTAGTAATTCCCCTCAGATTACACACTGTTATCAAAAACGGCGTTCAGTGAAGGCAACACAATCACGTGTGGTACAGGTGTGTGTATAGTAAGCAGTTAGTCATCTAAGATCTACCCAAAAAAGCGCAATATTTCTCTCAGGCTTGCCAAAATATTAAAAACTTTTAAAAGTTATGCTTAGCTTGGGGGTGGTGGTGGTGATTTAAGTTTAACTTTACTCCTGTACCACTACCAAGACAAAAAGAACCATGTGGTTGACGGTACAGATGAAGCTAATGAAAAACCAATACTGTTTCTACTCTCCCTTTGCTTAATAATCTACTCTTTAAAAAAGTCTAGGCCAGGCGCAGTGGCTCACACCTGTAATCACAGCACTCTGGGGGGCCAAGGCAGGCAGATCACTTGATGTCAGGAGTTCAAGACCAGCCCTGGCCAACATGGTAAAACCCCATCTCTACTAAAAATATAAAAATTAGCCAAATGTGGTGGCACACACCTGTAATCCCAGCTACTCAGGAGGCTGAGGAGAGAGAATCGCTTGAACCTGGGAGGCGGAGGTTGCAATGAGCCAAGATCACGCCACTGCACTCCAGCCTAGGTGACAGGGTGAGACTCCATCGCAAAAAATAAATAAATAAATAAATAATTATATTTGTTGGCCAAGTATAATGGCTCAGGCCTGTAATCGCAGGACTTTGGGGAGCCAAGGCAGGAGGATCTCAAGGCGAGGAGTTTGAGACTACCCTGGGCAACATAGCAAGAACCCATCTCTAACTTTTAAAAACGTAAAAAAAAAATTATATTTGTGTTATTACAGGTTAGCTCAGCTAGAACTTACTATACTACAGGATGAACCACAATAGCTTTATTCTTCTAATGTTCCATGGCCACAGACTACAGGACCAACCCCTGCTAGTGGGCACCTAACATGTTCATTCAATCCACAAATACCAATTAACTACTGCAAGGTGTGCCAGGCACCTCGATGGGCACTGTGAGTACAGAGAGGCATTAGCCCTATCCCCGAGTGGCTTACACATTAATGAAGATGGGTGTGCCTCAAACAGTGATCACACACCACAGTGCTTCCCACATCAGCCTCACCATCAGAATCCCCACAGAAGCTTTTCAAACACCCGCAGCCCAGGAAGCTGTCACTTCCACAAGTGATTTTGAGGAGGCTAAATTTGGGAATCACTGGAAGGCAAGACACGGGAGACAGAGGGCCTGGGTTTGAGAGCTAGCTCTGTAATCTGAGGACCCCTAGCTGATGACTTCCTGCCACTGGGCCTCTACCTGATCTGCAGGTAGAGTTTGGACTAGATGGCTTGAGGCCTTTTCCCACTCTGAAATGCTAGATTCAAAGCCCACAGGCCAGGTGTGACACACCCAGTGCCATCGGACAGTAGAGGTGTAAGTACCCCCTGAAGGGTCTCCCCCCTTAGGGGACACATGCCAATGGAACCAGAGGTCCAATAAATACTCTCTGACCACTAGGAGAAAAGTAACCCACTAGAATGCTATTCAAGGCCAGCAAGTAGAGTCTTTTCACGGAGAAGGGACAACACACCTGTGTTCACTTTCCCAAGAGGGAAAGTACCCCTCCAGGCAGACACACGACAGCACAGGTGTTACCACTCCAATGCAACCAACATGCAAGGTGTTAAACCCCAAGCTGCTTTATTTTTAAATAAACTCAGTAACAATTCGCCTTATTAAAACAAAATAAACCCAATATCCTCTTTGCTCATTCCCTGGAGCACCTGAGCCTGACACACAGGCCTGGCGGCAGGGGTGGCCCCAGCCTCACTCAGGCCAACCCTGTTCCTCTCCCTTGCTGCTGATATTGAGTGGCTGGAGACCATTTAATCTGTGAGCATCTTCCAGCTCGATCATTCTATGACTTAAAATCATCTTGCCTGGCTTTTGACACCATCCCAAGCCAGCAGCTATGTAGTTCTCTTTGAAATTATTTGGCTTTGAAAGGGAAAGGGACAAAAATGGGGATATGCTGTGGGGGGCAGTGTTTGGAGGTCACGTAACTCTGCAGTGGTTAAGGTGGGGTTTTCTGTTTCTTCCTTCTTTAGCTGAAAGGCTGTTGTCTGTCTGCCATGTTGATGCCAACAGTGGCAGCCCAAGACGGGGCCACAGTCTCCACTTCACAGATTGTTCTGCCCACAGGTTATTTCCACGGAGCATCCCAGGGAACTAGGATTTTTCAGAATATAGTTGGGAAAACATGATTTCTGAGTCTTCCCAGTTTAATTTTATCAAAATGGTATCTTAAAATGCCTTCTAAGAGTCTAAGGAATGAAAAAGGTACCAAGTTGACAATCAAATTTTGTATTTTGCTTCTAATCTATGAATATAATTGCTGAATATTTGGCCAAATTATTTCCCAGGTATTTTCCTCATTTTGGTAAATAAATATAGGTATGCAATTTTTCCTTTGGGAAGCATCCATTTCCTCTGAATATTTTAAACTTATAGATTACCTCTACAATCACACTTTTTACAGCATAAATCCAAACTGTAATAAAAGCCCAAGACAGGAGGGCAAAGTCCAAGATCAGTTCCTCCACAAACATTACAGTAGAGCAACCCTTGAGTCTTAGACAAAAGAACCAGATTTAATTTCAGTGGCCAGAACACTGCAGGAAAAAAGTTTGCAATAATTTTTTTATGTACTCAAAAATCAGGAAAACCATGTAAAATAAGAAAGGGAAATTCAAATGGGAGCTTTTGAATGTCTGAATTTCAGGCAGTGGATTCAGTGGTTAACAGATTAATCCCTATATTATCACACTTGCCATTTACTCAAAAACCAGTCTGAGTAGAGCCATCCAGCCACCACCAAGATTACATTGCGAGCTTGACCTTCCATATCATTTAAAATGTCAACGCTGTTTTCCAACATTCCAGCCTTCTTCCGAAGGTGCCACTTCAGCAACTTTTAACAGCTTTCAAATATTTGGATAAGACCTTTCAAATACTTAGAAATGCTCTGATAGGAAGTAGATACAGTAAATTTTCTCCCACAAATGGGAGTATGATAGGGAAAATTCTTACAACCAATGATAAATGAATTAAAAACTTTGCAGCTATTTTGGTTCACTTAATTGGGTAATTATAGAGACAAAACTGTATATTTTTCCTTTCATGTTGAGTCACTATGTCCTTTAAATAGCAGCTATTGAAATGTAACTTACCATAAAATTTACCCATGGAATGTATAATTCAGTGGTTTTTAGTATATTCAGAGTTATGCAACTGACACTGCTATCTAGTTTTGGAATAGTTTGTCAGCCCCAAAAGAAACTCCATGGCCACTGGCAGTCACTCCGCATTCCTCCTGATCCCTCAGCCCCTGGAAACCACCAATCTACTTTCTGTCTCTAAGGACTGGCCTATTCTGGACATTTCAGAGAGACAGAATTTTGTAATATGCAGTCTTTCGTGACTGAATCCCATGACTTAGCATAATGTTTAAAAGGGTTATTCATGTTGTAGCATGTACCAGCACTTCATTCTTTTTTACTGCCCAGGAATATTCCATTGTGTGGCTGTCACTTCTGTCTACCCATTCAGGTGATGGACATTTAACTTGCTCCTTGTTGCTTTTTAGCAATTGCAAATAAGAAACAGCTGAAAAACAATGGCATTCAAACTAGACTGTGGTCATTTTCAAAAGAATAAAAATCTTTAGGGAGAAACAAAACGAATTTTTAAAAACTAAACTTTTGGGGTTTACTGTTTTTAAGTTCTAAATGAAAATATTCTATGTTCTTAGAAGTTGCTGGCTGCCAAACTGACACGAACACAGTAGCGGCGCTCCAATCATGCATGGCCGTGCTGCACTCTGCCGCCTTAGCCCTCACTGCTTCTGGGCGCTATGGGGTGCCCCACCAGGACAGAGCTGAGAGGCTGGCTCAGCTTTGCTTCAGAGACCTCCCTCGATGGAAAAGGGTTAGTTTGCTGCTCCACTTTTTTTTTTTTTTTTGAGAAAGGGTCTTGCTCTGTTGCCCAGGCTGGAGTGCAGTGGCACGATCTCAGCTCACTGCAACCTCTGCCTCCAGGGTTCAAGAGATTCTCCCACCTTAGCCTCCTTAGCTGGGACCACAGGCACCTGCCACCACAGCCGGCTAATTTTTCTATTTTTTGTAGAGATGGAGTTTCACCATGTTGCCCAGGGTGGCCTCGAACTCCTGACCTCAAGGGATCCGCCCACCTCAGCTTCTCAAAGTGCTGGGTTTACAAGTGTAAGCCACTGCTCCACATTTAACTCCAATGATGCTGAGCACAACCCAGCACTCTAATTACAAAAATTTGTTTTGTTATAACTGAACATTCCCTTTCTATTTTAGACTTTCTTGGCTGAACATCTCTCTCCCCCAGCCCTATTCACGGCTGCTCACAAAAACATGACAATACCAGGCATGGTTCATGAAGTCTGGTGTGGGAAGAGGAGGCCTGGCTCACACCCCTTTGAAGTCATTTAAGACATATGGCCAGCTGTACCTTATATGCAGCCATTCACAGGCCCTCGAGGCGCTCAAACTTGAACATGTGAAAAAAAATCACCCAGGAGCTTGTTAAAACAGTTTCCTGGACCCCAGGCTAAGGGTCTGACTCAGGTTGGGAGGGGCCTACATTTCCATGTTTACCGGCTCACAGCTGATGCCAAGGTCATGCTATGACCAACAGTGCCCAGGCGGCAGGGGGCAGAACCTGCCATCAGGAAAATGCAAAAGGACATGACCTGTTTGGCCAAGATTAATGTATTTACCTCTGCTGATTTATAATCCTTCATATAAAAACATCCTTACTAAGTCTCCATTTATTGTACTAGCAGACAGGTTTTCTCTAATGAAACCTCAGATCACAACAGATGGACTCACATATTTTAGTAGTCTCTCTGGATCCTGATCCCCTTATCTCACTGTCTCCATAAACAATATGCCAACTGAATAAATTATAGCACTAGCTATGACAGACAGTGGTCGTTTTCCACAAATGCTGGCTAACAAATAGCCAAGCTCTGTAAAACATTACCATTGACTTAGCAAACCTCAACCAGCTTAGTGCAGAAATGCAGATACTCTAATTCGGTCAAGGCAGGCAAAGCAGAAAAGCCCAAGAGGTAAGTGAATTGTCTGTAGGTTTTTTTTAAGCTCTTCTTTCTCCCCATCACCAGCCTTTTTTGGAGTGTCACAGTAATGGCTAACATTGAAAATATAACTTTGTTTCCATGTATTATATGAAGCGAACATCTTTCTTACATGAACAATGCTGCTCCCAGTAACAAACTGTTTTATATACAAAATTATATCAATGTAGTTGCAATTGAAAACCCAATGACTACTTTTTACATTATTATGGTTTCCAGTAAGCATATGGTTAGAATGCCCAAGTTTTACTTCAGAAGGGCAGTCCAGAAACCACCCTGTTATAAATAACATTCTTTCAAGGACAGAGAGGACTGAGATGAGAACCACTATGTTGCTAAAGGTATTTATCAATATATTCAAAACATTATTAGAGAAGTAAAACAGCAAGGTGGTCCTTAAAATATTATTTTCTATTAAATGAAGTCTCTCTCTATATATCATCAATTTATGACACTGACCTGACAGTATACTTGGCAAAGACATCAACACCACTGGTCAGGGCTCTTCTATAATTCCCACCCATAGCAGTGGCCATGTCACCAAGGAAAGGAAGGGCTAGAAGAAATTCCAGAGACACACATTTAAGCTCCCTTTTTCCTCAGAGATCCCTGTTCTGATAAGCGTTCTCTCTCAACATCAGCCTTCTTGAGCTAAGTGTCCTTGCTGACTTTTAGGAGGTGGAAATAACAGTATAAATACATGACGCTAGGCTGGGCACGGTGGCTCATGCCTATAATCCCACCACTTTGGGAGGCTGAGGCAGGTGGATCACTTGAGACCAGCCTGGCCAACATGGCGAAACCCCATCTCCACTAAAAATACAAAATATTAGTCGGGTGTGGTGGTGCACATTGGTAATCCCAGATACACCAGGGAATAAGGCAGGACAATCGCTTGAACCTGGGAGGTGGAGGCTGCAGTGTGCCGAGATTGCACCACTGCACTCCAGCCTGGGTGACAGAGTGAGACTGTCTCAAAAAGAAAAAAAAAATTGTACTAATAAAATAATCCTGAGGCATATCTGCAAATGCAATGGATGAAGATGTAGAACACGGCTACTCCTTTCTATCAAGCTTTCTGTATCTTAAATTATACCTGATTATTTTATATGACCTCTTCTTTTAAGGTTAAAGAAGAACGTGAGCGCAAAGGCAAAGAAATCTTGGCCAGGCACAGTGGCTCACTCCTGTAACCCTAGCACTTTGGAAGGCCAGTGTGGGAAGATCACTTGGGCCTAGGAGGTCGAGCCTGCAGTGAGCCATGATTGCGCCACCACACTGGGTAACAGAACCCTGTCTTTTTAATTTTTTTTGAGACAGGGTCTCGCTCTGTCAAGGCTGGAGTGCAGCGGCACAATCTCGGCTCACTGTAGCCTCCACCTCCCGGGTTCAAGTGATTCTCCTGCCTCAGTCTCCAGAGTATCTGGGATTACAGGCGTGCACCACCACGCCCAGCTAACTTTTGTATTTTTGGTAGAGACGGGGTTTCACCAAGTTGCCAGCCAGGCTGGTCTTGAACTAGGCAGGGTGCTGGGATTACAGGCATGAGGAGAACCCTGTCTCCAAAAACAAACAAAAAAAATCTGCTTGTCTATCGGGCTCAGGAAAATGTTCAGATGCCAAAGAAAGGCCAGCCATCTATCTAAGCTCCACAAATCTTGTAAAAAGTGCACAGAATTAATTGTAACAAAAATTGTCACGTAATTCAGTAAAATTTCAGTGCGCCATTTTATCTGCAGCACAATAACAAAAACATGGGTACGCTAGTTATAAAACTCATTCTGATAAGTTTTCATATAATTATATAACACCAGGATATGTACTAGTCTTTTACTGCCTGAGTAATAGGAATAATAAAATCATCCAGTGTTGGAACTCACAAGAGTCCACTTGTCACAACCCTGATAACCACTATAACCAGCACTCCCCACAGGGGGTCAAAGTGCTAGCTCCTCATCCTCAGTTATTCCTCTAGCTTTCCTAGGAATCATGGACAGTCATACTATTCCCAGGAACATGACGCACAGAAGTCACTGGCCAGGTGGCAGAGTCCCGAGTACAGACCAGTGTTAGCTGCTGTGGGACGTCCTGGGGCCCATGATGGAGCTGCAGACACTGTGCGTTGCGACAGCTGTTGTTCCCCATCAGGAAGCTAAACCAGCAGGACAATTCAAGTTTGGCCACACATGGATTGATAATGACAGTTAATGGAATGACTTAGTTGCCTGTAGGCAGTGTCTGTCTACCAAAAAACGTAACCCACCACAACGTAGTGCCCTTTAGATTGAAACAATCTGGCCTCCCCACCCATTCCTTCTTGCCAGGTGTAAAGGGCATTCATTGGTTAGTACCTGCCCAGGTGCTAATTACTAATGAAAGCAAAGTCGTAACTACAGACTTCAGCATCTAAGGAGCCAACTTAACTCTATGGAAAACCAAGCAGCTGTAGCTAGAGTTTCTCAGTTCAGTCCTTATTTTAGGAAATGGGAGTACAACTTTTAACCTGAATAAAAAGGCTTTCGGTACAGTCACTGTTTCAAATTTTAACTGCCAGCAAGTCTGGCAGAAAGGAAAATTTACCAAATATCAATTTTTATGATTTTTTATGATGCGTTCTGTTTATACTCATTCACATCTAAATATTTACAAACACCTTATAGTTTAGTTCTTCTGGAATATTTGTATACTTCTACTTGACTATGGCTAGTTAGGTTTTTGGTGGTGGTGTTTTGTTTGTTTGTTTTTTTGAGGCGGAGTTTCACTCTTGTTGCCCAGGCTGGAGTGCAGTGGCGCAATCTCGGCTCACTGCAACCTCCACCTCCCGGGTTCAAGCGATTCTCCTGCCTCAGCCTCCCGAGTAGCCGGGATTATAGGCATGTGCCACCACGCCCAGCTAATTTTTGTATTTTTAGTAGAAACGGGGTTTCACCATGTTAGTTAGATGGTCTTGATCTCCTGACCTTGTGATCCACCCGCCTTGGCCTCCCAAAGTGCTGGGATTACAGGTGTGAGCCACCGCGCCCGGCCAGATTTTTGCTTGTTTAAGCACAAGAACCATACATGGTTTATCCCTCGAATACAGCATCCAGCCCATGTCCAGTATCCTAGGGGCCGTGTCTCCTACCCTGCGATTCTCCTGACACCACAGGGAAGCAGGAACTCATTTCCCAGAGAAGCCAGAAGCACTTTAAGGAACTTTTTGAGTAATTTAAATGATGAAAAGTAACACTACATGCCACTCACACCTCCTTTTCTAAACTGTTCTCCTTACTACTTCCTCCAGCACCACCATTAGGCTAAACTTAAAATGTCAAGGCTAAATTCTTAATGTGCAGCAGACGTTAACAGGGCAGAGTATTGACACAGAAGTGGGGGCTTGGAATTTCCTAGTAACTTTGACTTTTCACGTATCTACACGATGTTACATTTTTATGTTATATAAACGTATGTTTTAAGTAGACCAATCAGAATAGTGATGAAGTATAACTGGTAGAGTGACTCCAAATGAGTACTCGATACGAGGTATACGGTTATCCTCGTCTGATGACTTTTTAATGGTTACAAAAACTGAGACCCTCAACTTCTGGTAATCAGCTACCAAAATATCTGTGTAGCTCTGGCTCTTTAACATTACTCCTAAAATAGTATCTTTAAATAGATGCCAATGGTTTTATGCTTTTGAAAAGTTTGTATTTACCAATTCCAGGGTAAATATTATGTAACATTTTATATATATATATATAAAATATATAAAAAAAATATAAAATATATATAAATATATATAATATATAAAATATAAAACATATATAAAACATAACATATATATAACATATATATAACATATATAACATATATATAAAATATATATAACATATAATATATATATTATATATAACATATAAAATATATATATAATATATATAAAATATATATATAATATATATATAATATATATATAAAATATATATAATATATATAAAATATATATAATATATATAAAAAATATATATAATATATATATAAAAAATATATATAATATATATATAAAAAATATATATAATATATATATAAAAAATATATATAATATATATATAAAATATATATATAATATATATAAAAAATATATATAATATATATATAAAATATATATATAATATATATATAAAATATATATATAATATATATATAAAATATATATATAATATATATATAAAATATATATATAATATATATATAAAATATATATATAATATATATATAAAATATATATATAATATATATATATAAAATATATAGAGAGAGTCCAGAATAATAGCCACCCCATAATTTCAAGAACATGTAATGAAATCTCAAATCCTAAATAGCTCCTTTTTCCTCTGAGAGTAAGCCACTTCCTGCCCCTAGACCCACATCCTGTCAGACCAAGGCTGCTTAACAAACACAAAAAGCGGACAAACCAGTCCCATCTGTGCTCATTATAATCAGCAAGAAAATCATGACCTTAGAACTAGAAGGGAACTTTCTGGGCATTCACATTCAAAAGAGGGTCATTTTAAAACCAAGCTGGGAAGAGTTCTGTGCTAAGCCCTCCCTACTGTCCACTGCATCTGGGAGGCAGAAAGGAGCTGCTTTCCATAGGTCTGACAATGAAATGACTGCTAGTCATGCCCGAGTTCCAAGCCTGCACTGCCGAGTAACACTGATGGCCATTTCCGACCTGCTGATGGCGTATGAAAATAATGCTCCTGATACCTATTAGCTGCTAGTTTTTAAGGCCCTTTTTGGTGAGTGTCTCTAATTAAGAACCAACTTCTTCTACACTGGGAATAACATACATTGTGTGTTATCTAACAGGGAAGTAAACTGGAATTCTTAGACACCACTTTCCCCTAAGAAAGGGAAAAGAAATAATCAAAGGATGTTACATTCAGCAAAAGAAACTATTCTTTCTAGAAACACAATCTACATCCTTCTCATCTCCTTACCTCAGGGCAGGCAAAATAAAGAGAAAGGACCTTGAACAAGAATTTATCTAATAAACTCCTGAAGTCTAAGTCTTGATTGTATACCATGTGATTTCAGTTTTACTAGGTATATCATAAATACTTCATCACCAACATGCTTCACTGAAATGTGCAGGTAATTATACACAGAAACTTAAGTTTAGTAACTACTTAGTAAACTTAGTAACTACACACATAAACAAAAGTAAGGGACAAGGCCAAGATGGCTTATTATATGCTAGAGTCAGTTTTAATTCTAGGCTCAGAAAACATAGGGAACTAAAGGCCTATAGATTAAACATCACTATTCACCTGGAATGCATGGTTGTCTCTGCAAATTTAGAAGCCTGTGAAGAGTTTTTCCTTTCTTTTTTCTTTTCTTTTTTTTTTTTTTTTAATTATACTTTAAGTTTTAGGGTACATGTGCACATTGTGCAGGTTAGTTACATATGTATACATGTGCCATGCTGGTGCGCTGCACCCACTAAAACTCGTCATCTAGCATTAGGTATATCTCCCGATGCTATCCCTCCCCCCTCCCCCCACCCCACAACAGTCCCCAGAGTGTGATATTCCCCTTCCTGTGTCCATGTGATCTCATTGTTCAATTCCCACCTATGAGTGAGAATATGCGGTGTTTGGTTTTTTGTTCTTGCGATAGTTTACTGAGAATGATGATTTCCAATTTCTGATCTTGGGAGTGAGAAGGTGAGTCTAGGAAACAATGAGGCTGAGGTGGGTGGATCACGAGGTCAGGCGACCAAGACCATCCTGGCCAACATGGTGAAACCATCTCTACTAAAAATACAAAAATTAGCCGGGCATGGTGGCGTGTGCCTGCAATCCCAGCTACTCGTGGGGCTGAGGCAGGAGAATCGCTTGAACCAGGGAGTCGGAGGCTGCAGTGAGCCTACATGGCGCCACTGTACTCCCAGCCTGGTGACAGAGACTCTGTCTCAGGAAAAAAAAAAGAAGGTCGAAAAATTTCTTTGCTAACCTGTTTTTTAGAGGACATAAGACATAAACCATACTTAAGTCTTGTGCCATTGCTGAGATAAATTTTTGCCCCTAGTTAAGATCACATGAGCAATATTATACAATGTTAAAGAACATTTCTCCTGTAAGAAACTTCGATTAGACAAGATTTGAACTCACCCCAGTCTTTACTTTTGCCATCTGTCAAAAATTATCCAGACCAAAGTAGCTTCTTTTAAAAAATCCAAACTAAATCAGTAATCCTACAAAATTTGCTTAAATAAGCAAACCCCGCCAAAACTTACTTTTAAAAATCACCGTTTCTGAAATTACACTAAATTAAAATTTTAAAAACTCTTCAATTTATACTGTCAGTATCAAGTATGTTACATCTGAAATGGCATTATAATTTGTACATCATTACTTGACTGGAAAAGACATGGTGTACACTTAACAACCCTATCACTCACCCCAACCCCAACCCATGGTTTGCTGTATTTCCTTCCCCCATCCCTGCCCACAGCCCCAGTATGTAGATTGATCTCTTAAAATGGCTAAAGCCCTACCCAGTAGATGCCCCTTATTTTGTTCATTTCAATTTTCAAGTCTGAGAAAATCGCTATTAAGACAATGACCTGTTCCCAGTTGGGTCACAGCACTGTGCCCCATTCCTATGGGCCCCCCAAAACATTGGGAATACAGAGTAATAGTGGAAAAAACTGGGAACAAATCGTTCTATGTGTTTCCAAGTCAGCTGCAATTTTGAGTAGTGACCTCCTTTTAAAACATGTGCATGGAGGGTGAGATGGCCCGGGTGGGGCCATTTGATGAGATCAAATCAGTTACTCATTTGATCCAGAGCACAAAGGTTGCCCCAGCAGCAGGGAATGGGGGACCTGCCCTTGCCCTGAGATCCTCCCACCTCAACACTCAGGCGCTTCATGACGAGCAAAAGTAAAGCATCTCTCCCTTTCTACCCTATAACATGCTTTTTAAAAGCAAATATTCTATTATGGAAAGTTGAAAACATTCATAAAAGTAGAGAGAATAAGTAGTACCATGATCCTCCACACTCTCTTTTCAGCTTCAACACCATTCTTTCTTCTACTCTACCACTTTCACTTTTTTTTTTTTTGCTGGCATATTTTAAGGCCCTCATTCATTATTTCACTTGTAAAAACTTCAGTATATTGCTCTAAAGCACTAAAAAAAAAAAATCACAATACCACTATCACATCCAACATAATTTAAAACAATTCCTTAATACGTCAAATTCAGTAAATATTATTCAATTTTCCTCCATTTCTTTGAAAATGTCTTTTTGCAGTTGATTTGTTCAAGTTATATAATGCACCTTGTTATCACACTATTTCCACATTGCCTTGTTCAGCCAGGTTCTAAATAAAAAATCCAGTTTTCTCACCATTATTTCCCTGTCTAAATCCATTTAAGAGTCTCACCCAAACAGCAATGGATTATGTAAGCAAATACTTCAACATCCCAGAAGCCAACACCCTTAATTATTTAACTGAGGCAATGAAACACACCTTAATGAAAATACTGTACCAATATACACTACATATATGTTTACAAATAAAGTGATTCCAATCTCATATTTATGTGCTAAGCTTTAACCAAGTGACCTGTGGTTCAATTTTCTCTTTAAAAACATAACAGGCCAGGCGCAGTGGCTCACGCCTGTAATCCCAGCACTTTGGGAGGCTGAGGCGGGCGGATCATGAGGTCAGGAGATCAAGACTGTCCTGGCTAAAATGGTGAAACCCCGTCTCTACTAAAAAATACAAAAAAAATTAGCCGAGTGTGATGGCTGGCGCCTGTAGTCCCAGCTACTCGGGAGGCTGAGGCAGGAGAATGGCGTGAACCCGGGAGGTGGAGCTTGCGGTGAGTCGAGATCACACCACTGCACTCCAGCCTGGGCGACAGACAGAGACTCCGTCTCAAAAAAAAAAAAAAAAAAAAGCAAGGCTGGATCCCAAGACATAATTTATAAGAAATTTACAGATGAAGTAATGGTGCAATAGGTAAAATACTATCAAAACAATCATTTCCCTGAACCACAGCACCTGAGAAAGGATGGAAGAGTAAGTGGGTTTGGCAAATGATGGACTTATCACCAAACCCTTGCAAAAACAAGTTCTTGAAGAAAGACCATCATGGTTCACTGTCCAACCCAAAAGTGATTTACCAGAAAACCAACAAAAACACATCACAGTGGGCCCACTCGTAAGTCACTCTGCCCAATGGTTTTAACGCTTCAAAGAGTCAGTAAAGAATGAAAGTTAATTCTAGCTCTTGCCAAGGCCTAGGTGAAAATTTACAGTAGCACGCTCACCACCCCCTGACAATGTATTAGACATGTGTCTTTCCCCCTGCAATATAAGCCTCTTGAAAGCAGGTCTTTCTTTCAGGAGGGGCTGAGGAAGGCACTTTACAACTCCAAACAGAAAGCCCATTTTATTTAGTCAGACCAGCACCTCCTTTCCAGAGCATTTTGCCATTGAGGAAAGGTGGGACAATGTGCATTTCAGGCTCAAATACACATTAGCAGGAAATGGGTTCCACCATTCACTGGATGTGACTGTCAACCAAGCAGGTGATAATCCTTTAAAAGCCTCTTTTTGTTCACCAATGTCTCCCCAGTACCTGAAAACCTGGCACAAAGTAGGTGCTCTATTTGTTGAATGAACGAACTTTATGCAGGGTGGTTGTACAGGTGTACCTAACATCAATAACTTAAGAAGAATGTGTGTATGGAGTTCCGAGCTAAGGAATCCTAGTGGCCAACCCTGAAATCAATTCCTTATCTATGGGGAACATCTGAGCCCCCAGCCCGCAAGCACTTTAAGGCTGCCAGGTGGAGGCTGTTAGGGGGAGTATGTTAAGTAAGAATGCTGTGTAAACTGCATGCTTTTTGCAAGCTTTCGGGAAGCAGTTGCTGTTCTGTCCAACCCACCACCACTGGACTGTCCCATATGTGAATTTCCAATAAACCTGATGCTATCCCTGTTGAAGTCAACAGAGGTCTAGCAAGACAGCTGTGTTCATCGTGGCAGCAAAAGGACAAACAACAAGGTTACATTTACTTACTACATTATTTCATCGGGCTGCTAAGTTAGAGGAAAAGAATGACCATCACGAGCTAGTAAAGCTTTTAATCAGATTAGAATTTTATCAGGTACAAGTGGAACCGCACAGCCCTTACTGACCAGGGCCAGGCATAAGGCCAGGTGCTTCCCATGTGCCATCTCAGCAGGCATCCCAGGCAGGCACGCAGGATCTTGTTTACAGATGAGGAGGCAGAGGGAGGTGAAAAAACTTGCCCAAGATTACCCACTAGGAGGCAGGTATGTTTACCTATTTGCTCGTCCTCCTTCCCTCTATTTATCCTGCCAATAAACAAGAATTTAAAGTTTGCTATAAAATAATAATGCTAAACAACAAACAAACAAACTTGGGCCAGGCATAGTGGCTCATGGCTATAATGCCAACACTTTGAGAGACTGAGGCAGGAGGATGGCTTGAGGCCAGGTGTTTGAGACCAGCCTGCACAAAACAGTGTGAAACTTCATCTCTATAGAAATAAAAATAAAAAGATTAGTCAGGTGTGGTAGTGAGCGCCTGCGGTCCCCCCAAGGAGTTCAAGGCTGTGGTGAGCTATGATTGTACCACTGCACTCATGCTTGAGCAACAGAGCAAGACCGCATCTCAAAAACACAAAAACAACACCTATCCTCTTGCTTTGCTGCCAGAAAAGACAAAAAGCACAAATAAACAAGCACCTGACAGCGTTATAGGTGGAGACCGAGTTCTATGAGTGCAGTAAAGTGGGGCACGGCACAGACAGAGATGGAGCTGTACTTTAGACAGGGTGTTCTGAATCAGGAATGGACTTACAAAACATCTGCAGTCAGAAATTCACATACAGACTATAGTAGATCAAAAGCTCATTTTAAACTATCAATGAGGAAAAAAGCAATTCATTTACATAACATTCTCTTTCCAACTCAAACATCAGGTACAAATTGCTTTCTTTTAGCATATGCCAGAAATCTGTCATTACACAATAGCTTAGCAAGTGTGACACAAGATACTGCCACTTTCTCTACACAAAGACCCACCCAAACACCAGCTTTGTTTAAAACATTACCTCAGCACCACGATGCCTCTCCTCAGTAGTTTCTGAGTCCATGCTCAGAGTCCATGATGTGCTCAACACTGGCTAACAAAACACATTCTGTTCTTTGAGAACAATTTTTTAAAAACTGGAACCAATGGGGTGGATCTGCTTCCAAATATTAGTCCAGCCATATATATACAAGGTTATAATAAATGCTTAACAATAATTATTTTTATGCTAGAAGCAGGAGTTGGTCCATTTGTTTCTCTAAAGAGCCAGCCAGTAAGTATTTTAGGCTTTGAGGGTCTTACTTGGAGTCCGTTGCATATTGTTGTTTTTAAAATCCTTCAAAAATATAAAAACCATTTTTAGCTGGTAGACCAAATAAAAACAGGCCACAGCCAGACTCGGCCCTAAGATGATAGTTTACCTACCCCATCCTAAAGTAAAAACAATTATTTACAGTATCTGAAATGACAACCGTCCACACAGGCAGTTTAAAATTGATCTCTCAGGCAAAAATGGAAAACAAAATTAGGTTGCAGAAGTGACTTCGAACTTAAAAATATGAGCAAAATCTGATATACTGACTACTAGAGTTTGATCCTCAGGTGATACTGGTTCCTCTCCTATCAATAAAAGGTGGGTCATGGTGAGATATTTTTTATTTTGCTTTTAAGGTTTTGTTTTCAAGTATATTAGATTAAAAGGATAACTTAATGAAGTTTTACATTTCCTTTGAAACAGCATTACTGTTTGCCTATAAGTGTTAAGAACGGGTTAATGAATAAAGGAAAACAGAACTGACCACTGCTGACTGGGAAGCCCACATCCCTCCACACTTACCCAAAGGATCTTACCAGCCGGGAGGCCCTCCCTGGTCCCCAGGGCACACTTCTCTTCTGTGAAGACCTCTATCATGCACTACACTGCATTGTAATTGCTTACACATCTGCTTTCACTAGGAGACTGAGAACTCCTTAAAGGCAAAACCAATCTTATTTTTATTGTCCCTGCACCAAGCACATAATGGGATATAATAGCGCTTCAAAACATGAAGGTGGTACCCATGTGACTGATAAGGGAATTCCGACTAGAACACACAGAGAGAGGATGGACACGAGACAAAATCAGAGTCCTCCCTTTTACTAAGATAACCCAAACTGTTCATATTGCTTTTTCCCTGAGAAGACCAATGGACAAACTTTACCCGTTTATAGGAACCCAAAGTTTTTAGCTAACAGGGTTAAGTTTGAAAAACATTTGCGGGGTAGGGAAACACAAAAGAAACACATAAAGCTTACAGCATCTTAAGATGAGTTGTTTGGATTTCACCGATAAAAACTTTGTCTCCGTTTATCTTATGTAACATTCTTTCCACTTAAAAACTAACTCCCATTTTACAGCTGACGAAATTTAGGTTCACAGATGCTAAATGGCTTCCCCAAGTACAGGTAAGCAGTAAATTAGCTATGAAATTCTCTTTATAGCTCTTTGTGGTTTCATTTTGAAAAAAATTATGTGTATTAACTATATCAAGCATTTCAGTCAAAAGTCTCTAAGTCGCATTATAGCACAAGGGTTTTGTTTGGTTCTGAAAACTACCCAAGTCTGGAAAAATCTTTTTATGTCAACAGGCATGGATGGTAAATACATCAGAAGGAAAATAATGCAAACTTTGGTCTTTCAACACACATTTACTGCTGAAATTAAAAACTAATTGGAGTACTTGGGGAGTCTCAAGGTAGTTACTACTGAAATGAAATAAGGGATAATTCAAAATGCATTCACTGACTTTGAAAGCAGACTGAATTTCACTGCTTCAGAATAGAGCTGAAACATCTAACTACCATTAGAAAGCAGGTATATCAAACCACCCTAAGAATCTCCAAATTGTCAAAGAGATATAAAAGTTTAAGTTAAAAAAATTAAGAAAAAAATTATAGTTCACTAAGTGATATTGTTTTCCTTTCCCAAACTATAATTATTCAACATTTGTTAGAAATCACATTATCAGCCAGGCATGGTGGCTCACACCTATAATCTCAACATTTTGGAAGGCCAAGGTGGGAGGATAGCTTGAGCTCAGGAATTTGAGACTAGCCGCCTGGGCCACACAGTGAGATCCTGTTTCACAAAAAAATAAAAAATTAGCTGGGTGTGGTAGTGTGTGCCTGTGGTCCCAGTTACCCAGGAGGCTGAGGTGGGACGATCACTTGAGCCAGGGGTGGGGGCCGGGGCACTGAGGCTGCAGTGAGCTGTGACTGTGCCACTGCACTTCAGCCTGGGTGACAGAGTGAGACCCTGTTTCCAAAAAAAAAAAAAAAAAAAAAAAAATTCACATTATTTCATTAACAAAAGAGGCCAGTGTGGAAGGAATAAAAGAGAAAAGAGGAACAAGGAATGGGATCTCTTACTTCCCTACCATTTATAGGGAATGTCTAGCCTCTTTTTTTCTCTTTGAAAACAAAGAGCCAAAATGTGAGAGACCACTGGGCACTGCCAAATGAAGCTCTGCTACTGGACTCCCTGCAGAGAGAAACTCAAGTCAGAAGAATATTATGTTGAATGGCCTGCCCAAGTATAGGTAAGCAGTAAATTAGCTATGAAATTCTTATTTTTATGGCTCTTTTTCAGAGAGTCATCCTAGCCCCTATTCGAGTCCCAAATACCAATAACAGCACTCCTGGCATTTCAGCCGGACTGTAAGAAGGTGGCTGGGCATCAAGTGACTGCTTTCACCCAAATGGGTGCTCTGAAATCACACTGGGCTTGATTGGGGTGCAGGAGAAAGGAATATATAATAACTGCCCTTTTCCTATTGAATCAGCAGTACCATCTGGAGAGCTTATTTAAAACATAAGCACCCAGCCTGCACCTCACCCTAGAGATGGAAGTCATTATTAGTTCTTCAAGGGACCCAGGAATCAACAGTCTCCAGACAATTGTGTACACAAAATTTTGAGAACACTGCACTAAATTAACCCTTCCTCTTAACTTTAGGTATGTACGGTGTGTACATATACTAGGGAAAACAAAAAGCTACTGAATTATTTGGATTTAAAAATAACGTAGTTTAAGGAGTCTGGTCCTTTAATATTTTGGGGGGCAGTGGATATAGTAATGAAAGAAGGCAAGGACTTTTTTCATCAACGATTGTCACAAACTTATTAACATGTAACAACAAATCCAGACTCCCCACCTTCCCCCACACCTGGTCCTTCTCCAGGATTACTTATCTCAGCGATGGCACCACCACACATCCACTTGCGCAAGCCAGAAACGAGAAGTCAGCCTCGACACCACCCTTGGCCCTGCATATCCAACCCATCACCAGGCACTATCAATTCTACCTCCCAAAGAACTCTCAAATGCATCCACTTCTGTTCCCACCACCACCACCACCACCTTGGTCCAAGCTATGAGCTCCCTCAATGGTCTACCATAACTACCCTTGCTGTCTCCTGCCTCCTGTGATTTTCCTATTACAGATCACAGTCAACTTTTCAAAAGGCAAATCTGATCATGTCACCTCCCAGTCAAAACCCCAAGTTAAACTAAAAAACACCCAAGAATGGCTTACAAGGCATGGCCTGACCTGTCTTCCTCTCTAGCCACATTGGGCTTCATGTGGAACCCCAAACTCACACTACTTCCTCCCACCACAGGGCCTTTGCACAAGTTGTTACCTCTGCCCAGGGAGGTCACGTCCTCAAGGATGCCTTCCTGACCTCCCCTATTTGCACCCCCACCAGCACACACACACTTCATCTACTCTCAGGCCTCATGTAGCCCTCTTCAGGCATACTCCCTGAAGCTGCAGTTTTACATTTACTCTGGGATTGCTGTCTGTCCCCGAAACCAGACTGTAAATCCACTGGAAGGGACTGTGTCTGTGAACATCCAAATACATTCATCGTGCCTTACAGCGTGATCATGGCAAATCACTCATCCTACCAGCACCTCTCACTGCCACATGGCAAAATGTTAGCTACCTAATTCACCACTGCCCCTCGTGGAGGAGGAGGGGTGGAAACAGATGCTACGCATCCTCCTCAATTGCGAAGGGATTGTGAGGGGGGAGTACATTCAGTAAACTGTCCCTGTTAAAATATTTAATAGAAAAGGTTATGTATTCCCAAAGAGGCAAGGTAATCTCAGAAATTACCTTAAAATTTTGGCACAGTAGAAATGTGAACACACTTTCAGAGTTTTCCTAATGAAAGGTAAACCTGCTTTTGTATTAGAAATGTCTATAACACTTCAGAAATGAACAGGTAAGATGTGTTGGAGCCACTTAAAGGCAGTTCAGCTCTATGGTTCTCATGACAGCTTAAAGAGATCTCAGCCCTGAACACAACCCCCTTTTCCTTCCAGAGCTTAACTACAGCGGTGTTCCTTGCTCACTCCCCATGCCTTCTTTCCACTGGGCAGAAGAAAGCAAGTGTGGGAGAAAGGCGCTCCGCAGTCACCCTAACATGAAGGGGCGGGCAGAGAGGATGCTTCCGGGACCAATGATCTGAGCACCAACTCCTACACCTCTCCCTAGATGGGGCAGACCCACAAGGTCACACAGCACACCATGTCCTGGGGACTGGCCTGAACAGAGGCCAAGGCTCCCTCTGGAACCCCAAATCACCCTCCTTGGACGTCAGTCAGTCACACATGAATAGAGTCCCTAAGCAGCTGTGGGAAAAGCAAAACCAGACAACAGACCACAGCTGTTCCTCCCTGTGGAGTGCTGCCGCGTGCGCCCCCCAGCCCTCAAGCAAGATTCAGCTGAAGTGTTACTTCTCAATACAGTCTGCCGATTTCCCCATCAGATGATTTTCCTTTCCCCATCAGATGATTTTCCTCTCGACTGCGTCACGCGTTACCTAGGCTCTTTCCCAGTCTGACAGCACTTAGCGGGTTTTCAATTTCAGCATTTACCCCGCATCTTGGCCCAGGTACCAGACACTAAGCTTCCAGAGAACAAGGTCTGCCTCGCCCTCTGTGCAGGTCACTCTGCTTGCTGATGAATAAAGTCTTTTTTTTTTTTTTTTTTTTTCTTTTTTTGAGACGGAGTCTCACTCTGTCGCCAGGCTGGAGTGCAGTGGTGCAATCTCAGCTCACTGCAACCTTCACCTCCCAGGTTCAAGCGATTCTCCTGCCTCAGCCTCCCAAGTAGCTGGGACTACAGGCATCCATACCACGCCCGGCTAATTTTTGTATTTTTAGTAGAGACGGGGTTTCACCATGTTGACCAGTATAGTCTCAATCTCTTGACCTTGTGATCCGCCCACCTCGGCCTCCCAAAGTGCTGGGATTACTGGCATGAGCCACTGTGTACCGCCTCAGTCTTTTAAGTAACTGTTGCCTTTGGGAAACAGTATTAGGAGAAAACACAGGAAATAAGTATTTTCAGTTATACTGTTTTATGAATAAAGTCATCCACTCACTCAGTTCAGGCAAATCAATCAAAAATACTTTGCCCGTTGAATTCAAGGGTTAACAGTTGCAATGAATCAGGTGGAAGGCCAACTACTCAGAGGTATCCATCCTTTAAGTGTGTTTGCCCCTTAATCCAGTTGTTAAACATTAAGCCCAAGAAAACCACCTACCATTCTTCGCTAACATTCTTAACTTAGGCTTGAATAATTAGAATCAATAAACCTTTGTTTAAAGGACACATCCACAGAGCTGTTGGTGGATGTTTCATTTTAACATTTACTAAGGCAGCAAAAAAACCCCAAACCAAACCAAAACTAACTGGATCCTCTCTAACAGCCTTAAGAAATGTCATATTCAAATATGTGCAACCTACTATGCTCTTCTCAGTGATTTGTGGGATGGCTCTAATATAATTTACATACAGAAAGGCTTAGTGTGTTTAACTTATCTCTAAGACCCTCCTCTGCCAAAGAGGGGGCAGGGAGAAATTTCCCATGGCAGACAGGTATGGCTGACCTAAAAGGAAGCCTCTCAAAAAAGGGGTTTTGTTTGTTTTCAGACAACATCTCACTCTGCTGCCCAGGCTGGAATGCAGTGGCTTGATCTTAGTTCACTGCAGCCTTGATCTCCAGGGCTCATCAAGCAATCCTCCCACTTCAGCCTCAGTCAGAGCGCCAGCCACCACACCCAGCTAATTTTTCTATTTTTTGTAGAAACAGAGTCTATGTTGGCCAGGCAAGTCTCGAACTCCTGGGCTCATGTGATCTGCCTGCCTCAGCCTCCCAAAGTGCTGAGATTACAGGCTCATGCCTGTAATCAGGCCACCTCGCCTGGCCTCAAAAAAAGTTTAAAAATTGTAATTGTACATATTATACAGAATACAGTCTTTCAAAGAGTAACTCTGGCTCTAATACACAAGGTGATGGCTACTGTCTTTCCTTAACAGCTTCACAACTATCTTCACTTTGTCAAATGTCAGAAACATCTTTTAAGTTCTGATCTATCATAAAAGACCTCTAAAACAAAATGAAATGAAAACATACCTGCCATAAGAAATAAAAGAGAGAAGGGAGTTCTGACATTGCAACATGGATGAACCTTGAAGACATTATGCTACAGGAAATGAGACTGTCACAAAAGGACAAATGCTATCACGATTCCACCTGTATGAGGTATCTAAAGTTGTCGAATTCATAGAGACAGAAAGTAGAATGGTGGTTGCCAAGGGCTGGTGGTGGGGATGGGGAGGGAGAGTTTAATGGGTACAGAGTTTCAATCTGGGAAGATAAAGTTCTGGAGATGGACCTTGGTGATGGCTATGTTAAATGTACTTAATACCTTGAAATGTAAACCTAAAAGTAAGAGGATAAATTGTATATTTTACCAAAATACAAAAAAGAAACCATAAAAATAAATTACCATTCATTATGAGAAATGAGAAAGAAAAGTAGTGACGGAGAACAGGTTAACTTTTTCCTGAGTGCTGTCTTAGCTGAGCTCTGCACCTCTTCTTTTAGTGAAATAAAGAAAACCACACCCAGAAGGGTAATCTTCTTGACCACTCCTCCGCATACCGTTGCACTCAGCTCTGCCTGAGTAAGGGGTTGTACTTAGGTCACTTTCATACCACATGCACTGTCAAGCCTCGATGTCACGTGTCACTTTTAAGTTTGAATTAAAAAGAAAAATTTTGTATAGAAAATATTCTGCATCACAAATGAATCATCTTGATGTAACTTAGGCAAAAATTATATTGGCTTCTGAATCTACTGGCATATTAATATTCTTTATCCTAACAGCAAAATTAATACCTCCAACAAAGATCTTAGAGAACATAAAATGTAACAGAAGAAGCACACAAGGCCGGGTGTGGTGGCTCACGCCTGTAATCCTAACATTTTGGGAGGTCGAGGTAGGCAGATCACCTGAGGTCAGGAGTTCTAGACCAGCCTGGCCAACATGGTGAAACCCCCTCTCTATAAAAATACAAAAACCAGCTGGGCATGGTGGCACATGCCTGTAATCCCAACTACTCGGGAGGCTGAGGCAGGAGATTCGCTTGAACCTGAGAGGCAGAGGTTGCAGTGAGCCGAGATCATGCCACTGCACTCCAGCCTGGGCCACAGAGAGACACTCCGCTCCCCCATCCCCCACAAAAAGGCACACAAGCATTGATTACAGAACCAACTTGTTTGAAAAACCAAAAAAAAATTCCAGATGTATCTGTAATCCCAATTTGTAATGAATCCTGATATTTTGTCCATTGTGATTCAAAACTCAAAAAATGTTAAACCTTCCCCCCAATGTCTAGTCACCAGTTCCCCAGTGTTAAAAGCAGGTAGAATACATACAACTTTCTAAGAAGCGTCAGTCCCAGAGAACCTGCCTTGTGCCTACAACCCCCAGGTCTGGCCAGCAATCTCAACAATCAGATTCAAGGAGACAGAGGCGCAGGCACAGCCCTTTCGTCAGCTGACCAGGAGTGCTCGGCCCGGCCTGCCAGGAACCTCTTATCAAACTCCACCGGCTGCCTGCATCTACCATTCAAGTCCATGGCTAACCTTCTGTTAGAGACAGAAATTCTGCTGCAGCCAGCAAGTTTGCTGGTGAACAGGGCACCGCTTCATGGGCCTAGTAGGAAGCGAAGCTGAAAGGCAACTTCCGAAAGCCAGTCTCCTCTCCCAAACGCCCTTTAAAATCTCCCCAGTTGGATCTGGGGCGCCTGTGGTTTCGGACCCTTAGGAGCTCTGAGAACTGGTGTGTGTGGTCGGAAGCCATCTGAGTCTCCCTGTGATTTGGACTTAAGAAACTTCCAAGTTGTATTACTATACCCTTTAAAAACAGACGGAAGCAGTGTAAAAAGGCCTCTAGTTTTTAGAAAACACCGTAACTACTGGGGAGGGGGCTCACAAAGAAAAAGACTACAGAGAAAAACATCAAAATGGTGTTTTCCTAACGCTCCACAAAAGGGTCAACAAGTAACAAAGAGCGGCGAGAACCTCCTATTCCTATCGTCTTCTGCGTGTGAGAAGAACCCTGTTCCCCAGGAACTGCCCCAACACCTCGTGCAGGTGCCTCCCCTCTCCAATGAAGCCTCTCCCGTCCGCCCGGCCCAGAAACTGGGCAACTTACTGGTTTCGGCATTTTCGGTTCCTGGTGAGTATCCTCGATCCCCGAAAACACGACTCTCCAGCAGCAGCGGAGACGCTGTCCCAACCTGGAGTCAGAGCAGAACCCTTAGAGCGCCCGCCCGCCCTGCCTCGTCCTCCTGCCGCGCCTGACACTCGGCGCCCGCAGCGCGCTGCCGCTTAAGAACCGGCCAGCCCGGGCCCGGGTGAGTCAGCGCCCCGCCCAGCACCGCGGGCATGGGGAGGGGGCACGGGCGGGGCGGGGGAGGGGGCACGGGCGGGGCGGGGGAGGGGGCACGGGCGGGGCGGGGGAGGGGGGCACGGGCGGGGCGGGGGAGGGGGCACGGGCGGGGCGGGGGAGGGGGCACGGGCGGGGGAGGGGGCACGGGCGGGGCGGGGGAGGGGGCACGGGCGGGGCGGGGCGGGGCCCCCGGCGAGGAGGCGCCCGAAAGCGGGGGCGCGCGCCCAAGGGGCAGCCGGCGGGCACTGGAGGTGCCCCCCAGTTGGGGGTGGGTCCGAGGAGAGGGGGTGCGCACCCAGGGGACCCCCAGCACGAAGGGGCTGGTGAGGGGCGCAGGCCCGGGAGAAAGAGGGCAGGGGGAACACTCAGTGGGGAGGATCGGGGGGAGGGGGCGCGGGCCCCGGGGAACACTCGGCCAGGAGGATCAGGGGAGAGAGCGCTGGCCGGACGGGGAGGGGTCTGGGGGACACTCGAGGTGCACCCAGCGGAGAGAGGCGGAAAAGAGGGGGCGCGGGCCCAGGGATACCCGGCGGGGAAAGGCCCGGGGAGAGGGAGCGCGCGCCTGGGGGAGAGAGGGCGAGGGGCAGGGCGAACACCTAGGAGGAAGGAGTCCCGGGACAGCCAGCGCGAGCCCGCGGGGCACCCGACAGGGAGGGGTCAGGGGAGAGGGGGCACAGGGCGGGCGGGGGGGCACTCGGCGGGGAGGGGTCCGTGGAGAGGGGGCGCGGGCTCGGGGTCCGCCGAGGAACTTCCCGGGGCTGCCAGGAAGCCCGTGAGAAGCCGAGCACTCGGCAAGTTTCACTTTGTGTAGCAACCGTTGCCCCGCGGCTGCAGTCACAACCATCAAGCCTTTGAGAAACTCTTTCAAAAACTGCAACCGCCCGGGAGCCGCCGAGGGACGGCGCCCAGGCAGCCAGGCTCCGCGTTTCCTTCGGGAGAGACCTGAGGGGACCCGGCGCCGAGGGGAAGGTCGCGGGGCCGCGGGCCGGCTCAGCTCCACCTGCCCCGCGGGTGCCGGGCGAGAACCCCGCGCCGCGCCCCCTAGGCTGCCCGCCGCACCTGCCGCCGAACCCCGCCGCCCGCCCGGCCCCTCCACCAGGAACCCCCCGCCCAGAACCCCCGTCCCGACCCCGGCCGCCGCACGCCTCACCCGGCGCCTGCAGTGCTCCGTGTGCTCCCCGCCGCCCTTGCGTCCGCCGAGTGCGTTCGCTGCCCGCGCTCCCAAGAGCCCCGGCGGGGCGGGTCCCGGGACCACGCCCCTTCCCGCCCAGCTCCCGACCTGTGAGGTGCGCCCCCCACAAGATGGCCGCAGCCGGGCCTCGGGCTGGGTGGGGGCGGAACTTGGCGGAAGTGCGCGCTACTCCCCTCGCAGATGCAAGTGGGGAGGCTGTTTGTCCCACAGCGGGCAGGGGGAAGTCAGGAAAACGTAAATAAATCTGGAGGGGCGGACGGCTTGGGGGAATCGCTGGACCGCTTGGGGCCGGGACCGGGGGCCAGTTCCGAGGCCTCGGCCCTGGGGCGGCTGCACCTGGCCCCGAGTCTCGGTGCACGTGGCCGGCCCAGCCGCCGCCTTTCCGAAGCTCTGGTTAAGTGGCACGTTTGTGGCCTCTTTTGACGTGACTGGCAAAAAGCTCCATGGGATTTCTCTGAAATTCTAGGAATTAAGTTTTTTGTTTTTTTGCTAATGGTTCTCAACAAATTTTTAAGACACACAAAACACATACTTTGGGGGCCAGTAGAATTTGCTGCGGGAGAGCTCATTCTAGAAGGGGTTCTCAACGTCTGGCTTCCAGACGAGCAGCAACAGCATTCACTGGGAACTTGCATAAGTGGAAATTAGGTGTTGCTCAGCCTTAGGATTCAGAAACTCTAGGGCTGAGCCCAGCAATCAGTGTGTTACAAGCCCTTCGGGTGATTGTGATGTTGGCTAAAGGTTGAGACCAGAGCTTCTCCTGAATTCCTCTCCTGGGTTTACTCCTCCCTTTCTGCTTTTAGTTTTCTTGTTTGTAAAGCGGCATAATTATGGCACCTGTATCAGAGGGTTCTAATGAGGATAATGAGTTAGTACATGTACGATGCCTGGAACAGTACCTGACACTTAGTAAGCACTTAAATCTATCCTGGTAGAAAGAGAAACCAATGACTTTGGGCGAAGTTCCAAACTCTGTTTCCCAATTTGTTGAGTGAACATACTAGTAGCCCCACCTACATAGACTTGTAAGGATTAAATGAGATCGTGCATGCGGAATGCTTAACTCGTGCTAGCCTCATAGTAATTGATGCTTAACCTGTCTTCCTAGGGACACACTGCTGTTTGGGCAACCCTTTGTCAGGGCCTGTTATCTCCCACTTGCAGATCCAGGGCATTTCAGAGGTCAGAGAGAGGAGGGAGGCCTCTTCTGAGATTTTGACCTCTATTCAGGTAAGTGTATTCCCTCTGAAAGACTGAACTTTTCTTTCCCTTTTTTTTTTTAGACGGAGTTTTGCTCTTGACCAGGCTGGAGTGCAATGGCGCAATCTCGGCTCATTGCAACCTCCGTCTCCCAGGTTCAAGCAATTCTCCTGCCTCAGCCTCTTGAGTAGCTGGGATTACAGACACCCGCCACCAAGCCCAGCTAAATTTTTGTATTTTTAGTAGAGACGGGGTTTCACCATGTTGGCCAGGCTGGTTTTGAACTCCTGATCTCAGGTGATCTGCTCACCTCGGCCTCCCAAAGTGCTAGGATTACAGGCGTGAGCCAACACTCCTGGCCTGAATTTCTTTTTTATTAAAATGAAGTTATAGGCCGGGCGCTGTGGCTCACGCCTGTAATCCCAGCACTTTGGGAGGCCGAGGCAGGTGGAACACCTGAGGTCAGGAGTCCAAGACCAGCCTGACCAACATGGAGAAACCCCATCTCTACTAAAAATAGAGAATTAGCTGGGTGTGGTGGCGCACGCCTGTAGTCCCAGCTACTCGGGAAGCTGAGGCAGGAGAATGGTGTGAACCCGGGAGGCAGAGCTTGCAGTGAGCTAAGATCGCACCATTGCACTCCAGCCTGGGCAACAAGAGTGAAACTCCGTCTCAAAAATAAATAAATAAATAAATAAAATGAAGATATAATGGTAACTGCAGTAGAAAGAAAACTATGAAATATATTTAAATTACCTGCACTGATAATGTTTCCAACTGGACATCAATACCTCCACCGCCTTATCACTGCCTGGAGCCTGGTTAGCCACTTTGGGTTCCCAACTCTCATAATAGGATATGCCTCTAATCTAATTTTTATCTCGCTCCGTTTGAAGTATACTGTCTTCTAAATTGAATGTTTGAAATAGTGGTGCCCCAAGACCCTGAAGAGCATTTCTGAACTTTACCCTTTAGGGGAATGCCGAAAAATGAAGTGGCCTGTGGCGGTGTGGTAAAAATGAAACGGCCAGGTGCGATGATTCAAGCCTGTAATCCCAGCACTTTGGGAGGCTGAGGCGAGCAGATCACCTGAGGTCAGGAGTTCGAGACCAGCCTGGCCAACGTGGGGAAACCCCATCTCTACTAAAAATACAAAAAATTAGATGGGCATGGTGGTGCACGCCTGTAACCCCAGCTACTCGGGAGCCTGAGGCAGGAGAATCACTTGAAACCAGCCGTGATGCAGAGGTTGCAGTGAGCTGAGATCGCACCATTGCATTCTAGCCTGGGCAACAACAGCGAAACTCTATCTCAAAAAATAAATAAAATAAAATAAAAATGAAACGATGGCAGGTTTTTGAGGCAAACAGAGCTAAGTCTGAATTCTGCTTCCTGCAAACTGACCAACCTGGTCCGTTTGGGCAAGTCTGTCAACCTGACTGAGCATCCATCTCTTCATCTGTAAAATGGAAAGGATAATATGTATTTCATGGTATTCTTGTGTCACTGAATCATATCATATGAGCATTTGACTCACTCAACTTTTATGTACAATCAGCCCTCTGTATTTGTAGGTTCTACATTCATGGAATCAGCCAACCTTGGATGGAAAAGATTTGGAAAATAAAAAATAAAAATAATACTACAATTAAAATACCAATAAAAATCCAATACAGAATATAGTATAACAAGTATTTACATTATATTACATATTATAAGTAATCTGGAGATGATTTAAGATATACAGGAGGATTTTGTACATTATATGCAAATGCTATACCCTTTTATGCCAGGAACTTGATCATTGGAGAATTTTGGCATCCTCAGAAGTCTTGGAACCAATCCCCTGTGGATACAGAGGGATGCTATATAATCTTTTTTACATAAGTTAAAATAGTATAAAGTCATATTTGTACATGCATTCCTTATCATGTATCTTACATTACTGTAAGTATGACACATAGCATTTACATGTTACTGTACTGTTCTGCCCACCAAGGAAACACCTACAGTGTATCTTATGAATGTTTTAATATTTTCTAAGGGTAATTTATTTTCATCAGGGTTTAGAACCTAAAGCCCTGCCCCCCAGCACACACAGAAGACTCAACTCCAGCTGTGTTGAAACTTGAATATGCATTAGAATCACTCATAGTGCCCTTCTCCAGGAATTATGGCTCACTAAGACTAAGTCTCAGGCAGCCCCTGGGAATCTGTTTCTTTAACAAGTCCCCACGTGGTTTTGATGATGTACACCACAATTTGAGAACAACTGACTTAGGATGTGGCAGGACCTTGACGCATATTTCACTTGCCTCTCCTTTTAGCCCTCATTTGTGAAGCTGTTCCTTGTGTTTGAAAGTCATCCTTTTGTTAATATATGATACTCAGTGCCTTGGAAGGAAGTGAGGAAACACTGGAGCCAGGACTACTGGAAACTTCCCTGCTGTTAGTTTAGGTATAAGACCTTGAATGACCCTTCATTGCCGGGTTTCCATTTTTCAGTTTTTCAGCTGGAGAAGGGTAATCCTAAGTCTGCCTCTTGAGCCTGGTGAAGGGCTGTTGGTAATTTCCTGGGAGTTCTTCAGACAAGGTTAAAACTAAAGTGAGGAAGGGCAGCCCTCCCGGAAGCTCAGAACAGTGTCACGGACTAGAACCATTGTACCCAGAACAGTCACATCCACTGATACAGGAGATTTCTATCAAATCACTTTGGAGCCTGTCTCCACACTGGTGCCAGGTTAATCTCAACCAGTAACAAAAAAGTGACTAAAGCTCTATCTAGCTGTAGTCACTTCAAAAGAACAGTCAGTAGGCAGTGGGGAAATACATAAAGAGTACTCTTGGCAAAACAAGGATTGGGGTTATTTTCCACCCTTAATAACCTTGGGGGAAAATGCAAGACGGTGACTAAATCTGGAGGATAGGGCGATGACACAGTGAGAGAAGCATGGAGGTTTCCACTGTCTTGGTAATACTTGACTAAGGTGCCTGGTAGTCCACGGGTTTCCTTTATAGCCTCCTTCCTACCTCTTTATTGGTCTGAAATTTTTATTTTATTGTATTGTATTTATTTTTGAGACAGGATCTCACTCTGTCACCCAGGCTGGAGTGCAGTGGTGTGATCTCTGCTCACTGCAACCTCCACCTCCCAGGCTCAAGAGATCCCCACACCTCACCCAAGTAGCTGGGACTATAGGCGACGCCACCACACTGGGCTAGTTTTTGTATTTTTTGTAGGGATGGGGTTTCACCATGTTACCCAGGCCGGTCTTGAACTCCTCAGGTGATCCACCCACCTCAGCCTCCCAAAGTGTTGGAATTACAGGTGGGAGCCACTGTACCTGGCCTGAAATGTTTATTTAAGAAAAAAAAAAGACAGTAAGCATTTCATAGGCTGAGATGATAGCTACAGAGAAACATTTCATGGAATCATAAAGTTCTATGAACTTGGCATGCAAATTCCTGATATCATCTAACATTCCTTTTTGACCTTGGGAAGGGTGACCAATCCTTTCAGAGTGGGTGAGCAAGCACAGGAACAACTAAGGACTCAGACAAGCTGATAAGTGGCCATTCGGTGGAGTCCAAATACGTTGTGTTCAGAAGGAATATTTAAGGCCAGGCTCAGTGGCTCACGCCTGTAATCCCAGCACTTTGGGAGACCAAGGAGGACAGATCACCTGAGGTCAGGAGTTCAAGACCAGCCTGGCCAACATAGTGAAACCCCATCTCTACTCAAAATACAAAATCAACTGAGTGTGGTGGCACGTGCCTGTAATCCCAGCTACTTGGGAGGCTGAGGCACGAGAATCCCTTGAACCCAGGAGGTGGAGGTTGCAGTGAGCTGAGATGGCACCATTGCACTCCAGTCTGGATGACAGAGCAAGACTCTGTCTCAATTTAAAAAAAAAAAAAGTTTAAGGATCTTTATAGTATAATAAGCTAGGAAGAGTGTCTTGGTACTGTTTTGATGGTACAACTTACATAATTTGGGTCTGCTAAGAAGAATTCTGGCCACTAACTGTTCTATTTTAATTGTTTCCTTGGCTTATTTAATAATTTGCACAAATATCCTTAATAACTTCTGTGTAAAAGAGAACTAATGGCTGGGCACAATGGCTCAAACCGGTAATTCCAACAGTTTGGGATGCAGAGGTGGGAGGATCACTTAAGCCCAGGAGTTTGAGAGCAGCCTGGTCAACAGAAGGAGACCCTGTCTCTACAAAAAAAAAAAAAAAAAAGAACAAGTACTGATGATCACACAACCTGTTTGACTAATAAACTCCCAAATAGGACAGCTTTCTTTATTATGATTTCTTTTTTTTTTTTTTTTTTTTTTTTTTAGTAGAGACGGGGGTTTCTCCATGTTGGTCAGGCGGGTCTTGAACTCCCAACCTCAGGTGATCCACCCACCTCAGCCTCCCAAAGCGCTGGGATTACAGGCGTGAGCCACCGGCCCAGCCTATTATGATTTCTTATCCTTGATCATTGTTTTGTTCCCCCACCCACACTTGCCCCCTTTTGTTTTTGAGACAAGGTCTGGCTCTGTCACCCAGCCTGGAGTGCAGCAGCACAGTCTGGGCTCACTGCAACTTCAGCCTGCTGGGCTCAAGCCAACCTCCCACCTCAGCCTCTCAAGTAACTAGGACTACAGGCATGCGCCACCACCAGCTAATTTTTGTATTATTTGTAGAGACAGGGTTTCGCCATGTTGCCCAGGCTGGCCTCGAACTCATGAGCTCAAGCAATCTGCCCGCCTTGGCCTCCAAAGTGCTGGGATTAAAGGCATGAGCCACCCAGCTTGGCCTCTTTCCCCATTTTTTGAAAAAAAAGTATGTGGCATAATGGGGTAGTAGGAAGCTTAAACCTCCTCTATTCGGATACTCTCATTTGACAGAGGAACCGGGCCCCAAGAGATTAAACTGATTGTCCTCATTCCTGCACTTAAACTTCTCTTGTCAATATTAACATTACCTCCATCTTGCTGAATCCAGAGGCCAAACCTCTTGGCCTCATCTGACCCTTCTCCTAAGCAGCTTTCCACATGTCCAACCATTCCCTGAGCATATTTTGTGCTTAGGATTTCTGTGCTTTCTCTTCTCTTCCCCTCTGGGTCCTTCCCAGCCCTTATCTATGTACGAATTCTTCCCCTAGGTCATGTAGCCTGATCCCAAGGCTTCAGTCACGTCCCCAGCCCTGCCTTTTCCCCCAGCAACAACCGTCTATTGGTGTCTCCAGGGTTCTTGTTTGTTCAAGAACTTCCTCCCTCCTAGCCTCCCTGTTCTCAGCAAAGAGCTCCACCACACACGCTGTTACATGGCCCCAAACCTAGAGGTAACCTGCATTCTCTTTTTGCCTCAACCCCATTTTATCCTTCACCCCTGTGCCTCCAGTCCAGCAGACCAAACAGCCACATTTCCCGGCTAGGTCAGATGGTGCACACCTGGGTTTGGGGATAAAATTCAAACTCCTCCTTGGCCCGGAGTGCATCGGCATCTCCAGCTGCGTCTTCTTTCCCTCACTCTCACTCGCCCTGAGCTTGAGCTCAGCTGGCTCTGCTCCCGCTGCTGATTTTTTGATCTGTGATCACTCAGCCCCATTGCTGCCTTAGAGGTCTTGTGCTTCATATTCCCATGGCCTGGAAGGCATGTCCCCCATCTGTGCCAGCCTGGCCTTTTCTCATCCTCCAGGTCTTTGCAGCAGTGCCTCCTCCTGTAAGAGCACTTCCCAGCCACTGTCCCCTGCTGCCCCTGCCATCTGAAGAGCCACCCTCTGGTGCCCCGCCACTTCACCCGATTCACTGCCTTCAGAGAACTTGACTCTGCAATTCTCTTCCTTGGTTTTTTTTTTTTTTTTTTTTTTCTGATTTGAGACAGGGTCTCACTCCATTGTGCAGGCTGGAGTTCAGTGGTGAGATCATGAAGATCATGGCTCACTGCAACGTGAACCTCCCAGACTCAAGTGATCCTCCTGCGTTGGCCTTTTGAGTAGCTGGGACCACAGGTGCGTGCCATCACGCCCAGCTAATTTATTTATTTATTTATTTTTAGAGACAGGGGTCTCACTATGTTGCTCAGACGGGTCTTGAACTCCTGGCCTCAAGCAGTCCTCCTGCCTCAGCTTCCCCATTGTGTTTTGTTTTTGTTTTTTGAGACAGAGTCTCACTTTTATTGTTGTCCAGGCTGGAGTGTAGTGGTGGTGGTGTGAACACAGTTTCCTGCAGCCTCGACATCCTGGGCTCAAGTGATACTCCCACCTCAGCCCCTCAAGTAGCTGGGACTACAGGTATATGACACCACACCAGGCTAATTTTTGTATTTTTTGTCGAGATGGGATTTCACCATGTGGCCCAGGCTGGTTTTGAACTCCTGAGCTCAGGGGATCCACCCACCTTGGGCTCCCCACAAGAGTTGAAGCTCCTCTCAGTCTTGTTTGTTTGTCGATGGACCCTCAGCAACTAAAACAGTGTCTGGTGTGCGGTAGCTGTTCAATAAATATCTGTTGAATAAATGAATGAACAAATCCTGTTAGTTCCAGAACCGGGGTACTCTGGTAAGTTTTCGTTCCTGTGTATCATACTGCTGTCCACTGGGTTGCTAACCATGGAAACACCTTACTTGAAGTCTTATTTAGCAGCCCAGCTGTCCAAAACACCATCGAAAACCAGATGTTAAAAAAAAACAAAAAAAAACCAGAATTCATGTTTTTAGAATTTCTCTGGGTTTCCCCTAAAGTGTATTAATTCCTGTTTTCATTGTGAGTTTAAGTTTTATTAGTTCCTTTCCCAGGCCATGGCAGATTAGCAGAGAGGGTGCAGGGTGCAGGCAGACACACTGACAGCAGTAAGAAGCAATGCTTGATGGTGAAGAGGCAGGAATTGTACAGAGCAGGCAACTCAGAAGGACAGCCCGGAAGCCCGAGGGCATTGATTGGTGTTCCTGGTGATTGTTTTCTCAGGAAAGAGAGCTATGTCTGCTCTCTATTATCATAAAACATGTTATTTTGTAATGTTTAAAAAATGGTGAAATGTTTTAAATCTTCAGGAGTTAATTCAATAGACAACTATCTCAATGTAACAAATGGTATTATTTTATCCCGTTAGTTTCAGGTTTTTAAAAAAAAGAAATAACGGCCGGGTGTGGTGGCTCACACCTGTAATCCCAGCACTTTGGGAGGCAGAGGCAGGCAGATCACCTGAGGTGAAGAGTTCGAGACCAGCCTGACCAACATGGAGAAACCCCGTCTCTACAGAAAAAAAATACAAAATTAGCCGGGCATGGTAGTGCATGCTTGTAATCCCAGCTACTCGGGAGGCTGAGGCAGGAGAATTGCTTGAATCCAGGAAGTGGAGGTTGCAGTGAGTCAAAATCGCGCCATTGCTCTCCAGCCTGGGCAACAAGAGCAAAACTCTGTCTTAAAAAAAAGAAAAAAAGAAAAAGAAATAAAATGCGATAGATAAATTAAAGCCTCTCTAGCCTTCCCCAGGAACAATCAATGTTCTAAAGTTGCTGGGTTTCCTCTATGCAAGGGTTAATTTTGTTTGTTTGTTTGTTTTTTCAGATGGAGTTTCGCTCTTGTTGCCCAGGCTGGAGTGCAATGGCACGATCTCAGCTCACAGCAACCTCCGGCTCCCGGGTTCAAGCCATTCTCCTGCCTCAGTTTCCGGAGTAGCTGGGATTACAGGCATGCGCCACCATGCCCGGCTAATTTTGTATTTTTAGTAGAGACGGGGTTTCTCCATGTTGGTCAGACTGGTCTCGAACTCGGGACCTCAGGTGATCTGCCCGCCTCGGCCTCCGAAAGTGCTGGGATTACAGGCGTCAGCCACCGCTCCTGGCCAAGGGTTAATGTTTTATATGAAAAAAAAAAAAATGTGGCTGGGTGTGACTCCCTCCTGTAATCCCAGCACTGTGGGAAGCTGAGGCAAGAGGAGGATTACTTGAGCCCAGGAGTTCAAGACCAGCCTGGGCAACATGGTGAAACCTTATCTCTATTAAAAATACAAAATTACCTAGGCATGATGGGGCGCTTCTGTGGTCCCAGCTACTCAGAAGGCTGAGGCGGGAGGATCACCTGAGCCTGGGAGGTAAAGGCTGGAGTGAGCTGAGGTCATGCCACTGCACTCCGGCCTGGGTGATTGAGTGAGACCTGTCTCAAAAAAAGAAAAAAACCAAAAACATGAAACAATTTCCTAAATAAATTAGATGTTATTAATTAGGTGTTTAATTGCAGAATATAAACGAATTATTTTTAAATCATCCTGATTTTTTCTTTCTTTCCGCTTCCTTCTTTTTTTTCTTACGAAAGGCTACCTTAATAAAGCAGTATGTGCTGAAATGCCCGGCACGACACAGGTGGTTATCAGTCATTTGGATTGTCCTCTGCTCAAACTGTGAGTTCCTCAAAGGTGAGACCAGTGACTACTGGTCTTGGTATCTCAAGTACCTAGCACAGAGCCTTGCACATCATAGGGGCTCGGTAAATATTGATCGAACTGAATTGAAAACTGAGCCCCGTGTGTTTTCTGTAGTGAAGACAATGTCTCACTAAGCATTTAGATGTCCGGATCCCAGAGATTTGACATGTAAACTAGATAATTGGCACTTGAAATATTTTCTTTAATTAAAAAAAAATTTAGCCGGGGCGCAGTGGCTCACACCTGTAATCCCAGCACTTTGGGAGGCCGAGGCAGGTGGATCACAAGGTCAGGAGTTCAAGACCAGCCTGGTCAACATGGTGAAACCCTGTCTCTACTAAAAACACAAAAATTAGCCAGGCGTGGTGGCACACGCCTGTAGTCCCAGCTACTCGGGAGGCTGAGGCAGGAGAATCGCTTGAACCCAGAAGGTGGAGGTTGCAGTGAGCAGAGATCGAGCCACTGCACTCTAGCCTGGGCGACAGGGCGACGCTCTGTCTCAAAAAAAAAAAAAAAAAAAAAAATTTAAGCCTTCTGATAACCAGGGAAAACAAATTTCTGTAGCAGGTAACGAATGTTACCTGACCCTGTGGAATCTTACTGAATATCAAAAGGACTCGTTCCAGAAGGAAGTCATCTTGTAATGTCCTGGGCAGTGCTTCACCCTAGGCTGAAACATGGGCCACGTACTTCATTCACCAATCAGTGAGCTATAAGGGAGAGCAAGACAGATAAATCTTGAAGTTTACGCTTAATTAAAACTTGGCCTTTGGCTGTTTGGGTTTTCCCAGACTTCCCATGAATTTCCATGAAATCAGCATTGTCACTTTGTCAATCTGCCGTTCCCAGCCACCTACTCAGACTGGGTCCTCAGGTCACCCTGAGAATGTGACTGGGGAATACAGAGACTGGGACGTGGAGTCCAAGGGCAACTGACTGTAAGGTCTGGGTCTGGTCCTAGTTCTGCCATTGACCCTGAGTGTTGGCACAGCGGCCATCTGAGGGACGTGCTAGCTGGGAGGTAGGCTGGCCAGCTCTCAGCTTCTGCGCATGGCTGTTGCTATGCTAGAACATGAGCCCTGTCCTGCTACCTGTCTCATTTTCAAGAAAACCCTGAAATCCTGATTTTTATGTGACATTTCCCAATTCTTTTTTCTCTTTGAGATAGTGTCTCACTCTGTTACTCAGGCTGGAATGCAGTGGTGCATTCTTGGCTCACTGCAACCTTGAACGTCCAAGCTGAAGTGATCCTCCCACCTGAACCTCCTAAGTAGCTGGAACTAGAGGTGTATGCCACCATGCCCAGCTAATTTTTAAATTTTTTGTGGAGATGAGGCCTCACTATATTGCCCAAGTTAGTCTTGAACTCCTGAACTCAAGCAATCCTCCTGCCTTGGCCTCCAAAGTGCTGGAATTACAGGCATGAGCTGCCACCGTGCCCAATTCCCAGTTCTTAAGTATTGGCAAATGAGTTACAGTTTTTTTCCAAGATCCTCTGCAAGCCAGATGAGACGTGTGCAGGCCAGATGTGTGTTCCTCCCTGCCTTCTGCTCTGCAGATCCACTTAGTGTCTGTCCTATACGTGGGTTCAACCAGGTAACTTTTTTTTTTTGAGACAGAGTCTCACTCTGTCGCCCAGGCTGGAGTGCGGTGATGTGGTCTCAGCTCACTGCAACCTCTGCCTCTCGGGTTCAAGTGATTCTCCTGTCTCAGCCTCCCCAGTAGCTGGGACTACAGGCGCGTGCCGCCACGCCCAGCTAATTTTTGTATTTTTAGTAGAAATGGGGTTTCACCATATTGCCCAGGCTGTTCTCGTGACCTCAGGTGATCTGTCCGCCTTGGCCTCCCAAAGTGCTGGACTACAGGTATGAGCCACCATGCCCGGCCTTAACCAGGCAACTTCTAATGTCCCACTAGGCTTCAAAACACTGTCACTCCTGGCATGCTTGACTTTCCCTGGTGACAGTGCTGGCAGGGACTGTCCTCCCTGAGTCTAGGTGTGGTAGAAGACACACAGGCCCATCCACGCAGCCTCTCATTCTGTGCACACGCAAAGGCAGCTCTCGTGGTCGCATTTTCAGTTTGGGGAATTGTCATGTTGGTAACTGTAGGCCTTAGACTTAAGGGACATTCGAGGAGGGAGTGACCCCCTTTCATGGTGGACACAACACCCTAAATGGCTAGCCTCAGTTCTTCCTCCCTGGCAGGCCCCATCTATGCTGACCGCCCTGGTGGGGTTCTGAGCTGTACACCCCAACCCCTTACTCTGCCAATAAGAAAGAGTGGCTTCCATGTTTCTGCACACTTCCTTGCCAGCAGGGTTGTGTTTTGCTTCTAGACTGGCAGCGTCCACAGCCCTCTCACCGGTGAGCACCTCTGACGGCTCCACATCCCAACTGCCCCATTGCTGTGGCTGTGAGAGCTGTTCAGGGTTGGTGGAATGACCACCACAGCAGATGGGCATTGAGTGCAGGGTCCCTGCCCTTCCAGGCAGCTTACTTTCAAAGGCACGGCCATTTCACAACACGCTTCTCCTCCTGGATCTACCTACAGCAAAGCTGGGACTATTGGCATGGATTTCCTAAGACTTGCTTTCATTTCGAAATTGTTTTTAAGAAAGAAAAAGTAAAAGCAGCTCCGCACAATGGAAAAGCTACTTTGCATCTCATCTCCAAGTGGAGCTGACCTGGATAGTCATCCCCTGGTTCCTAGGTGGGGCAGGTGCTAACTGGCGGGTGGGCAGGGATGACACCCATAGGAATGTTGACAAACTGGGTTTTGTGAATCTCCCGAAGCTCAGAACTCTGATGGCATCGATCCTTGGTGGCTCTTCCTCCCTTCTCTTCCCTTTATCCCAAGGTCTGGCCATCGGATCCTAGAACTTGCAACTGAGAAGGGGGAGACCTGGCTTCCATGTAGAGGACACACGATTTCCTCCCCTCTGAGGGGGCTCGTGAGGGTGACTGTCGGGCCTCTCCTGGAGCCTCAGAGGAGAAGGACTCACTTGTCTGTGGGTGAATTTGGAAGGAGAACCTGGGCATACAGAGCCCAGCCCTTTGGCTCACTCTTCCTCTTGGGAGCTGACCACCCGCACACTGCTCTATCTCTTCCAGCCATGCATGTTGTGGGGCCTGGTCCCCTGTGGATGGCCCATGGTGGCCTAGAGCTGTCTCTGCCAGGGGGCATATTTGTCTAATTCTGTCATGCAGTTTTAGGCAGTCCACTTGCCTGTAGATCGAGGCCATGCCCTCCAACGGTGGCTTTATCAGCAGTAAAACTTGCAGGTTTCATCTCCCTTGTCTCATTCACTGGCCCTTTCACATTGCAACCAGCACCTCTGCTGGCTCCCAGGCTGCTCCGCTGGAGCTGAAAAGAATGAATACCCATCTTCAGCAACTGTATCTTTCCCGCTCTTAACTTAGGCTCGGGAATCAAGCTTCCCCTAAACAATGAATTGGACTTTATTCTCTCTAACCATACCAGCTCTCAAAACATTGGAAGCCAGATTTACTGGGTCCACATGTTTATGTTTATGGTTAGTTACATCAAAGAGACTTTGTCATTAGTAAAAGTGTTTTAATCTAAGGCAGGAACTTGGTTATGGCTCCTTGAAGACATCTGCTTACATTGCCTGGTGTCTATCCCTGTATCTGACACCCAGAGAGCTTAATAAACATTTTTATTCCATCAATTTGGTTGATTGAATGAGCCAGGACTTTTTCCTTTGTAACTCTCCAAAGCACTGAACTCTCAGCAAAACAGAACCAACCAAGATGTGGCGCTGACTGACTCAACTGAACGTTTATCCCCAGAGACTTCTGATAGCGATCCTACCTATTCGAATTGAATCCAGCTCTTTATGTTTTAATTACTTCTTGTTATTCTCATTTTCTTTTCCCCATCATCCTAATGTGTTTAACATGTCTGTTTATATGTATTTTCCATAAAGTATATATTATTTAATGTACACATGCTTTCAATTTATTTATTTATTTATTTATTTATTTTGAGATGGAGCCTCACTGTGTCACCCAGGCTGGAGTACAGTGGCGCGATCTCTGCTCACTGCAACCTCCGCCTCTCAGGTTCAAGCCATTCTCCTGCCTCAGCCTCCCGAGTAGCTGGGACTACAGGCGCACGCCACCATGCATGGCTAATTTTTGTATTTTTAGTAGAGATGGGGGTTTCTACCTGTTGGTCAGGCTGGTCTCGAACTCCTGACCTCAGGTGATCTCCGCCTGCCTTGGCCTCCCAAAGTGCTGGGATTACAGGCGTGAGCCACCGTGCCCAGCCAGCTTTGTGTTTTTAACATTCATTTTTAGAAATATTTTCTCTCCCCCTTTTCAGAAAGATATTCTCCTTCATTTTCCTTTCTTAGCATTTTAGTTTACCATCCACATTTGGGACTTTCTCTGGAAATAGAGTCCACCCTTCTGTGCAGTTAAATTTTATTTTTCTCCATACAGATAGCCAGTTTTCCCAGCTCCATTTACTTCATGATCCACCCTTTTATTATTTATTTATTTATTTTGAAATGGAGTCTCGCTCTGTCGCCCAGGCTGAAGTGCAGTGGTGCAATCTCGGCTCACTGCAACTCCACCTCCCAGGTTCAAGCGATTCTCCTGCCTCAGCCTCCCAAGTAGCTGGGATTATAGGCGTGCACCACCACACTCAGCTAATTTTTGTATTTTTAGTAGAGACAGGGTCTCACCATGTTGACCAGGCTCCCAGCTTCAAGTGATCCTCCCACCCCAGCCTCCCAAAGTGCTGGGATTACAGGTGTGAGCCACCACCGCCAGCCACGATCCATCCTTTTCCCATTGATTTGTGATGTCACCTTTATGGTATATTATATTCCCGTGTGTCCCTGGGTCTATCTGCCGGTTCTCTGTTCTGTTCCATTGGTCTATGCATTCTTGCATCTGTGGGCTATGTCTTTGCAGCAGTAGATATTAACCTCTGATGGGGCACATTTTCTCCTCATTGTTCCTCTTTTTTCACCGTGGATCTTCATGAAATTCCACTGTAAGCAAATGAATCTCAGGAAGATCTCTGCAGGAGCTGCTCCACCAAATATTTCACCTTAACTTTTGTCTCTTCATATCATGCTTATTGTTTGATTGTTAAATGTGAAGCATTCTTTATTTTATTTATTTTTTTGAGATGGAGTCTCGCTTTGTCGCCCAGGCTGGAGTGCAGTGGCATGATATCCACTCACTGCAACCTCCGCTTCCACGGGTTAAGTGATTCTCCTGCCTCAGCCTCCTGAGTAGCTGAGATTACAGGTGTACGCCACCACGCCCAGCTAATTTTTGTATTTTTTATTAGAGACGGGGTTTCACCGTGTTGGCCAGGCTGGTCTCGAACTCCTAACCTCAAGCGATCCACCCACCTCAGCCTCCCAAAGTGCTGGGATTACAGGTGTAAGCCACCACACCCAGCCAGCATTCTTTAAAAATACGTTTTTGTTATATAATTCAGACTGATGTTTCATTTCTACTCAGTTATAATTATCATGAGCGTTTTGGCTAGGTGCAGTGGCTCACACCTGTAATCTCAGCACTTTGGGAGTCTGAGGCAGGAGGATCACCTGAGCCCAGGAGTTCGAGGCCAGCCTGGGCAACATAATGAGACCCCCATCTCTATTTTAAAAATTATTGTGATCATTTAAAACATAAATCTCTGAAAAAGTGAATGCTCTATCATTTGAGAAGGGCTCATTTGTTGCTAAAGGAGCTAGGCACACACCCAGGACCATGGCCCAGCTTGCCTGTCGTGTGAGTAACCGGGCAGCATAGCCTTGCCATCTGGACACCCCCAGCCACTCAGGGAGTCATACAAGAATCCTTGTTTCCACTCCAAGGCCTCTGCCAGGCAGGACACACGGTCAGATCGCCCCTGAAGGCTCTCAAGTACTTGCTTGGCATTCACTGGTTCCTAACTTCTGCATTGTTCTCAACTCCTTTCCTCCCTCTCCCACCACATCCTCTGTTCTAATCCCTGACAGTTCCACTTTTATATCCATTTTCTCCTTCCCAGTCTCCAGAGCCCTCTCCCGCCAGCTAGAGCCAACTCAGTCCATCTGAACCCTGTGCTAGCCCCAAGGGCTGACCTGGACCCAACAGCCTTGGGCTGTAGCAGTGGACACATGTCAGGGTGGCCCGACTTTGGCTTTGTGCTTCGACTTTTTGTTCTCAGCTTGCTCCCTGGATCTGGTCAGTCATGTAACTAGTCTGTTTTCTCAGCCATGCATTATTTATTCTTACAAATTAAGCACACTGGAGGGTCCTGATTATTGGAGCTTTGTTCTCTCCCTCACCTGGGTGCTTGCCAGGTACCTTCCTTCCCCAGATGACCCAGATCCTTGAGAACCTGGGTGGTGTTTGCTCTTCTGATTCCTTCTCCAAGGAATTAAGAGTCGAGCATGTGGGGGTCCTACCACCTATTGACCAATCTCTTGGATGCAGATCACCACAAACTGTAAAAATCGCCTTTTCCACATTTACTGGCTCAGGTTGCTCTGAGAGGTGGATACTAATATCTCCTCCCCACGAAGGAGGAAGCGGGGCCTCAGAAGTTAAGTGGCTTAGCCAAGGTGTGTGGCCAGAGGCGGTGGAGCCAGGGCTGCCCCTATACGGCTGATTGTCACAGCCCTCACTCCTCTCCTGCGTCACAGAGCCCCACCTCCCGGGCCCCACTCCGCCTCGTCCTGCTGCTGGCTGGGTCTGAAATGAGATAAGCCTATATTGAGAAGCTCAGTTCCTCCGCCCTGGACAATTACAACAATCTTCACGTTTGCCCCTTTATCCATTCATTCGACCAACGGATCGTCATTAAGCACATCATTTGTGCCAGACAACGCTTCAACATGGCTTATTTTTTAGTTCAGCATTGACTGAGCAATCAGAGCTGTGGTTTGGATTACGGCACGCTCCTGCTCCCAAACCTTCAACGACGTAGCTCAGGACAGGGCCTGCTGGAGCCAAGGAAGGCTGGGCAGACTGGGCAGTCAGGGAGAAGCTAGGACCTGGAACCACGCCCATCCGTGAAGCTGGGAAGGCCGAGCACAGTGTGCAGAGGGCATGGCCAGGGCAGGCTGGGGTCTGGGAGGCTCAGCAGCAGAGGGGCAGGGAGGGGCGGGGCATCGAAGAGCTCCCTCAGGGCAGGAGGATGCAGGGCAGGGAGAAGCTGACCAGACTCAGGGAAGATCCTAGGGCCCAGCCCCTCCCAGTCAGGGAAAGAACTCCAGACCCTGTGAAAGGTGAAAAAGGAGAGGAGGGTCCTTCCGCCATAGGACCAGGCTGCTACACCTGCTTTTATAAGGCAGGTGATGCCTTATAAAAATTGAGGCAGGCCAGGCATAGTGGCTTATGCCTGTAATCCCAGCACTTTGGGAGGCTGAGGCGGGCAGGTCACCTGAAGTCAGGAATTGGACACCAGCCTGACCAACATGGAGAAACTCCGTCTCTACTAAAAATACAAAATTAGCCAGGCATGGTGGCGCATGCCTGTAATCCCAGCTACTCAGGAGGCTGAGGCAGGAGAATCACTTGAACACAGGAGGTGGAGGTTGCAGTGAGTCGAGATCGTGCCATTGCACTCTAGCCTGGCAATAGAGCGAGACCCATCTCAAAAAAAAAAAAAAAAAAAAAAAAAAAAATTTGAGGCAGAAAAGGGTAACACATCGTGGCTAACACAGCAAGGGGATGCTTGCTTCAGGAAAGATGGGTCTTGAGCCCAGGGGAGACAACCTGGGTCCCAGGGGGCCTGACTCGTTGAGCAGGGGCACAGGCGGTGCCGGGGAGCAGACAGCTGACGGCTGCACCCCAGAGTCCTGTGTGGAGGATCCACAGCCCTCCAGGATCCGATCCCCACTGCCGGTGTACCCACCACCCTCTTCTCTCCTACACTGTGGTCATGTGGCCTTCTGCCCTCTCCCAGGCTGATCGCAGTCACCCCTGCTGCTGCTCCTGGACTTGTACTTTCCTGCAGCCCACCTCTTTACTTCCTCAACCCTACTTATCCTTTAATACCCAGTGCAAGGCAGCAGACCAGACCTTCCCATTCTGTTTTAGCCACTCCCCTGACCTCAAGTTCTGCTCACTTGCTCACTGCTCCCTTGCCAGCGGTGCCAGGTTCCTAGGGCTGCTGTCACAAGGGACCGCAAACTTGGTGGCTGAAAACAACAGAAATGTATTGTCTCTCAGCTCTGGAGGCTGGAAGTCTCCCTCTGAAACCCACAGGGAAGGATGCTTCCTTGCCTCCTCCAGCTTCTGGTGGCCCCAGGCATTGCTTGGCTTGTGGCAGCATCACTGTCATCCCTGCCTCTGTGGTCACAGCCTCATCTTCCCTCTGTGTCTCTTCTGTCCTTATGGGAGCACCAGTCCTATTGGATTAAGAGCCCGCCCTACTCCAATGTGACCCCAAACTAATTACATTTGCAATGACCCTATTTCCAAATAAGGTCACATTAGGAGGTACCGGGGGTTAGGACCTCAACATATCTTTTTGGGGGACACAATTCAGCCCGTAACACCTGCTATTAGAGTTAGCTATACACAGGTCTGCATCCTTCATGACAGGTCTCCATCCTTCACAGCACTAAGTCCCTTGTCTACCGTTCAGTGGTTTTGGAATGAGACAGACCTGGGTTTGCCACTCACCCTTTGTATAAACTGGAGCAAAATTCCCAAGCAATCTGTCCTTTCCCATCTGTAAAGTAACCACAACACCCAGAGTCACTGTGCTACTCATTAGAGTCAATTCATGCACCTGGTGAGTGCCCAGGAAATTTTAATTATAACAATAATACAATAAATTAATAAATGTATTAAAACAATAACATTAATCAATTAATTATTAAATAAAACAATAATTAATATTGTGTGTTGAACATAGCAGGTGCTCAATAAATAAACGTTAGTCACCATTTCCTCTAATAGGTATGTACAAAACTAGCCGGCTAGCAGAACACTGGAGCTGAGGAGCTTTTCCAGAGGGAGGGGGAAGCGGTGGCCAACAAGCCCTGGAGGCCCCATCCGTCCCCTGCATCGCGAGAATTGCTGAGGTGACTACGTGGCGCTGCCCATTCTTGCCTGGGTGGCAGGGAGATCCCGGTTCCCACTCCCACACCACAGAATCCTGGCTGTCTCTGTGGAAATGTGACGGTGGAGCAGGCAGAGACTCCACACCTGGCTCTGTTCTCTAAGGCTGTGTGTGGGTGTGTGCGTGTATGTATGTGTGTGTCTGTGTGTAAGGGCTTGGAAGACAGAGGCCAGAAGAGCCAAGAGTCCTTCCAAAAGGATCTGTTTCAGGCTGGGATGAAAGACGGCAACCACAGCATGCCCTCCGGCTCTGCAGGCCTTCCTGGTTTCTGTGGAGAACCAGATTCTCCTGTGGAAAGAGGGTGGGTGGCAGACGCAGCCAAGCATTTGGAATCAGAGACCTGGGTCTGAAACAGAACTCTACCTTTGACGAGCTGGGTGACCTCAGTGACCGCAGCTTTCTCTCAAAGTGGGGCCGATAAAATCTGCCCTATCAAAGAAGAACATGATACAAGTGCCAGCTGTTAATATTTATGTCTCATTGTTGCCAACCCTTGAAGATAGGTTTCCAAAGCACATCCACGTTTACAAAGTACTGTCACAGCTTTGCTTTGTTTTGATTTTCATTTAGACAACAAGAAGTAAAAAACAAAACTAAACCTTTTAATTACTATTAGAAAGAAAGGAATATGTCTAAGGTTCAGTATTCATCTGCAGTGGGATCAAACTTGGCCTCCTTTATCCTCTGCATATTTTATGAACATCCAAAAATATATGCTTCTATTTCGAGGGATTTCCTCTTCTTCTTTATTTGCTTCTTTCTTTTTCTTTTTCATTTTTCTGACCCTATGTATTATATTGAAGAATTTCTTCTTCTTTTTCTATAATACATTTTATTTATTTATTTATTTATTTATTTGAGACGGAGTTTCACTCTGTCACCCAGGCTGGAGTGCAGTGGCACGATCTCGACTCACTGCAACCTCTGTCTCCTGGGTTCAAGCGATTCTCTTGCCTTAGACTCCCAGGTAGCTGGAGCTATAGACATGTGCCACCACTTCCAACTAATTTTTTTTTTTTTTTTTTAGTAGAGACAGGGTTTCACCATGTTGGTCAGGCTGGTCTCGAACTCCTGACCTCAAATGATGGGCCCACCTCAGCCTCCCAGAGTACTGGGATTACAGGCATGAACCACTGCGCCTGGCGAGTTTCCTCTTCTTAAGAGCAAACTCTGACCCAGCATATGCCCTCATTAGACTTTAAACAAGACAAATCCTTCCATAGTAGACACTAATCATCATTTCCTTGAGGTTTATAGGTAAACTGTTTTAAGGTGACATACCTAAGTGGATGCAGGTTTTTACAAAAGAAGATAGTGAAGGAATTTTATCCAGAAATCACACGTTTGAGAGACAGACATCATTATAGCAGATCAACACAGACACACTGCAAAACATGAGTAGTTTGGCCGGGCGTAGTGGCTCATGCCTGTAATCCCAGCACTTTGGGAGGCCGAGGCGGGCGGATCACAAGGTCAGGAGATCGAGACCATCCTGGCCTACATGGTGAAACCACATCTGTACTAAAATACAAAAAATTAGCTGGGCATGGTGGCGCAAGCCTGTAATCCCAGCTACTCAGGAGGCTGAGGCAGGGGAATTGCTTGAACCCGGGAGGCAGGGGAATTGCTTGAACCCGGGAGGCAGAGGTTGCAGTGAGCTGAGATCGCACGACTGCACTCCAGCCTGGTGACAGAGCAAGACTCCGTCTCAAAAAAATAAGTTTTATTATTAAATTTAAACTTTCCAGCAAAGCCAGTGAGGGTGATGAATAAGATGCACATAGATAACCGGAGAGAGGTACAAAGTGTGATGAGGTCAGAGAATAAATAGCTCACATTCTTTGAGGGCAGTAAGGACCTAAAGTCTTTCTTCTGATGTGGGAGTGATGAGAGCCCAGATAAAGAGAAGGGAATAAACTATGGCAAGCTGGTGATCTGAGGTAGAAAAGCAAGTTTCTTTTTTTTTTTCTGAGATGGAATTTTGCCCTTGTTGCCCAGGCTGGAGTGCAATGCATGATCTTAGCTCACTGCAACCTCTGCCTCCCGGGTTCAAGCAATTCTGCTGCCTCAGCCTCCTGAGTAGCCAGGACTACAGGTCCCCACCACCATGCCCAGCTAATTTTGTATTTTTGGTAGAGATGGGGTTTCACCATGTTGCCCAGGCTGGTCTCGAACTCCTAGGCTCAAGTGATCCTCCCACCTAGGCCTCCCAAAGTGCTGGGATTACAGGTGTGAGCCACTGTGCCTGGCCAGGGTGAGTTTTTTCACCCAGTAATTTTTGTTCCCTTTTATTGGCCTGAACTTGTCTGAATCCCCTACCATCCTCCATACATACATACTAGCTACTAGAAGGTATAAAAGAGTAGGAAATAAATGTCTTAAATCTTTCCAGATTAACAAATTTGTATTGAGCTCTGATAACTCTAATGAATCATTGAGCAACACCAAAGTTCGAAAATGGTTGATCTCACTTGAGATTAACTTTGAATGTGTTGCTCCTGGTTTTGCAATTACCTGACAGGTTCTTCCTGTCTGCTGCACAAAATTAATCCATTGAGACCATGGCGTTGCAGTAAAGAAAGAGTTTAATTGATTTGAGGCTGGCCATGCCACATGGAAAAAGAGGCACTACTCAATCTCCCCAAAAATTTGGAGGCTAGTACAGTTTGGAGGCCAAGTACAGTTTAGTGGGCAGGGAGCTAAGGAAGGGACAATGCTGATTGGCTGGGGGATGCAATCACAGGAGAGTGGAGAATGGCCCTCTTGTGCTAAGTCCACTTCAGGGTGGGGACCCCCAGAGGAGTTGCTGGTCTGGCTGGGGCCATCTGGTAGTCAGCAATGCAAAAGCCTGAAAAGACATCTCAAAAGGCTAGTCTTAGGTTCTACAATAGTGATGTCATTTATAGGAGTAATAGGGAAGTTGCAGATCTTGGGACCCCTGGAATAATGGCTGGTAGTCATTTTTTTTTTAATTAGAAAAATTATTTATTTCTGCTCCTTTCATACATCTTATTGTTCAGGAAACAGTCTTACATACATATCTGAAATAATCTACCGTCACACACTCTAGTTAAAGGCAAAGCACCATAGGTAAACCTGATCAGCTGTCCAGAGTTCTCAGCTTATGGAATCTTGCTTCTTGATTTTACATTAATTTCTGAAAACGGAAACGTCATCTCCAAAAGGTGTTAAGGGGGTTGTAAAAAATAATCACTTTGTTTGTTATTATAGTTGTAAATATGGAGCATTTTTTTTTAAGAAATGAAAAACTAAGAAGAAAATGCCACTCAACATCGTTGGTACAGCAATAGGTCAGCAGGGAAAAAAAATACTGTGATAAACTTGTCTCTTTAATACCAAGAAGGAATTCTAGTCCAAGCTTCAATACACTTCCTGTTTTTTCACTCGGTATTTCTTTTACTGCTGCTCTTCATTCTTTTCCACATTTCATATTAGAGGATTGGACAGCCTTTAAACTTCATTGACAGGAGCAAATCCAGTATCCATTGAGTTCTTCTCAAAGACACTCTAACCCATCAGATAGCCCTTCTCAAAGGCACTCTAACCCATCAGATATTCCGGCAGTTTCATTCTCATGAATACTCTAGCCATGAAAAAGCTCAGTAGGACACAAACGAATCCAATGAATAGAAGAAGAAATCTATTGAGTTTTGGGATATTTGGTGCATTCCATCGGTCCAGGAATATGAAACCTAAACCTCCTATTGTAAACAGGAAGCTGGATGCAAGTCCTTCCATTATATATTGTTCATTTACTCCGTAGGCCAAGAAAGCTACTGGCCTCTGATGCCCGTGTTCATCAGTCATAGAGCCAACGCTTGGAGGTTCAACAATAACATCATAAATTATTCCTCCAGTGACGAGGAAGTAAGACACCACCATCAGAGCATACACAATCATGGCCGACAGCACGTGCAGCCAGGGCGGCTTCTTCAGCTTCAGGTTGGGACATTCGAGCACTAAGAATGGGACACGGTACAAAGTCTCCATGTTAGTGGCAGCAAGGGCGGCTGGTAGTCATTTAACTATGCTTACGTTTTAGCAGAGTTCAGGCACCTCTCATCCTCCTAACCTGGTGGTTAGTTTTACAAGGGTGGTTCGGGTATTATCATTTAAACCATAAACTAAAATTTTCCCAAAGTTAGCTTGACCCAAACCCAGGAATGACCAAAGGCAGTTTGGAGGTTAAAGGCATATTACGGACACGATGGCTCATGCCTGTAATCCCAGCACTTTGGGAGGCCGAGGCGGGCAGATCATGAGGTCAGGAGATTGAGACCATCCTGGCTAACACGGTGAAACCCCATCTCTACTAAAAATACAAAAAAAAAAAAAAAAAAAAAATTAGCCGGGCATGGTGGCGGGTGCCTGTAGTCCCAGCTACTGGGGAGGCTGAGGCAGGAGAATGGCGTGAACCCAGGAGGCGGAGCTTGCAGTGAGCTGAGATCATGCCACTGCACCCCAGCCTGGGCGACAGACCGAGATTGTATCGCGAAAAAAAAAAAAAAAAAAAGGCAAGATGGAGTTGGTTAGATCAACAGATCTCTTTCACTGTCATAATTTTCTTATTGTTTCAATCTTAGCAAAGGTGGTTTCAATCCAATTAAGATAGGAAAGAAAAATTGTCTAGACATTGGATCTTGGACACACCCTCGTCTTAGTGCTTCGGCATTTGCTCCTCCCGCTGTTGGGACACGCTTCCCCCGGGGTATTTAATGGCTCTCCCTCAATTCCTTCAGGGATCTGTTAAAGGCGGCTTCCTCAGAAAGCCTTCCTTGTTCACCCCATTTGAAACAGTGCTCTCATCAACTCCAACCCTTTCTTCTGCTCCAACATCTTCATAACACTTAATTCTACCCAACATTAGAGTACATAGCAATTTGTTCATACATTTATGGTCGTTTTGCTTGTTAGAACGTACACTCCACGGACAGTCACTTTACCTGGTACACTGAAGGCACTCAGTAAATATTAGTTGAATGAATGAATGATTGGATGAGTGAATGAATGGCCATTTGGCTTATCACGTAACTCTACATGTGATTGGCTAAAGAGTCTTGCTGAGGTCCAGGAAACAGAGACCTAGTGAGGAAAGGCTCTCCTGTCACCTGCAGGTCACCTAGGTCACCAGGCAGAGGCATAACTGCCTCTACTGCTAGAAGGAATATCTTTTGTTAGCTAATTACATAGCAAGAAACTCCACTTTTGGCTGGGTGCGGTGGCTCATGCCTGTAATCCCAGCACTTTGGGAGGCCAAGGTAAGAGGATCACTTGAGCCCAGGAGTTCAAGACCATCCTGGGCAACACAGTGAGATCCCATCTCTACGAAAAATACAAAAATTAGCCAGGTGTGGTGGTGCATGCCTGTAGTCTCCACTACTCGGGAGGCTGAGGTGGGAGGATCACTTGGGCCTGGCAGGTGGAGGCTGCAGTGAGCCAAAATCACACCACTGCACTCCAGCCTGGGTGACAGAGTGGGACCCTGTCTCAAAACAAACAAACAAACAAACAAACAAAACTCTACTTTCTGGAAATCACGAATGCAGATACTTTATAATAGCTATAGCTGTCAATATTTTCAAAACCTAATTGGGGCTTATGGATTAAAAAGTATATTAGCTGAAAACATTTTGACTCAACACAATTATACCCAGTGGCATTAGAAGAGAAGCACTTAATGATACATTATGCTTGTGGCTAACAGAGCATTTGCACTAAATGGGTAACATTTTCATTTCCTATTTCAATTTCCACATCGTTTGTAGAGAGCTTCATTACATACACCCCAAACCTAAGTGAAAGGTTGAGCCTGTAAATTAGGATTCTGACTTCCCCATTTACTCCAAACTCTTAAATGGCTTATTTTCTATTTCTACAAAAGCCAGAGATCAAGAATTCACGCAAAAGTCAGGGGATTTAGGAAATATTAATTCATCTCCCTTAGGTAGCCCAGTGCCAAAAGACCAACCACAAATTTAAAAAATAATTATACATTGCAGGGAGGCAGAGGTGAACAGAAGATGGAGACAAGGACAAAGTCGTGATAAGAAGAGAGGAACTGTTTTTTACAGAAGCTGACAACATAAGGAAACATGTTAGCTCCCTTTTTCTAAAAGGTAAGGAAGGACAACTATGAAATTAATTGTTCTGTTAGTGGACTATCAAGGCAATTAAGTCTTGATCTATTCGGTATATTTCCTCTTCAAATCATAACACTTATTGAAATCTGGAGAGTTGGAGTCATGGTGTAAGAGTCTTGTATTTTCCGTGGGCTGTGTGAAGGTGATAGCATTTTGCACATTCCACTGGTAGCACGTATCTTGCTGCGCTGTAACGTTGTTTACATTTACATGCACCGTGATGGATTATGAACTCCTGCGGGTCTGGGCCTCTGGACTCATAATCCTCTGTACACCAGTACAACCCATTAAACATTTCATAGATCAACTATGAAGCAGATGCACCTTTGCCCTACAGTTCCTTAAAACTCATTCCATATTCAATTAAATCCAGAAGGTCTAGAAAATTCTTAGTCCAGCAATGAAATCTGGTAGTTTGTCAAGAGTCAACTGGTGTTCAGTTGTTTTTAAAAAACAGATTAGAGTTACTTAAAAATTTTCTATGGGAAGCTGAGGAGGGAGAACTACTTGAGCCCAGGAATTCAAGGCTGCAGTAAGCTATGATTGCACTACTGCACACCAGCCTGGGTGACAGAGCGAGACCCTGTCTCTAAAAAAAAAATTCTCTGAAAGTGCAATGAGAGAGTTTGTAGTGAATAGAATGCTAAATAAATATTTGAGAAATATATTCAAAGTGTGATAGGAGAAATTTAATTTTCACAGATAAAATAAGCTTCTCAATGACAAATAACTTTGCAAAAAATTTGTTGCCACAATGGCACTCAAATGTGTATTCACTTTCCTGTATTCACTAATACTTTACTGTTTTTCTTTTCTGTTTTTGTTTTTCATTGTTGTTGTTGTTTGTTTGTTTGGACAGGGTCTCCATCTGTCGCCCAGGTTGGAATGCAGCAGCACAATCTCAGCTCACTGCAGCCTCGACCTCCTGGGCTCAAGTGATCCTCCCTCCTTAGCCTCCCCAAGTAGCTGGGACTGCAGGTATGCACCATCATGCCTGGCTAACTTTTTTGTATTTTTAGTAGAGACAGGGTCTTACTCTACTTACTCTACTCCATGTTGCCCAAGCTGGTTTTGAACGCTCAAGTGATCCACCCGCCTCAGCCTCCCATAGTCTGGGACTACAGGTGTGAGCCAGTACACCTGGCCCTGTTTTTCAAATACTATAACTGCTTCCCCAGTTGGAAATTCTAAGGATCAGTATTGACCCATTCACTCGTTTACTCACTGATTCACTTAACCAATATTTATCGAGTTCTCACCATGTGTCCAAGCACTAAGGATATATATATATATATATAAATTTTTTTTTTTTGAGACGGAGTCTCACTCTGTCGCCAGGCTGGAGTGCAGTGCCGTGATCTCTGATCACTGCAACCTCTGCCTCCCGGGTTCAAGCAATTCTCCTGCCTCAGCCTCCCGAGTAGCTGGGACTACAGGTGAGCACCACCACGCCCAGCTAATTTATGTACTTTTAGTAGAGACGGGGTTTCACCATGTTGGCTAGAATGGTCTCGATCTCTTGACCTCATGGTCCGCCCACCTCGGCCTCCCATAGTGCTGGGATTACAGGTGTGTAAGGATATTTTAGTGTATGAATATAGACATGCCATTGTGGAGCTTAGAGTTATCAAACCAATACACAAATAGTGGAAACATTTCAGCTGTGATAAGAAGATGTATTTGCTGCACCTGGTGCTAAAGTTATTATAAGGGAGATTTGCTTTAAGCCGGGTCCTCAAGGGAAGCTCCCTAGAAGAAATGATGAATAAACTAAGATCTGGAGGGTGGTAGATGAACCAGGTCAACAGAGTGGGGAAGAGCGATGCAGGCACAAGAGAAGCCAAAGTTTCTGGTGTGGGAAGCAAAGCCAGTGGGGCAGAGGCTGGAGACCGTGCCAGGGCATAGATAGGCGTTACGGAATTTGACTTATCCTTGGAAAATGGGAAGTCACTGAAGTGCTTTAAGCCAGAGAGGGGATGGGTTGAGCTATGGTAAGATCTGATTTGCCTTCCCCGAGGCGCTCTGATCCTGTGCAGAGGAAATATTAGGGGGCAGTTGAATTGGATTAGGAGTTAGGTGACTTGGACAGGAGGCTTGAGGGAGGCCTAACGTGCCCCAATCCCGCAAACAGTGGCTCCTTCTTAGCAAAAGTCAGTGTTTTGCTGCAAAATTAAAATAAAAGCTGAAAATGTATTTCCCAACTTATAAGGAGATGGAATGCCAGCCACATTGAACCCAAATGATTTTTTAAATGTAATTGTTCCGCCACAAAGCCTACAAGCTTCTTAAAGGCAGGACATGTATATTATTATTATTGATTGTGTCTTCAGGCCAAACATACCAGATAAAGTGATTAAATGGTTGTCAAATACATGAAGAAAGCATGGTGTGTTTGTTTGCTAGGGCCACCGTGACAAAGTACCACAGACCAGGTGGCTGAAACAATAGAAATGTATTTTCTCATCTTCTAGCGGGTAGAAGCCTGGGATCTGCTGGGTGCAGTGGCTCACACCTATAATCCCAGCACTTTGGGAGGCCAAGGAGGGAGGATCACTTGAGGCCAGGAGTTTGAGACCAGCCAGGAAAACATAGCAAGACCCTGTCTCTGTTTTTTAAAAAGAAGAAGTCTGGGATCGAGATGTGGACAGGGCTGGCTCCTCTTGCGGTCTGAGGGAAGGATCTGTCCCAGGCCTCTCTGCCCTGTAAATTGCTCCTTTTTCGTTGTCTTCTCATCCTCTTCCTCTATGTATGCTTCTGGGCCCAAATTTCCCCTTTTATGACACCAGCCATTTTGGATTAGAGCCCACTCTACTGACCTCATTTTAAGCTTCACTGCCTCTGTATAGACCCTATCCCAATCCAAATAAGGTCACAGTCTGAAGTATCGGGTGTTAGGGTTTCGACATAGGAATTTGAGGAGATAAAATTTAGCACATAAGCCATGGGGCTGTGCATTTTGGTAGCTGGGCAGTGTTAGAAGAAGCCCTTTAATGTGGCAGCCTGTGCTAGTAGCCAGTGGGCCCCGTCGTGGGCCAGGCATGAGCGGAGATGGTGGTGGGTAGGGCAGGGCAGAGAGCATGCCTTTACCTCGTCTCTTCAAAGCCCATCTCATTTTCTTTCTTTCCTTTTTTTTTTTCAGATGGAGTTTCGCTCTGTTGCCCAGGCTGGAGTGCAATGGTGCGATCTCGGCTCACTGCAACCTCTGCTTCTCAGGTTCAAGCCATTCTCCTGCCTCAGCCTCCTGAGTAGCTGGGATTACAGGCATGCACCACCACACCTGGCTAATTTTGTATTTTTAGTAAAGACAGGGTTTCACCATGTTGGCCAGGCTGGTCTTGAACTCCTGACCTCAGGTGATCCGCTGGCCTCAGCCTCCCAAAATGCTGGGATTACAGGCGTGAGCCACTGCGCCTGGCCCCATCTCATTTTCTTGAAAAGGCCCAAGTAAAGTAGATAGATTTTCCAAACTGTTAGAGGTTGAATTGTGTTTCCCACCGAAAAAAAAAATCCTCTGTTGAAATCCTAACTTCCCCAGTACCTAGGAATGTGACTGTATGTGGAAATAGAGTCTTTAAACAGGTAATTAAATTAAAATTAGGTCATTAGTTTTGCTGTAATCCAATATGGCTCATGTGTTTACAAGAGGAAATCTGGACAGACAGGTGCAGGCATGTGAAGACACAGGCAGAAGACGGTCATCTGCAAGCCGAGGTGAGAGACCTCAAAAGAAACCAACCTTGCCGACACTTTAATCTCAGACTTCTATTTGACAGGATGATGAGAACATAGATTTCTGTTGTTTCAGCCACCCAGTCTGTGGAATTGTGTTATGGCAGCCTGAGTAAACTAACACACAATCCAACCTGGCTAGCACTCCTACTCTCAAAGCCCAGGTTTCACTCAATAATTCCAAACCATGGTTCACTTCTTTTTTTAAAATTAGTATTATTATTTTTTGAGATGGAGTCTCACTCTGTCACCCAGGCTGGAGTGCAGGGGAGCAATCTCGGCTCACTGCAACCTCTGCCGCCCAGGTCCAAGCAATTCTCCTGCCTCGGCCTCCTGAGTAGTTGGGATTACAGGCGCCAGCCACCACGCCCAACTAATTTTTGTAGTTTTTAGTAGAGATGGGATTTCACCATCTTGGCTAGGCTGGTCTTGAACTCCTGACCTCGTGATCTGCCCGCCTTGGCCTCCCAAAGTGCTGTGATTACAGGTGTGAGCCACCGCGCTCGGCCATTTCACTTCTTATTAATCACGACCAGTGTTTCCTGAGCACTTACCACATGTCAGACATGGTACTAAGAATGTTCAGTGTTATTTACTTAACCTGTACAAATAGAGATAGGGACTATTATGAACTTAATTTTTATAGAAAAGAAACCTGAGAGTAAGAGACATGAAGAAACTTGCCTGAGGTCATCCAGAAGGAAGAATAAAGAGTCAAGGTGTCTCCAAGGCAATGCCCTTCCACCCCGAGCACCTCTGTGCTGGCCTGAGAACATGTTCCAGGAGGCAGAGCCTCACTTCATGGTGGGGTCTGGGGCACAGCCAACACATCTGGGGGCTTAGATAATGAAGAAGTGAAGGTATCCCTTAAAGCAACTTTTCTAGTTTCTTGGATTGGCTTATGACTCTAGTTTCTTCTTAATTCTTGCAGAAATCATAACCCCTCTATTAACAGTATTAAGACAATGCCATGCTGGCCGGGCACGGTGGCTCACACCTGTAATCCCAGCACTTTGGGAGGCCGAGGCAGGCAGATCATGAGGTCAGGAGATCGAGACCATCCTGGCTAACATGGTGAAAGCCCGTCTCTACTAAAAATACAAAAAAAAAAAATTAGCTGGGCGTGGTGGCGGGCGCCTGTAGTCCTAGCTACTCGGGAGACTGAGGCAGGAGAATGGCATGAACCTAGGAGGTGGAGCTTGCAGTGAGCCGAGATCGCGCCACTGCACTCCAGCCTGGGCAACAGAGCAAGACTCCATCTCAAAAACAAAACAAAAACAAAAACAAAAACAAACAACAACAACAAACTGATCTTAAGTAGAGGAAAAGAAGATTGAAGATTGGAAGAAAATGACAGATCATCAAATCACAAAGAAATGGGGGAATGTGGAATCTGTCCTTGATGACTGCCACTGAATATTCACACTAACATCACAGTGAGGTCCCTGTTCATTTGTGCAGGAGAACATGTACAAACATTTAGGCGGAACATATGCAGAGTAGAGTATACAGACCTCTCCCTCCTGTTCAGGCCTTTAGCTGGCATTAGGGGTTTGAGACCTTGGAATGCTGTCAAAGAAAAACACACTTTAAAAGCCTGTTTCCAAAAGGGTGACATACGGGACTGGATGATGTGTTTAACCTCATGAAATATTGAACCCTTGGATGTAAATCTGCCCATATCACTAGAGATGAAAGAGTTATTCCTGTTTTTATGTCTAATTGTGGAACTGGTGAAATTTGCATTTCCCTAGAATCACTGCCCCTGTTGATGGTTGAAACACACAGTATTGAGGAACAGCAAATCATACTCTAAGAGGCAGTAGTCCCCTATGTCCTGTCGTTTTCCCTGTTTCTGCCTTCTATAGACACCTTGCCACCACTCAGAAATGTTTGAGACTTTGTGGAGAAAGTAGACTGGAGAGAATTTCCTCGTACTTGGAAGGGTTAAGCACTGAGTCGATCTACAGCAAGTGGCACACCCAGTTTGAGGTCCACGAGGGTGAAGTAATTTATCTGTGAGTCATATCACTGAATACACTGTTCTATAGAATGTTGGTTAGCAACTCACTTCCAAACATCGTGGCCAATGGTTCTGTTAGACATAACATTTGAAAGTGAGATGAGTTGCACATGTGGGCTTAGCAATAGGCAATGAAACGAATCTGGCATTGAAACAGACGTGGGTTTTTACAATGGGTTTAGACTGAAAAGAAGTGCTGTGTTGCATGAGTCCATCTTCACACTAAGCATGAAAGCCAGAGAAGGACCATCCGGTGCTCCTGGTGGAGACAGTGTCTCGGGACACTGCCTGCGAGGTTTTCAGGATAGGAAAAAGAAGAGAAAAGGAAACCCAGCCCCTTGGTTTTCTTGTTTTATAATGTGGCCATTTCAGAGGCTGTGACTATAGGATTAAATGCTTAGCAATTGGCAGGACTTTATATTGACTGGTGTTTAAAACTTAAAATTCAGTTATTCCAACCACAGATACTATTAAAAGAACTCTGGAGTCAAGAGGAATGAGCAGGCAAGAGGGTGAGGCTGTGTCTATGGCTGGAGGAAAGGTGTGATGAGTTGCTGTTTTGTTGCTAGGCAATAGGTTTTATGTGACAACAATTCCTTTCCTTTAAAGAACTAGAGTGCTCTTTTTGTTTAATGAAAGCATTAGATTTTCTTGGTACAAGAGGTACCCATTGAGTTTACGTGAATATGTGGTATTATAGTAAACAGTGCTTATGAAAGGGAATGCTATTCTATTTTTGAATTCTTTTGTTTTACATTGCCACCTCTAGAAATCATTTGCCTGAGGAGATGTGGTTTTTTCCTTTTCTCAAATGATTTCTGTTGTTTGGCTTGTCTGACTGTAAACCTCTAAATTACCCCCGACTGTTATGAATGTGCTTCTGAACTTCTCAACAGATAGCATAGCATGTTTGTGTTTGGGGATGTTAGAAGATTTGCTTTTATAATTCCAAACTAGTTAACAAATCCTGATGTAAATATGTTATGGTATCTTCTATATTTCTTCTTTTATTGATCCTATTATAATGTAAAGTGTTGTAGACTGCTTATGGTCACATTAAGACAAGGCCATATATCCCTTGCATCCTTATAGCCTTAATACCAGTCTAACATAAAACTTGGCATATAGTTTATATCAATAAATGAACGGTTGTTGAATAAGTGAATGAATGGATGCACAAATCATTAATATACTGTTGCATTTTCCAGTGACATGGATTTATTTATTTATTTATTTATTATTTTGTTTTTGAGATGGAGTCTCGCTCAGTCTCCCAGGCTGGAGGGCAGTAGTGCGATCTCAGCTTACAGCAACCTCTGCCTCCCCTGCCTCTCCGGTTCAAGCGATTCTCCTGCCTCAGCCTCCTGAGTAGCTGGTATTACAGGCATCTGCCACTATGCCCTGCTAATTTTTGTATTTTTTGTAGAAGATGAGGTTTCACCATGTTGGCCAGGCTGATGTCAAACTCGTGACCTCAAGTGATTCACCTGCCTCGGCCTCCCCAAGTGCTGGGATTACAGGCGTGAGCCACTGCGCCTGGCCTGATATTCTCCTATATTTTAGAGACCATGGAGTTAATTCTAAAAATGGAAAATACTTAGGCCTGAATACCAGCCCATAGGTTTACTATTTTTCCCTAAGGTAATGTCTTCTCCTTAAGCAGCATTAGAGCTTTGCTAACATGCCATCTAAAAATGTACCCCGCAAGCTGGGCTCAGTGGCTCACGCCTGTAATCCCAGCACTTTGGGAGGCCGAGGCAGGCAGATCACCTGAGGTTGGGAGTTTGAAACCAGCCTGACCAACATGGAGAAACCCCGTCTCTACTAAAAATACAAAATTAGCTGGGCATGATGGTGCATGCCTGTAATCCCAGCTACTCGGGAGGCTGAGGCAGGAGAATTGTTTGAACCCGGGAGGCAGAGGTTGTGGTGAGCTAAGATCGCGCCATTGCACTCCAGCCTGGGCAACAGGAGCAAAACTCAGTCTCAAACAAACAAACAAACAAACAAACAAAAATGTATCCCCCCCAAGAACAGGAAGAAGTGTCATGGAGATCTTTTATTTTCAACAATATAGAAACATTTTTGGATGAACTTTGTCTCCCAGGTTTTGGAGAATTAAAATGCCTCCCTTATCTCATCCCTGCCACACTCTGGGACATTGATTCATGCTCCCAAAGAATAATGGTTAGCTTACTGTATGCCAGCTACTATTCTTAGCTCCTTACATGAACTAATCCTTTTAATCCTCACAACTACACTATGAAGTGGATGCTACTATTGTCCACTTTATGGGGGAAGAAACTGAGGCACAGAGAGGTTAGCTTGCCTCGGGACTCTGTCTCTGCTGAGATTGGAAGCAGAAGACTAGTTCCAGAATTCACACTCCTAACCCTACTACAACACCCACTCTCAAACAGAGAAGGGAAAGGAAGTCCTGGCGTTTGCACTCTCCTTGATCTTGTGCTGGTCTGGTCTGGACATGGACCAAGGCTTGGGGGCCTTGCACATGTAAGTGAGTGCAGATGCCCGGCCCAGCCCCAGGGCTCCCTTGTCCTTGAGCTGGGGCCACGCTGAGGCTGAGGCTGACCTCCATGGCTTGACTTGAGGCCACCTCCAGATCCACACCCTGAAAGCTTGGGACTGGCCTTCTTGGAGAATGGGGCAAAACACTCTGACGCCAACTACAACCACCACAAGGAGGTACATTCTCTGTAAGGGCAAGCCTGGGGCTGCACCCAAGTAGACTAGCAGACACTCATTACAGAGAGAATGTTCTGGCACTCTGGCCCTGCCAAAGGCTACCAGAACACAGAAGGCCCTTTCTTCCAAGGGGCCGAAGGAGGAGCAGGCACACACCATATGCCTCACTCACCACACGAAACCACACACCACATAGCACACACGCGTGCACCCCCATACCACACTGACCCCTCACCACACACACACCCATACACCTTCATGTCACACACACCACACACACAGATATACCACATGCACCCCATACACCCCACCACACACATACAAACACCACACCATATACACACACACACAGTACAACATACACACCATATGCCACACACATATACTTTACACATATACATACCTCCAAACACACACCATGCACACACACGGTACACCATACACACACCACACACTATGCACACACCATGTACCACACACATACCCCTCCAACATCACATGAACACTACGCACCCTCCCCCATACCACACACATACACGCACACGTACCATGCACGCACACACACCACAATGTGCTGTTACTTAACAGGTTTGCCTTCCCACAACTCTCCTTTATCAGCAAACCCTTCTGGAGGCGCAGCCCACACCTGCATTCCAAAGACCGCAAATCCCTTCCCTGCCCAATGAAAGGCCCCTCCCACAGTGAGTCACAGAAACTGCAGCCGAGCAGGCAGTGCTGGGCCCCACCCTTCTCACAGGAAGTGAGAAAGAGTAAATATGTAGTTTTTCTTTGAGGGCCAATGCACATGTTAAATGGGTGATTAAGAAGACAGAGAGCTGCTTAAAAGGTCATGGGAGAAGTACAATGTCTGGGGACTTGGCAGTAGCCTGGCAGAGACCGCAGGAATCCTATAGAGTCTTTTATGGACAGGGCTCTGAAATTCCAGAGCCTGCAGGAGGTGCCTTCCCCTTTGACTCGGCGGGGCTGTACCACCAAGAATGCACTGAGCATTGGGTGCACTTGGGATACCTGAGCTGTGGGGCCAGAGAGGCAGCCCTAGGGGAGAATTCCGGAGTTGGGGCTGGGTTCTTTCAGCACAAAAAATCAAAGTGTCGCTTCTTTAATGAACCTCCCGGCAAGGTCTTCCCTGAAGACCTTGAACAAGTGTTCTTAAACAAGTGTTCCTTTATGCAACTTTAGGACACAATTAAAGGCCAGGGAAGCTGGGGTCTGAGAGGCCATGGAGCCATTGGGATAATAGTGACAGTTCGGCTACCATTCAACTGGGCTTCTGATGAATCATGCTGGGGGCAAGGACTCCAAATCACCAGCTCTACTCTATACTCGAATCAGTAGGCAGTTCAGACAGTCTTGGGGGATTTGGGCAAATGAACGCTCCACTTAGAATCTCTCCAGAAAGACAAAGGGGGTGCCTAACAAACAATTCAAGGACTGTGGGAAACCAATGATCATCAAGGGCTCAGTTGTACAGTGTAAACCAAAAAGTATCTGAGACAGGTCTCAATCAACTGAGAAGTTTATTTTGCCAAGGTTAAGGACAGGCCAGGGAGGAAGAAACACAGAATCACAGAAACAGTCTATGGTCTGTGTCGTTCTTCAAAGATGATGTTGAGGGCCTCAATGTTTAAAAGGGAAAGGTGGGCTGGAGAGGAAAGAGGAAGGGCATGGGAATCTACTTGTTGCAAGGGAAAAGGAGCAGGAAGAGGAACAATCAGTTACGTTTCCTCTAGCAGTCTGTAAATTGGTGCTTTACATAAGATGAGCATAGAGTTTAGCTGCCTGTGGTGGGGATATTTAGCCTTTTATCTGTAGCTATCTGCTTAGGCACAGACAGAAAGGCAGCTTCTTGCATGACTCAGCTTCTAGTTTAATTTTTTCCTGTTGCCAAGAAAAAATTGGGGTCCTGAGAGTTTTTCTTTTCCTTTCACAACAGGAAGAAACAAACTACAGAGCCCCTAGGTATACTGGGGCCACCTGGGGTCTTGTTAAAAATGTGCATTTGGGGGAGGGGCTGAGGGTCTGCGTTCCCCCCAGGCAGTGCCCAGGCTGCTGCTCTGCGGGCCACACTTTGAATCCTGAGAGTACCAGAGAGGACTTGGTGGTAGGGGGGTGGTGGGTGGATTCTGGTACAGTTGGAGGGAGGAGGCTTCCTGGGGTGAGGGCACTGAGATGGGTCCTGGTGGTAAGATTGTGTGGGGAGGAGAATAAAGGTACCCCAGATCAATCTTGTGGGGCAACAAGTGACCTGACAAACTCCCATCATGTATGGCCACTGTCCCCCATTCAAGGCCAGAGACCGTTGGAGGAGTTGGAAAGTTAAGAGCTTGAAAACTGGTTTCTGCCTCACTGGGAGGTTCACTGACATTTAGTCTTCTCTGAAAGATGGGCATAGTTATACCAATCCTACAGGAGTAGTGTGAAGATTAAATGAGATGACATATAAAGTGCTTAGGGCCTGGGGCAGCATAAGTGGTAGAATATTTGTTCATATTATTATTGTTATTATTATTAGCTGAAGCAATTTTTTTTTTGAGATGGAGTTTTGCTCTGCTTGCCCAAGCTGGAGTGCAGTGGCACGATCTTGGCTCACTGCAACCTCCGCCTCCCAGGTTCAAGCAATTCTCCTGTCTCAGCCTCCCAAGTAGCTGGGATTACAGGTATGCGCCACCATGCCTGGCTAATTTTTTGTATTTAGTAGAGACGGGGTTTCACCATGTTAGGCAGGTCTGGAACTCTTGACTTCAGGTGATCCACCTGCTTCAGCCTCCCGAAGTGCTGGGATTACAGGCCTGCACCACCGCTCCTGGCCTTCCTGTTGACTTCTTTTTTTACTTTTTTTGAGACGGCGTCTCACTCTGTTGCCCAGACTGGAGTGCAGTGGCACGATCTCAGCTCACTGCAACCTCTGCCTTCTGGGTTAAAGCAATTCTCCTGCCTCAACCTCCTGAGCAGCTGGTATAACAGGCGTGTGCCACCACGCCCAGCTAATTTTTTTAATTTTTAGTAGAGACGGGGTTTCACCATGTTGGCCAGGCTGCTTTTGAACTCCTGATCTCAGGTGATCCACCCGCCTCGGCCTCCCAGAGTGCTGGGATTACAGGCCTGAGCCACCATGCCCGGCCTTCCTGTTTACTTCTGAGCCCTGGGCCAACATACTTCAGAACAGAAGGCCCCTGGTGGCTGGAGGGGCTCTCTTCTCCCTCTTCATGGCCCTGAAGGGGCAGGGCAGTGGTGACACTGAGAGGGACAGGAGAATTGGACCTGCCTTGACAAGACGGCAGCAAGGCCTCATTCCCTGGGGCCTAGAAGAAGGTGACTGTGCTGGGCATACACAGGGGAGAGGATTCAGAGTATTCAAGATGAATATATTGGGTAGAAAAAGTTATTTAAAATATTTGAAACAAGTCTCATTTTTACACTGAAATGTCACAGTCCTTCAGGCTCTCTATTTTAGCCAAAGGACATCAGGATGTGGTCTTACCTGAGATATAGCCAGATTCAGTATAGGGACTTCCTAGTGTTAGGTGTTCTAATGCCTGTGTCCCGCCCCAGCCCTCCATGAGAGCCAAGAGCTGTGCTGAATAGAATTGCTGAGCCCTTGCAGAAGAGGGTGTCATATTTTCCAAATATTCCCTTTGCAAGATAAACTAGCCAGAAGGTAGGAGGTGTCAGGCAGCGCCGAGCACCGGCTGGGCCAGACCTCTGGAAGAGCAGCTGGGAATGTTGATTACAGGGCAAGAATCTAAACAGCAGTGATTTATTTTCCAAAGTTGCTGGCACTTTTTAATCCCTTTTTCTCTCTTCCTCTTCCCTTTAACATGGCAGAGCAAACAATCTTCAGGCCAATGCAATGCTTTGTGGGTTTTTTGCATTGATTTGTACATGAAACCATGTTTTTTTTGTTTTTTTGTTTTTTGTTTTTTTTTTTTTTGAGATGGAGTCTTGCTCTGTCGCCCAAGCTGGAGTGCAGTGGCACAATTTCAGCTCACTGCAACCTCCACCTCCCAGGTTCAAGCGATTCTCTTGCCTCAGCCTCCTGAGTAGTTGGGATTACAGGTATCCACCACCACGTCTGGCTAATTCTTGTATTTTTAATAGAGATGAGATTTTGCCATGTTGGCCAGGCTGGTCTTGAACTCCTGGCCTCAGGTGATCCTCCTGTCTTGGCCTCCCAAAGTGTTCGGATTACAGATGTAAGCCTCTGCTCCTGGCCTGAAACCATGAATTTTTTATGTGGCCATTATTAGTTTATAAATGCTGCTTTCTTTCTCTATCTGTTCTTTTCAGTACTTAGCCAGCGTGCAGAGAAGCTTCGCAGTTAGGAGGTGAAGAAACACAAGGCTGCACTGGATGCGGAGGCTCCCACCTGGAATCCCAGCACTTTGGGAGGCCAAGGCTGGAGGATTGCTTGAGCCCAGCAGTTCAAAACCAGCCTGGGCAACATAGTGAGAACCCGTCTCTACAAAAAATAAAAATTACCTGGGTGTGATGGTGCACGCCTGTAGTCTCAGCTACCTGCAGGACAGAGGTGGGAGAATGGCTTGAGCCCAGGAGATTGAGGCTGCAGTGAGTAGAGATCACGCTACTGCATTCCAGCCTGGGAGACAGAGCAAGACCCTGTCACAAAACAAAACAAAACAAAACACAAGGCCACCCTTCCTCACGATGCCGCAGGTCCCCTCCCCTTCTCTCAGCATGGCTGGAGAGCCCCTCAACTGTGGCCTGCCGTCCTTGATCCAGTGCCCCACGCTGCCCCACCCTTCTGGGGAGCCCACCTCAAAGAGAACTCCCTGGAGGCTCCTACAGTGGCCTCCGGCTGACCAAAGTGTGCTGTGGGCAGAAGCCCCTGCCTCCCTCCCCATGTACTTCCTCATCCCAGATCTCAGTCCCTCAAGGGCCAGGCAGGTGTCATCCAAGACGACAAGCCATCTCAGTCTCATGTACTGTGGGGAGAAGACCTCCCAGAGCCCTCTACCCTCTCCTTGAGTCATACATGCTTTTTTTTTTTTTTTGAGACGCAGTCTCATTTGTTTGCCCAGGCTGTAGTGAAGTGGCAGGATCTCAGCTCACTGCAACCTCCACCCTCTGGATTCATGTGATTTTCCTGCCTCAGCCTCTTGAGTAGCTGGGACTACAGGCATCCGCCACCATGCCTGGCAATTTTTTTTTTTTTTTTGTATTTTTAGTAGAGACAGGGTTGTGCCATGTTGGCCAGGCTGGTCTCGAACTCCTGACCTCAGGTGATCCACCCACCTTGTCCTCCCAAAGTGCTAGAATTACAGGTGTGGGCCACTGCACCTGGCCCATACATGCATTTTAACAGCTACATTCATGGATGCATTTAGCAAGCAACCCGGCTTCACATGCAAGGCACAGTGCTAGGAATTAGGTCTACAGGGATGAGCAAGATGTGGACCCCGCCTCTGCTGTCTCCAGGCCACTAGGGACGATGGTCGGGGAATAGACCACTGGGACTGAAGTGATGAAAGTCTCAAAGAAAGAACAGGGAGGCGGAGGTTGCAGTGAGCCAAGATTGCGCCACTGCACTCCAGCCTGGGCGACAGAGCAAGACTCTGTCTCAAAACAAAACAAACAAACAAAAAAAGAACTCTGGCATTCCACTGAACACGTTCTCCTTCAAAACTGGGTCCAATCATTCTGCTGACACCAAGAGAGTGCCTAAAGGGACAGCCCAACTCAGGCCTTAGATTTATCTTGAGAGAAAAGTCCTAGAAGCACTTTGATTCTCATAGATGAAAGGACACCAGCATGGAGGACATGATTGGTCTTCTCGCCTCTCAAGCCGCGGTGGTGCCGTCCGATTTGTGCATAGCCAGAGGAAGATTTCCTGAGAAGCCAGTCAAGCATGAGCTCCAGGGTCCTTGCCTGTGTGCACCTCTTCCAACGTCCTGTACCGATTTTTTAAAAATTCATAATTGTATAATACTTTTCTTAAATGGTGTGGGGCACAAAACATAGACCTGCATCGTAAGACCTGGCTCTACCCCTGGAATATGTTTCTGATCTGAAGATGACAACCTGGAGCAGTAAGCCCCTCAGTCCTTGGCAACAATTAATCATGTTTTGATTGAACATGGCTCCTAATTGTAAGGAGGCTTCAATGTTAAGAAGCGGTTTGTCTTCACTGTACTGTAGATTCTGACTTCAATAGACATGTGACCTCAAAAAGTAAATTAATGCTGCCAGATCCAATTCTTCACATCCTTTCTGTCAGTAGCGCAGGTTCAAGAAGGCAGCTGGACACGCTGCCTGGCACAAAGTGGGTGCCCGCCTCCAGGTTAGTGAATGCATGCTAGCAATTGTGGCAAAAACTTGTTAGCCTCATTGTGTTTGAAGTCCTTGGTTTAAAAAAATAATAAAAAATATAGAAAAGTTGCAAGAATAATTCAAAGAACTTTTTAGTTCTTGAATAATTTGAAAGTAAGGGCTTGGTGTGGTGGCTCACACCTGTAATCCCAGCAATTTGGGAGGCCAAGGTGAGCAGATCACCTGAGGTCAGGAGTTTGAGATCTGCCTGGCCAACATGGAGAAACCCTATCTCTACTAAAAATATAAAAATGAGCCAGGTGTGGTGGCGCATACCTGTAGTCCCAGCTACTCAGGAGGCTGAGGCAGGAGAATCACTTGAACCCAGGAGGCGGAGGTTGCAGGGAGCTGAAATCATGCTATTGCATTCCAGCCTGGGCGACAGAGCGAGACTCTGTCTCAAAAAAAAAAAAGTAAGGCCGGGCGTGGTGGCTCACACTTGTAATCCCAGCACTTTGGAAGGCCGAAGTGGGAGGATTGCTTGAGCCCAGGAGTTTGAGACCAGCCTGGGCAGCATGAAGAGACCTCATCTCTACAAAACAATTTAAAAAATTAACCAGGTGTGATGGTGCACACCTGCAGTCCCAGCTCTTCGGGAGGCTGAGGTGGGAGGATCACATGAACCCAGAATGTGGAGTCTACAGTGAGCCATGATCACATCACTGCACTCCAGCCTGGACTACAGAGTGAGACCCTATCTCAAAAAAAAGAAAAAGTTGCAGGCATGATTTCCTTGTACCTCTAAAAACATTAGTATATATGGCCCACAAACAAAGACACTCTTCCATACACCCTCAGTATAACCATCAAGATCAGGACACACTGTTCAATGTTAACCAGTTGTCCAAATGATCTTATTTTTTAATAATTAAATTAAATTTCAGATTCAAGGGGTATACGTGCAGGTTTGTTACATTGGTATATTGCATAATGGTGATGTTTGGGCTTCTAGTGTACCTGTCCCCCAAAGAGTGAACACTGTACCCAATAGGTGATTTTTGAACCCTCACCCCTCCCACCCTCTGAATGATGTTCTTTGTAGCCAAATGATCCAGTCCAGGATCAGGTACTTCATTTAGTTGTCGTGTTTCTTTAGTCTCTGTCAGTTTGGAACGTTTCCTCAGTCTTTCCTTGTCTCTCAGAACAGTGACATTTTGAAGATTACAGGCGTTATTTTGGAAAATGTTCCTCAATTTGGGTTTGTGTGATGTTTTCTCAGAGATTCAGATTATGCATTTTGGAGGAATTTCGCAGAAATTATTCATGTTCTTATTGTATCTTATCAGGGGGCACGTGGTTCTGTTTGTCCCATTATCGATGACGTTAACTTTTATTTTTTGGCAGCTCCTGCCTGAGGTTTATCTACAAATGACACAGAAAGGACACCAGGCCCATTCAGATGGCAACCCAGGAAGACACCAGTCCTTCTGTCCTCACATTAACAGAAGGAGGCCTCTGCTCGAGAGCCTTCATGGGGGCTGAGGAACCTTTGGGAGCCTGAGCTGATGGAGACTGGGCCTAAGCCTTTGGCCTACAGAGTCTGAGACCCTGGTGATGTGGGCGCCCCAGGCAATGTGGGCACCAGTACACTTCCTGAACTTGGGCTGAGCAATGAGGACAAGTCAATTGAACCTGTGGCTTTGGGGATCTGCCTTGGGATTTCTGAAGGCCCTGATGGCCTCTGCAAGTACACTCCCAGCCTTGGCATTGTTGACCTGCTTCTTCTCCAGGCCCTATTTTTTTTCTTTTTTTGAGACAGAGTTTCCCTCTTGTTGCCCAGGCTGGAGTGCAATGGCACAATCTCGGCTCACCGCAACCTCCGCCTCCTAGGTTCAAGCAATTCTCCTACCTCAGCCTCCTGAGTAGCTGGGATTACAGGCATGTGCCACCATGCCCAGCTAATTTTTTGTATTTTTAGTAGAGATGGGGTTTCTCCATATTAGTCAGGCTGGTGTCAAACTCCCAACCTCAGGTGATCTCCCTGCCTCAGCCTCCCAAAGTGCTGGGACTGTATACAGGCGTGAGCCACTGCGCCTGCCCTGTCCAGATCCTTTTTGTGCTTCTTTGCAAACTATATGTTTCTCAGGAACACCTTCATGGTTTATTGATGCCATGTGTGTGTCATTTTGAGGACTGGTTGTGTGCGACGTAGTTGTTAGACTTATCCATGTTTGCACTCTAGTCGGCCAATGATTTAACTTTGATCGCTTGATTCAGGTGGTATCCGTCAGGTTTTTCCACCATCAGTTACTTATTTTCTCTTTGTTTTTAATAAGTACTTATTTGAGACTATATAAATGTCCTATTCCTCATCAAACTTTCAGTCACTAGTTTTAGCATCCATTGAAGTTTCTTCCTTAATTATTACTATGATGGTTAGCAAAAGCTGATTTTCTAATTCTGTCATTCTATCTACACTTACTGGTTGCACGCTACTATAACATTGAGCTTTCCCTTTTAATATCTATCTATCTATCTATCTATCTATCTATCTATCTATCTACCTCAGTATGGACTTGTGGATTCCTATTTTATTTGATGAATTTATCATCTCTTATTACCATTATATATCTTGATACTTTAATTGTTCCAGACTTGGCTAGTGAGAGCACATTCAAGTTGGCCTCTGCGTCCTTTGGACTTATTTCCATTATACTTTGAGTGCTTCCTGACTTTCTGGCCAAACAAGATGTTCTAGGCTCCTTCTGTACTTTCTCTGACTCAGCCGTGGAACCAGGAAGCCCTGCTCCTTTTAATAGAGAATGATTTTTAGAAACCAAGATTTTGGTGATAGGTGTGCTTGCTGCTATTGGGATCTCACTGCTTTAGTATCTTTTAATAGTCAGAACTAGAAAATATATGCGTGCACACGCACACACACACACAGATACTGAAAACCTACAGTGCATATTGATGCCTCCAATTCCAAAGCAATGCTACATGGTTTATTCAGCTTCTCCCCTTTCATACTTGTAACTCCCCCTTTCAACAGTGAGAAACCCGACACTCATTATCCTGAATATATTTACTTATTTGCTCAATCTCTCTGTATGAAACTAGTCTACTGACTCTGCCAGGCCACTGCCCTGCTTAGCAAACTCGCTTTGTGTGGGCCACTGATCTCAAGGGCTTTAGAACTGAATTATTAAGGAAAGAAGACAGGAAAGCCTTGGTTTGCTTTTAGAATGGGAATATTATAGATTGTAAAGACCTTATATGTGTGGATCAGCAACACTAGCAACATGGATCAGCTTAGGAAGGTGACTTGGTCAGGCGCGGTGGCTCACGCCTATAATCCCAGCACTTTGAGAGGCTGACGAGGGCAGATCATGAGGTCAAGAGATTGAGACCATCCTGGCCAACATGGTGAAACCCTGTCTCTATTAAAAACACAAAAATTAGCTGGGTGTGGTGGTGTTCGCCTGCAGTCCCAGCTACTCCGGGAGGCTAAGGCAGGAGAATCGCTTGAACCTGGAAGGTGGAGGTTGCAGTGAGCCAAGATTGCACCACTACACTCCAGCCTGGTGACAGAGCAAGACTCCATCTCAAAAAAAAAAAAAAAAAAAAAAAGAAGGTGACTTCAGAAGTTCTGATTTTATGTCCTTTTTTCACTAACAATCTGTGACACACTTTATGTACAGAGATGAAGTAGGGCTTCTGGATATCCTGAAGTCCCTAGGTTACTGAGACTGTCAGGTATTGCTATTTTGGATATTGCATTTAAAGAGAAGTTTGCTATATTTTATGCATGTTTAGGTGTTTTCATAGTGAATGTGTTTTCAAATTAGATTGGCCTCTTTTCAAAATATATAAGGCTGGGCGCAGTGGCTCACGCCTGTAATCCCAGCACTTTGGGAGGCTGAGGTGGGTGGATCACGAGATCAGGAGATCGAGACCATCCTGGCTAACACGGTGAAACCCCGTCTCTACTAAAAATACAAAAAAATTAGCCGGCATGGTGGTATGCGCCTGTAGTCCCAACTACTGGGGAGGCTGAGGCAGGAGAATGGCGGTAACCCAGGAGGCGGAGCTTGCGAGACGAGATCTCGCCACTGCACTCCAGCCTGGCCACAGAGCGAGACTCAGTCTCAAAAAATATATATGTGTGTGTGTGTGTGTGTGTGTATACACATACATACAGAGAGAGAGAGAGAGAGAGAGAGGGAGAGAGACAAGATCTCACTATGTTACCCAAGCTGGTTTCAAACTTCTGAGCTCAAGTGATCCTCCCGTCTCAGCCTCCCAAAGTGGTAGGATTACAGGCATGAGCCACTATGCCCAGCCAGATTGTTCTCTTTATTACCAGAAATTTTGGTCTTGAACACGAGTTTGAAAGTGTCTTAGTTGAGTAATTCCTCTGAAAAGTCTGCCTGTACTTCTACTGGCAAGTAAACTGTTAATGTGGCCAGGTCTAGAATGAAGGCCACTGGCTACCCCCTGGAAACTTCCAGTCCTTGGAGAATGCCTGGAAAACCTCTGGAAAACATCCAGACATCAGGCCTTTCCAAGGTCTGCCCATCTTGACTCCTATGCCTGGTGGAGTGAACCAGCTCATTCTAAGAGGCTTTCGGGCACCTCTGTGAAGCTGCTCACTCAAGAGTCCATGCAATCACCACACAGAGTTTCAGCCACTGACCCATCATCCAAAGTGAGCAGCTTTGGAGAAGGGGCTCATGCCCCAGGACTAGGTGAATGTGTCTCATGATTCCTCCCCACAGCCATAAAAGACTTTATTTTGCATTCCGTGCATTTTTAGGATTCCTGCTGTAAAATGCTACTCTGGTGAGCCATCCTGCCCAGATCCACCTAAATGTGGTACAATTCCTTAGTTTCACTGTGGAGGAAATAATCAAGACTCCTCAAAGCAAGGCACAGCGAATGGCTTGAACACTTCTGAATTTCATTCTGATGGATTTTGATCCCATATTCTTTGAGACAGCTGTTTCTGTAGAATCGGTGACTTCTTTCCAGACTCAGATGTACCTCTGAACTGATTTTTAGCTGTTCATTCTGTACTATGCATTTCTTGTGCTCTGATTTTTTTTTTTTTTTTTGCAGGAATGCTGCCTTCATATCACCAATAGTGTTTATGTTAGAATGTGCCCCTTCAGTGACTGTGGCAGTCTGCAATTAATCCACTCAATGGCTAGGGCCTTTAACGAGTATTATATACTTCCAAGAAGGTGCTAGCAGAGAGCCTCACCATGCATTTTACAGCAAAGAAGTGAGCAATGTCATTAAGACACCCTCCAACTTGCAGTTTTTAGACAGAAGGCCAATTCTGTATGTATAAGAACACTGTATGTATTAAACGTGGTAATGATCTCCCAGGCTGCTGGAACCATTTGTTCACTATCACTGAACCATGACTGATGACATCTGGTAAAATGCTTTCCCTAAAAATCCTGCAAATTCACCTGACGTTCTGGTTCTGGGTAAAACAGAGACAGTAAAATATCTTGAGGCAAATATTAAGGACAATACCACAGCACAGGAGAACTGGACACTAGAGCCGAGTCTTCCCTTTTTCTTCCTTCTGTACAGCATGGAAAGCCAGTCAGCAGGCTCCAGGAAGCAGCCTTTCTGATATTCTCTTTGTTCTTTTTTTTGAGACAGAGTCTAGCTCTGTCACCCAGGCTGGAGTGCAGTGGCACGATCTCGGCTCACTGCAACCTCTGCCTCCCGGGTTCAAGCGATTCTCCTGCCTCAGCCTCCTGAGTAGCTGGGACTACAGGCACGCACCATCATGCCTGGCTAATTGCTGTATTTTTAGTTGAGACGGGGTTTCACTGTGTTGGCCAGGCTGGTCTCGAACTCCTAACCTCAAGCGAGCTACCAGCTTCGGCCTCCCAAAGTGCTGGGATTACAGGCGTGAGCCACTGGGGCTCCCCACTCTGATATTCTCTCAACTGCCTGTAAGCTCCACACTGCCCTCAGGATGGTGGTCTAATGCCTTAGCGTGGCTGTCAAGCCATCTGTGTTTTGACTGACCTTATCCCCCGACACTCCCAGATCGTGAGCCTTGTGCTTGGTGTTGCCTACAATCTCCATAGCCTTCCCCATCCTTCCACCTTTGCACACCTACTTAAATTCCTCCATGGTTGCAATTAGCTCTCAGCTGCCTTATTTGCTTATTCATCTCTCACTCCACTAGACTGCAAGCCCTTCCATAGCAGGAAACATGAACTACTCCTATTTATTCCTATGTACATGCTTGGGACATAGAAAGCAAGAATTATTTGTTGAACGACTGGATGGATGAATGAATGCTTCAAAAGAGCCATTTAAAATGTAGATTCTCATTGAATGCTCAGGTTTCAGGGTGATGGCTGTGTTCACTTGTTTAGCAATAGTAGAGGACACTTTCACTACCTGCTAGCGTTTGGCTCCTCAGTTTTGTTTAACAGAGATGTAGTATTGGGGCAACAGTAACGAGTTAGAGAACAGGCAGGTTTTCAACAACAGCCCTTTATTGCAGCAAAAAATAATCTGAGCCAACCACAACCTAAATCACTGTTGCTGGCAATGACAGGAGTTAAAAGGAGAATCAAAATGATTATGTTGAACCACTCTGGCATCCGGCATCTATTACAGTGCATCCTCAGTTCATGTTACTATTTTTGTAGCTAATAACTTATCAGTTTTTTCAATAATTGATCTTATATATTTAATATATATATTAATTTCACATTACTTAGATACAAGTGCCATGAAAGATTGCTAAGTCTAAAAGCAGAAGTGAATGTGGTCTAAAAAAGTGAGTTTGATGAATTTCTTTTCTATTGAGCTGGCTGCTCATTTGACTAAATCAACTAATCCACACAGGTGTTTGGGTGTCAAGTACGTGTTGCCTAAGTCATATTCTTTTGAGCTAGAAAAGTTGTTCCACTTAATTTCAAACCATTTTGTTAATACTTTCCAAATTTCTGGAAATCTGCTCACTTAAAACTTACTTGGATGTCTAATGGTTTGCAAGTTTTGTATTTTAGCAGTAGTATCCACCACTACCCTGATGTGCAACACACACTGCACATTTTACAACTTTATACTTGAAGACTTAAAAGTCTCCCTTTGATTGATTAGCGGTGTTGAAAATGATGGGTCATGTCTATGATGCAAAATCAATTGACAAAAAATACTGAATGGCTTTAAAAGGGAAAAGCATCTCTGAATTATGTTTGTAAAGGAACACCTTTAATTTTTGTTAAATTCTACTTTCTGTTCTTAGTTTTTTGTCTTTTTTCTTTTTCTTTTTTATTTAGAGATGGGGTCTCACTGCATTGCTCAGGCTGGTCTGAAACTCCTGGCTTCAAGTAATCCTCCCACCTTGGCCTCCCAAAGTACTGGCATTACAGGCATGAGCTACTGTGCCCAGCCCAATGTTTTGCTTTTCAATAAACTTTGTTTTCTTTTTTATTTATTTAGTCTTACCAGACCAAATTATTTTCATTAACAGTTATGGTCAGAGTTGGAGCTTGGGAGCAATAAGAAGGAACAGGTTATAATAATAAAAATACTATTTCCCTAATACTTGTTTGTAAACCATGCTTTTTGTTTTTGTTTTTCAACATACCCATTTTTCTCAATAGGCTATATGGCTGAAAAGTTTTCAGAAAGTTCTATTAAAAAATAACCAAAGTCTTACACTTAATAGATTTTTAGTAACTTTGTTAAATGAATGTCAGACACAAAGCTAATGCTAGTATTTGGAAGTGATGTCGTTGAAGTTTTGATAAGGACATTTAAAGTTATGGATGATAATTAAGTCTTACTGTAAATTACTACCTGACTATGAAACTTAGTACAGTCAATGTAGGTCTGTAAGAGAAATAATAAAGATAGAATAGTCATGACTAGGTGCTTTTCTTCTTAATCATTCAGGGGAAGGAGCAAAAAAGATAATGAACATTTTTTTGAATACCTATTTGTGCCACTCAATAATTCAGGAACTTCAGAGATCTCACTTAATCCTTTCAGCAAAACAGGTTACAAATAAAGAATCTGAGGTTCATAAAAGTTTGGAAATTCATACAACTTCAGAGACACGGGTTGGGGGATGGTGGGACTGGGGATTAAACCCAAGCCTGCCTGGCTCCAAGGCAGTTTCCACTGCAGGGTCTACTGTATTTGGAACTTCTATCAGGTAGTTCTGGTAGCTTTTTGGAAGAAAGTGTAGAAGAAAGTTTGAAAGTCATTCTTATGATCGGTTTGCTTCCTGGTTCCTAACCAACCAAGTGGATCTAAGTGAGGCCACTTTGTAAACAGGTCGTTCTCCAAATTGATGAACACAGCAGAATCTGAGACATTTTCAGAAACTTTGTACTGCAGATTTAATATGGTCTGTTGCTCAGGGGAAGTGGAGATTGTTGAGACTGTAGGCACCCTTATTTTCCCTCTCACATAGCAATCTTTTTTTTTTTTTTTTTAAGACAAGGTCTCGCTCTGTCACCCAGGATGGAGTGCTGCGGTGTGATCACAGCTCACTGCAGCCGCAACCTCCTGGGCTAAAGTGATCTTCCCACCTCAGCCTCCCAAATAGTGGGGATTACAGGTGTGAGCAACCACGCCCCACAGTAGCAATCCTTTTCTTAAACCAACAGCAGGACAAATGTCTTCCTGAAGATTTATAACACCTGGTAGTGATCCCAACTCCTTCTGGGCCTGCTTAAGACTAAGTTTCTGGTTAGGAAAGAAGAAACTGCAGAGCTTAGTAGTTAAGGGCACACAGGAGTCAGACAACCTTGGGTGTGAATCCCGGCACTGCCATGGTACTAATGTGTTGCATGAGTCATGTTGAGAGGTGAGGCCAGCTGGACTTCCTGGGTCCAGTGGGGACTTGGGGAACTTTCCTGTCTTACAAGAGGATTGTAAAACGCACCAATCAGCAGGATTCTAAAAGTAGCCAGTCACGGGAAGGATTGAAAAAGAGGGCACTCTGATAGGATAGAAACGGAACATGGGTGGGGACAATAAGGGAATAAAAGCTGGCACCCCAGCCAGCAGCAGCATCCCGCTTGGGTCCTCCTCCATGCTGTGGAAGCTTTTTCACTCTTCACAATAAACCTTGCTACTGCTCACTCTTTGGGTCCCGGCCATCTTTAAGAGCTGTAACACTCACCGTGAAGGTCTGTGGCTTCATTCTTGAAGTCACTGAGACCACGAACCCACTGGCAGGAACCAAGTCCAGACACAATGTTATGCAAGCTTTCTAGGCCCTTTCTGTAAAATGGGTATAATAATAGTATCTAAGTCATGGGGATTTTGTGAGGATTAAATGAAATGCCTGTTAAGCATTTAAAATGCCTGGCACATTGAAAGTTCTTTTTGGAGACAGTCTTGCTGTGCCACCCAGGCTGGAGTGCAGTGACATGATCTCTGCTCACTGCAGCCTCTGCCTCCTGGGTTCAAGCGATTCGGTGCCTCAGCCCTGAGTAGCTGGGATTACAGGCATGCGCCAACACGCCCACCCAATTTTTGTATTTTTAGTAGAGATGGGGTTTCACCATGTTGGCCAGGGTGGTCTGGAACTCCTGACCTCAGGTTATCCGCCTGCCTCGACCTCCCAAAGTGCTAGGATTACAGGTGTGAACCACTGCCTTTGGGTCAAACGTACTTAATTCTTATTGATGTCCACATTCAACAATTACTAGGTTTGTTTTTTCTGCATCCAGCTGCAAATGATCTTCAAAGCTGTGAACTCAGGAAATCTCAGAGGCATTTATAGGCTTTCCAACCAGAGATGATATTTGTAATTCTAAGAAGTAAATAGAAATCCTTAAGAGAACCCCTTTCAAGCTAAGTTCCCATCCAATATGGAGTGGTGGCTTCGAATGATCCTTTTGGCTTATCTTTTTAAGTGTAAGAATTTTTGATGAATCACACTTCGTACCTATTTGGTCACTTTCACTAAAGTACAAAACCAGTCTGCCACCAGAAAAAATTTAATAACCTTGAGACTCAGAGAAGCAATGCTGCCTGATTGGTGGACAGCCAGACCAGTGGGGGTCAGACGTGGCTCTTCGGCTCCGGACATGGGAATGTGGTGGAAATGAGATCCTCCAGCGATTCTAAGGAGTGTTTTGTTCTTCTGGCTTAAGAGAAGGGCAGAGGACAGAACCAAGGGGAGAGACAGGCCCAGCCATTGTCTGACGTGAGGCACGATAACACATTAGAGGGCTGGTTTAGCAAAGGGCAAGGTAGAGTTGGCATTAGACGCGCCTGCAAAGGGAGGCGGGCAAGAGCTTCAAGACGCCAACCACACTTGAGCAGCCCGGGCTCACGTCTGGTAAGGTTTACGCCGCCTGTTCCCGCCATCTGGCAGCTCCCTCCCAGAAGGGTGAGTTTGGTTCTTGGCAAATCCCTTTCGGACACACAAGCTCTTTTATTAAAATATAACCCCACTAACAGATTGCAGACTAGGCACAGAAGCCCCAAAGCACCCCCAGAGACCGCAGCAGTCCCGCCCCGCCGCCCCCGGATCCGCGCGGCCGCCAGAAGCTCCCCTCCCCCAGATCTTGGCCCCTCCCTGAGGCGCGCGAGCGTGTCGTCGCCCGCTCCCGGCCAATCAGGGCGCGCGACCAAAATAGCGCCGTATAAAAGCTGGATGGCGGGCGCGGCCGATGCAGAGCCTCGCGCTGGGGTGGGGTTGCGCGCGCAGGTGAGGGGGGCGGGGCCGGCGCCACCGGCGGGGCGGGGCGGACACTCCCACCGCGCACCTGCTTCTGCCTGACGTGTACCCGGAAGGTCGTCAGCTCAGGCTCCAAATATGTAACAGTGAGTTTCTAAGTGAGTCACACGGACGCGGTTGGTTTCCAGTGAGGCATAACTCATCGCTTCACTCTTCTCAACGGTTCCCTCTTCGGAAGGAAGCGCAGTCCGCAGCGTCGTCCGAGGGCGTGATCGCCTGCGTCGCACCCGCGTCTCCAGTGGCCACCCCTTGTCCTACAGGAACGCGCATCTGCTTAGCAGGCGCTGAGCCCTTGAGGAGGCCTAAAATGAATGAACGCGGCTGTGCCTCCTGAGCAGGCTCACAGTTGTGGGTGGGGGACAGAAGGGTGTCCATGCCTAAGGTCGACGGCGATAAGACAGACGTTCTTCCCAGGAGGAGATCAGTTCCAGGTGGGAGGCATTTCTAGGAGTCACCTTTCTCCGAGGAAGTGACCTGAGCTGTAGGAGGTGGAATCACAAAGGCTTTGGTGCCCTACACACCTGGGTTTTAGCCTTAGCTTGAGTCACTCACCCAGTCTGTGACGCTGAACACATCAGCAAACCTCAAACTTTCCCTATCTTTAAGATGCAGATAATAGCCAGTCACCATGGCATGTGCTTGTAATGGCAGCTACTCGGGAGGCTGAGGCAGGAGGATCTCTTGAACCTGGGAGGTGGAGGTTGCAGTAAGCCGAGATCGTGCCACTCGCTCCAGCCTGGGCAACAGAGCGAGACTCCATCTCAATAAATAAATAAATAACACTACATGACTGATAGCATATTTTTGAGGAGCATCTCTCCCCCTCCGTGCTTGGGTTTAATCCCCCTTCCTCCCTCCCTCCCTCTCTCCCTCCCTCCCTTCCTCCCTTCTTTCTTCCTTCGTCACGTTTCTCTTCATTTCTTTTTTCTCCATCATTCCTTCATTTTTCTTATTTTTTCCTAACTGACATAATTTACACACAATAAATCGCACAGAAATTAAGAGGACAGCTGGGTGAAGTTTTACATATGTATACACATGTCATTAGCCCCTAGGTCAAGATCTAGAACATTTCCATCACCCCAGGTTTCCAACTGCTCCTTCCGGTCAGTAGTACTTCCCCAGAGGTAACCACTATTCATTTGGACTTAAATTACCAAGTATGAGTTGTGTCTACTCTTAAACTTCATGTAATTGCAATCAAGCATTATGCTTTATTCCAAACTTGTCCAACCTGCACAGGCCACGGTTTTGAATGTGGCCCAACACAAATTTGTAAACTTTCTTAAAACATTGCGAGATTTTTTGTGACTTTATTTATTTATTTATTTTTTTGAGACAGAGTCTCTGTTGCCCAGGCTGGAGTGCAGTGGTGTGATCTCGGCTTACTGTAACCACCACTTCCCAGGTTCAAGCGATTCTCATGCCTCAACCTCCCGAGTAGCAGAGATTACAGGCTGGTGCCACCACACCTGGCTAATTTTTGTATTTTTAGTAGAGATGGGGTTTCACCATATTGGGCAGGCCGGTCTCAAACTCCCGACCTCAGGTGATCTGACCACCTCGGCCTCCCAAAGTGCTGGGATTACAGGCATCAGCCACCGTGCACCGCCTTGTGATTTTTTTTTTTTTTTTTTTAGCCCATCAGCTATTGTTAATTTTAGTGTATTTTATGTGTGGCCCAAGGCAATTCTTCCAGTGTGGCCCAGGGAAGCCAAAAGATTGGACACCTTTGCATTTCTGTTTTTTTTCACCCACCGTAGTGTCTGTAAGATTCCTCCATGTTATCACACGTATCAGTAGTTTGAAGTTTGTTTATTACTGAATAGTATTCTATTGCATGAATATACTTAAGTTAACTTATCCTTTTTACCATTGATGTGTATGTGGGTTGTTTTCAGTTTTTGGCTATTATGCATAAAGCTGCTCTGAACATTCATGTAGTATGATGAATAATTGATTTTAGTAGGATATATACCTATAAAAGGAATTTTTGTGTCATAGGATGATAGGTGTATATTTAGTTTTAGTAGACACTGCTGGCAGTTTCCCAAAAGGATTGAATCAATTTTTGAAAATTGGCCGGCCGCGGCAGCTCACACCTGTAATCCCAGCACTTTGGGAGGCCGAGGCAGGTGGATCACGAGGTCAGGAATTCGAGACTAGCCTGGCCAATATGGTGATTCTCCATCCCTACTAAAAAAAAAAAAAAAAAAAAAATTAGCTGGGCATGGTGGCATACGCCTGTAGTCCCAGCTACTTGGGAGGCGTAGGCAGAAGACTCTCCTGAGCTCAGGAGGCAGAGGTTGCAGTGAGCTGAGATCATGCCAATGCACTCCAGCCTGGGTGACAGAGCGAGACTACATCTCAAAAAAAAAAAAAAAAAAAAAAAGGGCTGGTCGAGGTGGCTCACGCCTGTGATCCCAGCACTTTGGGAGTCCAAGGCAGACAGATCACCTGAGGTCAGAAGTTCGAGACCAGCCTGACCAACATGGAGAAACCGCGTCTCTACTAAAAATACAAAATTAGCTGGCCATGGTGGCGCATGCCTGTAATCCCAGCTAGCTACTCGGGAGGCTGGGGCAGGAGAATCACTTGAACCTGGGAAGTGGAGGTTGCGGTAAGCCGAGATCATGCCATTGCACTCCATCCAGCCTGGGCAACAAGAGTGAAACTCCATCTCAAAAAAAAAAAAAAAAAAAAGAAAAGAAGAAAAGAAAATTATAGTTACTTCACATCCTTGCCAACAATTGGTGTTAACAGTCTTAAATTTTTGATGGTTATGCAGCAGTATTTCCTAGTGGTTTTTTTTTTTTTTTTTTTGAGACAGAATTCTGTCACCCAGGCTGGAGTGCAATGACACAATATTGGCTCACTGCAACCTCTGCCTGCCGGGTTCAAGCAATTCTCCTGTCTCAGCCTCCTGAGAAGCTGGGATTACCGGCATGCGCCACCATACCCGGCTAATTTTTGTATTTTTAGTAGAGACGGGGTTTCCATGTTGGCAAGGCTGGTTTTGAACTCCTGACCTCAGGTGATCTGCTCACCTTGGCCTCCCAAAGTGCTGGGATTACAGATGTGAGCCACCGCACACGGCCAAAATCAGGTTGTTTTCTTACCATTGAATTTTGAGAGTTCTTTAAATATTCTGGATACAAGTTCTTTATTAAAAAGACTCCCTTCCATTGACTTTGCACCTGCCACTTTGTGAAAAGTCAGTTGGCCATATTTGTGTGAATTTATTTCTGGACCATTTGTTCTGTTTCATTGATCTGTGTCTATCCCTTCACCGACACGACACTGTCTTGATTGCTGTAGCTTTAAAGTAAGTCTTAGCACCCTCAAACTTTGTTCTTTTTCCTGATTACTTGGGTATTTTACTTCATTTGACTTTCCATATGTATTTTAGGCTTGTCTATATGTTTTAACAATCCTGCTGGGAATTTTGTTTTTTTTTTGTTTGTTTTGTTTTGTTTTTCAGACAGAGTCTCAGTCTGTAGCCCCAATGGAGTGCAGTGGTGCCATCATAGCTCACTGTAACCTCAAACTCCTGGGCTCAGGGGATCTTTCTGCCTCAGCCTCCTGAGTAGCTAGGATCACAGGTGTGCATCACCACACCTGGCTAATTAAAAAAAAAATTTTTTTTTTTTTTTGGTAGAGACGGAGGTCTCGCTATGTTGCCCATACTGGTCTCAAAATTCCTGGCCTCAAGTGATCCTCCTGTCTCAGTCCCTGAAATGCTGGGATTACAGGTGAGCCACTGTGCCCCACCACGTGGGGGATTTTGGTTGTATTTGTGTTAAATCTATAGATCAATTGGAGGAGAATTGACAACTGTATTGAGTCTTCCAGTCTGTGAATATAGTATGTCTTTACATTTATTTAGATTGTTTTATTTCTTTCATCAGCATTTTGTGGTGTTCATATATAGATCCTTTACGTGGTTTGTTAGATTTATGCAGACTATTTTTCAAAGCCACTGTGATTTTAAAAATTTGGTTTCCGGATATTCATTACTATTATAAAGAAATATAGTTGGTTTTCATGTGTTAACCTTGTATCCTTCAATCTCACTAAACTGACATTGGTTTTAGAAGGTTTTTATGGAATCCATGAGATTTTTTACACAGGCAGTCATGTTGTTTGTGAATAGGTACTAGGGACAGTTGCGTTTTCTCCTTTCCAATCTGTATGACTTTCATTAAATTTTATTTCCCTGTTTGACAAGATAGGTCTTCCCGTGCAATGTTGAGTAGGAGGGGTGAGGTGGACTTCCTTGCCTTGTTCCTGATCTTAGAGGGAAAGAAGCATTACATCTTTCACAGTGTGTTTAGTTATAGGCTTTTTTGTAGGTGTGCTTTATCAGTTTAGAGAGCTCTGTTCGATTCCTCATTTGCTGACTGCTTGTACCGTGAATTGATGTTGAATATTGTCGGTTGACATGGTCTTGTTGCAGATTACATTTTCATTGGTTTTCAAATATTGCATCCCGGGAATAAACCCCGGATCATGGTGTGTAATTTTTTTTTATGTATTACGGTTTCAATTTGTTAGTATTTTGCATCTGTGTTGATGAGGGATATTGATTCATGAGGATCTTTTTTTTTTTTTTGTATTTTCTTTATCTGGTTTTAGTATCATGATGATGCTCATCTCATAAAATGAGTTAGGAAGCATTCCTTCCACTTCTGTTTTCTGGAAGAAACTATGTAGAGCTCATGTTATATCTTTCTAAAATCTTTGGTACTATTTGCTGATGAAACCATTTGGGGCTGCAGATTTCTGTTAAGGAAGATTTTCAACTAGAAATTCAACTTTTTTAATAGATAAAGGATTTATTTAGGTTTTTAATTTATTCTTGGATGAGTTTTGGTAGCTCGTGGCCATCAAAGAATTGATCCAGTTTATGTAAGTTGTCAAATTTATGTGTGCACAGTTGTTTGTGTAATTTATTACCCTTTTAGAGTCTGTGGGGTGCTCAGTGATAGCCTATCCTTCATTCCTAATTATTGGTTTTGATTTTTTAAAATTAATTTCCTATTTTCAATTCCAATGATTTCTGTTCTAATTTTTATTATTATTTTCCTCTTATTCTGCTTGCTTTAGGCTTATATTCTTTTCTTTTTATAGTTTTCTAAGGTGGAAGCTTGGATTATTGATACTAAATCTTTCTTCTTTTTTTTGAGACAGAGCCTTGCTCTTGTCGCTCAGACTGGAGTGCAATGGCACAATCTTGGCTCACTGCAACCTCCACCTCCCAGGTTCAAGTGATTCTCCTGCCTCAGCCTCCTAAGCAGCTGGGATTACAGGTGCCTGCCACCACTCCTGGCTAATTTTTTATTTTTAGTAGAGACGGGGTTTTGCCATGTTGGCCAGGCTGGTCTCTAACTCCTGACCTCATGATCAGCCCGCCTTGGCCTCCCAAAGTGCTGGGATTATAGGCATGAGCCACCGTGCCTGGCCTCTTCTTTTCTAATATATGCATTAAGTGCTAAAAATGTCCATCGAAGCATTGCTTTTACTATATCCCACAAGATTTGGTAAGTTGTATTTTCATTTTTCTTTGGTTCAAAACAATTAAAAATTTCTCTTGAGACTTTTTATTTTACACAGGTGTTATTTAGAAAAACGCTGTTTATTCTCTAAATATTTTCAGCATTTTTAGCTCTCTGTTACTGCCTTTCAAAAATTATTTATGTAGTTTTAATTTTTCACTTTTTAGTTTTAATTCCACTGTTGTCTAACAGCAACTTTGTATTATTTCTGTTCTTTTAAATTTGTTGAGGTATGTTTTCTGGCTAGGATATGATCTAGGTTGGTGAATGTTCCACGTGATCTTGGGAAGAATGTGTATTCTGATGTTGATGGATGAAGTAGTCTACAGATGTCAGTTCGATCCAGTTGATTGATTGATGCTGTTTGGTTTAACTATATCTGGACTGCCTACTGAATCTGTCAGTTACTGACAGAGGAGTGTTGAAGTCTCCAACCATAATATTTGATTTGTCTATTTCTCCCTGGATTTTTTTTTTTTTTTGAGATGGAGTCTCGCTCTGTCTCCAGGGTAGAGTGCAGTGGCGCGATCTTGGCTCACTGCAACCTCCACCTCCCGGGTTCAAGCAGTTCTCCTGCTTCAGCCTCCTGAGCAGCTGGGACTACAGGCTACCACACCTGGCTAATTTTTGTACTTTTAGTAGAGACGGGGTTTCACCATGTTGGCCAGAATGGTCTCAATCTCTTGACCTCGTGATCCGCCCGCCTCAGCCTCCCAAAGTGCTGGGATTACAGGCGTGAGCCACCACGCCTGGCCTTTTTTTTTATATGTATATTTTAAGATGGAGTCTTGCTCTGTCTGTGCACCCAGGCTGGAGTACAAATGATGTGATCTCGGCTCACTGCAACCTCTGCCTCCCAGGTTCAAGCAGTTCCTCTGCCTCAGCCTCCCAAGTAGCTGGGATTACAGGCACCCACCATCACACCTTGCTAATTTTTGTATTTTTAGTAGAGACGGGGTTTCACCATGTTGGCCAGGCTGGTCTTGAACTCCTGACCTCAAGTGATCCTCCTGCCCTGGTCTCCCAAAATGTTGGGATTACGGTCATGAGCCACTGCTCCTGGTCCTTTTTTTTTTTTTTTTTTTTTTTTTAACAGAGTCTTGCTCTGCCACCCAGGCTGGAGTGCAGTGGCATGATCTTGGCTCACTGCAACCTCTGTCTCCCATGCTCAAGCGATTCTGCTGCCTTAGCCTCCTGAGTAGCCGGGACTATAGGCATGCGCCATCAGGCCTGGGTAATGTTTGTATTTTTAGTACAGATGGGATTTCACTATGCTGGCCAAGCTGGTCTCGAACGCCTGACCTCAGGTGATCCACCTGCCTCAGCCTCCCAAAGCGCTGAGACTACAGGCATGAGCCACCATGCCTGGCCATTTTTTTCTTCCTTTGATGTAAATTTTCCTTTCTTTATGTAGATCTGAGTTTCTGACCTATATAGTTTCCCTTTTTTCGAAAAACGTACCTTAGCATACCTTGTAAGGCAGTTTCCTGGCAACAAATTCCCCCAGTTTTTGTTTATCTGAGAAAGTCTTTATTTCCCCTTTTTTTGAAGGATAATTTCACTGGATACAGAATTCTAGGTTGGTGAGTTTTTGCTTTTTTCTTTTTAAAATATTTCATTCCACTGTCGTCTTGCTTACATTGTTTCTGATGAGAAGTCTAATATAATTCTTATCTCTCTTCTGCACAAACAAGGTATTTTTATTCTGCTTTCTTTCTAGATATCCTCTTAGTCTTTGGTTTTCTGCAGTTTGAATGTGACGTGCCTAGCTAGAGATTTTTTGGTGTTTATCCTGCTTGGTGTTCTCTGATCTTCCTGGAGCCGTGTTTAGATGTCATTAATTTTGGAAAATTCCTAGTGATTATTACTTTGAATATTTCTTTTGCTTATTTCTTTCTTCTTCTGCTATTCCCATTAAATGCATATTAGACCTTTTATAATTGTCCCACAGTAAGTGATACTCTGTTTGAGCATTTCCTTCCTTTCTTCCTTCCTTTTCTCCCTCCCTCTCTCCCTTCCTCCCTCCCTCCCTCCTTCCTTCCTTTTTCTTTCTTTCTTTTTTTAATTTTTGAGACAGAGTCCCGCTCTGTCGCCCAGGCTGGAGTGCAGTGGTGCGATCTCAGCTCACTGGCTCACTGCAACCTCCACCTGCCAGGTTCAAGCGATTCTCCTGCCTCAGCCTCCTGGGTAGCTGGGATTACAGGTGCCTGCCACCACGCCCGGCTAATTTTTGTATCTTTAGTAGAGATGGGGTTTCACCATGTTGGCCAAGCTGGTCTCGAACTCCTGAACTCAGTTGATCTGCCTGCCTCAGCCTCCCAAAGTGCTGGGATTATAGGTGTGAGCCATGGCCCCTGGCCCTGTTTGAACACTTTCATTCTCTTTTTTTTTTTTCTCATGTTTCAGTTTGGGAAGTTTCTGTTGACGTATCTCACAGCACACTGAATCTTTCTTCAGGCACATATAACCTACTGATGATACCGTAAAGGCATTTTTCATTTCTCTCACAATGTTTTTAATTTCTAGGATTTTCTTTTGATTCATTCTTTTAGTTTCCATCTTTTTCATTATTTCCCTTCTATTCTTGCATGTCATCTGCCTTTTCCCTTATATCCTCATTATTTTAAATTCCCTACCTGATAATTCCAAAGTTTGTGCCACATCTGAGTCAGAGTCTAATGCATAGTTTGTTCTTCAGACTATTTTTCTTGTATGTTAGCATCCTTGTAATTTTTTGTTCAAAGTCAGACACGATGTATCAGGCAATAGGAACTGAGATGATTAGGCTTTCAATGTGAGGATTTACGTTAATTTGGCCAGGAGCAGACCTGTGTTTAACGTTTGCTGTACCTGTAGTGCCAGATGCTTCCTCTACTTTCCTTTTTCTTTTTTTTTGAGATGGAGTCTCGCTCTGTCGCCCAGGCTAGAGTGCAGTGGCGCGATCTTGGCTCACTGCAAGCTCCGCCTCCTGGGTTCACGCCATTCTCCTGTCTCAGCCTCCCAAGTAGCTGGGACTACAGGCGCTCGCCACCACGCCCTGCTAATTTTTTGTATTTTCAGTAGAGACGGGGTTTCACCATGTTAGCCAGGATGGTTTCTAACTCCTGACCTCGTGATCTGCCCGCCTTGGCCTTCCAAAGTGCTGGGATTACAGGCATGAGCCACCGCGCCCGGCCTAGTTTCCTTTTTCTTGTCTTTGGGTTACCCTAAAACCTCCTTCTTCAATGGAGTCTGTGCTTTACACCTCTCTCAGTTGCAATCCTGTTTGCTGTTGTTACACAGGAACCCTGTTGATGTGATAATTTGAGGGAGAGGAGGTGCTCTCTAACCATCTGATTAAATCTCAGCTTTTTAATGGCTCTGAAACCTCTAAAGGTGGACTGTGACCTTCAGAAGCTGTTCTTAGCTTTTTTTTCTCTTCCTTTACCTGATACAGGAAGGCTAGAGGGGCTGGAGTTGGTTAATTGCCATTCCTCCAAATGAGATAAGACTCAGGTAAAATAGTTTCCCTTAGAAGGCAGGCCTTTGTTATAGAGAACTGAGTGTTTTTCAACATGTTTACTTTCCCCCTGGATGTATTTTTAAATGGTTACTTTTCCTTTTCCCCTGCCTGAAACCCTGGTGAGGCTTCTGGAAATAAAGCCCATGAAAGTGTGGGGCCCCTCTAAGACTAGGCCCTCAGGGCAGCTTAACCAGAAGTTCTGTTGTTTACGTTTAAATATTAGCTAGTTATCTTTCTCTTATGATTTTGATTTTGTAACCGCCCAAGGGGTTCACATTGCCTGCTGCCTAGACAGAGCCGATTGATCAAGACAGGGGAATTGCAATAGAGAATGAGTAATTCATGCAGAGCCGACTGTGCAGGAGACCAGAGTTTTATTGTTACTCCAATCAGTCTCCCCCAGCATTCTGGGAGCAGAGTTTCTAAGGACAGCTTGGTGGATGGGGGAAGCCAGTGAGCCGGGGGTGCTGATTGGTCAGGGATAAAATCACAGGGAGTCAAAGCTGTCTTCTTGCTCTGAGTCAGTTCCTTGGTGGGAACCACAAGATCAGATGAGCCAGTTAATCCATCTGGGTGGTGTCAGCTGATCCATCAAGTGCAGGGTCTGCAAATATCTCAAGCACTGATCTTAGGAGCAGTTTAGGGAGGGTCAGAATCTTGTAGCCTCCAGCCACATGACTCCTAAACCATAATTTCTAATCTTGTGGCTAATGTTAGTCCTACAAAGGCAGTCTAGTCCCCAGGCAAGAAGGAGGTCTGCTTTGGGAAAGGGCTGTTATAGTCTTTGTTTTAAACTATAAACTAAACTTCTCCAAAAGTTGGTTTGGCTTATGCCCAGGAATGAACAAGGACAACTTGGAGGTTAGAAGCAAGATGGAGTCGGTTAAATTAGATCTCTTTCACTGTCTCGGTCATAATTTTGCAAAGGTGGTTTCAATCTCCACTGTGATTGTAGAACTTTTTTTTTTTTTTTTTTTTTTGAGATGGAGTCTCGCTCTGTCACCCAGGCTGGAGTGCAGTGGCGCAATCTCGGCTCACTGCAAGCTCTGCCTCCCAGGTTCATGCCATTCTTCTGCCTCAGCCTCCCGAGTAGCTGGGACTACAGGCACCTGCCACCACGCCCGGCTAATTTTTTGTATTTTTAGTAGAGACGGGGTTTCACCATGTTAGCCTGGATGGTCTCGATCTCCTGACCTTGTGATCTGCCCGCCTCAGCCTCCCAAAGTGCTGGGATTACAGGCGTGAGCCACCGCGCCCAGCCAGAACATATTTTGTATGATTTCAGTTCATATTCTCTATGACTTCAATTCAGTATTTTGTGTGATTTCAGTTCAGTCATACAAACATATTTTGTATGATTTCGGTTTGTATTTTCAAAATACAAAATCATATTTTGTTTAATTTCAATGCATCTTTTCAATGTATCAAGGGAGGATCGCGTCTCACACGTCTGTGTGCGTGTGAAGAGACCACCAAACAGGCTTTGTGTGAGCAACAAGGCTGTTTATTTCACCTGGGTGCAGGTGGGCTGAGTCCGAAAAGAGAGTTAGCAAAGGGTGGTGGGATTATCATTGGTTCTTACAGGTTTTGGGATAGGCGGTGGAGTTAGGAGCAATGTTTTGCGGGCAGGGGTGGATTTCACAAAGTACATTCTCAAGGGTGGGGAGAATTACAAAGAACCTTCTTAAGGGTGGGGGAGATTACAAAGTACATTGATCAGTTAGGGTGGGGCAGAAACAAATCACAATGGTGGAATGTCATCAGTTAAGGCTATTTTCACTTCTTTTGTGGATCTTCAGTTGCTTCAGGCCATCTGGATGTATATATGCAGGTCACAAGGGATATGATGGCTTAGGTTGGGCTCAGGGGCCTGACATTCCTGTCTTCTTTTATTAATAAGAAAAGCAAAACAAAATAGTGAAGTGTTGAGGCGGTGAAAATTTTTGGGGGTGGTATGGAGAGATAATGGGCGATGTTTCTCAGGGCTGCTTCGAGTGGGATTAGGGGTGGCGTGGGAAGCTACTATGGGAGAGATTCAACTGAAGAAAGATTTTGGGATAAGGGGTGATATTGTGGGGTTGTTAAAAGGAGCATTTGTCATATAGAATTGTTGGTGATGGCCTGGATGCGGTTTTGTATGAAATGAGAAGCTAAACGAAAGACACAAGGTCCAAATAAGAGAAGGAGAAAAACAGGTATTAAAGGACTAAGAATTGGGAGTACCCAGGACATCCAATTACAGAGTGTCCAAGAGGGTTCAGTGTAATTATTTGCTTGGTTGGCGAGTTTTTGGGCTGTATCCTTGAGTTTTTTTTTATGTTGTCATATACCAGGCCAGACTGATTTAGGTAAAAACAACACTCTTCATTTAAAAATATACAGAGTCCTCCTTTTTCAGCAGTGAGTAAATAGAAGCCTTGGAGGTTCTGAGGACAACTGCAGCTAAAGAGCCAACCTGTGCTTGGAGAACAGATGAAGTTTGTGATATATCTGTAATGCTAGCAGAGAAGTCATTAGAGAGGCTGTGGAATGTTGTGGCAGTGGTTGAGATGCCTGCTATTCCAGTTCCAAGTGCAATAGTGGAGGCAGAAAGTCCTAGACCCACAAGCAAAGGGATTAGTGGGATGACTCTTTCTTGTCGTGTTGATGTCATGAGGGGGGACAGGCAGTAGTTTGTTCCCATCTGCAAACTGAATTTTGGGGGTAAGGAAGACTAGAGTGCATGTGCCTGTCCAGTTGGGAGGTAGGCACATGTAGGTGGAAGAGCCACATAAAAAGAAGAGACCTTGTGTCAGGCAGAACTGGAAATGTAAAGTGAAAAGGTGAGAGGGTGTACTGAAAGAGGAATCCTGCACCCCAAATCCTAGAGATCCAACAAGGGCAGCCACCGTTAGAGGTTGTAATGGGGATTGATGGTGCGACTGCGTAAAGGGAGGGGTTCGGTTTTCATGGTGTATGAGAAAGCGCATAGTGTCTACAAGTAACCTTTCACTGCTATTCATGGGGCTGGGTATAAGCAAGCAAGAGGAGGGGCTAGGAAGAGATTCAGACGAACAGGGGGAGGGTAGCCCAGGATGGAGTGAGATGCAGGATATGTGTCTTCCTAAACAATAGTGACTGCCAATGTTTTTTAGTTTGTCAGTAATGGGCTTATCAGTAATGTGAAGTTGGAATGCTCCCATCTGTTTGGTTATGTGTGTGGCTGGGTTCTGGAGATAAAGAGTAAAGGAACATTTGGACAGAAGAAGGTTGCCTAAAGGGATTCCAGCAGGCTGTTGTCGGGAGAAGCATAAAGGAGTGGCAACAGGGATGGTTGTTTGTGTGGTCAGGGCTCCAAATATGGGGTGGGGGTGGAATTGACATGAGGAGAAAGGTGCCGTAAGTAGATGCGGAGAAGTGTGGCAGCTTGTTGGTGTGAAATGTCTGGGGAGTTCTCACCAAATCTGTCTAGAAAGTAAAGAATTTCCTCAGGCAGGTATAGATGAGGGCTATTAAAGGAGGTTCTGAGGTGCAGGGAGACGGGACAGGTAGCCAAGTTGGCCTGTAGAGCGGGGATGGCTGTGTAAAAGTAGGAAGAGGCCGGGCGCGGTAGCTCACGCCTGGAATCCCAGCACTTTGGGAGGCTGAGGCGGGCGGATCACGAGGTCAGGAGATCGAGACCATCCTGGCTAACACGGTGAAACCCCGTCTCTACTAAAAATACAAAAAATTGGCCGGGCATGGTAGCAGGCACCTGTAGTCCCAGCTACTTGGGAGGCTGAGGCAGGAGAATGGCATGAACCCGGGAGGCGGAGCTTGCAGGGAGCCAAGATTGCTGCCACTGCACTCCAGCCTGGGTGACAGAGCGAGACTCTGCTTCAAAAAAAAAAAAAAAAAAAAAAAAGCAGGAAGAAAGGGAAACGCATAGCCCACGATTCTTTGCTAGAGGAGTATTGAAGGCAGTGAGGAGAGAGTGGGTGAGTTTGATAGTGTGCTGGAGATGCTGGAGGTAACTAGGGAGGGCTAGAGAGTGGCATAAGAATGGGAATGAGAATAAGAGGGAGTATAAAAGCAAAGAATAGAACTTCATCAGGGTGGAAGTATTGGAGTGTGCCCTGCCACCAAAGATCATCTACCTGCTCCAAGAGGGAGTCAAGAGTGGTGGTTTGGGGATAGCACCAGGAGATAACAGCTGTGATGGCTTGGAGAAACAGTGTAAACTGGCAGTGTAAACAAGAGCAGGTCATTTATGAGTAGTTGAGAATACAGTAGGGATGACAAGTTTTTGGGGCACAGTCCAAATAGTGGGGGTGACTGCACAAAGCCCTATTGCAAAGAGTAGGGTAAGGATGGATAGGCCTAATAGAATGAAGGGATGTATTAGGCTCATAAGGGTTATTATTGTTCTTCAGAAATGTGAGTGAGTTTAAGGGAAGTAGGGGAGAGTACTTGTGACTTCCAGGAGGAAGAGGATATATCAGGCTGTCTGGCTGACAGACACAGCTTTATTCTGGAATGGTGAACCCAATGGGGAGGGTCCTGCAGGCGGATGGTGGTTGGGGTACTATAGATGACTAAGTAGGGTCCAGTCCATCGAGGTTGTAGAGTTTGAGGGGTCAGATTCTTAACAAGAACTGATCATCCAGCTAGGGTGTCTTCATATGGCTGGGAATCTGGAGTAGGCAAGAGAAGATTAGCAGCCTGGTGAGTTTCCTGTCTAGCCTGCTGGAGGACTGGAAGATAGTCACCTAGAGGGCTGGTGTCTGGGACGAGGTTGGGGCTGAGTAAGAAAGTGCGTCCATATAAAAGTTCAAATGGACTGTACCCTGTAGCATCTTGAGAACAGGCTCTAATTCTGAGAAGGGCAAGAGATAAAAGTACTGTCCAGTCCTTTTTAAGTTGGAGGCTAAGCTTAGTGAGGCATGTCTTTAAAAGACCATTAGTCTGTTCTACCTTTCCTGAAGATTGGGGATGGTAAGGGGTATGAAGGTTCCACTGAATACCAAGAGCCTGAGAAACTGCTTGGGTGATTTGACTAATAAAGGCTGGTCCGTTATCGGACTGTATAGAGGTGGGAAGGCCAAACCGAGGAATTATGTCTGACAAAAGGGAAGAAATGACCGCTGTGGCCTTCTCAGATCCTGTGGGAAAGGCCTCTACCCATCCAGTGAAAGTGTCTACCCAGACTAAGAGGTATTTTAGTTTCCTGACTTGGGGCATGTGAGTAAAGTCAATTTGCCAGTCCTGGGCAGGGCAAATCCTCGAGCTTGACGTGTAGGGAAGGGAGGGGTCTGAACAACCCCTGAGGGGTAGTTGAGTAGCAGATGGAACACTGAGAAGTGATTTCCTTGAGGATAGATTTCCACGATGGAAAGGAAATGAGAGGTTCTAAGAGGCAGGCTAGTGGCTTGTAACCTACATGGAAGAGGTTATGAAATGACGACAGAATAGAATGGGCCTGTGAGGCTGGAAGGAGATATTTTTCTTGGTCGAAGAACCATTCGCCTTGTGTGGGAAGAGATTGATAGGTGGAAACTTCAGTAGGAGAGTAAATAGGAGTGACCAATGAGAAGGAGAAAAACTGGCCATGAGGGACAGAAATTGGAATGCTAGCTGCTTCTTTAGCTGCCTTATCAGCATAAGTATTGCCCTGAGCAATGGGATCTGATGCCTTTTGATGGTCCTTGCAGTGTATGACTCCAGTTTCCTTTGGAAGTAAAGCGGCCTTGAGAAGAGTTTTTATTAAAGAGGCATTAATGATGGAGGACCCTTGCATAGTAAAGAAACCTCTTTCAGCCCATATAACAGCATGGTGGTGCAGGATATGGAAGGCATATTTAGAGTCAGTATAAATATTGTCACGTAATTCCTTTGCAAGAGTGAGGGCTCAAGTTAAGGCAATGAGTTCGGCTTGCTGAGAGATAGTGGAGGGGCAGAGCGGTAGCCTCAATGATAGATGTGGAAGATACTATAGCATAGCCTGCCTTTGCTGGTGAGTGGCAATTAGGCCTGGTGGAACTGCCATTAATAAACCAAATGTGATCAGGGTGAGGAACAGGAAAGAAGGAAATATGGGGAAATGGGGTGAATGTCAGGTGGATCAGAGAGATATAGTCATGGGGGTCAGGTGTGGTATCAAGAATAACATGGGAGGCCGGATTGAAGTCTGGGCTAGGAGCAATGGTAACTGTGGGAGACTCAACAAAGAGTGAGTACAGCTGAAGGAGCCAGGGAGCAGAAAGTATACGTGTCAGGTGTAAAGAAGAAAATAGATTTTGGAAGTTATGAGAACTGTAGAGAGTGAGTTGAGCATAGTTTGTGATTTTGAGGGCCTCTAAAAGTATTAGGGTGGTGGCGGCCGCTGCACGGACACATGATGGCCAGCCTAAAACAATAAGATCAAGTTGTTTGGACAAAAAGGCTACAGGGTGGGTCCCGGCTCTTGTGTAAGAATTCTGGCCACACAGCCCTGTACTTTGGCTGTGTGTAATGAAAGGGTTGGGATGAGTTAGGGAGAGCTAGTGCGGGAGCAGCTTTTAGGGCTCTTTTTTAAGGAATGGAAAGGGGAGTGGGGAAAGGATTTAGGATTTATGGGGTCAGCCAGGTTTATCTAGAACAGAAGGGGTTGTGGAGGGAGGTACTGAGGATAGGAGAGTATATGGGTTTGGCACCATGGGATGGATAGGCAAGACAATTTCATTGATAAGGCGCAGATCCTGAACTAACCTGTAAGACTTGTCTGGTTTTTGAACAGGTAAAATGGGAGAATTGTAAAGAGAGCTTATAGGTTGTAGAAGCCCATGCTGTAGCAGGCGAGTGATAACAGGTTTAATCCCCTTAAAGCCTGCTGTGGGATGGGATACTGGCATTGAGTGGGGTAAGGGTGATTAGGTTTTAATGGGATAGTAATGGGCGTGTGATCAGTTGCCAGGGAGGGAGTGGAGGTATCCCATACTTGTGAGTTAAGGTTGGGGGATACGAGAGGAAGACATGAAGGAGGCTTTGGGTTGGGAAGAAGGGTGGCAATGAGATATGGCTGTAGTCCAGGAATAATCAGGGAAGCAGATAATTTGGTTAAAATGTCTTGGCCTAATAAGGGAACTGGGCAGGTGGGGATAACTGAAAAAAGAGTGCATAAAAGAATGTTGTCCAAGTTGGCACCAGAGTGGGGGAATTTTAAGAGGTTTTGAAGCTTCGCCGTCAATACCCACAACAGTTATGGGGGCAAGGGAAACAGGCCCTTGAAAAGAAGATAATGTGGAGTGGGTAGCCCCCATATTGATTAAACAGGGGACGGACGTACTCTCTTCTGTAAGTGTTACCCGAGGCTTGGCGTCTGGGATGGTCCAGGGGGCTTCCGAGGCGATTGGGCAGCGTCAGTCTTCAGCTGCTAAGCCGAGGAGATCTGGGAAGGAGTCGGCCAAGGAACACTGGGTTTGGGCTCCAGGGGCTTTAGGAGTGGCAGTGGTGTGAGTCGGACAGTCCGACCTCCAGTGGGGGCCCGCACAGACAGGGCATGGCTTAGGAGGAATCCCAGGCTGTGGGCATTCTGAGGCCCAGTGGCCAGGCTTTTGGCATTTGAAGCAAGGTCCACGAGGATGTTTTGAAGAACCCCTGGGAGCTGTGGCTTGGATGTTCTGAAGTTCTTGTATGCTGGAGACGTGGTTGTGGGTTGTCTTACAGAGGGGGCAAGTAGCTGTAACTCAGAAATATGTTGCTGTCTGGCTATCTCCTCTCTATTATTGTGCACCTTGAAGGTGAGGTTGATTAATTCCTGTTGTGGGATTTGAGGGCCGGGTTCCAATTTTTGAAGCTTTTTTCTCATGTCAGGAGCTGACTGGGTGATAAAATACATATTAAGAATAAGGCAGCCTTCTGGCCCCTCTGGGTCTAGGGCGGTAAAGCGTCTAAGGGTTGCTGCTAAGCAGGCCGTGAACTGGGTTGGGTTTTTGTCTTTACCTCGGGTAGTTTCTTTAAGTTTGTCATAATTAACAGCTTTGTAAGCTGCCTTTTTAAGCCCTTCAACTAGGCAGGAAACCATGTAATCTTGCCTAGCTGTACCTGGGGAATCTGCCTGATAGTTCCACTGGGGATCCTCTCGGGGAACTGCTCTGATGCCTTCCTGGAGGTCTGGCTCATGAAGCCAGCGGTTATCAGCATGAGACTGGGCTAGAGAAAAACTTTCCCGTTCATCTGGGGAGGGGTAGAAATTAGGATGACACTTAAGTCACTCCAGGTTAACTTGTAGGACAGAGTTAGATATCAGAATTCCTGTGTATATTTAGTGGGGTCTGATGAGAAAGAGCCTAAATGCTGGCTGATTTGGGAAAGGTCTGATAGAGAAAAAGGCATATGTACCCTGACTATGCCTTAAGCTCCAGCCACGTCTCTAAGAGGAAATTGTTGGGCAGGTAGGGGAGAGCTGGTCACAGAACGAAACTGTAAACTAGACCGGGTGTGGGGAGGGGAGGTAATAGAAGGGTTATAGGGTGGGGGAGCAGAGGCTGAAGAAGAGTTGGAGCCTGATTCAGCCTGGCGGGGAGCGACCTGAGGAGGAGCAGTCTGGGGAGGAGGTGAGAGGTCAGATGGCTCAGTAGAAAAGAAAGATTCACAAGACTCAGTGATGCTTGGGGTTGAGACTTAAGGGATAGGCGGGAGGGAAAGAAGGAGGATTTGGGACGAGTCGCACTGGAAACAGACACTAGAGAGGGAATGAAGTGTGAGAAATGCCTGGATGTAAGGCACCTCAGATCATTTGCCCATTTTTCGACAAAAATTAGGTCTCGGATGGAGAAATCAAAAGTGCCATTTTCTGGCCATTTAGAACCATTATCGAGTTTGTATTGGGGCCAAGCGGTATTGCAGAAGAAAATAGGACGCTTAGATTTTAGGTCAGGTGAGAGTTGAAGAGGTTTTAAGTTCTTGAAAACATAGGCTAAGGGAGAAGAAGGAGGAATGGAGGGTGGAAGGTTGCCCATAGTGAAGGAGGCAAGTTTAAAGAGAAGTATAGAGGCCGGGCGCGGTGGCTCACACCTGTAATCCCAGCACTTTGGGAGGCTGAGGCGGGCGGATCCTGAGGTCAGGAGATTGAGACCATCCTGGCTAACACAGTGAAACCCCGTCTCTACTAAAAATACAAAATAAAAATTAGTCAGGCATGGTGGCGGGCGCCTGTAGTCCCAGCTACTCGGGAGGCTGAGGCAGGAGAATGGCGTGAACCCGGGAGGCGGAGCTTGCAGTGAGCTGAGATGGAGCCACTGCACTCCAGCCTGGGCCACAGAGTGAGACTGCGTCTCAAAAAAAAAAGAGAGAAGGGTGGGAAGGGTAGAGACACGGAGAAGCGGGGTGGGGAGCAGCCCTGGGCTGCAATGTGGGTGAGCAGCCAAAGCAGGCATCCCTTCAGTTGACTTGCCACCAAGGGAATGTGGGTGAATGACCAAGGCAGGCATCCCTGCGGTGATCAGACACCAGTGGAATGTGGGTGAATAATCAGGCAGGCGTCCCCACAATGATTAAACACCAAGGGAAGGCTGTCTTCCCGAGTCTGTGACTGGCACCAGAGTTTTCGGTCCACCGATAAAATGTGTCTCCTTTGTCTCTACTAGAGGAGAAAAAGAACTGGAATTGGAAGGACAGGGGGATTGAAGGGTAGTGAGAGAGGCTGGAGAAGAGAGTGAAAAGACCGCTTACCCAATTTGAAATTGGTGAGATGTTCCTTGGGCTGGTTGGTCTGAGGACCTGAGGTCATAGGTGGATCTCTTCACGGAGTGAAGGTGAGGACAAGGGACTGGTCTCCTGAAGGAGTCCCTCTGACCCAGGTCTTTGGCACCAAATGTCTCACGCATTCGTGTGAAGAGACCACCAAACAGGCTTTGTGTGAGCAACAAGGCTGTTTATTTCACCTGGGTGCAGGCGGGCTGAATCTGAAAAGAGAGTCTGCAAAGGGTGGGGGGATTATCATTAGTTCTTATAGGTTTTGGGAGTTAGGAGCAATGTTTTGCGGGCAGGGGGTGGATCTCACAAAGAACATTCTCAAGGGTGGGGAGAATTACAAAGAACCTTCTTAAGGGTCGGGAAGATTATAAAGAACCTTCTTAAGGGTGGAGGAGATTACAAAGTACGTTGATCAGTTAGGGTGGGGCAGAAACAAATCACAATTTTGGAATGTCATCAGTTAAGGCTATTTTCACCTCTTTTGTGGATCTTCAGTTGCTTCAGGCCATCTGGATGTATATGTGCAGGTGGCAGGGGATATGATGGCTTAGCTTGGGCTCAGAGGCCTGACAGGTGGGTGCAGTGGCTCATGCCTATAATCCCAGCAGTTTGGGAGGCCGAGGCGGTCAGATCACCTGAGGTCTGGAGTTCGAGACCAGCCTGGTCAACGTGGCAAAACCCTGTCTCTACTAAAAATGCAAAAAATAGCTGGGTGTAGTGGCACGCACCTGTAGTCCCAGCCAGTAAGGAGGCTGAGGCAGGAGAATTGCTTGAACCTGGGAGGCGGAGGTTGTAGTGAGCTGAGATCGTGCCACTGCACACCAGACTGGGTGACAGAGTGAAACTCCGTCTCAAAAAAGAAAAAAAAAAAAAAAAAATTGGCCGGGCGCAGTGACTCACAACTGTAATCCTAGCACTTTGGGAGGCCGAGGCGAGTGGATCACAAGGTCAGAAGATCGAGACCATCCTGGCCAACATGGTGAAATTCCATCTCTACTAAAAATACAAAAATTAGCTGGGCATGGTGGCTATGGTCTCTTTTGGTAAATACCAAATTTAGGAAGCATGTATTAGGTGAAATATTCTACAAATATCAATAGATTAATTGGTTATGATATTTTTAGTTCTGTATCTTTGCTGATTTTCTGTTCTATTGATTATTGAGAGGAGTGTTAAGCTCTCCACTTATAATTGTGGATTTATCCATTTCTCATTTCAGTTTTATCAGTTTGTCTTCAGATTTTTTATTTTTATTTTTATTTAAGTTTTTGCTGTGTCACTCAGGCTGGAGTGCAGTGGTGTGATCACGACTCACTGTAGCCCTGACCTCTGGGGCTCAAGCCATCCTCTTACCTCAGCTTCCTGAGTAGCTGGGACCACAGGTGTGTGCCACCATGCCTGGCTAATTTTTTTTATTATTTGTAGAGACAGAGTCTCACTATGCTGCCCAGGTTGGTCTCGAACTCCTAGGCTCAAGCAATCCTCCTGCCTTGGCCTCCTAAATTGCTGGATTACAGTTGTGAGCCACTGTCCCCGGCCTTCTTCAGATGTTTTGAAGCTCTGTTAAGTGCACACACATTTAGGATGGCTTTGTCATCTCGGTGACCCTTTTATCATTTGCATGAACAGTGAAGGGTGTGGCATTTTACCCTGCTTGTAAGCTAATAAGTCAGTCTGCCAGTTTCATAGATGCTAACAAAAGACATAGATTGCGGGAACAATGACACAGGACCTTATCACCTACAAGAGCAGTGGCCATGGTAGTCACATCTGCATCAGCTCCTTGAGCTTCATTTTCAAAAGGATGATGTGAAAGGGACCAGATGGCACCTGCACATGTCAGAGGTTGCACTGTGGGACCGTGGGAGAGGATCTGTGAGGTTAGGAATCCACATCTTTAAGAATGGGAGATGGGCCGGGCGCAGTGGCTCACGCCTGTAATCCCAGCACTTTGGGAGTCCAAGGTGGGTGGATTACGAGGTCAGGAGTTCAAGATCATCCTGGCCAACAGGGTGAAACCCCGTCTCTACTAAAAAATACAAAAAATTAGCCAGGTGTGGTGGCGCATGCCTGTAGTCCTAGCTACTCAGGAGGCTGAGGCAGGAGAATCGTTTGAACCTGGGAGGCGGAGGTTGCAGTGACCCGAGATCATGCCACTACTGTACTCCAGCCTAGTGACAGAGCAAGACCCCGTCTCAAAAAAAAAAGGGAGCTGAGCCTTCCTGATTTTTGCCCCAAAGGGAGAAGTTGTCTTTATTATGCTGGATGGAAAACAAACCTGCCCTTTGCTCCAGAGAGAGGCCTATTTCTATTTCCAGTGCTGTTGACTATATAGATATCCTTGAAAAGATACTCTAGATCCAAGGCAGTCATTGCCTCTGCTCATAAAACATTTAGAAATGTGAGAACTTTTGGAGAATATCTTTCAACAATAACATCTCTCTTTATCACTGGTCATTTCTTTTGCTCTGAAGTCTCCTTTGTCTGATATTAACATAGCTACTCCACTTTCTCTTGGTTAGTGTTTGTATGACATGTCTGTTTCCATCCTATTTTATTTATTTATTTATTTATTTATTTATTTATTTATTTATTTATTTATTTTGAGACGGAGTCTCGCTCTGTCGCCAAGGCTGGAGTGCAGTGGCGCGGTCTCAGCTCACTGCAACCTCCGCCTCCCAGGTTCATGCCATTCTCCTGCCTCAGCCTCCCGAGTAGCTGGGACTACAGGTGCCCGCCGCCACATCCGGCTAATTTTGTTTTTGTATTTTTAGTAGAGACGGGGTTTCACCGTGTTAGCCAGGATGGTCTGGATCTCCTGACCTCGTGATATGCCCGCCTCGGCCTTCCAAAGTGCTGGGATACCAGGCGTGAGCCACCGCGCCCAGCCTCCATCCTTTTATTTTTAAACTCCCTGTATAATTATATTTAAGGTGGATTGTGTGTGTATTGTTTGGTTTTGTAGACAGCATATAGTTCGGTACTTTTTTTTTTAATTCACTCTGAAAATCTCTTTCACTTGGTATGTTTAGATCAGGGTCAGCAAACTATGTGGGTCGAATCTGGCCAGCTGCCTGTCTTGTAAATAAAGTTTTATTAAAACATAGCCATGCTCATTTATCTATTTTCTTTTTTGAGACGGAGTCTCACTTTGTTGCCCAGGCTGGAGTGCAGTGGCTCGATCTCGGCTCACTACACCCTCCGCCTCCTGGATTCAGGTGATTCTCCTGCCTCAGCCTCCTAAGTAGCTGGAATTACAGGTGCCCACCACCATGCCTGGCTAATTTTTGTATTTTTAGTAGAGATGGGGTTTGACCATGTTGGCCAGGCTGGTCTTGGACTACTGACCTCAAGTGATCGGCCTGCCTCGGCCTCCCAAAGTGTTGGGATTACAGACACCATGCCCGGCTCATTTATGTATTTTCTGTGGCTACTTTTCTGCTCCAAAAGCAGAGTTGTGTGGTTGCAACAGAGACCATATGGCTGACAAGTTCAAAAATATTTACTACCTGGACTTTTACTGACCCCTGGTTTATATCATTTACGTTGAATGTAGTTATTGATAGGTTTGGATTCAGATTTTTATTTCCTTTTCAGATTTTTATTTTATTTCTTTTCTGTTTATTTCCTCTAGTCTTTATTTCTTTATTATCCCTTTCCTGCCGTGGTTTAGATTATTTGAACATTTTTAGTTTTCCATCGGAATTGAACTCTAGAGTTTTTAGTTATATCTCTTTGTATGTGTGTTTTAGTGGTTGCTCTAGAGATTACAATGTACATACTTAACATTTCCCAGTCTAATTAGAATTAGTATTTTGTCATGTCAAGTGGAATGTAGAAACCTTATCACCACGTAGATCTTTTTTATTCTTCCTCCTTTGTGTTTGAATATCTCTATTCATTTAGGGCTTTCATTTCTCTCAGAAATGTTTTGCAATGTTTAGCATAGGGATTGGGCACATTTTTTTCTTAGGTTTTTTTTTTTTTAGGTATTATATTTTGTTCCTAGATATTTATATGTTTGATATTATACATGGTATTAAAATTTTTTTCATTTAAAAAATTTTTTGAGGCCAGGCATTATGGATCATGCCTGTAATCCCAGCACTTTGGGAGGCCGAGGCAGGTGGATCATCTGAAGTCAGGAGTTCGAGACTAGCCTGGCCAACATGGTGAAACCCCTTCTCTACTGAAAATACAAAAATTAGCCGGGCGTGGTGGTGGGCACCTGTAATCCCAGCTACTTGGGAGGCTGAGGCAGGAGAATCGCTTGAACTCGGGAGGCGGAGGTTGCAGTGAGCTAAGATCGTGCCATTGCACTCTAGCCTGGATGACAAGAGCAAAACTATGTCTCAAAAAAAATTTTTTTTGTTGATATATGGTAATATTATTGATGTTTGTATACTGACCTTGTAGCCTATGACTTTGCTGAATATATTTATTAATTCTAATTGTGGTTTATTTTATATTTTCTAAGTTTGTAGTCATGTTATTTACAAATAAATATACTTCTTCCTGTCCAATCTTTAGACCTTTCTTTTGTACAGGAGGAAAAATTGCTTCCTTCTTCATTTCTAGGTTCTGTGGCTGGTCTAAGAATTAATTATTATTATTATTTTTTGAGATGGAGTCTCGCTCTGTCCCCCAGGCTGGAGTGTAGTGGCAGCAATCTCGGCTCACTGCAAGCTCCGCCTCCTGGGTTCACGCCATTCTCCTTCCTCAGCCTCCCGAATAGCTGGGACTACAGGCGCCTGCCACCATGCCCGGCTAATTTTTTTTTTTGTATTTTTAGTAGAGACAGGGTTTCACCATGTTGGCCAGGATGGTCTCGATCTCCTGACCTCGTGATCTGCCTGCCTCGGCCTCCCAAAGTGCTGGGATTACAGGTGTGAGCCACCGTGCCCGGCCTCCTGTTTTTTGTTTGTTTGTTTGTTTGTTTTTGAGATGGAGTTTCACTCTCGTTGCCCAGGCTGGAGTGCAATGGCGCTATCCCAGCTCACCGCAACCTCCACCTCCCAGGTTCAAGCGATTCTCCTGCCTCAGCCTCCCCACTAGCTGGGATTACAGGCATGCGCCACCATGCCCGGCTAATTTGGTATTTTTAGTAGAGACGAGGTTTCTCCATGTTGGTCAGGCTGGCCTCAAACTCCCAACCTCAGGTGATCCGCCTGCCTCGGCTTCCCAAAGTGCTGGGATTACAGGTATGAGCCACTGTGCCCTGCAATTTTTTTTTTTTTCTTAATGGATAAGAGGTTTTTTTTCTCCTATTAACATCAGTGTAATTCCTGTGTGTGTGTGTGAGAGAGAGAGAGAGAGAGAGAAAGGGAGAGAGAGTGCCAAGGTCTTGCTCTGTCACCCAGGATGGAGTGCAGTGGCACGATCTCAGCTCACTGCAACCTCTGCCTCCTGGGCTCAAGTGATCCTCCCAACTCAGCCGCCTGTGTAGCTGGGACTACAGGCATATGCCTAATTAATTTTTATATTTTTAGTAGAGACAAGGTTTTGCCATATTGTCCAGGCTGGTCTCGAACTCCTAGGCTCAAGTAATCTGCCCACCTCGGCCTCCCAAGGTGCTGGGATTACAGGCATGAGCCACCACACCCAGCCTGGTTCCTCCCCTTTTAAACCATATAAAGTAACTTCTGGGTGTTGCCATGGCATTTGTAAACTGTCATGATGCCAGTGAGAGTGTCTTTTAGCATGCTAGTGCATTATAATTAATGTATAACAAGCACTGAGAGCAACTAGAGGTTTTGCAGTTTCTTTACGGCATCCTCAGAAAACAAGTCCTGCTGACCTCATACCTTAGGAATGCCGTCTCTGCATTTCCAAAGGCATCAGTGTAGTCTTTTGTAGGCTGCAGTCTTTTGTAGGCAAGGGATAGGCAGATGCTCCTAAACTATAAATGCCTGTGTGCGTATTAAAAACAGATACTTCTTTGGTGAGACTACTGAAAAAACAGTGCTCTTTGATCTGGACTGTTGTAGACCTTCTCTTACCTAATACACTCCACCTGGGGAGATACATTCCTTCATCTGTTTTTTGTTAAAGGCTTTTAATAACTTTTAGTAAAACTACCCAATATATGCATGGAAGAAACCTGCAATTTCACCCCTAAATACATAAAAATAAAATTTTTAAAAAAGTTATTGAGGCCAGGTGTGGTAGCTCATGCCTGTAATTGTAGCACTTTGGGAGGCCAAGACAGGAGAATTGCTTGAGCCCAGGAGCTTGAGAGCAGCTTGGGCAACATGATGAGACCCCCGTCTCTACAAAAAAAAAAATAATAATAATAATTAGCCAGGCATGGTGGCACGTGTCTGTGGTCCTAGCTACTCAGGAGGCTAAGGTGGGAGGATCACTTGAGCCCAGGAGGTCAAGGCTGCAGTGAGCTGTGATCATGTCACTGCATTCCAGCTTGAGTGAAAGAGCAAGACCCCCATCTCAAAAACAAAACAAAAAACTTTTGGTAATGAACTATAAACGACCCTAATAGGAAAAACACATTAAGTCATTACCAGCTTGTAACACCATTCTGTGACTTCATTGACACGTTATTGTGTATTTGTCACTTAGCTTTCTAATGACCCTGCACAATTTTGTTGGCAGAACAGGTGGAGAGGTATGAAGAACGAGGAACACTGCCCGGGGAGTTCCTTCCTCTGCAAAATAAGGGAGTGTGTACTGAATGACCGTTTCCAGCTCCAACATCCAGGATTTCAGCACTACCTGCAGAGTAGTGGGAGGAGAGATAGGTAAGAAGTTAAAAAGAGACCTGATGGAATATGTGGCATCCTGGTACTGCTGGGGTCCAACCCCACACCTCATGCTCATGAGAGGGAGACAAGCTTCTTGGAGCTCCTCCTCTAGTCTACAGGGCTCTCCTCACAGGGCCTGGAAGTTCTGCCCCAGCCCTGTGGGGATTTCCTAGAGTCATCTGCCTCTCTTTAAAGCCTTGGCAGAGGGAGCCGGTGTGGGGAACAGGTGGTAACATAGATGGCAATGCTTGTCAGAACATATTCGAGCCCTCTTCCACGCTCTGCAGCCCTTGGGCCTAGGGCTAGCATTATTCTCCCCTTTTATAGCCATCTGTTGATTTCACCTTGTCTCGCACTAAGCAATGGGCTTCTTGTGGGCAGGTGCTCTCTCTCACCCATCTTATTTCTCTCTGGCTCTTTCACGGGGCCTGCTGCATGGTAAGCGCTCAGTGTTCAGTGAGTGAATGGACAGGAGGGGGCAGGGAAGTGAATCAAATCTCCTCAGGTTGAGACATCAGCACCATCTGTGATCCTTTCCTCATTTGGACCTTCACAAGCAATTAGGCTCTAAAATCCAGTGAGTTTTTTTTTTTTTTTCTTTTTGACGGAGTCTTGCTGTTGCCCAGGTTAGAGTACAGTGGCGTGATCCCAGCTCACTGCAACTTCCACCTCCAAAGGTCAAGTGATTCTCCTGCCTCAGCCTCCCGAGGAGCTGTGATTACAGGCGCCCACCACCATGCCTGGCTCCTTTTTGTAGTTTTAGTAGAGATGGGGTTTCGTCATGTTGCCCAGGATGGTCTCGATCTCCTGACCTCAGGTGATCTGCCTGCCTCAGCCTCCCAAAGTGCTGGGATTACAGGCGTGAGCCACTGCGCCCGGTCCTAAAATCTGGTGATTTTTATTTCCCTGTGTCTGTTTCTATGGCTGCCTCCCTAAGTTCTTTCTCTGTTGGGTAGTGGGCTTTGGCCTAGCTTTCTCATCACCGCCACACCCTTCCTTACCCATCCTGTACAGACAGATAGATTTTTCTAATGTACATTTTCAGCATATCTCTGGGCTGCTCAGACCATTTCCTCAACTCGACATCTAAATTAATCAGCTCACTCTTCCATGTCTTAGCATCCTATCCGTCCTTCTAATAAATACATCCTGAGCTTCTGGGGAGGAGGTGTCATCTCAGATTCTCTGCCCAAGCCAGATGGTTTCAACATAGTCCTGCCTCTGAGCCCTTATGCAAGCCATCTCCCTGCCTGTCCCAACTACTTGCTTCTGTCCAGAGCTTGGTAAGCCCACTTCTCCCAGAGAAGCCTCCTGGGGTCATCCCAGGCCACTTCGAATTTTCTCTTTGGTAGCACTTGGTCACAGCAACCTTGGGCACCAAGCTGAGTATAGAATGGAGTCCAGTCAATGTTGATATGGTTTTTAAATGGTGGCGACAGTCATGTGCCATCTGAAGCAGGAATAGGGAAAGAGAAGCAGTGACTAGCCTATACAAATTAGCCAGGCGTGGTGGCAGGCGCCTGTAATCCCAGCTACTCAGGAGGCTGAGGCAGGAGAATTGCTTGAACCTGGGAGGTGGCGGGTTGCAGTGAGGCGAGATTGAGCCACTGCACTCCAGCCTGGGTGACACAGCAAGACTCCATCTCAGAAAAAAAAACCACTCTGGGAGGCCAAGGCAGGTGGATCACGAGGTCAGGAGTTCAAGACCAACCTGGCCAACATGGTGAAACCCCATCGCTACTAAAAATACAAAAATTAGCCGGGCGCAGTGGCGGGCGCCTGTAATCCCAGCTACTCGGGAAGCTGAGGCAGAGAATTGCATGAACCCGGGAGGCGGAGGCCGCAATGAGCTGAGATCACGTCACTGCCCTGTAGCCTAGGCAGCAGAGCCAGACTCCGACTGAAAAAAAAAAAGAGTCTACAGAGCCTTTCTTGGAAACTATTGTGGAAAGAGAGGAGCAGCATGAAACGCCGAGGCCCTGACAGCCTGATGTCCCGCTCCCTCCTTCACAGCTCTGTGCCCAGGGCCTGCCTGATGTGCAGTGCTGCAGAGAATCCAGCACACTCTGCTCATGTATGTGCCCGGGCATGTTTTCGTTCTTGGCTACCTCTTTAGTCATTTGTTATGTGTTATGAAGAAATAAACTCCCAGCAAAATAATGTCTTTTGCACAGTCTTAAAGTGATCCGTTACCTAAGATCATCATAGATGACTGTGAATTGGGTTGACCTGAAATCACCTAAGACCAGGGCAGGTTGACCAAAGACGAAGATGGAACATGGTATGTTGGGAACTGTTGAGTACTGTGCCCTTCTTACTAGGGCATGGAGTTTAAGTACTGTGAAACTCAAAACATTTTATTTTTCTTATTGCAAAAGTAATACAGAATTGTTCCAAAGCATTTAGAAAATACAGACAAGCAAAAATAAAAACCTGCCATAATTCCACCATATTCTAGAGTATATCTTTTATTCTTATTTATTTATTTATTTATTTGAGACGGAGTTTCATTTTTGTCACCCAGGCTGGAGTGCAATGGCATGATCTCGGCTCACTGCAACCTCCACCTCCTGGGCTCAAGCGATTCTCCTGCCTCAGCCTCCCGAGTAGCTGGGATTACAGGCACCTGCCACCATGCCCGGCTAATTTTTTGTATTTTTTTTAAGTAGAGATGGGGGTTTCGCCATGTTGGCCAGGCTGGTCTCCAACTCCTGACCTCAGGTAATCCAACCGCCTCAAAAAAAAAAAAAAATTCAGTGTTATTATTGATAAGTAGGGATTTACTCCTACCATTTTGTTATTTGTTTTCTGGTTGTTTTGCCATCTTCTCTTCCTTCTTTCCTTCCTGTCTTTCTTTTAGTGCAGGTGATTTTCTCTGGTGATGTGCTTCATTTTTTTGCTTTTTACTTTTTGTATATCCATTGTATGTTTTTTGATTTGAAGTTACCATGAGGCTTGCAAATACTATCTTATAACCCATTATTTTAAACTGATGACAACACTTACTGCATAAACAAACATGCAAATAAATACTAATATAAACTCTACAGTTTAGGCTGGGCACGGTGGCTCACGCCTGTAATCCCAGCACTTTGGGAGGCTGAGGTGGGTGCATCACGAGGTCAGGAGTTCAAGACCATCCTGGCCAACATGGTGAAACTTCGTCTCTACTAAAAATACAAAAATTAGCCAGGTGTGGTGGCATGTGCCTGTAATCCCAGCTACTCAGGAGGCTGAGGCTGGAGAATCGCTTGAACCTGGGAGGTGGAGGTTGCAGTGAGCCGAGATCATGCCACTGCATTCCAGCCTGGGTGACAGAGCGAGACTCCATCTCAAAAAAAAAAAAGAAAAACTCTACAGTTTAACTTCATCCCCCTGCTTTTTTTTTTTTTTTTTTTTGAGACAGAGTCTTGCACTGTTGCCCAGGCTGGTGTGCGGTGCTGCGATCTTGGCTTGCTGCAACTTCTGCCTTCTGGGTTCAAATGATTCTCCTGCCTCAGCCTCCTGAGTAACTAGGATTACAGGTGCCCGCCACCATACCTGGCTACTTTTTGTATTTTTAGTAGAGATGCGGTTTCACCATGTTGTCCAGGCTGGTCTCGAACTCCTGACCTTGAGATCTGCCTGCCTCGGCCTCCCAAAGTGCTGGGATTACAGGCGTGAGCCCCCATGCCTGGCCATCCCCCTGCTTTTTAACTTTTTGTTATTTTCCTTTCTGGCTTATTGTACTGTCTATGCCTTGAAAAGTTGTAGTTATTTTTGATTGGTTCATCATTTAGTCTTTCTACTTAAGATGAGTAGTTTATGCATCACAATTGCAGCGTTATATTATTCTGTGTTTTTCTATGTGCCTACCATTCCCAGTGAGTTTTGTACCTTCAGATGATTCCTTTTGCTCATTAATGTCTTTTTTGATTGAAGAAATCCCTTTAGCATTTGTTACAGGACAAGTATGGTGTTGATGTAATCCCTCAGCTTTTGTTTGTCTGTGAATGTCTTTACTTCTCCTTCATGCTCGAAGGATATTTTCACTGGATATACTATTATAAAATTTTTTCCTGGCCAGGTGTGGCGGCTCACGCCTGTAATCCCAGCACTTTGGGAGGCGGAGGCGGGCAGATCACGAGGTCAGGAGATCGAGACCATCCTGGCTAACATGGCGAAACCCCGTCTCTACTAAAAAAAATACAAAAAAAAATTAGCCGGGCGTGGTGGCGGGTGTCTGTAGTCCCAGCTACTCGGGAGGCTGAGGCAGGAGAATGGTGTGAACCTGGGAGGCGGAGCTGGCAGTGAGCCGAGATCGCACCACTGCACTCCAGCCTGGGCAACACAGTGAGACTCCATCTCAAAAAAAAAAAAATTTTTTTTCCTTTAGCACTTTAAATATGTCATGCCATTCTCCCCTGACCTGTAATGTTTCCACTGAAAAGTCTGCTGCCAGACTGGAGCTCCACTGTATGTTACTGTTTTTTTTTGTAGTTGTTGTTTGTTTTTCTTGCTTCTTTTAGGATCCTTTCTTTATCCTTGATCTTTGGGAGTTAGATTATTAAATACCTTGAAGTAGTTTTCTTTTGGTTAAATCTGCTTGGTGTTGTGTAACCTTCTTGTATTTGAATGTTCTTTCTGTAGGTTTGGGAAGTTCTCTGATACTATCCCTTTGAATAAACATTCTACCACTGGCTCTTCCTCTACCTCCTCTTCAAGGCCTATAACAGATTTGCCCTTTTGAGGCTATTTTCTAGATCTGGTAGGCATGCCTCATTGTTTTTATTCTTTTTTTTTTTTTTTGAGACGGAGTCTCACTCTGTCACCCAGGCTGGAGTGCAGTGGCACGATCTCAGCTCACTGCAACCTCCGCCTCCCAGGTTCAAGCGATCCCCCTGCCTCAGCCTCCGGAGTAGCTGGAACTACAGGCATGTGCCACCATGCCCCCGGCTAATTTTTGTATTTTTAGTAGAGATGGAGTTTCACCATGTTGGCCAGGCTAGTCTCAAACTCTTGACCTCATGATCCGCCCACCTCGGCCTCCCAAAGTGCTGGGATTACAGGCATGAGCCACTGCACCTGGCCTTTTATTCTGTTTTCTTTTGTCTCTGTGTTATCTGACTGTGTATTTTCAGATAGCCTGTCTTCAAGCTCACTAATTCTTCTGCTTGATTAATTCTGCTATTAAGAGACGGACGCATTCTTCAGCATGTCAATTGCATTTTTCAACTCTAGAATTTCTCGATTCTTTTAAATTATTTCATTCTCTTTGTTAAATTTATCTGATAGAGTTCTGAATTCCTTCTCTGTGTTATTTTGAATTTCTTTGTTTCCTCAAAACAGCTATTTTGAATTCTGTCTTTAAGGTCATATTTCTCTGTTTATTCAGGATTGGTCCCTGCTGACTTACATAGTTCATGTGGGGAGGTTGTGTTTTCCTGGATGGTGCAGATGCTTGCAGATGTTCGTTGGTGTCTGCATTGGAGAATTAGGTATTTATTGTAGTCTTCACAATCTGGGCTTGTTTGTGCCCATCCTCCTTGGGAAGGCTTCCCAGTTATTTGAAGGGACTTAGGCCCCAAGCCCAATAATGTAGTTGTTTTTGCAGACTCAGAAAGATCCCGCCTTGGTGGTCCTGGATAAAATCCAGAAAAATTCTCTGGATTACCAGGCAGAGACTCTTCTTCTTTTCCCTTATTTTTTGCCAAACACATGGGTTTCTCACTCTGTGATGAGCCACTTGGAATTGGGAGTGTGGTGATGCAAGCACCCCCGTGGCCATCACCACTGGGACTGCACTGGGTCAGACCTGAAGTCAGCACAGCACCGGGCCTTCCCAAGACCCTTCCCTTCAGGGCAGTGAGTTCCCCCAGGCCCTGGGCATGTCCAGAGATGCTGTCTGGGAGCCAGGGATAGCAATAAAAAACCTTAGCAATTTACCTGATGTTCTAGTCTACTGTGGCTAAGCTGGCACTCAAACCACAATACAAAGTCCTTCTCACGTTTCCCTGCCCTTTCCACAGGGAGAGGAGCCTCTCCATGTGGCCACCACCACCACTGGTCCACAGTGGGTTCTGCCAGGCAACCGCTGATGTTCACCTAAAGCCCAAGGACTCATCTGTCAGCTTGTGGTGAATGTTACCAGGCCTGGGACTCACCCTTCAGGGCAGTGGGTACCCCTCTGGCCCAGGGCAGGTCCAGAAATGTCCAAGCGCCTAGGCTTGGACTTAGAGACTCCAGGAGCCTGCTTGTTGCTCTACCCCACTGTGGCCTAGGTGGTACCTAGGAGCACAGAGCACTTCAGCCCACGGTGGTGGAGCCTGCCAAGAAACTCAGGTTCCAGCCGTTGGGATGGGCAGTTCCCCCCTGGCTAGGGCTGGTGCAAATGCTCCCTCCATGCACAGGCACTGGCTGAGTCCAGCGCAGCTTTATTCTCTTCTGTGACATGGCAGCACTGAGTTCAGTGTGAAGTCCCCTAGTTGCTGTGCTCTCCCTTCCCCAAAGTGCACAGATCATCTCTCTGTTCCATATGGCTGCTGCCGGGGGTGGGAGAGGGGTGGCGTCAGTGATTCAAGACTGTCTCTCTGAGCCTCTTCAATGGCCCTTTTAGCGATATGAAGTTAAAACCAGGTACTGTGATCGCTTACCTGACTTTTGGTTCTTGTGACGGTGCTTTTTTGCAAGCAGACAGTTGTTAAAATTTGATGTTCCAGCAAGGGGCATGAATTATGCTCTACCTTCTCTACTATAGATTTTTTAAAGTCTGCATAATTTTGCATTTTATGCATGTGCCATACTGTATTTGACCAACCTTCAGCTGTTCAATGTGAGGAGCTATGGTTTGAATGTTTGTGTCCCTCCAAAGTTGATACACTAAAAGCTAATACCCAATGGGATAGTTTTAAGAGGTGGGGCTTTTGGGGAAGTGATTAAGTCATGAGTGCTCTGCTCTCATGAGTGGGATTAGTGCCCTTATAAAAGAGGTTCAAGGGCCCGTTTGCCCTTTTTCCCTTTACACCATATGAAGATACAGCCTTTGTCTCTTCAACCATGTGAGGATGCAGCAGCAAGGTGCCATCTTGGCATCTGCTGGTGCCTTGATCTTAGACTTCCCAGACACCAGAACTATGAGAAGTCAACTTATATTATTATTTTTTCTTTTTTCTTTTTTTGAGACAGAGTTTTGCTCTTTTTGCCCAGGCTGGAGTGCAATGGCGCAATCTTGGCTCACTGCAATCTCTGCCTCATGGGTTCAAGTGATTCTCCTGCCTCAGCCTCCTGAGTAGCTGGGATTACAGGCACGTGCCACTACACCTGGCTAATTTTGTATTTTTAGTAGAGATGGAGTTTCATCATGTTGGTCAGGCTGGTCTCAAACTCCTGACCTCAAGTGATCTGCCTGCCTTGGCCTCTCAAAGTGCTGGGATTACAGGTGTGAGCCATCATGCCCTGCCAATTTATGTTATTTATAATGTACCCTGCCTGTGATATTTTGTTATACCAGCAGGAACAAGTAAGACATGAGTTAACTTCATTAAAAAAATTAGAGACAGTAATTCACTGAACATTTTTACCATTAAGTCTTACTACACATCCTTGATTATTCCTTTAGAATAAACTTTTGGGAATAGAATCACTAGGTCAAAGGTCGTATGCCTATTTAAAACTTTGTTATTGAGAAAGCTTGTGCTAATTTTATTGGCAGCAGTGGATGAGAGTGTCTCTGCTTCCTCAAGTTTTTACCATCACTGGTTATTTTATATATGTGTGTGTGTGTGTGTGTGTGTGTGTGTGTATACATATATATATATATATATATTTTTTTTTTTTTTTTTTTTTTTTTTTTTTTTTGAGATGGATTTTCGCTCCTGTTGCCCAGGCTGGAGTGCAATGCCATGATCTTGGCTCACTGAAACCTCTGCCTCCGGGGTTCAAGCAATTCTCCTGCCTCAGCTTCCCAAGTAGCTAGGATTACAGGCACCCACCACCACCCCTGGCTAATTTTTGTATTTTTAGTAGAGATGAGGTTTCACCATGTTGGTCAGGCTGGTCTCGAACTCCTGACCTCAGGTGATCCGTCCACCTAGGCCTCCCAAAGTGCTGGGATTACAGGTGTGAACCACTGCTCCCGGCCTGGTTATTATATTTTGAATTTTGCAAATGTTATAAGTGGAAATATCTCTTCTAAAAATAACAAACGGAAAAACTTTAAAAAAATCTTGTTGTAATTTGTATTTATTCCATGACAAATTTGGTTAAAACCTGTTATATTTATTAATCATTTCTTTTGTCTTTAGACTTTTGATGTCTGTGTAAGGCAGGGTTTAGTTGGAGGTAACAGAAACCACTCTTCTTATTTTAAGGAGAAGGAGCTTTGTCAAAGGAAATTAGCTTTTTACAAAATCACTGAAAGGGCTGGAGGAACAGGATCTATGCTGGGCTTCCAAGAATGACTCTGAGAACAACACCCTAGAACTAGTGGCTCAGGAAAGCTGCTACTTCTGCTCCAGGCAACTTCATTCTAGATATTAGACTGTTCCTTGCTAGGTCTGCTAGAGCTTCACAGCAAAAACCAGTGCTCTGTGCCTGCTCCCAAGACACACTAAGCTACTAACTGTTATGGAATCTGTGCTACCATCACAACAGACAAACAACAACAAAAGTGAAAATAAACCAAATGTAAAATACCTCAAAATCCTAGCTTAAATGTAACAAATACGTTTTTACATACTTAAAGCAGACCAGAAGAATACCAAGGAAATTCCCAGTGGTCACAATGGAACGAAACTGGAGTTGTAAACTAATATTGAAGCCACTGCTGTGCCTAGGATATTTGTCAGTCTTGATGACCTGGATGCTTAACTGGCCATCTGTGCCTGGTAGATAATGCCTTGGCGGCAGTGAAGGGGTTGCAAATTAGGGATTTGAAACTGAGAACTCCACATAGTACCAAGACACTCAAAAAGCTACATCCTCAGGAAAAGAATGGATTGAATAAAAGAAACAAAATCTGACTTTTAGCAAAGAGAAATAACAAAAAAACTTATCTTTGCCTGTGCCCTGGGTGGAGAAAAAAAGCAGCTTCCATGGATGTATAACTCCACATCTTCACTCTTAGGGGTTTTGGATCTGGGATTTGAGTCTACACCAAGTGGTTTTAGAAGTTAATTCTATGATCCTGAGTTGGTTGCAATTCTGGACGTCTGACAGAAGCAATGCAGATCCTTCCTGGAGGGACATAGTCTCAACCTAGGCCTTATAGAATTCCCACAGATAAGCCCTAGCTGAACATAAACTTTCACTCCAAATTAAAAAAAAATACATGAAGAAACAAGCTACCATAAGAGTCAGCAAGAACTCCTAAGAACTTAAGATAATGGGTTTATTAAATGCGTTATATAAAACAAATATACCTAAAATGTTTGATTACATTTAAAAATACAAGAAAAGAGCAAGAGATATTATATAATGTAATCATATACATGCAAAAAATATACAAATTATAAGCATATAGCTTGATGGATTTTCACAATTGGAACACATCTAACTAGCACCCATAAAAAAACCCAAAACATTACTAGCATCCCCAAGTCCCCTGCCCCCATGTTTCCTTCCAGTCATGACCCATACCCTTCACAAGAGTAAGTACTATCCTAACCTCTAATAATAGCACAGACCAGTTTTAGGCAGATTTTAAAAAGCACTAAATAGAACTTCTACGAAAAAAAAAATTTTAAAACCCCAACAAACCAATGAATGAATAGTAGATTTGACATAGCTAAAGAAAGAATTGATATGGAATTAACTGGATTAAAGCTGAAAGAATTTTCTAGAACACAGCATGGAGAGACAAAATGATGGGAAAACAGCAGGAGTTAAGAGACATGGAAGATAGAATGAGGGGATCTAACCTGCTTCTAATAAAAATTTCATAAGGAGAGAATAGAAAGAACAGGTAAAAGGTGATTTTCAGCAAGATAATGTCAGAGAGTTTTTCAGAATTGCTGAAAGTTACATATCCTTAGATTTAGAAGTAATAGCGAATCCCAAGCTGAATAAGTAAAACAAATGAACACCTTAACACATTATAGGGATACCGAGGTCACTGAAGTAAAAGAGAACTATGGGCAATCACAAGGAAGAGACAAATGACTTATGAAGGCACAACAGTAAGATTAACAGCAGATTTCTCAACATTAACAATGGAAGCAAGAAGTCAGTGGAAGAGTAACATCTGCAAAATGCTGAGATGAAGAGATTTTCATGTTGATTTTTGACAAATCTACCTGTATGCTATTTATAAGAGATAACAAAATGATGAAAGAGGATGAAAAAATATATACCAGGCAAGTAGATAGGAAGACACAATTTCATAAAGATATCAGTTCTCTAAATCAATCTGAATTCAATTGCAATTGAATTGCAATTCTAATTAAAATTCAAACAGGATTTTTGTTGGACCTTGACAAGCTGGTTTTACATTTCAGTAGAAAAACATAGGCAAGAATACCTAGTTTCGAAGAAGCACAACGTTTGGGTTTACTCTACCAGGTGTAACTACTTATTATAAAGGTCTAATAATTCAGAGTGGTACTGATGAAGGCACAGAAAAATAGATAAAAGGTTTAGAGCAGAAAGCACAGAAAAGTGCCCATGCCTGTATAGAAATTGACAAACATCAGAGGGTCATGGAAGATCAGTGGGGAAAGAATGGTGTCTAGATTATTGGTTTTTCATCTGGGAAAAAAAATAAGGCTGAATGTTCACATTATAAACAAAAATCAATTCCAGGGTCGGCTGAAGATCTAAACAGGAAAGAGAAAAGTTTCCAACTTTTAGAAGAAAATGCTTATGACCTTAGGTTAGGGAAAGATTTCTTATAAGTCACAAAAAGTGTAAATAACAATTAGATTGATAACCTCACTGATATTAAATTTTAAAACTGTGCTCAAAAGACACAAAGAGTAAAAAAATAAGCTATCGACTCCGAGAAGGTATCATATAGTTTGAATGTCTTTTTCCCACCAAATCTCAGGTTGAAATGCGATTCCTATGTTGGAGGTGGGGCCTGGTGGGAGGTGACTGGATCATGGGGGCGGTTCTCTCGTGAATGGTTTAGCATCATCCCCTTGGTGATAAGTGAGTTCTCACTCTGAGTTCATGTGAGATCTGGTTGTTTAAGAGTGTTGAACCCACCCCCACCATTTTTCTTGCTCCTGCTCTTGCCATGTGATATTGCCTGCTCCTCCTTCACCTTCCGCCATGATTGTAAGCTTCCTGAGGCCTCACCAGAAGCTGAGCAGATGTTGGTGCCATGCTTGTATAGCCTGCAAAATCATTGGCCCAGACACACTTCTTTTCTTTATAAATCACCCAGTCTCAGGTGTTCTTAAAAGAACAAATGGACTAACACAAGATATATGCAACATATTTTGCCCATAAATATTAGTAGTAGATTTCATAAAGTATCCAAAATATATGGAGACCTACTATTAAAAAGACAAACAACCCGATAGAAAAGACAGGCAATTCGCTAAAGGAAAAAGCAAAATAGTAAATTAACATAGAAAAAGTTACTAGTAATCAGGAAAATGGACATTAAAACCATAGTGAAATACCGTTTCACACCCTTCAGCTTGGCTAAAATTTTAAATCTGATGATAATGTGAAAATAAATATAATTTACAAGCTGTTGGAATCCCAAAACACTTTAAGCATTGAGAGAGATGTGACTGTGATCTGAGTCATATATGATTACAACGTCTGTTTCTCAGATTATAGATTAACTTACTTTCTTATTTTTCTTGTTCTGTACAATAACTAGAGAGAATTAAATAACACCAGGGACAACAACCTCCTGTCTTCCTAATTAATGGCCTTTGTTATTGATTAACATCCCCTTTGTTGTCCTGCCTTGCTGATCGCAGATGACAAAACCCATCGCTATTATACCCTTTATTTAAAAAAATGCTAAATGTAGCCTTCCCACAAACACTGCCTATCATCAATCAAATTGCTATAACTATGTACCAACCTTGTATGAAAAATGTTGTAATCTTGCTAAAAGCTACCCTGTCTCTCCCTGTATAAATGAAACCTTAACTTCCCTACTTTGAACTGCCAACTCCATTCCTTGGAGTTGGTTTCCTGGTGGACTATTCTCAAACTTTGCATTTGAATACACTCCTTTAAAATTAGATTCTGACCCTTTTGATTATTTCAGGTTGACAGTACCAACAATTGATGTGGCTATGAAGCAATTTACAGTAATGATAATATAAATTGGTAATCACTTGGTAGAATAAGTTGAAAATATCTAATAAAGTTGAAAATACACATACGATAAGATGCAGTAATTCCCTTTTAGGTACGCACTGCAGACAAGCCCTTGCACATGGCAGGAGATATGTCGAAGAATATTTAATGTATCATTCTGATACAGGAGCTAAAAAGAAATTATTTAGGCAGATAGTGAGGCTAAAGGAGTCCTTGGCAAGGCTGCCTTTTAAACAAAAAGCAGCCCCCAGATCATTTCTTTTCTAACAAAGAGCAGCCTATAAAATCAAGCTGCAAACATAGATAAGCAAGCTGGAAGCTTGCATGGGTGAATGCTGGCAGCTGTGCCAACAGGAAAAGGCTACTTGGGGACCAGGTATATTCAATATGGAGACTCCATCTCCCCTTTTCTTTGTCACCACGTGTGCAGTAAAGAAGCAGGCAACATGGCACCGGCCAGGTGGAGAACCCACCTGCATAGTAAAAGATTAGGGTGGGGCGGCCAGCTTCTTTGCACGCTATGCAAATGGCACACCCAGTCCTAACCAGTTCTTCGTGCTGTATGCAAATGGCACAACTGGTTTGACCAATCTTTCGTGCCCTAGGTAAATCAGACACCGCCTCCTCAAGCTTATCTATAAAACCTCCTGCGCTTCACTGTGGACCTGAAGACCCGCTCAGGACCCCCTCTATCTGCAGGAGAGAGCATTTCTCTTTCTTTCGCCTATTAAACCACCACTGTTAACTTCACTCCTTGTGTGTCTGCGTCCTTGATTTCCTTGGCGTGGGACAACGAAGCCTCGGGTATTACCCCAGATGAATGACACCATGTGAATTCTTTTATAGTAGGAAATTGGAAACAAAATGTCCATTATCAGGAGAATGAATAAATACATTGTTGTCTATATAATGGAATGCTAAATAGCAATGAAAGTGAATGAGCTAGAGCTGTGGTTGTCAACATGGATAATTCACACAATGTTGAATGGTAAATGTGAACTTCAGAAGTACACATGTGGTATACTTGTACTGGTCCTAGACTGGTGCAAATGGGGCCCCTGTCATGGGTCCCACATCTCAGGAGCTAGGGCAGAGCTTGGACAGAGACCCAGATGACTAGCTTTCCTCTCCACCCTTTGCACAGCTCCTGAGGTTGACCAGATGCCCCTAGCAGCTCTGGGCTGCACCTTTGTGTGCCAAGTCTTGGTTCCAGGAAGAACTCTGAGCAGATTGCTCCTGTTGGCTGGTGCAGTTGGCTGGTGTTCCTGTTGGCAGGTGGCATAGCACAAGATTGGGCTGCCAGAATGGTACTAATATGCTGGTTTGGGCAACTCAAATTGTTTATATAGACAGACGCCCCCACAAAAAATATTTGCTTATGATTCCACATACCTTTGGGCATATAAAGCTTAAAAATGTGCAGTATAGGCCAGGCATGGTGGCTCACACCTGTACTCCCAGCACTTTGGGAGGCCGAGGTGGGCAGATTGTGAGGTCAAGAGATCGAGACCAGGCCAGGTGTGGTGGCTCACGCCTGTAATCCCAGCACTTTGGGAGGCCGAAGCGGGCGGATCACAAGGTCAGGAGATCGAGACCATCCTGGCTAACACAGTGAAACCTGTCACCACTAAAAAAATACAAAAAATTAGCCAGGCGTGGTGGTGGGTGCCTGTAGTCCCAGCTACTCAGGAGGCTGAGGCAGGAGAATGGCATGAACCCAGGAGGCGGAGCTTGCAGTGAGCCGAGATGGAGCCACTGTACTCCAGCCTGGGCAACAAAGCGAGACTCCATCTCAAAAAAAAAAAAAAAAAAAAAGGCCAGGCGCGTGGCTCACGCCTGTAATCCCAGCACTTTGGGAGGCCGAGACAGGTGGATCACAAGGTCAGGAGTTCAAGACCAGCCTGGCTAAGATGGTGAAACCCCGTCTCTACTGAAAATACAAAAATTAGCCAGGCATGGCGGCAGGCGTCTATAATCCAGCTACTCAGGAGGCAGAGACAGGAGAATTGCTTGAACCCGGGCAGCAGAGGTTTCAGTGAGCTGAGATTGCGCCACTGCACTCCAGCCTGGGTGACAGAGTGAGCCTCCCGAGTAGCTGGGACTACAGGCACCCGCCACCACACCGGGCTAATGTGTTTTTGTATTTTTAGTAGAGACGGGGTTTCACCGTGTTAGCCAGGATGGTCTTGATCTCCTGACCTCATGATCCACCCGCCTTGGCATCCCAAAGTGCTGGGATTCCAGGCGTGAGCCACCGCGCCCGGCCTATCATGTTTTATTTCTTAAGCTGGGTAGTGGGGGAGTAAAAGGTGCTGATTGTGTTATTTTTTATGCCTTTGTGTATATTTGATTTTTTTTCTTTTTTTCTTTTTTAAAGAGGAAGAAGTGAAGATAAGAAATCCCTTGAAGCCAGTGTCTGGTGCTGGGACCGTGATGGCTGGGACGGCAGCAGTAGTGCTGTCCATCTGCTCGTCCGAGGGGTGGCACATCCTAGCCTCTATCTTTTCCCCAGAGAAGATCCCCCTCGTCTGCTCTTCCCCCCGTCTCAGCCTTTTAGTGTGTGAACAGTTCTGGTGTGACTCAGCAGCGCTTTTGTTAGCGCTTTTACCAGCAAGTACTTGTTAAACACTTAAATCTTACAAGTGGAAAGAAAATTCCGTGGTAAATTTAAGTACAAAAGTCAACCAAAATTCTGAGTCTCGGACAAGACTGGTTAAAAATCGTTCTACAATGAAACTAATATATTAAATTAAATCATATAAAACTTTTATTGCTTTGCAAGGAAGCTTTAGTATTAAATGTAGGCATTTTCATCTGGTGATTCTTCCCAGTCTCCTGTGGTTAATAATACCTGGACAGGGAAGAAATCTTTTGAGATAACTAAACTATACTGGGAAATGGGCCCCTTGCTAAGTTTCCTGTGGCAGTGACACCCCCTCTGTTGCAAATATTTTCTCCGATGTGTGGTTTCAGTTCCAAGCCAAACCCGTTCTACAGCGTGCTTTGTACCTTTCCAGAGACTGATCGGTATCAGCTTGCCAGGGCTTTAAACCCCATTCATTCTTTCATTACTTAAAAGCCTCTTTCTTTGGAAAACCTTTGAGTGAAGCATAAAATTAGCATCTAAAAAGACATAGCAGCAACTGAACCCAGGAACGTCAGGGAATATGTGACCACCAGCACCATTATTGACCTTCCTAAGTGCAGTTTGATGGGGGAAGGGGCTATGCAGGTGGAAAAAGGTGGCCGAGAGGTGGAGGTCCCCCGGCAGGGGCAGTCGCCTCTCTGGCCTGAGCCAGAAACTCCCAATTCTCATGGGTGGCTGATGAGAGAACCCCTCCCCTCCTTTGTATTTAATCCTTTCTCTAACTCACTTCTAAGCCGACATCAGAAAATCTTTGAAGAAAAGCACAGGGGAGGCCTATTTCAGTGACTTTCACTTCTCTAAATGTTTGTTCTTTTCAGTTAGTTGTAAAATATGTTTGAATAATATTTTCAATTCTCTTTCACCACTGTTCTACAAAATGTGAGCCTGTAGGCATTGTCTTTTTTAAATGAAAAAGAAAAGATTGATTTTAGGAATCACATTCAAAGTGTTTGATGAATCAGGGCTCAGCTTAGCATTCAAGAACATGGCTGGGAAGTTTCCACTTTGTTTTCGCCCTAGATTCGTCTTTAAATCTTTTGTCTCCTATATTTTTCCAGCTCTGTGGACTTCTTTGAAGAGAAGAGGGCTATGAGGATTGAAGAAAGAAAGGCTTTTATCCAGTAATTTGTAATGATCCCATTGGATGATTATGGAATATTTTTTGTATATGTAACCCCTCAGGGAAAATCTGAGCATATCTCTACCCTTAAAAACTCTGGTAGCCTGATGGCGGGTGGCGGGGAGAGAAGAAATCCTGTTTCTCCTTTCCCTGATTTTGTCCCCAAACTACATCTTGCTTTGAAAGTAGAGGAGTTGGAAGGAGAGGAGTTAGTCTCTCATGGGGCCCCTGGAAGGCAGATAGCTGCCAATCTTTGTGTGCATTTTGTCAAGAACGGCTGCCTTCTAAAAACAAACCAACTCTCCTCGATCCCTCAGGTCAGGGATCTGGGAGAGACTGGATTGTATAAAAGATGTTTCCAAGGCACAAAAGCATTGCTCTCATGGGGCATTTACAGAGGATGTCATCAGTGGGCACTTGGAAGTTCTAGAAGTCATGTGGGGCACTGGTGTCTGCAGTTCCTGGTGTGCTCAGGACATTCTGTGTCCGCATAGAGGGTTGCTGCCCAATGGCTGGCCAGCTCATACCTGCACAGTTACTTCCAGCACCTTGGCAGGCAGGAAAGGGATTACAAATATACCAACAGGGTAGGCGTTTGCTCTGGGGAAGAGGCTGATTTGGGGTGAATAGTTCATACCACAGGAAGCCCGCTGTGTGTGGTGGGCAGGTGACATTTGGACTGGGCTCCTGGTGGCTTTTGGCTCTCTTCCAGTTTGGCCTAACAATGAAATTACACGTTGAAGGGGTTTGTTACTGTTGATCTTTATTCCACAGCCTGGCTTCTTGGTAAAGGCATCCATGTTGTCTGTGTCTACACTTCCTCATCTCCCATTAATTCCCCACCAGCCCACAGTTTGCTTTCAGCCTTCACAGCTCCTGGGAAATGTCTCCCCATCTGTTGCCATCCTGGGGCCCCTCCCGAGGCTTAGTCTCCTTCCTCTTCTGCCCAGAGCTCAGCCCCTTGGCTGCTTTGCCACCTCCCTCCTCTAAAGTCACCCACTTTGGGAGCTTCTCATTTTTCTGTCTCCTTTGCCCTTTCCTTATGTGTAGTTGTTCCCAGACTCCTGGGACTTAAGTTCAAACCCCAACTCTACCATTTATTACCACTGAGGCCTGGGCAGGTCATATAACTTGCTTCAACCTTAGATTCCTTCCCTGTGAAATGGGGATAATATAGTACATACCTCATGTGGGGGAAGATGCAATGAGACAATACTTATAAAGTGATTTACATGGAGCTTCTTATGGGGAAAGTACTTACTAGATGCTAGTTAACATCACTGTTACTCCTTTCTCACTCTGCCCACTGTCCACCCACTACAGCCAGAGGCCTTAACAGCTTCCATTCTTTGAAAGGTTGCCCTCTAGCCTAGCCCTTCCTCCTCAGTCTACACCCCAGGATGCTGGGTATCTCCAGCACCATAAATATTGCAGAGCAGTGAGTAATACCTGTTGGGTTCAGTGAACCCACTTCATAGGCCCCACTCCCTGTGCTCAGTGAGCAATAAGTCCTCTCGTAGATTCCACACTGTTAAATAGAAGAAATAATGCTGATCATGGCTGTGCACTTTGTTCACTATGCAAAGGTACTTGGGAGAGCACCGCTGGCTGGAGAGTATATGGTAGCTGGGGGGCCCAGGAAGAAGGTCTTTCTCTATCTCAAGCCTTCTTTGAAATTCAGATATGTTGGAAGACTTGCTAGTGTCTTTCAGGGCTGCGAAGTTACCCAACAACCTTTAATTGTGTGCATTGCTTTTTTTTTTTGAGATGGAGTCTTGCTCTGTCATCCAGGCTGGAGTGCAGTGGCATGATTTTGGCTCACTGCCTCCGTCTCCTGGCTGGTCTCGAAATCCTGACCTCAGGTGGTCCACCTGCCTTGACCTCCCAAAGTGCTGGGATTACAGGTGTGGGCCACCACCCCCAGCCTGTGCATTGCTTTTTTTTTTTTTTTTTTTTTTTAAGACAAGGTCTTGCTCTGTCACCCAGGCTGGAGTACAATGGTGCAATCTTGGCTCACTGCAACCTCTGCCTCCCAGGCTCAAGCGATCCTCCTACCTCAGTCTCCCAAGTAGCTGGGACTACAGGCACACACCACCACCCCCAGCTAATTTTTGTATTTTTGTAGAGACAGAACTTCGCCATGTTGCCCAGGCTGGTCTTGAACTCCTGAGTTCAAGCAATCTGCCTGCCTTGGCCTCCCAAAGTGTTGGGATTCCAGGTGTGAGCCACCACACCCAGATTCTAATATTTTTCTATAATGCGAGATACAGCTTCCCACCCGTGATTGTCGTGATATAAATATAAACATATTCAGTATGGAACCCAGGCCTGAAACCTAGGCTCACCATTATTGTGTCACCTTGTACTGTGACTGCCACCCCTCGAGCTGGCCCCCGCCACACAAGTCACATGACCTCTGTGCAGAGGGCAGAATCTGCTGGTTCCTCCTGAGTGTCAAACTCCTAGTCCCCTGTCTCCTTGGGGGCAGCTCCCTTCTTTTTGCTGTTGGGACTGACTGACTGCCCATCACAGCTTCCAGGGCTGCTGCTCAGAGGCCCTCCCCGTGCTCTAAGGAGCTGCCCCTCTCCTGGCATTCTCCTCTCTTCCCTTCAGTCTCCTTGAAGTGTGGAGAAAGAGGCAGGCATTTTATAGCCATTTACAGCCAGGCACAGTCCTTCTAGCCTTTTGGAGAGAGGCCTGTCGGTGAGGAGGGGAGGTATGTGACAAAGATTCTCTCCTTGACCAAACTCTAGCCCAGCCTCCTCTGAGCTGTTTTTCAATGAGGCTCTATCCTTAGACACATCCTTAAAATCCCAATTTTAGCAAGAATCCTGCTAAGTCAGTTTAGCCTCGATAGTGGGTCACCCTCCGTATCTGATCAAATCCTCCCCCCACCATAGCCTTGGCCTGCCTTCAGCAAGAGCCCTCTTAGTTGAGTGTAGCCAGAATCCCCATGACCTGATGTTTCATCTGAATCATTTTCCATCTGCTGAGCCTCCTGCCCTGCTCCATGGCTAACAACTCCCACTTTCCCCTATCTCTCTGTCCTGCTGCAAAATCCCATTGCGGTGGTCCCTGTCCCTACCACGATAGTCCTGAGTAAAGTCCGTCCTTTAACAAGGGTGAGGGCCAGTTGTGGTGGCTCATGCCTGTAATCCTAGCACTTTGGGAGGCTTAGGCGGGCGGATCACCTGATGTCAGGAGTTTGAAACCAGCCTGGCCAACATGGTGAAACCCTGTCTCTACTAAAAATACAAAAATTAGCTGAGTGTGGTGGCGCACGCCTGTAATCCCAGCTACTAAGGAGGTTGAGGCAGGAGAATTGCTTGAACCTGGGAGGTGGAGGTTGCAGTGAGCCGAGATTGCGCCACTGCACTCCAGCCTGGGCGACAGAGGGAGACTCTGCATCAAAAAAACAAACAAACAAACAAACAAAAAAACCCCCAAAAAACCAAAAACAAAAACAACACAAAAACAAGGGTGAAAATAATCTTTTCCTTAACATGTGGGTGGACCACTGCTGCAGGCCATGTGAGATGGGAAAGCTGGGGGCCCATATCCAGCTTTCCCTGCTTTCCCATTGGGGGGCTCCATGTGGATGTAACAACAGGAGAAGCTACAGGCACGTCATGATTTCCCTTGTTCTTTGGGAAATCTGACAGAATGAATCCTTTCCTAATCCCAGAAAGGCAGCCAACCTTTGAGACCTTGAGGGTAGACTGCAAAGTTCACATCTCACAGGGGTCAGGTAGGTTATGTAAATTTGTAAAGTGTTCCCGGTGCTACGAAAGGGAGGAGTGGAGACTGTGGCAAAGCAGAGAACACATGTCCCATGGAACGCTGTCGGTCGGCTCCAACCAGTTACGGCTTCTGGGACTGTGGGCCTGGTCTTGCCAGTGCACCTGAAGACAGGAAGCTGGGTTTTTACGTGAAAATTCGATTTTGTAAAGTGTTGGCAAGTAGTAAAATAGAGTATGGTCAAAACAACTCAGAATTTTGCCTTCAGGCATCTGGTTTGTAATATCTGGGCTAGAGTCTCATTATCCCTCTTGTTGAGGGAGGGAAGTTATTAGGACCGCCAGTGGGAAGGAAGGAGGCTGCTCACCGGCAGGAAGAGGGAAGTGGTGCAACCTGGAGTCAAGGTGGATGGCTTAGGTTTAGGCCTTTGGGGGATTTCCTTGGGGCGGGGGGTGGGACGGCGCACTGTGTGCCTGCAGTGTCTTTAGTGGGCACCTGAGTTGCCTCTGGAGAGCTGCCAGCCCCACCTGAAAGCCTGGACTTCTTGGCTCAGATCTTCATGTGAGGCTCAGCCAGGAAGAAGGGGTGCCACCCACCTTTGTGAGGCCACATGAGTTATGCCAGCAACCCCAGATCCATAGGACCTTCCTCCAGTTGGACTTCTGTGGACTGCACAGGCCCAGGAGTTCCTACATGAGCCCAAGGGGTGTGGAGAGTGGAATCCCCAAAACATGGCTCAGACTGGATTATCTGCCAGGTCGGGGACTGAGGGCCAAGCCATGTTTAATTGATTTAGAAAATGAAGAGATGGAGGCCGGGCATGGTGTCTCACACCTGTAGTCACAGCACTTTGGGAGGCTGAGGCGGGTGGATCACGAGGTCAGGAGTTCAAGATCAGCCTGGCCAGCATGGTGAAACCCCATCTCTACTAAAATACAAAAATTAGCCAGGTGCGGTGGTGTGCGCCTGTAGTCCCAGCTACTCGAGTGGCTGAGGCAGGAGAATTGCTTGAACCAACAAGCCAGAGGTTGCAGTGAGCTGAGATTGAGCCACTGCACTCCAGCCTGGGTGACAGTTGCCAGACTCCGTCTCCAAAAAAAAAAAAAAAAAAGAGATGCAAAAATATCCCAGGTATCTTCGTATGTCAGTATATGTGTGTGTGTTTAGTATCTCCTGATTGGGACCCAGTTTGAAAGCCTGAGAGTTCTGGAGATGTGGATGCCTGAGAATCATGGTTTTACTAGGCAAAGATTTTCTCCTCTTCTCAAAATAGCTGTAGCTATTAGACATCCTAAGTATTTAGGTTCCATATCACTTTCTCCAACTGGGGCCGGTTTTAGGAAATTGTCCAGGTGCCTGGTTTCCTTGTACAAACACCTTGCTGACTTACCCACCAGTATCGGAGCCGCTAAGTTTTCATGACTCTGTCACTGACTTTAATACTTGCTTTTCCCTTGACTGAACTTCGGATGTTTAAATGGAATTTAGTGACATTTTCACACCACATTTTTCATTATTTAGCACTTTGGAAACAGAGGTTGTTTTGTTATAAGCTTTTTATTCTTCTTAACCTCCTCTGAATACTTGAAACCTTTCACGACGGAAATGAGTTTACTGTGACCTGACTCGGTATTATACAGTAAACGCATGATTCTCAAAACACGCTGTTTATATGGAGAATAAACGCGTTCCGGAACACAGTGTTCAGTGTCTGAAATGAAATGCAAGTCTCCTGTTTCCAAAGGCTGACAGGATGGTTGCTGAATGATATTCCAGCTGCTCAAATGAAGGGCCCTGGAAAGGTCTGTTGGAAGTGAATTCGAGGGCGTTGCCTCTTCGTGGTTGGGTTTGCTCTCTGCAGACCCAGGAAGGCCCTACTTTCCTTGAATTCTGAGCTTCAAAGCTTACATCTGTGTCCTTCTGCTTAACAACCTGTTTTAGCAACCAAGTATGCCAAGATGTTACTGTCACATTAAACTGTGTACCCCTGCACTCTCCTTTCCTTTCCTTTCCTTTCTCCCCTCCCTCCCTCCCTCCTTCCTTCCTTTTTTTTTTTCTTTTTCAGTATCTCACTCTGTCACCCAGGTTGGAGTGTAGTGGCATGATCTCAGCTCACTGCAACCTCCACTTCCCGGGTACAAATAATTCTCATGTCTCAGCCTCCTGAGTAGCTGGGATTACAGGCATGTGCCACTATAGCCTGGCTAATTTTGGTGTTTTAGTAGAGACGGGGTTTCACCATGTTGGCCAGGCTGGTCTCGAACTCCAGGCTGGCCTCAAGTGATCTGCCTGCCTCGGCGTCCCAAAGTGTTGGGATTACAGGCATGAGCGACTGCACCCGGCCTGCGCTTCCTTTCTTGATCACACCACCACAGTCTTGACCTGCAGGTCAATCTATACCTTATTTGACATGAAATACTGTCAGCAAGTCTAATGGAATATTCCACCAGAGTGGGAAACCCATCTCCAAGATGCAGTGGTGAGCTATTAATTAAAGCTGGCTCGTGCCCTCAGAGCAACTTTCTTTGATGCTGCTTGTGACAGGTCAACCTTTGCATCCTATGCCCAGTGGAGCCTGCTCTGCCTGGCGTTATCACTTGTCCTTTAGGGACGGTGTGGCCTTTTTCTTCATGTCTGTGTTAGATGTCATCCAAGTGAATTGCTTCTTTCTCTTTCCTGTTTATTTGTTATAGGGTGTCACCTCTTAGCCATCTGAGCACTGGGCTGGCTGCCAAAAACAGAGGTGATGATGTAACGTGCCAACTCTCACATGGCTCAGAGGAGGAAGACCCCAGGACTCCAGGATGGGACAGGGCAGCCACTTCTCACCAAGGTGACACTGGGGCTTCTGAGCGAGCCTCTGAGTGGGGAATGGGGGGAAGGGCAACATGATGGAGGGGTCAGTGATACACCCCCCGTCCCCATGAAGAAAGGATTTCTACTTTGAAATTCGTCTACTAGAAACTAATTCCTTCTGCTCAGTTTTCTTCCTCAGGAAGGGGTGTGTGTGTGTGTGTGTGTGTGTGTATTTTGACAGTTCTTTCTTTCTTTTTCTTTCTTTCTTTGAGATGGAGTTTCGCTCTTGTTGCCTAGGCTGGAGTGCAATGGCACGATCTTGGCTCACTGCAACCTCCGCCTCCTGGGTTCAAGCGATTCTCCTGCCTCGGCCTCCCGAGTAGCTGGAATTACAGGCATGCGGCTACTACACCCAACTAATTTTGTATTTTTAGTACAGACGGGGTTTCTCCATGTTGGTCAGGCTGGTCTTGAACTCCTGAGCTCAGGTGATCCACCCGCCTTGGCCTCGAAAGTGTTGGGATTACAGGCGTGAGCCACCGCACCCGGCCAACAGTTCTTTCTTCAGAAGTGTTACATATTCATTGTAGAAAAATTTAAAAATTCACAGAGGCAATAAGTCATTAAGATCAATCAAGAACTATATACATATAATCACTATTTAAACCTGAGGGGTGTATCTGTGTGCGTATGTTTGTGCATTTGCACACGTATGTGTAGAGACAGAATTTCATTTCTTTTCTTTTTTTTTTTTTTTTTGGGATGAAGTCTTGCTGTCGCCCAAGTTGGAGTGCAGTGGCACGATCTCGGTTCACTGCAACCTCCCTCTGCCTTCTGGGTTCAACCAATTCTCCTGCCTCAGCCTCCGGAGTTGCTGGGACAACAGGTGCCCACCACCACGCCCTGCTGATTTTCATATTTTTTGTAGAGATGAGGTTTCACCATATTGGCCAGGCTGGTCTCGAACTCCTGACCTCAGGTGATCTACCCATTTTGGCCTCCCAAAGTGCTGGGATTACAGGCATGAGCCAACGCACCAGTATAAAAACTGGTATCATGTAATACACACATTTTCACTACTTTAAAAAAATTTGTCATGTGGTGAAGACTTTTTCTTTCCAATAAATATCAATCTATATCATTATTACATGGGTCTGTCAAAATTGGTTTAAATAAAGAAATAATTTAGTTTCCAGATTTATGCTTGGGTGAAGGTGTTTGAAGTTAATTTGTTTTTTCCTCTTTTTGAGACACAGTCTCGCTCTGTCATCCAGGCTGGAGTGCATTGGTGCTATCATGGCTCACTGCAGCCGTGACCTCCTTGGTTCAAGTGATCCTCCCATCTCAGCCTCCTGAGTAGCTGGAATTGCAGGCATGTGCCACCACTCCTGGTTAATTTTTTTTTTTTTTTGGTATTTTTTATAGAGACAGGGTTTCACCATGTTGCCAGGCTGGTCTTGAATTCTTGGGCTCAAGTGATCCTCCTGCCTCAGCCTCCCAAAGTGCTGGGATTACAGGCGTGAGACAACACTCCCGGCCCCGGGAAAAACTTTTTACTTCATGAAGATGAAATATTGGACCCAAATTTCTGTCTTCAGTGAGGATTTCTTTGGAGAATCCTTGGCCATATTTAGCTTTAATTCAGGCGGTGCTGGAATCACGACTCAGTGTGTGCATTTGAGTTCTCTCTGTAGTGCTGGCTTTCTGAGGAAGGGGTATGACCGCAAACATTTTTTCAGGATATCAGAACTGCCTTCCTACCGACCCTTTGGGGCTAGCAAGAAGTGAAGCCATTTGGATGACTATTCAGGGCGCTAAACAGCCTGTCTGCTTCATATTGCTAAAAGAATCCAACACTCATCTTTTCTCACCTAGGAGCTGCATACAATTTCAGCAACTGCAAGGGATCCAGACCAGCTCTAATAATGACCACTTCTATATACCTAGTGGTTAGAATAGGCTCTTTTCCAAGTGCTTTATGCCTATTAATTTATTTACTCCTCGTGAAAGCCCTGAGAGGAAGGTGCTGTCACTAAAGCCCACACCACTGCGGGAACACAGGCATCCAGAGGCCAGGCAACTGTGAAACTGCCTTTGCAAAATTAAGACTAAGACAGTGAGAGAGATCTAACTTAACCGACTCCATCTTGCTTCTCACCTCCAAGCTGTCCTTGTTCATTCCTGGGCATAGACTGAACTAACTTTGGGAAATACTTAGTTTATAGTTTACAGTTTAAAACAAAGACGATAACAGCCCTTTCCCAAAGCTGACCTCCTTCTTGCCTGGGGACTAGACTGCCTTTGTAGGACTAACATTAGCTACAAGGTTAGAAATTATAGTTTAGGAGTCATGCAGCTGGAGGCTACAAGATTCTGACCCTCCCTAAACTGCTCCTAGAAATCAGTGCTTGAGATATTTTGCAGACCCTGGACTTGATGGATCAGCTGGCACCACCCCGATCAATAAACTGGCTCATCTGATCCTGTGGCCCCCACCCAGGAACTGACTCAGCACAAGACAGCTTTGACTCCCTATGATTTCATCCCTCACCAATCAGCACCCCGGCTCACTGGCTTTCTCCTACCCATCCAATTGTCCTTAGAAACTCTGCTCCCAGCATGCTCGGGGAGACTGATTTGAGTAATAATAAAACTCCAGTCTCCTACACAGTCGGATTTGCATGAATTACTCTTTGTCTATTGCAGTTCCCCTGTCTTGGTGAATTGGCTCAATCTAGGCAGCAGGCAAGGTGAACCCCTTGGGTGGTTACAACTGGCCCATAAGTGCGAGGCTCATGAGCAGCGAAGCAGGCCAGCCCCCCAGGCAGCTGGCTCTGACCACTAACGCTTTCCCATTTCCCGTAGAACTGATGTGCAGCCATTAGTTCACACAAGTCACATGAAAGCCTTGTGTTTCCAAACGTGCAGCCGCTCTGCACCACAACAAATATTGTGTTGGTCGGAAAACAATAGCTCTCCCCTCAGACACACAGTGAACCTTCTCATTCTGAATATGTCCATTTCTTCAATAACTACGAGAGGTATCTGCTTTGTGCCAGGTGCTGTTCTAGAAACACATTGATATTCTTTTTTTTTTTTTTTTCTTCAGAAGCCAGTTGGAGTTTATGGTTTCATTTGCCCAAAAATACGCCTTTGGGGACCTCAAATTCTTTCCAAGAATCACTACCACACATATTAATTTGAACATTTCCCACCCTTCCACCACCCCTGTTTCTCCTGAGAGCTTCAAAATAAAAATGGCCTGTGTGCCCCCATTCCAGGTCCTCGTGTAGGGCTGTCTCTTCTTCTCTAGGGGCTGCAGTTCTGACGCAAATGATGGTGCTGTTCCAGTGCTGGGCCATTGCACAACACAAGTTTTGTTTCCGGGAATTTTTTTTTTTTTTTTTTTTTTTGAGAGGGAGTCTTGCTCTGTCGTCCAGGCTGGAGTGCAGTGGTGCAATCTCGGCTTACTGCAACCTCCGCCTCCCAGGTTCAAGCAATTCTCCTGCCTCAGCCTCCCGCGTAGCTGGGACTACAGGTGCAGGCTGCCATGCCTGGCTAACTTTTTGTATTTTAGTAGAGACAGGGTTTCACCATGTTGCCCAGGCTGGGCGCGAACTCCTGACCTCAGGTGATCCGCCCGCCTCGGCCTCCAAAGTGCTACAGGCATGAGCCACCGTGCCCAGCCTCCGGGCGGTTTTATAGAAGGCTTTAGACTGTGTTCCCAGCCCTCGGATTTGGACACCAAGCCACCTCGCTTCTCACCTCGCTCTAACAAATACTCCATGGTGTTGTGCACAACGATTTGGGTCTTGTCTGGTTCGGCCTGCATGTTAGTCACAGGGTCAGCGTCTCGTGGGTTCTGGTGTCTACTGAGGTGACCATCCAGGGCTGCAGAATGGATTGTAGCAGGGGATCCTACTGGCCAGTCTATCCTGTTGACTTGCTTGGAGAATTCATCTAGTACTTTCTCCAGCAAGGTAAAGGCCATCCGGGATGGGCATTCATTGTCACCTGCAAGACTGTCATTCCGGACATAGACGTGCCACATATAGTCTTGTTCTTCGACAGAAGCTCTAGTGCCTTTGGATGAGTGCTCCACGATCAGTTGATTCATGAAGGTCATGAATTCCTGAACGCTGGATCTCTGGAAAAAGCTGAAGGAAGCGACATCGTCGTACCTGGCTTTGAGCAGCACTACATTGGCCTCGCCTTTGTAGAGGACACTGAGGCTGTACAGCTTCACGGCTCTGCGCCCTCAGGCCACCTGCCTGCCCAGCTGTGGGACCCGCTCTCAGGGATCAGCCCTGCCCCTCGGGACCACAGCTGCCTACCGGCCTCTCAGCCCCGGGCAGCTGAGCAGCCAACCGGGCCAGTGCCCGGCTTCCTCCTCCTGGCTCGGGATCCACCCACGCTGGTATTCATTATAGATGTATGCACAAGGCATGGAAGCTACTCAAAACACACAAAGATACCTGCCTCCTGGAGGGGATGTTGCTCAGACCAGCAAGTAACAGGCCCTTGCATAAGAAACTAAGAGCTTTAGAGGGGCACCCCCTGCCTGCGCAGGCCCAGGTATAATTGTAGTGGAGAAGCTGCACTTCAGTCCCTCAGCCAAAACCTCTCTTGGGGGCCTTTCACTTGATTCCAGCTGTCCTGTCTTCCTGGCTCCCAATGGGCTAGGCTGTCTTCCCAAGTTACTCCATTTCCTGATCCCAGGACCAGACACTGTGCATCCACCCATCCAGTGAATTGTTTCAATCACTCGTTCAATCACCTCTTATTGAGTTCCTCCTTGGTGACAGGCACTGTGCTGGCTGGTAGAAACATACAGATAAACAAGGCAGCCTGTTGCCCGTGAGCCAGCTCCGGGACATTCGGGTGGAAAGCAGCATGTGTTCCTGAAGCAGTCAGTTAAGTTTGATGACATATTCTGTATTTGGAATGAAAGATAGAAATTGGGCCGGGTTTGGTGGCTTACGCCTGTAATCCCAGCACTTTGGGAGGCCGAGGCAGGAGGATTGCTTGCTTGGGCCCATGAATTTGAGACTAGTTTTGGCAATATAGTGAGACCTGGTCTCTACAAAAAACAAAACAAAACGAAACAAAAACAAAAACAAAAAACTAGCTGGGCATGGTGGCATGCACCTAAAGTGGGAGGATTGCTTGAGCCCATGAGGTTGAGGCTGCAGTGAGCTGTGATCATGCCACTGCACCCCAGCCTGGGTGACAGAGCAAGACTCTGTTTTAAAAAAAGAATTGAACAAATATTTAAAAAGAATGTCTGCAAAATTGTTTCTGGTTTCTCTGGGTTTCTTCCCATCAGGTAGCAGAATGTTAGAGTAGGAAGAGGATTTGCGAGATCATCCAGCCAACCTCCTGGCTGCCTTACAGAAACTTGAAAATGGTCTAGGATTGAGAACTCGCTCCTTAGATGTTTCAGAGGCATAACCTACTGTGCACAAGCAGACTTGTTCAAATTGATGTTTAACATTGATAGGCTATACTATTATCTCTAACCAGTTGTTCTACACCCTGCCCCAATCACTTTTTTTTTTTTTTTTTTTTGAGACAGAGTCTCGCTCTGTCACCAAGGCTGGAGTGCAATGGTGCGATCTCAGCTCACTGCAACCTCTGCCTCCTGGGTTCAAGCGTCTCCTGCCTCAGCTTCCTGAGTAGCTGGGATTACAGGCACCCGCCAACACGCCCACCTAATTTTTGTATTTTTAGTAGAGATGGAGTTTCACCTTGCTGGCCAGGCTGGTCTCGAACTCCTGACCTCAGGTGATGCACCTGCCTCGGCCTTCCAAAGTGCTGAGATTACAGACGTGAGCCACCACGCCAGGCCCCCAATCACTTTTAATGTAGGCAAATTCGTAGGAGCTCTGAAATATACAGTCAGGTGTTGCTTCACCGTGGGGTTATGTTGTGAGAAGTGCATTGTTAGGTAATTGTGTTGTTTTGGAAACATCATAGAGCGCATTTACGCAAACCTAGATGGTGCTTCACCGTGGGGTTATGTTGTGAGAAGTGCACTGTTAGGTAATTGTGTTGTTTTGGAAACATATAGAGCGCATTTACGCAAACCTAGATGGTATCGGCCTACCACATACCTAGGCTAAGTGGTAGAGCCCATTGCTCCCAGGCTACAGACCTGTACAGCAAGTACTGAGTACTGCAGGCAATTGCAGCACAATAGGAAGTATTTATGTCTCCAAACGTATCTAAACAGAAAAGGTAAAATACAAATATGGTAATATAATCTTAAGGGACCACATCAAGAAATGACTGGCAAAGTTCACGTAAAAATGCCCTTGGCAATTATGCATGATTTGACCTGCAGTAACTACTGGGTCCCACATAATGAGCGGAAGGTCGGGCACCCTACTACAGCTCATAATTCACATGGGTAATTTGATGTAGTTGTTAATGGTCTGCCGTAAAAAAGAGTCATCCTAACAGCTCCAAAGCTATTTCTGTAACTGATCTTTATCCTAGCAGTCACAGCCGAACACGCCCACATGGATCCTCAGTGAAAGGCAAAGTTAGACGCTGGCAAGCTCTCCATTAGCTGCAATCATGCTGGTCTAAGATGAATCCTTTTATTGGAAATCTGGTGGGCAAAGCCACAGAAGCTCTCTTTTCTCTGGGAAATAATATAGCTTCTAGGTAATGTGTGCTTTACAGCCCACACCTCCTGGCCATGCTTTGCCCTAGGGATGGGGAGACACAGTGGGAGAGAGTGAGGGGGAAGGGAAGGGGGAGAGGGAGGAGGAAGAAAGAGGGAGGGAAAGCGGGTGGGGGAGGAGGAGTGGGCATGAGGGGGAAGAGAGAAGGAAGGGGAAGCGGAAGGGGAGAGGGAGAAGAGGGAGGGGAAGTGAGAAGGAAGGGGAAGAGAGGGAGAAGGAGGAGGAAGGAAAGGAAAGGGACAAGAGGGAAGGATGAGAGGGAGAGAGAAGGGCTTCAAACAACCTTCAACACACACAGAATGGCCCTCTGCTTCTATTTCTTTCTTTGAACCAATAATTTAATTGAAAAAGAATTTTAAGGCCCAGTGTATTGGCTCATGCCTGTAATCCCAGCACTTTGGGAGGCTGAGGCAGGTGGATCACTTGAGGTCAGGAGTTTGAGACCAACCTGGCCAACATGGTGAAACCCTGTGTCTACTAAAAATACAAAATTGTGCTGGGGAAGCTGAAGCAGGAGCTACTGGGGAGGCTGAGGCAGGAGAATCACTTGAACATGGGAGGCAGAGGTTGCAGTGAGCTGAGATTGCGCCACTGCACTCCAGCCTAGGCAACAGAGTGAGACTCTTGTCAAAAGAAAGAAAGAAAGAAAAGAAGGAAGGAAGGAAGGAAGGAAGGGGAAGGAAGGGAAGGAAAGGAGGGAGGGAAGGAGGGTGGGAGGGAGGAAGGAAGGAAGGAAGGAAGGGGAAGGGGAAGGGAAGGAGGGAGGGAGGGAAGAAGGAAGGAAGGAAGGAAGGAATTTTAAGGCTAAGTACAGACTGTCACGTACCAGTTTCAGTCAACTATGAACCAAATATACAGCAATGGTATATTTGCTGTGTCCCATAAGATTATAATGGAGCTGGAAAATTCCTATCACCCAGTCACATCTTGATGATCCTGACCCTGTGTAGGCTAATGTATGTGTATGTGTCTTAGTTTGTAACAACAAATTTTTAAAGTAAAAAAAAATAAAAAAAATTTTAAAATAGAAAAAAGTTTATAGAATAAGGATACAAAGAAAGAAAATAATTTTGTAAAGCTGTAAAATGCGTTTGTGTTTTAAGCTGTTTTATAAAAGAGTCAAAAAGTTAAAACAAATTAAAAAGTTTATAAAATAAGAGAGTTACAGTAAGCTAAGGTTAATTTATTATAATATTATTATATAATTTATAATTAATTTATTATAATAATATTCTTTTAAAATATGGAACACTGCATGAATTTACATGTTGATATGGTTTGGCTGTGTCCCCACCCAAATCTCATCTTGAATTGTAATCCCCATAATCCCCACATGTCATAGGAGGGACCCAGTGGGAAGTGATTGGATCACAGGGGCAATTTCCCCCATGCTGTTATTGTGATAGTGAGTGAGTTGTCATGAGATCTGATTTTTTTTTTTTTTTTTTTTTTTTTTTTTTGTGACAGAGTCTTGCTCTGTAGCCCAGGCTGGAGTGCAATGGCATGATCTCGGCTCACTGCAACCTCTGCCTCCTGGGTTCAAGTGATTCTCCTGCCTCAGCCCCCCGAGTAGCTGGGATTACAGGCACCTGCCACCTTGCCCGGCTAATTTTTGTATTTTTAGTAGAGACGGGGTTTCCCCATGTTGGCCAAGCTGGTCTTGAACTCCTGACCTCAGGTGATCTGCCCGCCTCGCCCTCCCAAAGTGCTAGGATTATAGGTGTGAGCCACCGCGCCCTGCCGAGATCTGATGGTTTTATACGTGTCTAGCATTTCCCCTGCTTGCACTCACTTCTCCTTCCTGCTGCCTTGTGAAGAAGGTGCCCTGCTTTTCCTTTGCCTTCTGCCACGATTGTGTTTCTTTCCTAAGGTCTCCCCAGCCATGCTGAACTGTGAGTCAGTTAAACTTCTTTCCTTTATAAATTACCCACTCTCGGGTATTTCTTTACAGCAATGTGAGAACAGATTAATTCACATGTCATCCTTGCACAGGGGCCATGCTGATCTTCTCTGTGTCATTCCTTAATTTATTACTGAAGAAAGAAAAATACTTGTTACACATTTAGCATAGCCTACATGTACAATGTTTATCAAGTCCACTGCAGTGTACAGTAATGCCCTAGGCCTTCACATTCACTCACCACTCACTCACTCATTGACTCATCCAGAGCAACTTCTGGTCCTGTAAGCCTCGTCCATGGTAAGTGCGCCGTTCAGGTGTACCATTTTTATCTTTTTGTAATTGTAATTTTAATTAAAATAAATTTTTTTTTATAGAGTTGAGGTCTTGCTTCGTTGCCTAGGCTGGTGTTGAACTGCTGGCTTCAAGTGATCCTCCCACCTTGGCTTCCCAAAATGCTAGGATTACAGGCATAAGCCACTGTACCCAGCCCATTTTTATCTTTTTTTTTTCATTTTAAATTTAGTTTATTGGTTAAATCATGATATAGAAGTTCACTGTTCAAAAAATCATTAAAGATTATTGTGGCCGGGTGTGGTGGCTCACGCCTGTAATCCCAGCACTTTGGGAGGCTGAAGCAGGTGGATCACGAGGTCAGGAGTTCAAGATCAGCCTGGCCAATATGGTGAAACCCCGTCTCTACTAAAAAAAATACAAAAATTAGCTGGGCATGGTGGTGTGCGCCTGTAGTCTCAGCTACTCGGGAGGCTGAGGCAGGAGAATCGCTTGAACCCAGGAGGCAGAGGTTGCAGTGAGCCCAGATCACGCCACTGCACTCCAGCCTGGGTGACAGAGTGAGACTCCGTCTCAAAACAAACAAACAAACAAACAAACAAACAAACAAACCAAAAAAGATTACTGCAAATAGCTAAAGACCCAGATCCCGAGACACAATTGCATTTGTTATGCATCTTAAAGTTTAATATTTTTATTGTACCATACAGGTTAGTACTGTTATTGTCAGTATGTACTTTCATAAAAACATATAGTATGAATCATTTTCTTTTAAAAATGCTTCAAGGCAGGGCACGGTGGCTCATGCCTGTAATCCCAGCACTTTGGGAGGCTGAGGTGGGCGGATCATGAGGTCAAGAGATTGAGACCATCCTGGCCAACATGGTGAAATCCCGTCTCTACTAAAAATACAAAATTAGTCAGGCATGGTGGCGGGCACCTTTAGTCCCAACTACTCGGGAGGCTGAGGCAGGAGAATGGCTTGAACCCAGGAGGTGGAGGTTGCAGTGAGCTGAGATCACGTCACTGCACTCTAGCCTGGGTGACAGAGCAAGACTCTGTTTCAAAAAAAAAAAAAAGTTTCTAAACCTTTTAAAATGTGTGTAATATAGAATACATACAAAAAATACATTTAAATGCACAGAATAATGGATTATTATGAAGTGAACCCAAGGACAATGGCCTAATGACTTTAGAAATAAACACCGTCAGTATTCCCAAAGTCCCATACCTATGTGTTCATTGCCTAACCTTTTGAGAATTTCTTCTTCTTTTTTTTGTTTTCAACTTTTATTTTAGGTTCAGAGGTACATGTACAGGTTTGTTATGTAGGTAAATTGCATGTCACTGGGGTGTGCTGTACAGATTATTTCATTACCCAGGTAATAAGCATAATGCCTGCTAGGTCGTTTTTCCACCCTCACCCTCTTCCCACTCTCCACCCTCAGGTGGGCCCCTGTGTGTGTTGTTCTCCTCTTTGTGTTCACGTGTACTCAGTGTTTTGCTCACACTTATAAGTGAGAACATGCTGGATTTGGTTTTCTTTTCCTTTGTTAGTTTGCTTAGGATAATGGCCTCTAGCTCCATCCATGTTCCTGCAAAGGACATTATTTTGTTCTTTTTCATGGCTGTGTAGTGTTCCATGGTATACATGTACTACATTTTTTTTTTTTTTTACCATTTTTATCTTTTATACCACTTTTTTTTTTTTTTTTTTTTGAGACGGAATCTCTCTCTGTCACCCAGGCTTGGGTGCAGTGGCATGATCTCAGCTCACTGCAACCTCCGTCTCCTGGGTTCAAGTGATTCTCCTGCCTCAGCCTCCCGAGTAGTATACCATATTTTTACTGTACCTCTTATATGGTTAGATACACAAGTACATTGTGTTACAGTTGCCTACAGTATTCAGTCCAGGTTATGTGCAGTACAGGTTAGCAGCTCAGGAGCAAAGGGCTCTACCATAGACCCCTGGTGCACAGTAGGCGATACCATCTAGCTTTGTGTAAGTACACTCTGATATTCACATGATGATAAAAATCACCTAATGAGGCATTTTTCAGAACATATTTCTATCATTAAGAGATTTGTGGCCAGGTGTGGCAGCTCATGCCTGTAATCCCAGCATTTTGGGAGGCTGAAGCAGGCAGATCATTGAGGTCAGGAGCTTGAGACCAGCCTGGCCAACATGGCAAAACCCCGTCTCTACCAAAAATACAAAAATTAGCCAGGTATGGGGGTATGTGCCTGTAATCCCAGCTACTAGGGAGGCTGAGGCAGGACAATCGCTTGAACACAGGCAGCGGAGGTTGCAGTGAGCTGAGATTGCGCCACTGCACTCCAGCCTGGGCAGCAGAGGAAGAGTCTGTCTCAAAAAACAAAAACAAAAACAAAAAAAAATTTGTAACTGCGTATGTTATGTATGCATGTATGTATCTATTTATCTATCTATCCATCTATCTGATGACTTTCTTTTCTCTCCAGGATGTATGGTGTTTTAGAAGAAATAATAGCTCAGCGGCACAAAGGATCAGAGAAATTCACACCTGAGATGTGGGAATCAATGACAAAGACAAAGATCTCTTCCCAGAGAATATTCTCCTTCATGCAGGAGCCTAGGAATACTATGCGACACTTGATACTAGCCCTGAGTATTGGCAGGTCCTGTACCTCCCATCTGAGGTGTGGTCATTTCTCCCACTTCTAAGAGTAAATGAATTATCATTCCCATCTTGATTGACTCATTTAACAAGAATAAGAAGCTCATATCTCAAGTAAGGGCTGGACCATGAGACCATGTGTCTTAGTCTGTTTGGCTGCCATAACAAAATACCTTAGACTGGGTCATTTATAAACAACAGAAATTGGTTGCTCACAGTTCTGAGGCTGGAAGTCCAAGATCAAGGTGCCAGCGGACTTGGTGTGTGGGGAGGGTGCTCTGCTCCATGAGCGGTGTGCTGTTGCTGTGTCATCATTTTGCCCAAGTGTCTTTTATAAGGACTCTAATCTCATTCACAAGAGTGGAGCCCTCCTGACTTAATCACTCCCCAGGGGCCTCATCTCTTCATACTACTACATTGGGTTTTAGGTTCCACCTATGAATTTTGGGAGACACCAACTTTCAGACCATAACAGCATGGTCCGTCAGCTGGTGAAGAAACAAACTGAGGTATAGCCACATAATGAAACAGTACTCAGCAATAGAAGGAATGGATGAATCTCAAAATAATTATACTGAGTGAAAGAAGCCAGAAAAAAAGAGTATGTATGGTTCAACATCTATAAAATTGGAGGCAATGCAAACACACCTACAATGACAAATCAGTGGCTGCCTATGGTTGGCAGGGTGGGTGTGGATCACAAACAGGCGTGAGAAAACTTTTATTATTTTTTCTTTTTTTTGAGAGGGAATCTCGCTCTGTCATCCAGGCTGGAGTGCAGCGGCGTGATCTCGGCTCACTGCAACCTCCATCTCCAGGGTTCAAGTGATTCTCCTGCCTCAGCCTCCTGAGTAGCTGGGATTACAGGCGCGCACCACCAAACCCGGCTAATTTTTTTTGTATTTTTAGTAAAGATGGGGTTTCCCCATGTTGGCCAGGCTGGTCTTAAACTCCTGATCTCAAGTGATCTGCCCGCCTTGGCCTCGCAAATTGCTGGGATTACAGGCGTAAGCCACGGTGCCTGACCAGAAAACTCTTGAGGGTGATGGATACGTTTATTATCTTGATTGTGGTGTTGGAGACATGGGAGCATATGTCCAAACTCATCAAATTGTATACCTTAAATATGTGGTGTTTATTTTATTTATTTATTTATTTATTTATTTATTTATTTTTGAGACAGGGTCTCGCTCTGTTCCAGCTGGAGTGCAGTGGCTCAGCGAAGCCTTGACCTCCTGGGCTCAAGCAATCTTCCTGTCTTAGTCTCCCAAGTAGCTGGGACCACAAGTGCACACAACCGTGCTTGGCTAATTAAACAAATTTTTTTTTGTAGAAATGGGGTTCCACTATGTTGTCCAGGCCGGTCTTAAACTCCTGGGCTCAAGCGATCCACCTGCCTTGGCCTCCCCAGTGGTTGGGATTATAGGCATGAGTCACAGCACCTTTGCTGTTTATTGTGTACCAATTATACCTCGACAAAGATGAACAAACAAAAAGAATATCTAAGCTGGGCCCAATGGCTCATGCCTGTAATCCTAGCATTTTGGGAAGTTGGGGTTGGAGAATCATCTGAGGCCAGGAGTTCGAGACCAGCATGGGCAAGGTAATGAGACCTCGTCTCTACCAATAAATAAATAAATAAATAAATAAATAAATAAATAACTGAATAAATTAGCTGGACATGGCAGCACATGCCTGTAGCCTCAGTTACTCAGGAGGCAGAGGCAGGAGGATGGCTTGAGCCCAGGAAGTTGGGGCTGCAGTACCTCTGCACTCCAGCTTGGGTGGCAGAGCACGACTCTGTCTCAGAAAACAAACAAACAAACAAACAAACAAAAAGAATGTCGAAAGGAGGGCAATCTACAATAATTCTTAATGAGAAGATGGGAAAAGACTATGAAAATCTTTTGGACCACGCAGATGCTCACCAGTTCTCATTGCTAAATCTTTCAAAACAGCTGCTCAACTTAAAGACGATTCTGTAGACTTTTGTTACGTAAAAAGACAGTGTTCCAAATTTGCTGACATTTTCTGACACGGTAAGTTGTTCTCAGAGACACAACTCCACAACTCCTGGCAGATTTTATTTATTTATTTATTTTGAGACGGAGTTTGACTCTTGTCACCCAGGCTGGAGTGCAATGGCACGATCTCAGCTCACTGCAACCTCTGCCTCCTGCGTTCAAGCAATTCTCCTGCCTCAGCCTCCTGAGTAGCTGGCATTACAGGTACGTGCCACCATGCCCAGCAAATTTTTGTATTTTTAGTAGAGACAGGGTTTCGTCATGTTGGCCGGGCTAGTCTCGAACTCTTGACCTCAGGTGATCCACCTGCCTTGGACTCCCAAAGTGCTGGGATTATAGGCGTGAGCCATTGTGTCCGGCTGCAGATATTTTTGAAAACAAAAATAAAAACAGATGTATAATCTGATTCCTCATGGTTAGAGGAGATATTCTAAAATTGAGTATGCTAGTAACTACTTTTCAAAAGAAACTTTCAAAAATATTTTAAAAACAGATGTTTGGAACTATTTCTATTATTATGTGACTTTGTTACTGAAAATGATGTGTGTCGCTTTTAAAAAATCCATTCTTTCCCACTTCAAAAGTTGGCATCCCATACATATATATACCTACTATGTACCCATAAAAATTATTTAAAAAGTTGGAACCAGAATCTTCTAACTTGCTTAAAATGTTTCACATTAAATTATCAGGCTTTCAAAGCATTTATTAAAATTACCAAAGTGGAACACCCTCTGATTATTTATTTTGCAAGAACAACTGGTTGGATCAGAGAGGATTAAATTTGCTAGTGAATTTCAAGAAACAACTTCTGTGTAATTGATGAATGAGATTAATAAATATTTTAATTTAATAAACACAATATCTTTTTTCCATTTGTCTGTACTTATCTTTGTGAGATGCTCTTTTTAGCTAAGGTACTCATGAAAACCAAGTAATGAAATAACATGAACTTAAAACCAGACCTTCAAATTGCCCCATCATAAAGTATTAAAACAATATTTTAAAAAATTATGCAAAATTTAAAATCACATTGCTTGCTGTAAAATATTAATACAATATATGCATAATACAGATTATATTTTATATGTACACACAATATTACTATTCCTTTTTTTTTTTTTTTAGGACGGAGTCTCGCTCTGTCACACAGGCTGGAGTGCAATGGCGCGATCTCGGCTCACTGCAACCTCCACCCCCAGGTTTAAGCAATTATCTGCCTCAGCCTCCAGAGTACCTGGGATTACATGCGTGTGCCACCATGCCCGGCTAATGTTTTGTATTTTTAGTAGAGACAGGGTTTCATCATCTTGGCCAGGCTGGTCTTGAACTCCTGACTTCGTGATCCGCCCACCTTGGCCTCCCAAAGTGCTGGGATTACAGGCGTGAGCCACTGCGCCTAGTCATAATATTACTATTCTTAATGAGATAAAATGTTTTTTGGTACCATTCATAAATAAAATAAAGCAAGCATTATTTTAGAAAACCCACTAATGTACTACTAAGGATGCAAGATGAAAAATGTGGTGACCTCTATTCTAGTGATGTTTCTGAAGATGCTGTAATTCTCTAGGTACTAGCACCCCTGGGATGCTACCCTCCCCGCACAACTAGTGACTGTGATCTGTGGGAACTGGCTGGGCTTACTGCTTGAACCCAGTCTTGTTCTAAAGATAGTTACGGAGTTTGTGTATACAAATTCAGTGTGCTGTCTTGGTTTTATTGGAACAGTCTCAGGTCTATAGCATGTCTAAAGCAAACAGTAATCACATTTGGATGTTGTGTTAGAATATGTGGTTATGATATGGTTTAATGTAATGACCTCCAAAAATAGCATAACACTCAGATGACTGTAAATTATTAATCAAGTCAATGTGGACTGGGAAGCACAGGTCCCAGAAGCAGCTGACCAAGCAAGTTTTATTACAGAAGATAGCACCCTAGCTATCCTTGAGCCATAACAATATCCATAAAAAACCCTCTGTATAGGCTCATTAGGGAGGCCAGAGTGATTTAGGGAATTATTTTGCAACGAATAAAAGCCTGACATTGACAAAAGTGAGAAGCCAGAGTGGAAATACTGTGATGATTTAGACTGCTTCTTGACTTCGGCTGGACCTTCAGGCCACCTGGGGCACTAGTATTTAAACACACACACAAAAAGTCCTCAAGGTATTCTGATATGCAGCCATGGTTGAGAACCACTTTTACAACCATAATCATCATTGCATTTGCTTCACTTTCACTTCTGGACATGATAGAGAAACTGGTACCCGACTTGACCTCTGCTAAAAACGATAAAAGTAGACAGAATATATGCATCGACTGTTTTGGGGCATTGAGTAACAGGCAATGCTGGACTGGGATCATGAGATATGGGAAACACAAGATGAGCCCCAGGATCACCTGGCTTTCTGCCTGCTTTGGCACAGGGAAGTGAGATCCAAGCTGAGCAGTGACTTTACTGAGATGAAGAGGCAGAAATTGGGGCTTGGGGCTGCTGAAGTAGCTGAAGTCTGCAGAACAGGGTACTAGAGAAGAAGAGAGTTGTTCAGGACAATGAAGTCTGTGTGGGAAGTCTTTATGTGAATCCTTAACTTAGGACTAGGCTGTGATTGTCCAAGGCAGGCCTCCACGAGGCCTGTGCTGGGGCTGAGAGCGGCACAGTAATACTAGAACTTGTACGTTGCTTGGAGATGTTAGCGCTCTGGCCTAACGTGAACATTTTGGGCATTCGGGTGAGACCTAGAAAGGCTATGCCTTGGGAGTAAGGACTATGCCATAAAGCAAGAACAATACTTTAGGACTAAGCTTTAAACCAAAATAGGTTCCTCCCAAACAAAGAATAATACTAGCCTAGCCTGATCAAAAGGATATAACAGTAATTTAAACGCCTGCCAGAACAAAACTCAACATCTTATACAGGAAGATGACATAATCCAAACTCCCTACATCGTATCATTCACACTGTCCACCACACGGTAACAAATTAGTAGACGTGCAAAGAAGCAGAAACATGTGAGCCATGATCAAGAAGAAAAAGCTATCAGTAACATCTAGATCCAAGTGGTCTAAATGTTGAACTCAGCAGAGAAAGACTCTGAACAACTAATCTAAAAATATCCAAAGACTTAAAGAAAAGGATCGTCCTAATAAGATCAATGAGGAGTCTCAGCAGAGAAATGGGATGATAAAAAAGGACCAATGGAAATGCTAAAACGAAAAATTACAATCTGTAAAATAAAAGTTTCACTGCTTAGCAACAGACTGCAGAAGAAAGGGCTGATGAATCTGAAATAAAGCAATAGAAATGATCAGATTTGAAGAATGAGAAGAAAAAACGAGCAGAGGTGTAGTGACTTGTAGGGCAATTTCAAGTTGTCTAAATCATATGTAATTAGAATCCCAGTAAATGAAAAGAAAGAGAATGGCAGAAAAATTGTTGAAAGAAATAATAGCCTTGATCCCTCAAATTTAATGATAAACATCAGTCTACAGATACAGGAAGCTTGGAGAACCCTAAACAAGAGAACAAGAGAACTATACCTCAGTATATAATAGTCAATTTTATTTTACTTTATTTTTTTCAGACAGGGTCTTGCTCTGTCGCCCAGGCTGGAGTGCAGTGGCATGATCACAGCTAGACCTGTGCAGCCTAGACCTCCCAGGCTCAGGTGATCCTCCCACCTCAGCCTCCCATATAGCTGGGACCACAGGTGCACGCCACCGTGCCTGGCTAATTTTTAAAAGTTTTTGTAGAGACAAGGTCTCATTACGTTGTCCAAGCTGGTCTCGAACTCCTGGGCTCAAGTGATCCTCCCGCCTTGGCCTCCCAAAGTGTTGGAATTACAAGCGTGAGCCACTGTGCCTGGCTGATAGTCAAATTTATATTATAGAACACAAATTCAACAGTGGCAGAATCACATTGTCAACACCAGCAGCATCAGGACAACAGGGAAGGAACGCCACAGTCACAGCCATAGGGGAACCCAGCTTTTTTGATGATGACAACCACCCAGGTACCTGTTAAGATACAAGTCCCTGGCCTCCATCCCAAGCCCACTGATCAGAGTCACTGGGGGAGCTGGGTGGTTAAAAAGCAACCAGATAATTCTCACTCTGGGCAAGTCAGGAAACTGCCGGAATTCCCTTTACTGAGGAGTGGCCGACTGGTGATTGTCTTGGAAAATAAGAAAGGTTGTGTTTTTTCAGTGTGATAAATTTAAAAATATTCTGTTAAATAGTATTTGCTTTGTTTTTTAATGTTTCACAAATTGATATTGATTAGTAGACAAAAGGATTGACCTGGCACAAACTTTACTTAGTTGGTGGAGATCCACAAAGCAATAATTATGCAGTCATAATTTGTGAAAACCCAGTATGCTAAAATCAATCCGTTTTCGGTAGAATGTTCTAATTCATGCCTCTTATCCAGTAAATATACATAAGCATTTTAACGATGTATAGAAACTCTTTCTTTTGTCAAAAATAGACAGGCCCACAGCACTGTGATTTTGTGACCAGCTGCCCAACATAAGAAGGGCTGTATCCCCCTGTTGTTATTTATGTGAATCTGTAGAAGCCAGACTATCATCCATTTTTTTTTTTTTTTTTTTTTTTTGAGACAGAGTCTCACTCTGTTGCCCAGGCTGGAGTGCAGTGGCTCACTGCAAGCTCCACGTCCTAGGTTCACGCCATTCTCCTGCCTCAGCCTCCGGAGTAGCTGGGACTACAGGCACCCGCCACCATGCCTGGCTAATTTTTTGTATTTTTAATGAAGACAGGGTTTTGCCATGTTGGCCAGGCTGGTCTACAACTCTTGACCTCAGGTGATCCGTCCACCTCGGCCTCCCAAAGTGCTGGGATTACAGGCATGAGCCACCGTGCCCGGCCAGACTATCATTCTTAAGAAGCAATTCCTTTAAACATATAATCAGGCCAGGTGTGGTGGTTCATGCCTGTGATCCCAGCACTTTCGGAGGCTGCAGCAAGCGGATCACTTGAGGCCAGGAGTTCGAGACCAGCCTGGCTAACATGGGGAAACCCCATCTCCACTAAAAATACAAAAAAAATTAGCCAGGCGTGGTGGTGCATGCCTGTAATCCCAGCTACTTGGGAGGCTGAGGCAGGAGAATCACTTGAACCAGGGAGGCAGAGGTTGCAATGAGCCGAGATTGCACTACTGCCCTCCAGCCTGGGCAACAGAGTGAGATCGTCTGAAAAACAAACAAACAAACAAAACCCCCCCCAAAAAACAGGTCAGGTACAGTGGCTCACTCTTGTAATCCCAGCACTGTGGGAGGCTGAAGCAGGCGGATCACCTGAGGTCCGGAGTTTGAGACCAGCCTGGCCAATATGGCGAAACCCTGTCTCTACTAAAAATAAAAAACAATTAGCCGGGTGTGGTGGCACATGCCTGTAATCCCAGCTACTCAGGAGGCTGAGGCAGGAAAATTGCTTGAACTGGGAGACGGAGGTTGCAGTGAGCCGAGATTGCACCACTGCACTCCAGCCTTGGCGAAAGAGCGAGACTCCATCTCAAAAAAAAAAAAAAAAAAAAAAAAATCCGATTTCATTCTGGTCAACCAAATTTGACCAGAATGGGAAATCACATTTGAGCTATAGCTATAGTATTCTTTCAGCTCTCCAAAGGGAATCACTAAACCATTTCTGTCTGGGAAGATAATAGCAGGAGGTAGAGAGACGATCATTAAATGACTATTGAAGCTCTTATTACAACCAACCATGATGTCACTCTCTCCCCGTAGATTTCTGCATTCATTGCATTTCATGTTTTTTAGCTTCAGAGTAATCTGGTTGTAATTGCTAAGGTTGTCTGGGTTTCAGGTATCAGAAACCAACTCTGTAATTATTTTGAATGAAAAGGGAATTTACTGGAAGTTGGCCCAAGCATTTCAAGGCATTTGAACAACTGCACTTTGAAAAGGGCAGGACCTAGGAAGGCACTAGAAACCTGGACAATTGTGGGTCTTTAGTGTGCTGCTGTTAATGTGACTTGTACCAACAATTGCCAGTCTGTTTCTTCCTTTCCGTCTTCAAAATCCCAGCTTCCTCTGTGAGGGAATGTGACTTGTTTACCTTGGGTCACTTGTCCTCTTGCAGACCTGTCAGCCCTGGGGGCACAGGATTTCATGGCTGCAACATGCTTGTTGACTGGGGCGGGGAAGTTATGGGTTTATCCTCTTCATTCTCTCCCTGGACACTAGTCACACTCATAGTTTCTGCTTTCCCTTCATTTAACTCACATTCAAATTTTTATTTCTGGCTGGGCACGGTGGCTCATGCCTGTAATTGCAGCACTTTGGGAGGCCAAGGCGAGCAGATTGCTTGAGCCCAGGAGTTCAAGACCAGCCTGGGAAACATGGTGAAACCCCGTCTCTACAAAAAATACAAAATTTAACCAGCCATGGTGGTGTAGGCCTGTAGTCCCAGCTAGGGAGGCTGAGGTAGGAGAATCACCAGAGCCTGGGGAGGTTGAAGCTGCAGTGAGCTGTGATCATGCTGCTGCACTCCATCCTGGGTGACAGAGCCAGATCCTGTCTCAAAAACAAACAAAACAAACAAGCAAACAAACAAACACTTAATTTCTAGCCATTGCCTTCCTTTCAAGTTTGAAGCCCTCGCCTTTGACTCCCGGCTTTGCGTTTCTATCTGGATGTTCCACCTGATCCAGACTCAGTTTCCCCCCGTATCCCTCCCTTGCCTCAGCCACAGTGCGCATCTGCTGTATGGTGGTTATTGAGGATATCAAAGTGGATAAAATGTCCCTACTATGCTCTAGTGGCGCAGACAGGCAAGTCAGACAGAGGAGGTATTGGTTCTTGCTGGGGCCTTTTGAGTTAGACCTGAGGAGAGGTGTAAGGACTCTCTGAGCAGAGGCCCCTGCGGATGAGCCCATCACAGACAGGGCACCTGTTGGGAGGTGGCCCAGAGGAAGCTGGGGGGGCAGGTGGGGGCCCAGGTCAGCACAGTAGTAGAGGATCAGAGCCACGTGGCGGGGAGCAGCTCCTGCAGGCTTCCGGGGCAGTGAAGTCCCAGCTGAGACTGTGGCCAGCGGGAGTCGGCAGGTGAAAAGGAGGTAGGAAGGTAGGGAGAGCAGCAGGCGCAGAAACTAGTGCCCCTCACATTTAGTCCGCACTGGAAACCAAGTTCAACGTTCTCCGTGGACAGGATTCCGCACAAGTAGTCAATTTTCTGTTCTGAGACTGGCTTCGTTTCTGTCTCTCTCTCCTCTGATTCCAGCTCCTATTTGAGTGCTTGTGCATAATCAGAGTTTGATTATTTTAAAGCATTCTTTTTCCACTCTAAGTACATAATCATTGTAGAAAATCTGAAAGCAGAGGAACCCCTTAGAGGGCGAAATCACAGTCAGCCTTCAAACTCAAAGACACGGTAGGTACTTGGCACTGTCTTTCATTTCCTCCTGTGCTGTGATCTGCTCTGATGGGTGTGACTATACCAAATCCACGACTGTGCCACGCCTCCTAAACGCCGATTCCTGGACGACACTGCAGCTTCCTCCGCTGCCTTGGGGACACGCCCCACTCGCTGTCAAAGCGCCCTGGAGTCTCCTCGCATCTCCCTTCCCTGGGCTCCACCCTTGGGGGCCCCCGGCTGTGGCTCCCACTCTGGGCCTCAGCTCCCAGGAACCCAACCCACTCCCTTTTGCTCCTCGGCCTTCTCCTGCCGCCTTCTCTGGAAGGCTCCCTCATCCTCTGTCGTAGTCCAGGGCTCCCTCCTAGACCTGCGGCCCGGCACTGCGGCCATTCCTTGGTGCCCCGCCCGCCCTCCACCACCGAGCACGTCCTGCTTTTCTCCTGGGCTTCCTGGTGTCCACCAGGAGTTGAGCTTCCTCTCTGTGTCCCCCTTGCCTGGCTCAGTGTCTGGGACAAGCTCTGTGCTCCTCTGCCCTACGTCCTTCCCATAGCCCACTGTCCCGAGCCCTCTCTGTCCTGTGGCTTGCTGTCCCGAGGCCCTTTCTCCTGTTCTCTGGCGGTGTGGCAATCTGTGTTCCCTTGGATGCATCTGTCCCTACCTCCGGGGCTCGACAGTCCCCTCTGCCTGGGAAACTCTTGCGGGCTGTCTGCATGGCTCCCGCCCCTTTTCAGGAGGTCCCCTGACTGCTCTACTTACTGTTTCCTACCTGCCCCCAGCAGCTAGCAGGGCGTCGGTCCCTCATAAAATGTGTTGCTGACCTCGCACCCAGTACGCAGTGAACACGGGCGGGGAACGTCCGCGCAGGGGCGGGCACACCCTCATTAAATGCAGCCCCAGCACTCTCACCTGGGTCAGCCTCCGGGCGCCTCCGGGCTGCTGCAGCGCCACCGGCGCGCTTTCTGCCCACTGCTGCCCACTGCCTTCCTCTTTCAGTTGGGTCACAGATCGCTACACCGTTCCCATCGCCCTCCTGCTCGAACAGTTCCTTCTCTTTCCCGGCAGTGAGACCTCAAACGCTCGGGCGTGGGACTAAGGCCTCCGCCATCATTTCCCCGAGTTCCCTGCCTTTGACAATTCATCAAATAGCGCTAGCTCTTTTTGTGTCTTAAATGTAAGCGGTAATGAGTAAAATCAGTGTCTCCCTGACTAGTGCTCCAATTGCTAATGGTGACAAAGGCAATCAGGTGTCACCTGAAGTAACACCTGTAACATCAAGTAACATCTGAATTCTGTTGGGCAAGGCCTTTATCATGAAGTTGTCATTATGAGAAAATAAATGAGACTAGTTTCCTGTTAGAAAGCACACACTGGGAAAATCACAAATAGGAAATTCAAGATTAACTCTTGCTAGGGAGAATAATCATTCTAATAATCATATATATATATATTCATATATATATATATTTTCATATATATATATATTTTTTAGATGGAGTTTCGCTCTTATTGCCCAGGCTGGAGTGCAATGGCACTATCTCGGGCGATGTCCGCTCACGGCAACCTCTGCCTCCCGGGTTCAAGCGATTCTCCTGTCTCAAACTCCCGAGTAGCTGGGATTGCAGACATGGCCACCACGCCTGGCTAATTTTGTATTTTTAGCAGAGACGGGGTTTCTCCATGTTGGTCAGGCTGGTCTCGAACTCGTGACCTCAGGTGATCCACTCGCCTCAGCCTCCCAAAGTGCTGGGATTATAGGCGTGAGCCACCGCGCCCGGCCAATAACACATATTTTTAAAGGCAAAGCTTCCCATGGTACTGATAAACCAAGAAAGATAACTGGATGAGGTGGATAGCATGGGTCTCATATACAAGGAGAACTGCATTTTCCTAAAGGGAACATCCCCAAGAGTGTTTTTGTCTTTTGATTCAAATTGAAAAGACACATATTTGATCTTTATTGTATGAGGGGTTTTATAAGGTCACAAATATAAGATTTTGTGTCACAAATATGCATTTTTGTCTTGGGTTTCATATTTGGACAGAAAAATATCACCTTATATTTGGGCAAGTGTAACAAATGTCTCCTTCTGAAATAATGGATTTAGAAATCTTGGATTTCTATGATTTGAATTAAGATGATTAAAAGTTACAGAATTGGCTGGGTGTGGTGGCTCACGCTTGTAATCCCAGCACTTTGGGAGGCCGAGGCCGGCAGATCACCTGAGGTCAGGAGTTTGAGATCAGCCTGGCCAATATGGAGAAATCCCATCTCTACTAAAAAATGCAAAAAATTGCCAGGCGTGGTGGTGCATGCCTGTAATCCCAGCTACTCAGGAGGCTGAGGCAGGAGAATTACTTGAACTCAGGAGGTGGAGGTTGCAGTGAGTTGAGATCACACCACTGCATTTCAGCCTGGGCGACAGAATGAGACCCTGTCTCAAGAAAAAAAGAAAGTCTACAGAATTGTTCAGGATCCCCACATAAAGATGAGTTTCCCTGGACAGAGATGAGGTTAGGACACTGGAAGGCTATGTGCAGACTGGAGGGACCAGATGGGCGGAGGACAGGGCTGAGCAAGGTTGGTCCCAGGACCAGCCTCAGTGGCAATTTCCATGGCAGGGCTGCTGCCTTCCTGTAAATAACCCAAGGATATTTACATACACATCCTCCAGGATGTGTATCAACTGATAACTAACTCAGAAGAGAGCAATCTGATCTCCATCTCTGCTTCCTGCTCAAAATCCCCCAAGTAGGGCAGGAAGAAGAGCATGTTGACCCAAACTCTCAGCTTCTATAACCAGTTTTGATTTTCTGCTTTGATATTTGGTAGGAATTTTGTCCTGTGGACAGTATTATTTATTTTATTTTATTTATTTATTTATTTTGAGACAGAGTCTGGCTTTGTGCCCCAGGCTGGAGTGCAGTGGTGCAATCTCGGCTCACTGCAAGCTCTGCCTCTGGGTTCACGCCATTCTCCTGCCTCAGCTTCCCGAGTAGCTGGGACTACCGGCGCCTGCCACCACGCCCGGCTAATTTTTTTTTGTATTTTTAGTTGAGACAGGGTTTCACTGTGTTAGCCAGGATGGTCTCGATCTCCTGACCTCGTGATCCGCCCGCCTCGGCCTCCCAAAGTGCGGGGATTACAGGCGTGAGCCACCGTGCCTGGCTGACAATATTTATTTATTAAGGAGTTAGTAATACTGACATCTCATTTAAAAAAAATTGGGTCATTCCTCTGCTAAAAATCTTGGAATAACTCTGCATTGCACCCAGAGGACAGCCAATGGAGTCCTTGAAATGATCCTCAATGCTCAACATGATTAGGTTCTATTACCTGTTTGAGCTCTTCTTTATTTAAAAAAAAATATTTGTTTCCTTTCCAACTTTTATTTTTGGTTCAAGGGGTACATGTGCAGGTTTGTTATATGGGTAAATTGCATATCACAGGGGTTTGGTGTACAGATTATTTTGTCACCCAGGTAATAAGCATACTACCTGAGAGGCAGTGTTTTGATTCTCATCCTCCTCCCACCCTCTACCCTCAAGTAGGCCCTGGTGTCTATTATTCCCTTCTTTGTATCCATGTTTACTCAATGTTTAGCTCCCACTTATAAATGAGAACATGTGGTATTGGGTTTTCTGTTCCTGCATTAATTTGCTTGGGGTAATGACCTCCAATGGCATCTATGTTGCTGCAAAGGACATGATCTTGTTCTTTTTTATGGCTGTGTTGTATTCCATATTGATCTCTTCTTTTACTACTTTTCTGCTCGTTCACTCTGTTCCAGTCACACTGGCCTTGCTATTCTTTGAATGCCAAATGCTTTCACTGCTATAAGTTTACACAGATTTTAAAATTTTCTTCTTGCATTATAAGTTGTATCTTTCCAGGAATTTGTTCTTTCTAATTTGTTAAACTTGTTGACATAAATTGTTTATAATATTCGATTATACTTTTAAGTTGTTCATTAGTAGTACTTTGATTATCCTTTTAGTGTCTGTAGGATCTGTAGAAATGCCTCCTCTTTTTCCCCCCGATATTGTATCTTCTTTTTTCTTGATCAGTCTAGCTAAAGAATTTTCAATTTTATTTTTCCGCTGAAATAACTTTTGGTTTTATTGATTATTATCCTGTCTTCTGTTGTTATTATACTTTCATCTTTGTTAATTTCTGCTTTGATCTTTATTACTTCCTTTTCTTAACTTTAAGTTTAATTTGCTCCTGTTTTTCTAGTTTCTTAGGGAGGGCCCTAGATAATTTATCTTACACCTTTCTTTTTTATTACAAGTGTTTAAAGCTATAAATGTTCCTATAAACTTTAGTAGACACATTTTAATAAGTTGTGTTTTCATTTTCATTCAGTTCAAGATATTTTCTCAGTTCTCTTGATATTTATTCTTAGATCCTTGGGTTATTTAAAACTGTTATTTCATTTGCACTGACTTAGCTTATATACTTTTAAACTTTTATGCTGAAAAATTTGAAGTCTACAGGAAAGTTGCAAGAATAACACAGAGAATACCCATAAACCCTTCACCTAATTTTGCTATTAAGATTTTACCAGTTCTCTTTTCCCCTCTCTCTTTCCATATTCTTGTTAGTATTTTTATTTCTTCGACATTATTAGATTTGAGAATATGTTACTGACATGATGACTTACCTTTAAGTACTTCAGTGTATGTGTCTTAAGAACAAAGACATCTTACATAAATATAGCAGAATTATCAAACTCAGAAAATTTAACACTCATAATGATATTCATATCTAAAATATAGTCTATATTCAAATTTCCCAATAATGTCCTTTGTTGTTGCTATCTTTCTCCTTTTTTCTCTCCCCTCCCCCTTCCCTTCCCTTCCGTTTCCTTCCCTTCCCTTCCCCTCCCCTCCCCTCCTTTCCCCTCCCCTCCCTTCCTCTCCCCTCCCCTCCCTTCCCCTCCCCTCCCTTCCTCTCCCCTCCCCTCCCTTCCCCTCCCCTCCCCTCCCCTCCCCTTCCCTTTCTTTCTTCCCTTTCTCTTTCTTTCAAGTAGAGACAGAATCTCTCTATGTTGCTCAGGTTGGTCTCGAATCCCTGGCCTCAAGTGATCCTCCTGTTTTGGCCTCCCAAAGAGCTGGGATTACAGGCATGAGCTACTGTGCCTGGCCAGAACTCAAACTTACGTATATTGTAAAAATTACAATATATGTATTACATGCATATTTGTACATGTATGTAATTTGTATATTGTAATTTTTTAATAGTACATTTATAAAATCATTATAAAATGAAGTTCTGGATTAGACTGTCTTGTTGGTCAATCAGTAAAATGAATTATTTTGTTTATTTATTTGAGACAGAATCTTGCTCTGTTGCCCAGGCTGCAGTGCAGTGGCACAATCTTGGCTCACAGCAACCTCTGCCTCCTGAGTTCAAGCGATTCTCCTGCCTCAGCCTCCTGAGTAGCTGGGATTACAGGCACGCGCCAACACACCCAGCTAATTTTGTATTTTTAGTAGAGATGGGATTTCACCATGTTCACCAGGCTGGTTTCAAACTCCTCACCTCAGGTGATCTGCCCACCTCAGCCTCCCAAAGTGCTGGGATTACAGGTGTGAGCCACCATGCCTGGCCTCTTTTGTTTTCAAATCTGCAGAAACTCAAGTATATATCAAAGCATTGTTATGTAATTTCAGAAATTTTGGTCGTAGAAGATTTAAATTGTAGCAGCAGCATGCTCTGTTATCCATGCTCCCTCTGTTTCAATGTCCTGAGACCCTTTGGCTAACATCCTAAGTCCTATGTCTGTGTTCTCTGTGATGAAGCAGGTAATGTATACTTGTTCTTTTGTTAGCCTTGATCTGCAGATGAAATTGAATTCAGTGGACTGAGCCGTCTGCGGCCTCTTTCCCAGAATCTCAGAGGCTCTGACAGGGGTTCAGGGTTGAGTTGCTTCCAGGGTCAGCCTAACGGCTCTGCTTCTAGATGCTGCTGAATTGACCTGATCAGTGCCTTCTTGGTCTGAAAGAGTTAATGTGTTGACTTAAGTCCGCTATTCCGAGGGAGTGTTTGGTGCAGTCTTAAGTATCAGAATATTTTAGCAGGTGGTTTACGCTGTCTCTTAACATTGATTCTTCAATTAGTAAACTCACTGAAGCTGACAAAAGAACACTAGTGAAATACAATGCCTCCTCATGCTAGGCTCTGGGGAGAATCAGGTTTGTGGGTAATGCTTTCAACATCCACAATATTCTAACATCTTAAAGAACATGCTCCTAGACAGCTTACATACTAAAGAGTACTATGCCTCGAAGAACTAATCATCCTTCCTAAGTGCAGTTATCTGTAAATGCTAGTTTGAGATATTTAAATAATGTGATTTGGATTTTACAAAAAGACTTTTTTTTTTGCCTCCAGATGGACATACTTTAAGATTGCTACCAAATGAAAACTCTGTAATTGTTAGTTCGGTTTTCAATGCTGGATATTGGCTAAATCCCCATCTGTGCTTCTGATGATGGTGTTTGTGCATACCCTAGGCATATTTTGTTCTGCAGGAAAATAAACCGAAGTTAAGTTCCAGAAGTCTAAACTGTGGAAAGACAGGGCTTGTTCATCCTTGTCATGTTCATCCCTGTATCTAAAGCTCAGGAGCTCAATAACTATTTAATGAAGGAGTAAATGAGTAAAGGAATTTATTAGTATTTTTGACAAATTCCAAACAGATTAGAGAGGCACAAATGATTTTTATTAAAACTTATATTCTCCCCTTTCCTCTCCCAGACTGTAATTTAAAATATGTACTCATAATTTGCTTAATTTGGAAACAGGCAGAGAATAGAAATTCTATCTTTAAAAGTACCATATTCTGTATTGAGTATTACTTGGCACTTAAAAAATAATTTTTTTTTTTTTTTTGAGGCAGGGTCTTTCTCTGTTACCCAGGCTGCAGTGCAGCGGTGCAATCACGGCTCACTGCAACCTTGACCTCCCAGGCACAGGCAATTCTCCCACCTCAACCTCCCTAGTAGCTGGGACCACAAGTGTGTGCCACCTCGCCTGGCTAATTTTTGTATTTTTTGTGGAAATGGGGTCTATGCTATGTTGCCCAGGCTGGTATTGAACTCTTGGGCTCAAGTGATTTGCTCACCTCGGCCTCCCAAAGTGCTAGGATTACAGGTATAAGCCACCACACCTGGCCAGAAATAATGTTTTAAAAGCATGACAGGAAGTTTCCAGTCAATAAGTTTAATGTCAGGGTTGGTCAGACCATACTATACATGCTGTGAGACTTTTTCATCCTATCAGGTTTATTACATTTATTGTACATTATTGATTTAGAAACTCATAAACTACCTTTCGTTAAAATTACATTTTCAACCAAAGCAAGTTATTGGAAATAAAAAGCACTGTAGGAATTATATATATATACATATATACATACATATAATTGTATATATGTACATATGTTATATATGTACATATAATATATGTACATATATAATTATATATGTGCATATATACACAAAATATACAAATATATGTATATATGCACATATTTAATTGTATATTATATTAATCATATTAATACATTAATTGTATATTAATATAATTAATATTAATATATTAATTGTATATTAATATATTAATATTAATACATTAATTGTATATTAATATATTAATATTCATATATTTATTGTATATTAATATAATTAATAGTAATATATTAATATAATATAGTATATAAATATAATATATAATTATATATGTGCATATATACATATATTTGTATGTTATATATGTATATATTTATATATAAATATGTATTTATGTTTGTATATATTTATATAAATATACATTTATATATAAATACATATATACATATAAACATATATATATTTACATATAAATATATTTATATGTATATATTTAAATATATATAAATGTATACTTATACATTTATATATTATATACAAACATTTATATACATTTTATATATATTTATATATTTTGTGATTTTTTTATCACACTAGAAAACTGATCAATTAAAACAGAAAACTCCTATTTAAACTTGAAGCTTTACTACTTCAGTAATTTTATCATATAATACTATTTTAACATTGTAATAACATTGTAATATTTGCTTTGGCCAATACTGCCTGAAAGTAAACTCATGGCTATATTCTTAAAACCTAGATATGTCCTAAATTTCTGAATAAAAAGGGATAGACTATTGCTTTTTATAGAATTTTATACTTTTTGTAAAAAGATTCACCAAAGTAAATAAGATACACTTTGACTATATTTATTTTAATTATAAGAAGACACTTTTTGGGCATTTTCCTTCCAATCTACATGGACTCTCATCCATTCTTCTGAGCACTTAGTGCAGCAGATGGCTAGAGGGCATGGATGGGGTCAGCTACACCTATGTTCCCCTGAGAATCACACGAGCTAGTCCCTAGTCTGTCTTCTTTGGGGGTTTAGAGATTGGCAGGGACTGCTAGGGTCTGGTAGCATCACCTAATTCACTGGGTCCAATTTCCATTTTTCTTTAGTATGAGGGACTATATTGTGGGTCAAATGAGAAGAAGAAACGAATGTGTATGAAAGAACCCAGAGAAGAAACAGTGCTCGGTGGTTTTCAAGTTTTCAACTCTGGCTGCACTTTTCGCTAACTTGGGCAGCTTTGAAACCGTGATGCCTGGACTCCGCCCCAGCGCAGCTGAATCACAGTTTGCATTCATTGCACAAAGTATTGTTTAGAAGGTGCTTTTAGGAGTATCTTGCAGTGATCTCATAGGGCTGAGGAAGTTTGCCCATGCAGGGAGGCAGGACTTGCTTCATTTTCAAGAGACGCGGAAGTCGGGCAGCAACCTTCCCTGTTAGTTCATTGTTGTGTTTTTAGTCACAAAACAGGTCTTGGTGCATAATAAGTCTAAATAAATATCTGTTGAATAAATAAATGACAAAGTATAAAGACTAAGCTGTGTTTTCTCCTCATGGTAGGGATATGCACTCTAGGTTCTCTCTTCAAATGTGCAGCAGATTTCTCTTTAGCCATTCCACTCGCAAACTGGCACCTGTCTGACAGGCGATGTCTTAAGTCTTTTCTTATTGAACGCTATTTTATTTCTTGATGTTTATTATGGAAAGAGTAGATGATGTTTCATGTATTATTTTCTGATTAATAAATGAAAATTAGATTTTATGTTATGTTAAAATAACGTTAAGAGATTTTACTGAATAATCTATGTTTCGAGTAGATAAATTAACCGCAAAATAAAACCATTTTCATTTACCCTTTCTTCCCATCCAGAAATCAAAATGTTGTGGTCAAAAAGTTCCTGATGCAAAGGATGAAGACTGGTCTTGGATAAAATCAATGTCCTGGGATACAGATACACAAAATATAAAAATCTCATAGGGCACTGAAGACATCTATGACACTGACCACAAGTGTGATCTTCCATGGTCCCAACTTTCAGAAACGGAAGAATGACCCGGCTGAGGGAGTTCAATGGGACTATGTTAACTGACATATTCCAATAGAAAGAAACGTATGATGCTTTAACAACTTACATGAACATTATTAAAGTAATGGCTAATACTTTATCCATGAATGATACTGAAGTGATTCCATGCTGTAATATAAGGATTTGCTAAAATTACATTATAATTTATAATGTTACATCATATATACATATTTTACTCATCTGTAATTTTGTTAGAAATAATTTTAGCAGTTACTTCACAAGAAATGAAAAGTATTAGAAATAAAAAATTTGTATATTCATGAGTGCTTTGTGTAGTTTTCCTTTAAGGTACTATATAGATAGCTTTCACTGACTATTAAATTTTTTTTCCCAAATAGAGGAAATTATACACACACACACGCAAAATTTCCTTAGCACTTAGCACTTGGCACACTTAAGTGTCTGGTACAGATGTGTGTGTGTATATAAAATCAGAAGTAGATGAGCCATTTCAGGGATATTTTATTGCCTATACTAATTGAAAAATGGGGCCTGAAATTTTAAGTTTGGAATGATAAATTTTCTTTAGCATTAGGGACTTGGATTAGGAAAAATCCAAGCATACAACTTTTTGGCTACTACTACTGCTGAAAAAACAAAAGAATCACATACATAGACAGTGTTCTCTTGCAACATTCTGGGAAGACTATGACATTCTCGTATCATGTAAACCGTTACTCCATTTTCTTTACTTATGTGGAAGTAGCTCTATAACTAATTAAATCTTGTGTGAAATGTGTGAATGCAGTCACTTCTTTCTTTTTTTTGAGATGGAGTCTTGCTCTGTCGCCCAGGCTGGAGCGCAGTGGCACGATCTTGGCTCACTGCAAGCTCCAACTCCCGGCTTCACACCATTCTCCTGCCTCAGCCTCCTGAGTAACTGGGACTACAGGCACCCGCCACCATGCTCAGCTAATTTTTTTGTATTTTTAGTAGAGATGGGGTTTCACCATGTTAGCCAGGCTAGTCTTGAACTCCTGACCTCGTGATCTGCCCGCCTTGGCCTCCCAAAGTGCTGGGATTACAGGCGTGAGCCACTGTGCCTGGCCAGTCACTTCTTATTTTACTTTTTTTTTTTGAGACAAGGTCTTGCTCTGTCACTCAGGCTGGAGTGCAGTGGTGGTATCATAGCTCACTACAGCCTCAAGCTCCTGGGCTCAAGAGAACCACCTGCCTCAGCCTCCCAAGTAACTGAGACTACAGGGGTGTGCCACCATGCCTGGCTAATAAAAGAAAAACATTTTTTATTTGTATTTTTTTCAAAGCCAGGGTCTCACCATCTTGCCTAGGCTGGCCTTGAACTCCTGGGCTCAAGTGATCCTCCTTCCTGCCTTGGCCTCCCAAAGTGCTGGGATTACAGGCGTGAGCCACTGTGCCTGCCCCTACAGTGATTTTTTAAAAAAGTAAATCCTCCCTTCTATTCTACCATGTATTTCTTCAGTTTTCCTCCAATTTTTTTGACCATGTCATCTGTTTCCTCCAATGTCTCCTCTTCCTTCCTTCTCCTTCAACTGCATTCTCATTGACCTGAGAATTTCTCTACTCTTTCAATTTCTGAGGTCTCATTCATTTTTCAGTGTTCAGTTCTCAGATGATGTCCCAAAACCCATCCAGTTTCTCAGGCCCTGACTCTTCTTTGCCACCCCGACAGCTTATATCTACACCCCAGAAGCTGATTCTCCATGGCTGGAGCTGACCAGATTCCAGATCACAGTCACCACACTCCCACCCTGCTAACTGGCTGCTCCTCTCTCTTCCCTGTTCCTATCACAAGCATCGATATTCTTCAGTCTCCCACGGGCTCTACTCCTAAGCAGGGAGGCCCTCAAGGGCTATTCCTGCATTGTTCTGTACTAGAGTGTGAGCTTCATGCGGGCAAGGCTCAGGTCTGTTGTGATCAATGCTGTCAGCCCAGGGTCTAGAGCAGTAGTGCCCAGGATGGAACAAACATGCAGCGTGAATTTTTGTACAAATGACATGAACAGCTCCATCTATTCATGACATACCACATACCTTTGCTTTGCCACATGGATTTTAAAAATATATTAAAGTAGAAAATTATCTCAATAGATGCAGAAAAAGCCTTCGATAAAATTCAACACCCTTTCATGCTAAAAACGCTCAATAAACCAGGTACTGATGGAACGTATCTCAAAATAATAAGAGCTATTTATGACAAACACGCAGCCAATATCGTACTGAATGGGCAAAACCTGGAAGCATTCCCTTTGAAAACCAGCACAAGACAAGGATGCCCTCTCTCACCACTCCTATTCAACATAGTGTTGGAAGTTCTGGCCAGGGCAATCAGGCAAGATAAATAAATAAAGGGTATTCAAATAGGAAGAGAGGAAGTCAAATTATCTCTGTTTGCAGATGACACAATTGTATATTTAGAAAACCCCATTGTCTCAGCCCAAAAACTCCTTAAGCTGATAAGCAATTTCAGCAAAGTCTCAGGATACAAAATAAATGTGCAAAAATCATAAGCATTCCTATACACCAATAATAGAGAGTCAAATCATGAGTGAACTCCCATTTATGATTGCTACAAAGAGAATAAAATACTTAGGAATAAAACTTAAAGTGATGTGAAGGACCTCTTCAAGGAAAACTACAAACCATCGTTCAAAGAAATAAGAGAGGACACAAACAAATGGAAAAAAATTCCATGCTCATGGATAGGAAGAATCAATATTGTAAAAATGACTATACTGCCCAAAGTAATTTATAGATTCAACGCTATTTCCATCAAGCTACAATTGACTTTCTTCACAGAATTAGAAAAAACTACGTTAAATTTCATATGGAACCAAAAAAGAGCCCATATAGCCAAGCAAAAAGAACAAAGCTGGCGGCATCATGCCACCTGACTTCAAACTATACTACAAGGCTACAGTAAAAAAACAGCTTGGTACTGGTACCAAAACAGATATATAGACCAATGGAACAGAACAGAGGCCTCAGAAATAACACCACACATCTACAACCATCTGATCTTTGACAAACCTGACAAAAACAAGCAATGGGTAAAGGATTCCCTATTTAATAAATGGTGTTGGGAAAACTGGCTAGCCATATGCAGAAAACTGAAACTGGACCTCTTCCTTACACCTTATACAAAAATTAACTCAAGATGGACTAAAGATTTAAATGTAAGGCCTAAAACCATAAAAACCCTAGAAGAAAACCTAGGCAATACCATTCAGGACATAGGCATGGGCAAAGACTTCATGACTAAAACACCAAAAGCAATGGCAACAAAAGCCAAAATAGACAAATGGAATATAATTAAACTAAAGAGCTTCTGCACAGCAAAAGAAACTATCATCAGAGTGAACAGGCAACCTACAGAATGGGAGAACATTTTTGTAATCTATCCATTTGACAAAGGGCTAATATCCAGAATCTACAGGGAACTTAAACAAATTTACAAGAAAAAAACAACCCCATCAAAAAGTGGGCGAAGGATATGAACAGACACTTTTCAAAAGAAGACATTTATGCAGCCAACAAACATTTAAAAAAAAGCTCATCATCACTGGTCATTAGAGAAATGCAAATCAAAACCACAATGAGATACCATCTCATGCCAGTTAGAATGGCGATCATTAAAAAGTCAGGAAACAACAGATGCTGGAGAGGATGTGGAGAAATAGGAACACTTTTACACTGTTGGTGGGAGTGTAAATTAGTTCAAACATTGTGGAAGACAGTGTGGCAATTCTTCAAGGATCTAGAACTAGAAATACCATTTGACTCAGCAATCCCATTACTGGTTATACACCCAAAGGATTATAAATTATTCTAATATAAAGATACATGCACACGTATGTTTATTGCAGCACTATTCACAATAGCAAAGACTTGGAAACAACCCAAATGCCTATCAATGATAAACTGGATAAAGAAAATATGCCACATATACACCATGGAATACTATGCAGCCATAAAAAAAGAATGAGTTCATGTCCTTTGCAGGGATATGGATGAAGGTGGAAACCATCATTCTCAGCAAACTAACACAGGAACAGAAAACCAAACACCACATGTTCTCACTCATAAGTGGGAGTTGAACAATGAGAACAATGAGGGCATGGGGTGGTGAACATCACACACTGGGGCCTGTCGGTGAGTGGAGGCAAGGAGAGGGATAGCGTTAGGAGAAATAAGTAATGTAGATGACGGGTTGATGGGTGCAGCAAACCACAATGGCACATGTATACCTATGTGACAAACCTGTACGTTCTGCATATGTATCCCAGAACTTAAGTATAATTAAAAAAAAGAAAAAAGAAAATAATAACCAATATTTGTGGATCACTGTTTTCTGCATTTGATACTTATCTGCTTTATTTCTTACAAAAACCTTATGATGAGGCAGAGGGAACATATTGTTAAATTTCCACTTTAGAAATGTTAAACTGAGACTCGATGGGCAAGTAATGAGTCTAATTTCTTCACCTGAATTTGGTTTCATCTTCTCTTAACTTCTTACAGACTTTGCTTCATCTAGAATCTCCTATTGGCTTTGTCTCATGTGACTGTCCCCTGCTTTCAACTCCCACTCTCTCAATGGCTTACTCTCTCTTGCCTAACAATTGGAATATTGTACTAATTAACCTCTTATTTCCTTTTTCTTTTTTTCTCTTTTTTTTTTTTTTTTTTTTTTGAGACAGGGTCTTGCTTTGTCACCCAGGTTGGAGTACAGTGACCTGATCTCGGTGCACTGCAACCTCTGCCTCCCAGGCTTAAGTGATCCTCCTGTCTCAGCCTCCCGAGTAGCTGGGACCACAGGCTAGTGCCACCATGCCCTGATTCTTGTATTTTTTTGCAGAGACAGGGGTCTCACTATGTTGCCCAGGCTGGTCTCGAACTCCTGGGCTCAAGCAATCCACCCGTCTTGGGATTACAAGCATGAGCTACCATGCCTGGCCCTATTTCCATTCTTAACAAAATTCTATTTTATACTTCTACCAGAATTACCTTCAAAAAATACAAATTTGATGTCATTCTTCTTAAAAACTACAATAGTTTCCCTGACCTCCCAGAAGATTTCATCTTTTCCCAGACATGGTAATACAGAAACTAGAATAAAACAATTTCTATAATCCAGATTGAAGAGTAATGAAAAAATAATTTGGTACAAGAAATTTTCAATTAGCCTTCACAGGGTTTCAGTATCTTTTGAAAGTAACATGTATTGGCCGGGCGCAGTGTCTCATTCCTATAATCCCAGCACTTTTGGAGGCCGAGGCGGGTGGATCACCTGAGGTTGGGAGTTCGAGACCAGCCTGACCAACATGGTGAAACCCTGTCTCTACTAAAAATACAAAATTAGCCGGCCGTGGTGGCACATGCCTGTAATCCCAGCTACTTGGGAGGCTGAGGCAGGAGAATCGCTTGAACCCGCGAGGTGGAGGTTGCAGTGAGCCGAGATTGTGTCATTGCACTCCAGCCTGGGCAACAAGAACAAAACTCCATCTCAAAAAAAAAAAAAAAAAAAAAAAGAAAGTGACATGTATTTTTCCATATAACAATTTGAAAGACACAAGCTTCAAATGGCATTCATTTTATGTGTGTAGAGGTATTATAGTAATAGTTAATACAGCTATGCATAAGATGTACTTAGGGCTGATGTGTCTAGCTAGCTAAAGGCAATACTGCTTATTACTATTGCTCTCATATTAAAAATTAACATTTTGTGAAACACACACAATGCACTAGAATGGCCTTGGTTAAACCATCAGGCGGAGCCAGTCTACAGATAATGCTGCCTCAATTCCTAGATGTCGTGGAAATAAAACTCTTAATGTTTTATTACTTCATCGTCTGAAGTTAAACAAGTCCTACAGGAGGATAACAGTAGGCCAGAGTCATAACATTGCTCTATGTAATGTCAGCACACTGATGCTAAATTCTTTTTTTCTTTTCTTTGAGACAGGGTCTCACTGTGTCGCCCAGGCTGGAGTGCAGTGGCATGATCAGAGCTCACTGCAGCCTGGACCTCCCAGGCTCAAGCAATCCTCCCTCCTCAGCCTCCCCAGTAGCTGGGACCACAGATGTGTGCTACCACAACTGGCTAATTTTTTGTAGAGATGAAGTTTCGCCTTGTTGCCCAGGCTTGATGCTAAATGATGCTACTGCCAAACCCAGCATGGTGATGGCTTTCCTGTATCTCATTTGAACTCATGAACGTATGTAATTCTCTTATGTTCAGCTGTCAAGGAACTTACATTTTATTGTATCTTTTTTTTCTGGGAGAATCTTTTAGCTACCACCACTTTATATTTATAAAATCCCATTCTTGTTTTCTGTGAGATTTTTAAAAACAAGATAACCAGACGTAACTCTATGAAGATAAATTATGGGTGAAAACTCTTTCAACTAAATTAATTCAATATAGTGTTGTGCAAAATGCTATGCATTCCTGTCATTTGGGGGAGGTGTTTAAATTTCTCAAGACCCTTCCTAAATGAAATCAGTATAAAAGATGTGAAATCATTACTTCATATTTTCTATCAGTAGCTTCAGTTATAATTCAGGGACCCACTAAGATACTGCTGGCTGCCAAAGTTTACCAAAGCAAGGAGGCAACCCGGTCATATTATCTATTTAGAAACTCAATGCTCTATAGGTGGCACTCCTTTCCTGTTATGTTTGGATAAAGAGAAATGATTGTGAAATAAAGAACAAAAGAAATTAAAAAGGGTAGCAATGTATGAGAAGATAAGTGATTGTGAAACAAAGAATGTAAGAAAGTAAACAGAGTAGCAATGTATGAAAATTTCACCTTCATAGCATTTACTTAATACATTTTATTCCTACATAACTAGATTATTGAACAAACTGGACTTGAGAGGAGGCAGGCAGGACACAACCTTATTTTTCCTTCCACTGACTCTTTAAGCCCAATCTGTGGACTTGTTTCTTTGCCTCTTGGATGAAATGTTGGGCAGATTCCACAGCTTTTCTGGTTACTTTTTAAAAACACTGTGAAATTCATAATGTAAAATTTAACCATCTTAACAATTTCTAAGTGTACAATTCAGTAGTGTTAAATATATTCATATTATTGTGCCACCAATCTCTAGAAGTGTTTCATCTTGCAAAACTGAAACTCTAAACACATTAAGCAACAACTTCCTGTTTCTCCTCCCTTCCAGCCCCAGCAATCACCATTCTACTTTCTGTCTCTATGAATTTGACTACTCCAGATATCTCATATAAGTGGTATCATATAGTAGTCATCTTTTTTGTGAGTGGCTTATTTCACTTAACATGATGCCTTCAAGTTTTATCCATATTGTAGCATTTGTCAGAATTTCCTTCATTTTTAAGGCTGAATAATATTCCATGGTGTGCATATACCATATTTTGTTTATTCGTTCATTCATGCATGGATACCTGGGTTGCTTCCACCTCTTGGCAATTGTGAATAGTGTTGCTATGAACATGGGTATACAACCATCTCTTCAAGATCTTGCTTTCAATTATTTTGGATATATACCCGGAAATGAGATTGTTGGATCATATGGTAATTCTGCTTTGAATTTTTTGAGGAACCATCATGCCATTTTCCATAGGGGCTGCACCATCTTGCATTCCAACGACAGTGTACAAGGGTTCCAATTGTCCCGCGTTCTCATGAACACTTATTTTGTATTGTGTTTTGGGTGGTAGCCATCCTAAATGGTATATGGTGATATCTCATTGCAGTTTTGATTTGCATTTTTCTAATGATTGGTGATGTTGCATATCTTTTCATATGCTTGTTGGCCATCTGTATATCATCTTTGGAGCAATGTCTATTTAATTCTTTTGTCCATTTTAAATTTGGGTTATTTTGCTCTTGTCGTTATTGTTGAGTTGTAGGAATTCTTTATGTATTCTGGGTATTAACCCCTTTTCAGATTTATGACTGGCAAATATCTTCTTCTATTCCACAGGTTGCCTTTTCACTCTGTTGAATGTGTACTTTGGTACACAGAAGTCTTAAATTTTGATGGAATCCAATTTGTATATTTTTACTTTTGTTGCCTGTTTCTGGTCATGTTTAAGGTACTAGAACCTCTAGTTAAATAACCGAGTCTAATACAGTGCAATAGTCAAAACTCTGGACACTCCACCAGTTGGAAACCTCTCCCTCCCGCATCCAGCCAGCTTCAGATTGGACGATCTGTGGTGGAGTGGCAGAGGGCTGGCGCTGGGATGCCTGGCTTTTCCTCTTTTCTCCAAATTGCTCTCAACTTGTTGCAGGTGCTTGTTGTTTCTGACCCCTCTGTTAGAAGGTGTTGGGCCCAGGGAGAGCAAGAATCTGCAGAAGTGGTGCACCCGTGATCTACTCTCAGGGTCCTCTAGATGGTGGGTATCAAATCTTGGTTCTTCCTCTCAAAGAGAACTTTTGAGGGTTCCTCAAAGAACCCATGAGGGAGCTGGCTGTAGCTCTTCTGAAGCCATGCACTGATCAAAAGAAGTGTGCCTGACATTAGTGGTCAGGGACAGCAAGTCCTTTCGGGTCTTCGAGCTGGTGTGAGAAGTATCTGATGCTGTACTGCTGCTGGCCCTTGGTGCACCAGGCAGCCATGCCATGTCTGGCACTTTTGCCTGTGAGATGCCCAAAGGCTCATGTTAGTGGGAAACATGAGCAATGGCAGGCTGGTTGTGTGGGAGGTGAAGGCTGAGCAGTCCTGCTGTAGACTGACCTGAGGGAGTCCAAATGCTCCTGCTACTGTGGCTTGTCTTTTACTACGTGGTGTATGAACCCACTAGTTGTTTTTTGGTGGTATATTACATTTTGCGGTAGCAATTAACTCCAGCTCCAAGGAACACAGGTCGAACTCCTGAGCTCTCCCCTTGAAGCTTCTTTCCCGCCTAGACACTGTGTGGTACACCAGTATCTCCAGAACAAGCGCCACCCCTGGTCTCCCTGCACTCCCTGTCTACAGCGTCATGCTGGGCGGGGCCTAGTGCTCACAGCCTGCTATCTCTCTGCAGGGCCTCGCAGTTGGTGCCTTTCTTAGGATGTAGCAGTACCAGGTGCTACTGCATGGTTCTCAGCCTCTAGGGCCTTGGCTTCCCCTGAGAAGGGAGTCCCGTTTAAACATCCTGTTGGGCGCGGTGGCTCACGCCTGTAATCCCAGCACTTTGGGAGGCTGAGATGGGTGGATCACTTGAGGTCAGGAGTTTGAGACCAGCCTAGCCAACATGGCAAAACCCTGTCTCTACTAAAAACACAAAAATTAGCTGGCTGTGGTGGCGTGCGCCTGTAATCCCAGTTACTTGGGAGGCTGAGGCAGGAGAATCGCTTGAACTCGGGGGATGGAAGTTGCAGTGAGCTGAGACTGCACCATTGCACTCCAGGCTGGGTGACAGAGTGAGATTGTCTCAAAAAAAAAAAAAAAAAAAACAGTTACCTGACTATATTACAGAGAACAAAGAAAACTAAAACAAGTAGCAGTTTAAAAATGAGGCACTAGTGAAATTACTTGATAAAAATACCTCTGAAAAAAAATTTTAGGTACTTTATTTATTATTTATTTATTATTGTTATTATTTGAGATGAAGTCTCACTCTGTCGGCCAGGCTGGAGTGCACTGGTGTGATCTCGACTCACTGCAACCTCCACCTCCCGGGGTTCAAGTGATGGGCCTGCCTCAGCCTCTTGAGTAGCTAGGACTACAGGTGCATGCCACCACGCCTGGCTAAGTTTTGTATTTTAGTAGAGATGGGGTTTCACCATGTTGGCCAGGTTGGTCTCAAATTCCTGACCTCAGGTGATCCACCTGCCACAGTCTCCCCAAGTGTTGGGATTACAGGTGTGAGCCACTGCGTCTGGCCATAATTTTAATAATAGTATCTGAAATAATGTATCTTATTAACCCATCTTATAACAAGTGACTCAATACTGAAATTCAAGCAAAACCAACGTCATGATGTCTTAGTCTGTTTTCTGTTACTTACAACAGATGACCTGAAACTGGATGATTTATTCAAAAGAGGAATTTATTTCTGACAGCTCTGAAGGCTGAGAAGCTCAAAGTTGAGGGGCTGCATCTGGTGAGGGCCTTCTTCCTGGTGGGAACTGTGCAGAATCCTGAGGTGACAGGGCATCACATGATGTGCTGGCTCAGTTCTCTTTCCCCTGCTTAGAAAGCCACCAGTCCCACTTTTGTGACATCCCATTAATCAATCAACCCATGAATCCTTGCGTGGGTTAATCTATTAATGAGGGCAGAGCCCTCATGACCCAATCACCCCTTAGAGAGCCCCCACCTTTTAATACTGCCACATTGAGGATTGAGTTTTAGAGGGGAATGCTACAATTCCACCCCTGGTCCCCCAAAACTCATTTCCTTCTCACATTCATTCTACTCCCATAGTTCCAAAGTCTGAACTAATTCCAGCACAAAATTCCAGTTCAAAGTCCAGAGCCTCACTTGTGAGCCTGTGAAACCAAAACTAGCTCTCTTCTTCCAAGATACAGCGGTGGTACAGGCATTAGACAGACATTCCTATTTCAAAAGAGAGAAATAGGCAAAAAGAGAGGAGTAATAGGCCCCAAGCAAGCCCAAGACCCAGCAAAGAAGACGTCAAATCTTAAAGCTGGAGAATAGTCTCTTTTGACTCCATGTGCCACCTGCTGTACACACTGGGGCAGAGGTTGGGGCCCTAAGGCTTCAGGCAGCTGCCCCCACCCCCTGGCTTTGCTGGGTGCAGTCCCTGTGGCAAAGCGCCTGAAGCTTTGCCATGCAGGTGCTGCATGCTGCTGGGGACTCCACCGCCCTGGGGTCCTGGTGGTGGTCCCGCTCCCATGGCTCCACTAGCAGCCCTGGTGGGGACTCCCTGTAGCAGCTCTGACTCCACATTTCTGCTAGCATTACTCTAGTGAGGGCTCTCTGCAGTGACGCCATCCCTGAACATGTCTCTACCTGGCTTCTAGGCTTTCAGCCACATCCTCTGAAATCTAGGTAGAGGCTGCCAATCCTCCGCAGCTATTGCTTTCTGCAAGCCTGCAGAATTAGCATCATGAGACACCATCAAGGCTACAGCTTGTATCTTCTTGAGCAGCGGGTTGATCCACACCTGGGACTACTTGAGCCACAGCTGGGGCAGCTGAGAAGCACCTCACCAGAATCTGGTTAGCAGGGTCCTGAGGTGGCCCTGGGGAGGGAGTCTGTGGAAGGTGTCTTGGGCTCATCTCTGCCCTCATAGGCCTCTGGGCCTGTAACAGCGGGGAAGCCTCAAAGGTCTTTAAAATGGCTTTGCGGTCTTTCTTTCATTGTTTTGAGAAGAAGCACCTGGCTTCCTTCTAGCTGTGCTAATCTCTTTGGCAAGAGGTCGCCGTGCTACATCCTTGATTTCCTCTTCTAAACATGCTTTTTCACTTTTTTTGAGGAAGGGTCTCACTCTGTTGCTCAGGAATGCAGTGGTGTGATCATGGCTCACTGCAGCCCCCTAGGCTCTGGTGATCCTACCACCTCAGCCTCCTGAGTAGCTGGGACTACCAGTAGCTGTGCACCACCACACCCAGCTATTTTTTTTATTTTTTGTAGAGGTGGGGTTTTGCCATGTTGTGCAGTCTGGTCTCAAACTCCTGGACTCAAGTGATCTGCCTGCCTCAGCCTGCCAAAGTGCTGGGATTACAGGCGTGAACCACTGTGCCCAGCCATTTTTCACTCTTTATATGGCCAGGCTGAGAATTTTCCAAATCTTTCTGCTTTGCTTTTCTTTTGGTTATAAATTCTGTCTCCAAGTCATTTTTTCCCCTCTCACAGCTTAATGTTAGCAATTAAAAGTAGCCATGTAGCAGCCTGAATGATTTTCTGCTTGGATATTTCTTCCACAGATACCCTAGTTCATCACTTTCAAGTTTGCTCTTCCACAAAGCCCTCAGACATGGACACGGTTCAACCAAGTTGGTTTTTTTTTTTTTTCTAATTTATAAAAAGGATAGCCTTTACTCTAGGTTCCAAGAGAGTTCCATTTGAGACCTTGTCAGAATGGCCTTCATTGTCCAAATTTCTATCAGTATTCTGGTCATGATCACTTAAACAATCTCTAGTGAGTTCCAAACTTTCCTTAGTCGTCTTGTCGTCTAAGCCTTTACCAGAATGAATTGAAGGCTTTTTCTGGACTTGGCCTGCTCCTCCAAATGCTTCCGGCCTCTGCCCTTACTTTCACGTTTTCAGGTATTCATTATTAGCAACAGCCCCACTTCTGATACCAATTTTCTTAGTCCATTTTCTATTGCTTATAACAGAATACCTGAAACTGGATAATTTATAAAGAAAAGAAATTTATATATATTGATGATAATTGCTTTCCAGAAAGATCGTGAGGGCCTTGTTGCTGGTGGGGACTCTTTGCAGGGTCCCAAGGTGGTGCAGGGCATCACATGGCAAGTGGTCTGAGTGTGCTAGTTCAGGTCTCTCTTGCTGTTCTTATGAAGCCACCAGTGCCACTCCTGTGATAACCCATTAATCACTTAACTCATTAATCCATTGATCCATGTGTGGATGAACCCATACATGAGGGCAGAGCTCTCATGACCCACCACCTCTTAAAGGTCCTGCCTCTCAAAACTGCCACACTGGGGATTAAGTTTCCACATGAGTTGAGGGAACAAACATTCAAACCATAGCGCATGGGAAAGGCATAAGAGTCAGGTTAACACAAAAATATTACTAGCTGTATGAAAAAAGCAAACTAAATTGTTGGTCATTTGGGCAACCATTGTTTGTAAACAAAAATGCAACTTATGAGATGAATGATAAACCTGGGTATCTGCAAATCAAGAAGTTAGAAAAATTTGGAAAACTACTAGATGAATTGAGCTTAATATAAGAGTTCCTATGACCCCTGGTCTGTTTAGCAATGCCTTCTTAGGGCTATGTCAGTCACTGGCCTCTTAGTACTCATGGCTGAAACAGTATGAGATGCTGATGGAACAGAAAATGAGGCACCTTTTGAATTTAGGGGGTAAACTGAGAATTTAGGGTCAACTTGACTAGGACTCATTCTCTGCAGATTGGTCTTCCAGAGATGGAGCTGGCCTCCCATGGAATAGGACCACTGGGTTCTGAAATATGCACCACAGATACTAGCTAGAATTGAGTACCTAAGGCAGTGAAGTTAATCATGATAGAATGCTGAGTGGCAGATCAGAGTTGGAAACTACTGATCTACCAGGTTACATAGTTAAAATTATAAGACTTGGCTCCTAGACTCTGACCATGCCACGGGAAGGCCTGGTACTCCCCCTGTCATGTAGCTGATCACGTTTATGTAAGAATACAAGGCTGAAGTCCCTTTTCTGGAGTCTAATATCCAGCTCTTCTCAGTCAACGTGAGCCACCCACCTGTGGGGGGGCAATGGGAAACTCTGCACTTGCAATTGTTCTTGTCTTGGTAAGTTTAGGCCTGGTGTGTGCTGCAAGGACACTGGAGCCCTGAGAAAGGCTTCTTAAAGTGGGGACTCCTAAGCTGAGTACTTAAGGATGAGAAATTTGCTAGGTAGGCAAATGGTTTGTGTGTGTTGTGGAGGTGGAGGGGATGGGAACAGCAGGTGGGTATATCAGATATCATTTGGTTCTTTCATTAATCATTTCTCTCTTGAGAAATGATTTCTTTCTTTAATCACCTCTCTCTTGAGAATTCATATTTTTCAACTCATTGAAAGCATATTTTGTTTTACTTCATTGAGGAGAGTTCTAATAGCTGTTTAAAAATCATTGGCTGCTAATTCCAGTATCTGGCACATCTTGGCATCGGACTCAGTTGATTTTGAGAATATGTTTCATTTTCTTGGTTCTTTATATGATAGGTAGTTTTTCTTATTGTATACTGGACCTTATCAATATTAAGTTGTAGAAATTCTGGATTCAGTTAATTTTCTCTCATGATTATGATTTCTTTTGTTTAAGCAGGCAATCGTCTGTGTTTGAGTTGCAATCTCTATTTTTTGGGGTGGCAGCTTCAGTCTCAGTTCAGATATTTTTTCTCTAAATGAGCTGCTTTGAATTTGGTCCATACATACGTGGTTCAAGGGTCACTCGGAAATGTGGGCAGACATGTTTGCTGAAACCTTCTCTTGCTCTTTTGCTTCCAAGATTCTTCCACTTTTTTCAGTGTCCATGATTCCCTAGCTTGGTTTTTTTTTTTTTTTTTAATTTCCCTGGTCAAAAAGACCGCTGTTTTCAATTAGTGTCTCCTCCAAGACCACACACTCCAAATAGACTATATTTAGCCCCAGAACAGAAGCCATAAAAACAGAGAATTTGTACAGCTCCCATCCTCTTTTTCTCTGAGCTTGTCTCCTCCACCCGATTTCGTCTGCTCTGTCCACTCTCCAATTCACTGATGTAGTTGCTTTGGTATTATGTCCAGTGTTTATAGATATTTTCTGTTGGGACTCCTCCAGTTGGGTCTTGTTCTGTCATTACTGGAGGTGAGGTGAAAATTCCTACTATTTATCTTTTAGCATAAAAGATGTGTTATTAAAGAAGGTAAAATCCAACTTACTCAGATTCCACTGACATTGATGGGAGTGTAAAAAGTTGGTACAATCTTTCTGGAAAGCATTTATCATCAATATATATCAAGAGCCTAAAAATGTTCATTATTTGACCTAGTAATCTCACTTGTAGGAATCTGCCAAGGAAAGATTTAAAGACACATTTATGATTGAAAATGTTGTTTATAATTTTAGAAGAGTAAAAAATTAGGAAAGCTTCAATGACCAGCAGTAGGACATCATTAAATCAATAATTGCACTTTAGGTGCTATTTGTAAGGAATACTGAATAATATGGGAAAACACAAAATATATTTAATGATAAAAACAGAAAATAAAATTATATTCATCATCCCAATTTTATGGAATTATAAACATATACATAAAAAGACTGAAAGGCAATATTATAAGTGATAATTCTTACTCAATTTTGGTGGTGAAATTAGGAGAGATCTTTTTTCTTTTTCATAATTTCTCTCCTTCCTCTCTTCCTCCCTCCCTCCCTCCTCTCTCTTTCCTTCCTTCCTTCTCCTTCCTTCCTTTCTTTCTTTCTTTCAGATAGGGTTTCACAGTCTTCCTTCCTTCCTCCCTCCCTCCCTCCCCCCTCCTTCCCCCTTCCCTTCCCTCCCCCTTCTTCCCCCTTCCCTTCCCTTCCCCTCCCCTCCCTTCCTCTCCCTTCCCTTCCCTTCCCTTCCCAGTCTCTTTCTCTTTCCCTCTTCCTTTCTTTCTCCTTCCCTCCCTCCCTCCCTTCTTTCTTTTCTTTCTTTCTTTTTCCCTTTTCTTTTTTCTTTTCTTTCTTTTGATAGGGTTTCACAATGTTGCCTAGGCTGCAGGGCAATGGTGCAATCATGGCTCAACAACTCACTGCAGCCTTGACTTCCCAGGCTCAAGCAATCTTCCCACTTCAGCCTCCCAAGCAGGTGGGACTACAGGCATGTGCCACCAAGCCAGGCTAATTTACAAAATTCTTTTGTAGAGACAGGGTCTCACTCTGTTGTCCAGGCTGGTCTCAAACTCTTGGGCTCAAGCAATCCTCTTGCCTTGGCCTCCCAAAGTGCTGGAATTATGCCATAATTTCTAGTAACTTCCAAATAGCCTCAATAAAATAAAATGGAATAAATAACAATGAAAACAATTTTTAACAGCCATAGATCCCCAAAGTGATATACTAGAAAGTAAATTTTCTACCCCTCCTCTTACCCCTGATAAAAATAACTTTTGCTAGTTATCAGGAATCATTAATATATGTACCCTATTCAAACAATGAGGGAGGTATGGACAAATGTTCCAAGACTTTTGGGTTCCACAGACCAATAACTTTTCAAAAACAATTTTAAGAATGGACAATTAGGGGGAAAAATTCTGAACAACTACTCTTTATTATCTTTAATTTCTCACACCACCCTCTCCTCTAATATAATCTCAGAATAAAGGACAGTTCTTTAATTGGGAAAAACTTATAGTATTGTCTTTATTTTTCAGTTTTTGCCATGGATTGATAGTTTTTGTGGACTGAATCAAATCTAAGGATCAATGGGATTAGATGGATTCTCAAGTCTTTTTCTGTATTGTGATTGTATGGTCTTCAACTCATTTTTAGGACCTGGAGTCCAGATGTGACCAGTGTCATGTCATAAATCATTAACCTTATTTGCTTGAATGAGTGTTCCAATTTCTCCTCATCCTTAATAACTAGTTATTGTCTGTCTTTTTAAATTTTAGCCACCTTAATGGGTATGAAGTAGTTTTGATTTGCAATTCCTTAATGACTAATGTTATTGAACATTTTCCATGTGTTTATTGGCTATTTGTTTAAATTCTTTAGAGAAATGTCTCTTTAAACCCTTTACTCATTTTTAAAATAGGTTGTCATTTTATTGTCGAGTTGTAATTCTTTGTATATTCTGGATAATAAATTCTTTGTTAGATATATGCTTTGATAACATTTTCATCCATTCTCTGAGTTATCTATTCACTTTCTTGATGGTGTCCTTTGAAGCACAAGTTTTAAATTTTGATGAAATCCAATTTATCTTTTCTTCTTTCACCATTTGTGCTTTTGATGTCATATATAAGAAACCATTGTCTAATCCACAGTCACAATGTTTTACTGTTATGTTGTCTTGAGTTCTAGCTCTTACACTTAGGTCTATAATCTATTTGGAGTAAATTTTTGTAAATGGTGTGAAGTGGGATTTGACTTAATTCTTTAGCCTGTGGGTATCTAGTTGTTCCATTACCATTTATTGAAAAGATCATTCTTCCCTTATTGAATGATCTTGAACATATGTCAAAAATTAATTGACCATAGATGTATGGATTTATTTCTAGACTCTGTAGTATTCCATTGATCTATATTTCTATCCTTATCCCTTACCACACAGTTTTGAATACCGTAGCTTTGAAGTTGGGAAGTGTGAGTCCTATAATTTTGTTCTTTTTCAAGATTGTTTGGCTACTAAGGTTCCCCTGTAATTCAATATGGGTTTTAGGACTGGCTTTTCCATTTCCATAAAAAAACTCTGTTGGGATTTTGATTGGTATTGCATTGAATCTGGAGATCACTCTGGGGAGTCCTGCCATCTTTACATCATTAAGTGTCCCAATATGAATATGTAATGTCTTTCCATTTATTTAGGTCTTCTTTAATTTCCTTCATGAGTGTTAAGTAGTTTTCAGTGTACTGTATAAGTCTTGCATCTCTTTGGTTAAATTTATTCTTAAGTATTTAATCCTTTTCAATGCTTTTGTAAATGAGATTGTTTTCTTAATTTCCTTTCAGATTGTTCATTGCCAATGTATAAAAATGCTATTTTTATAAACTATTGATTTTGTGGTCTGCAAACTTGCTGAACTCATGTATTACTTCTAATAGTGTTTTCATAGATTGCTTAAAATTCTGCAACTAAAGATATTTTAATTTTTCCTTTCCAATCCGGATGACTTTTCTTTTTCTTGCCTAAATGCCATGACTAGAACTTCCAGTACAATGTTGAATAAAGTGGCAAGATAAGATGTCTTTGGCTAATTCCTGATCTTATAAGGAAAACATTCAATCTTTCACCGTTAAGTATTATGTTGTGGAATTTTCCTAGATGCCTTGTACAGGATTGAGGAAGTTTCTGTCTGTTCCTAATTTTGTTGACTGTTTTTAATATGAAAGTGTGTTGAATTTGTTAAATGCTGTTTCTGCATCTATTGAGATGATCATGTGGTTTCTGTTATTATATTAATATGGCATATATTCTTTTCTTTTAATTTTATTTTTTAAACTCTTATTTTAGGTTCAGGGTACATGTGCAGATTTGTTATATGGGTAAACTTGTGTAATGAATATAACATATTATATTGATTGACTTTTGGATTTCACAACCTTATATTCCTTGGATAAATCTCACTTGGTCATCCTTTTCGTATGTTGCTAAATTCAGTTTGCTAGTATTTCATTGAGGATTTTTGCATTTATATATTTAAAGGATATTGGTCTACAGTTTTCTTGTGATGTCTTTGTCTGATTCTGGTATTAGGGTAAACTGGTCTCACAGAATGAGTTGGGAACTGTTCCCCTCTTCTTTTTCATAGTTTGTGAAAGTTTGACCTTAATTTTTCTTTAGATGTTTACTAGAATTCATCGGTGAAGCTGTCTGAGTCTGGGGTTTCCTTTGTGGGAAGTTTCAAAAATTAATAATCCAATCTCTTTGTTACAGATCTATTCAGCTTTTCTATTTCTTTTTGAGTCAGTTTTGGTAAATTGTATCTTTCTAGGAATTTGTCAATGTCATCTAAGTTATTTAATTTGGTGGCCTACAATTGTTCATAATATTCCTATAATAATCTTTATTAATGTAGGGCCGGTAAAATATCATTTCCTTCATTCCTAATTTAATAATTTGAGTGTTCTTATTTTTTCTTGGTCAGTTTAGTTTTGGGTTTGTCAATTTTGTTAATCTTTGCAAAAAAACCCCCAAATTTGTGGTTTTAGTGATTTTCTCAATTGTTTTTCTATTCTCTATTTCATTTATTTCTGCTCTAATCTTTATTATTTTCTTTCTTCACTGGCTTTGCATTTATTTTCCTCTTCTTTTCGTTTTTTAAGGTGGGAGTTTAGGTTACTGATTTAGGATGTTTCTTCTGTTTTAAATATAGACTTTCAGAGTTATAAATTTCTGTCTAAGCATTGCTTTAGATGCATCCATGTTTTGGCATGTTGTATTTTTTTTTTTTTAAAGACATGGTCTCACTCTGTTGACAAGCTGGAGTGCAGTGGTATGATCATGCATCACTGTAGCCTTGAACTCCCTGGGCTCAGATGATTCTCCCATCTTAGCCTCTCAAGTAGTTGGTACTACATGCATGTACCACCATGCCTGGCTAATTTTTGTATTTTTTTTTTTTGTAGAAACAGGGTTTTGCCAGGTTGCCCACGCTGGTCTTGAACTCCTCGGCAATCCACTCACCTTGGTTGGGATTACAGGCACGAGCCACAGCATCTGGCCTATTTCTGTTTCTATTCACCTCAAATTACTTTCTAATTTTTCTATGATTTCTCCTTTGAACCATTTATTATTTAGGGGTATATTGTTTAATTTCCACACATTTGTGAATTTCCCAAACTTCTTTTTATTATTGACTTTTAACTTAAATGTATTGTGATTGGAGAACATACATTGTGCAATTTTCACTATTTTAAAATTTACTAAGGCTTATTTTTGGTCTAACATAATCCTGGAGAATGTTCCATGTGCACTTGAGAAGAATGTGTATTCTGTTGTTAAGTATTTCTATAAATGTCTAAGATTAATTAGTTTATAATATATTTCACATCCTCTTTTTCTTTGCTGATCTTCTCCTTAGTCTATCCATTATTGAAAGTGGGGTTTTGAAATATCTATTGCTTTGAGTTGTCTAATACTCCCTTTAATTCTACCACTTTCTGCTTCATGTATTTTGGAGCCCTGTTGTTAGGTGCATATGTGTTTATAATTGTTGTCTTTCTGAAGATTGACCTTTTTATCATAAAATACATTTCTTCACCTCTTGTAACTATTTTTATCTTAAAGTCCATTTTGTCTGAGATTAATGTAGCTACCCCAGCTCTTTTTTGGTTACTGTTTGCATGCCATATCTTTGTCCATCCTTTTATTTTCAACCAATTTGTGTCTTTGAATCTAAAGTGTGTCTCTAATAGTATTGTTGGGTTATTTTTTATAAAAACCGTCATTCTGGCAATCTTTGCCTTCTGGTTAGGGTGTTTAAGCCATTTACTTTTGATTAAATTACTGATAAGCTAGGATTTTAATTTACCATTTTGCTATTTGGATTTTTACATGTCTTATGTATTTTTTGTACCTTTATTCCTCCATTATTGCTCTCTTTTGCATTAAATGGGTATCTTCCAGGAAAAGCTTTTAATACTCTTGTTTCTTTTACTGTTTTTTATTTTTTATTTTTTTGAGATGGAGTCTCACTCTGTTGCTCAGGCTGGAGTGCAGTGGCATGACTTCAGCTCACTGCAACCTCCACCATCTGGGTTCAAGCAATTCTCCTGCCTCAGCCTCCTGAATAGCTGGGATTACAGGCATGTGCCACCATACCTGGCTAATTTTGCGTATTTTTAATAGAGATCGGGTTTCACCATGTTGGCCAGGCTGGTCTTGAACTCCTGACCTCAAGTGATCTGCCCACCTCAGTCTCCCAAAGTGTTGGGATTACAGGTGTGAGCCACCACACCTGGCTATTTTTACTATTTTGTAAAAAGATACTTTCTTAGTAGCTGCTCTGGGGATTACAATTAACATCTTAATTTAAGACAATCTACTTCAGATTAATAGTAATCTAATTTCAAGAGTATACAAAAAGTTTTCTCTAGTATTATTCTGTTCCTTCTCCTTCCTTTGTAGTAGTATTATTATTTATTTATTTATTTACTGTGAAACAGAGTCTTGCTTTGTCACTAGGCTGGAGTGCAGTGGTGTGATCTCGGCTTACTGCAACCTCCATCTCTTGGATTCAAGCAATTCTCCTGCCTTAGCCTCCCGAGTAGCTGGGACTACAGGAGTGCGCCACCACACCCAGCTAATTTTTGTACTTTAGTAGAGACAGGGTTTCACCATGTTGGCCAGGATGGTCTCAATCTCATGACCTTGTGATCCACCCTACAAATTACATCTTTATACATTAGAAGCCCATTAATACAGTTTTATAATGATTGCTTTATGATGTAACTGTCTTTTAAATGACAGAAGAATTACAAAGAAAAGTAAATTTATACTATCAATTATATACATATATACAGTATTTATTGGTGCTCCTTATTTCTTAATGTGGATTTGAATTGCTGTCTAGTATCCTTTCATTTCAGTATGAAGGACTCCCTTTAGTATTTCTTGTAGGGCAGGTGTGCTAATGACAAGTTCTCTCAGTTTTTGATTATATGGGAATGTCTTAATTTCTCCTCATTTTAAAGGACAGTTTTGCTGGATACAGAATTCTTGAATGGCAGTTTTTTCCTTTAGCACTTTGAATATATGATCCCATTGCCTTTTGGCCTTCATGATGTGGGATGAGAAGTCAGCTGTTAATGTTATTGAGGAGCCCATGTACATGAAAAGTAATTTTTGTCTTGCTACTTTCAAGATTCTATTTGTCTCTGTCTCTTGACAGTTTGAGTAGCATATGTCTAATTGTGGATCTCTTGAATTTCTCCTATATGGAGTTCACTGAACATCTTGAATGTGAAGATCAACATTTTTCATCAAATTTAGTAAGTTTTCAAGCCATGATCTCTTCAGATATTCTGCCCCTTTCTCTCTGCTCTCCTCTCCTTCTGGGGATGTGTATGTTGATATGCTTGATGGTGTCCCACAGGTCTCTGAGGCTTTGCTCATTTTTCTTCATTTATTTTTCTGTTCCTCAGAGTGGATTATCTCAATGGACTTAACTTCAATTTCATGGATATTTTCTTCTGCCAGATCAAATTTGCTATTGAGGCCCTGAAGAAAATTTATCATTTCAATTATTGCACTTTTCAATGCCAGAATTTCTATTTGGTTCTTAAAAAATGTTTTCTCTCTCTTAACTGATATTCACATTTGGTGAGACATCTTTCTCATACTTACTTTAATTCTTTAGACATGGTTTTCTTTAGTTCTTTGAATATATAATAGCCAATTAAAGTCTTTGTCTAGTAAGTTAAAAATCTGGACTTCCTTGGGAACAGTTTCTATTGACTGCTTTTTCTGACTGCCATATGTTCCTATTTTTTGCCTGCCTTGTACTTTTTTTTTTTTTTTGCTGAAAATCAAACACTTTAAATAATTATAATGTAGTAACTTTGAAAGTTATATTCTTGTACCACCCGTCCAACTATTGCTGTTTGTTATTCTTTGTTTAATGACTTCTCTGGAAAAATTTTGTAAAATTTGTATTCTTTGTTCCATGTGGCCACTGAAGTCTCTGCTTAGTTAGCTTAGCAGTCAGCTAATGATTAGAGATTTCCTTAAGTGCCCTGAACCAGTAAGTTTTCCATCCTTTGTTGAGTGGCTCTATAAGTGTTGGGCATGCCTTTACTATTTTGGCAGTTTATAGCTCTGTCTTAGCTTTCAATTCCTGGTTGTGCAGATCCTTAAGGTCAGTCAGAAGTGAGTGATTCAGGCCTTCTTAGCTCTTTTCTGGGCATGCATGCAGTCCTACACATGTACCCTATATGTAGTTTCCCAAGAATGTCAAAGCTTTTCTTTTTTTTTCTTTTTTTGAGATGGAGTCTCACTCTGTCACCTGGGCTGGAGTGCAGTGGCGTGATCTTGGCTCACTGCAACCTCTGCCTCCTGGGTTCAAGTGATTCTCCTGTCTCAGCCTCCTGAGTAGCTGGGATTACAGGCACCCGCCACTATGCCTTGCCAGTTTATTTATTTTTTATTTTTAGTAGAGATGGGATTTCATCATGTTGGCCAGGCTGGTCTTGAACTCCTGACCTCGTGATTCACCCGCCTTGGCCTGCCAAAGTGCTGGGATTACAGGTGTGAGAAACGTGCCCAGCCAAATGTCAAAGCTTTTTAAAGCCCCTTATCACCACTGCACTCTCAAGATTTTCAATTTTTTTTTGCCAGTCTCTTATTTGCTCTACCTCAGGCAGCTGTGATGTTAAACAATTGCTGCTGCTTTTTGTTCTTAATGCCTTGATGTCAGGACTTTTGTCACTGAGAAAGCTCTGAGTCAGGTTAAATAAAGACATGCCTCTGTAAATGGGCTTTTCCAGAGAGCTGCCACAGATGCCAAGTAGTGACAACTGTCTGGAGATGCGGTTTTATTGTGGGGGTGGGGAGGCACCAAGCCTTTCTGCTCCTTTCAACATCTCCTAAGCTTCTGTTTCTTGGTTACTGACTTTCAAGGCTACTGTGGAGCTGGGAAGAGCGGGATGGAAACAGGTCAAGTTAAAATGCCGTGAAGCTTATTGTTCTTACTAACATTCAATCATTTTTCTTTAATAAATGTTTGTCATTGTTGCAAGCCGTTGGTTAATTTCTAGAGTTCTGAAAATACTGATTTTGGCAATTATGGCCTGCATTCACATTGCTTTTATGGAGGAACAGATTTTCAGAGATCCTTATTCCACCATTCCAGAGGTGAATTTCTGTATTGTACTTTAATATAAACATGTAGTCAGGACATGCTGAAGAATACTCAATTTTTGCTCCAGACTGCTATACTTTTTGAGTTGCCTATTTTTTCCTGCCATTTCTCTTATGTTAGTGCTATGAGTTTTCCCACAGCAGTCCCTCTTCCCTGGTTAATGTTACTTCTAACATATTGTAGGGCCAATAATGAAATAGCCTAGTTGGTTAGCAACATGTTAAGATAGGCTTGGAGGGTCCACTGCAAAGTCTGTTGACTTCGTGACATTGCAGCTGCTCAAAATTCATTTTGGCTTTTTCTCTCCGATGTCCTGGAAGATATGATTTCTAGGCATTTGAGTTTAGAGAAAGTGATTTGGTGATGGGTGATTGCCGAGTCAGATTACACCTATAGTTGTCTACCTAATTCTGGGAAACATGTTTTAAGAGAAACTTTGACCAAATAGCCATTTAAAAGTAATAGTAACCAGGATGGTGAGTGGGGAAGTTCCGAAACTGTGCCATATGAGGAATAATTGGGAAGAGTGGTGAATCTCATTGGGAGAAAAAAAACTTGGGGGGGATAAAGAAAAATTTATTGGGGTACATGATAGATAGGGCTGATTTGGCAATAAAATCATTTTGTCTCCCTCTACCATAATCATGCCCTCATGATTATGAACAATAAGCAAAGGTTATAACAGGCAGGTTTTGAATCAGTATAGAGAAATTTCTAATAATGAGAACTGTCCAACAATGTTATTGGCTAAGCATCTACCATAGCCCAGGCCTGTGGAGACAAAACCAAGTAAGACAGAATTGCTATCTACAGCAGCTCATAAAGTGAAAACCTCATCCTTAAAGTCATGAAACAAAGACTAACTGACCATCTGTTAAGGATCCTGAATTAGATAGTGAAGTATGTGACAACTAAAGTCCACTCTAAAATGAACATTTTAAGAGTCTGGCACCCCTACAGAGCTGGCAGAGAACTTTAGGGTGAGATAAAATATTCATTGAGAGTCTAGAAGATTCCAAGGAATACAATATATTTTTGAACTGTGCTCACCAAGGTCTTTTATGGTCACGAAATTATGTATGAAGTTGGCAGCAAGTCAACCTTACCTTAGGATTTCACTGACACCTAGTGGTTATAATCTAAAATGTTAAAAGACAACATACAATGATCACAAAAATGTTCGTATTTATAAAAATCATAAATGAATATAGTGATAAAAATTCATTCATTTTGAATTCTCTTTTCAAAAAGAAGTTAAAATTGCTTAAATGGCATCTTATATCTGAAATATTTTTATGCTAAAATTTCAAACTCTTTAACACTTGATTATAAGCAAGCCTATAATGCTATTAGCTTATCTTTTAACTCATATCTTTCAGTTATGTCATTCTCTTGTTTATGAAAAACAGAAGAACATCATCTAAATGATCAGTTTATTGAATTTTAGTAATGTAAGTTGAGATCATGAAACATACAATCTAATTCAAAAGAAGAATCATAGGTACCAATTCAACACCATTAGCACTACTTTCACAATAGTGACACCCCACTTATAACACTCTTTTTTGGGTCTCTGACTGTGAACAAGATTGTGGAAGGTTGGTTGAGGTTAGGCCTAGGCATTACGGTTAAGAAATAACAGATGCTAATTAGTTAGTGGGGAAGTAAAGCTCATGTTTAGGCCTTTTCATAATGTCTTTATGCTAAATAAATTAAATGAAGTAAACAGCCATGGCTATCGAACTACAGAATACATAAAAATACATTCTGTGATTCACCTATAAACAAAAGAGTAAAGCAGAATGTGTCAAATTTTCCATAGCAGGTAAAGCATAGAAAAAATATCTAGCTGATATAGTTGTTATGTTTCAACAACATAAAATGAAATGTTTCTAGGATAGAAGAAATTGGTACCATTAACATTTGGATGGTTATGGTACCATAACATTTTGATATAATATGCAAAATGCTGCTTCCCCAACTATGACCGCCATTATAACTTTTAATGGAATTATAAGCTCCAAATACTTTCTTCTGCAAGTTACCCACCCTTTCATATGTTTTTAAAATGAAACACTAGACTGATAAATCAGTTCTTTTTCTTAATTTAAAAGAAAAAAGCTTTGAGAAAGGCAAACCCCCTTCTCCATGGTGAAGACTACATGCTTGCGTGTGAGGACTCAAGCCCAGTGGTCTGGCTTTGAATCTGCTTTCAAACTCCACCTTGTGTTGCTCAGAGTGACTTTGCAGGCCATGCTCATAGCCCTCAGATGGCTTAAATGTAATGATGCCTATGCTAGAGAAAATTTCATTCTACCTCTCTGATCTATTTTAGTGATATGGGAATTTATGTTAAGAATGACAATTTCTTTTTCTTTCTTTTTTTTTTTTTTGAGACGGAGTCTTGCTCTGTCACCGGGCTGGAGTGCAGCGGCGCGACCTCCTGGGTTCAAGTGATTCTCATGCCTCAGTCTCCCGAGTAGCTGGGATTATAGGCACGCGTCACCATACCCAGCTAATTTTTGTATTTTTAGTGGAGACAGGGTTTCACCATGTTCGCCAGGATGGCCTCGATCTCCTGACCTCGTGATCTGCCCGCCTTGGCCTCCCAAAGTGCTGGGATTATAGGCGTAAGACACCACACCCGGCCAGGAATGACAATTTCAATATATTTACTATCTGTTCTTCATTTTATTATTATTTAGCTTCTGTTAGCTCAGTGTTAGCTGAAACATCAGAAAGAAATAAAACTTATGAGAACGGTATTAGCAAATGTGTGAAAAAGTCAAGTACTTTTTATACTCCAAAAAGTATTTGGAGCTTATAATTCCTTTAAAAGTCATACTGAGGGTCATAGTTGGGGATGTAGCATTTTGCATATCACATCAAACTGTTATGATGGTCCCATAACCATCTGAATGTTAATAGTACCCATTTTCTTCTATGCTGGAAGAGTTTTATGTTCCCAAACCATTTGCAAAAGTTGCTTACAGTTATGAAAAGTCTTCTAGACATATGGAAACTAAGAATGCTATCTTGTAATTTCCCATAAAGTCCTTCAGGTACTTGAAGAAATTCTTCATAAACTTTGTTTCCATTTAACATTCTTCTCTCCAGATAACATATAATGTGTTACCTCTAAGCTTTCTCACAGCGACAATGCCCTAACCTCTCAATTATTTTGATTTCTCTCTAGGATGGACTAGGATTGCAATTAAGCTTAACCAGTTCAGTGTGGGGTTTATAGATATCTACTTCTTTCAATAAATTGAATTAATTCATGGATTTATAGAGCATAGGTCTGGCATCTGCAAAGTGTTTAATGGACTGGATCATTCTAAAGGAGAATTAGAAGATTATGAAAGATAATCCACCTCAAATCAATTTTAAGGTTTTTTTTTTTTTTGAGAAGGAGTCTCACTCTATCTTCCAGGCTGGAGTGCAGTGGCGCGATCTCGGCTCACTGCAACCTCCGCCTCCCGTGTTCAAGCGATTCTCCTGCCTCGGCCTCCTGAGTAGCTGGGACTACAGGTGCCCGCCACCACGCCTGACTAATTTTTGTATTTTTAGTAGAGACGAGGTTTCACCATGTTGGCCAGGATGGTCTTGATCTCCTGACCTTGTGATCCGCCTGCCTCGGCTTCCCAAAGTGCTGGGATTACAGGTGCAAGCCACCATGCCTGGCCCAATTTTAAGGTTTCTAAAAGCTAGTTGTAGATATTTTAAAATTGGTAATAACAATAATAATCAGCAATAGCCCTAATTAAAAATTTTTGGTCTTCTTGCCAAAATTAATATCTTATAAATGTTAGGATGATCATAAAGACTGTTTAACAAGATGGAACCAGCCCCATGATGGATAAGAGGTGTGATTCCAATTTTTTAAATGCTATTAGTGCAATAATTTATTTTAAATTATTCTTTGTACCTCACAAAAACAGCAAGTTATTAGAAGAAAGTATACCAGATTAGAAGTAAGAAGATTTGGATTCCAGCTTTAGTCCTATTCCCTACTAGGCTTGTCGTCTATTGCAAATCACTTTAAATTCCTGAGCTTTGGTTTCTTTATTTACATCATTTACTTCATTTAGCTCCACTGCTAGGCTGTAAAAAACATGTAGTATTCGTGACTGTTCACCGCTGTATCTGCAGCGTCATTCCCAAGGCAGAGCAGGCACTCAGCTAATGTTTGCTGGCTGACCGAATTAAGGATTAGAAACTAAAAAATACAAATATTGTCATGCATGCTTCAGAAGGTTGCCATGAGGCCTAAGTGTTATAGTGAAATACTATATGGGAAAATGGGTGCATTCTTTTAAAATTTTTTAAATGTGGATACATTCTTGGTACCTAACTTAAAAGAAATTAAGGTAAATGGGTTAATAATTATAAGTTATTTTAAATCACTACATTTATATATGTGTAAGTATTTTGAGAAAAACAGACTCAGCCAGGTGCGGTGGCTCATGCCTGTAGTCCTAGCACTTTGGGAGGCCAAGGTGGGCAGATCACTTGAGCCCAGGAGTTGGAGACCAGCCTGGGCAACACAGCAAGAGCCCATCTCTACAAAAAATACAGTAACTAGCCAGACGTGGTGGTGCACACCTGTAGTCCCAGCTACTTGGTAGGCTGAGGTGAGAAGATCACCTGAGCCTGGGAGGTCAAGGCTGCAGTGAGCTGTGATGGTGCTGCTGCACTCCAGCCTGGGTGTCAGAGTGAGACCTTGTCTCCAAAAAATAAAAATAAAAATAAGTAAAAAGAAAAATAGGCTCTATTTATCTAAAGGCTCTGAAGACTTCAGTTATTGCTTACGATTAGCAAGGCTTTGGAGAGAAAATAACTTGTGATTTTAATACTGCAGGTAAATTCTCTAACACATTCAGATTAAAAAGTCAAATGTTAATTCCCTATGCTACAGCACAGTCATAATATGTAATACCTTAACCATATTTTGACAAGATAAGAGATTGATGCCACTAACCTTGAAAGATCTAAGACATTCTCTTAAGTGAAAAATAAAATATGTAAATAATGTTTATATTTATATAAAGAAAATCAAGCTATATATTTCTAGATTTTCAAATACATTTGTATAGGAATACCTCAAAAAAGGCCTAGAGAGCTCATACCTGATAACAGTGATCTACCTTTGAGGAGGGGAGTGAGACTGTATGAGGGCAAACAGGGACTTTTGCTTTATTGGCATTGCCTGAAATTTTTTCATAGTAGGAATGTGAAAAAATAGATGAGAGCATATACTAATCCACTGAATTCCTTAAGCCTTACTTGAATATTGAAGATGGTCCTTGCAGGAAGGGAGCACTGTGGCTTTCAGTAGCACAACGTTTAGGCATTCTCTCTCTTTTTTTTTCTTTTGTTTTTTGAGACGGAGTTTTGCTCTTGTTGCCCAGGCTGGAGTGCAATGGTGCAAACTTGGCTCACCGCAATCTCCGCCCCAGGTTCAAGTGATTCTCCTGCCTCGGCCTCCCAAGTAGCTAGGATTACAGGCATGCGCCACCACGCCTGGCTAATTTTGTATTTTTAGCAGAGATGGGGTTTCTCCTTGTTGGTCAGGCTGGTCTCAAACTCCCGACCTCAGGGGATCTGCCAGCCTCAGCCTCCCAAAGTGCTGGGATTACAGGTATGAGCCACCACGCCTGGCTAGGCATTCACTCTTACAGTAGGTGAAATAGTTTTCCTATAGAGAAGAAAAGCTATATGGCTGACAGCACTGATATTGAACGTTAAATATCATACTTACTAAAAAAAACTAACCCGCAAAATTAGAAGGACTAAGGAAAAATGTATTTGCTGGTTACATATAATGGTAATAGAAAGCTAGTAATTAAATATAATTCTCATTAGAATTACAATATAGCCTTTGAATATTCTATTAAATAAATGAATTCAATTTAAGTTCATTCTCAAATTAATTTTATCACATTTGATTGGCCCAGTCCATTACACAAAAAGACATACTGACTAAATACAACATAATTTCTATAACCTGAGGGGACTCGCACATCATTACCTGATTGCTTGCTGACTTGGCTGTTGATTGGTTTCATGACTTTGAAGCTTCCCTCCTATGACAATTCTTCCTCCCCTAAGGACTTCCTCATTGCTGTTTCTTCATCTTGCCCTAAGAGCTCTCTCTCTTCCATAAACTTCCTTTCCTGGGATGACCTTCTGTCATATGTTGTTCTTTGTAGGTAGTCTCCATCTAAAAGCAGCTCCCGTGTCTGTGACATGCTCTGCTCCGGGAATTCAGAGGCCTCCAGTGACTCTGTCATTGCTCCAGGACCACCAGGCTCATCCTCGGGTTCTGGAGACTGATGTGTGTCTTCCCCATGCTCATACATACACAGTCGCTTTTCAACCACCTCACGGATCAACACTGAAAAGTTAAATGTTCAGACATCACTATGATTTTCATATTATGGTATATTTCAGGAGTTATAATGCTCACTTATAGATGATTACAAAACCTTCACGAAGCCTCATCTCTTTCCTATGTCATAACCTTTTTTGGAAGTCAGCATACTTCACACTTAATGCATTAAATATAAAATATATTCTGTTTTAACAGAGTATCATTTATAAAGTAATGGCAGAAGATATTAATAGATAGCAAATTATAGAAGAGCCAAAAATAATATTGAGGGTAAAAATTTGCACTTTTATTAATACAATTGATATACTAAAAGTTTAAATATTCAAACTGTAAAATTAATCTTTCTTTCAGTTATTCAATTTATTCTTTCTACTAAAAACTTTAGAGATGAATTTTTGGATAAAATAACTTACTGTCAAGCACTGTTCTTCCCACCATGCTATATTCCATGGTTTTTTCAACTTCATTCATTAGCCATGGAAGAAATCCTATCTCAATATCTGTAATAAAAGAATTCATTGATTTTCATGTATTATCAGAGGAATAATGCGCTTTTCTCTTAATGTAATAGACTCATCAACATTGGTTTCTTAATATAAAATGTTAAGTAGACTCATACAGCATAACTTTTGCCATATTCCTTATATATGTTCTGGTCAGTTTCCTTTCTGTTGCATAAGTGATTTTTTTTTTTTTTTTTTTTTTTGAGACAGAGTCTCACTCTGTTGCCCAGGCTGGAGTGCGGTGGCGCGATCTCTGCTCACTGCAACCTCCGCTTCCCGGGTTCAAGTGATTCTCCTGCCTCAGCCTTCTGAGTAGCTGGGACGACAGGCACACGCCACCACACCTGGCTAATTTTTGTATTTTTAGTAGAGACGGGGTTTCACCATGTTGGCCAGGATGGTTTCAATCTCCTGACATCGTGATTCACCCGCCTCGGCCTCCCAAAGTGCTAGGATTACAGGTGTGAGCCACCGCGCCTTGCCCAATATTTTAAGAACTATGAGGCCTTCCTTGGAGTCAAGGCATTTGGAGTTTCCTTCATAGGTGCAATCTGAGATGGATCAGGGAGGCAGGGGGAGGATGTGGGTTTGGGAGAACTCCAATCCAAATGCAATGCAAATCTGGGATTGAGCAATGCCAGTAAAAGAAAGTCTCCACCTGAAGCCCAGGGCCTAATGGAAGGAAGCTGATCAGACTCAGAGAATGCAGTGAGAGGGCATTTGAGGAGGCAGTCATCTAGAAATAGGTCAGAAACTAGGTGTTTCCATCAGTATTAAGTTTGTTCAAACTGAAATCTACTGTGTAAGCATTTTAAAAATATGGTCTATTACAACATACATTTTAAAGTTTCAAAATAGCATTTTTTGGGGCAGGCATCTAATTTTATTTTTCAATAGGATGAAATGGAGAGTGTGATAGAATATTATATTCCCTACTATAAATAATTTTTATCTCAGGTATGAATTTCATTTGCAAGCTTTTAAATGATCTATAACTTACTTTTTTGGTAATCCGTGATAGAAAAAAGGCTACTGGTCTCTCTGGCTAACAGTTAGAGTCCAAGCTAGAGCCCAGGACAGCAGGATGATAGCCGAGAATGAACACTGGACTTGGAGTCTGAGTTCCAAGTCAGTTTGAGGCCTAATATTTCCACTGCCTGAGGATTTGGGAACAAGGCATTTAACTTCTCTGAGCTTCAGTTTCTATTTCTGAAAAAATGGGAATTCTATCTGACCTGTCTATCCTACAGGGTTATTGAGAGTATCAAATGATATCACCTATGAAAAATACTATGTATATTAATAATATTTGTCTGTGATCTGACCTCTTTGTATTGAATTGAATATGTAATCAGTGAAAATTACCATTACTAACATGTGTCCCAAGATACTACTGGCCAACAAAATAGGACCTATACACCAAGCACGGTGGATGTAAGTGCTTTTCACTCTGAGGAAGGTGGGTGGTGGTGAGGACATGCAACTCTTCCTTTCCACTGGCTGAGCAGCTAGGAACGTGGGCTTTGAGGGGATACAGACAGACAGCTATCAGGCTATGGGCTCCCTAGTGGCAGAGATCAGGAATCCTTCTTTTTCTCCAATACCAAACACTGCCTGGAAGAGGGTAAGCGCCTAACTAAATGAATAAATGACCTTGATAGCTGCCCTCAAAGGGTTTTTGATTTGAATAAGTCAGCTGAGAAAAAGTTAATAACAACTACTTATGCATACACAGGACTTTATAGTTTACACAGTTTCATATATTTTATGACTTAACTCCTAAATAATTCTCATTTCAGGCTAGGCACGAGTGGCTCACGCCTCTAATCTCAGCTCTTTGGGAGGCCAAGGCAGGCGGATCACTTGAGGTCAGGACCAGCCTGGCCAACATGGCGAAACCCCGTCTCTACTAAAAAATACAAAAATTAGCTGGGCGTGGTAGCAGGTGCCTGTAATCTCAGCTACTCGGAAGGCCGAGGCAGGGAGAATTGCTTGAACCCAGGAGGCGGAGGTTGCAGTGAGCCAAGATTGCGCCACTACACTCCATCCTGGGCAAAAGAATGAGACTCTGTCTCAAAAAAAAAAAAAAAAAAATTCCTCATTTCACACATGAAGAAACTGGAGGTCATCAAGCTAGCTAATGATAAAGCTGCAACCCAAACTCAAGTTTTCAATACCAAGTCCATATTTCTTTCTACTATACAAATGTTGCTTCTCAATAAACAAACACTAATATCCTTAAATCAAGATCTTTAAAATATACATCTCATTAACAACTGTACTTACTTTAAACAACTAAAATTGACTTTGTGTCAGAAATAGAAAGACTCTAATTCAAAAGAAAAATGGACATAAGATAAATTTGAACCATTAAGAGGATGCTTATTACAACAAAATTAATCTAACAAAAATATCTACAAACCTCTTTCAATGGGATCATAAAAGTAGCCACTATCCCTGAGGCTGCCAAAAACAGACGGGAGAAGGTCAGCCAGGTAACGCTGTGCAAATGCTCGGGCGGCGATTTTTTGTGATGTCTCGTTGTGCTTGTGCATTATTTCCCACTGCTGTTTCTTACGCCGTTCCTGCCAAGAACGACAGAGGTGGTTATTTAGCTCTTATGCCCTCCCCAAGTGCTGAATCTAGTGAAGTTAGTAAGTACAAGAATCCAGACTTACCAAAAAATGGACAGCGAGGTGTCTATCTATTAAAGGTTCATATTTTTCATCAAAATTTTAATGAATTTCAACAGCTAGTGGCTACTGAATTCAGGAAGTTATAAAAGATGGAATTTAAGGTAAAACATGTCACTATTCATTTCAAGTAAAATAATTTCAAGACATAATGCTTGACAGTATAGATGGTAGCAAAAAGATAATCACCATTATATGTATTTTAAATTAATATTATCATGAAATATTACTGGTAAGAAAAATTACCAGTGGGCCAATGAATGAGTTCATTTGTAATAATTCCCTGAATTTGTAAAGCTGAATGGTTCTGAAGATTATGAAAGCCTCTTATTTTTTGTTGTTGCTTCCTTTAGACCATGTAATATTTATAAAGCTGATGAATCCTGTTCTCTACTCTCATGTGGAAGTGGGAGCATTAATACGTTTTCTAATTAAATCTATTTTCAAACTTTAAACAAATATAAATCTAGGTGATTCTTGTATCCAGTTTTCCATAATATGTTTCCAAATAGTAAATAAACAAATATTTTTTGATAAAGACTTCACGACTCATTTCAACAAAGTTTATTTTGCCACAGTTTTTTTATATCTACAAATTTGCACAATCCTTATTGTAAGCCCTATGCTCTTTACACAACTAAGTATTCATCTTAGAATTAAAGTCCATTTGATAGGTATTGAGTAGGATTTCCCAACAATTATGCTATTTTTCACAGTATAGTAAGTTAGGCCCCTTGGGAATTTTTTCTTAACTGTTTCAGGTATTAAGATATGACTTTATAATTTGTTCATCAGTATACAACAAAGGCTGACAGTTATTGCCAGAACCAGAAAGACTGTCTTTTCTAGTGCTTCCTAACTGTAGGCTACTGGCACATGTAAAAAAACTGGATTGTAAACCTTTCCTTATTGAAGATTCTAAAAATCTAGAATCTGAAAAATATTCTATAAGAACCCAAATAGGTCTGGTGTGTCACCAAGGGTATAAAGAAGGGCCTGGTCACCGAGAAAAAGAATCAGAATTCTATCCAGATCCCCTGCTTTTTACCCACAGTCTCTCTCCAATACATTCACTTTTTCCTTCCTTCCATCTTTCTGCCACTGACTTATGGCAAACCAACATACATCTTTCTTTCTTTAGGACTCCTGATATTTAAGAGAGTCTTCCAACTGGCACACATGTAACTTAGGAACTTTCACTTCATTTAGAAACTTTTGGAAACTCAATTTAGGTATATTTATGTAAGCTGGAGTTTAAAAGATGTAATTCCGTCCATGAAAGATCTATGATCTATAGGAGAGACTTGAGCAAAAATACTATAGATCTTTTTCTAATATATTCCCAAAGATCTTTGGTTTTATGATATATCATCACATGTAATTTTGAACATAATATGCTAACTAGCCAAAAGACTGCCTAAGAAAGAAAATATAATTATATATACTTTTTCTTCTCGGTGTCGCCTCTCTTGCTCTTCAAGTCGTTGAACTTCAGCACGTTCACTATTCCGTAGTTCTTCATACTCACGCTGACTGGCCCGCAGGTTAGCCAGCTCTTCTTCTTCCATTACTTCCAGAAGAGACTGCTCAATTGTCTTCCCCACCAAAACTTCTAACACTGGTTTAACTTCAAGATCAAAGTCAAAGAGCTTAAACATACAAAATAAAGCAAACTTAAAATTTTAATTACGAATCAAATGCTCAACAAAAATATAATGAATAGCAATAACAAGATATTATTTATTAAGTGTCTCCTGTGTGCCAGACACTGTGCTGGTGCTTTATTCATGGTTTCTAATCCTCAAAATGAACAACATTTTGTTTACAGGCAAAAATCTGTTAAGTCAAAGTTATGAAAAAAACCTATGCATTCATCAAAATGAACCCTGACACTGAAGAAAAATATCCTCGTCTGTCTTATTCTTTGCCTTTTCTGTTTGATTTTTATTTATTTTTAAATAACAGTTTGATGAATGAAGGAACAAGAATGAGAGATATTTTGGTGATTCATTGCTAGGATTTATAGGCAAATATAACTTTCAGGTAGCTTCTGAAGATTTATTTTATTTCCCAATTTCAATGACAGTTCTTTCAAGTTCCCACAAGTGTTAAAATTCACTTAGGTCATTATGAACGTAATCATTGCCTTCTCTTCTTCAATTTCATAAACAGGCCTATTTATGCATTCCACACTGATAGAAAAATGTAATTATTAAAAAATATTTTTTTAAATGAGAGAATATCTTTACAAAAGCTAAATAATCCAAAAGCAACTAACTGTGGAATTTTTTATACCAGGGATATTATTTTTCCCTATTTAGTACAAATCTATCTTATACATATGTACATTAAGCAAGCATATAAACAAACAAAAATCAAATGTGGAAATATTCTAAAAATATTTCAAATGATTTTGTTTTTAATCAGCAAAGAAATCGGAACATGGTATGTTAAAGCATTTCTGAGTACTATATGATAAAACCATTATAGATAATATCTGGAAAGAAATCCAAGAAGTAGAATCTGATTGTGAAGTGGTTCTTGCTCATATTCAGCATTATCTACACCTAACTTTACCTCATTTATAAAGATTATAGAGGGAAGCCCAAAGGATGTACTGTACCTCTCCTTCTAGTATTTGGGTGGCCACATCTTTGCCAGTTTTGGCAGGAATAAAGAGTGGTGTTGGTGGTCTGTCCAAAAATGCATCTGTTTGGCATTCCATATCAACTTCTATTATGCGATCAGCAATTTCTTCAAGGTATAATTCTAAGAAGAATATCATATATATTGAGTTTAAAATTCTGGTCCAAGGCCAGGCATGGTAGTTCATGCCCATAATCCCAGCACTTTGGGAGGCCGAGGAGGGTGCATTACTTGAGGCCAGGAGTTTGAGACCAGCCTGGCCAACATGGCGAAACCCCATCTCTACAAGAAATACAAAAATTAGCTGGGCGTGGTGGTGCGTGCCTGTGGTCCCAGCCACTCGGGAGGCTGAGGTGGGAGAACTCCTTGAACCTGGGAGGTGGAGGTTGCAGTGAGCCAATATCGTGTCACTGTACTACAGCCTGGGCAACACAGTGAGACTCTGTCTCAAAGAAAAAAAAATTCTGGTCTATTTCAAGCATATATGTGTATTTGAAATTTTAGCTCCTTCAAAACATATTTAAATGAATCAGAAAATAAGTATTAGAATAAAAGTGCTCAAATGGGCTTACCTCACATACTGAACTAAGAGTTTTTAAATATTTGGAAGACCATAGATAGAGTTAGGCTAGAACATTTACTGAATGTCTAGAAAGCACTGAGCTTTGTATTTGAAAATGGAACTAAAGAAGAACATTAGACCGTAGATGTGTATAAGATGCAGAGTACAACAGTGGATAAAAAGTCAATTTTATATATATATATATATATATATGAGTCCTAAGATAGTGAACATATACAGATTTGAAAATTCCTGGATAGTTAAAAAAATCAAGTACCAAGTCACCAGGTTATTTGATGTTCCCTCTACACTACAGATTATAAACAGATGTATGAAAACAAATTTCATGTTAGGAGTAATTTATATGAGGCAGGGGTAATGAGGTATCAAGCAAAGAACATGAGCACTAGAGTCAGATGTTGGGCATAGGACTTGGCCAAGTCATGTCCTCTCTGGGCCTTAGTTTCTTCATTTGGAAAATGGCTATAACTACCTGTCACACAGAATCTTTGTAATAATGAAGGAAATACACAGATAAAGGACCTGGTTCAGTCTCTGAGGAAATAGCCAAAAAAAGCTGGCTGCTATTGTATCACTTAATATTCTGATGGTATAAAGAAACATGAAAACTTAGCTCTTTGGCTAATGACAGCCATACACTCATTCTAGACTTGGCCTAAAGGCAGGGGTTAAAGCATGGAATGGTCCCTTTTGCCTTTACCATGCAGAAATAATCCCGATGGATCCACTCACCATCTTGGAAGGGTACAAAGTGAACCTGAAGTAGTGACAGTGGTCCAAGGAAAACATCAAGCACTGTCTGATGACCAAGATTCTGTCAACAACACAGCTAGACCCTATAGGACCAGGTAAGCCTCTACAGCTGAGCAGAGTGAGACAAGTACGCAAATCCTGGCACCTGCCTCAGGGGTGCCTGTGTGGCCCTGGGGAATGTGCACAGCGACAGAACCAGAGGACAGAAGAGGCTGGTGTGAGAGGCAGACGACTCAGATGGGAGTGGGTTTACTAATCTCAAAAGACAAACAAAAGGACAAAATAGAACTATATTGCTCTCCTTTCCTGTAAGTCCTAATGAAAAGAACAGTGATTCATGTTGGGCTATGAGAAAGGATCCCAGTTTGAGAACAGAATATGTGAAAACTGCTAAGAGAGAATTTGGTCACAAAATTATTTATTTATTTGTTGTTCAGGCTGAGTGCAGTGGTGTGATCATAGCTTACTGAGGCCTTGAAATCCTGGGCACATATGATCCTTCTGCCTTAGCCGACTGAGTAGCTGGAATTACAGGCGTGCACCACCATGCTCAACCAATTTAAAAATTTTTTTGTAGAGATGGGGTCTTTGGTCTCGAACTCCTGGGCTCAAGTGATCCTCCCGCCTTGCCTCCCAAAGTGTTGGGATTACAGATGTGAGCCACCGTGCTTGGCCAAAATTCTTCTTTTTGTTTTTTTTAAACCCCATCCCAGACTTCCAGCCATATCCACTATGATAATAGTATATAGTCTATGTATTTCTCTCTCTCTCTCTCTTTTTTTTTTTTTTGAGATGGACTTTTGCTTTTGTCGCCCAGGCTGGAGTGCAATGGTGCGATCTCGGCTTACTGCAACCTCCGCCTCCCGGGTTCAAGCGATTCTCCTGTCTTAGCCTCCCGAGTAGCTGGGATTACAGGCGACCACCACCATGCCCAGCTAATTTTTGTATTTTTAGTAGAGATGGGGTATTTCACCACATTGGCCAGGCTGGTCTCGAACTCCTGACCTCAGGCGATATGTCCGCCTCAGCCTCCCCAAGTGCTGAGATTACAGGCGTGAGCCAGCACACCCAGCCTAGTCTATGTATTTCTTTAATAAAGGAACTTCCCTACCATGTGATCGGGGAAGTATCAGATAGCACAGGAGAGGCATAAGTAATACAAAGGCCAAATAAAAATGAACTGACATAGACAACTGAGTAAACCAAGAGGACACAATGCCAAGGGCACAGTCACACACCTGTTTGCACATCGACATGCTTTCTGCCTTCCACAGGTTCAGGTGTTTGTGGTCTGAGCTGCTCTTGGGCTTGTTTTCTGGCAAGAGCCCTCTTCCTAGCCTCCTGTTGTCTCTGGAGCTCTAGAGAATCAGGCTGTCCGAGCTAACAGTGATAGAAAATACTTCTAGAATTTAGAAAATATTTATTAAAGCATACAGGAACTGCCATTCCAAAAGCAATTCCTGAGTAGTATAAAGGCATTTGTCATAATGTTTCTTGATTATCAGTAACTTCATTAAAATTGTATTGGTACTTTGTCAGATAATTACAAAGATGTTTGACAAAGCATAAAAGTAACTTCAAAGTATGGCAGTTAACTGGAATATATGGGTGCACAATCCTATCTATATATTTAGAAAAATAATAAAAACATTTCCTTTTTAATTTATTCATTGACCTGCTGATCATTCAGGAACATGCTGTTTAATTTCTATGTATTTTTGTAGCTTCCAAGATTCCTCTTATTATTGATTTCTAGTTTTACTTCATTGTGGTCAGCAAAGATATTCGATATGATTTCTACTTTTTTGAATTTGTTCACACATGTTTTGTGGCCTAAGATATGGTCTATTCTGAAGAATGATCCATGTGCTGAAGAAAAAAAATGTGTACTCTGCAGAAGATGGATAAAATGTTCTATAAATATCAGTTAGTCCTAATAGGTCTAGTGTGAAGTTTAACACCAATTTTCTTTTCTGTCTTTCTTTTTCTTTTTTTCCTGATTTTCTGTTTGGATTATCTATTCATTACTGAGAACAGGTCGTTAAAGTCTCCTAATATTAATGCAGTCTATCTCTCCCTTTAGATCTATTCATGTTTGCTTTATATAGTTGGGAGCTCTGGTGTTGGGTGCACGGATATTTATCATTGTTACATCCTCTGGCTGAATTGATCACTTTATTATTACCGAGTGACTGTGTTTCTTTTTACAGTCTTTGATTTGTAGTTTATCTGATGTAAGTATACTCATGCTCTTTTTTGGTTTCTAGTTGCATGGAAAATCTTTTTCCATCCCTTTACTTTCAGTCTATGTGTGTCTCTGTAGGTGAAGTGGGTTTCTTGTAGGAGCATATAGTTGGGTCTCGTTTCTTTATCCAATCAGCTATTCTATGCCTTTTAGTTGGAGAACCGAGTCCTCTTACATTCAGTGTTATTATTGATAAAGCAAGGACTTACTACTACCATTCTGTTGCTTATTTTCTGGTTGTTTTGTATCTCCTTCCTTCTTTATTGTCTTTCTTTGTGTTAAGTGACTTTATCTGGTAGTATATTTTAGTTTGTTGCTTTTAATTTTTGGTGAATCTATTACAGATTTTTGCATTGTGGTTACCATGAGGCTTACAAAAAACATAGATATAACAAGTTGTTTGCAGAGATGACAACTTATCTTAGATCACAAAGAACAGAAGCAAAGAAAAAAAGAAAAAAAATTCTACACTTTAACTCCATCCCCCCACATACTAACTTTTAGTTGTCTCATTGCACATATTTTTATATTACCTACCTCTTAACAGGTTGCTGCAGCTATTACTGTTTTTGATAGTTGTCTTTTGGGCCTCATAGTAGAATTATGAGTGGACTGCATACCACAGTTATAGTATGAGAGTATTCTAGGTTTGTCTATGTACTTAATTTAACCAGTAAGTTTCATACCTTCAAATGTTTTCTTTTGGCACATTAGTGTTTTTTTGTTGTTGTTGTTCAGGCTGAAGAATTCCCTTCAACACTTCTTGTAAGATGGGCTGGTGGCTGAATTTGCTCAGCTTTTATTTGTCTAGGAAAGACTATCTCTCCTTCATATTTGAGGGATAACTTTGTGGATACAATATTGTTAGATGATTTTTTTTCTTTCAGCACTTTGAAAATATCACCCCAGTCCCTCCTGGTCATCTCACTCCCTCCTGGCCTGTACAGTTTCCACTGAGAAGTCTGCTGCCAGATGGATTGGAGCTCCTTCATGTATGCTATTTGCTTCTTTTCTCTTGCTGCTTTTGGGATTCTTTTTTTGTCCTTGACCTTTGAGAGCTTGATTATTCTATGGGGTATTATTTGGTGTGAATCTGTTTGGTATTCTCTGACCTTCCTGTACCTGGATATCTATCTCTTTCTCAAGTTTTGGAAAGTTTTCTGTTAGTATTTCTTAAAACAAGCTTCCCACTCCTTGCTCTTCCTCAATTCCCTCTTGAACACAAGTAATTCTTAGCTTTGATCCTTTAGGGGTAATTTTCTATATCTTATAAGCAGTCTTTGTTTCTTCTCATTCTTTTTTCTCCTCAGACTGTGTATTTTCAAGTAGTCTGTCTTTGTCTTCATGTTCACTGATTCTTTCCTCTGCTTGATTCATTCTGTTGTTGAAAGCCTCTAATAAATTTTTCAGTTCAACAAATGTATTACTCAGCTCCAAGATTTCTGCTTGATTTTTAAAAATTATTTCAATCTCTTTGTTAAATTTCTCTAACAAATTTCTAAATTGCTTTTCTGTGTTATCTTAGACATCACTGAATTTCCTTAAGACTGCTATTTTGAATTTTTGGTCAAAGAGCTCACATCCTGCCATCTCATTAGGGCCAGTTACTGATTCCTTGCTTTGTCCCTTTAAGTAGGTCATGGTTCTCTGTTTGCTGTTGTTTCATGTGGATGGACGTCTATGTCTCTGCACTGAAGGATTATTTAGTCCAGTCTAATCTGTCTGGCTTGTTTTGCTTTTTATTGGATATATTTTCTTAGAGATTTTTTTTTTCCTTTTTTGAGACAGAGTCTCGCTCTGTCACCCTGGCTGGAGTGCAGTGGTGTGATCTTGGCTCACTGCAACCTCTGCCTCCTGGGTTCAAGCGATTCTCCTGACTCAGCCTCTCAAGTAGCTGGGATTACAGGTGCCCGCCACCATGCCTGGCTAATTTTTGTATTTTTAGTAGACGTGGGGTTTCATCATATTGGTCAGGCTGGTCTCGAACTAATGACCTCAAGCGATCTGCCTGCCTTGGCCTCCCAAAGTGCTGGGATTACAGGCATGAGACACTGAGCCCCGACAGAGATCCTTTATCACTAGATTGCTGCCTCCTTTTTGGCTCTAGGTGGTGCCTTAAGGCCAGGTTCACCTGGCTCTAGTAAATGATCAGAGCACTGCCCATCCTGAATGGGGGAGGTCCCAAAGGGGATACACTGGTAGTGTGACTGGCTAGGGGTTTGTGCCCAGGGGACCGGTACAATGTTAGCTCCTACAGTGTGGTGCTGCTGAACAGCCACTCTGATTTGGTGTTTCCTTTGGTTGAGTTATACAGCAGAGTGTCCAGGGCTGGGGATGGTAGTCTCACCTCCCCATTTTGTTTTTGGCTGTACTCAGGGGTATTTCTCTCTTCAGGAACTCATGATGCTTCTGGTGGGTTGAATTTCCTGCCAGGAAACCCAACATGGTAGGGAAACTAGTTGTCCACCTTGATCTTTTTCCAGTGCAGAAATCACAAGTCAGAGATAAAGCCTTGTGATGGTTAATACTGAGTGTCAACTTGATTGGATTGAAGGATACCAAGTACTGATCCTGGGTGTGTCTCAGGGTGTTGCCAAAAGAGACTATCATCTGAGTCAGTAGGCTGGGAAAGGCAGACCCACCCTTAATCGGGGTGGGCACAATCTAATCAACTGCCAGAGTGGCTAGAATATAAGCAGGCAGAAAAATGTGGAAAGAGAGACTGGCCTAGCCTCCCAGCCTACATCTTTCTCCTGTGCTGGATGCTTCCTGCCCTTGAACACTGAACTCCAAGTTCTTCAGTTTTGGAACCTGGACTGGCTCTCCTTGCTCCTCAGCCTGCAGATGGCCTATTGTGGGACCTTGTGATTGTGTGACTTAATACTTAATAAACTCTCCTTTATATATATATATCTATATATATCTATATATCTATATATATATATATGTATCTATTCCATTTGTTCTGTCCCTCTAGAGAACCCTAATACAATCCTCCACACCCTTAGTGCCAGGCAGACTAGAAGGAGAGATACTGTAGACATGAACATCTGATTCTCCTACCATCTCCTTGAAGCTTTTTCACTTTTCTGTAGCCCTGGGAACTGCTTCTTCCTTCTGCTTGAGCTCTAGAATATTGCTGGTGGTAATCTTGGCACTGTACATTTGTTCTTGATTTTCTTTTGCAGAGGGAGTGAAGCCAGCCTGCTTCTATGCTGCCATTTTGGAACTCCTGAAAAATATTTTCACTGGATTAGAATTAGAGCTTGATAGTTCTTTAAGGACTTGAAAAATATTGTGCCACTTTCTTGTCTCCATGTTTTAGGTAAGAAATCCACTGCCATTTAAATCATTGTTCTCCTTTAGCTAACGTGTAATTTCTTTCTGGCTAATTTCAAAATTTTTTTTTTAATTTTCAAAAGTTTGATCTTGATTTGTCTTGGATAGATTTCTTTGGGTTTATCCTCTTGGGGGGTCACTTGGCTTCTTGGATCTGTAGGCCTTTTGCCAAATTTGTGGAATTTTCAAGCACGATTTCTTCAAATATTTTTCCATCTCATAGTTTTCCTCCTCTCCTTCTAGGATTCCAACAACATGAATGTAAATCTTTGTGATTGTTCTTCTGCTCTCTCAGGCTTTTTTTTTTTTTGGTCTATTTTCTCTCTGTTCAGCTGAATAACTTCTGTTCTTCATTGATTCTTCTTCAAATTCACTGACTGTTTCCTATGCCATTTCCAATGTACTACTGAGTCCATCCAGTGAGTTTATTTTAGTTATTGTATTTTTCAGTTCTATAAGTTTCCATTTGGTTCACTTTTGTATCTTGTATTTCTTTGCTAAGATTTTTTTATTTGTTTCAAGAGTGTCTATAATTGTTCACTTTTCATTGAAACATTTTTGATTGTTGCTTTAAAATCCTTGTCAGGTAATTCCCACATCTGAGTTATCTTGGTTTTGTCATTTCTTGATTGTCTTTTCTCATGCATGTTGTGACTGTCCTGATTCTTGTATGATGAATGATTTTTGTTTGTATCCTGGCTATTTTGGGTATTATATTTTAAGACTTTGGATTCTATTTAATTTTTCAGTAGGAAGTCACCCTTTTTGTTTTAGTGCACAAGCCTGAGTGGGGTTGGAAGTTCAACTTCCTGCTGGGCCCCACTGACACCACCTCAACAAAAGCAGAGGGTCAACTTGTACCAACACATTGGTGCCAGGTGGGGGTGGTAGTTCAGCTCCTTTCTAGGCTCTGTCGACACTGGTGGTGGTGTAGGGCGAGTGCAGCATTGACTAGCACTGCCTCATACCACCTTGTTACTGCCAGATAGGACTGCAATTCAGCTACCCACTGGGTTTGCTGGCACCACCCCAGAAAGAGTGGGGCACTGACTTGTGCCATCTCCTACTACCTCATTGGTACTGGGTGAAGGTGACAGTTCAGCTTCCTGCTCCACCCTTGTTGATACCACCTCAGTGGGAGAAGCAGGGAACCCCTGGAGGTTCTAATGCAGGAGATCCAGGATAGGGCTGAAGCATATATACATACATACATATATATGTTTATTAAGTTAACCATTGCTTCAGACTAATAGATGTTCCCCAACTTATGTGGTTTATGATTTTTCAGCTTTATGATACAAAAGTATCCACAGAAAATGTACTTTGAATACTCATACAATCATTCTATTTTTCACTTTAATATTTCATAAATTATATGAGATGTTCAGTACTTTATTATAAAATAGGCTTTGTGTTAGATGATTTTTCCCAACTGTAGGCTAATGAGCACTGTTTTTTTTTTTTTTTTTTTTTTGTAGACAGGGTCTCATTCTGGGAACATACCTTAGGTGGGTTCTTCACATCCCTCATTTGACATTCAACAACATTCTCTCTAATGTGGATTTGAATGCTATTATTCATCTTTAACTTCTTTTTAATCACGTATTTCTTGATACTCCCTGCCTCAGACTCCGATACAGGCACACTGAGCTTCCCTCAATTCCTTAACATTCTAGGTTGTATTTTTGTTTTTGTTTTTGTTTTTTGAGACAGGGTTTTCCCTCTGTCACCCAGGCTGGAGTGCAGTGGTGTGATCACAGCTCACTGCAGCCTTGTCCTCCTGGGCTCAATCAATCCTTCTGCCTCAGCCTCCCAAGTAGCTGGGACTACAGGGGCATGCCACCATGCCCAGCTAATTTTTGTGGGTTTTTTTTTTTTTTTGTAGAGACAGGGTTACCCCACATTGCCCAGGCTGGTCTCAAGCGCCTGGGCTCAAGTGATCTGCCCACCTTGGCCTCCCAAACTGCTAGGATTACAGGCGTGAGCCACCACGCCTGGCCTCTGAGCATATTTAAGGTAGGCTATGCTATGTTATGGTGTTCGGCAGGTTTGGTGTTTTAAATTCATTTTCAGTGTTCAGTGGGTTTATTGGGACGTAACCTCATCGTAAGTGGAGGAGCATCTCTATCACCATCTTGTATTAGGCACTTATATGTCATATACTGTTTATGGATTCACTTGTATTTCATTTCTGTGCCAAGAACTCACCACCCTTAATATCATACCATGTCTTACTCGTCTCTGTATCCTAGGTACCCAGAACAGGACCTAAAACTCAATAAATATTTGTTGAGTGAATTAAAGAAGCAGAATTCAGACTTTTTGATTAAATAATGATAATTGTATTAGAGTATGAGATAATCTAAACAAATCTAGATGCAATAGACAAGTGCCACTCAAAATGTGGGCCTCTGGCTAGTGTCTATAAACTATTTGAACTGGTCTGTAACAATTTAAGTACAGAAATTGAGAGTAAAAGTTTAGAAATGTTTAGAATGGCAGAGTTCTGTTGAATCTAATGAAAAATTGGGGCTTTTTCTTTTGAGATGGAGTCTCGCTCTGTCGCCAGACTGGAGTGCAGTGGTGTGATCTCGGCTCACTGCAACTTCCGCCTCCCGGGTTCAAGCAATTCTCCTGCCTCAGCCTCCCGAGTAGCTGGGACTACAGGCGAGCGCCACCACACCCAGCTAATTTTTGTACTTTTAGTAGAGACAGGGTTTCACCATGTTGGCCAGAATGGTCTTGATCTCCTGACCTCGTGATCTGCCCGCCTTGGCCTCCCAAAGTGCTGGGATTACAGGCGTGAGCCACCGCGCCCGGCCAACTGGGGCTTGCTTTTTTTTTTTTTTTTTTTTTTTAGCTAATTCTTTTTTTGTGGTAAAACACACATAATGTAAAATTTATCACCTTAACCATTTTTAAGTATAAAATTCAGTGGTATTAATTACATTCACATTGTTCTATCACTGTCACCATCCTCTATCTCTGGAACTCTTTTCACCTTGCAAAACTGAAACTCTACACTCATTAAACAATAACTCCCTCCCTGGCCCCCTCATCCCCCAGCTCCTGGAAACTGTCACTGGGCTTCTATTTGTATGTCTTTTTAAAAATTTCATTTTTATAGTAATTCATCTTTATTTTATGAATGTTTTAGTCTGCAATGGATTAGAAATTAACACCAAGAAACTGATCCTTCCCCATAGATAATGTGAGAACACGGTGTTAGACTATTCAAACTGAACTTACCAGTGGCCCTGTCTGGAGTGCATAAGTGTTACCTCGAATTACCCTTCTGTCATACATTATGTTTCCATAATGCATAGGTTCTTCATCTCTGTAAAACAGAAAATTCTGTATAACCACTTTAATAGAGTATTGGTATCTATGAAGTAACTCATTTTCAATAGGATTTAGACTAAAATCAATATATTTTAAGAAAATAAATTTCTGTTTTAGTGTGGTCCATAAAATAAGGAGGTAAATGGATACAATTTATGTAATGCTTACTATATGCCAGGTCCTTCATGTACATTATTTTATTTATTATTCACAATAAGCTGCAAGTTGGGAATTATGATTCCTTTTTCAGAAGGGGAAACAGACTCAGGAATCTGCCCAAGGTCACCTTGCTAGTAAGTGGCAGGACTAGATTTAGGTTGTAAATCTGTATGACTTTAGTAAATATGAAAATGGCCCATTTGAAAAGGAGCCTTCTTTAAAGTACTGAAAAAAGCTTGATTCAAAGATTGAAAAGTTACACTAATAAAAAAATGGGGCTTAAAAATTAAGTCAATTTTCTCATTGTTCTTTAAACCCAAATATATTTTTTAAAGTTATTGTTTAAAATGTTAATACTATTTTCGAGCCTGGCCAACATGGTGAAACGCTGTCTGTACTAAAAATACAAAATTAGCCAGGCCTGGTGGCCCGCACCTGTAATCCCAGCTGCTCTGGAGCCTGAGGCATGATAATGGTTTCAGCCCAGGAGGCAGAGGTTGCTGTGAGCTGAGATTGGGCTACTGAACTCCAGCCTAGAAGACAGAGAAAGACTTTGTCTCAAAAAATAAATAAATAAATAAGAAATAAAATAAAATATTAATTTCAGTGATCGAATGATTGCTAGTAAAAAATACAAAAACACAGTTGATATTTCCATTCAAAGTTATTTCAATTATATATTGCTTATAGCTAAGACACTAAACATTGCCCTACACCAATAACAGTACTCTATGGGAAATGATTCTGAGTGGGGTATAAGTTGCTTTTTTATCATATATTGAAGCCACTATTGAACATTCTAACAAGTTTCATTTCTTGTATTAATGGATCTCTGGGCAGTATTAAGCCCAGCTGGCCACTCCTTCACTGAAGCATTCTCTTTCCTAGGCCTCTGTGTTACCACTATAATCTTCTGATTGTTTTTCTACTACTTCTCTAACACCTTTTTCTTAGCCTTTGTTTGCAGTTCCTCCCATACTGGAGGATTTCCTCCGGGCTCAGCCTTCTCTTATCCTTAGTTGACCTCATCCATCTTCAAGACTTCAATTATAATCCATATACCCAAAACTCTCAATTTTTATTTTTAGCTGAGAACTCTTCTCTCAACTCTAGGCATATCCAGTTGCCCAATGACATCTCACTATATTACCTGGAAGGCAACCTCAGAATTGAACTAATTATCACTCTCCCATTCCAACTCATTACTTCTTCAGTGTTTCCTATTTCATTAAATGGTACTACTAACTACATAGTTGGCTTAAAATAACGCATTTATTCTCAGAATTCTGCAGTTTAGATGTCCAAAATGGGTGTCAACAGGGCTGCACTCCTCCTGGAGGTCCTGGGGAGAATGTTTCTTTGCCTTTTCCAGCCTCTAGAGACTGCCCTCATTCCCTGGCTTGTGGTCGCCTTCCAGTCAGCATTTGTGTGATTCTGACCTTTGCTTCTAATGACACATCTCCTTCTATGACTCAGACTCCTGTGCCTTCTTCTTTCACTTTATTTTTATTTTTATTTTTTTTGAGACAGAGTCTCACTCTGTCACCCAGGCTGGACTGCAGAGGTGCAATCTTGGCTCACTGCAAGCTCCGCCTCCTGGGTTCATGCCATTCTCCTGCCTCAGCCTCCCGAGTAGCTGGGACTACAGGCGCCCGCCACCACGCCCGGCTCATTTTTTTTTGTATTTTTTTAGTAGAGACGGGGTTTCACCGTGTTAGCCAGGATGGTTTGGATCTCCTGACCTCGTGATCCGCCCACCTTAGCCTCCCAAAGTACTGGGATTACAGGCGTGAGCCACCGTGCCCATCCTTCTTCTTTTACTTTTAAGGCCCCACTGTGATTCTACCGGGCCCACCTGGATAAGCCAGGCTAATTTCCCATCTCAAGATCTCCCATCTCAAGATCCTTAATGTAATCACATCTCAAAGTCCCTTTTACCACATAACATGTTCACAGGTTCTGGGGACTAGGAAGAGGACATCTTTGGGGAATCATTATTCTGCCCTCTACAGTGATTTTAAACCTTATTTGATCTGAGTAAAAATAAAAATAAAAAAAGGTATGTTCTAAGGTTTTAATTCATTTGCATTAAAAATGTTATTTTATTGGAAGGGTTATATATCCTTTACCAAAGGATTTGTAAAATGAGGGGATGTCATTAGAACAATTGTCTTTTGACACATGCCTAAAAGTGAATTTAATGGCATTTATGATCACCCAACTACCAAGAAATACATAAAAGATGTATTACATTCTCTTGTTTGTAAATGAGAAGACTAGTATTCAAATGTTCTCTTTCAGCTTTATAATCCTATGAAAAGGTGGAAGTTCTTGATTCACATTAGACTTGTGTTAAATTTCTAGACCCTTTCAAAGGAAAAATCAGATACTCCCATTTCTGTATTTGTGTAACTGACTTCTCATACCTAAGTAAAACCTCACAGCTTTCCAATTAAGTTTCATTTTTTGGTTTCAGCCCAGTTATATATACCCAATCAAGATAATTTAGAACCTTGACTCCCTTCAGTCATAAGTTAGTTATCCATTCCAGCCATGTGTCATCTGAAAAACTGAAGATTTATCCAGTTCAACATAAAATTTTGAACAGGAAAGAACTAAACGACATTCTAGGATAGAGACAGATTGACACAAAAGCATACTCTTTTTGGATATGGTCATTTAGTTACTCACCAGCAAGTACTAAAAGTACTGCTGTGGTCTGGATATGGTTTGTCGTCTCCACTAAAACTCACATGGAAATTTAATTTCCAATATGGCAGTGTTGGGAAGTGGGGCCTAGTGGGAGGTGTTTGGAACATGGGTGGATCCCTCATGAATGGCTTGGCACCAGTTCTCGCAGTAGTGAGGGAACTCTTACTCTCAAGAGACTGGATTAAGTTCTCACAGGACTAGTTCCAGAGACAGCAAGTTGCTACAAAATGAGGTACTTCCTCCTGTTTGGCCACTTCCCACGGATCTGCTTCCCCTTTGACCTTCTCCATCATGTTATGAAACAACAAGAAAAGCCCTCACTAGAAGGCAAGCAGATGCCAGCACCATGCTCTTGTACTTCTCAGTCTGCAGAGCTGTGAGCTAAATACATCTCTTTATAGACTATCCAGTTTCAGATACTCTGTTAGAGCAACATAAGATGGATTAAGACAAGTACTCTCCTGAACACTTTTTTTTTTTTTTTTTTTTCTGAGACAGAGTTTCGCTTTGTCGCCCAGGCTGGAGTGCAGTGGCGTGATCTTGGCTCACTGCAACCTCCGCCTTCCGGGTTTAAGTGATCCTCCTGCGTCAGCCTCCCAAGTACCTGGGATTACAGGCACATGCCACCATGCCTGGCTACTCTCCTGAATACTTAAAAAATATTTTATTCATAAGGATATCAGAGGAGAATATTATCCTTATCCATAAGCAAATTATGGATAAAATATCAGTATTTTATCCATTAGGATATCAATGATTATGATTTGTAAGATACTACTTCCTCAAAATTGAGATTTTTCTGTCTTGTGCATTACTCAGATATACTAATAAACTAATCAATAGATTACTTCAATATACTAATCAACTATCAGAAAAGTTGTTCCTAATGAACCACCATTGATTCTTGTTTCTAATCTGTTGGTCTGATTGGATAGTAATGATTTGTAAGCAACCACTTAAAGGCACCAGAAAGTGTTTTTGGAAGGATTAGAAAATTTTAAAATTGAATCCTTTTCTAATATAAATGATCACTCTTCAAATTTAAATTTTCTATTTTAGTTTTCTTACAGTGATAGACATCTCTTATAGAAAAAGAATTTGTTAGAACAAGATAATTATGAATTTAGAAAGAGCGTTTGAAATAAGCATCAATAATTACATTGTTGATGTTCAATCATCAGTTTGGCAATTCGTATTAAGTGCTTACTATGTACCAGGCGTTGTACTAGGTGAACAAAAGATGCAAAAGTTCCTGCATCCATGGAGCTTGCATTCCTATAAAGTTCTGCTGAATTCAACATTTGAGGCTTATGGAAAGAACTTCAGAGAACCGTTTAACTTTAAGAGAACTTTAAGAGCTTATGTTTTTTTTGCTGGGTGTGGTGGCTCAGGCCTGTAATCCCAGCATTTTGGGAGGCCGAGGCGGGCGGATCACGAGGTCAGGAGATCGAGAGTATCCTGGCTAACATGGTGAAACCCCGTCTCTACTAAAAAAATACAAAAAAAAAAAAAAAAAAAAAAAAAAAGAGCCGGGCGTGGTGGCGGGCGCCTGTAGTCCCAGCTACTTGGGAGGCTGAGGCAGGAGAATGGCGTGAACCCGGGAGGTGGAGGTTGCAGTGAGCCGAGATCGTGCCACTGCACTCCAGCCTGGGCGACAGAGCGAGACTCCGTCTCAAAAAAAAAAAAAAAAGAAAAAAAAAAAGGCTTATGTTTTGTTTTTTTCTTTCCTATGTATGTTTGAATATTTGCAACTGTTCATCGATGTAAAAACACAATCTGCCGTCCGGGCGCGGTGGCTCACGCTTGTAATCCCAGCACTTTGGGAGGCCGAGGCGGGCGGATCACTTGAGGCCAAGAGTTTGAGACCAGCCTGGCCAACGTGGCAAAACCCTGTCTCTACTAAAAATACAAAGATTAGCCGGGCGTGGTGGAGGGCGCCTGTAGTCCCAGCTACTTGGGAGGCTGAGGCAGGAGAATCATTTGATCGGGGAGGAGGGGGGCGGAGGTTGCAGTGAGCGGAGATCGCGTCATTGCAGTCCAGCCTGGGCGACAAGAGCGAAACTCCGTCTCAAAACAACAACAGCAACCACCACCACCACCACAACCACAAAAAACCAATCTGTGGTCCTGCATGGAAGAATAATCTTACTCCTGCTCAAAGCCTGCCGAAGAGATTTACTCGGCTCCCATTTTGGATATGCTACTGTTGGATATCTTTGCACCACGGTCTCCTCATCTGCATAATGGAGTTATAAAACCAACTTCACAGCACTGTGGATTAACTGAGAAAACGTATTTGAATGCCCCCAGTAAGGTGCTCAGCACGTAGCTGGCCCTCAATACACACTGGTACAATTCAAACTTTGTGAAATAAGCCAATTCGTGTACATGTTAAGGACCACGGCAGCAACGCATATCACTAAAAGTTAACTGATGCCCAACCCATGCCCCTTCCTGCTTCACTCCTCCACACCACGGGAGATTCCTTAGGGCAGAACTTTTATTTCGGCAGACAGCATAAGGGAAGACAGCATAAGCAGCTTTTTTGCCAGGGCGAAGGGGCCAGACCCCGGCCTGGGGATGGGGTGCAAGTATGGACCACACAGGGGCTGGCTTGGTCACTCACGGCTGCGTCAGGCTGTCCCGGTAACGGCTGCGCTGGCAGGGCAGTGCTCGGGGCCGGCTGGTGTAGGTGTAGGTGCTCGGGGCCCGAGAGGTGCGATCAGTCAGCGCCGAGGCCATGTCCAGGGGCTGACTGCCTCGCTTTCGGTGGAGCTTCGCTTTGAAGCAGGTGGGCGCTAAGGTGTTGTGGGACCCGGAGAGATGTAAGTAGTGCCAAGGGCAAGGATTCCGCGACGCGAGGAGAGGCGACAACAAGGGAGGCGGGCGGGACGGGAGGTTACCAGCGCAGGAGGTGGGAGCTATACTGGGCTCGCTCCCAGCACCACAGAGACCAGCTGCGGGGGCCGCATCGGTTGCCCAGCAACCCAGGGTTCTGTCTGGGGGCCGGAACTCCGGGTAGTTCCGGTCCCCGGGTTTCCCGGGAAGGACTGCGGCACAAGGGACTTCCGGCTCTTGACTCCGCCCAGCCGCGCCACCCAGGTAGGTGCGCCTGCGCTTTGCGAGGTTCCTGGCTAGGGAGGCGGCCTTGGCTGGCCTGACCGTCATCCTTGAGGCCTGCGGGGCAACGGTGGCTGTCCTTGGCCCGGCTTTGGAATGTGGCTTTGCAGGGCTGGTGTTGGCGCCATTCTCGCAGGCCCACGTGCTCCTGCTCTTCCAGGGTGTCCTCGGCTGTTTCTCCTGCCGCGGCGCAGCAGCGCTCCCAGGCTGCCCCCGCGATAACACGCCCCTGGCAGCCAGGCTCCCAGCTCTGTTACGTGCCCGGGCGGGGAAGAGCTTCCTGGTGTCTCCCGGCTCCTGCCCTTCTCCCGCCCCAGGGGCGGGCTGCCGCCGCCCTCTGCAGCTGAGTCAGTGCAGTTCCTCACCTACCTTCTCTGCTCACCGTTGTGTGCTAGCAATCGGAGGACCCTTGGCACACGGAGCGACAGGGGCCTCCCCCACAGACACCTCATTTTGGGAAAGAAGTGAGCAATTTATTGAGTCTTAAAAAATACAAAGGCATAGTTCCCCTTAATCTATCAGGCTTCCAGCTCTAAAGAATGTCTCTAGTATTGCGGGGTGGGGCTGCGCTTAAAAACGCAGACGCTTTGGTTTTAGTACCAGCAACGTTAAAAATCTTCTATCTTGTATGAGTGAATGTGTATCCCTTGTGATGAGTTATTTGCATTTGCAGTTACACCTTCATTCAGCTAATTGCTGTCTTGATTTGAATCCAGGTTCTAGAACGAACTAGCTCCGAAACCTCAGGCAAGTTAAATGTTTTTGTGCTTCATTTTCCTAATCCACAAAGTGGCAATAGAAGAATTTATCTCTTTAGGTTTTGTCTTGAGGATTAAAACCGTTAATACTTAGAGCTGTGCCTGGTAAATGGCAAGCCTTTATTAAGATCTGGACCGTTCTGTGCTTTGAAGTGTATGACCTAAAGCAGATGTAGGCATTCTATAAGTAACACTAGCATAAAGGTGTATGGTAAATTCTAGAGGTGAAAACACTCCCAAAATATTTTAGGTCTGATCATTTAATTTTGAGGTAATTTCTGAAAGGGCTAGAGGAGAAAGTGACATTTAAATTGTGTTTGATGAATGATAGTATTTTAACTGGCCAGCCTCTTGGGGGAAGTGCATTCGGAATGGCTTGATCAAAGGCTCAAGAAGCCCAAGGTGCATTTGGAAAACTGTAAGCAAGGTTTGTGTAGATGAGTTGTAGAAATATCTATAGACAGGCTGACACCACATCGTGGAAACAGTAAACACTAGCATATTAATTAGAATATTTTTTCCCTCAAGTAACAAAAAACCAATTCCAAGTGGCTGAAATAATAAGGAATTCATTATTTTACACTCCCCAGGTTGGTTAACCTGGAGGGTAACTTGGGGGCTCAGCACATTATCAACAGCACGTTTTTTCCCCTACCTTTCCACTCTGTCACCTGGGTTGTTGGCTTCAACAAAGTAGTAATAGAAGTATCTGCTCTTTTGTCTTTATTGGGAGAGCAAAACCCCCTCCTAAACTCCCAACTGACCAGAATTACATCATATTGATTTAAGCTTAGGATCTATATAAGACCACCATATTTGGATTAGACCAGGTAACCGGTCTTTCTAGGCCTCCAAGAAACACTTGGCCAGGGAGGAGGAGAACAAATTCTGTTAGGAGGATGTTGGGGCACAATTGAGTGGGTATTAAGTGGGTAACCAATAGTGCTATACCAGCCACAGTGGGCTTTATAAAGAAATTGATAGCCACTATAGGTTCTTGTACAAGTTTCTTTCTTTTTTTTTTTAGATGGAGTCTCGCTCTGTGGCCAGGCTGGAGTGCAGTGGCACGATCTTGGCTCACTGCAACCTCCGCCTCCCCGGTTCAAGTGGTTCTCCTGCCTCAGCCTCCTGAGTAGCTGGGACTACAGGCGTGTGCCACCCCGTCCAGCTAATTTTTGTATTTTTAGTAGAGGCGGGGTTTCACCATGTTGGCCAGGATGGTCTTGTTCTCTTGACCTGGTGATCCGCCCTCCTCAGCCTCCCAAAGTGTTGGGATTACAGGCGTGAGCCACTGTGCCTGGCCTGTACAAGTTTTTATCCACAGCCTGTTTCTCTTCTTGTACTTTCTCCCAGGGCAGTCCCATTTCACGTCTGTAATTTCTAGTACCACCTATATACTCAGGGTAGCAAAGGATGTATCTCTAACCTAGACTTCTCCCTCAGGTGACAGTCCTGGATATCTGACTATTTTGTAGACAACTCTTGGATGATCTGAAACTGAAAGATTCATTCCACAAATAGTTATGCGTATCTAGTATGTGCCAAGCATTGTTGTTTTCTTGTCCCTCGTCCCCACTCCCCTGGTGTTAGTGGGGATATAGCAGTGAAAAACAAAAACAAACAACAGATTAAAACTCCTGCCTTGACAGAATTTATATTCTAGTGGAGGAGTCATACAAACAAGAAAAGTGAGTACATTATGGGTGTTACATAATTATAATAGCTAATTCGAAATAAAGCAGGAAATAAGGCTAGGTGCTAGGGGCATGGGAGACCTATCAATTTTATAGTGGTCAGAGAAGGCTTCATTGAGAAGGTGACATTTGAGTAAAGACTTGAAGGAGGTGAAGAAATGAAACTTGAGACTTGTGACTAATTGTCACAGCATTCCAGGTCAAGGAAGCAGTCAATTCCTCGTTCTAAGGCAGGAAGTCGTGTTGGGGATGGGAGTAAGAGTGAGTGGAGCAGAGTGAGCACAAGGAGGAGCATTCGGAGATGAAGTCAGAGGCTGGGCCGTGCGCCTTGTTGTAGGTCAGTGAAAGGACTTTAGGTTTTACTCTAGGGTTAAAAGTCCCTAAAGGGTTTTGAGTAGAAGCTTGACATAGTTTGATTAAAAAAATTTGTTTTTTCTAGTTGTTTGGTTGAGAATAGACTGAAGTGGGGCAAAGGCAGAAGCAGAGAGACCAGATAGGAAGCTGCTCCCAATAAGGCTGGTGAGAGGGTGGCTTGGATCTGGTGTAGGTGTGGTGCTCGGGCCCGAGAGATGCAGTGAGTCAGTGCCGAGGCCATGTTGGGGGACAGACTGCCTTGCTTTCAGTGGAGGTTGGTTCTGGATCTGGGCCAAAAGTGGTGGGAAGATCCCAGCTCAATTTTGAAGGTAGAACAGATTGGATGTGACGTGGTGCACGAGAGAAAGAAAGGCATAAGAGATGAACCTAAGGTTTCTGATTAAATGTTAGACATTGTGTAGGAAAAAAATCACATAGAGGCTCTGGCAAAAAAAAAACTAAATAAATAAATAAAAATAAATAAATAAATTGCATAGAGACTGTGGCTGATGTTGTCTTTCTCCAGAAAGGATTTAATTTTATTCTGGCAAGCAATTAGAGTAGGAATGGATGACTTTTTTTTTTTTTTTTTTGAGGCGGAGTTTTGCTCTTGTTGCCCAGGCTGGAGTACAATGGCACTGTCGTGGCTCACTGCGGCCTCCACCTCCTGGGTTCAAGCAATTCTCCTGTCTCACCTCCCAGGTAGCTGGGATTACAGGTGTGCACCACCATGCCCGGCCAATTTTGTATTTTTTTAGTAGAGACTGGGTTTCACCATGTTGATCAGGCTGGTCTCGAACTCCTGACCTCAAGTGATCCACCTGCATTGGCCTCCTAAAGTACTGGGATTACAGGTGTGAACCCCTGCGCCTGGCCTCAGATGACCTTTAATCAGGGATTCAGACTTTGTGAGGGCTGATCATTTTCTGGTTTGGCCTTATCCCAGAGCTAGGCCTTTCTATTCTTTCTCAACATGAACATCTGTGGTATTTAACAGGTCCCCATCTTTGGGTGACCTTGAACTCCAATTTTTGTACTCCCAGCTCTGTGAGACTGTTGAAATGTACACTTAGCATTTTAGCTATTTAGCAACTGTTTGGTTTCTTGATTTCCAGTGCCCTTACAGCTTAGAATTCAGCAAATGCCTCAAGGATAAAAGCCAAACTAAATGTCAGACTGGCTTCTCTATGATCCTCCTTTCTTTGGGATCTTGTCCCTTCAAGTCCTATCAGCAGTTTTCAACTCCAATTTTTTATCTCCCCATATCTGAAAGGTCCCTGATACCTCCAGGTCACTGCTTTCTGCTCACCATAAATGCCCTGCACAAAACTCAGCAAATGACCCAATCAGAAAAAGTAATGGAGAAGTTCTGTATCACTTTATGCATCTGTCTTCTGGGATCCCAGTCTCTCATGTCTTGACCATCTTGGTTGCTCTCCAGTGTCTTCAAACAGCCTGTGTAGTTTTTGTTATGTGTGCTTTTTTAAATGTTCAGCTTTTATGCTTATTCCCATGAGAGGACTGGTTTAATTTAAACTATTCAATTACAGCTAGAGGCCATGATAAAGTTGTTGACTAGAGTATCTGGAAGAATGGAGTTGCCATTTAGTGATAGAGGGAACGCTGGGGAGGATCCATTATTGGAGTGAGCATTAGCAGCTTGGTCTGGGGCACATCAAGCTTGGAAGGCATGTTAGTCATCCAAGTGGAGATGTTGAGTAGACAGTTGGACATGGGAGTCTAGAGTTTCAGGAGATTGGTCTGGGCTACAGAAGTGGAATTTTGAATCAACAGCCATGAGACTTGATAAGATTACCAAGGGAGTGTAGAGAGATAAGGCCTTGAGTGTTCCAATATTTAGAGTTTGGAAAGATGAGGAATTATCAGCAAAGGAGACTGCAAAAGAGGGCCAACAAAATGGTAGAAAATGCGGAAAGCCTGGTCACCTGGGAGTTAAGTAATGAAAGTGTTTCAAGGAGAAGGGAGTAATCAGCTGTATGTAATGCTATACATGTGCTAAGCAAGATAAGAACATTGGATCTAGCAACATAGAGGTCTCTGGTGATCTGAAAAAAGGCAACTTTCATGAAGTAGAAGAGTTCAGTTATAATGGATCCTGAAGAGAGTGACAGAAGAGCGATTTATGACTCAAGGAAAGAAAAAACAAATGGGCTGGTAGTTAAAGGGAAATTGAGTCAAGAAAAGGTTCAATATTTTTTAATGGTAGAATTGACCGTATGTGTATGTGCTTCTAGAAGTGATTCAGGAGAGAGGGTGGAATGGATGGTGTGGGACGGAGGGAAGAATTGGTGGAATGATGTTGGCAAAAAGGAATAGGCTTTTGTGCATAAGTTGAGGGATTGGCCTTGCCTAGAAACATGGACAATTCGTCTATAGTAAGAAGAGAAAAGGTAGATCTATGACCACAGACATAGTCAGATAATCATTTAAAAATTCTTTAATCAATAGGTGTTTCTGATGTATGGCAGGCAGTAAGCTAAGCAGTTTACATACCTGATTTCATTTAGTTATTATAACAATCCCAGTCCAACAATGAGGTAGATTCTGATATTATTCCCATTTAATTTGCAAGGAACTGAAATTGAGAGAAGTTAAAATAACTTACCAAAGTCATATAGCAAGCAAGTGACAGGACCAAGACTTAAGCCCTTGACTGCTGGACTCTAGAACTTAAGTAAGAAAGCATCAGCTTATGATGTTCATTGTCCTCCCACTCCCAGATCCCCCATTTCTTGCCCCTTTTGCTTGTTCCCCCTCCCCTCATTCTCCATATCCCAATAATCACCAAGTCCTGTCCATTTTACTTCCTCAGTGTTTCTTGCTTCTGGATCCTCTTTTTTGTATCCTTCCTATTCCTACCAGCCTTTGACCTCATCATTCTGACCTCATGTAGTCTAAATTAAATCGTCTATGGAACCAAACAATAATCGAACAGAAAGTGATCCTTGATCATGCTTGCTCCATAACCCACTGCCTAATGAGTTCAAGTTTCTTAAACTATGCTATAAGCCTGCCACTACCTGGTTACTGCGTATTTTTTGAATTTCACATCTCACTGATTTCTGTCTTGTACTTTTTTTCTCAGCAGAGCTGAGCGCTTGCAGTCCCACTGCATGAACTATCATATTTCCACACTGTGTTTGTGCTTTATGATTTTTCCTTGTCTCTTTTCCTGGATTTTTTTTCTACTCCTCTTTTAAACCTCAGCTCCTGTTGCTTTCTCCAGGAAGGCATTTCTTTTTTTTTTTGAGACAGAGTTTCACTTCTTGTTGCCCAGGTTGGAGTGCAGTGGTGCTATCTCGGCTCACTGCAACCTCTGCCTCCCAGGTTCAAGCAATTCTCCTGTCTCAGCCTCCCAAGTAGCTGGGATTACGGGCATGCGCCACCACACCTGGCTAATTTTGTATTTTTAGTAGAGACAGGATTTCTCCGTGTTGGTCAGGCTGATCTCGAACTCCCGACCTCAGGTGATCCACCCGCCTCGGCCTCCCAAAGTGCTGGGATTACAGGCGTGAGCCACAGCACCCGGCCAGGAGGCCATTTCTGATGCCTCTAACTTGGGTTCATATAGTTTGCAGCCACAACGCCATCTTTTACTTGCCACATGGCTTTTATAATGATTTGCTAACATGTTTGCTTCCACTAGGCCATGATTTCCTTGAGGGTAGGGATCATGTTCCATTTGTATTTGTAGTCCTACTATATTACTTAATGTTTGGTTATAATAGTTTTTTGAATGAGTGAATAGCGGGGGTATACAATTTATCCAAGAAAAGAAGCAGCAGCATATTTTCCATTTAAGTGTGCAAAAAGTGAGTGAAAGGCTATGGTTTCAGAAATGTTTTTAAGTGTAGGTAAATGTATTAGTCTGTTATCACATTGCTATAAAGAAATACCAGAGGCTGAGTAATTTATAAAGAAAAGCTGTTTAATTGGCTTATGGTTCTGTGGGCTGTACAGGAAGTATGGCGGCATCTATTTCTGGAGAGGCCTCAGGAAGCTCGCAGTCATAGTGGAAGGCAAAGGAGAAGTGAGGTGTCTTACATGGCAGGAGCAGGAGCAAGAGGGAGAAGGGGAGGTGCTCCATGCCTTTGAACAATCAGATCTTGGCCGGGCGCAGTGGCTCACACCTGTAATCCCAGCACTTTGGGAGGCTGAGGCGGGAAGATCACCTGAGGTCAGGAGTTCGAAACCAGCCTGGCCAACATGGTGAAACCCTGTCTCTACTAAAAATACAAAAATTAGCCGGGCATGATGGTGTGTGCCTGTAATCCCAGGTACTTGGGAGGCTGAAGCAGGAGAATCACTTGAACCTGGGAGGCAGAGGTTGCAGTGAACCGAGATCACGCCACTGCACTCCAGCCTGGGCGACAGAGTGAGGCTCTGCTTCAAAGAAAACAAAACAAAACAAAATTAAAAAATCCAGATCTCGCAAGAACTCATTCACTATCCTGAGGACAGTATCAAGTAGATGGCAGTAAACCATTCATGAAAAACACCTCCATGATGCAATCACCTCCCACCAGGCCCACATCCAACATTGGGAATTACACTTTGGCATGAGATTTGGGTGGGGATACAGATCCAAACCACATCAGTAAGAGAATTCAAGGGAGAACTTACTATATATAGTTCATTATTCAACAGACACTAAGCACCTTCCTTGTACTGAGCAGTATTATAAGAGCTTCGGATAGATGAAGCTTTTGTCCTAGTGTAGGGAAGTAGATAATAGGCAAATAGATCAAAAAAGAAAAAAAGAAAATTTCATGAAATGATAAAAGCTTTGGTGAAAACAAAACAAAAAGTTTGTGGTGGTGGTGGGGGGCATGAGTGGCTGCCTTCAGTTAAGTAGCAGAAAAGGACTGAGAAGGTAACATCTAACTAGAGACCTTGTGACATAAGAAGCAGCGAACCACATGAAGTTCTGGGGGAGCCGCCCAGACAGAGGGCGGTGGCTAGTGCACTATTCCTAAGGAAGGAACAAGCTTGTATGTTTAAGGAGCAAAAGGAAGGCCAGTGTGGCTAGAACATGGAATGACGGGGAAGAGTGGTTAGACGTGAGCTTTTAGAGCATTTTGAGGAAGCTGGGGGCAAATTGGAGGGCTTTGTAGAATGGAGGAGGAGTTGGGATTATGGGGAGCCATTCAAGGGTTTTAAGAAAGGATATCATCTGAGTTATATTTTAAAAAGATCACTGATTGCTATGTGAAGAATGGATTGTAAGAGGTGAAGATTAAGTTACTAGTTAGGAAGGTGCTGAGTAGGTTAATGAGAGGCTCTGGCTTGAATTAGGGTGATAGTAGGGAAAATGGAGAGAAGAGGTGCATTTGGGAGCTTTCAGAGAATGAACTAAGTCCCTTTATTCCTCTACTCCTCACTGCCACTTACTAATAGTAAGTAGTGGAGGACTACAGAATGACTGCTAAGATTTTGGCTTTACTAAACTGACAGGATGATCATGTTATTTACTGCGATGCAGTCAATTGTTGGAAAGAGTAGGAAACCAAGAGTTTTGTTTTGGACAGATGCTATTGGATATCCAAATACATACGTCACATTGGCAGGTTAGAGATGCGAATCTGAAGTTCAGTGGAACTAGAGATATAAATTTGGTACTCGTGAGCACTTAGATGGCTTTAAAACATTTTAAAGGAGAAGGGAAACTGATTTTGCCAAATCCAAGGGTTTTAGGAACAGTGTGTTCAACCTGGTCAGATACCACTGAGAGGTTGAGAAAGATGAGACTTGAGAAGTAATCATTGAGTTTGCCAACCTGGAAGTCATCTGTAAACTTGACAGTCACACAGATTCTGTGAAGAGGAGGGAACTGAAGCCCATGTAGAGTGATTGAAGAGAGAATCTAGTTACAGAGGCAGAATTGCAACCCTAGGTTATTCTTTCCAAAATTTTGCTCTTGTCTTAACTTCTTAGTGAAGTGCATGAAGCCTTTGGACATCTCTGCAAATGGGTAGCAGTAGAACATGAATTAATAAGCTTTTGCCACAAGGTGTCACTAATTCTTCATTAGCTTCTAGTAAGCGAAATAATTGCAGCCCAGGTATACCTTGTATTAGGGAAATATTATTTTTAAAAATCACATTTACAAAGTAGGCCAACTTGGCCCGGCGCGGTAACTTATGCCTGTAATCCTAGCACTTTGGGAGGCTGAGGCAGGCAGATCACCTGAGGTCAGGAGTTCAAGACCAGCCTTGCCAACATGGTGAAACACCATCTCTACAAAAGTACAAAAATTAGACAGACATGGTGGCAGGCACCTGTAATCCCAGCTATTCGGGAGGCTGAGGCGGTAGAATTCCTTGAACCCAGGAGGCAGAGGTTGCAGTGAGCCAAGATTGCGCCATTGCACTCCAGCCTGGGCGACAGACAGAAAGAGACCCAGTCTCAAAACAAAAACAAAAACAAAAGCGAAACGAAGTAGCTAACTAGAAGGCAGTTACTTACATGGTGGAGAGGTTTCCTTTCAAAAGACAGTCTCTAGTATGTTTAACAAATGTGCATGGCCGTCAAGTGGTGCGTGGAGCACTGGGCTAGCGATCAGAAGACCAGAGTTCTGGGTGTAGAGTATTGGATTTGGAGTCAGAAGCTTCGAGTTCATCTCCTGTTTTGTTCTCACTAGCTATGTGACCTCATGCAAGATTTAAATTATTCTTTGTCTTATTTTGTTGTTGTTATTTTAAAACGATAGATAGTAAATGCTGTTCTGGCCATCTCAAGCAATTATTTTTGCATACCAAAAGAGATAATGTGTGTAACAATTTAGAAAATTATGAAGTGCTATGTAAATATAAGATTTTAAAAATTTTATAAAAATTATTTATACCGAACTTTACAGCAATATAGGTATTATGTAAAGCAGCTGTATTAGTGAGAACCCCCGGTTGCGTAAGGGAGAAATCCAATTTGAATTTGCTTGGCAAAAGGGCATGTTTTGAAGTTTATGGGGTGGTTCCTGTGCCTTCAGGGATGGCAGCATTGTGGGTGGGCTTTAGGCATTGCTGGAATCAGAGATTGGAATGACGGCAGCATGTGTACCCTTCATTCCCCTTTGCTTCTATCTGATGCCTTTATTCTCTTTGGCCCAAACTTACTTCCTCTACCTTGTGGGGAACATTTTGATATTGTGATTGTAGGGCACCTGCATGACAACATCCTATAGCTTGAGAAGGTGAGAAGCTGGGGCTGGAGAAGTAGACGTAGAATTACCTTGATTTTGATGAAGAGAATAAGAATTTTGAATTTATGAGAGCCATTGTCAGTTAATGCTGACCTTCCAGTTTTGAAAAATAAAACTCACATGCTCTGAAACAGTTTAATATCCTGGAGTCTGCATGTCTTTGCCCGACCGCCCGCCTGCCCACCTTCCTGCCTGCCTGCCTTCCTTCCTTCCTTCCCTCCTTCCCTCCTTCCTTCCTTCTTTCCCTCCCTCCCTCTCGCTCTCTCTTTCTTTCTTTTCTTTCTTTTTTCTCTCTTTCTTTTTCCCTTCCCTTCCCTTCTTCTTCCCTTCCCTTCTTCTTCCCTTCCCTTCCTGACAGGGTCTCACTCTGTCACCCAGGCTGGAGTGTAGTGATGCAAAATCATGACTCACTGCAGTCTTAACCTCCTGGGATCAAGCCATCCACCGGCCTCAGCCTCCAGAATAGCTGAGACTACAGTAGGTAGTTGCCACTATGCCCAGCTAATTTTTCTATTTTAATTTTTTTTCCAGTTTTAAATAGTTTAAAAATTAGCCAGGCATGGTGGCGGGTGCCTGTAGTCCCAGCTACTCAGGAGGCTGAGGCAGGAGAATGGTGTGCACCCGGGAGGCAGAGCTTGCAGTGAGCTCAGATCTCGCCATTGCACTCCAGCCTGGGCAACAGAGCGAGACTCTGTCTCAAAAAACAACAAAAAAAAGTTTATTCAAGAAAAAGGCCCATTCAGGAGGAAAAGACTCCAGAGAAACAGGGTCAGTGCTCCAAACGTCAAAGGTAAGTTCTTAATTATAGAGGCAGAAAACAAAGACATTAACAGGATTACAAAATTTTCTATACAAGGCTGGTTTAAGATGAAACTCTAATATATAGGACATAAATAAGACTTCTAAAGTGTGTTCTAAGAACACCTGCCAAAATTATCAAAATTACGTCATTGTCCCTGGGATTCATTTAAAATGACAGGGCTGGGGACTCCTGGTTTAAAGTGGCATTGACTGAAGTTGGAATTTCTTCCAATTCTAACTAAATACCCATGGCAGTAGGACAGGGCATGTCCCATTTCTGTCTAGAGGAGCACAGTAGCTGGAAATGGGAGGGAGCTGGGAGCTGGACATTGCAGTCTGTTTTTTAGCTTGAAGAGGAGATTGACAGGCACCCAGGTAGATAGAAAGTGAGGCCGAGGACAATATGATGTGTGTCTGTTGGTGGGCACCAGGTCTGGATCTGTTCTATTCATTGGAGGAGGAGGTGAGGAGAAACATAAAATCTGTGAAAAAATGCTGTCAAGTAGGAGGAAGGGAACACACATTTGAATAATCAGAGGAAGACAGAGCTCTAAAAATGAAACTCATTGGTATCCCTAAAGATGCTGTTTGGTACCACCTTTGAATAAAACCATGCAGAGAATTCTTAAGATGCAAAAAGACGGATGTGATTGAAAAAGACTGATATTATAGGCAAAAATATTTTTTAATGCTTACCACATGCCAGCAATGGCGCTCGGGGCTGAGGATATAATGATGAATAAAATTGCCATGGTTCTTGTCCTCTCAGAATCTAGTGAGGTACCAGACAAGGGAACTGGCATTTCCAATTCAGTGTGAAATGTGTGATAATAGGGTTGGCAGGGCACAATAGAAGCACGGGGACTCCGAGCCATCCTTGGCGGTCGTGGCAAGCTTCCTACATGAAAGCTGGAGCTCAGAGCATATGAAGATGTAGGAGTTTGCCAAATGAAATGACATGGTGGTGGAGAGTGTTTATGACCAAAGAATGCCGTGTGTGAAGCCCTAGAGGTGAGAAAAAACCCAAGATGTTGTCCAGGCCCAGTGGCTCATGCCTGTAATCCCAGCACATTGGGAGGCCAAGGCAGGAGAATTGCTTGAGCCCAGAAGTTTGAGACCAGACTGGGCAACATGGTGAAACCCCATCTTTACAAAAAAATACAAAAATTAGCTGAGTGTGGTGACACGCAGCTGTAGTCCCAGCTGCTTGGGAGGCTGAGGCCAGAGGATCGATTGAACCTGGGAGGTAGAGGCTGCAGTGTGCTGTGACCATGTCGCTGCACTCCAGCCTGGGTAACAGAGGGAGACCCTGTCTCCAAAAACAAATACAAAAACAAAACCCTAGATTGTTGAGGAATTGAGAGAAGTTCAGTGTGTCTGAATCAGAGTATGAGGCAGGGAATATCAAGAGATAAGTGATTAAAAAGCAATTAAAGATGAATAATAGCATTCACATCCACACAGAGAGAATGCTGTTGAATGTCAAATGAGGGATGTGAAGAACCACCTAACGTATGTTGCCAGAATGCAGAGAAAAGGATTAAAAATATTGGCCGAGTGTGGGAGATGAGAGCTATCTAGGGGAGGGAAGAATGATTCAACGCAAGAATCTTAGGTATTCCTATGGGAAAATAGAAGCAACAACCAAAGACCTAATTAAACAAGTGTTTCTTGTGCTGAAAAGAACTTGAAGATGAAGATCAAAAGAATCCACCACAGGGCTGGGTGCAAGGGCTCATGCCTGTAATCCCAACACTTTGGGAGGCCGAGGCAGGCAGATTGCTTGAGGTCAGGAGTTCGAGACCAGCCTGGCCAACATGGAGAAACCCTGTCTCTACTAAAAATACAAAAATTAGCTAGGTGTGGTGCCGTGTGCCTGTAATCCCAGCTGCATGAGAGGCTGAGGCAGGAGAGAATTGCTCGAACCCACGTGGTGGAGGTTGCAGTGAGCCGAGATTGCACCACTGCACTCCAGCCTGGGTAACAGAGCGAGACTCCATCTCAAAAAAAAAAAAAAAAAAAAAAAAGAATCCACTGCATTCCAAGAAAAAAGAATGACAACATTTTCACATTACAAAGATATAAGAAATAGACCATATGAGCATTCAGATAGAAAAAAGTAAGTTTCCTATGCAGGAACAAAAATCTCTCTGGCCATAGGCTTTTTTTTTTAAATTTTTAAATTTTTTTATTTTTTGCAACACCCAAGATCAGAAGACAATGAAACCACACGTAGTGGAGTTTTCAGGGGGAAATGTTGGGAACAACCTCATGCCCAAGTAAGTCTGTTGTCTTTCAAGGCAACAGCATATACTTTCAGATTTGCAAGGCCTGGTACCATAGACCTTCCCGTCCCTTCATTAACACATCTCAAAGATCTGCTACTCAAAAGAGCGGTCAAAATGAAGATCTCAGTAATGAGGAGATCATGATCCACTTTAAGACCAGCATTGTTCATGCTGGACCCACACACAGGTATTTGATTGGCCTCCATGTGGTCTGGTCAGTTCTGTGGCCACGGGCTGCGGTTTGGCCTGCAAGAACCTCCTTGAGCTGCTCCTCTTAAGGTCTCCGTCATTTCCCGGAAAGTGGATTTCTTGCATCACATGCTTTACCTCATGTTTCAGAAGAAATGTCATGATTGATGACCACATGAAACTGATTTGGCTCCAGGGTCTGTTAATATTGGCCAAACTATTTACATGGTTGAGAGCCAATGCTGAGAAGAACCAAACACTTCCCCTTTCTCAAAACCAGAGCTGTGTAGTGCATCGTATTCATCATTAGCATCACCAAGAGCTTCACATGTTTTCTATGTCTTTTTTTTTTTTTTTTTTTGAGACAGTCTGGCTTTGTTGCCCTGGGTCTGCTCTTGAAATCCTGGACTCAAGTAATCCTTCCGCCTTCGTCTCCCAAAGTGCTGGGATTACAGGCGTGAGCCACTGTGCCCAGCTTTGTCTGCATCTTTAAGACTTCAATGGTTACCTGATTTCTCTGACTTTTAACTAGGAAAGAATAGTAAAAGGTCTAAGCAGCCACTGTGTCAGAAAGCTTCAGTTCATACTGTCCTCCACCTGGGACTTGTGAATGTCCTTGTGTTACCTATGGCTGGACTCAGTATATTCATTATGTTCATATAATGCAAATATTTAGAAGTGAGGCTGACCTGTTTTTTATATTTTTTAAAGTAAATCTAAGAATCAGAGAAATTATCATTTCCTTTTGATCTAAGAAGTTAGTGACTCACTTTAGTAAGAGAAATATTTTTAAAGGCACAGAAAAAAGACTAAGAATTATAATAATATAATATTATATTATATATTATATTATTATATATTATATAATATAATATATTAATATATAATATATAATATATATAATATATTATATAATATATATAATATATTATATAATATATAATATATAAATATATTATAATAATATAATATATAATAATATAAGAAGAATAATATAATAATATTTCTAGTCAGAAATATTACAATATAACTATAGCTGGGTAATTAGCCCTCCGCCCACCTCTGAAATTACTGACTTAAACAATGTATTTGGAACCTTCAGAAACAAAGCCAATAGTGTATAAATACATACATTATAAGACCGTTATTATAGGCAATTTATTATGAGGAATTGGCTCATGGATTGTGGAAGATGAGAAGTCCCATAGTCTGCCATCTGCAAGCTGGAGACCCGGGAAAGCTGGTGGTGTAGTTCCAGGCTGAGTCGAATGGCCTGAGAACCAGGGGCACTTGATGGTATAAGCCCCAGTTTGAGGGCAGGAGAAGACTTATGTCCCAGCTCAAGTAGTCAGGCAGAGGGAGCAAGTTCTACCTTTCCAGGCCTTTTGTTCTGGCCTGCAATGGACTGGGGAAGGAACACTGGGGAAAGCAATCTGCTTTACTCAGTCTATGATTCCAGTGTTAATCTCATCCAAACACCTTTACAGACATACCCAGAATAAGGTTTATCTAAGTATTCAGGCATCTTGTGGTCTAGACATAAAATTAACCATCACAAACAACATGCATTTATTGTGCTCAAGGGTTCTGTGGATCTGGAATTTCAACAGGGCACAGGAGGGAGGGTTTGTCTTTATTCCCTGGTGTCTGAGACCTCAGCTCAGTAAGACTCAAGCTGGGAATGACTTGGTAGCTGGGGGCTGGAAGCATCTGGAAGCTCTTTCATTCCCCTGCCTGGTGCCTGGGTTGTCATGACTTGAATACTAGGATTACTGAGCAGAGCAGTCACCAGCTTGCCCAGATTCAGAGAAAGGGGGACACAGACCCCAACCTCAATCAGCAGAGTAGCAAAAGAATTTCTGGCCATACTTTCCAAAACGACCTGGTAATAACTTGTTAACATCGGTTTTCTTTGGCTCATAGGATTTGGGATGGTGTTCTGTGTTGAACTGTGTCCCGCCACCCTCTTCCAAATTTATATGTTGAAGTTCTAACCCCCACTACCTCAGAATGTGACTATTTGGAAATCGTGTGTTAATTACTTAAGTTAGAATGAGGTCATACTGGAGTGGGGTGGGCCTCAAATCTAATAAAACCAGTGTCCTTATAAGAAGGGGAAATTTGGATACAGATTTGCACACTGGGAGGACACCATGTGAAGATGAAGAGAGAGGTCAGTGTAATGTTCTGTCAACCAAGGGATGCCAGAGATTGCCAGTAAAACACCAGAAGCTAGCGGGGAGGTGTGGAACAGACCCTTCCCTCACAGCCCTCAGAAGGAACCAACCAGCCCTGCCAACACCTTGATCTTGCACTTCTGGCCTTCAGAACTGTGAGACAAAAAATGTCTGTTGTTAAACCATGCAGTCTGTGGCACTTTGTTATGACAGCCCTCGCCAACAAATACAGATGGTTTTAAGGTTTTTTATACTTTTCATATTTTTGACAGGGAACATGTATTTCTTTAATAATGAGAAAAATAGATTTGATTTAATGTTTTCAATTTCTTTGTTCCGTAAAACATGAAAATATGCCAAAATCTTTCCATGGTTGTGTCTAGGTAATGTGACTACAGGTAATTAAAAAAATCCCGTCTACTGAAAATGTTTTCTCTAATGAGTATGTGTCACCCTTATTATGGTGAGGAAAAGAAGGCTGGAAAAGCCACCATGGGAAGTAGAAAGAGCACCTGCCCCGGGTCCCACTCCGCTGGGGAGTAGCTCTGAGTCCGGCTCCCAGTGTGTAACAGGGGGAGTCTTCCTCAGTGTTGAGAGAAGCAAATGCATGCATCTATGCAGACACACACAGAATCCCGGAATCCAGTGTCTGGCGCTGGGGCCTGGTGAGCCGCACTTTGCCTCCATTCTCCACAGTGTGGTTTACAGCCTGTGGCTGTGATTACGAATGGTGGTGGAAGATGTCAGTACTTTAAGATATACATATATATATTTTAAGATATCTATATATAGATATATATATTATATCTATAATATATAGATTATATATCACATATATAGATAATATATATAGATATAGAGTATTATATATATATTATCTATCCATCTATATGAGAGAGAGAGAGAGAGAGACAGAGACAGAGTCTTGCTCTGTCACCCAGGCTGGAGTGCAGTGGTGTGATCATAGTTAATTGCAGCTTTAAACTCCCTGGGCTCATGCAATCCTCCCACCTCAGCCTCCTGAGTATCTGGGGCCACAGGAGCATACCACCATGCCTGGCTAATTTATTTATTTATTTTGTAGAGAAAGCATCTCCCTTATGTTGCCCAGGCTGGCCTCAAACTCCTGAGCTCAAGTAATCCTCCTACTTTGGCCTCCTGAAGTGCTAGGGTTACAGGCATCAGCCACCATACCTGGCCGCAAAAAATATTTCAACCACAATCATGTCTCTTTTCATGCTGACTTACCTCATTGAATGGCCCTGGAGTAGCCATGGGGATTTTAGGACTAGGCTAAGGGAAAGCTGACTTATGGATATATTTAGTTTGATTTCAGTGAATGTCTTAATCCATTTCAGCTGCTATAGCAAAATCCCATAAACTGGATGGCTTATAACAACAGAAATTTATTTCTCACAGTTCTGGAGGCTGGGAAGTCCAAGATCATAGCACCAGAAGATTTGGTGTCTGATGAGGGCCCCTTTCCTGGTTACAAATGGCACTTTCTCTCTTAATGTCCTCATGTGGTGGAAGAGGTGAGGGGGCTTTCTCAGGCCTCTTCCATAGGGCACTAATCCCACTCATGAGGGCCCCAGCCTCATGACCTCATCACCCCCCCAAATGCACCACCCCTTAGTAGCATCACCTTAGGGGTTAGGATTTCAACCTAGGAATCTTGAGGGAACCCAAACATTCAGGCCATAGCAATGGGATTTACTTATGTGCTTTGCAATCACTTCCTTAAGTAGGTAAGTTATTCATAACTATCCTGGGGTGGGAGGGGCTTTCAAAGATAGTCCTACTGACCACTGTGCCTACTCACCAGGCTTGTGACGTGTGCTACGAGAAGAACACTTTTTGCAGAGCCTAACATTGGCAGTATGTAGGTAGTAGAGGAACATTTGAAATATATAGAACCAGCAGTCTGCAGGTATTTTTCCAGATTTTATAGCTCCTATATGAAAAACACTTGGCAGAGATTTCTCCAAATTTGTCAATAATTCTAAAAATTTACATGACATTATCAATGAGTTGAGAAGCTGAAATAAATTATTCTAAGCTATTAATGTTGGAAAGAACTCCAAATTTTAGCCAAATTAAAGGAAAAACAACTTTTATTCTCACTATAGAAAATAATTTTAAATATTTATTTTTTAGGAAAAAAGTGTTTTAAAAGAGCATGCAACTAAAAAAGATAGGAAAGGGAGCACTACCGAAATGTCCCAGGCAGTTAGTAAAAATGTTATTTCATATTTTGGTGAAAAATTTTGTTTGCTGTATTTGTCAGCGTTATTAAATTTATGCTTTATGTTTTTTTGTTCTAGATACATATTTGCGTTTATGATTAAATTTGCATTTGTAAGTTTGCCTTCTTTTTCTTGTAGAGAGCCTCCAAAATTATAAAAACACAGAGCCCCTCAAAATCTGAGTCTGACCTGAAGGAGCCCAGCTTTCAAATCGATCCTTGTTTTCCCACAAAGTTGTTATTTGAGTCTGATGCTACTATTTAGAATTGTAGGTTCTCTGTTTTTCCATTTCCTACAGAAGAACTCAGATTGAGAAAAGCTATTTACCAATCATTTCCTTTTAACCTAAAAGGTTTCAGTGACTCTCTCTAGCAAGAGTTTGAGGGTGCATGCTATTTACCTAGTCAGAGCAAAACCATGATTCAGAGTGTGAGAAAACGGCTCTCATTTTCCTAGGAAGTTTTCAATATAAAAACATGCTGTGCTTTTGAATGAAAAGTAAAATTTAAAGCCAATGGATGGAAATTTCTTGTAAGAAGATGTAAAAAACCCCTAGCTGTTTCTATTCTTGAAAATAAGAGTTGTTTTTTCACAGGGTCTAAGACTTGAATACATTTTTTCGAAATGAATTTGGCCTGTTGTATTAAGGCCTGTGATAATACGATTTCATTCCTTGGTGCAGCTCCTTAACTACCTTCCTTCTGTAGCCACTGTGCTTTGGTGTTTTAAAGTTAAAAAACTCAGGAAAAAATAGTCTTGGGTCATAAAATTACATTTGCATATATGGGGTTTTAATTTGAAGCCAGGGGTTTCTTTGCCTTTATCTCTGATAAAAGATAAGCTTCACTTATTTTGCTGAACCTATTCTGTGGTTTTAAAAATATTTCCTGTTGTAAAATATAACAGATCTGTCACAGAAAGAACATAAACTAAGTATCCAGCCTAGAATATTTGTCCCCTTTCCCCTATGCTGGGATGGAGAAAAAGAAAAGAGCATGTCTTCAGAATACAGTAGCCTTATGTTAAAATATCAGCTCCATCTTTCATTAGCTGTGTGACCTTGGGCAAGTTACTTAGTCTTCTCATCTATTAAATCATGGGTATTAATATTCATCTTGTGAAGTTGTGAAAATTACATGATAAATTAAAAACAAGAAAACAACCAAAAAACCTTTTCCCATCTAGTTATAGTAAATACCTGGCACAAAAAGGAACTAAGCAAACACTTAAAATATGAGAAAGATAAGGCCTTAAGCCTGCTCCTGAGGAGTGTGGAATCTGGAAGATGGCAGAAAAGAAGGATCAAAGGGGAATGGTTAAATTATGGAGCCTTTGAAGTTGGTGAATTTTGAAGGAAGTGGTGGAAAGAAGTTGAGTGATTCTAGTTTGGAGAAAGTTTTATATAAAGCTGAGGAGTAAGTGATAAATTACATGTAGGGGACCACTGTTATATTTTCTTGGTTGAATTAAAGAGTAGAAGTTCATTTATTTCTTTATTGTTTTATTAATTCAACAAACACATAGTGAAATGTTTAACATGTGCCAGGAAGTTTTTTTAGTTCTGGAGAATACAAAGAGAAAGGAGACCCATTTCTCACCCTTAAGGAAGTTATAGTCTACTGGGAGGAGAGAAACAGGAAAAAATGGAAGATATTAAAATGTGGGGTACAAAAGAGAAAGGGAGGGAGGTGGGGTCTGTGAGTTCTTTAGGTGTCAGAGGTAATTCTTGAGCTGAGGTGTCTGCTTGGCTGCGAAGGTCTGGTGGCAGGGTGTGCGGACTGTGTAGACATTGTAGGTAGGGAACTGGAATGAACGAAGTCCCAGGTGTACATCAGCTTTGCATGTGTGTGGGAGCTGCTCCAGAGTAACAGCATGTGGGGTCTGTGATGGAGGGCTGGCTTGCATGCATCAGCGCAAGCCCGTGAGGGGCCACGTCAGGGAATAATGACAGTGGCTGTGGCAGTGACTCCAAGAACAAATAGATGTAACATAGGGCAGAGGTCCCTGATGCCTGGGCCATGAACCGGGTACTGGGTACTGCTGCTCTAGGGGAAGGTCTGAAAGACCAGATGAAAGGGTGGGATTTGAAAATTTTGGGAAACATGATGAAGGTGGGGTTTGGAATGTGAGGCTTCCAATTGTATATACTGCTCAAATTGCATGAGGAGGTGGCGCATGCCTGTAATCCTAGCACTTTGGGCCCAGGAGTTCAAGACCAGCCTAGGCAACATGGCGAAACCCTGTCTGTATAAAAAATACAAAAAAAGTAGCTGGGCATGGTAGTGGACTCCTGTAGTCCCAGCTACTAAGCAGGCTGAGGTTGGAGAATTACCTGAGCCCGGGAGGTTGAGGCTGCAGTAGGTGCCAGATTGAGACTGTTTAAAAAAAATTGCGTGGGGAAGACAGCTGAGACAAGGATATTAAATAAGAAGACATTTTATAAGCCTGGCCATTTGAAGATATAGGCTTAGACCAGTAGATTGTAATTTAAATTTTACTTTTTTATTTTCCAACTCTTTAATCTCTAGGAATAACTGGAAATTTTAAGAAGTTACTATCTCTGCTATGGGGATGGATAGTCAGACAGCAATGTTCACAAATTACTCTTGAAACTTGATGCAAACAACCTGTTGAAAAACTGATGTCACGAGAGGAATTTCATGGATGCAAATGAACACCTGTGAAAATTCTTCGGCAAGAACTGTTTCATTTAGCAACACCAGGTTAGCAGTTTGAGAGAGGATCTTTTTTGGGTCTACATGCCCAAATTTACAGATTGTTTTGTTACTTCAATCTGCCATAATGTTTGTTGAATAAATAATATCTATCTTTGAGGGAGCTGTTGAATTTTTTTATAATCAAAATCCTGAAAGGAATACATTTAGATTTTATGCATCTCAATGTGCTCCGAGGCCTGTGGATGTTTGCTGTTCTTTTTAAAGAATTTAGGCATCTTAACTCTTGGCATATAAAATTATTCTTAGGAATGATATGGATATAATTCAAGTGTAATACCACCTATACATTTGCCAGAAATCACAGATATATATGGGTGTGTGTGTGTGTGTGTGTGTGTGTGTGTATATATATATATAATATATACTTTTTCTCATTTCTAGTAACAATGAAAATCCTGTAACTTTTTGCTACAGATGAAAATAACTGGGATCATGAATGAAATGACCACATGGTTGCCCTATCACCTAACAGTGAGGTGCCCCCGCTGGAAATGTTTCTGGTTTCTTTTTTTTTTTTTTTTTTTCGAGACAGAGTCTCGCTTTGTCACCCAGGCTAGAGTGCAGTGGCGCGATCTCGGCTCACTGCAAGCTCCACCTCCTGGGTTCACGCCATTTTCCTGGCTCAGCCTCCCTAGTAGCTGGGACTATAGGCGCCCACCACCACGCCCGGCTAATTTTTTTGTATTTTTAGTAGAGACGGGGTTTCACCGTGTTAGCCAGGATAGTCTCGATCTCCTGACCTCGTGATCCACCCGCCTTGGCCTCCCAAAGTGCTGGGATTAAAGGCGTGAGCCACCGTGCCTGGCCAACATGTTTCTGGTTTCTTAAGACTTTAATATATTGTTCTTAACATTTATTTGGGCTGTATTTGCATTTTTGGAAGCTGACCAGTTTCTACACATATCTAAATGCCTCCTTACATTTGACAGTACATTTAACATGCTAAAGTACTTTTCTTAGATATGATCAATTTTATCCTTGAAATAAGCCTATTGGGAGCCATGGACACCAGCTTATTGTGGTGAGGACGCTGAACTCAATGGTGCAGATACAGTGGTGAAGGAGACACACACCCTGTGGTATGGTGGAGTAGACTCCTAACAGACCAACCCTGCCACAAATATAGCAACTATAAACTGGACAAACTACCAAAAGTAACTACTTAAGAGACCTGGGAAATGAGCAAATGCAGGTAGAGGGGAGTTGAATCTTGGAGGAGAGTGTGAGTTTCCTGTTTTTCAGCCTTGTCCGAAAGATGGGCCCTGGTCACAAAGTGTCTGGGGGTGGCTAAAACTCCCATAGAAAGACTGCCATGTTTCTGGTCTAGGGAACCAGGGGCTGGAGTCTGGGGCAATCATGGCCACGAGAGTGAGGGAGAAATCCCAGAGAGGACAGAGCCAGAGAAGGGGCACCCAAATGCTGTATCTGAACTCTGCCCAAGTCTCTAGCTGACCCGTGAACCACATGTGCACAAACCAGATTCAAAGCCACTTGCAGCTAAGGTTTGGAGTACTGAATTGAGATTTGAATGGCCACTCACCATGGGAGACATGGAGTTTACAACCTTCAGTGTAACCAAGTCAATTGCTTGTTAAAACAAAGTATCAACAGCCTTGGAATGAATACAACAGAATTTAGAGTCTTGACTTATGAAACATCCACCATGTCCAAAACTACTCAAAATATGAAGGACCAGGAAAATGTGAAGTATTGGCAACAAAGAAGTTAATAAAAAGAGGTCAATTTCAGATGACCGAAATGTTGAAACTATTAGTCAAGGAATTTAAAGCAGCTATTGTACTCTATTATAGAGTGAAAAAAATGCTCCTAATAAATGAGAAGATAGGAACTTTTAGGAAAGAAATGGAAAATATATAAAGAAAATATATAAAAAGTGGAAATTTTAGAACTGACAAATACAAAACATGAAAAAAAATTTGCTGGATGGGCTCTAATAGCATAATGGAGATAGAGAGGAAAGAACCAGTTAATTTGAAGATAGAGCAATAGAAATTGTCCCATCTAAAGTAGGAGGAGAGGAGGAGGGGGGCGGGGGAAGGGAGTGAGAAACATAGCCTCAGGAATGTGTGGCACAATATAAAAAAAGCTGAGATTATGGATAGTTAAAGTATCAGGAAGAGAGGAGAAAAAGAATGAGATGGCAAATATTTGAAAAAATAGTGGCTGAAAACATCCTAAATTTAATAAGATGTTTACATTTTCTGATTGGATAAGCTTTGTGAATCCCAAATGGGATAAATACAAAGAAAAACAAACTAGACACATCATAGTCAAACTACTGAAAACAAACAAACAAAAAACAAAGAGGAATCTTAAAAGCGTAAATAAAAATGACACATTATATATAGGAGAATAATGATTTCAATGGTTGCGGACTTCTCAGCAGAAATTATAGAAGTCAGGGACAGTCGAATGAAATTGTTGAAGTGCTTAAAGAAAAAACCGTCAGCTTAGAAATCTCTGTCTAGCAAAAATACCCTTCAAGAATGAAAGCAAAATGAAGACATCTTCAGATATCAGAAAACTAAGAGAATTCATCACCAGAAGACCTGCACTTCCAGAAGCTAAAGAAAGTTGTACAGACTGAAGGGAGATGATATGAGAAAAGGAATAAAAAGCATTAAAAATTATAAATATTGGAGTAAACATCAAAGACCAATTTTCCTCTTAATTTCTTTCATATATGCACAACTGTATAAAGGACATATAATATTGACTTGAGGTTTGTATCACATGTAGATAAGTTTTATGGCAGCTATGGCATAAAAGATGGTGGCAGTGTTGGTGGTGTGGCCGGGGAGGGTAAATGGACCAGTAAAATTGCCAGTAGACTGAGAAGTTAAGGGATTATATTATAGTCTCTAGAGGAGCTTCTAAGAAATCATGCAAAAGACTAAAAGACCAATAGGTAAGTTAAAATGAAATTATAAAAATATTCACTTAATCCAAAAGAATATAGGAAAGGGAGAACAAGAGGGACTAACAGCAGAGGAGACAAACATAAAGCAAATAATAAAATAATACAGCGTAACCAATTAGTTTTATCCCAGGATTTCAAGGTTTGTTTAACATTAGAAAATCAATATAACTCACCATATTAACAGAATAAAGGAGAAAAACCATCTGATCATTTTCATATGTAGATAAAAAATATGACAAAATTTGATATCCATTTATAAGAAAAATTCTCACCAAACTGACTATGAAGGACTTCTTCAACTTCATAAAAAGCATCTATGAAAAACCTACAGTGAGCATTATACTTAATGGTGAAATATTAAATGATATTCTGCCAAACTCAGAAAAAAGGCAAATGTGCTCATTTTTTTTTTACCACTTCTACTCAATATTGAATTGGAGCTTCTAGCCACTGCAATAAAGAATGATAAAATGATAAAGATTGGAAAGAAGGAAGCAAAATCGTCCTTATTTGCAGGCAATGTGATTGTTTACATATGATTGTTTTCTACATCCTAAGGATCTAAAAAATAATTAGAAGTAGTATATTATTCCATTCTCACACTGCTATAAAGAATTACCTGAAACTGGGTCATCTTTGAAGAAAAGAGTCTTAATTGACTCACAGTTCCACAGGCTGTACAGGAGGCATGGCTGGGGAGGCCTCAGGAAACTTACAATCATGGCAGAAGGTGACAGGGATGCCAGCACGTCTTCACATGGTGGCAGGTGAGAGAACGAAGGGGGAGGTGCTACACACTTTTAAAAGAAGCAGATCTCATGAGAATTCCATCACAAGACAGCACTAGAAGGATGGTGCTAAACCACTAGAAACCACCCTTATGATTCACCTTTCACCAGGCCCCACCTCCAACACTCAGTATCACAATTCAACATAAGATTTGGGTAAGGACACAGAACCAAACCATATCATTTTGCACCTGGTCTTTACCAAACAAATGTCATGTCCTTTTCACGTTTCAAAAAACAATTATGCCTTCCCAGCAATCCTCCAAATTCTTAACTCATTCCAGAATTAACTCAAAAGTCCCAGTCCAAAGTCTCATCTGAGACAAGGCAAGTACTACTCCTCTGCCTATGAGCCTGTAAAATAAAGAAACAAGTTAGTTACTTCCAAGATACAGTGCAGGTACAGGCATTGAGTAAATGCTCCCATTCCAAAAGGGAGAAATTGGCCAAAACAAAGGGGCTATAGGCCTCTTGCAAGCAAAACCCAGGAAGGCAGTCATTAAATCTCCAAGATCCAAAATACTCTCCTTTGACTCCATGTCTCACATCCAAGGCACACTGATGCAAGGCGTGGGCTCCCAAGGCCTTGGGCAGCTCTGCCTCTGTGGCTTTGCGGGGTACAACCCCCAAAGCTACTTTCGTGGGCTGGGATTGAGTGCCTGCAGCTTTTTCAGGCGAACAGTGCATGCTGTCAGTGGATCTATCATCCTGGGGTCTGGAAGATGGTGGCTTTCTTCTCACAGCTCCATTAGGCAGTGCCCCAGTGGGAACTTGGTGGGAGCTCCAACCCCACATTTCACCTTCACACTGCCCTTATAGAGGTTCTTCATGAGGGATCCAGTCCTGCAGCAGACTTCTGCCTGGATATCCAGGTGTTTCCATACATCCTCTGAAATCTAGGCAGAGGCTCCCAAGTCTCAACTCTTGCCCTTTGCCTACCCACAGGCCCAACACCATAGGGAAGCCATCAAGACTTGGGGCTTACACCCTCTGAAGCAATTACCTGAGCTGTACTGTGGCCCCTTTTAGCCATGGCTGAAACGGGAGCAGCTGGGATGCAGGGCACAATGTCCCAAGGGTGCACAGAGCAGTAAGGCCCTGGACCTGGCCCATGAAACCATTTCTCCCTCCTAGGCCTCTGTGCCTGTAATAGGAGGGGCTGCTATGAAGGTCTCTGAAATGTCTTAGAGGGATTTTCCCCATTGTCTTGGCTATTAATATTTGGCTCCTTTTTACTTACGTAAATTTCTGCAGCTGGCTTGAATTACTTCCCAGAAAATAGGTTTTTCTTTTCTACTACATGGCAGGTTGAAAATTTTCCAAGCTTTTATACTCTGCTTTCCTTTTAAATATAAGTTCCAATATCAAACCACCTCTTCGGAAATGCATATGAGCATATGCTGTTAGAAGCAGCCAGGTCACTTCTTGAATGCTTTGCTGCTTTGAAATTTCTTCCACCAGATACTCTAAATAATCTCTCTCAAGTTCAGAGTTTCACAGATCCCTAGAGCAGGGGCACAATGCCACCAGTCTCTTTGCTGAAGCATAGCAAGAATGACCTTTACTCCAGTTCCCAATAAGTTCCTCATCTCCCTCTAAGACCTCCTTAGCCTGGACTTCATTGTCCATATCTCACTATCAGTATTTTGGTCAAAGCCATTCAACAAGTCTCTAGGAAGTTCCAAACTTTCCCTTATCTTCCTGTCTTCTTCTGAGCCTTCCAAACTGTTCCAACCTCTGCCCATCCAAAGCTGCTTCCACATTTTCAGGTATCTTTTGTAGCAATGCCCCACTTCTCTGATACCAATTTCCTGTTTTAGTCCATTCTCACACTGCTATAAAGAACTATCTGAGACTGGGTAATCTATGAAGAAAAGAGGTTTAATTGACTCACAGTTCTGCAGGCTGTACAGGAGGCATGGCTGGGGAGGCCTCAGAAAACTTACAATCATGGCAGAAGGTGAAGGGGAAGCCAGCACATCTTCATATGATGGCAGGTAAGAAAGAATGAAAGGGGAGGTGCTACACACTTTTAAAAGAAGCAGATCTCATGAGAATTCCATCATGAGATAGCAGTGGGGAGATGGTGCTAAACCATTAGAAACCACCCCCATGATCCAATCACCTCCCTCCAGGCCCCACCTCCAACACTCAGGGTCACAATTCAACATGAGATTTGGGTGGGGACACAAGAGCCAAACCACATCAAGTAGTAAGTAAATACGGCAAAGTATATGAAATTAAAAATACAAAAATCAATTATGTTTTCTTTTTTAAATTTTACAGACAGGGTCTTGCTCTGTTTACCTAGGCTGGAGTGCAGTGGCACAATTATAGCTCACTGCAGCCTCAAATTCCTTGGCTCAAGCAATCCTCCCACCTCAGCCTCCTAAGTTTCTGGGACTACAGGCATGTGCCACCACACCCGGCTTATTTTTTATTTTTGTCAAGATGGTCTCACTCTGTTGACCAGGCTGGTCTCGAACTCCTGGCCTCAAGTGATCCTCCCACCTTGGCCTCACAAAGGATGAGATTTCAGACATGAGCCACTGTGCCTGGCCAATTCTATTCTTATATTTTAGCAGCAAACCACTGGAAAATGAATTGAAAAACAATTTCATTTATAATAGGTTCAAAAATAAAATATTTAGTAGTACATTTAATAACAGATGTACACAGGTGTATATCTACATTTAGATGTACACCTGTTACACATAACAGATGTACACATCAGCATAGTGTATTGTTAAACTTTTAGATTTTTGCTTATCTCATGGGAGAAATAGTATCTTCGTGTAGTTTAGTTTTTTTAAAAAAATGAGTGAACTTGTGTATCTTTTCAAAAGTTAAAGAGCCATTTGCTTTTTTCTTTTAGACATATTTTAAAATAGAGAGTGGGTCTCACTATGTTGCTCAGGCTGGTCTCTTAGCTTCTGGGCTCAAGCTATCTGTCCACCTCAGCCTTCTAAAGTGCTGGGATGACAGGCATGAGCCACCATGCCCAGTTCCATTTGCTTTTCTTTTTCTGTGTATTGGCTGTTCGTATCCCTTGCACTTTTCTTATTGAGTTTTGTTCTTTCCCTTATCTTTTTACAGGAACTTTATATGTTATAAAAGTTAGCCCCAAGAATGAAATCGTGTCCTTTGCCAAAACATGGATGGAGCTAGAGGCCTTTATCCTAAGTGAGTTAATGCAGGAACAGAAAGCCAAATAGTGCATGTTCTCACTGATAAGTGGGAGCTAAACTATGGGTTCACAAAGGCATGCAGAGTGGTACTGTGGACATTGGAGACTCAGAATGGGGGAGGCTAGGAGGGAGGTAAGGGATGAAAAAGTACCTGTTGGGTACAATGTACACTACTTGGGTGACGATGGGTCCACTAAAATCCCAGATTTAACCACTGTACAATTCATCCATGTGACCAAAACCCACCTGTACCCCAACGCTATGAAAATAAATAAAACCAAATTAGCTCTGTTTCTGTTAGATGACATGCAAATATTTTCCCAAGTTTGTCCTTTGTCTTTTGACTTTGTTTATGGTGTTTCACTCATGCAGATGTTTTTTATTTTTATGTTTTTAACTTGTCATTATTTTCTTTCATGTCTTCTGGATTTTAAGTCATGTTATCAAGGCTTTCCCACTCTGATATTATAAATGAATTTTTCCTCATTTCTCTTAGAACTTTGATTCTTTCACTTCCCACATTTAACCTTCCACGTATCCAGAATTTCCCCTAGCATAAGTTGATACGGTCCCAATGTTTCTTTTTTTTTTTTTTCCCAAATGGCCACTCATTTATACCAACACCATTTATTGAATCGTCTATCGTCCCCACTGATTTGAAATGCCAGCTTTACATACCAAAGTCGTGTATGCATTTGCCTCTGTTCTGTTCGGTAGGTCTATTCAAGCTCCAGTTCCCAAAAGTGTTGAGTGTCGCTTAAAATCTAGAAGGGCTGGTTTCTAGTTTTCCATCATTGCTCCTCTTTTCTAGCGTCCTCTGTCCTATTAGGGCTTATTGATTTTTAAATACGATTTGTGGATTCAGTTTTCTTTAGTTCTAGTGAGCAACAAAAACAACCAAGAAAAAAATCAAAAAACCCCTTCCTGTTTTTCTTTCTTTCTTTCTTTCTTTTTTTTTTTAATCAAGATCACCTTAAGTTTAAAAATTAACGTAGGATAACTTGACATATTTTATGATTTTTATGTTACTCTCTGAAAATATAATAAGTGGTTCTATTTATTCAACTCTACTCCTTTGTCCTGCAGGAACATTTTGTTTCCTTATCAAGTCTGATATTGTCTTTTGGTCTGAGATAGACATATTTAAAAAAATTGTGTTCATTGATTTCTATCTTATTATTGACTGGTTTTGCTAACTTTGTTCCTATCTATTTTTTGTGAACGTACATGGGGCCTTTTCTTTTGCTATATTTTCTAGCTATTAGTATGTACAGAGGCTTTTGATTTCTGTGTATTTATTTTATACCTTGCTTGCTCAGTGTGTTTTATTTCTAGTAATTTTTCTTATTAGTTGATTCTCATGAATTTTCCAGATATCCAATTATATAATTTGTAAATAGTCATAGCCTTACCTCCTCTCCTACAATTTTTGTTTCTCTGATTTCTTTCTCTTGTCTGGTTGCTTTAGATAGTACCTCCAGAGTGTGTTAGATAATAAAAGGAAATAATGCCAATCAGACTTTTTTCTGACTTCAAGGGAGTTTCTAGTGTTTCCTTATTAAGTCTGATATTGCCTTTTGGTCTGAGATAGATATATTTTTTAAAAAATTGTGTTCATTCATTTCTATTTCATTACATATATTTTTAAAAAACCTCAAAAGACCAGGTGCAGTGGCTCACACCTGCAATCTCAGCACTTTGGGAGGCTGAGATGGGAGGATTGCTTGAGGCCCGGAGTTCAAGACCAGCCTGATCAACATAGTGGGACCCTATCTGTATTATTTTTAAAAACATAATAAATAAAAACCTCATAATGGAGATTAAATTTTGATAGGGCTTGTCTTACTATCTATGGATCTAATCATGTTACTTTCCCTCTAACTTATTAATATGATATATCATATTAATAATTCCTACATCAAGTCATATTTGCATTTTGGAATAAATGTCACTTGGTCATCATATATTCTATTAGATAATATTTTATAATTTTTACATCAATATTTGTAAGACTGATCTGTAATTTTCCTTTTTGTGTATGTGAAATTGTTACTGGGTTTTGGTAGCAGTTATAGTTGCTTTATCAAGATAATTTAAAAGTTTTTTTTTTTCTTTTTCATAGTCTAGGTAGTTTAAATAGCACTGGAATGATCTGTTTTTTAAAGATTTGGGAGAAATCCTGTGAAACCAACTGGACTTAGGGAATTAGGGAGAGTGGTTGGCTAGTTTCTTTGTTTCATCTATGAAATAAATCTGCTTAAGATTTTTCTGTTTTTTGTAATCAGGTTGGTAAATTGTGTCTTCCTAGAAAAATGATAATCTCATTCATATTTCAAATATAGTTGCATAGTGTATTCAAATATATTAATACAATATATAATATATATTAATATAATGTATAATATTATGTATTATAATATATAGTACTTCAAATATATTTGCATAGAATATTCAAATATATTTGCAAAGTAGTCTTTTGATTCTTCTAATTTTCTGTAGTTATTGTCCCATTAGCATTTCTCATGTTGTATGTTTTTAATTGCTCCCTTTTCCTTGCTTAGATTAAGCAGAAGTTTGTTTTATTTATTTTTTCAGAGAGCCAGCTTTGGTTGTATTTATCAGTTTTATTCTTTTTCTGTTTTCTAAATTATTAATTTCAACTTTATTTTTATTATTTCCTTTTCTAACTCCATAAGTGGTATGCTGAATTCATTCATTTTTACTTTTGTTTATTAATATAATCATATGAGGATGTAAATTTTCATCTGAACGCCACTGTAGCTATATCTCAGATTCTTAGTGTTAATATATATAATTAGCTGCTGTCATAATTATGATTTATGGTAGAAAGCCACTAGAGAGTTAAGAAAATGAGTGAATTTGCTTACTTAGGATGGGCCTAAATTAAGAAGGGCCTTGAATGATAGATGGTAGGCAGAGGACTTTAGACTCAATAAAAATAGTGTTAAGAAGACATTGAAAATCCTTGGTTAGGAAACTAACAAGATACGTGTTGTTTGGAAAGATGAACAGCCCGTATATCAGCAGTTACCTTATCTACTGCTTTGTGTTTTTCAAAACAAATTTTGGATAGGAAATGCCCTTTTCAGCAAAGATGGAAAAATGACATCTAACTATTTACTTCTCAAAGATATTGCCAAATCCTGTAAGTGAATATCCAGCTGGAACCTTCCACAATTGTTTTGAATGTTGTACTTGCACTTGTTTGAAATCTTTAAGGTTCCTTTAAATGTGAAGTATATCCTAAAGTAATGAGACCATGAAGCAGCCATTCATTTCTACTATGTATTTTGTGTTATTATCACTCACTTGGAACTTACCTTTGCTGTCAAAGGTGTCTTATTTCTCTACTAGATTGTAAATTCCTTATACAAATGCAATATTTTTATATTGTAGGAGGCCAATATTTGTTACTAATTTATTTTACTTAAAACTACTGTTGTATAATTGTAAAATTCTCACAGTGAGCATACAAATAATTGAAATACTCTTGAGACTGTTATCTGCCTTATCTTTTTATTATTCCTAATCATATGGAACATTTTCAATGGTCTCATTATATTAAGTAGATAGTCTACTTTATCCTGCCTTTTTAATCATTAGAGCAACTAAATTTGGATGTGTTTCGTTGTACCTACGATCTCTTTTATTTGACTTTTGTGTCAAGGCCTTGCAGTATCCATCTCCTAATTTCTTACTGATTTTGCTGGGAGAGGCAATTGGCTATAAAAACTGTCTTCTTAGGTTCCTCTGCTGGTAAGAGTAGCCACGTACTGGCCGAGTGCGGTGGCTCACGCCTGTAATCCCAGCTGTTTGGGAGGCCGAGGCAGGCGGATTGCCTGAGCTCAGGAGTTCGTGACCAGCCTGGGCAACACGGTGAAACCCCGTCTCTACTAAAATACAAAAAATTAGTTAGGTGTGGTGGCATGCGCCTGTACTTCCAACTACTTGGGAGGCTGAGGCAGGAGAATTGCTTGAACCCAGGAGGCAGAGGTTGCAGTGAGCCGAGATTGCACCACTGCACTCCAGCTTGGGCAACAGAGTGAGACTCCGTCTCAAAAAAAAAAAAAAAAAAAAAAAAAAAAGAAGCCACGTACTAAGTTCTGGCCTCTGGGATGGAGGTAGAGGTTATTGAGCAGAAAGTTCCTGCTTGGGATCTGGAGGGAAAGGTTAGGGGAAGAGGATCATGTTCCCAGAAAGGATGGTAGACTAGAAAGTTGAAGTTGTGCACAAGACTGGCTACATAATTTGCAGGGCCCAGTGCAAAGTGGAAATGCAAGGCTCCTGTTCTCAATTATTAATACTCTAAAAATGCCAATAGCAGAGAATTACCCTAGCACTGGGTCCACAGGTCATAGCCCCATGAAACTGGCTCTGAGTGGGAAGGAACCTGAGGCCGGAGGAGGCCATGAGCCTTCATCCCAGCCCTGGACTGCCAGTCTGTTCTTTTCATAGAGCGCACAAACCTCCTTCTTGGTTAAGCGTCTGTTGTCTGGGTTTTCTGTTACATGCGTTCCGTAACTGATGCAGGTTATCATTACCCTCATCTGATAGATGGAGAAACCGGAGCTCAGACAGGTTTAGTGCCCTGTGCATGGGAGCAGATTTCGGGGTATTCACAGACTCAGGTTCTGTGAATTTGGGTCGTGTATTCATTCTGTGTCAACACGTTGTCTTTCTTTTTCCACGGAGATGTTAACATTCTGCATTTCCTATTTCTGGCCAGATTTTGCATTCTGCAAATTTGCTTGTTTCACAATGCCCCCCTCTTTGTAGCCTGTAGTAGGAGGAAGCACTTCATCCCATTTGTTTTTCCTCATTTACATTTAATTTTTACTCTGGAGTGAACATAATGCAGAAGTTCAGTCCACATTTAAAATATTGCTAAAAAGTGATTCACTTCCAATTCTAGCAAAATGTTTATACCTCTGATTCCTCAGTAATTCTCTTTTTGCGGAGGAAGAGTTAAGATTACATAATTTAATTAAAAAAGAAACTGGAAACATGTAAGATCGCATCCGATGTGAGTTTCTGTCTGTTTGACCTTTCAAGAGAGAAGCATGTATTGGCGATTTTTCCAGTGAGAACATAATCAGAAGAATTTATCTATCAATGTATTCTTTTAATTTAGGATAAACCTAAGGATAAACAGTGTTTGTAGCTCTTTGCACATTCTATCTATGGCCATAGGATGTGCTATGGCCATTAACTGTTATTTGTTTTGTTAGCGCTAAAAACCATAGCTGTGACTTCAGCTTCCAAGGGACCCCAGTGTAACACAGGTGTTGTATTTGTTGCGTTCAAGTTCTGGTGCAATCTTAGTTTTGCTAAGCTCCTGCAAAAGCACCTAACCTTGGTTAACTCCCACAAGTCAACATTTCTGAAACAGGTTTTAATTTATTTCAGTCCTCAGTAGTGCTGGTGTGTGGGTGGGGGGCATGGTGCACAGTGTGTCAGCACAGATAATCCGAGTATCATGGGTCATCCACCTCTCCCCCTCTTTACCGGAGGAGAGAGCATCTCCCAGGGAATCAGACCTGAATTTAAGTTTAAGCTCCTAATTAGGCTTCCAACCCGGTTCTACTATACACTTTGCGTCAGGTACATCTGTGATTGTCCCATTTGTCATTAGTGTGGGCCCTTAGGAAGTCAACAGAGGACAGAACTCTGGTGTTCCTGGATCCTTGACTAAAGCATCATTTTATTGTCATCTAAATCTCACTATAAGCCCTAGCTCTCTGGTTATGGTGAAATATTCAAATTATTGGCATATTCAAGGTATCATTAAGTAGTATTTTGAAAAGCTTGGTGTTATGGGTTGAATTGTGTCTTGCCCCATCCAAATTCATATGTTGAAGTCCTAATCCCCAACATCTCAGAATGTGACTATATTTGGAGAGAGGGTCTTTACAGAGGTAAAATGAGGTCATCAGGTTGGGTCCTAATCCAGTATAACTGGTGTCCTTAGAAGAAGGGGAAATTTGGAGACAGACTCACGTAGAGGGAAGATAATGTGAAGAGACACAGGGAGGAGGCCATCTGTGCTAAGGAGAGAGCCCTGGAACCTATTCTCCCTCACAGCCCCAGAAGGAAACAACCCTGCTGAAACCTTGACCTTAGACCTCCGGATTTCAGAACTGTGAAACATACATTTTTGTGGTCTGAGCCGCCTGATCTATGGTACTTTTTACAGCAGCTCTCAAAAACTAATATACTTGGGAGCCAGGTTGGGAAAACCTGTTTGAAAGGCAGATGGACTCTGTAGATAGGAGTGGGGCTACCACACTGTGCAATATTTGAGATAGTCAGCTGTTACTGTCTGCACTGTTCAAAGACTAACAATGACATTTGCTTGGGCAGGGAGCTCCTAAACGTTCGTCAGCAAAGTGTGCTATTCATTTGTGTAGAGGACTTCCAGTTTCATTCCACTTTTTTAAAATAAGGAAATTTGGGTAGGGTTTTCGTGACCTGAGTCGGGTTTTCGTGACCTGAGTAGGGTCACACGGAGATCAGGTGAATGGTAAAGTGGGAATACATTTGTAGCTTCCTGGTTTGTAGTCTTAATGGTCTATTGATGGGAATCCTCTGATTCTCAATAAGAAGTGGCTATTATTAGAGGCAGAGGATTTTTTTTTCGGTACTGAAATACTTAGCATAGTGCCTGGCACATGGTAGATGCTAAAATTGTAACTATTGCTATTAGTGACCAACTCTGGAAAAGGACTGCTTTTCTTAAGTTAGCAGTCAGGTAAGCTCTGCCCCATGAAATTTATATATTACTGGGGCTTAAGAAAGTATTTTTATTATTTATTTTATTTATTTATTATTTTAATTTTTTGAGACTGAGTCTCACTCTGTCACCCTGGCTGGAGTACAGTGGCACGATCTCGGCTCACTGCAACCTCTGCCTTCCAGATTCAAGTGATTCTCCTGCCTCAGCCTCCCAAGTAGCTGGGACTACAGGCACCCACCACCACACCTGGCTATGTTTTGTATTTTTAGTAGAGATGGGGTTTCACCATGTTGGCCAGGCTGGTCTCAAACTCCCGATCTCAAATGATCTGCCCACCTCAGCCTCCCAAAGTGCTGGGATTACAGGTGTGAGCCACCACACCTGGCCCATCAATAAAGTATTTTTAATATTAGGTCTGAGTATGCTGCCTTGGGCAGTCTATTTTACACATTATTAACTTTGCACATTATTGATAAATCATCTCTGAAAAGACTCAACACAAAATATTTCTATAACAAATCAGAAGCATGCATGATATTTTATTTTAAAAAGATAAAATAAGGAAAATTGAAGTCCAGCATCTCTAAGATACTGGATAAATATCTTAATAATTGAGCAGTAAAGCTCTAATACAGTACAAACATTTTACCATTATGTTTGCCAATAATTAAGCAAACTGAGCATCATAAGAATGAGGTGAGATGTAAAATTACTGGAAAGTTTAATTCACTAGAAATGAGAAATTTTACATTTGTTATATTATCCTGTATTTGTGTACTACATTTTTCTGGCAGAATGACTGCTTGCTGAAAAAAAAATGGCTTAAAGTAGGTGCTTTTTTTATGGTTTTGCAAATTCTGGAGAACAGGGACTGCTTCTTCCTAAACAAGATCCCCGGTCTTGCTATTAGTCTAGAATGGTGAATATATATTTAATAAATGCTTGTTGAGTGAGCCAATATATGAATGATTTTCTTAGTGGATTTCTATTAATTGAGGGAAAGGAGTTAACATGTCAATAAAAAAAGAACATTTTTACTTTCAAATAAGGAAGGCAATTTATTGTAGTGAAATTACATTGAAGTTTTATATGTGACCCCCAATGCATATAAAATCATTTACCTCCACATTATAGGATAGGATATCATGAACTACAAAGAAACTCAAAGTGCTATAGATGAGTTAATATTGATGTAATACATTTTCATTAATCTACCCAAATTTAACTGGATGATTGAAAGGACATGTTGAAGTGTTTTTCATGATTTCTGCTATGGCCCCAGCTTTTACTGGAGTTTTTAATGCCTTTGATGACTCCAGACACTCAACTCTGTTCCTTGCAGTCTGTTTCTTTCTTCTATGGTGGTGATTAGTTATTGCAAGGCTGCTTATATAGAGTAATATATAGTTTACTCTGGTATGGAGTAAACTTATACCAGAGATTTAAACATTTCTCCCTAAATGGAGTTTGTGGAAAATGTGAAAATTGGCATGACATTTGAGGCCACATTAAAAAAGCGAAGATAATTTTTAAACACCAACCAAGAGAAAAGTGCCCCAGGAAGCAAGGAACAGCAGTGTACTTCACTGCAAGTTCACAAACGTGTGCAGGGATTATTAGACATCCTTTGCACCTAACACCTTATCTATAATACATTTGATACATTTTTACATATTGCACAAATCCAGGTACACAGAGACTATCTGATGCGCCATGGCCATGGTGTAGCTATCCTCACTGAGGAGGGCTTTCCACAACTTTCTCAAGGAGCTTATTCAAGACCTTTTAAAAGCAATCTACAGGCAGTTCTTTACAAGTCTCATATTTACAGATAGCACAAGCTATGGCATGGCGTATGGCGTCCCTCCTAAATATACGATTCTTTGGCATATTGGAATTGGTCAGCCTCAAAGACCGGCTGGCTACATCGTCGCACGAGACAGTCCCGCTTATTCCTCTGCATGGACTCGGAGACAGTCCTCAGCGGGAGGAGCTCAGGTCTCCCTGGGCCAGACACGTGCCCCAGAGAGTCCCCAGAAGCATGGACAGTTCTGCTCTGTTTCCATCGCTCAGGCAGGGGAGAGAGTCCGTGTCCAGGGAGTGGCTCTTTGCTGCCCCTGTGTCTTGAGTCCTCTACGTGGTGAGCAGGTGGAAGAGGGGGTAGGAGGCAGTGCGCCTCCAGCATCCTCGCCCTCATGCTCCCCACCGTCATGCTCCCCACGGTCTGGCTCTCGTAGGCCACTAGTCTGGCTGCCGGGCCCTGCATGGCCTCTTCATAAGAGGGTGGGCTTCCAGGCCTCTCCCAGTCAGCTCCCTGGAACACATCATCCACCGAGAGGGCGTGGGGTCTCAGGCAGAAGCCGCGGGCTGTTTGGTTGTGGGTTTCACACCCATTTTCCTGCACGATTCGGCCGGCAAGCTGGCTTTCCTTTCTGACACCCCTCGGGACGTGGTCCCTGGTAAAGTCTTGCGATTTCCCAGAGCCCGCGCTGAGGTTTTTGGTCAGCACTTTTTTGTGAGGGGCGAAGGAGAAAGACATGGAGTGCTTTTTAATTTCTCGGCTGGGCTTGCCTTTCTCCGTCTTTGTGGTGAAAGACTGATGTCTGCTGAAGAAATTTCTTTTGGGACTGGAAGGAGAAGCCACGGGCGAGCTGTCAGAGGACGCGTCCAGCGAGCTGCTGGAGAAGGCTTTGAGAACCAGTGCCCGCGGGAGCACCGAACCCGGGGCCAAGTTCTTGATCTTCAGGTCCACCGGCCTCTTGGTTTTGCCTTGCACTGCAGGGAAGACCTCCTCTGGAAATGGGTCTTCAGCCTCCTCACTTTCCAAACGAGAGCCTACCCGGGGCACGGGGAAGTCCCCTTCACTCTTTGTTAGTGTTTGGTTTGTCACCCGGCTCTCGAGGCACTCCTGGGAGGATGGCATGCTGGGCTCTGAGTATCTCCTATCGGGCTGTGCGAGGGAGCTTTTCAGCCTGGCCACGGTGCTCACAATGGGCTCTGGGCTGACCTCTCGGGCATCCTGTGGGCCCGCGCTATCCAAGCCAGCAGCTGTGGCCATGGGCACCTGGGGCTGCCTGCTGGGAGAGCTGATGCCACTGCTGCTGTTGGATTCCACATCAGGGTCGTTGCTGTCGTAGGCTGAGTCATTCTGCAGGGTGGACACATCTGGGGGAAGTCAAGCAGCAGTTGAACATTTGTTTGGGTTTATTTATTTATTTATTTTTATTTGTATTTTTTATTTTCATTTTTTGAGATGGAGTCTCGGTTTGTTGCCCAGGCTGGAGTGCAGTGATGTGATCTCGGCTCACTGCAACCTCTGCCTCCCGGGTTCAAGTGATTCTCCTTCCTCAGCCTCCTCAGTAGCTGGGATTACAGGCGCCCGCCACCATGCCTGGCTATTTTTTCTATTTTTAGTAGAGACGGGGTTTCACCATGTTGGCTAGGCTGTTTTCGAACTCCTGATCTCAGGTAATCTGCCTGCCTTGGCCTCCCAAAGTGCTGGGATTATAGGCGTGAGCCACCGCGCATGGCCATTTAGGTTCTTTTAGAAATGAACTTTGCTACAGTTCGCCCTGCTCATACCAATCAGGGCACTAGGTGATTTATTAGCAGAACTACTTAGGGGCTTGATATGACAAGAAATGTACCACATGAAAAGTTTATTTCTTTCTGAATTTATTTTGAGATCAGAAGAAAAATAGGGAAAGGAAATGAGTAAAGGAGGGAGGAAGGAAAGAGAGGAGAGAATAAGAAAAGAGAGAACAGCATTTCACTGAAAATGTATTGACCTTAATTTTTAAAACTGCTCCTTTTACTGGACCCATTTTCATTGTGATGGAGTCATATCCCATGAAGTGGAAACAAAAGTTTCTCACTCCAACTCCAGAGCTAAAGGTAGCTTAGTGAAATCAGCAGTGATTTGCGATGTACACTGGGAAGGGGGAAAGACTATCTGTGGTCTGAGGAGGCGCTGCAGGAAAAGCCCGGAGCAGGGTTTTCATGTTTAATGACTTCCTAATGGACTGGAGTCTAGTCTGACTCGGTGATTTGTGAAGGTAACTTCTGCCTCAAATATCAGAGATGCTTTACATGACTGGCAGACTGGCATGAACTTTTCCCTACAATCGTAATCAAATGATAGCACATTCCATACCTGAACTGTCAGTGTGCTCCAGGGAGTCATCAGAAGTGATACTGGAATGCACTGGAATGTTCTCCCCAAATATTTCAAAGCAGTTATCAATGAGGAATTCCACCAGTGTCTTCACCTGTGAGGAAAAGTAAGCAATTTGTCAGCTTGAAGACTTTTTTTTTTTTTTTTTTTTTTTGGAGGTGAGGAAGAATGGGGACACTGGAGTCAGGTGCCAAAATGAGAATCTGAGATCTTTATGTGTCCTGAAAAGAGCATACAGAAATTTGGTAACAATCAGATACTTTTTTTTTTTTTTTTTGAGACAGGCTCTCACTCTGTCACCAGGCTGGAGTGCAGTAGCCCGATCTCAGCTCACTGCAACCTCTGCCTCCCGGGCTCAAGCGATTCTCCCGCCTCAGCCTTCCGAGTAGCTGGGACTATGGGCGCCCGCCACCACGCCTGGCTAATTTTTTCTATTTTTAGTGGAGATGGGCTTTTGTCATGTTGCCCAGGCTGGTCTCAAACTCCTGAGCTCAGGCAATTCGCCTGCCTCGGCCTCCCAAAGTGCTGAGATTTCAGACGTGAGCCACCATGCCAACAATCATATACATTAAAGTTAGATACTCCTTGGTGTTTTGAGACATGCATTTTAAACTTAAGAACTTAAAAAAATTTAAAGTATTAATAAAATTTTCGTTTAAGTAAGTAGTTTCCCAGATTGATAGACTGATAGACTGTGGTGTACAAAACACAAAAACAAAAGGGCTTTTTTATATCGGGAGAGAGTGATGTAAACACTCGCAGCACTCGTCTGTCTCACAGATGACAGAAGACACGGATTTATTCAGTTTCATTAGATACATGTATCTGAGAGAGTGGAACTATGACAAAAGCATTTTGCATTTTATATTTTCACTGTGATTCTGAGTCAGTTGGAGACATTCAGAAGCATTTTATTGCCTGGACTTGGCAAACAGATGGTGAGATCATAAGTTGGGGATTTCTCATCAGTAAGCAGAACAAACCTTGTTGTTCAGGTCCTTCTGGGCTTCAAATGACAGGCTCTGGTCATTCTCCAGGGTGAGCATGTTGGGTCCAATGCAGATGGCCAGATTGCTGGAGTCCATCCTGTTCACCTCAGAGTTCTTGCTGATGAGGTGCAGCACATAGACCAAGTGCTTGAGTAGCAGGAGGTTGGGCTGGGGGAGCTTATCTGCAACCCTGGAATAAAGTGAAGGGATGTTAGTTTTCAAAAAGGCTAACGGTCTTCAGTGTAGCAAGCTGAGAGTTTCTGCCGAAACCAGACTTCCTTTAAAATGAGGAAGGTGCATTTTCACAAGTAATATTGTGAAATGCTCATTCAGACACTTCCAGTGGCAACTGACACAGAGTGAGACTGGTTAACCACAAGGTCTTGAGGAGCTAAGAAACTGGCCTTTGTAATTGGGACACCAATAACACAGCCCTTTATTATTTATACAGAGCTTAAATTATGAAGCCAATCTGCATTAAACACCGTAGTTTGCCTTTATGTTTAGAAAATAGTTTTGTTGAGTAATCATTTAGTCATGTAGAATTTCTTTCTGTTTCTAACACGACTAGACTGGTTTTCTTGCCTTAAAACAAAGATGGAAACAAAACTATAATTACCAAACGAAGATGACACATTTTTACAACATTCTGAGAAAGCTTTATGAAGACTAAATCAGTTTCTAAGGGCATGTTCATATAAGGCGGCACTTAAATCGCAACATTGTTTCTAATGATAAGAAATTAGACTTCTTAAAGTCTCACTTTTTCAAAAATGAAATGGTGATTATTTTCATTTCTCAGAAGAAGGAATTGTTATAAAAATGCTTTATGTCTAGGTAGAAACTCATTGTGATAATCTTAGAATTTTCAGTTTGGGACAGACGTTTTAATGTCTTCAATTCTATACATATGTCATTGAAAGTATTTAGCCATGTGGGACAATTATAACATTTAGATAAACTTTCATAGGATGTGACAACCATGCTGACATTTCAAAGCTTGGGTTTTAGAATTCTCTAGTCACTAACAGATCACACTTTCCATTGTATATGTTATTATTTTTACTCTCACTGGAATGTGTTATTATATAGTTTTCATTTGGGTTAATTATAAGAAGATGAAATATGCTATGAAGTTTTATGAACAAAACAACTGCCCCCCACCACACTGTCTGGCTGCATCCTGAGGGATGTTTTATGGGAGAACTGTTGCCTTGCATGACACCAGTCAGTGTAGCTTAAAGATAATCCCGAATTCCTACACTTTGCTGGTGAGCCTGTGTTAAAGTTCTCAGGTCTGATTTTATCTCATACCTTTTTGAACATCTTACATTTTCAGACTTCCCTGCCTCTTGGGATTTGTGAGGATTGAAGTTCACTTTCTACTTTTTGAAGAAATATTTCATTTGGCTAAAATTAAAATTCAAAAGTCCAGGGCACCCTCTGGTTTTTGTTCTGGGAGTGGACGAGCAATTCCACTCGGATTCCCTAAACATCACAATTCTCATGGAACAGGGATCATGAAGCATTTAGAAAGCTGTGTAAAGAATCAAAAGACGGAGGTGATGCGGCCTGGCAATGACCGATGACTTTGATGACTTACTGTTTCAGGGCCTCGATTCTGTCCTCCTCGTCCTGCATCTCCAGAGCACCCATCCACTCCTCAAAGAGGTCGCTTGAAAGTAGCTTCCGGGGTATACTTCTGAGGAAGTCCTGGGGGATGAGAGTGGGCTGTTGGCCTATTGGTACTGTATGATGTCCCATGTCCTCGTTTTCACCTGGTTTTCGTTCCATCGCAGGGTGCTCTATGCTTGGCCCATCATAGATTGTGGCCCTTCATTCCTGCATTTGATGAATCCAGGGAACCCTCTCTCCAACACCCTTGGCCTCTCTGCAACTTTCTAACATCAGGCAGAGTCAGAGGCACCATCCCCAGGTGGGTGTGTTCTGAGGGGCCACTGGATTTTGACGTATGGATTATGCCACGGAACAATCAAATTGCCCGTACTTGGCAAAGTTTTGGGAGAGCAGAATGCATCACTTTCTGTTGGAATCTGAGGTCACAGAAACAGAGGTGCTTACTAAATAAATAAGTAAAGGGCTTAATGAAAAAAATTAAACTCCAAGATCAGTGTACCTTGCTGTGTGGGGAGAAGAGCCTATTTCTTGTATCCTGAGAATGAGTGTGTCAGGGCCCCTTGGCAGGTTATTTGGCACAAGTGTGTTGAACTCACCTTAAAGACCACAGCAAGGAGGTGCACGGGGAGCCTCTCCAGATCCACCGCATCCCCAGAGTTGAGCTCCTCCTTCAGCTCCTTACGGGCTTTCTCGTTGGCTGCTCTCCTGAATATCCCTTCCGTTGAAGGGCCTTTAAGGCATAGAATAGTGAGAATGTCCTAAAGGAAACAGCAATAGGAACAGGAAAGGGTTACCCTTCTTCTCTAGTATACTGAGATAGTCTTAACAGGAATATTGATGTCAGATTTTGCTTTTAGTCCAGTTGCTGTCAATGGCCTTCCTCAACTCTGCTATTTTTCTAAGAGGAGGCAAATTGTGAAAGCTCTAATTTTGCACTTTCTAAAATCACTTTGGAGCTCTCTCCTTTCAAATACTTCCATATGAACATTGGATTTCGGATCACAAAGTCTATATTCTGTTTCCCCCTTTTGACTTTTCAGAAGCTACAAATCTTCAGCATTCTCCACTCTGTGAAGTCAGAGGAATGGAGGGACCATAGCTCTGAGCTCATTGGCAAATACAACTAATTTCAATTTCTGGAATGGAAGCAGTCAGATATTCTTCTGACTGCACGCGTATGTGGGAGTGCCATGTTGAAGAGTGGAAAATATGGAAGATCAGTTCCTACAAACTTAATAGGAGAATGACATTCAGATTTCCCAAATATTTTGCATGTCCAACTGAAAACTGAAGTAGGTTTATGAGAGAATGCATGCCTACCTGGATGGGTCTGGGGAGTGTGTCACTGTCACCGCAGATAATTGACAAGGGCTGATCAAATAGCGATGCTTTCAAGTCTGTCTCCAAAGCCCCAGAAAAATCTGATGCAGGGGAGAGCCTTCTCATGAGAAAGGGCCAGGACAGCACCTTCTTTCTCTTCTTAACTTCTACAGCCAAGAAAACAAGGCAACGAGAAAAATTAGACTACAGTGTTAAGAAGCAAAGATCCAGGTAAGAAAATGGGTATCGTTGGCCGCATAATGTGGTCTATAGTATGCGATGTGAGAAAAATAATTTTGAAAACTTGAGAAAGCAAAGGGCGTGAATCTTAATCTAGAAAAACCAACCGATAAACAACCACACTGTTACCAGGGCAACCAGTTCCCTAAACAGCAACACCAGAGTTCCTCAAGGCCTCCACCTTTCCTGTTTTCACTCTTTCCAGCTGTTTGCTACAGAAAATTAGCAAAACCTAACTGTGCTGATCATAAACAACCATCTTAACCTACTGGCCTGAATAACTATAGAGGAAATTTCTGATATGAAATAGATTATTTTGATTTCCTCCTTTAACTGGCGAAGAAAACGAAACTTAAAAGGTGAGGAAGTGACTTGCTCAATATGTTTTCGAAGGCACATAGCAGGGCTGGCTCCAACCCTTTGCAGCCACGCAGGCACCAAACAGCCACTAGAGGGAGCTAACACCATTTTTCCTTCCAGGTGACTGGTCACCTGGGTTTTCCAGGTTGCTGCTTTAGGACAGAGGCAAATACGAATCGCTGCGGGAAGCCTTGAACCTAGATCTGGCAACTGGGAATTATCAGCAAAACGTTATCAAGATATTCTGTCCTTCCGAAATCCACAAGATGTGTGTGCAATGGATATTGCAATCTCAAACATTTCCTTCTTTCTTTTCTTTTCCTTCCTTCCTTCCTTCTCCTTTTTTTACTAATTATAAAGGCTATATTTTCTAAATGCATTGGCATCTGTTTCTATACATTTCAAATTGGCAAGTGGAAGCATGATGAGAAAGAAGTGGCCTGTCTTTATGGTTCAGGAGAACTGGGTCAGGGTTACGCTATAATGAAATGCATTATGAAAAAAGTTGAGAGTGAATGGTGGGTCCTTTGGGATTTGAGATCAGCAACAGTTGCTTCATAGGCTCTTGGATGCATTCTCCATAAGAGAAGGAAGAAAATGGAAAAGACACTGTGTGTTTTTCAAATGTGTGCATGCTAATTGTCGAAGCATACATGGCCAGGAGATTGAACCGCATTAAAAACGCTTGGCAGAACTGGGGATTCTCTATGGAGAGGCTCTTTCCTTTCCCAGCACTCCCTGCTCTAGTGAGTTGGAGCATACCTGCCATTTAAGGGTTAATGTTCTGCGGTCTTTAACAGAACAACTTATACAAAAAAATTCCTAGTAGAGTAAAAGCGCTGTGGTTTTGCAAACCAAGAACACTGGTTGTTAGCACTTACATAAAAGATCGGTATGTTTTTAAAACTCACCAATGAGCTGGCAAATACTGTCTTCACTCTCACATGATGCCAACAGGGGATGTTCCTTGATATCACCCTAAAAACATTTTTATTTCAGTTAAATATAGTGACTGAAGAAACCTATCGAGTCTTTCCCCACAAAACACACATACAACATTTTATTCATATTAAAAATGAAGTCAGTAGAGTGCATTGATGTTTTTTCTAGCTTCTAGAAGCAATATTAAGGTCTTGATTGTCATCATATAAGATCCTAATTAATGTGTTTAATTTACTACATGTGTGATGTTAGTTTACTACTCTGATAATTAATATTCAACCCAAATAATATTCAATTAAAACAAAGTTTTCCACCTTCTCACAGTACAGATAAAAAATTTTAAAAATTGCTTTCTTACCTCTGATTGACATTCGATTAGAGTCTCCATATTATTGGCGTTTAGTGTTTTTGACTAAAAGAGAAAAAATAAAATTAGGTAAATATCTTTTGGCCCTTGCCTCTAGGAAACGTGAATGAATGAATGTGAGAGGGGCACTCACAGCATTGTGGCTGCTTCTCAGCTTCATCAGTATTGCGGCTGACTGTCCAGGGGTGGATTTCACTCCCGTGTGGCTGTGCCTCTGTCTACAGCGAATCATATGGAAAGGAGTTAGGAGGGACACACATAGTAGGCCACTTTCAGCGCCACTTTGCCAAAGCACAGAGTTTGAAACTATGTATTTATTTTTCTATTTTGCTATTTTTTCACTTGCCTTTACTTTGGAAAAAACTATTACATAGACAAGTTTTCATTTAAAATCAGTTCTGTTACCAGATGTCGTATGTTGTTAAGAGCAGCATCTGAACACAATTATTTCTAAATTATTTAAGTCAACTATCTTTACCACTCTAAACGTTGTTACCAATTTATTCCGTTCCATCAGGAGATAATCTGGATATCAATTACATTAACATTTTCAATTAACATGAACATTAACTTTTTTGGGGGAGTGCTGACTATATGCCAGCTATCGTAGTAGGTGCTTTGCATGGATTTTCTCATCTAATCCAAAAAGGAAAAAAAAAACATATCCCTAGGATGCTAAAATAGTAAACATGAAACAAAGATAACATTTACAGAACTCCTACACCAAAAAGGTGCAGCCTTCACGTTGAAGCAAAGCTTTGTCCTGAGACTTTATAAAGTGAGAGCATATTCCACGGGATAGCTGTTTTCTGTTGCCTGTGATCTGAGTGACCTGTGACTTGCGAGGCAGCTTGTAATTTCTAGGCATGTTAATATATAGTGTACTTACCCTTGGAGGGTCTCTAGCCAGAGTTCTTTTACATCCGGTGAGCTGTAAAGAATGGGAGAAACAGCGTAACACTCTGCTCCTTCTAGTCCACTGGGAGAGAGAGAGACTGAGCCGGTCTCCCTTCACATGCTCTGCATTATAAGCGAGGGGGCGGGCAGGTGGAAATTCAGAATATTACAGAGACCGGAAAGAACATCATGGGCTGTCACACGGACGGAGCCAGCCAGACACTGGAGAGCTCTCGCTTCCTCATTCCTTTTAGGGCAGCTATGTCTTTTTTTTTTTTTTTTATCTCTTCCACTTCAAAGTAAAAAATCTGTAAACTACTAGGAGTGGAAAACATGACATTCAGCCCATAGGTGAAGGCTCTGATTAATGTCATAGGTGGGATGTGTGAATAAGAAATTGTGTTATTCTGTGCATAAACATCACTTTATTTTCTAAAGTGGTAATTTCAAGTGCCTCTTTTTGCATCCTGTTTGGGTGCTGTTTCCCCTCCCACGTGCCATCTGCTCTGTCCACCAGCACCACACGTTGATTAGCACCCCTGGATGTGGGACACTGTTACAGAACCAGAAAGAAACCCAAGACAGTCCCTTCCTTGAGGAACAATCACTGTCCAAAGCCAGGTTAGTTTCCTTTGGAAGTAGAAAGAAAACTCCCTCGAGTCAGTTGTCAATATAGTAACCCCCTCCTCCTTTCTGTAACTCCTGGTCAAAAGTATTGATACTTAATTTACAGTCAGAGCAGCTGTCGTTCTGACACAGAAGGAAAACAAACAAAAAATTCCTTTGATCAGACCAACTTAAAGTAGGAAAGAGAAGGTGAATTTCATTTGTGGATCACTCTTCTGCATAAGGGAATTTCTGATCTTTTCTATGGATCAAGGGCTATATATGAAACCACTCAAATGCCTCGACACGAGAATGGATGCATAAATTGTGATCCATTCACATAGGGAAAGAATGTTGTATAGCACTGATAATGAACAGCCTATGACTATAGCCAACAATATGGTTGGATCTCGTAATATGACGCTGAGCAAAAGAAGCCAGACGTGAAAGTGTATATCCTGCCGGCTCCCATTAATGCAAAGCACAAAATTAGCAAAAGTCGTCTGTGCTGTTGGAAGCAAGAGTAGCAGTTTCCCAGAGGGGATGGTAATGACTTCCAGGGGCCAGCGGGGGGCTTGGTGATGGTCCATTCTTGATCTGGGTGGTGCTAGGCTTATGTGCACACTTCCCTATTTATGTAATTTTTCAATAAAAGGTTTTAAAATAACTTGGCTTCATTTATCATCAGCATCTTTAATTTTAAGACTTTTCCACATTGTCAGTTCTTTTGTCGTTTTACTGAAAGGAGGTGATTATGGGGCAGACTTTGGGAAACTGAAGCACAGAGAGGTCGAAATTTGCTCTGTAACTCAGCGGCTCGGTGGGGACCTAGGGACAGATCCTGGTTTTCAGGCTTCCAGCTGGGGGATCCCTCTCTGAAAGCCACCACAGTGCTAGAGTTCACCCAGTGTTCCCAGGGCAGCTGTAGAGGCCACCACTCTTTCAGCATCCCTCTCCTGCCTTTATAAACCTCCAAAGTGAACTCACTGATTTTTTTAACTGAAAAAGGGCATTTACACTGTGCCCGGCCTAGTGCTAGGCATATAGTAGGTACTAAATAACTAATTTCTGAATATATACATGTCCTTATAAAATAGCCAAAATAGAATATTACTATAATGTTCTATATATCATAGAATATATATGTGATGTATATTCATTGCTAGTATGTATTTTCTAAACTTTTTTTTTTCCTGACAAACGGACTTTTCAAATTTTTGTAAGAAACTTAATGTACTTACTGTTCTTTTTTTTTTTTTTTTTGAGATGGAGTTTCGCTCTTGTCACCCAGGCTGGAGTGCAATGGCCGATCTCGGCTCACTGCAACCTCTGCCTCCTGGGTTCAAGTGATTCTCCTGTCTCAACCTCCTGAGTAGTTGGAATTACAGGCACGCGCCACCATGCCTGGCTAATTTTTGTATTTTTAGTAGAGATGGGGTTTCACCATGTTGGCCAGGCTGGTCTGGAAATCCTGACCTCAGGTGATCCACCCACCTTGGCCTCCCAAAGTGCTGGGATTACAGATGTGAGCCACTGTGCCCAGCCTCAGCATCTTTTAAAAATACATAACATGAATGGTTTGATGACCTGCAGAAATGGTTACATCGACGGACTTTTCTTTTTCTTCTGGGACCTACCATGCCTAGTTAAGCACCCAGGGAACTATCTAGGATGAAAAGTTAGTAGCAAATATGGCAACAGAATTAGGGCCCCTCCATTTTTTGAAACAGAAATATGTTTTGGCTCTTCTTATTGACACAACTGATGGTGGGAAAGCCCAGAGGGAGGTGCCATCCTTTGGGGTCCCTGGGAGATTTTGACAGTCAACATCTAATGAATAGGTACATTTTGTGACTGAAGGAAAGCCACCATTGTTGGCTGGTGCTGCTGGGGGACTGAGGAGACGTTCTCCTTTATGACTGTGGCCCCGCCTGCATATGGCGCCTACTGTGGAAAGAGAAAGAGTTGTGAAGGGCAGGTGCTGCACCCTCAACTCTGAAAATCTCACAGTAATTTTGATCGCAGTTTTACGAACACTAGGAGAAACATTTATAAATAAAGTGTAAAATTTGGAAGCAGTCATGCCAAAAGTTAGAAAAAAAGATGGAAATGTTAGATTCACTTTTTCCATATTCTTGTCTCCCACACATCTCTTTGAAAAGCAAGCTCTCATCGTCCTGCATAGTAAGAGTCTTCAGAACGTGGAAAGGAACTTCAGTGGCTTTTGCTGGGTTGGGCTGAAGGAAACCCCGGTGAAACCCACACCTGTAAAGATGCTTCTCACAGTGGGACTTTTATCGCTTGGGTCCTGGTCACAATCAATTTTTCTGCAAATAATTGGCTTTGCTTTTCTTATGGTGAGTCTCTAAGGACAGTGAGTTCCGTTCTGGGGACTGTGAGTTCTATGCTGTGTACATGTGTGCTTTGGAGGGTGACTGGAAGCACCATCGTTCCTTCCCATACTTTCAGGCTCAGTTACCGCTTCAGTCTGGACTGTTGTGAACAAGAATATGGAAGTCATTTTCCCCACATTGTTTACCCAGCTTGCCTGGGAAACACCAACTGGAGGATCAGAGTCCGGCTCTTCAGTTTGAACTCACTTTCCCTTTCTTTTCCTGGGACCACCCAGTGATTCAGAGCCCTGCATTCTGTAATGAGATTAATGTCAACAGTTTCCTGCGTTGAAGATTATTTTCCCAAAGAGTTCATGATTTCCTTCAGGACTTCTCCATCACCCCAGTGTCTGGCTACCTAATGATTGATTAACAGGTTGATCTTCTAGAAAGCTCAAATTACAATTTCTTTTTTTTAAAAAAGGGCAATCCAGCCTTTTCTCTGATTATCCGTCCTCCCCATCTCCCACTTGTCCTATGTTTTAGCCACACAGGCTGTTGTCATCCCCTAAAAGTGTGCTTCTGAGTCTCCAGGCCTTTGATAAATTGTTCCCTCCTCCTGAAATGCCATTCACCCCATCTGCCTTTTGGAATTCTGCCCTTCCCTCGGAATCTAGCCCAAGTCCCATCTCCTCTAAGAAGGGACTTTTCTAGATTGAATTAAACTTCCTTCCCCGGCCCTGCATAGTGGCTGCACCCAGTAGACTGTGAGTCTACTTTTTTCATCTTTTATTCTTACAAGTGCCTGGCTACACAGTAGGCATTTGCTATACTTTAATTACTACTAAAACTGTGTGATAAAATAAAACATTTAAATCTCACTGTACGTTTGCTGGTATTGCAATTTGTTACTCAGACTTTTTGTCACTTAGCCTTTGACTGTTTCGTTTCATGGAGAAAGACTACCTCTTTGTCACGCTGTAACAGAGACCATCGTTGCAGAATTTGATTGAGCTGGAGACAGCCTCTCCTTGCACACACCGCGGGCTTATGTCGATACCAATGTTGTGGGATTAGACACATGGACTCTCTAGCTCTGTGGTGAGGAAGGAGGCCTCGCCTTAGGTGGACTTGAGCATCAGCTTCTGTCAGTGAATCTGTCAGGAGGGCGCGACCACACCTGTCCAGCCTCTCACCTCCCACCCTCCAAGGACCAAAGCCTTACCAGTGTTCTCACCTTAGACTCCCTAGTTCTGTGTGCTCTGGGAGGTGTGGACGTCCCCAGAGCCATGCTCCTCACTGTCTGGTGGCAGAGGAGGACTTGGCATAAAGGACTCCGGGGGCTGGGGAGTTGGTGCTCACTTTGAATGACGGTCTTGGATTCACTAATCTGCAAAGTACCCAACCTGCAGAATCTTTTATGCGGTGACTTTGGTTATAGCGAATTAGCAATAAAACTCCTTGCCTGTCTCTCCTCTAAGAAACTTCTAGGAAAGTCTGTGGGTGGGGAAGATATGCCTGGAAGAGACGTTCTCACCTCTCTGCAGGCCCCGGGCTCACAGATGCAGGCAAGGACTCAGTCTCGGCTATGGTAAATACAGTCCAGTCCTTTAAGGTCATTTTTTTATTTTTATTTTTTTTCCTGGAAGGAGAAGGGCTGCCTTCCAGGGAACTTCTCAGAGGTTTGCTGGGACCCTGGCATCCCTGAAATAATGTCAAGCATCATTTCATCTTGCAAAATAACTTGCTGTCTCCACAAATGCCTGCATTTCTGCAGTAGTGGAAGCAGACATTTCAAATTTGCCCCCTTAGATATTTGCAATTATGAATTTATCTTTGTGTTGGAATACAAAATAGGCTCAGCATAAAATAATATTTGAAGAACGCTGTGTTTTCAAAAGCTGGCTTGAAAACTAAGAAAGGCTCAAACAAAATGTTCTTTTTAAACTGGCTTCTCCACTTATTAAGATCAAGATGAAGAATTAAAAATAAGACATCCTGAGATTAGGTTATTAGAAGCTGTATGGCTGATGACACAAACTGCTATGGGACCCAGGCAGGGCCTCACCTTAGCTGCGTTATCACTGCTATGGGACCCAGGCAGGGCTTCATCTTAGCTACATTATCAGTGCTGTGGGACCCAGGTAGGGCTTCAGCTTAGCTGTGTTTATCACTTTAAGAACTAAAGAATGTGGCTAGGCGCGGTGGCTCACGCCTGTAATCCCAGCACTTTGGGAGGCCGAGGCGGGCAGATCACGAGGTCTGGAGTTTGAGACCATTCTGGCCAACATGGTGAAACACCGTCCCTACTAAAAATACAAAAAATGATCTGGGCATGGTGGCACACGCCTGTAGTCCCAGCTACTCAGGAGGCTGAGGCAGGTGAATCACTTGAACCTGGGAGGCGGAGGTTGCAGTGAGCCCAGATCGCACCACTGCACTCCAGCCTGGCAACAGAGCGAGACTCCGTTTCCAAAAAAAAAATAAAAAATAAAAACAAAAAAACTAAAGAATCTTTTCTTTCTGTTAATATTTTGGCCTGAAAAATTGCACAAAGCAAACATGATGTCAAAAAAGGCATGTCAGCAGCCTTGAACATCAGTTAACTACAATATGATTTGGTAGGTTATTTTTTTGAAGAAACAGAGAGAAAACTATGAAAGCTGAGGTTCTTTGTTAGCAGTCTACAAAATTCATGTGCGGCATTTGTAAAAATCTGAACCAAAAAAGTAGAAATGGTGGAAAAATGTTTAGTTTGCCCCATGCTTTTAAAATGCCTTTTAAAGATATATTTACTGTAGTTGACTTTGGTTTTTTTACTGAGTACTTTTTTTCATTTGTCATATGAAAAAAATTATCCAGGGCTTTTACCTCCCTGTGTAAATTTTAAAAAAGAAAAGTATTTGTTATTTTGAATGTGTGTGGTCCCCTTCTCAAATATGTGCCTTATTTGGTGTCTCCTAAGAAAATCTTTCAGTGATGCCCTCCCAAGCGGCCCCTGCTCCTCGGGGTTGGGGAGCGTAGCCACTAGGCACGCAGCTCCTGCCAGGGGAAGCAGTAAGGGGGTCTCCAACCTGAAGACAAACTCTCACCTGGCCGGAGCGGGCTTGCCAGTGCTCAGGGCACTGTGCTCATTGGTGGCTTCACATCTGATTTTCACCTTTTCACCCAGGTTCAGCTAGCAACCATTTAGCAAGTCCTAACCCTTTGTGGCTGGATCTGTGGAGTGCTTTCTTTTCCTGGCAATTGTAGCCTTCCTGATGGACTAGTCCAGACTGGTTCTGATTTAGACTCTAGGACCAGTCCGGGGGAAGGGTTTAAAGCTAGTGTCATCTTCTGTGTGAAAAGACTTTGGGCAGAGGGGCAAGGGAAAGCCACGTAATTTTTGCAAACCTGATGCTGCCTCCTGGGCTTTTCTTACAGAAAAAAGAATCATAAGATTTCTCCTTCTGTTTTTGGGTCATAAAACATTATGTAACACACTAGAAAGCATTATATATATATATATATATATATATATATATATATATATATATTGAGATGGAGTCTCGCTTTGTTGCCCATGCTGGAGTGCAGTGGTGTGATCTTGGCTCATTGCAACCTCTGCCTCCTGGTTCAAGCAATTCTCTGCCTTAGCCTCCTGAGTAGCTGGGATTACAGGCACCCGCCACCACACCCGGCTAATTTTTGTATTTTTAGTAGAGACGAGGTTTCACCATCTTGGCCAGGCTGGTCTTGAACTCCTGACCTCGTGATCCACCTGCTTCGGCCTCCCAAAGTGCTGGGATTATGGGCGTGAGCCACCGCGCCCAGCCATGATACATATTTAAAAAAATTTCCATATCTTTCCTAAGTTTGCATATGTTAACTGGAAAACTGAGCCCAGAAGCCCTTTCTCTGAGTTGTAGCCTTTGTGAGATCTTCCATAAATCTCAAACAGCAACCATTTCTCAAATGTGCAGTGCAGTGCTGCTCCAAGTTGATCGCGTATCAGAATCACCTGGAGGTTCATTCAAACCTAGACTGTGGCCTCCACCTTGGAGCGTCTGATTCGGCAGGTCTGGGGAGAGGCCTGAAAATGTGCATTTGTAATGAGTACCCAGTGACGCTGATGCAGCTGGTCTGAGGGCCACACTCTGAAGGATGGCTGTGGAAGCACAGTGAGACCTCATTTAATGTCATCCATAGATTCTTGGAAACTGTGACTCTAAGCAAATCAACATATAACGAAAACAATTTTCCCATAGGCTAACTGATGATGTAAACAAGAGTCAAGTTCCTGTGGCATATTTCTGGTCACAAAAGGATCACTGAACTTTTCAGTAAAGACCCAGAACACTTCAAATATTAAACATTGAAATAAGTGTGAGCTATACGTACATTTAGGAAAGATGAATAAAAACAAAGAGGTTCATTATTTACCTGCTCATTCCAGTTCAGTGTCTGGGGTGACAAGAGACCATCCTGGCGGCTCAGCTGCCACCCCATCGCAGGGCACACACACACACACACCTAAGCTCACTCAACCTGGGACCACATAGACACGCCAGTTCACCAAACGGCACAGCTTTGGGATGTGGGAGGAAACCAGAGGACCCAGAGGAGACCCATGTGGATGTTGGGGGAGCATGGAAATTCCACACTGAGAGTGGCCCTAGCTGGGAAGAAATTGTTTTTCTTCATCCACGTGATAATGAAATGACATTGAACAAAATGATGTTATTTGAGGGCCTGCTGTATCATGAAAAAGTATAAAGTAAAATGTATTTAATATATTCCTGCTTCCTGGCTTTGGAGTTTATTTAACAGCATTTTTATAATCACTAGGTTATTCCATGATTCTTTGCTAGCTTTCACATTCTATCTTGCCCCTTGAAATTAGAGTGCACGTCCTTAAATTGAAGCAATTCATTCTTACACCCCAAGACAAGCCTGGGGTGCACAGTATGAAGTACACAAATATCCATTTTTAAGAATGAGTAAAACAGGTGCCCAGCCTGAAGCTGTACTTCTGCTTTTTTGGATATTTGGACACATTTCTTCTTCTGATTGCTATGCTCAACCATGTTTTCCCAGACAAAAGCTGAGGGCTACTCCAAAGGAATCGTTTACACTTTTATGTTGAGACTAAGCCCTAGACCTTTCACTAGGTGGCTAAACAGAAAAGAGAAGGCATCTACTGCTTGGCTCACTTAGAGCCCCGAGATCTAACTCAACAGAGGCTTTGCTAATTTTACTTAATTTTTTCAAATAAATGTGGTATTTCCCTATTGGCGACTCACTTTCAATGGCCTGGGTTAAAGAAGCCAAATAGACCACCAGGTGCACAAACTCGTCTTGAACCTAAGAGCCAGCTGTATGTCCACAGGGCGTCTGTTTTTTGTGAGAGAGCTCAGCTCTCCACAAATGCCCCTTGGAAGATCCCTAAACACTTGAAGGTGAGCGTCCTTGACCACCACCTACAAGAACACTCAGGGTGTGTGTGTGTGTGTGTGTGTGTGTAACATTATCCTTTCATGATGCATGTTTACCATGTACAAATGACCAGGTCGACAGAGTAAATAAGGCGTTAGTTGAATCTCTCTGACAATTGAGAAAAGGCAGTTTAAAGTTTAAATATCAGTCCTTCTCAAACTTGGCTGCACGTGAGAATTCCCTGGGAAGCTTTTTAAGAATAATCAATGCCCACACCTAATCTTTGACCAATAAAATGGAAATTTCTGAAGATGGGATTTCAGGATTTAAAAAAATTCTCCAGAGAATTCCAACATGCAGCTTAACCAGTGATCTCAGCCACAGTTTTTGGGGTCAACTGATCTGTCAGTTTTATAATGGGATCCTTTTCCACTGTAACCACAGGCACTGGGCAATCTTAGAAGCAGCAGGTACCTTTTCCGCCTGGGTGGGAAGCTGAGCCTCAGCGTCCCTCCATTGAGCAGCGTCATCTCAGGAGCACTATTTCCCTAACTTACCCCTTCTCACCCACAAAGTGAGAGAGCTGAGGTGACTTAGAATCTGCTGCAGTCTTGTGGTTAATGAAATGTAGCCATAATTCTTTGAGGCGGCTTCTATCAAGACACGGAGTCTACTTCCCCACTTTATGTGAGGCTGCCCTCATGACTTGTAGAATGCAGAAAAAAGGATACTGTGCTCCAGTGGCCTCAAAGTTTCCACCTTTGCCCTCTTGAATGCAGCCCTGAGATAGCCATGTGAGGAAGCCATACAAGCTTCCTGGAGGATGAGAGACCACGTGGAGGAGAGACAAGGTGCCCAGCCTACAGCCAACACCAACTCTCAGACGTGTCTGTAAGGCCGTCTTGGGCTATCCTGAATGTCATCTAAGTGAGACTGTGTGAAACCAACAGTAGAACTGCCCAGCCAACCCATAGAATCCTGCTAAATCAGAAATTGATGCTGTTTTAGGAGACTGAGTTTTTGGTGGTTATTATTCAGCAATAGGTGCCTGAAACAAATAGTGACTCCATAAATTGTTACCATGACTTTTGCACATGCACCCCCAGGGTAACATTGCAATGCACTGCAAATGCAACTTTAAAAAGCACTGATTTAGCCTCGTTCTCGGTGGAAGCAATCCAGCTTTATTTTAAAGCATCTTAGTGAGCTACTGGTACAGTATTTCTCACAGTGAGCCCATGATGCATTTTTTAGTGTGTTTAAGATAATAAAGTTTAAAATAGACCAGAGAGATGTAAAATAAAAATCAATCAGTGGTGGATGCTAAAAAAATCTGTGTTTATGGATACAAATGACATACAAGGGAATTTTTAGGATGCAAAACTAAAGGGTGGAGTATCCAGAACTTTGGGTAGAACTTTCAGAAATTCCAAAGAAAGACTGACATTCTTTGGGTACTCGAAAAGTTGAACTGAGATGCTTCTGGAAACTTAATTTTATTATTATTTGTACTCAGTCAATAAATACTTTTTGAGTCCCCACAAGGTGCATGGAGCTTTACTGGGTATTGAGTTGGAAAATGGACATGGCTCCCAAACTCAAGGTGTGTTTCACGTTCCTATCTCATCCTTTCAGTTTTCCAAGTTATTAGCTGCTGTCAACAGGCATTTCTTAATCCTAACAGTTGGGATTCACATTTAGTTCTTCTGGAAATGATCGTGGTTCTTCAGTGCAAAGAGGGAGTCAAGGTTCCCAGGAGGATGCTGTGGAGCGTGTGTTGGGCTGTGACCAGGAAGGGCCCTGTCACACCGTTCAGAACAGAGTCAGGAGGGGTGGCGCGTTTCATTTGACAGTGTAGACAAGGGGCTTCTACTGGGCAACAGCCATGTGATTCAGCGATCTAGAATTAATTCAGGGAGGAGGCTTTGCCTTGTGACTAGCCACTCCAACTTTTATCAGTTCCTCATATTATACACACACACACACACACACACACACGCACACACACGTCTGCTGGGGCTGCCACAACAAAATACCACAGACTGGATGGCTTAAACAATAGGAATGTGTTCCTTCCAGTCCTGGGGTCTAGGAGTGACCAAGGTGTGGGCAGGGTTGCTTTCTCCGAGGCCTCTCTCCTCGGCTTGCAGATGGCCATCCTCACTGCACCCCGCCTTAGTCTTCCCTCCGTGTGCACATTCCTGGGGTCTCTCGTGACCACATTCCCTCTTATAGGGGCGCCAGTCGGACTGGAGTAGGACACACTCTAACTGCCTCACTTTAACTTCACCACCTCTTTAAGAGCCTCCCTCCAAACACAGTCACATTTGGAGGTGCTGAGGGCTAGGGCTTCCACAGAGGAATTTTGGGGAGACACAATTCAGCTTATAAATATACATATGTATATATGAATACACATATAGGTGTACATATATATACTTTTAAGTTGACCAGAAGTATGCCTGCCTTTGTTTCTCTGTCAGGGGGTTGGTATCAGTTCTCTGCCTTGTGGACCACCCTACGATGTGACAGATACAGACAAAGGGAAGGGGCAGGAGGGTGGTTTGAAAGCAATAGACACTCAAGTCAGACTCAAGTCAGAATCGCTGAAGGCAGAGACCAGGAAAGCTCCAGGAAGTCTGGAGCTGGCAGTAGTGACAGAAACTCAAATCTTTGCATCCAGGGACGACACAAAGCTGTGGGCCAGCCCCACAGCATCAGGAGGGCATCAGTTTGCACACTTCTGAGCAACTTAAGTGGGACAAAAACCTCACCTTCTCGAGTGTGATTGCTCAAGTTCCTATTCAGAAATAATTGTCAAAGAGGAAATTACATTTTTTTTGGTGGCTCTTTTCCTTCTTCTCATTTTTAAACTCTCTAGACTGTGATAGGCAGATAGGAGTTTTGCTTCCTTAAATAAAAGCCACTTAGTTCCTGTTTTCTGTCATTGGAGGCATTTCAAATAAAAAGCCAGGTTATCAGATAGACATGAAAAACCTACTTCCTAACTGAAGGGGAATTCTGCAGATAACTAAGGCATCTGAGAATAGGGATTGAGGATGTCTGCATGAAGTCCAAAAACATGTATTCATTTACAAACTCAACAGATTGTTTTCTAGGATTTACTCACTACTCATGTCCGGGGAGCCTTTTTCCAAATAAGTCTGACGAAGACCTTTGCTCAGCTTTTATGGGAGAAGCTTTTGAAGCCAGCCAGAGGGGAGACTTCCCACAGCCTTCCCCAGGAAGGGCTGGAGCCATCACAGCAGGAGGTGAAGTGCTCCTGATGGCCATGGATGAGAGAAGACAGGGTTTTAAAAAGGAAATATGAAAAGCCTAACCCAGGAACAAACAGGGAGACGATGTTAACATCGAAGTCCTGAAAGTGGAATTGTCAGCAAAAATGGCCAGATGAAAACATCAGATCCTGAAGACTCTGCATCCCATGGGCAGAAGTCAACATGAGGAGACTGGGGGATGCTGCCTAGGTTCCCAGAGAGTCCTGAGTGGGACAGCTTCCTGCAGGTTTTCAGCCCTATAGTTAGTCTGCCTTTCTGCACACTTTTGTTTGTTTGTTGTGTTTTGATCATGATGGGATTGAAAGCTTTAAAGAAGGCAGATTCCAAGAGCTTGCGCGAATTTCTGCAATGGTCCCTGGATGCCAAGATTTATACATTTTACTCAGAGCTCATTAAATTAGTAAAATATGTAAACATTTCCTGTACTGCTTTTTCTCAACAGGGAAACCACTTTTTCCCCTGAAAGAGAGCCATGTCTGAGACACACAATCACACAGGAGCCTGAGTTTCTTCTGTGGTGATGAAGGGACCTGCTTGGCGTGAGTGTGACTGTCTAAGAGCAGAGGGTCCTCAGATGTCTTTCTGGGAGCCCTGCCTGGTGTCCCTCAGCTGGTCTGCAGTGTTCTGCGGCGAAACACAAGCACGGCAGTCTCTTCCCAATCCACAGACCAATTAAACTTGGTAGAGAAAACTTGCTTAGTTTTACATTTTCTCCCCATATTTACAACAAATTTGCAACTCACATTTGTCTATGTTGGAATCTACTCCATGGTACTATTTGCTTTGGCATAAAGTTGCCAAGTTATTTTACAGCGAACGTGTTAAACTTTCATAGTGATCAAAAAAACTTTCCTGTGACTTTCAGACACTCTGGTCCTTGAACAAGGGTGTCCCCTGCGGTGGTCTGCTTGACTGTCCTTCCATGAGGGCAGGGGCTGTGTCCTGTTAATGTTGACATCTTCTCCGTAGGACTCGCATATAGTCGGCATTCAGTAAAGGCTCATGGACTAGATGAATTCTGGTAGGGTCCATCTTTGAGCATGAAGCATGTGTGGCTCTGGCTCTGCAGCTGGCGGTGACGAAATGTCATTAAAGGGCAGGGGATCCATGAGCCCCAAGAGTCAGAAGGGAGGAGGAGGGAGAGTTACCTTCTGGTTTCTGGGACTTTATGTACCAGGCTCTACCCAGATGTGGAGGGAGGACATATTTCCTCTGTGGTAGTGAGTATGGTTTTGCCTGTGGTCCATTTTGGAAGTCATACTTCCATTTTGGAACTCTATCCTAGCTGCCCTTGGTAGAGGAATTTCTTAAAAACTTTTACAAAAGCCCAGGAAAAGACCCCGAATGATGGGAAAAGGTGGCCACAGAACCAGGACAATGGCTGGTTCCCCAGAGTTTCTCTCTTTTTCTTTGATGGCCACAAGAATACAGAGAAACTCTTTGTCCAAAGCCAGGAAGGAGGTTCCTCACTATGAGTGGTGGTGAAAAGTGAATCTCTCCTTAAGGAACAGAAAGTGATGGACCTGGTGATAGTTGACTAGTTGGGTGCGGGTTAGATAAAGACTTATGAGTCAAATTTTTTTCGTATCTTTCTCAGAGCTGTATATTTCACATAGTAAAAAGTATAACTATGTTTTTCTTTCTTTTTTTTTTTTGACGGAGTCTTGCTCTGTCGCCAGGCTGGAGTGCAGTGGCACAATCTTGGCTCACTACAACCTCTGCCTCCCGGGTTCAAGTGATTCTCCTTCCTCAGCCTCCTATAGCTGGGACTACAGGCACGCACCACCACGCCTGGCTAATTTTTTGTATGTTTAGTAGAGATGGCGTTTCACCAGGTTGGCCAGGATGGTCTTGATCTCTTGACCTCGTGATCTGCCTGCCTCGGCCTCCCAAAGTGCTGGGATTACCGGCGTAAGCCACCATGCCTGGCCAACTGTTTTTCTCTTAATGGAAAGAAAATTATTCCCAGTAAGAATTGATTTTCCTTTCTGCACCCTTGAAGACCTCTGCATCCTTTTTAGAGCTTGGATATTGGGGTGGTTGTGTCCAAGGATACTACTCAGTGAATCTGGAACATGAGAATCACCTGGGGAGCTCCCAGTGATCCTAAGGCCTGTGTTGGACCCCGTCCAATTGCTTCAGAATCTTTGATTCAGGCATCAGTATTTTAAAAGTTTGTCAAAGGGTTCCAAAGTGAAGACAATACTGGGAACCACTGCCTGGAGTCCACTATAGTCCTCAAATGCAAAGGTTTCGATTTTTAAAAAATGTTCAAAGGTTTCTTTTACTTGGAAAAAGTGTATTTTAAAAAATAATCTCATAACTCAAAAGTTACCAAAGGGATTTTTCCCCTTAAACTTTCCATTAATAAAAAACAAAGCAAACTTATACTGAAAACAATTATGAGAAAATTCAGCCCAAAGTATAAATTTCCAGAAAGTTATGGGCAAGTGAAAAAAAAAGGCAAAAACTATCACTGAAAGAAAAAATGCTTCTTACAGGAATTTCATTTTAAATTCATTTGCAATGAATGTCTAATTTCAAAGGTGGATAAACAGCATTTGCCAAAAGTCCCACCTCTGGTGGTGCTAAGAAGCTCTGTGTCGAGTGATGGAAATGCCCACAACAGAGTTAACTCAGTCTGACTCAATGTGGGTTGTAAAAAAAGAAATTAACAAATTTTAACAGTAAGAGCACAAGTGGGCGACAAAATGACTAGCAACAAAATGACTGGTTGAAAAGGATTATCTTGCCAGCCAGGATGGATGGTTCATTTTGCAAACACAACTTTTCTAAATACCATGTCAGCCTTATCTTTTGGTGGCAAAAGAAATGCGTGTTTCCAATTAGTGAGATAATAATACTACACTCTGCAAGGCTCTAGACTACTCTGCAAGGAGCAGAAAAAGTGGATGTAATACATCAGTTATTGACATGGCACAACTGCACCAAGTAATTGTTAACTCTTTGCATTGTATTAATCTGGCACAAGACATTGAGTTCACTGATTTTTGTGACATCAGCTTCCCATTAGCTGCAGGACAAGTAGAAATTCCTCGGGCTGATGTTTAAACCCTTCCATGATGAGGTCACACTGTGCCTTTCCATCCCTGTACCCCTCTGGTGCCTTTTTTTGGGCCAGTCTTCCTAAAATTTTTCTAGTGAAGAGACACAATGACAAATGAGAGTCTAAGAGAGTCTCCCAAGCCCTCTGTTTTCCCCTCTCTACCATTACTGGGGTCTTCCCCTAGGTCAGACTCTGTTACACATTTTACAAATTGATCTTCTTTGCGCCTAACTGTAAACCTGAGAAGTGGGAATTATTATTCTCTTTTTACTTATGATCCCATGTCACTGCTGAAGTCTCCTTCTTACTATACCAGGGTTTGTCTTCATAATAAAGAGAGTACTTTTTCACTCTCAAATCACCAAAGTTGAGGTGCAGGGAGATGCTTAGTCCTGGGTCATGCTAATCTCTTGGATGCTTTTGACTGAGCACACATGTTTGCAAGTGAACTGGAGTGAAATAACTCAGGAGTAGGCCAAGCTGGAATTGCTCTGCAGGAATGGAGAGGTTGGGCATTCCTTGTTCAACTTTTCTGTTGCGTTGCTTAACTCAGTGTCGGTCATGGCCATGACAGTGGGGATGATGGGAGTAGCTTATGGAACAGAAAGGAAGGGACGGGCAGATACCAAATCCCGTTCAGCCCTCCTCTGCTATGCCTGCTGCCTTCTGTGGGCGAAGGGTGCTTTGCATCTCTGGGCCTTCATCCCTTTTGTCCCTCTACTGAAATGTCCTTTCCACTCTTCTCCAGAGGCCCAATCCTGCCTCTCCCCACAAGGCCCAGCTCAGAATGCCCCCTGCCCCTCACTCCCAAATCCTCCTGTTTCTCTCAATGAGGTTAATTGTCTACAGTGGCTGTCCCTCAGAAAGATATGTCTAAGTCCTAACCTACACTACCTGTGCAGGTGATCTCATCTGGAAATAGAATCTTTGCTGATGTAATTAAGGTAAGAATTTTGAGATGAGATCATCCTGGATCAGGGCGGGCCCCAAATCCAATGATGGGTGTCTTTAAAATAAAAAAAGGAGAAGATTCACAGAGGAGAAGCCGTGTGAGGACGGAGGTAGAGACTGAAATGATATGTCTACAAGCCAAGGAGCACGGGGGATGCCAGGACCACTGGAAGCCAGGAGAAGGCCCGGACACGTTCTCCCTTAGAGCCTTCCAGGGGCACCCACCCAGCGGAACCATTGACTTTGGACTTCTAGCCTCAGAGCTGTTTGTGGTAATATGTTACAGCGCCCCTGGAAATGAATACACTGCCTTTTCCTGAACCCTCCTATTATTCTATCTTATTTTCTCTTGAGACCCATCAGTTCTGACACTATGTTTTATTTTTTCACACACACGTTTGCCTTCTACCAGATCACAACCCCCAGAGGGCAGGATCCAGCTTGACTGCCCTCATGCCACCTCTCTCGAGGATTCCTGAAGGGTTGGTACTCTGGTAACGTCTGCATGGTACTGCACGAGGAAGCTGGAACACCAATGAGTTAATGCCCCTGAAGGGACTTGACCTACTCAGAGGGAGCTGGAGCACTTCCTTGGCCTCCATGGCAGCCCCTCCCCTCCATGGCTGGGTCAGCCTGATTCTGGCTCAGCCCTGAGACTTCTTTGTTGCTTCAAGTCTTAGGATGTCCTCACCCAACCTCCCTGGTAGACTTCAGACAGCACTGGGTGAGGGGCTTATCCTCTTTGCACCCCCGTTGTCCTCATCAGCACTTAGAGCCCTTGAGGACTTGGTCTCCAGCCAGATTTCAGGCTCAGTTTGTCTTATCTATCTGCTTGGCCGGTCCCCCAGCCCCCTGTCCCTACGGCGAACTCTCTGACTGCAGTGCAGTGATACCAGCCCCTTGGCAGTGGGTTGATTTGCGTGCCCACCTGCCCCCAACCTTATTTATGTGTTGGAGTCCCCAGTACCTCAGATTGTGGCCTTACTTGGAGATAGGATCGCTACAGAAGGAATTTGGTTAAAGTGAGGTCTTTAGGGTGGGCAATCCAGGATGACTGATATACTCACAAAAACTAGAAATTTGAGCACAAATATCTATAGAGGGAAGAGGATGTGAAGACGCAGGGAGAAATCAGCCATCTACCAGCTGAGGAGAGAGTCCTGGAACAAACTCTTCTCTCACAGCCTCAGAAGGAACCAACCCTGCTGAAACCTTGATCTTGGACTTCCAGCCTCCAGAACCGGGAGATGTACATTTCTGCCATTTAACCCACCCAGTCTGTGGTCCCTTGTAATGGCAGCCCTCGCAGGCGACCACTCTAGTAGTTCTCAAACCATCCAAACCCTTCCCTGGGGGCAGGCGCCATGCTCAGAGGTTTACCTGAATTATCTCATTTAATTCTCTTAAAAACACAGTATCTGAAGTTCCTTTTTATGAAAAGAAGTGTTGTCTATGCTGGTTGGCCTGTGCTGACATTGTAAACGAACCCATCTGAATGAATCAAAAACAGCATCCACAGGATTGCATGATATCCCAGAGACTACAACGGGAGGGACAGTTCAAAGGGCATAGCCATGCTCAGGCCAGCGTGAGTGGAGATGCCAGGGCTTCTTGTGGTCATCTGATATTAGAGAGGGTGGAACTTCCCACATTAGTAAGAGAAAGAATTTTTTCTAACTTGGAGGAAGCCATTCTGCAAGGAGAAAATCCATTTGTGACGCCCAGTTTGAAAGACTCTTACCTCACATGTGACTAGGGCATCTGTGTCAGAAAGGAAGTGGGTGACTTATTGTATATCAAGTGCTCAGAAGAGTGACAGGCACATAGTGAGTTCTGGGTAACTGTGGACCATTATTATTATTAGTATTCTAAAGTTTCTCTGTCAAGAAAGAGTGTCACAAACAATGATGGCTCTTACCTTGTACACTATGAGCTGATCCTATGAAGTTTATAGGACCACAGTTATCTACTGCAAGGATAAAATAGAAGCCATTTTTCTAGAATATTTCAGAAAGTAAAAGAAGGTGACACAACCCCAACCATTTCCTGCCAAAGTCCTACATCTGTGGCTACAAACTTTGCGGAGCTGGTTTTTTATTGTGATGCTCAGTGAACCTCTCAGTTCTTACGTGTGGCTGCAAGCTTCTCTGCTATCATTTGGGCCTCTGTAAGGCTGCAGAGTGAGCCTTCTTCATGGCCCCTCCTTTTGCAGGTGTTTATATCTGCTCTCCAGTAGAAAACCCTTCTCCACACTTTGCCATTAAGCAGTTTGCCAGAACAATTTGAAGCAAATAGGGAGGTTGTGGGAGAGTTCCCAAGTCACCCCTCAGAGAGGGACTGAGATCAGAAACTTAGTAATTCTAACCTTATCAATCATCTTGGCTGTGAAGACCATCTTCACTGGCCTGGATCTTCCTTCCCCCAACCAAAACAAAAAACCAGTTAGCAGCCAGCACTTGCACCACACACCTGCTAAGTGCGAGAAATTCTGTGTTGGTTATTTCTATTTAAGCTACCTCATTCTTAGTTCTCTAAACTATGTGTGACAGCAGCTCATTTATTCTTCCTCAAAATTCTGTAGTGCAGATAAAGCTACTTCCTTAATGGATGAGGAAACTGAGTGAAATTTGCCTGGGTAAAATACTCAGGAAAAGACAGATTTAGGATTCCAATGTTTGTCTTCTTGGCTTCAGGTTCTAGGCTATTTCCAAATCCCCTGAAGCTTCTCAGTTTGGGAGTGCCTGAGTCAGGGAGACCATTTAGGCTGGAAAGGACACAGTTGATGAAATACACTGAGAAGGTTCCATATATGAGGTCTCTCCAGAGATGTCTGGAATTCCTCAGTCAGAATCTCTGTTTTCGGCTAAGGTGCATTTACAAAGGGGCAGCAGAGGCTCTCAGTACTGACCTGGGGGGCACACAGCCCCCTGTTCCAGTGGGTCTCTAGATCAGATGGCACCACCAGCCAACGGAGGGCACAGGTGAGTATGGATGGCAGGAGGGGATGAAGAGGCTTCAAGAAGAGGCCGGAAGAGCAGGAAGAGTCAATGCAACAGGTATTGTGGGTGTTAATGGGAGCCAGGGTCTGGGCTGATTGCAGGCTGTGGGCTGGAGGGACCTGGTCTACGAGGGAGGAAGGTGGAGCACGTCTACAGCAGTGTGTGGGTCACGAGCGCCAATGGGAAAGAACATAGAAGGCAAATTCAAGCTATGTTTCTATGACCTTCGTGTCCCATATTGAAGGAACACATGCTGAGCTTTTGGAAGTTTTGTTCCTTTGAAACAGGTGACCCAGGCAACCCTTCCCAAAGCAAAGAAGAGGTCATTCTCATAATGCTGTGTACATCTCATCATCCTGGCAGCCCTTTGCCCACAGAAGAACCCTATGAACTGTGAAGGGGAAGCAGGGTGTGTAATAGAGAAATAACACCCCATTTCAACTCTGTTCTTGGCGGGAGCCTAGAGTTGCTCTGAACCTTCTCATGAAAGATGGAGACAGAGCAGCTCTCTTTCGTGTGTCCAATTTCCTACATGATAAACTGACTTATTGGGTTATGTGGTCACAAATATGCTATAAGGAAAAGAAATGCCATTGTTTGTGTAATACAATCTTTAGAGGGAAACAAAACTAACAGTTAGCTTGAGTCCGGGAATTGGTAGTGAATTACTAAAATTCAACTGTTTCTCTTCCCTTCATATCTCTGCACACAACACAATTCTTTCTTTAAAAACTAATCTGTATGAAATATGAGAAAAAGCAAAAATAGGCTATGAGGTCGTCTGGTAACAATAATGGAAGTAAATGGAGATCTAAATGCTTCCTGCAAAACTTCTTTTTGTGAGAGCTGGAATCTGTCAAGGACCCAGACTTTGCTAGGATGACTGTCTTCAGAGCCTTCTCCCTGTCACATTCCTACTTTCAAGGGTGCCGTGCTTTGGCATAATGTATTCATTGCAAGTGACACGTCTTGGTCGAGTGTCTAGAAGACACTGTCACGTTCTCTTTGTTGTAACAGTCATGAGTCAGTGAAAGGACCAGAGGCTTCCTGAAGATCTTAGCTTTGTAAACCTGTAATTGAAACTGCTGGCACTCACGGAAACTCGGCGACACAAGGGTCAGAAGCCAGCATGAAGACCAGAGAATTTCCTAAACTGATAGTGAGATCCTGGTCTTTGTCCCCATCCTGCCTTTCCTCTCTGTCACAGGTGACAGCCTGCACGCCAGATAGATGCAGCTTCTGTTAGAATCTGTAGCTCTTGGAAGACCTGGAAAAAAGAAAATGAGAATTTCGCTGATTCTTGGATTGACTGTGAACTGCAATGGAAATGCTCCAAGGGAAGCCAGGCACCAGTGAGACCTGGGCAGCCCCCAATTAGACGCTTGGTCCGTGTGTGTCCCTTTCTATCCAGATCGGTCCTTGATTAGCCTTCTCTTCACTTTCCAGACAGCATCTGCAAAGGAAGACACACCACAAACATACCTGGATCTGAAAGTGTGAGGCGCCTGTGAAGGAACCATTAGGTGGCCTTGGTGTGACAAAGCGTTCCCTGGCACACATGACCTGAGCTTTCTACCAGGTCCTGTCTCCAAGGGGAGAAGGAACCTGTGTTGAGATATGGGCCAGCTAGGTGACACGGCTTCCTTCACAGAGCTGATGTCTCAGCATGGCTCCCACTCAGCCCCCATCACCGGCAAGTGCCAAGTCGTGGCCAAGTGTTTTGATAATAAAACAGTAACAATAAATGATAGCTACTATTTTCTCCATGACTTTGTTTTGAAAGCATCAAAAGCCAGCAAAAAGACATTCCTGCTCCCCCCACCTTCTCAGCTTTGTTGTAGGTATAAATAAAAAGTGTAATTTAACAGATCAAAAGAAAAGCAGAAGGCCAGGCAGATCATAGGCGCTTAATAATGAAAAGAAAAATTTACAAAAAGCTCAGAATGTATAAGGAGTTTGAAGGTTGAATAAAAACTCATGGGTATGCAGGGGGGTTGAGACTTTCCTTTTTAACAAGGACAAACTTGTAAGTTTCCCTTCCAGTCTCAGCAGCCACGACAAGGTACCATAACAAAATTATTTTAAGTCGGGGAAAGACAAATTCTGAACATGCAGGAAGAAGAGAAGCCCTAGAAGGAGTATATTTCTTGACTTCTGGACTCTCCTCCAGCTCTTTTGCCTAGGAACCTCCTAGCTTCAATTCAACATGAGAATTGTGGACAGAAAACAACTGTGGCTTTGGCAGGGATTAAGAAGTTGAGTGGGGGTGGCCCTCACTGTCCCTTGATTTAGGAGGGGAAGGCAGCTTTATTTTCAAGAGCAGATCTGAGCTGAATAAGAGAAATGGAACAAACAGAGAGGGCAAAACAAGAGACCCATAAATATCATTAAGCCTCAGCATGTTTTCAAAACATCTCAACCCTCCCAGAAGCACATGGTGATCCTAACACATGACAGTGAACTTGGACAATACCAGGGCCTCAAGAGGCCTTCTGGTGGTTGGTGGTGGGGGTGGGGGATGCAGAGGGAGCTGTGGAGGGTGGAGGAAGGGTTGAGGCAGGGCATTGTAGCAGTTCTCTCCTTCTCCAAAGACCAGCAGAAGGGATTCTGTTGGCTGTCTTGAAAAAGCCCAGTTACTCTGTGGGGTAGGCTGAACTGTCAGTCCTAAATATATATGTTTCTAACAACAATTTTCTGCTTGAAATAATAAATAAGAAATAAGGTTGCATTTTGTTTTCCTCTCTCTTATCACCACCAGGGCCCTTCAGATTCTTTAGACTGCCAAGATTAAGGGCAAACGGCCAGTGGTGACCCCTACTTAGGCGCCAATGAAGATGACATGCATTTTTCTAATGGATCATACTACTGTGTAACTTCATTCTTTTTAAACATGTCACCCATACTGTGCAATCACAGACTGTTCTTTGGAAGCAAACAGAAATCTAAATCCTTCCTGCAAAACTTCTTTTTGTGAGAGCTGGAATCCATCAAGGACCCAGACTTTGCTAGGATGACTGTCTTCAGACACTTCTCCTTGGCACATTTCTGTTTCCCACGGTGCTGTGTTTTGGCACAATGTACATTTTGCAAGTGACACACCTCTCCCTCACTGCCAAAAAGCAGTAAGTGAGGCCAGGTGTTCTTTAACTCAAACTCCGGAGACGGCCCCATCCTTCTAAATTTTGAAAATTAAAAAAAATGTTCCCTGATGCTCAATACTTGTTCTCTCTTCACCCTTCTCCTGCCCTTCTCTCTCTCTCCCCTCAAACCTCCCCTCTGTGTTTTCTGATCTTCGTGAAGGATTTTTATTTTCTCGAGGGATGAAACAGCCTGGGTTGTTGCATGCTCATTCGTGTTATTCTTCTTTGTGTTACTGTCAACTAAGTAGATTGTGTCATTTATTTTGGGTGGCTGTATAGACTATAAGCCAAACACAGAATTTTTGCTTTTTCTACAAACCCAGTAGACAGCAGGACAAAAGGACACTTCAAACCAGTAAGATGCCATTTTTTTTTGTCCTTGTGAAGGAAAATGAAAAGGAATAAATTGTTAATGTCTTCTCTTTTAGGAGATAGGATGGAGTGCCACCAAGATAGAAGACAAAAACATAAGCTGTGAAATATGATTATAAAACAGTGACATGAGTGCCAGAAACTACGGAGGAAACGTCTCCTTGTTCTGGATCCACACTCCATACGTGGTCATTGAAACGTGGCATCAAATGGGAGGAATGTGGTGGGCCAGGTCAGGGGAAGAGCACCAAGCAGGGCCTTTCCCTGGGAGATGGCACCACGTGACATGCTTCATACGGAAGCACATGGGCCCTCAGCGCTGGTATCTTGCTTCACCTGGGGATGGTGATGAAATGATGCAGAGCTGACTCAATACGATATGTGGGATCTTCCATCGTGAAGCAGCTGGGAGCACCAGGAGGCAGGTTTTCCCGTGCTTATGGAAAGCACCACATTGTTCTGCTGGGGACATGTTCTTTTACTCCAAGGAGTAGTGGATGTGCAACGGGCTGTCCTGCCCGTAGAAATGTGTGGGGCTGGCTGCTGAGAACAGATGGCAACTGGCTGGCTCTGATGCCTCAGAAGAGGTGAATGCATTCGGAGAGGCCACAGCTGAGAGTCCCTCAAACTGGGGAGTTATTATTCTAAAAGTTGGATTTTTAGTAAGATTTTACCAGGTGAGGCTGATTAAATGATGGTGGCAGGGGCGGGGAGAAAAATAAAAGTGAGTTGAAGTCAACTTCTCCAGTTAATGGATGTACGTCTCCTTTACCCAGTGTTCATGGGTCAGAAATCTCACTATTCCACTTAGTAACACACTTCTAGAATTTTTGGCTTCTGTTGTCCTGAATTTGAGCTCTTCTAGGACATTTTGTTTTGCAATGGAGGAATACTTCCAGCAGGGCACCAACGGTGGCTCCACTGATTGCCAGTCGAGACTTCTATCTGACCATTCGGGTCTCCTCACACCACTGAACCGCACAGCAAAGAAGGGCATTACTCCACTGGCTGGGGTGGACATGCAACCACCAAGAGGAAATGTGGTTGTTGCCATACAGTGGGGCAAGGGAGGATTCTCTGGAGCACAGGGGACTCTCTGGGCTGTCCCTTAGCTCTTCCATGTCTAATAATAAATGTTAAGGGAAAACTATAGTAACAACAAAAATGCAGGGTCACTGACCCCTTAGGAATGAAGGTTCCAGTCACTGTGTAGACAACCCTCACAAGCTGAAACCATGGCCGAGGACAAAGGAAAGGGAATGGCCAGTGCAGAAAGAAGCTGTACACATCAACGACAGCCTCATGATCAGTCAGAGGAAGGGGGACCAAAGCCACTCCGTGTACTCTCTCACATTCGTCATAAGTGTGTGCATGAGTGTGCTTACATATGAACATATTTTGTCTTCTACTTTCTCCCTCTCTTTACTTCTTTGAGCAAGTATTGTTGGAGATTAATTTACAATTTTGTCTTTAGGTAACACGTTATTTGAATTGCCTGTGACTGAATTTGAGGAACAACGCGCCCACCCCAGAGATGGACAGTGGCCTGTTTTCAGGAGATGGCAGCATTGATGACTGGGACATTGTATCTCCTCATTCAAGGGAGAGAATGGGAATGCCTCCATTTCTTATGAAAGAGGCCCCACATCTTGTTAAGTTGAAACATGGATGTCTTGGGAGTTCCAAAGCTCACAGAGGGGAGTGTGTGGAAGCAAAGCCCAGGGCAGGCTGTGCCGAGTATGGAGCTTTGGTTTCTCAGTCCCAAGCCTGCTATCCTCCACCCCGAGATGCTGGGCTGGGATGTTGCAAATCAATGCCTGCCTTGCTGCCTGGCTCCCTGTGAGGTCCTGCTGATCGGGCCGCTGCAGGCTGGAGGAGGGGGAAGGGACTTGCTCCTTCCTGGTTTGTCCTAGTTCTGCTTTCTTTCATTCGGTTCCCGTCAGACACCTGTCCGTGTCTTCAGGTTGGCAGTGGCAGTCCCATCCAGTAGCAGGAATTGAGATCAATTTTCAGTTTTTTCCAAGGTTCTCAGAACTGGCCTCATCACACTCTCTTAGGGCCGTGAGTGCCTGTTGCCCAGCGTCTCTCCCCTCTTCAGAGGTCAGGGACTCAGCCTCACAGGGACCCCGCTCTGATCTCTGGGATCCCAACCGGGCTGAGCATCACTTGATTCTCACGGGTTTTGCTCTGCAAGGCTTTCCCCCAAACTGTTAGGAATTCCAACTTCTTCCCTTTGTTCTCCTAGCCGAGGTGCGACGGCTGCTTCCCGCCTTTGCTACATCCACGATCCCTCACTGTTTCCATTTTGCCTTTTCATTTCTCCAGGTAGTTAGCAATTCTATGCATTACATTCTCTCTGTCAGAGTAACCAGTTTGGTTTCTGCCTCTTGTCTGCATTTTTAAACTTTGCTTCTTTTTTTATCTCTCTTCCTCACTCATGTGGAATTGGTCAAATTTTCTTTTACCTGCTTTCAGAATTTTCTTTTGCCTCCTTTTAGAAGGTAAAAACATACATTCTACTTTTACTATTTTAGAAATCATCCACTAATTCTTGATTCTTAATGCTTACTCGACCTTATTTTTTTTTCTAACAAAATCTAGAGATGGTTAATATTTCTACTCTCTTCTTGAACAAGTCAAGAATGGTTTACTTTCTTCTGAAGTCTTCTCTTCCATCTTTTATGATATTGTCTTTTATATCAGTTCTACTATCTTGATTTTTTTTTTTTTTTGAGACAGGTCTCATTCTGTCACCCAGGCTGGAGTGCAGTGGCACGATCACCACTTGCTGCTACCTCGACCTCCTGGGCTTGAGTGATTCTCCTACCTCAGCTTCTTGAGTAGCTGGGACTACAGGTGTGTGCTACCATGCCTGGCCAATTTTTATATTTTTTTGTAGAGACTGGGTTTCGCCATGTTGCCAAGGCTGATCTTGAGCTCCTGGCCCCAAGCAATCCACCCGCCTCAGTCTCCCAAAATCCTGGCATTACAGATGTGAGCCACTGTATCTGGCCTCCATCCTGATTTTTAAGCAATCTCTAACTAGCTGTAATTATGATCTGTACCAGTCAACTACGTAGACTGATCAGTGCATTTGATTTATTTCTTTGGTTACCATTGTCTTTTTGGATCCTCATTTTTCCCTTTGGATTCGACTTCCTTCTTGCCAGGGTACAAAATAATAATTTTTTTTTTTCACCAAGAGTCTGCGGGCATTCAACTCTCAGTTTTCATTGTCAGAAATTGTCTTTATTTAGCTTTTAACTTAGAATAATAATTTAGCTGGAATTTAGATTTCTTTGATGAAAACTGTTTTTCCCTGAGTATTTAAAAGATATTATTCATGGCTCCTGCTATCTGTTATTGCTTCTTGGAAATCTACTGTCAGGTTAGTTATTATTCATTTTAGCTCTCTGCTTTGTTTTCTTATTAGATAACATCCAGGTTTTTTCTCTTTACTTTTGATATTCTGCAGGTTTATTACCATGTGCCTTGGAGCTTTTATTTATACTGTCCTGGTTTCAGTCTACTTATACAATTTGAAAAGTGATGTTTTTCCTCTCTTCTGGAAAAGTTTTCAGATATTATCACTTGAATATTGCCTCTCTAACTTTCTATTTTATGCACTTATTCTAGAACTCTAATTAGACACATGTTGACTTTTCTCACTGTACCCTTGTAACTTTTTTTTTTTTTTCTGTATTTTTGGTACAGATGGACTTTCGCCATATTGGCCAGGCTTGTCTCTAACTCCCGACCTGGTGATCTGGCCTCCCTCGGCCTTCCAAAGTGCTGGGATTACAGGTGTGAGTCACCGTGCCTGGCCACCCTTGTAACTTTCATATGTTACATTTTATCTTTCTGAACTATATTCTAGATGATTTTTCCTAGTTCTTTATGCTAATTCACTATTCTCTTCAACTATTAAACCCACCTATTGAGGCTTTTTGTATAATTTGTTTTTTTTTTTTTTTTGGAGGTTAATCTCTCTTTTTCTCTCCCATGCTCTTCCTTTATGCTATGTACATCTTTACATTACATATTTTAGATATATTTAGGATCTTTTCAGATTGTTTTATTTTTCTTATTTTATTCTTTGAGACAGAGTCTGCTCTGGTTTTTGGGCTGGAGTGCAGTGGCAAAATCATGGCTTACTGCAGCCTTCACCTCTTGGGCTCAAGGGATCCTCCTGCCTCAGCCTCCTGAAGTTCTGGGATTACAGCTGTGAGCCATCATGCCTGGCCAGATTATTTTATTTTTAGTTCTTGAAATGCAAATATTCCCATTTATTATGTTTGCTATTTGCCCCTGTTGGTAGTCCATTTCCTAATGTGATTTAGAGTCTGAATTCATTTTTTTAAAAGGGCTATTTTCTACAGGAGTCTCCCATACTGCTGTTTTATGGAACTATTCCTCCAGAGCTGTTTATATTTCCCAGAAGCTTCCAGGAAACCTTTCCTGGCATCTCATTGGCCAGAGTGGAGTCACATGTTTTTCTCAGGCCAGTTGATTGTAAGGGGGAGGGAATTACCCTTAGATCAATCAAGTCCACTCTAAGCAAGCTGAGGGTGTTTCAATCTTCCCCTCAGAAACAGGCTGAGAGGGAGGGTGGACACCTGAACCAAATCAGGGTTCTGTGAGGGAGAAACGTACATTTGAAACTTCAGCACTCCTAGAGATGTTCCAATTTGCAAAGAATCACTAGTTAACTATCCAGTAGACAAAATCTCCAAGGGATATGGAAGGGGAAGGGAGAGACAGAGAGTAAAAATGGAAACAAATACAGAAAGGGCAATTTTTTGATGGGACATATTCTGGTGCAGTAGCATTTATATGTTCTCTAGAAGTGACTCATGTTTTTCTGAAAGGCGACTTTGGCTTTTGTTGTTGGATGTGGAGTAGCACTGTACATACCACTCTGTTTTTCTTTTGTCTTTTTTTCCCTTCTATTTACAGGAAAATAAAAACAAAAGCAATCCAATGAAGAAAATGTAAACAAAATGGTCTCTAAATTTCAGATATGGCAAGACAAAAATTTAGTATAAGAACAGTTTGAATTAATCTGTGAGTACACTGTGATCCTTTGATGAGTTCAAAGTAATTTGTAGAAAGTTAGTTATATTTTCAGTATTGACGCAGAGCTATGCTTTACTCTGCGTCATGTAGTTAAGTAACATGATAGGGAACACAGTGTCTGACTGTAGGTCTATCTGGGTCTAACACTATCACCAGCCACACAATTTTGGCAACATCTCTTCTGTGATTTGACAAGCTAAGTTCCTATAGCAGTAACAAAAGCCTCAGGGGTGCTGCCAATGTTCTATGAAGTTTTGCTAAGATTAGCCCACTTCCTTTTGTCCTGTCAATATTTGATGAGCATCCACTATGTGTCAGGCACTGTGCTGTGTCAAAGACGTGACAGGGAATCAACAAAGTCGCTGCCTTCATTGGAGCTTATTAAGGACCAAATCTCTGAGGAGATGAGAATATTGTAACAGACTTTATACATATTTAAATCTATGGACATTTCAATTCTTCATTATTTATGGGCATACTTGCCACCTTGTTGAAAAGTAAAGGTATTATTGATCCTAGTAATAGGTGCTAAAATACCCAACATTTAGCATTCTAGATATATCTAGCCTCTCCATTTGTTTGTGTGACTTTGTCCAGCCATTCACTCCTTCATTTTCTCAAGAGACGTTAGATCTTAGATGGCAGAAAGACTTCTCGGCAAAGGTGACAATTAGGCTGAAACCTGATGATGCGGGGGAGGAATGGTGGTATTGGTGGGAGTGAGGGTAGAGGTTGGCTGAGGCAAGAAGAATGTTTCCAGAGAAAGGAAAAGAGCAGCACATGTAAAGAACCTCAGCTGGGAAAGAGCTTATGAGGATAAGGAACGACTATTTCCTTCTCGCATTAAAGCCATCAGCTACCCCAACCCGTATGTCCCTCGCTCCCATCTTAGACCCGGGAACAGTGGTTTTCTCCTTCCTATCTCCTTTGCTTTTTCCCCTTGCATCCTTTCATGTGTCGTCCTCACCTCACCCCTTTTCTATGTTCTTATCATTTCATCCTTGAACTTTAAGTCTGCTTGACGTTTGGTTGTTTTCTGGTCATAATGTTATTGTGTAACCTTTGAAATCTTTTTAGTCTATGAACATGCTTTGAATCCTGCTGGCTTTTCTGTAATGCAACTTTCAAATGCCATAATGTAAACTTGGAACAATTTCATATATAAGCCCTGTGAAAGAATCCCCATTTGTCCATCATGTTTGCAAGGGGGGTTTTACACATGTCTCATTGAATTCCAGCCCCAATCTGTCAAGGAGGTGTTCTCATGAGGAAACCAAGGCTCCAAGAAGGACTTTGTTAAAATCTAAAAACTAATAAACAATGGAGGTCAGCCAGACCCAGGTCTTCGGACTCCAAATCTAGTGTTCTTCCCAAATCACTTCTTTGCCTTTTTCACAAATGATATCATTGCCCTAAATAGAGACTGCAGATTTAACTTAAATAATTATAGGATCTCTTACACACAGCTTCTGTTGAGTAGGATTCAGAGGCTCAATTGATTTTTGGAGATTGGAGCTGTATTTAGATCAATTATCCTTTTAGATGGCATGGACAGAACAGATTATACAACTCAATTTTATCCCCCACCCCTAGTCCACCCAGTAGAACTAGGATTACTTGTATTTGCTCAGACAACTTTTTGTTTAGTTGATTCTCTATATTTGCTAGATCAGGAGTTGACAAACTTTTTCTGTAAAGGACTACATAGTAAATATTTTGGGCTTGCACAACCTCTCGACTCTTCCACTCTAGCACAAAAGTGGACATAGACAATGTGTAAACAGACTTACAAAAAACACATGGCTGGTGGGATTTGTCCTCTGGGCTGTAGTTTGCTGACCTTTGTTTAAGATAAATGATCCAGATAAGTGATAAATATTGTCTTATCTTTATTCCTCATATCAGTTAGGATTTGTTTCAACTCTGAATAACAGATCCTCCAGATAATAGTGGCCTAAACAAGATAGATGTTTATTTCTGTCTCATAAAATGCCCAGAGATGAGCAGTCTCAGGCTAGTATGGCATCTCTGTTCTGGGAAGTCCTCATAGTCCGTCCAACTCACCACTCTCCCATCGAGAGTGTGGCCTCATCCTTAGATCTGAGATGGCAGTATCCAGTTCAGGCAGCAGGATGGAAGAAAAGCCAATGAAGCTTTTCTTCCATTGAAAGAAGTGACCCTTCGGGAAAGTCCCAGAACCTGTCACATGATACTTCCTCTTTCATCCTGTTGGTCAGGCTCAGTCACATGGCTACTGGCCTAACTGCAAGAGACTCTGGGAAATGTGGTTCTTACTCTGGATGGTCATTTGCCTGGCTCAGAATTCTGTTACTGTGAAAGAAAGGGAAAATGGATATTGGGAGGTTCCTGATACACATGCTTCTTAATTCTTTCATTAACTGAATTTCAGTAGAAAATTCAGTAACTAAATTTTATTTTTGTTATTGCTAATATGATATTAACTAATGAGCACTCTTTTCTTGTTTAACAGGAATGATGCTAATGTTTCACTTTTAAGTATGAAATATTTAAACAGATTATGCATATTATCTACTATATTAAGTATACTAGATTTCTGTCAGAGATCCTTTGTCAATTTAAGGAAATTTTCTTCTAATTTTAGCTTGTTAACTACTTTTTAATCAGAAGAGAATAAGCCATAAAATCTTCTGATAAGGCAGGCCTGGCTATCCCACCCTCTTTATAGTTCACAAGAATAACCTTAACACCATCTGAATGGAAACGCATAGGATTCCTGTGGAGGTGAGCCAGGTCTCCTCGATTCTCCAGGGCCATCTGGTCATGCTGTCAGTGAATTAGTCTCAGGGATGCTGATATCCAGCCTGGGGGAAGACAAAGCTGCCTTTATATAGAATCACTTCTTTGGCTCTCTGCAAACAGAGACCCTGCTCTGTCAGACTTAATTGGGGTTGGTGTATCATGATGATTTCCTATCTTCCTTTGTGATAAATATGTAAACTATAAAATGTCCCCCTGGGGTGCAGAGCTGTCACAGACTCTCAGTTTATATGGTCTGTCTCAGAAGATGGGAGAGTTTATTGCTTGCTATGGGCATAAAAGCACACCCCATACTCCTTGTTGAAATTGGAGTCTTCCAGCCCCTGCAGACACACACCCAAATGTTCTTACCTGCCATGCCTAAGGACTCCCTAAACCCAGGCAGAGAACCTTTTGGAAACCCTCTATGAAACAGCAGCTTCCTCGCTGACTTAGTCAACTTTCTATGCCTCTGGATTCGAACTGGATCCATTTCACCTGCCTTCTCCAGTCTACTTTGAAGGGGTGTAGATTTTCTTTTTGTTTAGTTTAGTTTAGTTTTGTTTTGTTTCTGACCCACAGCGCCTACTTGCCACTTCCTAAAGGAACTGCTGTTCTGGGTCTGGGCTTGTTGCCAGACCCTTCCTGGGTGATGGGAGTCCTGCTCTGTCACCCCAGCTCTGTCCTGTGGGGCTGCTTGCATCCAAGTGCAATACTCTCTCTGCTCTGTTTGTGCCTGGCATAAGGCACATATCGCCTGCAATTCAAGCTTTAAGAGCCCGGGAATGTTTTACTACGTCTCTTCTCTCTTCAACAGAGCCTGTTCCATCAGCCGGGGTCCTGGGATGAAGGTAACGTGGAGCAGAGTTGCAGCTGATCCATGATGTGTTAGCGCAAGCAAGAAATAAACTTTTGTGGTCCTAAGGCACGGGGGTTTTTAAGTTGTTTGTTAGAGCATGACCTACCCTATCCTGACTGCTGTACAAAATCAAGCAATTTCTGTTTGGCAGGATTTCCCAGACCCTCCGGAAGGCTGCTGTGCTGTGTGAATCTTTAAAATGGGAATGAGGTATATAATTTTTCCCGGTCTTAATGCCCAAGACTTTCTTAATGAAATCATCTACTGGGACTTGAACTGCTGTTCCAAAGAAGTTAATGGGATAAATGGCTACGTGTGTTCTGTGCATGAGTCATCTTCTTCCAATGAGACTGAAAGCCCCTCAGTAGAGTAGCATAGCATCCAACACAGAGTTCAATTCAACAAACTTGTTGATAAAAAAATTTCATCCTTTCCTGCCACCTCCATGCCCACCCCATGCTGAAAGATTTATTTGTAATACCTGTTTCTTGCTTTGTGAACCAAGTTAAGCAGTCAGTGCATCCTGCTCATGTCATATGAGGCCTTGTCTCACCCATGGAACTACCACTGACTTCTTTTTATTTACTTATTTTTGAGACAGAGTCTTGCTGTGTCACCCAGGCTGGAGGACAGTGGTGTGATCTTGGTTCACTGCAACCTCTACCTCCTGCGTTCAAGTGATCTTTCCACCTCAGCCTCCCAAGTAACTGGGACTACAGGTGTGCACCACCACACCTGGCTAATTTTTTTGTATTTTTAGTAGAGAGATGGTTTCACCATGTTGGCCAGCTGGTCTCAAATTCCCGACCTCAAGTGATCCGCCTACCTCGGCCTCCCAAAGTGTTGGGATTACAGGCGTGAGCCACCATGTCTGGCCACTACTACTGACTTCTACAAGTGCTCCCTTCTGGGGCAGCGCCTGGGAGGCAAAGAGCTGTGTGAGAAGCTTATTTCCAGAAGAGGTGATGAAGGTAAATCAATAAGATTCCGATGCTGTAAACTGGTCAAGTGTCACTCTGCAGCAGACATGCAGTATTAAAGGCTTTGCTAAAAAGAAACCTTTGCCACGTCTGCAGCTATTAGAAAACTTTTTGAATGTCTTCAAAGTAGGATCGTGACAATAGTTTCTTAAAAGGTGTGGTTGTTGGGGAGAAAAGAGAGGCTGCCATGAAGTCCTTTTCTTCTCAAAAGCAATTGCAGGAGAGATCCCTGTGTTCAGAAGAGAAGGGAAGGTGTGGATGGGAAACGCTTTGGTCTGCAGTTGATGTTAATCGAGGCTCTTCTGGAACCAGTCAGAAGCTGCCAGTGCCTGTGATTTCCCCAGCCCTCAGTGCTGCGAGCGAGGCGGCCCATGAGTAATAGCAGCGCAGCCCACTCTGCAGTATGTGGGAGGACAATAAAGGTCAAACCACAGAGTGGGCTTCCAGCTGCCAGCGCGGTGGCCTCTGTCCTTTCACTGCAAGGGGGCTTGGGAGGCTCGGGGAGGAAAGGGAAGGCTGGGTGTTAACGTGAGGTCCTGTCATGGTTTCCGTGGTAAACCATGGGTTTTCCAGGTCTTCAGATTCCAGGCCCACCGCCCTGTGGTTGCCATCTGCCAGCCCCTCTGGACCAGATCAAGTGAAGTCTCTCTCCCAGTACCCTTCTAGCGAGGAAGCAGACATCTGGCTCCTTATCATTGAAGAGAGAAAGCACTTATGAAATTGGATTTTGATTTGTGAGAGATTCAGGAACAACAGAATAATAAAACTAGAGATCAGTGGATCCAGGCGCTTTTTAAAAAAGTCGGCATTCTGGGGCACTTTCATTGTGCCTGGTACTGTGATAAAGATTTTTCAATAACTATTTTGTTTTGTTTTGTTTTTTGAGACGAGGTCTCACTCTGTCTCCCAGGCTGGAGTGCAGTAGTGCAATCATGGCTCACTGCAGCATCGAACTCCTGGGCTCAAGCAATCCTCCTGCCTCAGCCTCCTGAGTAGCTGGGACTAGAGGACTGAGCTACCAGGCCTGGCTATTTTTTTTTTCTTTTGTAGATACAAGGTTTTGCTGTGTTGACCAGGCTGGTTTTAAACTCCTGGGCTCAAGCAATCCTCCTGCCTTGACCTCCCAAAGTGCTGGGATTACAGGTGTGAACCACCACACTCAGCCTGATAACTGTCTTTTCTAATCTCCCTGTCACCACTATGCTGTGGTACTATTACTATCCACATTTTACAGAGGACGAAACTGGCATCTAGAAGCTTAAGACCCCCATAGACAGCTGGGACCAAATTCAAGTTCAGCTAAATCACCAGCCTGCTCTCTATCATGCTGCTGCCCTGTATGGCCATTTTGGAAATTTCTGGCTAAAATAGCTACTGGATAGAAATGAACTACTACTATTGGTTCAGCATTTCTTCATTTATCCAGCGAACTTCTGTTGAGACCCTGCTGGTGAGAGCCCAAGGTGGATAAGGTTTGCCCCATCTGGAAGTCACCTGGGCTGGCTCAATTAGAGGGAGGCAATGCCAAAGGCAGTGAGAACCTTGAGGAAAGAACAACTCACTCTACCTGCGGCAGCTGGAGTGGACTTCCATGACATGGTGACATTGACGCTGAAGTGGGCTATCCCAAAGAGGAGAAAAAGGGGCAAGAGACTTGGAGAAGACTCAGCAAGGTGACCCAGGAATGGGAGGCGTGGGGAGTTTGGGAAACTCCAAGTATTTCCCTGCACAATGGGAGGAGAGGGAAGAAGTAGGAGAGAGTCAACCTTCTTAGTGCCACACTAGCTGGAGGGGCTTCATAAGAAGGCAGGTGACGTTACTGATGTTTTATTGAGCTGATGTTTGCCATTGAGGATTGGAAGAGACGGGAGTGAGGTGAGGTGGGTGCTAGATGAGATCAGTCTTGAAGCCACTACTCCTCTGTGGTGGCATGAAGGATGAAATGGGCCGAGCAGGTAAGGAGACAGGTGCAATAGTCAGATGCGAGATGATGAGGGCCTGGGATGAGGCAGAGGGGATGGGTTAGAATGACATGGTCTTGGTCATTGAATGGATTTGGGCGAAGGAAGAGGAGAACATTTTGGCTTCTGCCTCACCCCATTGTCTCAGTCTCATGCTAAAGGGGACTCTCTGTCTTGACTTAGTGGGTGCATACTTGAAAATGGAGTTTCAGGCTGGGTGTGGTGGCTCATTCCTGTAATTCCAGCACTTTGGGAGGCCAAGGCAGATGGCTTACTTGAGGTAAGGAGTTTGAGACCAGCCTGGCCAACATGGTGAAAACCTGTCTCTACTAAAAATACAAAAATTAGCTGGGTGTGGTGGTGGGTGCCTGTGCTCTCAGCTACTCAGGAGACTGAGGCAGGAGAATCGCTTGAACCTGGGAGGCAGAGGTTGTGGTGAGCCAAGGTTGCGCCACTGCACTTTAGCAAAAAAAAAAAAAAAAAAAAAAAAAAGGGATTTCAGGGTGGCTATTACCTAAGTAAAGGTGGATGGGTTTTTAAGTTCCTCTGTTTCATTTGTTCACTTCTATTATTCATGTCTCTAGCATGAATCTGCAAGCAGAACCAGTCCCAGTGGAAACTGTGGTGGAGGAGGTTCGAAGTGACAGGGGGTACATTATGTAAAGCTGCTGTCCTTTTTTTGTCTCCCGGCCGCTCCCAGCCTTGCACTGGGTCTCTCTCCCTGGTTACAGAGTACAGCATTCCAGAGAAGAACAGTTTGGCAGAAAATAAAAACATTTGGCGTATAGTAAAAATAAACAGAGATCTGCAATGAGGAAATCTTAACCCTGAACAATTCATGGAGAAAATATCTTCTGGGATATTTGAACCATCAAGAGTTGGGATAATTTAACATATGGGCTATAAAATGAGGAAGAAGGAGACAAATTTAAATGCTTCCTTTAATTAGAATATCTTGGTGAAATTGGGTTATAGCCTCCTGGGACCAATTGTTTTATTTTATAACTTTTCCTTAAATTTTGTTTTGCATTTTTTTTCACTATATCAAGAAAGCCTAGACCAAATAAACTACTGAAACATCTGGGCTCAGAACTATGAGGCCCCCACATAGCTGTCTAAAGCACAAGAAAATCCAGGTTCAAATCCCAACTTCACTGCATACTCATGCTGTGACTTGAGGCAAGGGGATAACCCACGCATCAGCGTTTCGATCCTCAAGCTGAGAATAAAAACACCAAGGATAGGTTGGTCTGAGGACCAAATTATAGAAATAATATGAAAATGTTAGTCTACTACCTGGTCCACAGGCAACACAGAATAAAATGTTAGCTCTTTATTATATCATTTAATTCAAAGAGACCAAAGTCACGTGTAGTGGCATTTGGGCATAGCAGCAGGCACACAGGAAGTCTCATGGCCAGGCAGAATTGCCTTACTTAGCTTCTCTCTAGAGACAGAGGTGTGGGGCAGCCTTCATTGTGATTAATGAAACAGAGGTTGGCCAAGGTCTATGACAGCACAGGTCTTCCAGTCAGAAGTGAACTCCAGGCAGGGGTCCATTCCAGCTCTTGTGTTGACAGCACAATGTAAGAGACACTTAGTCTGTAAGAAACTTGAAATAGCCCATAACCTTCCTCACATCCTCCACCTCCTACCAAGCTCTGGGGCTGTCCCACTTTGTGCACAGACTGGAAGTTGTGCTTTGTTGACACTGGGGTAACATAACTGTGCACATCTGCTAATGGGCAAGGTGGCCTGGCAGAGGAACGGTCTCAGGGGCTTCCCCTTCTGCAGAAAGGACTGTGGAGCTCACACCCTGAGTTTAGAGAAATGACCAGTCCCTTTCTTTCTTTCTGTCTGTGCTCTATGGGTTAATCTAACAATACCCATCAAAAGGAAGGAAGAGCCACGAGGGTCTTTTTGTTTTATTTTTAGCAGAGCCCTCCTTCCTGTCTGGTCTTCCCCAGTCCCTCACTTAGGTCCCACACTCTGTGGTGAGGCAGTCATGCTAATCTGCCTTACAACCAACTTTCCATCATCCTTACAATTAGGAGTTACTGTAAAAAATAGACCTGGAACAAGGGAATATACATCCTTAAAAAAAAAAAAATACAAAAAAAAAACCAAACCAAAAAACAAGGCCAGGCATGGTGGCTCACGCCTGTAATCCCAGCACTTTGGGAGGCCGAGGCGGGTGCGGGTGGATCACGAGGTTAGGAGATTGAGACCATCCTGGCTAACATGGTGAAACCCCTCTCTACTAAAAATACAAAAAATGTAGCCGGGCGTGGTGGCAGGCGCCTGTAGTCCCAGCTGCTGGGGTGGCTGAGGCAGGTGAATGGCATGAACCCGGTAGGCGGAGCTTGCAGTGAGCTGAGATGGCGCCACTGCACTCCAGCCTGGGTGACACAGCGAGAGTCCATTAAAAAAAAAAAAAACAGAAAAAGAACTTATAGGAATTTAGAAGTAATTACAAGTAATTACATCCTCACACTATCCTGAAAATTCAGTCCATTTCAGTTTTTAAATCAACATTTAAGGAAAATAACTAATATTTGTTGAGCATCAAGGACTTGACCCATTAACATCAAATCTTTAGTAATGCTCTATAAGTGAGCTCTATTTTCCTTATTTCATAGGTGAGGAAATGCGTGGCCAAGCTTAACAGAGCTCCAAAATAAAAAGACAGGCATTTGAAACCATCTGTGTCCAAAGCTCACACTCATTCCCAAACTCTGCCTGGCTCATCACTAAACCTAACAGCCTCAGCTAAGTGAGATAATCCAGCACCCCTTGGTCAGAAGTTTCATCTCCCAAGAAAAAGCAGATAAAGCAAATTGCTTTTTAAAAAAATTTCCATATGTATTTGGGGAACAGGAGGTGTTGGGTTACAAGAGTAAGTTCTTTAGCGGTGATTTGTGAGATTTTGGTGCACCCATCACCAGAGCAGTATACACTGTACCCAATTTGTACTCTTTTATCCCTCATCCCCCATCCCCCTCCACACTTTCCCCCAAGTCCCCAAAGTCCATTGTATCATCTTATGCCTTTGCATCCTCATAGCTTAGCTCCCACTTATGAGTGAGAGCATAAAATGTTTGGATTTCCATTCCTGAGTTACTTCACTTAGAATAATGGTCTCCAATTCCCTCCAGGTTGGATGGAAACAATGATAAATAGGTGAGACTTAATTAAACTAAAAAGTTTCTGCAGAGCAAAAGAAACAATTAGCAGAGTAAACAGACAACCGCCACAGTGGGAGAAAACTCTTCACAGTCTATACATCAGACAAAGGACTAATATCCAGAATCTACAAGGAACTCAAACAAATTAGCCAGAAAAAAACCCAAACAATCCCATCAAAAATTGGGCTAAGGACACAAATAGACAATTCCAAAATAAGATATGCAAATGGCCAACAAACACATGACAAAATGTTCAACATCACTAATGATCAGGGAAATGCAAATCAAAACCACAATGCTATACCACCTTACTCCTGCAAGAATGGCCATAATCAAAAAATAATTGATATTGGTGGGGATGTGGTGAAAAGGGAACACTTTTACACTGCTGGTTGGAATATAAACGAGTACAACCACTATAGAAAACAGTGCAGAGATTCCTTAAAGAACTAAAAGTAGAACTACCATTTGGTCCAGCAATCTCACTACTGGATATCTATCCAGAGGAAAAGAAGTCATTATGCAAATTACTTTTAATAATGAGCTCGTCTCTCAGAGCAGGGCTGGAAATACAGGGCCTTTCTGCAGGTGTTGACATACCACAGAATCACACTGGAAAATGATAGAAAACAAAACATCTTACTTCTACTTAACTAGTCATATGCTTTATTAAAAAAAGGATTTTTGAGATTATAACGAATATTAAACAATAAACTTGGGCCAGGCGCAGTGGCTCATGCCTGTAATCCCAGCACTTTGGGAGGCTGAGGCGGGTGGATCACCTGAGGTCAGGAGTTTGAGATCAGCCAGACCGACATGATAAAACCCCATCTCTACTAAATACAAAGAATTAGCTGGGCGTGGTGGTGCATACCTGTAATCCCAGCTACTTGGGAGGCTGAGGCAGGAGAATTGCTTGAACCTGGGAGGCGGAGATTGCAGTGAGCTGAGAATGCGCCATTGCACTCTAGCCTGGGCAACAAGAGCAAAATTTCATCTCAAAAGAGTAAAATAAAATAAATAAAATGGAAAAAAATAGGATTTTTAGTAAAGGAAATTTCGTTTAGATTTATTACAACTAACATGAATATAACATTTTATTTCTCTGAAAATAATAAAATTGGAATCTGCTGATAGACTGATAGAAAATGTATGCATGTACGTACATTTCTATATCTGAAAATATAATCCGTGATGATGCAAAACATTGCTAGGTAACTTAGTGACTAGATAGAGGACTACATATTCAGCTTGCTGAACCATACAATGTGGGCTAGTTGTTAGCTCTGTCTTCATGCTGATTTTCCTAAATGCTATTTAAAGAACACTTGAGATTTTTAAAATTCCTTCTCCTTGCTCTTGCTGTAGCTAGGTACATATTTGTTTTATACGTTTTCTTTTTAGGAGGAGGCTAATTTTTAAAAATACAGAAAACAATACAAATAACAAAAAAGCAATAATTCATAAAGCCACTACCCACTGGTATCTGTTTTAATGTCTATGGCTTTATATTTTATTTTGGTAAATGATAGCATCTGTCTTCTTTCTTTGTTTATCTTCACACAGTTGCCTTGGCTTTTTGGCACATTTAAGAATTTAATAATCAATTATGTTTTAAAAAAATCCCTTGATGATTTTGATTGATATAGCAGTTATACAGTAATTTGAGAAGAAATTGAGTCTTGCCATCCATGAATGTGGTATAGCTCTTCACTATTCAAGTCATCTCTCATTTCATATTTAATTAAAACTTTCTCTATAAAGGTCTTGAAGATTTTTCTTAGATTTATTCCTATTTTGAATTTTTTGCAATTGCAAACTAGATCTTATTTTTACATTTTAAAACTTTTGTTATTTCCAATTTTTAAATTAAAAAAGTTTCTACTTGTTTGGATATATTTTAATTCTGCTTTTCTCTATTTTTTTTTTTGAGACGGAGTCTTGCTCTGTCACCCAGGCTGCAGTGCAATGGTGCAATCTTGGCTCACTGCAAGCTCCACCTCCGGGGTTCATGCCATTTTCCTGCCTCAGCCTCCCGAGTAGGTGGGACTACAGACTCCCACCACCATGCCCGGCTTATTTATTTATTTATTTATTTAGTAGAGACAGGGTTTCGCTGTGCTAGCCAGGATGGTCTCGATCTCCTGACCTCGTGATCCACTCCCCTCAGCCTCCCAAAATGCTGAAATTACAGGTGTGAGCCACCGCGCCCAGCCTGCTTTTCTCTATTTTTAAATTTAGTGATTGATTTATGTATTAATCTCTCTTGTTTTGTAATAATTGCATATAAAGTATATAATATTTTATAACCTGGGCTAGTTTTGAAGTTTTATACTTAATAGCAAAACAAGAGATTCCATTTTAAATAGTAAATTTACTTTAATAACATGATTAAAAGTTTTGCCATAATTGTATTTAAAGGTTTTGAAAACCAAGATAAAGTTTGTGCATGCAAGTATCTGTAGCTGAAAAAAAATTAAGGTAGTGGTTTTACAAACCAGGGTGGTATGTATCACTTGTGCAATGACATCAGTACATGAGAATCTTTTTTGTTTCTATGAAAGTACTGATGTTGCATCATCTACTTATTAAGTAATTGTTCTTTTTTTTTTTTTAAATCTATTTTTGGGTTAAAACAAGATTGCCATCTTTCCTTGGATGGTTTTTCACATTGAATTACTGTTTCATCATCCATTAGCCTATTGTGGATTTGATTTGGAATAAGCAACTGATCAATAGAAGAAGACAAATGCTTATATTTCACTGAAATTTTAAGAAATATTGCCCACGTTGTTATCATTTTGCTATAATAGAACATTAAAATGTTAAAAATTTTAAATGTAAAAAACTCTTCTCATCAATCTTAATTGTACTTATTTTTGTTATAAATGGTTACTTAATGAATAGATACTAAAAATTTTAAGTCAATTTAAATTGATTTTATTACTTTTTCATCCACTGCATACAAAATTTGTTACAATACTTGGAAAACAGTTTTTGAAGTAATTGAAATTTATTCCTGTCTTACACATGTCAATGGAGTAGATTTTTAGGTTCAAATAAAAATTCTGAAGACTTAGACTCAATATTTGTAGAGGGAAGAATCTTTGGAATTCCATGAATTTAAAAAATCTTCAAAATATATTTAAACATATTCAATATATAACAGAAAAATTCCATGAACAAAATCTCAAACCATTTTTTATTTATAAAAGTTATACTTTTGTTCAATGTAGACAATTTGAAAACACAAAAAGAGAAAAAAAGCAAACTTTTGGGTAATTAATGAGAATTTTGAAAAGATTTTGGGAATAACTTCTCTGTTTGTGGGTATAAACTTGAAAATTTATGATTCCACCCTTGGCCTAGAGTGTGAGGTCCAGCATGCGCCAGATTCCTCTTAGGCTGATCCTAGCATGCTCCTTCCTCTGGTCTTTTTTCCATCCATGTTTGACCCTAACGTGTCTTTCCTGGCCTTCATGAGTTTTCGCCTGGTCCCTGTCGAGCTGCCCTGCATAAGAGCTTGCATTCTGGGGCCGGTCTACTTGGGGTTAAGTGTCAGTTTCTCCACTTAACCTTAGTGGGACATTGGGCAAGTCTTCTAACCTCTGCTGGTACCCTCATCTGTAAGATGATTGTAAGAATAGCAGTGTGTATTTAACTGCTATTTAACTAAATAATGGCTGTATTTAACTCGCCATTTGACAAGTCTGGGCGATAGGATGTTTGTGCACACGAGGCAAGCAAAGACCTGACACATCCTTGTGAGGCTAGGTTTGCCCTCTTGCATTTCAGTTGTCATTAGAAACACATGCCCTGAGTATCCTTCCTGCTGGTCCTAGAAGAATAACAGACACTAGAGAATGCCTGAACTTAACCTGTGTTGGGCACCCAAGCCCACCGGGTCCAGCGGAATGCTAGACAACCTGGAGATGCCTGAATAAGATGCAAATGCTTGTTTTCATGAGCTACTGTGTTTTGAGATGGTTTATTCTGTGTCATTTTTGTGACACTAGCCAATTAAAACAGTACCTGCTGCATAGAGGTATTATAAAGGTAATTAGGCACTGTGTCTAAAGTACTTCAGAGCTTATCACAAAGTCACAGCTTAGTGAGTGTTGGGTTTTTGAGCTCAGTTTCCAAACCGCTGTGTCATGTCCTGCCTCACTAACTGTTTCCTCCCAGTGGGCTGATTTTTCCACCTTGGGACTCTTTTGTGAAAGGCACACAATGCAGCTATGGTGGCAATGCACCCGGCCTGATTCCTGGGACCAGCCTCTCCTCACATGCAGCCCCAGAGTCAGAGGGCAGATGCCTGTGGATGAGATTCTTTATGGATACAATCATTTCATAGTTTCAGATAGTTAAAGTGAGAACACTACTCATATCAGAAACACTTAGAAAGATTCTAGAAATAATTTTCTTTCAACCATTTTTTTCCCTTGCCAGTATTCACCTGAGCAGTGAAGATAATCTCTGGTTCTAGAGAACCCAGAAATAAAGCCACATGTTTACAACTAAGTTATCTTCAACAAAACCGACAAGAACTTTCATTGGGGAAAGGACACCCTTTTCAATAAATGGTGCTGGGAGAATTGGATATCCACATGCCGAAGAATGAAACTGGACCTGTATCTCTCACCATATAAAAAAAAATCAACTCAAAATGGATTAAAACCAACCGAAGACCCCAAACTGTAAAAATACTAGAAGAAAACTTAGGGAAAACTCTCCTGGAGATTGGTCTAGGAGAATAATTTATGACTAAGACCTCAAAAGCACAGGCAACAAAAACAAAAATAGACAAATGGGACTTAACTAAACTAAAAAGCTTCTACACAGCAAAAGAAATAATCAACAGAGTAAAGAGACAATCAGTTGAATGAGAAAAAAATATTTGCAAACTATTCTTCTGACAGGGGACTAATATCCAGAATATACAAGGAATTCAAACAACTCGACAGGAAGAATCAAATAATCCCGTTAAAAAGGGGGCAAAGGACATGTATAGATATTTCTCACAAGAAGGTATACAAATGGCCACAGATATATGAAAAAAATGCTCAACATTGCTAATCATCAGAGAAATGCAAATCAAAACAATGAGATATCATTTTACCCCAGTTAGAATGGCTGTTATTAAAAAGAAAAAATAAGAGATGTTGGCAAGGATGTGGAGAAAAGGAAACTCTTATACACTGTTGGTGGGAATGTAAACTAGTACAGCCATTATGGAAAACAGTATGGACATCTCTCAAAAAACTGAAAATAGAATTACTATTCTATCCAGCAATTCCACAACTGGGTTTTTAGCCAAAGGAAAAGAAATCAATATATAAAGGGATCCTTGCACTCCTATGTCTATTACAGCACTATTTACAAGACAATGATATGGAATCAACTAAGTGCCCATCAACAGAAGAATGGATAAAGAAAATGTGGTATATATGCACAGTGGAACCCTATTCAGCCAGAAAGAAGAATGAAATCAAGTCATTTGCAGCAATGTACCTGGAACTGGAGGTCATTATTGTAAGTGAAATAAGCCAAGCATAAAAAGACAAATATCTCATGTTCTCCCACTTAGATGTGGGAGCTGAAACATCTGATCACATGGTGGTAGAAAGTGGAAAGAGAGAACAGAGATGGGAAGGGTGATTGGGGTAAAGGGGTGAGGATGAAGAGAACTGAGTTAAAGGACACACATACAATTAGATAGAAATAAATTCAATTTGTAAAAAATAATTTAAAAAATTAGAGATGGGATCTCGCTGAGTTGTCTAGGCTGGCCTTAAACTCCTGGGCTCAAGCAATCCTCCCACCCTGGCCTCCCAAAGTGTTGGGATTATAGGCCTGAGCCACCGTACTGGGCCTAAATTCATTGTTTGGTAGCAGAGCAGGATGAGTATGGTTAAACAAAAATGTATTGTACGTGGGTGATGGATATCCTAAATACCCTGACTTGATCAGTATACATTATATACATGTAACAAAATTTCACATGTACCCCATACATTTGTACAAATAAGAAAAAATTTTTTAAAATGTAATCTACTGTTCCTGTGGATGGAGGTGACTTTTTCCATGAAGCCAACAATCTCAAGAAAAAAATTGTTAAATAATATGTAAAATGAAAGTTAACATCAGCTTTCTACTTCCTTAAGATGTCAAAAATAAGCCAGAATTTTTTAAACAAAGTTTAATAATTCATCTAAGTAAGTTGTCACTTGACAAATGGCAACATACCGTGAGGGAGTATTATAACTCTGGGACTTGGGCAGGCATGCAAGGTGCGATGAAGAAGAGATACCAACTTCACAGAGCTGCTGTTGGCTACTAAATACATCAAGACGTATGAAGCGATAAACCTGGTGCCTGGGCCATAGGAATGATCGACCTTGGTATTAAAATTTGGCATAGGCTAAGTGGAGATGGGTGGTAATGAGGTCATCCTTCATAAGTGTCCAGCGGGGAAGACAAGATTCAGGACAGCCATGGACATTTGGATGTTTATGACACCAGAGAACAAGCCATGATGAGAGCTTTTATACATTTTATCACATGTAAAGCGTTTCGTGAATAATTACGAATAAATATGAATCTTGTTATGTCTGTTTCTATTTTATCAACTTGGATCACTATTAAAGATGTTCTTTTTGCCTGTTTGCCAAATTATTTTGTTTTGAAAACAATTTTATAGCATTGCAATTGTGACAATTTTTTTTCAAAATAGGTAACTCATAAAATGAATTTATTTATTTATTTTTGAGACAAAATATTGCTCTGTTGTCCTGGCTGGAGTGCAGTGGCATGATCTCAGCTCACTGCAACCTCCGCCTCCCGGGTTCAATCCTCAGCCTCCTAAATAGCTGGGATTACAGGCGTGCGCCACCATGCCTGGCTAATTTTCATATTTTTTAGTAGAGATGGGGTTTCACCATGTTGACCAGGCTGGTCTCGAACTCCTGACCTCAAGTGATCTGCCCGCCTCGGCCTCCCAAAGTGCTGGGATTGCAGGTGTGAGCCACCACACTCAGCTCCATAAAATGAACTTAGATGTACTCAAACTTTCACATCATCTGTAATTACATTAAATAGTGATTGAGAAGAGTTAAAATTTAGTGAATGAATTGAGCTTATGTTTTTTAAAATCTTACTTTAATTTGATATTTTATGTTATACTTACACTAATATTAGCTAATAGTTTACTTAGCTCTGTAATAGCTTTTAGTAGGAAAAGTATTTTGAATGCAAAGGTATGCTGATGTATGTCCCACAGTAAGACACAATTAGACACTGATCGCTCATTATCACCAGTGACCTCTATGATGCCTGATCCAATCCCCAAATTTCAGTGCTCACATTACTTGACTTGGGTATGGGATGTCCATAAGATCCTTTGTCAAATCTGGCTCCTTTTGAGAGCAAAAGGGAGCCTGATAAGTAATAACACCAGGACGAAAGCAGATGTGAGCTGGGACCTTCCTGGGCAAGCCAGTATAAACGACTAACCCTATCCCACAGCAGCATTTGCTGAAGTTGCTCACTCTCTCCTCCTTGATGCACTTTCTTTACTTGGTTCCAAAATGCCACAGTCTCATGATTGTCCTCCCACTCGCAAGCCTCTCATTCTTGGCCTCCTTTGATGATTTCTCCTCTTCTCCCCAACCTTTTAATGTTGAAGTATCCAAGATATGGTCCTTGGTCCCCTTTTCATTTCTCATTACACTCAGGGCTTTAAATATAATCTGTATGTCAATGAGGTGGTTTTAAAAAATATGTCCACCAACCCTTGTTGACTGGTTCTAGTGAGTAGATGATGGCAGAAATGATGGGATGTCATTTCCAAGATGAGGTTATAAAACTACTGTGGTTTTTATATTGGGTACTCTCTCATTCTCTTTCGGCTCACTCATTCTGGGGTAAGCCAGGGGCCATGTGAGGTTCACAGGATGAGGATCTGAGGTTTATTAACAGCCACACAAGTGGGCGTGGAAGTGGATCTTCCAAGACCTGCACCACCTGTGTGAGTGAACTTGGAAGCTGATCCTTCCTCAAACTCGCCTTCAAATGAGGTAATGAGGTCATCCTCATTACCTACTAGACTACCTGTTAGACAGGACTGCAGCCCTGTCTAACACCTTGACTGCAGTTCTAAACCAGAACCACTCAGCTACATGGCTCTCAGAAACCCAACCCACAGAAACTGTGGGTTAATAAATGATCCTTGTTGTAAGCTGCCAAATCTTGGAGCAAACTTGTCCAGCAATAGAAAACTAATATGGGCGACTCCGATATCCAACTGCCTCCCACCATTTTCCTTCAGACGTCTAACAGCATCTCGAGCCCACACGTCCAACACTGAACTGCTGACCTCACAGGTCCAGAACCTGCTCCACTCCACCCTTTCTCATCTCAGTGGACGGCAACTTCATCCTTTATTATATTATAACTCTGTGACTTGGGCAAGCATGCAAGGTGCGATGAAGAAGTGATACCAACCTCACAGAGCTGCTGTTGGCTACTAAATACATCAAGATGTGAATTCCAGGCCAGGGAATTTCAGTCCTCTTTGATTTTTCCCAAAAGGGGAGAAAGCCCCACCTCCAATTTGGCAGGTTGGTCTCACCTTCAAAATGAACTAAGAATCCAGTCCCGTCTTACCGCCTCAGCTGCAGTTTCTCCAGTCTGAGCCACCATCATCCCATGCCTGGATTTTCTGCAGTCATCTTCTAACACTTCCCCTTCTTCCTACCCCTGGCACCTCCCTGAGCCCTACACTATTTTCAGCAAAGCAGCCAGACCGAATCTTTTAACACAGAAGTGAGATCATATTATTACTCTGCTGTCATTTTTTTCAATGGCTTTCCATCTCACTCAGCAAGGAAAACAAGCCAAAGCCCTGCCAAGGGCCCATGAAACTCTGTTTGATCTGCTGCCCGCCACCTGCTGACCTCCTCCTCTGTCCTCCTGCTCTTTCTCCCTCCCCTCCATCCCTGCAGGCCTGCCTGCAATTCCCCGATGTGCTTGGCACGCTCCACTCTCTGGCCTTCTGCTCTTGCTGTTTCCTCTGCCATGAATGCTCTTCCTCTGGATATCTGCTTGGCCAACTCCATATTTTTGCTCAAAACTCCCTTTTGCAATGAGGCCCACATAGGCCACTCTAATATTGCAACTAACCACTCTCTTGCTGTGAATTGCCAATTCCCCTTGCCCAACTCTCCTTTCCCCCCATGGCATGTACCACCTTCTAACAGACTAGATCATTTACTATGTTTCTCATCTATTTTCTACCTCCCCTGGCTGGCACATAAGTTCCACAAGAGCAGGACTCTTTTTCTATTTTATCCCAAGTACCTAGAGTAGTGCCTGACAGTATACCACAACCTATGGAATACAGCAAAAGCAGTACTAACAGGGAAGCTTATAGCTACTAAGTGCCTACATCAAAAAGGAGGAAAAACCTCAGATAAGTAATATAACGATACATCTTAAAGAACTAGAAAAGCAAGAGCAAATGAACCCAAAATTAGTAGAAGAAGAGAAATAATAAAGCTGACAGCAGAAATAAATGAAATTGAAATAAAAAAATACAAAAGATCAATGAAGTCAAAAGATGGTTTTTTTGAAAAGTTAAACAAAACTGACAAACTTTAGCCAGACTAAGAAAAAAAGAGAAGATCCAAATAAATAAAATCAGAAATGAAAAAGGAGACTTTACAACTGATACTGCAGAAATTGAAAGGATCATTAGTGGCCACTATGAGCAACTATACGTTGATAAATTGGAAAATCTAGAAGAAATGGACAAATTCCTAGATACACACAACCTACCAAGATTGAACCAGGAAGAAATCCAAAACCTGAATAGACCAATAACAAGTAATGAGATGGAGGCCATAATCAAAAGTCGGCCAGTAAAGAAAAGGCCAGGACCTGATGGCTTCACTGCTGAATTCTACCAAACATTTAAAGAAGAACTAATACCATTCCCACTCAAACTATTCTGAAAAACAGAGGAGGAGGGACTACTTCCAGACTTATTCTGTGAGGCCAGTGTTACCCTAAATTCTTCAAAAATCAGGTTGTTGGATAGTTCAGCCTTTGTGAAATGAGAAAGGCAGGTTATGTCCACAAGTGAATGAGAGCATGGCGTGAAATTCACACTGAATTTACACTTTCAGCCTAAAACAAATAAAGCGATTTATTTAAATTCACAGAAGATGTGGGAGATGTACTTTTGCAACTTTTATTTTAAAAAATAATGTTGAAGTTTTGTCTATTTTATTCCAAAACATGATTTTTGGCAAAGAAATAAGATCTTTTGTGGAGCAAAGTGAATGTTATTAAATATAGGTAAATGCTGGTAAATATATCCAGTAAAGGTCTTAAGCTTGGATGTTCCTTAAATATGTCTGATGATTTAAAATATATTAAATCCATCAATGGGGGCAGCCAGGGCCAGCTCCATGAACAGGTGACCTGTGCAGCCCCTGGGTCCCCAGGCTTGGAGACCCCTGTGGTTGGTTTATTGTTCTGCTCCTGCTGTCTTAAAATTCCTATTACTCTTTGAAAAAAGGGCACTGTCTTACAGATTGTGTAGCCGGTCCTGGGGGTGGTTATTATCAATTGTGAATGGCTATTGCCTCAATGGAAAAGAATATTTCAAAACCACTTGGGCAAGTTATGAAATATGCCTTTGTATGTCATACTATTTATAGTAAAACACAACTGAAAACACTTCCCTTCGCCTGTGGAGTCACTGGCTGTGCTATTCTTGTCAATGGATTGCCAAGGCTCTCCTGGACATTTATTCGCTGAACCTAATTGCACAGATCTGAAAACAACCATGTGGTCATAATTCACAAGGCTTTAAAAATCAGGTATCTAGTCCTATAAAAAACAGTAAAACTTCTTTAAGATAGTTCCTCATTACACATATTGGAATATGGTACCAAGTATATCTTGAAAACTTACAGCTGAAGATTACACTAAAAATAGAAAAATCAAATAAATTTCCCAAACACATGAGTCTCACTCTTTGAATTCAACAAAACCAAAACACCACACAAAGTAAAGGAGTCAATCATGATTCCTTCCCTTTGTCCATGAAGGCTGGCAGATTTTTAAATAATTAATTAATTAATTAATTTTTTTTTTTTTTGAGATGGAGTCTCGCTCTGTCACCCAGGTTGGAGTGCTATGGCTGGATCTCAGCTCGCTGAACCTCCACCTCCTGGGTTCAAGCCATTCTCCTGCCTCAGCCTCCCGAGTAGCTGGGATTACAGGCGCCCGCCACACACGCCTGGCTAATTTTTGTATTTTTAGTAGAGATGGGGTTTCACCATGTTGGCCAGGTTGGTCTTGAACTCCTGACCTCAGGTGATCTGCCCGCCTCTACCTCCCAAAGTGCTGGGATTACAGGCGTGAGCCACTGCGCCCAGTCGAGGCTGGTGGATTTTAAACCTTTCTGCTACATTATAAACTCTCTGAGAGCTTGGACTCTGACTCCAGAGTATGGCAAAACGGCTTGAGTGGAGCAGACCCTCTGTGTGCCGGGAGCCATTAGCTAATAAGTGATTGAGATTCATTTCAGGCTGGTGGAGGAGACTGAGATCTCTTCTCTGGTCTTCTCTTTTTGTGAGCTGGTGGGGCCTCAACCCTTCTTGGAAAGCACATCAGAAAGCGACTCTACTTCATAGGAAACACTGCACACACGTGCCAGCCGGTTCTAAACTCTGATCTTGTAGTTATTCTTTCAATCCCCACCCCAATCCATCCTGTGAGGAAGATGCTATTTTTATCTCTACAGACGAGAAGACAGAGACACATAGAGCTTAGTCACAGTTGGTAAATGGCGGAGAGGAGATTCAACCCCCGCCTGGGTTCCAGAGTCTGCGCTTTGATCCAGTTCCCTGGGGCCGTGTCCCCCAGCATGGAGAAGAGCTGGCTCAGGAGGAGGGGGCACAGCCTCCCAGGTGGTCGGAGCAGCGCAGGCGGAGGCGCAGAGGCAAGAAGGAGCTGGTCTCTTTGAGGGCGAAGGCGGTTCATAGGGTGTGTGCACATCTAATCCAGCTCCTTCGAGAGTGCCGCCACCCTCATTCTTAGGGAAGGGGCGGGGAAGGGTTCCTGGGATCGTCATCCTTCCTAAGCACCCCAGTGAGTGTTCAGTTCCCGGCCGCAGCTAGTGCCCTGTGCCCAGTGGGAAGCCATGTGGCCAGGCCTAGCGAGATCTCCGGGCGCGGTGGCCCGTGTGTGCCTCTAGCCAGGCCGCCGTGGCCAGGGCTTGGTGGTGTGTTTGACGCTAACCTTCCATGTCAACTCTGTGCGTTTCCCCAACACCCCGCACTGACCCTGTCCTCCTGGCTGCTGGTGACCCCTGACTCCCTGCCTCCTGACTGCTGGTGAGCATGCTGAGCCTGTTTAGAGGGGCGACTCGGGGAGTTCCTGAATGCAAAGTGAGGGGTGGTTCAGGCCACACACCTGTGAGTGCCCTGGGTACCAGCCCGCAGCCCAGAGCCTGGCTCAGGAGCTCAGCTGGGGCGCTCGCGGAGACTGTGACAAGTGTGCGTTCTGAGCCGTGGCAGGATTTCCCCAGCTGCTGTTTGTGCCTCCCCGGGGCTTTCTCAGGTCTCTGAAAACAACACATCCCGGGCTGGGATACGGGGGGAGGATGCCAGATGGGTTTTGAATTCTTTGAAATCTCCAAGCACCTAAAAAAATAATCACGGTGGGTAGGTGTGAGAAGCTCTTTAAAATGTGGCACATTTCCCCCAAAGCTTAAAATAGAGCTTTTCAAGGGAAATTAAATGGAAGTATAAAAATATGTAAATGCTCTTCCTTCCTACAAAACAGAAATAATGTTACAGGCATCACCCCGGGGCCCCAGGCCCCTCCGTAGTCAGCACCAGCCGTGCCAAATATGGCCCATGGCTCTGGGTTTCCTCCTTATATTGACTCTGACCAGGGACATCAACACTTCCCCCAGGGGACCCCACTATTTCTCTGATGTGTTCTATTTGCCTAATGTCTGTGTTTATCCCTCGTTTTTTTGTTTTTGTTTTTAAACTAGTGTGGGATTTTTAGAAGGTTGTCACATGTTCCTTGGGCCTGTAGGTTTCTTTGTGAAAAATATACCACGTCCTGGGAGATGTGGCTCCAGTCCAGACGCTGCTCTAATGCACACATTGAGGAGGTGTTCATTGCAGAGCTTCCCAAAGAGAAAAATGGTGCAGGTCATGTTAACTCAGTTATCGACTTTCTCAATTTCTGATTTCAACTTTATTGCTATAAACACATTACTCACTTTTAGTCAAACCAAAAAGTCAAGTTTGCATAGGGCTTTTTGTTTTTTTTAAATGATGGATTTTTCTCTACTTTTCTTGTCCTAGTTTTCTACCCACTACCTGTGTGATGTTGTCCCAGGGATTCAGCCTCTGGGTGCTTTGCTTGTCAACGAACAGGGAGGAAGGACGGAGCCACCTAAGCCTGTGCAGGCTGGAAGCGCCGGTAACGTGGGCCAGGCTGGGTCCCAAGCTCTGGGGCCCCTTGCAGTGCCCTTGGGTGTTGCTAGGGTCTTGGAAAGAGATTGAGTTTTAGGAGAGAGCAAGGCGATGACTGCCACCAACTCACCTCTGCTTGGCAATGACCAGCCAGTCCCTGAAGAGGAAGAGGTGCCTCCCGGTGGTCCCAGGGCCCTGGGTCAGCACCACGGGGCTGTGAAGGACAGGCTCAGCGTGCTTGAGGGGCAGGCCCAGCTGCAGGGACAGCTGCTCGAGGGTCACTGCGGATGCCAGGCTCTTCCTGAGGGCGGGGGAGAGTGGGATCAGTCCTGAGGGAAGAGGGTTCCCCAGGGAGCTGGCGTGCAATGCCTGTGGTGTCTCCAAACACCAAGTCACCACTAGTGTGGCTTAGTCAGAGTGGAAATCAGCAGGAAAAAAGTGCAGCCTTTTTTTCTTAAAATTTGAACTTAAACAAAATGAATTTACAATAAAGCACAGCAAATTGAGTCAAATTGTTGGACCTGATTCAGGTTATAGCTAATCACTGCTAGTAATGTCAATGCTAAGGATTTCTGTGAGAATTTTAACCGAAGGCAATACTTTCCAAATATTTTCATGCCATAGCACACACAGCAAAGATAGCATTTATATCACACTCTGAGGGAAACTGAGGCAGCCAGAGGCCTACTGGCCCACCCAGGCTGGCCCACACACAGAACGGAGAGGGTCAATGCCGCGGCTTTGCTGTAACTCATTTGTGGCACATGGCTTAGGAAGCTCTGACGTATTCCTTTGATTAGCAGAAGTTTTCCCTAAAGGTTAAAAAGGTCAGGGTTTCCCTGCTGCTAAGTCTAAACAAATGTCTCTCAATTCATGGTTTTCTTCCATAGAGTAAGTTAGCCGCAGAGCAGATTAAACATCACCTGTGAGACTCAAGCGGTCATCAGTCATTCATCTGGACTCCAGCATCTTTTCCCTGTGCTTCCTACAATGCTAGAGTCACCCAGCTCCTGTTGCCCTTGAAACATGTTCTCTTCCTGGTCCTCTACCCTGTGTCTGGGGCCGATGGTGAATTTAGGCCATGAGGGGTCTGTCCCTTGGCCTGCTTTTCCAGTTGCTTTACTGCCACTCCTTTCCATTCTAAACACAGCAGTACTAGCTCTCGCAGGCACATCTCCATTACCCAGGGAATCAAATGTGATATTTGAATAAAGATGAGTTGGGATACGTTTCTGTTATTTAAAAGGCAAACATTAAAACATTTTGATACTCGGCTGCGTGCAGTGGCTCACGCCTGTAATCCCAGCACTTTGGGAGGCCGAGGCAGGTGGATCACTTGAGGCCAGGAGTTTGAGACCAGCGTGGGCAACATAGGGAGATCCCCATGTTCAAATATTTCACCCACATTGCCAGAGGCTCTGTAAAGGCTGCATGTTTTCATGTGCTCTAAATCTGCAGTTGGTTGGGATGGCTGGGGCGAGAGGTCAGAGCTTTGACCCGTATTGTGTTTAAAGAAATATTTGTGTATTTGTCTCTACAAAAAAATACACAAATTAGCTGGGTGGCATGTGCCTGTAGTCTCAGCTACTTAGGAGGCTGAGGTGAGAGGATAGCTTGAGCCCAGGGGGTTGAGGCTGCAGTGAGTGGGGATTGCACCATAGCAATCCAGCCTGCGTATGAGATCCTGTCTCAAAAAAAAAAAGCAATACTCAGTGTTTTCCAAAAATCAATTAAGTGGCATGAGTCTTGGATTTCGTGCCCTGATGATGGGTTCCCGCTCTGGAGTGGGACTCTGCTCTCTGGCCTTTCCACCCCGCAGACACCTCCTACAGCCTCGTGAATAAGTCAGAGCTTTCTCTCCATCAAGCGGGGGTGGGCGTCTATAAATGATACAGCCCAAAGGAAAGCCTGGGCGGCTCTGAAGTGGTGGTGTTTCAAGTCTTGCTGGTGGTTAGTTTGCTATTTAGGGAGGGAATACAATAGAGAAATTGGGTCTCAAACCGTAATGCATGGGAACTAGAACTCTCTGCTCTGTTTTTAAATGGCTTCTGCTTCTCTTTGAATTTATTTGGAAAAATGTCTGGCTATTTCCATATATTTGAGGGATATGTAACTCCCAGGTATGGAGCAAACGTTGTCTCTCCGGCTATACCCATCAGAGCCTGCTTCACCGCCTAGCCCAGAGGCCACCCTCAAACGCCTGAGGGGAAAGTCAGTGGTTGAAGTGAGTGCTTGGGAGTGGTGGGACTGTAGAAAATGGTAGAAGTTGTGCTGGGTCCAAAGGGACAGCCCATGAGGGCCACATAGGAATGCGGGCCCAGTGTTACTGCCAATGATTTAAAACGCCAGTAAGCCGACATTCTATGAAATGTCCATTCATTCTAAACATTTCTTTCTTTCTTTTTTTTTTTTGAGATGGAGTCTCGCTCTCTCACCCAGGCTGGAGTGCAGTGGCACAATCTTGGCTTACGGCAACCTCTGCCTCCCGGGTTCAGGCAATTCTCCTGCCTCAGCCTCATGAGTAGCTGGGACTACAGGCACGTGCCACCACTCCCGGCTAACTTTTTGTATTTTTTTTTTTTAGTAGAGACGGGTTTCACTGTGTTAGCCAGGATGGTCTCGATCTCCTGATCTCGTGATCTGCCCACCTCAGCCTCCCAAAGTGCTGGGATTACAGGCGTGAGCCACCGCGCCCGGCCCTAAACATTTCTTTAAACACAACGTGGGTCAAAGCTCAGAGCTTTCGCCCCAGCCATCCCAACCATCTGCAGATTTAGAGCACATGAAAACATGCGGCCTATACAGAGGCTCTGGCGATGTGGGTGAAATATTTGAATATTTAAAATAAGATGTTATGAACCAAATTGAGAGGAACAGATCTGTATTTGTCAGATAATTATTCATTTGAGCTTGAAAAAGCATGCACGTGTAGATAATCCACGTCCAGTCAAGTGAAGTAGGTCAAGTTTCTTTCCTGAGTGTTCTGCTTGCCAGGCACCTGTCCGCATGTCAGTCTTGGTCTGCCCACGATTTTTGTTTTCTTTCCCCTCTCCTTTGATCGCTGTTCCTCCTCATGCTCCCTGGCCAGTCCCCCGCCCTCCAGCCCTATTTTGCACTTCCTTGTGATCCCAGGAGAACTGTACACTTGCCGGGGTTAATTTTTCTGACACACACAGAGACCTAATTTGGTGATGTCATGAAAAAAAAGCACTCGTGTTAACCATATTTCACAACAAAGGTGCCTCAGCGCTCTCACCGGAGGGGAAATTTTTTTAATGCACTGAAATAGGAAACAAGTGACGTGGCGAATACCTGGTGAACGGAAACAACTATGCCCTTTGCCTTTCCATGCACTGATGAATTTCCAGCGGAGTGGTGGCTTCGCACAGCGAAAGTGCCGCCGGGCCCTGCTCCATGGAGACCTGATCTTCTCTCCCCAGAACTTCACATGGGAAATGATCTAGTCAACTGGGGCCCTGCTGAGTTCAGCATCAGCTCCCAGCCTGAATAGACTTCAGGAGCCTGCTGGAAGTGGGAGAAGGAAGGGTGGTCACAGGTGCACCCTGGGAGTGGGTGGCGAGGCCTCTTAGGTCAGTTTGCCCAAATGTGTGCTCCTCCGATCTGAACTCCCATTATTTGACTGTGGATTTGGCATAAAGGGATGGAGAGTGGCTCAGTATTTGGGGGCTCTTTGAATTACTGGTGACTTTGCAAAAGAAAAAAGTGCAGTTAAAGGGATTTCAGCCATAAGAAGCCTGACCTGGAAACCATCATTTCCTGGCATCTGGGTTTTCGAGGCAACACAGCTGTGGGTCCACCATTCCACACAGCCTGGATTAACCTGCATTGGAGGCCCCCTGCACAAAGTCACGGCGCATACAGCTCTCCAAAGTCACGTTGTGTGGATGCAGTTGCCCTGAGGTGTATGTACAAGCCTGTCATCCATTGCTAAGCACCCACAGCATCTCATCTCATTTCTGGCAAGATAATCAGGTTTTGACTGGCAAGATAATCAGGTTTCGTTTTCAAGCCAGGCGTGGTGGCTTACACCTGTAATCCCAGCACTTTGGGAGGCTGAAGTGGGAGGATCACTTGAGGCCAGGAGTTTGAGACCAGCCTGGGCAACAAAGTAAGACCCCGTCTCAAAAAAAAAAAAAGTTTAAATTAGCTGGGCCTGTAGTCCTAATTGCTTGGCAGACTGAGGAGAGAGGACTTCCCTCAGGAGTTTGAGGCTTCAATGAGCTATGATAGCACCACTGCACTCCAGCCTGGGTGATAGAGTAAGACTCTGTCTCAAAAAAAAAAAAAAAAAAAAAAAAAAAAAAAAATTTCAAACTTGGTCCTCAACCTACGGCATGAATTACCATTTTCTTCAACAGGGCTAACATTGACTGCCTGCCATGTGCCAGGCTAATCTCTTTACCCTCATTCTTTCTCAATGCTTACAACACTCCTATACAATTAGGGCCATTTTATAGATGAAGTAACTGAGGCTCCGTGATGTTAAGCGATCTGCAGACCTCTCAGCTGGCAAGTGGCAGGGCTGTGAGCTGGAGTCAGGCCTGTCTGGCTCCAGGGACTTTCCCTTCTCCACATGATCAAATGTTGCCTTCTGGATATTTTTCATTTACTTCTTTTTTCTCATCCACTGACGTTCCACACTCCTGTGGCATGTTGCCTGCATTACTTCAATAGTTTCTGCTATTTTCCTTGCATCAGACCTTAATTCCCTCAACTCTCTGTCCCCCTCCATCCTCCCGGTCACTGCCCGAGGAATTCTCTCAAATATGTATGCCTCAATCACTCCCAGGCATCAGAGCCCACAGGACTCCCCAGTCCCTTTGATCGATCTCGCCAGGCTCTGTGTGCTAACCCTGGCCCCTCTCTGCTGCTTGCCAAGAGGCCCTCTCCGCATTTCAACCCAGGGACCACTTGCAGCCTAGAGTGGGTGTCTTCCTGCAAACCTGTGTCACCTACTTGTCTGGCTCATCTGCCTGTCTCGTCTGTTGTAACGCACGTGGTCTCTTTCGTTTCCACAGCCCCAGCATAGTGCCTGGAAGTGGGACGTGCAGGCACTATGGAAAAAGGACTTGGGTGGTTCAGAAGGGAAACCAGGCAGTGGAGGCAGAGGCAGGGAAATAGAACCACAGTGAATGAATGAAGCCTTCACAGATCTGTTGAACGACCTTTGATCTTTTATGTGCCTGGCTTGATTTGCTTTCCACTGAGGTCACCTGCATTTTTCTTATCCTATCCTAGCTCTCACCATAGCCAGTCTGAAGTCAGATGGCAAAGTTGTGGAGTGTCGGAAAAAGCAGTGGCTGGTGGAGCAAATGGGGGTTGGGGGAGTGGTGGGGACATGACTCCCCCTTGAGGGCCCTGCCCAGCTGTTCCACAGCAGCCTGGCTGGCCCCTTCCTAGGCAGCCTCTTTGTCTTAGCAGTGTCTTTCCAAGGTCAGCAGGCTCTTTCGCGGTAAGAGCGGACATTGCTGAGCCCTGACTCTGTACCCGCCGGTGTTCTAGAAGAACCTGCACTTGATCCAACAAAGCAGAGAGTTCTTGGGTCCTTTTCTTTCCTTTTCCTTTCTGAAACTGTATAATAAACACATAAAAGTAAAAAATATTTACAATACCTTATAACAAATGCCAGATGCTATGTATTCCCTGTCTACTGGCTGGCTGTTTTGGTTTTTCTATTGAGATTTTGCTCTTGAGTGGTAGTAAAATGCCATTTTCCCTCTGTGATTCTATCATTAGTTTCCCAATATTTTCTTTAATAATAATATTTGGTATTTTAGAAGGTTTAGAGTTCAGAGCACTTTCCCCCTCATCATCTCACTTGATTTTAATTCTTGTCTACCTCATGAATAGGGCAGGAATCCTCACCCCCTGTGTACAGAAGGGGGACCAGAAGCTCAGAGAAAGAAGGGGCAAACTGAAGGAATCACTGGCAGCAGAAGGATGTAAATCAGGCCCCAGATTCTCAATTTGCCCTGTCGTGCACATCAACAAATCTCATCTTTTCATTACATTTGTTGATTTGGTTGATCTCATCAGAGACCATCATCTAAAGAGTCAGTTGCATTCAGGCCATGCCAGAATGTTCTGTTTGTGGACACAGTGAGCTAAGGGGGTGCCTCTGGGCTCAAGGGAAACACTGCTGCAGGGCAGGAGGCAGGACCATGCTGCCCACGTGTTAGCTCGTCTGCAGGGCCAGGCATGTGGCGGTTTCCAGTCTCCGAGCGTGGTGGTAGGCTCAGCCCTGGGAAATTTCACGTCTCAACACATCTCTTGGGAAAAAGGACTTGGGTGGTTCCGAAGGGAAACCAGGCAGTGGAGGCAGAGGCAGGGAAATAGAGCCCCAGTGCATCTGCAAGTGTAGCTGAGGGTGCAGCGTGGTGGAAGCACTTTATAGTCTACACCAGGATTTCTTAAACAGGAGTCCGAGGATTGCTTCAAGGGGGAGAGGGGCAGAGATTGTTTTTTTTTTTTTTAAAGAAGCAGATTCTCGAAGGGCTTCATTCATGTCCTCCCAAATATTGAGGACTCACTCTTTAGTAGGAATTCCATGAATAAAGGAATAACATATGACATCTGAAGTGGAGCTGTCCCTTATTATCCTGTTTGTTTTCAAGGTAGCCTCACAAATTCAAATGGCGTCCCCTGCACCCTTCAAACTCGCCCTGGCATTCAGGACGCTGCTATTCTCTGCTTGGAAGGGTCCTCGCCTGGCACAGCAAACTCCCATGTTTACCAGAATCCGACTCAAATCTCACCTCTGGGTGGTGCCTCCTTAGACCCCTGGGAAGACCTGGGTACCCTCCTCTAAGCCTGCCCAGCACCCTCTCTGTCTCTAACACCTGTCTCCCTGTCCTGTAGTGACTTGCTCACCTGTCACTATGTTGGAACACCTTGCTGTGTTCATTTTCCCATCCCCAGCATTGATCTCTGTGCCAGGTTCACAGAAGGTGTCCAGGAGATCGCTGTGTGATTGACAGTCTGGAAGCTGGGCTATTAAGGGCAGTTGTCCAGCCAAATCTGAGTGAAACTGGGTCAGGATTTAAAGATGTGGTTAGTCTGATTCACCTAGACTCTGTAAATGTCATTGAAGATTATCACTGGCATTTGGATGGTGTGGTCTCTGTGACCACAGGGCAGAAAATTCAATTATTCAGCACTCGCTGTATGCAAAGCACTCTACGGAATCCCATGAGTAGGAGGAAGTCTCAAAGAGGATGAAGACATTGCCCCTTCTTCCAGGAGATGTTTCAGTTCTATTTGATTGGGTCAAGCTCATATAAAATTCAAGGTTTTGAGGCTTGGTCTCATGATCAGACTAGCCAGCTTGGGCCAGAAGTGTTTTGTGCTTGGATACTCTCACAGGTACACTTCGTATTCTCAAACTAAACATCTGGTAACACAGAGCAGTTGGCAAGATAATCAGGTTTCTTTTTGCAGGTCTTCGGAAGGAGAACAATTGGATAGTATGAGGGGATCATTTGCCAATTATAGATAGTAGCCCTGGAAAGCACTGGAGAGACCTGGGCCCTAACACGGGGGAAAAGATCAGAAATTCATCGACGGGAGCGGAAGTTAGACACATTTTAATTTCACGTGCTGTCTTGAATACTGTGTACCACGGCAGCGTCTTTACTCGAGACTCAAAATCATTTGACTCTTCTACAAACTGGATTCCCATTCAAGATTTTCTCATTCTCCTCTACTGTGGATATTAGCTTGGAATAGATCATTAGCGTCCATATAGAATTTGAAATCTTTATTTGAAGTTATAACCGCTAAAAATGATTGTTAAAATCATGGTGTGTAGATTCAGATATGAGGTTCCCAGATAGCAAATTTAAACCTTCTCTAACCACACATCTTAAAGGGCCTCTGTGGACACCTCCACCCCCTTGTGAGACCCAGGAGTCTCTTCCAGAGTGCAGTAGCAGAGGAGTGGCTTCCCCGGGGAACAAATACTGCGTGGGGCACCGTGGTCCCGACCAGACACGCTGGCCCTCCTGGAGGCCTCAGGCATTACTTAGACCTTCAGCCAAGTCTCTCTTCTGTTTGGAGAGCTTGGGAAAGCAGTTTTCATCTCCTAATGGAAAACGAAAATCTGTCATCACCTTTCACATCATCAGCCTCCTGGAGCCCCCTAGTCCGTCTGACTGCAGTTATGTCCCAGATAATGAGGCTTCAAGCAAGCCCCCTAAGTGCACAGCGCTGCAGGCTCAGCCCTCTCTGCCCTCCTCTTTCTTCCCCGCCTTCTTCTCTTCTGGATCTGGATCCCCCCACACCTGCTCAGTTACCAACAGCAACCTGCCGGGTATCAGCTACCCCACTCTGGGGTGGCGGTGGCTCGGGTGAGGACAGGGCTGTGTCTGCAAATGGCCGCCTCAGGCCTTTCTCCCTGTCCCATCGCTCCCTGCTTCTTTCACAAAAGTCACAACGTCACAGCCTGTAACTCAAAGACTGATAGGATGTGCGGATAACAGCTATATAACCTTAATTCTCAAACGATGGGAGACAGCCAGGGAATTTCGTGTCAGCCATCCACTGCTGTGGCTCCGTGGAAATGCTTCCAGCACAAACAACCTGTGTACACTGTAGAACCTTTCACTCAGGAGGGAGGTCTGAGCACGGCTAGTTTTTGCTGCCTCGGAAGGGGTCAGGGCTCCCTCTGCAGGGAGCCCGTGGTTCTGCCGCAGCAGCGGAGCCTCCAGCGCCAGTCGGTGACCCTCCTGCCCATGCCTGGGAGGATGTGAGCTCTGGTGCCCCAGGCAGCCTGGAATTGTGCCCCGGGAGTGGGGTCTGGGGCAAGGGAGAGGCTGCAGTGTCATTACAGGGATGTCCTCCTTTCCTGGAGGTCACTTTGGGCTTGACCACGGGCTGTCCACTGCCTGGCGTGGTCCCTGATTTGCTGCTCTCTGCGGACCCTTGGTTGTGCTCTTTCGGGCTTATCTAACCTTACTCATGCAAAGACCCGAAGCTCTGGCATTCCCCAGATCTGACCTGGGATCCCTAGTCTTTCTCATTATCTGTGCTACCCCCTCCCAGAGTGTCCCCGGGGAGAATCACCGCATCCACTTCCTGAGGTGGGTTTGATGAATGATGCAATGTGGCTATGGTGAGGGCGTCTGGCCTGTGGCAAATACCCAGTAACTGGCTCAAGCTTTTGTTCTGCCTGGTCCCGCCTGGCTGGGAGCCTTAGGGAGGGATATTAATGCTTATCCAGTTTGGGCCAATTCAGTAAAGAAAACTTTAAACTTAAACAACCCTCTTAGATGGACTGCATTTTACTTTTGTGAATTGGGTTATTTTTTTTCCCCTGCTCTTTGGTTGTTTTTGGAGTATAATAACATGATGCCAAAAATACCTTGGTGATTCGTGAACAACCTGATGTTTTGCCCCTGGGCTGCCACGTGCCTGAGGACAAGCTGGGTGCTACTTACACCTGCATAGTTCCTCCGGGCAGCAGGCTCACACTCTGCTGCTGTCATGTAAAGCACCCTAGAGATGAGATCAGCCAGGCAGGCTGAGGTTAGGCCTCCGTTCATGGAGAGGCTCAGTGCCTTCGTGGGCTCCCTGGCAGCGGTTCAGTGTGGTGGGTTTTCACCTACCTGGTGTGTGGCCGTGCCTTGCCTAAAATCTTGTCCAGTCCAGCAGCTGGCACTGAGGAGCAGCTCTGAGCCAGGTTCCTGAGCTGTGGGAACAAACAAAGCAGGGCTGATCATTGTCTTGCTTGGTAGGAAACGGCAGCTGCACTTAAGGCACTCATGTAAAAAGTGTGTTCCTAAAGAAAATGGAGAAAACCAAATTGTCTCCTTGTTATCCTCTGCTCTGCTGCACTGCCTGGAAGGGACTTACACCTAAATTCGGAATAAATACATTTATCAACGAGGTCCCAACTCTCGGACCATTGGTGAATGGCCAGGGATGCCTGATTAGATGATAACATAAGACAGTTCCGGCAGAAAGGGGCGGGCTGTGGACCCTTCTGAAGCTCCAGTGGTTGAACTACTGGATTCAACTTAAAACATCAGTCCATTTTTGCACTAAGTGAAAGCAGTAGTTGTGCAAATCATTGTACTCACACTGGCCGAGGAAGCACCAGGGACCGAAAAGGACAGGGCGGAAATCTCCCTCCCCAGCCCTCTCTTAGCCTGCTCGGTGTGATCAGGACTCTTGATTTCTGGGTCTCCAATGCAGTGACTCTAACTCTGAACATTGGCTATGTTTCCAGCCCCTTTCATGTGTGGCAATTTGACAACCAGTAAGCAACACTTTGACTTCATTTCTGCAAAATAAAGATCACCATTGTTTTCTCGACGTGTCCAGCTGTGTTTATATTAAAGTACCTTGTTTTCCATTTTATTGAGAATGGCTACAGAACTCTGCCATATGCTCTGCATTAATGAGAGGGCATCTGTTCCATCCCATCGTGCTTGGTCAACATCTCACACACTCTGTTTACTCCTACTTTATAGGCAATAAGGAATCTCCAACAGATAATGGAAGAGTTGCTTCTTTCCAGACTGGAGGTGGCTTCGTGCAGAAGTGGAGAAGTGAGCACCCTCCCTGGCCCCTGCGAATCAGGTCTTCCTGGCTTGGGCTTATTGGATTTTAGTCTCATGTTAAAAGGACCCAATTCCTGCCAGGTGTGGCATTAGATTTCACTGCGAGTAGAAATCCCTAAACATCGAACCCCCTGATAATCAAATGCAAAAACTCATTCCAAAGTCAAACAGAAATCATATTCATTGTCAAAAATCACATGGACCTTCCAGGATAGGAAAGAACAAGGAAGATGGTCAGGTTTTACCCCTCAGATGATCTTATAGGGTAAATGAGGAGTCAGAATACATATGAATACAAAGAGATGAACTGCAAAATCAGGCTGCAAATGATCAAGCTGTGGTGAATCAGGTAGACCAGAAAGGTCCTCTGAAGAAGCCGTGCTGGTGGGCTGGGCCAGGTCTCTCTCCAGCACGGTGCGCCCGGACCAGGTCCAGGACAAAGCTGGATGATTGAACTACAAAAAAAAAAAAAAAAAAAGACAATCAGGTGTGGCTTTTTGAGTGAAGAATGAGCCTCTTCTGTCTAAGATGCCCCATCTGTGTCCTAGCTAATGCCTAGCACCACCCTTATAAGGCAGGAGAATAGGGAATTAGGGTAACCAAGGGTTAAGGCATAAGCAAAGGAACAGCAGGTGCAGCCAGTTCTAGGCAAGATTAGGCAGCATGCAGGCCACAACCTCACTCCTGTGATAACAAAACGGAAGTTTCCACTTCAGCCTCTGATTGGTCGGGGGCCCATCCATCATAGCGGGTAACCAATTGGAGGCCTCTAAAGGGAATCTAGGGGTGTTACCAAATTATTTCAGCTTAACAAAAACCCCAAAGAACATTCTAAATGGGGCTCTTGAGCTGCTTCGTTGATCGAGCCAACTCTCACTCTATAGAGTGTACTTTCACTTCAGTAAATCTGCACTTTCGTTGCTTCGTTCTTTTGTTGCTTTGTGCATTTTATTAAATTCTTTGTCCAACACGCCAAGAACCTGGACAACTCACAGTCACGACTTCCCATCTGGTAACACTCATTCCTTTGCAAAAGGTTTCTTGATCCCTATTAAAAGGCAAGTACATGGCAAGGTGCTCTTATTCATGTACTCCTCCAGGTGAATGATTTGATGTCTTCCCTTCCTAAAACCAGGTTTTTATGGGGGAGGAAGAAGTGGGGAGTATGAAGACCCCAGGAAAAGAGTTTTTAAAGAGGAGGAGACCCAATTTCACACCTTTGAGTAGTCCAGCTCTGGAATCCAGTAGAGGATTTTTGGAAGATTCACCAAGATCCATCTTTCCTTTTCCTGCTATTCTTTCCAAATAGGTAAAGGAGTAGCTGAGGGAAATGCAGCTTTGTGAGGGAAGCCTGGAGCGTGAGAAATCTGCTCACACTGGATTCTGTCTCGGGCTCGACAGAGGCTGTCACAGCAGACCCGCGATGTGACAGGCTCACTGGTGTACACACGGCTGTGTCGGCCATGGCCCTGTCAGGTGGGTCAGGAAGGAAAGGCCCCCCAGTTCATACTTCTGAGTCATCGGTCAGATAGGAATCACATTCTTTTTTTTTCACTCACACAGCTACCCTGAAGCTTCAGATCTACTTCCTGGCTCAGACCGCCTGCAACACACTGGTTTGGCATCTAGCAGGTTGTGCTTGCAGAACAGCAGGCTGGCTCCCTGCACCTGCTCAGTGGGGCTGGGCCTTAGCAACCTGCCTTGAGGCTGCTCTTCCTTAACCTTTCTCTAACTGGCTTCATGAAAGTTAATTCTGCTGGGACCCCACGAGGCAGCGGAGAGCCCACTCTGCCCATGATTGGTGCCCTGGGCTGGCACGCAGAGTTTAATGGAGGAGCCCGGGAGAGAGGGATGCCTGAGAACCAGGGATGTGGGCTGGAGCAGTGCCACCTCCTGTAACTCACCCGCGAGCCCAGCCAACCTGCTAAACCTTCCCCACAGAGCCTCAGTCTCCTTATCTGTAAAATGGGTATGCCTTGTGTTTTCTCCTGCGTTTCCTTGCTCCCCTCGGGAATATGACAGTAGTTGAAGTCAGCTTTCTAAGCCTTGTCTTTTATGAAATGTAATGCTTTATTTTCTCGTGAAAAGAAATGAAGCTATCAGAGACCAGGCGGGAGATTTTTTTGAGTGTAGAGTGAAGAGTTGCTCTTCCTTTCCTGCCCTCAAAATATTCCTACAACCTTGCTCTTTAATGGGAAGTATTTTTTTTTCCAGACATAGTATTAGAGTGATTCTGTATATCTAACACCTTCATCAAACCCTCTGAGAAACTGGGAACTTAGTGACTTGTGCCTGGTTCAGCTGTCTTCTCCAATGGATAATGTGTGCCTAAGGACAGGGACCACATTCTCTTACTGTCTTCTATCCCCAGAGCCCACCTAGTACAGGGCGGGGTGCTTTGTAAGTGTGTGCGAAGTTTCTGTTGAATGAACAAATTAGATGATGTCATGTTCCAGGAAGGCGGGAGCTGCATCTGCTCTGCTCTCCCTTTCTCTCCCAGCCCACGGCTGACCGGAGTTGGTGGCTGATAATGTGACTTCTAATGAGTTCATTCACCAAATACTAAATAAGCAAAATTACAAGTGATTTTCTTATTTTGAGACAGGGTCTCCTTCTGTCTCCTAGGCTGGAGTGCAGTGGCGCAATCAAGGCTCACTGCAGCCTCGACCTCCCTGGCTCAAGCGACCCTCCTGTCTCTGCCTCTGGAGTAGTTGGGAGTACAGGCACACGCTACCATGCCAGGCTAATTTTTTTTTTTTAATAAATGGAGTTTTGCCATGTTTCCCAGGCTGATTTTGAACTCCTAGGCTCAAGCGATCTGCCCACCTTGGCCTCCCTAAGTGCTAGGATTACCAGTGTCAGCCACTGCGCCCAGCCCACAAATGAAAATTTTAAACTATATTTTGTTAGAGAGAGAAGAGGGAACCCGAGGCCTGGATAACATGCAAGATCTTCATAAGACTTCATAGCAACAGCATTCACTTGTCATATTTTGATGATCAAATTGGAGAAAATAGCTCTTAAATTCAAACCTAGGGGCAAGGTAACTTATTTCAAATAGGATTTTTTTCCCTCTGTCTATAGTGGATATTTAAAATTTTTCCATTCATTCTTGCACACCTACAGATTACCTGGCACTTGTCCAGTCTTTCTGCAGTCAACATCGCCCAGATTCCATGCAGAACCCTTTGCAGACTCCTGAGGAGGTGCAGACAAGGAGTGTCCCTGTCCTCATGGTGCTACATGAAAAGGCAAGTGACCCAACAGGCAGCATTGGAGAAAGTGCCTAACTGTGGAAAGGCCAGTGGGAGAGGCTTGGTGGAGGAGGAGCTTGCTGGACTAGAGAGGTCAGGGAAGGCTTCTTGGAGGAGGTGAGGTATGAGCTGGAAGTAGAAATACCAGGAAGCGCAGGGCAGGCTTGGGAATGGGCCAGGCATGCTCAGGTCCCAGGGCATAGAGTAACAATCTGGCTGGAAGAAGGAATGGAGGAACAAGCTGATAGGAGGGTGATTCCATGTGGACTGGACCCCATGTTCAGGAGGTGACCACATAAGCCAGGATGGGTGGATAGATTTAGCTAATCCTGGAAGAAATCATGGAATAAAATTAAATATGTGCATTGCTGGCTACAGATCCAGTTCCTCCTTCCCGGGTCTCTGTGTCCACCCTTCTTGGGGGCCATCCCACACCTCCCCGCTACTGCCACAACCTTTGCCCTTTCTAAGCAGGTGCTGGGTAGAGAAAGAGGTACAGTGGAACTTGCCAAATGTCCTTGCCATGCAACCTCTTGCAGAGGGCCATGTGTGGTCTTCAGATCCCAAGATTTTCTTGATATTTATAAAAGCACCTTTGCCTCCATTCCCAAACTGAATTCTCCATCCCTGGGCTCCATCTTGAAGGGAAATGATCACAGCTGTGGCGATTGTGTGTCTCCTACTGGTGAGAGCTGGTAACTACAGCATCTAATTGGTCGTTTTCCAGACCTCTGCAGGGTAAGAGCCTGTGGGGAGCTGGTGTTGAGATGGAATTCCAGCTAATATTTACTGGGTGTTTCCTACATGCTAGGCACTTTCCTACAGACTTACAAAGGCTAACTCATTTTCTCCTCATAGCAATCCTATGAGGTCAGTACTGTTGTCCTTTTTTAATCCAAGAGGAAACTGAAACACGGAGAGGCTAAAAATGTGCCTAAGATTCCCAGGATCAGGGAAGGCAATACACATGTTTGTTGTTGCAAACAAAATTGTGAGGAGGACCAGCTTTAGGGAAAGGCAGAGTGTGCCTGCTGTCACAGCACTGACTTTTAGCATTCGACTGCCTGTCTAGATTCCAGAGTTCTAGGAGTTCTTACCGATATAAATTGTAACATGGTGATCCTGGTGATTTGAAGAGTTAATGTTAAAACTCAATCATTTTGAAGGGTGCACATCATTTGACTCAACAAAATTTAAATACTTGCTATCTGTAAGTTCCTGGCAGGATACTATAAATTGAAAGAGAGTGTTACAAATAACAAAGCTAAATTAACTCACAGTGTGGTGTCAGTGATAAGACATGTATAGAAATAATCATACTACAAGAGAGAATGTTCTAGAAGAATGCTATTAATGCTATGGAAACACAAGGCAGAGGCCATAGTGCAGATCTTAGAGGACTTCCTGGAAGGGCGACTTTTGAGCTGGGCTGATGGTGGAGATGGTTGGGAGGGGCAAGGGAAGGTGTGTTTTGGTGGAGGGTGTAGTGCTGGCAGAGGCAGTGAGGCAGGAAAGCAGAGTGGTGCTTGGGAGGCCAATTGAGGATTGAGGCTGCTTGCAGCTTAAGTGAGGGCAATTAGGGAAGACTAAACCTAAGGATGGGCCAGACCTCTAAGGAGTTAGGGATTTAAAATTATATTACATATAGTGAAAGTTTTGGATCAGGAAGGAGGGTCCAGAAAGCAATAGATACATTTGTTGCTGCAAACAAAATTGTGAGCAGGACCAGCTTTAGGGAAAGGCAGTGTACTTACATGTCAGGTAACATCTGCAAAGACTCTCAAAGAGTGCAGTAAATAGAACATCCATACACCTGCCAGTGCCTGCCCAGTCTGAACAGCTTACCTGTCTGCAAACCTCCTTCCACCCCCTGCCACCAGGGCTGGTATTTCAACATTAAACACCAGGTGAGACAAGGGCTTGGATATGAAGAAGGCCCCAACTAAATTGTATATACAGCCATGAATCACTCAAAAACAGGGATACATTCTGAGAAATGTGTCTTTAGGTGATTTTTGTCATTGTGCAGACACCACAGAGTATACTTGCACAAATCTAGATGGGCCAGACCACTACACACCTAGGCTATATGGTAGACCCATTGCTCCTAGGCTACAAACCTGTACAACATGTGACTGTACCGAATACTGTGGGCAATTGTAATGCAATTGTATTTGTACCTATATGGACAAGGTACAGTCAAAATACAGTAGAAAAGATTAAAAATGGTTCACCTGCATAGGACACTTAACATGGAGCTTGCAGGTCTGGAAGTGGCTCTGAGTGAGCCAGTGAGTGAGCAGGGAGTGACTGGGAAGGCCTAGGGCACTACTGTACACTACCGTACACTACTGTAGACTACTGCACACTACCGTGCACTACCGTAGGCTACTGCACACTACTGTACACTACCGTACACTACTATAGACTACTGCACGCTACTGCACACTACCATACACTACCGTAGGCTACTGCACACTACTATACACTACTGTACACTACCATAGGCTAGTGCACACTACTATACACTACTGTAGACTACTGCACACTACTGTAGACTACTGCACACTGCTATACACTACCATATAGTACTGTAGACTACTGCACACTACTGTACACTGAACACTACTGTACACTACTGTAGACTACTGTACACTACTATACACTACTGTAGACTACTGCACACTACTGTACACTACTGTATACTGCTGTAGACTACCGCACACTACACTACTGTACAATCCTATAGACTCCTGTACACTACTGTAGACTACTGTACACGACTGCACCCTACTATAGACTACTATAGACTTTATAAACACTGCACACTTAGGCTACACTAAATCTATAAGTTTTTTCAATAGTAAATTAACCTTAGTTTACTGTAACTTTTATTACTTTACAAACTTAATTTTTTTTCACTTTTTGACTCTTTTATAATAACACTTAGCTTAAAACACAAGCACGGGGTACTCCTGCACAAAATTATTCTTTGTATCCTTATTCTATATATTTAAATGTTTTAAAATTTAGTTTTACTTTTTAAACATTTTCATTTAAAAACGAAGACACAAACATGCACGTTGTCCTAGGCCATCACGGGGTCATGATCATCAAGGCCGGAGTAGGGAGCAGGAATTTTTCAGCTCCGTCATAATCTCATGGGGCCACTGTTGTATATGTGGCCCATTGTCCACTGAAACGTCATTATGCGGCCCGTGGCTGTAGTTGCTTTGCGGGAAGAGAGGAGCCACAGACAATTGATAATAATGATAATACCAGCTGGAACCTCTTAGTCACTTGCTCTGGGCTGGGCACATCTCTTGACCTGCTCTATGGCAGATCTCATTTTATCTTGGCCATAACCCTTCAAGGCAGGGACTCTCATCATCCCCGTGTGACACAGGAGGACACTGAAGCCCAGAGAGGCCAATTGACTTACTCGAGGCCACACAGCTAACAAGCGGAGAGCTGGAATTCACTCCCAGGTTCTCTGTGTGCCTGTCCTGTGGGTTAATGCCCAGACCAGATGCTCAGCTCTAACCGTAGAGGAGCCACGGAAGCAGGGCCTGAGGACGCAGGACACAGGTCAGGCCTTTTTCAAAGGACGTAGACAGAGACTGTCCAGAAAAGGAGGAGGCTCTTTGAAGGGAGTGAGGTCCCAGGTGAATCACAGAGCACAGAGGCTCCCTGCCTGTGTCAGCCTGGGCCAGCTTCCCAGGGAGCGTGGCCTGACCTGGCCTCATCTGAGAACCTGTGTGTGGCGTGTGAGCAGTGTGTATGCGGTGTGTGTGTGCTCACCGTGTATACAGCAGGTGTAGTGTGCAGTGTGTGTGCATGCAGTGTGCGTGTGCATACAGTGTGTGCAGCTAGAATATTACCCACTCTGGCTTTGAACCGCACTGGAAATTTCCATGTGAATAATTTCTGTTCCCAGTCACCTCATGAACGAACTCATTAAGTCATGATTGCAGCTAAAGCCTCTCACAAGATTATTTACCAGCAGGGCCACTAGCTGGGAAAGAGAAGGAATCACCAGGCAGAGCTCTTGCTGCAGGGTGGTGTCCCCGGCCCACCTGCACGAGTGGCCACCCTGCCATAGGGGCCCATCTGACAGCGTCTCTGATGACAGGAGCTCAAGAGCCTCCCACTGCCTAGTTTAGAAACGCCTTTACTTACATCATTTTAATCTTCACAAGGACACTGAAAGGCAAACGTTTTAATTGACATTCAACATACAAAACAACAACACTAAGCAAAAAGCCAACCTGAGATTCAGAGAGGTTACTTGGATTGCCTGAGGTCACACAGCGCAAGTAGGCAGTCGCCTAGGTCCTATGATTTAATGGATTCTTCTAAACTTCCTGTATTTAGATACTATTCCTATTACCATATGACCCAGCAGCAGTTACCCTTGGTATACCCCAAGATAATAAAGAACGTATGTCTGGCCAGGCGTGATGGCTCACGCCTGTAATCCCAGCACTTTGGGAGGCTGAGGTGGGCGGATCATGAGGTCAAGAGATCGAGACCATGTGGCCAGCATGGTGAAACCCCGTCTCTACTAAAAATACAAAAATTAGCTGGTGTGGTGGCACATGCCTGTAGTCCCAGCCACTCAGGAAGCTGAGGCAGCAGAATTGCTTTTACCCGGAGGTGGAGGTTGCAGTAAGCCGAGATCATGCCACTGCACTCCAGCCTGGCAACAGAGCAAGACTCTTTCTCAAAAAAAAGAAAAAGAAAAAAAAAAAAGAACGTATGTCCACATAAAGACTCTTGTGCATGAATATTCACGACAGCCTTATTCATAATAGCCAAAGTGGAAATAATACAAATGTCTATCAATTAATGAGTGGATAAGCAAAATGTGGTTTATCCACACATTGGAATGTTATTCTGTTGTAAAAAGGGATGAAATACTGATTCATGCCACAACATAGGTGAACCTCGAACCATTACGCTAACTGAAGAAAGCTGGACACAAAAGGCACATGTGATATGATTTCATTTATGTGAAATATAAATAGAATAGGCAAATCTATGAAGACAGAAGGCAGACTAGTGGTTGCCAAGGGCTCGAGCATGGGGGCAGTGCAGAGAGACTGCTAATAGGTATAGGGTTTCTTTCTGGGGTGAGAAAAACGGTCTGGAATTAGATAGCAGTGATGGTTGCACAATGTTTTGATATGTGAATTTTATCTGAAGGAAAAAAAGTAAAAGTAAAACAAAAGACAAAACCAAAAACCTGTATCTCTTGCATGACATTGAATTCTCTACTCTCTGCCACATTGTCTGTATTTCTACCCATTAGAGAGCCTTTGAGTTGAGAAATGCCTCATTGAATAGGCAAATGTCTTCACAAAGCTATTAGTCGTTTGCACCTTAGAGTGATTTGGTTCAGAGAGGTTCTGTTTCTCCCAACCACCGAGAGAAAGATGCTTGGGAAGGAGGATGAGCTGCTGGAAACCAGCTCTGAGGAAGGAGCCAGCGGGAGCCATTAGCTTGGCTAATGTGGGAATCCTGTTGTCTCTACCTAGGCCAGTGGCCTGGGCTCTGGGATCTGGGCATAGAGGTGGAATGGTCAGGTGGCCCTTACCTCAATGGGTTCCACAGGATCATCCCCAAGGGGCATTGTTTGGCTGTTTTGAGCTGTCTGCTTTTCCTCTGCTAAGTCACAAAGTAATTCATCATAGACTCTTCTTTTGTTATTTATCCCTTTTAGGGATCAGGACAGCATAGTGTGTCCTCTGTCTTGAGAAGTTCGCATCCAGCTCTGCCATGGACCAGCCATGCTCATGGGTGAGTTACTTAACCTGTGTGTGCCTCAGTTTCCTGTCTGTAAAATATCAGTAATAATAGTTCTTATTACCCAATTGGTCTGGTTGATAGAGTATTACACAAGTTACTCTAGGTGGAGTGCTTAGATTGCTGCTGGCCACTTCATGAGGGCTGTGTACTTGATATTATTAACAATTGTAAGACATTTTGTGAAGACTCTGAGTGGTCGGTTCATCTTTTTAAAAAGCTCATGGAAGGAATAAATTCATTCTCTGTTTTCTTTCAGATTGCCTCTCGTTTTGCTACGGACAGGAGACAGGAAAATACTGGGTAGAAGAGGGCGGTTCCCGACAAAGGCCCCAACCTCAAGCCTGAAGACCCACGACCCTAAATGAGGACAGCCATTTCTGTTTTTGTGCCCAAAAAGTTGCCTTTTGGCCTGCCACGCCCAACATCTTGCCCCCATATAAACCCGAGACCTTAGCGGGCACACACACAATCAGCCAAATGTTGGGATTAGCAGACCAGTGGACCAGCGGACCAGCAGACCAGTTAACGGTGGAACAACACAGCAGAGAAAGAGAGAAGAGGAGGGATGTCTGAATGCCAAGGGGAATTCGGCCGGGGGCAGTTAGAAAAGTCTGGCTGCTGGGCGGCCCGACTCTAGGGGAAGACTACCTTCCCACTCCATCCCCTGTTCTGGCTCCCCATCCATCTCCCTGAGAGCCACCTCTACCACTCAATAAAACCTTTCATTCATCCTTTGAGCCCATATGTGATTTGATTCTTTCAGGACGCTGAGCAAGAGCTCGGAATATAGAAGGTTGTCACAGTGGTCCCCTGCCCTTGCGATAAGGCAGAGGGTCCATTGAGCCAATTAAGACACAAGCCCAGATGGCAAATCTGAAAGAGCTTTATAATACACACCCACCTGGGCTTGGGGAGTCACAGACACCCATTCCTAGATGCTGCCATGGGGCCAGAGCCCAAAAGGGCTTTCCCTGGCCTCTGCACCTGCCCATCTGCATGCTCCCCCCAGGGGTTTGAGCTGTAGGCGAGCCACACCCCTGTTGCGTGTCCTGCCAAGGGGAATTGGGGAACTCTACTGTTTCAGTTTCATGTTCCCCATATTTGTCTGTTAGGCAGAGACTGCTTTTGAGTAAATTTCTTACAACTAACAAAAGAAATACGTTCTACTTTAAATTATATCATAATTCTGTGCCTCAATGGAAATAAAGTTTCCAAAGGAACAACACTTTTATAATTTTAAATGCATTTTAAGAAAAACAGTTCCATGGGTTGAGGATGCAGGAACGAGTAATTCTGAGGGCAAGGCTGCAGTTCTCAGGCTCGGTTAGCCGTTTCTATGAAGTGAGAGTTTTGGCCTGAGAACCCAGGTTGAACCTCATGTGTGAGTAGATAATTCCAAATCTAGGAAATGCAAGTCAGTTTCCTTCAGAGGAGTTGGGAGAGCAGGTGACTTCAACCTCCAGCTCAGTAAGTCAGGGACCCAAGACTTTTCTGAGATGCTCAGGGCAGGTATTTCACCCAATTCTGCGGGATGGTTGCTGTGTGTGGGGAGGGCTGAGGAGCACCTCCCATGGCTTGCCAGTGCCTTGACAATTGGAGTCAACTCAAGAAGGAACGCCAGGGCTCTGTACCTCCGGAAACTTGGCAGTGAGAGATGAGCAGAGACATTCCTGAGCTGTCATTTGGCAACAGTTCCCCATGGAGCATGGCCTTGCTCTGAAATCAGCCTGTGTCTCCAGTGAGAAAGCCTCTGGCAAAATATTGCTTCATTTCATGAAGTCACAGCCTGGGGGATCTTTCTCATTCCGGAACAATCTTTCTGAAGCACCACAGGCTGATTCTATTTCAATCAGCAACAACTGGATTTCGGGCAACCACCCAAGGAACCCTCTTTATTGATATTTCAGGCCTTTAAGTTATATTACAGTTATATTCCGGCAGATATGATATGTATCAATAAGTCATGCTACAACAGGACAATGATTTTCTAAATATGAGGGAAATCTTCACTGATTCATGGAATTAGGGGGTCGCTGGGTTGACCTTGTGCCCCAAACCATCAGAAGTGAAGATGGGTTTGCTAAATCAGGGTGTCACCAGTGACTGCCTCTCTGTTACGCAAATCACTACATACTTAATGCCACGAGCTAGCCAGCTCCTGCATTGAGGCTGGGTGGCTACGCAACAGTGGAAAAGCATTGCTGATATCAGTCCCTCATGAGATGGTGCCCTCGTGGCCAAGCAGGAAACAGAATCAAGCACTGCATGTGGCCCTGACTTGGTGTAGGGATGGTGGCCTCAATGAGTTAGAAAGAGCAAGGGGCAGGTCATAATGTGACCCACAATGATTAGCAATAATGAGGAGGGGCCCTGGCTACCAAGAGGAAACTGACTCCTGCTCAGGGACTGTCCCTGTTGACGCCATGCCAAGATCATTCCATCCTTTGGCAACAGACCTGGTCTTGGACAACCACCAGCCCATGAAACTCTTTCTCCCGTAGTCTCTTTGGCTTCCCAAGGGAGCAAAGCACTAATCCTAATCTTTCAAATTGCTGCCGCTGGGACCGGCTAGGGGGAGACACCAAGTTTCCGTCTCAGGGTTGCCTGTGTCTCTCTGGGGGGAGACAGACCTCACAGAGGAGTCTAGAACAATCTCATCCCCAATCGTTACCAAAATGATAAATGACCAAAAACATCTCCGAGCCACCCTTGGAAAAGAGGATTATTTCCTCCTTCTCCAGGAGTCTCTGCCTGCTTCTAGATCCCTGGAATAACCCTTATTTTTAATTCATCAGGATTAAAAAGAAAAGAACTCGTTATGGGGTAATTCTGAATTTGGGCGTTAGCAGAGACCAGGGTGGGACTGGGGACAGGAGCATTCTCAGTGCTCATGGCCCTTGCCCAATTCTATTCCTCTCTGTGCTTCTTCTCATCCCCTCCCCAAGCCCATCAGGTGCTGAAGAGGCCATGTCCCGGGAAACCCATGCTCCCTAGTGGCCCTCCAGTGGCTCTCCTTGTGGTCGCTGTGGCCTTTTTGTTATAAGCATTATAGGCAGTGCATGATAAGAAACTTAACTATGAAGGGAAAAGCCAGATATAAACATTTAAAATGACAAAGATACTGCAAGACAGGGCAAGGATCTCTCCCTTGATATCTAGCAGTGAAAGAGGAAGGAGGATGCCCACCTTGGGACAGACCATGAGGCCAAGGCTGAAGGTTAAATGAACTCCCTAACTGCAAACTAGACCAGCCCCCATGTGTCCTTTAGCTGTATCTTCTCTCCCAAAATCTTATACTGTAGCAATTTTAGGTCATTGTCCTTAGCTTTGAAATTGTTTAAAGAAACTGAAGGAATAGCAAAAATTTAGGTTGCTTTTTCTTCTGCCTGAAATTTTAGAAGATTCTTCAAAGAAGCCTGTCTGAACTGAATACCCTTGATATCACAGGCCATATACAACTTGTATTTATCTGTTCTCATGCTGCTATAAAGAACTTCCCAAGACTGGGTAATTATAAAGGAAAGAGCTTTAATTGAATCACAGTTCCACAGGGGCTGGGCAGGCCTCAGGAAACTTACAATCATGGTGGAAGGGGAAGGAAACACATCCTTCTTCACATGGTGGTGGCAAGGAGAAGTGCAGGGTGAAGCGGGGGAAAAGCCCAGAATAAAACCCTCAGATCTTGTGAGAACTCACTCACTATCAGGAGAACAGCATGGAGGCAATGGCCCCTGTAATTAATTTACCTCCTGGCAGGTCCCTCCCATAACATGTGGGGATTATGGGAGCTACAGTCCAAGATGAGATTTGGGTGGGGACACAGCCAAACCGTATCACTACTCTTGCTTTTATAAGATTAAAAATGGTGAACTCTAACAAATGATTTTTTTTTGCAAATTTTTTTTTTGCAAAGCAGTTAGTTCTTAGTCACTAATCAATTTATCTACTTTTTTCAAAAAAACCTTGTTCATGTAAAGTGACCCATTTCTCTCACCTACTGTGTCTCATCTGAGAGCAAGCCTTGTTGATTTCTTCCTCCGAAGTATCTCACAAGCTCCCAGTTCTCTTGGCTACCACCCAGGCCCTCATCTCTCCTGTGTGGCTTACTGTAAAACAGCAAGCTCTCTACTTCCTCCATTCCACCCTCTCAATGGCAGGCAGGTTTTCATTTTAAAGCACAAATCCAATCATGTCACCTTCCTGCGGGGGAGTGGCTTGTCATCACCCATGCCATAGGTTCCCAGCAGTTCACAGGGGAGCACAGGCCTTTTGTCCTGGAACCCCCTTCGTTTTGTGACCCCAGGTCTGGGTCAGGATATTCCCCTGGCTTGCAATACTCTTCCCTGCCTAAGACCTAGCCCAGTGTCATCTCTTCTAGAAACTCCCCTGTTTCCTCAGCGGGGAGGCCTCCTTCTCGGTCCTCTCCTGGCCACTTTGCCCTCCATGTTAGTGCTGACCACACTGCACTGGCTTCGATTCCACATTGGTTTCTCCACTGGCTGTGAGCTCTTTCGTAAGGGCAGCTCTGTGTCCCACACGCAGCACACATCTGACCAGTGCTTGTGGCATGAATGCGTATCTGAATGACAGGGAAGTTGCTAAATGTAATTGAAAAGAAAAAGCAACTTATGAAACTTCTGTTTCCAAGAGTGCAGGACATGAGACAGGAGCTTCTCAGTGGGCCTGTTTAAAGTGAGTGGTAGGCTTTTGCTATTCCTACTGGTTACACAGACCCTTCCCCTTGTTAAGTCTTGAAGAGCAATTTGGTTTTCTGCAACAATTTCTGCTCTGAATTTGGGCATGCACCAGAGGTTGTTGCTGCCCCTTTGAGTTTGGCTGTGTGGTTTAAATGTAACCCTCTCATCCTTCCTCCTTCTCCTTTGCTCCAAGATGCAGGGTTTCACAGAAAACACTGCAGGGATCTTATAAAGAAAGAAGTCCATCCCTTAAACAAATTAAAGTTTCATTTCATTTGACAAATGTTGAATTCATTTAACATCAACAAATACTGATGATTTCAATTTACCATCATTTGTAAATGAATTAACAAATTATAATTCATTTAACATCAACAAGTATTGTCTGGGCCGTTACTCTTGTATACTGACTTGTGATTGTTCTTCATCCTAAACTAAATTCGGATCCTTATGTTCCTGAAAATATGAAGACTTGTTATTTTTCTTCTATCCCAATGTTTCTTTCTAACGAAACTATAAAATTACTTTGAGAACCCTTTATGATACTATCCCGTATAATTTACTGCCAGCACTTAGAAGATGTGACACCAGGCCAGAGAAGTGGAGGACACAAACATGGAGGAAAGGTTTAAATTCTTGCTTAGAACACAAGATCCCAACTCCCAGGCTCAACAAATGTCCCTTCCTCCTGTTATTGCTTCAGTTTGAGATTTCTGAAGAAATATTTCTTTAAGAACTTAAAAGAACTGTATGTTGATTTTAGAAAAATATAGATAAAAAGAAAAAAATCTACAAAATTTCTACATCAAAGCTAATCACTGTCAGCATTTCAATGCAGCTCTTTCCAGATATTCATATAAACATATTCTTCTTGACCTCTATATAAATTAAAATTGGATCAATCAATATACTTTTTTTGAATAACGGTCTTTAAGTTGGAGACTATTTTTTTCCCCTTTGGGGTGGAGGTTTGCTGTACTCTATCTCCCTTAACATGTGAGGGCTCAACCTACTTCAGGCTGAAGTCTCCCTACTTACCCTGTGCTTTGTAGCAGGGACACCACAGCTTTCCCCCTTGGGTGCTCTGGGAGGCTGGGGACCAGGCATGGTGGTGCCACTCCAAGAGGGCCAGGAGCTGAGCTTAGAGTCTCAGGATCACAGTGGACCGGAGCAGTCAGAACACACGCGGACCATTCCAGACAGAGGTGCCCTGAGAAGGGCTATTCCAAGCAGAAGACACGTGTGCCTGTGCTCACTCATCGGTGTGCTCTCTCTCTGCCAACTAACTAGAAAGTAGCAAGTTCTCTTTTCTTCTCTCTCATCCTAAACTTGGACTGATCTGCCAAATTCTTAGGAAATTCATGCCACAAGGGTCTATTTTCAGCAAATGTGACTTGTAGAGTTATCCTTGAGCAAAACAGTTCAGCCAAGCACCCGCCTCTCTTTGACGAGGCTTTGGTCACATGTTGGACGCTTACCCAGGGGCACAATATGGAGAAGTGATTGGAAAGCTGGGCTCTCTTCCCCCACATGGAGCGCAGCGGCTCCGCGAGTGATGGCTTTTTATAGCCTGCACAGGTGGTTGTGCTGCAAGCCCCTTTCTGGAAGGCAGAATGCTCTGCTCCTCACCCCTGCTAGGAGAAACCTGTTAAGAGAGAAGAGAAGCTCAAATAAATGACTTGCCTTCTCCTGGGAACTGAAAGTGCATTGACATTTTCAAGGTTTTCCTTACTGGAGATCAGATATTGGACTGAATCCATTCTAACAGGTAATCAAGAGAAAATATGTATTCTTTAAGAATTTTCTATCAGTAATAGTGTTAGTCTTTGAGAAGAGCCCTCAGAATTTTAGACTTAGTTGCAACTTGAAAATTAATCTGGTCCATACTGCTCATTTCCTAAATAAATGAAGACTCAAAATCAGTAATTTCTTCAAGGTGTCGAAGTAGCCAGATTTTGTTTGAACTTTATTTATTTATTTATTTATTTATTTATTTATTTATTTATTTTTTTATGGAGTTTTGCTCTTGTTGCCCAGGCTGGCGTGCAATAGTGTGATCTTGGCTCACTGCAACCTCCACCTCCGGGGTTCAGGTGATTCTCCTGGCTCAGTCTCCCAAGTAGCTGGGATTACAGGCATGTGCTTCCATGCCAGGCTAATTTTGTATTTTTCTTTTTTTCAGTAGAGATGGGGTTTCACCATGTTGGTCAGGCTGGTCTTGAACTCCTGACCTCTGGTGATCCACCCACCTCGGCCTCCCAAAGTGCTGGGATTACAGGTGTGAGCCACCGTGCCCGGCCTGTTTGAGCTCTTATAGTTTGCCAGCACATTAAAATATAGTCTTTGCTACTGCATTCATCCTTGGCCTTGGAATACAGTTGGCATTCCATACCAAGGTGCATATTCTATTAATAGACGCATTTAGTTTGTCTGGGTGCCACACATACACAACAGACATCTAGTGGGAGTAGAATGACTTTCTCTATTGACCTTTGTACAGACTGAAGCTCATAATAGTGGTTTCCAAATACAGAAGCATCTGTTAAAAATTCAAAACTGAAGCTCCCTTCTTAAGACTGCATGTTAAGGAAATCATACCTTTATCTTTAACCTTCTTTATTGTTATTATTATTTTTGAGACAGAGGCTTGCTCTACCGCCCAGGCTGGAGTGCAGTGGCATGATCTTGGCTCACTGCAACATCTGCCTCCCAGGTTCAAATGATTCTCCTGCCTCAGCCTCCCGAGCAGCTCGTATTACAGGTGTGTGCCACCATGCCTGGCCAATTTTTGTATTTTTAGTAGAGATGGGGTTTTGCCATGTTGGCCAGGCTGCTCTCAGACTCCTGATCTCAGGTGATCTGCCTGTCTTGGCCTCCCAAAGTTCTGGGATTACAGACATGAGCCACCACGCCCGGCCTCTCTCTTTAAATAATGTGGAAGGAGAAGAATGATTTCAGTGCAGGAAAAGAGAAGCTGAAGTTAGTTTGGCACAGATTCTCAGTTCTGCAAGTTAAATTGCCTCTATTTCAGATTTTTCTGCACTGAGGTATTTACACGTTTATTAATTGAAAGGTAAAGTAATCTGACATAAAGACAGCCTCTAGTGGGATGGCCCGTGTAAGTGGTCTGCTCTGTTACAGCATCTCCACTGCTTTCTCAGGGCCATCCTTATTGTTGTGGGGAAGTTGTGTTAGGACGTGGTGCTGCCTCTGGCCATATTTGTTTGGTTTAGAGGTGGATGAGTGGCTCTTCCTGGGCCAGGGATGTCTCCATGCTGCTCCTGGCCATAGTAAGTCCTTGGTTCAGGAATAACCACCAGACCCAAATTAGGATACAGCTGTTTTCTGCGAATTTTGCAAGTGGAATGAAGAGACGAAACCATCTCTTAAGTGTTAGGATTGTGAGAGGAAAAGTTGGGGATCCTTCAGGGGACCATTTGCCCCCCATGTGTTCTTGGGGAGGGGAGAGCAGCTTGCAAGAAGAAGGAGCAGAGCAGGAGGGGATGGAGGGGCCTTCTTGGCAGTGCCGCCTCCTGGGGGTCCAGGTGTTTTCTAATTTGGGTCTTGTGACTCTTTCCAGAATCTTCTTGTCAAATCCTAAAATCAATCCATTGTACAGGAAGCAGTTAGGGATGTGTATTAGTCTGTTTTCACGCTGCTGATAAAGACATACTCAAGACTGGGCAATTTATGAAAGAAAGAGGTTTAATGGACTCACAGTTCCACATGGCTGGGGAGACTTCACAATCATGGTGGAAAGTGAAAGACATGTCTCACATGGCAGCAGGCAAGAGAAAAGAGCTTGTGCAGGGAAACTCCCTTTACAAAACCATCGGATCTCATGAGACTTATTCACTATCATGAGAATAACACGGGAAAGACCCTCCCCATGATTCAGTTACCTCCCACCGGCTCCCTCACACAACATGTGGGAATTGTGGGAGCTACAGTTCAAGATGAGATCTGGAGGGGTGGACACAGCCAAACCATATCAGGCTGATTTCTACAATATTTGACTAAAAACTTTCTAATGTATGTATTCATATAATTAATTTTCTGCTAAAGAAGTTCTAGAAGACAAAATAAAAACCTTTCTTTATGCATTTAAACAGAAAATGGCATAACCTACAGATAGCATTTACTCAGAGGGCGGTTAATCACTTTTTACAAACATGCAGAGTTTGGTAATAATGGCAAGGAAATCTCCTCTCCTCAGCCCACTCCCCAGGATGCAGGACACTCACAATTACATTAAAATTATGTTTTTGAAGATGTTTCTTCTGTTCCATGTTTCCTGAAGGGGTATTCTTATCTGTTGTCTTATTTCTATTTTTGACTCTAAAATTAATCTTCGGTATTATCACTTTGAGTAGACACTATTATAAAAAGTAAACAGATACTTATCTATATTATCAAAAGTATAATTTGCTACATAATTTATTTATATTTAAATAGAATGTTTTATATTTACATTATAAAAATTAACTATGATTAGTAGAGAAAATTTGAAAAATGTAGAAAAATAGAGGCAGATAGATAAATGCTGGTCATATTTTGGTATATTTCTTGTCTGATCCTTTTCAATGCATTTTTACATAGTTGTGATTCTTTTAAAGACACAATTTTGTTTCCTGTTTTTTTTCAGTTAAGATAAAATAGCATACACATTTCCATATTCATCACAAGTTTTTTATGGTTTTGTTATTATGTATTTTTTAATGTTATGGATGCACTGTAATTTAATCTGCCCACATAATTTTAAGGAATTAGATGGTTTCATATTTTTAACAATCATAAACAATGCTATAATAAATATGTTTGTAGGTACTTTTATAATATTTAGGATTATTAGCTTAGAACAAATTACTAGAAGTGTATTTCTGTACTAAAGCTTCTGATGATTTGAAACCTATTTATGTATGTTACCACTACAAAAGGATTGCACCTATTCATTCCCCATCTAGTGTTGTTTAAGTGTGCCCACTTGCCCTGTGCTCGCCAGCAGAGGGGGTGCTCATATTTGAAAATCTTTATTAATTTGATAGGGGAAAATTTTTTATCTTATAACTTGCTTCTATAAACATTATTGTAAGATCGAACATTATACAAATGTTTGTTAACCAGATGTATGTATTTCTTCTTTAATGATTTTTCTATTCATGCTGCTATTGCAGGCATTTAAATGAAGGACTGTTTAGGTGAATGGCAGGAAAGTGGCATCTGACAGTCAGCCTGATGTGGTCTTCCCTCGGTGCCATGGAAATACTCATGGTGACGCAGAAAATTATGAAAATTAATAGCACCACCAAAAATTAGTACTAGGAGGGAAACTATTGCCGAACAGGGAAGAACATTCCAGAGCACAAATGTCTCCTCTTTTTATTTTGCTCCAAAAAAAATTTGTTAAGCAATATATCCATAATCCATATCATGATTCAAAAATACAGAGAACATCTGTACATTATTTAATAAAAGTACAATATTATTTTTCCTTTACAAAGAGAACACAAGTAATAATTCCTTGAAAGTAAAATGTAACATTCATCTTAAAGCTGCATCAACTTTTTGGATGAAATGTGGTTAAAATGAATACCATAAAATACATAGGAAGAAAGAAACATCAGTAAAACTCTCCTCTGAATGGCAATATTTTTCTTACATTTCCCCTGCCTTAAAATCCCACTTGGCACACATAATGAAGGCTAATCACTGTTGACTAAAAATTAGGAAATTAAGGAAAACCTTAAGCCTTCAATGCCCATAATAAATGTGCCTCATTGTTTTATTCTAAACCATGATGACCTAACCTAGGACAGGGCAGACCACTGGTTCTGTGGTCATGTGGGAAGCTGCTCTGGGCCAACATTATTGCTCAGAGCAGCCCCTGCCAGGGCTCCTGATGACATGTCAGGAGGCCAAGTGCAGTGGGGATATTGAACAGGAGACAAGCTGTCTGCTGTCCACATCCATCCCAGCAAGCCCTCCCACTGTTGCTGTCTGTACAGCTGCTTTCGCTGTCCCAGGCAGACTGGAAGACACCCAGCCCCCGTGGCCCTGGCCAATCAATACCGGTCTTATGTCCACTTGTCCAGGGGCTCTGCCTAGCACGAGATGAACAGTCAGCTGCTGCTCAGACAGCCATGAGTCTCCCTGCTTGGCATCTGTGTTCCAGGCAGCAGCACCATGAGCATATTCACAGATACTGGGGTCTCAGTTTAACCAACTCTTTTTTTTTTTTTTCAATGCAGTGTGCTTCCTCGTATAGGAAAACCGGAGGATTTCCTCAAATTGCTGAGTGATAATGTAGCACTGAGACCAGGGAAAATGATTTTGCTTCTCCTCTGAGTAAAACACTGCTTTCCTTACAGGTAAATCACACAGCCATGGAGGCACCCACATCTTTGGCTCAGATGAAGCTGCCAGAGTGACCCACTGGGTCCAGCGCAGATGCCCTCAATTCAAGAGATGGGTCTGGAGCTGGGCAGGTGTGGAGGGGGGTCTGGTCCAAGACTAAGTCCCTGAATCACCCCTGGGAAGAGAGCGGCCAGGCCTTCTGGAGCAAGGCTCGGATGATGCAAGCAGTGTGACTCCTGTGTCCTTGCAGAGCTGGGGCCTGGCCAGGCAGCATGACCTTCTTTTCCAACTGAACGGCCACTCCTGAGTGTCTGTCCCACAGGCAGACAGCCTTTCTGCCTAGAGAAAAGCATTTGGTCAGGGTCCAAACTGTGTCCCAAGGAACTGTCTTATTCTGCTCACATTTTCTGTTTTTTTTTTTTTTTGCCAAAGCTATATGTGTATTATTTTGGTAATATTATTGTAACTGGTAAAAGTAAACACTAAGAAGAGATAAGCACAGAAACTTAAAAAGAAAAAGTCAAAATTCAATACATGGGACGGTGCACAGTGGCAGCCAGGATGGCATCATTGCATGTTAAACAATAGCTTCCCACGCAGAAGCCAGTCACCTTTCCTAAGAAGGCAGCGAGACCTCAGGAAGCCAGGCGATGATCGAAACTTAACCAGCCACCAGAACCTGCATCAGCGACACCAGGTCTTTCCGGTGACAGCAGTGAGAGCGAATGGTTCAAAAGTGGAGTGCAAACATCAGATTCACTTCTTCTTTTTTTTTTTTTAGATGGAGTCTCACTCTGTCACCCAGGCTGGAGTGCAGTGGCACGATCTCGGCTCACTGCAACCTCCACCTCCTGGGCTCAAGCAATTCTCCTGCCTCAGCCTCCTGAGTAGCTGGGATTACAGGCGCCCGCCACCATGCCCGGGTAATTTTTTTATTTTTAGTAGAGACAGAGTTTCGCCATGTTGGTCAGGCTGGTCTTGAACTCCTGACCTTAGGTGATCTGCCTGCCTTGGCCTCCCAAAGTGTTTGGATTACAGGCATGAGCCACTGCGCCCGGCCATCAGGTTCACTTCTGAAGAACCGCCGGGTGCTGTTTTATCACAAACTCCCTGCACTTACCTATTTCTCTCCACAACAAATGGTAGAAGAGTGAAAAAAAATTTTCCCCACAATTTATTCTCCATAATCTCTAAACATCCGTGTTAACAAAAAGCTGTCACTAAATAAAAATACATCTTTAGTTTCACGGCTGTGGCTGAGACAGGTGTGTGGAGCGGTGCGGCTGGCTCCCTCTGGGGCCTACCTGACCCTTTTTCTTCTGAGCTGCAGGAAGGCACCGGGTCTGAGGGAGCCCCTTCCGGCCTGGGACCCACGGGGTGAGCTGCAGCAGCGGCCGACCACCCACCTGCACCTGCCTGGCACCTGCCGCCTGGGAAGGGTCCGCTTGTGCCCACTGACCATACCCACCAGCATCCGAGAGCACACCCTGCTCTCTCAGCTGGCTCTCGGGAAGCACAGGCAGTCCAGAAACATCCCTGGAACCAGGGGACCAGGAACCTTGGGATCATGGATATGGAGACCGTCCTGACCAGGACCGTTGTGGGATGTTCTCGTTCTCATTCACTCCCTGTGAACCTCCTGCGGGGAGGGTCCCGTCTGAGAGACAGAGCTTCACAAGTCCCTTTCTGCTTTATTTCCTGCCTCAGTGACACATTAGAAAACAGGAGGAAAAGATATCATAGCTGCAGCCACCGGAAGGAAGCGAGGCTATCATTCCAAATGACCCTCCTCATAAAGAAAAACGGACTTAAACTGGGAATTTCATGTCTCAGTTGTCTCCTAGGTTTCTTTCTCTGGTGTGAGGACAGAAACAGGCTTCCCTGCCTTCCCCAGGAACCTCTCCCTCCTCTGAAGGCCTGGGAGAGCACTTCTGAGAGCTTGCAGTGCTCTTGGGAGCCACACTAGGCACCATCACAAACGTATCACAACAGACCGCATGTGTGCATTCTTCCCCAGCTAGCACCAAAAAGAAGATTCCAAATCGGTTTGGTGAATGGTGGTTAAACAAAAAGTACAGTCTAGCTTCCTAGTTTCCTTCCAGAACTGCTGCTGTGGCACGACCAATTCACATCAAGGAATCCTCTGGGACGTGAGCTGCGGGCCTGGCGACGCGCAACACAAGCAGGGCAGGGCATTCATTGTTCATCGGCTCCTAGCGGGTGGACTCTCTTCACAGACACACAGACCCACGATCTTCGTGCTATTACGGTTGCTTCATCTTCACAGTAAAAGCGTCAGGAATTCCCAGAGAGATGGGACATCAGCCCGGCTGTCCCGCTGTCTCTTGTCGGTGCTGGCCACGGAACCAACAGCCCCTTTGGTAATGAAGAGCTCTTTACTCCTGAGGGAGGACTGAAGTCCAAGCCAAAAGGCAGGGCACAGTGACGCAGAGACCACTCCCTCAGGGGAAGAGCCCCCTGCCCTCCCCAGGCCCATCAGAGGCCTCCCCGACAAGAGTGCTCGGTGGCCGGAACCGGCAGGGAGTTGAGTGCGAGGAGACCCGGGCCACCGCTGCACCGGCCCCGCACGCGCGTCGCAGTGGCAGGTGTGCTCCTGCGGTGTTGGGACGCATGGAGCCCGTGCTGTACGAAACAGTCGTAGAAAACTACAAACAGGCTACACGAGGGGGAGGCCTCGAGCTGCAAAGTGGTGGCTGTGGACCATGTTAAACCGTCTCTACCCGGCCTGTGCGCTTGGCCTGGCAGCCTGAGCTCACAATCGTCCGACCACGTCCACTGGACGCCCTCGGTGACTGCTGGGCACATACGGGGATCATCCTATCAAAAGTTACGGTGAAGTCAGGGTGGGTGGCGAGTCCCTGCAAGGTCGCCCCTCTGTGCCAACACAGCCTGATGGCTTCTTGTTTTAGGAAACATCCAGAATTACAACTGGCCATTGAGTTATTACATATCAATTGAACAAGGTAGTTTTAAAATGAAGAAAATCTTGCAACATGAATAAAGAGATAGACTCTTCAAATCTGGCATACAGCTTTCCCCTCCTTCTTCCTGCTTTCCTGGACACACGGTGGACAGACCCATTTCCCTCTGGATTCATGGTGAGGTAAGCGTGGCCTCTGGAGGAAGGCAGATGGTGGGTCTTACTCTGGTTACAGTGCTTTATTTACCAAACCGTAGCTACACTGCCTTTCCCCCTGCCAGAAAAGGTTGTCGAACTCTTTTATCTTGGAGCATTTATGGGACCTGGATCCCACTGCATGATTTTGGGAAATGCTTGCCTAAGGAGCTTTCAGGCTCTGTGTGAAGAGCTATATATCCAGCCATGGTGCTTTCATGAGTAAAGACATTAGAAAGACTTTTTCAAATACCAAAGGGTCCAGAAATATTCTCTTAGTGGCTCATTCTATTCATTTTGGGTCCTGGGGCAAGAGAACAAATAGTAATCTACATACCTGTACTTAAGTGGTGTTGATAAATCACACTTCAAGGTAATACACTCTTAAGTAAAATAGATCCTCTCATTTTTCATGATTACTTGAAGGCCCTGGTGGAAGCTCTGCTCCAGGACAGGGGGACGCCAGTCACCTGTGGCGCCATCTCAAGGTGGCATCGCCTGGAGCTGGGTCCTGCTCTTACTGCCGCCTGACAGCAGTGCCCAGCCTGGCTCGGTGCCTCACCTGCCCCTGCCCCACCATCAGCGCTTTCTTAACAGAATAGCAATGCCGTTCCGGTGTTCTTCCATTCCCAAGCCACTGCGTGTGTCTCTGAGGAAACTGCCCCTTCCACTGTGGGAGGTCCGGCCCTGATTAGTCGCCAGAGACACACCTGGCAGGAGGCCCATGTGGACCCTGAGAGCAGACTTAGGGCCTCTGTGGCCAGGAATTCCGGGGCCCTGGGTGTCAGGAGGGGACCAGAGGGGCACATGGTCTGTGGTGGGCACACCTCTCTGGCCTTTCGGATTCCTCAGCTGGTGGGAAGAAGTGAAGCCAGAGAGAGGCCAAGCATCACCCTCCAAAGCGGAGGCTGGGGGCAGAGGCTGCACGCTGGGCTGTGAGGTGGGGCTGCCCTGAAAATCTTTCCTGAAGATGTACCTCAACCAGGTGAAAGATGGACTGAGAACGAGAAAATGATGCTAGAACAGGGTGTGGGACTTCCCACAAGCCAGGGCTTCTCCAGATGTGGCCTATGGACTCCCAGGTCAGCACCACCTGGGACCTGGTGAAGAACGCACCCTGGCAGGCCTCGCCCCAGACCCTGGAATCCTAGAGAAGGGGTGGCCCAGCAGTCTGGGTTTCCACAGGTCCCGAGTGCTTCTGATGCAGCTGCTGAGCAGACCCCGCTCATCTCAGGAGTCCCGAGGACACTCGCTTCCCTGCAGCCCGTCCGCCCCCCATAAGCCTGGGGGCATCTGCCCTGCAGCACTGGGGAGGAGCCACCTCCTTGTCTGGGAACAGCCAAGCCTCCGTGACAGCTGAGGATTCTTGTGGATTGTTCTTTCTGTAACTGGACAACGCATCCGGAATTCCTTGCCATAGCTCTGTGCCTTGCTGGGGTCTGAGGTTCACAGGTCAGATGCTGCTGTCTGGTCCTTCCCAATTGCGGAGTGAATTCCTTCATCCTCACCAGTAGCTTCTTGCTCTCCCCAAGGGAGGCACGTGCTTAGTAGGGAGAGAGGCCTACCAAGGTTGCCATCTGCCATGGGCTCAATTGTGTCCCCAACCCCCCTGCAAATTATATATTGAAGTCCTCACCCCCAGTACCTCAGAATGTGGTTGTACTTGCAGACAGGGTCCTTAAATAGGTGATGAAGTCAGTATGAGGTGATTAGGGTGGGCCCTAATCCACGATGATGGGAGTCCTTGTAAGAAGGGAGTAGGACACAGACATGTATGGAGGGAAGACGCGGGCAGAGGAGGGCTGTCTGCAAGGCAAGGAAAGGGGTCATCGGAAGACAGCAACCCTGCCACACCTTGATTTTGGATTTCCAGCTTCCAAAATGGAAAGAAGATGATTTTTTTGTTGTTGCTGCTCAAGCCCCCCAGTCCGTGGCAGTTTGTCATGGCCACCCCAGGTGACCAAGACGCCATTCCATCTGACCTGCTCCCTGGGCCTGTCTTTCTGTCTGGGTGTCTGGTTTTCCTGCTGTGCTTTGTAACCCCCAGATCTGATTCCTGACCTCCGTCTTATTTGGTGTTTACAGCAGCTACTCCTTGGCACGCTTTACTGTTTTGATAAGTGTAACTTTTGTCCCTTCCCCTAAATACTAAAGAAAGTTGCATCAGGTTTAAGAAGCATCCCTTCCTCTCAGTCGTGGCTGGGGATTCCTCGGCCACCACATTCTGTTATTAATGGCTTATGTTGTGTGTGGTCCTCTGGTCTCTTGTTGGTCTTTGAATGTTTTCTTATCCAAGCCTACAGGGTGGTAGCCCCACCTCTAGTGGCCCCTAGCTGTCTTTAATCTTGTGTATGAAATTAAAATATCCAGGACCATGAAAACTGAGTGCTGAGAGGCTCTAATTGTGGCATATTTTAGAAACACACGTGCACCCATGAAGACTTTTGGTTGAATTACAATTGTATGTGGATATACCTGCCTCTAGTACATAGCATACTGAGTTTTTCTAGGATGGGGGCTGTGTTATTTTTCTCTCTGTAGTCCCAGACTTAGGAGGATGCCTGGAATTTTCTAGGTGTGTAATTGTTATTTTTTTTGTTGAAAGAATGGATGTTTATGAGGGAATGGAAACTCCAAGTTTATAGAAACAAAACCATAATTTCCCATAATTTCACCTTTACCAAACTTTCCTACCCAAAGGCCGGGACTTATCTCTTGACACAAAACTTTGTAAATAGATTAGACCGCTTGTGGTCATTCTTGGAGCAGCTTCTCTCTATGCACTTGACTTCTGAATGCAACATTGATTTTGATTCTTCACCCTCCTCTCTTTTTACTTTGGCCCCTTTCAGGGTACACAAACTGCTGTCAAGGTCAGATTCATGGACAGGATCCAGGAACAACCATTTCCCACCCTGGGCCACACAGAAGAAAAAGATACTTTGTGATTTCTGGTGCAAAGCAGAGATGAGGCTTTGTCTTGTGGCTGGAAGAGAGAGGGGGCTTGGGCAGAGAAGCTGGCAGAGAGGGTCCAAGGCAGGGGACGGGAAGGCTCTGGCACCCTTCCAGAGAGGGCACCTGTGGGAGGAGTTGTGAGGGGCTGGGCTTCGTGAGGCCTGGGGCCCAGGCGATCCTGCTTTGGAGGCAGAGATGGCGCAGTGCCCCGGAAAATGGAGAGGAGGCCCTGCCCTCCACCCCACGCCTGTGGCAGCGGCAGGGAGTCTGTGGCACCGGGGGCTGGAGCAAGCACTGAGGGCAGAAGGGGCGGCGGGTGGCTGTGGGCAGGACACACGGGAAGGGTTTGGCCACAGTCCACACGGGACGCCCCTGGGGTTCCAGCCACGACAGGGAAGGCTGCGAGGCAGGGCTGAGGGATGGCTCCTGCAATGTGGGTGTTGTTGCTGACCAGCCCTGGTTATCGCCTCAGCCACCTCCCTGCCACAAAGGCTATGATATTTTCCCACAGGAAAGTCAATGTGGCTGCACAGACATTTCTTATAAAGCTACATCACAGCCCCACCAGGGGCTGCATTACAGGTATTAGGATCCCCACTGCTCCTTTCCACCACATCTTCCCTGGCGCCCCTTCGCTCGTCATTCACAGTGGTGTCCTGCCCTTCCTCCCGGCTCCTTACACCTTCATTTTCCCCAGCATCCGCTTAGTATTGATTTCTCTCGTGTTTTCACATATTGGTTTTGTTTGCTGAGCCAGATCATGGGGAGCTCTGTGAGGATGGGGGGCTGGTCTTACATATCATCCTCATTTTCTATACCCAAACACCTACCACATGGGAGCACACAGCTGCCACTCAGGAATTGCTTGGTGGGTTGAATGAATGGCTTAGAAAGCAGAGTTCTTCCTTTGTTCGTTCGTTCTTTCTTTCTTTCTGTCTCTTTCTTTCTTTCTTTCTCTCTCTCTTTCTTTCTCTTTTTTAAATGTAACTTTCATTTTGGGTTCAGGGGAACATGTCCAGGTTTGTTATACAGGTAAACTATGCAGGTTGGTTGTACAGATTATTTCATCACCCGGGTACTAAGCCTAGTGTCCATTAGTTATTTTTCCTGATCTTCTTTGTCCTCCTGCTCTCCACCCTCCGATAGGCCCGTGTCTCTTGTTCCCCTCTATGTGTCCTCATCATTTAGCTCCCACTTCTAAGTCAGAACATGCCTTGTTTGGTTTTCTGTTCCTGCATTAGTTCGCTAAGGATAATGGCCTCTAGCTCCATTCACGTCCCTGCAAAGGACATGATCTTGTTCCTTTTTATGGCTGCATAGTGTTCCATGGTGTATATGGACCACATTTTCTTTATCCAGTCTACCATTGGTGGGCATTTACGTTGATTCCACGTCTTTGCTATTGTGAACAGTGCTGCAATGTATACACACATGCATGTGTTTTTATGGCAGAACGATTTCTATTCCTTTGGGTGTATACTCAGTAATGGGATTGCTGGGCCGAATGGTATTTCAGACAGATTATTTTCTATAGAGACGAATCCTGGTCGCAGCCGAAGCAGCATGCCCCCTCCTTTCCCAGCTCAGCCACTCACCCCGCTTATCTCCTGTTGCTGTTTCAAACACCCTCCCGCCTTTCCACCGCAAAGACCCTGCACTTTGCGAAGATCCTCACTAGGGAATTTTGGAGACAGAACCTCTGAGAGCTGTCACCTCAGCTCGGGTTAGAAATCAATTCAGATTTCTGTGGACAGCCTGAGTCCTGAGTGCACACCCAGACTTGCCTTTTCTTGCACACAACAGGCACTCAAAGTTTGCTCAATAAACAAGTAAATCAAGAGAAAATAATAAAAAGAGAGAACCCTCTTATTTGACTAAAGGAATGAGTTTGTATGTATTAGTTGCATACCCACCACATGCATATTGTAGTTGAACTGTTTTAGGATCCATGGGGGAGAATGGCCGTGCAAGCTTGGCCCAAGTAGCTCTTTGCCTACAAGGAGGAGGCTGTCGCTATTGACACCACTTCTTTACCACGATGGCTCTCTGTTTCCCTCTGGTGGTAGATCCATGCCCTGCAGTGGATGTTTCTAGGATTCCCACAAGGTTACATTTGAGCAGAATGGATTGTTAAATCTTGAAGGTCCTTACAGGTCTGTGATTACAGAGTTTCCCCAGCTAGACTATTGTGACACAATCTGGAAAGGCTCTGAATTCTTTACAAGATTAAAAATTGGTTTAAATTTTGATGAAAGTGAAAATATAAGCATCTTATGGGAGATGCGGATGATTGCTTTCCAATCACGTCCTGCACTGCCGTTCTGTTTTCACATTTGCCAGCACAGCCTGGGCTCCCTGTACCAGTAAATTTTTGCAGTTCGAAAACCACAGCACACTATGGAATAAGCAAGCCCAGCGCAAAAGGCTCGTGCCTTCAGTCCACCTTCAGTGATGGGTGGCAATGCAGTTTCAGAAATGCAACATCCTCTCTCATGTTAGTTTGGCCAATTGAACTCTAGTGATTTTAGTGTTGTTACTAATTACTTTAAAAATGTACTTTGGTGATACTTAAGCGCTATATGTCCAGCTTACACCTTATTTTATAATTGTGTATTTTTATGTGTTATTACAGTAAAAATGAAGTAATTCAAATGTGGAGGTCTGCAGGTTTTCCCTTTAACACTGGGTCAAGTGTTGAGCTTGCGTGAACAACAAATGATGCAACTGAGGTCCAGATGAATATGTCAGTGTAGCAGCATCATGTATTTTGTTGAGGGCAGACCAGGAATGCACACATAGAGCAGGTGTTCAAACTCCCAATCCTGCATTCTCTCCACCAGGCCATCCAAATTGTCTGGATTCAAGAAAATCTATTTTGGTATTGATGAACTCCACTCTTTGCTTCCTTTTATCGGTGGAGACTGGATCTGTAATCACTTAAAAATAATCGACATTGAGGTTAATTACTTCTTTTCATGTTGATTCAAGTCACAATGTATTTTGTGTTGTCCGTAGCATTTTGCTTAACAATATTAAAATTATGTGATTCTTGCCCAAGAACAGCTTATAATTACATGCAGTGGGGAGAGGAGAGACATTATGGAAATGTAAATAATTAACGGATAGTGTAGCAAGGCAAAGCTGTCACTGTTTGTCATTGTTTTCATTCTTTGTATCCCAGCAGTAACCTTTCTGAAAGTCTCCTAGGAAGTCAAGAAGGAAGCCGCAGTCCTCCTTGTCTCAGGTCCAGGTGTCTGTCCAGGGGTCACTGCTCATTTCTGTGTGGGAGAATATGGCATATGAGCCTCAGGAGGAGGGTGGCCTGAAAGACACACTGCTCATGAGGTCTTATAGCGTATAAGAGCTCTTTGGGAAGAATCAAACCCCTCAGTCCCGAGGCTGGGGTTTCCTTCTCTCAGAGCTGGAGAGCAATTTCTCTGCCACCAGCGCTGACAATTTGCCTTGGCTTGGAAAGCAGCAAGCTCTTATCGTGGCTGGCCAGGCCAGGGGACCCTGTCACCAATGGGGCTGCACGTGCCAAAGCACTGCCGCCATGGAAGCATGTGCCTGCTTGTGCACAGTCTGTGCATACACCAGTGTGTGCACATGCATGTATGCAGGCGTGCACGTGTGTCTGTGTGCACACACATATGTGCATCCACACTGGAGGCAAGGCCAGCTTCCTCATGTGTGGGACATGAAGCAGCTCTGGGTAGAGTCTGTGTTTTTCAGGCAGTGAGTGATACTTCATCTGGAGGCCCTGCAAGTTGGGAGTGGGGTATTCCTGAGTCATTTTGGCCTCTCAGACATTATGTGACTCCAGTGTAATCCCCAAACATGGGCATTTGCTGCTTCCAAGTTCCAGGATAATTAGCTATGAATGTGCTGAGTGTTTTTGAAATTGTGGCCATCTATCTCTAGGACCTAAGAGTCCTCTATTTACAGTGTCAGGGAGTGTGTAGGCAAAGGTGACAGAGCATGTGCAAACTAAGATAGTCCCTCTCCTGTCATGTATGCATTATCCACTCACCCCCAAACAATGGCTTTTGATAATTTCTCACCACTTGGTGGGCAGGCTGGGCCAGGTGGTCTAGGATGGCACCCTCCTGTGGCCTGTGGTTGGCCGATGGGAGCTAGGGCAACGTGTGGCTCATCCCCTGGCTGGCTGACTGGCCTGGGCTCCTCCTTCATGCGGTGCTGGGGCAAGGCTCCCTCACCTGTCACCTTGTTGATGTCCCACTGGCCAAGCCCAGCTTCAAGCGGGGTGAAGACATACTTCACCTCTTGACAGGAGTGTCCACCAAGTCATGTTGCAGATGGGTGGAGAGGGGCATAATTGAGGACTTGTTAGGAATCTCCCTGCTTTGCAGCTGAACAGCAAAGATGAAGACACGGACCCTACCCTCACACGATTCAGAGTCTGGGCTGGGGGTCAGGTTGAGGACTGGATGGGGACTATACAGGCCCCGTGACCCACCATCAGAGTTGACCAAAGGCCAATAGGGCCCTTAGGGTGACACAGAAGTGGGCCCCACAGGGTGGCATAGAAGATGCTGGGGGCGGGCTGCACAGGGCAGGGGGCCCGTCCATCAGTGAGAAACGGGCACAGCAAGCGCCATGTCAGGGGAATGGTGGGGAGGGGTTGGGAGAGGGCTGGTTGGGGCAAAGGAGGCAAATGAGGCCACCAAGCTGTGGCTAATTTGACCTTATTACAGAAAGGATGGTATGATATTGTTATTGCTTTTAATCAGTTTCACGTTCTTGTTCAGGTAACTCTTGAACTTTTACTTATAATAGCTCTAGCAAAATTTACCGAAAGTTTCTGTTTCTCTCTCTTTCTCCCTTTCTGGCATTTATTGGTGCAACTGACAGAGTAGAATGAAAAATATGTGCATGAGTTTATACCCCAAGTCCAGGGATGATTTATGTAATCCCTTTTCCATTTCAGATGCATACTGATGTTTCTGTGGGAGTTACATTTATTATCCCAATTATATGGTGAAAGGCAAAACACATTTATACATTCATAGCTGAGGGGGTTGCAACTTCAGCTTTTCTGATTAAATTTGGCACAAGGATTGTGGCGACATTGAAAGCTGAAATTGCTGGAGATAATATTTATTGTGGCCTGCAGGCATTGTAGCAGAAATGGAATTTTACTTGAAATCGTAAAGAAAAAAAAGGCCTGAGGATTTCGGGATGCACAGTTGCGTGGATGTCTCTGTAAAGGGGTGTCGAATGTGATTGGCACTCCCGGTGGGGAGGGGTGGAGGCTGCGGCTTTATTTTGATCTCTGCGAGAAACCCCCACTTTCCACCTCCCTGTCGTTCTCTTCTCCTTCCACTCTCTTTGATTCCCCTCTCCATTCTTTTTTTTTTTTTTTTATTATACTTTAAGTTTTAGGGTACATGTGCACATTGTGCAGGTTAGTTACATATGTATACATGTGCCATGCTGGTGCGCTGCACCCACTAACTCGTCATCTAGCATTAGGTATATCTCCCGATGCTATCCCTCCCCCCTCCCCCCTCCCCACCACAGTCCCCAGAGTGTGATATTCCCCTTCCTGTGTCCATGTGATCTCATTGTTCAATTCCCACCTATGAGTGAGAATATGCTGTGTTTGGTTTTTTGTTCTTGCGATAGTTTACTGAGAATGATGGTTTCCAGTTTCATCCATGTCCCTACAAAGGACATGAACTCATCATTTTTTATGGCTGCATAGTATTCCCATTGTGGAAGTCAGTGTGGCGATTCCTCAGGGATCTAGAACTAGAAATACCATTTGACCCAGCCATCCCATTACTGGGTATATACCCAAATGACTGTAAATCATGCTGCTATAAAGACACATGCACACGTATGTTTATTGCGGCATTATTCACAATAGCAAAGACTTGGAACCAACCCAAATGTCCAACAATGATAGACTGGATTAAGATTCCCCTCTCCATTCTTTTGCCTCCTTTTGTCTTGCCTTACCCTGAAAGAAGAAGTAGGCATTTGTGCACCTGCCTAAGTTGCGCTCACAGATCCTGAATAGAATAGACACAAGACCTGCCTCGGGGCTCATCCAGGATAGGACAATTCACTGGCAACTTTCCCACAGGGGCAGGCAGAATTTTTCCTCAGGAGAAGAGAAAATATGGGAAGACAGATCAGAAACTAGAGTTTTAAAATACAATTGTTTTCATCTTCGCGTTCTATTCCAGAGTTTGGCATAGAGAAAAGAGGGAAGCGAGGGGATTTTCTCATTCTTTAAGCTTCTCTTTGAGAGACAGACATAGAAGATAAAGAAGAAAGGGAAGAGGGGAGAGGAGAGAAGAAAAGCGGGGAGAAATTGGGGAATGGGAGAAGATGCTGGGATGGGAGTAGGCAGTTACGGCGTTTTGTGCTCTGGTGTGCTGCCCCACAAGCGAGACTGGGACCACATGATTCTGGGGGAGATTTGCAAAATACCTGCCCGACTAAGCACACAAGGGTGTTAGGGCAAAGATGCCATGGCAGCATTGTTTATAACAGTGAAATGTGGGAAACATATTTAGTAAGAAGGCAGTAGTTAAAATTATGTTGTTTCTTCCCACGAAACACTATGCAAACATTAAAATAGTGTAGTAGACCTCTACTTATTTCTACTAAAAGATATTCATGATGCATATTTTTAAACTAAGAAAAGCAGTTTGCAAAACTTTACAAAACAGCATGTCTAGTAGGGTCCTCTTTTTGTAAAAATATATATGTATAACTATATGAAAGTGTACATAGAAAAATCTGGAATAATATATGCTAAAATGTTAACTGATTTTTTTTCTGGGTAGTAGGATTTGAGGGAACTTTTTACATTCTTCTTTATATATTCCTTTCCTTATTTTGTGGCTTTTTAAAAATGGACTTAATTTTTTGAAGCAGCTTTGGGTTCATAGCAAAATTGAGCCGAAAGTACAGAGAATGCAAACATATCTCCTTCTCCCATCCCCCAACAGGTGCAGCCTTTCCGGCTATCACCTTCCCGCACCAAGAGTGGGTCATTTGTACACCAGTGAACCCGCATCATCATCACCCAGAGAACAGAGTTTACATTAGGGTTCACTCTTGGTGTTGTAAATGTTAAGGGTTTTGACAAATATATAATAACCTGTATCCATCATTATCATATCATATAGAGTACTTACTTGCCCTAAAAAATCCTCTGCATTCTGCTTATTTATCCCTCTCCCTAACCCCTGGCAACCACGCATCTTTTCACCATCTCCATAATTCTGTCTTTTCCAGAATGTCATAGAGTTGGAATCACACAGTGTGTAGCCTTTTTAGATCAGCTTGTTTTAATGAGCAATATGCATTTAAGGTTTATTCATGTCTTTTCGTGGCTTGATAGCTTACTTCTTTTTAGTGCTACTACTATTCCATTGTTTGAACGTACTACAGTCTATTTATCCATTTACCCACTGAAGGATATCTTGGTTGTTTCCAAGTTTTGGCAATGATGAATAAAGCTGCTGTAAAGATCTGTGTATAGATTTTTATGTGGATGTAAGTTTTCAACTCATGTGGATGGACATCAAGGAGCTCAATTGCTTGATTGTATGGTGAAGGGTAAGCTTGGGTTTGTAGGAAACTGCCAAACTGTTTTCCAAGGTGACTGCCCCATTCTGCATTCCCACCAGCAATGAATGAGAGTTCCTGTTGCTGTACATCCTCACCAGCATTTGGTGTTATCAGTGTTTTGGACTTTTGCCATTTTAATAATTGCTTGACATTTAAAGATAAACACATAATTTTTTTGGAACGAGAAAATCATTAAAGGTATTGTCCTTTTGAAAATAAAATCCATCTTATGTACAGCCTCAATGAGGTTATCAGGAAAACTCTAAATTCAAAGTTGGTAATCAGAACTCTTCCTATGGATTCCCCCTTCCATACTGTAAGCTTAAACTCATTTGCTTGCTTTTCTAAATCAGTGGTTCTCAAACTTCAGTGTGCATTGGAATCACCAGGAGAGCTTGCAAAAATGTAGACTGCTGGGCTGCATCCCCAGAGTTTCTGATTCAGTAGGCCTGGGGTGGGGCCTGAGAACTTGCATTTCTAACAAGTTCCCGGGTGAGGCTGATGCTGCTGGTGTGGAACCCCACATGTCACACCTTGAGCCATGCTGTTCTAGATAAGGAAAATGTGCTTCAAAAAGTTAGAAGTAATGATCTCCTTTCTAAGTTTTCCAAATTTTCTAGAACAAATGCTCCTTTAAAAATATCATATTTAGAATATTGTAAAAGAATTCCTGAATTTTTATGAGATCATTTTTTCTGAAAATAGATAACACATCTATATGAATATATATAAAATACATTGTGGGCCCTCAAATACCTGTAAAGTGAATTTCAGACAAAGCTAGTTTTCCATGGTGCATCCTGCCACGTGCCAACTGATGTTCAGTGTTATTGACAATCACTATCTGCATTGTGTGACATTCTTGTGGTCTGTCTATCTGATAAATTTTAAGCTTAAAGCCATTGTTCAAAAAGTCACAGTATTGCTGACATTCAATGGTAAAGAATCTCAGTGAACCCGAGGAGTGCACATGCTTGTTTAAAGTTTTTTAAAAAGCACTTTCTTCTGTTCACTCTGTTGGCCCTGTGTGCACAGCCACTAAGTCATTGGCACCCATTCCCTCCCACACCTGCCCTCAGAGCCCCTTGCATCCCCCACCACACCTGCCCTCAGAGCCCCTTGCATCCCCCCCCACACCTGCCCTCAGAGCCCCTTGCATCCCCCGTGCAGTCAATTGGAGGGTGCTGGACTTCCTGGTCAATGCCCAGGCTCTTCTCAGTTTCCCTTGAGCCCCCTCATCAGTTTCTTGCACTCCCTTACCCTTTCTAAAGGACTTCCCTCGGGCTGGGGGAGCAGCAGGGAGCCCAGCTCTTTGGAGCCCAGCCCCTGCCTCCTGTGGGGCTACCCTGAGCTTTACACCACAGGGCTCCTCTGCAGGGTCAGCTGGAGATGCTCTCTGTGGGACCTTCACTAGGCCTCCTCCTCCTTCCCATCCTGCCTTTGTCACTCCCTTCCTCATCTGCCCTGGGAGTGCTGGTGTCATAACCAATAAATCACCTACACACAGATTATATTAGTCCATCTCATCACGCTGCTATGAAGAACTGCCCAAGACTGGGTAATTTATGAAGGAAAGAGGTTTAATTGACTCACAGTTCTGCAGGGCTGGGGAGGCCTCAGGAAACTTACAACCATGGTGGAAGGGGAAGCAAACATGTCCTTCCTCACATGGTGGCAGGAAGGAGAAGTGCCGAACAAAAGGGGAAAAGTCCCTTATGAAACCGTCAGAGCTCGTGAGAACTTATGCACTATCACAAGAGCAGCAGCTTGGGGGTAACTGCCCCTGTGATTCAGTGACCTCCCACTGGGTTCCTCCCATGATACATGGGGATTATAGGAACTATAATTCAAGGTGAGATTTGGGTAGGGACACAGCCAAACCATATCACAAATCGTTATCTTAGGGTCTACTTCTGGGAATTCTAACTTCAGATATGGGCCCTTTGTATGGTATGAACCCTAAGACATATCTCAATAGAGGTCATCCACACGATATTATTAGCAACAGTGAGAGTGTCTGGGTGGGAACTCTGTTAGCCGCAAGGCCATGTAGGAACATAAGGCCCAGCTGAGGTCCTGGAGGGAATCCAACTCTTGCCCAAACCTGCAAAACATACAGATGACAAAGTTTAATAATGTGTGGGGCAGGAAATTAGTTGGGACCTATTAGCCCATGTGTCATCTTCAGGTCCTCCTTGCCGCTTGACCTCTCCCATACAGCATTCAAGTAGCAGAATAGGGTGGAGACAGGCTGTGTGCTGGGTCCAGCCTCTCTGAACCTCTCTGAGCCAGGTACCCCATGGGCTGCTGGAGCTGCCAAAAGGTCCCTATGTCCTCACGTGTGGCACAGAAGTCATGAGGACAGCTGCTGCATACAAAGGATGATGTAGTCAGGAACATGAGGGGCTTGAGTGGACAGAGGAAATGAGGGTCTGGCGGTACCTTCCCCCAAGCCTCTGCACCCTCTAGGTGTCCTAGAACTTAGACACAGCTCCAGGGAAAGGAGAGGCGAGACCTTGAGTTGAGTGAGATTCTTCTTCCTCATCCTGGTAGGATGGGGTATTAAAATAGAAATCCAGCTGAGGTACAGAAAATAAAGAAAGTTCTATTTCCTGCATCCATGCATTGGAGCACTGGGATCCATACCCACTGTAAGTACAGGGGCACCTACCACATCCATGGTGCAGAATACAGCTGTATGGTATTTGACATATTAAACTTTTATGGGTTCTGGGAGTTTCTGCAATGCATGTGTATTCTTGTGTAAGGTCCCAAATATCTTAGACCTTCAGGAAAGTAAAGAAGTTGGTTAAACCAATACATAAAAAAACCCCATGCAAAAATCATGCTCTCACTTTATGCTTTGCTTTGACTTGCTTCACTTTTAAGCTTGCCCAGAGGCCAAGTAATCCCTGATTCAAGCCTGGTTAGAAGTAATCAGAAGAGTTTTGTTTAACAAAGCAAAGAGAAGTCACCTCTTCAAAGCAAAACCTTCAAGGGATTTAATTTTTATGAACCAAATGTATCATATTTACTGAGTCCCTAATCTGGCCCAGACACTGAGGTTGGCGCCTTGGCCTCTGATAAAGATAAACAAGGGTAGGGGATCAGTTTGCCCTCTATATCCTCTTTTTGTCTTCCCTCCACAGTAACTCTTGAAAGATGGGTGCATCAGACCATTGTTCCTTAAGGGACTGCTGTTTCTTTTCCTATTTATAACACGGGGAGGATGATATTTGCCTCAGTAATTTTGAAGGAAAGAGAAAATAAATGAATCATTTTAAAGACTTGGCTTACACAGAGCATGAGCTTAGAAAGCCAATTCTTTTATGATTGATAATGTTGGCAATGATATTGGCAATGATAATATTGACAAGCCCCTTGTATCAGTCAGGGTTCAGTCAGAGAAGCAGAACCACTGAGGGAAATAGACATATCTCTATCTATCAATTATCTATCTATCTATTGATCCATCGATCCATCCATCACTTATCTATTATCTATCTTCTATCTATCATCTAGCTATTGATATATATTCCACACATGAAAACACATACTCACAGACACACACACAAATATTAAGGGCTTTGTTATAGACACTTGACTCTACACAATTCTGGGAGCTGGTTGAGAGGTCCCTGCCTTAGGGCTGTTGCTTTCATGTCTGATGCTGAAGGTTGAAGAGTGCAGGGCAGGCAGAGAGGAAAGAAAGATGGATGTAAGTCTTGGAATCCAAGAACAAACTCAACACACTCAAGCAAACGCTTTCTTCTTCACAGCCTCAACCTCCCACACTCAAGTGATCCTCCCACCTCAGCCACTGGAATAGCTGGGACTACAGGCACATGCCACCATGCCTAGATAATTTTTTTTATAAAGATGGGGTTTCATTACATTGCCCAGACTTAATTTTCCACTTTCAAGTGGTGGAGTGGACATCTTTTTGCATAAATCTGATTATTCCTTAAAATTCACAGAAATTAAATATAGTAAACATCTTAAGTCTCTTGCTACATGTTAATGAATATGTAAAAATTTACTTAAATATTTAGATAGGTTACAACAATTTATGGTCCCATCAGAAGTACATTTAACTCATACTTTAATTTGGAAAGAATCAATATCTTTATCATATTCGGTCTGAGTATTTTAGAACATAATATATTTCACTGAGGCTCAGAAACTTCCCCTGCCCCCACATTATAACATGTTTGAAATTAGGATTTATTTACAATAGATGATGTTTCATAACTTAATTGGCAGTGTTTTATTTCTTAGTGTTATATACAATAATGGTACATCTTATCATCTATGGCCATTTATATTTGATGAAGAAAGTATCTCTTCATTTAGTTAAGCCCTTTTTTAAAGGTTCTAGATAAAGATCAATAGTTCTCCATTTTAGGTCTCATTAAACAATAAAATTATTCTTAGGTAATTTATGAGTTGATTGCTTTTATAAAGGGAATCTTTTATATTTTAATCTGTAATAGATTATTGTTAATATACATGGGGAAAGCATTAATTTTGTTTATTTACCTTATATTCTTTTTTTGAGATGGGGTCTTGTTCTGTTGTCCAGGCTGAAGTGCAGTGGCACAATCATAGCTCACTGTAGCTTTGAACTCTTGGGCTCAAGCAATCTTCCTGCTTGATCTTCCAATGTGCTGGGATTACAAGCATACACCACCATGGTGCCTGGCTAGTTTTTAAAAAATATATTTTGTAGAGATGGGTCTCACTATGTTGCCCAAGTTGATCTCAAACTTCTGGTCTCAAGCAATCCTCCCACCTTAGCCTCCTGAGTTACTGGGATTACAGACTTGAGCTACCAGGTTTGACTCTACCTTATATTCTTATATTCATCTTAGGTCACTGTTCATTTATTTTTCTTTTTAATGACTAAGTCATAGAAAACTTCGGTTTTATTGTTTGGTACAGGTTTGGCTGCACCTAATAATTTGTGAGATTTTGTTTATGCCCAAACATTTTATTGAACACCTCCAAATTGTGGGGAAACTGTTATAGGCTGTGGATACAAAGATGACAAAAATTCTCTTCTTGTCCTCAGGGACTCACAACATAGTAGACTAAAATACTAGATTATTTTTGTTTCACTAAAATGAAATATGCACTGAATGTATTTGGAATGAAGCCTCTTGAGCAATCTTTGCAGCTGTATGCAGCAGCGGTAATTGCTTTAAAGGCGGGCTTTGAAGTAGATAATAATAGCCTTTAGAACATCTGACCCTCCCACTACTTTCTGCACCTTTACTTCTCCTTTGTATTTGAGTTATTACCCTTCAATTACATTTTCCCTCTTTCAAGGAACGACAAACACTGAGTACACCATAACTGATGGTAATTGATATCTCAGGGAGCTCTTGCATCTCTAGTAAAATTTTGACTAGTCTTGACTATAAATTTAAACCAAATGAAACCTGACTCTAATGATTTCTTATACTCTGGCTCCAAATATTTAATCTATTTGGGAAATATAGTCCATTTTCTGCTGCTATAACAGAATACCTGAGCTTAAGTAATTTATAATAAACAGAAATTAATTGGCTTACACTTCTGGAGGCTGGGAAGACCAAGATCAAGGTACCAGCATCAGGTGAGGGCCTTTTTGTTGTGTCATTTTAGAAGTTAATCCTTGAATAGTTCATATAAACATGTTATAGAACTTTTAAAAACCTTTCTTCCTATGTTTATTAGTAGCAGTAGAAGTGGGTTTGGTGATCAGTTAGCAATCTCAGCCTAGGGAAAAACAGGGAGAATAGATAATGCATGCTGACAGAATGTGCTGGGTTTCAGGGGCCCATGGAATAGCCAGTGCAAATGCGGGACTAGACCAGATAGACAGTAGGTAAAATTATAGGAGTGGAGGCAAATGTCAACTCAGACATACGACATGTTGGAAATGTGTTTTAGGAAGGTCAGTCTTATACTAAGGTACAGGATGATCTGGAGAGCTGGAAAGGGATTTCAGTTAGAATGCGATCACACTTACCTAGGTATGAAGTAAGAGGAACCTGACTAGGGTGGTAGGAGTAACAGTGGAAAGAAAGGGTAAGAGATTCTGCAATTAAAACCAAGGGGACTTGTGATGGATTGGCTAGGTAAGGTGAGATAGTGCCTAAGATTTCCGTACCTAAGAGCTTTGGAAAATGGAGGACCATTAATGGAAACAGAGGGTGTTAATGGTTATGGGGCTGGGATTCAGAGAGAACAGTGAAAATTACATGGGGTATTGCCATTTGGATTTTGACAATAATAGGAAATTCAAGTGCAAATACCCAGTAGGAAGCTGGAGAAGGGGAGCTGAACTCAAAGGAAAGATTGGGGCTGAAAATATAAACTGTATTAGTCTGTTCTCACACTGAAATAAGGAGCTATCTGAGACTGGGTAATTTATAAAGAAAAGAGGCTTAATTGGCTCACAGTTCTGCTGGCTCTACAGGAAGCATGGCTGGGGAGGCCTCAGAGAACTTATAATCATGGTAGAAGGTGAAGGGGAAGCAGGTGTGTCTTACACGATTGGAGCAGGAGGAAGAGAGAGCAGGGGGGAGATGCTATGCACTTTTAAAAATGAGATCTCACGAGAACTCATTCACTATCATGAGAACAGGAAGGGGGAAATCTGCCCCCATGATCAAATCGCCTCCCACCAGGCCCCTCCTCCAACATTGGGGATTACAATTCAACATGAGATTTGGGTGGGGACACAAATCCAAACCATATCATAAACCATCTTTGTGGATTATAGCTGAAGTTTGAAATTAGAGAGGTTTCCTAAGGAGAGTGTAGACTTTTCCATTATAAGTTTAAAAATCAGAATAGGTCATCTTTTCTCTGAATTGCAAACTATCAACAACTAAAGTACAGCTTATTATCGTTATGCGTGGTAGTTATGGTTTATACATTTGCTATGAACACTGAATTAGCAAATACTGAAGCTTGGCTCCTGGGGGAAATACAGGGTTAGGTTCCCGTGAATCGCTGATCACAACGTTTTCATCAACCCATCAATATATACCCTTTTCTAAGTGTGTGTTTATGTTTAAAGACATTTTATTTAACATACGTCATGGATGCATTAACATAGAGCTCATTGCCAACAGCGCTGTAACTCACGCCTGAATGAAGCTTCTCTAACACACGTATTTTCTCCATAAGGCACAGCACTGCCTTCTTGCACTTAGGGACGCTAGACAGCACTTCAGCACGATCTTGGGGGCCATTTTAAACAGCGAAATCACCAACAATGACCACAAAAAATGTGAAAGCCATAGCGGTAAATAAATAGTGAAAAGGACACTTGTTTACACTGTCAGAGCTGGGACAAGAAGGCAGAGTGTCACCTTGTTAGACTTCAGCCGAGAATGTGTCAGTTGGGTGATTCATATTTTTCACCACTCTGCCCATGTCTGAGAATGACCTCGAAAGCACCATCAGCACTGATTTGGGGTTACAATTCAATTTTATAAAGTAGGCTAATTCACAAATCAGAACCATGAATAATGAGGACCCAGTGTACTTGTGTGATGGTTAATATTGAGTGTCAACTTGATTGGATTGAAGGATGCAAAGTATTGTTCCTCGGTGTGTCTGTGAGGGTGTTGCCAAAGGAGATTAACATTTGAGTCAGTGGACTGGGAGAGGCAGACCCACCCTCAGTCTGGGTGGGCACCTTCTAATCAGCTGCCAGCTCGGCCAGAATAAAGCAGGCAGAAGAACGTGGGAAGACTGGACTGGTTTAGTGTTCTGGCCTCCATCTTTCTCCCGTGCTGGATGCTTCCTGCCCTTGAGCATTGGACTCCAAGTTCCTCAGCTTTGGAACTCTTGGACCTTTGGCCACAGACTGAAGGCTGCACTGTCGGCTTCTCTGCTTTTGAGATTTTGGGACTTGGACTGGCTTCCTTGCTCCTCAGTTTGCAGACGGCCCGTTGTGGGACCTCACCTTGTGATTGTGTGAATCAATACGCCTTAATAAACTCCCCTTTATATACACATCTATCCTATTAGTTCTGCCCCTCTGAAGAACACTGACTAATACAACTTGTATGAGAAGACAACTGGCATTGTTCACTGCCCACTTCTGGCTTCAACACTTAGGTTTAGGAGATCATGTATGGATTTACCCGTCATAGATATTTGAGCTATTGGGAAGTAAACTGGGAAATAAACTGGCCTAAAGTAGTTTGGTCAAGTTCAACCAAAGTTTGCTCTAATGTATTTCTTACCATTTAAGAAATAGAATTCTGGGTGTTCAAAGTAGATTAAACATTAGCTATTTTAACAAACAGTCCCAAGATTTAAGTGACCTGCTATAATAAGGTGTATTTCTTGTTCATATCAGATTGTAATGCAGGACAGAGTGAGGGGTGTTTTGGGACTTAGGGTCCTTCCTCCTGTTAGCTTGGCTGTCCCCAAGGGCCTCAGAGTCTGCTGCTGGATTTTCTCCATTCTACAGGCTGACCACCAGAAGCATGGACAGTCCTGTGGATGTTTTACCAGCCAGGACTTGAAGTAATGTATGCCACTTTCATTACACTCCACTGGCCAGAACTCAAACTCAGTCACATTCCCCACTGAGCTAAATGCAAGAGGTCTGAGAAATACAGGAGATTCCCAAGTCTAGGTGCATGTTCCCTCTTGCTGCGGTAACACATTGCTACAATCGCAGGGGCTTCAAACAACACAAATGTTTCCTCTAACAATTCTGGAGGCCAGAAGTCCAAAACGCATCTCACGGGATTAAATTCTAATGGGATTGCCAACCCTGAGAATCCACGTGGGTGAGACTCTTGAAGAAGAGCAGGGAAGGCGTCAGCCATCTGAAGCAAGCATTCAGCCAGCATCGTGTAAAGCCCTGTGGAATATTTCCCAGAGAGGCCTCTAGAAACTCACAGAGGCATGCATGAGAGTGAGGCAAGCCTAAAACATTTCCAGCTGGGCAAGAACATTCCTGTTCCTGTTCTTCCTACTCCTTTTCCTACCTTGACTCTGGAAGGGTCTGGAAAAATCAAAGGAAGGAAGAGAAGGCTTCACACTCTGCAGTCTTCCAGGTACAGCGGGCTCCAGCTGGGCGGTGGCAGAAAATCCAATTTTAAATCCTTTGGAATTTTTACTATTACATACGACTTTTTTTTTTTTTTTTTTGAGACAGAGTCTCACACTGTCACCCAGGCTGGCGTGCAGTGGCGTGATCTCAGCTCACTGCAACCTCCACCTCCCGGGTTCAAGCAATTCTCCTGCTTCAGCCTCTTGAGTAGCTGGGATTACAGGCATGCACCACCGCACCCAGCTAATTTTTGTATTCTTAGTAGAGATGGGGTTTCACCATGTTGGCCAGGCTGGTCTGGAACTCCTGACCTGGTGATCCGCCCACCTCGGCCTCCCAAAGTGCTAGGATTACAGGCATGAGACACCGCGCCCAGCCTATTACATAGGATTTGACATTTTTAGTCACTGAATTGACACTGTGTTTCTGACTTAGAGCAACCTTAGGATTTATTTATTACTCACAAATTCACAGGAGTCGTGACACTGCCTGAGTTTCCCCCTGAGTCAGGGGAAGAACTTTTCCCACTCCCACTGTACATATTTTAAAGAAACAGTGAAAGATAAAAATAAGGAAGTTTTCTTATCAGATCTCATGAGTTTTCCTGTTCAATGTGTATCCTTTATAGTTCTACAGAAACATGTTTAGACTTCAAAAGCTCTTCTGAAACTTCCTTTATCCACCTGCTGATATGCATTCAAGGGCTTCCTGCATCCGTGTAACTTCAGTCCATTGACTTTAGTGGCTCTCAGAATTCCACAGTCTGGATGGACAATACTTTACTTAACTACTGCCTTATTGATGTGACTGTATTCTTTTTACTTTTATTATTAAAAGTAATATTGCAAAAATACTATCCATCATCTGTGTGACATCCATATTCTTTGAACACTGCGTGTTTTTTGTTTTTTACTTAATTTAGCCAGAGTGTGTCTCTATTGTTTGCCGGTGATATAAAGGTTTCTCCAAGCGGGTAAACCTTGGGCTGAGTCTTTAAGGGTGAATAGGTGTTTCGCGCAGCCCAGGACAGGTGCAGAGGGGGTGGGATCATAAAACACGTGATGAAACCAGTGTTGGTTCTGAATGTCCCCAATCCCTCTAATTGTTCTCTAATTAGAAGGATTTGTCAAAATATTAAATGAACATGTTCTTTATATCTGAGGTAGCAAGTTGGACTTCTACCAGCCGTCTGAACAGTCGCTGGAGTGGAACTGCTATATTGCAAAGAAGATTGAGCAAGTGTTGTTTTTATCTGTCTGTCTTCCATTCTCTCTCTTTCTGATAATAACACCTCCATTTTCTTATGGGGGAAATGGAGATGTAATAAGAAAATATCTCTAATTTTTGTCTTCTGCTTTTCTGTTGACACAAATCCATGTGGTTTGTGCTTGTCCGGCGTCCAGAAAACTCTGTACGCCGCCCTCTTGTGGAGAAGGGAGGTCATGCCACCCAAACTAACCCAATCAGATGCTTCCTCCTGGGAACTTGAATTTTTAAGAAACACAAAAATGGAAAATTATTGGAAATGATTTGTCCAGAAAGAGGTGCCTTAGAGAAATTGGCAACTGTTTCTGCCTTAGAGCTTTTCTGATCTTGTTTTTCTGGAGACCTTGTTATTCAGCCTTTTCTTTAATCCAGGGAGCTCTTCCATATTTTTCAAATATCCTGTGTTTTTTGTTTGTTTTTTACTTAATTTAGCCGGAGTGTGTCTCTATTGTTTGCCAATGATCTAAAGGATATGTTCGTTTAGTATTTTGACAAATACCTCTAATTGGCCTCCAATCGGAGGTAGCATTTGTATTTCTACCCACAGTTGGAAGCGTCTGGGCTTCATTTTTATTTTGATTTGCTTTAAATAGTTCTGTTGTGTTATGAACAGAGAGTCTCCTCTATTCAATTTTCATAATACAATACCACTTCAATTTCCCGATAGAGTGATGTTGCTTACTTCCAAGTGAGAGAAATGCTGCTTGCTATAGTGGGTTGGCCAACAAATAACTTATTTAGTATTGCCAAAAAAACAACTGGTTTATATTAACTTGCCAGAGGTATAACTGATAAAATGATCTAGTGTCAAATTAATTCCATTTATAAGTGAAGTGATTCGTAAGGATATGAGCCACAAACTTGGACATTAAGTATTCCAAAACCAAGCATTCTTACATGATCACCTTAGCAACTGTAAATAATGACATCACCAGCAAATACCAGCAAAAGAATGGACAGGCATGATACAAAAAGCTCCTTTAATTAACATCATGTTTGCCAATTACTTTAGTCTTAGGTAAACCATCTGTAGAAGTAGCATAATTTGTGATTTGAATTGAAGGCATGTGAAAAAGAACTCAGATTCTCTAACTGGGCAAGTAACATCACTAAAGTAATGTCCTGTGTGCACAGAGGGCTCCTTGCCTGTGTGGAAAAAAGTGTCTAGGTGATTTTTGGAAAATCTAAATAAAGCAAAGATGAACATAAGTAAAGATGAACCACAGCGAGTACACAATCACCAACAACTGTGTGTACTGGAGACAGTGTGAAGAGATGAAGCCATGCCCACACCCAACTTCTTGAAACATTTCCTGTAAAATGAATAAAGGAAAACATTTACACATTTGATTTTTGTCTCCTCACTTCACCTACCTTGGTTGAGATTAAAAGAAAATGGAAATTGTCCAGAGGAGAGAGATTCATAGCATTGAAACGAGGACTTTTCAAGGTTTTGCATAGGAGTGTTGCTGAAAATCTTTGACAGCCAATAAATAATGGTAATGTAATGTCAATAAATATATGAAGCAAAATTAAATCAATAACCCCCATATGGTTACAGGATGTTTTATAGGATCTCAGAAAGGAAGATTACTTAAGTAAATAAAGTTGTATTGTTTTGTTACTAAGATACGTGGAAAAGATTGTCTTTCATGTGCCAAGCAATGCAACGGACAGAAGGAGAAACTGCCAAAGGCCTGAAATAGATAAAAGCTCCTTGCCAAGGCCTCCAGTGTGGAATAGACCCCAGGACAGTGGACATCCATGCTTCTCATATTTCACAATTAAGAGTGATGTTTGCCCTTGGTTCTTTGTGGATACTATTCATCAGTTTATGAAATCTCTCTTGTGTTTTCACTTTAAGAATTTTTTTTAAGATGTTGAATTTTATCAAATACTTTTTGTGCGTCAAATGAGAAGACCGTATGGTTATTCTCTATCATTCTATTAAATGTGGTAAATTACATTTATTCTAATATTAAACGTCTTCTGAATTCCTGGGATAGCGCAAATTTGGACAAGATTAGACTTGGCTGCATTTGGTTGTTAATGCTGTTTAGAATTGTTGTATCAATGTTTATCAGTTAATCGTCTGTAATTTTCCTTCATCATATCATCTTTGTCTGGTTTTGGCATCAAGGCTATATTAACCTCATAAGAATGCTGCAAGGGGATTGTTTAGTTTTTCTAAATGAAATGTTCTAATCTTTCCAGATGATTGGAACAATTTTTATTGAAAGGTTTTTAAAATTTGTCCATAAAGTTTTCTGGGCCTTCTATTTTCTTTATAGGAAGATTTTTAACTACTAATTACATTTCTTTAATAATTGCAGGACCGATTGGTCATTCCCATTGTTTTTAAGTCAAATTTTGTAGGTTATAATTTTCCAGGAATTTATTTATTTTATATGAATTTTCAAATTTATTAACATAACATTTGAAAAGCAGATGAAGTAATTATGATAGGTAGACAAAATAAGTATGATAATTCATAGCAATCTTCTTTTCTTTTTCTTTTTCCTTTTTTTGAGATGGAGTCTCCCTCTTTTTGCCCAGACTGGAGTGCAGCGGTGTGATCTCTGCTCACTGCAACTCTGCCTCCCAGGTTCAAGCAATTCTCCTGCCTCAGCCTCCCAAGTAGCTGGGATTACAGGCGTGTGCCACCATGCCCGGCTAATTTTTGTATTTTTAGTAGAGGTGGAGTTTCACCATGTTGGTCAGGCTGGTCTCTAACCCAACTCGTGACCTCAGGTGATCCGCCCCCCTCAGCCTCCCAAAGTGCTGGGATTACAGGCAAGAGCCACCACGCCTGGCCTTTTCTTTTTAATATCTACTGTTTGTGTAGTTGTGTCTCTTTAAATCTTACTACTCTTCATTTGTGCATTCTATCTTTTTTAAAAAATAAATCTCATTAAATATATGGCGATTATATTAGTCTTAGCTAAGAACCATTTTTTTTGCATTACGCCCTCCATGGTACCTTTGTGTTCCTTTTCACTAATGTCTGCTAGTATCTTAATTATCTCCTTCCTTTTTTTTTTTAAAAAAAGAGTTTGTTATCTTCCCCTAACTTTTTAACGGGGTATTCAGCTTATTTTCAATCCTTTATTTTTAAATACAAGGTATATTTAAAGCTAATATATAGCCTTACATTTAAGACTTTATATTTCCCTCATATATAAATATTAAGGCTATGTATTTTCTACTTTTGCAATATCCTACCAGTTATGATATGTACAAGATTTATTATTGTTCAGTTCTGAGCATTTAAAAGTTTGTGTTATGATTTTGTCTATGTTTGATTTCTGAAAATATATTTTAAATTTTGATTTTTAAGTCTGACTTCATTGCACTATAGTGAGAGAACATAGTCTAGATATATAATTTTTTTTTGAAATTTGATATGGCTTTTTTATAGCCTAACTTATAACCAATTTTTATAAATGTTCCATGTGTGCTTGAGAACAGTGTGTATTCTATATATGACCATTAAACCAAGCTTAAACTAAGCTTTGGAATTGTTTGGTTCAAATTTTCTATACTCTGCTACTTGATCTGGTTTATCTACCAATAACTGAAGAAGGAATGTTGAAATCCTATTCTTTATTTAGAAGTTAGACACTATATTTTGTAGTTGTTACTCTTAAAATTTTGCCATACTTAATGAAAAAAACTATACAGTTTACTTTCCATTTTCCCTGCTGAACGATATAAATTCATTTGCACATGCTTAACAACACACACCCAACTGATTTCATTCTTTTTCATTCACATCTTTTGTGTATTGTCTTTGGCTGGGCATGATGGCTCACACATGTAATCCCAGCACTTTGGGAGGCCAAGGTGGGCGGATCATTTGAGGTCAGGAGTTCGAGACCACCCTGGCCAACATGATGAAACCCTGTCTCTACTAAAAATACAAAAATTAGCCAGGCGTGGTGGCACACACTTGTAATCTCAGCTACTTGAGTGGCTGAGGCAGGAGGATCCCCTGAACCCAGGAGGCAGAGGTTGCAGTGAGCCAGGATTGTGCCACTGCACTCCAGCCTGGGCAATAGAGTGAGAGACTCTGTCTCAAAAACAAACAACAAACAAACAAAAAACCACATACTTTGTGTATTGTCTTCTTTTCAAACTCTATGATTAAGCATTTAAAAATTATACTGTACAATTGGTCTTTGTTCAGATTTACTTGCACATTTCCACAATTCTTTGTCCGCTATTTCTCTCCTTGCATCCCAGACCTTTATTCTGAGGTCAGTCTTTTCTTCCTGAAGTACTTTCAGAAGTTCCTTTAGTAGAGGTCTGTAGGTAATAAGTACTCTCTAATTTTATTTATCTGAAAATGCCTTTATTTTACTTAATTCTTGAAAGATAATTTTGCTGGGTATACAATTCTAAGCTTGCAGTTATTTTCTCTGGAAGTATGAAGATATTCCACCATCTTCAGCCTATTGTTGAGGAGTCTGCTGTTAACTATAGTCCTTTTGCAGGTGTTCTTTCATTACTTTTTGGCTGCTTTTAATCACCTTTTTTACATTCTGTGTTCTTAACCTCAATACAATGTACTTGGATTTTGTCATATTTATCTGGCTTGGTATTTGTTGTGTGTCCTATATCAGTGGATTTACATCTTTTATCAGTTCTCAGCCATTATTCCCTTGAATATTATCTCTTCTCTATTCTGTCAATTCTTTTCTTCTGAGACTTTGACTGGACATGTGCTAGACTTATTAATTCTATTTTTCATAACTTTTTACTTCTTCATATTTTTCATTTCCCTGTATCTCTGTGTTATAATCTTAGTAATTTCTTCTAACTAGTCTTCCAGTTCCCAAATTTTCTCTTCTACCATATCTAATCTACTATTTAGCCATCCACTGAGCTTTTATTACCCATGGTAATATTTTTCATTTATAATTTATATTAAGCTTCTGCTGAAAACGTTATTTGTTTTTTATTTTATTTTTATTTTTCTAAACATGTCATGTATTATTTTATATTTTGAATCTAATAAATACTAGTATCTGGAAAACCGGGGAGCCGTATCTTGTTTTGGCTGGCTCTTCTCATCGTGTTTATTTCTTTGAGGGTTTATGATCTCATATTCTATTGATCTTAAGCTGTGGAAATCCTGAGGGCCTAAATTGAGGGTGTTTTCCTCCAAAGAGGTGTTCTGTTTGCTTTTGCTAGTGACAGAAGATGTGTCTGACCTAGAACACTCAGAAGTCCAGACTTTTTTGTGTGTGTGTTTGATAGAGTCTCGCTCTGTTGCCCAGGCTTTAGTGCAGCGGCAAGATCTTGGCTCACTGCAACCTCCGCCTTCTGAGTTCAAGCGATTCCCCTGCCTCTGCCTCCCAGGTAGCTATGACTTCAGGCACACGCCACCATGCCTGGCTGATTTTTTTGTATTTTTAGTAGAGACGGGGTTCTACCATGTTGGCCAGGCTGGTCTCAAATTCCTGACCTCAGGTGATCTGCCCACTCTGCCTTCCAAAGTGCTGGGATTACAGATGTTAGCCACCACGTCCGGCAGGAGCACAGATTGATGTGGGGGTCAGAGGTGCTGAGATTTAGTCTCTGTCTGCGGTAAGCCCAAAGACCCCTCAATGCCCCATCACACATATATCACATTCTGTTAATTCTACCTCCACAGTATCTTGTCTAAGAAGTTGTTTCTTTGATGAAGCCCTCAATCAGGTTTTTTTGACTTCTCACTGGGATTATTTTAATGGCCTCTTAACTCCTTCTCTCCCTTGATTCTTTCCTCCTGCCAACCAATCCTGCAGCTAGCTGCCTAATTAATCTTTCTGGAGCACAAGTCTGATTTTTATAGTGTAAATCCCTTAGGTTTGTATGGTTTGTCATCTTTTTGAAGATACTGCCATTAGGTTGTCTCACTAATACCTCACTGCTCCTTTGTGAGAAATAGTTGATATACTTTTCTGTTCAGTGGCTTCCTCTTGCCTTCAGAGTAAACCCAAACTCCCCAGTCCTGCCTTTAAGTTTTTCTATTATGATCTCTATCCCATCTTTAAAACCCTGTCCCCTGCTAATCCCTTTCATGCATCCTCCAGTCCAGCCAACTCCACTTCTTAACTCTCTCCTTTTCCATCCGTGCATTGGTCTCAGTGATGAAACTGTCTTGTCATCTCCGTTTCCCCTGGTTATTATCTTTCCTGCAAGGTCTGGCTCAAACACTGACTCTTCCAAAACTCCTGTCATTGATCTCCTCACCAGAACATGTCTCTTGTCTGCCCTATGTCTCCTGTGCATTAGGCAGTGTATGAGTATGAATATGTATGTATATCTATATGTGTATGTATGTAGACATACCTACACACATATCCTGTTCTTGAGAATTAATTACTTTGTCTTACAGTTCCTTTTCCTCTCTTATCTCTCTGTCCTGCTCCTCTGAAGCTGCTTTTTGAAGTCAGGTTCTGTTTCATCTTTGTAGTCAATCCTCTGTTCTGTTCACTCCAACCCTATCTCGAATAATTTTTTGACATAAAGATGAAATACACTTATAGGATCCTAAGTATTTTGAAAGGAGCACAGTGGAGAAGTGTCTGAGGTGGTCACAGCTACACAATTTCACCCAGCCGCTCCTGGCAGACTTGCAGATGGAAAGTGTGACTGGAGGTGGATATACTCAGTGGATGATTCCTCTTACTGATTTGAGTTTCAGTAAAGAGGAAAACAAACCCAAATAAGCCAGAGAGAGAATCTTGAATGAATGACGGGAAGCTCAGGGCTCAGGGCATCACAGCAAGGTAGGGACAGGTAATGTGGGGAGTGGGTCCTTCAGTCCCTGGATAGGGGGCCATGCTTGCCATGCAGATTCTCCTTCCTAGTTTGAGAATCCTGGTGAGTTTCTCTTCTTGGAGAACCTGTAATAATAATCTGATATGGTGGCTCAGCAGTTTCAAGTTTCCTTGTGATATTTGATACTTGGCATATTTTATTTCTTGCCAGCAGTTAAAACAAGACATCTTGCCATTTAAAATATACTTCAGTGGCATTTTTGTGCTAGGCTGTAAACCAAGCAAACAACTGCATGAAAAGAATTTTCACCTTAATGAATTAGTCTTGTTTAGGAGTTTGCTAGTTCTTGCAATATGCAAAGAGTATTAGTCTGTTCTTGCAGTGGATAAAAAAACTACCTGAGACTAAGTGATTTATTCTTTTTAAAAAAGAGGTTTAATTAGCTCACAGTTTCATAAGATGTACAGGAAGTATGGCTGGGGAGGCCTCAGGAAACTTACAATCATGGTGGAAGGCGAAGGGGAAGGATGCATATCTTCACGTGACCAGAGCAGGAGGAAGAGAGAGAGAAGAAGGAGGTGCTATACACTTTCAAACAAGCAGATCTTGTGAGAACTCTCATGAGAACAGCAAGGGGGAAATCTGCCCCCATGATTCAACCACCTCCCACCAGGCCTCTCTTCCAACACTGAGGATTACAATTTGACATGAGATTTGGGTGGAGACACAGAGCCAAACCATCTCACAAAGCAACCACATTGCTATATTTCAACCCCTTTTTGATAATAAATTTATTAATTCATACAGATAAGTCATACTTTTAAGTGAATAATACATGATTGGGCCTTGTACTTTGTTGATACCAAAATATTTTTCATCTAAAAAATAATTCCAGACACTGTTTCTTCCTCAGGTGCCTTCAGTATTTATCACCGTGCTCAACGAGTAGTAGGCATCCCATGAGTGTTTGTTGAAAAATTCATTGAAGATATTTAAAAATGCTTTGCTAAGGCCCAGTGTGTTCTCTGCTTTCTTAGTAGTTCTATGGGTAACAAATAGGTGTGGGAGTTTGCAATGAAGTCAGGAGGAAGGACATGTGATTATAAACTATGTGAAGTGGTATAAGATTTGAATAAATGCAGCTGGGTGTGGTGGCTCATGCCTGTAATCCCAGCACTTTGGGAGGCCGAGGCAGGCGGATCACCTGAGGTCAGGAGTTCTGTGTCCCTGACAATATTTTAAAACTAGAGTATGGCCAGGCATGTTGGCACAAACGCATAGTCCCAGGTTCTCAAGAAGTGGAGGCAATAACTCAGGAGTTCAAGACGAGCCTGGCCAACATGGAGAAACCCCGTCTCTACTAAAAATACAAAAAATGAGCTGGGCATGGTGGCGTGTGCCTGTAATCCCAGCTACTAGGGAGCTGAAGCAGGAGAATTGCTTGAACTGGGGAGGCGGAGGTTGCAGCAGCCGAGATCGCGGCACTGCACTCCAGCCTGGGCGACAGAGTGAGACTCTGTCGAAAAAAAAAAAGTTAAAAAAAAGATGTGAATACATGTAAAACATTGTTGGAGTAAACTGATAAAGTGAGGGAAAAATGAGTGGGGGCCTTCCAGGCCAAGGGAAGTATGTGACAGCGTGCAGAGGACGGGTGATCTATCAGAGCAGTAACGAGGGAAATCCTGCATTGTTTCCATCTGCAAACGCTGCACAGGGGGTCCCGTTAAATGAAATGAGGCTGCAAATGGAGTCTGTCCTGGATGGGCTGCTGCATAGGATTTATGAGCTGTGATGTATGTCATATTTTATGAACACAGAAGGATACATGCTGTAAAATCAAATAAGGTTATAATCTAGTCTTATGCATTTATGTATTTATTTATTGAGACAGGGTCTCACTGTCCTCCAAGCTGGAGTGCAGTGGCATGGCCACTGTTCACTGCAGCCTTGACCTCCTAGGCTCAAGCGATCCTCCTGCCTCCGCCTCTTGAGTACCTGGGACTATGGGTTTGTGCCAACATGCCTGGTTATACTCTAGTTTTAAAATATTCTCAAGGACACAGAACAGGGACACACTGACAGAGAGGCATCACAGGCCAGGGTGTAGATAAGAGGGAAAAGGCCTAGAGGAGCAGAATTGCCTTCTTGCAGAGGACTGTTGTAGTAGTCCATTTTTGCACTGCTATAAAGAAATACCTGAAAGTGGGTACTTTATAAAGAAAAGAGGTTTAATTGACTCACAGTTCCACAGGCTGTACAGGAAGTATGGGTGGGGAGACCTTAGGAAACTTACAATCATCATGACCCACCTGGAGCAGGCCTGAGAGGGCTGTGCAAGTGTGTACCTTCCCCAGCAGCAAAGCCACAGCTAGAACAAAGGTGAGTGAGCCCAGAGGAGAGTCAAAGGAAAACAAATCATTTGGTTCAGTGAGCTGGAAAATATGCAAGAAAGCAGGGGTCTTGTTGCGGTGTCAGCCTGTGGCAGTAAGTCTCCATGTTGGTCCTCTATGATCCACCAAAGGTCTTCATGCCGTTTGTATACTCCACTCCCATGTTGAATCAAGGCTGGTCTGTGTCACCAATAGAATGTGGTGGTAGTGACAGTGGGTGACTTCTGAGGGTGGTCTGAAAAGGCATTGCACTTCTGCCTTGGACTCCTGCATTACTTGCTCCAGGGAAAGCCAACTGCCATGCTCTGAAGATATTCAAACAGCTTTGTGGAGAGCCACTGAGGCCCATCTTGCAGCCAGCACTAACTTGCCAGCCCGGAGTGAATTAGCCAGGAAGTGGATCCTCCAGCCCCAGTCAAGCCTGCGGATGATGACAGCCCAAGCCCATGCAACTCATGAGGGACCTCCAAGCCAGACCTACCCAACCAGGCCACTTCCAGCTTCCTAACACTGGGAAACTGAGAAAGATAATGTACAATTATTGTTTTTAGTCACTACGTTTTGGAGTAAACAGAACACAAATTTTCTGAAAACAAACAAACAAAACCTGTCACATACTTGGGTAATTGTTCAAGCATGAACTAGAAAAGAAGGAGATGGTCTGAGAAGTCTCCCTCAGTTGGTGCCTTTCTAATATGACCTGTTGGCCAAGGTGATTGATGACATTATATGAGTTTAGAGAGTTTTTCCTGGGAGCGATGATTAATACTGCATATGCCCAACCAGCTGCACAATCTGATTAGAGAAGTTATGATGTTGGCAAATTGCAAGGCATTCAATGTCTAACTGTTGAATGAATGAAAGAAACAACAAACAGGGCAGGCGTCACTAATTAATAAAAAAATTTGAATTTGCTACAAAATTACTTGCATTTATCCTCCTTCAGCTTAGAGACAATACATAAATATCCTTTTACAAATTGCTAATCTCACTACCAGTAGTCCAGAATGAGAAATTTAACATTTTTAAACTGTGTTTGCCAGAGTGTCTCTCAGCCTGAGGACATCTGTCTGCGGAGTTGCGGCTTATGCATGCTGGGTACAGCCAGGGTCTGGGTAGGAGTGGGCTGCAGCAGGGAATGAGTCCAAGCTTACACTGACTTCTTGGAGAGGGCAATTGTATTAGTCCGTTTTTGCACTGTTATAAAGAAATACCTGAAACTGGGTACTTTATAAAGAAAAGAGGTTTAATTGACTCACAGTTCCACAGGCTGTACAGAAAGCATGGCTGGGGAGGCCTTAGGAAACTTACAATCATAGTGGAAGGCAAAGGGGAAACAAGCACATTTACATAGCAGGAGCAGGAGGAAGAGAGTGAAGGGTGGGAAGTGGGGTGCTACACACTTTTAAACAACCAGATCTCACGAGAACTCTACCATGAGACAGCCCTAGGGGATGGTGCTGAATCATTAGACACCACCCCAATGATCCAATCACCTCCTACCAGGCCCCACCTCCAACACAAGGGATTACATTTCAATATGAGATTTGAGTGGGGCACAAAGCCAAACCATATCACCAATTCTACCAAGCTTGTACTACTGAATAAAGAAGATCCTTCATGTATGCATGCTTGTACACATGAACTCACAAATGTTTACTGAGTTCCTGCTATGATTCAGGTCGCATGCCAGGCTATAGCGATACAAGGTGAGCAAAAACAGATGTGATCCCTGTCCTCATGGAGCTTACAGTCAAGCTGGGTGATGGATGAGTAGCTATGGAGATAAGCATGAAAATTCAGCCACGGGAAGGACCACAAAAGCAAGTTCTATGGTGCTGTGAGTGAGTAGAAAGGGGAGATTTTACCTGGTCAAAGGGTTCTAGGGAAACTCTAATAAAAGCTGAGCTTTGAAGGATAGGTGGAAAGGCAGAAAGGGACGGGGGATGGGATCACTTGGTGCAAAAACCCTGTGAAGAGGCAGCAAGGTGACCGCAAGACTGAAAGGGCAGGGTGACTGGAGTGACCGTGGATGGGATCTTCTTTGGAGAAGGGGGAAGGAGACTTGAAAAGGCCTCAGCACCGCAGAGGAGATGGAGGAACAAAGGCAGGAGAAGCAGAAGACAGGTCAGGACAGGCTCCAGTGTCAGAAGTCAGGGAAAGATGCTTCCAGAACAAGGAAGAGGCCTGTAGGCTGAATGCGCTGAGGGCTCACAAAATCATGATTGAATCTAGACAGAGAGTAAGGTCCCCTCCCAGAGTGGAAGCTACCTATAAAACAGCTCAAGCCTGCTTTTTCATTTCAGGAGCGCCATATGAATAACAATTCAGTACTATCTGTGAGCTGTGTTAGGGAAGCACATTGATTTGGATGCTACAGAATCACAGAATATTTTCTCCTAGATGTTTTTGTGCAGATTCTAAAGAATGTAAGGAAAATCGACTTTGCTTCTCAAGCGTGGCCAGAGAGCAATAGTTATAATGTGGATGCAGAAGATGGTGCTTTTTCTTAAGTCAGGGAAATCTAACTGTAAATAAAAGAGGCCCTCATCCTAAATGCCTCCCTGTCAACATTTTATTACTTACGAATTCAACACTGGAGAATTCTTGTTTTGATGGCCTATTGTGCAAAGGGCACTGTGTTTGCAGGTGGAGTATCAGGGTTTGCCTCCTAGCTGTGTTATTCCTTAACTGCATGAACATCGGCTGGACACAGAACCTAAGTTTCTGCCTCTGTAAAATGGGCATAATAAAGTGTCACCCTCCCTGATGGTTCATGTGGATGAATGAGCACACACGTTGTGACTATGTGAGTTGCAGAGCACTACATCCTTATGGAGAAAAGACCATAAAGCCTTATCAGTCACTTATTTACATGCTAGTTAGAAGGAGGTGATTGGATCCTTGAAGGAAGGCTTGATGGGTGGTGAGAAGGGTGCAGTATGAAAGGGCATGATGTGCTTGGGTAGGTGCCTTAGAGGGAGACATCAGCCAGGAGGGAAAGGGGCTGGGATCACCACTGGCGAAATGTCTATTTCATCACTTCCTCCAGGCCAGTCACACTGCACAGATGGCAAAGCCCCCGCAGCTGTCAGCTGGTGCAGATGCCATTTCACAGGTGACCACAGTCTGTGCTCTGATCATGGGCCAGGCACACAGGTGGGGTTCATTATGGGACTACTGAACAAATGATGAATGTCCCCATTTCCAGAGTGAGTGCCTATCTGTCCTCATGCTATCTGAGGCATGGGGGGCTTGAGTGGCATGCCCTGTACACACCAGCATGGGCTCGGATGGGCAGCTCTGCACTGCTCATGGACTAGCAGTTGTGGTCTGCTCTCGACAAGATGCTGGGAGTCAGAAAAATGCAGCCTGGGAAGGCGGCCAGACATATGTTTTCTTAGCATAATGCCGGGCCAGCTTTTCAAACTGCCAACTGCAACTTGAAGACTACATTTTGAGCTCTTGTTCCACTCAGATTTACTAATGTCTCCTCCCCAAACTGTGCTCTTTTTAATTCCACAGGATTAGCGTGATTAGAGTGAACATACCCCTATGTCTGCCTATGAGAAGTAGACATAGGGTTAAAAATCTCCTTGGTGGGAAAATAAGTAAAGGAAGTGTTGCACAACATTCATAAAAATTCCTTTAAGCTCCATGGCCTGAAGATTACAGCACTTGTCACATTGGATTGTGATTGTTTTCAGTTGTTTGTTTATCTGTTGCATTTGACTGTGAGCGCTTCGAAGCATGGGCTGTCTGTGTCTTAGTCACATTTGCACCCCCAGATTCTACTACATGGCATGGAACAAAAATAGGTGTTCAACAAAGGATATATAAAGGAATAGATGAATGAATGATTTCTCCTGTCCCCATTGACAAGCAGTAGTTGGCAGAATTGGAATATCTTCTTCCATGTGTGGAATGTAGGCTGGATTGACCTGGGCCATTGGACAGAAACTTAGAACACAAATCTGTGAGTTTTTAAATTTAATCATGCCAACCATGCATATGTGAGGCTGGTGTCTGACACCTTAATCCTTTATGTTTCACTAATTCCCAGTAGATTTGTACAATAGAAGAGAATTGCCTTGGCACTGCCTTGCAGTGGAAACATGTTAGAACTTCTGTGCAGAGGAAGTGTGTTTTGGGCAATGATAGATTCATGGCAGGGTGTTTTTTAAGAAGCACCATTTCTTGTCTGCATCTTTGAAACTCTAAGAACATGAGTGATATAACATTGAGGTCTCATGTAGTTGTTTGCTAAGAGGGATTGGTCACTAACTGGATGATAAGGAAGTGTCTCCGATAAATCTGCAGTGGACACGGGGACATGGCGTGTGCAAAACAGACTTTTATTTGTCCTATCTCCCCTGATCCTCATAGTTTTAATGAAAATGGGAGAGAGGGAAGGACCTTCTGAGAGTCATGTGTGGTGGAGAGAGATGTGTACTTGGGGTCAGAGGCTCAGACTGGACTCCCAGGTGCACCAGTTAAAGGGCCAAGCACATGCCACACGCCTTCTTGGAGCCTTGATTTTCTCCTGTAAAATCAGAATAGTGCCCCTAAAGTTGTTGTGAGAATCGGAACGAAATGAGTACTGTTCAAGAAAAGAAGTAAAACATTATTTTATTATTTTATTTTATTGCCAATTAGAAGCTATTTCTATCACCCTTCTCCCAGGTCAAGGCGAAACTGAGATGGCAGTGTCGACTTGTCTGCTTCTATTTTCTTTTCCCTTTTCCCTCTGTTCATAGAATCCTGGGGACTGATGTGTTCCTCCAGATCTGCTGTGTCCGATTTATTGAGCTCCCCACAGTCACAGCAAGTGCTGTAGGAGCACACTCTCTTTTGTTCTCCTTCTATGTAGTCTTTTAAAAATATCACTATTGTGTAATGGGTATTGTGTAGTGTCCTGCGGCGATCACAATATGCAGATATATTCAAATGTGGTGCTTAAAAAGGAATTAAAGAGCCACATGAGCCAAATTGAAGACTGAACAAGATTAAATGTCAGATGAATAATATGAGACACGCACTTTCAACGCTCTACTTGAGTCTGTACTGGAAGGTCATTTGAACTTGCTTCCCATTTATCCATATGAAACACGAGAATAGCAATTTAATTTACCCTATCACATAGGAATGCCACGACAATGTGTATGAGGAGTGCTGAACTCCTTGGATGTATAGTTATTTTAAAAATAACTAGAACAGGAAATAGTGTATATGAACACAAGCTGATCTGTAAAGCCAGAAAAGACCACAGAACTAAGGCAGACTAATAAGGCATTGATTTTAATGACTGGCCATCCATGCAGCCCCAGAGCAACCTCCACTCTGTTTGGTTTTGATGAACAAAATAGAAGCAACAATCAAGACATCAGGAAATTACATGAAAAAACATTTAAATCTTAAAATCTTTCACAGGACAACAGTATTGATATTGGACTCAAAACTGACAAGAAGGAAGAAAACTTCTGTGTGCTCATATTTTTGAGATGACCACGTTGAGAACAGATGACTGACTCCGAGTTCCATTTTCTTTAAGATATTTTGAGCCTAAAGGTAATAATACGTTTTGATTAAAACACACATTCTCATATTTGTAACGAAATCAGAATCAGAACTCATAAGTGTCAGTAATTTCATTTAATATCAAACAGCCCATGGTTGAGGGTTCTGAAACTCTAAAATTGGAAGTAATTTTGCATTGTGCTTCACTCTGAAATGTACCCCTAAGAAAGTTGCTCTAATAAGTATCATTCTGGGGAGGAAGGTAAGTGCACATGCATCTCCTGAGGATGCAGGGAAGGAAACTGATGTCTGTTGAGCTTTCACTGTGTGCATCTAGAGATTATGTCATATGATTTGTTCATTACAATGAAATTAAAGAGTGACATCCTGAAATTACAGAAGTCACAATGGAGAGTTAACGAGCAGCATGAGAATAGTGTGACTTGGTATATTGCAAATCCTCTTTTTCTCCACATCCAATGAGTCAGAAAATCTCCCAAACCATACCTTTAAGATGCATCCAGAACCTCACTGGTTCTCGTGCCCCACTGCTGTCCATCATGTCCAGGCACTGTCTTGCTTCACTGGGATTGTAAGAGCCTGCTTACCCGTGTCTCCTCTGATCAGAATTCTCCAGTGTCGCCCTTCGCCTCTCAGAGTGAAAGCCTAAACCCTTCCTGCAGCCTGTAAGGTCCTCAGTGCTGCCTCCCCTTCTCTGCTTTTAACTTAACTCCTGCTATTCATCTGCTTTTAGTCACTGCTAATCCCCGGGGTCTACAGCAGTGTTGGGGACAGAGTAGATCACAATAAGTATTTGCTGAATGAATGAATGAATGGCAATTAACCTCAGCATTTCCTGGATGTTACTGTATTTGGTTCTGTGATGGCCTCTTTTGGGTGACAGATGAGCAATAAAGATAAGTCTTGGTTCTTGTCCTCTTAAGAACAGGGGGGAGTGCACTAGTCAAGACTCATTGGTTACAGAAAATAGAAATCTCATTCCAAGTTAGCAAAAGGGAATGTGCTGTCCCCAGAACCAGCGTTCAGAAAGCGCAGGGGTGAGGTGGAGCCCGGGACTCTTGCATCTGCCCGGCTCTTTTCTACCCACCTGGCCGCTCTCCATGCGTGGCTTCCTTCTCTCCGGCTGGTGTCCCTGGAGGCTGGAGCCAGAGCCACAGGCCCATCCTGGCTACTGCACTGGTGTTCGGTGGCCGCTGTGAGAAATAATTACAAACGGGGTGGGTGGCTTAAACAACAGAAATCTGCTCTCTCAGTCTTGGAGGCCAGAAGTCTGAAATCAGTTCCACTGGCCTGAAGTCCAGCACAGGCTCTGGAGGAGCCTCTTCCAGCCTCTGGTGAGGGCTGCCAGCATCCCTGGGCTGTGGGTGCATCGTTCCCATGGCTGCCTCCGTCCTCACCTGGATTTCTCTTGTGTGCGTCAATCTCCCTCTCCTCTGTTTTATAAGTTACATACATGACTGCATTAGGGCCCACCCAGATAATCCACGATAATCTCTCCGTCTCAGCATGCTTAATTGCTTTTTAATAAACCATGTGAGGTGACATTCACAGGGCCAGGGACTAGGACAGGAATGTCTTTTTGGGGAGGAAGGCTGTGTTTCAGCCTGCCATGGCTACCATCCTTCCAAATCCACGAATGATGGGAGAAAGAGACGTTTCCACCAGCCCGTGTTAGAAGAGTCCCAACTCTGAGTGACCCTGTCTAGGCCACTGCAGAGCCCTGAGCCAGTGGGGAAGTGGGGCTTTGGGAAGGAGTGGGAGTAAGGAGGGGGCCTGTCACTTGGTTGGAGTTGGGGAGGGAGCTACCATTCCCCCAAAATAGGCAGAGCCGGGTGGCTGCTGGTGAGACAGAAACCACACAGCTCCATTAAATGGCATGTGGGGAAACATGATAACATAAGGGAGTAATGCAGGAAAGTGTGTTTGGGCTGGGCGTGGTGGCTCACGCCTGTAATCCCAGCACTTTGGGAGGCCAAGGTGGGCGGATTGCTTGAGCTCAGGAGTTCGAGACCAGCCTGGGCAACGTGGGGAAACCCTGTCTCTACAAAACATACAAAAATGAGCTGGGCATGGTGGCTGAAACCTGTAGTCCCAGCCACTTAGGAGGCTGAGGCAGGAGAATGGCTTGAGCCTGGGATATGGTGGTTGCAGTGAGCCAAGACTGCACCACTGCACTCCAGCCTGGGCGGCAGAGGCAGAGGGAGACCCTGTCTCAAAACAAGAACAAAAAGAAAAAGAAAAACAAACAAACAAAAACCTTTGCTGGGAAGCAGGAGAGTTTCCTGGAAAGGAAGGCGGTAGGTTTACGCCTTTCCTGGGTGCTCAAATTCAAAGAGATACTGTATTTCTGGTTTTCATTTCTTTACAATTCATTTACCTTTTTTTTTCCCCTCTGCAGAACACAAATCCGGTCAAGTTTTGGGTTGTCATGAGGGAGAACTGACATAGCGCTGGGCGGTGAGTTCAGCCAGGTTATCTCTGCGAGGACTCGGTCGGCGGCGGACAGCAGCACGCGGCGTCCAGGACCCGGCCTTCCTAGAGCTTAGGTCACTGTAGCCTCCAGGGGCGCTCCGAGTCCATCTGGAGGGCCGCGAGGCTTCCAGGCTGGAAGGAGGAATAGGGAGAAGGAGGAATAGGGAGAAGGAGGAATAGGGAGACCTGGGGCAGTGTTACAATTACAGAAAAGGGAGAGGCGAGGTCCGCTGAGTCCTTGGCCTGGGCAACAAGGCACACTGAAAACTGGGTTCCTTTTCGACCCGCATCGTGCGCGCCCTAGAAATGACAGCCAGACGGAGCAGGGTCTAAGGACGCTGAAAACCCCTGACGTGGGCGCGCTGGGTGAGGGTAGGGACGTGGAAGGACTGGGCTAGCCACAGGAACTACAGCGCTGCGGACCGGGTGAGGGGTCCCGGCCCGAGTCCCCACGTGGGGCGCAGAGGTGTTTCTGTAAGGGGACAAAGGGCATTCCTCAGCGCGATGGGCGACTTCCCCAGCCAGAAAATGAGAGGGTTAGACGAGGGGAGGAACTTCCTCAGCCACTTGGCCCGGCACAGCGACCGCCCCAAGTTCAGAACCGCTAAGTCAGTCCGGGGCGCTCCGGCCCCTTCGTCCCGCGCCCCGCCCGCCTCCAGCCCGGGCCCCGCCGCCCCCGTCGCCCCTGTCGCCCGGGTCGCCCCCGCCGGTCCTGGCCCCGGCCCCGCACGCCGGCAGGGGGCGCCCGAGCGCAGCTAAAAGGCTCGGCGGGAGGTCGGCGGCCTCAGTGGCGGAGCGCGGCTGCCGGTGCGCTGCCGGGAGCGATCGCCGCGGGGCAGGGGCGCGGCGGGCACCGCGCAGAGCGCGCAGAACAGACGGACGGCGGCGGGGACCCGACGGCGGCGCCTCGGCACTCCCCAGACTCCGGCCAGCGCCCCCCTGCCAGCCGCAAGCACCCAGCCCCGGCCCACCCCGGGCTCTCGATGGCCCCCGAGGCCGGGGCGACCCTGCGCGCGCCGCGCCGGCTGTCCTGGGCGGCGCTGCTGCTCTTGGCCGCGCTGCTCCCCGTCGCCTCCTCGGCGGGGGCCCCAGGTACGCGCCGCGCCCGGGCCCCCGGCGCTCCTCAGCTCTCTGCGCACCCTCCTGCGCTCGGGCCCCGTCGTCCCGCTCAGTGCTGGCTACGGGTCGTGTCACTAGCCTGTGCGTCCTCGTCACTCGCGGGTCGGGGCACTTGGCGCCCTGTGTGGGTGGCGGGAGCGGGGACGCCTCGGTGCCCGGGGACCGCAGCGCGCTGGCGTTTAACTTTGCCGTCGCCCGCCCTGGAGTCGGGAGGCTCCAGCCGTCTAAGTGTCCCGGGAGATTCAGGCACAGCGGGGAAAAAAGGAAAAGAAAGGCGACTTTCAGCGTGCGGGCTGGGGTAATGCCTTTCTTTGCCCAGAATTTCTCGGGAGCGTAGGTGGTCATCCTACTTTCTCCGCGTTCACCTCTCCCGAGGCAGGATGACGGGCGCACTCGGGAGACCGGAGGGAGGCAGAGCAGGGCTGTTCTAGAAGGTCGTGGGGGAAAGGCTGCGAGCTGCCGCAGGGCGTCGGGTGCCTCTGCGCTCTGGAGGAGACACGCTCCAGTGCCAGCTCGGCTCCAGGCGGCAGGAGGCCCGCGCGCGCGGGGGGAACGTTCAAGCTGGGAGAAAATGTTTGTCTTGAGAGGAGGGAGAGGGAAATGAGAAAGCTGATTCCAGAGAAACTCGCCCTTCCCCAATGGCTGAGGCTGCAGCCAGGATGGATGCTTCCTTTGAGGGCAATGCTTTTCAGAAAATGCTAGCGCGCTCCTGTCAGATTTCTTGCAAGCTTCCTGCAGAGAGAGACAAGTTTGTGGCGAGGTTTTCATTCCTAAGCCTTTGGCGCCCTTGTTCCCACCTCCTGTGCAGGCATTTTTACACTTGAAACTGGCTTTTAGGTCATTGGTTTGTAGAAATCCAAGAAGCAGACAATGATCGTCAGATACTATTCCAACGAGGGTACCAGTTTTATGATGCTATTTAGTGTATATATTGTTCTCTTACTTCAGGGGTAAAGGAAGAAAAGTTGGGGATCACATTACTTTGTGACTTTTTGGTAGATACATCATCCCAATGCTTGGCTCAGGTTTATGCGAGGTATTCTGATGCCAATGCCACTTTCTCATAAAAGGCAGTGCCTGCCGTAGGGTCTTTTTCTTCCCATTAGTGAACTCTAGGAAAGTATTCACTGAATATTTTGCACAGTACTTGAGAGGAATAAAACTAAATAAAGTCTTCCAACTTCCCCACCTACAACTCCTGGCTTTTGTTTTTCTAAGTGAAAATTTTCCGAGTGTTGGAAGAGTTTTTGTTTCTGAAAATGGTCTGAAACTGGAACCAGTGCTGCCCTGGCTTTGTGGCGATTCCAGCCTTCTGCCTTTCCGATTCCTCTGCCACCTGCCCGTGGGTTGCATGTGAGTGGGTCCGAGCGGGGTTGTTTGTGAGAGCTCCTGGAATCCCACCGCGATCTGCACTCTTGCTTTTTCGCCTTCTGCTCTGTGAATCACTGTGCTGAGGAATGCTGGGGCTGGACGGCTTCCCAGCCCTTCTCTCTACTGTGTTGACGTGGGATCTACAGTCAAATGATGACCAGACTAGAGGTGGACAAAGGAGGACAGGCACATTTCAGAATGAAATCTACTAAATTTAAATTAAGTAATAGAAGGATAGAAACAGACATAGCAACCTGTAGATAGCTCCCCATGCTGTGGATGAAATTATGGGGTACATAATTTCTTTCATGGGCTCCCTTTGACAGCAACGTCGTGGATAGACTGCTCCCTCTCTCTGGTTGAACTAATGCATGGACCAAGCGAGCTGCTTGTGTCAAGCTCTCCCCTTCACCACCCTTTTGGGGCCAGAATCTCTGTAAGGAAATTACCCACGGCCACATAATAGTGGCTCCGAGGGACTTTGCTTAAAGCAGGACACACTGAAGATCTGGATAAGCCCTTCAGTGTAGGGTCAATTAAACATAAAACAAAATAAGCAAGCAGTGTCCCCTCCTCCACACATATTCATCCCTACAATAGGATACTATGCAAACATTAAAATTATGATGGCCTTGCCAGTCTGGTATGATACATTTTTCTAAACACATGTGGATGTACTCACACATGCACATATTTGCAGTGGGTATCTTAGGATGGTTAGGGATGATTTTTATTTTCTTCTTTAAAGAAGCTTTTAGGGAATTTTCCATGTCAAAACTATTTTCAAAGTAATACTAAGATTACTAAGATGCTATTTTCCTTTTTCACAGTTGACATTTGCACTGAGGGTGCAAAAGCTTGATGGGTAAACTGCGGGTGTCTTACTGAGAATCAAGGCAGGGACATCATCATGCACTAGTAGTCTTTGAATTTTGGGGGGACTTTGCAGTTAAAAAAAATTTGCCAGTTTCATTAAGAATGTTCTTGATGCCACAGTAAAATTATTAATTTTACCAAATCTTTGTATCTTTGAGTGTATGTCTTTTTAATAGTGTAAATAAATGGGAAGGACACATAAGTTACTACTGCTGATGACCAAGTTCAGTGGCAACCCCAGGGGGAAGCACTGGTGTGATTGTTTGTGTTATGCATTAAGCTAGCTGGTTTTTTAAAATGGAATGTGGTATTTACCACAAAGAATGACAACAGACAAACTAGAGTTATTCTGACTTGGGTATTTGGCCGATGTTTTCTCAAAAATGAACAAAGGGAACTTGCTACTTCTAGTAAAATAACTGCTATTATTGCTTGCCAATGATAACATTTCAGCTTTCAAGTGAAAATCAGAATTTTGCCAAGTTGTTTCCACCACTGTAAGCTTGAAAGTTTCCCAATATTTAATTTTTTTTTCTAGTGAGATCAATGGTGATATAAATGAATGTGATTTGTAAATGTCATCTCATAAAATGTGTCAACATTTGGATGATCTGCATAACCAAATAAACCAATAGATCCAAATGACCAGTGTATAGCCTTTCAACAATCTTGCATGGGTAAAAGGTCTGTTCAAAGTGCATGATAGCCCAATGGATTTTTAATGTAACAAAATATGAAAAATTCTTCATATGATTTCAGATTCTAAGAATTGTCTACTTGATGAATTTTGGTGTAATATCAAAGATTTTTCAAAATTATCCAAAAAGGCTATTGAAATAGTTGTCCAGCTACACATCTGTGTGAGGCTGGGTTTTCTCCAACCAAAACAATATATTGCAATAGATTGAATGCATAAGCAGATCAGAGATATTCTATTAAAAGGATTTGCCAAAATGTAGAAACAAAGCTGCTCTTCTCACTCATTTCTCTTTGTTTTGGGAAACAGTTACTTTTCATATAAATATATTTGTATGTCAACATGTAATGGTTTATTATTGTTTTTTAAAATAAATAAGTACATATTTTAGTTTTAATTCCCAGTAAAGTCAATAAGGATAGATAAAACTCACAGAAACATAACCTCCTTGGCATCCTCATAAATTTAAGAATAGAAGATAATTCAGACACCAAAATGTTTGAGACATGCTGGTATATACGGAGGGAAGTAGGTTAAAAATCAGGATGCCTGGGTGTGAGTGGCAGTGCTGTCCTGCACCCCTGGGGGCCTTGGGCTAGTCTCCGCTTCAGAATAGGTCAATTGAAGGAGGCTCCTTCCATCTCTGGGAGCCTTTAGAGCTTCCATCACAAGCTCGCCTGTGGCTCAACTTGCATGTGGCTTTATGGGGTTTCCCTGTTACTTCAGTCCTCTTTGAGAGAACGTGGTGAGACCCTCTCTCCTTTTTTGTGCACTGGAACCCGCCAATGGCAGATGGAAGAGGTGTTTTGTTCATCAACTGACCATGAAATTCATTCCTGTGGAATCAGAGGTTGTAATAGGATTGCAGAGTGACAATTTGCACCCCTGGAAAGTTATCACCAGACAGTTCCAGAGCATGATGAATATACTCTACCAAGACCATTCACATCATACTTAAGTTCTAAAGGCCCGTTCCCTGAAAACAGGAGGGGAAGGAGAGTGTATTCATTTCCTATTGCTATAACAAATTACCACACACTTAATGACTTGAAACAATACAAATTTATGATCTTTATTATAGTTATAGAGATCAGAAGTCTGAAATGTGCGGTACTGGGCAAAAATCAAGGCCTGTATTGAAACTTTAAGGGAGAATCTATTTCCTTGCTCTTTTTACCTTCTAGAGGTGCCCACATCCTTGGTTCTCGGGATTAGGACAAGGACATCTTTGGGGGATCATTATTCTTCCTACCTCAAGGGATGGGGGGGGGCAGGGAGCCTGGAAGCAAACATTTCGGGAGAGGCTCCATCACCCTTGGCTGATTAAGGAGCAGACCTCTTTTCATTGGCCCCCCATGGAACTTAGGGATTTCTTGAGTTATAATTAAACTGTTATCAGAAGCTTTTATTTCAGTTAAAAAACAGAGGTGTTTAAAGGTATAAAAGTAAAGGAGAGAAAGGACTATGTATGTGTATGTATTTACTTGTAACTGCACAGGACGTTTCTGTTAGAATACCCATGAAACTACAAACTTTGGTGCCTTTGGGGAGGAGAGCTGGGTCGCTGGGGGACAGTGGTGGATACTGTTTCATCCATCTCTTTTACCAACTTTTGTAGATGTATGTTAGAACATTTGGAATCAGGGAGGTATGTGAATTGGTTATTCACATTCGTGAGCACCCCGTTTTCCTCCCTCCTAAAACTTATCCTTGCTTATTAAAAACCTGCGTCTTCCTCCCTCGGCCCGGCCTGGGCAGCGCTTGCGCTCTGAGGCCCTTAGAGGGCGCTCCTGGACTTCTGGAGCCGAAGCCACCACCCGCAGGCCCTTCCGTGCAGCCCTAGCTGGACTTAGCTGTCGCTGCGGCTTTATAGAGATAAGCAAATTAGGACAAACATCCAGTTATCTGCCTTGTTTCTCCCTTAGTGCTTGCCTTTTGGCAATTTTTCTACTCATTGGCGCTTCCTTCATATATTAAACGGGAAAGGACAGATCACTAATTAAGAGTCGAAATGGCTGCGTGTTAGCAAATTCAAATAAGCACTGGTGAGAAAGGAAATTGCCCAGACCTGCAGCTGGGGTCAGAAGCCCGCTGGCTGTTGGGGTGCCGCTGGTGCCTCTGCAGGCCTCCACCAAAGATGCAGCAGCTGGAAGATGGGGTGAGAGCAAGGGATGTCTCACGGGTATCAGCCTTAGGAACTGCCTCCTTGGCCCTGATGGGTCCCGTCTCAGCCTCTCCCCTCCACCACCAATGTTAATTTTTGTATCCAGAGAGGATAATATTACAATTATAATGTCAAATTATTATAATTATATACTATGTATTCTAATTATTATAATAATGCTACACTTGTAATGTAGCAAAATAACTTGAGAGGTGTTCATGTTAATTACAAAGTAGATGCTGCTCACATTTTTTTTACTGCAGTCTCCTATATGTGGACGAAATGATTTAATTATGGCATCCTTATAATCTATAAAGTACAATCTACATAATTCTATTTTCAGTTTTATGAGGAATTCCTAGGTGTACATTTTTACTTCCTTTTAATAATAACTGGCAGTTTAAAGCGTTACGGAGTTCACCATTTCTCTCTGTTATTTAATTTAATTTTCACAGTGACCTTACGAAGTCAGTAACATCCTCATCTTGCTACTGGGGCAACTGAGGTCAGAGAGGTTAACTGGTTTTCCCAAAGTCTGTAATCTAATACTCAGTCTTTGCGGTCCAGATCCCACACTCTCCCTGCAGACACCCCTGTTCTGGTTGGTTTGAGCTTTTACTGTATCTCCTTGTTTTCTTCTCTAGGCTGGATGTGAGTGCCAACACTCACATCTTTGATCTGCTCAGAATGCCTTCCTGAGTTTACTTCTGTAACATTGCTGTCGGCTGTTGAAAAATGATTATGTGAGGTACTGAAATGTGTTGAACTCCAACAAGGCTAAACTTAAGACAAAGTGGCAGTGAATGTAGCCTCTGTTACAAGATGGATTTGGCCTGTGGATATGAGCAGGGTCCTCACTGTGGGGAAGCCCCCTTTCCTTGGTGGTCCTGTTAAGCTCGCCTGTCGGCATCTTAGAGCCGGTGCTCGGTGTCTAACCTGTTACCCAAACTCTTCGCCACTCTCTGTGAGTGCTTGATCTTTACCGTGGAAATCACAACTTTGAACCTTTGAGACTGTATTTAACCAGAAGGCTCCCGGAAGTGCTACCACCTTGTGCTAAGACATTCAGTTTTGTTTACTGGACCATTTAAGTCAAGGAAAAATGCTGAGAAACATTAGTGGCTAATCTATATGGTTGACAAGTCCCTACATCTCACAGAGGTGGTGAGGCTGATGCTCACAGCGTTAAAGTGTCTTGAAATTCTCAGGAGAAATGTGCCATTTAAATGCTGGGCTCTGCTATTTAGGGACTGTTTTATGGTGTCACGTCCCTTCATCTGGTTTATTAGGTCCTAATTGAGCCACCAATTTGGCTGCGTGACCTTGGGTGGGTCATAAATCTTCAGGCCTCAGTTTTCTCATCAGCAAAGCAAGGGGATTGACCTAGATATTGTGAAGGGCCCCCCAGCTCTAACTTTGTGTGAGTCTCCATTTGAAGGATGTCCATTCATTCATTCATTCATCCATTCAGCAAGGGTTACCGGGAGTCAGACAAAGACACAAAGTCAGATGAACATAGTGCCTGCTGTCAGAGGACACACGGGCAAGGAGGGCTGGATGAGGATAATACAGACAGGTGATACGTGCTAGGACAGAGGTAGCACAGGTGTTTTGGGGGTGAATTGACTGGGAGGTCAAGGCCAGCTATATTTGAGCCCTTTTGAGAAGGACATAGGCATTAGTTGGAGAAAGATGCTGAGGAAGGACATCTCTGGTCAAGGAACAGACCCTGCTGCACACGTGAAGTCATGTGCAAGGAACCAGGAATATTCGAGGTGGTTCGTGCTAAGTGCTGCTCTGGGTCAATGGTGGCATTCGGGGTTGGAGGTGTAGGAGGCACCCAGCTCAGGAAAGTCCTGGGGTCTGACCTTGATCCATAGTGTTGGTGGCCACCGAGGGAGTGCCATAAGGTGGCATGTCGCTGGGTCAGTGGGAGGTCAGGTAGCAGCCAATCCCAGTACTGCATGAGGCTCTGGCCAGAAAGGGCCACTGAGGCTTTTGTTCATTGTTTGGGGCTTCTTCTATATTTGCTTACTTGTTTGGGGCCTTCTTCATGCCAGTATAGACCAAATGCCTGTATTGTATCACCTCCAGTCATATCTCATTTGAAGAATCATCTTTGTTCCATGTTTTCTGAAATGGCTCGTATGTTCCAGAACAGTCCTATTTTGGAAAGGGCTCCAGGGTAGCATAAGTCTCATGTATTTGCATGTGGGCAGTCTGGTAGGATTGATTTATAGTGCGGTCTTGAACAGTTGAGTATGTTGGCTTTGGGGCCAGGGGTGGGTCTGTGCCGAATTCAGTGTGGTTCCCGAGGAAAGACCCCGTGCAATTTTAGGAGTTCATGGGCGGGGAGTGGTAAGTAACTTGGCTTAAAGAGGAAATAAATGGACACAATTTACTGAGACTTTCACTAAGTCTGCAAACAGAGTGGAGATGAGCATGTGCCACTCTTGAAGAAGTGTGGATAGCGGGTACCTTAAGCCCTAGTGCTGTGGCTGGAGTTAGCTAGCATTTTAATAAAGTACCTGAGAAAGCTGTGCAGTGATGTCTCCTAATTTTTCATGATCCCACATTTGTCTGGAGATGAAGTCTCATCCACAGTCACCCATGGCGGAACTCACGGGGCTGGATGGGGTGTGACAGGTGTGGTCAGGTGTGCTGTCCTAGGAGCTCAGGAGAAGCCTCCCTAGCCAGGCAGGGGAGGGCAGGACCTGGGGCAGGTGGGCTCACTGTGAGCCCCTTCTGAAGAATCAGGAGGAGAAGCTGCTTTTGACAAAAGCTCTGTGAAATTTATGGGTGCTCTGGGGGATGGTGGGGAAAACTGCCATGGTGGCACAGAATCATATATACAATAAAATCCCCCTGCAGAGAAGGCTTGGCCTCCTCTGATGGATGTGTGCTCGTGATGACGCATCAGTCACACTTAGAGGACAGAAAGCTCAGGTGTGCCCTTCACAGAGAAGCTGGTGTGGCTGTGTTTACTTTAGTGGAGTGTCGTGGGGTGCTTTCAGCGATCATTTCTTATGGCCAATTCTGGTGTGCCCATTCCCCCACAAGACATAAAGGTCGGTGGTTTGGACTTCACCCTAGGCTTAAATGCTATTTTTCAAAAAATGTTTTAAAAAAGTTTTAATTTTGAGATAGTCATAGATTCCTGTTCAATTATAAGAAGGATGAACGTTGTCAGAATCAAAATGGAGTCACTTGTGCTAAAACCCCTGACAAACAGAGCCATGAAAGGCCAGCAGGGGAGGATTCTATGCACGAATGCCTGATAACAAGAGCTCTCAGCAAAGACTACAAAAATTACAAGCCTGCCAAAGGCCATGACAACCTGACGTCTGCCCAGCAACTTCCTGTCCATCCTCAGACTGGCACTATCCTCTTCATTGATCCTTGTAGCCAAGGATAATGAACTCAAGACAATTGCTATCTTCCTTATTTTCATTTTAAAAGCCTTTGTCTTCCTTTCACTCCCTGAGTATGCGGATAGTTCACCGTGGCATACAAATTCCCATTGCAATACATACTCCTAAATCAACATCATTTTCTCTTGGAGTCTCCCTCTCTGTTGTTTAGGTTGACAGCAGTAAGGTGGACATACCATGTACCCTCCACCTAGTTTCCCCTAAAGGCGGCATTTGCATAGCTGTAGTGCCGCATCCCAGCCAGGACAGTGAAGATGCAGAAGAGTTCTCTGAGAAGGCCCCTGTGCTACCTGATGTAGCCATATTTACCTTCCTTCCTCCCATCCACCCCAGACACAAATCTGTTCCCCCATTTTATAATTTTGTCATTTTAAGAATGTCATATAAATGCCGTTCTACAGTATGTCACCTTTTGAGATTGTCCAAAGACTATTTTTAAAAGTGTTTTGCCCATTCTGCTTGTGATCACTGCAGTTAGCTTGCAAGTGTTTTTTTTTTTTTTTTGTAAATGGAGAAATCATGGCATGCAATTTGGCATCTCAGGGAAGTGCGGCTACCACCCTGGTCCAAGCCGTATTACCTGGATTTTTGCAGTGACCTCTCCATAGTCTCACTGCTCCTGTCCTCTCCCGCAACATTCCAGTCTCAGGACAGCAGCTGCAGCGATTCTCGTGATGCACAATGTCGCAGAACCTTCCAATAGCTCCCTGACTCCCTCAGATACAAACCAGAGTCCCAACAAGTTTTCCAGACTGTGCATGATCCTTTCCGCACCACGCCCTCCCTCACCGTCTGCCATCTGCTTTGGCCTCCGGCCTCGTGGCTGGTTCTGCAATGTACGAGGCCTCTTCCAGCCTTATGGCTTTTGCACTGGCCATTCCTTTTGCCTGAGCAACCTTCCATGAACATCAGTGGGTTGATAGCTGGGTGCAGTGGCTCATGTCTATAATCCCAGCACTTTGGGAAGCCAAGGCGGGCAGATCACCTGCCTGAGGTCAGGAGATTGAGACCAGCCTGGCCAAAATGGTGAAACCCTGTCTCTACTAAACAAAAATTAGCCAGGCATGGTGGCAGACGCCTGTAGTCCCAGCTACTCAAGAGGCTGAGGCAAGAGAATCGCTTGAACCCAGGAGGCGGAGGCTGCAGTGAGCCAAGATTGGGCCGCTGCACTCCAGCCTGGGTGACGGAGCAAGACTCCGTCTCAAACAAAAACAAAAACAAAAACAAAAACAATCTATGGGTTGATGCCTCATCCTCTTCAGGTTCTTTGTGCAACATCTTCTCAAGAGGCCTTCTGGACTTCTCCCTGCCTTTAACAGGGTAATCCTATCCTTATCCCCAGCACATCTTATCACTGCCTTATTTTGCTCCACGCCCTCATCAACACCCGGCATTTCATATATTTTACTGGCTTACTTGATACTTGGCTATCTTCTTTTGTTGGAATGTAAGCTCCACGAGGGCAGGACATTGTGTTGGTTTTATTCCCTGCTGTAGCCTCTGTGTCTAGAATGCTGCCCGCAAATAGCAGAGGCTCAGTGACTGCTTACTAAATGACTGGATGTGCTTTCTTTGGTATTAGTTACATATGATATACCTAAATATATTTATGTATGTTGACCGGCCTCCAGCAGAATAAGGGGGTGGTGCCGAGTGTGGGACAGTGCCCTGCTTCCCTCCCACCCTAACTGCGTGGTGTCAGCATATACGTTAGTGAGAGAGTTGCTTTGTGTTGGAAGTCCATTTTCAGTTGGAGAGAAGAATTGTATTTACACAGTATGTGAGTGTCCTAGGGCTGCTGTAATAAAATACCACAAACTGAGTGGCTTTAAACAACAGAAATGTATTATCTTGCAGCTCCGGAGCTGGAAGTCTGGAATCTGTAGGGCCAGTCATGCTCTCTTGGAAGGCCCTGGCAGAGAGCCTATCCTTGCTTCTTCCTAGCTTCTTGTGGTTTCCTTGGCTTTTAGACACATCAGTCCAACCTCTGCCTCCACGTCATATGGCATTCTCCCTGCGTCTTCTCTTGTAAAGACACCGGTCATATGGGATTAGTTTTGGCCATCTTAACTCTGTAAGACTGTATTTCCAAAATTTCCCAATAAGGTCACATTCACATATACCAGGGGTTAGAATTTCAATATATTTTTGGAAGGGATACAATTTAACTCATAACGTATGGTGTGCTTACCAACATGATTCCTTTTCTTTTTTTAATTTTTAATTTAATTTTAATTTTAAGTTCCAGGGTACATGTGCAGGATGTGCAGGTTTGTTACATAGGTAAATGTGTGCCATGGTGGTTTGCAGCACCTGTCAACCCATCACCTAGGTATTAAGCCTGGCATGCATTAGTTATTTCTCCTGATGCTCTGCCCCAACCCCCTGTCCTCCCCTGACAGGCCCCAGTGTGTGCTGTTCCCCTCCCTGTGTCCATGTATTCTTATTGTTCAGCTCCTACTTATAAGTGAGAACATGCAGTGTTTGGTTTTCTGTTCCTGTATTAGTTTGCTGAGGATAATGGCTTCCAGCATCATCCAAGTCCCTGTAAAGGACATGATCTCATTCCTTCTTATGGCTCCATAGTATTCCATGGTGTATATGTCCCACATTTTAAAAATCCAGTCTATCACTGATGTGATAGACTGGGTTGATTTCATGTCTGCTGTTGTGAATAGTGCTGCAATGAACATACGTGTGCATGTATCTTTATAGTAGAATTATTTATATTCTTTTGGATATAGACCCAGTAATTAGGTTGCTGGGTCAAATGGTATTTCCAGTTTTAAATCTTTGAGAAATCACCACACTATCTTCCACAATGGTTGAACTAATTTACATTCCCATCAACAGTGTAAAAACTTTCCTATTTCTCCATAACCTTGACAGTATCTGTTGTTTCTTGACTTCTTAATAATCGCCATTCTGACTGGTGCGAGATGGTATCTCATTGTGGTTTTGATTTGCCTTTCTCTAATGATCAGTGATGATTCCTTTTCAGTAGACAAAAGAGTTCATCAGCTTCCAGCACTGGGCCACAGCTCAGATGAGGAAGGGATAAGCCCCTGAGATGCATTGTGTGCTGAACTGTCAACCTGGTGTTCCAAAGACCTATGGACATTCAAGTGGTCTTAATTATTTGATCAAGCCTGGCTAGGTCCTTCACTGATAGATTAAATAATAAGTAATTAACTCACATCTTCTGCCGGCAGGGCACTGTGCTAGGCTCTGGGGTTACAAAGATTTAGTAATAAAGAAGTTGGGATTGCTGTGGCTATAAATGACAACCAAATATGATAAATGTAGCAATATAGGATCATCTTGGACTTTCTAATAAACTTCCGCTTGCCAGATGTAGTGTTTTTACATTGAAACATACAGAATTGTAAGATCAGGAAGAGGGACCACCAACTATGTCTGAGGACCTTGCCTGGCGGGCACACTTTGGTGTTGACTCAATCTGAAACTCAAAAAATCAGTACTTTTTTTTCCTATTCTGTAAAATTTGGAATGTGCCTTTCTCTTTTTTTCTGTCTAGATTGTATTTTCTAGTTGAGACTTCCAGGTCACGAGATGAAGGCAGTCTTGTTCTACCACAGACAGTCCATGGGCCATGGATCTGACAGGCTTTGACCTTCTTGATGATATGGAAAACCATCACATTCTCTTTTCCTGTAACATGTGCCCTGGCTCCAGTCTGTTTTTAATACCACTTTCCACCCCACCCAGCAATTTCCTTCTACTGCTCTCTGATAGCCTGGGAGAATTGAAGCATCTTGTTTTGGCTAATAATTGTCAGAATCCACATATGTACCTGCTGATATTCAAACAAACCACGCCCAAAGGATGTGAGGCCTTGGGGTGATCTTATTTTCACAGCTGCATCATGACTGCACTTTCAATGCTAGCACCTAGGGAGGCTAAGGTTCAGGGTACAAACACTAGATATCATCTGAGCAGATTGTGTGTCCCTCTTAACAAGCATGCGGAATCTGACTTGGGGTCCTTGGGATGAGTTCCGTGGGGTCCACTGGCACTCTGAAATTGCAATGTAGTTTCATTACAGGAAACAATTCTCAGCATTTTGAGGAGTCAAAGATAGGCTAGGTCACAGCCACAGAGAGGGACAGACTATGTGTCCTCTTGGAATTCAAGCCCTGGAAAGCAGTGAGTGACCCAGGGCTTCCACACATGGGGAAAATCTCTAGTAAAAGCACTCCTTGAATTCCATTAATGCCATACTCTGTTCTCTGATTATCCTAGCTTTGGGAGGACTTCCTTTCCCCTGGGCCCTGATAATGTTTCTTGTTAGTGGCACTCAGCTGATAGTAAATGCCTGATACCCTCACTCTTTCATGTGCCAATGTAGTGCTTCCTTCAGTAGATTGAAGCCCGTTGCCTTTCTTACATATCTCCAAATTAATTCACTTGTATTCCCAGGGGAGTGGCTTTCTTAGTAACTCTATGTTACCCAATTGAATAGCATATTCAAAGATGTTTACCTTTGAAGGTAGGGAAATGTGTTAGAATTTGACTGGGTCTGTCCAGTCATGGAAATCACTGAAGACTATTTTGGATTTACAATCAATAGGCAGATGGAAGAGGAGAAGCTGAATCAGATTATCTAAGTTTCTTTTCAACTGTCAAGATTTTAAAATTCCAATTAAAAGTATGTTTTCCAAGATGGAAGGAAATGAGGACCAAATGCCTGCTCTGCTGTGTGCGGAGGGAGAATTGGCCAAGAGCTGAGATACTGGGAATCAGGCTGGGTCATTTTGTACCAGGTTGTGATTGGGGATATCAGGTGTTCTGTGGCATTTATTCCTCATGTTGACGTTATCTTACATGTGTGGAGTGTTTTATGATTTTCTTTCATATTTTATTCTTGCATCAATCCTATGAGGTAGGTAGGATTAGCTACATTCATAGAAAAATGGACTAAGTTTGATATCTGTAGAGAGAAACTTGAGTGGCATATTTGCTTTCTTTGAGGGCCTTGAATGGTGGTGGACACTCTCTTTCAAGAGGAGAAAAATGGGCTCTTTTCAGCCTTGACTTGACTTGACATTGGTGGACATTCCCTTCTTCCTGAAAATCTCTCCTGCTTCCATGATGCAACTTTTTTCTGGTTCTCCTACCACTAAAATTTCAGATTTAAACTGTCATCCCTCAGACCTCTGTGTTCTTTGGGTGGAGATGTCAAGTAGACAGTTGGACACACTGGAGCTCAGAGGGGAAGCCAGGGCTGGAGTTGGGAATTCAGGAGCCTTCCACATATGGATGGTCTTTGCAGTCATAGCACCAGGTGTGCTACATGGGTAGAGAAGGAAGGAGTGCAGTAGAGAAGAGGGAAAGCCAGAGCTGGGCTCTGCAGTGCTCTACCATTTAGAGTTCTGGCAGAGGAGGAGGAGCTGGCAAAGGAGACCAAGACGGGGTGACCAATGATGTGGAAGAGAAACCAGGGAGTGTGGCGTCCCAGAAGCTAGTCTAGTGGTCAGGGAGGACCTGAGAAGAGTTGCTTCTAGGAGGAGACGCTCACTGTTGTTGGACATAGAGTAAGCTGAGGAGCAAGAGATGAAGATTTGGCAGCATGAAATCTTGCATTCACAAGATCCATTCAGGGCACGAGCTCATGTGTCCTTATGAATTCAGCTGCCACCACTGGCTTTCAGTTTTATATCTTTGGTTCTGATTTATCTCCAGGTTTATACTTATTGCTTTTAATTGTAATTACAGCTGAGAGGGAACAAAGTATAGTAGAAAAAGCATGGTCCATAGTTTCAGATGGGTCTGAGCTTGACTGTCACTTACTAGATGTGTGCCCTTGGGCAAATCACTTAACTCTCTGTGACTCAGTTTCCTTATTTATAAAAATGTGAACACCAAAGTGCAGTGCACAGGCTTTGAAATGGGGATCAAAGAGAAAATAGTTATGATAACACAGCTCATTTTAAATCACTTCTATATTGCCAGTTCCTTGCTTAGAATCTGACACATAGTAGGCACTCAGTAAATATCTGTTCCATAAATGAATGAAATGGCTGGCACTAAGTAGGTGGTCAGCAAATGTTCCTTTCCTTTCTTTTTTACTTCCTTAAATATTTTTTTTCTATATTACAAATGGATCCAAAACTTAAACTCTCAGTTTATTAGGTGTGTAGTGTATTTTCCCCTTTTTATTGATAATCCTATGCCCATTCATAATCATTAAATGAGTTTTATTATCTGAAATGTTTTAAAAATGGCTCATTAGCAAGTGGGGTTGTCACTGGGTCTATGTGGTAGCTGGCTCTTGGTCATGTCTGTCTCATTCACTCTGTTTCAAACCTACCTCTCCAGAACCTTTGCTTGGCCTCTCTTCTAAGGGTGTTTTTCAGGGAGCTTTCTGAGTAATATGAGTGGTGATTTTGGGTACAGTAATGCCCAAGTGTTTAACATAGTTAGACAATGACTTTCACATTTTGGGAGAAGGAATAAATTTTCAGGGAGTGGTTTTTGGTCTGGCATGCCAAGCAGTTTATAGTAGGCTGAGACTAGCTGGACTAGCAAACAATGGTCATTCTTTAAGAAACTATTTCTTGGTTACAAATTGAATTTGAAGAATGTGTGAAAAAATTCCACAAAAACCTGCAAAGTACTGGCTTCTAGTTGGGTCTCTGATGCCTGCCAATGGAAGGCATGAGCCCTTCCCAACTATAGGCATTTGCTCTTTAGGGCCTGTTATTTCTTATGATTGTTATAAATAAATATATTTATGGAATTCCTCCAGTTCCATTTCCCTAAACCATTCTGGAAAGCTGGTGGTTTATATGGAGGGTGGGGGGGGGGGATCTTGTTTTTGCTCTGAAACGGTAGCTTTTGCTTACACTGGATCCTAAACAAAATGGCCAAGAACTTTAAAACCTCAAATCCTAATGATTGAATTCAGCCAGATCTGATGGTGAAGTTCAGTCTGATTTATGGCTGCATCACTCTCTGGGCAGATGTAATTACTCAAGTCAATGGCCTACTGACAAATAAGCATTGGAACTGTCAAAATTAAATTCCCAGAGGGGATCCCTTAAAAATAACAAACAGAAAGTAATGAAAATTAAACCAAAGCAGCTCTCATTTAAAAATCAGGAAGATGATTTGATTTTACAAATCCAGAAGTGATGTTAGGTAGCAGTGGGTTGGGCTGCTGACAACATGATATCTGATTAACAGTGGCTAAACAAGTAAGAGAATTGTTTATCTCATTCACCAGTAAACTTGGGAGCAGAGAGACCGGGACTGTCCCATGGTTTAACAAGGTTATGGACACATAGCCTTGTTCCATTTTCCACTTTGCTGTCATCATTCTCAAGATTGTCACTCCATGTTTTAAGTTGGCAGCTGCATCACCAGGTATCATGTTGACATCCCAAGGGGTAAAAAAGGAGGAAGGTACAAAAGGCCACCAGCCCATAACAGCCAAACCTAACCCCTTTAAAATGCTTTCTGAGAAATGGCAGGACGAACCTCCCTATTTCTGTCATTGGCTAGAGTTGATCATATGGCCATCCTAGCTGCAAGGGAAGCTGAAAAGTCATGACTGAATGTTTAGTATTCCGGCCTCTGTAGTAGAAGGCGAGGGAGAAAGAAGCTGGGAATAGCTTTTGGGTAGCCAATCCATAGTGTCTATGGTGGTGGTTTCTGAATTTAATGCAATCTGTCAGACTGTTATATATTAGTTGGGAAACTGGACTTGAATAGGACTAATAAAAATCCAGCTTAAAATGTCTCAGAAACATCTTGAGGGATAAGGGAGATTTATTTTAAGAATATTCTCTGAGCAAATTACAGTCAGTTCCTATTGGCTTGAGAGTTTGATTTTAGTTTTGCTGCTTGCAGTTTATTTTGAAACAGAATTTCTTCATGTTTCATTTTACTGTTCCATTTTTGTATTTTTCTGCTTTTAGATCTTTTCCAAGTTGGCAGGTTGTGGGGAAGGAGGGAGTAAAGTAGGAAGATAATGAAAGGGAATAATGAAAGATAAACTATATTAATGAATATTCTTTCTCTTTGCTCCAATTTCCCCTGAAATGCAAATAAACAAACAACCTAGAATCTAATACATTCTAGGCAAACTTTGTCCATAAGGAGCCATTAACCCTTGAGATAATGAGAGTGCTTCTGAATGAAAGGCTTAGTTTGCCCGCATCGTGCAATGGTGCAGGTGAACTTGGCTGGAGGTTGGGAGCCATTTCCTGAGGTCCCTAGAGGCAAAAGTGAGCTGCCCAGGCACCATGGAAGCTCTTTCCATGGGACCTTTTCATGCGAGGCAGCATGCCTGGAAGTCGCCTGCATGGCAAGCTGACATGCAGCTCCCAGGCAGAGCCCAGAGACACAGGGGTCTCTGGCACAGGATGCAGTCTACTGAAGCCCAGGTGTGAGGATCACCCTGACATGCAGCCACTTGAAACTCACCAGAGGTGGAAAGTGCTCACACAGAAATGCGTGGAGGTGGTGGTGGCGCTGACAGTCTGGAGGGGATAGAAATGGATCTGACAAATGCCATTTAAAGATTGGCCAATGTTTCCCCTTTGGAGATTTGGATGGCTTCACCATTTGGCTTCTTTGAGATGATGAAGAAAAAATGTGATTCACAACTGTACTCAGTGACTATCCAGTGTACCCTTATAAGTACATTGGCATGCATGCATGAAAATTTGGCCTTTTTGTCTGAATAAAATGATGCGTTGTTATCAAAATGCTGGAAGAATAGCTGGTGACAACCACGGGGAATTTAGGTGGGGCTGGGGTGGCTGGAGAGGTGAGCCCAGGAGTGCCGCTGGCTCCTCTGCTCAGGAGTGAGTATTGGCTGCAGCCAGTAATGGGGACCTGTAGCCTAGGGCAGAGCTGCTCACTCCACCAGTGTCCACCCTCCCCAGGTGAACATAACAGGGCACTTTGGGGCCTGGAGTAGAATCCAGTAAGTTAGAGTTTCATGGGGAAATGGATTGGGCAGTGAGGAATGTGAGCCAGGGATAAAGTCTGTAGGACACGATCTGCTTCCATTGCTGTCCTCCATCTCCCGTGGGACCTGGGACACCTGCTTGCCTTGATGTTCCTCTGACCTGACAAAGCACTGGGTGGTGTCAGAGTTTTGTTTGCAAAGCTCTTTCCATTCCCTAGTGTGTTTTATAATAAGTTCAGACTCCAAAGAGCTAGGGTTTGATTTTATTTTTTGTACAGTTATCCTTAAAGAACCCAATGCCAACTGTGGAAAACACTTCTATTGAACCCTATGCATATTGAGAAATGTCAGAAGGGGACCCAGGGGGTTCTTTTCATACCCAGACTGTGTCTACCCAACAGCAGCCTCCTCGGGGAAAATTCAATCCGCCATCTGCAAATTTTACTAGTATTAGTTTTACATCACAGAACCACAAAACAACCTGGACTTCCAGGGTTTTCTTTTTTCTGGGTGGGGTCTGGGTGATAAATATTTGCCAAATATAATTCCAACATCCATTTGAAAAAATATTTAAAATTTGGTCAGTCATTTGAGTCGTTCTAGTGTTTTGTCCATGTGTTGTCAACCCTCTGATGTTTCTGAATTTCTGAATATTTCTGTGCTGTCCGGTATCGTATGAATGATAGCTGAATTTTTCCACCTTTCCTCTGAATCCTAGTCTCTATGTCGTATATCACATTGATTCCTACCTCCAAGCTATACTGCTATTGTAGTACATCCTAACCTTTTCTGGCTGATTATCTGTTGACTTTTTGGTCCAAGACGTGTGGTTACACTGAGATCTGTGTTTTCTTCATTTCAGAGTCTGGGAAGTATTTGGCGGTTTCCAATGGAAAGTAAAACTTGAACTTCAAACAAAGATGAAGTAGGGAGACTTACATAAGCATGAAGGGTTTGTTGCATTAAAGAGCAATCTTTGGTATACTTAAGAAATAACTTCAGCATTTTTGGGGTTTTATTGGACCAGTGTATTTCCAAAGCCCTTAACATTCCTTTGGGAGTTTCTTTGTAACTTAGTCTGTCCTCACTGGCTCCTCTGCAGGCTGGGTGGGCTGCTGTGAATGCTCCACTAGGAATGGCAGTCGTACCAGGTGGTATCTGCCTCAATTTCTTTTCTTTTTTTTTTTTTTTGAGACGGAGTCTCGCTCTGTTGCCCAGGCTGGAGTCCAGTGGCTCGATCTCGGCTCACTGCAAGCTCCGCCTCCTGGGCTCACGCCATTCTCCTGCCTCAGCCTCTTGAGTAGCTGGGACTACAGGTGCCTGCCACCAGGCCCGGCTAATTTTTTTTGTATTTTTAGTAGAGACGGGGTTTCACTGTGTTAGCCAGGATGGTCTCGATCTCCTGACCTCGTGATCCACCTGCCTCGGCCTCCCAAAGTGCTGGGATTACAGGCGTGAGCCACCGCGCCCGGCCGCCTCAATTTCTTTGAGTGCGTCCAAATACACTGGCTGTGGGGGTAGCTTCAAAAATGTTAATTTTTACTTTTTTTTTTTTTTTTTTTTTAAGATGGAGTCTCACTCTGTCATCCAGGCTGGAGTGCAGTGGCAAAATCTTAGCTCACTGCAACCTCCGCCTCCCAGGTTCAAGCGATTATCCTGCCTCAGCCTCCAGAATAGCTGGGATTACAGGTGCCCACCACCATGCCCACCTGGCTAATTTTTGTATTTTTAGTAGAGACAGGGTTTCACCATGTTGGCCAGGATGGTCTTGATCTCCTGACCTCAGATGATCTGCCCACCTCAGCCTCCCCAAGTGCTGGGATTATAGGTGTGAGCTGCTGCACCTGGCCAATTTTTATTTTCATAGAAGATCTTGATTAATAATGTTCTAGCCCATCGGGGTCTGACTATAGATGGCAAAAACCCAACTTGAGCTCATTTAAATTCCAGAATTCATTGGTTCTTGGAGCTATACCATGGGATAGGCAGGGGGCCAGCTGGCCTTTGGGATGCCTAGAACTAGGGCTGTAAGCATCATTGGAACTCTCTCCTCACCTCTGGTCTCTTCTCAATGTGACAGCAAGAGCTGGTCACCAGCAATATCAGGATTCTTCCTCCACAGCCTCATGAGTAGAAAGTACTGGCCACATCTCCAGTCCAGCTCCAGTTAGAAAAATTCCTGGGAAGTTTCCTGGGCAGTTTGGGGTCACACGTCCATTACCAGAAGAATTAGGGGAGCTTTACTGGATAGACAGAAATGATGTGTATTCTTTCCACAATACAGTGTGGATTGGCTTCCTTATAGAGATTGTGTGGAGGACTCTAAGAATTTAGGCAAGCAGGACGCTTTGGATTCACTTATTCTTACTTCAGGGAACCCTGAAGAAACGGCACCGATTTCAGTGAATGATGGCAGAGGCCACAGTTGCTGAGGGAACTCTTACCCCTCCTGGGCGTTGGAAAGACTCTTCCCTGGCTGAGGCCGAATAGTATAAGAAGTAAAGGAGGAAAGCTATTTGGACTTTAATTTCTTTCGGTTTTGAGCTATAAGACAAAGACAGCACTACTTTTGGATTTTAAATTTCCCCTGGGAATTTTGTGATGGGAAGGATTTCTGTGAAAATCTGGGTGTTTTTATATTGCTTGTATTGTGTTATGAACAGATTGTCATGCTGTTATATCATCTCATTCCTGGGACTGTGCTGGGCTCTTTTGGACAGCATAAACTGTGCAAAATTTGGCATTGGAATAGGTCAGGACAGCAGTAAATTTTCAGCCTGGAGGTCAGCTTGACTTTGGAGTTGGCTAAAGAATGAGTTTTACCCATGTCAAAGCCTTCTGGGGTCCTGATAGGGGTGGTATTCCCATCTTTAATCCCAGGAAGATACATGGCAGGTCACTGATGAATCCAGGGCATCGCCTGAAGGTGGCGCGAGGTGGTCCTCATCCTTGCCCTGAGGGGCAGCCACAGCTTGACCATAGGTTGACCGTTGCACCCAGTGGGGTCAGGGACAACCAGCTGGGGATGTTCAGGGAGCTTCCAAGGAGAGGAACTGTGGTGCCATAGAGCACAACAGAGGACATTTCTGGCCTGTCCCCTGTCCCGCACTCCATGCTGCAGCCGAGGGCGATTGGGAGGAGTACAGCCTGGTCGGCCTTCTTTCTTTACCTGGTGGCGTGAATGGATTAGAAGCCCCAGGCATGAGTGTCTCCTCTCAGGTCCGCCTTCTTACGGGAAAGTTCCATTTGGCTCCACTCCCATGTCCCTGTGGGAATTCATGGGGTGAGGTCTAGGCCAGTTGCTCTCTGTCCACAGCTGGGAAGCTGCGTGCTGAGTAGTCTGCCCTGCAGTCTACTTCTGGGTTCTCCAGTGGTCCAGAGCTGGAGCGGGGAGACGAGGAGGTAGGAAGCACAATGGTGGCCACACGTTAGAGCCCACATTCTCCAGTTCAGCTTTGTCAGCAATAAACCTGATATTTTGCTTTCTGACTCTTTTATCTGTTTGTTCAATTTTGTTTTGAACTCAAATGTTCATCATGAGCACTTTTGTGCCCCATGCTTCAAGTTCAGGAACGGGTGCTTCATACATTTAGCCTGGGGAAATGAAACTGAAATGTAATTTGTTATTGATCAGCACACTAGAAATATATAGGCCCTTTTATTGCTTGGCCTAATGTATTCCATTTGGTATTTGTATCAGTTCGTTCTTACGCTGCTGTAAAGAACTACCTGAGACTGGGTAACCTATGAAGAAAAGAGATTTAATTGACTCACGGTTCTTCAGGCTGTACAGGAAGCAAGGCTAGGAGGCCTCAGGAAACTTACAAGCTTGGCAGAAAGCAAAGGGGAAGCAAGCATGTCTACGATGGTGGAGCAAGAGAGCGAAAGGGGAGGTGCCACATATTTTCAAATAACCATATCTTGTGAGACTATCATGGGACAGCACTAGGGGGATGGTGCTAAACCATTAGAAACCGCTCCATGATCTCATCACCCCCTACCTCCAACACTCAAGATCACAATTCAACATGAGATTTGGGTGGGGACACAGAGCCAAACCATATCACTATAAGAGATGGGTCCTAGGAATCAATGAATTTTCTAAGTACAGTGGGACCAGGAGTTTTGAGATCCAAAGATAACTCAAATCTATTATTTGAAGACTTGATTTTCAAATCAAATCAAATGGATTTTTAGTTACTTGAATAATTTTCTCCAGGGAATACTTGGTAGAAAAATCAAAGAAGAAATAGCATTTGTTTTTCCTGCAACTATTCCATAACTCATTAACTCAGAAAATATTTGGTTTTACCTATTCAACATTTTATTAGTGGATTTTTTTAAACCTCAGCTGTGTATTTTAACTTCATTATCTACAACGATTATGTGAGTGGTAAGCTCTGTTTCAGTGCAATCACAGAATTAAAAAATGTAAGCATGCTTATCAGTTGCTATTTTGTTTCTAAATGGTAGATGGACTGTAAAGCAAACTTAAAGTATTCATTTATTCACCTAATATTTATTGAATGCTGACTCTGAGCCAACACTTTTGGTGCTGTAGAACATTTGGCTAAAATCAGTGCATTTCAAAGTTAAAATGGAGCATATTCAAGGGAATTATGCCTGATAGAAGATGATTTTATTCTTTGTTTCTCTCTGGATTAGTCGTGCTTTTTTTTTGTGACAGGGTCTCACTCTGTCGCCCAGGCTAGGGTGTGGTGGTACAATGATAAATCATAGCTCACTGCATCCTGCCCTCCCAGGCTCAAGCAATGCTCCCACCTCAGCCTCCCATGTAGCTGGGACTACAGGTGCACGACACCATGTCTAGCTAATTTTTTTGTATTGTTTTTATATATAGAAATGAGGTTTCACCATGTTGCTCAGACTGGTCTCAAACTCCTGGGCTCAGGTGATCCATCTGCTTCAGCCTCCCAAAGTGCTGGGATAACCTATGTGAGCCACCACGCTCAGCCATGTCATGCTCTTATAACCACCCCTGCCCCCACCTCTAAAATCTACCATCCATTCATCTTTTTCCCTTTACCTACCTTGAGAACTTAATGAAGTAACTATATGTCATTAAAAAATTGAAACAAAACCAAGACCAAAAGCAATACTTTTAATCCAGAAAGATTCAGTTACTATTTCAAATCACAGTTTTCTCAGCATGATTTCTTATGAATTGTGTCATTATGGCATTATTTTTACCATTGATTCACTTTATTCACTGATTCTGAACCTTCCTTCTCTTTATTCTGAGAAATAGTGCTTGACAGAGTTCCCTTGAGAGGAAGCATGCTTATTTTTGTCCACCATGGATATGCCTGGACACTGAAGGATGATGCTGAACATCTAATTCAGGTGCTTGGACAGGTGGTGTTGTCTGAACCAAGATTTTGAATAATTGGATATTGAATTTCATTCTGAAAGTGTTCAGTTTGAAACTCATATTGGACCATATAGACAGTAAGGGAATATTGGTCTGGAATGGTTAGGCCAGAAATAGACATGCAGAAGTCAACAGTTTTGCTGGTAGTTGAAGCCTGTGTAGCATCCCACACTCCTCTCCCTGAAGGCTTCCTGGGATGCATTTCCCTACTTCTTGGAGCCCAGGACAGCTTTTTCAGAGCCTTCCGGTCTCTTGAGGGAGGGAGGGGAGGTCTGGGGGTGTGATGTGATTCCTTGGACAGATCTGTACCTGATGCCTTCAGGGGCTAGGTTGGTCTAGTTCCTCTCCAGACTTTAGCTTTCATCTTGATTCATAGACTTTCCTCACGGACCCAGATTCACAGAGTCTCTGAATTGAAATTGGACACGAGGAAGTTGTCTGGGTCAACAACTAAAGGATTTCTTCTGGGGTCAAAGTAGAGGTCACTGACTGGCCACCAGTGGACTGAGTCTGGCAGCTCATGTGTGTATGTGTGTGTGTGTCCCTACATAGTGTTTTTTTTTTAATGGAGTTAATCACCAATTAATATACAATTGGGAGTTTTCACACAAAAATCAGGGTTTTAGCTTCTTAGAAAAAAATCCCAGAATGTCTGACAATGTGGAGCCTGGACACCTTTTGTCTGAATTTCTTTTCGTCACCAGGAACCTAAACTGAATTGTGCCTTTAGATGGAGCATATATTCTCCATAGATGTCACTTGCTGGGGGTTCACGGCCCTTGTGAGCATTTCATGGTCTTCATTACTTGTAGGCATGGTCCTTGGAGACTCCTGGATTTGATCTTGTTGGTCTTACATCCTTTCCTTCAACCATAAACCATTTAAGTGAGCACCAAGTGTGTGGGCAGCCCTGAGTGAGAAGATGAGGTATGGTGCCCCATCTACTATGATGAACAGACCCTGCAGATATTGGTCAGGTTGGCCCAGAGACCTACCGCTGGACTCAGGCTTAGTTCTGGGCTCAGCATGTCAGCAACCCCGGGGAATCTCTGGAGGCCTGTCTGTGCAAACTGAAGACTCTTCAAGGACAGACATTGAAGAGCCATTGGAATCTTGGAATCCATCTATCTAAGAGCAGTCATGGATCCATACTTTGACCCTTGAACCAAACTGGCCTCTTTGGGCCCTCTTGGATAAGTTCTGGAGTTGGTGCTAGACCAAAGTAAGACATCTAGGTGGGGATTGTGCCCTTATTTTTCATTATCAGGCAAACCAATAGAGGTCATATTCCCCATGGGAGCTATGGCACAGAAGTGTCTAGCCTGGCAATTGCTGGGTATCTGAACGGCCACCAAAATATTATTTTGCCACTCAGTCCCCAGCAAAATATTCTTGAATCTGAGTAAAGTTTACTGGTGTGAACTGTGGAAGTGATTTTGCTGTGTTATGAAATCTTTGGAGTCATAGCAGGCTGTTACTGGCTTTCTTCTTCTGTCTGGAGCACCTTACCATCTGTCTCCACTCAAAGACAGTCTTGAATGAGGAAGGACACAGACAGGAAATTCTTTTCATTTATCCCAATTCCCTTAGGCTACAACTTAAGCTTATTTCCTCATTTTGCATCCTGTGACTATGAAAAAACATCGTGTCATGGCCCTACCTGTCATGCATGGACTGTGAAGTTTCCTCCCAATGTTCCTTCTATTGGACTCTATGATTCCTGTTGAATTGATGTTTGGGTTTGTCATTTTTCTTTACAGACCCAGTGCATGGATAGATAGCTTTAAAGAATGTATCCTGTATCACCTTCATTAGATGAGAATACTGTAAATGATTACAAAGATTCTATGATTCATTTGTCCAGCAGAGAGGATGGTCTGTTTCAAGTTTCTAAGAATACTTAAAAATAAACAAGGGACTCACTTTGTCATATTTCATCTTTATGCTATCAGAGTGCTGATTCCATAACACAGAACTCAGAATGCAACCAACAGAGCCCGAAGCCACATTCACATTCCTTATAGCTTTATTTCACGTTGAAGGATTGCACTCATGAGACCTTCAAAACAATGATCGGGAATAGAACAAACTGTCGTACTTCTAACCCCAAGGATAAGTTTTCAGTCAAGTAATCTAAGCTCACGCACATTGATTTGTGCTTGCCGGAATGACTGCTCCTTAGTTAGATGCTGGTTTGATGACTTCACTCAGAGCTGAGGCACTGCGGGTGAGAGGCAGGGCTGGAATGATGGGCAGGATTGCTTTTTATCTGGGTCTCCTGTTTGTCTTTTTGTCCAGTTCTCTCTGAGTTAGGCATGGATGAGTTAGGCATGAAGCACCAAAAATGACATCAATTTTAATATCAAAGTCAATGGGAATCCAGGAAATGAAAATATCTCATCAGGTCAAGTGTTTTGTTTAACAGGTCCAGTCTGTGTGTGGTGCGGTGGGTGGGAGGAGGAGGTTGCGATATTTGGCCTAAGGCATTTTGAGAACCTTAAATTCAGAGTTGATCTTATAAGGAGATTGATGGTAAGGTTGCCTGTAGGGTTTTGTTTCAGGGTCCCCAAAAGGCCTTTATGTTAAAAACAACCTTCATTAGGTAACTCTCTAAGGGTTAAATTGTCACTATTAGAAAGTCACTCCTCTGGTTTAAAGTTTTGTCATAAGAATGCAAATTCCTGAGAGAGAACATCACTCACTTATTCCATTCCTTCCAGAAGAGAGGGGTCGATGAGGATGCGCAGCCCAAGGTGAAGTGATTGTGGTGGGTAGGGAGGAAGAATGCTCCCAAGAGAGGAAGATGGTGGGGGAAGGTGGGGTGGAGGGTGGTGGGGTGGTAAACAGCTCTGGGGGTCTTACAATTTGTTTTAGGATAGTATGTTTCAGTGGATATGGTCATCGATCATTGATAAGAAGAGACCAATTCCGAGGGAGCATAAGCTTCTGGCAGAGCTGGGCTTTGGAGTTGGGCAAAGCCATGTTTGTAGTTGGCTCCATCCCTGGTGTAGCTATGTGACTCAGCACAGAAATTATTCTGTGCTGTGTCCAAGGACAAATGCAAGGTATCGCAGAGAAGAACAATGAAAATATTTATAAATTGCTCTTTTCATGTGTCAGTAATAAAAGTAAATCATGTTCTGGCCTAGGTAGCTGTGTGCTGATTGAATCACTAGTGCCCAGTAGAAAATGTGACAGTATTTAGGTTTTACAGTTCTCACATTTTAGAATGTCTATTCAAGATCTCACTTTTCTTGAGGGAGATTTGCTGTAAAGAAAAGTGCGATATGTATATTCATTCATTTATATTCTTCCTTGGGAGAAACACTCAACCATGAGCTTCCATTTGTAGTTTTCGGATATCTTGTTTTGCTTCTACACACCTTTTAGTCAGTGTGAAATGTTGGATTCCTGGGAATGATTCCTGCTGAAGTTGCTTGTAGGTAAGGAAAGGTAAATGAAAATTAAAGAAGAGTAACCACTATTGCTAATTTTAAATGCCTAGAAAATGATTGGTGTCTTCATAGTCTTCCCAACTCAAAATTTCCCAAAGAGCATGAGCCTACTTACCTGTGATTCCTCCCTCACAGGTTTACAGGAACCTCACCTCTGGAGTTGGGAGGGAATGCTTTGTAGATTTTTATCCATACCCTAACATCATGCTTCCGTCTCCAGAATAGACATTCTTTCTCTAACGCTTCAAAATCCTCAAATTCATACTCTTCTTTCATCCCTTGAATTTCTCTAAGGAGTTCTTTCCCTTGCTAATCATTTTACTCCAGAGGCAATGGGCAATTTTGGGAGGAGTGATGTGTGTTAGAATTATCTATGTTTATTCTGTTCAGAATTTTCATCCAATATTAAAATCACATACTAACTCACATATGTGTCATCACTAAACATGCTCCTTTTCTTTTCTTCTTCCCTGAGACTCCAAATGCGTTTTTCTTAAAGTTACTGTTTAAAGGTTGTTGGTTTTGTTTTTAGGTTGCTTTTTTCTTTCTTGCAGCATGCTTTACTCAATAGTCAGTTTCAGTTCCAGGTTTGCCCTAGATTTGTTTGACTGTTGCTTGAATATTTCACACACATTTATATTATGTTGCATTACAATATCAGTTACATAGTGAGTAGAGAGATTTTGTTTGACAAAATGTTATGTTTCACTTTAGTAATTTTGAAAATGAAGTGAATTTCTTCGGAACCTCGTAAGTCAAGATAAAAAAGTGATTGTACTTGGTACTAACTTGTTTTTCTTCTGGAACACAATATGGAAACATTTAAATTAGACATATGCAGATAGAACCAGAGTTTTACTCGCCCTTTAAGCTGTTGATGATCTTGGTTTGTTTTCTTTGTGGAAATGAATGCTTCTGTTATCTCACTTAGAATACAATGGATATTTTTCTTAATCAGGACAGTTTTATGCTGTTCTCTCTGAGACGTTTAAAGATTGTTCAACTGTACCACACAACATACTAATAACTTATTTGATATATAAATGCTACTAGAGAGTATGGCAAATTACTAATTTGTTATTCTGTCACTAGCAAGACAGTGTAATCAAGCCAGACAATGCCTAGAGTTTATATTGATTTATTTCCCTTTTGGTTTAAATTTACCACCCACAGTTATCCAAAATACACGAAGGCCTGTGGGTTTGGTATATTTGTTTTGTTGTCATACTGTAATGCTGTGCAAATACATGACTATCCTTAAAGTCTTTCGGATCATACTGATTAAACGTCATTTATTGTTTTCCTAACAATATCAAAGACGATTAAAAAAACTCGTTTTCCCAATCTGTTATTGCCATGAGTTGATAGTTGCGCTGTTTACATAGTTGACCACCCACTGAAGCCAAGGCATGTGAAACTGCTGTCCACTAAAATGGGCCTGAAAGTCACGTGGGACCCACCCAAAGATGCTACCAGTAGACCTGTGGAGCATTACAACATTGCCTATGGGAAGTCACTGAAAAGTCTTAAATACATCAAGGTGAATGCGGAGACATACTCCTTCCTTATTGAGGATGTGGGTAAGTGACACTCTGATCTTGTTCCCAGTCAGAATTAACTGTGCACCAACATTCTCAGTTGCATTCTTAGGATGACTGTGAGACAACCCATGGCTGGGCTCAAGGTCCCTTACGGTTCTTTGGGAATGGAGAGCTGAGTTCTGAGATGCTTGTCGGAGGCTGCTGTTTGACAGCCGGCGTGGGGCACTTGGGCTTCCCCATCCGTGCATGTGAACTCAAGTATTCCTGTTTCCAAACTGATGCAGCAGATGAATTTTAGTTTCTGAATGTGTTTTCAGAAAGTAGATTGATGCTTTTTTGCTTCATAGAAACTTGACTGCTAGACAACTGAGTGGGCTGATCTAGAGACTTCGAACTTATATGCCATTTTATAATCAGGGATTGGGCAAGTCGTATGTCCCTGCAGATGTGGAATACGTTATGCCTAGCCACGTCTGGTTAAAGATGTAACACTTTGCCCCATTTAAATTTGACTTTAACTTGATTCTGGAGGTTTGAAATATTTGAGATTTTGCCTCAATATATTTTGTCTTATTAAGTGCAGATGTAGTTGGTTTTGGGCTTAGGCTTCGAGCTGCCTCTGAATCCTCTGTCTTCTATTTTTGATTCCAGTAACCTAAAGCCCCATTGATTCTTGAACCATGTCATGGCCCAACATTAAGATGGATCATAAGGAAGGAAGAGAAGTCAGCATTTAGGAAACAGGTCTCCTCTTGTGCCACCTTAGCACTTTGATCCTTTAGTGGATCATGGGCTCCTCAGCTTTGGTCCCCTGACCACAGCTGACCACACTTAGTCCTTCTCCACCTCCTGCATTTGACATCACGCTTCCTGGGTAACAGAGCAGAAAGTGTATAAAAGGGAGATGAAGGAAGACAGACTCCCTTCCTCATGGCTTCAGCTAAATGTCCATTTCCCTTAATCTCTTCCACATCACCTTGGCTCCCCAAGTCCAGCTGTGAAGTTAAATGGAGATTCTATCAGATCAAAAGTGTGAGCAGATCATATCTGCTTGCTCAAACCTTGGGTTGTTATGATGGCTGCAGAGAAGAAAAACATGTGAAAAGAGAGTCATAGAGCTCACTAAAAAACAAATAGTATCTCCCAGACAACTTTCTGATGAGTTAACTGTATGGGTATCAAACACATGTGGATTAAATTTCTTTGAAATACAAACAAGCTCAGAGTAAAGAGAGAAAGTGTCTGGCGAAGCATGATTTTGCATTCTGTCTGACCCCCGGGCATTTCCCAATTAGCCTGGCGGGTCGTGCCAAACCCTGAATGCCACCAGGCCCTGCCACAATGAGACAGAAGTCACACCAGTCTTGATCACAGCAGGCATCCCAGGTGGCATCAGCCAGGCTTCTGTTCATGGGCCTCTGGCTTGAGGACTGAGTGAAGTTTTGTTATAATAATGCTCCCTACTTTGAGAAATGTCATTGTCATTATGACCTTTGACAGAACTAACCCTCACCTCTCCAGCTCTCGTCCCCTGAAATACCCACAGACTTTCATCTCTTCAAGGAATTGGTACCCCACTCACCTGTCACAAGAGAGTGATTCATTTTCAGGAAACCTAGTACTTAGTAGGGTTTTACCTTGCAGAGCTACACGTTCAGGGTGCCCTCCCTTGTAACACGGGTCTTCATTTCCTTTCTCATCCCATCAACTTTAGGAGCGCAGCCTAAGAGACCTCTGCTATTTGGCCTTGACCCCTAGATGAAAGTCAAAAAGTGAAGCCCAGTTATGTCAAGATTAGCATTTCCAAGACTCCAGGATATATATATTTTTCTAGCTTTTTGTTGGAATGGTCAAAAACAACATGCAGACATAGTAAGGGGAATATTTTATTGTGAAAAGGAGAAAATTTCATGAAGCTTTATGTATTGCAGTGAAGATTTCCCATGTGCTACATTTTATGGGTTACATTGACATTTCTTATTATTTTCTGGAGATTTTCATTTGGAGCCTCTAATGGGGAAAGATTATTAGTAGTGACTGACAGTGTATGTTCAAACGCCTATTTAGTGGACAAGGAGTTCCTGTTTCCTACATGGATTTTACATTAAAACCTTCAAAAGCTCTTTTTGTTGAGTGTTGATGAATCCAGGTTTATTACACATGGCATGTACCTTGTATGAAATAAAGTTTATGTTCTTTGGGTCATGTGTTTTTCAGTTGCATGAGAAGAATGTTAGTGATTTTAATTTAAAAAAAGAGAGACATCTATCATTATGCTTGTCACTAAATTTGGATTTTTGTATTTGGTTATAACTGGTATAAGGAAGATGGTTATGCATGGTTAGTGAGTGAAACTGTGTCATTCTTGGAGATCTGAATCGGTGGCTTGATATGAACCGTATGTTTCAGAGCCGGGGGTAGTGTACTTTGTGCTGCTTACTGCAGAAAACCACAGTGGAGTGAGCCGTCCTGTTTACAGAGCTGAAAGCCCACCTGGTAAGTCCTATCTAGAATCAGAGGCTGTAGTGTTGTTACTTAGATTGGGAGAGACATCCCTCCTTGCTTCTTCCAGTAAATATAAATTTAGAGTTATTAAATAATTTTTGAACAAGAACTTTTTAGACTTGTATAGCAAGCTGACAGATTGAAAAGTGGAAGAGGCTTATCCTTTCTTTTAAAATAGTTTTAATGTAGGTTATTAGCATTTCATCCAGACGTTTTGAATACTTACTGAGTAAACCATGTGTAAAAGACCTAAAATATGTATTGTCCGTAAAGCTGAGGTGTCCAGTCACTAATATGGGCTGAGCAGATCCTTTTGAAGATGGTTGAAAAGATCATTTAATTATACATTATGGATGCACTGTAATGTGGAAAACCCAACAGTCCTCGTTTCTAACTATCAAGTTGCATTTCCCTAATTTAGGAGGTGAATGGATCGAGATTGATGGTTTTCCCATTAAGGGTCCAGGACCATTTAATGAAACCGTCACAGGTACTACTTCCTCCTTCATGTCAGATTCATGTTTTCACTGAAGCATCGTCTCGCAAGAGAGTTGTGCTTCCGTCACACACATGTGCTCACAAACCTTCACTGAGTTCCCATCGCTAAACTAACACACATGCCACACAGTCTTGGTCAATCTGTTCCGCATCCAATGAACTAGACTGTAACCAGTGTTGCTTATTGTTCACCGTTCTTTCATGTTCTCGCGTGGGGAAGTGTCTGCGTCTACATCTGGGGATATTGTTGCCCTCTTCATAGGCAAATATGGTGGTTGAGATGGCAGTACTGACCAGATTAGGATATTTATAGCTCTTCTACCAGTGAATCAATGAATGGGGTCCCCCCAAAATAGTGGCTTTTATGGGCTAACATGTTGCTTCAAATCTTGCTTTTTTCTTACGACCTTGGGATATTTTGTGATATGTTAGATGACTTACCTTCCATCTCTGCTCCATATTTGTGTATCTGTTTGTTTTCTCATTTGGATGTTGATGTTGTCTGGTCATATTGTTTTACTTACTGAGAAAAGTGTTGACATTTCTTGTGTGTTTCTTGAATATATTTAATTGATGGTGAAACAATAATGTAAAATGAATGCAGTTATTTCAGAGTGTGGTTGGGTAATATCTCAAAAGCACTATGGTGAGGAGCTGTGTTTTATTTTCACGTGCCGTGTGTTTAAATATATCAATCTGGAGTTGTTGTTGACAGGAAGGTGAGTATGATGAAACCAATGACGCTTATCTGCTTTTCAGACCAGATTTGATGGTGTAGGCGGTCTTCACAGTGCATGCTATATGAAAAGGGGGTGGAAGAACAAAACATCAGAAAAGAAAACTGGCTTTTGGGGAGAGACTAAGTGTTCTTGTTTGAATGACTATGAGGTGCTGCAACAGAAATGTCTTGTAGCTGATTTGAGAAGAGAGAATGGAAGTTGGAAGAGGGAATTAAGAACGAGACATGGACTTAGGAGTCATGCTATAGGGCAAAAGTTGAAGTAGAGAGCTCATGAGTGGCTGAGGATTAGCAGAAAGAAGATCAGAAGGCCGGGAATCAAACCATGGAAATACAGTAAAATGGTCAACAAGTTAGTACAGCTAGCAAGTGTGCAAAAGAAGAAAAGGTGTTTATTTTCAGAGGTTGTTTACCTCTGAACACACACACGTAAACAGACACGTATGAACCTCTTACTGATGGATGTTTGTGCCTTGCATTTGAATCTTATATTTTGTGTTTTAAATAAGCGTTTTATTTTTACATCCTTCCTGATACAGTTTTTTGAATGACAATAGCTTTAGAACAAGTGATTTTCTTGCTTTTTCAGAAGTAGTTAATTTCTTATGCCCTCTTTAATAGTGTGTGTGCACACACGTGTATGACCTTTCTGAGTAAGTAAGCAGAAACCCTGGGGACCAGGGATCAGACAGCCGTGTTCCAGCTCATTATTGGTTGTATGTATTGTGAGATTATTGAACTTCTATCTGCAGCAGGCTTTGCAGGCCCTGGTTGCCAAACCACTCTGCTATAATACATGATGTTTCATTTGTCATACATGGTGATTAAAAAAGATACCAGAAGAAACTGCTGGCTCAAACCACTTGAAGCATGTAATATAAAGCAGAACTTAAAACAACAACAACGACAACAACAACAAAAACCAGGAATATCCAGAATGCACAGACTAGGTTAAAGTACTTCACAAATTACATTTCATTGTTAATAAAAAATAATAATTTATGTGAAATTATCAGTAAGTGATCACCATGTATCTATACCTTTTGATGAGGCTTGGAAAATATGATCTGCTATTATTCCGAGAAATTGTTAAATATATGATAATCTTGCCAAACAAAAGAAGTATTCAGAATTCCCTGTCTTCATTCAAAGAGGAATTTGCCTTCAAAAATGCAGACATTAGCATGGGCACCTGGTGTAAGGCCCAAAGGGATTCACTTTAGTGCTTTGACTGATAGGGTCTCACGTCCTTCCTGTGTTTTATTAGAAACCAGAGGAATATCCATTCTTTTAAGCTGCGAGAAACAATGGCTGCAGTTCTGATTCCAGAAGACCTCCTTTTGCAGGCTTACAGCTATCTCAACTGAATTGTCTTTACCTAAAAATAGGACTTTAGTTATTTAATTCATTTATTACAGGCGGAGGTCTAGGTGTTAGAGATACAAGCTAGACAAGGGATCACCTCAATGAAACTTATATTCCAATGAGAAAGAAAGATAACAAACAAATATGCACAAAATGATGCATATAATCTATTAATTTGCTGGGGCTGCCATAACAAAATGCCACAGACTGGTGGCTTAGAAAACACAAATTTATTTCTCTTGATTATTGGGTCTAGAAGTCCAAAGTCCCGATGTTGGCAGGTTTGATTTCTCCTGAGGCCTCTATCCTTGGCTTGTAGATGGTCACCTTTTTGCTGTGTCCTTGAATGGCCTTTCTTTGTGAACATGCATCCTTGGTATCTGTGTGTCCACATTTCCTTTTTATAAGGTCACTAGTCAAATTGGATGAGGCCCCAGCCTAATGGCCTCATTTTAACTCACCTCTTTGAAGACCCTATTTCTGAATATGCTCACATCTGAGATACTGGGGTTAGGACTTCAACATATGAATTTGGCAGAGGGGGCACAATGCAGCCCATAACACAATCATGAATTATTTTAAAAATAAGCAGTACTGTAATATAGAATAAGCAGATGGGAGTGAGGGTTTGGGAGCCTAGGAGACACTGATAAGATGGTGGCACCAAGTTGAGATCGTAAGAGACTGTGAGGGTGAAGCCATGTGGGGAGGAGGAGGAGGACCATGCCAGAGAGTCCTGGAGTTTGGGCAAGACTTAAGCAATTCCCAGACTGGTCAGTCGTCCAAATATGAAACCTCTCAGCACTCAGGAAATGACAGGACCGAGCGAGAATGCAGCACGAGGGCAGCAGTTTTGGCTCCTCTTGTGTTGCTCATCTCACTTCTCCGAGCCGGAAAGCTTTCTTTGTACTTAATGCAGAATCCCTCTTGCTGGGATGGAAACCTGTATCCTCTTGTTCTGTCCCCAGGGAAGAGATGTCACAAGTCTGTTCATTTATTGGAATACTGTTATGGAGCTTTTCTGCAGACTTCTTTTCTGCAAGTTGTTTTGGCTTTTTTTGTGTAACAGGATCTGGGTAACCTGGCAGTGCAGAGCCAGGCCCTGGGGGTCAGGACAGGGACACAGACACATCCCCACTCTGCTACCCGCCAGCCTAGGGCCTCAGCCCAGCTAGTTAGTCAGCTTTTGTCAAACTCTTCATTTGGGAAACAGTATTAGGTTCTGGTTAAGTATAGTTCTGAATATGATCATATCTATTTAATCATTTTTAAGGTTTTTCTAAAAATCAAGTCCTCTGTGCTTTTCTCAAGTTTTGGAGCCTAAACTAGGCCTAGTACTGAAATCAAAGTCTAATTTCTGCCTCATTTTTCTTTACATTATATTTTAGTTCATGACGCTTGCTCATTTTTTGGACAAACGATAGCTTGGACTCAAGTTCAGTATAGAGTCCACAATTACTCCTTGGCCATTTCCAGACGATGCTGCGTGACAATCGCTTGCGGACCAGACATTCCCTTATCTTGGTCACCCACTGACTTCCGGGTTGCTCCCTAAATCCAGCAACTTCAGGCACTTGCTGCATAGTGGGTCTGTATTCCAGGCATCCATGACAATGACCCATTTGATATTCTCACCTCCTGGCTCTAACTGCCACCTCCCCTCATGGAGTTAAAGTTACAGATAGAGTTGATCCCTTCCAAAATCTAGACTCCTGGAATCCCCATCTGATCACCATCATCTCTCTTCCTCAACACCCTCACGTCAGAAGCTTAATTTCAGACCATAGTAGACTTTGGACCTGTAGACCCTTCCCAGCTGTGGGGTCCAGAAGCTGCCGCTGTCCTGTTTCTTCTTTACTTTATCCAGGTCCCATCATTCCAACCACACTCCACATGCAGGTCTGCCCCCGTCATTTCAGCGGCCTCACTGCTGCAGCGCTGCCTCTGCCCGTCGCTCCGCCAGGACCCCCAGCTATCTAGCTTTCTCTGTCTGCCATGCTGATGGCTGGGCTTTGTGAGACAGATGAAGAGCTGATCTGATCTGAGTTACAACAGCTTGTCAGAGCTGGTTTTCTCACTTCATCCAGGTCCTCAGTGCTGCTTGGCCACTTCCTGATTGTCCTCACACAGTTTCCTTTCTTTATGCCACAGTGGCTAGTCCAAAATGTCAACACTGTGCTCCAGCCCATTCCTGGCCTGGGTTCCTTTCACTTCTAGTAGGTGACTTGCTTCCTGCTTCCCTGGGGGGATGAAGGTTTCAGCTGACATTGCCCCTCTCCCTTCTTCTCCCTCCTGAACCCTCACTGCTCCCTGCCCTCCTGCTGGTTCTAAGGAAGGGCTGTTGTCACCTTCTCTTTAAGGCTGACTTCATCTACATCAGTTTCTTGGAAAGCATGGTAGACCTGAGGGCAGATCTGGGGTGGGATTCATCTTTGGATCCCTCCCAGTGCCTGGTTCAGAAAGTTGATACCTACTGTTGAACTAATTATTTGATACCAAAACAATGAAACTATGAAAACATGAAAAAACAAAGTTTGGCATTGTAAAGATTTCTTATCTAGCACTCTTTTCATGGGCATAGCTACAGATTGATGGGACATGTATACCCCAGACTTGTATTTTGGCCTTTTCTGTCAGTATTTCATCAAAATGAGCACCAATTTTCAGGCATATGATCTTGCCGGTTTATTTAAATATGACTGATGTGGAAGTTGAAAACTCTAAACCTAGTGTCTTGAGATGGCTGTCTCTCCAATCTGCTGATTCAAGAGCATAATTAATCCACCAAACCATAATCTCGACACTGTTCACCTCTGAACACCTGGCTCCGGCTCCAGGTTCAGGCCCTGACTAGCTCTCAGCCATCAGCAACTCCTGTCTTCCAAATACCAGATTTCTCAGCTATGAAATGATGGGATTCAACAAGAGGCTTCTAGGTTCCTTTCTAAGAACTTTCTTAGGCTCCAAAGTTCTTTCTAAGGTTCCAAGTTTCCTTTTAGTTTTGAAATGTCATGAATCTATGAGGCTGAGTGGACGGATTCCACTTTTAATGAATGATGCTAAGCTTTGTGAGCAGTAGAAAACCATTTGTCATACTGAACAAATGGCTGTTTTCCTATTTTTTTTACCCTACTTTGAATGTTTTAGGTCATTGCATTCAAAAGTCATATTAGTGAAGGAAGAAATGCTAAATTGTAATTTCTGCATTTTGAGAATGTACTTAAAACACACCAAAGGTACACAGAAGAAAGACTCATCCCCAGTGATAATGCTGGAAAGCACCTCTCCCAGGGCCCCCTTGTTGGGTGTCCTCCCCTCTGTTTGCAATGGTGGAATTCTGCTGAATGAACCAGTGGAGATGGCGACGTCAACTTATTTAAACTGACATGTGTCATTGGCACTTGGTGCCAAAGGTGCCGGCAGAGTAAACCAATAGGCAAAGCAAGGGCTCCACCAGATATTTCTGCAGCCAGGCAGTGGAGCTGCTGTGCACCAGACTCGTGCTTAACATGTACCCCAATTCAAAATCAAGGAATTAATTATGAATCAAAGACTGCCTTCTTTCCAAGTACAATTTCAATCAAAGCCTTTGGCCAATGGGGAATTAATGCTGTCTGTGGCATTACTTTCACAGTAGCTTTCTCATGCAGTTATTAGTTTTATTTAGTGTGCACTTCACAGGACAAAAGTTCATGGCCTGGAAGGTGAGCTCCTTAAGGGCAGGGTGCTTTGATTTACTCATCTTCCTATCTCCAGAGCCTGGGGCAATTGCACAATGGGTGCTCAGGAGACGTTTGTTCAGTGGAAATGCATTTGGCGGTTGCTTCTGCCCCATACCTGTGCTTGGTAGAGGAGTGGGCGTTGACAAGAGTGTTGACAACAGCTGGGGCTTGGATGTTGCAGAGGTGCCTGTGAGAAGATTGGGGTCACCTCTGTCTAGTTCAACGTTGATTCGGGGGGTTCTGGGCAAGCCCGTTTGTTGAACTCAGATTGGTGCTACCATTAATCAGAGATTCTATTTCTTGTCTTTTGCTACTTTGAGGGCCTGGGCCAAAAAAAAAGATGTGTGCATCTGTAAACTGGAATTCTTTGGGCTGGCTGGTCTATGAAGATGAGGTGTTTGCACAGCCAGATCCATGGGCTATGGGGTGGCCTGCCCACTACTCCCTCCCAAGGAAGTACTGCCCCAGAACGAGCCCTTCCATCTTAAGGGCTTGGATCTCTTCATCCGAGTGCTCGTTTCAAAGCTGCCTCTCATGTTAAAATATAGCTAGACTTTGCTAATTGTAGAGCCCATTCTTTAGGTAATAAAAATGTGGGAGACAGAGGTTTGTGTGAGAAGCTGTTTGACTCCATTTAGCCAGATGTCCCTGGGGAGAAGCAAAGGCCTCAGGAGTCCCTGCTGGCACCCCCCCTACCCCAGCAGAAATGCCATGGAAGGGAGGCAGGAAGGAGCTAGCTGGCCAGAAAAGAGATTGATTGGGCACAGCCTTCTCCTACCTTTGAGCTGAAATCACAGGCATTTCATGTGAAGACGCAAGCAGTGGGGGTGAGGCCCTTTCTTAGGACACCAGGATGTGTGCTTATTTCAGAGGCTGATGAGCAACTGTTCCGACTGTGAGGGGCGGGGGCTCTGGGAAGGTGGGAGATGGGTGGTCCCTGCCTGTGCCACCTTGCATGAAGCACTTGCCTTCAAGTCCTGGACTTGCCTTCCAGTCCTGGAAGAACCTACAGTAGTTTAATAAAACCTAATACTTCTGATGAGGCCAGCATCTTGGGGTTCACTTGCTGCTTTCTGATTGATATCTGGGCTTTTCTCTGGATGTCTGTGAGAAAAAGAGGGCAGGTGTGGGTCTGTGATACCTCTGAGAGGGGAAGCAGCTTTTGTGGGACCCTTGCAAATTCAGATATTAATCCTGAAAGGAAGCACTTTCCTTTTTAAACTTATCAACCTACTCATATATTGTAATTGGATCTTTCATTTGCAAGTGAAGCCAATGTGTGTGTGTGTTGGAGAACAGTTAAAAATTGAAGTAACCAATAGACGTTCAACAAAACAAGGTCTTTGATTGCCAGAAAACAACTGCATTACTTACCATTCTATTCCCAAAGGAAACAAATACAGAAGAACTTTAAACTAAAACAAACAACCCCGACAAATCAAAACTCTTTGAACTGACGTCTGGTGTTAAATTTTCCTTAGAATATTTAACACTCCTTGTCTTCGCTTAGAGGCTATGAGGCCATCTCTGTGTTATACTGTGGGGATCCAGCCATTAAGATTGGAAAAAGATTATTGCTTTCTTTGCTTTCTGTGGCCCTCATGAATCCTGTAGGGGAACGGCTGAGAACTAAAGCACCACGAGATGGATCTAGAGTAGATGCTTCTAATGACTCTATACACTCACGCCAATAATGGAGGAAACTTTCATATCCAGTCCCCCACAGAAGCTGCCTGATCCTTCCACACTGTGTTGGTGGGGATTGGGCTGGGGATGGGGAGTGAGTGAGCTGGGCTCAGGGTAGGGCTGACCCCAAGCTGCTGTTGCAGATGGCACAGCGATGTCTACATCAGAATCATAAGATGGCTGAAGAGGGCAACTGGTATTGGTCTTCTGGGTCTAGAGATGAGCTACGGCCACAGATGGGTCACAGAGACTCTAGCCTTGCCTACGCAGTGGTAGGATAAGGGAAAGATTCCCCTCAAAAGGCTTATGATCTATACAAATTGAGAGCCATATCCATGCAAGCAACTGTAGAACCTCTTAATTCTTGTGGTCGTGGGAAGGGCTTCATGGCCATCCTGTGTAGAGCTCTTCATTGTCACTAATGCAGTGGATGACCACTGTCTTGGCATTCGGCAGCCCAGCACAGCCTCAGACCTGTACTGTGAAACTGACGGCACAAAGTAGTTTTTCTTGATATTCATAGCACTCCACTAGGATCAACACCAAAGTCAGCTACTGACTGACATTTTGGGTGACATCCTGAAGCCACTGCCATACCTGTGATTCTCAGGGCTTCTCAAACTGGGATCCCCAGAACTTGGGAGAACGTGACACAACTAAGATTCCATGAAGGCATAAGGTCAATGGACCATGTCCAACAGGGAGAATTTTCCTGATGGCCAGGCATTCAAATGTTATTTTTAATTTTTTTTTTTTTGTTCTGAGACAGAGTCTCGCTCTTCTCACCCAAGCTGGAGTGCACTGGTGCAATCTTGGCTCACCACAACCTCTGCCTCCCGGCATCAAGCGATTCTCCTGCCTCAGCCTCCTGAGTAGCTGGGATTACAGGTGCATGCCACCACGCCCAGCTAATTTTGTATTTTTAGTAGAGACGGGGTTTCTCCATGTTGGTCAGGCTGGTCCCGAACTCCCGACCTCAGGAGATCTGCCTGCCTCAGCCTCCCAACGTGCTGAGATTACAGCCGTGAGCCACCATGCCCAGCCTACTTTTAATTTTTAAACAAACACCAAAATATTATGGAGTAGTCTACAAAATGTAAATGCAATTTTGAGATAAAAATGAAGATTAGGAATGAATTTCCACGCTCCAGGCTTCTGGAGCGGCGGGGGGGGGGGGGGGGGGGGGGGGGCGGGGATTCATTCTCTCTGCTGTTAGATAGACTTTGGTGAGAAGTTGGAAGAAAGCTTAGTTAAGTGACAGAGTGATTCAGCATTTCTGTGAAACAAACAACACAAACTCTTTGAAATGGAGTGGCCCCAGGATAGCTTAAAGAGTTTACTTTGCACCTGAGACAGTCCTGATGGATTTAGGGTACCCCGCTTGGGGGCACAGATGCTGGCAGCCTTGCACCAGCATCTGACAGCAAAATCCCTTTCTTGACTCCATGTCAAGTGGCATTTCCTGGGGCTTCCCGATTTGATGACACCCAGGATGTCAGGCAGGATCCTGGAAGGCAGGAAGCCAGAGTCTCTGAAATATTGGATGCTTGCTGTGGGCAGCAGAAATCTCGAACTGAAGGTGGTGATGTTGTCTGGTTTGTCTTGAAAGTTAGTGTAAATGCTTTATAAAGGTTCTTTGGGCTTCCACGATTCATGACATTAATAATTGGCATTGATTAGCTCAGGGGAGATCAAGGTCCTTTCCCTTTCTTTTTCTTTCTCTTTTTCATCCTTTTTTTTCCTGCTTTTAATACCTCTTCTCTTCTTCCGATCCCTGAAAATGCAGCAAGAGTTTACTGACTGCAGGGGTTGGCTGAGGGGTGCTCCTCTGGCATCTCTGGAGGAAGCAGTGTGTTGCTGTCCTTAGTGTGCTGGCCAGATGCTTGACTCCTCATCAGGGGTCTTTCCCAGAGCACTAGACACTTACACATTTAAGAGGAATAGTGCACTGAGCAGATCTTGATGGGACAGATGGTGCTGACGCCCCCTGAAGAGCAGTCGGGTCCTTGGGAACTGTGCCAGCTTCTCTGTAAGCGGGGCACATGCACATCTTGCCAGGGCATCCTGGTGCTGCCCACCACATCCTTCACCAGTGGGATTTGGGAGGCACCAAGAGGACCTTCCCCTGGAGAAGGCGTGATGCTTGTGCCACACATGGCTACTGGTGACACCAACTCTGCAACCACCATGAGCTTCTCAACAAGAGCTGCTACGGAGAGAGCTAGGGCTACCGATCCGACAGATGGGGTGCGAATTCTGGCTTCGGCTTCCTGCTGTCTGGTTTTGAGATGTTCCCTTAGCCTTTCTGAGCCTCACTTCTTTGGTCAGCAGATGGGCTGTGATTGGGTGACTTCAAGGATGGCTGCCAAGTGCCCTTTCTCCTTACTGTTAACTAGCTGGGCCTAACCAAATATCACAGAAAACCAGTACATAGTTACAAGTATTGAGGCTGCTTATGGGAGAGAAAATATGGCATTAAAGAGGGACTTTACAGTAAGTATTGCAAATATTGGGTATGTAGAAGAAGAGTACTGTAAATCAATTCAAAGGTGTTTTAGGAGGGTTATGTGTCAGAACTTGCACAGGAAGAACGAGCCTGTGGTGGATGCAGCCTCGGGTGGCGTTTGCTGGAGCTCACCAACTTTGGAGATGTCAGGCAGCACTGGGCCTGGGCATGAGCTGGGGTCAGAGAGTTCAGATGCAGAGTATGGCCAACAAAGCTGATGTCCTGCCCCCATCTGGCTATCAGCAGCCGACCTTCACTGCTCCCGGACACACATTCTCACCCCTTTCCCTGCCCTCTCTTTCTTCTTCCTCTCAGGCTTCTCACCTCTTCCTTATCAAGCTTCTTCATCAGGAGTGCACAAAAGGCCTGGTCCTGATGGAGGTGGGAGGCCAGGGTGTGTTTTCACCTGGCCAGGTGCTTCTGGTGCACACTGAACTTTGAGCACCATGGCTCTGGCCTAAATGGCTGGACACCCCCTGACCCCCACCCCCCGCGTGCAGACTGGTGTCCACAGTTATAATGGAGGCTGGTGCTGGGGATGGTGGGGCAGCTGCCTGGGGTGAGGTGGGTATTTGAAGGCCCGTGAGCATCAGGCCTGCTCTTTCAGTCACGGGGATAGAGATCAGGACCATCTTTGTGAAGTTGGTGGTCAGCGCAGTGGGGTGTCAGATCGGTCAGTGGGACAAACCAGACAAATTGCGGCTCTTCAAGGCTGTAGATGGAGTGAAACCTCACATTCTGCTGGGAAGTGAGCATGTCCTGCCAGGAAAGACCTGGGCCAACAGAAAGTAGCCGCCAGACAGCTGTGGTCATGTGTTCTTTTACACCAATGAAGAGAGGGATTTCGAGTGACTGATAATTGCTAGATGTTGATGAAGATGAATAACGCTCTTCATCTGGCTATAGGCAACCTCATATTTGAAAAGATTTTCAATGTAAAGGGTCCTTGGCAATAAGCCCTCTCTTTTGCTCACATTTGGTTCTTTGAAACATTTTTTTTTTTAGTGCCCCTGTATGCAAGGCCTGGTGGTAAGCTCTGTGATACATTCACGGCTTCCATTCTGAAGGGGGTTACCCACTCAGGTAGTGAATCTAGTAAGTGAGGGATTTCATTTTTGTCAGGGCCACAAACACAACTAGTGTGCTTAATACGGCATATGTCAGGTATGGCACCGAATGCTTTATATGGTTATATTACAAAGTGCATATGCTGTGCACTATTTTACAGAAGAAACTGAAATTCAGAGAGAAGTCTAAGCCACATAGCCTGTAATAGATTCGATTCAGACTTTGACTTCAGAGCCTGTGACTTCAAGCCCAATTCAGAAGCTACCAAGTTTAACTAGCATAGAATGGGTAAAACATCATATTGAATTTTAGATTATTTTCTTTGTAAAAAGAAGAGATTTTGATTCTATACAACTTCAGAATATTTGCCAATTTGCAAAGCCAGTGGCACAAATCCGGAGAAATACTTGAATCCTGTCTGGTTTCTGAGGTCTACTGCAATCTGGATGGTAATTGTTTCACCCAGGGGACCTGCCAAGTGGGTGACATATCATTAGTTGCCGCAGGTCTTCTGTTGTCAGCCAGTTCTGAGTGCAATTCACCTGATTATGTTGTACCAACAGCAGTTGAGGGAATGTGTCCAGCCAAGTTTGAAGTACATTCAGCGCTGGTGGATGCCAGCTCCATTACCCTTGGCGGTTGTGACTTCCTGTTTTCAAGATAAAAGACTTACACAGATTTATTAGAGAATTTCAGAAGGCTTTGGTGAGGCTATCACATACAGCCCAGAGAAAACACTTAAGTAGTTTAATTGCAAATGAATTTGAACCATATGGCTAGTTTTCTTAATATGCACATCAGTTTAAAAGAGGATTACCAGATGATCTATCAAAGATGTTTGATGGTATATATAACCCAGAGTATTAAAGAAAGGAAAATTTCAAAATACTTGAAAAAAATGGGGTTGGTTTTTCTAAACCCAAAGATTTGAAAGAGAGACAATTGTGTTTAGAGGGAGGACATTCTCACTTCACTCTGGTTATTACCGAGACAGCGAGCTCCGTGTTGTCTAGGGAACAGTTCTTCCTGGGTGGTCTTTGGTGACAGTCCTTCTCTTGTCCGTTTGCTACCTGCTGAGAATACTTTTTGTTATATGTAATGCCTACTGGGCAAAGCAGTCATGTGTTTATACCCTGAAGGGAGCCTGTTGGCTCAAATCCCTTGTTTCACATTCATTAGAAGAGGTTGGGAGGTTGGTGGGATGGCCCATGGGGTAAGGAGGAGCTTAAATGAAAGGGGCATCATGGAAAGGGGATGAAACTGGGAATCAGAATGGCTGAACTCAGGTCCCTGCCTGGCCCTAAACAGCTATGTGACCGTCTGTCAGCTACTACTTCCCCTCTGTGCGCCACAGTTTTCTCATGGGGGTGATGAATCTATCCTACTTACCTTGGAGCTGTTCTAAGGACAGCTAGATGAACTATGTGAGAGCTTGCTGCAGAGTGAAACATTCCATAAAATAGGGGGATTGCAAGAGCCAGCCTCAGCTCTGTCCCCAAAGCTGTTCAGTGGGCCTGGTCTCATTCTAGGTTGGACAGCAAGGCCAGAGCCTGGAAGGGGGAAGCATGTGCAGCAAGCAGAAAGCTGTTGTCCCTGCTGTTGGGGTGTGTGGCTCATGTTTAGTGAACCTGGCATGGTGCAGGACAGAGCCACCGGCATACACTGCAGGCAACAAGCTTGTGCCATCTGTGACCAGGCTCCTTGTCCTTGGAACTTCACTCCTGACTCCTCAGGGACCCCGCCCCTCAGGAAATTTCAAAGACCTTTTAAAAAATTTTTATTGAAGCTTATTACGGTTGAGTGTCAGGGATTGCCGAGTCAGAATTGGTTTGTCCTGGAACAGAGAACTGCCATCCTCCCCAGGGCCCAGCAGGGACACTGTGACCCCCAGTATCAGTTTCCATCCCCAGACACACGGCTGGGAAGGTCTCAGGACTGGAGCAGAGTTCAGGGCAGAGGATGCTGTCTCTGCTCAATGATTTATGTTCCAGCTGACTCACATAAGACCCGTGTGTGTGTTCTCAGTAGATCTGCTCATTTTACTGGACTATACTTTTGGACTAAAAACAAACGAAAAAAACCTTTAAAACAATTACTACTTTGATTATTGGGGAAAGTATTTGTTGAACATACCATGGTGTTCTCTTAGTAGCCTATAGGAATGGGGTGCCCAGTGACTGGTTGGGTAGCTCCAGCTAATCTGCAAGTGGATATTCCTTTTGGTTAGATTCAGGACATTGGAACCAGGTGTCTGCCATTTCAGCATCTCCAGAGGCTATTGATTTATGTGTTCTTGAAGGGCATGCTAAATCGTGATATTAGATTTTGTTTTTATGTCTTAGTGTTGAAATGTTAGCCTAGCTGGGAATTTTCCAGTCTAATAAAATTAGTCAGAATTGGTGATGGGGTTAATGTATATATGGAGGAAGAATGCTTGGGAACTAACTGCCTTACACAATTAAAGAGGTGCTCCTTAGCCTAACTGGATCCCCAAATGAGGGCTTACAATGTGGTTAGTGGCATATTCTAAAAGAGGGCAAGGTGGTAGTCACATGATCCATAACCCTTGTTTCCAAACATACCAGCTCTTATTTGATATACAAGCAAAATTTTAAACACTAAGTATTGATCACCAGAATACACTGCTTTGGGAAAGTTTATAGTGAGGGCATTTCTTGAGATTAACTGGCTTAGCAAGAGATTTCTCAAAACTGATTAATGTAGCAAGTAAAAAAAACAACAGACACAGAGGATAGCAGCGATGGTGTAGCATGGCCAGGCTTTGTCTGGAGGAGCAAGGCTTAGACATGGAAGAAAAATTAGGACCCAAAATAGAAATCAGTTAATGATTCATTGTAAAGGCAAGGAAAGCCCGTCTTTTCAACATTACAGTGAAAAAGCTTTCTGGAGGAGAGTTATAAATAGCACATAATGTCTCTCTGCTATATTTTTATACTGACCTTTAGCTCTTGCCAGAGAATATATAGTTTTGGCCTAAAGGGGACAAAAGGAAATAGATAAAAAGGGACACTGTAAAACATCCAAGATTTCTGGCGGGCAGTCTCACAACATGGAATGTTTTATTTTAATTTCTTGAGACCTTTTGGTATGAAATGTGGGGAGGAATATGTGGTTAAGAGTATTGATACCCTTGGGGGAAAAATGTCCTTACTAGAATTAGTTACCAAGAAATGCATGTTTGAAGCTCAGCAGCTAATTGTTGAGGCTCAGGGTCTGAAGACCTCATGTACGTGATGGCAAACTCTAAGTGGTCTACTGTCTAACCACTTTTGTGTCCTGCCCTCTTTAAGAAAAGGAAGTGCCCAACAAGCCCTTGCGTGTGCGTGTCCGGTCCTCAGATGACAGGCTGTCCGTTGCGTGGAAGGCACCACGCCTGTCTGGAGCCAAGAGTCCACGCAGATCACGGGGTTTTCTCCTGGGCTACGGGGAGAGTGGCCGGAAGATGAATTATGTTCCACTGACAAGAGATGAACGGACACACGAAATTAAAAAGCTAGGTGAGTTTCATATTCATTGGTATTCAATGTTTCCATGGTCTTTGGGATCATTTCAATATTTAGAAGCTCATTCATGACAGAGCATTATATTTTAGTTGTAATGTCCACTTGCCAGATGTTACAATGATTTGAATCTCTACTGTTTCTTCCATCTCCATCCTGGATGCCATCATTTTAACCTTCTGTTAGTGGCAGCCCCAGGCTGCCTTCCTAGTGCCTGTCAGTTGCTTCCTGATCCGACAGCACAGACTCCTTGAGTCAGGCCATTTTCCTGGACTTGAGAGTAGGGCCAATCTTGTCATCTTGGCTGTTTTTGTCATTTTGTTCTTTGAAGCTTTGTCTTAGAATCCTAGGACACTGGGCCTTGGGTCCCATTAAGATGAGACATGGTAGCTGAGTGAAAGTGCAAGTCAGGCTTTATTAGGGTTCTCTAGAGGGACAGAACTAATGGAATACACACACATATATAAAGGGGAGTTTATTAAGTATTAAGTCACACAATCACAAGGTCCCACAATAGGCCATCTGCAGGCTGAGGAGTAAGGAGAGTCAGTCCAGGTTCCCAAACTGAAGAACTTGGGGTCTGATGTTTGAGGGCAGGAAGCATCCAGCACAGGAGAAGGATGCAGGCTGGGACGCTAGGCCAGTCTCTCTTTTCACATTTTTCTGCCTGTTTATATTCTAGCTGCGCTGGCAGTTGATTAGATTGTGCCCACCCAGATTGAGGGTGCGTCTGCCTTTCCCAGCCCACTGACTTAAATGTTAATCTCCTTTGGCAACACCCTCACAGACATACCCAGGGTCAATACATTGTATCTTTTTTTTTTCTGAGACGAAGTCTTGCTCTGTCTCCCAGGCTGGAGTGCGGTGGCGCAATCTTGGCCCACGGCAACCTCTGCCTCCCGGGTTCAGGCGATTCTCCTGCCTCAGCCTCCCGAGTAGCTGGGACTACAGGCACGTGCCACCACACCCAGCTGATTTTTGTATTTTTAGTAGACACGGGGTTTCACCATGTTGGCCAGGCTGGTCTCGAACTCCTGAATTCAGATGATCCACCCACCTCAGCCTCCCAAAGTGCTGGGATTACAGGTGTGAGCCACTGCACCAGGCCAATACTTTGTATCCTTTAATCCAATCAAGTTGACACTCAGTGTTAACCATCACACAGGCCATCCTCCCTTTTGTCCAGCCCCTTATTGGGCAAAGGAAGCACTGGCCAGGGAATGCTGATGGGAACCTTTGCTGTGACTGGAAGAGATTATGTGCTCGTTCTGGCCTGGGGGGAGTTCTGATCTTTGCAGGCCATATTCATCCATAAGCCTGGATAGCGGACATAGGCTTGGCTCTCTGAGGGGCACGACTTGTCGACTTATCCCTCGGGCCTGATGCTTCCTGCTTGTGGAGATAGTGCCAAGAGCCGTCTCACCCCTGCTCCCTGCTTCTCTCATTGGTGAGTTGGAAGGAGCATGGGGTAAGCATAACTGGGCCCTTTCATCTCTGCCCCTCGTGGGGAAACCGGGCCACAGAGAGCACACGCAGGGCCCAGGGCTGCTTGAGCAGAGAGCCTAATTCTGGGTTCCATGTAAAGTACACTTGCCCCATGTTCTCCAGCTTGCTTCTTACTTACTGTCATGTAAGGGGGCTTTCAGCCCCCACAAATGACTGTTCTGGCATTTTCTAATCAGTTCAGTACTCAAGCAAGGAAAAGGATGTGACTGATTGGGCCTTCTAGAAGAATCCAGAAAGATCCAGCCTCTCTTCCCTTACCTGGAGGGGCCTCTTCCCTTATCTGGAGGGGCCGCTTCCCTTACCTGGTCTCTTCCCTTGCCTGTAGGCAGGGTCTCAGCTTCCTGCCCCGTGGTGTGGAGGCTGGAGGTGGGAGCGGTGGGGAAGGTGCGTGTGCTATGTGGGGATGCGCTGCTGAGAAGGCAGCCTGGCACCCATTGCGTGGCACCTACTTAGTCTTAAAAGGTAAAATCCTTCAGACAAGGAGGGGGATGGGCAGTGAGACTGAGATGGATGAGATCAGACAAGGGCGTGGTAAAGGAGGAGAGGGGAGAGTTGCCTAGGAGGAGAGATGCCAGCCTGCACAGAGAGAAACAGGGGCTCAGGAAACAGCCAAGGCTGGCTCGGAAACAGAGCACTTGCTTGGACGGAAGCCCGGCGAGCCCACACTCCTAGGCGCTCTGAGCGCTCCTAACTCTGAGGAAGGCACAGCCATGCATTTCGGAGCCTGGATAAGCAGCTCTGTGCTCTTCAGTACCTCCGAGGCCAGCCCCCTGGGTCCAGGTAAGCTGACTCTACTTTGTGTGATGCGGGCCAAATTCTACCCCGCATATCAGCAGTTTGGATTTGATCTGGTGGAGACATTGGGTGGATGGTCACATCAGATCCCTTCCCTGATACAGCCTAGGACGTCCCTTTTCTGTTTGTTGCTGTTCAGCCACCTGCTGAAGACTGTCTTGGAGGAACTCTGCTACCTGGTGGGTGTTCCAGGCACGGGCTGGCCGCATGGCATTTTGTGTGTTTACATGGTCTCCACATGGTGGCATAGGCAGCCGAGAGAGCCAGGCGCAGCGTCAAAGCCAGCCCAGCTTACGGACTCCAGCTATTCAAGCAAAAAGGAGACCAGCCACCCCTCTGTTGCAGCGGCATGTGAAATGTCAAGGGAATGCAGGAAGCAAAAGTAGAAACTCTAGAGTGATGTGCTTTGCCAAGCATGACTTTAGAATTAGCAGCAAGACCTTGAATTAGAGACTCAACCCCCTGAAGCCACAGAGTAATTTGTATACCCTTCAGTCATTCCTTCCTGAGCCACTCCTACACAGGTGAGCTGACCGTACTTTGGTGATGCGGGCCAAATTCTGCCCGGCATATCAGCAGGGAAATAGAGTCCCTGGTTTTGCATCTCCGCTGTTGCAGGGGAGCTTTGTTTCAACGCACAGCTTGCTTTGTTCTGAGCCTTTCGGGAACGGCACACACTAAAGTGGCACTTAACATCAACAAGTGTTTCAACTGGCTGGATCTGTTGTTGTTGTTGTTTTTATTTCTTCAGTGGTGAACTGCTGGCTCACCGGAACATAGTGGAAGCATGTTTTTTGCTGCCTGAACGTGAGCAAATATTGGACCTGAGATCGGGGTGGGCTCCGGTCCCCACCTGGGTGGACCGGACAGCCTCTTGGGCTTCTGGTAAAATGAGTTAGCTCTTAAATTTTCACACATATAAAGCACTAGACTTGCTACCGTGAATGATGTAAGAGGTCACCGTGAGGAGGAGGGCTCCTGGAAGCTTGCCCCGTCGCGGGGAAAAGCGGGTGCAGGATGGGTGAAGTGGATTCTCCTCGCGGTGTTGGAGTGGACCTGCCGTGTCATGGGAAGCCAGTCTACCCACTTATCCTGCATGGGATTTTCAAGCCGTTTATACCAGAGAGGCCACAGAACCCTTGGTACTACAGAGTGGTCACATGCTAAGGAACCTTGAGGGGTGGGCCTTATGTCCTGCAGTGGAGCGCCACTCTCCGAGCCACTCTCTGTCACTAAACACGTCTTACTGGGCATCTCATGCATCAGACGCGATCCCAGGGAGGCACCAGTGTTGAACTGACTGTCAAAGGAGGCCCCACAGAGAAGGTGGCATTTGGGCAAAGACTTGCAGCCGGAGGGGCTGCGGAACTGTCAGGGGAGAGGAGGCTGCAGGACGAGGAGCTGAGAGGGAGCAAGGGACTTCCTTCTACAAGTCACCAAGGAGCTGTGGGAGTGGGGGAGGACATTTGTGCCACGTCCATTACACACTTGAGGTCGGAAAGTGGGCAAATGTGGTGGCACTGACTGGGGGTTCCTGGGGTCACTGGGCTGATGATGTGGGGGCCATTTTGGGAATTTCAGTTTCCCCTCTTTTTTTTTTTTGTGACAGGGTCTTGCTCTGTCACCCAGGCTGGAGTGCAGTGGCATAATCTCAGCTCACTGCAACCTCCCCCTCCCGGGTTTAAGTGATTCTCTTGCCTCACCCTCCCAAGTAGTTAGGACTACAGGCACCTGCCACCATGCCCAGCTAATTTCTGTATTTTTAGTAGAGGCAAGGTTTCACCATGTTGGCCAGGCTGGCCTCGAACTCCTGACCTCAAATGATCAACCCACCTTGGCCTCCCAAAATGCTGGGGATTGCAGGGGTGAGCCACCTCACCCGGCCATTTCCCCTCTTTATTCAGTAATCAGGGGCACAGAAAGAGGTCATCTTGACACCGTTGCCTGTTCATCATATCTCTATGAGGAAGAGACAGCTTGCTGGGTGGCTGTGGCCTGGTCAGCTCTGCACCTGCCCCTCCTCATCTGCAGTTATTGAGAGCCAGGCTTTGGTGCCCGCAGATCTGGGTGGGCCCGTTTCCTTGTCTGTGAAGTGAAGACAACAACAGTAGCTTCTGCGTAGGGCTTTGTTGAGACTCAATGAAGAAGCGCGCGTGAGAAGCTTAGCACAGGGGAGAGCTGTCATTGTGTTTACTGCAGAATAAAACTTTTTCTTAATGATAAACTTGGGCCGAGTTTAGTTTCAAGAGTGCAGCAAATCAAGAAATCTGGGCATTAAAAAAAAATCTCAGAACTTTAAGAAATACATTGAAGGCATATACAAATTTCAGTTGTGGGAAATTATTCGTTTCTTGAGAAATGATGGGACACTGCTTTCCATGTTTAGTTACTTACAATGTGTCCCTGGACTATGAGGTCGAATGGCCATTTTTGTTTGTTTGTTTGTTTACTTCTGGCGAGATTCCATTGTCAATAGCACCGAGTAATGAACAGATCTGAAGTGACTCCTCCATATAGAAGCTTAGTTTGATGTTCTGTGCATTCAAGTGTTACAAACTATTCCCTCCCTTTTATAAAACATTTTAAAACCTTCTGGTAGAATAAGAGGTGAGTGCCGAGTGCCTCCGTATAAATAATTTACTCATTTATGGCTAGAGTATCACCCGCTTTCTCTCTGTAGAGAGCAGGCTGTCAAATATTATCCTCTTCCTTTGAAACCTCTGATTCTTCTACAGCAGCTCACTGTCCATAAACAGTCCCTCTGTGTGAGAATTTTGAACACAAGTCTTCTTTCACGTTTAGCACAACATGCTTGTAAAGACAAAAGAGGGATTTCCTGCTGCCATCTGAACATGTGCAGTGCCTGAAGGAGAGTGCGTGCTCTCAGCTCCCCTTAGGATCTTAGTGTCACTTCCATTAACTTACTTAGGTCCTACCTGATATTATAACTATTGGCACTAGAAATAGGCCAGATTGCCTCATTTTTATTCTTGAAAAGATTAAAGCTCCAACAGGAGCCTTGGTCAGAGAGTCTGGAGTGAGGCATTAGCAATTTTGGATTCAGGATAGATTGTAAGTTATTAAGTGTGTGACCCTGGGCAAGTCACTCAATTGTTAGGGCTTTATGTTCTTATTTGTAAGATAAGAAGGTCAAATAAAAAATAAAAAAGGTTTTACCTGGGTCTCAGACTTTATGATTCCATAGTAATTGAGAGGACAAGTTTTGTTCCATCGTTGCATTTTTTTCTCCAAATACAATGGCCTCTGGTATACACTGGATTGGTTCCAGCATTCCCTGAGTATACCCAAATCCGTGCAGACTCAAGACCCTGCAGAATCCACGTACACTAAAGGCTGGCCCTCCCTGTGCACGGGTTTGGCACCTCTGGAATACAATCCTATCTGCATCTGGTTGAAAAGAATCCACGTATAACGTGGATCTGCACAGTTCAAACCTGTGTTGTTCAAGGACCAGCTGTTCAATTTTCAAGTTCAGGCTAAGTTGCATGCTAGTGGGACCCTCGGAGGGTGCGGGCAAGAACTGACTGAAAGAACCATCCAGAAATAAGGGGTACATTTAAAGTCTTCCATGTGCTGTTAGCAAATCTTCAGAGACTCTGTTTTGAGGATTTTAGTTTTGAAGGGCACAGCATTCCACAGGGAAAGAAAGACCTGGGCTACTCATGTTGCACATTGGCTATTCTTTTCTTTTCTTCTTTCTTTCTGGTGACAGATTAAAAACAGAGTAACCTCCTCTTCTCAATTTTGGAAGTAGAAAGAAATTGGGGGAATTATGTGGATAAACGTGTTATTCTTTTCTTTTTTAAAGCATTTATCTCCTTTTGATGATTTTGTTTTTGCTTATCTCTTTTTGATGCTGATGAGGTAGAAACCTATTTTTCAGGAATTACTGGTAAAAATCAGTTCCCTATTTTCTAACATAATAGTGTTCTTTTTGAGTTTAATTCCTGCAGTTCTTGGGCTCGCCCTTCATAGTCCTCAAGAAGTGGGAATGCCCCCAGAAAGAGGAAATGGAAAAAGGGGAAGGGGAGGAGGAATGCAGAACCCCCACTCCAGCCCCAGGGGATGTGTGTTCCTGAGAAATGGAAGTCAGAATCTCATCCCTCACTCCCTGCTCCACAGCCTCGGAATCCGTGTATGTGGTCTCCCTGCAGTCCATGAACTCTCAGGGCCGGAGCCAACCAGTCTACAGGGCTGCCCTAACAAAGCGAAAGATTTCAGGTATGTTTCTAAGGATGCATTTGGTCAAACCATAGTCTGGTATGAATGCTATGTTGTTTCCAAATGATGCTGGCTGAATGATGAATTACATGAATTTTATTGAGGCTAAAAGAAATAACAGGGCAAATGTGGTCACATTTTGGGTGTAAGCGTGCTGCTTTTATATGCAAAGGCTAGAGTGCTCTTGTGATGGAATACATTTCACTGTTTATTTTGAGCCACTTCACTGTGCAGTAGATTTGCTGCGATAGGAGCAGCCAAGCGTTCATTCCAGTAAAGGTGCAGTGTGACCCAAGCCTAAATTGCCCTGGGTGATGCACTGAACGACGTGAGAGAGAAGGAAGAGCAGGCGGGAGGTGGTGCATGCAAGATAAGTACACACATGTTATTTCAGCTATATTTGCATTAAAATGGCATTGAGAATCCTCAGAAAAAGCATCATAGTGGTTTGCTGAGAGCCTGATCATTGTCCACACGGTTACATTTCCCACGTCCCTTCACAGGCATTTTCTATATTCCTGATACATTAACAAATGACAGGTACCTTTTCTGGACCACATACCTTAATTTAAAGAGGCAATCTACAACATAATTATTTTCATGAGTTCACAACATAAAATGAAAGTTATACTTTTTTACATTGTATGAAGTTCCACAAATACAATGTTTCTCTCTTATTATTGATGAATTGCTGCCATAGGATGAGTCCCTATATCACTTTTCTAGCAGGCTAAATATTTTCACCTTCCCCTGCTGGTGGTAAAATCCACATCCTTTTGAAACACGGTCCCTGAAAAGTGAAAAGAAAAAACGAAACAAAAAACTAAAACAAACAAAAAACCCAAGAGACTACAGAGTAATATTGAAGACATCTTGTGAGTCTTTTGAACTAAGACTATAAGCTTTGTGACTGTGATATGTTCTATTGATAACAAAGATAAATCTCTGTAAGAAATTGGCAAACTGACTTCTAGTTCATATCTGAACATGTTTTAATCTGTCTTGGACTCACACCTTCTAAAATGTGAGGACATCAAACCCAATGTGAATCTTGCAGTTGTTTGAACCAGAATTTTCATTTCATGCCATGATCATCAAGGAAATGTGAGTTGAGCTTTCCTTCTCCTAAACTTTTCTTCCCATGAAAATGTTATTATTTTCCAGAAACTTACAGTGTATATTGAGAAAGCACTGAGTTACTTGGACCATCTTTCACCTAGGCAAAGCATCCCCTTTGTACTGTTTTATATGTCGATTGGGTTGGGCAGCTTTTAAAGTGAAATACTCAATTTTTTTTTTTTTTTTTGAGGTAGAGTTTTCGCTCTGTTGCCCAGGCTGGAGTGCAGTGGCATGATCTCGACTTACTGCAAGCTCTGCCTCCTGGATTCACACCATTCTCCTGCCTCAGCCTCCCGAGTAGCTGGGACTACAGGCACCCGCCACCACACCCGGCTAATTTTTTATATTTTTTAGTAGAGACGGGGTTTCACTGTGTTAGCCAGGATGGTCTTGATCTCCTGACCTCGTGATCCGCCCGCCTCAGCCTCCCAAAGTGCTGGGATTACAGGCGTGAACCACCGCACCTGGCCGAAATGCTCATTTCTTAGCCTGTATTTAAGAAATGCAAGACGGAGATTTTTGTTTTTCTACACTGACCAATCCAATAATTGTTTACCTTTCTATCAATTTCATTTTGTCTACATTACACACAAGCAATCTAAAACTTATGCAGGGTGAATAATAGCCTGTCAAGGACTGAGGAGCTCAGGGCAGAACCTGTTGTGAGAGAAAGCCTTTCTCTGGTCTCGTTGTCATTTCAGAAGAGGACGAATTGGATGTACCTGACGACATCAGCGTCCGGGTTATGTCATCTCAGTCTGTGCTTGTGTCCTGGGTGGATCCTGTTCTGGAAAAACAGAAGAAAGTTGTTGCATCAAGGTACTTTTGCTTATTTATTTGTCTTTATATATGAGAGATGGGGTTTTTCTGGCCCTGAAAAGACATGTATTTAATGATTTTATTTTCTGACTTACATGAATGCTGGTCTCTTTTGTAGCTGAATAGCTGAATGGTAAATATTCTATGACAATCTATTTAATCCCAAGTGTGCTCACGCATTTCCCACAAATCAGATGTTAGCGGGGCCTCGTGTGTAGTGCACACAGCAGGAATTCACATCTCACTTGCTCAGTGATTTATCTTGTGTCTGGAAATTTCCTAGATTCCATTTCTTTCTTTGCCTGTGTTTGTGTCTTGCTTTCTCTCATTGATGTTCTGTTCATGCACAGGGTCCACTTTGGGAGGAGTCTCACCATTCCTCCTGTGATCCAGGAAGAGTCACTGTTAGATGGACTTTATGTAGAGTGGTGGACAATGTCTAATGCCTTACACTTCGTAGTTCCTCATTAGACTTTGCTGAACACTGACTTGCTTCATGTCTGGCTCATTTATACATAACAAAATGCACCTTATCTTCTCTTAAACCATGATGTTATGCTATTCTGCCTTTTATATTCATTTGCAACAGCAATAAAAGGCAAACCAATCATAAGGTTAAAATATTTTTATGTTAAAAGTCCACTAGTGAACATCATTTCTAGTTAGTGGTAGATTAGTATAGCCATGAAAATTTTATTTCTACGACTGAATACATTAAGTAACCAAGAGAAAGCCACAGATGTGGTGGTCTGGTTATTATATATTAACTTTTCAACCTCTCTGCAACCAAGAAAGGGGAATATAGTTTAAAACGAATGGGATATGATGACATTATATATATACATATATAAATGATTATTCATATTAGATATATAGTTTCCTTCACTGTCTGCTAGTAAAAAAGATAGCTGCTTTTTTTGAAAGACCTCAGAAGATTCATAGCGATTCTCTCCCTAGCCATATGGTCTTCTTCAACATGAAGTGTTCCTTTTACCATTGGACTTTGATTTCCAACATCTTGCTGAAACCAGAGAAGGCTTGAGTTTTCTTAGCAGAACTGTTGTGTTAATTGGTGTGCTGTGTCTTCAACTGAAATCTTCTCTTGACATATTCAGTATAACAAATAGCACATTTTTTAATGTATCAAATGCTTTCTACTGCAAAGAGGCCACAAAGACAATTTCTTCGAAAGGGAATCTAATAATTGGCGTTTGCAGCTCTTAGAGTGTTGAGGGTGTCCACTGTCAGGGGTTGCTGAACTGTCCATATTTGGTCATACTGTATTTCTCCCCCGATAACCATGCACCACAGTTCCTTTTATAGGTGCCTCTGTCCTGCTCTGTTTGTTTCACATTTTCACTCCTTTTCACTGTAGTAAGTCTACTCAAAACCACATGTTCCCGTTCCTCCTGAACCTGTGGAAAACATGCCTGATTTGGGATGAAATGAGTCTTTTTTGTCTTTCTTTTCTGGAGAGCTGAGATAACCTTGGGCCAGGTCCCTACTAGTGCCTTGAGTAGACACAAATACAGACACACACACACACACACTCACACACACACAAACACATATCCCTGATAAAGTAGTTGCCTCATAAAAGCTGTCTCCCTTCTCTCTCTTCCCTTTGTAATCTCTGCTTGCTCTTTTGAACGGTAAGATTTTTTGGTCTTGAAAAGACAATAAGCTCTGTTTTTTTCTCCCACTTTAGACAACTTTGCTTGGAACTTTGAGCCAATAACATAGTCAAAAGTTTAGATTTTTCTCCTCTTTGATTTTCTAACTTACCTCCCAAAGTCATCACTTCTGAGGAAGGAAAAACAGCAAGGCATCTAGTGTTGAGTGGCAGAGAATTTGGACAGATCATTGTGTTGTGTTTTCTTACAGACAGTACACCGTGCGCTATCGAGAGAAGGGGGAATTGGCCAGGTGGGATTATAAGCAGATCGCTAACAGGCGTGTGCTGATTGAGAACCTGATTCCAGACACTGTGTATGAATTTGCAGTCCGTATTTCACAGGGTGAAAGAGATGGCAAATGGAGTACGTCAGTCTTCCAAAGAACACCAGAATCTGGTCTGTATTTGAAATGGCCTTTGAATTTTCAATTTGGGAATTACACCCAAAATAAGATTTAAAGACAATGTAAGATGCCAATAGTGACAAAGGCCAGCGTGGGCATTTTTGAAAGTCACGTTAATCCTGAATTTTGGTAGAGTTTCTATGCGTACATGCAAAGAAGTTAAGGAACTGTTTTTTGGGTCCATGTTTTACCGTTTGTTGGCCTTTTCCACTAGCATGTTGTTCATGTTGTTCTGACATGTGGAGCACATTAAATCCCAGTGTGTAGCATGCGTCAGTCACCATTGTGTGCGTGAATGCCCCCAGGTGATGGATGGCTCTTGCATGTAGGAGAGCCTCTGCTTTCCTGAGGCTGAGGTTGCATTTGATTCTGGGAAAAATTTTGGTCTGTATCCAAGGCTACCATTCTTTTCTCTTAAACTATGTCTTTCAAAGTTTCATTAAGAAGAAGTTGGAACTGGATCTTAATCTTCTTTGTATATTTCAATATTTGGCAATGAAAGAAATTCTGAATTACTAAGACCATTTCCCTAGATAGGTCTAAACTCACTAAATGAACTGTTGTAGTGACATAAATCACTATATTACACAAAGAACCAGTGTGGAATTTTCTGTCAGGTATAATAAAAATTAACACAGTAGGTCTTCAATTTAAAAAAATGTGTACCTAGAGACCATGTGCTATTTACACATAGAATGTCCGGTAAGGCATTTAAAAATGTTTCTTTCCTTGTCATTTTGTAGCCCCTACCACAGCTCCTGAAAACTTGAACGTCTGGCCAGTCAATGGCAAACCTACAGTTGTCGCTGCATCTTGGGATGCGCTACCAGAGACTGAGGGGAAAGTGAAAGGTAGGAATCTCACTCCCTAAACTGTAAGATGCATTGATTCTGATGAACATGGCCTCTGCTTACGGCTTTGTTGACTGAAAAAGAAATAGGGAAGCAACATATGTCTAAGAGGTGCTCACCCAAGGGACGAGGATATTTCATGCAAGATTTTCATTGCCCAAGATCCAAGCAGTCACGAAAGTGACTATTCTTTTCATCCTCCTGTGAAGGCTTTTTGCTGTTGCTTTTGGGAAGGATGTTTTTCATTGCATGGGTGTGACAACATAACCTTTTCCCATCTGAACAACACCCTGGCTTCCATGCTATGGGCCTTTTCGTTGTCCTAGGAAGATCACGAAAGCAGGTGTCAGCAGGAATCCTGCAGAGCCATCAGTATCTTTCATGGGACCATAAATACATTTAATGGGTTTGAAAAACTCAAGTAATAATCGCTGGAAAATGGATTCATTCCCTATTTGTCACCATTTGTTTATGTATTTATTGATGTCAAGGAAAACATAACACCAAAATAGCAAAAAAACCTAGATATTTTAAAGAATAAAAATAGAGTAAAACATTCACAACTAGTTAAATTTTAAAATAGTCTGTTGAGAATACTAAATAAACACGAAAATCTTTTATTTTTAATGTAAAAGCGTTTAAGAACCTTTCAGAATCTGTTTGGAGACATTTTAAAGAGCCATGCTGAAGTTTTTCCTGGCACTGCCTATGCAAATGTACTCTAAGGGTAGGAAGGAATGGAGGTTTTATTCAAGAAAGAAATAATTTTTATTGTTATTAGATTGAGGGGCAACTTTAAGTCTAATATGTCCAGAAACTATAAAATGTTTGTGTAAGCTTAAAGAAATCCAGAAAATTACTTCTAGTCTCCTTTGAGAATTTCTTAATTGAAAAAACTGAATGGTTCTCTTTTATATTCATCCAAAAGTTATGTTTGCTGACATGTAGGATGTCTTTTCTTGGAATAATAGAAGTTAAGGAAGGTCGATGTGGAACTGTATTTTCTATACTTAACGTTTTTTCACTTTTTTTTTTTTTAAAGAATAGATTGTACTATTCTTCTCTTTTTTTTTTTTGCCATTGGAATAAATCCACAACCAGAGAAAAATATTAATTTGGTCCCTTTAAATCAGGGGTGTACAATCTTTTGGCTTCCCTGGGCCACATTGGAAGAAGAATTGTCTTGGGCCACGCATAAAATACACTAACACTAACGAAAGCTGATGAGCTTTAAAAAAAAGGTCCATGCATAAGTCTCATAATATTTTACGAAAGTTTATGAATCTGTGTTGGGCCTCATTCAAAGCTGTCCTGGGCTGCTTGCAGCCTGTGGGCCACGGGTTGAACAAGCTTGCTTTAAATCATTCTTTTTACCACAATTTGAACTTTAACTCCCTCTGTATTAAGTATTGTTGTGCTGCCGAGAAGACCTCTGAAAATTGAATAGAGACTTTTTTTTGCTAACTACTTTTTGTTAGTTAAAAAATGAAAAGGTAATTATTGCACCTCTGGTGACTTTATTCCCATGCTACTTATGTACTCTTCCTCTCTCCCTCATCTGAGTTGATATTTACAGTTCCTTGGCGAAAGAAGTTCCATGGTAGTCAATTAAATATTGCAGAAATAATAACAGATACTGAGTTATTATGTCCAAAAGAACTCGCGTATCTTAAGCCTGCTTAGGTCGTTTTTGTAAGGGTGTAGTGGTGAGATTAAAATTAATAATTACATCGGGGCATTTTCTATGTACAAGAAATATAAAACATAATAGAAGAATATACTTTGACAAGGCTAAATTTATTTTCCAGATGGATTTAATTTATTTTAAAATTTGAATCACAAATTTTTATAGACAATGGGTTCTCTTAATTCTTACTTTTGACCACCACAAATGACAAGTTTGTTGATTTTCAATGAGAAATGAATGCTGTTTTTTCCAGACAAATGCTGCAAAAGCATTTTTGGTTGAAACTTTTTTTTTAAAATAAATATACTTTTTAAAGATTGGAGCTAAGGGAAAAGAAAAGATCATCCATGCTCCTGATAATTCTTGACTTTTCTGTGATTAAAGTTATTTTTCTTTGTTCCTACTCATTTCTTTTTCTTTTTATTTTATTTTATTTTATTTTATTTTATTTTATTTTTTGAGACATAGCCTCACTTCGTCGCCCAGGCTGGAGTGCAGTGTGCAATCTCGGCTCACTGCAACCTCTGCCTCCAGGGTCCAAGTGATTCTCCTGCCTCAGCCTCTCGAGTAGCTGGGACCACAGGCACACACCACAATCACTGGCTAATTTTTGTATTTTAATAGAGACGGGGGTTTCACCCTGCTGGCCAGGGTGGTCTCAAACTTCTGACCTCAAGTCATCTGCCCGCCTTAGCCTCCCAAAGTGCTGGGATTACAGGCGTGAGCAACCATGCCCAGCCCCTACTCATATTAATTTGATGTTTTGTAAATCTTGGGTTCATTGAGAGGAAATAGGCATGACAGTTTTTAGTTGAAGGCAAAAATTATTTTTTAAAATATTATTCCCTTATGTTATAACATTTCCATGTGAGCATAAACATATTTTAGTTCCTTGAACTGAATTTGCTTTGGTTTTCCAAATTCAGGGCTATTATGTGACTATAGAGCAAGCCAATTAAAGATGGAAACATTAGCTATCACATAAATCTATTACTTAACAACTTTTCTTCACAGCTCTAAAATACTGTGAAATATCTTTATCAGGATATACTAAGAACTTTTATAATTCCTACAAAAATGAAATTATATTTCAAATATGGAATTTTTCTGGCTAAATGTGCTAATAAAAATAACCCAGGTTAATAAAGTAAAACTCTTGAAGATGTCAGATGCTATTCAGGATCCATTCCTAGCAGTTGTCACTTCTTTTTCCTTAGTTTATTCTATCAGGACATATCAATCATAGCAAATTAGTAAATAAATACAATTTTAGAAACCCAACGTTGTGTAAATTTGGGGGGAATTGTATGAAGACTGGCCTCCTGGCTTTCATATGTTTAATTTGCCTAAAATGGTGAAGTGTCAGCTAATTAAATACATAGCCCTGTGCGGTTGCCCAAATGAATGTGAGTTCACCTTCTGCTGTGTCTTCATGCTCCAGCTGGTGACTTGGCGTGCATTGCTAGTGTATTAATTTTAGTAATGCACGTTCTAATTCGTCCTGCCCATACAGTCTGTCTGCTGGACACAGGACTGTTTTCAGTTTCCTCCTTCCAACCATCTGCCAAATCATTTCAGAATACATTCTTTCATACGCCCCGGCTCTCAAACCATTTGGAGCAAAGTCCCTCACCTATCCTGGAGACACTACTTCTGCCTTGGTGGATGGTCTGCAGCCTGGGGAACGCTATCTTTTCAAAATCCGGGCCGCAAACAGGAGAGGCCTGGGACCTCACTCCAAAGCCTTCATTGTCGCTATGCCAACAAGTAAGCATTATGTGTCTGTGGCTGTCTTCTCTCTCTCTTCATTCCTGCTGTTTGTTTTGTGTTCCTTTGAATCATGCTCTTGGGTTTGGAACTGCTCAGCAGATGATTTTTCCAGGCTAAGTTGCATATTGATTTTTAAAATATTTTTGTGTTTCCTTTAGAAATTAGTCTTCTCAAAGATTAGAATGTTATTGATTATTGATAACAGTTATTATTTCAGTATTATTAATGTATTAATTATATGATTAATCTGACATCATTATTTAATTTTAGGCTTGTGGTAACAGGGAAAGAACATTTTTACAAATGGTAGTGTGACATTTTTCATTGTCGGCTCTCTTCAATTTCTGTGTAGCTTTAAAAATGTTTAGTTTGCAAAAGCAGAAAGGACAGGAGACGGGTGAGGGTTAAAAAAATTACCCACTGGGTACAATATTCACTGGCTGGGAGATGGGTTCACTAGAAGCCCAAGCTTCACCATGATGCAATATATTCATGTGAGAAACCTGCACGTGCAGCCCCTGAATCTAAAATTTAAAAATAAGATAAAAGTAAAATTTTTGGTTTGTATTCCATTATTTAGGAATGCAGCTGTACCCAGAAGGATTTCAATTGTCTAGCTTACCTGATCGATATCCAAACCAAACAAGTTAATAAAGATCCACAACTGGAAGGGAGTGTTTTTGGACTGTGTTTTCTTTTCTGCTTCCTCACATTTATGCTGGATATTGGCGGCTTTTCCTCCATTATGTGCTATGAAGACCCACGGTAGACTGCAATATTAGACAATTTTGTCATGGAAAAATCTGTGAAACGGATGACATTTGCCCCTCCGGCACTCTCACTGCAATATAGGTTCCTCTCCCCTATAGAATCTCTTCCCTCAGTCAGTCTGCTCTGAAGACAGGGTGATTACAGTACATTTAATATAATGTTTGCCTATCCCAGGAGTTTTTTTTTATTTTAAGCCTTATTTTAGAATTATAAATGTGTCCACTATTAATGGAATTTTAAACAAGAAGGAGGAAGCAGGTAAGGACATGCTATGGGAAGAGGGAAATTTTTGTAATGCCTTAAAAATTACAAATTGGTTGCTCGTCACACATTCCCCATCCCTTTGAGTATAGATTATTCAGCAATTTGCACCAGGTGTATTCATGTTTCTTGTCTATTAAGGACAGCTATAATGCATTTGTAATACACTGACAATTAGTTTTATTAAGAAAATCCTATATAAGATTTTGCATTTATAAAATAAATGAGTTACTTCAAAGTACTCATTTCAGAATTTCTTCAAATAATAAGATGTGGCATAACCTGGTTCAATAGAGATTCAATTCACTTATATTTTCTAGGACTATATTTGTTACTTAGAGCAAAATATAAGTTTTAAAAAGAATGCTATCGTTGAGAAAACACGTTTCCAGTGTTCTAAGGAATTAAAAGTTAGCCATTATGACCACTGATTTGAAATGCCTCCATATGCTGTTTTTAATACTGTGTCTCACCTCCGCTTTCGCTTTTGAGTTTCTTCTTTGACAGGCAATTCTTTAAAATCTGTTGCAGCCAGTAAGGCGGATGTTCAGCAGAACACGGAGGACAATGGGAAACCCGAAAAACCTGAGCCTTCCTCACCTTCTCCCAGAGCTCCTGCTTCCTCCCAACACCCCTCTGTGCCTGCTTCTCCCCAAGGGAGAAATGCCAAGGACCTTCTTCTTGACTTGAAGAACAAAATATTGGCTAATGGTGGGGCGCCCCGAAAACCCCAGCTTCGCGCCAAGAAGGCAGAGGAGCTGGATCTTCAGTCGACAGAAATCACTGGGGAGGAGGAGCTGGGTTCCCGGGAGGACTCGCCCATGTCACCCTCAGACACCCAAGACCAGAAACGGACCCTGAGGCCGCCAAGTAGACACGGCCACTCGGTGGTTGCTCCCGGCAGGACTGCAGTGAGGGCCCGGATGCCAGCGCTGCCCCGAAGGGAAGGCGTAGATAAGCCTGGCTTTTCCCTGGCCACGCAGCCCCGCCCAGGGGCGCCCCCCTCGGCTTCGGCCTCTCCTGCCCACCACGCGTCCACCCAGGGCACCTCTCATCGTCCTTCCCTGCCTGCCAGCTTGAATGACAACGACTTGGTGGACTCAGACGAAGATGAGCTCGCTGTGGGCTCCCTCCACCCCAAGGGCGCCTTCGCCCAGCCCCGGCCAGCCCTGTCCCCCAGCCGCCAGTCCCCGTCCAGCGTTCTCCGCGACAGAAGCTCCGTGCACCCCGGCGCAAAGCCAGCCTCACCGGCGCGGAGGACCCCCCATTCAGGGGCCGCAGAGGAAGACTCCAGTGCCTCAGCCCCACCCTCAAGACTTTCTCCACCCCATGGGGGATCATCTCGGCTGCCGCCCACCCAGCCACACCTGGGCTCTCCACTTTCCAGGGGCGGGAAGGATGGTGAGGACGCCCCAGCCACCAACTCCAATGCGCCATCACGGTCCACCATGTCCTCCTCCGTCTCTTCTCGTCTCTCGTCCAGGACGCAGGTCTCTGATGGTGAAAGCCACGGTGACGGCGATAGGGAAGACGGCGGAAGGCAGGCGGAGGCCACGGCCCAGACGCTGCGGGCCCGGCCTGCCTCTGGACACTTCCATTTGCTCAGACACAAACCCTTTGCTGCCAACGGGAGGTCTCCAAGCAGGTTCAGCATTGGGCGGGGACCTCGGCTGCAGCCCTCCAGCTCCCCACAGTCCACTGTGCCCTCCCGAGCCCACCCCAGGGTTCCCTCTCACTCCAATTCCCACCCTAAGCTTAGCTCAGGTATCCATCGAGACGAGGAGGATGAGAAGCCGCTTCCTGCCACCGTTGTCAATGACCACGTGCCTTCCTCCTCCAGGCAGCCCATCTCCCGGGGCTGGGAGGCCTTAAGGAGAAGCCCGCAGAGAGGGGCCAGCCTGCATCGGAAGGAACCCATCCCAGAGAACCCCAAATCCACAGGGGCAGATACACATCCTCAGGGCAAATACTCCTCCCTGGCCTCCAAGGCTCAGGACGTTCAACAGAGCACAGACGCGGACACGGAGGGTCATTCTCCCAAAGCACAGCCAGGGTCCACAGACCGCCACGCGTCCCCTGCTCGTCCTCCGGCAGCACGGTCACAGCAGCATCCCAGTGTTCCCAGAAGGATGACACCCGGCCGGGCCCCAGAACAGCAGCCCCCACCTCCCGTCGCCACGTCCCAGCACCACCCGGGACCCCAGAGCAGAGACGAGGGTCGGTCACATTCCCAGCCCAGGCTCTCACTGACCCAGGCCGGGCGGCCCCGCCCCACGTCGCAGGGCCGCTCCCACTCCTCCTCGGACCCTTACACGGCGAGCTCCAGAGGGATGCTCCCCACGGCCCTCCAGAACCAGGACGAGGATGCCCAGGGCAGCTACAACGACGACAGCACAGAAGTCGAGGCCCAGGATGTGCGGGCCCCCGCGCACGCCGCGCGCGCCAAGGAGGCAGCTGCGTCCCTTCCCAAGCACCAGCAGGTGGAGTCTCCCACAGGCGCAGGGGCAGGTGGCGACCACAGGTCCCAGCGCGGACATGCGGGCTCCCCCGCCAGGCCCAGCCGACCCGGCGGCCCCCAGTCCCGCGCCCGGGTCCCCAGCAGGGCAGCGCCGGGGAAGTCGGAGTCTCCTTCCAAGCGGCCCCTGTCCTCCAAGTCCCAGCAGTCCGTCTCAGCCGAGGACGAGGAGGAGGAGGACGCGGGGTTTTTTAAAGGCGGGAAAGAAGACCTTCTGTCTTCCTCTGTGCCAAAGTGGCCCTCTTCCTCCACTCCCAGGGGCGGCAAAGACGCCGATGGGAGCCTCGCCAAGGAAGAGAGGGAGCCTGCAATCGCGCTTGCCCCTCGCGGAGGGAGCCTGGCTCCTGTGAAGCAACCTCTCCCCCCACCTCCAGGCAGCTCCCCCAGGGCCTCCCACGTCCCTTCCCGACCGCCGCCTCGCAGCGCTGCCACCGTGAGCCCCGTCGCGGGCACCCACCCCTGGCCGCGGTACACCACGCGCGCCCCGCCTGGCCACTCCTCCACCACCCCGATGCTCTCCTTGCGCCAGAGGATGATGCATGCCAGATTCCGTAACCCTCTCTCCCGACAGCCTGCCAGACCCTCTTACAGACAAGGTAGTTTATTTTTTCAAACAGTCTTTCTTTAAGGTGTTCAGTGGTGTTCATGGCAATGCCTAAGAAGTTTTTATTCTATTTTATTTAGCACCTACTATGTCCACGCACCGTGTTAAGAGCTTTGCACATGTGACATAATTTCATCCTCTGAACGGTCCCTAGGGTTTGCATTGTTATCCCTGTTTTCCAGATGCAGAAGCTGCGGCTCAGGATCTGAGGGGCTTGCTCTAAGGCAAGACACCTCAGAGCTGCCATTCCAATTCCAAATGGCCTAATTTCACAGCCATTACTAACCCACATTGCCTCTAATTCCGCAGTCTTTTCACTGTCCTACATTGCCTCTTTGAATTCCTTGGCATACACTCTTAACCTGTGAAAATGTGTCACAACCATGATGCCCAACTCAGGTTCTTCTTAGTTGTTCATGTGCCGCCATGTGTTTAAGGGATCCGTAGAAGGTGGTTAGATACATATGTAGGCTTATCTTGTTCTTGTCCTTATCTTGTTCTCATCTTCTGCATGCAAAACTCTCAACCAAACAAACCCTGAGACAAACTCAGATATCTTGGGTATGAATTGCTCAGACAGTGCAATTAGTGCATGTTGTCTAAAACCTCCAGAAAATGTATGTTAAAGATCATTGTCACAAAGAGGAGTTACAGGCAGATGTGTGCTTTGTATTTCTATAACAGAGGGTTGAACGAAGTCAGGTATGAACTGGAGTTTATGTCCAGGGCAGGGTCCGAGGCATTTACCATAAATTTGCATTCAGTTAAATGGTGCTTTAAACTCTCCTTGTATGTATTTGGGGCTTTATAGAACATTCTTGAATGAATGTATTTTTTTTTTTTTTTGCAGATCTGTACAATGCATTGTTATTTTAGCCCAATGTAAAGACATAGAACAATGCCCCATATCAAACTCAGTTTTCCACTAAGATTGACTGTTTTAATCAAACCTAGCACCCTGAGAGTAGATGTAAAACTCAACGTTCCCTTGTACATAGCAGGAACTCCATAAATATTTAATAAATAAATGAAGGAATGAGAGAAATAAGTGTCTGACCTGCGAGTAGCGGTCAGAAAGCCCAAGCACTTCGCCGAGCGGTCAATGCTGGACCAGAGCACACTGGAGCTGATGAGAAACATCTCCATGTGAGGCAGAGACAGACAGAAACAACAAGTGTAAGGGTGCTGCTGCATCTTCTTACTGTCTGAGCAAATACTTCTCAAGCAGCCCCACAGCGTTCAGCAAGCTTTGAGACAGCACTGTGCATTTATACTCGGCGATTGGTGACTGGGACCTGAGTCAGCTGGGAATAGCTGTGTTTAGTTTAACATCCCTAGGAAAGTGGGACAGCATCTAGTACATTTTAGACATAATTTTCTCTATCCTTCCAATCCTTCCTTCCTCCAACTTCCACATGGCTAAAATAAAGCTACAGCTACTAAGATCTTAAGTTTTCTATGGCAAATTTACTTATGCCACACACTCTCATTCCCACAGTATTGTCAGAAAGCTGTGACTTTACTGTATTCTTAACTGACATTCATATCTGTTGTGGAGAAGTCATAATTTGAGGCTATCATTATCTAGTATATTTGAGCTATTGGTTTAAAATTCTGTTTAGAGCTTCTATTTGAAATGATGTGTTACTACTAATAATTTGGTATGAAGCCAACTTCCCGGGCATGTTGAATTTACCAGGCTCTGTTATTTTTATTTTTGGTACTGTGTAGGTTATAATGGCAGACCAAATGTAGAAGGGAAAGTCCTTCCTGGTAGTAATGGAAAACCGAATGGACAGAGAATTATCAATGGCCCTCAAGGAACAAAGTGGGTAGGGTAAACTTCTTTACACATCCCCGTTGTTTTCATGCTGTTGAGAAGAGAAAAATGATGGACATTGTGTAATGATAAATGAAGTGGTCTTTGTTTGTTCTTCTTCTCTAGTTTTAACTACTCATATGTACTTGTATAGAGTTTATTTTAATACTTGGAAAAATCTTTGGTTCTCCTGGTAACTAGCTGGTTTTCTTCTCATAGCCAAGATAAGGCATGGGCGTTTGTTTTTCATTTGCCTTGACTGGTTAGGAAGGTCAAATGAATGCATGGCCCAACCATAGCAATTATAGACCCAATGGATGACTGTTCAAAGGAACTTATATTTTCCCTGTCCTGGTAGCTTCATTTTATTTTTAGGTTTTGTTTATTGTTTGATTAAACATTACACATATTTTCTGTAAGTCATCTCAAATCCTTTCTCAAAGGACACAGGGTAAAAATAAACAAACAAAAAACCCTGAATGATACTGGAAATTTTTATTAGATCATCTTTTGAATCTTCCAACAAGTGTTGGACTAAAATTATGTATTAGTATTTCATGTATGTCTAAACAGCTTTAATTGCTTGGGGTTAAGATAAATGTTTAGGAGGTTTTGGTGGGTTGACGGTAATAGAACACTTTACAATATTCAGGAATTTAAAGTACTTTTTCTAAGAATAAAAAAATTATTTATACTGTAATTCCCAATCAAAACTTCCCATTTATAATGATAAGGTTTAGGGAAATGTACTAAAAGACTATGACATTTTCAGTCATAGGTGATCTAAAGATGCATGTTATCATTTCTTAAAGGAAGAGAAATTTATAGTAGGAAGAATGCACATTAAAGCAAAATGCTATTGCAAACAATTTTGAATGGAAACAGCATGGGGTAGATTTCAAAATAGAGTTTATATAAATTTTATTTTAATGCCAAAACAATACCCACAAAAGTGACTTGCTTGCAGGGCTTCCTCCAGTAGCCTGAGTGTCTAAAGCAGTGGTTCTCAAACTTAAGCCAGCTCAGGATCACAGAGGATTTTGTCAAATACAAGTCTCGGGTAGGGCTGGGTGATTTCAGTATCTGACAAGTTCCTATGTGATGCTGAGGCTTCAGGTCCAGGACCATGCTTTGAGAACCACCAGCAAAGAGCATGAGCTTGTTCCTTAATAGAGATAATTATAGCTTTCTTCAAGTTTTACAGTTCCTTAGAATGAGACATTTTCTGCATGCATACTATATTAGGCAACGTGATTACAAATTATATTTTTGTTATAGCAACTTTGATTTTTAACATTAACAGCAAAATGGAAAGATTTTATGTCTTTAATATGCTAGCAATTCACATTCATTGCAAGAAGTTAAAACAATTCATATTGAAATATATGAAACAGAAAATAAACATTCTTCACCCAAACTACTTCTCAAAGATAACCACTGTTAACCATTTGCGGTATAACCTTCCATAATTTTTTTTCTCTGCAGTTTTAAGCTTATATATGCAAATGGATATATTTTTATTTTTGCAAAATAACCAGCCCTGTAATCTGAGTTCACATATACGTAGAATGTATGTAGAATTGTCTGCATAATATTCTACCACATGGATGGGCCACAAATTATTTAATCTCTTCCCTCAACTGAGAGACACATTGTTTCCTTCTTTCCAGCATTAGACACAATGTACTTAATGGTAAAAATATTTTGAACATCTTTTGTGATTTGAGAAACTTAAAACAATTTACATGTTATATGGGTAAGCAATTATAATATGAAAGATGACTGTTTTGTACTTTTTTTTTTTTTTTGAGACGGAGTCTTGCCCTGTCACCCAGGCTGGAGTGCAGTGGCACGATCTCGGCTCACTGCAAGCTCTGCCTCCTGGGTTCACGCCATTCTCCTGCCTCAGTCTCCTGAGTAGCTGGGACTACAAGCGCCCGCCACCGCGCCTGGCTATTTTTTTGTATTTTTAGTAGAGACGGGGTTTCACTGTGGTCTCGATCTCCTGATCTCGTGATCTGCCCGCTTCAGCCTCCCAAAGTGCTGGGATTACAAGCGTGAGTCACCGTGCCCGGCCTGTACTTTATTTTTTAAGACTTTATGAATGATATTGACAAAAAGAATGTCTTCTACTCACATTATGGCTTCCTTCTGTGGAAGCTTCAGGGGTATGTACATATATAGTTGGACTAATGTGATCATTTCAAAATGTCCAATATATTCTTTAATCTATGTCATGGATTTAGGTTGTGGACCTTGATCGTGGGTTAGTATTGAATGCAGAAGGAAGGTACCTCCAAGATTCATATGGAAATCCTCTTCGAATTAAACTAGGAGGAGATGGTCGAACCATTGTGGGTAAGGGAGAATGGTTTTTAAAGAATAAAAGCCTACTGAATTAGCCATAGAATTACAGCTTCTATCTTCCTTCTCCCCCTCATTTATAATGAATGGTCATGGGTTAGTTACTTTTACCCATGTGAGAAGAAGAGCCTCAAAAGAGGCAGAACTTGGTGTTTCCCCCAGAGAGCGTTAGTTCTCTTCCTGCAGGCTGCACCCTCTAGAAAATGTGGCCCTTTACTTTGTTCTTAAATTGGCCCTTTCAGAGGAGGGGCCCACAAACTACAACCTGTAGGTTGTAGCCCACTACCTATTTTTGTAAGACCCATGAGCTCAGAATAGTTTTTACATTTTTAAATGATTGCCAGAAAAAAGAATATTTTGTGGCATGATAATTACATGAAATGCACATTTCAGTGTCCATATTCAAAGTTTTACTGGAACACAATACACTCACTTAATTATGCATTGTCTAACTCATTTTTTATGTGTTGTTTATGTATTGTCTATCTTCTTTTTTGCACTCTAAAAGCTGATTGAGTAGTTGCAATAGAGACCATATGGCCTATGAGGCTTAACATATTTGCTTCCTGGCCGTTTACAGAAGAAGTTTTCCACCTTTAATCCAAAGTAACACTTTTCCCCCTTAGGCATAGGAATGAGGCAAAGGAAAGTATTTCTTCCTTTGCTAGACACAAGAGTTATCTCAGGATCGTGGAGCATACTGATGCAATATTCATTTATCCCTTTGCCTTTTACTGATTAAAACATGATAATACATAAGCTTTGAGAAGACACTTATTGCTTGCTTTTTATTTTCTCTGGATTGCTTCACCTTGTTGCATAGCTATTGGTTGATTTTGTTTCAGATCTGGAAGGGACCCCCGTGGTGAGTCCTGACGGCCTCCCACTCTTTGGGCAGGGGCGACATGGCACACCTCTGGCCAATGCCCAAGATAAGCCAATTTTGAGTCTTGGAGGAAAGCCGCTGGTGGGCTTGGAGGTCATCAAAAAAACCACCCATCCCCCTACCACTACCACGCAGCCCACCACTACTACGACGCCCCTGCCTACCACTACAACCCCGAGGCCCACCACTGCCACCACCCGCCGCATGACCACCACCCGCCGCACGACCACCAGGCGTCCAACAACCACAGTCCGAACCACTACGCGGACAACCACCACCACCACCCCCAAACCCACCACTCCCATCCCCACCTGTCCCCCTGGGACCTTGGAACGGCACGACGATGATGGCAACCTGATAATGAGCTCCAATGGGATCCCAGAGTGCTACGCTGAAGAAGGTAACTGCCTTTGTTCTAATGCTAACTACTTACCAGGCACACTAGCACGCCGCAACTCAGAGCAGGGTGGCAGAGCCTGCAGGGGAGGGATGAGCACCGTGCACAGCAAAGCAGCAACCCGATGCATTTTTGGTCCCAGCAGATTTGTTTGACAGTACCATGCCACAGCTAAGGTTGGAAGACTTAGCAAATAAAAATATTACATGGGACATATTTATATGAAAAAATTATTTCCTGTTCACTTAAAGTCAGATTTAACTGGGCATCTTTTGTTTACTTGGTGATGCTTATCACAACCCAAGTCAAGAATTTAGCTGAAACTTGTGACATTATTTGTTTGGACTAGCATTTCCCAAAGTGTGTTCCAATGGATATTGTAGATTAGTGGTTGTAATATATATGTATATACTTAAAAGGTTCTGTGATTAGCTATGTGATTTAAACAAGGTTGGATAAGTTTCTTACTGTTGTAACACTTAGATCACTGAATAGTCTTGTTGAGAATCTCCAAGAAAAGGAATGTTTCCCTAGCATGTTCGGCAGCTGAGCACTTTTTTGATCAGCCCTCCTTTGGAGAATGCCAATCCTCATGTAGCTGGGCTTCCTGTGGGAGTGTGGGCTTTCCACTGGGTAAGAATGTGCCATTTTCCCTTCTCTGCTGATCTGCACTATCCTGCCGCCCCTGATGTAAGTCTGTCTTCCTTCTGAAAATGGCTTGTTCTCCCTGAAGAGCAGGAGCTAGAAGACCTTTATCCAGGCCATCGTGGAGCCCGTATATCAATATATCTCCATCTTTTCTGCTCAGTCCCCTGCTCAAGCTGCTTTGGAAGAAGTCATTCTAGATTTGCATCAGGCATGGAGGAGAGAGATTCATCTTCTTTCCCTCAGTTTGAAATGAATTGCAATGACAATTATAAAGCTTAAGTCTTTTTAAACCAAGGCAGAGTGAAGATGTTTCCTTTCAGGAATCAAGCTGGAATTCTTATGCAACGTTATTGACCATGATAAGCCCAATCAGTTTGAACATGAATACTGTATCCAAAATTGGAATTCTGTTGGAAGTTAGCCTTTCCATGAAAAAGTTACAAATAAACAGGAAAACTTGACACATCTAAAAAATTCACACCAAAAAAACATGGAAACACATACAGAGGGAGAGGAACAATGGGAAGAAAATTTCTACTCTGTCCATTGACCCAGTGAGTATAAATTTGAATTTACCTTTGAATTTCTAGTATTGACATCTGACTTCTGCATGCATTAATGTGTTTAATTTTAAAGACTGAAATATAATTAAAACATAATAATTGGTCATAAACAAAAATTGACTATTTTGGATTTGATTTTAATTACAGCTGCTATTATTTCACATTTTATTTTGTCTGCTTTTATTTAGGCCTTCCAACATGTTCTCTTCATTTACTTTATATTTTTGGACTTTTATTTGGCATGAAAGTCAATATTTTTCCTGGCATTTTTGCCCCTTATTTTCTTTTCAAATCATGACATATATATGTTCACTCCTGTCCAGTCTCCTGATTCCCTAGTCGAAGCTAAAGAATAATTTTCCTCTGGACAGCATTTGAAAATAAGTACAAATCAATACAAAGTCTTATGGAAAAGTTAAATGTGGGGACAGTAACGTATCATCCTCATATCACATTTTAATGCACTATAATTTGTTAGTTTAAAAAGACTTCCATATGCCCTTTCTTATTTCTACTGTTTCACTAACAACTTCATTAAACATTTTCTTCTTTATTAACTGTAATCATAGTTATTTTTATCTTTTAATCTTTTTAAACCACTTTCTTGATGTATGCATAGAAAAAGTTCTGCATATTTAATCCATACATGTCGATGAGTTTGGGATAAGAATACATTCACAAAATCATCATCCCGCTAAGGCCACAGACACATCCATCACCTCCCAAAGTTCCCTCCCACTCCCACTCCTTTATTGTTAGTATTCTTCTTTTTTCTTTCTTTATAGTAAGAGCACTCACCATGAAAGTGGTCTTTTTTTGTGATAAGAAATTAAATTTTTACTATTACAAAGATACATGCACATGTATGTTCATTGCAGCACTATTCACAATAGCAAAGAGATGGAGTCAACCCAAATGCCCATCAACGATAGACTAGATAAAGAAAATGTGGTCCATATATACCATGGAATACTATGCAGCCATAAAAGGAATGAGATTATGTGCTTTGCAGGGACATGGATGGAGCTGGAAGCCATTGTCCTCACCAAATTAACACAGGAACAGAAAACTAAACACCGCATGTTGTCACTTATAAGTGGGAGCTGAACAATGAGAACACATGGACACAGGGAGGTGAACAACATACAGTGGGGCCTGTCAGAGGGTCAGGTAGGGAAAGAGAGAGCATTGGGAAAAATAGCTAATGCAAGCAGGGCTTAATACTTAGGTGATGGGTTGATCTGTCCAGCAAACCACCATGGCACATGTTTACCTGTGTAACAAACCTGCACATCCTGCACCTGTACCCCAGAACTTAAAAATAAAAATTAAAAAAAGAAATTAAATTTTAAAAATGTATTAATACTAGCTCTGTTGAGATAAAATTCATATACCATAAAGTTCATTCTTCTAAAGTTAGTGGATGTTAATATATTTGCAGTTGTGCAATCATCACCACTATTAGATTCCATAATATTTTCATCACCCCAGGAGAAACTCCGTACTCATTAGCAGTCAGCCCTCATTCCTCCCTCCTCCCAACCCATGGAAACCACTAACATACTTTCTCTCTCTATGGATTTACCTATTTGGGACATTTTGTATAAATGGAATCATGTCATATGTGGCTTTTTGGGTCTGGCTTCTTTCACTTAGCATAATTGTTTTCAAGATTCATTCACATTATAGAATACATCAGTACTTCATTTTTTTTATTCCATTGTATGGATATACAGCATTTTTTCCATTCATCAGTCAGTGGTCATTTGGGTTATTTCCACTTTTTGGTTATTGTGAATAATGCTGCCTTGAACATTTGTTTTGTTTGTTTGGTTTTGTTCTACTTGATCTGACTTCTCTGTTGGATAATAAACTCCTTGCCGTTGAGACAATGTCTTCTGCTTCATCTCTAATTCCTTGTGGTACCTAAGTATGTACCTTTGGATATCCAAGCAAGACCTTAAGGTATAGGCATTTTCCATGTCCTAAAAGCCAGTGCTCTTTTTTTTTTTCAGGTTCTGTATCTACAGCAAATCTGATAATAGATGATATATATGGAATGTGATGAGCCAAATGAACATCTTCAAGAATTTGTAGCATGACCTTGTTAAAAGTTGCAGAAAAACATCAGTCATTATGGAAAACAGATCTTCCCCACCACAGCTGGGTCTCCAGATAGAAAATACTGAGAAATTCAAAAATTCATTTGAGCTGGACCAACTGTACAATGTGCAAATATCCCTGAGTTTCAAATGGCTGTCATTTACCTTCTGTCTCTAAACTTCTACTGAGAATAATTTTTAAAAATATTTTTTAATATCTCTGGAGCAAAAGCCTTACTTCTTTGGTGACATTTTTCACTTATTTTTTTCATGCCTACTTGATAAACTACTGAAGAGAATAAACAAAACGACTATGGTTGATGGCTGGCAACTATGTTTATGTGAAGAGGCTGAAGCTTTTCACATTTGTGCTGAGTTGACTTGTAAAATATCCAGTTTTACATAGTTCTGAATGGTTTAAAATGACATTCAGGTGGGCCAAAGTAAGGTGGTCAACTTTTTTTTTAATTGTAAATATATTTCATTACATCTGAAAGTTATTTTTACTTGGAGCCAGGATGGTCCTATTTTAGAAAAATTATGCCTATGTTTATTTGGTCTTAAGAAAAAGAACACCAAAATCACCCAGTAGATTGTTTACTTAATGCCAGAGGACTTAACTGTCACTCATCTCAGGAAGTGAACTCATTTGCTGGTAAAAGCATCATTTCTGTGGCCTGCTGCATGCACTGGAGTATTTCAGCACCTCAAGGAGTTACCCATAACACCAGAGTCCATGAAGGAAATGATATACTTTTCCCTTTTCTTGTTCACCCTGTGATGCAAAAACCTTACAATGTATTTGTTTTTTATCTGGCGAAAAGCAATAAGGAAAAGAAATGACACTGAACTGATAATGAGGAAAAGCAAGACGACATTCCTAAAGGTTAAATTGACAACGGAAAGAAAATGGTAGGCCAGGAAACAATGGCAAGATAATCCCAAAGTTTACAGGGTGTGAACCTGAAAACTGATTTGAATAAGCTCAGAAGTAATTTGTCTTGGATCCCAGGTATATTGACATCGGAATGACCAAAGGAAAGTTTGTGTTTAATAGTTTTTCATGAAATGGCCATTCCACCCCTAAACGGATGGATAATTTACAACTTCTCTCTGCTTAACATTCATTGGCTGCATCAGAACACACCAGAGTCATTGCCTCAAGGGCCATCTCTTGGGCCTCAGAATAGGAGCTGGGGGCTTCTTACTGTGATCCCAGGAGGGCTGGACAGACTACTCGAGGTTGCCATTGCCCTTTGTGGGTGGAGTTTGTTTTTACAATGTAATATTCATGTCATTCAAACTAGGCTAAAAAGGCTGGTAGAATAATGACATAGGAGTTTATATACCTTCTACTTCAATTTCCCCTTAATTACACTGTGGAATGGTGATTCTAATAGAGCATCTTCATATTTACAAATAATTTTATTGGTTAGTTCAACTTTTAAGAAGTGGAGGCAGTTTTATGTAGTATAAAGTAAGTAGTCTTTGGAGCCAGAGTACCTGAAGTTCACATTCTCTTTTTGCTGTCTTTTACCATCTGCATGTCTCAGGCATGCTGTAAATCCTCCCAGAGCCTTGGTGTCCTTGGCTGATGTATTAGTCCGTTTTCATACTGCTATAAAGATACTACCTGAGACTGGATAATTTATAAAGGAAAGAGGTTTAATTGACTCACAGTTCTAAATGGCTGGGGAGACCTCAGGAAACTTACAATCATGGCAGAAGGGGAAGCAGGCACATCTTGCATGGTGGCAGGCGAGAGAGAGAGAGAGCGAGAGCGAGAACGAGAGAGCAAGTGTGCAGGAAAAACTACCATTTATAAAACCATCAGATCTCGTGAGAATTTACTTACTATCATGAGAACAGCATGGGGGAAACTGCCCCCATAATCCAATCACTTTCCACCAGATCCCTCCCTGGACATGTAGGTATCATGGGGATTATAATTTAAGATGAGATTTGGGTGGGGATACAGCCAAACCATATCAGCTGAGAAGTGGGTATTTATAAGCTCAATGTATCTCAAGCGTTTGTTGTGAAATTATATATACATAAAAGTGGCTGATACACAGAAGACATCTGGGAAATCATCCACTAGTCACTTCTTCCTGTTTTCCCCACCTTGCCCCCTTTTGAGGGTGCATTAAGTTTAGAGAGTTATATATAATTGCTGTGGACTTCAGGTCAAAGGGAGGAAAGGAATTCCTACAATTTTTTTTTTTAGCTATAAAACCTTTTGCCTCAAGATTTTATCAGCTACAGTGAGATGTTCTCCTTTTTACAGCTACATCTGTATCTCCCAAGTAGAGAAATAGTATAATCAATTCCATCACATCTTTCCCAAAAGACTTCTGCTTAAACTACCCTGATAATGGAGGTGAAGATGCCTTTTATGCTTAAATCACTCACCTTTCTTAAATCACTCATATGTTACTTATGCTTATAATATCGGTTTAGTCATTATGGTAATTTTAATAGTTCTTCTAACCAGGGTTTCCTGGCTTTTCCAAAAATCACATCTGAAATTTTATATTACATTTAAAGTATAATTCTGTAGTCAAAATAGATCTATTGGTTAGTGCAGCCCAATCTGTAAAGAGAAATTTGCAATGATTGGCATATGTTTCCAAATTTCCTATGCAAATTAAGAAATCTGATTTATCTCCTGAGTCAGTGAGAGTGGGTGGGAACTCAGTAGGAAGTGGAGAAGCACAAGGAACTCTCATTGGTAGAGTATGCCAAGTTGGGATGTAGAAGAGGTAGGAAATTACCCTGCTTCTAGAATATTCCAGAAGCAAGATGGAGGAGGTGGAGGAATGAAGACTGATGAACAGGGGAGTTCACATGTGAGGGGCTTTTTGTCACCATCCTGAGCACCAACCGCCCACTCTCTTCTGTCTCTCGTGACTGCTTCCTGAGAGCGCCTGCTGTGGCATGAGGGGCCAGGGGCCTTCCCTCAGCATCAGAGCCCTGCAGGCATGCGGGCGAGTGGGCTGAGGTGGTGGGAGGGAGGTGAGAGAGAGCTTGGTGGTGCTGAGGAGTCTGGGAACGTGGAGTGGGGTGTTTGCTCCTAATGGGGCAGGCATTTGTATCGCCCTTTCCTGGGCCCAAAGGAGAGAAAGTCTGGGTTCCATTTCAGTGCTTTGATGATTTTCCTCCTGAAAAAATTATGGAGACTCTGGCCTTGGGGACTTGTTTTCATGACCTGCTTGAGGTGAATGAATTGTCACGCTCTGGGGCCTGCTTCTGAGAGAACCCTGGAGAAGGAGCGCTGGATGACCGGTCCTTTTCTCTGTCCTCACTAGATGAGTTCTCAGGCTTGGAGACCGACACTGCAGTACCTACGGAAGAGGCCTACGTTATATATGATGAAGGTACAAACTGGCTTTTGAAAAATTATTTGCACACTTTCTTTCCTAATCAAAGGATCTGATTGTAACTATTGAGTGGATGATCTTGATGGAAGTTTCCTTTAGAGCTTTGGGCCGGTGGCGATGCTGAGGGCTGGCTTAGGGAAGGGTGGTTGTACCCCACGCTTCTTTGTCACCCCCAAATGCATATTTGATCTAAGAAAAACTGTGTGCTTAACACGCAGATGCAGCTTCCCATCTGGTCCCTGTGCTCCCCGTTCCCTCCCTCCCCACCCTCCTTGGACCCAAGGAATTCTGGAGCTATCCATCTGGGCTCCCCTTCAACCTTTATTTATAAAACTTACTTGTTTAACCAAGTCCAACTTCCTTACTTAGCTCTTCTCTTTCTCATTCCTTTCTTTTCTCTCCTTTTCTAATTACATAAAATATGTGATGCTTAGATCTGTTGATTTCTTATCATAGAATCTTTTCAAGGGTAGGTTTGTAAGATTAGGATCAGAGGCCGGCCGCAGTGGCTCAAGCCTGTAATCCTAACACTTTGAGAGGTCAAGGAGGGAGGATCACTTGAGCCCAGGAGTTCAAAAGCCGCCTGGGCAACATAACAAGACCCTATCTCTACGAAAAATTAAAAAATTAGCCAGGTATGGGAGTACACACCTGTAGTTCCAGCTACTTGAGAGGCTGAGACAGGTGGATTGTTTTCAGCCCAGGAGTTTGAGCTATGATGGCACCACTGCACTCCAGCCTGGGTGAGAGAGCAACACCCCATTTCAAACAATAAAACACTTTTTTTTTTAAGGTTAAGAATACAAAGTGCCTTGGCCAGCATCTGGGAGAGTCATTCAATAAGTGGTAACTAATGGTATTATTACACTTAGGACCTTGTGATTGTTTTGTGTGATTTGGAAGTTGCCTCTGCAGTTGAAGAAGTTCTTAAAGGAATCTTGTCCACACCCAGTGCCGGCCTTTGACACCAGGGCTCAGGATTCTCACTTTTGAGGTCCACCTTTTCTGCAATTATTCATAGCTCTAATTGTCTTAAATCACAACTGTGCAAACAATGTCACCTTTGATGTGTTACTTATTCATAATAAAGCTCGATGTAGTGGTTTAATCCCAAGGTTTTCAAACAAAAACTGACTTAAAAGAAAAACAGCAGATGTTAGAAAGCAAACGAAGATTTTTTTAGCACCTTTGAAAATACTAAGCATCTTTCTTATCTTTGAACAGTTTGAAAAAGGGGCAGTTTTATTTTCTTTTTCAAATGTTAAAGGATTAGTTGTCTTGGCAGGATTAATCCCACCCCCCATGCCCAGAAAAAGTTCATACATGGGAGAAAAAAGAATTTTTTTTTTTTTGAGATGGAGTCTCGCTCTGTCGCCAGGCTGGAGTGCGGTGGCGTGATCTTGGCTCACAGCAACCTCTGCCTCCTGGGTTCAAGTGATTCTTTTGCCTCAGCCTCCTGAGTAGCTGGGACTACAGGTGTGCGCCACCATGCCCAGCTAATTTTTGTATTTTTAGTGGAGACGGGCTTTCACCATGTTGGCCAGGATGGTCTTGATCTCCTGAACTTGTGATCCACCTGCCTCGGCCTCCCAAAGTGCTGGGATTACAGGCGTGAGCCACCACACCTGGCCAAAAAAAATTTTTTTAAGAAAAAATTTCAAGGTTATTTTTTGATGTTACCTTTTATTCTCTAAAAGGGAACATTATGCAGGTAGAGCATGGCTTTGGGCCAGTGCCATGAGCTACAATGCTACAGTGGATGGATTCTAAGGTTCTCTCCAGCTCTGAGTCTAAAACCCCATTTTTCTGGTCATATGTGTTTCTTTTTGCCTTTTCTCTCTTCTGTCTGCAGCTTCTTTTCTGCAGGGACAGAAATGGGAAGAAATAGTATTTTAGTAGAAACAAATTACGTTTGGGCATAACATTTATTTTGGTGTGTGTGTGTGTGTGTGTCTGTGTGTGTGTGTGTGTCTGTCTGGGTTTCAGCCTACAGTTGAATGTAAGAAGGTATCATTTGACTATAGACAGTGCTCCTTTTCTGGCAGTGCCCAATTACAGAGGCTTCATATCATTTCAGATTATGAATTTGAGACGTCAAGGCCACCAACCACCACTGAGCCTTCTACCACTGCTACCACACCGAGGGTGATCCCAGAAGAAGGCGCCATCAGTTCCTTTCCTGAAGAAGAATTTGATCTGGCTGGAAGGAAACGATTTGTTGGTAAATATAATGTCCTTAATCAGAGAAACATGGGTTTTTAACTTTTGGTCTTTGAAGAAGAGCATTACTAATCTTTTGGCCTCGCCAAGGCAGTGCATTTTGAGAAGTTTTCCCAGAATGAAGTTTCCACTGGGGATAATTGAGTGAGTCAGTCTTATGTAGATATGTATTATTTTGCTTTCTGCCAAAATCAGAAGAGGGGAGGATTTGGTGTCCAACAGAGAGAGCTGAGAGAGACTGCCTTGCATAGACTAAGAGTAAGAAACACTTAAAAACCATCTGGACCAGGGAACATGAGTGTTTTTATTGTAGCCAGTTTTTCTACGACAAGACTTACCACTGGGCCTTGTGTGTGTACTATCTGTTAGATTCTTCCTAAAAGGTTAGCTGCTTACTGAATTGAGCCACTAGTGCCTATAATGTCATGGAGGGGAAGCTTTTTTCTTTCATTATTTCCTATCACTTTCATTAGCTTCAAGGATTTGGGATCTAGAAATTCATTTTACTCTTCTTTCTCAGTAATTAAAACAGTTTCAATAGGAAATTCTGTGAAACTAAACTGCATTAAGTCTTGCAAGTCTTCTTTTCCCATGCCCTTAATGAACCTCATTAATGAGACAGCTGGATTAATATATTACTAAGTGGAGACAAGCAACAGCTTAAACTAATATCACACTTTTCTGTTTCCAAAACAACTGTTCTGCCATGAGCAGAGAACAGCTCTTGCTAGCCAAGATGTAGTGACTGAGTGTCTAAACCACACATACTTGAAGAACAAGAATATTAATTTGAGGTGGCGTTCCTGAGGCAGACACTAACACGGGTCTCTGGCATGCAGCTGCCAGGCTGCGTTTACCACATGCGCTGACTTCTCTCCCGGCAGTTCCATGACAGGAATTGAAATGCTTTCTGTGCTATTATTAGCTGTTCCACAGAACTCCTCTAAACGCTAAAGGCTTACTATTGTCTGGCTCTTTTCATAAGTCTACGACTCTCTAAAGCATAGGAGCCCACTCCCCAAACTTCCTGATAAGACCCATGGACAAGTTCTAAAGGCCTAGCTTCAGACTAATTTTTGGAAAACACTGCCTTAGCTGTGTCCCAGGGACTCTGTATCTTTGTTCTCATTAGTTACAAAGAACTTCTTGACTTCTGCCTTAGTTTCATTATTTGCCCAAAAGTCAAATAGAGAAGCTAAAAACTGCATTCAGTCCAAATAGCCACTGAGAATGACAACCTAGCACCAAAAGATACAGTGGAATCTTCAGAAATTGCCAGACATTGTTACTGGACATCACTTGAGAGTTTTGCATATATAAAGCCCCAATCCCAAGTCCTTGGCATTTCTAATTTAGTGGGATATAATAGAAAGAGTTAAGGGCTGGGGGTGACAGCCTGCTGTCTGATCCTTGCATAGTGGGCACTCTCAGCATTGGCAGGCGAGATGGTAACATGAGGCCATCGGTTCATATCCTGCCTTACTCCCAGGGCTGTGTATCCCCTGAAATAATGTATGTAGAAAAATCTTCAGCCATCTGTAAATGTGAGTAGCTGTTGTTATACTGAGTAGTAATGTTGTAGACAGTAGTTCAGGCCGGGCCTTATGCACAGATGCTCCAGATTGTTGTGGGGGTTTATGAAGCTCTAGGGAAGGCCACCCAGGGTTGAAGCTAAAGGCTGCATATCTTGATCAGTATAGATTTTTTCCTGGTCCCAAGATAGTCAAGGAAATGAACTGTGTTGAGAGAATGCTAGTAAAGTGTTGGGTGGGCCTGACTCACCCTTTTCCAAATGTGGGGCACAGGAATGGCAGCTAGCTGCAGGCTTATATTACATTGAATTATAGTTTCATGATCTCTCAAAACCACTTTGAGGGCATAGTCATTGATGTCCATGGGGCAATAGGATCTTTTGGAATTACCAGATTGAAAGACACAAACACATGGATCCATTAAGGAGAGCTGGGGGTGTGTTTCTGAGCTTGGCATCAAGGCTGATGGAGCCTCCGTCCAGCAGGAAGAGACTGAATGGTGGGTCTGACTCTGTGGAACAGATGCTATGTTTCTGCCTCCAGAAAAAGCCTCCAGCAATCCAGTTGGTTATCTCTGTTCTTTTCCAGCTCCTTACGTGACGTACCTAAATAAAGACCCATCGGCCCCGTGCTCTCTGACTGATGCACTGGATCACTTCCAAGTGGACAGCCTGGATGAAATCATCCCCAATGACCTGAAGAAGAGTGACCTGCCTCCCCAGCATGCTCCCCGCAACATCACCGTGGTGGCCGTGGAAGGCTGCCACTCATTTGTCATTGTGGACTGGGACAAAGCCACCCCAGGAGATGTGGTCACAGGTGTGTCCTAAGCAGATATCAGAGTTCCCATGATCTGTAGGTGGGAAATGTGGACAATAAAGAATGGTGGATGAGTGGATGGGTGCATGCATGGATGAGTGGGTTGGATGGGTTGGATGGATGAATGGGATGATGGATAGATGTCTTCCTTCAACTGGATTAAATATAGGCAACAATGGAAGCCTCATGGGGTAGGGTAAGGAGTACTGGATGGAAGTCAGAAGTCCTAAATCCTTGTCCCAGATTGATTTGCATGATCTTGAGCTCGGTACTTCATCTTTCTGGGCCTTGATTTCCCCATATGCAAAACATCACTACATCTCTAACATCCTGTAATCTTGCAAATGGCCAGGGGGTCCAGCTAGCCCCTTGCAGGATCAGATCCTGCAGTGAGCGTGACCATAAGCTCCCGCTGGGCCACACAGTTGTCCCTTTTTGGAGTCAGCCCTGGGCTTGTGCCTCTGCCTCTTTCTCTCCTTTCACGTCTGTTGGGTGCTTCCAGACAAATCTGGGTGCTTCTCAGTTCCTTATGTGGGAATAGGAGGTGATGAAAAAATGCCCAAGGATCTTGAGCCTCCTTGGCCTCTGAGATGTTTAAGTTCACTCTGCCAAGGACATATTTGAAGATACATCTTGAAATTTAAGTTCTTATGGAAAGAGAATTGATATTTTCTGTGAATAGTTGCAAATTTTTTTTCTGGGCCTCTGAGCTGTGTAAGAGGAAGAAGTATGGCTGTGGCTGTGTGTGTCTCTGACTGGGAGGTAGCGGTCGCATTAGAGGTCAGAGTTTGACATTCTCTGCCATTATTGTGCTAGTGCAGTTCGCACAACTCAAAATTTCTAGTGCTTGTCTTGGTGTTCCCACTATTATATCTTACAATGAAAAAATGTGTCCAAGAATATCCAAAGAGCATCTTCTCTTGTGGAATTTGTACAGCAGCGCAAAAGCTAGAATAAGGGACACAGAAAAGAAGGCTTCTAGGTGTTCTGCCAGGTGAGACTGAAGGGCGTGGGATGCAGGGAGGGTTTGGGATTAAGGGGTTCGAGTCTTTAGCAGAACTAAAAGTGCAGTCCTAGGTAGGTGCTACATGGACCGCCGTGAAGTCTGTGGTGTTCCAAATAGAATGCAAATCAATCAATGGAAGGAGGCAAGCTTGTAATCAAACATCCAGAAAAACTTTTTATTAATTGAACACACTTCAATTTTTAATTGCAATTAAATTTTTAAAAATTTAATTTTTAAAAGCAAGCAAGAAAGCATACAGAAAAATAATTTAAAACCTTACTTTAAGCTGTTTAGCTTTTGACCTCTTGCATAACAGATATTACTTAACATAAATATATCACTGCATCCTGATTCAAGGGGCTTCTAAGAAACATTGGCTGCAGAATGAGAGTGTATTGGCCCCACTAAACATGCCTCAAGGGTTCTTGCAGTGAAGAAGGAGCTTTCAGAGAACTCCCAACAAATGTCTCTGAGACTTAATTTAGATGTGATTTCTGTATTGTCCTGTAGAGGTCGGGCTTCTGAAACACCCATGCCTAGGCATTCCAAGCCATTCAAAGCTCCCTAGAGCCTTAGTGTCCTCACATGCCCCACCCTGCACCTCATCCGAAACGAAACCTCAGAGCCCTAATCATGAGTACTCATGACACTAGCATAAATAATACGGATGAGGTGTTTATAAGGAACTCCCAATACAGAGCCGTGCCAACTCCTGTCAAGCTGATTACTGTGGAACACTGCAGCACATGACGCCCTGTGTTGTGGGGGAAAACACCAGACTCCACAAGGCTCAGAGAGAGAATAGCGGCAGCTCGTCATCCATTAGTGAACCAAACACCGGCTCTTTCATCTGCAGAACAATGAAGCCAAGTGAATACATCCTAAACTTAAACGGAGCATCACATTATCGGGCCCCCTGCAGGGCATTTGAATCCTGCTGGCTACATGGATGTTGTGTGCTCTGCTCATTTTCACCTGCCATTCTTTCTTTCACAAGCAGTCAAGTCAATGTGTAATGAGGTGGTGCCCGAACAGTGTGAAACTCCTAGAATTCCTGCCTGCAAACTGTTGCTTTCCCAAATCACTCCTAATGAATGAAGTTATTACTTTATTAGGAGTGATTCTGTAGGAAATCACCAACGTGATGACCTCTTAGTTTTTCAGGACCAGCTCATCAGTCACTTTCAGGACTGGTTTTGATGAGAACAACAGAGAGATCAGGAGTTATGATGTGCTCAGCAAGCACCTTATCAAAATCCCAAAGCCCTCAAAACCCAGACACAGGATCAGCTGAGAAACCAGTGCCTTACCTGGGAAACGCAGGGTTCTGATGGAAGCCAGAGGTCCAAGAGTCTAAGCTTTGCCAACTCCATCGGAAGCTGGGTTTCCATGGCACACGTGTGACCTCCGTCCCCTCTGGGGTGGGCCATTGTGTGCAGCACCAGTGGAAGCATGCAGGGCTTGACTGCACTGTGCCAGACGGGAAATGCCGTGAGGAGGGCAGCAACTCTTCCCAAGTTCAATGACTCTCCTCTAGGGAACAGTGTGGGGAGGGCTCCAGGGTCCAGTTCACCTGGCTTCCAGGCCCAGCTTGCCCATCTGTTAGTTGTGTGACACTAATCAGTGATCATAGGGTGCTAAATAAAATCACGTGTACCTCTTAGGTGCATTCGATGTTATTGATCTTTTCCTTCTTCTTAACTTGTGTGATCTCTCTCAACCTCTTCATCTCCTTGCAGGCTTGTACAACATTCAGTGGTGGAATTTCTCAAGGCTTGGTCCTGGGGCCTCTTTTCCTCTTGCTCTGTCTTCTCTCCCCTCAGAGTCTTAACCATGCACATGGTTTTAATTCATCTCAGAAATGAGTCATTGATTTATATCTCAAGGCCAGGCCATCCTCTCCTCTGAGCCCCAAATAGTAAAATCAGATGCAAATCGTAAAATCACTTGATGTCATCACTGGGATGTCTCCAGAGCATCTCAGACTTGGTGTATAAAAAATCAGACTCATCCTGGCTAACATGGTGAAACCCCGTCTCTACTAAACATACAAAAAAATTAGCTGGGCGTGGTGGTGGGTGCCTGTAGTCCCAGCTACTCGGGAGGCTGAGGCAGGAGAATGGTGTGAACCCGGGAGGTGGAGCTTGCAATGAGCTGAGATAGTGCCACTGCACTCCAGCCTGGGCAACAGAGCGAGACTTCGTCTCAAAAAAAAAAAAAAAAAAAAAAATCAGACTCACGATCCTTCCCATCCTTCCCATTCCCAAATCTGGCCCTTATCTGTGTTCCCATTTCAGAGAACTGTCCCACTTTCCACACATTTGCTCAAGCCTGAAGCCTTAGAAGCATCTTCAAGTCTCCTTCTATCTCACTTCTATATTCAACTCATCATTAAATCTGGCCAATGTTGCTGTCTGGATTCCTCTTGAACCCATCTATTTCTCTCCGTTAGATGCCGTGCTTATCTAAGCTATTGCCATCTCTCACCTGGTTACTGTAAGAGCTGTCTAACTAGACTGTCCCATCCACATCTGCACTCCCACACCCAATCCATTCGGCATTCTGCACAGGAGAGATGTGTTGAATATGCAGACCTAATTGTATAGGTTTAATGTCTTAACTGTCTTTCCCTTTCTTTTGGAATGAAAAGCAAAAGCCTAGCTTGGCTCAAGGGTGCTGCCTAGTTTTCCCATCTGTGCTGCTTCAGCTTCAGCTCATGTCACCCATTCCTGCCACTTATGGTTTCCAGCCACACTGCCTTCTCCCGGGTCCTCCCTCTTCAGTGTCTTGCCCAGGATTCCCACTACCTGGAATCCATCCCACCTCCTACCACACAGCTTATCTGCTTCTTATCCTTCAGATGTCAACTCCTTTTCTGTGACCCCAGGGAAGCTCTTTGTGTCCTCCATGGTGGGCCAGCTCCCGCTACACACCCTCTCACAGCATCGTGGACTGGTCCTGCAGAGCACTCAACTCAGCTGTGTCATTCTGTTTCCCAGTGCACCCTGCTGCTTCATGAGCTTCTGGTCACTACTTTATCTCCAGCTCTTAGTATAATGTCTGGCAAATAAGTAGTTGCACAACAAATATTTGTTGAATGAATCAATACTTGTGAACTTAGACAAGATATTTAACCTATTGCTAATACTCAGTTTCCTCATGTGTCAAAATGAGGAAGGCAATACCTACATACTAGGATCATGAGGATTAATCAAAGTCAAATTCAACTGAGAGTACCTAGTTGGCATAATGTTTGGCTCAAAGGAAGTGCTTGACAAATGTTTTCTCCTTCTGTGTACACATAAAAGACCTAGGATATGGGATGCGCTGAGCTGTGGGATGAACTTTACTTTGCCTCCTGGGACAGTTGTAAAGGCTGGGCAGGTGTCAGGGCCAAGGGTGCACCCACTGAGGTCTGTTATTAGCAAATAAGAGAGAGCAGGTTGGACAATAGAAAGAAGAGCTGCCTCACTGCTGTGATTAGACAGTGAGGGCAAGAGCAGCACAGATACTCAGCAATGAGAAATCGCAGGACAGCCTTCACCAAGTGGGCATGGGACCCCTGGGCGTGTGGGGTCTCTCAGCCCCGCACACATGCACAGCATCCACCAGCAACATTCTTCGTTTCCTGTGCAGGGCAATGGTGTACTATCTTACCCGGAAGTTCTTAAATACATGTGTGGAGGGCACTGCTTTTTTCTTCTACTTTTGTTTTTCTCTGTGTGATCAAGATGAGACGTGATTAGTTCTGAGGCGATGGGGAAGGCTGGGGAATGAGCAAGAGAAGTAGGGGGCCAGCAGGTCATCAGGAAGTGTCTTAGTTTTGTCATCCCCATCTGGATTCAGCAGAAGGTACCAGTGTTACATCCCATCCTGTCCCACAGTGCCGCGTGCCCTCCTTCCTGTAGTTCCCACGTGGAGCTGCACCTGCAGCTTTGCCTCACACCTGTCCTCAGTGGGTTACATCTTGTGTGTGACTTGGTTCCTTGGTGTCCATTGGGTTTTTCCTGTTTCCATTTTCAGGTTACTTGGTTTACAGTGCATCCTATGAAGACTTCATCAGGAACAAGTGGTCCACTCAAGCTTCATCAGTAACTCACTTGCCCATTGAGAACCTAAAGCCCAACACGAGGTATGATGTGTCAGTCATTTAGAAAAGATGAGACCCATGTGCATGGTTGCTGATTTGTTTTGGTTGGAAATGAAGGGAGGAATCAAAATGTTTTTGTGATTTCTTTGAATACCCTGTTTGGTTCTAATAGAATGTCAATGCATGCTTACCATATGTCATATAAGTTTCTTAGAAGAAATGACTGTATGTATTGTCATTGTTAGGCTATTGTGCTTATATTTTCCTCCCTGTTTACCTAAACACTACCTGCCATTAGGGAAAGAAAAGTTGTTACCTGTGTTGAAAGAATTGGTCCATTTTTAGTCCCAATATTGTGGCACTAGGCATCGTAACCTTCATATGTGAAAATGGAGCTGCAATCACTAAACACTTTAATGAACTGGTTCCCAAACTCTGTGACATAGAAGTTCACATCATTCAAGAAAGATGCATTTTACACATTTGTAGAGGTTATAAGCATGTCTTCATAAACTAGGCGTGGCTGGCCAGAGAATCATTTTGGAAGCCAGAGTTTATTGCCCTTGGCATGAAATAGGCAAAACTGGCTCCCAGGAGCACAAAGAGAGTGACTGTTCTTTCCCCTTTTATGCCATCTGGTTTTGGTGGTAATGACCCTCGGAAAGCTCCTGGGTGGGTGAGCATGGGAAAGCACCAAGCACTTGAGGGTCAAGAGTGGTGTGCTGGTAAACTGGCTCTCTGGGAAAAAACTTCCTTGGTTGATAGCATTTGCCAATTTCTATGGTGTAAATACTACCATTTTGGCCAATTTTAAGCCACCATGGGCTTGCAGACTTCCTGAATACTTAATGACTGGCTCTCACAAGCTGGTACAAATGGGTCCAGCAGACTGCTGTTGTGGGGAGCCACCATATTTGCCTAGCAAAGAGCTCGAAGTGAGGTGAGGGTGCACCCAAGGCCTCTCATTTTCTACACAGGCCGAGGAACATGGAGGAGGTTGGAACAAAATGGCCCTCATTAGACAGGCATGTGGTAAAGGGTGTAGAATCTGAACACTAGCTGTGGGCACCGAAAGGCTACTGAATGAGCTGTGAATTTTCCTCAAGACATTTTAATGTGCCATTTGGGCCCGCTTGAGCTGAGCTTTCATAAATTGTTATGAATTTTGGGATTTGGCAAATTAAAAGCAAGTAGTAAACCAGGAAACTGAGAAAGCACTTTTTAAAAACCTTTTCCCTAATAGTAATGGCAAGTTAATTTTTTAATCAATTAGAGAAAACAAAACCAACAAAATTAGAGAAAATGGAGTCAATGTCTTTTTTTTTTTTTTTTTTTTTTTTGGGCGTGTGCAGAGTGACAATGCTTTTGCAGCACAGCCCTAGTATCAAAAAGCCAAGAGGCCTTCCGGAGGCCTTGCCACAGAGCTACTTACAATAGAATCTGAATCACAGCCTCCTGACTCGCCGAGTCCAGCGTTCTTTCTACAACTTCTGCTGCCAGACTGATGTTGAGTTTTGAGTCATGTCAGGAGGGTTATGTAGGGCGATGGTTTACTTGTTATTTCAACAGGTATTAGAGAATGTGCATGGCTCATTCAGTCAGTCCTTACTACACACTTCCTGAGCGCAAGGTGGAACATCTGGGCTGGGCTGGGGAAAATACACATGGCCCTGCCCTCAAGGAGCTTACAGTCTGGTAGAAGAGGCAGATTTTTTAAAAAACAACATAAATATAAACCTCCCCTGGTGGGTGTACGTCTCCAAGTACATCATGCTTTGAGAGTATATAATGGGGGATTTTTTTTCTTTATGAGCTTGGGGATAGAGAGGGGAGTCATATGAGGTTCTCTGGGAAAGTAAAATCTGAACTATAAGAATCAGTCATCCTGCAGAGAAGGCTGTGCTCCCAGCAGAGAGGATGTCTCAAAGAAGTGTGTGTCCTAGGAAATAAAGGAGGCCGATTGGGAGGAAGGGTGAGGAGAGGCGGGACAGACAGTGCCAGGGGCTCTTGGGTTGGCCCCACACACGCTCAGTGCCTTGAGGCAGAGGAGGAGCAGCAGCTGCTAATCTTCCTCTCCTGAGGTGCCCACCTGCTTATGTGCTCTTCTGGTAGAGACGCTGGCAGCTCCTCCTGCATTTCCTCAAAACCCTTCTGAGCAGCTGCTAAATTTTAGAGCTAAGAAAGTACAAGTGTGATGTAAGGACACTCATTTTCCCCTGTGTCACTAGAATGCAGATCATATCTGGGGAATTCACTTTCGTCATCTCAGTCTTCATGGGGGCTCTCTTGAGAAGCCAGCTTCTGAGTCAATACAGGGGAGACCAGAAGTCAGTCTACCCAAAAGAGGGGCCAGGGCATAAAAGTGAGCTTTGGTTATTTACAACTGGATCTTGCTTTTGACTTTAAGTGAGCATTGTCTACCTTAGTCACCAGACAGAGTCCCAAAGAACTCTTCGGAGTCTGCATATTTTAAATCCATGCTTAAAACACACAGACTTGTCATGATTGAGGCTGTTCAAAAGAAGGTGCCAGAAACTTATATAAGAAGGCGAGGCATGGATTGCTTTTGTTACTTGGCTGAGGCAGAGACTATTCAGAGTATGAAATGTATACTTTTAGCCCATCAAAAAAGTTTCATGTAGGTTTTAAAAATGGAATTATGCTTTTTGCTTAATTTCATATTGTTTTTCAGCTCAGCATATTTAAATTTACTTTGATAGCTTAGATGAGGTTTTAATGGGAATATGTCTTTGGAATGGTCACATGTGAGTTTCTGGAGGCCTAGAATCATTGTGTCAACAGGGAAGGTGGATTTGGAGAATATTTAGGCTTCAGTGTCAAAACAAAATCGATACAAACAGATCCATCTGAATAGTGGTTCTCAGCCCGTCAGTCACCCTTCTGCCACCTCCTTGATGGCATAGAGGCACTTCCCTCCTTGACGTTGACTACTCAGCAGAAGTGTCCCATGGAGCCCCTGAGTATGCATCCTTCCTTATGTTTTAATTTCCTTTTCAAAAAAAGTATCTGTAAAGTTTGCCCAGGACTGGAAATGTATGCCAAACCCACTGCTCAAACTGCCTGCAGAGTTTTGCCTTAAATAACTCCACAACCACTGCATAAAAGTACGCGTAACTGGGAAAACATGAGCTGCTGAGTGAATTGAGATTTGGAAACTCATATGTTCTTAATTGTGCATATCTTTTTATTTAAATTGCAATAAAAAGAATACTCCTAAATAAGATGCAAATGGCTTAGGAAGACTAATTTTACCCAATGGCTTTTCTTTGCTTTCTGCTTAATCAAACTCAAAGTAAAGTATCTCTGTTCTGAGGCCAGAGACTGCCTTGGTGATCCAGCAGCTCAGAAGGCTTGAGGCCAAGGCTGTTGGTGCAATAGGCCTAATAACCCTTTGCTCTCTGAATAGGAATAATTCGCTTTTTAAAAATGTAGTGCATTTTAATTAGTACATGGAATTTGTGTGCCTGACTTAATCAAATAAAGAATTTTATAACATTTAAGTGTGACATTCTTACTGGCCAAAAGCCAGATAAGAGGTCCCTTATGAGCTCTCTAAAATGACAGAGCCACCAGGGATTCTTTACCTCTCTCTTCATCTGTAAGTAGCTAAGCACTAAAAAAGCACATAAAATATCTAGAATCAAGAGGTGAGGAAAGCACAAAGATTAAGATATAGTGGAACACAAATGTGGTGTTGGTCTTTATTACTTCTCTAACCACCATTCTTTTTCTTTTGCTTGTAAGAATGCAAATAAGATGCTTCGAGACTCAGTCTCTCTCCAGATGAGCTAGTTGACTCAGGCATCATGCTTTCCAGCACATTCTCTGTTCCAAGACAAAATTTAGCCCTACAGAAAAGCCTCTCTCTCCGGATCTTTCCCCCTTCCCCTTCTTGGACTTGTTTCTCTTTCCTTGAGGCGCAGAAGCTCGTAACTCAGTGACTTTTAAGGTGGTCCCTTCCCAGCTCCAGAGCCAACCACAGTGTTTCTCAGTGCACCCAATACACCATTGTCATGTTAGCTTCACTGAAGAGGCAGCCTCCAGCCAGGTTCATCCTCTCCCTGTCAACCATAAGTTGCGTGGTTGCTGGAGCAAACGTCCTGCTCTTTTGCATGGACTCCAGGGATATAGTTAGGTTATAATTTGAATTCTGCTTTGTAGTGTTTTGCTCCACCACCCTCTCTCTCTTGGGCTGTGGGACTGAAGCGGAGTCCAGAGTCTTAAACCTGAGCGAGAACAGGGCTAGAGGAGCGTCTCACCAGGGATGAGCTCAGGCGAGTCTGCGCAGAGCAGGGACAGTCCTGATGCAAAGGAACGTGTGCTCAGCAAGCAACCTGTGTTCTAATATGTCCCTTCTATTGCCATTAGCCATGTGTCTCTGCTATGTTAATTGTATTATTTAGAGAATTTATTCAAAACTGAGAAAGTTCAGAAAAAGACATGAAGAATCACTAGTGCTGTATGCGTTTGTAAAAAGTAGAACTCAAAGCCTGTCACGGTTCAGGTGTTCAGTAGTTTGGGAGTCTGTTTTGTTACACAGAAATCAAATACATGTCTCTTTCAAAATATATTTTCTTCCAACTTCAGGTATTATTTTAAAGTGCAAGCACAAAATCCTCATGGCTACGGACCTATCAGCCCTTCGGTCTCATTTGTCACCGAATCAGGTATGAATGACTTCACATTCTGATTTGTTTTACTTTTCTAGAAAATGAAATAAATAATCTAGCATGATGGCTACAATAGAATAAATCCTTACTTTTCTATTTAATGAGCTCATGTTGGATATCAGTTTCTAAAGTAAACATTATTTGCTTTGTGCTAGGTTAAAACTTGGATAATAAAATTAAAAGTAGTTTTCACGGGCTCTCTGAAGAACAGAAAGGTCAAATTCCAATGAAAGGAAAAAATCTAGATTTCAACAACATGGGAAAGATAAAGTTGACTCTATCTGTACAAAACTTAGTTGCAGAGTTTTAAAAAAATTATTGCAAGCACCTGAAGAACACACAAGTCATGTGGCTGACAGGAAGTTGCCTTTCCAATGAGCCAAGACATTGGATTCCCCCTTTAGTAGAAGGCAGATATATCTTTAATTAATATTGAGAGGTTAATTACAGTATCATTCAGTCTTATAAGCAGTATCATTCAGAGCATGCCCTTGCATTTTGGGGTGCTGGTGGGCAGAGCTCTCAGTCCCTTCAAGAAAATGTTCCTGGTCAGGGGTGGTGGCTCATGCTGTAATCCCAACACTTTGGGAAGCCAAGGTGGGATGATCTCTTGAGACCAGGAGTTCAAGACCAGCTTGAGCAACACAGGGAGGTCCTGTTTCTACAAAAAAAAATTTTTTTTTAATTAGCCAGGCCTGGTGGTGCATGTCTGTAGTCCCAGCTACTCAGGAGGCTGAAAAGGGAGGATGGTTTGAGCCCAGAAGGTTGAGCCATAGTGAGCCGTGATCTTGCCACTGCCCTCCAGCTTGGGTAACAGAGTGAGACCTTGTCTCTGAAAACATAGTTCCTATGACCTATGGTCTAATGTAGCACATGCAGAGCCAGCTACTGTGACAGTTCTTGGCCTAGAGACTTTTCCATGTAGGAAGCCAGGCTGAGTTCAGAGCAACCCAGCTGAGCCAGCCCTGCACCCAGCTTCTATTTGGCTAGGTTACCTTCTACATGCAGTCTGAGCCCAGAAAATGGGTCATTGGAAGATATTTTTAAGTGTAATGATTTAAAAATCTACTGAGTCAAAATAAATGAAAACATAAAATCTTTTGTAAGAATATGCTTTATACCAGAAATGTAGGCAAAAGACCTCAAACATGTTTTCATCTATTTATTTAAGAAATATGTTTCTGTTAGTAATTAGGAAACAGCAAGAGAAAACTATTATCTGTGGTTAATTTGCTAAAGTAAGGGATGTGTCTGTGATTATGACCACATTTCCTAAAAACAAGGTGGACCTTGGCAACTATCAGAAGCAATGTGAAAAAAATATTTTAAAAAATTCAAATCCAAAAAGCTATCAAGAAACTCCAATCTGAAATCTTTCTGAGAGTAGAAGTGATATACACGTAACTTCTGGAGCTGCAATCTAAAGTTTTGATAAAACAGCTGTCTTCTACCTTCTCCTCCAAGAAAAACTCCTAACTCATTCTTTATGGCCTCCAAGGGATGGGTGAGGAAAATTCAAGGCCCCACCCTACCCTCTGAATAGGAATCTCTCTAGGAAACACTTTCAATGAGCTCCCAGAGGAGCCTCACACACATGAAAATTGGACAATTAACTTGCTCTGGTCATCTTCCTTTATTCCATCAGTTTATTCAAGTTTCTCCTTCATTTTGTGATAACCTGCTGAAAATGGCTAGGCGAGCAACAGGCAAACGATAAAGTCAGTGAATTATGGCATTTGCCAAACACAACAATTGGAAAATTAATATAGAAAGTCAACCTAGTGTGTGACACAGGCTGTGCCATGAGTTCAGGGTTTTGTTGTCTGTGCTGGTGTCATTTTGTTTGTTTCACTCCACCTGCCCTGGGGTATTTGGGACTTTTTTGGCAGACTGCTGAACTTCAGTTCAGAGCAGGGGAGCAAAGCAAGCATTTGACACTTATGGCCATGGTGTGTCCCTCTATTTTGTGGATAGCAGAGGACATCAGAACAAATGGTCTGTACAAAGCACAGCCTAGGGAGATTTGGGGGTGATGGAAACATTTTGCAGGTTGATTTTGGCAGGATTCCATGAACCGATGCAGGCGTGAACAGTCATAGGATACATATCCTAAAACAGCAATTTACTGTATGATATTTTTTTCAAAAATAAAAAATGAATGGTCTAGATTTACCTAGTTTGTGGCATTTTATAAAAATGAACTTTTTTGGCTGGCCACGGTGGCTCACTCCTGTAATCCCAGCACTTTGGGAGGCTGAGTCAGGCGGATCACGAGGTCACGAGATCAAGACCATCCTGGCTAACACAGTGAAACCCTGTCTGTACTAAAAATACAAAAAATTAGCTAGGTGTGGTGGCGGGCGCCTGTAGTCCCAGCTACTCGGGAGACTGAGGCAGGAGAATGGCATGAAGCCGGGAGACGGAGCTTGCAGTGAGCCAAGATTGCGCCACTGCACTCCAGCCTGGGTGACAGAGCGAGACTCCATCTAAAAATAAAATAAGATAAAATAAAAATAAAATAAAAAATAAAAAATTAGCCAGGCATGATGGTACATGCCTGTAATCTCAGCTACTCAGGAGGCTGAGGCAGGAGAATCACTTGAACCCAGGAGGTTGAGGTTGCGGTGAGCCGAGATCGTGCCATTGCACTCCAGCCTGGGCAACAAGAGCAAAACTCCGTCTCAAACAAAACAAAACAAAACAAAACAAACAAACAAACAAAAAAAGAAATTTTTCTAAAGCAGAATTCCTTAAAAAGCTAGTGTCATATTCTCTTAAGTGGTGTTACTTGGGCTAAGGTAGAGACAGGTTTTACATTTGTTGAGGTATAAATGGCATACAGTAACCTGCACCTACTTGAAGTGTACATCTTAATATATTTTGAGTTGTGCTTATACCCATGAAGCCATTGTCACTGTCAAGATAGTGAGCATATCTGTCTGCTGGACAGTTTCCTCCTGCTACTGTGCAATGCAGCTTTCCCAGGCCCCTTGTCTCTCTAGTTTATAGGCAAACATTCATCTGCTTCCTGTCACTATAGATCAGTTTGCACTTTCTAGATTTGGGTATCAGTAGACTCATACAGTATGAACTCCTTTGACTGGCTTCTCTCACCTAGCATAATCATTTTGAGATTCATCCAAACCATTGTGTGTATCATTAGTTCACTCTCTTTTACTAGTGAGCAGTATTTCCTTGTATGGCTGTGCTACAGTTTGTTTACCTAGTCAGATCACCTGTTGATAAACACTTGTGTTGTTTCTACTTTTTGACTATTACAAACAAAGATGCTATAAACATTTATGTGGAAGTGTTTGGATGGACATATGTTTCCATTTCTCTTGGATAAATGACTGAGTGGAATGGGTGGATTGTGTAGTAGGTGTACGCTCACCTTTTTAAGAAACCACCACACTATGTTCTAAAGGTAGACAATTTTTTTAAATGAGTACTGAATTATTTTGTAATATATAATATCAAAACCTTACTATTTTCAGGGATCCACAGCTTCTATGTAAATAGCAACACACTCTAACTAGAAAACAGTATTTCTCAAAAGGAAATGTTTAGAAAATAAAACCAAGGAAAACGTTGGCATCTATCAAACCTTATCTTTTTCTTTATTCTAATTTGGTTAGCTATTTCAGTTACACTAACCATTTAAAGAATTGCATGATTGTGAAATATGGCACAGAGTCCATTATTTCTTTTTCATTCTACAGATAATCCTCTGCTTGTTGTGAGGCCCCCAGGTAAGTTTATCTTCTTGATAATCTGGACATTCTGGTAATCAAGTTGAATATTGAATATGAGATTGTTGTGATTACTCACAATTAGAAAGTCTGGACCATCTTCACAATTTTCTGTCAACTTCTATGCTTTCCTTGCACTCGTCATCCTGATCTTCTTTACTCTGTGGGAAAGAATGACCTGGGAATTTTAAAATAGAGCCATAGCAATCAACATCTATGAAAAAACACTATGGAGTAGCCAGTCCTATGAAACAGATACTTTATTTTCATGACCATTTGAATATTTTAAATCACTGGAAAGGTAGCAAAGTGCAACAAGTAAAACAGCAAGTTTTACATTGTTTTTCAAGGAAATTGAGAAAGCCTTGTTGCTTAACTGCAAATCAGGTCTTCTGAGTGGCAAGAAGTGGAGTCTATGCAGAGGGACCTGGGGACAGGATGGCATGCCCCAAAAGACCCAATCTGCCCTTACAGCTTATTTCTCTTGCTGTTTAAAAACTTCTTAACTCTGAGAATCCCTTATTGAAATGTGAATACTTTAAATATGTTCAGGTAAATGGAATGCCCCAAATGTACTTTAGTACTAAAAAAGACAGAGAAAGAGAAGGAGGGCAGGAAAATTTTGCTCAAAAAAGCCCTGCAAGGCTGGGCATGGTGGCTCATTCCTGTAATCCTAGCACTTTGGGAGGCCAAGGTGGGCGGATCGCAAGATCAGGAGTTTGAGACCAGCCTGACCAATATGGTGAAACCCCGTCTCTACTAAAAATACAAAAATTAGCCGGGTGTGGTGGTGTGCACCTGTAATCCCAGCTATTCAGGAGGCTGAGGCAGGATAATCCCTTGAACCCAGGAGGTGGAGGTTGCAGTGAGCCGAGATCGTGCCACTGCACTCCAGCCTGGGTGACAGAGTGAGACTCCATCAAAAACAAACAAACAACAACAACACAACACAAACAAACAAACAAACAAAAAGCCCTGTAAGGAAAGGAAGGTACAGGAAGTCAGTCCAATTTCCTGGCACTTTGTGTGAGAAGACACACTGTGGAGTGCTTACCCTTAGCAGGTGTGTTTTGTGTTGTCAAGGCGGTGAGCCTATCTGGATCCCATTCGCTTTCAAACATGATCCCAGCTACACGGACTGCCATGGACGGCAATATGTGAAGCGCACGTGGTATCGAAAGTTCGTGGGAGTTGTTCTTTGTAATTCACTGAGGTATAAAATCTACCTCAGTGACAACCTGAAAGGTAAGTCTTTGTGCATGGTTGGCTATGGAAGGTATGGAACATTTTGATTTATCAAGTACAAACTTGGCACCCCAGGTGCATCAGAATGTTTATGAGGGCTGGAACTACGATTATGGCTCACTCTGCCTCTAATACAAACCAATTTTACAGATTCTACTTTGAGGATACTAGTTTTTACACTGGCAACCCAAAAATATTTTAAAAGATTTACTATGTTGGCCGGGCACGGTGGCTCACACCTGTAATCGCAGCACTTTGGGAGGCCGAGGTGGGTGGATTACTTGAGATCAGGAATTCAAGACCAGCCTGGCCAACATGGTGAAACCCATCTCTACTAAAAAGAAATAAAAAATGAACAAATGAAAAATTCACTATGTCTTAGGAATGACATAGTGACTGGCTATGTCATTCCAAAATTCTATTAGAAATCTAGGGTTTTTTTTTTTTTTGCCACTAATACAATAATAATGAGTACGAGTGTGAGCTGGAATAATTGAGGAAAAGTTTCCTCTCCAGCCCCTGACACAGCCACAACTTTACAGAGAAAAAATGTAAATGGTGGAACATATATCAGCAGTAATATTTGTTCTGTGTCCTAATAAAAATCACATTGTTTTTATCATGGTGGGAGATTAAAACAAAGAATAACTCGAGTGCTTTGAGCTGCTAACACTTCCTAATGCGATTTCTATTCAGCTGGCTTTTCACTGACCCACCGACACAGCAAATTTGTTTTTTATTTTTAAACTTGCACAACTTTAAATTTTTCAGTGTATACATTGTTAAAACTTTACCTCAGCTGGTCTACATTTTGTTGTTGGTCAAAAATATATTTTGGGCATTTTTTGTTGTTTTTCTTTTTCTTGTTAGTAGTGATCATTTAAAAACTATCAAAACAAAGTCCCTCCTTCGACCCCAACCCTAGCAATTTATGTGTATATACTTCTCCCCACAAGTGCGGTCTGTCTCTCTCTCTCTCTCTGCTCTTTTCTTTCTCTTCCATCACTGTCCTTTTCCTCCCCTGCTTCAGAATTCCTAGGAGAGGCTGCATAACCATGTGTCACATCCCAGGATTGGGAGAAACAAGTTTGTCCTACTGTGCAGCCATGGCTCAGGACCATGGACAGCGTCTCATGCCACAGGCCCGCCCCCTCCTAGTTACACATGAAAATAGATTCTTCTATTTGTATAGACCTTCCTGCTTTTCATAATAACTTCATGATGTATTCTCCAGCTATCATAGTTTTCATCGTTCCTTTTTTTTTAGAACTAAGGAATAGAAAAGTCTACTCGAAACTGCCTATAGTGTTAATGCTGTAGTTCCAACTTACTGGACATCATTAAGTATTTAGCATACTTTGATCTTGCTGAATTCTTACAACCTTTATGAGATTGGTGCCATTATCACCATTTTCAGACATGAAAAATACAGCACACACAGTTTAAGTAATATGCTGAATTCAAACAGTCTCCAAAGCTTGTGCAAAAAAACTCCTAAACCAGTTGTGACTTTCTGTACCTAGTCATGGACTCAATCAATTCCTTCATGCAGATACATTCTACAGCATTGGAGACAGCTGGGGAAGAGGTGAAGACCATTGCCAATTTGTGGATTCACACCTTGATGGAAGAACAGGGCCTCAGTCCTATGTAGAAGCCCTCCCTACTATTCAAGGTAATACAAACAAATGCCTGATATATTACCCTGGGAGGTGGGAGAGAAGGATTAATAGAGGGGGAAAATCCACAGTAGGTCTGCCTTTGCCTTGTCATTCGAAGATGGATGTTGGGAGCACTTAAGGTCATAAAAATAAATAAAATAAAGAATCAACAAAATACTTCCATTATGTATGGGTGAGGGGGTGAGTCTCAAGGAGGTGGGGAATGGCATGAACAAAGGTACAGAGAAGGCAAAGATAAACACACATGCAGACCTACCGTGATATGTTTCAGGAGGTAACGTATAAGCTATTTGATTGTGGCATTATAAGGTGAAGACAAAATACACTAATTTCAAAGGTTAACAATTTAATGTTACTAACTCTCTCGGTCTCCAAATGAATAAACAGAACAACTGAGTACAGTCTAGCACCCTTTTGACTATGCACTCAGCTCTGAGTGATCAGGTATTTTCCAGACATGAGATGCTCTGATTTGCTAAATTTTTAGATTGGAAAAAATGCTGTAGGTAGCTACATGAATTACCCATTTTCAAAAAATAAAATACAGTAAAATACAGAAAAGAGTAAAATAAGCATATTAGTCAAGGTTCTCTTATCCAAAGAAACAATCAATAGGATCTATCTCTCTCTCTCTATATCTATCTATCCACCCATCCATCTATCCGTCTCTCTCTCTCTATCATCTATCTATATCTATCTACTCATCTACCTATCTATCCATCTATGTATGTATGTATGTATCCATCCATCTCTCTATCCATCTATCTATCCATCTATGTATGTATGTATGTATCCATCCATCTCTCTATCCATCTATCTATCCATCCACCCATCTATCCATCTATGCATCCATCTATCTATCTATCTATCTATCATCTATCATCCATCCATGTATCTATTATTAATCTATCTACACATCTACTTATGTATGTGTGTATCTATCCGTCCATTTATCTATTCATCTATCTATCTATCCATACTGTCTATCCTTATATTTATAACTATCTATCCATCCGTTCATCTGTTTGTCTATCTCTCTATCCATCATCTATCTATCCATACTTCAATCTATCTAACCACCTATCCATGTATCTATTTATCCATCCATCCATCCATCCATCCATCCATCCACCCACCTCTAGGTATCTATCTATCTATCTATCTATCTGTCTGTCTGTCTGTCTATCTATCTATCTATCTATCTATCTATCTATCTATCCACTTGTTTATCTAGGTATCCATCCATCTGTCCATCCATCTATCTATCCATCTGTCTATGTATGTATGTATGCATGTATGTATCCATCCATTATCTACCTATTCACATCTATCTATCATCTGTCTATCTATCTATCTATCTATCTATCTATCTATCTATCTATCTATCATCTATCTATCCATCCATCCATCTATTCTATCTATCTATCTATCTATCTATCTATCTATCTATCTATCTATCCATTTGTTTATCTAGGTATCCATCCATCTGCCCATCCATCTATCTATCCATCTGTCTATGTATGTATGTATGTATGTATGTATGTATGTATGTATCCATCCATTATCTACCTATTCACATCTATCTATCTATCTATCTATCTATCTATCTATCTATCTATCTATCCATCCATCCATCCTATCTGTCTGTCTGTCTGTCTATCTATCTATCTATCTATCTATCTTATTATTTTAAAGAACCATCTCACACAATTGTGCAAACTGAAGTCCAAAATCTGCAGGGTAGGTTGTCAGGTTGGAGATCCAGGGAAGAGCTGATGTTGTAGTTCAAATCCAAAGGCCACTTGCAGGCAGAGTTACCTCTGGTTAGGGGAACCTCAGTCTTTTTCTATTCAGGCCTTTGAATGATTGGACAAGGCCCACCCACAATATGGAGGGTCACCTGCTCTAGTCAGTCTGGTGATTTAGATGTTAATCTTGGCCAGGCACTGTGGCTCACACCTGTAATCCCAGCACCTTGGGAGGCTGATGTGGGAGGATTGCCTGAGCCCAGGAGTTTGAGACCAGCCTAGGCAACATAGTGAGACCCCATCTCTACAAAAAATAAAAAAATTATCCAGGTGTGGTGGTGCATGCCTGTAGTCCCAGCTACCCAGGAGGCTGAGATGGGAGGACTGCTTGAGCTGGAGAGGTCTAGGCTGCAGTGACCTACAGGTGACCTAGTGATCTAGAGGTCTAGGCTGCCTTTTGGTCAAAGAGCCATTTGGTCTGTCCTGCAAGTCTGTCTTGGTTTTGCGGCCCCACTGCAAGAGGACAACAGACTGGGTAACAGAGCAAGATCTTATCTCCAAAATAAAGAAAAAGAAATAAAATAATAAATGGTAATCTCATCTAATAAATAGTTTACAAAAACATTTAATGTTGGATCAGATATATAGCCTAGTCCAGTCGACACATAAAATTAACTATTACAACAAATCTACAAACTATATCACCTTTCTTCATTTTTTTCTGGGTCTTACAGTCCCTCAGGGTTACTAGTGCCTGCATTATCCATATTCCATGGTGTCCCTATGACTGTGGTCATGGGACTGGCCCTGAACAGAGCTGCTGGGTATTCAACACACTCACTGGTGGAAGGGCAGGCAGCTATTTATTTGGCAAAAGTAAACAGGGCCAAGAGTGTGAGAGCAGTTACTGAGTTTCCAGAAAAATTTTTAGAAGGTTGGAACATCCCTCCTACTTCAAGGGAGAAATGGTCAGAAATGCTACAGGTTTTTTTTTGAGAGATTTCCTTGAAAAGACTAAAAATCTACCCCAGAGTCCAGGAAATAAGCCTTGGAGGATAGAGGTAAGTTGGGGGCCCTGAGCTCTGTAAGGATGGGGCAGGAATCTGGCTCAATGTCATCCATCCAGGTCAGGGCCTGCCCAGTAGTGAGTGCTGACTAGCAACTGGCTAAAATTATCTTCCTCCGTGGGGAGAGAGAGATCATGCCATCCTAGCTGTGTCACACATGTGTGGGGACTGGACAATCTCTACAGATCTGTTTGGGATAAAGAAATACTTTACACTTAGTCACTGGGTTCCTATGGAGGAGGCCTGAGCTGGTCCCCAGCTCCAGCATGGCCCCTGAGTTACAGCTGGGCTTTCCCAAAAGGCATAAGAGACAGGTGGGGAAGACCCCACCCCAGGCTGGGGTTGGGGCTGGGCCCGAGGTCCTGGCCCTTCCCCAGGGCTATGGCAACTACACACAAAAATGGTTCAGTTTATTTGAAAGTAGCATTTTGTCACAAGAACAACTTACCAGAGGCCTTCTGTCTGAAGGAGGCTGTAAGGATGAGTTCTACCTGTTGGTTCAGGGGCCTCTGATGCTTTTCCCCTCTCCTGTTGCCCTTCCAGGCTACTATCGCCAGTATCGTCAGGAGCCTGTCAGGTTTGGGAACATCGGCTTCGGAACCCCCTACTACTATGTGGGCTGGTACGAGTGTGGGGTCTCCATCCCTGGAAAGTGGTAATCACAGGACCGTCATGCTGCAAGCTTGCCCTGCCCAGCCCCACCAACTAAGTCGCACTAGGGGATGTGAGCAAAGACAGCCAGCGTGCTCAGCCCCACTACCCTAGGTGCCAGGAAGGTCACAGATGGACACTGGCCGTTCTGGTCATCTCAGTCTGGAACTCAGTCCCACTTCTTGGCCTGGACAATGAACAGGATTCAGTTTTGCTGTTAACTTTGCTTCTCTACTTTTTTTTGTTTGTTTGTAATAGCACATCCCAGAGACATCAGAAACCAGCAACTGATTCAGTGTGATTTCCAGACTTTTTAGGCATGAAATTTGGACACTTCAGTATTTCCAGGAATAGCATATGCACGCTGTTCTTGCTTCATGGAATGCTACATGCTTTCTGTTTTTCTCATTTTGGATTTCTCCAACACTAACTGAATTTAAGCTTCAGGTCCCTTTGTATGCAGTAGAACGGAATTATTAAAAACACCACCAAAGAAAATAAATATATCCTACTTGAGATTTACTCTATGGACTTACCCACTGCTAGAATAAATGTATCAAATCTTATTTGTAAATTCTCAATTTTGATATATATATGTATATATGCATATACATATCCACACTTGTCTGCAAGAATATTGATTAAAATTGCTAAATTTGTACTTGTTCACCAGATAAATGTGTGTGGGAATTTTTGGGCAAAAGTATTGTGTATTAACATCTTTTAGAAGCATCCAGGGATACATACTGTGCATACTCTAGGAACAGTGGAAGGTATGCATTCTTTTTGTGGGTGCTGCGGGGCTCTGAAATGATGAGGAGGATGAGATACCATCAGTATCAGTACTAGAACTGGCCACAACATTGACCACTGCACACCAAGTGCTTTCCACCTGAGGCGATGATCTTTCCACATCCACGGGGAAAATATATTTGTTGCCGCCATGGAGGCATATCCAGTATGTTCCAGATGGATAAAGATTTTAGATCCTAAATGATTTAAAAGTCTTGTTTTTAAGAATTTCCTTTGTCTTTCCTTCTTAGCTCAACATCTGCTCATTGAAATAGAAGCATCTTGCCTCTCTTGACTGTAGCACAAGAGGGTTTATTTAAAGACATTTCATTCTGATTATTATTATTATTTTTTTTTGAGATGGAGTTTCACTCTTGTTGCCCAGGCTGGTGTGCAAAGGCGCGATCTTGGCTCACCGCAACCTCTGCCTCCTGGGTTCAAGCGATTCTCCTGCTTCAGCTTCCAGAGTAGCTGGGATTACAGGCATGCACCACCACACCCGGCTAATTTTATATTTTTATTAGAGATGGGGTTTCTCCATGTTGGTCAGGCCGGTCTCGAACTCCTGACCTCAGGTGATCTGCCCGCCTCAGCCTCCCAAAGTGCTGGGATTGCAGGCGTGAGCCACCATGCCCAGCCCTCATTCTGATTATTTTTAAAACATGCTGTCCTTTCCATAAGCGTGGCTGGTCCCTGTCCCTAAGGCAGCACAGTGCCATGAAGGGCTTATCTTCTTTCACAAAGCTGTCAGCAGAAGAGCAGCAATGGTGGAAATGGGCCGGAGGCAATTGCTTTTCTGGGACCTTTGGACTGCACCCCTATGCAACCCATTCAACTGCAGAATGCAGTTCCCGCTCCTGGAGTTGATTATTATCAGTGCCAGCACTGAATTGAGGTGAAACCTAATGTGTCTGGCAGGTTTGAAGGTAAAATGTACAAAGACGGAAGTAACTTGGCAGGGTCTTTGTGACGGATCCATGATGTCTGATATTTTCCTCATATTCTACAATCTCCTTTCTACAGTCAACAACAGTAAAGAAAATACAAGCATTCTGACCTCCTGGAAAAGTACTAGAATTCCTTAGGGAGACAGATCATCTGTTATCCACGTTTTAGTTTGGAAAATAGGGTAGGAATCTTTAAGCAGCTTTGGGGTCTCTTATACATAAAAAGGGACTTCAAGAAGGAGATGGCCTATTTTTCACACTAATCCACATTCAAATATGCTTGCAATGCCAAGCCAAAGATAAGATCTTTAAATATAACTGAATTTCTTAATAAGCACATTACTTGCTTCCTTTATCTCCTCTCCCTCCAAATTTCTGTGTCAGCATCTGTATTAGTCAGTTTTCACACTGCTGATAAAGATATACCTGAGACTGGGTAATTTACAAAAGAAAGAGGTTTATTGGACTTACAGCTCCATGTGGGGAGGCCTCACAATCATGGCAGAAGATGAAAGGCACGTCTCACATGACTGCAGACAAGAGAAGAGAGGTTGTAAGGGGAAACTCCCATTTTTAAAACCATCAGATCTCGTGAGACTCATTCACTATCATGAGAACAGCACAGGAAAGGCTTGCCCCATGATTCAATAATCTCCCACAGGGTCCCTCCCACAACATGTGGGAATCATGGGAGCTACAAGATGAGATTTGGGTGGGGACACAGAGCCAAACCATATCAGCATCCACCAGCAGATTGCTCATTTCCTGCAAATGTTTTCTTGGGTCTAAATAACTCAGAATGCACGAGAAAAGAGCCATTTGGTCTGCCTAACAAGCCTGTATTGGCTATGGGGCCCCACTGGAAGAGGTGGGCATTAGGGCACAACATAGAGACACAAGTGACTGCTCCTCTGTGATTCGCCACCCCTGAGAGGAGTTTATGCTCACTTCACAGAAATACAAAGAATTCACTGGCATGCACTCATGCAACGATTTTTGAGCTCGGCCTGACATCTTTAGGCTGTATTTGATTACAGACATTTGAACGTTTATTAAAAATAAATGTTTGCAATTTTAGATGAAAATTACCATAATTCCCAAATGACAAGAGCTGCCAAAACAAAGACAAAAACAATGCATCCAAGCATAGGTGGTAAGACTGATTATCAATATTCTGCCCAAATTAACCAAATCTCCAGAACCGTGTAAATTCTGGAAGCCACATTTTAGGAAGGCTATTTGCAGGGAGATGCCAAGAAGGAGACATTCAAGTTAGTAAGAAGTTTGAAAGCCATTTCGTATAAAGTTAGGAAGAACTTGGTGGGAATGTTTACCTAAAGAGGGAAAACCTCTGTTTAAAAAGCCTGCGAGGAAGAGGACAGTTTGCCAACCCTTGAGGTCAGAAGTAGATACAAGTGGGAATCAGGAAAACAAAACTTGGCCCAATATGACAAAGAATTTTAGAAGGATCCAACTATCAAGTGAGCCTCCTTGGGAAACGATGAGATGTCTGTCCCTGAAAGACTAAATATAACTGGAAATGTCTAAACCTGCAACTTGAGGCCCCTGGCTTGTTTCTATGGCCTGTGAGCTCAGGACGTTTTTTATTTTTTATTTTTTTAACCTATTTAAAGGGTTGTAAGCAAAGCAGCTAAATAGTGTTCAACAGGGGCCACATGAGGTTCACAAGCCCTAAATATTTACTGTTTGGTCCTTTAGAAAACAGTTTTTGTACCTAGCCGGGCGTAGTAGCTCACGCCTGTAATCCCAGAACTTTGGGAGGCCGAGGTGGGCAGATCATGAGGTCAGGAGATCGAGACTATCCTGGCCAGCATAGTGAAACCCCATCTCTACTAAAAATACAAAAAAATTAGCTGGGGATGGCAGCGTGTGCCTGTAATCCCAGCTACTTGGGTGGCTGAGGCAGGAGAATCACTTGAACCCAGGAGGTGGAGGTTGCAGTGAGCCAAGATCGCGCCACTGCACTCCAGCCTGGGAGACAGAGGAAGACTCCATCTCAAAAAAAAAAAAAAAGAAAAAAAAAAAGAAAAAAGTTTTTGTACCCACAGATTAGCATTTTCTTGATGTCTGAAAAAAGTTTAAGCTATGTCCTAATTTAAAAATGAGCACAAACTACTTAACAGATGTCTGTTCCCTCTTCTCTTACTTAAATTATCTTTATTTTCACCATCACCTCCCAGTGCCGAACACCTGAGCTCTGTGTTTCGTGGTTGGATCCTGGGTTGCCAAGTTCCTATTTGGTCAGTCCCTGGCCTGTGGGGCGGTCTCAGGAAGTGGCATGCTCTTCACGAGGGATCGTTCATCTCCAATATAACCATTTTGTTAATAATAGTTGATAATTCCCAGCTTTTACCAGATGAGTTTTGACTTATTTTTCCTCCTTTGACCTGTTCAAGCTACATATCTTGGTCAGTTCGAGAGGGTGGGGGATTTGAGAATGTGAGGAGGAGTGGGGTTAGAAAGGGTTTGCCTATCTGGGCAAGGAAAGAGTTCCTAGTCGATTGGGCACAATGACAAAATGATTCCATGGATAGAATCGTCCCATGTTGCTGGAACACCTCACGTGTTGTGAACACCTTAAATTCCTGCCATCCCTTCTCTGATTCCCCACCTCCCTGTAGTTTGCACAGGATTTATCTCTCTGTAGCCCCGTCCTCCAACTCTACTCTGTCAGCCTCTCCTCCTTCCCTTACTTCCCTTCTAAATTCCAGGAGATGACCTCACTTTGCAAAGCAAATTGGAGCCACCAAATTGTAGCTCTCCTCGGTGGAAACTGCATCTGTGCTCATCCCTGCACCTTCTTGCAGAAAGCTGCCCCCTCAGGCCAAGATGAGTGCCTGGCCCCCATGGGAGACTCAGACACTTTGACCCCTTGTGACTTCAGCATCTCCCTCTTTAAAGATTCTCTCCCAACATTCAGTCTTGCTCGAGTCTCCCCGTCACTCCTGCCCCTTCAGCTCCCATCACGCTGTCCTCCACTTTGAGCTGAGTTTCTGGAATCATCACCTTTGTTTTAGCTCTGAGTCTCCTCCACATCCCATTCATTTCTCACTCCACTGTGCCATGGTTTCCAGGGCCACCTCCTCACACCCTCACTCTCCCAGTTCCCCAGTCACCCATGGGAGCTGAATCCAGTGGCTGCTGGGCAGTCTGTTCTGTCTTGGTCTTTCAGCAGCACTTGGCAGCATTCACCAGCTTGTCCTCTTGAACTTTCTCTTGCCTGGATTTTTCCCTTCCCCGTTCCGGAAGAGCAGCCGGGCCTTCTCACCCCTTGTTTAAGGAGATGTGGTGTGTTGGGGTGAAAACAGGTGGTACCTGAATGGCACTTTCTCCTCAGACTTTTCTTTCAAAAGCCTAAACACGCTGAGGAGAATGTGTAAGGGCGGAAGTGGGAGTAAGTGAGTGCTTTGGGGGTTGTTGTGGGGTTGAGGCAAGACTTGAGAGGAGCAGTGGACGAGGAGACGTTTCCCCGAAGTCTGTGCACTGGATGCCAGGCTGGGCTTCCTGGGAGGCCCTGCAGACCACTCCTTCCCGCCTCTCTTGGATGGGGCGGAATGCAGATGGCTGTGGTGAGCCCATGAGGCTCTCGGCTTGCCCCACCCCCATTCTTCCTCCCCACCCCTTTGTTGTGGGAGCAGGAGGGTGGGGTGGCTGCCTTCCTTCAGGGGTCCATGGAGGCTCCAGCAGTGAACACAGAGTTGGTGACACGTTACTCCTCTAATTCACCGAGCAAGTGTCAACTGACTCCAAAATATATGCCAGATACATTTTGAGATACCGTGGCACAGAAATACACAGGGCCCTTGCCTAAATACGCAGGGCCCCTGCCTTCATGGAGACTGTGTCCAGGTGGGAGCAGGCAGAAAACACGCAGCCAGTGTGCCAGGGGTCAGGTGGTGAAAGTGAATGAACATGAGTAGAACATGAGTAGTACCATAGGCAAGTGGGCCCTGAAGACAACAAAGAGGACCGTCAAATGCTCGGTTCCTGCAGAGGCCTCAGACACTGTGTGGCTGGGAGAAGGGAGGCGATTATGGCCGGAGCACCAAAAATGACTGGGACTTAAAAACCTCAGGCGCAATTTCAAAACAATGACAAAGTAATGCTCACTTCCTCACCTCTGCACTCAGCAGGACTAGCCCACTTTCCATTGTGTTGCTATGCCTTGGATACCTAAGGGAGGGGGTCTTACCCACAGGGTGAATCCAATCCAAATCCGCTCACCCCACCAATCAGCCACCTTCAAGCTCCAGGCATGGAGAGGACAGGGGAGGGACAAGACCCTCCCACCACAGGTGGCCCAATCAGGCTTCAGCTCCCTCCCAAACAGTGTCTGGGATCTTACCATGTATTTGTGTGACTCGAATGTGTGATTTTTCCTGAAACAAAGTGTACCTATCTCCAGTGACAGAAAACTGCTGGCAACTTTTAGAAAACATAAAAATTAATAGAAAAACTTTTATTTTTAACTTTTATTTTATTTTGATCATTTTTAAAACTTTGCCAGACCAATTTTTACTGCCTACTAAATTGTAAAGATCATGAAGACTGAGGTCAGGCTGTTTGTTCACTGTCTTGTCCCTAGCATCTAATCCAGCCTGGCGCATAGCAGGTGCTCCATACATGACTCTTCGTTGGAAGGACGGATCCTTAACCAACCTGCTGCTCGCCTCCCTGACTGCATTTCTTCTATGTGTGCTACTTCGTTCAGCCTGCTGGCCCTGCTTACATCCATTCAGGGAACAGAATGAAGGAGGCCAGGGTCATTTTCTCCAGGAAGTCCCGCCAACAGGCAAAAATGCCCCAGTGTCTGACAATAGACTTCTGTTAGTTTGTTTCCAGTTCTGTGATCATGTTTTTCATTTTTTATAATTTTTCCATTTAGAAATTTGAGACCCAACAGCCAAAGTACTTTATATGCCATTGTAAAGTAGAACCTGGAATATAAAAGTCTGGTAACTCAAGGCTATTATGTTTCTTTCTTTCTGTTGGAAAGAAGACTTGCAGTTGGGGCAAAAAATGGGACAGTTGAGGAAAAAAACCACGCAAATGGTTCTGAGCCATCGTGGCCCCCAGAAGACTCCTCCTTTCCCTAGTCCTCCAGAATCCAGGTTGACACCAGCAGTGGGGGGATCTGCTCAGGCTAAGGAAGGGGTGGCCAGAAAAGGGATCAAGATGGCTCCCTATATTGACTGCTTGCTTTCTCCCTCTGCTTCTAGCTTGTTTTTCATGTCTTTGCCATCCCCTTGCACTGGCCAGGCCAGGACTCCTCAAAGTGCTTGAAAGTTACACCTTATTCTATTATCCTTTCTGAGAAAAGCAGCTTTGGGAAGGAGCAAATGTAGGCTGCCCTGCCACAGCTCATCAGACAAGAATGATGCTGCAAGATGACCACGGGGACACTCCAGATGGGGCCATAGGATGTCCCAGTAGGAGGAGATAGGGGGAGAGATTCTCTCTCTCTATCTAATCTTTATATCTATCTATCTGTTTATCTATCTTATCTATCTAATCTATCATCTATCTATCTACTCTATCATCTATCCATTTATCTGTCTAATCTATCTTATCTATCTAATCTATCATCTATCTATCTATCATCTATCTACTCTATGTATCTATCATCTATCTGTCTATCTAACTGGTCTTTATCTTATCTATCTATTTTATCTATCTAATCCATCATCTATCTTATCTATCATCTGTCTATCTACTCTATCTTATCTTTTTCTATCTAATCTATCACCTATTTTATCTATCTACCTGTCATCTACCTATCTACTCTAGCTATTATCTATCTATCTATCTATCTATCTATCTATCTATCTATCATCTATTATCTATCTATCTATCTATCTATCTATCTATCTATCAATCACCATCCTTCCATCTAGTAATGCCCACCAAGATTTCAACAGTGATACCAGGAGAAGGTTGGAGAGCAAGAGAGACACTGGAAGAGCCAAGCTGGTCTGGGAGTGCCCATCTTTCTGTTTGCTCCTGGAATGTTTGCTCTCACTCAGAAACCTTGGTTTCTGCTCCACGACTCTTCTCTATCCTTGCTTTCCACAATCTTAGTCACACTTCCACAAAGACAATAAAACCACCTAAGAGATGTGGATCTTGTACGCATAAATTAAGCAAACATTTATCATTTACTAACTACATAAGGCACTGTGATGGGAGATGAGCAGCCCAACAGTAAACAGATGTCCCATTCACAGGGGGGAAATTCAAGGAGATTTAATAAATGAGAGCCAACCGAAATAAAGGCTATTGAGGCAGAAAACATTTGATCAAGATTTATTCGAAACCAAATGTGAGAATCAACCTAGGAAGACACACCAACAAAGTGGCATGTCCCCAGATCTGTTACAAGTTGGAATGTTTTTATAAGAAAGTTTAGGAGAGGGGAGAGGGACTCCTCTTACCAGGGCTGTCCATTGGAGGGTAGGATGCATAGGTTATAATCATTGGCTGCAGATGACAACATATAGGCTAAAATGCTTCATGAGCAAGATAGTCAGCAAAACTTTATCATTCAGAAACAAATATGTGTCTTTTTCAACGTTAGTTGGCTGCATATTAATCAGTATGTCTCATGATACAACTTGAGGGACTCACGATCAGACTCTACGCAAGGACAGGATGTAAGCAGTGATTCATAAGACCTTCCCTAGGCGGCTCATTTGGAAGTCTGCCAAATGTGACCTGCAGGTTATCAGAAGCTATGTATGCAAGCGTGGACAGGTACCATAGGAATACCACAGAGCCCAAAGGGCTAGAGGAAGTAGTGGTTGGCAGAATCTAGGAGAGTCTTACAGATAAGTCCAGTTTTAGAGAAATGATGATCTCACTCAAGGGACCGCAACAGCCTGAGGCAGCCCTGCAGTGAGGGAGCCTGGGCTTCCTCAGCCCCACACCCCTCCTGGCCTTCCCTTCTCCCCTCCCCCTCCTATTTTCTGCCAGTGTCCTCATTGGTCAAATCCATCTGGAAGCCAGGTGACAAGGAAGCTGATGGACGAGGCTGATACAGATCAGCCCCCGCAGCAGAGCAGAGTGGAGAAAGGAAGAGAGCAGATCGGGAAGAACAAAATAAAAGCATCCGTCACATCTGGGAATTGATAATGCATTTCCCACAATTGTTAGTTACATCTAGCACATTATGATACTGTGAGCAAACACAAGAACAATTTTTAGAGAGCTCATTTAAAAAGAAAAAGGCTTCAGAGTCCCTTCTCTTCCTAGAGATGGTAGAAAGCTTTAAAGGGTATTTTGCCTTGTCAGTCGTATATAATTAGGGAAACTGAGACCCAGAAAGCTGAAATAACCAGGGGAAGTCACAGAGCTAGTTATAGGCCTGGGAAGAGAACTTCAGGCCCCTGCTGTTTCCACCAGAGAGATGGCAGATACGGCCCTGGGGCTCCACTCCTCTTTCCCTGAGCAGGGACACACATTGCTAATCAGTCAAGGCATTTTTCGCCATGGAATTTGCCTTCCCTGTCAACACTGACTTCTTGGCCTTTCTCTCGTTGAAAAGCACCTGCGGTCAAGTCCAAACCTACTCACTAACTCTGTGCTCTGCTGCTGTATTCACTGCAAATGTCTCAGTTTTGATTCCTGACAAGAACTAACCCTCTACACTCAGGGACCCCTGACATGTGATCCGAATAGAGGATAAATGATATAGTTTCAAGGAAATCAGTGTTTTCTACCCAAGGGGGTCCGGCTTTTTGTTTAAGTTGACAAATTTTGGCTCCCTTCAGAGCTAAGTTCTCATGTGGTTCAATTCATCGAGGATTTGGTCAGCCTCTATTGTATACTCAGTGCTGCCTAGCTGGGTATTTGTTGACTTCAAAATGTTGAATGAAACTTAGGGAAAAAGACATCCATGCTATCCTCCGCAACCTGGGCTGATCGGGGTCGGGGGGAGGTGCTGTTGCCTAGCTGCGCTCTGCACCCACTCCTGGGACCTGGATCCGGAGGAGCTCTGCGTTTCCCCCTCATTCCCGGCCTCAGTGTGGATGTACTTTCTTTCTCTCCAAGGCCACCTTGCAGCCCTAGACAGCATAGCTTGCATTCCATCTGCTCAAACTAACAAGACCCAAATAAGGCCACCCCACTGTCACCTCCTTGGAAGGTTTGGAAATCTGTAGATTTGGGTCAGGATGAAAAGTACGTGAATTTGGTAGGGGGATTTAAAGACGGGTGTGGAAAGTCTAATGTGAGAGCTAGTACTGCTGTGGTCCAAGTTTGAGGTTCATTCAGGGAAGAATGTGTGTGAGCTCCCTGGGGTGAGGAGCTCCCTGGGATGAGGTGATGGCAGCACCAGCTCCTCACTCAGGGACAGGTCTTCATGGGCCCCAAGGTCAGATTTAAGGTGATGTTGGGAGTATGGATGCAACCAAACTTGTGCCCTCAATATTTGAGGATTTTCAGAAGCTATCTTTTTTTTTTTTTTTTTTTTTTTGAGATGGAGTTTCGCTCTTGTTGCCCAGGCTGGAGTGCAATGGCACGATCTTGGCTCACCGCAACTTCTGCCTCCTGGGTTCAAGCGATTCTCCTGCCTCAGTTTCCGAGTAGCTGGGATTACAGGTGCTTGACACCATGCTCAGGTAATTTTTTGTATTTTTAGTAGAGACGAGGTTTCACCATGTTGGCCAGGCTGGTCAAGCTTGAACAAGCTGTCTAGCGATGAGTCCAGGTTTAGAACCACTCCACCATGCTGCCTCTCTTTTCAGCCAGAGCTACAGCTTTCCTTAGAGTACTTGGGGTGAAGGCGAATGTGCAGGAGTGGGCCCCATCATGAAACCCATGAGCCTAGGAGCTAGATGGCACTGTGTAGGCACTGTGAGTCAGAGAAGAATTTTGACTGACATGATCAGAGTTTTGCTGTAGAAAGGTCTTGAACTCACGACCTCAGGTGATCCACCTGCCTCAGCTACCAAGTACTGGGATTATAAGCATGAGCCACCGCACCTGGCTCTGAAGGGCTTTCTTCATGGCTCATCCTTTACCCATCCTTCCTTTAACACAGCAGACACTGAGGGTACCGCATGAGCCAGGGAGTGCCACGGGGTGATGAGTGCATCCAGCTCGTGCCCATCTCGTTGTTCATAGCCGACATTAACACAGGGCTAGCAAAGCTGGACTTTCCTATAAGATTGGGGAATTAGACCTAAATGTTGGATATTTTTTGTTTATTTGTTTCTCTGTGTGCTGGCATCTCAATTGTTCTATTTTCATGTGAAGTGCAGCTGCTTTGAGACTCTAAATTCCATTTACAACATTTTTGGGTTGGCCTGTTGTATAGGAAATATTTATTTGGTGACCACAGCTCCTTTCTCTTTTTGATGCTGAATCGGAAAATGCTGTCTATCCATTGAGAATGCTGTAGTTAATGAGAAACAAATGGTGGTCTGAGAGGTACAAAGCTTGTTGACCAGTTTTAGTGAATTTTTATAATTTTCTATTGTCTTCATTTTGAAAACAGGTTTAACTCTCTTGTACCCAAAGCAGGGCTCAGCTGTGTTTTTGGCACAGTTTCCAGCTCTACGTCACAACCAAATGGCTCAAGCCGGTGGCCAGAGATTAAACAAAGAGGCACCTCTCTCGGCCAGCAGACTGGGCTCCCCGCATTCCCACTGCTTCCTGAAGGCATTTACTGGAGAACTTAGCGTGGCCCACACCCTAGTCCCTTATACACACAGCAGTCCTCCTTACCAAAGGTCATGCTTTCTGCAGTTTCAGTTACCTGTGGTACATTATAAGATATTTTGAGAGAGAGAGAGCACAGTCACTTAACTTTTATTACAGTGTATGGTAAAAATTGTTCTGTTTTATTAGTAGTTATTGTTGCTAATCTCTTACTGTGCCTACCTGATATATTAAACTTTATCATAGGCTTTTATGTATAGAAAAAACATACTGTATATATGTGTATATACACACATATGTACACCATATATATATACACACACACATATACCATATGTATACACATATATGGTGTATATATGTGTGTATATATACAGATGTATACATATGCATACAGCTATGGTGTATACATATAGGTATATATACACCTATATATATGTATATATACACCTATATGCATATATGTCTATATACACCTATATACATATATATGCCTATATACATATACATATATATACACCTATATGCATATACATATATATGCACCTATATACATTTACGTATATATACACCTATATACATATATGTATATATACACCTATATACATATATGTATATATACACCTATATACATATATGTATATATACACCTATATACATATGCATACAGCTATAGTGCATACATATATATGGTTGTATATATGTGTACATATATATACATATATGTACACCTATATATATATATAACTTTATATATATATAGATTTGGTACCATCCATGGTTTCAGGCATCCACTAGGGGTCTGGGAACCTATTCCCCAGAGATAAGGGGGGACTACTGTACTGCTAGTTGTCACTCTCTCTTTGCCTGACTCTTCATTCTTGACTTGTATGAATCTTTGAATTTTTTTTCCGTTGTGGAGGTGTACTGAATTTGTACCCTCTGTCTGAACAACCAAGGGCTGCCCCAGGTCAGTTTTTTTTTTCTGAACACCAAGGAGAACACAAGGCTGAGTTCCCAGTGCCACAGCAATGCCAGGCAGGCATAAACTAGACACAGGTCACACAATGGCCACAAGGGCATCTGCCAGCATAAATGGGTTTCCCATGTAAGGGACCCCTGGTCTCAAGTCAGATGACTAGGGACTAGACAGTCCTTCAGGAAAAAAAAATATCCCTTGAAAGGCACACTGGAGATACCCACGCTCAGCCCCCCTTCCTTTTCCACTAGGGAGCCGTTGGCAGCTGCTCTGGTACTAAAATTCCAGTTTGGCTGGGGGCTCTCAAAACACTAGCCCTGAAGATTTTCTTGGTGAAAATTCAGGGCTTCATCTGTAGTCAGGATATTTCAGAGTTAATTTGTAATTACTGCATTGGAAAATAGTTTGTATCCTGGTTCACAGCTGAAATACAAGGTAAATAGTATTAACATATTCATCAATACATCAATAATAGACAATTTCCATAAGTGCTTACTAAATACCAGGGACACTTCTTTTATTATTATTGTTATTATTATTATCGTTATTATTATTATTATACTTTAAGTTCTGGGGTACATGTGCTGAACGTGCAGGTTTGTTACATAGGTATACACGTGGCTTGGTGGTTTGCTGCACCCATCAACCCATCATCTACATTAGGTATTTCTCCTAATGCTATCCCTCCCCTAGCTCCCCACCCGCTGACAGGCTCCAGTGTGTGATGTTCCCCCACTGTGTCCACATGTTCTCATTGTTCAACTCCCACTTATGAGTGAGAACATGTGATGTTTGGTTTTCTGTTCTTGTGTTAGGTTGCTGAGAATGATGGTTTCCAGCTTCATCCATGTCCCTGCAAAGGACATGAACTCATCCTTTTTTATGGCTGCATAGTATTCCATGGTGTATATTGCCACATTTTCTTTACCCAGTCTATCATTGATGGGCATTTGAGTTGGTTCCAAGTCTTTGCTATTGTGAACAGTGCCATAATAAACACACATGTGCATGTGTCTTTATAGTAGAATGATTTATAATCCTTTGGGTATATACCCAGTAATGGGATTGCTGGGTCAAATGGTATTTCTAGTTCTAGATCCCTGAGGAATTGCCACACTGTCTTCCACAATAGTTGAACTAATTTACACTCCCACCAATGTATAAAAGTGTTCCTATTTCTCCACATCCTCTCCAGCATCTGTTGTTTCCTGACTTTTTAATGATCGCCATTCTAACTGGTGTGAGATGGTATCACATTGAGGTTTTGATTTGTGTTTCTCTGATGGCCAGTGATGATGAGCATTTTTTCATGTTTCTGTTGGCTGCATAAATGTCTTTTTTTGAGAAGTGTCGTTCATATCCTTTGCCCACTTTTTGATGGGGTTGTTTGATTTTTTCTTGTAAATTTGTTTAAGTTCTTTGTAGATTCTGCATATTAGCCCTATGTCAGATGGATAGATTGCAAAAATGTTCTCCCATTCTGTAGGTTGCCTGTTCACTCTGATGATAGTTTCTTTTGCTGTGCACAAGCTCTTTAGTTTCATTAGATCCCATTTATCAATTTTGGCTTTTTTTGCCATTGCTTTTGTGTTTTAGTCATGAAGTCTTTGCCCACACCTTTGTCCTGAATGGTATTGCTTAGGTTTTCTTCTAGGGTTTTTATGGTTTTAGGTCTTATGTTTAAGTCTTTAATCCACCTTGAGTTAATTTTTGTAAAGGTGTAAGGAAGGGATCCAGTTTCAGTTTTCTTCGTATGGCTAGCCAGTTTTCCCAACACCATTTATTAAATAGGGAACCCTTTCCCCATTGCTTGTTTTTGTCAGGTTTGTCAAAGATCAGATGGTTGTAGATGTGTGGTGTTATTTCTGAGGCCTCTGTTCTGTTCCATTGGTCTATATATTTGTTTTGGCACCAGTACCATGCTGTTTTGGTTACTGTAGCCTAATAGTATAGTTTGAAGTCAGGCAGTGTAATTCCTCCAGCTTTGTTCTTTTTGCTAAGGAGTCTCTTGGCTATGTGGGCTCTTTTTTGGTTCCATATGAAATTTAAAGTAGTTTTTTCCAATTCTGTGAAGAAAGTTAAGGATAGCTTGATAGGAATAGCATTGATTCTATAAATTACTTTGGGCAGTATGGCCATTTTCAAGATGTTGATTCTTCCTATCCATTAGCATGGAATGTTTTTCCGTTTGTTAGTGCCTCCTCTTATTTCCTTGAGCAATGGCTTGTAGTTCTCCTTGAAGAGGTCCTTCGCATCCCTTGTAAGTTTTATTCCTAGGTATTTTATTCTCTTTGTAGCAATCGTGAATGGGAGTTCAATCATGATTTGGCTCTCTGATTATCTGTTATTGGTGTTTAGGAATACTCATGATTTTTGCACATTTATTTTGTATCCTGAGACTTTGCTGAAGTTGCTTATCAGCTTAAGGAAATTTTGGACTGAGATGATGGGGTTTTCTACATATACAATCATGTCATTTGCAAACAGAGACAATTTGACTTCCTGTCTTCCTATTTTAATACACTTTATTTCTTTTTCTTGCCTGATTGCCCTGGCCAGAACAACCAATACTATTTGAATAGGAGTGGTGAGAGAGGGCATCCTTGTCTTGTGCCGGTTTTCAAAGGGAATGCTTCCAGTTTTTGTCTATTCAGTATGATATTGGCTGTGGGTTTGTCATAAATAGCTCTTATTATTTTGAGATACCTTCCATCAATACCTAGTTTATTAAGAGTTTTTAGCATGAAAGGATGTTGAATTTTGTTGAAGGCCTTTTTTGCATCTATTGAGATAATCATGTGGTTTTTGTCACTGGTTCTGTTTATGTGATGGATTACATTGATTGATTTGTGTATGTTGAACCAGCCTTGCATCCCAGGGATGAAGCCGATTTGATCATGGTAGATAAGCTTTTTGATGTGTTTGCTGGATTTGGTTTGCCAGTATTTTATTGAGGATTTTCGCATCTATGTTCATCAGGGATATTGGCCTGAAGTTTTCTTTTTTTGTTGTGTCTCTGCCAGGTTGTGGTATCAGGATGATGCTGGCCTCAAAAAATGAGTTAGGGAGGAGTCCCTCTTTTTCTATTGTTTGGAATAGTTTCAGAAGGAATGGTACCAGCTCCTCCTTGTACCTCTGGTAGAATTTGGCTGTGAATCCATCCAGTCTTGGATCTTTTGGGTTGGTAGGCTATTAATTTTTGCCTCAATTTCAGAACTTGTTATTGGTCTATTCAGGGATTCGATTTCTTCCTGGTTTCAGTCTTTTTGCGCTGGTTTCTCCCCATCATCCTGGTTTAGTCTTGGGAGGGTGTATGTGTCCAGGAATTTATCCATTTCTTCTAGATTTTCTTGTTTATTTGCATAGAGGTGTTTATAGTATTCTCTGATGGTAGTTTGTATTTCTGTGGGATCAATGGTGATATCCCCTTTATCATTTTTTATTGCGTCTATTTGATTCTTCTCTCTTTTCTTCTTTATTAGCCTGGCTACTGGTCTATCTATTTTGTTGATCTTGTCAAAAAACTAGCTCCTGGGTTCATTCATTTTTTGAAGGTTTTTTTTTGTGTCTCTGTCTCCTTCAGTTCTGCTCTGATCTTAGTTATTTCTTGTCTTCTGCTAGATTTTGAATTTGTTTGCTCTTGCTTCTCAAGTTCTTTTAATTGTGATGTTAGGGTGTCGATTTTAGATCTTTCCTGCTTTCTCTTGTGGGCATTCAGTGCTATAAATTTCCCTCTACACACTTCTTTAAATGTGTCCCAGAGATTCTGGTACATTGTGTCTTTGTTCTCATTGGTTTCAAAGAACATCTTTATTTCTGCCTTCATTTCATTATTTACCCAGTAGTCATTCAGGAGCAAGTTGTCCAGTTTCCATGTAGTTTTGTGGTTTGAGTGAGTTTCTTAATCCTGAATTCTAATTTGATCACAGTGTGGTCTGAGAGACTGTTTGCTATGATTTCCATTATTTTGCATTTGCTGAGTAGTGTTTTACTTCCAATTATATGGTCAATTTTAGAATAAGTGTGATGTGGTGCTGAGAAGAATGTACATTTTGTTGATTTGGGGTGGAGAGTTCTATAGATGTCTATTAGGTCCGCCTGGTCCAAAGCTGAGTGCAAGTCCTGAAGAATATCCTTGTTAATTTTCTGTCTCATTGATCTGTCTAATATTGACAGTGGGGTGTTTAAATCTCCCATTATTATTGTGTGGGAGTCTAAGTCTCTTTGTAGGTCTCTAAGAACTTGCTTTATGAATCTGGGTGCTCCTGTATTGGGTGCATATATATTTAGGATAGTTTGCTCTTCTTGTTGCATTGATCCCTTTACCATTATGTAATGCCCTCCTTTGTCTCTTTTGGTCTTTGTTGGTTTAAATTCTGTTTTATCAGAGAATAAGATTGGAAACCCCTGCATTTTTTTGCTTTCCATTTGCTTGGTAAATATTCCTCCATCCCTTTATTTTGAGCCTATGTGTGTCTTTGCACATGAGATGGGTCTCCTGAATACACTGATGGGTCTTGACTCTTTATCCAATTTGCCAGTCTGTGTCTTTTAATTGGGGTCATTTGGCCCATTTCCATTTAAGGTTAATATTGTAATGTGTGAATTTGATCCTGTCATTATGATTCTAGCTGGTTATTTTGCCCATTAGTTGATGCAGTTTCTTCATAGTGTCGATGGTCTTTATAATTTGGCATGTTTTTGCAGTGGCTGGTACCAGTTGTTCCTTTCCACGTTTAGTGCTCCCTTCAGGAGCTCTTGTAGGGCAGGCCCAGTTGTGACAAAATCTCTCAGCATTTGCTTGTCTGTAAAGGATTTTATTTCTCCTTTGCTTATGAAGCTTAGTTTGGCTGGATATGAAATTCTGAGTTGAAAATTCTTTTCTTTAAGAATGTTGAATATTGGCCCCCACTCTCTTCTGGATTGTGGGGTTTCTGCCAAGAGATCTGCTGTTAGTCTGATGGGCTTCCCTTTGAGAGAAAGGTAACCCTACCTTTCTCTCTGGCTGCCCTTAACATTTTTTCCTTCATTTCAACCTGGGTGAATCTGACGATTATGTGTCTTGAGGTCGTTCTTCTCAAGGAACATCTTTGTGGTGTTCTCTGTATTTCCTGAATTTGAATGTTGGCCTGTCTTGCTAGGTTGAGGACGTTCTCCTGGATAATATCCTGCAGAGTGTTTTCCAACTTGGTTCCATTCTCCCTGTCACTTTCAGGTACACCAATCAAACCTAGATTTAGTTTTTTCACATAGTCCCATATTTCTTGGAGGCTTTGTTTGTTTCTTTTCATTCTTTTTTTGCTAATCTTGTCTTCTCACTTTATTTCATTAAGTTGATCTTCAATTTCTGATATCTTTTCTTCCACTTGGTCGATTTGGCTATTGATAGTTGTGTATGCTTCACGAAGTTCTTGTGCTGTGTTTTTCAGCTCCATCAGGTCATTTATGTTCTTCTCTAAACTGGTTATTCTAGTTAGCAATTCCTCTAACCTTTTTTCAAGGTTCTTAGCTTCCTTGCATTGGGTTAGAACACGCTCCTCTAACTTGGAGGAGTTTGTTATTATCTACCTTCTGAAGCCTACTTCTGTCAATTCATCAAACTCATTCTCTGTCCAGTGTTGTTCCCTGCTGGCAAGGAGTTGTTATCCTTTGGAGGAGAAGAGGCATTTTGGGTTTTGGAATTTTCAGCCTTTTTGCGCTGGTTTCTCCCCATCTTTGTGGATTTATCTACCTTTAGTCTTTGATGTTGGTGACCTTCAGATGGGTTTTGGTGTGGACGTCCTTTTCGTTGATGTTGCTACTATTCCTTTCTGTTTGTTAATTTTCCTTCTAAGAGTCAGGCCCCTTTTCCGCAGGTCTGCTGGAGTTTGCTGTTTGCCTGGGTATCACCAGAGAAGGCTACAGAATGGCAAAGATTGCTGCCTATTCCTTCCTCTGGAAGCTTCATCCCAGAGGGGCACCTGCCAGATGCCAGACAGAGTTTTTCTGTATAAGGTGTCTGTTGGCCCCTACTGGGAGGTGTCTCCCAGTCAGGATACACAGGGGTCAGGGACCCATTTGAGGAGGCAGTCTGACCCTTATCAGAACTCACACTGTGCTGGGAGATTCACTGCTCTTTTCAGAGCCATCAGGCAGGGTTGTTTAAGTCTGCTGAAGCTGCACCCACAGCCACCCTTTCCCCCAGGTGCTTTGTCCCAGGGAAATGGGGGTTTTATCTATAAGTCCCTGACTGGGGCTGCTGCCTTTTTTTCATAGATGCCCTGCCCTGAGAGGAGGAATCTAGAGAGGCAGTCTGGCCTCAGCGGCCTTGCTGAGCTGTGGTGGGCTCTACCCAGTTCGAACTTCCTGGCAACTTTGTTTACACTGTGAGAGTAAAATCACCTACTCAAGCCTCACCAATGGCAGACACCCCTCCCCCAGCCAAGCTCGAGCATCCCAGGTTGGCCTCAGACTGCTGTGCTGGCAGGGAGAATTTCAAGCCAGGGTACCTTAGCTTGCTGGGCTCTGTGGGGGTGGGACCCACTGAGCCAGACCACTTGGCTCCCTGGCTTCAGCCCCCTTTCCAGGGGAGTGAACGGTTCTGTCTCGCTGGCATTCCATCTGTCACTGGGGTATGAAAAAAAACCTCCTGCAGTTAGCTCAGTGTCTGCCCAGATGGCTGCCCAGTATTGTGCTTGAAACCCAGGGCGCTGCTGGTGTAGCACTGGAGGGAATCTCTTGGTCTGTGGGTTGCAAAGACTGTGGGAAAAGCACAGTATCTGGGCCAGAGTGCACTGTTCCTCACAGCACGGTCCCTCACTGCTTCCCTTGGCTAGGGAAGGGAAATCCCCCAACTCCTTGTGCTTCCCAGGTGAGGCGGTGCCCCACCCTGCTTTGGCTTGCCCTCTGTGGGCTGCACCCACTGTCCAACAAATCCCAATGAGATGAACCGGGTACCTCAGTTGGAAATGCAGAAATCACCCACCTTCTGCATCGATCTCACTGGGAACTGCAGCCTGGAGCTGTTCCTATTCAGCCATCTTGCCAGCTGATCTACAGGAACACTTCTAAGTGCAGATTTATTTCTTTTTAGTTCCTTCTGAAAATTTATGTAGAGTAGAATTCACTCTTTTGGTGTACTGGTTTTGACAAATGCATAGTCATGTAATTACTGCTAAAATTTAAATAGAGAAGTTACCTCACCTGCAAAATCCCTGTTCCCTACCCCTGAGCCTGTCAACCACTGATCTGTTTTCTGTCTCTATGACTTCCCCTTTTCCAGAATATTGTATAAAAGGAATCATACAGATTTTCAAGTCTGCCTTCGTTCTGAGTTCTGAGTCATATAGATTTTCAAATCTGCCTTTGTTCTTAAAAGCATAATGCATTTGAGATGCCTACATATTGTTGCATACATCAAGAGTTTATTTGTTTTAATTCCTGAGTACTATTCCATTGCAAAAATATGCCACAGTTTGGTGATGGATTCACTAGGAGGGAGACATTAGGGTGGTACTCAGTTTTGAGTGACTATGACTAAAGCAGCTATAAACCCCCACTTACAGGATTTTGTATGAACATAAGTTTTTCTCTTGGTAAATATTCAAGAGTGGAATTTCACATGATACATGTATGTATGTTTAACCTTGTAAAAAACTGCTAAACTGTTTTCCAAAGAGGCTGTATTATTTTGCATTCTTACTAGTAATTTATGAGAGTGTCAGTTTTTCTGCATCTTTGCTAGCATCTGGATTTGTCAGTTTGTTTTTTAAAATTTAGCCATTCTAACAGATGTGGTGTGGTATCACATTGCAGTTTTAGTTTTCATTTCCCTAATGATTAATGATTTTGACCATCTTTTGTGCTTATCTGCCATCCAGGTATTGTCTTTGGTGAAGTGCTTTTTAAAATATTTTGCCCATTTCTTTTAATTGGGTTCCTTGTTTTCTTATTACTGAGTTGTAAAAGTGTTTAATATAGTTTGGAAACCAGTTCTTTGTCAGACATATGATCAACATATATTTTATCCCAGTTTGTGGCTTATCTTTTTAATTCCTTAATAGTGTCTTGTATATAGCAGGAGTTTTTTGTTTTTTGTTTTTGTTTTTGTTTTTTCTTTGAGACAGAGTCTCACTCTGTCACCCAGGCTGGAGTGCATGGCATGATCTCAGCTCACCGCATGCTCTGCTTTCCGGGTTCAAGCCATTCTCCTGCCTCAGCCTCCTGAAGAGCTGGGACTACAGGCGCCCACCAGCACGCCTGGCTAATTTTTTGTATTTTTAGTAGAGATGGGGTTTCATCGTGTTAGCCAGGATGGCCTTGTGATCTGCCCACCTCGGCCTCCCAAAGTCCTGAGATTACAAGCGTGAGCCACTGTGCCCGGCCTATAGCAGAAGTTTTAAATTTTGCTAAGGCCTAGTTTATCAATTTTTTTCTTTCATGGATTGTGACTAGGATGAAATATTTATGAAATTACAAAGACTTTCTTCTATGTCTTCTTATAGAAGTTTTATAATTTTGTCTCTTACTTATAGGTCTATAATCCATTTTGAGTTAATTTTTTTCTAAGGTATGAAGTATAAGTTGAGGTCATTTTTTTTCCTGCATATGAGTGGTGTTGCAAGACCATTTGTTGAAAAAAACTAGTCTTTCTGAGCTCACCTTTGTTGAAAATCAATTGATCATATAAATGTAGGTATATTTATGGCCTCTCTGTTCTGTTCCACTAGTCTATTGGTCCATCTTTATGCTAATACCACACTGTCTTTTTTGTTTGTCTTTGTAGCTTTATACTAAATCTGAAAATCAGGTAATGTGAGTTATCCAGCTTTTTTCTTCTTTTTGCAAAATTAGTTTGGCTATTCAAGTTCTTTTGCCTTTCCATGTAAATTTTAGAATCAGCTTGCCAATTTATAAAAAGCAAAAATTCCTGTGAGATTTTGATGGGATTGCATTGAATTTTTAAATGAGTTTGGGAAGATTTCACATCTCAACAATAGTGTCTCCCAATCCATGAATATGGTATAATCTTTCAATTTTTTTAGCTCTTGATTGATTTCTTTCATCTGTGTTCTTAGTATTTAGTATACAAATCCTGCATATATTTTGTTGAACTTATGCCTAAGCACCTTCTGTATTTTTTTGGCACTACTGTAAATGGTACTTTAAAAAAAGTTTTGATTTCTAATAGTTTACTGCTAGTATATAGAATTAGAATTCATTTTGTATGTGCACTTTGTATCCTCAACTTTGCCAAACTCACTTATCAGTATGAGAAGATTATTATGTTGTTGACATCTTGGGACTTTCTGCATAGACAATCATGTCAATATAGACAGCTCTATTTCTTTCTTTCCAATCTATATATACCTCATTTCTTCTTACCTATCACTCTATCTTGAACTTCCAGTATGATGTTGAATAGGAATGGTGAAAGAAGACATCCTTGCCTTGCTCCTGATCTTAGGAAGAAAGCATTCAGTCTTTTACCACCAAGTATGATGTTGGCTGTAAGCTTTTTCTCTAGATTCTCTTTATTAGGTTAGGAATGCTCCTTCTTATTCCTGGTTTCCTCTGAGTTTTTATCATGAGTGGATACTGAATTTTGTCAAAAGCTTTTACTGCATCTATTGAGATAGTTAAATACTTTTTATTACCCAGTTTATTGATATCATGAATTACTTCATTAGATTTTTCAAGTGTGTAAACGGTCTTGCATTCTCAGGGTAAACCACACTTGGCCACGATGCATTATTATTATTAATTATTTTTATTTTAGTAATGTATGTTAGCTTTAATTTGCTAATATTTTTGTTAAGCATTCTTGCATCTATGTTCACTATGTTCATAATGAACTTGGGTTTTCTTTTTGTACCAGTGAAATTCTGGCCTCATAAAATGAGTTGTTAAGTGTTGCCTTCTCTTCTGTCTTTTTGAAGAATTTGTGCAGAATTGCTTTGATATCTTCCTTAAATGTTTGGTAGAATTCCCCAATGAAGATTTTCAGAGATAGAGATTTCTTTGTTGGAAGACTTTTTTTACAAGACGTCTTAAACTACATGTTTAAATTCTGTAATAGACATAGGGCTATTCAGGTATGTCTATTTCATCTTAAATAAATTTTGGTAATTTGTTTGTATCTTTAAAAACATTGGTCCATTTCATTTAAGTTGTTCAGTTTGTAGTATAAAGTTTTCCACATTATTCACTTATTATTGTTTTAATATTTGTATGGTCTGTGGTGATGTCCCTCCTTAATTTCTGACATGAGCAACTTTTGCTTTCTTTCTTTTGGTTAGTCTATCAAGATGCTTAGCAATTTGGTTGACGTTTTCCCAGTGCCAGCTTTGGTTTTAATTTTAATTGTTTTGATGTTTTCAACTTCATTGATTTCTGCTCTAATCTTTATTATTTTCGGTCTTCTTCTTGCTTTAGGTTTAATTTATTTCTCTTATTCTAAGAAGGTAGAAGCTTACGTCGTTGACTGGAGAAATGTTCCTTTTTTAATATGAACATTTTAATGCTGTAAATTTACCTCCAAACACAGCTTTAGCTGCATCTCACAAATTCTGATATGTGTTTTCATTTTCATTTGATTTATAGTCTACGTTAAATTTTCCTTTGAATTTTCTCTTTAATCCATGGGTTATTTAGAAGTCATTGGCTTAAATTCCAAGTATTTCCTTAAAACATGAAATTATAGTATACTACATGGATTTCAAAGTCTGGAGAATGTGGGAGGAATCCTACAGAAGAAATAGCTGGAGAAGGGGCTTCCTTATTTCCCTATAGAAACCTGTATAAGTTCCAGGCTCGTCTCCATGATATACATGCAAAAGACCAAAGCAACATTGTAAAGGCTTTGAGAACTGACCTAAGATTTAACCACCATCTAAGTCTCAAGCTAACATCTGAAGCTGAGCATTCATGAACAGACACAGAGTAGCATAGCTAAGGTTTTGGAAGCTGGCATAAGATTAAGACCATTGCCTGCAGAAGGAGAGAGAGAATTTTCTGTCTAAACCTAAATAGGTTAATTGACTTACTCTAAAATATCAACATTCTTCAGAGGATTATAAAGGGACATAAGAATGAAAATCTCCACAACACAATCCTCACAGTGTCCAGGATACAATCAAAAACCACTTCACATTCTACGAAACGTCCTCAAGAAGGGCCACCGAAAAACAAAGCCAAACCCAGAGAATTCTGATCTTAGGCCACTGTGCTATTAGCGGCTCAGTGAGGAGATGCTTGCACCCCACCTCCAGGCTTCTCCATCCTATGCTCCAACCCTCAGGGAATCAGAAGGTAGCAAGGGGGTTGGGGAGAGTAGGAGCAAAGGCAAGAAGAAGCAGAGAAAAGACATGAAATGCAACTCCATTTCCAGGCAGCAAACCTCAGATATGATTTGAATGTTGGGAAAAGATTTAACTCTAAATCAAGCTTGAAACTGAACATGTTCATTAATAATTGAGGCTTCTTTTCCTAGGAGTAACTTAAGGCTTTTCTGTTACTTAAGAGTGACTAGAGATGTCATGAAGTCTGACGCAGTTTTTATTCAAGGAAAGAGAAAGATCTAGCTCTATTAAATAAAAGTCAAGGTAAAAGAAAAAAGAAGAGAGTTTCTCTGTGATTTTATCCCATGAGTCAGTTTTGTTTAATGTAGTGGTTGCATCTGAGTTCCTTTAAAAACTGCAATTATACTACACTTGCGGCTGTTTTGTAACTTCTTTTTTTCATTAACAGTATATTGTCAATGTCTCCTTGTATACTAGATAGTATTCTGATATATGGGTGCAATGCAATTTACTTATTTTTCTGTCATAGGAGAGTTAGTTACTTAGAGACTTAGTTCCAATCTCTCACCATAATAAATAAAATTCTTAATGCATCTTTTTTCACTTATCTGTTTTTTTCCCTTTAAAGTCCTAGATGTGTAATAGAGGAGTCAGAGTGTCTATATGTTCCTCTACAAAATTTTAATGGCTCACTTTCTCACCCACAATATGTGAGTATTCTCATTTCCTGAAAATCTTACCAACACTAGATTTTCTCAGTTTTTATAAAACTTTTGCCAATTCTGTAGGCCAAGGAAGTACCTGCCTACGGTTTCAATTTTTCAGTTCTTCACATCATAGTGGGGTTAAATATCTTCTCATATTATTTGTCTTTGGGCCACAGCCTTATATGCTATACTAAACTCTCTAATTCAGAAAATAGAAGATGAGTTGTGAATTCTGGCTGTACTGAAACATTGTTGCTGATATCTACTTTTTATCTCGTTTCTCTTGACTGGAATCATATCAATTCACTGAAAAAAAATCAGGCAACCTTAGAGATGGTCTCTAGTTTCTAGAAAGTAGAAACTCTGAGACACTAACATTTGTTAAAAGAGGAAGGCATCCCCAGAAACTTACTAGTAAAGAATTTCTAAAAAGATGGAATTTGTATTTGGAGCACAATTCTTGCAAAATATCTTTAATATCACGGTCTCTTTTCTTCCTTCTCTTAATTCCTTTGTTATCCAGGAAGTAGATTTGATGATGCTATTTGTCCGTTAACCCCAGTGCTGTATAACCAGGGTGACCAGATGTCCCTATTTTGCCTTGAGGGGTCCTGGTTTAAGCTTGTTGCCAGCATGATCATGCCAGCATGATCATTAAAAGCACCCACTTTTACTCTCATGAGTGTCTCCTGATTTTAATAATTTTAATAAAAACATTTGAATACAAGAATCAGTAATAAATAATTTATTAAAATGTTAAATGATTGCAATATGTGGATTGATTTTAATAATAATTAATGTGTTTGAGGTACTTACTTTGTGCCAAGCACTGTTCTAAGTACTCTTTTTCAATCCTCACAACACAGCTTTAGGTAGATGTTCCTAATCTGTTTGGTTTATGGAGATGAAAACTAACAGTGACTGCAGAATGCTAGATGGCGAAGGGGAGACTGAGGATTTGAACCCTGGAGGCCCGACCTCAGAGTCCAGGCTTTTCACTCCCTTGCTGTACATAGGATGCAGCAAGGATGGATGGAGCTTTGGCAACATAACTCCCCCCTCTTCCTTTAGCAACAGCATTCCCAGGATTTAGCAGGGCACATGCCTCCCTTATGGCCATCTCACTAAGTTATGGCCAATGGGATAGGAGCAGAAATGATGAGTACCTCCAAAGATCATGACCTTACAAAGAATGGGTATTTTCTCTCCTTGAAACTTCCACCTTCTCTTTAACTGCAATTCAAACATGATGGTGAATTCAAAGCAGCTTTGTACTCTAGAAGCTGGTGTAGAGGTTGGCAGAAGGTCCCTAACAGCCCTGGTTGCTGCCTTTGGACTGCTGTGTGAGAGAGGGGAGAAGTCCTGTCTTGGTTAGCCTGTTATATTTTAAAGTCTTTGGGGCATAGTAGCTTACACTGTGCCTTAAGTAATACAGATCTCATCTGCCTATAATGACAAATAGGGTTCTGTCCAAAGTGCAGAATTCACTACCATTATTCGTCTCCACAAAATGAAAGCAAATGAAGAGACTGGCAAAAAAGATATTTTTAAAAATCTTGACTATGGATGCTCAACAAATGTACATATTAATGATTACACACAATTTTTTAAAATATGGTTTTCATTCTCTGCATCTCTAATAGTTTTCTTCAGATGCTATAACAAATTACCACAAACTTAATGACTTAAAACAGTACAAATTTATTCTCCTACAATTCTGGAGGTTGAAAGTTTGAAATCAGTTGCATTGGGCTGAGGTCAAGGTGTCGGCAGGCTGGTTCCTTCTGGAGGCTCGGGGAGAATCGATTTCCTTGCCTTCTTCAGTGTCTAGTGGCTGCCTGTGTTCCTGGGCTTGTGGCCCCTTCCTCTATCTACAAAGCAACCCACTCTCAAGCTTTACTTCTGCCTTTTCCTTTGACTCTGAATCTCCCCCGCACCCCTTCGATAAGAACCATTTTGATTACATTGGGCTCACTCAGATAATCCAGGAAAAATCACCCCGTCTTAAGACCCTTAACTTAATCACATCTGCAAAATCCTTTTCGCTGTGTAAGATAACATTCGCAGGTTCTGAGGATCAGATGTGAACTTATTTGGGAGCTGCTATGCACCCTAAAGCAACATCTATGGAATTTATTGACTTCATCTGAGGGTAAGAGGATAGACATTTTCTCCTTTGATTTGACCTGTGGTTGTAAGTTGATGTATGGCCAAGGCAACTCCTATGTCCTTTGTTAACATTCCCTGAAGAAAGATGTCCACAGTCTTTAGCTGGACTAATTTAAATAGATCAGCAAATAAGAACGATGGCATCAGAAAAAACGGGTGAATTCTGGACACTTGGGAATGTAGATCCTAAAGAAGGATAAAGGCACAGGGAAGGTTGTTCCATGAATATTGGTTACATGGAAAACTTGAGACTGCATCACCTCTCAGTTTGTGCTGAAATTCTATTAAGACATCTTGAAGGAATGAAGTTAGGTGTGGAATTTCATAATTTTATAATGTTTTATTTACAAGATATTATTCAGAAATACTTACAAAACAATATTTTATAAACAATGAATCAGTTTAAGAGCAGAGTAGCTATGCTTGTGATTTGAGACCCACTTACTGGACTGGGTACCTTGTCTTCATTCGTCAATGTGAACCCTCTCTATCTCCTTTTCTCCATTCACAAAATCAGGATATTGACATAATAACTAACATTTGTTGGGAAGTCACTACATGCCTTGGAGTTACCCTTGACTCCTGTCTCACACACATCACATCCAATCTGTCAGGAAGTCACTTTGATCTGTCTTCAAAATAACTCCTGAAGCCTCATGGCTACCACCTCCCTCAGAGCCTCCCTCCCGCTCCCCTGGGCACTGCAGGAGCCTACTAGCTCATCTCCCCACTTCTTCTCCTGTTCCTTGTGCTCTCAAAATGGCACCCAGAGTCATCTTTTTATAACAAAATCAAATGCTGTCACTTCTTTGCTCATCAGCTTCCAAGTGGCCTACGTTGTATCAGTCTGTGGCCTGTTAGGAACCGGGCTGTGCAGCAGAGGTGAGCGATAGGTGGCTGAGCATGACTGCCTGAGCTCTGCCTCCTGTTGGATCCGCGGCAGCATTACAGTCTGTCTATTGCGAACTGCGCGTGCGAGGGATCCAGATTGTGTGCTCCTTAGGAGAATCTAAAGCCTGATGATCTGAGCTGGAACAGTTTCATCTCAAAATGATCCATCCCCATCCATGAAAAAATTGCCTGCCAAGAAATGGGTCCTTTGTCCCAAAAAGGTTGGGCACCGCTGGCCTACACGACCTCCAAGACCTCTTGAGCGTCAAGAGCTGGCTGAGCTGAGAGCAGAGTTCACAAGTGTCAAAGTGGCCGGCAGAGACAGCCAGCTGCAGTGAGGCTCAGGCAAGCCTTTCGCTGCCCTGTGTGATGGCATAAGCAAGGGCCACACTGGAAAAGCACTGGTTCCCTCCTGTCCCATTTGTCCCCACGGGACAGCACCAGGTCAGTGGGTCAGCACAGATGTGGAGACCCACCAACGCAGAAGGAGCCTGTCTCAAAAGGCTCCTGAGATTTTGTGGAGTGAGGAGCTGGGGGAAGAAGAGGAGGAAGGACTAGGAGAGAAAAAACTCTGAGTACTCAGTCAGAGTGGAGAAAAGTGTCCCCAGAGCCCCCTTACCTGATGAGGAAGCTCAGCAGGGATGCTCAGGGAAGGCCCCAGTAGTTGGGCCTTCATGCGGAGGGGCCTGCAGATGTGCCTAAGAGCACGACCTGCTGGAGCCAGAGTCCTGACTGCAGCTCCCTTGGGAGACTGCGGCACCTGGGCTCTGCACCAAGTCTGGTGTGGGGAGGGCCAGCTGACCCCATGCAGCCTGCCAGGAGGGCCTTCCCCATCCTCTATGATCAGGCTTCACCACCCAGTCTCAGGCCAGGTCCTTCACAAACTCCCAGGGGATCCCTGGGAGAAAGCAAATGGAGGCCTCACACTAGGTGTCTGAATGTGAATTTACAAACCAACTTAACTTTGATAATCAGCAAAACCTCTCCACTCCTCCTACCTTGACAGATATACCTCAGAACTAAAAATGCCATGGAAAAAGTGACTAGAATACATGTAAAAATAAGTATGTATACATAAAATAAATGTACAAAGCTTTGGTTTTACGTGACCAAATGTCTGGAAAATATTAAAGATGATGACATTTCATAATTATTCTGACCTCTTGGTGTGCTGTTGATGGACTGGAGATGTTTGGATGAGTTATAGAGACATTCATAAATTATTTTGTATTTATTCCATGTTTTTGGCCCACATTTCAGAAACATTATGTTATAACAATTTTTACATAACTTGTGTTCTGTTGGCAGTTGTAATCTAAGCATTAAAATTAAAATGTAAATATAGTCAAAGTAGACAAAATTTTAAGATAGCTTCTTCAAAATTTAAATTAAATGTAAATAATTAAAAATTAAAAGATTTTTCACATTTCTAAATGTGTTTTTTGTTTTAAATTATTTATAATTATCTATTAAGATATAGAGCAAAGTATAAAATACAATATTGATATACAGTTTAAAATAAATATGATTTACATAAAGCCAAAAGTATTAGTTTGGGATATTAATTAAAGCACAATAAATATTTTTAAAACTATTGAATTATTTTGCAACTTAAGATCCAAAATCCATTTATGTGCCAATGGAAAGAATTGCTACAGTTGTCCATGCATGCTTTGTTTACACCTAAATATGTGTAAACCTGAGTCAGGTGAATTGTCTAATATTGCAAAATATTCTTCAACCTCCATTTGTAACTGTTGGAAATACCACCTAATTTGTGACACCCTCCAAATCAAGAATTAGCATATGAAGAGAAGGAACGAGATAGACATTTAACACCACTAGGAAAAGAAAAACAATTCATTATGCAAGAGTCTATGCATTTATGTTGCGGATTTGGTAAATTCATTAATTTGTCTTTTCTCTTGCCTACGTGCTTCTGCTGCTTAACTCTCTCTGCACTGATGTTGGCCCAACGACCAACTTTTGGGCTTTGGAACAGTCACCTCAAGCTTCCAGTACAGGGGGTAAGAGATGCAGAGAAGTGTTTCTGGAGGAGTTACTTAGAAGAGCGGAAGTTTAGGGCTCTGGTCGCACTGTACCAGGTCTGAGCCCCAGATTCTCAATGCGTTGTGTACCAGGTCTGAGCCCCAGATTCTCAATGCGTTGTGTACCAGGTCTGAGCCCCAGATTCTCAACGCATCTGAACACCCACGCATTGTGTCAGAGAATTTATTCTGGTGTGTGCACTTGTGATAGCTGAAGGCCTCTAAAGCATGGGTCCTTGGGCAGGTCAGTCTTGTCTTGCACTGGCTGCTGCCTTTTTCTGGAATATTGTTCTTTTTGATATCTGCAAGGTTAACATTCTTGCTCAAATGTCCCTTCTCTTGGAGGCTTATTCCTGATCTACGCCATTTGTACACACTGCCTCCTGAGATCTGTCTGTTCTTATCTCTGGTTCACAAAAACCAAGGCATGAGAGGTTAAGTAACTTTCCCAAAGTTATGCAGTAGGAGGTGGTAATATTGTGATAATAACCCATAAGACCATTATGAGGGCTGAGTGAGATAATCTGTTTAAAGTGATTAGAACAATGCCTTGTGTGTGGTAAGTATTCAATATATTGCAACAATTTTTTTTTTGAGTTGGAGTTTCACTCTTGTCGTCTAGGCTGGAGTGCGATGGTGCCATCTCAGTTCACTGCAACCTCCGCCTCCCTGGTTCAAGCAATCCTACTGCCTCAGCCTCCCACGTAGCTGGGATTACAGGCATGCACCACCACGCCTGGCTAATTTATTTGTATTTTTAGTAGAGACACCGTTTCACCATGTTGGTCAGGCTGGTCTTGAAGGCTGGTCCTGAACTCCTGACCTCAGGTGATCCACCCGCTTTGGCCTCCCAAAGTGCTGGGATTACAGTAGTGAGCCACCATGCCTGGCCACATTATAACACTTTTTACATGACAAACAGACTGTTCCTTGGTTCTCTGGTTGCTGAGAAACAACCACTCTCATAAATGCATGTTGTTTGCTAAGTTGTTTTGTGACGGCATGGTGGCTGAAACCCTGGCATTGTTCTGGGCTCATTAATCACACAGAACCATTGTTGAAAATGCTGTGGGTTTGATTAAAACCTCAAATGCATTTGTGCAGCTCCCTTTCCTCAATTTTGAATCCCACCCACATGTTGATGGAAACGTGATCCTATGTTGCTGATCCATGCTCATTGACTAAAATGGTATTCAGTCGGAGCCAAGAAGACTGTCTTTTTCTTGCAAAAAAATGCCTAGAGTCACATTTTTCAAGTGGGAAATAACAAAAACCTTAATTCAATCTGAAACACTACATCACTAATTTTCCACAGATTCTGATCTGGGCCAATATGAGTAATCCTCAGCTTGTGTAAGATTCATAGTTAAGAACTCATCTTCCCTGTGCGTGTGGTGATCACCAGTGCAAACCAAACAGTCCTAAATTCATTTCTCCCGAAGAAGCCATCACGGCCTTGTAAGAGTTTTCCAAAAGTCTTGTCAAATATTCCTGATACAAATCTCCTTAAAGAAAACCACCGGAATTTTTGACTGTCATCAAATCATTTCCTAAATGTCTTACCTATTTATAGAAATAAATTATATGTATACAAGATAGAAATTATGAAGAGCTATATATGTCTGTTTCTATGGCAAAATCAAGTTAGTTGTACGGTGTATTTTAGGGGAAACACTTTCTCAGCGCATATGGCTCTAGAGCTTTATTCGGCATTGTAAACACACATGCAGAGAGCCTGCTCTCCCCTTGGGTAACTTTTCCTTGCTTCTATTTAATGATGCCTGCCTCAGGGTGTTTGTAAACACTGTCGAAGAACATGAGAACTGAGCTGCTGTAATTATGCACGTCGTATTGTATAGGCCACACAGAATGTGGAAAAACCTATTTTAAAAAAGGATTTTTAAAAGGGATTTTTAAGATCTCAGTCTCTGCTTTATATTAATTTTCTTCAATTTGAAACAACCAAAACCTGTTACCAAATTTGAGATAAAATTAGACTGTTAATTTTCACATGTATGAGAAGATACAGAGTATTTTGCTTATTAAACATATGAAGTAACTCAAAGATCCCAGGAAAAGTGATTGTGTTTGCCTTCCCTGCTCAGCAGACCCAGGGCCCTGTCAGCAGTAGCTATAAGGGGCACACAGGCCCTTCCACACATAGGCATTGCAAAGAGCATCTTAAACTGCATCCACTCCAAAGTTTCTTTTCTCTTTTGGAGTTAGGAGAAAAATTAGATATAATAAAGCATTGAGAATCTTGTTAGGAACATGGGAGGGAGGCTGCAGGTGGAAATAAAGGCAAGGAAAGAGGGAGGGCTGGAGGGCTTTGGCCGCTGAGAGTTGTCATGCCCTCTGAGTTGGGTCTGCAGCTGTGAAGGTTGACCCGGATCTGTCAGTAGGATGTGAATGGCCTGTGTGCCCTTTGCAGAGAGATGTCCACGGTGTGCAGAGCTCTTCCCTGTGGGAGACATTGCTGTCTTATTAATGAATGGGTACAGGACGTCACTGGGACTGTCATCAAATATTCTGGTTCTCTCTCTCTCTTTTTTTTTTGAGACAGAGTGTCGCTCTGTTGTCCAGGCTGGAGTGCAGTGGCGTGATCTCAGTTTACTGCAAACTCAGTCTCCTGGATTCAAGCGATTCTCCTACCTCAGCCTCCCAAGTAGCTGGGACTACAGGAGTGCCCCACCACACTTGACATGGTTTCACAATGTTGGCCAGGCTGGTCTTGAACTCCTGACCTCTAGTGATCCGCCCACCTGGTCCTCCCAGTGGTTCTCTTCTTTCTAAGCACACTCTGTGGGTGAAATTCCTGTTCTTCCAGTGGAAGTGATGTGCACCAGCTCCTGGAAGGACCACCTCACTGCCGGTGGGAGGCACTCCAGCGCCCCCTTTTCCTGCTTTGGAGGTTGTGAGGCGAGTGTGGTGTGGACCCCTGACCATCTGGGCCCTGGGTGAGCACCAGGAGCAGAGCTGCCAGCCGGCTTAGTGTGCCCATGCACACGAACACAGTCCAGCCCTGTTGTGTTGCTCCTGTGATTCCCCAGCCTGTCCTGACTACCGTCTGCTGTTTTGGTTTGCCCAGCCTGTTTCCCCCACTCAGATAAATGCTCCTCCGTCTTCCCTGAAAAGTAACCAGAGGACCCACCCATTCCAGTCTGATTTGGGTGGAGCTGCTCTGATTTGGGTCCTTCAGCCCCAGGAATAGATCCACAAAAAGGGTCAGGCACCTGACAGTACCCCATCCTTTTAAAATTCAGGATGTCCATGATTCAAGGTCAGTTAATGAGCATCCCCCCAGGACTCTTTCTGCAACATTTTGTAAAGAGGTGCTCCCTGTGCCTCTGGGTTGGTAGGCTGATGCTCCTAGTGGTCACCTCCCCACCAACTGGAAGATATTAAAGCAAATACAAAAGAAAACAGACCCAATATATGAGAGAAATGAGTTCCCGGAGACATAATTTGAGTCCTTGGGTCCAGCTATGCCTGAAATAATGCCCTCGGTAACATCACAGTTACCTAAGTCAGTAATGTTGCTTTTACGGAGAAGTCAGTCTGAGTGGGTTTCTGAAACTTGGACCTGAAAGAATCCTGACTAATACATTTAGGAAAAAAATGAATGACGGGGAATTCGTAGACGTACCCAGCTCTTAGATTTCCCCTAAGACCATACTTTTGCACCATAAGTGCTAAGTGAGAGGGGAAGGGGGTGGATCAAAAGTTAGGGGCTCTTGTTCAGTAAGGTAAGGAAGAGGTATCTAGCTGAGGAGGGGTGAGGGAGGAGGAAGGAGGGGTGAGGGAGGAGGAAGGAGGGGTGAAGGAGGATGGGTGAGGGGTGAGGGAGGAGGGAGGAGGGGTGAGGGGTGAGGGGTGAGGGAGGACGGAGGAGGGGTGAGGGAGGAGGGAGGAGAGCCAGGGTAGGCACAGGGTTTTAGTCAATGATCCTAGAGTCTGAAACAACATATTGACAGCTTCTTCAATGTCCTTCAAGAGATATCAGACAATGATAGAAGTCCTTTTCAATCCCATTTGGCTTTTAAACTGAGCTTCTTGAACCTGCTAGTGCTCTGTTTCTGAGCCATATGGGTCTCTGAGTTTATAAATTTGGTGTCCATTTGTAGAGTGCGGTTTGTAGGACTGCTTTGGTGGAACACTTTCTTTATCCTCAGTTCCAATTCCTCTGTTTATAACTTTTGTTTTGACTTAAAAAACTTCAAAAATCTCTACAGACTTTACTTTTATCCAGTATTAACATTCTCAGAAAAATGATAAAGAAGTATTAGAAAAGGACTAATATGAGATCGTAGAAATGTCCAAGTTTTGAGTATGATTTTATAAAAATAACAGGCTAAGAAAAAGATTCTGTTTTATCAGGAAACTGTTGTTAGAAAGCATGAGTGTTGCATTTCATAATGAAATTTATGCTGAACAAAGGTCCCTTGTGTTTGTTGCCTTAACTGACTTAGAAAGTTTCTGGAGGGCAAATCTGGGTTAGTTTTACAGACAATTGACGATTTCCGCATGCATGAAATACCTGAGAAATTTAACATAGACCTGACCAGAGAGCCTTCTGCTCACCAAGTCAATACCATTATGGTTGGCATTTTGGTTATTATGCTTTTTAATGTTATTTTGAAGTCTTAAACATACAATGCTAATGTTTAGGAGGCTATGTATGAGTAAATGAATAATAATCCAACTAGTATAAATGTTATTTGAGATCTAATAAGATCAATAAATACTAGTTGCCCCCAGGCTGAAAAAAGGACAGAAAAGACAGTTGACAGTTAATAAATTAATACTCTTTTTATTCTTGGTGAGACCCTTTCCAAAGGATTTGTCTAGTTTTTTCCCATTAGAAGAGACTTGGAAAGAATTCAGGGGAAGAATTCAGGAGAAAAAGTGTCTAAAAGGAAGAGGTAAGAAACCTGTGAAGTTAGTTTCATGGAAATGAGAGCATCTCTCTGAGGAAGTTAGTTTCATGGAAATGAGAGCATCTCTCTGCGGAAGAGGAGGCAAAGCTGTGACAGAGACTGGCTTTAAGTATCTCACAGGGGGCTGGTGGTGACAGGCTGCTAGCCAGGGGTTCTCCATCTCAGGAAGAACAAGAAAGATTCAAGCCAAGGAAGAATTTAATGGCATACAGAATGTCTAAGAAAATTGCATTCTCATCCAAGAAAATATTTTAAGTACAAGGGACTTTCTTCTTCTTTGTAAGGCTCTGAGGAAAAGGAGGAGCAAGAGGGCTCCTGAGACCTGCCTGTTGCAAAATCGAGGCAGGACTCCAGGCCCAGTATCTCTTCATGCCTTTAATTGTGCCCGCCCACAACTCTCCAGAAAGGGTCGCTGTTGGAATGTGGACACCCAGGGATGGGAAACAATAGAAACCACTATAAAACCACAGGTTACTGGCGCAGGAAGGGACCTTGGTTCCTTCAGAGTCCTCTGACCTTCCTGGCACTCAGCAGGCTTTGCAATGAGATGTTGTTTAATGTCTGATGTCCTCCCTAGATTATGAAACTCCAACCCAGTGCCTGGAGCTCCCAGCAGTCAACCAATATTTACTGAAAGAACAAGTGGAAGAGTGCAACTCTGTTATTTACAAACGAGGAATGTCAGACCCAAGGGGCTCACACAGTTGGTTAGGGGCAAAATCATTTCACTCACATCTCCCATATTTCATACATGGAGGATTAGCACCCAATTCAGCTAACTGTAAATCCCAGCCAAAAAGGGAACCATTTTCTAGATAGGGCCTAATGTATTTTCAAAGTATAGATCTTAAATTGCAGAGACTTGTCTTTGAGTTCCTTATAAATTCAGGTCAAAAACACATATCAGGATACTACTCTGGAAATACTATGTTAATTACACCCTCCACCCCAGGATTTCTTTCTCCCTCTTTCTTCTCCGTTGTAGCAGCTAGTGCTGCTGTGCTCATTGTCTCAGGATGGGGATATAGTGGTGTGAAATGCAGATGTCCATTCATTTATGCAGCTATCAATTCATTTCACAAATACTTGCTGTGCTTCATGCTGGACACAGATCTCAACCACAATGACCAGGCTGTGAACAACGGAGCCCATTACACTCTTCTGGCTTTGTGTTTCCAGAGTCTCCAGTGGAGGGAAAGAGAGGGTGCAAACATCCACAAAATGTTGGTTCTTTTTTTGCTTTTTTTGAGACAGAGTTTCACTCTTGTTGCCCAGGCTGGAGTGCAATGGTTCCTCCCGGGTTCAAGCGATTCTCCTGCCTCAGCCTCCTGAGTAGCTGGGATTACAGTCATGCGCTACCATGCCCAGCTAATTTTTGTATTTTCAGTAGAGACAGGGTTTCACCATGTTGGCCAGGATGGTTTTGATCTTCTGACCTCAAGATCGGCCTGCCTTGGCCTCCCAAAGTGCTGGGATTACAGGAGAGGCCAGGGATGACAAACATGGGGCAACCATACCATATTTCCCCCTCCCACATCCATGGCAGACATTGCTAATCATTGCTGCATAATCTCTGTGGCCAGTGGTGGCTTCAGGATCTTTCTCAGTCAGTCACTACCAATCAATCAGTACTGGCATGCTAGCTAAGCCTCTTATTCATTCCTGGAATAAATTACATAAATGCTCAGAGGGTTTCCAAATTGGAGAATTTCCTTTGGGACTGTGCCTGTAGGTTTTGTACTTAAGAAAATAAAGTAGCTTGGTAATTACAAGGATTTGTTGGTCAAGAATGAATTAAAACAGCATGAATCTTCACTGAATTTTTTTCCAGTCGAGTCACAACATGAATTTATACACTATTGCAAAGAAGCATTTGAGAAATTAATCAGAGTTTTGAAATCTGAAATTTAGATAAATCTGCAGACTGTATTGAGACCCAGAATAACAAGATTCCATTGTAGTTTGCCACTCACTAATTATGCTGTCTGGGGCAATTCTCCACCCTTCCGTACATTTCAGCTTCATGGTAGGGGTGGGGAATGTGAGTAACCTTTTAAAAGCTTGTTTTTTTTCCCCCCCAAAATGATCTAGATTCAGCATACTAATATAAATGATAGGTGAAAATGTAGCAGTTCTGCTCGAAGCTGACATTTGGAGCCTGGGTCCTGACCGCCATATCCTTCCCCTTAGCCTCTACCTCAGTCTTATGGAAGTCCTTGGAATATCTGCGATTTGAGTAACTATTCTGGAAAACTGTTAGACAAGAGATTCTTTGCATACTCTTCCAGTTCAACACATTTATGATTGTAAATCAGCTAGGTCTAATTCAATATGGTTGTGCTGGGCATTGATTTAAAATAACAACCTCTGGAAATCAGTTATGTTGGGGGAAAGTTGAACAGAGGAAGCAGAATGTGCTTTGCTCCATTTAGAGTGGCTTACTCCCCCACTCATTCATGGAGTCCTGTTTTTGGAACTTCTGTGCAGCCTGCCTGGTTGATTTTATGTCATTTTGCTCTCACTGCAATGTGATGCTGTGAGATCACCTCTGTGTATATAAAAGGAGAGGGATGAATAAACTTCTCATGGAATTGGAGGCCAGATTTTTAACTCCAGTCTGTTTTTAGTATTTTGACATTTTCTTCTTGACGTCAGTTGAGTAACACATTAAAAGCCTTCCCAAGGTCTGAGTTTATTATAATGCCATGAAATTGATTAATTGGCTCCTGCACCTCCTTGGGCCATTGAGTTCTGAGTTTGGGCCTCTGAAACTCACTGTTTGGCTAACACTTATTTAAAGCTGGTATATGTGAACGTGAAACAATTTTTATAAATAAGAAGCAGAATCTTTATGTTCAAATGATAGAAGAACAAGTATCTGTTGATGTGGTTCTTGCATCCCAGGGTCTAGAGTTGCATGGGCCTTGACTTAACTGGGGAGAGCTGCAGGTGTTTATAGGTTACAAACTTCAACTGTTTATGGATTCAGTCCTGCTGGATTTGAAGTTGGAGTCATACAAGAAAAAAATGCAGATTAAATCATCGAACACCATCCTGCTTTTTAATTGCTTGTTCCTAAATAGCTAAAGGCAATCTGGGACATCCCTCCTGGGACAAACATTCACAATGAATTTTCCAAGCTCAAGGATTCTGAAGAAATGGGATCAGCTATAGGGAATCTAGGGCCTCAGCTGGGCATGTAAGTAGCAAAAAGTCCATCCAGATAACTGAGTTTGGCCAAAATCCAACAGGACTAGAAGGCTACATCACCATCTTTAACCTGTGCTGGAGGAGATTAACATTTAAATCTTTTTATATTTATTTTTTGAATGATAATTATCTTTAAAAGGGGCAAAGTAAAAGATAATTGGCATACATTGGCCTTCCAGCTTAGGAAGAGGAGTTTTGAAGCTGATGAATGTACCAGACTTATTAGAACTTGCATTCCCTTCACCTGGCCTCAGAGTGACATGTTGACAGCTCTCCAGCACCCTGCTTGACCTTCTTAGGGCACTGGGCCATTCCAGGGTCATGGTGCCTTCCCTCCTTTAAGGTACATACAGCTGAAAGCAGCTCTCAAGTGTGCTTTTAGGAAATCCAACCTTGGGCCCACCTTAGACCTTTTGAATTGGAATACTGGAGGGTAGGTCCTAGAGAAAAGTCAGTTTTTAAGCTGCCTGTGCTATTTTGACATCTTGCCTAGTGGAATCCTACTTGTCTACCAGAGTTTGGCTTAAGCACTGCTTCCCTGACTCTGTAGCATGGGGTGCCTGGCACATCCCAGTATTGAATAAATGTCTGTTGAGTGAACAAATAAATGAATGGATCGGTAAGTGACTGAGTGAAGGTCAAGGAAACAAATAAATAAGCAGCCAAGTTTGGGAAATACTACTGGGGGTAAAAGTCCCATCTACAGATTAGCTTTTCTGATCTCTGCTAGCAGCATACTCCTTATAATAGGATATATGTATGTTAAACTTGCTCTGAATAGGGGCCACATTGCCAGCCTAACAGGGGCAACCTATGTTACCAGGAGGCTGATATTACCCAAGTGGCGAGTCAGAGTCTTGTCTGTCTTACATTATCCTGGGTCTCAAAAAGGACCATAGTTACTGGGGAGCTCCTATATTGATGTGATGGTTAATATTGAGTATCAACTTGATTGAATTGAAGGATGCAAAGTATTGTTCCTGGTGTATCTGTGAGGGTGTTGGCAAAGGAGATTAACATTCGAGTCAGTGGACTGGGAGAGGCAGACCCACCCTCAATCTGGGTGGGCATAATCTAATCAGGTGCCAGTGTAGCCAGAATAAAGCAGGCAGAAGAACGTGAAAAGACTAGATTGACTTAGCCTCCAAGCCTACATCTTCTCCTATGCTGGATGCTACCTGCCCTTGAAAATTGGACTCCAAGTTCTTCAGCTTTGGAACATGGACTGGCTTCCTTGCTCCTCAGCTTGCAGATGGCCTACTGTGGCACCCCACCTTGTGATTGTGGGAGTTAATACTCCTTAATATACTCCCTTTTATTAGTTCTGTTTTATTAGTTCTGTCCCTCTAGAGAACCCTAATATAAGTGATAACAATGTTATAACACAGCAATTGTCAATTAAGTCACCACTGTTGATAATTTACAACTCACTGAATTCTGTCATGAGTGATGTTCTCCCAACACCAAAGCAGTGGGAGGGTCAAAGTGTCAGTCAGGCTGAACTTTATATGCATAGAGTCACAAATTCAACTGTTCCAAGGAACAGTTTCCTCTCGGCAGGCTGTCTTTAGTGTGATATACACCAGGCCAGGGCGAATGTGTGAGATCTTGCTGGTTTTTGGGTAGTTCGAAGATAACCTAATTACAGGGCCCAAAGAATGGCGAAACAAGTCACCCTGGGTCATGGGCTAACTTAACAGGCACAATTGAGACAAGAAGGGACAGATGGTGGTGGAGGTTTATAACCTTTCTAGAAGTCAAGATAGGCAAGAAGTGGAGTGGCTGAGACGACCTAGGCCAGGCCTGCTGGCAGAAGCTGAAGCAAGCTCTAGGAACTAAAGTTAGCACCTAAGAAGGGTCTGGAAGCCAGAATTACCAGGTCTAGCATAAACCTGTGGACAGAGGTCCAGAGCTTTAGTCGGGGTTTCGAAGATCTTGACCCATCTCAGAGGACAGCCCAGGTTCAAAGTGGACACAACCACACACCAGAGCAGCTGGACACCTACCCTACACATTTAATTTCACCAGAAAGTTATAAAGTCAGTATTATAATCACTGCCTATTGCTGAGATGGGCAATAGTTTCAGATAACAGCAGTAACACAGTTAAGGTTTGTTGAGTATTCATACTGTATTAGCATGCATTAATTCACTTGATTCTCAAAATCCAAAAAATACTGAATGTCCAATATAGACAGGGAATTGAGCAAAGTGCTAAGAATTTAAAGAGAAATAAAACATTGCCATCACCCTCATGAGCTTTGAGTCTAGCACAGTGGTTTCCAATAAGGACAATTCTGCCTCCCAGAGAACATGTAGCAATGCCTAACAGCCTTGGCTGTCACTGCTGGGGGAGGGTTCCTAGTGGCACCCAGCAGGCTGGGTGCCAGGATGCTGTTAAATACCTCACAATGCACAGGATGCTGCAGCAAAGAGTCATCCGGCCCCGAATGTCAACAGTGCAGAGCTTGAGAAACCCTGGTGGACAAAGTGGAATCTACACGTACACCTGTAAGTGCAATGGGGTGTCCCTTGTGAGGAGATGAGGATGTATAAGATGCAGTGGGAGTTGGATAGAAAGGATGATCAATTGTACTGGAGTGTGTGCAGGGGGCCAGGGGGTGCAATGAATGGCAAACGCTCAAGAAAGAGTTTGGAAAGATGGGTCTTGAGAGATGAGGAGGCGCTACCCCAGCAGCTGGGGTGTGGGTCAGGCAGCATCCTCTTAGCAGGGGCAGATGTATGAGCCAAGGCCAGGGGCATGCTGTGGCCTCTTAATGCCTGGAGAAGCTGTCAAGTCCTTGGTATTAGGTTCCATTCAGTTACAAAAACTACTTTTTGAGATGTTTAAATACAAAGATAATCACATATCAGTTTTGCCCTCAAAGAGCTCAAATTGTATAAGACCAGCCGTATCTCTAAATCAAAATAATTCCTCTTGGCAAGGTTTTGTTTTGGCACATAACTAAGAAAACATTGTAAGTTAGAAAAGTTCCCAGTGTTGATTCTGACGTGTATTCTAGACATTCACTACTGTTTGATTCACTGGAAAGGGTTTCAGATCAAGCCAATGAAACCAATTTTCCTTTGTGAATGCTCTGAGTTTAGTCTGAGAAGTACAGGAAGTTAAGAAACTGCCCAGTAAGTTTCCTTTGCAAAAGAGGGCCTAATGAGATCAAGAGCCTATAAAATATTTTTGGAATTTGCTAGAACTTCTTGCACTTTCACCTAGGGCTGTCACTTTGTTAATAACATTTTCTTACTTCAGTCCCATTGCGTAGGAGTTGTCAGCTAACCAAGCCAGTCCTCTCTGCTGGAGATTCACTTATTAATAGAGGGCAGAAAGATGATTTACAGAAATGTTGGCTTGTATAGCCAGAATTTAAATGTACTCCAATATACTTAAAAAAAAATAGCAATGAGATGTGAGGATAAAGAGAAAATGTACTAAGGGTTACATAAAACTCTCCTTGATGTGGCAAACAGACTTTTCTAAAACCCTGGTATTCAAACCCTCTTCTTATGGCCTAGGATAGGGTTACAGGGACATCATGTGCTTGAGAATTGATCAAACCATTTGAAATAACAACATAAAAAGTTAAAGCTTTGACAAGCTTGATGCTTTTCAGAAGACAGCCAACTTGCAAAAGTGCTGATGTGCATCTTTGCAAAGTTCTATAAAATTGTGGTGGGAAAAGGGAAATTTATATTGGAAACCCTCCACTCGTCAGCTGAATTTCCACTGCCCTATTTACCAGGCTGTCTGGCTAGCTGTTGGCTGGCAGTGATAGGGGCAAGGACAAAGCCCAGAGCTCATGTCCAGATACAGGGGGTTGCACCTTGGCCAGCTGCCAGAGAAGCTTAACCAGAAGGGTCCACCAGGCCGGCAAAGGCGAGATGCCCATGTGATATGGGGGCTGGGAGGTGGGGACCAGTACGGAAGGAAATAAGACCCTAAGCCATGGAAGAAACCTCCTTGCCGGAGATTACAGATGATTTTATAAGCAGAGGCAATCTTCTGTCTGGTCAGAGAGCAGAGAAGAAAACATATTTACCTTGTGGCCTTACTAAGGGAAAGAACGGCAACCCTGTGACTGCAGGGAGCCTCAAAATACTTATGAACAGAGCTCCTAGGGTCTTCCTTGAAAAGAGAAAACAGATCTTCTTGTGTTTTCTTGTTCACAGATGTGTGTGCCTGAGTTGTGCTGATTCCTAGTGGCTTGTGGTTAAGTGTGAGATTAAAGGATGCTTGTGTCAGAGTTGGAAATCGTGTCCCATCATTGGAATAATGGGTTGTCATCTTTTGAATCATTGCCTCCATATTCCTGTTGTTTTTACTGTTTTTCCTTCACTAATTAATCTCACTTTTTTTTTTTCTTTGAGATAGAGTCTCACCCTGTCGCCCAGGCTGGAGTGCAATGGTGCAATCTCGGCTCACTGCAACCTCCGCCTCCCGGGTACAAACGATTCTCCTGCCTCAGCCTCCCGAGTAGCTGGGATTATAGGCACCCGCCACCACGCCCAGCTAATTTTTGTATTTTTAGTAGAGACGGAGTTTCACCATGTTGGTCAGGCTGATCTCAAACTCCTGACCTCGTGATCCGCCCACCTTGGCCTCCCAAAGTGCTGGGATTACAGGCGTGAACCCACTTTTATTCTCTTGTCCCATGTTCTGGGGAGGAGGGAGGAAAAGAAAGACCATGTTACTGGAGGGGTCTACATGAGCTTGGGGAGACTCTACCTGGTAAGGGGCACCCGTGGGCTGAAGCCCACCCAGCTCTGCTGAGCCTTGAGCCCTGGCATGGAGCTGCTGGCAGCCTTTTTCTCATTCATCCACACAGATGTGATGCATTGAATCCATCCACTGCAGGGGACAGGTTTCCCTCATTCCACGAAGATGCTGTGTGTGCTGGGCTGGCCCTGGTCTTGGGTCATGAGGGCCCCCAGATGCTGGCTAGGCTGGACCTGGAATGTGGCTCTGAGCACAGAAGGGGCGAGGACAGACCAGCACTGATGTGCCAGGTGAACTGTTCCCATTGGATCTGCCCAGTAGGGCCATGGTTCAGCAAGAGAGGCTATGCCCTCTTGAAGTCAGAGGTGCACACACCTGTGCGTCCCTGTGTGCACGTGGACACATGTGGCTCTGTGGAGTCTGTGTGAGGCTGTAAATGTCATAAACGGTCAGCTGAGGATGATGCTAGGGAAGATGGTCCCAGAATTGGGAGGAATGGATAAGGAACAAGCAGGGATGGAGCAGGGATGGGGTGCCCAAAAGCAGGGCACAGATTCTGAATTCTGTAAATGGGATAGAGGTGCAGCAGGGGTGAGTCCCTGTCTTCACGTTCTGCCCGGTGCTGCCCTGAGGCCTGTGGGAACGAATGGGAAGCTGGCCCCTGGAGACCCTGACCTAGTTGCGAAGAACAGTGGCTCTGAACACAGGATAAGCTGGGAAGAGCCCTACAACTAGACAAGAGAGACACAGGTTCTAATCCCAGCTCTGCCACTAAATTGCTGTGTGACCCCCTCCCCACCGTAAGTGGTTAACCTCTATGGGCCACGATTTCCTAATCTGTGAAATCAGGAAGGTTGGCTAGATGGCTTTACGGTTGTTTTTTTTTTTTCATCCTGAAATACTGTGGTTTTAGAAGAAGAATGAATGGAATTGTGCAGCTATAATAACATAAACAAGATTCCGGCTCCCTGGAATCTTCCTGTGTACCTCAGGTACTACGCCCAAAAGCCCAGGCCTTCCTTCCTTGCCTGTTCTTGTTTCCGTGGATTTGAACCAACGTGCCCCTGCCTCCCTGAGCTCAGGGTGTGCGTCCAGCGTATGCTGAAAATTCAGGTGCTCCTGTCCCTGGGAGCGTCGTGGGGCTGTGGGGGTGGGCGCGTCACGGGAGCTCCTGCCTGGAAGGGGCGCTCCCCAGGGCATTGAGCCCACCGGGCCAAAGCAGCAAGGAACCGGAAAAACCGCGAAGGATCTCCATGCAGAAACAACAACATCAGGCTTCCGCCTTGTTCCTGGTGAAGAGTTACCTCCTGCCCGGATGCTCCCTAGAGAAATAGGACAGGACAGGAGACAGTGCTAGCAGGGCCACAGGCATGTTGGTGGCAAACAGAGCATCCTAGGTTCTTACTGCTGGTGGTAGAAGAGGGTCAGAGTCACACGAACAATCTAGGGACAGTGACTTTTCCCTCCTTCTGGGCCTTCCGGGAGCTCACAAGCCAGTCCCGGAGACTCCCTGTGGCCACTTTACAGGATTGGCCTTCCCAGGATCCCCTGGCAGGCGCGGCAGCCTCGCACCCGGGAGCGAAGCTGGAAGGAGCGGGGGCGAGGGGCTGCCAAGCTGCTGCACCCCCAAATCCCTCAGCGCCCGCGCTCTGTCCTAGGCAGGGCCTTCCCTCTCCCTCCCCGCAGGGCGCAGACGGGCTGGGCCTTCTCCTCCTCGCACTCGCCCTGGACTCGCCCGATCCTGATCCTCTCCCACGGGGAGGCGGGGGCTGCGCGTGGTGACCACAGGTGGGCCGCCCCCTTCCCTCCTCTCCGCCCCGCTTTCTTGTATGCGACTGTCATCCCCTGCCATTCTAGAGCTCTCTGTCTTCAGTCATCGACAACGTCCCCACCCCAGGGGATACAGAGACAACATTTCCCTCCCCCTGCAAGGGACCTTCTTTGTTGCGTTCCCAATGGCCTCGATGTGGTTGACTCCAGAAGGACAGACCACGTCTGCAATGGGCATTTTACACTCACCGGGAGTCAGCACGTCCCTGGCCAGGTCAGGAGGCTGGAGCCCGTGACATGGTTCGCCGCCCTCTGTAAGGCCTCCTGACCTCAGAGGGGGTGACCGCACGTGGCCTTGCAGTGCAGATAGCTCCACTGTCAAATGCACACAGGTAACCCCGGCCCCTTCCTGGACTCTGGGAGGTTTCCAGCGGCCAACGTCTTACCTGTCCAGAGGGCCTAGTGCGGTTTAGGGTACATACCGGCCATTCCTATCCAGCTTTTCAAGAACCATAAAGCAAACCAACCAGCGGTTGTGCTGTTACTTCGTAAATACACACGTGAAGGCATTTAGGTAAGGGAGCTTTATGTGAACTGTGTTTTCATATTGAATATGAGATATTGAAATCGGAGAAAGCTAAAACCGGTGTTTTAACTTTTAAAAACATTAAGTAATTGACAAAGCCCATTTAATAAGAGCTATTCCCAGGCAAAAATGTTGATTGTAGCCCTTGTAAAAGGGCTTAAGATTGTCCAGACTAACATAAACCTGGGAAAGCTCGCATTTGGAATAAGTGAATTTCTTCTAGAGATGTAATTTCCATTCATATTTGATCTGGAAACCTAGTTGTTTGTTATTAACTGCCTAAAGAAATTATGATTCCTTGGTATCTTTGATTTATGAGGATTTTGTTAAAGACTATCAAGTGAAAATCAACTACAGTCATCTGACAAAAATGAAAGCCTGCATCTCTAGGAATGATTTTCTCTTGAGATGGACCCTAAGTCAGAATCATTGGTTTCTGTCACCAGTGATCACATAAACAATAGCAGTATCTCAAATTCTTCACTTCCTCCCAGACTTAGCCTTTGGGTCATCGTTGATATTGCACATAATGGGCAAGTGTTTCCCAAACACTGAGCAGTAGTTCAGTGTTGGGAGCAGAGCAAGGGGTCCATAAATCCATAGGGACGATAAATGCTGCTGCTGATATTTCCATGTGTATGTAGATGCTGTTGGGTTGAGTGAAATACAAACTAACCTAACAGTGTTGTTCTTTGACATAGACCCATTTCTGACTCAATGGGGTATATGGGTGGGGGCAGACAGGGATTTCCTGAAATGCGTTTTGTGTTATCAAGTTGGGAATCACACCAGTAAAACTTCCACTTCAGGTCTTTAAGTCAAATAGTCATTCTTCTTAGTTCTAATTTTAGAACTTTTGCTGTATTCTCTATAGCATTATTCACTACATAGAGAACTTATCCCAAATTGGGTCCTTCTCGTCAAAGTATTTTTGAAAGCACTCAAAACCTCAATATGTCTCTGTTTTACCCCAAAGATGAGTCTTTAGTGAGATTTCCACAAGGTATCATTTTATTTATTGCTGATTTATGCTTTCTCCTGCCAACCACTTCAGTTCATGTCTGGAGTAATCGAATGAGTACTGAGTTGGTTTCAGTGAGGGTTATGAATTGGTATTTCAGTTAGGGGAAAGGATTGGCCACAAGCAATCTGAGTGTAGTTCCACCTCATGTTATCCATCAGCTTTGTTCAATTAAGTGGCTAAATCGTTTAACCAGATGGGTGTGACACATGGCACAAAGCTCAACATGAGTTACCAGAGAGCCACTCTGCTGGGTGCCTTTGGTGGTGCCACGACCGTGGTCTCAAGGAGGGTGGTAACCCATCGGATTCAACCACTTCGGTTGACACAGACATTAAGGGGCAAAAGCAGGATGGAGGAGGCAACGAGTGAGAGCTGAGCTGTGACAAAGTATATCTAGAATCGCTGAAGAAGGTTCCAACACAGAGCAGTCCAAGGCCACCAGCAGCAACCACAGAAGGAGGGAAACACACACTGCCACTGCCAGCAGATCTCCCAGACTTCAGTAAAGGGACTGCTCTAGGCGTCTAATGCAATAAAAAGTCTACCCCAAGTAGATTCCTTGTTAGTCTTCGTGATTGTTTCCATGTTCCAGCCTCTCATTCTTTCTTTTTAGATTTAAAAGTAAAGCACCCATCCAAGACCCTGCCCCATACCTCTCTAGGACTGGCCTGCATGAACATCCACTCCTAGAAACTGATGCATTTTGTGGGCAGGGAAGGAAGGTTGACTTGGATACTGTTGAATAACAGGACAACAGGAATTGTATGTTTTCCTGCTGGAATAATACTTCTGCCTTCTCAGACAAGGGTCTCCATAAGGCCTCACCCACTGTTTGATCTTTTCTCTTCTCTTTGGATTTGAAATGGATGATCCAGATTGGCCGTATGAACATCATACTCTGGAAGGCTGAGTTGGAAGATGGCTGGGTCCTGATGCCTCATTAAATCAAACACATGTTCTGAGCAGTTAAAACACCCTTGGAGACAGTATGTTTACACTCTAACTTCCAACAACAAAAGAAATTGGAGTTACTTAAAGTGGAGGTCTGGGCCTCATTGCAGGCAACATACATGGGTGTTCTCTGGCAGCTCAGCGTTGTTTTTCTGTTCCTGTCACTTCTCCTAACATAGACCCTCCTCATTTCCAATTTCCTGGACTTCTATGGATGTTTGATCTTCCTAATGGCAGACCATTTACTCCCATTGGAAGTACCCTTCTGGCCTCTCCAGTGAGGTGTGCTGAGCATCTGCTACCTGAAACTTCCCTGGCTTGTCTCAGAGACAAGGGAGCCATGCCACCTTCTACAACAGCAAAGCTGATTGCTGGGGTCCTTACAAAGTCATGAGACATTTTCATTCTTCAGCAGGGATAGGAGAGAATCTGCAGCAAATCCAGTTTTTACTGTTCCTATAGGGGCAGGGTTTAACTTTTTAATTTTCCACTTGGAGACAATCCTTATATATACAGAACATTGCCAATACAATTATGTCTCTTCAATTTAGAATTACATGTGCAATTTGTTTTGTTGTGGGTTTTGTCAGCAGTTCTACAATATAGTGGGTTTAATTTATGATTATAAGGTGAAAAAGATGCATCCAGAATGGGCTCAAATGCTTTCCAAGTGCCCTTAGATTTTGCTATTTTGTGTGTTGAAGGTTGTGTAAAAACTAATTTATTTTCCCATGGTTTTAGATCTTCTCTAAATTCTACAGGAAAAAGGAATCATAGAAAGTCTAAAAAGGGATGAAAATAGCTAATAATTAAGTGGCCCAATTAATTTATAAACACTTCAAACTTGCTTTTAAAATAATAGCATACCATCCCATCAAAATCAAATACTGGAAAACTCATCCAAATGCCTTCCAGATTCAACCTCTGAACCTCTGGGCCCCGCCTCACCTCACTTCAGAGCGAAAGACTCCTTTTTGCTTGGGAGTTCTGCTTCCAACCGAAATGGAGTAACAGGGACAAGGTTTACCCTCTCACCTGAAACAACTAGAAAACCATGCGAAATATATGAAGCCATTGTTTTCAAGACGCTGGGCATCGGGTAGTGAAAGATAGCAGTCCCTGAGAAATAGGAAACAAATGAGGAGAGCCCTGTAATTGCCCTGGCTCACTGCCTTTAAAAAATTTTCAGGACATAGGACAGGGAGGGGGATCTCAGGTACAGCGTGGTGAAAACCTTGAGTGAAGAGGTTGGAGCTGATAGTCCAGGAAGTTCAGAGCGGCTGAATCTTACAGTGCAGAGACTAGAGAGGAGAGAGCTCCACGGAGAGAAGCTGAGAGCTCTGCTTGTTAGAAAGTGATTAGCTCATGCCTGTGAGAAAAATACAGAAGGCAAGGAAAGGAAACATCCAACAGGATTAGAGAAAACAGTACCCGGGGTTCACACAGGATGAATAAGTGCTGTTCCATCAGCCAGACAAAAAGTTCGTAATTCTGAGGCACTAGGTAGAGTGCTCAGAAGAGTCTTGCCTTGATTAAAAGGCAGAGGCTGTCAGAATAGATAAAATAGCAAAGCCAGACTGTATGTTACCTACAAGAAATATGCTTTAAATACACAAATAGGTTATAAGTAAAAGGCTAGAAAAAGACATATCATGCTGACACTAATCAAGAGAAGGCTGAATATCAAACAAAATTCATTTTAGAAGACTATTACCAGAAATGAAGAGGGCAATTTCATAATGGTAAAAGGCCAAATAATGAAGATGATATAACATCCTAAATGTTTATGCACTTGCTAACAGAGCTTCAAAATACATGAAGAAAAACAAATAGAACTGCAAGAAGAAATAGACAAATCCAAAATTATGCTCAGAGATCTTAGTATCCCTCCTAATAGCACAGAACAAGTGGAAAGAACAATAAGGAAGACTATAAAAGACTTAACAACATTGTCAGCCAAATTAACCTTCTTGACAGTTATAGAATGTATCAGCCCCAAACAGCAAAATACACATTCTTTTCAAGGACACACAGAACATACAGACCAAGGTAGACCATTTTTCTCTCCACAGAAAATCTCAACTAATTAAATAGAATTCAAGTAACAGATAGCATATTTTCTGACCACATGGAATTAAATTAGAATAAAGAAACTCATGTGGAAAATCATCAACTAAGCAACACACTTCTAAATAACCAATTGCCCAAGAAGTTATAAAAAGAAATATTAGAAACTACTTTCAACCAAATAAAAATTAAAATCACCTATCAAAATTTGGGGGATACAGATAAATCAGCAAATTGTGGCACTAAAACACCTGTCTTAGAAAAGAAGAATGGTCTCAAATGATCTCAGCTTCTACCTTAAGAAACTAGAGAAAGAAGAGAGCAAATTAAACCCCAAATAAGAAGTCAGGAAATAATTAAGATTAGAGCAGAAATCAATAAAATAGAAATAGGAAAAATATGTAGAAAATCAGTAAATGAAAAGTTGGTTCTTTGAGATCAGTAAAGCTGATAAACCCTAACCAGCCTGATACGAAAAAAAAGACACAAATTCCTAATATCAGGAATGAGAGAGGTGACATCACTACAGCCTCTACAGATATTAAGAGGATAATTATGGAATGTTTTCAACAACTCTATGCCAATAAATTTGAAAACTTAGATGAAATAAAGAAATTATTTGAAAGACACAAATTTCCAAAACTCACTCAAAAACAAATAGAAAACCTGAAAAGCCTTATGTCTTTTAAATACATTAAATTTTTAGTCAAAAACCTCCCCGTGAAGAAAACTACAGACACAGACAGCTTCACTCGTAAATTACACCAAACATTTAAGGAGGAAATAATGCTGGGTCTGCACAAACTCCCCCAGAAAATTGTAGAGAAGGGAACACTTTCAAACTCACTCTATAAACTGGAATCAGACAACACCCTGTGATTCACTTCCAGGGTTCCCATACCTGGGAGTCTTACGGCAAGACAGCGGATGTGCACTTCGCTCTACTCATAGAATGAAAAGCCAATGAGTGGGCTGAGAGGTGAGCTATAGGGAAAGCTGGGCTGAGAGAAGGATGCCGGTTTTATTGCATGACATCTACTTGGTACCTATGGCCAGTTGCAGAGGGCTACATGCAGTGAGGCAGCTATAAAATAGAGCCTTCTGTCAGGAACGCTTGTCTGCTCCCTTTTCAACCAAGAAATGTTCATGGCAGTCAACACGTCATTAAACAGTTCAGGAGCCTGGGTGGATATGGCCTGATACCAGAGAGGTTTTACTCCCTCCCACCGAGTAGTTGATATGTACTTGTTATAGTACTCGTCACAGGTGGGCTAAGGTTAGAGGACACAGATTAACAGCTATAAATCCATTGTCATTGGCGAAGAAACGGATATGAGCACTTTTTAGAGCTCACCCTAGTTTGTCCAGGACTTTCCCAGTTTTTGCAGCAAAGGTCTCTTGTTCCCAGAATCCCTTCAATCCAGGATCCAGTCCAGGACAAACGAGAATGTTGTTCACCTTAGAGAATTCTGCGTTTACAGGGCTCTCCGTGTGGGAGAAAAGCCCAGAAAGCACCACTATTTGGGATCAACAGGACCACAAGGTGAGGAATGTGCACCAGATGATAAAGATGTGGTTAGAGCTCAAAACTAAGACTACAGTGTAGACCCTCATGTCCTATGGAAGAACAACGTTAAATAACAAAGAAATAACCTTTGGTTTGACAGCAATAAGAGTCATGGAGACTCTTTTGGCTGAGGACTCAGCATATAATAAAACCAAGCCTTCCCCAGATGCTACTTTACCAATTTTTCTTCTTTCTTTTACTCTAAAAAGAGACAAAGACCTGGGGTTTCTCTCCTCAAGAGATCTACTCTCCCTACTACTGGTGTTGCTGGTCACTTAACACTCTTTTTGAGATGGTGGCCTCTATGGTGGTGATGGGAAGTCATAGTTGACACTACATAATGAAAAGATTCTGACAAGGGTTATCTCTGCTTAGCATTGACTTCCACCCTCTTAGAAGCCTTTCCTATGACGTGCATGTTTTCAGATAGTGCATGTTCTTATTTTGGACGTTGCTTGTCAACACCATGATGTGATGTTTAAGAGATGCCTCTGGGCCAAACCCCTGGCTCAGCCACTTAGGAACACTGTGTTCTTGGGCAAGGTTTTTAGCATCTCCGTGCCTAGATTTCCTCTTCCAAACTGGAGATAATAGCAGGACCTGCCATGTGAGATTGTTATGGGGGTTGAGGTCACATTTACAAAGTGCTGTGATGAGACCCCAGTACACAGTGAGCCCTGCTAGACATCCATGAAACTCAACACATCAATTTTAGGAGCTACCTTGAGGAAAGCACATGGCAGAGGCATTTCTCTTCCCCCTAATGGCTCTGGTGCCTTTCAGTTTTTGGTGCTCTTCTATAGCTTTGGGACACTGATGTGTCTTATGGAAACAAGATGTCTTATGGAAATTGCCTGCATGGCAGTAAAGCCCAATGCCTGCCAGCTTCTAAGGGAATGGCATCTGTCTATGTGAGTGCATCTGTTTCATTTTCAGAGAGAAGAGGCTTTAAACTAATCAACAGTACAACTGTATCCCAATGTTGAAACTGTAACTAAACTACATTAGGCCTGAGGCTGCCTCCCTATTGTGGGTTACCCCCTAACTTAATACATAAAGGATCTGACAGCCTAATGTAGGAGGGTGCTTTTCTATTTGGTTGGTGTAAAAGTAATTGTGGTTTGGACCATGAATTTTATATCATTATAACTAGGCTCAAACACATCTTTATTAATCAAAATAGGAACCATTACAATCAACACATTTTTGCCAATGAGAAATAAGTTTGTTTATTCCTGTAGCATAAAAATCCTAGATTAGGGATTCGACAAACTCTTGGAAAGCATTTTCTGCATCCTGCTGGTTGTGGAAGTGTTTTCCCTGCAAAAAGTTGTCAAGATGCTTGAAGACATGGTAGTCAGTTGGTGAGGGGTCAGATAAATATGGCGGATGAGGGAAAACTTTGTAACCCAATTCGTTCAACTTTTGAAGCGTTGGTTGTGCCACGTGTGGTTGGGCATTGTCATGGAGAAGACCAATGCCGGCTGCAGGCATTGCAGTTTTCCGTGCGTCTCATCGATTTGCAGAGGATACTTCTCAGATGTAATGGGATTCAGAAAGCTGTAGTGGATCAGACTGGCAGCAGGCCACTGCACAATGACCATGACCTTTTTTAGTGCAAGTTTGACTTTGAGAAGTGCTTTGGAGCTTCTTCTTGGTTCAACTATGGAGCTAGTCATTGCTGGTTGTTGTATAAAATCCACTTTTCATTGCATGTCACAATCCAATTGAGAAATGGTTCATTATTGTTGCATAGAATAAGAGAAGACAACACTTCAAAATGACAATTTTTAAAAATTTCCCTCAGCTTGTGAGGCACACACTTACAGAGCTTTTTCACCTTTGCAATTTGCTTCAAATGCCGAATGACTGTAGAATGGTTGATGTTGAGTTCTTCAGCAACTTCTTGCGTAGTTGTACGAGGATCAGCTTCGATGACTGCTCTCAATGGGTCGTTGTCAACTTCCGTTAGCCAGCCACTACACTCCTCATCTTCAAGGCTCTCATCTCCTTTGCAAAACTTCTTGAACCTCTGCTGCACTGTACATTTGTTAGCAGTTTCTGGACCAAATGTGTTGTTGATGTTCCAACCCATTTTGAACTCGAATAAGAATATTGCTCAAATTTGCTTTTTGGCGCGGCGGCTCATGCCTGTAATCCCAGCACTTTGGGAGGCCGAGGCGGGTGGATCATGAGGTCAGGAGTTTGAGACCAGCCTGGCCAATATGGTGAGACGCCGTCTCTACTAAAAATACAAAAATTAGCTGGGCGTGGTGGTGTGCGCCTGTAGTCCCAGCTACTTGGGAGGCTGAGGCAGAAGAATTGCTTGAACCCGGGAAGTAGAGGTTGCAGTGAGCAGAGATCATGCCACTGCACTCCAGCCTGGGTAACAGAACGAGACTCCATCTCAAAAAAAACAAAATTTGCTTTTTGTCTAACATCATTTCCATAGTCTAAAATAAACAGCAAGTCATTAGCAAAAAAATAAATAAATAAATAAAGTGAGAAATGCCCCATCAAAATGATGTACAACATAACATTTATTTAAGAATGTATTCCAATATCAAACGGCAAATTCCAGCAATGCAAAAACTGCACTTACTATTCCACTCAAACAAACCAATAACTGAGTCTCAGCCAATCACAGCAGCCTAGCTTCAGTCAGGCATGGCCTGCTGATCAGACTATGCCCAAATAAGGCTGAGACTGGGCTGTAACCAGCAGAGCTGCCCCATGCCTCACTTCCATGTTCTGTCCACAAATCTGCCTATTCTCAGAGCTGCCCTGTTCGCGAATCATTCTTTGCTCATTAAATTTAATTTGTCCAAAATTCTTCTTTTAAGAAAACTTTAATTAAGGGAGTTGTACAGCCTGTGCCAATGTTTAAAAAGTCCTCCAATTTGGAAAAAAAAAAAGCATTAAAAAGTAAAATACAGGAAGTAAAGGAAAATGTCTCCATTCTTTTCTAGTATTTGCTGACTTCACACAGTGCTTCTCACTGGGGACATTTCTCTCCAGTGAAGCAGCTCCTCTGAGCCCGGGCCAGCACAGGCATGGCCTTAAAAGAGGCAGCAGAGCAAATAGGGCAGGGGTATTTTGAACTTTCCATATCTACACATCAGCTTAAAAATGATAAAGTATTTCAGAGGCAGAATAGAAAAAGAAAAGCTTTTTGGCACAGTGAAAGGATTATATATATAATTTTTAAATATGTTTTAAAACTATGTAGCAGGCACTGCAGTCAGCCCCGCGGGTGGGATGGGAGAGCAAACTGACTTTGAAGGATGCCACGTGCTTCAGACCTCCACTGCACCAGGGCTGGGGAACCAGATACCTGCATAGCCCCTCCCAAAACTTGTTCTGGGCCTGGGGTCCTCGTCTGTCACTGGTCCCTTAGACAACTGTGATGAGAGCAGAAAACACCCTTCTTGTTAACTCCAGGACATGTGAAGTTTCTGCTCGAACCATAGGAAAACATGTCAGTGGGAGGCGAACCTCAAAGTAGCGGGCTCTGGTTCCAGCTTTTGCTGTTTCCGCAGGGGTTTGGTGAGTGTAACTGCACTTCTGCGGGTGCTGCTCTCTGCCAAGAAATACGTGTCCCAGTTCCAGCGTCCAACACAAACTTCCTTGGCTTTGTCTTCTCTCAGATGAGCATTCTTGCCTCAGCAGATGCTGGCCTTGAGGTCCTGGGCCTTTCCTCCAGCAGAATTACTCCAAAAACACAGAAGGCCTATGCTTTCTGACTTGCACTGTCAGAACAGGGTGTTAGTGTCCCTACCATGGGATCTGTTGTCCACTTTTGTCCCATGAAACACAGTCCACTTCTATGACCAGCCACTCTCCCATCCACTGTTGCTGACTGGTGCTGTCTCCAGGGTCTGTTCAGATGCTCTGAACACCTTACTTGCGAGGTTGCTCAAGGGAAGAACTTCCAAAGGCATTTCCTGAAAAGGAAAGGAGAATCACTGACTATTGACCTTTTGTTTGATTATTATAACACCAAATCAATTACTTCTTTGCTGTGCAGCAAACTAATTTAGAATTTGCCTTTTATTAGTAGTGTATTAGAAAAAAGATTAATATTTTTCATTTTATCCTGCTTTATCTCTTGCCAAAAAATAACAACAAGAGAAGACAAAGAAGGCCACAGCTTCATGAAATAAATTTTTTCTACATAATATGCAGTTATCATTTAAGAGATAATGATATTTTACATGCATATGCAATATTCAACTTCAGCCTATTTTCATTTAATCTTTATAACTATTCTATGATGTTGAAAGAACAGATAGGATTATCTTTGCCTTGTAAAGGCGACTTGCCTGAAGCCACATGAGGATGCAGTGTCAGAGCCAAGGGAATTTTGTTCTCCCCAGTCCTAGCCCAGTCTGTGTCCATCTGGGGCCCAACAGGTCTCCCTCAGCCCCTATGTCTTCCCATCCCTGCCAGGTATGTAGGGGGTCTTGGTCTTCGTCTTCCTGCTCACACTCCCGCACAACAGGGCATCATAGTTAAGCTGTGAGATGTGAGCAATACCAGCGACACCCACAAGGCCTGCTTTTCCTCATTAGCTGGGAACTTATACCTAGTTCAAGGCCAGCGCTGCCAGCATAATGGGGAGGAACACTGACATCAAATTGAAGCAGGAGCTCAGTAGGAAAGGAGGAGAAGAGGAAGGAGACAGCGGCTCCAAGGGAGGAGAGGGCCTGAAAGCCTCAGAGCCATGGGCAGAGTGAGAGCCGTGTCCAGCCTCCTAAACTGAGTGCTCCCTGATCCGCTTCAGATAAGACCAGCCCTGTAGGTGAGGGACTGGGCCGCTGAGGCCCAGCCAATCAGGTTGCAGAATCACAGAACCCTGGTGGTCATCCAGGCCTGTGGTTCTCAAATATGTCTTCATCAGCAGAACACTGTCCTCAAAATAACTCTTAAGTGCTTCCCACTATGTAAATCAGCTACAAGGAGAGCTGCCTCTGGCCAAGCAAGGGAGAAGCAGAAGGTGCCACCCCCATCCTCTCCTGGTCCCAGTGGCCCCATCCAGCACCAGGGCTCACATTTTGGAAATCATTGAGCTCATCCAACTCCCTGCTTTTACAGATTGGACAGCTGGGCCTACAGCAGCTAGATGACTTACCAAAGGCCCATTGAATCTTTAAGTGGCAAAGCCAGGGCTCCTGTCCTGAGCCATCTCCAGGCAGAGAGACATGTGGAGACAAAAACCCTAACAATGGTGCTGGAGCTCCTGGAAGTGATTCCTTGTCATGTCACTTACGAGCTGTGTGACTGTGGACACACAGCTCAAACCCCAGTCCCCACACCCCCTCCCACCAGTCTCAGTTTTCCCACTGGTAGAGGGTAGATGATGTTCACACACCTGCCTTGGGAGGGAGCTGAGAGTCCTGAATGAGGTGAGTGTGAGGTGCTGAGCAAAGCACCTGGAGTGTCGTCAGCATGGGGGTGCGCTGTTGCTATATACAAACGAGTTTCCTGAGTTGGAAGCTTGACAATAGCAACTTTTGATAAGGTGTTTTGCCATCACAGTGCACATCACAGCCTCAGGGAGACATTCCAGGCAAGCCATGTAGAACTCATCGTTATTTTCCCTTTACTCCATATTACATAGGTTACTCTCAGCATTGCTTCAGTTATCAGTTGCTGTATAACAAACCACCCCAAAACACAGTGGCTCAAAATCACAACGTTCCTGTTGCCTGCAAGGCTGTGCTTCAGGGTCTGGGCAGGGTGCAAGAGGGAAGGCTCATCATTCCTCCACGTGTGTCGACTGGGGTGGCTCCATCCTCATCTACCTGTCTTCTCTCTTCCCACATGAACTCTCACTAGTCAATGTTCTAGCCTGGGTCTCCAGCTTGGAGCTAACCTCCAACAGGTGAACATGATAGCTGTAAAGCCTCCTGAGGTCTGGGCTCAGAGGTAGCACATTTGCTCTTCTGCCGAATCCTGTTGGCCAAAAGTCTGGGCAGCCCAGGTTCCAGGGGAGGGGAAATGGGTTCCACCTCTTGAGGACAGATGCTGCACATGAACACACGATGGAGAACACTGCTGGTGCCCATCCTGCACACAAGTCACCTCACTGCTCTCTTTGCAGTTATTATGGTTGTTTATTCCACGTGTCTTTCTCCTCTGCGTGTGTGCACGTGTTCCCTTTCATGCCAGCATGTGTCCAAGGATTCTCAGGATGCAGCTCACAGACTGACTTGTTTAATATATGCTGATTGAATTAACAAATAAGGAAGTGGATAAATCTGAATTTTTACCTTAACTTTATAAGAACAAGAAGAGTGTTCACTTAGAAGAAAAACAAAAACCCTCAAAGTCACACTCAGGACTTGGACTTTCTTTTTGATTTTGATACATGTACTTCTCTCTCTGCCATTATGTTTTTAGTGTTTGGGCACTAAAAAGAGGAAAATAGCAGGTCGGGAAGGATTTCAGAAGAAAATATGCCCATCCTTCCCCTGACTGCAGATGGAAGAGGCTCGACTGGAGAATGAATACAGGAATCAGGACTTCGGAGAAGTGCAGGTCGATTCTTGAAAGAAGCTGGACTGGGCTTCACATATACACAGTGAAATCTGAAATTTCCAAAAGTACAAGCTTTGAAGCAAAGCAAAGCTTACACTAAAAGTAAATCCTTTCAATGTCTCCTAGGGAATCTGCCCTTTAGCCTCAAGGCAACGTTCTTGTCTCCAACCATGGTAAATAGATTTTTCTCTTCATAGAGAGCTATAAAGCAGACCCCGGGTGGCATGATGAAGCTTTGTTTCTGTCTTTGCATCCAAGCTAAACAGCGTGCAGTCCTGTGCAAACCAAACTTCCTGGGGAAGAAAATCCAAGGCTCTGAAACAGAGTGTCCAGAAAAGCCTGCAACGGTGCTGGATGCAGCGAACTGAATTCACGTGTTCCCCACTGGCTTGCACACAGCCCCACAGCTGAACACCAACAAGGGGCCCTGCGCTGCTTCGGTGGCAGTGGGTCCTGGAGCTTCGTCCTCGGCCAGGGATGAAAAAAGAAGGGAGGTGGTGGGGTGGGGTGGGGGTAGGAGGGGTTGACAAACTTTCCATTTCACAGTGCACTTGGAGAAAGACAAATCCCTGAATTGTCACTGCAGTTTAAGCAACCCCAGCCATGTGGAAACTCAGGAGAGGCCTGAAGTCAGGATCATTTGTCAAGCGTATTGGGTTTCAAAAAGGAATTCTAATGGTCACTATTAAAGCCTTGCTAACTTCAGGAGAGAACCAGGGCTCTGTTAGGAGATGGGCAGACGCCCTCCCTTGAACACTTTTCCTCCCTGTCTTGGGGCAGTTATTTGTCCTGTGAGTGGTGCCATAAGAGCTTTGGGGACTGGCAAACTCCATATGAGCTACCATTAATCCTCATTCTAAAGGCATGAAAAATGGACAGCTGCAAGGGTGTGGAAGGGGGTGCTTCTTAGTTACTTGTGGGGAGCGATGGCATAAACCTGGAAGGGGGAGGAGTCAGAAAAACAAACTTTGGGGTGTGGCCCAGACAAGGAATCAAACCGTGGCCGTCGTTCAACAGCCATTTCCCCTTAGAGGCCTTAGCTATCTTCTCAGAACCTCTCAGTTTCCTCATCTGCAGAACAGAGGACATAAAACCGACCTCCTAGGGTTGAGATGAGGATCCCATTCCTCAGCATTGTGCCAGGGCTCAGTAAAGATGAGCTCTTATGAGTTACTTAAGAATATATGAGCCTCCAGTTTTTGCCCATTCATTATGATATTGGCTGTGGGTTTGTCATAAATAGCTCTTATTATTTTGAGATACGTCCCAGGCCTGGCAGGCCAGCAGTGGCAGCAGCAGTGAGGACAGAAAATCTTCTAAAATAAATGTGCCTAGAGGAAGATCTGCCTTAAGAGAGAGATGTTCCCTAGCTAGGGTTAGCTTTATTCTAGAGCATTTTTGTTGTTGCTGTTGTTGTTGTTTTTTGAGACAGAGTCTCACTCTGTCACCCAGGCTGGAGTGCAATGGCGCTATCTCGGCTCACTGCAACCTCCGCCTCCTGGGTTCAAGCTGTTCTCTTGCCTCGGCCTCCTGAGTAGCTGGGATTGCAGGTGCCTGCCACCACACCCGGTTAATTTTTTGTATTTTTAGTAGAGACGGGGTTTCAACATGTTGCCCTGGCTGGTCTTGAACTCCTGACCTCAAGTGAACCACCCACCTCGGCTTGCCGAAGTGCTGAGATTACAGGTGTGAACCACCACACCCAGCTATTCTAGAGCCTTTTAGCCAAGGTGTAGACCAGGGCTATTCAGTCCCCCCTGTGGCAAAGACTCTTATAAAGGGCTAATGTTAGATGAGGCAATTCCGGGTGTCCTAAGAGAAGTGAGAGCAATTAATCAGAACTTCAGTGTCTGCATGAAGACAGAACCGTACCCTAAAGCTAACTGGGACTTGCTCTGATACCTGGGCTTCCTTGTCCTTAGAGAGCTTGGATTCTGGGCTTGGAGAAAGACAGGTACATCACAAGTCATTCAGCACCTCTGCATATAGGAATCCTCATCCTTGACTCAGTTTGAGGCAACAGTAGGATTCCAGTGCCTCCCAGACCCATTTCATCATGGAGGCAGGACCTGGTTTGACTTGATGCTTCCAGCCGAAGAATCAGGACGTTGTCTCAATCCTTCCTTTCTCCTGGCCCTTTCTATCTATGGGTTCAACCAGATTCTAGACTCCAAAAAGAAGCTGATCTCAAATTCTTCATTTTGGTTTATCTAATTTGGAAATAAATACAATGATGGAGGATGAAAATCAAGGACGACCTCTTCAAGATGTTAGAGGAGAAACTGAAATACTGGGTAGATCCACAAAAAATGAATGAATAAGTAAAAATTAATAGACAAATTCTCTGAAGAACTATATGAATTCCAAGGGAATACTTCTGCCATTTTTGGAGATAACGGTCAAAACACAGCTCTATCAAACCTTCTGCTAATGTTTTCTTGGTGATAGTATTAAAATTACATCACAGGGGAGGGTAGGTTCAGGGATCTAAAAAATCAAACCTGACAAGCAACAAGTCATGTGTTTCCAGGGGACATTGATTCCCAGGAAGTAGTTTAGAAGATCAGTTGCTCTATAAGGAATATGGATTGAGGTCCCTGACTTTAGCCAGGGTTAGCCATATGTTCAAAGGGTCAAAGTAAGATATAGAAGCTCAGCTTCCAAAACTAGCCCTCTCCTCAGGGTCAATATCATTAGATGAATCTATGTCCCTTTTCTGAAGTAGAGGCCTCCCTGGGTGAACTTGGTTCAGAGAGGAAGAATATGGGCAAATCATAAGAAGTTTTTCTATCATTTGATTTAGAGTAAGAATCCTAATTCCCCATGACCCACTCACCATCCAGGTGACAGAAGACATGAGTTGATGTTCCCAGTTCCAACCAAACGGGTAATTTTTTAATTCATTTGCAAGGGTATGAGAAGTTCATTCAAACCCTTGCTTTCCAATATAGCAGCTCCTGTTCTTACTCAATTTTTGGCAAAAGGTACTCAAAGTTTCAGCTTTATCCAAGAAGGCTTTGGGACTTGAGAGACTATGTTGAGAAATAGATGTCATGAAAAACTACAGATTCAGCTCAATTCAGAACATAATTATTTCCATTCTCATTTCTTACTTATTGCTGTGGGAGCTGAGTACTTCACATGGAAAACAACAGTCAATTTCTAATAACACAAGGATATGTTTAGAAGTTAGATATATCTTGTTCAGCTAGTCTATAGTTAGGCACGTTTCTAAATATGTATTGTACTTTAATTTTTAAAAGTTGAGAAAAATTTCTTGCTTTTCAAAGTCCATCAACCAACTCTTGTTTATATACACATGTGTGTGCATAATTTTATTGAATTGATCCATATCAGAAAATTCATTCTATAGTAAACAGGCTTGCTTTTACTGTTACATTGTAATTATCCTTGTCACAGATTTAAAAGTTTCTTCCACATAATTATATAATTAATTGTAACTTTACACTGTGACTTCAAAAACACAATTCTGATGAGACCATTTCAAGGCTGAAAAACCTCCCTTGTATTTCCACTTCCACCTAGGGAATAGAAAGCTGGAAGAGTATCTGCCCACTGGAATAATAGGAAAAGGCAGAAAAAAAAATCATGCATTTCTTGAGCCCACTGGAGAACTGACCTCTCCCATTGGAGAAAGGACAACCAACAGCCCAAAACTCAGGAAAGGATAGGCTTGCCCAAGAGAGCCAGTATTCACTGACTGGCTTACCTGTGAAAATGCATGGGAGAAAGGGGAAGTTGACACATAAGTGTGTAAGTAGAAATAAGCTAAAATTTTAAAAAAATTCTGAAGGACAACAGTGGACTAACACAAAAGTATGGAATCCATGGAAGTCCCAGACAGAAAGGGAGCTTGCACTTTCACATACCTCCATGGGGTGCTCATGAGAAAGCTGAGGGGCAAGGTAGGAGACAGAGAGAACCCCCTTAGTGGTGCAAATGTTGGGAAGTAGGGCAGCTGCCACTATGAAAAAGGGCTGAAGCCTTGCCCCTTGCCTGAGGATCTTCTCTGAAAGAGTAAATGTCTTGAGCTTCTGGGGGAAAGGGACCAAATCTTGCATCCCAAGGTACAAGTGAGATCCACTGTTGCTACAAGAAAGATCAACAACAACAACAACAACAACAACAACAACAACGGGCCAGGTGCAGTGGCTCATGCCTGTAATCCCAGCACTTTGGGAGGCTGAGGCAGGCAGATCACAAGGTCAGAAGATTGAGACCATCCTGGCTAACACAGTGAAACCCTGTCTCTACTAAAAATACAAAAAATTAGCCAGGCATGATGGTGGGCACCTGTAGTCCCAGCTACTTGGGAGGCTGAGGCAGGAGAATGGATTGAACCTGGGAGGCGGAGCTTGCAGTGAGCCAAGATTGTGCCACTGCACTCCAGCCTGGGCAACAGAGTGAGACTCTGTCTCAAAAAAAAAAAAAAAAACAACAACAACAAAAAACAACAACAATGAAACCACATTATCCCTGGTAAAAGAGAGGGAATAGTTTGGCATCCAGGAATCTATACTAATATAATTAGAGTTCTCTTACTCCTGGTTGAGGGTGAGCAGACTTCTGATCAATATCTGTCACAGATACAAGGCAAAATTTGGCTGCCAAGTGGGAGAGGGATGGGAACTCTGAGAAAGTCTCACCTTAAAGTCCAGGAGCATAGAGCCTTCTGAAGACTGAGGGTGAATCAAGGCAACAGAGAACACTGCCTTTCCCTACTAGCCTATGAAGCACAAAATAGCAAGCAAGAATATTCAACCTCTGGGGGTGGAACTGGAGCATAGAGAGACACTCTCTGTGACGCAGGTACACAAGGATAATTTTTAAAGCTGATAATGGAGCATGAACACCAAAAAAAAAATCATACGCAACCTCAGAACTGCACCCTATGCACAAGACATTATTAGAAGAATTTGAACCTGGTAGTGCACTGAAGACAACAACAATAAAACTCAATCTCTGACTAGATTGAATCACATGTAAATAACCTTACAGAAGAAGAGGCATACACATTTCCAGACATAAATTCTTGCTTTAGTCTTTACTGTTTTGCATACAATGTCCAGCATTTAATAAAAAAATTATAAGACAAAAAAGGCAGTGGGTGGGGAGGACAAACTTATTGTCAAGAGATAAAGCAATCAATAGAACCAGACTCAAATGGCCCAATGTTGAACTTATTACAAATAAACTCTATAATAATTATAATTATTATCTTAAAGGGCCTAGTGGAAAAAGTGGACAACTTTTATGAACAAATGGGCTATTTCACTAGAGAGATGGAAACTATAAGAGTTAAATTGACAAGGTAGAAATAATAATAAAACAATATCAGAGATGAAGAACTCCTTCAGTGGACTCATTGGCTAGATTCGGCCCAGGAAAGACTCAGTAAACTTAAAGATAAATTTTTGAGTATCATAAATAGAAAAATTGCAGTTTTGACATTACCCAAATTAAAACACAAAGAGGCAAGACAGGAAAAGGAAAAGAAACACAAACAAACACAGAGAATAGAAGGTCCAAGAGCTGTGAGACAATATAGGTAACTGGAGTTCCAGATAGGGAAGCTACAGATAAAAGAGTAGAAGCAACATTTCAAGGGACGATGGCTGAAAATCTTTCAAAAATAATGAAAGATATTGAGCCACAGATCCAAGAAGCTTGGGGGAGCCTCAGGATAAATAACAAGAAATAAAAAGTAAAAAAATAAAATAAGATCAACACACCTAGATATTTATGTTCAAACTTCAGAAAACAAGAGATAAAAGAACAGACCTGAGAGCAGCCAGAGGAAAATTACATAAAAGAAATAACAAAAATAAGAGTTATGGTAGATTTATCTTTAGAAACTATGTAGAAGACAATGGGCTGACATCTTTAAAGAACTGAAAGAAAATATCAAACCAGGCTAGATGTGGTGGCTCATGACTGTAATCCCAGCACTTTGGGAGGCCAAGGGCAGGGGTAGATCACTTGAGGTCAGGGGATCGAGACCAGCCTGGCCAACATGATGAAACCCTGTCTCTACTAAAAAATAAAAAAAAATTAGCTGGGCATGGTGGCATGCATCTGTAATTCCAGCTACTCAGGAGGCTGAGGCATAAGAATTGCTTTCACTTGGGAGGTGGAGGTTGCAGTTAGCTGAGATTGCATCACTGCACTCCAACTTGGGTGACAGAGTAAGACTGTTGCAAAAAAAAAAAAAAGAAAAAAAAAGAAAATATCAAATCAGAATTCTTTACCCGGTAAACATATCTTTCAAAAATAAGGGAAAATGAACATTTTTCAAGCAAAGAAAAACTGGATTCATTTCCAGCAGATCTGCATTACAATAAATGTTAAAGAAAGCTCTTCAGGAAAAAGGAATCTGATTATAGACAGATACTTGGCATAAAATCTATTATTTATTATTTTTAATCATTGTAAAAGATAGTTGGTTTCCTCAAGCAAAAATATCAACAATGTATTGCTGGGTTTATACTACATGTAAAACTAAACTATATCACAACAACTGTACTCTCACGTTTTGATAGAAGAGAGGGATTAGAAATAAATTGTTGCAGGGTTCTTACGATAAATGTGAAGTGGTATTATACTATTTGAAAGTAGACTATAATAAATTAAAGATGTATATTGCAAACCCTAGGGAAACCATATTAAAGTTTTGGAAAAGAAAACATTACTAATAAACATTGACTACAAAGGGGCATGAGGAAACTTTTTGAGGTGATATATTTACTTGTTCACTTGTTACAGCATTTGTAAAAATTCATAGATCTGTATACCTAAAAAGAATGATGTTTTACTGTATGTGAATTACACCCCAATAACTATGACCCTCCAAAAAAAACCCAAGAAATTTCTCAAGACTTTTTCTTTCCTCCTTCTTTTCCCTTCACTTCTTTACTAAAAAATAAGTTGTAGAGTCATCTTGGTGAGCTTAGCAAGGTAGGCATACATGATGAGGGTGGAGGAGCCACTGTGGGTCCAAGTAGAATGTCAGAGTCTTTGCAGGGTAGAGGGATCACACTCCCAAGTTGTGGCCTTCTGCGGGGTGTTACAGTTCATCAGGATAAGGAGAATGTCACTGTGGGGGCGTAGCCTGGTATAGGTAGTCAGGGTCCAAACAGAGTGAAGAAGGCACCTCACAAGCAGGTGACTCAGGGTGGGGAGTCAAATCCTATGTGGGGTAAGTAAAGCATTCCCAAGTGGTGGTGGCACAGTGTGGGATGTCATAGCCCGAATGGAGTGAATAGTGTGTTTCTATGAGAGGAAGTCCAGCATGGGTGTTGGAGCCCAGGCATGAGCAAGAGAGTAAGATGAAATTGGTCCAGCAGGGATTGGGAACCAGAGCAGGGCAGGAAATGTGTCTTCATAGGGTAAGGGACGGGCATGGGATGGCCCAGCATGGTGTCCTGGGGCGGAGGTCAGATCCTGAAGAGAGTGAGGAGGATGTCCATGTAGAATATGGCCCAGCATTTGGTGTCAGATTAAAGGGGGGGCATCCGTGCAGGGAATACAGGCTGGCACAGTGTCTCAGAGCCCAGAGGGGTAGGAAATGCTTCCATGGCATGGGGTGTTGGGGCCCAAGCAGGATGAGGAGGGCTTCCTCCTCTGTCAAGCTAGAACACATGGTTTCAACTGCAATTTTGCTCAGGACAAATAACCTACTGAAAATGTGAGTTGAGTTGGAATTTTTCCTAATATATAGCCAGATGTACTGAATTTAAATAGAATGCTTGTACAACTTCCACTCAGTAGCACCAGGGAGAGGCAGCTACTGCAAAACCTGGGGAAGCTTCTGGCAGAACCATGAAAGTTGACTTCTCACCACTCAGATTCCCTTGGTGGATTTGTAGCTACTGGTATCAGTGGGGCTAAATGCCCCACGCAAGATAGAACTAAGTACTCCAGGGCCACCAAAGACTCCAATAATAAAGACATAGTTCGGTTTATGAAATTAGGAGACAGGAAATTCTTGGGGGAAATGGTAGAAACCAACTTTTTGTATCAATCTACACCTATTGAGATTCTTCCTATCTTGTAAATATTTCCCATAATTATCATTCTCCCTGGAAACCAATTTCCAAATCTTCCACGCCAATGAAAACTCTTTCTTACCTATGCCCCTGTAGTGTTTTTCAAACTTTTCATTATGGAAATTATTAAACATATACAAAAGTAAAGAGAATGACATTATGAACACCTTCTTCCATGTCCCAAATTTCTCAGCTTCGACAATTACTAACACATGGCCAAACTGGCCCTCAAAGTCTTCTACTGGTATTCCTTTTTTGACAATTATGATCTGAACCTTGAGTTATTTCTGTATGAACCTCACACATCCATCTCCCTTCCCCATCTTCCCTAAAATATAACATTCTACAGGACAGAAACTGTATTGTATTCATCAGTGTAATTCTCACTGTATTCAGCAAATCCATGGCACATATCTGTTTAATTGAATTGAATTAATAAGCATTCAGTGATTCTGTTTGACTTTTCTTTCTGTAAATACTAGAGGCAGATTTCTTCCCAAGAACGCCTTACTTTTTAATTTGGAATGAGAAAGTTGTATAGAAACAAAATATAGTGGAGTCAGACTGACTTCAGTCCAAATCATAGCTCCACAAGTGATATATGTAATCTTTCTTGCAGCAGGCTACATTACCTTTATGAACCTCAGTTTATCATCTGTAAAATGTAGAACATGAATATTACTATACATTTTGCTGCAAAAATGAGACTGTAAATGTGTATGTGTGCATTTATCAAATATCATGGCTGTCCAGTAATTTGTAGTTGGAGAAGAGTTAGACTTAAAGAAAGAGAGTGAGGGTCTTTTATAGCTTTTAGTTAAAAGACCATTCTGAAAAGGTTTCAAGATGGCTTATTAGAAGTGTCTAATATTTGCCTTCTCCAATGAGAACTAAAATAGTGAGTAGATAATCCCACTTAAAATAGATCATCCAAGAGAGAATATTGGAATTCAATAGAAAAGTGACAGGGAACACCTAAAGCAAGGAAGGAGAGGGAAGGTAGGCAGTCTGCTCAGTCAGGATTGGCTAAGAGTTATGAGTGACTTCCTGGTGTGAGAAAAGGGCAAATGAGAGACCCCCAGCAGTCCATATTCCCATCATGGACTTCTGCAGTCCTAACCATAGGAGAGCCCTAGATCCTTGCAAAACCTGAAACTACCATAGAGAGCTGCCTGTATACCATGTGACTGCACTGGTTCAGGAAGGAAGCTTGCTCTGGGTCCCACATTCCCCACAAGTTCTAAGCAGTTACAGCAAGGTGCCATTTTGAGAGCCCAGCTCACAATAGACTATGCACTGTCCTGGGGCCCAGTGGTGCCTGGGCTGAGATGTAAGTAAAATGTGGGCTTCCACCAGGGCTGAGGCTGTCACCACCAAGACCGAGGCACAAGTGTTCCCCCTACTCCAGCATAGGCTGCCACCACTGAAGGCAGCCCCACCCTTTCCAGTGGTAGGGCCACAACACAGCTGCTTCCATCTCCCACCCAAGCATTCTGTTGGGAAGGCTGGAAATTGCCCCATCCCTGCCTACCACAGCAGGTGCCTGCACACACCATCAAGAGGCCTGAGTAAAAGGCCACCCCTCCTGGCTTTGCCCTTTCCATGCCAAATCATGCAGTACAGGGGCCTGGGGTCTGGGGATTGCCCAGACCACTTCACTACTGCTGGCATCTGAGGATCCCTCCCAGGTGCCTGATGTTGGGCCTACCCACCCTCTTACTACCACCACAGCTGGCACCTACATGTATGTGCTACTTATGGGCTCAGAGACTGGCCAATTCAGCTTATAACAGTCATAGCCAACACCAGCACATATCACTTGGGACCCAGAGTGTTTTCCCACCGCTGTTGATGCCATCACTCAAGTCATGCTGGCTGCCCAGGGACCCAAGAACCTGCCCACCTGCCTGGCCTTCTGCTGCCTCTACTGTCTTTCAAGCAAGCCACCTAGAGGCCCAAGAATTGGCCCACCTAGGCCTGTTGACACTGGTGCCAGTGAACGCTGCCCTGGGGTCAAAGAACAAGAACACTCAGTCCACTGCTGCCACCACTAGGGCCTAAAGATTGGCCATCTGGCACCCCAATTCCCAGCAAAACTTCACCACAGCCTCCACTAATAAAGTCACCTTAAGCCACTGAGGAAATCATAAACACCACTGACAGCTGTTTCTTCAGCTTAAGAAATCATACAGAGACCACTACTACTAATGCATGTGCACAGAATCAAAGCCAAAGTGCCATACCAAACCAACACCATAGATACATTTTCAGGAAAAAGTCCTCCCCTACAAAAGCAAATTCAAAACACTGGAAGAAGTAACTGTTACACCAGATGTGCAGATATCAATGTAAAGACACAGGAAATATGAAAAAGCGAGGAAATATGATATATCCAAAGGAAAACAATAATTCTCCAGTGATGGATTCTTATAAAAAACAAATTTACAAAATCCTGGAAAAAGAATTCAATATATTGATTTTAAAGAAACTCAATGAAATACAAGAGAATACTGAAAAACAGGACAAAGAAATCAGAAAAACAATTCTGTATTCAGTTATATGAGTGAGTTTACCAGAGAGATAGATATCATAAAAAATAATCAAACAGAAATTATTGAACTGAAGAACTTATTGAATGAAATACAAAATACATTTGAAAGATTCAACAATAACCTAGATCAAGCAGAAGAAAGAATCTCAGAAATTGAAGACAAGTCTTTTAAAATAACCAAGTCAGACAAAAATAAATAAAAAAGAATGAGCAAAGCTTACCTGACGTATGAGACACCACAGGTGACAAAATATTCAAATTTTTGAAGTCAAAGAGATAATAGAAGTTTTGGAAAACATATTTAATAAGATAATAGATGAAACTTCTGAGTCCAGCAACAGATTTAGACATCCAGATACAAGATGCTCAGAAATCCCTAAATAGACACAATGAAAAAAGGCCTTTATCATGGCACAATATAGTCAAACTGTCAAAAGTCAAAAGTCAAAGTCAAAGAGAGAATTCCAATAACAGCAAAAGGAAAGCCTCTAGTCACCTATAAAGGAATCCACATTATACTAACAATGAATTTCTCAGCAAAAATCTTACAGGCCAGGAGAGAATGGGATGCTATATTCAAAATACTGAAAGAGGCCGGTCACGGTGTCTCATGTGTGTAATCCCAGCACTATAGGAGGCTGAGGTGGGCAGATGATTTGAGGTCAGGCATTTGAGACCAGCTTGCCCAATATGATGAAACCTCATCTCTACTAAAAACTAAAAAATACAAAAATTAGCCAAGAATGGTGGCACAAGCCTGTAATCCCAGTTACTTAGGAGGCTGAGGCAGGAGAATTGCTTGAACCCAGGAAGTGGAGGTTGCAGTAAACTGAGATTGCACCACTGCACTCCAGCCTGGGTGACAGAGTGAGACTCTGTCTCAAAAAACAAACAAGCAAAAAACAAAACAAAACAAAACAACAATAAAAAAAGTACTGAAGCCAAGGGTGCTATACCCAGGAAAATTATCCTTCACAAATGAAGGAGAAAGAAAGTCTCTACCAGACAGAAAAGCAAAAGCTGAGGAAATTTATCACCACTAGACTGTCCCCATAAGAAATACTTAAGGGCATCCCACACCAGAAGTAAAAGAATGTCATCTAACATCTTGAAAATGTATGAAAATATAAAAACTACTGGTAAAGCAGACACACAAACAAGGAAAAGACCCAAATGTTACTATTACAGGCAACCACCAACTATAATGGTAAATAAGAAGAGAGAAAGAAAGGAACAAATGATTTTCAAAACAACCAGAAATTATTTAATAAAATGACAGGAATAAACTGTCACATATTGGTAATAAACTTGAATGTGAATAAATCAAATTTTCCACTTAAAAAGCATAGATAGGTTGAATAGATTTTAAATATGACCCAACTATATGCTTCCTACAAGAAACCAATCTCACCTGTAAAGACATATAGACTGAAAATTAAGGGATGGAAAAAGATATTTTATGCAAATTGAAACCAAAAGTGAGCAGGAATAGCCACACTTATACCAGATAAAACAGACTGTAAGTCAAAAACAATAAAAAGTGACAAAGAAGGTCATTATATAATGACAAAGGGATCAATTCAGCAAGAGGATATAATAATTCTAAACATGCACTCAATACCAAAGCACCCGGATATATAAAACAAATATTATTAGATTTAAAGGGAGACATAGACTCCAATACAATCATACTTTGGGACTTCAACGTCCCACTCTCATCATTAAACAGATTATCTAGACAAAATTAACAAAGAAACATTGAATTTAGACCAAATGGACCTAACAGACATTTATAGAACATTTCACTCAACAGATACTGAATACAAATTTTTCTTATCAGCACATGGAACATTCTCCAAGACAGATTGTATGTTAGAACAAAAAACAAGTCTCAAAAATTTTCTTTAAATAGAAATCATATCAAGTATGTTCTCAGACCACAGTGGAACCAAACTACAAATCAATAACATGAGGAACTTTGGAAACTGAACAAATAAATGAAAATTAAACAACATGTACCTGAATGATCACATCAAGATAAAAATTAAAAAGGAAATAAAATTTCTTGCAACAAATTAAAATAAAACACAACATATCAAAACCTGTGGGATACAGCAAAAGCAGTCCTAACAGTTTATATCAATATATGCCTACATCAAAAAAGTAGAATGACTTCAAATAAATGATCTAACAATGCACTTCCAGGATCTAGAAAAGCAAGAACAAACCAAATCCCAAATTAGCAAAAGGGAATAAATGAAGATCAGAGCAGAACTAAATGAAATAGAGACTAAGAAATACAAAGGATTGGCCCGCACAGTGGCTCATGCCTGTAATCCCAGCACTTTGGGAGGCTGAAGTGGGAGGATCACTTGAGCCAGGAGTTCAGGACCAGCCTGGCCAACATAACAAAACCCTGTCTCTACTAAAAATAGAAAAAAATTAGCTGGGCGTGGTAGTGTACGCCTGTAATCTCAGCTACTCAGGAAGCTGAGGCATGAGGATTGCTGCAACCTGGGCGGTGGAGGTGGCAGTGAGGTGGAGGTGGAGGTGGAGGTGGCAGGATCATACCACTGCACTCCAGCCTGGGCAACAAAGTGAGACTCTATCTCAAAAAATAAAATAAAATAAAAATAAAAAAGGAAATACAAAAGATCAATTAAGTGAAAAGTTGGTTCTTCAAAAAGATAAACAAAATTGATAAACTGCTAACTAGACTAAACAAGAAAAGGAGAGAGAAGACCCAAATAAACAAAATCAAAAATGAATAAGGAGACATTACATCTGACACCACAGAAATCAAACATCATCAAAGACTATTATGAACAACTATATGCCAATGAACTGGAAAACCTAGAGGAAATGGATAAACCCATAGACACATACCTGTTACCAATATTGAATCAGGAAGAAATAGAAAACCTGATCAAACCAGTTATAAAAAGTCTCCCAACAAAGCAAACTCCAGGACTGGATGGCTTCACTGATGAACTTTACTCAACTTTTAAAGGAGGACTAATACCAATTTTCCTCAAGCTATTCTAAAAAATTGAATAGAGAATTCAAAAACTCATTGTATGACGTCAGCATTACCCTGATACCAAACTAGACAAGAGAACAACAAAGAAAGAAAACTACAGACCAATATACCTGATGAATACAGATGCAAAAATCCCTGACAAAATACTAGCAAATGGAATCCAACAGCTCATCAAAGAAATAATACACCATGATCAAGTGAGATTTATCCCAGGGATGCAAGGATGGTTCAACGTGCAAATCAATAAATGTTATATATCACATCAACAGAATGAAGGACAAAAACCATATGATCCTCTTAATAGACACAGAAAAAGCATTAGATAAGATTCAACATCACTTCGTGAAAAAATTCTCAACAAACTATGCATAGAAGGAATGTACCACAACATATTAAAGGCCATGTATGACAAACCTGCAGCCAAAATCATACTGAATAGGGAAAGGCTGAAAGCCTTTCCTCTAATATTTGCAATAAAGCAAATATGCCCACATTCACCACTCCTATTCAGCATAGTACTGGAAGTCCTAGCCAGAGCAATCAGGCAAAAGAAAAAAATAAAAGGCATCCAAATTGGAAAAAAGGTAAGTCAAATTTTTCCTCTTTGTTGATGATATGGTTAATATCTAGAAAAACCTGAAAACAACAAAAAACTCTTTCACTGATAAATTCAGTAATGTTGCAAGATACAACATGAATATGCAAAAATCAGTAGCTTCTTATACACCAATAACAGTGAAGCAGAGAACCAAATCAAGAAGGTAATCCTATTTACAATTGCTACAAAAAATATAACAAAATACCTGAGGACAAATTTAACCAAGGAGGTGAAAGATTTCTACAAGGAAAACTACAAAGCATTGATAAAAGACATTGAAGAGGACACAAACAAATGGGAAAACATCCCATGCTTATGAATCAAAATAATTAATATTATTAAAATGACCACATTGCCCAAAGCAATCCACAGATTTAATGCAATCTCTTTCAACACACCAATGTTATTTTTCATAGAATTAGAAAAGACAATCTTCAAGTTAATATGAAACCATAAAAAGAGCCAAAATAGCCTAAGAAAAAAAAGAAAGAAAGAAATTCCAAGCAAAATAAACACAGCTGGAGGTGTCACACTACCTGGCTTCAAAGTATATTACAAGGGTATAGTAACCAAAATAGTATGGCATTTATATAAAAACAGACATATAGACCAATGGAACAGAATAGAGAACTATAAATAAGTCCATGTGTTTACAGCCAGCTGATTTTCAACAAAGGCACCAAGAACATGCATTGGGGAAAGAACAGTCTTTTCAATAAATTGTGCTGAGAAAATTGGATATCCGTTATGTAGAGAAATGAAACTGGAACCCTATCTCTCACCGTATACAGAAATCAAATCAAGATGGATTAAAGACTGAAATGTAATACCTGAAACTATAAAACTAATAGAACAAAACATAGGGAAAACAATTTAGGACACTGGTCTAGGCAAAGATTTTATGGCTAAGACTGCAACAACACGGACAACATACACAAAAATAGACAAATGGGATTATATTAAACTAAAATCCTTCTGCACAGAAAAGGAAACAATCAACAGAGTGGAGAGACAACCTGTTGAATGGGAGAAAATATTTGCAAACTATTCATCTGACAAAGAACTAATATCTAGAGTACACCAGGAACTCAAACAACTCATCAATCAAAAAAAACAAATAACTCATTAAAAAGAGGACAAAGTACATGAATAGACATTTCTCAAAGGAATATATACATATGACCAACAGGTACATGAAAAAATGCTCACCATCACTAATCATCAGATAAATGCAAATCAAACTTACAATGAGATATCATCTTATACCAGTTAGAGTGGTCATTAAAAAGACAAAAAAATAATAGATTCTGGCGAGGGTGTAAAGGGAACTCTTATACACTATAGGTGGGAATGTAAATGAGTACAACCAATATGGAAAACAGTATGGAGATTTCTCAAAACAACTAAAAATAGAATTACCATGTGATCCAGAAATCCCACTACTGAGTATTTTCCAAAGGAAAAGAAATCAGTATATCAAAGGGACTCCTGCACTCACATGTTTATCACAGCATATTCACAATAGCAAAGATATGGAATCAACCTAAATACCCATCAACAGATGAATAAATAAGGAAAATGTGGTATATACACACATTGGAATACTATTCAGTCATAAAAATGAATGAAATGATTTGCAACAACATGGTTGAAAATGGAGGCTATTGTGTTAACTGAAATAAGCCAGGTACAGAAAATCAAATACCGTATGTTTTCACTTGTATGTGGGAGTTAAAAAAGTTGATCTCGCGAAGGTAGAGAATAAAATGACAGATACCAGAGCCTGGGAAGAATGTGTGGGTGGGAGTGGGGAGGAAGGAAGATGGGTTAATGGGTACAGACATACAGTTAGAATAAATAATTTCTAATGGTCAACAGTAGAGTAGGGTAACTATAGTTGGCAATAATGTATTATATATATCAAAGCAGCTAAAGGAGGACTTGAAATATTCCCAACACATAGGAATGATAAACACTCAAGATGATGGGTACTGTAAAGCTGATTATGGGTATCCCAGCTTGACCATTACACATTCCACGCATGTAATAAAATTTCACATGTACCCCATAAGTATGTAAAAAATTATGTATCAATTTAAAAGACCATTCCTAGGAACACTCCCAAAAGCCTTGGGGTCCAAACAAACCACTTGCCCAGTAGAAAATGCTGAGCCAGGTTTTGGAGTCCATTTGAATGGGAGAAATGACTACCAACTATGTTTCTCAGCTTGAGGACTCTGCTGACATACATTTAATTGCATTAGCCAAAAATTTTTTTGAAGTAAAAGAAAACTGCAACTCTATTAATAATTCATTTTCAAAATATTATTTCCCAGAGACTGTAGTAATTATAATAATGTGGCAACTATACCCACCTCTTCTTGATAAATCACCCAAAATGTATTAACTTTTAGTAGTATATATTTATGGCAAGCCATATTTATGTATTCATATTTACTGGTATACTTTGCCTAGTGTGTAGGCTTTGCAACTGGTAGATATGCCTGAAATAATTCTTATTAGCCACAAAATTTTCTTTAATTTTGCTGAATTTTAAGTTGACAGCATAGCTATAGGAGAGAAACTGCCAATAATCATTTGCTGTAAATTTTAATTGGTTTCCAATTCAGTTGTGTGAAATAGATTTTCAAAGATTATTTAATTATATGAGATCTATATCTCATATTAAAAGGACATATCTTGCTATGATTCAGTGCGATCAGAGGAGAAAGAGCTTGAGCAAAGGATGGGTATATCAAAAATTAACTCAAGATGGATTAAAGACTTAAATGTAAAACCCAAAACCATAAAAACCCTAGAAGAAAACCTAGGCAACACCATTCAAAATGTAGGCATGGGCAAAGACTTCATGACAAAAATGCCAAAAGCAATTGCAACAAAATCCAAAATAGACAAATGGGATCTAATTAAACTGAAGAGCTTCTGCACAGCAAAAAAAGCTATTGTCAGAGTGATCAGGCAACCTGAAGAATGGGAGAAAATTTTTGCAATCTACCCATCCGACAAAGGTCTAATATCCAGGATTTACAAGGAACTTAAACATATTTACAAGAGAAAAGCATCCCCATCAAAAAGTGGGCAAAGGATATGAACAGACACTTCCTAAAAGAAGACATTTATATGCCCAACAAACATGACAAAAAAAAAAGCTCAACATCACTGATCATCAGGGAAATGCAAATCAAAACCACATACTATCTCATGCTAGTCAGAACGGTGATTATTAAAAAGTCAGGAAACAATAGATGCTGGAGAGGCTATGGAAAAATAGGAATGCTTTTACACTGTTGGTGGGAATGTAATTTAGTTCAACCATTGTGGAAGACAGTATGGTGATTCCTCAAGGATCTAGAACCAGAAATACCATTTGACCTGGCAATCCCATTACTGGGTATATACCCAAATGAATAAAAACCATTCTACGTGTCTATAAAGACACATGCACATGTATGTTTATTGCAGCACTATTTACAATAGCAAAGACATGGAACCAACCCAAATGCCCAAGAATGATAGACCACCATGGCACACATATACCTATGTAACAAACCTGCACGTTCTGCACATGCATCCCGTTCTTTTTTTAGAAGAAATTAAAGAAAAAGGATGGTTATACAAAGTACAGGCTTAGAAGAATTTTTGTTTTTAATTTCAAGGACCCTGCACCACTCATTTCATTCATGTGGATCCATTGCAGCATCAGAGGGGCCATAATCCATAATACCTCACAGTCTGGGAAAGCAGAAATACATTTTGTTTTGTTTTTTTCTTCTTAAGGCCCAGTTGGCAAAGCACAGGCCCCAGCTGGCTGCACATGATCATTCATGGAGTCCTTCATCATGCTTGCTGGAGAACGAGAACAGGAGTGGGAACAGGAGCCACAGATAAGGGCTGTTCATGCATGTGTCCCTTATGGCTCACAGCGTAGTTCCTGATGTGGCCTGGTTTTTTGTAAACTTCAGAACAGAATGAACTCAGATAGGATGGATCACACTCACCAACCTGCCACCTTCCTAATCTGCACATGCTAGGGGAGCCAAGTGTGTGTGCATGAGGAGTAAGATGACATGGTGCCCATTCCAGAGATGGGGAAAAGACTGTCTTTTAGAATTTCCTCTCTGGGTCTCCATTTTGTTCCTTGGTTAATGGGTACAAACATACAGTTAGATAGAATAAATAAGTCTTCCTCTTTCCCCACACCTTCATAGACCTCCTTCACACATTTGAGGTTGGCTGGACATATGCACTATACAATGGATCCAAACATTACCAGGTGACTTCAACAACCCCCTTACCCTAGCCTCCAATGAGTAGACTTTTGTCATTGTCGCCTTTCCTTGTTGCATCCTCATTAAAGCATCTGCATACCACTTCTCTCCACTACTCACCAATTTATTCAGATGACAGTAGATCTACCCGTCTAAGTGTGCCATAACCCACCATCCAGGGATCTCTGCACTACTGTCAGGGCAACAGGGCATTTCTGTATCCTCTCCATGGTGGGCTACATGGGCAATCTGGGGATGGGAGACTGCCTCCAGCTCCTTCTGCCTCAGTACTTCACTCAGCCACTTCTATTCTGCTGAAGCTTCCCCATGCTGTGTAGTGGACTCCTCAGAAGGCCTGAATTCAGAGACAAAGTGAGAGACCCCAACTCCAGTCCCTCTACCTCCAGCTTCATTCTCCCATCATCAGGGACTTGCACCAAAGCAAGGCAGGATAAAATCCCCTCCCTGAGAATTCACCAGCATCTAAAGCTCAGACCAACCCACATCTGGCACTATTATTCCAATCACTGGCAAATATTTCTGCCTCCTATTGTGTGGGAAGACTGTGCAGCATCATCCATTCTTTCCCACTCCATTCCCATATATTTTATGCCCCCAGTTCTCTAGATATTTTGCCTCCTTGTAATCAGCATCAAGCTTACGAACCCCAAAATAAAATTTCCCCCCAAACTCCCCCAGCTCTTGCCATTTAAAAGCCACAGCTTTCAATACCGTTGTCTCTGCCATAGAAACTCAGAGCCAAGAATTTGACTCTATTCTTGGCTAATCACCCCTTCTCCTTTTTACAGAGGGCTCTGTATAAAGAATGCCATTGACGGCCGGGCGCAGTGGCTCACGCCTGTAATCCCAGCATTTTGGGAGGCCGAGGTGGGTGGATCACCTGACATCAGGAGTTCGAGACCAGCCTGATCAACATGATGAAACCCCGTCTCTATTAAAAATACAAAAATTAGCTGGGTGTGGTGGTGGGCGCCAGCAATCCCAGCTACTCAGGAGGATGAGGCAGGAGAATCGCTTGAACCTGGGAGGTGGAGGTTGCAGTGAGCCAAAATAGCACCATTGCACTCTAGCCTGGGCGACAGAGTGAGACTGTGTCTCACAAAAAAAAAAAAAAAAAAAAAAAAAAAAAAGAATGCCATTGACACTATCAATGGTGGGAAAAGTCATAAAGTCATGAGTACAAGGAATCTCCAGGGAAAGAACCTCAAGTAATAGCTCAAATTCAAGGAATAGCTCAAATATACATTTCAAATTACACTGGACTCCTTTCCAGCACCAACCCTTAACTCTAACCCCCAGGCTGAATGCTTTATGTCAGGAAGGGGATCTGATTAAGTTACAGTGTTAGAGTCTACCAAGGACGTGGCTGCTTTTTTGCCTTTTCATATTGGCCCTGTATTCATTTCCTGTGGCTGCCATAACAAAGTATCATAAACTGGTGGCTTAAACAACAGAAATGTATTGTCCCACAGTCCTGGAGGCAAGAAGTCTGAGATGACGTTGTTGGCAGGGTTGGTTCCTTCTGTGGCCATGAGGGAGAATCTGCTCCATGTCGCTGTTCTAGCTTCTGGTGGTTTTCTGGCAATCTCTTGCATTCCTTGCTTGGCTTGTAGATGGTGTTCTCTCTTTGTCTTCACATTGTCTTCCCTCTGTACATGCCTTATTCTCTTCACAGGATGGTCTATTTTAGAAGGACACCAGTCATATTAAATTAGGAAACTACTCTGCTCCAGTGTGACCTCATCTCAAAGTAATTACATCTGCAATGACTCTATTTTCAAATAATGTTACATTATGAGGTACTAGAGGGTTAAGACTTCACATATATGAGTATGGGGGAGTAGGAGGGCACAATTCAACCCACAACAAAGCCTTTTCTCTTCCTTCAGCTGCTCTGAACAGTGTGTGAATTGAAAAACTTCTGATTTCAGGTTGTCTCTTGCTACTTATCTCATTAGAGAGAAGCATCCTCTCAGTCTCAGCCTTGTCATACAGGATAGCAGTGCTTCTAAATCAGTGGCACCTGGGATCTGAAATACTTACTTGAAGATTCATTGATTCATAATTAATTATAAGAAGATCAAGAAGAGTGGCCAGGTGTGGTGGCTCATGCCTGTAATCCCAGCAATTTAGGAGGGTAAGGCAAAAGGACTGCTTGAGTGCAGGAGTTTGACACCAGCCTGGGCAACATAGTGAAACCTTGTCTCTACAAAAAAAAAAAAAAAAAAGAAGATCAAGAAGAGTGTATGCCCTGGTGTTTAATTCATATTTAATTTCACTTCATTCCGGTGCCCATGAGGTTCATATTTAGTTTTCTTTTTCTCTTTACCCTAACTTCACGCACTCATTTAGTTTAGCTCACAATTAAATACAATTTAGATTCAGCTGCAATTCCAATGACTAATTAAGCCAAGCCTATGGCATAATGCCTGGTAGTAGCTGGTAACCTGGCATGAGTGGGCAGGTGCCTAAGAAGTCCTGGAGCCAGCTAAGGTAACACTTTTTGTTTCTCCTCTTGAAATTGTAGACAAGCCAAACTTGTTGTGCCAAACTTGTTGTGCCAAACTTGTTGTGCCAAACTTGTGTAATCCTTTCAGTCTCTAGGTCTGAGCCTGAGAGCTCAGGCTCTAATAGATTAATGGGCCAGTATTTCTAATACATCTATGTTCTCATTGTTTACTTATCTTCCAGCACAGAGTTGTTGGAGCAGATGCTGATACCAGGAGTTTTCTTATCTTTAGATGGAGTAACAACCTCTTTTCATGGCAGAAAGGGGGTAATGAATGTGTCAACTGAAGAATGACAAGGCTCATAAATTTGGAAAGGAAAGCTTTATTTCTCATAAAGGGCTACAGCCTGCAGGGTAGCCATTCTGACAGGCTGGGAAGTGTTTTGGGGAAGCCAAAAACAGATGCTTTAAGGGAGGGGCAAAGGGAACAGGAATTTTTGCTAAATGAGGTGGCCAAATATACATATTCAATAAACTATAGGAGAAGTCATAAATATTTATGAAAGGAGAAACATACGTATATGCAATTGAGTTGTATGCTTCTCTATGGGTCCCATGTATAAAAAAATGCTGTTAGCATGATCTGAGGGTGGAGTTTTGGCCCCTGATGTCAAAAGGTGATGCAGAGGACACAAAAACCCTTACTGTGCATCTCCATAGGCTGCCCAGAACCACTCCATGGTGGGTGGTCTCTTATCAGGCAAAAAAGGAGGGGCAGCATCAGGTGGCTGGTAGGGCTGGTTTCTGTTTATCCTTTAGGAAAGAGACTCTATTTGTGGTTATCAAGGGAGGGGGTTTTAATGAACTGTGTCTGATCTCCCATGTTGCCATGGCCGAGAACTCAGTTTTCAAGGTTACTCTGGGGTCACCTTGGCCAAGAGATGGGGTCAGTTGGGGGCTTAGAATTTTCCTTTTAGTTTATGAATGTCTCTTCCCTCCCCTGGAGAGAAACTAAGAAAGACAAAAGCTCCATGTCTCCTCCAGAATTTTAACGGAGGATGGAGAATCAGATTTGACTTGAGGTGTCCAATTTTAGAAGATAAAGAGAGTAGTTATTTTAAAATACTGCACAATTTTTAAGCCCCTTCCACCTCAACCTCTGAAAATATGTCTAGTCCCTCACAGTCACAGTGGCAAGCCCATTTCAGGGCCTGGTCCGCACACTTCTAGCTGCTGGTGTTTCCTGGTGGTTACTACCTGGGCTCCAGTCGTTTTGTTTGGGGCTTCCACTCTCTACCTTTCTTCCTTCCTCTTCTCTCCACCCTCCTGCTGAACAAGCACCTCCGCTGTGTTCTCCAGAGACTGGAATTACTTCCTCCATCCCAGATTCAGCCTGTCTGCCAGATGGTGGTGTAAAAATATTGCTAATACTTTATTGCCAGGTTTTATTCAATGTTAATGTCAAAAGTATGCATGGGAGTAATCATGCCTTTCTCGATATACATCATATCATGTTTGATATCAATTTTACTTAGTTGAAAATGAAACTCAATGAATGTTGAGTATTTGGTTTGCTACTCACAATGTACAGATACTCCCACATGTCCCCAAAGAAGCATTAGCTGCCAATAGAGAGGGTTTAAACTTGGTTATGTACATTACTCTTAAAAGCCAAGGTCAAGTGGAGCATGGACGACCATATTATTATTGCACACACAAGATTACTGGACATCATAAAACTCATACTGGAGAAGCAGCAGTGGAAAGTCAAAGCCAGAATTGACTACAAAAGCAAAGACAAAGGGGCCAGCCAGAATTACAGAGTAACTGGGTGTTGAAAGCTAGTAGCCAAGAAAATATTAGGATCCACTTTGGGAATCTGTGCTAAGCTAAAAACTGGAAGGGTCAAAGGAAATAACAAGAAATTTGTGGAGACCAACCCAATTCCAGCAGAGAGATTCCTTGGCATAGGGCTTTTCTTGATGTTCACATATTACCATTTCCACTTAGCTACTTCTGAGTGTTTGTGTGTCTGAAATAGTGGATCTTTGGCAACTATGGTTGTGTGGTGCATTTTTGCACGGTCAAACCATTATTCATTATCTTTAAAACTGCGCAAAATGTTATCAACAGAGAGAAATTAATCCCATTATTCAACTGGAATGCTTTATTTTTCCACATTTACTGTGTTTACCATGGAAATGGATAGATAATCTTTGAGTAAGCCATTGACACCAATACTGGCTTGGAGATGTTGTTTCTATTAATAGCATGGGAAAGAATATTTGGATAAGAAATGATAAATGATGACCTTGCACTCTTCAGACTCCCAGCTAGATTGCTAACAACTTCCTCTCCCCTAACCCCATCCCCAGAGTTTTCTATGCTTTCCCTTAACTTTTTATTTCTGCCACTTACTCCATGTTAAGTCCTTTGGATGCTGCTGGATCATGGAAACACATAGACCACAACTGCATTTATGTATTGATCTCTTTTACTGCAGTGTGGTGGGGAGGTGAAGATGGCCCTGAGTCTGATGGAGTGAGGAAGGAAGGAGACTCTCGCCTCCTTTCCCTGTCAAGTTCTCACAGGTAGTGCTCGTGTGCTGGTGCACTTGGGTCAATGAGCTGTATAAACAGCCTATCTCTAACAGAAATTTTGTAAGACTAGGTCTTTATGATAAAACCAGTTTAAGTGGGAGAGTTTTGGGGTTTTAGTCAATTCATCAATTCATTCAATAGATATATATGGAGAGTTGACATGATACTTAGTATTCCTCTAGGTGCTAGAGATTCAGCAGTGAACATAAGGAAGTCCGGCCCTCAGGGAGATGGTATTTTAGTAGTTGGTTGTGGTTAGGGGTGAAGGGGGCTGGTTGGGTGGTAATGGGGAATAGATGATTAACAAGTACAAAAATAAATATATTAGGAGGTGATACATGCTATGAAGAAAAATAAAACAACACAGGGTTCAGGGTTAGAGAGTGATGGCTGGCTGTGAAGGGGATCTGTGTTATGCAGGGTACTCAGGGTCTCTGATGAGTGGTGATTTCAGCAGCGACCTGAGAAAGAGTGGAAGCCAGCCACGCTCTACCTGCCCACCCTTTGCCCTGCCCCCACTGTAGGATTCTTTGACACCAGCACAGTCCCTACCCTTCCCTTCCATAGCCCGTACAGTCAACTCAGTCCTTGCAGTGACCCCCTATTTGGACCTGTATCTTTTATAGAACCTAAAAGAGCATACGAATATACATTTGCCTCAGTCAAGTGAAAATAACATATAGGCAACAAATAAAATACAAGTAAACCAACAAATAAAATATGAAGCTATTCTTGGGTGATTTGCTATCCTGGTTGTTTTGCTTGGTTACAGGAGTATGTTGCAGCTAGGTCTGTTGTAATTATTGTTTGTTAGATACTGTACCTCATGATATCACAGGTGGACATGAATCCATTGTTTCACCCCCAAGAGCCTCTCAGCAAGTCCCCACCCAGAAAGTCCCTTCTCCCCAGAATCAGGGAGCATTAGCTTGCCATCAGCACTGGGCCCACCACACTTCCCTGTACTAGGAGAGGGCTCAGAAGGCCCCAGGTTGTCTGTAGCTCCAGAGGGATGTGGAAAGATAGCTTGGGGAAGAAGCTACTTCTGCACTCTGTGCTCCACCTCCAGCTGCTATGAAGAAATCACAAAAGCCAACACGTGCCTATATGAGGGAAGCGTGGTAGGCCCAGTGCTGGCGGCAAGCTGATGCTCCCTGCTGCTGTGCAGGGCCTTCACCCTCACCCTCATCATGACTATGGGTGTCCTGGTCTCCCAAGGGGCATTCTGTGGGTCAGGGTTGCCGTCTTTGAGCACAACCAGGGAAAGCCGTGTAAACATATCAAGAACATCTGAGGACTGAAACAGCTGTCTTGAAACCTCAGACAAGGGCTGGAGGGAGCAGGTTCTACCAGCAGCTGCCTCTTCTGCTTCTTCTCTGCTGGAGCCTCAGCTTGAGGAAGAAGCTACTTCTGCATTCTGTGCACCACTTCCAGCTGCTATCAAGAAATTACAAAAGCCAATACACTCCCAATATCTGAAGCAGGTTTAGAAAAAACTAGCCTGCAAATAATTGCTAGTTGTCCTTGGGATAGGGGGAGTCGATCTCTTGGGAACCACTCTTCTAGATAGGAGCACACTTCAGGAGCCAGGGGCTTCCTAGAGGGGAAATAGTTTGCAGGGATGGAGTGGGCAAAGCCAGCCCAAGGAACATGGGGCCTGAGAGAGGACAGAGCTGAACCAAACACTGCCCAAGGAGGATGCCTCATTGAATGTGAGACCAGTGTGTTTTTTGGAAACTTTATTCTAGTTCCTGAGCTAAAGTACAGTTTTCTTTTTTTCTTTCATTGACTGTATCTCATGAGCAATTCACTTTCCATCAGGGCCAATCTTCTTATCCCCAAGGTAATTGAAAATGGTCCTCTAGTGAAGGCAGACCAGATGTTTGCCAGGGGCTGATGGTCATGACACTTGATGTTTACAAAGAGTTTTAAAGATAGAAATGAGATCTTTTGAAATTCTCCCTTTCCTTTTTTAATGAGAAAATATTTCTTACCATAAAGGTTCTCATCACTTAATAATCCCACAAGCCTGGGGCTGAAATCTATAGCTAGATTAATTTTTTTTGTCAATCTTGATACAAATTCTTTCAAGCTTAATGGGGGAAAAATGAGAAGAGAGAATGGTAAAAAGGATCAAGACTACTTAAATGTTTATCTCTTGTGGAATTTTTACTCTTAAAAAAGGTAGTTGTTACATGGAAGCAACATTTGAATGGATTTATCAGAAGACTCACACACGCAATAGAAGCATGTTTTATTACCTCCTCTGTGTAGGCATAGGAGATGGGGGGCGAGGACTCAGTCACCAGCCTTCTTTCCTCCGTTTGTGTCTCTGTGTCTGTATTCAAATCTCCCTCTCTTCTCATAAGGACATCAATCATTGGACACCTAATTCACGATGACCTTGTCTTAACTTGATTACATCTGCAGAGACTCTATTTCCAAATAAGGCCACACTCACAGAAACTGGGGATTAGGACTTCAATACATCTTTCTATGAGGCACAATGTAACCTACAACAACATCTTAGGATAATATTCTGTTGTCTGTTGATATTGATGATTTCCCTGAATGCCTCATTGTCCTCATTATTATGTTCCAGCATGTTGATTTCATATAGCGTAGTCAATTTTAACAGCCCTAAAAAAGAGTTCACAAGTGATGGAATCTGTGTTATGAGTTCATTATGTAGCTCACTGGTGTCTTTATTATTAAAGACATTTCTCATTTTCCTAAAAGGTTTTTTGGTTGAAGTGTTCTATGATTAACTTTTAAAAAATATTTTCCGAAGGAAATACAGCAAAAGATCATAACTATCCTAAACACAGTCTCCAAAGACAATAGCCATAGATTTCTATCAAGGATATCATGTATGTGAGGGATCTCATTGCCCAGGTAGAAAGTTTCACTTGATCCAAGTCCCTGGCTTCTGGAGGAAGCAATGCACCTTTGAAACTGTCTTTGCAAAATTACGACAGTATGAGAAATCTGATATAGTTGACTCCATCTTGCTTCTGATCTCCAAGTTGTTCTTGATCATTTCTGGGCATAGGCCAAGCTAACTTTGGGAGGAATTTAGTTTATAGTTTTACCTCAAAGCAAAGATGATAATAGCCCTTCCTAAAACTAAATCACATTTGTAAAGCTAATGAAAGGCCAAGGTTAGGATTATGAAAGGGGCCTGAATTCTGATAAGATAGGCATAAATTCTATAATCCCTTACTACTCTGGAGTTGTGTGGTTAGAGGTCACAAGATTTGTGACTTTCCTGTTTGTTCCAATAGGTATCATCACTATCATGGAACCTAAGATTTGTTTTTGAGATATCTTCCAGAGTGACCCCACCCAGAGTCATGATTCGTGATTCAACTGAGCCTGTGTCCCCATCCAGAGGCAGACTCAACACGTGAGGACAGTTTTCCACACCCTTGTGATTTCATCCCCAACCAATCAGTAGCACCCATCCCCCAGCCCCCATCCACCAAATTGTCCATAAAAACCCTAAGCTCCAAACCTTCAGGGAGGCTGATTTAAGTGATAGCTCCAATTCTCCCATGTGAGCTAGCTTCATGTTAATTAAACTCTTTCTCTACTTCAATGCCATAGTCTCAGTGGATTGATTTTGTCTGTGCAATGGGCAGGAAGAACCTGTTGGGTGATTATACCTAAGCATGACACATTCACAACTGGTTCTCTTATTGAAGAATAGACCCTCCCCAGATAGGTTTCTGTAAATACACAGTTGCATGGTAAATATGGTGTCCTCAAGGTAGAGCGTTCTAAGTTTTTACAGAGTTAAAATATCATGGCAAACCTCAAATTGTTGTGAATGCTTATATACTCCTGTGCATGTGTGTCACTTTACCAAGAAAAATGTGTCTCAACAAAGATTCAATTTATTTTCCTAAGCCCTCAGAAAAAAAAATGGATACATTATTGTGATTTTTCCAGTTCTGTAAACATATATGTTTTTGTATGTTTATACACCCGAGTATGCCTTTCAAGTTCAGTCGTAGAATCCTATGGCTTTTGCAACTTGGCCCTCCCTATTTATTATAGTCCACACTGCTGCCTGGGTTAGATCAATGGGCTTTCAACCTTACCCTGTACCAAGATGTACAGATTACAGTTGAGCTCACAGAGGGGACTGTTCTCCTTCATGCTCCCATTGGTTGTGATTCATCAATCTCTGTGCCCTGCTGAGACCCCTGCCTGGAGGCATTTGAGTTTCTCAGCCTTCTAAACATACCTCAGGGTCCTGTGGAATCTCAGCACCATGAATTGTGCCCCCTATTTCAGCTATAGCAACAAGTATCTTAACCCCATGCTCCTTAAATGCCTCTAACCCTGATAACTAAACCTACAGGTCAGCTCTGCATCTATAGATTCTCCTGACTCAATCTGCTACCCCAGTCACCCTGGATCTCTGTCCTGTAGCAATGAACAGCTTCATCCTGTGGTAATTGATACCTGTGCTGGGCATTTTCCCTTTGCCCTCTGACCCACTGCCCCTTGCTCTGTGCCCATGAAGGCTGAACTCTGGGGGCTTCTTCAATATGTTCCCTTGCCTTGAAATGATTTTCTTCAATGGCATTTATAAGCAGGAAGTCAGAAGATGGAAGGAGCTGGGTTGAAGGGTATTAGTGACTCATGCAAAGGCTGTAGATCCTCCACCCCCAACCTGGGAGACCCACCTGTGTCTCAGGATTCTAGTAGAAAAGATTCACTACCTGCCCTTGTCATTTCAGGTTCAGGGATGACAAAGGCTCATTTCAGGTTCAGTGATGACAAAGTCTCCTACTATCACTAGCCCTGTGGTGTTTCACTGGACTTTGTTGGTTTCTTTTAAGCTTATCCATTCATTTTGCAAGTAATCACAGTTTTAAACTTTCTATAATTACCCACATTTAATCTGCCATATTTTCCTTCTGGGATGCTTCGAGTCTACTTTGCCCTTAAATTTGCTGCTGAAAAACATGGATGTTATGATCATTTATAAGGAATGTGATAGAATGATAGTAAAGTACTGAAGTTTACAAATGATTTCCTTTTTAAAGCCAGTTTGAGTTGAGGCAAGGCTATCTCTATAATAACATCACTCTTACTTGAATTCTTCTATACTCTCTTAAGCAAGGGCAAAGGCGTGGAGTTGGCACAGTCTAGCTGGGAATTGCTTGTGGGGCGTGATGCACATCTGAGCACCATATCATGTCCTTCCCGTGCTTCCCTCTAGAACAGTTCCCTCGGTCTTGGAGCCCCTTTCTGGAGGATGGCCTCTGTGCCTGTCCTGGATTAATCATCCTCTTAGTGAGTATTTAGTGGAATGCACTGAGCAGCATGAGTGGCTGGGTGACAGCACCTGTGTCTGGGACACAGCCTCTGTCCCATCTGAGTCTTCCTGGCTCTCAGGCATGCTTTTCCTCCCATCCTTGCTGTGTGAGCCATCGTTACTTCACAAACACATCTGGCTTCCTCTTCTGCCTTTCCAGAAGAGGGCAAGGGATACTAATGAAGTTCACAGAAGGCTGTAATACAACCCTTTAGTCGAACACACCCTGTGGAATTCCTTGGCTAATATTTCCAAGTTTGGGTGGGGTTCTGTCCCCGACTTTGCCTGGACATAAAAGATTCACATTTAAGGAATTCATTAAAAGAAACCACTTGGTGCTATGAAGTTGTGGTTGAAATAATCATAAAATGTTTCTGCTGATTGGCAGGTAAGGGATGATCAATTATCAATTAAAATAAAAAGAAAGCATGTGAGGAGACGAGGAAGAAGAGAGACCAGGCAACTCAGCCATGTGGGCAAATAAACTCTTCCAAGTAGTCCGTCTCCAGGGCAGTGGAGATGCGTGTTCCTTGGTGAACCCCACTCCTCACCACACAGCCAGAACCAGCCACATGCACAGTCAGGTCAGAGATGGGCACAGTCTGGAGGCAGAGACATTTGTTAAATTTCATGTAAGTCATGAAAATCAAAAGCTTTTTTCCTCTGCTAAGAGATCAACTTAGAAATGTGTTTGGGCAGCACTTTGGGAGGCCGAGGCGGGCGGATCACGAGGTCAGGAGATCAAGACCATGTTGGCTAACACGGTGAAACCCCGTCTCTACTAAAAATACAAAAAATTAGCCGGGTGCCGTGGTGGGCGCCTGTAGTCCCAGCTACTCAGGAGGCTGAGGCAGGAGAATGGCGTGAACCCGGGAGGCGGAGCTTGCAGTGAGCCGAGATCGCGCCACGCCACTGCAGTCCGGCCTGGGCGAAAGAGCGAGACTCTGTCTCAAAAAAAAAAAAAAAAAAAGAAATGTGTTTGGGGAGGGGAGTGAACAACCTTGGTGGTCACCTTGGTAGAAAGGTTTAGGGGCAAATTCTTTCTTCACAGTCAATTTTCTCTCTTCCAGAAAATTAATGTCTACAAAAAATATTGCCCTGATTTATTTAATTTAAAACGGGGTTTAACAGTAATTTAAAACAGCCTGTAATTGTAAAATGAGATCCATAATTACTCACTAAACATGAGATTGGTGAAGTTTACGTGGTGACGAACCCCTCTAGGTTATTAAGACATTATTTAGATAAAGGGATTTAAAGTACATAAAGGATCCATAAAAGATGTACAAAGGGGATGGGAAACACCCCAAGTACTTAAACAGCTAACACAAAAGAGAATATGTTGAATATTCTGGAGGTTATGTTGTAGAGAAGTGTTTTTCAAACACCAACAGTGAAACTCTATCAATAAAATCTTGCAGTACCTGAAATACATAGAACTGATGAGGCCACCCCTGGTGAGGCTCCTGCCATGCCGCTGCTCCGCAGTTCCCTTGTGGAGCCCCCAGCACTGTCAGTGAAGCAGTTTGGAAATCACTGGGAGCCCCTGTTCAGCTGTTCTGCATAGACTTGCAAGGCAGTCCAAGAGTAAATAAATTTAAAACGTGATAGGAGGAATGTTTGCTACAATGGAGAGCTTTAAAACATTGGACTGGAGCCCCAGATTTCCAGTGGCTTCTAATTATCGGTAAAAAGAAGTATAAAAAGCACCTCCTTTACAGCCCCAGGTAATTTGGCCTCAGGCTCTCTTCCCAACCCAACCTTCCGTGGCTCAGCCACTTTTCCATATACCAAGCTGGGACCCTGAGCTGCCCTGTCCTGCGCCCAGTCCACTTGTCACTTTCAAACACATAAAATGTGAGCTAAGATGTGCTACAAGAGTGAAATACACACTGGATTTTGAAGATTTGGTATGAAAAAAGAAGGCAGGCCAGGCACGGTGGCTCACACCTGTAATCCCAGCTCTTTGGGAGGCGAAGGTGGGCAGATCATCTGAGGTTAGGAGTTTGAGACCAGCCTGGCCAATGTGGCAAAACCCTGTCTCTACTAAAAATACACACAAAAAAATTAGCTGGGTGTGGTGGCACACAACTGTAGTCCCAGCTACTCAGGAGGCTGAGGAAGAAGAATCACTTGAACCTGGGAGGCAGAGGTTGCAGTGAGCCGACATCGTGCCACTGCACTCCAGCCTGGGCAACAGCAAGACTCTCTCCAAAAAAAAAAAGAAGGCAAATATCTCAATGATTTTTAACTGGGTTGCATCACATGTTTGACATATTGGGTTAAATAATACGTTATTAAAATTAATTTTACTTATTTCTTTCTATTGTTTTTTAAAATGTGGCTCCTAGAAATTTAAATCACATGTTTTTTGCATCTGTGGCTGGCATTATACTTCTATTAGACAGTGCAGCTCTAACCCACGGATCACCACATCAAATGCCCACAGAGGCTGGCTGGTAACACACAGGCTGGCTGGCTCAGGGCTTCCTGGGCAGTGGTAGAGACCATGAAGAGCAAAAGAATGTGCCCATTCCATAGTGCAGGGCCCTCAGCACTGGACCATCATAGTGAGGCAGGAATGTGGGTTCCGTTGTTCCCAGACCTCCTCAGTTTTTAAGGAACCGTTAGAAATCTGGATCATAAATGCATTTGGGAAGTGCCTATTCACATGTGTGTGTGAATTTTCAAAATTTTTAAATGTTGGCATCTACTCCATAATTTTAAAAATAAATGCAGCACAACATTGTTTAAGCCAAACAGGACATGTTGAGAGCCAAACCTGGCCCGCAGAGAGCCAGCATGCTCACTCCCTCTTTGCAAGGACTGTACTGGTCAGGGCCTTCCTCCTCGATAGCTGTGAGGGGCTCCCAGGCAGGCTGGCTCAAATCTTGGCATACTCAGAGCCTCATCTGTGACACCTATAGTCGAGCCAACACTTCTGCAAAATATCGATGTCTTGCTGGCAAAAGGAATTACTGAAAGTTCCCTTTTGTGCTGGTGCTGAAAGTTAAAAAAAAGAAAGTCGACACTGAAATGTTGGAACACAATTTTAAAATGAATCTTTAACCTAGAGCCATAGAACCCAGAGAGACTTTTGAACTCTTCCCTTCTCCTCACTGCCCAGGGGATAAGACTGCATGCAGAGGGAGAAGTGACTTAGAGTGTCACCATCTGTAAGTGGACACGCTGGGCCAGGCCGTATGTGTTCTGGTCCCAAAGCCAGGGCTCCTTTAGGATGCCATGTAGAAGTGGACATGCTGCTGAAACCCAACACCCTGAGTCATCAGATGGGAGTGACAATGGGTGAAATTATGAAACCATACGCTTCCCAGCGTCCTAGTTTTTTTTTTTTTTTTTAATTTTTTTTTATTTTTTATTATACTTTAAGTTTTAGGGTACATGTGCACATTGTGCAGGTTAGTTACATATGTATACATGTGCCATGCTGGTGCGCTGCACCCACCAACCCGTCATCTAGCATTAGGTATATCTCCCAATGCTATCCCTCCCCCCTCCCCCCTCCCCACCATCCTAGTTTTTGATGTATCTAGTACTTTAGAAATACTTGAGGTTTAAAAAAATTTTTTTTAATCTGGTGATTTAAAATATAACAGTTAAAGTTTTAACCCTGGGAGCTAAACTTCCTTTTCTGAGCCCTGCAGAACCATCTCCTTACGAACTGTCGGGAATCCAAAGACGGGCCACTGCCCAGAGGAAGCCCTGATGGGAGAGAAAGACACACCTGCACACGGACTGGAAGCAGAGCTGCTCCTTCTTTGTATTTCTGTGCTGTGCTCACCTAAATAATCATTTATTTATTTATTTATTTATTATTATGCTTTAAGTTCTAGGGTTCATGTGCACAATGGGCAGGTTTGTTACATATGTATACATGTGCCATGTTGGTGTGCTGCACCCATTAACTTGTCATTTACATTAGGTATATCTCCTAATGCTATCCCTCCCCCCTCCCCCCTCCCCACAACAGTCCCCGGTGTGTGATGTTCCCCTTCCTGTGTCCAAGTGTTCTCATTGTTCAATTCCCACCTATGAGTGAGAACATGCGGTGTTTGGTTTTTTGTCCTTGCCATAGTTTGCTGAGAATGACGGTTTCCAGCTTCATCCATGTCCCTACAAAGGACATGAACTCATCCTTTTTTATGGCTGCATAGTATTCCATGGTGCATATGTGCCACGTTTTCTTAATCCAGTCTATCATTGATGGACATTTGGGTTGGTTCCAAGTCTTTGCTATTGTGAATAGTGCCGCTATAAACATATGTGTGCATGTGTCTTTATAGCAGCATGAGTTATAACCCTTTAGGTATATACCCAGTAATGGGATTGCTGGGTCAAATGGTATTTCTAGTTCTAGATTCTTCAGGAATCACCACACTGACTTCCACAATGGTTGAACTAGTTTACAGTCCCACCAACAGTGTAAAAGTGTTCCTATTTCTCCACATCCTCTCCAGCACCTGTTGTTTCCTGACATTTTAATGATTGCCATTCTACCTGGTGTGAGATGGTATCTCATTGTGGTTTTGATTTGCATTTCTCTGATGGCCAGTGATGATGAGCACTTTTTCATGTGTCTGTTGGCTGCATAAATGTCTTCTTTTGAGAAGTGTCTGTTCATATCCTTTGCCCACTTTGTGATGGGGTTGTTTTTCTTTTTTCTTGTAAGTTTGTTTGAGTTCTTTGTAGATTCTGGATATTAGCCCTTTGTCAGATGAGTAGATTGCAAAAATTTTCTCCCATTGTGTAGGTTGCCTGTTCACTCTGATGGTAGTTTCTTTTGCTGTGCAGAAGCTCTTTAGGTTAATTAGATCCCATTTGTCAATTTTGGCTTTTGTTGCCATGGCTTTTAGTGTTTTAGACATGAAGTCCTTGCCCATGCCTATGTCCTGAATGGTATTGCCTAGGTTTTCTTCTAGGGTTTTTATGGGTTTAGGTCTAACATTTAAGTCTTTAATCCATCTTGAATTAATTTTTGTATAAGGTGTAAGGAAGGGATCCAGTTTCAGCTTTCTACATATGGCTAGCCAGTTTTCCCAGCACCATTTACTAAATAGGGAATCCTTTCCCCATTTCTTGTTTTTGTCAGGTTTCTCAAAGATCAGATGGTTGTAGATGTGTGGTATTATTTCTGAGGGCTCTGTTCTGTTCCATTGGTCTATATCTCTGTTTTGGCACCAGTACCATGCTGTTTTGGTTGCTATAGCCTTGTAGTATAGTTTGAAGTCAGGTAGTGTGATGCCTCCACCTTTGTTCTTTTGGCTTAGGATTGACTTGGTGATGCAGGCCCTTTTTTGGTTCCATATGAACTTTAAAGTAGTTTTTTCCAATTCTGTGAAGAAAGTCATTGGTAGCTTGATGGGGATGGCATTGAATCTATAAATTACCTTGGGCAGTATGGCCATTTTCATGATATTGATTCTTCCTATCCATGAGCATGGAATGTTCTTCCATTTGTTTGTGTCCTCTTTTATTTCGTTGAGCAGTGGTTTGTAGTTCTCCTTGAAGAGGTCCTTCACATCCCTTGTAAGTTGGAATCCTAGGTATTTTATTCTCTTTGAAGCAATTGTGAATGGGAGTTCACTCATGATTTGGTTCTCTGTTTGTCTGCTATTGGTGTATAAAAATGCTTGTGATTTTTGCACATTGATTTTGTATCCTGAGACTTTGCTGAAGTTGCTTATCAGCTTAAGGAGATTTTGGGCTGAGACGATGGGGTTTTCTAGATATACAATCATGTCATCTGCAAACAGGGACAATTTGACTTCCTCTTTTCCTTATTGAATACCCTTTATTTCTTTCTCCTGCCTGATAGCCCTGACCAGAACTTCCAACACTATGTTGAATAGGAGTGGTGAGAGAGGGCATCCCTGTCTTGTGCCAGTTTTCAAAGGGAATGCTTCCAGTTTTTGCCCATTCAGTATGATATTGGCTGTGGGTTTGTCATAAATAGCTCTTATTATTTTGAGATATGCCCCATCAATACTTAATTTATTGAGAGTTTTCAGCATGAAGGGCTATTGAATTTTGTCAAAGATCTTTTCTGCATCTGTTGAGATAATCATGTGGTTTTTGTCTTTGGTTCTGTTTATAATCTGGATTACGTTTATTGATTTGCATATATTGAACCAGCCTTGCATCCCAGGGATGAAGCCCACTTGATCATGGTGGATAAGCTTTTTGATGTGCTGCTGGATTCGGTTTGCCAGTATTTTATTGAGGATTTTTGCATCAATGTTCATCAGGGATATTGGTCTAAAATTCTCCTCTTTTGTTGTGGTTTTCTTTTCTTTTCTTTTCTTTTTTTTTTTTGAGACAGAGTCTCACTCTGTCACCCAGATTGGAGTGCAATGGTGCAATCTCGGCTCACTGCAACACCCGCCTCCCGAGTTCAAGTGATTCTCCTGCCTCAGCCTCCTGAGTAGCTGAGATTATAGGCGGCACGGCACCATGCCCAGCTAATTTTTATATTTTTAGTAGAGATGGGGTTTCACCATGCCAGTCAGGCTCATCTTAAATTTCTGACCTCACATGACCCACCCGCCTCTACCTCCCGAAGTGCTGGGATTACAAGCGTGAGCCACCGCACCTGGCCTCACCTAAATAAATTTTACATTTGAAGACTTTGTACTTTTTAAACAACAATAATAAACATAATTTTGAAATCCTAAGTACTATATGTCAGCATGTGGGAAGACAGCTAAAGTGTCCACTGTGAAAACAAGGAGAAAAGTGTGAAAATGTGCAAAAGAAAAAATAAATTAAAAACTGCTCTTTTTAGGAACAAAGGTGAAATGTAAGGGCTTGGAAATATGACTGCTGAGAAACTAGTACATTTTAGAAAAATTTTCATTTTCCAGCCTCCAGAGCATCTACCCCAAAGCTCCGCATCTGCTCAGCTCCTTTATGTGTTTTTGGTAAAGTGCACAGGTAGGATATTTTGGCTGCTCATGGCCAAGAACATTGTCTCTGCTGTTCCACTTCCCCTTTGTCACACTACAGCTGACAGTCACCCCATATGCAGCGGTCAATTGCCTGTCATCCCTCTATGGGAACAGCTTGCAGGGATAGTCTTCCCGCCCACCTGCTGACTCACGCAGGTCAGACACAAAGGTACAAGGACACAGAAATTATTGAAACACAGATGTGTCCTCCAGTGCCTGACACTGGATGCATGTGGGCAGTGGAAGAGAATCAAGGCTTGAAATGTATGGAATCAGAAAGTACTTCATAGAAAGTTCTTCCAATACCTGGCATGAAAAGCACGAGCTGAAGATTTAGTTCTCACGTATACCTATTCCAAGGTAAAGCTCTCTCCTGTCAGGAATATACTCCATAATTCAGGGCATGACATTATAAATGTGCTGCACAGCTTTGTTCCTCTTTGGTGGGAATCACACAAAATAGAATTTATCAGAACGTCTGTGTTTGAAGGGCACGACCTGTTGCGGTATTGCAAAAAGTGAATCTGTCTGTAATAGCACCATGGGAGGGGAGCCCAGTGGAGATTTTCCAGGTTTGAAAATACTCCTAAAACTTTACACAGCATCATCAAAAATGACTTGGGAAGCTAACAGAAACTTTTCCTAACTGTCAATAGTAAAACAACCATGCTCAAGAGAGGACTGAAGTATCTTGATTTTCTCTACTAAATTGTCTTCATAAGAAATTATCAGAATATGGGGCCAAAAATGCAAGGGAAGAGGCGTTATAGAGCCAGGTAGGTTAAATAAAAGCAGTGTAATATTTTTCCAGGCCTTATGATGTTTCCTAAGACAGCTTTAAAAAATTATAATATATTGTGGCTTCTTTTCTCATTCTAAATTAATGTTTTCACTTTTGTAGTCATCTTTATGTTAAAACCTTAATATTCTTTTTCTTAAAGTGTACCACTCCTAAACTGTGTATGCTTCAGGCCCTACCAGAGCAGATTCACTCCTGTCTCTGGTTGAAAGAAGAGAATAATATTCAAGAGAAATGTGAAACACTTATTTTCCTGCTGGCAAAGGAGAAAAAAAATTAAGTAAAAAAAATTCTAACAACAAAATAACTTGAGGTGGGAAACTCCAAACACAGGTAGAATTTAGCAAAGAAACACAAATGCTCTGGGTCATATGTTTGCAGCCTCCCCCTTCAGCTCATGTCCTTCTAGCACCAACAGCTTTCCCAGATGCAGCTGGGATGACAGACACTGACCAGGCTCCTAGGAAATGTCAACAAGGTTCCTCATTCAGAACCTGGCTTCTCTCCCTGTAAGACTCAATCTGGAGCTCGAGGATGGAGAATGAAATCTCATCTCTGCCTTGCAGTCCTCAAAGATGGCCCATCTCCTACAGGCAGATGCTGTCTGCTATGGTTTGAATATGTCCCCCAAATCCTATATATTGAAATTTTAATTCAAAAATTTATATGTTGATGGAGGTGGGGCCTTTGGGAGGTAATTAGGATTTGATATGGTCAACAAGGTGGGGCACCCATGATGGGACTGGTGGCTTTATAAGAAGAGGAAGAGTCCTGAGCTGACATGCATGCTCTTGCCCTCTTGACATGTGATGCAGCTAGAAGGCCCTCACCAGATGCTAGTGCCATGTTCTTGGGCTTTCCAGCATACAGAACCATGAGTTAAACAAACTTACTTTCTTATAAATTACCCAGTCCATAGTCTGTGGTATTGTATTAGTCAGGGTTCTCTAGAGGGACAGAACTAATAGGATGTTGAAGCTGATTCAGAGCATACACAGCCTTCTGGAGAACTTTGATCCAGACCTACAAAATATTGTCACTTAGTTGGCATTGTAATTGTGACTTCAAAAGGCCATTCCACCATTTTATCAATCCAGCTGCTTCAGGATGATGGGGAACACGGTAAGACCAGTGAATTCCATGAGCATGAGCCCACTGCCACACTTCTTTAGCTGTAAAGTGAGTGCCTTGGTCAGAGGCAATGCCATGTGGAATACCATGATGGTGGATGAAGCATTCCATAAGTCCACAGATGGTAGTCTTTGCAGAAGCATTGTGTGCAGGATAGGCAAACCCATATCTGGAGTAAGTGTCTATTCCAATGAGGACAAACCTCTGCCCTTTCCATGATGGAAGAGGTTCAGTATAATCAGCCTCTCACCTGGTAGCAGGCTGATCACCCCAAGGAATGGTGCCATATCAAGGGCTCAGTGTTAGTCTCTGTTGCTGGCAAATTGGGTACTCAGCAGTGGCTGTAGCCAGGTCAGCCTTGGTGATTGGAACTCCATGTTGCTGAGCCCATGTGTAACCTCCATCCCTGCCACCATGGCCCCTTTGTTCATGGGCCCATTGGGTGATGACAGGGGTGGCTGGGGAAAGAGTCTGAGTGGTGTCCACAGAATGGGTCATCCATCCTATCCACTTGATTATTAAAATCCTCCTCTGCTAAGGTCACCCTTTTGTGAGCACTCACATAGGATACAAATATCTTCACAGTTTTTGACCACTCAGAGAGGTCTATCCACATACATCTTCCTCAAATTTCTTTGTCACCAATTTTCCAATCATGCTTCTTCCAAGTCCCTGACCATCCAGCAGCCAAACCATTGGCTACAGCCCATGAATCAGTATATAATCGCACATCTGGCCACGTCTCCTTCCATGCAAAGTGCACAACGAGGTACACTGCCTGAAGTTCTGCCTACTGGAAAGATTTTCCTTCACCGCTGTCCTTCAGGGATGTCCTAGAAAGGTACTGTAGCATGAACTCAAACAAATTTACAAGAAAAAAACAAACAACCCCATCAAAAAGTGGGCAAAAATGAACAGACAATTCTTAAAAGAAGACATTTATGCAGCCAAAAAACACATGAAAAAATGCTCATCATCACTGGCCATCAGAGAAATGCAAATCAAAACCACAATGAGATACCATCTCACACCAGTTAGAATGGCAATCATTAAAAGGTCAGGAAACAACAGGTGCTGGAGAGGATGTGGAGAAATAGGAACACGTTTACACTGTTCATGGGACTGTAAACTAGTTCAACCATTGTGGAAGTCAGTGTGGCAATTCCTCAGGGATCTAGAACTAGAAATACCATTTGACCCAGCCATCCCATTACTGGATATATACCCAAAGGATTATAACTCATGCTGCTATAAAGACACATGCACACGTATGTTTATAGTGGCACTATTCACAATAGCAAAGACTTGGAACTAACCTAAATGTCCAACAATGATAGATTGGATTAAGAAAATGTGGTACATATACACCATGGAATACTATGCAGCCATAAAAAAGGATGAGTTCGTGTCCTTTGTAGGGACATGGATGAAACTGGAAACCATCATTCTCAGCAAACTATTGCAAGGACAAAAAACCAAACACCGCATGTTCTCACTCATAGGTGGGAATTGAACAATGAGAACACATGGACACAGGAAGGGGAACATCACACACCGGGGACTGTTGTGGGGTGGGGGGAGGGGGGAGGGATAGCCTTAGGAGATATACATAATGCTAAATGACGAGTTAATGGGTGCAGCACACCAACATGGCACATGTATACATATGTAACAAAACTGCACGTTGTGCACATGTACCCTAAAACTTAAAGTACAATAATAATAAAATTAAAAAAAAAAGAAAGGTACTGTAGCACTGCAACTCTCCACTTTTGCATGGTGCCTGCATATTCTGCAGAAACATCTGTGAACCAGGTCCTAGTCTTCTCTTCCTCTGTCAACTGATCATAGGGAACTCTCCATGAGGCCATTGGTGCAGACTGGTGGAGAGAAGGCAGGAGTGTAGACCATAGGCATTTGAGCCACTTCCTCATGTAACTTACTTGTGCTTTCAGGACCTTTTCGAGCCTGATCACGTATATACCACTTCCATTTGATGAAGGAATGCTGCTGTGCACAACTTACTTTATGGCTAGATGGGCCAGAAAGGATCCAGTTCATGATAGACAGTTCAGGTCACATGGTGACTTGATGATCCATAGTCAAACGTTCAGTTTCCACCAAAGCCCAGTAACAAACCAAGAACTGTCTCCCAAAAGGAGAGTAGTTATCTGCAGAAGATGGCAGGGCCTTGCTCCAAAATCCTAGAGGCCTCTGCTATGATTCACTTAAGGGGGCCTACCAAAGGCTCCAAAGAGCATCCTTATCTGCCACTGACACCTCAAGCACCATTGGATCTGCTGGGTCATATGGCCCAATAGGCAGAGCAGCTTTCCCAGCAGTCTAGACCTATTGCAGAGCCTTCTCCTGTTCTGGACCCATTTCAAACTGGCAGCCTTTTAAGTCATTCGATAAATGGGCTGGAGTAACACACCCAAATGAGGAATGTGTTGCCTCCAAAATCCAAATAGGCCCACTAGGCATTGTGCCTCTTTCTTGGTTGTAGAAGGAGCTAAATGCAGCAACTTATCCTTCACCTTAGAAGAAATATCTTGACAGGCCCCACACCACTGGACCCCTAGAAATTTTACTGAGGTAGAAGGTCCTTAAATTTTAGTCAGATTTATTTCTCATCCTCTGGCATGCAAATGTCTCACCAATAAGTCCAGTGTGTTTGCTACTTCTTGCTCACTGGATCGAATCAGCATAATGTCATCAATATAATAGACCAGTGTGATATCTTGTGGAAATGAAAAGCAATCAAGTTCTCTCTGAATAAGATTATAACACAAAGCCAGAGAGTTGATATACTCCTGAGGTAGGATGGTAAAAGTATATTTCTGGCCTTGCCAGCTGAAGGCAAATTGTTTCTGATGGGCCTTATGGACAGGAATGGAGAAAAAGTCATTTGCCAAGTCAGTGACTGCATACCAAGTACCAGGAGATGTAATTTGCTCAAGCAATGAAACCACATCTGGTACAGCAGCTGCAATTGGAGTCACCACTTGGTTAAGCTTATGATAATCCACTGTCATTCTCCAAGAGCCATCTGTCTTCTGCACAGGCCAAATATGAGAGTTGAACGGGAATGTGGTGGGAATCCCCACCCCTGCGTCTTTCAAGTCCTTGATGGCGGCACTAATCTCCGCAATCCCTCCAGGGATGCAAATTGTTTTTAATTTACTGTTTTTCTAGGTAGAGACAGCTCTAGTGGTTTCCATTTGGCCTTTCCCACCATAATAGCCCTCACCCTACCAGTCAGGGATCCAGTGTGAGGGTTATGCCAGCTGCTATGTATATCTATTTATGTCCAATTATGCATTCTGACACCAAAGAAATGACCACAGGATGAGTCCAGGGACTCACTGGACCCACTGTAGGTTGGACCTGAGCTAAAGCTCCATTAATTTACCTGACCTCCATAAGCCCTTACTTTAACTGGAGAACTACAATGATGTTTTGGGTCCCCTGGAATCAGTGTCAGCTCAGAGCCAGTGTTCAGTAGTCCCCAAAATGTCTGATCATTTCCCTTTCCCCAGTGCACAGTTACCCTGGTAAAAGGCCAGAGGTCTCCTGGGAAAGGATGGGAGAAAGATTAACAGCATAAATTGTCAGTAGTGTAGTGGGGTCCTTGCTTAACGGGAACCAGCTTTCCCTTCATTCAAGGGGTTCTGGGTCTGTAAACTGGCTCAAGTCTGGAAATTGATTGAGGGGTTTTGATTCTCTATTTCTGTAATTCAAATTAGTTTTTTTCCATTCAACCTGAAAGTTTTCTGCTTATATAAATTAAGTGGGAATGCAGTAGGCTTCCTATCAATTTCACTTCTAGGAATATCATGATTAATTAGCCAAAGCCACAGCTCTACATGAGTCAGACTATTCTGATTGCTGCTTTGCCTCTGCTGTCCATTATGGTAGCTATGCCCACCTTGCCTGTGATGTTTCAGTGCTGACACTTGGCCCCTGCAACCTCAGGATCCAATTATTCCCATTGCATTTAAATTTTGTAGTTGAGTGACTGTGGTTCCCACTGTTAGATCTGACATACAGAGAAGGGCAATTACAGGGCTCTTCAAAGATGCAGATGCTGCCCTCACAAGTCTATTTCACAAAGCATTGGTTAAGGGTACATCTTCTGGGCCCTCCCAGCTGGGTTGAGTAGGTCTAAAGTGACTAATCCACTCCACCATCCCAATCTCCCTAAGCCTTTGGATCCCTTCCTCTATATTAAAGCAAGGGAGATCAGGCATTTCCAGCTTGCTCACAGTGGGCCATATTTTAATCCATATTTCAGCTAACCAAGCAAATTAACTCTTAAAACCTTTTTCAAGTCCCTAAGCTGCAACAATAAATGCAGAATCCCTACTTAGTGGGCCCAAATCAATAAATTCAGCCTGATTTAACTCTATGTTCCACAATTATCCTACACCTTAATAACCACTCCCATGCCTATTCTCCAGATTTCTGCTTATATAGATTAGAAAACTCAAGCAGTTCTTTCTGAGTGTAGTGCACTCTGAACCTCACCTCTAGGGGCCCGCCAGGACTTTAGTCTAGTTATAGGTCTAGAAGCAAACAGGGCCATTGCGGGTGGCTTCTGAGGAGAATCAACACTATCTTGCCTGGCAACTGCCTCAGGGAGGCAATCAGTGTTGCCTCAGGCAGTGCAGGGTTTATCTCCTCAGACAAAGGTGAAAAGGCTGATGGCAGTGTGGGTCAGGGAGGGGATGTTGCCACTACTGGGGATGGGGAAGCTGTTTCTTCTGTCAAAAAATATTCACCAGCATTTACAAGCTAAGTGTCCTGAGCTTCTCAGGGTCCTCCCACACGTCCCCATTCCAAGTGGCAGGGTCCCATTCTTATCCAGTCAATGCTGTCAATTTAACAGTAGACACCTTGCGAGGCTGTGCATCCACCTCTTGTTGTAGGTCAGCCACTTGCATGGTATGAGCTTGTGCCTTTTTTTCCCACAATTTCAGCTCTTTCTCTACAGGAGATAAGATTCTCACTCAGGGAAGTCTTAGCAGATTTAAGGCTCCATGTCTGCTTCTGAAGCCAAGAGTTAGAATCCCTGAGTTCATAATTTTCTTTCATCACTTTGTCCAGTGAACTTTGGAACAACCAAACAGCTTCATTATGTTCCCTGGTTCTCCACATATGGTCAAAGCTATTATGTATAAAGTCACTAAACCTCTTGCCTCTCATGAGCAGTAAATAAGGAGTGTCACATGAAATTATTTTGTATAACTCTCTAAACAGTTCATGCCAAGGACTATCAGTGTTCTCCATATTATTAGAAGTAGAATCCTTAACATTTTTGGGTCAAATCATATTAAGCAGCCAACTCCAGAAACCCCAAAACCAACAAAAGAACTCTATCCTTAATATTCTGTTCCTCTAGAACCACTCCTGGTACCAAAATCTGTATTAGTCAGGGTTATCTAGAGGGATAGAACTAATAGGATATATATATAAAGGGGAGTGTATTAAGTGGTATTAACTCGCACAATCACAAGATCCCACAACAGGCCATCCACAAGCTGAGGAGCAAGGAAGCCAGTCCCAGTTCCAAAGGTGAAGAACTTGAGGTCTGATTTTTGAAGGTAGGAAGCATCCAGCATGGGAGAAAGATGCTGGCTGGGAGGCTAAGCCAGTCTAGTCTTTTCGCATTTTTCTGCCTGCTTTATATCCTGACCACATGGGCAGCTAATTAGATGGTGCCCATCCAGATTAAGGGGGGGTCTGCCTTTCCCAGCCCACTCACTCAAATGTTAATCTCCTTTGGTGACACCCTCACAGACACATCCAGGATCAATACTTTGCATCCTTCAATCCAATCAAGTTGACACTCAGTTTTAACCATCACAAGTATGCTGTTATAGTAGCAGAAAACAGACTGAGACACTATTCTTCATGAACAAATGGGGAGCAACAGACCCAGGGTCTGAGGGTCTTGTGGCTTGTGTTTCTTTTTCCCACCATGAGAATGAAATTGTCCTGAGCCACTGACAGTCTTCCACTACTGGTTGTACAATGACTGTCCATGTTACGCATATAGTATTCTTTCCAGCCCTGGCCCTATCAATAATATATCTGGTCTGTTCATAAATCATGCATTGGGTGATTTATTAATGTAAGGAGAAACTAAAACAGGTTTCCAGAACAAGGATAAGGATTTCCCTCTGCCCTGCCCATGTCACCCACTACTGGTCCTTATTTGATATTCGTCTTGTCTTGCTAACTCTAGACCATGGCTCTGACGCCAGCTTCTGGCCCTGCTTCTGTCTTGGTGACTCTCTAAACTCCATTCCTGGCTTAGAAACCCTGGTTTTCCTATGCTGAGTCTGCCTTCATGCCCTATTGCCACCCAGAGATAAGACCTCATGGTCCTGCAGAGGTCCCCGTGCCTCAGAGTCTCCTGGGCTTCCACCTTCTCTCCTGTCCTCTATATGTCCTTGTCCTTGTTCTTGTTGGAGCCTCATTGCTGCAAAACTTTTTTCTCCTTTCTGTCAGTTTCTCCCTAGTCTTCCTGTTCTGACTGATTCTGATGTTGATTTTTGGCTCCAGAGTCTACAGCCTTATCCCTCCTCTATGCTAGGCCATCTCCCAGAACCCAGGCCAAGTCCAGATCCCTGGAGACCCATTGCCACACAAAGGAATTTGAAGTCCAGCTTTGCTTTTTCCCTCCAAATGAACTTGCATGTTATGTTAGATAAAAGACCCACACTCTAGCCCGACTCTGCAGTCTCACAGGTTCACCTTTCCAACAAAGGTGCGAGGTCAGGGTTTGGTGACTAAGTGTAGCAGGCTAGAACAGCTGGAAGTTATCTGGCCCAACACTCAGCCTGTCGCTGTGGCATCACTAGCACCCTATAGTAACCTTTGTTAACCAGACCCCTGGGTTCAGCCTGTTAGCCTCCCTCTTGGTCTGAGAAAACAACCAGCTACCCAAGATCAAGAATGCCATGTGCAAAAACTAGCAAGAGATCATGTATTCTGCTGGCCTCATTACCTGATTTAACCCTTGTCTAGGAGCATCTGTGTAAAGGCCAGGCCTGAGAAAGTGGTCACACACACATGGATCCCTTCATCTTTCTTTACTTTTAGGTGGTGATTTTTTTTCTTGGTATTTCAGAATGAGGAGGTCTTTCAAATGGCTGGTGTCTTAAACCCTTCAAAACAATTTGTTTAAAATAAACTTAATTTAAACAATTTTGTATGAAGCAAATTAGGCAGAAATGATATTTTGATAGTGAAATGTGAGTAATTTCCTAAACATAGCACTTTGTCCATTGCGGAAATGTTTTCCAGTTTTTCCTGAGACCTCAACAGTATGTCAGCAGAAATTGCAACATCACGAAGGCGATTTTAAAAGGCTGGGCCATCAGATGTCATATCTGAGAAATACAGTTAAAAGGCTGGTGAAGAATTAAGGATTCTATGATTCCAACTGGAAACACTGAAATCTCCAAATTCTTCATTTCAACTGGATTCCAACCAAGTGAAAACACATTGAGAAATTAGGCCTTGCTCTAATCAGACAGGGGTAAGTTGAGAAGTATAGAGTGGTGGGAGGTAGCAGTTTCCTGGATGACAAAGTTCCTGGGCTCTCTCTGGGCTTCTGTGGTGGTGAGACTTGCCTAGAATTGCCACCATTCACAAGCAAGTATCTAAGGCCACCTCTGGTCCCAGGAGCACAGGCCAAAGGGAAACTGCCAGAATGGGTTGGCCTGGGTTCACGCCCATGTTCGGTCCTGAGTTCTGTCTGAATCAGTGATCCCAATAAGCGGGCCGCATGGGGGCATGGCTGTCCTCCAAAGACTTCAGTCATTAAAGTTGTATGGTGTTCCCTTAAATCATCCAGTTACTCACTCACTTTGAATTGATTATGCATTAATTACTCTAAGTCTTGAGTAGACGCATACCTTGAACAGATGCATACACCATGTCTAATTCCTCTTCTGGACACATGAGGGCTCCAAGATCCTGGTTCCACTTGGGATATGATGTCTCCAAACCCAGACCTGGACATGGGTGGAGGTAGGGGACCGGGAGCAGTACTTGATCACTGGATGCAATGAAGCAGCCAGTGGGAGTCAACATGCCTTGCATAAGCTAAACAAAAAGACAGGCACAGGGTCTAACTGCGTTCCTGATCAAACAAGGAGGGCAGGAAAGCCGTGCTCAGGTAGGAGGCAATGGGAGAGAGACTCAGGAAGAGTGAGGTGGTTCTGAGCAAAGAGTGAGAGAGACAGTCTTGAGAAATAAAGAATTCACAAGCAACTTCTCAAATAAACAGCCTTTTGTAGCCTCATCAACATGTGACTACAAAATAAACTGCACTTCCTTTTAATGTCGTGGTTATACAATGAAGTCCCCTAGCGCTACAATTGCCAGTAATAGCATATAGCACCCTCTGATTACATCTCCCTAGACAATTTTTTTAGCATGTCTTAAAACATGCTACAAGATACTATTATACTTGTATTAGTTATCTGCTTCTGTAATCACAAGATAGTGATTTAAAACACACATTTACTATTTCATAGTTGCTGTGAGTCAGGAATCCACGCACACCTTACTTGGGAGCCTTGTCTTCAGGGTCTGTCACAGGCTGCAATCTGGTTATCAGCCAGGGCCAAGGTGTCTGGGAAAGGCTCGACTGAGTGAGGGTCCACACAGCTCAAGTGGCTGTGGGCAGGATTCAGGTCCTTGCCACATGGGACTCTCCACCATGGCTTCTTGAGACCAAGTGGAGAAGGCAGGAGAGATTGCTGGCAAGACAGCAGTCACAGTCTTGTATATCCTCATCACGGAAGTGACATGCCACCACCTTTGCCACATCCTGTTGGTTAGGAGAAAGTCACAGGTTCACACTCAAGGGGAGGGCATAGCACAGCCGTGAATGCCAAGGTGGGTTCATCCAAGCCATTTCACAAGCTGCCTACTGTGCTGGGCTGCCAGGATGAGCCCCTACATCTCCTGCTTCCCTGCCTTACCCTCACTGCTGCCTTGATGCCACCTTGGCTGCAGTGACCCTAGGGACGTCCCCACACTTGTGTCTGGAGCTCCCAGAGCCCGTGACAGATTGGGCTCTGCCCGAAACACACTTCACCAAGAGCCTCTGAGTTTAGGAAAGCACACCTCGCAGCATAGCTGCGGCTGCTCCCGAAGGGCTTTCTCCTGGGGTCCACACGCAGCCCCAGCCTGGCCCCAGGGTTGCTCTCCCAGGAGCTCCTACCTGCATCCTAGCCCACACCCTCGTGGAGCTGCTCACAGTCCAGCCGCTCTCCCTGCCCCTTCCCCTCCCGCTCAAGTCTTCCCTTACTGGCCTCCCTGCCCTGCCCCGGGGCTGAGCTTTTCCTCAATGGCTAAGGCTGGGAACATCCCTCCCATGCCCACCCGGAGTGCGTGATTGGTGGTCACTGAGGATCACCGTCCTCCAAACGCGACGATGCAAGACGCTCTGGAATCACCCGTCCTCAGTCCCCCAGTCCTATGGTTCACCGAGGATGTCATGGCCCCAGGGGGTGTGGTGATGTTCAGCGCCTTTTGGTATTCTATTCTTTCCTCCAGAGTCGCGGGGAGGACACCAGCCAGATGTCCCTGCGGGTCTCCTCAGCTCCTGAGCTCCTGAGAGTGAGAAGAAGTTTCCTGGCATGGGCAGCCTAATTCCAGGAGGGAACGGTCCTGGGAAATGCCCAGTCCACACCATGGGACATGGCGCCTCGGCCCGAAGCTTCATTATTTGGGTGATTTCGCTGCATGCAAGGTTTGGCCATCCCCCCGGGACCAAAGGGAGATTGGAAGATATCCTCATACCTACCTCAGAAGGCAAAACCTCTTTAGGGCTTAAAATGTCTGCCTTTCCAGCTTCAAAATAATGCGAAGTCACATCAGGCGCCTTCTGCAGGCCCGGAGCGCAGGGAGGGGTGGTCAGGAGGCCTGGTTCTGTTGTCCTGTTGAAGAGCAGATGCTGTTGATGTGCTTTTTGTGAGATAAAGCAGCCCTGCAACATGCTTAGGTTCCCTTTATTTCTTCCGAACTTCATGAGGCACTTTCTCCTGCTGTTCCAGGATGGAGTGAAGGCGCCTAGCAGCCACCATGCACCCGGCTCCAAGCTCAGTCAACACTTCAACCAGCCATCACCATCCCTGCTGGGGAGGAGGGCAGAAGCCACGGTGGGGGCAGGTGCATGTGTCTCCCTGTGGGTCACAGCAGTCCTCCTCCCCGAGATGCTGACATCTCCCACCCATGCTGAGACCCCGGCATCAGGGAGGAAGATGTGTGTGATGGGTGCAGAGGTGACAGCACCTGACCCAAGCCTGCCCCCACTTCCCATCGCCCCACAGTGCACAAGGCAATTTCCAGGTTGCCTTCTGTGGCGTGTGTCACTTGGGTGGGGGCAGGACGGGTAGAAAGATGAAGAGGAGGCAGGGATTCTGGTCTGAGGTCTGCCTGATGGAAGGGCCAACACCACTTTTCAGGAGGTCCCCAGCCCTGGCTGTGTGAAAGGCTGAGAAGGCAGAGAATCTTGCTGGTGAAGGGTGGGAGAATAATTTTTCTTGCTTTAGCTTGGTCTGTGAAAAATTAAACAATGTCAGATGAAAACACTGCCAAGCACAAGTTTATGCACTTCAAAGAATTTTTATTTTTTCAATCAGAGGAGACATGAAATCCCAGACTCTAGACTCTCTATTTCAGTTCCAAATTGTCAAAGTGCTGATGTTGCAGTCTTTCCTTGAGTTTGTTTGGAGAAAGCAGCAAACGTATGAAAAGGAAAAACTGTATTTTACCCAAATGAGCTCCCTGAATTTGTAGAGTGTATGATTAAGTGGAGCCTTGTTGGAACAAGAATCATTTTACATTCCTAAAGGGTGATTCTTTGCAACTCTTTGGTCTCAGAACTGGCAAGACCCTGGACGAATGATGGGAAGAAGAATTCAAAAATAATAGAGAATCTGGGGCTTACTGTGGGAAGGATGGCCGGCGGGCACTGCATGGATGCTTGGCTGACTCTGTTAGCCCCCATGACACCGGCGTGGATCAGGGTCATGCTGTAGACAGGCAGCCCTGCCCTGGGGGATCCTAGAGGACAGACCCGGGGTGGTAGATCCCACTCATCCCCAGCCGGATGCCCTGTGCAGAGAACAAATGCAAAGCTCTCCTGAGGTCCCTGCATCTCCCTGTCCTTAAACTTCCTGTCTGCATATCCACCAAGCACTCCCTGGCATGTGGACTGCTAACATGAAATTCCTTCCTTCCACAAGCACTAAACTAGAACCTCTAGGGGCCGGTCAGCATCTCCAGGGAATTATGGGGGAAACAGATATGCAAACGACGGCACCTGGAGAGGAAAGGGTACCCTGAGGCACCTTCCAGAGGGACGTCTCTAGCTCCCAGCTCAAGGAGCTGCAGGGGAGGGCAGCATGGGTGTCAAAACCGAGTTTGGAAGGGTGACGAGGAGTTTGCCAGTAGACAAGGAAATGAAGGCATTCCAGGCAGAGCAGGAGCCTAGCACAGGCAAAGCAGGAGCAACACGCTTTAGGCAACACCATTAGAAAGTCTGTGTGTTTTGGAAAGTCCTCGGCATGTAACACTCTTCATACTTTTATTTCTAAGTGGCTTTTCTTGGGAAATAAAAAAAGACTCTAGTGATGTGTAATTGCTGTGTAGTCCTCTTAAAACTCAAGGAAACATTCAATGAATAATTTTGGTGGGGTCAAAGAGAAAAAATCAGAACCAAAAAAAAAGAAAAAAGAAAAAAGAAAATTAACGGAAGTAATGGCCCTGAGCCTGTCCTCAGGGCACTTCCGGTCTAATGAAGAACAGCCGGGAGAACACACCACATGCTGCTGTTTGTGGCCTGTTCTAGGAGTACGGTCAGGGAGGCGGGGTGCCCCAGAGCCCTGGAGAAGCAGGGGAGGCTCCCTGGGGGCCAGCAGAGGCCAGGCTTGAAATGGCTCCTAAAGAAAGTGTGGGAGTGGTCAGGGAAACCTCTGTGGGTGGGGTAGATTCAGACAGAGGGCCCCTTGGTGTCTGAGGTATGACAGGTGTGGGTGAGCACAGGTGGGAAGGAGGATGGGGAGGGGAAGGGACAGAGGTCAGGGAAGAGGTGACGAAGGTGAGATTAGGAGGGTAGCCAGCCAGGCATTGAGGGTGGAGGAGCCAAACCAATGCGTTGGATTTTATGCTGTGTCAGTGGAGGGCCAATGAAGGATTTAGTCTGAGGAGTAGCAATAGCGGCTTTAAAAAACAGTGTGCATTGCTCTTTTCTTGAATATAAAGTAATGCATGCTCATTGAAGAAAACATGGAGCATGTAGAAAGCACTAAGAAGAAAGTTAAAATGCAGAAAACTTAAGATAAATAAGAACTCACAATCCCATTATCTGAAAGAATGATAAGCACATCAAACTGTGAGCATTTGGTCTTTTTCCTCCTGTCTTCCAGAGATACCATAGTTGACATTGTTGGCAGAGGATGAGAAGAGAGACCACTGAGAGACCGCCCTACCAGTCAAGGTGAAAGGTGGAGCTGGGGCAGGAGTTCAAACATAGAATTTTCAGCAGGTTACCAAGTGGTCATGGTTTGGCTGAAGGTCTGTTGACTTTCTTCCCAGTGAAGAAAATGACATTAATATGCAGTGTTATCTGAGAAATTCAAAAATATTATGAAACTGTGCTCAACAGCCAGAAGCTGTTACTCATCTTTTCATCGGTTTCCTTTTCATAATGTTTAAAATATTAGCCTAAAGAAGGGAGAGCAGAGAATTAAGTGGTAAGAAATCTATGGATCATGAAAATCGTTAAAGGCCTTGAGGGACTGTATTGCTTTCTTATTCCTGGAGACGGGGAGTTTTAATCTCTCATCCCTGTCCTCGTCTCACGCGACCCTGGTGATTTCAGAATTACAACATGTTTTGACCCCCAGAACTCTCTACAGTGCTGGAAGGAAAGGATTCTTGAAATGATCCAGAGCTGGTTTAGGAGAAAACTGAGACCCTGAGAGGTAATGAGATGTGACCAGGGGTCCCAGACCGGCTGGAAGACAGAAGGGGGTGAACCTCAGCCTCACAACCTCCAGGTTCATCCCTTGTCTCTCTCATCATGACATCAATCCCACATCTCCTATTGATGCCCCACAAATTTATTTGCAGTAGGTAGAAACATGCCTACTCATGATTACTTAACTATCACAGGAATTAAAGGCGAGGCTAATACTGCAAATCACTTCAATATGCTGTGCTTGGCTTCAGAAAAACCCAATGTACAGAAACAACTATAAGTCATTTTTTGCAAGACTTAGTTTTACAAAAACGATTTGTTGGAAGTAATCATTCTCATTTTAAGAGAGGAAGAGAGGGAAAGAGGGACAAATGTACTGCCAGAGGAAAGCTATTTTATCTACCTCTTTACTTACTTTTTATTTGAGAAAATTTCAAGCACACACCAAGCAAAAGAGAATAGTCTAATGAGCCCTCATGCACCCTTTGTCCAATGGCTATCAACATTGTGCCAATCCTGACTTCAGAGAGCTTTTAAAATACAGTTTAATCCACAAAGATTGTATTTACAATCAGCTTTTCATGTTCAAATCTACTATGTAAAGAAAGATGTTTTAATTTATTTCCTGATCTGAATGGACAGGAAGATGATATTTCTCAGTTGGTTCTTCACGGGTTTGTCTGTTCTCAGGGGGCTCTGAGCACACATTCCAGGCCACAGATGGAGAGAGCACCTGGTCCTCCCTAGATGCCACTCCTGACAGCCTGAGATGCTGAATAGGCTGCCACTGTCTGGAGTCATGTGTAGGTTGGGGAGAGCAATGGGCTGCAGCCAGGAATGCCAAGATGTAGCCTTGGCTTTGCTGCTGAGGTGACCTGTGCAATCTGCTGGTCATTGGTGTTCCTGATGGGTCTCTCCAGGGACTCTAATTCTTTCACTCACAGACCATGAGTAACCGAGTCTGATGAGTGCCCCTGGTTTCCTGGAGAGGCGATTACTGATGACAGTGTACCCTGCTGTTCTGGGTGTGGGCACTGTGTGTCACCACCATCACCTGTTCTAGGATTGCCACAATGCGCATCACTACCTAGCGTGTTTGTTTGTCACTTTGTTTATTCTGTTTCATTTATTGTCCAACTCTTCCAACCAAACACATATTCCTTGGATGTGGGAGATGCATCTTTCTTGTTTACCATTGAATCTCTGTGAAAATCCACACCTCAATTAGCTCACTGTCTGGTGGACCAGGTGGGATGCCGCTTACAAAAACACCCGGTGCACTCAGCTGCAGGGTGTTTTTATGGTGTTGCTGTAGCTGGCTCTTGACTTGCTAAGCCTTGTGCTCTCCAGATGTTTATCCAAAAGCATAACTGGGAGAGGAGTCCAGCCATCAGCTTCCCTCTCTTCCAGTTGGCAAGCTCTTCTAGGGCTTTCACTGAATCCTTGGACTTCCTGAGCTGTCCCACCCCACAGGAGACCTGGAGTCACTGCATGTCTCACAGACAGCCAATTAGTATTTATTCAGGAAGTGCCTTTGCTATTTAGAGTTTATAATATATCCCCCAGTTCCACAAGGAAGCCTGTGTATTTGGGGAATGTACCGATGGCGGATTCTATCTTCCAAAGGTGGCTGAACCAATGCATTTTCCATCCCACATACTCTTAATGTGATTGGACTCATCTCCAAAGAAAGGTGGTATCTACATTCCCTCCCCTTGAGCCAGAGAAGTCCTTTATAACTGACTTAGCCAGTGGAGCTCAGTGGACTCAATGCTGCAAGCCTACCAAATCTGGGCAGGGAAAGGCACACAGCTCTTCCAGGCTCTCTCTCTTTCTCTGGAGGGTCACCATGTTGTGAGGAAGCCCAGGCCACATCAAGAACTCACATGTCAGTGTTCTGGCTCAAGGCCTCAGGCCCAACAAGCAGCCAGCATCAACTAGCAGATATGAGAGTGATGACCCCCCAGAGGATTTCAACACGCTGCCTTTGAGTCTTCCCTCGAAGACCCCAGAAGTCATGGGGCAGAGACATGCCACTCCTGCTGTTCCCTACCTGGATTCCTGACTCTCAGACACCGTGAGAAATAATAAAAGATGACTGTTGTTTAAGCTTCTGCATTTTGGGTCATTCGCTATGCAGTAACAACTAATACACAGACTTCTTGAGACTCTCTTTTCACTCACTGTAAGAATCACGGGATGAGTGGCTGGCCATCTGGTTAGAAGAGGGGTCTAGGGGATTTGCATTGCAGCTATGCTTGTGTACCAGGCATTACTAGAGAGCGGTCACCATGGAGATGCTACTACTTGGCATCTTGATGCCTGTGCAAACATTTCTGCAATTTACTAATCCCATACATGTTATTTAGTAGCCCTTCCATAACTTTGTAAAGGTGCAATACAAAGCTCTTTGAGTTATCCCTAACAATAGTTAAATAAGCTACCACCTGGAAAAATTGGCATATTCTTGAATCCACAATATTACTGGAGTTCCCTAATGGATAGAAGTGGACCCACCCCATCCCCATTCCTATCCTCACACACTGAACCTCAGATTGTGTAAATGATAGAAAGGATGCCAGCTTCTTCTTTAGAAGTTCAAGTCATTTTGGGGACTGGCTTCAAAACAACAAACAATCCTGTTTTTGGAGCCCAACGCTGTCATGATCTCCAACATTTTGTGTTAATGTTTGCATCTGGAATAAAACAGGAGGGGCAAGCAGGACGTCACAATAGCAGTGAAGACTCTTCTGAGAAGAAAGGGCTTCACAGAATGAGTTCTGTGGGTGCCTGCAAGTCTCCTTGCTTGTTGAGCAGCTGCAGGGCACAGGGAAGCGCCATCTGGGTATTCACCAAGTTTTGTAAACAAACGGCCTTCCACACACTGACAGGACACACTCTGCAGCAGATCTTGAAAGCTTGCTCCCCTGGAGACTTTCCGTAGGAAAGTGACGAGACTTTTCCAAAGGAGTTAAACTTAATGAAAAATGGGTTAGGAACAAAACAGCTTTGAAGAGGGATAGAAAGAATGGAGCAGTGTGTTATTTAGAAAGCTTTCTTCCTCAAGGACCGCCTTGCTTGCCCTATGATTCTCGTAGCTTCTCCTGCCACATTTCCCCCCACTACCCCCACCACCCCCTCAAGCCCAGGAGCTGTGTTATTTCTGGTCCACCTTTGAATGAACTGGGATAAAAATACCTGGCTTTGCAAGTGTCACACTGATCTGCCAATGTAAGTACAGTAGATCAAAGAGAAAGATAGGGTTACGCACTTTCTAGGAAGTGTTTGAAAACTTGCCATTGTTCCTGAAAATTTCGGGACTGCTTTCAACGTGTGAAAATGAAGAGGGAAAGTTTAGAGCTTCAGAAAAAATAAAAGAGGTAAATTTAGGGCTGGAGGGTGAAGTATTTGCCTTTGTAGCATTTGTATATTTAAATGATTATAGTGATCTTGCTCAGTAGGCTTGTTTCTCTATGATAAAGTTGTGGATTTTGTATTTTAAAAAAGGAAGATAACTCCATTTTATTTGTGGGAGAAGATAGGTGTTATTATAAGAATCCTTGTGATTTACCTAACTGGATATTAGGGACTGCAAAGCAGAAAATAAGATAATTATGATATGCTGGTGTTGCATCTCACCTGCGTTTAATCTGATCACTAACTTTAGAACCGAAGCCCTTCCCCTACCAGAAACTATAACTCTACAAAACCATTGCCAAGGGATGAGAATGATACCATTCAGCGGAACTACAAAAAAGAAAGTCAAACTGGAAAACCAGAAAACAGATGGCTAAACTCTTTTCTAAACTTTTCCAAGAGCAGTGTTTATGCAGGTATGTATTTCTGATTAATCAAAATATAGATTTGAATCCAGTTAACATGTTTTGAGCACGGCATCTGTGCCAAGACCTTTAAACACACACACACACACACACACACACACACACACACGCAACAACAACAACACAAACAGACAAGAAGGCATTATAAAGTTTTAGATATTAAGATAGGATGGATTAAACACCACAGGTAAGGGGACCCCTCACTCTAAATTCACCTTTAAAGATCTGGAAATTATCTTACCAGTAGAAGATCATCATTCCTTGTAGCACATCAGCTCCTGCTGAGCAGCGACCCTAACCTTGGAAGAGGACAGCTGTGGCTTGGTTTACCCCGCAGTGGTAGCTGTGTATTCAGAGCACAGTCATGTATTCAGAAGCACTCAAAAGAAAAAGAAGCAGAGGCCACCAGCTAAACCACTCATGGCCTCCTCAAACGATGACACTGAAAAGCCATGTGCCCCTTGGACTTGCCACATCATTGGCCTGGCTTGTGTAGCAGCAGGAGGCCAGACTTAGGAAGACTTCATTTCTCCTGCCACTTCATCACTTCATGCACATAACCTGTGCAGCCTGTTTTCTTCCTGTCTTCTATTAACTAGGATATGAGGTAGAAATATGTCACAATCATGGGAAACATACAAAACTTGATGACTGAAATGTGCTTGGCTGTGAAGTGCCACCTATGCCTTCAGGGTGATAAAGATCCAGACTGAGTTGAAAAGAATGATAAAGACAGAGCTGAGAGGGCCACAGTTTTAGTGACAGCCTCAGCTGTGACAAAGGAGAGAAAACAGAAAGACCTGGGAAAGTGCAAGGATGAAGCAATTAAGTTTGAGAAATGTGATGTGAGGTTTAGGAAAGGTGGATTTTAGCCCCAGCAGACTTTTAGCTGGACACGGACCTAATACCTTGAGACTTCGTTGTTCCCATTAAAGAAAAAATTATCTTCTGACTTTCTAGGGGTTTGGGGGTCCCAGATATCAAAAGATTTAAACCACTTAGGAGGTAAGTTCTAAGTTCTCTATGGAACTGCAATTATTATTTTTGATATTTTTGTTATATTATAATGCATAAACCTGGCACTGGCTACATACTTTGCAGAGTTCAGGAGAAAATGAAAAGGAGGGATTGCATGTACAAAATTATTAAGACTCACAGGCTGGTAACAGCAAGACCCTTCTGATCAGGAGGTCCTGCATGAATGCACTGGTCACCAGGCCATGAAGCCAGCTCTGCATAAACCAGCATCAGAAAAAAAAAAAAAAAGAATTTTTTTCTGATGCTTGGTAGTCAAATACAGCTGATTGTATCAGAATGTGAGCAACACAGGGAAGATTGAGGATAAGCCCCACAAGGGCAGGTATTTTTGTTGTTTGGGTCACTATTTTACAGGAGTACAGGATGCCCAGTTAAACATGAATTTCAGATAAACAGCAAAGAGGATGGCGAGGAGTAAGAAAAAACAAAACAAAAAAATTCTTGCTTCAGGATGGATCATTGTTTCCATAATCATTTTCAAGGATGCATACATAAATATATAATATTCTTAAACACTTTTGGAGACAAAATCTAATTAATTTATAGATAAATGTATCAACCATAGAGAGAGAATTGCTATATCACACTCTGGGACAGCTGTTTGCATTCAATTGTGCTTTTAATTTCTTATTTATTTATGCTCCCAAACAACTGATTATTTGATTAAATTGATTTTATTTCTTCAAAGATTTTTGAACCTTCAGTCTAAAAAGACTAAAAGCTTAATTGTTAAAGGAAAATGTATCTAACCTGGTGAGAAATTAGACACTGGGCATACTCTTCTCTATTTTACTTTTTCTCTTTCTGCTTCTGTATATTTTTCCTTACTTTTTCTTCTTTCCTCTTTCCTATCCTCCTTCCACCCTGCACAAAGCCACCTTTTACCATGTGTATAGTATAGGTAAACTTTGAGTACTAACTGCAGCCAGCATTAGGCATCTAAACATCACATATCATGTGATCAAACTCAATTATTCAGAATGCTGTCCTTATTTTAACAGAGATATTACAACAGCCTTAAATACTAGCCTACTATTACTATTACTGAGGTGTATTAGTCTGTTATCACACTGCTATAAAGACAAACCTGTGACTGGATAATTTATAAAGAAAAGAGGTTTAATTAGCTCAAAGTTCTGCAGGACGCACAAGCTTCTGCTTCTGGGGAGGCCTCAGGAAACTTACAATCATGGCGGAAGACAAAGGGGAAGTAGTTACATTTTCACATGGCCAGCAAGAGAGAGAGAGCGAAGAGGGAAGTGTTACACACTTTCAAACAGCAGATCTTGTGAAAACTCACTCACTGTCACAAGAACAGTAAAGGGGAAGTCCACCACCATAATCCAATCACCTCCCACCAGGCCCCTCATCCAACACTGAGGATTATGATTCTACGTGAGATTTGGGTGAGGACCCAGAGCCAAACCATCGCATGAGGAAACACTGGCCTTAGCCAGAATGGGTATAAGAGAGAATATACAAAGGCGCATGCGTGAATACATAAGCATGTTTTTGTGAATGTCACTTTATTTAAGCTCAATTCTTTGGAGTCAAAGAAAACTCCATACACTGAATTCCCTCCTGAAAGTGGCCATTGTGGAGGATTCATGATGAATTCAAGTACGTTTGAAATCCTAAAGAGTTCTTCAGGACAAGTAAATAAACAGAAGTAAAGATCACCTCCGTTATGTAGGTGAGATTTTGGTTCTGCCCCGGGATGGCACAGAGCAAAGCTGTCCATACAGAGGTTCTGCATGACCCTCTGCGGTTGCTTCTGGGCTGTCTCATTCACAATCCTACCATTGGCCTGCTGGTAAAAAATCATTTGTAGAGAGGGACAGTACCCCCCTACCCTACCACCAAATACTAACTAACCTTGTAAGGCTTCTCCAGCATGTGGGGTTGCCAGATAAAATACAGGCTGCCCAGTTAAATGTGAATTTCAGATAAACAGCAAAAAAAATTTAGTATGGATATCTCCCAAATACTGTATGGAACATATACTAAAAAGTTATTTGTGTTCATCCGAAGTTCAAATTTAACCTGGCATTCTTTTTTTTTTTTTTTTTCTTGCTACATCTGGCACTCCTTGGAGCATGGAATTTAGCAGAGCATGCTTTGAGTATTATCTGGGCTTTACTGAGCTTCTGTTCACACCCTTACAGCAAATGCACCCCAGAGTATAAAGAATATCGCAGGTCAGTTGGATCCCACTGGAGGAACTGAAGCAGTCACATTGACCAGCAGAAACGAAAATGGCGTGCCACTGTGTTAGGAGGTTGTGGGTCAGGGGCGCCCTGGGCAGTGGTGTCTTGGGGCCTGTGGACACTGTAGGGAGTTCTATGAAAGCTGTGTGAAAGCTCAGACCCACATAGGTGGGTCTGAGAGGGAGGTTGTACGTGCTGTTTGTTGTCTTCTCCAGTTAGAGGAGGCAACAGAGTGTGGCAGAACTGTCTTCGTCATTAGTTTTCACTGGGATGTTTCTGCTTTGGCAAAATACTCATCAAATATCTGAGTCCGCAAAACGCATGGCTTGCTGGGAGAAGGAAACTCTGGGGCTGCTCCCAAGCCAGTGCTTGGGAGAAAACATCCCAAACCGGGGTGAACACAGGCTCATGAGCAGAAGGCTTTGGCCTCCATGGGGATATCAGGAAATTCAAGGTCCATTATCCTTTTTCCCTCTGGTAGAAGCACATGCCCATTGGCAGAAAAGACTGTGAAGTTTGGAGCAAGCTCATCTTTTTTCACATAGTAAAAGGGAGATTTAACTCAATGACTAATTTTATTTATTTAAGAAACACATAGCATTTCTTATCTGCCAGGCATTGTTCTAAGTGCTTGGCAAGCATCAACTCACTAAATCTTTTAATAAACTGGGAGATAGGTTTTATCATTGACCCCATTTTACAGAAAAAGAAACTGAGGCAGAGAGAGATTAAATAATTTGCCCAAGGTTACACAGGTAGGGTAGCTGAGCCAGGAATCATCCCGGGCAATCTTTTAACTACCTTGCTAGAGTTCAAGGAGGGCTTGTTCCCACAATCAAGCAAGCATTCAGGTTTTCGTGATGACGATAAGAGGATGAAGATGCATGATGAGGCACATAGCTCCATGCTAGCTCTGGAAGGGTCAAAGATACATGACCGCTGGCTGGCACATCATAGGCACTCTAGAATTACAGTTATTGCTGTTAGGCCTGGAAACCCTTATTGTGGGTGCCAGGCCAGTGCAAGCTGCTAGGGACACATAGAAGAAAAAGTCCTTATCTCTGTTGCAGAAGTTGACAGCTATGAACCATATTTTCCTGCCAAACAGGACAATCAAGTAAGAGTGATGCAGTTAGCTGTGGTGAAGCAACTGGCCAAATAGTCCCTGAAATGCTCAGAAAAGACCACTAGTGATCTTCTAACTTCTAGCCTTTCTCCAAGCTGATTATCTGTTATCTGTATTTCCTAAAGATGTGCCTGGTGGCTACATTGTATACCCAAATATTCACTTATGTGATAAATCCACCAACATTGGCCACGTTAAACAATACCCAGGGATTGGGTATCCCTGAGACTTAAAAACAAGTTTTATTATTAAATGTTGCTGTATTTCCTGACATCTTAATAAAACAGATTTATGAAACAAGAGACATTAAGATTTGGGGTAATTGAACCTTTTGCTGATATTTATAAAATCAGAGGATCTCAGGGATGGCAAATACCTCCAAGTTGTTCTGGCTCAGCAGTCCACTGGGGTCTGAATTGTCCTCTATCTCATTCTTGCTAACTTCCAAGAATCCCATTAAGAGCCCAGATGCATATGCAGTGATTATTTAAGCTAGTTATAATGCTACTATATCAGGCAGTTATGATTTATGTTATGAACTTCAGCTTCACAGCCTATACTATATCTTATCCAGAAAACTGTGAATGCATTAAAAAAAACCCATAGATTGTACATTGAAAGTTGATTACATTTTCTTGAAATACATATACTTCCCTAGCTAGAGGTTTGTCATTTTAAAAAAATCTGTTCAAAGAACCAACTTTTGGTTTTACTGATTTTCTCCATTGTTTTTCTATTCTTTAGTTTACTAATTTTCACTCTAATATTTACGATTCTTTCCTTCTGCTTGCTGTTTTAGTTTGGTGTTCTTTTTCCAGCATCTTAAGGTGGGAGGTTAGGTTTTTAGTTTGAGATATTTCTTCTTTATTATTATGGGAATGTACAGCTATATATTTTCCTCTAAGCACTGCTTTGATTTCATCCCACAAATTTTGGTGTGTTGTGTCTTCATTTTCATTCATTTTAAAGTACTTTCTAATTTCCCTTTGACTCATAGGTTACTTCTTTGACTCATAGGTTATTTAAGATATGTTGTTTTATTGTTACACCTTTGTGAATCCCTCAAACATCTTTCTGTTGTTATTGATTCTTAATTTTTTTCATTATGGTCATAAAAAAGAATTTGCATTAGTTTAATCATTTTTAATTTAATGAAGGCTGTTTATGGTATCTTATATGGTCAATCCTTAAGAAGGTTCCATGTGCACTTGAAAAAAAAAGCCTATTCTATTGTTACTGGGTGGAGTTTTCTATAGATGTCTGCTAGGTCTACCTGGAGTTGGTTTATATGTTGATCAAGTCTATTTCCTTGTTTGTCTTCTGCCTACTTGTTTCATTCATTACAGAAAGTTAGTATGAAAGCTTCAAACTATTATTGTTGAATTTTCTATTTCTCCCTGATATGGTTTGGCTTTGTCCCCACCCAAATCTCATCTTGAATTGTAGCTCCCGCAATTCCCATGTGTTGTGGGAGGGACCCAGTGGGAAATAATTGAATCATGGGGGTGGTTTCCCCCATACTCTTTGAGTGGTAGTAAATAAGTCTCATGAGACCTGATGGTTTTATAATGGATTTCCTCTTTCACTTGGCTCTCATTGTGACTCTTGCCTGCCCCCATGTAAGATGTGCCTTTGCTCCTCCTTTGCTTTCCATCATGATTTTGAAGCCTGCCCAGCAGCATAGAAACATGAGTCCATTAAATTTTTTTCTTTATAAATTACCCTGTCTCAGGTATGTCTTTATCAGCAGTGTGAGAACAGACTAATATATCCCCTCAATTATGTTTGTTTTCACTGCATGGGATTTTGGAGTTCCAATTGTTAAGTATATATACGTTTTAAATTGTTATTTTCTCTAGATGAATTGACCCTTTTATCATTATAAAATATTCCTCTCTATTTCTAGTAACTTTTTGGTTTGTTTTGAAGTCTGTTTTGTTTGATATTATAAAGTCACTACAACGTTGCTGTTTGCATGGTATATCTTTTTCCATTTGTTTACTTCCAACCTATTTATATCTTTTGATCTCAAATGTGTCTCTTGTTGACAGCATGTAGTTGGATTTTGTATCTTTATCCAGTCTGATGATTTCAGCCTCTTGATTTGATTGTTATCCAATCAAATCTAACATTTAGTGTTATATTGATAGAGTTGTGTTTACATCTGATAGTTTACTTTTTGTTTTCTGTCTCATGTTCTTTTTGTTCCTCTACTCCTCCATTATTGATTTCTTTTGTATACATAAATTCCTTTCACTATGCTTTTTACTTATTTTCTAGTAGTTACTCTAGGGGTTACCATATATGTCTTAATTTATCAGAATTTACTTCAGACCTATACTAACATAATTCCAGTGAGATATAGAAACATTACTCCTATATAGCTCTGTTAACCCCACATCTGGTCTCTTTCACAGGCACATTTGGTTACCTGCTTTTGATCCTGTGTAGATTATGCTTTTTCTGTTTCTTTGCCTCACAACTTTTTGTTGATAACTGAACATAAAATTTTATAGTAGCACTGGATACCAATACCCTCTCTGAGCCTTGTGGTTGTTGTTTGCTTGTTTATTTATTTTGCAACTTGGCTAGACCATTCTAGGGATGTCTATTTCCCCAGTAGTATAAGACCTCTCATGTTGCTTCTCAAAGAGTGCAAAATTAGAAATGTGTACAGCCAGGTGGGATGAGAGTTGTTTGAGCAGGGCTTTCTTTGACTATTTCCTTCCCTTGTCACAGCCAGCTGATAGGCTCCACTAACTGCTTGCTGATTGCTCAATTGTTTACAAGAATGCCCTGATAGAAATTGTTCCACAGTCTGATTCAATTAAATTTGAGCTCTTTTGCAGGGGTAGGTGTGAAGTCAGTGTTTGAAGTTTGTTCTGACCTCAGAAGGGCTCGTCATAGCTATGTCTTATAATTGGTTCTCTCTCATAAATGAACTGGTCTATTATTTAGCTTGGGTCTCTTGTGATGTCTCCTCTTAATTGCTTAACCCTGAATCTTCCATTGCTTATGATAGTGTCTTTAGGCTCGAACTTCCCCACACTGTGTTTCAAAGGCAAGCTTTAGAAGGCTTGCCTCTCCCTCTGGGATAAATCTTTGAGCCATGGCTCCGTAGCTGGGGATAGGAATAGTGGTGACTCCTTGCTTTTAGGAGCAGGGCACCAGGTGAGATGGCAGCCTCTGGTTTTCCCAGCTTATCTCTCCTAATATGGAGACTGCTCCATATTGGAGCACAGTCTGCCCTATGAACAAGCTGAATGAGAGCAAATGGGACCCCAGTACTCTCAGTGTGCTATGGCTGATTGAAGGATGGATGGAAGAAGGGATTCCTTGACCCAGCTGCACTCGACTGGAATTTAGACTTTGCAATTCTTAGCTGGGGAGGATGAGAAATGCTGGCAGCCTGCCCTTCCTGGGAAGATACCACAGCCCTTGATTGAGAACTGAGGGGAGCAGGATCTTGCGTTCTTGGCTGCACTCACTTGGGATGGAGTCTCTGTTATGCTGAGCTAGGAGAGAGAAAGGAGGAAGTGGGTTGAGGTTCAAGTGCCAGACTCTTACTGTTCTTGCAGACTTTTAGCAGACAGTCTGGAGCAAATTTTCTGCATTTGCTGTGTGCCCTTAGAGCAATTTCCAGAAACTTCAGATGGTTGTTGTTGCCTTTTATATTTTCACCAGTTATGTGTGTTTAGTGGAGGAGCAGAGCCATGCAGCAGCTCACATGGCCATTCTGGGAATGAGAACATATTCTTCCAGTTTTCAGTACTTTTTTAGGTATGCTTCATGCACACAAAGAACAACTTTCACAATTGTTTAAATGGCCTATAAAAGGGGAGGGGAAATACTTTACTTTATATTCACAATGTCACTGACCATACATGGGGTTTCAGTTTGATTGGTTAGTTGTTTGCTTATACACTACCAGCCACATCAGACAGGACTGGAGATGGTTTAAAAACTGGATATGCTATAGCAAGAAAAGCAAAACATTAATTCAGGGAAGCAAGGCAAAGGGAAAGTAAGAAATTCTTAGAGGTTTTTCCAATAATGATTATGCATTTTGTTAAAGTGCTTGAATTTTCTTCACTGCTCACTAATGTAATAAAAAACAAACATGGTTTTTCAAGGTGCCTAGTCTCCTTAAAGGGACAAATCATAGCCTCTGCTTTTTTGGGCTGCATTTTGCTATAGCATTTAACCTGTGGGATCAGCTACTCATTAACATAGGTTTTACAAGCCATTTGTTTTTATGAAACTGTTCCTTCTGTCCTGTGTTAATCTCCAGACTTCTGAAATAACTGCCTATCTTATTCCTCAGATATATTCTACTAAAATTTATTATCACATTGTCTTATAAGAATAAATAACTAGAGCTGAAATGTATATGAGTAATTCATTTCAGTTAATTTGGAATAGCTTGTTCATAGCTCTGACTATATAGAGATACCTGATGGATATACTACTACATTCTCCTTTAGTCTTGTTATTTTGGGCCCAAAGCACCAAATCAATGTCCTTTGCTTTTATTTCAAATTGTATTGTCAGGTCACAAACATTAAATTCCCACAAAATTGTCATTTAATGAAAGATCAGATCTTTAGAACATATAGTTTACTTGATACCAAATAAAGGTGATTGCATTGCCACTGGAATTTAAAGCCTTGGAGCTGCATTATTCAGATTTGGTAACATCTTTTGTCTACCCATAGTTATCTCAGTCCTTCGTTCTTGCTAACGAAACCCTGACTTTATTCAGAGTGGCAATATGACAAGTTTCCAGCAATGATTCAGGATTGCTTTAGGCCAATTATGACGAGCTTTCCTCTTTGCCATATGAAAGGAGTCTTTTCCCCACTCCTTTACACCTGGAGGTGGCTGTGGCCCTGATCTAGTCATGAGATGTAGAGGGAGTCTACTGGGTCAGGGAAGGGGGATCTTCTGGGAAAAATTTTTCTCTGTTGTAAAAAAGAAATCCCTTTTTTTCGTCACATTTCTTTTCCCTTCCTACAATAAATGTACCCATGCAAAGATGTAATATTAAACCTGTGGCAGCTATTTTGTAATGTTGAGGGACAAACCTGAAGATGCAAAACTCATATCCTGAAGATGGGAGAGACAAAAGGAGTCTGTATTCTTAACAACAATTTTTAAGCTGCTGCAAAAATCTGGAAGCTTATCTTCAAACTTCTTGTTATGTAAAATAATTAAAAACTACTTTATGGCTTAACTGGTTTTTAGTCAGATACTCTGACTAGTCAGATATTGGAGCTGAAAGTATTTCTAATATATACAGTGCTCCTATGAAGTTGTTAGTTAAAATCAGGTGGATAGCCAAGAATTTTACAATTAAGGCAGAAGAATTAGAAGCTAACCTTAATGTAGGCTAGTATTTAAAACGACCCTTGAGCACTCAGTTTACTCAGGATTTGTGTCACTAATAATTTTCAGACCTTGTATTTAGTAGTTCATTGAAAATCCAAACAGAACAAGTGCTATTGGTTTTATTTTTTTCCCCTACCATTTGCATCTGAGTAAACATGCCTGGGGCTCTGCAGGGGACCCCTGTCAGATTTCTGAGACGTCTGCTAGACCTTCCCTCATTTGGTGAGTGTATTAATCCATTTTCACACTGCTGATAAAGACATACCTGAGACTGGGCAATTTACAAAAGAAAGAGGTTTAATGGACTTACAGTTCCATGTGGCTGGGGAAGCCTCACAATCATGGTGGAAGGCAAGGTGGAGCAAGTCATGTCTTACATGGATGGTAGCAGGCAAAAAGAGAACTTGTGCAGGGAAACTGCCATTTGTAAAGCCATCATATCTCATGAGACTCATTCACTATCATGAGAACAGCACAGGAAAGACCTGCCCACATAATTCAACCACCTTCCACCAGGTTCCTCCCACAACAGGTGGGAATTGTGGGAATTACAATTCAGGATGAGATTTTGATGGGAACACAGTCAAACCATAATAGTGAGTGAATCTCACCAAAGATTTATTGCTTTTAGATATCTTGCAAATTCCTATTCTAAGCTCATGGAGACAAATGTGTAAGCTCTTTCCTTTCTTGCAGGTTTCCATTGGAAGGAGAAGACTGTCTTTAGCCCACTGCATCCCCTCAAGCCATCCCAAGCTTTCTCTGTGCCAGGGACTGGACGCACGCTAAAATACGAACCTGTGTGGACTTCTTTCTTAGGAGCCTTTGAACCAGCACAGTTGAGTTGTTACACCATTCACTTCTGTCTCTAACTTAACAACCCACCATGGGAGGTTTAACTCAATATATCTTTGTTACTATTTATAAAGTAGTGTGTCTGTTCCCCATTTCCTCTTCCTAAATGCATTGACTTGCTCTTCTACTCTTATTTCAAAACATAAAAGCAGAGCTCTCAAGAAGCTGTTGGCTCCTGCATCCCATCAGTCAACACCAAAACCTTACTAAGAAAGATGGTTGTCTATTTTTCATCCTATATGGTAACTTAACTTATTAAACATAGTAGTACATTAGATTGGTATATGACTTAGAGTTTACAGGTGCTTTTATAATAAATATTTTGTCATTTAATGTCCTAGGAATTTTATGTGTTGGGTTTTTACTCCTCTGTTTAAAACAAGGAAGTTGAGAGCCAGAGAGATGAAGTGACTTACCTAGGGCCACATTGATACAGGAGGCAGGAAGGGAAGTGCTGAGTAGAGAAGGGCAGGGTCCCTGGCAAGGGCTCCACCACTGGGCCTGTGCCCACAGACATAGGTGAGGAAAAGCACTCCTGCTTTCATGCCCAAATGTAGCATTTTCCAAGACCACTCTGACCCTCCACACCCCCAACCTGTGCCTATAAAAACCCTGACACCCTAGCAGGCACACACACAAGCAGCTGGACATTGAGAAAAACACAACGGCAGAACACATCAATAGATGCTGGCAGGTCATTGATGGCGAAATGATGTGGATGCCAAGGGAAATTTGACCAAGGGTGGTTGGAGGAGAGCCCAGCTGCTGAGCAGCCCAAACTCCAGGGGAAGACCACCTTCCCACTCCATCCCCCTTCTGGCTCCCCATCCATCCACTGAGAGCTACTTCCACCACTCAATAAAACCTTGCACTCATTCTCCAAGCCCACACGTGACCCGATTTTTTCGATACACTAGGGCAAGAACCCCAGGATAGAGAAAGCCCTCCATCCTTGTGATAAGACAGAGGGTCTAGCTGAGCTGATTAACACAAGCTGCCTGCGGATGGCTAAGCTGAAAGAGTACACTGTAATACACACCCACTGAGGCTTCCAGAGCTGTAAACACTCAACCCTAGACACTGCCCTGGGGTTGGAGCCCAAGTGCACCACGACCTGCCTGTCTGCCTCCTCCCCCTAGGGGTTTGAGCTTTGGGGCACAAAAGAAGCGAGCCACACCCCCATCACATGCCCTGTGAGGGGGATAAGGGAAAACTCCTGTCCCGTTTCAACACGGCATGACTTGCAAAGAAATGTTAGGTGTGTGTCCCGGTTCTCCTTTACCAGTGTTTGAATAGAAGGTGAAGATGGCAACCCTGGAAGGTAAGTTAGAGAGTGTCTTTCATTTTTATGCATAGTACATTGAAATTCTATGTCTTACTCCCTTTTCCATGTGGGAGAATTAAACCTGCCATGTGTCAAGGGAAGTTGAGTGAGATCAGGGAGGGGGGTGCTCTGAAGAACCAGAGGCAAATATAAACTCAGGAGGGGCAAGGTCAGCCCCAGGAAGCAGCATCAAATCCTGGGTCTCCAGAGTGGGTGCGAGATGACAAAGACACAGGCAAGAGGCTGGGAGCCAGGGCATCAGGACAAGGCCGGAGGCAGAGGCCAGATTACATGGGGCAAAATAGTGTGATCTGGCTCACAATATAAGTTACAAATACAGAAAAGGGTCTTGACCGGGTTCTGACCAGGCACTGGTCTGGTGGCACAGGAAAACTGTCCCACTGGAAGCCTAAAGAAACAAAACCACTGAGGGTTGAAGAATGGGGTTTCACAGTTGCTCTAAAATAGCCATCAATCAATGCAAATGTGAACCGGGTCTGACCAGAAATGCTCTGATAGAAGGTGAACATTATTTTAAAATATTATCCTTGAAAAACATACACGAAGATAAATGTCTTTGACCAGAGACAATAGAGTTATGCAAATTCCGATCATTCAAACTGCATATGGGAAGGAAGGAGGTGCATCCTTGTTGCCAGTGAAGACGCTGAGGAAAAGCCAAGCACCGTGGTAGGGTGAGGATAGGCACCATAGAAAAAAAATACTTTCTGGCATCATCTTGGTTGAAGAAGGCAATGGAAGTCTTTTACAACTAAGAATAGACAGCAACTCCTGAAAATCTTTTAGCTCATAGTTTCATCTGAAAAACAGTCAAATTTTGAGTCCAGTCTAGCTGAAAATGTGCATCCCTTGTTATGGGGTGGGTGCTGTTTCCGTGGATAGAGGTGATTCTGAAGGGGACCAAGCACCCTGGTTTGCCCAGGACCGATGGTGGTTTCCCTGGACACAAGACTTTCAGACTGGGAAAGTATTAGGCAAACCAGCGCAAGTTGGCCATCAGCGGCAACCTTTCTCCCACAATGACACAATTCTTCTTAGAATAACCCACAGCTGCCAGGATGCCCCTCTCATGCTCACCCACGACATCTGCCAGGTCAGGGCCAGGACACCAGACAGATGGAGCTGGGGATGACCATGGGGTGGGGTATGCGCTGGGGCGGGCAGACTCCTCAACAGCTGGGCTCAGCAACGGCCTCTGCCCCAGCACATTTTCTGAAGAATTTAGCTGTCTATTTTCAGAGGAAAAATACAAACGTTAAGTCCTTCGTGCATGCAGTAGACATTTAAGAATTCCACTTCCACCCCACCCTCAAAATTGGGCTTTATTTATTTTTATTTTTTTTTACCAGAGAAAGAGACAGAGACAGTGACGGCGAGACTCAAGCATGCATATCTTGATGGCCTCCAAAATGCTCTTCCTAAGTCCTTCTCTGTGGCTCATTCTTCATCCTCTATTTGCATTGGTATGCCAATTCATTGCTGACACTTCAGTGGATGACTTGGAAGTGATTTTTAAAAAATTATTACATCAATGTCAGTATGACAAACTTTGCCAGTTCAAATGTGTACTGCCTTGGAAGTGGCATTGCATGAGGAAAAATTATTTTCTAACAAAAATAGGAATAAAATTCAAAATTATATATAAAAATCTAAAATGAAAATGACAGAACCTGTAGTGACCTCTGCATGAGGTGGTTGCAATAAAAATCGCGAGGAAAACTGAAAAGCAGACCGCTTCATTCTCCTTGTGATTCATCGGCCTTGGGGTTTCAGCCTCTGAAAGTTAGAACATGTGTTTGTTTGATGTGAAAAGTATCCAGAGACAAATATCAAATCTCACATAAATTTTTAATACCTTGGGTAGATTGTAAAATCAAGACTGCTTCATGAAGGCAACAGGACTCTAAATAAACTCTGGAACTAGAGTCAGTCTTTTTATAGTGTGGATACTATATGTAGGGTAGGTAAGTTATTTTACAGAATAAGAAATCTAGACATGAAGACTCAAATGAGTTTAAGGTTTTGCCTAAACGCATACAACTTTTAAGCCACACCTGGGCCAAACCATTTGACCCCAGATCTGTGCTTTTCCTGCTATCCCACATGGAAATGTATCTGGATGATGTGGAATTTCTCCTGTATTCCTCACCTTTTCTGACTATACCTTGTGTATTGGTCTAGTTAGGTAAATGCAAGTACACGTAAAGCCCCACCCCACCACCTATTACCTGCAATTTTTTAAACCACTCTGAGTCATAGCTGGCTGTTTAAAAAATGTGCATATAAATTCATACCTCGTGGGGGATATTGTGAGACTTAATGAGACAACATTTGTAAAGAATTTGGGGTAGTCTTTGGCACATAGTAATAGCTCAATAAATGGAAGTGTAAGGTAGAAAAACTACATAAAAATAACACTCTGTAAGCAAACTTCTGCAAAAAATGTCATTATAATATGTCAAATCGTGGTATGCTAGTTTTAAAACTGCCTTTGCAAAAATTATAACTAAGACAATTATTACAGTCAAAGAGATCTGACCTAACTCACCCCATCTTGCTTCTAACGTCCAAACTGTCCTTGTCCATTCCTGGATGTAGGCCAAACTCACTTTGGGAGGAATTTAGTTTATAGTTTAACTTTGAAACAAAAATGATAACAGCCTTTTCCCAAAACAAGCCCCCTTCCTGTCTGAGGACTAGACTTCCTTTGTAGTACTAGCCACAAGATTAGAGATGATGGTTTAGGGGTCATGCGGCTGGAGGCTGCAAGATTCTCAGCCTCCCCAAATTGCTCCTGGGGATGACATCACTACTGTCGAACCTAAGATCAGTGCTTGAGATATTTTGTAGACCCTGCACTGGGTGGATCTATTGGCACCACTCAGATCGATAAACTAGCTCATCTGGTCTTGTGGCCCCCACCAAGGAACTGACTGAGCGCAAGAGGACAACTTTGACTCCTTATAATTTCATCTCCTACCCAACCAATCAGGACTCCCAACTCACTGCCTCCCTACCCACTTACCCACCAAATTATCCTTAAAAACTTCAATCCCTGAGTTTTCAAGGAGACTGATTTGAGTAATAATAAAACTCTGGCCTTCTGCACAGCTGGCTCCATATAAATTACCCTTTTTCTATTGCAATTCCCCTGTCTTGATAAATCGGTTCTGTCTAGGCAGGTTACAGTTTGCAAAGCAGTTTGAGCCATCAGCACCACTTGTAAGGATTTATTAAATCTCCCCTCTGTCTGGGGGCTGTGAGTATGTGTGCACATGCCTGGGTGAGTGTGGTGTGTATGCTGGGGTCAGAGTGGACAGTATAGGGCAGGTTTTAAACAAATGTGATACCTGGGCTTAGCTTTCAAGAAGTTTCCAATCTTGTTGAAGATTTAACTCTGGAACTGAAAAATTCACAACTAGATCTGATGTTTCTCAAATTAATAACAGAAGAAATAAGACCTCCAGGAGCTGACAGGAGGGCGTGGGCAGCCCTGGCTAGAGTGACCCAGGAGAGCTTCACTGAAGACATGGGATTTGCAGTCACCTTGGAAAGATGAAGAGGACCCGACAGGCAGAGAAGGAGCCAGCCATGGTGGCACGTGCCTATAGTCCCAGCAATGGGTTTGGGGTGGGGTGGGCAGTGGGAGTTGGAGGGAGTAAGGAGGCTGAGCAGGAGGAGCTTTGGAGCCCAGGAGGCTGTAGTGAGCTATGATTGCACCACTGCACTCCAGCCTGGGTGACAGAGCAAAATGCTGTCTTAAAAAAAAAATAAAAAGCAAATAAAAGCAGGCACAGAAGGGCCAAGAGTTCTTAAAGAATAAAAAAAAATTAAAAAAAAAGAAAGGAAATCTCAGAAATCATCTTTCTTCTTATTAAAGTAAGTTTAGCCTAAAGCTGACTCTTTTCATATTTTAAGCCCAGCCTAAAGGTTTCTTCACACATAGTAAACTGAAACATAACTAGATGTGTAAGCAGATTAAACTACTCTTATGCCAGTCACCAAGTTTTGACCAATTAAAGGGGGCTAACTTTTCAAATCATGTTCAAAAAAGACAAACACCAAGCTGTAACCAATTGAGCTGTTTCTGTACCTCACTTCCGTTTTCTGTCCATGAATCTTCTTCCACCACGTGACTGTGCTGGAGTCTCTCTGAGCCTACTCTAGCTCAGGAGGCTGCCCAATTCATAAATTGTTCTTTGCTCAACTAGATTCCATTAAATTTAATTTTTCTAAGGTTTTAACAATCCTAAATTTGGCCATCAATAATCCAGAAGTCAAGACATAATGGATGTCCCTATCAGATAACTCTGAAGCCTGTGTCAACTCTAAGCTCTGCTGGCATCTCTGCCACAGGGAAAGAAGAAAAGGATGGGGAACCACACAGCAGGGACAGGGTGGGGCCCTCTGCAGCAGGGGCCTGAGGTCAGCTGTGGCCCTGGGCCCATATCCCAAGCTCTTGATGACCGGCAGGCACTTTGCAAAACATGGAGTCCTGGGAAAACTTCAACAGCTCATCTTTGGCAAGCAGATAGCTACACCACAAGAGTGTACCAGCCTCAATATACCAGGGGCTGTAGCTGGAAGAATGCAGTGGAATTCCATGCATCTACATTTCTAGCCTGGGCTTCTCATGGCACACTGCGTAAATGGATATCTGGGCAAGCAAATGAGTGGCAGATCACACTTTCACAATCTGGCTTCACAGCAGTAGCAACCTTTTGCAGAATTTGAAATGGCATTATTCACTTACCTCTAAATAATCCTTATTGCATCCTTTCAATATTCCAGAAATTGAAATTTTATTAAAATTCAAACTCAGGAAAATGACATTTATTCCACCTCAGGGAAATGGTATTAATAACATTATCCCACCCACTCATATTTTTCCATGAGCCCTCACTGACTCTTCCCCCCAACTTCCTTTAATATCCAGGATGATTAATGAAAATTTTTATATTTTTAGTTCTAGCTAATGGTTCATTATTCATGTCTGTAATGTTATCTAAGAGAAGGCGCTGTTGGCTAGGCCGTTTTGATATGCATAACCAGCCATTTCTCTTACATTTGAAACGTCTTCATTCCTGTAATATTTTCGTGGCTGCAGCAGCTGTTGGACATTTTCTAGTTTTTGCACAGCTTTGCAGCTGTGGAAAAATCTTTACTAAAGGTTCTCCAGCTTAGTTTAATGCAGATGTCTGGACCTAGTGTGGTTAGCATAAAAATTCAATAGCAGCAGTAATTATTTTTATTATTGTAATATACAGGAAGAAAATCCTGGCTTCCAAGTTGGAAAGTCCCAGAAGGAGTCAGTAAAGTCTCCACCTCTGACCTCCTAGGAGGCTGGGACAGGAACCCAAGGACTCAGGGTTCAGGGGACACAGGGTGCATGGTCTTGCCGAGGTCAAGCCCCCAAGGCCCCGTTGTGAGCCATGAGCTGAGGTCACCGCTGGCCTCTCCATCGTGGCTCCTGTGTGTCAGCTGGGACTGGCAGTGGAGCTGTGCGCACAGCCCAGGAGAGATGCTCATGCTTTTTCCTTTGTTTTTCTGACCCCAAGAAAAACATCTCTGATTGAGACACTTGAGAGAACTCCTTCACTTTGGAAATTTGTGACATCACAAAGAGATTTGTGGCTGTCCTCTTACAAGGGATTACAAATGTTCCAAGGTCAATGCACCGTATCGCCATGGTTCAGGGACATCCCGCCCCTTGCACCCCAAGACAGATGCTGAGCGATGCCAGCATTGAAACTGCATTTTCCTCTGGCCTCTAGATAACAGATTTTCTTCAACGGGTTCACAGGTTCTCTTGGCATCTCATCGCTTGTTCCAGCCCCTTTCACCACAGAGGGGACCATCTTGTGACAAACCTGCTGCAAATCAACCTGTGACTTTGCAGGTGCTATTGCTGCCTCAAAGCTCACCTTAACCAGGCCTCCCAGGGAGGTGGGGAGCATAAAAAGTCATTTTGAAGTTTCCTTTTCCCTAGTTTCTAAAACATTCTGTGAAGAGCCTAATTTTGTATACGTGGCACCATTTCCTATTTTTAAGTTTTCTCGTCTCTCAGGCAAGATGTGAAGCGTGAAAGGGTGATAGAAACACCACAAGCAGAGGGAGGGCTGCTGTGGACGGCCTGTGAGTCTCCCTAAAGACTTGGTGACTGGAGTAATTTTTTTTTTTCAGAGTCCATTCAAAGGACATCCCAACATCATCAGTTAACCAAGTGTGTGTTCCACCCCAGGGAAGGACAGCGTAGGGCCGAGAGGAATCACGGCTGAATGGTCTGAGATCCCGAGCTGCAGAAGTAACTCGGCACTTCAGGGAATAGATGACTAAGAGCACTTAGAATTTATCCAGCTCTCAAGGCGACTTCACCAAGGAACAACCACAGTGTTGTTTTTTCATAGAAACACCAAACTTGGAAATAAACCCTTCCAGGCTGTATGTGGCGCCTCAGTATTCTCCTAATTGTATTTCCAGAGGCCACTCAGAAGGAGGGAAGTGAGGCTTCCAGGTCTGGACAGCCAGGGTGCGGTCACACTCGGTCCCTCCCCGTCCTCTGCCAGGAGGATTAAAGGGGTGCCCTGGGTGCTTCGTGCTGGGTTCCTTGAGTTGTGCTGAACCCCTCTCGAACTCAGTGAGGATGGCACTAGGTTCAAGAGGTCGAAGAAGAGACCCAGAGCCAGTGAATGAGACATGGGGTTCTACTGGGGGTTTATATACATGGGAGAGAGTCCAGTGGTGGAGGCTGGACAGGAGAATTACAACCGTTTGCAAAAGCCATGTAGTTTACACAGCATTTTCGTTTAGCACCTTCCCCTAACCACCTCCAGCCGGCAACCTTCATGCAACCCAAAACAAAGGGCCTCTATTTCCTGTATGCTCAGCATCCCACGGGAGGAGCCAGGGGCTCAGATGTTCATCATAGATACAGAAAGGACCCCTGGGTTGGCCACTCCTGGATTCCTTAGCTGGGAACTCTGAACACACATCCAGGTGTGTCTGCCATGCAGGGTCATTCTTAGGGTGCAGTCAAGTCCAATTACTACTGTCAGGTACATCTACCACACACCATGGCACAGACCCTTTGAGGACCAGATCTGCTGCCCTCACCACCCACACTGAAGTTAGGAAGGGTGGGAAGCAGGAACCAGCCACACTTCTGTGCCTCCCCAGCTGCCTTGCCAGTCCCTATGCAGCTCTCCATGAGAGATGCCAGTGTTTTAACACAAAGGAGCAACTAACCGGGGAATTCCAGGCAGCCACATGGGAAGTCGGCTTAACCGGGGAGGGAGGAAGGGCCTTTCTGTTCTCCACCCCACCAGCCCCCTCCAAGCCTCTTGCTCTCTGGGCTGTGCCTGGCCCCACAGAGACACCACATTCAGGGTGCCAATGCCTTTCTCTTCCAGCAGCCACCAGCCTGGAGTGGTGGTCAGGGTGGGGCTGAGCACAAGGGAAGCTGGGAGGGGCCCCTCCCCTTTCTGGCTCTCCTGGGCTCCCATGGGCTGTGTTGCTGCTGTCCCTGCCTCACATCCTCCGTGGGAGGTCATCAGGACTGAAGCGCATGGCCAGGAGGGGTGGATCTAGACAGCAGGGCCTGGGCCCATGAAGCCAGCTTGGCTGTGTGCACCCATCTCTAGGGCCTCTAGGTCCCATCATTCCCTGTACATGGCTGAATGCCTGGTGTGATTTGAGGGACCCCAAAATTCACCGCCACCACACACCCACTAAAAATTCGTTTGTACCCATTTGAGGAAGGATAGTCATTACTTTGGAGTGAGGCTTTCTCTAAGAGTTATCTCCCTACCCCCTTTAAATACAAATATTTGTATTTAACGGCAGGGCAGGTAATTCATTGACCTTTTATACTTCATTTTTCATAGATTAGCTGTTAGATCCCTAGCAAAATGCCTGGAATGGGCCAAAGGACAGGGGAAATGTTGCTAAAAGGAGAAAAGAGGTGCAGTCCACAATGTGGGAAAGGAAGCAGGGTGGGCCAGTGCTGTGGCAGGGGAACCCTGAAACCAGAGAGTTCCTGGGGTAGGGGGATTATGGGCTGCCTGGAGGGCAGGAGAATGAAGGGGGAGCAGGGAGAGTCCTGGGCTGCAGAGGAAGGATGGAGTCCAGAAAAAGCCAGAATGAAATTTGGGCTTGCCTTCACCAGACCCACTGAGTGAACCTGACAGCAGATTTAAAACAGAAAAAACAAACAACCCCATCAAAAAGTGGGCAAAGGATATGAACAGACACTTCTCAAAAGAAGACATTTATGCAGCCAAAAAACACATGAAAAAATGCTCATCATCACTGGCCATCAGAGAGATGCAAATCAAAACCACAATGAGATACCATCTCACACCAGTTAGAATGGCAATTATTAAAAAGTCAGGAAACAACAGGTTCTGGAGAGGATGTGGAGAAATAGGAACACTTTTACACTGGTGGTGGGACTGTAAACTAGTTCAACCATTGTGGAAGTCAGTGTGGCGATTCCTCAGGGATCTAGAACTAGAAATACCATTTGACCCAGCCATCCCATTACTGGGTATATACCCAAAGGACTATAAATCATGCTGCTATAAAGACACATGCACACGTATGTTTATTGCGGCACTATTCACAATAGCAAAGACTTGGAACCAACCCAAATGTCCAACAATGATAGATTGGATTAAGAAAATGTGGTACATATACACCATGGAATACTATGCAGCCATAAAAAATGATGAGTTCATGTCCTTTGTAGGGACATGGATGAAATTGGAAATAATCATTCTCAGTAAACTATCACAAGGACGAAAAACCAAACACCGCATGTTCTCACTCATAGATGGGAATTGAACAATGAGAACACACGGACACAGGAAGGGGAACATCACACTCTGGGGACTGTTGTGGGGTAGGGGGAGAGGGGAGGGATAGCATTAGGAGATATACCTAATGCTAAATGACGAGTTAATGGGTGCAGCACACCAGCATGGCACATATATACATATGTAACTAACCTGCACATTGTGCACATGTACCCTAAAACTTAAAGTATAATAATAATAAAATAAAAAGAGAAAAAAAAAAGAAAGATGCACACACACACACACACACACACACACACAAAACAGTGCCGACCGGCTCGCTTCCCTTGGGGTTAGCTCGCTTCCCTTGGGTTGCCTTCAATGACTTTCAATGAACCCCTGAAGTACCTCTTTATCCTTCACAGCCCTACAAAGCCAGCCGGTGGATACAGCTACTTTTGTTGATTTTTACATGAACTAAACTAATTAACTAAACAGATACTTGATCAACGGGTAATAAAATTCAGTGTTGGTAGATTTTATGTGTATCCATGCAAACAAATTTCAAGCATTAAAATCAGCACTTCCCAGTATCACACTTTCCAGAAGGCATCCTTTGAGAGTAGTTCCCTGAAACAATAAGCCAGGGTGGCCATCTTCTCCCTGCTGAAAGCTCCTGCCTTCTTGGGGCATCCCAGCGGAAGGTATGTCCCCTTTCCAGCCTAACAAAACTTTGCCCACCCAATACAAATTCCAGTGTGAAGCAAGTATATTTTGCCCTTACTCAAAATAGTGTCTGGTACCCATATCTAGTTAGAATGACAACAAAAGCATCCTAGAATGACATTGACATATTATGACATTAATAGTCCTAATTAATGTCCATATGACATTAATTGTCCTAATTAATCACTGTATGAATGGCAGGCTGCCCCAGTGCTGCAGAGAGCAAAGATCTTCCAGAGGCATGGGGTAGAGGTGGAGATGGGGGATGGGGAGACAGAGAGAGAGAGAGAGAACACTTGTTCATCCCTCACCTATGGTCCACTGGTATCCAAACACTGCAGAAACTACAAAGCATGGTTTTATTTTTTTAGTAATGTGCTGACTTTGGAGAAGTCATGAGACATGCGTGTTTCATCATCATATCCTTCAGTCCTCACTGAATGAGCATTAGGATTCTCAGGGAGCTGTGCTCAGAACCTCACAAACATAATCTCACAGGAGCATCACACGCATACTGAGAGGTCAGTGCAATTATGATCGCTATTCTGCAGATGAGGAAACTGCTCTCAGAGAGGCCAGGTGATTTGCTCAAAGTTGAGTCAGGACTGTAATCTGAGTGAGTCTGATTCCAAAGGCTAAGCCTTAACCTACCTCACATGGTTGATGATCTCTGTCAGTCACATACCCTCCCACCTCAACCTTGGCCTCAGGCTACTAAGCTTAAAGGCTAATGATAATCTTGATGAATATTTTAAAATCTGAGGCTAAAAATAATCTTGGCCTTAACCTTAATAACTTTCCATGGCTCTAGGTAGGGGTTTGCCTTTGCCTGGTTACCAAATTCACTTCAGGGCCAGGCACTCTAAAACACTCTGCTTGGATCAAAAGTCTTAGCATTTTTTTTAAAATTAATTTTAGAGACAGGGTCTCATTCTGTTGCCCAAGCCAGAGTGCAGTGCTGCGGTCATGCCTTACTAGAGTCTTGAACTCCTGGGCTCAAGCAATCCTCCTGCCTCAGCTTCTTGAGTAGATGGGACCACAGGTGCATGCAACCACACCCAGCTTATGTTTTATTTTTTAATTTTTTGTAGAGCTGGGGTCTCACTATGTTGCCCAGGCTGGTCTCAAACTGTTAGCCTCAAGCGATCCTCCCACCTCAGTCTCCCAAAGTGCTGGGACTATAGGCATGAGCCACTGTGCCTGGTTTCACGTTTTAATAAGAAACAATAATTTAAACTTCACACTGAATAAATTACCTGTAAATGAATTAACCACAGAGACCTGACATTTCCTTTTATTTATGTTAAGGATGGAGACTTTCTTAAATTACTTGTTGGCGTAAGAACATCCTTTTTATGAGGACTTTGTTGTGAGTTCTTTAAATGTGAACCATTTTCAAACTTCATTGCATTTATTAAGTTTCAGCTTGAAATGTGGCTGACCCATTAGATTGTCTTTGGGAACCCACGTTTGACCACTGAAGCAAAGAGAACATTCAATAAAGAGCTCCTGGAAGGCTCATGTGGAACTCACGGTGGTTGGATGATGGTTGTGTAGTATTCTGGAATGTCAATCATACTCTCATCCCATACATTTCAGGCAATAAAAGAAATAGCTGTCTCCTTTTTAAGTCACACTTCCTTTAGCATCTGAAATATGACAATAACTTTATTGTATATCTGCATCTTAAACCCTCATATTACATAAATAATCTCTCTTAAAGTCATTAATTTTATGATAGGCCAAGCTTCTTAGGTCTGGCCAACCTATGCTCTAGTGTTAGAACTAAAGAAAACATTCACTTATCCTTGGAAACTATGGTAGGGGAAAAATAAGATTCTTCAGCTCATGCTAAAATCTCCATGAGCTGTTAGCCATGCAAGAGTTTTTTTTGTTTGTTTGTTTGTTTTTTTTCCTACCACACCTGAATGCAAAAACCATAATAAGATGCATCTTATATTTAGATAAATTTTCAAATCATAACATTTATACATTATATGTAAAAACACTGTTTTCAATTCAAATTGGGTTAAAATTAATGGGATTTCCTTAAGATTATTACTTCTTTATACTATGCATTTCAAATGGACACATAGAAGAACTTCCACTTTTGGCCAGATCAGAGTAACTGATGCCGGAATTACCTTATCAACAATTACAAAGCCTGACAAATACATGCGGACATTGTCTTCAGGCATTGAACCCTAGGCACTGCAGGGCTGGAGTCCGTGACAGAAAGGAAATATGTGAGGTGATCCCCCTTCATTCACCTTGGCTCTCCGTTTGGGGACAGTTTTTTAACTTCAGCATCAGAGGTATAACCAACAAAAGAGTAGGGTGGTCCTAGTGACCTTCAGAAAGAAAGCACATTTTGGCGTTTGTGGCTCAGGTTATCAGAGACTTGCACTGGGGAGAGGGGAGGCAGAAAGTTAGATAAGAGTAAGGATGAGGGCAATAGCTCTCCCTCTCCCCCTCCCCCTCCCCTCCCCTCCCCTCCTCTCCCCCTCCCCCTTCCCCCTCCCCCTCCCCCCTCCCTCTCCCTCTCCATGGTCTCCCTCTGATGCCAAGCCGAGGCTGGACTGTACTGCCGCCATCTCGGCTCACTGCAACCTCCCTGCCTGATTCTCCTGCCTCAGCCTGCCGAGTGCCTGGGATTGCAGGCGCGCGCCACCACGCCTGACTGGTTTTTGTATTTTTTGGTGGAGACGGGGTTTTGCCGTGTTGGCCGGGCTGGTCTCCAGCTCCTGACTGCGAGTGATCTGCCCACCTGGGCCTCCGGAGGTGCTGGGATTGCAGACGGAGTCTCGCTCACTCAGTGCTCAATGTTGCCCAGGCTGGAGTGCAGTGGCGTGATCTAGGCTGGCTACAACCTCCACCTCCCAGCCCCTGCCTTGGCCTCCCAAAGTGCCGAGATTGCAGCCTCTGCCCGGCTGCCACCTCATCTGGGAAGTGAGGAGCGTCTCTGCCTGGCCCCCTGTTGTCTGGGAAGTGAGGAGCCCCTCTGCCCGGCCGCCCAGTCTGGGAAGTGAGGAGCGCCTCTTCCCGGCCGCCATCCCGTCTAGGAAGTGAGGAGCGTCTCTGCCCGGCTGCGACCCCATCTGGGATCTGAGGAGTGTCTCTGCCCAACCGCCACCCCATCTGGGAGGTGAGGAGCGTCTCTGCCCAGCCACCCCGTCTCAGAAGTGAGGAGCGTCTCTGCCCGGCAGCCGCCCCATCCAGGAGGTGGGGGCAGCCCCCGCCCGGCCAGCTGCCCCATCCGGGAGGTGGGGGGCGCCTCCGCCCGGCCGCCCCGTCTGGGAAGTGAGGAGCCCCTCTGCCCGGCCGCCACCCTGTCTGCCGTCTGGGAGGTGTACCCAACAGCTCATTGAGAACGGGCCATGATGACGATGGCGGTTTTGTCGAATAGAAAAGGGGGAAATGTGGGAAAAAGAAAGAGAGATCAGATTGTTACTGTGTCTGTGTAGAAAAAAGTAGACATAGGAGACTCCATTTTGTTCTGTACTAAGAAAAATTCTTCTGCCTTGGGATGCTGTTAATCTATAACCTTACCCCCAACCCTGTGCTCTCTGAAACATGTGCTGTGTCCACTCTGGGTTAAATGGATTAAGGGCGGTGCAAGATATGCTTTGTTAAACAGATGCTTGAAGGCAGCATGCTCGTTAAGAGTCATCACCACTCCCTAATCTCAAGTACCCAGGGGCACAAATACTGCGGAAGGCCGCAGGGTCCTCTGCTTAAAAAAAAAAAAAAAGAGTAAGGAGGAGCAGAAGCTTATATGATGCTTCTCTGTGGGTCGTTGGCCAAGGGCTGGCTGTACATTGTTCCAAGAGTTCTAGCAGAGAGTGCTGCCACAGTGTTGAGAAGGGGACAGAGATACTAGGGATGCACAGTTCTGGAAGACAGTGGAATTCCAACCCCGCCAGAGTAAAGAGACTTCAATAACACCCCAGGTATTCAGTTGGGGCACCAGAATAACAACTTCCAAAATTAAGAACTCCTTATGCGGTATCATGTATAATGCCCAACGTATTAATGACAAATTTTAGGTATATAAAGAAGCGGGAAATTTTGACCCATTATCAAGGAAAAAAATTGTAAATAGAAATAGACTGTGATAGGAGCCAGCTGTTATAATTAGTATACAAGAATTTTAAAACAGCTATTACAAATATGTTTAAAGACTTAAAGGAAAATATGGTAGATATGTATTTCAAAATAAACATATATGTCTTAAAAATACTGGTTTCCAAGTGGATAGGAAATCTCAGCAAAGAAATTAACGCTATAAAAAAGAACCAAATGAAAATTCGAGAAAAGAGAAACACAAAATCTACAATGGAAAAATTAATTGAATGATTGGATTAGAGATGGAAGGAAAAAAATTGTCAGTGAACTCAATGACAGATCCATAGAAATTACCCAATCTGAATAACAGAGAGAAAAAAAGATCAAAACAAATAAAACTTTAGTGACCTGTGAGATACCAAGTGGTTTAACATACATGTTATTGTGGCTCAGAAAAAGAGAAGAGTAAGAATGGAAGGAGAACAAAAATTATCTGAAGAAAAATGGTCAAACTTTTTCCATATTTAAATGAAGAAACATCAACCTATGGAACCAAGAAACTTAGCAAGTCACATAGTAAAAAGAAAACTATGCCAAGAAAGATTATAGTCAAACTCCAGAAAAGCAAAGATAATGAAAAAAATCTTAAAAGTAGAGGAGGAAATGATGCCTTACATTTAGAGAAACAACAATTCTAATGATGATTGACTTCTCAGAAACAACTGAGGAAAGAAGACAATGTGATGAGATCTTTAAACCTCTGAGATGGGAGAGAGAACATTTTTATATAAATAAGTCCTGAGAAAATGTATTGCCAATAGACCTTTTATTCAATATTACAAGAAATATTGAATAAAAGTATTTAATATGAAGGGAACTTATACCAGGTGGAAACCCAGATTTTTATGAGGAATGGAAGAGCACAAAAATACATGGGAAAATATTTCAGGAAATAAGGCTGGGTGTGGTGGCTCACGCCTGTAATCCAGCACTTTGGGAGGCTGAGGCAGGCTGATTACGAGGTCAGGAGATCAAGACCGTCCTGGCCAACATAGTGAAACCCCGTCTCTACTGAAAATACAAAAATTAGCTGGGTGCGGGGCGCATGCCTGTAGTCCCAGATACTCAGGAGGCTGAGGCAGGAGAACCACTTGAACCTGGGAGGTGAAGGCTGCTGTGAGCCAAGATCATGCCACTGCACTCCAGCCTGGGTGACAGAGCAAGACTTTATCTCAAAAATAAAATAAAATAAAATAAAATAAAGTAAAATAAAATAAAATAAAATAACTAAGGGATTTTTAAAAATTTCTGAATTAGACAAATAACTGTTAAAGCAAAAAGAAGTATTGCAAGATGAGGCTTATAATATATGTAAAATGAATGACAGACAATTGTAGAAAAGGAGAAGATGGACAACTACAAGATCCTTTTATTTGTGAAGTGTGAAATATGAAACATAAAGTGAACAAAATTATTAGAATGTTAAAAATTAAAGATTATTTTTGTAATATCTATAGCAACCATTAAAAAATAATTAAAAGAGCTAAAAAGCCAATAACAGAAATAAAATGAAATACTAGCAAGTATTTTATGAACACAAAAGAAAGCGGCAAAAATAAAAGAAACTAACAGAAAAAAAGGGCAAATTACAGTAAATAACAATATGATAAACTTAAACCCAACCATATCAATAATTACATTAAATGCAATAGGAAGAAACCACTCTAATTAAAAGGCAGAGATTATCAGGTTAGATTATAAAGCAAAATTTAACTGTCTGCTGTCTGTAAGAAACACATTTTAAATAGAAAGGTATAAAGAGGTTGAAAGGAAAAGGATGGAAAGACAGACCAAGAAAATGGTAAACAGATAAAAACTAACATGCCTATATTAATATTAGACAAAGTAGACTTTGAAACAAGAAGTATTACCAAATACAAAGAAGGATAGTTCATAAAAATAAAAGGGTACATTCTATAGGAAGATGTGCAAATGCACACATAAGCTATTTGTGTTGTAAACCAAAATAGTGTCTGAGTGAGATTTCAATCAATTTAGAGGTTTATTTTGCTGAGGTTGAGGATGCATCCAGGATAAAGAGACATAAGCCACTGTAGGATCTGTGACACACACTTTTTCAAAAGAGAGTTTTGAGGGCATCAATATTCAAAGAGGAAAAAGCAAGCTGGAGTGGAAGAAGTTAAAAACAAGGGAGAGGATAGACAAATGAGATGAACAGTAACACTCTTTTGAGGCTTTGACTAGTGCTCACTGAATCCACATGTTGCATGTGAAAAGGAAGGAGCAGAGGAACAGTCAATTACGTATAAGCAGAGGAACAGTACTCATGCTTAGTAAATCGAACTTTATATAAGATAAAGTAAACAGGTAGAAGAAATCAAAAATGCATTTATCTCAGGGCAGGAGGATGGACAATTTCTAGTCTCCTCTTGACCCATACCCATGAAGATAAGCTGTTAATTTACATTGCCAGGGTAAGGGAGGCCACCAGGGGCAATATATAGTCTTCTACTGTATAGCTATCTGTTTCAGAACAAAAGGAAAGGCAGTTTTTTGCTTGACTCAGTTTCCGAGATTAACTTTTCCTTTTGGCATAGTGAGTTTGAGGTCCTGAGATTTTATTTTCCTTTCACGATATAGATACATGTGTTTTCTCTCTTAACTCTCAATTCTTGCACCATTCCACCCTGATTCAAAACACTTTCCTATGCTCCAGAGTCTGGAGAACTAGAATTCACATATCCCAAACTTTCTTGCATCTAGAGTCTTCTATGTGGCCTAGGATTACAACAATCAAATGTACTCATGTGAGGTTTGGAAGGCAAAAGTGAGGCAGAGGCTGTGCATCTGCTGTTTTTGCTGGTAAGCACTGTCGAAGATGTGCTTGGGGTTTTTACATCAATGTTAGTAAAAGTCTCAGGGTCTAGTAGTTATCTTGGGTGTCAACTGACAAGAAATAGGGCAACCTTTTGCTAGTCTCGAGCATAGCAAATACTGGAGCCAGTAGATTCACCAGATTATCTGACTGTGGCTGCCTCCTTATTATACTGGCCCTTATTTGGTGGGTTGATTCTGCAGCTAGAGGGTTCCTGATCACTGGAGGGTCAGGAGTTCCCTTGGTGGCCAAGTTCTGCCATGAGCCTTTGGGACACATTTTAAAAATCTCAACAGTCTGTTACTTTGGCACTTCTCACGCTTTTATAAACCAATTAATGACCTGTTGTAAGTTCTTTCCTGTGTAAGACAGCTAAAAAGAGGATTCTATTCTCAGCAACATAATCTTAATAGACAGACCCAATCTTCTACCCACAGATATCCAATTTAGGTACAAAGTTGACTATTTGTATTAGTTAGGATGTGCTTGAAACACCATGCCTACAGTGTTCTTTAGATGAATTTCCATCATCATTTAAGACTTAGATATCTCTTCTGTGAAGGTCTCCCTGACTGTTCTTCAGGGTTACTTATAACTTCCCTCATCTATGTTTCCACCACATTTTGCCTATACCTTTTTTAGTGGATTTTTACATTGTATCATATTATATGTTATTTACAGTGTTTCATGCTATTTCTTTTCCTGTCTTTTTCTTCCACAAGCCCATGAGATTAAAGAATATCACATCCATACCTGCACGCCTATATCTAACAGAAGATGTAATATACTACACATTCCAAATGTGTTTGTGATGAATGGATGAATGTGCAATAGAAATCTGACAAGTACATGTACCTATTTTCAGACATACGCATTTGTGTGTGTGCTGTCTAATCCTTTGAAATTAAATGACAAATTTTATTTTATTTTTATCTTACTAGATAATACGATGGGTTATTTGATAGATAGCCCATCTATTTCTTTCTTTTTAAATTTTTTTAATTTTTTATTTTTATTTTAAGTTCCAGGGAACATGTGCAGGATGTGCAGGTTTGTTACATAGGAAAATGCATGCCATGGTGGATAACCCATCTATTTGTATTTGAGAAATATAAATTCTTTTTGATAAAGAAAAACTACTGATAGAAAATTAGAAAATATGACCCTTATACTTAGATCATCATAATCTTTACAACTATATATACTAAAAATACTAAGCACTTACTCTAAGCCGGGCACCAGGCTAACATCATTGCATTTGATCCTATGGCATATCTAAGGCCTCTCTCTCTACAAACGAGAGAATTGAGGTTCAGAAGAGTTAAATAACATCCATAGTCACACAGCTGGTAAGTGCCTGTAGCAGGCAATTAGGGCTCACCAGATATTTGCGTTTCTTTCCATTTCCCAGCCTCCTTTATAATAAGGTTAGGGCCCTCTCACTAGTTCTAGTCAGTGGACCAGGTGTAGAAGTGACAGGTGTCACTTCTGGGTAGAGGCAGTTAAGAGTTGGTGTGCTCCTTCCTTACTCTCTTCCCCTGTTGTTGGAAACCATGTGTTTCAGAGGGTGTAGACTACAAAATGAAAGAGACTGTAGATTACAAAATGAAATGCATCATATGAGTGAGAGATAAACCTTTATTGTGTTAATCTACTGAAATGTTAGGGTTTATATGCTATGCCAGCATGCTCTGTCTTATCCTGATGAATGCAGAGACTAGGTTGCCATCTAACCCATATCTGTTTAACTCCAAATATCTGAACCACTCTCTGCTGCTCATTGTTCTCTTGGAGAAACAAGATAGATAGGCAGCCATGAGAGACTGAATGACAATAGAAAATAGGGAGGAAGGGCCCACATGAGTGAGGCTGTAGAAATACATACAAGTGCTCAACAAGGGTAGGGCTGGTGAGGAGGTATAAAGCACAGGACTGGGACCAGGGCTATGCATATTGGGCAGAGAGGAGAGAAGCCAGAGTTCTGTGGTTCTCACAGAACCTGCCTTTACTCTCCTTATCAACAGTCCAGTTTCCTGATTCCTTCCCTCTCGCTGGCCACATGACAGTGATGAGCACTCTCATAGTCACCATTTGGAACAGAAATCCAGGAAAAAAAATGGGGCATAGACTGAGTTGCCTATTGAGAGAAGATCGTACAGGTTAGCTCTGTGTCCATCTTCAGATGTGGTGCAAGGTCACTGCAGAAGTTTTGTCTGAAGACTCCCCCAGGCAAATAAGCTTCAGCACACACTACGCACATGTCCTCACCCTGTTCCTGGCAGGTGCATAGTTGACGAGTTAATGTCCTAAAAGATGGTTGAGCTTGTGAGAAGAAATTTCCCCTTGGAAATACCCATGTTTAGAAGGAAGGAGAATATATATTCAAAAGTAAATCTCTTGCATTGTGTAGAATTGCTGCTGTTTTGATCTCATTGTGATTAATTCATATCGTGGGCAGGTTTTATAGATTTGAAATAGCATCATTATTTATTAATAAAAGCAAACAACCACAACAGACCATAGTTTGAAATAAAGACATCTGATTTCAGGTTTCTACTATACCACTTCATAGCTTTTGATGTTGGGCTAGTTATTTAATCTGTCAAAGATTGTATTTCCTCAACAAGGGCATGGGAATAATATCTGATGATCAAATGAATCTATTTATTTATTCATTCTACCTGCATTCATTGAGCACCTACTACATAGTGTGAGACCGAGGAAACATAAAAAATCAATGGGAAAGAAAGCTCAAAGCAAATGTCATTTATCTCTAATATTTGCTTCCATTCTGCTTAAAGGTCCCAAATTCCTGTTCTGATCCCAAGCAATCATTTCTACAACAGGCACCCCCAGTGGCAAAATGGATGGAACACAGACCCTGCTCCTGGGCAAACACTTTAAAATTAGTCAGGTCATCTTTCTAAGTGGAAACCCATCGCTGTATATCTGATGACAAACCCTCAGTGATGCTGCAGTCTGGTGCCTTAACTGCTCCATCGGACTGGAAAGCCTGAATATTAGAAATAATCCCTCAGATGCATGTGCTTCTGAGCTCATTTCTTTTAGCTGAGAAGGGGATACCAAATATTGCTGAGCCCCAGTTTTCTCACCCACCAAATGGAGGACATAAAAGCTCTTATCTTACAGAGTTTTTATCAGGACATGAAATTAAACATGTGATGTGCTTAGCAAGTCTCTAGTGTGTAGTAAGTGCTCAATAAATCCTTATTATTATCATCATAAACCTCCACATAATACCCACATTTCAACTTGCCATTTCATCTCAGTAAATTGCTCCATTTCCATGAATGCTTCCTCAATGCAATGATGTTTCCTTTCCCTGAGATCTAAGTCAGAGATATGACTGGATGAGAATGTAACCAGCAGCTTCTCTTTGGCTAGCAACAGGGTAACTTCTGTTTGGAAACTTTTATTCATTACAACAAGCCACCTGGCTCAAAATCAATAGTGTGAGGAAACACTCTGTAGGGAAGAAGGATTTCATGGGAAAGAGTTCATGCCACGTCATAGGCTTTGACTGTTTCTCCTCCAAATATCCAAAGGCCAATGTCCTACCCTAGGGAAAACAAATGGGAGGCTCTTGGCACCCAGTCTGGCTTTGCAGTATTGAAAAAAGGCGTATAATTTTTCAAATTTCCCCATAAGAGGGAATAAGAAGCATGGAGCAGATACATTCAAAGAAAAGTTCTGAAAGAGCTTCAGAATCCCTAGCTGACTGGTAAAAATGTCTCTCCCAAAGCTATTCAGTAAATACTGGAGGAAGTAACTGCTTTTTCAAATGTGAAGACAGCAACACAAAACTTCAAGAAACGCATAAAATCAAGGGAACATAATATCACCAAAGGAACACAATAATTTTCCAGTAACCAATGCCAAAGAAAGTAGATGTATACAAATTGTCTGACAAATAACTCAAAACAATTGTTTTAAGGAGGATCAGCAAGCTATAAGAGAACACAGATAGACAAATAAATGATATCAGGAAAACAGTATGTAAAGAAAACAAGAGGTTCAACAAAGAGATAGAAGCCATAAAGAACCAAATCAGGAGCTGAAGAATTCAATGAATGACATGAAAAATAAAATAGAGAGCGTCAGCTTAAGCAGAAGAAAGAATCTGTGAACTCAGAGATAAGTCATTTGAAATTATCCAGTTAGAGGAGAAAAAAAGAAAACAGAACAAAAAGAAATGAAGAAAGCCAAAGAGAAACTTCATAAAGCTACCAGCAGATTTCTCAGCAGAAACCTTGCATACCAGGAGAGAGTGGGATGACATATTCAAGATGTGAAAGAAAAAAAAAAAAAAAAAAAAAAAACTGCCAACCAAGAATACTTTACCCAGCAAAGTAGGGGGGCACATAAAGGCTTTCCCAGACAAAACTGAAGGAGCTTATCGCTGCTAGACCTGCATTACAAAAAATTCTAAAGGGAGTTCTTCAAGCTGAAATGAAAAGATGCTAATTATAACATGAAAGCATTTGAAAGTGTAAAACTTACAGTTAAGGATAAGTATATAGTAAAATTCAGAATACTCTATAACTGTAATGACAGTACATAAGACTTGTAACTCTAGTTTAAAGGTTAAAAGGAAAAAGCATTAAAAATAACTATAGCTATAATAACTTGTAAGATGCACAATATAAAAAGATGTCAATTGTGACATCAAAAACGTCAAACGAGGGGGAATAAAACAGTTAAGTTTTTGTATGTGATCAAAGTTAAGTTGTTATCAGCTTAAAATAGACTGTTACAACTACAATATGTTTTATGTAAGCTGCATAGTAACCACCTATAAACAAAAACCTATAGTAGATACACAAAATATAAAGAGAAATGAATCAAAGCATACCACTACAGAAAGTCATTAAAACACAAAAGAAGACAGCAATAGAGGAAGAAAGGAGCAAAGGAACTATAAAACAGCCAGATAACAATTAATGAAATGGCAAAATTACAAATCCTAGTATTTGTCAAGAGCTCTTCCAAGATAAAGGGGTTTTACAGAGTTTGATTCAAGAACAGACTTTTATAATACTGTACAGACAGCCATGTATCTAAATCCTGAAAGCCCAGGAGTCTGTGTGACTCAACAGAGAAGGATAACCCCTTCAAGATATGCTGGGAAAGTTACCATTTTGCTAACTCCTCAGGGCAGTGTCTCCAGGAGCATCTAACGGGACTACTTTAAGTCTCTCGTGTATGTATGTATGTCACTAGAAGCTCTTACTTTGGGGACCCCAACATGTATCATATCAAATTTATTAAAATGTACTTACATGCTACAATCAATATAAGTTTTGCTACTAAGAAAAGTCCAGGTGGCATCCCTCATAGTAGGGACAGGATATATTACTTAGGCAATGGTGGGAGAAAACAAGTTTACTTTATAGGGAAAAATTAAGGTAGATCCCACCACATCTATGGCCACTCTGTTCCCTTTTCTGCCTCTGCCTGAACTTGGTCATGGGCTTCTTGTCTGGCCCACTTGCTCCAACTGTATCATTGACACCAAAATGTCCCTCAGGGTATTGAACTTAACATTCCTGGTTTGAGGTTTTTGATGGGTCTTTAAACAGAGAGAGTGCTTTTAATTAAATCATGTTTATAATTAGTGGAGCACATGAACTCAGTCATCGGTTTCAGCGTTTGCCAACTGCTGAGTTATTCACAGTGCACATGCACAACCACAGCTTTTGAAGGAGCTCTGGGCCCTGCTCACTTTGTTTGAAAAGGGTACACACCAGGAGTAATTTCCACCCTGGCCAACAGCTAGGAAATATCCCAATTCTAGTTTTGAAAGTGACTGATGAATCATGGCCCCAGCTCACTCAGTGGCAAGTGCCAAACTGACCTAAACCTGGGATGGAGGTGGGGCAGGGAGAGCTGACCATGAAATCTTGTCTATCCTCATGTGCTTCCATGGGCATTTCTGGTTCACATTCCCAGCAGTTTTTATGAAGTGTGAATCCCAATGGCTCCACAGAATCTGCTAGCATGATTATGACTCATTTAAGGAAAGAAAAATGGAAGCAGAGAGAAAGTCAGTGAGTCTGCAAAGCTCACCAGGGGCAGAGGCCAGTGGACAGGCAGGTCCAACATGTCTGCTTGCCCAGGGCTTTGGGTTCAGAGAAGCCCTGAGAAGCCCATACTTGTATAAAAGGGCTCCAAGGACCACTCTAAGCTGTGAGCTTTGTGATGGGCATTAGCCTTCAGAATGGGGAGAAGCAATGTGAGGGTGTGATGTGAGGCTCTCTTAACCAGAGATCCAACAGGAGAATGTCTCATCCAAATAGTCAGCTGGAGCATTAGGCCTTTGATAGGTAGGGAGCTGGGCAGGGAAAAGGGATACTGACCAAAGGGGAAGGAGGCTAGAAGAGGCAAAAGACTTTCACAGAGTCATGAAGACCTGACTTATAATCTGACTTGTAACTGTCCAGATGCTGACAAGTCCCATAGGAAATAAGTATTACATTCCTCTGCCTTATTCTTCCTCCTTGTTAAATGGGAAAATGAAGCCTGAAACTTTTAACATGACCAGCAGTTGCTGGATGATTCGGCTTCTGCCTAATACTTAATGTAATACTTCATTAATACAAAATAATCTATTCGATATCCATGTGGGTTGTAAAACATAACTATAAGAGGAACATCTGTGAACTCATCACTCAGCATAAGAATCACTAACCAGACTGTTGCCAATACCTTTGAAATCACCTATATGTTTCCTCCTGAATGACTGGCATATGAGAAGCAAAATACTCAAATTTGCATTTATTGTTGCTGCTATTAACTGCAGTGAAGTTATGTAACTTTAAGCAATACACTGCTTAGTTTTGCCTGTTTTGGGGCTTTATAAAAAATAGTACCATAGTGAATGCAACTTTCTCTGATAGACTTTTTATACTCAGAATTTTTTCCAAGATTCATCTAGTTTGTCGCATGTTGCTAGAGTTCATTCATATTGCTAGCTATTTAATATGCCATTGTGTGTGAATACAACATGTTTATTTACCCAGTCCCAATAATGAACATTAGGGTTGTTTCCAGGTTTTTGCTTTTACAAATAAAACTTTCAGGACATACTTGTACCTGTTTTCCAGTGCACATGGGCAAAAGTGTCTCTACGATTCACATACACATACCCTAGAAGTAGAACTGATGGGTTGAAGAGGATATTTATCATGTCCTCAAATTTACAAGATAATGCCAAATTGTTTCCCAAAGTGACTGTACCAATTATACTCTCAACTATACAGTATTTAAATCTTCTCCAACACTTGGTATTTTCAGATGTATTGATTTTTGATAATACAGTTCATCAAAGTGTATCTCATAAGTTCTTTGTTTACCTTTCCTTGATTATAAATGAGGTGGCCGTATTTTATATGTTTATTTATCATTCGTATTTCCTTTCCTATGAAATACGCTTTTATGGCTTATTACTATTTTTCTACTGGTTGTTTGCTTTGTTTATGAAGAAGATTTTCAAACATATGGTAAAGTTGAAAGAATTTTATTGTGAACACTGTATATCTACTATTAAAAGTTTATTATACTTATTTTATCAGAATATATCAATGTATCGATCCCTTTATCTGTCAGTCTGTCCTATTTTTTGGTGCATTTCAGTAGATTGCACACATCTGCACCCTGCCCTCAAACCACAGCAGCACACCTACTGTTTAAGTTCAGGGGTTAACAGAGAGAAATAAATATTCACAAGCCCCTCCCAGTTGTCAAACCTTGTTAGCCAGCTTAATCCTCACCACAACCCGACAAAGAACACATTATCAAACAGAGCAGGCTCCATCACAAGTTTCCTTCAGTCAACAATTGGTACTAGCAGAGAGCTGTGAGTCCCCACCCTGTCTCAGCCTCATTGCTTGAATTTACACTGAGGTAAATTAATACTTTAATGAAGAACATACTTTGCAGCATAAAATGTCCCTGGGAGAGTGATTGTTGAATAGTTTCCCGTTCTTCACACCTTGGGTTTTTATTAGCTTCTTCCTCTCAGCCAGTAAGTTGAGACAACACTGAGGGAATGAGCCTGTTGATGGAACCCAGGACTTATACAGAGGTGCTGAACCAAGGGATGACAAGCATGACAGGGCCCAGAAGAGCCCCCAAATCCCAAGGGTAATGAAAGTCTCCAGCACTTAGTGAGCACTTGTGGGTGGCAGACACTATCCTTAGCATTCTGCTCGCTTTTTTGTTGCATAATCCTCACAGCAGCTCTTTGCAGTAGATTCTAGTACTGTCTTTGCATTGCAGATGAAAAAAATGGACCCTGAAATAAATAGCTCGCTCAAGATCACTCAGTTTTCAAGTGGCAAAGGCAGGGTTCATACTGCTGTCTGGATAGCTCCAAAGCCCAAGGTCGTACGGCCACACTAACCTGCTGGGGAGGGCATCGGGAGATGCAGGGAGAGTGTGCAGTAAGGACGTGGAAAGCATCTATCTCAGAGGTCAACTTCAGCTAGGCCCAGCTGAGTGGGGGCCGTGCTTGCATGGAAACCATCTGTATTAATCCGTTCTCACACTGCTATAAAGATACTACCTGAGACTGGATAATTTATAAACAAAGGAGGCTTAATTGACTCACAGTTCTGCATCCTGGGGATGGCTCAGGAAACTTACAATCGTGGTGGAAGGCAAAAGAGAAGCAAGTACTTTCTTCACAAGGCAGCAGGAAACACAGAGAGGGAAAGAAAGGAACTACCAAACGCTTATAAAACCATCAGATCTTGTGAGAACTCACTCACTATCATGAGAATAGCACGGAGGAAACCGCCTCCATGATCCAATCACCTTCCTCCAGTTCCCTCCCTCAACACCTGGAGATTACAATTTGAGATGAGATTCAGGTGGGGACATAAAGCCAAACCATACCACCATCTATCTCACAGGTCAACTTCAGCTAGGCCTAGGCTGAGCGAGGGCTGTGCCTGTGTGGAAAGCATCCATTTCATAGGTCAGCTTCAGCTAGGCCTGGGCTGAGTGAGGGCTGCTCCTGTGTGGAAAGCATCTGTTTTACAGGTCAGCTTCAGCTAGGCCTGGGCTGTAAATCTATGTTAGTCTTAGACTGGATTGGGTGGGATATGTGTGGAGAGAGAGCCCGGTTTGGCTTCAAATCAGGTAAAACGGATGCTAGGAGTCCATTCCTGTATCTCGAAGTGAACTAAACCCTCCAGGGACCCAGCACAATGAGTGTGTGTGATAGCTCTTTTGAAGACACTTGTCCAACAAATGAAGGCATCTGGTTTCTCAATGATGAAGACTTGGGAAACGACAAACTATGATGTTTGATAAAGGGACAAGCTGTTTTCTGAATGCTAGAACAAGCAGTACATGGGAAAAGAAGGCAAGAAGCCAAGGAAGAGTAGGGGAAAGATTTGTAATGCTCTATTTAAACCAAAGCAGACATGCCCTGATGTGCTGGCCTTGAGGTTTTGGAAGCTGGGTGTGGGAGGAGTGATAGAAGCCACAAGCCATCATTTTAAGAAACTCATGGAGGGCTGGAGAAGGACTGGAAATTCTGAAGGAACTTTGAGAGGAAAATACAATTCTGGAAATGGCACCTGGGAGCCCACTTGTGTTGTTTATTGTAGTAGGGGCTGGCAGATTTCAGGGGGGTTGAGTTGTATTTTCCCTCTTAGTCTCAGTGACAGTCTTTATGTTCCCTGAGGATAGGAACTGAACCTTGGTCATTTCTATTCCGTCACCCCCTACGGATGCTCAGTAAGTGTGTCCTGACCTTGGAGCCTCATGGAAAGCAAGCCTTGTGCATCCAGGTAGAGTGCAGATCAAAGCCTGTGGGCCAACTTCTAGGAATTCAGACCTGGATATTGACAGAAGACCTCTGAGTTTTGCTGCCTGGGGAACTTCTATAGATCCCTGCAATGAAAAAGATGATTATCGCTTCTTTCCTCATTTTATCTCCTGTTCAACTTATCATGAAATGAAAAGACACAGGAAATGGGGGCTTTAAACGGTACACGCTGTTCTCTCATCCCATTCTCCATCGGTGGTGGAAGAGGAGGAAACAGTGCGCTTGGAATGAGAGTACTGAACTCCTGCGATGACTGAAACAGTCAGAAAAGTTAGCAAGAAAAGTCAGTAGGGCCTGTGTTCTTCAATAGGTTGTCACTGTGGGCAACAGGACCATGGTCCTGCTGGAGACCCTCTGTGGCCATGGGGCATTGCATTACAGCAAGCTGATGAGGGGGGGCCTGTGCAGCAAGCACGGTGGCCTCATCCTAAGCCTAAGCCCTGGACCCATGTTAAAGAACGCTGTCATTTTACATTACAAGTGCAGGTGACTTAACCCCTGTGTTCCTGCTGTGGCCTGTGACATCCGCAGATGGTAGCTCCTGGGTCGTCTCAGTCTGACTGAAGTGCCCTAGCGTGGGCCAAGCAAGTTCCTAGTGAGACTGGAGGAAATCCCACGCACAGAAGCAGAAAGGCAGGCAGGAGGTGGAAAGGGGCAGCTGTCAGCGTGCATGGGAGCGGGTGAGGGGGATGTCAACCCCTGCTCAGCTGTGGGCCAGGGAGACGGGGGTAAGGCATTCGCATCCTCTGCCAGCCACTCCCAGCTCTGTCACTTCATGTAAGACTTTGGGCAAGCTAATTAACCTCCAAGCTTCATTTTACAATGGGTAGACTTGACAATGAACGCCTTTGTGCTCAGAAAACAAGGATGAACTTCAAGTCAGCCTCCTCCTCTCTCCACCCAGGACCAGGCTCAGCAGTCTGGATTTACTCCGTTCCTAAGAATGCCCGGCTTCCCTTTAGGGTCTGAAAGATTTGAAGTGGTCTGGCAAAGGAAGGAGTTCTGTCCCACGGGGTCACCGTGACACAGCTGTCCCGTCACCAGAGTGGCTTCTCGCTCATGACTCATTTTCTCAAAAAGAGGAGCCGACATGACAGTGGGAGCTCCGGGGCTGACAGTGGGGGCTGGGGGCCGCGGCGGGGCAGTGGCGGAGGATTTCTCGGTTCTCCAGAGTCAAGTCTGGTTTTGATGTAAATGCCTTCCAGACTGTTTCCCACTTGACTGACCCCCACACGCAGTCTTATCTTTGAATGACTCATGCCATGGGTCCCAAAGTGAGCATTTTTACCATAACCTTCTCGCAACCTCTGTAGATGTTCTATTGTCCTTGGAAGATGCCATTGCTGGGAAGCAGGAGGCGGTTCCTCCTGTCTGGCTCAGACTGTGGAGGCTTTCCTCGCAGGGTCCTGCTCCCTGTGTGCCCCTCACTTGGTCCAAGGCTTAGAGGTCAAATGTTCCACTCTTCTCCTGCGGTTGGTGCCACGGCCCCGTCCTCGGCCCTCTGCAGTGGATGCCTTTGGGCCCCTGCCCAGCTCCTGAGCTGTGGGCATGCTCATTCCAATGACTGCTCCTCCCTCCTTGATCCGGGTGGTGACAGGAGTCTCCTAAGAGTTTTCGTGATAATTTTAGCTGACATGTACTGAGCACTAAGTGCCAACACAGAATTAAGTGGCTCATTTAATCCTCACAGAGATCCTATGAGGCAGGCGCTGTTCTTTGCCCCACTTAGCAGATAAGGAAACTAAGACTAGAGAGGTTTAATAACTTGGCTCGTATCACATAATCATGCCCATGAAGTCCAACTCCCGAATCTGCACCCTAATCTTCTGTGTCTCGCTCCTCCTTTCTCTTTGCACATCCAAACCTCTCCCTGACTGGGGTTCATTAAGCCAGCAGTGGGCCTGACCCAGCAGAGGAAGAGACTTTTGTCTGCAAATTTAGAATTGGGACTGGAAGTGTGTGTTTGTGTGTGTGAGAGAGAGAGAGGCACCACATGGTAGAACCGAGGTGCAAGAGTTGGGATTACCTCTTCCCTCACCACTGTCCTAGATGCTGAGGAACCTGCCTCCCGAGACTGGAGCACAGACACGATGGTGAAGGCCTAGGGTACAGGGCTCCAGCAGCCCTCCCCGGGCCACTCATTGCCAACCTTGAATCCATACGACATCCTGGGATCCAGGGCCACATTTTCACCTTGAAAGGCCCCAAAACCAGAGAAGATGAGTCCTCCTGAGTCCTGCATTAGTTGCTAAAAATGATGCTGGATCATACATTAAGCATAAGGAAGTTTTTCAAAGCTATGATTTGCATGTGATAACTACTTTACTTTTTAAAAATTGCTTATCAGATTCTTAATTTTTTTTCCTGTACTTGCTTTGCTGGTGCTATAAGCATGTTCATGGTCTGCTTTTGGGGCCACCCAGCACTGTTTGTATATTTCTAATAAATTCTCCTTTTAAACTGAAGGTAGTCCATACTGGTTTCTGCTCCTTGTTCTGCCCCTCTTGCAAGCTGCCCAGTCAAGTCTGAATTCAGGGTAGGTTCACAGCTTAGACCCTCCTGCTGAGCCCCTTGCAAGCGAAGCAACCATTTGCAATGACTTATAAAAGCTTTTAGGCTAAGTTTTGTCTTTTTACTGAGTCTTGCTATTTTCAGTTGAATATAGATCTTTTAAAAATATTTGTTTAAGATTGATTCAATGAGAGTTTTTAATGATATCTTCCTAGAGACTGACAAAGACAATGTGAACAGGGAAACATCGCAAATGGAAAAAGCTATGTACTGAGGATTGGGTTAAGTCTTTAGAACCTCACATGTTATTGGAGGAGGTATGATCAACAGGTTTCATTGTATTGCACACATGTAGGATGTCTCACAAATATTTAGAAAAAAGAGCAGTCAATGTCATGACCGTAATGACCCCATGAGCAAGTTTGCTGGTGCCATGAAAGGTACCAATGAGCAATCTCTCCAAAGACTCTGAGCAACATCTGGGCCAGCAGCTGCAGAAGTGTCTCCCTGGTCACTCAACTCACACAGAGCCTCAGAATGGCCTTATTGCAAAGGAATGAACTCGGTCATTGTGTCTGTGTTCATTTCCTGGGGCTGCCATTACAAATGACTGCAAATTGGGTGGCTTCAAACAACAGGAATTTCTTGTCTCCCAGCTCTGGAAGGCAGAAGTCTGCAACCAAGGTGTGAGCAGACCCACGCTCTCTCTGAAGGCTCCAGGGGAGAATCCACTCCTGCCTTTCTCTTAGCTTCCAGTGGTTGCTGGCAATCCCTGGCCTGTAGACACATCACACTAACCTCTACCACCTGGAGTCCTCCCGTGTGAGCTTTCACGGCATCTTCCCTCCGTGCATGTCTGTCTGTGTCTTCTCTTCTAATGTGGACACCAGTCCTATTGGACTAGAGCTCACCCTAATGGCCTCATCTTAGCTTGATTACATCTCACAAAGACTCTATCTCTGGATATCACTGGGGGTTAGGATTTCAACATATCGTTTGAGGGGGACACAATTCAACCCATGACAATGTCCAAACAGCCTCATCTTCTCCATCCCTTGCCCCCTAACTCTTAGTGAGGACCCAAGGCCACAGCTGTTCCATTTCCCACTGGCCCTTCCAGGCATGGTTTTCCCCACTGCCCTTGCACACTCTGGCCTCAGCCAAAGTCAGTGCCTGCATTTCCAGGTTCTTTCCTGTGAGCTTCTTTTCTTCTCAGCGGCTTCCTGCCACCCTTCGATGGCCTGCTCAGAGACCACCTTCCTGAAGCCGAAGTCAGGAGGGATTCTGGAAAGCTTTGAGGGCTCTGGCTCACTTCTGAGTCATCTATGGCCTCTCTCCATATTTAATTTTTGTTAAGAATGGTAGTGTCATGTGCAGCCTTCTGACCCCTGCAAAGCCACGCAAGAGTGGTCTCAGCCAGGAACGTTTCCTTCCAAGGAGATAAGGGCCCTCCCAGCTCATGCTGGGCAGATCTCTTTGTTTGGGAATATCTCTCTGTTTTGGACTCAGTGTGTCCTCCTTTGCTCTGCATAAGCAGATGTATCAATGGCCCCACAGAGGCCCCCAGCTCTCTGTATCTTAACTCCACAGAGGAGGGGTTGGGGTCCTTCCCCTGCACATGAGAGGGGGAAGACCATCTCCCTGGCCATGGGGTACCTACACCTATGATTGATGCTGATCAGTCTGTCTCTTCTCTCTGTGAGCAAAGAGTTGTTCTATCCAATGCCTGTGTGAGCTGTGCCTTCCTCGGTGATCCCAAACCATGGAGTGTGTTGACATCCTGAGACTGCTGCCCTAGGTGGAGTGCAACTCCTCCCCTGGAGGTGATAACAGCTGTCACTTGCTCAATTTTGTATTTTATCTTGCCTCTGAAACCTTAAGTACATTAAGGGTGGAAAATGTAACCTTTGTAACCTTGCAGAAGGTGCACAAAAACGTATGTAGGCTATGGAGTACTTACTGAGTAAATGAACGAATGACTTGTAACCACAGCCTGAGGTGAGGTTGAGCATATTTTAAATTTGTGACTTAACACGCATGTACACACCACATGCCCACACACCCTGTTCAATTGGTTTTGACCAAGCTGACTGGCCTGTTCTGCTTTTAAAATGCTGTGGCATATGTCATGATAATGGGTTATTTTCATTCCTGTATCTAAACAAATGTGTTGGGTGTTTCATTTCCAGCACAGTATTTTGACATGGACATCATCATCACTATTCTAATTCTGGAGGATTGGCCCCAAGACCATGGGGAACTCAGTTGCTTGGATTAATAGCGAGAGAGTAAACCAGGAGGTGAAGGAAATGGAGCTGGTCAAAATGACGCACTTAAAGATATGACCCTGATGGTAACTTCCAAAATATGGAGTCCAGAGGCACGTGGGGATGCAAGACTCATAGGAGTGGGCCTGATCTCCACGGTGCACAGTGAGTACAGAAGGCTGCAGCAGCAGTCCTAGTCTGTGCTGTGCAGCAACGTGCATCTCAGTGAACGTCCACATGGGGCAGGACCCACAGGGTCTCCAGGCTGCCCAACCACAGGACGTACAACTCCATCTTGATCTATTTGGCACCTGGAGCAGGGCACTGACTGTCCAACAAAGACCCACGTGCTCCTCTTGTTCCCTAGTTTCCTTATACTGACTGGGGCCATGTGACTAGCTCTAGTCAGTGAGTTCTGCTTGGCGTGGGTCAGTTTTGGGTAAAAAAACAATTAAGAGCCCATTCTCCTCATTATGCAATGAGCCCTGAAGCCATATATTGACAGGTGGTATTAGAGGATGATTGATTCTTGAGCGGGTGGCTGGGGAAGTCTTATAGAAATGGAAAAACAGTATGTGCATGGAACAACACAGCACATATGGGAGGCTGACATTTCATGAGGGGAGCACCAAAACAGGCTATTTGCAGGGAGAGTAGTGGCAATAATGAACATAAGTTGAAAATACAAATTTTATTAACCAATTTGACAAAGTCTCTATGAAGGAAGTACTGCTTGAATCTTTATTTGATAAATAAAAAACCATCCGCACAGAGACATAGACGCTCACCCAAGGTCCTGCATCTACTAAGAGAAACACCGGGATTGATATGGTTTGGCTGTGCCCCCTCCAATCTCATTTTGAATTATAGCTCCCATAATCCCCACATGTCATAGAAGGGACCTTGTGGGAGGTAATTAAATCATGGGGACAGTTTCCTCCATGCTATTCTCATGATAGAAAGTTCTCACAAGAGCTGATGGTTTCATAAGGGGCTTCCCCTTTCACCAGGCACCGATTCTTCTCCTTCCTGCCACCTTGTGAAGAAAGATGTATTTGCTTCCTTTTCTGCCATGGTTGTAAGTTTCCTGAGGCCTCACCAGCTATGCTGAAATGTGAGTCAATTAAACCTCTTTCCTTTATAAATTACCCAGACTCTGGTACGTCTTTATTAGCAGCCTGAGAACGGACTAATACAAGGATCCAAACCCAGCCAGGCAGAACCAGCTTCCGGGCCCTTAGCCTCTCTGTGTGAGGCAAGCAATGTAAGGAACAGAGAAGGCATGATAGCCCTGAGGGGGGCCACTCCAGGATTTGAGGGCCTGGAATGTTACCTGAGCTCACCCTCCTGTTTTGCTGGATCGATTTTATTCTTTGTTCACTTAGAAGATGTGAGTGTCCATGCAGTAAAAGACAAAATGAAAGGAGAGAAGAGAGAGACCTGAAGCAGAACATGTGCAGAACAGTGGTCACTGTCATTACCCATTGACGTCATGCACTCAGGAACAACCAAATGAGAACACGCAGAATGGTTCCTTACACATACAGGGAAGAAAGAAAATTGTTTATCAGCATGGAGGACAATTATCTTTCGGCTTCTGCCCAGCATACAGTAGCCTCCATTTGAGCTGTAGTGAATTTCTCAGTTTTTCAACTGCTGTCTTCATTTTTGTTCCTAGTATGGGGAGGTGGGTATTACTATCTTCATTGCTCTTGATTGTTTCTTTTTTTCCCTTCTGTACATGTTTCCTGCATAAAGGAACTCTCTAAAAGTTCATTTTCAGGGGATTGTTTTTCTTTAAAAAAAAAAAAAGAAAAGAAAAAACTCTGCAGATTTTTCTCTGCAGACTTAACGTCTGAAACACACCCAGTTCCCGCTCCCAAATAGTTTCCTCTGTACGTTTCTCTGTGTGGGTTTTCTTCCAAAGTGCCACAGGCCAGACAGGGCTCTTTTTGAGCCCATCCAAGAGGCCCTGGTGTTTCTACAGGTTACAAACACAGAAAGAAAAAGCACATTCCCCACCCCAACACTTGCCAGAGCTTGCTCTCTCTCTTTTTAGGCAAATGATGTTTTTACAGATTCCCCTTCATACTAACAACAGTGATGGATTTTCTGTTGCAACCCTTGAAATGTCTGCACACACCATGCATTATAATCAGATAAACCCTCAACCAAGTGAAGCATGGCCGTCTCATACCAGCCACTGTTGGTAGCCTTCTCTTACCTTCAGTTCTTGCCTGGCAGCAAAACTGGGCACACTCATGTCAGCGAGAAAATAAACCGGGAATATGGAATATATTAAGCTTAAGAGGAGGGTCTGGAAGGAATGAGCACTTAATTGCTGAAGGCAGCTTAGTTGCACCTGATATTAATAAATGAAATGAAGGCTGGTCAGTATTTAAAACAACCATACAAACTGGAACATGCTCATCCTAGTGAACAGAATGTGAAGAAAATCCAGAAGTTGGCAATAAATAAACTGCCTCAACTCGGTCAGCCATTTCTATTTTCTTTTTGTAAGATATTCACGGGAATCGGAATTTTGGAGGATTTCCATGAGGTTTTACTTCTTGCAATGAACTTGTATTTCCTTTCCATTGTAACAGAAAGTTCCAGGGGAGCATCAATGAGAAGGGGATGGGCATCTGCAAATACAATATGACCTAATGCAAATTTTGCTTCCTGCTTAAACTTTTTGAGACTCACAAAGATGTATGCAAAGGTAACATTCATTAAGGTAAAAATAACTAACTTTTTTTTTTAGTATGTGCTGGGTATGGACTAAGTGCTTTACATGAATCATTTCATTTAACCCTCAGTAAACTTCAACATACATTATGCTTCCCATTTTACAGATGTAAAACTGAGACTTGGAGAGGCTTAGGGACTGCCCAAGGTTACACACCTAGCTGGTGATCCACCAATTCCTAATATCATTAACTAAAATTTAGTGATCCAGGTGCTAATCATCTGGTATTATCATTTTTTATGTGAGTAGCACACACCAGTAGTTTGCATAAAACAGAGACGGTAAAATAGGCCAATGTTACAATTTTCTATGAAAGGCACAAAGGTAATATAGCATGAGGCTTCTATCTACCAAAAATTCATAAACCATTTGTTTATGAACAAGACTCACAATTGCAGTAGACCCTTGAACGACACAGAGCTTACAGGCATGCAGTCAAAAATCCACGTACAACTTCTGACTCTGCAAAAACTTTACTAATAGTCTACTGTTGACTGGAAGCCTTACTGATGACAAAAACAGTCAATTCACGTGTATTTTGTATGTTATATGTATTACATTCTTTATTCTTACCATAAAGTAAGCCAGAGAAAAGAAAATATTATTAAGAAAATCATAAGGAAGAGAAACTTTATTTACTATTCATTAAGTGGAAAAAGTGGATCATCATCAAGGACTTCATCTTAGTCTTCTTCATGTTGAGTAGGCTGAGGAAGAGGAGGGGTTGGTCTTGCTGTCTCAAGAGTGGCAGGAAAGATGGAAAAAAATCTGCATAGAAGTGGACCCGTGTAGTTCAAACCCATGTTGTTCAAGGGTCAACTGTAATGAAACTGAGTTACAATTCAAGTTAATGTATAATCTTCACTGAACTCATAGCATATTGTACCAAAGCTAAGAATCTTGTCATAAAAAGACCAACACAAGAAAACACCACCTCTCAATACTCAAATGTTCCTCTTGATGAAGTCACTGTGGCTATTGCACTGAAGTTTCTATCTGAACGTATCAATCTTCAGAATTCTTGGGGGTGGGCGTGGTATGCAGAGAAGAAGCAAGGGCCAGAAGTCAGGGAAGAAACATGAAGAGCGCCTGGCTGGTCCCAACTTCCCTCTGGTCACACTCCCTCACCCTTTGCCGCCTCATCCCTGCTATCTATCCTTGTTGAGGAAGAAGAGATGGCAGAGAAGAGAGCAGAAAGAGAGAAGGAAGTGAAAAGAGTGTTAAAGAAAGACAAAGAAAATGGAAAGGAACTTCAAAGGGTCTTTGCATTGCTCTGAAGGTGAGAAGGTAAAATTAAACCTCCAAAAGAAAACTTTTCACTGTTAGCAACAACAAGTTTTATAATACTTGCTTTCCTTGAAGAAAAGAAGATAGGCAGAGGGAAATGAGTGGATATTTCAAGGAATGTTATATAATGTCATAATGTAATGAGGGTTTGTGTGCTCTATGATGCTATGACAATTTGCAAGATTAATCCACTCAGTCTCCCATTTTTCCAGGCAGGGATTCTCATCAGGAATTCTCATCAGGGATCTGTTGAACTTAGAGGAATCTAGAAACCTGAAAGTTTTGCAAATTATTAGTTTCCGTAATTTTTCTGGGGAATGGTTCTGAAGCTTCCAGCAGCATCTCAATGGCATTTCCCAATTCTGCAAAGATTAAGAACTGCAGATTAAGGCAGATAGATTCCAGAAACTTTCGCTTTAAAGTTCTGACTTGGCAGGCAATTGGGAATCTTTCCACAGAGTGCTTTCCTCAAAAGGATAAAATAGTGACTTTACAGACTTTCCAGTAGCCCCAATATTGCATCAAGCCCTTTCCAGGCAAGAATCCATATCCTCTTATCATTTCTCTTATGATCGGGTTTAAAGTTTTCTCACCCTCCACCAGTTGCTTCTAAGTATGCCCTGACCTGTCAATTTCTCCTTAATGCATGGCACCGTAAAGTGAGCACTGCAATCCAGGATGAGTCGACCCATGAGGAAGCAGGCACTGCCCACCTTATTTTGAACACTATGTTTCTGTTATAAAACCAAAGATCCCAAGAAGTTTTTTGAAAGATGCGTAATCCTTTTATCTGGCAGGGATTTTTAACAAGTAAATTTCCTAAATCTTTCCTCATGTGTTACCTCTGAACTCAGTCACTTTCGACTTATCTCATATGTATACACTTGAGTGTTAGAAGACTAAAGAGCAGGATTTTATATTTATCTCTTTTTAATTTTATCTTGTCTAATTCAGTAAATGTTTAGCAAAGTGCATCAAAATATTCTGGAAGCTCAATTTCTCATCCAACGTTAATAGTTGTCCCTCCCAGCCTCGTGGGTTTATTTATCATGATCTCAAAGGCCTATCCAAGTCTCTGGTTTCCATATGGACAGGAGCAGGAGACCAAAGACTAGCAGCTCCTCCTATCTGATGCTGATTTAGGTTGATCAATGAATCAATGCTCTTTAGCTTTAAAGCATTCAACCAATTGTCAATTCAGCAGATTAGAATGAAATTCAGCCCACATTTCTCCATCTTGGCAATTTGAATATCAGGCAATTTTTTAAGAAACTTGCTGAAACCTAGATACTCTTCTTATGCATAGCATTCTTAGATATTTTCCACTCTACCTCATGTCAACTATTGCAGAGAGACAGATTTTGGCTTAACAAAGCTGCTTGGGGCTGGAATACACCTGCTTCAGGTGGTGAGGTCTGTCATTGAAGGTTGAAAACATCTGGCTGGAATAAAATAGGAAATAAATAGGAATAAAATAGGAAAGATTTGGGTATCAAACAAGAGATTGAATTCTGTATCTGTATAGTGACTTGAGACTCTGAACATTTTTGACTATAAATGATGCTTCATGGGTGTTGAGTAAGTCAAATGGTAGCTTCAGGTAAGATTTGATTCAAGGATCAATGATGTCATCATGATCCCTTTCTGTTCTTCTTTTGTGTGCCGGAGTGGTTCTCAGGCTGTCTCCCCTTACTGTAGTCAGTTGGCTACAGCACCTTACTGAGCCCAGAGGAGAGGAGAATGTCTATAGTCTAGCATGCCTTGCAAACATATTAAGACTTGCACTGATTTAGACTGGATTAGGTCATGTGTCTATCCTGCAACAATCACTGTGGCCACAGAGATGAGATACGCTGTTCTGGTTATCTATTGCAACATAACAAATCACTTATCTCCCATGGTTTCTGTGGGTTAGGAATTTGAGTAAGCTCAGCTAGGTGACTTTTCCTGGGGCCCCTCATGGATTTGCAGTCAGATGGCGGTTGGGGCTAGAACAGTGGTGGGGAAGAGGAGTTGATGGTGCTAGGAGCTACCTGGCCATCTTTTTTTCCTTAAGGCAGTCTTGAGGCCTCTCTATGTGGTCTCTCCAATTGTGCCAGTTTGGGCTTCCCCACAATATGGAGGCCTCCAGGCCATGAGACTGCTTGCATACAGTGTCCCAGGAGAATAAGGTGTAAGTTTTTGGCATTTCTGTGGTCTAAACTCAGAAATCACATAATGTCTCTTCTGCCCTACTCTATTGGTTGAAACAGTCACAAAAACCCACCCATATTCAAAGGTAGGGTACATAGACTCTATCTCTTGATGGAAGAGGGGCAAGATTCTAGAAGAAACTTCTAGAAGAACAGTCATCCTTGGAAAATATAATCTTTCACATATGCTAATGGGCTTAATCCAATCAAAACGTGGCCCTAAGCTAAAAGCCCAAAAACAATATCCCAAAGTAAGCCTGGTTGGTTGGGCATGGTGGCTCACACCTGTAATCCCAGCATTTTGGGAGGCTGAGGCAGGAGGATCGCTTGAGCCCAGGAGTTCAGGACTAGCCTGGGCAATATACTGAGACCCCATCTTTTTTTTTTTTTTTTTTCAGTGGAAAATAACTTTTATTGAGACCCCACCAACTGCAAAATCTGTTCCTGGCATTAAGCTCCTTCTTCCTTTGCAATTCGGTCTTTCTTGAGTGGTCCCATGAATGCTTTCTTCTCCTCCATGGTCTGGAAGCGGCCATGGCCAAACTTGGAGGTGGTGTCAATGAACTTAAGGTCAATCTTCTCCAGAGCCCGCCGCTTCGTCTGCACCAGCAAGGACTTGCGGAGGGTGAGCACCCGCTTCTTGGTTCCCACCACACAGCCTTTCAGCATGACAAAGTCATTGGTCACTTCACCATAGTGGACAAAGCCACCCAGAGGGTTGATGCTCTTGTCAGATAGGTCATAGTCAGTGGAGGCATTGTTCTTGATCAGCTTGCCATCCTTGATAAGGTAGCCCTGGCCAATCTTATAGATCTTCTTGTTGATCTCAGTGCGGTGATGGTAGCCTTTCTGCCCAGCGCGTGCCACAGAGAAGGCTACACGAGCAGGATGCCATGCCCCAATACAGGCCACCTTGCGCAGGCCTTGGTGGGTCTTGCGGGGCAGGTTCTTGGTGTGCCAACGACTGGTGACCCCTTTGTAGCCTTTGCCCTTGGTCACCCCGATGACGTCGATCATCTCATCCTGCCCAAACACTTGGTTCACAGGTACCTGCTGCTCGAGCCTCTCGCGGGCCCAGTCCAGCTTCTCGGCCACGGTGCCTCCGTTCACCTGGATCTCCATCAGGTGGGCCTTCTTCTGGCGCAGAGGAAGCAGGCGCATCTGGGTGTGGGCAATGACACGGATGACTTGGCAGTACTTCTTCATGCTGCTGAAGTCCTTCTCCAGCTGCTTCTTGTCATCCTCATCCTGCCATTTCTTGCAGTACTTGGTAAAGGCCTTCTTCTTAGATTTATGCCAATTCTTATAGAAAGGCCTCTTGCATTCATCACTGATGTGCTCAGCAAAGACAGTCTTGAAGGTCCGGAGGCCTCGAGGGGTTTCCACGTAGCCCACAATGCCCACAACCACCATGGGTGGTGTCTCTACAATGGTCACAGCCTCCACCACCTCCTTCTTGTTCACCTTGGATCCTGGCCTGTCGACTTCCCGCACGATGTGAGTCATGCCAGCCTTGTATCCCAGGAAGGCTGTGAGGTGGACCGGCTTGGACGAGACCCCATCTTTAAAAATTTTTAAAAAATATATCAAAGTAATCCAGGCTGTTATAGATGGGAGAAGAGGGGTGTAGATGGCAGAGAACAATCCCTCCTTCTATGTGAATGGGGACCAAAGCACAGGTGCAGAGGGATGAGGTCACTGTATTCTACCTACTTTAATTTTTTAATACAGATTTCTAAAACTACTTTATCATATGACAAATTTTGCCAAGAACTTATATTTACAACCAAAACTAAACACAACAGTGTTTGATTTTTTAAAAAGAAAACATTAAGTTACACATCATTAACTTAGATCTGCCAATGGAGAATCCATCTTGATGCATTAGGCTGAGTTTTCTTTGTGCTGGTTATAAACCGATTAATGGTATTAACAAAGGTGGGGGATCAAGGAACTATTTTAAGGGGATGAACAACTAGCTTTAATGTTGCTGAAGAGAAAAGGTGCTAATTATAAATATTTCTGAGAATCTGTTCATTAAACACTTTTGAGATTACAAAAGTTATTTCTTGTCTGCATTCTGTTATAAAAGTTTTAAATTCAAGTAAGAATTCAGTAAATACAGATAAAATGTATATAGAATTAGGCTTATTTCTTTAAAAATAGTCAATAAATCAATATTTTTGTGGTTTTGTCAAAGTGACATTGACATACTCCTAATTAGAGTCAGGCTTTATATATTGTTTTTAATTGGGAGAAATATGTACCAAAATAAATACGAGCTTTATTATTATAAATTCATATTTAAAAGGTAAAAAACTGCTGTGTGTCTGTGGCATTGCTGTTTTAAAGATTTCCTTGCATCCCCTCAAGAATGGCAGATAGTGTAATTACAACATTCCTGCTGTGAACTTTTCTTTGTTTTCTAAATACAGTAAGTGTATCCGAAAACTTATTAAAATGAAATCCCCCTACCCTCTCACTCTTCATGACTGTCAGCTTCCAATAAGCCCATACTGATGGTACTGATGGTGGCCAATTGCCCCTTGGCCTTTGCTTTATTATAATTGCCCAATGGGTTCATCCTGCCTGCTGCACAGATAAGACCAATCTTCTGAGACAGCAGTATTACAGTAGAGAAAGAGTTTAATTATCACAGGACTAGCCAAGTGGCAAATGGGAGTTTATGACTCAAATCAGTCTCCCTGAGAATTCAGAGGCTAGGGTTTCTCAAGGCAGGGGACTAGGGAATGGGGAATGCTGATTGGTTGTGTTAGGGATAAAATCATAGCTGTCTTCTTACACTCTGTCAGTTCCTGGGCGGGATCGCAAGGCCAGATGAGCCAGTTTCATGGTATGGGGTACCAGTCCAGGTGGCACCAGCTTGTTCATTGGAATGCAGTCTGAAAAATACCTCAAGTACCAATCTTAGATTTTGCAATGGTGATGTCACCTATAGGAGCAAATGGGGAAGTTACAAAGCTTGTGACCTCTGGCTACAAGGCTCCTGAACCATAATTCTAATCTTGTGGCTAATTTGTTAGTCTTGCAAAGGCATATTTGGTCCCTGAGCCAGGACGTAGTTAGTTTCAAGAAGAGACTGTTATCATCTTTGCTTTAAAGTTAAACTAAATTCCTCCCACAGTTGGCTTGGCCTATGCCCAGAAACAAACAAGGACAGCTTGGAGGTTAGAAGCAAGGTGGAGTCAGGTCAGATTTCTTTCACTGTCATAATTTTTCTATGTCAGATTTTTCTCACTGTCATAGTCTTTGCAAAAGCAGTTTCATTGAACTCCATTCTGCTCATGGAAGAGTAGCTGCCAAGACTGGAGCTGGGGTGTTAAATGCGTGGAAAGACACTCAGCCTATGCCTCCCTCTACCCGCCAACACCCACAGCCTGCCCATCAACAGCCCCATGCTCAATCATCCTAGGAATCTGCTCTACTGCTCTACTGTTTGGCGGTGGCTCTAGATTACTGAAGCTTTCTTCTCTCAGATGCTTGCTGTGCCAACAGTGTGTTTAACAAGGAACAGCTAAGACATTGAGTGTTCAAACAATGGTCAATTGTTGTGTCTGTATGAATTCAAGCAGCAGACTTGCCTGATTGCTTCATTTTTCTTTTTACCAGTTTGACTAACACAGCCTATTATTTTAACATTAGGTAGACTTTTTTAGTCACAAAAACCTACTCTCCATTTTTTAATGCCTTGCTAGATATACTTATTGCTGAATGTATGGTTTCTCTGCCTGTTAGCAGTGTTTTACCAGCTTTTGCCAACACAGCTTGTGCCCTATCTGCAGAGGACAAAGAAATGCAGAGGCCTAGAGAACAAGTCCATGCTCTCCCGTTCCCTGTTCAATGTCACAAGAGAGGCCCTCCCACACACCCTGTTGCACTGGAATGGACACAGAACCCTCAAGCTGTCAACAGTGACTTCCCACCCTGGGACCCCCTTCCCTCTCCCCTCTTCTGGCCTCCCCAGTCACTTCCAAGTTCCCATTTCTTCCACTTCTTCCAAATAATGCCTGCCCATCTTCACAGTGAGCACCTGGACACCACACTCACCTTCTCACCAGAAGTGCGAGTATCTCAGAGAGCGTTTCAAGGCAAGCCAAGGGGCAGAGCAACAGTGACTCTGGTGGCTAGTCCAAAGGCAGTGGAAAGTGGCCACTTCCCTGGGAGCCATAAGAAGGACCTTACAGTCTCACTTGGGCCCCATGAAGCTCTGGAGTATCATTCAAGGACTCCACATTTAGATTCTCCAAATGGCCAGAAATGTGCTGATTAACAGTTCACGAGGAACCACGTGGGTGCCACAGGGTGCTGAAGGTTGCATGGCTGCGAGAAGATGTTCAAATACACCTGATAGGTGCTTCCTGCCCCATCCCACAGTATTAACCATGTGTTTCTGAAATTTTGACATCTAGATCCTCACTGACACTGGAGGGACTGCTCCTCCCAGGGCTAGTCAAGTCCTAGAGACAGCAAATGACTCCCCCATGAGTGTGCCCTTCATGTGCAAACCACACAATCCAGAGTCCACATGCAGACCCTGTCTCCTCTAGCAGGCTCTGCCATGCTGGGCCTCTATTTCCCTGCCGTAATCACCCCAGGGCCAGGTGCCAGACAACTGGAAACAGCCCCTATGCCCCAGACCCAACAGAAATTATTCACACTAGCCAGTCCTAAGCCTGCTCATCCTATCTCTCCAGTTTCTTCCCTCGGAAACCTCGGCCGAGGCTCTTGCCCGTGTTTCCTCTAGCTTCTCTGCCACCTGCCCGACCCTGGTGCTTCTGCATGGGGCCCTGAGCATCATAGTGTGACCCTCCTCTCAGGAACTGAGTGACAATGGCAATCGTCTCATCTGTTGGCTTCACCGCACCTGAAAACCTGCAATTTATACCACCAACACCACTTTCTGCCAGAAAAATCTGTCCTAACCAGCTCCTCTGGCTGGGTTTACACATATTCTTATCACAGCTGCCAAGATCATGGTCACCACCAAGTCTTACCTGTGCAAAGGGGATAATGATAGAGCGAGGATGGTATGAAGAGCACGCTAGGCACAGGCAGTGAGCTCTCAGCCCAGGTCTGGCGCTAGGAGGTGCTTGGTGCATCTCAGCTCTGATTACGATGATGACAAACTGTGCACCTCGAGGCCTCCAGGTCACCTCTGAGCGCCAGACACTTCCCATTCCAGCCCCTGTGCATTGTCCTGAGCAATGCTTGTCTGCCTGTTAACGCCAGCTCTGTGGATGAGAAGCCTCTCAAAACCCTTCCCCCGCACACCTCAGCAAGAGCAGCTGCTGCAGCAACACTGGGAACCCTCGAGTCTGAAGCCGGTGGGGAAGGGGCTCAGAATCTGCTTACCTGAGAGCTCAGGGAGCCTCCAGAGAGATGACTCACCTCACCTGGAGAGAGACAGCCAGAAAAGGCTGCTTACCCAGCAGCCGCTCCTCTGCCGTGCAGGAGAAACAGCAATTCTTTCCCTTAGATTTGTCTCTGGCCCAGAACCACCCCCATCTGATTCCCGAGGAGAGATGGGGGTGGGAACAGGGGTTTGGGGGTTATGGTTGAAGCTGAATGAGCTTCTTTCTCTTAAAACTCCAAACATCAACATTCAAGGCAGTACAGCTGAAGGAACACAAAAGAACATAAACAATTATTGGACTCCAGTTAATAACATGTGTGGGAACAAAGGCACTGATGTTTGCAGCTGACTTTGAAAAGTCTAAAAACAATAAGCTGGATGGATGGGTAGCTGCACAGATGTGTGGAAAGGAAAGAGAGCTGAGGGCCAACAGCTGCGATGTATCTAGATGTGGCTATGTGAACCACCGTATAATTCTTTACATTCTTCTGTATGTGTAAAATATTGGGGACAAAAGGGACCAGAGACGTCTTCCTTCTTCAGCATGGAAGGCAGAGTGGCCCTAGTATCCCGGGCATTCCAGGCCTCCGCAGCAGGAATGGAGGCAGATGGCAGCCAAGCAGCTGGGGAGCCGGGCAGTGGCAGGAGCACCTGGCAGAAGGGGCTTCGCTGCGGAGCACCCGAATCAGTACAGGGCATCTTGGAGAGCTTCACAGGAGGGGAGCCCCCACTGCCGAGCAAAAGAGGGAGAAAATGTTGGGGCCACACAGTACAGGGTGGACTTGCTCAAGAGCCCCCTGGAGACCCATCCCAGGACTCATCTGAAGACACTTTGCAGATGTCTTGACCCCTGCATTAAGAGACCCAGTGGAACACTGGTTATAGCTAGAAATGCACATATTTCCCCAAATTACTCTACAGATTTGTTTCCATCAGGAAATTTCAAATCCTCAAGTATAATTATATTTGACTTTTTTTGAGATGAATCTTCTTTTTGTAAAGTATCACTTCCTCTGGAACAGCAGGGTTATTATTTAACAAGTTTAGCAAAAAACAAACAAACAAAAATTTCAAATAGAACGTAATCAAAGTTCTCTCCCTGATCCATCCCAATTGTACACTTCATCTTTCAATGATGAATTGGATTCCTGTCTAGGAAGCCCAGAATCCATTAAACTCCCCAAACTGGGTCTTAGTTACAGCACAACTGAGAAGCCATGTTTCAAACATGGAAGTGAGAATGAAGGACTTGACTTGCCAAATTACTGCCACACAAGCCCGATTTTCTCTACTAGCGGAGGCAGACCAATGGGAAGTGAACACCAAGGTCCATTTGTGAGTGAGCTCCCAATCCATGAGCAAAATAGTTTTGAAAACTTTAGGGAAACATTTGAATATTTTCCAGATATTAAGGACTCTTCCAACTTCTTTATTCAAATCCAAGTATGAATGACTCAAAAACGTTAATTGAATCTTCCCACATGGACCAAGTTTTTTAATGAACATAAAAAAGTATGACTGATTGACATGCAAAAACTAGATGCAAAGATACAGAAGACTAATTTCTTACATCCCTCATGGACAAGATACTTATATCTTAATTACTTTGATTCTGTTCATTTGTAATAGGTCTCCTAAACTACTCACCAGCCAGCAATTTCTTATTTTGCAAATGCTGTCAGCCATCACTGGGGCTGGGTGGTATCAATAGGACAGAATGGTGGAGGGAACTCAACCGACACACAGGTTCCTTCCAGCTGGGTGTGCAGGATCAGGCTGATGCAGGTTGTGGTCTCAACTTTCACATAAATCACTGCAGAAGTGGCTGGGGCTCAGAGACCAGACAGACACATGGTGAGAGGAAATGCAAAGGAGATGTCGGCGAACAGGACAGCATCCTGAGCACCTGGCAATAGACAGTGCCAGCTGGTAGGGACAGGGGCTCCCAGAGGCCAGGCAGGAACATGCTCAAGGGAACATGACAAGGATTCCTGCAGAGATTGAGTCACAAAGACCCAGCAGAGCACAGTCGCTCTGTGCTCAGAGTAGGAAGCTGAAAGCGGTCCTGAGTTAACATCATGAAATCCCCCCTTGGGAGACAGAACCAGCCTCAGAGGCTGGGGGCAAGGCTGACCCTAGTGGTAACCCATGATGGGGTCACAAAGGCTATGACAGGAGCCCGTGCATCAGATATTGTATTAGTCTGTTCTCATACTACTGTAAAGAAATGCCTGAAACTGGGTAATTTATAAAGAAAAGAGGTCAAATTGGCTCACGATTCTCCAGGCTGTACAGGAAGCATGACTGGGGAGGCCTTGGGAAACTTTCAGTAATGGCAGAAGGGAAGCAGCACATCTTACATGGCTGGAGCAGAAGAAAGAGAGCTAAGGGGGAAGTGCTACACACATTTAAACAACTAGATCTCTTGAGAACTCACTCACTATCATGAGAACAGCAAGAAGGAACTCTGCCTCCATGATCCAATCACCTCCCATCAGGCCCCTCCTCCAACACTGGGGATTACACTTTAACATGAGACTTGGGCAGGGACACAAATCCAAACCATATCAGATACCAAGTCGAAGCTTTGGGGAAACAGGGGATCAGGTATGACCCTATCCAAACAGGAGTGTCCTGAAAACAGTATGTGTAGTTGTTTAAAATTAATTCTCTTAAAATTCAGCATGAAATGAGGTTAAATGAATAACTGTGGCTTACCGTAAAGAAGAAATGCTAGCAGGTTGGAGCTCACAAACTTCACCCCATGCCACATTTCAGTGGGCTGAGCACAGTGTAGGCCCTTGGTGTTTGCTGGTTAGTTCTGAAGCAGGCTTCTCCAGGAGCAGAGTCAGTGGTCAACATCCATGATGAGAAATGAGGCACTAATTATCTCACTAATGGTGAGACTCTATCACCCTCACCCCACCGTCCCCTCAATCCAACATCAGTTTGACTTCGATGTTCAAACTCTCACAATTAAAGATTAATTCCTTTGACTTTAAGCTTTATCCCCTATTGCAATACTAACTACTGTAACGTTAGTAATGGTCCTTTACCACTGAGTAGACATGAATCCCTAAAAGCCTTCCTTGAGAACATTTTGATCGAGGAAAAGAAGCAGAGAGTGTAAAAATATTAGGAAACTGGTATGGCACCAAGAGGCATGTGTGCTACAGAGAAAGTCCCAGGGAGGGGGCCCAGGAGGCAGGATTCACCACCTCATGTTTTATCTAAGACCTTCTTTACTGGATATCTCACTTGATTTAAGGACAGAGCTAATGAACTCATACAGAGCATGAAAAAAGGTTCTTTTCCAGCACATTCACTTCTTTTTACCCTTAACCCAGGCCAGAAACAATTTAAAAGATTTTGGCAAGAAATGAATGACTGTGCATAGCCAACCATCTCCCCTGGAAGGATAACTCAAAGGACAGTGCCTGCTGAGGGGTGTCAGGGTCTCAACTTCAAAGCCGAGTTGAGCCAGATGGGAGGGGCTGCCTCAGTATCCCTGAGGGGTCAATAGGGGAGATGACCCTGCAGGGTACTGCCTGGGGTCACAGAACCCAGGATCTATGGCTGGACTTGAAAGCAGAATTGGCTTTTGAGGCTAGGTAAAACTGAACTTTAGTCCAAGAAAGAGATGAATGTTGGGTCTGGGAAATGGAGCAAACGTCAAGAAGAGAGGCAAATAAATCGCACTGGTGCAGAAATAATGAAAGCAGGCATTCATCAAACACCCACTGAGGCCTGGGCTCAGCGAGCTACCCACCAGGCAGTCTTCAAAGTGCCTTAGGTATATCATTTATTTGAAGTCTCAAACAACTCCAGGAGGTGTTAACTACTGCTATCTTGATTTTATGGATAAGAAAGCTGAGGCTGAGAAGCTAAATGATTTAGTCAATTTGTTAGTAAAATTGCTAGTTAGTAAAAAGTTGAGATAGTGTTCCAAGCTAGGAGTAAAAGGTTTTATATAAATGAGAACGCACGATTTATTACTCTCTGAAAACTTCCTCTAGTGGCTGTTAGGAAAATATTATCAAAGGATTATGATTCCTTCTTTTCCAGAGAACTCTTGCTCTGAAGCCAACCTGTAAGGCGTCTCATTTGAGCCTGCAAATCTGGAAAAATCCTATTCTGGGTAATCCATTCACAGAAAACATCGAGGAACCAAAGCTTCTTATGTATGGACCTTAGATTTCCCCAACACCAGTGGGCAGTGCAGGGGTACATTCATGGCAGAGGCGGCCACAACTCCCATCCCCACTCCCCGGAGCTCTGGCCTCCAAGGGAAAAACACCTTTTGCTTGTGTGTGAAGTTTAGAAAGAGGTTAGTTTCTGAGTCCCACTGACCCCCAAAACTGGTTTCTTCTGAGACCCTAGGCATCAGGTTAATGTTATCAAACCTATGGAGAAAAAAGAATATAGATTTTGAGAGAAAAGTAGATAAATGTTCCCTTCATCCATTACTTAAAAAACAAAACAAAACACTACTGTACCTTGAAGAACTGCACATCCACTTTGTGTCTGGCGTTTGCATTTTCACATTTCATTAGGGATGACTTGGCAGGAAGCAACCCACTCCTACGCACACAGGCTTGAGCAAATGGGGCACAAGGGAATCTCTCAGAACCAAAGGCAGGAAATTGAGTTGGGACACTCTCTCCATTCCCAGTCTCTGGCTGCAGTCAGGCGGCCTCTCTGGGCTTCTCTCTGCACACCTGCTCTATGGACCCCCTTGATGCCCACTCAGAGTTCCAACTCCCTCTTAGCTTCCGTTCCCGTGTGACTTTGGCTCGTTGGGGTTCTAACACTGGCCTCGGCTCTACATGACCTGAAAAATCCAAGGCTCAACTACCTGACTTCAATTTCTGGGCTTCTTCATTTATAATCTCAAGAGTGAGTTAAACACGCTCACCTGAGCCATTGGGGTCAGGCAGCTACTTCCGGTCCCCTCAGCTAAGGAAGAGTAGGGAGATAAAACTACTTAATATATTCTCCACCACCTAAGACCAGCCCTGCAACTGGGCTATGGGCAATTCCAAGTGGGAGGTGTGGCTGGCAAGGTTCTAATTCTATTAGGTGGGCATTATTATTCTCATTTTGCATATGAGGCGAGAGGCTAAAAAAAATGTATTCACCATCACAGTATTAGTAGGTGCAGAAATGGAGTTTGAATTTAGGTTGGTTTGTATCTGTGACCTATTGCAGTGTAATAAACTCGCCCAATACTTGGTGGCTTAAAGTGAAACCCGCCCCATTTACTTGCAGTTCTGTGGGTTGGCTGGGCAGGGCTCGGCGAGGATGCTCAGCCCAGTTTCATACGTGTTGCATGGGTTCTCTCCTCTGGAAGACCCCAGATGGCCTCTCTCAGATGTCTGCCCTCCGTAGGACCTCTGTCTACTCATGGTCTTTCATCTTCCAAGGCTTCTCTTTGCTTGTGGAGGCTTATTCTTAGGGTCCCTCTTTCTTGACATGGTTTCTCCAGCCAGCCCAGTCTGGAGGGGAAGGGCAATGAACTCTACCTGTGGACAGGAGTAGAGACAAAGTCACATGTCAAAAGGGCATCGGGACTGGCCAGGATTGTAGCAGCCATCCTGGGAAACAACCTCCACAGAACCCAAACCCATGCATGTTATGCAATGCCAACACCCCCAAGGCCCTTCTGAGATCTTTGGAACCTCTTCCAAAGGCGGCCTGAATCCCAGACTACAACTCAGGGCTGAACGTGACCTCTTTGACCAGCTTGGTGTCCTCTTTGAGCCGGCACTAAGTTAAACCAGGGGAATACACAAGTGAGTCAGGCACGGCCCCTGCCTTCCCAGAGATGTAGTCTCCTGAGAGAAGGACTCGATGCAGACAAGTTAGGTAAGGCTCAATCCCCTCTGGAGGACAAGAACTTTCAATGCAGGAAGCATAAAGATTGCCAATTAGTCTGAGTCTATGAAGTACCTTCTTTTTCTTGGCAATGTGTTAGACTGGGCTACTCAAAGACCTTAGAAATAAACATTTAAACTAGGCAGTTGCTAAATTCATAAGTTTTTAAAATGTAACATGATGTTTTTTAAGAAAAAAATATACCATCTCTACCTCATAAGCTGGAAACTCAGCCAGAAACAGAGGAGAGGGGTAGACAGCAGGAACAGACAGATGGGGGTGCGTGCTCCTTCTATCAATGGCAGATGCCAAAAAGCCAAACACAAGGAAACCCAGGAGCAACCCACTGTGCTTTGACAGTGTCAGGTGGTAGGAGCCAGGCCCAGGGAGGGCAAAGTTCCCAGGGTGCTCACCCTGCTGAGCCTAGATCCTGTCATTGACTACAGCAAAGGGACGTTGACACTCATGCATCTCAGCAAGGCCATGGCTCGGTGCCTCCTCCATCCTTCTGAGACCTGATCTGAGATGGGTCTATCATTTATTTTAATTCTCAAACAACTCCAGGAGGTGTTAACTCCCTGCAGTCCACCATGGGGCCCCAGCATGTGACATTTTTCTGCCCTTGGATAAGCCTGCTTGTCCTTGAAAGCCTGGCTGCTTTCCTCAACCTGCCCGCTACTTTGCCAAGGTGAACCCAAGACTCACCTCCAGCTTGCTATTTATCCCCCATCCATTACTGAGGGCCTCCCATGAGGCATGCATAGAGCTACTCCAGAGGCACTAAAATACCAAGGTATTTCACTCCGGAAGCCCACAGCCTAGCAGCAAGGACAGAAATATACATTTTTATGTGGAAACCAAAGAATATCTAAAAGCTTGCCATTTAGCAACCAGTCATTTCTTGTTTCATTTACAATTTTTGGACTTGATTTTTTTTTCTTTTTATGTGTGTGCACACACTGTGTTTTCAGAGGTTTTTGTAGGTGGTAAATCATACTGGGAGGTTCAGGAGCCGTGTCACTTGCAGAGGTGTCACTTGCAGACGTGTCTGAGGGGCTGATCTTTGCGCTGCAGCCAAAAATACCGTAAATAAATAATAAGCCCCACCAGATGTTAGAAACCAGGCTGGGAGGTGTGACGATGAGACTTCATAGCCACTGGGGTTTGAAGATCTTATCTGATGCTGATGGCTTTTGCCAAAGGGCTCCATCATTTGCAAGGAGGGGTGGGGATACTTTATATGAGGAATCCGGCTTTGCCGAAGCTTTCCAGGTCTAATTACACAGCTTCGGCTGTGTTTAAGGGAGGGGATCCTGGGAAGGAAGCTAGGCATAGGGTGAATCGTTCTTGAGCTCTGAATCGGATTCCTATAAGGGCAACCTGCTACTGCCGTAGCTGCACAAACATGCCTCTCACCTGAAGGAATCCGAATTTGATATTTTATTCCTAAAAGAATAAACTAGGAGCCAGTATTTTCTTGTGTGTGATTTACCTGAGAAAATGCATTTTCTCCAATGTGCCTTTCATTCTTTCCATGCTGCTCTGTCACCTTCCTCCTTCTCCCCTAATTCCCTTTCTCCTCACTCACCCTCTAGGTTTTATCTGCCCCTTTCTATCCTGGGTTATCCTCAAAATAGAAATGTACTCTCTTACGGGTAACACAGGAAGGTATTTCTTCGTGCAACTTCAGACCCTGTGGGTACTGGGTCTCTTCCTCAAAGTTTTAGAATTGGATAAAGGGCTTCCCTTGTACTGAAAGCAGCTTGAGCCAGAGTATAGAATATTCTTCCTAGGGTATTTTCTAGCACCAAAGTCAGTGGCCCCTCCTGGGAGACTCAGGTTGCAAGTCTGAGTAATGAACACGGATTCCATGGAAGTCACGCCACTCCCACTGAGGACATTCCTGGCCCAGCCTCCTGATGGGAAAACGCTCTTCCATCGGCAAATGGCCAGACAGCCAGGAGAGCTGGTAAATCTTAGGGAACTCAAAATTATTTGACTTTTTTTTTAAAGGCTACCCAAAATAGCCTCAACGTTTCCTCCTCTAGTTCTTTGCAGTCATTGTTATTGATGATGCACAGATGATTAACTTTATCTGTAAAGCATTAAAGAGATATTCATGGGGTGAAATCAGTGTATAGTGCATTTCACAGACACACACACCACAATCCCCAAGTGAAACCAGGAAATCCCTCACAGCTGTTCAAATAAAAGGTCATACAAATATAAGCTTATTCCAGAGCCATAGGCACGAGTTCGGGACTCTTGAGACAAGTCCCCAAAATGCCCTTCTCCAGCCACCTTCAATCCTCTGGGACTAGGAAGTGGTATCCAGGCTAAACCCCACTGCCTCTGGTAGCAGAGTCCCTTTAAACCCTGCCCAGGGGGAGCCCTTCTGAGCCTCTTGTTTCTGCGTCAGAGAGAAGTCATGGGAAATATTGACCCTCGGGGACCAGAAGAGGTTTCTTATCTAAAATCCTTCACAGTTCTCAGGCTGTGGCTGACTGTGGGGTCTGAACCTTGTGCTCAGAGGATGATGTAAATACCTATGCCCAGAAACAGCACAGCCCCTGGATGGCATTGCTGATGGATTCACCTGGAGTCCTTACAGCGACTCCTACCTGGAAGCAGAAGTGGAAGGGGCAAAGGAGCTCTCAGAATGCAGAAATGGTTCCCTGGAATTTAATTGTTTGTTTTCAAATCTCCATCTGCTTTCTATGGCTATAGGGCTGTCTCATCTTTTCCCACCCAACACATACCTGCTCTGTCTCAGATACTGAAGAAGATTCTTCATTTAGATTGGGCCTGAGGTGGTTTAAAAGCATGGCCTCCAATGTTTTGGCTTTCCGTCACAGGTGAGACCTCTCTCCCTTTGACTCTGGAGGGTCTGTGACTGCTCTGACCAATGGAGGGTGGTGGTAGTGATCCTCTGTAACCTCCAAGGATGGGGATAGAAGGCCATGCCTACTAGAACACTCACTCTTGGAACTCCGAGCCTCTGGATTATAAGTCAACTGCCCTAGCACCACCATGCTGGGAGGAAGCCCAAGCCACACCTCAAAGCCACATAAGGGCACTCTGCTGGAGGACCCTGACCTCACATCATCCCAGGCCAAGCACCAGACATGTGAGCGAAGAAGCCTTGGGTGACTCCGGCCCTAGCTGTGTCAGTCACTGTCAGACATTCTTGTCTTCCCAGCCATGGCCTCAGGCTTTGTGGAGCAGAGATAAGCCATACCTAGTGTACCACGTTTGAATTTTGGTCCCACAGAATTCATAAGCATAATGAAATGCTTGTTGCTGTACGTCACCCGGTCTTGGGGTGGTTTGTTACACAGCACCAGCTAACCAGAGTGCAATCCAAGCTGCTTTCTCACCCCGGCCCTCAAGGACAACCCATAGATTTCTGAGTTCAACCAACAACAGGCACCAGCACATGTCTTTTGTGTGCTAAGTACTCTGGTGGGAGGGGTTGGTATAAAGAGAATGAAAGCCCTGGCAAAGACAAAGAGTTAGAGACACCTGCCCATAGCCAAGTGCTCCTTGTTGCATATAAACAAATGAGGGTTCTGTTTGAGGAGGAGGACATGCTGCTGTAGGTGGAGCTGGATGAGGACAGGGGTCTTTCCACTACCTGTAGATCACACAGCATCAGGGGTACTAATTGCGCCAGGTTCTGGGAGTTGCAGTCCACGGCGGCAAACTCACCTGGAACACAATGTGACATGTGTTTCCTGGAGTCTGACCACCTTGCCTCTGGCAATTGACACAGAGATTGCAGTCTTCCAAAAGCTCTTCCAGAGTTCATTCTAGTCAGAATTGAAAGTACACTGCCCCTGCCCAGGTGGCAGAGACTAATCTCTGGGAATGGGAAGAACACTTTAAAAGAGGCAGGAAAAAGCACCCTAGCGGGCACCCCTGCCAACACATGCAACACATGAAGATCATGTTTGTAAATCAAGACACCACAGCAGAGAATTCAGAATCCTTCCCCATGTCCTCAGCTCTGCCCCACGGTGTCTCCCAACACCTGCCAGCTCTGCCCCACGGTGTCTCCCAACACCTGCCTCCTTGCAGGCAAGCCCCAGGGACGCCAAAGACACAAGAAATCCAGACAACCAGACACTCACGCAGGAGTTAAAGACCAAATTCCAAGGGCTGAAGTTCTCTGGCCAACAATGACTTCACATTCTTGGGAATAAACTATTGCCCAGATGCACGAATAGAAGATCCATGTGCAAAACAAGCACAGGGACCAAGATAGGATTTGCACAGGCAGATCCACTGTGAGACTTGGTTTCCCCCAGCCAGTTCCCCCACAGCAGATTGGACAAGCAGGGTCACACCTGCCTGGCGGGGGATGCTTTGGTTCCGCCCCAAAGTCAGTGTGTCCTCAGCAGATAACCCCAGAACGGTAATACCTTGGGGCTGCACTTACTTGGAAGTCCCACTCAAATATCTCTGTCCAGAAAACTAGCTGGCAAATATTCTTTCTCTCTGTTTTAAATTTAAAAGAAACAAATGTCTTAGAATGGTGAGAAAATATAATTCCACATTCCCTTCTATGGGTCTTTGCTTCATAGCAAACCTGAAACATTTCAGTTCCACATCCAGCATTGGCAGCTTATATCTACAGAAAAGGAAACCGAGGTGGTCATTTGGGGAGAAGTTGGTGAAAATCAAGATGCTTATAAGTAAAAACGAGATCTTTCAGCAGTGAGTTCCTTGTGGGTAGGGGTGTGTCTTCTCCCTTTTATCAATACCATTATGCCTAGCACTGAATGGGGATTGTAATAAGGATAGAATGAGTGAAGAATAGCATAGCATAGCATAGCATAGCATAGCATGGCATGGCATGGCATGGCACGGCACGGCACGGCATAGAATAGCATGGCATAGCATAGCATAGCATAGCATAGCATAGCATAGCATAGCATAGCATAGAATAATGGGTAGATGAATGAAGAGCAAAAGAATGAGTGACAGAAGAGCAAATGATTGAATGAATGAGTGAGTGAGTGAAAAGACTAACACATACATGCATGCATAGGTGAAATGACCCTTCATAGCACCTTCTCTCCTCTGGGATCTGAATTTCAAGCCCCATTCTCTTTCTCTGGCATCACTTTAAAATTAACACTAAAACTAAGTTCATCCATTTCTCATCACCCAATCCACCTCCCTGCCCCACACAATGTGATTATTTTCTGTTGAAGTCACCACCTTTTTAGATAATTACCCAGGGGGAAATCTTGGCACTTCTTTTCCCTGCTCCCTCCCCTGAACCACCACATCTGGTAAGACATCCACCTCTCTTGATTATTCTTTCCAGTGTCTCCTGTTTCTGTCCTTCCTTCTGTCCCATCCATCGATGGACACTAGCACCCCACACGGGTGTCATTGCCCTGCACAGAGCTGGGTAACTGGGATCCCTCCTTGCAGTCTCTCCCACTCCTGCTCTTTACCCATGGAATAAAACCAAACCCTTTAGACAGATATTCAATGTCCTTCTAAGTCCCATGCCCACTTACCTTTCTGGTCAACCTACCTGTCCTTATCCTGTTCTTGCAACTTGCCCATTCCAACTATCTCACCTATAAAAGGCACAATTTCCCTTTCTGGTCTCTTGAAGCAAAATCCACACTTGAAATTTCTGCTCAATCTCTGCCTCCCTTATGGAAATTTTCAGGATGACTACACTGGAAGAGTTCACTTTTATAAAAAACCAACCCCAAAATATTCTCCCCTCCAGGATGGCCCTGGTGCTCTCACTTGGCGGTCTTACACTGCTTCGTCTTTGAGCCCTTGGTCCTTTGGGTTTTCTGTGATGTACTGGCTGGTCCATCTTAGCTTAGGTCTTATCTCTCCTCAGATACTGGCACCAGCCACAGTCAATGGCATCTTGTCTTTGATAATTATCTTATGAAATGCCCCAGTTCTGCCATTACTCTGAGATGTCCTTTATTATATCACTGACCACACTGCACAATCTATTTGTCTTCTCCAATGGATTAGAAGCTTCTAGAGTACAATGATTCTATCTTCTTCATCTCTTTATTGCCAGTAACTCTCACTGTATCTACTTCATTGCAGATGCTCAATAAATGTTTGCTGGACTGAGCAAATCATATTCTTGAAATAACCATAATGATAATTACAGTGATTATTTATTGTGTCTCTATTAGGTACAATACTCTATAAACAGTATACCCACTAACCCTCACAGTAGTTATGTGTTATCATCTACATTCTACAGATGTGGAACTCTAGAATCTGATATTTAAAACCCTGCCCAGTGTGGAGATGGAATTCAAATCTAGACTGTTTAAGTTTACAGTCCATGCTGGCTCCTCTGCACACGCTTGTTTTCCTCATGCACAAAGAATTCCAACATTATTACACTTAAGCTTAGGTGTAGACATTTGTATGTGCAGATAGCAGAGGTACCTGTCAAGGTGATGAGATTTGAAGGAGACGCAAAAAAAAAAAAAAAGAAAAAAGAAAAAAAAAAACCACTAAGCCATTGTCCTACAGACTTGTGCACTTTTTTTAATTTTTTTTTGAGACAGAGTCTGGCTCTGTCGCCCAGGCTCGGGTGCAATGGCATGATCTCAGGTCACTGCAACCTCTGCCTTCTGGGTTCAAGCAATTCTCCTGCCTCAGCCTCCTGAGTAGCTGGGATTACAGGCTTGTGCCACTATGCCCGGCTAATTTTTGTATTTTTAATAGAGATCAGGTTTCACCATGTTGGTCAGGCTGGTCTTGAACTCCTGACCTCATGATCTGCCCGCCTCAGCCTCCCAAAGTGCTGGGATTACAGGCGTGAGCCACCACACCAGGCCAGACTTGTGCACTTGTAGCTGACAAAAGGTGTTACTATACAGAAGGTGAAATTATTGTATTGGTTCACCAACACATTGGCAAGGATATATTTGATGTCTATTTAGCATTCACTGTCATCTGGTGATAAGAGAAGCAAAAGATAGAAAGACAATAAGGATATATTTCACCCCCTTTAAATTGAACCCTAGGATTAAATTTATACCCAGACAGATATATACCAATTTATTAATCTACAGACATTCCTATCTTCAATTATAATATTAGTTTCTTTGTTCATACATTAATCTTTGGGGAAAATGTTCAGCTGGCTTCAATTATATCTATATAACATATTTGAATTGTACAATCAATTTACATTCATATATGTAAATATATTATCAGGGACTGCATAAGAAATAGTGTGAAAGCCAGTAAATATGAAGAAAAAGTAACATAAAGTGTGAAGAAAAGCTTTAATTTTAACAGCCGGTGTGATTTACTTTTTCAGACAAATGGCTATTTTAAAATAGCTGAATATTTCTTAACCAACAGCAAAAAAAAAAAGGTTAATAATTTAATACTTGTAAACACTTTTGCTCTCTTGGTATTCTAATATATACTTTTCAAAAACGTGGTATATTTTACTGGATTGACTTAAATGACAGATAAGTCATTTAATAATATTTATAAAACATATGCTTAAAAACCTATCTGTTTCCACCAGTTTTTTGGCATATTATATTGCTATTTCCTGGAATTTTATAAAAGTTTCAAATTTGTTCAACCAGAGATGACAGAAACCATTACTTTTTATGTATGCAAGTGGCTGACTTTAAAAGCCATTGTCTATATAGTGAATAATGAAGTAAATGTTATAAGAACTGAATGCAGAGATTGATCATGAAGAAACTTAGAATGCAAAATTAGAATGTAACATTGGGATGCAAAATTAGAATGTAACATTTGGATGCAAAATTTTGCATTATGTTGCAAAAATAATTTCAAAATACACAGTCCTTCTCTTTATGCTGTGATCTATACTAAATGTAGGCACTTTGCGCCCTAAACTGGCCCTTAATCTAAATCAGGATCCACTCTGTGCTCACTGTAGGCACCCTCACGTAAGCATCACTTTTCACTCCTAAAAGGGGTTCAAATCATGAAACTGTTCATGACTCGATTACTTGATTCTGTCTGATGCATGGGCAGATTTGGGCACAGGCTAGAGAACTGTAATAAGCATCCCCTAAAGCTCCTACTAACTTGGAAGCACTATGATTTATTCACCTATAACTCCTGAGCCCACACATGACAGCAAAATATGACTCTATGCCTTGCCATGAACTGGACCTCTTGTTACAAGTATTGATATTAATCATACATGCTTGTCTGGAAGATTGCATGTTTTCAAAGGACTTTTGGATTTGCTATTTATAGCAATAAATTGCTAGACACTGGAACATATGCCTAGAGTCTTAGTGTTAGCAGTGTCCATCTTGTCTGGCAACCAAAGAAAGATGCTAATAATTCAGATAAAACCCTAAAAGTGGCAAGAAGCGCTGACAGTTTTCAGAGTTGGGAAAGAAAAGAGGCAGAAGGAAGACTTTGAAGCAGATTTAGGGAATATAGTCTAAGGGTCAGAGTAGTACACAGTGGATTTTTCTCTTGGCCCAGCAAGGAGGCAGTAACAAGCAAGGAAACTGCAGGGTAAAACCACAGGGACTTGGGACTCTTGTGCCTGAGGTCTTAGGTTGTGCCCGCAGGATACTGTCCTGCAAATGCCTTTGAAACAGGAGGAGATGTTCTCTTTCCAGGACAGTCTTGCCCTGGCACAGGTTGGCCTGCCACCTTCTCAATTTGCTCCTGGTTGAGCACTGAGTGGGTCTGTGAATTGCACATGAATGACCCCAGACAGGGGAGCATCCCGGCCACCAGTGGTGAATGTTTACACTGCTTATAAAATCTGGAGCTCTGGGCAGAATGCCTCATGTACCAATCTTTAAAATTATGTTAATTGCAAAAAAAAAAGTAAACATCTTCAGCAAAGAGAAAAGTGCCTCTACCACCCTAGGCTGTCTGCACAGAACTTGTGCCTGTGGCAACTTCTCTCAAAACTGTATATTGCAGATCTGTTTACAGCATGCTGTACATTCTGTTTAGTCAAGTCAATGGAATGCAGTGCTTGGAGGGCCTGAGTGGGCCGCTGTCTCTCGCAGTACTTGGTGCTAACATGTTGATGCTGTTGTGTGATTAAGTCAATACAGACTTCTTAGAAGGAAAAAAAATCTTATTATGGAACATGTCAAACACAGACAAAAGGAGAGAAAATATGATAGTGAGCCTGTGTTTACCCATTATCCAGTTTTAACAACTATTTCAATATTTTTCTGATCTTTCTTTGTTCTCTCTCTCACATAAACAGACACACGCACACACACTCTCTCTCTCATACACACTCTCTCTTTCTCTATCTCTCACACACACACACACACTTTTTTCTGGACTATTTTAAAGCACATTTTAAATATCATGTCATTTTGCTGTAAATAGTTCGGAAGTCCTAATTGATATCATTTTTTTTAACATAATCACACCTAACAAAATTAACAAGGATTCCTTATCACCAGTTAATATCCACTTATATTCGCATTTCCTCAATTGTCTCAGAGCTAGGGTTTTTTTTACAGTTAGTGTGTTCGAATCAAGATTTGAATGTAACACATGTTGCTTACAGCTGTTATGTCTAATACAGAGACTTCTTAAAGTTCTTCTTTCCCATTGACTTCTTTAGGTTCTCGTGTTAAAACCAAAGGGTCAGGCATGGTGGCACACACCTGTAGTCCCAGCTACTCAGGAGGCTGAGGCAGGAGAATCACTTGAGCCCAGGAGGTCAAGGTTGCAGTGAGCTGAGATCACACCAGTGCACTCGGCCTGGGCAACAGACAGAGAGATCCTATCTCAAGCAAACAAACAAACCAACCTGTCCCCCACAAACAAAACAAAACAAAACAAGCCCACAAAGGACAGAACAGCCTAGGGTTTATATTTTGTTATGGGTTGGTGATCCTTTAAACTGCTCAAAGCTGAGCTCAATCTGTGTTCCCTTCGAAATGTTTGGGAAACTAAGCACCGTTTGAATGAAATTTCAGAGCACTTTGGTCTTCTGCTCTCCCTCACCTTTTGCTCTGTTTCCATTTTTCTATCAAGTACTTCCATTTGTTCTTCTTGGCTTCCAATCTTTGACTTCTAGGGCCTCGTACATTTTTCCATTTTCCCATCCTTCATGCAACATCTCTTCATCCTGTCAAATCTCAGTGGCTTCACACTCCAACCTCCAAAAGAGCTGGGCCCTGTCACCTAGGCCATCGCTTGGTCAGGTCAGCAGTAGTCTGTGCTGCCAGGAAACGTTACCCTCCTGTTCAGGCTTCTAGAATCTCTGTACTTTGCCAAAGAGGGCAAGAGGCAGGGAGGACATTTGTACTTAAAAATCTGCTGTTTGTTGACTGGGGAGATGGGACCCAGACAGGGTTTTCTGTCTTCTCTCAACATAGCAGTGGGCTCTGCCCACTGACCCTGTCCCCTGGGGGCTGCTGGCTACAGAGTCTGCTCACACTCCACCTTCATGGGGCTCAAAGTCCAGGCGGTTCAAGACTGAAAACTTTGTGTTCAAAGGAAGCAGGGACATTCTTTGCCAAGGAGGCCTGTGAATTTATATATGAGACTCTGCGGTGGCTAACACATCTCAGTGGGAAAAGCCCTAACAGCACTGAATAGAAGAGAGAAGCACGCCGGACGTGGGCAGTGGAGGACATCTGCTGAGTGGGGCCGCACATGAAGCAGAGTCCACTGGGATCCACTTCCCTCCTCCTTCCCCAGTGATTGGCTTCTCCTGGAAACAAAACAACAAAGCAGATCACAGAAGATGCAAAGGAGGTACCCTTGTGGCAACATAGGTCACCACCTGTCCACATGGTACAGGTGGTAAAGACAGGAGACAGGGAAATACCTGGCAGAAGAGGGCTACAAGGCTTGTGTACTACAAAGCTACAGTAACCAAAACAGCATGGTACTGGTACCAAAACAGATATACAGACCAATGGAACAGAACAGAGGCCTCAGAAACAACACCACATGTCTACAAACATCTGATCTTCCACAAACCTGACAAAAACACGCAATGGGGAAAGGATTCCCTATTTAATAAATGGTGCTGGGAAAACTGGCTAGCCATATGCAGAAAACTGACCCTGGACCCCTTCCTTACACCTTATACAAAAATTAACTCAAGATGGATTAACGACTTAAATGGAAAACCTAAAACCATAAAAACCCTAGAAGAAAACCTAGGCAATACCATTCAGGACATAGGCATGGGCAAAGACTTCATGACTAAAACACCAAAGCAATGGCAACAAAAGCCAAAATTGACAAATGGGATCTAATTAAACTAAAGAGCTTCTGCACAGCAAAAGAAACTAATATCAGAGTGAACAGGCAACCTACAGAATGGTAGAAATTTTTTGCAATCTATCCATCTCACAAAGGTCTAATATCCAGAATCTACAAGGAACTTAAACAAATTAAAAGAAAAGAAAAAACAATCCCATCAAAAAGTGGGCGAAGGATATGAACAGATACTTCTCAAAAAAAGACATTTATGTGGCCAACAAACGTATGAAAAAAAGTTCATCATCACTGGTCATTAGAGAAATGCAAATTAAAACCACAACGAGATACCATCTCACATCAGTTAGAATGGTGACCATTAAAAAGTCAGGAAACAACAGATGCTGGAGAGAATATGGAGAAATAGGAACACTTGTACACTGTTGATGGGACTGTAAATTAGTTCAACCATTGTGGAAGATAGTGTGGTGACTCCTCAAGGATCTAAAACAAGAAATACCACTTGACCCAGCAATCCCATTACTGGTTATATACCCAAAGGATTATAAATCATTCTACTATAAAGACACATGCATACGTATGTTTATTGCAGCACTATTCACAATAGCAAAGACTTGGAACCAACCCAAATGCCCACCAATGATAGACTGGATAATGAAAATGTGGCACATATACACCATGGAATACTATGCAGCCATAAAAATGAATGAGTTCATGTTCTTTGCAGGGACATGGATGAAGCCGGAAACCATCATTCTCAGCAAACTAACACAGGAACAGAAAACCAAACACCGCATGTTCTCACTCATAAGTGGGAGTTGAACAATGAGAACCCATGGACACAGGGAGGGGATCATCACACACCGGGGCCTGTTGAGGTAGGGGACTAGAGGAGGGAAAGCATTAGGACAAATACCTAATGCATGTGGGGCTTAAAACCTAGATGATGGGTTGATGGGTGCAGCAAACCACCATGGCACATGTATACCTATGTAACAAATGTATTCCAGAACTTGAAGTATAATTTTAAAAAATGGTTAAGATGGCAAACTTAATGTTATGTGTTTTTTACAATATGAATAAATAAATAACTCATTTCAAGCAATCTTATTCTGATTTGGCCCTGATTCCTAAATAAATACCTACTACAGTTCTGCAGTTTTCATTTTTACACTACTCAAACTTTTTTCTAAATCAAGAAACTGAAAATTCCTCATCTCTGAGCTTCTGTGTCACCAAAGTTAGTTGACATTTTTGGTATTGTTGGGTTTTTCAAAATCTATATTTTACTGGAGCTCAGAGAAATTATCCTTTTGAAATCTAAACTGCTTTCTTGTATACAGTTTCCCAGATATCTCCATCTTATTAATGAAGGGAGCAGGGCATTGAATTTTTAGCATTTATTAACTTCTATCTCTAAAAGAAATCCAAATTTGGAACTTTCTGGAATTTCTTAGAGACATGTTTTCCCAAGCCAAAAATATTTTCTAAATCCTCTACTAGTTTCCTAATGCATTGAGCGGGTATCACAAAAATACCAGATTCTACTTTAATCTGTAAATGTTTTCCAAATGGCTGCTCATTGAGTCTATTAGGAGCTATGCCTGGGAAATGCCCACTTAGCAGTGGGGCTGGGAGAGCTGGGTCAGGACCCTCTATCTCATTCTGAGGATTCTTCTAGAACAAAGATACCTAAGGCTGAAAATAGGCTCCAAGCAAGTGCATCTCCTGAGTAAAGGCAAGGGGTGCAGCGACAGCCAAGAGGCGCAGAAACCTCCCCCAACCACTGAGGCTGGCCAGCCAAGGGGGCCGAGAAGGAGCCAGGGGAGGAGTTCTCAACTGTCACTGGACAGCTATGCCTCTGAATCACTTGAGAGCTTCTAAGAAAGGGACGCCTGAGCCCACTGGTCAACACCTTGTCAACTGGAGCTGAGGTGTGTCCCTGTGTATTTAGAAAGCCACACGGGGTGATTCTGATGCACAGAGTTAGCTGCACTAGGGCCTGTGGTCCTCTGTGGCACTCTTTGTAAAGGGATAAGGCAACATCCCAGCCTGCACTTCATGTCTGCCTAGGAAATCTACAAAAGTGCGGTTCTCCTCCAGCAGCAGCACCACCACTGCCTGGGAGCACCACCACCACCCAGGAGCACCACCACTACCAGGGAGCGTCACCACCTCCCCGGAGGATCACCATCACCAAAGAGCACGACCACCACCTGGCAGCACGACCACCACATGGGAGCACCACCACCACCTGGGAGCACCACTGCCCGGGAGCACCATCACCAGGGAGTGTCACCACCGCCCAGAAGCACCACCACCACCAGCTGGGAGCACCACCACCACCACCCAGGAGCATCACCACCACTCAGGAACACCACCACCTGGGAGCACCACCACCACCAGGGAGTGTCACCACCACCAGGGAGAGTCACCACCACCCAGGAGCACCACCACTACCAGGGAGTGTCACCACCGCCCAGGAGCACCACCATCACCACCTGGGGAGCACCATCACCACCTGGGGAGCATCACCACCTGGGGAGCACCACCACCCGGGGAGCATCACCACCACCACCTGGGAGCATCACCACTGCCCAAGAGCACTACCATGACCCAGGAGCTGGGTGGAAATGCAGAATCTTAGGCTCCAGCCACATCTTTTCAAGCTGCTTGGGTGATTCTTGTGAATGTTGAACCTTGAGAAGTGCTGAACTATGCCATTTTAATGTTATTTTTGTACTAGCAGTTCCTTTATTTGAAGCTTTCTAAAAATAAAGGACACTATTTGAAATATGGTTGCCTAATTTAGCTATGTCGGTCAAGGGATGCCACTCCCAGAAAAAAAGTAGTTTCCATCCTCATTTCCTGTTGCCAAACTGATAAAATGCTGAAGTCAGGAAAAGCTATTTTCTCTAAAGTTAACTTTGTCCCTTGGCCCTGATGATCCTGGAGACTTCCGAGTTATTGCTTAAAAAAAAAAAAAAAAAAAAAAAAAAAACCATAGAAACCCCACCCTAATACTGTCCCAAAAGCCAAGAAGATAGTTATTTGTACATGGGAATGTTGAAAGCATTACCCCGCCTCCTTTAAAATTTTATTTTCCCTTCACATCCAGATATAGCCCAGGAAATAATTCATTTTGAAGTTTTTCAAAAGTTTCCAATTAAAAAATCTTGGAAAGTAGTTGACCTATATTTACTGTAACCATATTTTCCAAATAAAATTCCAGACACATGGTCTGATAAGTATGTGTGTACTTACCACAATGTTTAAAGTGCATTGCTTCTTTTCCTTCTTGAAAAAGTAATCCATGTTCATTTTAGAGACTTTAAAAAGGCCAAAGAAGAAACTAAAAACATCTGCAGTCCCACTACCCAGAAATAACCATTATTAACATTTTCATTCATATTTCTTTTCCGTCTTTATCAGTAATACAGGATAATTTTTTAAATTATTATTATACTTTAAGTTTTAGGGTACACGAGCACAACGTGCAGGTTTGTTACATATGTATACATGTGCCATGTTGGTGTGCTGCACCCATTAACTCGTCATTTAGCATCAGGTATATCTCCTAATGCTATCCCTCCCCTCTCCCCCCACCCCACAACAGTCCCCGATGTGTGATGTTCCCCTTCCTGTGTCCATGTGTTCTCATTGTTCAATTCCCACCTATGAGTGAGAACATGTGGTGTTTGGTTTTTTGTCCTTGTGATAGTTTGCTGAGAATGATGGTTTCCAGCTTCATCCATGTCCCCACAAAGGACATGAACTCATCCTTTTTTATGGCTGCATAGTATTCCATGGTGTATATGTGCCACATTTTCTTAATCCAGTCTATCGTTGTTGGACATTTGGGTTGGTTCCAAGTCTTTGCTATTGTGAATAGTGCCGCAATAAACATACGTGTGAATGTGTCTTTATAGCAGCATGATTTATAATCCTTTGGGTATATACCCAGTAATGGGATGGCTGGATCAAATGATATTTCTAGTTCTAGATCCCTGAGGAATCGCCACACCGACTTCCACAATGGTTGAACTAGTTTACAGTCCCACAACAGTGTAAAAGTGTTCCTATTTCTCCACATCCTCTCCAGCACCTGTTGTTTCCTGACTTTTTAATGATCGCCATTCTAACTGGTGTGAGATGGTATCTCACTGTGGTTTTGATTTGCATTTCTCTGATGGCCAGTGATAATGAGCATTTTTTCATGTGTTTTTTGGCTGCATAAATGTCTTCTTTTGAGAAGTGTCTGTTCATATCCTTCACCCACTTTTTGATGGGGTTGTTTGTTGTTTTCTCTGGATATTAGCCCTTTGTCAGATGAGTAGATTGCAAAAATTTTCGCCCATTGTGTAGGTTGCCTGTTCACTCTGATGGTAGTTTCTTTTGCTGTGCAGAAGCTCTTTAGTTTAATTAGATCCCATTTGTCAATTTTGGCTTTTGTTGCCATTGCTTTTGGTGTTTTAGACATGAAGTCCTTGCCCATGCCTATGTCCTGAATGGTATTGCCTAGGTTTTCTTCTAGGGTATTTATGGTTTTAGGTCTAACATGTAAGTCTTTAATCTATCTTGAATTAATTTTTGTATAAGGTGTAAGGAAGGGATCCAGTTTGAGCTTTCTACATATGGCTAGTCAGTTTTCCCAACACCATTTATTAAATAGGGAATCCTTTCCCCATTTCTTGTTTTTGTCAGGTTTGTCAAAGATCAGATAGTTGTAGATATGCGGCATTATTTCTGAGGGCTCTGTTCTGTTCCATTGGTCTATATCACTGCTTTGGTACCAGTACCATACTGTTTTGGTTACTGTACCCTTGTAGTATAGTCTGAAATCAGGTAGCATGATGCCTCCAGCTTTGTTCTTTTGGCTTAAGATTGACTTGGCAATGCAGGCTCTTTTTTGGTTCCATATGAACTTTAAAGTAGTTTTTTCCAATTCTGTGAAGAAAGTCATTGGTAGCTTGATGGGGATGGCATTGAATCTATAAATTACCCTGGGCAGTATGGCCATTTTCATGATATTGATTCTTCCTACCCATGAGCATGGAATGTTCTTCCATTTGTTTGTATCCTCTTTTATTTCATTGAGCAGTGGTTTGTAGTTCTCCTCGAAGAGGTCCTTCGCATCCCTTGTAAGTTGGATTCCTAGGTATTTTATTCTCTTTGAAGCAATTGTGAATGGGAGTTCACTGGTGGTTTGGCTCTCTTTTGTCTGTTATTGGTGTATAAGAATGCTTGTGATTTTTGCACATTGATTTTGTATCCTGAGACTTTGCTGAAGTTGCTTATCAGCTTAAGGAGATTTTGGGCTGAGACAATGGGGTCTTCTAGATATACAATCATGTCACCTGCAAACAGGGACAATTTGACTTCCTCTTTTCCTAATTGAATGCCCTTTATTTCCTTCTCCTGCCTGATTGCCCTGACCAGAACTTCCAACACTATGTTGAATAGGAGTGGTGAGAGAGGGCATCCTTGTCTTGTGCTCAGTTTTCAAAGGGAATGCTTCCAGTTTTTGCCCATTCAATATGATATTGGCTGTGGGTTTGTCATAGATAGCTCTTATTATTTTGAGATACGTCCCATCAATACCTAATTTATTGAGAGTTTTTAGCATGAAGAGCTGTTGAATTTTGTCAAAGGCCTTTTCTGCATCTATTGAGATAATCATGTGGTTTTTGTCTTTGGTTCTGTTTATATGCTGGATTAATACAGGATAATTTTTATCCACTTGAGTATCACACTGTATATATAATTTTTCATCCTGAACTTTTCAATTAAAGCTATGTTACAAGGATTTTATCACATCATTAAATATTCTTTGTAGAGTTTCTTTTTAATGGCTGCATAATATTCTATCTCTGCATATACAGCAAAGATAGAATATATAATTATTTTTACCCACTACACATATCATCAAACATGTAGTTGCCATCTTTTTTTTACTCTTATTAAAAATACCTTGGTAAACATTGTTATACATACATCTTTGTTCACAGTTTTGGAAATTTCCACTGTGTGATCAAGAAGCAGAAATACTGCATAATAGGATAAAAACATTTTAAATCTCTTGATATGCATCACCAACTTAAAAAATAGAAATGTACTAATTTGTACTTCACACCTGTTTCTCAAGAAAATATTTTAGATTAGTACTGTTCCAGAAAATTTGGAAGGTTTAAAATATATATTGAGTAATTATTACATGCCAGCCACTGTGCTAAGTGCTTAATATGTATTGTGTCATTTACTCCTTGCAAAACTGCCATGAGTAGGGACGAGGTGCTATTATAATTCCCATTTTAAACACAAAAAGTTAAGCACCAAGCCCAAGGTTGTACAGCCAATTCACTGTGAAGCTAAAAGCTGATGGCAGAGTGAATTCAGTGTAGGTCTTGTTTTTTCTGACTCCAATAGTTATGCTCTGCTCCGTCCACTCTGGGTGGCTTCTGCAACAAGGATCCCAGCTCAGAGTCTGCCACAGGGGTCAGGAACCCTCATGAGAGAGCCTGTGCTGCCCGTCATGCCCTAGGACAGACAGTTGACCCTGGGGCCAAGAGCTCTGCAGAAGGACCTAGAGGCACCCCTGGTTAATGACATGCTCTCAGTGATGCTGGCAAGCTTTGGAAGTGGCAAAGAAAAATGATGCCCTGGGGAGCCAGCAGGATCACTGTGGTCACTTGCAAACATGTGAGACGCTGGGAGCCCTTTGTATAGAAGCAAGGGACTGCGTGGAAGGAGTGGGAGGTAGTGGGGATTCAGAAATGGAACTTGTGTGCCCAGAGGCTGTCGGCAATCCCATTGAAGCCAAAGCCACCGTGGCCTAGGGAAAAGTGACTTCCGTCTTTCCTTTTTAGGTAAATTGATGTGGGGCTATTCAGGGCACCCCCGCCTCCAATTCCACACATTGTGTAGGCAGCTCATGGCCTCAGGCATGGATGGGGCTTGAAACCCAGCCCAAGCATTATTTGCCAAGCAGGGTGTCGGCAGAGCTGTCTCCACCTCGCACTGGGCCTTTGACCTCATACCCTCCCCTCCCTACCTGCTCCTGCAGCTCCAGCCACGCTGGCCCCCTTGCTACTCCTCCAAGGATGAGGCTTACCCTGGATGCAGGGTAAGAGCCTGCATCTCTGGCTCTTCTCTCTGCCTGGAAAACTTGTTCCTATCTCCCAGGTCAAGTCCTTTTCCAATGCCTCCTTCTCTAGATCATCCAGTGAACAATTACAATCCCAATCCTCCCACCCACTCCCCTTAGGGGAACAGCGATCTGTGTTTATTAATCTGTTCCAAGGACCTAGAACACTCCTGGAAAATAGTAGCTCTCAGTAAATGTGTTGCATTGAGCAAAATCACTAAATGGGTAAACAGTGGATTTAGTTTTACAATGGAAGAACTAAAGCCTGAGAGGCAAAGTGACTTTGACCAAGATCGCTTACAGATTTTCTTTCCCCTAAGTGCCCTAACTTCCACAGCTAGCCTTGAAGTCCTTCAGTTCAGCCCAAACAAAACTCTCCCCCAGTGATGCTAATCTCAGATAGGTACAGATCTGGTAAAGCAACTGGAAAAAGGTAGGAATCACAAATAAGCATAACTCAGGCAGTAAGTTTTAGACACATATGCAATGTATGAGAAATAAAACTATCTCTTCTGAGCAGCAGGCAGATTCGTATACCTTCTCTTTCCTACCCTCCCAAGAACAACTATTCAAAAACAACAAAGCCACCAGGAGGCCAAGTCCCCAGAAATCACATGATTTAATAGCTCAGATCCATCTCTAACCCATCCCCTCCTCTCTGTAAACAGCCCCATACTGGCAGAGATCATTCCAAGTGATGAGACAAAGTGAGCTGCCCCAGGGAATGTTCGAAACCACAGCTTGTTAGGAATACCCAATACAGTAAACACCTCTGTGAAATATTTCCCTCTCTCACCAAGCATTTGCAGAGAACAAACAGACAATACATAATTTTGGAGCAGATTTATTTTTTCCATGATCTTTGCTCTCTTTTAACAAGCAATCTGTTGTGTACGTTAGCTTAAAATAAAATCAAATCCTGGCAATGATTATCAAAATCTAGAACCCCAAGTATAAAAGCTATCTCTCAGTAAGCAGTATTCTGGGATTTCAAATACAAGGGCCATAGATCCTCAAGGGATCCTTGCATGGAATTCAGTGGTCTGTGGACCCTCTAAAATTGTATACAAACTTTTGTGACTATATGAATATCCACACAGTTTTTGAAATTCAAAATTAGGTACCACATTTTAATACCTTATCAAAATTTTTGATACCAAAACCTAATTTACAACATATAAAATTTTCTCTTGTGGGGGTGCTGTTATCAAGACACAATACCCTAGCTAAATAAACATTTAGTTTGGTTAACCACACAGAGGACATAATAAATTAATTTCCCAATTGCTATTCCATGCTGTTGACAAAATTATCAGTTTGGTCTTTAACTCTCTCTCTCTCTCTCTATCAGTCAGCCTTGTGCAAAACACTATTTTGCAAAGCGGATATTTTAAACCACACTTTGCAGATATGAAACCTGAGACTCAGAGAGGTAGTAAGTTATTGGGGCCCTCCGCTGGTAAATAGAGGGACCAAGATCCTAAAACCAGCCTATTGGGTCCTGAAGCCTGTGTCTCTTCAGTGAGGCAAACCACTATCTGTTGAAATTTATAATTTGTTTCCTGAAATGAAGAATTTCAGCTCAAGATTTTCCTTTAGTGGTGGGATGGTTAAACAAGTATATTTCACACCAGCAATTACATTCGTGAAATATTTTTAAATATTGGTGGTTCTGACATGGTAAAAGTCGTTATAATGTATTTTTTCTAATTTTAGCTCTGAACAATCAATTAATGGCAGCCTAAAATGCGGCTGTAACCCAGTTTAGAACTTTCCAAGAATCCTCCCATTGGAGCCAGATGAAGCAGCCTAATGTAGCAAATGAGAACTTCTCAGTCCAGAGCGGGGCAAGCTCCAATCTGCCAATAGCCTTGCCAAGAGAGCTGGAGGAAGTGGGGGAGTCACGTAACCGCCTACCTCCTCTTTCCCAAAACAGGAGCCACATACCAACCTCTCAGCAGGGTGGGTTGGGGCCACAAGACTTAGGGCCTACCTCTCCTCGGTGGCCAATGACATTTAAAGAAAACAGTTGACTGCATCTGTGAAGATGTCATAACGTGGAGCTTCCCTGGGAGAAAATAATTTGGGAAGGGAGGGAGACATTACTGATATCTTTAAAACACAGAGTGTTCAAAATGAGAGAACCACGTGCTTCTCTCCATACCACTGGGGTGGTTTTGGTGCCTGTCTTTGGTGTGCATTGTGGGTCTTTGTGGGGCCTGTGGTAACAACTCATGATTCATCAACTACAAGTTACCATCACAATTTCCAAGTCATTGGGAAGTATTTCATCCCCCAGAGCGGCAATTTTCTCCATCAGCAAGAGAATCAAAAGGAAGTGGGAACATCTGGCTCGATATGAAAGCCTGAGAGTGCCCCGACATACACAGGCTCCGGAGAAGTCGGCCCCTTGCAGATATTGGAAAGCAAAGCTCAGTCTACCTTCGCCAGCCACAGTTTCCAGCATCGCTTCCAAAAATCAATCTTGTATATTTTCTGGCGGACCCACTTCTAAGTGATTGGATTCTAGCACACTCCAATCAAGCATCAGCTTTGGTTCTTATGACGCAGTCACTAACATCACACACGACCAAAACAGCAGGGCGCTCTCTCAAGTCTCCTCTTACTGTGCCATCGTGGGGAACAGTCTCATGTGAGTGCAGGCATGGGCCGGCTTCCCTTAGTTGGGAAGGGAGGGAGATATTATTCATATCTCCTCCACAGTGCACTCGCTTCTTCATGCTCATGTAGAAATACAGACATGTGCCTGTGGCTAGAACTCTAATCCAGGTTGATTTAACCTAGAGAAATGACGCTTTAATGTCACCATCAAAAAGCTAACCAATAGTTCTTAATGGAGGGATACTGCCCCCTAGGGAGCATTTTGGAAATGTGTAGGGGCTTTATTTTACTTTATTTATTTATTTATTTGAGAGGGAGTTTTGCTCTTTCGCCCAGGCTGGAGTGCAGTGGCACGATCTCGACTCACTGCAACCTCCGCCTTACGGTTTCAAGTGATTCTCCTGCCTCAGTCTCCCGAGTAGCTGGGATTACAGGCTTCCACCACCACACCTGGCTACTTTTTGTGTTTTTAGTAGAGACAGGGCTTCACCATGTTGGCCAGGCTGGTCTCGAACTCCTGACCCCGTGATCCACCCACTTCGGCCTCCCAAAGTGCTGGGATTACAGGCGTGAGCCACCGCGCCTGGCCCTATTTTACTTTATTGATAGTCATGAAGATGGGGTGTGACCTCATTTAGTGGGTGGAGGCCTGGAATACTAGAGGGCCCGCAATGCAGAAGACGATCTTGTGGAACTTTTCAATGTCCCACCAGACAGTTATGCAGGCGACAAACTTGTTTATAATTTTCTGAGCCTGGAACCCAACTCCACTTTGACATATAACTACAAATTATTTACAGTTAGGATGGAGAATCACTCTTCTAGCACATAATTAGGGGTTCTAGGAATGTCTGGTGTCAGCCAGGAAAGGGTCCAAGCTCTGAAACGAAATCATCAGGCTTTGAAATTGGGCTCTTCCATTTACCAATCTGTGCCTCAGTTTCCTCCTCTGTCAAATGGGGCTCACAACAGCACCCGCTTCATGAGATGTGAGAATTAAATTAATGCATATTAAGCTCTTAGAACAGTGCCAGTTGTTTCTCACCTTGTGACAACGAAAGAAATATTAGAAAAATATTCAGTATAATCCCATTCCTCTGAAACAGCATCCAAATGTCACCTGTTAGTAACATCTCTAAGATGAGAGAATGTTCTAATTTAACACTGCTATTTTCCTTCAAGGTGGCAAACAACAATCATTCACATTTTTACATCTTTTAGTAGAGTTCTTGATTTAGTAAAAATCAGACTTAGGTCAAGTTGGACATTACTAAACTGCTGGCCACACTGCAAGGACAGGTTAGAGCTGGAGTCAGTCCCAGAGAGACTGGAAGGAGAAAGTATCCCACACTCATTTTAAAGTAAATAAAAAGATTCTCAAGTATATTTCTCCATCTTTCAATATTTTGAGCATTTTTCAGACACTTAGAGAGTGTGAGCAAAAATATTTAATCTTTAAGTTAACAGAGGGGTTTAAAAACAATAAGATACTGCAGCAATCTGAGGACTGAGGGGCTTCAGGATGACTTTAAGAAGAGACTTCTGCAGAGCTCAGATGCTTGATACACAAAGGAAATCTGTCGGAGCGGCGTCCAGCTAGCTCCGTGCGTGCACAGACACTTGAGCATTATTTTCCTGGCACTCAGCAATTCATTCCCCAGACCTGAGAACATCATCTACATCTTAACTGACGCCGTAGCTACACTTGACGGGGAGAGAAAGATGAGTCCAGGCTCCATATGTGTTTAAATCACATATTATAATTGGATCTGTAATTCTCATTCCCTTATTCACTTTTTCTAATTTAATTCACAATAATATATAGATATAAGGTATAGGTTATTGTAAATTAAATTAGATATATAATATGTGTGTTTACATATAGAGAGACAGAGACAGTGTGTACCATTTTATAATCTGAGAGCTCTGCGTCTTCTAAGACCTGAGGAAGGTCATCCCAGCTTTCTGTCAGGAAAGGAAACAGCACTTCTCAAAAAATAGAAAGGTAACATGTTCACCTAGTGCTCCAGCACCTCATCCATTCTGGGGATGCTGTAGCTGCCATTTTTTTTTTTTTTTTTTTATAATTGACTTCCCCCTATACTCAGTTACTTCTAGAATGGGACTCAGCAAACCTTTCCTTAGAAAGAGAGAAATAGCAAATATTTTAGGCTTTGTGGACTGTCTCTGTGTCTCTGTTTTCTTTCCTTTTTTTTTTTTTGAGACAGAGTCTCACTCTGTCACCCAGGTTGGAGTGCAGTGGTGCGATCTCCGCTCACTGCAAGCTCCACCTCGTGGGTTCACGCTATTTTCCTGCCTCAGCCTCCCGGGTAGCTGGGACTACAGGCGCCCGTCACCACGCCTGGCTAATTTTTTTTTTTTTTTTGTATTTTTAGTAGAGACGGGGTTTCACCATCTTAGTCAGGATGGCTCAATCTCCTGACTTCGTGATCCGCCCGCCTCGGCCACCCAAAGTGCTGGAATTACAGGTGTGAGCCAGCCACTGTGCCTGGCCTTTTTTTTTTTTTTTTTTTGGCCGAGTCTTGCTCTGTCACCCAGGCTGGAGTGCAGTGGCATGATCTCGGCTCACTGCAACGTCTGCCTCCTGGGTTCAAGTGATTCTCCTGCCTCAGCCTCCTGAGTAGCTGGGATTACAGGTACACACCACCACACCCTGCTAAGTTTTGTATTTTTAGTGGAGACTAGGTTTCACCTTGTTGGCCAGGGTGGTCTTAAACTCCTGACCACAAATAATCTGCCCGCCTTGGCCTCCCAAAGTGCTGGGAATACAAGTGTGAGCCACCGTGCCCGGCTTCTTCTTCTTCTTCTTCTTCTTTTCTTACAACCATTAAATTTTAAAAAATCATTTCTGCTAGATGTAGCTTGTGACATAGTTTACCAACCCCAGCTTTAGAATGGGCCTAATAGTAGTGCCCAGGATGGATTCAGCTCACGTGAAGGCTTGCATTCTTTGGCAGAGCATGATATGGAGCTGGAGAGGAGGGGAGAGGAGAACAGAAGCCAAGGTGGGAAAGGACACCTGGCAGAGACAACATCTGGATCCTGAACCTGGAGGAGAAATCCACTTATATCTCACTTTAGATTTGCCAGCTGCTTTTATTTTTATTTGGACTTACAGAAAGGTGAGGCTGGGTGTGGTGTCTCATGCCTGTAATCCCAGCACTTTGGGAGGCCGAGGCAGGTGGATCACGAGGTCAGGAGATGGAGACCATCCTGGCCTACATGGTGAAACCCCATCTCTACTAAAACACACAAAAAATTAGCTGGGAGTGGTGGTGTGCGCCTGTAGTCCCAGCTACTCGGGAGGCTGAGGCAGGGGAATCACTTGAACCGGGAGGCAGAGATTGCAGTGAGCTAAGATCATGCCACTACACTCCAGCCTGGGCAACAGTGAGACTCCGTCTCACAAAAAAAAAAAAAAAGAAAGAAAGGAAGGAAGAAAGAAAGAAAGAAGGAAAGAAAGAAAAAGAAAGAAAGAAAGAAAAAGAAAGGTAAGAGGCAAGAGGACTGGGGAAGAATTCTCCATGTATAGTGACCAGCCTTGAAAAACAGAATTAATACCTGCTGTTGGAGAAAAGGGCAGGCAAACTTACTGCCCATCATAAAAGATTTGGGTTCTCTGAGCTCAGGGATCTCCTCCTATAATGCAAGTCACTATGTGAATAAGTGTCATCTGGCCTTCTTCACACGCCCTATGGAAACTGGGGCTCAGGACAGATATGAACAACTGCTGATACTCTGCCTACTGCTATTGCTGTGAGTATTAAAGTCTCATGTTTCTGACCCAGGCATCTCATGTCTGTCTACGCCTGTGCCTTGAACAGAAAGAATCTACGGAGAAAGGAACTAGGAATCAAGGAAGCATCCCCCAAAACATTCTGTGCCATCTTCAGATTCTTTTATGTTGATGAAACAATTTTATATAATTCTCAGGTTTTCCTCTTCAAAAGATTCAGAGGGCTGTGAGACATTTGAGAGCAATGACTATATTTTGTTTACCTTTGTGTCTGGCTTGGAATCTAAAACAATACCTAGCGTAATATGGATATTTAGTAAAGAAACAGAGGAAAGAAGGAAGGAAAAAAGGAAGGAAGGAAGGAAGGAAGGGAAGGAGGGAAAAAAGGAAGGAAGGAAAGGGGGAGGGAAGGAAGGAGGAAGGATACGGAGAGCGAGGGGGAAGAAAGGAAAGAGGAAGTGCTCACTTATGTAAATACCGTTATAAGAATTTTCTATGACTATTCAATTTTTCAAAACACAGAGAAAAATCAGATATTTATAGCTCTGCCACTTTAAAGCAGCAGATGAATTTATCTATGTCTTTCTTTACCCACAGGTTGAGAAGAAAATACGGGAGTGAACTGTAGCAATAAACGGTTTGTGGGTAATTTTAGTATTTTAATGTGGCTTCTAAAATGTGTACTACATGACTTAGGAAGGAATATTTAAGGAGCCCAGCTGCACTAACGTGGGTTGCTATTGTGTTATTACTAAAATAGCTGAGAGAGACTCTCTGTGCAGTCACCCTAAGTGAGTTATTTTGAGTGAGTTGCTATGGTGGTATGACCTGTATGTATGACTAAGCATACAAAAAAGCCAGAGGGGCCAGAAATGAAGTGTCAGCTATGAAGATGCTAGTGATAAAAGCCTACCCCAAAGCAATGACAGATACTTTGAAAATACTTTGAGGGAATAAAGCACTCTTAGGGAACACAGGGTTTGAAGTAGGACTGTGTTATTATTATTGAGTTATTTTCCAATAATTTTCGAGAGTCTGCCACAGCTTTGAGGCCAGTCTTTTATATCATTGCCCAGGCAGGGGCTCCATAGCTCAGGGGTTAGAGCACTGCTCTTGTAATATCATTGCCCTACACAAGTGAATTTGGGTAAAAGGGAAAACAGAAGGAACTTTAACAGGCAAGTATGGAGACTGAAGTTCCATAGTAGCCCCTAGCACCAAATAAAAGTACAACAGGTCTCAATCATCACTTCCAGGCATTGAGAGAAGAAGTGCGATTTTTGAGTCTTGACTTTTGGAATCTGCAAGAGTAAGTAAATGGCTCTCTGTGTCTGTCTGGTGCCTAGGGCCAGCTCTCTCCTCTGACACTGTCCTCATTAGCATGCTAGGTGAGCATGACAACTCCGCTAGTCAGATATCATGACATCCTCAACTTCACAGAGGTGGTCTCTCATCTACCATATTTTCTGAACACCAATTCACAGTGCAGTACTGGGCAAGCTACATAAAAATTTCCTGCGAAGTTTGTAACATTTTTTTAAAGCTAAAAATTAGAGATTCTGATTCTGGCCTGAACCTTGGGAATGTGTATTTTTTAAAAGTTTCCCGAGTGATTTTCATGGGGAATTAGTTTAAAAAACACTGGTATAGACTTTCCACTTTGGAATTTAATCAGGTTGTGTTTTTTTAAATTTCACCTATTGCTGTGTTGGGGCTACTTATCTAGATGTGAGGGCTATATGACCCCACCCCTATCAACAGCACTCCAAATACTGACCAAATGAATGAATGAATGAATGAATGAATGAATGAGGTTGCATTCGGAGTCAGAGGACCAAAAGGAAGAATGTCTTCTTCATGGTATGGTCCCCACATTACTTGGAAAAGAATTATAAATCCCTCTTTCTAAGGAAAGAAAAAAAGAGAAAGGCAGGCAGGCAGGCAGGCAAAAAGGAGTGAAGGAAGGAAAGAAGAAAGGAAGGGAGGGAGGGAGGGAAGAGAGAGAGAGGCAGGAGGGAAAGGAAAGAGGGAGGAATTTCATAAATATTTACATAAAATCATCTTTGTTCCTGGGAGCTGAGCCATAAATCTCTGAAGAGACCACTGGATCAGTAAGGCCTGGGAGCTGTGAGTACAGTGATAGCTGTTAGCTCTGGCCCACTCTTGAGTGAGCTGAACATTTGAGCTATGAGGGCATCCTTCCCCCACAAAATTTCCCCAATGAGGAGCTCGTGCACCCCATCTGTGCATCAGCCCCACTGACAAGCTTTCCTGTCCGCCATCCCTGGTCCATATGGCTCGACTGGGACTCCTCTCCTGGCAGTCACCATAGTCCCCCCCTTAAAAGTTTGAAGGTAGCTCAGATTCCATCTATCAGGGTGAAAACCCTGTGTCTTGCTCAGGAATATTCTTCCTCGTCAGCTGTAAGAAAAGAAACAAAAATTAATATTTAGGTCCACATGCTGTTTCTTTCCATCCACCCCACCCTGAGTCACCTTTGGGCTTGACCTGCTGTGTGTGGAGTCGATGACTCTGCTATAAGCAGCCCTGCTCCCAGAGCGTGGCTCCCAGCCTCTCCCCTGTAAGCACCAGTGCCCCATGCTGTGTGTGTCATACAGAAGTCTATCCCTGCTACCTGGCCACAGCATACTGGATCAGGAGTTAGTACCTGAGCAGAAAGTAGCTCATCTGGTCTTATGCTTGGGCAGCCAACCACCACCAAGGCAGCTTGGACCCAACTTTCTGCCCAAATGCTGGTTCTAAGCTGACAGCAGCAAGTCAACCTGAAAAAGGGGGCTACCTCTAAGTTTTGCTTGAGAGAAAGAAAGAGATGAGGGAAGAGGAAGGGAGGGAAGAGGAATGGAAGCACTTCCACAGCAGAAGGGCTGGGCCCTGATAAATAAGTGTCTTTTCCTTTCGAATCATATGCATTGCTGAGGCAGGCCCCCTGCCTCCATCCACACTGACAGCGTTTGTAAAGCCAGAGGCCTATATATACTGTATTAGTCCATTCTTGCATTGCTATAAAGAACTATCTGAGACTGAGTAATTTATAAAGAAAAGAGGTTTAACTGGCTCACAGTTCCACAGGCTGTACAGGAAGCATGGCTGGGGAGGCTTCAGGAAACTTACAATCATGGCAGAAGGTAAAGGAGAAGCAGGCATGTCTTACATGGCCAGAGTAGGAGAAAGAAAGATGGTGGGAGGTGCCACCTACTTTTAAACAACCAGATCTCATAAGAATTCACTCGCTATACCGTACCAAGGAAGGATGGTGCTAAACCATTCATGAGAACTCCTTCCCATGATCTAATCACCTTCCACCAGGCCCCACCTCCAACAGTGGGGATTACAATTGAACATGAGATTTGGGTGGGGATACAGATCCAAACCATATCATTCGGCCCCTGGCCTCTCCCAAATTTCATGTCTTTCTCACATTTCAAAATACAATCATGCCTTCCCAGCAGTCCCTGAAAGCCTTAACTCATTCCAATATTAACTCAGAAGTCCACAGTCCAAAGTCATCTGAGACACAGCTATTCTCTTCCACCTATGAGCCTGTAAAATAAAAAAAAACCAGTTAGTTACTTCCAAGATACAATGAGGTATAGGCATTGGGTAAATACTCTTATTCCAAAAGGGAGAAATGAGCCAAAAGAAAGGGGCTACAGGCCCCACACAAGTCTGAAACCCAGCAGGGTAGCCATTAAATCTTAAAGCTCCAAAATAATCTCCTTTGACTCCATGTCTCACATCCAGGGCACACTAGTACAAGCAGTGGGCTCCCAAAACCTTGAGCAGCACCACCCCCGTGGCTCTGCAGGGCTCAGCCCCTGTGGATGCTCTCCAAGGACTGGTGTTGAATGCCTGCAGCTTTTACAGGTGCAGGGTGCAAGCTGCTGGTGGATCTACCATTTTGGGGTCTGAATGAGAGTGGCCCTCTTCTCACACCTCCACTAGACAGTGCCCCAGTGGGGACTCCATGTGGGGACTCCAACCCCACATTTCCCCTTTGCACTACCATAAAAGCAGTTCTCCATAAGGGCTCTGCCCCTGCAGGAAGCTTCTGCCTGGACATCTAGGCATTTGCATACATCCTCTGAAATCCAGGTGGAGGCTCCCAAGCCCCAACCCTTGCACTCTGTGCACCCACAGGCTTAACACTACCTGGAAACTGCCAAGGCTTATGATTTGCACCCTCTGAAACAGTGACCTCAGCTCTACCTGGGCCCCTTTGAGCCATTGCTGGAGCTGGAGCAACCAGAATGTGGGAACCAGTGTCCTGCAGCAGTGCAGGGCAGTGGGGCCCTGAGCCTGGCCCAGGAAACCACTCTTTCCTTTTAGGCCTTCAGGCCTGTGATGAGAGGGGCTGCCTTGGAGGTCTCTGAAATGCCTTTAAGGCCTTTTCCCCATTGTCTTGGCTATTAGCATTTGCCATTCTTTTAGTTATGTAATTTTCTGCAGACTTTGAATTTCTCCCCTGAAAATGGGTTTTTCTTTTCTACCAATGGCCGGGCTTCAAATTTTCCAAAGTTTTATGTTCTACTTCATTTTTGAATATAAAGAATTGGTTCCTTTTTCAACGACCATGTGAATATAAGCCCAGGCTTTTAGAAGCAACCAGACAACATCTTGAATGCTTTGCTGCTTAGAAATTTCTTTTGCCAGACACCCTAAATCATCACTCTCAAGGTCAAAGTTCCAAAAGATCCAAAAGATCCTTAGTTCCAAAGATCCGAAGATCCAAAAGGTCCAAAGTTCCAAAAGATCTTTAGTTCCAAAGATCCAAAGATCCTTACAGCAGGGGCACAATGCCGCCAGTCTCTTTGCCAAAGCATAGCAAGAGTCACCTTTACTCCAGTTCCCAATAAGTTCCTAATCTCCATCTGAGACCTCCTCAGCCTGGACTTCATTGTCCATATCACTATCCACATTTTGGTCATGACCATTCAACAAATCTCTAGGAAGTTCCAAACTTTCCCTTATCTTCCTGTTTGCTTTTGAGCCCTTCAAACTGTTCCAGTGTCTGCCAGTTACCCAGTTCCAAAGCTGCTTCCACAATTTTCAGTATCTTTATAGCAATGCCCCACCCCCTGGTACCAATTTTCTGTATTAGTCCGCTCTCACATTGCTATAAAGAACTACCTGAGACTGGATAATTTATAAAGAAAAGAGGTTTACTTGGCTCACGGTTCCACAGGCTGCACAGGAAGCACGACTGGTGAGGCCTCAGGAAACTTACAATCATTGTGGAAGACAAAAGGGAAGCAGGCACGTCTTACATGGCTGGATCAGGAGGAAGAGAGAGTGGGGGAAGGTGCCACACACATTTAAACAACTAGATCTCATGAGAATTAACTCACTATATAGTACCAAGGGGGGATGGTGCTAAACCATTCATGAGAACTCTGCCCCCATGATCCAATCTTCTTCCATCAGGCCCCACCTCCAACACTGGGGATTATAATTGAACATGAGATTTGTGTGGGGACCCAGATCCAAATCATATCATGTACTTTGTGCATATGGCTATTTGTTGGTTTAGTTTAGTTTGTGAGAACACGAAGGAGGTGGTTTTTGTGCCAGATTCAATTCTGTGCAGATTAGAGATTGTTTGAGAGGAAACTGAGCCCCCTTGGGGATTCATAGGAAGCTCAGGAGGGCTGGGAGATTCCAAAACCATGAGAGTTGAGGGTTTCAATCACTTCTACCAAGATCCACAGGAAGAGCAAGGCCACAGCCGACATCTGTATTTGTATACACATATTCATTTACTCACCCAAGTCTAGCAAGCAAGAACAGGAGGGATTTCTGGATACAGCAAGATTGGCTGAAAACATTCTGCAGAAAGTGAATTTTGTAGGACAGGATGAACATCACTGCTTAAAGAGTAGGAGTATTTCAAGATGGTAAGTGATATCTGTAAAGGCTCAGAGTCTGAAGCAGGAATGATGGGTGAGGGCTAGTGACTAAAGCATAGCAGGTATGACCAGCATTGCCACTGAAGGAGGATTCTCCTTGCTGCTTTAAGCAACAGGCACCTATTGTTTGTCAAGCACCCCCATTCTCCTAGGGAGTGTTTCCAACCACCCCACCTCCATCTCCAGGCTTTTCATGGATGACTATTTTCCATGACCTGCCCCTCTCCTGGTGCTGCAGTTGTTGAATGTGGAGTTCATGGTTCCTATGACGCAGATTCAGAGGCCCTGGCTTGCTGAGCACAGGAGAATGTTGCATGACGAGCAGGAAGGAGGAAGAGATTTTTTTTGGTGGCTTCTAAGTTTCTGGGTTCCAGTTAGTTCTGAGATCCAGCCACTTTCCTGTTCTTAGGTTTTAGATAACCCACTTTCCTAAGTTAACCATTACTTGCAACTAAGGAGTTCTATCAAGAACAGTCCATATGAGGCCCTGGAGAGGGAAGATGAAAGAGCCCAGGGGTGACAGGAAGCCTGGCCAGGAAGGTCATATGAGTGGTCCAGGCTTGAGGAGACTGGAATCTGGGCCATAGCTGTGACAATGGGAATAAGCAGACCCAAATGGTGTTGAGAGGACCAAGCTGTCGGAAGTGATGATGGAGTGGAGGGTTTCCCAGCATTTGGAGTGGCCACCACAGTTACATTTCCTTGTGACACCTTATTGGCTGCAGTGCTTTTATAGCAATGATGTATGGTATAACAGCCCAGTAGCTCCTGGGATGGGACCCAACAAGGAAACATGTCAGCCAAGGGCATTAATTGAGACCCAGGGGGTCTATAACTTTACCCAAAGAAGAGACCTTACCCAGCCTTTCCAAAAGGGAAATTAAGCAATGCAACTATCAATTCACCAGTAAGTCCTATTCTCTCCAAATGCAAATGCAGCTGCAAACCTCTGCAAGAAGCACTGAGGGCAGCTCCCTGGTGGCCCTGGGCTTGAGTTGAAGCATATGGCATCCAGGGAAAGCTGATCAACTGGGAGCTGAGTCCTGGAGGAGCGCCATGACAATAGGAGCCAAGAATGTGTCCAAGTCAGAGAAACATTACCGCTCATTAGACAACAGCCTGTGTTTTCTAACCACCTATACAAATACTTGTGGCTCCTTCCCATGTGATCTAGGCTGCTGGTAAGCTTTTGAGAAATTTATAAAGTAGTGATCTGGACAAAACTTTTCCTTGCATAGATCTTTCCTTTGACTAAGATCCCTGACATTAGTTATTACAAATGTAAGAAGCAGTTTCTCGGAACAATGATTCCCTCAGAGCCTTTCTTTAGATTAAGGAAAAGTTTATACAGAACTTTATCCTTCCTTATATCATGGAATATAGTTTAATCATCCATCAGCAACTCCAATACCTCCAAAGAAAATGTCAGTGCCTAAGAAAAAAGAAAAAGAATTAAATCGGCAAAAGAAGTAAATAAGTTAGTTCTTTGGCCTCCCAGCAATGGATTTCAAAGTATAAACATTGAATTCCTGCATCGTCAGGATGAGCAGCTATGTTATGCTGCAGTAACAAAAGACCCCCAAAACCTTAGTGGCTTACACAAAGGTTCTTTCCCTGTTTGTGCTCCACGTCTAATGCAGATCATCAAGGGGCTCCACTCACCATTGTCACTCAGTGACCTAGGCCAACAGAGCATCTCCAATTGGTTGCAGTGCCAGAGAAAAGAGGTGTGGTAACTCACACGGTCTCTTCCTACTTCCACCCAGAAATTACACATGTCAATTCCATTCACATTGCATGGTCAAAGCAATTCACAAGGCCACACCTCACTCCAGTGGGCAGTGGAGTGAAATCCCACCATGTGCCTGAGAATGAGTGAGAACCAGGAATTCTTGTTGAAAAGCACTAATGACTATCACAGTGTCTATCTTTAGAGACATCTAAACACTGAACCATTAGGTCCTAGCTATAAATGAAAAGAGAGTTTAGCAAAGAGCCTGAGATCATTGGGAAGATTTCATAGAAAAACTGGATCAAGGCTGTCCTTCAGGAAGGGGCAAGAATTAATCAGGCTGTGAGGAAGACATGAGTTACAAAATGGGGATGGCCTGGGCAAAGATTCAGAGATGGACCTGAACATGGCATTGCAGAAGATAACGAAGAAACTGGCCTAGTGTGTTCATGCAACCAGGACTCTCAGCCCCTAGACATCTATTGGGTAGCCTTGGCATCCCTGGGGTACATAGTAATGTAAACAATATGATTTAATCTGACTTATAGAACATAGAAAAATATTTCATTAGGCTTCTCTGCATAATAAAAATGGGGAGGATGACTTTCAACATATAGGGAACTCTGAACACGTTCCAACTTCCTCCCAGTTCTGCTCCATCACAGCAACGTATTATAAGTTGTTAGGACCCACAGTAGTCAAAACATTTATCAGGAGAACATTTATCATCTCCATTTAGGCCTTGCATAGAATAATGCAGTTTGCAGTTAGACAATCCTGGATTAACACCTCTAGAATGGTTAGAATCCCTGGGATTCCCTTTGGTAAGGGACTAGATTTAGGTGCCATAATTATTTCTAAGATTTTTACCAAAACCCAGCATAGACTCATCAAATAAATTAAAGTAGCAAGTAGAAGAAAGACAAAGAATCCCATCTATAACTCTCTCCCTGTACCTTAATCATAACATGAAGCTACAAACAGAAAATGGAGAAAATCACCAGAAGCCCCCATTTTTATACAAGAAACAGCTAACTGTTGAAGAAGCTCTTATAAATCATTAAGGCGTTAACCTGGAGGAAAATATACAGTACAGAGGCAGAGGAGGATTTGAGATTAAGGAGTACTTTACCACTTAAGTTGAGTGCTTAGTGTAGCTCATCCAAATTCTGTGTGAATGTCTACATTTTGGTCTTCCCAGTTTAGCACACAAAGTCCAAGTTTAAGAATAATAGAAAATGGCCAGGTGTGGTGGGTGGCTCACGCCTGTAATCCCGACACTTTGGGAGGCCAAGGCAGGCGGATCACCTGAAGTCAGGAGTTTGAGGCCAGCCTGGCCAACATGGTGAAACCCTGTCTCTAATAAAAATACAAAATTTGGCCAGGCATGGTGGTGTACACCTGTAATCCCAGCTACTTGGGAGGCAGGAGAATCGCTTGAACCTGGGAGACAAGGTTGCAGTGAGCCGTGATCAGGCCCCTGCACTCCAACCTGGGTGACAAGAGTGAGACTCCATTGCAATAATAATAATTATTATTTTATATATATATATATATATATATATATATATATATATATATATATATATAAAGTAAGGTTAGATAAATAAGATGGGCCAGATTATGGCAATTCCCCAACATCTGACAAAAGAGTAGATGCTATATGAGAGGCAATAAAGAGCCAAGATAGATTTGGGAGCAGAAGAATGATGTAATGAAAACCCTGGTTTGGGAAGGTTAATTTGAAAACAACATGCAAGTCAATTGGAAGGGCAAGACCTGGAGTTAGAGAAGCCTCATAGAAAGATGCCATGTTTATCTGTAAATGAGCAATGGCTGGAGACCACAAATCAGAGACCCTCTTGTAAAGAAGTCTTGATAAAATAACAGATTTAGAGAATAAAAGCAAGTGAAAGATTACTCAAGGCTTTCCAACCCGAGAAATTGGAAAGAAAAAACCATCAACAGAAATTATGACTATTATGGACTGAATGTTTGTGTCTCCCCAAAATGTATATGTTCAAATCCTAACTCCCAATGTGATGGTAAGGAGGTGGGGCCTTTGGGGGGTAATTAGGTTGTGAGAGTGGAGCCCTCAGGAACAGGATTAGTGTCCTTATCAAAGACACTCCAGAGAGCTCCCTTGCCTTCTTTCTGCCATGTGAAGACAAAAGGAGACGTCAGCAGCCTGCAACCTGGAAGAGCCCTGTCACCAGGACCCAGCCATACTGTCCTCTAATCTGGGAGTTCCAGCCTCCATAACTGTGAGAAACAAATGTTTGTTTTTTAAACCACCCAGTTTATGGTGCTTCGTTACAGCTACCTGAGCCAAGACAGGTACTTAGTAAAGGGAGTAATCCAGGTAGGAGAATGTCTAAGGTCAAGTCCCAGAGTTACATCTTCAGTTGCCCTGAGATCTATGGGAGTGTCTATGTTCCTAATCCAGGACAGCATATGACATTGAATAACGGGATTAACCCATCATTGACCAAAAGCATATTTCTTTAATTCTCTAGTACTGAGATATTAACATAAGAGCAGACAGTGAGCATTTCAATCAAGAAGAGAGACAGACCAAGTAAGCAGAGAACTCAGGCAGTTGTCAAATTCAACGCAGTCATCATGTGTAGCAGAAACTCAGAGGTGCTCCCTTCAACTAGTGATATCTTAATAACTATTCAAGACTCAATTCTAGCATTAGATCTTCCATGAAATGTTCTCTGACCCAAGTCTTAACTAAGCACTTTTTCCTCTGTGCTTCCACCGCACACTACGTACTTAATTCTCTTACGGTTTTCCCATTGTATTGTTGGTATTTGTTTATGGGTCTGAAGTAGATGGTAGCTCTTAGTAACCAAAGACTTTGTTTTATCATCTTTATATCTATAATGGGAGTAAACACACATAGTAAACATATAATATGAATGAATGAATGAAGAAAGACTCAGTTAACAAGATTCCTGACTCTGATTATGATGAACTAACTTGTAACAGACCAATCCCACCAATTATGGCTAGAAAGCTGAATAAGATAAGATACAATGAAAACTACAAGAAAAAGCATCTAGTTAAAGGCATTGGGGAAGCTACCAAGGCAGCCAGGACCTAGGGAACTAAGATGCTGGAGAGAAAAAAAAAAAACCCACACAGATGAGGCTGACAGTCTGCACCACTTTTCCTTTGAAGAATTTGTTAATTTATAAACAATGTTGGCAAAATGTCTGAAAAAACAAGGAGAGAGGGAATAAGAAGGTGAGCAGATCTTATGGCTGTCTCACAAAACTGTAAAGCTAAAAATTAGAATCCAAGGTTGCCAAGGCACCTAGCACTTGAGGGGCCAGGGTCCCAGAGAGAAGGGATGTACAGAGAAGTAAGCCTGATATTTGCCAAGTGTTTTCCTAAATCTTTTACAGATTTGTAATCAGTTCCCAAGAGACTGAAAAGTTATGTGCATCTTTCAGTGGCCTTATGGTGTTATGAAGATAAAAGTCAAGGCCCACCCAGGTTTTCCATTGGGACACCTAAACTGCTAAACTCTGGGATATGGGTGAACTGCAAATACACTAAGCCTCATGAAGACTGAAGCCAGTTTCTAATCAGTTCAATCCCAGACTAGAACTATTTTTAAATAATTTTATATAAATCATGTGAAGTCACATGGCTTTAGGTGACCCGCCCCTACTCTAACTGGTTGCCAAATACAAAAATTACTTCTCTCTGAAGGCAGATAACATTACCCAGAACCTCTGTAATTTTTCATAAATAATCATGGCATCTGATCAAAAATTATGATGCTAGAAAGGAAGATCAAGTGACTACAAATTAAGAGAAAAAATAGATTACAGAATGACACCCATAGGCAACCCAAATATTGAAATTATCAGATATGTAATTCAGGATAACTCTGATTGGTATGTTAAGAAAATAGGTGACAAGACGGAAAATTTAACTAGAGAAGTTAAATCTTTTTTTAAAAAATAGAAATTCTACAACTGAAATATAGTAACGGAAATTAAATACTTATGACTTTAATGGCAAATTAGATCCAGAAGAAGAGAGGATTTGTGGACTGGACGATAGTTCAGCAGAAAATATCCAGAGAAAAAAGAATGGAAAAAATACAGAAAAGGCCACAAGTTAATTGGGACATGATGAAAAGAGCTAACATACATGAGATTGGAGTCCTAAAAGGGAAAGAGAAAAAAATGAGGCCACAGCAATATCTGAAGATTTAGCGGCAAAGAATTTTCCAAAATTGATGAGAAAAACTTCAATCTCATATTCAGAAACCGAACAATTACCAAGCAGGATAAATCTGAAATGTCACACCATGCAAAACTCTTGAAAACCAAATTAATTGGTTGCCAAGTTGACAAATTTCATTCTTACAGTAGGCTTCTACTAAGTGAAGTAAAGCAATCTTCTAAAAATGAATCTTCTTAATTTTACCCTACCAAAATATGACTGACTAAAAATTTTTCAAATTTGCTCCCCCAAAAAATCTCAAAATTTCTTGTTACATCAGAGCATATGTTTTAAACACATGGATCACATCCAGCTTCACTCATTATTCATACTCAATCTTTTCCATTCATACCTCTGCAGCAACAGAAGGTCTATAAAATATTCAGCAGAGCACACAGTTGCTAAGTGAACATAATTTAAACAAGAGAACAAAAAGGTAGGCTCTGAACATTTCCCAAGATTGATGCAACAAGGTGAGATACATATACCTGCAAGAGAAGATGAAATGGCTAAAAGAGAGTTAAAAGTTGGTCTTGGAATATGTGTATGTTACACATACAATGAAACAGATACATACAATAAAATTGTATGAGATACATACAATAAAATTGTATGAGATACATACAATAATAATTTTTTTGAGACAAGGTCTTGTTATATTGCCCAGGCTGGACTCTTAACTCCTGGGCTCAAGCAATCCTCCTGCCTCAGCCTCGTCTGTAGCTGGGACTACAGGCTCATGCCCCTGCCCAGCTTACAGTAATAATTTTAAAAATAATAATAACAATAGTTTAGTTTCAGGAGCATCAGTTCTAGAATTTAGGAAAAATGAAGATTTTTAAATAATTTTATATAAATCATGTGAAGTCACATAGCTTTAAAGGAAATGCAAAAAATTATTTCCATTCTAAGCTAATCTAATGAATTGTTACCCCATCATTAGCTCTTATAAAGCAATTAATCAAAAGAACTGAATTTTTGCTTCTCTAAGGCATCTATATTTTAGATTTTGTTAAAAGAGCATTGATCCTGTTCCTCTACGATTTCATTATAGCTCTTCACTTTTATTCCTTTCAATCAAAAATGATAAACATAAATAAACCTGAGAGCTGACACGGTATTACAGGTTTTCAAAACAGCTAGGCTAATCCCCTCATCATGTCAGATCAGTCATTTCGAAGAGCACCATGACTACAGAGAAGACTGCTATGAAGGTGTGTGCACATACACAATTTTAAGTAATGTGACAGCTTTGTCACAAAATGTGTTTTTCTTGAGAAGATGAATAGAAATCTATGTTCTCATCTGCTCCAAAGAATGGGCCAGTTTGTACACGTGGTTGCCAATTAAATCTTAAGACTCTTTCAATTTTAGAGAAAAATAGAATGCTATAACTTAACCCTTTCCTCTTTCATCCCAAAAGAGAACATTCAGAAAGTACCAATGCTGAGTATTTCATGTTTTTGATATAATTTATCACGGTTCATAACACACGTCTTTTTTCCAGAAAACTAATTACTTCACCTATCCCCTATGAAAAGAAATTATGACTAATACTCTGAATACTTTCTTGAGCACAACAGTTACATTTATGGAATGTGAGAGCCAAAATAGAGTGACACAGAATGGAATGGGGCTTCAGGGCATGGGGACAGCAGAGGGCCCGCCACCCTTTTGACTGTAATGCTGAGAAAATATTCATCCCTAATCATGATCCCAAGCCATGCGGGCGCATTTTGTGAGCTCCCTCAGGAGGCTCGGCCTCCAACTAAGTACCTGGGTTTGCATCTCACAGAGCACGGAGTCCCTGCACTCAAGGATTCTATAGACCAGAAGAGAGAAAAGCCACAGAATATTAAATGTGAGACACAGACATATTTCCACTCCATCCACTCTGCACCGTGGGCAGACACAGGTCTCTATGTGTGTCAGCCTCCTATTGCAGGTCCATCTTCCTGAGGCCAGCTCTGCCTCTGACTTGCTATGTAATTGACTATAAAGTAATAAAACAAAAAAGGGACAGTGCTTGTATGTCCAAATGCATCAAAGTCATCCAGTTGGGATGCTTCATGAAGCTGTGTACTTAGGACAGCAAGACTGGCGTCCCCAAAAGAGTCTAGCCATGGTGGTGGCCACGATGATGGCCTCAATGGTTACCACGATACACTGACACTTGCCCATGTGGGGTGGGCTTGCTGGGAGGGGAGGAAGCCCAGAGGGGTCAGTTCTGAGGCTACAGGAGAGATGGGGAATAGTGGAACAGAGTAGGGGGCAGCCCGCACCATGGGTGCCCAGGGCATGGGGAGCACAGGCCTACTGTCTCCTGTTTTGCCTCCTTGGTTCTTTCTCATCTTGGTAAAGAGTGGCAGGATTTATTGTTCCTCCCTAACTTTCACAGGCAATCTTCTACTCAGGTGTTTTTGTTTCTCCCTCTCTCTGTCAAAGACTCTTTTTTCAGGTAGTTCTGAACCTTTGCAAAAAGGTGCCTAGGTGTGGGCTTTTTTTTTTTTTTTGTCATCATGCTGGATGACCAGAATACACTTTTTTTTCTGGCTGGTCACATTCAGTTCTGGAAATGTGTTCTTAATTTTTTTAATTTTTAAAAATTTGATTTGTTTCTCCCTTCCATTCCATCTTTCCTCTTTCTGAAATGTCTACAATTTGGATGTTCTGATGTGATCCTCTATTTATCTCTCTTCTTCCCCCACTCACTTTTCCTCTCCTTGTCCTTCCATTTTTTTTCTGGATATGTGTCAACTTAACCAGCTAATTCTTTTATTTTTGGCTATCATATATTGGGATGTCTAAATCCCTTTTCTTGTTATGTTTGATTCTTTTCTATAGCATCCTATATTTGTTCCCCATAACTAGTTTCTTCTCTCATCTCTCTGAAGTCATTCGTTACATTTATTTTCTTAATTTTATTTTGTACCTATGTTGTCTGTTTCCTGCGGTGTTTTTTCTTTTTGTTTGAATCTCTGTTACTCAGTTAAAGGCTTTATATAGATGCATGGTTAGTCTTGGCTGTCTGTTCATATTTACGAATGAGACCCTAAGAAGAATATTGGATCCATTATAAGAGCAGGGCTTAGAGCCAGACACAGTGGTACATGCCTGTGGTTCCAGCTCAGGAAGCTGAGGCAGGAAAATTGCTTGAGCCCAGGAGTTTGAGGCTGTGGTGCACTATGATGGCACTACACTCCAGCCTGGACAACATAGAGAGAATCCAGCTCAAAATAAAATAAATAAATAAAAATTAAAAAATTAAATAAAAAACAAAAGAAAAGCAGGGCTTACAGACATGGCTTTACTGTAGAATGATTTTCACTGAAGCACTAAATGCCAGTATTGAAAATATTTCATGTTGGGCCAGTGTTCTGAAAGAGGAGTCTTTTGATCTCATATTTCGGGTTGTAAGCCCAACTGTCAGTCTTGGGGGTTGAAGTGAACTGGAGATTCTATAATTTGGGATGTTTATTTTCACTTTATCCCTATTTTTCAGTATCAATTCCATATCCACACCACTCAACTACACTTGATGTCTCCAAATCCAGAGCTTATTCAGTTCAAAGTGCCCAAAAAGTAAACCTCTCACCTTGTCTCAGAATGAGAAGTATGTGATTGTCTCCTTATACGAGGTGAAAGAAGGAATCTGAAGCCCGAATTCTCCACAACAACTTGACCTCAATAGTTCTGTTTTCAGCCCACCTGCGTCCTGACACAATGCTCTGATTCCTGAGTTTTTCCAGAATTCTATGACAAGAAAATTGTATTTTCTACCCCGTCTCCCACCCCTCTCAAACTTCCATCTAGAGCTTAGGTAGTAGTCATTTCTGGGATTTAAGCCATTTATTTTTCTTCATTTTTCTTTCCAATTTTCAAAGTACCGACTTCTAGCTGCAGAAATTTTCCCCTTTTTCTTTTAATTATTGTGGGTTTATGATGTGTTATTCCTTCACTATTGGTTTAATGGGACTTCAGAGGGGAGATAAAATAAATAGTGTGTTCAAACCTGGTTAACTGGAAGTCTGTTCTCACTTATTTTTAATATGCATTATATTAGGTAACTTAACTATATCTGGAACAAAGTGAAAAGAGAGGGAGAGAGAACAGGTGATAAGGGACAAAGAAGAGAGAAAATAGGGGGGAAAGGGAGGAGAAGGGAAAGAAGAAAAATAGACACAGAAATGGCTACAGGCCTGGCCCAGGCCAGCATTGGCATTTACAAGAAACCAGGGTGGTGAGCAGGACCAGCATGGTGAGTGCAGCTGGTCACATCTCACTCACTGCTTTCGTGCTTAAAATAAATAGGACGTCTCATCCTAGATTGGTGGATTAGAAATCTAATTCTCAGTGTTAACATTCTATAGTTAGTTCCAAAATGGAATATTTTTGAGTTAAAACAGTTTGACCCCAGGGCAGTCGAAAATCTGCTCTAGAAGGAAGTAGGCACAAGAGGAAGCACACACAGTGCCATACTATTTCTGGGCTGGGCTGGGCTCACTGAAAGCTTTTCAAGTCTTACTCTGTGACATTTACAGAGAAGTTTCAAGAATGCTTGATAGAACAGGCTTTCAAAGTGTCTTTCTTTTGTCATCTACATTTATGTATAACCAGGGTAGAATTATAGTTCACTACTGACCCAAAAAACATGACACTGGGGGTGAACTTACTCTATGGGCTCAATCAGGCTGAGCTACCCAGGGAAACAGTATTGAAGAGGGTAAGACACAGGGAGGGCTGCATCAACATGACTAAGAAGACCTGTCCCTCTACACAGCTAGATCCTGCTAAAATTGCCTTTGCGCTATTTTTAAAATATGGCTGAAGGGAAGTCTCTAAAAACAAAATGTTGTTTTAAAAAAGTCTTTGAGCTGAAATCCGAACAGGAAACCATGAGCTTTAAACAAAGGCATCAGCCATACTAATCTCTGGAGTAACATCCCCAGTTGAGGCTCTCAGGATTCCCACATATGAAGTGCAAAAAAACGTGAGCTCACAATCAAAGATTAAATTCACAAAGAAAAAATTACCATGATTATGTGTTTAAAGAAAGAAAAACAACATGTGAACTCCCCCATACAAGGTCTTCAGATATTAAAATCTTCAGACAGATAAACTCTGTAGAAAACTATTTGAAGGCATGAAATATAGAATCATAAACATTTAAAAATTCATCAAAAGACTGTTTAAAATGATGACAGATATTTTAGAAATGAAAAATATATTTGTTGTAAATAAGAAATTGTTAGAGTCCTCACAAAAATAACCAGGAAACCTGGTGTCGACAAAGCAAACTGAGTTTACTCACATTCTTTCCAGTAAGGAAGGATAAGGTCTCAAAAACAGCTTGAGAAACAAAGTCAAAGGGGAATTCTTACAGCACTGGGCCTGTGTTTAAGGTTAGAACTCAGGTGATTTGTGGGTGGGTTTTCAAAAGGAGATAAATAAATATTGGGTGCAACAGTCAAGAGCCAGTGACTTTTAGGTGTTCAGGAGCACAGAGAAGGGTCTTCCCAGCAAGTTGTTTAGTGGAGCATCCTATTGTCTTATCACTCCAGAGCCCGCTGGGCAGTGGAGCTGCTTTGTAAATTTCCACTTCTTGGTTAATTCAATTCTTTTTTCTCAAACTCCTCATGGATTCTTCAGAAGACTGGACAAAGCTAAAATCAGAATTAATTAATTTAAAGATAAATTTTAAAAAAAACCTAGTCAGAATGCAATAAAGAGAGTCAAGGATAGAAAATATGAAAGGATGGAAGTGATGTTAGGAGACTTGGCAGACACCTAACCAAAGTCCCAGGTGAGAAGACAGGGAATCCATGGCCAGGCATGGTGGCTCACTCCTGTAATCCCAGCATTTTGGGAGGCTGAGACAGGAGGATTCCTTGAGCCCAGGAGTTCAAGACCAGCTTGGGCAACATGGCGAGATGCCATCTCTACAAAAAATTTAAAAATTAGCCAGGTGTGGTGGTGCACGCCCGTAGTCCCAGCTACTCAGGAGACTGAGGTGGGAGGATCATTTGAGCCCAGGAGGCAGAGGCTGCAGTGAGCCGAGATCACACTACTGCACTCCAGCCTTGACAACAGAGTGAGACCCTGTCTCACAAAAAAAAAAGAAAAGAAAAGAAAAGAAAAAAGACAGAGAATACAGATGAGGCAAAATCTGAAGATATGGCTGAGTTTTCCAGAACTGATAAAGGACACAAACCCTAAGATGTAGGAGGCACAATTAACATAGCAAGAGATATAATAAAAATTTCACACATAAACACTACGCAAGGAATGAACCAAAGCAACAGTGAACAGAGATCGACAACAAAGAAAAGCAACTGGGCTGACAGACGACCCTTTAGCAGGAGCAATGGAAGCCTAAGGATAGTCAAAGATAGCTTCAGAGTAATGAAAAAATAAATTCACTCTCAATCTTGAATTAAATATTCAACAAAATTACCTTTTAGGGACAAAGAAAAAATAAAAAATGTATTCAAATAATTAAGGAGTGAGAGAATTTACTGCCAGCAAAACTTCACCAAAGTAGCTTCAAAAGTACATAGATCAGGACAAAGGAAGGTAACACCAGAAGAAAGGTCAGAGCAAAAAAGCCATTGAGCAAAACAATTATAAAACATGAGATAAAAGAACATCCAGGAAATATGTTTCATTCTGTTTCTTATTTCTTGAATGTTTATTTATTTATTTATTTATTTATTTTTTAAATTTTATTTTTTTTTGAGATGGACTCTTGCTCTGTCGCCCAGGTTGGAGTGTAGTGGCGCGATCTCGGTTCACCGCAAGCTCCGCCTCCCAGGTTCGTGCCAGTCTCCTGCCTCAGCCTCCCGAGTAGCTGGGACTACAGGCGGCCACCACCACGTCTGGCTAACTTTTTTTTTTTTGTATTTTTAATAGAGGTGGAGTTTCACCGTGTTAGCCAGGATGGTCTTGATCTCCTGACCTCGTGATCTGCCTACCTTGGCCTTGAATGTTTATTTTAAATCAGTATTACATTGTTATTAACAATGTTTCTGCATTTATTTAAATGATCTCTCTCCTTCCTCTCCTTTCTCTCACCATTGATATTTTGAATAAATAAATAATGGTCTGAATAAATAATGGTAATGCCTAAATGATGCAAAAAAAAATAGAACTCAAATAACGGGCAATAGCAGCATGCAAATTAGGAAGGGAAATTGGTTTTAAAGTCTCTGTATTGTTCAGCATGGTGGTTGCAAAAGTTTAAGATATTAATAAATTTTAAAATTTGTTAAGTGTGCATGGCAAAAGTTCAAGGTTAACCACTAACAGAAAAATAAAATAGTTTATAACTTCCAAATAAGAGAGAAAAGACAGAATGAGGAAACAACAGACAATATATTCAAACAAAGGCAAGAAAAGAGAAAAAAATAAGAGAAGAAAATAAGATACAGACAATTTTAAACAACACTATTAAAAGCTTTATTTAAAAGGCATAGGTAGAACCCTATTATCAAAAATCAAAGAATAAGAAAAGAAGTGATTGAAGTGATGAATATCTCACTTCCCCTGATTTGATAATTATACATGTATCATGTCAAAATGTCATATGTAACACAAAAATATATACAACTATAATATATCAGTCCTTTAAAAAAGATTTTTTGTAACAATTAAAGAATGAATATGCATCCTTCTTAAGTACACACAGAATATTTTTTAAATTCCACATATTAATCTATAATGCAATCATCAGGAAAATTCAAAGAATTGGTAAAAATACAGACCATATTTTCTTACCATGTTGGAATTAAGTTAGAAGTCAATAATTTAAAATAAATATTTTAAATCTCCAAACATTTGGAAATTTTGAAGTTATCTTCTAAATAAATCATAGTTCAAAAAAGTTATAATAAAAATTTTTCATATTTGTAACTAAATAATAAAAACCCTATATATTGAGACTTGAGAGATATAGCAAAATTAGTGTTCTCAAGAAAAAGTATAGCTGTAATGTATATATTTGAAAATAAGGAAAATCAAAAATTAATAAACTAAGCATCCAACTAAAGGAGTTAATAAAGAATAATAGAATAAACCCAAAGAAAGTAAAAGGAAGGATACACCAAAAAAAAAAATGACAAAATAAGGAAGCCAATAGAAAAAAAAGACACAATAGAGAAAATCAACAAAACCAGAGACTAATTTTTTTAAAAGAATAATAAAATACACAAACTTCATAGGTGATGAATGTCAATTAGCTTGATTTAATCATTTCAGATTGTACTCAGATATTATAACATTACATTGTACCCCATAAATATATACAATGGTACTTTTCAATAAATTTCTGAAAAGGAAAGAATGCACAAATAAGCAATTTAGGAATAAAAATGGAAATAGAGCTTTAGATTCAAGACAGAGTTAAAAGATAATAAGACACTTTTAAAAACTACTCCACGCCAATACATTTGAAAACTTAGACAAAATTGACAAATTCCTAGAGAAACAAAACTTTTCAAAGCTGACTTGAGAGTAAGTGGAAGATCCATAGTCCTATACCCATTACAAAAATGGAATCTTCAGTTAAAAAAAAATCTAACTCCCAACAAGATAACAGATCCAGAGAACGTATATCCATATTCTGCCAAGTCAAGGAATAAATCATTCCTGTTTTTGCTATTTCAGAGAAAGGAAACAGTAGTAATATTTCCTAATGCATTCTATGAACACAAGACGTCTTGATACCAAAAGCAAATTAGGACAGGGCAAGAAAGAGAAAGGCCAGTCTTGCTCATTGTGTAGATATAAAAATCCTGAACAAAAAATAAGCAAATGAAATCCAACCATATATAAGTAAGATTAAGACATCATGGGTTTTTCTCAGGAAATGAAGATGTGACTCAACACTAAAAACTCTGTAATTGACCACATTAAAATATCAATGGTAAGAGAAAGGAGACGAGGGGGAGAGAGATCATCTAAATAAATGCAGAAACATTGTTGATAACAATGTAACACTGATTTAAAATAAACATTCAAGAAAACAAGAAATAGAATGGAACTTCTTTCCTGGATGTCTACTCCAAACCTATTATAGGAAACATAATTCTGAACAATGAAACATTCAAAGCATTCCCTTTAAATTCAGATACAAGACAAAGTGGCCACTATCATCACTTTAATGAATAAATATTGGAGATCCTAGCCAGTAAGAGAAGGAAAAGTGATGCCAGGTGTGTAAGCATTGGGAGTTATTTACTTCCACTGCACACCTTATACTGTAGACTCTTGCCTAGTCATAGTCATGAGTCTAGTCATTCATACATTAGACTCTTGCCCAGTCTTCAAATATACCACATATTATCATAGCTCCACACTTTCATTTATTCTGCTTCCCCTGGCTGGGATGCCTTTCTTCTGTTCCTTCAAGATGTAGCCTAAATGTCAGCTCCTCTGTGAATCCTACTCCATCAAGGCAGAATAAACCAATCCCTTGTTAAAAATCTTCACAAAGATGATGGCGTAGGAGAGGCTTGGGATTCTCCCGAATAGATTGGTGGGCTTGGGGTTCATCTCATTGTCACCATCACCACTTCCACCTTCACTAATTGTTCATGCCAAAATTTGCTCATCTCTGAAACTTTAAGTCTCTGCTACAAAAATGAGCTATGCAGCGTCCTAATATGTAATATGCCCTTCAACCCAGTGTCAGCTGGACATCTGGGGCAGAGGACACATGGTAGTGCCCAGGCAATGTGACATGGGGTGCAAGTCCCAAGATTTGAATCAGTGTGGTCCCTGCTGAGAGCTGAGCAGGTGTTCTTCCCCTAGATTGCTTCACCAGCCACAGGGCTCCGGTTAGGGGACAAGATTGCACCAAATGTTGGCATTAAAAGTTTCCCTTCATCTCCCCTTTTCCTGAAGCTTATCATGACACACATGTTGAAGCCTGTAAGAAAGAGAAGCTTTGATGCATTGAGATGCAGACACAAACAGATCTCCCCAGCGGGGATTTATGACATAGGCAACTCGAACATGTCTCATAGTGGGGAGGGTTTTCATTCCCACATCTCTCTTCTGTTCCCACAGTGCTTTCCCACCTGTGAAACAAGGGCCTGGACACAACCAGAGGTTGGTTTCCTCCTAGAAAGTTTACCTCTGAAAATTGGTCAGCTAGATGGATGGGGAAAAAGGGAGTAGGTTCAATCATCAGTTTGCATTCCATTTTCCTGCACCAGAGCCCTGAGAAATGATGGTGGATCTTCACATAGAAAAGCTGACACCTTCAGGGAAAGTGTTCACCTGTAGCCTTAATGGCCTCTTGCCCACAAATCCAGCAGCCAGCTTCCTACATTGTCTTGGGGTCTCCATGTTCCAATTCTGGGAGAGGGAAAGCAATGAGAAGATGTCATTTATCCAAAATAATTTGTAGGGGACGTTTTTTTCCATCTAGCCATCAACGAAAATCATTGACAACCTACTTGTAACTGGCATTGTCCTGGACATCACCAAAAAGTTCAAAGAAGGGCATGGCCCTTCCCTTAGCAGGCTCAAGGACTATCTGGGAGGGTTGGCTGGTGTATCAATCAAGGTTCAATCAGGAAAACACCATGTTTTAGGGATAAGAGATTTCACTAGAATTAAACCTCACATAAATGTGGAAGAAGCTAAAGAAGTGAAGACCTGGAAGGCAAAGTTGGAGGATCTAAGAAGAGTCACCAACTAGACCTCCTCATTCACTGGCACGGTAGAAAATCTGAGCTTGCAGGGAAATCTAAGAAACCAAGGGCGGGCAGCCTCCCCTTGAGACCACAAACGGGGGCTTGTGGAGAGGGGTCAGAGAAGCTGTGCCTCAGTCACATCCACCTCTGTGGGTCCCCACTCTGGTGCTGGGCTTTGAACTGCTATTGGTCAGCGGGCCAGCAGTTTGGAAGAAGGGAATGAAAGCTAGCATACCTGGGAGGCCCGGGCAGCTCTGCATCTCTCACCAGACATGGTCACAATGGATTTCTGAGAGTAATGGTCACCACTTTAGCCCTGCCTTCCAAATTTCACATAGATCTCTGTTAGCCAAGTCTAACCTGGGGAAGGGGATTCAAGGAATGGTGCAGCTCCCCAGTTTGACCAAGTTGAGCCAGAACAATCTCACACTTTGACCCAGAAAAATCTTAAACAGCTGGCAATGGAAACCAGTTATTGAGTGAAGAGCAAGGCTTGAAGAACCCAGGAAAGAAGGCAGACAGGGTTCATGGAAGCTTCATGAAGGAGATGCAGCTTTAACTGGGCCTCAGAGAAAGAATATGATTATAGGTCAATGGGGAGAGGAGAGAATGTGCAAATATCTCCTGCTTAAACACGCTTCTTCCTGTACTTTGATTTTGGTTTAGAAGTGTATAAACCTTTCACAGGACACTAACAGGAACCAGGAGACCCTGAATCTGGGACAGAGACAAATGAAGAGGCTTCATCTCCTAGGTTTTGACTCTGTCCTTGGGAAAGACTGACCCCATCTCCTGCTGCTCAGACACATGGACTCACCCCAAGTGGAGCAACAGGTTTGTCCAACGGCCAAAGCTTTGCACGCCCATTTGTTTCTGTGTATCCTCGGAGACTGTTTGGCATGCCTGCTCAAGAACAAAAGTCCACTTTAAGAAGAATGAATACCGTCTGGTTGCTTCTTAAGGACAAATTTTAAAATAAAGACAGCTTTTAAAAACAAGTAGAGCTTTGTTCTTCACTGACCTCAACAAGATGTCTGTCAACACCTTTGCGTGGTTGCCTGGCTTAGCAGGTCTGATTAACAGTGGCACCTCACACAGAGAGACAAGTGTGGGGAAGGGACGTGGAACTGGTGAGCTTTTGTTGAGATAGGAGGAAAAGGGCCCACCACCCAAGACATTCCAGCTAGGATCAGGGGCTGGGGTGGTGGCCATGTACCTGCCAGGAGGAGGGGCTGCATAAAGGAGGTTGGTGCTCAGAGGGAGCGGAGGTCAGAAAGGGAGGAAGTGGCAGCTGGTGAAGAAATGGGCTCTCCAAAGGTGAACTACAACCCTTGACAAATAAAGTCAGCACTGTTGGGAAGTATCCCAATGCCTCGGAAGCCTTCAGGTTAGAAAGTTCTTCCAGACATCTGTGTGGCTTAGGAGTATAGAAGAGCTTCCTCTTGTTCCTGTCTCCTTCTAAATTGCATCTCCTCATTCGTGGGAAAGTGAGGAGTTTCCCACAGGTGCAAAGAAACATCACAAGATTTCCTCTAAGCTATCTTTTTATTATTTTTAGGTCCTCTCCTGTAGATGGTCAATGTTTCAATAGCCTGCTTCAGCTGTGGAACACGAAACTAAGAGGAGAGATTTCCCTTTGCTGACCCCACAGATCTTTACCTTGCAAATGGCATTATATTTTAAGCTTGGTGCTATGTTGCTAACTAAAATGAGAAAATCAATGTTATCATGCTTTTTGAATGGTGCCATGGAATACTGAGGTGTTTTGTGTCCCATTAGGCCACTAACATCTGACTCATTTCCAAGTTCAGAAAGAGCCTCACCCCAGTTGCATCCTTGGAAAATCAGTCTTTCCTCCTGATGTCAATGATTTTGGACCAGCTTTCTCATTTTCTTCTTTTTTTAAAGGAAAATTGGGTTTTCATCAAATGGTTCTCCTGTTTTTTCATAAACAAGCAGTCTAAGTTGACTGTCAGACTAGCTGGCACATGGCTGTTTGGAGACACACATGGGTCCCGCTACCCCGGGAGAAATGCAACCCCACAGAGTTCTGTATCTTGCCATTGGCAATGTTGGACCAGGGGCCAGTGTGAGAACCCCACAGATTCCAGCCTCTGGGATGGTGGCTTGTTTTCGTGCCAGGGTACATGCCCACACTGCCCCGGAGGACCCAGCCCATGTCATGTCTGCCCGGGGACCTGTCCTACGCCTGTGACCCCTGCTGCATCCAGGACCCACCTCCCTCACAGGCAGAGTCCCTGCCTCAAATGTAATTTGAATTGTTAGAGGAATGAGAATGTGTCAATTTACAACTACTCGTTGAGTTCGCTCCTTCACCCACTACTGAAGTAAAGAAAAGCACTCCTTGGAAAAGTAACTTGCTGAGGTCCTCTTCCAGAATGACTGACAGGTGGGCAGCCTGGGAACATGGTGAGCACATGGGAGGGCACCGCGTCTGCTTCTTTCTGTTCTTAACATCCACTTGGTTCCTCACCAGTCCCAGGCCATTCTCCATAAAGCAGCCAGAATTGTCTTTTGAAAATTCAAGTAGAGGCCAGGCACAGTGGCTCATGCCTGCAATCCCAGCAGTTTGGGAGGCTGAGAAGGGAGGATCAATTGAGGCCAAGAGTTAGAGGCTGCCATGAGCTGGCATCATGCCACTGCACTCCAGCCTGGGAAACAGAGTGAGACCTGGATTCAACAAAAAGAAAACTGTAAGCAGGATTATGTTATTCTCCTGCTAAAACCATCCTGTGGTTTCCCTGTCCTTGGCATAAAAGAAGAGCTTGTTCCCAGGGCCTGCACATGGCTATATGCCCCGGCCCCCAAGCCTACTCCCAGCCTCATCCCACCCCAGTCTCCCCCCATCACCTGTCACTGGAGCCTCCTTAACTTCCTTGGGTTCCTCCACCCCATCAAGGCATTTCTCCAGTCGGGCCTCACACATTCTGTCCCCTGCTGGGACCCACCCCTTCCCTTCTCCTGTCATTCTGGCTAATGCCACAGCCTTAGAGAGGCACCGCCTGACCCCTGAGCTTTCACCCCTGCCATCGCCAGCAGGGATGACCCCGATCCCTTCCTTTTCTCGTCTGTGGTGTTTCGTTCCTCTTTTTCATGGAATTTATGGCAACGCTCCATGACATTGGTCTGTGTTTGCCTAGGTATCCAGGCTCTGTCTCTCTCAGTAGAATGGAAGCTTCAAGTGACCAGACATTGTGTCTGTTTTGTCGACCAGGGTTGACCTAGTGCCTAGTACAGCACCTGCCACCTAGGAAGTGCTCGGTAATTCTTTGTGGAGTGAATGAATAAAGGAAAGGACAAGGGGTACAGCCTGGATTCCAGCATCCTGCTCCACCCATGCCATGAGGTGCCCTTGAAGGCCACACTCTTGGCCTCTCCTTCCTGGACTCAGGCCTGGGGTGAGTGGTGATGTCAGCTTCTGTCTACCACGCTAGAAACCTGCCCTCACCTCCACCCACAAGGAGAAAGTGCAAGAAATCTGAACGTTTTGGAACAAGAAACTCCAACTTTATAAGAGAGCTCTATGTCATGCAGCCGAGGCATTCTGGTGAGAACCACCGACATCGGGCCTGGAGGCCCCAGCAGCGTCTCCTCACCCACATCCCTACTGAGCGACCCAAGGATCCTCAGAAGCAAAAAGACCCTCACGGTCACATGAAGGTCACTGGCAGTCCATTCTAGACTCCCAGGCTCCAGACCCCTGGAACTGTACACTCTGAGCAAGCTTCTCTGTCCCTCTCAGTCAGTCCCTCCCATCCTGTTATTTGGGTCAGTGCTTCTGATCCCAGGAGAGACGTTATTTTTATTTTCCAAGCCATTATTCACAGTAAGCCCTGACTTCAGAATGACTTTTGAGACATAACAATTTAAGATTTAGAACAATATTGATAGAGTCTATACAATGATTTTTCCAGGTCCCATTGTGGAAACAATGTTTCCACCATTTCCACTCTAAATATTTCACTTTTGGAACACCACTCCAACAAGAAAACATTAGGCTCGTTGTGTGAATAGGTGCGCCTGAACACACTTGGACAATCTGAGTATCTCTCCTCAGGGACTCCACGGGTCAACAGGGTGTGATTTGGGAGAGCGAGTCTCAAAGACCACTGAAAATGAATCAATGATTTCGCAGCTACAAAAGAAATGAGTAGAATTTTCTAGCCACAAGAAGTAAAATAAGGCAAACGAATTAATTTGTAAAATATGCACGGAAAAGGTGATTAGGACCCATTTTTAATAATAATACTGTTCAGAAACAAAATGTATCTCACACAAGCAGACTAAAATATTTTCATATGCAATAGCAAAAATGGAGATTATTGGCCCCTGGAGCTCCTTGGGGATTATTTCAGAGCAGCCTATGAAGAAACCTTTGGAACTGAGTCCAGCTAACAGAAAACATCTGTTTGGGCATCTCTCAATTATAATATATCACAGGGGGAAAACCTGGGATTTAGAAATACCAATTGACATGAAAACTGGCCATTTCTGATTTAAACATTTTGTAGACTTCTTTGGCAAAAACAGCTATGACGATTCTTTAAATTTATCTCTTTGCCTAACAATATTTGTCTCTTCATCTCCTTATGTGGTAAATAAAGTAACTAGACACATAAAGAAAGAATAATAGTGAGGCCAGGTTCAAAAACATGTCCCTATTAACATGGAATGAAAGGAGGAAATTGAGCGACCTGAACTGACATTGCTGGAAAATCTTAGTCATATAATGAGAGTCACTGACTAATTTTTCAGGTGGAAGAAGCAAGGAGGGAGCCAGGAAGCTGCATCTTCTCTCCTTTAGAACAACCTGAAATCCCACGTTGCCTTCCACTAGCCACACTCTGCCCTTCCTCCCAACACAGCTCAGCCCCCGTCCCAAGCACCCTAGCCCCCAGAGCTCCCTTTACTCACAGTCCATTGAAACTGGGCTATTTCTGATGTCACCAATGATGACCTGATTGACAAATACAGTGCACATCACACCTCCCGCTATGACCTTCATACCGTTTGGAATTCCCTCCTTCTTAACAGGTGTTCCATCTTCTTCCCCCAACCCCCATTGCAGTTGGTCATTCGACCTTCGCCCCATAAATAGTGGTGCTTTCCAGAGCTCAGCCATCTGTCCTCAGCTCCCCACCCACTCCATTCCTGATGTCATTGCCTTGGTTCAGGCCCTGATCCTTCTCACCTGGATGGCTGCAACTGTCTCCCCACTGTCCTTCCCTACCCCACCTCATCTTCTAATTCTTCCCTAGATTGAAGCCAGGGCAATCATCCTAAAGGATAATTCTGTTGTGCCACCTCCTCACCCCTGCCTTACCACCTCCAGTGGTCCCCTTGGCTCTCAATGTAAAGCTCAAATTCCTCAGCCTACCCTCCCTGAACTGGACCCTGCTGGCCATCCCAGCCTCCCATCCTGCCGTCCCCTACAGAGGCGATGCCCTTTACTACAGCAATTCTGGCAGTGAACAGACCCTGCCCTCAGTGCTGTCCTGGGTACGTGCTGCTGTCCGCCTGGGATGGCCCCTTCCTTTCATCACCCCCTAGCTCCCTCTTATTTAAACCACGTTGGATCTGTCCCCTTTGTTCATCCTCAAGATTGGCTATTTGTGCCTTCTTTCCGTTTTTATTCATCAGTCTTACCAATGATTTCTCTATTTTAGTTAGCTTCCCAAAAAACAATGTTTGGCTTTGTTGGTGTTCTGTATTCTATGTGTGTTTTATTTCATTATTTTCTGACCTTGTTTTTATTATTTCCTTCCTTCTAATTTATTTGCATTCATTTTGGTGTTCTCTTTCTAGTTACTAAAAGATGAATACTTATTTCATTCAGTGTTTTTTTAATCCCAGATACTTTGAAAATATACATATATTTTCAAATATATATATAACATGTATATAATATAAAATTATATTTTAGAAATATATATTTATAGAGATTTATATGTAGAGAATGTATATATTAGAAAGTATATATATTTATATAGTTTTTTCTTTTTTCTTTTTTAGTTTTTAAACCTAGGGGGATTTTCCAGTCATATTTTTGTTATTGAACTGCTGTCCCATCACATATCCTATTTTTAATCTTTTAAAATTGTTGAGACTTGCTTTGTAGCCCACTATATGGTAAATTTTTATGGCGTTTCACTGTATACTTGAAAAGTAAGTGTATTCTCTTATTGTTTCTTGCTGTGTTTTATTTATAGGCATACAGCCCCTCCTCTATATTCTTGGGTTCCACATCTGCAGATTCAACCAACTGCAAGTTGAAAATACTCAGAGATAAAAATTCCAAAGACCTTTTCTGATTAAAAAAAATTTCACAAAGTTCCAAAAAGCAAAATTTGAATCCATGCAGATGGAGTGCTGCGTGGGCATTATATTATTTATTATAAGTAATCTAGAGATGATTTAAAGTATACACGAGGATGTACATAGGTTCTATGCAAATACTATGGCATTTTATATAACAGACTTGAGCATTTTCAGATTTGGATGTAAGCAGGGGTTCTGGAACCAATCTTTCACAGATACCCAGGGAAAACTGTACATCCATTAGATCAGGAGGTTTTAAGTCATGTTTTTCAAATATTTTATAGGGTTACAGAATTTTTTTGTTGTCTGCTAGTTTTATTACTGAGAGAGGGCCATTGCAAAATTCTAGCACAATTGTGAATTCATCCATATGTCCTTCCTATTCCATCACATTTTCTTTAAATATTTTGTGGTCATAGTATCAGATGCATACAAACTTTAAATTATTGTAGCACCTTGATGGGCCGAATTCATAATCAGCAAGAAGTGACTCTATCTTTGGTAATTGATTTTGCCTTAAGGTCAATTTTCTCTGATGTTAATATAGCTTTACCAGTTTTCTTTTGGCTACTGGTTGTATAATTTTTCATAATCTTTTATTTTCAAACATTTTTAGTCTTACATTTTAATTTGTGTCTTGAAAACAGAATATCATTTGGTTTTATTTTTAATCAAGTCCAAACATTTTTGTTTTTTAATTAGAGCATTTAGTCTATTTATATTGATATGACTACTGATATATTTGGCCATAAATGTACTGTTTTATAATATGCTTTCTCTTTATTCCACCTGCTTGGTGTTCTTTTTCTCTCTTTTCTCGCCTTCTTTTGAACTCCTTATTTTTTTATCATTCCATTTTTCCTCTATCTTTATGTGAAAATGTTATATCTTTCTTATGCTTTTAGTGGTTGCTTTGGAAATTACAACATAATTCCTTCACTTATCAAAGTCTAGTAATAATTGGTACTTTTACCCTCTTCTTTGACAATACAAAGACCTTAGAATACTTAAAATCCTTTTGGCTTCCTCCCAACTTAAAGGATTTTGTTGTCATATGTCAAAAGATAAATAGATAACAGCATGCAGACACACATCCCACAAGACATTAATTATTATTGTTTTATAAACTTGATGTTCAATGTGGCCAACAAGCATAAGAAAACATGCTCAATATCACTAATTATTAGATAAATGAAAATCCAAACCACAGTGAGATACCATCTATCACCAGTCAGAATAGCTATTATTAAAAAGTCAAAAAGTAACAGATGCTGGCAAGGTTGCTGAGGAAAGGGAGTGCTTATACACTGCTGGTGGGAATGTAATTAGTTCAGCCATGTGGAAAGCAGTCTGGATATTTCTCAAAGGACTTAAAGTAGAACTGCCATTCAATCCAGCAATCCCATTACTGGGTACATACCCAAAGGAATAAAAATCATTCTATCATAAAGACACATGCACATGTATATTCATCTCAGCACTATTCACAATAGCAAAGACATGGAATCAATCTAGATGTCCATCAACAGTGGACTTGAAAAAGAAAATGTGGTACATATACACTGTGGAATACTACACAGCCATAAAAAAGAACAAAATCATGTCTTTTGCAACAACATGGTTGGAGCTAGAGGCCATTATCCTCAGAGAATTAATGCAGGAACAGAAAACCAAATACTGCATGTCCTCACTTACAAGTGGAAGCTAAACACTGAGTACACGTGGACGCAAAGAAGGGAACAATAGACACCAGAGCCTACTTGAGGGTGGAGAGTGAGAGGAGGGTGAGGACTGAAAAACTACCTATTGGGTACTATGCTGATTAAATGGGTGACAACATTATTTATATACCAAACCCCCACAACGTACAACTTATCCATGTAACAAACCTGCACATGTATCCCCTAAACCTAAAATAAAATTTGGAAAGGGAAAAATGTCAATAAATAAATAAACTCAATGTTCATTTAGATTTACTCATATATTTATCCTTTTTTTGCTCTTGATTTCTTCTGCATCCCTAACCTTCCATCTTGGATTATTTTCTATCTGTTTGAAGAACTCACTTTAATATTTCCTTTACAGCAGGTCTGCTGGTAACAAACTTTCTCTGTTTTTGTTTGTCTGAAAATGTTTTTATTTCATCTTCATACTTGAAGGTTATTTTTACTGGGAATGATGGCCTATATTAGTTATTTTCTTTCAGTATATTGAAGAGATTCTACTATCTTCTGATTTTTATTATTACTCTTTATAACTCAGCTATCAGTGTAATTATTGTGCCTTTTAAAAGTAATCTTTCTTCCTCTCTCTCTGGTGTCTTTAAGGGTTTAATTGTCTACAATTTCACTATAATATATACTTTTTATTTATCCTGACTAGAATTCCTTGGGCTTTTTAAATCTAGAAACTGATGTTTTTTAGAAAACTTCTCAGCCATTATTTTTATCACATATTACTTGTGCATCTCTGAGACTCAGCTCCTTCACAGCGTTGAGTTGGACATATATTTAAAGCTTTTAATTACATCTTCTATGTGTCTTAGGTTTTCTGATTACCTTTTGCTTTTATGTGTCATTTTTATATTTTCCTCTGAACAGTCTTCCAGTTTACTAATATTCCCTTCAACTTTATCTAATCTACCATTTAATCTATACATTGAGTTATTAATTGAGTTGTTATATTTTTAAATTCTAGAGTGCTCCTTGGTTCTTACTTAAATCTACTATGTTACTTTTTATAGTTTCCAATATTCTGCCAAAAATTTCAAGCTTACTTTTTTTCTGCTTTAAAATGGTAAGTGCAATTGCTTTACCATCTCTTTCTGATAACTCCTATATTTGGTATACTTCTGACTGTGTTTCTGTTATTTTTTTCCCTTGGGTCTTTCTCAGGTACACCTTCATGTGTCTAATTTTATTTTGTTTTATTCTACTGTGTACTTGAAATTATATATTTTAAATTATTTGTTGAAGTAATTTACTCGTGGAAGCCTCAGATGATGTTATTTTCTGCAGATTTAATTTTCATTTGCTTCTACCAGGTCCTGAAGGCACTATCAATTCATTATTGTTTATTCCAGTTTCACTACTTGAGATATTCTTCATCACCCAGATGATATATACCTGGGCCACACACAATTCATGGAAGACCTGTTTTATTTCCATTTCACCCTTATCTATAGGGTGCAGCTTTGCTTAATCTCAGACAAAAACATGGGAAGGTTATCTTGGTGAGTCGTGTGTTCCAACTTCATGTCTTTCCTATTTCAGAGGGCTAAAGAAAGTGCTGCTTACTCTCTTAACCATGTCTTTCAGATTTTCACTTGCCTTGTGGTTAAAAGCAATCCCAAATGCCAAGGTCATCTCGGGACTTTTTGTTTGTTTGTTTGTTTGTTTGTTTGTTTGTTTGTTTGTTTTGAGACAGGGTCTCACTCTGTCCACCCAGGCTGGAGTGCAGTGACGAGTGGCATGATCATGGCTCACTGCAGCCTCAACATCCCAGCTCAAGTGATCCTCCCACCTCAGCTTCTCGAGTAGCTGGGACTACAGGCACGTGCTATCACACCTGGCTAATTTTTTGTATTTTATATAGAGACGAGTTTTCATTACGTTGCCCCTGCTGATCTTGAACTCCTGGCCTCAAGCAATCTGCCCGCCTCAGCCTTCCAAAATGCTGGGATTACAGATGTGAGCCACTGCTCCTGGCCAGGAATTTCATGTTCTGAATTTTAACCCAATAATTCCTCATTATCTTATTAGCTCTGCTACTTTTGAGGAATTTTTTAGGAGTTATTCAAATTTGGGATGCTTGTTTTCAATGGAATGAATGGTCTGAATTACGCAACCACCACTACCAAAAGAAAAATCTCTTTGACATTTTCAAGCAATATTTTTCATTTTTATATCATTGCTATTGCTATAAAGTAATAAGTACTGTGTTGGTCTGATGTATTGAAAGACTGTGGCAACCTGGTGAGCTAAATGCAATAATTTGTTCAATATTGGATAAAAGTCTAGCAAAGGAAAAACATTCAGCTTCTGCCAATCAATTTGTGTCCCTCTCTCCTGGGTCTCATTTCCTTTTCTGTATCACTTGGCCCCTCATCAATGACGGATGAGCCACCCCTCACGTTCCCTTTGCTCCCTTTTCTCTCTCCCCAGGGCTCCTCTAGTTATCCATGCCCTTAGAAAACCAGTTCATCTTATAAATTGTTTTCAAAGCCATTCTCATTTTTTCATGTTTTCCATCTTAAAAAGTCAAAGGTGGTTCTTTTCCTGTATGAATTCATATGACTCTTAATTTCTTTTCTCTCTCAAAAAATTAGCCCCTTTGCATTAAATCAGGAGAGACTTTGTAAAACAACATAAAATGAGTGATTCATCATGCTGATATTAACTGGGAGAGCCTCTAAAGCACACAAAAGAGTAAATACCACTTAGAAAGATAATTTTTTATGTTTAAAATCATAATAATCACATACCCAAGTACTATTTGTTGAGGCTTAAAGTGCCAGGCTGAAAGTATTAAGCTTTACACTCTTTATAATATGGGAATTTGTTCAGAACACTGCCATTTTTTGACTTGGCCTTTGCTTTTGTGATTCTACAACCAGGACTGGTTCCATCATGTGAGAGGTGACGCTGCCTTGCAAGCACCTCCATCCCTTCCCTCCTCACAGGCTCAGCCTCCCTCCTAGAGGAGCACCTATAAGCATCATCCTCAGAAAAGATTCCCGTTTCAGAAAAACCCAAAGAGCTAAAGCCTGCAACATTGAGCTTACTACACTAAAGCTCAAAGCAATCTCTACATTCCTCTTTTTAGGTATCTCCAAAAGCACCAACAGCCTTAAAGCCACATACTACCACAGTATTTCCTTTCCAATGACAGCAACCATGCTTTAACTGATAAATCTTAGAGTCCATAGCAAGCAAGATGTCAGATTACTTCTTTACAAAATGATAAAATACTTGTAAATAATGAGACAAAGCAATAAATTTCAAGAGACATTAATGCTCCTCCCCAGAAATTCCATCAGCATACCCCCAACCACCCACCACCCCACTTCACACTGCCTCCCCCAGCCAATAAACAACTTAAGTAAAACTAGATGTTTATTATGGAAATACAGCACACACACACACACACACACACACACACACACACACACACACGGGGACAGAGAAAGAAAGAAAACAAATGTGGCAAAATGTTAACATTTAGGGGATCTAAGTAAAGGGTATATGGAAATTCTTTGTACTATTCTTGCAACTTTTCTGTAAATCTGAAAATCATTTCAAAATAAAAAAGTAAAAACAAAACCAAAGCAACAATGAAAAATCTTGAGGCTTCCATCTCTACTTCATATGCTATTAAATAAACACAAATGTCCATACTCTTTTACTCCTTTTTAAATAAATCACCACTAACAACATCGTTTTCTGATAGGCAAGTAACAAAACCATCACCTGTGTTATCATCTTCTTTTAGGTCAACATTCTTAACCTGTCTTCCTGAAGCCATGTCTTGTTACAACAAGCAAACTTATGTGTTTTCCAAGTCTCTGTTGGTGATACATTAACAAATCACTTCTTTAGGTAGGAACCTTCTGCAGATGTCTAAGTTCATTCATTATGTTGACTTTTCTTAGTGACTTTTAGAGAATGACCTTCTGACTTTGTCTAAAATTTGAGAATCATCTCAGAGTAGGACCATATTATATGCTGACAATGCAGGCCTGAAAGTTTGAATGTCTTCTCTAAATTGAACAAAAACCCATAAATTACCAGATCCCAAAATACCACCTACATCAAGCTTTTACCTACAGGTGGTACAACCAAAGGAATGATTATTGGTATCTCCTGCATGACACACACAACTTGTTGAAAGAATTTCTGGGAAGAAAGGATGATGCCTTAGAGATAAAAAATATATACATATGCTCTAGAAGATCAGCTCACAGAGCAACCAAATGCATCTGTGGTCCCTGCTTCCCACTTCTCTGCAGACCCATCAAGAACACAGCAACTTCTAAATTCTTCCAACAGAAGCAATAGTTCATATTTATGTAGATTTTAGAAGACAAAACTCTTTCAAACACATTATTAACTCTGTGATTGTCTGAACAGCTCTGTGTCTTGCTTTCTCCAACTGAAAAGTGGGTTCACATCTGCTGTTCATACAGTCCCAAAATACTAGGAAGATGAACACAACAATTAGGGGTGGGGTAAATTGAAAAATTGGGTTGGAGGAGACAGAGCAATCTTTGCATGTTTTCTCAAAGTGCTTAAGACTTCAAGAAGCCCATAAACACCCCACAAAAAGTATGAAAGATTTGTCATTGCCAATCCCCAAATCCCAACCAAAAAGAAGAAAAAGTTGAGACCTAAGGACTGGAGGAAGTTATTTTGTAAGCGAGAAACCAAATCTAGTGATAGCCATTAGAAGACAAAGTATGTGTTAGCCTCTAATTAATGTGTAGTGGACACAGGCCAAGGGATTAAAAAAACAAATGAAACACAGTTGCATACCAAAAATTACACAAAACATACAGATACATCCATAGTGTGGTTTGGACACTGCCACCTCTGGCCTGGTCTTGCTCAAGTTCAGGCTCTTCTACCAAACTCCACATCCTGATTCTGTCTGTCCTCGATCAGATCCACACTGGCCTGCTCACTTCCAGGCATCAAACCTCCTATCCCAGCTTCAGATAGAGCTCAATTTCTTTATCTACAAATTCTCACCTTTCCGTTTTGAAACACACAAAAATCTCTCGGCCTCAAGTACACAGTCTTCATCAACTTCCTGCTGATGATCAAGTACTTTCTGCTGTAAAAATTTATCAGCTGCAAGAATTGCTGGAGATGGAACCCTCCCCAAGTCAAACACACTCAGCAGAATGCCAGATGCTCACTAAGGCCTCTAGAGCTACGGATGGAGGGTTTAGCTCTTCCTGGGTTTGGATAGGGAAAGTCGAGTCCTTCATGCTGAGGCTGGATGAAGTCCCTAATCCTCACCCTTCTTTTCCCCAGGTTGCGTCCTGTCTTTCCTATGTCTGGGATTAAAACCCATCTACTTAGGCCGAGCACAGTGGCTCGTGCTCATCCCAGCACTTTGAGAGGCCGAGGCTGGCAGATCACCCGAGGTCAAGAGTTTTAGACCAGCCTGGCCAACATGGCAAAACCCTGTCTCTACTAAAAATACAAAAAAAATTAGCCGGGTGTGGTGGCGCATGCCTGTAGTCCCAGCTACTCGGGAGGCTGAAGCAGGAGAATCGCTCGAACCTGAAAGGCAGAGGTTGCAGTGAACCCAGATCATGCCACTCCAGTCTAGGCCACAGGGAGAGACTCCATCTCAAAACAAAACAAAACAAAAACAACAACAAAAAAAGCATATCATCCACTTGCTAAGTAATTGTCTTGTTGGACCTTTGAGATTTCATATGTTACTTACTCATACCTGTGGGTTACACTCACTCAACAAAATGTGTCAGTTCAGCCCTGGGGCTGAAAACGCAGAGGCCAGCCATGAGCGAGAAAGAGTTTCTGCTGACAGGGAGCAAATCTGGTCTCAGAAGTCAGCACTTTAATAGCATTAGGAGCCATATTATATATTAGCCTATGGTAAGTATCAGCTCAGATAATGTTAACTAACCTTCTACACACACCTAACCCAGGTAGCTCTTTTAAAAAACAAACAAAAAATGTAAGCATCTGCAAAGCCAAGGTCACTGTACTAAAAATGAAGGCGTAAGGAGTTGTGAGACATCCTCCCTAAGCTGCAGTGGAAGGCAGCCCCCAGGAGCAAGAGCCTTTAAACCCTCTTCCAGGAGATCACACATCCTGGTGTGAACAATACCTAACTATTTATGGAAAGCTGTGATCCAGGAGTATCCCCTTCCTGGAGTTAAAAGAGGGCTGTGCCAATGGGGCATTCCTCCTGGCAGAGTTCCAGACACTGTCAAACCCACGTGGAGGAAAACGGCCAAGCTGAACTGTCCTGAAACTCTCCAAATCCTACCACAAGGCATGCACCTGTTGGGCATTTCTGCGAGGCGAGGTTTCCTCCCAAGCATGCAAAGGCCGTGCTGGGCCTGCTCAAAACAGCCAGATGCCCAGCTTCTGGTAAGCAGGAAAGTCGAAGGATGAGCTGGTGCTGTGGTGGTGGGAGGTTCCTGCACTCCTGGGAGCAGCCCTGGGAAGTGTCTCATGTGTCTAAGGACTGTCCTGTAGGTGCTTGTGCTTTCACACCATGCTGGGCCGGGTGGTCGCAGTGTGAGCACTGTCCTTCTCCGGCTGCATGCTTGCTTGCTCTAGGCAGCACCTCACATCCTTCCAGACCATAGGAGTCTCCGTGTCAGGTGCCACACCCACCATTTTTCTTTTCTCTACTCCTCTCCCCAGTAAAAGAGGCAACTGATGTCAGCCCCAGGCGCTGCTGCTGCCACCATGTCCACCAGGTTGCCATGCTCCCTGGCTGCCAGCCTGATGCCCTGCCAAGGTTCCTGGTGCCCACCCTGGAATGGACGGGGTGTAGGCTGAGGGCAGGTCTGCATGGACACTGAGCGATACACACCAAGCTGTGGTCAGTACAGCCCAGGCCCCCACAGGGCCTGTTGTCACCAACCCAGGCTGTTTCCCCTCATCTCTCTTTCCCTAAGAGGAGTTTTTGCCCAGGAATTTTCCTGGGCCCTCAGTGAGCTTGCCTTGTTGGACTCCAGACCTAGGCAGACATCGCCTCCTGAGCAAAACAGCCCCGGCTGAAAGCCCCCACGTGGAACCCACACACAGTGGTTTATGCTGGTGCCCTTGGCTGGAAGCTGCAGGGTCCAGCTTTGAGCGATGGGAACAGAACACCAGGGCACCACATCTGAGAGTGTCAGGGCAAAGACCCCTCAGCCAGATGGACTTCATGTTCCTGCCAGAGAATCCGTAGCCCGGATTATTCGCTGGAAGACAGTGTCGCAGCCAAAACTGAACACCAAGCTTGTTTCCCACTGTGTCAGGGCCTGGGTGTGCTCTACCCCAGCCAAGCTCAGAGCTCTGCAAATGAGAAGCGAGGTGAGCAAATGAGTGGAGACTCCGAAGCTTTCATCCTGTAACAAAGGGCAACCGCCTCCCCGTGCCATGACGCAGGTGGCAGGAGACCCGGGATGAGTGAAGGTGCAGGATGACGGCGGGATGGGGTCTGCTTTGGGAAGTGCCGCCAAGGCGGCCCCTGAGCCCTGCCTGGGTTGATGAGGCGGGCTGAGCTGCCTAGAGTCCTCTCTTAGGGGACCTCCTTGGCCCTAGGCTGAAGCAGAGGGCGCACAGCCAGAGTTCCCAGTCAGAACGGGGCCTGTTAGAGACGTTCAGGAGGGCGCCAGGCTCGTTAGCATGATTCTTTTTCCTTTAGAAAAACAGACTCTCCTGGAACAACTAGGCCAACTCCAGCTCCTGCCCCACCCACCTGAGTCTGGCCAGGCGGCCCGAGCCCAGCGCCCAGAGCTCTCCTTGACCATGACCTCATCCCCAAACCCTCCAGGCCGGGTCCCTGCCCTCCACCGCATGAGGCAGGGACAGAAAGGAGAAGGGAAGGTCCCAGTTCAAATATCAGGGTGCCTGTCCTCTCCCCAAGACAACCTCCCTGTGCCACCCCTAGGGAGGGTCTCCCATGTCATGGACAGCCGCACAGCTCTGCTGAGCTGCCCTCCACAGCAGTGGGCCCAGCCCTGGGCCTGGGGGACATTTTCATAATACTGACGCCCAGCCATCCTGCCCTCACCTCGGGAATCCTCACCTCCAGTTGGAGGGGAGGTGAAGCAGAAGGCACGGATCTTTTTAGAAGTTCCTCAGATGGCTTTTAAAAGTTCCTGCATCTTGTCATCAGGGGCCTCTGCACTCTGCTGTATAAATTATGGGGACAGGGAAGACACACCCCTGCCCTCACCGAACTCCCAGCCACTCTGGTGGCTCCTGTTCACACAACCTCACATATATGAGGCCTCCTCAGAAGGCTCTAGGGCAATGAGGAAGACGGGGCTGGGGGTCAGCCCTGGTGAAGGGGTAGAGAGTGACCCAGGCTGGGTGTGGTCTGGAACTGATGGCCAAGAAGGTGTAACCCTTGAGGTCAGGTTTACTGCAGGGGACTGTGTACCTCCCTGAGGCTTCTTTCAGGTTGGAATAGGGACCTAGAGGCCTCTGAGGAGTCAGCCTTCTGCTCCCCAGAGAAAGGCAACAGCTCTCCAGGATGTCAGGGCCCTAACCAGCCATCCACAGGTAAGTGAGGTCTCATTTTCAGTGAGGGCAGCAGGGAGCCTTGGAGAATGGGGACAATGTGCCAGGAGTCGGGAAAGGCTGCAGTGTGGCATGTTCGCCCTGGCCTGCAGGCCTCAGAGTGGAGGATCACCCACTCCACCTGGCCCAGCCCTGCCTCTCGCTCCCTGCTTTCACCCCCTGCCTCCACCATCCAGGACTGGGCACTGTGGGCACTGCCAATCATAGCCATGCCTCCTTTCCACCTCAGCAGTTAGAAGTCTGTGGAGCTTAAAGTGGAAGAAGGGACTGCTGGGTGCTGCCTTTCCTTGGAACCATCTTCCTGCCCCTTCTTGTCATTATTAAAAGGTGAATCCAGGGCCGGGCGCAGTGGCTCAAGCCTGTAATCCCAGCACTTTGGGAGGCTGAGGCAGGCGGATCACGAGGTCAGGAGATCGAGACCATCCTGGCTAACACGGTGAAACCCTGTCTCTACTAAAAAATAGAAAAAATTAGCCGGGCATTGTGGTGGGCACCTGTAATCCCAGCTACTTGGGAGGCTGAAGCAGGAGAATAGTGTGAACCTGGGAAGCGGAGTAGTCTGAGTCTTGGTTGTAACAACGCCTATAAAGTTCCACCTCTGGTAAGTGTTCTACTTTCTGCTTCTATGAGATCAACTTTCTTAGCCTCCACATATAAGTGAGAAGATGTGGTATTTATCTTCCTATGCCTGACTCATTTCACTTAAAATAATGTCTCCAGGTTCATCCATTTTGCTGTGAATGACAGGATCTCATACTTTTTGTGGCTGAATAGTATTCCACTATGTATGCACACTGCATTTTCTTTATCTATTCACATGTAAATGGACACTAGAGGCTGGGAAGGGTTGCAGGGAGGCAGGACTAGGGAGAGATTGGTTAAATGATACAAAATTGCAGCTAGCTAGGAAGAATAAGTTCTAGTATTCCATAGCACTGTAGGCTGACTATAGTTAACAATAATTTGTTTTATATATATATATATAAAACATATGTGTATATATGCGTATATATGTATATATGTGTATATATACACATATACATATAGGTATACATATATCCATGTATATATGTATATATACATATACGTATATATACCTATATGTATACGTGTATACGTATATATACCTATATGTATACGTGTATACGTATATATACCTATATGTATACGTGTATACGTATATATACGTATATGTGCGCACATATACGTATATATACATATATGTGTACATATATACACATACATGTGTGTATATATGTATGTATATATGTATATATATGTGTGTATATATATACACACATATACATATATTTGAGACAGAGTCTTGCTCTGTTGCCCAGCTCGGAGTGCAGTGGCGCGATCTCGGCTCAATGCAATCTCTGCTTCCCAGGTTCAAGTGATTCTCCCACCTCAGCCTCCCGAGTGGCTGGGATTACAGGCGTGCACCACCACACTTGGCTAATTTTTTTGTGTGTTTTTAGTAGAGATGGGGTTTCGCCATGTTGGCCAGGTTGATCTTAAACTCCTGGCCTCAAGTGATCCACCCACCTCGGCCTCCCAAACTGCTGGGATTACAGGCATGAGCCACCGTGCCCAGCCTGTTATATATCTTCAAATAGCTAGAAAAGAGGACTTTGACTATTCCCAACACAAAGAAATGATAAATGTTTGAGATGATGGATATGCTAATTATTCTATTTCATCACTATACATGTTTCAAAACATTACTATGTACTCCATAAATACAATTATTGTATCAATTTTATAAATTAAAGAATTTTTTAAATTTCACCTCATAATATTGTTTTGAAAATTAAATAAATAGGGGAGAGAAATGAACAGGTGGAGCAGCAGGGAGTTTTAGGCCAGGAAAAGTATTCTGCATGATACTGTATTAATGTCATTGTCAAAACCCCTAGAACCATACAACACAGGGAATAAACACTCACATAAACTTGGACTTTTGTTAAAAGTAATTTTCAAGCTTGGTTCATTGCTTGCAACAAATGTAGCACACTCATGCAGGGTGTTAATCTCAAGGAAAAATGGAGGCAGGGCGTTTGGTATATGGGAGCTGTGTACTTTCTGATCAATTTTCCTGTAAATCTAAAACTGCTTTAAAAAATAAAGTCTTTTTTTTAATGACATGAGATAATATGCTTAACGTATTTGCGCACTGCCAGACATGTTTGCTGCTGTAGTTACCACCCTTTGCCTCAAGCCCGGGATTTGAGTTCATTTTCTGTCATAGAACCTGGTGAAGCAGAACAGCCCCATTCAGACTTTACAGCCAACAAGGGTGTTTCCTTTGGTCCACTGTCCCCGGAGCAGCCCTCCCTTTAGATACTGCTGAAGGTATGTGTCTGCTGCAGCCCCTGTGTCAGTCTGGGTTCTCCAGAGAAACAGAACCAATAAGACATTTATGTTAAGAGATTTATTTTAGGAAATTGGCTCCCATGATTGCTGCAGCTGGCAAGCCTGAAACCTTAGGGCCAGCCAGCAGCTGGAAACTCAGGTAAGAGCTGATGTCACAAACTTGAGTCTGAAGTTTCTGGGGCAGTCTGGCAGGCTGGAAACACAGGCAGAATTCCTATGTTTCAGTCTTGAGCCAAAATTCCTCCTTCCCTGGAAATCTCAGTTTTTGCTCTTACGCCCTTCAACTGATCAAATGAGGCCCACCCACATGGTGGAGGGTCATCTCCTTTGCTTAAAGTCAACTTATTATACATGCTAATCACATCTACAAAAATGCTTTTACTGCAACACCTAGACTAAGGACTAGGGTTTGACCAAACAACTGGGCACCACAGTCTAGCCAAGTTGATACATACAATTTAACTATCACAACTGCTTTCCTAAACAAACAAGAAGACGGAAAAGGATATGTTTGGAAAATGTTTGTGTTTCAAATGTTCTTAAAGAGATGCACATCAGCGCATTCCCGTCTGACTGCCAGGCTAGTCGGGGAGTAGGGTGCTCTCTTGTACCCCTCCTACATGCCTCTGAAAAAAAGAACTTCTGCCCCTTAGGTGGCCTGCAACATCATACCACACATGCTTGGGGATCTGGGAGCAGAGGACAGAGCTCCTTGGTTTAAGAAGCTGCTCATTTGATGCAGAAATCCACTTGCCTGTATTCGTTATTTTGGACACTCCTTGCAGCAACCAATCCAAGCTGCGTCTTCTTCCGTCAGTTGACTTAATACCAGAACTTCTTCCCAAACAGACTGAGAAGCTAAGTGCCCTTGCTTTTGAGTTGGAGAGAGCAAGGGCCAATCCTCATATCATAGGGCCAGAAGCCACAATACAAGGACATCATCATTTCCAATGAGCACTTGGTCCTGGAATTCTCAGCACTAATCAAGTGGAACAAAGAAGGCCCCTTCCCTTTCAGTGCCTCCATGAGTGGAGACTTATCTCTACAAAGTCCAAAGTATGGAGAAATAAGGGTAGGTCATTTTATTATGACATTCTTTGTACTGTGCCCTTTTGGAAGGATGAGTGATTAGGAGTTGTTAGAACTTGGCCTGACAGGTAGGTGGGATTAAGGGAGCCATCACTGTCCAAAAGTTTTGAGGACACTCAGCCAAGAAGGGACATTTTATCCTTAGGGCCACCCTCAGGTAGGCGTTGGGATGAAGAAATAAGGGAGTTTAGAAAGAGATTTTTCCCAGGGGTTCAGAACTCATCGGGGTTCTGCTACTAACTGAGGCTGCCCACTCAACCTCAGGCAGCCAAAGTCCCTTTCCACAACATGGCAGCTCACCCTGCAGAGGAAGGCTCGTCCGGGTGGCCCCCGAGGCCCCTCTATCAGAGGGCGGCTCTTTGAAGATGAATCTGTCTCCCTGGGTGGGTCCTCCACTTAGGACTCCTGACCTACTGGGGGGTGGGGGGGTCCCCCGTGGTAAGTGCTCAGCCTGCTGTGAATGCAAATCCCCACCCCTACGCTGACATCTCAGAAGAGGCAAGAAACTCGGGACAGAAAAGCCCACATTGCTTGTGCTTCAAAGATTTGAAAAAGGGGGCTCGTGGGCCAGGTTGGCCAGAAAGGTTGACCTTCCTCAGCCCATTTCCTCACCTCCCTGTCGACCTCACCATGATGTCCGGAGGATCAGATGATAAAAACTGCACAGGAAGCCATGTTGGGGAGACTAAATAGCATGCAGGGGAGAAACGTGAAACTCTAAATGCAGGCAGTGCAGCAAGCAGGGTATTACTCTCTTAACTAGACAAGGTAGGTTCTAGGGCAGCTGGATAATTTGTTCCCTAAAAATTAATTAATTAACTAATGAATTAAATCCAGACAATTACCTGAGAACACAAAAGTGATCTGCGCTGATGGTTCCCGTGTTATCTCACATATTCTAAGTGTCATTGACAGGGGTCTCAGACATGGGTCTGACTGGCTCCTCCCAGCTCCTCCCAGCTCCTCCTCTGTGGGCACTATTTTGTAAGATCCTTTCCTCTGTTAAACCAGATACCTCTCTGCTAGCTGCTTTTTCTGAAGATGTGTCTGAATACTGCTATCTCCACTCTGGCATTCTTTGTACTTAAAAGTTCATAGATGTTTCCTGTCTTTTCAGAGGAATTTCAGATGGAAAGGAGGATGAGTTCATGGACCCCACCTATCAGATTTAATTAAATATCACCTTGGCATTTATAAGAGATTTCTGATTCCATGGTGTAGGTTTAATCATTCTTTGAATTTTGGAGGGATTTCTGCTGGGGATATGGGAGTGTTCTCAGGAAATATCAAGGAACCAAGAAAGGAACAATCTGCATTCTTTCACCCAGGAGAAGACACCTCCAGAAAGCTCCTGTTTCAAACAACACAGTGGAAAGAACCCTACCTCTAAGGCAAGGGAGCAGGGCTGCTGGGGAGCTGGAGGTGTTACGGGAAAGTGGTCCGGATCCAGACCCCAAGAGAGGGTTCCTGGATCTCGCACAAGAAGGAATTCCGGGCAAGTCCATAGGGCAAAGTGAAAGCAAGTTTATTAGGAAAGTAAAGGAATAAAAGAATGGCTATGCCATAGGCCGAGCAGTCCCAGGGGCTGCTGGTTGCCCATTTTATGGTTATTTCTTCATGATATGCTAAACAAGGGTGGATTATTCATGCCTCCCCTTTTTAGATCATATAGGGTAACTTCCTGATGTTGCCATGGCATTTGCAAACTGTCATGGTGCTGATGGGAGTGTAGCAGTGAGGACGACCAGAGGTCACTTTCATCACTGTCTTGGTTTCGGTAGGTGTTAGCTGGCTTCTTTACGACAACTGTTTTATCAACAAGTCTTTATGACCTGTGTCTTGTGCTGACCTATCTCATCCTGCGACTTAGAATGCCTTAACCATCTGGGAATGCAGCCCAGCACATCTAAGCCTTATTTTATCCGGCTCCTATTCAAGATGGAGTCGCTCTGGTTTGAATGCCTCTGACGGAGGGGCCCGGCACCTTCCATCCCCACTAATTCTCACCATACACACACAATATATCCTCCCAGCACACATCAGTGCCTGGTCATTGGCCATCACCACTGACTCAGACAAGTATTTTCCCCTGGAATCTCTTTTCCTCATTCACTGACTGTTCTATTTATTCAACTAACTTTTACCAAACACTTCCTACATGCCATGAATTGGACCATGGACCATAGACACAAAAATGAAGAAGTTGGGACATTTATCATCTTGGAACAAATATTCTAGCTGGAGAGACCAACATGTTAGCACAGAATGTTGTCATTGTGCAAGTATAATGCTTGGAAAGGTTATTTCTACCTAGAGTGGCTGAGGAAGCCTACAAAGAGAAACATCCTTGAAGAATGCGACAGACTGACTCAGACCCAGAAGGCAAAGGAATCATGTAAAGAGGCAGAAGTAGAAAAAAGCAAGGACCCCTGAAAGAAGTGACCCACATTAAGTTACTATTAGCTTTGTGTGAAATACACAAAGTAGTTTGATAGGTCGGATCTGGTAAACAACAGAGTACCAAAGACTTAAGAAGTAGAATATCTGCACGTCAATAAATATGATATGTAGAAACAGAAAACAGTAAGTGCTCTATTCTTTTCTTTTCTTTTCTTTTTTTTTTTTGAGACAGGGTTTCCTTCCATCTCTCAGGCTGGTGTGCGATGGTGTAATCACAGCTCACTGCAAAGTGCTATATTCTTATAGTCAGCTTCGATTAAGAGTATAATTGATGGCAGAGGCCACAGTTTCAACACACTTTGAAAGAATGAGGAAATCTTAACACAAGTACCTTGAGAATACAAAGCACAGAGTTGGTGGTTTATACATCTTATTACAAGGTTACAAAAGAAGGTGGAGAACATTAAGAAGTCAAACATCTCAGGGACACTTAAGGATATAAACACTAACCATTTTGACAAATTCTTATTCTGTATCTTGTCAAATTAAAAGGAGACTAATTTGTTTGCAAGAAGTTCTCCTGGGAGATTCATTCTTAAATTCTAAAAGACTTATTACTCTCTGTTCGGGAATGTGACCCTTAATCTTTAGGTTACATTTGCTTTGTATTCTTGTTATGGAAAATTGCATTTCCTCACTATTTTGTTTGTTTTCGGAAACTGTAGTTGTCATAAGATGTTTATTGCAGGACATTAGTTTACTAGTCTAAATTATAATGTACACACCAGCACTGTGGTAATTAACTCACTATTATGACCTCACTAATTTTATTCTGGAAAGTTCATCTGTATGTAAGTGACTTGACTTTACTTATGAGTCAGAAAGTATCAAGCATTTATCTTGGCTCTTGCCTTACAGGCTGGTTTGAGAAATAAAACTGGACAGTGATCAGATTCATTACTTTAAAAACAATGCAAAAAGTGTTTTCCACAACAAAATACGTAAGTTTAGATGAGTAATGCTAATAAGAAATTTCACAAGCATCTCTGAATTACATGGCTTTCTTCCTGGGAGCTCCTTTTTGGACATCGTACAGCTTTGCTCACCTCCTGAGAGGTGCCTGGGCCATATCTGCATCAGGATTAGTGGTGAGGTATTGTTTCTGGGCATCTGTCCTCGCTCATGAGCAACTGCTAGACGAGAACAGAGAAAAGGGGCAGTTCTTAGCCTTGCTGGGCTGCACGCTCCATGGGGCTGGATCATATCCGCTGTGACCAGTGGATTCCCAACCTCTGTGGCAGCACCTGGTGCACCGAAGGCATGCAATGAATATCTGCTGAATGAACGAATCTGAACGAACTCATTCCAACCTTCACATCCTATGGCTTGTGTTGAGCTGTGGAATATATCTTGGTTTCTTTTTATTTTTTTTTCAATGACACAAATAACCCCAGTCTACTATGTGGAAGAAAGCATTGTATAATGGAATTAACCACCTCAGTGGGGGACGTGGAAACTTATACAATCATGAAATGTCAAAATTGTAACTAGTTATCACCCTCGTTTTACCAGTAATGACACAGAACCCCAGAGGGAACACACAGCTGCCTCTGACTCTCTTTTTCCTCACTCATTCATTGGACCCTGCTGTGAACCAGACAGTGGGCCAAATGCTGGGGCTGCCCAGAGGGACAGACCAAAGCTCCTCAATCTGCCCAGAGGGACAGATCAAAGCCTCAGGAAGCTCACTGTGCAGGGAGTGCCGAGGTTCCCAGAACTGCTGCACAGACCAGCCAGGCAGGGGCTGCCAGAATCCCCTGAAAACCTTAATAAAAGTGGAGATTTTCCTTCAAGGAATGCCAAAGCCAGTGGGTGCATGTCATCAGGATTCCAGGAGACTTATATCATCTCAACATCTTTCTTCAAGATACTTATTAATTACAAAGCAACTCATAAAATAGCTTTATGGTGGAGAAATCTGGCAGGAGCCACCTTAACCAAATGATAAGAGATACCATTGCCAGTGATACAATGGATCAACAGCAGGAGCCTCCTGATTTGAGGCCCAGAGAAGGATGCACGTTCACTTCTGTTGTACAACTGCTCATAGTGCATGGCTTGAATCCAATCACAAGGAATCATCACACAAACCCAAATTGAAGGACATTTTGCAAAATCAGTGACCTGTACTCTTCAAAAGTGCCAATGTCATGAAATTTAAGCAAAGTCTTAGGAACCGTTCCAGATTAACAGGGGCTAACAAGACAGGGCAACGGAGTACACGGTTTTGAATTTACTTTTCCGATAAAGGCATTGTTGGACCACTGGCAAAATCTAATAAGGTTTTAAAATTAAATAATAATATTGCATTGATGTTAATTTCCTGATTTTGATAATCACACTGTGCATTATAAGATAATCCCTTAGTTTTATGAAACAAGGGTATTTAAGAGTAAAGAGGCATCATATCCGTAACTTTCTCCAAAATGGCTCAGAAAAAAGCTTATACACAAATATAAATATATACATATAATATGCATAGATATTATATATGTGCACATATGATAAATACATGAAGAGAGAAATAGTGCACGCACACAAGTGTAGTAAAATGTTAACATTTTGCTAATCTAGGTAAGGTTATTCATGAATTTTTTGCATGATTATTGCATCTTTTCTGTAACTTTTAAATTATGTACAAACTTTAAACATTTAAAAATTTAAATAGAGACACTTGGCTCTTCCGTGAGAAACCCAGGTTCAGCAGACCTGGGATAGGTCCAAGCATTTTTATTTTTATTTTTTAACTTTTATTTTAGGTTTAGGGGTACATATGCAGGTTTGTTTTATAGATAAACTCATGCCATGAGGGTCTGTTGTACAGATTATTTTTGTCACCCAGATACTAAGCCTAGTACCCAATAGTTATTTTTCCTGATCTTCTCCTTCCTCCCACCCTCCACCCTCAAGGCAGCCCCAGTGTCTGTTATTCCTGTCTATGTGTCCATGTGTTCTCATGATTTAGCTCCCACTTACAAGTTAGAACATGTGGTATTTGGTTTTCTATTCCTGTGTTAGTTTGCTAAGGATAATGGCCTCCAGATCCATCCATGCTCCTGCAAAGGACATGATCTCATTGCTTTTTATGGCATAGTACATGGTGTATATGCACTTCATTTTCTTTATCCAATTTGCCATTGATGGGCATTTAGGGTGATTCCACATCCTGGCTATTTGAATAGTGCTGTAATGAACATTCGAGTGCCTGTGTCCTTATGGTAGAATGATTTATATTCCTTTGGGTATATACCCAGTAATGGGATTTCTGGGTTGAATGGTAGTTCTATTTTTAGCTCTTTGAGGAATCGCCACACTGCTTTCTACAATGGTTGAACTAATTTACACTTTTGCCAACAGTGTATAAGCATTTTTTTCTCCACAACTTCACCAGCGTCCACTTTTTTTTTTCTTTTACTTTTTAGTAATAGCCATTCTGACTGGTGTGAGATGGCATCTCATTGTGGTTTTAATTTGTATTTCTCTAATGATTGGTGATATTGAGCTTTTTTCCATATGTTGGCCACATGTATGTCTTCTTTTGAAAAGTGTCTGTTCATGTTCTTTTCACACTTTTTAATGGGGTTGCTTTTTTCTTCTAAATTTGTTGAAGTTTCTTACAGATGTTGGAAATCAGACCTTTGTCAGATGCATAGTTTGCAAATATTTTCTCCCATTCTGTAGGTTGTCTGTTTACTCTGTTGATAGTTTCTTTTGATCTGCAGAAGCTTTTAAGATTAATTAGATCCCATTTGTCACTTTTGCTTTTGTTGCAATTGCTTTTGGTGTCTTCATTATGAAACCTTTGCCAGTTCCTACGTCCAGAATGGTATTGTCTAGGTTGTCTTCCAGGGTTTTTGTAGTTTTGGGTTTTGCATTTAAGTCTTTAATCCATCTTGAGTTGATTTTTGTATATGGTGTAAGGAAGGGATCCAATTTCAATCTTCTGGCTAGCCAGTTCTCCTAGCACTGTGTGTTGAATAGGAAGTCCTTTCCCCATTGCTTGTTTTTGTCAGCTTGGTCGAAGATCAGATGGTTATAGATGTGCAGCCTTATTTCTGGGCTCTCTATTCTGTTCCACTGGTCTATGTCTGTTTTTGTACCAGTACCAGTACCATGGTGTTTTGGTTACTGTAGCCCTGTAGTATAGTTTGAAATTGGGTAACATGATGCCTCTGGCTTTGGTGTTTTTTTGTCTGTTTGTTTTTGTTTTTTTGCTTAGAACTGCATTTGCTATTTGGGTTTTTGTTGTTTTTGGTTTTGTTCCATATGTATTTTTAAATAGTTTTTTTCTAGTTCTGGGAAGAATGTCATTGGTAGTTTGGTAGGATTAGCATTGGATCTGTAAATGGCTTTGGGCGATATGGCCATTTTAATGATATTAATTCTTTCTATCCATGAGCATGAAATGTTTGTCCATTTGTTTGTGTCATCTCTGATTTCTTTGAGCAGTGTTTTGTAATTCTCATTGTAGAGAATCACCTCCCTGATTAACTGTATTCCCAGACATTTTGTTCTTTTTGTGGCAATGGTGAATGGGATTTCATTCCTGATTTGGACCTTGGCTTGGCTGTTGTTGGTGTATAGGAATGTTAGTGATTTTGTACGATGATTTTGTATCTTGAAACTTTGCTGAAGTTGTTTATCAGCTGAAGGAGCTTTTGAGCCAAGACTATGAGGTTTTCTAGATACAGAATCATGTTGTCTACAAACAGGGATAGTTTGACTTCCTCTCTTTCTATTTGAATGCCTTTATTTCTCTCCTTTGCCTGATTTCTCTGGCCAGGACTTCCAATACTATGTTGAATATGAATGATGAGAGGGCATCCTTGTCTTGTGCCAGTTTTCAAGGGGAATGCTTTCAGCTCTTGCCCATTCAGTGTGATGTTTAGTGTGGGTTTGTCATAAACGGTTCTTATTATTTTGAGATATGTTCTTCAGTACCTAGCATATTGAGAGTTTTTCTCATGAAGGATGTTGAATTTTATCAAAAGCCTTTTCTGCATCTATTGAGATAATCATGTGGTTTTTGTCTTTAGTTCTGTTTGTGTAATGAATCACATTTATTGATTTGCATATGTTGAAACAACCTTGTAGCCCAGGGATAAATCTTACTTGACCACAGTGAATTGGCTTTTTGATGTGCTACTGGATTTGGTTTGCAAGTATTTTGTTGAGGATTTTTGCATCAATGTTCATCACAGATATTGGCCTGAAGTTTTCTTTTTTTTGTTGTGTCTCTGCCAGGTTTTGGTATCAGGATGATGCTGGCCTCATAGAATAAGTTGGGGAGGAATTTGTTTTCTGCAGTTTTGGGGAATAGTTTTAGTAGAAATGATACCAACTTGTCTTTGTACATCTGGTAGAATTCACCTGTGAATCCATCTGGTCCTGGATGGATTGGTAGGTAGGCTATTTATTACTGATTCAATTTTGGAGTTCATTATTGGTCTGTTCAGGGAACAAATTCTTCCTGGTTCAGTCTTGGGAGGGTGTCTGTGTCTAGGAATTTATCCATCTCTTCTGGGCTTTCTAGTTTGTGTGCATAGAGGTGTTCTTAGTGGTCTATGATGGTTGTTTGTATCTCTGTAAAGTCAGTGGTAACATTCCCTTTGTCATTTCTAATTGTGTTTATTTGGATCTTCTCTCTTTTCTGATTTATTAGTCTAGCTAGCAGCCTATCTTATTAATTTTTTCAAAAAGCAACTCGTAGATTCACTGATCTTTTGAATGGTTTTTTAATATTTCAGTCCCCGTCAGTTCAGCTCTGATTTTGGTTATTTCTTGTCTTCTGCTATCTTTGGGGTTGATTCACTCTTGCTTCCCTAGTTCTCTTAGTTGCAATGTTAGGTTGTTCATGTGAGATACTTCTAAGGTTTTGATGTGAGCATTTAGTGTTAAAAATTTCCCTCTTAACACTGCCTTAGCCATGTGCCAGAGATTCTAGTATGTTGCATTCTTATGAGTTTCAAATAACCCATGGATTTCTGCCTTAATTTCATTATTTACCCAAAAGTCATTTGGGAGCAGGTTGTTTAATTGCCATGTAATTGCATGGTTTTGAGTGACATGGAGAGTTCTGTAGAGGTCTATTAGATCCATTTGGTCCAATTTTGAGTTCAGGTCCTGAATATCTTTGCTAATTTTCTGCCTTGATGATATGTCTAATACTGCTAGTTGAGTGCTGAAGTCTCCCATTACTATTGTGTGGGAGTCTAAGTCTCTTTGTATGTCTCTAAGAATTTGCTTTATGAATCTGGGTACTCCTGTGTTGGGTGCATATATATTTAGGATAGTTAGGTCTTCTTGTTTAATTGAACCCTTTACCATTATGTAATGCTCTTCTTTGTCTTTTTTTATCTTTGTTGATTCAAAGTCTATTTTGTCTGAAATTAGGATTGCAGCCCTTGCTTTTTTTCTGATTTTCATTGGATTGGTAGATTTTCCTCCATCTTTTGATTTTGAGCCTATGAGTGGCATTGCATGTGAGAGGCGTCTCTTAAAGACAGCATACCGTTGGGTCTTGCTTTTTAATCCTGCTTACCACTCTGTGCCTTTTAAATGGGTCACCTAGCCTACTTACTTTCAAGGTTAGTATTGATATGTGTGGATTTGATCCTATCATTGTGTTGCTAGATGGTTATTATGCCAGCTTGTTTGTGTGGTTGCTTTATAGTGTTCCTGGTCTGTGTACTTAAGTGTGTTTATATTGACTGGTAATGGTCTTTTATTTCCATATTTGGTGCTCCTTTCAAGATCTCTTGTAAGGTGGGTCTGGTGATAACAAAGTCCCTCAGCATTTGCTTATCTGAAAAGGATTTTATTTCTCCTTTGCTGAGGAAGCTGGATATGAAATTCTTTGCTTGATATAAAATTTCTGGTTGAAGATTTTTGTCTTTAATAATGTTGAATACAGGCCCCTAATGTCTTCTGGCTTTTAGGGTTTCTGCTGAGAGGTCCACTCTTAGCCTGGTGAGCTTCCTTTTGTAGTTGACCTGCCCTTTCTCTCCAGCTGCCTTTAACACTTTTTGTTTCATTTTGACCTTGGAAAATCTGATGATTATGGGGATGATCGTGTGTAGAATCTTGCAGGGGTTCTCTATTATTTCCTGAATTTGACTGTCAGCCTTCCTAACAACACTGGGGAAGTTTTCATGGACGATATCCTAAAATATGTTTTCCACGTTGTTTGCTTTCTCCCTGTCCCTTTCAGGGATGCCAGGGTTTCATAGATTTGGCCTTTCCATAACCCCATATTTCTCAAAGGTTTTGTTTGATCCTTTTCATTCCTTTTTCATTATTTTTGTCTGACTGTCTTATTTCAGACAGCCAGTCTTCAGGGTCTGAGATCCTTTCCTCAGCATGGTCTATTTTGCTGTTAATACTTGTGATTGCATTGTGAAATTCTTGTAGTGTGTTTTTCAGCTCTATCAGAGCAGTTAGGTTCTTTTTTATACTGGCTATTTCATCTTTCAGCTCCTGTATCATTTTATTGTGATTCTTAGTTTCCTTGAATTGGGTTTTGCCATTCTCTGGAAGATCTTGATGATCTTCATTCCTATCCATATTCTGAATTCTATTTCTGCCATTTCAGCCAACACAGCCTGGTTTAGAACCCTTCTTGGAGTACTAGTGTGATCATTTGGAAGATATAAGTCACTCTGGCCATTTGAGTGCTGGAGTTCTTGCATTGGTTCTCTCTTATCTCTGCATGTCAGTGTTCCTTTAACTGCTGGGCTGCCTGTGATTAAAGTGGTCAGGAAGGGGCAGGGTGGTTGTGCTGGAGTCCCAGATTTGGTGGCCCTGTCCAGTGAGGAGAAGTGAGGACCAGGGCCTGCATGGAGAACAGCCTGGACACTTTACCATTAGGTGGGTGCTCTGTGCTTGGGGTCTGGACCAGCCCCTGATCCCCATGCACTCTCCATAACATGGACACAGCAAGGATGAGGGCTGCAAGACAGCAAAGATGGCAACCTGCCCTCCCACTGGGAGCTCTGTCCCTGGGAGTTGCAAAGCTGCTACCAACTCATTAGCCCTGGTGGTGGGTGGCTGGAGACCCAGGCCCAGAGGACCCACCCTGTGAGGAGATATGGGATCAGGGACCCATGTAACAAACAGTCTGGCCACTTTTCCACAGGGCTGCTGCAGTATGCTGGGGGTCCACTCCAGTTTCCAGTCACCTTGGATCTTCCAGCCCCTGAAGGTGTCAACAGGGAAGCCTACAAAATAGCAAAGATGGCAGCCTGCCCCTCCCTCTGGGAGCTCCATTGAGGGAGGTATAGATGTGTTGCTGGTCCAAAAACACTGGCAGGGTGGTTGTAGACCTAGGTCAGAAGATTCCACCCAGTGAAGAGAAATATGATCCAGTACCCACGTGAAAAAGCAGTCTGGCTACTTCTCTGTAGACCTGCTGTGCTGTGCCAGGGGATTGCTCCAGTCCCTAGGCACCTCAGACTTCCTTGAGCCCAAAGGCAACAACAGCTAAGGCTATGAAACAGCAAAGTTGACAGCCCGTCACTCCCTTCCCACTGGGAGTTTTGTCCTAGGGAGGCTCGGAACTATTGCCAACTGGAAAACAAAGGTGGTGAAGGTGACTGGTGACCCCAGTCAGGATGTCCTGCCCAGTGAGAAAAAATGGGGTCAGGGACCAGAATAAAAAAGGCAGTCTGACCACTTTTCCATAGGGCAGCTGCACTGAAGGCAACAACGGCTAAGGCTTTAAAACAGCAAAGATGGCGGCCTGCCCCTCTTTCTGGGAGCTCCATCTCAGGGAGGCGTTGCTCCCAGTGGCTGGCTGGAGTTCCCAGCCAATGGGTCTTCTCTTGTGGGGTGCTATAGAAGCTGGGCCTGCAGACTATGACTGCTCAGCCCTCTGGATTCAAGCCCTTTCCTAGGGGTATGTATGGGGATCTAAACTCCTGCTTTGCCAGAGTTAAAGCTGCTTTTGCCAGGAAGCCTGGGTATCTAAAGCTCCTGGGTCTCTGTGTGTGCCTGAGCAGCTGCTCTGCCAAAACTCCATGTAGCTCTGTGCATCAGACTGCAGGCCCTGGTGGAGTGGGTTTGCTAAGGGATCTCCTGACCGACGGTTGCAAAGATCCATGGGAGAAATGTGGGTCCCCGGGGTTGCTCACTCACTCACCGCTTGCCTGGGCAGGGGAGGCTCCCCTGGCTCCATGTTGCTCCTAGGTGGGCACTCATCCTGCCTTGCTTTTCTCCATTCTGTATGGATTGAATTGTTTACTTGATGAATCCCAATGCCTGTACCTGGATGTCTCAGTTGAAGGAGCTGTATTTACTTGCCCCTTCCATTTCTCTCCCTGAGAGAGGCACACTCTAACTCCTTCTGATCTGCCATCTTGGCCAGACTTGCATTTTTATTTCTAATAAGCACCCCCAAGCAATTCTGATGCAACTTGTCCAGAGAAGGGCATTTGGGAAATGGTACAGACTGAAAATTGCCTAAGGTCACACAGCAAGCCCGTGAGCAAGCAAAGACCAGAACATCTCTTCCCTTCCCATCCAGGGTGGAGGAGGAAGAAGAGATGGAGGAGGAAAGAGAAAAATAATAAGGCAGAGAAGGCCCATGTGGGTCAAATGCACTCAATGTTAGTGCCAAAATTATGCTTTCCATCTTGCACTAAGCCCAGAAAACCTGTTCCACTTTCTTGTGTTTGCTGCCTAGTCATCAATATTATCATAGACCCACTCACCAGGGCCAGAAACCTGGAAGAAACCAGAGCCTCCCACCTCTTAGTCAGTACCCCCCCAAAAATTAATCCAAATCCTTCTGCCTTGAAAGCTCAAAATAGGCCTTCTCTCCCTACCTCAGGAAGAATTTTCCCTCAGAAAACTCTGAGAAAGAATCAAAAAGAAATGCTAGAAATAACTTTTGATGGGCTTATTAGCAGGCTGGACACAGCTAGGGAAAGAATTTGAATTTGAGGCTATGTCAATAGGAACTTCTAGGCTGGGTGCAGTGGTTCATGCCTGTAATCCTAGCACTTTGGGAGGCCAAGGTGGGAGGATCATTGAGTCTAGGAGTTCAAGATGAGCCTGGACAACACAGAGAAACCCCATCTGTAGAGAAAATTTAAAAATTAGCCAGGCATGATGGCATATGCCTATAGTCCCAGGTACTCAGGAGCCTGAGGTTGGAAGGATTGCTTGAGCACAGGAGTTCAAGACCAGCCCTGGCGACATAGCAAGATCCCATACTACAAAATTTTAAAAAATTAGCTAGGCGTGGTGGTGCACACCTGTGGTCCCAGCTACTCAGGAGGCTGAGGTGGGAGAACTGTTTGGGCTGAGTAGGTCAAGGCAGGAGTGAGCTACAGTCAAGCCATGGCACACCAGCCTGGACGACAGAGCAAGACCATGTCAAAAAAAAAAGAAATAGAGAGAGAAAAGCAAAGAAAGAAAAAGGAAAAAAGAAAGAAAGAAAGAAAGAAAAGAAAGAGAAAGGGAGAAAGAGAGGAAAGAAAGAAAGAAAGAAGAGAGAAAAGAAAGAAAGAGAGAAAGAAAAAGAAAGAGAAAGACAGAAAAGACAGAAAGAAAAGAAAGGGAGAAAGAAAGAAAGAAAAGAAAGAAAGAAAGGGAAAGAAAGAAAAAGAAAAGAAAGGAAGGAAAGGAGGAAGTCACAAAACTGAAAAGCAAAGGAAAAAAAGACTACGAGAAAAACGAAAGAGAATATTGCCCAGTGGCTTCGCTCCCCTTCTCCTCCTCCTCCACACACATTCTTCACTGCAGCCTGATGAGAAATAAGACTAATGAGAAAAGCAGTTGAAAAGATCGATGTACGTTTTTGTTTTGCATTTTCTTGCACATTCTCTCCTCCCGCCCCCCACCCCCTTAAGGTCATGGCATCTCTAAGTTCAAGGTTTCTAAGCCATCTGGGGGAACATTTGTTGAGAGGGATAAAGAAGTCACCATTTGGAAACCTCTTCCTTATTTAAATCCTGGATTTCACTCTTTCATTTTTTACCAAGCCCATGTTGTTCCTGAAATATTATATTGCTATGAAGTTGAAGTTTTGTTTTATAGGTAGCAAATGGTCAAAAGTACCTATTCTGGGTGTTCAAGGTTGTTCTTATTGCTATTATTGTAGTTTGCTTTGGTTTGTTTTCAGGGAAAGAAACGTACACACCACAGATTTATATAGCTGATAACTTTCCAAGCAATCAACAAGTACTTGGAATCCAGGTTTGAGTAAACTTTGACTAACTTTGCATTCCTATGTTTAGCATGAATCTAAAACTCAAGAAATCTAACAGACAACCAGAATATCAGACAAAGCACAAGGCTGGCAATCTGTAATCACCATCTATTAGCTTCATTGTTGCACGTGTATTTTTTTAATGCTATGTTTCCAATAATTCTTTGACAATCCACAGTTTCACCAATGTTTACAGAACGTTTCAGAGATTCAGGTTTATGGAGCCAAAAAGGCATAGGATCCACCCTGCCTGCCATTTTCTCACCCTACAAAGCAGAGTCAAATTTGATCTTGTTTAAAAAACACTTTTGACAGAATTATTGTTCCTGTTGCCAAGAAAGAAGCCGTGAGAATGTCTGATTAACTTCTTCCCCCATTGCTCTCCCCAGCAGCCATTCCCCTCCACTCCAGTGTTGTTTCACAGCTCACTGATGCACTGTTCACTTTCTGGCCATACCTTTTCTCTTTCCTTCTGCTGTATCTTTAGGTTCATTGATTTTTTTTTGTTCTGCAGTGTCTAATCTGCTGTTAATCCCATCCAGCATATTTTTAATCTCAGACATTGTATGTTTTATCTTTAGAAGTTCAGGTGAGTCTTTTGAATATCTTCCATGTCTCTACTAATAGAAAATATATTTTTCTTCTGTCACCCTAAATATAAGGAATACAGTTATAAAAACTATTTTAATGTCCCTGTCTACTAATTGAAGAGTCTCATCTGCCTCACTTCCAGATTTCTTTCTATTGATTGACTTTTCTCCCATTATGAGTTGTTCTTCGCTGCCTCTTTGCAGGCCTGCTCATTTTTACGGATAACACTGTAAATTTTGCCTTGTTGAATGCTAGGTATAATTAAATTCCCATAGATATTTTTGAGCTTCATTTTGGAAGGCAGTTAAATTACTCTGAAATCGTTTAATCATTTTGAGGCTTGCTTTTAAGCTTTTTAAAGGGAGATCACAGCAGCCTTTAGTCTAGGGCTAATTTCCCCTCATCACTCACTCAAAGCTCTTCTGTGTCTTCCCAATGCCCCATGAATTACAAGGCTTTTCTTCTCAGGCTGTTGGAAAAACAAACCATCCCTGCCCCTGTGTGAACCCCCCTCCTTTCCAGTGGTTTCCCAGCGTCTGACAACTGACTCACCTGTGTGTGCTTTCAAGGACTCAGCCAAATTCTTCAGGGGGGCCCTCCAGATCTCTGGAGTTTCTCTCTACACAGCTGTCATTTCTAGTAATCTTCCCTCAAACTCTAGCCACCTTGGCCTCCCTGTAATCTACACTCCATCTCCCAAAGTCAGGGAGTCCACCAGCTCCCCCAGGACCCCTCCCCGCACTCTCTCAAGGCAGAAAGCTGGGGCATCACAGGACTCTGTCTGTTTCCCTCCCTCAGGGAACCCTCCAAGATCGCTTCACTCCCTGGTCTACGATGTCTAAAACCATCATTTTCTACATTTGGTCTGTCTGGTCTGTTAGTTGCTTTTGGGAGGAAGGCAAATCCAGTCCTTCTTGCTCTGTCTGGGCTGAAGGTTATCACACCCTGCCACTGTCAATGTGTAGAAGTTTCTGCAAGACCCTCAGTAGGTTTTCCTAGTTTAGATAGTTTGAGGCTCACTTTTGATTGTGTGTTTTCAGAATAAACCAAAAGGTAATATCACAAACACTAGTTCCCAGATGGGGGATGAGCTCCGGGTCCACAGCACCTCCGAGAGCTGTCCCCTCTCTGGCCCTCTCTGCCTGCCTGATCCGGGGCTCCTGCCACTGCATTCTCCTTCCCACTGTTCTCTGAGCTAAGAATCACCATCTACGCACACGGGCTCTACACCACAGCAGGAAGGTGCAGTGCCTGGCTCTCTGGCTCAGAAACAGTTTATGTCTTGTTAGGTTCACAATCCAGGATGTGGGCCCACGGTGTGCTGGGCTGGCGCTAGGCTGGCGCTGGGCTACAAAAACCAACTGCACTTCTCTTTTCAGCTCTGTGTTCCGCAATTTCACATGACTAGTTGAAAGCAGCCTGGTGAGGGTGTTTACACACTGAATTCCGCAAAGGCTACTAATCAGGGTTTTTTTTTTCTAGAGAGCCATTTACCAGCACATTTCTACCTATGACCAAAATATGATTTTTTTTTTTTTTTTACAGCCCAGAGGTCCTTTATTTTTCTTTTTAACACCTATTATGCCATGAATTAATAGGGAATAGGTTCCAGCAGCTCAGGCTCCTTCCCATTGGTTCTCACAAAGTGTGTTTCTCTGGGTGGAGCAGGCTGGCGCTTTAGCTGAACCCAGGTACCTTTCTCTTTGGCTTCTTTCTTTTTCTGATCATTTTCCTTCACGCGTTTCAGGAAGCTATCTCAGCTCTTAGAGTGCGTAATGTGCTCAATACGCACATTAATTCTCTTGGCAAGAATCTTGCCCTTAACTTGTTTGTTTACAACAATGCCAACAGCATGCTGGGGAACATTGTAGACTCTTCCAGTTTTGCCATGGTGACACTTGTGGGGCATTCCTTTTTGAACAGTACCCATTCCCTTGATGTCTACATTATCACCTTTCTCATAGATTCACATATACGTGGCCAAAGGAGCAACTCCATGTTTTCTAAAAGGCCTAGAGAACATATGTCAGGTGCCTCTCCTCTTTCCCTTTGTGTTCGTCATTTTGGCAAATTACTGGAAGATGGCGGTTCCGGCCAAAACACCAAAATATGATTTTTTAATAAGCAGCATACATCTCCTCTGGGAAAAGAAAAGGGGACTTTTTTTGAGCACCTACACTATACCAGGTAGAGTGCTGGGTACTTCAGATACTAGGGTGATCAGATTTCCTATTTATTCTTGTCTTACACTTTCCAGCACAATAATGGCAAAATTCTGCTTACATGTCTCCTATACACCTGGGTAGGAGACCTGAGAGTAGCCTAGGATTTTACTTTCCAGCTAGTATTGGGAAGTGTCTGAGAGTTCAGAGAGGAAGAAATGGCCAAACTCATGAAAAGTGTGCCCATTATCAGCCTGATAAGTGGACTCTGAACCCTGGCTTCTGATTGCACCCAACCTCTGTGTGCCTTTAACCCCCATACCGCCCACCAACATCTGAGGAGAAACAAGAATTTTTGCAAACATCACTGAATTAAGAATCAGAATGCCTGGGCAGGGTGCAGTGGCTCACGCCTGTAATTCTAGCACTTCGGGAGGCCAAGGTGGGAGGATCACTTGAACCCAGGAGTTCGAAGCCAGCCTGGGCAACATAAGCAGACCCCGTTTCTACAAAAAAATTTAAAAATATATCAGGGCATAGTGGTGCATGCCTGCAATCCCAGCTACACAAGAGGCTGAGGTGAGAGGATTGCTTGCACTAAGGTGGTTGAGGTTGCAGTGAGCCATGATCACACCACTGTACTCCAGCCTGGGCAACAAACTGAGACCCTGTCTAAGAAAAAAAAAAAAAAAAAGAATGAGGCTGCCTGGATTTGATCTCTGCCATAATCACTGGCAACTTATGTGACTGTGAGCAAGAAAAAAAGAAGTAATGATAGTCATATCTCAGAGCACAATAGTGTACCTGAAACCTTACTGTAAATGCAAAAGTGCCGTGCACTGGGGGAACCTTTTTCATGAAATCCTATGTCCAAACTTGATACATGGCCCCTCTTGCAGGGGACACATCGACTTCTTTGTAGCCAGGAGAGGGAGCCACTGCACACATGGGCCTGGGTCCTAAAGAGGATGGAAGAGCTTCCAGAGGGTCCTGAATGGCTGTCCTTCTTAGCCTACCCCAGGCTGTGGCTCCAGCCCCTGCCTGCAGGTCCATCTGGGCTTAGAACAGGAGAGCAGAGGAAACAGGAGGCTTAAATGTGAATTGTTCTTAGACTCCCCCCATCCCATGTGTCTTCATTCCCTGCCAGTGTCTCCTGCCTTCCTTTGTCCTTGTTACTTAAGATCCACGTATCCTACCCAGACATACCCTCACCATCTATTTGTGCTTTCTTCCCTCATGCTCCTACCTCTGCAGGTATCAGTCAGCAAATATGATGCAGAGATCATGAGTGCATTTTACCAAGAATGATTTAGAAGGATGGACCTCCCCAAAATGGATGACTAATGGTGGAAATGCCAGACGCTCGGCAGAACAATGCCCAAAAAATCAGATGCAGATGGAGCCTGGGTTACCTGTCAAATCCCAACATGAAGCAACGTCCGACTTCTCCCAAGGGCAGGGATGATCCTGGGTAAGCTAGCCCCTTGAGGTGTGGTCATGCTAACCTGTCCCCTGCTACAGAGAGGGCAGAATTGGACAGCAAGAATTGTGTATCTATTTCTGATGGCTCACAGATGAGAGCTCTGTTGTGCTCTTCAGAATGCCTGGAGGTCAGAGCTCAGGCCATAGGGATGGCAAGGCCTGGCCACTGTCATGACCAGCATGGTCATGACACTGAGCCTGGGGTCACGTTACCCCCTGACACACACCTATGAGGCCACACTTGCCCTGCCATGGTTATTCTCCCAGAGATCTGTGGAGCAAACATGCTCTGTGTGTGTGTGTGTGTGTGTGTGTGTGTGTGTGTGTGTTTGCATACACATATGTGTATACCAGGAATCCTTGCATCCAGAAACATCACTAAATACTCAGCTTATACTAAGAGCAACCCTACCAAATACCTTGCCTGGGGACCCAAACTCTGGAGTTCACAATCCACTAAAAAAAAAGAGAGAAAGAAAAAAACTGGAGTCTTACCAACCCCATAAGGACTCGGGCTCCATCTATGTAAAATATGACTCAAAGATGATTAGAATCTTCAATTCTTACAATAGGAGGCTATTTCTGACAGAACCTGGCCTTAAAACCTCACCAATTTTTATAAACAGATAGAGCTGTTCTGGGAATTGATCAATTTCTCTGTCATAGGGTTGAGTAAAAGATGAATGTTCTAATATCAACCCTGGCCAATATGCTCTCAAGCGCAACTTACTGGAAAAAAACTTAAACTAGCCATAGATGGACTCACAGGATGTTTTCCTCACCCTAAAAAAAAAAAGAAAGAAAGAAAAACATGATTGATTTTGAACTTGGGTATCCTAATCTATCTGTGTAGTAAGTCCCAGTATTTAGGCTCCTGGGTGAGTGATTTAAGCTCTGCGAGTCAATTCATGGCCAGTGATGACAAGTGATGGAAGAGGACAATGGCTGTTTGAAGAAGAAATGGAAGAAACAGAACGTTCTGTGAGGAAGTAATTTCCTTTGGGGAAAAGGGAACATCATGGTGTAATGGGGAGTTGCTCCTTCTTCATGAGCAGAGACTTTCTTCTGGAGACCAGCAGAATCAGAAGAGCAGAGCCCAGCACCCTGACCTATGGGAATGGAGGGAGGTGCGGGGCACCTGCCCGTGGTCTGTGAGGTCAAGAAGCGAAAGCATTGTGCTTCTGGTGCAGGAAGGAGATGGCGCAACCACCAAATGTTTCCTGCAACTCTATCTGCTCACCCTTGGTTCCAAATAAACCCTAATGCAGGGAAAGAGCAAAAGACACAGGTGCAAAAACTTGCTAAAATGCCTGGGTTATAAATTTAATTGAGAAAACCACAGCTGGTAGTGCAGGCCTTGCAGAAAATGCAGGGAAAGCTGGGCCTGGTGGCTCATGCCTGGAATCCCAGCACTTTGGGAGTCCAGGGTGGGAGGATAGCTTGAGCCCAGGAGTTTAAGATCAGCCTGGGCAACAGAGCAAGACCGCATTTCTACAAAATATAAAAAATTAGCCAGGTGTGGCGGTACACACTTGTAGTCCCAGCTACTCGGGAGGCTAAGGCAGGAGGATTGTTTGAGCCCAGGAGCTTGAGGCTATGGTGAGCACTACTGCACTCCAGCCTGGGCAACAGAAAAAAAAGAAAGAAAAGAAAAGAAAGAAAAGAAAGAGAAAAGAAAAGAAAAGAGAAAAACGCAGAGAATAAGATCTAGACAGGGCCAATGTCCCAACAGAGCAATGGCCACAGAAGGACAGGATGGGAAGGCCCCAGTCTGGAGTGACCTGCCACCATGCCCAGTAGTGACTGGGACCCTACATTTGTGTGTGACCTGACTCTCAGGGCTTTGCAGGCCATCAGTGAAAAGATGGCCCCTCTCAGACACACGCCCAAGGCCCTGCATGAAGTCATTGCTGTGTGCTATTATTTAGTTTTCAAAGGAAAAATTCTCTCTCGAGAGTGGGAATCTTTGCCAAATTGCTTAGTTACCAAGTGTTTGCAGTTATATTTACAAACTCAGTCCATCCCCTTTTCTGTTTTAATCACCAGAAATTGTCTTGGTTTATTTCCCGGGCCCTGGCTTTGAGATCAGGCTGCCAGAGGCTGACTAAAAATCCACTCCCGTTTGAGCGCTGTGCTGTGAGGGCCACCCCTCCACCCGCCATCTGCTTCAGTACTGAAGTCAGCTACTTCCAACTGTGCTTCTATCCCGTCGTTCCCCCAGCTCTCCAGTGGACTTACGCTGAGCACCTACTATGTAGCAGACACTCCACTATGCAGATGTCTATTACCAGACAACATGTAATAGCTCAGGTCCAATGTTTCTATATATTTCCATTTATTTAATCCTCACAATAACCCTATAGAGACTATGCTAATGCTCCCATTCTACAAAAGAGCAAATAGAGGCACAGAGCACTTTAAGCGATGTGACCAATGTCGCCCTGTTACTAAATGTTGGAGCTAAGATTTAAACCCAGGCATTCTGGTCCCAAAGCTCACGTATGTATCAGACCTCACAACCCAGTAGTGAACTAGTGGGCTCACAAGTGCCAAGCAGCATGGGGGGAATGTTCTAGAGATGGACTGCAGGGAACCGCGGACACAGAGAGGGACAGACTTTACCTGGGGTTGCTGTGCATTGAGCACACCATGTGCCCCAGTTTGTCTCACCACCTTTAAGCCCCCAGCACCATCATGGCAGCATCTCACAGGTGCCCAGAGACTCAAGACCAACTTTCAGAATAAAGTCGTGAATGAATGGAAAATGCTCTCCGCTCCGTGCTGCGGGGATGAGAGCTGATTCGGCTGCTGACTTTGTGAGTTCCTTCGGTGCCTTCACAGTTTCCTTCCTGCCTCAGTGGTGGAGGACTCACTATCTTGGAGAGATGCTATTAACAGTCCCAGGCAGCTCAGTGCTTCTGAGGAGATTTTCAGGCTTGGCCCCCTCAAAATCCAGGACTCCTTCCCCTCAGTCTGCTGTTGAACCATTGCTCTGTGTCTCGCCCTTGCTGCACACCTGTCCTCGCCACTACAGCACCTGCTGTGGACACACACAGGCACTCAGTGCCCATCTAGCAGCACCCACTATGCCCCAGACCCTGGTCCAGGTGGTGGCACTCCTGGCCCCATGGAGACAGTGGAGGGCAGTGATAAACAAAACAAAGAAGTGAGATACACCCCCTTGCTCTCCGAATTGGAGCCTAGTTCCTAGGTTTGGAGGCGAGAGTTGGCCCTAAAGAATGCCTGCGTGAAAGGTGTTGATGGTGACAAACGCTGTGCAGAGATGCAAAGCAGAGAGAGGGGAGAGGGATGCAGTGTGGGATGAGGGACTGTGACTAAATAGTCTGAAAAGTCATCCCTGAGGAGGGGACCTTAAGTAAAGGAGAAGGTGAGTCATCCCAATAACTAGGGGAAGAGGACTCCAGGCAGAGGGGACGGTCAGGGCAAAGGTGCAGGGGTAGGAGTGTGTCTGACATGCCCAATGTTCAAAGGATGCTGGAAGATGCTACAACTTTTCTCTGTGAGCAACAGATCCCAGAATTTGAGCTATGGGCTCTGGGGGCCTTTGCAATCACACAGAACTGGGCCAGAACTGGGCCTGAAGTCTTGCTTTTCCACAGACCAATCATGCAAACTTGAACAAATGCCTTAATCTTTCTGAGGCCCTCCCCAGCCTGCCCAATGGAAAGCCATAATATATAAAGCCAGCAGCAGAGAGCTGGAGCAAAACAAATGGCAGTTACGTGTGTGATGCAGGGAAAGGGAGAATCCCACTCTCTCTGGCGTGCCAGTTTCTGGCATGGTGATTTAGAAGCATGATTCTAGCCAAGCGCCTGCTTCCCTTCTCCTTCTGCTGCTGCTCATCTGACACACCTTCTGCCTGGGCCAATCAGAATGCCTAGAACACTACCTGATACCAGGAAGGGATCTGCTGGCCATGAGGCCATCTCACATACACTGTACACTGCAACATCTCAGCAGCCTTCTCAGATTCGTAGAGGAAAACTGTTACTGTCCTATTAACATAGAGAGATGAGTCAACTGACTTCACATGTCAGTGATGGAACTCGGAAATAGAGGCCCGAAGATGGGATTCATGTGGGGGTGCCCAGAGATCATCGGCCCTTCTGCCTGCCATGAAGCCTGCTTTTGTGCTGTTCCCGCTTGGGCAAGAGCTGAGCTTGCTGTGAAAGGTGCAGCTCCCCACACTACCAAACCCCTAGCCATCGCCTCCCGATGAAGACCTCAGGTATTGGGCATCCAAGAGTCAGAGGGGCCTGCGTGGGAAGTGGGTGTGGCCCAAGGGCTGGGGTCCTGGCAGTCAGAGAGAGGGGGGCCATGAGAGCCCCAGTGTCTGGGTTGGGGGAATTGGGGTGACAGTGCTCCAACACACAGGATGGAAGGCAGATAAAATAAAAAAAAAAATAAGGCCGGGAACAGTGGCTCAAGCCTGTAATCCCAGCACTTTGGGAGGCCAAGGAGGGCAGATCACAAGGTCAGGAGATTGAGCCCATCCTGGCGAACATGGTGAAACCCCGTCTCTACTAAAAATACAAAAAAAAAAAAAAAAAAAAAATTAGCCGGGCTTGGTGGTGGGCGCCTGCAGTCCCAGCTACTCGGGAGGCTGAGGCAGGAGAATGGCGTGAACCCTGAGGCGGAGCTTGCAGTGAGCGAGATTGCACCACTGCACTCCAGCCTGGATGACAGAGTGAGACTCTGTCTCAAAAAAAAAAAAAAAAAAAAAATTACACAAAAATAAGACAACCTCTTTTCTAATTTAGCTGAAGGCTAACCCCCCTATGGTGAACTGAACCACTTCTAATTTCATTGGCTTATCTTGTTTGAATTGTGTGTAATAGTTTATTTCTAGACTGCCTGGGGCACTGCAGTTCTATCCATAGAGTCGCAGAATCACAGCATTTCCAAGTTGGAAATGATATTTGAGATCACACAGGCCAACTCCTCCATTGTACAGATGATGACACTGAGGCCTGGAGCTTTGATGACAGTTCAAGGTCACTCTTCTCTCACGGTAGGGCAAGAATTAAAATACCTCTGCTGCCTTGTAGTCTAAATTACTTTCTACTTCCCAAAGATTCAGGAATCTGTGACCTAATGTCACTGCTATTTTTGTACTAAAGATAATACATGCCAGAGACAAATGTCTGAAAATTCCATATTTGGGTCAACAGTTTTCATCCAATTGTCCCATTCTCCTCTGCCTACTTAATAATGGTTTTTCTATTTGCTTCCATGACCCATTCACCCTTGGATATTTTTTACTGCCTTTTATTCTCATTCCATCATAAAAGTATCTCCCATCCATTTCTCAATGTGTCTTCTGTCTCAATGTGTCTGACAGCATCTATTCCTGGCCATGCTGTGACCTGAGAGGCCCCAGTGCCTCCTCTAGACAGTAGCATGCACCAGGAGGGTATGTGACATCCACTTTTATAGTTATTTGACGAAGGGCTGAGTTGAGAGGATAAGAATAACAATTACACATTCTTCATTAAGTTTTATTATTCATTTACTAAGGACAACGTTGAAATAAAGTCTCCTAGGTTAGGAATTGCTCATGGCTGAACCCTTGGCCTCACCCTTTTGAAGCTTCCTTTTCCAGCATTCACAGATGGATTCAATTTTCCACCTCAGTGACTAATCATATACAATATGGGAAAGCAAGCACAGGCAAACTAAAGAGAGATCCGAGGGCTTGAAGCTCTAAAATCTTCCTTTGTTTGGCCCCTCTGCCAACAACTCCAACGGGCTGGACCAACCCCTAGAGCCCTGTAAGGACAGAGAGAATACTTCTGTCTCTGTAGGCAGGACCCTAAGAGCAAGCTAGGCATTGCTTTGAATGATTCCTATATATCCCACAGCTGTGTCATTTTATTTGTTCTGAAGTTTCAAAGAAGGCACAATGAACTCAGCAAACAGAGTGAGGATGGTAGGAGTGGGCATCGGGGTAGAAAAAGGGGCTCAAGAGAGACTTTCAGAAGGAGCTGAGTCTGGAAAAAGGCACAGGCACTAGCCAGACAGAGAGGGCTTGGGGCACTCCAGGCAGAAGCAGCCCAGTGGGCAGCCCTGGAAGCAGGAGACGGCCTGGGGGGATTAGAGTCCTACACTTGGTGTGGTGGAGCTGAAACACATGCATGAGGCTGGGAGTGAGGAGGACGAGGCTGGACCAGCAGGTGCAGGCTGGACCTGCAAGGTCTCTATCTACCATGTTAAGCAACTCAAGCCTGTAGGGCAGAAGGTCTTAATCCAGTGTCCAGAAGGGAGTTCTCTGAAGCCCTTGCAGTTGTCTTCAAAATATCTGTATATCTTTCATAAACTTTTCAAAGACATACATGACCCCCAACAACCTGCCATAGAGGTTGAGAAGCCGTTGTCTTCTCAGGCTGATCTCTGTAGTGACCATGTGGAGAGCAGGTTCCAGGGGAGAAAGACTGGGGGCAGGACACTGGCAGGGGAGAAGGGACAATGCTGGTGCAGAGAAGCTGGCAGGGCTGGAGAGCAGTGACACAGATTCATGAGAGTTAGCAGGTTACAGTAGGAGAGTAGGGAGGTCGACTGGAGGGGAAAATGGGAGACAGGGAAGAATCTGGCCAGATCCCTGGATTTCTAGCCTGGAGAGGCACATGATGGTGCCACCCCATGAAGGAGAGATTGCAGGGAGCAGAAACTGCTCAGGGGGGTTGGCCATGGATTTAGACTGTTTCTAAGCTTCCTGTGGGAAAGATGCTCAGAGATGATTAAAAATGTGTCCGAAGATTGTGCGGTGGTCAGGGGTAGAGACAGAAATAACCATTAACATGCATTTAGGTATAGGTTGAAATGAGGACCAAAATGGGATCATCTAAGAGGAAAATGTGGCAGGAGAGAGACGGGTAGGAGACGGGAGCCTTAGATACACCAGCGATTAGAGTGGAAAGATGAGCTCGTGAGGAAGATGGAGGAAGAAATGGCTTGTGGGGTGGAAGGCAGACAACAAGGATGCGATATTGCTGACTGTTGAGAAGGAAAGAGTCATCATGTCAAATGCTGCCTGGAAATCAATCCAGTAAGATAAGACTACAAACTCTTCACTGGACTTTGCACGTGGAAAGTGACAGGTTGCCTTAGCCAAAACAGCTCTACCATCTTAATGCAGGTGGAAGAAAGAGGGTGATGGGTTTAAAAGGGTTATAGAGTAATGAGGAAGAGACAGAGAGGTGGCCAGAAAACATGCAGAATCCAGGGAGACTGTTTGTGTTTTCTACCTAGAAGAGATGAGAGCATATTGTAGTCTGAGAGAGATGGTCCAAAGAGGGGGGAGGGGCAAATGCAGGAGAGAAGGGTAAAGGCTGAGGAGACAAAGCCTCTGAGGAGGAAGGTATGCTTGGAACATGGGTCAGTTTTCTATGGGAACTGGGGAGTTTTAGAACCAGATAGAGCTTTAAAAGAAAGCCATCCAAGCCCTGCAATTGAGGGATGGATGGATGCAGCTAAGGTGCAGTAAAGACCTCGACTTCTCTACACCACGGAGAAGGGTGGTGGCAAAGACAGCTCATCATCCTCCAGGAGAGAGCTGCTGTTCTGGTTCTGCTCCTTGCACTTTTGAAAATAAGCATCTGAGATGCTGGTGGCGGGTTTCACGTGGTCTGGGGCTGGCTGATAACCATATACTTCTGCATCCAACGCTGAGTTATCCATGGCTCATGATCAGCGCCCAGAGAACATGTCCAGCAATGTCTGCCAGAGGTCAGCCTCATAATTTGTGTGGTTTTATTTCTCTGTCATTGGCCTGGAACAGGCATGGAGGATCCCTGCAGTTAGTGTGGTAGATGCTGCTGCATGAAGCAGGGGAGCGGGCACCTTGGGAAAGAGATTTAGAATTCAGGCACCTCAATGAATTAGACAAATCGTTCAAAGTGGGGCAAAAACCTGAAATTCTCCATGAATGAGGTTTAAATTATCATCACATATGCACAGAGGATAAAGATTAAAAAGGTATAGCTCAGCAGGAAGAAATGCAACCATGAGAACACAGCTCTTTCAAAAGCCAAAAAATCATGTTTCCATTACCATCAGTTTTGGTCTCATAATTCCTATAGTATTAAATCTAACTTAGATCTTCACATGTTTAAAAAGCTCCAAGAAAACAAGTCAGAAAAAAGAAAAAGGTGAGAGGGGATGGAAAATATCTCCTCCATAGAAAACATAAAGAATTATAGGAAAAAAAGCTTGAGAACTACCGTGACCATCCCAAATAATTTTAGAAAAAGGCATAGTGCAAATATATACATATATATATTTTTAAATATGCTTAAAGTACTGTTTTACAGTTACTCAAAGAGTAAGTATTAATGCCATCTTTTTCTTCACTTTTTAAAAGAATCAATAAGAGAAAAAAAGCCAAGTAGAAGTTGGTTAATCTAGAAAGAAATATCTGGTGTTGGGATGTAGATCAGTGCCATCATTATGCAAAACAATATGGAAGCTCCCCCCAAAATTAAAAATAGAATGACTACATGACCCACCAATCCACTTCTGTGTATACACTCAAAAAAATAAAATCAACTCCCTCATAGAGCTATCTGCACACCATGTTCATTGCAGCATTATTCACTACAATAGTTAAGATATGTGTCTTAGTCTGTTTTGTGCTGCTGTAACAATACCTGAGCCTGGGTAATTTACAAAGAACAGAGATTTATTTTCTCACACTTCTAGAGGCTGGGAAGTCCAGGATCAAGACACAAGCATCTGACAATGGCCTTCTTGCTGCATCATTATGTGGTGGAAGGCAGAAGGGCAAACAGAGAGGAGAAGGCAAAACTAGCCCTTTTATAAGGATATTAATCACTTCTCAAAGGTCCCACCTCTTAATATTGCTACAGTGGCCATTAAATTTCAACATCAGTTTTGGAGGGAACAAGTACTCAGACCATAGCAGTGTTAAAATAACCAAAGAGTCTGTTGGCAGAGGAATGAATAAAGAAATTGTGGTATATACTCAAGGGAATATCACACAATCTTTCAAAAGGAGACCCTGCCATTTGCAATAGCATGGATGAAACTAGAGGGCATTATGTTCATTAAAATAAGCCAGACAGAAAGAAAAATACTGCATAATTTCACATTTATGCTTAATTGAAAAAAATCACATACAGTACATGGAAACAGGTAATAAAAAATAGTTATCAGAGGCACAGGGAAATAGAATGGTGTAGGGCAAAAGGTACAAAGCTGCAGTTATGTGGGATGAATAAGTCTAAGAGATCTAGTGTATGATATGAAGCCTATATTTAATAATATAGTATTTTATACTGGTCATTTGCCAAGAGAGTAGTGTTTAGATACTCTTACCACACACACGCACACACACACACACACAAAGAGGGCCAGACACGGTGGCTCATGCCTGTAATCTCAGCACTTTGGGAGGCCGAGGCGGGCAGATCACAAGGTCAGGAGATCAAGACCATTCTGGCTAACATGGTGAAACCCCGTCTTTACTAAAAAATATATATATAAAAAATTAGCCAGGAGTGGCGGCAGGCACCTGTAGTCCCAGCTACTCGGGAGGCTGAGGCAGGAGAATGGCGTGAACCCAGGAGGCAGAGCTTGCAGTGAGCAGAGATCACGCCACTGCACTCCAGCCTGGGTGACAGAGCGAGACTCCATCTCAAAAAAAAAAAAAAAAAGAGAGAGAGAGAGAGAAAGGTAACTATATAAGATGATGGATATGCCAATTTGCTTGACTACAGTAATAACATCACTATGTAAATGTGTATCAAAATAAGTATATCAGGCTGGGCATGGTGGCACACACCTGTGATCCCCATACTTTGGGGGACCAAGGCGGGCAGATCACTTTAGCCCAGGAGTCTAAGACCAGCCTGAGCAACATGGCAAAACCCCATCTCCACAAAAAAAATATAAAAATTAGCTGGGCACAGTGGCATGTGCCTGTAGTCCCAGCTACTCAGAAGGCTGAGGTGGGAGGATCATTTGAGCCCAGGAGGTCAAGGCTGCAATGTGCTGAGATCATGCCACTGCACTCCAGCCTGGGCAACAAAGTGAGACCTTGTCAAAAAGAAGGAAAGGAAAGGAAAGGAAAGGAAAAAGGAAAGGAAAGGAAAGGAAAGGACAGGAAAAAGGAAAGGAAAGGGAAGAGAAGGGAAGGGAAGGGAAGGGAAAAAGAAAAGAAAGAGAAAGAAAGAAGAGAGAGAGAAAGGAAGAAAGAAAGAAAGAGAAAGAAAGAAAGGAGGGAGGGAGGGAGAGAGGGAGGGAGGGGAGAGAGAGAGGAAGGAAGGAGGGAGGAAGGAAGGAAGGAAGGAAGGAAGGAAGGAAGGAAGGAAGGAAAAAGAAAAAAGGTATACCAAAATATCATGTTGTATACCATAAATATACACAATTTTTAAGGTACTTAATTTATTGAATGAAAAAGTCTGATGGCTTTAATTTTTAGCGAAATCTAAAAAGGACTATCAAGAGAGGTTATAGAGTTTCTCTCCCTAGAAACTGTTAAAAATGAAAGTACTGCCGTAAATTCACAGCTGAAGAACAATTTGATTATGTCTCAAAAGATTTAAAAGTATTCATAACCTTTAACCCAAAATTCCATTCATGGGATTTATCATAAAGCCTGAGATCTAATTTCAGCTTCTTTGTTTAATGGTTCTGTGGCATTGGAACTCTCTGAGCCTGATGGAATTCTTGATCCATTAAATAGGCTAGTAATATCAAATCACAAGTTATATTAAGAAGTAATCAAAATAATATATGCCATATGTTTAGCATAATAACTAAAAAATAATGTGCTTACCAAATAATAATTGTTTACATGGCTATGCTTGTAAGTGTTCATTTAATTATATAAAACTGGAAAATAATATTAGTACAACTACAAGTAATTAAATATCTATCAGTATATCCAAACGATAATAACTGCTCAACTACTAAAATAATGTCAGAAAATATTTACAAAATAGGAAAAGTTTACAATATATTTTTCTGTGCATTCTAATACTATCCTTATATGTGTAAACTTATAATTTTATCTTAAAATACAACAAAATTTTCTCAAAAGTTATTTCAGGGGTAGATTAACAAGTGAATTTTTTATTTTTATATTTTTCTATATTTTCTTAATTATGTACAATAAATGTATTACTTTGATAATCAAAAATTATAAATTAAATGTTCTATTTAAAATTTAAGCTTAGCAAATTATCTGGCTTTCATATTATTATTAAATTAGCATAACTATTTTAAAATTCCCTAAATATTGTTCAAAATAATCTTTGGGAAGAGGCTCAAGTTAGCTTCAGAAAATGATTTCTGGAAGAGCTAGCCTCAGAAGCAGTTTATAAAGGTTGCAAATGAGCTCTATCTGCTGATAGAAAGCTGGTAACAACAGTGTCCACATGTGTGTTACCAGCAGCACTTCCCAGAGGCGTCACCCTTGTGGTGGGCATGGTTATAGACCCCTGTGAGTTCCTCATGGAAAGCTCTGGACCCTCTTTCCAGAAAATACACATTGCCATATACACATAGAATGTGGGTATCTGTTTTGGAGGTTGCAAGGACCCCTGCCATTAAGCCCTCCACTAGTATCTCTTAGGAGACATGCCGATGAGAAAGAGCTGCTTCCCTCTGACTTAAGAGTGAAGGGGAAAGTCGCTCCCTTTCTATTTCAGAGAAGCCAGGAGCTTGGTGTAAAGTTGCTAAATGAGCAGCCTCTTCTCTTCCTTTACCTTTGCATGACAGGGAGAAAGAACGAAGAGTCATAGCAGAGTGAGCTGAACCTCTTAGACGACCTGTTACATTAAAGATACTGATTAAGATTAGCTTGAATAATCTAAGCATAGTGAATAAATCTCCTATCCCTGATTTGGGGGACAGGAGTCACAGGTAATTGCAGGTCCCATATCTATAGACTAAGACCAATTGAATTTTTGCTCTGAGATCAAGTATTAGAGCAGTTTTAGATTCAGTTGCTTTAAACGATTATTGGTTTTTAGTGAAATCAAAATAGAAGCTAGCAGAATTAGGAGTTTATTTCTTTTAAAAGCTTACTCCCTAAGATTACTACTTAACTTTGGATTTTTAAAAAATACTGTAAATGTTTCAATACACATAGTTTTAAATATGTGGGTTTCATGCAAGTAGGGGTTGGAAAATTCACTGCCGGATGTAGGTCTGAGGATATGCGTTCCTCTTGGTGTCAGAACGCCCCAGGAGGCTTTGAGGGCTGCTGCCCCTGGAGGCGAAGTTCCAGCACTGCAAGGAAAGGGCGCCCATTGCGGGGACGCAGGGACTACAGCTTCAAGTTCCGAAGCGTCACATTCAAAGTTAAGTGATGGCAGACGTGCCACATTGCTTTAGACATTCATCTTTATGAAGCTTTACGCGAGCCTATCACATGTCCACGCTGTGTTCCTGACCGTATCTCTTCATCTTGGAGGGGTTCGTTGGCTGGCACAGCAGCCTGATGAGCAGCCAGCACAGCGGAGCCCCATCTAGATCATTCCATGAAAGAGATTGAAGGGAGACATTTCCAAGGAATGTGGTGGAAAAATGCCACACAACCAAGTTGCCAAAGAAATATCGAAACACAAGACAAAGACTAAAGAGGCAAGAAGTGGAGTGGATGATCCTCTGCTCTGGCACTAAGTTCTCTCTGATTTTCCACCCACTGCCCACTTGACCTCACCCCCATGCAGCTCCAGACGCAGCTCCCGGTTTGCCTACCTTGAGGGCATCCTGATCTGAATTCATGACTTCACACACTGCCCATCCAAGATAAGGCATGAACGAGGTCTCTGGCCTCAGGCCTCCTTGGGTCAAGGGAGTTAACTAAAGGGCAGTAGAGGGTCCATTCCGAACCTGAACTATGGAGTAGTGTGGCTGAGGTCCGTGATCAGAACCATGACCCCAGCCAATGGGAGGCCTGGAAGAGTTCAGTGGGAGGGCAGAGACGTGCAGGGACAGGCAGGCTACGGCAAAGGTGCCCACATCAAGGAAACTCAGAGGAAGTCCAGCAGCCCTGCTCAGGGTCAGAACTCAGTCGGCAGAGGGCTGGCACCCAGCCTGGTCAGGAGGGTTCCTCGTAAGGAAATACTTCTTTCTATAGGGTGTACAATAAGGGCAGTGATGACAGCTGTAGCATATTGCCTTTACAGCACACTTGGCAGATGGCAAGGATACTGTAAATCAATCCAGAACTCAAGGTGAAAATGGCTGAGCAGGCAGCCTTGCCTGCCAGACAAGGAGGAATAGAACATCAAACGAGGTTGATCTGGAGTTGGCATTGAATGTGAAGAGTTCTCAGGACAACCCATAACAAAGGCTGAGAGACAGGAATGGAAACATGGAAGGCTCTGGGGAACTCCTTGCCCAACCCTTTAACAATAATAATAGCTCCTGTTTATTCAGGGTTTACTCTATGAGCTTTGCATGGATAATCTCATAATCCCCACAAGAAGAGAGGTTCATTGTGATTTCCATTTTAAAGGTGAAGAAGCCAAGTCTCAGAGAGTAGTCTGCGGTAACTTTTCTAGCAAGAGGAGGAATTGGTATCTGAACCCAGGCAGCCAGATTCTGGGGCTGGATGCTTTGAATAACCACACCACCCCCTTTGTGGGTCCTCCCCATCACCTCCTCTCCATATTCGTCTCTTCTAAAGTGTGCTGCTTGCCTTGGAGAAGCAATGTCCAGTGTATGGTGAAACCTGGTGCCTGCTTCTCCACGCTTCCCAAACGCTGACACTTGGGGCATCCCAGCCCCGGGGAGCTGATCCTGTCTTGCTCAGGCTGACATCAGAGGGCTGAGGAAGAGGTAAGCCACATATTATGACAGGCATCCAAAGAAGGGCAGAATTAGAGTCAAGTTCTCTTTTGTTTGTTTGTTTTTAAAACGAAGAGCAAATTGAAGGGTGCATAATGGGAATACAGTGATTCTGAATCCACACAAACTGAACGACCTTAAACTTACCTACAGCTCAGCATTTTCTAATGGGCCAATATCAGCTATTCTGATGGCTTGCTCTATCACCCAACGGTACAAAATCAGTGTTTCTGGTGGTTTTCTCTGTCGTGAGGGATGCTCAATAAGCCAAAGAAAGGCCTCTGGGCTACTTGCTTCAGACAACTCTTACAGTACTGAATCAGCACCGTGTTGTATTACAGAACTGAATGATCAGTCCCACCATCTGGGGTTCTGTTATGAGGATCATTGCAACACAAGATCAAAGCCACGCACTAATCACCCCCAGCAGTTCATGGCCTTCTGACGCCTCCTCTGGCCAGGTGTGTCTGGCTTTTGCCTTCCTCTGAAGATTCTCATTCTCACGGGACCACTGTGCAGAATCCAAGGTGTGACGGAGGAGATTGTCAAAGTACCTGAAAACTTCTCAAATGAACCAAAACAAAAATCATAGAACCCTCTCCTAATCCACTCAAAAGGGAGTAAGTGAGGCAAAGCATCTCAGGCAGAGAGAAAACAGTGTCATAGAAGAGCAAACAAAAGGAAATTTGCCATGGGTGTTAATCTGTAGTAAGAGGACCTGAACGTTTGTCATGGTTGTTTCAGGAAGATACAGAAAAGGAGGCTGTGAGGAAGGGACTGGTGGGTGATTTTTTTGTGGTGTCTCTTTCGAGTCCACCCGTGCATTAGGAGACAGAATCCAAGATGCCTGCCTTGGCTGTGGTGCTTATTCCTGCCTCTCAGTAGCAGATGAACCCCTTAGTCCCTGAAGAAATAGACCAACCTCAGTGTTCACTCATGGACTAAACACAATATCAAACTAAGTAGGAACAATCCCATAGCTCAGGCTCTGCAAGATTCAATACACAAGTCACTTCAGACAACTTCAGTTGCACCAAATGCTCCTCTGCTTCAGAGCATTCACTCAGCAGTGTATCCCTCTTCAGCAAGGCAGGAATTGCCCATGTCTGCCACCTTCCAGACAAGTCTGAGGCAGCTGATGGAGCCGCTTGCTGAGACCCATTGCTGTGATTCGGGTGTCTGTCCTCTCCAAATCTCATGTTGAAATGTGACCTGCAATGTTGGAGGTAAGGCCTGGTGGGAGGCGTATGGCTCATAGGTACAAATCCTTACTAATTGTTTGGTGCTATCCTCACGATAGTGAGTGAGTTCTAGTGAGATCTGATTGTTAAAAGTGTGTGGCATCTCCCCACTCTCTCTCTCGCTCCTGCTCTTGCCATGTGATATGCCCACTCTCTCTTTGCCTTCTGCCATGATTGTAAGCTTCCTGAGGTCCTCACCAGAAGCAGATGCTGGAGCCTACAGAACTGAGACAAACCTCTTTTCTTTACAAATTTCACAGTCTCAGGTATTTCTTTACAGCAACACAAGAACAGCCTAATACACCCATCCTCTCTCATCTTCCCAGAGCTTCTGCCCTTTCAGTAGTTACTTTGCTGACAATGAGCCAAAGACCCAGGAGGAAATGTAGGTTCCCACCTAACATGTCTAGAAGAACAGAACAGTCTTTTAAAAAGAACTTACTATCATGAAACCACTTTCATGTTCTAAACGAGTCCACATTGATTGGCAAACACTATGAAATTTGTGTTCCTTTAAAAGTGGAACTCTCAGCTACATACTATATGATTTCAATTATATTATATTTTGGAAAAGGCAAAACTATGGACACAGGAAAAAGATCCGTGTTTGCCAGAGGTTGAGGGCAGGGAGGAATGAATTGGTGGAGCACAGAGGAATTTTAGGGAAATGAAACTAGTCTGTATGACACTGCAATGGTGGATGCATGTCATTATACATTTGTCCAAACCCACAGGATGTACAACACCAAGAGTGAACCCTAAAGCACACAATGGGTTTTGGGTAATAATGACATCAGTTTAGGCACATCGATTGTTACAAATGGGCCACTCTGGTGTGGGATGGAGATGGTGGGGAGGCTGTGCAGGGGTGCGGTCAGAAGGGATATGGAAATCTCTGAACCTTTCATAGCATTTTGCTTGCTAAGAATTTCAAAGTGCTCTAAAAAACAAAGTCTCTTAATAAGGAAAAAACAGAATTTTTCCTGGAATATGCAGTGTAGGGATGAATCTTCTCTATGAGAAAGATCATAAATGAAACATAGTAAGGACTGGACTTCCAGGTGTGACACGTGTGTACTCTTGTTGAGCAAATAGCTCAACAACTAAATAAAGTTGTTATCACCTCACCAGCTCATTGCTGTTTCTTCTTATAGGCAAAAAAATAAAAATAAAAAAGATTGTTATAGCTTTGTAGAAAGTAAATTGTGTTGAAAATCTCAGAAGTAAGCAGCATGTAAAAAGATACTGTTACCCTGACACATGCAGCCAGACCTAGCTTGATCTAAGGTCAGAACCATGGACACTATCAAAGAAAATGACTATGACCCAACCAAAATTGCCTTTGGACCCCACATTACCCCTATAAAGGGCACAGACTCATAGCTTCCATTCAGAAAAGTTACAATTTCACACAATGATTTGCCTAAGGAAACCCCATGGATGGGATAGAGGAAATATAACTAGGTAAACTAATGAATCCTGCCATATAGATACCAGGCAAACCCCATGGGTACAGATATGGGGCATCATGGCCACCACACAATTCCCTCTTGGCACCTGCCACTGGCTGCATTTAGCTGCTTGTGTTCCGATTAATCTCATTTCTATATTAGCCCTTCTATTATCCACCTACCCCTTCTCCTTTGCTCTTCTTGGTCAAGCAGATCTGCTCTAAGCTACTTTTGACTTGCTCTTGCCCTTCAGAGTGTAGGAGTTTCCATTCTTTCATGTGAATAGGAAGAGTCAGACCCTCTCACCCACCAGAATTCTCCCTCACTTCACTCTGAACCTCCTCATGGGCACCCCATGTGAATGAATTGATTTCCTGAAGATGAACAGACTCTCAGCAGAAAATGCTGCCCCGGAAATTTGTTAGAAAAAGCAGTTGTTAGGCTTGATCTTCATCAATGTTTTGTTCATGGAAAATGGTTATTTTCCTCTGTGAAGGAAAATGAACAATAATCAAAACATACACAAGCACTTAAGCACAGTTTACAGACAAGAAATCTTCGCTTGCACGGAATATGCCAATTGAAGGTAAACATGGGATGATATCTCAGTTTAGCAGCATCAATTAATAACTTGAATAGGGAGTTCTCTGAACCTCAGCTGGTTCTGAGAGATGCCCTATAGAAAGAAAAATGAAATTCAATTAAAATAACTTGATTGTTAGAATTCCATTTATGCTCTTATTGTCCACTTTCAAACTTTCATTGCATGAAATAACCATGTTTTTTTTCCCTAAGAGATGAGGTCTCAATCTGTCTCCCAGGCTCAAGTGCAGTGGCTCAATCATAGCTCACTGCAGCATCAGACTCCCAGGCTCAAGCAATCCTCCCACCTCAGCCTCCTGAGTAGCTGGGACTACAGATGCATACCACCATGCTCAGCTATTTTTTTTTAAATTTTTTGTAGAATCAGAATCTCACTATGTGGCCTAGGCTGATCTCAAACTCCTGTCCTCAAGCAATCTTTCCACCTCGGCCTCCCAGAGTGCTGAGATTACAGATGTGAGCAACCACACCTGGCCAAAATAAGCTTTACTATTCTATTCTACTCTACAAACTCCTTCAAGGAAGCTTTCTATTCTCCACAGGGCCTAGCACAAATCCTTGCAAATAGTATGAAATGAATAAATTTGATAAACATGTTAATCAATATCAGTGCAATCAGGAAATCCTTTTGGCAGTAGTAATTTTATGAGATAACAAAGGAACATGTATTCACTTACACTAACAATTTACCACGGCACTAAAGTAGACCTCCATTTCACCAATTTGCTAGTAGTTGTGTCTTTTACATATGTCGGAGACTCCAATGTCTAGCAAGAATATATTTATAACATTCCTAGGAATTATTTGATAAGTTGTAAGACATGGAGCTGAATTCAACACTAGTTGGGTCATAATTATACATAATGGTCTGGCAGAGAATTATAAGTGCCCCCCAGTCTCCATGGCCCTCTTCTTCCTGAGAAGTAAGAACCCCACGTTTTAGTTTGGATCTTTGATTCTCCAGCCTTTGTAGAAGGTACAGGTGGGCATGTGACTAAGTTTCAGTCAGTGAAGCAAAAATGCTGTGTGTGACTTCTAGAAAACATCTTTACTAGGAAGGCAAGCCCATCTCCTTCCACCTTCCGGCCATGTAGAAGAAAGTTTAGGGGCTGAAGCTAGTGGGATGGGACCACAAAGTCACCTTGAAAATGAAAGCCACACGTGGTAAAACAACAGTATGGAAGGCACCAGGACTGTGGACACCTCGCTGCCACCAAAGTCCAAAAGGCCCTGGACTTCTTTTACATGAGATATCAAAAAATCTCATTGAACCTACTTCAACTCCTATGAGGGGGAAGGAGTTCCTTACATTCCTTATTAATGTCAGGGTGAGTTGCTTGGATTAGGCTTGTCTGGGAAGTAAGATAAGCCTAATCCAAGCAAGTCACACTGACATTAATAGCCCTACAGGTATAGTCTTTTTTTCTTTCTTAAAATTTGTGTAGGTACACAGTGTATGTGGGGTACATGAGGTATTTTGATACAGGCATGCAATGTGTAATTATCACATCAGGATAAATGGGGTATCCATCACCTCCAGCATTTATCATTTCTTTGTGTCAGAAACATTCCAATTATGCTCTTTTAGCTATTTTTAAATGTAAAATATTGTTGACTGTAATTACCCTGTTACGCTATCAAATACTAGTTCTAGTATTTACTCTAATTATATTTTTGTGCCTATTGACCATCCCCACTACCATTCCCAGCCTCTGGTAACCATCATTCTACTATCTCCATGAGTTCGATTATTTCAATTTTCAGTTCCCACAAATGAATTAGAAGAGAAGTTTGTCTTTCTGTGCCTGGACTATTTCACTTAACATAATATCCTCCAGTTCCATCCATGTTGTTGCAAATGACTATTCTTTTTTATGGTTGAATAGTACTCCATTGTGTATATGTACCACATTTTAAAAATCCATTCATCTGTTTATGGACACTCAGGCTGAGGTTGCTTCTGAATATTGGTTATTGTAAATAGTGCTGCAACAAACATGGGAGTGCAGATATCTCTTCAATATACTGATCTTATTTCCTTTGGATAAATACCCAGTAGTAGGATTGCTGGATCAGATGGGTAGTTCTAGCTTTAGTTTTTTTGAGGAACCTCCATACTCTTCTCTATAAGGGCTATACTAATTTAATTCCCACCAACAGTGTATAAGAGTTCCCTTTTCTCCACATCCTCACCAGCATTCATTAGTACCTGTTTTTTGGATAAAAGCCATTTTTATTGGGATGAGATAATATCTGATTGTAGTTTTGATATGCCTTTCTCTGATGATCAGTGATATTGAGAGCCTTTTCCTATAACCTGTTCGCCATTTGTATGTCTTCTTTTGAGAAACGTCTATTCAAATTTGTTGCCCATTTTTAAATTGGATTACTAGATTTTTTTCCTATTGAGTTGTTTGAACTCTTTATATATTCTGGTTATGAATCCCTTGTCAGATGGATAGTTTGCAAATATCTTCTCCCATTCTGTGGGTTGTCTCTCAACTCTGTTGATTGTTTCCTTTGCTGTGCAGAAGCTTTTAAACTTGATGTGATCCCATTTGTCCATTTTTTACTTTGGTTGTCTATGTTCGTAGGGTATTACCCAAAAAATCTTTGCCCCATCCAATGTCCTGGAGAATTTCCCCAATGTTTTCTTTTAGTAGTTTCATAGTTTGAGGTCTTAGATTTAAGTCTTTAATCCATTTTGATTTGACTTTTGAATATGGTGAGAGATAAGGGTCTAGTTTCATTCTTTGTTCAGCGTATAGATATCCAGTTTTCCCAGCACCGTGTATTGAAGGGACTCTCCTTTCCCCCAATGTATGTTCTTGGCACCTTTGTTGAAAATGAGCTCACTGTAGGTGTATGGATTTATTTCTGGGTTTTATATTCTATTCCATTGGTCTATGTATCTGTTTATGTACGTAAACATGGTCTATGTACCACGCTGTTTAGTTACGTAGCTCTGTAGTATAGAGCTATAGTAATGTGATTCCTCCAGTTTTGTTCTTTTTGCTCAGGAAAGTTTTGAATATTCTAAGTCTTTTGTGGTTCCATATAAATTTTTGGATTATTTTTTCTATTTCTGTGAAAAATGTCATTGGTATTTGTATTTTTATATGGATTGCACTGAATCTGTAAATTGTTTGGGATAGTATGGACATTTTAACAATATTAATTCTTCCAATCCATGAACACAAAATATCTCCATTTCTGTGTATGTTCTCTTCAATTTCTTGCACAAACGTTTATAATTTTCATTGTAGAGATCTTCCACTTCCTTGGTTAAGTTTATTCCTAGGTATTTTATTTTATTGCTAACTATTGTAAATATATTTTCTTGACTTCCTTTGTAGATTGTTTGCTGTTGGCATATAGAAATGCTACTGATTTTCATGTGTTGATTTTGTATCCTGCAACTTTACCGAATTTGTTTATCTGCTCTAATAGTTTTTTGGTGGAATCTTCAGGGTGCATCAATATTAATCAAGGATATTGGTCTGTAGGTTTTCTTTCTTTCTTTGTTTGTTTCTTTCTTTGTTTCTTTGTTTCTTTCTTTCTTTCTTTCTTTCTTTCGTGTCTTTGTCTGGTTTTGGTATCTGGTTTTGGTATACTGGCCTCATAGAATGAATCTGGAAGTAGTCCCTCCTCCTCCATTTTTCAGAATAGTTTGAGTAGGATTGGTATTAGTTCTTCTTTAAATGTTTGGTAGAATTCAGCAGTGAAGCCATCAGATCCCAAGGTTTTCTTTGCTGTGAGACTTTTTATTACAGCTTCAATCTCATTACTTGTTACTGGTCTATTCATGTTTTGGATTTCTTCATGGTTCAATCTTGGTAGGTTTTATGTGTCTAGGAACTTATCCATTTCTTCTAGGTTTTCCAATTTTTTTGGCATATAGGTGCTCATAGTAGTCTCTAATAATCCTTTGAATTTTTGCAGTATCAGTTGTAATGTCTCCTTTTTCGTCTCTGATTTTATTTGAGTCTTCTCTTTTTTCTTAGTTAATCTGGCTAAAATTTGTTTTTTTGATTTTGTTTCTCTTTTCAAAAAACCAACTTTCTGTTGCACTGATCTTTTGTATAGTTTTTGTTTCAATTTCATTTATTTCTGCTCTGATCTTTATTATTTTCTTCTGCCAATTTTGGGTTTGGTTTGCTCTTGCTTTTCTAGTTCTTTAAAATGCATCATTAGGTTATTTATTTGAAGTTTTTCTGTGTTTTTATACAGGCACTTATTGCTATAAACCTTCCTCTTAATATTGCTTTCACTGTATCCCATAGGTTTTGGTATGTTGTGTTTCCATTTTCATTTGTTTCATTAAAATTTTTAATTTATTTGCTAATTTCTTCATTGACTCACTGGTCATTGAGGAGCATATTCCAGGTGTTTGTATAGTTTCCAAAGTTCCTCTTGTTATTTATTTCTAGTTTTATTCCATTGTGGTCAGAGAAGATATGCAATATTATTTCAATATATTTTGAATTTTTAAACACTTGATTTGTGGCCTAATATATTGCCTATCCTTGAGAATGAGCCAAGTGCTGAGGAAAAGAATGTTTATTCTGTAGCCATGAATTGAAATGTTCTATAAATATCTATTAGGTCCATTTGGTCTATAGTGCAGGTTAAATCCAATTTTTTTTGTTGATTTTCTGCCTGGATGATCTGTCCAATGCTGAAAGTGGGGTGCTGAAGTCTTTAGCTATTATTATGTTGGGGTCTATCTCTCTCTTTAGCTTTAATATTTGCTTTATATATCTGGATGCTCCAGGGTTGAGTGAATATATATTTACAGTTGTTATATTCTCTTGCTGAATTGACCCTTTTATCATTACACAATGACCTTGTCTCTTTTTATAGTTCTTGTCTTGAAATTGATTTTTTCTGATATAAGTATAATTGTTCTTGTTCTTTTTCGGTTTTTGTTTGCATGGAATATTTTTCCATACCTTTATTTTCAGTCTATTTGTGTCTTCATATGTGAAGTGTGTTTCTTGTACACAACAGATCATTAGGTTTTGTTTTTTATCCATTCAGCCATGTAGATCTTTTGATTGGAAAATTTAGTCCATTTACTATCAGTGTTGTTATTGATTAAGTAAGAACTTAATCCTACCATTTTGTTAATTGTTTTCTGGTTGTTTTGTGGTCTTCTCTTCCTTTCTTCTTTCCTTCTTGTTTTCCTTTTAGTGAAGGTGATTTTCTATCAGTTTAGGTAGTAAAAGAGAAGTCAAGTCCATAGAGTCTAGCCCCAGGGTGAAATAATTTCTAGTATGCTTTTATGGCGTATACCATAAACTGACTCAATGCAATGTTAAGCAAATTCCCATGTCAAAACTCCCCTCCCTTTTTATAAGAGGCCACATTTCTTCTGATACTGGGTGAAATAGGCAGCCTCTGGAAATTCCTGTAGGTAGCCCCAGGCTGCCCTGCATCCTTGCCCATTTTCCAAGTGGGACAATGAAGGAAAGACACTGAACAAAATCACTCCAACCTGCAGGTCCTGCACAGGAGCAGCTCCTTTCTCTGGACTCTTCACCAGGCACTTGCCCCCTGCCCTTTCCAGCAACCCTCATCACCACAGGTTGCCTGAGAGGGAATAAATAAATGAATAGTTCATACCTGAATTATCAAATGATCACAAGGACCAGGCAGAAATCTTCTGCTGAGATTGAGTGAGAGAAAAAAAATGACAGTGAATCCCCAACATTCCTTAGGTCCTCTTATACCTGGTACATTCTCAGAGCATCCAGGCTCATGCCCTTTAGAAAACAGGACTGAGCTACCTGGAATCACTGGCCAAATATTTTTGTCCAAAACACTTTAGGACCCATTTATGCACAGCAACAAAGCTCCTAGTTTCTTCTTTAAAAAAAAATCAAAAACTTCACTCTGAACAGTTGTTTTGCATTTGTCAAGCCATTCAGACCAACAACTGATACATACAAAATATTTTGAGGATATTGTGTAGTTGTCAGGGTGCTTGAAAGCATACCCCAGCCCCTCACCTCCTTCCCAAGTCCTACTGAAATAAGAATGTTCTAACCAATTAGACAAACTTTACTCCTAGGCAGTGTCTACCTGAGTCCTTACTTCCCTCAAACAATTCTCTGCATCTTCCTTGACCTCCCATCACTTTGGTGGTTCTATTTGCTTTCCTCTACAAGTCTCCAACTGTTCAATCCAAGAGCTACCTACTTTTCCCCCATCTCCTTCCTCTGAGCATCCCTGGAATGTCTATATAAGATGTGGTCGTATGATGCAGACTGTGCCAAAGAAATGGGAAGATCTTACTTGTATTGGACATTTACTGTCTGCACGTGGCACATTTTATGTACATTTTCACATTTTTTTTAGAGATAAGGTCTCGGTCTGTCACCCAGGCTGAAGTACAGTGGCACAATCACAGCTCACCGTAACCTCAAATTCCTGAGCTCAAGTGATCTTCCCACCTCAGCCTCCTAAGTAGCTGGGACTACAGGTGCATGCCACCATTCCCAGCTAATTTTGTTAAATTTTTTGTAGAGCTGGGAGTCTTGCTACGTTGCCCAGGCTGGCCTTGAACTCCTGGCCTCAAGGGATCCTCTTGCCTCAGCTTCCCACAGTGCTGGAATTACAGGTGCCACCATACCCAGCCACATTTTCTCATTTAATTCTCCCAGTCGATCGGAGCGATTTGTATCGATATTCCCATTTTAAAGACGAGAAAACTGAGGCTTTGAGTAGATAAGAAACTTCACCAGGATCACAGCATATACTAGAATTGGCACTTAAATCCAGGCTTATTTTATTTCAAAGCTAAGTAAGTAGCACACTTCCTACAACAACATTAGAGATGATTAATATTTGATAGTTATCTAAAAATACAATACAATTTATCTTACTCTGGATCCTTGGAATTAGGACAGTGAGGGAAGAACTTTGTCTAATTTGGAAAAGATAAAGAAGTTGGGTTTTTTTGTTGTTGCTTTTTTGGTTTACTTCATTCTAAAGTTCCTTAAGAAAGCAGCACACCAACTTTTATGACCAAGCCAAGAAATAAACATTTAAATCCTAATTTCATTTTTTTTGTAGAAATTAAAAGTTTCGTTAAAGCCAAATGGAGCTTAAGACACAGAGTCCAAAGTTTAGCCATCTTGCATTTTAGGTAGAAACAACACAACCAAAAAGAATTTAAGTGAGAATATGGATAATTTGAGGAAACATATAAATTATGTGATTTATATGTGATTATAAATTAAAGTTTTGCAACAGAAAGTCCGCATTTCAAATTTATGATGTCAGCATTGCCCTAACCACAACAGTTTGAACTCATACTTCACTTTCTGGAGCAGCCCATTTTCTCTAATACCAACACTTAAAAGAAGGAAAAGAAATGCTTGCTTTCTAATATGTGCCTTGTTTAAAAGAAATGAAAGGAGGAGGGTTAACCTAGGTGAACATTTCTAAGATGCCTATTATGTAGAAAATAGGCCAAAACTGTCAAGAAACTGATTTTTATAAAACTGGGAGGTCTGCAGGCAGGAATGACTGCAGATATTCTCAGCAGTTGAAGTCACTGGTTTATCTTTTTCTCAATAAATTTTTAATCTTCAGCTTTCAGCACTGTTGCCAAATTCCATGAGAATATATTCAAAGATATGTCACTGGGAGCAAAGGGCCTCGTTGTTTGAAAGCAATCTCCCCAATCTCCTTCCCTGTAACCCCCAAGGCCTTCAAGAGACACATGAAATACATCATGTCCATTTCCTCATGGGGCATGGAATGCATACTGTCATCACGCTGTTGTTTCTGCTGCAAACATTTGTGTTCTGGAGAAGTAACAACTTGCAGCCTCCTCAGAGGCACGGGAGACCCATGGTCTGTAGTCTCTTCCTATGAGTGTTATTATCACCTCCGTTTCCTTCCACCTTGAGAAGTGGTAGGATTGCAGAAAGCCCGCAAGTGAACAGGTCTCTACTGTACCAGGGAAGCAACCGGAAAGTGCATCTCCAAGCTGCTTACAGTTCGTATCATGAAAGCACGAGAAGTGCTTCAGCACAATTGCCCTTATTCAGGAGGTGATTAGCCAGTCGAGAGCTAGTTTAATCCCAGTGTCAGCGTGAGGAAGAAGTGTATTGAAGTTCTGATAGACAAACAGTACATCGAATGCAGTCAAGTGTCGGTGGATGAATACAGCTACATCATGGCATGTCACTCCTCTTCAGTGTGTGAGATCACTGCCATCACCATTTGATGTGTTCCTGTGGGAAAAAGCAGCCCTGAGCCTCCGTAATTTGGTCGTTTGGCGGCCCCTGTTTTCTGCTGTTTACGTCACCAGTGCCACATCATGAGCCTCAAAGAAAATGCCTAGAGATGTTTCAAGCTCATGTCGTTATGACATTTCTTAAAGCTTTATTAAAAGAATGAATGACATATTGCTGAAGTGTGGAAATTTGGTTGGGTTCCATGCTTTTTCTCCCATTCAGTTGGGGTGTGTGTGTGAGCATGCACGCGCGTGTGTGTGTGTGTGTTTTAATGTATCTTAAAGGACATAAAACAAAATAACTTAAATATTGTTAATATGATATATAACCTAATAATTGTGTCTGCATTAAAATGACAAGCATGATATTGCCACTTGTCAAGTAAAAACAAAGAAAAAAACAAATAAATGTGGATTGTTTTTACATTACTATTTTGTATTTGTAGAAATCTACCTGATAAGTAGTTCAAAAAATCTCTCATTAAACATCCTTAAAAGTAGAATGGTTGGTGAAGAATGACTCATTTCCCATCTGTTTGGCAGGTAAAAAAAATTCACAGATGTTATAAGAATTTTCCTTCTAACTATTGCACCTATAGTTGGTCTGATGGGATTAATGCTTGGCGCCAGAGAGTCACCAAATAACTGATGGGTGAATTGAAGGGAGCAGGAGGACAGGCATCCAGGCCATGTGTGCACTAAGCCTTCTCCATCTTCTGAGGCCACACTTTCTAGAAGATACTGGACAGGAAGAGATGGGAGAATAGATGGAGAAAGTTAAGGAGAGGGATCAAGATTAAAAACAGAACTGAAATACTTCAGCTATCTTTGAAAATGACCAGAAATCTAAAAGCATAAAACGTTTTCAAGCTTGCAAATGAAATGGAAAAAAAAAAGGGTTGTGATGAGTGAAAGCATGCCAAGTCTTACCTAAGCCTGTCCTGGGTGTCCTCCTGAAAGAGCACTGCAAGTCCCTGTGCTGAGAAAAGCCCCATCTGGACACTTTGGAGATGTTCCTCCTGACCTCATGCTCTTTCACTGAGCTCATTCTGGATGGCTTCATGAATGCACAAATCATGTTTGCTGTGCTGCTTTTAATTTCTGCCCTTGTTTTATGACTTCTCGCTGTATAATCTCCAGAGCGGCTTCATCCGAGACTTCCCTGAAAGACTATTTCCAGGGCTCTCTGATTTTGCCATTCTGATTGTTCATCAATAGACCCAGCAGAAGTCACTTCTTTTGAGGACTTTTGCCATGTAATATCCCTCTTGCCATGTAATATGTCCTCCTGGGGACATAGCCAGCCTCCCTTGCTGTTGGGTGCACCTGTATGCCTGAGTTCTAGCCAAAAGAATGTGGGCAGAACTATGCCTGCCATTTTCAGGCTGGCCCATTAAACCCTCCTGCAATGCGGGGATGAGTTTTGCTTTGGGCATGTTGAGTCTGATGTGCCAGTGATACACTCAGCTGTGTGGGTTTGGAGCTCGTGAGAGAAGTCTGAACTTGAGATAGAATCATTGATAGAGACGTGGTTGCCCAGAGAGACTGGAGAATAAGAAAACAACCGAGGATGGATTCATGAAGACCACTAGCACTTAACAAGTGGGACTACACCAAGAAGCTAGAGATGTATCTAAAAGGAAGAGAAATGGGAAAGCAGAGTGACATTTTCATAAAAATTAAGGGAGGAGAGAGTTTTCAAGAGGCAATAACCAATAGTGACAGCTGTCACTAAAAGTTCTATAAGGCGAGGAATGAAAAACATTCCTGCCAAGGCTACCGACACCATCTGCCAGCTTCTAGTCAGGGGCCGAGAGTGTGGGGGTGTAGAACACAGTTTTCAAGAGCCCGAGGACCAAATGAGATGGAGGAAGTGTAGACAGGAAGTGTAGACTTTTAATGTTTTTGAGGGAAAGGAAGACCCTGCAAGGACAGAAGGAACACAGCAACAGAGAAAGATGTTTCCATGGGAAAAGAAGGTAAATTAGAATTAGATCTACATTACCATCCTGATGCAGGACAGGCAAGCCCCCAAAATTGAGGCTTAGCCCAGGAAGGTTCTTGGCTTTGCCCAGAAAAGAATTCAAAGGCGAGCTAGTGGTGCTAACAGAGCCATTTTTTGCAATGGACAGGGAGGAATTGTTGCAGTTTTCTTTAAGCCCACCAGCTATGGAAGGGTCCAGCTTGTCTCCATATGAGGCTGCCACACTAAGGTAGATTCTAAATGCTCATCTGTTATAAACAAATTTAATCTAACAGAAAGATAAATAATGGCATAAGGAAAGAAGATGGTATTCATCAAAAACATCTTTCAAGACCAGGGAAAAATACAAGCCTTTTAAGAAACGCAAAGACTGAGAGAGTTTATAGCAGCAGAGCCTCACTAAAGGAAATTCTTAAGGATGTACTTCAGGAAAAAGGGATATTATCCCAGATGGAAAGAATGAGATACAAAAAGAAATGAAAGCAAAAAAAAGGGGAAGTATGTGGATAAATCCAGAAAAACATTGACATATAAAATGAAAAGAAGGATGAGATAATATGAATAATAATAATGTTCTTTGGGAGTCATAAGAAACAAAACAATTAAAATAAACAAGAGCACAATCTTAGATGGGAGTAATGGGCACAAGCACATTAAGAACTTCACATATTGCTGAGAGGGTTTAGATGTTGATGAACATTCTTCTTTGATGAATTAACTATGCATGTTAAATTCCATGGCGGTCATGGAAAGACTAGAAGTGAAGTGCATAACTTTAAACTACTACAGAAAAAGATGAGGAAAACCAGCCAATCAGCCCAAAAGAAGAAAGAGGAGAGAAAGGAACGTGGAAATGGTAACACAAGTAGAAATTACAACGTAATCAATACTGTGGGGGCTGGAAACCCAGACATATCAATAATTTCCATAAATGTATACAGATTTAATGATCCAATTAAAAGACAAAGATTAATAGGCATTTTTGAAGATACACATAAAAAATATATGAAAACAGAAACATTAAAAGGAAAAGGATAAACATATATGTGCAGGTTAATACTAGTCAAAAGAAAACTTTGTAGTTATAGTACTTTAGGAAAAAAAATGGACTTCTTTAAAGCAAAAAGCATTGCTAAAGGTAGAGAGAATCACTACATGATGATGAAAGGTTTAATTTGCCAGCAAGTTTAAATAATTGTAAACTATTATACACCTAATCACAAAGCCTCAAAATAGAAAAACATGTAAAAATAGATAAATCTACCATAATGGTAACAGATTTTCATGTAATACTCTCAAAAGTTGAGAGCCCAGGCATTCAAAAAGATCATTAAAGACAGAGACAATTTGAAAACAAAATAATTAGAACATTTGACCTAATGGGCAGATAGAACATTGCACCCAATAACTACTCAGAATGTACATTAAAAACTGACCGTAACTTGGGCCATAAAGCAAGTTTCAACACATTTAAAGTAATTGGTATCATACGGAACACATTTTATAATATTATTCATATAAGCCAATAACAAAAATAACTAAAATCACCATATGTTAAAAGACAGTGGTAATTTTAGTTAAATCACTATTTAAAATTTTTCTGAAATTAAGAAACATTTCTAAATAATGTATAAATTGGAAAATTCAAATTGGGAATTGAAAATATTTTAACAGAATAATGATGAAAAGACTATGTATCAAAACATTCTGGATGCGGATAAAGTAGAACTTAAATGGAAATTCATGGCCTTAAACAGATTAGTAAAGAGGAAACGCTGAAAATGCATTATGTAAGCATACATCTCCAGAAGTTAGAAAAAGAACTGCAAAATACACTTTAATTCAGTGGAAAAAGGAAACTGTAATGAAGCAGAATATTTCCCTGACCCCTTCATGGGCAGGAACTGGAGTATGAGAGCAGCGCTGGACTCAGTCAGCTGCTCAGTTCCAGCAGGGGCAGACTCCACCCATTCGAACCTGCTGCGTTCCACCCCTTGCTGGGGGGGATCATGCAGGTGAGTGGGTGCCAGAGCTGGGGCAAGTGCTTTTGAGCACCAACAGGAGGGAACTCCGTACTGGCCACACAGCAGTGTCTGTGTGGGGGTGCCCATGACCCCTGAAGCCCCAGAAAAAAAAGTGTTACAGTGATCTTTTTTTTGTTTTTATTGTTTGTTTCTTTGTTTTTTGTGAGACAGAGTCTCACTCTGTCACCCTGGAGTGCAATGGCGCAATCTCGGCTCACTGCAACCTCTGCCTCCGGGGTTCAAGCAATTCTCCTGCCTCAGCCTCCTGAGTAGCTGGGAATACAGGTGTGCGCCACCACGCCCAGCTAATCTTTGTATTTTTAGTAGAGACGAGGTTTCACCATGTTGGTCAGGCTGGTCTCGAACTCCTGACCTCGTGATCCACGCGCCTCAGCCTCCCAAAGTGCTGGGATTACAGGCAGCCACCATGCCCGGCCTACAGTGCTCTTTTAACTCAGTCGTCTGTGGATGGCTTAAGTGTTAACAGCTCAGTGGACCATCTGCCTTTTCGCGTGATGCAGCTGCCTTCCACCAGTGAGGGTGAAAGGTCAGTGTGACAGCCTTTTGCACCTGCACTCATGGCACCTCAGTTTGCGTCCAGCAACCAAGAGAAATGAGGTCATGTGAACAAGTTGAGGGTAGTAAATGTGGGAGATTTTACTGCCGACGAAAGTGGCTCACAGCAGGAAAGGGAGCTGAAAAGGGGACAGAGTGGTAAGGTAATCTTCCCCTGAAGTCCAGCTGTCCCCGGCCAGACTCCTCTCTGAAGCTACACTATCAAGTTGTCCCTCTGAAGTCAAGCCGCTTCTCTCTAACGTCCAACCATAGTCTCCAATGTCCAACTGCTTCTCCTCTCTCTGCTTGCTGAGCCTGGAGTTTTAATAGGCACAGGAAGAAGAGCAGGGCAGGCCATGGGTGGTTTTGGAAAAGGCAACATTTGAGCAGGAAAACAGGGATGTAAGTTCTCACTTTGGGCCATGGTATCAGGCTTTTTGGCTTGTGGGTGGGGCCCTCACTGGGGACCCGCCCCCTTCTGCCTAGAATTTCCCTACTTCCTGTCCCTATCAGTAAGATATGAAGAAAAAGTGACAAAACTAAAAGAAGCATACAATAGAAAGGGCCAGAGAATAATAAAATGGCAAACTCGTAAATATGATTGATAAAGAGAAAAAGAAAAATTACAAACACAGTTAGGGACATAGCTTCCAGTGTGGCCAATATTTAAAAAACACAAGATAATATTAGGAACAGCTTTGTACAAATAAAACTTATAACATAGAAGACTGGTCAAATTCCTAGAGAAAATATAACTTACCAAAGCTGAGTTAAGAAGAAATGGAAAACCTTAAAAATCCAATGACCACTAAAGAAATTGAATCAATAGCTCACTCAAGGCACAGATAGTTATATTTTTGTACAAACTATACCAGAGTACAGAAAATGAGGAAATGCCGCCCAACCCATTGTTTGAGGTCAGTATAACACAGGTAGGTAAAAAGCAGAGGAAGAATAGAGCAAGAGTGAGGATAACAGCATATTGTATGGTTAAGAATGAGGAGTCTGATTATTTGGAGTTTTTTGCTGTTGAGTGGTATGAGTGTCTTCCATATATTGTATATTAACCCTTTATCAGATACATGTTCTGCAAATATTTTCTCCCACTCTGTAGGTTTCCTTTTCAATATGTTGATTTTTTTTCCTCTGCTGTGCAGAGCTTTCTAGTTTGATGCAACCTCACTTGTCTATTTTTGCTTTTGTTGCCTGTGCTTTTGGAGTCATGACCAAAAAACTATCGCTAAAACCAATGTCAGGAAAACTTTTCCCTATGTTTTTTCTTTTAGTTTTACAGTTTGGGGTCTTAGATTTAAGTGTTTAATCCATTTTGAGCTGATTTTTGTATATTGTGTGAGATAAAGGTCCAGATTTCATTCTTCTGCATAGGGATATCCAGCTTTCCCAACACCATTTATTGAAGAGACCATCCTTTCCCTATGTGGAGGTCTTGGCACCCTTGTCAAAAATCAGTTAACAGCAAATGTGTGGCAAGGACATGGAGAAAAAGAAACCCTTGTGCACCATTGAAGGGACTGTAAATTGCTATGGCCATAATGGAAAACAGCATGGAGATCCCTCAAAAAATTAAAAATAGGACTATGACATGATCCAGCAATCCCTCTGAATAATATATACACAAAGGAAGTAAGTCTACATCTCAAAAAGATAGCTGCCCTCCTGTGTTCACTGCAACGTTATTCAAATAGCCAAGATACGGAAACAATCTAAATGTCTGTCAACTGATGAATGGATAAAGAAAATGTTACACACATACACACATATGCACATGCATGCATGCATGCACACACACACACACACACAGAGGAATATTATTCAGCCTTTAAAAAGAAGATCCTGCCATTTGCAATGACACGGATGAACCTGGAGGACATTTATGTCAAGTGAAATAAGCCAGAAACAGAAAGACAAATACTGCATGATCTCACTTATGTATGGAATCTAAAATAGTCAAAATCAGAGAAGCAGAGAGTAGAATGGTGGTTTCGCAAGGCTAGGAATTGGGAGAAATGGGAAGATATTTGTCAAAGAGTACAGAAGTTCAGTATGCAGCGTGAATGAGTTCTGGAGGTCCAATGTGCCAATTGGTGATTACAGTTCATAATACTGTATTATACAATTGAGATTTGCTAAGAGGGCAGATCTTAAGTGCTTTCACTTGGAAAACAAAATAAAAAGAAAGAGGTTGGGCACACTGATACCTGTAATCCTAGCACTTTGGGAGGCCAAGTCAGGAGGATCACTTGAGCCCAGAAGTTCGAGACCAGCCTGGGCAACATAACAAGACCCCATGTCTACAAAAAAAATTTTAAAATTACCCAGGCACGGTTGCTGGTGCCTATAATCCCAGCCACTTGGGAGTATAGGTGAGGAGAGATCCTCCCTGAGGTGGGAGGGTCACCTAACTCTGGAAATTCAAGGCTGCAGTGAGATGTGATCATGCCATTGCACTCTACCCTGGACAATAGAGCAAGATCCTGTCTCTAAAAATAATAATAAAATTTAAAATAAAAAAATGAAGAAAATTGTGATGATAGTTTGAATGGCTAATTAGCTTGCTTGTGCTGATTGATTTACGATGTGTAAAATATGTATTTAGGAAAAACATACATCATAGATTTTTTAAAGGATGAAATGAGCTGTCAAAAGGACTTAGGAAAATAAGTATTCAACAATGTATAGCCATTATTATTAGTACTAGTAGTTATTGATACCAAAACCTGACAAGAACTGTATGAGAAAGAGAAATTACAGGTCAATGTCCATCATGAAAATTGATGCAAATAATCCAAACAAAATATTATCAAAAGGGAAACAGGTGTGTATAAATAATAATATCATAATCTAATTGGGCTTATTCTAAAAATTCAAGGTTGAGTTACCATTAGTACATCAATCAATGCAACTCTCCACATTAACAACTTAAAGGGAAAAAATTATACATTTATCTTAATAATGATACAAAAACCATCTGACAATAATCAATATCCTTTCATGATTTGGAAAAGCTCTCAGCAAACTTGGAACAGAGAACTTCCTTCTTCTGCTAAAGAGTGCCTAAAACGAAATCAATGATAACCTAATTTTTGATGATGAAACACTGGAATTTCTTTAAGATCAAAAATGAAGTCCTGGGCTGGGCGCGGTGGCTCAAGCCTGTCATCTCAGCACTTTGGGAGGCCAAGGTAGGCAGATCACCTGAGGTCAGGAGTTTGAGACCAACCTGGCCAACATGGCAAAACCCCCTCTCCACTAAAAATACAAAAATTAGCCTGGCGTGATGGTGGGCACCTATAATCCCAGCTACTTGGGAGGCCGAGGCAGGAAAATCGCTTGAACCCAGGAGGCAAAGGTTTCAGTGAGCCAAGAACGCACCACTGCACTCCAGCCTGGGCGACAGAGAGAGACTCCGTCTCAAAAAAAAAAAAAAAAAAAGGCCTAAGTCCTAGGTCTACTGGGCAAAACAGTCCTTCTGAGAAACTGACCACCGATTCCCCCTGTTGCAGTTAATGCTCAGGCCTGGGCCAAGCTTCCTTGCCCCTGGTGGGCAGGCAGGTGTGGAACCAGACTCCATGACGGTGGGAGAAGACTGGAAGGTATAAAACCTAGGTGTGGGTGGAACAGGAGCTTCTTGGAGGACCTTGACAGTCTCTTTCCCCTGCCCCACAGGCAGGATTAGCTACAGCTGGGGCCTTCTGGGGACAGGAAGACCTGGGAAGCTTCTGCTTTTTCTCTGCTGCCCTCTCATTTCCACTATCTCATTGTGAGTGTTTGCCTTAATGTAAGAAAGCACATCACCAGGACCTAACAGTACTTTACTTACTCAGTTGCTAAGATGAAAAACGGCTTAGTCTTTGTTGAAAGGAAACTTGTATATTTACAGCTAATGAAGTAAACAGAATCTTGGCGGGCTGACTAATCCACTGAAGGGAGGTCCGGAGGAAGATCAAACTTGTCCGTGTCCTGTTCTCTCACAAGTGAAGAGGATTTTGTTTTTCTCTATTGTATTTTCCTCTCTCGTTAAATTATTCTCCTATAAGATATTGTGTTTACCCATCTGAAATATAAACTGCTTATATTTGGTTTCTGTTGTTGTTTTGAGTTTTTTTTTTTTTTGGTGTTTTGTTTTTTTTTTGCAGACAGGGTCACATTCTGTTGCCCAGGCTGTAGAACAGTGGCATGAGCATAGCTCATTGCAGCCTCTAACTCCCCAGCTCAAGGGATCCTCCCACCTCAGCCTCCCGAGTAGGTAGGACAACAGGCATGTGCCACTCTGCCTGGCTAATCTTTCCTCAATTTTTTTTGTAGCAACGGGGTCTCACTATATTGCTCAAGCTAGTCTCAAACTCCTGGCCTCAAGGGATCCACCTGCCTTGGCCCCACAAAGCAGTGGGATGACAGGTATGAGCCACCATGCCTGGCCCAAACTATTTATATTTGAATGGATATCCAGGCTGGAGAAGCTTATTTGAAATAATTCTGTGAAGTCAAAAACAGAGTAAGAAATAGAGGTAGTTTATAAACCGAGCTTGTTGAACAGTCTCAAAGAGTATTTGAAACTGCCGCCTGGCCCCTGAGTTCCCCAGCGGTGATTCAGTAAGAGCGCTTCTGAAATTCTCAAGCCCTAAAGTTGAGTACAAATCCCTGCAATTCCGGGGGTCAGTTCATAGTTGGAGGGCTCCTCTGTTCCACATACATTATCTCTGAGACATGTTTTCCCTCTGCCTACGGCCCCTCTGCTCTTTAGTGTCCCACTTGGGATTCAGTCATTTTGTTAATGAGGCTCAGGATATGAGTCTTGCCACATCACAAGACCATCCAGCTGTCAGAAACTCAAAGATCTCTCCCTGCTTTTATTCCAAGGCAATACCTGCTCCTGTTGCTCCAAAATAAACTGCTTCTTACTGCAAACCTTTTCCTCCCTCTTGTTCTTGCCACAGCAGATATTAACAGCCTATCAAATCTAGAGTCTCAATCATTAGCTACCCAAAAATAAGTTGCCTTATGCTCAAGGGCACAGAGGATTTAATTTCTTAAATTCTCCATGAGGTATAGAGAAATATTTTGCATTCCATCCTTCTAGTACATCCAAGAATGAACAAAAAAGCAAAACTGTTTTATTTCCTATTAAAACAGTCTGAGCATTCATTTGCTATCACATGATGGGCATGAACAGTCACTTAAATCCATGATGTGGGGGCCATGGGGCAACCATTGGCTCTGCAGTCCATGATGGAGTGACTTGAGCCAGGGTACAGTGACCACATGCCAGAGGCGTGCACACTTCCATCGTGGGACTGGCGCTAGAAGGAAAGTAGGGAGAGGCAGGCAGGCAAAGGGGAGATTTTTATGAAGAGCATATTAAACGGAGTTTTGTAAACCTTTTTCACTTAAAAATACATTCTTAACATTTTCTCATCATTAAATAAGCTTCAACATTACTTTTTTTTTTTTTTTTTTTTTGAGACAGAGTTTTGCTCTGTCACCCAGGCTGGAGTGCAATGGCATTATCCTGGCTCACTGCAACCTCCACCTCCTGGGTTCCAGCAATTCTCATGCCTCAGCCTCCCGAGTAGCTGGGACTATAGTCGCGTGCCACCACATCTGGCTAATTTTTAGATTTTTAGTGGAGATGGAGTTTCACCATGTTGCCCAAGCTGGTCTTGAACTCCTGGCCTCAAATGATCTACCCACCTTGGCCTCCCAAAGTGCTGGGGTTCAGGCATGAGCCATCATGCCCAGTCTGCTTAATTATAAATGTGCAGAACTTCATTTTTCATCCAAAACGTCCCTTATTGTAAGATACATTCTTTTTTTTTTATTTCTGGCTATTACATGTGATGCCTCAATGATCATCCTTGTAAATAAATATAGCTTGCACCTTTGATTATTTCATTTGAACGCAGTCCTAGAAGTAAAATTGCTAGGCCAAAGGATGTACGCTTTTTCAAGAAAAACTGCTAAACGTTACCAAATGCCCTTCAAAGAGTTTGTGCCAATGTACATTCTCTCTCTCAATACAGAGTGCTGGACCGTAACTCTCGAAAGGCAGTGTCTTTTTGCTCATGAACTCAATCCTCAGACTAATGGGATTTTCTTTGCAAGCATCTCTTAAGTCAGCTTTAACCACAACTTTTCATGCTTTCAAATGCTAGTGGTTTCTTCTTTTCAACGTTAAAATACTCTGCTTATGCAATTTGTGGATTTTATAAATGCTAATAAACTGGTATATATTATGAAATTTTTATTCAAATGAGTAAGAGCTAACCTGTGTCAAATACTTTGTACCAGGCCTTATTCTTTTTTTTTTTTTTTTTTTTTTTTCAGACAGAGTCTTGCTCTGTCGCCCAGACAGGAGTGCAGTGGTATGATCTTGGCTCACTGCAAGCTCTGCCTCCCGGGTTCCTGCCATTCTCCTGCCTCAGCCTCCCAAGTAGCTGGGACTACAGGCGCCCGCAACCACGCCCGGCTAATATTTTGTATTGTTAGTAGAGACAGGGTTTCACCATCTTAGCCAGGATGGTCTCGACTTACTGACCTCGTGATCCGCCCGCCTCGGCCTCCCAAAGTGCTGGGATTACAGGCGTGAGCCACCATGCCTGGCTGTACCAGGCTTTATTCTAAGCACTATGTATGCACATATATAAATGTTCACAACTTAATGAAGTAGGTTCTGTTATTTTTTACAGAGGAATCATAGACACAAAGGGGTTAAATGGCTGAGCTGAGATTAAAAGGCAGGCATTCTGGCTCCATAATCCATCCGCAGTGAGTCTAATCACTAACAGTTATTATACTATGTCTCTGATACCAAAATTAGCTATAAATTGGCCTCTTAGAAATAACACAAATAACCTTTTTGACTGCTTGTTTTCTAGACATCAAGGGTACAAAAATTTATCCAAAAGTGAAGTATTAATATGCCATTTAGATTCCTAGCCCAAAAAGCTCTTTCAGCCAATGAACTCACAGACTAACATCAGTCCAGATTTAAGATCATTGCTCTAAAACTTTGATTTTAATATATGCTCTGTCTGGGATGGCTGTAAATCTTAAGAACCACGTGAAATCTTGCCCCTTTCCCCCAAGTGTACTAATAATTTCTAGTGTGGTTAACATATATATTGGGTAAGTTAAGGAAATTGAAGGGTAATCCCAATTTGCTCTAGAGTATGATTGGCCTAGTCCCTATTATAACCCTAGAGAGTCTTTCTCTGCATAACTGAGACAAGATAGTATCTGGAAAAGGCAGAGGGTCCTTCTCTATGGTATTGATTCCAGAGGAAGTATAAATAATCAGCATCCAATAAAGGCACATTGATCAGGACCCAGCAGGTTTGGAGGGTCTGGTAGGAAGCAGGGACTCACCCTGGGACAGGTCTTGTAACAGTGGACTTGGAGACTACTTGAAAAAATAAACAAGCTCCACAATAAGCACCACATAACCTTAAAGGAATGCCCTAAGCCCTGGAAAGACAAAAGGCCTGTGCCCAGAAGAATCATGTGCCACTAAGAGTAGCATGGGCTACTCAATCTTGATGCTGGTGCACAAACTGCTGCCAGGGACTGTTGGCCTTCCCAGGAGGTCAACCGACCATGTCCCAAAAGCAGCAAAAAAAGCTTAGTCTTGGGGCAGCCTCTGTCCCCACTTCCATGGTTATCATCCCTGGCCCTGCATGGGTACTATAACCAGAAAGGAGAAGGGCAAGTGCTCCATGGCAATTCCACATTAGTGGCCAAGAAAAGAAATAAGACCCTGAGCACCATCTGATAGAGTGGGGCTCCTGAAATTGAGGACAGGACTTGAGTGAAAGTGACAAAGTGATTTGTACTTGATATTATCCAGGAACAAAGACTTTAGACCATATGTTCCATGTCATGCCAGTTGTTCAGGTATCCTAACAGTTAGAACCCTTTTTCACTCCCAGAGTTTCTCAGTTTGACTGATAAATTATGCGATCAGACTTCCCATTCCAGTCAAGATGGAGCAGCCCAATTTCCTACTAGTCTTTCCTCTTACAACTTAAAAACCCTGGACGTAATGCAACAAACATAGGAAAATTGAAAGATGGAAAGAAGGAGAGGCTTCTAGGGACATCAAGACTTGAGGAACAACACAGAGGTGAGTTCCCTGGGTTTTCTTTTATCCTCTCATATATCCCAGATTGGACAATAGAGAAGCCTGCAACCCGGAACTGCCAATAGGTACAGGTAAAAAACTTGTCCCTATAATCAAAGGACCAGAAAAAGGGCACAAGAAGAACCTTTTTGATAATGCTTACCCACCCAAAACACCAAAGGAAAAACTGTCCATACCCGCCACCACCAGGTGTCAGTGGGGCTAAGCAGAGAGCTGAATGTCCACCCACATGTGGTGGCAACAAGCTGGGGACGTAAGTGGGCCTTCTGCTTTTGCAGGAATAATGTCAGCCAGGCCCATCAGAGAACTAAACTTCCACTATCACACAACAGCAGGGAGGCCAAGTGAGACAGTGCAAGGGACTCTTATCAACATTTCCCTTCCCCTCTGTGCTCATGCCAACTGGTGCTCTGCAATACAACTCTCGCACAAACCAGCAGAGTTCATGCAGATCCTGAAAGTTAAAGGGATCTCAACAAGACTGCTGTCACTTCAGATGCCAGCTGCACCTCAGGGGTCCCCAGGTCAATCACACTTAGGACCAAGTGTCTACAAATTCTAGAGGTCCCACGATCCTCTGATGTTTCATAATTCAATAGAAGGACTCACAGAACTCAGTAAAGCACCTTACTTATGGTTACAGTTTTATTACGCAGGATAAAAATCAGGACCAGCCAAGTGGAGAGACACATAGGTGAATTCTGGGGGGTCCTAAATGCAGAGTTCCCATGCCTTCAACCCATGAAATCAGAGTGGGTCAAATCAATGTGTTTACCAGGCAGGTAACTCCACTGAGCTTCAGTGTCCAGAGTTTTTATTGAGGTTTCATGACATAGGCATGGTTGAGTAAATCATTGGTCACATGACTCAACTCAATCTCCATCCCCCCTACTCTCCCCAAGGTCAGGCTGGCTCCAAATCCCACCCCTTTCATCTCAACATAAACTAAGGTGCAATCCAAGGGGCTCATGAAAAACAAAGACACTCCTCTTACTTGGGAATTTCCAAAGACTTAGAGTCTCCTTCTCAGGAGCCAGGGACAAAGTCAAATCCTTTATTACACAACAACACCGTCCCTTTTCCCCCTCCCCACCCCTGGTATCAACAGTCCAAGCAAGACTTCCACCCCCACCCATTAGCTACAAGGCAGAGTGAGGCAAAGCAAGGCAGGGTCAGCTGGCACTCCACTCTGGCTGGGCTGATATCAGTGGAGCCCAGTGAGAACTGAACATCCACTCCCATCTGGACCCACACAGTACACTTCAACAGGGTGACTGCCTGCAAAAAAGAAGAGTAAATAGGATCAGGAGTCTCATAATATGATACCCAAAGTGTCCAGAATATGACTGAAAATCACCTGTCATACCAAGAACAAGGGAAATCTCCACTTAAATGAGAAGGGACCATTGACAGAAACTGACACCAAGGTGACCCATATGTAGGAAGATATTTAAGTTGTGTGATTGACCCAACTATGAATGTAATGCAGATCATCTCATACTGGAGAAAAGTGTAATTCTGGAAGCAAGATCATTGTGAGGAATGGTTTTCAAGAGGTGGCAATGTCAGCTTTAGAGTTTTCTAGAAACAGAGTCAAGTTGAGAGAGGCAGGGGAAAGCAAAAAGCAAACAACTGGGACAGAGCTAAGACCCCTCTTGACCAGGTAGAGTCCAGCTGGTCTTGCAATCAGGCCAAAGGGAATGAGTGACCTTCAGCTTAATTCTGCACAGGTCGGTCTCCAAGGCATCATCAATGTGAGGAAGCAAGTGAGGGTTCAGATGTGGGGCCCAGGCAGTGCTCAATGATGGTCCAGACCAGGCAGACCTGGAGAAGATGGCTCATTAGGGGTGATGAGAGATGAGGAGACCAGTTCAAACCCAAAAGGCCATTCACTTGGAGGAGAGGGGAATCTTTGGCAGTCAGCTACTTGTGGAGGTTTTCCTGTCAGCTAGAATACAAAAATATTTGCTCTCAGTATTATCCAACCTGGTGTGTGTGCGTGTTGTGTGTGTGTGTGTGTCATTTATAGTGCAGTGTATGCTAAAGGCTCTGGAAGGAAAACAGAGGTCAATGGAGACAAGTATGGCAATCCTAGTACTGGGAAATATGTGGGAAGCAAACCTCTGTTGCCCATAGACTTTGGATTTGAGGTTGATATTGAAAGTGGAGAGTTGCTTTCCAGGCAGAGTTTGGGATGATGCTGAGGATGATCTCAGTGTGGGAGAGCAGGGCTGATGATAGCCATGCCATGGCTTGGTCACAGGAGCTTGAAATGGAACTTGTTCCATTGAGACACGCAAACCACTGATTCTACAAGCTTAACATTAATGGGTCAGGTCATGAATCCTTCCTCTGTACTCTCCCAGCTCATCACAACTGCTTTGAACCATATGTATTTGTGTGTGTGTTGTGGTGAGTAAATTGTGAGACAGCAAGGAGGCACTGTGACCTTGAATATCGATCCCTATATCAACCCCTTTGTCCATATACTATAAAATCTGAACACACACACCAGCTTGGATCATGCTGAGAACAAAGAGATTTGCATTCTAGCTCACAGAAAAACTTCCCAAACTAGCTGACTGCCAAAGACCCCCTCTGCTCCAAGTGAGTGGCTTCTGAGTTTGGGCTGGGCTCCTCATCTCCCTTCACCCCTAATGAATCCTCTTTTCCAGGTAGTGGCCTGGTCTGCACTGTCTCTGAGCACTGCCTGGGCCCCACATCCGAACCCTCACTTGCTTCCTAACATTAGTGATGCCTTGGAGACCAACCTGTGCAGAATTTTGTTGGAGGTGGCTCACAGCCTTTGGCCTGGTTACATGACCTGCTGGTCTCTACCTGGTCAATGAAGGGGTCTTAGCTCTGCTCCAATTATTGTCATTTTGCGTTCCTCTGCCTCTCTCAACTTTATCCTGATTCAGAAAACTCTAAGGTTGACACTGCCACCTCTTGAAAACCATTCCTCACAACCATCTTGCTTTCATAATTAAGCTCTTCTTTAGTAAAGTCCTCCTGAGTTGGTTTCAGTGTCTGCCATCTTGGTGTTGGTACTGTTGACTGTCTCTTCTCACTCGAGTGGAGATTTTCCTGGTCTTGGTGGGGTGAGTGATTTTCAGTCCTACCCTGGACACTCTGGATCTCATGTTGCCAAGAGCATCGATCTTGGAAACATCTGAAGGCGCTAAGCAGCGCCCATGCCACACCCAGATAAAAAAACTCCTTTCAGGTCTGTATTGGTTCACTAATCACTCTCAGGGCCAGACATACCAATCTTCTCAGGGAATCTTCAAAGTGGGAAGGACACAAAATTAGGGTAATTTGTTCTTCCCCTCCAAAGGGTGTCAAATATCATAAGGAAAAAAACTAAGAAAACACAACTTGAAATTCCCCCAAGCTTCCCAAGTTTGAAAAACACATTTCTCAGAGGAAAGCCTCTGATTTCCATACCTCCAACCTATAAAACAGAGAAAACACGAAGTCTGGCAGGCCCTGTGCTAAAGAGCTATTTATTATGGCACAGCCAGTTGTCACCGTCCACATGAAGTCATCTGGGCCTGAGCATGTGAGGTGGTTGGCTTGGAAGGCCGTGACATTCCTTGAGCTATGGAATATTGTTTTGGCAAAATACCGAAAGTGGCTGTATGTTGTCACTCTCAGGAAACCGTCCAATGCCTCCCTCATCCAGTTCCTCATGAGCCCGCCATTCCCCTCAGACACAATCCCCTCTCCCTGGGCATCCTCTGTGGACACACTCTTCGTGTGCTGGGAGGGACACCACACCTCCCAACAGAACAGAAAGGTGTCAAGGCGACCTGACCAGGGCCCTGGAGAAGGAGCCTCTATCTGTGCAGCAAGACACAGTAGGGACTCAGCCACAGCCAGCATTCTCTCAGAAGAGCTGATGGGGGAAGTGAGGAATAGGAGGTGTTCTTGGCAGGGGACCAGGACTCTGAAGCCTTCCTCAAGCAGAAGGGCCTCAGTGCTGCTTGCCAGCTCGTACTTTTTCAGCTGACTAGATGTGAGAGAAAACTTTCCAGAGAAAATGGAAAAACATGTCTTAGAAATAAACCAGTGCCAGTCCAAGTTTCTGTTGTATTGCTGTGCCTTGTGGCCTGCCCTGGCCCGTGGTCATGTTGAGATGGCTTGCTGTGGCATGCCGTCCCAGCTCCGAGATGAGGCGTGTTTCAGAGAGCTCACTTTCACCTGGGTGAGCCATTATAAAATCGTCCCCCTTTAGAGAATTGGGATTTTAGAGCTGGAAGGAATCTTAGAAATCAACTAGGCCGGGTATGGTGGCTCACACTTGTAATCCCAACACTTTGAGAGACCGAGGTGGGTGGACGAGCTGAGGTCAGGAGCTCGAGACCAGCCTGGCCAACATGGTAAAACCCCGTCTGTACTAAAAATACAAAAATTAGCCAGATGTGGTGGCACACGCCTGTAGTCCCAGTTACTTGAGAAGCTGAGGCGGGGGAATCAGTTGAACCTGTGAGGTGGAAGTTGCAGTGAGCTGAGATCGCGCCACTGTACTCCAGCCTGGGTGACAGAGTGAGACTCCGTCACACACACAAAAAAAATCAACTACTCTAACACTTACTTTCACTGATGAAAAGATGAGGCTCACAGACGTTAAGTAACTTATACCAACTTTTTACACAGCAATCCAGTTGCAGACCCAGGAATGGTGCTGAGGTCTCCAGAGGATGCAGAACTCTTTCTATCTCAACCATAGACTCTCTACAGTTTTTGTTTGAGCCTGATTTCCAAATTGACCCTAAATTAAAATATTTTGTTTTAAAATTAAAATATTTTAAATGGAGATACCGAAAAACAATTCAAACCTTTAGATACCTTTCTAAATTTCTGTGCTTCTTTGGAGCAAATAATACATTATTTTATTTATTTATTTATTATTTTTGTGATGGAGTTTCACTCATGTCACCCAGGCTGTAGTGCAGTGGTATGATCTCAGCTCACCGCAACTTCCACCTCCCGGGGTCAAGCAATTCTCCTGCCTCAGCATCCCAAGTAGCTGGGATTACAACAGGCGCCTGCCACCATGCCCAGCTAATTTTTGTATTTTTAGTAGAGATAGGGTTTTACCGTGTTGGCCAGGCTGGTCTCCAACTCCTGACCTCAGGTGATCCGCTCACCTCAGCCTCCCAAAGTGCTGGGATTACAGGTGTGAGCCACCATGCCCAGCCTCGATTTTAGAATTTAAGCCATCAAAATGCAAAGTGACCAATGTAACCCTATTCAACAGAATCAAATGATTTCAGACTTCGAGATGTTTAGAATGGCATTTTAAGTCAACCTCTGGTTTGGGGGCAGTGCCATAAGTAAACATGCCATGGTCATGCTTGCTATGTCTTGTGATTTATTTGGAGCCTTTAATTTAGTCATGACCTATTCACCTAGCACCTCATCTTTCTTTCTTTCTTTCTTTTTTTTTTTTTTGAGATGCAGTCTCATCACTCTGTTCGCAAGCTGGAGTGCAGTGGTGTGATCTCGGCTCACTACAACCTCTGACTCCCTGGTTCAAGCAATTCTCCTGCCTCAGCCTCTGGAGTAGCTGGGATTACAAGCACCCACCACCATGCCCAAATAATTTTTGTCTTTTTAGTAGAGACGGGGTTTCACCATGTTGGCCAGGCTGGTCTCAATCTCCTGACCTTGTGATCCACCTGCTTCAGCCTCCCAAAGTGCTAGGACCACAGGCGTGAGCCACTGTGCCCAGCCAAACCTCATCTTTATTACAGGAATCAAATCATCATAGTAAGAATGGGATTGAAGCAAGATAGGTAGTCAAGGAAGTGACCGTGTCCTCAAGACACAGCAACCTTGGTGACCATACTATCAACAAAAATGAGTCTCAGCATTCACATTGTAATTGAGCTCATTCCAGCAAAGCTATCGTCAGTTGAGAATTTCCCCCATAGAGGGCATGTGCCCTTTGATTTTACCTGTCTTCAAACTGACCCTTTGCTCATTTTAATAGTAAAAAACATAGCCCGGGTAGAGATATAAGATGCTAATGAGACCTGAGATGTACGAACAAGCATGTACAGCTGCTGTGTGTGTGCGCCCAGAGGACCACCTAGGACATGCTTACCAGTAACACCTCTTCCCACCTCCTTATGAATAATTATGTAGGGCTCCCATAAAGGGAGCCTCCCTAGTGTCAGTCTCTGCTGTCTCATCCTGAATCCAATCTCTCTCAGGGTATACTGCCATTCTGCCCCTAACTTTCTGCATATTCTTTTTCTTTTGCAATAAATTACTCTGCTATACCTTCTTTGCAGTGTGTCTCTTGTTTAAATTATTTTAAACTAAGAAGACAGGAACTGAGGTATCCCAACAGCCATCAACAGGGTTAGTATGTCAGACATGCTGATGACATTCCTGGCCAATAACACAAAGCCAAGAAAGTGGATACTAGGTAGGACATATGTTTAACCTAATGTAGAACATTCACAAACAATACACAGGCAGTTCTGGGGTTTGTATGTTTTCCATAAAGCAATCATTGGTGAATACCTGTACTGACAAGAAGATAGGGTTCATATTCCTTACAGAATATGTTATTTAGATAAACACCAACTGCTCAATGAACAAAGTCTTTTATGAGTCTATATTTTGGAGACACTACGCCTCCCAGACTTGTTCTCAGAGGCATCGGTATCTCCAGGTGGTTGATGATGGCCCCCAAAAGCTATGTCCACCCAGGACCTGTGAATGTAAACTTCTTTGGAAAAAGGATCTTTGAAGATGGAATTAACTTAAGGATTTCAAGATGAAATCATTTTTGATTATCTGGATGGGCTCCAAATCCAGTGACATGTCTTTTTATTTATGTATGTATGTATTTATTTATTTATTTATTTATTTATTTATTTATTGAGACAGAGGCTCACTCTGTCACCCAGGCTGGAGTGTAGTGGTGTGATCTCCACTCACTGCAACCTCCACCTCCTGGGTTCAAGCGATTCTTCTGCCTCAGCCTCCCAAGTAGCTGGGATTACAGGCACCCACCACCACACCCGGCTAATTTTTGTATTTTCAATAGAGATGAGGTTTCACCATGTTGGCCAGGCTGGTCTCCAACTCCTGACCTCAGGTGATCCACCCATCTCAGCCTCCCAAAGTGCTGGGATGACAGACGTGAGCCACCCTTGTCCAGCCATGATGTGTCTTTATAAGGAGAGAAGATAACACAGACATACAGGAGAAGACACAGAGAAGCCCATGGGAAGGTGGAGGCAAAGATTGGAGTTGGAGAGGTTGGAGCTGCAGCAAGTCAAGGAATGCCCGGAGCCACCAGAAACTGGAAGAGGAAGGATTCTCCCTGCAGCTTCAAAGGGAAGGTGGCCCTGCAGACACCTTGATTTGGGCCCAGTGAGACTGATTTCAGACTTCTGGCTTCCAGAACTATGAAAGAATAAAGGTCCTTGGCTATGGCCACATCACTGCAGTTTCTGCCTCCAAGGTCACATCGTCTTGTCCTCTGTGTGACTAATCTCCCTCTGCCTCTGTCTTACAATGACTCTGTGATGGCATTTAGGGCTCACCCAAATTACCGAGGATAATCTCACCTCAAGATCCTTAACTTAATTATTCCTGCAAAGTATTGGATCCTTTTTCCAAATAAAGTTACATTTACAGGTTCTGGGGAGTAGGACCTAAGATCTTTGGGGAGCCATTATTCTGTGTACCACAACTTCCAAATCGTGCTGGCTTTAACGTAGTTTAAGACCAACATGGGTGGTGGTGACCCTCCTCCGTCTTGTGGTGTGCCATCTGGAACACTTGGCCGCCGGGGTCACAGCAACAAAGAAAGAAGAGAGATGGGAAAGGATTCCAGGTTCTTACCTACCTTTGCCTGAAATTGACTAACATCAATTCCACTCACAGCTCATCGGCCAGAAGTAATCATGCGAACGTGACCTAACTGCAAAGAAGGCCAACATATGTAAGGAGGCAAGAGGGCATTTGGTAAACACTGACTATCTCTGCAACATGCTGAGGGAGGCCATCAAATTAGGTGCGGACTATACCATGGCAGACAACTACTGCTCTCTCACCCAGCACCATCCTCTCTTCCTCCACTACAGCATCCCCCTCCTTTGCCGAACTGCACCTCCCCACACAACTTAGTTCCAGTCTCAAAGTTGGCAGCATGACCCTGTCTGTCCAAAGTGTTACCATGGAGCTTTCCATTTGGATGTTAAGAGGAAAAGATATCTCTTCCTTTGCCAAGCTGGTGCAATGCAGTTCTGACACTCACTACCCTGTGCCCTGTGTTAAGGGCACAGTCCTCCATGGACTGCCCTCACTTCAGACACCAGCTGCAAGTTCAGAGGTCCCAGGGCTACCCACACTCCTGACCAACTGCTACAAATTTAACGTTTCCCACCAATTATCAAGAATAATCAGGTTAGATAATTCACTGGAATAACTCACAGAACTTAAGAAAACACTATACTCAATATCCCAGATTTATTATAGCACAAAGATACAAATGAGGACCACACAAGTGAAGAGACACATGGGCTGATGTCAGGGAGGGCTCCAAACATGAAGCTCCCATGTCCTCAGGAGGCATCACCCTCCAGTGCACGGATGTACGATCATCAGAGTTTTTATTGGGGTTTCCTTCTGTAGGTCTGATTGCCTGAGTCATCAGCCATGTGATTGAACTCAGCCTCCACTACCCTACCCTCTCAAGAGGTTGGCTGATATCTCTGGGGCTGATTTCTCACAGCCCCAGCTCTCTAAAGGTTGGTTTTTCTGGCTGAGCAGCCTCCATCCTGAAACTATCTAGGGGCTGACCATGAGTCACCTCTTCAGTATAAATCAGGTGTGGTCTAAGCGGCCCACAGCGAATAACAATGGCACTCCTATGACTCGGGAAATTCCAAGAGTTTAGAGGCTTCTTCCCAGGAACCAGGGACAAAGGCTGGCCAGATTCCTTAAACAACAGCTGGGTGATAAAAGTCTGTAGCCATGTGCAGCCAGGTCCACTCACTCCTCTGCCCACCCCACCACCTACCATCTAGAGGAAACCAACTATAATAAGAGAGAAGAAAACCAACACAGAAGGAGAATTGGAGATGAGAGCGGCAGAATGGGAACAAGCCCTGGCAAACATAATCGGATTCCTTTGAGGCATCCCTGTCTTTCCCACTTACAGCGAGTAAAGCTCAACTCTTGCTTAAGCCACATGCAGTTGAATTCCTGTCACTTGAAACCAAAAGAAACGAATATCCCGGCCCTTCAGTAGCATACTCTCTCACTGAGGGCTGAGACATGCAAATGAGAAATTAATTAACAGTTGGTGGGCAAACATTTAAGGATAAACACACAGCCATTTACGAGTAAGGACCAAAACAGGAGGACAAAACTTTTCCCTGCGAAGGCTTGAGAGCTATGAAATTCACCTTTGTTCCAGTTCTCCCTTTATTCTATAAAATGCCAGTGTGTGAAACGACAGGACAAACTCTCTATGAAACCTACCTAAGAGTTGGCAGAAAGAACACAAGGAAGAGAGGAATCCCCGCAATAATCCACCTTATCCTTACTGCAGGGTGTGTTTCGTTATCTCCAAGGTAGTGGAGTAGGTTAGAAGGAGAAGCAGAATCACAAAATTCTAAAAATACATATTGATGTTAAAACGGAAATGTCCATTAAGTTTCATTTGCTTTTTAAAAATATTAATTTACACTCACCAAAATAAACTGAAAGGTGCGTTTCAGCAAATCAAAGGTGGGGAGTGGTGATGACAAACCACACAAGTGATGACGTTTTCCCCCTTACGAAGTACTGGAAATCACTGCTTTATACAATAGGTGTGTTTTTGAGAATCTCTCAGACACTGGATGACTCAAAGCCTAGTTTACCACTGATTTCCAAGATGATTTCAGCAACGCAGTCTGCTCCATTCAACCTGGCAATCGGCTCTGTGCAGGCGATGCCCCACCTGCCCCTGCTGGACACATAAGTGAAGCAAAAACAAGTACTGAGCAGGCATCACTTCTCTGAGAAGTATGTTTCATGGCACCAGCAGAACCTTAAATCTGCTGTGGGTGTGCTGGGTGGAGATAGGCAGCAGAGCTCCAGTCTGGGTGTGTCTCACTAATGTTCTACAGAAAGCTCCCTTCCTCAGAGGTGAAGTTGTCAGCTTCAGGGTGAGCTGGTGGGTCCCCAAGAGCAGGTTCCACCTCCAACATCAGTTCATAGACCTTTGTCCAGGAGCTTCAGTGTCCATAAACCTGAGAACACTGGACAGGGCTGGTAAGAGTGTCATTATTGGCCAGGTGCGGCGGCTCACGCCTGTAATCCCAGCACTTTGGGAGGCTGAGGCAGGTGGATCACGAGGTCAGGAGATTGAGACCATCCTGGTTAACACAGTGAAACCCCGTCTCTACTAAAAATACAAAAAGTTAGCCTGGCGTGGTGGTGGGTGCCTGTAGTCCCAGCTACTCAGGAGGCTGAGGCAGGAGAATGGCATGAACCCGGAAGGCGGAGCTTGCAGTGAGTGGAGATCGCCCCACTGCACTCCAGCCTGGGTGACAGTGCAAGACTCTGTTTCAAAAAAAAAAAAAAAAAAAAAGAGTGTGATTATTGACAATCCACAGGCTCAGGAACTGGTAGACAGTATTTGGCAAAATGGTCTGCTGAATGAGCACCTCCAACTACACGCTGAGGTGTCCTTTTGTAGTGCAAAGCATGTCTCTGCTAACATGACATCACACCCACAGGCCTGTAATTTTGGTAAATTTTGAACCCTAAGATAATAGATAATATACCTCACCTCTACCCAGTTGGTGTATCAATAAGCCAAAAATGAGTTTCCATGATAACCAACTGCTTCCAAGACTGTGGTTTAGAAAATGGGAGCTTCAGAATATAACAACAGCACCTAGGAAACTAGTATGAACCATCTGCCCAGCAGCGGGGCCAGCTGAGACTTGAGAATTGAGGAAAATAAGGACAATTTATTTGTATTCCCTATGTGCCAGGTGCAGTATTAAGAATTGTATACATATTTTCATTAATTCTCACAGTAATCCAACATGATAGATATTATAATCCCCATTTTCCAGATGACGAAACTGAGGCTGAGAGATGTCCAATAGGTGGTGGAACCAGGATGCAAATGCCCGTCCAGCTCCAAAACCCTCATTGCAAACTCCTGCTCCTGTGCAGCCAACACTGCTGATTGCCTTCCACCTGCCGTTACCTGCCTCTTCGACACTTGCAGAATCCCAGTTTTATACTAGCAAGTAGCCTCTCCCCAATTATCCAAGTAGACTGTTAGTGCTCTAAGCCAGCACCATCCAAGAGAAACAGAACGTGAGCCAAAATGCAAGCTACATGTGCAATTTCAAAGTTTGTGGTGGGCAAAACAAACATAAAAGAAAAAAATAATTTTATAACCTATTTCATTATTTGTTTCATTAAACCCAAAGTATCCAAAATATTATCATTTCGACATGTAATCAAATCACAAATGAAATATGATTAGATTATAACTAGATAAGTACAGTAAAGAGGAGAAAGCAAAGCAAGTGGACAGAGGGCGATGGGTGAGGAGGGTGCTATCTTCACTGGACTGGTTTGCACACTTTGAGCAGACACAAGAAGGAAGTGAGGAGTGAGCCACGAGAACCGAGAGTGCCTGGGAGGCAGCCTCAGCTGGGGGAAGGCAGTGCAAAGGCCTGAGCGGGGACTTCCAGGCAGGCTTGGGGGTCTGAGGAATGCCAAGAGTGTCATGCTGCTTGAAGGAGGTGAAGGGAAGAAGGAGGGGCTGATGTCAGAGAAGCAGGGCCTGAGGCCAGAAGGGACTCCCAGGCTACTGCAAGGACTCTGGCTTTTAACCTGAGCCAGGTGAGCAGCACGGAGGGTTTTCGGGAGGTTTTACCATGCTCGCTCCTGAAGTGGGCAAGACTGGAGGGGGCAAGTGGGATCCTAGAGGCAAGTCCGGAGGCTGCGGCAAGTCTCCAGGTGAGATGTGGCAGCGCTTTGAACCAACGTGGCAAGGAGCTGTTGGAATCTGGATATAATTCGAAGATTTGCTGGTGCTTGGGAAATGTCAGGGAAAGAGAAGAGTCGAGGATCCCTTCAAGATTTGAGGGTGGAGAAAACAAAATAACGGGGTTGCCATTTACTGCAATGGGGACATCTGGAGGAAGAGCAGGCTTGGAGCAGAGAAGAAATCAAGAGCTCAGTTCTGATGTGTTAAGTTTAAGATACCAATTAGACATTTCATAGGCAAGTTGAATCTGTGGATTTGTAAGGCGGATTTGTGAGTCTGGAGTTTGGTAGTGAGGTCCAAGTAGAAGGTCTAGATTTGGGAGACATCAGCATATAAATGGCATTTAAAGCCAAGAGATAGGATGAGACCCCCCAAGAGAGAGAATGTGAACAGAGAAGAGAGGTCTGAGGACTGGCCCACTGGTATTTCCATGGTTGAAGTCCAGAAAATCAGAAGGATCCCACAAAGAGACAGAAAAGGAATCTGTGTGCTGTAGGAGGAGAACGGGAAAGGCCACAGAGGGAGTGAGCAACTATGCCAAGGGCTGCCAATAAGTCGAGCAAGGAGCATTAGCCACTGGGCTTGTCGATGCATCTGGGACCTTGATAGGTATAGTTTCAGCAGAGTATGGGGCACGAAAGCCTGACTGGAGATGATTAGAAAAAGCTGAAAGGAACAGAGGGAGAGTCAGCAAGGGAGGGCAACTACTTGGAAGAGTTTTGCTATAAAGGAAATAAAAGAAGTTGTGCTTTCACATGTATGTTCATCGCAGCACTATTCACAATAACAAAGACATGGAATCAACCTAAATGCTCATCATTGGCAGATTGGATAAAGAAAACATGGTACATATACACCATGGAATACTATGCAGCCATAAAAAGGAACGAGATCATGTCCTTTGCAGGAACATAGATGCAGCTGGAGGCTATTATCCTTAGCAGGCTAACATACGAACAGAAAACCAAATACCGCATGTTCTCACTTGTAAGCGGGAGCTAAATGATGAGAATACATGGACACAAAGAGGGGAACAACAGACACTGGGGTCTACCTGAGGGTAGAGGGTGAGAGGAGGGAGAGAATCAGAAAAAAATGACTGTTGGGCACTACACTTAGAACATGAGTGATGAAATAGTTTGTACAAAAAACCTCCCTGACACGAATTTACCTATTTAACAAACCTGTACATGTACCCCTGAACCTAAAATAAAAGTTTAAAAAATAAAAAAGTAAATAAATAAATAAGAAGTTGTTTTTTCAGATTGGGAGATATTTCAGGGTTTTTGTGTGTGCCATCTTGCTTATGTATAACATTATTCAGCAGAATGGAAACTGGATTTTGAAGAAGCGAAAGGTGATAAGGGAACAAATGAAATCTTTAGGTAGGCAAGGTGGGAGCATAGAGGTGCACAGTCCGGAGGAGTGAGAGTTAGATAGGAACACAAACAGCTTACCCATCGTGCTCCAAATAACACCCCAAATAATAATCTGAATTAACAAGTGCAAAGCTAACAGTGAAGATTTGAGGTACTTTCCAAAAAAGATTATTGCCGTAAAATATAAGTTTGAAACCTCTTGTCATGCGAGGTGATCAGTCTTACTGCATAAGCCATTTCATTTGGGTTTTCTGCTGTCTACAACCAAAACAACAGCCTAACAGAAACACTTCACTAAACCTTACAAAAGTTGAACAAGTGATTTGCACGATCAGTCAAGGTGTGGGTTTTGAAAACAAAGAGACCAACAGGCAAAGCAGAGATGCGGGAACTTCAGAAAAAAAGATACTCGGCTGCCTTCTGAGGCCGCCACATAGAAGTTTGAAGCAAGAGAATTCCAAATGCTCTAAGTCTTTATAATTTCACTCTCTTATCCCTTTGTTCTAGCCCAATGACCCTCTCAATGAAAACAAAGGCCGACTCTCTCCCAGCACACTTGTCCTGTTCTGAGGTAATTTCCCTGGAGTGACCCATTCCTCTGTCGGAAGTGGAGGTGTTGTCTGGCAGGAGACAGCAAGAGTCAGCAGAAGACCCTGGATGCCTCCTACGCCTGAGGGATTTCCAGCATCCATAGACGCATGTCATTCTTAGTCACACCTTCATTTTAAAGATGGAGGAATGGGTGGCAGGAGGGAAATCTGTTACATATTAGTTTCCAGCCACTTACTCCTGTGGAGCCATCCTAAGCATCAAGGGTAGAAAGAACGCCTGTGAAAAACTTTGGTCTTGAGAACAAAAGGGTAGTGGAAGGGGAACTCATTAAAGGACCAGCTTTAACATCTACAGTCTTTCCATAGAATTTAGCCCTGAACTTTTCAGTTAATGACAATAATTAGATTCATCTCCTTGGCTACAGTGCAAATTCTTATTAGAGACCATTGTTTCCTGCCTCTCTGTTCCTCTAATGCCACTAATTGATTGACCGATTAGTTGATTGATTGAATTATTGGCTGCCTTTGTTGGGAGATTGGTTGGTTGCTAGAAGGAAGACCTTTTCTATCAAATAACACAAAAGAACAGTTTAAACATGCCTGTATTTTGAGAAATTTGTACAGAAAACGGAAAGTGATTTTGATACTACACAGATGGAAGGTGGAGCCAGGCAAAGTGGTGATCAAAACTTTCACCTGTAGGGTGGAACTGTTATCTTTTTTCAAGTGGAAAAGAGAAAATCATCTGACAAAAGGTGAAATTAGGCCAGGCACCTGTAATCCCAGCACTTTGGGAGGCCAAGGCAGCTGGATCACCTGAAGTCAGGTTTTCAAGACCAGCCTGGACAACATAGTGAAACCCTGTCTCTACTAAAAATACAAAAAATTAGCCAGGTGTGGTGGTGCATGCCTATAATCCCAGCTACTGTGGAGGCTAAATCAGGAGAATCACTTGAACCCAGGAGGCAGAGGTTGCAGTGAGCTAAGATCGTGCCAATGCACTCTAGCCTGGGCGACAGAGCAAGACTCCATCTCCAAAAAAAAAAAAAAAAAGTGAAATTAGGTAAATTGATCTGTTTTTCCCTTAATAATAAAAAGTGACTCTCAAAGTTAACTTATGGAACAGATATTATTATTCTGAAGTAACAATAGTACTCCAAATAATAATCTGAATTAACAAGTACAAAGCTGACAGTGAAGATTTGAGGTACTTTCCAAAATAGATTATTGCTGTAAAATATAAGTTTGAAAACTAGATAAACAGAGTTAATCATGGAAATTGTAGGGTTTTAGTTTTAAAGATTTTATATGGAGAATTTCAATAGTATAATAATATATAATTTCAATAGCAAAAGAGTATATAATTCAAATAGTGTAATAGTGTATCATTTCAATGGTATAATAGTATATAATTTCAATCATATAATTACAATAATATAATGAACCCATCCCCCAGTGTCAAGAATTGTCAACACATGACAATCTTCTTCCACATGCCATCCCCACTTTACCTCCTTCCAGCCACACTGGAGCAAACCCGGATACCCTATCATTTCATGCAAATACCTCAGTATGTGTTTCAAAAAGATCAGGAGTTTGCTGAGGGTATGTGGTTTGACATAACCACAACACTGCTCCCACATCTAAAAATTAATCATTCTTTAATATCACAGTCACTGTTTGAATTGAGAAGGAATCTTTTGAGAGGGTTCCCTGTAATTGAATATGTTTTACTTTAACATATTTTTAAGTTAAAATGAATATAAACATTATGCACAAGCATAAATATATAATAAAGTAAAATGTAAACTGTGTATAAACTTTTTTGGTTTGTTTTACTTTCTAAAAATTTCTTCAAACACACATAGAATTTAACATAAATATATAAGTGTGGTAATACATATGCTGTTTGGGTTGAGGGGGGAATTTTTTTTTCTTGGACTGTTTTTACCCATTTGTCCATATAATAGTAATCCATCAATTTAGTTGCTGCCTTTCTGATTTTTTTATCCAATTTTACACTTCTCACTTCTCTTCTAGACATTGAGGATACTGTGTGAAAAATAAACAAAGTCTCTTGTTGCTTGAGCTTACTTTCTAGTGTTACAGGTATTTATGCATGTAAACATAGACTACACATAGAAAGAGTGATATTTAACTGTAAACATATTAAATATCATTTTCTGAATCTTGCTTTTCTTACTCAACACCATCAAATCAACTGGTTTAGTTCTATTCATCCTTTTTGATGCTTGCATAATACGTTAATATATCCCATCAATTGTTTGGCCATTTTCCTAATAATAAATCTGCCCTTTGTCTACAGGTTTTTAGCAGGTGGGCCACTAGAGGCATCCTGACTCTAGTGTCATTTACCTCTGGTGTTTTTTCGTTTTCTTTTCCTTGTGGATTAGATTCCAAGGAGTACAATTTCCAGCTCAACAGATATTTATATTTTTAATATATAAAGATCTGAGTTTTTTTTTAAAAAAGAACATGTTGAAGGAGAGATACCAAGAGACTGGCAGGCAGGAACAAAGGGAAAGAATTTTCCAGGAGGATGACGATCACCTGTGTCAAATATGAAGTCCAGGGCCTGGGAGGCTCTTCTCATTCTTTCTGCCCAGATACATTTAAGATTTTTCTCTTTCCACCACAAAAAAATGATAAGTATGTGAAGAAATACATATGTTAATAAGCTCAATTTACAATGTAGACATATTTCAAAACATGTTGTACAAAATAAACATACACAATTTTATTTGTCAATTTAAAAAATGAATAAATAAATAAGATTTTTCCCTTAAGATAGTTAATTTTTTTCTAAAAGGCAGGCTCTCAAGAGAATGAGAAGACAAGCCACAAACTGGGAAAAAATATTTGCAAATGACACATCCGAGAAAAGACTGTAATCCAAAATATACAAAGAACTCTTAAAACTCAACAATGAGAAAATGAATAACCCAGTTTAAAAATGGGCCTAAGATCAAAACAGACACCTCAGCAAAGAAGATATACAGATGATAAACAAGTATATGAAAAGCTGGGCCCACGTCGCACATCAGTAGACAACTGCAAACCGAAACAATGAGATACCACTACCCATCTATTAGAATGGTGGCAATCCACAACGCTGATGATGCCAAATGCTGGGGGGATGTGGAGCAATTGGAGCTCTCATTCACTGCTGGTGGGAGTATGCAAAATAGCACAGCTACTTCAGAAGACAGTTTGGCATTTTCTTATAAAACTGAACACACTCTTAAAATATAATCCACCAACTACAGTCCTTAACATTTTCACAAATGAATTGAAAAACTATATCTACACAAAAACCTGCACATGGATGTTTACAGCAGCTTTACTCATAATAGCCAAAACCTGGAAGCAACCAAGATGTCCTTCAGTGGGTGGAAGGATAAATAAACTGTGGTACATCTAGATAATGGAATAGTACTCAGTGCTGAAAAAGAAATGAGCCATCAAGTCACCAAAAAGACGTGGAGGAACCTTAAATGCACATTACTAAGTGAAAGAAGCCAATCTGAAAAGGCTACATGCTGAGTGATCCCACCTATATGACACTCTGGAAAAGGCAAAGCTATAGAGACGGTGAAAAGATCAGTGGTTTCCAGGGACCTGGGGAGGAAGGGCTGAGTAGGGGGAGGGCAGGGGATTTTTAGGGCAGTGAAACTACTCTGTATGGTACTATAATGGTGGATACATTCCTTAAAACCCACATAGAACATACAACAAGAGGGAACCCTGGGTAAAGGAACTTTGATAATGATGTGTTAATGTAGGCTCATCAATTATAACAAATGTATCATGCTGGTGAGAAATGTTGATAGTTCGGGAAGCTATGGAGGGTGGAAAGGAGGGTGGGAAGCTATGGAGGGTGGGAAGGAGGGTGGGAAGCTATGGAGGGTGGGAAGGAGGGTGGGAAGCTATGGAGGGTGGGAAGGAGGGTGGGAGGCTATGGAGGGTGGGTACATGGGAATTCTTTATTTTCTGCTTGATTTTGTTGTGAATCTAAAACTTCTCTTAAAAATAGTGTATTAAATTTGAAAAAACAACAACAACAACAACAAAAAAAAAACAGAGGCTCAGGTTTGCTTCAGTTCAGGGAAGTTTTCTTTTATTGTTAGTATCATGGTCACCTCTCCTCCGTTGGTTCTATTTTTTCCTCTTTCTGCAAGTCAAGGTTTCTCTATTCACAAGTCAAGGTTTTAGGATCCATCCCATGTTCCTTACCCATTTCTACTTGCTTCCCATCTCTTTCTACATTTGCTCTATACCACCCTTTTCATCAAGGGGTCTGTCTGCCCTTTGACCCTCCAGGAGAGCTGGCCATATCTTCACGGTGATCTCCACTTTTTCAGTTAATCTACTGAATGGTATTTACTTAGGAAATTATGATTTTTAGCTCCAGAAACTCTTTTTGTGCCATATTTGAATCTCCTTCAATGCTCTGATTTTGAAATTCATACTGTCTTGTGTCTCCTACACCAGCTCTGCCTGTGCTGCCTCACCCTTCTCTCCCTGGAGAAAGGCCCCTCCAAGAGGCTGTTGCTTTTCTTTGTTGGCTTCTGGTAGATGTGCTCCTGAAGGCAACTGTCTCAAAGGTGGGAGGAGGCAGCGCACTTGCCAGTGTGGCTCGGGTTATGAAAGCACAGGCTTTTAGTCCCCTGCTGAGGATCCTGGACAAAGCCTCTATTTCCAGTTTCAGGGCCAGGAAAGACTCAGCCCACACACCCAGTTGCCTCTTGACCCCTTCAGGGCCAGAGAGAGCAGGTCCACTCACTCAGGACTCATGTCAGCCTTCTCCCCACGACTCCTTCAGAGCCCCAGCTCTCCTTGAACCCAGCTCCGCACTGAGCACAGCAGTAGCCTCCCTTAGAAGAAGGGAAGAGAGACTAGAGCCAGAGCAGAGGGTAGGTGAGCTAGGTTCACTGGGGGAGCGCCAGCATGAACCCTCAGACAATCACGACTTCCAACCAAAGTCCAAGCAGGAGCAGCTTCAGAAAACACCCCAGCCTTCTGGTGGTCCACATTGTTCTTCCTTACTGTTGATGGTATTTTGGTGGAAACAGTGGAGAAAAACTGAACCACTGAAAGCTAAAAGAACAGGTAAGTGAGAATGACCAGGTACACTGAAAACAGATGCTTAGAAACATGACGATCTTTAAAAGGAGTTCTTAGACCAGGACTACCTGGTTCAACTGCACTTAGCCAGTCATACAGATTAATATGTGTTACAGCTAAATGTCTGTAGCAGGCAAACCCCCAAATCTCAGTGGCTTAACCTTGTAGAAGGTTATTTCCACTTACATAAAATCCAGTTGGAGAGATGGTATACTCCATGAAGTCACTCAGGGGCCCAGGCTGACAGAGCCTCTGCATCCTTCAACAGCAGATACTCAAGTCTATTCAAGAGTCGATATGTAGTCAGCAGACATGAGGAAAAATCAAGACTTTTTCCTGGGAGGTGTTTCTTTGCCCATCATGGAGGTTACCCACATTAACTCCACTCATATTCCATTGGCCAGAATTCCATTACATGATCTTACCTAGCTGCAGGGGAGGCTGGGAAATGCAGTCGCAGGAAGAAAGGAAATCAGGTCTGTCGAGTGTGTGGCACATCTTCCCAGAAAGCCCGATTCATGAAGATATACTGTGCTTATAACCCACTAAGATCCTCTATTTCCAAACCGTATTAATTACCTAGACCTCCAAAACTAACATAATTATTCAGATTTCAGCTTTTGACAAATCACTTGTTTTGTAAGTTTCCTCATTGTTGTCAACTTTAAGGGAATTCTGCATTTATCCAAGTGATCTAATGAAAATCCTAAACAGTAAATGTTTTCAGTAAGTAGGATATTACTTATGAAATGTATTAAAAGCTTAATAATATAAATGGACCTCCAGGTATATTGCATTACTAGGTTACAAAGAAAAAGAAATTTCAACCAAATGTAGCAGTAGTCCGAGCGGCCAGCTTTCTCAGTCAAGTGCAGCAGGACCCGCCTGGCCAGAGGATGCCAGACCAGAGGCCACCTGGTCAGCAACCTTGTTGTCTTTTGACCCAAGATGCAAAAACGATAGCATAGAAGAGCCATGTTCTGGTAAATAAACCAGTGGGTCCACAAACAAGAACCACACCCCCCCAGGGAGATATCCGTTGAATCATCCTTCTCCATGGGATCCAGTAGGGTGTCCTAATCCACGTCCCTGAACTCCAGGGTATGTGTTTAGATTTTATCCTTGAAATAGCTCTCAAGTTCATCCACCTCTCCCCATCTCTACCTTTGTCATCTTAATTCAAGCCACCGTCATCTCATCTCTCACCTGGACCATGCATGGCCTTCTAAATAATCCCCTACATTCATTCTGTCTCCTTCCAATCCATTCTGTCCCCTGGTTAAAACAACAGAACAGTTTCTCATTGCTCTTAAAATGCAAGAACCCAAACACGGCCTATGAGAGCCTGCACAGCTCCTTCCAGCACCTGCAACCCCATCTCCCACCACACTACACACTTTGGGCCCAGCCTCCTGCTCTTTACACACATACTTGGTCTTCCCTTTGCTCACAGTACTTCTCCCTCCACTCCACCTCCTGATCTCTGCTTGAACCTCATTTTCCAGCCAAACTTTCCTAACATCCTTGAGTAGGCTATATCTCCACCATGCGCTCTCCTTACACAGTGCACATCTCCTGCACAGCATACAGTGACCCGCTTAAGATCCACAACTCCTATAGAGAGTAAGGTCCAAGGAGGCATTGTACCCGCACAGCCAGACAAGTCACCTGGCACAGAACAGGTAATTAGTAAATATGTGTTGAATAAACAAAATAAAAATGGAAGTGCATGCGAATAGTTCTCGGCAGTTCACAAAGTCCTTTTGCACCCATTACGGCATGTGTCCCTCACACCTTTACTTTGAGGTCAATACTATCCCCTCCTTTCTATAGATGAGAAAACTGGGAGTGCTCAGATTTAGTTTAGTGTTAGTCCCCTGTGGCTTTTTCAAATTCTGTTTTGTTACTCCTGCTCTTATCATTATTACTTCTGTCCCTGTCTTTTTTTGGGTCTGCACTGTTGCTTTTTTCCTTACTTCTTTCTTTTTATTTTTTTTTTGGTTTTTATATTTATTTATTTATTTATTTATTTTGAGACAGAGTCTCACTCTGTTGCCCAGGCTGGAGTGCAGTGGTGCAATCTCGGCTCACTGCAACCTCTGCCTCCTGGGTTCAGGCCATTCTCCTGCCTCAGCCTCCTGAGTAGCTGGTACTACAGGCGCCCACCACCACGCCCAGCTAATTTCTTGTATTTTTAGTAGAGACGGGGTTTCACTGTGTTAACCAGGATGGTCTCGATCTCCTGACCTCATGATCTGCCCGCCTTTCCTTACTTCTTAAATTGAAACTCAGCTCGCTGTTTTATTAAACATTTAAAGTCAAAAATCTCCCTCCATATATTCCTTTAACTACATCCCACAATTTTTGATAGTGTTTTTACAGTTATTTAGTTCAAAATATTTAAATACACTATTATGATATTTTCTTTGATTTATAAATTATTTAGAATTATTTATTCAGCTTTTGAAACACTGATAAAACACGTGATCTTTTTGGCTATCTTTTTAGTTGTTGCTCTTAAATTCTGTGCTATTTCAGTCAGACTTGTGTTATTAACAATATTAAATTATTTGATTTTGTTGAGATTTCCTTTATGGTCAAGTACATCATCAAGTATTTTTAAATGTCCCATGAGTGCTTGAAAGACTGAAAGTTACATTTGGTGGCCCATCTTGGGTTAGGGGCTGCTGGACTTAAAGCTACCTGCTATTTCTGAGGAGAAACATAGGTTTATAAAGTCTTTGCTTCCATTTTAATAACACTGCAATAAAATAGTAATATTTCTGCTGATGTACATTTTTGGGCCGTTTTTCTCATTTGCTGTGTTAATTGCTTTAGAAACATAACCTTAGTTAATTTTTACAATATCTTTAGAGAGTAGTGTTCCCAGTTTACAGACGAGCATATGTGGCTTATAAAGGTTAATCAACTTTCCCAAGGCAGCTGTGCGGTACAGCTGGTTTCAATCTGGATTTGTATGACTCCAAGGTCCATACCTGTGAGTACAACACGCTGGACTGTCCACGGCAGTGAGCTGCCAGGTCTGAGTGGAGCTGGAGCCATGGGAAGTAGATAATCCCTCTTCCCTCCAACTCAAGGAATGTGGGCTCTGTAGGTTACGGGCATCCCAGATAAAAGAAACACATGGTTCCAGCAGGGACTGTTTCCCCTGCTTGATCTTACAACAGCAAATTATTTTCTCCTAATTGTTTCCAGTAGGGATTGAATCAAGTCTCAGCTGCTTATCAAAACCAGAAGCATCATGTATTTTGGAACAAGAAAGACTGGGCAAGAGGGCCTTGGAGCGCCAGGCCAGGAACTGCCCACAACCATCAGGGGCAACTCACTTCCCCTCACGCGCAAGGAGGATTCTTCCTCCCTGGACTATCAAAGCAGTCAAGTGGAGCTTCTCTGTTTTAAAATGTATCCAACTTAAGGTCAGGCACTGTGGCTGACACCTGTAATCTTAGCACTTTGGGTGGCCGAGGCAGGTGGATCACTTGAGCTCAGGAGTTTGAGACCATCCTGGGCAACATAGTGAGACTCTGTCTCTATTAAAAAAAAAAAAAAAAATTAGCTGGGTGCGGTGGTGTGCTCCTGTAGTCCCAGCTACTCAGGAGGCTGAGGTGGGAAGATCATCTGAGCCCAGGAGGTGGAGGTTGCAGTGAGCCGGGATCACGCCACTGCATTCCAGTCTGGGTGACAGAGGGTGACAAAGCCAGACTCTGTCTAAAATAAATAAATATACTTTAAAAAATAATAAATAAAATGTATTCAACCCAGGGTTGCATGTACTGAGATATAGATATAATTATACCATTAAGACTGAAACAGGGTTGAGCACAATGGCTCATGCCTGTAATTCCAGCGCTTCGGGAGGTTGAAGCCAGTGGATCATTTGAGCCCAGAAGTTCAAAACCAGCCTGAGCAGCATGGTAAAACCCTGTCTCTACAAAAACTGCAAAAATGAGCCAGGCGGGTGGTGCACACCTGTAGTCCCAGCTACAAAAAAAAAAAGGACTGAAGCAGAATATATGTGAAAGGAGAAATAAATACACCAAAAAATCTGTTAATACAGTTACTTTAAGTGAGCATTCAAATACACTGTGAGCTTTCTGGTCACTTTGGCAAAAAAGGAAAAGTGGTGGGTTCTGTAATTTGAAATACCTGAGGAAAGAATGCAAACTCATTCAACAAGAGGGACTTTTTTTTTTGGTAGAAGATCTCTAAAATCCCTCTGCCTGTAGGTTTTATAAGAGCTCAAAGCACATGAAATTAATTCATCTCGCTTGTTTAAACTTCTTCATATTGCTCACTGTTATTGACTACAAACTTCACCTAACGCGAATATTAAACCAACCCATGTGGAAATAACAATTGGCTTTAGCAATAACTAAGAAACTAGTGAAGCAACTCTGAGCCACCACTGCATAGTGTAAGGTACTGGTTAAAATTATGGGCTTTGTAGTCAGAAAGATTGGAATTGCTGTGAATACTAAATACATCTATAAAGGTTACCATAGAGCCTGGCAAATGGTCAGTACTCAATAAACTATGATTTCCACATAATGGGGGACTTGCATTTGACTTTGGCATGCCATAACACTCAACCATCCGACCATCTGTCTAAACGTAAATGTCACCAGTTACAACCTAACCATCCCATCATCTCTCTAAGCCAGGGGCTGAGCATACTCTAGGTCTTGACTGCCTGGGAAGTCTTGGCTCTGCCTCTTACCAGCCACGTGTCCTTGGGCAAGTCTCTTAACCTCTCTGGGCCTCAATTTCCTTGCATAGAAAATGAGAATGATAATGGTACCCACCCAATAGAATTGCTATGACGATTAAATAAATGAATATATGTAAAGTGCTTAGGGCAATGCCTGGTGCTTCATAAGGGCTGTATAAATATTAGCTATTGGCCGGGCGCAGTGGCTCACGCCTGTAATCCCAGCACTTTGGGAGGCTGAGGCAGGCAGATCACTTGAGGTCAGGAGTTCAAGACCAGCCCGGCCAACAAAACGAAACCCCATCTCTACTAAAAATACAAAAGTTAGCTGGGCATGGGGGCGCACATCTGTAATCCCAGCTACTTGGGAGGCTGAGGCAGGAAAACTGTTCGAACCCAGAAGGCAGAGGTTGCAGTGAGCCAAGATCATGCCGCTGCACTCCAGCCTGGGCGACAGAGCAAGGCTCTGTCTCAAAACATTAAATAAATAAATAAATAAATAAATAAATACTAGCTACTGTTACAGTTATTCCCCAACAGAAGAGAAACTAGGTTAACAAATGAAATATATGCCCAATATACATATTTTGGAAGCTCTTTACCACCAGAAAACACACCAGGAATTGAAGTGGGAACTTGAGTTTTGTTTTTTGTTTGTTTGTTTGAGATAGGGTCTTGCTCTGGGTCTCGCTCTGTCACCCAGGCTGAAGTGCAGTGGCATGACCATAGTTCTCCACAGCCTTTAACTCCCAGGCTCAAGCGATCCTCCCACCTCAGCCTCCTGAATAACTGGGACTAAAGGTGTGGAAACTTGAGTGATTTTTGTGTTTGTGTTTTCACTGGAGTTTTCTGGAAGGCCAGATAAGATGTCTATATTCCAAATGCTGAGAGGTTGTATTCTGTAGCTGAAACTCCTAGTTCCATATTTGAATAATTATTGAAGCAAATTTGGATCCTATGTGAACATACAGAGCTATTTTCAGTCATTAATTAACAGAGACTTACTGTGGTCATGTGGAAATGGACTCCATTTTCTTTTCCAAAGAATTTACCCACCACAGTTTCATCTGGAAACTGGCCAGCTGGATGAGTCTCATGTGGTTAGTGCTTAAGCAGCAGGAATTAACCAGGGACCTTCACTAGAGTGGACCTACCCCAGTTTGGAGACCACTGGAACATAATACAATCTTCAGCAAGTTTCTTCATCTTTCTGACTCTGTGTTTCTCCTTCTGTATAATTCAAACAACCATCTCTGCCTCACAGGGTCATTTACATGATGAAATAAGATGACACAGGAATAAGACACCTCCTAGCTCGGTGCCTGGCCAACAGCAGGCACTTGCTAACTATGCTTTTCATCTATTTTCTTTCCTAACAGATGTGGCCTCTGCCTGGAAGTGAACCTTGAGGTGGCTGACCCTTCTTAATCAAGCAGGGAGCTGTGGTTCAGGGCAGGAGCCCAGGGAGCAGGGGTGATGCAGGGTGTGACTGAGCTCAGACCTCCTGAGTTTGTGAAGTCCAGGAAGCCCCAAGTTGGCAGCGGCCACATGGGCAATTGTCTGAGCAAGGGGAAGAGGTTTCTGGGCCACTGTCAGTACAAACAGGGGCTTCCTCAAAGGCATCAGCTGCAGGCCGAGGAACGGGAGAGCGGGATGAGGCAGTGAGGGTCTTTGGAGGAGTTCTGAAAGCTTGTCTGGGGTCCCGCTTCATCTTTATTATTGTTACAAATTAGTTCCATGAATCAGTCAGGTCATTGAGGTTACTCTGAAAGGAAGCATTTGAGAAGTGGGAGGATTTCTTCTTTCATTGTTGGGTGACTAATACAACAATCTTTATTTATATATTAGTCATGGGATTCTGTGAGTATTTTAGGAAAGAATAGGGACCTTTCATTCAACACCCAAAGTCTCTGTTTTTAAACTCTTCAGAAGGCCCTGGGAGGAAAACACCTACCCAGCTATCTTTTCCACCCAAGTAAGAAAACAAATGATGCTGAGAACAGCTTCCACATAAAATAGAGATGCTGAATTCATCCTTGGTTTTTAAAGCATCCACTGAGAAATTCTCAGAAAATGGAGCAAATGGTGTAGTGTTCATCCACAGACACTGGAAGAAACAGAAAAGGAACATTCTCTAGTGAAATGAAACCCTTTGAGTTCTGGGTGCTTCACAGTATTTGGGGACCCCCCTTGTGGCGCAAGCTGCAGTAGGAGCTACAGGAATTCAAGAGACAGCAAGAAATCGCCAGTCAGGGGAAAACTGGGCAGAGAGGAGGGCAAAGTACCAAATACACCCTCACCAGGCTGGGCGGACTTTCAAAAGCTGAGTAATGACTGTGGCATTGTTGCCTGAGTGCCCAGATTTTACTCACCCTCGTGTTTGGGTATACAAAACATTATTTGCGGATCTGGAAGGAGAGATACCCTCATGTCATGGTGAGAGTTAAGTTTAATCCTTCAGAGATACAATAACCCAGTGATTCCTAAAAACAGAGCTCACATCAAATGAGCCCCCTGCTGTAGAAATCACGATCTTCTGACTGAAAGATTTCTTTCTTTTCTTTTCTTTTTTTTTTTTTGAGGCAGAGTCTCTCTCTCACCCAGGCTGGAGCGCAGTGGCATGATCTCGGCTCACTGCAACCTCTGCCTCCCAGGTTCAAGCAATTCTGCCTCAGCCTCTCGAGTAGCTGGGACTACAGGCGTGTGCTGCCACACCTGGCTAATTTTTATATTTTTAATAGAGACAAGGTTTCTCCATGTTGGCCAGGCTGGTCTTGAACTCCTGACCTCAGGTGACCTACCTGCCTCAGCCTCCCAAAGTGCTGGGATTACAGGCGTGAGCCACCACGCCCCACTTAAGATTTCTTTTTTAATTGTCAGTTTCTAATGTATCATTACTTCTTCCCCAAATCACTTAAATCAGACACTTGATTTCAACCAATCAGTAGCTTCTACAGGAAGTGTGGCCTTAATCCTTTGCTTATTTTCCAAAATGTACCCATGACACACCTAATGTGTAATCAATACACATTGTTGCCTGTGTCTACCATACCCTGGAGACTGAGCCAAGAACAGAGTGATATAAACAAAACATAAACATACGACAAGTTAAATAACAACCCCAAACAATGAACACTGAAGGTACAACAGAAAATCTATGTTTAATTTGCAAATAACACTACAGAAGATGAAACACCAAGTTCCATGCAGAGAACCAGCTCTGTGGTCCACAGTGGGCCAGAAGTCTTAGGGGAGAGATAGATGAGTCTTGACATAAACCTTAAAATATAAGTAGAAGTTAAAAAAACATGAGAGGCCAAAAGAAGACATTCCAGGGCAGAAAAAATATATGTGTGTGTGTGTGTGTGTGTGTGTGAGAGAGAGAGAGAGTAAAGTCTAGAAGTCTGAACAATGTTGGTAAAGTTTCTTAAAGGGAAGCTTTATCGCCTGAGACCAGGACCAACCAGTAGAGAAAGCAGTAAGTAGAAGAGCTAATCTGATCTCTACCTCTTTAATGAAAATGCAGAGCCCTAGTTGGGGGCACAAGGGGAATCTCTGCTTCCCACGGGCCCTCAGCCCCAAACCTTGGGGAGTGGGTGGCCGCAAGGGATTGCAGTCTCGGCTCTTGGAAGTGCCCAGTGCCTAGACCAGGAGCAGGTGAGAGGCCCCAAAGTCGCTCACCATCCCAGGGCAGGCCAAGGCACTTAGGGCCCATGCTGCACCCAACTCCGCTGCACACAGGGGTAGAGAGTGACAGGAGGCCATGGACCTCCCCACCAACACCCCTAGGCAGAGAAAGACAGGGCTCTGGAGCAGAGTGCAAAGGGAAGCTGGGCAGGGCCAGGTACCCCAGGAGGCTGGGTGCATGCGACTGAGAGCAAGTCCCAGAGAGGCAGTGGGAATACCTGATGCACCCCTCCCATCGGACTTCACTTACAAAATGCAAATTCCAGCCAGGCACAGTGGCTCATGCTTGTAATCCCAGCAATTTCAGCGGCCGTGACAGGCAGATCATTTGAGGTCAGGAGTTTGAGACCAGTTTGGCCAATATGGTGAAACCCCATCTCTACTAAAAATACAAAAATTAGCTGGGTGTAGTGGCGCATGCCTGTAATCCCAGCTCCTCAGGAGGTTGAGGCAGGAAAATTGCTTGAACCTGGGAGGCAGAGGTTGCAGTGAGCCGAGATCACACCACTTCACTCTAGCCTGGGTGACAGAGGGAGACTCCATGTCAAAAATATAAATAAATAAAACGCAAATTCCAATAAGATTAAGAATCTCAGGATGACAAACACAGAGCCTTAAGCCCCAAGCACAAAGCCCTTTCTGAGCTTGCAGCCCTGAGTGACTGCACGGGTCTCCATTCATGAGGGACCTGACGGTGTTCCACGTGGGCTGCCCTCCCTGCCCCAGGAACTCCATCTACTCCCCACCCAAATGTACATTATGACCACTTTCTAAACAAGTCTGAAAAGCTGCTCTGCTAATGGTTTACCAGCACCACCGGTGGCGCATATGCTGTGCTCACCACGGGAGTCAGTCCCTGGTGGATCTGGATCTGGGAGCGAAGGTGGCCCTGTGCCTTCCCTGGAAAGAATGAAGAACCCGCCGGGAAGGTGCCCTTTCCCAGTGAGTTCGTGCTCACTCTGCAGCGATGCAGAGCCCAGAGAGAAGGACCTAGGGCTCACGGCAGCATCTTACGAGTCAAGGCCTCAGATGTCAGCGAAGGCTCAGGCAGTTTATTCTTGCACAAACCACAGTCAGCCTTGGAGACACGGAGAAAGAGTCAGGGGACCCTGAAAGGAGCTGGAGTTTCAACAGTTCACTTGTCTTTACCACAGTCAGAAAAATACCATTTATGGTGAAAACAATTAACTTATTCTCACTTCTTTGGTTCATGTGTCCAAAGTTTCTGGAATTCTTTTAGCTAACCCATTTGCCATTTAATAAGGGCCTTCTAGAGACAAAAGCTTCCAAACACAAAGAGGTGACCATTTGCAAGAACTTGAGGCATTGTTGCATGTTGGTAAAAAGGATCTTTTTAAAAACAAGCCTTTAGGCTGGGCTTAGTGGCTCATGCCTGTAATCCCAGCCCGGGAGGCTGAGGCCAGCGGATCACTTGAGGCCAGGAGTTTGAGACCAGCCTGACCAACACGGTGAAACTCCATCTCTACTAAAAACACAAAAATTAGCCAGGCATGGTGGCAGGCACCTGTAATCCCAGCTACTTGAGAGGCTGAGGCAGGAGAATTGCTTGGACCCCGGAGGCAGATGTTGCAGTAAGCCGAGATCATACCACTGCACTCCAGCCTGGGCAACAAAGTGAGACTCCATCTCAAAATAAAATAAAATAAAATGAAAATAAGCCTTTATATTGCATCAAAGGATAGCAGAATAGCCCTCCTATCCCAGGAACATGGATGCTGTTCAAGTCTCTGTATGACACAAGAGACTCATCACTGCCTGAGTGCAATTTCTCTCTGCCTCATAGACAAGGGGAACAAACTCTGGCAGAGCCAAGCAAGGGTGAGAGGGGCCAGGTGTATTTCCATGGCGCATTGTCGGCAGCCACGCAAACAGGTTCTGGTTATTTATTCCTTATCATTCCAGAGGCAGCAGGGACAGTGACTCCCATAGCCTGACATGTCACATCTTGTCACTCTGTCAGGGAAAACTGTCTACATAAGAAATGAAGGACAGAATCACATCCTTTTCATAAATCACCAACTGACTCAATTTGCAAAACCCAAAATAATAATAAAGTTACACAAAGTCAGAGTGTATGTAACTTTAAGCATTTTCCCATTTTTGCACCTCTCCTTTTTTTAGCCAACCAGGATCAAAGGCCAAATATCCTATCTGGAATAAGAAATCCTTAAGAAAAATGAGTATGGCTCTTTTTGGGGTGCATCTATTATATCCTTCCATATTTCATATCTTCCCAGAGAAATAGTGTTTGTTTTTATTCCCCATACCTGAGAGAATTCTAGAATCTCAGTCTATTTCAGTTGTCCAGAGAGGAGAACCGAAGGCCCAATAGCTTCCTAAGAATGGGTCCGGGCTTAAACACAAACAAGGCTCAGCTCTCATGAACTTTATCACAGAGCAGGAGGGGGGCAAATAATAAACTAGGATTTTTTAGTTTATTTATCTGATAGGATTACCAGATCAAGGTAAGTGCTCTGGAGGAAACAGGGTAATATGCAGGGATGGGGAGTGACTCCAGCTGATTCCTTTGGGACCACAGGAACAGTGAGTACAAAGACCCCAAGGCAGCCAGTCACATCATCCTTATTCAATGGGCCGCTGATGCTGAGGATAAGGAACAAAGCTGAGAAAAGTATGGGATGAGATCAGAGATAGCCAGGACAGGTACGTGAGGCCTTGTTGGTGCTGGTGAAGAGTCTGGTTTTTATCATAAGTTCAGAGAAAAATTGACAGAGGTTTTGGTGCAGGAGGAGGAACACCCTCTGCATTAGGTTTGAAAAGGTCCCTCTGGCTACTGTGTGAAAAAGTGGTTGTAGGGCCTGTGTTTTTTGCTAGAGCTGCTGTACCAAAGTACCACTACCTGAGTGGGTTGAAACAACAGATACTTATTTTCTCACTGTTCTGGAGGCTTGGACTTCAAAATCAAGGTGTTAGCGAGACCATGCTCCCTCTGAATCCTCTAGGGGACAATCCTTCCTTTCCTCTTCCTAGCTTCTAGTAGTCCCAGGCAGTCCCTGGCCTGTGACAGCATCACTCCGATCTGCCCCATTGTCATGCGGCCATCTTTCCTGTGTAACTCTGTCCCTTCTCCTCTTGCTGTAAAGACACCAGTCCGATCGGATTTGGCCCCACCCTCATAACTTTGTTTCACCTTGATTATATCTGCAAAGGTCCGATTTCTATAACTAAGATTACATTCAAAAATCACCTGAGAGTTAGGACTTGAAGATAGCCTTTGGGGGACATCATTCAACCAATAACAGGGCCAGAGGAGCAGAGGCAGGGGCTTTTAGGAGGGAAGGAAGAGGTGAGATTCTAAACACATTAAATCTTGACTATGTTTCATAACTCTACCCACAAGACTTGTGGAGGGTGAAGGCAAGAGGACAATTGAGAGTGACTTCTAGAATTTCGGATAATGCAACTGGGAAGATGGTGATGCCACTTACTGAGATGGGAGAGTAGGGGGTAGGTCAAGCTTGGAGGGCAAATCAACAGCTCTATTTGGGACATGTTAAATTTCAGATCCCTTCTAAACACCCAAACAGAACTATGAAGAATGCGCTTGGGAGTAACGTCTAGACCTCAGGTGAGGGTCTGGACTGAAAATGTAAATTTGGAAATTAGTAACATGCAGATCTTCATTTTGATTTGAATTCCATCATGAGACCGTTGAGATTTTGAATAAGGAAATAATATTAAAACAAATGATTAAAACTATTTTCATCATCCATATGTTTCCCAAGAAAGTCATTACTTTAAACTTCCAAGCGAAAAGAATATTTTTTAAGGTGAGTAGATGCCTTGGTTTATGTTGTGTATTTGGAAAAGTGATTGAACCCTGTGTTGCTGGCTTTGTTACTCAAGAACTTCTGAACTCCTGGATTTGGTTATCTGTCAAGGATAGGTATATCTTGTCTGGCACCAATTTTTTTCATATTTTGAACAAATATTTATAAATCTAAAATAAGCTGTAATAAAGAGTCTGGCTCCGTGGATTGGTGGGGCTTTTAAGCCTCACCCATCCCTCTCCAGCTCCCACATCTGAGCAGGCTGATAGGAAGCCTGGGTGTTCCCTCTTTGGCACCAGCAGGACACGCAAGCCGTGCAAGCCCCTTCCCATGCACTGGAACCCTCACCCCAGCCCCACCCATGGCCATAATAAAAACCTCAAGCCAGTCTCCTTTCCCTGCTCTCACAAGACATTTTCAGACCAACCTGGGAAGCTTGCCTTGCTCTCCCCAAAAGCCTGATTGTGTGTGTAATAAACCTTTTTACAGTATCTTTGTATGTGTGTGGCGTCATCAGTCTCAACATCCAAATTTTGGGTGCAAGTCTATCCTGCTTCTTCAAAGCTAACCTCCCAGAAATCAGGGATGAAGCATTGTCTAGGAAAGAAAAGACATGCTTAGCATTACAATATAAAAGAAAAAAGCAGCTTGGGGCCTGATGAAACAGCTGGATCCATGAGAGAGGAATCTCATGAGCCTGGGGTCACTCAGTAAGACCCCCACCTCCTTAGCCTGGCTTTTCCATGAGGCAGTAAGACCCTCCCAACTAGCCACTGCTACAAAAGCCATCGGAGGGAGCCATTCTCCACGGAGCAGCAGCAGCAAAGCATGGGTGGAAAGAGGACGGGGGGGCTGGCTGGCCTTCCTTGGGGAATTCTTTTCCAATACAAATCAAAATCTACTTTGCAAGCGAAGTGTTTGTAAATTGTAGAAATTCACCTCATGGTATAGGGGCCAGAGGATGAGTAGGGGAGAAAAAGAGATGAAGAAAGGATTATGAAGCCTTGGCCAGAGTGAGAGGGCCAAAATGACACCCTCTAGCTGGTCGGAATATGACAAAGGATCGAATTACCTGGAAAGCATATGCGTCTGTGGAGTGAATATTCTTTCCTCTAAACCACTCAGAGTTTTCAGGGGAAGTCCTCGGAGAATCAGTAACCTCTAAACACATTACATCTTGACTATGCACCTGTTTCGTACTTGTTAGCAGGAAATGTGCACTAAATTACAGGAACGCACAGCCAGGAAAGAGGGGTCGTGGTCTGAGTGCAAGTGGCAGATGTAAGGGCAACGTGGACAAAACCCATGCAGGTCGCAAAAGACACAAGAAAACACACCCTTTGGTCTGGTTCAGAAGGAAGCAGGAAGGAACACACGGGGACCTTTGGGTGCTATAGAAAGAGGATGAGAGAGCTGGGACTGCACCCTAACGACGGGAAACTCATTGAACAACTCTCTTCCTTGATTTCTCTTCTATAAAATAATGAGGTTAAATTGGATGATCTCTAAAGTCTGAAATCACTACCTTTCCATAATTCATGGTCCCTAAATCAAAAGCATCAGGCTTAACAATCCGAAAGGAGGCAGGGAGGGAATATGACCAGATTCAGTTCCCTTCCAGCAGATCTTTATTATTTTTTTTTTCTTTAATCTGTGAGTCCATCTGAACAAGATGCCAACCTTCATACCCCAGGAGTAAAGTAAGATCCCCCACTGAGTCCCGGGGTCCCTGGGAATCCACTGCCCTCCCTGGGGCTGGAGCGCTGGGTGCCAGTCTCCACTCTCCACCACACTCCTCTTTTGACCCCACCGCCAGTCACGAGGCCGCTGGGAAATAACTCAATCCCTTCAGCTCCTGGCGATAACTTATACAGGGTTTCTCCACGGGAACTGCCAAAAACATCTAAGCTCCTTCCCGCAGTTGGGAATCGCTGCCCTGCAAACGAAAAAGGAGACTAAACAAGAGCAGGGAGGCGGTGCAGGCCCCCGACAGCGCAGAAGCCGCTGGACCTGCAGCCGACTGAAGCCCACAAAATGCGCACCAGGAAAAGGCTGGTTTCCGCTCTGTTTTTAAAGCATGAGAGAAGCTACTGAGAACTGAAAAGTCAAGTCAGAATGCGTTGAAGGATATATATGTTAATGTTTTTACATTATGCTTTTGGCCAGCAAGCCACCAGAACATCTGTTTCTAGCTAGGAGACTGCTCTCGGGAAACACTTTGGCAAATGTTCCCCTCCCACCTCGGCAGCCCCACCCTTAGGCCAACCTCTCCTCACCGCCAGCTCCACGTAAAAAGCAAGAACAAGGGGCACGAAGTCCAGGAGGTCTGTGGTCCTGGCTGCTGGAGCCTGCGCCTGGCTCTCGGTGCTCAGCGCTGTTTCCATGAGGCTCCCCAGGTGAGGACCTGCCAGAGCACAGCAATGCGGCATGGGCAGGCACCTCCAGGCCTGGCTGGCAGCGCACTGGGAGTGGTCCCCTGGTACCTCTGCGGCAGAAAGAGGATAACAACAGGCTTCCTATCTGAGGCTCACCCCTAGGTCGACGTACCAGGTCTCCAGCTATTATTCTGACTGCCTCCATCTCCAGCTGCTGTGTGATTGCTGGAGCCCCCGTCCTTCACTGTCGGCCCTGGAAACTTCCCAGTGAAAGATACAAGAAACAGGGAGAGGTGGCCGGCTTAGTCCGATTTGTGCTGCTCTAACAGAATACCTGAAACTGGGTAATTTATAAAGGAACAGATATTTATTGCTTACAGTTCTGGAGACTGGGAATGCCAAGATCAAGGGCCTGCATCTGGTAAGGGCCTCCTTGTCGTGTTATCCCATGGAGGAAGGTAGAAGAGCAAGAGAGGAAGGAGGCCGAATTTATCCTCATGTCAGGATCCCATCCTCAATAATGAACCCACTCCCTCAGGAACAGCATTCATCCACTCACTAGAGCAGAGCCCTCATCTTCTAATCACCTCTCTTAAAAGTCCTGCCGCTCAACACAATTGTGTTGGGGATTGAGCTTCCAACACATGAACTTTGGGGACACGTTCAAACCATGGCAATGGCTGTCCTCATGTTGAATATTAACTGAGATAAAGTCTATCTACTAGACTTGAAGACCCTGCAAGAATTACCACTAATTCATATGTCTAAACTGCAATAAATTATAGCAGGAAATAAAATGGAATTTCCAGGAGCTAAATGAGAAGATCTTATGAACACAAAGAAGAAAGCAACAGACACTGGGGTCGGCTTGCATGGGGAGGGTGAGGGAGGAGAGGAGAAGAAAAGGTAACTATTGGGTACTGGGCTTAGTACCTGGGTGATGAAATAATGTGTACAGCAACCCCCCGGGACACGTGTTTACCTATGGAACAAACTTTCACGTGCGCCCCCAAACCTAAAATAAACATTAAACAAATAAAAATAGAAACAGGATGGAATTCTGCTTTGCCTCCTTAACATTATGAGTTTTTTCATAATCTTCTATTTTGTGTGTCTGATATTTGGATCTTTGTAATGTTTGATCATTTCAAACACCAGCTGTATCTTCTCCCTCATCATGGGTATCATGTTATGGAATTCACTTCTCCCTTCTTCTCTGCACACTTAAAGGTCTTTACAAAAATGTTTAAATCTCTTTACCCCCTTTTGTCTATGAAGTTCTTCATCCCATAGAAGGGGTGACAGGCTGGGAGGCTGAAGGACATCATGCATTCTGACAGAGAAATAACACTTTCACTACAAAGTGAAAAATGTACCCTCTCGAGTCAGTATTTCCCTCGTGCTATTTACACAGTCCTATGAAATAATGAAACGTGGAAAGATCACTCCACCTTGAGGGCCCAGAAGAGTGAGCGATGGCCCTCTGGCTTCAGGGGAGCCCATGGTTAGCAGGCCACTTAACAGGAGAAGCCCTTCCTGGTTTACAACTTCATCTGTTTCATGTTATCCTCATTTCTTTCCAGACCATTCTTCACCCTCCTTGCCTTCTCCCTACTGGCATCTCAGGCCTGACGTCACGGCTGTGTGTGAGGTGTAAATGTGTGTAGTGTGAATGTGTGTGTGGCGTGAATATATATGTGGTGCATGTGTGGTGTGTGGTGTGTATAGTATGTATGTGTATGTGGTGTGTGGTGTGAACGTGTGTGTGGTGTGTGTGTGTGGTGTGAATGTATACGTGGTGTGTATAGTATGTATGTGTGTGGTGTGTGTGGTGTGAATGTGTATGTGTGTGAGTGGATGGTGGGTGTGGAGTGTGTGGTATATGTGTCTGTGTGTGTGTAGTGTGTGAGTGCATGGATGGCTGTGGTGTGTGGTGTGAGTGTGTGTGGTGTGTGTGATATATGTTGTGAATGGATAGTGAGTGTGGTGTGTGGTGTGAGTGTGAGTGGATGGTGGGTGTGGTGTGTGAGGTGTGTGTGTGTGGTGTCTGTTGTATGTGTGCAAGTGGATGGTGAGTGTGGTATGTGTGATGTGAATGTGTGTGTGGTGTGTGAGTGGATGGTAGGGGTGGTGTGTACATGGTGTGGTGTGTGTGTGTTTGTGGGTGGGTGTGTGTGTGTGTAGGGGGATGTTCCTCTGGTTCTCACAGCCGCCATGTCAATGTCTTGTTGACGCAAACCTCTGTCTTGGAAGTCAGCTTCTGTCTCCACTGCCAGGTTTCTCGGAGCTTTTAATATGCCAGTGTGCATCATGGAATGTAGTACTTGACACAGGTGCTTATTGGCGGGCAGGGGCCCTGCTGGTCCCGGCCATCAAGTTATCTCTTCTTCTTTAATGTGATTAATACACCTCTTTTGGAAGCCCTATGTTGCCCTCAGAATCACCAAGGAGCATGCAGTTAGTGAGCAAAAATTAAATACCAGCCTCTGGCAAACCTAAATCCAAATATGTCCCCATTACTAAGTACAGTATAGTAGCCCTATAGGCAATGGATGGGACTAACTGCATATAAATGACCGGCTTTGTCACCCAGGTTAGAGTGCAATGGCATGATCTTGGCTCACTGCAACCTTTGCCTCCTGGGTTCGAGCAATTCTCCTGTCTCAGCCTCCTGAGTAGCTGGGATTATAGGCATGCACCACCATGCTTGGCTAATTTTGTACTTTTAGTAGAGACGGGGTTTCACCATGTTGATCAGGCTGGTCTAGAATTCCTGACCTCAGGTGATCCACCTGCCTCAGCCTCCCAAAGTGCTTTCTATCAGAGCATTTTGGAACTTAAAAGTTGTCCTCACTGTTGAGTTGTAAAGATACTTGTCTCAATGGATTAGCATCCTACATGTTCTGCCCTGAAATGTAACCTTAGATAGAAATCTAAGCTTGAACACCCATTGCTCTGCAAGTCCAGGACAAGAGTCTATTGCCAAAACCCTAGCTGAGTTTTCCAGAAAGAGCCCATCTGAAGACTAGGGATGTTCTATCTTCCTCTAATTGCCTCCTAACCTCTTCCCCATTCCACCCTACCAGATCATTCCAAAATGGAGGAGATGAATGCTTTTATAATCCATTAGAGGAAACCCATAGAGGCCTCACCCAAAGCAGATCTGCAGTGAGCATTTGTGTCTAATAAAGATGCTGAAAACTGCCAACTCACCCTCATCAGAACCAGGTGAACAAAAAAAGGGGAAGGGTACTTAATGTGTTTAAGCAGTGCCAGGCAGTGACATAAGATAACTTGTTTGTACCACAAACAGTTTCAAAACATAGGCTTCATTATCTGTTTTACAAATAAGAAAACTCAAGCTCAGAAAGGCTATTTATTTACTTTTTATTATTATTATTATTATTATTATTATTATTATTATTAGAGATGGGATCTCACTGTGTTGCCCAGGCTGGTCCTGAATGCCTGGATTCAAGTGATCCTCCTGCCTTGGCCTCCCAAAGTGTTGGGATTATAGGCATGAGCCACCATGACCAGCCAAAAAGGCTACGTAATTTGTTTATGATCACAGCATTAAAAAAGCCATAATTTGAATTCAAGTTTATTTCTCACCTAGAAGCTTAAACTAATTCCACTATATCCGCTGCTCTGTGCGGTACTTGTTTACGAGGCAAATGAGAATAGAAATGGTTTTTTGGATCAACATCTTTAACCAGGTTGGAGTTTCCTTCTATTTCTAGTTAACTGAGAGATGTTATCATAAATGAATACTGAATCTGACAATGCTTTCTCTTGGTCTATTGCAATGAAAATATGATTTGACTTTAGGTTTTTTTTGTTTTGTTTTTGCTATGATATTTTGTTGTTTTTCTTTTAGTTTGTTAATGTGGTGAATTATACAGTTTGATTTTTACATTTTAAACCAATTTTGCATTCCTAGGATAAACTCCAGTTGGCTATAACATGTCATTCTTGTTATATATTGTTGGATACAATTTACTAAAAATTTGTTAAGAATTTCTGTAACTATTCTCATGATGATATTAGTCTGTAGTTTTCTTATAATGTCTTTGTCTGGTTTTATTATCCTTTATCATTTATTATAAGGTAATGCTAGCTTCATAGTGTGACATACGAAGTACTCTCTTCTTTAATTGTCTGGAAGAATTTGGGTAGAACTGGAATAATTTTTTTTTGTAAATAATTGGTATGACTCATCAGTGAAACCATCTGTGCTTGAAGTTTTCTATGTGGGAAATTTTATAGCTACGAATTCAATGTTTTTAATACATACAGGACTATTTAAATCATCTATCTCTTTTTGAGTGAGCTTTGGTAATTTACATCTCTCAAGGAATGTGCCCATTTCATCTAAGTTGTCAAATTTATTGGCATAAAATTGTTCACAATAGTCCTTTATTATCTTTTAATATCTGTAGAATCTGTAATGATATCACATCTCTCATTTTTTCTATTGGCAATTTGTGTCTTCTGTCTTTTTTTCCTGGTCAGTATGGCTAAGATTTATTAATTTTATTAATTTTTCTCAAAGATAAATATTCTCTATTGTTTTTCAAGTATATATTTTATTAATTTCTTTATTATTTCCTCTCTTCTACTTACTTTGAAATTAATTTGCTTTTTAAGAAATCGTTTGTTTCCTGAGTTGGAAAGTGAAGTCATTGATTTAAGACTTTTCTTCTTTTCTGATATAATTTAGTGCCCTAACTTTCCCAAGTACTACTTTAGTGTCATGTCATAAATTGTTATCTGCTGCATTTTCATTTTAATTCTGTTGAAAACACTTTTGAATTTCTCCTTTGAATTCTTTTTTGATTTATGAGGTTTTTTTAGAAGTGTGTTGTTTGATTTTCAAAGATCTGGATTTTCTAGAATTTTTTTTGTTACTGATATCTAATTTAATTTTATTAGATGACAGAACATTTACTGTATAAGTATTCTTATTTTCAACGTATTGAGACTTCTTTTATGGCTAATTATATGATCTATCTTAGTAAATGCTCTGTGTGCACTTGAAAAGAATGTGTATACTGCTATTGTTATGTGGAGTGTTCTATAAATGCCAGTTAGGTCAGGTTCATTAACAGTGTTGTTCAGGTCCTCTTCTATATCTTTGACAATTTTTCTGTCAACTTGTTCTTTTCATTATTAATAAAGAGGTATTGAAATCTCTAACATGCTTGTGGCCTGGCTATTTGTCCTTGTAGTTCTATCAGTTTTTGCATTACATGTTTTGAAGCTCTGTTATTAGGCACATAAGTGTTTATAATTGTTATAACCTCTTGAATTGACCCCTTTATCATTATGAAATGATCTTCTTTATTTCTGTTAATTACTTTGTTCTCAAATCTACTTTGTCAGATATCATTATAGCCATCCCAGTTTTCTTTGGATTAATGTTCCCATTAGCATAGTGTTAGCATCCTTTTTTCAATAGTTTTACTCCAATTTGGTGAGAATTAGAAATCTTCTGGACATTTTTTTTTCTTTTTTAGAGTCTGATTCTAAAAGACAATTGACATTGCCTTTCCTTGGTCTCAGCTACATGGGATACAGTGGAGGTGGGAGGACTTTTCAGGTTCTTCCCAGCCTGTGACACTTCATATCAGTGAGCCTGGTGAGGCTAGGATAGCTCCGTAAGTTCCCATACAGTTAGTTCCCTACTAGAGTTAGAATATTTGACCTATGAACCCCATCTCACCTTTTATCCTATTTGCTTCTGAATCTTCATATTCAGCCCAAGAAAACTCTCTCACTTTCCTGATTGGTCTCACTCTTCTAACTGTAATCATGGCGTATCTAATTAGACAGTACCCAAAGGTAGTATAGGGAACAGGGTGGGGGCCCTTTTATTTGAAGTGGGCTTACAATCATGGGAGAGATTCAGCTGTGAGTGCAGTCAACTCTAAATGATCAACTGGTTGAGATACAACATAAAAAAGAAATTGGAGTTTACTGAGGTAGTGAGGCTGTGGAGGAAGAGAAAGGTAACAAGGTGCCCTGAAGACAATTAGTTAATAACTACAGACATTTATCTTTCTGTCTTGAGAGAGCTAAAAGCACTACCCAGGAGTAAATATTTGTCAGATGTTGGCATTAGCCAACGCTTCTTCTAAGCTCCTCTTCAGCCATTCATCAATGTGATGCAAGCTCTCTGGTGGCCATGGCTCCAGATCTTCTCTTATTGGAACTCACTTTTCGCCTCACCTACTTCTACCCACATATGCATTGCTGCATTCTCTGACTTCATCTTAAAGTTGTCTCTCATTCTTCCCACTAAACTGCTGGAAACAGAGATAGTACAAACCTTACTCCCCAACCCTGAAACCCCAATGTATCTTGATGAGTACTTGTCCCATCCTTTTGCAAGGCCAGTGGGGCTCTGCTGCCACCTAACTTTTCAGACCAGCAGCACACCTTGCAGACCAGAGATTGCAAACTCATAGCCCCAGGCCAAGTCTGTCCTTCTAGGGTATTTATCGGACGATACATTGTACTTGTATCTTTAATTTCAAAAACTTTAAAAGTCAGGATATTTTACATTAAAATGTTAATTTCCAGTGTATCTTGAAGAATCAGAACCTCTGGCAACACAGGATTGGTCTTTCTAAATGGCAACTCTCTTTAAATGGGCACTTGCTCTTCTGGTGGTCACAGTCACCCCCAGCTGGCTTCCCTCACATTCTTTATCTTCATGGTCCCTATGAACATTTGGCGCTGTTACTTCTGCTGCAGATGGAAACTTGTGCAGGATAAATATGGGCAGATGCTTTTTTTCCTCTTTGTTGGATGTCACAAACATAATGTCCAGATGTAAGAATTATTCTTAAAGGAGCAGGCGTATAAGACATTTGGACTAAATTATAAACTGTAATGACAAAACTCATCATTTTGCTTTGAGAAATATTGCTTTAAGCCATTTCCTTTAGGCTGCTCACCTGCCTCAATTCTCAGAACTATGATTCAGCCCTGTGTTCATCCTTCAGAATTTTTGTTTAAAAGATTTGTTTTAAAACACTTAAATACTGACATACAAACTTTTTTTGGCCACAGCATTTTAAACTAAAATAGTATGGAAAGTACATCCCAAGGAAATTCTGAACCTTAAGAAAATGCATATTTTACCACATGTTTTCAATTATTTTGGAATGAAGTTGAAGCTGTGGAGACCAAGCTTGGCACTGGGAACCATTGGCCTGGTCACCATCCCCACAGCTTTCATCATATGACACACACCAGCCTTCCAAACAGAGCCTTCTGAGGTCAGCTTCCAAGTGTCATCTGGCCCAGTCCAGGACTTTTACAAAGAGAGGAAAATATGTATTATCTACCCTCAAGCTCATGCCCCAGTGAATAAACCAGGATGTGAGATTCAGATGCTTCATTTGTCTTGCACATCGACTCTCAGAGGTGCCAGCTGCCTTCCCACCATCTTCAGGTTTCATTCTTCATTGGAAACAGAAAAGCCTATTAGGGTAAAACTTTATTTTTCTACATGTGTTGGCTTTGAGAGATGGTTTACTTTGAACACCCACCTAGGTTGAATGAGAGTCTTTCCTGACTCAAAAATGGCACAGTATTATTTATGGCCAAGTACAAAGTTTCTTTGGATGAATTATAGCAGAGGGATTCCATGAACCAACACTACATTCAAGGGACACTCGAATGGTCCAGTAGCAGTCGATTTAGTGTGTGCCAGGAGATCTCAAAGAGTCACTCCTTTAGATGTGTAGGGGAAGAATATTTTTTCTTCAACCCCCATAGGTTCTTAGTTGGAATGGACTCCTTATAACAAAAGACAGATTAACAAGAGAAAAACAAACAGAAGCTTATGAACATGTATGTCTTATATATACATGACATGTAAGACACCCAGAGAATGAGTAATTCTCCAAGAGGTAGCCTTGAATTCAGCTTATATAGAGTCTTCAACAAAGAACAGTTAATTTTTAGAGAAGTGACAAAACAAACAAACAAAAAGGACAAAACAAAGGAAAAGTCGCTAGGGGCAGCAACTAGTAAAAGGCAAATAAATGGCAGACAAAGGCTAGTTAGCAAAGCTTGCTCCTATAGATTCTTCTGGTACTATCTACAGACAACAAAGGTCTAAAGTTGTGTTCAGTGGTTAACCTTCACTCTCTCTGGTAGAAGAGCGGCAGGACGCCTTTTGTCTTTGCAAACCTATGTCCCACTTTAGGCAAATCGAGGCGAGCAGAGAGCTCTCCTGCATCTGCTTTCTCTTGTCTTCAGTTCAACAACCTTCTTGTTCTGGGCTGCACGTTCTGGTCTCCCACAAACAGATGGCATTCCATCCACTCCTCAAGAGGCCTGGCAGTTCTGCAGAAGTGTTCATGGGCTGCCTCAAGGAGGAAAAGCCAAGAATGAGGGCTCAGCCCCCAACCCAGGCCTCAACTAAAGCAGCTCTGTCTTCATCTGATTTAATATTAGTCTTTAGAGTAATGTTTCATTTAAAGAAAAAAATCCATGAACGAAACATTCAAAAACCACTGCTTAGGTACAGATAATATTTGGACACCTAAATACACTCCCACAAAAAGTGTTGTTGTTTTTGAGACACAGTGTCACTCTGTCCCCCAGGCTGGAGTGCAGTGGCATGATCTCGGCTCACTGCAACCTCTGCCTCCTGGGTTCAAGCTATTCTCTTTCCTTAGCCTCCTGAGTAGCTGGGATTACAGGCATGTGCCACCGCACTCGGCTAATTTTTTGTATTTTTAGTAGAGACAGGGTTTCACCACGTAGGCCAGGATGGTCTCAATCTGACCTTGTGATCCACCTGCCTCGGCCTTCCAAAGTGCTGGGATTACAGGTGTGAGCCACCGTGCCTGGCCTTTATTGTTTTTAAACAGCATGCAAGACCTAATATAATCATCCCTCACTCTTAGAGCTATTTATTTCCTGAATTTAGTCATGGAAGTCGAGATTGACGTGTAAGGCTGCTTCTATTGAGAGACTGCTACCAGGCTCACAGTGTCAAATTTCCACTACAGCTTCAATTAATTATATATTTTTTGAGATTTTCATGTTTAACACCAAGCTACAAACATGAAATTTAAGAAAGATTACTGACATACAGAAAATAACATGAACAAAGATTCTACGTATCTGACTCATGTTTAAGCCACATCTAATACTCAAAGTCCCTCAATTCATCATTCTAACAAAGGGAATGGCAACAAATGCACACACATTTGGATTTCTGATCACCTGGCCCACCACTGAAAACATGAAAACAGTAGGTTACTTCTGAGTTGAGAACCCGACTAATCTGTTAAAAATGTGAATCCTCCTGTAACTTGCCCCAACAAGCTGTTCTTCAGCTCTAGCTCCTTAATAAGGCGAAGCAGAAAGCTGAGCTCCGAATCCCAAGGGATGCGTCATTTCGGGCCAATGGGATGCCACTATGTGGTTTATTTGTTTTTTTGTTTTGTTTTGTTTTGAGACAGAGTCTTGCTCTGTCACCCACGCTGGAGTGCACTGGCACAATCTTGGCTCACTGCAACCTCCACCTTCCAGGTTCATCAATTCTCCTGCCTCAGCCTCCCGAGTAGCTGGGACTACAGGCACGTGCCACCGCATCTGGCTAATTTTTGTATTTTTAGTAGAGATGGGGTTTCACCATGTTAGCCAGGATGGTCTCGATCTCCTGACCTTGTGATCCGCCCACCTCAGCCTCCCAAAGTGCTGGGATTAGAGGCGTGAGCCACCACACCCAGCCCTACGTGTTCTGTAAATGTTTCTCAAGTCCAAAACTAGAACCCTTGGTCTAACACATTTTCCTGTGCTTTGGGGAATATTTATGCTGAATATTTAAAATCTGGACTGTTTAGAAAGTTCTGGTTGTACTTCCACCAAAAGCCCAGTGTCCCAGTGGGTAATACGGAAAGCCAGAAGACAAAAAAAGATAGGCGCCCCAGCAGCAAGGCAGACATATACATCGCGTGCCTCACCACTCACTCACCCTGAGTGCTGAGCTTCACCACTGCTTCTTCCCACAGGTAGCGGAACTGGGGACAGGTGTTGGATAATGTATTAGTCCCTTCTCACATTGTTATAAAGAGCTACCTGAGACTGGGTAATTTATAAAGAAAAGAGGTTTAACTGACTCACAGTTCCACAGGCTGTACAGGAAGCATGGATGGGGAGGCTTCAGGAAACTTACAATTATGGCTGAAGGTGAAGAGGAAGCAGGCATGGCCTTCACATGGCCAGGAGATGGGGGGTGGGTGCTATACACTTCTAAACAAGCAAGTCTAGGAGGATGGTGCTAAGCCATTAGAAACCATCCCCATGATCCAATAACCTCCCACCAGGCCCCACCTCCAACACTAACGGTCACAACTCGACATGATATTTGGGTGGGGACATGGAGCCAAACTACATCCACTACATTGGGAAAATGCCCTGAGCTGCTCAGAAACACCATCAGGACTTGGGCTTAGGAGCCAGTTTCTAAAACTATGCCACAACGCAGAAGATCCTATACGATTTCTTTCAAACAGAATCAATATTTCTCACTTTATTTTCCTTTTTGCCAATGTATAAGTTTCTCTTCAATATTTTCTATGTGACCCAACCTCACTTAATTCTGTAAACATTTCTGTTTGACTTTAGCAGACACTCACCACACACAAAGCAACAATAACATGCACACAGGGTGGGCTGAGAGAAGCACTGATACAGAAGAGCACAGGACAAACCAAAGGATGGAGGCTCCATGGGCCCCCACTGCCTGGGTGACAGCAGCTGGAAGGCAGAGGCTATGGACAAAGGGAAGGCCTCTGGAGGCCCCTTTCCCAAACCACAGCCAATCACCAATTTCTACCTGTGTTTAAGGTTGTTCATGTTCTTCTTATCGTAAAGGATGAGTGTGGAAAGATGACATCCTTGAGTCCTGCTAAATCCACCCTCTGTGAGTATAGTTTCTCCATGCAGGAGTAGGCACAAATATCCCAGCCCCTACTACAGGGAGCATAGTGCAGATATCTGCATTTAGCTAGAGGCTAGTCATGTACTTTCTTAAGTCATTACATAGAATTATCAACACATAGGCACTAAGGAAACTTGTTTTGGTGAAAGTTCAAGGGGGAAAATTATCGAAGTGTAAATATTCCATCTTGTCTTTATTCTCCCATTTTATGAAATCATTTGTTTTCCTTCCTTTTGTCTTTCACTCAGTGATCATATATTTAATCATCATGCCCCAGTGGGGAAGCCAGAGACTCTAGAATGAGGATAGGAGTTGATGTAAAATTTCCAGACATCCATGCACTCACTTGTTCCACTGGACCCAGAAGAGCTGTCAAAAGGCCTCATTGCCCTATAAGTCACAGAAAGGAAGTCCTAGATCCTTTTTTCCTGGGTCTGAAAATGAATTTTGTCAAGAAAGTCTTTCCAATACCATAATGAAGTTCCTTCTTCAACTGTTCAGCCTAGCAGTTGGCTCATAAGGCAAAAAGGAAACAGAGATGGAAAAGTAGCAAGACAGGCTGTTTCTCACGGGCCCCAGGTCCCCAGCACACAGACACTGTTTCACAAAGTGTTGTGGGTGGTCGAAGGGAAAATAGAGCACAGGAAATAAAATTAAAGAAATGAAAGGATTGCCATTTTATCACATCAAAGTTAGGAAAATATATTTTATTTCTTGATTTTACTAAATGAAATGCTTCCACAGCTAACGTTGTTAATTGCTTTTTTTCTATTGATATTTCCATTCTGTGGATTAGTGCTAGAATAGAGCTATGAAAGCAAATAAGCATGTGTGTTGAATGTCACAAAATGTTAAATATTCCTTCACATATTTTTATAAATATCTATGATAATTTATAAATATAATTAAATATATAACTAAAAATAAAACTACCATTTGATCCAGCAACCCCACTACTGGGTATCTATCTGTATTAATCCGTTCTCACACTGCTGCTAAAGACATACCCAAGACTGGATAACTTATAAAGAAAAAGAGGTCTAATGGACTCACAGTTCTACTTGGCTGGGGAGGCCTCACAATCATGGCGGAAGGTGAAAGGCACATCTTACATGGTGGCAGACAAGAGAGAACTTGTGCAGGGAAACTCCCCTTTATAAAACCATCAGATCTCATGAGACTTATTCACTATCACAAGAACAGCACAGCAGAGACTCACCCCCATGATTCAATTACCTCCCACCAGGTCCCTCCCACAACATGTGGGAATAATGGGAGCTACAATTCAAGATGAGATTTGGGTGGGGACACAGCCAAACCATATCACTATCCAAAGGAAAAGTAATCATTTTATCAAAAAGATACCTGCACTCATATGTTTAACACAGCACTATTCACAGCAGTAAAGATGTAGAATCAACCTAAATATCCATCAACAGATGATTGGATGAGGAAAATGTGGTATATATACACCACGAAATACTAGTCAGCCATAAAAAAGAATAAAATTGTGTCTTTTGCAGCAACATAGATGGAACTAGAGGCTGTTATCTTAAGTGAAATAACTCAAACAGAAAGTCAAATATCGCATGCTCTCACTTATAAGTGGGAGCTAAATAATGTGAACACATGGACATAGAGTGTGAAATAATTGACATTGGAGACTCAGAAGGGTAGGAAGAGGTGAAGGATGACAAATTTCTTAATGCATACAATGTACATAACACAGGTGATGGTTTTACTAAAAGCCCAGACAACACTATACAATATATCCATGAAACAAAACTACACTTATACCCCTTAAATTTATACAAATAAAAAACATACATTCATTATGTCTTTATGTATATTAGCATGTTTATAAGTTATTGTTTATAAATTAATATAATTAATTATATCATGTTTATTGATTAATAAATTTGATATTAATTATAAGTATTCATGACAGCTTTATAAATATTAGTATACTAATTTTAAAATAAGAAGAGTAGAGAAATAGAAAAGTATGACTGAGGGCACATCAGAGGCTTCCCCTATTTCCAGAGGGGCAAAAAAATTGGGGAAATAAGAATGAGGAAGAAGGAGGATGGGTAGCTGGGTGGATAGAAGCAAGGTCCAGGTCTTTTTGTTCTCCTGGCATCATCTCCACTGATGGCAGCAGCCAACTTCTCATTCAATGTCATTCTCCATCGGCCCAGGTAGGGCCAGTGCAATTCCCCTAGAGGAGCATCTTCTCTTGGGAATAGTTCATATTTCAATGCAAAAAAAAGTGATTGTTTATCCTCTCAAAATATGAACAAAGAAAAACTAAGGGTGGGAACAGAAATTTGCAAGTGAAAGCCAGATTGCAGCCTCTTAAGAGTTTTCAAAAGATGATATCATCTCCATACTATGTACTAACGAGCTCTTGATAATCAGTACTATTTCCATTCTTATAATTACAGCAATCTCTTCAAGCTGTCAGAGCTGTGAGCCTCTGATCCCAGTGGGGCTGTGGAGTTACTATCTTCTAGCAGAAAATCCCCATGCCTATAGACAAAACAAGTAAATAAAGTGCTATATGTACCACTGTTTTCAAATGTATGTAAACACTTTGTAAATCATAAAATATAAGGTTATGTAAGGCATTACTAAAATTAATCTGTTTTTATCTTTACATTTTTTTCTGAGTGATTCAACATAAAAAGTATAACTACTACAAAGCAGATGCACTGGAAATGTCATATTTACTTTCTTTAACTCAGCTTAATTCCAATTCTGAGTTCCCATCCCTCTGGACAGGCAGGAAAATTGTTTTCTCCCAAGTTCCCCTCACTCAGATGCAGTTCTAGTGTTCCCTCATCAGTTCTCATTCATTCTCCCCAGAGGTTTCATCAGATGCGGAACTCTTCAGTGAGTCTGGGTAGCAGATGGCTGGAGTCCAGCCCCATTGGGTGCAGCTGGCAGCTTCTAAGGGCATGCACCTGTTAGGGCCAGCACCACAGAGCTCTGAGCTCCTGCCAGTCTCCTGAACTCTCCCTACTCTAGGCTTCAAATGAGAAGGAAATAAATTACATATGGGAACAAACTCGACATGTCTATCAATTATGTACTATCATCTTATATCAGTTGGGGTCTAACTCGGAAACAAAAGAAACCACACAAGAGTTTTAACAGGGAAACTTTAATATAAAGAAATGCTAATTATAACAGAGGATTAACTACGTCCTAGAGATAAATAGAACATAAGGACAAAGATGGGGTTTAATAAATATTTCACTGAAAATTTGATTGAGTGTCATATATGAATTTTTGTCAGTCATAGGGGTAAGGAGAACTTTAAAGAATCCCCAAGGGATGAAGGAGAGTCCTCAAAGAAAAAATCAAAGCTAAAAAGGTGAGGACCCACCTCTCCAAGGCTGGGATTCAGATCTCACTGGAAGAGGTGTGCTTGCAGCCCACAGGATGGTGGAGAAACTCACTGTGTTTTCCTGAGCCAGAGCCAGTCCACCAGAGCTAGGCAGAGGGTGGCAGACAGAGTAACATGAGCTGGGACTGGCAGGCTAGAAGCTTCCCATTGGCTGCTGGTGGTCCAAGCTATGGGCAAGGAGCTGCAGCTGGGACTGGCAATCAGGAAACACCCTGCTAGGGTGAAGGAGGCTCAAGGCTGAGAAGCTGACCACTAAGGTGCCTGCTAGACTCACTGAGAATCTGCCTGTGCGGAGGCCCCTGAAACTCAATGAAGGTGGGCTCCACTGGATGTCCTCCATTCATGCCACAGGCTGCCACAGTAGGATTTAAAAGAAACAAACAGACAAAACCAGAACACTGGAACCTGGAAGTGATGCCCATTCTTCTTTACTGTCCATCTAGTGCCCTCTGCTAACAGAGCTTAACAATATGCCAGCTGCAAAGGGGAGATACTCACAAGGCCCAGCTCCATTATCATAGAGCAGGCAATGAAGGGTGGGGTTAGAGCTGAGAGGCCATAAATAGGTAACTGGCACACCTATAAAGAGATCTAAAAATGTCTTGTGTTACAAACAAGTCCTCATGTTCAAAGCATTCATCATAGACTTTTCATCCTGTTGTCTATGTCTGAGGCCAGGGCCCCAGCTCCGGTGGATATCATGTCTATGAACCGCCATCTCTTCCCAAAAAGACCTACACCACAGACTCCTATTTTCTTTTCCAGGATCCAGTCCTTGTCCCACTCTTCTCCCAGGAACCAGCCTGTTACATGGACCAGATGCCCAAGAACCCAACATATTTAACAAATATGCAACTTGAGGATTAAAAGGCAAAGACTACAAAAGTTCATATATGACACTTAATCAAACTTTCAGTGAAATATTTATTAAACCCCCTTTCTGGTACAGTTGTTCTATAAATATAACTTCCAAAAGTAACTTACATGCTGGAATATATGCTTCTCTGGTAAGAAATAAAATTGAATTATGTTAAACTGCTGCAGCCATCTACAAAGAACACACTTCATCATTACATATTATGCATCCACATACCCAAATGTATCATATTAGTTCTAATGGAAATAAAGTAAATTTTTGGCACTTTTTATAATTTGAATTAAAAGTCTCCATTGAGTTACAAAGTGCTTAGAAATTTTATTCAGAGATATAGATATTGCAAATAAAGAGAAAAATTCGCAAATGACAGTATTATGCCACAAAGGGCAGAAACATTTAAACTATTTTCCCAGATACCAGCAAAAAAAATTAAGATATAATGAAAAAAGACATTATATTATGGAAGTATCAGTAATGGTAAATACTTAAAAAGAACTCTATACCTTTTGCAAGAATAACTAGTGTCCAAAGGGCATTGGTAAAATGATAGTGCTTGAGCCAGTGCCTGATACACAGCAGACTCCCCAAAACATTTACCACATTGACTGAAATTGAAAACTTAAGACATTTTGGCAAACTGACTTTGATTTATCCAATCATATTTAAAGATAAGCAGAGTTGGCCAGGCGTGGTGGCTCACGTCTGTAATCCCTGCACTTTGGGAGACCAAGGCTGGTGGATCACGAGGTCAGGAGTTCAAGACCAGCCTGGCCAACATGGCGGAACCTCATCTCTACTAAAAATACAAAAATTAGCCAGGTGTGGTGGTGCGCATCTGTAGTCCCAGCTATTCGGGAGGCTGAGGCAGGAAAATTGCTTAAACCCAGGAGGCGGAGGTTGCAGTGAGCCGAGATCCTGCCATTGCACTCCAGCCTGGGTGACAGAGCAAGATTCTGTCTCAAAAAAAAAAAAAAAAAAAAGATAAGCAAGGCTAACCTTTAGTAAATATGTCATCTGCAAAGTTTTGTCCACGAGGATCTATGCTTGACAATGTTGTTAGGGGCTGGCTCCCTCTGATAAAGGAGAACTGCCCGTGGCATGTGACTGAAATAGCACGTGTGCAATGTTGAGCGGCATGCCCCCTCACAGCCCAAAAAGGCCAGGGCAGTTGCCTGGGCGGAGTATAGGAGTTGGGATGGGGGGAGGGCGTGAAGGAATCTTTATAAAGCTAGGAAGGAAATCAGACTTGGGGGTATTGTGGAAACTGATGGAAAGCCCATCGAATCAGAAGCCGCGCGCTTGTGTCTGCAGCAGCACAAGAGGCAGGGCCACTCACCTGGCAGGACTGAGAAGCGCATCTAGACACACTGACACGGCGTGCAGTGGGCAGGCTTATCTAGAGTGTGGGTAAAACTAGAGGCTCCTCAAAGCTTCGCCCGTCTATGGGTGCCAACAAGATCACATTGATTGTAAGAATTCCAAGCCGCACTGGGGCTGGCCTACACTTCCCAACACGAGACCCACCCCCACTCCGCACCTCCAAATCCCACCAACCCCCTCAACCGGCCCCCAGCCCTGCCCACCCACACAGACCTCCCCCTCACTCCCAGGCTTCATATTTCCTGGGGTCCCCTCGGGGTCTCTCACATGTGCCATAAAACGCCCAACCCTCCCCTGCACATTGGTTGATGCCCGGAAGCAGCTCTCCCCTCCAGTGCTGGAGACGCGCAATCCTGCTTCCCCTCCTGCGGAAGGTGAGCATTCTCCCAGACTCAGGCAAACATGCTGGCCTCGCATCTCCCATCATCAATTTGCCAACATACCCAGGCTCCAGTGGGGTCAAGGTTCAGATTCCATCCCAGGAGGCACCTCTTTGGTGGGGACTCCACAAAAGACTGAAGGGATTGGCTTCTGTCCCCCAACCCCACCCACAGCCATCAGCAGCTGCCCTCTTCTGCATTCTTTGATCAGTAAAAGAAGTAACATCTGAATCTTGTAGGAAGCCCTACACACAGGCAACTGTCAGACACACCTCCAGCTACGCCTTCTAGCTTGGTTGCCATCCTTAGGCCCCTCCTACATAAAATTCTGGCATCTCTGCCTCCCAGGATCCTCACCCCAACGCCCACCATAAAGGCTTCTATGTGGCCCATCCTGTTTGGTGATAAATTTGTAGGCACACATCTCCAGCTTTCACAGATTCCAGCCAGGACCCTCGAGCACCTACAGCATAATGCCCCACCAGTCACTACTAGATACTTTCTGAAAGAACAGGTAGGCAGGAAAGCAATCACCTCCCAAACTCTTGCTCCCTTTCTAATGCTATTTCTAAGGTGAACCTTATAAGAAAAAGAATTTTATAATAATAAAGAGCTGGAAAAGATAATGAGCATTTAAAGGATACGAATTTCTCAAGAATTACTCATATAAATTTTCATTTGGCTTTTTTTTTTTCAGAGACGTACCCTCTATTTACAGCAGGAGGAATTAGGCAAGAGGATCATCTGGATTTGATCCAAAGTGAGGACCTGAGTTACCTGGACAGGTTTTTTGTTAGATTCAAGTTTTTCGGATCATTTTTCATTTTTGGGGGATGAGTTGGTTGGTTGGTTGGTTGGTTGGTTAGTTAGCTGATATTTTAAATTGTGAAGGCTAGTTTAGTTTTGACAGAGCAACCATGCTCACGGGTGCTAGCTTTACAAAACAAACAAACAAAAACAAAAAAACTCAGTGACTCAGGGATCAGAAGGGAACATAAATATATCCACCCACCTCTCAAACTTCTAGGACAGACATTAAGGGATTATTTTCCCTTGAAACACCCTAAAAAACAAAAAAAGAAAACAAGGGATGGATGGAGGGAGAGAGGGAGGGAGGGAAAAAAGGAGAGAGAGAGAAGAGAGAAAGGAAAATAAAAGAAAGAGAGAGTGAGAGTATTGGTTTGTGAGGGATTTTTTTAGATAGGAGTGGGGAGACTTCTTTTAAAAATCATTAAAATATGCATATATTCCAAAAGCATAAACAGATGTTGGAGGAGGATTAAGAATTTAGCAATTTGCTATTTTAAAACTTTAGTCCTGTCTATACAAGGCTTCTGGGGGAGAGAGAGAGAGAGAGAGACAGACAGAGAGAGAGAGAGAGAGAATTGGATCTAAACTCAGAATAGGCAGCTGGGTGGCATGGCCAGAACATTAAAATAAAAGTAGGGTTTGTTCTAAACACAGAGAAAAATGTTTAGAATAATAGAATTATACTCAGCAAAGAAATAAGAGCACAGCTGTTATATATTCATATTTGAAACACATTACTGCTTTGGGGTTTACTTTTTACTGGACTTTATAAATTGCGAAACTCAGGATTAATTGCCTTTCTACTTGACAATGATTTTGTTCTTTTGTTAAAACACAGGCAGCTTTTGCTCACAGAGAAGTTCTCAACAGAGCAGTCAGCTCCTGAAAGTTGATCATAGCCTCACCGGCTCCAGTACAACACAGTGTATTAAGTATTTAACTAGAAAAGCAAGTTTCTTTGTCCATAATCCTACCGAAGCTGAGTAAAAGTGGAAAAATAATGGTACCCACCTCTTAAGGTTGTTGTGAGAATGAAATGGGTTATCAGCTGTGCAGCAAATGGCTCTGTGTCTGACACATAATAGGCACCCAATAAATGCTAGCTCTAACCTTACTTCTGTCTGGCTACTCTATTTCAAAATTCTTCAAGACCATTCACAGCATTTTCCAACACTTCCTACAAAAGTGGAAAATCTCAGCAATCGGAAATTATAAAATCTCTTTTTAAATAATTTTTTAAACTTTTTTTGAGACAGGGTCCCACCTCAGCCCCCTAAGTAGCTGGGACTACAGGCATGTGCCACCATGCCAGGCTTTTGTTTGTTTTTTGGTAAAAAGGAGGCCTTGCTACTTTGCCCAGCCTAGTCTCAAACTCCTGACCTCAAATGATCCTTCTGCCTTGGCCTCCCAAAGTGCTGGGATTACAGGCATGAGCCACTGCATCTGGCCATCATCCTAAAATGTCACATATCCCATAGGAAAGTGAAAAGTCTACCATATCGGACAGCTTTAAGCAGTGTACATGCACAAGTATCTGTAAGCAAATCATCTAGAAGAAAATACCAACCAACTGTCTAATAAACTGTTCCTAAACTCCATCACATTTATCTCAAGCATCAAAAAGGAAAATTCTTTTTTCTAAAAGAAAATAGCTTTTTTGAAAATAAGCCTTCCATCAAAAGTCTCCTATTTTAATTATTATTATTATTATTTTTTGAGACAGAGTTTCACTCTTGTTGCCCAGGCCGGAGTGCAATGGCACGATCTCGGCTCACTGCAACCTCTGCCTCCCAGGTTCAAGTGATTCTCCTGCCTCAGCCTCCCAAGTAGCTGGGATTACAGGAGTGTGCCACCATGCCCAGCTAATTTTTTTTTTTTTTTTTGTATTTTTAGTAGAGGCAGAGTTTCACCACGTTGGCCAGGCTGGTCTCAAACTCCTGACCTCAGGTGATCAGCCCGCCTCCGCCTCCCAAAGTGTGGGAATTACAGGTGTCAGCCACAGCATTCAGCTAAATTCTTAATTTCAAAAAAAGAAAAGCAGTAAACTCTTCTTACAGTTACCCAATGAAATAAGCTAAGACATCTGAAAGACATATTGTCTTAATCTGTTTTGTGCTACTATAACAGAATACCACAGACTGGGTAATTTAAAAAGAAAAGAAATTCATTCATTTTAGTTCTGGAGCCTGGGAAATCCAATATCAAGGTACCAGCATCTGGCAAGAGCCTTCTTGCTGTGTCAGCCTATGGTAAAAGGGCAAAGAGAGGGTGAGAGGAGAGCAAGAGGGGACTGAACTCATCTTTTTATAAGGAACCCATTCCCACAATAATGGCATTAATCCATTTATGAAGGCGGTGCCCCCATGACCCAAACACCTTCCATTAGGCCTCACTTCCCAACACCACTGCATTGGGAATCAAATTTGCAACACATGAACGTTGGGGGACACATTCAAATCATAGCAGATACACTGAAATTTCTCTTGCATTTGCACAAATCTCTTCTATCTATTTACCCAGGGGAATGTTTTTCTCACATGGGCCATTAACATGTGAGGAAGAAAAAGGAAAGAAAACAATAAATGCGTAAGTTGAAACAAAACGTATAATGTAGAAATGCAAATATTTGAAAGTCCGCTGCATTTAAAAAGCTGTATTGTGTATAGATGGAGATTTTTCTTTACTCCACTTTCTCCTCACCAATATATGATGCAATATTTTTCATTCAATGTTCACAAAGTAATTTATCATCAGATTGTCAAGTCCTTCACCAGCCTACCATGAGGAATTTGCAACTGCGCATTCTGAATTTGGAGAATCTTATAAACCGATGACAGGAGACTATGATCATACAAGCAAAGAGACAGCTTAGATTTAAGCCAACCAGGGGGATGAAAAAAGAAACAGCTTAGACATCAAGTCACTGTGCTTCAGAGCCTCTAACTCCTCTGGCTCTTCAGATGCTCCCAAATCTTCTTCCTCATTGTGGTATTTATCTTAACTGATTTAAAATATGAAAGAAATATTCCAGCTTTTTACAATATTTAAAATAGAAAAAAATGAAAGAGCTTGAACACACAAAAATTGAAGAATAGTTAAATTATGGTTCACCACCCCAGTTGAGTACCAGGAAGACATTTAAAATGATGGTGATTGATACAGTTTGGATATTTGCCTCTTCCAAATATCATGTTGAAACATAATCCCCAATGTTAGAGGTGGGGCCTGGTGGGAGGTGTGTGGGTCATGGGGGCAGATTCTTCATGAATGGCATGGTGTCATCCCCTTCTTGATAAGTGGGTTCTCACTCTATTAGTTCACACGAGAGCTGGTAGTTTAAAAGAGCCTAGCCCCTCCTCCCCTCTCTCTTGCTCCTTCTCTCACCATGGATATGCCCGGCTTCCCCCTTTGCCTTCCGCCATGATTGTGAGCCTCTTGAGCCCTCACCAGAAGCAGATGCTGGACTTGTGCTTCTTGTGCATCCTGCAGAACCATGAGCCAAATAAACCTCTTTTCTTTATAAATTACCCAATCGCAGGTGTTCCTTTATAGCAAAGCAAAATGGACTAATACAGTGATAAAGACTATGGAAAGTGGGAAAATCAGAGCACCTCACACCTTGGGACGTGTGATGGCCATAGTCTGGAAACATAGACAAATTAACATAAGAAATGATGCATTGATATTACATTATAATACATGAAGTGTGAAATAACGTCACATATTATGTTCACTTTGTTTCCTGTCACCGTGATATGCAATCCATCACAGTGCACACAGTGCTAAGGCTGCATTTCCACCTGTACCTGCATCGGTGATGCACTGCCTCAGATGATTTCTGTCTGATTTTTATGACGAAACCTGTGCTGGGCACAGTGGCTCACGTCTGTAATCGCAGCACTTCGGGAGGCCAAGGCAGGAGAATCACTTGAGCCCGGGAGTTTGAGATCAGCCTGAGAAACATGGTGAAACTCTGTGTCTACAAAATATATATATTTTTAATTGGCCAGGCACAGTGGCACATGCCTATAGTCTGAGCTACTCAGGAGGCTGAGGTGGGAAGATCACTTGAGCCCAGGAGGTTAGGATGCAGTGAGCCACGATTGTGCTACTGCACTCCTGCCCAGATAATAAAGTGAGACGCTGCCTCAAAACAAAAAGTTAAATTAAAATTAAATTAACTAAAATTTTAAAAGCCTGTGCTTTTATCTCATTATAGAAGTAATCAAGGGCCTTCAGATCTAGCAAACATGGCACCCTCTCCAGTTGGCCACATCATTCACCAGTTTGGGAAATTAATCATCTCACCACTCTGGCATAATGGGTGCTGTACATTCCTGTTAAAATCATTTCAAATGACTTTCTCCAGTCATTTAACAACAGGCATTAGGATCACTTGAGGCCAGGAGTTTGAGACCAGCCTGGCCAACATGGTGAAACCTCATCTCTACTTTAAAAAATACAAAATTAACCAGGTATGGTGGCGCATTACTGTAATCTCAGCTACTAGGGAAGCTGAGGCACAAGAATTGCTTGAACCCAGGAGGCAGAGGTTGCAGTAAGTTGATAAGGTGCCATTGCAATTGCACTCCAGCCTGGGTGACAGAACAAGATTCTGTCCAAAAAAAAAAAACATTGGCATTAATTGACCACTTTAAAGGGATCAAATACATTGGATGATTGCCTGTATTATCAGACTTTATGGGGCTGTCTATTGACCCAAGGATTCTGACATATCTCAGTGTGGCTTCAGCACTCTTCAGGGACTCACAAGCCTCCTGGAGAAAGACTTATCCTTAAGGAGAAGGAAATCAGTGTTCAGAGCTTGGCCAAAGAAAAACTCCTTAGATTTAAAGGAAGGTGCAGTTATGAATACAGCCCCTCTCTCTAATTGTCCTCCAAAGAGCTCTCAAGAACAGACTTTCTTGAGACCTAAAGAGAACAGGGCCTTGAATAAAATTGACATCTTTATGAAAATCCTGGGGAGGTACTGAGACACAGCTGTCTTCAGATCATGTAAATGGGGCAGATCCATTGCCCCTCTGAAACAATGGCTCCAAACGTCCTTGGGTAATGAACAGGAAGAATCACAGAGACCATCTGGCTGGCGGAATCTTAGAAGAAGCATATTATGAGAGTCAAGAAATATTTGAGGGTTTCTTACACCATTTGTGAACTCCAAAATTACAATAACGTCCTCCACCATCTTACACATATTTCATCGTCATCTCAACAAACACTGTGACTATGACTGGGAAGTGAAAGGCACCGGGACAGGTGCTTACAGATATCATGAGTATATAATTTATCACCCAACCCAGGAAATTTCTGAAGCTGTAAAAAAGACGCTATCAAGAATGATTCCAGGACGGCAGGTGTAAAAGCCAGGACTGACAAAGGGAAGTCAGTATACAAGATCACCCCATGAATCTACAGGCTGCAGAGAGAAAGCTTTAATCTTTAACTTTAGCCTTTTGTTCTCATCAGTTTTTTTTTAATCCTCTCAGCTCTTGCTCTTGTACGCATATCTTTAGTCAAAGAAAATATGCAGGCTGGCCGGGCATGGTGGCTTACGCCTGTAATCCCAGCACTTTGGGAGGCCGAGATGGGTGGATCATGAGGTCAGGAGATTGAGACCATCCTGGCCAACATGGTAAAACCCCGTCTCTACTAAAAATACAAAAATTAGCTGAGCGTGGTGGCACGTGCCTGTAATCCCAGCTACTCGGGAGGCTGAGGCAGGAGAATCGTTTGAACCCGGGAGGCAGAGGTTGCAGTGAGCTGAGATCGTGCCACTGCACTCCAGCCTGGGCGACAAAGTGAGACTCCGTCTCAAAAAAAAGAAAAGAAAAGAAAAAAGCAGGCTTTCCTAGACATCTTAACCTGCCAAACTAGAAAATCCCTAAATAATAGTCCTATATACATACATTATTTTTATTTTTAAAAATTTTTTATTCTTATTTTTTGAGACAGGGTCTTGCTCTGTCACCCAGTTTGGAGTGCAGTGACACAATCTTGGCTCACCACAGCTTTGACCTCCCGGGCTGAAGCCATCCTTCTGCCGCAGCACCCCCAAGTAGCTGAGACTACAGGCGCACACCACCATGCCTGGCTAGTTGTAGAGACGGGGTTTCGCCATGTTACCCAGGCTGGTCTCAAACTCCTGGACTCAGCCTCCCAAAGTGCTGAGATTATAGGCATAAGCCACTGCACCCAGCCTGAAAAAACAAACAAACAAACAAAAAACAGTTCTTAAATGCAAGGCACCATCCTAGATGTTGAGGAACATGTCACTTGGCTCTTGGAGCTTGCACTCAGGGAGACAGATGATGACTAGGTGGCAAATAAATCATTGAAGAGGTGCCTGATTAAGGTATTACCTCTGGGCATGGAAGAGTCTATTTATTTATTTATTTTAATTTTTTTTTGAGACGGAGTCTTGCTCTGTTTCCCAGGCTGCAGTGCAATGGCACGATCTCGGCTCACCGCAACCTCCACCTCCTGAGTTCAAGCCATTCTCCTGCCTCAGCCTCCCAAGTAGCTGGGATTACAGATGCCCACCACCACACCCGGCAATTTTTTGTATTTTTAGTAGAGACAGGTTTGCCATGCTGGCCAGGCTGGTCTTGAACTTCTGATGTCAGGTGATCCACCCGCCTCAGCCTCCCAAAGTGCTGGGATTACAGGCGTGAGCCACCACACTTGACTGGAAAAGCTTACTTTTAAAAAGAAAGGTCAGGAAAGACATTTCTGAGAAGGTGACATTTGAGAATGTGACATTTGACCTGACTGCAGGACAGCACTGACCAGTCTGACAAACCCCTTCCACAGGCCTACAGTAGTTTTGTTTCCAGCCCTACACCACTTTTCCTGTTTCCTCCCTGCTTTCTTAGATCTCATGGAGTGATGGCAGTAGAAGTGACCCTTCAATGGTTTCCTCATGAGATGGAGTGAATACAGACAAAAACAAAAGAGCTTTCCGTTGCAGGCTTAGGAAAACCATGGGGAATAGAGTTATCACTACCAATCAGCATTGAGCAGCCATAGGGGTGCCTGGAATGAGATGCGCCTGAGTTTGCTTTTAATCATCTACAAAATTATCATGATCTTCCAGGAGTCCTTCGCTTTGAGATCAGTAAAGGAAATTTATACTCAGAGAAAGAGGGAGGACAGACTGTCCTGAGCTGGACTTAAGTGATCACAGTATTCTCTCAACTTTGAGTTCATGTTTACACTGAAGCCAGTGTGTCTCTGACCCCATAAGACTCCTAGCACTATTCCTAGCCTCCGCTGGCCACAGGTCCCACTGACAGATACGTTCTTGTGGTAAGATTTTCCTAGTGGTCAATACGATTCCTCCCACAGGCATATTACATTGCAGTTTCTTATCCCACTGTTCACGGCTAATTAGAATAATCAATGTCTCTCTCTTCCAAACGTTAGCCACATGGGGTCAAGTCAGCATCAAGCTAGTTTTTTATCATAAACTTTCCATATTCCTCTTTTCTTCCACATACCAGGTCAAGATTGCTACACCCCTCTCAACTTTTTCCAACATATGAATTTTGGAAACGTAACAAGAAGGAAGAGTGAATAGACTTTTCAACTGGGGACCAGCAAGAGCCAGAGGAAATGGAATAATGAAGCATGTTCTGCTATTGAGCATGGGTCTGTGACCATGTCCAAATGAGGCTTTTGCTTTTTATAGGATGCAGATCACGTCATTCACTCATGCTCCATAAGACCATAAGATTTATCCATGAGACTTATCCATAATATTTGCTCCAAAAGATTTATCCATAATAGCCTATTCTACTCCCCACTTTCTCACTCACTCTTTCCCCCTTTCTCTCTGTGAACCTTCTACTCAAAGCCAGGTTTTCATAAGGGCACATTTATGAGGCTATTGTTCACAGATGATTTACCCAATTTTTCTTTATTAATTCTCCTTTGATTGCTTTCAGATGTTGTCTCCCATTTTTCCAGATAGGTAATATGTTTTTCAATCCTCATCCATACAGTAAAATATTGTCATTTGCCATATTATTTGGATCCTCAATAGATTTTTTTCAGGTATATTTCCTACTACTTGACATCCAGGCAATACCCAATAATAATAGTAAACTCTTAAATAGTATTTACTGTCTTCCAGGCACTGTTTCGAGCACTTTACATTTATTAGCTCATCAGATTCCCCAACAGCCTTGTGAAGTACGTGGTGTTATAACAATTTACAGATGAAGAAACTGAAGCACAGAGAAGTCAAGTAAGTTGCCCAGTGTAAATCCCATACAGGTCTATTGTGTTTGTTCCTTGGCACTCAAACTTAGTAAAATTGCGTAATGTTTTTGTCCATGTTAATTTATCAAATTCCTATTTATCTCTTTCCTGAAACAGAAGAAATAGGTCAGTTCAAAATAATCATTAGGCCGGGCACAGTGGCTCACGCCTGTAATCCCAGCACTTTGGGAGGCCGAGGCGGGCAGACCACGAGGTCAAGAGATCGAGACCATCCTGGCTAACACGGTGAAACTCTGTCTCTACTAAAAATACAACAACAACAACAAAAAATTAGCCGGGCGTGGTGGCGGGTGCCTGTAGTCCCAGCTACTTGGGAGGCTGAGGCAGGAGAATGGCATAAACCCGGGAGGCGGAGCTTACAGTGAGCCAAGATCAGGCCACTGCACTCCAGCCTGGGCGACAGAGCCAGACTCCATCTCAAAAAAAAAAAAAAAAAAAAATCATTACCAGTCAAAATGGAACCAGACATCTTTTTCTGACTGACTGATTAAATTGGATTGGTTGTAGCTCTGCTCTTCCAGGAGAATGGATGGGTAGCTCCCTTGTAGGGAAATGACTCTGATTAGCTTTTCCAGGCCACTGAGCTAACTCATTAACATTTAGGATATTTTTTCTGTCCAAATTCTATAGCTTGGCAAAGTGCACTTTTCAAGACCTGCCTCCAGCTTCCTTCCTTCTTTTTTTTTTTTTTTTAATAATTTCAGCTTTTATTTTAGATTCGGGGGTATATGTGCAGGTTTGTTACCTGGGTATACTGAGTGATGCTGAGGTTTGGGGTACAATTGATCCTGTTACTCAAGTTGTGAGCATGGTACTCAATAGTTAGTTTTGCAGCTCTTGCCCTCCGCTCCATCTCCCCACTCTAGTGGTCCCCAGTGTCTATTGTTGCCATCTTTATGTCCATGAGTACCCAAGGTTTAGGTCCTACTTATAAGTCAGAACATGCTCTATCTGGTTTTCTGTTCCTGCATTAATTCACTTAGGATAATGGCCTCCAGCTGTATCCATATTGCTGCAAAGAACATGGTTTCATTCTTTTTATGGCTGCATAATATTCCATGGTGTATATGTACCAAATTTTCTTTTTTTTCTTTTTTTTTTTTTTTTTATTATACTTTAAGTTTTAGGGTACATGTGCACATTGTGCAGGTTAGTTACATATGTATACATGTGCCATGCTGGTGCGCTGCACCCACTAACTCGTCATCTAGCATTAGGTATATCTCCCAGTGCTATCCCTCCCCCCTCCCCCCTCCCCACCACAGTCCCCAGAGTATGGTATTCCCCTTCCTGTGTCCATGTGATCTCATTGTTCAATTCCCACCTATGAGTGAGAATATGCGGTGTTTGGTTTTTTGTTCTTGCGATAGTTTACTGAGAATGACGGTTTCCAATTTCATCCATGTCCCTACAAAGGATATGAACTCATCATTTTTTATGGCTGCATAGTATTCCATGGTGTATATGTGCCACATTTTCTTAATCCAGTCTATCATTGTTGGACATTTGGGTTGGTTCCAAGTCTTTGCTATTGTGAATAATGCCGCAATAAACATACGTGTGCATGTGTCTTTATAGCAGCATGATTTATAGTCATTTGGGTATATACCCAGTAATGGGATGGCTGGGTCAAATGGTATTTCTAGTTCTAGATCCCTGAGGAATCGCCACACTGACTTCCACAATGGTTGAACTAGTTTACAGTCCCACCAACAGTGTAAAAGTGTTCCTATTTCTCCACATCCTCTCCAGCACCTGTTGTTTCCTGACTTTTGAATGATTGCCATTCTAACTGGTGTGAGATGGTATCTCATTGTGGTTTTGATTTGCATTTCTCTGATGGCCAGTGATGATGAGCATTTTTTCATGTGTTTTTTGGCTGCATAAATGTCTTCTTTTGAGAAGTGCCTGTTCATGTCCTTCGCCCACTTTTTGATGGGGTTGTTTGTTTTTTTCTTGTAAATTTGTTTGAGTTCACTGTAGATTCTGGATATTAGCCCTTTGTCAGATGAGTAGGTTGCGAAAATTTTCTCCCATGTTGTAGGTTGCCTATTCACTCTGATGGTAGTTTCTTTTGCTGTGCAGAAGCTCTTGAGTTTAATTAGATCCCATTTGTCAATTTTGGCTTTTGTTGCCATTGCTTTTGGTGTTTTGGACATGAAGTCCTTGCCCACGCCTATGTCCTGAATGGTAATGCCTAGGTTTTCTTCTAGGGTTTTTATGGTTTTAGGTCTAACGTTTAAATCTTTAATCCATCTTGAATTGATTTTTGTATAAGGTGTAAGGAAGGGATCCAGTTTCAGCTTTCTACATATGGCTAGCCAGTTTTCCCAGCACCATTTATTAAATAGGGAATCCTTTCCCCATTGCTTGTTTTTCTCAGGTTTGTCAAAGATCAGATAGTTGTAGGTAAGCGGCGTTATTTCTGAGGGCTCTGTTCTGTTCCATTGATCTATATTTCTGTTTTGGTACCAATACCATGCTGTTTTGGTTACTGTAGCCTTGTAGTATAGTTTGAAGTCAGGTAGTGTGATGCCTCCAGCTTTGTTCTTTTGGCTTAGGATTGACTTGGCGATGCGGGCTCTCTTTTGGTTCCATATGAACTTTAAAGTAGTTTTTTCCAATTCTGTGAAGAAAGTCATTGGTAGCTTGATGGGGATGGCATTGAATCTGTAAATTACCTTGGGCAGTATGGCCATTTTCACGATATTGATTCTTCCTACCCATGAGCAAGGAATGTTCTTCCATTTGTTTGTATCCTCTTTTATTTCCTTGAGCAGTGGTTTGTAGTTCTCCTTGAAGAGGTGCTTCACATCCCTTGTAAGTTGGATTCCTAGGTATTTTATTCTCTTTGAAGCAATTGTGAATGGGAGTTCACTCATGATTTGGCTCTCTGTTTGTCTGTTGTTGGTGTATAAGAATGCTTGTGATTTTTGTACATTGATTTTGTATCCTGAGACTTTGCTGAAGTTGCTTATCAGCTTAAGGAGATTTTGGGCTGAGACAATGGGGTTTTCTAGATAAACAATCATGTCGTCTGCAAACAGGGACAATTTGACTTCCTCTTTTCCTAATTGAATACCCTTTATTTCCTTCTCCTGCCTGATAGCCCTGGCCAGAACTTCCAACACTATGTTGAATAGGAGCGGTGAGAGAGGGCATCCCTGTCTTGTGCCAGTTTTCAAAGGGAATGCTTCCAGTTTTTGCCCATTCAGTATGATATTGGCTGTGGGTTTGTCATAGATAGCTCTTATTATTTTGAAATATGTCCCATCAATACCTAATTTATTGAGAGTTTTTAGCATGAAGGGTTGTTGAATTTTGTCAAAGGCTTTTTCTGCATCTATTGAGATAATCATGTGGTTTTTGTCTTTGGCTCTGTTTATATGCTGGATTACATTTATTGATTTGCGTATGTTGAACCAGCCTTGCATCCCAGGGATGAAGCCCACTTGATCATGGTGGATAAGCTTTTTGATGTGCTGCTGGATTCGGTTTGCCAGTATTTTATTGAGGATTTTTGCATCAATGTTCATCAAGGATATTGGTCTAAAATTCTCTTTTTTGGTTGTGTCTCTGCCAGGCTTTGGTATCAGAATGATGCTGGCCTCATAAAATGAGTTAGGGAGGATTCCCTCTTTTTCTATTGATCGGAATAGTTTCAGAAGGAATGGTACCAGTTCCTCCTTGTACCTCTGGTAGAATTCGGCTGTGAATCCATCTGGTCCTGGACTCTTTTTGGTTGGTAAACTATTGATTATTGCCACAATTTCAGCTCCTGTTATTGGTCTATTCAGAGATTCAACTTCTTCCTGGTTTAGTCTTGGGAGAGTGTATGTGTCGAGGAATGTATCCATTTCTTCTAGATTTTCTAGTTTATTTGCGTAGAGGTGTTTGTAGTATTCTCTGATGGTAGTTTGTATTTCTGTGGGATCGGTGGTGATATCCCCTTTATCATTTTTTATTGCGTCTATTTGATTCTTCTCTCTTTTTTTCTTTATTAGTCTTGCTAGCGGTCTATCAATTTTGTTGATCCTTTCAAAAAACCAGCTCCTGGATTCATTAATTTTTTGAAGGGTTTTTTGTGTCTCTATTTCCTTCAGTTCTGCTCTGATTTTAGTTATTTCTTGCCTTCTGCTAGCTTTTGAATGTGTTTGCTCTTGCTTTTCTAGTTCTTTTAATTGTGATGTTAGGGTGTCAATTTTGGATCTTTCCTGCTTTCTCTTGTGGGCATTTAGTGCTATAAATTTCCCTCTGCACACTGCTTTGAATGCGTCCCAGAGATTCTGGTATGTTGTGTCTTTGTTCTCGTTGGTTTCAAAGAACATCTTTATTTCTGCCTTCATTTCGTTATGCACCCAGCAGTCATTCAGGAGCAGGTTGTTCAGTTTCCATGTAGTTGAGCGGCTTTGAGTGAGATTCTTAATCCTGAGTTCTAGTTTGATTGCACTGTGGTCTGAGAGATAGTTTGTTATAATTTCTGTTCTTTCACATTTGCTGAGGAGAGCTTTACTTCCAACTATGTGGTCAATTTTGGAATAGGTGTGGTGTGGTGCTGAAAAAAATGTATATTCTGTTGATTTGGGGTGGAGAGTTCTGTAGATGTCTATTAGGTCCGCTTGGTGCAGAGCTGAGTTCAATTCCTGGGTATCCTTGTTGACTTTCTGTCTCGTTGATCTGTCTAATGTTGACAGTGGGGTGTTAAAGTCTCCCGTTATTAATGTGTGGGAGTCTAAGTCTCTTTGTAGGTCACTCAGGACTTGCTTTATGAATCTGGGTGCTCCTGTATTGGGTGCATAAATATTTAGGATAGTTAGCTCCTCTTGTTGAATTGATCCCTTTACCATTATGTAATGGCCTTCTTTGTCTCTTTTGATCTTTGTTGGTTTAAAGTCTGTTTTATCAGAGACTAGGATTGCAACCCCTGCCTTTTTTTGTTTTCCATTTGCTTGGTAGATCTTCCTCCATCCTTTTATTTTGAGCCTATGTGTGTCTCTGCACGTGAGATGGGTTTCCTGAATACAGCACACTGATGGGTCTTGACTCTTTATCCAACTTGCCAGTCTGTGTCTTTTAATTGGAGAATTTAGTCCATTTACATTTAAAGTTAATATTGTTATGTGTGAATTTGATCCTGTCATTATGATGTTAGCTGGTGATTTTGCTTGTTAGTTGATGCAGTTTCTTCCTAGTCTTGATGGTCTTTACATTTTGGCATGATTTTGCAGCGGCTGGTACCGGTTGTTCCTTTCCATGTTTAGCGCTTCCTTCAGGAGCTCTTTTAGGGCAGGCCTGGTGGTGACAAAATCCGTCAGCATTTGCTTGTCTGTAAAGTATTTTATTTCTCCTTCACTTATGAAGCTTAGTTTGGCTGGATATGAAATTCTGGGTTGAAAATTCTTTTCTTTAAGAATGTTGAATATTGGCCCCCACTCTCTTCTGGCTTGTAGGGTTTCTGCCGAGAGATCCGCTGTTAGTCTGATGGGCTTCCCTTTGAGGGTAACCTGACCTTTCTGTCTGGCTGCCCTTAACATTTTTTCCTTCATTTCAACTTTGGTGAATCTGACAATTATGTGTCTTGGAGTTGCTCTTCTCGAGGAGTATCTTTGTGGCGTTCTCTGTATTTCCTGAATCTGAACATTGGCCTGCCTTGCTAGATTGGGGAAGTTCTCCTGGATAATATCCTGCAGAGTGTTTTCCAACTCGGTTTCATTCTCCGCATCACTTTCAGGTACACCAATCAGACGTAGATTTGGTCTTTTCACATAGTCCCATATTTCTTGGAGGCTTTGCTCATTTCTTTTTATTCTTTTTTCTCTAGACTTCCCTTCTCGCTTAGTTTCATTCATTTCATCTTCCATTGCTGATACCCTTTCTTCCAGTTGATCGCATCGGCTCCTGAGGCTTCTGCATTCTTCACGTAGTTCTCGAGCCTTGGTTTTCAGCTCCATCAGCTCCTTTAAGCACTTCTCTGTATTGGTTATTCTAGTTATACATTCTTCTAAATTTTTTTCAAAGTTTTCAACTTCTTTGCCTTTGGTTTGAATGTCCTCCCGTAGCTCAGAGTAATTTGATCGTCTGAAGCCTTCTTCTCTCAGCTCGTCAAAATCATTCTCCATCCAGCTTTGTTCTGTTGCTGGTGAGGAACTGCGTTCCTTTGGAGGAGGAGAGGCGCTCTGCATTTTAGAGTTTCCTGTTTTTCTGTTCTGTTTTTTCCCCATCTTTGTGGTTTTATCTACTTTTGGTCTTTGATGATGGTGATGTACAGATGGGTTTTCGGTGTGGATGTCCTTTCTGTTTGTTAGTTTTCCTTCTAACAGACAGGACCCTCAGCTGCAGGTCTGTTGGAATACCCTGCCGTGTGAGGTGTCAGTGTGCCCCTGCTGGGGGGTGCCTCCCAGTTAGGCTGCTCGGGGGTCAGGGGTCAGGGACCCACTTGAGGAGGCAGTCTGCCCGTTCTCAGATCTCCAGCTGCGTGCTGGGAGAACCACTGCTCTCTTCAAAGCTCAGATGGAAATGCAGAAATCACCGTCTTCTGCGTCGCTTACGCTGGGAGCTGTAGACCGGAGCTGTTCCTATTCGGCCATCTTGGCTCCTCCCCCCCCAAATTTTCTTTACCCAATCCACTGGTGATGGGCACCTAAGTTGATTCCTTGTCTTTGGTGAATACAGCACTATTTGATGAAGAGTGTTGTAATCCCAGCACTTTGAGAGGCTGAGACAGGCAGATCACCTGAGGTCAGGAGTTTGAGACCAGCCTGGCCAACATGGTGAAACCCCATCTCTACAAAAAATACAAAAATTAGCCGAGCATGGTGGCGCACACCTGTAATCCCAGCTACTTGGGAGGTTGAGGCAGGTGAATCGCTGAAATCCAGGAGGCGGAGATTGCAGTGAGCTGAGATCACTGCACTGTACTCCAGCTTGAGTGACAGAGTGAGACTTGGTGAAAGAAAGAAAGAAAGAAAAAGAAAGAAAGAGAGAGAAAGAAAGAGAGAGAGAAAGAGAGAGAGACAGAAAGAAAGAAAGAAAGAAAGAAAGAAAGAAAGAAAGAAAGAAAGAAGAAAGAAAGAAGAAAAGAAAAGAAAAGAGAGAAAGACAGGCCAGGTGCGGTGGCTCACACCTGTAATCCCAGCACTTCAGGAGGCTGAGCCAGGCACATTGCTTGAGGTCAGGAGTTTAAGACCAGCCTGGCCAACATGGTGAAACCCCATGTCTACTAAAAAATTACAAAAATTATCCAGGCGTGGTGGTGGGAACCTGTAATCCCAGCTACTCAGGAGGCTGAGACATGAGAACTGCTTGAACCCAGGAGGCAGAGGTCACAGTGAGCCTCAGCTCACTGTGATTGCACCAGTGCACACTCCAGCCTGGGCAACAGAGCAAGACTAGTCAAAAAGAAAAAGAAAAACAGCACTCCCCTGCCCCATTTTCCCACCCCCAAGTCTTAGCTCTTTCAACTCTTAATTGTGTCTTCTCCATATTTCTAAACAATATGTTTGTTAAATGAATTAGGATTATGTTCATTTGCAAGTAACAGAAACCCTTCTACAGAGACTTAAACAAGTAAAGAGTGTATTTGTCACACACAAAAAGAAACCCAGGCATGAATCCCAACAGAGCCTTCAGAAGCCAAGCTCCTTTCACCTTTCTATGATGCCATTCTTGGCTTGTGACATTCATTCACATGGTCACAAGGTGGCTGCTGTATCTCCAGGCATTGTGTCCACATCCCAGGAAAAACAGAATGGGGAAGGACAAAGGCATCTTTCCTAGAAAAGCTCTGTTTTTAGTTTGAAAAGGAATACCCACTGCAAAAACTCCTGCCTGTGCCTTCTTTAGTCTTTTCAAGATTGCAAGTTGTTGGGGCTTGTGGGTGGGGTGCGGGTGGGAGGAAGAGTTTTCTGCTCCTTTATATAGCGTCTCTATTTCCTCCAAATTCTTTTTTTCTGTTTGTTCATGTCTTTGCCATTTGTTTCTTACTGATCTGTCTCTAATGTTCGAAACTTTCCCCGAAGTCTTGTGATCTTTGCCTCCTCACTCACGTTTAAGAGTAAATCTCAGACAAAGTGGTTGGAATTACTACGTGCTTGGACAGGACATGTGGACAGAGGTTTTCACTGCAGGGAGAATAAGTGTACATTTTTACTGGACATACACTGTTATCAGTATCTGTAGGCCTTTCACTTGGGCTGCTCAGTTTCCCCAGAGAGAACTCCTCCAGTATCCCACTGGTGACCTAGGAGCCTGGTTGACATCGTCCTAAACAATGAGTGGGGAAGGCTTTAGGGGATCTCACCATCAGCAGATCTCTCACCTTAACTGTGCCTGGCGTCCCTGAGTCCAGAGTTCTTGTGGTCCAGTCTCTTCACAGAGAACCACACAGTCTTCTGCCAGGAGAAGGAAGGGTAACTACCTGACCACGTTGAACAAAGGGACCCACTTACTTCTGCAGACTTTCAACCAGTCCCCCAGCTTCAGCCCCACCTGCGTCTTCAGAGGATCCTGGGTCTCTGGGTCCTGAGCCTCTCCAGGCCCTGCTGCATGGGCAGCTTTCGCCTGGGCTTCCTTCCCTGCTGCTGTACCTGCTCTGCTAGGTCACTTCCCACTCATCCAGAGGTTTTCTGGCTTCTAGAATATCTCAGCTTCCTCTCTACTCCTGCTTTCTCATTTGCAATGTAAAGCTTTTCAAAATCACTATGTGGTTGTTTGAATGGGAATTCCAGAGAAAGGAGAGGTGCATCCACTAAGTTTATCCAGAATCACTTTTTCCATATCATGAATGCAGTCATCCCTCGAGGACCAGTGCAAATGTCTGCTCCTCTGTGAAGCTGTCACCAACTTTCTTTCCATCCTTCTCCACCCTAAAGTTAATCCCTTCCTCTCTTACATTTCCACAGCACTCAGCACAATACTCCCATCCTCCCTCTGATCACATCACATCACATCACATCAGGATTAGGGATGCTAGCCCCCAGCTAGAGAACAACCTCGTAAAGGCAAACACATTTTAGCAGTCATCTTTGTATCCCTACCTCCTGCCTGCGTGCTTGACCTAAGTAACTTCTTAACTTTCTGTTTTTTATAAATTAAAAAAGGCTGATATAAAAAATAATGGACTAGGGCCAGGTGCGGTGGCTCACACCTGTAATCCCAGCACTTTGGGAGGCCAAGGCAGGCAGATCACGAGGTCAGGAGTTCAAGACCAGCCTGTCCAACATGGTGAAACCCCATCTCTACTAAAAATACAAAAATTAGCCAGGCATGGTGGCACGTGCCTGTAATCCCAGCTACTTGGGAGCCTGAGGCAGAAGAATCACTTGAACCCAGGAGGTGGAGGTTGCAGTGAGCCAAAACCGCACCACTGCACTGCAGCCTGGTGACACAGGAAGATTCCATCTTAAAAAAAAAAAAAAAAATGGACTAGGAGGCAAGACCTACAGGATTTCAATCCCAGCTGCTGTGCTGAGAGTTATTATCACTTTGTGTGCATTCTCCTGGTTCAAAGCCAGTGCTCAGTAAATGATATTATTCTTATTGTCAGTCTCCCTAAATGGCGCAAATGTCCATATCTCATAGTAAGTATAATAGGACAGACAACACACTTACCAGGAAGGGGAACTCTAAGATTAGGAAGACACAGCAGGTAGCTTTCAGCCAATATCTCAAGAATAGAATAGGAAAAATTCTGGCATCAGAGCTGGCTTGAGCACTAAGATGGCCAGTTATTTTTATTTTTCAACAGCTTTCTGTGTTGTAAATTAAAAGTAATGTTCACTTTTAGTCAGTAAGTTTTTCTTTAGCCTAAATTACAGTCTTTTAATTAAAAGTATTAGCATGCCTTCCTTAAAATTATTACTAGTTAGTGACTTCAGTTATAAGAAATTTTATGTAATTATTTCTATGACACACTAGTCTTGTGGATGGCCTCATTTTACAAAAGAAATACAAAAGGCAAAAGCGGTACCTCAGTGGCCAGGATGCACAGAAACAGACATGCCCAGCCTCTCGATGCAAATTCTTTCCTCTAGGTGGCACTGGGGTACGATTGTATTCTAGGAGCTACATCTCATATTTTTAGTAATGGGGTTCATGAGCACTTGTTATTAAACTGAACAATCACACTCATTTACAAGTGATAAGGACCAGAACTGATATCATCTGATTAAATATTGTGCTTACCCTAAAAACCATCCCAGGAAAATGATATGAAGTGATTTGAGAGTCGTTGATTCCAGTTTTATATGCCGTAATACTCTCAATTCACTTCCACTATAATTGAGCTCACATATTCAAATAAAGAAGAAAGAACAACTGGGTATGGTGGCTCACACCTGTAATCCCAGCACTTTGGGAGGCCGAGGTGGGCGGATCACCTGAGGTCAGGAGTTCGAGACCAGCCTGGCCAACATGGTGAAACCTCATCTCTGCTAAAAATACGAAAATTAGCTGGGTGTGGTAGTGTGCGCCTGTAATCCCAGCTACTAAAGAGGCTGAGGCAGAAGAATCGCTTGGACCCAGGAGGCGGAGGTTGCAGTAAGCCGAGATGACACCACTGCACTCCAGCCGACTCTGTCTCAAAAAAAAAAAAAAAAAAAAGTCACAGAAAATTGAGCTCTTTCACTGAAGTTTCACCAGCTATTACAATGCCATAAAATGACGGATCGCTTAGCCCACACTCTCTGAGGATAATGTTTGGACTTCCAGTGGAGATCCCTCATCCGCATTCTTTCTTCTTCAAATGCATAGAAATCTGGGTAAAGTTAGTTATTCACTAGTATATACCCGAGCTCAAAAGCAAGAAAGAGAAAGTGCTAGAAGAAAGAGAAAAGAAGGAACCTTACAGAGTGGGCAGGTTGGAGGAAATCTCCAGCTGGCCTGTAAGGGAGGAAGCAGAGGCACATGGAGAAACAACCTGGGGCAGGCCACCCGAAGGCAGAAACTGAGGATGAAAGAGCCAAGGAGTGCAAGCTCCTGCAGTGGGCCTGGCCCAGGGTGGGGAATTACTGTTACTACTTCAGCAAGAAGAAAATTTAGCCCAGAAGGGAGAAGAGTGCATGAAGCAATGAGCTTAAAACAAACAACAGAAAACTTGGAAACTCTAAATAAACACCTATCTCAAATATAAAAATAACAACTCCTTTTGAGATTACAAACAAATGTGGAACTAAAATAATAGATAACAACATGGAAGATGATAAGTGGATTCAAAGGGAAGTTACAGCATTCTAAGGTCGCTGTTCATGAGTAGGATAAAGATATTTATTAACCTTAGACTTTGTTAGAAAAATAAAAATTATATATATGTGAATAGAAATAGAACTTAACATTAATAATTTCCAAATCCACGGAACAAGGGAAACTTTTTATAAAAAGAAAGGAAAGAGAAAGAGAGAAAAAAAAGAAAAAGCTCTTTTAGTTCAATAGAAGGCAGTAAAGAAAAAATAAGAACTTGGCCAGCATGGTGGCTCATGAATCTCAGTACTTTGAGAGGCTAAGGCAGGAGGATTGCTTGAGCCCAGGAGTTCAAGACCAGCCTGGGCAACATGGCGAAACTCTGTCTCTACAAAAGATAAAAAAAAATTAGCTGGGCGTGGTGGTGCTTGCCTGCAGTCCCAGCTACTCAGGAGGCTGAGGCGGGAGGATCACTTGAGCCCAGAAGGTTGAGGCTGCAGTGAGCTGTGTTCACGCCACTACCTTTCAGCATGGGTGACAGAGCAAAATGCAGTCTCAAAAAAAAAAAAAAGAAAAAGAAAGAATAAGAACCAAAGAAAAACATAGTTGACACAAAATAAAATGATAGAAAGAAGTCCAAATGCATAGTAATTATAGTAAATATAAATATATTTTGACTCACGAGTTAAAAGACAGAAACTCCCAGAGGTTTTTTATAGAATATCTAGGCTTTTTATTCAAAAACTGGGCATAAAAATTTGAAAATAAGGCCAATTTAATAGTATTAATTTAGTCAAATAGAATTAAGGCCAACAATACTAATAAAGATAAAAAGGGAGCTAATAATAAAAGGAAAAAATAACTAATAAGATGTAGAAATCATAAATTTGCTTCACCTAACAAAATACCCTTGAAATACATATGCCAAAAATTACCAGAATGTAAAAGTACAAATTGACAAATACACAATCATAGTGGTTTTTTTCAGCACATCTCCATCAGAAACTGTTCCATTAAGCATGATAAGAGCACAAATGATTCAAGCAATGCAATCAATAGCTTGATATACATCCCAATAAATACAATATACAGTCTTTTGTGAAAGCAATTCTCAACGCAGTTCAAAAAAAAATTATATCACATAAACCAGGTCCTGTAATTGCAATAACATTACAAACAATAGTAGTTTTTTAATTGAAAAAATAAAAATACCTTTAGAAATTAAAAGGTAGATTTCTAAAATAATTTATGGTTTAAGGAAAAGCTCACATGAAAGTTACAAATATTTAGTACTAACAACAGAAACGTAAGATATCAACGTTTATTTGATGCCACTAAACCAGGAAGCATATTTTAGGAAACAAAAAAGCCAAAACAATGAGATAAAAATCTTCAGTCAAAAAGCTAGAGAAGTCACAAATTGAAAAAAATATTTGAAAATCACATATATGGCCGGGCACATATAATATATATAATTACACACCTGTAATCCCAGCACTTTGGGAGGCCAAAGCAGGTGGATCATGAGGTCAGAAGTTCAAGACCAGCCTGGCCAAGATGGTGAAACCCCATCTCTACTAAAACTACAAAAATTAGCCAGGCGCGGTGGCAGGTGCCTGTAATCCCAGCTACTCAGGAGGCTGAGGCAGGACAATCGCTTGAACCTGGGAGGTGGAGGTTGCAGTGAGCCAAGATTGCGCCACTGCACTCCAGCCTGGGCAACAGAGTGAGACTCCATCTCAAAAAAAAAGAAAAAAGAAAGAAAATCACATATATGATAAAGTATTTACATCTAGAAAATATAAAGGACTGTCAACACTCAATAATAAGAAAACAAACAACCCAGTGAAAACACTTGGGCAAAGTTGAACAAATGCCTTACCAAAGAGGATACACAGACAGCAAATCAGCATGTGAAAAGATGTTCAACATCTTTGATGCTGTTTTAATTAGCATACCTAATTAAAACTATAATGAGAGCCTGGGCAAATGGCAAAACCCTATCTCTACAAAATATACAAAAATTAGCTGGGCATGGTGGCACACTCTGTAGTCCCAGCTACTCAGGAGGCTGAGGTAGGAGGATTGTTTGAGCCTAGGAGGTCAAGGTTGCAGTGAGCAGAGATTGTGGCACAGCACTCTGGCCTAGGGGACAGAGTGAGACCCCCATCTCCCAAAAAAAAAAACCTATAATGACATGTCACTATATACTAAGTTAAAAGAATTGATCATTCATAGTGTTGGTGATATGTGAACAAGTGTTGGCAGAAAGTTTCTTTAGGAGTCATTCCATGACTAGATATTTATTTATCCAAGAGAAATTAAAACATATGTCCAAACAAAACTTGTACATAAATGTTCATATCGCCTTTCTTTATAATAACTAAGAATCTAGTGAATGAGAAAAAAATATTTTCAGCCCACAAAAGTTTGTAGTTAGGCCAGGTGCAGTGGCTCACGCCTATGATCCCCACACTTTGAGAGGCCAAGGCGGGCAGAACACTTGAGACCAGGAGTTCAAGACCAGCCTGGCCAACATAGTGAAACCCCATCTCTACTAAAAATACAAAAATTAGCCAGGTGTGGTGGCCCACGCCTGTAAACCCAGCTACTCAGGAAGCCAAGGCCAAAGAATCGCTTGAACCCGGGAGCCAAGATCATGCCACTGCAGTCCAGCCTGGGCCTCAAAGCAAGACTCTGTTTCAAAAAAAAAGAGTTTGCAGTTGGGACAGACTTTTGTAACCAAAGACAGATTAACAAGAGAAAAAGAAATTACTAATGTGCGCAGTGCCTCAGTGGAAAGTGACTTAGGCAGTAGTTTAGGTGTGTGGCTTATATAGTATATCTAACAAAAAAACAATACATTTTAGAAAAGTGACAAGACAAAATAAAACAGTCCCAGGCTTCCAAAGGCAGGAAACTGTGGGAAGGTAAATATAGGAGAAGACAATAATGGAGTAAAGTCTGTTCACAGGTTTCTCTAGTGCCATATCTGAGCTAATAAGGGTTTACCTAATAAAGGAGAATGTACATCCTGTCTTTAGGCAGAAAAGTTGGGGAAGGGGAATAGAAAGACCTTTTCTCTGTAAATTTCTGGCCTGTCTTTTTTTTTTTTTTTTTTTTTTTTTTTTTTTTGAGATGGAGTCTCACTCTGCCACCCAGGCTGGAGTGCAGTGGCGCAATCTCAGCTCACCCCAACCTCCGCCTCCCAGGTTCAAGAGATTCTCCTGCCTCAGCCTCCCAAGTAGCTGAGATTACAGGTGCCTGCCACCACACCCGGCTAACTTTTTTATTTTTACTACAGACAAGGTTTCACCATGTTGATCAGGCTGGTCTCAAACTCCTGACCTCAGGCGATCCACCCCTCCTTGGCCTCCCAAAGTGCTGGGATTACGGGTGTGAGCTACCACGCCCAGCCTCTGTCCTGCTTTTAAGCAAACAGAGAGAAAGCAGAGAACTCTCCTGCATCTTAATTGTCTTTAGCTCAACCATCTTTTATATTTTGGAGAGTTATATCCTGGTCTCTCACACCATAAACAACCCTAATATCCATCAGTAAATGGATCAACAAACTGTGGTACATCCATACAATGGAATACTGCTATGCAGTGAAGAGGAATGAATTCCTGATACACACAACAGCATGGAGGAATTTCAAAATAATTATGCCAAGCAAAATAATCTATACAAAAAGAAATGCCTACTGTATGATTCCACTGATACAAGTTCTAGAAAATACAACCTGCACAGTGATGGAAAATGCTGGAACTCAGAGAATGCTATCCAAAGTATGACACTTTGACATGCTGAGAGCTTTGAACTAAAGAAGCAGCCTCAGAACCAAGGTCTCTCTGACCTTTCTCCACCCTGCTGTCTATCCTCTTTCTCTCTCAAAGTATGAGAAGGGGCTCTCTCTGAAGTTTTCTTTCTCTGACTAAGGGAAGTTCCTCCAGAAGGAGTGCCATTGTCATGAACTCCTTCCCTGAAATCTGCATTAACCAGAGAAGTTGAACTTGTATTGCAGGAGAGGAGGCAAAAGGTCTCCATCCAGGTCACATGCCCAGACTCTTCACCTATTCTTCTGAAGGCAGCTACCTGAGAGATTGCCTGCATAATAAGACAGCCTTTGTTTGCAGTGCAGTTCCTCCCCCTATTCTCCCATAGCTTGTCACCATCGCTCTCCAGGAGCCTCCAAGCCCCATTTCTTTCTGTATCTCAAAATGCTATTTAAGCTTCAACCATCTGGCCCATTTTTGAGTCTAATATTTTGTGTGGTTCCTGGGTGCATGTGCACATAATAAACTTGTATGCCTTTTCTCCTGTTTGTCTACTGTCAGTTGATTCCAGAGACTTAAATTATTGAACCTTTAGAGGATGGAAGGAAAGGTCCCTCCACCACTATGAAAGCAAATCATCAGTTGCCGGGATCTGGAGTTGGGAGAGGCAGAAGGAAGGGATTGCCAGGGGCATGAATAAACTTTCAGGGGTGATGATGCAGTTGTGATTGTGGGGATGGTTTCATGGGTATATAAATCAAAACTTATGAAACTGTAAACTAAATATGTGCAATGTATTGTATAATTAACAATTATACAATATGCGCAATGTGTAATTGACAAATTATACCTCAATGAAACTTGTTTGAAAAAACAGCTTGGTGTCTGTGCAAGTGTTGATTAAAAAAAGATCAGTGAATCAGAACAGTGAGCCCATAAATTGATCTGTATATGTATAAATATAAATATATAATGTATATGTTATATATAAATATACATATATGTATATTTAGAAACTTGGTATAGGAGAAAGATGGTATTACCGACAGTGGAGAACTGATGAATCATTCAAGTAGTGGTATTGAGGCAGCTGGCTTTTCTTATTGAAAAGTTAAAGTAGATGCATACTTCCAAAATAAATACCAGGTTGATCAAATACTCAAATGTGGAAAGAAGAGGTTAAAATTATCAGTAAAGATGAGGAGCAATGACTCATGCCTGTAACCCCAGCATTTTGGGAGGCCAAGGCAGGAGTGTCACTTGATACTCATGGCTGGCCATGAGTTCAAGACCAGCCTGGGAAACATAGCAAGACTCTGTCTCTACAAAAAACAAACAAAATTAACTGAGTGTGGTGCTGCATGCCAATAGACCCAAGTTACTCAGGAGGCTGAGGAGGGAGGATCCCTTGATCCTAGGAGTTCAAGGTTGCAGTGAACTATGATCACACCACTGCCCTCCAGTCTGGGCAATAGAGAAAGACCCTGTCTTAAAAATAAAAAATAAACATGTTCGTGACTAATCCTTTTCCCCAGGCCAATGCAGAGTGAATGTTTAGGGGAAAAAATCTAAGTTGGCAAGTTTCTCACTTTTCTGCAGTTTTTGTTCTCTCTTTAGTTTTCCTTTAGGACTTTCAGGATTAGTTGATCCAGAAGGCAAACAAAAGGATTTCGATAGAAGATAATATAACTGATTCCCAGGAAATAGGACAGAGACATGCATCAGAGTTTCAGCTGGCCTTGACTTTCAGCTGAGAGCCTCTTGAGCACCGGCAGGTGACAAAAGCACAGGGACGAGTTGGTGTCATCTTACTCCCACACCACCTCCTTCTTCCCTGCAGGAGCACTTTTCTGCACCTGGGGGAGCAGGACCACTAAGTCTCCATTAATAGAAGGACTCACATGCCCTGAGGTCACATTTCTGATTTATTGCAGTGCCCTCTATGAATCAGATCCCTGCTGGGCTGGGCTGCCCATAATTCAACTCTTATTTTAAAAACTTACAAATCAATAATACAAAGAAAAACTGCCCAATAAAAATATGCCAGGCAATAAATGGGCAAACTTCTTGATTTTCTTTTAGCCAGAACCTCCCAACACAGCCAAGTGTAAGCAGCAGGGTAGCCAGAACAAGGCATCTGGAAGCACCTCAGTTGTCATGTGCAAACTAAAGGAGAGGCCTCCTCTGGGTGGATAAGGTTCAGGGCTGGACTCCACAGCAGCTGAGCTCAGCACCACTCACCCTCTCTGCCAGGTGCCAGGTGCCTTTTGGCCATGCAGAAATGTCATCATTTTCCATTGTATCCGTGGTCAGAATCCCTCTTCTCAGCTTACAGACCATTCATTAGCCCAGTTTTTCTCATTTGCCACCCTTCTCTCAAGAAGCTTTTTAGACATTTTTTTCCTAATCACTCCCTCCCATAAAGTGGTAATGATACAAGAGATAGACATTATTTAGGCAGATAGTGAGGGCAAAATAGTCCTCAGCAAAACTTCCCTTCTTACAAAAAGCAGCCCAAGAAATCATTTTCCTCTTACAAAGAGCAGCCAGAAAGATCAAGCTCCAAACATAGATAAGGAAGCTGGTAACTTGCACGGGGGAATGCCAGCAGCTGCGCCAATAGAAAAAAACTACCTGGGGCCAGGCATGTCCACCGTGGAAGCTCCACCTTCCCTTTTTTGTTACATGTGTACAGTAAGGAAGAAATGGGCAACATAGAGAAGCTCAGGCAGAGAACCCACCTGCATAATAAAAGATTGGGGTGGGGGCTGCCAGAGATTCATACCCTACGTAGTTGGCACATCTGGTTCTAGCCACCTCCCCACTAGCTCATCTATAAAAACCCCTGTATTTCCCTGAGGATCAGCAACCAATTTTTTCCCAGACCTCTCTCTGTAGCAGAGAGCTAGTCACTTTCTTTCACCTATTAAATTTCCACTTTTAACCTCACCCTTTGTGTGTCTGCATCCTTGATCTCCATGGCCATGAGAAAACAAACCTCGGGTGTTGCCCAGACAGTGAGGCTGCTTCAGTAATACACAGATACACTGCATATTGGTCATGGACTGAAGGACTTTAGAGGGCCATAAACCATTGGCATTTCCAAGATTTTTTGCCCCAACTTTTGAATAAACTTTTGCCTCCATAGGGTGATGTCACCCTGTTGAGAGTTCATGCATTAGCTGTTAGCTGTGGAGCCTGTCCTCTGTCACTGGAGGAATCCACTCACCTGCAGTGAGGTTGAACATAGCCTTCACACTGATGGCACTAAGAGAACTAGCTGGTACACTCTAAGACCAGGCACACAGTGACGGTCCTCTGGTACCACCTGCAGGCAGCAGGAACCTGGCATAGACCCCACCGCCTGCTGTGCCCACTCCTCATGCTCCCTCCACCTCACTAACCTCCACTCTTACCTGGTTTTCTTCTATTCTCACACACTGCTTCCTGGTTTGCAGGGAGAGAGAGAGAGAGAGAGATTCAGCTCACAAGGGAATCTCATGATTTTTGAATGCTTGATGAACAAAACCTCATAGTCTTTAAACTGGCCAGCTGATAAAGTAACAAATTCATTCATGTGCTAATTTGCTCATTCAATCAATGACAGCAGAAGAAGAGGACCCTGTGCTAGGCTGGAGGCTGTGTGTGGGGGAACAGGAAGTTGTCCCGAAACACAGGACAGTGGGGTGTGAGAGGTGCAGCGTCAACTGCAGAAAGAGCTGATGCTTGAGCACAGTCTTGAGGAATGAGCACGACTTGGTTTAGTGAATAACTGGGGACCTTTGTGCACAGACCAGGAAAGCAGATGGGCTTGGGAAACTGCATCATAATACAACAGCCATGGTGTAGAGTAAAGGCGTGGAAACTGAGGGACTGAGGATGGTGGACAACGGGCTGGGAGACGCAGACTGTGCCCGGTTGGTTTGTGTTACTAAATGGATAAGAAAAGATGTGGTGGCTCTTGACAAGTGATGCCTCAGGCTGTGCCCACAGAGAGGGGCAGGACTCCTGGGCCTGCAAGAGTTAAGCAGGGCTCTGCTGGAGCCTGCAGAGAGAGAGATAGCCTGTCAGGCTCAGATGGGACAGGACAGGCTTACAGGGAGACAACTAGACCAGAATCCATCCAGACCCATGGGGCGGATGAAGCCTGAGGGTCTAAGCCTAATGCACTGTCTGAGTTTAATAAGTTCAGGAAGTCAAATAGGCATATGCACTTGAAAGTAGATTTGAGCCCATCAAGATTTAGGAAGAAAAGACACAGAAACCACTGGCCAAAGGCCTAAGCTGATTCTAATATGTCTGGTATTTAAGCAGCGACTGTGCAGGAAATCATCAGAGTTCAAATGGCAATCCATCTTCAGACCAGAATGGAGGAGCAGTGGGAATAACCAGCAGCCAGAATGAGCACATGAGCTTCCAAACAACAGCTTTCTGCACCCTCCTCAATAGGGAAAGAAAAAGAATGGAAAGAAATGAAGTGAAAATAAAGTCTGGGTCTTCAGTTGGATTTGTGCCTTTTGCTAAAGAGTAGTATTCTATCTTTCCTTCTTTCCCTCCCCATGCTGCAGCAAATACATGGAGAGAGGGTTGACTCCCCCACTGTGTTGCAATAGCATGATTTGAGGGGTTGATACCAGCTCCATGGATGGACTCTCTGGTCTACACTAAACAATTGTAATTTGGTCCTCTAAGTAGAGATTGGTTCAGGAACCTAGGCCTAAGCCCGTTAGGGAATGGATTGATTCAGAAACGGGCATGTGGCTCAATTCAAACCAACGCAATGCAAGAAGTCTGGGTTTCTGGGTTTCTGCTCTTCAGAGAACCACAAGACATAAAACTCTCTCCCACTGGATGTGAACAGAGAAGCACGAAGCCCTGACTGAGCTGCCGCCAAACCACGACTCCTCAGAAAGCTAGTTTGTGGATGAAACTGATATTGCAAATGTCAGAAGATACCTGGATGCTTGAAGACCAACCACACTGAGCTGCTGGATCAAACAGCCCCGGAGTGCACCATAACCTTGGATTTCTGTATGCGAGTCATTTCATTTTCTCTTAAAGCTGACTTGAGTGGAGTTTCTTTTTCTTTGCAATTAAAACACCCTAATGGTCCCCCCTCAATTTGGACAAACCCTCAGTCTCATGGTTCAGCATGCTTCTCACTCAATGTTCACCTAAGTGCGGGTGCTTGTCTATTAGCACCTTAAAAATGCAAAATGTGAATTGAAATTTCTAACATGATATTTTTAAGTTTGTTCTTTTATAATCTACAATGTTTCAACAAATTAGTGTTGCACACAATAAAAATTGTGCAATTGCAAGTACACAAACACACAAATACATTATTCCCTCCAAAACGTTGATTTTTTTCCCCCTCGTTAAGATTACACTAAGTAGACAGTAGGGCTCTAGTAAAAACAGTGAGCAAAAACCATAGTAACAGGCATGACACCAAGGATATCACAATAGCCCACATTCTACATGAGTAAATAGTCTGTTTGCTGCGCTACTCTGTGGCCAGGTCTGCGCAACGCTAAACATCTGGTTGAAAACTAATCAAGTAATAATGAGGGTCTCCAAATAGTCATGGCTTTCGAATATGAAATAGAATTTTATATGTTAAAGTTTTCATCCCACAATCTACCTATAATACAGTTTGTTGGAATTAAATTAAAATCTAAATTTTAACATTTGTGTACTTTGCAAATTAAGAGTTAACATATTGTATTTCTCAATTACTCCATAGACCAGAACTAGAAAATAAAACATAAAATTGAAGTCCCTGTACTTTTCCTTAATAAGGTCATCTAAATTTTGAGACTCCTATACATTTTCCAGATGTAGATTCTACATTAATTTCACAATTTAACTTTGAAACATACATTTATTTCAAATGTTCACAGATGTTAGAATTCAAATACTCATATTTAAGACACACACATTCTCTGGCAGTAGTAAATATATACTGTATTTTTGAAGAATTCACAGAACACTTCAAAAAATGTTTGTGTAAGGTCGAGGAAAAAAGTAACGACATTTTAACTGAAATCTGCCTCATGACAATTATGAAAGAAAAAAAGCAGATAATTAACCTGTTTATTGTAATATAAACACTAGTAAGTTTTAGATAAACTATCTAATGAATGGTCTAGAATATAACAATATGGTAAACATCATCTCCAAACAAATTTTTAAATATTTGCCTTAAGTGGAAAATAAAAAGCAATAGTATTGGCATTTGCCCAAGACACTCACTTGCAAGTTCCTGTATTTATTTTCTAGATCTACAGAGTATCTTTCATCTTAAGAATTCCAATGTAATGTCAAAAATCTTGAAAATAACCAGGGGTTAACACACTGCCTAGTTCTCCTCAAAAAACTCCCTAAGAGATTATATATCCATCAACATGTAAGAATCAGCTTAAACAATTATATTTAAAGAATAACTCTTGGAGGCCAGGCACGGTGGCTCACACCTGTAATCCCAGCACTTTGGAAGGCCGAGACAGGTGGATTGCTTGAGCCCAGGAGATTGAGACCAGCCTGGGCAACATGGCGAAACTCTGTCTCTACAAAAAATACAAAAAATTAGCCGGGTGTGGTCGTGGGCGCCTGTAGTCCCAGCTACTCAGGAGGCTGACGTGGGAGGATCACCTGAGCCAGGGAGGTCAAGGCTGCAATGAGCCGTGATTGTGCCACTGCACTCCAGCCTGGGTAACACAGTGAGACCCTGTCTCAAAAAAAAAAAAAAAGACTCCTCTCTCTCCCTCCTTCTCTGTCTTTCTCTTTCTTTCTTTCTTTCTCTCTCTTTCTCTCTCTCACACACACACACCCCACAAGCATGACCATGTACATAAAGAAAAAAATACCAAATTGATTATTTGGATCTGAATAAATAGGCAGTAACTAACTATTTAGCCTAATGTTTTTAAGCTACTATCATCTGATTTATTTTTGGAGACTCTCAAATTTTCTGCCTAGATTATTAAATTTTCACTTCTTCATTTCAGTAATAATCTAACACAGTGAATGCAAGCATGCTCTGGGTTATTTAGGTGTCTGATTTCATTTGTGGTTGTGCTTCTTGATTACATGGTCATCAGGTAACATCACTTTAAGTTTGGTGGGCTATGCATAGATAGACTTAATAGATGAAGGGTTTTCTTTTGGTTTTTTTTTTTGAGACAGAGTCTAGCTCTGTCACTCAGGCTGGAGTGCAGTGGCGCCATCTCTGCTCACTGCAATCTCCCCCTCCCAGGTCAAGCGATTCTCCCACCTCAGCCTCCCAAGTAGCTGAGACTACAGGCATGTACCACCACACCCGGCTAATTTTTTTGTATTTTTAGTAAAGACAGGGTTTCACTATGTTGACCAGGCTGGTCTTGAACTCCTGACCTCAAGTGATCCACCCACCTTGGCCTCCCAAAGTGCTGGGATTATAGACATGAGTCACTGTGCCCAGCCTAAGGATTATTTTTAACTCAGTGAAGGTAAATTTCCTTGCAGACCACAGAAGAAATACATATTTTGCAATATTCTGAATAAAGAAAAGTGTTAGCAGAATTGCACCGCCTCAAGAGTGGAGCCTGCCAAAGACCACAGAGAAGGGGAGGGGCAGACAGGAAGATTGTCAAGGTTAGGTGCAAATTTGTTTCACTGATGCTGTTAATTTGAATTAGATTGGTTTCATAACTTTGTTTGGATTAAATGATACATTAATCTTATTTTACAATTGAACAAGATCTGTGTAAATAGAGACGTATAGGTTTGTATTTTTACATATTCATATTAAATACAATAAAAAATAATTTAAGGTTAAAAAAACAAACAGCTAATTGAGTCTCCTGAATTCTTTCATTTACACACACACACACACACACACACACACACACACACACACAATGGGTTTCTTATTAAAATTTACCATTTCTCTGAAATTTCACAACAAATTAGCAGAGTGGGAAATTCCAGACAACTGCTAAATCATGGCCTACCCCAGGCTCCGTGGCCTGCATCTTGCTAGCACAAAATGCAGTCTTACGACATATTCTTAAATACACAGATTTTCATCCAACAATATGTCTGCTTATAGCTCTCCAAACAGAGGTTTCATAACATAGTTTCTGGCATTAAGGGAATAAAAAAATAAAAATAGTCACTCTGATTCAGTTCATTCATTCAACCAATATTTATTAAGTGTACAGTACACTGTAGCAGGTTCTGGGGATACAATGCTAATTTTCTTTTCTTTTTTTTTTAAACGGGATCTCGCTCTGTCTCCCAGGCTGGAGTACAGTGGCACGATTATGGCTCACTGCAGCCTCGAACTCCTGGACTCAAATTATTTTCTCACCTCAGCCTCCCAAATAGCTAGTATTATAGGTGAGCCACCATACCCAGGTAATTTTTTTTTTTTTAAGAGAGGATGTCTCACTATCTTGCTCAGGCTGGTCTCAAACTCCTGGGCTCAGGCAATTCTCTCACTTTGGCCTTCCAAAGTGCTGAGATTATACGCCTGAGTCCCCGCACTCAGCCACAATGCTGATTTTCGAAACAACAGCAAGCCTTGTGCCTTCATGAAGCTTGTGACCAAGTGGAGGAAATAGCTATTAACCACACAATCACATAATCAAGAAGGTAATGACTAACTGTGGTAAGTGCTCCAAGGCCACCTAGTACTTTGAGAAAGTTATACAGACAACCAAGTCAGGCTTCCTCAATCTAACAGTCTATTGCCAAAAAGGAGCCCTTGCTTTGATCTAGGAGTTGATTTAGACTAGCTTTCTGGCTGACAACACAATGAACACAGCTTTAGAAATCACACAAGTCACACTTTAAATAATCTTTCATAATCTTCTCTCTCAACTCTCAGGAACACAGCTGACCCTTACATTGCAATTTAAGGAAAAAAATTTCATGTTGATCCACCAGGAGAAGGAAAAAGAGAAGAAGAGGAAAATGAAGGGGAAGAGGAAGAAAAAAAAGAGATAGAGATGAAGCCTGGCCAACATAGCAAAACCCCATCTCTACTAAAAATACAAAAAATTAGCTGGGCCGTGGTGGCGCACACCTGTAGTCCCAGCTACCCTGGAGAGTGAGGCACAAGAATCACTGGAACCCAAGAGGTGGAGGCTACAGTGAGCTAAGATCACACCATTGCACTCCAGCCTGGGCAATAGAGTGAGACCCTGTCTCAAAAAAAAAAGGGGGAGAGAGAGAGAGAGATGAAAGAAAAGAAAGAAGGAAAAAGGAAAGAAAGGAATGGAGGGAGGTTAAAAGGAAGCAAGGAAGGAAAGAAGAAAGGGAGAGGGTGGGCAAGAGGAGAGAAAGGGAGAAAGGGAGCGGAGAGAGAGAAGGAAGAAGGATGGAGGAAAGGAAGGGCAGAGGGGAAAGAAGAAAGCTGTGATATACAAGCTGAGCAACGTACTCTCAACTCACACCCCATCCAATGGCTCCCATCTCATCAGAGCAAAAGCCAGTGGCCCTCCAGAGGCCAATAAGGCCTCAGGGAACCACTTCCCTAGACAATCTCTCCACCTTGAGCCCTGAGTGGGGATGATCTTCCCTAGATATCTGTGTGTCTCACCCCAACTTTCTTCAAGTGTTCACTCAAATGATGCCTCAGGGAGGCCTATCATGCACCCTTCGTATAATGCCCCCTCTTCCCCACAGTCTCACTCTACTCTGCTCCATAGCACCCTCGCCCTCTCCTGTATTCAGTCATTTCCTTAATTTATTATGTTTCCTGCCTGCTCACCCAATGTCAACTAGAATACAAGCTTCTTGAGGGCAGGGGTTATTTAATGTTTTGTTCATTGCTCTATCACCAGCAAGTTAAATTATGCCTGGCATGTAATAGTCAATCAACAAATACTTATTGAATAAATGAATGAATGAACGTTTTGGCAACAGCCTTACCATAATACCACAAGGGACCCCTGTCTTACAATGTTACCCCCATGCAGGCCAAGGACAGTACACAAATGTGCAGTTAATAACTATGTTAAAATAATTTTTAAAAATACATTAAAATATATCTCAGCTGGGTTAGGTGGCTCATGCCTGTAATCCCAACACTTCAGGAGGCCAAGGCAGGAGGATTGCTTGAGCCCAGAAGTCTGAGACCAGCCTGGGCAGCATGGCGAGATGGGATCTCGCCATGTATATATGGAGAGAGAGAGAGTACTTACTATGGGCCAGGCACTGTGTTAAGTGCTGTCCATGAATTATTTGTTTCATCATTGCCACAACCCTGTCAAGGGTATCTTTAACCCATGTTACAGATGAGGAAACTGAGGCAGAGAGGTCAGGTAACCTGCCAGTGGTACACGGCTGGCAAGAGGAAGAGCCAGGATCAGAGCAGGGTTCAGATCAGGGCCGTTGGTCTCCACAGCCCAAGCACTCAGCTACTTTCTTCTCCCCACCTGTTCAGTGAATGGAGGCCTACAAAAGGCCGCAATAACTCAATGCACATGGGCAGCAGCCCAGTGGTCTGCCCAGTTCAAGAATAATTTCTAGAGCATCTAGCAAAGTCCAGAGAACAGATAGAATTTATCATCATTATAAAAAAGAAGAGGAAGCCCATGTTGAGGGTGGGGAGAGAGCAAAATCTATCATTTATGGATTACTGTGTAATGTACTAGGCAGTCATGCTTCAGACAAATTCCTATAAGTATTATTTCCTAATTTGTATAAATATTGGTCAGCAGTTTGGGGTTTTGCTCTGACAATTACCCAAAGTAAAATTACAGTATATGTCACAAATTACGGACAGGTCTACCCTCCTCGTGAACCAATAGGGTTGAGGCAGGGTCTCCAGAATAAACTACAATGTGCCATTCACTCCACAGGAGGTAGCCCGGGATGGCAGCCAGAGGCAGAGCCATCATTTCCCAGGGGATGGTTCCAGGACCCCTAAACACACAAATGGACCCTTGAAGTCCAAGCTGTAGGCCATTAAGGATACCCACAATAATTCTTACCAGGCAAGTGTTTTTAAATGAATTTTACCAAATACTATTTGTAGCTGGGTTTTTTTAATCTTAGTAAAGAGCCAGAAATGTCTTTAAACATTTTTACTTTTCAGAAGCGTAAATAAACTGAACCAATCATGCAGTGTGCTTAGCAACGAGCCTTCAGAATGACAGTCGGGCTTTGGAAGGGGCTACCTTATGTTACACTCCATGATGATCATGAGATGTCTATTTAGACAACTCCTTGTTATTCATAATAAAGCCATCAGCATATGGGGTAATGCTTTCTAGTCTGTTTTCCTCAACTAAAAATATACGCCATCTTAACTGGTAAAAACGATGGACTAAAATAAAATGTGAGAAGGAAACACTCAAGGTGACAACTGTTAGGTTCTAAGTATTCCCCATTTTAAATTGACACGCGCTAGGCGTCAAGCCCTGCGATAAGCTTTCAGGACACAAAAGTGAATAAGAGCCCCATTCCCACCCTGAGAAACTTGAAGTTGTGGAGAAAACAGACCTAGAAGCAGATTAAACCAGCAAGTACCAGAAAGAGAGAGGAGCAGAGGGAGTGATCGATTTGGCCTGGGACCTCAAAAAAAGGCACCATTACACCGAATCACAGAAAATAAGGGGATTTTCCCAGACAGAAGGCACAAGAGAAACATTGGAGGAATCAGGAATTGAGAATTATAACTTACACAAATCGGATTACCTTCTTGTGGGAAGAAACTCCCAGGCAGGAAGTGAAGGGAATAAAATAAATACACACCATCATGATTGGCATTCGCACGGGCGGTTACCCTACTGCCCCTTCACATGTCCGAAAACTGACTACGGCAACCTGATAACCTAAGTAAGTCAGAACAAAGGATTCAGAAAAAAAAGAACTTGAAGCATGAGCTCTTGCCTTAGGAAATGTTTTCTAGATGGGTAAGAGAAAGGAGAACTATACCAGTGCATTCAAATTGGCATATGATAACAACTGATCCCTGGCAGATTGAGGCTGCCTGTGCAGTACTGTGTATGTAGGCTAAATACTCTACTCAAATGTATCATACAAGACAAATGGAAAGAGTGTTTTTCCATGGTTCCCACTTGCACGGGTCATGTCACGGGTCATGTCAGCATCTAATGCAGGTTTCAAGCCGGTTTTAGTCCAGGTTGTTGGAGGCCAGAGCCAAGGCCAGCTTCGTAGACAGTGGGACCTGTGCAGATGCACGGGGACCATACACAGAAGATCTTTACTTTGTTTAATGCTCTACTGGCACCATCTGGAAATCCTTAATAATTTTATCTTTGAACTTGTGTTTTGGACGTGAAGTCCAACATGACACAGAACATGCGAATGAGCAGAGGAGACAGGCACAATGCCCATGTCTGCAGTTCCCAGATGTCACATGCATAACATTGGCGATGCCCAGGAGCACAGAATTCCTGTAGCCCATGATGAGTGGCATTCGGTGACACCCAAACCAAGTACACGGCAAGTACATGCCACATTTGTGTCAGAGTAACAGGGCACCGACAGCTCCAGGAGCCACACTCTGCATTTCAACTAGAACCTTTTTCCAAAGTAATGAAAGGAACACAAAAGACCAAGGAACCCTATCATGTTCGTTATGACTCGTGTTATTTTGTTTTAACCAGCCAGCTACACAGAAAATAGTGAGGTAGAAGGAAAAGCAAAGAGAGGGCTCCACATCATTCCTTGTCCTTTCCATCCTCCCTTACTCATCAGTAAGCCAAAGGCAGAGAGTGTCATAGAATGTGCATATAACAGGAGGAAATAAAAACAGGTGAGTTAGTGCTGTACGGTGTTTCCACCTTTCTGGTAGGAACAAAATACTCCTGTACGATCTGCAAATTATGCATTGTGTCATTATCAGTGAGTCCCCATATGAGTTAAATGCTCTTATATTTGCATTGAAAACTAGCATTACGGCAAGGCGTGGTGGCTCACACCTGTAATCCCAGCACTTGGGAAGGCTGAGGTGGGCGGATCACCTGAGGTCAGGGGTTCGAGATAAGCCTGGCCAACATGGTGAAACCCCATCTCTACTAAAAATACAAAAGTTAGCTGGGTGTGGTGGCACACGCCCATAGTCCCAGCTACTTGGGAGGTTGAGGCAGGAGAATCGTTTGAACCTGGGAAGCAGAGGTTGCAGTGAGCCGAGATCATGCCACTGCACTCCAGCCTGGGCGACAGAGCAAGACTCCATCTCAAAAAAAAAAAAGAAAAGAAAAGAAAACTATCACTGCACAACATAAAGATGAATGTTAAAATTAATGCTAGTAATTTAAATTTTAAATTATTCTTTCCTTAGAATGGCACTAAATAGCAAACGAAAATACTGTGAAAAGCTAAGAGAGGCTGTGAAAATACAGCAAAGGTCTATATTTCAGTATCTTTAATGGCCCTTCTTTTCTGCTTTTTGAACAAAGGACACCACATTTTCATTTTGCACTGTGCCTTGCAAATTATGTACACAGCTCTTGTGTGAATTCATGGTTTTCAATATATATAAATATAGAAATAAATGTAGCTGTATTTGTCTGATATATGTATATCTATATATGTATACATATGTATATCTATACATATATGTATACATATGTATATCTATACATATATGTATACATATGTATATCTATACATATATGTATACATATGTATATCTATACATATATGTATACATATGTATATCTATATATGTATACATATGTATATCTATATATGTATACATATGTATATCTATACATATATGTATACATCTGTATATCTATACATGTATGTATACATCTGTATATCTATACATATATGTATACATATGTATATCTATACATATATGTATATATTTTTGTATATGTATACGTACATATAAAAATATCTGTAAGTATGTGTGTATATGTATATATGTATAGCTATACATGTATATCTATATATCTATATAGGTATTTAGCTCTGCCCATCAAAAAGACCCACAAGCAATGATACTCTAATAGCAATGAGCTCACTCGAAACCACTCTACACAAAAAGACCCAGGGCTCTGAGGAGAAATGGCTGCTTTGGGATCAGAGGAAATACAATTTGAACTTTGAACACGTTGTGCCAGAAATTATTGATGGGCATATCAAAAGGTCATAAAAGACATCTCGAAGTACTTTCCACTGACTAAATCTGAAACAATTTGAGCATCAAAATAACCTATTGAAAGAAATAAAAATTCGTCAGTCTATAAATAAATGAATAATTTGAAAGTTTGATAATAAACATGATACATAGTCTCAAAGTAACTCCTCACAAAAGTCCTATTAGCTACAAAGGGAAAGAGAATCTGTTTCCAATGGAGAAGTCTGGCAGACACGAGGAGAATCAAGTGATCAAAGTTAACATCACTGATAATGAGACAAATCAACACGGTGTGCCATCTGATGGTATGCAATAAGATGTCTGCCAAATATGCGTAACTTGAATCTGATATTACAAAATTTAGACAATCCCAAATTGAGGGATATGCTACAAAATAATGCGTGTAATCTCAAAAGTATCAAGGTAATGGAAGACAAGGAAAGACTATGGAGCCAGTCCAGTTTGAAGGATGGTAGGAGATATGATAAGTAAATACTCGGGGTGATTGTGGACTGGGTTTTGCTACAAAGAGCACTATTGGAACAATTGGTGAATGGTATCTGAATGGTATCTGAGGATTACAAGATGGTAATGTATCAGCGTAAATTTCCTGATTTTGATGGCCATATGGTGGCTATGGAGGAGAATGGCCTTGTTTGCTGGAAATGCACATAAAGTATTCAGCGGTGATGGGACGTCACATCAGCAACTTACACCCCAGTGACTCTGGAAAAACTAAGGTTCTTGTACTATAATTGCAACTTTTATGTAAATTTTAGATTGTCTCAGAATAAAAATAATTAAAAAGTTTGATAATGAAAATAAAGTAAAAGATGATCAGTTCTCAGTGAACAACAAAAAAAGTTCTGGGTAGAGCTCCTGTAATCTCTAGGGATTACACCTGTAATCCCAGGTACTCAGAAAGCTAAAGCAGGGGGATCTCTTTAGCCCAAGAGTTCAAGACCAGCCTGGGCAACACAGTGAGACTCTGTTTTATCAAAAACAAACAAACAAACAAACAAACAAACAAAAAAAAACAACTTCTGGGTAATATGTGTCTTAGGAGAACTCCTTTAAGACTGTTCCAACACCCTGAACCCACTCTGCTTTTAGGTAAAGCTTATTACATGAAAGGCAGAAAAGTGTAGAAATACTGCCACCTACCGGTTATGGAACAAATATATTTAAGTTAATAGAAAAAAAGAATTCTGAGATTTACTTGGTTGATGGAAAATGGAGCTTTTTAGGGACATTAACCTTAGAAGTTGTTGGAGAGCAATGGAAACAGAGGTCTTTTAACCTTGAGGCATGCCTAGGAATTAAATCTGAAACTCAGAGCAGATGGCAGATGGTTTTTTGATTTTCAGATGAGCCCCAGGGCATACTCTAGAATGGGGAATTTAAAGAGAAGAGGTTCATCTAGAGGGTATAATAAAGACAAAATAATTTTTCACTCCCCACCCCAACCTCAACAGCCTTGGCAAAGATGAATTCCCTAGAAAAGAGAAGAAATGGGAGTAGGGTACCAGGCCAGGACTCAAGGAGGGAGAAGACTGCTAGCAAGGCCTAAGCTAACTCGTGCGGCAACTTTGTAAGACCCAGAAGAGGAAGAATATCCTCTTCCTCCGAGCAGGTGCAGCTCCACGGGAGAAGTTTCTGACCTTACCTGGAACTGAGTCAATTTAGAGAGCTGAGTGAATTACAGGGGTAGAAGAAGCAGCGGAAAGGCGCTGGGAGCTCACTGGCCCCCAAGCAGGCCATTCGTGCCGGCACCACCAGGCACCCTTCGGGAGGGTGGCCGGAGACATGGTGGAGGTGGGGGAAGGATGCCACAGGGAGAAGGAAGTCTCCAGCTGAACTTTGTAACAATTTGAACTGGGTGAGAAGCCTCCTGGCCAGAACTCGGGGGAGGGTGCGAATCTGGTGTGCAGACTCCACAGGCAAGGAAAGAACCAAACCCTTTTCTTTCACAGCTGGGAGGTGGGTAGCCTGGGGCAAATTCTGAAGCCCTGCTGGGGCTGTTGGTGGGAACACTGTGGGAGTGAAACCAGCTCTTCGGATTGCATGGGAGCTGGGTGAGGCCTATGACTCCCGGCTTTCCCCCACTTCCCTGACAATCTGCATGACTCTGCAGAGGCAGCCATAATCCTCCTAAGAACACAACTCCATTGACCTGGGAACCTAACTCCCAACCCCCACAGCAGCAGCAGCAAGACCTGCCCAAGGAGAGTCAGCTCAGACACTCCTAGCCCTGCCCCCACCTGACGGGCCTTCCCTACCTACCCTGGTAACTGAAGACAAAGGGCATATGCTCTGGGGAGTTCTAGGGTCCCGCCCACCGCCAGTTCCTCTCCATACTACCACCACTGATGCTCTCTAGAAAGAGCCACCTCCAGCAGGAGACCAACCAGCACAAAGATAGAACATGAAACCACCAAAGCTAAGAACCCTCACAGAGTCCATTTCACCCCCCTGCCACCTCCACTGGAACAGGTGCTGGTATCCACAGCTGAGAGACCCATAGATGGTTCACATCACAGGACTCTGTGCAGACAACCCCCAATACCAGCCGGAATCCAGCTAGACCCAGAAGAGAGATAACAATTACTGTAGCTCAGCTCACAGCAAGCCACATCCATAGGAAAAGAGGGAGAGTACTACATTAAGGGAATACCCCATGGGACAAAAGAATCTGAACAACAGCCTTCAGCCCTAGACCTTCCCTCTGACAGAACCTACCCAAATGAGAAGGAACCAGAAAACCAATTCTGGTAATATGACAAAACAAGGTTCTTTAACACCCCCCAAAAAATCACACTAGCTCACTAGCAATGGATCCAAACTAAGAAGAAATCCATGATTTACCTGAAAAAGAATTCAGGAGGTTAGTTATTAAGCTAATCAGGGAAGCACCAGAGAAAGGTGAAGCCCAATGCAAGGAAACCCAAAAAAAAAAAAAAAAAAAAACAATACAAGAAGTGAAGGGAGAAATATTTAAGGAAATAGATAGCTTCAAGAAAAAACAATCAAAAATTCAGTAAACACTGAACACATTTATAGAAATGCAATATGCTCTGGAAAATCTTAGCAATAGAATTGAACAAGTAGAAGAAAGAAAATCAGATCTCAAAGACAAAGTTGTTGAATTAACCCAATTCAGCAAAGACAAAGAAAAAGAATAAGAAAATATGAACAAAGCTTCCACAAATTCTGGGATTAAGTTAAACGACCAAACCTAAGATTAATTAGTATTCCTGAGGAAGAAGAGAAATCTGAAAGTTTGGAAAATATATTTGGGGGAGTAATCAAGGAAAACTGGCTTTGCTAGAGACCTAGACATCCAAATACAAGAACCACAAAGAACACCTGGGAAATTTATCGTAAAAAGATCATCACCTAGGCACTTTGTCATCAGGTTATCTAAAGTTAAGATGAAGGAAAGAATCTTAACTGCTGTGAGACAAAAGCACCAGGTAACCTATAAAGGAAAACGTATCAGATTAACAGCATATTTCTCAGTAGAAACCCTACAAGCTAGAAAGGATTGGGGCCCAATCTTCAGCCTTCTCAAACAAAACAGTTATCAGCCAAGAATTTTGTATCCAGTGAAACTAAGTATCATTTGTGAAGGAAAGATACAGTCTTTTGCAGACAAACAAATGCTGAGAGAATTCACCACTACCAAGCCACGAATATAAGAACTGCTTAAAGGAACTCTAAATCTTAAAACTAATCCTGGAAACACATCAAAACAGAACCTCTTTAAAGCATAAATCACACAGGACCTATAAAACAAAAATACAAGTTAAGCAAAAACAAAACAAACAAACAAACAAAAAACAAGGTATACAGGCAACAGATAGCATGATGAATGCAATGGTACCTCACGTCTCACTACCAACATTGTAAATGGCCTAAATGCTCCACTTAAAATATACAGAACTGCAGAATAGATAAGAACTCACCAACCAACTATCTGTTTCCTTCAGGAGACTCACCTAACGCATAAGGACTCACATAAAGTAAAGGGGTGGAAAAAGGCATTTCATGCAAATGGACACCAAAAATGACCAGGGGTAGCTATTCTTATATCAAAAAAACGAACTTTAAAGCAACAGCAGTTAAAACAGACAAAGAGGGACATTATATAATGGTAAAAGGCCTTGTCCAACTGGAAACTATCACAATCCTACACATATATGCACCTAATACTGGAGTTCCCAAATTTATAAAACCTAATAGACCTAAGAAATGAGATAGACAGAAACATAATAATAGTGGGGGACTTCAATACTCCATGGACAGCACTAGACAGGTCATCAAGACAGAAAGTCAACAAAGAAACAATGGATTTAAACTACAGCTTGGAACAAATGGACTTAACAGATATATACAAAACATTTCATTCAACAACTGCAGAATATACATTCTATTCAACAGCACATGGAACTTTCTCTAAGATAGACAATATGATAGGCCATAAAATGAACCTCAATAAATTTAAGAAAATTAAAATTATATCAAGCACCCTTTCAGACCACAGTGGAATAAAACTGGAAATCAACTCAACTCCAAAAGGAACCTTCAAAACCATGCAAATACATGGAAATTAAATAACCTGCTCCTGAATGAGCATTGAGTCAAAAACAAAATCAAGATGAAAATTTTAAAATTCTTCAAACTGAACAACAATAATGACACAACCTATCAAAATCTCTGGGATACAGCTAAGGCAGTGCTAAGAGGAAAGTTCATAGCTCTAAACACCTACATCAAAAAGACTGAAAGAGCACAGATTGACATTCTAAGGTCACACCTCAAGGAACTAGAGAAAGAAGAACAAACCAAACCCAAACCCTGCAGAAGAAAGGAAATAACCAAATCAGAGCAGAACTAAATGAAATTGAAACAAACCCCCACAAAAAATATAAAAGATAAATAAAACGAAAAGCTGGTTCCTTGAAAAGATAAATAAAATTGATAGACAATTAGCAAAAGTAAACAAGAAAAGAAGAGAGAAAATCCAAATAACCTCATTAAGAAACAGAATGGGAGATATTACAACTGACACCACTGAAATCCAAAAGATGATTCAAGGCTGCTATGAACACCTATATGCACATAACCTAGAAAACCTAGAAGAGATAAATAAATTCCTGGAAAAATACAACCCTCCTAGCTTAAACCAGGAATAATTAGATACAGACCAATAACAAGCAGTGAGACTGAAATGATAATTAAAAGCTTACCAACAACAACAACAAAAAGTCCAGGACCAGATGGATTCAAAGCAGAATTCTACCAGACGTTCAAAGAAAAATTGGTACCAATCCTTTTGACTCTATTCCACAAGATAGAGAAAGAGAGAACCCTCCCTAATTTATTCTATGAAGCCAGCATCACCCAAATACCAAAACCAGGAAAGGACATAACCAAAAAAGAAAACTACAGACTGATATTCCTGATGAACATAGATGCTAAAATCCTTAACAAAATAATAGCTAACCGAATCCAACAACATATCAAAAAGATAATCCACCATGATCAAGTGGGCTTCATACCAGGGATGCAGGGATAGTTTAACATACACAAGTCAATAAATGTAATACACCACATAAACAGAATTAAAAACAAAAATCACAAGATTAACTAAATAGATGCAGAAAAAGCATTTGACAAAATCCAGCATCACTTTTTTTTTTTTTGAGATGGAGTCTCACACTGTTGCCCAGGCTGGAGTGCAATGGCACAATCTTGGCTCACTGCAACCTCTGCCTCCTGGGTTCAAGTGATTCTCCTGCCTCAGCCTCCTGAGTAGCTGGGCTTACAGGCGCTCACACCAGGCCTGGCTAATTTTTTGTATTTTTTAGTAGAGACAGGGTTTCACTATGTTGGCCAGGCTGGTCTCAAACTCCTGACCTCGTGATCCACCCGCCTCGGCCTTCCAAAGCACTGGGATTATAGGTGTGAGCCACCGTGCCCAGCCCAGCATCCCTTTATGATTAAAACTCTCAGTAAAATCAGTATACAAGGGACATACCTTAATGTAATAAAAGCCATCTAGGACAAACCCACAGGCAACATAATACTGAATGGGGAAAAGTTGAAAGCATTCCCTCTGAGAACTGAAACGGGGCAAGGATGCCCACTCTCACCACTCCTCTTCAACACAGTTCTAGAATCCCTAGTCAGAGCAATTGAACAAGAGAAAGAAATAAAGGGCATCCAAATCAGTAAAGAGGAAATCAAACTGTCCCTGTTTACTGACGATATGATTGTTTACCTCAAAAAACCCTGAAGACTCCTCCAGAAAGCTCCTAGAACTTATAAAAGAATTCAGCAGTTTCTGGATACAAGATTAGTGTACACAAATCAGTAGCTCTTATATCCACAACAGCAACCGAACAGAGAATCAAATCAAGAACTCAACCCCTTTTACAATAGCTGCAAAAAAATAAAATAAAATACTTAGGAATATACCTAATCAAGGAGGCAAAAGACCTCTACAAGGAAAACTACAAAACACTGCTGAAAGAAATCACAGACAACACAAACAAATGGAAACACAGCTCATGCTCATGGATAGGTAGAATCAATATTGCGAAGATGACCATACTGCCAAAAGCAATCTACAAATTCAACACAACCCCTATCAAAATACCACCATCATTCTTCACGTAATTAAAAGAAACAATTCTATAATTCATTTGGAACCAAAAAAGAGTCTGCATAGCCAAACAAGACTAAGCAAAAAGAACAAATCTGGAGGCATCACACTACCTGATTTCAAACTATACTATAAGGCCATAGTCACCAAAACAGCGTGGTATTGGTATGAAAATAGGCACATAGAGCAATGGAACAGAATAGAGAACCCAGAAATAAACCCAAATAGTTAAAGCCAACTGATATTTGACAAAGCAAACAAAAACATAAAGTGGGGAAAGGACACCCTTTTCAACAAATGGTGCTGGGATAATTGGCAAGCCACATGAAGGAGAATGAAACTGGATTCTCATCTCTCACCTTACACAAAAATCAACACAAGATGGATTAAAGACTTAAATCTAAGACCTGAAACTATAAAAATTCTAGAAGATAACATTGGAAAACTCCTTCTAAGCATTGGTTTAGGCAAGAATTTCATGACCAAGAACCCAAAAGCAAACGCAATGAAAACGATAAATAGTTGGGACATAATTAAACTAAAGAGCTTCTGCACAGCAAAAGGAACAGTCAGTAGAGTAAACAGACAACTTACAGAGTGGGAGAAAATCTTCATAATGTATACACCTGACAAAGGACTAATATCTAGAATCTGCAACAAACTCAAACAAATCAGTAAGATAAAAATAAGCAATCCCATCAAAAAGTGGGCTAAGGACATGAATAGAAAATTCTCAAAAGAAGATATACAAATGGCCAACAAACATATGAAACAATGCTTAACATCACTAATGATAAGGAAAATGCAAATCAAAACCACAATGTGATACCACCTTACTCCTGCAAGAATGGTCATAATCAAAAAATCAAAAACAATAGATGTTGGCCTGGATGTGGTGATCAGGTAATACTTCTAAACTGCTGGTGGGAATGTAAATTAGTATAGCTGACAGATGAAGCCAGTTGAGCTTCTGAGTCAGATGGTGACTTGGAGAACTTTTGTGTCTAGCTAAAGGATTGTAAATGCACCAATCAGTGCTCTGTGTCTGGCTAAAGGATTGTAAATGCACTAATCAGCCCTCTGTAAAATGGACCAATTAGCACTCTGTAAAATGGGCCAATCAGCGCTCTGTAAAAATGGACCAATCAGGAGGATGTGGGGGGGGCCAAATTAGGGAATAAAAGCTGGCCACCTGAGCCAGCAGAGGCAACCCCCTGGGGTCCTTTTCCATGATGTGGAAGCTTTGTTCTTTTGCTCTTCACAATAAATGTTGCTGCTGCTCACTCTTTGGGTCTGCACTACCTTTATGAACTGTAACACTCATCGCAAGGGTCTACGGCTTCATTGCTGAAGTCAACGAGACCATGAACCCACCAAAGGAACAAACAACTCTGGACGCGCCACCTTTAAGAGCTGTAACACTCACTGCGAAGGTCTGCGGTTTCACTCCTGAAGTCAGCGAGACCACAAACCCACCGGGAGGAACAAATGACTCTGGACACACCATCTTTGAGAGCTGTAACACTCACTGCGAGGGTCCGCGGCTTCATTCTTGAAGTCAGCAAGACCAAGAACCCACTGGAAGGATCCAATTCCGGACACACAGCCACTATGGAAAACAGTGTGGAGATTCCTTAAAGAACTAAAAGTAAAACTAACATTTGATCTAGCAATCCCACTACTGGGTATCTACCCAGAGGAAAAGAAGTTATTGTATGAAAAAGATACTTGCACATGGTTTTGTTTTTGTTTTTGTTTTTTTGAGATGGAGTTTCACTCTTGTTTCCCAGGCTAGAGTGCAGTGGCATGATCTCAGCTCACCGCAACCTCCACCTCCAGGTTCAACCAATTCTCCTGCCTCAGCCTCCCAGATAGCTGGGATTACAGGCATGCACCATCACACCCAGCTAATTTTTGTAGTTTTAGCAGAGACGGGGCTTCACCATGTGGGCCAGGCCGATTTTGTACTCCTGACCTCAGGTAATTCACCCAGCTAGGCCTCTCAAAGCCCTGGGATTACAGGTGTGAGCTACCGTACCTAGCCCAAGCACACGCATGTTTATAGCAGCACAATTTGCATTGCAAAATTGTGGAACCAACCCAAATGCCCATCAATCAATGAATGGATAAAGAAACTGTTATATATATATATATATATTTTTATATATATATATATTTATATATATATATATATATATATATATATATATATATATATATACTGGAATTACAGGCATGAGCCACCGCACCCGGCCCAAGCACACGCATGTTTCTAGAAGCACAATTTGATTGTGGAACCAACCCAAATGCCCATCAATGAGTGGCTAAAGGAACTGTGATATATATATATACACATATATTCCATCATATATATATATTCCATCATATATATATTCCATCATATATATACCATCATATATATACCATCATATATATATTCCATCATATATATTCCATCATATATACTCCATCATATATATATTGCATCATATATATTCCATCATATATATATTTGCATCATATATATTCCATCATATATATTCCATCATATATATACCATCATATACATATATATTCCATCATATACATACATATATATGTATGTATATATATGTACGTATATATGTATGTATATGATGGAATTCTACTCAGCCGTAAAAAGGAATGAATTAACAGCATTTGCAGTGACCTGGATGAGATTGGAGACTATTATTCTAAGTGAAGTAACTCAGGAATGGAAAACCAAACATTGTGTGTTCTCACTGATATGTTAGAGCTAAGCTATGAGGATGCAAAGGCATGAGAATGATGCAATGGACTTTGGGGACTTGGGGGGAAGGGTGGGAGGGGAGCGAGGAATAAAAGACTACAAATACGGTGTCGTGTATACTGCTTAGGTGATGGGTGCACCAAAATCTCACAAATCACAATAAAGAACTTACATAACAAAATACCACCTCTACCCCAATAATCTACGGAAATTTTTTTAAAAAAAGATTAAATGAAGTCAGAGTAGAGCTTGAATCTGATAGGACTGTAGCTCTCTCTCTCTCTTTCTCGCTCTCTCTCTCTCTCTCTCGCTCGCTCTCTCTCACTGTCGTGTGAAGAACACAGCAAAAAGTTAGCCAGCTTTTTGCACACCAGGAAGAGAGTCCTTGCCAGGTTCTTGGACGTCCAGCATCAAGAACTATGAGAAAATAATTTTCTCTTGTTTAAGCCACTCAGTCTATGATATTTTGTTATTGCAGCCCAAGCTAAGACAAACACTGTTAACTTCCTGTTGGAAAACTTATTCCATGGAGACAGCTACAACTCCAAAAGACATGGCTATATATCTGTCACTCCAACCTACATGATATTAATTGAGATATCATATTTGATATGCTTTAGTTCAGGAGAATCATAAACCCTGGAATCAATAGGGACCATAGACAATTTCTAGTCTGGGGATTTCAAACTGCATTGTTAGAACCTCTCAGGGCCTGCCACAGGCAGAGGAGAGTTTATATTTGAGCAACTACTACGTACTAGACACAGTGCCTGGAGAGTCACCTATGGTACAAGGTTCCTGTCATCTTGAAGCTTACATTCTAATGGGGAGAGACAGATAATAGACAAATAAAAGAGTAAATAGCCAAGATAATGATAGACTGTCCTATGAAGGAAATAATAGGTTAAATAGGATGGTCAGGGGAGGCCTCTTTGGGAAGTGGGGCCATGAGAAGAAAGAGGAGTAACTTCTTAGGTGGAGGGAACAACAGGTTCCAAGGCCCAAATGTGCAAAAAGGCTGCAGGTGGCCTAGGAAAGATGGAATCCAGAATACCTAGCACATACGGAGCAAAGGGGAGAGGGTGTGAGATGAGACTGCAGAAGCAGGCAAGAGCCAGCCCATGCAAGACCGTGAACATCTTGGTAGAGGATTTTAGGCTTTATGAGCAAAAGAATGACACTGGACATTTTTCAAGCAGAAGAATGCACAACTGTAGGATTCTCCTGGTTGCTATATAAGGAATGAGTTAAGGGGAGGCAGGAATGGAAGCTGGAAGACCATTTATGGGGCCTTTGGAGAAATGCAGGTGAGAGAGTATAGGGAGGAGAAGGTTATATTCTGGAGGTAGACTTGCTGCTAAATTGGATAAAGGAAGGGAAAGAAAGAGAAGACTTAAGAGTAACCTAGGCTGAGCGCGGTGGCTCATGCCTGTAATTCCAGCACTTTGGGAGGCCAAGGCGGGTGGATCACCTGAGGTCAGGAGTTCGAGACCAGCCTGACCAACATGGAGAAAACCCATCCCTACTAAAAATACAAAATTAGCTGGGTGTGGTGGCACATGCCTGTAACTACTCGGGAGGCTGAGGCAGGAGAATTGTTTGAACTCGGGGGGCAGAGGTTGCAGTGAGCCGAGATTGAGCCACTGCACTCCAGCCTGGGCAAAAAGTGAAACTCCATCTCAAAAAAAAAAAAAAAAAGAGTAACATAAATTCTGAGTTCAATCAATTAAGTGTTACCACTCACTGAGGAGAAAGACTCAGAGATGAGCAGATTTGGGAACTGGCAGAATCCAGAGTTCACTTTGGAGCAAGCGAGTTTTGAATGCCTATTAACCACTCCAGTGGAGCAGTGAGATAGGGTGTATGAACTACGAAGTCCAGAGAGTGGAGGCTGCAGCTGGAACTGGAGTGGGGAAGAGTGTAAGTCAGTACTCTTTTGACTGCAAGAGACAAAAATTCAACTCAAGTAGCTTAAGCAAAATAAGTAACTAAACAAAAATTGAATACAATAATATTAGTGAACTTTCAGCTCACATAACCAGTAAACCCAAGGATGGGCTTCAGGCCCAGCTGGACCCAGAGACTCATATAATGCCATGGATGATGCCTCTCTCCATTGCTTGGTTCTTCCTTCCTCGATATACTGGATGAGGTGGCACCATCTCATAGGTCCTCTACACAGGAGTCCAGAGAAAGGGGAAACACTTTCCCACAGCCCATATGCTGAGGCTTCAGGACAATTCTCATTGGCACAAATTGAGTCATAAGCCCATCTCTGAACTTATCATGCATTCAAAAAATAAAAGGAGAACATGACTAGTGTGGGTTGTGAGCCAGTGCAATGGGTCAAACTGGGGAAAGGAAGCCACAGAGCACAGAGATAAACAACCTTACCAACCTCTGATGAAGGGAAAAGTAGTTGCTCCCCAAAAGAATAAGTAGGGTACTTTATCAGACAGTGGGGATGGCTGCTAGATGATGAGTAACGTTAGTTATTGTAACAAGCAAATCCCAACATTTCTATGTCTGAACACATTAAAATGCTATTTCCTGCTCACATAATTTTTCTTTTTTGAGACAGGGTCTTGCTGTGTCACCCAGGCTGGAGGGCAGTGACATGATCTCAACTCACTGCAGCTTGGCTCTTCCTGGCTCAAGCCACCCTCCCACCTCAGCCTCCTGAGTAGTCGGGACCACAGGCATGAGCCACCATGCCCAACCACTCACGTAATCTGCGTGTTCTTGATCTGGCAGCTTTCTTTGAAGCAGTGATTTGAGGAAACGGGTTTCTTCTCTTCTGTATCTGTGCCAGCTTCAACAAGTGGCTTCTAAATTTCTAACAATAAGCCAGGCATGGTGGCTTATGCCTATAATCCCAGCACTTTGGGAGGCTAAGGCGGGCAGATTGCTTGAGCTGGGGAGTTCGAGACCAGCCTGGGAAAATTGGCAAAACCCCATCTGTATGTAAAAAATAAGACAAAAATAAAATAAAAATTTAAAAACAAACAAAAAAATAAAATAGTAGCACTCACTCCTCTCAAGCCAGCAGAAACGCGTGAAGAAGATTAAGAAGACACACCCATTTCTTCACCACCTCTGGTCACATACAGAACTAGCCATGGGGCCCCACTATGTGAAAGGAAGTCTTACAAAAGTCATACCTGGCTGGGCAACCGCTCCCAGCAGCCACTCTGCACAATGGGAGGGAAACCTAAGCCTTTGGTGGACAGCAGCCATGTCTCCCACAGGTGCTGAGCAGACAAGGAGCAGATGTCCATCTCTAGCATCCATCCAGCAGTCCTGCACAGGACGCAGAGTGATCAGCCTGGGCTTACTCCATGCTTTTCTGGGCTGGTCTCTCTCACAGTGAAGCTCCATGTTTATGATTCTTGGCCCTAGATGTATATTAGAATCACTTGTTGCCGGGCATAGTGGCTCATGCCTGTAATCCCAACACTTGGGAGGCTGAGGTGGGAGGATCACTTGAGCTGAGTTCAAGACCAGCCTGGGCAACACAGAGAAACCTCATCTCTACTAACATTAAAAAAAAAAAAAAAAAGAAAAATCAGCTGGGTTTGGTAGCACATCCCTATAGTCCCACCTACTTGGGAGGGGTGGGCTGAGATGGGAGGATAACTTGAGCCCAAGAGGTTAAGGCTGCAGTGAGCTGTGATTGTGCCACTGCACTCCAGCGTGGGTGACAGAGCAAGGCCCATATCCATGTTCAGACTGATTGAATCAGTCTTTCATGGGTAGAGCCTGACATCATTATTTGGGTAAAACTCCTTTGAAGTGGCTCTAACGTGTACCCAGGAATGAGAACCATTTGGCTTAAATAAAAGAAAGACATTTGGCTGGGCACAGTGGCTCACGCCTGTAATCCCAGCACTCTGGGAGGCCGAGGTGGGCAGATCATCTGAGGTCAGGAGTTCAAGACCAGCCTGACCAACATGGAGAAACCCTGTCTCTACTAAAAATACAAAATTAGCCAGGCATGGTGGCACATGCCTGTAATCCCAGCTACTCCGGAGGCTGAGGCAGGAGAATTGCTGGAACCTGAGAGGTGCAGGCTGCAGTAAGCCAAGATCGCGCCATTACACTCCAGCCTGGGCAACAAGAGCGAAACTCCATCTCAAAAAAAAAAAAGAAAAGAAAAAAAGAAAGACATTTAATAGTTCTCAGTAATAAAGAGAGGAACCAACTGTCTTTTAAAACTGTAGTCTTAAAAATTTGAAGGAAGAAACCCAGTGAATCCCATCTTGGGACAGGTGGCCATCACTATACTGGGGACCATAGCAAAAAAAAAAAAAAAAAGAAAAATGTGTCAGACAAAACTACAAATGTTCAGCACGGTGTTCAAACACACACTGGGCATGGCAGCAAGATCAGAGGATGGGAGATGAGAAAGAAGCGGGACTGAAGCCTACACGTTCAAGGAGTTTGTCTCAGAAGGAAACTGCAAAATAAAGACCATCCCTGACATGTTGACATTGATGCTGAAAGGGAGAGAGAGCCCTGAAGGCTGGGCGTGGTGGCTCACGCCTGTAATCCCAGCACTTTGGGAGGCCAAGGCGGGCGGATCACCTGAGGTCAGGAGTTAAAGACCAGCCTGACCAACGTGGAGAAACCCCATCTCTACTAAAAATCCAAAATTAGTTGGGTGTGGTGGCGCATGCCTGTAATACCAGCTACTCTGGAGGCTGAGGCAGGAGAATCGCTGGAACCTGACAGGCGGAGGTTGTGGTAAGCCAAGATTGCACCTTTGCACTCCAGCCTAGGCAACAAAAGTAAAACTCCACCTCAAAAAATAAAAAAAATAAAATAAAAAATAAAAGGAAAGCCCTGGAGGAGTGACTCTTGAGACAGAAGGTTTGACACACTCAAAGTGAGAAAATCGATCACTCAGTATACACCATGCACAGGCCCGAATCTGGCCCCAAATATCTCATTTTGTCTGAAAAAAATGAAAATGTCACTTTCGACACCCCCCCAACCAAAATCTCAATTTGTTTACAAGAACCACGTAAAGAATCTTATTCCTTAACCATTTGATGGTTGAGTTCCCCAAAAATAGAAACTAAAGCCACACACTGTCTTTCATCTGCCCTCTTTGCAGGGGTACATTCACTTTGGGCTCATCCCAGGCATTCTTACAGAAAAGCTTAACCAAATAAAAATAAGCTTTTTAGGGGGTAAAAAACTGTTTTGTAAACAATGATATACTTTGGGACTAAGGAGAAAATGAAAGGATACATTTAAAACATGTATATCAAGAAGTAAATAAAAACATCAGTGGAATTACTTTATTAAGTCAGAAAATTACAGCATTTTTGTACATGAAAAAGCTTTCACCCTACAACTAATAAGGTACAAATACAAGGCATTCTGTAGGAATTATCATGCACTGTGGTGGAAAGAACACTAAGGCAGGAAGTGGGTTCCAGAACTAGTCTGGTGAATGTTCCATGTGCTGATGAAAAGAACGTGTGTTCTGCAGCTATTAGAGTGTTCTGCAGCTATTAGAATGCTCTGTAAATGTCAGGTCCATTTGGTGTAAAGTGCAATTTAAATCCAATATTTATTGGTTTTATGTCTAGAAAATCTGTCCAATGCTGAGAGTAGAGTGAAGTCCTCAACTACTATTGTATTAGAGTCTATTTCTCCCTTTAAATCTAATAACATTTGCTTTATATCTGGGTCATCCAGTGTGGGGTACATATATATTTATAATTATAATATCCTCAGGCCTGGCACAGTGGCTCATGCCTATAATCCCAGCACCTTAGGAGGCCAAAGCAGGAGGACTGCTTTGAGACCCAGAGTTTGAGACTAGCCAGGCAACATAGCATAACCCCATCTCTAAAAAAAAATTTTCTTAATAAAAAAATATGATTATATCTTGCATGAATTGATCCTTGTATCATTACATAATGACCTTTTTTCTCTCTTTTTACAGTTTTTGACTTAAAGTCTATTTTATCTCATGTAAGTATATTATTTCTGCTCTTTTTTGGCTTCCATTTGTATCCAATATCTTTCTCCATACCTTCACTTTTGGCCTGTCTTTACAGGTGAGGTTTCTTGTAGGCAGCATATAGTCGAGTCATGATGGTGGTTTTTAATCCATTCAGTCAATCTATATCTTTTAAGTGGGAGAATTTAATCCACTTACATTCAAGGTTATCATCAATAGAGGTGCAGACTTTTTAAACAAATCTCTTCCCAGGAGAACCACTTGTTTTTTGAGAGACAGGATCTCTTTCACCCAGACTGGAGTGCAGTGTAGACTCACACTGTAATCACAGCTCACTGTAGACTCCAACTCATGACCTCAAGGGATCCTCCCAACTCAGCCTCTCAAGTATCTGGGACTATAGGGGTGTGCCAGCATGCCCAGCTAAATTTTAACTTTCTGTAGAGATGGGGTCTTGCTTTGTTGCCCAGGCTGGTCTCAAACTCCTGGACTCAAGAGATCCTCCTGCATTGGCCTCCCAAAGCACAGAGATTACAAGTATAGGCCAAAACACTCAGCCTTGATAGGTGAAGACTTACTTGTGTCATTTTTTAAATTGTTTTCTGGTAAAAATGCTAACAGTAACTAGGAGCTAAAAGATTCATTTGTTTTTTTCCTCCAGGCATCCGCTCTGAGCCCCAGTGAAGAATGGTGGCAGCTGTAAGCACTACCAGCAAGTATAACCTACGGGTTGGAGAACTTTGTTTAAAGGATATAAGTTGTGTGCCTTCTGTAAATGACGATTTAATAATATCAATATCCATTTATCCTCTATAATCATAGTCAATACACAGAGAAAACCAAAAAATGCCAGACTTGGGTTGGGTTCCAAGATGGCCGAATAGGAACAGCTCCAGTCTACAGCTCCCAGCGTGAGCGACGCAGAAGACAGGTGATTTCTGCATTTCCAACTGAGGTACCAGGTTCATCTCACTGGGGCTTGTTGGACAGTGGGTGTAGGACAGTGGGTGCAGCCCACTGAGCATGAGCTGAAGCAGGGCAAGGCATGGCCTCACCCGGGAAGGCAAGGGGTCAGGGAATTCCCTTTCCTAGCCAAGGGAAGCTGTGACAGACAGCACCTGGAAAATTGGGTCACTCCCACCCTAATACTGCGTTTTTCCAATGGTCTTAGCAAACGGCACACCAGGAGATTATATCCTGTGCATGGCTCGGAGGGTCCCACGCCCATGGAGCCTTGCTCATTGCTAGCACAGCAGTCTGAGATCGAACTGCAAGGTGGCAGTGAGGCTAGGGGAGGGGAGCCCACCATTGCTGAGGCTTCAGTAGGTAAATAAAGCAGCCGGGAAGCTCAAACTGGGTGGAGCCCACTGCAGCTCAAGGAGGCCTGCCTGCCTCTGTAGACTCCACCTCTGGGGGCATGGCATAGCCGAACAAAAGGCAGCAGAAATCTCTGTAGACTTCAATGTCCCTGTCTGACAGCTTTGAAGAGAGTAGTGGTTCTCCCAGCACGGAGTTTGAGATCTGAGAATGGAGAGACTGCCTCCTCAGGTGGGTCCCTGACCCCCGAGTAGCCTAATTGGGAGGCACCCCCAAGTAGGGGCAGACTGACACCCCACATGGCCGGGTACCCCTCTGAGATGAAGCTTCCAGAGGAATGATCAGGCAGCAACATTTGCTGTTCAGCAATATTCGCTGTTCTACAGCCTCCACTGTGATACCCAGGCAAACAGGGTCCGGCGTGGACCTCCAGCAAACTCCAACAGACCTGCAGCTGGTGGTCCTGACTATTAGAAGGAAAACTAACAAACAGAAAGGACATCCACACCAAAACCCCATCTGCACATCACCATCACCAAAGACCAAAGGTAGATAAAACCACAAAGATGGGGAAAAAACAGAGCAGAAAAGCTGAAAATTCTAAAAATCAGATCACCTCTCCCCCTCCAAAGGAACATAGCTCCTTGCCAGCAACAGAACAAAGCTGGATGGAGAATGACTTTGACGAGTTGAGAGAAGAAGGCTTCAGATGATCAAACTTCTCCAAGCTAAAAGAGGAAGTTCGAACCCATCACAAAGAACCTAAAAACCTTGAAAAAAGATTAGACAAATGGCTAACTAGAATAACCAGCATACAGAAGTCCTTAAATGACCTGATGGAGCTGAAAACCATGGCATGAGAACTACGTGAGGAATGCACAAGCTTCAGTAGCCAATTCGATCAACTGGAAGAAAGGGTATCAGTGATTGAAGATCCGATGAATGAAATGAAGTGAGAAGAGAAGTTTAGAGAAAAAAGAGTAAAAAGAAACGAACAAAGCTTCCAAGAAATATGGGACTATGTGAAAAGACCAAATCTACGTCTGATTGGTGTACCTGAAAGTGACGGGGAGAATGGAACTAAGCTGGAAAACACTCTGCAGGATATTATCCAGGAGAACTTCCCCAACCTAGCAAGGGAGGACAACATTCAAATTCAGGAAATACAGAGAACGCCACAAAGATACTCCTCGAGAAGAGCAACTCCAAGACACATAATTGTCAGATTCACCAAAGTTGAAATGAAGGAAAAAATGTTAAGGGCAGCCAGAGAGAAAGGTCAGGTTACCCACAAGGGGAAGCCCATCAGACTAACAGCTGATCTCTTGGCAGAAACTCTACAAGCCAGAAGAGAGTGGGGGTCAATATTCAACGTTCTTGAAGAAAAGAATTTTCAACCCAGAATTTCATATCCAGCCAAACTAAGCTTCATAAGTGAAGGAGAAATAAAATCCTTTACAAACAAGCAAATGCTGAGAGATTTTGTCACCACCAGGCCTGCCCTACAAGAGCTCCTGAAGGAAGCACTAAACATGGAACGGAACAACCAGTACCAGCCACTGCAAAAACATGCCAAATTGTAAAGACCATTGAGGCTAGGAAGAAACTGCATCAACTAACGAGCAAAATAACCAGCGAACATCCTAATGAAAGGATCAAATTCACACATAACAATATTAACCTTAAATGTAAATGGGCAAAATGCTCCAATTAAAAGACACAGACTGGCAAACTGGATAAAGAGTCAAGACCCATCAGTGTGCTGTATTCAGGAAACCCATCTCACATACAGAGACACACACACATAGGCTCAAAATAAAGGGATGGAGGAAGATCTACCAAGCAAACGGAAAACAAAAAAAAAAGGCAGGGGTTGCGATCCTAGTCTCTGATAAAACAGACTTTAAACCAACAAAGACCAAAAGAGACAAAGAAGGCCATTACATGATAGTAAAGGGATCAATTCAACAAGAAGAGCTAACTATCTTAAATATATATGCACCCAATACAGGAGCACCCAGATTCATAAACCAAGTCCTTAGAGACCTACAAAGAGATTTAGACTCCCACACAATAACAATGGGAGACTTTAACACCCCACTGTCAACATTAGACAGATTAACGAGACAGAAAGTTAACAAGGATATCCAGGAATTTAATTCAGCTCTGCACCAAGTGGACTTAATAGACATCTACAGAACTCTGCACCCCAAATCAACAGAATATACATTGTTCTCAGCACCACATCGCACCTATTCCAAAATTGACCACATAGTTGGAAGTAAAGCACTCCTCAGCAAGTGTAAAAGAACAGAAATTATAACATACTGTCTCAGACCACAGTGCAATCAAACTAGAACTCAGGATTAAGAAACTCACTCAAAACCACTCAACTACATGGAAACTGAACAACCTGCTCCTGAATGACTACTGGGTACATAACAAAATGAAGGCAGAAATAAAGATGTTCTTTGAAACCAATGAGAACAAAGACACAACATACCAGAATCTCTGGGACACATTTAAAACAGTGTGTAGAGGGAAATTTATAGCACTAAGTGCCCACAAGAGAAAGCAGGAAAGATCTAAAATTGACACTCTAACATCACAATTAAAAAAATTAGAGAAGCAAGAGCAAACACATTCAACAGCTAGCAGAAGACAAGAAATAACTAAGATCAGAGCAGAACTGAAGGAGACAGAGACACAAAAAAACCTTCAAAAAATGAATGAATCCAGGAGCTGGTTTTTTGAAAAGATAAACACAATTGATAGGCCGCTGGCAAGACTAATAAAGAAGAAAAGAGAGAAGAATCAAATAGATGCAATAAAAAATGATAAAGTGGATATCACCACCAATCCCACAGAAATACAGAGTACACAGAGAATACTATAAACACCTCTACGCAAATAAACTAGAAAATCTAGAAGAAATGGATAAATTCCTGGACACATACACCCTCTCAAAACTAAACCAGGAAGAAGTTTAATCCCTGAATAGACCAATAACAGGCTCTGAAATTGAGGCAATAATTAATAGCCTACCAACCAAAAAAAGTCCAGGACCAGATGGATTCACAGCCAAATTCTACCAGAGGTACAAGGAGGAGCTGGTACCATTCCTTCTGAAACTATTCCAATCAATAGAAAAAGAGGGAATCCTCCCTAACTCATTTTATGAGGCCAGCATCATCCTGATACCAAAGCCTGGCAGAGACATAACAAAAAAGAGAATTTTAGACCAATATCCCTGATGAAAATCAATGCAAAAATCCTCAATAAAATACTGGCAAACTGAATCCAGCAGCATATCAAAAAGCTTATCCACCATGATCAAGTGGGCTTCATCCCTGGGATGCAAGGCTGGTTCAACATACACAAATCAATAAAAGTAATCCAGCATATAAACAGAACCAAAGACAAAAACCACATGATTATCTCAATAGATGCAGAAAAGGCCTTGGACAAAATTCAACAGCCCTTCATGCTAAAAACTCTCAATGAATTAGGTATTGATGAGACATATCTCAAAATAATAAGAGCTATCTATGACAAACCCACAGCCAATATCAGACTGAATGGGCAAAAACTGGAAGCATTCCCTTTGAAAACTGGCACAAGACAGGGATGCCCTCTCTCACCACTCCTATTCAACATAGTGTTGGAAGTTCTGGCCAGGGCTATCAGGCAGGAGAAAGAAATAAAGGGTATTCAATAAGGAAAAGAGGAAGTCAAATTGTCCCTGTTTGCAGATGACATGATTTTATATTTAGAAAACCCCATCATCTCAGCCCAAAATCTCCTTAAGCTGATAAGCAACTTCAGCAAAATCTCAGGATACAAAATCAATGTGCAAAAATCACAAGCATTCTTATACACCAATAACAGACAAACAGAGAGCCAAATCATGAGTGAACTCCCATTCACAATTGCTTCAAAGAGAATAAAATACCTAGGAATCCAGCTTACAAGGGATGTGAAGGACCTCTTCAAGGAGAACTACAAACCACTGCTCAATGAAATAAAAGAGGACACAAACAAATGGAAGAACATTCTATGCTCATGGATAGGAAGAATCAATATCGTGAAAATGGCCATACTGCCTAAGGTAATTTATAGATTCAATGCCATCCCCATCAAGCTACCGATGACTTTCTTCATAGAATTGGAAAAAAACTACTTTAAAGTTCATGTGGAACCAAAAAAGAGCCTGCATTGCCAAAACGATCCTAAGCCAAAAGAACAAAGCTGGAGGCATCACGCTACCTGATTTCAAACTATACTACAAGGCTGCAGTAACCAAAACAGCATGGTACTGGTACCAAAACAGAGACATAGACCAATGGAACAGAACAGAGCCCTCAGAAATAATACTACACATCTACAGCTATCTGATCTTTGACAAACCTGACAAAAACAAGAAATGGGGAAAGGATTCCCTATTTAATAAATGGTGCTGGGAAAACTGGCTAGCCACATGTAGAAAGCTGAAACTGGATCCCTTCCTTACACCTTATACAAAAATTAATTGAAGATGGATTAAAGACTTAAATGTTAGACCTAAAACCATAAAAACCCTAGAAGAAAACCTAGGCAGTACCATTCAGGACATAGGCATGGGCAAGGACTTCATGTCTAAAACACCAAAAGCAATGGCAACAGAAGCCAAAATTGACAAATGGGATCTCATTAAACTCAAGAGCTTCTGCACAGCAAAAGAAACTACCATCAGAGTGAACAGGCAACCTACACAATGGGAGAAAATTTTTGCAATCTACTCATCTGACAAAGGGCTAATATCCAGAATCTACAAGGAACTCAAACAAACTTACAAGAAAAAAACAAACCCCATCAAAAAGTAGGTGAAGGATATGAAGAGACACTTCTCAAAAGAAGACATCCATGCAGCTAACAGACACATGAAAAAATGCTCATCATCACGGGCCATCGGAGAAATGCAAATCAAAACCACAATGAGATACCATCTCACACCAGTTAGAATGGCAATCATTAAAAAGTCAGGAAACAACAGGTGCTGGAGAGGATGTGGAGAAATAGGAACACTTTTACACTGTTGGTGGGACTGTAAACTAGTTCAACCATTGTGGAAGACAGTGTGGCAATTCCTCAGGGGTCTAGAACTAGAAATACCATTTGACCCAGCCATCCCATTACTGGGTATATACCCAAAGGATTATAAATCATGCTGCTATAAAGACACATGCACACGTATATTTATTGTGGCACTGTTCACAATAGCAAAGACTTGGAACCAACCCAAATGTCCATCAATGATAGACTGGTTTAAGAAAATGTGGCACATATACACCATGGAATACTATGCAGCCATAAAAAAGGAAGAGTTCATGTCCTTTATAGGGACATGGATGAAGCTGGAAACCATCATTCTCAGCAAACTATTGCAAGGACAAAAAACCAAACACCGCATGTTCTCACTCATAGATGGGAATTGAACAATGAGAACACATGGACACAGGAAGGGGAACATCACACACCGGGGCCTGTTGAGGGGTGGGGAGAGGGGGGAGGGATAGCATTAGGAGATATACCTAATGTAAATGACGAGTTAATAGGTGCAGCACCCCAACATGGCACATGCATACATATGTAACAAACCTGCATGTTGTACACATGTACCCTAGAACTTAAAGTATAATTAAAAAATAAATAAACAAAAAATAAAATGCCAGAGTTGGCACCTTAAGATCCTCTTTCACAGCAAAGGAGCAGGACTAAAACCAGGCACTTGACCAATATCCCACAGGTGCTTCGGTAAAATCTCCAAGACCAGGACCCAGGTCTTCTAGTACCTAATTCGATGTTCTTTCCATGCCCACACAAAGGCAAGCAGCAGAAGGAGGAGCAAGCATAAGGCCTTCCCAGTCACCACAGCCATGCTGTCAAACCTCTCTGTGGATATGCTGTGTTAACTTCTGAGCCTTGGGGATACCCATATTTACAATATGATAAATACAGTAAGTCATATTGTTTAATATTTGGATATGGGCCCAGACGCACAAATGAACAAGAACCTCATGTCCTGGGACTTCATGGAGCACAAATTATAGTGGGCAGAGAGGCAAACTTAGAATCACCGTGACGCTGGGCATCGAGAATACTGGGTGCAACAATGGGACACACTGAAAGATGACTAGCATGTCATAGGAACTTGAAAGCATTCGTGCTCCTTCCTTTTCACAAACTGAGAAATCTTAAATTTTTTAAAATGTGTCCCAGAAGCATCTTGACAACAGAAGCACTCTCATTACTGTAAAGGCCACAATGAATAGCAGACAGCATGACTTCACCGCAGACAGCATGACTTCACCCTAGACAGGTCATGCCAACTTCACATCCCTTTCCAAATAGTACGCCAGTACTATACCAAATAGTATACCACTTTAGGAAGAGTGGTACCAGGTGGTAAGCTCCTATATTCCAATGACCAGAGTAAAATATCACCAGAACTTTATGTAAAATACATCTTGTAAAAGTATGATTACTTTATTTTTCAGAGTTAAGGCAATATTCTGTGGTTGGTTAATGTTCTAAGATGTTACAAGGACTTTAAGACACAGGGTCTCACACTGTCACCCAGGCTGGAGTGCAGTAGCACAATCATAGCTCACTACAGCTGCAAACTCCTGGGCCTGTGATCCTTCTGCCTTAGCTTCTTAGTAGCTGGGATGATAGGTGTGAGTAACCACACCCAGCTATTATGAGAAATATATAAAATACTATTTGTGATCATGTTATTTATAAGAAATATATATATTGTCTCAATCCTTGCTTGGTCTCTTGGCTCCTAAACCCCTTGAAGTATCTTTTGTTTGCCAATGAAATGATTGGTGGCTGGGAGCCTCTAGGTAGCTTCAGGACGGGGGGCTGCTTACCAGAAAGACCAAGGCAAGATTGGAGGGTTTGGACTCCCAGCCTCAGCCCCCAACCTCCAGAAAGGGGAGAGAGGCTGAAGGTTGAGTTAATCGCCAATTGCCAATGGTAATGCTGACATAATGAAGCCTCTTAAAACCCCAAAGGGTCGGGGTCCAGATGAGCTTCTGGGTAGCTGATGATGTGGAGAGAGCATGAAAGCTCCATACCCCTTCCCACATGCCTTGCCCTGTGCATCTCTTCCATCTGGCTGTTCATCTGTATTCTTTGAAATATCCTTTACAAGCCAGAGGCAGTGGCTCACACCTGTAATCTCAGCACTTTGGGAGGCTGAGGTGGGTGGATGACTTGAGGTCAGGAGTTTGAGACCAGCCTGGCCAACAGAGTGAAACCCCATCTCTACTAAAAATACAAAAATTAGGTGGGCGTGGTGGTGCACACTTGTAATCCCAGCTACTTGGGAGGCTGAGGCATGAGAATCGCTTGAACTCAGGAGGTGGAGGTTGCAGTGAGTTGAGACTGCACCACCGCACTCCAGCCTGGGTGACACAGTGAGACTCCATCTCTAAATAAAAAAATAAATAAATGAAATCTCCTTTACAATAAATTAGTATTGTAACCAATATGTAGTTTTAATAGAGTAATAAAATTAAAAATGGGTAAACATAAGTAGAGTGTTTCTCTGTGTTCTGGGAGCTGCTCTAGCAAATAAATCAAAACCAAGGAAGGGGTCACGGGAACCCCACTTTATAGCCAGTCAGTCAGAAGTACAGGGACTTGCGATTGGTATCTGGAGTGGGGGCAGTCTTGTGGGCTGAGCCCTCCACCTGTGGGATCTGACTCCAATTCCAGGTAGACAGTGTCAGAATTGAATTATAGGACATCCAGCTGGTGTCCACTGGACAACCTGGTGTAAAAGTATTGAGTGGTATGTGACAACAGCAAAAACACTTTGGTTTTGTCGTATATCCCTAATACTATACTTTATCAGATGATGTTATTACAGATATGACTGGAGATACAGGTCTTGGTCTTAAGAGTAATATTTCAACTACCCATTATTTACTATTCCTTTCCCATGGAAACTCAGTGAAAATGATAGAAGATTATAGGATTTTTAATGTTTTTGACATGCAAGCATAATGCAGACCTCTTTGATGGTTGACAGATTCTTTTATTAACAGTCAAAAACTTCACACAATTGGAAAATAAATGTTTCTTCAATGAATAATCAAACAAAAATTATCCAGGACCTTATAGGATTTTCAGTATGTACCAGGCTTGATGCACATCTTAGAAGACAGGACATTATCTTGCTGGGATCATTAGGGTATGACTGAAAATGAGAAACAGTAATTTTTAAAACATTTACCTAATAATAGCTTTCCCAAACAGTAGTTCCCCTGAAATTAAAACAGGAAATACAATTTATGTTTATACCTGGTTTTAGATATGACTCAATATACATAAATTTTAACTTTATGGTTTGGTATTACTTTTTTAAAGGCGCTCAATAGAAATTCAAATCTCACTTTAAGACCATGAATTTCAAGTTGCAATGAAGTGTACAATAAAGTTGTAATTTCTCAACATCAAAGTTTAATTATTACAAAATAGTTCAAGCAACAGATAGAATTTCAAAAACAGTATTTGCTTTGCTTCCTTGTTTTGCTCCAACACTCATCATGCTAAGGTTTTTGAAGCACAGCTATGACTAGGGCAGGCACTGCTGATTCAGTCACAAAAACCCTTCTTGGATGAACAATACTTGTTCTTTTCAGAAGAAAAGCAATTTTACTTTTTCTATTTCTATTATGAAAAACAGAGCTAAACAATTTTTGTATTTTTAGTAGAGACAGGGTTTCACCACGTTGGCCACGCTGGTCTTGAACTCCTTCAAGTGTTCTGCCTGCCTTGGCCTCCCAAAGTGCTGGGATTACAGATGTGAGTCACCCCGCCCAGCCCTAAACAATCTTAAAGTCTCCTTTTCCACCAGATGACTAAAATCTTTAGTTTGTAAATTCCCTTAGTCTCTTAAAATCAATCTATCCAGAAGACAAGAAAGACAAACTTAGTCAAGGAAAGAATGCTTCCTCACTCTCTCACCAGAAAGCCAAAGCAAAAATAGAGCCCCATAGAAATTTCAACATTGAACATTTTTTAAATCTTAAAGCTTAGTAGGAATCAAAAAGCTTTATATAAGTCAGCAGATCTGCAAACCTTGTTAGTTCAATACAAACCATGATCTAGCAGACAACTTATATTCAAAAGCTCATCTTTCAAAAGGTTCCACCTTGCCCATCTATTTAAACAGTCACGACCTTCTTTAGAGAGGCAAGCAGTAATCTTACATGACACATTAAAGCTGTTTCACTGTGACACATATATAATGAAAAGTAATCAGTCTCCAAAGTTTTTCCAATCCACAAGCATGCATACACACACACACATACACACACCACTTTCGTACTCTTGTCTCTAATAATTTTTAAAGCCTACTTTTCTAACTGAATTTTAAAAGTACCTTGAATTTAAATTTTTTTTAAACTTCAGTCTTCAATATTGAAACTGCTAAGTTACCCCATTTTTCCATGAAAAAAAAAATAGAAAAATAAACTTGGGGAAAAAATTAAAAATAAAAAATAAACTTGGGAAAACATTACTAAATAGGTTTAAGAAAAAAGCCTATATAGGCCAGGTGCAGTGGCTCACACCTGTAATCCCAGCACTTTGGGAGGCTGAGCCAGATGGATCACTTGAGGTCAGGAGTTCGAGACCACCCTGGCCAACATGGTGAAACCCTGTCTCTGCTAAAAATACAAAAAGTAGCCAGGTGTGGTAGCATGCACCTGTAATCCCAGCTACTCAGGAGGCTGAGGTGGGACAATCACTTGAACCCGGGAAGTGGAGGTTGCAGTGAGCTGAGGTCGCGCCACTGCACTCCAGCCTGGGCAACAGAGCAAGACTCTGTCTCCAAAAAAAAAGAAGAAAAAAAAAAACGCCTATATAAAGAAAATATTCCAATAGGAGATAAACCTATGTACACAGAGTTGCTCACCCCAGCATTATCTGTAATAACAATTAGAAACAAATGAAATATTCAAAAACAGTAAATTAGGCAGATGATGAAACAACATGGGAAATGCATGAGGCTAAGCCAAATATACAAAAAGATCCCTGTGAGACAGAGCAGGGACCCCTCTTTGGGGTGTGCCAGGGGGATTCCCACAAGCACAGAAATAAAGGAGAATCTTGAGTTTCCTTCACAGAAAACTCCAGGCACCCAGCTCGCCCCGAGAAGGAAACCAGCAACCTGATAAGCAAGAAGGTCATAACAGTTTCAAACAATAGCCAGGGAAGTTAGAGTCACCTAGAGACATCCTTAACACGTGCCCCTGAGCTACTTTTCAGAAACCCAGACCCCCACCAAATGGATTCACACAGACGTCAGATAAGGGGGAACACCAGGGACTAAACTCTGACCTCCATTCTTTGCTCTCAGTTTCTTCCTGAGGGGCCTGGCCAGACCTTAATGTTCCTTTCTGCGGACCCCAAGTTTTTAGACAAAGCTTTGCTTCCTTAACCAATCACAAATCAGGGAGTCTTTGAATCCACCATAACCTGTAAGCCCGCCCCCTGCCTACCCCACTTCACCTTTCAGGCCAAACCAATATATAAGCTTCATGTAGTGATTTACAATTTTGGTATACAGCCATACCACCCTGAAGGCACCCGATCTCGACTGATTTACAATTTTGCCTTTAACTTCCGCTTTCCTGAAATTTACCACTGCCTTTAAAAACTCTAGCTTGTAGGTCATCATGGAGATTGGGTCTCAAGCATGAGCTGCCCAATTCTCCTTGCTTGGCGCCCTGCAAATAAACATCCTCCTTTCTCCTGCTGCAAAAACCACCTTTTTGCAGTTTTGCTGTTGAAGTTTGCCTTTACTGTGCAGGTGGAGCAAACCCCAGTTCAGTTCACCTGCTACATTTAAACAGTATACAGCTCTATTTGCAAAAACTATACAGGAACATTTGACCATAACAAAAACCACTGGGTGACATCTACCAGAAGTATCACTGCAGAGGATTACTCGACAAAAAGTGCAATTTTCTATAGAAAGCCGAGTGTTTCCCTTGGGAAAGTGTTAATATTTTATTGTTAAGTAACTGGGGCAGAAGACTAGATTTTCTATAACTGCAACAGAATAGGACTAGAAAGGCATCCCTACAAGTCCCCAAAGTATACGGATGGAATATTTTTGATGGTTTTATAAATGACAATTGTAATTTAGCTCTCTGAAGAAAATGTCCAATCAGATTCAATCACACAAAGCATTTACTATTTTCAATCACTTGCCCAATAACAAAATGTTTAGTAAGAAATTATTCAGAACATTAAGTTGTTTATGAAATAAGTGACTAAGCAACATCAAGAAATGCTACAATAGAGCAGCTTACTGTATTCTGCAGTACTCTATACCACTACAAAAATAGTCATAAAGAGCTTAACATACTCAGCATAACGATCGTGGTTTACTTTTTGCAAGCCATGTATCTTTCAGTTACATTCTCCCAGTTGATTACATTCCAAATAGCTTTTAGATAATCAGGCCTGACATTTTTATACTGAAGGTAGTAAGCGTGCTCCCACACATCAATCCCCAGCAGTGGAATAAGGCCTGTTAGAAAGAAGGGGAAAACAAACCAACCATCAGTTTCAGTCTAAAACATTGCCTCTTCTCAATTTCAACTTTTATTATTCTACCCACACAAAATTACCCTTTGTAACAATCTCATTCACTTGTTTTTTTATATAAGTAGGAAATCTAGATAAGAATGAATATTCCTATAAAATATTTTTAATTCACTGTTAACAAAGAAAATGTGACAAATACTAACAATAAAATAGACTTGGGAAAATTAACAACAGTACTTTAATAGCTATTCTTAAAAATACCAACAAATTAATTCAAGAGCCAATTCCCAGCCTTCCTCATGGTGGTCTTAGGAGCAGCAGGAAGGGTGTGTTACATCTGTGGGAGCAGGCAAAAGCTCACTGAGAACCTCCTCCAAAGGGTCTGGGCACTCACAGGGGTTTACGAGGAACCAGCTCTGCTCCCCAAGGCTAATTTTAATCTTTGGGAATACAGAGCAGTTGGAGGACACAGTGTTTTCAGAAATTAAGTGAGGTAAATGAAGAATTTAGTTCTATCTGTAAAACATCCATTTAAAAAAACTTTTGGTCTGGGCGCAGTGGCTCAGGCCTGTAATCCCAGCACTTTGGGAGGCCGAGGCAGGCAGATCTCTTGAGGTCAGGCGTTCGAGACCAGCCTGGCCAACATGGTGAAACCCCGCCTCTACTAAAAATACAAAAAATTAGCCTGGCGAGGTGGCAGGCGCCTGTAATCCCAGCTACTCAGGAAGCTGACGCAGGAGAATTGCTTGAACCTGGGAGGCGGAAGTTGTAGTGAGCCAAGATTGCGCCACTGCACTCCAGCCTGGGCAACAGAGTGAGACTCCATCACGCACACACAAAAACACTCAAAATAAATTATAGCTCTCTCTACGAAAACAATTCTTAACCAGTATGTCTTGATCAGTTGTGAGGGAGGTTACTAGTAATTTATTATTAATAATTTCAAGTAGCAAAATTTATTAATGATTTTTATAAACAAAAGGCCATGACATTCCCTTATTTTCCTTCTAATGTGCTTTCCACAGGGAGAGGAAGGAGTGTAGCTGGGACTCACTTACAAATATCAGCCTTTCTGGTCATGCAGCTCTATAAATAACCTGACTCTACAGATCGGTGCTTACAAATTTTTTGTGGCTTTTACAAATTGTTATGCCATTTCACTGTCCCAAAAGAGCTGTTCAGATTCTGCCAAAATCTGAGTCTATCCTGTGAAGTGAGCCACAGATCAAGAGTATTCCAATGTCAGGGGTAGAAGAAGGGGCAGAGAATGACTGTTGTTGATGTGAAGGTATCACTTTAAGTTCAAAGTCCCAACCCTCTGCCAGACAACTCATGGCTCTATTTCCCATACTCTTCAGTGACATTTTAAAAATCCAATTAGGCTCAACAGCAGAAAAGTATTTGGTGAGCCCAGCCTGGCACTTCCAAGCCGAATATTTTCATATACTCTACCAAAGAGCCCCAGAAAGGCAGAAGGTCTGGAAACCTGAGATCTAGTCCCAGTTTAACCTCAAATGCTCAGCAGAGGAGGTAACAGTACAAGCTCTGAAATCAGTCTCTGCTTGTATTTCTTTTCCTCACTCTTGTTCTATAGCTAATTTTTTTTTATTTTAGTACATATAATTATCTAAGCTGATATTAATTCTCTGTAGAATGAAGCAGGGTTAATAAGCAAAACATTTGGCTGGGCATGGTGGCTCATGCCTGTAATCCCAGCACTTCAGGAGGCCGAGGCAGGCAGATACCTGAGGTCAGGAGTTCAAGACCAGCCTGGCCAACATGGTGAAACCCTGTCTGTACTAAAAACACAAAAATTAGCTGGGCATGGTGGTATGTGCCTGTAATCCCAGCTATTTGGGAGGCTGAGGCAGGAGAATCACTTGAACCCAGGAGGCGGAGGTTGCAGTGAACCGAGATCGCACCACTGCACTCCAGCCTGGGCAACAGTGAGATCTGTCTCAAAAAAAATAAATAAAAATAAAACATGTTTGTTAATGTACCTATAAAATTACATGTACTTATTAATTTTATGAAATATCAGGACTTCTAAAACATTTTTACTTACACAAGACTCTGGGTGTTATCTGTTAAGATTTGCAAATTATTACATGTTCTTAAGTTAAAACACTGTTAGTTTTCCTTATTTCTAGTTGAATGCTTTACAGTAGAGCATCTCTCCCAAATGAAATCACAATTTTTAAATCTAACCTGTTGTTCCTTGCAGTGGATCCTGATTTGGACAAGCAGCAATTTGTAAGTGTCCCCGTTCCTTATTGAAACCAAGCCAACCCCAACCTGAGCCTTGGACACCAACAGATGCAGCCGTCAGCTTCTCCTTAAACTTGTCAAAGGAACCAAAGTCACGTTTGATGGCTTCCAGCATCTCCCCTATTAAAAAAAAAAATCCAAAAACACCCACACATGAACAGATTTCAATAATTACAGTAAAATGTTATATTACATGTATTAAAATATTTTTGTCATAGGGCCCAAGAAATTAGACAACATCAGAATGCGACACCTGGATCTAAGTTTCACAATTTTAATTCACGTTTTTGTTTTTTATAACTTTTTTTTTTTTCATTTTTTTTTCATTTTTTACCTTTTGAGACGGAGTTTCACTCTTGTTGCCCAGGCTGGAGTGCAATGCCATGATCTCGGGTCACTGCAACCTCTGCCTCCCGGGTTCAAGCAATTCTCCTGCCTTAGCCTCCCGAGCAGCTGCGATTACAGGCATGTGCCATCACGCCCGGCTAATTTTGTGTTTTTAGTAGAGACAGGGTTTCTCCATGTTGGTCAGGCTGGTCTCAAACTCCCAACCTCAGGTGATCCACCCGCCTTGGCCTCCCAAAGTGCTGGGAATACAGGCGTGAGCCACCGCGCCCGGTTCAAATTTTATTTTAAATTCAGAGGGTACATGCACAGGTTTGTTACGTGGGTAGCATATGATGCTGAGGTCTGGGGTGCAATTGATCCCATCACCCAGGTAGTGAGCTTAGTATACAACAGTTTTTCACCCCCTCCCCTTCTTTCTCCCTCCCTGCTCTGTCCCCAGTGTCTGTTGTTGCCATTTTTATATCCATAAGTACTCCATGTTTAGCTTCCACTTGCAAGTGAGACATGTGGTATTTGGTTTTCTGTTCCTGGGTTAATTCGCTTAGGATAATGGCCTCCAGCTGCGTAGTTCACATTTTTTAATGAATCGAGTTAGAGGGATTTCCCCACTCACTGTACTATTTTTGTTAGGAAAGAAATACTACTTTCTGTTAGCTTTTTCTTTTCCCTGAATAGAAAATTTTCCTTTGACTTCTACCCTCCTTCTTCTACGCCTCCATTTGGGAATAAAGTTATTGTTCTTCTCCAAGGCAGCCCAGCTCTTCCTGTCTTGATGGGCAGTTTTCTCTATGACTGAACTAAGGGTATACCATAAGAGCTATAATCCTTTTATTCTGTAGCAATACAGAATGTAATTCTAGATTAGTCACATCAACTAAATCAACTGGGTCAAAATCTCACTTCTCTTATTCTACGGGTTTAAAAGTAATCATCTTTGTAAGCACAAATGATGGAATGTGGTACAGATTAAACAAAAATGGCAGCTTACCAAAACCACTGGTTGCATATGAATATATCTGATATTCTGGTAACTGACAAAACTTCAACAGTATTAACCGATAGTCTAGAAGACTGAACTCAGAAAAAAAATAAGTTGGCCAGGCACGGTGGCTCACACCTGTAATCTTAGTACTTTGGGAGGCCGAGACAGGTGGATCACCTGAGGTCAGGAGTTCAAAACCAGCCTGACCAACATGGAGAAACTCCTCTCTACTAAAAATACAAAAAAATTAGCCGGGCATGGTGGCAGGCACCTATAATCCCAGCTACTCGGGAGGCTGAGGCAGAGAATCACTTGAACCCGGGATGGGCGGAGGCTGCAGTGAGCCAAGATCAAGCCACTTCACTGTAGCCTGGGCCAAAGAGCTAAACTCCATCTCCAAAATAATAATAAATAAAAACAAAAATAAAGAAAAAGTTGCCCAGTTTCCCATGCTTACTCTCCTCATTCATCATTACCTTAAAATGAAATTGCTTATTTCAAGTGCATAAGATAGGCTGCCTTCCATAACACTGATTAAAAATGAACAATAAAACCATAGAAACTTAGGGTGCATATCCGGAGCCCAGAAACAAGAGACAAGAACTACATTTACGCCTCATGCCCTCCCTGGGTGAAGAAGATAATTAAAGTCATCTGGGCCTCCACAAGCTACACAGGAAGTCAAGGAAACAGTGATAGCGAACAAGACCATCTAGCCCTGTACTCTCCTCATTCCCTGAACACTTTTTAAAAATACCCAGAAAACCTAATTTCCTGGAACAACTGACTTTTTATCAGTTAGGAAGAGTGAAAAATAGCAAATGACACTATAATTTAATTCTCAAAACAACACCATTGTTATCCCTGTATCACATAGATGAAAAAAGGTACAGACGGTTAACTATCTAATCCAGGCCCTAGAAACTAGTAGACAGAAAGTTCATCTTTTCTAGACTGGCGCGGTGGCTCACATCCATACCACAGCACTTTGGGAGGCCAAGGTGGGTGGATCACTTGAGGCCAGGAGTTCGAGACCAGCCCCGCCAACATGGTGAAACCCTGTCTCTACCAAAAATATAAAAATTAGCCGGGAGTGATGCCACATGCCTGTAATCCCAGCTACTTGGGTGGCTGAGACACGAGAATTGCATGAACCTGAAAGGTGGAGGTTGCAATGAGCCGACATTGCACCACTGCGCTCCAGCCTGGGCGACTGTAAGACTCCGTCTCAAAAAAAAAAAAGTTCATAAAATGAAGTTTCTCAGTCTTTCCCTAATATGAAGTACCATCCAGAAACCAGAAGGTGGAGTTCATGTGATATTCTATGTGTGCGTGAACATAAAATCTTATGACATAACCCCATGAAAGCATTCTCCATTCCTACTTGTGTCCTTTTGAAAGTTACAACTTTTATCATACTCGTTGTTATGAAAAATATGCCACTATGATACCTCTGGTAAGAATAAGGTAACTTAGGCCAGGCACGGTGGCTCATGCCTGTAATCCCAGCACTTTGGGAGGCCAAGGTGGGCAGATCACGAGGTCAGGAGTTCAAGACCAGCCTGGCCAACATGGTGAATGAAACCTCATCTCTACTAAAAATGCAGAAATTAGCCGGGCGTGGTGGCGGGCGCCTGTAATCCCAGCTACTTGGGAGGCTGAGGCAGGAGAATCACTTGAACCCAGGAAGCGGAGGTTGCAGTGAGCCAAGACTGCGCCACTGTACTCCAGCCTGGGCAACAAGAGCAAAACTCTTGTCTCAAAAAAACAACAAAAAAAACAAAAAACAAGTATAAGGTAACTTCAGTAAATCAACAATCGATTCCTACTGTGCACAAAATGTAGATAAGGGTGCACCAATATATACCAACCTTTGGGTTCTCCACCACCGTTAGGGCTGAGGTTTGTCCAGAAAATGCTATGATTGATATGACCACCACCATTGAACTTCAGTGCAGGCTGAAGAGCTATCTGGGCTGTAACATCTCCTGAAAAGTTAAAATGCAAACACATTTTTTTATAACTCCTACTTTTTCAACCACTGTATACATTATATTTTTTCTTTGTAAGCTATTAGATAATGGGACCAGCTTATCTATAACATCCGTTTGTCCTAAAATTCAGCACCCCCCCGCCCCAAAATTATTTGTCCCAGACAAGCTGAACAACTGATGAAGGACCTAGCAGAGGTGGAAAAGCTAGAAAATTCACTCCTGGCTGCTAGGCTCAGGGTTCTCTTAGATAGAAGAGATTTTAGGAAATGAAACACCAAAGAGGACAATCAAAATAATAGAATGCTAAAATGTATGGCTCAACATACAGACTGTACAGAAAACCTTCAACTCTCACTTTCAAGACAGACAACGATTCATTGGGAAATATCTCCAAGTCACATTAACAAGAAACTCAACATACTCAAAATTGAACTCCTGATGTTCTACCCCAAACTTACTCCTCCTATTGTCCTCCACGTCTCAGTAAATGCCAGCTCTGTCCCTCAGGACATCCTTGGGAACCTGATGTCATTTTTGACTCCTCTCCCTTCACCCCACATCCAATCCACCAGCATATCCATTAGCAAAGCCAGCTCTACCTTTAAAATACATCCAATCTATATAAAAGCACACAGAGAAAAATAAAAGAAAAAAATAAAACACAAGCAGAACCTAATCCCTTCTCCCTAACTCTACTGCCACCTCATTGGGACAGAGGACCAGTATCTCTCACTGCACTGGTGCCACTATCCCCTCAGTTTTGGGGGGTGGGGGTGGGCCTTGCCCCCTCCAAAGGCTCCCCTTCTCACTGGAGCGAACCCTAGGTGTTTACACTCAGCTACTCTTACTACCAAGAGGCGCTGCACTTGACCCCGTCATTGAGCACGTGCTCACCCAGCTGCAGCCTCACTGGCCTTTTTGCACTCACATGACCAACTCGGATGTTCCCCTCAAGGCTAGCTGAGCACTGCTGCCTCTGCTGAACACTCTTCCCCAAGACAGTCTCATGCTGCGTTCCTGTTCCTCCTTCAAGTCTCCACTGAAACATCAACCCCATCAGTGAAGCCTTCTCTAGCCACCATACATGAATTAGCAACACCCTGCCACCCCTCCCAGACCCTTTACTCCTTCTCAATAGGCCCTGTAACTCCTGGCATACTGCATGGGTACCTTGCCAAACAAGTAGGCAAAATAAAATACTCTTTTCTATGCCTTCAAGAAGCTACAGATTAAATGAACTATTAATATTAGAAAAAAATGGAAATCCTCTTGTTTAATAAATATTTTGTGCATATTATCCACAAGATACCAAGAGAAGCAAAGTAAAGGACACAGAGACCCACTGAGAGCTTTGCTCTCAAGGAGCTTACATTTTGGAAAAAGTTCTCAACTGCTGTTCTGAAAGTGTACGTTAAGAACATATGTCTGGGCCGGGTGCGGTGGCTCACGCCTGTAATCTCAGCACTTTGGGAGGCCGAGGCGGGCAGCTCTCTTCAGGTCAGGATTTCAAGACCGGCCTGGCCAACATGGTGAAACCCTGTCTTCACTAAAAATACAGAAATTAGCCAGGTATGGTGGCGTGTGCCTATAATCCCAGCTACTCAGGAGCATGAGGCAGGAGAATGGCTTGAACCCAGGAGGCAGAGGTTGCAGTGAACCAAGATCACGCCACTGCACTCCAGCCTGGGCGACAGGGCAATACTCCGTCACAGAAAAAAAAAAAAAAGGAAGAAAAAGAAAAAAACGTACATACAAGGCCAGGTGAGGTGGCTCACGCCTGTAATCCCAGCACTTTGGGAGGCCGAGATGGGCGGATCACTTGAGGTCAGGAGTTCCAGACCAGCCTGGACGACATGGAAAAACCCTGTCTCACAAAAAGTAGCCAGGCGTGGTGGCGTACGCCTGTAATCCCAGCTACTCAGGAGGCTGAGGCAGGAGAATTGCTTGAACCCAGGAGACAGAGGTTGTAGTGAGCCGAGATCACATCACTGCACTCCAACCTGTGGGACAGACTGAGATTCCGTCAAAAAAAAAAAAAAAGTATGTCTGACTAGGCACGGTGGCTCACACCTGTAATCCCAGCACTCTGGAAGGCCGAGGTGCGTGGATAGGGGAGCCCAGGAATTCAAGAGCAGCCTGGGCAACGTAGTGTGACCCCGTCTGTTTTTTTAGATAGAATTTAAAAAAAATTTTTTTAAAAGGAACATACGTAGACAATGCTGCTTTCTGAAACAAGCTCCAGTTGTTTAGCGATTCAGAAAGGAGAGAACCAACTGATATCTGAATACACAGCTAATCTCAAAGGGTTTTTTAAAGACACCAACTTTTTTTTTCCTTTGCTAGGTTTACAAACAGTTTTTTTATAGATCTGTGTTTCCCTTATTAAATTTTCTTGAGAGTCACTCTAAAAATAGATGTAACTTTTCTATTGTTTTTTAATAAATCAATAGTAACTAAATTTTTAAAATGGGAAAGATACATGCTTAATGAGAGATAATTTAATAATCTTAACATCTTACAGTTTGCTTACTCATTTTAAAATTAATAAAAATTGAGGGCTTAATATCTGCTTTTAAGAACACTTTTCTGAAATTCAACATTTTATTTGGTTTCAGTTTAGTTTTTGCCTCAAATAATAATAAAAGTCAAATGCTTTTTGTTGAAAAATATTCATATTAGTCAGTTAAATGTGATGAGATTATGACATTGTTTTATCTTTTTTCCCCAAGTTTTCAAACATGAAAATCTTTTTAATAATTTTTAAAATATGTTTAAGTAAAAGAAAGCTCTGCAGGTACTCAATCACTTATAAACAATATAGTACAATACAATAAAAAGCTTTTTTCCAGTGGGTTGTATTACATAAGTAAGGCTCTGATTCCACAAGTAAAGGACTGAAATTAAGTTGTTTTTAAAACACTGAAGAGAAAGGTTCCTGGTGTCAGATGTTGCCTTACAGGAAGTACTTTCACAACTGGGGTATTCCCCAGTCTCTCCCCATTACATGTTTCCCAAATTTGTTATTTCCTAAATCACGGGGCCTTTTCCCGTAATTCAAGGTTCGTCTGTCTCAAGTAAATCTTCCAGAATGTGGTAACTTCCTCCTCTTTTAGTCATTTACTTCAAACACAATCAGGCTGAAATACTGCATTTTTCCACTAGATGCCTCCAGTCAACAAGATGTGACTGTCTAAAAATTACTCAACAAATTTCATAACCCCGAAATTCAAAACATTTAAGGAAAAGTAAACATTTTTTACTACGTAGCTTACCAAGCAATACAGAGAGTCTAAAAAACATGACTATCGATTATCTTCCTTGTGCAAACCCCTAACGAATAGATTAAAAAGACAATACTATTTTGTAAAAAACGTTAAAACATTCCCATACACACCCCCAAAAGGCACAGACTCAAAAAGTCCACATACCCCTGGTTTTATCAACCGAGCTCTTGAGAAAAAAAAAAAAAAGTTAACACCATATATTTTAATTGCATTACAAATATGAGTAAATAGTAAATAAAAACAAGCCTGTTTCAGTTTCCCACTAAAGGGCTATTTTCCTTGTGAACTTTGACCCCTAAGGGAAATCAAGAAAAGTATCAAGTCTAAAGATCCTGAACTGTTCCACAGTTAGGTTACTGCTTTTTTGGTAACGCACACCATAATGGTGTGCCTCCTCCTCTCCCACCTGAAGTCAACAAGTGGGCTCAGTGAAGTTTCACCTGCAGGGTAGCTGGGGATGCAAGGAGTCTCCAAGTCCTAGGCTGGAGTCCCGACCCCGTTTGCTCTCAGGAAGATGACAAGGACCATGGTTCCTAGCACGGAGTAGTGTCCTCCTGTCTCCCACCTTCAGTGTGACCTGGCAGTAAGACACCACTCCCACTTCTATCAGGAGGTGACCCTGACACTCAGAGACACCTGCGGACCCGATGATGTCTGGCCACCAGTGGACAGGCGCTCTCAGCCCTCCTGCAAACGGCTGGCACACCTACCTGAGAGACCAAACATTTCCCCAGAGCACATTATACAACAAGAACAATTTCAATTTGCAAAAAAAACGAGTGACACAGTAGAGCTTTCTTTTCAGGCCCTACAATTCACCAGTGCTGGCAATATGTGTAACGGAATGTGGCTCACAACAGTAAGGCAAGCTCCTTCGCAGGACCCCAAGTTCCCTGAGATGACAGAAGTGTGTTCAAACCCATCGAGGCACTCCTTCTACAATGAGGTAGACCATGTGTTTAAAAGAGAGACTATCGTGCCTGGAAAACTCGGAACCGGTACAAATACGAAGCGAGTTCTCCTCCACGGAGAGGCCCGTCCGTATGGGGCCTGGCTCCCTGGGGTCGCCTCTGCCGGGGACTGCCTCCCGCCGCTCAGCCTGGAACCTACCCTTGGCCAACGCCTCCTGGTACTTCTCCTCGGTGACGTTCAGGTTATTCACGTAGGCCGCGTGGTGCTTGCTGTGGTGCAGCTGCATGATCTGCGCGTTGATGTGAGGTTCCAGGGCGCCGTAGTCGTAGGGCAGGTCGGGGAGGCTGTGCTTCTGCCTGGAGCCCAGATACCCCAAAGCCGGAGCCAGCTGCCTGCTGGTGCTGAAGACGCGAAAGCACAGCCCGGTCAGTCAGCGCCGCGGGACCGTCTACGCAGGCTGGGCTGCCGAGGAACGGCAGCGCGCGGCGTCCCCCGAGTCCCCGCGTCCCCTCCCTGCGGATCCCCGCTCCAGCCGCCGCGCCGGGCACTCCCGGGAGAACCGCCCGCAGGTGCCCCGGTCCCGCCAGGCCCGGTGCGGCCACTGTCGCCATTGCCGCGGAGGCCCTGCCCGCCGCGAGCCCCTTCGCCCTTGGGGCCGTGACCGGGTCCCCTTTCTTCTCACCCGCACACTGCCCGGCTCAACATGCTGCTAGTGCTGGTGCTACCGCTGATGCCGCCGATCTGCTGAAGCCGCTGCCGAAGCCACCACAGCCACAAGTGCCGCTCCTGCGCCGCCCGCGGGCCTTAAGAAAGCGCGGGGAGCAGCGCCGCGACCCCAGCTGCGCCGCAAGGGCACCGCCGCCCCGCCCCCCCCGCGGGCCCCGCCCCGCGCCAGCCGCGCCCAACCCCGGGGGTGCCCTGCGTGCCTGTCCCGCCCGCCCGCGCTTGCCGTACACCCCGCGCCCAGGGCACGGGAGAAAGGAGGCTGCAGGCTAGCCTCGGCCTCGGCAACCTCGCTGCCTGTCTGCCGTACTTGAGTGGCGCGCGGCCGAAGGGAGGCGGCCCCTGCCCCCGTGGAGTTGGTACGGCCCGAAGGCCCTACCTCCGGCTCCGCCCCCTGCGGGTGCCGGCGGGGATCTGGCTGCACGAGGCGGCTGCGGCGCCTGCCCCTGAGTCTTGGTTGCGCTGCGTGGGGGCCGCGGGGTCCAGAGGCCTCACTGCAAAAAGACATTCGTACCCTCCCAGGGCCCCCGTGGCCGTTCCTAGGGAAGACGGGGCCTAGCTGCTGGTCAGCGCCGCCCAGCCGGCCTATGAGCTGAGGGTAGAGCCAGCGCCCTTCCAACCCGTATTCAGTACTCTTGCGCCGTACCCTTGCTTTGCAAGTAAGCCGACCTTGGGACCTATTCCAGGACAGGAGGCACACAGACTTTGTCCCCACCGGCTGCCTAAGAACAGTTCTTGGACACCCACGACGTGCCCGAGACTGCAGGCAGGATTTGCACACATTTATCTTTATTTTTACCCCTAGGGTTGGTATTATTGATTCTAGTAATAGTGAAATCCTTTGAGGTTAAGCAGCTTCTCCTGGGCACAGTTAACTGAGTCAGGACTAGTTCCCACTTTCCTCACTACTAAGCCCTGGCAGTCATGTTTTGTGTGTTTACAGTAACTCTGTGAACCAACTGTTCAGGATAACATAAAAGGACAACAGAGGATTCTTTCCTGCGCTGTCTTGTAGCCTAGTAAGCTGTTAAGTATCAAGTGCTCTCTCAACAGTTAAACAACAATCCTGAATGGTGTGAATCTTCCATGTGTAGAGGTTAGGAAATCTACACTGCCATTGGCGGGAGTTGCCCCTTTATTGAAAAGAATATGATGGAAGGTAGCAGGTGCTGAACCGTTTCCGTTGCTTCTTGCAACCCCTGTACAGCCCTCCGAAGGATGACTAGGCTTCCGGTAAGTGGAATGGGAAAACAGTCAGGCGAAGAGGAACCACCTGAACTTGGCTTCACAACAGGAAGGGCTGGGCTTGTTTACAGACGTCAGAAGAATGTAACTTGGGCTACGTGTTGGGGTGAAAAAGGAAATTCAGGCTGGGACCAGGTTATAGATACTCTTATTTCTTTAATTTATTATTTATTTATTTTTGAGACACAGCCTCGCTCTGTCGCTCAGGCTGGAGTACAGTGTCGCGATGTCGGCTCACTGCAACCTCTGCCTCCCGGGTTCAAGCGATTCTCCTGCCTCAGCCTCCCGAGTAGCTGGAATTACAGGCGTGCACCTCCACGCCCCACTATTTTTTTTTTTTTTGTATTTTTGGTAGAGATGGGGTTTCACTATGTTGGTCAGGATGGTCTCGAACACCTGACCTCAAGTGATCTGCCCGCCTCAGCCTTCCAAAGTGCTGGGATTACAGGTAGGAGCCACGGCGCCCGGCCTATAGATACCCTTAAAACGCAGACAAGAGCAGGGGTTTGATGTGGTTGTTAATTGGAAGCTGAGAAACATTTCTGCTGAGGTGAGACACACTGAAAGTGGTTTTTCAGGCAAGGTGGTCTGGCACTGACTTGGGGGGATGAAGGGAGTGCAGGCTAGTTAGGAAGCTGGTACATTCATCTCAGCAGGAGGTATTGCAGGTCACTTTTAGGGCACTAGCTATGAGAACTGGAAGAAAAGGGCATTTTGAAGGATGAATCCACAGGATTCAGAGACAGATCAGTCATTGTAATGGAAAGACTTGATCTAGTGATAATGAAATATTCCTATTGGGAGGCTGAGCTCAGGCTACTTACTTGCACTTCTTGTTTGTATAGAGAGTGATACTTTGAGAGTTTAAAGCGACTCCTAGGACATGCCCTTTAGAACAAGCACCAAACATTGGGGGCCGGTAGGACTGATAGCAGCAGTCAGGTAGAAGAATCTCCAACATCACACCTGTCATCAGCTACATCATTACAAAACACTACCATGACTGTGAGCACATCCAAGGTTGTGGGATATGGGAGGTAAAGAAAAGTTTACCTTGTCTACCACACCCAGTGAACAGGCTCCGTTTTCTTTTTCTTTTTGTCGCCCAGGCTGGAGTGCAGCGGCGTGATAACGGCTTATTGCAGCGACTTGCTGGGCTCATGTCACTCTTCCACCTCAGCCTCCCAAGAAGCTGGAACTACAGGTGCATACCACCATGCCTGGCTAATTTTTTGTATTTTTTGTAGAAACAGAGTTTCTCCATGTTGCCCAGGCTGGCCTCAAACTCCTTGGCTCAAGTGATCCTCCCACCTCAGCCTTCCAAAGTTCTGGGATCTATATAGGCTTGAGCCACCGCACCTGGCTGCCTTTTTTTTAGGTGGCCACTGTAGAGGGTACTGAATGGCCTCAGAAGTTAGATTACAGTCGATTGACCTGTGTCCCAAGTTACTCCAGCCAGCTCAGGATGTCCTCTGCAACATCAGGACACCATGAATATGGATTTCCCATAGATAAACTTCCTAAGGCTACATCACAGCCATCCTGAGACCCACCACAGTACAGACCTATATATTGTTTGGAAGAAGCAACCAATGTGGGTTGAGATGAAGTCATTTTGAGCCAGTTATTAACTGCATTCATATTCCAGTAACAGATCCAGCCACAGTTTCTTAAACACAGAAGAGTGTATTCCCTCATGTAACAAAGATCTGGGGCAGTCCTGGGTTGGGATGAAATTCCATTGAGTCATCAAGGATGCAGGCTTTCTGTCTTCAAAGCTGCCTCATGGTCCATAATAGCTTCCACAGCACCAGCAACCTCATCTCCCTTCTAGGCAAGGGGAAGGACAAAAGACTGGGCTCCCACTGTCTCCCCCAACCTTTTTTTATTTTTTCTTTCCGAATCAAGAGTCTTGCTTTGTTGCTGGGCTGGAGTGCAGTGGTGCGATCTCGGCTCACTGCAACCTCCACCTCCTGAGTTCAAGTGATTCTCCTGCCTTAGCCTCCTGAGTAGCTGGGATTACAGGTGCGTGCCACCATGCCTGGCTAATTTTTGTATTTTTAGTGGAGATGGGGTTTCACCATGTTGGCCAGGCTGGTCTCGAACTCCTAGACTGAAGTGATCTGCCTGCCTCAGCCTCCCAAAGTGCTGGGATTACAGGCATGAGCCACCATGCCTGGCCCCACTATCTCCATTGTAAGGATCCTTTGTGGTAGATTCATCCAACAAATTCCACTCGCTGCTCACTGGTCAAAATTTAGGTACAAGGCTACCTAGCACAGCCTAGCCACAAAGGAAGCTGAGAAATGTAGTCAGGTATGGGGCCAGGTGCAGTGGTTCATGCTTGTAATCCCAGCTCTTTGAGAGGCTGAGGTGGGAAGATTGCTTGAGGCCAGGAGTTTGAGACCAGCTTAGGCAACATAGCAAGACTCTGTCTCCACCAAAAAAAAGTAGCTGGGCATGGTAGCATGTGCCTGCAGTCCTAGCTACGCCAGGAGGCTGAAGGCAGGAGGATCACTTGAGCCCAAGAGTTCATGGCTGCAATGAGCTATGGTTATGTCACCTTACTCCAGTCTGGGCAAGAGAGGGAGACCTTGACACACACACACACACACACACACACACACACACACACGCAGTCAGCTGTACACATTTGAAGTCAGAAAAAACTTGCAATTCTGTACCTACAGGAGAAAATGAGTTTAAAAAAATCGTTGTTGCTAAATATCCTCCTATAAGGCATTATTTCCACATGCTTTGACATAAACTGATCATTAATGGAATTACCTTAGCTACATTCTCTTGTTTTTCTTTCTTCCTGCCTGTGGTTTGTGGGGTTTTTTTCTGCTTTTTTAAAATTTGGGGTCACAAATCTTATCCAGGCAGGAATCTGAGAATTGGTTGTACCAACTTGTCCTTTGCAAGAGTGGTATTGTTAATAGGACCAAAAGTAGTACTTAAATTGCCAAAATGAAATGATCTAGGCTAAAAGAGAAAATGATTATAGAGCTATATTAAGGTTTCAATGTGAGCTTAATTTTTTCCCCCACTTCGGGCAAAATTGCGATTAGATTGCATCCTCAAAGAACACATTAACTACTGGAAAGGAAAGGAGGAGCTTGGTTCAGAACAAAAGTGTTCTGTTAAACAAAGGGATAAAGTGGGCATGTGTGGCAGGTAATCATGAGTTGATTACATCCATAAAGGGCAAAGGGAGTCAGCATCATTGAGCAGATCCTCCATGTTGCTAGCTACTAAGTCAAATGCTTTATTCCTGCTGTAAGCAAAGACAGTGACTTGACCAAGGTCACACATAGAGCTAGTAGGTAGTAAGGGGGATATGAATGTACGGTTGACCCCTGAATGATGCAGTGTCAGGGGTGCTGGTCCCTTCACAGTCAGAAATCTGCGTATAGGCCCAGCACCATGGCTCATGCCTGTAATCCCAACACTTTGGGAGGCCGAGGTGGGCGGATCACCTGAGGTCAGGAAATCGAGATCAGCCTGGCCAACATGGTGAAACCCCATCTCTACTAAAAATACAAAAATTGGCAGGGCCCAGTGGCTCACGCCTATAATCCCAGGACTTTGGGAGGCTGAGGCAGGTGGATCATGAGGTCAGGAATTGGAGACCAGCCTGGCCAATATGGTGAAACTCTGTCTTTACTAAAAATACAAAAATTAGCTAGGCGTGGCGGCACGCACCTGTAGTCCCAGCTACTTGGGAGGCTGAGGCAGAAGAATCGCTTGAACCCGGGAGGCGGAGGCTGCAGTGAGCTGAGATCTTGCCACTGCACTCCAGCCTGGGCGACAGAGTGAGACTCAGTGTCAAAAACAAACAAACAAACAAACAAACAAAAAAAACACTTGAACCCAGGAGGTGGAGACTGCAGTGAGCTGACATCCTGCCACTGCACTCTGCACTCCAGTCTGGGGAACAGAGCGAGACTCCGTCTCAAAACAAACAAAAAATTAGCCAGGCATGGTGGCAAGCACCTGCAGTCCCAGTTACTCAGGAGACTGAGGCAGGAGAATCGCTTGAGCCTGGGAGGCAAAGGTTGCAGTGAGCTGAGATCGCGCCACTGCACTCCTGCCTGGGTAACAGAGTGAGACCTTGTCTCAAAAAAAAAAAAAAAAAAAAAAATCCAATAAAACATTTAGAAAAAAAAAAAAAGAAAAGAAATCTGACTGTAACTTTTGACTCCCCAAAAACTTAACCACTAATAGCCTGCTGTTGACCGGCAATAACATAAAGTTTGTACATCACAGAGAGGACAATAACAAAGTTGATTAGCACATATTTTTTATGTATATTGTGTTCTCAAAGTAAGCTAGAGAAAAGAAAAAAAATAAGAAAATCAAGGAAGAGAAATTACATTTACTATTCATTAAGCAGAAGTGGATCATCATAAAGGTCTTCATCCTCCTCATCTTTATGGTGAGTAGGCTGAGGAAGAGAGGTTGATCTTGCTGTCTGGAGGGTGGGGGGTGGGGGTCGAGGCAGAAGAAAATCTACATAGAAGTGGACCCATGCAGTTCAAACCCATGTTGTTCAAGGGTCAAGTGTATTGCTGTTAAACCTGTGTAGCTCTGTGCCTTTAAACAGCCGCCACTCCCTCTCCCACATTTTTCACACCCAAAAGAATTGGGCCCAGCCTTATCTAATTGGAGCCCAAGATTTGAAACTTTCTTCCTCCTTCTGTCCCTACACAACTTCCCAACTTATCCCTGTCTCCTCAAATCCTGATTGGCCCGCTGTCCCATCTCTTACACATGACTCTGGTCATCACTCTTGGACCTAGAGCTTGATACTGCTTCTCTGCCCTGACCTTGGTCCATCTGCCCCTTAGATGGCATTTGCTTTGTAGCCTCAGTGAAGACCCAGCTTCCTGGAGTTTCCCTTCACAATGGCCCAGCTCATTCTTCCCAACCTAGTCTAGTGAAAGACTCAGACTTGCTGGGGACCCAGGAGGCCAAAAGAGAAGGCTTGTCCCATATTGAGAGTCTGGCAGAGCCCTCCATAAGGTCCTTTCATGAGGACTTCCTGCAACATCCTGCCTCCTTTATGGAAATGGACACCACCTCTTCCCCATTACTACTCCACGAGAAAAAAAACCAAACAAACATGGTCACTGCATTCTATGTAAGGGTGGGATCTGTCATTATTAAACTGCCAACTTCTAGTTCATATCCCAGGATTTGTCATGGAGTAAGACTGATTTCAGGTGCACAGTTCCAAGAATGACTCTCAAGGGCTACTCAAGCTACTAAAGAGTAGCCCAGACCACTGAGGGCTGTGAGCAAGCATAAGGATCTTGGCTGGCTGAATCTCTGGGCCAGCACAACCCAGGGGCTGCACTCCACACTGTACATCTACTGGGAGCAGCCAAAATAGGTACACAGGAGGAGTGGCCTCGCATACCACCCAGGTCCATGGCAGATTGTGGTCCACTGAGAACAGTATTGATATCACAGTATTTCTGGGAACCTATGTCCCATCTCAGGCAACTCCCAGGACTCAATCCATCTTGGCCTGCATCACCCTCCTCTCGTGCCAGCTTACATCTGCATTTACCCTTTGGTGAGAAATTAGATAAAATCGCATAAAATAAAACTTCATTTTCATGCTAAAGATATTTAGTTTGAGGAACTAGTCAGCTATATGTTGGTACACTAGAGGTGAGCCACTAAAAACGATCACTGTTCAGTTAGATGTGGACAAAACATATTTAAGAGTGGGACAATTATTAAACATTTAAGGGATCAGATTGGTTTGCAGGTGTCTTTAAATGCCACTCCACTTTAGAGAATTAATGGAAATTAGAGACAACACATTACTAGTGTGGTGATGCAGTAGCTCCAGTAATTTTCTGGTTCTTCATCTGAATTCATTTACGTGGTTTAAGTTAAAATGCATTGTTGGCCAGGCGCGGTGGCTCACGCCTGTAATCCGAGCACTTTGGGAGGCCGAGGTAGGTGGATCACAAGGTCAGGTGATCGAGATCATCCTGGCTGACACAGCGAAACCCCATCTCCACTAAAAATACAAAAAATTAGCTGGGTGTGGTGGCAGGCGCCTGTAGTCCCAGCTACTCGGGAGGCTGAGGCAGGAGAATGGCATGAACCCAGGAGGCGGAGCTTGCAGTAAGCCAAGATTGCGTCACTGCACTCCAGTCTTGGTGACAGTGCGAGACTCTGTCTCAAAAAAAAAAAACAAAACAATGCATTGTTAACATGTGTGGCATGTTTTCCAACTCCCATTTTTTTGATGGCATGGATAAGACTTAGTCTCTAAGTACTAAATGAAGAACAAATATCTCTCTGAGTGCACTTTGAAAGTAATGCTTAAATGTCTGGTCTCTGGGACATAACATCTATCTTTGTTAAACTCTGACTTTTTACTGACCTGATTTTCATTTAGGTTCAGTCTAAGCTTTCCAAATCAAGCAGAGACCTAATTTTCTTAAGCTTCCCTGGAACACAATGTAGGATCTCGGCTTTTAGACTGAACTCTAGGAGACACAAATTCTCAGTGATGGGGTGGTCTCCAAAACCATGAGAAGGAGTCCACTTAAAGCAACTGTCAGGCAAGACAATATGTAAGATTTCCCTGTATTCCACCCACATGCCACCACTGTGAGCAATATAAATATAACCCCACACCTGCTTCCTCTCCAGGCCAATCCCTGGAGATGTGATAAACCATGGTTAGCATGCTCAAAGATGAGCAGCAGCAGCAGAAGGCAAGACGCTAGAGAAGGCACCTGCCAGCTGCCAACATCTTTCTCCCTCTGTAGGCTGCTGGCCTGCTAGAGGCCTGTGATGACGTTTTGACTTTAAATCACTTTCAGAGTTTTGGTTCTCACATGGGAGCATTTTGGATAGTGAATTGAGCCTGTGTTTTAACTTAAAGTGATTATAAGACTTTTTATTACTAAAGAACATATATTTTTTAAAAGGTCACGGGACCAAGCTGGGCGTGATAGCACATGCCTATAGTCCCAGCTACTTGGGAGGCTGAGGCCCGAGGATCACCTGAGCCCAGGAGTTCGAGGTTGCAGTGAGCCACGATCATGCCACTGCACTCCAGCCTGGTGACAGAGTGAGACCCTGTTTCAAAAAAAAAAAAAAAAAAAGTCATGGGACCAGCATTTGATCCAGGGACGAAGGAAAAACAAGCCCATGAAGCAAATTTAATGACCTATTGGGCAATAAAGGAATATCACTTCATGATCTCATCCATGAGTCATTGTTACTGTTAATAGTCACACATCAGTGCTATGGTGGAATCTCAAAATCTCCCACATTTTTGGTATTTGAATGGTACCCAACATTTCCAGCTTGAATGTGGACTTTTCCCCAGCAATTTGTATATTCTATGAGTCATTTCAGTGGGGATTTTAGGAGAGAACCTGTGCTCATTCCCCTTCTTGCCGGAGGATCACCCACCCCGTCAGCCCAAGTGTGACCTTTACAGTTAGAAAGTGCTACACACAGCTGCTTTTCTCTCACTTTTTCCTAGAGAACAAGAACAAAATCTCCCTGCCTTGTATCTAAGGTTTTTCCTACTGAGAAAGAGACTTGTTATTCAGTTCAATGGTTTATGGGCATAAAATATGGATGCCCCAAATAAGGGACCTTACTTTATCATATAAATCTGATGAGCTTAAACATACTTTAGATTACATTCTCTGTAGTTAGTTGTGCCTTTATGCTGCTACGCATTTGTAGTGGCTAACACCTGTAATCCCGGTGCTTTGGGAGGCTGAGGCGGGAGGATCCCTTGAAGCCAGGAGTTCAAGACCAGCCTGGGCAGCAAAGCAAGACCCTGTCTGTATAAAATTTTTTTTTTTTTTCTTGAGACTGAGTCTCACTCTGTCACCCAGGCTGGAGTGCAGTGGTGCAATCTCAGCTCACTGTAACCTCCGCCTCCCAGGTTGAAGTGATTCTTGTGCCTCAGCCTCCCTAGGAGCTGGGACTACAGACGTGCACTGCCACACCCAGCTAATTTTTGTATTTTAAGTAGATGGGGTTTCACCATGATGGCCAGGCTGGTCTCAACCTCCCAACCTCAGACAATCTGCCCACCTCCGCGGCCTCCCGAAGTGCTGGGAATACAGGTGTGAGCCACCCTGCCCAGCCTATAAACAATTTTTTAAAAACTCAGCCAGCAGCAATACAGGGAGACTCTATCTCTCCAAAAAAAAAAAAAAAAAAAAAAGAAAGAAAGAAAGAAAAAAAAAAAGCCAGGCATGGTGGTGTGCGCCTGTAGTCCCAGTTACTGAGAGGCTGAGGTGGGAGGATCACTTGAGCCCAGAAGGCAGAGGATGCAGTATGTTGTGATGGCACCACTGCACTCCAGCCTGGGCGACAGAGCAAGACCCTATCTCGAAAAAAAAAAAAAAAAGCCGGGTGTTGTGGTATTTGCCTATAGTCCCAGCTACTACTCAGGAGGCTAAGGTAGGACTGCTTAATCCCAGGGGTTCGAGGCTGCAGTGAGCTCTGATTGCACCACTGCACTCCAGTCTGGCCAACAGTGAAACCTCATCTTTAAAAAAAATGGCTTCCGGCCAGGCATGGTGGCTCACGCCTGTAATCCCAGCACTTTTGAAGGCCGAGGTGGGCGGATCAGCTGAGGTTGGGAGTTCGAGACCAGCCTGACCAACATGGAGAAACCCTGTCTCTACAAAAAATACAAAATTAGCCAGGCGTGGTGGCGCATGCCTGTAATCCCAGCTACTTGGGAGGCTGAGGCAGGAGAATAGCTTGAACCCAGGAGGTGGAGGTTGCAGTGGGCCGAGATTGCGCCATTGCACTCCAGCCTGGGCAACAAGAGTGAAGGGCTTCTGTTTTTGTATGTATGGATGGAAAAATTCTGTTGCGTGTGTTTCAAGGAGTGGACAAAGAAAGCAGCTTACTACATGGAAGTTGAGGCTTTACCTCTTTTTTTTTTTAAAGGAAGATTTAACAAGTTTCACTTAGTACAGTACTTCTAAATGGAAATCACAAGGAAAGATTTAAACCAAAGCCTCAGAATTCCATACAAATGACATGACGAAACTCCTAAAGTATTAGTATTACATCTTAAAATTGTCCCATATGTTAAAAAAAAAAAGTAAAAGTATACACTCAAGTGTACACTCACATGCCTTACAGGATATTAAACCAAAAAGCTAGAATTAACAAACATGCCAAATGTTTTCACTTTGAATCGCATACACAGCCCCTATATTTGATGAGCATCCAAACTTTTCAATGTATTTATGGGGTATAAGAGCAACATTTAACACAAGTGAAACTGCATCAACCTAAATATGCTTACTGCTTAGATACACTCCTACAACATAACTAACTTGAAGAAAGCTGAAAATTGTTTTAATAGTTATGGTCAATACTGAACTTTGTTATGTCCTAGATGAATGTTTCAGTGTTCAAAATTACTGAGCTCGAAGTTTTAAAATAATCTTCCACTGTTACAGTAAGCATGTGACACAAGCCTGTAATGCAAAACTGTTAAACTTTTGTTTTCCTTAAAAAAGGAAAGGCTGGGCACGGTGGCTCATGCCTGTAATCCCAGCACTTTGGGAAGCTGAGGCATGCAGATCATGAGGTCAAGAGATCAAGATCATCCTGGCCAACACGGTGAAACCCCATCTCTAATAAAAATACAAAAATTAGGAGAGGCGGATCCAAGATGGCCGAATAGGAATAGCTCCAGTCTACGGCTCCCAGCATTAGCGATGCAGAAGACGGGTGATTTCTGCATTTCCAACTGAGGTACTGGGTTCATCTCACTGGGGCTTGTCGGACAGTGGGTGGAGGACAGTGGGTGCAGGGCACTGAGTGTGAGCCGAAGCAGGGCCAGGCATCGCCTCACCCGGGAAGCACAAGGGATCAGGGAATTCACTTTCATAGCCAAGCAAAGCTGTGACAGACGGCACCTGGAAAATCGGTTCACTCCCACCCTAATACTGCGCTTTTCCAATGGTCTTAGCAAACAGCACACCAGGAGATTATATCCTGTGCATGGCTCAGAGGGTGCCACGCCCATGGAGCCTTGCTCACTGCTAGCACAGCAGCCTGAGATCGAACTCCAAGGCAGCAGTGAGGCTAGGGGAGGGGCGCCTGCCATTGCTGAGGCTTGAGCAGGTAAACAAAGCAGCCGGGAAGCTCGAACTGGATGGAGCCCACTGCAGCTCAAGGAGGCCTGCCTGCCTCTGTAGACTCCACCTCTGAGGGCAGGGCATAGCTGAACAAAAGGCAGCAGAAACCTCTGCAGACTTAAATGTCCCTGTCTGACAGCTTTGAAGAGAGCAGTGGTTCTCCCAGCACAGAGTTTGAGATCTGACAACAGACAGACTGCCTCCTCAAGTGGGTCCCTGACCCCTGAGTAGCCTAACTGGGAGGCACCCCCCAGTAGGGGCAGACTGACACCTCACATGGCCAGGTACCCCTCTGAGAGGAAACCTCCAGAGGAACGATCAGGCAGCAACATTTGCTGTTCAGCAATATTCGCTGTTCTGCAGCCTCCACTGCTGATTCCCAGGCAAACAGGGTCTGGAGTGGACCTCCAGCAAACTCCAACAGACCTGCAGCTGAGGGTCCTGTTAGAAGGAAAACCAACAAACAGAAAGGACATCCACTCCAAAACCCTACCTGTACGTCACCGTCATCAAAGAACAAAGGTAGATAAAACCACAAAGATGGGGAAAAAGCAGAGCAGAAAAGCTGAAAATTCTAAAAATCAGAGCACCTCTCCACCTCCAAAGGAACACAGCTCCTCACCAGCAATGGAATAAAGCTGGACAGAGAATGACTTTGACGAGTTGAGAGAAGAAGGCTTCAGACGATCAAACTTCTCCAAGCTAAAGAAGGAAGTCTGAACCCATCGCAAAGAAGTTAAAAACTGTGAAAAAAGATTAGACGAATGGCTAACTAGAATAACTAATGCAGAGAAGTCCTTAAAGGACCTGATGGAGCTGAAAACCATGGCACGAGAACTACGTGACGAATGCACAAGCTTCAGTAGCTGATTCGATCAACTGGAAGAAAGGGTATCAGTGATTGAAGATCAAATGAATGAAATGAAGCAAGAAGAGAAGTTAAGAGAAAAAAGAATAAAAAGAAACAAAGCCTCCAAGAAATATGGGACTATGTGAAAAGACCAAATCTACGTCTGATTGGTGTACCTGAAAGTGACAGGGAGAATGGAACCAAGCTGGAAAACACTCTGCAGGATATTATCCAGGAGAACTTCCCCAACCTAGCAAGGCAGGCCAACATTCAAATTCAGGAAATACAGAGAATGCCACAAAGATACTCCTCAAGAAGAGCAACTCCAAGACACATAATTGTCAGATTCACCAAAGTTGAAATGAAGGAAAAAATGTTAAGGGCAGCCAGAGAGAAAGGTCGGGTTACCCACAAAGGGAAGCCCATCAGACTAACAGCTGATCTCTCGGCAGAAACTCTACAAGCCAGAAGAGAGTGGGGGCCAATATTCAACGTTTTTAAAGAAAAGAATTTTCAACTCAGAATTTCATATCCAGCCAAACTAAGCTTCATAAGTGAAGGAGAAATAAAATCCTTTACAGACAAGCAATTGCTGAGAGATTTTGTCACCACCAGGCCTGCCCTACAAGAGCTCCTGAAGGAAGCACTAAACATAGAAAGGAACAACTGGTACCAGCCACTGCAAAAACATGCCAAATTGTAAAGACCATCGATGCCAGGAAGAAACTGCATCAACTAATGAGCAAAATAACCAGCGAACATCCTAGTGACAGGATCAAATTCACACATAATAATATTAACCTTAAATGTAAATGGGCTAAATGCTCCAATTAAAAGACACAGATTGGCAAATTGGATAAAGAGTCAAGACCCATCAGTCGGCTGTATTCAGGAAACCCATCTCACATGCAGAGACACACATAGGCTCAAAATAAAGGAATGGAGGAAGATCTACCCAGCAAGTGGAATACAAAAAAACGCAGGCATTGCAATCCTAGTCTCTGATAAAACAGACTTTAAACCAACAAAGATCAAAAGAGACAAAGAAGGCCATTACATAATGGTAAAGGGATCAATTCAACAAGAAGAGCTAACTATCCTAAATATATATGCACCCAATACAGGAGCACCCAGATTCATAAACCAAGTCCTTAGAGACCTACAAAGAGACTTAGACTCCCACACAATAATAATGGAAGACTTTAACACCCCACTGTCAACATTAGACAGATCAACGAGACAGAAAGTTAACAAGGATATCCAGGAATTGAATTCAGCTCTGCACCAAGCGGACTTAATAGACACCTACAGAACTCTCCACCCCAAATCAACAGAATATACATTCTTCTCAGCACCACATCGCACCTATTCCAAAACTGACCACATAGTTGGAAGTAAAGCACTCCTCAGCAAATGTAAAAGAACAGAAATTATAACAAACTGTCTCCCAAACCACAGTGCAATCAAACTAGAACTCAGGATTAAGAAACTCACTCAAAACCGCTCAACTTCATGGAAACTGAACAACCTGCTCCTGAATGACTACTGGGTACATAATGAAATGAAGACAGAAATAAAGATGTTCTTTGAAACCAACGAGAACAAAGACACAACATACCAGAATCTCTGGGACACATTTAAAGCAGTGTGTAGAGAGAAATTTATAGCACTAAATGCCCACAAGAGAAAGCAGGAAAGATCTAAAATTGACACCCTAACATCACAATTAAAAGAACTAGAGAAGCAAGAGCAAACATATTCAAAAACTAGCAGGAGGCAAGAAATAACTAAGATCAGAGCAGAACTGAAGGAGACAGAGACACAAAAAACCCTTCAAAAAAATCAATGAATGCAGAAGCTGGTTTTCTGGAAAGATCACAATTGATACACCGCTAGCAAGACTACTAAAAAAGAAAAGAGAGAAGAATCAAATAGACGCAATAAAAAATGTTAAAGGAGATATCACCACCGATCCCACAGAAATACAAACTACCATCAGAGAATACTATAAACACCTCTACGCAAATAAACTAGAAAATCTAGAAGAAATGGATAAATTCCTGGACACATACACCCTCCCAAGACTAAACCACAAAGAAGTTGAATCTCTGAATAGACCAATAACAGGCTCTGAAATTGAGGCAATAATTAATAGCTTACCAACCAAAAAAAGTCCAGGACTAGACGGATTCACAGCCAAATTCTACCAGAGGTACAAGGAGGAGCTGGTACCATTCCTTCTGAAACTATTCCAATCAATAGAAAAAGAGGGAATCCTCCCTAACTCATTTTATGAGGCCAGCATCATCCTGATACCAAAGCCTGGCAGAGACACAACAAAAAAAAGAGAATTTTAGACCAATATCCCTGATGAACATTGATGCAAAAATCCTCAATAAAATACTGGCAAACTGAATCCAGCAGCACATCCAAAAGTTTATCCACCGTGATCAAGGGGGCGTCATCCCTGGGATGCAAGGCTGGTTCAACATACGCAAACCAATAAATGTAATCCAGCATATAAACAGAACCAAAGACAAAAACCACATGATTATCTCAATAGATGCAGAAAAGGCCTTGGACAAAATTCAACAGCCCTTCATGCTAAAAACTCTCAATAAATTAGGTATTGATGGGACGTATCTCAAAATAATAAGAGCTATTTATGACAAACCCACACCCAATATCATACTGAATGGGCAAAAATTGGAAGCATTCCCTTTGAAAACTGGCACAAGACAGGGATGCCCTCTCTCACCTCTCCTATTCAACATAGTGTTGGAAGTTCTGGCCAGGGCCATCAGGCAGGAGAAAGAAATAAAGGGTATTCAATTAGGAAAAGAGGAAGTCAAATTGTCCCTGTTTGCAGATGACATGATTGTGTATCTAGAAAACCCCATCATCTCAGCCCAAAATCTCCTTAAGCTGATAAGCAACTTCGGCAAAGTCTCAGGATACAAAATCAATATGCAAAAATCACTAGCATTCTTATACATCAATAACAGACAAACAGAGAACAAAATCATGAGTGAACTCCCATTCACAATTGCTTCAAAGAGAATAAAATATCTAGGAATCCAACTTACAAGGGGTGTGAAGGACCTCTTCAAGGAGAACTACAAACCACTGCTCAACAAAATAAAAGAGGACACAAACAAATTGAAGAACATTCCATGGTCATGGATAGGAATAATCAATATCGTGAAAATGGCTATACTGCCCAAGGTAATTTCTACATTCAATGCCATCCCCATCAAGCTACCAATGACTTTCTTCACAGAATTGGAAAAAACTACTTTAAAGTTCACATGGAACCAAAAAAGAGCCCACATTGCCAAGTCAATCCTAAGCCAAAAGAACAAAGCTGGAGGCATCATGCTGACTTCAAACTATACTACAAGGCTACAGTAACCAAAACAGCATGGTACTGGTACCAAAACAGAGATATAGACCAATGGAACAGAACAGAGCCCTCAGAAATAATACCACACATCTACAACTATCTGATCTTTGAGAAACCTGACAAAAACAAGAAATGGGGAAAGGATTCCCTATTTAATAAATGGTGCTGGGAAAACTGGCTAGCCATATGTAGAAAGCTGAAACTGGAACCCTTCCTTACACCTTATACAAAAATTAATTCAAGATGGATTAAAGACTTAAATGTTAGACCCAAAACCATAAAAACCCTAGAAGAAAACCTAAGCAATACCATTCAGGACATAGGCATGGGCAAGGACTTCATGACTAAAACACCAAAAGCAATGGCAACAAAAGCCAAAATTGACAGATGGGATCTAATTAACCTAAAGAGCTTCTGCACAGCAAAAGAAACTACCATCAGAGTGAACAGGCAACCTACAAAATGGGAGAAAATTTTTGCAATCTACTCATCTGACAAAGGGCTAATATCCAGAATCCACAAAGAACTCAAACAAATTTACAAGAAAAAAACAAACAACCCCATCAAAAAGTGGGCAAAGGATATGAACAGACACTTCCCAAAAGAAGACATTTATGCATCCAACAGACACATGAAAAAATGCTCACCATCTCTGGCCATCAGAGAAATGCAAATCAAAAGCACAATGAGATATCATCTCACATCAGTAAGAATGGCAATCATTAAAAAGTCAGGAAACAACAGGTGCTGGAGAGGATGTGGAGAAATAGGAACACTTTTACACTGGTGGTGGGACTGTAAACTAGTTCAACCATTGTGGAAGACAGTGTGGCGATTCCTCAGGGATCTAGAACTAGAAATACCATTTGACCCGGCCATCCCATTACTAGGTATATACCCAAAGGAACATAAATCATGTTGCTATAAAGACACATTCACACGTATGTTTATTGCGGCACTACTCACAATAGCAAAGACCTGGAGCCAACCCAAATGTCCAACAATGATAGACTGGATTAAGAAAATGTGGCACATGTACACCATGGAATACTATGCAGTCATAAAAAATGATGAGTTCATGTCCTTTGTAGGGACATGGATGACGCTGGAAACCATCATTCTCAGCAAACTATCGCAAGGACAAAAAACCAAACACCACATGTTCTCACTCATAGGTGGGAATTGAACAATTGAACTTGGACACAGGAAGAGGAACATCACACACTGGGGCCTGTTGTGGGGTGGGGGGAGGGGGGCCGGATAGCATTAGGAGATATACCTAATGTAAATGTCGAGTTAATGGGTGTAGTACACCAACATGGCACATGCATACATATGTAACAAACCTGCACGTTGTGCACATGTACCCTAGAACTTAAAGTATAAATACATACATATATATATAAAATACAAAAATGAGCTGGGCGTGGTGGCACATGCCTATAGTCCCAGCTACTGGGAGGCTGAGGCAGGAGAAATCACTTGAACCTGGGAGGCAAAGTTGCAGTGAGCCAAGATCGTGGCACTGCACTCCAACCTGGCGACAGAGTTAGACTCTGTCTCAAAAAAAGAGGAGAAAGAAAGACGACAGAGAAGCTGACCAAGAGTGATCAGAATAAATTATATTTCCCATTTACCCATTATACTGGATATACTAGACATCCCTCCCATTCTATTCAACTCCCATAAATGCACTGCTTTTATATCTGGAGTAGCTCTTTAGTGCTCCTTCTCTACCTAACCAAGGTTTGACTGACAGTCACTGGAGTTTTCCTCCAGAACGTGGTCATATCCCCTCATACTGCTCTGATCACCCTAACCACCTCCATAACCACCAGTCACACTGCTCTGACCACCATAACCACCACTCATACTGCTCTGACCTCTATAACCACCACTCAGCTGCTCTGACCTCCATAACCGCCTCCACAACCACCACTCACATTGCTCTGATCACCGTAACCACCTCCATAACCACCACTCACATTGCTCTGATCACCATAACCACCTCCACAACCACCACTCACACTGCTCTGATCACCATAACCACCTCCATAACCACCACTCAGCTGGTCTAACCACCATAACCACCTCCATAACCACCAGTCACACTGCTCTGACCTCCATAACCACCTCCACAACCACCACTCACATTGCTCTGATCACCATAACCACCTCCACAACCACCACTCACATTGCTCTGATCACCATAACCACCTCCACAACCACCACTCACACTGCTCTGATCACCATAACCACCTCCATAACCACCACTCACATTGCTCTGATCACCATAACCACCTCCACAGCCACCACTCACACTGCTCTGATCACCATAACCACCTCCATAACCACCACTCACATTGCTCTGATCACCCTAACCACCTCCATAACCACCACTCAGCTGCTCAGACCTCCATAACCACCTCCATAACCACCACTCAGCTGCTCTGACCACCATAACCACCTCCACAACCACCACTCACATTGCTCTGATCACCATAACCACCTCCATAACCACCACTCACATTGCTCTGATCACCCTAACCACCTCCATAACCACCACTCACATTGCTCTGATCACCATAACCACCTCCATAACCACCACTCACATTGCTCTGATCACCCTAACCACCTCCATAACCACCACTCACATTGCTCTGATCACCATAACCACCTCCATAACCACCACTCACATTGCTCTGATCACCCTAACCACCTCCATAACCAACACTCAGCTGCTGACCACCATAACCACCTCCACAACCACCACTCACATTGCTCTGATCACCCTAACCACCTCCATAACCACCACTCACACTGCTCTGATCACCATAACCACCTCTATAACCACCACTCACACTGCTCTGATCACCCTAACCACCTCCATAACCACCACTCAGCTGCTCTGACCTCCATAACCACCTCCATAACCACCACTCACACTGCTCTGATCACCCTAACCACCTCCATAACCACCACTCACACTGCTCAGACCACCATAACCACCTCCACAACCACCACTCAGCTGCATAACTAGACTGGTTGGGTAAGCCCATCTCTCCCATCATTTGCCTACCATAAGCACCACCACTTGCCCCTGCTGTAGATTCAAGAAAAGTTCTACATAGGTGTGTTCATAAACCCCCCTACTTGTTCCTACAGCATTTAAAAAGATCTCCATGTACCTGTGCTGCATATTAGCTTTGTCTTTTGCCATAGCTGCCACTGCATCTTCATGAGCAGCAAACTCAACATCTGCCCTACCAGTAAACTCTGTCATCGTGTCCAATTTCAATATGTACTCTCATGAGGTTAAGAGGTGAATAGAAATTATAACATTCTTAGTGGCTCTGTAAGGTAAACCCCTCGTGTGTACACAGTGCCCTGTGGTGCTCTGGAAACTGGACCCACTATCTCCATATCTATGATCAGACATTCCTGAAAAACAGTAATTGCAGTCTTTTCCAAATCTATCAGACCTAAAGCCATATCCATCATTACAGCCACGATAGTCATCATAGCCTCTATACCCTCCACCATAGGGACCCTGCCTCATCTTTTCAAACCCAGCTCCTCTGCCAATGCTATTATACCTCAGCCAGCCCCTGGCCTATCACTGGGACCTGGCCACTGCACAGCCATGAGCTTCTGAGAGGGATCATAGTAGGTATGAACTTCAGCTTGGCTATTCTAGAAGATTTCAATGTACCTGTGCCCTATTCTTTCCCTGTGTTTCTTCAATGCCATCTCAGCTATCTCCTGCGAAGCCAACTGCACAAAGGCTTCCCCTGTGCTTCTGCCCTGAAAGTCCACTCACAGTGTTATCCCATTTGGCACAATTTCCAACCCTGAAAAGAAATGAACAATCTCTTCCTTGGACAGCCAAATGGAAGTCCTCTAAGCCAGACGAAGCCATCGTTGGCAGTATCAGGACTATTCAGACCTGTGTGCTTCGATACCCAATCCATTTCAACACTATTAGACTTGAATACTTCAACGTATCTGTGTCCCATGGTTTCTCTGTCTTTAAAGCCAATTTCGCTTCATCTGCAGATTCAAGTTCAACAAATGCTTCACCACTTGGTCTGCCTTCTCCGGTGTAGATGAAACAAATACCTGATGTGCCATTTTGTATTTTGCAATCAGAGAAGTGCATCACTTCATCAGCTGAGCAGGACCAGGATAGGCCCTGGACCTTCACCACAAACCCCTCCCTGCCTTCCGTGCTCAGCATCGTGGCGACTGTTGAGCTCTTGGTGGCAAGTTTGGTGGAATGCAATTTTGGTGTAGTGCGCAATTATCCTCCTTCTGCCTTCAAATGGGCTATAGCAAGATGACAAGCAGAACTACCTCTGCTCACATAAGCAAGTGATCACATGAGCACACCGGCTTTACCTCTAATCTCTGCTGCCATCTGACTTCTCTGTGCCTCTGCTGTCCCATCTGTCACATGAGACTAATACAGGCCCTCACCTCCCTAGATGTCGGGTTGTGAGGACCAAAGAAACATCATCTCTGCCTATACCTTTTCCTCTATTCTTTTTTCCCTCCAGAAACCCAATGACCTTGGACTTCCCTGAGTCCCACACTGATTGACATATTACATACGGATTCTTCCCTCCAAGGGAAGATAAGCCTAGCTTCCATCGGGAACAGACCCGCACATTTCATCAGTCCCTTCTCCTGACTGTACATTCCCTACTTCACTCCCCAGGCAGGGCCTGGATAGTGAACTTTTAAGAACCAACACTGATTTGACTTCCACCAGCAGGCTCAGCAGCACAGCCTCTAGATGTTTTGCTCTTGTTTCATCGCCAGGCGGTACTCTTTCCCACGGTACTATAAAGCAATTCCTGTTTTTCACTTCGTTGAAAAGGTGTGCCAAATGACTGCAATTCTGTGTGCCCAGATGATGATAAGCCTACCCTGGTGTCCTGCCTAATTAATCACATCACAGCCCACTGGCATTTTCATCAGAAGCCTTTGCTTGAGTGGATGGGGGTAGGCTGCAGATTCTTCTCTGTTGTCTGGCTGGAGTAGAGCAGTTACTGTCTAAAGGTTTTCTGTCTTGGTAGACTGCCTCCTTTCTTGGACCTTTAGTTATACATAAGAGGCTTTTGCTGGTGGCTGTTTTTGTCTGTGCTTGTTGATGTGTACAGATTGCTGGCTTCTGGGATATATGAGGCAAAAATGAAACACAGGGAGTCATTCCTGTGTCAGTCCTTGGGTCCTGAAGTCCATAGCCAGTTTGCCTTTCAGTCTTCTTCTGCTTGTTTTACATATAAGATTCAGGATTTTTAGCCATACTTGGTGAGAGGAACATGGAAAAGTATGTCTAGTCCATTTTCCCAGGAGTGGAAATTTCCCAGACTTGTGTTTAGAAAGGGCTTGTTGTGTAGGAGACAGTTTGGATGGGAAGCAAAGATGGGTGGTAGAGGACCAATTGGGGGGCCACTGTTAGTCGACAAGAAAAGCTGAAGACCTGGATTGGCCAGTGGCACTGGGACCCAAATGAGTGGGATAGAGAAAACTATTTACAGGTTAAGAAAAACAGGGAAGAGCAACAAAAACAAGTCTAACAGGAAGTCAGTGTGGTCAACAGTAGAACCATTGCTTAAGGCCCAGTGCTCTCCTCTGGCAGAAGAACGGATTTACAGGTTGTCAACAGTCACATAGTTTTTGAATGGACTGTCTCCTGTCCTAGTGGGTCTTTAATTTGTGGGGAACAAAAAACCGTCCTTTTAAAAACTGAAGAGATTTGACTGAAGGTTTGACCAAACAGGATCTTACCGTTGCATCCATAAGGTTAAACACAATTAGCAAGCAACAGAGGCAAACAGAATAGTATTTTGAAAAGTTCTGAATATAGGCCAGGCATGGTGGCTCACGCCTGTAATCTTAACACTTTGGGAGGTCAAGGTGGGAGAATCACTTGAGCCCAGGAGTTTGAGACCAGCCTGGCCAACATGGTGAGACTCCGTCTCCATAAAAAATGCAAAAATTAGCTGGGTATGGTAGTTCACACCTGTAGTCCCAGCTACCTGGGGGGCTGAGGTGGGAGTATCGCTTGAGCCCAGGAGGTGCAGGCTGCAGTGAACTGAGATGACACCACTGGTCTCCAGCCTGGGCAACAGAGCTAGACCCTGTCTCAAGGAAAAAAAAAAAAAAAGTTCTGAAAATAAAATCCTTCAAGACCCTTATATTTTTATTGTAGTTAGCTTTTTGTCTTATAAAAGTTTGGTTTTCTGGAAATGAATAATGACTTTTAAATTTTTGCTTTATTGTGAAACAAGGGCTATGGACATCATAATGTAAAAACAACAACAATAAAGCAAAGTGTCACAGAAAAACCTAGTTTTGCTGGCACCTCTCCATTTTATTTCACTTGTTGATCATGTAAATGCCCTTCCTCTCTAAGTTAGAATGTGTTTGGCTATGGGTAACAGGAATCCTGATGAACAGTGGTTTTAAATATAAGGACATATCTGTTTTACCTAATAAAAAGTACAAGAACTGGCAGTCCCTTGGTGAGTCTGGAAGATTAACAAGGTCATCCCGGACCCAGGGACTTTCCATTCTTGACTCTGAATTCCCAGCAGCCTGCTTTCATTTTCCAACTTGTTGCCTCATCGTCACAAGATGTTTCCTATAGGTGCAAGCAGCACAGCCTCTCACAGCCTAGTAAGAGACAACAAGGAAGGGAGGGGGAAAACATTTCACCTCACGTGCCTCTCTCCGGAAGGAAAATTTTTCTCAGAAGCCCCGAGAGATTTCCTCTGATCCCAGCCAGAACTGCTCAACTGGCCAACTCTGCCTGCAAGAAGACTGAGCACCATCACTATGTGGTAAAGACCATGACAGCCATGCTTGCCTTAGACCAGGGGTTCTCATCAAGGGCATGACGGGAGGGGGCAGTATTGAAAATATAGAAAGGGACACTTTCAGTTGTCACATATACAGAGAGGTGCTGTTGGCATCTAGTGGGTTGGTGTGGGGATGCTAAATGTCCTAAAATGCACAAGATACTTTTCACACACACGCAAATTGTCTTGTCCAAAATTCCAGTAGCACACTTGTTGAGAAACACTGGCTTACACCAGCCATAATTCATCTCCTGGCCTGAAGATACTATGACTCAAACACAATTTAGAAGTTCCTAGATTGTGCAAGAGGAGGAACATGGCTCCCAGTAGTGTGTGCCACAATACCCCAGCAGATGTTGGAAGGAGTACAGCAATGCCTAGTCATTCTGGCATGCTAAATCCTTTTCAGAAAGCTGCTATTATTTGTACTGAATGGGCAACTAGGAAAGAATTACAGGGATCAGGACAGGGAAATTACATGCAAAAGGTGCCTTTATTTTTCCTAATGAAGGGATTTTTTTCCAGTAGCTGGACAAGCCTGTTTCCAAGAATAATTGACTCTGAGCTACCCATACCTCTGTTACCTCTGTTGACTAACAGATGCTCCTTACTCCCACCAAGGAGTTCAGAATGTTTAAAACCTAACTCTATCTTTATTTTTTTTACTATTATTATTTTAGAATTAGAGACAGGGTCTTGCTGTGTTGCCCAGGAGGGTCTTGAACTCCTGGGTTCAAGGACTTCTCCCACCTCAGTATCCCAAAGTTCTAGGCTTATAGGCATGAGCCACTGTGCCTAACCATAAAATTATTATTTTTATTTGACACATAATAACTGTATATATTCTGGTGTACACTGTGATATTTCCATATATGTATACAATGTGTAGTGATCAAATCAGGGTAATTGGCACATCTATCAATTCAAATATCTATTATTTCTTTGTGCTGAAAATATTCAAAATCTGCTCTTCTATTTGAAAATATACAATAAATTGTTTGTTATTATAGTTACCCAGTGGTGCTGTAGAACACTAGCACTTATTCCTCCCATCTAGCTGTACTCTTGTATCTGTTAATAACCTCTGGCTGTCCCCTCCCTACCCCTACCCTTTCCAGCCTCTAGTAACCGCTATTCTACTCTCTACTTCTATGAGATCAACTTTTTTAGCTTTCACCTATCAGTGAGAACATGCAGTATTTCTCTTTCTGTGCTTGGCTTATTTCACTTAATATAATGTCCTCCTGTGGCTAAATAGTATTCATACATATATATGTATGGATATGTGTGTGTGTGTGTGTGTGTGTATATATGTATATATATATACACTCACACATACATTGTTTTTTCTTTTTCTTTCTCTCTCCTTTTCTCTTTCTTTCTGGGATAGGGTCTCTCCCCTCTGTCACGCAGGCTGGAATGCAGAGGTGCATTCATAGCTCACTATAGCCTTGAACTCCTGGGCTCATGAAATCTTCTCACCTCAGCCTCCCAAGTAGCTGGGACTATAGGCGCACACCACCATGTCTGGCTAATTTTTATTTTTTTGTAGAGGTGGGGTCTCACTTTGTTGCCCAGGCTGGTCTCAAACCCTCCTTGAGCAATTCTCCCACTTCTAAATTCCCAGCCTCCTAAAGTGCTGGGATTACAGGTATGAGCCACCATGCCTGGTCATATATACCACATTTTCCTTATCCATTCATCTGTTGATGGACACTTAGGCTGAGTCTTTATCTTGGTTATTGTGAATGGTGCTGCAATATACATGGGAACGCAGATATCTCATCAACATATGAATTTCTGAAATAATATTTTAATAATAGTCTAGTAAAAATTATGATAACAATCTACTGAATTATTTTTTAAAAAAAACTTAGAATGTCAGAAGTCTTTGTGGTCTGCAGAGAAAATGAAGACTAAACATTATAGCTTTAATTATAATTTTAAAAATCTAAATGTTCACTAAATCTGAAAGATTAGATATATTGGGTTATGTTGCATTGCTGCTCACAGTAAAATCTTGTAAGTCAGTATAAAATCCACTAGATTAGAAAAAGAAAAGTAGGCTAGGAAGTTTGGTTTGGCTTCCCTATCTGTAAAACCACAACTGTCTATGCTTGACACAAACTAAGGTAAATAAATAATGTGTCTTAGGCTAATTGCTAACTGTGAATAGGAGATAACCTGGCATAGAAGAGTAGAAAGAGCATTCCAGGCAGAAAGAATGGACTCAGCAGAGGTACTAACTGGTGAAACAGCATGACATGGTCATAGTCACACCAGATGTGAGCTCTTGAGAGCATCGTGGATTAACATTAACATTTTTAACCAACAACTCTGATAATCTCTCCAGGATCCCTGGATTTCTGGGTGCCAATAACAAAAGCTAGACTTACTGTTTTTTTTTCCTCTGTACTTCTGCAATAGATTGAATGTTTGCGTCCACCCAAAATTCATGTTGAAATCTTAACCCCTAATGTGGAGGTAGGTGGTGAGGCCCTTGGAAGGGGATTAGGTCATGAAGGTAGGGCCTTCATGAATGAGATCAGTGCCCTTATAAAAGGGATCCCATAGAGCTCTCTTTTCCTGTTTTCACCACATAAGAGATAAGAGAAGTCGGCTGGCATGGTAACCCATGCCTATAATCCCAGCACTTTGGGAGGCCGAGGCAGGTGGATCACGAGGTCAGGAGTTCAAGACCAGCCTGGCCAACATGGTGAAACTCTGTCTTTATTATGTCTCTACTCATGTCTCTAGCCGAGTACAGTGGCATGTGCCTGTAATCCCAGCTACTCAGGATGCTGAGGTGGGAAAATCGCTTGAACCAAGGAGGCGGAGGTTGCAGTGAGCCGAGATCGGGAGAGGTGGCTTGTGCTTGTGGTCGCAGCTACTGGAGAGGCTGAGACAGGAGGATCACCTGGGCAAAGGAGGTGGAGTCTGCAGTGAGCCAAGATCATGCTACCTCACTCCAGCCTGGGCAACAGAGCAACACCCTTTCTCAAAAAAAAAAAAAAAAAAAAAGTTACAGGCTAAGTATTAGGCTGATGGCAAAGAAGTGGCCAATTCACTTAATCTAACTCAGTATTATGGTTTTTTCTTTTATTTTCTTTTTTTTTTTTTTTGAGACAGTCTTATTCTGTCCCCCAGGTTGGAGTGCAGTCACGCGACCTTGGCTCACTGCAACCTCCGCCTCCCGGGTTCAAGAGAGTCTCCTGCCTCAGCCTCCCAAGTAGTTGGATTACAAATGTGTGCCACCATACCCGGCTAATTTTTGTATTTTTTAGCAGAGACAGGGTTTCACCATGTTGGCTAGGCTGGTCTCGAACTCCCGACCTCAAGTGATCTGCCTGCCTCGGTCTCCCAAAGTCCTGGGATTACAGGCATGAGACACCATGCCCAGCCTTGCTTTTTTTTTTTTGGTGGGGGGGACAGAGTCTCACTCCGTCTCCTAGGCTGGAGTGCAGTGGCACGATCTCAGCTCATTGCAACCTCTGCCTCCCGGGTTCAAGCGAATCTCCTGTCTCATCCTCTGGAGTAGCTGGGATTACAGGCACCCGCCACCACGCCCGGCTAATTTTTTTGTGTATATATAAATATATATTTTTTTAGCAAAGACAGAGTTTCACCATGTTGGCCAGGCTGGTCACGAATCTTGACCTCAAATGATCCGCCCACCTCGGCCTCCTAGAGTGCTGGGATTACAGGCGTAAGCCACCGTGCCCAGCCTGTATGTACTTTTTAATACAGTAATAAGTAAATAACTATGTGTGTATGGTAAAGCTGTTTTTCATTTCTCCAAAAACTGCACCAAGGCAAAGCAAAGCTCTAGTTGATTTCGGTGTGTTGTGCAGGAGTTAGCAGTACTGCCCTCACTAGGTACCCATTGGACAGTAGTGCAACCCCAAGAAAAGGATGGTAGTAAGTTAACTTTCATCATGCGTTGATATTTCATTTGAAATGGTGACTTGAAGCTGGTTAGATACTGAAACTGAGACTATAGTATGCCTAACTCAGCTGCTCAATAACTATTTATTGCTTATAGTCTTACGACTTTTTTTTTAGAATAACTATCTTTGCTAGTACTATCAGATTTGCATGACAACCCTTTCTTTTGTATTCTCTGTAAACTGGAGGTTGTCCCACTATTACTGATACTAAATTTGATGGTTTGGTTCAAATGGTGACCACCAGATGGCTCCACTATACAGGTGTATTTTCTTTATCTTTTTTTTTTTTTTTTTTTTTTGAGACAGTGTCTTGTTGTGTCGCCCAGGCTGTACTGCAATGGCGCGATCTCGGCTCAGTGCAACCTCTGCTCCTGGGTTCAAGTGATTCTCCTGCCTCAGCCTCCCAAGGAGCTGGGACTACAGGCACATGCCACTGCACCCGACTAATTTTTTTTTGTATTTTTATTTTTATTTAATTTTTATTTATTTATATTTTTTAATTTTTTTTTTGAGACGGAGTCTCGCTCTGTCACCCAGGCTGGAGTGCAATGGTACAATCTCAGCTCGCTGCAAGCTCCGCCTCCTGGGTTCATGCCATTCTCCTGCCTCAGCCTCCCGAGTAGCTAGGACCACTGGTGACCACCACCACGCCTGGCTAATTTTTTGTATTTTTAGTAGAGATGGGGTTTCACCATGTTAGCCAGGATGGTCTCAATCTCCTGACCTCGTGATCTGCCCGCCTCGGCCTCCCAAAGTGCTGAGATTACAGGCATGAGCCACCGTGCCCAGCCGTTTTATTTATTTATTTTTGAGACGGAGTTTTGCTCTCATTGCCCAGGCTGGAGTGCAATGGTGCGATCTTGGCTCACCACAACCTCCACCTCCTGGGTTCAAGCAATTCTCCTGCCTCAGCCTCCTGAGTAGCTGGGATTACAGGCATGTGCCACCATGCCCAGCTAATTTTGTATTTTTAGTAGAGACGGGGTTTCTCCACGTTGGTCAGGCTGGTCTCGAACTCCCAACCTCAGGTGATCTGCCTGCCTTGGCCTCCCAAAGTGCTGGGATTACAGGATTACAGGCATGAGCCACTGCGGCTGACCTTTTTTTTTTTTTATTTTTAGTAGAGATGGGGTTTCACTATGTTGCCAGGTTGGTCTTGAACTCCTGACCTCGTGATCTGCTAGCCTCGGCCTCCCAAAGTGCTGGGATTACAGGCGTAAGCCACCACACCCAGCCTGTAATTTCTTTTACAATTAGGTAAGTAGCCTGTAGAGTGATACTTTGATGGCATTTCCCAGCAATCTTTCATCTAAAGGTTTTGAAGTCCATTGATAGTCCTTGTCTGAGTCAATTATTTCATTAAGGTTTGCATCATGGTTATTGTCTAATTCTATATTTTATTTTATACTTATTAGCTGGCATCCTATAGTAAAGAAGAGTTTTCCCTCATTAACTGGGTATAAACCACATTCTTTATTAAAAAAAAAAAAAGAAAAAAAAAACAGGGTAGGTTGGGAGCAGTGGCCCATGCCAGTACTCCCAGAGCTTTGGGAGGTTGAGGTGGGAGCATCACTTGAGCCCAGGAGTTCAAGACCAGCCTGGGCAACATAGCAAGACCGCATCTCTAAAAAAACAAAAAAGCAAGCAAAAACACTTAGCCAGGTATGGTGGCGGGCACCTGTAGTCCCAGCTTCTGACGAGGCACGAGGATCACTTGAGCCCAGGAGGTCAAGACTGCAGCGAGCCATGTTCGTGCCACTGCACTCCAGCCTGGATGACAGAGCAAGACTCTGTCTTAAAAACAAAAACAAATTAAACAAAAAACCAACAGGGTAAATGCTATCTCCCTTTAATAACTAATTTTCAGAGTATCAAATTGGTGTAATAGACACTACCAATGATGGAAAAATAGTTTCCCTCTTCTCATTCTCTCTTCTCTGTACTAGAGAGTAGACTTTTATTTATTCAGTATTTGCAATCAATTGTATTCATTTTCTTTTTGACGCTAAAATTGCCCTAAATTTGCCCCCTGGGAGATCCTTCAAGCTGGCTCCCATGTCTCTAAAATTTATTTTTGAGAGACTGAAAATACAAATGGTAAATGGCCAGAATATACATAAAAACAGAATTCTGACCCATTACCTACAACAACTAGCCCAGTAAACCAACCACTTATTTACCATAAGTGTACTCTCAGCCTGAAAGCCAAACCTGCTATCAACTAGACTTGTAGGAAGTCAGACTGCTATCTCTGGTAGCAATCCAGGAAGCTAAATAATAACTTCTATGACAATCAGCTCAAAATGGCCAGGACTTGATTAAAACTTGACAGCTTCCCTAATTTTTGTCCTCACTTCTAGCTTATGCCCATCCAGAGAAAGCCAAATATGCTCCTTTAACCAAGACCATAGGATGCCAACTTGTAGTTAGCTTCCAGCTTCCCCATGCCAACAGCTTCCAATCAGGCATATCTGTGAAACCTTTCCTTTTGTCCACTGTAAAGCTTTCCCACTCCTCTGCATGCCTTTGAACCTCTGCTAAAACATAAGGGATGATGGCTGACTCCCTTGCTACAGCAAGTTCTCAATCGACTTTGCTTTTCTCATTTGGTTTGCAATAAAATGCATTCTTTACAGTGACACAATTTGATGAATTTTGACAAACGTATACATTCCCACTAACCATGACACAGAATATTTCCATCACCCCCAAAAGTTCTCCCATTTTCCTTTCCAGTCAATTCCTTCTCTCTTCCCCTCCTAACCAACCACTGATCTGCTATCTACCACTATGGATTAGTGTTGTTTGTTCTCCTAACTACAGTTGGCATAGCCTCATTGGTCTAAGCACTTCCTCTGCATTCAGGCACAACGAAATACCTGGCTCATCTTGTACCTTTCCCGTCCCAGAGCTGGAATCAGCCAGTTCTCCAAAGGAGCTCTGGATCTTTTTAGTGGGAAATGGAATTTAGAAACCAAGATCTTGGTGTTAGATGTGCTCACTGTTACTGTAGGGTGACCATGCCTGTACATCCTGGTTCAGCCAGGACTGTTCCAGTTTTAATCTGAAAGTCCAGCATCCAGAGAAAACCCCTCTGTTTGTGGCAAACTAGAACAACTGGTCACCCTAGTGCTTCTAGGCCCTTTCAGTCCACAGAACTAGGACTTTTTTTTGCAGTTTAAACTTTTTTTTCTTTTTGATAGGGTCTATTGCCCAAGCTGTAGTGCACTGGTGAGATCACAGCTCACTGTAACTTTAAACTCCTGGGCTCATTTGGGCCTCTCGCCTCAGCCTCCCAAGTAGCTAGGACTATAGGCACAGGCCACCACCCCTGGCTATTTTATTATTTTGTATTTTGTAGAGACAAGATCTCACTGTGTTGCCCAGGCTGGTCTTGAACTCCTAAGCCACTTTGGCTTCCCAAAGCACTGGGATTACAGGTGTGTGCCACTGCACCCAGCCCTCCAGTTTAAACTCAATACTACAGACTTTTTTTTTCTGAACTTCTTAAAATTCTTTATATTAGTTTCCACCCCCACCCCCGGATGAATGAACTTCTTAAAAATTGTTTTAAATTTTTTAAAAAATGGAGACAGGGTCTTGCTATGTTGCCCAGGCTGGTCTCAAACTCCTGGACTCTAGTGATCCTCCCGCTTTGGCCTATCAAAGTGCTGGGATTACAGGCATCAGCCACACGGCCCTTTTCTGAACTTCTTTGATCTTGCGTTTGTATCTCATTCTCTCATACACTGCACATCTTTGTATATAGTAACATTAAAATACTTATGTTATCCTACCATATACAGTACAGAGTTTTAAAACCACAGTAACAATGTTACCATTAATCATAAATCAGTGAAGCTGAAAGCTCCTGTGCACTTTTTTCATCCTTAGAATACACAGTTGACCCTTGAACAACACTGGTTTGGACTGCCAGGGTCCACCTATATGTGGATTTTTTTCACCCCAACACAGATGAAAAATACGGTGGGGCGAGGGACGGTGGCTCACACCTATAATCCCACCATTTTGGGAGGCTAGGTGGGAGGATCACTTGAGCCCAGGAGTTCAAGACCAGCCTAGGCAACACAGCTCTCTATAGAAAATAGAAAAAAATTAGCTAGATGTGCTGGCACATGCCTGTGGTCCCAGCTACTCGGGAGGCTGAGATGGGAGGATTGCTTGAGCCCAGGAAGTCAAGGCTGTAGTGAGCCATGATCGTACCACTGCACTCCAGCCTGGACGACAGAGTTAGACCCTGTTCTCAAAAAAGAAAAAAAAAAAGAAAAGCAAGAGAAGGGAAGGAAGGGAGGGGGGAAGAGAGGGAGGGAGGGAAGAAGGGAGGGAAGAAGAGAGGGAGAGAAAGAAAAAAAGAAAAGAAAAAGAAAGGGAAGGAAGAAAACAAAACAGAAGTACAGTGGGATGCAAAACACACCTATACAAAGAACCAACTTTCCCTATGCTCAGCTCCAGGACTTTAGTATGCAGATTTCTGTATATGCTCGCAGAAGGTCCTAAATCCAATCTCCTGCATATAAGGAAAGACTACACTATCACAACACAGATACACTACTAGAGTACTGTGTTCAAAAGCTTGGAGGGGCCAGTGGTGGTGGTTCATTCCTGTAATCCCAGCACTTTGGGAGGCCAACCTGCGGGCGGATCACCTGAGGTCAGGAGTTCAAGACCAGCCTGGCCAACATGGTCAAACCCCATCTCTATTAAAAATACAAAAATCAGCAGGGGATGGTGGCGCATGCCTGTAATCCCAGCTATTCAGGAGGCTGAGCTGGGAGAATCGCTTGAACCCAGGAGACAGAGGTTGCAGTGAGCTGAGATTGCACCACTGCACTCCAGCCTGGGCAACACAGCAAGACTGTCTCAAAAAAAAAAAAAAAAAAAAAAAAACCCAAAGAATAATTATTTTTTCTGTGTATCTTAGTTATATTAGTTAACAGTTAAGTTCATTTGTTTCAATTTGCTTTCAACCTTAGGATTTACTTTGTTTCCTTTTTTATTTACTTTTTTGGCTATGTAAAACTAAAAGTTCAAAGACAGAGAAATCTTGTCTCCACCCCCCACTCTTTATAGGCAACTAAAAATGTTAAGTTTCCAGGATATCCTTCCAATTCCTCCCCGAAAATAAGCATATATACATAAATATTCATATTAAATATAAATATATATTTTTATGTATTTAAGTAAATACATAAAAGCATATATGCTTATTTTTGCTTTTGAATACAGTGAATACTTACTACACTTAAATATTTAAGTGAATACTTAATACAACCTGAGACTCATTCCAAAGCAACACATGATTATTTTCTGAATCTTTTTAATGGTTGCATTGTGTTCTACTGTATGGATGCACCATTCCCAATCAGTTCCCTATTAACGGATATTTGGGTTATCCCTAACTTTTGCTATGACAAATAGCACTGCAATAACCTTGTATACCTATTGTTTCCATGTGTGGAGCTGCACCTTCAGAATAAGGTTAGGGTTAGAAGTATAACTGCAAGGTATAAGAATAAACACAAGTAATTTTGTACTCCGCGGAACTTGAACCATTTTTCCACTCCCACCAGGAAAGGTAATTTCAACGTGTATTTCCATTGTAAGTGAGGTGGAGCGACTTTCTATGTTTAAAGACCATTACGGTATTTTTTCCGAGAATCATCTGTTCATGTCCTTCCCCATTTTCTCCTTTGGCTTTTGCACTTTTTGTTTTCAGTTTTTGAGAGTTCTTGTGATACAAGTTGCAAAGATTTTCTCCAGACTGATCTGATTCACTGGAAATATACTACGACCATCTGGAATGTACTTTAATCTTATCCTAATAAATCACCTTACTACAAGACACTCCTTTGGGGATGAACAGGTTTGATAAAGCCGGCTAAGGACAGACCAATCAAAAGAATTATGTGCTCTTCTAGTAAGTGTTTAGAGACTGTTTCACGTTCTCCAGGTAACACCGCCATCACTCGGCGGTCCAGATGGCAGTCTTGCTTCAGGGAGTCTACTCCACTTGCAGGACCTCTTTGATTGAGTTCACTAAACCTCACAGGGCCGCCTTCCCCGTGTTCCAGTTAGCAAGGGGCCCTCAGCGCCGCGGACACAGCGCAACCTCCGACGCCAGAGAACAATAGCTCCTCGATGCGACTCCAGAGATGTCAAGGAGGAACGAACCCAGCGGCCAGGAGACTGCACCTCACGACTGATGAGAGAGAAGGCATCGGTTTCTAAGTTCTCAAAACTTACAGGTGAGCTTCTGCTAAGAGTAAACGCCCGCGGCTCGCCGCCCACGGCCTCTCTCTTGAGGTGGCACCTGGTCCTCCGACACGCGGAAGCATCACGGATGAGCGTCACGAAGGCAGAGCGGCCAATCACGCGCCGCCTTCGCCCAGATCCCTCCGCACGAGGCAGCCCCGCAGCCGCAGGTGGCCCCGGCGAGTACTTCCACCTTCCCTTCCCGTGATGCCCCGGGGCTGACCTCCGACCTCGCTGGCCCGCCCCTCCCCTCGGCCGCTTCCCTTACTGAGCTTGCTGAGCTCCGGGGCCCGCGGAGCTCGCGCTAGGCTCCTGGGAAAGGACGGGGAGTGTTACCGGGGAGCAGCTGCTCCATTGTGCCTCGAGGCCCCGATCGGGCTAGGCCGACGGCCTCCCTCCCTTCACCTTTCCTCTCCTGGCGGGGTTCGGCGGCGGGCGAGTGACTGCGGCCACGCCTGAAAGGCGACTCTCCTGTGAGTGGGCCAGAACGCGAACATGGCGGAGCGGGGAGGCTGGCGGGAGGCGGGAGGCGGGAGGCGGGAGGCGGGAGGCGGGAGGCGGGAGGCGGGAGGCGGGAGGCGGGAGGCAGTGGCGCTGGCCTGCGGCGCGTTCGGACCGGCTGTGGGGCGGGGCAGGGCGGAGCGGAGCCGTGCGGCGGGGCGGGGCCAGGCGGCGGGGCCTGGTTTCCTCCCTCAGCGCCATTTTGTGGCAGCGAGACCCACAAATAAAGGGGAGCGCAGGGGTTGCGGCGGGACTAGGAGCGCGGCGGGGCCGGCGGCAGAGCTGTCCGGCTGCGCGGTGGCCCGGGGGGCCCGGGCGGCAGGGCAAGCAGCGCGGCCTCGGCCTATGCGACCGGTGGCGCCGGCGCGGCTTCCGCCTGGAGAGGTAGGTGCGGGCCGGCTGGCGGGAGCGGACGCGGGGGACCTCCGGGGCCTGAGGGCTGATGCGCAGCCGTCCCCGGCGGGTAAGGGGCGGGCAGGGCCCGAAAGGCCACACGGGCCTGGTGCGGCACCGGTCTCTCGTGAGCCGCCCTACCTTCCCGCCTGCGGGGAACACTTCCGCCGCTTCGAGGCCATTTTATCTCCGTCCTCCGTCCCCAAGGCCTGGGGTGAGAGGGGTGCTCTGGCGGCCGGAGAGACCGGCCACTCACGGAGGCCGGAGGATGCCCTCCCCGGGCTGAGCGGCGGCGCTCGTTTTTTCCTCGCCTCGGTGTCGCCCCCTTCACCTCCCTTGGGCCTCTCCCGAGGACCTGGCGGCACTAACGAGTTCAGCAAGGAAAAAAAGAAACATTCGTTCCCTACATTTCATGTCACGCAGTAGGATGTTACTACGTTCTCTTGTAGACTTCCATTTTTAAATGAGTATGAGCATTCTGAGGAAAGAAACTGAATTATTGCAGATTTTTGTGAAATCCAAGTCTTACCTTGGATCCCTGTGAGACAGTTACTAGATTTTTTTTTCACCGTTTTTCATAAGTCTGTGTACACGTAATGGAAAAGCCCGAGTTCTTGTTTTGATAAGAAAGTCACTTGGTTGTTTGATCCCAAAGGATTAGCTTAACATTATCAAGGACTAGCATAACTGTGATTATGTAAAAAAAAACAAAAACAAAAACAAAAACAAAACCAAAAAACATTTAGTCTGGTAGAGAAATACTTCTATGAGTATGTTACAATTGGAAGTTGTATTTGTGCCTATTTTATCTAGTTTTAGTTAATTCCATTGCTTCGGAAGATAAGTGGACGTCATAGATCCATCACAAGTTCTCGTTTTTTGGATTTTAAAATTTTGACCATTAAGTTTTCTACGATAGATAAACATGTTGTGGACATTTAAAACCGTAATTTAAAACTATGAGCGAAAAATCTTTTCAAGGTGGATACATTTTAATTCATTCAAGTAGCATCTGATTAGCCAAGTCGGGGAAAGATTGCAGTCCGCAAGCTGGCTTGTGATAAGGTTGAGGTTACATTTTAAGGGTTTGGGTAGGTGTGTTTCTTACAGTGCTTTTATATGTTAAGGTATCTTAAGCAGACACATGGTTTAAAAGTTCAGTATTTTTAGTACTTTTTTATTGGCAGAATTTGGACAAGCTACCAGAATTGCTAACTCCTAAAGGATAAAAGTAATAATAATAGTGTGTCCCAGGCACTGCTTATTTTTACATGGCTCTTTTATGTCTAGCTTTTCGAATTCAACGTTGAGTCATGTTTGCTGAAAATATTTTTGTGTATTGTTTGTCAGAAATAAGCTGGTAGAGATGAAACGCAATGTGTAAAAAGCCCTGTGATGTGGAGATGAGCATTGTCACAATTTGTACAGTACATTAAAGCGTTCAAGGTCTCTTATGGTCTTGTATGTAGTATTGAATCCCCTTGAATATATTGTTTAGCAGTTTTGATCATTATGTATTTGCTTCTTGCTCCTCAAAATTGTATGTTAGTTAGTAGGTCCTTCAGCAAAAGAAGACTGAAGATAGTATTTTGGTTTTATTCTTGTTTTTAATTTTTTTAGTTGTCTCCAAATTTTCTGCCTCTAAATATTTTGTTTCTTGTAGTTACTAAGCTTAACACAGAAAAACTTTTCAGTATCTCCACAATAGTATACTTCATTGTGTATTGTGTATAACAAGATGTTCCATCTGACTAAAATATATTGCTGTAAATATTTTCTGCCTTTGAAGATGTAGTTAATAGAATTTAATATTTTCTAAGTGCACATTGAAGTTGCCTTTTATGTTCATATTATGTTCATATTTTATTTGAAAAATCTGTATAGCATTTTTATTGTGCTGAAAGCATTAATATTTGCAGCACTTTGTGAGACAGGCAAAATTATCTTTTTGCTGACTTGGAAACTGCAAGAGTTAAAAGACTTGCTTGGAATCACACATGGCAGATAGAGGATAAGGAAAAGATGGCCTTTCAGTTCCTCATCAGTACCTTGCTACTACAGTGTCTGAAGATTGGTGTCTTACATTCAGCTATGATTTGTTTCACCAAGGTACCGTGTCTTCTTACTGAAGTTGTTTTGGCTGGCGCTTGCCTCCGTTCAGAGGGAACTGGGAACCTAACTTTATGATGCTAAGAGCCAGGAAGGTACTGGGATCTGGGATGCTAGGCACCTAACCAGTCTAGACTGAACTCCATACTAAGCTGTTTTTCTGTGTTAAGGCATCAAGAGTAGATGGTGGTCCTGATTTTCTGAGATATATTATCTCTGAATTATCTACATAAATAACTGAAACCTTTATGTAATTTTAAAACTAGTCAATCATGTTACCACCCTTTTGAGGGGCACCAAATTTGAGACCCTTACCCCCAATTTATTAATTAATAGCTGTTTTAATCACCTAATAGCTGATCACCTAATGACTAACAGTCATTTTCATCCTGGAAAATGGGAACTAACTTTGACTTTGAAAAGTGCTGTTATTAAATGTGTGATTCATAAGAACTGAGCATATTTTCTTTATTATTTTCCTTCAGGATTCAACTTTGACTCCTAATGATGTTATGGTCATTCTATTTTTCTGATACTAGAATAGATTGTTCTGAGAACCTAGAATATTCATTGCCTTTATGAATCTAGAATTGACTTTAAATGGTTATTGTGTTTGTCATTTGCGCTAAAAAAAAAATTGCCCTGGGGAATACCAAACTTCTCGGTACATTCGTGTGGTGTGAAAGTCAAAATTGCCAATTAGGTTCTATTTTGACCAAATAGTTGAATGTTGTAGACAGTTGTAAATTTTGAACCTGTTCTAATTTGCCTTTTGCCAGATGGCGCATTTAACTTTGTGGCATATCATCGACTTTCAAGGAAAGATTTACTTTTCATCAGATAAAAGTTGAGGAAGGATTTTCTTTCCAAATACTGAGGCTCTGAATTTCCCAAGTTGGATACCCCAGACAGCTAGAGTGATCTTAAAAGTGACTCTGAGAGTTGACTTAGGAAGTGTAGACATTTATCCAAAATCTGTATTTACTCCTGACTTACATTACAAATACAGAATTTTATTTTTAAAGAAAATTTCAATAAAAAGCACCATTTAATTAAAATCTACTCACCATCAAACTTTTTAAAAAGAACATAAGCCAATGTCAGGAGTTGGAGACCAGCCTGGCCAACATAGTGAAACGCTGTCTCTACTAGAAAAAAAAAAAGAAATACAAAAATTAGCTGGGCATGGTGGTGCGTGCCTGTAGTTCCAGCTCCTTGGGAGGCTGAGGCAGTAGAATCGCTTGAACCCGGGAGGCAGAGGTTGCAGTGAGCCGAGATCATGCCCGTGCACTCCAGCCTGGGCAACAGCCTGGGCACTCCATCTCAAAAAAAAGAAAAAAGGAAAAGAAATTTCAATAATTGCAGGCTGGGCATGGTGGCTCACAACTGTAATCCCAGCACTTTTGGAGGCCCAAGCAGGAGGATTCCTGAGCCCAGGAGTTCAAGACCAGCCTGGGCAACATAGCAAGACCTCATCTCTACTAACAAGAAAAAAAAAAACAAATTAGCTGGGCGTGGTGGTTCATGCCTGTGATCCCAGCTACAAAGGAGGCTGAGGCAAGAGGATCAGTTGAGCCCAAGAGATGGAGGCTGCAGTGAGCTGTGATCGAGTCACTGCACTCCAGCCTGGGCGACAGAGTGAGACTCTGTCTCAAAAAAAGAGAGGAAAAAAAAGAAAATTTAAGTAACTTCTGTTTAGAATCCTAAATATTGGAGATGCCAAAGAATTCTGCAGTAAGTGTTAGAAACAGTCGGGAGGACAGTATGATTATTATCCTCAACCTGTGGGTTATCTCTTCAGGGTTTTCAAGAAACACTGAGTCTGTGTTTTTGATGGGGAGAAGAAACTATTAATTAAATGCCCATTTTGTGCCAGTTACCATGCTAAAGATTAATGTCTGTCTTCAGAAATAGCACAGTATTTGGGCCCTGGTTGTGGTAATTCTTTTTGAGATGGGGAAACTGAGGTGCAGAGATTTTGCTACTTTTGTATTTGCAAAGTTGACAACCTGTTTCAGAATACCAAGGTTATCAGAACTTTCTTCATGTGTTTCTCAGTCCTTTTAATGCCCTTTAAAAACAGATTATCATCTCATTTTTTGCTAAGCTTACAGTTAATTTTATTTTAGTGGAATAAGAATATGGATACCTGTCTTTAAGAAGAGAGTAAGCAAGTAAACCTAGGGAAAGTATCAGATTGTAGAACCACATACCGATGATCCTTGCCAAAATCCTGGCATAGGAATTTGAACCCTGGTGTATGAAAAGTCTGCCCTTTGCATACTCAGGTTTCGCATCCCGTGAATGCTGTATTTTTGATCCGAGTACTGTATTTTTTAATCTGAGTTTGATTGAAAAAAATCCACATATAAATGGACCCATGCAGCTAAAACCTGGGTTGTTCAAGGACCAACTATAATAACTTTTATAAGCTGGAATTTATATTGAATAGCATCCATGATACTTTAGTATTACAACTAAAGTTGTACATACTGAGTAGGTAGGATGCCTTAGTAACTAGATAAAAGGTATACCACCTAGCCATAGTGATAAATATAGCTGTTTTCAAACTGTCATTCACAGATCTCTACCACAGTACCTGTTACATGAAGTTCCTGGTTGGTTCTCAAAATTTTATGTTCGTATATACATAGATACAGATACTGATATACCGGTTAAATATGTACAGCTCAAATAGCTAAAATTGTCTTTAAGATTTTTTAAATTAAAAATGTTTTTGGCCGGGCGCAGTAGCTTACACCTGTAATCCCAACACTTTGGGAGGCCAAAGCAGGCGGATTACCTGAGGTGAGGAGTTCGAGACCAGCCTGGTCAACATGGTGAAACTAAAAATACAAAAATTAGCCGGGCATGGTGGCAGGCACCTGTAATCTCAGCTACTCTGGAGGCTGAGGCAGGAGAATCGCTTGAATCCAGGCGGTGGAGGTTGCAGTGAGCCGAGATCACGCCATTGCACTCCAGCCTGGGCAACAGAGACCGGGCGCAGGGGGAGGGGGAGTGTCTCTGTCTGCTTCTTTCTCTCTCTCTCTTTCTGTATATATATATATTGTGTGTGTGTGTGTGTGTGTGTGTGTGTGTGTGTAAAATTGATATTTAGCTCCAGACAAATGGGAAATTACAAGGAAATGCCAGATTTGATATCTGGGTTCTAAGACTTTGCAGCCTAATGCATGTGTCATGCTAAAATAGAAGTAGTTAGACATGTGGAGTTAAATATGGTGATGGTTTCTCAGATGATTAAAATGACTGCCACCAGGTTGAGGTAGTTACAAAGCAGCTTTCTGTAATGGCAGCAGAGATAATAAACTGGGCAACAAGGGAGGAACCAATTTAAAGAAAAAAAGAATAATATACATTTTATATCACAGTAATATGGTTTATGTCTTCATAGGACAGAGTGACTTGCTCAGTGAAACAGACTGTATACAATTAGCTCAGAAACAAATACTGAGGTTTTTATCTGTTTGCTGTATCCCTTGAGAAAGATTAAAGAGGGAAGGCCAGGGTGCAGTGGCTCACGCCTGTAATGCCAGCACTTTGGGAGGCCAAGGCAGTTGGATTGCTTGAGCCCAGGAGTTCGAGACCAGCCTGGGCAGCATGGTGAAACCCTGTCTCTACCAAAAAAAATTACAAAAATTAACTGGGTGTGGTGGCACATGCCTGTAGTCACAGGTACTCCGGAGGCTGAGGTGGGAGGATCACTTGAGCCTGGGAGGTCAAGATTGCAGTGAGCCATCATCGCACCACTGCACTGTGGTCTAGGTGACAGAGCGAGACTGTCTCAAAAAAAAAAAAAAAAAAAAAAAGCCCAGCACGCTGGCTCATGCCTGTAGTCCCCGCACTTGGGAGGCTGAGGTGGGCAGATCACCTGAGGTCGGGATTTCCAGACCACCCTGACCAACATGCAGAAACCCCGTCTCTACTAAAAATACAAGGAAGTTAGCCGGGCGTGGTGGCGCATGCCTGTAATCCCAGCTACTTGGGAGGCTGAGACAGGAGAATTGCTTGAACCCAGGAGGCGGAGGTTGCGGTGAGCCGAGATCGCGCCATTGCACTCCACCCCGGGCAACAAGAGCGAAACTCCATCTCCAAAAAAAAAGAAGATTAAACAGAGAAAGAAGCAAGCCAGTAATCTAAGATCAATTTATGATTTTTCCTCTAAATTCTGCTTTCTTCAACACAATTTACTTAATCTGAAAACCAGGGTTTAATAACAGTATGATTAGAATGTTTCATTTATAAAGTGGAGTTGAGATTGTACGTAGTATAAAACATGCTGTTGGAAGATTATCTCCTTTTGAGGAATCTCAAAATCAAGTGGGAGAAATCAAGTAGTCTTGGTGTGTGTGTGTTTTCTTTGTTTGTTTTAATGAGAGACAGGGTCTTACCACATTGCCCGGGCTCGGTTCAAACTCCTAGGCTCAAGCAGCTCTCCTGCCTCAGCCTCCCAAAATGCTGGGATTACAAGTGTGAGCCACCACACCAGCCTCAAGTAGCTTTCGAGATGACGCCACAGCACTCCAGCCTGGCAACAGAGTGAGACTCCATCTCAAAAAAAAAAAAAAAAAATTCAGTTTAACATACCAAGCTTTTGGTCAAATTTCTAGTAGTTTAGAATTTATAATAAGTATGGGTAATTAAAATAAACCATAAACACTTTAAAGTAAGGGAAGATTCATGAGTATACTATTAGAAATAATAACTAGGGCTGGGCGTGATCCTTCCACAGGTAGTTCTAGCTACTTGGGAGGCTGAGATGAGAGTATGACTTGAGCCCAAGAGTTCAAGACTAGCCTGGGCACTATGGTGGGTCCCCATCTCTTAAGAAAGAAAGAATAGGAAAAACTAAATTAGTATAAGAACTAATTACTTAATTTGTATAAGTTATGAATATGCCAAATGCAATTTAGATGCTTTTTCAAAAGAGCACTGGTACTCAGAACCCTGATTCAATTTTTTAATCCTCATAGAATTTTTATATAAAGATTTTATGTTTGTCAGGTTAGCTCTTCATGTCGTATACTTTTTTTTTCCAACCTTGTATTTTAATGTGGTGTTCATGTTTATTACACATTTTTTCTTTGTCTTTTTTTTTTTTTAGTGTGTGGATTTGTAGTTTAATGAATAATAGCTGCTATTAGCATTCGTTCTAAAAAACAGCATAATAAAGTGTTCCCTACTTGAATTCATTAACCTATCTTTGAAACAGGGTTAAGTGAATTTTGTATAATAAGCTAATTTTGAGATACAAAATATTTGGCATAAAATTAAATACTGTAGGAATATTTTTATTAAGGTGTGACATACATGTGTATGTGAGTTTTTGTTGTTTGTTTGTTTGAGATGGAGTCTCTGTTGCCCAGGCTGGAATGCAGTGGCGCACCATCTCGGCTCACTGCAACCTCCGCCTCCCAGGTTCAGGCGATTCCTGCCTCAGTCTCCCTAGTAGCTGAGATTACAGGCGTGTGCCACTACGCCGGGCTAATTTTTTTAATTTTTTGGTAGAGACCGAGTTTCACCATGTTGGCCAGACTTGTCTTGAACTTCTGACCTCAAGTGATCCACCCACCAGCCTCCCAAAATGCTGGGATTACAGTCGTGAGCCATCACGCCCAACCAGTGTAACATATATTTTAAAATATGTAATAGGATGGGCGTGGTGGTTCATGCCTGTAATCCCAGCACTTTGGGAGGCCAAGGCGGACGGGTTGCAATGTCAGGAGTTCGAGACCAGCCTGACCAACACGGTGAAACCCCGTCTCTACTAAAAATACAAAAATTAGCCAGATGTGGTGGCACGCACCTGTAGTCCCATCTATTTAGGGGGCTGAGGCAGGAGAATTGCTTGAACCCTGGAGGCGGAGGTTGCAGTGAGCTGAGATCGCGCCACTGCACTCCATCCTGGGCGACAGAGTGAGACTGTGTCTCAAAAAAAATAAAAATAAAATATATAATATGTCTAAAAAACTATTGGGCAGTAGTAAATTATGGCTGTGGTAGGTACTACCTTACTTTAACAACATAATGCTATAAAAGGAAAGACTTAAACTGGTATTACCCTTTTATAGCTCCTTAGCAATATGCATAGGATACTACTTGAGGTCATTATATTTCTCTTCACCCTTTATGGCGACATCAAATGATTTGAATGGCTGATCAGCTTTTTTACGAGGGAATTTTTAAAAACTACCCAATAACTATAATAATGGAAGATGTTAACAAAGGAAGATCTGGGTACAGAGTATATAGGAACTCTGTAATATCTTTGCCACTTTTTTGTAAATCTAAAACTATTTTAAAATTGTTTATTTAAATTCTAATTATTCAACAGTAATTTAGTTCACTAATAAATTGATTTGAAAGAGTCAGTATTTTTTATTCCTACTTTCACTGGAAGAAAATCAATTGAACTTGTTTTCCGCAACTTTTTTTTTTTAGGATTCAAGATGACCAACGAAGAACCTCTTCCTAAGAAGGTATGGGTTTTGGTTTTGGGTTTCTTTGTTTTGTTTTGGGTTTTTTGGGGGTTTTTTTAAGCACTTTTAAAAAAAATAGACTTGAAGGGATTATCGTTGTTTGCTTATTTTTCATTTATTTGCCTTTATAACAATAATAGCATTGGAGTTGTACAGTGTGCCAGATATTGTATCTTATATCCAGTATATTTTTTAGAATATTTTCAGATTTTGGAAAACTTTAGTTATAATAATATTCCCATGGTCTACTCTTAATGTTCATTATGTAAATATTTCCAGGTACATATATACAAATAATGTCAAAAATGGACATTATGAGTATATTATTATTCTTTTCCTAGTGTAAATCCCTTTGATTGTAATTAAAAACTACTTTATTAAAAAAATGATTATAGCTAATTTTCAAATTCTTTTTCTCTGAAGTTTTGTTGTCTAGTCTCAAATCTCCCCCTGTTGTGCATTCCTACCTTGAGTTTAATTACTCTTACATACACACACACACACACAGTGGCTGTTATAAAAGAGGTAACATCGTCTCTAGGAGGAATTTGTGATTCAATTGGGAAAGCTTACTAAACTTAATATTTAAGTGAATAATTTAGATATTACAGAAGTTTCCTATTGTGGAGTCAGATTACTCATAAAATGAATAAAGGATTGTATTATGCTTTCATAATCTGAGAATTACTGTGTACTCCCTCTGGTACCCTTTGATTTTCCTCCCTTGGAACAGGGTCTTGCTCTCTTGCCCAGGTTGGAGTGCAGTGGTGCAATCTTGGCTTACTGCAGTCTCCGCCTCCTGGGCTCAAGCGATCATCCCACCTCGGCCTCCTGAGTATCTGGGGGCTACAAGTACGTGCCACCACGCCCAGCTAATTTTTGTATTTCTTGTAGAGATGGGGTTTTACCATGTTGCCCAGGCTGGTCTCGAACTCCTGGGCTCAAGAGATAGCCACCTGCCTCTGCCTTCCAAAGTGCTGGGATAATAGGCATGAGCTGCCTCTGGCAGCCTTTCAATATATTACATTATAATAGTTCCCTCATTCCATTTTATGATAATACTATTTTACTGGTTAGTATTATAATTTGAAACATTTTTAAGGAAAAAAATTTAAGTGTCTTGTAAGGGAATACTAATAAAGCCTTTATTTTATTTTTATTTTTTATTTTCTGAGACAGAGTCTCACTCTGTCGCCCATGCTGGAGTGCAGTGGTACAATCTTGGCTCATTGTGGCCTCATACCCCAGCTTATGCGATCCTCCCACCTCTGCCCCCCAAAGTAGCTCAGACTACAGGTGTGCCACTACGCCTGGCTAATTTTTGTATTTTTTGGTAGAGATGGAGTTTTGCCATGTTACCCAGGCTGATCTTGAACTCCCGAGTTCAAGATATACTCCCGCCTCAGTCTCCCGAAGTGCAGGAGGCATGAGCCACAATGCCCAGCCAAAGCCTTAATTTTATACTGAGGTAGGAGAGGTATCTCACCTTTACAGCCTTTATTTGGTGTAGTGAATATACTGTTTCTCAATTTTTGAAGCATGTTAGCTTATGCCCTTCTTTCAGCTTTTTGTTTTGAAATAATTATAGATTCATAGGAAGTTGCAAATAAATGTACAGAGAGGTTCTGTGCAACTTTCACTGAGCCTGCTTCATTGTTAACATCTTGCGTGACTAGCAGACATCTCTAATAGCTATGAAAATCAGGGAATTGACATTGGTACAATCCACAGAGCTTATTCACATTTCACGTTATACTTGCACTGTTATTGGGGGAAGTGGGGAAGAGCTATATGCACTATTATCATGTCTAGCTTTGTGTAACCATCATTAATCAAGATACATATCTGAACTATCACCATAAAGCTTCATCGAGTTATTCTTTTATAGCCACATATACCCCGTCCCTCTCCATGCCTGACCCCTGGCAACCACTAATTTATCTCCATTTGTATAATTGTTACTTCAGAGTGTTATATAAATGTAATCATGTAGTATGCATCTTTTTGAGACTATTTTTTTTCTTCCACTTAGCACAGTTTCCTTAAGGCTTATACAAATTGTTTCATGTATCAGTAGTCCTGTTTCTTTTTATTGCTTAAAGTGTTCCATGGTGTGGCTGTATGATAGTTTAATCATTTGCCTGTTAAAGGACATTTGGATAGTTTTCAGTTTTTTAGCTTTTACAAGTAAAGCTGCTTGCATGTTTTCATTTCTTTGAGATACATGTTTAAGAGTGCAACTGCTGAGTTATATGGCACATTCATTTTTAGTTGTATTAATAAAAGGAACTGCTATACTTCTTCAGATACCATTTTTACATTCTCACCTGCAGTGTAGGAAACTTCAGTTTCTCTGAATCCTCACCAGCGTTTGGTGTTGCCACTAATTTTTATTTTAGCCATTCTAATCAGTGTGTGGTGATACCTGGGGTTTTAATGTGCATTTTCCTAATGATGATGCCCATTGTTAAGATACCAAATAGTTTACCTTAAAAAAAAAAAACTTTTGTAATAAAATACTTTTTTTAAAAATCATAATATGTACTGAGCCGTTTAAATCTCACACTTGGGAGATGTTTCATAGGTCTCATTATAGAACTTTGTGTCTTCAGGAAGATCACTAAATTCATATTGTAATTCTCTTTATAGGTTCGATTGAGTGAATCAGACTTCAAAGTTATGGCAAGAGATGAGTTAATTCTAAGGTAAAATGTTCTCTGTTCAAAAACAAAGTCTTTCTATAGAACATTATATTGTGACTCTACACTGTAATTGTCTTTGTGCCAGATACTGTTTTTAATGTTGTTCTATCCTCAAATAATTTAATGTACTTTTTGAGCATACTATGACCTATTTCTTATATTAACACCGAGGAAAACGTAACACTTTAAAGAACTACTAGGAAGCTATAAGTTTAACAAATATATGGCTTGTTTTGTGTAGTTTTTCCTTTCGTGTTTTAACATTTGAAAAAGAAATGTAATCCTAAAAGATGCACTTATATTTATGGAAGAAATACATAATTTACTAATGAAGTGAGGTTACTTTTTCTTATTAGTGTGACCTTCACCAGCTCATATAACTTCATACTCTTCATTTTCTCATCTGTAAGTTGAAGAGGTTGGGTTAAGTTATTGTTAAAGGTGACTTCCAGTTCTGAATTTCTGCGGTTATCTTGTAAATGTCTTACAAAAGCAGATTGTCAAGTACAACGTATAATCTTTTTAGATTGTGTAAGAAATCAGGAAGTAGGATGTTCTGTGTTTTATAATTTAAATATATTCTTTCTGTATTTTATTGCTATGGTTAGTAAGTTTCTTGATAACTTAGATAAAAATAAAATGAGTATTTTAACAGGCTGAAAGCGGAGGAGAGAAAAGATGTTTTGTGAGATAGGCTAACACAGATTTTGTTGTTTCCTAGAGTGTGACAATTTCCTACTTTCACCTTTGGACAGCTACTGTATTATGAACACACTTTTTACCTTTTTTTTTTTTTTTTTTTTTTTTGCCATAATCTCATACATAGGACAGTTTCCATTGCATACCTTTGTCTTTCTGCACATAAAATTTAAATTTTTGTTATTCTAAAACACTTCTGTCTTATGCTGAAGTATATATTTAAGAGACACTACTACTCAATGCTGGGTTTTTTGTTTGTTTGTTTTAATGTGCATATAAATTATAATAGAGGTGAGGTGCTGCTCAGGCTGGTCTTGAATGCCTGGCCTGAAGTAATTCTCTCACCTTGGCCTCCCAAAGTGCTGGGATTACAGGCATGGGCCACCATGCCTGGCCATGATTTTTTTTTTCCCTATCTCTGGCATTGTATACTTTTTTTAATGCCTTCTTACATAATTGCTCTGGTTAGTCTGTGCAGTCATTTTTTTTATTTAACTGTAGGAGGGGAAAAATCAGTAATCTTAATAAAGAATCATAGAAATGTTTTATTTTAAGATACCTTTAAGGTTTCTAAATCATATGCAGTGTATTTCCTTGAGGTCAGTTTAACATCTTTCCTTAGGGAATTCATGTAAGACTTTTAGGTGAGTTTTTTCTCTTTGATTCCCTTGGAGATTTTAAACCAGCTGCTACTTATTTAACTAGTCTGTGCCTTCTATCCTTGTGATATACATGTTCTTGCTTCAGTTTTTATATTTTTCTGTACTTCTAAAATAAATCGTTCTTTTATAGCCTCCACTGAAGATCTTTCTCTATACATCCCCAAATATTTGGTAAACTGTACGTGTCCTAGGTTGTAAGTGCCATAAAAATAAAGCATGGCCTTGGCTGAACATCAGTGTTTACATAGAAAGTGGATTAGTTTGGTATTAGGAAGGTTTTTCTTTTTCTTTTCTTTTCTTTTTTTTTTAAGACAGAGTCTCGCTCTGTCACCAGGCTGGAATGCAGTTGCGCGATCTCGGCTCACTGCAGCCGCCGCCTCCCGGTCAAGCGGTTCTCCTGCCTCAGCCTCCCAAGTAGCTGGGACTACGGGCATGCGCCACCATGCCCTGCTAATTTTTTTGTATTTTCAGTAGAGACGGGATTTCACTGTGTTGGCCAGGATGGTCTTGATTTCTTGACCTCATGATCTGCCCGCCTCGGCCTCCCAAAGTGCTGGGATTACAGGCACGAGCCTTTTTGTTCATTATGTTGTAATATTAATAACTCATGACAAGCCTGTTTTTAAGATTATAAAATGGTTTTCTAAAGCCAAATTTTAATTAATTGTACCTGAAGAGCAGCTTGAAAACATGGCTCTTAAGTATGCAGGATAGCAGACATTCAGGGCAGGGTGCTTTCCATTAGGAACTGCCTAATAAGACTAGGAAAAATCTTTATTGCTAAGAGGACCTAGCAGTGTATATATTCAGGGTAGAGAAGTATAATGAAGAACAACGGTCCCCTTGTATTCTGATAGCATATGGCATTTATGCAGGTTTCTGACAGTTAGATGTGATTGTTAAATTACAGTCTTGAAAAATGTTATATTCTCCCCCTGTGTTTACAGGCAGAAATTGATACTACCTTGAGAAGAGTCACATGGTATTTTCCCAAAAGAGCCAAGATAAAGAACCTTCAATTCTACATAATGAGGCACATTTCTAATATGCCTTTTGTTCTAAGTGGACAACATATGAAAGCAGCAGTAGGATTTTTTTTTCAGCTTCTATAATCCAGGATTATCCTGAACATCAGTGATATCAAAGTGAATCTGGGGTTTGATCTCACCCAGAGCATGCTTGGCATGTTCTCAGCAGAAAACACCTTCTCTATATATCTCCTTTTACCTGTTTCCTGTAAAATGGGAAGGAATAATGAGGGACTATTTTATTATCAGTTAAACTAGATTTAGGCCGGGTGTGGTGACTCAGGCCTGTAATTTCAGCAGTTTGGGAGGCCAGGGTGTGAGGATCATTTGAGCTCGGGAGTTCAAGACCAGCCTGGGCAACATAGTGAGACCCCATCTCTACAAAAAAATGAGCCATGTGCCTTTGGTCCCAGCTATACAGGAAGCTGAGGCAGGGACATCGCTTGAGCCCAGACCCTGTTTGCGCCACACTGCACTCCAGCCTGGGGGACAGAGCGAGACGCTGTCTAAAAAAAACTAGATTTAAAATGAAAAATCCAGAAGAATGATCAGTATTACTAAAATCTGTGAGTTTATAGATATCTTCTAGTTTATTTAATAAAAACTATTTTATCGTAACAACTAATGTATGGATTTTTTTTTTATTAGATGGAAACAATATGAAGCATATGTACAAGCTTTGGAGGGCAAGTACACAGATCTTAACTGTAAGTTTGAGTTTTAGCTTCCTAAAGACTGAATAATCTCCTTTTGATTGTTAAAATCAAAAGGATAATTGTTTTTATTAAAGCAAATGTAATTTTTCTCGTGTTTTATTATAAGAACTGTACATAGGCACTGTGTTGGGTGCAAGAAAATATAAAGATGAATGAGACACAGTCTCAGTCATTGGAGAAGACAGAGGTGTAATACTCATGTAATGGCATGACTTAGCAAAATTATATGCAAGGTTCTGAGTATAGATGCAGTAACTCAGAACTACTTGAAACTTTTCTTACTTGTCCCTAACCCCTTCTGCATAGGAATTTGACTTGAAGCATGAGTTACTAGTCTAGAAGAGAAATAAACAGAAGCAACCAGTAACAGATTTATGACAGCTTAAATCAATACATATAACTTAATTTAATATATACAGATTTTTTTAAATCTGCTGAAAATAACAGCGTTTATCATTTTAAGCCATTTTAATCTCACTTTTTACTGTTTGAATCACATACTATTTGTTGAGTATAAAAACCAATATATATTGTTTTCTAACTTCAGAAGGGTTAATACCCTGAAATTCTAATTTTGCGTGACTGTGTTACCCATAGAAGTCATGAACATTATGAAAGTTTAAGGCTAGGCACAGTGGCTCACACCTATAATCCCAGCACTTTGGGAGGCCAAGGTGGGAAGATCACTTGAGCCCAGGAGTTTGAGACCAGCATAGGCAACATAGGGAGACCTTGTCTCTACAAAAAAAAAAAGAGTCAGGAGGATCACTAGAGCCCGGGAGGTCAAGGCTGCAGTGAGCCCTGATTGTGCCACTGGACTCCTGCCTGGGTAACAGAATAAGATCCTGCCTCAAGTTTAAAATACGAATTGTCCAGCAGTTATTACTATTTTATTTATTTATTTGTTTGTTTGAGACAGGGTCTCGCACTGTTGCCCAGGTTGGAGTGCAGTGGCACAATCTGGGCTTAGTGCAACCTCTGCCTCCCAGGTTCAAGTCATTCACCTGCCTCAGCCTCCCAAGTAGCTGGGATTACAGACATGCATCACCACGACTGGCTAATTTTGTATTTTTAGTAGAGACGGTGTTTCACCGTGTTGGTTAGGCTGGTCTGAAACTCCTGACCTCAGGTGATCTACCTGCCTCAGCCTCCCAAAGTGCTGGGATTACAGGCGTGAGCCTCTCTGCCCAGACAGCATTTTTATATTAAATAGGTTAAAACATACTAATCAGGATTTTGTGAATACTGTATAACACAGATGTTTTCTGTCTTCTGTTGGGAATAGATGAAACTATAAAAACATAATTTAGTTAGTAGTCATGGAGCACTATGACACCATTGTCTCCTAAAGGAGCTCTCATGACCAGGAAAAAATTCGCCTGTTATAAAAGTAGTTAGGATGGAAACTAAAGACTTGATTAATTTTTTGACCCTAGTTCTTATTGTTCTTGACAGAGGTATTTAGAACTTGATCTTAAAATTGTATTTATAATTTTTTTTTGAATCATCAGCTAATGATGTAACTGGCCTAAGAGAGTCTGAAGAAAAACTAAAGCAACAACAGCAGGAGTCTGCACGCAGGGAAAACATCCTTGTAATGCGACTAGCAACCAAGGAACAAGAGATGCAAGAGTGTACTGTAAGTATTTCAAGTTATATAAATGTCTTTAGTTGAGGAATTGGTTTTTAGTCCACATTATTACATGTTAATTTTAAACATTTAATGCTAAATATAAGAGCTTATCTTTTATAGGTACGTACGCTTTGAGCTTTAAGAATACTAGATGAAAAATTTTGATAATGTCTCATTTAGACTGTTATTTATGGCCAAGAAGGCAAAGTTTTAAGTTTTTTTTTGAAATTTTCATGCCTTATAAGTATTAGTTCATCAATTCCAGACATTTTTCAGATACCTTGGTGTCTGAGGATGTAATCAATAAAAGAGCATTTGCTCTTTATTGCTTTACTTTCACTGATTAGGAAAGCCATCTGAGGACTTTATCTCTGCTCTCTTGTCCCCTCTGTGTATAGAACTGTTTTTCCTAGTGTCAGCAACCTCTTTAGTGTCTCCTTTTTAATTGTTAGAACTTTGATGTGTACTGTGTAGTATTTACTATGTCTACGTAGATCTGAAATCTAGTGACATAATTGATCATCCAGCTCTGGTAGTTTAGGCTCAATCTTACGGTGTAATTATACAAAATAATTAGAGGCAGCTGTATCCTTGTTTCTGATTTTAAAATCTGAATGTTTCTTCAATTCTTTTTGTACTCTCCATTCATTTGGTACATATAGAAGTCTTCTTATGTGTTATTAAAGTCTTCTAAGATAGTATTCTGGTCATTGGAGACACCAAAAATCTATGGGCACAGTCCTGTTCCTGTTTCTTTTGCCAATAGAATGTTCCTTAAGGTTCAGTCACAGTCCTTTTACTTCCCTTACAGAGATTGTTTAAATTTCCACAAAAGCACGTATTTACTCTTCTTTCACTTGTTACTAAATGACTTCTTCACATTTTACTTTGCTAAAGGCTGGCTTTTATCATTTTCTTTACTTTTTTTTCCCACTAACCCCCCCCGCCCTTTTCTTGAGACAGGGCCTCTCTCTCATCCAGGCTGGAGTGCAGTGGTGTAATCACACCTCACTTCAGCTTCCCGAGTAACTGATTTCAGGTGTGCGCCACCAAGCGCAGCTAATTTCTTAATTTTTGTAGAGATGAGGTCTTCCCTATGTTGCCCAGGCTGGTCTTGAACTGCTGTACTTTGGCAATCCTTACTCTTTGGCCTCCCAAAACTGTTGGGATTATAGGTGTGAGCCATCGCACCTGGCCCATTATCATTTTCTCTACCTTCTTAACACATTTTGTCCTTTTGTTTTTATCAGTTTTGTTGTAATTCTTTACCACCACTGATACTTCTTTCTCCATAGTTACTAATGAATGTTTTAACAAATTTCCCTTTACACGAAAAATGGATCTTACCTTTAGACTGCTAGCACTTGGGAGATAGAGTGTGAATAGAAGGTGTTGATGGTAATATCTCATAGGATCAGAATGTCTTGAATTCCATTTCTCTTCCGGATTCCTACTCTTGACATCACAGTTGATGTGTGCACATCACAATGTTTGTGCTATTCATGCACATCTGATTCTCCATCTGTCCTCTATGCGCTGGCAGTTTTGATCATATTACGCCTGGTCAAGGCCTTCGGTGATACCTCATCACTCTTGTCTCCTCGACCTGGATTTTAAGGTTATTTCAACTATAATGGAACCTAACCTTTTCCAGCTTTTTTTTTTTTTTTTTTTAAAACAGCTGTCACCTGCATACGCCAGCTGAACAACTTCCTGTTCTTCCAATTATAATACAAGTGAGGTTTTGCAGACAGGGCAGGGCAGCAGGAGCAAAATCACAAGGAAAGGTCAAGATTATATATGGCAGATGAGGATAAAGTTTCAGGTGAGAGTGAAAAAAGATGAGGTCAGCCTGGAATCTTGGGTATTCTAGAAGAGAGGGGACTACTGAAGAATTTTTCAGCAAGAGATGTATGTGATGGATCAGATTTAGATTTACATTTCAGGTAGATCACTCTGACTTGAGTATGAAAGACAGATTTGAGAGGAACAGGACTTTAAGCAAGAAAACCAATTGTGAGGCTGTTAAAATAGTTCACATGAAATACATGAAGCCACTGGTGGTAGCAGACAGGACAGAATAGGTGTTTTGGAGGCACAATCAATGGGACTTGTTTAGTTTGGATGCTGTTGTGGAAGGAATGAAAAAAATCTAGGGAGGAATCACAGCTTCAGATTTGTCTTGTTTGACTGAGTAACGATGCTACTAGGATAGATCCTACAAAGATCAAATTTTAAAAGAAGAGTAGAGTGTGGTGTTAGGAAAACAGGAAATCCAGCATTCCCTCCTCCTTCCCCAAAATACAAAGTGATTCAAACAAAGGCATACATAAAGTTCTGTACAATACGAATTTAAAATTGTTCGTTAGATTTGGCAGTTAAGAGGTGGTTGGCCAAGGAAGCCAAAAGATGTTGGATACCCCTGCTCTAGAGGAACTGTCAAGTGGGAAGTGAGAGAAACTGAATTTAAAGAGTAGAAAGAATGGGAGTGATGTACTATAGGAGTTTGGAGGGAATAGGTTAAGCGAATGGTTGAAAGGATTGGCCCTGAGAAGGAGGGTTTCTTACCCTCTTGAGTGAAAAATAGTGGAAAGGTTTGTATTAGGTACCTGTCCTTTAAAACAGAGCTGCTGCATTTACCCTTGGTGTTTCAAATTAAGCTAAGCTTAGAAAAAATAAAATATACATCCTTAGGAATCTATTTGTGTGGATCTTTTGTTTGTCCAGCATACTAACTCATCCATTTGATCTTTTAATAATAATGCTTTATTTCTTTGTCTACATGCAGTCTTTGCCAAGTACATCAGTAGTCAATTTGGTTTTGAGCGTAAGGCATAAATTAGCCACGTGGTTACTATATTCTTAAGTATATACTGTATTCTTAACTATATTTTATTTTGTTGGTAAGTAAAATCTGTCATTTTTGTTCACCTCAGTGGTATTTCTGTTTTTCATTTAGTCTTTTGCCAATCAACTCAAAATAGATTTAGGAATAAAACTAACTTTGAAAACACTTTACTCAGTGTTCTCTTCCCTAGAACATGGAATTTATTCTAGTCAGATTCACCTCTCTTTTCATGAATGAAAGTGTTGACTATTGGGTCTTTGTAAAGCTAAATAGTAACTGAGTCTCAGTCAGTGCTGTAGACTGTTTTAATCAGTCGTGTCAGTACATGGAGTGCACTGTAAGTCATGGTTTATTCTCGCTCTGTTATCTTAGCAGCTGGCTTCACATTGACTATGCAGTTGTACTAGATTTTTGCTCAGTGAAACAAATATATTCCCAAACCACTTAGTATATTTGTTCCTTTTACTAAATTTATATTAGAAAATTTTAACTCTAATCCTGTTTAAGCCTTAGTATGGAGTTAGATCTTGGGCCAGATCTACTTTGAGTATGAAGAAAATGATGAATTTAATGCTAATAACTATATTTCATATTTTAGAAATGTATTTTTAGTGTGCTAGTAAATAGCACAACTGAAGTCGAAATTGAAGGTTTCATATGTAAGTAGAAGGGTTCTGGTATGGTGGAAAAAGCTCTAGACTGGGAATCAGAAGGCCGGAGAACTAGAATTGTAGTCCCGCTATGGCACTGAACTAAACAGTTGGGTTATTTAATCTCAAAATAAGCAGTTTGGATTAGGTTAGTTACTTTCCAGCTTTACAATTCTATGATTCGGATCTATTCAGAAGGGGAAAAATATGAATTATACTTTATTTTGGCTTAAGGTCCTATAGAGTTTTGCTTTTATAAAGCTGTAACAGCAACTCTTGTAGCTCTAAGTATTGTATATTTTTTCCTTTAGAAATTCAAATGTGTATTTTAAGTTATAATCTTGCACCTGATGTATTTTTAGGGGACTTTACATAGAATAATTTCCATAGGTAAAAAATTAAGCAAACCAAAAGACTTCATTAACTCTTAGGTAATTAATATTTTAAACTTTGCTTTTTTCCAGTGGGTTGTCAGCATTTTTAGTAAATATAATGTTGATTTTTGTTTGTTTTTTGGTAATGTTTGGATTGTAAAGTAAAATGTATGTAGCCACTTTAAAGTTAAGTCCCAGATTTGGAGATGTAATCAAATGGCCTCAATTCCTAAGTGAGTAACCTTAAATAAATAGTTATTTTTTTAATTGACAAATAAGTTTTTTACATATTCAAGGACTACTACATAGTGATGTTTCAATACATATAATGTATAGTGATCAGATCGGGGTAATTAGCATATTCATCAAATAGTTTTTAGTCTGTACTTTTTCTAGAAAGTTTTAAGATTTTTCTAGAGAATTTCAGGATCAAAGAGGGGAGGAGCTTAATGAAAGAGTTGGTAAATCAAGTGAATGGAGGGAGTTTTCCCCACCTTTTTATGTATGTTTCCTTTGATTTGGTCGTAATTGTTTCTTTTGCTTTGCACAGACTCAAATCCAGTACCTCAAGCAAGTCCAGCAGCCGAGCGTTGCCCAACTGAGATCAACAATGGTAGACCCAGCGATCAACTTGTTTTTCCTAAAAATGAAAGGTGAACTGGAACAGACTAAAGACAAACTGGAACAAGCCCAAAATGAACTGAGTGCCTGGAAGTTTACGCCTGATAGGTAAACAAATCATACTCCCCAGTCAAGACTTCCCTGACAGTCCCACTACGAGAAAGCTGTGGTGGGACAGCCAAGTACTCGTTTCCACACCAAGACTCAGACTTTTTGAGCCAAAAAAAAGCCACATTCTTACACTGTCCAGCTTGTAATGGTTAATGTAAAACTTACCAGATGAACCTTGTGTTTCAGCTTTTTTCTTTTCCCCTTCCCCTTGCTTCAGAGGCCTGATGGCGTCGGACTATTCCGAAGAAGTGGCCACCTCCGAAAAATTCCCCTTCTAGAACATGTAGACACTTGAGAAATGTTTCTGTTTGAAGAAAATAGAGGGAGAAACAGAAGTCTTAAGTCTGTGGCACACTGTGTCTTCAGACAGTTTGAAGGAATGAAAACCTAGAGATTTTAAATCATGAATTGAACATGTAAAATTCCAGTAAAATGTAAAAACGGAATATGCATCGCTCTTAACCTTGAGCATAGTGACTTAGAGACACTGTGTATCAGTTTTGCCAATAAGACTGTGGACTTCATGATTGTTGTTGAACTTCTGGGTCAAAACTCAAATGAGGTGAATTTTGCCTTTAAAGGGTTTATTTGCTGAGAACCAACTTTCAATAGTCATGAGAGAATCAAATAATAGATGTCCGTACAAGTAGCGCATATATTTAACCATTTAGTTTGGGGCTCTATATTACTTGCTTGAGCCTTAATCAATGTGGTTTTATTCAATGGTTTGTTCTTTGAATGGTTGCAAAAACTGTAGATAATCTTACTGAGGACTGTACAAACATGAAGGTGTGGTATCAAACTTCAGGTTGAAACTGTTTGAAGCATTATAAACATTCATTTCACAACTAGATTGTATAAGGATATTAGCTGTGATGAGACTCACTGCATTATTTTTTTTAGTGAATTTTATGAAATCCCCGTTCCATTCAACAGGCACATGTTTAAAAGAGCTTTGTCGTTGGTGTTAATGGGGGAATGTGTTCCTTCATTGTATTTGGGCCTTTTGTATTGCACTCTTGATATTAAATTAAATGTGCCTTGAAATAGTTGGTTTTTTTTTTTAAGTTCAAAGAATATTATGATGATTTTGTTGTACTCTTTAACATTTTAATTTGGGGCGGGGAGGGCCTGTTGAGAGCAGATTCATTTTGGAAATACTGTTGCTGTGCTCTTCAAAGTGAAGGAAAAGGCGCTGTGCCTCATTTTTAAAAGACCTACATAAAAGACAAGGAGACTTGACACTTGTTACTTTTATGACACTTTGTCCCAGGGTATTGCAGTAGAAAGTAATGTGGGACAGCTTCACAGGGTGTCTGCCAGAAGATAATGTGTTGGAACTGTGGGCTGGCCTAAGTAAGACATTTTGTGAATTGAAAAAAGGTATAGTGATCATTTCTAGCAAATTCATTTAATCATTTAGATAAATGAGGCATTATTTTCTTCATGCTTCCATCCAATCCTGGAGGTGAATTTTTTCCGTCAGATCATTCTATAAGTCACCAATTCAAATTTTCGCTTGGTGATAATGGAGTCTAAGATGAGTGGAAGATAAATGTTCCAGCTTGTCCCAACGTTTAAGTGCAGTTTTAACAAGGGTGACTTAAGTTCTCTCTTAATCATTCAAATCAATTGTAAGTATCATATGTTTGTGCTTTAGGGAACTGATTGTGGGGCAGAGGGTGGGTTGAAGAAGTGGTTTGTGTGACTTTTCAGCAAGAAATCTGCTTCTAAAATTCTCACTATTTGTGAGGGTTGGAGGGTAAGTAACCAGATCTGTTTGAAATTAGCTTATGTGCTTGCATTAAGGCTTTTGTAAATATTTTATGCCATTTAAGTTCACAGTAGAAATGGCCTAAGTATCTTTTTAGTAGATTTTAGTAGAAGAGTAATCCATAAAATGTATTATTAACATGTACTCAAATTGAGCAGGCATCTTTCTTTGACACTTAGATAACAGTCATGAGTTCTATGGTTTTTTTCTTGTCATTGTTAAGATTTTCTCTTTTAATAAGATAATACATGCTTATGTATAAAATTGAAATACTGTAGAGAAAGGGGGAGATGAAAAGTGAGTGTCACTCCCGGATGTGACCTTGACATCCTCATTCTCTTCTCCAAGAGCAGTAACTGCTATTACTTTTTCTTGGGTATCATCAAGATAATTTCTATGCATATACAGTTATTTTATGTATATTGTTTTAAACAAATGTGATCATACCATAAACAGATGAGTTGCACCTTGTTTTTTTTTACTTGGTCTCTTTGGCATTTTTCCATTTTTTAATGTATCTAGACAACTACATTTTTAATGGTTACATAGTATATTTCCGTTATATTAAGGAATCATAATTTATTTGAATCACTTATAAATGGATTTTTTTTCTATAAAATTGGCTGTAAGCCAGAGTATATCAGGTACTATAAATACATCACTAATTTGAAACAAATAATGGCTCAGGCAATCCCCTGTCTGGAATATTTCCAGTGGTGGAATGGGTTTTGCTTTGGGTTGCGTGCGCGCGCACGCACGTGCGTGTCTTCGCTTTACTGTTTTTCTGTTCTAATTTTGAGGAAGAAAGATTCCCAGAAATAACCTGTCCAGTTCAGTTAAAATATTTCATTCATGTGAGAATGCACACATTTTAGAGTGTTTAGAGGTATATCTTTCAAAGTGCTTTCTATTATGTTTGTGGGTTAATCGATTTTAGGAATGGGTTGATTTTTTTGTTTGTAATTTTAAAAAATTATTTCAAAAACAACTACTTGTAATTAAATTATTTTTTCAAAACTGATTTTGTTAAAATTTATTTTACTAATCACTAGTTTTAAATGTGATATGACTATCTTAGCTTGGACATTTATTTATTAAAAGGTATGACTTTTTAAACGAAACCTTTTTTGCATTAGAATTTGTGACATTTTTATATGGGGTTAAGTCAGGTCACAAATTAATGTATCTTACAGTTGTCTTTTTCTACTCTTTAAAATTCATATAGTAAGAAGGTTAGTTGTAAACACCAGTGAAATATATATACTTTGCAAGAAGACAGTTTTGAGAGCATAGGCAGTAAAGTGGAAGGAATTCCATTGTTTTTGACAATCTTGCATATCTCTCATTTTCCCATTGTTTAATTTCTAAGTGGATGTTCAGTGGAGGCTAACGCCTGAGAGTGCTGATGGGAAATGGTGGAAATCAGGAGCTACAGTAGCAGTGAACAAGAACACCAGCTAATAAAGTTATCATGTCAAAGAATAAAGCCTTTACCTCATGCTCACTGGTGGCTTTCACCCTCGGGCTCCTCTGAGCAGTAGTAACACAGGTTGAACTCTTCACGTATTTTCTGGAAGGAAGCTTAATTACAGACTTTTCCTTGAATTACATTAGGTTAGAAAACATGCAGCCAGGCACGGTGGCTCATGCCTGTAATCCCAACACTTTGGAAGGCTGATGTAGGCAGATCACTTGAGCTTAGGAGTTTGAGACCAGCCTGGGCAACAAGGCGAAACCCCATCTGTACTAAAAATCCAAAATTAGCTGGGGGTGCTCGTGCACACCTATAGTCCCCGGGTACTCCGGAGGCTGAGGTGGGAGGATCACCTGAGCCTGGGGACGTCAAGGCTCCAGTGAGCTGAGATCACGCCACTGCACTCCAGCCTGGCAACACAGTGAGACCCCCATCTCAAAAAAAAAAAAAAAAATGCTGTAGGTGAAAGAACCATGCAACACTTCAAAGATTGATAAAATATTTACAAAATGCTCTCATTTTTAAAGTTATATGGCATACTGAAGTAGTGTATCAGGCAAGTGAAAGCCTCACTTAGAAGAAGGAAAGACTAGAATTTTAAAAATGTTTTAACCCATAAGGTCATCCTGGACTTACCCCAAGGACAAGAATGTCACACTGTCTTTATCCAAGTCTCAAAGGTAAATATCACAATTATTTACTTAGATCCCTTTAAAAGTGATCATTTCTTTTTTTTTTCTTTTTTGTCTTCATAAATAATTACAAGAACAAGCAAATAATTTCTCCTTTTATTGCTGAGGCTAAAGAAAAGCAGTAAAATTTTATTGGGAAACATTTGAGCTTTTCATTACATATTTGCAATTGCTATGTATGTGCACATAGGTTCTATAGTATGTTGCACTAGCATTTGGAAACTATAATCTGTGGAAAGTGTGACACTCCTAGATTGGCAGATATTTGCGTGTTTGAATTGTGATACGTGACCACTGGTCTTATTTTTGTGTCAAAAGGATGATCTTTTCCAATAAAGTCTTAAGTCTTTAAAAAAAAAAAAAAACCTTAACTGCTGAATGTGCCTCAATTAATATAATAGATAATATTCTTGAGAGTTATGGAAGATGGATGTACCAGAAAACTTCCCTCTCTCCTCCTCTTTTTTGAGACAGGGTCCCTGTTTCCGAAGCTGGAATGCAGTGGCATGGTCACAGCGTCAACCACTTGGGCTTAAGCAGTCCTCTCACCTCAGCCTTTCCAGAGGCTGGCACTACAAGCATGTGTGCCTGGCTACTTTTTAAAAATTTTTTTGTAGAGTTGGAGTCTCACTATGTTGCCCATGCTGGAGGACTTCCTGTTAAGGAAAATCCTTATTAAATGTTTTTCTAGCAAGAATAAATACTCTCATTCATTTTTATTTGTAGGTACTGATTTTCATAAATATTTGTGATTGATGTTGCATGTACCTTTTCAAGAACTTTTCTGATAAAGCGCTAGATTCCTTAGTGTAATAATATTGGTATAGCCAAGGTGTGTGTTAATTAACTGGCTCTGTTTCCATTTCAAATGATAATTTGAGATGAAAATAGATGGATTTCAGAATTGATTATTGATGTAATAGAAACAAGGTGTAGCTGTTTGGGCACTTTTTGTTTAGGGTTTATTTTTGCTGCTGTGTTGGCAAAATACTGAAATGCAGAAGATGGATGTGTCCCAGAAAAGAAGATGGTAATTATGGGGAAGCATCTGCTGTGATATAGTTATGTTTGTATGTGTTACATCTATCACTGTAATAATTGTAAGCAAAGACAGAGAGTTTTGTCTTCATTTTGTGATGGATGGCTCTTTCCTTTGCAGCCAAACAGGGAAAAAGTTAATGGCGAAGTGTCGAATGCTTATCCAGGAGAATCAAGAGCTTGGAAGGCAGCTGTCCCAGGGACGTATTGCACAACTTGAAGCAGAGTTGGCTTTACAGAAGAAATACAGTGAGGAGCTTAAAAGCAGTCAGGATGGTAAGGGGTTTGTTTCTTTTTGGAACGTTCTCTCAACTTTGCATTGGCTTTTTAAAACTGCCAGTCATGAATATTATAGGTTAGATTCTGTACATTGTTAACCTCTGCCCTATGATTGTATATTATTGTGAGTGAAGCATTTTTAGTTGAGTCCGCAAACAAAGCCATATAATTTTAGTTTGTTTATCCCCACCCTCCTAATTCTTTATTGTTCAAAATTTCTTACGTTTTTGTTTTTAGTTGGGGGTAGGATTTGGTAAAAGATAAAAGGGTGTTGTATTACTTAACAAGATGGACAAATTTGTATTCATTGTTTGAAAGGGAGAATAAGCATTTCTTGTTAAGTGTAAATCTTAGAAACATGGGCAGTTTTCAGCGATCTGAAAGTAATAAAGTTGATTGTATCTGTGAAGGTTTTGTTAGTGAATAAGAGATTTAATCTTTAAATTTGCTGAGATAAACAAAACTTGTCAGCCTCCATCCTTTTTAGTGCAAGTGTAGCTGTATCTCTGTTTCTCTTCTTTGTAAGGTGCATTATTAATAAGGAAAATATCCAAATTCTTTGAAATTTTAAATTGAAAATTAGTGTCTCTGGTTAATTGCAAAGATGATCAGTAGCCAAGTAATTTCTTCTGAACTACCTACCTTTTCAAAATCTTCAGGAATTATTTCCTGTGACTTTTGTCGTTTTATATGTAACAGTCCTTGGTTGAGAACATGGGCCTCTTTGGAGTGTTATAGAGGACCACACTATCCTTAAGGATCAGACTTGCTATGGAACTAAGGCACTGGGTCAGGAATAAGGGGATTGGCCATAGTGGGCCCATAGGTAAACGTGAGTCAAACTTTGGGGCTGTAATCAGGCATATGGCAAGATGGATCAAAACAATTTTAACTTGGTTGCTTAATACAGTTGCCCTCGGTATCCATGGTGGATTGGTGTCAGGACCTCCCACAGTAAGCCCCTCATATAAAATGATGTCAGATTTACATATAAACCTATGTACATCTTCCCCTTTGAGCCATCTCTAGATTAACAGTACCTAATACAATATAAATGCTAGGAAAATAGTTATTTTACTGTATTGTTTGGGGGATAATGACAAGAAAAAAAAATCTGTACATGTTCAGTATAGACCCAGTTTTTTCTTCCTTGAATATTTTCCTTCTACAGTTGGTTGAATTCATTGTTGCATGTGGAGGGCCAACTGTATATTATTTTAAGTATCTGACTTCCCCCAAAACAAACTCAGTCATATTTTAAGATTCCAAGCAAAATTTTTAAATGTAGTGTGATTTTAGAATTGTATTTGTTTACTTGAGCGTTTATTGACTCCCTTGCTTTGTGGCAGGCACTAAAGAAACATTTTTCAATGTTATAAACGATATTAAAGTTGGTCTGACTCTCCTTTGCACAGAACTGAATGACTTCATCATCCAGCTTGATGAAGAAGTAGAGGGTATGCAGAGTACCATTCTAGTTCTGCAGCAGCAGCTGAAGGAGACACGCCAGCAGTTGGCTCAGTACCAGCAGCAGCAGTCTCAGGCCTCTGCCCCAAGTACCAGCAGGACTACAGCTTCTGAACCTGTAGAACAGTCAGAGGCCACAAGTAAAGACTGCAGTCGTCTGACAAACGGACCAAGTAATGGTAGCTCCTCCCGCCAGAGGACGTCTGGGTCTGGATTTCACAGGGAGGGCAACACAACCGAAGATGACTTTCCTTCTTCTCCAGGGAATGGTAATAAGTCCTCCAACAGCTCAGAGGAGAGAACTGGCAGAGGAGGTAGTGGTTACGTAAATCAACTCAGTGCGGGGTATGAAAGTGTAGACTCTCCCACGGGCAGTGAAAACTCTCTCACACACCAATCAAATGACACAGACTCCAGTCATGACCCTCAAGAGGAGAAAGCAGTGAGTGGGAAAGGTAATCGAACTGTGGGTTCCCGCCACGTTCAGAATGGCTTGGACTCAAGTGTAAATGTACAGGGTTCAGTTTTATAATATTTTTTCAGCAAATTTTTATACAGTGTCATTTAATTTGGGAGAGGATACTGTCCAGAAAATTAATGCATACTTTTGTCACAATTTGCCTTTTTGTGGGTGTACGTTTTGGTTTTTTTTTGTTGTTTTTTTCTTTGTTTTTTTTTTTCTTTCTTTCTTTTTTTTTTTTTTTTGCTTCAATACTTCTGCCGCTTTGGAAATTGTAACAGTTAATTAATTTGAATGTTGCTAAAAGGACATTTTGTGTAGGGTCAAGTTATTTTTATATGAGTTAATGTGAAATTGTAAATGGAAATTTTTCCTTAAAATACAACACAATGATGTCTGTATAAATCTATGTCTGTTTAGAATCTGTGCTGTGTAAGGGCATTCGTACTCATGCTGTTACTGTACTTATGCACCATTCAGACTTGTTAGAGTAGATGTGGGTTTATGACTGCCAAGTTTGCCCAGTACAGTAGTTTTTTATCACTAAAAGTTGGACTCATTGATGGAGTCCTGTAGTAGTTTCAGTGTTAGATACAGTTTTTTCCACCATACATCTGTGCATTTTCTCTTTAGGTGACTGTTTAAGAAATTTGTGTGCATAGTTACTCAGTTTTTATGAACTGTTGTATCCTGTTAATGCATATTGCTCTGTGACTCCAGTATATCTTACCTGTACTGACCAAACCTAAATAAAGATTTTTATTGTAACTCCTTAATTAGCTTTTTTGTTTTGTTTTGGGTGTATGTTTAGCATTTGTCATTTTCATTGAGTCATTGGATTTCTACTCATTATCCTTCAAGTACCACAACAGTCAAACTTAAGACCAAGCATCGATGACGATTTTGCACACAATTTTTAATTTATGCCTTATTTTGCAAAACGGAGCTGGAGTTTAGGGCTACACTTAAAATTTTTTCTTGATTTATAATTGTTACAAAATATTTTAAAATACAGAAAAGTATAAAGAAAATAGTCATCTATTTCTTAGGCTTTTTTTTTTTTTTTTTTTAATTGAGACAGGGTCTTGCTTTGTCACTTAGGCTCAAGTGCAGTGGTGCAGTCATGGCTCACTGCAGCCTCAAAGTCCTAGACTCAAGTGATCCTCCCACTTCAGGCTTCCGAGTACCTGAGACTATAGGCATATACTACCACACCCAGCTACATTTATTTTAATTTTAGTAGAGACAAGGCCTCGCTATGTTGCACAGGCTGGCCTCAAACTCCTGGCCCCAAGGGATCCTTCTGCCTTGGCTTCCCAACGTGTTGGGATTGCAGGAGTGAGCTACAGCTCCTGGTCCTTTTTGAGTTTTGTTTGAAAAGCAGGGTTTGTTTTCTGTGACCTGATTTCAAGTAGAGTATCTTTGTAGTCAGTGATGTTTGTTTTAAAACGCTGGCCAGTACTACTGATTTTTACTAACAACATATCTGGTAATATTATATGAGTAAGGGGTGTTAGAATGTAGGTAGGAGAAAATGTTTTTACGGTGGAAGAATGTCAAAGTTTGCTCCATTTTCTCAGAGGTAATTAAGTATAAAAGTATGATATTGAATGGCCTTCAAATGTGTAGCTTTCATATATGGTTGAAATGAAATTCCATTTCTGCTAAAAGCAAAGTATTGTTTTAGACACATAACTTGTAATACAATCAAGGAACCTTGGGAGTGGAGTTATAATACTTGAAAACTGAGGTACAACTTATTTGAAAGTAATTGCTGCTTTTGCTTGTTTAGCTGATACAGGTATATCCGGTCTTCAGCAGTATGTTAAATACTGCACTGTCTCTTGATTAACCTTTTCTTTTTTTTCTTTTTCTTTTTCTCTTTTTTTTTTTTTTGCGAGAGTCTCGCTCTGCCACCCAGGCTGGAGTGCAGTGGCACCATCGTGGCTCACTGCAACCTCTACCTCCCAGATTCAAGCAATTCTCCTGCCTCAGACTCCTGAGTAGCTGGGATTACAGGCGTGCGCCACCATGCCCGGCTTATTTTTGTATTTTTAGAAGAGATGGGTTTTCACTGTGTTGGCCAGGCTGGTCTCGAACTCCTGACCTTGTGATCCACCCACCTCGGCCTCCCAAAGTGCTGGGATTACAGGTGTGAGCCACCGCGCCCAACCTTGATTAACCTTTTCTACAGTCTGCTCAAGTGAGTAAAAAATCCTATACGATTTTTAATTTGCATGTGATTAAACATTTTGGTGTTTGATATATCAGATACTGTGTTTGGCTTTTGTTATGTACATCCTTCAACTTGACCAATTTAAACAAAAATGTAATTTCTCTGTCCTGTTGGTGTAATGTAATCAAGAGTTTGTGATAGGAAATTAATTTTTCAACCAGTGATACAATTTTATGACTGAATTTAATATGGACCTGTTAATGTGACATTTTCATGTTTCTGTTGAGTCTGCCTTGATGAATAACTCAGAGCACTTATTCTGTGGTACATAGAGTCAGTATTTCTCATTTCTGGAATTGGATGCTTTATTTTCTGGTATGCCTGTGATAAGAGAGGTGATAGAGTGGCTTCTGCATCTAATTGGTTTGAATCCTGGTGTTACACTTAACTGATTTGGGCAAATGTATCCTCGAGGCTCGATATTTTGTTTTGTTTTTCTCCCCTGTAAGAGCACTCACTGCTGTCTTAGCTTGGGCTGCTGTGAAAAAAAAAACCACAGACTGGGTGGCTTTACACGCGCATTCCTCACTGTTTTTGGAGGCTGGGAAGTCTAAAGATCACTGTGCCCCCTGATTGGTGCCCCAGTTTGGTTCCTGGTAGGAGTCCTCATACAGAGAGCGCAATAGATGTCAGTTTCCTTGGCTCCTCAGGTGTATTGGATACAACTGACTACTCCAGTTTTTGAGACACTTTTGCAAAACAATGTAAAGCCATTCCTTCTGACAACTTTCTTTCTCAGAGGTTCCCTCTTTCATGAGTAGTTATGCCCTGTACTCAAATCATTGCCTGCTGCTCTACGTCACTGTCTTGGGAGTTCACCTATCCCTGTGGTTATAGTGAACACTTTCATAATCCCAGGTAATGTCATTAACTGATCTGGACCCATCATGGGGTGGCTGTGCTGAGGGAGTGTTGAGCTAGCCCCTAGTGGTAAGGAGTACACTGCTGACCTCCATCCTATGACAATTCCACTTTGGTGATTCACTGTTCCCCTCATGGAGACCAAGGAGGAATTTGCTGCATGGTAGGTTGGTGAATCCAGCCTGTAGCAAAGACCTGGCTTGGACTCCTGCAACTCTTTATGAAACTTAACCAAGAATGATTGCATCTTCCAGCGGGGGAAGATGCTGAGAAGGCCCCTTCAGGATAAACTGGCTCCATAGCACTGCTGTAATGGTGGCTCCTCATGAGTAAGCACTTGGAGATTTTTGTGGCTTCCTGCCCACTCACCCTGCTCACCAGTCCAGGTAGTTTATGATTTGAGATCTAGATGTAATTTTATTTTATTTCTTTTTTTTTTTTTTTTTGAGATGGAGTTTCGCTCTTGTTGCCCAGGCTGGAGTACAATGGTGCAATCTCGGCCCACCACAACCTCCGCCTCCCAGGTTCAAGCAATTCTCCTGCCTTAGCCTCCCTAGTAGCTGGGATTTACAGGCATGTGGCACCACGCCCAGCTAATTTTGTATTTTTAGTAGAGACAGAGTTTCTGCATGTTGGTTAGGCAGGTCTTGAACTCCCGACCTCAGGTGATCTGCCCGCCTCGGCCTCCCAAAGTGCTGGGATTACAGGCGTGAGCCACCGCGGCCGGCCAAGACGTAATTTTAAAAATTATCTTCCAGCTGGCCGGGCGCGGTGGCTCACGCCTGTAATCCCAGCACTTTGGGAGGCCGAGGTGGGCGGATCACAAGGTCAGGAGTTCAAGATCAGCCTGACTAACACGGTGAAATCCCGTCTTTACTAAAAATACAAAAATTAGCTGGGCATGGTGGCACGGGCCTGTAATCCCAGCTACTCAGGAGTCTGAGGCAGAAGAATCGCTTGAACCCGGGAGGTGGAGGTTGTGGTGAGCCGAGATAGCGCCACTGCACTCCAGCCTGGGTGACAGAGCGAGAGTCCGTTTCAAAAAAAAAAAAAAAATTCCTCTTCTTTCCTTCATTCATTATTCTTAGTCCCTGTCTGTCTCATATGAGTAGATAATCATGAGTAGCTATAATGAGGACTCCTCAGGGGACAGATTCTGTTTGGCCACTCAGCAGAAGCATGCAATTACCTTCTCAAGATTGGCTCCTAAACTTACTCTAGATAGAGCCTTCAGGCAGGAAACTCTATATCCCTTGGCTCCAGAAGAATATATTCATACTCATTCAAATGTGCCAGGCACTGGCCATAAAGAATATTGGTGTTCATTCATAACTGCCTATAATGTGCTAGGAGCTGTGCATAAAGCAGTGTAACAGGATCATCTTGGAAAGCTTCTGTAGTCAGTAGAGGAGACAGATAAACTACGAATTACATGGTAAATTGAAAGAGGAAGTTAGGGGTAAGATGCTGCACCAAATGCAGGAGATTGGAAGGTTTTTCTGGAAGAAGTGATATTTAGGGGGAGTTTCAGAGATAAATTTCTGGTTTGGTTAACAGAAGATAGTTTCACTGCTCACTGAGATTACAGAAGAAACAGGCTGGAAGAGTTTGGTTTCAATATGTCAAATTTGATGTGCTTACAGGAAATTTTATTTATTCGAGACAGTTTCTCTCTGTCGCTCAGGCTGGAGTGCAGTGGTGTGATCTCGGCTCATTGAAACCTCTGCCTCCTAGGTTCAAGCGATTTTCCCATGTCAGCCTCCCCAGTAGCTGGGATTACAGGCGCACGGCACCACGCCCGGCTAATTTTTCTATTTTATGGTAGAAACGGGATATCACCATGTTGGCCAGGCTGGTCTCAAACTGCTGACCTCAAATGATCCGCCCTCCTCGGCCTCCCAAAGTGCTGGGATTACAGGTGTGAGCCAAGGTGCCCGACCTGATGTGCTTGTAAGAATTTAAATGAAGAGGGTCAGTCAGCTTAGAAGACGAGGTTAGATGTAAGGATTTCAGACTTGTCAGTATACAGGTGGTGATTGATGCCGTAGGAATGACTGGTATTACCCAGGGAGCTGGTGCAAAGTAGGAGCCTTGGGGAATATGTTAAGGGGATGTGAGAGTAAGCCCACAAAGACTCAGAAGTGGCCAGGGAGTAAGGAGAAAATGGGATAGAATAGAGCAAAAGCCACGGGAGGCATTCCTTGAATTCCTTGGACTCAGATATGTTAGGGGACAGGAAACACATTGAAGACAACTGAAAAGAAGAGACTTAAGTGTGCTGCTGAGTTCTTAGCAGAGTAGACGGCTGATTTCACCACTATTCCAGACCCTAAAGATTTCTCCTGAAATTGCACTGTTATGCAATTTTTTTCCTTCTCTATTGCCCCGCCTCTGGGGCCTACACTCTTTATCTTCTCTGATTTATCTGACCCATCCGCATATCTCTGCAAAGTCTTAATGTAGGTTTCCAGGATTTAATGATTCTTTCAATCAACTTTAAAGTTCTTCAGGAAGATTCTCCAGGTCCGTCAACAGTTTTCCCCTTCATGACTTTGTGACAAAGCTTTCTTGTTCCACTATCCAGGTGTTCCCAACAAGTTGCTGTAATGGTAGCCCCTCATAAGCTTGCCTGGAAACCGTAGAAAGCTGAGAAAAATTATGAACTTTGCCCAGTAAGAGGCTGGGAAGTCAGAAAGGGTTTTAAACAAAACTGATCCCACTTGTTACATGCTCCTTTCACTGTCCAAACGTCAACCAAAGGAACTTTTGTGACGCTAAGACGCTCCCGGCGTCCTCACCCGTTCACAGCCAGAGTTGATCTTAGAAGGCAGGGGGCTCGCACCGAGACGCTCCTAGCAAGCCCCTCACGCGAGCGAATGACTGGCGCCAGGCGAAACGCATAGGACCTCCCGAAGCCGCCGAGAGCAAAAGGACCCATCAGAGCTGTGCTGAGACCCGCCGCGGGCCGGGCTCGCACTCGAGATTCTCGCCCGTGGGATTCCAGTCCTGAGCTGAACGAGAGATAAGTCTTTGTCACCCCCCAGTCTTTACTGTTTCGAGAAACCCTAAGATTAAAAAAAAAAAAAAGCCCAAAACGTCAAGTCGGGGAACTCCAACACTGGGGTGTCCAGAAACACTGGGGTTTCAGGCGCTCTGTAAATGCGTCCGGGGTCCGCGGTTCTGCCCGCAGGCCCAGACCCCGGCCTCACTTGCGCCCCGCGCCCCGCGCCCCGCGCCCCGCGCCCCGCGCCCCGCGCCCCGCGCCCCGCGCCCCGCGCCCCGCGCCCCGCGCGCCTCCGCCCGCCCCTGCTCCGGCCTTGCGCCTGCGCACAGTGGGATGCGCGGGGAGGTGGTGCGCGGGGAGGTGGAGAGCGAGGGGCGGGGCTACCTCAGGTCCCGCCCGCCGCAGGCCTGTGGGCTGCGAGGACGAGCTTTGCCTAGCTTGCAGGCAGCGCAGGGCAGACGGCGGCAGGAGAAGCAAGATGAATGCAGGCTCAGATCCCGTGGTCATCGTCTCGGCGGCGCGGACCATCATAGGTGAGTGGCCGGCGGGAGCCGCGCAGAGTCCGAGGCGCCTGCTGCTTCGGCAGGAGCGCCGAGGGCCGGACTTGTGTAGGAGAGGGGCGTATGTGGAGGAAGCCGGTCAGGCCAAGCCGCGAGGACCCGCGGGATCCCTGGAACCCTGCGCCTCCCGCGTTCCCTGACCTGGTGCTACAGCCCCACCCTCTCCTCTCCCGATGTGCGCACTCCGTCCCTCGTGCTTGGATTGGCTCCCGGGATAGAGCCATCGCGTGGCCTGCCTCTCCCATTGGTTGGCGTAGGGAGGTGTTCTCCTCCGGGACCCCTGATTGGCCGGCTCCGGGAGGCGCCATCGGTAATGCCTGCGGCAGGGGCGGAACTGCTAGGTGGTCTGAGCCCGGCTTTGGGCTGGGGTCGGGCTGTCACACAATGGCTAGAAGTCGTGACTTCGTCTCCTTCGTGCCGCATGGTTTTCAACGCCCTTGACCCGCCGGTTCCTTTTGTTTGGGAAGCATGGGGTCGCATCCAGTCCTTCGGATTTGGGGAATAGAAGGGCTACAGCGGCGTCCCTAGGCCGTTCTGGAGGTCGCCTGTCCAGCCCTCGGCTGCTGCGAGTTGTGGCACCCACCTTGACCTTTGCTCAGACCAGCAGGTGTAGGAACGTGTGGGAGGAGAGGGCACTGCCTCCTCGCGTGGCCTTGCCAAACAGGGTCATGAGGCCCCCCTGCTCGTAGGTGGTTTCTGTATTACCCGCAGGCTTGTGATGTCCACGCTCTCCGCCTTTCTATTGTAGGTTCCTTCAGTGGTGCCTTAGCTGCTGTTCCTGTCCAGGACCTGGGCTCCACTGTCATCAAAGAAGTCTTGAAGAGGGCCACTGTGGCTCCGGAAGATGTGTCTGAGGTCATCTTTGGACATGTTTTGGCAGCAGGTAATTCTCAGTGATTCCAGGAGAAGTCAGGCTTATTAGAAACAGCCCATAAACACACACACACACACTCTCTCACACACACTCACACACTCTCTCACTCACTCAAGTTCTTGCCTCCTTGCTTTTGCTCAGAGTTCCCTCTGTTATGATTCCTCCTGTTGGCCCCCTTCTTCCAGCCCTGTCAGTAGCTTCTATCTAGCTTGAGACTCAGCTTCTTGGCCAGGCAGGGTGGCTCCCGCCTGTAATCCCAGCACTTTGGGAGGTGGAGGAGGAAGGATCACTTGAGTCCAGAAGTTTGAGACTAGCCTGGGTAACAAAGCAAGACCCCGTCTCTACAAAAAATAAAATAGCCAGGTATGATGGCCTGTGCCTCCCAGCTACTGGAGAGGCTGAGGTGGGAGGATCACTTGAGCCCAGGAGTTTGAGACTGCAGTGATTGTGTCACTGCACTCCGTCATGGGTGACAGAGTGAGACCCCTTCTCTAAACAAACAAAAAGACTTAGCTTCATTAATATGCTTTTTGTGAATGAACTTAGACCACTGACCTACACTACCTACACTGCCTTTTCTTTTCCTTTTTTTTTTTTTTTTTTTTTGAGACGGAGTCTCTCTCTGTGGCCCAGGCTGGAGTGCAGTGGCGTGATCTCGGCTCACTGCAAGCTCCGTCTCCCGGTTTCACGCCATTCTCCTGCCTCAGCCTCCCGAGTAGCTGGGACTACAGGCGGCCCACTGCCTTTTCATTCTTACAAAGCAGGGCCGGCCGGGCCCGGTGGCTCACGCCTGTAATCCCAGCACTTTGGGAGGCCGAGGTGGGCGGATCATGAGGTCAGGAGATCAAGACCATCCTGGCTGACACGGTGAAACCCCGTTTCTACTAAAAATACAAAAAATTAGCCGGGTGTGGTGGCGGGCGCCTGTATTCCCAGCTACTTGGGAGGCTGAGACAGGAGAATGGCGTGAACCCGGGAGGCGGAGCTTGCAGTGAGCTGAGATTGTGCCACTGCACTCCATTCAGCCTGGGCAACAGAGTGAGACTCCTTTTAAAAAAAAAAAAGAAGAAGAAGCAGTAGGGCCAGCCTGATGCATAGGAAAGTATGCCTGCTCCTCCTTACTACCTCAAAGTGTCACTCATTCAACAAAAATGTATTCAGTTCCTCCTATGTGCCCCATACTGTGCTTAGTGCTGGGAGTATGGTTCCAACAATACAGGTAAGTTCCCTGCCCTCTTAGGGCTCAGTTCTGAGCTTGGAAAATAGGTGCCACATCATGCCCCTTGCAAATGGGGCATATCACTCCCTAGAGGAATATAGCTGAGTCCTGAGAGTGCCCCCATCTTCTGATTCTTTGGGTTTGAACACTCGTAATTAATTAATTAATTAATTATTATTATTATTTAAAGAGACAGGGTCTTACTCTGTCGTCCAGGCTGGAATGCAGTGGTGTAATCAATCGTAGCCCACTATAACCTCAAACTCCTGGGCTCTACGGTATCCTCCCACCTCAGCCTCTGGAGTAGCTGGGATTACAGGAGCAGGCCACCACACCTGGCTAATTTTTAAAATTTTTTTGTAGAAGTGGAGTCTGTCTGTTGCCTAGGCGTGAGTGCAATGGCTGTTCACAGGCACAATCATGGTGCACCATGCCCTTGAACTTCTGAGCTAGCTGGGACTACCGGTGCATGTCTACTAAGTTTAAGGCTTTTAAAGCACTGTGCTAAATGCTTTCCTTTCATTACCTCATTTAATCTTCCTCAGAAGTCTGTTATATCCTATTATCTTCATTTTACAAATGAATAAATGAGAGTTTAAGAGGTTAAATGACTTACCAGGGTCACAGTTTGAAGTGGAGCTAGCACTTGAACTTAGATCTGTCCTATTCCTTGAGCCAGATACCTTCTACAATCATGTAACAAATGTTTATTGAGCACCTAGTTTGTGCCAGGCACCATTTTAGCAGCTGGAGATAAGCAATGTTCATATCAGATAGAAATTCTCATTCTCATGAAGCTCGTAGTATGCTAAATGCTAGCATTATTAATTGTGTTAGCACCTCATTTCTTTCTTTTTCTTTTTCTTTTTTTTTTTTTGAGATGGAGTCCCACTCTGTTGCCCAGGCTGGAGTGCAGTGACACAATCTTGGCTCACTGCAACCTCTGCCTCCCGGGTTCCAGTGATTCTTCTGCCTCAGCCTCCCAAGTGACTGGGATTACAGGTGCCTGCCACTGTGCCCAGCTAATTTTTGTATTTTTAGTAGAGATGGGGTTTCAACATGTTGGCCAGGCTGGTCTCGAACTTCTGACCTCAAGTTATCCACCCGCCTCGGCCTCCCAAAGTGCTGGGATTACAGGCATGAGCCACCATGCCCAGCCCTGTACCTCATTTCTTCTTTTTCTTTTTTTTGAGATGGAGTCTCACTCTGTCGCCCAGGCTGGTGGAGTGCAGCCGTACAATCTCGGCTCACTGCAACCTCTGTCTCTCAGGTTCAAGCAATTCTCCTGCCTCAGCCTCCTGAGTAGCTGGGATTACAGGCGTGCACCACCATGCCCAGCTAATTTTTGTATTTTTAGTAGAGAGGGGGGGTTTCACCGTATTGTCCAGGCTGGTCTCAAACTCCTGACCTCAAGTAATGCGCACCCCCCCCGCCGGCCTCCCAAAGTGCTGGGATTACAGGTGTGAGCCACTGCTCACAGCCTGAGGCACCGCACTGGGCCTGTCTTTTTAATATGTATATGATCCTGCATATGTTTTCAGTCTCAAGTAACCTTACCCGTTTTTAGTTTCCAGCCTAATCCCAGATTGATAACATTGTGATGAATATAATCTCTAAGTTTTTATCAGCGACTTATTTGCTAGTTCTTCCCCACAAACTCACCAAGGAAGGGTGGTAGGTTTGAGTATATCTGAAACTGGGAATAGAGTAACCACTTTATAAACATTTACCATTGACTCTGATAACAGACAATGGCGATTGAGAATATTTGAAACTTTTAACTCCATTCTCTTCTGTGCTACTTTAAGTAAATTATGTATTTCTTCCCAACTAAAGGAAGTCCCATAGTTGAATTATGAAAAGATATTTGTGTTTCAGTACTCAGAATGAGAAAAAAAGGTATTTGTGAATTCTGAGTTTGTATATATTTTGTTATATAACCATTTAAGCATAGTGTAATGAATACTAAGCAAGAACAGAACTGCTTATTATCAAAGGTTTTCCTTTTTAAGTAACTCTTTTTCTTCTCAAGTGTCTTAAGCCATGATCTTGGGAGCAAATGGCCCTAGTTAGAAACACTGATAATGCCTAGGTTATATCCTGTGTTTATTAGACATAGGTTTGATGATGCTTATTTAAGCCCCCCCCCCCCCTTTTTTTTTTGAGACGGAGTTTCGCCCTTGTTGCCCAGGCTGGAGTGTAATGGTGTGATCTCAGCTCACCGCAACCTCCGCTTCCCAGGTTCAAGCAATTCTCCTGCCTCAGCCTCCCTAGTAACTAGGATTACACTCATGCGCCACCACGCCTAGCTAATTTTGTATTTTTAGTACAGACGGAGTTTCTCCATGTTGGTCAGGCTGGTCTCAAACTCCCGACCTCAGGTGATCTGCCCTCCTTGGCCTCCCAAAGTGCTGGGATTACAGGCATGAGCCACCGCACCCGGCTATTTAAGCCATATCAAAAGATGAGGATGACACTTCTTTCTTAATGTATTAATGACTTCTTTATGGAGGAGAAAGCTTACATCTATGAAATACCTACAGAGCAGCACAAGGCAGTATATATTCAAGGGCTAGACTGTGACAGGTGGAGAGTGTATACAGGCCTTTTTGCCTCCAGGGGGCACTTACTTGACCTGTAGGCTTTCAGAAGTGGCAGGTAACCCAACTGGCAATTTTCCACACACTTTCACTGTGACATTTTGTCTTTCTCCTTGATTGCTAAGAGTCCTCTGTGTTCCTCTTTCTAGGCTGTGGGCAGAATCCTGTTAGACAAGCCAGTGTGGGTGCAGGAATTCCCTACTCTGTTCCAGCATGGAGCTGCCAGATGATCTGTGGGTCAGGCCTAAAAGCTGTGTGCCTTGCAGTCCAGTCAATAGGGATAGGAGACTCCAGCATTGTGGTTGCAGGAGGCATGGAAAATATGAGCAAGGTAAGGCCTCTCTGATGAGGTGGCTTTCACTGACCTCACACTGAGAAACTCATGTCTATGCCAGAACAGAGTAAACAGATGCATAGCAGAGCTGGAACCAAACAGTGAACAAATACACAGAAATGACAACCTTGATCCCTACTTGAATGTGAAGTATTCTTCAGTTTGGGTGGGAGATCCGGGTTGATAAGAAGTTTATCAACCAGTGTGATTGGAACCGAATATACTTTTTCTAAACTATTAATGAAGCATGTAATATTTTCTGAATTAAATTCATATTAGTTGCTTGATGTCCTTGGTTTTAAATTTCTTTCCCATTGTGAGTAAAAGGCAAAAAACAGATGTTGCCACTTACCTTCCTGCACATGACAAGGAGATCCTGGGGACCAGACTTTTTGACCTTTTCAGGGTATAGAACATGTAAAAGAGGACCACCAAGTGGTGCCCTTCTCCAGTAGGTTTGCCAGGCATGATTTGTTTCACCAAGTTCCATACCTCAAATTGGCATAGTGGTTGAAAGAAAAACTATATCCCCTGCTTCCTGCTGATGCAGCTCAGGGGCTGAGGTGCAGATTCCCTAGATAGAAGCTGATTCAGCCCAGCCATTGCTGAGGTTCAGGAGGAGGCAGGCTAAAGGTAACAAAAATAATCGGAGTGATTTTGATGGGATGACACTGACATCTGTGTAGTACTTTACCAGGTGCTTTTGTACATGTGTTCACAACAGCCCCATATAGGGTAGATGATATCATTCCCAGTTTACAGGTAAGGAAACTGAGGACCAGAGCCAGCATTCAAATACAACTCTTCCGACTCTAAGTCCAATCAATGACTCTTTCCATTCTAATATACCTGCTGTTGAGTTGGTGAGAGTTAAGACTGGCCGCTACTCAGAAATCCCTCCCCATCATTTAGTTAGCCTGATTATTCTCACTGTAGACATTATGTCATCCATTGAAATAGGTAACACATTGTTAGCTTTACTTAAGCCCTTAGAAGATTTCTTCATTTAACAGATAATTAATTGCCTCGATGGAAAGAATAAATGGAATTCTTAAGGAAACAGGACACAGAATGGGTAGGTTTAAGGGAGAATTGAAAATGGGTAGGTAGGAGAGTAATGGTTCCCAACAATAGGAAAGATGAAGTCTGCTAATTCCAGGGGTCTTTAGACCTTGGCCTGGCTGAGGACCTAGAACTGGGGAGAAGGGCTGCAAAGGGGCCTAGATGAAGACTTAGGAAATACTAGATAATTTTGAGTTGTATTCTGGGGAGAAGACTAATTGCAACTAAGCCTAAATCCATTTTTATTTCTGACTTCTAGGCTCCTCACTTGGCTTACTTGAGAACAGGAGTAAAGATAGGTGAGATGCCACTGACTGACAGTATACTCTGTGATGGTCTTACAGATGCATTTCACAACTGTCATATGGGTATTACAGGTAAGGCAGACATGGCTGAAACTGTATTAGCTTTAAAAAGGTTAAAAAGACCATATAATAATCTGCTTCTTAGGTGCTTTCGTCCTTATGGCCAGAGACTGTCTTAAGGATTTTTATATCTCTTCTTTGATTAACTGAAGTGAAGTAAGTATTCTCTTCTTTGTGAACTCTTGATTATCAGAGAATGTTAGAAGTGGGAAGTACCTCAGAGTTCTTCTGGATCAACCCCTCATTTTACCAAATGAAGAAACAGGGCCCACAAATAGTGCTTGTGTGGCAGAGGTAGTAACAGAGATAAACCAGTTGTTTTTTTGGTACCTAGCTGTACTTTTTGTACTACACAATTGGGTTATTGGTCATTCATGCTGAAGGGTCCTGTGGTCTAAGTTTAATGCAAAGCAACTGGGAAATCAAAAGCACTCTTGTCTTTAGTATACATGTAAAACTTAGGAAACAGAATAGACATTTTAGAGTTAAAGAATCAAACCCTGAGAAGTTAAGCACCTTGCTCAAATGCATGCAGCAATGGCTCTGGTTTTATGTAACACATAAATATGTGAAAAAGGTAATGGGGAAAAGTACAAGATTCCAAGAGGGAACTGTGTGCATGAATGCTAGGAAGGAAGGAAGGGCTTAGGGATATGGGAAGCAATGAGAAGCTCAAGGCATCTTGACCACTTCTCGACTTAGAGCCACAACAGAGAAGGCTATAAAAACACAGGCAGACAATGGAAGACACTGTGTGACCAACTGCCTCAACCATAACTAGAGGTGGTCATTAAAAATTCAGATCCCGAGCCCTTTCCAAGGTGTACTGTGGATTGAATTGTACTCTTCCAGCCTCCAGAACTGTAAGAAAATAAATTGCTCTTCTTTAGAAAAAAAGAAAAAGAAAAAAGGCTCAGGTCACGATGGAGTAATTGACAAAGATTAGATTTCCTACTATAAACAAGCATAAAACTTGTGAAAATATATAAAGCCACTGTTTTATATATGTCAGGTTTTGACTAATACTCATGTAAGACTGAGATCCTTGAGAGAAGGGAAAACCCCACTGTCACTGTCTCTACCCGGGGCACTTCCCAAACTGTGTTATGGAGAGGCAGAGCCTAAGCTGGAAACAGTGGTCTCAGTGATCTGAAGAAGCAGAGAATTTGGGGCTTCTGAGATGGCTGGAGTTTGTGGGGCAGAATAAGGGGGAGAAGAAAAAAAGAGCTCCAGAAATCTGCAAAAGGCTCCCCTTAAGTCTTTGATCAAATACTAAGCTTGTAGATAACAGCTTACAAGGCCTAGTAGAAAAGAGCTGCAAGGGAGAGATGAACTGGAGATTTTATAGATTACTAGGAGATAAAAGTTCTGGACAAGCGAGTGGAAACCTTACTGAACCCCTTGGACACTCCATTGACATCTCAGAAAGACCACAGTTTAGGGGTAGGGCCAAAGCCATAGAGTAAAAGCTACTCTAGACCCAAACTAATAAGCTTAAAAACAAGCCTCAAAAGGATCAAGGTGATTTGCCAGTATTTTGACTGCTTGTGGAAACAAAACTCAATATATTCTCTAAAGATAATAAAATCTCTATGTCCAGTTATGTAGCAACTATAATGTTCAGCATGCAATGAGAACTTTCTAGATACACAAAGAATTAGGAAAATATAGCTTACAACCAGGGTGGAAAAAAACCACAACAGTCAACAGACCCTGCAATACTAGAATTATCAGATGAGGATCTTAAAGGCTCTATTTTACATATGTTTAAAGATACAAAGGAAAATACAATCTTCATAGAGGAATAGATGTGGACATCTCAGGAGTAAAAGGAAAAAATATAAACAAGAACCAAATAGAAATTCTAGAACTTGCAAAGTACACAATCTGAAATTAAGAATTCACTGGGATGGGGCCGGGCATGGTGGCTCACACCTGTAATCCCAGCACCTTGGGAGGCTGAGGTGGGAGGATCACTTGAGGCTGGGGGTTTGAGACTAGGCTGAGCAACATAGTTAGACCTCATCTCTAAAAAAAAAGAAAAAAAAATTCTGAATGGCCTTAACAGCATCTTGGAGACAGAAGAAAAAGGGTCAGGAAGTTTGAAGATAGATCATATACACAACCTGAAGAACACAGAGAAAAATAATGAAGAATAAATGAACAGGCCAGGCACGGTAGCTCATGCTTGTAATCCCAGCACTTTGGGAGGCCAAGCCGGGTAGATCATCTGAGGTCAGAAGTTCAAGACCAGCCTGGCCAACATGGGGAAACTCTGTCTCTACTAAAAATACAAAAATGAGCTGGATGTGGTGGCCCATGCCTGTAATCCCAACTACTTGGGAGGCTGAGGCAGAAGAATAGCTTGAACCCAGGAGGTGGAGGTTGCAGCAAGCTGAGATCACACCATTGCGCTCCAGCCTGGGTAACAAACAAAACTCTGTCTCAAAAAATTAAATTAAATTAAATTAAAAAATAGGCCAGGTGTGGTGGCTCATGCCTGTAATCCCAGCACTTTGGGAGGCCAACGCAGGCAGATCACCTGAGGTCGGGAGTTTGAGACCCACATGACCAACATGGAGAAACTCCATCTCTACTAAAAATACAAAATTAGCCAGGCTGGTGGCGCATGCCTGTAATCCCAGCTACTCGGGAGGCTGAGGCAGGAGAATCGCTTGAACCTGGGAGGCGGAGGTTGCGCTGAGCTGAGATCACGCCATTGCACTCCAGCCTGAGCAACAAGAATGAAACTCCGTCTCAAAAAAATAAAATATAAATGAACAGAGCCTTGGTGGTCTGCAGGACAAAATAAATAGGACTAGCATGCATGGAATAGGAATCTCATACATAAGGAAGAAAGAGAATGGGGCAGAAAAAAACTGAAGAAAATTTCCACATTTGGTGTGAAAAGAAGTTCAAAGACCAAGATGGACAAGGGAAAAATTACACCTTAGCAAATTGTAGCAAAAAGTTAAAAAAAGATCATGCCACTGCACTCCAGTCTGGGCAACAGAGTGAGACTCTGTCTCAAAAAAAAAAAAAAAAAAGGAAAAAAAAAAAAACAAGAGTGAAAGTGAAGAGCCATTTTTAGATGAAGGAAAATGAATTGCCTGCACACCTACACTACAAGAAATACTAAAGGAGCCAGGCATGGTGGTATGTGCCTGTAGTCCCACCTACTCAAGAGCTGAGGCAGGAGATTGCTTGAGTCCAAGAGTTTGAGTCTAGCCTGGGCAATGCTATCATAGTCTACTATGATTGCACCTGTGAGTATCTACTGCATTCCAGTCTGGGTAACATAGTGACACAACAACAACAACAACAAAAGAATAGCTTCCAGCCGGGCGCGGTGGCTCACGCCTGTAATCCTAGCACTTTGGGAGGCCGAGGCGGGCGGATCATGAGGTCAGGAGATTGAGACCATCCTGGCTAACACGGTGAAACCCCATCTCTACTAAAACTACAAAAAATTAGCCAGGTGTTGCAGCAGGCGCCTGTAGTCCCAGCTACTCTGGAGGCCAAGGGAGGAGACTTGCTTGAACCTAAGACGCGGAGGTTGCAGTAAGCTGAGATATTGCACCATTGCACTCCAGCCTGGGCAACAAGAATGAAACTCCATCTCTAAATAAATAAATAAATAAATAGTGTAAATAAATACTGTATAAAATGCAAAGCACTCAGAATAGCCAAAACAATTTTGAAGTCAGAAAATAGCACTTACATGCTCTGATTTTAACATTACCTATAAAGCTGTTGTAAACAAGACAATGTGGTTTTGGCATAAGGACAGAGAAAGAGAACAGAGTTCAGAAATAGACCCAGACTTATGCTCGTTTTCAACAAAGGCATCAATGGAATGAAATGGAGAAATTAAAGTCTTTTCAACAAATGGTGCTGGAACAACAGATTACTCACATGGGAAAGATGAACCTAGATCCCTACCTCACACCCTATATAAAAGCTAATTTGAGATAAATCATGGATTTAAAAATAAAAGCAAAAAATGTAAAGCTTCTAGAAGTATATATAAGAGAATAGCTTTTACAGGGTGCAGTGGCAGGTGCCTATAGTCCCAGCTACTAGGGAGGCTGTGGTGGGAGGATCACTTGAGGCCAGCAGTTTGAGGTTGTATAGTATACTATGGTTGATTTTGCCTGTTAGTAGCTGCTGCACTCCAGCCTGGTCAACATAGTGAGACATCATCCAACAAAAAAAAAAAAAAAAAAAAGAAAAACAGCTTGATAAGTAAAGACAAGACATAGAAAGCAAAGCAATAACTTTTTTTTTTTTTTTTTTTTTTTTGTGGAGACGGGTCTCACTCTGGCACCCAGATTGGAGTGCAGTGGCTCAATCTTGGCTCACTGCAACCCCCACCTCAGCCTCCTGAGTAGCTGGGACCACAGGTACTCACCACCATGCCTGGCTAATTTTTTGTATTTTTTGTAGAAATGGGGTTTCACCATGTTGCCCAGGCTGGCCTCAAACTCCTGAGCTCAAGGGATCCTCCCACCTCAGCCTCCCAAAGTGCTGGGATTACAGGTGTGACCCACCAAACCTGGCCAATTCTCACATTTGTAGAAGAGAGTTACAAATACGGAAAGGGAGAAGAATGTAGCTTGTGGTGTTAGGTTGCATTTTGGAGAACTCAAAATGCAGTATGAACTCAAGGTGTTACCATGAGTGTGTGTGTATATGTAAAATTATAAATAATACATATGGAAGTTTCTACTGAACAGACCTAGAAACAATGACAAACCAGTAACAACAAGCAGTCCTGACACCCAGATCTTCTAAATACATTTATCCACTAAAAGGAACTAAGGTTGTTTGGAGAAATGGCCCTTTCCAAGGCTAGGGAAAAAATGCTAAAAAATTAAGGACATGCTCAGGGACATGTTGAAAGTACACAGGAGGCAGCCTACGGGGCTTCCACTTTCCTGTAGTGGAATTTTGAACAATTTGAGCATCAGAGTCAGTAATGATAGTAATGGGTTGTAACTGCCCAAATTTTGAACAATTTCAGTGTGCAAATAAGTAATGATAGTAATGGGTTGTAACTGCCCAAATTTTGAACAATTTCAGCGTGCAAATAAGTAATGATAGTAATGGGTTATAACTGCCCAAGTATTGAAAAATTTCAGCATCAAAGTAAGTAATGAGAGTAATGAGTTATAACTTATTCAATAAAATGAAAATGTATGAGTCCATCCTGATATAAATAACTGAATAAATGGGAGAAAAGGAAAAGGTTTTCTTTATGGTAAAATGCCAATTAATATCTTACCAATAGAAGGAATGTTGGAGTTAGAAAGTCATGAATGAATGCTAAAACTAGTGGGTGAAAATATGATGGAGAAGAAGATATTTTGATAATCCAAAAAGAACCTCTGATAAATTATTGATTACTTATAAATGAAAAAATGGTACCTTTAAAAGCTAGCAACCTGGTGAATACCAAACCATTTTAACCAAGTGATCAAAGATAACATCACCTGGGATAAACTGATTGTCATTTGTGTCCTAATAAGACTCACTGAGAAAAATCATACTATCATTCAGTGGTATACCTGCCTTTTGGCAGAATCTTAATCTAATTCTGAGGAAACATCAGACAAATCAAAATTGATGACCCTTAACAAAAGAACTGGCCCATGTTCTTCAAAAATATCAAGCTTAAGAAGCATAGTCTGAAGAACTGTTACAGACAAAAGCAAACTAGAGAGATTGATAGTTGTACAATGCATGCTTCTTTATTGGCTCAAATAAAGGAGCTAGAAGGACATTACTGGAATATAGGTGAAATTTGAATGTGGACCGAGGATTAGATAATAGTGTTTGATTCATGTTAAATTTCCTGATTTTTGTTTTGTTTTGTGAGACAGGGTCACCCAGGCTGGAGTGCAGAGGCACAATCATGGCTCACTGCGGCCTTGAACTCCTAGGCTCAAGTGATCCTTCTGCCTCAGCCTCCCAAGCAGCTAGGACTACTAGCTACATGGCACACACACCATGCCCGGCTAAATTTATTTTTAATGGAGACAGGGTCTCGCTGTGCCCAGGCTGGTCTCAAACTCCTGGGCTCAAGTGATCCTCCCACCTCGGCCTCCCAAAATGCTGGGATTACAGGTGTGAGCCGCCACACTTGGCCCAATTTCTTGAGTTTTATAACTGTGCTTATGTAAGAAAGTGGCCTTGTTTTGGGGAAGTATACACTGAAATTAAAATTTAAGAGTAAGAAGGCATTGTATCTCCAACTTTCTCTCAGATGGTTCAGAAAGAAAATATTAAAGCAAATGGAGGGAAAATATAAATGGTGACTCTGGGTGAAGGAAATTTCTGTAAGTTTACAATTATATAGAAAGGGAAGGAGAGAAGTATGACTCCTGAGAGTCACTGCAACATTTCCAAACCAACTGCCAGTGGCAGGCAGGGCCACCCCACACAGCATTGCACAGGCCACCATGAGCCTGCTAGCATGTGTGGTCAGTCAGTGCTTGGTCAAATGTGGACGACTTGAGCTATCAAATGCCAGTTCATGAAAATGTTAGTTTTTTGCTGTTTTTCTCCTTTCCCAGCTGAAAATGTAGCCAAAAAATGGCAAGTGAGTAGAGAAGATCAGGACAAGGTTGCAGTTCTGTCCCAGAACAGGACAGAGAATGCACAGAAAGCTGGCCATTTTGACAAAGAGATTGTACCAGTTTTGGTGTCAACTAGAAAAGGTGAGTATATCATAGTGGTTTAAACATCAACCTATTTATAGGTAAGAGTAACATCTAAAAGAGTAATACATAGGAATCTTTAGAAATTATATCTTAGTTATGTTTTTCAGGTTGCAAATATATGTCCTGGATACATGAATGTGGGGAGGGGATATGCTGGGTTTACAGGACACGGTAACATGGGACCTATGTCAGCACTCAAGCACTCTTGGTTCCAGAGCGTCCATGACCACTGTGCACACACAGCAGGTTTCATGAGAAGGTGGAGCACTGGCTCATGGTTGTTAGGAGGCACCAGCTGACCTGTTTCCTGTATAGGCTCAACCTCCTCAGAAGTGGACACCCATTACTTCTCGCTGTTTCTGTGTGATCTCCATTTCACATTTCTAAAGGGTGGATCTTTTGGGGTCACTTGCTATTTTCTAATACAGAATGCTCCCGTCAAGCTCCCTTATTGATAACTGATATCTCTTATGTCCTGCCAGCAGTGCACGATTGGCTTTGAGACTCCCTGATCCACTCACTCGTAACCAGCCAAGTACTATGACCCAAACTATAGCAGAATTTGGCACAAACAGGTCCCTGGTAGCTACTTTCCTCAGGAAGGCCTATGGATTTGGAAAACACAGGTGTCTCATAAGGACATACTCATAAATTGTTTTCATGTACAATAATTCTTGTGTGTACTTTCCTCCTGTTGTCATCAAAGTGGTCACATATTAAAACTTTTCTGCTAAATATGAATCCTCATGTTTAATGGCAGAGAACCCACCATTCCCAGCACACTTACTTCTGTCTCTGGACTAATCTTGAGTAATTGGTTTTCCTTTGCTTAGGTCTTATTGAAGTTAAAACAGATGAGTTTCCTCGCCATGGGAGCAACATAGAAGCCATGTCCAAGCTAAAGCCTTACTTTCTTACTGATGGAACGGGAACAGTCACCCCAGCCAATGCTTCAGGTTAGATTTTCTGAAGGACATCTGGGGGAATACTATGTTCTATAATGTCTACCGAGTGAATATTTTTCTCTTTATTTATATACAAAAGTACTATTTTTTGGGACAGGGACTCACTCTGCCAGCCAGGTTCATGTGCAGCAATATGATCATTGCTCACTTGCAGCCTCAAACTCCTGGGCTCAAGTGAGCCCCCTGCCTTAACCTCCCAAGTAGCTGGGGGACTACAGGCATGAGCCACCACACCCAACTCAATATTTATGTACAAAATTATTCTTAAAACAGTTTAAGGAAACATGTCATTTCTCTGTATTTGATCATTGACTTAACCTATACTGAAAGAATTAATTTGGTTTCTTGACATCCCAACTAGACATACAAATGAAGAAGTAAATTAGGGAACTTCAGTTTATCTACCTTTGTATTTTTCCAGTACCAGAAACTCCCAATACCTCCTTGTGAAGCCCAGGCTTATTCTTCCATTTCCTGTCAAGATATCTCCCCTCCCCAAATGCTGTAATCCTTTTTTTTTCTTTTTGAGACGGAGCCTCACTCTGTCGCCCAGGCTGGAATGCAGTGGTGCAATCTTGGCTCACTGCAATCTCCGCCTCCCAGGTTCAAGCAATTCTCCTGTCTCAGCCTCCTGAGTGGCTGGGACTACAGGCGCACACCACCACACTGGCTGATTTTTCTATTTTAAGTAGAGATGGCTTTCACCCTATTGGTCAGGCTGGTCTCAAACTCCTGACCTCAGGTGATTCACCCTCCTCCACCTCCCAAAGTGCTGGGATTACAGGCGTGAGCCACCACGCCCAGCCCCGACTACTGTAATCCTACCACTTTCTCTAGTTGGAAAGTTTTGTGGTCAATATATTGCCAAACATAATTTCTATGTATACTGTAAAGTCTGTTGAATTATAGTAAATGCCTTAGCCAACAGGTAAAATCATTTAACTCATGTCTTCAGGTGGTAAAGAAGCCACAGATATGTAACTGAGGTTAATAAGCATGGTAGAAATTAAGTCACTCATATTTTACAGGAATAAATGATGGTGCTGCAGCTGTCGTTCTTATGAAGAAGTCAGAAGCTGATAAACGTGGGCTTACACCTTTAGCACGGATAGTTTCCTGGTCCCAAGTGGGTGTGGAGCCTTCCATTATGGGAATAGGACCAATTCCAGCCATAAAGCAAGCTGTGAGTATAATCCTATTCCCTTTTATGAAATTTGTCTTCCTGTTAGCCTTAAATGAGCTTATTCATGTAGTTAGCTCTAGTCTTTCCCTACCAGAAGAGTAACCAAGAGCATTTATTTCTATTTTTGAGATAAGGCTGGAGTGCAGTGGCACCATCATAGCTCACTGCAGCCTCAAAACTCCTAGGCTCAAATATTCCTCCTGCCTTAGCCTCCCGTTACCTCGAACTACAGGTGCACCACGCCTTCTTCATTTCGTAGAGACAAGGTCTATGTCGCCCAGGCAGGTTTTGAACTCCTGAGTTCAATTGATCCTCTTGCTTTAGGCTCCCCAAGTGTTGAGATTTCAGGTGTGAGCCACTACCCCCAGCCACTGAGAGCATTTGGATCACATGCTTTCTAGGGGAACTGATTCTGTTACATTAGCTTTAGGTACACATAACAGATGCTACTGGTTCAAAATTTAAGACAATTTAGAATTTCTAAGGGATCTTTTAGATCACATCCTTAACCTTTTGGATGGAATGGATGTCACTAAGGCAAAAATGTGTGAGAATGTCACTATATTAACCTAAGAACAAACCAAAGTAGCAGTTACCAGTATCATGCAGCATATATTTATGTTGACAAAGAATGGTTTAACTTTAGCCTTTCCACCCAAGTTTAGACCTGTTTTCTATGAATCTTTCCTCTAGGTTACAAAAGCAGGTTGGTCACTGGAAGATGTTGACGTATTTGAAATCAATGAAGCCTTTGCAGCCGTCTCTGCTGCAATAGTTAAAGAACTTGGATTAAACCCAGAGAAGGTAAAGATGCACAAGTAACCCTGAGAGCTTACCAGTGAATTTCACAATCCAATTTTAAGATAGTATCTTCTAGGTGTTGGCCATGTGGGTAATAGTTAAAGAAATACTAGTTACTAGGACTGAGTTCATTACTTCCCAAGGTAAAAAAAAAAAAAAAAGACATTAGCTTACTTGGCATAAAAGGAACGAGGTAAGATAGGCAGGGATGAATTTTCACAAAGGTGTAAATTTATTCCTAAGCAGTTAAAATGAAAATTTGAGTTTGAAAGGGTAGCATGCTGATACATTAAGAGGAAAAAGACAAGTTTAAGATTTTAAACTGTGTCCACAGAAGAATAAACAATCTAAATCTTTTCTCCCCCTTAGGTCAATATTGAAGGAGGGGCTATAGCCTTGGGCCACCCTCTTGGAGCATCTGGCTGTCGAATTCTTGTGACCCTGTTACACACACTGGAGAGAACGGGCAGAAGTCGTGGTGTTGCAGCCCTGTGCATTGGGGGTGGGATGGGAATAGCAATGTGTGTTCAGAGAGAATGAATTGCTTAAACTTTGAACAACCTCAATTTCTTTTTAAACTAATAAAGTACTAGGTTGCAATATGTGAAATCAGAGGACCAAAGTACAGATGGAAACCATTTCCTACATCACAAAAACCCAAGTTTACAGCTTGTACTTTACTTTAATGTGTAATACTCAACTCAAGGTACAAGACAATTGCATTTAACATTGTTATAAATAAAAGAGACATCAGATCAATCATTAAGGGCTCCAGAGTGAACAGCATCTTCGTAACTTCCATGTTTATCATCTTTACTTTCTGGATGTAATTTAATAAGATCATCAATTCGAAGAATGGTGATTGCAGCTTCTGTTGCAAATTTCAAACTCTTAACTTTAACTATGGTTGGTTCAAACACCCCTGCTTGTTTGTTGTCTCGAGGTTTACCATTGCTCAAATCAAGACCAATCCTGCAATTAAGAAAGAATTATTAAACGGCCGCTTACAATTTCATTAGGTGGCCTATTAACTCCAGCATTTCATTCAAGTATTAAGCTTGATTTTTAAATCAGACTAGAAATCTTGTGTGTAGTCTTTCTACCAAAAGAAGCAGGGAGAGATTAGCAATCACAGTTAACTAAGACACACCAGTGCTAATAATTAGTCATTATCCCTTGAATTAGTGACTGAACAACAAATGCTTGCTGTGAAGTTTTTCATGTTAAGTATTTGACAAGTCTGTTACTTATGTTTGCTGACATGTAATTGACTACTATCCTTTTTAATGCAACCTGTTCTGCAGAAGTTAACAAAGAGCGGGAAACTGTATGCTTACCATTTTAGATTTTTACGTTCTGGGTTAACCTGGGCCTCATTATGAAAAGCTCTTAATTTTGCAACCAGATCTGTGGAGTCCTGGGCAGCATTAACTGCTAGTGTATTGGGAATAACAAGAAGTGATCTTGCAAACTCTGCAATCGCAAGCTGTTCCCGAGACCCCTAGGAAAAGAAGAAAATTAGCTGACTTCACAAAAGGGAAAAAAAAAATTAAAGTCCACAGCTACTGCTCTCAGGCCTCTAAGACAAGAAATGACTGTTCTTACCATGCTGGTTGCATAGTTTTCAAGGTATATGGAAAGGGCTGCTTCTACAGCACCCCCACCGGGAACCACAGATTTTGACTCCAAAACTCTCTTCACTACACAAAGTGCATCATGTAAAGAGCGCTCCATCTCATCACACATGAAATCATTTGCCCCACGTAAGATAATCGATGCAGATGTACGAGCCTTAGTACTGTTCAAAACAAAAGTGCAATTTTTGTAATAGCATTTTTAAAAAAATTTTTTTGCCAAGATCATCAATTTCTCAAAAAAATGGCATTTTAATAAAATAAGTCTACATAAAGTTCCCTTAAGTCCTGCCTACACAGGATATTTAGATATACTATACAGAAACAATGTCTAGTCCATGCAGAAGAGATGAAAATGGTTACTTCATCTCAATTTACAGTGGCCCAATGTTATTTTATCCCATGCGTATAACTGCTCGTATCACTGTGAGACTACAAGCAGCAAATAAATGGGAAGAAAACCTACTTTTACTTAACAAAATCGGTATAACTTTACAATTTTAGAAAGTAGCTCTTACTTTTTGATTAAGATCAGCTCATCATCACAAATTCTCTCCTGTACCACTTCTTCTGCCTGTCCCAACATTGCAGCTTCAAAAGTTTCTTCACCTTCCAAATTGGCCAGGGTTGACAGAATAGTTGCTAATAAGAGAGTTACAAAGCATCTGTGAATATTGCTCTTTCATGATTTTAATATCCTTGGACTCAGTAGCATTTGTGATAAAAGTGCTATATTACAAGTTTAGAATTTAGTTAGGCAGCACACGGTAACTCCTTTTATCCTAAGATGGAACTATGTCATTTTAGAAATGAACAAATTCAGTTCATGAATTTCCAACAAAATTTCTCCAGTTACATGAAAAATGGCTCTATAAATGTGTTGGTAGCACAAAGCATTAAGAGAATATAAATGTTTTTGAGCTGTTTTCTGTCAATATTCCAATGTAAAAAGACCTTTGATGGGGTCAGGTATAATAAAAGTATTTTATGTGACAGCCAGCACAAGACATACCTCCAGAAGCTTTGGCAATGCGTTTAAGGTCCCTTTTTAAAACTCTTCTAACTGCCATAGCACCAGCCTCCACAAAATACTTCAGACACATATCATCAATTCCACCAGTGGTTAGAATAACATTGGCACCAGTTGCCAGGATCTTCTGAATTCTCTCCTTGGTGATATCTGATTCTCTGAAAAGTATTTTTGTAACCTGAGTTACCTTCTGTGATTTTTAAAAATAATTTAACTTCCATTAAGTATTTATCACAAGATAATCATAGATCAAATTGTATTATCCTTTGTTATCTCTGACCAGAATTTAAATTAGTCCAATTCATGGAAAATTTGAAGGAATTAAAAATTACCACTTAGCTCTCCCCAACCCAAATTTGAATTACTAATTGAGAACTATGGTTAAACAGGGAACACAGGTCCTGCCTTCAAGGATCTAGTCGGGAAAGGGATTACCAATCACACTCCAGGGCAAGTGTCACTAAAGTGGTATGCAGAGATTACAAGCACATAAAAGACATAAATTTAGCCTAGGAGGTGGACAATGAAGACGAGTCCAGGCCAAGCACAGTGGCTCACGCCTATAATCCCAGCACTTTGGGAGGCTGAGGCGGGCAGATCACCTGAGGTCAGGAGTTCGAGACCAACCTGGCCAACACGGTGAAACCACCTCTACTAAAAATACAAAAAATTAGTTGGGCCTGGTGGCGGGCGCCTGTAATCCCAGATACTCAGGAGACTGAGGCAGGAGTATCACTTAAACCCAGAAGGCGGAGGTCGCAGTGAGCCGAGACCGTGCCACTGCACTCCAGCCTGGGCAACAAGAGCAAAACTCCGTCTCAAAAACAAACAAACAAACAAAAACAGGAGTCCAGAGTTGAAAGCACAAAAGAAGGTAGAACCAGAAAAGTGAAAAACCTTGCAGGTTACACCAAACAATCTAGATACTAAGCTTAATATCTCTAAGCAAGACTAGTATATCATCTGTGTTTTCAAAAGGATTCCCTGATTATCAATGTGGAAATTGCACTGAATGGCTGAAGACAAGAAGATAATAACATGAGATATAAGCTGAAAGACAACCTAAACAGAAAAGTCAAATTTTATGGCTTGGGTGACTCCTGGAGTAAAATAAATAGCAAGAGTTTTGGGGGCAGGATGGGAAATGAGAGTTTAGTTGAGGACAAGATTAAGTTTGAAGTCTCTGCTGTTACTCAGGTGAAGCTCCCAGGAGGTAGTCACTTACATCATGGAAACCATAAACTATGGGAGATCAGATTTGCAGAGTCAATATGAGTGAAGCCATGTGAATAGATCATTCGAAGAATTTTTAAAGTAAAATGAATTACAGATCAACCTCAAAAGCAGCTTGTCTACTAAACAAGTACTGTGTGCTACACACTGTTATATAAACTCATGGTAAAAACTGTAATAAGCCCCAGGAAGAAAAAATACAGGAAGTTACAACAGAATATAATTTAGATTGAAGAAGAAAGAAAAGCTTCTCTAAGAGACTAGCTTGGGTGTGTTTCTACAACAGTCTAGGCAAGCAAATGAAAAGTAGGTAAATTTAATTTGGAGGTAGAAATCAAGCGGTCTTGGTGACAGATTAGGAGAAAAAGTGTTGGTAAAAAGGAGGAGTTAAGGACATTTCCTAGTTTTCTGCCTGTGTGAAGGACTCCCCATCACTAAAATGGTCAAAAGCAGATTTGCGGTATTATCACAAGTTCAGTTTTAGACATGTTCACTTTGAGATGCTTGAAAAGCATTCTCCTAGATAGAGGTATGTGTGTTTGGAGCTTAGAGAAACAGCTGAAAGAGTCTCTGGCATAGAGAGGTAATACATGAAGTCATGGGAACAAAGAGGCTATCCTGGAGAGTATTATGACATGGTCCAGACAAAGCAGCATCACAAAGCCTTCCATCCCCGAAAGCATTTCAAGAAGGACATAATCAAAGGGTTGCTAAAGGTCAAGTAAGAGGAAGGCTGAAAATGTCTTCCGAATTTCACACTAGAGACCTTAACATGCAGTCCCTCAAATGGAGAACAGGGCTGAAAAGGGATGAGAAGAAAAGCACCAGAGAAGTTTTGTGTAGTAAACCACTCATGACATCTGCCTGTAAAGATGTACGATTACAGGCGTGAGCCACCGCGCCCGGCCGAGGCGGGCGGATCACGAGGTCAGGAGATCGAGACCATCCTGGCTAACACGGTGAAACCCCGTCTCTACTAAAAATACAAAAAATTAGCCGGGTGTGGTAGCGGGCGCCTGTAGTCCCAGCTACTCGGGAGGCTGAGGCAGGAGAATGGCGTGAACCCGGGAGGCGGAGCTTGCAGTGAGCCGAGATCGCGCCACTGCACTCCAGCCTGGGCGACAGAGCGAGACTCCGTCTCAAAAAAAAAAAAAAAAAAAAAAAAAAAAAAAGATGTACGATAGGGAGTACCTATAGCACAAGGATGTACGAAGAAGCTTGAAGGACAAAAGAGCCACACGAAGAATCCAGGAAAGAGCATAATTAGTTGAAGATACAAGTATGAAACAAGAATCAAAGACAAGGCTCTAGAGCAGAAGGAAACAGACTCTAGAACACTTACTGTAGAGGGACTGGCTTTGATGGAAGAAAGGACACTTTGTTGTATGAGGAAGGAAGGAAAAAAGAATACCCGTGCAGACTGATTTAAAAGATGACAGCACATTTCTTACTCTTGGCAAAGCTTTCTTGTAGGTCTGGTTTAACTACTGTTTAAACTATTCTTTTTTTTTTTTTTTTTTTTTTTGAGACAGGGTCTCGCTGTCACCCAGGTTGGAGTGCAGTGGTACAATCACAGCTCACTGCAGCCTCAACCTCCTGGGCTTCAGATTCTTGCCACCTCAGCCTCTCAAAGTGTTGCGATTACAGGCATGAGCCACTGTGCCCAGCCTAAACAATTTATTGTTTTAAGTGACTGTCAGGCAGTCAAATCTATAGCAATGGTCACACTACCTCCACCATTAGCTCTTCTGGCATGCCAACCACTAATATCACCTGCACCTCCAGTATCTAGCAAACAGTAGGTTACAGTCAATACTATACTGCTGAGTTCTGTACTGCTTTGAGGAAATTAGATTCCTGTCTTTTACGTCTTTAATATTAATAGACTCATACAATCAAAATTCCACAAAAAGGCCGATTTTCATATAGGTTGTATAACCCCAAATCCCTCTAAAAACACCACCAGGCTAATTTTTCTGGAAGTAAAATAGTTTGACTTGGCTAAAAATGTTAAAGTCCACCAAGACACTCACACTGAAAAGGCCAAAAATAATCTCTCAACATACCTCTGTCTAATTTGGTCCAGTTTTTCAGGGTCTGTAATGACCACCTGTACACCAAGCTTCATTTTTGTTTTTTGCAGGCTGAAGTCAAGGCAAGCAATTTTTGCATTTACGATTCTCTTGGGCATGCCTACAATTGAACATAAGATTAAGTTAATACGTCTATCCTTAAAAGCATAATAAAGAGTACCTATAATCGATGTAAACACACAAATTTAGACTAATTCATTGCATTTTATCTTAGAAAAATTTTATGGCATTAAATGCACGTAATTTCTTTTAATTCACATTCCTTCTACCATGTTGTATGTGCTTTAAATTACAAAAAGATGTACTGCACATAATCCACAAAAAAACATTTTTTTTTTTTTTGAGACGGAGTCTCACTCTGTAGCCCAGGCTGGAGTGCAGTGGTGTGATCTTGGCTCACTGCAATCTCCGCCTCCCAGGTTCCAGTGATTCTCCTTCCTCAGCCTCCCAAGTAGCTGGGACTACAGGCAGGTGCCACCATGCCCAGCTAATTTTTGTATTTTTTAGTAGAGATGAGGTTTCACCATATTGGACAGGCTGCTCTCAAACTCCTGCCCTCGTGATCCACCTGACTCGGCCTCCCAAAGTGCTGGGATTACAGGCATGAGCCACCGCGCCCAGCCAAAAGAAAAGCTAGTTTTAATCTGTAGCAATCTCATTCTATAAACCAAATCCCAAACCTTACCCTGGGATCCCACCACACAGTTGAGTGCATAGCCACTGATGAGCATACTCTCCATTTGACTTCTCCCATGGGCTTTCAAAATATTAACAGAGTTGACTGGATAGCGTGGCTGGCCTCTTATGTCTGTGTATTTAATAGCAAGTACAGCATCTACTACCATGTTAGCAAAGAAATCACCATTTCTACGCCAAAAGTTAAGGACAGTAACAGGTTTGGAATGGACAAAGGGTACACACGTGAAAAATCAAGGGTAATTTCAAGGGACTTCCTTTTAGTAATCTAATCTATTAAAGAAGCAAGCATTACTTGTCACCAAAATGTTATAACATTATCACTATCTGCAATTCATATCACTTTTAGACATGCTTTTTATCACCTTTTCACCCTAAAAAAGCAGGGAAGGCAACAGGTAATTTCAATACAGCATTACTCCTCTCTATTGATATCAATTTGCATAAAATTGGTTATTCAAAATTTTATTTCACAAAACTGATACTGCTGCTACTACGCACGCGTGCGTGCAACACATGCGCACACACGCACCCCCTCCCGAGACAGGGTCTTGCTATGTTGCCCACACTGGACTGGCACTCCTGGGTTCAATTAATACTCCTATCTCAGCCTCCTTAGTAGCTGGGACTACAGGCACATACCACCATGCCCATCTCAAAGTCTTATGCTTTAAAAAGTCTAAATTTTATCTGACAACCACAAGGATACATTCCAATGATTTTGGAAGACATGGATGTCTTAGCAGCATTAATCAGGCAATCTCTTCCCAGTTCATCTGTGTTAACAATTAGGTTTTCATTGATATAACGCACTGCTTCCCTGTTTAAAAGTGTGGGGGAGAAAAATGCTTATAAAGTCACTACTCAAACTCTTTGCATTCATCATGCTTAACACAGAGCCAAAATGTCGTAAGTAATAATATCTGTTCAGCCATTTCATATAGGAGGAGGACATGAAAAAACCCTCCCTCTTCAGATCATGGCAAGTTTAATCTATCCCATAAGCATAGCCACTAAAATCTATTATTAGGAGAAAATGTGGTAGTCAAATGGGAAAAAAGATACTGGTCCAAGTTTTTAACTTCAAATATTACTACTTAAATGCTAAAACATTTAAATTGAAGGTTTTCAAATTAAAATTTAGTTATTAATCAGAACGTTAAGACAACACAGTTTACAACTATTACATCAAAAAAAATTTCTCTGAATGCAAACAATCTTACTTGCAAGCAAGTCGATAGCCACTAATAACTGATGTGGGATGAATTTTCTGTTTGACTAATTCATCTGCATTTTTTAGGAGTTCTGCTGCAATAATAACCTGTTGAGAAAACATTCACTGATCTGAGTGTGCCGGATATTCAACATGTGCAATACATATGAAATGACACTAAAATGGCCATATATTATTAACCAAAATGGTAGTGATGAAATGAATTAACTGGTTATTAGAAACCTGGGGGTGAAGGGAGAAGAACGCTACAAAACACTCTAAGTCCTCCACGTTACTCATAAATTCTTGGAAACTGCTACTTTAAGCAAAACAATGGACAGCAATTTCTCAAATACAGTTGTTTATTGTAACGCTGATGGGGGGAGGAAAACTTGTTTTTTTATACATCATCTTTCCTCTTAAAGTCAGTTTCCATGAAGCCACTGTGGATGTTCAGTGAGGTCTTATTGTATTATAAATGCAAATGGCCAAAACTGGGTAGGAGCCAGAAAAATGTTCTAAGAAACTAGTTCAGCAATAAGAAACTAGTTCAGCAATACAACCGTAAAAGACAACACATCTATTACCTTTAGAGACAGTGCTCAACAGAAGCTAAACCGAGTGTGACTATTCATATGACCTATATTAGGCTATTATTTTATTTAAAAAAGATAGTTCTTCAAGTTGTTAAAACACTAAGAAATATTTTTAAAGCAAAAAGACTGTCAGCTTCTTATGGGAGGAAAACTACATTTGTTAAATCACATTATTGTAAGTTAGACAAAGATCACATTCATATTTTAGGAGTAGATTCCATTCTTTCATGGCTAAAGTTTAATCTAGAAATACATTTTCCCCACAAACTATCTAGTTTCTCCAGAATTAACATCTTTCTCACCAAACAATAGTGTTTCTACTATACCAGCATGCTGGATGATCTATGAAGAGTTTATACTGTGTATCACATTTACTGACTCGGTAAGATCACACTGTCATATCATGATGTATTTATTAATTTCTCACACTCCCATTTTGAATTCCTGAGATTACCTGTCAGGATTTAAAAAATAGAACAGGCTGAATGCAGCTCATGTGTGTAATCCCAGCACTACAGAGGCCGAGAAGGGAGGATCACTTGAGGCCAGGAGTTCAAGACCAGCCTGGGCAACATAGCGAGACCCTGTCTCTAAAAAAAAAAAAAAAAAAAAAAGAGGTTTTTAATTAGTTGCTTGTGGTGGCACATGCCTGCAATCCCAAGCACTCTGGGAGGCTAAGGCAGGAGGATTGCTTGAACCCAGGAGTTCCAGGCTGCAGTGAGATATGACAGCACTGCAGCACTTCAGACTGTGCTACAGATGGTCTCTAAAAATAATAATATAAAAACATTGTTTCTCCCCCAGATTGGTAACATTTTATCCTCCAAATAATCAGAAAAGTTGAGAGCTTTCCAAGTCTCAAGGGGTGATGGGGGAGGAAACAAGACTTTTGAGAGACCATAAAAAAATCTGTGTGATGTCTGAATACTGCCATAAAAGGAAAAATAAGCCCTCAAAACTTGTGAATACCAACATTTAAAACAATGGGGCTATGTCAAATGAACTCAAATTCTTTCCTACTTAAACTGTACAAACTAGCTGTAACTATCAACTTACAAATTTTGTTTCTGAATCTGTACCTAAGAAGCTTATTTCCCCTCTTAAATGTGTAACTTCTTTTGTTTTTTCTTCTTGCTCAATCTTCTGGGCATTCAGAATATGTAACTTATTTCTGACACAGCACAAATGACCCACTTATGGCTTCAACTTTCTGAAAGTCGGTCGTTTTTAGAAAAATGATCATTCTTTAGCCAGTCTACCTACCACTGAAGTAGTTCCATCTCCAACTTCTTTGTCTTGCAGATCAGCCAGCTCACAAAGAACTTTAGCTGCAGGATGTTCTACCTCCAGTAACTTCAGGATGGTTGCACCATCGTTAGTAATGGTTACATCCTAAGAAATTCGCAGGAAAAAATATGAACCACTTATAGAAATCAACACAGCCCCATTATAATACACGTTCACCTTTAATATCACCTTCCAGTACGTGGATTCTGATAAAGTCAAAGAAAGAACATAGCAAAACACTGAAGATAGTTTTACTTTAAGGAAACTAACACAACAGTTATGTGTACTTACACCAATATCATCCACCAACATTTTATCCAAGCCAACTGGACCAAGAGAACTTTTTACAATATTGGCAATCGAAGCTGCAGCCATAACTGTAGACAATCAATTAAAAATAAAAAAGAAATGAGGATAAGCCACAACTCTGAAAGACAGTAATTTCAGCCTAAAGGTAAATGACATCCAACAGCCCCCGTATTTCCCAAATCTACAAATCTGTGTTAATTATTTAAAAACCACCTACTAAGAGTGTAAATGGGGCCAGACACTGTGGCTCACAGGTGTAATCCCAACACTGCGAGGCCGAGGCAGGAGGATCGCTTGATGCCAGGAGTTTGAGACCCCTTTGGGCAACATAGCAAAACCCATTTCTACAAAAAATAAAAACAAAGCCGGATGCGGCGGCGCGGGCCTGTGCTTGGAGAATGCAGTGAGCTATGATGGCACTCTCGTCTGGGCAACAGGTGGGACCCTGTCCCTAAACAAAGCGAGCCTATTTGGCACAGCTTTGATGCGGGGTGGAATCTGATGGCGGGGAAAAAAAAAAAGTAATAACCACCAATTTCATGCTCTGCCACTTCGTACAGCTATACCAGCCTTTTCCTTCAGATTCTGCAAGTTTTTTGCTCATTAAAACTCTCTTTATCTGTGAGGAGAGAAATCGGTAGTCAACGGGGAAGGTGGTGACTTTCAGATTTGTTTACGAAAAAAATTAGGAATCTATCAAGAAACAGTAAGCTCTGTAGGTATCCAAAGGCCCGACAGCAAACGCTCTGCTAAGTTAGCGCTGCCGTCTCCTGGGGTCAATGCACTCGAGTGGCGTTTCCTGGGCTAACTCTACTGTTAGAAGCTGTCAACCCGGATACAGCTGGACGCCGGGCGCCCGACCTCGAATGCAGCTGCGGGCGGACAGGGCACCGGGCTCATCCGAGGGCGCGCGGATGGACCTACTCTTTTTCTGGTAAATGGTCCTAAAATGAAACCTGGCGTTTAACATGGACACTCAGGGGGTCGCCCTGAAACAAAAAGGGGTGCGAGGCGTGGCCCGCTTTCCCGCGGAGGGCGCGTTTCCAACGCCGCCCCGGACACCACATCCACGCGTTGCCGGTCTCAAAACCCTGCCGCGCGCTCCGGGGCTCCTCCTCGCTGTGGGAAAAGTGGGGCCACAGCGCCCTGCCCCAGAGAACGGCGGGTGGGCTGGGTCCGGCTGCGGGGCCCCGAGGCCCTTTCTGCGGAGGTAAAGGAGAGGCACGAGGGCAGCCGGGGTCCGGTCGCGGTGGGACTCGGCCCTCCCCGGCCGCAAACCCGACCCAGGCCCGGCCCGCCCTTACCGTTCTGGGAGCGGATCGTTTCCCCAGTGCTGCGGTCACCGAACACGGACAAAGGCCCCTCCATCTTCACGGCAGCGATACACGTCGAATTCTGCTTACACCGCGGGCAACCAGTATCGCGGCCCCTCGGCCGACCGGCGACCACAGCAGTGGCTGCGACGGCGTGGAGCGTACCCGAGCGATGTCCCAGGAGCTACTGGGTAACACACCACCCCACCCGCTTCCCGGCTGCCCCGGCCTGGCCGCGGGGCACGGCGGGAAGGAAAAAGAGGCAGGGGCAACAGGGAGAGAAACGGGACTGTGACGGAAGTGAGGCTCCGGGGAAGGGGCGGGCTCGGCATTTTTGTCCAATTAGATAGCCGATGGGAAGGGCGCGAAAGCGGAGAACGGAAGTCGGATGTTGGACCGCTGGGAAGAGGTTGAACCTTCGCCTCAAACGATGTTGCGCAGACGCAGTGGGCCATTCTAGTGCCTTCTAGAAAAGGTTGTAAGAAGGGTGGAGCTTGGAGCTGGGGTGTAACTGGAGGGGCGGGCCCTTCTCCAAGTTAGAGTTGGGGTTCTGAGCGAGTCGTGCGTTTTAGGTTTAGTGTCTTTTCCTTGTCCCTGCTCGGGGAGCGTGAGGCAGATCGGCCGGCTTTGCTCCAGGCCTCAGGAGTGTAAGTTTAAGGGCGCAAACCTGGGTGGGACGGGGCAGTTTTTCCAGCGGGCCATACGGGAAAATTTTTGGTTCGAGGAAGACAACCACCCTTTTTAAGGAGAAAACTGCATCTTGCCCTGCCTCATTCCTACGCGGTGCCCAGGTGGGGTGTGTGTGGACCAGTCAATGACCGCCCAAGCTCTCCGAGTAGAAAACCCAAACATGGTTTTGTGGGGTGTGTGCCTTTGACCCCGGACTTAAGCAAAAAGCGTGGTCTTGGGCGTAGCTACGAGGTGGTTGGTGGGCTCCAGGGCCTGCGTGCCCCTCGACGTGAGCGATGATTGGCGGTGCAGGATAACAGATCGCCCTCTTGGCCACTCAGTGGCAGGGGACTTGCTACTTCCGGGTCGGCGGCGTCTGGCGTGGAGAGTTTGGGGATCTACAGCAGCCAAAGGCTTGTCCCTGACTTCATATGGCTGCGCCTGGCGAGCGACTGAGTCGTCCGTGAGGAAAAAGAGGCGAGGCTTTTCCGAGATCGTCTCAGCGATGGCGCTTCGGTCGCGGTTTTGGGGGTTGTTCTCGGTTTGCAGGAACCCTGGTAATTAGTCTTGCCCCCCTTCTCCCAGCTCACTCGCCAGGGCTTGCACAGTACATTGGAACGTGCGGGTTCTATTTTGTATTCGACGTGCCGGATCGAAATAGAGCTCGCGGCACTGCGAAGACCACAGTAGGAAGTTAAGGACGGGGTCAGTGCTGACTCCACCCTGTGGGCATACGTATTTTTCGTCCCCTCGGGCCTAAAGATTGGGGGTGTAAAAGCGGATAGACGTTAGAGCGGGTTCGTGCGCTGTCCGTATCCGTCATTTTTAAGCCCTGTGCGGTTGTTTCCCGTTGTCCAGGGTGCAGGTTCGCAGCCCTGTCAACCAGCTCCGAGCCGGCAGCGAAACCTGAAGTGGACCCTGTGGAAAATGAAGCTGTCGCCCCAGAATTCACCAACCGGAACCCCCGGAACCTGGAGCTTTTATCTGTAGCCAGGAAAGAGCGGGGCTGGCGGACGGTGTTTCCCTCCCGTGAGTTCTGGCACAGGTAATTAAATCTGCTTGTGATTGACAAAGGCAGTGCACCCTACAGACTATTTTCATTCATTCAACTCCAGGCACTCTCCCAGGTAGCTGCCATGCGGCGGGTAGAGGCAGGGTTCGCGGAGGGGCTGGAACAAACAACAAATAGGTGTGATGGGGGCTATTTAAAGAGGATGTTACAGTAGCGGACAGGATACCTGCTAAGGCCTGTCTGAGGTGACATTTAAGAAGGTGAGATCTGAAAGAGGAAGAAGCCGAGTCATCTGCCAGAAAGAGCAGTCCTAGCAAAGGAAACTGCTGGGGTGAGGAACTGAAGGGCTTGTGGATCTGAAGCTCAATGGGCAGAGGATGAATGGCCCAAGATGAACATGGAGGGGTAAGGAGGCGACAGATGATTAGCTTTGTAAGTCAAGATGAGCACTTTAGACTTTATTTTCATTATAGTGGGAAACTACGAGAGGATTTAAAGCTTGAGCCCGAATTGGTTTTTCAAGATCATTCTGGCTGGGCGCAGTGTCTCATGCCTGTAATCCCAGCACTTTAGGGAGCCAGCCGAGGAAGGCGGATCATCTGAGGTCAGGAGTTTGAGACCAACCTGGCCAACATGGTGAAACCCCGTCTCTACTAAAAATATAAAAATTAGAGGGGCGTGGTGGTGCACGCCTGTAATCCCAGCTACACTCCAGTGGCTGAGGCACGAGAATCACTTGAACCCAGGAGGCGGAGGTTGCAGTGAGCTGAGCGCCTGGGCGACAGAGCAAAATTCTGTCTCAAAAAAAAAAAAAAATCATTCTAGCTGCTTTTTGGAAGATTAAATTTTTGAGGGAGCAGGACTTGAAGAAAGACCAGTTAGGAGTCTAGTATGATTTGAGATACTTTGTTATAAAGGTGGTTGTTTAATGAACACTTATATTTGCCAGGAATTATGCTACTTGCTTTATATGTTTTTTCTCATTTAATCCTTAAAATTACATCATGAAGCAGTTATAATTTCCCCCATTTTACAGGATCAAAGAAATTGAGGTTTAGGGAGACATGATTAGTAAGTGCCAGAGCTAAGATTTACATATGTTTTAACTGACCTCAGAGCCAGGACGCTAAGTTACTACCACTATACTACAGCATGTAAGTGTTTATCAGGTTTATCTGCTGCTTATCTGCTTGGTGAGGATTTTTTAGAATTTCTTAAGGACTTCTTAAGTACTATATAAAGTTATAAGAGTAAATTGGAAATCATTATTGTGTGATGTATTATTTATTTATTGAACAAGCATCGTACCTGTATCACTTGCTAGGCATTGTGTTAGAGGCAGGAGTTACAAAGATAAAGTAGATGTTATCCCTGTCATCAAAAGTCTTAAGTTTCATAGTGGAAAGTGGAATGGGGATAATGATGTGTTACAGTTGCTGTGATACATTTTTACTCATAGAGGAGGGAGTCCAAGAAAGGGAGTAGGCAGTTCACTTTTTAAATAATCTGGATCTTAAGGCTAAAAATCTTTTGAAACACCCAACCTATTACTTTCTTTTTTCTTTGTTTTTGAGACAGTGTCTGGGTCTGTTGCCCAGGCTAGAATGCAGTGGTATGATATCTGCTTACTGCATCCTTGACTTCCCTGGGCTCCAGCAATCTTCCCACCTCAGCCTCCTGAGTGGCTGGGACTAGAGGCGCATGCCACTACTCCCAGCTAATTTGTTTTGTTTTGTTTGAGACAAGCTCTGGCTCTGTCACCCAGGCTGGAGTGCAGTGGTACAGTATCAGCTCGCTGCAACCTCTGCCTCCCAGGCTCAAACGATTCTCCCATCTCAGCTTCCTGAGCATCTGGGACTGCAGGCACACACCACCATGCCCGGCTAATTTTTTTCTTTTTCTTTTTCTTTTTTTTTCTGGTATTTTTTTGTAGAGATGGGGTTTCGCCGCTGCCCAGGCTGGTCTCGAGCTCTTGAGCTCAAGAGATCTGCCTGATTCAGCCTCCCAAAGTGCTGGGATTACAGGCGTGAGCCACTGCACTCGGCCCCAACGTATTACTTTGATTTAATATTTGGATCATTAAAAATAACTAAAGATGTATTTCCTCATTTTTTCTCTGTCTGCCTTACTCGCAATATTAAAAGTAGAGAATTTCAGAATATTATAGTAGGAAATGACCTTTGACATAATGAATCGGGCCCTTCATTGAACAAATGGTTTAAGACGTGTCAGCAAATTACGGCCCGTGGGCCAAAGGTAGTTTGTGAGCTAAAAACGTGTTTTTACTTTTTTAAGTTAAAAAAAAAAAATCAAAAGAATATTTTGTGGCTTGGGAAAATTAAATGAAAATCAAATTTTGTTGCCCAGGTTCTTAGAACATAGCTGTACCTACTCTCATTTGTTTACGCATCACCTGGCTGTTCTAGCACTACAATGGCTGAGTCGAACAGTTTCAACAGAAGCTATTGGACCTAGAAAGCCTAAAATATTTACTATTTGGCACTTTGTGGAAAAAGATTGTTGACTCCTGGTTTAACAGATTGTGATTTTTGGCCGGGCGCGGTGGCTCATGCTTGTAATCCCAGCACTTTGGGAGGTCGAGGTGGGCGGGTCACGAGGTCAGGAGATCAAGACCATCCTGGCTAACACGGTGAAACCCCGTCTCTACTAAAAATACACAAAAAAATTAGCCAGGCATGGTGGCAGGCGCCTGTAGTCCCAGCTACTAGGGAGGCTGAGACAGGAGAGTGGCGTGAACCTGGGAGGCGGAGCTTGCAGTGAGCAGATATCGCGCCACTGCACTCCAGCCTGGGCGACAGAGTGAGACTCCGTCTCAAAAAAAAAAAAAAAGAGATTGTGATTTTTTACTAGAGCCACCAGGAAAACCAGGAGTAGACTCCATATTTCCAAATCTAATGCCTCTTCTATTTCACATTGAGAATCCTAGTGAGAATCTTCTGATTTGGGTGTGTTTTCTTTAACTTAAACTTGACTTTTTAAAGTATAACATATACATATGTTATAAAATCCAAAGGGAGTACAGTTTCTTGTGTGTCCTTCTAAAGATTGTCTGTGCATATAAGCAAAAACTGTTAAAAACAATAAATCTTAGCATACGATAAACACTTCCGCATCTTTCTTCACCACCACCCTCAACCACCCCAAGCACGCACTTAAAAATACATCTTGGAGATTCTTCATGGCAGTTAAGAGCATTGACTCTGGAGCCAGACACTGGGACTTAAACCATGGCTCCATTACTTACTAGTTTTAATCTTTTTCAAGTTACTTAACCTTTCTGTGTTAGTTTCTGCAGCTAAAAAAAATATAGAAAAAATAATAGAATTGAGACATAAGCTTTATCTATAAACCGTTAAGACAGGCCTGGCATATACTAAGTGCTCAGTAAATGTTAACTATTATCTTCATCATTATAAAGCATTATTTCATTCATTTCATTAACTGTATGGAATACTATTGCATGGATTTTACTTAACTCGCTCCTAGAGGGTGATTATCTTTTATGATTACAATGTTGCATCAAATTGTCTTGTCCATGCATTTTGTTAGTGAGATTGAGCATATTTTTGTGAATTTGAGTCATTAATATTTTTCTTTTCTGTGAACAGTCTGTTCAGATAATGCTTTGCCTATTAAGTTATGAAGGGGTGGGTTGCCCCTCCTCACCTGTGGGTGTTTCTCGTTAGGTGGAACGAGAGACTTGGAAAAGAAAAAGACACAAAGTATAGAGAAAGAAATAAGGGGACCCAGGGAACCAGCGTTCAGCATATGGAGGATCCCGCAAGCCTCTGAGTTCCCTTAGTATTTATTGATCATTCGTGGGTGTTTCTCCGAGAGGGGGATGTGTCAGGGTCACAAGACAATAGTGGGGAGAGGGTCAGCAGACAAACATGTGAACAAAGGTCTTTGCATCATAGACAAGGTAAAGAATCAAGTGCTGTGCTTTTAGATATGCATACACATAAACATCTCAATGCTTTACAAAGCAGTATTGCTGCCCGCATGTCCCACCTCCAGCCCTAAGGCGGTTTTTCCCTAACTCAGTAGATGGAACGTACAATCGGGTTTTATACCGAGACAGTCCATTGCCCAGGGACAGGCAGGAGACAGACGCCTTCCTCTTGTCTCAACTGCAAGAGGCATGCCTTCCTCTTGTCTCAACTGCAAGAGGCATGCCTTCCTCTTGTCTCAACTGCAAGAGGCATGCCTTCCTCTTGTCTCAACTGCAAGAGGCATGCCTTCCTCTTATACTAATCCTCCTCAGCACAGACCCTTTACGGGTGTCAGGCTGGGGGACGGTCAGGTCTTTCCCTTCCCACGAGGCCATATTTCAGTCTATCACATGGGGAGAAACCTTGGACAATACCTGGCTTTCCTAGGCAGAGGTCCCTGGGGCCTTCCAGTGTTTGTGTCCCTGGGTACTTGAGATTAGGGAGTGGTGATGACTCTTAAGGAGCATGCTGCCTTCAAGCATCTGTTTAACAAAGCACATCTTGCACAACTCTTAATCCATTTAACCCTGAGTTTGACATAGCACATGTTTCAGAGAGCAGGGGGTTGGGGGTAAGGTCATAGATTAACAGAATCTCAAGGCAGAAGAATTTTTCTTAGTACAGAACAAAATGGAGTCTCCTATGTCTACTTCTTTCTACACAGACACAGTAACAATCTGATCTCTCTTGCTTTTCCCCACGTTATTGATCATTTTCTTGTTAATTATAGGAGGCTTTTAACATATTGTGTAAATTAGCTCTTTGAACAATATATGAGTTTAAAATATTTTTCCTTTTTATATTTTTGTGACAGGGTTTCACTCTGTCACCCAGGCTGGAGTGCAGGGCATTATCACGGCTCACTGCAGCCACAACCTCCCGGGCTCAAACAATCTTCCCACCTCAGCCTCCCAAGTAGCTGGGACTACAGGTGCACACCGTCACGCCTGGCTGATTTTTTCTATTTTTTGTAGAGACAGAGTGTCACTGTGTTGCCTGGGCTGGTCTTGAACTCCTTGGCTCTAGCAGTCCTCCTGCCTCAGCCTTCCAAAGTGCTGGGATTACAAGCATGAGTCACATGCCCAGCCTAAAATATTTTTTGTTTCATTGCTTTTCTTTTGACTTCATTTTACTTTTTTTTTTTTTAACCATGCAGCAAATTTTGTCCATCATTTTTTTATGCCATATGAGGGGCTGGGCATGGTGGCTCAGCCTGTAACCCCAGCACATTAGGAGGCTGAGGTGGGTAGACTGCTTGAGCTTAGGAGTTCGAGACGAGCCTGGGCAATATGGCAAACCTTGTCTCTACAAAAAAATACAAAAATTAGCTGGGTGCAGTGGCATGCACCTGTAGTCCCAGCCACTTGGGAGGTTGAGGTGGAAGGATGACTTGAACCCAGGAGGCAGAGGCTGCTGTGAGCCAAGTTCGTGCCTCTGTACTCTAGCCTGAGAGACAGAGGCAGACCCTGTCTCAAAAAAAAAAAAAAAAAAAAAAATGGCCATATGAAGCTGGACACAGTGGCTCATGCCTGTAATCCCAGTGCTTTGGGAGGTTGAGAAGGGTGGGTCACTTGAGGCCAGGAGTTTGACACCAGCCTTGGCAACATAGGGAGACCCTGTCTCTACAAAATAAAATAAAAATTATCTTGGTGCAGTGGCATGCACCTGTAATGCCAACTACTTGGGAGACTAAGGCAGGAGAGTTGCTTGAGCCTAGGGGTTTGAGGCTACAGTGAGCTGTGGTTGCACTGCTGTACTCCGAGCTGGGTGACAGTGAGACCCTGTTTCTGAAAAATAATAAAAGCCATATGACATGGTTTGATGTCATATTTAAATATGCATACCTTGAGATTATAAAAAAATTTCTCATGTTTTCTTCTAGTACTGTTATGATTTCAGTTTTTGCATTTAAATTTTTGCTCCATCTTATATTTATTTTGGTGCTAGCTATAAATAAAAGCAAAGAGTAAGTATATCCACATCATGCATATGTTCAGTAACTTAGCTCTGTCTCTTCAAATCTCTTTTTGAAGTAGATCTGTAAGTAAAACTCAGCTCTTCAGAAACAAATTTCTTCATGATACTTGAACTATTTAGTTTGTTATTATTGAGGATATTCTCATAAAGGCGGAGGAAAAACACTTTTCCCAAGCAAAATCCAAGTTAAATATGTTGAAGTAAATTAACCAAACACTGGATTGTTGAAAAATATTTAGTCATTTATTCACCTCAATTAATGTAACTTTAGGATACAGATTCTTCTGTGATTTTATTATCTTCTTACCCCATTTAGGTTGCGAGTTATAAGGACTCAGCATCATGTAGAAGCACTTGTGGAGCATCAGAATGGCAAGGTTGTGGTTTCGGCCTCCACTCGTGAGTGGGCTATTAAAAAGCACCTTTATAGTACCAGAAATGTGGTGGCTTGTGAGAGTATAGGACGAGTGCTGGCACAGAGATGCTTAGAGGCGGGAATCAACTTCATGGTCTACCAACCAACCCCGTGGGAGGCAGCCTCAGACTCGGTATTTTTGCTTTCATGTACTTATTGAAAAGGTATTGTGTTAATTCTTGGCATTAGATAACTTACATAATAATAACAGTTTTTACTTACCAAATACTTTCCATGTGTCAGACCCTTTGGTGAGTACTCAACAGTGTTACTTCATTTAATCCTCACATCAGTCCATAGGGTAGGGACTAGTACTATCATTCTATACAGAAATAAACTGAGGCTTACTTGCCCAGAGTCAGTGTATGGTGGATTTCAAACCCAGGGTGACTGATTCTGTAGTCCATGATGTCAGCCACTGTATTTCCTGTTCATATATTGACATCTTGTCCATATAATATTTTGAAATGCTGCTGAACCTTGACATCTCTACATTTCCTTTTTACTTACATCATAATTAAGATCACTTTCTGAAAAACCGTTGTAGGCTGGGAAGTTAGCAAGAACAAATCCATTTATTTCTGTCTTTTGGAAGGTGAAAGTATTTTCAGCCTACTCGTGCTGCTGACTTAATCTTTTCCTTTTTTTTCTGATTTTCAAAACCAGATGAAACGACTACAAAGTGCCATGACAGAAGGTGGTGTGGTTCTACGGGAACCTCAGAGAATCTATGAATAAATGGAAGCATTAATTGTTTTGAACATGTAAATATAAATCTGTCAGCCACTACAGCCATCAAAAGAGAGCATCTGGAAGAACAGCCAGCTTGGAAGTTTTACAGCAATAATGTTGCAGTGGAATATTATTTGTAGTTAAGGTCATCCTCCTCCCCTTTCTGTTTTTTTAAATCAAGAACTACGTTCTGCCCCTCTCTTGGGCTTCAGAAGCATCTAAGAAAAGCAGTCATCAATTATAATTAACTTTCAAAGGGCAAGTCAGAAGTTGTTTATAAATTACAAAATAAAGGCATATTATGAACTCTTATTTTCTGGTTATATGACATTGAGCTCACTGTGGCAGTGGAGCACATATGAGGTTGATGTAAAGCACTTATTACTGTGTCTAGTTCATGGCGAGTGATCTCAGTGAATGACAGTTGTTTGCTGCTCAGATTGTGGGGTGTTTTTTAAAATAGGAAATGTCAGTATCAGTCTAAGCTTATTATAGAACAGTCAGTATGTGAAAATGAAAGGACCAAATGCCAACCTCACTTGGACTCTTGGTTCCCAACAGTAAGAGAAACAAATTTGAAAGAGGAAGGAGGTGGCATCAGGAGCTGAAAGCAGAGGTGGAAATGGTTGGGGTTAGTGGGCGCTCAATTTGCCATGAAGTGAACATTTTATTAGATAGGAGATGGAACTTGAAATGCATGCAAGTTAATCTAAAATTTGAGCTTGGGTAGATGGGAATCATGGCAGTTCTCTGAAAGGAGCTGATTAAGGTGTTAATTTTTGGCTATTTGATAAATGTGAGGAAAAACCTGTAGGCAGTTAAGGTGGCTTCTAGAGCATTGTTTTCCAGTTTTTTTAATGTATACCCCAATTAAACGTTTGTTTAGAAGTGAAATATGTTACTTCTGCCAATTTGAGTATTCAATGTGTTATTTTAAATGGAACACAAATCTGTATGAAGTATGATTTGTTCTGAGAGGTCTTCAGAATCAAATGGCTTAATAGTCCCCTTTTGCTTAATTAATGTCCCGGAGAGGCATTTAAAAGTATAATTGAAGATCGGATGCAGTGCCTCACACCTGTAATCCCAGCACGTTAGGAGGCTGAAGCAGGTGGATCACTTGAGGCCAGGAATTCGAGACCAGCCTGGCCAATACGGTTGAACCCTATCTCTACTAAAAACAAAAATGAGTTGGGCGTGGTGGTGCATGCCTGTAATCCCAGCTGTTCCGGAGGCTGAGGCGGGAGAATCGCTTGAACTCAGGAGGTGGAGATTGCAGAGAGCCGAGATGGCACCACTGCACTCCAGCCTGGGTGACAGAGTGAGACCCTGTCTCAAAAGGAAAAAATAAAAAAGTATAATGGTAATGTTTTCTCTGCTAACCTTAAAGATTGATTTGAGCACCTCACTTTGAGGACCATAGTTCCAAAACGCTGTTCAAGTAGAAGCCTAGAATTCAAGGGAGGACACTGTAAGGAAGACCATGGACTAGTTGCACTGGAAACAGTAACAAAAGTAAAAATTAAGCTCACATGTATGTGATGGTGTAGGTAGGGATTTCCGCAAGGAGTGAGTGCACGAGATAATCCCTGGGGAACAAGGATTCCTTCAATTTAATGGGCAGTTCTTGAGGCTTTGCAAAGTTTGATTGCAGGTGTGAAGACAGTGGTAAGGTGGACAGCAGAATGAGGAAAAAGATGTCCAGGGGCGTGGGAGAGGGAATGGGGACAGACAGACTGGCAGTGATGGAGAAGTTGGGAAGAGGTGATTTAGAAGACCGTGAGCCGCAGCAAAGGATCTGCTTATTGCAGTTGCGTCCGGTGTTGTTCCTGCTCCGCTTTTCTGATTTCACCCTTTCTGGGGACTCTGTCTTCCTCTCCTGCCACGCCTCTTAACATTCTAAGTCCATGTAAATGACATTCTCACGTTAAGGGCTGCAAAGAAATTGCTGAGGAGCCAGGTAAACAGGCTTTGATTGCAATTGCAATCAAACCTCTGTAGCAAATCGTACAATTAAAACACCCGCAGGCAGGTGTGGGCGACGCCAGCGGCACACGGGGAAGCTGGGCACGTGGGGCGGAGGCAGCTGCCTGGTTTCCATGCGTGCGCCCTTTAAGACCCGGCGGCGCGACCGAAGCGCGTGGGCAGCACGTGATAGCGCTGGGCGACTCCGCGGAGCTGCGCGGCCATGGACGTGGGCGCCGACGAGTTCGAGGAGAGCCTCCCTCTGCTGCAGGAGCTCGTCCAGGAGGCCGACTTCGTGGGTGAGGAGCCTGGGATTCGCGGCTGTGCCAGACAGAGCCCCTTGCCCCGGGCGAGCTTGGGGAGGGGGTGGCGGGACGGTTGCCAGGCCCCAGGGCCTCAGAGAGGGCCTCGGGAAGGACAGGGGGGCTTCCTTCTCCAGCCCCGGGGCAGTGGGACTTTGAGCAGCAAGTACACTCCGAGCCCCAGTCCCTTGTTGGCCAGAGCCCCGTGCGCCCAGATACCTGGCTGCTCCTTGCCTTGGTTCCTCCATTTTCCCTTCCTGACCTCACTTGGCTTCTTGAGCGCAGAGGTGAGCGCGGGTGCCTTGGCCGCCTGCAGATCTACAGTGTGAGAAGTGCTGGCGATGTTCTGCACCCGAGGACTGCTATTTTTTGCCTTCCTGGCAGGTCTGGACATAGAGTTCACGGGCCTTCGTTCTAACCTGTCTGGGCCCCAGCAGATCAGGTAAAACTAAAGCTGTGTCCCCTCTGTATAAGATCCTGGCCAGACCAGCACTGTTTCTGGCCAGCAGCCTGTTGGCATTTGGGGGGCAGGACGTTTTGTGTGGCTTGCTCCTACGTGTTGGAGGACCTTACTTTCTGTCCACTAAATGATGGTAGTGCTCCCTAGTTGTTGTAACAAGGAAAAAATCCTCCCCCGTTGCGAGTGGTGGTCCTGCCGCGGAGGCCATAGTGCCGGGATGGGATGTCATTGCTCGTGGAATGAGATGCCTGTTTGTTCACAGTCTTTTTGATTTGCCATCGGAGTGGTATCTGAAGACCCGTCAGAGTGTTCAGCAATTTACAATCTGTCAGATTGGTGAGTTTAATATCCAGCTGTTAGAGTTTTTCAAGAAGGTATTTTTATTGTCTTTGGATTTCCTACTGTAAAAACAGCTCTGAGATTTTTCAAGGATATTGAGTATCGTTTTGTATGCTTGTTTTGTGTTGGGCCATTTTATACATATGGAATCAACACTTCAGAGCAAACCAAATTTAGCAGCATTGTTTCCGTGCTTAAATAAGTCAGTATTAAGGAACACTCACTGTTACTCTTTCAAGTAAAACTGTGTGTGTGCGATTTTTATTTTATTTTTTGAGACAGGGTCTTGCTCTGTCACCAAGGCTGGAGTGCAGTAGCATAGTCTTAGCTCACTGCAGCCTAGACTTCCTGGGCTCAAGTGATCCTAGCACGTCAGCCTCCTGAGTAAACTGGGCCTACAGGCTCACCACCACACCTAGCTAATTTTTAAATTTTTTGTTCAGATGGGTTTTCGCCATGTTGCCCAGGCTGGTCTTGACTTCCTGGGCTCGAGCAATCTTTCTGCCTCTGCCTCTCAAAGTGATAGAATTATAAGCATGAGCAACCACACCTGGCCTGTGATTTTTTTTTTCTTAAGAAAATTTACACACAAAAATAATTTTTTTTAAGGTCATCTCAGTTTCAGAAAGTTTTTTTTTTTCCTTGATGGGATTTGGAGATCTTTCTGTATTGGTTCATACAGATCTATTTGTTGATTTAGTTATTAGTTTATTTTCTGAGTTGGAGTCTCGCTCTATTGCCCAGGCTGGAGTGCAGTAGCGCGATGTGGGCTCACCGCAACCTCCATCACCCAGGTTCGGGTGATTCTCCTGCCTCAGCCTCCAGAGCAGCTGGGATTACAGGCAATTGCCACCAGGCCTGGCTAATTTTTGTATTTTTAGTAGTGATGGGGTTTCACCATGTTGGCCAGGCTGGTCAAGACAGAGCTGTTAACAGTTGCGTAATGCGGTTTCTTTTACAACTACTCAATCCTGCTTTTATAATGTGAAATTAGCTATAGGGAATACATGAACAAATGAGCATGGCTCCATTCCAGTAAAATGTTATTGTATTTACAGAAACAGACCCTGGGCCAGATTTTACTTTTCTGGGTTTGTCTGTGCCCTCTCCCGCACCATTGGGTTTTTGCTGTGTTGCCCAGGCTGGGCTCAAACTTTTGGGCTCTGGAGATCCTCCAGTCTCAGCTTCTGAAGTAGCTGGGAGTGCTGCCATGCCCAACCCCTGCTTTTACTATGAATGATGCTGAACGTGTGTGTTTTCCTCTCTATCCTGATCCTTTGCTACTTTTCTGTTATGGTTTTTTTTTTGTTCGTTTGTTTATTTTTAATTATAAGACCTCTCTGAGAAGTATAGGAAACAGTTGTAGTTATGTTTCCATTGTTGTACCCAAATTTGGTTGGGGGGAAGGGGGACAGAGTCTTGCTCTGTTGCCCAGGCTGGAGTGCAGGGGCACGATCTTGGCTCCCTGCAACACCCGTGCCTCCCAGGCCCAAGCAATTCTCCTGCCTCAGCCTCCTGAGTAGCTGGGATTACAGGTGTGCGCCACCACACCTAGCTAATTTTTGTATTTTTAGTAGAGACAGGGTTTCACCATGTTGGTCAGGCTGGTCTCCAATTCCTGACCTCAAGTGATCCACCTGCCTAGGTCTCCCAAAGTGTTGGGATTACAGGCATAATCCACCGCACCTGGCCTGAAGTCTTTTTTTTTTTTTTTTTAACTTTGCATATGGTTTTCTTTGAGGGGGGAGGAATAGACATTTTAAATGAGTTAAATATATAAATCTTAATGGTTTTTGGTATTTTCTGTGGTTAGTTTTAAAACTATGAGAATGTCATTTTAATATTTACTTCTGTATTTGAAGAACAGGCCACAATTAGATTTTAGCAAATTCAGTGTGAATTACAATTTGACATTTCTCATGTTTCCAGTCTGTCTTTTCTTTTTTGTCATTAAAGATGTTATCCTGTTGTACAGCCCACATAGTATCTGTGGGCGCAAAGTACTGTTTGAATTGTTTTTGTCTTTGTAGTGAAATTCAGGTTGCTTTTCCTTGGCATTCATTCCCTCTACGGTCATTCTTCCAGGATTGTCTGTGTTTTCCGCTATTGAAGGAGAGGCAAACAAGTACGTATCAAGAGCTTCTGCAAACATAGGTGCTTCCCACCTATGTTCCACAGCTGCCCCCTTCAAATTCTGCCTCAGGTGTCCTGATCACTTTTGCCCTGGATGTTCCGTATTCTCTCCTGTGTCTGTTCCTCCACTCGCTCTGCCCTCTGCGGATTCCAGCTTGTCTTTGATGTCTCTCTGGAAGCGCAGTACCTTTCCCGCCAGCCTCACTCTGTACCTTAAGTGCTCCTTTCCCCATTTCCATTGTCTCCAGTGTGCACTTATATTAATAAAAGCGCCTGACACAGTGTGGTGTAATGAAAGTGATGTTTAAACTACCTGACACAGTAGGCAGAAAGGATGCCCCAACTATCAGGATGCCTCCCCACCCCCCATGAGCAGTTGAGGGTGCCAGCCTGCACGCCCTAACCTGACATCCCTGGGCAGCTTGTGGAGGGACTGTCTCTGTGGTAGACCCTGGCCCTGAAGGCAGGCTCTCTGCCTTTTTCATTTAGCACCCCCAGTGCCAATCATAGCTCCTGAAACACAGCAGACACTCGGGCACACTCAGATTCTTCTTGCCTAAAAGAAAGAGCCCACCCTGAAGCCGGCCCTGGGAGCCAGAGTTTTTTAAATGGTTGTGGCTTTTTCTCTGTATGTTTGTTTTATTATAGGTATATAGCCCATTCGTGTAACTTCTATCTCTTCCCTACAACGTTTGGGATTTTGGACTCAGAATTCTCCTTCCAGGCTTCCAGTGTTCAGTTTTTGAATCAGTATGGCTTCAACTATAACAAGGTATGGCATTGGGGAAGGGAACGGGAATGTCTTTTGTTTGTTTTTGAGATGGAGTCTCGCTCTGTTGCCCAGGCTGGAGTGCAGTGGTGCAATCTTCGCCTCCCGGGTTCAAGTGATTTTCCTGCTTCAGCCTCCCGAGTAGCTGGGATTACAGGCACCCGCCACCACGCCCAGCTAATTCTTTTTGTATTTTTAGTAGAGACGGGGTTTCACCATGTTGGTCAGGCTGGTCTTGAACTCCTAGCCTCAAGCAATCCACCTGCCTCGGCCTCCCAAAGTGCTGAGGTTATAGGCATGAGCCACCGCACCCGGCCTGGGAATGTCTTACAAGTGATCTAGACTAACTGGCTTATACAGCCCGTCTCCTTTCCCCTTTCTACCTGTCCTCGTGAAATCAGGCACAGAGGATCCCTCTGACTTGTCTCCTTGTTCTGTTTCTTGTTCTGTTTCTGTCTTAAGTTTCTCAAAAACGGAATCCCATATATGAATGAAGAACAGGAGAAGAAAATTAGACACGATATCCTGACTGGGAACTGGAGAGTTCGCAGGTATGGCCTGTTTCTCCAGGTGCCTTTTTGTTTCCTTGTTGCTGTTGTCTGCATTTCCCGTGGGCGGGCCTGCTGTTTCCAGGAGTGTGGTGACCTCCATCCATGCTTGGCAGGGATGGCTTCAGCTGCCTGTGCAGCTGGCACTGCTCTCCCTGTGCCCCAACTGAGAATGGCTTTCACCTGTCTCCATCATGTTCCACTCCCTCATGAACCTCTCACTGCGTTGAGTGTGAGTTTCAGTGTTTAAAAAGAAAAAGAAACTGACTCCTAATTTGGAACTCAAAGAAACAAGAATTCCATTCCAGTGCTAGAGGAGAAGAAATCGTTCTGTTGGACTTGCTGTGAGATGTTATGTTGATCCCCCATGTGATCTTCTGAGGGATTTTTCAAGGATATCTCTCGGGCAACCTTGACTGTGCCAGTCATACTGGGCACTGACTTCAGATGTGTGCCTTGGTTAGGCTGTGTCTGCACTGCTGTGCCTGACCCTGCTCCCCTAGGCCGGGACCTCTGCCTTTTTACTTTGGCTGTCTGTGCCAGCCCCAGTCTCCAAAACCTCGTATTCCTGTAGAGCTGGGGTCAGGAGTGACCACAGCGAGAGCAACAGCATTGTGGGTAGACGGACCGGGGGCCTTGGGGCTGGTACCCTCACCTGGAGCCAAGTGCTGTCAGCTAGGTGTGGGTTTGAACAAGGTATGGAAGCTCTTTGCCTTTATCAGGAAAGGGGGAGATTAAATGAACATCTGAAATGCGATGAGTGATGATCTCTTCCAGATAATTCTGTTATGTTGGAGGAATTTTTGTCTCTTTGTATTTTTCCTGCTGGTTTTCATATAAAAATGTAGCTTTTTGTAAGGGAAAAACAAGTTGAATTTTTAACCTTCTTTCATTTTCAAGAGTTGGAGAAAGGCCTTTCCTTATCTCAAAATGATATTAGGTTCTGTTTCTGATGCAAGAGGCAATGTGTTTACCAAAGTCCTTGTCTTTTCCTGATTATCCCAGATAGAGACTTTATCACCCCTGAAAGCTGAATAAAGAAGACGGTCCTGATAGCAATGCTTGGTATTGGCTAGATACCAATAGCTTTTCCTCCATACATCCTAGTGAAGCAGGAGGGGATTGAATATATGCCTGGATCCTATGGAAGGTTGTGGGCTATTCTTCCAATTGTTTGGCTTCCTATTGCATAAGAGCTTCAGAGAAGAAATCGTCTTCTTTTGGTCCATTTTCTTTGTAGATTGCAACATGAAAACCAGAGGGTTCAGAAACTGCTCTCATGTTAACATAGTCTTGCGGTTCTGATGTGTTTTTCTCTGACATGTTCACTTTCATGCGCCCATTTTCAGCTCTCCGGATAAAGACCAAATCAAGGTGGTGATTGACCAAGTGACGCGGTGGCTGGAGCTGGCCAAGGAAGGCGACTGGATGACTCTTCCTGGGATCACTGGTAGGCAGGGGCTGTTCCTCCCAACGCAGGAGCATTGGGACAGGTCACTGTCACCTGCCAGGAGTTGGGGGAAACACACCCTTTCTTGGGATCCTGGTCCCAAGTGCCTCATGACTGAGTCTGATGCCAGCATTTGTTTGGCAGTTACAGAGTCTTTGTGGTTAAAGTTCTGACCTGCATTCACACGTTGAAGGCTTTTGACATACTTTGGGTTTCAAGGCTGAGAAGGTCAAGTTCCATTCCTGAGCCATTCCTTTTATCTCAGTCCTGGGTGCCCTGTATTATCTTGACTTTTGTTAATCACTAAGCTTTTCCCCCACCATGTGGTGTGGAGCCACAGTGAACACGCCGTAGCTTAGCAGCTCTCAGAGGCTGGTCTATGGATCCTAGAGTCTCTGGGACCCTTTCCAATGGGTATGTGAGGTCAAAATGGTTTTCCAAGTATCCCTCAGCTGTACTTGCTGTTGTCATTGTGCCATTTGCATTGGTGCCCAAGCGATGTCGGACAAAGCTGCTGGCATCTCAGCACACATTAAGGCAGGAGCATCATACCGTGTTCTTCATTACCACTTACTCTCAGTTAAAAATGGAAAGGCCAATCTTACTAGCAGCCTCCTTGATGAAAAAGTAATATTCTTGGTTGTATTAAATCTCAATCTTTTGATTACTCATCTTTTAAATATATGTCAATATAGGTATGTAAAAAATAAGTATGCATAAAACATTCCTTAGGTGTGTGCCAAAATACAGTGTCAAGGAAAAGTGCTTGTGCAGTCTTTTGAGAGCTGAATTAGCTGCCTTTTTTTTTTTTTTTTTTTTTTTGAAGATATAGTTTTGCTCTTGTTGCCCGGGCTGGAGTGCAATGGCACGATCTCAGCTCACTGCAATCTCCGCCTCCTGGGTTCAAGTGATTGTCCTGCCTCAGCCTCCTGAGTAGCTGGGATTACAGGTGCCCGCCACCATGCCCGGCTAATTTTTGCATTTTTAGTAGAGATGGGGTTTAACCATGTTGGCCGGGTTAGTCTCAAACTCTTGACCTCAGGTGATCCTCCCACCTTGGCCTCCCAAAGTGGTGGGATAACAGGCATGAGCCACCGCACCCGGCCCCATGAAATATCATTTTTACTGGAAAGAACTGATTGGTTGCTTAGACTTGAAGGTTTCACAATCATTTTCTCAATGAAAAGAGCTTGTTGGCCGGGTACAGTGACTCATGCTTGTAATTCCAGCATTTTGGGAGGCCAAGGCAATGAGCTAAGATGATGCCACTGCACTCCAGCCTGAGCAACACAATGAGACTCTGTTTCAAAGGAAAAAAAAAAGCCTGTCACTTCAAGGAAGATAACTTGCAGTATTTCCTAGTGATAAAATTACAGCTTTCAATCAACTGGAATTTTGAAGAATTTACATGTGCCACCGTAAGCTTGACAGCTTCCCAGTACCACAACCTTTCTGATGAGATCAGTGATCATATTTTCCAATGTCTTCTGTTGGTATTGTGTAATAAAATGTGCAAACATTTGGGAGACCTACATAACCCTGCCAACCAGCATTTTCCAGATTACTAGCACATAATGTTACTATTGTGCGCTATCTTATCTCATAGATAAGAGATCTATTCTAGGTGTGAGATAGGCCAGTGGATTGTAATGTAGCAGTACAATAAAACTCATTAATGATGGTTTCAGATTCCACAGTGCAATTAATCTTTAAGAAACTACGACTTGTTGAGTTTGGTACAGTTTTAAAGAATATCCAAAGTCATTTGATAAGGCTAGTAATTCTGTTCCCTTTTCCACCTACATATCTGCTTGAGGCTGGATTTTTTTTTTCTTTTTTTTTTGAGAAGGAGTCTTACTCTGTTGCCCAAGCTGGAGTGCAGTGGCACCATCTTGGCTCACTACAACCTCCGCCTCCCAGGTTCAAGGGATTCTCCTGCCTCAGCCTCCTGAGTAGCTGGGATTACAGGCATCTGCCACCATGCCTGGCTAATTTCTGTATTTTTAGTAGAGTCAGGGTTTCACCGTGTTGGCCAGGTTGGTCTCGAACTCCTGACCTCAGGTGATCCGCCCTCCTCAGCCTCCAAAAGTGCTGGGATTACAGGCATGAGCCACCGCGCCCAGCCGTGAGGCTGGATTTTCTTATGTTTCAGTGATCACAACATATCAACAGATTGGATGCAAATGCCGATACAACATTCCAGCCAAATGTTAGAGATTTGCAAAAATGTAGAACAGTGTCACTCTTCTCGCTAAGTTTTTGTTTTAGAAAATAGTTATTTTTTATAAGTGTTATTTTTGTTCATGTATAATGGGTTTTTGTTACTTAAAAAACTTCTTTAAATGTAAGAGTTTTAATTTCTAACATGTTTAATATCAATAGCTGTAACTCACATAAACACAAGCTCTATGGCATCCCCAACTTAAAAGTGGCCCTGAGATTAAAAAAAAAAAAAAAAAAAACTCTTAGAATGCTGCCCCAGATCCCATCATGACAGGCCAGGCCCTGCCACATGGCTCATGGGCTTGGGCACCCTTCAAGCTGCCTTTCCACTTGACCTTTCCATCTCAGCTTCTCCTCCGGGGCTTCTCTTGTGGGGAACATGCCACACGGTTCCAGGTGCTGTGTGCCCCTGTGTTTCCCTGCTGCAGGCTTCCAGGCCTTTGAGGTCCAACTGGTGCTGAGGCAGGCTCTCCCCAACATCTGGACGGTGCTGAAAGATGAGGGGGTGAGTTCTCACTGAGAACGGGGCATCAGTGGCTCCATTGTTTCTCTCTCATAATTGGCCAAATCTGGCCTCTGAAAAGCTTTTATCTTGCATGCTGCTAGTTTTTCCCCCTTTCCTTTTGTTTAGAGATGCAGAGCCATTTCTTTAGGCCTCATTCCTAGTAACCCAGGATTCAGGGAATTTGTCCCTGCTTTTCAGGTGGTAGTGAAGAAAGTGAGTAAACAACATCGTTGGTATCTTCAGAACACCTCTTGTGACCGAGAGAGCTGTTGGAAGGAAAATATTCTTCTCTCAGCAAGGGGTTTTTCTGTCTTTTTCCAAATGCTGGTGAAAGCCCAGAAGGTAGGAAAACATGTCTCTTTTCTTGGCCTAAAGGCAGTCTTTAGTATTTCTGGTCATAGATACTAAAGGCTCCTTCAACAACAAGATAAAATTCTTTGAGATAAGTGATTCCTTCTCATGAATTTTTTCATGTTTTACTTTCAGATAGCGTCTCACCTGTCACCCAGGCAGGAAGGAGTGCAGTGGCATGAACACGGTTCACTGCAGCCTTGACCTCCCAGGCTTAAGTGAAACTCATACCTCAGCTTCCTGAGTAGCTGGGACTACAGGCACATGCCACCATACCTGGCTAATTTTTTTTTTTTTTTTTGGTAGAGACGGGATCTCGCAGTGTTGCCCAGGGTGGTCTCGAACTCCTGGGATCAAGTAATCTGCCTGCCTTGGCCTCCTAAAATGGTGGGATTATAGGCATGAGCCACTGCACCTGGCCTTCCCTCTCATTTATAACTAGCTTCCTGGATCTAACCTTGCTTTCACCAAATCATGATAGGTTAATTTGGGGCAAGAGTATCCATAAGAAACAGTACGACTTCTCTGCTCCTTTCCGTAACACAGGAATTTCAGTACTAACTGACCTAAGACTCTCTGGGGAAACTGCAAGTGCCTGCTTCACAGTATAGGTTTCCAGTGCAGACCCTGCCTTACGTGCCTCCTACTTGTGAATTGTTTTCTTTTTTCTTTTTGCTGGCGTTTAAGCGGTTGAACTACCTTTCACGGAGGCAAAGGAAGGTTAGAATGGAACTGTCAAGTGATGAGAATTGCAGTGGGTTCTAACGCTATATCTTTTGCAAGAAACTGTTAGTCTGTAGTGTCTGGATTACATTTTTTTATTTTCTCTCACCTGTTGATTTACTCCAAGTAGCCCTTAGTGGGACATAATATGATGATGGACCTGCTGCACCTCCATGAGAAGTTCTTCAGACCCCTCCCAGGTAGGGGCAAACCTGTCATTTCTCTTCCTTCACGCTAGTTTGCCATCTGGCAGAGGGATTGGTACACAATCATACCCCTGAGGCAGCTCCTAAAATGCCCATTCCTCCCCAGTGTCTGCAGGTTTCTGGAGAGTTCGGGCAGAGGCCTGTACTCTGATCTGTTACTGTCTCCCCAGAGTGGAAAACCAGGAGACTTTGTCAAGGGGGAAAAAATTTAAATTTGAATTGATACCCCTCTCCCCATTACTGAAGCTGTTCAGAGTTATTGTATGAAACTTGGCAAAATCAGAAATGCATGAAGTCAGAAGTCACCTTTAATCAGCTAGTATCCTGAATTTTTATATATTTGATTACACTATTTGATTTTTGTTTGGCTTTTTTTCCACTTACCCAAAGCATTATTTTATGTTGTTAAAAACCTAATAAATGCTGCTTCAGTGTCATGTGACACTGTCTTCTGGCTGTCCCCTACTGTTTCATGGTTGATTCCATTATTGGACATTCAGTGGTGCAGCCTAGTGGGTAAAGTGGGGCCTCGAGCCTTGGTGATCTCATCCATCCCACACTCACTACGTGCGTAGTCTCCAGCGAGTTGACATTACCTTAATTGTAAGATTGGGATAATAGTGCCAATATCAGAGTTGTGAGATTAAATGAATTAACAAACGTACAAAGAACACTAGTCTAGATTACAAGGGGTAAGAAAGTTTTAGGAGCCATTTCCCCCAGAAACAATGAAACACCTGAGTTTGGGCATATTGAGAGAGTTGGAGAATTAGCAGTGAAATTAATAATACGCATTCACCAAAAAACTAAGTACAACAAAATAAGCGCTGGGAGAACAAAAGCTGTGCAAGAAAGGAGAAGTCATTGTAGCCACCACAGAGCCTTTTGTGAATGACGCGCGTGGGGCGATACGGGCATGTGTGTGGAGGTGGAATGAGAGGGGTCATCACCCTCTCAGCCGGTGGGAGGTCGGGAGTGAGGTGTCTAACACCACACCATGCATGTGCGAGAGAGATGGGAATAAATACCAAAAGGAAAAGAACTGCGAGTGGTTGCCTTTGGGGAGTAGGAAATGGGAGAGTAGCGGGAAGAGATCACAGGGTTTTGTTTTTAGTGTGTGTGTTTTGCAATAAACCTCTTTAGGTGCAGGTATAACTGATAACTTTACCAACTGAGTTCTTGCATAAATTTTCTTTTATCAGGACACTTTACTAGTTATAATTTTTGATTTTTTTTCTTGGATTTTTCTCTGAGCAATTATTTACAAATGATATCATGTCTGCCTTTCTGATAATACTTCTATTTTTAAGTCTTATCCCATCGGCTAGAGCTTCGAAAACTACATTAACTAAGGTTGGCAATAGAATGCATCCTGAATTTAATAGAAAACCGTTCGGCCTTTACTATTAAAAGTGGTGATGGCAGCTTGATCTGAGTTTAGAAATCCTTAGTGGCTAGGATTAATGGTGTTTTCAATTCCTGTTTTGTTTCAGTTTGCTTTATTAATCAGTGCCAGTGGCAAGCTAGGTTCAAGAATGTTCCTTCCCATTTTTGCCAACAAACAAATTCACTCTTGACTACCTGGGTTTTTCCCCTCAGAAAGCTACAATCAGTTTAAGCAGAATATCCACAGCCTGTTTCCTGTTCTCATTGATACCAAGAGCGTAACAAAGGATATCTGGAAGGTAATGAATAGAACTGCTTTGGGTTAAGAACTGCTTTTTCCATACCAGTAACACTTAGCTTTCTCTTGTGGGGTTTTTTTTCTTGTGTTTTTTTTGTTTTTTTTGTTTTGTTTTGTTTGAGAGGGAGTCTTGCTCTCAAAGCCAGGCTGGAGTGCAATGGTGCGATCTCAGCTCACTGCAACCTTTGACTCCCTTGTTCAAGCGATTCTCCTGCCTCAGCCTCCTGAGTAGCTGGGATTACAGGTGCGCACCACCATGCCCTGCTAATTTTTTTGTATTTTTAGTAAAGACGGGGTTTCACCATGTTAGCCAGGATCGTCTTGATCTCCTGACCTCATGATCCACCCGCCTCGGCCTCCCAAAGTGCTGGGATTACAGGGGTGAGCCACTGCGCCCGGCCTGCCACTTGTGTTTTTTAAAGTTGTTCCTTGAATGCTTTTCTCTCTTCAAACCAGTATCAGTTTCCTTTTGTATTTTGGCACCTGTGCATCATTGTATTAGCTTATATATGACTTATTCCCTTTCTCTCACTCCAGTTTCCACATTTTGACTTATTTGTATAGAGTTTTTGTGCTTATTTAGATCAGACAACAGAACAACTTATTTTAGAACTTGATGCATGCCTTAGGAATATTTGCAACATGTGTACAGAGCACTGGGGGGAGGGGGTTCCCTCCTGAAGAATCTTGAGAAAACCTCTTCTTCATTGAGCCCTCCAGTCATGGGTTCTCAGTCCTGACAACATGTTGGAATCAGGTGGAAAGTTGGAAATGCTGATAGCCAGGCTGCACTGGCAGCTTTTTGTCTGACCTAGAGTGGGGCCAGGTGGTATTTCTAAAGCTCCCCGGGTGATTCTGTTGTGGAGTCGAGGCTGTGTACTATGCGTAGAGAAAAGCGACCCGACTGGTTTAAATGCTGCTTAGAAACGAAGCTGAGAATAGCCAGGCACAGTGGCTCACACCTGTAATCCCAGCATTTTGGGAGGCTGAGGTAGGTGAATGGCTTGAGCCCAGGAGTTTGAGACTAGTCTGAGCAACATGGGTGAAACTCCATCTCTACAAAAAATACAAAAATTACCTGGGCATGTTGGTGCACACCTCCAGTCCTGGCTACTTGGGAGGCGTAAGTGGGAGGATCACTTAAAGCCCGGGAAGTGGAGATTGCAGTGAGCTGAGATTGCACCCCTGTATTCCAGCCTGGGCAACAGAGGAAGACCCTGTCTCAAGGGGAAAAAAAACAACAACTGAAGAACAGAGAAGGGGGCATCAGATCAATCTTGTGAAGCCTTAGAGTGATCCCTTACAAGTGAATTATCCAGGAAGGGAGCCACACAGATGGGAGTGGGGTGTGTGGTCTGTCTCTGCCCAGAGGCTGTTATTATTTGTAGTTGGCATATTTCCAGCTACTATGAACTTTTAGGGTTTAGTAACCAGGCATTGCCCCAAAGCCCTCTAGGCCTTAGAATGCCTGTATGCTCCATGTATGTCCCTGGCCTTTGTCCTCGTGCCTTGCTTTCCTGTGTTTATGGGTAATCTGTTGAACACATTTTCTAAGGGAGATAGTGTGTGTAGAGTTTTTTTCTAGCCTGGGTTTTTGAGAGTCCTTCTAGGAAACCCAGGAATACTGCGTACCCTGACATCCTAACTAAGGAATAAGGATGGTTGCACCATTTGAAGAGAAAGAGGAGGTTGTAGGAGTGAGCATTTTCCAGGCTGTTTTAATGACCATTTGGTACTGCCTGAAACAGAGAATAAACAAAAGCTTAAATGTTTTCCTCTGGTTTGTTTTCCATCATTGTAGGAGATGAATTTCCCGAGGGTGTCGAATCTTTCGGAAGTCTATGAAGTCCTGAACAGGTGAGGACGGCGATTCCTGACGCTACTGCTGGAGCGGCCTTGGTGGCCTCCCTGTGCCCCGCAGGCCTTCGGGCTCTCTAGGCGCGCCCACCATTCACAGTGATGCCTGCTTGGGGCTTGGTCTCCTCCAGCTCCTCCTGCTTCATGGCCCCCTTCCTCCCATGACCCTCTTGCCTCCGTTTCCAAAGAGAGAGAAGCCAGAGACAGGAAATCTCTCAACCCCTGCCCCTCAAACAGTTGCGTGATTACTGTCCCCTTTTTCATTGTCTCGCCCCCGTCACCAGCAAATGGAGCACCTTCCCTGTGCAAGGCCAGGCAGGAGGAGCTGCCACCTACTCGTCACCTTCACCCCTGCTCAGCAACTCCCCACCCCTACCTGCCCCTTCCCGGGGTGTCTCCACCTCTTTCTGTCTCCCTCTCATTTCCTTCCACATCAACAAGTGTTCTCCCAACTTAACGACAAAGCCTCCTGAACTCTCCACGCTCCTCTTCTCTCAGCCCACGGCAGGCAGGGCCTTGTCTCCTTCACTCTGCTCTCCGCAGGGGCACCCAGAGCCGCCGGTCTGTCCCCAGTCAGCAGGACGAGGCCCGAGAGGCGTTTGGAACAGGGATGGCACCCTGTTCTGGATGTGTGTGTGCGATTTTTTTAAACCCATTCCTTGTGATTCGTGTTCTCTACCTGTCTCCTAAGTTTTCTCTCAAGGGCCCCTCCTCAACCGTGTTCCTGCTCATTCCCAGGCTCCCATGTGGCCTCGTCCAACCCCTGGGCTTCAACTCCCAGCTCCTGTGTACGGCTGCGGTCCAGACCTCAGCATCTAGGACACTGCGTTTACCAGCTGTCTTCTTGATGTTCCCACCCTACATGACCTATGGGCACCTTCAACTTGACCCTCCTCTCTGTCCCTCAAGCACACTCTAGTGCCTGCAAATTCAGAAGTCTTGATGGTACTAGGCATGATACTGAGGACTGTGTGTGCATGAGAGGGCAAAGCGGGGAGAGAGCTTTGTTGTAAATGCACAGGCTCTGATTCCAGGCTTCCTGGGTTTAAATCCCAGCTTTGCCACTCACTGGTTCTGTGAGTGACCTTGAGAGAATTACTTAGTTTAACTGAGGCACAGAGAGATTATCTGTGAGATGAGAAAATAGTGTGTAACTCCAAGGTTGTTGTGAGGATTAAATGAGTTTGTAGATGTGGAAGGACTTAGAACAGCCCCTTGCATGTAGTCCAGGTCTGTTGAACCTTAGCTGCTGTTGACAACTATCCCAATCCTAAAGGACAGCTCATGGCACACCCACGACGACGATGCCTGTTTTACAGATGGGGACATTAGGGGTCAGGAGGCTAAGCACATGAGGTTCCAGAACATCTTATTGAAAACCAGTGAAGCAAAGGTTTCCTTGTCACACGCCATCTCCATTCACCCAGGTCCTGGAGCCAAGACCTAGAAGGGGTCACAGAGCTGAGTTGCTCACATCTATTGAGTCAAGTTTTATGGACTTGACCCTGTAAGTCTCTCAAACCTCTCCTTTCTCTGCATTCTCAGGATTATTGTCTTTTCATTCCAACCAAGGAACTGTGGTAGTAGCCCCTGAGTGGTGTCCCAGCCTTGTGGCCTGCCCTCTTCATACCCCACACCGCCCCTTGAGTGATGATCTAGAATGTGAATTTGAATGGGCTCTTTTTTCTGATCAGTCTTTCTGTGGTTTCTGAAGCCCCTGCCTGTTGTAGGGGCTCCTCCCCACCCTCTTGGCCCTCCCTTCACACAAAGGCTTCAGCCCCACTTCTCAGCTCACCGCTCCTGGGGTCAGACCTCCTCCTTTTCCTCACTGTCTTTGCCTGCTCGAAATGCCTGCCGTCTCCCCATTCCTTGAACTCCATTGGATCATGTGGTTTGGGACTCTCCATGAGTGCTGTCTGCCTCCAGAAGCCTGCAGGGTCCTGGCGTGACTGTCATGCCTCAGGCCTTGCGTTTACAAGAGACAGGCATAATTGTCTCTGTAGTTGTCGCTAGACAGGCCACTAGACAGCTCCGGAGGACAGAGACAGTATCTTGTCTATCTTGGTGCCTGGGCTCAAGTGAAGCATTTGATAAATGCCTGGAGTAACTCCACTGGGGCCTCCTGCACCATTGTTCTTTCCCCTTTCCTGTTGTCCAGTTACTAAGATCTTACCTGTCCATGCTTAGATTTGCACCTTAAAGATATGTCCTCAGTACATTTAAAAAATTTATATTAACTTAAGGGACTGAGGGGGAATACAAGAAGGGATTACTTTCAGCAAATTGTTTTTTATTCTATTTTTCTTTTCCAATAGTGACTTGAATCCCACCAAGAATTCTGGACCAGAGATTGTTCACGCGAGCAGGTGTGAGAAATATGGTACGTTCCCATGAGCCCATAATCCTTGCACAGTCGGCAGAGTGCTGAGGTGCTCAGCTGAGCTTGTCCTTGACCCTGGTTCCCCCACACCCCTCCCCATCCCCCCGCCACACCCCTCCCCTCCCCCCCACCTCCCCCTGCCCCACCCACACCCCTCCCTGCCCCCCCACACCCCTCCCCGCCCCCCACACCCCTCCCCGCCCCCCCAAACCCCTCCCCTCTCCCCCCACACCCCTCCCCTTCCCCCCACCTCTCCCCCTGCCCCACCCCAGACAGCAGGGGAGGGGAGGTTTGTGTGGGGTTTTCCTTCACTCTGCTTACTCCATGTAACTCCTGCCCCAAATGAGCAAGCCCAGAATGCATCCAAGAGCCCTGGGAGTTGTCCGTTTCCTCCTTAATGTGGTCCTTAGTCTATAAGGCAGCTCTGATCTTGGGGCTTTCTCCACCGTGGGGAGGACCAAGGTGAAGTTGGTGTGTGGGCCTGGAGAAGGGTATGCAGGACCATGGGAGGTTGTATGAGCCGCAGCCACTGTGGATGGTGAGCTAGGATGGGGCGTGTTTCTAATGACTACTCAATTCTCTCTCCTCCTGGTGGAAAATGCCTCAGTTGAGACAAAGTGCCCCCACGAAGCCGCGTATGATGCCTTCCTCTGTGGGTCAGGTAAGGATTGCGGTTCCTTTAAAAGGAAACTCACTTTTTTTTTTTTTTTTTTTTTTTTTCCTGAGACAGGGTCTCAGTCTGTTGCCCAGGCTAGAGTACAGTGGTGAGGATCTCGGCTCACTGCAGCCTCTACCTCCTGGGCTCAGGTGATCCTCCCACCTCAGCTTCCCGAGTAGCTGGGACTACAGGTGCATGCCACCATGCCTGGCTGGGAATACAGGTGCATGCCACCACGCCTGGCTAATTTTTGTATTTTTTGTAGAGATGGGGTTTCACCATGCCTGGCTGGGAATACAGGTGCATGCCACCACGCCTGGCTAATTTTTGTATTTTTTGTAGAGATGGGGTTTCACCATGCTGCCCAGGCTGGTCTCAAACTCCTGGGTTCAAGCAATCCACCCGCCTCGGCCTCCCAAGGTGCTGGGATTACAGGCATGAGCCACCACACCCAGCTGGAGACTCACTTTTTGTTGGCAGTATGCCCCTGCCGTCCCTAGATTCTGCATTTATTTCAGATTGGCTTGCACATAATGAGATAAAGCATAAGCATGCACATTTTGATAAGCTCTATTGCATTTCTGTCTTTTTTCCTTCCTAGTTCTTTTGAAAGTGGCACACTTGCTTCTACAGAAGATATACCAGTAAGTGTTCTTTCTTTTCATCCTATTATTCAATTGGTGGTCAGGATTTATTGAGCCCTTGCTGGAAGCCAACACCTCTCCAGTCCCAGGGTTCTACCAAAGGAGGGAGAATGTGAGGTGTCACTGGTATAGAAATCTTGTCCCTGACTGGGCAGCAGCCCACAAATGGCCCTGTGCCACAGGAGTAGCCCTTCCTACCACCCCTGTGCCTGCCTGTATGGGTCCTGGCCCCCTCATCCCCGCAGATGTCAGGAGGCCAAGGCAGTGGGGTTAGGCTTAGGTTCTGACACCTGTCTCAGTCCTTCCCAGCCTGGTGTGTGCTTGATTGTCTCTCACTTGCTTTCTTATAGCCATGTAAGCAACAGTGAGGTATGAGGAGAAAGTGTTCAGGTCAATGAATGACATATCCTTTGTTGGGGGCACATAGGCTAGGGAGAGATTAGTGGAACCCCACATTGGAATCTTCAGTGCATTTCCCCATGGCAACACCATCTTTGATGCCTGCAGCCCTGGGCACGTAGGCACCAGAAACACATTAGCAGCGTGCACGCTACAGCACCGTCCTTGGCATGCACGTTAGTTAAGTAGGACTTAGCCAGCCAGGTGAAGGAGCCCATCAAAATTCTAATGTGTGCTTTGGGATTGATGTAGAAATATCTTTTTGGACTATAATCTATTAACTTGGGTACTGCCTATATTTGTCCATTTTAGCAGTGGATGTTATAAATACAAAAGTTCTGTGACACATGGATGGGAAGCTTATTTCTTAAATGTGCCAGCCTAACCCCCTCTCTTGTGGTTTGACTGTTAAAGGGCCCCCTGGTAAGTACGTGTGTGCTGGACAGTGAAGGAGCTAGCAGTAGTGGGGCACCTCAGTGCCTGGTGTCACACATCTTTTATTTCTTTTAATCCTCATGGCCTAAAAGCCCTCCCTGCCTGTCTGTGTGGCCCGTGGTTTTGCTGGGGCCCTACGCTCAGGTGTGTGTGCTCCCTGGACAGAGGGGGCACTGGCAGTGGGAGGAGGCTGTGGGATGAGGGATGCCCTTTTGGAATCAAAGGTAATGTCTTACCAAGGGGGGACAGCATGGGGCTTTCTCTGAATAATGGCCTCGCGCTGATTCTCTGAGCCTATTGCTGTTTGTCACCAGTGGGACCCTCACCAAACCATCACCAGCAGATGGTGACTGTCTGGAAGCTCTTCTTCTATGTGGCCACGGAGAATGCTTTTAGACTTGCCAGCTGGGGAAGCACCCAACCAGAGCCCCAAGACTTGTGAGGGCAGGAGGGAGGGAGAGCCGTCCGAGGGAGTGTCCTTCTCCTGTTCTGTCACCGGATTCTTGGCTGTGGCCGAGGAAGTGGATGAACTTCCGTGCGCCCGACAGCTTTGGGGTTTTCTGTCCTTGCAGCATCGACCCCGTGCCCAAGTCATCCTTTCCTCAGTACCTTGACGTGCTGGCTCCTTACGTGAACCAAGTGAACCTCATCCGAGCGGGGGTCCCGAAGATCGTGAGTAGATCTCTTTTGGCCCCCTCACCCCATTCAGAGTTCAGAGGCTTTGCTGGGAAGCGGCCAGTGCTCTCTGGGACTCGTGAGAGGGATTTCAGTGGTCGCTGAGATGAGAGCTGGGTTTTTCTTTCCTCTCATGTTTCTCCACCAAAGCCAACATGGACTCATCCTTCCTTCTCTTCCCCTCCCTGCCCCAAGCAGAGCCTTTCCTAGTTTCTTTTGAGATCTTCGGACTGGATAAGAAGTCAGGAAGAACTGTGGAAAATCTCTTGTGTTCTGCATGTTTTCTAGAATTTTTCTGGTCCAGATTATCCCAGTATCCGACCTCCCATCCTCATCCTCAGCGTCAAAAGGTGGCCTGTGGTCAGCGAGCAGCAAGTCTACCATACGTTTCAGAATCTCTGCAAGTTTGATGTCAGGCGACTCACAAGAAGCCAGTTCTTACTCCTGACCAATAAGTTTAAGGAGTAGGTGCCTCTAAGTCCGCGTCCCCCACCCCTCCTGCGTTCATCCCTGTATCTCTCTGACTCCACCCGCCTGATCACAGCAGGCAGCGCCATCCTGCTGCCTGGCTGACCACAGCAAACTTGTTTTGGCAGTGCGCGGAACATCCTGAAGGAGTACCGGGACCACCCGACCCTGTGCATCTCCCTGTACCGCTACTGGAGGCACTCCCCAAACGTCAACTGCCTGCTCCAGTAAGTGACAGGCTGAGGCCACCTGCCTGTCCTGGGGTCCTGGAGTGCCGGGGGTCCCAGCATCCCAGCGTGGTCTGACTCGAGCACAGCTCACTTGCTGGTGTGTGTTGCCAAGGGGGTTGTGTTGACGAGTGTGGTGCCCTGAATGTCCTTCAGTGATGCCGCGTGTCTGTCGAGCACCTGCTGTGCTGGGCACCATCGTAGTTCTAGGGCCTCGTCAGTGAAGCAGAAAATCCCTGCTCTCATGGAGCTCACGTGCTGGGGGAGACAAACAGGATAAACAAATGGACCCTATAATGTGTTGGGTGACAAGTGTTTATTAAAAATGAGAGAAGGGTCAGGAGTGGGTGGCAGGCTGCAGTTCAAAGGAGCTGATGGGGGTCCTCATTAGAGACTTGGAGTGAGCCAGGCGGAGGGGGCAGCAGGACGGAGCCTTCCAGTCAGGAGGCGCCCGGAGAGTCACGGGGAGAGGCCATTGTGAGCAAAACAGCAAGGAGGGGGATGCAGGAGAAGGAACCAGTGCCCCCCAGCTGGGGGCCACCCAGGGAGGACGTGGGCTTCTCTCAGGAGAGAGGGAATCGCGGAAGTTACAGCAAGAAGGTCTATAACCCGACTCAGGTTGTCTTCCGTGTTGGGGTAGACTGTGGAGGCGAGACGCTGTGAGAGCAGTCAGGAAGGAGATGCTTCAGCTGGGTCACAGCTCGGTGCAGCCAGGGGCAGCGGGGTGGAGTCAGCGACAGACCAGAGAAGGATCAAGTGCGAATCCAGGGTTTGAGTCCTGAACAAGCTGGAAAGGCAGAGTTGCTGTCAGTTGAGCTGGGTGAGGTTCTGGCTTGCGGGTTAGGGGCACATCCGTTAGAAAACAGCATTGCTGAGGAAGCACAGTGAGCTCCGAGGCAAACCCTTTTTCTTTCAACCTGCGGTTTGCATCCCAGAGCCAGCCTGACCTCGAGAGGCAGAAGTTCAGTGTTGTCATCGGGAGAGTGACAGAGAGAAAGAACATCTGAGTGCACGGGGCTGGGAAGGAGGAGGGGCAAGCCTGTGTCGGTGCCTCTCGGCCTGCTGGGTGCCCCGGCCACTGACACGTGTCATTGTCTTGCAGAGTCTGTGGCATAGTGACTGCCTGGGCCCTTCTCGCGTTCATCCTTGGAAGATCTGGTCCCTGAGCGCAGCGAGGCCTCCTGCGGCCACCCTCGGGTCCCCATGCTCTCTGGGAGGTGTGCTGGGTGTGTTCGTGTAAATCAGATTCTGTTTGCAGATGGATCTGTTTGGTATTTTCTAGAAATTCTGTTATGTCCTGAACGTGAAATTCTGTCAACACTCTCAATGATAAATCAGTCCTTAGATATCGTACCTGTATGTGTAGTCAGAACTTTTCTTGCTATAAATGCAGGCGGAGCAGTCAGCACCTCGAGATTTAAGCTAATGTCTCAGGAGCAGGTCATTGTGCTAGGAGCTGGACACCAGATGAAGAAAAGGGGACGTTATTTCTGGGGGAAAAACTAATGGCTTATTATTGGCTGTTGTTGACTTAGTTCTGAGAAATGGCCTTCCTAAGTTTAGTAAAGGAAGGATGTGAAGCTTGGAAGAGGGGAAGTCGTGTGCACTGGGGACATTTTTGACAAGTGTTATAAACCGTAAGACATCCACGTGCATTTAGAAACAATGACCCGCAGCCACGGTGTGCACCTTCGATGTTGGCACAATGGGACACTGTGTCCTCCGCAGTGGTCTGCACTACACTCAGCTTTCTCGGTAACTTTTCTCTGTGGGGATCTCGACTCGGCTGGGCTCTTTGCTCAACCTGGAGCTTCACTTGCGGGCTCTGCAAAGCTGATTGAAATTTAGCCTGGGAGACATTTTTCCTTTAGAGAAACAAGCGTTAGTGGTGGTAGCTGTCCACAGGGGGGTTTGGGAACTGCTTTTCCAGAGGTCGCACCCCTTTCCTGAGGGGTGAGGGGCCCAGTGGCCCTACAGGATCCTTTGCGACTTATGATCTGACCGGCCACGCCACACTCGGAACAGCAGCTGTTTCCTCATCTGCTCAAACCGCATTGTCAGGGCAGTGTCAGGGTGTTGGGTATTTTTTTTGTTTGTTTGGTTGGTTTTTTTTCATTGAAAGTAACTTGTTTTGAGACAGGGTCTCTGTCGCCCAGGTTGCAGTGCAGTGGCACAATTGTGGCTCACTGCGGCTGCAGCTTCTACCTCCAGGGCTCAAGCAATCCTCCCACCTCAGCCTCTCGAGTAGCTGGCACCACGGATACATGCCACCACACATGACTAATCTAAAACAATTGTTTTTGTAGTGATGGGGTCTCCCTATGTTGCCCAGGCTGATCTTGAACTCCTGGCTTCAGGCCATCCTTCTGCCTCAGCCTCCCAGAGTGCTGGGATTACAGGCGTGAGCCACCACGCCAGGCTGATTGAACGTAACTTCGCTGAGAATTCCACTTTTCTTTCATGGGCTTTGGGCTTGACTGTGTTTGGGTAAGCCCTGCTTTAAGTACTCTTGCGAGCCCCTCTCAGCTGCCTGTCTTGAGGGCTGTTTGGCATCCCAGCGGTGGAGCAGGGCCGGGCGCTGTAAGCTGTTCCACAGTGCTCTGGAGTTGGAGGCACACAGCACTTTCGTAAGGCCTTGTTCATTCACCTCTTCTCTGTTCAGCGTGTCTTCACTGGGCACCTGGTGCATGCCCTTCGGTGCACCATGCTATGGGCAGGGTCCTCATGTCCATGGTGACCTGGCTGACCCCACAGCCCTGTGTCGTGCCTGCTGTTGCCTAGGGCAGCCCTGAGCTGGAAGAGCTGGAAGCTGTGCCACAGCCAGGCTTTGCTGATCAAGTTTACTTTCTGAGCAGTGCTCAGGCGCTGCTGACCAGGGCACTGCTCAGAAATGCTGAGTGGTTCGGGGCCTCCTGCCGTTAGCAGCTCTTGCCCTGCCTAGATGGCGGTGAGGGAACGAGGCAGGCTCTGAGTCTCTCCCAAGGTGCTCTCCCCGCTCCCCTAGCTCTTCAAGGCTGTGTTTTACCTGCAGGTCTCCCTCCAATCAGTAAATGAATAAAACCGAAACAAGGCAAAAAGCCAGCCATTCTTCTCTCCTTCCCTAACTCTATCCCCTCTCCCTGTGGCCCAGCTGGTCTTTCCCTCTCCACCCAGGCTTTCGAGCACGTGCTTTCCATCGTTCCCGCCCCTGCTGTCCGGGGCCCAGCCAGTCATTAGGGCTCCCTGGCTTCCCTCTCACTCCTCCACGGCCCTGGGTGGTGCAGCTCCTCTGGACGCTCTCCCCAAGTCTCTGGTCACTCTCTTCTCGATTGCCCTCAACTCTTCCCCTGGCCCTTTAGATGTTGGTGTTCAAGGACCTGGCACCATCCGCCGTGACAGTGCCGGGCCCCAGCATGACTCTGAAGTTTGTTCTCAGCTAACGTCTCTCTCCTGGGTCCTAGTTCACCTACTGAGCCTCTAGATTTTCCCACAGACACGCCAAGCTCCACACAGGCAGGATGGATCACTTTCCCTCCAACTCACCTGCCTCGATGGAGGTTGTGAGCACCTCCCCAGCTGTAGCTTCCAGCTCCTAAACTCTCCCCACCTCCCTGCTCCGCCTCTGAGCAGCCACTCACTTGCAGCTCCTAGACTCTCCCCGATCCCTGCCCCTCCTCTGAGCAGCCACTCACTGGCAGCTTCTGTCTTCGTGCAGTCCTCCTGGCTGTCCAGACCCCCTTCACATTACCTAGACAGTTTCAGGGTCTCCTCAGTTCTGGGAGAGCCCTGCCTGCCTCCTCTTCTCCCTTTTCTGCTGTGGCCCTCATGGACATAAGTGGGCTCCAGAAGGCAAATCTGGTCATCTCTCCTGCCCAAGCTCCTTCTGTGGATTCTGCCCCAAGTCCACAAGCCCTTTCTCTCTGTATTTGGGGCCCTGCTGTATCTCTGGTCCCCCACGGGTGTCTGTCCTTGGGATCACTGTTTCTCTTCCTCTTCTCTGAGCCACTCACCACTTGACCCAGCTCAGTGGACATCTCCTCTAGGTTCTAGGTCACTGTTGCCTGCTGTACCTGTCAGGTGTCGGGGGCTCAACCTGTCTGAGTGCCTCTTGCCTGTCCCTGCTAGAGCACTTGGTGCTGTGTGGCAGTGTCCCCTGGCCTGGCCCTGCACAGGTGGGCAGTGGAGTTCTGGAACCTGCAGGGGCTCTCAGTATCCTCACAAGCCAGTGCTCCCCATGGCTGGAGGCTCTGCTGTGTTTTTCGACAGGGATTTGAGTTTGTTGCTGCTGCTCAGGTGAGGTGCTTTGAAAATGGCCTTGAGTAACTGATGTGCTTCTGCAGCAGAGGGAAAAGACAAATGGCAGCCTCCGAATCTGCCCAGCCCAGGGTGTTCTCACTGACCCACACGACCTGATCACTTAGAAGTGATGTGATTTCATGTCCTTGTTCTTACAATTTTGGTGCTTGTTTGTGGTTTAAATTATTTCTGTGAGATTTTTGGTATGAGAAAGAAAGTGACTAGAAATAGCCTTAAATGATCTTAAAATTAGCTAATCTTTCTCTTTACATCCTTCAGGTACTAAGTTCAGGCTGCCGTAACAAAAATACCATAGACAGGGTGGCTTAAAAAACAGAATCTTATTTCTCACAGTTCTGGAGGCTGGGAACTCTGAGAGCCGGCGCCAGCTGAACTGGCTCCTGGAGAGTGCTCTCTTCCTGGGCTTGTGGAGGGCTGCCTTCTTGATGCATCCTGGCGTGGCAGAGACAGCAAACATCTCTCTCACGTCTCTTCTTGTAAGGGCACTAATCCAATAAGAGGGCCCCACCCTCATCACCTCATCACCTCCCAAAAGGCCTCACCTAAGACCATCCCCTTAGGGGTTAGGATTTCAACCTGGGAATTCGGGGGAAACACAAACATTCAGTCCATAGCAAGTATCTTTCCTTTTCTCTGAAAGATACAGAGGTTCATATCATTTATTGTTACTACAGAAAGCTTTTCTCTTTCTCTGTGGTCTTTTTAGCTCATGAGACAGCAATACTAATTTTCTTGGCATGAAGTATGTGGTAGAGGTTGTAAATTTTGAGATACTTTCTAAGGGGAAAAAAAGGCTGTTACTTTCTAACCACTAAAATCCTTTGTGTAATTTTCTATAAGTTTGTCTGAAAATCCACTGTAAGACTAATTAAAACCTCATTTTGTTGTATGGTGGTGACTTGCCAAATTAAAAATTATCTGGGGCCAGGCATGGTGGCTCACGTTTGTAATCCCAGCACTCTGGTAGGCTGAGGTGGGCAGATCACATGAGGTCAGGAGTTCGAGACCAGCCTGGGCAACATGTTGAGCCCCTATCTCCACCAAAAAATACAAAAATTAGCTGGAAGCAAGGTGGAGTGGCTCACATCTGTAATCCCAGCACTTTGGGAGGCCGAGGCGGGTGGATCACCTGCAGTCAGGAGTTCGAGACCAGCCTAGCCAACATGGTAAAACCCTGTCTCTACAAAAATACAAAAAATTAGCCAGGCATGGTGGCGGGCACCTGTAATCCCAGCTACTCGAGGGGGCTGAGGCAGGAGAATCACGTGGTGAACCCAAGAGGCAGAGGTTGCAATGAGCCGAGATCGCGCCATTGCACTCCAGCCTGGGCAACAACAGAGAAACTCCATCTCTAAAATAAATAAATAAATATAAAAATAAAAATTAGCCAGGCGCGGGCATGCCTGTGCTCGCAGCTACTCAGGAGGCTGAGGCCGGAGAATCGCTTGAACCCGGGAGGCAAAGGTTGCAGTGAGCCAAGATCGTGCCACTGCATTCCAGCCTGGGCAAGAGAGTGAGACTCTATCTCAAAAAAAAAAAAAAAATTATTTGGGAAAATGTAACAATCAGGAAACTTCTGAAAAAGATAAGTGACCAAGATGACTTGTCCCACCTGCCGTATGGGAGTACATTGATCCAAGCTGTGCATTTTCTACCATTTTCACATCGTTGAGATTGGGTTATTTCTTACAGTCAATGGTGTGTGTTAATTTAATTGGTGTTTTCTTAATGTGCACAAAATTGGTGCCTTTGTAATTGCATGTTGATAAGACTATGGCATAAAGTTATAATTAATACATTGTGAGATTGGCATAGTAATAGAATCTAGGTAAGAAATAGACTGAGTGCATCTGGGAATTTTGCTGTGATAAAGGTACCATATTAAATCTGGGACAAAGAGCCGTTTAGGAAAAAAAGCCAATTCTTTAGTCCTTACACCAAAATAAATTAGACATGTCATATATTTAAGGTTAAGAAAGGCAAATCATATAAAAGGAAATGAAAACGATTTAATCTTGGGATGAAGAAGGGCTTTCTAAGCATGAAACAAAAGCTTCAAGTGGTAATTAAATAGTTGATTGATTTGGTGCAACCATGTCTCATGTTGTCTGAGACATCCTTCACTGGAGAGTGACCACTGTTTTGTGTTCCACTAAGGGATAAATGCTGCCAGGGAGGTTTTTGTCCCTCATCCTAAGATACACCCTGATCTCAAAGATGTTGAAATGGAGGGAAAGTACGTCTTGGAATGGGTGAAATACAGAAAAATACGCTTACTTACAACCAAAAATCTAAAAACCACCCAAAACTACATGAACATGGGAAGCAAGCATTGTCACGGTGGGTTAGTTGCAGGACCGTTTTGGCAAAACTGGGGTGGCCTTGCTGCTGCCACTGCAACTGCTACTCTAGTTTTTGGCAGTTTACCCTGAGGGGGTTACGAGGATGCTGCTGGTGGTGGTGGACGAGAAGCAGGAGCCGGCGCTGGGGCCGGGTGGTCTGCAGACTCTCGTCCTCTCCTGCGCCTCCTCACGTCGGTTAGAGCCATCGGCCCTCCTCTGTCCCCTTGTACTTTCAAGTGATTATCATAATGTAGAGAGGTAGATTTGTGTCCCTAACTCCCCAGTGTGCCTTCCCTACAATGCAGCTTCTCTCCAGAGCGGGGTGCCTCCTGCTCATGTGGGCTGGCAGCACCACTGAGGGCCTGGGGCTGGCCCAGTCCCTGCCCACTGTCTAGTGAGGCGACAGTACACAAGCAATGGCTGTAAAGGTCAGCATGTCCTGGCTAGGGAGGGGCTGGGGCGTCCCCGCCAAGGGCACCTAATCCAGAACAATTCCTAAGGATGAGCGACAGGGAGGATGTTTTTGTCATGAGCACCGGAAAACCACTGTGTTAGTCTGTTCTCCCACTGCTATAAAGAAATACCCAAGACTGGGTAATTTATAGGAAAAGAGGTTTGATTGGCTCACAGTTCTGCAGGCTGTACAGGAAGTGTGGTGCTAGCATCTGCTTCTGGGGAGGCCTCAGGAAGCTTTTACTCATGACGGAAGGTGAAGCAGGAACAGGCTTCAGATAGTGGATGCAGGAGAAAGAGAGGAGGCGGAGGGGGAAGGTGCCACACACTTCTAAACAACCAGATCTCGGGTGAACTCAGAGCCAGAGCTCACTCATCACCCAAGGGATGGCCCAGGCTGTTCATGAGAACTCTGGCCCCGTGAGCCGGACACCTCCCACTAGACCCCACCTTCAGCATTGGGGATTATAATTCAACATGAAATTTGAGGGGGGACAAATATCCAAACTGTATCAACCACGTACAGTGTGGTCATGAGGACACTGGAAAAACCTGAGAAGGCGCACCCCAAAATGTTAGGGAATGACATTGCTGAGCAATTACTGCACACCCGATGCTGAATAAAGTCCTTTGCAGTTATTAATTCATGTGCTCCTCACAGTAACCTTCCAAGTAAGTACTCTCACTGCCCAGTGACCTTCCAAGTACTGTCACTGTGCCCGCATAGGACGGAGACGCCTGACACCCACAGGGCGGGTGCTTGGCCTTGGCACGCCCCGGCCAGCGGTGGGCAGCTTCTCTTGATGCCACACTGCCTGCAGGGTCATGAGTTATTTCAATTTTCTTATTTTTTTTTGTTTTATATTGGAGTTGTCTATCGTGAATATATATGGTGTAATTTCAAACTGGTTTAAAAAAACAAGGCAAGTCAGGCAGCATCCACAGGACTGCAGCTCGTGCCTCAGGCTCAGGCTCAGCCCCGGCGCCTCCTGGCGGAGTGGGGCCCTGGGGCTCTCCCGGGCTGCTCTTTGGCTGCGGCTTCTGTTCCAGCTGCAGCCGTGTGGCTCTTGTGTCCCACCTGTCATCTTGAGACTCGTCCAGCTCTTGAAACCACAGTTGGTGCTGAGCTGCTGCAGCACTCCAGGTATGGAGGGAGGAGTGGTTCTCAAAAGACTGTTTCTCTTCTCCATAGGAACAGAGCTATAGAGTATTTGTCCTTTCTTGCACTGCTATAAAGAAATACCTGCCAGGCACGGTGGCTCACACCTGTAATCCCAGCACTTTGGGAGGCCGAGGCATGCAGATTACTTGAGGTCAGGAGTTCGAGACCAGCCTGGCCAACATGGTGAAACCCTGTCTCTACTAAAAATGTAAAAATTAGCAGGCGTGGTGGCATGAGCCTATAATCCCAGCTACTTAGGAAGCTGAGGCAGGAGAATCACTTGAACCCAGGAGGCGGACATTGCAGTGAGCTGTGATCGTGCCACTACACTCCAGTCTGGGCGACAGAGTAAGATTCTCTCAAAAAAAAAAAAAAAAGAAGAAAAAAAAATACCTGAGACTGGGTAATTTATAAAGAAAAGAGGTTTGACTCACGGTTCCCTAGATTGTACTGGTAACATGGCTGGGGAGGCCTCAGGAAACAAAATCATGGCAGAAGGCGAAGGGGAAGCCCACACATCTTACATGGCTGGAGCAGGAGGAAGACAGAAGGGGGAGGTGCCACACTCTTTTAAACAACCAGAGAACTCACTGGCACAAGAGCAGCAGGGGGCCGTTCACCCCCAGGATCCAATCATCTCCCACCAGGCCCCTCCCCCAACACTGGGGATCCCAATTCCACGTGACACTTGGGCGGGGCAAAGAGCCAAACCATATCAAGCATCGTCTGCTGCCTGTTTTTATGGCCAAAGAACTCGAGTGATCTGGATCTTTGGATTGCTGACCTTTAAATAACTTGGACTGTTGTTCTGTGATGGAATCTGGGGGATGGTGGTGGTTGGCAGGAAACACTAATAACCTGTAATCCATCATCTCTCCCCTCTTCTAACACCTGTGATTATTCCTGTGTAGGCAAGAAAAGGTGTACTATATAAGGTATTCTCAGTTACCCTTTAAAAAGACTAATAAAATATGTTAAAATGTTATCTCTCGAGGGGCTCCTGGTGATTTCGAATTTCTTTGTCATATATTTTTCTGTACTATAAAAATCTTGAGTGTGCATCCCTTCAAAACCAGAAATGTACTCTTTTTAAAAAATTAGTACACAGAACTTAGCATCTGAGTGACGACAGTTATATTTTAAAAGTGAAATTGGCCGTGCGTGGTAGCTCACGCCTGTAATCTCAGCACTTTGGGAGGCCGTGGCAGGTAGATCACCTGAGGTCAGGAGTTCAAGACCAGCTTGGCCAACATGGTGAAACCCCGTATCTACTAAAAAAAAATACAAAAATTAGCTGGGTGTGGTGGTGAGTGCCTGTCATCCCAGCTACTCAGGAGGCTGAAGCAGGAGAATCACTTGAATTCAGGAGGCGGAGGCTGTAGTGAGCTGAGATCACGCCACTGCTCTCCAACCTGGGCGACAAGAGTGAAACTCCATCTCAAAAAATAAAAAATGAAAGTGAACTTAAAGGCCGGGCACAGTGGCTCACACATGTAATTCCAGCACTTAGGCTGAGGCAGCTGGATTGCCTGAGCTCAGGAGTTCCATCCCAGGCTGGGCAACATGGCAAAACCCCATCTCTACCAAAAATACAAAAAGTTAGCCGGGCATCATGGTACCCACCTGTGGTCCCAGCTACTCAGGAGAATGAGGTGGGAGGACCACTTGAGCCTGGGAGGTAGAGGTTGCAGTGAGCCAAGATCACGCACCACTGTACTCCAGCCTGACAGAGTGAGACCCTGTCTCCAAAAAAAAAGAAAAAAAAAGTGAACTTAAAGCTGAAAGAAAATGCACAGAAGTCTTGGTGGGGGCTACCCAGAGTAGGTGGACCATATGGTTTTATTTTCTGTATTTTTAGGGATCTTTTTACCATTTTTTTTTTTACAATGAGGATGTATTTCTATCACTTTAAACATGAAAATGCATTAAAATTTTTTTGTTGAAAATAGAGCTCTCTTGTCCTGCTTGTGGGAACAGCCCTGTGAAATATTTTTAGTTCTTATTTAATTGCATTTTACTGGACACAGTCACGCCTACTTCTTTACATTAGTTTCCTATTTCCTGCTGTAACAAGTCATCACAAATGTAGTGGCTTAAAATAGCACACAATTACCATTTTGCATTTCTGGAGGTTAGAAGTCCAACACAGCTCTCGGGGCTAAAATCAAGACGTCGGGGCGGAAGGGCTGTGTGCCCTTCCAGAGGCCTCAGAGAGAAGCTGCTTCCTCCCCTTTTCCAGCTTCTAGAGGTCACCCACATTCCCAGGATCGTGGCCCTGTTCCTCCATCTTCAGCAGCAGCAATGTGGAATCTCTCTGATCGATCTTTCTGTAGCTTCGTCTCCTCTGACCACAGCAGGGAATGCTTTGCCATGCTTTAAGACCCGTGTGATTAGGCGGACCCTCCTCCGCGGATGACCCTGGATAATCTCCCCATCTCAAAGCCCTTAATTATGTCTGTAGAGTCCCTCTTGCCACATCAGGTGCTATACTCGCAGGTTCTGGGGTTAGGCTGTGGGCACTGGGCATCTTTGGGGAGCCATTATTCTGCCTGCCACATTCTCCAGCGACACACTGATGAAGCACCTGCCCAGGTAAGTGCTATTCCTACCTCGTACTCCCCAGTGAGTGGGGTTAGCCCTGCGCAGTGAGTGGGGTTAGCCCTGCCCAGAAAGCAGGGTCTGATGCGGCTGAGCTGGTTACAGGCCTTGCAGACTGCGTGGCCACCACGGTGACCCAGCACCCACCATCCACACAGTCTCCTGCGTCGCTGTTCTGGAAGCTCTGCCGCGGTGCTGGATGGCTTCAGCCCGATTTCAGCATTCGGAAGCTCCCCTAGAGGTCCCTCATTCTGCCCCATCCCTGCCCCAGCTCTTGCTATTGTTTGCCTTTATCCCTTTTTCCTACAAGAAGAACCAGATTCAAACATTTGCCTGCCGGCAATAGTGTTTCTGAGGGAGACACTGTGAGGGGAACTGCGGGCCGAGCCTGCTCTGAGCGCAAGATAGTAGGAGAGCTCTCTGGCACACAGCTGCCTACTCTGTCCCTACTCTCCCCTGGGAGAGAATCCCTGGTGTAGACTTAGTCCTAATCCTCAGAAGAGCTCCCCCAGTGTGTGATGTGGCTCTGACAAAGATCGTGAGAAAGTGGAGATCCAAAAACAAGTATTCTCTGGGCAGCACAAGCCAGATAAAGTTGTTCTCAAGTTGGCTCTGGCTGGGTTTGTGGAGGGCACAGAGGCTTTGACATGTGAGCTTGTAAAGATGCTTTCTTTCCCATTCCAGGGAGCTGCCCAAACCTTCCTCGCCGCTGAGGCCGTGTCCTCAGCCCAGTGGAGCAGCAGCAGTGGCCGCTGCCTGCGTGACCCTGCTGAGACCTGTGCTCGTAGTCAGATGGGATGTTCTGAACTCCTGGAAGCCAGAGGTTATAGTTTTTTAAAGACTAAAAAAGGAATATTGTATTGTGTAAAACAGAAAAGGAAGGGAAGCACTCATTCTCCCATTCCCTTATTGATCAATTTGGGCTTGTTCCTGTCTCTAAAATCTGCATGTGTTTTATACTGGAAGACCCTGGAGCGCAGGCTTTCATTCCATGCAAATGTACCTGCTCTGTACCAGGCACTGTTCCAGATGCCCCGGCTGCAGCCATTAAAGCAAAGATTCAGGAATTTGCATTTGTGTGGAGTCATTAGACAAGCAACGAGATGAGAGTGCCTGTGAGGTGATCAAGTGCTGGTTACAGAGAAACTTGGAGGAGAAGTCAGGTGCTGCCTTCCAGTGCTCAGGCAGGGTGCGCAGAGAAGGGGATGCCTGAGCAGAGACCTGGCAGAGATCAGGGCTGAGACACCTGCCCGGCTGTGGACAGAGCTCCAGGCGCTGTCTGGCCCAGGGCCCAGTGGAAGCACCTGGCCCTGCAAAGAGGCTCCAGCCACCAGGATGGCTGAGAGAACTTGGGTGGGTGAGGCAGGAGCCAAGGCCAGGGAAGAAGTGGAGGGCCGGTCAGGTGGGGCACAGAAGGCACTGGTGATTGCTTTGACTTCTCAGCAGAGGTGTGAGCCATTGAGGGGCTGCCAGCTCAGGGTGATACGGTCTGGCTGACTAGGGAAGGAGGAAGGCCAAAGAGGTGGCTGTGGCCCAGTGGGGAGGTGTGCAGGGGCTCTAGATCTGGGTGTATTTTGACAGTGGAGCTGTTATGATGTCCTGACAGAGTGAATGTGGATTTAAGAGAAAGAGGGGTCAAGAATGATAAAGTTTTGGCCTGAGCCAAGGTGTGGAGTTGAGGTAGAAGGTGGGACTTGACTCCGGAGGCAGGGCTCAGACACCGGGCCAAACTGAGGACTAGCTAAAACAGGTTATAGGGGAAGCAGTTTTCCAGAAAACACACCCATCAGTGTGCCATGTCAGTTTACCATTGCCATGGCAACACCCAAAAATTATTGCCCCTTTCCATGGCAATGACCTAGTGATCAGGAAGTTACCACCCTCATCCTAGAAGTTTCTGCATAAACCGCCCCCTAATTCATGTATAATTAAAAGTGGGTATAAATATTAGTGCAGCCCTAAATCTGAGCTGCTCCTCTGGACACACTTCCTGGAGAGTGCCCTGTACCGCAAGGAGCAGTGCCTCTGCTGCTCCTGGATGCCGTGGCTTCAATACAAGTTGCTGTTGAACACCACTGGGTACCTCTTGAATTCTTTCCTGGGGGAAGCCAAGAACCCTCCCGGGCTAAGTCCCAATTTTGGGCTTCACCTGTCATGCATCAGAGTTGCCATCTGGTTGTATCTAAATTGTTTTATCTCTGTGCCTGTGAATGACACAATGCTGTTGTTTCTCCTTTATTGGGGATAACGGAAAGCAGAAAGGTGGAAGAAGGAGATGAGAGCCTCATCCAGAGCTGCAGGGCCAGGCTGAGGGCCAGGGTGCCTGGGTTCCCTAACAATGCACACCCCTCCCTTTAAATTTCCTATTTTATGGGCATAATGGTTCACACCTGTAATCCCAACACTTTGGGAGGCTGAGGCAGGAGGATTGCTTGAGCCCAGGAGTTCGAGATCAGCCTGGGCAACATAAGGAGACTCCATGTCTAAAAATGTAATAATAGTAAATTTCTTATTTTGTGTGTTTTATCATGTATGCAATATATTAGTACATGGAATACATGTATGTACCTTATTAATACATGTGCATAGCCAGGGTTTGTCCTCAGCTTTGTTTCAGTGATAAGGAAACAGGATTGAAATAGTTTGGAGACCGTTTGCTCTAGTAATTTCCCTGGGTTCAACATCAACATGAGGAGTTTGACAGGGATTTATGAGAAGCCTTGGAGGCTGGTCCATGGTTAGCCACACCCAGACCTGTAGGCACAATGTCTTCAAGATCTGATGAAGTCTGACGCTACCTCCTGAAAGGGACACCCTCAATCCTGGCCGTCTTCCCTTCAGCTATTTTTTGGGTGGAGCAGAAAAGAGGTTTAACTGGCGGGTGAAATTGCACATACTTCACAGCTGGTGCCTCTCTTCTTTGGCTGGCAGTAAGGGAAGGAAGGCCCTCTGCAGCATAAAGCACACTCATCATGCCTAATCAGTGCAAGCAGGCAGGAAACAATTGGAGCCTATCAGAAGGCAGAGTTGGACACTCCTAGCGTGAAAAAAGCATTCAAAGTATTTATTCACTTATTTTATTAGAGACAGGGTCTCAGTCTGTTGCCCAGGCTGGAGTACAGGCACATGATCATAGCTCACTGCAGTCTTCAACTCCTGGGCTCAAGTGATCTCCCTGCCTCAGCCTCCTTAGTAGTTGGGACTACTGGCACCCACCACTGCTCCCTATTAATTTTGAAAAAAATTTAGAAATGGAATCTTGCCATGTTGCCCAGGCTAGTCTCAAACTCCTGGCCTCAAACAGTCCTCCTGCCTCAGCCTGCCAAGGAGCTGGGATTATGGGCTCAAGTCATCATGCCCAGCCAAAGTACTTATATTTAATATAAGATTTCAATCAGTTCTATCTGAGGACCTAATTGGAGAGGGCCCTGGAACTTAGGAAGTCCAGCTCTATAAAAATTGGAGCTGCAAATCTCCAGCGGTTAGTCAGAGTCCAAGCTTCCACGATCCTGCTCACCAGATTTCTACCATGGGAAGCACATTCTGAAATTTGCCTCACTGCTTGTTCTAGTGGCCAGTCTGAGAACCTCCACAAAGCTTCACTCTAGAGATTTAAAGGGTTATAAATACAGCCAAAATGAATTCACAAACCATGAGCTCAAATGTGCACGTGTAAGTTCCTTTAACTCAATTTAATTCCTTGCTGCAAGCTCCCATTCTGCCCAAGCAGAACCCATAATTTAGGCAATGCCAGATAAACGCTGCACATTCAGGGCTGTTTCCCTTTGGTGTCCACCCTCCTCCCTACCCTAAGACAGAGGCTAAGCTCTGAGAGGCAGATGCAAAGGGCATGAAGTGGGGGGAGAGGGGTGGGGGGTCAGTTTGGACTTCTCTCTGTCCTGATTCTAAGCCAGCAGCCTTTGAGGTGTGACTTACCTGGGTGTCCTTCATATGCTCCCACCTGTACGTGGGCTGGGAGGCAGGGGCATCCTCTGTGATCTCTGTGGCGATGGGCCACCCAGTCTCTGCCACTGGCTGCCCTTATCTCAGCTGAAAGGCCCCCAAAGGTGCTTCAGGTCCCTCATATTCTCTCTTCTTCCCCTCCTCCCCACTGCCGCCCCTCCCCCACCCCCCACCATTTCCTGTGGCAGGTGGAAGGGCTGTCTGGCTTCCTGCACACCCCTACAGCTCACTCTGGATACCTCTTGTAGCCTCTCTGTGAATGTCACATGAGGGACCCTGGTGAGGCTGCCATGTCAACTACCTGAGTTCTAGAAAGACCAACCAGGTGACAGGTACGCTCTGCGTGAGAATCTATTAAGAAAAAAATTATCCAAAATGCGGATGTCAGGCAAAAACAAGCCACATGACTTTTTTTTTCTTTTTTTTTTTTTTTCTGGAGACAAGTTCTTGCTTGTTACCCAGGCTGAAATGCAGTGGGGCACAACTGTAGCTCACTGCAGCCTCAAACTCTTGGGCTCAAGCAATCCTCCCATCTCAGCCTCCCAAGTAGCTGGGACCACAGATGTACATTACAATGCCCATCTAATTTTTTAGGTTTTTTTTTTGTAGAGATGAGGTCTATGTTGCCCAGGCTGTCCTTGAACCCCTGGACTCAAACTCCTGGCCTCAAGCAATCCTCACACTTCAGCTTCCCAAAGTGCTAGGATTGCAGGTGTGAGCCACTGCGCCCAACCCACATGACTTTCATTGTCATACAAACAAGCTCACCTGGAGTCGTTTTATTTTAAGCCAATGTAACTTTGATTGGCTTATTAGTTTCTACCGATTAGAGGCCAAACATTTTACAATCCTGTAAAGTTAGGTGTTGACTTTTTGAAAACTGATAAGATACAAATAATTCTTGTCCAATAACAACGAAAATAGTTCTTGCTCATAGGAGACGATAACCCCAAAACCTGTGGTTTTATTGTCCTATAGGACACTAATCAGTCTATATGTAGCTTTGCAATTTCCCTCTAGCATTCTCTTTGTTGTTTTTGTTCACTTACCAATTCACACTTCAGTCTCTCACCTCCCCTTTAAACTGGTTCCCATCATTATTGCGAGGCCTGGAGGCACCTATCTTCATTCTCACTCCTTCCCTGCCCAACGCCAGGGATCCAGCAACAGACAAAAACCCAAGTTTTCCTAACTCTTTCCTGGCTCCTTTTTCCTCCACCTGAAGTGGAGGTGCTGCAGGTGCTGCCTGAGAAGCCAAGAGGCCTGGAGGAGAGGAGGAGGGAAAGCAGTTTTGTTGAATAGGACAGACTTGCAAATCTTTCCTGTTTTATTTTTAGCCTAAAAGCCAATAAGTGATTTCTTTGTTTCTCTGCTTCGCCCATTGCTCACCACGTCTAAATGAGAAAGTACATTTCAAGGCCACCATACAATTGTCCAAAAAGGCCTTCAATATGGAATAATCCACTTTATTATCCCATGGCTGCTCCCCTGCCTGGCTGCCCAGATGGGGTAGGGGGAGCCTACAGTAAACACATGAGAGAAGGAATATATCAATGGATCTTCACATAATGCTAATACATGAGATTTGTATCTGAGAAGGCCCTGGGCAGTCTGTTTTCCTCTCAATTTCATTGCCATTGGCCAGGAATTTTCTTGAATGCCCAACTGTCTTTATCAGGAATTGGGATACAATTTGCTCAAACATTAAAGAAAATGGTTGTTGATTTGCCAGTAGTCAGTTGGCAAGAGAAGAAAAACTTTTCTCTATTTCTTTATTTGTAAAATGGCAATAATGTAACAGGATACATTTTGGAGATTTTATTTCTATTATTATTATTATTATTTTAGTTTTTAGTAGAGGCGGAGTTTCACCATGTTGGCCAGGCTTGTCTAGAACTCCTGACCTCAGGTGATCCACCTGCCTCGGCCTCCCAAAATGCTGGGATTACAGACGTGAGTCACCGCGCCTGGCCATTTTGGAGATTTTAAAGCTGAGGTTCCTGCTCCTCCTATCACAGCTCTTTATCCACCATAATCAGGAATATTAACTGTCCCAGGGGGATGGTAGGCTATAGCCTCTACCAAAAAGTCAAATTCTTGGCTTCTGAGCCAAGAATTAATCTATGTAGGATTTTGGAAGACAGAACAGAGGCAACTGTATGAAAGCCAGAGTGCTTTTGATTTGCAAAGCTGACTCTTGAGAGAGGTTTTACTTCATGTTTTTCACAATGCTGAAAACTTGGCATGGCGTATCCCCCGCAGAGCCTCCTGGATGCTGCCCAGTTTGTGAGGGAAGTCATGGGTAGAAAAATGCACGATGATAAGGAGCCGTTTTCCATCCAAGAAAAGATACGTGCTCGAGCAGCCGCGCGGGGGAGGCCAGGGCTGGAAGGCCCAGGGTCTCCGAGGAGCTGTAGAAAAGAAGCCTGGAGGGACCCCGGAGCAGAAAGGCTACTGGGTGCTTCCCAGGGAGTGAGTGAGACCCCACAACAAACAGGAACGGCGAGGCGTGGCGGGGGGGTGGGGCGAGGGCAGGAGCTGCTAAGTGTCCTGCGACTTTCTATCAGGCAGCTTCGCATCAGGAAACCATAACCCACTTTAGGGAGTTGGATGCGCTGTTTCAGTTCTACAGACGATGGAAGAGCCAAAAGGCTGCACAGGGAACGAGAGGTGCCCCAGAGCTTAGTAACACCCGAAGTCCCCATGGCCCCTTGGGAGGGCTGGGAGGGAGGCGGGTGCTGCGGGGGCTGTGGAGGTCCTGCAGGTGCTGCCTGAGAAGCCAAGAGACTGGGTGAGAATGGATGACATCAGCTGGCTCCCCCATTCCTCCTGCCCCCACCTCCCCGCAGGGCATCCCACTGACTGAATCCAGCTGACCGTAGCTGGCAAGTCACCTGGGGCGGGGGGCCTCGAGACAGAGCGTGAGAAAAGTGAGGTGTGGCTCTCAGGGCGCAGAACTAGCTCGCCCCAAGGGGACCATATCAGCTCTGGGGGACCAACGATGTAGGAGGGGAGCGCCACGCGAGCAGGAGCCCACGCCAGGACGTAGGATCTCGGCAAGGAGGCAGTGCATGACTGTGAGGACCAGCAAGAAACAGATTTCACAGAAGCCAGCAGAGGAAGCCAGAGGACCGGGTGCTCCTTCCCTGTGGCAGGAGCAGGAACCATCAGCCCTCCCCAGAGGGCTGCCATCACCTCCAGGGAGACGGGGAAGCGTCGGAGGAAGGGACTCCTGAGAAACTGAGTTCTGAATTGGTAGGACTGAATATTTTCGACCTCACGACCTAGGAAATGGAGTTATTTTTAATCGTGGAGAAATTATGAAGGGACATTTCTTCACATCCAAGTCTGTGGTTGTGAAAGTAGTGCCAGTAGTGTTAATGTCAACCTTGCCGTTTTCGTGTTTGGTGAGATGGTGTATGTGAGATGCTTACAGTGGCCCGGTGCAGTGGCTCACTTTGGAAGGCCGAGGCAGGGGGATTGCTTGAGCCAGGGAGTTTGAGACCAGCCGGGGCAACACAATGAGACCTCCATCTCCACAAAAAATTTTAAAAATTAGATGGGTGTGGTGGTGCATGCCTGTAGTCCTAGCTACTTGGGATGCTGGGGTGGGAGGATCTTTTGAGTCCAGGAGTTGGAGCAGGCTGCAATGAACTATGATTGTACCACTGCACTCCAGCCTGGGCTACAGAGCGGCATCCTGTCTCCAAAAAAAAAAAAAAAAATGCTCAGCACAGGTGCATACAGTGGTAATTATTATCCCTTTCTAATCAACTAAAAATATATTTCATGTGTGAGTTTGTTACTAAACACCAGGGGTTCAGTCTAGGTCACCTTGCTTACTGCACAGAAAGCTAATACTGAGACAAAAAGTATTGCCAGGGAAGAAGGCTCTAATGTATTATGGATGATACCAGCTGTAGAATCCAGAGCCAAACCTCAAATCCATCCCTCCCTCCCAACTAACGTCAGGGGTTTATACAGCCAGGAAGAAAAACAGGCAGGGCAAGGAAAAGGAGTTGGTTAACAGGTAGGAGGTGGTTGAATGGGTTGGGGGAGGGGGCTCTAGCCTCTCATGGTAGATACTTGTAGGAAATCAGGAATTAGGGAGTAGTAAGGAAGAGTTGGTCAACAGGCAGCAGATGTGTCTTGTTGTGCAAATGTAAGTTTCTCAAGCTTCAGTTCTATGGGCATCCAGCTTATTGGAAGATTGGACCTGTTTCAATTTCAAGTACAGCCTATGATGCTTTTCTCTCCAGGCAGAGTCAGTGCATGCAAAGCCCCATTCAACCTCCAGGTCTCAGCCTAAGTGTCGTCTCCCCAGAAGGGCTTGCCCTCCTCCCCAGGTCAGCATTACTCCCATTATCCTACTCTGTGACAGCACCTTGTGCTTTTCTTTCACCGCGTTTGTCACGGTGTTGGAAATGACATGTGTGTTTGTTTGATGTTTGTCTTCCACCCTCCTGTCCTGCCACCGTAAGCCCCATGAGAGTGGCAACCTGGCTGATTTTGTTGTTCATGTTATTCCCAGTGCTAGCCCAGGCCTGACACAGCGTGGGTGCCTAATATTTGCTGAATGGAAGAAATGAATGAGTGGAGGAATAGGGATACTGTGAAGATGAAGTGAAACAATCCGGTAGACCACCACACAGCACACACAAGTACTTCCTAATAGTAGCCATGATTATTAGATCTACTGTGTGCTCAGTATGAAAATTCGAAGGGTCCTTGGATAACATAAAGCCCTTAAAAGAAATTAAGAGATCCTCAAATTATCTTATTCTTCTGAATCACCCTATATCATCAGTCCAACTCATAGGGATGACTCATAGTTAGGACTTCCGTGATAAGAGTTAAGGTGAGAAGACAGCAGTCTCTTCTCTAAAGTCTGGAGTATCCATCTAAAGAAGGATCATAGAAAGGGCCTAACTATATTACAATCTAAACGAGGGCCCCAAATTCCCATTTTGCTTTTTTTTTTTTTTTTTTTTTTGAGACGGATTCTTGCTCTGTCACCCAGGCTGGAGTACAGTGGTGTGATCTCAGCTCACTGCAACCTCCACCTCCCAGGTTCAAGTGATTCTCCTGACTCAGCCTCCCAAGTAGCTGAGACTACAGGCGCCCGCCACCACGCATGGCTAATTTTTTTGTATTTTTAGTAGAGACAGGGTTTCACCATGTTAGCCGGGATGGTCTTGATCTCCTGACCTCGTGATCCACCCGCCTCGGCCTCACAAAGTGCTGGGATTACAGGAGTGAGCTGGCCCCATTTTGCTTTGAATAGCTTTCTCGGCTTATTTTGGCAGGTCATTTGCCCAGATTTAGTTAGTCTACATCCAGTAAGTAAACTAATGTATTCACTGAGAGGTTCATTTGCAACCTATTCATTTTAGTGGGTTGATTTGGAAGTTACATTCTCAAATTCCAGCTTTTCATGGGTGCGTTAATGTTTTTCTATGATAGTGGTAGGCAACTGCTAACTGCTGCTCTGAAAGTCTTCAAGATCAAAGTCATCTGAGCGGGGCTTTAAGCCGTGCAAATTTATTTTTCATTCACAAGCCGTGGAAGACTCAGAACAGTTTGTTTGTGTGTATGTGTGTGTGTTGGTTTTTTTTGTTTTGTTTTGTTTTTTGTGTTTGTTTTGTGTGTGTGTTTTTTTTTGAGATAAGTTTCGCTCTGTCGCCAGGCTGGAGCACAGTGGCATGATCTCGGCTCACTGCAACCTCCACCTCCTGGTCCAAGCGATTCTCCTGCTTCAGCCTCCCGAGTAGCTGGGACTACAAGTGCCCGCCACCACGCCTGGCTAATTTTTTGTATTTTTAGTAGAGACAGGGTTTCACCATGTTGGTCAGACTGGTCTCGAACTCCTGACCTCTTGATCCGCCTGCCTCAGCCTCCCAAAGTGCTGGGATTACAGGCGTGAGCCACCATGCCTGGTCCTCAGAACAGTTTTCTAAGTAAATCCCTGTCTCGACCTGCCAGGGCTCCCGTGACCTACCTTCATGCACAGATGGAATGGTTGTCTTTCTAAGTATAAATCTTCATTAGGGTTCTTAATTTTCACAAAAGGTTCTTTCTTCATCTCATCTGATCAGTTAATTTTTGATGTTTGTGAGTCAACCTTCAGTCTGGCTAAGCATGTGTCTTGCTTGTCCAAGCCTTTAGTCAGTATACACCTGGGCTGCTCTCTACTCAATTTTGATTAAATATTCCCCTGGAAAAGTTTAGGAACATAATTGAAGAATTTGTTGTACATCTCATCTCTTAGATATTCTGTTAACTCCATGGGACCCAGCTGGATTATCAGAAAGTCTACCCACCCCGACCCCCCTAGAAGTGTATTCTCTGTGTAACTTTAAAAGAGACATAAGATAAATCCATATGGTAGAATATTATTTGGCAATCAAAAGAAATGAAGTATACACATGCTAAAACATGGATTGAAAACACTGTGCTAAGTGAAAGCCAGTGACAAAAGACCACATATGGTATGATTCCATTTATATGAAATTTCCAGAATGAGCAAATCTATAGAGACAGAAATGTGTGGTGGTCAGGGAGTAGGGAATGACTGCTAATGGGTACATGCTTTTTCCTAGGGATGATAAAATGTTCTAAAGTTAGGTTGTGGTAATGGTTGCACAGTTCTGTGAATATGCCAAAAGCCACTGAATTATACATTTTAAATGGGTGAATTTCATGATATGTGAATTATATTCCAGTAAAAATGTTTAAAAGGGTCATAAGAGGCTGGGCGTGGTGGCTCACCCCTGTAATCTCAGCACTTTGGGAGGTGGAGGCAGGTGGATCACCTGAGGTCAGGAGTTTGAGACCAGCCTGGCCAACATAGTGAAACCCCGTCTCTACTGAAAATACAAAAATTAGCCAGACATGGTGGCACACTCTTGTAATCCCAGCTACCTGGGAAGTTGAGGCAGGAAAATCACAGAGGTTGCAGTGAGCCGAGATCATGCCAATGCACTCCAGCCTGGGTGACAGAGCGAGACTCCATCTCAAAAAAAAAAAAAAAAAAAAGGTCTGGGCACAGTCGCTCACGCCTGTAATCCCAAATCCTAGCACTTTGGGAGGCCGAGGCTGGTGGATCATCTGAGGTTGGGTAACATTGTGAAACCCTGTCTCTACTAAAAATACAAAATTAGCTGGGCGTGGTCGTGGGCACCTGTAATCCCACCTACTTGGGAGGCTGAGGCAGTAGAATCGCTTGAACCCAGCAGGTGGAAGTTGCAGTGAGCTGGAATTGCGCTACTGCACTCCAGCCTCAGCAACAGAGTGAGATTTCGTCTTCAAAAAAAAAAAAAAAGAGTCATAAGAAACACCATCTCAGGCAACCCACTCGGGTCCCCTTCCATGCTGTGAAAGCTTTGTTCTTTCGCTCTTCATAATAAATCTTGCTGCTGCTCAAAAAAAAAAAAAAAAGAAAAAAGAAAAAGAAACACCATCTGATGACTCCAGAGTTGCACTTATTGTAAAGTTGATTTTGAAGGCTTTGTTCACTACATCTCTAGGAAGATCCATCGTAGAAATTCTATTCCGACTGAAGTTGTGTGTCTCCTCCCTATTCCTACTATGTCTCCTGGTCAGGAATGACTGGGCCCATAGTGATGCAAGTCACCAGCACTGCTGTGTTTTTCCCTCTGCTTTGACTCTAGGAAGCTTAGAGCCCAGAGGCTGGTGCAATGGTCTGCGTATTTACTCCTATATTTTCCCCACAGCCTTCGTCTCCCGTTCTACCTATGCTTTTCTGCTTTTCACTTTTATCTCTATCCACATTTTCATTTAATTTATTTGTATTAGCCACTTTGCATCCTTTGTGAAATAAAGGCAAGTAAAAGAAACAAACACACACCTATGGACATTCCTTAGAGATGCCTACAGACAATGTCCTCCTTCAATCTTCCCCATTATCTTACGATGTGCCTGGCAGGTGAAACACTTACTCCTCTTCAACAGTCGGACAGAAAAGAACCACTCTCACCATTTGGTTTTGGAGTGACCACTAGATGACCTATTTTAACTAGCCACTAGGCGGCCTATTTGCATGAAGGTTCCAGAACCCTCTGGACACAAAGAAAGGGAGACTTTGACGACTCTCCACATTGAATGGTCAGGTAGGTCTGACTTGGAATCAGGCACTCTGGTGTTTGCACTTTTGACTAAGAAACAAATAATGAAATGCCATTTAAAAAATCTAGTAGGTTGATGACTTTGTATAATGTATACCAAATATTTTTGTTAAACATATGACAACTCTACCCCTAAAATAAATAGCTAACTCCTAGAAAAATTCTGTGCTTTTAAGATCAAAGTTTAGGAAAAGGTAATTTCATTTACTTCCAGAAGGAGTAGAAAGGTAACAATATATACAGTAATGAATATAATCATTAGAACCACTTATTAGAAACAAAAAAGACATATAATAGCACCCAAAATAAAGAACTAAAAGCAAGTTTCCACCGATCAATGTTGCGGTCGCTGTAAACACAATTATTTTCTCTTTTGGGTTATCTATAGGACTTTTTTTTCCTTTGTTCCTTTTTTTTTTTTTGAGACGGAGTCTCACTTTGTCGCCCAGGCTGGAGTGCAGTGGCGCAATCTCGGCTCTCTGCAAGCTCCGCCTCCCGGGTTCACGCCATTCTCCTGCCTCAGCCTCCTGAGTAGCTGGGATTACAGGCACGTGCCACCACGCCAGGCTAATTTTTTGTATTTTTAGTAGAGACAGGGTTTCACTGTGTTGGCCAGATTGGTCTTGATCTCCTGACTTTGTGATCTGCCCATCTCGGCCTCCCAAAGTGCTGGGATTACAAGCGTGAGCCACCACCACCCTGACCTTTTTTTTTTTTTGAGACGGAGCCTCACTCTGTCACCAGGCTGGAGTGCAGTGGTGCGATCTCGGCTCACTGCAACGTGTGACTCCCTGGTTCAAGCGATTCTCCTGCCTCAGCCTCCTGAGTAGCTGGAATTATAGGCACATGCCACCACACCCAGCTAATTTTTGCATTTTTAGTAGAGACGGGGTTTCACCATGTTGGCCAGGCTGGTCTCAATTTCCTGACCTCATGATCCGCCCACCTCAGCCTCCCAAAGTGCTGGGATTACAGGCTGTGAACCACCACGCCCAGCCTTTTTTTTTTTTTTTTTTTTTTTTGAGATAGGGTCTTGCTCTGTCGTCCAGGCTGGAGTGCAATTGTGTGACCTTGGCTCACTGCAGCCTCTACCTCCCAGATTTAAGCAATTCTTGTGCCTCAGCCTCCCGAGTAGCTGGGATTACAGATGTGCGCCACCACGCCTGGCTAATTTTTGTATTTTTAGTAGAGATGGTGTTTCGCCATGTTGGCCAGGCTGGTCTCGAACTCCTGACCTCAAGTGATCCACCCATCTCGGCCTCCAAAAGTTCTGGGATTACGGGCGTGAGCCACCCCTCCTGACCTCTATAGACCTTTTCTGTAGCAATATCCTCTTAAAAACATTCAGTGGGTATATTAATGTCACAAAGTTTCATTTTTCCTGCCTGGTTTCTTTCTAGATTATCTTCAAGAAAGATAACAGAACAGAATTATTTTCTTTCTTTCTCCTCAATCATTTCCATTTGACTTTTCTTTGCATTTGATTTTCTTATTTTTATTTTTTTGAGATGGGATCTCACTCTGTTGCCCAGGCTAGAGTGCAGTGGTGCAACCATAGCTCACTGTAGCCTCAATCTTCCCAGGCTCAAGTGATCCTCCTGCCTAGGCCCCCCGGCATAGCTGAGGCTACAGGTGTGTACCACCATGCCTGGCTAATGTTAAATTTTTTTATACACAGTCTTTCTATGTTGCTGAGGCTGATCTCAGCCTCCTGAGATCAAGCAGTCCTCTCACGTTGGCCTCCCAAAGTGCTGGGATTACAGGTGTGAGCCACTGCACTTGGCACATTTGATTTCCATTAACACTGTCCCTTCCTTCATTACCACCCATGCAGAATGCTTCTGCTACTACTGAAATGGTTTTGCTTTCTGTTGAGTACAAAGCCAAGGCCTGGAGTGGTGATAGAAGGGCCCTGGGTGGACAGTGAGTAGATGCTGTGGCACACAGCTCTCGCCACTACACTCCAGCCTGGGTGACAGAGTGAGACTCCATCTCAAAAAACAAAAAACAACCACCACTTGTGATTCTTATAAGGCTCTTAGATTAAAACTTTTCAAATTGTTGACAACAGTAGCTCTCTTCACTGACAGTGGCTGTGGTAAGTCCTTCCTGGGACTGAAATGTGATCCCTGTGCTGGGGTTTGGGGGGTGGGGGGAGGCAGATGCTGTTGGTGTCCCCTCCTACTGAGGAGGGACTGAAATGTTGCACACTTGGGTGAGTTCCTCAGGGCCACAGAGCCAGTGAGTCTGGAGCCGGGCAGGATCTGAACCCAGGACCTGCTGCCCTGGTGCGTGGGGACAGGGCGTGGTGGCATTTCCCTCTCTGGGTGATGATCCTGAGGGGTCTTGGGCAGACTGAGGGCATGAGGGGCTCTTTGCTTCCTCTGCCTTCCATCCCCAGGCCGAGAGGTGGGGTGGGGCCGTGGGACAGGTTTTGAGACGGGGCTCGCCAGCGGGCAGTCCATGGTGTCTCAGTCCCACAGCTGTATTGACTGGATCATGTGGACAGCAAGCTACCAGGCTAGATTTTAAGTGCAGCTGTATGTGACTAGGTCACAGGGACAGCAGGCTTCAGGTTACATTTGAAGTGTCACAGTGTTCCCAGTTCAGCCCGCAGTCAATCTGGAAAGGGTGGCACAGCCATTTCCAACACCTGCCACCTCTCAAGTTCAGAACCACTGTCTACCTGCCCTCACCCACTCAGCCCTACCCAGGGCTGGCCATCAAAAGTTGTTCTCTGTCAGGCAGTCACTGACTGTGGTAGCTTTGTCTCTCCAGGGCCTTGGATGGGGGCATGCTGGTCGTCTGTGTCACTCTGATTAAGGGAGGGGGATGGTTGGGCTCTTGGCTTCTCTCTCCTATGAGGCTGTGGGATCCTTAGGAGTTTGCTTCACCCTTTCCCTACCCCGCCTTCCCCTTGAGCCCTCCTTCCTGTCCCCTAGGCTCTTCTGGTGCCATCCAAGCGGCAGAGGCCCAGTGCCGGCTCTCCTGGGAGGCACGAGGCCTGCAGTGGCGCCACTCTCAGCCCTGGGCTTATGGCCTGGCCCTGCCTGCAGCCTCCTGGCTCCAGCCCAGCTGCCCTTGGAGGCGCCTTTCCATGCCAGGTTGAGAGGAAGGGAGGCATCCTTTACAGCAAGTTGGGGGTGCTGTGCCCAGCTTGGCTCAGTCCTCTTACCCCTCCCCGCTGGGTGCCCCTGCCTGGGCTGCTCTGGAAAGGAAATCACCGCCTGCATTCCTGGCAGATGCCCCCTCTTAGGAGTTGAACTGTGTCCCCCAAAAGATATGTTCAAGTCCTGATCCCACCCCTCTGTGAATGTGACCTTACTTGGAAATAGGGTCTTTGCAGATGTAATCGGTTAAGATGAGGTCACTAGGGCGGTCCCTTGGCCTGGGCAGTGCGTTTGCAGGTGAGGTGTTAAGTGTCCTGGTGTTCCCAGCTCACGCCACCTCCTTCTCGCCCGGAAGCTCAGGAGTGCCCTGGCTCCCTGGAGACTGCACCTCCGTCTCTGCACCCGCACACCCCTAACGCCCATCCTTGCTTTTTCTCTTTAGCTTTTCCCATAGCCCAACGCTGCCTATATTATCTAATCCTTTCTTTTTCTTTTTCTTTTTGGTATATCTTCCTCCATAGATTTTTTCCCCAATTCAACAAAAATTTATTGAGCACCGACTGTGTCCACAGGAACTCCCTAGGCTTTCAGCTGGGGCACTGCAATGAATCGGTCACGATTCCCCAGGTGTCCCCTGAAACATCACTTTTTTTGTTTGTTTAATTGTCTTTCCACTAGAGTTGAATCATTCTGCAAGCAGGGATTTCTGCTGTGTCTATCGTTGTGTCCCAAGGGCTTAGGGTGGCATGTGTCATCAGTCGGCTCTCAATGCGTATCTGCGGCTGAGTCATGGACGAATGGCTGTGGGAGAGGCACTTATGGGGGCTTCCCGCTTCCACTGGGCACTCGAGAGCCCACCCTGCAGCTCAGTCCCGAACCTTCTCGATCTCAGGACTCCATGATCTCAGGGTCTCCGCTCGGAGGAGCAGCCCTCTCCGAGAACAGCCAGTGTCTCCTGACTCAGGGACAGGGACCTGAGGAGTACCCACACAGGCCCAGGCCAGCTCTTTCCTTTCCCATGCCGGTTGGGGGCAGGAGGGCACATCTGAAAAGTGCTGAACACTCTCTAAACAGTTGGTCAGTAGTTCAACCTCTCCGCCAGCACCTTCTCATAAAGGGAAAAGCAAGGGCGGTGGGGTTGGTGTCATGTTTTCTGTCTAATCTACCATGTATCCACTGGGGCATAGGATTGTGGAAGTGAGGAAAAAGATGGGAGGAGGGGCAAGGACTGGTTAGGCAGTTGGAATAAGTGAGTTTATCCAGAAAGACAGTGATTCAGGCTGGTACAAAATCACAATGCTGACTTAACGTGCTGTGCCTTGTTTGCACTGTGGTAACTTGACAGTATTTTTATCTCCTATGGTATTTTGTTAAACTTATGTATGTATTTATTCATTTTTAGAGACAGGGTCTTCTATGTTGCCCAGGCTGGCCTTGAACTCCTGGGCTCAAAGGATCCTCTTACCTTAGCTTCCTGAGTAGCTGGGACTACAGGCGCATACCACCGCACACAGCTATGCAATGATTTTAATACTTATCTGTATGGGAGCTCTTACATCGCTATAGTTTCCAGAAATTTTGGAATTGAGAACGTGTATCCAATTGTTGGCTATCGATTCTGAGTGTAGCTCCTAACTGCAGTGTATGAACATTGGCCTCTACTGAGCTCTGCAGTTGGTGTGTGATTTTGGGTGCTATAGCTGGGTATTTTTCAGACTCCAGAAGCAAGGCTAATTAGAAACATCTTTACCTTTGTAACCTGCCACCAAAATCATTTGTTAAGTGCACACTGGGAGGGGAAAGGAAAGTTAAATGGTCCTTGCCCTCTGCAGCTATTACATAAGACAAGCAATAATGACAGAGACTTCCAGGGAATACAATGCAAAACATTACTATTGCTTCATTATATGTGAACGCAGAAGTGTTACGAGCTAATGACCATTAGTAGTGACAAACTGGATGTAGAAATTAATTTATTCATGGAGCCTAATAAGTTTATTAATAATTCTGAGTTAGATATTTACAAAGCACTCAGTAACATTTTGTGGTGCCCCTGCTAGCACAGTGATAGATATATAGGTAGGCAGGTAGGTAGACAGATACTAGCACTTGACAGCTGGATAGAAACATAGACATCTAGGTAGATGTAGTATGATTCCTGTCCTCAAATAGCTTATTGTCTACCCAGGAGGCTGTGCTAACACACATAAAACAACAAGCAAACAATAAATGAATATATGGCACTAACTAAATCAATCAGCAATGTAATGGGAGATACCAGAAGGCATGATATGGTTTGGCTCTGTGTCCCCACCCAAATCTCATCTTGAATTGTACTCCCATAATTCCCATGTGTTGTGGGAGAGACCCCATTGGAGATAATTGAATCATGGGGGTGGTTCCCCCATACTGTTCTCATGGAAGTGAGTAAGTCTCACCAGATCTGATGGTTTTAACAGGGGTTTCTGCTTTTGTATCTTCCTCATTCTCTCTTTGCCTGCTGCCATCTGTGTAAGACGGGACTTGCTCCTCCTTGCTTTCCACCATGATTGTGAGGCTTCCCCAGCCACGTGGAACTGTAAGTCCAATTAAATCTCTTCTTTTTTAAATTGCTCAGTCTCGGGTATGACTTTATCAGCAGCATGAAAATGGACTAATACAGTTAATTGGTACCAGTAGAGTTGCTGAAAAGATACCTGAAAATGTGGAAAAGACTTTGGAACTGGGTAACAGGCAGAGTTTGGAACAGTTTGGAGGGCTCAGAAGAAGACAGGAAGATGTGGGAAAGTTTGGAACTTCCTAGAGAATTGTTAAATGGCTTTAACAAAAATGCTGATGGTTATATGAACAATAAGGTCCAGGCTAAGGTGGTCTCAGATGGAAACGAGGAACTTGTTGGGAACTGAAGCAAAGGTGACTCTTGTTATGTTTTAGCAAAGAGACTTGCAGCATTTTGCCCCTGCCCTAGAGATTTGTGGAACTTTGAACTTGAGAGAGATGCTTTAGGGTATCTGGCAGAAAAAAATTCTAAGCAGCAAAGCATTCAAGAGGTGACTTGGGTGCTGTTAAAGGCATTCAGTTTTAAAAGGGAAACAGTATAAAAGTTTGGAAAATTTGCAGCCTGACTATGTGATAGAAAAGCAAATCCTATTTTCTGAGGTGAAATTCAAGCCAGCTGCAGAAATTTGCATAAGTAACAAGGAGCCTAACATTAATCCCCAAGACAATGGGGAAAATGTCTCCAGGGCATGTTAGAGGTCTTCACAGCAGCCCCTCCCATCACAGGCCCAGAGGCCTAGGAGGAAATAATGGTTTTGTGGGCCAGGCCTAGGATCCCCAAGCTGTGTGCAGCCTAGGGACTTTGTGTCCCGCATCACAGCCACTCCAGCTGTGGCTCTAAAAAGCCAATGTAGTTCAGGTGCAGTGGCTTATGCCTGTAATCCCAGCACTTTGGGAGGCTGAGGTGGGCGGATCACGAGGTCAGGAGTTCGAGACCAGCCTGACCAACGTGGTGAAATCTTGTCTGTACTAAAAATGCAAAAATTAGCCGGGTGCGGTGGTGTGCACCTGTAATCCCAGCTACTCAAGAGGCTGAGGCAGGAGAATCACTTGAACCCAGGAGGCAGAGGTTGCAATGAGTTGAGATCACGCCATTGCACTCCAGCCTGGGCAACAAAGCGAGACTCTGTCTCAGAAAAAAAAAAAAGTCAGTGTAGAGCTTGGGCCATGGCTTCAGAGGGTGCAAGCCCCAAGCCTTGGCAACTTCCATGTGGTGTTGAGCCTGCGGGTGCACAGAAGTCAAGAATTGGGGATTTGGGAACCTCCACCTAGATTTCAGAAGATGTATGGAAACATCTGGATGCCCAGGCAGAAGTTTGCTGCAGGGGCGGGGCTCTCATGGAAAACCTCTGCTAGGGCAGTGTGGAAGGGAAATGTGGGGTCAGAGCCCCCACACAGAGGCCCTACTGGGGCACTGCCTAGTGGAGCTGTGAGAAGAGGGCTACCGTACTCTAAACCCCAGAATGGTAGATCCACTGACAGATTACACTGTGTGCCTGGAAAAGCCACAGACACTCAACACCAGCCTGTGAAAGCGGCTGGGAGGGAGGCTGTACCCTGTAAAGCCACAGGGACAGAGCTGCCCAAGACCACAGTAACCTACCTTTTGCATCAGCATGACCTAGATGTGAGACATGGAGTCAAAGGAGGTCATTTTGGAGCTTTAAGATTTGATGGCCCTGCTGGATTTCTGACTTGCATGAGGCCTGTAGTCCCTTCGTTTTGGCCAATTTCTCCCATTTGGAACAGTTGTATTTACCCAATGTCTGTACCCCCATTGTATCTAGGAAATAACTAGCTTGCTTTTGATTTTACAGACTCATAGGCAGAAGGGACCTGCCTTGTTTCAGATGAGACTTTGGACTGTGGACTTTTTGGTTAATGCTGAAGTGAGTTAAGACTTTGGGGGACTGTTGGGAAGGCATGATTGGTATTGAAATGTGAGGACATGAGATTTGGCAGAGGCCAGGGGTGAAATGATATGGTTTGGCTCTGTGTCCCCACCCAAATGTCATCTTGAATTGTACTCTCATAATCCCCACATGTTGTGGGAGGGACCGGGTGGGAGATCAATTGAATCACAGGGGCGGTTCCCCCATACTGTTCTCATGGTAGTGAATAAGTCTCACAAGATCTGATGGTTTTATCAGGGGTTTCTGCTTTTGCATCTTCCTCATTCTCTCTTTGTCTGCTGCCATCCATGTAAGACAGAACTTGCTCCTCCTTGCCTTCTGCCATGATTGTGAGGCTTCCCCAGTCATGTGGAACTGTAAGTCCAATTAAACCTCTTTCTTTTGTAAATTGCCTAGTCTTGGGTATGTCTTTATCAGCAGCATGAAAACGGACTAATGCAAGGCAGGAATTACAAAATTCTTATATGTGGAATCTAATAATGCCAAACTTACAGAAGCTGAGAGTAGAATGGTAATTACCAGGGTCTGGGCAGGGGCTGGAGGGATTGGGGAGATGTTGGCCAAACAGTACAAAGTTTCAGTTAGACAGGAGGAATAAGTTTTCAAAGTCTATTGCACAGCATGGTGACCAGTTAATAACAATGTATTATGTATGTCAAAATTGCTAATAGAGTAGATTTTAAACATTCTCACTATAAAAAATTATAGGTAGGTAAAGTGATGGATATGTTAATTAGCTTGATATAATCATTTCACAGTGTATACATGTATCAAAACATCACATCATACCCCACAAATGTATATGATTATTTATTCATTTGTTTATTTATTTTTGAGACAGGGTCTCACTCTGTCATCCAGGCTGGAGTTCAGTGGCACCATCATGGCTCACTGCAGCCTCAATCTCCTGGACTCACTCAATCCTCCCACCTCAGCCCCCCAATTAGCTGGGACTACATGCAAGTGCTACCACACCCAGATAATTTTTGTATTTTTAGTAGAGACAGGGTTTTACCATGTAGTCCAGGCTGGTCACAAACTCCTGGGCTCAAGTGATCCACCTGCCTCAGCCTCTCAAAGCACTGGGATTACAGGCATGGCCACCATACCTAGCCTACAATTATTATTTGTCAATTAAAAATAAAAATTTTGGAAAAGAAGGCAAGAGTTATAAGATAACATTTGCTGAATGCCTCTGAGGTGCCCAAAACTGCTTGGTGCTGGAAATACAGAGGTGAGTAAGACATAGCCTTAGCCTCAAGGGTCACTAGCCTGCAGGGCCAAGGGGACCCAGACTCCTGCAAAGCTATTAGACATCTTCCCGGAGTCTTGAGCCATGCCTTTCACAGTAGGTGCTTGAGATAAGTTTGTGGAATAAGTAAAAATATAAATGTAACGATAATATAATAATAGTGTTTGCCATCATTATTTTCTAGAAGGAATAGAGATATTTTATGGATGGAAGCTGCTACTTAAATAAGCAATTACTTATACAGAAATTAAAATATACATTTAGAGATGCCTTAGGTTTTTTAAATTTATTTATTTATTTTTTTAAGATACAGTCTCACTCTGTCGCCCAAGCTGGAGTGTGGTGGTGCGATCTTGACTCACTGCAACCCAGCCTCCCAGGTTCAAGTGATTCTCCTGCCTCAGCCTCCTGAGTAGCTGGGACCACAGGCTGTGCCACCATGCCCAGCTAATATTTTTGTATTTTTAATAGAGACAGAGTTTCGCCATATTGACCAGGCTGGTCTCAAACTCCTGACCTCAAGTGATCCTCCCTCTTGGCCTCCCAAAGTGCTGGGATTACAGGCGTGAGCCACTGTGCCCAGCCAGATGCCCTAAGTTTTTTATATCCCCCAAAAGCTATTTGACCTAAAAATGACATAGAATGTTAGAAAAAGAACAGAGTCTCAGTTAAGAGCTTCCAGATCTGATCTGGGATTTCCAAACTTTTTCAAAAATTCATTTCCAAACTTTCAAAAAGCCTCCTTTGACATCCAGTTGGAGCTTATGAGTTTCTTTTAATCGTTTTAGTGAACTTACATTTATTTATACCCACTTCCATCATTGCCGTGGTTCACCAAAACAGGATGAATACTGAAGGCTGAAATAAATAACTGCAGACTGCAGGGGAAGCGTAACTATAGCAATGAATTAAAACCCATATTAGCAAACAACACAATTACTATATGGTCACGTAAAGTCACTTGAGGTAATTCATAAATTTCTTTCTGAGCTTCCTGGCAGTCAAAGCAAAAAGAGAAAAATGCTTAGCTTTAAGGGTTATACTTATAGGTTCATAGGTATTCAGAAGAAGCATAATTTTCCTGATCCTGAGATTTTTTTTTTTTTTTTTTGAGACAGTGTCTCGCTCTGTCACTCAGGCTGGAGTGCAATGGTGTGATCTCAGCTCACTGCAACCTCCACCTCCCAGGTTCAAGCGATTATCCTGCCTCAGCCTCCCGAGTAGCTGAGACTAAAGGCGCCCGCCACCACGCCCAGCTAATTTTTATATTTTTTAATAGAGATGGGGTTTCACCATGTTGGCCAGGATGGTCTCGATCTCTTGATCTTGTGATCCGCCTGCCTCGGCCTCCCAAAGTGCTGGGATTACAGGTGTGAACCACCGCTCCTGGCTGATCCTGAGATCTCTTAAAGATGACACACCGCATGATGTGATGGGTGACATTCTGAACTCCATCTCATTGACAAATAGAGCAGGAAAGTTACTAGGGCAATTTCTTACCATGTTTCTCAGGGCAAGCCAAATACATCCCATCAAAGGGCAATTTTGTAAAGGCAACCTTCAAGAGAATGACACAGTGCTTTCTGACTACTCAGCTCCGAAGTGGCCTGATTTCCCTTCAGAGTAAAATCTCCAGTGTCTGGAGGCACAGAGAGATGGAGCCTTTGTTCTTCTGGCGGGGATTTATGATTTTGCTTTCTCCCGTTGCCTTATTGACGAGGATGGGATTCCAGAGAGTGCAAGGTAGGATTCACAGTTGGGAGTTTGGAGGGGACATTCTCTGTAGCTGTGAAGACATCCTCTTCACTCTGTCAGCCGGGCAAAAGGCAGGTTAAAGTTCTCTTCTCAACACAGAGGAACCAGCCCAAGTAGCTGTTTATTCTCCTATCAGCAGTTTTTGTCAATGCCCTTCTCGCCACCCTCTGGCTGGCTATAAAATCACAATTTTGTTTATTTTAGGCTTTGCTGTTTGTATAGGTTAAAATTGTGTTCTGTTACTCTAATTTTACATTTTTGATTACTAGTGAGTTACAACTATTTTTATGTTTGCAGGCCATTTGTTTTGCTTGTGTGTTTGTGTGGTACGTTTGGGTTATAAATTACCTACCATGTCCTTTACCTATTTAATCTGTTGGTGTCCTAATGTTTTTCTTCTTAATTTAATTGGGCATTCTATATTTTAAGGGATATTCACCCATTGTCATATTTTCTAATTTATGTCTTACAATGCACATTCTCACCTTGTGTTAGAACTGTCCAAACACCACCAAATCATAGAACATTCAGTAAAATTCCTGGTTGAGTAGAATTAAATTTTTTTTTTTGAGATGGAGTCTCACTGTGTTGCCCAGGATGGAGTACAGTAGCATAATCTCAGCTCACTGCAACCTCCGCCTCCTGGGGTCAGGTGATTCTCGTGCCTCAGCCTCCCGAGTAGCTGGGATTACAGGTGCGCACCACCACGCCCAGCTAATTTTTTTATTTTTATTTTTGTAATTTCAGTAGAGACAGGGTTTCACTATATTGGCCAGGCTGGTCTTGAACTCCTGATCTCAGGTGATCCACCTGCCTTGGCCTCCCAAAGTTCTGGGATTACAGGCATGAGCCACTGTACCCAGCATAGTAGAATTAAATTGAAGAAGGATTTATTATGTGACAATCAGGATGGACCAGGAGATTATCTCAGTAAGAAAATGGAAGAATGAGCAAAATCTATAAATAGTCCTGGAAAGTGCCTTGGACTCAGCTGGCTTAAAATAGTGAAGTCCATCAGTAGTGCCTTGGGACTGTGGCAGAATGTTTTCTTTGTGATTAAAAAAAAAAATCAAGCACTCATTCCAAAAAGAATTGGCAACATTCAAAATCTGCTACTCAGTAATAAATTGAGGAATGATAGATGGTGGGCTGGAGAGATTGTGTAATAGCTGTTTGCCAAAATACTCTAGAAAAATACATGATTTTGTTTTTTATACATTTTGCAAAGAAAATGTTTATCAGTGCTTTACATTTTATGCATGGATGTATACATACTCCATGTTAAGAACACCAAACAGAAAGAAAAAAAGTGAAAATTTCCATGTTCAAGTCAAGCTACAATAATTCTTTTTGAAGCTTCTGATAGGAGGCCTTTTTTTTTTTTTTTTTTTTTTTAGATGGAGTCTTCCTCTGTCACCCAAGCTGAAGTGTAGTGGCATCATGGCTTATGTAGCCTCGACCTCCCAGGCTCAAGTGATCCTCCCACCTCAGAGGATGAGACGTTCTTAAAGGACTTTTGGGACATCTCTTCTATTTCCCACTCCATCCCAGAATGAGTTCTTAACAAGTGCACAATAAGGACATCTCTGTAGGATATTCCTGTAGTCTTTCCATAACTATTAATATGCACTCTCGTGCTCCAGCAATAGTTCCTATTCCTAAGGGGAAAAAAATGGTTTCCCTCTGATGAACAGTGCAAGATTTAAAAAGGAGACACAAGTGAAAGAAAGTGGGGAGTGGTGTCAAAGGCAGCATGAAAAATAGTTTACAGTGCTACCTCTCAAGGACTGTCCTTGACATTATGCTTGTAAGCATGGGCTTGGGGGTTAGACTCCTTGGGTCCTAGCATAGCTCCGTCACATCTATGCTCTGCAACTTTACTAAACCTTTCTAAGCCTCACTCCTTCATGTCATGGTAGAACAACAATATTGGCTCACAAGTGTCAAGAAGATTAAATGAGACAACGTATGTAACACGTAGCTCAGTGCCTGGAATATAGTAAGTGTTCAAAAATGTCAGCTCTCGCAAAACCAGCAATGGCAAAGTAGAGCTCATGGACATCGTATGGTATTGTTAGAATTATTAATTCCTAGGAGGAACTGAGGAATTTCTTTTTTAATCTTAGATGAGCTACCAGGAAGGAAAATAGATAAGTGACTTCAGAACAGTGTTATCTTTTCCCACACTGAGATGACATAGAATAGTCTTCTCCCAAGGACATCCTAGCTGAAGGCCGTTGGGGGTGAAGAAGCTTGTGCAACTTTCTCACTCAAGCCTGGCACTGGTTTTTCTTCCAAGGCCTTTTTCTGTTTTTGACAATGAATGTTCAACATTATCTACTTCCAGTTTGGATGAGCATTTTGCTCTCTACACCACTGTCCCATCCAGCCACCATCTTCTCAATATACGTGGACCTGATTTTTAATTAGGTTCATTTTTCTTCATTTTTCCCTTTTATTTTTAGTTGACACAATATAATTGTGCATATGTATGGGATAGAGAGTGATATTTTGATATATGTATATGTGTGGAGTGATCAAAACGGTAATTAACATATCTATTACCTCAAACATTTGTCATTTGTGTTGTGAACATTCAAAATACTCTCTTCAAGCTTTTAAAAAATACTCAACACATTGGTTATCTGTATTTACCCTATGCTGCTGCAGAACACCAGAACTCATTCCTCCCATCTAGCTGAAATTTTGTGTTCCTTAACCAACCTCTCCCTATCCTCCTCGCCCCCTACCTTTCCTAGCCTCTATAGTGCCCACAATTCTACCTTCTACTTTTATGAGCTCCCACATATGAGTGAGGACATGTGGTATTCTTGTGTACAAGAATTTTGCTTGAATATAATGTCTTCTTATTGTGCTCTAATTGAATGTCTTCCAGGCTCATCCATGTTTCTGTGAATGACAAGATTTCATTCTTTTTATGGTTGAATAGTATCCCATTATACACACACACACACACACACACCTATTTATCTATCTTAGATATATAATCTTTCTTTCTTTTTTTTTTTTTTTTTTTGAGACGGAGTCTGGCTCTGTCGCCCAGGCTGGAGTGCAGTGGCGCGATCTCGGCTCACTGCAAGCTCTGCCTCCCGGGTTCACGCCATTCTCCTGCCTCAGCCTCCCGAGTAGCTGGGACTACAGGCGCCCGCTACCACGCCCAGCTAATTTTTTGTATTTTTAGTAGAGACGGGGTTTCACCGTGTTAGCCAGGATGGTCTCGATCTCCTGACCTCGTGATCCGCCCGCCTCGGCCTCCCAAAGTGCTGGGATTACAGGCGTGAGCCACTGCGCCCGGCCGATATATAATCTTTCTTAACTCATTCATCTGTTAATGGACATTTATGTTGATTCCGTATCTTAGTATTGTGAATAGTGCTGCAGTAAATGTGGGAATGCAGGTATTCCTTTAATACGCCAATTTTCTTTCTTTTGGATAAATACTCAGTAGTGGGATTGCTGGATCATATGGTAGCTCTATTTTTGGTTTTCTGAAAAATTCCACACTGTTTTCTATAATGTCCATAATAATTTATCTTCCTGCTAATAGTCTGGTAAGAGTTCTCTTTTCTCCACATCCTTGCCAGCATTTGTTATTTTTTGTCTTTTCGATGTAGCCATTTGTTTTTTTTGTTTTGTTTTGTTTTTTGTTTGTTTGTTTGTTTTTCTCAAGACCAAGTCTCACTCTGTCACCCAGGCTGAAGTGCAGTGGCGCGATCTTGGCTCACTGCAACCTCTATCTCCCGGGTTTCAGCGATTCTCCTGCCTCAGCCTTCCAAGTAGCTGGGATTACAGGTGTGTGCCACCACACCCAGCTAATTTTTGCATTTTTAGTAGAGACAGGATTTCACCATGTTGGCCAGGCTGGTCTCGAACTCCTGACCTCAGGTGATCCACCTATCTCGGCCTCTCAAAGTGCTGGGATTACAGGCATGAGCCATCATGCCCAGCCGATATAGCCATTCTAACTGGGGTAAGATGATATCTCATTGTGGTATTAGTTTGCAATTCCCTGATGATTAGTGATGTTGAGTATTTTTTCATACACCTGTTGGCCATTTGTATGTCTTTGAGAAATGTCTGTTCAGCTCACTTGCCCATTTTTCATTGGATTATTTGTGGTTTTTTTGTTTGCTTTGCTGTTGAGTTCCTTGTATATTCTAGATATTAATTACTTGTTGGATGAACAGTTAGCAAATATTTTCTGTCATTCTGTAGGTAGTCTCTTCACCCTGTTGATTGTTCCTTTGCTGTATAGAAGCCTTTTAGTTTAACATAGTCTCATTTGTCTATTTTTATTTTTGTTACTTGTGCTTTTAAAGTCTCAGCCATAAAATCTTTGCCTAGACTTATGCCCTGAAGCATTTCCCCTGCTTTCGTCAAGTAGTTTTATAGTTTTAGGTTTATGTTTAAATATTTAATCCATTTTGAGTTGGTTTTTATATAGTTCTTATTTGTGTATCCCCACCAGTGAGTTTTATACTTTTGTGTATTTTCATTATGGTAGATATTGCCCTTTCTCTTCTAGATGTTCTTCTTTAAGCATTTTTTATAGGGCTGGTCTAGTGGTGATGAATTTCCTGTTTTTGTTTGTCTAAGAAAGACTATTTCTCCTTCATATCTAATGGATAGATTTAGTGGGTGTGGAGAAGTTTATCCTTTTTTCCTTTTTTTTCCTCCTTTCAGCACCTTGAATATATCATCCCATTCTTTCCTGTAAGGTTTCTGGTAGCCTGTAAGGTTTCTGCTAAGAAATCTGCTGCTAGTCTGATGGGGATTGCCTTAAATATATCTTGACTTTTTTCTCTTGCTGTTCTCTTTGTCTTTTACTTTTGACAGTTTGACTATAATGTGCCTCCAATAAACCTTTTTGGATTAAATCTATCTGGGACTCTTTGAGTTGCCTGTCTGGATATTTTCATCTCTTCCAAGACTTGTGAAGTTTTTAGTGATTATTTCCTTAAATAGGTTTTCTATGCTCTTTCCCATCCCTTTTCCTGTAGAACAAATTTTATGAAAATGTGTTTGGTTTACAGTATCTCAAATGTCACATAGGCTTTCTTCATTCTTTTTTTTTTCCTTTTTTCTTTTTTCTTTCTTTTGTTTGACTGAATTATTTCAAAAGACCTATCTTCAAGTTCAAAAATTCTTTCTTCTGCTCAATTTATTGTTGAAGCACTTCAGATCCAGGATTTCTGTTTGGTTCTTTTTTATATCTATCTGTTTGTTCAATTGCTCATTCAGATTATGAATTATTTTTCTGATTTTCTTGTATTATCTATCCGTGTTCTCTTGTAACAACTGGCCATTATTTTAAATTCCTTTTCAGGCATTTCATATATTTCCTTTTCTTTGGAATCTGTTACTGGAGAATTATTTTGTTCTTTTGTCAGTGTCATGTTTCCTTGCTTTTTTTCTGTTTCCTTTGTCCTTATGTTAACATGTGTGCACCTGGTATAATACTTGCTTCTTCAAATTTTATGCAATGGCTTTCATAGGAAATAATTTTCCCTGTAAATGTATCTGTAGTGTTGGTTGGGTAGGGTGTTTTGGCTTTGATTCTGGATGGGCACAGTAATGTAGTCTCTGTATGATTTATTCAGCTTTAATCAATGTCAGTGGGGTCTGTGTGTTCTTCAGTGGCTTAGGCTGTGGTTATTAGTGGAGGCTGTGGCAAGGCTTTTCTGGGGACAAGAACATCAGGTAGGTTGGTCCTTGGTCCCCTGGGTAACATAAGCAGCCATCAGTGGTAGTAGGAGGGGGCCTGGGTATACTAGTTATTGGGCCCCTAGGCAGTGCTTGCAGCACTGGTGGTGGCAGTGCTAATGGCAAGCTGGCCCTCAGGTCCCTGGGCAGTGCTTGTGGCACTGGCAATGGCAGTAGTGATGGCAGGCTGGCCCTCGGGCCCTGGGTGGCACACATTGGTGCTGGTGGCTAGTTAGGTTTTCATTTTTATGATAACAATGTAAACATTTTCATCTAAGGGTCAAGTGGCTTATTGTGATTATTTTATTTTTTCTTGGACAAATTCTTGTTTTCCCTAGTTACATATTGCCTTGTATTTTTCACTTTCACAGTTTCCTATGTATTTATTCTTATTTTTGCTTATACTATGCTCATTTTTTCCATTTAGTATGTCACGTGCCTAGCAATACATTTTTTTTTAAATACTCAAACATATTGAGTAATCTGTTCTGACTTTTCCTGGGAACGCTTCCTCATGGAGCACCTTGTCAGACTTCCTCCCTCTCAGCTAGCCCTCTGTGGGCCCATGTCCCTTCCATTACCTGGGCTTTTCTTGACTGCTTTTTGTGTTGAGGATTCCATGGGTTCTTTCCTGTAGCCAGTCTATGAAGGACTTTAAAGGAAAGGGTATGAGGGAGATGACATTTTTAAAACTTTGTATTATGATAAATTTTCAACAAAACCAAAGTAGAGAAAAGAGCATCAGAAGCTCTCATGTGTCCTTTTCCAAGTTTCCACAATCATCAACATAAGGCCAATATTGTTTCAGCTAAACTCCTTCCCACTCCCTTTAACCCATGGATATTTTAATGCAAATTCCAGATATCATATATTTCATCTGTAAATGTTTTATTATGCATTTCTATTTAAAGACCTCTGGGCATGGTGGCTCATGCCTGTAATCCCAGTACTTTGGGAGGCCAACGTGGATCACTTGAGCCAAGAAATTCAAGACCAGCCTGGGCAACATAGCGAGACCCCCACCTCTACAAAAAGTTTAAAAATTAGCCAGATATGGTGTTGGGTGTCTGTAGTCCCAGCTAGTCAGGAGGCTTAGGTGGGAGGATCGCTTGAGCCTGGGAGGTTGAGGCTGCAGTGAACTGTGATCACTCCATCACACTCTAGCCTGGGTGACAGAATGAGACCTTGCCTCAAAAAATTAAAATAAATAAATAAATAAATAAAACTTATAAAGAAAACTCCTAACCACAATGCCACAATGCCATTACCACGCCTGAAAAAATTAGCACTATTCTCTAAAGTCATCAAATATTCACTTGGTATCATACATGTGTTGGCTTTTTAAAAATACAATTAGTTTGAATCAGCATTCAAATAAGATTTGATTATGATTAGTTATATCTCTTAAGCCTCTTTTAACCTATAGGTTTTTCTCCCTTCCTTTTTTCTTGCAATATTTTTGTTGAAGAAACCTGGTCATTTTTGGCTGTGTCTCCACATGCATTTAACCTGTTCCTCTGTCTTGGTGTTCTAGAGCCTCCATCTATTTCAGGTCTGATTTTATTTTGGCAAGATTATTTCACATGGATGTACTTCCAGCCATCAGATTGACTCCTCTCTTTCTGTGGCGCTATCAGCCATTGATAATTACCTGAATCAACCAAAAGCAGTTTTACCCTGACCCCCACCCCACCTAGGGACATTTGGCAATGTCTGAAGACATTTTTGATTGTCCTGACTAGGGAGGAAGGATGCTACTGGCATCCAGTGGGTAGAAGACAGGGATGCTGCTATATATCCTACAACAGTCAGGACAGCCCCCTAACCCCCAACAAATACAATAATGTGTTGATTAACAACAGGGATACACTCAGAGAAATGTGTCGTTAGGAGACTTCATCATTGTGCAAACACCATAGAAGGCATTTAGGCAAACCTAGGTGTCATAGCCTAGTATACACCTAGGCTATATGGTATAGCCTACAAATCTAGGCTACAAATCTGTTTAGCCTGCTACTATACTGAATACTGTATGCGACTGTAACACAATGGTAAGTATTTGTGTATCTAGACATAGAAAAGGTACAGCAAAAATACAATATTAAAACATTACGGGACCACCGTCATGTATGCAGTCCATCATTCACTGAAATGTCATTTTGCAGTGTGTGACTGTAATTATCTAATCTAAATTGTCAATAGTGCTGAGATTCAAAATCTTTGATAAGATCTGTTTATTCCTTAGAGTTTCAAAGGGGGTTATGTTCTGCTTCTATTATGTCTTCTTTACTTATTAGCTGGAACGGGGCCAACATATATTAGGATTTTTGACACATTTACTTCATCTATGCCCTTCCTCTTTTTTTGTTGTGGTTGAAGGATTGAAAAGCAAATCCCACACATCATCTTATTAATCCCAAACATACTAAAAAATATGGACATTTTCTTACATAGTCATAATGCTTTTATCGCACCTAACAAAATTAGCAACAATCTTGGTATCCATATTCAAATTTACCTCAGTAAATGTGAACTACATATTTACAAATGCTGAACTACAGCATTTTCCCTTTTTATTTTTCAAAATTAGGATTCAAAAAAATCCACATGTTGTATTTTTAGTGGTTCTGCCTTAAGAACTTTCTAACCTAAAGCAGTGGAGGTGTCTGTGTAAGCCCTTGTATGTCTGCAATATTTTTCTTCTACCCTCATATTTGACTCATAGTTTTGTTGGTATAGTGTACACCGTGGCTGCCTTCCTAGGATTCATTTAAACTTCCTCCTTCCTGATAAAATCCCAATCTTATTTGGATGTCCATTCCTCCCTCTTCAGCCACATACCTCAAGAGAGGCTCATTCTTGAGGAGAGCATGGGTAGTCTAAGTGTATTTCACCCATCTGGACAGATTGGTTGAACCATGAGCATGCGATTCTTGGCTCTAAACCCTGAGGGGATATATATAGTTTTTTTGTTTTGAGACGGAGTCTCGTTCTGTCGCCCAGGCTGGAGTGCAGTGGTGTGATCTCGGCTCACTGCAACCTCTGCCTCCCGGGTTCAAGCGATTCTCCTACCTCAGCCTCCCAAGTAGCTGAGATTACAGGCATCAGCCAAAACGCCTGGCTAATTTTTGTATTTTTAGTAGAGATGGGGTTTCACCATGTTGGCCAGGCTGGTCTCGAACTCTTGACCTCAAGTGATCTGCCCGCCTCAGCCTCCCAAAGTCCTGGGATTACAGGTGTGAGCCACTGCACCCAGCCTGAAATGTCCTTTATTCTAAAAGAGAGACACTCAGACATGTTTCTTTTCTGGGCATCATCAGGTCTGGATGAGACGCTGGAACTGCACCTCTCACCTCAGGACCCATCTCAGAGTTAGCCTGACCCTAAAGATGCCAAAACAGAAAGAAGGAGAGAACCTGGCCCAGCCACTCCTGGACCTGGTCTGTCTTTGTGCTTATTTATATAGCAAGAAAATATAACTTATTTTTAAAACCCTGTTCAAATGGTGGCTGCTCTTATTTGCAGCTGAAACATCCTCATGGATAGACATGGGTATAGAATTTTAGGTTGAAAATATTTTTTTCCCTAGGATTCTGGTATCATTGCTCCAATGCTTGCTTTAAAAAATACTTCTATTTCGAAATAGATTAAGAGGAAGTTGTAAAATTAGTACATAGAGGTTCCACGTACCCTCCCCAGTTTCCCCCAGTGGATACATCCTACATAACTATAGTTAAATATACCAGGAAGGTGACTTGGGTTCCAATACTTTCTTATGTTCAGTATCGTTGTTGGAAAGTCAATGCCATGATGAGTCCTTTTCTCTTTTTAATGTAACCTAATTTTTCTCTGTGGAAGCCTCCAGCATCTTCTTCTTAGCCCTGATGTTCTGAAATTTATTGACGGCATGCCTTGATGTGGTCTTTTTTCATTCATTGCTCTGAACATTCTGAGTCTAGAGGCTTGTGGCTTTAGGGTCCTGGAAAATTTATGGTATTATGTATTTGACAATTTCCTGTCCTCTGTCTTTATTTCTTCTTTGAAGCGTGTTTTGGTGCTGAGCTCCCTGGATTGCTCTCTGATGACTTTATCTTTTGTTTTCTATTTCCCATCTTTGCCACTTTGTTCTCTTCTGTGTCTGACATCGCCTCCACCTCTGTTCTGTCCCTCCTGGTCCTGGTTCCTTGTTTTCTTCTCAGAGGGGTCTCAGGATGAATTGGCCCATGTATGAGTTTTCTGTTGTTGGCCTAATAAATCCCCCTAAAGTCAGCAGTTGAAAACAGCACACATTTATTATCTCAGTTTCCACCAGTTGGAGTCCAGTTATGGGGCCACTGGGCTGTCTATTGAGGTCTCCCCAGGCTGACATCAAGATATTGGCTGAGGCTGGGGTCTCCTCTGAGGCCCAGGACCCATTCAGGTTGTTGGTAGAACTTGGGTTCTTGTAGTTGTAGGGCTGAGGTTCCCACCTCCTAGGGGGTGCCCCCCATTTCCTGGCAGGTGGCCCTCTCCACCTGGGTAGTTTGTTTCTTCAAGGCCAGAAGGAGAAGGGGAGTATCTGCTGTGCTTCCTGTGTCTTACCTCTAGACACACCAGGACAACATCCCTTTTGATCAACTCAAAGTTAACTGATGAGGGGCCACACTCCAGGGGAGGGAATGCTATAAGGTATGTACACCAGGGGGCGGGAATTGGAGGCTACCTTAGGATCCTTCAGCCCACAGTACCCTCATGTGCTCTTCTCATGCATCTCTGATTACAGCCTCTTGTTCTCTCTCCCCAAATTTTGTCCCTAGTTCTTGTCTGGCAACATTACCTCTCCTATCCTTTCTGTCTTTTCACTTCATCTTAGTGGTTCTTTTTTTTTTCTTTTTTTTTTTGCAGGTTGGGGGGCATGAATGTTTGTGGTTCGTTTACGATGTTTAACTCAAAGTCCTTGAGCAGTTAAATTTTTGAAGGTGTGAGTTTTTTCTTAATGAGTAATGCAGAGTGTTTCAATGCAACACACTCTTGTCTGAGAATTTATCGCTGAACAGCCTACTGAACAACTTTTAGATAAAACCTACCTGAGGGAAAAAAATTCAAGTCACCACTTGATGGCACCAAAAAACAAGGAATTTAAAGGGGCTTCTCTGCCTGCTGACGTGTCACATAGAGCTTCATTTTCCCAAATGTGAGGGAGAAATGCTATTTATTTATTTATTTAGAGACGGGGTCTGGCTCTGTTGCCCTGGCTGGAGTGCAGTGGTGCGATCACAGCTCACTGCAGCCTCGACTTCCTGGGCTCAAGCAATCCTCCCACCTCAGCCTCCTGAGTAGCTGGGACTACAGGCACACACAACCATGTCTGCCTAATTTTTTTCTATTTTTTGTAGAGACACAGTCTCGCTATAATGCTGGTCTCTAACTCTTGGGCTCAAGTGAACCTCCCATTTTAGCCTCCCAAAGTGCTGGGATTACAGGCCTGAGCCACCGTGCCTGCCTGGGGATGCTATTCTTTGAGATACGTGTTGATAAGCTTTTGTTAGAAGAGCTTGTTACCGTGGTCTTTACCCTGAGGCTGAGGCTCCCTCCCCTGAGAAGCTGCACCACCTGGGACAGATATAATTGCCTGGCTGGAGTCTCACACAGGGTTTTATTTTTTATTTTTAATTTTTAAAAAATTTATTATTATTATACTTTAAGTTCTAGGGTACATGTGCACAACGTGCAGGTTTGTTACATATGTATACATGTGCCATGTTGGTGTGCTGCACCCATTAACTCGTCATTTAGCATTAGGTATATCTCCTAATGCTATCCCTACCCCCGCCCCCCACCCCACAACTGTCCCCGGTGTGTGATGTTCCCCTTCCTGTGTCCATGTATTCTCATTGTTCAATTCCCACCTGTGAGTGAGAACATGCGGTGTTTGGTTTTTTGTCCTTGCGATAGTTTGCTGAGAATGATGGTTTCCAGTTTCATCCATGTCCCTACAAAGGACATGAACTCATCATTTTTTATGGCTGCATAGTATTCCATGGTGTATATGTGCCACATTTTCTTAATCCAGTCTATCGTTGTTGGACAGTTAGGTTGGTTCCAAGTCTTTGCTATTGTGAATAGTGCCACTATAAACATATGTCACACAGGGTTTTTAAAAAGTTCATTGCAGCTGGGCATGGTGGCTCACACCTGTAATTCCAGCACTTTGGGAGGCCGAGGCGGGCCGATCATGAGGTCAAGAGATCAAGACCAGGACATGGATGAAGCTGGAAACCATCATTCTCAGCAAACTATCGCAAGGACAGAAAACCAAACACCACATGTTCTCACTCATAGTGGGAGCTGAACAATGAGAACACATGGACACAGGGAGGGGAACATCACACACTGGGGCCTGTGGGGGAATGGGGGGGCTGGGGAGGGATGGCATTAGGAGAAATACCTAATGTAGGTGACAGGTTGATGGGTGCAGAAAACCACCATGGCACATGTATACCTATGTAACATAACTGCACATTCTGCACATGTACCCCAGAACTTAAAGTATAATAATAATAATTAATAATAATAATAAGAGATCGAGACCATCCTGGCCAACATGGTGAAACCCCCTTCTACTAAAAATCCAAAAATTGGCAGGAGACTTGCTTGAACCCGGGAGGCAGAGGTTGCAGTGAGCCGAGATCATGCCACTGCACTCCAGCCTGGCAACAGAGTGAGACTCCGTCTCAAAAAAAAAAAGTTCATTGCAGATACCACTGAAGGACAGGAGTTCTGGGAACTTCTGAGACCGAGCTGTAAATATCAGAATGTCTGGCCTGAAGGACTAAAGCACGGAGTGTTAATTTTCAGACAGACTGTGGGGATGCGGGGTGAGGAGGGGAAGAGGTCCTAGAAAGGGAAAACCAACTGTGCTTCCTTCTACTGTCACACACTTCACATCAGACACCAAATAGGCAGGGTTTTCTGACACCAACCAATTCTCCATTTTTCTGTGGATGCCAGCTGGATGTCCTACGATTTAATCCAGTTCTGACACCATCTGCCTGGAGTTAGCATCGGATCTCACAGGTGGAGGGCTCAGCCCCACAAGGCTGCCCTGCTTCAGATGCCAATCGCAGGTCCGGGCCTCCCTTCTGACTCCTGACTGGCCGGCTATGAACTGTGGATTCCCACAGCCCCCTCCTTGAATTCGATCGTTTGCTAGAATGGCTCACGGAACTCAGGGAAACACTTTACTTTTGTTTACCTGTTTATTATGGAGAATACAACTTAGGAACAGCCAAATCGCACTGGGCAAGGAGGGGAAAGGGGCACGAAGGCCCAGCACTTCCGTGTGTTCATCAACCCAGAAGCTCTGAGAACTACGTCCTTTTGGGTTTTTACAGAGGCCTCATTACATAGACACGATTGATTCCAACATTGCCTCCTCAGAGGCTGGGGAGTGGGGCTGAAAGTTCCAGTCTCCTCATCATCTGGTTGGTTTCTCTGGTAATCAACCCCAACCTTAGGCCTTTCCAAAAGTCACTTCACTCACACAAACTCATGAAGCAAGAATAGCCTCCCTACAAGCAACAAGAGATGCTCCTTTTTCACCTTTGTAGCTCCAGAGCTGTTCAGGAACTGGAGACAAAACCTAAATATTGTAACAAAAGCTGCTCCTGTCATTCTTATCACTTAGAAAAGTACAAGAGTTTTAGGAGCTGTGGCTGGGAGCCAGGGACAACACCACAATGCGTGTTGTTTTTTTTTTTTTCGAGACGGAGTTTCGCTCTGTCGCCCAGACTGGAGTGCACTGGTACAATCTCGGCTCACCTCAACCTCTGCCTCCTGGGTTCAAGCGATTCTCCTGCCTCAGCCTCTTGAATAGCTGGGATTACAGGTACCCGACACCACGCCCGGCTAATTTTTGTATTTTTAGTAGAGACGGGGTTTCACCATGTTGGCCAGCCTGATCTTGAACTCCTGATCTCGTATTTCTTATGATCCCACAGTATCACCAGAGCCTGCTAGTGCTGCCAGTAGGCCCTGGAGAAAGGAGGCCGAGGTGGACTGGGTGCAGACCCTCCCCATGCTCAGACTCCAGGGTGGTCGGCCCAGAAGCTTCCAGAGCCTGGAGGTGAGGCAGCAGTGTTCTGCTTCCTGCCTGGAAGGCCAGTGGGGGGGGCTGAGGAGCCTTGAGTCCCTGGGTGGCCGCAGGCTGGTGGAGTGTGTGTTGGCAGGAGCCTGCAACAGCGTCCTGGGAGGCTGCATCTGCCACAATTCACAGAGAAGATGCACACAAGCTCCCCTGTATCACTGTGCGGGGGCTTGGGAGGTGGCCGGGAACGAAGTGCTCGTGTGACTGTCTTGGAGAGATGTCGGGTGGGGCAGGGGTTGTCTCAAAGCCAGGAGAGACAGCTGAGGGAGAGCAAGGCCTGGAAACGGGCACCTTAGGCCTGCCTGTCACCTCAACTGCAGGGGCCACGCTGCCCAGGGCCTGGCTGTGCCTGGGGTCTGCCTCTGCCCAGCTTCCTGGGGGCTCCCTCCAGGGTGCTGCAGAGGTGTGGGGCCGGCCTGGTTCCTGGGACACCGCTGACAGCCAGCCCGGGCTCAGGGACGCCTTGTGGCCTCTTGGAGCCTTCCCTGGGCCACAGGCAGGCCAGTCCCCCTCACCAGCCCTAACGCTTCCTGCCCCTGCCCCTGGCAGGCCTCTCCGGCTCTCTGGGTCCTGCGCGTTCAGCCGCCTCTGTGTAAGCGCCCTGAGGACCAGGTCTCCAAAGCCCCTGATGCCACAGGCGCCCCCGCAATGCATGCAGGCCCAGCATGCAGGCCTCTGATCTGCAAAGGGGAAAGGAGAGGAAAGATTTCAGAGAGAACAGCCCTGCATGGAGTTGGAACCTTGAAATGACTGAATTTAGAACCAGAGTTGCCTGCTTACCGGAAAGGAGCTACTCAAACAGAAGAGACAGAGTGACATTGAGGTGCCAAGATGAAGTATGTTTCCCGAACAAAGTGGGTATAGGAATTTGAGAGCAAATAGCTCCACTCTAGAAAATTAAAGACGGGCGTATTTCTGCATATCGGGGCCAGAGTGAAGGAACCTCCGCCGGCTTCACTGCACATTAAAGATCCCCCTGGGCTGCTCTTGCCTCATGAGTCTGATGCCCCCTGAGCAACCTCTCACCCTTCGGCACTGCTCAGGTGGGCTCTGTGCTGCTGTGCAGTGGAGCAGGTGGGAAAGGAATCCGCTGTCCCTCCAAAATTCACGTTTACCCAGAACCTCAGAATGTGAGTTTGTTTGGAAATAAGCTCCTTGCAGATGTGATTAAGGCTCCAGCTGAGGTTATACTGGATTAGGGCAGGCCCTAAATCCAAGGAGAGAGCCTTGTAAGAGACAGAAAAAGACATACAGAGACAAGAGGAAAGAGGCCAGGGAGATGGGGCAGAGACTGGAGTGATGCTGCCACGAGCCAAGGAATGCTGGAAGCCACCAGAAGTGGGAGGGGGTGAGGAAGACCCTTCCCTAGAGACTTCAGCGGGACCATGGCACTGCTGATAGCTTAGTGTTGGGCTGCTGGCCTCCAGAACTATGAAAGTAAATTTATGTTATTTTAAGCCACCCAGCTTGAGGTAATTCTTATGGCAGCCCTACAGAGCAAATACACTTCTCTGACACAATTATGGTGATAAGAACTGGCCCAACCCTAACAATGTGGGGTCTGGCATAAGAGTACACATCTCCCATATCTAAATATTTAAAACCACATACTGCTCTTCATATCCGTTAGGATGGCTATTATTTAAAAGAACCCCCACAAACACAAAATAACAGGTGTCGGTGAGAATGTGGAGAAATTGGAAATCTCCTGAATTGCTGGTGGGATTGTAAAACGGTGCAGCCACTGTAGAAAACAGTTCTCCAAATAGTTAAACATAGATTCCCATTTGATTCCCTAGTTACACTTCGGGTATGTACCCAAAAGAATTGAAGGCAGGAACTTGAACAGATACTTGTACACCAAGGATCATAGCAGCCCTGATTCACACTAGCTGAAAGGTGGAAACGACCCAATTGCCCATGATGGAGGAATGGATACACAAAACGTGGTATGTAGCTACAATGGGACATTATTCAGCCATAGAAAGGAAGGAAATTCTGACACATTGATACATGTGATCTGACACATTGACACACATTGATACACCTCCTTGGTTAAATTTATTCCTATAATATGGATGAACCGTGAAACCGTTATGCTGAGTGAAATAAGCCAGAGAGAAAAGGAAAAATAAATATGATTCCACTTGCATGAGGAACCTAGAATAGGCAAATACATAGAGAGAGAAAATACAATGGTGGTTACCAGGGGCTGGGGAGAGAAGAACGGGGAGTTAGTGTTTAATGGGCACTAAGTTTCTGTTAGGAATGATGAAAAGTTCTGGAAATGGATAGTGGTGTTGATTGTACAACATTGTCATTATACTTAATGCCCCTGAATTGTACTCTTAAAAATGGTTAAAATGGTAAATTGCATTTTATGTATATTTTACCACAATAAAAAAGTTTAAAACAAGCTACTAAACTGTTAAATAAAATGTTCTATTCTTTACCTTGACCAATATACATTTTTCATTTATAATTATTTTTATTTATTTATTTATTTACTGATTTTGAGATAGAGCCTTGCTCTGTTGCCCAGGCTGGAGGGCACAATCTCTGCTCACTGCAACCTCTGATTCCCAGGTTCAAGCAATTCTCATGCCTCAGCCACCCGAGTAGCTGGGATTACAGGCATGTGCCACCACAACCGACTAATTTTTTGTATTTTCAATAGAGATGGGGTTTCGTCATGTTGCCCTGGCTGGTCTCAAACTCCTGGCCTCAAGTGATCCACAGCCTCGGCCTCGGCCTCCCATAGTGATGGGATTATAGGTGTGAGCCACTGCAACTGGCCCCGTTTATTATTATTTTTAATTGACACATAATAATTGTAGATATTTATGGGGTACATTGTGATATTTCCGTACACATATACAATATGTAATAAGCAAATCAGGGTAGTTAGCATATCTATTACCCCAAACATATTTTGTTTCTTTGTGTTGGGAATATTCAAAATTTCCTCTTCTAGCTATTTGAAAATATACAATAAATTATTAATTATAGTTACCCCATAGTCCCATAGAACACTAGCACTTATTCCTCCTGTCTAGCTGTGCAGTTGTATCCCTTCATTAACCTCTGGCTTTGCCTCCCCACCCTTCCCAGTGTCTAGTAACCACTCTTCTATGCTCTACTTCTGTGAGATCAACTTTTTTAGCTTTCACAGATGAGAACATGTTTTATCTTTCTGTGCCTGGCTTATTTCACTTAACATAATGTCCTCCAAACTCATTCATGTTGTTGCAAATGACACAGATTTTTGTTCTTTTTTATGGCCAAATAGTATTCCATTGTGTATATATGTACCACATTTTCTTTTTTTTAAATTTTCTTGGATGTGTAATATATGTACATAGTATATCACATTAAAAAATCGATTCATCCATTGATGGACACTTAGATTGATTCCATATCTTCACTAGTATGAATAGTGCTACAATAAACATGGGAATGAAGCTATCTCTTCAACGTACTTATTTCCTTTCTTTCGGATATATACCCAGTAGTGGGATTGCTGGGTCATATGGTGGTTCTAGTTTTAGTTTTTTGAGAAACCTCAATACTGTTTTCCATAATGGCTGTACTAATTTACATTCCTGCCAACAATGTATAAAAGGTCCTTTTTCTCTTCGTCTTCACTGATATTTGTTATTTTGAAAATCTTTTCATGACAGCCATTGTAACTGGAGTAAGATGAATAGCTCATTGTGGTTTTGCTTTGGATTTCCCTGATGATCAGTGATGTTGAGAAATTTTTCATATACTTTTTGATCATTTGTATGTCTTTTAAAAGATGTCTATTCAGCTCATTTGCTCATTTTTAATGTTTTAATGAGCAAAACAAATACATTCTATTTGTCTTGCTTTGCTGTTGAGTTGTTTTTGAGTTCCTTGTATATTCTGGATATTAATCCCTTATCAGATGAATAGTTTGCAAATGTTTTCTCCCATTCTGCAGGTTGTCTCTTCACTATGTTGACTGTTTTCTTTGCTATGCAGAAGATTTTTGGTTTGATATAATCCCATTTGTCTATTTTGCTTTTGTTGCCTATGCTTCTGAGGTCTTCTCCATAAAGTCCTTTTCCAGACCAATGTTCTGAAGTGTTTTCCATATATTTTCTTCTAGTAGTTTCATAGTTTTGGGTCTTACATTTAAGTGTTTAATCCACTTTGAGTTGGTTTTTGGATATGGTGAGAGATAAGGAGTCTAGTTTTATTTTTCTGCACTTACTTATTGAAGCAACTGTTGAAGAGACTCTTCTTTCTCCAGTGAATATTTTTGATATTCTTCTTGAGTATTGGTTGGCTGTAAACACGTGGATATATTTCTGATTTCTCTATTCTGTTCTATTGGTTCATGTGTCTGTTTTTATGCCAATACCAGGCTGTTTTGGTTACTGTAGTATATTTTGAAGTCCAGTAGTGTGATACCTCCAGCTTTGTTATTTTTGCTCAAGAGTGCTTTGGCTATTCAAAGTTTTTTGGGATAGCATACAAATTTTAGGATTGCTTTTTCTGCTTCTGTGAAGAATGTCATTGGTATTTTGATAGGAGTTGTATTAAATCTGTGATCAGTTGTGGCAGTATGTTCGTTTTTACAATATTAAATCCAATCCATGAAAATGATCTGTTTTTTGTGTCCTCTTCAATTTTATTTTTTTTTTAGCAGTGTTTCATAATTTTCCTTTTAGAGATCTTTCACCTCCTTGGTTAAATTTATTCCTAGGTATTTCATTTTTTGAAAAATAGACATTTGAAACAATTGGAAGGCCAGGTTCAAGTTTAGAATTCTTGGACTCCTTGGAGTTCCTTGACAGAACATAGCCACAGAGCATGCCCGTGGCCTATAGCCCAGCCCTCTTCTCTTCCTGAGCTTGGCTCTGTTCCTCTCTGTGAGGAGCTTTACTTGCAAATGTGTGGCTACCCCTGGGAACATATCCAAGTTCCATGCACACCCTTTGAAAACAGCCCTGACTTGGCCGCCCCTTGGCCCAGGAGTATAGCCACTGGCAGCATGCATTACCTTCAGTGGGACAGACCCAGCGACAAGGCCTGTGCAGGCCCTGGAAGCAGGCTCACAGCTGTTTGGCCCAAAATACCAGGGTCTTTGATATCTAGAGTGCAACAAAAAGGGGAGGGCCATAGGCTGCAGGCAGGCACATGGCCTGGGTCCCACAGACTTTGACCCTATGGTGGAACGTGATCGAGGAGGCCACTGTAGGCCTGTAAAGTGTGGGCTCAGGTAGCAGCCCCACATCATCAGGCCTAAGGCAGGATTAAATAGTTTGGGATGCTTACTACCTGGGATGGACTGAAATGGGGCTGGAGAGGTCATTAATACCTGAAGCGAATCTTTGTCTCTCCTTTTGGCCACCCAGAGTCTAACGCCCTTTCCACGTTGGGGGAATTCTCCACCTCTATAATCTCACTTTCCCAGCTTCCCTTCCTGTGGGCCATGGGCTTTGATCTTGGCACAGCCAATCAGATGTTTCTGGTCCCGACTTTGCCTTATCTGCTGCTGCCAAGAAGGGGCAGGCCACAGAGAATGGTCTCCCTGGTGGGGGTGGTGATGGCAGGAAGATGGGTAGCAGGAGCAGTGCTAACAGCGTGTCGGTGCAGGGTATCAGTGGTAATAGGAGGTGCATCTGAGTCATCGTGGCTTGGGGAAGGTAGCAGCAGTGTCTTGATGCAGCTAATGATGCTGCATGATTTTAGCTCGTGCAGTTGTTTTTGGAATTCTAACTTAGCCTGGATTTTTTTGTCTTCCTGGAGATTCTGTGAGCTAGATAATATCCTTTTAATAAATCCTCTTTCTACTCAGCTTAGTTGGTGTCTGTTTCTGTTGCTTGCACTTAAGAGCCCTGACTGATACAGGTTGCTTGTCACATGTGTAGTTTGGGGTCAGAAGTACCTGCAAAGTACCTTCCATTTAGCTCTAGATGAAGCATACCAGCCTATTGATTGCAAGAGGGCTCCTGAGAGCTAGAGAGAACAAAGGATATTTGGGAAGTGATCTAGAAGCATGTCCTCCAATGCAGCGCTCTTTAAAAAGTTGCCCTCCAGCAACCCAAGTGCCCATCTACACATGAACAGATAAACAAAGTGTGGTTTACGCATACAGCAAAATGTCATTCAACTTTCAAAAGGAGGGAAATTCTGACACATGCTATAACATGGATAAACCATGATAAATCATGCTAAGTAAAATAAGCCAGACCCAAAAGGACAAATACTGTGTGATTCCACTTACATGAGGTCCCTAGAGTGCTCAGATTCTTCAAGAGAATATAGAATGGGGGTTGCCAGGGGCTGGGTGGAGGGGAAATAGGGAGGTATTGTTTAACGGGTCTGGAGTTTCAGTATGGGAGGATGAAACAGTTGTGGAGATTGATGGTGGTAATAGCTGCACAACATACTTAATGCCACTGAACTGTACATTTAAATGTGCTTAATCTGGTAAATTTTATGTTATGTATATTTTACCACAGTAAAATCAATTACAGGTTGGGCACGGTGGCTCATACCTGTAGTCCTAGCACTTTGGGAGACCGAGGTGGGTGGATTGCTTGAGCCTAGGAGTTCAAGACCAGCCTGGGCAACATGGTGAAACTCTGTCTCTTTAAAAAATACAAAAATTAGCCGGGCATGGTGTTGTGCACCTGTAGTCCCAGCTACTTGGAAGGCTGAGGTGGGAGGTCACTCGAGCCTGGGAGGTCAAGCCTGCAGTGAGTGGAGATGGTGCCACTGTACTCCAGCCTGGGCAGCAGAATGAGACTCTGTCTCAAAAAGTTAAATCAATTATGGGGGTGGGGAGAGAGAGAGAGAGAGATACTCCACAGAGAAAGTTTTGTGTGTCAGAGTCTGAAAGTGAGACTTGAGCCCCACGTCAAATTAGATTTCCTAGTCCTCAGATTGGCCCTTATAAACTGGCTTCAGGCATATGGTATGGAGTCATCTCTGTGGTAAGGTCTGACAATGTTCTCTTCAGGTAACCCCTCACTGGAGCCAACACAGGTGCTGAGGTCCCAGGTGGGTGTCCGTAACCATGACCTCGGGGTTCATCATGGACCAAGCTGCAGCAGCGAAGATGTGGACACCCCTTCCTGCAGATCCCATACATGGATCCCTGAAAGTCTTCCCCAGGAAGGGCTTGAGGAAATCTAGACTCGAGGTCAGGAGATATTCATGGTCTGGCTAGAGATTCATGGCCCCCGCTCTCAAAGTAGCAAACTCCATGGCACCAGGCAGGCAGCTCCATGCCACTGCAGTTGAGGGAGGGAACGGACGAAGAGGCAGTCGGGTGGCCCTGAGCTGAGTGAGTTATAAACAGGAACAAATCTTTCATTCCCAAGGGCCTCATACTTTTACTGTGGAACTAGAAGAAAATGAGGTGTTGTCCTGAGTACTTCAAAGTCATGTCCCAGACTAGTGGCAAACAACCGAACTTTCCTCTTGAGACATGTTCACTGGTTCTAAAGGCATTAAACAACGATTCCATTAAAAAATGGACTTCTGGGGAGGGTACTTTTTGGGCCCCAGTTGACAGAATATGGCAATTCTATTTGAGAGCCTTGGGCCGTCTGTATCCAGATGAAGGTGACTGATGTCAGGGACATCTTAGCTATGGACTCTTCAAAAGCAGCAAGCCATGGGTGTTAATGTTCCTCAACAGCATGTCTTTGGACCTTGAGAGTGTGAGCCTTGGGAGCACACTGGTGTGCCTGCTGGACCACCCTCAGCGCACAAGTGGAGTCCACCCCGGAACAGAAGGCAGAGCCCACCTCTGGATTTCCAACATTTCAGCATGGGGGCTCCCGGCTAGAACCGTCCCATAGTGGGTAATATACACAGGACATACCTCAGCTCTGAGAAGGACAGAAATCCAGAACTGTCTATCAGTCACTCTCTCAACTGGAGGCCTCAGCTGGAGAGATGTAACTGAACTGTCTAAAGATGCTGGGCATTAGGATGTCCATATGTCTCTAGGAGTGAGGCCAGAAGACTTCCTCCTTATGCTGGGGAACTGGAGGGGAGACCTAGGCTGCCCATCTGTCTCTGGAAGGAGTTGAGACACTGGAGACCTAATTCAGTGTGCAACTAATTTCAGGAACAAAACACAGGAACTGTAACAAGCAGCCACCAACACATCTTGGAACAGCTCAGACTGGATCAAGCAGTGGCCGGCTGCCAGGGTAAGGATGTGGGAGCTTTTGGCAGACAGAGTGTTGTTAGGAACCAGGGGCTGCAGGACAGGAAGCAAAATGGTCAGCTGCTGAAGCCTCTTTGTGTCTTGTGCTACAACTGTTTAGAACCTTACCCACTGTTATGGCTGAATGGTGTCTGACTGCACCCCAATTCCTATGCTGAAGCCCTAACATGTGGTACCTCAGAATGTGACTGTATTTGCAGATACGGCCTTTAAAGAGGTGATTAAGTTAAAATGAGGTGGTTAGGGTGGGCCGTAATCCAGTATGGCTGAGGGTCTTTATAAGAAGAGGAAATTAGGACAGAGTCATATACATATGGAGAAAAGATCATGTGATGATACAGGGAGAAAACGGCCATCTGCAAGCCAAGGAGAGAGGCCGCTCTGCCAGCACCTTGATCTTGGACTTCCAGCCTCTGGAATTGTCGTTTCTACTACTTCAGCCTCCCAATCTGTGGCACTTTGTTCTGACGGCCCTAGCATGTGAATACATCCAGGCATAAAGTAGGGGAGGAGAATGAAATAGGACAAGATAGGGTAACCCACAGGAAACATCTGCCCACTGGTGAGCTTTCCCTGTGTACACAGGGTTGGCCAGACAGAAGGTCCTGCCACTTCTCCAGGAAGGTCAGGGCCACTACCCCTCTGCTATGGGTTGGACGTGGTTTGTTTGTTTCCGTCAGAACTCATGTTGAAATTTGATCTCTAATGTGGCAGTGTTGGGCGGTGGGGCCTAGTGAGAGGTGTTTGGTTACTGGTGCGGATCTCTCATGCATAGGTTGGTGCTATTCTCAAGGAAATCAGTGAGTGCTCGCCCCGGGGAGACTAGATGAGTTCTCTTGGGAATAGATTAGTTCCTTTGAGAGAGGATTGTTAATAGAGCCAGCATTCCCCTGGGACTTTCTCCTCTTCAAACGTGTCCACTGCCCCTTTGATATTCTCCACCACGTTATGATGCAGTTGTGATAGTCCTCACTGGAAGCCAGGGCCATGCCCTTGAACTTCTCACCCTGCAAAATTGTGAGCTAAACGTATTTTTTAAATACATTACCCAGTCTCAAGTGTTCTTTTATAGCAACACAAAATAAACTAAAATACCCCCTCAGAGGATCTAAGTTGGGGATGGGGCAGTGGCCTATCTTGGAGGAGAAACCTCGGCTAGGTGGGTCCAACCCTTGCATCAGAGCGTGTGTGGCTGAGTGGCAAGGCTGAGACCTTCAGCACAGGGGCAGGCACAGGGGCAGGGGAAGCAACTCCACGTTGGGCAAAGCAAGAAATCCATTCTGCTCTGTGGCTTTGCTGTGTGTCACTAGGGAGACAAGTGGACAGTGTCACACAAACAGCCCATTGCTGACTGGTAAGGGGAGTGGGGAACAAACCATTCTGGAGGAACAGATTGAGGACAGAGTCCTAGCACCTCTCTAGTCGAGGGAAACCTGGAAGAATGAAAGTCTCTGTGAGAACGCAAAGATTTTCCAAGTTATTCCATCTTCTCACCATTGGACCCCGAAGGCTCTCCCCTGCCCCAGCCTGCACTGCTCAATATAATCATCCACTGCAGTCACAGGGGAAAATGAGGCTGCAATTCACCCAGAATGGAAAGATCAGCTGCACATTTCCAGACCAATTTTTTCCACTGACAGTGACTCGATAAATAACCACAGGCTGGGAGAAGGAGAAGACCGTGTGGATGGGAGCTGGGTGGGGCATGTACTCTGGTTGTCCTTCCACCCTTCAAAGAATTAGAGGCTGGCCAGCAAGACTCAGCCTCCAGCCATCCCTCATCCTACTGATTGTCCCTAAGGTCAGCTTGTTGTCTACAGTGCAGTGAGGCACTCCCCTGTGCCTCAGAGCCCACCCAGCTCTACCGCCCACCTTGTGGAGTGGACAACCCTCTACTGCACGATCCTCTAGAACACAGCAGGAAACTTGCACATCTTTGGACTAATGAGGCACACAGGGAAAACCCTGATTCCTGCTGAAGGGGCACAAAATAGAGCAGCTCTGTTATTATTCAATGTATATGCTTTTAAAATTATTGCTTTTTTAAAATTTTAGATTCAGGGGATACATGTGCAGGTTGGTTACATAGATATATTGCATAATGTTGAGGTTTAGGCTTGTAGTATACCTATCACCCAATCAGTGAACATTGTACCCAATAGGTAATTTTTCAACGCTCACCCCCTCCCACCCTCCATTGATATACTGATTACATGTTTTTGATCTAGCAAAGCCATCCACTAAAAACACTTAGTGACTGATAATATTATACCTAAGTTTTCCACTCTCTTACTCTTTTCTGGACTTTTTTTTATGGATATAAAATGTGTATACAGAAATATTAACAAACTTTAAGGGTACAGGTCAATGACTGCTGATATAAGTAGATACCTGTATAACCACCACCTTACTCAAAATAACAGGAGCAGACATTTTTAAAAGGATGACAACAGAGAACTGTTTCTTTTCTTTCTTTGCAAATCATTTCTTCCCCCAGTCACCATCCCTCAACATACATGAGAGATTTTTGAATAATGTTGGAATGCTTCTGGTTGCCTTGGACACATGCCAGCAGTGGGCTGGTTTGGGGTCTGGGAGGGTACTGGTGGTCAGGGAGACCACTCAGGGCTCACAGGACACCCACTATTGCCTGGGGCTCATTCCCCAGAGCTGCCTAAGCATGGTCTCAAGAACATGTTCCAATGCCATCCCAGTGTGCAGCAGGCCAACACAATTCAGCTTTGTAAGGCACCTGTTACAGGTTGAACTGTGTCCCCTAAAAAGATACGCTGAAGTCCCAACCTCCAGTACCACAGAATGTGGCTTTATTTGGAAGTTGTTGCAGGTGCAATTAGTTAAGATGAGGTCACACTGGAGTAGAATGAACTCATATTGAATGAATCCAGTGTGACCGATGTCCTTGTAAGAAGATGGTCATGTGATGACAATGACATGACCACAAAGGCAGAGACTGTGCAAGCCAAAGAGTGCCAAGGATGGACAGCCAGCCACCCCAGAAACTGGGAAGAAGCAAGGAAGGGCTCCACCTAGTCTCAGAAGGACCAACGTTCTGGTGACACCTGGATTTAGGACTTCCAGCCTCCAGAACAATGACAGAATACATTTCTGCTGTTTAAACCACCCAGGGTGTGGGGCCCTTTTGCCACAGCCCTAGGTGATCTGGTAGAGCAACGTACTGCACAGCGAGCACCACACAACTACAATGTCTCACCCTCCATTTTCTCCATCCCATGCCGCCAAGGTGACTTTATTGAGTCCTACTCTTTAAAGTTTGTATTATGAGAACAACTGACTGACTTATTGAAGATTTAGATAGAATTTCAAATTACATATCCTATGGGCCACACTGGTATGTCCCACAATAGCTGTAGAACCAACAATGCAATGATGGCTAAGATTTATCCACACTTACTAGGAGCCCTTCTTGCATCATCCCATTTAATTATCCCAACAGCCTTTATTAGGTGGATACGTCATTGTCCCCATTTTACAGACAAAGAAGCTGAGGCTTTGGGAAGGGAAGTAACTTGCTCAAGGTCAACAGCGGAGAAGTGGATTGCTGTTTGGACACACAGTGCCACGTGTGGTGTTAGGTGGGCTGATCTCCCCCCAGCTCCACCAAGAATCACTGTGCAAGTGTGGATGAGCCTCCTTCACAGCAACTCAAGGTGTGAAGGTCCTGTCGGAGGTGGACATGGGGAATGTACAACCTTGCTGCATCTTGGGGTATAACAAGAATGAGCAAGTCCATTTCCTGAGTGTGGTGTTTAAAGCCCCACCTCCTGGTAAAGGCAGGCAGTCGATCCTTCTGGCTCCAAGGCTCCTTGTTGTGCCAATGAAGAGAGAACCTCAAGGTTGGCCTCTGGTAAAGCAGCTCCCAGGGAGGGCCCACCTCCCCCGGGAAGCAGAGAGTGTGCTGGCGTGGTATCCTGTCGGGACTGCATGCCCAGGGCAGAAGCACACAGCGCTGCAGGGTTTATGCCTGTGGAATCGCTTGGGAAAGGTCTCCAATCTTAGAACTTTCCTATTCTAGAGCTTTCTAGAATATTCAGCTCAGCTTATGCCTTTTACAATCCCAGGGTATCAGAACTATTTAAGGGATTTGCATGTAACTTGGATGAATTGTGCTATGAACCTGGGTTAGTGTGGCTTCACCTATGTCAACAAGTCTGTGCCCTCTGACCTCTCCCCAGGGATTCCAGGGATTCCCTGATGGCGAAGGTATACTTCCCAGGGGCCACTCATTTTTTGCCCTGTGCATAGGAGCCTTCTGCTTTTCCCGTTATCCCCATTATCCACTCCTTTCCTGTCAGCACTTAGGAACCCAACCCTCACCTCCACTTCACTATGGAAGAGAGGCCATGTATTAGTCTGTTCTCACACTGCTATAAAGAAATGTCTGGGCTGGGTGCGGTGGCTCACGCCTGTAAACTCAGCACTTTGGGAGGCCAAGGCGGGTGGATCACGAGGTCAGGAGATCAAGACCATCCTGGCTAACACGGTGAAACCTTGTCTCTACTAAAAATACAAAAAATTAGCCAGGCGTGGTGGTGGGCGCCCGTAGTCCCAGCTACTTGGGAGGCTGAGGCAGGAGAATGGCGTGAACCCAGGAGGCGGAGCTTGTAGTGAGCCGAGATCGTGCCACTGCGCTCCAGCCTGGGCAACAGAGCGAGAATCCGTCTCAAAAAAAAAAAAAAAAAAAAAAAAAAAAAGAAATGTCTGAGAATGGGTAATTTGCAAGAAAAGAGGTTTAATTGGCTCATGGTTCTGCAGGCTGTACAGGAAGCATGGCAGCATCAGCTTCCGGAGAGGCCTCAGGAAACTTACAGTCATGGCAGAAGGCAAAGGGGGAGCAGGTGTCTCACATGGCCAGAGCAGGAGGAAGAGAGTGGTGGGGAAGGTACCACACATGTTTAGACAATGGGATCTCGCAAGAACTCACTGTTTTATTATTATTATTATTATTATTATTATTATTATACTTTAAGTTTTAGGGTACATGTGCACAACATGCAGGTTTGTTACATATGTATACATGTGCCATGTTGGTGTGCTGCACCCATTAACTCATCATTTATCATTAGGTATATCTCCTACTGCTATCCCTCCCCCCTCCCCCCACCCCACAACAGTCCCCGGTGTGTGATGAAGAACTCACTGTTGTGATGGCAGAACCAAGGGGGATGGTGTTAAACCATGAGAAACCGCCCCTATGAGCTAATCGCCTCCCACCGGGCCCCACTTCCAACATTGGGGATTACAATTAGCCAGGAGATTAGGGCGGGGACACGGATCCAGACCACATCAGGCCATATAAGGGCTGGTGTCTTCTGGCTCAGAGTTCGTGGCCTGAAGTGGCTTCTAGATGCCCACAGTCAACCGTTAATGTTCCTTATCAGCAGAGCACGGTGGAGAACACAGAAAATCCCTTAGTCTCATTTTGGCCAATCATACAGGCTGCTTCTCTAGCACATTCTCATAAGAACGCGAGTATGATGAGCTTGCCCCATGCTGGTCCTCTCGTTCCCTTTCTGTGGCGGTAGGTCTGTGGAAATGAAGAAAGAGAAGCATGGGAGGAACAGGTCTTCCGTGCGGAGACCACACACTGTGTAGGTGAGCCTGAGCCGTGGGAAAGTGACTGTATTTTCCTCTTTCCCCTGAACAATGCTTAAAGTTGGGACAAAAATAAGAAGGTCTATTTTATTTATTTTGCTGTATTGTGTGGGCTGGACACATTTTTGTTTTAGTCTACTATAATTTTTTTTAAAGTTGAGAAACAGCATCTCTCTCTGTCACCCAGGCTGGAGTGCAGTGGTAGAATCGTGGCTCATTGCAACCTTGACCTCCTGGGCTTAAGTGATCCTCCCACCTCAGCCTCTTGAGTCCCTGGGAGAACAAGCATAAGTCCCTGTACGTGGCGCCTGTAATTTTTATTATTAAACATTGGGTAGTTGAATAGCTCTTAAGTAGCTAACAGTTGCCAGAAATCATCAAGCTATGATTTTCCTCATTGCAGATGCCGAGTGCACCTCATTAGTGCAATGTATGGGCACTGACTTACCAATAATGAGCCCAGCAGATGGTGTGGAATGTGGGTGATGTGCAGGCTGTTTTCAGATAAATGAAGCAAGGCTAGTTGGATACATTTTTACCTTTGTAATCTGCCACCAAAATCATTTAGTAAGTACATTTTATGATGCACAGAATACCGTGATAAGGTATCCTGGCTTTACAAAAAAAAGTTAGCAAGTCCTTACTCTCTAAAATATGACAAGCAGTAATGACAAAGATGTCCCAAGCATCCTCTAAATGTATGTAAGTTATTAGTATTATACCCTGCTATATTCAGGGAAAAGGTTTGCTAAATGCTAGTTATGATCAACAGAGACAGATTGGTTCAGCAAAATGTCAGCGAAGGGCTCTAGTCAATTTACTGAGTTACATATGTTTGTTAAATCACTTAGCCGTGGCAGGCATGGTGGCTCACACGTGTAATCCCACCACTTTGGGAGATTGAGGTAGGAAGATTGCTTGAGACCAGCCTGGGCAACATAGTGAGACCCCATCTCTATAAAAAAATATACATACATACATACATATATATATATATATATATATATATATATATATATATACATATTAGCCAGGCATGGTGGCATGCTTGTCATCCCAGCTACTCAGGAGGCTGAGGTGGGAGGATCACTTGAGCCCAGGAAATCGAGGCTTTGGTGAGCCGTGTTCAAGCCACTGCACTCCAGCATGGGCGACAGAGTTAGACCCTGTCTCCAAACAACAACAACAACAACAACCACAACCACAACAACAACAACAACAACGCAGAACAGTGTTCAGCCCCTACTGTGTTCTCAGGCACACAAGGAAGGATTGATGTCGTTCATTTCCCATATGACTTACATACAGTCTAACTGAAGGAATTAGACTAACATTCAAGAAATAATGATAACCAGTATTTAAAACTGTGGTAACGATTCTAAACATAATTGATTTATTCAACTTACTGTTAGGCTCAGCCAATACTAGATGAGTTAGGCATGACTCTTGCCTCAAAGAGCTATTTTTAATCAGGTAAACAGACACATAATAAAGTAACTCTAATAGAATTTAGCAAGTGCTGGCAGTGAGCCGAGATCGCGCCACTGCACTCCAGCCTGGGCGACAGAGCAAGACTCTGTCTCAAAAAAAAAAAAAAAAAAGAAGAATTTAGCAAGTGCTATTGAGAATTTACAGGGCTCCTTTCTTCAGGAATTCAGAGTCACTGCTATTTTGTTAGCTATTTGTAGTATTCCCAATATACAAGTTATTATCGTTTAGAGGTGACTTTTTTTTCAGTATCCTTGAGGATATTATCGGTGAAAAAACATTGCCAAAATCTATAGTTACTGACAGAAAAAGGATGATACAAATTTATGGTGCCCAGATTTGACCTCTGACTAAATAATTTTGAGTATTTTTCTTTTAGGTAGCCATATGGTACCTTTGCAAAGACAGGTCAAATACATATCTTCAGGCTTCTTAGCAGGAAAAGAGAAACAAACATTCCACCTACCCAGTTTATAGTTTTCTATCAATACAAACAGATTGGCTGCTGCTCAGAAGAAACTCAGCTACTCCAGATGTAGAAATCTCAAAAAGGAAACTTTGTAGGTATAGTGGGAAGGGTGTTAGCTAACCTTCATGAGCACAATTTTGATCTTTTTGTGTCTCTCTTTTGTAGAGCCCTGAAATGCTAGCTGATGAATATCTCCAAAGGATAATTGAGATGGTACAGTTCCATGAAGGGCCAAGTATGCAGGGCTAAACCCGGGGTAATATTTAGAACAGCTAGAGGAGTGGATAGATTCCATGATCCAAGGCAATACTCCAAAAATACTCTTTCTCACAACTGGATTTTTTTTTCAAGATGTTTGGGTAAGAAAGAGCACAGGATTATAATCTAGGTAAGGAATTAGAAGGCAAAGTGTCTGTATAGCAGATTAGGTGCCGATTCAGAGGACAAGAAAACGTTTCATTTATTTTAAAAATCGCATCACCATCCCAATGCTCATGTCTGCATGGATGGCCACCTGACTATGGCCCAGGAAGGCCCCGGGAATTCTGCCACCTTGCATACCAGCTAGTGTTAGTAATATCTGTAGTAGCAACATGTATGAATGCCTGCCTCTTAGCACCCTTACCAGCACTGAATATTTTAATTTTTAAGTGTTTGCCAACCCAGTGGGTGAAAAAGGGAAATATATTTTTTAAGTGTGCATTTCTTTAGCTAATAATGAGGTTGGTTATTTTCCATGTGCTTTGACCATTTTTCTATTTGGAGTCTTACTGTCTTTTTCTTATCAATTTGCATGGGCTCTCTATATATTCAACATGTTCATCCCTATTAACCTGGATCTTGAGCCACTCCTTAGTGGAAATATAAAGTGGCCAGCAGAATCCAGGACCAGTTTTGGAAAGCATGGTGGGTCTAGTTGGTTTAAAGTACTGTAATGTGGCCGGGCGTGATGGCTCACACCTGTAATCCCAGCACTTTGGAAGGCTGAGGTTGGCAGATCACCTGAGGCCAGGAGTTCGAGACCAGCCTGGCCAATATAGTGAAACCCTGTCTCTACAAAAAATACAAAAATTAGCTGGGTGTGGTGGTGCATGCCTGTAGTCCCAGATACTCAGGAGGCTGAGGCTGAGGCAGGAGAATCGCTGGAACTTAGGAGGCGGAGGTTGCAGTGAGCTGAGGTCACGCCACTGCTCTCCAGCCTGGGCAACAGAGCAAGATTCCGTATCAAAAAAAAAAAAAAAAAAAAGTACCATAATGCTATGATGCGTTAGGCTGGTATCAAAACCCTTTACTTGTAATTCATTTTTAAACCTATCCTTACTCCCCAAAAGACTAGCAGCAAACAATGTAAGCTGCTTTAGTAATAATTTTGGTGTGAGGCAGTCACGGAGAAGAAATGGGGGCCACAAAACAACATGTAACTTTAGCACATAATTTGAAATTATTAAAAAATGAATTCAGAATTCCATTTCCTTTCATAGTTTGCAAAGAAGGCATTTCAGTTTGACATTATATAAGTATATGCTTCTGTATGCGTGTGTCTATGTGTATTTTGTAGTTTTGTAACAAATCACTTTCCTTAGCCACTAAGGGAAAAAAAAGTGTGAAGATTTCAATGACTAAGCTCAGCTATAATACTTGTTTTAAATTAAGAAATACTTTTATTGAGGTATGAAATTTACATATAGTGAAATGCACAAATCTTAGTTATTAAGTTTGGTGAGTTTTGATAAATGCATACGTCTACATCGGCCATACCTCCAAGATATAGGATGTTATCTTCACCTCAGAAAGTTCTCTGGTGCCCCTTCCTAGTCAATCTGCCACTTCTAGTAAAAAACGATCAGATTTCCATCACCATAGACAAGTTTGCCCCTTCCAGAACTTCATATATGCGTATGGATTCAGATAATATATACGTACTCTTTAGTGTCCGGCTCCTGTCACTCAGCCTTATGCTTCTGAGACTTACCCATGTTGTTGTATGCAACTGTATCTGTGGGTTGCTCCCTTCTGTTGGCAAATAATATTCCATTGTTCTATGGTATGAATGATCTTCACTTTGTTGATCCAGCTTCCAGCTGATGGATATCTGGGCTGTGTCTAATTTTTATTATTTATTTATTTATTTTATTTTATTTTATTATTATTATTATTATTATTATTATTTTTGAGACAGAGTCTCGATCTGTCACCCAGGCTGGAGTGCAGTGGTACAATCTCAGCTCACTGCAACCTCTCCCTCCCCGGTTCAAGTGATTCTCATTTCTCAGCCTCCTGAGTAGCTGGGATTACAGGTGCACGCCACCATGACTGGCCAGCTTTTGTATTTTTAGTAGAGACGGGTTTTGCCATTTTGGCCAGGCTAGTCTCCAACTCCTGACCTCAGATGATCCACCCACCTTGGCCTCCTAAAGTGCTGAAATTATGGGCATGAGCCACTGCGCCCAGCCCTAATTTTTATTTTTGTAAATAAAATTGCCATGAGCATTCTTACACAAGGCTTTTTGTGGCTATAGGCTTTAAGTTCTGATGGATAAATACCTAAGAGTGAAATTTCTGGGTCATAGGGTAGATGCGTGTTTAATGTTTAGGAAACTTCCACGGTTTCCTGAAGTGGCTGTGCTATTTATACTCCCTCCAGAGCTATGTTAGAGTTCTAATCAGTCTACATTTTCACCAACATTTGGTATGAACAACCTTTGTACCCACACTTTGGTAAGTATGGAAGGTATCTCATTACAGTTTTAATTTACCTTCCTCTGATGATTAATGATATCGAATACTTATTTTTATTTTTTTATTTTTTTTGAGACGGAGTCTCGCTGTTTCGCCCAGGCTGGACCGCAGTGGTGCTATCTCGGCTCACTGCAAGCTCCACCTCCCGGGTTCAAGCGATTCTGCTACCTCTGCCTTCTGAGCAGCTGAGAATACAGGTGCCCGCCACCACGCCTGGCTAATTTTTGTATTTTTAGTAGAGACGGGGTTTCACCATGTTAGCCACAATGGTCTTGATCTCCTGACCTGGTGATCTGCCCACCTCGACCTCCCACAGTGATGGGATTATAGGCATGAGCCACTGCGCCCGGCCGATATTGAATACTTTTTCATGAGCTTCTTGGCTATTTGCGTATCTTCACTTATAAAGTATTTGTTGAAGACTTTTGTCCATTTCAAAAAAAACTGTATTGTCTTTTTTAAGTTGTAGGAAGTCTTTCTATATTCTCGATACAAGTCCTTTGTCTGATATATGTTTTGCAAGAATTTTCTCCAAGATTGTGGCTTGCCTAGAAATTTTGTCTTTGATGAACAGGCATTTTTAATTTTAATAAAGCCCATTTAATCAAATTTTTTTTACAGTTCGTGCTTTCTGTATCCTAAGAAATCTTTGCCTATCTCAATATCAGGAAGATACTCTCTTGCTCACTCTAGAAACTTTGTGATTTAGCTTTTATACTCACATCTGTGATCCCTCTCAACGTCACTCTTATGTACGGTGTGAGGTAGCAGCTGAGGTTCACTTATTTCGCTGTGAATATTCATCTGCTCTATAAAGACTTGGCTTTCCTCATTGAATTGTTTTGTCACCCTTTTTGAAAGTCATCTTGTCATATGTGTGTGTCATAACTGTACTCACTATTCTATTTTATTAATCTATTTGCCTATTCTTTTGCCAACACCAGCCTGCCTCGGCCTCCCAAAATGCTGGGATTATAGGCATGAGCCACTGCGCCCTGCCTACACTGTCTTAATTACTGTAGCTTAGTAATAAATCTTGAAGTCAAGTGGAGTATCATACTTTAACTTGAAATCCTCCTTTAATAAACTACAAGGCTTCAGACATCTATCCTACTTCCCAAATCAGAGATACCATAAAGTATCTATGGGTGTGCATCACCAGTCATGTATTCTTATATTGAGCTGTGAGTGCCGTGAACGTCATGAAGTCTCTTTTGCTGTGAATTTATTATGAGCACATACTTTTGAACATCTCCCACTCCACAATTATTTCCAAACTTGTTTCAAGAAAAAACTTTCTAGTATGGTGTTCTGGATTTAGAAAAAAGAGAAAAATGAGATTAAAAAAAGAAGAGGAGAATGAAAATCAGTTTATACTTTACAGCTTTTACGTCCTAGGTATAGGTGGGGATGGTGCACTCTGGAGTCGCTCTCTCCTTGCTCTGACAAGGGAGTTAGGGCAAGTTACTTAAACTCTGCAAGCCTCACTTTCCTCATCTGTAAAATGGGGATAAAATATTAAGCACTTAAGAAATGTCCTTGTGACTCCTGGGGGCAAAAAAAAAAAAAGGAATTTTGAGGACTTCCTGTATAGCTCTATTAACCCAGGTGGTGCTGAACTGGAGGAGGGACGGACAGGAGTACACACACCTGAAGCGGAGATGAGCTCTCACATCGGATCGAGCGAGTCATCCACGAAGTGCTCGTACATTTTCACCTGTGACTCAATGCGAACTTTCTCTAGGGATGTCCCTGTGAGCAAGATCATCCGTCCTGGGCAAAGGGCTCTGGCACTGGTTTTCCTCAGGGGCCCTTTTAACAAAGATTCCCAGGGAAAGAGGGGAGAAGAAGGGAGGAAAATTTGTTGGGGTAAAGGTATTTTCCCAAATCGTCAGAGCGTGTGAGCCTCTTCAGGCAGACCCCGATCTCCCCCTGGGGATGGAGTGTGCTCCTCTCCTCTTCCCTCCTTCCCCACCCTGCCCTGGCACCCAGTGCCACCCCTGCCTTCTCCCCATCTTTATTATGTTGGCCCGGGCTGCCTCACACCATGCTCGGTTTATTTTCTAATTATTTTCTCCTGCTGCAAACTTTAGCCAGCCCTGTAGATATGATATCTGGTGATTCTGGGGGACTCAGAGAGGCATTTATTTATTTTCTTATTTATATGAGCTATATTAGTTGGGAGTTCTCCTTTTGGAACTAGTGAGGTCTAGTTTGTCCACTGCGATGATCTCTGGGGCAGCGGACACCATCCCAGGCTCTCCCGCAGGAGGGAAGCAGCTCCCTGAGCCTCGCCCCGCCCCTCAGTGGAAGAGCTATCCTGGATTAGGGATGCCCGACTCTGGTCACTTCACATCCTCCTCACTGCTCCGCAAAGGCACTTGTGCCAGATGAGAAGTCTCCTTTTGGGCAGACTCCTATGATTGAGGGGAGGCTGGGGGGGCCCTGGGGGCTGGAAGCAAAGCCTCCCACATGTTGAATTCTTATCTGCAGCTGTGCTCTGTTTGGGCCCTTCCCAGGGTGCATCTTGGAGGGCTACTTGCACTGTGTCTGGTGGGTTTGCTTCCCCGTTTTCATACCTATATAGGTTCTGCCCTTTGTAGTACTCTCACTATGCTCCCCCATGTGGACCTGACTAGCTGGAAGAAACCGAGCACGTCGGGGAGAAAATGTCATTTCTCTTTCAGATCTGATGTTTAAGAAATGTATGCTGAGCGTAAAGATTATTACTGGGGACAGACCCAACCAATTCCAGGGCAGGGTTGGCTAGCAGAAGCCTGGAGAAGATTCCCTGAGGCTGATGGGGATCCGATCAGCCTGGGAGAGTTCTGTTCTCAGGGTTTTATCTTGGGCTTTTATCTGGTCAATGAGGTCTGAAGCCTCTTTTGCAGCTCCAGAGGGCAGAGGGCAGACCAGTTCCACTCTGAGACTGTCAGTCAAACAGATGGGATAATCACTCGTCCCTCCGGTCAAGTTTGCAAGTCTAAATTTCTAGCATACCTGAAGTTGTTCTGCTCCTGAATGGTGAACCGAGACAATGTGTCCTAAGCCAGTTGCCTGCCATTCTGTGGACCTTCCATGTGTTTCCACTTCTTATTCTGGAACCGTCTTCTGTGAAAGTGAGCACTCAGGCACCGACCGTTCCCTCCGTCGGTGCAGCCCAGCCCCCTGCCCTCCTGACTCTCCATCTTTCTAACACGGAGGGGAGTGCTGGGCTTTTGTGAGGCACTTAATGGTTATCTCCCCAGAATATAGGCTCAGCATCGAGGGCGTAGAAGAGTTCCTTCCAGATAAGGAGCACATCTTAGGATGTGACTTGAATTCTCTAGACTTCCTTGGGTTTAGCGCTGAGTGAAGAGGCACGGAGAGGGTTTGGAGCTTTAGGGTAAAGCACTGATGGAAGAAAGGAATTCTGCCACTTACTGGGGTGCCTACGGGCTCTCCCACTTATGGTCTACGTAGGGATTCTACCACTGTACCCTACTTAAACGGACCTACCACTTGTGCGTACTGCCACTTATGGGTCTGCTGCGTGGCCGTGGGTAAATAAGCTTCCTTCTTCCCTGCTCCCATAAGGCCCTCCACCAGGCCCCCTTCATTATGGTTCTCTGTTGTTTGATGGCAGAAAGAGGGATGTTGTTTCTCTAGGGAACTTTGGAAGGTGTGACTTGGAGGTGGATGCTAGAACTTCCGCCGGAAATTGGAGCTCCAGACCCTCCTCTTCCCCAGGTTCAGTTGCTTTGTTACCCTCTCTTGCTACACCTCCTTCCCCTCAAAATCTGCCCACCTCTGAAGGGGAGAATGATTACTCACAAAGACAAACCAAGCACAGAAATAGCCAACCTATTTGTGGCTTAAATGCAAGCAGTTTTATTTTTACAGTGAGTTGCTGTATTTTCTCTAAGGATAAATCATTATCTACCAAAAATGCGACTCCAGCTCCATCTGTGATAGTTCCTGCTTTGTTAGTGGTGCCAATTAGTCACAAAACAACTGGGGCCTTCCGCCACCCACTCAAGCTGGGGGCAAAGACAGCCACCTCTTTCTGACTCCCCCGGCCGGCCACCAACCCCTTTGGAGACTCTCTCCCTACCTAGAAGCCATCGGGCCACCCTGGCTTCCTGGCGGCTTGCTCTTCATTCACCTTGGGACCATTATCAATTTCCAAATTGGGCAGCTTGTTGTCCTCTGCCCGTGTGGACAGACTTCCGTTAGGCACTGGAAAAAGCAAATTGGTGAGGCCCTCTGTTCTGTTGACTTACATAATGACGTTGGAGTCCTCCTTCTAGTTGGTCACTCTGCGCAGGGTTTCACAGCACCCATGGGGACAGGGTGAAATGTTCATAACATCTGGGCAGCCCCTGATCTGAGAAGCAGCGAATGTGGAGCAGAGAGGATCCCTCTGTCCTATCCCATCTCCTTCATCCCTCATTTCCTTCGGGATCAATTCCTCCCCTGCTGGGATTGGAAGCTTCCTGGGCAGCCTGTTATTTTTCCCTAATCATGTTTTCTTCTGTGGGTCTGATCATTTCCCACCCGTGCTCCTTCTTTTCTGCCTTGCAGTCTGCTTTAGATGGTGCCTGTTTCTTTTTTAGTTTCTGACCATCCTCTGGGAAACTAAAGTTCTTCAGGAGGCTGAACTTCTCCTTCCTTGGAACATCAGAACCAGGTAATGAGAACACCTTTCCAACTTCAAGACCGAGTTCACCTGGTCTGTTGATTTGCTGCTCAGCACTGCCTAGCCAGTAGATGCCTGCTGGCTTCAGGGGAAGCTCTCTTCTCTCCCCTTTCTTCTTCCCACTGGGAGGACCGAGCTGCTGGTCAGGCTTCCCACAAGAGTAGTTTGGCTCTGCCCTGGGACTATGGTCTTCCTGCTTACGAAAACAGTCGGAGGGGAACTTCATCTGTGGGTTCCTATGTCTGCTTTCCCACAGAGTCTGAAACTGCCTTCTTACCCCTTTTGATATAGTTGGTCCCCGGGGTTCTTAATACTTTGGCACAATATCTATGAAGGAATCCCTTTAAACAAGAGAAAATGCTACCCTGAGTGAGGGGTGGGTCTTCAGGCTTGGGATCTCAGACTTGGCTACCTGAGATCCAAGAGATCCAGAATTCTCAGCCTTTGGGGCTTCACATTGGGTTATTTGAAAAATGGGTAACATATTGGCCATTTTTGGTTTTTAAAAGGTAGAAAAACAAAAAACCTAACCAAACAACAACAACAACAAAAACACAAAAAATGCAGAACAGGGATCGGGGAAAAGGAATTTGCTCTCATGTTCCTGACTGCACGGGTGAGAGTCGGCATCTAACAGAAACAGCTGCTCCCAGGAGGAGCCCCCGGACCAGGCTGGGAAGCAGTCTGGCCATGGCCAATGGTGCAGACCCCTGCCTTCACCCCTGAACACACTCCTTGGCTTGCTTGCTTTTCATAGCATCCTACGGGTCTTATATACTACACTAAGCATGATACTCTCCGAAACTGGGTTGGAGAAGGGAACAAATCCTTAACTATCTAGCCATGTGTCTCCCGTATGTCTCTCTGGGTCTATACATAGACTCATCTCATCATTACTAGGTTTTGAGTTAATATTATTAGCTCCATTTTACAGATGAGAAAACCAAGTCTTAGACAGCTTGGCAGAGGTCACATAACTTATTAGAAGCTGAGCTGGGAATTTGAGCTGTGTTCTGTCTTTCTACTACACATGGGGTTTTGCCCTTCCATGTGGCATTTCTCCACGTCATCTTTCTCTTTAGCCCTGGCTGGCCTTAGTGGTTCAAGGTGGTCCACTGCCTTGCATTATCACCAGCTCACACCCCGCTCTGGATTGGCGTGAAGATTTTCACTTGAGTGTGTCACTGAATGATGCCATTGGAAGCTTCTGCTGATAAGCGTGGGACCATCTGCTTGGCACATCTCAAATATTTTCAGCAGTGGGAGAGCAGCTCTGATTCCTTCAGAGATGAGAGGCTGCAGCCATCCTTCGAGATGTTGGGACCGGAGACCCTGCAGGCTGGCTGGGCATTGATGCCCCAGATGTGAAGGGGCAGCCAACCTGTTGGCCACGTCTGACCCTTCCTGAGCAAATGACACCAGTGAGTCTGCGTCCCAGTTTTTCATTGCTTAGCTGTCCTTGACAACCAGAGTAAGATTTTCTCTCTTTAAAAAGCTATTTCTTGGGTAACTCTTTTCTGTGCTGGTTTTTCTTTCTTTTTTTTTTTTCGGCGTGTTAGATGTTTGCCGTTGGTGTGTGTTGGCAAAAACTTCTCTTTCCTCCTGCCTTTGTTTTGGAAAATTTACTTCTTTGCTGAGTTAACTGTTCCCAGACATTGTTTTTCAACTTCAGGGTTGAAACTTCTGCAGTAGCGTTTTCTTTTTTAACTCGTTGCAGGGGAAAGAGTCTTAGGACCAATTCACAGTTCGAATGGTGGACTTGGAGGTTTTCAAGGCTACTTAATGAAAGCTTATGAATGATGAAGAAGTTGAGGTTTGAAAGGGTTGTTACTGAATTTGATTCCTCTGGAGAAATCACTTGGCTATCAGCTCTTTGGCATCACAGGGGCAAGCTGTATTGATTTTTCTTCATTTTTCCTTAGTGGGCACTGGCATCAGTATTAGCTTGTGTTGCTTATGAAGCCATATGCATTCCTTTGGTGACAAGATGTCTGTTAAAAGGAATCTCCTGCCCAGTCTTGATCTTTGGTATGAGCGTCTTAGCAACACTTCCCAGCCAGGATACTTAGGAGTAATTTGGTGAGAGAATGTATAGTGTGTTGTTAGATTGCTATGGGTGCAGCAGTAAAAAGGTGGTAAGAAGCTGGCCTCTAGCAGAGTGCCACGGCCTCGGCACTACTGGCATTTTGGGCTGGGTAATTCTTTGCCGTGTGGGCCGTCTTGTATATTGTAGGATGTTTAGCAGCATCTCTGGCCTCTACCAACTAGATACCAGTAGCGCACTCCTCTCCATTGTGACAACCAAAAATATCTCCAGGCATGCCAAACATCCCTTAGGGGACAAAATCACCTTCCCCCCTTTTAGACCAGGGCTCAAAATTGATCGTGTGGTATGTTTGGAAAGGGAGCAAGAAGTCTCTGCTTCTGCGTACAGATGGCCCTAGTGTGGGGAAGACGGGAATGATGCATTTAATACCAGGACAGATGGTCCTGCCCTGTACATTCCCATCGGAGCCCTTGCCTGCCATGGAAATTCCATCTCACAAATGGGTTTCTGTTTGTGCAGGTGACTGCACACACACACAGGGAAGAATTTGCCCTTTTCTCTGGATCTGCACGCCTAGAAATCCAGCCTAGGGTCAGGCTCTCTTTTAAGTTGCCTGGGAACAACAGGCGCTTTCGGATGGCCCACTCCCCCAACCTGAGTTTTGTTGGCTTTTCTCTCTTTCCTTTTTTCTCCCTGCCTTTCTCCCCAGCCCCCTCTTTCTTTCTTCTAAGAGTGATGTGCTAGGCTGGGAATCTGGGGCCATGGGAGGACTGTGCTCAACTGAATGGGAATGTGGAAGGGGTTGTTGGCTTCTGAGGTCTCTAGAGAACACTTGAGCAGCATAAATGTATGGCATTTAGAACTCTCTGCTGACTCTGAGTCTCCTTGTTTTTTCTATCAGCTCCACCACCCATCTGTTCCTCTCACTTTCACTGAGAGGTAATTGCAGCCAGCAATCTCAGGTGGACCTGCCAGGACACAGGCTCTGCAAAGCGCACATCCTTACACATCAATGGAAACCACCATGCTTGTTTCCCCTGCTTGTTGATTCATTATCTCAGTTTGGCATTTCCATGAGACTCATATTGGCAAAGTGCTGTTCAATCTCTAGCATTTCTTATACCCCAGCCTTTCAAAACTACATTAAAATGCCAGCATGTGAAGCAGTTGAGACCCAGTGGGGTTAATCTGCTTGATGGAGGACTTGCCTCTCGTGGTCAGTTGGACTGAAAGTGCAGCTCCCAGGCCAAGCAGCCATAGGCACAAGCAGAATAGGCTGTGGCCTCTGCACTGTACTTTGATCAATGTCAAAACCCCTCTTCTCAAAAGTCTCTTCTGCATTCAGATGCGATACTGCCCACGATTCTTTGAGTTTTGCAGGAAGGTGGTGGGTGTTAAGTCCTACTTTCCACCATGGTCACCCTGGCTTATGGTGTCTTGTGTGAGGTGCTGGAGCCTGAATAGGCAAGGATCATCCCCATGGGGGCAGCTACGCTGGGGTGAGGGCAGTGGCAGTGGTGACATGGCAGGGGATGTCAGTGCTGGGCAGGGCAGGATATCTGCATGGGGGGTACAGGGAACTGGTGCTGGGTGTTGGAGCTCCTGCAGTGTGAGGTCTGTGTCTCAGGGTAGGGGGCAGGGGCAGCACTGGTCCAACAGGAAGTAAAAGGGCCCAACAAAGTGAGGAGGGCATCTGTGCAGGGGCAGGGGAAGAGCAGTGGCAGACATAGGCAACCATTCATAGGTGGGTTGATCAAATGAGTAAATGCATAGAGGGCCAAGGAAGCCAGGTTTCTCAGAGAAGGGAGTTACAAATATGGAGAGGGAGAAAACTCAAATGAATTCAGTGGTGGTGGGTCAAAACTGGAGATATTGGTGTCAATTTATGATTATATGTATATATTTTATAAAGATATAAAAAGACATAGAAATATAGCCGTAGGTGTGTGTATGTATGACTATACATAAATGTATCTATGTCCATATATTCCTTAGCCCTGCCACTGAGAGGGGCTGGGAGCAGCAACAGCCTCCATGCAATGAGCACATTTTACACCCAGATCTTGGCTTCTAAATATAATTATTTACTGAAAGGAACCAGGGCTCCTTGGAGAAATGGCTGATTCTAGGCACTAGGGCAGGGGACATACAAGATTATGGTAAAGTGTCCAGTTTTTTGTGTTGGAAGGCTATTAGGCATATTGGAGGAAGTGTGGACCAGCGGGGAAGGTTGGATTGCTGTTTTGGCCCACTGAGGCTGCTCTGCCACCTGATGAGGCTCAGTTGGAGATACCCAGGGCGTTTGGTTATATGGGTCTGACATGCTGGGGAGATGTGTGAGCTAAAGCTGTGCATTTGGATTTCATCAGACAATGGTGATGGTTGAAACGGTGGGATTGAACAAGACCACCCAAGGAGAGTCTGTGGAGTAGGAAGGGAAGAGGGTCGAGAATGGAGCCTGCAGACTGGCCAACACGGCAAAACTCCGTTTCTACTAAAAATACCAAAAAATTAGTCAGGTGTGGTGGCGGGTGCCTGTAGTCCCAGCTACTTGGGAGGCTGAGGCAGGAGAATCACTTGAACCCGGGAGGTGGAGGCTGAATTGAGTGGAGATGGCACCACTGCACTCCAGCCTGGGCGACAGAGTGAGACCCTGTCTCAACAAAAAAAAAAAAAAAAAAAAAAAAAAAGAATGGAGCCTGGTGGAACTCCAAGGTGCAAAGGGCAGTGTAAGAAGAGATCCAGTGAAGGAGAAAGAAGAAGCACTGCAGGAAAGCAGGAGGAGAGCCAGAGGGAAGAAATATGCTAGGCTCTGGCATCATCTCGGAGACAGAGGCGAGGAGACGTGAAGTGGGGTTCCATAGCAACATTCATGCATTGGGGAGGGGCTCGAGCCCCAGATCTTTTCTCAACCGCTTCTAGAGGACTTGGCTGAGAGCGCTGCGCTGTTGAATGCACTGGCTCCTTTCTCTTATTTGTTCTGATGAAAGGACATGCCTGAATTGCCCCCTCTGACATCAATTATCTTTGCCCATAATGGTGAAGCGTGGTGTCCTTCATCAATAGATGTGTTTATTGATAATAGTGATAGCTAGGAGCCACTCTGTTTCACAGAAGAAAGTGAAAACAGAGACAATATTTCTGAAAACAACTCATTCCTGTGTGTTTGTGTTGTTTTGGTTATGGGTTTGGTATTGGGTAGATGGTGCTTTAATAAATAAAAATCCATTCTTCGATAAATAAGATCCATCCTTTGATAAATTAAAAACTCCATCTTTTAAGGATCTTAATTACTAACAACCCAGTTGATTGTGCGGTTGCTTCTGGTGACATAAAAGCCATTAATAAATGTTCCAAAAGTCCTGACAGCCCCATGAATGGGTGTGTGAACTTCACACATAGACGGACTGTTGACAATGAGCTGGTGTGTGTGTATGTTGGTTGGGGCACGGGAGGGCTAGAAATAGTGCCAATTTGGACCTGGGGCAATCCAGGCTCTGCTGCTGCCTTTGTTACTGAGTATGTAACCTTGGACTAGTCCTGAGTTAAGTTCCTCACCTGGAAAAACAAGGGGGTGGTTTGCAGTATCTGCATGATTTTTTCAAGCTCTAAGTCTTAATGATCAGCACAGGTTGGTCTGACTTTACCAATAAGAAAGTGTTTTTAAGAAAACTCCAAGCTGCATCCTTTCATGTCTTTTATAAAATACTCCAGTTTCTGGGGAAAAATATAACATATACATATGTTGTAACGTATAACATATAACAAATTGCCATATTTACAAATGTTTCTTGCAGTTCAATAAAAGAAATGAACATAGAGTATGAAAAAACAATCCATCAAAAAATACAAGCAACTGTTAACATAAAAGAATGTCCAACCTCATTAGGAATCAAATAAATGCAAATTAAAACAAGGTATCTTTTATCATCTATCAAATTTGGGAATTTAAGAAACTGAAGATGTTGTAGAAAAAGAAACATATATATGCTGTGAAAAAAAACTTTATATACTGTTGATGTTGGTATTAGTATAATTGGCATGGTTATTTTGGATGACAGTTTGTTAATACACATTTAAATCTTGAAGAATGTTTATACCCTTTGGTCTAGCAATTCCACTTTTAGAAATATGTCCTAGGGGAATAATTAGAGATGTGCACAAAATTTGCATCCATATAAATTCATTACGGTGCTTTGTTTTTAAAAATAGCGGTGAAAAATCAGAAGCAAATGGATATGTCCAAGGCTAGGGGATTATTAAAAATGAATAATGAAAGCTGGGCACCGAGGCTCACGCCTGTAATCCCAGCACTGCAGGAGGCCAAGACAGGAGAATCAGTTGAGTCCAAGAGTTTGAGACCATCCTGGGCAACATGGCAAAACCCTGTCTCTACAAAAAATACAAAAAATCAGCTGGCATGGTGGCAAGTGCTCTAGTCCCAGCTACCTGGGAGGCTCACTTAAGCCCAGGAGACTGAGGCTTCAGTGAACTGTGATCTCACTGCTGCACTCCAGCCTCGTTGACAGGGTGAGACCCTGTCTCAAAATTATAAATATATAAATAAATAAGTAAATAAATCATGATACCTTCAGTTAGTGATACTGAAGTCATACTTTTAGAGTATATACTGACATGAGTAAATGTTTGCAATATGATACTGAGTAAAAAATGGTAGAAAGAAAGGATACCAAAAGATTATAAAATGCAATCTCAATTTTAAAAACGAGTGTGTGTAAGACATTGAACAAAGACCAATGGAATATCCTAAATGTTGAATCAGGTTAATTTTTAATAGTAGTTGTATGTGTGGATTTTCTGAATTTTCTTCAATGAGCACATACTGCTTTAAAATTAGAAGAAAGGTGATAAACATTTAAAAGAAAATATCCCCATTTTGTGTTAAGATTAAAGAGGCTATAAAATGAGCCCTGCTGGGACTGTAACTGCCTAAAGGGTTCTCTTTGCCTGCTGCCCAGACAGAGCCGATTTATCAAGACGGGGGAATTGCGACAGAGAAAGAGTTTAATTCATACAGAGCCAGCTAAACTAGAGACCAGAGTTTTACCACTCAAATCGGTCTCCCTGAAAATCCAGAGACTGGGTTTTTTTGTTTGTTTGTTTGTTTGTTTTTGAGACGGAGTCTTGATCTGTCACCTCGGCTGAAGTGCAGTGGCTAGTTCTCGGCTCACTGCAAGCTCCGCCTCTCGGGTTCACGCCATTCTCCTGCCTCAGCCTCCCAAGCAGCTGGGACTACAGGCGCCCGCTACCACGCCCGGCTAATTTTTCTGTATTTTTAGTAGAGACGGGGTTTCACCATGTTAGCCAGGATGGTCTCGATCTCCTGACCTTGTGATCCGCCCGCCTCGGCCTCCCAAAGTGCTGGGATTACAGGCCTGAGCCACCACCCCCGGCCGGAGACTGGGGTTTTTTTAAGGATAATTTGGTGTGTAGGGCACCAGGGAATGTGGAGTGCTGATTGGTCAGGTTGGAGGATGGAGTCACAGGAAGTTCAAGCGGTTTGTTTTTGCAGTCTTCTGTTTCTGGGCAGGATCACAGAACTGGTTGAGGCAGATTATCTGTCTGAGTGGCACCAGCTGGTGCATCAGAATGCAGGGTCTGAAAAATGTCTTGAGCACAAATAACAGGTTTTACAACAGTGATGTTATTCCTAGGAGTAATGGGGAGGTAGAGAATCTTGTAGCCTCTGGCTGCATGACTCCTAAACCATAATTTTGAATCTTGTGCCTAACTTGTTAGTCTTACAAAGGCATTCTGGTACCCAGGCAAGAAGTGGGTTTGTTTTGGGAAAGGGCTGTTATTGTCTTTGTTTCCAAGTTAAACTATAAACTAAGTTTCTTCCAAAGTTAGTTCAGGCTATGCTCAGGAATGAACAGGGGCAGCTTAGAGTTTAGAAGCAAGATGGAATCAGTTAGGTGAGATCTCACACTGTCGTAATTTTCTCACTGTTATAATTTTTGCAAAGGTGGTTTCAGGGTAATCATTTTTTTGGTGGCAGAGCTCTTTGAACAGGCAGGAGTGGTTTGATCAGTCCCTGCGGACTGCTTCACAGTGGACTACTTCACATGCAGAGACCACATAGTGGCAAAGTCACAACTAGAAATTAAACTAGTCTTATTTTTTTTTCTTTTTTTGAGATGGAATCTCACTCTGTTGGCCAGGCTAGAGTGCAGTGGCGCGATCTTGGCTCACTGAATCCTCTGTCTCCGGGGTTCAAGTGGTTCTCCTGCCTCTGCTTCCGAGTAGCTGGGATTACAGGTACATGCCACCACGCCTGGCTAATTTTCGTATTTTTAGTAGAGACAGGGTTTTACCATGTTGGCCAGGCTGGTCTTGAACTCCTGACCTCAGGTAATTTGCCTGCCTCGGTCTCCCAAAGTGCTGGGATTACAAGTGTGAGCCACTCCACCCAGCCTAAACAAGTCTTAATAAAAAATATTCCCTACAATATGGTGACTTTAATTCCTTAAATAGGAAAGGTTAGAGGCAGACTAGATTAGAAAACTGAAGTATAGAGAGGCTATAAACGGTAAAGTCTTAAAAATAGGATTAGGCCCCAGAGTGTAGTGTAGAGAGCTCTGGGCTAAGACCAGGCACGCTGGGCCACAGGGCTTCTCAAACTGGCTGTGAAGGTTGGCCTGCCTCACAGGCTCTCCAACAACCACTCACTGTCCTGTAAAGTTGAGGGGTTTGGTAGAACAGTGATTTCCAGACTACGACTCCTCCTCCTCCTCCTCCCTCCTCCTCCCTCTTCCTCCTCCTCCCTCTTCCTCCTCCTCCCTCTTCCTCCTCCTCCCTCTTCCTCCTCCTCCCTCCTCCTTCCTCTTCCTCCTCCTCCCTCTTCCTCCTCCTCCCTCCTCCTCCCTCCTCCTCCTTCTTCCTCCTCCTCCCTCTTCCTCCTCCTCCCTCTTCCTCCTCCTCCCTCTTCCTCCTCCTCCCTCTTCCTCCTCCTCCCTCCTCCTTCCTCTTCCTCCTCCTCCCTCTTCCTCCTCCTTCCTCCTCCTCCCTCTTCCTCCTCCTCCTCGTTCCTTCTCCTTCTCCCTTCTTCTCCTTCCCCTTCTCCCTTCTTCTCCTTCTCCTCCCTTCTCCCTTCTTCTTCTTTCTTCTTACTGTCTCAGCTCATGATCAGAAGTCAAGTGACCTGGATTTCTGCCTGGCCAGCACTGTGATTAAGATCCACATAAGTTTCTGGGCACTACAGCCCTGCAGGACCCAGGGAGCACCAGACACACTGGAGCAAAGGCAGTTGGTAGGCCCTTGGGCTGTGCAAAACGGTGGCTCTGAGCCTGGCATGTTTTTTAATCCTTAGGTTTTTCCCTCTAAAAAGGGGGCAATGATGTCATCCTTATCAGCCTCCCAAGCTGATTTCAAGGCTCCAAAGCTAGGATGGAAGGAAAGGTGCTTTGGCCCCAAGAGCCCCACACTGCGATATTCTCACAGTCTAACTTATTTCTTTCTCCCTAGACATCCCTTTTGTGAGAAGAAAGAGAGGAGGGAAGATGCTCTGTGATGCTGCCAGTAATGCTGACCAGTCGTGGTGCTGTCACCTCCTTGGCTGTCTTTGCAATCTGTTCCCAACTGAGGTTTCCGTTGCAGTGTAATTGACCACTCCAGAGGCCACTGAGGGCTGTCAGGATGAGCTATCCTTCCACCCTAGGCTGTCACTGCCAGGTAAACATGCATCCCTGCAAATGCAAGTGCTGTGTAAGAAAAATGATTGGTGGCCGGGTGTGGTGGCTGATGCCTGTAATCCCAGAACTTTGGGAGGCTGAGGCAGGAGGATGGCTTGAGCCCAGGAGTTTGAGACCAGCCTAGGCAACATGGTGAGACCCCATCTCTGTAAGAAATAAACAACAACGACAACAAAAATTAGCTGTCATGGTCGTGAGTGCCTGTAGTCCCAGCTACTCAGGAGGCTGAGGTGGGAGGATCACTTGAGCCCAGGAAGTCAAGGCTGCAGTGAGCTATGACTGCACCACTGCACTCCAGTTTGGGCGACAGAGCAAGACCCTGTTTCAAAACAAAAAAAAAAAAAGATAATGAGGCCGGGCGCGGTAGCTCACGCCTGTAATCCCAGCACTTTGGGAGGCCTAGGCGGGTGGATCACGAGGTCAGGAGTTCATGACCAGTCTGGCCAAGATGGTGAAACCCCATCTCTACTAAAAATACAAAAATTAGGTGGGTCTGGTGGCAGGTGCCTGTATTCCCATCTACTTGGGAGGCTGAGGCAGGAGAATCGCTTGAACCCGGGTGGGAGAGGTTGCAGTGAGACGAGATCGCGACACTGCAGTCCAGCCTGGGCGATAGAATGAGACTCCATCTCAAAAAATAATAATAATAAAAATGAAAAATGTTTGGCATGTCTGGGCAGAGAGCCTCTGGTCCTAGAATTGAGTTGACCCAGAGAGAAGTTACCCTACTGATTCACCCTGCAGTGCAAGTGCCTACCTCGTCTGCATGGCTTTCTGAGATCTCAACTGTGTGGTCTTCTCTCTGCTGTTGGGGAAGGCTCACTGAGCCAACATTAAATTATTCTGAGCTAGACTGTTTTGTCAGCTAGCAGCAATTACCCTTCTACTCTCCTCACACTTCCCAACCTCAAATATCCCCGTCAGTCATCCACCGACAGAGATGAAGAATCCACAAAATGACCAAGGAGCTGGGGGAGGAAAGGGCTAGGGTGACGAGCACGTAGGGCCGGCTGTTGTCAAGGCGTTTCTCGCCATCTGCTATTTCACTTCAGAGACCGAAACTCAGTTAGTTGGGTAAGACTGGGAATGTGATTTTTAGCAATGTGTTCGTTTAAATAGAACCCCGCTATAAAAACAATTTGGAGGATTATGATTCGTTTTTGAATGAGAACTAGTTTTAATGGAATTTTTTATGTGCATTCCAATCATGACTAAAATCCGCATCATGATCAAAGTCTGCCTGAGTACTGTATGTGCTTCATGAGTTGTGCTCTAACCATTAGAAACCCATGTTTATTCAGTGTGATGCCCTGCACTGAAAGTGGTGGTTTTCTCTCGTGGGGAAGCAGAGTGTATTCTTAGAACTGTTATAATGGGCTTTATTTCTTGAAACAGTTTGATAAGTATTTATTAAATGCCTACTGTGTGCAAGTGTTGGAGATTCAGATGCAAAAAGGATAAGGTCCTGGTTTCAAGGAGTTTGCTGTTTAGTGGGTGTATTAGGCTGCTCTGACTGCCGTAACAAAATACTATGGACTGGGTGACTTACACAACAGAAATTTATTTTCTGACAGTTCTGGAGGCCAGAAGTCCAAGATCGAGGCACCATCAGGGCTGGTCTGGTGAGGGCTCTCCTCCTGGTTTGCAGAAGGCTGCCTTCTCCCTCTGTCCGTACATGGCTTTTCCTCTGTGCCCTCACAGAGAGAGATCTCTTATGTCTCTTCCCCTTCTTACAAGGACACCACTTCTATTGGATTAGGGCCCCACTCTTAGGACCTTATTTAGCCATAATTACCTCCCTACAAGGCCCTATCACGGAATAGAGTCACATTGAGGATTAGGACTTCAACATATGAATTTTGGAAAGGAACACAATTCCGTCCACAACAGTCAATAAGATAGAATTTTAACTCTGAGGCCAGGCACAGTAGCTCTCACCTGTAATCCCAGCACTTTGGGAGGCCGAAGCAGGGGGATTGCTTGAGGTCAGGAGTTTGAGACCAGCCTGGCAACACTACAAAAAATTAAAAACAAAATTAGCCAGGTGTGATGGTGCATGCCTGTTGTCCTAGCTGTTCAGGAGGCTGAGAGGGGAGGATTGCTTGGGCCTAGGCGTTTGAAGCTGCAGTGAGCTATGATTGCACCATTGTACTCTAGCCTGGTCAACAGAGTGAGACTATCTCTAAACTTTTTTTTTAATTAAAAAATTTTAACTCTGCTCTGTTACAAGGAGAAATGTCTTGGGTATGAACATAGCAAGATCCCATCTCTACAAAAATAAAAATAAAACACAAGCCAGGTGTGGTAGCATGCACCTGTAGTCCCAGTGATTTGGGAGACTGAGGCAGGAGTGTCACCTGAGCCCAGGAGTTCAACCTGCAATTAGTTACGACCACACAGCTGCACTCTAGCCTGGGCAACAGAGCAAGACCCTATCTCTAAAAAAAAAAAAAATTAATGAAAGAAGATGCAATTTGAAACACCTTTCTCAGATGAATTTTGTGAATTTATTTGGAAACTTTTGGGGAAAAGAAGAAAAGTTGAATACAGAAATAGAAACTGGTATTGTAAAAGGAAAGGGTAGGACAGGCCGCTTGGGAGAATGGGTCAGTAGTAAAAATAGAGCATGCCTTGAATCTGGGATGAGCAAGCAGGGTGACAGAGAAGGGGAGGTGACCTGGGGTAACTGAGAGCTCTCTCCACACAGCAAGAAGTTGCAGCTGAAGGATGTGGTCCATGAGAGATCCCAGGGCATGGACCAGAGGCAGAAAGAGGATCTTGTCAGTAACCTCAAAAACTCAGATTAGGTCCTGAATTTACATCTCTGGTCTTTGGTTTAGGTTTGTAATTAAAAGATGAAAGCACTTGGCTTCCTTGCATAAGCGACTTTGGTTTTGCCATGGCTGTCTACCTGTGTTGGCCAACATGGGAGCCCCGAGTCACATGAGGCTCCTGAGCATAGGGAACCAGGCTCATCGGAAGTGAGACGCACTGCAAGAGTGAAATACCCGCTGCATCTGGGGGACTTAATGCATGGAAAAGAACATGAAATACCTCATCCATATTTTTGGTATTGATGACGTGTTGAAATAATATGTTAAACACATTAGGCTAAATAAAGTATGTTGTTAAAATGGATTTTGCTGATTTCTTTTTACTTTCTTTAACATGGCTATTAGAACTTCACTTGCACAGGTGGCCCACGTTGTGTTTCTGTTGGACGGCGCTGGTCCAGGCCCTTGTTACCCCTACCTTTTGTGTACTTTGAATTTTCTTCCCTCTCTCCTCTCTCTCCAACACCAGCAGCAGCAGGAGCAACAAAACACCAGTCTCTGAAGTGCATGCTGGCCACTGTATCGCCTCCCACCCTCCTTGCTGTGGTTGGTTCGGACCCCTGGGCTGCTGTCCCAAATTCTTTGACGATTTCAGCACCTGGATTACAGCCATGTTTTCCAACAATATTCCTGGTCTCCAACACTATTTCTCAGCGATTTCAGCATCTGTGGATAATTCTTCCAGCGCTGTGGCTCCAGGTTCTGCTCTCAGCTCAAATGATCTTATCCTCCACTCTCCCTCAGCCCTTCTTTTCCACAGTCACACTCTGCACTTAATACTGATAACCCCAAAACTACACTGCCCCAAGCTCAGTTTTAAGCGTCACGTTCTCCAGCCCCCACCTCCTCCTTCCCCTTCAGTGCCTTTAGTACGGGGACTTCAATGATTCCCTGACATCGCTGGGACCTCCGATATGTAGCTCCTATTTCCTGTTCACGTCTGTTACCTCCCTCGTGCCCTCATTTTTCTCCTAACCCCATTGGGCTCCAGAGTCCATCATCGTAGCCCTTCCCTTCTATGTGCTTTGCTTCCTTTGACCCCCACTCTGTGTCGTACCCGCCTGGTAAACCCCAGCCCTGGTTAAATCCACCTCTCCTCTTTCTCCATGTCAGCACCTGGACAGCTGAACTAAGCCGTAGAGAAGCACAGGTGAGGCTGAGTAGTCTCTCCCAGGTTCCCGAGCACTAAGCTGGGTGGGCTCTAGGTTGGCCTGGCTGGAGATCCTGCACTTTGTGTATGTCCCTAGCCCTCTCTTTCCCTCATTTATTTCACATCGTGCCCTCTCTCCTTAAACCCTGAACATCTCCTCACTCTCAGCTGATGACCTTGCTCCTTACTTTACTGTAAAAGAGATACTGCACTTTCAGAAGACAACTTCTCGCCTTGGGCACTCCCACAACCACATCTACCCACCTCACCGGATCTGCAGCCACACACCCTGCCTTCCCCTTCACCAGGTATAAATTATGCTGGGGCAAGGCTGTGACTCCTCCCAGCTCTAGACCCCTACTTCCTGACTCCTCAGTTATTTGCTTTCTATCCATGTATAATTCTTATCCATGTATCACTTCTCAACCCCACAGCCCCCAAGAGGGTTGTCTACACTCACTGTCTTCACCTGTTCTCCTCCCATTCTCTCTCAACCACTTGCATCAGGCGTTCATTTTGTCCAGTCTGCTGAAAATACTCCTACCAAGGTCAGCAATGGCTCCACTCCCATGGTCAATATCAAGTTCCAGGTCTCAGCCCACTTGGACTTGCAGTAGAATTTAGCCCAGTTGATTCCACTTTCTTCCCCTTGAACTCGTTCTTACTTGGCCTCCTGGGAGCGCTTCTTCCCCAGTTGTCCTCCTGCCTCTCTGTCAGGCCATCCGCAGTTTCCTCTCCTTCTTCCTCCTCATCTCCCCAGCCTCTAACTTTGAAATGCCTCAAGGCCCAGTCCTTGAATGTCTTCTCCTTTTTAATGGCCCGTATTTCACAGATACTCTCATCTTGCCTCACAGATACCCTCATCTTGCCTCACGGCCTCAAATTCCACCTGTTTGCATACAACACCCACATTTATATCCCCAAGCTACAACTTTCCCCCGGCTCCTGACGCTCCCCTGGACATGGCCTGGCTGCCTCACAGGCTTCTCGAACTCCACAGGCCCTGCTAACCCGCTTCACCTGCACCTGTCCATTCAGCAAATGGCTAAACACGTATTCTCTCTTTCTACCGCAACACGTATCTCTTCCGTCAGTGAATCAAATCAAAGACCTCCCACCAGATAGTACTACCTCTGCCACAACCTGGTTTATGCTAACATCCTCCCTGTGTCTAGGCCAGTGCCTTCACCTCCCGCCTGGCCTCCTCCTTCCTGCCATGGCCCCTAGAGTGTCACCTGAACACAGGGGCCATACCGAGGCTGTTCACGCCTCAGTCCCCCAAGTTAACCACATTCCTCCTCTCAGAACCTCCTGTGGTTTATTGTCTCACTGGGGGTAAAAGCACCAGCCCACAAAGCCCGTTTGGACCTGGTCGCCAAAGACCCCTGCCTTCAGCACCTGACTGTTCTCCTTGCCGGGCCGTTCCTGCCTTGCTGGCCTTTCTGCAGTTCTTCACTCCTGGCTGCCTCCTGCTTCTGGAACTTCGAACTTGCTGTTTCTTTTGCCTGGAATACTTTTCCCCCAAGAACCTGCTGGCCTCGGTCGCCTACTTCCTTCGTGTCTTTGCCCAAGTGTGACCTCATGAGTGAGACGTTTCCCATCACACTATGGACGATGGAACCCCCAGGTCCCTGCCACTCCTTTCGTTTAATGCTGCTTTACTTTTTTCCATAGAACTGTTCACGCACTGACATCAGTTTGATTGTTGTTGCTGTTGTTGTATTTTGCTTGACTGCCTCCCCACTGGGATGCAGACTCCACCAGGCCGGCACTTTGTTTTATTTACTGCCATGTCCCAGTGCCTAGCACAGTGCCTGGCATGGGCTAAATGTGTGGGGGGAGAATTTGGGGAACATGGTGGTCTTACTTGCAAACTTCTAACAAGGCCTGGTCTCTACAGCAGGGCTTTGGTTAGGTATGACAGGGCATGCGAGCTCTCATCCTGTGTGGGTTCTTATCCGGGTCTCTGTCTACTAATTATGAAGTAAAAGGAAGCTCTCCTCCAGTGAAAGTAATTTCCTGCATCCCATTAGAACAGCTGAGGGAAGTGTCAGTGGGATAGGTGTGATTGGGACCACGGAGGCAGTGTCCTCCTGGGTGCCTGGATCACATCGCTGGAAGGAAACACCTGTTTCGCCAACCCAAAGGCTACCTGCTGGTCCAGGGTCCAGGCCCGGCTGTACTGAGATCACAGCTCAGGGCCCTGCACATGCTGGGGCTCTGCTGACTTGATTCTAGAAATGTCTAATATCACCAGAGCCATTCAAGTGCCACAAAATAACACATTTATGTATTATTCCGCTTCAGGTGAGCTCAGGAGGAAAAGACAGATATCTATTCACTAAAAATATTCTTTTGATTGGCCGGCACGGTGGCTTACACCTGTAATCCCAGCACTTTGGGAGGCTGAGGCAGGTGGATCACCTGAGGTCGGGAGTTCAAGACCAGCCTCACCAACATGGTGAAACCCCGTCTCTACTAAAATACAAAAAATTAGCCAGGCATTGTGGCACGCGCCTGTAGTCCCAGCTACTCAGGAAGCTGAGGCAGGAGAATCGCTTGAACCTGGGAGGCGGAGGTTGCAGTGAGCTAACATCTCGCCACTGCACTCCAGCCTGGCGACAGAGCAAGTCTCTGTCTCAAAAAAAAAAAAAAAGTTATTTTGATCAACTTCTTATGGACAAAGTTCAGAAAGCAAAGAACAATGTTTTACTACATACACATACACATGCATGCACACAAACTAGAAAAAAAATTTTTTTTGAGTGCTTTGTCTGGCATCTGGCGATGGTGTTTCCCGCACCATCTGGCCTGTGGTCTGTGGGGACGTACATACGTCTTGTTAGGGCTCTCCATCCAGTCCACACATCAATGGCTTGCCTGGCTTACGTAGTCTGAGCAGGTGCCCAGCTTTGTCGCAGATATTGAAGCCGTGTAAAATAAATGCCTTTTGATTGTTCACACTTTAAGCAATATTGGTACAGTATTAAACCCATTGTCCCAGGCACTCCCTCTCCTTACTGCTTATGGCACTTCATGTATTAAAAAATTACAGTGGCAGCATTGCCCAGACATGCGTTTTGTCATCAAGTCTTAATGCAGTCAACCTGGTCCCTCAGGCAAATGAATGCAGGCACAGAAGATGAAATGATTTTCAAAATGCCATTAGGAAAGCTCAGGCCAGAACTGGAAATGGGTCCCGCACAGGGCACTCGGCCACTCTTGCCTGGCCATCTCCTTTTTGGCACTAAGCCACAAGCACACAATGATATAGAATGAATGGTTATCACTGGGGATCCAGAAGGGTCATTCAATCAGTTCTCAGTCTTATCAGGTCTAAGTTCCTTTCTTATCAGGTCCTAAAGGCCTAATCTTATCATTGTGACAAAGATAACTGTAGAGTCTGTTAAACTTTTTTTAAATAACATGAAGATTATGACTTATAGCTGAATTTCTCCCTTTTATTCCAATTCAACAATTTTCATGGCTTTTTGTGTTTGTTTTGTTCTGGACATATTTACAGAAAATTACCTGAAGAGTTCCAGCCTGAGGCCTCCTCATGGATGGGTCAAACGTGACATCATTTGTTGTTGAGGAACCCACGAACATCTCAACTGGCAGGAACGCCTCAGTCGGGAATGCACATCGGCAAATCCCCATCGTGCACTGGGTCATTATGAGCATCTCCCCAGTGGGCTTTGTTGAGAATGGGATTCTCCTCTGGTTCCTGTGCTTCCGGATGAGAAGAAATCCCTTCACTGTCTACATCACCCACCTGTCTATCGCAGACATCTCACTGCTCTTCTGTATTTTCATCTTGTCTATCGACTATGCTTTAGATTATGAGCTTTCTTCTGGCCATTACTACACAATTGTCACATTATCAGTGACTTTTCTGTTTGGCTACAACACGGGCCTCTATCTGCTGACGGCCATTAGTGTGGAGAGGTGCCTGTCAGTCCTTTACCCCATCTGGTACCGATGCCATCGCCCCAAGTACCAGTCGGCATTGGTCTGTGCCCTTCTGTGGGCTCTTTCTTGCTTGGTGACCACCATGGAGTATGTCATGTGCATCGACAGAGAAGAAGAGAGTCACTCTCGGAGTGACTGCCGGGCAGTCATCATCTTTATAGCCATCCTGAGCTTCCTGGTCTTCACGCCCCTCATGCTGGTGTCCAGCACCATCTTGGTCGTGAAGATCCGGAAGAACACGTGGGCTTCCCATTCCTCCAAGCTTTACATAGTCATCATGGTCACCATCATTATATTCCTCATCTTCGCTATGCCCATGAGACTCCTTTACCTGCTGTACTATGAGTATTGGTCGACCTTTGGGAACCTACACCACATTTCCCTGCTCTTCTCCACAATCAACAGTAGCGCCAACCCTTTCATTTACTTCTTTGTGGGAAGCAGTAAGAAGAAGAGATTCAAGGAGTCCTTAAAAGTTGTTCTGACCAGGGCTTTCAAAGATGAAATGCAACCTCGGCGCCAGGAAGACAATTGTAATACGGTCACAGTTGAGACTGTCGTCTAAGAACTGTGAGGGAAGTTGTGGATAAAAATGGTGGAGCACAGGTCATTTTTAGTTTGTGCTTGGAATATGACTTAAGTATCTCCTAAATGTGATACAGAAGGACATCTCATCCCATATGCATGAGATACTAATTAATGATGAAATTGAACTCTTGTACTGTATCTTCTGGAAATGACCTGTCATTTCTGTACTTGACAAAGACTCTATTTCTTTCAGCTCTTTTGGCAGCATCTTACCATGAACCATAAAAATGACTTTTGCAGGAAGATTTACAGATGTGTACGGGACAAGGTAACAAAACTATTTGTTGGAACTTGAGGAGGCAGCTTGATGTAGCAGGAAGAACAAGGGTCGCTTCCTGTGTGACCTCAGGCAAGTTGTTAAACCTCTCAGAGCCTCATTTTCTCACTCATAAAATGGTCGCGGCAATAGTCTATACCTCCTTGGTCTGCTGTGAGGATGAAATGAGAAGATGAGGCTTGTAAAGTACCTGGCACATTGTGGATGTTCAACAAATATCAGTCTCTCCTCACTCCCTTCAATGGTAGACAAGATATAAATTTTTGTTTTGTAAAGCACACACACACACACACACACAGCTCTATCATGCACAGAAGTTATTATGTGTTTTTACACATTGAATGTAAATTTACGAAGGTCTTCTTCTTGCTTGCAGCATGAAAGCATTTCATGGCATTACACCTCTATTGAAAAACATCGCGGATGTTATGATCTAACAAGCCGTGTGCTAGTGCATCATTTCAGGTTGTGAAGAAATACATTTGGCCACCAGTAGAGGAGTTTCTCGTGGCTCCCCTTCCCTCTGTGGGAATACTAGATGAAATGAAAGTCTGTGTTTTGAAATCCTTTGATTGCATAAACATTTTTACGAATGGAGTTGAATTTATGACTTCCTGGGGGTGACTGGGACCTTCCTCCCCCATGAAGAGGTGGGTTATTTGTAGCCAGAGTTCTCACCTGCAGCCAAGTGCGGGTCTCTGCACCTGTCTGCCTCCTCTCCTCCTGAGGCTTTTTTTTTTTTTTTTTCATCACACCTGGAAGGAGGCTCAGTGGCAAGGGCTAATGAAAATGTGGTCACATCCTGGAGGACTCTGATATTTTTGCTCATGACAGATCCTTGCATGACTTCCTCAGAATCTTTACTCAGCACTCCAGGGTGGGCTCTGCCTCTTGCCTGCCATGAGTTGCCCTCCAGACACTGCACGTCCTGGGTTTTAGCTGTGAAGCCCGTCGCATAGCTATGTTTATTTCCTTCTGTCCCTTCTAGGAGTTCCACAAAAGGGCAATATGTCACATGATTCTACAGGTTGTAAAATGTTCAAGTCCATAGAAATGAGCCCGATCGTATTTATTTTAACCATTTGCTCTTTAAAAGGTCAGAGAGGCAGTGATGTAATGGTTCTCTGTTGCTGCTTGTCCTTCCCCATCCTCTTCCTTTCTCAAAAGAAATGATGTGGGGCAGCTTCGCTGGGGGAGAGGAGTCTGTCCCCTCGAGCAAGGACCCCACTGCCAGCCAAGCTTGGATGCAGGAGGCTTTTCAGTGGGTGACAACATCTGATTCAGAAACAAGGCAGCTTTGCTTTCAGGAGCCCAGATGGGGTGTGGAGCAATGACATTTAGAATGATCTTGTTTTTGGTTGAAAACAGAGCATTTTCCCTGGGAAAGAACAGAATATGGAGATCAGAGCAACTCCCCTCTGTTTCCTGTCCTCTCCTGTGTGTGCTGTGTGCTGGCCTCTGGGGTAGGGAAAGGGGGCCAACCTCGTCTCATCTCTAAGGGGATCTTAGTCTCAAAGAGGACCTTAAAGACTATCAGATACAAGGAATTTCTACTAAGGAAAATATGGTGAACTAATAGGAAGCCCCTATTTATTGTTTTTCTGCAGATAAAGTGGGGAAATCGAATGTGATAATGAATATAAAAATTATTCTAACCTTTTAAAATGATGCCTTACCAAGAGGTAGGAGGTAGGATTCAGAGTTTGGCAGGGTTATAAAGACTAATTTCTTTCTCTCTTCCCCCAAACCCATTCCCAAAGTGAACTGTAAGGTTAAAACTATAACAAGAAGATTTAAGTAAATTTGCAAATATGTAGAGAATACTAAATCATTTGTATCCTTTAGGCATTCAGACAATTTGCCTAAGTCATTGTAGGTTACTAGGTGCCACTTCCGAGAATTCCCTGGGGATGGGGAGGAGATTGTTTGGATAATGCCTGTCCTAACTGAACGGGAAGGGTTTGTAGCATTCCTACTACAAAGATTCATGCACAGCCTTCTCTGCAGAACACCATGATGTGGACAAGGCAAAGACGGGGAAGCGGAAGCCGCTGTCTATGTCATAGGAGAGAGAGACACCGCATAACTACAACACCAGGCTGCACACAAGTTTGTTTGACAAGTGTTAGGAACAAAATTGTGTGGCAGAGGTCACCGCAGCAGGGGCTCTTCCTGCCACCCCCATATTGCATGCAGCCTCTTCTGTTCCCTCCCCTGCCCACTGGGGTTTCTCCTCAGCACTCATCATGCCATATATCGATTTGCTTATTTGCTCGTTCTCTGTCTCTTCACGCTAGACTACAAGCTCCTTGAGGGCAGGGACGTAGCTTTGCTCACTGCTGTAGCCCCAGCTTATTTGCTGTGGTGGTCGAATCCACTGCACCCCTCTCTGGGCTGTTTCCTTTGTACATATAAATAGACTCAAATTGCTTCCACCTAACCAGAAGCCATTCCTTGCCCCACAGTCCTTTCCAGTTTCTATCTCCCCTCCCTCCCTTCCTTCCAAACCACCTTCTGGAAAGGCTCTTCCACACTCACTGTCCTGACTCTTGCCACAATTCACCCCTCAACATCCTGCCATTTGTCTTGCAGCCTGACCATCATAGAGAGATTGGTCCGGATAGGAAGGTGAGTAACTTCCACAGTGTCAAATCTGATGGGCTGTTTTCTACCTATGCCTTTTGTGGCATTTAATACCCACAGTCTTCCTGAAATTATCTCTTTTCTTGGATTCTAGTTTGCTACATTTTTCTCCAGCTCTCTTTTTGAATCCTATCTTCCTGATTGGAATCTTCTCACTTCTTTCCTCCCTCTTCTACTGCTCCTCCCTTAAATGGACACATTTTCCATAATTCAGTGGCTGGGCCTCTGCTCTCCTCTTTCTGAGAACTCTCCCTGGATCCTGATCCATAATCACCTGCTTATTAATGAACCTCAAATAGACATTTGCTGACCAGAACCCTTTGCTGGGCTTCAGTCCTGTGTGTCCAATCATCTAATGGACTTTTTGACCCAATGTCCTGCAGGTGCTTGTAACCCATTCATTTCCCCACCGTTTCTTTTTTCTTTTCTTTTCTTTTCCTTTTTTTTTTTTTTTTTTTTGAGACAGAGTCTTGCTCTGTTGCCCCAGCTGGAGTGCGGTGGCGTGATCTCGGCTCACTGCAACCTCCACCTCCCAGGTTCAAGCAATTCTCCTGCCTCAGCCTCCCAAGTAGCTGGGATTACAGGAGTGAGCCACTGCGCCGGGCCTGCCCCTATTCTTTTTTCAGTGAAGTACACCGCTGGTCACCCTGTCCCCCTTGCTATGCTATTCCCTTTGCACAGATTGCTCTACCTTTTTTTAATCTAGCAAACTCCATTTATCCATCTACGTCCAGCTCAAGCATTAGAGACTCAGGAGAGCCTCTGGAAGCTGAGTTCCTGGATAACCGTGCCATACCTTTTCTTTCCCAGACTTTCCACATCTTTCCCTTCCTCACTCTCAGCAAATGATGGCTGGCTCCCCTTTACACAACGGGAATAGAAGCAACTGGAAGAACTCTTCCAGACATCCCCGCTGTCCCCTCTGCTGACCTAGCTACATCTCCTTCATATCAGCCTCTCCCCTGTGTGCTCAGGGGGAACTCACTATGCCCCTCCCTGGCTAAGGTGATACCCTGGCTAAGATGCTCCAACCCCTTCCCCTGTTGCCTGCCCGATGGCATTTCACCAGCAATTCTCCCTCTCTGTCCTGCACCATCAATTTCAGTCCAGGATAACGGAGGACAGAATTTTCAGGAATCAGGATGGAGGAGGGTTGGTGAACAGCACCACTGGCCTTGACTAGCCTGCTCCCTGCCACACATACTGGTTGTTTCTCTGGAGACAGCATTGTATGCACTGAGATGAGCAACTGGAGAGCCACCAGCAGCCATCCCCTCTCTTTGTGCCTCACAGCTCCAGTGACTGATGGAGATGGAGATGGGATCGTTGGCTGCCTTCATGGAGTTGTTTAAGGAGCACTTAGAAGATGCTTTATGGGCGTCCCTACAATTTCACCATTAGAAGAGTAGTTCTGTTAGGCTGAAATTTGTCTTTTTACTCAACCTCTTCTTAAATTAGGAATCACTTCTGGAAAGGAAAACACATCAAGTCATACATACTTTTTCCTGTGCTTTTTCTCATGGAGAGGAGCAGCACAAGACAAGACACCCAGCTGTTCAGGCTGCTGAATGAGATGGTGAGGAGTGGGTGGTAGAAGTGAAGAAAGGAGGAGGTGGGAGCAATCAAGTATTTGCTTGCTTGATTCCACAAACAAGAAGCTTCTTTTCTCTTTAACCTAACATTTGACTGTTTAACTTTGCAAGGTTATATGGGAAACAAAAATCCTTGCTATGAAAACATTAGCAAATGTATCACTTATAAAATGGGTACCATCAGGCATCCCCCTGCTTAGCACCAGAGTCTCTCTTGCTGCCTCATCTACAGTTTTGTGGATCAGTCTTGTGATGCCTGAGAGTCAATGTGCAAACTGTCCTCGAACTTTAATTGATGATCTTGACAAACATTCAGGATTCTGTGAAGGTGGTAAGAGAGGTGTCACAGAACTGCTAAAATACACTTCAACTATTGATAAAAGAGCATGGAGCGGAGTTAGACCGGTTAGCAGCTGAATCAGAGGTAAATAAACAAGGATGATGATGAGATGGGAGCTTCCAAAAAGAAGCGTTTTAATATCAAATGTTGAAGAGAGGCTCTTGGGAAAACTGCTGAAGTCTTTAGATATTTTTGCAAAAATTACCCACTTTTTGATGTTCAGCAAAAGTAACCATTAAGTAAAGGCAGAAAAATTGGCTGGGTACGGTGGCTCATGCCTGTAATCCCAGCACTTTGGGAGGCTGAGGTGAGCAGATCACCTGAGGTCAGGAGTTTGAGACCAGCCTGGCCAACATGGTGAAACCCCATCTCTACTGAAAATACAAAAATTAGCTGGGTGTGGTGGTGGGCACCTGTAATCCCAGCTACTTGGGAGGCTGAGGCAGGAGAATTGCTTGAACCTGGGAGGCGGAGGTTGCAGTAAGCTGAGATCGCACCACTGCTCTCCAGCCTGGGTGATAGAGTGAGACTCCGTCTCAAAAAAAAGAAAAATTATGCCAAAAAATTAAGTACTTTTGTGGCTTAAAACAACAATGTATTGTCATTTCTCAAGGCTCCATGGGTTGATTGAGTTCAGTTTCTCATTTGGCGTCTCTTGTAGTTGTAGTGAGTTGTTGGCTGAGGCAGAAGCCACCTGAAGGCTTGACTAGGCAGGGCAATCGAGGTGGTACACTCACAAGGCTGGTCATTTCCTGGGGCTCAGCTGGAAAGGTGGACCAGAGTTCCTACACAAGGCCCTTTGATGTGGTTTGGGTTTCTTACAACATGGTGATTGTGTTCTGGAAGGAAGTCTCCTGAGACTTAGCTTTTCCTAAAGGCCAAAAATCAGCTATTGGGGTCTCATTTGCTTAAAATTATTGGCATGTTGTTGAAATTATAATGAGTTTTAGTAAAGCAAAATTAAAACAATTTTCATGACTTTAATTTCACTTTTTTCATGATTTTCTATGAAATTTTGGTCCTCATTTTAACAAGATTCCTTTTTAACAATCTTTTACTAAAACCAGTCATTCATGGATAAGGAGATCCTCTTACACTAATTATTTAAATGTGTACATATACATGTTCATACCAAGGGTTGAATTGTTAAAGCGAATTCAGAGTGACTTACAGATCTTACCCAACATGAAACTAATGATTCAAATGATAAGAGGCAAGTGCCAGGCACAAATGAAACACTCTTTTCTGGAGGAGACCAACAGTTTTAATTATTTCTGGGGTTTTTTTGGTCAAATTTCTCATGTTGCTTCTAGATTGTTTTCCAAATGTCATTTAGTTTTCTATCTGTACTTTTTGTGATTCTCTGAATTCTCTGTCAGACATTTCGGAGATCTTCAATTCTTCTGGGTCCATTGCTACAGCTTTGTTATCTCTTTTGATGGTGTCGTTTTCCCCTGAGTTTTCACAGTCCTTGCACTTCACGTCGATCCCTGTGCAATTGAGAAGATAGTCACCTCTGACAGTTTTTTAAGGGTTCTTGGTGGTGTCAGAGCTTTGCTACTTAGTATTGGAACTTAAACTCTGGTCTGTTGTTTCTTCCTGTTCTGAGTGAGACTTGCGGTGAGCACTGGAACTTAAACATTGCCCTGGAACTATATTGCTGCTCTGTCAACATTTCCCAGTTCAGGGAAGATGTAAGTGGGTATCAGAACTTAATCTTGAGCTTTTCGTTGTTTCCAGGCCAGGGGAGGGCTCTCGAGTATACCTAGGCTCGTGGAAAATGCAGCCAGGGATTTGGACCTCCCTGTGGATTGTGCCAGCCAGTCCCTTCACCATGGTGTCCCCACTGATCAGAGCTCAGAGTGCACCAGTACACCAGTTGCTGCAATCAGTGCTTGGCTTTTTGTCCCCAGTTCACCCCAGGTCATTCAGCTATCCTGGCATTCCCAGTGGTTCCTGTGGGACGGGGCCAGAGTGGGTGTCCCATGAAGATGACCAGATCAGTGGGGAGATAAAATGCTCACCTGTAATTCTCTCCTGTCACCTTGGAAACCATGGATCTAGAGACATTCTCTGAGTGACACTATGCCAGCTGGGAGTGGTGGCACAGTCCGAATTGATTGTTTCTCTTACCAGTTCTGGCTTCTTTCAATTCTGTGGACCTAGGGGGTTTCTCAGCTTCTCCCCAAAGTTCTGGTGAATTCAGGGTGGTGTTCTTGTCTTTGAATAGTTGGAATATATTTCTGTGGGGGGAAAGGTTCCAGAGAATCTTCTATTCTGCCATCTTGTTGAGCTCTCCCAAAATGTCCCCTTCTCCTACATTGGCACACGCTTTAGTTTCACATTGACTGATGAGTTTTGAGCAACGTATACAAAGAAACATTGTTCTCAAAGGAAACTGGTGAAGTTTGGGGGTGCCTCCATTTTGCACGTTGTTCATTACACGGGTAGAATATACTTATGTGACTACCCGTACCCTTTCTCCAGCTTCCCTCCCCCATAAACCTATAAATCCCAAATTTATTTATAATAAACAATCTTGACAGATTAGGTATATCCTGCTGGAAATAGGACTAGTTCACTGAGTATAACGTTTCTACAGAGCAGTCTGATTGAGGTCTTCAGCATCTTTGCAAGGTGCCCTGGTTGAGGTTATTTTTCCTGCAGGCATTCCTGTGGGGAAGGAGTGATTTGCAGGCTTGATGCTAACATTACCTGTATGGTACATTTTGGCCAACACCAGCCTGTTAATGCCTGAGGCAGAGGCCTCTGGAATGAGAAAACAGGACTAGAAGCCTGCCTACTTAGTAGCTTGGCAAGTGTCAACAAGTTAGTCTCTGTGACTGGTGACTTAGTTGGAGTTCCACCCAAAGCAGATCCTGAGACAAGGATTTAGTGCAAGTAATTCATGTGGCCATCATCCAGAGGAGCATGGGAGAAAGTGGGGAATTTAGACAGGGAAAGGAGGAAGTTAGCAAAGGGTGAGTGAAGGAGAACAAGGGCCCAGGACAGTGAGGCCCCACCTCAGAACTGCCCTCCTGGAAGGACGAAGGAGCCGTGGCGCTGACCCCCACCTCCTGCCCCTCAATAGGGAGCATCACTCCCCGACGTCAACTCCCAGCTCTTCCTGGCCTGCCCTGTGCTCAGGCCGAGCATGGCCTAAAGCAGGGAATATGTCTAGGCAGAGTGACACAGGGAGCCATGGGCAGGTACAGGATCTATCTGCAAGTGACTACAGGGGTGGCTTCAGGGCTGACCAATGGCATCTGCTATCATGGAATTAAAGTAACCTACCCCACGAAGTAGCTGTGCCAAGTAAGTGAAATAATGCACAAGGAAGTTCTGTGTAAACTTTCAAGCATCAAGCAAATGTTAGTTATTTCTTGAGGACATTATGTAAAGTGAAATAAGCCAGGCCCGGAAGGACAAAGACTGTATGATTCCACTCATATGAGGGGCTTAGAGTTGTTAGATTCATAGAGACAGAAGGTAGAATGGTGGTGGCCGGGGGCTGGAGGGAGGAGGGAGTGGGGAGTTAGTGTTTAGTAGGAACTGAATTTCAGTTTGAGGAGATGAAAATGTTCTGGGGATCTATTGCACAACAATGGGCATGTAGCTAACCCCACTGTACTGTATTCTTAAAAATGTTTCAGGTGGTAAATTTTATGTTATGTATATTTTACCACAATAAAAAAGTGAGTTATTGTACTTTCAAGGCACTCGGTGTGTTTCTCAGGATGCTGGGCAGCACATGGCCCCGAGACAGGTGCCAAGTCAATACTTGGGTGATGAAGGATGAAGACAAACCTCCTCTTCATCTTCACTCCAGTGAGTGGAGCACTGGCACTGTTGCCAGTGAGAGGCAAAGACACAAGGCCAATTCAACAACCCACCTCAAACCTGTATTTCCAAGTGAGTGCAGACTCCCCTGATTCCAATGAAGCTGCTGTTGAGGGCCGGATAGCAGCCACTCTTGGCTTTGCGGGCCGTACAGTCTGTGCTGCAATGACAACTCTGTGGGTGTGTGAAAGCAGACACTGCTTAGATGAACGAGGATGGCAGCACGCCAACAAATTCATTATGGACACTAAAAATTGAATTTCATGTAATTTTCATGTCATAGAAATTCTTTCTTTTCCCCTTCAACCATTTAAAAATGTAAAAAAACTATTCTCAGCTTGTGGGTTTTACAAAAACAGGTGGCAGCCAGATTTGGTAGTGGCCGGACTTTGCCACCTCCAGCCTGGAGTGTTTTGGGAATTCCCTGTTCTGAAATGGTCTCCAGTGTGGCTGCAGCACGTCCATTTGACAATCCTGACCTCGGTGGTGGCAAATCTTCCTTGTTTCCTGGTGGATTTAACTTTGCAGAAGGACCAGCAGACATCCTGACCCAAACCTGATGGATGAGATTGGTGTAAAGTTGAGAAATTCTGTTTTGGATTAATCACAAGGTGATTTAAAAAATGAGAGATTTTCTGTAGTAAGTACATTGCCTGTAAATAGAATTCCAATTCTACATGCTCAGGGACCATTTTGTTCACTTGTATCAAACTATATTCTCTGGATTCAGAGGGAATTATTGGAACTTTTCAGAGATCAGGAATAAAATGTTCATGCATGAGAATTTTGTGTTGGGCTTTTAGAAGGATGAGGATCTCACATATGGCTTCTGGGTACAGCATGAATAAAATGCAGTTGCTAACAAATTAAAAACCAGAACGTTCCTCATATTGGGTTGATTAGCACTTGCAGGTTCTGTACCATCACTATCCTTAACGAGGAACATAAGCCTTGTCCCAAGTTGCAGGATAAATATTTCAGGAACTCAGTTGCAAAGGTCAGTATTACATTGATTTATTGATGTATGCTTTTAATCAAATGAACCCTTTAGAATTAGTTGCCCTTAGGCAAATGTCAAAAGCTCAAAACATTCCTTAAAACACTTAAAACAAAATAATGACACAATAAAACATCATTAAAAATCCTTCAGGCTCATTAGCTCTAGTTAAAGATGGTTGAATGCTTATGATAATTGAATTGAGCCACTGAGCACTTCCTGTCTTTCTTCTTCCAAGAGGAGAGAAAATAGATGAGGGCTGAGAAGCAGTCTTCCTTCTGCATGTGACTAAGCTAGGAGCTTGCTAACCCAGTGAGTGCGTGACAATGCTGATAGTATTTTTGGAGGGTTTAGCATCCCCAAATCTTTTCTTTTATTTCTACAGACCAAGAACAAGGGTATTTCCCAGTTGAATTTTAGGCGTAGACATATGGAAAAGAATAATCTATATTATCTTTACATGGATAAAGCTGGCCTATCAGCCTAGTGGCCTGTGTCAGTCCTCGACGTCCAGCCATTTTCTCCTCCAGGACAGTGGCTCAGCACCCTCTCCCACAACGCTTCGAGCATTATCATGTTAGACAGTTCCTGCTTGCTTTGACTTCTCCTTGCAGACCTCCTGCCCAACTGGTATGGCCTGAAAGCTTGTGTACTCCCAGATTCATATGTTGAAATCCTAACCCTTCATGTGACGGTATTTGGAGGTGGAGTTCTTGGGAGGTAAGTGGGTGCTGAAGATAAGGCCCTCATGAATGAGATTAGTGCCCTTGAAAAGGAGGCCTCCCATTACCTCCCTCAGCCCTTCCACCACGTGAGGACACAGTGAGAAGGTACTGTCCATGAACCAGGAAGCAGCCCTCACCAGACACTGAATCTGCCAGTGCCTTGATCTTAGACTTTCCAGCCTCCAAAAGTGTGAGAAACAAATTTCTGTTGTTTATGAGCCACCCAGTTTATGGGACTTTGTGATAGCAGCCTGAACAGACGAAGACACCAACTTTTGATCATTTTCCTTATTTTTCATAAAGTTGCTGAACAGAAGTGAGGGAAGACGATGCCAGTGACAGCAGAACATTGCTGAGGGCTGCAGAAATATGACAGCCCCTGGGCCCCTGCACTTCCCCTCCCTGCACAGACAAGAGTATGGTGAAGAACGGAATGAAGTTATAATGCTTGGGAAGTGGCCTGTGAGGCCTGATGAGCCCATGCTCTTTCTCTCACGTGGTAAGAAATGACCTCGAGTGACCAGAGGGGCTCATCAGAGCTGATCTGAATTCAGTAAAAGGGCTGATGTGGAAGATGAGGCAGAGAGTGGGCCTTAGATCTCAGAAGTGTCTGTTGGATGATGGAGACCTTCACAGAGAAAACTTTCTCAGGAAGCGTTCCCAGCAGAGGTCTCAGCCCCTGGCTGATTCACAGCCTGGATTTAGAACGGAGATTGAGTCAGAGGAGATTCCACCTCTCCATGCATTCCCACAGTCCTGAAACTAGTCAAGCATTAGAACCAGAATTCAAACTGACGGTCTGAGCCCAGAGCTCTGCTCTTCATCTTACCCAGTATTACATTCATTCCCATATTGACTGAAGATTCACTTTCACTGTTATCATTAAAAGTAAGTTGAGAAATTGACATGTCATGTAGATGCTATGAGGAATCACTGGGGAGAGACTAAGATGTTCCTTCAAGCTTCAGATCTTTCAGAGAGATAAGTAGTGTGGAGTTGCACTGTTGGGAAACGAGTCTTGGTGTTCTGGCTCTTCACTCGTTCGCCTGCCTTCCTCCTCCAGCCCAGCTGCTGCAGTGTGGCATGTTACGCTTACACTTCATGGAGGAAATGGAACTGGGGCTGCTCCAATGTTCTCTTTTCAGGTTTTAATGGAAGGTTCTGCATTCAGCTGCACCAACACTGCTTGCAAACAAGAAAAGAACCGAGAGAGTGGAGAACGCTGTGCAGGGACTTGAGTATGGATTCCAGGGAGTATCTGGAAATTCCCACCTCACAGGTCCATCTCACCTGGTGGTTGTTCCTACTGAAAAAGGATCCCGTGGTCCTGTGTCCTGAGGGCCACAAACAGCATAAATGTTCCAGAGCAGAGCCTGGAAGTGGGAGGGTACAGAGGGAAGACATAAGAAGATGGGGGTGGAAGCATGAAGGGCAGTTCTAAAGTGTCTTGGGGAGAATAGGAGATAAATTAGATGATAATGCACAAGGCCAAGGGCATGGCAAAATAAGGAACCAAGAAGAATGAAACTGATTTGATGAAGATAAGGATTAACAGTACACACAGTTATGAATAAAAGATGCATTATGTAATAATTAGCAGGTATCTATAGGTTGGTGCAAAAGTTATTGCGGTTTTTGCCATTGAAAGTAAACGCAAAAACTCGCGACTACTTTTACAGCAACCGAATACATCTTCTTTCACCAAGGAGCTTAAATGTTTTAAAATAAACAAAATGTCGTTATGCACCCTACCTCCCTCCGCAGTTTGGAGCCCTTCCTTTTCCAGAATGATGCAGCCCAGGTCCCCCTACCCTTTGTTCTCAGCAGCAAGTCTCCGGAGAGGTTATATATATATATATATATAAACAAATAAATGATTTACCTTTTTGCCTTCCTGTGTACCACATTCAGATTTTGCTTTTGAAAATTCCATCAAGGCAGCTATGATGTCCATGTTTAATCTACTTATGTCTGCATCAACTGCTACCCTAACTTCTTCTCTTTATCACTCTCTTGCAATTAACATTTTGTCATACTTGTGTGCTACATAATATATAGTTTTTGTGTTTTTGAAGTCTATAAAAATCATATCCTATTCTATGTAGTTTTCTTTGTATTGTTTTTTCCACTCAGCATTATGCAGAGTGGTTCAATGTCTTTGTGTGTAGTGTAGTTCATTTATTTTGACTGCTAAAATATATTCCACTGAGTAAATATACTAGATTTTATTTATCCTCTTGTCAGTGGACTGTTTCCAGGTACTTTTTGAAATGTGGACATATTGCTATTTAAACAACGTTTCTATATATGTCTCCTTGTACACTTCCGCAAGAATTTCTCTTGGGTGTATACCTAGGAGTAAGATTACTAGGTCAGATTTATAAAACAATACCGAAGTGCTTTCAAGGTGGGCCAGTCAGATCAAGTGAACCAATTTACACTCCCATCCACGATATATGAGTCTACTTCCTTCACATTCTCTCTGTACTTCTCAATGTTTGCCAATCTGCAGGGTGTAAAATGGTATAACGTTGTGGGCTTAATTTACATTTACCAGATTACAAAAGTGGTTGAGCATCTTTTATGACTCTTAGCCATATGGTATACTGAGTTGAATAGAGTCCCTGCCTCCCCCAAAATTCCTGTCCACCTGGACCTCAGAATGTGACCTGATTTGGAAATAGGGTTTTATAGCTGTAATTAGTTAAATTATATTGATGTTATACTGGATTAGGATTGACCCTAAATACAATGACATATATCCTTATAAGAGAACCATGTGAAGACAGAAGTGATATGGTTTGGATGTGTCCCCACCCAAATATCATCTTGAATTGTAACTCCCACAATTCCCACATGTTGTGGGAAGAAAACTCTTTCTTTTGTAGATTGCCCAGTCTCAGGTATGTCTTTATCAGCAGCGTGAAAATGGACAAAATTGGTACCAGTAGAGTGGGGCATTGCTGAAAAGATAACGAAAAATGTGGAAGCGACTTTGGAACTGGGTAACAGGCAGAGTTTGGAACAGTTTGTAGGGCTCAGAAGAAGATAGGAAGATGTGGAAAAGTTTGGAACTTCCTAGAGACTTGTTGAATGGCTTTGACAAAAATGCTGATGGTGATAGGAACAATAAGGTCCAGACTGAGGTGGTCTCAGATAGAGATGAGGAGCTTCTTGGGAACTGGAGCAAAGGTGACTCTTGTTATGTTTTAGCAAAGAGACTAATGGCACTTTGCCTTGCCCTAGAGATTTGTGGAACTTTGAACTTGAGAGAGATGTTTTAGGGTGTCTGGTTGAAGAAATTTCTAAGCAGCAAAGCATTCAAGAGGTAACTTGGGTGCTGTTAAAGGCATTCAGTTTTAAAAGGGAAATAGAGCATAAAAGTTTGGGAAATGTGCAGCCTGACAATGAGATAGAAAAGAAAATACTATTTTCTGAGGTGAAATTCAAGCCGGCTGCAGAAATTTGCATAAGTATCGAGGAGATGAATGTTAATCCTCAAGACAGTGGGGAAAATGTTTCGAGGGTATGTCAGAGTTCTTCACAACAGCCCCTCCCATCACAGGCCTGGAGTTTTAGGAGGAAAAAGTGGTTTCGTGGGCTGGGGCCAGGGTCCCCATGCTGTCTGCAGCCTAGGGACTTGGTGCCCTGCATCTCAGTTGCTACAGCCATGGTTGAAAGGGGCCAACATAGAGCTTGGGCCATGGCTTCAGAGGGTGCAAGCCCCAAGCCTTGGCAGCTTCCATGTGGTGTTGACCCTGTGAGTGCACAGGAGTCAAGAATTGGGGTTTGGGAACCTCCGCCTAGATTTCAGAAGATGTATAGAAACACCTGGATGCCCAGGCAGAAGTTTGCTGCAGGGGCGGGGCTCTCATGGAGAATCTCTGCAAGGGCGGTGCAGAAGGGAAATGTTGGTTGGAGCCCCCCACAGAGTACCACCTAGTGGAGCTGTGAGAGGAAGGCCACTGTCCTCCAGACCCTGGAATGGTAGATCCACTGACAGCTTGCACCATGTGCCTGGAAAAGCTGCAGACACTCAACACCAGCCTGTGAAAGCAGCTGGGAGGGAGGCTGTACCCTGCAGAGCCACAAGGGCAGAGCTGCCCTAGACAATGGGAGCCCACCTTTTGCATCAGCATGGCCCCGATGTGAGACATGGAGTCAAAAAAGATAATTTTGGAGCTTTAAGATTCAATATGCCCTGCTGGATTTTGGACTTGCATGGGGCCTGTAGCCCCTTTGTTTTGGCCAATTTCTCCCATTTGGAATGGCGGTATATATCAAATGTCTGTACCCCCATTGTGTCTAGGAAGTAACTAGCATGCTTTTGATTTTACAGTATCATAGGTGGAAGGGATTGCCTTGTCTGAGATGAGACATTGGACTGTGAACTTTTGAGTTAATGCTGAAATCAGTAAAGAATTTGGGGGACTGTTAGGAAGGCATGATTGGTTTTTAAATATGAGAACATGAGATTTGGCAGGGGCCAGGGGTGGAATGATATGGTTTAGCTCTGTCCCCACCCAAATATCATCTTGGATTGTAACTCCCATGATTCCCACATGTCATGGGAGGAACCCAGTGAAAGGTGATTTAATTATGGGGATGGATCTTTCCTGCACTGTTCTCTTGATAGTGAATCAGTCTTATGATATCTGATGGTTTTAAAGAGGGGAGTTTCCTTGCGCAAGCTCTCTTCTCTTGTCTTCTGCCATATAAGACGTGCCTTTCACCTTCACCATGATTGTGAGGCCTCCCCAGGTTTATTGGAACTGTAAGTCCAATAAACCTCTTTCTTTTGTACATTGCCCAGTCTTGTGAAAAGTAACTAATACAAGAAGGATAAGTTGGAGTGAGGCATCTACAAGCCAGCAAACACTAAAGATTGCCAGCAACCTCCAGGAGCTGGGAAGAGACAAGGAAGGATTCTTCTCTAGTGCTTTCAGAATGAGCATGGCTCTGCCAGCACTCTGACTTTTTTCCCCTGGTCAATGTTAAAAAATTTCTCTAGCAAGTCCATAATGCTGTAATTGCCATAGCCTTATATAAGTCTTGATATCTGGAGGGGCAATTCCCTCTGCTGTTCATTTTGTTTAGGATAATAGAGCAACTGTTGCCAGGGGTCTCCCCAAATTCTTTTGGATTCATTTGCATTCTCCATTGCACTACCAGTTTTTTCTGGGAGTACTTCCTAATAAATTACTTTCACATGTATCCCTGTCTCAGCGTTTTCTTCAGAACGAACTTATTTTAAAAAACATCCCATATAGATTTTGGAATATCTTTTCAGGTTACATGAAAATACTGTTGAGATTTTGTTTTGGAATTATATAGAATGTATAGATCAGTTTTGGAGCACAATTGTGCCCTTATGATAAGTATTTTTTTACATGTGAATATGAAATATTTTTCCATTTATAGTTCTTTTAAAATAACTTTTAATAGTTTTAATAATTTTCTGAGTAATGGTCTTGCACATATTTTATTAGATTTATTTCTAGGCACCCTATAGTTTTTGTTGCTATTGTAGATGGTGGGGGGTTGCTATAATTATATTTCCTGTTGCTAGTACGTAGAAATGAAATTGATTTTATTCTTGGTTCTATTTTTTGTGTATGTGCCTGGAAACTTTTGGTTGAATTCTGGACACTGCATATAATAAATGTGACTCAGGAATCCTTTGTCAATCTAGAGAAGCCTAAGGACTCCTTCTTGAAGAATATTTTTAAATGCAGAAAATAAAATCTATGAGATTACAAAGAAACCAATTATATGAAAATGTAACTGTATTAGTCTGTTTTCATGCTGCTGATAAAGACATACCCAAGACTGGGCAATTTACAAAAGAGAGGGGTTCAATTAGACTTACTGTTCCACGTGGCTGGGGAAGCCTCACAATCATGGCAGAAGACAAGGAGGAGCAAGTCACGTCTTACATGGATGGCAGCAGGCAAAGAGAGAGCTTGTGCAGAGAAACTGGCATTTCTAAAACTGTCAGATCTCATGAGACCCATTCAATATCATTAGAACAGCACAGGAAAGACCCCACCCCGTGATTCAGTCATTTCCCACCAGGTCCCTCCTACAACATGTGGGAATTATCAGAGCTACAAGATGAGATTTGGGTGGGGACACAGAGCCAAACCATATCAGGAACCCTAGTTAAGAATGCTGCAGTTATGGGTGATATTATTATCTTCTTCCAGAGGTGTGTGCTGCAAGCTTTGGTTAGGAAGATAGAGTGAGTTTGATCATCTTAATCTAATCACGAACTGAGCTAACTTGAGGCTGATCTGCACTTTTGGAAGATGTTGTCTCTCTCTGATTTGCACTCCCCTGCTGGGGTACATCTCTCCGGAAGTTGCAAATAGGTGCTCATTTTAATGTTAGATAACTTTTAACCAAGAGAAAATCCCAACCACCCTGTGTTTTAGGGAATAATATATTTGGCAGAAGCAAATACATTTCCACAGATAATAGCCTCAGACAGATTGTAGATATCAAGACATTTAATCACAGGGTTCTGACATTTAAGAACTTGGGAGTTTGGAGTTTTGTTGGCTTCCAGAGATAGGCAGAACTTAATAAGCCAAATCAATTATTCTTTAGTTTTCTGCTGAAAAGGCTATAAATAGCATTTTACAAGTTCTGTCTGACATCTTTTTATAAGGAACATTATTTCCAATATTTTTGTGACAGAAAGAACATTTCTAAATATATTTATTAATTACCAAATAATAAGGCAAATGAAAGATCAGAGGTCAGTTGCCTTCCACCCTTTCTTTCCATGATTCAAACAAATGTTTAAGATATTTTTAAAGGTACAGTTTTAACCTTTTGGTTAATTTACATTGTATTTTGGCAACAGAAAGGGTTATATAATAGTGCAGCCTCCATCTACCAAAAAGAGATCTGAGGGGAAAAAAAAAACCTCACTATTTAAATTTAGAAATCTTGAATGTTTGGTTAAGAAGGAACTGTTTTCCCTTTTGACATTTTTTACAGGCTTTATTGAAACTGGAGCTTTATATTCTTTTTTAAAAAGAAACAACAATAAATATAGTACAATACTTTCCATAACACATTATTTCAGTGGCTTAAGGTCAGCTGGAAGAAAAATGCAGTTCTCCACAGTGTGTGGCTTTAAAGTGGTCATTATAATTCTCTACTTTATTCTCCAAATTAGTGCAAACATTTATTGATCACCTCCTGCATGCCATGCACCATGCTAATCATAAATTATGCGATCCTGGTTCAGAGATCTTTGGTTTCTTACCACGCTGGAGTGTTAGCCATACAGGACTGCTTTGTGCTAGGCAAGCCAGCAAGTCAGGGGCTCAAAAACAAAGCAGAATAAGAAAAATTTCAACAAAACATTCATTTTCAATAAACTCATTTAGCATTTTGCATCCAGAAGGATCTAGAAATTATTTTTACTTTCAGCATGCATATAAGTTTTGAATTTTACGGTTTGATATTGTTCTCATTTGAAGTTCATAGTGGGTGTCATAATCTTTTCAGTACTTGGGAACCACTAAAGTTCTCAAAGTAGTTTGCGTTTTAAGCTCTGACTTTGCCAAGTTGATTGAGAGAAGCTTCAGTGGAAGAAAGGATACTTAATTCACCCAGCCTGCTTCTCCTTTCCTAGTGCACCCTCTACCAGAATTCCTGAGCTAGGGATAAGAAATGCAATGAGCTTGGAGACAGATTTTTTTTTTTTTTTTTGAGACAGAGTCTTGCTCTGTTGCCCAGGCTGGAGTGCAGTGGTGCGATCTTGGCTCACTGCAACCTCTGCCTCCTGGGTTCAAGTGATTCTCATGCCTCAGCCTCCCAAGTAGCTGGGACTACAGGCGCCTGCCACTGTGCCTGGCTAATTTTAGTATTTTTAGTAGAGATGAAGTTTTGCTCTGTTGGCCAGGCTAGTGTCAAACTCCTGACCTCAAGTGATCCACTCGCCTCAGCCTCCCACAGTTCTGGGCATGTGAGCCACTGCGCCCAGCCCCTTGGGGAGTGATTTGATGCAGAGGACATGGTGATTTGAAAGTGATCATTTTTTCCCCAAGAGTTTGGACAGGAACAGAAAGGGTCAAAAGAAAGTTCTTTAATGATACAATGAGGACTGCTGTGGTCAGCTTGAAGGTTTCAAGGCAAATCAGGAAGAGGCAGCCCTGTACAATAAGCTTTACTGGGTGATGCTTGAGTGGGGCTGCCTGAGAAGAGGGGGCTCCCTCACAGCAGGAGACCCTCCCAGAAGGAGAAGAGGGCAAGGGAACTCCAGGGCCAGAGAGAGTCAAAGAGGGGCCTTATGTGTCTAGGTGACGTCACTCAGCAACAAGGTGGGGAATGTCTGGGTCAGAGACTTCCAAAGGGCCAAAGTAGTTTGAGATCTGTGATGGTTAATTTCACATCAGCTTGACTAGGTATTGATATGCTCAGAAATGTGGTTAAATGTTATTCTGTTTTATCTGTGAAGGCATTTCTGGATGAGATCAATATTTGAATTGTAAGACCAAGTCAAGCAAACTGCCTTCCCCAGCGTGGATGGATCTCATCCAATCTGCTGGAGGTCTGAGCAGAACAAAAAAGGCTGAGTAAGGGAGAATTCACTGGCTCGGCCTGACCATCTTTGCGCCAGGACAGGGGTCTTCTCTTGCCTTTAGACCTGGACTGAAACACCATGGGCTCTCCTGGATCTCCAGCTTGCCAACTACAGGTCCTGCGACCTCTCATCCTCTGTAATTGCATGAGGCAATTCCTTATAAATCTCTCTCCCTCTGTGTGTGTGTATATACATAGAGAGAGAACACATTTGCTGGGCATGGTGGCTCATGCCTGTAATCCCAGCACTTTGGGAGGCCGAGGTGGGTGGATCATTTGAGGTCAGGAGTTCAAGACCAGCCTGGCCAACATGGTGAAATGCCATCTCTACTAAAAATACAAAAATTAGCCAGGTGTGGTGGTGTGTATCTGTAATCCCAGCTACTCGGGAGGCTGAGGCAGGAGAATTGCTTGAACCCAGGAGGTGGAGGTTGCAGTGAGTCAAGATCATGCCACTGCACACTAGCCTGGGTGACAGAGCGAGACGCTGTCTCTTAAAAAAATATATATTTATATGTGTTATATATGTTATATAATTTATAATATAAATTATAACATATATTTATATATGTTATATGTTATATTATTATATATGACATATATAAATATTATATATTATATATGACATATATAAATATTATATATTATATATGACATATATAATATTATATATTATATATGACATATATAAATATTATATATTATATATGACATATATAAATATTATATATATGACATATATAAATATTATATATGACATATATAAATATTATATATTATATATGACATATATAAATATTATATATATGACATATATAAATATTATATATGACATATATAAATATTATATATATGACATATATAAATATTATATATGACATATATAAATATTATATATTATATATGACATATATAAATATTATATATTATATATGACATATATAAATATTATATATTATATATGACATATATAAATATTATATATTATATATGACATATATAAATATTATATATTATATATGACATATATAAATATTATATATTATATATGACATATATAAATATTATATATTATATATGAAATATATAAATATTATATATTATATATGACATATATAAATAATATATATTATATATGACATATATAAATATTATATGACATATATAAATATTATATATGACATATATAAATATTATATATGACATATATAAATATTATATATGACATATATGACATATATAAATATTATATTATAATATTTATATATGTCATATATAATATTTATATATGTCATATATAATATTTATATATGACATATATAATATTTATATGTCATATATAATATTTATATATGTCATATATAATATTTATATATGTCATATAATATTTATATATGTCATATATAATATTATATATGACATATATAAATGTATATAACATATATAAATATTATATATTATATATAACATATATAAATATATATTATATATAACATATATAAATATATATTATATATAACATATATAAATATATATTATATATAACATATATAAATATATATTATATATAACATATATAAGTATTATATATTATATATAACATATATAAGTATTATGTATTATATATAACATATATAAGTATTATATGTTATATATAACATATATAAGTATTATATGTTATATATAACATATATAAGTATTATATATAACATATATAAATATTATATATATAACATATATAAATATTATATGTAACATATATAAATATTATATGTAACATATATAAATATATATATAAATATGTTATATAACATATATTGTGTGAGTACACATACAGAATATATATAGTGTGTGTATATATGTATAGATACCTGTGTATATAATATATTAGAATATGTGCAGTTATCCACTGCATAATGACATTTTGGTCAATGATGGACCTCATATATGATGGTGATTTCTTAAGATTATAATGGAGCTGAAAAATCCCTATTGCTTGGTGACATCATTGCTTCTGTAATGTTGTAATGCAACACTTGATTCATGTGTTTGTGGTGCTGCTTGTGTGTACAAGCCTACTGAGCTGCAATCGTATAATAGTATAGCATATACAGTTATGTAGAGTACACAATACTTGATAATGATAATAAGCAACTATGTTACTGGTTTATGTATTTACCATACTATACTTTTTATTGTTATTTTAGAGTGTGCACCTATTTATTAAAAAATTAACTATAACACAGCCTCAGGCAGGCCCTTCAGGAGGCATCCAGAAGAAGGCATTGTGACCATAGGAGACGACAGCTCCATGTATGTTATTGCCCCTTAGGACCTCCCAGTGGGACAAGATGTGGAGTTGGAAGACAGTGATATGGATGATCCTGACCCTACATGGGCCTAGGCTAATGTGTGTGTCTGTGTCTTAGTCTTTAACAAAAAGTGAAAAAAAATTTTTAACAGAAAAAAGCTTATAGAATAGGGACATAAAGAAAGTATTTTGTATAGCTGTACAGTATGTTTGTGTTTTAAGCTGAATATTATTACAGGAGAGCCAAAAAGTTACAAAAAAATTAAAAAGTTTATTAAGTGAATAAGTTACAGTAAAGTAAGGTTAATTTATTATTGAAGAAATAAATGTAGTGTTCCCTAAGTGTACAGTGCTCATAAAGTCTATCATAGTGTGCGGTACAGTCCTAGGCCTTCACATTCACTCACCACTCACTCACTGACATCAGAGCAACTTCTAGTCCTGCAGGCTTCATTCGTGGTAAGTGCGCCCTGTACAGGTGTACCACTTAAATAACTTTTAAAATACCCTTCACTCTGATGTTTGCATAATGACAAAATCGCCTAATGACATAGCCCTGTAGTTAAGTGACACATGACTGTATATACATTCTATCATGTATGTACATATATGACATTATGTTAATATAAAGACTAATACAGGGTAGTTCATAGCAACAAGGTTCATCTTACCTGTGGCTTAGCAGATGTTGGGCACAGTTTTGTGGGCTATGTAAAGTAGGTAGGCTCCAAATTGCCAAAAATAGATTTCTCTGGACTATATTTAAAGCAATCAATGTGGAAGAATTTGAGTTTGGTGCCAGTGGGCTTTGAGCTAGTGGTCTAGCCTGCTGTGAAGGCCTAAACAACATTGTAGGCCAACACACGAGGCCACATCTGGCTCATTTATATAACTGCTATGGAGGAAAAAGAGGAGAGTCTTTCATCAGTAAACATCTCAGTAGCTAATGGTGCTTTCCCTAATTCTGGGGTTCTTTCTATTACGAGGTGGCAATGAGCTTGCGGTTGTATGTTTGCTGTAAACTCTTTGTCACCCTTGCTTGTCTACACCACACCAGGCTGGAGAGGGAAGCAAGGGCTCAGGTAACGGTGGCAGCAGTTATAAAAATAGCTGAATCCTCTCGGCCACCATCCCCGTTCTGGATTTTCCCTGGCAGAGTTCCAGGCGGTTCCACGTGCTTTCCCTGGCTAGCAGCCAGTTTAGTGCACCCACTACAGCCACTGGTGTGTTTGCTTAAAAATGTTTTTCTTGTTTTCTGATTAAAATATGTGAAGCTTATCATAAATCATCTGGGAACAGGAAAATAGAGACTTAAAAGTGACCTATATCATAGATAAGTGCTAACACTTTGATGTTCTTTTTCTTAGTCTTTTAAAGGGCATGTTTATAATATTGAACATCATTACTGCTTTGTATTCAGGTTTTTGCACCTAAGTTAAGTCATATGCCTTTCCTGTGTCATTAAACATGTTTTTGAAGCATATTTAATGCTAGCATGAAATTACACTCTATGGTCATAGTATGTTTGTCCAGTTATTGGACATTCAGGTTGGTACCCAACTGGCCCACTGGTAGCCAATGCTGCAGTTGCTACTGGGGCCCAGGCCACCCCTGCTGCTGTGCCTCCAGATGAGACTGGAAAGGGCTCCTGCCCCATCAGTGTTCACACTCCTACACATCAAAGTAAAAAGCTCTTTCTTGGTTTCTTTCTGCATCTCTGATCTTATGGCATTTCATTAAGCTCATTCTATCAAAAGAATACAAACCTTCTCTCTGAGAACTGGTGAAACTTCCAAAAGCCAATAAAAACAAACTGGTTTGGAAAAGGAGAGAAAGCCTGGGCTGAAAAAAGGCTGCAAGGGTGACAATTGAGGCACTGTCTCAATAAGGACACTGTGCAGAAACTTGATGTATTCAGGCTAAATTTATGCCAGAGCCCACAGTGGGCCACTTCACACCTGTGGCTGTTATTAAAGAAGAAAAATAACAAACGTTGGCATGGATGTGGAGAAATCGGAACGCTCATAGATACCAGTTGCTGGTGGGAATGTAAAATGGCATGGTTGCTGTGAACACATGGAGTGGTTTCTCAAAAAGTTAAACATAGAATTACCATATGAACAACCAGTTTTACTCATAGGCATATACCCAAAAGAGCTGAAAGCACGGACTTGTACACATACTTATACATCAATGTTCATAACAGCATTATTCACAGTAGCCAAAAGGTGCAAACAAACCAAACACGTGTCAACGAGTGAATGGATCAGCAAAATGTGAAATATACAATGGAATATTATTCAGCCTTAGAAAGGAAGTTCTGACACACGCTATGACATGGATGAACCTTGAGGACAATATGCAAAGTGAAATATGCCAGTCATAACAGGACAAATGCTGTATGCCTCCACTTATATGAGGTCCCTGGAGTACTCAAATGCATAGAGACAGAAAGTAGAATGGTGGTTGCCAGAGGCTGGAGGGAAGAGGAAGTGGGGAGTGAGAGTTTAATCATTACTGAGTTTCAGTTTTTCAAGATGAAAAAGAGTTCTGGAGATGGATGATGAAGACAGTTTTACAACAACGTGAATGTCCTTAATGCCACTGAATGGTACATTAAAAATAGTTAAGATGGTACATTTTATGTTATGTATACTTTATGTTATGTATATTTTATATATAATAAACAGACAAGAACAACACAGTGGGTTGCACAGCAGCAGGGGTGGAGCCAGAGGCTGGAATCTATTAGAAAAGTGAAAGACTGAAAAAAAAGTCAAGGTTGACTGAAGTCCCAGGACAGGGATTATGCCCATCTTGTTAGTATCATATCCTCCAATCTAGACTAGCACCTGACATCTAGCTCAAGGTTTAGTGAATGAATGAACTAAGCTGGAAAAGATAAGCACAAGCACAGGGGGCAAAGTAAATCCACTGTGCCAGTTATTATGTTATCCCTCAATAAGCAGCTGTCTATGCTCAGCTGTGTGATGCTCGAGCTAAGGCTCTGCAAACATGTCTGCTATGCCACTGGCTCTCTCTTAGGTTTTGCTAACAGGGGGCTCAAGAGAGAAGGCTGGAGGAGGAGGAAAGGGAACACACTCCTTTCTGCTTGCTCCCTATGGGATCCATGTCTGCTTGTGATCCTGTGATTCTCACCTTAACGATCTTCCTCCAGCCATGCTTCTTCACCCTCGCAGCTGGAAGTCCTTCCGTAGCAGCAGCTGAGGCCACTTTGCAGTTGTTCCAGCACAGGCAGCACCAGCATCATCAGACCGCACTTCAGAGATCCCAGCACTTTCTTGCTGCCAGGAAGGTGCCCCTTCCTCAGAAGCCTGGATCCCGGCACCATGGTGTCTCCTCTAGATTTACTAGTTTTAATAATGCAAATCCTTCCCTCTGTGCCCTCAGTCCTAGGAAATCTGTTCCTGTGATGCTACTTTGGGGTGCTTTAGTTTTCCTCTCAGCCTTTCAATTTAGTTAACAAAATACATAAATACATAAATAAAATTACTCATGCTCAACAATTGTCAACATTCCATAGTTCCTTTTTATTTAACTCCACTCCTGTCTTGTTGTTGTTATTCGTAGTTATTGCTGCTGAAGAATTTTAAAGCCAATCCCAGATGGTGTGTCTCCCATAAATATCTTTGTGTGTGTCTTTGGAGGTTATTCTTGAGCTAAGAAGGGGATTTTCTCTCTTAAATCAAGTGACTATTGAAGGTCATGCCCTTAAATGAAGTGAATATCTTTGCAGATAAAGATATTTGACATGGACATGCAGGAGAAAGGGATGCTCCCAGGCCTGCCATATCAGCAACCAATCAGAACTACTCAATGGAGTGGCAGCTCCTATGACCAGATGGCCCGGGCAGCTAAGTCTGGAGTTCAAAAACCCCAGACTCCCCATCACTTGATGGAGAGTGAGTAATTCTTTTACTTACTAGGGTAGATCACATGTATATTTTTGGCCCCACTTTATCAGATACAACCCATTGTTTCATTGGTTAGATATGACAAAATGACAAAAGTTTGAGTGGCCAACCAATGAAGACTAGTCCTGTGCAATATTGATAGGTTGGATACTGGTAGTTACTGCTACTGCAACATCAGATATGAGCTTCCAAGCACCACTCTAAGGAATAGAGGGACTCTCATTTGTCAAATACATTGACAAGTAATCCAAAAATACACTAAACCTTTCTGAGATTGGAAACTGAAGAAAAGAGATTGTCATGAACTCAAAAGACCTTTTTGATAAAAAGAAAAGTGTTAGCATAACTTTGACTTGGAGGAAGAGCACTGTGGCTCTATGAAGCAGCCCACAGCTTGGCCTTATGCCCAAGATCCTTGTTTAGCAGATGCCAGAGAGGAGATGCCCAATTCCCCAGCTCCTCCTCCACTATGATCTTTTCAGAACCTTTAAAAAATCTGTGTCACAGCAGATAGGAACTTAAGGGTGATCTCTTTTCCTGGTGCTGTCTCTTTGTTCTCCTGGAGCTTACCTGAACGGGAACTCACCACCAGGGTTTTGAATCTCCTGGTAAGTTCCACTCGATGGTTGACTAGCATCATTACTACCTTAGCATGGTCAGGTGCTTGCTGTCTCCTCATTCAATATTGGTTTTGAAGGGTCACCTAAGCAGCCTTCTTTACCAAATGACCAAAAACTGCAATTTTCCTAATTCCACAGCTAGACAAGCCCTGGAACCAACCGAACTCCCAGCCGCCAGGCTGCAGTGCAAGAGCTAAGAGTAGTTTGGAGAAAGCCACATGTGCTTAAGAGAAGTCAAAGAGGCAAATTCAATAGAGGGAGCAATGCACAGGGCCCAGGATCCAGAAACCTGGAGCAGGATACAGGCATTACAGACCAGAAGTAGGTTTAGAGGGCCAGGGGCAGCTGATGGGGAATGGGAGAGAGGAGGTGGGAGACAGGGAGACGGATAGTTTCCTGGGCTGTTTCGTCCCTTTCTTGGGTGATACTGCATTTATCTGCAAGGCACAGAATTTGTTGATGAAGAACACAAACATTGGAGTCCCAATGCCAGAACCTATATTCTGGATGTACCAGCACACTAGCTATTTACTCCAAACAAGTACCTGAACCTTCTGTAACTCAGTTTCCTTATCTATACATGGGGGATCATTATAATGTTTTTCTCATAGGCAGTTGTGAAGATGAACTGAGTTGCCATGTGTAAAGTGCATAGCATAGCACATAGTACACAGTAAGAACTGCATCCGTGTCAGTTATGATCACCTCTAAGCCCTCAGGGCCTCAGCCATGGGTGAGAAGTGGTTATGGCAACAGAAATGCCTCAAACTGGCACCCATAATGCTTATTAAACATGTTACGGGCAGCTTTCACATGCCCAACCTGCTGAGGTTGCAGAGCAGCCCTTATGATCTTTATTCTACACAGGAGAGGCTGAGACTCAGAGAGGTTAACTTGTTCTGACTCACACAGCAAGCTGGTGGCAGAATTCCTAAGATGTAGCACTATACTTACTTTCTGCTCCACTTGCATCCTCCCTCCTCCTCTGCCCCCTTAGGCTTCATGGAATTGTGGGCATCCCTAAGACCATGCCTGGTGAAATCGGCATCAATTTAATAAAAAGCAGAATGCAACGCAAGAGGCAAATGCCTGACTGGCTTCTGAGGGGCTGAGCAGTGACATGCTACTTATAGGACCTTTCTATGCAGCTGCTCTGTGGTCCCAGGACCCCTGTGGGGTCCTGAGCAGCTGTGATCCAAACTCAGGAGCTGCTGCTACTCTTGGAAGCTTTGGTGCTCCTGGGCCACAGATGTACTGGACAGAAATCACAAGGTCAAGGAAGGCGACTCAAGCCCAGAGTCACCTCTACTGTGCCCAGCATAGTGCTCAGCACAAAACTGGCCCCTTTAGCCACTCATTTATTTACATGTAAAGGGGGGCATTTGAGTATATAATCTCAATGCAAAAGGCTGCATTTCTCTTATACAAAAAGACCCTTGAGAGTTTATATGTGAAAGGAGAAAAAGAAGAGGAGGAGGGGGGAAATAGAAACCAAAAACTCAATTCTTTTCTTTTCTTTCTTTAACAGGTTCATATTTGCTGTTCTGTTGTTCTTGGTCGTGGCAGTAATTCAAAGTCTCAAGTATGCAAAAACCAGTTGGAAATGTTTTAAAAGGGCAGCCAAGTAGACATTTCTCTTCCAAATAACAAGCTTGATTCCACTGTTGGATTTTTAAAAAGCTTTTATTTATCTTCACCAATTATTTAACTTTGATTTTCATGTCTTCTCACTGAATAAATATTCCTAAATAGGTTAAAATAACAGAGAAATGAAATCATCTAAAGACATTAGTCACACAGTGTGCTCTGGTGATAAGACTCCTGGACTGCATGAGGAAAAAGTGTTGCTTCTGGCCCTGCCATGAAGTTGTTGTGTGATCGTGGAAGCCGTTCACCATCTCTGGACCTGTTCCTTCCCCTGTCAAATTAAATGGGGAGGGCTCTCAGGTGGGCAATTACTATTTTTTTGATGTTCACTTTCTATCTCCTTTTTCTTTTGGTAATGAGACCCTGTATTTCCTTTGGGGAACCACCCCTCTTCTACAGTCAGTCATTTATTTCAGCTGGGGGACCACCATGAGCTTGAGATGTGGGATCCCCTCTGTGACAGTGGGAGTTGGAAAGGATGCTTCTCATAGCATGAAAGGATAACTAGAAACAACATTTTTATGAAAGTAAAAATGGCTAGCAAGTCAAACTATTTCTTATCTCCTGTATTAGTCAGCGACTGCTGCGTAACAAATTACTATGAACTTAGCAGCCAGAACAACACACACTTATTATCTCAGTGTTTCTGCAGGTCAGAAGCCTGGGCATGGCTCATCTGGGTTCTGAGCTTCAGCATCTCACTAGGCTGAAGTCAATGTGTTGACTCAGCTGCAGTGTCATCAGAGACTCAACCAGGGAAGGATCCACTCCCAAGCTCCCTCAGCTTGTTGGCAGAATTCATTTCCTTCTTCTTGCAGGTTTGAGGCTTTGCATTCTTGCTGAAGCTGCTCTCAGCAATGGCAGGTTGCCTGCAGTTCCTTGCCATATGGGCTTCTTCACCATGGCCACTTACTTCATGTCAGATTTTTCAAGGCCAGTAAGAGAGAGTACAGCATGTCTGCTCCTAAGAGGGAGCCTTGTATATATGGTAACTTAATCATAAAGGGACATCCCTTATCTCTGCCATATCCTGTTAGTTACAAGTAAGTCCCAGGTCCTGCCCACACTCAAGGGGAGGAGAGTACCCAGAGGCATGATCCCAGAAGGTGGGTGTCTTTGGGGGTCACTTTGGGTCTTTCCACCACATTCTCCGTTGAACCTTCTATGTGGAAAGACTGACTTGACATGTCAATGAATATTTAATGCCTTCTCCATTCCGTTTGGTAAGTGTCTCCAAGTCTTGGACTGACACTGCCCTTATTGTACATACTGTTCAATGGTTTTATCTTGAGTTCCTTGTGATTTTATTGTAGTAAAAGGCCATTTATGGAATTCCACTCTGTAGCATGCATTGTTGTGTTCAGGCTCCAATGTATTTGCTTTCATTTTAACACTTGGGTTTAGTGGATGGACTTTCTCCTGGGCAAATCTGTGACCCAGGAAACACAGCAACCTGGTTGGTGCTAGTGTGTGACAGAGCCCTGTGTCTTTGTGTTTATCCATCTGTGAGATTATCCCATTAGTGGGACACTCCTCAGTAGAAGACCTTTCTCAGCAGGGGGCTGATTCCCAGGTCACAGAATGGATGTTTTCATATCCTCCATTTGTATTATGCCAGAGCAGCGGTGATAGATGATGAGAGCCGGAAGTCCTCTTCTTTAACTTCCCACGCTTTCATACCTTCCATCAGCACTGAGATTTTTAGATTCTCCTGTGAAAAGACTTTCAAGATCTGCTTTTCTTATCTTTGATTAAACCAGAAAGAAAATGACTTGACCAGGGTTGAGGAGAAGGAGGAACAAAGGGAAGGGTGTTTGAACCAGGAAGGGTTGGGGGAGAAACAAAAACACGTTTGCTCCTGCTGCATGGAGCCATCTATGGCTGTTTCACAGCTTGAAGAAATGCACACCCAACAAATAGGAGTCTGTGGAAGACTGAAGATTTATGGTCATTTTTCAGTTGGGAAGATAATAATAAAAGAGAGCCGTTACTTTTTATAATGGCTAAGCTGTTTTTCATTAGTTTTAATAAACCTTTCCTTTCCCTAACTTTTCTTCTAAACAGTTACTTGGACCTTTAACAAAAAACAACTTTTTATTTTAGAATAGTTTTAGATTTACAGGCAAATCACACAGATCATACAGAAGGTTCCACGTTCCCTGCTCCCCTAACTTTCTGTCCAGCCCTGCCCATTGCCCAGTGCCAGGCTCATGCAGGTCGTCAATACCATGCTCCTAGGGAGACAGAGCTAGAGACAGCCTCTTTTCCTACTTCCTTCTTAGCATGTAACTGTCTCACAATTTCTGAAGATCGAGAGTGATGTTGGAAGAGGGAAATGAGGGACGGGAAGGAGGTACAATAAATTCTTTAATATTCCCAAATCTGATTTTAATGTCTAATTTCAGCCCCCGTGTCTGGAAATCTTTACAGAAACTGCTAGCAAGTGTCCAGAACGAGGGACACCCCGTAGTCCTTGTTCCTACAGGAGAGGGCACTCCTCCTTGCCAGTGGGAGTGGCTACATGAGGCCTTTGCTTTGCTGTCAGCTTGGCTCTGAGGCTGCTTTGAGGAGCCAATGATGGATGAATTTTCTGCAGAGCTTCCCATCGTCCACAAAGGCCCAGAAAATTCTCTGTTGCAACTTGTTGGCAGCAGTTCTAAGACCCTTTGAGCAAAAGACAGGTCATGCTCACCTCTAAGAAGAGGTTGTAGGCTTTCCCCCTTGACTTGGAAGGAAAAAGGAATTCCAAATCTCCAGGATAAGATGGACCTCAGAGCCATTTTTAAACCTCTCATGCTCAAATTCCTCTACTGCAGTCAAAACAGCATGCCATTGGCATAAAGATAGACAAATAGATTAATGGAACAGAGTAGAGAGTCCAGAAATATACTCACACATATATGGACAACTGATTTTTGACAAAAGATGCTGGAACAGGTGCAAAAAAAAAAAAAAAAAAAAAGGAGAAGAAGAAGAAACTTAGCTCCTTGAATCCATAATTTAAAGTGTGTTCAAAAACTAACAAATGTTGGGCGTGGTGGTTCATACCTATAATCCCAGCACTTTGAGAGGTCGAAGCAGGTGGATCACTTGGGCCTAGGAGTTTGAGACCAGCCTAGGCAATAAGGGGAGACCCCATCTCTACTAAAAGAAATACACAAAATTAGCCAGGTGGGGTGACGTGCACCTGTAGTCCCAGCTACTCGAGAGGCTGAGGTGAGAGAATCACCTGAGCTCAGGAAGTTGAGGCTGCAGTGAGCTGAGATCATGTCACTGCACTCCAGCCTGAGCAATGGGAGTGAGACTCTAAAAAAACAAAAACCAAAAGCTAACAAATGAGATTATAGACTTAAATGTAAAATCCAAAACTATAGCATTTCTACAAATTATAGGAGAAAACCTTTGTTACCTTGGGTTAGGCAAAGAAAGATTTCTTACATACGGTGTCAAAAGCACCATCCGTAAAGTAACAAAGTGATGAACTGTACTTTATGAAAATTAAAAACTTGGCCATTGAAAAGGCTCTGTTAAGACAACGAAAAGATAAGCAATAAATGGGCAGAAAATATTTGCCAAGCATGTATGTGAAAAGGACTTTATCTAAAATATATAAAGAACTCTCAGAACTCAACAATGAAGAAACAAACAAGCCCATTTAAAAATGGGTAAAAACTTTGAACAGACGCTTCACAAAGAAGATATATGGGTGGCAAATAAGCACATGAAAAGCTGTTCTACATCATTAGACATTATCAGTAAAACCACAATGAGATACCACTACATACCCATTAAGATGGCTGAAATTTAAAAGTCTGATGATACCAAGTGTTGGCAAAGATGTAGAAAAACTGGAAGTCTCAGACACTACCGATGGGAATATAAAATGGTACAACCATCTTTGCAAGTAGTAGACCCACCATGCATTCCATGCATTCCATCCATTTCACTCCTAGATACTTACCCCCCAAAAACTGATAAATGTCCAACGATAGGTGAATGGATACACTGGTATACCCATACAGTGGGATATTATTCAGCAATAAAACTGAGTGAACTATTGATACACAGGAGACAAATGTCAAAATTATGCTGAGCAAAAGAATCCACATAAAAAGGAGTACATACTATATGGTTCCATTTATATTAAATTAGAAAATTCCCTCTAATCTATGGAGACAGAAGACAGATCAGTGGTTGCTTTCGGGGGGCAGAAAGGTATACAAAGGAGGGACAAAGGACAGTTTTGTGGGGGATGGATGCGTTCACTATCTTGATGGTGCTGATGGTTTTACGGGTGTATGCATATGTCAAAACTTACCAAGCTGTTCAGTTTAAATGGACAATTTATTGTATATCAATAAGCAAGTCATTGCATGTTAATGATACCCCAATAAAGCTTTTTAAATTAAAAAAAAATCCCTTACTGAACCACTGCCAAGAGCTTTTCAGCAAAGCTCCCTTTATCAAAATCAGAGATAAGGCGGTGCCAAAACTGCAAATAAAATGGAGTCATTTGTACTGAATAAGAGGAAGTTTTCCAGTCACATGAGTTTTCTCCAGAGGGATTCAGTCAGCGGGACTGGGCCAGGGTGAACAGCAGGGCTGGCAGGTCAGCAAGTCCAAGAGGCTTCACTCCATCTTCAAGTTGAGTGTTCTCATCGCTAAGATGGCAGCCTTGGATAAGATAACCTTTAATACCCAAGACTTCATGGCAGTGGAAACACTGAGCATTTTCTATTGGTCTGGGTTGGGTTTCGTTCTCCACCAGGCACCGGCACTAGTGCTGGCCTTTGCGGCCCTCAACTCCTTGGCATGTGTGTCCTCAGGGTCAACATTAGCCCCTTGCGCCTGTGGGGAGGATTCATGGAGTGGTGTTAAAGAGTGCCTGGCTTGTTTTCTTCCTTTTCCTTATTCTAGTGGGAATGAAGTTCAGTCCAAGTCAGACATGCCAGAAATTGATTTTTTCTTTACTTTTCTGGTACTGAATTTAATTTCTACTTTGAGCCATCGACCCACTGTTGAGTAGAAATCAATTAATTTGGTTGGTGCCCTTCCTAAGAGTAAGTTCTAAGTTGAGGAAAGTTTATGTGGAGGCCTCTGGGCATGACGCTTGCTGGGGTCTTGTCCTCATCAGGGGCTACTCAGCAGTCGGTGCCCTCCACCTTCCTCTAGCTGAGCACCTACGGCTCATGATTCGATCTTCCCAGTGCAGCCTAAAGCCTCTTCAGGTTCAGCTCTCCTTGGTGTCTTCCACGCACAGAAGTCTGAGGCATGTGACACAGTGGCTCATGCCTGTAATCCCAGCACTCTGGGAGACTGAGGCGGGTGGGTTGCTTAGGGCCAGGAGTTTGAGACCAGCCTAGGAAATACAGGGAGACCCCATCTCTACAAAAAATAAAAATAAGAAGTTAAAGGCATGGGCTTCAGAGACTGTTTGGATGGGAGGAAGGTCCCACATTTCCCAGCAAAGGCAGGAACTTTGTTTTTGCATCTGAAAACAACAGTGGGCATTAATTAAAAATAGTTTGACTCAGATCGGGCATGGTGGCTCATGCCTGTAATCCCAGCACTTCGGGAGGCTGAGGAGGGAGGATTATCTGAGGTCAGGAGTTCAAGACCAGCTTGGCCAACATGGTGAAAACCCATCTCTACTAAAAATACAAAAATTAGCTGGGTTTGGTGGTATGCGCCTGTAATCCCAGCTCCTCAGGAGGCTGAGGCAGGAGAATCACTTGAACCCGGGAGGTGGAGATTGCAGTGAGCCAAGATCGTGCCACTGTACACCAGCCTGGGCGACAGAGCAAGACTCAGTCTCAAAAAATAAATAAATAAATAAATAAATAAAAATAAAAATAGTTTGTCTCATACGGTTGTTGTGAAAATTAAAGCAGTCAGTACTTAGAGCAGTGCCTGGAATACTGTGAGTCTTCTGTAAATGACGTTTATTTTGTCACACTGGAGTCAGGGGAGCTTGTCTGCCCTTCTTCCTGGGCTCCTGGTTCCTTCAGGCTCTACCCAGGAAAGGTGGCTCTTGGGCTTCTGATCCTTTCTCTTCAAAATGATCCGGGGATTCTAGGGATGGAGAGGGCAGGGCTTCCATCTTTAGAGAGGTCTAGCTCCAGAAATCTTCATCCAGACTTGGGGAGAAAGTGCAAGAGAAGAAAGCCTTGCTACTCCTTGTCGTGCATTCTCCGAAAAAAATACATTCAAAAATATCTCCACCAGTCTTTCAAAATGCAAGGCCAATTACTACCCCTTTTCTGTCTGCGTTCTACCATCCCTTGAATGAGCCACAGGTGGGGGTGCCCTGGGTGACTGCATGTGGGTGGCTCAAGGACACAGGGAAATGGAGGGGGAAGCCCCGACCAACAGGTCCAAATGTTAACTTCCATCTGGTTCTCTGTGGGCTAAGAGGAGGCACCTAGTGCTAAGAAGCTGCCAGCAGAAGATGCCCTGGCACCCTGACCACCCACAAGTCCTGACACTTGGATGGCCGCAGTCCACTCCTCCTGCAGGAGACAGGACCTACTGTGTTAGAGTCTCTGGTGGCAGGTGCTCGGGAGATGGGCATCACCTGTTGTCTAACGCCCTTTGCAAAGACCGGGAGACATGGTGAGGATGGCCTGAAAGTCAAGTCAACTTCTATTCCATTTTCTCCTGGGGACGTGCAATGTGCTCTAAGGGCAGCCTAGTGGGTAGGCTACCAATGTTTTGGAAGATAATTCAAACTGAAAACGTTATATTGAAGCACGATGTCATTCTGCCATCTTGTGGCAGTATCATTCTCTGGATTCTGCGGTGATTGTGGTCTGTGGCTGTTAGAGATGTGGACTTACCCTGATGAGGACAAGTGCTTAGCCCTGCATGATGTCTTACTAACTACCATTAGGCTTTCTATGAAGAATGGATTATTTAAATAGGAAATCTATCATTAAGATGAATCTTTGAGGTGTATGAAACTTCAAATATTCATTTAGCAAATATTTATCTTCCTATATGCATGGAGCAATCCTAGGCTCTGCTGAAAAATGTGTAATTATAGTCTCTGTCTTCAATGAGCTTCAATGAGCTAGAGAATAAGGACAGTTTTCACACATACCTGTAATACAAGGCAAAAAGAAATAAATGTGTGTTATATGAGGAGCTCTGGATAAATGGAAAGAAGTTAACAACACTGGACACTGGGAAGGGTGATGAAGAAAGTGGTGTTTGAGTCCAGGGAGTCACTGAATATCTTTGAGTAAAGGAGGGACATAAGAAAATCTGTGTGGCAGGAAGGTCACTGGGCTACTAGCTACTAGAGCAGTGATCCGCAAACTTTTTGATCAAGCACCTCTAACAAACCAACCAACCAAACCAACTAAGTGAGCATGCAACCAAACCAAAGCATTTTACTTAAGAATATAAGCATTTATGGATCTAGCATGTACAAATTAAGACGTATATTAAAATAAAGAGATTAAAGTGATTTAAAAAAATAGTAGCCCAAGTATTTTCTTCTTGCATCCTATTGGATGTCCGGGTCCCCTGACTTTGAAGATTGCTGTTGTAGACCAGTTTGGGCAGGAAAATAGGGAAAAGAGAATCAGAAAGACCCTCACAGGCCATGATGATAGTGATAGCGCAGACGAGATATCACCTGGACCCAGGTAAGGTGGAGATGCAGGCAATGTAAGGTAATGGACAGACACTCAGAGACAGAAGTAGAGAATTGCCAGGAGCTTAGGGAGAGGGAACTGTTCAAGGTCATTCTGGGTTTGAGGTTTTGTTTTGTTTTAAAGTCTTACGCTATTGGAAAGATGAGGATTCATTTTAGAGAGAGTACAGGGGGAAAAGGCAGGTTTGTGAAGAAGATGGTTAGTTTGTTTTGTATAAGGTGAGGTTTTTGCACCAGTGAAATCTGTTTGTCTGTCCCCAGAAATCTGGAGATTTAGGATTGGACTCAGAAAAGGAGTCCCGAATGGAGCAGTGTCATCTGATTCAGATGTGATGTCAAACTTCAGGAATGTGTGAGGACACCCAGGGCAAGAGTACACAGTGAGAAGAAAACAGAGCCAAGGACGAACCCACAAGGACACTGGCATCTAAGCGTGTTGTAGCTCAGGGTTCCTTGAGAAGTAGACTATGAGATAGAAACTTATGAGCAGGAAGTGTATTGGGGAGTGTTCCAGAATCAACAACCGTAAGGAGGGAGGATTGCTGGATTGGGTGGAGAAAGAAGTGGAAGTCTGATGTGGTTTCAACAGAGGCCTCAGCTGATCTCGTGAGGAGCTCTGAAACGAGGAGGGCCCTTCGAGGGATGGCTGTGGTGTGCTGAACTGGGTCCCCTGGTTCCCACCAGCTGGATTCCTGAGTCAGCTGTGTGGATCTCCTCCCAACTCCTCATTCAGTGATGTCAGGTTGATCTTGACATTGGCACAGTGGGAATATTTACACCATGAAAATTGCCCAATATTACAAACCAGGGCTTCCCCCCTCCATCAGGAACAACTTGTTAAATATGTACCAGTATACACATTTATGTCCCTAATGAAGAGGGGAACTAAGTCTCTGCATCTTTTCATAAACTGATCATTGGATGCAGGCTGCCCCTGAGGAGATGTTACCTTGGATGGGGTAGCCGCTTTCAGCTGAGGACTGTACCTAGAGAAGAACATAGCTGTGAAGCATAAAACATTTCCTAAATCTGGAGAAATTAGTGTCTTTGAATGTGAAGGGTGAATATGAACAGCATACCACAGCATCCACTACAGCCTACCTTTTGCCCAACTGCTTCATATAGTAATTTAATCTCATCTAGAAACAGCTACTTCAGGATCTTAGTTACTCGCTTTTCCTGGGTAAATTTATGACAGTAATATTGGTTGCTATGGTTTGAATGTCCTTCTCCAAACTCATGTTAAAATTTAATTGCTGTTATGACAGTATTAAGAGGTGGGACCTTTAAGGAGCTATTAGGTCATGAGGGCTCGCCCTCATAAATGGATTAATGCTGTTCTTGCAGAAGTGGTTTTGCTATTGCAGGCATTCAGCCCTCTTCCTCTCTTTCTTTACACTCACTCACCCTCCCACTTTCTGCCATGGGGTGACACAGAAGGCCCTCACCAAATGTGGGCCACTTGACCTTGGACTTCCCAGCTTCCAGAACTGTGAGAAATAAATCTCTGCTCATTATAAATTACCTAGTCTGTGGTATTCCATTATACCAGCAGAAAACAAAACAAAAAGAAAATTGGTACCAGGAGTGGGGTTGTTGCTGTAACAAATATCTGAAAAGTGGAAGTGGCTTTGGAACTGGATAATGGGTAGAGGCTGGAAGAATTGGGAGGAGAAGGCTAGAAAAAGCCTACAATGCCATTAAGGGCAAATCTGGTGAGGGCTCAGAAGAAGACCCCAGAACTACAGACAGCCTAAATCTTAGAGATTACTTAAGTGATTGTGATCAGCATGTTGGTATAAACAAGGATAGTAAAGGCCATTCTGATATCTCAGATGGTATTGGGAACTGGAGTAAAGGCCATCCCTGTTATATGGTTGCAAAGAACTTTGCAGGATTATGTTCTTGTCCTAGGACTTTATGGAATACAGAATGTAAGAGTAATGAACTAAGATATTTGGTAGAAGAAACTTCTAAGCAACTGAGAATCAGGCTGCTGTGTAGCTACTTTTAAACACATCCAGTGAGATGTGAGAGGCCAGAAATGACTTAAAGACAGACTTTTGTAATGAAAAGAAAAGAAGAATGGAAAGATTTCAGAAATTTGCAGCCTGGCTATGTGAAGAGTAGAAAGGTGTGTTTGGGAGAGCAAATCAAGGGTATGGTCAAGCAATTGTTTGCTTAAGAGATTAGTATGAACAGGAAGGAAGCCAGGTGTTATTCATCAATACAATGGGAGAAATACCTCAAAGGCATTTCAAAGATCTTTGAGGTTGTCCCTCCCATCACAGGCCTAGGGCATCTAGGAGGGCAGAATGGTTTCAGAGGACAGGCCAGGGCACTGTCCATGGGTTCACTGGCCAGGGCCACTTCAGGACTCTGCTCTCTGCATTCCAATATAATACCCCTCATCTGTCCCAGCTGTGGCTCAAGCAGGCTCAGGTGCAGCTTGGACTCCACAAGGTGCAAGCAGTAAACCTTGGTGGCATTCACATGGTGTTAAGTCTGCAGGCTTACAGAAGCAAGAGATATGGGAACATAGCAACCTTCACTTAGGTTTCAAAGTATGTTCAGACAACATGGGGGCCCAGGCAGAAACTTGTTTCAGGGGTAGAGCTCCCACAGAGATTTCCTACTAAGGCAATGCCTAGTGAAGCCATTGGAACAAGGCCAGCCCAGAGAGTCCTCACAAGGGTAATGCCTGATGGGAATGGCATCACCGTTGAGACTCCAGAACTGTAGCTACCAGTGTGCAACACCAGCCTGGGAGAGCTGCAGTCATGAGACTCCAACCTGAGAGAGCCGAAGTGTAGACTGAGCCCAGCAAAGCCATGTGGGTGAGGCTGCCTGAGGCCTTAGGGGCTCAATCTCTCACCCAGTGTGCTCTCTGTCTTGCATGCTCATTCACCCTTTCATCTTCTGCTATTAGGTGATACAGCAAGAAGGCCTTCACCAGATGCTGACACCTTGATTTGGGATTGCCCTAATGTAGCATTCCCAGCCTCAAGAACTGTAAGAAATGAATTTCTTTTCTTTATAAATTACCCAGTCTGTGGTATTCTGTTATAGCAGCACAAAACAGTCCAAGACATTAGTCTCCTTTGCTGCAGGTGAGGCCACAATCACTATTCATCATCTCTCTCCTTTAGTAGCTATTCTAGATCTCCCTCCCACTGAGCCAGCACCTGTGCTGGTCTGGTAACCTTACATGACCCTGGTAGGGTGATCTAAACCCTCATCTCTAGGGGTTGGAAATCTTGGTAATCATGCCCTTCTCAGGCTGTGGCTGCTGCATCATGTCTAATCGCTATTAGAATTGGGCAAAGAAATACCAAGAGACACCCTCATGAACTGCCAGTGTACAAATATGTTCTTCCACGACCCCGACGTGTAAGGGCAGACCCTGCTGCTGGTCTGATGAATCCTTTCCTTTGCAGCTGCTCTCTTGGCACCAAGAGACATGATGGCAGCTGTGGCCCCAGTGAAAGCGTTCCTTTTCTGGGAGCCAGGGCCTCTCACCCCACAAATACAGAATCCTCCTGGAGTTCATTCATCCAAACTTTAGGAAGTGTGTTCCATGCACAGTGCTCTTCAGGCTACGAGAAAATGAGCCTGGGTTCTGTTTGGCGGGAGGTGAACCATTAGGAACCATTGGACTCAGAACAGAACCCATTGAAATATGCCCCAAAGTGTTGCCTGTGGTGAGTGGAGATTCTCTTCTCTCACTAACTAAGAAGACTAAGAGAAGAGAAGCCTGAAAAATGTGATTTCTTCTGTCTCAGCAGGGCCTGGTCAGGAGTCATTGGGCCCCCTCTAGAATTAACATCACTGCATGTAAACATTAGGGACAGTTGTTTTTTTTTTTTAAATCCTGCCTAGGTATAATGTTTTCTTTTCCATTAGTAAGTAAAGCATATTCTCTTAAGTAAGCTATGCCATGGATAATATGGAATTTTTGTTATAAGCCTTTCCCATTCATCATACTCCCCAACACTGTTTTAGATCTTCCAGTCCTGGTTTTCGGATAATTCCAGGTACACTATCTCAGAGGTATAAAAATTCCAAAAATGAAATTAATTTTAATTCATTTAAAATGCCACACCACACAGCTATTAAGGAAGGAGAAGATTAGAGAGAAAGAGGAAAATTATCTGCACAAACCAGAGAAAGATGCCATCATTCCCAAAATACTGGGAATGATAACACACTGCTTTGTAGTCCCTAATTGCAATTTCCCAGGGGGTGCTATTTTTAACTCTGTGGCTGAATTGTTGATTCTTTAATGCTTCTCCTGACTTTCCATGGTGTTTACCACAACTAAGGAATGGTAAGGGGCTGGCGAATAACAAATGATGAATGGAATCACTTGATTCTTACCTGAGAAAAGGTCACAGAGAACTTCCTATATGAACTTGATTTTCAGCTCTGTGATGAATAGGCCACGATAGATTATCCTACAGTATGACCCAATCTTGATGTTAGGCCATGTAACAAATGTCTAATCTAAAAATTTCCTCCTGGCATTTATCTCTCATTTCTCTCTCTGTGCTTAGGAAAAGTGGAAAATAATCACTCATTGGAAATTATCTTCTCATTCATTGATTTATTAACTATTTCAATGAATTCCTCATACATGTATTACACTAGGAATTTGCATATAATCTCATGAATCAAACATATAATAAATAAACAAGTAACTATAAAGTGTGAAATGCTATAAACTTAAGAAAAAAAAAAGAATGTTGAGATAAAGAATGAGATGTGCCCAGAACAACTATTTAAGCCAATTGCAACTGACCTCACCAAATCTGAGAAGGAGCTGGTATGGGAAATACCATTTTTGCTAGAAGAAACTGTACACACATAAACCCCAAGGTAGGAAAGAGCTTGGCAAGTGTGCCTGTCAAAAAGGAGACCCAGTAGGACAAAAGCTTGGTTAGAGATGGAGAGGTGGAACCAGAGTCTTAAAGGCCTGAGGCCAGAGTTTGGATTAATTTACAAATGCAAAGGAAACAATTACAATAATTTTAGCAGGAGATTGACAGTAACCCACAAAAGCCATAAATTCCCCCATCCACAAACTCAGGTGTGCAGAAATGTGACTTCTCTAAAACTGAATTTAACTTAGCCAACAACTTTTTTTTCTTCTGATGGAGGAGATCTATGTCTTGCCATGCCTCAATTGTCTCCAGTTTACTAGAGTTTCTTTTGAGAAACCACTCAGCTAACCCAAGATTCTTTCCAGCCTCTCCCCTTCTTCCTTTCATCCCAGGTGGTGCCTGGGTTCAGGTGAGTTGACTACAAAGGGACCTGAAATAAGCCTCCAGAGATATCCCTCTTTTGCCAACAATTAGGGCCTTGGTGCCAACACAAACATGCCTATGCTCACTCAGCCTCACCAGGTGAGCGGGAATCTCTGTGGAGTCTCCTTTCAGATTTTGAATCTCCCTGATTTTTGGTTTGAGATTCAAACTTTACTCAACTGACCTGACTTCACACCTGACAGGGCTGGAACTGAAGCTCTGTTTTAAAGCTTTAAGGTGGGAGCTTCGCTTGTTAATCTCTAGAAATTCTGCTGACTGCGGGTTTGTGATTTTCACTTTTCTCTGAGATTCAGGTATTGTGTGTCTTACTCATTAAAGTTTACAACCTTTTCTCTTGGTCAAAGAGAAAACAGTTTTCTCTGAAAAGAGAAAGTGATATCCTTGTGGCTTAAGTGCAAAATTTGTAATCTGTAAAACTGGTGGGATTCTGCGACTTAGTGCAATTGACAGATCTAAAATTTCTTCTTGAGTGACTGAAATTCCTCCCACTAGGTCTTTTTGGTCTTTCAAAGGAAAATCTAAATTATGGACAATTATACTACTAAAGGAGAGATGTGCCTTTAGAAATACTGCCTGGATGCATGTGCAATACTAATAATACCTCTTCATTCATATAGTCACAAAAATGGTCTCACATAACTTATGAAGACCCCAAGTTACAATGGCCAAAATGGGGTATCTTTAAAATACCTAAAGTAGTTTATCTGTGCACTCAATCAGAAAATGCTGGCTGAAATAAAACAAAATAACGTATAGAGCTATCTTCAATGTACTTAGAAGCTTCTAGGCCAGGTGTGATAGCTCACACCTGTAATCCCAGGATTTTGGGAGGCTGAGGTGGAAGGATCACTTAAGCCCAGGAGTTCAAGACCAGCCTGGGCAACATAGTGAGACTCCATCTCTATTTTACAAAGCTTCTAATAAAGTCTTTTATTTGCAAGAGGAAAACATTTGTCTACAACAATTTCTGAATTGAAAAAAGACTGCCAAAATTGATTTTCAGTTAGGTTCTCTTTAGGGAACATGTTTTCCTCTTGGTTCCCTCAGCTCCCATCCACCTGACAGGCAGAGACTTTTAGAAATTATACAGTACACCTATCTCTTTCTCCCCAAAGGGGGACAGTTATCCCGTGTGGTTGTTAATAAATTGCATGCCATTTCCCCCATTAATCTGTTTTTGTGAGTTGATTTTTTTCAGCAAACATTCAGAGGGTGAGGGGAAAGTTTTCCCATGGCCCCTGCAGCTTTAGCGCTATGAGCAGAGTACCCAACCTGCTCTGCTCTAAGCCACAGTGAAGGGAACCCAGGACCTGACAGGCCAGCAGAAGGGTAAGAACTTCTTACCAGCCAGCCTCCCTGTCTTTCATTTTGTGGAATCTGGTTGAGTGGACAGTAAAACCATGTTTGTCTCTTTTTCCTCTGCAAAATGTTGGCTAATGAGAGGAAAGGATTTGTATGACTAGTCTTGGGTATAGCAACCTTGGTGTACTTCTTGGTACACATATGGGATCGAGTTGCTCTTAGAATAAGTACATCATTAAAAATTCTAATCATCAGTGGTCACGAGATGGATCCTTTGAATTATAATAACATATATATATATATGATCTCTCATTCTAAACAAATTGCCTATTTGTACTTACGGGAAGATCAGATTTTTTTTTTTCTTTTGAGACTGAATCTTGCTCTGCCACCAGGCTGCTGGACTGCAATGGCATGATCTCGGCTCACTGCAACCCCCGCCTCCCAGGTTTAAGCGATCCTCCTGCCTCAACCCCCCAAGTAGCTGGGATTACAGCCACCTGCCACCATGCCTGGCTAATTTTTGTATTTTTAGCAGAGACGGGGTTTCACCATGTTGGCCAGGCTGGTCTCAAACTCCTGACCTCAGGTGATCCACCTGCCTTGGCCTCCCAAAGTGTTGGGATTACAGGCGTGAGCCAATGTGCCCAGCCGAGATCAGATTTTCTAAAAGACACATAATGGTATCATGGCCAGCTTTAGAAATTCTCTTCACAAAAGTAAAGAGCAAAAATTTGACCAAAAACAAAGTTAAAATCCTTTGTAAGCTCAAGGTGCCTGCTTCAGATGCCCTGTGGGATTCACAGTGAAAGCTCCTCCACCTGGAATTCTGGAAGGTGAAATCCTGTACCTTCACTGCCATGGCCTTAGTCAGAGAACCATCCCTTTGGTTTGGTATTTTGGTGACTTTTGGCTTTGGGGATACCTGTTTGTTATTGACCCTGTTCCCTTTCATGGACAGCTTTTAGTTTCTCGTCTTTCCATTGGTGAGACACAGGGGGGCCTTCGGGCCTTCAGGCCTTCATGTGTAGGTGCTCAGCTGCCCACAAAGCCGGACAGAATGTGAGTTGTACTCCATTTGTGGTTAGTGAAACTATCCTTTCATTGAGCTGTCTTTGGGGTGGTTCTGAATCTTGTGAGAACAGCTTTGCCCCTCTTCGGAGACACCTCATGAGTTCTTGATTAAATTACAACCTTGGTTAAGGCTTATTGGTTTTGGTAATTCACTTGGGAGGGTACTTGGGTGAAAAAAAAAAAAAAAAAGCTCAAAAGCCAGGAATCTCATCTGTTTGTCTCAGCAATAATCTGATAATAAGAGATTTTTAAAAGAGTTTTTAAAAAGGAGCTGTGGCCAGGTGCAGTGGCTTACACCTGTAGTCCCAGCACTCTGGGAGGCTGAGGTGAGAGGATTGCTTGAACCCAGGAGTTTGAGACCAGCCTGGGTAACACAGTGAGATGTGTCTCAAAAAAAAATTTAAAAATTAGCCTCGCGTGGTGGTGCGTGCTAGTGGTCCCACCTACTCAGGAGGCTGAGCGGGAAGGATCACTTGAGACTGGGAGATTGAAGCTGCAGTGAGCTGATTGTGTCACTGCACTCCAGCCTGGGTGACAGAGTGAGACCCTGTCAAACAAAACAAAACAAAACAAACAAAAAACTCGATGGTCAAAGTTGGCTGAATTAAAAGCTGATTTTCAAGCCCCTGCTTCTTCTTGCTGTCTTTAGTAGCATATGAAGGAATCTAGAGAGGAATTCTAGTGACTCAGGCCCCTAAAAAACACAGAAAAAAGTGCCATCCACCCCCTTTCTGGGATCTTCTGTCTTCCCGTGGAGTCTGAGGAGTCGTGGACAGGTAGCTTCCTCTCAGGCCTAAAGCTTGGCTTTCTTTTGCATTGCATGACCTGATCTCTTTGGCTTCTAGGGTACCAGGGATCACTTTGTACTGTGAGAGAACCACCTTTGTGTGTTCGTATTCAGGGCGACTTGAAGCTATGCTCCTGGGTGTCCATTCTCAACCATTGTGCTTGAATAAACTTTTAAAACCAGATTCTGACCTTTTTGATTATTTTAGGCTGATACCTCTGAAGATGTGCACTGCCCTGCAAGACATACATTATTATTGGGGCAACTTTGTTAGTCCTCTTCATCCCAGTTGGGAGAGCCCCTTCGGGACCACTGGCCCCCAAGCTACTGTAGCCATGTCCTTGCCGCCCTGATCCCCCCACCCTGCGAAGCTTCTCTCAAGCCCATCTACCAGAGCATGTACCTCAGGACTGCTGCTACCCAACCACTCAGATGCCCTGTGGGCCTGGGAATTCTCTTTCGGTTTTGCAGCTTCAATGGCTAAGCACTCTTGAGTTTTCCTGAAGTTTCTGTCTGGTGTTTATGCTCCTCACTCAGCCCTGGAAGGTAAGGGGCTGGACTCCTTCCCCGAGACCTTCCTGTATCTACACTCCGAATGTCCCTCAGGATCCCTCATCACACTTACAGGATGCACGCTGCCTTTCGGGTGGAAAATGGCTCTGATCTTTATACACATTTCCCACTCTGAAGGTGGAGTTTCCCCATTCCCCAGGGGGGTGTGTAACTCTCTGCACTTTCCTGCTGGGAGTTAAACACCGCTTCTGTCGTTTCCCCTCCTCCTGCCCAACCTTCTTCCCCAGGAAGTTTACTTCCACAAGCACCTCCATCTTCTGTTCTAGGGGGATTTTGGAGCATTTGGGGCCCTCGGGTGATGGATTGGAAAGTCTTGAGGCACAGGCTGAGTCAACTAAAACCAGCGGATTGTCAGACAACAGGCCGGGCATCCTCCCCAAGAGCAGCTAGAAGCGGGTCTCTGCCAGCCGGTTCCTTCACTCCTTTCAAACACGGGGCTGCCTGACCCTGGCTCTGCGCTCTCTCAATCTTTCATTTTCCTCCAGAACAGACCTCTTCCTCCTATCCTCCTCCTGTACCAGTGCTGGGAGCAGCAAACCTGCTCTGTGAATCTGCATCTGAACCTTCTTACCTGGCCTTGAGGCTTGTGGCTTCTGGGCCGAATACCAAGTATTTGCCAACACTCAGGGGCCCTCGGGTTACAAGTGACGGACTTTGGGGCAGCGTGGGATTGAAGAGCTGAGAGGGGAAATTCACTGACGAAAGCTTTGAAAACCTGATTCGAAAGCATCCAAACACTATAAAATGTGCCCAGAGGCTGCAGTGTAGGTGCAGCATAGAGAAAGGCAGAAGGTCATCAGGAGGCTGGAGCTGATGGGGACCTGGCCTGGGGGCGGCTTTGGAGTCTGGAAAGATCAGAACTATAATGACTTGTTTTGGACGCAGAGACTCTGGTGTCCTGTGTGTGCTCTAAGTTAAGGACCTTATTCATCATTTCAAGGACCTCGGAGACTAGTTTTGCATATTTGTGGGATTTATAAATCCTGTTTCAGTCCGTACACATTTTTCGACCTTTCAGGGTCATCGGCTTTTGTTTTTGTTCTGCCAAGGACTAGCCAGGCCACAGAAATCTTGATGAATGGCAACAGCAAGGCAAAGAAAGCAGCTGTCTTCTATCGACACACCCAGGATCCACCTTGTCTCCTGAACAGTCATCCCCACGGGGAGACCCCCAGAAGGGGTTCCACTTACAAATGATTAAACAGTTAATGACACCTGTACAGTTAAAGGGGAGTGTGCATTTGCTACTCATTTGTAAAATGCATCTGATTTCTCTCCTAGCCTAAAGCTGGCAAGTTCCAGTGATGGGAACCCCTGAGCCCGATTCGCCTTGGCAGAGGCCACACAAGCTGCCTTCCTCATTCACCAAAAAGGCGAGATTTGCTGGAGGGATGCCAAGGTCAGTGGGGGGACACACTCCTGGTGCCATGTGCCTCCCGCCAAGATTTCCTGTCCCTTTGATGGCAAATCTGCCCCCGCCGTGTGAACAGTCACACCATCTGCATGGAGTCTGTGGGACAGAAAATGTACAGCAATAATCCATATATAATGAGTCCCCCTTCACTGCCCCCAGCCTTTGCAACTTCCGTGACCACAACTCCTATAGTACACTCTTGGGAAACAGGAAATCCTTGTAAGAGCTGCTCAGTAATCACACTGGAGCTATTTCACAAACTCAAGAACTGAATTGCTTAACAGCAAAGCACAGCTTTTTTTTTTTAAGGTGCAAAATCAAACGCAGAGCCCAGGGGCAGTTAGAAACAGCTGCCTTTCAGGGACCATTTTCTGGAGTAGCAGCCTGTAACCAAAGACTTTTTTTTTTAACCTAATGAGATTGATACTTCCATGAGAGTGTCTATAGGCCTGGCATGGTGGGAAGACGTTGTTCCTGCTTGTTTGGCAACAGTTATTTTTTAGGGCAGTTGGCAGGACCGACTTAAACAGACCTGTCAGAAAAATGTATCATAAAATCAAAGGGCACCCTCTTGCTGCTCAAATGGTTTTCTCACAAAGATAACGAGGATGGTGGAGTGACTTATGGATATGGTGAGATGATGTCAAGTGATGCTAAGTGCAGGTAGCCACAGAAGCATCCAGGTCCGAGGTTCCCAAACCTTTTGGTTTCAGCACCACTTTGCACTCTTAAAATCAAAGAGATTTTTTAAAATGTGAGTTGTATCTGTTGATATTTACCATAGTCAAGATTATAATGGAGAAAATATAAACACACAGGAATACTCAAGCCTGTGTGCCATTAGCGGAGAGGTGACATCATTACACATCAGATTGCCTCTGGGAAACAACACTGCTCACATACGTGCAAATGACAGTGAAGAAAGCGAAAGGTGTCTTGCAGTATTATAAAAATAGCTTTCACCTCACAGATGCTTTGAAAGGGTCCCATGGCCCCTGAGGGTCCCCAGAGCACACTTTCCTATGTCAGTCAGCATCCAGCACTCCAGCCTGGGCAACATAGTGAAATGCCATCTCTGAAAGAAAAAAAAAATTAGCTGGGCGTGGTGGCACACAACTGTAATTTCAGCTACTTGGGAGGCTGAGGTGAGAGGATACCTTGAGCCAAGGAGTTTGAGGCTGCAGTGAGCTATGACTGCACCACAGCCTTCCAGCCTGGGTGACAGACTGAGACTCTCTCTAAAAAATAATAATAATAACTTTTAAAAATATATTTTAAAAACTCAAACATCTAGCACATGAATGTTGTTACATGCTTGGCCTTGTACTAGGTCCTGGGGAAGACACACAAAATAATATGATGTAGAGACCAAAAAGAATATAAAATGTAGCCCCTGCCTTTGAGCACACCGAAATAAATGCAAAAAATGGAAAACTGCCTAGTGATGCAAGATGGTATACAGTAAGTGCCAAATGAGAGTCAGAGCTAAGGTGTATCCCTGGCATTTGGAATAGCAGTCACTAGGGCTATTCCAGGTGTGGGCAAGCCAGGTGTCTTGGAGAAGGAGAGTTTTGTGCTGGGCTTGAAGGAAAAATAGTTGGTTTATGGGAAAGAATGGAATTGGCATCAGAAACTAGGATTCCCCTGGGTCCCAGTTCTGTCATTAATCAAACGTGTGAACTGGAGCCCATTATGACTTCCCCGGGTGCAAAAGCAGCTGTGACATTTCCAGGTTGCTGATCCCAGCTTGAGTTCACCCCTCTCCCTGGCAGACGGCTTGCTGTCCCTTTGCTCACTCATGGTCCAACGTGTACCTCCCCAGGGCCCTGCGTACCTCCCCAAGAGTGGCACGTCCCACCCTTGAACTCAATGCCACGGCCATTAGCACTGGATAAGCACAAACTCCTGACAGATACACACTTCCCATTGTTTCCACACTGAGTGGTCCTCTCTGTAAATGCCTTTGATGTCTTGCGGACCTGGATCTAAGTCCAGGCCCCTCTGCTTCCTTGTTCTATAACCTTAGGCAAGTTGCTTAGCTGCTTGGAACCTCAATTTGTTTATGTGTGAAATTAAGGGAATAATACCTTACAGGGTTGTGGGGAGAGTTGATTGTCAATCTCTCAATCCAAGACATAGTCCAAAGTGGGGACTTTCAAGTTAGAGCTGCAATTCATCATCCATCTCTGGTAGGCTGTACATACAACATAGTTGCAAGCAACCCAAGTTATGAAATATAATATTGGATTAACTGATTTATTTGTTTCAAATTTTAAATCACCACAGAACTGGGTCATCATGGAAAGATAAAAAAGAAATAGAAAAACAAATACTACTGATCCTACTAAACCTCCCCAAGAAGAGAAAATAAGAGAAAGAGAAAAAGACTATGAGTGCTGTAACTTTATAAGGTTTTAGACACTTTTCGATTTTCATAAGTAATCACAAATCCTTATTTATACCTTTCTTGATACTGCGGAATATTACTTATGAGGACTAGTAATACCCAGTATGCAATGATTTACTCAGAAGCAGAAGTTGGAAAGTCACAGAAGACCTGTTTTTGATTCCAGGCCCACATTCCTCAAACCGAACTTTACCAATTGCTATTTTCCAGAAAAGAAACATAAAAAGGAAGGAAGGAAGGGAGAATGGAAGCAAGGAAGAAAGGAGGAAGGAAGGGATGAAAAAAGAAAAAAAGGAAGGAAGGAAGAAAGAGAAAGAAAAGAAAAGGAGAAAGGAAGGGAGAAAGGAAGGAAAGAAGGAAGAAAAGAGAGGAGGAAGGAAGGAAAAAGGGAAGGAAGGAAAGAGGGAAGGAAGGAAGGAAAGAGGGAAGGAAAGAGGGAAGGAAGGAAGGAAGGAAAGAAGGGAGTGAGTGAGGGAGGGAGGGAAGGAGGGATGGAGGGAAGGAAGGAAGGAAAGAAAGAAAGGAAGAGAAACTGCCCTGTATGGCCCTTCACCTACCCCTGCAGGGGTCATTAGGATACTGCTACTTCATCACCTTCACAGGTTAATAATTACTGTTGTTTTCTTTCCCCTGAGTTTTATCTTATGTGGGTTGGGAAACTCTAGCTAAGAGAAGTGATAGTTTGTGATCTTTTTTGATTATTAAGGAGGATGAAGCGTTTTCCCTTTCGATGGAATATGTGTATCAGAGGCATGTGCATACATACAGTTAATTTGACTGAGACCCAGGGACGACTTGGGAGGTAGTTGGCGATTATTTCACTATTACTGAGTTGTATTGGTAGAGTTTTATAACTTGCATGCCATGATCACACAAATTTTTCCATTTAGATCTCATAACTACCCTTGGAATAAGGTTTTCACTTAGGATGCCTTTAGCCAAAATAACAGATGACCCAATTCAGAGTTAATAAAGAGAAGCTGGAAAATTTTTTAGCTTACATAAGAATTCCAGAGGAAGATTCCTCTCTGCCATTCTCGCCACCAGATTTGTCCTAAGGCTGGTAGTATAGAGCTAGTCCTAGCTGGGCCTATCTGCTTCCTTGTCCAGGCCCAGCGTAGAGAGAGGCCAGCTTTGTGGAGCAGCATTTTCTTAAGAGCCAGGACACTGATTTCCCAGAAGCCACCAGTAATCCTCTGCTCATGTCTCATGGGCACAGAATGGCTTAGGCAGGCCTGTTTCTATACTAATATGGCCCAGGGGATAGACATCTTGATTGGCTTAGACTCATTAGTTGGGGTAAATAGATATTGAGCAGTCAGCTACAATGTCCTCTACATATGTCATTTTCTAGATCAGAGGTTGGCAAATTGTAGCCTTTGCACCAAATCTGGCCAGCTGCCTGTTTTGTAAATAAAATTTTATTGGAACACAGCCACATTCATATGATTATGTATTGTTTATACCTGTTTTTGTGCTAGGATCACAGATTGACTGGTTGTGACAGAGACCATATGGTTCACAAAGCCTAACATATGTATTATCTGTCCCTCTACAGAAAGTTTGTTGACCGTTGTTCGAGATGAAGGAAGTGGAGTTGAGGTTAAACAACCTGTCCAGCATCAAAGAGCTGGTAGGCAGAGGCTACAGTCTAAGCCAGAGGCTCAAAGCTCTCTCTGCTACCAGCTCCACTGGGAGAATTTCTTGGGATAGGCTTGCATGTTTTGTGATGTGTGCCAATGCTGCCTTTTACACAGAGCAACACTGACGTAGGCCTGCTGAAATTAATGTGTCCATAGTGACGAATTCAGTTCTTAGGAACTGAAATTCTACATGCTAATGTGGATAGAGGGATAAGGAGGGGCATGAGAAAATGAAAAGGATATTTTATAATTTATCATAAAACACTGGACGCTCCATTTTTAAAAGACACACAAACATCAACTGGAATAAGATTTAAAAATTTTAATAAGCACTGGCATGAAATTACACATTTTCTTTCTTTTCTTTTTTTTTTTTTTGAGGCAGAGTCTCACTCTGTCATCCAGGCTGGAGTGCAGTGGTGCAATCTTGGCTCAATGCAACCTCTGCCTCCCGGGTTCAAGTGATTCTCCTGCCTCAGCCTCCCAGTAGGTGGGATTACAGGCACACACCACCATGCCCGGCTAATTTTTGTCTTTTTAGTAGGGGTTTCGCTATGTTGTCCAGGCTGGTCTTGAACTCCTGACCTCAGGTGATCTGCCCACCTCGGCCTCCCAAAGTGCTGGGATTATAGGCATAAGCCACCATGCCCTGCTGAAATTACAGATTTTCAACAGATAACTTCACATAGATTGAAATGTTGATTCATGTTTACTTTGATGAGTTTAATTCACAGAAAGTTTTTAAAATGAAGAACATGAAATGAACATAGTATTCACAAAAAAGGACACACCTGTAATATCTGTTTTTCCTTTATTATGCAGTCAATCCCTGCTCCCCAGCTGTACTTCTTCAGCCCCTCACCTACCCCTCATCTTTCTGCAGTAGTTTGTCTCCAAGGTGGCCCAAGTCCCTCTAGCCTTCTAGAATTCATACCCCCATAGAGTTTCCTCCTACATCATCTAAGAGTTGGTCTATGACCAATAGAATATGGCTGGCATGATGGCGTGCAATGTCTTAAAAGGCATCACAGAGTCTACCTTGGTTTCCTGACTTGCTTGCTCTGGGGAAATTCAGTCGCCGTGCTGTGAGGGTGCTCAGGCAGCCCTGTGGAGAGCCCCCTTGGAGAGGCACCAAGGCCCCCCACCAGCAGATTCAGTAACTTGCCAGCCATGTGACTGAGTTCATGGGAAGCAGTCCCTTCAGCCCTAGTCAAGCCTTCAGATGATGGCAACCTTGGCTCACCAAAGATGGTGTGAGAGATAATAAGTGCTTATTGTTATTTTTAGTCGTCATGTTTTGGGGGTAATTTGTTATGCTGCCATAGGTAACTAATACTGACATGCTTGCCTCGTCACACGATACTCTTTTTCTTTCATTTTTGGTCAAAAGTGATGGTGGAAGAAAGAGGCAGGCAGGTCAGAAGGAAGTTAGGGATGAAATGAAGGACAAAAAAGGAGGCTAAAAAGATGTCAAATGAAGGGAAAAGAAGGGGAAAAAAAAGAGTCCCAGATATTTCAGAATAGCACACGTTCAATTCTTCTGATAACAGTAACAATAGGTAGCTTTTATTGAGCACTTACTAGGTGCTTGGCACTGTGGTGGTATCTATAAGCACATTTTCTTTAAGGGATCAAGGGTTCTATTTTTTTACTAAAAATATGCACCTTGGGGAGGAAGTAATAAATATGAGGGATAAAAGCTGGACAATGGAGAACATTGCAAATAAGGCTATACAGAAAAAAATTACATGGAACTTTAAAATTTGGTAAGGAAAGGGGAAATAAAAGATCTATGTGTGTATTATGGATATGAAAAAGATATTCTTCCTCTTTTCCTTCTTTTAGTCATTTTTCATTCATTCAATAAATATTTGTTTCAGGTACTAGGATCCAGCATTGAGCAAAACACAGTAATAGAGCTTGCACTCTGGGGCCATTTCCTCTTTTTCAGAGGATGGCATCACCAAATAGTCATGGTGCCAGAAACCTGAGAGTCATCCTAATTCCTCTTTCTCCCCACCTCTACCATCATCAATGCTGGGGTCCTGGCAAGTTCCTCTTGCTGTTCTCTGTTCCGTTGCTGCTACCTCTCCTTCACTGGGCATTCATCATTTCTCCCCAGCTGCACCCATTTCCCACGGCTGCTGCAACAATGTGCCACGAACTGGGTGGCTTTGAACAACTGACATTTATTGTCTCACAGGTCTAGAGGCGGAAGTCCAAAATCAAGGTCTAAGTAGGGCCATGCTTCCTCTGAAGGGGAAGAATTTGCTCCAGGCCTCTCTCCTGGATCCCAGGAGTTCCTTGGCTTGTGTAAGCCCAACTCCAGTCTTCACATGGCACTCTCCCTGTGCACGTGCCTGCCTCATTACGTGATGCTCTTTTTATAGGGACACCTGTTATGTCGGATTAAGGACCCTCTCTAGAATCACCTCATCTGAACTATTACATGTGTAACAACCCCATTTCCAAATAAGGTCACATTCTGGGTTACTAGAGATTAAGACCTCAACATCTTGGGGGGAGTGGTCACAATTGAACCCATACCACCTGGGTTATGGCACAGTCTATCAGCCCACATATCTGGAGTCTCTACCTCTAGTAATCCCCTCACTGCTCCCCACATCTGTCCTGCACATGGTGGTCAGTGTGATCTGCCTAAAATGAAAACTGGATCATGTGATTACTCAGCTAAAAAGCCTCTCAAGTTTCATTTATCTTTAGCAAAGCACAAAGTTCCTTAAAACCTGCCCTGTGCTTCCCTCACTAGCTCCATCTCCCTAACTGTTTCACTTTTACTTGTATTTTAGCCACAAAGAACCAGACACATTTCCCAGAATCTGTCACAGGCCCCATTCCAAGGCAAGCTTTCCCTCATTTTCATGCTGTTTTTTTTAAAACAAAGTTCCCTACCCCGCCCCCGACCTTTGCCAAACACTCCCCCTTACAAGACTCAGCTTAAATCATTTGCTTTGGGAATTCCTCTCAGATTCCTCCAGATTGAGTTAGAATTAGAGGTGTTCTCTGTTTCCCTTAATTATCAACCTACTCATCACGCTGAGTTATAAATAATCTATTTGTCTCTCTTTTTAAAACTGTCAGTCCCTCCAGGGAGGGATTGTGCATCCCTTGTCTTTGTATTCCTGTGCCTTCTTGTCTTTGCATCCCTAGTGCCAAGTATATTATTGTCTTAGTCTCTTTGTGGAGCTATAACAGAATACCCGAGACTGGGTCATTTGTAAAGAACAGAAATGTATTAGCTTACAGTCCTGGAGGCCGTGAAGTCCAAGAGCATGGTGCCAGCATCGGGTGAGGGCCCTCTTACTGCATCATCCCACAGCTTAAGGCAGAAAAGCAAGAGAGAGTGAGCGCAAAAGATTAAGAGGCCAAACTTGCAGCCTCTAGCCCTTTTATAATTGGTGTTATTCCATTCATGAGGGTGACAGCCTCATGATCTAAACACCTCTCATTAGGCCCCATCTCCCAACACTATCGCATTGTGGTTTAAGTTTCCAACATATGAACTTTGGGAGAGTTCATATGTTAGCAACTTAACATATGAACATAGCATGTATCAATTAAAAATAAGTATTCAGTATATGTTTGTTGAACTCACTTTACTGTCTTCTCTTTGAACTGTGCCTTTTGCAGAGTGCAAGTAGAAGAGAGAAAGGTGGTGGTTCGATAAGCCACCTTGTTCTTGTAGTTTCGTGAGAGAACTTAAACTAAATCTTTCAAATACGGATCTAATGGGTTTTATTTATTCTGAGCTCTTTGACTCGGCTGGTATGGAACTTTAAAAATAAGGAAACTGAGGCACACAACTTGAGTTAGATAATGGTTTGTTTAAAAGGACACCGTACATTTCCCTGTCTTCTCACTTACACGAGGAGGTCTTGGCTCCCCAGCTGGAGAACTTAAGTAGTGAATGTCTGTAATTAATCTGGGGACTTTCCTTGTAAACACCAACCTAAAAGTGATATTTTTGGTGGTATTGTTCACATCACTGCCACCACCATCATTTCCACATGTGCTTCTCATAACTGAGCTCCACACAGTCTCCAAATGGTAATTCACCAAAACTTTCTCTTTCCTCTTGGCTCCTGTAAATCCCCTTGGTTCTCTTTCTATGTCTCTGCTCCTTTTCTAGAGAATTTTCTCTTAATCATAACTGTGGTGCTCTTCAAGTGTGGCAAGTTGTGCTTTCCAAGGGTAGCCACACCTGGATATCTATTCCGTTTCACATGTTCTTCTTATGATGTGAGTAGCCCTCCCCCATTGAGAGCTAGAGTCTAGGTTTCCTCTTTTTGAAGCTGGGTAGGGCTTGGTGACTGTCCTGATCATAATGGCAAGATTGGTGTCCTGTGATCCAAGAATGAGTCATAAGAAGGACGTAGCTTCCACCTCGCTTACTCTTCCTTCTCTCTCCTTTTGCTTGACTTGGAACCCAGCTACCACAGCTGAAGAAACTCCGGCCACATGTGGAGGCTATATGCAGGTATTCCAGCTAAGGTCTCAGCTGACAGCCAGCACCAACCATCAAATGTGCAAGTGAAAAGCTTTCAGAGGATACCAGTTTCCAGCCTTCAAGTCTTAAAGCTGAGGGCCCAGAAGTCTTAAAACAGAAATGAGCCATTCCGACTGGGCCCTGTCTAAATTCCTGACCCCATTAATTCTCACTAGTGAGAATTAATAAATGATGGTTGTTGTGTTACACCACTGGATTTGAGGGTAATTTATTACACACTGATAGACAGTTAATACTAAGAGCCTATTTTCTCTTTTGTTCTCTCCCTGGCAATTTCTTTCACTATGCCAATGTCTAGTTATCCTTCTCATCACCTTCCTCCCAACGTCAACTCTCCCATCTTTGCAAGTGCCTCCCCATAATTACGTTCAATGCAGGCTTCCTGCCTGTGTTCAGTGTTGCATTACCAGTTGTCTAGTGGTCACCTCTGAATACCTAGACTTGCTATTGCACAAAAAGATACTTAGCGTCTTGCTCCTCAGATTCATTTCTCTTCTGTTTTCTCTGTTCTCTGGAACCAATCTACCTGTCTACAAGCGTTGATCATCATTGACTCTTTCTTTCCTGTCTGTCCTACCCAACAGGTTGCTAAGTGCTGCATTGGGTCAGTTGGTATGATTTTGGCTGCAAGAAATACAAAAGTTAGCTAATCATGGTGTGGCATTTTGGGGCCAATCGGGAGGTAGAAACAGGGGAGTCTTAATATAAATAATTACTATGATGAAGGAGTAACTGTAAGATGTAAGAAAACTCTACATAGTCCCTCAGGCTGACGGAGAGGACTCAAGGTATGACAAGCCTTCAGATCTGAAGGCATTCAGATTTCATGGGAAAAGGTTTGGTTCCATTTATTGGATAGCAGACTGGCCAGGCTGGAGCTGGCCTGCACTAGTATGCAGGTTGGGGAGCAGGTGGTCAGCACCTCATGGTATGGAAGTCCTGGGAACAGCAGGAGAATCTCTTCTGCAGTTTGCCTCCAGTGTCCTCTGCTCAGAAAGCTTAATGTCATTTAGTTGAAAGGAGAACTGCTTAAATGAATTCCTTTATCACAGAGCATATACTAGAAGGTGCATTCAAAGTAGAGAGGCAATACATTAATACACACACATGGCTTAGGCATATTTATTTATTCTATCACAAAACAAAAGATCGGATACAAGAGTTTTGGTGAAGCGGACCAGTGTCATTCAGGATCCTGATGTCTTCCGTCTTGTTCCCACTGTGTTGGCCACATTTTCCCTCACAGTTATGAGGGGACAGCAGTTTCATATAGAAATTACTGCATCCAGACAACAAAAAAACACAAAAGGGGAAGGGATTTCTGTTTTGCATCTCTTTTTATTGGAGAGAAAGCATTTTGCAGAAGATCTCAGGAGACCTCCCATCGAGTTCCATCATCAGGACTGGGTCATACGCCCTTGCTCTGGCTGTAAGAATGTCTGGGAAGTGAGAATCTCGCCCCACAGCCTCTGGTGGAGGTGGGCTTTGCCAGCAATCAAGGGCATGAGATGCCTGCAGGAAGGCAGCCAACCACACCTGCCTCATGCCTCTAACCCTATTCCCCTCTAAATTCCCATGCCAAAGGCTTAGGGCATTATCTTTGATAGTTATCTGGCCAGGTGTTAACTAACTGGGAACTGGGTGTTTTTGAAGGACACAAGGCTTTCTGCTGTTGAATTTGTCACCTTAATTCTGATACTTTTAATAAATTACCTTCCAGTCTATCTTAAAACCAGATGGATTTTCCTGATGTGTCACCGTGAACATCTCTCTTTCTCCAAATCTCTCAATGAGGAGGCAGTTGATGAGTTAACTGCATGGGCTTTGGTCCCAGATCATACAGCTCACATCCAAGCGCTGTCACTTACCAACTGCATGACCTTGGGCAAGGTATATAATTTCTTTATGACTGAATTGCTCATCTTTTCAAGGAGGGTAATAAAATTACCTGTTTGGTGGGATTGGTATTAAGAGTAAATGATATAATACAGGAATGGTATTGACAGTGAGCCTTCAGTATGTATTATTGTATCTGCTGTTATTGTTCCCTACTTCATATCCAGCCAAATCTAAGCTTATTAGATGACCATTTAAGATCCTCTAGGAGCTGGGCACAATAAAAATTTTCAAACTTATATAAAAATTGACCACGTCCTAAACTGTGAGCTCCTTGAGGGAGGGATTATATTTTATGAGCCCAGGATCTAGCACAGTTTTTGGCCGAAAGTAGTTTTTCTTTATTCCCATGTGACTTTTGCTCAAGCAAAAGGCCTTGTACAGCAGATACAGCTTCTGTATTTTACCATGGCCTTGCACTTGCTGTTCTTTGTGCCTGCAATGTCCTTTCCCTAAATTTCCCCCATTCTTCCAGATTCACTCAAAAGCAATCTCTTTCATGATGAGATCTCTTTCCCAATTCTCATTCTGAAAAATGTCAAACCTATAGAAAAGTTGAAAGAATAGTACAAGAGCGCTGATATATTCTTCACTACATTTGTGACTGTTAATATTTTTAACCTCTGCTTGCTATTCATACATATATTCTTTTTTTCCCCTGAAATCATTTGAAAGTTGCCAACATCATGACACTTCACTTTCAGCATGTATCACATAAGAACAAGCACATCGTCCTATGTAATCACAGTAGCTTTATCTTATGAAATTTAACATTGATTCAATATTATTTACTGTACATTTTTTCTTGGCAGTTTATCGTCTTAGGAATCAAGAAATGCCTAAAATGAATCACAGTGTGTTTTGAGGGTCTTTTGGTAGAATCATGTTCCTTTCTGGGTGTTCTAAAAAGTTCCTGGATCTTTGGGGTGAGATTCTGTTTGAGTTTCAGAACACTGTGTGCATGCCATCAGTTTGATAGCTCATGGTTTGTGTTCCAAAGGGGCAGCTATTAGTGTTACCTGTCCCTGCTATTGCTCTTGACATCATGCAGGGACATCCTCAGTAGCTGCTCTTTCTGTCCTTGGTCTGTCATTTGAGCTTGTGTTTCCAAAGTCAGATGCAGGAAGATTGGGTCCTCACAACAGGGCGGTGGTTGGAGCACCTGGATGCCAAGCCTGGATCTGTCCTATCAGTTGAGGGACATTTGTGTTCTTGGCTATTTGTGTTCTTAGGCTGCCATAACAAAGTACCTCTGGGTGGCTTAAAATGACAGAAATTGTCTCACACAGTTCTGGAGGCCGGAAGTCCAAAACCAAGGCATTGGCAGGGTCACGCTCCCTCTGAAGGCTCTAGGGGAGAATCTGTTCCATGCCTTTGTCCCAGCTTCTGGTGTTGCTGGCAATCCTTGGTGTTCCTTGGCTTGTAGATGCATAGCACCCCCGTTCTCATATGGCTGCCTTCTCCTTGTGTGTCTCTTGCCCACTTCTTGAAAGTACACCAGTCATACTGGATTAAGAACCCACCCTACTCTAGTATAACCTCATCATAATTTATCTATAAGGAATGACCCTATTTTCAAATAAGGTCACACTTGAAGTACTGGGGGTTATGAGTTCAACATATTCTTTTAGGGGACACAATTCAGCCTATAACAGGGGGTCTTAGGCTGATATCTGTGAGTCTCTGCTTCCTCAAAGGTTTTTCAGAAAATTTAAATGAAATACAGGAGAATTATGCCCTGCAGTATTTGACTTTACAGCAGGAGTCCCCCAACCCTCCGGGCCATGGACTTGTACTGGTCTGTGGCCTGTTAGGAACCTGGCCGCACAGCAGGAGAACGAGGGCATTACCGCTGAGCTCCGCCTCCTGTCAGATAAGTGGTGGTGCAAACCCTATTGTGCATGAGAGGGGTCTAGGGTGGACTGTCCTTGTGATGCCTGATGAAACATCCCCCACAACAGCCCTCCACCATCCGTGGAAAAATTGTCTTCCACGAAATCGGTGCCTGGTGCCAAAAGGTTGGGGACTGCTGCTTTAAAGTCCCTTATATAGGATTTACATTAAAAATTTTCCAGTGGTCTCTAAATGTCCCTTATACCTTCCTATTTTTGGGTCTAGGCTCCAAGTAAGAATCACACATTGCATTTTGTCATGCCTTTTTAGTCTCCTTTAATTTAGGACAATGGTTCTCAAACTTCCATGTGTATGAGAATCTCCTGGAGAGCTTGCTAGAGCAATCTCCTGGTGCCAAACTTCCATGTGTATGGGAATCTCCTGGAGAGCTTGCTAGAGCAATCTCCTGGTGCCAAACTTCCATGTGTATGAGAATCTCCTGGAGAGCTTGCTAGAGCAATCTCCTGGTGCCCATCTCCAGAGATTTTCATTCAATAGTTTGGGGCAGGACCCATGAAATGGCATTTCTAACAAGCTGGTAGGTGACACAAAAGTTGCTTGTCTAAGGACCGCACTTTTGAAAACCACTGATCTAGAACAGAGGTTGGCAAGCTTTTTCTGCGGAGGGCCATATGGTAAAATATGTTAGCATTTTCAGGTCATACAGTCTCTGTTGCAACGACTCAACTGTGTCATTGCAGGCAAAAGCAGCCATAGATAAAAACATAAACACATGGGTGTGGCCGTATTCCCACAAAACTTTATTCACAAAACAGCTGCCTTACCACATTTGACCCACAGGTTATTGCTTGCTACATGGATCTAGAGCAGCACTTCCACTTTTTTTCTCTTTTTTTTTTTGGAGGAGAGTTGTTTTTTCAGCGCATTAATATTTTGCAATAGTCCAGTTCAGTTTTCTTGTCATATGTTTCACAGTTTGAATTTGATTGTTTTATCTCAATTAGATTAAGTTGAACTTCTTGGCAAGACTACTTGTGATAGTGTGTACGGTAGGGAATAACTGTGAAAGACTTTGAAATGGACCAAAAATATTAGTGGTCAACTGTAATGGAATGCTAGCTGTTTAGTACAGTCTTTTGGGTTATCTGATTCTATGGGGTCTTGTGCCTGCCACTGTCTTTGAGGTATTTTACAACTCTGTAAATTGGAGACTGCTGATGGTAATATACACGATTTTTGTCTTTAGAAATGCAAATTGTGTCTATTGCGTACGCAGCTGTTTTTTGACCTATGGTTACTGACCAATTTTCCATCTATAGACAACCTTATTTCAGCATTCCTAACTGCTTGAATATTTGTTGGATTCTCCTTGGATTTTCCTTTGAACCAGCTGTGACATGTTACTGGTTCTCACATTAATGAATGAGCTAAGGAATACCTTTGATACATGTTCATTCTACATCTGAGTCATGATTATACCATCTTTTAAATATTATCCTTTAGCATTTTTTATTGCATCACTTTAGAAAGCAGAAAATGCTAGTTTTTTAAAAATTGGTGATACTAGTTTTAATTACTTGATTAAGGTGGTTCTACCAGATCTTTCCATTGTGAAGAGGTATTTTGTGTTTTTTAAGGAAGTATACTTTGAAGGTGATACTTTGAGACAAAGAGAATATTCCGCTTCACAATAATTTTTCACCAGATGGTTTTAGTATTTACTGATGGTCCTTGCCTGTATCCATTATAACACTGGAGTTGCAAAACACAAACCCTTTTTCTTTTTTTTTTTTTGAGACGGAGTCTCGCTCTGTTTCCCAGGCTGGAGTGCAGTGGCACGATCTCGGCTCACTGCAACCTCTGCCTCCTGGGTTCAAGCGATTCTCCTGCCTCAGCCTCCCGAGTAGCTGGGACTACAGGCGTGTGCCACCACGCCCGGTTAATCTTTTGTATTTTTAGTAGAGATGGGATTTCACTGTGTTAGCCAGGATGGTCTCGATCTCCTGACCTTGTGATCCGCCCGCCTTGGCCTCCCAAAGTGCTGGGTTTACAGTCGCGAGCCACCGCGCCCGGTCACCACAAACCCTTTTTCGACGTCCACAGTTTACACCTGAGCTCTCCCTTTGACCCACTACAACACTTTCCTTTCTTGGGCAATATATTAATAGCACGGTGGTTATGTCACAGGCCTGTGACTGGCTTGGGCTCAAACCCGGGCTTTTTCACTTACTAGCTGCAAGACTAACTAGTTATTTAATTTCTCCATTCCTCACTTTCCTTATCTGCAAAACGGATGCAATAAAGGCACCCCCTCTTACAGGACTGTTAGGATTAAATGAGCTAAATCACAGTGTCCGAACACTTCAGTACTTGGTACATAATTACTTGCTCAAGAAATGTTAGCTATTATTGGGTCATGATTATTTATATGTGTTTGAATTCCAGCTTTGCCACATCCCAGAGTGTCTTTGAGTAAGTCACTCAGTATCCTTGTGCCTCAATTCCTCAACTATAAGTAGGTTCCCATCTCATATGTTTTTAAAGATTCATGCTTACATGCTTAGCAGTGTCTGGTATGGAATAAGCACTAAAAAAGATGAGCTTTTATGATGATGATGATGACTATTTTCAGTCATGATTATTTTGTATCTTTGCTCTAAAAGAAAGTGAATTTTTTTAGTTCAAGACTTTTAGATTCATCGTTCTACTTTCATTGTGGCTAGCTCATGGCCATCCACGTAGTGAATTAATAAAGCTTTGATGAGTGGCACTTGCTTGACAGCGACACTTTTGTCCACTCTTTCACCTTGCTGGATTTGTGCTGCCTTCCTTGCTGTAGGAAGCACACGCTTGGGAAATAACATTCCCACAGAAGGTCTGAGAGGCTCTGACGGGCCAAGGTTGTAAACCCCCATGATTTGACTCCACGGGCAGTTAAAGTGTGTTCCCACCCCCCACGGATCCGCTGCCACTAGGCTGTGCGAAGGCATTTACCTCCCTGGCACTTCGATCCAAGTTCCCTATTTTCCCCTACTCGTCGATCGAGGTTGGGAACAGTTGCTCTAACCTGGGAAGCACCCGCCACGATCCAGCAGGGCGCGGTGGGAGGGGAAACTGAGGCCCGGCTAGGCACCCCCGCCGCGCCCAGCCCGCCGAGAGGCTCAGGCCCCGGGAGGCACCTGGAGCCTGCGCCCCGCCCGCGCCGCTTCCTGTCCCGCGCGCTGCGCCCACGTGACCCGGGCCTGGGAGGAGCCGGGGCGGGCGGGGGTCACCTGAACAAGGGAGTCACGTGAGCGGGGGGCGGGGGTGGGGGGGCGGTGCCGGGCGGCTGTCACGTGACGCGGTTCCGGGGCCGCCGCTGCCGCTGTCGCTGTCGCCGAGCCCAGTCGAGCCGCGCTCACCTCGGGCTCCCGCTCCGTCTCCACCTCCGCCTTTGCCCTGGCGGCGCGACCCCGTCCCGGGCGCGGCCCCCAGCAGTCGCGCGCCGCTAGCCTCGCGCCCGCCGCGCAGTCCGGGCCCGGCGCGATGGGGGCCGCCGCCGGCCGGAGCCCCCACCTGGGGCCCGCGCCCGCCCGCCGCCCGCAGCGCTCTCTGCTCCTGCTGCAGCTGCTGCTGCTCGTCGCTGCCCCGGGGTCCACGCAGGCCCAGGCCGCCCCGTTCCCCGAGCTGTGCAGGTGGGTGGCCCGCCCGGACGCAGGCTCCGCTCGCGGTGCCCGGGGTGAGCGGCCGGCGTGGGGGGCGGGGAGCGCTCGAGGAGCTCCTGGGGTCTCCAAGTCGCCTCCGGTCCGCGCCGGGGTCCGCCCCGTTCCCGAGGGAAAGTTGCCTGCGTGGTGTCCGGGAGTCCCGCCGGGTCCCGTGCGCAGGCGGGGGGCGCGGGGGCACACGCGGTCGTGGCGGTCCTGGAGCCCCGCGTCCTGCCACTTGTGGCTGTCGCTGAGTCGGGGGTGGCTTTGTGCGGAGCGGTCGCCCCGGCCCTTGGGGTCGGCGCCTGCCCTCGCGCGGCCGGGCGTCCGGGAAAGTTGGAGGCAGGAACTCCAGTTTGCTTTGTTCCCGCTGCGCGTTTGCATCAGAGTTTCGCCAGCGGGGCACCGGTGAGGCCCCTCGGTGTGGAGAGCCTCACCGGGGCGTTGGAGCCCGCAGGAATGGTCCTGGAGTTGAGTGTTTGAGGTTTCATTTGCTGATTGATTTCCCCCCGTGGGCTCATTTTCTCTTTAAAGAAAATATATATATATATATATATATATATATATATATATATATATATATATATATTTTAGCAGGCGGTGACTTTTGTCTTCTTTAGATTGGGGGCAGGGGGTGTCGTCCAGTGTGAGCTTTCAAGACTTGACCCTTCACTTCTCTGAGCCCAACTTCCTGCCTGGTTGCTCACATGATGTCATTGTCTCCGGGGCGGATTATTCTAGTGGATCTTGCTCTGGGAACCATGATTGTATAACCCATCAGTCCCATCGAGGGCTGTTCACCTCGCGCAACTGCTAGCAGTCCAGGGCCTGGGGAACTTCGAATTTCAGGAATTTTCTGACCATCCTTTTCTGGACTGTTTAGGATGATGGAAAATTCAGCTTTTGTTTATTTTTTTAAACTTTGGTAAAAAGGAAGCAGGATGAAAAGTTTTGAACAGACAACAGTTTCTCCCTGTTACTGTTACTTTTACAAGTTACTTTTACAAGTTACTTTTCAGAGTGAAACAAAGTTGAGCCTACTTTGGGCTGAACTTGGAGTTTGTGGTAGGGTTTATGGGGGGGTTCTTATTTTTCCCATGCATCAGAGATAGTTTTATTAGCACCCCTGTGTTCAGAACATGCAGAAATTAGTCTAAGGAGGGTGAGGCTGATCTCACGATAGAAACTCTTTGGAAAGGCCCATATTTTTTATGCTCCCTTTTTTGGAAGGGGAAGGGTGGATGGAGGGAGAGTTTGTGACACTAGTTTAAAGACCAGTTAGCTACCCTAAGATACATAGTTACTCCAGTAACTAGTATGATACAGAGAAATGGTGGCAGCTTAAACGAGGTCAGGCTGAGAACAACATTTAGAGGAAGGCATTTTGGAATAATGGCTTCTGTGACCAAAAATAAGAAATTAACTCGCCTGGGCGCGGTGGCTCATGCCTGGAATCCAGCACTTTGGAAGGCCGAGGTGGGCGGGTCACTTGAGTCCAGGAGTTGGAGGCCAGCTTCAGCAACATGGCGAAACCCCGTCTCTACAAAAAATATGAAAATTAGAGCCGGGCGCGGTGGCACACTCCTGTCCTCCCAGTTAAGGGAGGCTGAGGTGATAGGATAGCGTTAGCCCCGGAGGTCGAGGTTGCAGTGCGTTGTGATCGAGTCGAGTTGCACTCTAGTCTGGGCGACAGAGCAAGGCCGTGTCTCAAAAATAAATAAATAAATACAATAAGAAATTAACCCAGCTGGCCTAGTGTGGTTGAAGTCTTGGTCTTGTTAACAAATTGAAGTTTGTTTCTTCACAGTTAAGATTAAGGTGGCTTCAAGGGCAGACTGATACTTTGGCTGATTGATGGGACCCTTACTTTTGCATTAGGTTAGTCATGGCAGTGTCTTGAACCTGTGTTCACGAACCTCATCTCCAGGTGGAACACGGCCTCTTGGTCTAGTAGGAATGGCCTTTGTATCTTTACGTTTTTCTGGCCTCTGTCACACGTGGGCATACTTAGCAAATGCCGAAGAGGTTTCTGAGGTTGATATGCATTGTGAATATAATAAGATCTGCCCTTTGTAGTCTTAGAATATCTTCAAAGTTGTGTTTAATTTTTCTGCCAGATTTTCTTAGGATGACAAATCTGCCAATCATTTCAGAGACGGATTTTCACCCACCTCTTTCCCTGTTACTTCCCTGTAGTTGCACATGCAGACTTCTCCAGAACCACTTGCAATCTCTACTTTAAACCCAACATGTGCCAAGTGAACTTCCTGTCTGTTCCTGTTTTATAATTTTTTGAGGCAGGGTCTCACCGCGTTGCCCAGGCAGAAGTGCAGTGGTGCAGTCATAGCTCACTACAGTCGTGAACTCCTGGGCTCAGGCAGTCCTTCCACCTCACCCTTCTGTGTAGCTGGGATTACAGGTGTGTGCCACCCCACTTGGCTTATTATATATTTTTTAAAATTTTTAATAGAGATGACATCTTGCTATGTTGCCCAGGCTGGCCTCAAGCTCCTATCCTCAAGTAATCTTTCTGCATCAGCCTCCCAAAGTGTTGGGATTACAGGCATGAGCCACCATGCTGGGTTTATGTTCCTGTTTTAAACTGATACCTCTCCTTAAATACTTTTTGAAAACTTTTCTTGGGGTGGGGGAAGTATCAGTCATCTGTACTTTTATGAGATAAAACTGGCTAAAATTTCCGTAAATGTAGCATGTAGTTGAGGAATAGGAATGTACGTCGATTTTTTTTTAATTTGATACAAAAAATTTTACCAAGTGTCGCCAAGGTGTGATGTGTTAAGCTCCATTTTAATTTTGTTCCTGGGCATCAGTTTGCTGAAATGTAAATAACTCGGCCAGGTCTCCACTGTGAGCATGAAAAGTCGAGTCCTACAAATGTCCCCGTTTGTTTTTGCTGCTTGGTCACATGGAGGCAGTCCCAAATGTACAGAAGGATCACATTCCAAATGTTTGTAAATTGGTCATTTCATACGTGGAATGTGTTTTTCCATTGATAGTATTCTTGTTCATTGTATGGCCCCCAGAAAGTCATTATCCTTGCAAAGGTTTTGGAGCGCCCAGACACCATATGGCTTTAACAGAATTCTAGCCGTAAATTCTCATTGTCTCTAAAAGATGGAGTTGGATTTCCAGGAAAACAACCTCTCCTCCCAAGCCCAGCTCTCTAGAACCTAGAGAGAATATTTTTCATCTGCAGTCGCTTAGACCGACAAGAGGGACATGCGGGCCTGCTTCAGGGGTGCCTGCGAGGCACCTTGTGGGGGCAAAGCTTCAAGGTGACCTTTGGCTCTGAGCACTCCTGGGATGGGGTGCGGTTCCTGGTGCAGTTAGTTATTGGGAGGGATGAAGGAGACAGCACCATTTCAGCAGCAGCTTGAACTGTGTCCGTGCACGTGGAGGGGCCTGCCCTCTGAGTTGTGCATTGAACAGCAGGCACGACAAAGGCACATTTCCCAAAGTGTATCTGGCTTGAAGCAGCGCTTTAAATAAGTGCATGGTTTTTTGGAGAGACTCAGCAAAGCATTTTTCAAGTGTCAAGTGGATTACTTGCCACGTGATCCCTGTGCTGAGTTAGAAGTTAATGATTCTTATGCAGGTATTTCTTGGGAGGTGATATTGCTGGTACAAAGTTAGTAGAAAACTTGTTTCTGAGGCTAGTGTGATAGGCTGTGGGACTGGCCTGTAGAGAAGACCGGGGGCAGGAAGGAATGTTGAAGGTCAGTGGAGGGCGGGAATAGTAGAGCAAGAAGAGAGGGCATTCAGGAGGAGAGGAGCAGAGGCCAGGCCATGCAAAACCAGCAACAGTGTCTAAAGTGATCTCAGCTTGTCAGTGGCTTTACTTATTACCATATGCTTTAAAGTTTGTAAAATGTCATATTATATATGTAATATGCAAGTTTCCACCCTTTAGTTAGGTGTTAACAAGATGCTTAATGGGTGAGGTCTTAACAGGGTGCATTAATGATAAAATAATGCTTTGGGATGGTTAGATTTAAGGTAGTTAAGAGCTTCAAAATTTATACAGGACAAGTTTTCCCCAAATTGTTTAGGTATAAATGCTAGAAAGTTTTTATTATATTGAGGACAAGAGAATAATGAAGCCAGCTGGGAGTTGAGGTTGGTTTAGTTACTGTCTCTAAGGAGATTTTTTTTTTCCCTGTAATTTTTCCAAAGGAACAGTGCTTATATGCCTAATTTGGGCCACATGTTAAACCTGGATCACATCCATTTGTGTGTGTGCATTTCTTTTCAACAGTAAGTGTATGTGGAAGCCTAAGGTTGTTAATTATGGTTACATTAGATCTCATGGATTAATTCTCAGAACAGCATCCTGACAGATTCCCAGGAAATGAATGCCTGAGTTGGGTCTCACATCTTTTGTCAGCATTTCATAGAGAGAGGGATTTTTAAAAGATGGGGCTGAGAGAAATAATTGAGATGTTCCCTTCCCTATTTTGATCTTGGTATATAAACTATTGTATTGGGGAAAGAATTGAGCAGGCTCTAGAACTGAGCCTAGTGGCAGAGTAGCTTATCACTTTGCAGGTGCTGTTCTTTTTCTTCCTCCTTTTCTTCTTTGGATTGTCCTAGCCACAGAGAGCTCTTGCTAATGCTGTAACTGGTCATGAATGGTGTATGAGGAGGTGGGCGTAGCAGCTGTTTGACTTCATGGGACCCACCAAACTGTAATGCCGAATTACAATTTTGCATTTCCACCAGTGATGTATGAGAGTTCCAGTTCTATATCCTTGTCAACACCTGCCAGTCTTAGGTTTAGCCATTCAAGTGGAGTTGTAATGGTATCTCAGTGTGGTTTCAGCTTTCATCTCTCTGCTGACTCATGATGTTGAGCAAGAAAGGAACATCTTTTCTTGTATTTATTGGAATCCTGGATGATGTTCACCATTATCATGTGCTTACTGACTGTTTGGGTATTTTTTGTAGTGTCCTTTAAAAATCATATTTTGTCCCTTTTACCCCTTAAAAATTGTTTTTGGGTTCTTCTCCTTATGGAGCTTTAGGAGCTCCTCATGTCTTCTGGGTACAAGTTCTTTCTTAGATATGTGTAAGGTATGAGTATTTTCTTTCAGTCTTTGCCTTGCCTTTAAATTTTCTCAGTGATATCCTTTGAAGAACAGATTTAAAAAAAATTTGATGGACTATAACTTTTTATGGTTTGTGCTTTTGGTAGCTTGAGAAATCAACCTTAAAACGAGTGACATTTGACCTGGGTAATTTTTTGTTTGGAGGGCTATCCTGGGCATTGTAGGATGTCAGCCAGCATTCCTGGCCTCTACTGACTAGATGCCAAGACTATACTCTACCACTCCCCCTCCCCCAGTGGTAACAAATAAAAATGTCTCCAGACATATCAAAGGCCCTGGAGGGGAGGGGGCAAAATCACATCCAATTGAGAACCACTGGCCTACCCCAAGGTCTCAAAGATTTTCTCCTGTGTCTGCCTCTAGAAGTATTTTGGTTTTAACTTTGATTCCTTAACTCTAGGATCAATTTTTGTGGTTTAATTTTTATATATGATGTTTGAAGAAAACTCAAACCCTATTTTTCCTTTGCTCTCATTCCATGAACAGTCATCAACACAGAAGACCTCCGTAATCAAATGTGTGGTCGTTTTTCCCCAGGCACGAAGCAGTAACCCCTGGCCAATTCAATTCCTGACTCTGTCTACCTGGAGATAGTGTCAGATGCCACAGGTTTGGGGCTCAGTTCCCGAGACCGCTCCCCACCCCACACCAGTCACAAGTCCGGGCCTCTGGAACTTCTGACCAACTGGCTTCAATTTGGGGTTCCCACAGTGCCTCTTTGGGTCTGATTAATTTGCTAGAGTGGCTTACAGAACTCAGGAAAACACTGATGATTAGCAGTTTATGAGGATATTACAAGGGATACGGATGAAGAGATGTTTAGGGCGAGGTATTGGGGAAGGGGTGCGGAGCCTCTGTGACCTCCCTGGCTCACTACCCTCCAGGAATTGCCGTGCATTCAACTATTTGGAAGCTCCCCCAACCCAGTTTTTATGGAAGCTTCAGGAGGTCAGCATTTCTTCTCCCGGGTATAGGGTGGGACCCTCACTGGGGAGGATCTTAAGACCCACAGTCCAAAAGCAGGGAAGATGAGAGTCCTACCTTGGGGCAGGTGGAAGGAGGGGCAGATGGAGAGATTGTTTCCTGAGGCCTGACACACCCAACATTATAACAAAAGACCAACACTAGGACTGTGGAAGTTAGCAGCCAGGAACCAGATGGGAAAAAAAAAACCCATACATATATATATTTATATATATAATATATATATAAAATATATGTATTATGTATATATTATATAAGCATATTTATTATATATGTATTATATATTATATATGTATTACATATAATATATAATATATAGTTATATATAATACACACACACATATATAAATAACACCACAAAAAGGGTAAAAGTTTATTTATTTCCATGAATATATCTAGTTCTGTTTACTAATACTTTATGAAATATGCTTACAGCTCTGTTTTTAAGTGAGATTGGGCTACAGTTTTTTTGCTCTGCTGTTCTTGACGGATTTTGTTATTAATAATATGTTTGCTTTGTGGAAGGAGCTAGTTAGCTTTTAGTATTTTTGTATGTGGTGAAACAGTTTGTATATAAGATGGACATTTTCTGTTTCTTAAAGTTTGGTAGAATTCACCAGTAAAACTATTTGGGCCTGGTGCTCTTAGGTGGAATATCATCGGGGAGGACTTTTGATTATGGTTTTTTCTAGTTTTATTTTCAGTTTTATCTAGTTTATTTTTCTATTCAGATTTTCTACTTTTTCTTGGGCCAATTTTGGTAATCTCTATTTTCCTAGAAAATTGTCATTTTAATTGTGTATTCATATTTAATAAGTAGCTTGCTACTCTCATATTTTTGATACTCTATAGCTCTAGGTAAATTTTTAAAATTCCTGATGTTTACTTGTGTACTTTTTTCTTAATTATATTTACTAAAGACTTATTTACCTTTTTAAAGTCTTTCCAAAAGAACTAGTGTTTTGTTTTTTTCATCTTTTCACCATTTATTTGCAATTTTATTAATTTATCCACTCAGTAACTTCTACATCATTTTTCTGTTTCTCGTTTGAATTGAATGCTTAGCTCTTTTATTTTAAATCATTTTGCATAATTAAGAAATATATTTAAAGCTTCATGTTTCTTTCTTCGGAGTACCATACCACTCATAGATTCTGATACTTTTTTTTTCTCCATATTTCAATTTTGTGTATTTCCTTTTTGGATTCAAAAGTTCTATCTGTTTCAACTTCCTGGACCCACTAAATTTTTAGATTTTTATTTTTTTCAGGTCCATGGACTTTGGGGGTTTTAAATTTATTTTTTCCATTGTGCGGGTAAATGTGGTGGAACTTACTGACATTTCCCTTGTGGCCTAACACCTAGTCAAGTTGGGAGGGTATTATGTGTTTGGAAAAAAAGTTCTCTGTTTGGGTCAAAGTTACTCATGGTGCTGTTCAGCTTTTCTTTGCCCTAACTCTTCTTTGGTTTGTCTGTTGCTTTTATTATTTGTATCTGGCTGCCGCTGTGGACAGGCACGTAGCTGGATGTCGTTTGCTGCTGTCGCCCAGCTTACCAGTTCTCCCGTGGTTCAGATGCTCTTCTGCTTCCCTGTTGTCTTTTGTTGCAGAATCTCAGCTGATGTGTAGTCACAGCTGCCTGTTCTTTCTGCGTGGACGCTGTAGCTTCTGTCAACCCTCTGAAGATCTCTCTTAAAGTTCTGCTCTGATTGCTCTATTAATTATTTTTCCTTGGGCCCAGTTTCTTTGGTTTGAGTTTGTCACCATGATTACATGGTGCTGGTGCCCTTGCAGTGACAGGTGACTCCTGACCGTGCACTCTGCAGTGGGTCTCCACCCGACCTTGGCTGCCTCCTTGTGCAGCTGTGTGGGGTAGGGCTGGGAGCAGTTGTTGGAATTTGGCTGTAAATTGTTTTCAGGGAGACTAGGGGATGGGCAGGATGTGCCTCTGTGGCTGTTCTTGGCGCTTTAGGTCCTTTCCACCCTCCCAATGTCACCCCCAAGCACTGTTCCTGCCAAGACACAGCTGCTAAACCCCTGTTGATTGCTGCTGGCAGCGTGTGGCCTGAGACGGGGGATCTGGATTGTTGAGTTGGCTGTGTCCAATCACTTCTTTTCTCTGGACCTCATTTTCCTCCTCAAGAGGGGTGGGACTTAGTTTTCTTTCTCTCTTTCCTATTTGAAAACCTCTCATTAGGGAGTTAGTTTTGGAAGTCACTTTGCTGGGCTTGAATCCAGACTCCTCCCCTCACAGGCCTTGGGCAAGTCACAGAACCTCTGAGGTCTTCCTTTCCGTGTGTGTCCAGTCAGGATGCTAACCATGTTTGTAGGCCAGGCGTGGGATGCTAACCGTGTTGTAGGCTAGGCGTGGGATGCTAACCGTGTTGTAGGCTAGGCGTGGGATGCTAACCGTGTTGTAGGCTAGGCGTGGGATGCTAACCATGTTTGTAGGCTAGGCGTGGGATGCTAACCGTGTTGTAGGCTAGGCGTGGGATGCTAACCGTGTTGTAGGCTAGGCGTGGGATGCTAACCGTGTTGTAGGCTAGGCGTGGGATGCTAACCGTGTTGTAGGCTAGGCGTGGGATGCTAACCGTGTTGTAGGCTAGGTGTGGGATGCTAACCGTGTTGTAGGCTAGGTGTGGGAATTGGAAGACATTTGAATGCCTGGCACGTCCTCGGTGTTCATTGGTGCTGTAGTGGTAGCAGTTGCTTTATCTGTAAGTTACAGATGCTGCCTTACATCAGGGATTTATTTTTATAACCTGTTTCTCGGCCTCCCAGAGCTCTCCATTAGTGTCTTGGGGTTTCTGCCTCAACCAGAGAGCATTTCTTCTTCATCTGTTTCATGATTGGCACTCCACGTAAGCTTCCTCATGAGAAAGAAAGGTTTCCACTGTTTAAAAAAGTTTCAAAGCCACTGGACTCTGTGATTTCCGGGTCCATTTTGCATCCCAAATTCTGCAGTCCTGAGGTTTGCAGCCTTGAGGAGTCCTTCCTCACTCAGATTCCCCCAAACAATGAGGAGCTTGATAATTCGAGGTGTGGAGTTTGGGTGGGGGCCGGGGGTCACCCTCCTGCGTGTGGTGGCTTGGTCCCAGGCTAGGCTGGGAGAAAGGGGGCTGTCGTGGTTCCAGGGCAAGAAGAGCCGTCCTCCCTGTTTCCCTGTGGTAGGATCAGGAAGTCTCAGCTAACTTCTGCACATGGTCAGGGGGATCCTGTCCTCACTTAGGCCTCTCCAGGTCTCCCTGGAGGGTGGAGGAATGGGTGCTGTTGTAGGTGGGAACAGAAGTGTCCAGGCCAGTGGCTTGGATGTGAAAGTGCTTCATAAATTCCACCTTGCTGTGCAACTTAAAAAAAAAAAAGTACGGTCGTTTAGGTTTTCGAGGTGCCCGAAGCAATGCGTCATAAGCCTATTTTTGTCTCCGTGTTAGCCAGGGCAGAGGGGCACTTTCCTGTGAATCCTCCAGGGTGGGGAAAATCCCAGGCGCTCTGTGAACCTGGCCCTTCAGCCAGCTGCAGACCTTTGGTAGGAGTTTTCTTTTTCCTTTTGTGTGCTTTTCGATCCCCTGGGGGCAACCATTATTCAGTACATCTGGAGGGCAAGTTGTCCAGGAAGAGGAAGCAGATCCTAGGAGTGTCGTCCTTCACTGGGAGAGGTGTAGGAAGTGAGGGGGATGGTGGAAGTACTGGCCCGAGCTCTGTTTTCAGGAATGTGTGACAGCAAAAACTGGCCTTTGCAGTTGAGTTGCCTGTGGGCTATGGCCTAGAGGGAAGGTCAGGAGGGTCTTGCTGTCAGGGCTGCCACCTTCTTCATGCCTGCTGTGTGCTGGGAGGAGAGAGCTCCTTCAGAGCAGACCCACCATTGGATTTTGAGTGTGTGCAAAATTAACTTGTTGCTATCTGCATGGTTATCTGTACTCCAGAATCAGTTATACATTTTAAAACAGCTGTTTAGTACTTAAAAAACTCCCCCAACACTCCCTGCGCCCCACCCTGGCCTGCAAATAGAGTGCCAAGCCACCAGAATAGAAGTGCTAAAGTAGTGGGTTTCCTAGAAGTGGCAAGCCTGAGACTCCAGTGAGTCACCCTCATTGTTCCCCTGAGGCACCCTGCCTCCACCTGGTCTCTGCTCTTGAAGCGTCAGTTATGCCAGCACTTCTCTCTTTTCTTTTCTCTCTTTTTAGAGTCACCCCTTTAGAGTGACAGGCAGCGTGAGCTCATGGCCTTGACTTTGCTGGACATGCAGAGGGAGAGGAGAGCTGGTGGCAGAGTCGGGGGTTGGGCCCCGAGGATGGGGCTGTTTTATTGGAGAGTCCGCTGTCCCCAGGCCTTTCTGTAAAAGGCTGGAAGTGAGCGAGTGAACCAGGCACCCTGGTGGGGGCCTGCATGTCAGACCCAGCGGGAAGCATGTCTGACTTGGTTGAGAGGCAGCTAAGGGCCCAGTGTGTCTGGGTGGGCTGAGCCATTGGGAGAATGGAGGGAGGGGCCAGAGAGCATGGAGGACTAGCTGTGGCCAGGTCACAGAGGCTGTGGGACTTTGGGCTCCCTCTGGGTAAAAGCCAGAGCCCTTGAGGACTTCAGTAGATTGGTGGATTGAAAGGCACATGGGCCGGTGCTGTGGCTCATGCCTGTAATCCCAGCACTTTGGGAGGCTGAGGCGGGTGGATCACGAGGTCAGGGGATCGAGACCACGGTGAAACCCCGTCTCTACTAAAAATACAAAAAAACTTAGACGGGCGCAGTGGCGGGCGCCTGTAGTCCCAGCTACTCGGGAGGCTGTGGCAGGAGAATGGTGTGAACCCGGGAGGCGGAGCTTGCAGTGAGCTGAGATCGCACCACTGCACTCCAGCCTGGGCAACACAGTGAGACTCCGTCTCAAAAAAGAAAGAAAGAAAGAAAGAAAGGTACATGGAAGATTCGATTGCTTGGATTGCCTTAGGGAACTATGAGATCCCTAGGTGAGGGTTGCAGTTGAGCATGGTAGCTGCTTTTCCTCTTCAGGTTGCCTTTAGGCTGCGATGGAGATAGCATGAGCTCTGGAGCAGGACAGGCCTCTTTCTAACATGGGCTTGGCCACTTTGTGAATTTGTGATCAGAGACAAGGTCATGGACCTCACTGGGACCTCCCTAGGCTGTCCATTCTGAGTCTGTAAGAAGGTGGAGAGGGGCAGCCCCAGCTGGGTGTTAGGCTTTGCGGAGCCTCTGCTGTCTGATGTTTGGCTCCAGCATCTTCAAAGCAGGGGCTTTTCTCCTCTGTCCACCTGATTGGCCTTTGTGAGGAACCACCACCTGGCGGTGGCCTCATTAGCACCGTGGGCCAGCCAGCTGAGCTGACAGCCCGCAGGTTTTCTAGAAAGGCCCACCTTCCCTTGTAGTTTGCACACTCCAGGAAGGGCCCTGGGTCTGGGAGGGTTTTCTGGGACCTTGGTGACAGGGAGAGTAGGGGGCTGAACATTAAGGTCTGAATTCTGCGCTGGGGGCTAGATTGTCCTTAAAGGCGGTTGGCCTCAGACATCCACATGGCAAAGCAGGGAGTTTAGCCCATCTACAACTCTTCTTTATACATGAGGAGCAAAGTATGAGACCGCCCAGGTAATTGCTCTGATTGGAAGAAAATCATCACAGAGCAGGGTTTAGGGTTGAAATACTGGCCTGCATCCTGTACTGTTGAGTTGATCTGAGCCAAGGCTAGCAGAGAGGACCGGCCATTTTTGTGGTAGCTTTCTGTTGTGGAGGGCACTTGCCCACCTCCTGGGAACGCCACAGCCTGGTGTGTTTGCACTTGTTCTGTTTCCCCCGCTGCTCTTCTGCTGGAAGCTCTGGACTCACCTGTCTCTGCTGTGGATGGTGCAGGGCGGGCAGGCCAGAGTGGCATCCTTGTCCTGAGAGGTCCCAGGAGGCAGTTGAGTATGTATGTGTGCGTGAATGCGTGTGTGAGTGCACGAGTGTGTGAGTGCAAGTGTGTGTGTCTGAGTGTGTGTGTGAGTGTGTGTTTGTCTGAGTGCGTGTGTCTCTCTGTCTTCATCAGCTCCTAGGAGATGCCTCCGGACAGGGGCCTGCCCGTCTCTCCCTCCAGTTCCTTGCCAGTGTCATGTGACACTCCTTTCAGAGGGCACCCCCCGCCCCCAGCCAACTCACCTTTTTTTGTAAACTTAGTTTTTAAGCAGTCCAACTCTCTCTCTGGATTCAAATGAAAGCTGTAGATCATAGTCTGTTTGGATAGCTCTGTGTTCCTGGTGGTGGTTTTCTCCTCACAATGACCTTGTAGGCTAGCTGAGTTTTGTCGAGGAAGTTGAGCTGGGAGAGACTGTCTCACACAGCTTGTTGGTCAGCGCTGGGGCAGGAATCTGGCCCAGGCCCTTCATGGCACCTTTCTTAGGGTAGCGTGCCCCCTCTCTATTCCAGGTGACCTCTGTTATGCGGTCCCCATTGCCTGCCCTGGTTCCCTGGGCTCTGACATCAACTTAGATGTCGTGTTTGACTTAGGGCTTCCAGCCGGATCCCTCTCCATACACCGGGCTTCCTTCCAGACCCTGCATACCTCTCAGGGAAAACCAAAGGCTGACGTTTGGCATTTCCCTGCTTCTATTTATTTGTATTTGTCAGCCCTGTATCTTTGTCCACAGCTTTGTGGGTTTGTTAGAATAGGAAGTGAAGTACTTCCTATATAAGCTCTGGCCATGCTGTGTCAAACTCACGTGCTTCCCCAGCCTTCAGCTCGGGGTAGGAGTCTTCATGCAAATCAGATTGTTTCTCTTTTAGTGTAGGCAACAGCAAGTTGTTGACGACAGTGGTTACCTTAGGCTCTTGATGTTCTGCTGCCAAGGTCCAGTGTGGGAACCCTGCCTCCTTGCTCCTCTTCCTTGCCGTTTTTTCCCTTTCTCCTTAGTTAAGGAGACTGGTCTGGATTTCTGAAGGTGACTGTGCTGGATATGTATGAGCTGAAACACTGTCTGATACTGTTGAGGGGCAGTAGTGAGCCAGGTGATTTCTTGAATATTCTGTTAGAGGACTTGCTTGCATGTCGAAAGTAGGAGAATCTTTTTTGGATGTTCAGGTTGGAAACACTTCACATTCTCTTTGTCTCCAACATGTTAGATTTGTTGCTTGCTGTAGACTCAGAGAAACATTTATCTAGCTAGTGACCATGTATCTTGTTATGTGAATTTCACTTATGTGTCACCAACTGGGTTTCTGTCTTTTAAGGAAACCAAATTACAGATTCACACGTGCCTACTTTTATTATTACTGATCCCATCCTGCCTTTGTCTTGCTTTATTAATTGCAGGCCAGTAGTAAAATGTTTAATAGTTACATGACCATTAGCATAACCCCAAGATTCACAGGGACTGAGGAAACTAAGATATATTTTAAAAGAGTTTGGATATATGGCAATAAATGAGGAAGGGACAGAGTGATACTTCATGGAGATGTTTTGTGTTGAAGGGAAGGAACCCAGTTTTCTAAGATTTATTTTCTTTAAGAGATTGAGCATACCATATATTTTGATCATAGAATTTTACATACTTTAGATGCTAGCTATTTTTAAAAGGAAAGAACTCCAAATTACATCTTGCAAGCTATTGTGGTTTTGCAAGCATTGAGTGATGGCATATATGAAAACTCTGAGAGGTGTCATATTAAGATACCAATGTCAGTTTAAAGATATTCTATATCTGTATCCCTATGACATTGTATTTTGAATTTTTTTTCATTTTTGGACAGACGTTTAGAACTCACTCAGTGGAGATGGCTCTGCATCTCTGTTTGAAGCTTTTTGAATTCTGGGCAGCTGCGTCGGCCTGGGGGTTAGATTCACTTCTTCATTGCAGCCCCTCGATTGGTTTCGTCTGGACCAGGGTGGGTTTTGATTGCGGCCCTTGCTGGAACAGTAGCAGGAAAGTAGAAACACCTTCCTGTCTCTGGGTTGGCTGACAGTCTGTTACTTGTGTGCTTCCTTCTAATTGGTAACCTGCCAACACCTTTCAGGATATTATGAAATTTCAAGCAAATGAGGTTAAAATGGAACCTCTGTACTTCTGAACAGGCGTGGACTGACTGCAGTTCTCCAGGATAGTTTCAGCAGAAGCAGTGAGATTACAGTCAGGAGCAAAACAGTATCTGAGCTTTCTTTATGGGAAAGATTCCGACTGTGTGCTTGGTTTATATGGTTAAATTAATTGCCCTTGTTAAATTAAAAAAATAGGGTATGTTTCTGCCACAGACTTTGCTTTAAAAGCAGAGATCTTCTAAAGTCATTTGCCTTGTATTTGACTTCTGCTGCTCCCCGTTTCCTGCTGGGCCTGATGGTTTGATTGTAGAATGTTTCTGAGTTGTGTCACTGTTGGACTCTCTGCTGAGCTGAGTAGTCTCATTAAAGGAGAGTGTGCATCTGAGTTGAGGAAGACAATATAGATGTGGACCTTGTTTGTAGAGTTCACAAGCTGCTTGTATAGAAATAGCAAGGACAGTGCAGCCAGTGGGAAGGAGCCGGCTGAGGGACTTGATATTATTTCCATGGAAACCAGTTGGGTATGGGAAGAGAGGCTGTGGAAGGCAATGCTCTGGTGTTTGGCAATTCACACTGTGCAGAAGAGAAAGCAGAACTGGACTGGGAGTATAGAGTAGCAGAAGTTTTAGCTTGGGGAAGAAGTTGAGCAAGGAAAAGCATATGATCTGTTGATCAGCGTGATGTGATGTGGTCTGAATCTTCAGACAGTTCACAGCTTTTTCATAGAGGCTGTCCTCAGATGGGTTCAACCACTCTGAGAATTCTGCCTTTACGATATAAGTAGTATCCATGACATTAAAAATGAGAAGCGTTTTGGCCGATGACGGACTGCGTAAACTACAGTCTGCATAAATGACCTTGGTCCTAGAAGATTAGGATGAAGCTGAACAATTCTTATCACCTAGTGATGCTGTAGCCATTGTAATGTCGTAGCACAATGCATTAGTCACATGTTTGTGGTAATACTGCTGTAAACGAACCCGCTGCACTACCAGTCTTATGAAAGCGTCCAGTCAGGTCCTAGGCCTTTAGGTCCACTCACTCACTGACTCACCCAGAGCCACTTCCAGTCCTGCAGGCTCCATTCATTATAAGTGCCCTAGGCAAGTGTGCCATTTTAATCCTTTATACCATATATTTGCTGCACCTTTTCTACGTTTAGATATGTGTCACGTGTTACGGTTGCCTGCGGTATTCAGTGCAGCGTCATGCTGTGTGGGTTTGTAGCCTGGGAACAATAGGACATACCATATAGCCTAGGTTTGTAGTAGGCGACACCATCTATGTGTGTGCAGATACACTCGATGATGTTTGAGTAGTGACAGAATTGCCTCGTGACACATTTCTGACGACGTATCGCCATTAAGTGAGTGACTATAAACCAGTCCCCCCATCAGCAGTTACACTTCCTGAGGTTTCAGTTACCCATGGTCACCTGCAGTCTGAAAATATTAAGATATTTTGAGAGAGAGATGCCACATTCACATACCTTTTATTACAGTTATAATTGTGCTATTTTATTATTAGTTGTTAATCTTTTACAACAACTAATTTATAAATTAAACTTAATCATGGGTATGTATGTAAAGGAAAAACCATATCCGAAACCGTATTCCTGGTTTCAGGCCTCTACTGGGGGTCTTGTATCTGTGATTACAAGGTGCTGCGAAGGGATAACTGTAATTTTTCTATATGACTAGCATTTTATTGAATCAAGTTGTGTAGATGGTTGGCAATATAATAGGAACTCAGAGATCTTTATGCCATACAGAGTCTGTCCTTTTAATGGCATTTATTGTGACAAGATTTAAACTAAAGTTTTGTGGAATGTTTTGCCAGTTTTTGTGTTGTAACTGAAACTAAATGTTTTCTGAAAAGTTAAAACCATTTCTTTAAATGGAAAATAAATGAAGCCGTTTACCTAATTGGTTAAGGACTCACCCGTGGGCCTCACACTGCCTAGGTTAATTCTTCACTTTATAATTCCGTGATGTTGGGCAAGTTCCTCATTCTGAGCCTTGGGATATTCGGCTTCAAAGCTGAGGAACTTGGGAGGGTTGGATAATGGCATCACGTTCTGTGGGGAGATTTGGCTCACATGTTAGCTGTGTGGGTGAGAGCCGTGCTGTCATGCGTTCTTAGCCACTGGCCAGTTTCCTTCTCAAGCCATCAGTAGAGATGCTGATCCTGCATCTGCCAGTCGTTGCTCCAGGAGGGAAGACATTACTGTCCCAGAGTGACGGTGTCGTTGGGGATAACAGACACTTCAGAAAATGCCACCACTGAGCTGTATGAAGTGCCATGGCAGCTAGTGCTGGAGCTGTGGATTCAGCCAGGGAACACTGTCTGGAGGAGCTGCTGCAGCACATGTGTGTATCTCCAGCTGTCAGGCTGGCCTTTGGAGTGCATTTGGATTTTTTGAGAATGAGAGAGGGACCATTGGCTAACTGTTTTACGCTCTGAAAAATGACATAGAATAGCAAAGATTTTACTTATTTTTGCTGATTTTCTAGAACATTTTCTGTCCCAGAGTGATGGTTTTGAAGAACCAGGGTTCTTGGAAAGATGGTTTTGCATCCAGAAGAGTGATTTTAACTAAAATCAGTCTGCCTCCCTTGAGGATGGTCACTGAATTTTGTACAACTGGGACAACGGACAGGGATCCTGGGTTGTTTCCAGTGGACAAGCCGCTTCTGTGGGGGCCTTTGCAGTTCTCCCCACTCCTCTCCTGTGTCCCGCTGGTTTCCTTTAGTCGAGATGGAATACAGCATAGAGTCAGTGACTTTTAGAAGACTTGACAGAGTTTCAGGAAAATGCTCACTGGGCTTTCTTACCTATCCTGCTGCAGAACTTTTTTTTTTTTTTTTGAGATGGAGTCTCACTCTGTCACCCAGTCTGGAGTGCAGTGGTGCGATCTCGGCTCACTGCAACCTCCACCTCCTGGATTCAAGCTATTCTCGTGCCTCAGCCTCCCGAGTAGTTGGGACTATAAGCGTGCGCGACCATGCCTGGCTAATTTTTGTGTGTGTGTGTGTTTTTTGTTTTTTTGTTTTTTAAGTAGATTCAGGGTTTCACCATGTTGGCCAGGCTGGTCTCGAACTCCTGACCTCAAGTGATCCTCCCACCTTGGCCTCCCAAAGTGCTGGGATTACAGGCATGTGTCACTGCGCACGGCCTGAAGTTCTTTCTTTCAGAAAATGTATTCAACACATTCTTTTGTGTGTGTTTGAGTGAAGACGGTGTTTCCACACAGCTTGCAGATACTTTCTTCCAGAAGCTTGTTTGTTGCTAACATTTAACATCTTACTGTTACAGCTTAGTTTTCTCTTTGATTGCATATATTGATCTCTTTTTTTTTTTTTTCTGTTGGCTTTTTTCTTAAGTCTTTACTTGTGTAAGCTCAGATAACTTAGTCTGGAATGTAGGCTTTTTCTGGGAATCTCAGCTGAATGGTTTCATTTGCTTGGCTGTTAAATGAACCATACTGTTTGGAATAGTTTCCTAATTCTGGCTGTACATGTTCACTTCAGGTAGAGAATTTTCTAACAGACAAACTTTCAGACAAAAAATGTATTATTCCTCAAAGATATCATTACATTTTATTTAGTCTGTAATAATTTTATTGCTTCTGAAACCATTTTCTAGTTCTATAATGTGATCATGGTGCTTTTAAACTTTAACATCAATTTAATTTTAAGAATGATTTTAGCTTAGGCCATTCTAGGGGCTTGGCCTTTAATCTGAAAAGAAATTTAGAATCCTTTAGTTTCAAACATGTGATTTCTTAAAACTTGTTGTCAGTTATTTATACGATTTTCAAGTTTATTATGAAATAGTCTTTAAAAAATATTTACTTTAGTGGAAACATATCTAGTGATAGTTTAACCAGGGTGCATACCAGAGTACATAATAGTTTTTGGAATATTCTTCATAAATTTTCAGAGAGATTATTTAAACCACATGACTGTTTCTGAGCTCCTGTTGATACTAGGGGCTAGGCATATTCGTTTTTTCTTTTTGAGACAGAGTCTCCCTGTGTTGCCCAGGCTGGAGTGCAGTGGCACAATCTCAGCTCACTGCAACCTCTACCTCCCAGGTTCAAGCGATACTCCTGCCTCAGCCTCCCTAGTAGCTGGGACTATAGGCGTGCACCACCACGCCCGGCTAATTTTTATATTTTTAGTAGAAATGGAGTTTCACCATATTGGTCAGGCTGATCTTGATCTCCTGACCTCGTGATCTGCATGCCTCAGCCTCCCAAAGTGCTGGGATTACAGGCATGAGGCACCGCGCCCTGCCATTAGTTTGTTTTAAAGGAGACATAATGTCCATTGAAACATCAGAATGTTTTAAGTACTGACAGCTTGCAGGTCTCTTTGGAGTGAAGTTTAGAAACCTGCTGTGACCATTCTTCATTTTAAAGCTGTGACTAAGAACTCTGAGATATTGGTGCCTTCGCCTCAAGTGCTGCTGATGGGTTTGAATGGCATTGAGGTTGCCAGGCCTGGAGGAGGGCTGCCTTGTGCTGAGTGGTTAAATCACCCCCCTGAAAAAAGTCAGTGTTCAAGTATTTTAATAGGCTCCTCCTTTCCTACTCCCATAACCACTTACATTTGATAAATCTTGACAAAACAAGTATGAAATGCAAGTAGAGAAAATAATATAATTGAATAGAGCAACACTTTTCTTTCTAGCAACCCTGATTTCCAGATTATCAGGACAATATCCCTCATTTTATTCTTTTTTAAATCTTGATTCTGCTCCCCAAGCAAACACACTCTTTACCTTATTTAGATATCCCCTTTGCAAGAATGGTGGATTTCTTTTAAGAAAAGCATAGCAGGCCGGGCGCGGTGGCTCACGCCTGTAATCGCAGCACTTTGGGAAGCTGAGGCAGGCGGATCACGAGATCAGGAGATTAAGACCATCCTGGCTAACATGGTGAAACCCTATCTCTACTAAAAATACAAAACATTAGCTGGGTGTGGTGGCGGGTGCCTGTAGTGCCAGCTACGGGAGGCTGAGGCAGGAGAATGGCATGAACCCGGGAGGTGGAGCTTGCAATGAGCGGAGATGGCGCCACTGCACTCCAGCCTGGGCGACAGAGTGAGACTCCATCTCAAAAAAAAAAAAAAAAAAAAAGAAAAGCATAGCATTTTAGGTACGTGTGGATCTCTTTAGCGTTGATTCCTACCAGTTAACTCATTTTAAATGACACCCTCATGCACCAATATCATATACTTAGGATTGTGAAATAGTTTAACTATGCCACTGCCGCTTCTTGAAGTTTGTCTCTGTTATCCTGGAGAAACTAGTCATGGCTCCTGAATAAGAGATTAGCATTTTTCCTGAGTAGTAGCCAAGTCTTTGTTTACTTGTTTATCTTGTATCCTGCAACCTGGAATATACACTCCGAGAGGGCAGGGCGTCTTTGTTTTGTTCATTGCTGTACTCTCCTGTGCCTCCCGCAGTAGGTACTTAAGAAATACCTGTGAAACACATGAATAAAGGTTAACGAAGGGCAAAGGAAACAAGCCTTTATTGATGATTTTTCTCTGTGCCCAGTAGTACTTGGGTTATTTTCTCGTGTCCTTGAGTCATCCTGACTCTAGGAGATACCTCTTAACATGTTCCTGCTGAAAAAGCTGAGTTGAGGAGTCACACCCCAAGGGTATCACCCTAAGATTGGGCACCTAAGTACCCCAGCCTGCTCTTCAGGTTTGTAGCTGCTTAGTGGCCATCAGACCTTCCAAGTCTCCATGCTTTTGAAGGCCTATGTGTGCGGTTTGGTTTCTTGGCAGGGGGGTTTGATGGGTTCCCAGACCTAGGAGTTCTTGGCGCCTTGTCTTCCAGTGACCCCACCAGGGCTGCTATTTCTCCTCCATTGCTGAAACTAGTTCAGGGTTGGGGAGGGGGGCACATGGGGGGGCCTGGTGGTTGGTTTTGTGCTGAGTCATTGCCTTGGTGCACTGTGGAAGGGAGCTCTGGGAGGTGGACAGCTCCTTCTGTGAGGGAGTGCTTCTGTCGTCAAGGGAGTACTGCATAGGGTGAATAACACAGTTACGTAGATAAATATGGTGGTCTTACCCCCAGGGCCTCCACAACTCCTGGATGGGCCCAGCCTAAGCAATTCTGATTTAACTTATTGCCCCTCCTTTTAGCAATACTGTTGAGTTAAATAACAGTTTTTGCATTGAAAATAAAAAAATTTTATTTTTGTAGAGATGGGATCTTGGTATGTTGCCCAGGCTGGCCTGAAACTGCTGGCTTCAAGTGATCCTCTGGCCTTCGCCTCCCAAAGTGCTGGGATACAGGCACGAGCCACTGGCCAGGTCTTTATTTTTTGCATTTTGCAAGGACATTTTAAGTCACTTTCTTCCTTTTCTGTTTTTACTCCTGCTGAGGAGATGATCCCCATTTTACAAAATGGACAAAACATTCTCCCCAGGGAAGGGAAGAGTAGACATTTGAGAATAATTGTTTTCACAGAACCGGGAAACCACCTATTTTGTCCCAAGTATACTGATTGATGCATTAGCAATAACTCACTATCTGCTTTGCCAGAGGTTTGAACAATGAGTGTTAATGCTTGGTGTAGTGAATTTTGTGTGATTTCGAATCTGATAGTTGACTCATTGCACAGCTCTGTCTTGCGAGTTCAGATCTGAACTGTAGCTCTAAGAGGTAAAAGCAGAAGTGGAGCTGCCTTTCATGCCATAGCTAGTTTTTTAATAAAATAGAGTTAAAAAATCCTTTGGCTTTTCAGCATTTTGGTGTGATTGGAAAGGCTATTACTATCTTATATTCAGCATGAGTCTTGAGCAATTACTGATTAATATGGTTTGGCTGTGTCTCCACCCAAATCTCAGCTTGTAGTTCCCATAATCCCCATGTGTCGTGGGAGGGACCTGGTGGGAGGCAATTGAATCATGGGGGCGGTTACCCTTATGCTGTTCTCGTGGTCATGAGTGAGTTCTCACGAGATCTGATGGTTTTATAAGGGGCTTTTTCCCCTTTTGTTCCGCACTTCTCCTTGCTGAAAAAGAATGTGTTTGCTTCCCCTTCTGTCACGATTGTAAGTTTCTTGAGGCCTCCCTAGCCATGCTTAACTATGAGTCAATTAAACCTCTTTCCTTTATAAATTACCCAGTCTTGAGTATGTCTTTATTAGCAGTATGAGAACAGACTAATACACTGATCTGAGTTTATATTCTTAAATTAATGGTAAGATATTTCTTTTTTTTTTTTTCCTTTGGAGACAGAGTCTTGCACTGTTGACCGAGCTGGAGTGCAGCGGCACAATCTTGGCTCACTGCAACCTCCGTCTCCCAGGTTGAAGCAGTTCTCCTGCCTCACCCTCCTAGGTAGCTGTGATTATAGGTGTGTGCCACCACGCCCAGCTAATTTTTGTATTTTTAGTAGAGATGGGGTTTCATTATGTTGGCCAGGCTGGTCTTGAACGCCTGACCTCGTGATCCACCCACCTTGGCCTCCCAAAGTGCTGGGATTACAGACGTGAGCCACCATGCCCAGCCAGATATTTCTATTTTGATGATCTTTGAGTCCTGAGGTAGCTTCAGAATGGATTGAACCACAGACAGATGGTGTTAGTAATTTCTGCCCTGGCTTCTTTGCAACTTAACATACTTGACTTTTTAGTGTTTTTGGCTAAGGAAAGTGTATTTTCTAGTTTGTGGCAGTTTTAAGCAAATGTGGCTTGAATAAAACTAGAGAGAAGTTTAATTTTTGATAAATCAGTGACAGTGACAAGTTGTTTTTCTTCCTTTCCAGTTATACATGGGAAGCTGTTGATACCAAAAATAATGTACTTTATAAAATCAACATCTGTGGAAGTGTGGATATTGTCCAGTGCGGGCCATCAAGTGCTGTTTGTATGCATGACTTGAAGACACGCACTTATCATTCAGTGGGTAAGTAGAACTACCTGAAATTACTGGATTGGCAATATGATTCCCCAATTTTGCAAAAATGACTGTGTATAGCTATACGTATATAGCGATACAAAAATTTTGAATGTTTAGAAATCATAAGTGTTTATAATACATAATACACATTTGTTAGTAGTTAAAAATGATAACAGTTTGAATGTCTAGTATGAGCTAAAACTAGGTTGGTTCTGTCTAGTGGATACTATACAGACAGCTGTTATGAAGAATTATGTAGATGTGTGTTTGATATTGAAAGCTGTCTCCTAGATGGCTCTCCCTTCTCACCCACATTTTTCTTAAACCCTGTTTTTACATTCTCCCCCAGCCCACATTTCCTTTTAGTGCTCCCCCGACTCCCACTCCTTTGTTACCTTCCAGTTTTGGCTGTAGTTCCCAGACAGTGTTTCTGCTGTCAAAGATGGTCACTGGAGTTAGGCTTACATTAAAGGTTAAATAAATAGTCCTGAGGATTGGCAGTCTCAGAGAAAGAGGTGCAGCCCCTTCTTTCCTAGGGTTCATTTCATTCCCCAAATGTATGCCTTTTGGGTCAGGATCGCTATCCTTCTGTGAAGAATATGAATCCAAGTGGATTAATATATCAGCACCAGGTTACATAGAGTGGAGTCAGGGCAGATGCCTGAAGGAAGGGAGGCAGGGCAGACAGAAAAGCAGAATGCATTGCCCTTGGATTTGGCAACATGGATGTCCGTGGTGACCTTTCACTAAGGCAGTTAGAATAATGAGGTTTGACCACAATGGATGCTCGTGACATAGAGATGGTATATGACTAGGGACTGTCTGATAACTAGAAGAGGATGCTAGGTGGGCTTTTGGATTTGGGAGAGAAGCTTACTGTGGTAGCTCTGTCATTTTCTTTTGTGTTTTAAACATTTTAATATTTTTATAGATTTGGCAGTTCAAGTGCAGTTTGTTACATGGATATATTGCATAGTTGTAAATCTGGGTTTTTAATACCCATCACCCGAATAGTGTACATTATACCCAGTAGATAATTTCTAATTCCTCACCCCCCAACCTTTCTGAGTCTCCAGTGTCTGTTATTCCACTGTCCGTGTCCATGTGTACGTATTATTTAGTTTCTACTTATAAGTGAGAACATGTGGTATTTGGTGTTCTCTTTCTGAGTTATTTTACTTAGGATAATGGGCTATTGTTCAATTCATGTTGCTGCAAAACATGTGATTTCATTCTTTTTTATGGCCAACATGTGGAATTTGTCCATAGAAAAGAATGAAATCACACACACACACACACACACACACACACACAAACACACACCACATTTTTTGTTATCCAGTCATCCATTGATGGACACTTAGGTTTATTCCATATCTTTGCAATTATGGATAGTGCTGTGATAAACATATGAGTGCAGGTATCTTTCTGATGATTTTTTTCCTTCAAGTATATATTCAGTAGTGGGATTGCTGGATGGAATGGTAGTTCTATTTTTAGTTCCTTGATAGATCTCTATACTGTTTTCCATAGAGGATATCCTAATTTACATTCCCACCAATGTATGTAAGCATCCCGTTTTTCTACGTTCTTGCCAACATCTTTTGCTTTTTGACTTTTTAATAATTGCCATTCCAGTGGGTATAAGATGGTGTCTCATGGTTTTAATTTGCCTTTCTCTGATGATTAGGGTTGTGGAACATTTTTACATATGCTTGTTGGCCATTTGTATGTCTTTAGAGAAATGTCTGTTCATGTCCTTTGCCCTCTTTTTAAAGGGGTTCTTTTTTTCTTTTTGAATTGTTTGAGTTCCTTGTAGATTCTGGATGTTAGTCCTTTGTCAGATGCACAGTTTGCAAATATTTTCACCCATTCTGTAGGTTTTCTGTTTACTCTGCTGTGCAGAAGCTTTTTAGTTTAATTAAATCTTACTTGGCTATTTTTGTTTTGTTGCATTTGCTTTTGAGGTTTTAGTTATGAAATATTTGTCTAGGCCAATGTCCAGGAGAGTGTTTCCTGGGTTTTGTTCTAGAATATTCATAGTTTCAGATCTTACATTTAAGTCTCCAACTTTTGTATATGGTGAGAGATAGGGTTCTAGTTTCATTCTTCTGCATGTGGCTGTCCAGTTTTCCCAGCACTGTTTATTGAATAGGGTGTCCCTTCCCCAGTGTTATGTTTTTGTCAACTGTGTCAAAGATCAGTTGGTTTTAAGTATGTGGCCCTGACTCTGGGTTCTCTATTCTGTTCCGTTGATCTGTGTGCCTATTTTTATATCAGTACCATGCTGTTTGATTACTATAGCCTTCAGGTATAATTTGAAGTCAGGTAACATGATGCCTCCAGCTTTGTTCTTTTTGTTTAGGATTGCTTTTGCTATTCAGGCTTTGGCTACTCATATGGTTCCATATGAATTTTAGGGTTGTTTTTCTAATTCTGTGAAAAATGACATTGGTACTTTGATAAGAATTGCACTGAATCTGCAGATTGCTTTGGGCATTATGGTCATGTTAACAATACTAATTCTTCTAGGCCATGATTTTTGCATCTGTGTTCATTAGGGATATTGGCCTATAGTTTTCCTTTTTTGTTGTGTTCTTGCCTTGCTTTGGTGTTAGGGTGTTACTGGCTTCATAGAACAAGTTAAGGAGGATTCCCTCCAACTTGATTTTTTTTTTTTTTTTTTTTCAGGGAGTAGTCTCAGTGGGATTGGTACCAGTTCTTTGTACCTTTGGTAGAATTTGGCTCTCAATCTGTCTGGTCCTTTGCTTTTTCTTGGGAGATTTTTAAAGTACTGATTCAATCTCACTACTTTTTACTGGTCTTTTTGGGATTTCTGTTTCTTCCGATTCAATCTTGGGAGGTTGTATGTTTCCAGGAATGTATCCATTTCCTCTAGGTTTTCTAGTTTTTGAGTGTAGAGATGTTGATAGTAGCCTCTGATGATCTTTTGTCTTTCCATAGTATCAATGTCTACTTTTTCATTTCTGATTGTGCTTATTTGAATTGTGTCTCTTCTTTTTGTGGTTAATTTGAGTAGTGGTCCATTGATTTTGTTCATCTTTTCAAAGAACCAACTTTGTTTTGTTGATCCTTTGCATTTTTTTTGGGGGGGGGGTCTCAATTTCGTTTAGTTCTGCTCTGATTTTTGTTATTTCTTCTGTTAGGTTTCAATTTGGTTTGTTCTTTTTTTTTCTAGTGCCATGAGGGTTACATTAGGTCATTAATTTGTGATCTTTATTTTTGATGTAGGCATTTAGTGCTATAAACTTCCCTCTTACTGCTGCTTTGCTGTATCCCAGAGGTTTTGGTCCATTGTGTCTCTATTTATATTCATTTCAAAAAATTTTTACATTTCATCCTAACTTTGTCATTGACCCAAAGGTTATTCAGGAGCAGGTTGTTTAATGTTCATGTATTTGTGTAGTTTTGAGAGTTCTCCTCTTGGAATTGATTTCTAGTTTTATTCCGCTGTGATCTGGAAAGATAGTTGATATGATTTCAGTTTTTAAAAATGTACTGAGACTGTTCTGTGGCCTAACATATGGTCTACCCTGGAGACTGTTCCATGTGCTAAGAGGAATGTATGTCCTGTGGTTGTTGGGTAGAATGATCTTTAAATGTCTTTTAGGTCCATTTAATCCTGAGTCCAATTTAAGTTCAGTGTTTTATTGTTGATTTTCTGCGTCGATGATCTTTCTAGTGCTTGTAGTGAGGTGTTGAAGTCTCTCATTATTATTACATTGCTGTCTATCTCCTCTTAGGTCTAGTGGTAATTATTTTATGAATCTGAGTGCTTTGGTGTGGGGTGCATTTGTATTTAGGATGGTTATATCTTGTTGAATTGATCCCGTTATCATTATTTAATGGTCTTTTTTTTTTCTTTTTTAACTATTATTGACTTAAAAGTCTCTTTTATCTAAGTGTTGCTTCTCCCGCTCACTTTTGGTTTCTATTTGCATGGAATATCTTTTCCTACCTATTTACCTTGAGTCTTTGTTTTTACCAGTTAGGTGGTTTTCTGTAAGCAACATATGGTTGGATCATTTTTTTTTTAAAATCTAGTTCACCAATCTATATCTTTTATGTAAAGGATTTAATTCATTTATGTTCAGAGTTAATATTGATATGTGAGGTTTTGTTCCTGTCATAGTGTTAATTGTTAACTAGTTGCTTTTTAGTGTCAATTGTATAATTATTTTATAAGATGTGAGTTTTATACCTTTTGTCTGACTGGGTTAATTCAAACCTGTCTTTAAGCTATTAGATTCTCTTTTCTGCTGGTCTAGTCTGCTGTTCAAGCTTTCAACTGTATTTTGTAATTCCTACAATGAATTTTTCATTTCTGGAATTTCTGTCTGGTTTTCTAAAAAATAGCTTTCTCTAGTAAAATTTTAATTTAGATCCTATATTTTTCCGATTTCTTTGTGTTGGTTTTTTGACTTTCTCTTGGATCTTATTGCGCTTCTTTAAAATCAATATTTTGAATTCCTTATCTGGTATTTCAAGGATTTCATTTTCTTTAGGGTCCACTGCTGGAGAGTTAGTGTGAGTCTTTGGGGATGTTGCAGCGCTCTTTTTTTTTTTTTTTTAATACTTCTAGAGTTGTTACTCTGTTTCATTCTCATCTGGATAAACTATCTCTTCTTATTTTTGAATTTACTTTGGCAGGATTTTTTTTTTTCCCTTGAGAATGTGAATATAACGTATGTTGTATATAGTTGTTTGACTTCAGTTCTGGGTACTTTCAGTGACAGAGACTCTGAGTTTCTTGGTTATAGTTGGCCTTTTTGTGGTAGCTTTCTCAAATGCTAGTGATAGTAATGATGTGCTGGGTGTGTGAGCAGGATCCTCACCGTCTCCCGTGGGGCCTGGAAGGCAGAGTTCTCAGGAAGTTATTTTGTTCTCCCTTGCTTTGCACTTTGGCAGCAGAATTTATATTGGGTTATGCAGGCCAGCAGGTGGTATTTATGGGTAAAAACCAGCTGCAGTGGAATCCGATGGATGGGTCTATGAGTCTCTGTGCTTGACCTTTGTTTAATGGGGGAAGCTCTGTTGCTTCAGGCAGTGGAGTGGTCTGTGGAATGCACAGTGGCCTGAGCTCCCTGCTCAGCCCCTGAGTGGGGGACAAAGCTGGACAGAACTGAACTGCCAGTTCTTCTCTTGGATACTCCAGTGGCTCAAGCACCAGCCCTAACAGGGGTAGCAGGGGTAGCTGTGTAGAAGGTGCCAAGGTGTCTGCGGGGAGGTGTGGGGGTTGCTCCAGCTCCATGGCCTGGGCAGGTGGGAGCACAATCTGCCTCCCTGTCACACCCCATCCTGGCGCTGGGAATATTCAGAACATGAGAATATCGCTGTCTGTCTCAGGCTGCAGTGTAGTGAGTGCCACAAGAGACACCTGTCCATGGCTTACCACCAATGTGTCTTCTGTAGTGAGCCTCCTCCCTCAACCCAAAGCACACAGATTTGTAGCTCTCCTGCTCTTTGCCGCAGGAATGCTGTGGGTCCGTGTAGAGAGGGTGAGGCCCCACCTTTCGTGCAAGTCCTGGCCCAGTGGAAGTCGTGCAAGTCCACTGCCAGTGGAAATGCAGCTTCCCCTAACAGCCACAGAATGGCCACTGTCCTGTGTGCCTGTGCCAACCTGTGGGAGCAGCCATGACTGTGCCCACAGCAGCGGGTAGAGGGTGGGGGAGGAGAAGTCCTACTCCCCACATCCGTGCCCAAGCACTGAGACCACCTGGCTCCTGGGCTGGAAGCATACTCCTCCCTTGCAGGGCTGAGTACAGCACCCCTGTCTCCACTGCATGTGGCACAGGCCACAAGCCATGCTCCTGGGCACAGGAAAGTGCATGCTCCTTTGTCCCAAGGAGTGCCCCCTTGGCATGCTGTACTCTTTCTTCCCTTAGGAGCAGCACTCCCTGAGGGTAGATCTCTGGGAACCCTGCAGCTCCCCTGGGTCCAGCCAGCCCTGTGTGGCTGCTGCAGTCTCAGCAGGTGCCAAGAAAGGTCTGCAGGGCCTCTGGTGATACGGAGACATCAGTGCTGAGCTTCCCCGGGCAGTCCTCCCACTGCTGCCACCACTGCCACCCAGGTCCAGTGGAGGGTGAGCAACCTGGCACAAGTGGTAGTCTGATGTAATGCCCTCAGGAAGTCCCCAAATTGCTGCCCGCACCAGTGTTTGGGTTTGTGAGGGCAGAAAAGCTCTCCCACAGTTCGGGTACCAGCAGTCGGCCACAGAGGTGAGGGGCAGCAGCAGCATTCCCGCCACCCCTTTCAAAGGAATACCAAGTCCCTCAGGGCTCCTAGCCGCTCTCTGCCCCTCTCGTTTCCTGCTTTTTATTTTTTGCCCTCGTTTCATCCCAGGGGTTCCCCACCAGGCTCCAGTGCTCTCCACTTGATACTCCATTCTGGCGACGGTTGCTCACCTGTAACTCGGGTTCTTCTGAGAACCGGCCTCTGGCAACTCTGTTCAGCTGTCTTGAAACAAAAGAAACCCCCACTTGTCATTTTGCATGGAAATTGCTAAACACAGTTAAAAGAGCTTTGTAGAAAGCAGTGTTTAGAGTACGAAGATAAGGGAGTGCGAGGTCTGCTGATTGAGGCCCAGCTCCTGTTTGATTTCCCTCTCTCTCTACAAAGAGACCATCCAGACTGAAAAACCTGGTGAGAGGGATTTGAGGCCTGGGATTGAGATCTGAGAAAGCACTAGATTGTTGTGAATTCTTGGGTCTGACATTATCCTTGGTGATATACTTAGGAAACTTACAGGTGAGATGGCCAGTTTACTCATTGTGCTCTTTTGAGAACTCACAGAGAAAGGCCACAAGTAAGTCTGTTGGCCAGTGTTATGTAGGTGTTCAGAAAGAAGGAAAAGTAGCTTTCTTCTTGATTTTATTATAATACTTCAATATTTTTGGCTAATGAAAGTATGTCTTGAGTTTATGGTAGTATAGTATGGTATGGTATAGTGTAATACCACATAGACTGATGCCAGATGGAGGCAACTTACTTGAAGGATAATTTGTGAGCTTGGCCTCACTGGACAAAGTTTGAGTTTGACCAAGTTCTGTGGGCCTTGAAAGCCAGGGAGGAGAAGAGTTGTTATTTTTTTGTAGGGAGTGGATCCATTACAGATCTTTTGTGATGGTAACGGGGAGGTGATGTGATGGAAGGTGTTTTTAGGAAGCTGGCCCCGTGGAATAGGAAAGGATGCCTACAGGGGAGATACCAAAGATAACTAGATGACTAAAAAGTAACTTACAGGTTAAGATGATGATGATACTATTATAAACCAGCAGTTTCCAATCTCATTTTTTCCCCCAGATATGTGTGACAGATCCCTTTCCCAGAGCTTGAAACTTCCAGAGGGAGTCATCATATATACTTTCAGGACTCTCAGTAACGGCTCCCTTTCTTCAACTGGAGAGAGCAGTTTGTATGAGTCAATGAGAGTGACATTCACAGTAGCATAGGGATAATCCCAAATCAAATCTAATTTGCATATACAATAAAAATACCTAAATTTTGTTGCACATTCATGTGCTAGGCCTAATGTTTTAAAGTAAAATATCTCATTTAATTCATTCAACAACCCTTTAAAGTAGGTGATTTCATTTCCCTTATGTTATAAATGAAGAAATGGAAGTGCAAAATGGATCTGTGTTCTACAGTGGGCAGGTCTGTGCAAATCTGCCCCCGAAGTCCAAGGAAGTTGAGAGGCTGAAGAAGGAGGCTGACACCCAGTTTCTCAGAAAGAAACATTTAATAGGGACTTATGAATAGAAGCCACATCTCAAGAAGTCACGAGATGAGATGGATCCCTCTGCCACCACCCACTCCAGACCCAGGGATCATACACCATAGGGAAGGGGTGGTTCAGAAGGAATGTGTAGGACAATTGAAGTAGGTTTTTTGACCTAAGGGGAGGATTCGTGATAAGTACCTGCTCTTACACAAGGAACAGTAGATAAACTGGAAATCTTGGAGGCCTTCCTGGAACTGGGGTTAATCGGAAGTCAGCAGGGCTGTTTGGCCTCCAGAATGGCGTTACTTTAGCCTCCACAATGAGCACCTTGCTGGAGGTGGTGTGGTTATGGATTTGAATGTGGACAGCCGGCTCCAGAGCCTGTGTACTCACTCAGGGCTGTGTTTTTGTGTGAGTCATGGGGTCACATCAGACAGATTGGAGCTGAAATGGAGACCAGGATGGGAGATCTGAATGTGTGGCTCTGAGAGGACATCTGAGAACGAACTTCTTTTGATCTTGTTAGAAAGGAAAAAATGTGAACCTTCAAAACGACCACAAGAACTGGAGCTGCCCGCAGATCAGAGGAACAGAAGAGCTAGCATAGAAATAGATCCAAATATATATGGGAACTTAAGATAACTTACAACCAAAAAATTGGGTGTAAGTAGCTATTGTCTCTTACGAAACAAAGTTCAATCCCTCCTTTAGATCACATACTGAAATTACAGCTCAGTTAAGATTTGAAAGTAAAAAGACAATAGAACATTGGAAAAAAAATTAGTAACATATAGATATAATCTAGAAGAGCCTTCCTTAAGGAATCCTGGAAGCCATACAGGAGAAGAGGAACATTACTTATTACATACCTTTTAATGACTAAAAGGTGTTCTAAAGACAAAAGACATATGCTAGACTGGGAAAAACATTTCCAGCATGTTTGCCAATATACTATTAGGATGAGAGCTTTTCTTAAAAATTGGTAAGAAAGACAGACACCCAGGAGAAAAATGGCAAAGTCAAAGAACAGGTAATTCACAAAAGAAGAAATCCAGATGCTCAATACAACTTCACTAATAAGCCAGGTGGATTAGTCCTTTCTCACATTGCTATAAAGAACTACCTGATACTTGGTCATTTATGAAGGAGAGAGGTTGGATTCACAGTTCTGAAGGCTGTATAGGAAGCATGGCTGGGGAGGCCTCAGGAAACTTAAAATCATGGCAGCAGGTGAAGGGGAAGCAGGCAGCTTCTTCACATGGTGACAGGAGAGGAGTGGGGAGGTGCTACACACTTTCAAACAAGCAGATCTAGTGAGAACTCTTATCTCGAGACAGCACTTGGGGATGGTGCTAAACCATTAGAAACCAGCCCCGTGATCCAGTTACCTCCCACCAGGCCCCACCTCCAACACTCGGGATCACAATTCATCATGAGATTTGGGTGGTGAGACAGAGCTAAGCCGCATCACCAGGTATAAATGCAAATCAGAGCAATTATGAGATCTCATTTTTCTTTGAGAAGTTGGCAGAAATTTAAATGGTTGAATCATAGAGTGCTGGCAAGGAGCCTGGAAATGGGCACATTTATTTATACGTTGCTGTAGGAAGATGGTTGTCTCTAAATCCTTTTGGGAAGATAATAGTTGGTGTGAGGTTGTTTTTTTTTTTTTTTTTTTTTTTTTTTTGAGACAGAATCTTGCTCTGTTGCCCAGGCTGGAGTGCAGTGGCGCCATCTTGGCTCACTGCATCCTCCGCCCCCTGGGTTTAAGCGATTCTCCTGCCTCAGCCTCCTGAGTAGCTTGGATTACGGGCACCACCATGTCCGGCTATTTTTTTTTTTGTATTTTTAGTAGAGATGGGGTTTCACCATGTTGGCCAGGCTGGTCTTGAACTCCTGACCTCAAGTGATCCGCCCGCCTTGGCCCCCCAAAGTGCTGGGATTACAGGTGTGAGCCACCACGCCTGGCCTGGTGTGAGTTTTAAAGTGCCCTGAAGCAGGGGTCCTCAACCCCCGGGCCACAGACTGGTAGTGGTTTGTAGCCTGTTAGGAGCTGGGCTGCACAGCAGGAGGTGAGTGGTGGGTGACAGAGTGAAGCTTCATCTGTATTTACAGCCGCTCCCCATTGCTTGCACTACTGCCTGAGCTCTGCAGCCTGTTAGATAAGTGGCAGCATTAGATGCTTATAGGAGCGCGAACCCTATTGTGAACTGCACATGCAAGGGATCTAGGTTGTGACCCCTTATGAGAATCTAGTGCCTGATGATCTGTCAGTGTCTCCCATCACCCCCAGATGGAACCATCTAGTTGCATGAAAACAAGCTCAGGGCTTCCACTGATTCTACACTGTGGTGTGTTGTATAATTATTTCAGTTACATATTACAATGTAATAATAATAGAAATAAAGGGTACAATAAATGTAATATGCTTGAATCATCCCGAAACCATCCCACCCCCAGTCCAAGTCCATGGAAAAATTGTCTTTCATGAAACCAGTCTCTGGTGCCAACAAGGTTGGGGACTGCTGCCCTAAAATTTTTTATAGTGAGAAACAAATATTAAGACCTCAATGCTGGTTTAAACAATATTACATTATTTTAAATTGAGGACTCATACATTATGCACACATCCAAAGAGCTCAGAAGAAATTAAAAAAATCATACATTAGTTTTTCCTTAGGCAAACGATATTACATATGTGAATCTTAGCAAATGTTAGCCATCATTTTCATAGGGCCTGTGAACAATATTTAGTCCCATTTGCAACCTAATTATTTTCACATTTTAAAGTGGTTTATACATTTTATATGCATTTGACCCTTGAACAACGCTAGAGTTAGGGGCACCAACCCCCTGCACAGTTGAAAATCCACATTTAACATTTCACTCCCTCTAACCTTAGCTGCTAATAGCCTGCTGTTGATGGGAAGCTTTACCAGAAACATAAATAGTCGATTAACACATATTTTGCATGTTATATGTATTAAGTACTATATTCTTACAATAAAGTAAGCTAAAGGAAAGAAAATATTAAGAAAATCAATCAGGCTGGGTGTGGTGGCTCACACCTGTAATCACAGCACTTTGGGAGGCTGAGGTGGGAGGATCACTTGAGCCCAGAAGTTTGAGACCAGCTTGGACAACATAGTGGAACCCCATCTCTGCAAAAAATAAAAAAATTAGCCAGGCATGGTGGTGCATGCCTGTAGTCCCAACTATTTGGGAGGCTGAGGCAGGAGGATTGCTTGAGCCCAGGAGGTGGAGGCCTCAATGAGCTGTAATCGGGCCACTGTACTCCTGCCTAGGTAAGAGAGTAGTGAGAGCTTGTCTCAGGAAAAAACAAATCATAAGGAAGAGAAAATTATGTTTATTATTCATTGAGCGGCAGTGGATTATCATATAAAGATCTTCGTCCTTATTGTCTTCATGTTGCGTAGGCTGAGTAGGAGGAGGAAGAGAAGGGACTGGTCTTGTTGTTCTGGGGTTACCGAGGTGAAAGAAAATCTGTGTATAAGTGGACCTGGGAAGTTCAGACCTTTGCAGTTCAACTGCATTTGATTTCCTTTTCAAGTACCTCAGATGTCTGGCTTAACAGTTAAAATTTCAGTGTAACAATAATTATAAATTTATGAGTATTATTATTTAATAATTCTTATATATTTACTAGTTATGCTAAAATTCTAAAATTTCTAATTCTAAAATTCTCTTAAATGTTCTAATACTGTGTCGTAAGTCTGAATTAATTGCTGAGTTATAAACTTTGGATTGGAGTTATATTAAACATTGCAGTAAAAATACCAAATACATTCACATTTTTTTCTAACACATCAAATATTAATATTATGATTTTAATTAATCTTCTGAGGATTACAGCTCTATATCCATTTCAGGAAGCCTGTTACCAGCCCATTTAACTTGAGGTAATGTACTCACTAAGGAACAGTGTTAATTGAGGTTACCTCTAGAGCCTGGAATTCTGTTTGGCTTCTTGTTGGTGACCTGGTAGGACACAGTGAGTCCGACTGTAGTCGCCGTCCCAGGTGATTCATTTACTTTAAAGAGCCTGGCCCCTGACTTCCAGTGATTTGATAGTGTCTGATTCTTGTATGCACTCACAGAAATCTATAGCAGGCACTGGATTGATCATTGGATTTTATCTTTCATCTCTTTGACTCATAAGATGTGAAAATGCCTTTTCCTCTTAAGTCTTTTATTTTCTTAAAACCTAGAATTCTGTTGGATATTTAAGATGATACCTGGTTGAGTTTTGGATACAACTCATGTTTTTATCTGATTTATGGTCTCTCCTGATAGTCTGGCAATACCTGTTACATTTTAAAACGTATATTCACATAATCTTTTGTGACTCAAATGGATAGAAGAAGTAGTACTATATGTAGATATTTGTACAAAAGGTTTTTGGTAGCATTGTTTATTGTGGCAAATATGCTGGAACAATCTACTGTGTGGGTATGGTTCAATAATTTATAGTGTATTTTCTTCTTATTTACTTGGTTAAATCATCTAAAATTATATGTATACATTATATTAAAACATAGCCAACAGTTAATGTTTATTTATAATAACTATTTGACTATCAGTCATATGTAGGCACCGGTTTAGGTACTGGAATTGAATCAGTCACTACAACAGGCAAGAATCTCTTTTTTTCATGGAGCTTACATTTTAGTAGGGTGGGAGACAGATGAAAAAAGCAATGGCTAAGTAGTATGTTAAACTGTGATGACTGCTACAGAAAAGGAAAGGAAGGGTAATCAGGAGTACTGGGGGCTTGGGTGTGTGTGCGAGGATATTAAATAGGGTAAGTGTCACTGAGAATGTGACACGTAAGTAAAGACCTTGAGTTGAGGGAGTGAGCTGTGTGTCTCTCTGGGGGAACAGCCAGTTCAGGGGACAAGAAGGGTAGCCAAGGAGTGTGTTGGTGGTAGCAAGAAAATAAAAATCTTTTAAAAAGAGTATCCATATAAATAGAGAAGCTGGAGGTAAAAAAATTGGATGAGTATTTTTTTTTTTAATTTGGCAAAATAGCGTGAATAGTATATGTTGAAGGAAACGCTAAGTGGGTGGTGCAGGGGAGAGAGGAAGACTTGCTTGAGCACATCGGGAAGTAGGACAGGAAGGGTTCTCTGTCTGCCTTGTAGGTTCTAATTGCCATGGCAATAATATAATTGCTGTGGCCGCTGCGGTAGGCAGGAGGGCTGCCTGTGAAGTCAGGATCACCAGGCTTTGTGGCTTCAAGGAGGCCAAATCACCATGGGCTTGCTTGGGCTTGGAGATGCGACTTGGTGGCCTGACTGAGCAGCACGTGAGGGCCTGGTGCAGCCTGGCATGGTGGTACCCTTGAGAGCGTGGCCTAGAGGGCTCCGAGGTGCAGCCTGGCCAGTGTGGTCTGGAGGGGTCTGGCAAGCGCTATCTGGAGCACTCGGAGGTGTGGCCTGTTGTTCCGGGTGGGTCTAGTGAGTGTGGCTTGGAGAGCTGGGTGGTGTGGCCTGGCTGGCACCGAGGTCCCTGCGGATTCTGGAGAACCTCAAGGTGCGGCCCCGGGGGTGTGGCCAAGTGTGGTGTGTGGAGGGCCCTTGTGTGCAGCCTGGTGGTTCCTGTGAGCATGGTTTGGAGGGCCTGGTGAATGTGTCCTGGTAGGCCTGGTGAGTGTGTGAGCATGGCCTAGAGTGTCACCAAACCAAAGTGGACCCGCCTGCCTGTGCACCAGGGAAAGCCAAACACCAAAGCGCAGGGTTTTTGCTGGAGAGAGTGGACTGCACTGCGACGAGACAGGAGGAAAGGTCAAACCTGTCTCCCCAAGCTGGCGGCTGGGTCGGGTTTTATAAGCATAAGCTTATTACCATAAGGTAATGAGGTGTGTTCTGATTGGATCTTGCAATTAGATGATACCAGGGCTCTATCTGATTGGGTCCTGGATCTTGCCATGTGGTGTGCGCTTCTTATTTCAGTCCCGCTCCTCAGTCCAGCACTTAGGTTCCTCCCGTGTTGCAAGCTTGGTTCATCTGTGCAGGCTCCGGTGACATGATGTCGAACTGGGAGCCATGGCAGCTGAAAAACAACGAACAGCTTTGTACATAAAAGATGATACAGCTTGGTCTAATGTGGTTCTAAGGAGGCTCTGCCGGCGAGTCTTAGGGGTTCCGGCGGGCAGCCGCGCGAACCTGGAGCTTGGGGTCTGCAGTGCTGGGAGGCCGAGGCCTGGCATGTTGGGGACAGGTCTTGGGAGCTGACTGGGGGCCTGGCGTGGTGGCGGCAGCCCGCAGTCCCTGCCTGGCCCTTGTCTGAGAGGCCGCGGTTCTCTGCGGCCTCTCGCCGGTGTCGCCCTTGGCCACTGGGCTGCGAGGAAGCCGGCGAGGAGTGGGTGTGCGCCCCGCCCGGGTCTACCGCCGAGGGATGCAGTGGCCGCCAGCGTGGCCGTGCGGCTGGGTCACTCCCTTCCCGCTTCCAGGGCCTTTTTCTGCCTCCTTTTCAGGACGTGACCCGCACATTATGAGGGACCCGTAGGGGCTCTTGACACAGAGGGGTCACCCTATGTGTGAACAGGTTACGAGGTTGGTGGCTTGGCTTCTGAATTTGCCAGGAAACACCGCATCCCTTTTCCTGCAGCGGCCGCCCCCCATCCCCCACCCGCCCCATTCTCTCCCCTCCCCAACTGCAGCCTTCCGCGCCTCCTTGGCCCCTCGAGCCTCCCTGGGTCCCCTGCACCTCCCCATGTCCCCCACGACTCCTAGGCCTCTCGCGCTTCCCCAGGACCCCGCGCATCCTGGGCCTCTTGCGCCTCCCCGGTCCTCAGCGCCTCCTCGGCCGCCGTGCCTCCCCGCACCCTTTGCGCCTCATGGGGCTCCCCGTGCCTTCTGCCCGCCGCCTTGCCGCGCCCCTCGCCTCCTCATGCCCCTCCGCGCCCCATACCTCCCCACCCCTGTGCCTCTCTGCCTATCCCCTGTACCACCCGGCATCCTCCGTGCCCCACGCGCCTCACCCCTCACGCCTCCCTGTACCCTGCATGCCCCGTGTGCCTGCTGCGCCCCACGCGCCTCCCCCCTCGCGCCTCCCTGTACCCTGCATGCCCTGTGCGCCTGCTGCGCCCCACGCGCCTCCCCCCTCGCGCCTCCCCCCCTGCGCCTCCCTGTACCCTGCATACCCCGTGAGCCTGCTGCGCCCCATGCGCCTTCCACGTCTCCAGCCCTCATGCGCCTCCAGCTGCGCATCTCCCTAGGCGGGTACCTCAGCACCGCTGAGCCCACCCCCGCCCCTGCTCAGTGCCTCCCAGACACGCCCACTGCGGGCGGGACAGTGGGAGCTGTCCAGGCGCGGAGCTGTCCAGGCACGGGAGCTGTCCAGGCGCGGGAGCTGTCCAGGCGCGGGAGCTGTCCACGAGGCACTGTCCTTGGTTTCAGAGCCTCTGCAGGGCTTCTGTGTCCTTTTGGCTGAGCCGACTGGGCAAAAGTTTTAGAAAAGACCCTGGGTGTTGCAGATGGAGAAGGATGATCGTGGCTGACTTTTGCTTGCAGGCAGAAGAACCACGGGGCCATCAGCCTGGTGCTGTGGGGGCAGCGCTGACTCGTGGTCCGCCCCTGCCCCAAGACTTCAGGTGTATATGGGATTGGATCAGCTATCATCCCGAGCTCATGGCACGTACAGTGAGCCATGTGTTAATCCATAGACTAACCTTTTTCCTTTTAAAAAATTAGTTGTTTTGTATAATGTAGCGAGCACTGTTTCCAACAAAAATCTAGGATCTTGGCAGTAACCACTATCTGTTTTACTCTTTCCTCTTTCACTTTTCGCTAGAAGTAATCATTAGCTCCCATCTTGTATTAATTTTTTTTTTTTTACTGTATCTAATTTCCAAAAAAAAAAAAAATCTGTGTGTTTGCAACTAAGTTATCTTCCTATGTGTAACTTTTTGGGACTTAAGTGATAACAGTAATATTACTAAAAATCAACCATATTGTTGTTTTTCACTGTGGTTTATTCCTTCTGACTGCTGTGATATTTTGTGTGGATCTGCCGAAGTTAATTTATCCACTCTTCTGTTGATGGGCCTTTGGTCATTTCCAGGTTTTTGCTCTTCTGAAGAGCATGAGATATTCTTTCACATTTTCTGCTGTGCATGTTCCATATGTGCATGGTTTTCTCTTTTATATAGACCTGAGTGGAGTAACTAGGTCATAGGGCACACGAATGTTCAATTTTAGGACATAATGTCCTGCTGACTTACATAGTTGTTGAACCAGTTAACATTTCACTAGCAATACAGGAGAGCTCTGAGCCACCTCATGTCTGACACTTGGTATTTAATTTTTGCCAGAGGGATGGTTGTAAATGGTATACCATTTTGGTCTTGATTTGAAATTCCTTGATCACCAGTAACATTGAACATGTCTTAACATATTTATTGATGTACATTTTTCTTTGATTTGCTTGATCATGTCTTGTTCATTTTATATTGGGTTATTGTGTGTGACCTAGATTAGAATTTTTTCTTTTCATTGGATATTAAGATCCACCATTGTGTGGCTAGGAGTGGGTTTTTCCTTCTCTCTCCTTTCCAGCATGGTGTGTGCTTTCTCAGTCAGAGGTAATTCATCGTCCTTTATTTCCTGGAATTATACAGGCATTCTTTTCTTGTTTGTTTGTATGTGAATGTGTATGTAGAGATTCTTGATGCTGGTTCTTTGCCAGTTCTGTGTTTTTCCTAGTTTATAACTTACTTCCGTTTTCTTTAAGCTATTTTTTGATGAGTATAAACTCTTAAATTGAATAGGTCAACCTCATTAATCTTTTTGAGTCTTAAGAAATCTTTCTCTGTCTTAAGATTTCTGCCAAGTTTTGAAGTTTGGATTTTGATGTTTACATCTTTAATCCATTTAGACAGGGGTGTCCAATCTTTTGGCTTCCCTAGGCCACATTGGAAGAATAATTATCTTTGGCCACACCTAAAATACACTAATACTCATGATACTTAATGATCTAAAAAAAATCACAAAAAAGATCTCATAATGTTTTAAGAAAGTTTACAAGTTTGTGTTGGGCTGCATTCAAAGCCATTCTGGGCTGTATGTGGCCCATGGGCCGCGGGTTGGACAAGCTTGTGTTTAGAGTTGATTTTTGTACCCAGTACTGGGTAGGGATCCAATTTTGTCTTTTTCCATATGGATAACTATTTTGTTTCCAGTTCCGTTTTTATTTCCAGTTCTGTTTATTGAACAGCCTCCTCTTTTCCCTGACCTATTACTTCTGTCATAATCAAAGTTTAATTCACATTTGTGTCTCTGTGCTCTCTCTTCTAGTCGATTGGTCTCTATTCTAGTCTTTTGATCAGTTTATTCCTATGCCAACCCCCATCATGTTGATTTTTACATAGACTTTTTATTCTGGACTGTTACAGTAATGTCCTGGACAAGCAGAGATGTGGTCATTCTACTTGTGGGCCTTTCTAGAGAATGTTGATTTTGTAGCATATGTGATGGGAAGTATTGAAACATTTCAGTGGCTGAGTTATATATCCTGATTTGTATTTTTGAAGATCACACTGGTGCAAGATGGATGAGGAAGTGGGGCTGGTGAGGGATGAGACTAGTGTGGAGGCAGGGGGAGCAGTTAGGTGGCCATTGCTGGAGCGCAGGTAGTGGTTTTAGTGGGAGTAGAGGTGGAGAAATGTGGACAGATTTGAGATGGGCGTATAGCTGTGGACCTTTCTGATGTATAGAATGCAGCAGACAAGGTAAAGATGGCACTTAATGTAATGTAATGGGGATGCCACTCTGAGATGGAAAATTCTGGGAAAGCACAATTTTATAAATTTATAAGCTATCAGATACATTATAATGCTACTTTTAATTTGCTTTTCCTTGGAAATAGCTGTTTGGTTATGTATGTTTTATAGCCTGTTCACTCTCTTTTCTCTCCAAATAGGTGACTCTGTTTTGAGAAGTGCAACCAGATCTCTCCTGGAATTCAACACAACAGTGAGCTGTGACCAGCAAGGCACAAATCACAGAGTCCAGAGCAGCATTGCCTTCCTGTGTGGGAAAACCCTGGTGAGTCCACACAGGCACTTGATGTATTTCTTTAAAAAAAAAAGGTCTGCCCCTTGGTGTTCTGGCTGTAGAGGTATTCCAGGAAGAATCAGTGAGCAAACTTAGAAACACAAATAAGAAAAACCCTACCAAATCACCATCATCATCAAGAACCAATAAGTAAACAAATTCTAAACTTGTTAAAACTTTTAAGTAAAACATAGACCACGTCTTTTGTAAAACTACAATTCAAAGTGATTACTGTGTTAAAAATCAGTGCACTGTTTAATGTTTAAGTTATAGGCATACTTTTTTTTTCTCTAAAACCTCTTCTTCTAGCATTTCATTTTGATAGGTTTTAGGGCAGTGTATTTAGTTTTTTAAAAAATATTTTTCTTTCCTCAGTTATATTAAATTAGAGATACCCACATCTATTTAGGAGAAGCCTTGGCCCGTGGGTATGGGGTTCTCAAGTTTTTTGGATATTACCTGGTGTTTAAAGGGGACATCATTGTGTAAATTATTATGATTGTTCTTATTATGGGCATATTGTATGTAATTTGTTGACTTTAATCTTTAGTTTTTGGAAAGGAACTTGCAGTAAATAATTGTTTTAGCTCTTGGGAGAAGGAATTGGTTTACAAATTCTATGAATGTTCTTGAATCCCAGTAAGAACCCAATCTTTAGGAAAGTCAGGTTGAGTGAAACTCTGTGGCTACTAAATTGCTTTAAAATATCATTTTAGAATTTGGGACTGTGACTATTGCATCTTCAGGTCCACAGTGTCTTATCTGAAGAACTTTGAAAATAAAACTAATATTGTTAATTTTGGATCCGCATATAAATTGCATCGTTGTGCATATTGAGACCTTAAAAAAAAAAGAATCTGTTCGCAGCAGCATTAAATGAGAAGATTTATATTACAGAATAAAATATATAGCTCCTGTTTTAACTTCAACTAATTTCCTTTATGAATTCTGTGTTCACCGTACCAGAAATAGAACTGTGAAGGATAACTCCCTAGACTTGCACGTGGGAGTGAAGAGGCCAGTTCCTGCTGTGCTTGTGTCATCCTGCGATGCTGGGGTTGACCTGTTTGTAGTCCACTCTGGTTGCGGTTAACAGGAGGGGCTGCCTTGGAGGGTGGGTGTCTGGTGGGTGTACTAACTTGGTCAGATGCAGATGGGCTCCTCATGGGAGCCTTTTCACGGGAAGCATGAGGTCACGTTTTCTGGCTTTCGTTTGCTGGCATTTGCTTAAGAGAACATTTGGAGTTTGAGAGGAGAATGACTGAGGATTTCTTCCCATGAACTCACTCAATGTACTTGCACAGCTGGGGCGGTAGAATGCTTTTGGATTAGTTACACAAAATCCCAACATGATTTTATGAAGCTTTGGTCTCAGGATTTGCAGATTTGGGAACCTCTTGATGACCCCGTTTAACTAAAGCGGTTGCATCCCCTGCCCTTCTTGCTGCTGCTTTCTTTGTTTTAGTAGCCTTTACTGCATTCTCATTTTAAAGAAGAATCTTTACAATGTGTGGTATGGTAACATTATAATTACTATTTTTTTTTAATAGGGAACTCCTGAATTTGTAACTGCAACAGAATGTGTGCACTACTTTGAGTGGAGGACCACTGCAGCCTGCAAGAAAGACATATTTAAAGCAAATAAGGAGGTAACATGGGAACTTCAAATTATATGCTTATGAAGTATACTCTGGGGAACTTTATCTTTCAAATACTGATTCTAACCTTTCCGGGTGAAAATCTTTTTTAGCTTCCAAATTGCATTTGAGCAGAGATACCATGTGATTTAATTTTTAAAACTTTTCTGAGTGGTTCTTATTTTTAGGACAGGGCATTTAAAATATCACAGGATGTGATTTTTGGTCCAGATTGGAAATAGAATGGCACATCCATATAGGGCAAGTTAGTTCTTGGTTTCTGGTGCTGTGCAACTCAGTAAACTTAAGTGACGTGTTTGGGCTTGGGCTTAGAGTATTCACTCTACCTGCAGGAGCCATCTGTTTCTGACGCTGATTGCTTCATCTTCCTTTGCACCTGGCTTTCCACCTGTGTTGTACCCCGCTTTTGATAAGTCTCCTTTACCTGTTTGCATTGTTAAATCTCTCTGTCCCTCTCCTCAGCCTTGGGATGACTTCTGGCTGCAATGTGAGTCCAGGTCAGGTATCCCTTAAATTCTTTTCCAGCTCACCTCAGAGACTAGATTACTAGGTTACTGTTACTATTACGTCCACCCCTTATTATTTGAACACAGCATTCCTTGGTCAAGACATTCTTCTTGGGTGCATGTATGTATATATATCTATATACATACACACTGACCTATATGTATTATGTGCAACATGGTATTTTGAAATATGTATACATTGAGGAATGGCTACATTGAGCTAATTACATATGTGTTACCTCACATATTTCGTTTTTTTTTTTTTTTTGTGAGGACTCTTAAAATCTCTCTTAGTGATACGCAAGAATAAATTACATTGTTATTAACTGTGGTTGTGGTGGTGTTTAATGGATCTCTTGGGCAGGTCATTCTTGTTGACTAATGGAATGTCCCCTTCCCCAGCCTGGATTCCCTCATGTTGCACTGCTACTTGATTCTCCCTGGTCCTGGGGAAGAGCAGACTGTGTGTTCCTTCTGCCGCTTCTCCATGCCCACCACCCCAGATCCTAAAGGGAGTTTCCTGTTCTCACCTTGATAACAATCTTAATTAATTGATTATCTCACTTTTCTCTCCTACTTTCTGTTTTTAAGAACTTTCAAAGGTTGTAAGGATTCAGGAACTAATGAATGGTCATAATCAGTAATTTTTACTGGTGGCCTAATACCATGCAGTTTAATAAGACAAAAAGAAATGTTTATTTAAAAACATTAATTCAGATTAAATTATGAATAATAAATCACTGATATTTTCAGATATGGTCATCTATGAAGGGAAAGACAGTTTCATATGGAAGTGGAAGTGGTAAAATACTGCCCAGGAAAGCCATAAGGAGCATTCAATGAAAAAAAAAAGTTTAAAGTGGAAAGAATTAAGGCTGATATTTAGGAGACAGTGTCAAATGTAAGCTTCATTTAAAAACTTAGGTGAAGCTGTTAGATGACGTACTGTTAGCGGTGGGAAAAGCATCTCAAAGCAGACATCTGTTTGGGGTTTGGGGGTGAGGGTGGGAGCACAGTGTGTTCATTCTCGCAGTGCTATAAAGAAACACCTGAGACTGGGTAATTTATAAAGAAAAGAGGTATAATTAGCTCACAGTTCTGCAGGTTGTAAAGGAAGAATGGCAGCATCTGCTTCTGGAGAGGCCTCAGGAAACTTACAGTCATGGCAGAAGGCAACAGAGTATCGAGCACCTCACCTGGCCAGAGCCTGAGGAAGAGAGTGGGAGGGGGAGGTGCCGCCCACTTTGAAATGACCAGATCTCACAAGAACTCACTCACTATCATGATAATACCAAGAAGGGGGTGATGGAATCTGCCCTCATGATCCAGTCACCTCCCCAGGCCCCGCCTCCAATGTTGAGGATTACAATTTGACACAAGATTTGAGTGGGGACACACAGTCATCCTGGGATTACAGGCATGAGCCACCATGCCCGGCTAATTTTTATATATATATATTTTTGTTTGTTTGTTTGTTTGTTTTGTAGAGACGGGGTTTCTCTATGTTGGCCAGGCTGGCCTTGAACTCCTGACCTCAGGTGATCCGCCTGCCTCGGCCTCCCAAAGTGCTGGGATTACAGGAGTGAGCCCCTGCGCCTGGCCCCACACACAGTCATCCTTAAGTGTCCAGTTGGCCAGATCTGAGTTGCTTCCTGTGGGAGGTGGAGGCTGCGGTGACAGTGGTGCCCTCTGCTCTCCTGTTAGACCCCAGACCTCTCAGTCCCAAAGATACTCTCCTGGGCTCTGATTTTCCAACCTGATCATGATACCCTTTTTGTTTTGTTTTGTTTTTGTTTTATCTGAGTGTACCTCTTATGTCACGTTGCTGAATTGACAGTTGTGTCTTCTACCACCTAGGAAAAAATTGCTTTCCAAAATAAAATGAATAGCAACTTGTTTTCAATGGGTCAGAAATCACCAACTACAGCCCATGGTTCAAAGCCTGCCCTGGCCTGTTTTTGTACAACCCCAGGACTAAGAATGGTTTTCACATTTTTACAGGATTGTTACAAAACAAAGAGGAATATGCCACAGAGACCTATGTGACCTGCAAAACCCAAAATGTAGATACCACATGGTTCTTTGTAAAAAAAAAAAAAAAAAAAAAAAAAGGTGCTGATCTGTGTTCTAAATAGTTTTTGGGGTGGGAATGGGGAGGTATAGTCTGTGTTTTTCTCAAAACAATGACCTTTAATTTCTCTTAGAAGCAGATTGAAGATGCATGAGAAACATTTGTGCTTTGTACTCTCTAACCTCTTCAGGTGTAATTGGCAGCTGGGGCGTTATTCATTGAGTTTTCATTTATTGAGAGCCTATTGTGGGCCAAGCAGTAGGAATTTTGTTAAATTTTGGAATGCTTTCAGAGAGCCTATAGACTAATGGTGTGAAGGACATATCCATATTCATTAACTCATTTTTTTTTTGTCTTATGGATAGATTAAATGGAAAGAACTGAAAAGCATAATGACTGCTAAAAATGTAGTGCTGTCACTGTTAGCAAATCTTAATAAAGCGTATGCCCTTTTTTCTGCTTTCAGTTTGATTTGATTACACCTTACAGGCTTGGTATGATAACTTTAAAACATATTGAAGGTTTATGTACTTATAAAACACTCATCATTCCCTAAAGAAAAAAAATCTCACTTTGGTTTAGTGTCATTGTAGTCTTGCTTTCTACATCTTACTAATGTCTCATTTATTTATTCATTTTGCTCTGTCACATTTAGAATGATTTTGATGGGCAAAAATCATGGTAGTTACAAACAGCCCTTTAAAACTATTGTTATACTTTGTTCAGTGGATTCTGGTAGAGGCTTTAAGGTAATTATTTCTTTAAAGCATTGTGTAAATATACCTCCTACTGTAGTGCCCTTGGGAACAGGCAAAATTCAGAACTGGCCTGCTAGCAGTCTTACCAGGGTTATAAAAGTAAGATTATTATATATAAAACAGCATTAACTCAATGCGTGGTGTGTTGCAGCTGGCAAACAACCTCGCTCCCCAGGCTGCTAAATTCGTGGTCTTATGAATGTCTCCATTGCTGTGTTTGCTGTAGCAGGAAGTGGGAGGGTGTTCCCCAGTAGCCTTGACTGTTTACCAGTGCACACTCCAGTTCTGTGGAGTGCTGTGTGAGGCATGTCTTCTCTTCCCTCCTGGAGTAGGGAGACAGCCAGTAGTTGCTACCTGCCCCGAGCAGGGTGCTTGCAGATCTTGCCGATGTGGAATCCTCTAAGTGTCTTGGTGAAATGCAGCTATTTTCAGAATGAAGAGTTCTTTCATTTTCCCTTCTTGCCATATGCCATCTTGCTCCCTTTTCCATCATAGGCTTTTATTTTGCTGGTTAGAGAATTGCATCTTGTCTTGCATCCTACCCAGTCCACTGACTCACTCCCCTCTTGGGTTAATGTTTTCATATGATCTTGCTGTGGGATGACAAGCTTTAGATTTGCAGGATAATGGGCACTTGTGGCTTTTTACTGTAACCCAATTATAGTCTGTGGCAATAATTTTCTTTTAGTTGCCTTTCTGCATGAATGTGGTGGTAGGCTTAAGCTCCATGTGCTGGTACCCTCTGAGCACTAGAGGTTCTAACTTCCTCCATTATTAGTAGAAACACTTAGGTGTCTGAGAAGTATTTTAGGCGACAGGCAACTTTGCTTTGAGGATATGGTCAAAATGAGTTCAAGTGCCTTTGAGGCTGTGAGTAGGTGTAGGTCGTTTGATTCACTCTATTAGCTCTCCATGAATCTCTGACAGCAGGACTGGGGAAAAAGGTTAGTGGGTTAGAGCATTCCTGCAGATTTGATAGCCTATTTCTAAGAGAAATTTGAAAGCTAAATATTAAGCAGTTAACTTTTGTAAATAGACCTGTCTGTGAATTGCTTCAGTCTAAAAGATAAAATTTTGGGAAACTTATCCACAGAAAATAATAAAACTATCTACTTTGAAATGATTTCAGAGAACATGAATTTTTAGAATATTCTTTGGAAGAGGTAATTAAAATGATGCCAGTGTATTATTTTGGAAATAAAACTTACAGGAATGTTTCACATAGTCATGGTTCACTTGGTGACCAGGGCCTTTTTTACTCTGGGGGGGATTCCTTTCTGGGCTTGAGTTCTTGCTGTGATGCGGAAGTTGGGTGCCCCTACTTCATGAAATTGTACCGCAAAGATGTGGGTGCCCCTACTTCATGAAACTGTACCGCAAAGATGTGGGTGCCCCTACTTCATGAAACTGTACCGCAAAGATGTGGGTGCCCCTACTTCATGAAACTGTACCGCAAAGATGTGGGTGCCCCTACTTCATGAAACTGTACCGCAAAGATGTGGGTGCCCCTACTTCATGAAACTGTACCGCAAAGATGTGGGTGCCCCTACTTCATGAAACTGTACCGCAAAGATGTGGGTGCCCCTACTTCATGAAACTGTACCGCAAAGATGTGGGTGCCCCTACTTCATGAAACTGTACCGCAAAGATGTGGGTGCCCCTACTTCATGAAACTGTACCGCAAAGATGTGGCCTCAGAGCCATGGTTTCTGTCCTGGGCAGGGAGTCTTGCAGCCTGGGGCAGTTTCACCATCTGAGCACAGACCCTGATATAGTTTGGATTTTGTCCCTCCCCAAATCTCACATTGAATTTGAATCCCTAATGTTGGAGGTGGGGCCTGGTGGAAGGTGATTAAATCATGGGGGTCCCTCATGAATGGTTTAGCACCATCCCCTTGGTGCTGTCCTCATGATAGTGAGTGAATTCTCATGAGATCTGGTTGTTTCAAAGTTTCTGGTTGTTTCACTCTCACCGTCTTGCTCCTGCTTTTGCTGTGCGATATGCTTGCTCCCACTTCACCTTCTGCCGTGAGTGAAAGCTTTTTGAGGCCTCCCCAGAAGCCAAGCTATGCTTCCTGTACAACCTGCAGAACTGTGAGCCAGTTAAACCTCTTTTCTTTATAAATTACCCAGTCTCAGGTATTTATAGCAGTGCAAAAACAACCTAATACAGACTGCTTGGGACTGGGCTGGCTTTTTTGGCCTGCTGCCAGCGATGGGCCACAGGTGGGAGACTCACTGAGTTAAGGGCATTAGAACTTGGTGGGTCCTGCTATCGCCTGCTATGCTGTGGAGCTCAGGCTGCACCTCTTTTTACCATGTGGGCTCTTTGATGTGGTAGAGGCGCCTCTGTCCCTCCCAGAATGTTGCCCTGGAGGCCCGCTGATCACCATTGGGGCCAGTGCTTGTCTCAGCTGTTGGAGAGCCTGAATATGTGCTTGCCTGACCCAGCTCCACCCAGCTTTCCTTCCTCAATCTGCCTTGCTGGCAGAACACAAGACAGTGATGCTTAGGTGTCCCATGGCCCCACCCATTGTCTGGGACATGGGAGTAGCCTCCTCGTTAACAAAAGCCAAGCATAAATCCTGTTGCCACCACTGCAGCTGCCTCTTTCCTGCAAGTACCACTTCCTGGCCAGGAGATGAACTTGCGTAGCCCATCTGCTGAGACAAGTGTGTACACAATTGCACAGTGCTACGGCAGGAGACAAGCTTTCCATGACCTCAGTTACCATCATCCCTCACCACACCCTGGCTACTCAGAAGGCCCTGAGCCTGCTCACCAGCCTGGTGTATTACTACTACAACTGATGTTTGAGAAAGTCACCACACAAAGCCTATCTATAACCAAGGAATTCATACAGTCTTTGACGCTGAAAGCGTCCAGAAGCAAAGCCAAATAAAACTATGCAACATACATTATAGTCACATTCTCAGGGCGGGGGGAACCCTCTAGTCAAAGCAAAAGTAAATTCAAACCAAAAAGTGACAGTTTCTGTAGATGAGAAGGAAGCAGGGTAACAATTCTGGAAATATGAAAAAGCAGGGTGTTATAGCACCCTGAAGGATCATATTAATCTTCCAGAAACAGATCCTAACCAAAGTGAAATGCTTGAAATACTAGTTAAAGAATTCAAAATATTAATTTTAAAGAAGCTTAATGAGATACATGAGAAAGTTGAAAACCAATACAAAGAGATCAGAATATCAATCCAGGATATAAATGAGAAATTTACCAAAGAGATGTTTTAAAAAAATCAAATAGAATTTCTAGAAATGAAAAATTTATTATGGGAATTATAAAATTGAGTTGAAAGTTTCAACCATAGACTAGACGAAGTAGAAGGAAGAATCTCAGAACTTGAAGACAGGTCTTTTGGATTAATCCAATCAGGCAAAAACAAAGATTCAAAGGAAATGAATGAAGTGTTTGAGAAACGTGGGACTACATGAAACATCCAAACCTATAAAGCATAGATATTACTAAGGGAGAAGAACAAACAAAGTCTGGAAAATGTATTTGAGGACATAATTGATGTAAACTTCTTTAGTTTAGCAGTAGATCTAGACCTCCAAATATAGGAAGCTCAAAAAATTCTAAGGAAATATGTTGCAAGAAGGACTTCACCACAACATATAGCCATGAGACTGTATGAGGTCAACATGAAGGAAAAAATCCTATCCACGAGAAAAGTATCTAATCACCTATAAAGAAAATCCCATCAAACTAATAGGGGACTTCTCAGGAGAAACTTAAGAGCCAGAGAGATTGGGTTTCTGTTTTCAAGGTGCTTAAGGAAAAAAAATCTGTCAACCCTGAAATTTGTATCCTGCCAGAATAAGTTTCATGTATGAAGGAAAAATAAAGTCTTTCTCAGACATGCAAATGCTGAGGGAATTTGTCAGTACTAGATGGACCATACAATTAATGCCCAAAGGAGGTCTATACAGGGAAACAAAAGTTTGATACTTGCTATCATAAAAACACACAAAAGTATAAAAACTCTTATAAAACAATTATTCAAACAAGACCACAAAGCAACTAGGAAACAGTTAGCATTATGACAGGAATAAAACCTCACATATTAATATTAACTTTGAATGTGCATGGATTAAATGCTCCACATAAAAGATACAGATTGGCAGAATGGATTTAAAAAACAAAAGACAGAATCCACCCATATGCTGCTTACAAGAAAGCCAGAACTAATTGGTAAAGACATACACTGAAGCTAAAGGGATGGAAAAAGATATTCCAGGCAAATGGAAATCAAAAGCAAGCAGGAAGACCCACCTATACTTAGATAAAACTGACTTTAAATCAACAACAGTAAAAAAAAAAAAGGAAAAAGATGGTCATTATATGATAAAAAGATTATTCAACAAGATGTAACAATCTTAAATATGTATGCATGCAACTCTAGAGCACAAGATTCATAAAACAACTGCTGGTAGACTTCAGAAAAGAAATGGACAGCAATGCAATAATAGAATTCAATCACTGAGAAAGAAAATCAACAAACACGGGACATAAATTGGATTCAGGACCACGTAGACCTAACAGATATTTATAGAACATTCCCCCCACAGCCGCAGAACATATATTCTTCTCATCAGTGCATGGAACGTTTTTCGAGATGGACTATATGTCATACCAAAAAACAAGTCTCAATAAATTGAAAAAAACCAAAATGATACCAAGTGTCTTCTCAGACCACAGTGGAATGAAACTAGAAATCAATTCACAGAGAAACTCTCATAACTATACAAATAATTGGAAATTAAATAGCCTGCTTCTGAATGAATTTTGAGTCAACAATGCAATTAAGATGGAAATTAAAAGAAATTGAAACAAATGAAAATGGATACACAACATAAAACCTGCGGGATACAGCAAAAGCAGGGCTAAGTGGGAAGTTTATAGTGTTAAATGCCTACATCAAAAATAGAGATCACAAATTAACAACCTAATATCACACTTCAGGGAACTAGAAAAAAAAAAAGAAAAAACCAAATTGAAACCTAGCAGAACAAAAGTAACAAATACCAGAGCAGAACTAAATGAAATGGAGACCAAAAAATGCAGTACAAAGGATAAAAAAAATGAGAAGTTGGTTCTTTGGAAAGATAATATTCATAGACTGTTGGTCAGATTAACCAGAAGAGAGAGGATTCAATCAGAAATAAGAAAGTAGACATTACAGCTGATACCACAAAAAAGATCATCAGAGACTTCTATGAACATCTGTGTACTCACAACTGAGAAAATTTAGAGGAAATGTGTACATTTCTGGAAACATTCAAGTTCCTGAGATTCAACCAGGAAGAAATAGAAATTCCAAAAAGACCAATAACAAGTATTGGGATTGAATCAGTAATTTAAGAAAAACAAAACAAACAAAACAAAACAAAACAAAACAAAAACCTCCCAACAAAAAAAGCTCAGGACCAGACAGATTGACAGCTGAATTCTCCCAGAGGCACAGGGAAGAACTAGCACAAATCCTACTGAAACTGTTACCAAAAATCAGAGGAGGGAATCCTCCCTAACTCATTATTTGAAGCCAATATTATCCTGATAACCAAAGCCAAACAAGCACACAACAAAGAAAGAAAACTAGAGGCCAATATCTATGATAAACAGATTCAAAAATCTCAACAAAATAGTAGCAAACTGAATGTAACAGCACTTCAGAAAAATAATACATCACGATCAAGTGGGTTTTATTCCAGGGTTGCAAGGATGGTTCAGTGTATGCAAATCAATAAATGTGATTCACCATTTAAACAATTAAAAAAAAAGTCTGACCATCTCAGGAGATACAGAAAAAGCATTTGATGAAATTCAACATCCCTTAATGAAAAGACAACACTCAAAAAATTATTAGAAGGGACATACCTCAGAATAATAAAAGGCATATACGACAGAACCACAGCCAGCATCGTACTGAACAGGGAAAAGTTGAAAGCATTTCCCCTAAGAAGTGGAACAAGACAATGATGCCCACTTTTTCATCTCTCCTATTCAACATAGTACTGGAAGTCCTACCTGGGGCAGTCAGGCAAGAGAAAGAAAACGCATCCAGATCAGAAAAGAGACAGTCAACGTGTCTCTGTGTGCTGATGATATGATCTTATACCTAGAAAACTCTAAAGATTCCTCCAAAAGTCTCTTAGATTTGATATGTGAATTCAGTAGTTTCAGGATACAGAGTCATTGTACAAGAATCAGTAACATTTCTACACACCAGTAATGATCAAGCTGAGAATCAAATCAAGAACTCAATCCCATTTATAGTCACTAAAAAAAAAAAACCCACTAGAAATACATTTAGCCAAGGAGGTGAAAAATCTCTACAAGGAAAACTGTAAAACACTGATGAAAGAAATTGTAGATGGCACAAGTGGGAAAACATCCCATGCTCATGAATTGGAAGAATCAATATCATTAAAATGATTATATTGCCCGAAACACTCCACAGATTCAATGCAATTCCTATCAAAATGCCAACGTCATTTTTTATGGAATTAGAAAAAGTCCTAAAATTCATGTGGTCCCCCCAAAAATCTTAATAGCCAAACCAATCTTAAGGAAAATGAACAAAGCTAGAGGCATCACAATACCCACCTACAGATTATACTGGAGGGCTATAGTAATCAAAACAGCTAGTACTGATAGAAAAATAGACACACAGATTAATGGAACAGAATAGAAAACCCAGAGTCAAAGCTGCATACTTACAACCAACTGATCTTTGACACAGTTGACAAAAACATACACTGGGGAAAGGACACCCTATTTAGTAAATGGTTCTGGGAAAACTGGACAGCCATATGCGGAAGAATGAAACTGGACCCCTATCTCTTACCACATATAAAAATTAACTCAGGTCAGGTTAGCGACTTGAATGTAAGGCCTGCCTGAAACTATAAAATTCCCAGAAGAAAACCCAGGAAAAGCTCTCTCGGATCTTCGCCTAGGCAAAGAATTCATGACTAAGACTTCAAAAGCAAATGCAACAAAAATAAAAATAGAGAAATGGGACTTTATTAAACTTAAAAACTTCTGCACAGCAAAATACATAGTCAGCAGAGTGAACAGACAACATACAAAATGGCCAAAAGTGTTTTTAAACTCTACATTCAACAAAGGATTGATATTCAGAATCTACAAAGAATGCAGACAACTCAACAAGAAAAACCACAATCCCTTTAAGAAGTGAGCAAAGGACGTGAACAAACATTTCTCTAAAGAAGACATACAAATGGCCAAGAATCTCCTAAACATACTCCACATCACTAATCATCAGAGAAATATACAAATTATTATAAAACCACATGGAATACTATGCAGCCATAAAAAATGATGAGTTCATGTCCTTTGTAGGGACATGGATGAAACTGGAAACCATCATTCTCAGCAAACTGTCGCAAGGATAAAAAACCAAACGTCGTATGTTCTCACTCATAGGTGGGAATTGAACAATGAGAACACATGGACACAGGAAGGGGAACATCACACACCTGGGACTGTTGTGGGGTGGGGGGCGGGGGGAGGGATAGCATTAGGAGATATACCTAATGCTAAATGACGAGTTAATGGGTTCAGCACACCAACATGGCACATGTATACATATGTAACAAACCTGCACGTTGTGCACATGTACCCTAAAACTTAAAGTGTAATAATAATAAAATTAAAAAAAAACTTTAGGAAAAAAAAATAAACTGCATATATGGAACGTAATAAAAAAAAACCCACAATGAGATACCGTCTTATACCAGTCAAAAATGGCAATTATTAAAAAGTCAAAAAACAACAGATGTTGGCAAAGTTGCAGAAAAAAAGAGAACACTTATACACCGTTGGTGGGAATGTAAATTAGAATGACCTTTATGGAAAATAGTATGGAAATTAATTAAAGAACTAAAAATAGAACTACCATTTGACCCAGCAATCTCACTACTGGGTATCTACACAAAGTAAAAGAAATCTGTCTGTCAAAGAGATACGTGCACTCGTCTGTTTATTGTGGCACTATTCATAGTAGCAAAGATACGGAATAAACGTTAAGTGCCCACCAACGGATGACTAGGTGAAGAACACACACACACACACACACACACACACACACACACACACACGTCTATCATGGAATACCACTCAGCCGTAAGGCAGAATGAAATCCTATGTTTTGGAGTAATATTGGTGGAACTTGAGGCCATTATCTTGAGTGAAATAACTTAGTCAGACACCACATATTCTCACTTATAAGTGGGAACTAAATAATACATACACATGGACATAGAGACTGGAATAATAAATATTGGAGCTTCAGAAAGGTGAGAGGGTGGGAGGGCAGTGAGGGTTGAGAAATGAGAAATTTCCTAATGGGTACAATGTACAGTATTCCAGTGCTGGTTACACTAAAAGCACAGACCTCACCACTGTGCAATATCCATGTAATACAACTGCACTCGGTCCTCCTAAATCTAAATAAAACAAACAAAGAGGCACCCCCTTAAAGCTCAGGGTCTTGCCAACTCTAACAGTGGGGTTTCTTGATGTTTTTTAAAATAAAAAGACCATTAGTTCATAGGTATGAGAGACTGTCATAAATTAAAACCAAGTAAGGATGGATTGAAATACCCACAGGAGGAACTCATCTTCACAGTTTATGGAACAAATATGGAACAAATATTTACTGAGCTCCCACTATGTTGTAGGCATCATCTTTAGCCTGCAGTGACAAACCGTTGACCTCAAGGAGCCCCTATTATAGTGGGGGGAAAATGACAAAAGTCAACAGATGGCAGTACCTAGTATCATACATCACAGTGCTGTGAACAAAAGTGAGGCTGAGTATGGGAGACAGAGAGAGGTGGAGAGTGCTGTTTTAGGTAAAGGTGTCAGAAGAGGCCTTACTAAGGGTGATGTTTCATCAGAGACCTGAATGAAGTGAGGGAAAGAGCCATGTGTATATTTGGGTAAGCACATCTCAGGTAGAGAGGACTTTTGAGTTTCAGGAGGGTAGAATTGCGTCAAGAGGTGAGTGTGGCTGCGTTGAGTGAGGAGAGTGGTAGGTTAGGGCGGTGTCATGAAGGAGTTGGAATTTCCTTCTCAGTGTAATGGGAAGCTGCTTTGAACAGGGAGAGGTGTGGCCTGATTTAATTCTGAAGTGCTAATCCTGTGCTTGTGGAGACATGGGCTGAGGTAGTAGGGCATTGAAGCTGGAATTGGGGGGCCAGTTAAGATACTATTGCAGGCAAGAGATTATGGTGGCTTGGACAGGGTGGCGATGGTGGAGGTGATAAGTAGGGAGTGGATCCAGGGTTTAGTCTGAAGGGAGAGCTGGCAGGACTTGCCGATGGTTGGATGTAGACGTGAGAGAACTTGGCGGTGGGGCAGGGGGACCTTAAGGTTTTGGCCCAAGCAACTGGTTGAATCATGATGCCATTTGTTGAGATGAGGAACACTGGGGTAACAGTAGGTTTTGGGGGAGAAATCAAAGGCTCATTTTAAATTTAAATACATGAAATTTGAGATGGTTTTGTGTATCCAAGTGATGATGATAAACAACAGCAATAAATAACACTTATGCCAACCTGCCAGGAGCTGTACGCCAAGCTTCACATACATTAGTTCACTCAGGCCTTACAGCAGCCCCATGAAGGAATAACTGTCATTATTCCAGTATGGCACGTGGGGAAGCTGAGGCATGGAGGTTAACTTCATTCATGGTCATGCAAAGTGTTCATGCCAGAGGTTGAACCCCAAGTGTTCTGCTTCGAGTCTGTGCTTATAAACGTAGCTTCTGCTATTGTTGGCTGTGTAAGCCTGCAGTTCTGTGGAAAGGTCAAGGCTAGAGACATGAATTTGGGAGTCTTTGGCAGACATTTATAACCATGCGCGAGGTCACCAAGGGATTGGGTGTAGACAGGAAAGAGGGCTGCTCAGTAAGCTGTGGCACACCTCTGCATTGAGAGTCAGTTAGAGGGAAGGTGAGAAGTGTTTCCAGGAGGCTGAAAAAGAGCTGGAAGTGGGGCAGAAGAAAACCAGGAGCCTGTGGATGCAAGCCACAGGAGAAGGGGTTTCATGAGGTGGAGAATGATCAGTAGCATCCAGTGCCACAAGAGACCATGTAACGGGAAGGCTAGGACACGAGCACTGGATGTGTCAGCAGAGGTGTTGTGGGTGAGCTGGTAAGCGGGGTTTTGCTGGAGTGGGAGGCAGCCAGCTGATGGGACTGTGTTCAAGAGAGAATGGAAGGCAGGAAGAGGAGAAGACGTGTAGGGACAATTGAAGGAATTTTGCTCTAAGTTGCAGAGACATGAGATGATAGCTAGGGGAATGTAGGGACCAGGAAGGACGTTTGTGAGGTGGTAGATCTCATGGCATGCTGACGGAAACGATCCAGTGGAGAGGGAAAACCTGGTGATGTAAAGTGAGAGGAGATGATTGCAGAACAGTCCTCATGTAAGAGAGAAGAGATACCGAAAAGAACGCAGAGGAGCCAAGACGTTTATTGACCTTTGCCTGAGTTCTTTTGTTATTAGGGGACACCATAGCGTGATAGTCCCTAAGGAATGGAGAGCAGTGTTGTGTGACATTGGTCATAAGCTTTTCTGATTGACCAAGATGTATACTGAAGACTCACTTTTTTCTTCCTTCCTTCCAGGTGCCATGCTATGTGTTTGATGAAGAGTTGAGGAAGCATGATCTCAATCCTCTGATCAAGCTTAGTGGTGCCTACTTGGTGGATGACTCCGATCCGGACACTTCTCTATTCATCAATGTTTGTAGAGACATAGGTATGAATCTTTGTGGGGCTGAGGGGGTGGTGGTGAGGGATTTCTTCTATGGCTTCAATATCTTTGCCTTTCTACCTTTATTTCTGTTTTCACATCGATGTTTCTGATTAGGCCCTCTAATAAAGCTTTTGTCCCAAAAAATGTTCTATTTGCACAACCCACCTCTTCTCCCCCAGTAGATTCCATGCCTCCTCCCCAACCCCTGCAGATTCCATCCTAACTGTTGATCCATTCCATGTGGGTGTTCTCTCGGCCAGACACCTTGGGTTTCGGGATTCTACAGTAGTGAGGGTCGGTCTTGTTCTCTGCGTGTGCCTGAATCCCTTGGCTCTGAGTTACGGGCTGGGTAAAAAAGAAAAAGGGATGATCAAGGACTTGGGTACTTGGTCGGGATGCATATTTGGCCCAAGCTGACTTGTTCCTTTCTCTGTACTTGCCAAAACTGGTGTGAGAAGCTTTAGCTTAAGCTTTAGAATCTTCGATAAATTAACTAAAGACTGTAAATAAATGGTCTTTATCTAAAAAGGGCCATGAAAAGTTTTACTAAGCCTTTGACTAGCCTTCAGCTGGTTTTACTAAGCCAGGTTTCTAAAACCCAGCTTGATGTTCCCCTCAGGGCTATGAATTGTTAGTCCTGTAGGCCAGGACTGTCTTTCTGCAGTGCTAGCCATGAGTAAATTCTGCTGGTGATTAACTAATCTAAAGGTCATTTTTAGTGTTTTTCTTTGTTTTTTATTTCTCAAATAGTACATAATGCTTTGCCCTTAGAAAAGTTTGGAGAAAATTAAAAAAAAAAAAAACTCAATACATGGAAGTATTGCTGGATAGTAGATGAGTATTAATTTATGATTATTCTTTAAATTGTGTATATACATTATGTGCTATCTTGTTTATGTATTATTTCTAAACAGTTAAAAACAGTAAATATACCCCATTCAGGGCTCACCAAAAGTAACCAACGATAACTAGGTTTTTTTGTGTGTGTTAGAGTGTTACATCTTTCTTTTGTTCTCCAAGGATAACCTTTATTGATTTTTTGGAAAAAGACTAATACAGTCTTTGTCTTAAATGGGTCTGTAACTCAAGTTTGGTTATAAAGTTGATGAGTTGTAGATTATTGAATTCTGAAATAATACGCTGTTTTGATTTGGAAAACATTTAGGTTTCTGGTCTCAACATTTTACAGATCATCTGAATTTGCTGAGTATTTTCTTACAAGTTTTTTCTTTCCAATTTATTGGCAATTTGAGTAGAGCTTGAATGACTTTGATTCACAGTAGAGGTGCCCTAGTTTTTACTCAGACATTCTTCATTCCCAGGAAACTGCCCTAAGTCTCAAACCAAGATTGAATGTGACCCTCAAAACCTCTTGGATAGTTTCGGACTTGCCATCATGTGCTTACCTCCTTGCATCCTCAGGGCGCTTGCTGTATATTCTGCCTTTGGTATACCAAGTGGATTGTCTTAGGCTGAGTCCCCATGAGGGCAAGGAGCCTATGGCACAGCAGATACTATAGGTGGAACAAAGCAGTCCATTTGTGAAATTTCATAATTCCACATAATTTCATAATTGTTTGGAAGGCTTGAGAGTTAAAGGTTTGCTTACCTCTTCACTAGCTGGTGCAAAGGTAGATAACCCTCTCCATCTTTGATTGATAAGGCAGGTAAAACTTAAGGGAGGTAAGATTATTCACTCACTCATTCGTGGGAGAAGGGTTGTTTGAATCCCTTCTATGTGCTAGGCACTAATCTAGGCACTGGATTATAGCACTGAACTCACCACAGTTCCTGTTTTCCTGGAACTTTAGTTAGATAGGAGAAAAGATAGATAGTAAACAAATAAATCCCAAAGTATACTGTGTAAGGTATTGAGTCATGGTCATAGAAATGAATGGTAAAGAGCAACCTAGCTGTAATCATAGCTGTTGCTATACTGGCAATCTGTAAAGCCTGCATGATGTTCTGGACATATTCTGGGTATGTTTTCATCTTTAATCCTCCACCAAACCTGTGCAGTAGCACACTGGCAATTGGATAGTTTTGTAGTTAGACCAACGTTATCGACATAGTAAGTGGTCGATTTAGGATTTGAACCCAGAGCTGTGGGTTCTTTCCCTAATCTCCTAATTGTTCCAGTCATCTGTGGAGTGCCTGCATTTTCTAGTCTCTGTAGCTTGAAAGGGGGTAGTGCTAATGTTGTTGTACCTCAAGCAGAGGATGGGTACATTTCTTGATTACAAATAACATCATAGCCTGTTTCCTGTGCACCTCTTATATACCAGTGCAGAGCCAGTACTTTACAGTCCTTCATCCTGAGCTTTGTTTGCAGAGGGTTAATGGCTTGCCCGAGGTTTCAGAATAGTTACTTAGGGAGACTTTTAGGAATTCAATAATGTATTTAAAGGGACCCTGGGTCTAAGGGTACGTGTGATTATCACTCCTAACACCTAATCTGATTTAATGTAATACATGATTTTCAGACACACTACGAGACCCAGGTTCACAGCTGCGGGCCTGTTCCCCCGGCACTGCCGCCTGCCTGGTAAGAGGACACCAGGCGTTTGATGTTGGCCAGCCCCGGGACGGACTGAAGCTGGTGCGCAAGGACAGGTCAGTCAAGGCCTCCGATGCTGTTGGCGTTTTTAATCTCCAGCAAGGACCTGACTTTCAGGGAGCTGCAGGAACATCCTTTTTCAGCAGGGCTTGGGATAGTCCCTGCAGCATTACTGCTTCACATGTACTTGTAAGATTGTTGGTCATTGCTGTGAGTCACATAGTCTAGTGTGCTTGTCTACTTTTTAATCATTTGTCTCTTACAGCAGTAAAAATACATCTCATGATCCAGTCCATAGTACATACCTGTATTTGCCTCATGAAATAATGCCTATCTTAAGGTGCCATCTGATATTTTTCATTCTGTGGCACCCGTGAAATTGATTTTGTGTCCATTGTGTTCTCATCTTGGGAGGGCAAGAGACAGGAGGGACAGTTTGCTGGTGACCTTCACTGGGACGTGACAGGGACCTTGGTTCCCAGTGGGGAATGGTGTTCCTTATAATGTGTTGTGCCGTGTGCATATGCTCTTGTACTGCCTTTGTATCTTGCCTTGGCAGACATACGCATTTCTCTAGTGTGTTGCACATGACCATATCCTGAACTTCGATCAAGGATTCACATTTTCTCCCCATTCAGAGGCCTTTGGTAGACACCTTGTTGTGCTTGCTCTAGTCTGGAGCTCGTGGCATGTCTGGGTGGTTGTAGGGAGCATGTGCAATTATAATGGCACTCTGTCCAAAGAAAAAACTTGAGTGTAACCTGAGGGGAAAAATGTTTGGAATTTTCTATGTGTGTGTCTGTATTACTTTGCTCAGGCTGCCATAAGAAAATATGATAGGCTGGGTAGCTTAAACCACAGAAATGTATTTCCTACACAGTCTAAAGGCTGCACGTCTGAAGAAGGCGTCACCGGGGCTGGTTTGTTCTGAGGCCTCTCTCCTTGGCTCGTTAGATGGCCGTTTTCTTTCTGTGTCTTCACGTGGCCTTCCCTCTGCGGGGGTCTGTGTCCGAATCTCCTCTTCTGATAAGGACACCAGTGATTTTTTGGATTAAGGCCCACTCACATGACCTCCTTTTTCCTTGTTCACCTCTTTAAAGGCCCTGTCTCCAAATACAGTCACATGCTGAGCTATGGCTTAGGCCTTCAACATACAAATTTTGAGGGGAAACAGTTCAGTCCATAACAGAGTCTTTAAGTGACACATTGGTAATTCTTAACATGAATGAGTTTGTGTGACGATTTAGTAACATGTGGGACACTGAGCAAGTGTGAGCTTCTCTTGTGGGAAAAGGCAGGTCATCTGTGATCAGCTATTCTCTAGCAGGCAGCCAGGGGCACTGGGCCCTTTCCACACTGAGTGCAGTAAACCCTGGTGGTGGGGGCCATGTTGGATGGTGGTTTGGGTGGTGGAAGAGAACCCCAGTTCAGTAACTGCTGTAACTGCTGGGCAGGTGCTGTGGGGTTAAGACAAAACAAAACTTTTGGCTGGCACTTGGAATTTGTTGTATAAAGAGGAAATGATTGACTAGCCTTGTGGGCAAAAATGCACCTGGCCTGCTTGTCTGCCTTTTTTTTTTTTTTAATTTTGTTATCTCATTTACAACCGTTTTTTGCTTGTTTATTTTAGTCAAATGGTGTTTCTTCCTTTTTTTAAAAAAGTAATTTTTTTGTTCCTTTTCTCTTTCCTTATTCTAGGACGTGAAGCAGATCAAACAGGTTTTGTTTTTGTTTTTGCTTTTGTTTTTGAGATGGGTCTTGCTGTGTCACGTAGGCTGGAGTGCAGTGGTGTGATTTCGGTTCACTGCAACCTCCGCCTCCCTGTTCAAGTGATTCTCCTGCCTCAGCCTCCTCAGTAGCTGGGACTAGAGGCGCACTACCATGCCCAGCTAATTTTTGTAGTTTTAGTAGAGATGGAGGTTCGCTGTGTTGGCTAGGGTAGTCTGGAACTCCTGACCTCAGGTGATCCACCACCTTGGTCTCCCAGAATGCTGGGATTACAGGCGTGAGCCACCGCGCCCAGCCAGGTTTTCTTAAGATATCAAATTTATGTGCTGGTCACTTTAGATATTTGATTTTTTAACAAAATAACACTCACTGGAGTTTACTTAAAACTTTTTTTTTTCAAATGGAAATAAAGTCATTTTATACCATATCTACTTTTATATTTTAATATTTCTTCTGTTACCCTCTCCTCCCCCCAAGTGAACGTGCTGAATGCTCAGGGCAACATATGAATTTGGATGTACTTTATACTTTTGTAATACTCTTTTCTCAATGTGGCTCTCCCAGGCTTGTCCTGAGTTACGTGAGGGAAGAGGCAGGAAAGCTAGACTTTTGTGATGGTCACAGCCCTGCGGTGACTATTACATTTGTTTGCCCGTCGGAGCGGAGAGAGGTAAGTGACTCGTCTCCTGATCACTAATGTGGCACACATTAGCCTGGGTTGCCCATGCGAACGCGTTTCTGGGCTTGGGGCAGGGTGGGCCTGGATGCAGGAAGCTGGGAGCCATGACAGAGGCACTGGTGGGTTCTCAGGAGAAGACAAGCTTCCTGGGATAGCTTCTGTCACATGCAGCTCACTCAGGGAGAGCTGTTTGCATTTTGCCTTTTGCTTTTTTACAGCAATCCGGAGGGGCCTCCACATATAATGGGATGGTGTTTTGTTCTAGTCTCTGTGAGATTATTTTAAGTAGTTCACGGACAGATTTTTTTTTGGTAGTTGGGTTGTTTTAGTGAATAGTGGAAAAACGAAGTAGAATTTCAAGCCTGTGATTTCTTATGAGAAGCCTTTCCCTCCCTCTCTCTTCCCAGTCTGCCCCTAAACCCCCATCCATGCCTTCTCCCCTCTTTCTCATCACAGGCCAGTTTATTGCTGTGCACTCTGCTGTTGATGAAATCTCCAGCGCAGCTGTAAACTCTTCGAGTGTGGCTGCTGAGACTTACTTGTCCTTGAGTGCCCAGCGCCTGCAAGTGTTTTAACCAGGGGCAGGTGCTGATGGAAAGGAGGCGTCCCCCAGGGAGGGAGGGGTAGGGCAGGGCTTTCCTTTAGTTTCTTTCTGCCTTCTTAGTAATAGGGTGAAGTAGGGAGGGGCTGAATTCTTTTGCCAGAGAACCACACTCCCCTTCCCCCAAGCAAATGTGGAATTTGCTCTGACGTCAGGCTGGCAGCTGGCCTGGTGTGTGTGGGATATGGAGACAGCGCAGGGCTCAGCTTTCCACTTTCTGTCCCCAGACTTCCACATCAAGTGCTGTCAGCTGAATGAAGGCCGGAGTGTCTGATGTTTGTTCTGAATGTGAATGGGGAGGAATATTTATTCACACTTTTCATTTGTACCTACAGATGTGAGTTGAAATCTTTTAAGCCCAGTGAGATGTTCTCAGGCGGTAGTGGTTTTAGTGTTTTCCCTTTTTATTTGTTCTACATTTGGTAAGAATCATTTTACACTGTGAGAACCAAGAGAATTGGGAGTTTTCCTCCTTTTTCTTCGAAGGGGTATGAGGCATTTCTTGGTGTTAGAAGAAGAGGCTGATTTGTTATTAGTGGAGCAAGAAGTTCCCTCTTTTTTTTTTTTTTTTTTTAAAGACAGTGTCTTGCTCTGTTGCCCCGGCCGGAGTGCAGTGCCATGATCTCACTTCACTACAATCTCCGCCTCCCTAGTTCAAGCAATCCTCCCACTTCAGCCTTCTGAGTAGCTGGGACTACAGGCATGTGCCACCACGCCTGGCTAATTTTTGTATTTTTAGTAGAGACAGGGCTTTGCTATGTTGCCCAGGCTGGTCTTGAACTCCCGGGCTCAAGTGATCTGTCCACCTCGGCCTCCCACAGTGCTGGGATTACAGGTGTGAGCCACCGCGCCGGCCAGGTTTCTTTTCAAGCTTAACTGTTCACTGGGCAGACCTTGTGTGACATGTGCTTGGACACTGTAATACTTGGGAGGTTTGTTTAAGCATTTACATTTGCTCATTGAATGATTTTAGGAGCTGGTATTTAGTAAACACTCACCTTGTCATATAGATCATTTTAAAAATGCTTTATTTAATTTATTTATTGGGTTTACATACTGTAAAGTTCAGTTTTTTTTAAGTACAATTCAGTGGTTATTAGTGTTTTTTTTTTAGAACTGTGCAACCATCATCACAATCTAATTTTGCATTTCCATCACCCCAAAAAGAAACCTCCTGCCCATTAGCAGTCTCTTCCCATTCATACCCCAAGCCCTGGCAACTGTCCACCTTCTTCCTGTCTCTGTGGATTGGCCTTTTTTGGATGTTTTATGTCAGGGGAATCCTACACTGTGTGGCTTTCTGTGCCTGGTTTCTCTTACGGAGCCCTGGGGTCTGCATCACCATGTGTCAGATTGCACTGAGCCACGTGGGCAGAAGCATCGATTATGAGTCAAACAGAAGAGGGTTGGGCCTGCAGCTCTGCAACTTACTAATTGTGTGCGACCTGTTTGTAAACCTGGCACCTAGTGCCTGGCGTGTAGCAGGTGCTCAGTGAGTATTTACGGAATGAATGGTGCTGGGAAGCAGCACGGCTATGCCCGGTGCTAAGCCCAGTAAGACGTGTCTCCTAAGGATGATTAAAAAGCTGGCAGTGACATTCCTGGTGAGCAGGGACCCCATCAGCCCCCTTCATGGCTCACATCAAAGACGAATGGTGGAGCTCCTGCTCTGTAGAAGCAACACAATGGCAGAATCAGGTTTGTGTCTGGGTGGTGCCCTGGCTTCACCCAGGAGCAGGTGTGGGTACAGATACGGTGGTGCCCAGGATCCCAAAGGGGTTGTGGACCGTGTCTCTGGTTGTGCACGCATGTGATAATGTTCACTCAGTGTCAGGGTTGCACCACTCCAGTTGAGCACCTCGTGGAAAGCGGTGAATGGACCATGCACCCTGCACGGCCTGTTAGCGCTTGCCGATGTCCTAGTGATTGCCACGTGCCACTGAGTCCAGGTGCTTGCTGGCCGAAGCTTGAGTGTCTCTCTGAAGGTGACTAGACTAGAAAGGGAATAGAGTGTAAAGAGGAAATGGAGGTGTTACGAGTCAAATGGAAAAAAAATAACAGTTTAGAAAAAAATTAAAAGTAACTTTACTGAGTTGTTATAAGTCAAATAATCTTAATGTGTTAGAGGCAATTATGATTCAAAAAACAGAAACAGCAAAATGTAGAAACCTAACAACCTGTCTTTGAGCTTTTCATAAGTGTGGAAAATCTGCATTAAGCTGCATGAAACATCTTTTATTTTGCTTCTTTCACATTGTTCCTGATAGGGCACCATTCCCAAACTCACAGCTAAATCTAACTGCCGCTATGAAATTGAGTGGATTACTGAGTATGCCTGCCACAGAGATTACCTGGAAAGTAAAACTTGTTCTCTGAGTGGCGAGCAGCAGGATGTCTCCATAGACCTCACACCACTTGCCCAGAGCGGAGGTAAGCAGGTGCTTTCTGCCTCCTGGCGCTGCTTAGGAAGAAGGGGATCGAGAGAGGGAACGGGACAGTAGGGGCCAAGTCAGTCCATGCATGCTTCTGGGTTGGAGAGAGCTGTAGTTTGGGCTGGTGTTTCAGAAATAGGATTCAGGTTTGACTAAGTAAGACTGTAATCTTCTAATACCTATTCATATAAAACAAGCCTCTTCTTGTTAATTTCCCTGTTTTTAGGTTCATCCTATATTTCAGATGGAAAAGAATATTTGTTTTATTTGAATGTCTGTGGAGAAACTGAAATTCAGTTCTGTAATAAAAAACAAGCTGCAGTTTGCCAAGTGAAAAAGAGCGATACCTCTCAAGTCAAAGCAGCAGGAAGATACCACAATCAGACCCTCCGGTACGTCAACAACCTCTGTGCGATTTTCCTTTTTCTTTGTATTTCTTGAGATAGGGTTGCACTCTGGCGCCCAGGCTAGACTGCAGTGGTGCAATCTCGGTGCATTGCAGCCTTGACTTCCCTGCCTCAAGTAATTCTCCCACCTCAGCCTCCCGAGTAGCTGGGACTACAGGCAGGCACCACCATGCCTAGCTGGTTTCTGTAGTTTTTGTAGACATGGAGTTTTGCCATGTTGCCCACGCTGATCTTGAAGTCCTTGCCTCGGTGATCCTCCCACATTGGCCTCCCAAAGTGCGTGGATTAGAGGCGTGTGCCTTGGGACCTGGCCTGCATAATTTTCAAGTGCGTTGTGTGTATTCTTGTGAAACATAACTCCCTCTCCTCCTTTTCTTCCTCTTTCCATTTTCCATAAGGTACAGGAGAATCAGTTACTCCAGCATTCCTTCCTAGTAGACTTCGTCAAGTTGCCGTTTGTCACTAAACAATCAAATGTTTTTCCTGGCTTTAGAGTAAGAATGCTTCTGTTAGAACTGTTCACTTTATAAACTTGCTGTTTGTACGGAACCTACTGTAGGAAAAGTATTTAATGAGTTTACAGTTGATAGGGTTTTTTATTTTAAAATTTGTTTTTAAGGAGTTTTGATTTTTCTCTGGCAGTTTGAGAATCTGAAGCACCATCAACATTACAGAAAATTTTAAACAACTAAAAAAATGCATTCAGCACATTTCTTTTGACCCTTAACTTGGTAGTTGACCTTCATAAAAGCAGGATGAAAATGCAGTTTTCTGAAAATGTGTTAGGGGCAGTTACGATTCAAAAATTAGGAACAGAAAACTGCAAAAACCCCAGAACTGGTCTTTGAGCTTTTTAAAAGCATGGAATATCTGCCGAGAAGCTGCATTTTAAACATTTTATTTTTGCTTCTTTCAAATTGTTCAGGATCAGTATAGTCCAAGGCCCCTCAGGCACGGCTGTGTTCATGGCGGCTGTTAAGAAGGCTGTCTAATTCTTGGGCATTATTTATTTTGTACGAAATCTAAAAGTGAGAACAAGAGAAGTCTTCATGCTCACAGCAAAACCTTCGGCACTTTCTTCCAGCCAGTTACTACTTTGAAGCGAGAGGATGTCAAGTCCATACATTTGGAACTCATTTCCTGTAGATATTTTTCCCTAGCTGGCTAGAGAGCTTGCTGTTTTAGATCAGTAGTGATTTGTTGATGCTACGCAAAAGGCTTAATGTAGACATTTAAAAAGATTCAAGTTTTTTTCTTGGTTCTCCCAAACACATTTGTCTATGTATTCACAAAAATCTAGATATTCGGATGGAGACCTCACCTTGATATATTTTGGAGGCGATGAATGCAGCTCAGGGTTTCAGCGGATGAGCGTCATAAACTTTGAGTGCAATAAAACCGCAGGTAAGTGTGCGCTGGAGTTCAGCCCCTCCTCTTTGCATTCATGGGCATGTGCTTGTGTGTGTGCACAGGCGTGTTCTTGGAAGTGAACACTGAATGGAGGAGTCAGATGCCCTCCTTTGGACTGGCCAGCTCTAGCCCCCAGACTGGGTTTTTACTGTTGGAGTAACACTTTCCCCACCCCCACTGCCCCAGTGGACACACACACATCCTGTTTGTGTTTTCCTCGGTTTTCTCTGTTTGTTTTGGGAATGGGCCCAGCAATGAGCTTGTTGGGAAAGTTTTCGTCTTGAATTTTGGTGCACACTAAACTACAGCAAGGACAGATTCGGCAGGGGCGGGATGGCTTGTCAATTTTGATTGAGTGACCTCTTCTTTTATGTAATGAGTATCAAGATAATCCTTTTTGCAAAGTGGTGACCCTATGGTAGAGTTTGGATCTGGGGATTGCAGAATGTCACTGGGTGCGTTGAAGCTGAAGGCGTGCATTTCTCTGAGTGATGAGAAGCACCCTTGAGTCACCAAGGCACTGGCATATCAAAAAGCGGTGCCGCTGTCCATATCTTGACGATTGTAGACACAGTTGTAGCTGTAGAGAGATGATGGGATTCCGTCATCATCAGAGACCTGCCCCATCTGTTGACCCCCAGGCTGTGACTCCAGGCACCCTGCAGGGCATCCCACCACTGCTCAGAGCAATTCTAGGGCCAATTCTGGTTTCCAGCCTAAGTGCTGCCCCACCCAGAGGGTCTTTCTGGCCCTTGCTTCCGTGTGTTCTGTGTGTTTTTCTACAGCAGAGCTTTGGGTGGCTTGGTTACAGGATGGGTTGCTACAGGATTCACTGTGGGATGAGGGAGAGGCAGCTGGACATGATGTGAACCATGCTCTCGAAGCCTCCGGAGATCAGGTCTGCGTTGGGAGAGACAGGCACCCCTGCCCTGGTAGCACCGCACCCCTGCGAACGTCCTAGCAAGCAGGCAAAGAACCAGCCCAGGGTCTTGCCACTGGGAAGGCTTTCAAGCCCAAAATGCCCCAGTAACTGCTGTTGTGGCACCTGCCCCTGGGATGCCCTTGTTCACAGGTCTGCCATTGCTGTCCTTGTTCTCTACATGGCCCCTTTTGTTACTTTCACAATACACACATTTTTTTAGTACCTATTTGCTTAGGCCCTATGAGGCTGGAGGGTGTTGTGAGGATAGATGGCTCTCTAGGTGTTCACAGACTAGCAGCAGAGAGACATAAGGAGCATGATGATGGAGGTTCAGGGCAGTGCTGCTAGAGTAGAGCGAGTGCTTAGTGTCGTCGCTCCGCTGCTTTATCAGGAGGGAGGCACCGAGGTCAGCTGGCTGGGGTCTGGGCTGGGTGCAGGGGTCAGGCAGTTCAGAGAGGAGAAAGTGCTGCCTGAGCCACACTACATTGAGGAGCATGCCAGTCCCGTGTTGGGGTGGCTTTAGGGCCTGGGCCTCCAGACATTCAAAGGCATGGACCAGGGGAACTGCGAGCAGGTTAGAGTCGTGTATGGGGAATGTGGCTGAAGATGACCCTGGAACGGTGAGTGTGCAGTATTGTAAGAAACTTGTATGTCCTGCAGAGGAGCTGGATTATATCTGGAAATCTGTGAAGTCCCAAGGATTTTCAGCAGGGGTATGACATACATTTGACTCGTGAATGAGAAAATCAGTGTGGCCTCTGGATGGACCTTGCATCTGGTCTGAGCACTCCCTGCACCCCTCAGCTTCTCCATCATTCTCTCATCGCCCTCACCTCCTAGCCTACCTACGCTACTATCCTCCTTAGCCATGTCTGCACCCTGAATCACGTCTCTCCTACTTGGTGTCCCCAGTCCCTAGGGATGCAGCCTGTATCTTCCCCATGTGCCCAGCCCCTCTGGTGCCTGACCTTGGTTCTGGCTCCCAGGTCACCCCAACTGGCTCTCCTGGACTCCGGCTGGCTTGGGCTGCTCTGCTGTGGTCTGAATCTCCCTGCAACTTTGTGATGACCTCCTTTGGCCTGTTCTGTTCAGGGCTTTTTATTAATGACTTGGCCGAGATCTTTGAGAGTGTGCTGATCTCATTTGGGGATGCTGGGAAGACAGAATCATTATCCAAAAAGATCGAAATGGACGAGCAGGATATGAGAAGGGCGTTTTATCGTCTCAGACTTACAGGGAAGAGGTGTGGACATCGAGGAGCTGCCAACCAAACAAAAAACACAGGAGAGAAAAACCAAAGAACAGAAAGAAAGAAAAATAGAAAAAAAAAGAAGACCCGCAGTAGAGTGGGGAGATCTTGCCTTGTAGTTATGAGCACAGATGAGGCCACACCCTCTGGGTTTGGTTCCCAGCTGCCCTAGTTTTTAGTTATGAAATCATGGGCCCAGAGGGAGCTAAAGCCCAGATGAGCTGAGGCTTGACAAAACGGGTGAAGGCCTCCCGTAGCTCAATTTTTCCTTTTCATTATAAAAATTTTCAAACATGGAACATTAAAACAAAAATTTACATGCCTGCCACTCTGACAGCCATTGATGTTTTGCCAGATTTTTCATGTAAGCCATGCGTCATTGATGGCTCATATCACCCCACCCTGATGCCAAGAAAGAACATTCCTTTATGTAAATTCAGTACCATCGTTGTACTTAACAAAATTAACAGTGACATCCTGATGTTAAAAAACCCATGTTTTCCTAGGCTGTTTTCATTATGATTGTAACAAGGAGCCTGGACAGAGAGATGTCAGGTGTTTTGTGGGAGGGTTTTGAGCTGGCTCTCAGGCAGGAGTTGGATTAAAAAATACTTACATTTCCTTCCAGCTCTGTAATTCAGCACTCCAAACTCTGAGAGCAAACTGTGTACTGTAAAATTAGTTCATTATTATTTTGCTCGAATTTAAACTTAGAGTTTTTGGAGAATATCCCTTGGTAGACTCTGTTTATTAGATAGATGTATTTTTGAAGGTGAACAAGTGTTAATTGGCTATGTAATAGAAGTGTGGTTTAAGTTGGATCTCTAGGAATTATTCATGTGAATCTAGGTTCATGTACTTTTCAGGATGCAAGCGCATCTTTTGGTCATAATATTTTTTACCAGTTTAAATCTAGTTTGTTGTAAAGCGATGCTTTATTATTGGTGATTTTTTAAAATAAAGATGTTAGATAATTTTTTGGAAGAGCAGAATTCATTAGGATAGGCTAATAAACTACTCACAAATTTAAGTGGCTCAGCCCATTAAAGGTTTATTTTCTTAGTTCAATGCTAGTCTTTGGGGATGGGGCTGGGGTCGGGGGTGCGGGCTCTGCTCCATGTGGTCATTTGGAGACCTACGCTTTTTCCATCCTGTGTTTCTGCCATCTGCAGATGTGACTTCCAGGGGCTCTGCAGGATGGGAACATCAATTTGCTTTGTTTTATTTTTTTTCCAGGCCAGAAATAAGTCACTTGGCCCAGCCTGAATAGCAGGGGAGGCTGGGAAACAGAGTTTAGCTATGTGTCTAGAGGAAAAATTAAACTAGTTGGGTAAGAGGTAGCATTGTTTTTGCCACAGAGAAATGGGTGCTGCTGCCTCCTCCTTAGGCAGAGAGCTCCTTGGTTCCATTTGAAAACCTTCCTTCCCCTTTTGCTGGAATTGAGAGACTGAGGACACAAAGTGGTGTGCTGGAGAATAAACTAGAGCCTGTGGTGCCAGACTGGCAACTTGGGGATTGTGTGAGTGAGGGAGAGATTGTGCAGAGCTAATCCTAACATTGCTGATGAGTGGACAGAAACCATAGGCCTCATGAATAGTGATTTCTGAAGTCAAAGCCCAGTATGCTTAAATATCAACCCAGGTGGTTTGGGAGAGGGGAGCACAGCTTACTGTTCTGCTAAAATTCTTTGAGGAATTAAGTAAGAATACGTGTAAGGTACGTAGCAATGGTTATTTACAAAATGGACTCCGCCTGCAGATTATTAGTATGTCTCAGATGTAAAACCAGCTCAAAAGTACTAGGACGATTTGTAGTAGTATTTAATTATTTGTAAACTTACACGTTTTTCTTCACGTTTGCAGAATACAAATCTTTGTCAGTAGTGAAATGTGAATCTAGTAGGATTAAACTGTGTGTAAACCTTGTGGGCGGGATGAAGAGAGGCAGAGGCGCGTCACTGTTGCTGTTAGTTGACCGGCAAGCTCAGGGGCCCAGCTATGGTAGCTGCCTCTGGGTTGTCAGCTGCGCCCAGGAAGTGAAGGTGGAAGGCATTCCTTAAAGACAGTGGCTTAGTGTACTTATTAAAAACCAAACCAAACCAGCCAACCAAACAAACAAAAAACACAGGGGAGAAAACCAAAGAAAAAAAGAAAAACAGAAAAAACCCCGCAGTAGAGTGGGGCAATCTTGCCTTGTGGTTATGAGCACGGATGAGGGCGGACCCTCAGGGTCTGATTCCCAGCTGCCCTAGTTTTTAGTTATGAAACCATAAGCAAATTATTTAGCCACCCTAAATCTGCAAAATGGTGCTAAAATTGTACCTTTGCCATGGGGTTTTGAGGATCAAATAGATTAATATAGTCATGTGTTGCTTAACAATAGGAATATGTTCTGAGAAATGTGTCATTAGGCGATTTTGTCATTGTGTGAACATCATAGAGTGTACTTAACACACACCTAGATGGTATAGTCTGCTGCACACCTAAGCTATATGGTGTAGCCTATTGCTCCTGGGCTACAAGTGTGTACAGCATGTGAGTGTACTGAATACTGCATGCACTTGTAACACAACGGTAAGTATTTGAGTATCTAAATATATCTAAACATAGAAAAGGTCCACTAAAAATACGATACTATAATCTTTTGAGGCTACCGTTCTATATGCAGTCTGTTGTTGACCAAATGTTGTTATGCAGCACGTAACTGTATAAAGAAAGTACTTAAACAGAGCCTGTTCTTCTGCAGCTTGCCTTTATGTAGCCGAGGTGCTGAGCTCAGTGCCTGGCTGAGATTGTGCTCACTACAGGTTTGCCGCTGTGGCTGGTATTATAATTATAGTGATGATGATATTAAAGATTGGGTAGAAATTACAATTGAAATATCATTTGCTCTTGGTACAGAATCTTACTTCCTGTTTTCTTAGATCATTACCTAGCTTATGATACCAAACCTCAAGAAGGCAGATCACATGGTGGGAGGCTCAGACAAGGATTATGAAACCATCAGGGGTGGGAAAAGGAGTGTTGTGCCCACGGCCCCCTAGCCTGGAAAGGTGCAGGGATAGGATTTCCAGCAAGGAGCAAGTCAGCAAAGCCTCTGAATCTCAGCGTCCATGGGATGGGGACGTGGCCTGTGAAGAGCTGGTTTTCAGACTTAGGCCTGAACTATTCCTGCTGATGGATGGGAAATCTGGGTGGCTCACTCTTGGTGGAAGAAGGGGCTTGATTTGAGGAGGGTGTTACAGACAGGTGCACTGACGGAACCACAGAATTTCAGCACTGTTTGGAGGTGTGCTGCTAACATTGTGGGGCTGGCATAGGACCTTGGTGTGCTTTCACTGGGAGCGACTGACTATAGATGGCTTCCGCTCTTGTTTTACTTTAGGGATGAGTCCCAGAGAACTTGTCTTGTTCACAGTCGCATCACTAAGTCAGCAGTGCACAGGGAACTAGAGCTCCATTTCTGTCCTCCTTTCTGTGAGTCCCCAGTGTCACCCAGAGATGTTCAGGAGCCTCTGGGAGCTGACCACAGCCTGGGAGCAGAGGATCCCACTCACTGCTCTTGCATTCCTCCTGCCTGCCCTTTTAATCTTATCTTTGGAGGTGCTGTACACAGCCTTCTGTCAATGTCTCCCAAGGTGAAAGGCATGCTGGCCTGCCATCGAGGACTTAGGGTTAAGCATCTGAAGCTTAGTAGAAGCCTGTGTCAACTCAGACCCCCATGGTCTCTAAAAAAACCTGGACCTGAATTTTTTAACTGAGCAGTTGGCATTGGTCCTGTTCAGTTTCTTCCTTGCTCCTTAGCTGTTCCTCAATTTTGGTCACGTATGGAGTTTAAATTTCTCCTCTTGAATCGTGCAGGTAACAATGGGAAAGGAACTCCTGTATTCACAGGGGAGGTTGACTGCACCTACTTCTTCACATGGGACACGGAATACGCCTGTGTTAAGGAGAAGGAAGACCTCCTCTGCGGTGCCACCGACGGGAAGAAGCGCTATGACCTGTCCGCGCTGGTCCGCCATGCAGGTACTGCCCTCCTTGCCATGCGGGTCTCAGTCCACATGCTCATGGAACATTTTCCCATGAGTACTTTTGGAAATGCGGTTACTATTTTCTTGGTCAGTGGGTTGCGTCACAGCCCTCCCCCAGTTTTTTCATGTGGCTGTGTGAATTATTAGAAGGAGCATTGGACTGGGAGGTGAAATAACTGAATTTGAGACCAGCATTTTTGACCTTGTGTTTCCACCCTTTTACACACTGCCTCTCTTCCATCTCTGAGGTGGGATCTGCAGCCTCTGCCCCCTGGGGTTCTTCTGTTTGGATCCTCTAGGCAGATGGATGTGCACCTTGGGCTGCTGTTCACCGCTGCCTCAGCGTGCAGTGGGCTTGTACTCGAGGCTGAGCTTGCTGTTGTACGGCAGGCACCGGACGAGGTGCCAAGGAGGCAGCAGCGCCCCCCACAGCACAACCCCTGTCCTTGGGGGCCTGGAATTTAGCAGGAAACAGAGCAGGTGGAATAATAAGAATGGGAGTCTCAAGCAGGGATAATCTGATGGGGGGGATTTCTGGTTTTACCCTCTTGGCAGCTCAAATTAGGTGTACAGAAGCCAGTTGCCTCTGTAAGGGGGAGATGACCCGAAGCAGAGAGAATGACTTGCCTCATGTAATTACCACCCAAACAGTCACAGAACTGCTGGCGGTATGTTCTCGCTCGTAAGTGGGAGTTGAACATTGAGAACACATGGGCACAGAGGGGAGCAGCACACACCATGGCCTGTTTAGGGTTGGGGGTGAGGGGAGGGAACTTAGAGGATGGATCAGTAGGTGCAGCAAACCACCATGGCACATGTATACCTATGTAACAAACCTGCACGTTCTCCACATGTATCTTGTTTTTTTTTTTAAAGAAAAATAAAACTGCCAGGGTGACAGCACTGCTGCTCCTGTCTTCTGAGTCCCACCTGGTTTGCTAAATACCAGGTTAGAAAGAGGAATCCCTCTTGTGGAGTGTTTGAGAACCTGCCTCACTGTGAACCGCCTGGGCAGGGAGTGCTGGCAATGCTGTTGTGGTTAAACACCCTGTGTGCTGCTGGGAACGGTGCCATAGTTAATTCTGGCACATGTGTGCTAGTGAAGACATTGGTTTTCTGTGAAGTGGAAAGAGTTCTAGCTGCAGAGTTGGAGACCTGGCTGAGGACTGGTGTTGCCGCATCCAACCACATTTGCTTGAGCGAGCTGCTCTCCAGGCCCGGGTTTCTTACGGTGAACTGGGTGGTGCTGTTAGATTCCTTAAGTTAACTTTTTTTTTTTTTTTTTAAACATTACTGTGTGTAAGAGACAACCTAGGATCTATGAGATAAGGAGAGATACATTTTTCAATCTACAGACTTCCTGACACAGCTCTGGTCTCTTGGAATCTGCAGTATTTCGTGGTATTTGTGCGTAGATAGCCCTAAGTAAATTTAGAAGGGAGAGCTAAAACCATTCCTTACTGCTTGAAGAAGTCCCTTAAGACTTTACAGCCCACCTGGCTCCACCCCAGACTTCCAGTGTTTAGGGCAGGTCCTTGTTCACATGCACAGTCTTGTATGGTTTCTTTTAGGCTGTTGACATTGGAAAGTACTTCTCCAAATGTACTGTATCACCACTGATGAGTCATGGGGTTTTTGCCTTCCAAACCCCAGTACCCAACCTGCAAAGGGAGCATTTTCAAATGAGAACGTGTATTTTTATATCTTTACCTCCTCCTTGACACACTTTGTAAGTTACTCCTTCAGCGACTGTTCGCCGTGTGGTTTGCTTTTTGTGGATGCCCTCGCCCTTGCTTGCTGTGCTGGTGACACTCAGCTGGTGCCCCCTCACCTCCTGCAGGTGCCTAATCAGTGTCTGATCACACTGACCAGCTCACGAGTCTTGTGAGTTCAGCGGCCACCTGTGGTACCTTGCTTGTCTTCTGTGGTAGCATGCATTGCATCCTGCACTCAGTCTGCAGATGTGTAAGAGGTTGCTGGTTTCTTTTAGCTTCACAGGCCTTCACAGGGGCCGAGCTGGGTGTATTAGCAATGGTATTGAGCGGGGTGTATTAGCAATGATGTACCACTCTACTGCGTCCCAAGATACAGGCTGGCTTCTTGATTTGGGTTTTCAGTTTCTAATTTCATACTGTGGGGCTTGGGAGAATTTTGCCATTCAGTTCTCTGTCCCCCAGTTGGGCCTACTCTTCTGAAGAAGTATTGGGATGTAGTTTGTTTCTGTCACATTAAATGAGAAACCTGAGAATCTCGGTGAATTTTTGTGCTTTCAGTCTGCCCGGGTTCCAGAAACAGCGCTGGGAATTGAGTGACGAAGTGGTTTGGGAACTCTGAGCCCTTGACCTTTGGCTTAATCACTATTTATTCTGTGACTCAGAGAAATCAGCATTGCTTTTGGCTAAAATACACTTTTGTTTTCTTACAGAACCAGAGCAGAATTGGGAAGCTGTGGATGGCAGTCAGACGGAAACAGAGAAGAAGCATTTTTTCATTAATATTTGTCACAGAGTGCTGCAGGAAGGCAAGGCACGAGGGTGTCCCGAGGACGCGGCAGTGTGTGCAGTGGGTGAGTTGTGCCTGGACGGAAGATCTAGGTGATGCTTTTCTAGGGCATCCAGTTTGGAATGAGTTAGAAAATCTTTCTGTGGTTCATCTAAGCCTCCTCTTTCTATAATCACATGAAGGATGGTAAAAATTTTTCATTCATAACTCAAATGTCAGTAATTGCTTGATGCACTCTGGAATCCTGAAGTTGGCTAGAGCTCCCTGACATGGGCTAAAGCCATAACTGGGAACAGAAGGAACTACGTGGAAAATACTACGTCATCTTTTTAGTTTGTAACCTGAAGAATAACATTGCCAGTGTTTGTGTACAAGTGATTTTATTTTATTTTTTAACAACTTTATTGCCTAGAATCGTTCAAAAGTTATGGCTTGAGTGAAGTGTAATCTCAGCTGTAGCCCTAGTGTAAGAGGGGCTTGCATGCTTCGCTTCCTTTTGCTGTCATTGTTTTGGTCCCGTAGCTGTCATGCAGAGACTTCTCAATTATTTGATACAGGTATTTAGCACTTCATTTTTGTCATTTATGACTCACTTTGAAAATGCCAGGCTATGAGAATAGTGAGAATCTGTTAAAAGCATTCAATAAGGAATTGTGAGCCTCGTTGGATTTTAGGAATTATCTCGGTATTCAGAATTGCTGGTGTGTCTTTAAAAGCAGGTTCAGGCATGTCCATGTCTTTACTAAGAAGGACTTTGGAACAGAGTTTTAATCCTTTATAACAAAAAGCAAGTGAACCAAGAAGTAAGCGGCCTCCTGCTTGGGTTGCTAAACAGGTTTCGTTAATTTCTGCTTTGGATATGAGACACATTCTCACCCTTTGGCTGTGTGGCTGCACTTTCAAAAGACTTTGTGTCTTGGGGTAGCTGAAGCCCTGACAGTGGGGGACAATGTCAGTTTACAGTTGGTGCTGATGCATGTTGCAAGCCATTTGGTCTTTCTTGCCCTGGAAGGGCATTGTGCATCATTCATGGCACTTTCTGGCTGAACCTATGGATGACCCTGGAGGACCCCAATGTGGCTGTTAATGTCTAGCCAAACGTGGCACTCTAGGGAAACCCATCCGCTGCCTTGGTGGGTTCAGTGGGCTGGAGAAGGGCTGCACTTGCTGGGTTTGGGCTGATTTCTTTCTTTCTTTCTTTTTCTTTCTTTTTTTTTTAAGTCACTTCTTTGTCTGCGTGATGATCATTTTTAACCACATCTTCTGTTTTTTCCCCCCTTTCTCTTCCAGATAAGAATGGAAGTAAAAATCTGGGAAAATTTATTTCCTCTCCCATGAAAGAGAAAGGAAACATTCAACTCTCTTATTCAGATGGCGATGATTGTGGTCATGGCAAGAAAATAAAAACTAATATCACACTTGTATGTAAGCCAGGTAAAAATTTTAAAAAAGATGAAATCTTTTCTGGCTTCTGCCAGAGGTCCTGCATTCTTCATATCTCTGTTCCTCATCAGTCACTGCAAAGCTGATCAGACAGATTGGCATGGTGTTAAGCATTTTGAGTTCCAGACTCTGGCGGTGGGAGATAGATAGGTCATTTGGAATTTTTCCCTCATCCCCTCCTCAAAACCAAATCAGAAATGGAGAAACCAGACGGTGTCAGAAGGGAGTTGTGGGTCTCAGCGCTGTATCCTCTTCCTCGGGACTGATACGCGGCCAGTCATGTGGTTACTTAACTTCCTTCAAAGGGGAAAAAAATCATAAATGGTTTAAAACATTGCCCGTGATCTCACCACTTAAACACAATGTTAATTTTCATTACCTTTATTTATAGGTGTATGTTGTTTTTACCAAGTCAAAATTTTTATGGTAACAAATCTTAATGTTTCTCAAAGTGTAGTATTTTGTAAATACTTTTCTATGTTTCACAGTTCCATTAATAATTTTTAGGAACTTCCTTGTTGACATGGTGTGGTTTTACTATTTTTGAACATTTTCCTTATTGTTGGATTAATAGCACGTTTCCAGTGTTGCTAATTGTGCTATTATGTATCCTCTCTCTACCTCCCATTGAAATATTTCCTTTGGATAAGTTCCCAGCTGTGGGATAAAGTCAGAAGCTAGGGTCATTTTGTTTGTTTGTTTTATATGGTAAAATATACAACATAACGTAAAATGTACCATCTTAACTGCTTTTAAGTGTGTAGCTTGGTGACATTGTTGTGTAATACCACCACCATCCATCTCCAGAACTTTTTCATCCTCCCAGACTGAAACTCAGTTCCCATTAAACACGAGCTCTCCATTCCCTCTCTTCTACTTTTTGTCTCTACGGATTTGACCGTTCTAGATACCTCATATAGGTGGAATGCTACAGTATTTGTAGGGCTGTTTTTTGACCCTTCTATGCATTATACCTCATTTCCCACTGTCCCTTCCAAGTCTACTTCTAGCAGAGAAGAATGAGGTAAGATATTTTAGGAATGAATGGATTAGTGATGCCCATCTCTTTTCCCCATTGACAGGTGATCTGGAAAGTGCACCAGTGTTGAGAACTTCTGGGGAAGGCGGTTGCTTTTATGAGTTTGAGTGGCACACAGCTGCGGCCTGTGTGCTGTCTAAGACAGAAGGGGAGAACTGCACGGTCTTTGACTCCCAGGCAGGTCTGTGTCCGAGCAGGACCTCTGCTTTAATGTGACTTGGAACCACTTAAGGTTTTTTCCTTAACATTCTGTGTGAGGTTTTCAAGGTAACCCGCCTTAGAATTTTATTCATGCTGTTTGAACAAAATTCTGAACATCCGATGTTTGAGGCTTATTTGAGATACTGAAAATACTATCTTAAATTCATTATTGAGGTGGTTTTGCTGAATGCAAAACTTTCGGAACACAAGGGAATAAATTACGTTTGAAAAGGCTTTCGTGTGAATTCTAGGCAAGAAACCTCTCTGAGGGAGGCCTTACAAGAAGGCCATAATATCATGCTCATCCTACTTTGAACATGCTGTTGTTTATTAGCCCAGCAGTTATGGGCTTTGAATAGCGCTTTAGGCTAACCCAGTAGAAGGGAATGGTGGAGTTGGATCCATCTCCAAGGAAAATATTAGTAATCGCGGTTCTGGTGGCCTCAAGGGGCAGCGTCTCTTCTGCCTCCTCCACTTCTTCCTGCCATTGGGAACCTCCTGGGAAGAACCTCTCCCTTTCAAACTGTGGGGTGAGACCACTCTGTTAACTGTCGGACTGACCTTCCATACTTTTATTGTTTTTATTCTTTCTTAGGGTTTTCTTTTGACTTATCACCTCTCACAAAGAAAAATGGTGCCTATAAAGTTGAGACAAAGAAGTATGACTTTTATATAAATGTGTGTGGCCCGGTGTCTGTGAGCCCCTGTCAGCCAGACTCAGGAGCCTGCCAGGTGGCAAAAAGGCAAGTAGCTTCTCAGTTCTGTTTCATTCTTAGGCATTATATGCTAAGAAATATTATTTTCAGGAATAGGTGTGTTCTCACTTAATGTCATTGCTTTATGACAAGCATTTAAATACTGATGAGACCTGGTCTGAAAACTGAAGGATGTTAGGAGTTTAATTTCCCAGAGAAAGGAGCAGGCCCATCCTTGGGAAAGAAAGGTGGATTGAGGTCATGCCTCACTTCTGCACATTTTGTGCTTCTCAGTGCCTAGATATCTCTGTGCGTATTTCTGCATTCTGCGTAACTGCAGTTCAAATGAAGTGAGTTGTCTAAACCAGCGGTGCCAAGAGGAGATTTGGGTCCCAGTGTTCCTGCTGCCGTTGGAGACCTTGTGTGGGTTCCTGTGGTCTGCAGCCCGGGCCTGGTTCTGGTGACTCCTCACGTCGCTCACGGGCCCTCCCTTCAGTGTGGCAGCCTTGGAGTGCTTCTGCCCCTCAGGTCTTTGCTGAGAGAAATGTGTGTTTATTTCAGTGATGAGAAGACTTGGAACTTGGGTCTGAGTAATGCGAAGCTTTCATATTATGATGGGATGATCCAACTGAACTACAGAGGCGGCACGCCCTATAACAATGAAAGACACACACCGAGAGCTACGCTCATCACCTTTCTCTGTGATCGAGACGCGGGGGTGGGCTTCCCTGAATATCAGGTAGGAATGTTTGTCCCTCATCGCGCTCCCTGAGGATACTCATGCCTGTGGTGGGCCTTTCATTTAAGCAGAGCTTGTATCAGTCTGGGTTTCCGGCCAAATCATCACCGTGATTAGATTTGCCAGGGTGCCTGGGCAGTATTAGTATTTTAAGCTGTTTATTTAGTGGGTTGTGCACCTTAATAACAGCCCACAAGCCTGTCAGTTTTGGGTACAAAACATACAAAAGCATTAAAAAAATCCTGAATTAACCCCCAGTTAGCAGAGGCTAAATTTTCGTCCTGATTTGTTACTGGACAATCTTCCTTTTAATAAAATGAAGGGAGATGGGCAGACTAAGCTTTTCTTCACAGTTTCTCATTGGGAACATTGCTCTTGTCCTTTTTTGAATCCTGGTTTTATGTCACGTGTCTTTCTCTTTTTGCCATCCCTCCGCGCATCTGCCGTGGATTAGGAAGAGGATAACTCCACCTACAACTTCCGGTGGTACACCAGCTATGCCTGCCCGGAGGAGCCCCTGGAATGCGTAGTGACTGACCCCTCCACGCTGGAGCAGTACGACCTCTCCAGGTGAGGCAGAGTCAGCTGCTCTGTTTTTGGCCTGGTACAGATGCTGAGGTTGCAAGTGTTGCTGGTGAGCGTGTGACTGAGCTGATGATGGGGAGTGATGCTGGCTGTGGGGCTGCAGGACCAAGGCGGGGCATTTTCAGCAGAGTGAATTCTAATAACAGTCTGGTCGCCTTTGGGATAGCAACCAGTCTTGGCCACAGCAGAGCCTCAGCCTTTAGCTTCATCATTTAAAACAATGACTGTCAGTGCAGAGGCACGGGGGACAGTTAAGGTCCACTGCATACTGAGTTTAGCGAAGGTGGAGTGTAATCCTGGTGCGTCATGCGCCCAGACAAGCCAACTCCTGGTAGTGTGATTGGTGGAGCATGTTTTATTTGGTAGCTTTACTTCCCCAACTACATAGAAATAAATGAGACTGAAATGTGTAAGCTCTTTAAAAGCATATAGATTTTGCTTTGAAATTTTAGTCTGGCAAAATCTGAAGGTGGCCTTGGAGGAAACTGGTACGCCATGGACAACTCAGGGGAACATGTCACGTGGAGGAAATACTACATTAACGTGTGTCGGCCTCTGAATCCAGTGCCGGGCTGCAACCGATATGCATCGGCTTGCCAGATGAAGTATGAAAAAGATCAGGTGAGTCTGTTTTCACTGCTTGTCTCCTTTGCCCTCCTAATTCCATGACTTAGTGGGAGGAGGTGGTTATTCTGGGACATCCAGATCAAAGGCAGCACAGCTGCTCGAGAGAAACCCTCTGAGTAGGAGTGGGGCCTCCGTGTGAACTCATCTGCCTCTTGTAGGAGCAGAAGTGTGTCACACAGGAATCATTGTTCACATGGAGAATGCTGTGTTGCAGACTTTTGATCACACAAAGGGCAGAGGAAGCACCGAATGGTTATGTCTAGCCTGAATTCAAAAGTGTCTTTAGGTGCTTTCAGCAGACACCTGTGAAAAAGAGAGTTTTGCTTCCAAAAGCTCTTGCTTCTGGATTGATTAGGGGGAAAAACCGATTTGGGAGAGTTGCTGTGGATGAACCAGATTCAAGCACGCGCTCTCATTCGCTGCAGTTCGTCCCTGGGTTGAATGCAGTCACCGCCAGAACATTTACCCGTCTCCTGTGGTCGTTGTACGTGGTGAATCTTAAAAGAGGTGTCTCTGGAAATCTGTATTGGCTTCTGTAAAAATAGCATGTTGGGAATGTACTTTTCTTGGTGTATGCTAATGGCAGCTTGGAGGTTTTTGAAAGGAAGGTGGCAAGTGTGCTCTGGTGGTTAGGAATCGAGTTCCTGGTTGTGTTTACCTCTGCACATGTGTGTTCTTTACTGGAGCAATGAGTTCAGTGTATAGTCAGTCCTCTTTATTCACAGATTCTGCATCTGTGAACTTGCCTACTTGAGAACACGTGTAACTCCAAAATCACCATGCGGAACACCTTCTCAGTCATTGTTGGAACGAGTGTAGTGGCCCAATGTGCATAGTACCCGACAAGCCTGTTCTGGTTGAAGTTGAACAGGGGGACACTCTGGCCTCTTGTTTCTGCCTCACCCTGAGATGAGCAGGGGATGGAGAGGGCAGGGCAGTGCAGTGCAAAAGCTCCAGCCCTGGGGCCAGTTGGACGGGGTCCGAATTCCAACTCTGGCATCTCAACTCAGAGATGCTCCAGAGCTGGAACTTCCGCACTGCACTGCCTGGTAAGGTCTCCCTAAGAGAAGTTTCTTGCCTAGAATTCACACTAAAGCCTTTTCAAACATGACTTGCTCCCTTGTGTTCTGAAAGTTTAGTGGGGCAGCCTTAGGTGAGCCACTTAATACTCCTTAGCCTCGTTTTTCCTTCTGTAAAATAGAGAGAGTAGAATCTGTCAGCATGAGTTGTCTTGGGATTTCAGATTTATAATCTGTGTGTAATAGGTTTGTTTGCCTGATGTGCGGCCAGTCAGTACACCGAGACATTGGGGATTACAGCCGAGAAAGAGTTTAATTGTAGGGCAGGCGAATGAGGAGATGAGAAGAAACCTCAAATTCACCTCCCTAAGGAATTTGGGTTGAGGGACTTAAGGGGTTTGGAGCGGGCCAAGGTGTGGGGATTGTTTATTGGTAGAAGAGTGCAGGGTGAAGTCATCGGATGGGGAGATGAAGAAACTGCATTTGGTTCCCTGTAGGGAGGTCTTCATAGTGGTTAGTGTCAGCCGTTCCACCGGAATTCAGGATCTGAAGAACATCTTACACGATTCTTGAACGAAAGCCTTATGATTCCAATGCCAGTGATTCTTTCTGTAGCAATAATGGGGATGTGACTAGTATCTAGTGCTACATGACTTTCAGTTACAGGCCAGCATGCAGCCTGATTGGTGCTTAATTGCATGCCTGGAACGCAGCATGCAGTTGTTGTTAACTCTTTGAGGATGGTTTCCTATTCCATATGTAATAAGGGGATTTCCCCAGGAGCAGTGGTTCTGTATTCAATAATTCATTGTTTGCTGCAGCTTTATAGAATGTAACCACCACCAATAACGAATCGACTGTATCTTCAGGGGGAAAAGCCTAACAAGACTGGTTTTCTTGCAGGGCTCCTTCACTGAAGTGGTTTCCATCAGTAACTTGGGAATGGCAAAGACCGGCCCGGTGGTTGAGGACAGTGGCAGCCTCCTTCTGGAATACGTGAATGGGTCGGCCTGCACCACCAGCGATGGCAGACAGACCACATATACCACGAGGATCCATCTCGTCTGCTCCAGGGGCAGGCTGGTAAGGCGCTGCTGCTGGCTGGTGACCTTCACTGCTGCATTTTTTGACTGAGCGTTGCCTTATGTGTCTCTTAACAGCAGCAGTCTTGGGGTGGGTGGCGGAGCTAGGCCAGTCTTAGTTCTGCTTAAGGTCAGTGTGCGGTATATATGTTCACAGGCAGGGAGTGATTTGTGGTACCTTCATGGCTGCGATTTCTGAAGTGTAAGCCTCATCTTTTGCTGCGGAGTTTGAGGCTCTGGTGACATACACTGTTTCCTGGATTTTTTTTCTGAGTCGTACAGACATTATCTTGCCTCTTAGTTCTTGTGAGTTGAGGATCGTGGCAGTGGAACGGGGCTTAGAGATAGTTTGGTCCTGTAGGGGCCAAGGGAAAGCTTCCCTTTCACCCTTTGAAGTTTCCCTGAAAATCAGCTGTCAACAGGAGAAAAGACATTAAAATTTTGACGTGCATAGCACCGGGGAATAAATAGCGGGAGAAAGATGACCCAGTAGCCTAATGCAACACAGAAGGTTATGTACCCTATTTCACAGGGGAGAGGGAGATAGGGGATGTAGACAGTTCTTTTGACCGGGCAGCAAATGATTATTTGGGAGAAAGAATGGACAGAAATTAACTTGCAAATGATTCTCTTTGGAGCCTGAATGAGGAAGGCATTATCTTGTGCACAAGTCTGTCCAGGTGTGATTGCTGTCCTCAGTCTTCTTTTGTGGGATAGATAATGAGATTTCCGAGTTTCTTTTGGAAAGAAGCCTTCTTGGTCAGGTAAGGAAATTCCAGAGAAAGTCTCTCCCTGTGCTTGAGGGTGGAGGTAACAAGGCACGGTTCAAAGGATGACCTCGATTCTCAGGCAGCTTCTCAGCATGTCAAAGCACAGATCCTTGGGGTATTGCTTTCTGAGCCCCAGCAGTCCAAACCACAAAGACCACAGATAGGAATCTGAGGCTTGGTATAGCTCAGGCCTATGGGTAAACGATGAGGGCTGTATGTGTAATACAAAACAGGAATAAGAAATTAAGGCTGAGGGCTGGGCACAGTGGTTCAGATCTAACCCAGCACTGTGGAAGGCCAACATGGGAAGATCACTCACTTGAGGACAGGAATTGGTGACCAGCCTAGGCAACATAGTGAGACCCCATCTACAAAAAATTAAAAAAAAAATTTAGGCAAGTGTGGTGGCTCATGCCTGTAGTCCCAGTTACTCTGGAGGCTGAGGCAGGAGGATTCCTTGAGCCCAGGAGGTTGAGGATTCAGTGAGCCATGATTGCACTGCAGCCTGGGAGACAAAGCGAGCCCGTCTCAAAAAAAAAAAAATTGGGAGGCAGAGGTAGGAGGATTGTTTGAGCCCAGGAGTCTCAGACTAGCCTGGGCAACCTAGTGAGACCCCATCTCTACAAAAAATTAGCCAAGTGTGGTGGTGTGCACCTGTAGTCCTGGCTACTTGGGAGGCTGAGGTGGGAGGATCACTTGAGCCCAGGAGGCAGAGATTGCAGTGAGCTGAGGATGTGCTACTACACTGCAGCCCCTTGGCAACAGAGCAAGATCCTGTTTCAAAATAGTAATCATATAAACAACTTCAGCAAAGTCTCAGGATACAAAATCAATGTGCAAAAATCACAAGCATTCCTATACACCATTAACAGACAAAGAGAGCCAAATCATGAGTGAACTCCCATTCACAATTGCTACAGAGAGAATAAAATACCTAGGAATCCAACTTACAAGGGATGTGAAGAACCTCTTCAAGGAGAACTACAAACCACTGCTCAAGGAAATAAAAGAGGACACAAACAAATGGAAGAATATTCCATGCTCATGGATAGGAAGAATCAGTGTCATGAAAATGGCCATACTGCCCAAAGTAATTTGTAGATTCAATACCATCCCCATCAAACTACCAATGGTTTTCTTCACAGAATTGGAAAAAACTACTTTAAAGTTCATATGGAACCAAAAAAGAGCCCACATTGCCAAGACAATCCTAAGCAAAAAGAACAAAGCTGGAGGCATCATGCTACCTGACTTCAAACTATGCTACAAGGCTACAGTAACCAAAACAGCATGGTACTGGTACAAAACAGATATATAGACCAATGGAACAGAACAGAGTCCTCAGAAATAACACCACACATCTACAACCATCTGATCTTTGACAAACCTGACAAAAACAAGAAATGGGGAAAGGATTCCCTATTTGATAAATGGTGCTGGGAAAACTGGCTAGCCATATGTAGAAAGCTGAAACTGGATCCCTTCCTTACACCTGAGACAAAATTAATTCAAGATGGATTAAAGACTTAAATGTTAGACCTAAAACCATAAAAACCCTACAAGAAAACCTAAGCAATACCATTCAGGACATAAGCATGGGCAAGGACTTCATGACTAAAACACCAAAAGCAATGGCAACAAAAGCCAGAATAGACAAATGGGATCTAATTAAACTAAAGACCTTCTGCACGGCAAAAGAAGCATAGATGAAGCTGGAAACCATCATTCTCAGCAAACTGTCAGAAGGACAGAAAACCAAACACTGCATGTTCTCACTTATAGGTGGGAATTGAACAATGAGATCACTTGGACACACGGTGGGGAACATCACACACCAGGGCCTGTTGGGGGCTGGCGGGGAGGGATAGCATTAGGAGAAATACCTAATGTAAATGATGAGTTGATGGGTGCAGCAAACCAACATGGCACATGTATACCTATGTATCAAACCTGCATGTTGTGCACATGTACCCTAGAACTTAACATATAATTTAAAAAAGGTATTAAAAATAATAATAATAAAATGAATTAAGGCTAGGAGGTAGAGGAGGTGAGTGGGATTGATGTTGGCCCTGAGTTCCTTAGCCAGGGGACAACAGCAGACTGTGTGGAGTTTGCTCTGCTCTTCTCTCCATGGAAATGCTTTGGGGCCATTTTATACAGTCCCAATTGCTTCTGTTTTTTAATTGGGGTAAAATATATATAACATTAAACTGACCATTCTGACTGTCTTTGGGTTACATATATTATACACATCTCTGGTGTCCTGTATTTATCACCAGTATCCATGTCCAGGACTTTTACAGGGTCTTGCTGTGTCACCCAGGCTAGCGTGTAGTGGGTGTAATCATTGCTCACTGAATCACTGCAGCCTCGACTTCCTGGGCTCAAGTGACCCTGTCACCTCAGCCTCCTGAGTAGCTGGAACTACAGGTGGAGTTACCTGTAGTTATCAAAATGGTTTTTAAATTTTTTGAAGAGATGGGGGGTCTGTCTATGTGGCCCAAGCTGGTCTTAGAACTCCTAGATTCAAGCAGTCCTCCTGCCTCAGCTTCCTAAAGTGCTGGGATTATAGGTATGAGCCACCATACACAGCCTGGAAGTTTTTTGATGGTCTCAAATCTAATTTGGAAAGGAGAGCTTTATTTCTCATAAAGATTTGCAGCCTTCAGGGTGGCCATTTCTGACAGGCTGGGAAGTGTAGCCTCAGGCCAGAAGCCAGAAACAAGCACTGGGAGGGAGGAAGACTAAGACACGAATGGATGCTGAACAGGTTAGTCAAGTATACATATTCAGCAGGTTACAGGAGCAGCTATGCATATTCACGAAGGGATGGCACACACATGCGTGGTAGGCAACATGTATGCAGCATGTGTCCCCATGTTCATTTTGGATTGAAGACATAACATTTAAATATATTACAGTTGGGCCCTGTATGTCGAAAGGTGAAGCAGAGGACATGAAGGCCCTCTGTGTGCAGCCTCCTTAGAAGGCCAGGACCACCTGGGAGTTGTGGTCTCTTATCAGCAGGGAATGCTGGTCGATTGTTGTGTTGTCAGAACCGCAAAAAGGGATGGACGTTGTCAGGTGGTAGGTTGATACCAGCAGCAGAGTCTTTCAAAAGGGTCGGCTTCTGTTTAGCACTTAGGGAAGAAAGCCTAGTGGTTAACGAGGAAAGGGGTGTAATGTGGTATGTCTCACCTCCCACCCCGTCATGGACAGGAATGCAATTTTTAAGTTTCTCTGGAGTCCCCTTGGCTAAGAGTGGGGTGTGTTCAGTCAGTTATGGGGCTTAGGATTTTATTTTCATTTCTTATTACCTGTAGTTTTAGGTTTATACCAGGGTCATGTGTTTTTGAGAAATTATCAAATGGTTAGGAGAGTGGAGAGACTGGAAGCCATGTTCATTATCAACTAAATTATTAACAATCCCTTGTTAAGGGTGTGTGGCAGCTTCCTCAAGCCCCACTGAAATGAGCCAGCAGGATGCGTTCTTTCCCTGCAGTGGCCCAGTGGACGCTGCGTCACTCACCTGCCTGGTCTGCTTTGTCATTGGCTAACACACTCTTTTTCCTGAGAGACACTTCCTTTAGAGTTGAAGATCTCGGTGATCAGGGAATGAATGACGGGCAGGCTGAGCTTGGCCCATGCTCTCTGCGGGAGGTGTTCTACCCAGGTTGTACACACTCTCCTTGGGTTCACCTGAGCTTGGGCCGCCCACTTCTTCTCTCAGTCTCAGGAAGGATTCAGGTTTGGTGTTCCACGGGGAGATGCCTAGGTTGCCCAGTTCAGCCTGCTGGTCTGTTTTGGGCACGTCTGTGCATTCCCTGCCTGTGGACTGCCCCCTCCTTCTCTGGTTTCTTGTTGCCATTGAGACACTGGGTAGTTCCAGAAAGTTCTTGGACCCTTGGTTTTCCAGCTTTTCTGTGATACCATATTTAGTTTACAGAGTAACTTCACATTGTTGTCGTGTCTCTCAGCACTCATATAGGGCCTGCTGCACAGCAGCAGCACAGGAAATACACTCACTGAAGGAAGAAAGGGCCACTCTCCCAGGGGTTTGCAGTCACAGAACTTTCACAGGCTAAAGCTCAGTCCCTTTCACAAGCACATTGTGAAGTGGAAGGAGCAGGTGTGTTTTTATTCTACTGCTAGTATTGCTGAGGCCTGGAGTGGGTGGGGGCTTTCAAGGGTAGAGAGCCCTTGACAGCCAAGGGTGTGGACTCAGTGTTAGTGGCTGTTGTTCCTGAACCCGTGACCCTGGGCAGGTGTCTTAACTTCCTTGTGCCTCAGTTTTCTCATTTGTAGGCTGTGTTTGTGGGTCACTGTGAGGCGCAGTTGAGAAATACTAACAAAACTCATAGTGCAGTCCTGGTGTGTGATAAACACTCCCTGATCGGCAGCTACCATTGCCTGTGTGGTGGTGGTGCTCTCACAAAGCTAATGGCTCTTTGGGGGAGCTTTTTATGGAAACATACACACCGAAGGGCACACAGATGATAACGTGACACAGCTGGGTGAGTGTCCATAAACTACATATCAAGAAAGAACATGCTTCCCCCTAGGAGCCCTCCTGTGCCCTCTTCCTGCCACTGCTGAGCACCCTCCTGACCTCTGACAGCGCAGGCCATTGTTGCCCAATCCTGAGCTGATGTCAGTGAATCCTACGTACCGTTGCCTTTGTGTATGGCTTCTTGCATTCAACTTTTTGTGTAGGGTGCTTTTCAGAACCTTGAGCTCAGACCTAGGTTTGGATCTGAATTCTACCATTTACTGCTGGCACGATTTCTATATTTCTGAATATCCAAGCGTAGGAGATTATTTTGTCTTCATAGGGAGAATGAGAACATTAAATTCTAATTAGGTAATGCACATTAAGTGCCTAGCTTATTGGCTGACTCATAATAAACATCTAGCAGATTTTGGCTATTTTTATGTCTCAGGCGAGTATTCTTTTGGTTCTATCAAGTTCCATGTTACTGTATTGACTTTTACCCTGGATTTGCCCATTCAGAACAGCCACCCCATCTTTTCTCTCAACTGGGAGTGTGTGGTCAGTTTCCTGTGGAACACAGAGGCTGCCTGTCCCATTCAGACAACGACGGATACAGACCAGGTACGTGTGCTTTCACCTGGCCCTTGTGCTGAGCTGCCTGCTGGACATCCTCAACTCACCCCAGTGTTCCAGCTCTGAACCGACCCCTGCCCCTTCTTTCTGAATCAGTTACTACGTTGCATTGACAATGGGTGTCTGCAGGTCACCCAGAGTTCCTCTCCACTCCGCAGCTCCCAGCTCCTGGGATAAGAACCAGGTCCCTCAGTCTTACTCTCTGCTCACTGTAGTTTCCTTCCTTTTGTTTCCATTCCTTTGTGCTTTCCATGTGGCAGTGATATCCTGGTGGGCTCTGGGGCTTCTGCACCACCGGCAGATGTCTGACTAGTTGATACGTCACTCCACACCTAAACCATCTCAGTGCCTGTCCCCTAGAGGGTAGAGCCCGTATGTTTTAATGTGACCCTATCCATAGAGCACAGCCTGCAGGTGTTAATGTGATCCTGTCTATAGTGTAAGGCCTGTGTGTCTCTCACCTGTGCATAGGCCAGAGCCCACAGGTGTTAATGTGATCCTGTCTATAGGGTGAGGCCTGTGTGTCTCACCGTGGCCCTGTGTGTAGGGCAAAGCCCACAGGTGTTAATATGATCCTTTCTATAGGGTGAGGCCTGTGTGTCTCACCGTGGCCCTGTGCATAGGGCAGAGCCCACAGGTGTTAATGTGCCACTTTCTCTCAGTGCCTACTGGCTCCTCCCGCCTTCTGCCCGGGTCCATGCCCTCCACTTGTTGAGTGCACCCTGCAGGGCATAGTAGTAAGCTGCTCAGTGACGTTCTCTCTGACCTCCCCAAGGTAGTGAGTTGTTTTCACAGCACCGTGTATATTTCTTTATGGTGGGACCTGTTTGCCTTCCCACTTCCTGTTCTAAGCTACACTGCAGACTCTGGCAGCAGAGACCAAGGCTTTTCCAAACCAACGGCCCCAGCTCAGGGTCCTGGCTTTGTAACTGCTCAGTGAGGGCAGGATGCCAGGCACCCTGTTCATGGACAGTGTTTCTGGGGCTGTGGCCACCATCTCCTTCTCTGCATTCAGTGGACAGAGGGAGGCCCAGGGCAAAGTTAAATATGGAGAGGAGAGGATATCATTTGACAGTCACGTGGTCATACTTCCCATGATTACCTTAAGGGAATAATTGAGACAGAAAACAGAACATGAGATTTCTTAAGATGTTTATTTTCTTTAAGAAACTAATTTATGAGTCTTATGTTTCCTCTCCAACTTTAGGGAGTAGCAATAGTCTTCTTAGGGAAATGCAGTAGCCTTAACAGCTTCCAGGTGAGTGTAATTTCTGAGTCTGGGCTCACACTTGGTATACTTCAGGGTGGTGTATTTGAAGAGGCTACATGTAGGGCTACATTTTTGATAGGGATTTTGAAAGTAAATGGAGAAACAGTTTTGTCAGGTGCATGCTTGCAGGTTTCTGGAGGTGCTGTATGTATGTTATGTTCCTGTGGAATTGGTTTGAATGCGCCCCTTTTTCCCCATTTTGTTTCCTGTAGGCTTGCTCTATAAGGGATCCCAACAGTGGATTTGTGTTTAATCTTAATCCGCTAAACAGTTCGCAAGGATATAACGTCTCTGGCATTGGGAAGATTTTTATGGTAAGAGCGATATGATGCATTTCCAGTTTGCTTTGAAACGGGGAGAGTGCATTATTGAAGTCACCTGCACGTGGTGATTTGAGAGAATTGCCCAGGCCACTGTGGTGGCAGCTCTTATTCAGAAGGAGATGGGAAAATCCAGATTTAAGGGAAAGATGAAGTAAAACCATTTACCACCATTCTGGCACAGTTCAGACGTGAAGACTGTTATTCTTCAAATAATAAGTTGTTCTCTTTAAGGAAACACTTTCTAAAGGTAGTGCTGAAGCCTGTACTCATTGTCCATTGGTCTCTCCTTACTGTATCTTCACACCAGAGAGCATAATTGACTTCATTTTTACAACTATAATATAATAATTTTTAATGGAATGATAACAAATTTAAGAAATGTAGGGTACCACTTTATATTTACTTGTAATTAACATGATTTCAATGATACATACTTTCTCATAATTGAAAATATTATAACATTATGACTTCTATGTCTTCCCTCTCTTATATATGGTACATTATTACATGCAGTAGATCTTACGCATTTATAGATACGGGGATGTATGAATTTAAATGATGTATAGATACTAAACCTTAAAGGCAGTTTATAGATACTGCCCTTTGGACTTATGTACTAACTGTACTAACATGCCAGAAAGTGGAAAGTTGGCAAGTTAACTAACAAATAAGAAACGTTTAACCTAGTGGGATTTGGAGTTGCTAGGGTTCTTGTCTATGGTGAGATACGAGGCATAAATTTGTTTGTATGGCTCTTACCGTCTGACCTGCAGTTTAATGTCTGCGGCACAATGCCTGTCTGTGGGACCATCCTGGGAAAACCTGCTTCTGGCTGTGAGGCAGAAACCCAAACTGAAGAGCTCAAGAATTGGAAGCCAGCAAGGCCAGTCGGAATTGAGAAAAGCCTCCAGCTGTCCACAGAGGGCTTCATCACTCTGACCTACAAAGGGCCTCTCTCTGCCAAAGGTGAGCTCAGAGCCATGTTGTTTTGTAGCTAAAAAGGGCCCTGGTGGCTCTGTGGCTGGCCATGCACCTTCCTGAGTGTAGGATGTGCACACTCCCCCGCCACCATGGGCTGTGCTGTCCACCTTGCTGCAGGAGCCATCACGGTGGTCTTCCTGCGTTTGACCTCGCAGAATACAGGGGTCCCGTTATCCGCGGCTTCACTTTCTGTGGTATCACATGGTCCGAAAATAATAAGGTATTTTGTGAGAAAGAATGAGAGAAACCACATTCACGTAACTGTCATTACAGATATTGTTACAGTTGTTCTGTTTTATTGTTGATCTCTTGCTGTGCCTAGCTTACAAATTGAGCTTCATCCTCTGTATGTGTGTATAGGAAACAGCATAGTATATATAGGGTTCTCAATTTCAGGCATTCACTGTGGGTCTCGGAACATATCCCCCCGCAGATAAGGGGGGCTGCTGTAGCCTGTATTCAACACAGCAGTCAGAGTGATGTTTCTGAAACATCACATCATATCACTTCCCAGCTCAGAGCCCTCGGAGGCTCTGCACGGTACCTAGAGTAGAAGCCAGTGTCCACAGTATGGCCATGGGACGCCCGTGGGGGCTCTCTGAGATGATCACCCCCTGCTCTTCCCGCTCAGCCCGCTGGCCTCCCTGTTTCTGATATAAACAAAGTGCACTGTCCCCCACCCTCCCCTCTTGAATCTTTGTACTTGCTTCTCACTCTGCAACCAGCACAGCTGCAGGCAGGGGTTTTCGTCTGCTTCATTCATTCCGATACATGGTAGGAACTTAGTATTTGTTCAATAAGCCAACGAATTAGAGTTACATTGTCTTCTAATGCTTGGATTGGTAAACTCGTGGGATTTAAATATTTTCTGGAAGAGTAGGAATGCCAGGATGTTAGGCTCATGGTAGAAACCTGTCATAACATAGGCCGCTGTTGCAATGTGTAAAGCTGTCATCACATAGGCCACCATTGCAGTGAGTGTGTAAACCTGTCATAACACAGGCCACCGTTGCAGTGAGTGTGTAAACCTGTCATCACATAGGCCACCATTGGAGCGAGTGTGTAAACCTGTCATAACACAGGCCACCATTGCAGTGAGTGTGTAAACCTGTCATCACATAGGCCACCATTGGAGCGAGTGTGTAAACCTGTCATCACATAGGCCACCATTGGAGCGACTGTGTAAACCTGTCATAACACAGGCCACCGTTGCAGTGTGTAAACCTGTTGTAACACAGGCCACCATTGCAGTGAGCGTGTAAACCTGTCATAATATAGGCCACTGTTGCAGCGAGTGTGACCACTTTGTTCATGTCGAGTCCCTCGATACACACTTGGTGCCCTGGTGTCATTGTTCCCACGAACGGCTGTGAAGCTTGTTGCCAGTGGCGGCCTTGTCCTGTTGCTGCACTGTGCTTGTGGGCTGCGCCATGAATACTGTTCTGTCTCTTAAAATCTGGGCCTTCTTGCTTTACAGGTACCGCTGATGCTTTTATCATCCGCTTTGTTTGCAATGATGATGTTTACTCAGGGCCCCTCAAATTCCTGCATCAAGATATCGACTCTGGGCAAGGGATCCGAAACACTTACTTTGAGTTTGAAACCGCGTTGGCCTGTGTTCCTTCTCCAGTGGACTGCCAAGTCACCGGTAAGGCCGTGCGGCCTAAGAACTGAGAGGCCGGTCAAGAGTCAGTGTGTGTGTGAGTGGATATGAAGGTGTGTTTCTGTGTGTATGTATATTTGTGTGTGTGTGGTGTGTATGCTTGGTTTTGCAGGCAGTGTGACATTTCTGTTATATATTCTCTTTGAATGATGCCTAGAGTTGTAATGTTTTTCTTGAAGAGAATCTGACTATATAGTTAATGGTTTTAAGCTATCTTTTGGGATCAGATACATCTTAAGAACAGAGAAGAAAATGCAGAGGAAACACATTTCGCATGTACTGTCAGAGCTTCTTATTTGAGGGTGAAAAAAAAAGAAAAAGATGTTAAACTCTCTAAGCTGTGCCCTGGAAGCTGACAGTGTATACAGGAGACCTTGACCTCTGGGATTGACCCTGCCCGCTCTGCAACAGTGGTACTTCCTTGTCAAGGGCAGTGGGGGTTTGGCTTTTTTCTTTAAAGAGTCTTTAGGGTCTCACTATGTTGCCCAGGCTGGCCTTGAACTCCTGGTCCTAAGTGATCCTCCTGCCTCAGCCTCCAAAGTAGCTGACTACAGGCGCATGCCACCAGGCCCGGCTGTGAAGGGCAGTTTTGAGGGACAGAGTGGGTGTGTTTTGTAGGCAAAGCCTCTCAGCCTCCCGTGGATTTCCTTATCCTCACAGTTAGGAATGCCAGGTTCACGCCTCCTCAGGGCTTATTCAGGGTGAAAGGCAGTTCTTGAGTGCTCACAAGGAGGCAGAGTTCTCCAGCGTGGTTTTTTGTTGTGTTTCAGACCTGGCTGGAAATGAGTACGACCTGACTGGCCTAAGCACAGTCAGGAAACCTTGGACGGCTGTTGACACCTCTGTCGATGGGAGAAAGAGGACTTTCTATTTGAGCGTTTGCAATCCTCTCCCTTACATTCCTGGATGCCATGGTGAGTTCTGCTTGGTCTCTTGATTGGCGTCTGTTCATTTTATTAGAGCATTTGACTCAAGGTCATCGCCTTCCTCATGCCCAAACCACTTATTCTGTTCTTCCAGGCAGCGCAGTGGGGTCTTGCTTAGTGTCAGAAGGCAATAACTGGAATCTGGGTGTGGTGCAGATGAGTCCCCAAGCCGCGGCGAATGGATCTTTGAGCATCATGTATGTCAACGGTGACAAGTGTGGGAACCAGCGCTTCTCCACCAGGATCACGTTTGAGTGTGCTCAGATATCGGTGTGTGTTCAGACCAGCAATGAGATGTTGTCCCTGGGTGACTCCATTTCCCATTTCCCTTGAACCTCTGAATCTTCTATCTTGTTTAAAACTTGCCTGTGTTTTTGTGGAGTTTCAGCCATTGCTAGGGTTTGACGAGAATGCACTCATTTCTTCAGGTCTTAAATGTTTAATAAATGTTACGTAGTTTGCACATGGAGGTCAAAGATTGGGTACTAACTGTGGCTATCATTTATTTAAATTTTTTTTTTTTTTTTTGAGATGGAGTCTTACTCTGTCACCCAGGCTGGAGTGCAGTGGTGCAATCTTGGCTCACTGCAACCTCTGCCCCCCAGGTTCAAGTGATTCTCCTGCCTCAGCCTCCCGAGTAGCTGGGATTACAGGCACCTGCCACCACGCCCAGCTAACTTTTGTGTTTTTAGTAGAGACGGGGTTTCACCATCTTGGCCAGGCTGATCTTGAACTCCTGAACTTGTGATCCACCCGTCTCGGCCTCCCAAAGTGCTGAGGTTACAGGTGTGAGCCACCGTGCCCGGCCCCATTTGATTAATTTTTAAAATAAACAGGAAACAAATCAGGCTGCTGATTTATATTACAGGGCTCACCAGCATTTCAGCTTCAGGATGGTTGTGAGTACGTGTTTATCTGGAGAACTGTGGAAGCCTGTCCCATTGTCAGAGTGGAAGGTAGGACTGGGCCTGTCCCTACGAGTCATTTTAAATGTATAGAGTAGCAGACGTTCTGAACGATGCCTTAGATATGAGACCGTGTGATAACAGCCATAGCTGGGGTCATGAGACACACGCTAGAGGGAGGATAATTTCTTTTCCTTGAGCTTTTTTTTTACTGAAGCATATTGCTAATTTCACGAGTGACATTTTCCTTGTGTGCCTGGATTGATGGGATTTTGGCGTCTGACGCTTGAAGACACTAATGTGGGGTTTGGTTTTGTGTTGTTTGATGAAGCAAGTCTTTATTCGGGGACCTAGACTTTCCTAGAAAGCTGTTTGCCAGGCGATTTGTATTATATATAAACAAAATCATGTGGAAATGGCTTTTAATGTCCATTTATAGCTGGTATTTACCTAACCAAAAATTGTAAAAGTTTTTTTTTTTTTTTGAGACCGAGTTTTGCTCTGTTGCCAGGCTGGAGTGTAATGGCGCCATCTCGGCTCACTGCAACCTCTGCCTCTTGGGTTCAAGTGATTCTCCTGCCTCAGCCTCCTGAGTAGCTGGGACTACAGGGTGCCTGCCACCATGCCCAGCTAATTTTTGTATTTTTAGGAGAGACGGGGTTTCACCATGTTGGCCAGGATGGTCTAGATCTCTTGACCTAGTAATCCACCCGCCTCGGCCTCCCAAAGTGCTGGGATTACAGGCGTGAGCGACTGCGCCCGGCCATTTGTAAAGCTTTTTGCTTGAAAATGTGAATGCGTGTGTGGTTGCAGTTGCCCTTCACTTCTTCCATGTTCTTGAAGGGGACAACTGTGAGGTGAAAGACCCAAGGCATGGCAACTTGTATGACCTGAAGCCCCTGGGCCTCAACGACACCATCGTGAGCGCTGGCGAATACACTTATTACTTCCGGGTCTGTGGGAAGCTTTCCTCAGACGTCTGCCCCACAAGTGACGAGTCCAAGGTGGTCTCCTCATGTCAGGAAAAGCGGGAACCGCAGGGATTTCACAAAGTGGCAGGTACCATTGTTTGTCGTTTTCCTTTTGTTGCAAAGGAATGGAATTAAAATATTAAAATATTTTGCTGAAGATGAATTTTCCCTTGAGTCAGAAACATGAGTGTTCTACTGTAAAAAAAAAAAAAAAGCATATTAATGATATTTCGGATTTTGCTTGATTTTCTTAAACAGAGTACATACTGAAGGATGTTGGTAGAGCATGTCTATTTTATTCTTAGTTAGCCATGCCAGTTACTGACTCTAAGGTCATATTTCTCTTCTTTATTACAACATTGGGACACAGTGAGCTAGCCAGTGTTGGATGTTCTGGGGTAGTACTTGATAGCATTGAGTCACAGGGAACGCATTTAGTACGAGGTTTGGCTGTAGAAATTACAGGGCACGCTGTTGGTCATTCATGCTGTTTCAGCAGTTGGGCAAGATTTAAATACATTTAGGAACTTGTAAAAATGAAGTCAAAGTAGCTGGTGGTGAGTACGTGGACAGCCCTCAGGCACAGTGGAGAAAGTGACATTCCCTTAGGTGATGAGGCTAAGGAATGCCTCATGTCATCATACACGGGTCAGTCTGTGACGTTGCCGCAGCCTTGGACAAGGGGAAGCCTGATTTTATTCCCAAAGTGTAATGTGACAGGAGTGCATGGTATGGTGCTGGGAGGCCAGGGATACTTTGTCCCACACTCTTCAGGGTGTGTGGTGTCACATGTCTTAGGCTAAGTTTGACAGCCTAGGGACCCGAACCAAACCTTGTTTAATGTTCTTCTTTACAGGTCTCCTGACTCAGAAGCTAACTTATGAAAATGGCTTGTTAAAAATGAACTTCACTGGGGGGGACACTTGCCATAAGGTTTATCAGCGCTCCACAACCATCTTCTTCTACTGTGACCGCGGCACCCAGCGGGTGAGCATGTACCGACGGCCCTCAGCGGGGTCTTCTCCCCACTCTCAGGCTGCTGGGATCGTATTAGAAAGAATCTGTCCTCAGATCTCATCAAATCTCCTGGTTAACTCAGTTTAAAATAACCATTTACAGAAAATATGTTGAAACTTTCATCAGTTAGTATTGATTTTCATGAACGTAACCATTCTTCACTATTTTCATTCTTAAAACTCAAAGCATAAACTAAAGTTTTGCATTCTCACTTTTATATATGTGCCTCTTAACTTTTTTAGCCAGTATTTCTAAAGGAGACTTCAGATTGTTCCTACTTGTTTGAGTGGCGAACGCAGTATGCCTGCCCACCTTTCGATCTGACTGAATGTTCATTCAAGTAAGTCCATGGATGTGTTGTCTCTTTTGGACAGACTAACTTGGTATGATTTTGCTTTAATAATTAGTGGTCTTGGGTGCAGGGGATTAGATTAGTCAGTTAATTTACCTAGGACTCGGTTTGCTCATATTAAAATGAGGAGTCGGGCTAGGTTAACTCTCAGCTCCGTCACCACCTGGAGCTGCTGTGGTGACTGCATGGGGAAGGGATTGGAGCTGAAGCAGAGAGTGGACCCCTGGCACTCTTGCGTGATCCACATGTCAGTGAGCAGAGTGGGCCAGGAGCGGTGTGGTGACCCCTGCGATGAAGGGAGGTCTTTGTTGCATGTGATCGTCCACAGAGCTGCTCTCAACAGCTTTGCCAGATCGCCCTCTGGACACCTGGGGTCCCATCCTTAGAGATTTTGGTTTTGTGGGTCTGCGGTTCTGTTTTTTGGAGGGATGCCCTGGCTGTTCTGCCATGTGAAACACCCAGTATGAGCCACTTGATCACTGTTGACTTTCCCGGGGGAAAGTGCAGGCGATTCTGTTTCCTTCCGGCCTTTGTCCTGTTGTGTCATCGGTTATTTATGTAGGTGAAATCATCATTTAAGTTTTAGGAACATATGTAAATGCAAGCATTTAGTAATTTATGTTCAGTGACTTTAAATCATAATTTTAGTAACCTTACCTTTTCCAGTTAACATTTTGTAAATATTTTCATGTGAAACAAATTTGTTTCTCATTTCTACTGGATGGGAAATGTCCTCAGTAGATATCCCCGGTTCACTTAGCAGTTCTCTTTCTGCCATGTGAGGCTGCCTTCAGTTTTCTGATATTTATATACAAGGAATAAAATTTTGATTTTCTTTGCACATAAAGCATTTTTCCTAGAGATATGTGTATGTGTGTGTGTATATATATATATGTATTTTTTTTTTTGAGATGGAATCTCGCTCTGTCGCCCAGGCTGAAGTGCAGTGGCATGATCTTGTCTCACTGCAACCTTCTCCTCCCTGGTTCAAGCAATTCTCCTGTCTCAGCATCCCTAGTAGCTGGGATTACAGACACCACCATGCCTGGCTAATTTTTGTGGTTTTTTTTTTTTTTTTTTTTTTTTTTTTTTTAATGAGACAGAGTCTTGCACTGTCGCCCAGGCTGGAGTGCAGTGGCGTGATCTCGACTCACTGCAACCTCCGCCTCCCGGGTTCAAGTGACTCTCCTGCCTCAGCCTCCCGAGTAGCTGGGATTACAGGCGCCCGCCACCACACCCGGCTAATTTTTTTGTATTTTTAGTAGAGATGGGGTTCCACTATGTTGGCCAGGCTGGTCTCGAACTCCTGACCTCGTGATTCGCCCGCCTTGGCCTCCCAAAGTGCTGGGATTACAGGTGTGAGCCACCGTGCCAGCCTATTTTTTGTATTTTTAGTAGAGACAGGGTTTCACCATGTTGGCCAGGCTGGTCTTGAACTGCTGACTGCAGGTCATCCTCCGTCTGCCTTGGCCTCCCAAAGTGCTGGGATTATAGGTGTGAGCCACTGTGCCCGGCCTTCCTAAAGATATTTTTATGCTAAGTTTTTAAAAGTAGAATTAAATCAGAGGAGAATTTTATAATCTCATAATAAAAGTTAATATATGTCTATTGTAATTGAGAGTCCAAAAATATTAATAGATGAAATTACCCACCCTCACCTCTCCCTCCCCTACCCCTAGCTTCACTCCACTTTTTACTATTTCTTCTTGTGGTTCTTTTTGGAACCTTCTATAACTCTAAACCTCTGTTTGTCAGCTTCTAATGGTGTCTGTTGACTCTCTTTTAAAAGATGAAATCTGTCCTCACCTGTGCTGTTCTCCTCTCCTCTTTCCTCTGCCTTGGCTTTGTTAGTTCTATTTTTGTTTCTTCTATTGACTACTTTTAGAGCATTTGGTGATATTCACTAAGCTCTGTTCTTGTCCCATCACCTTCCGGCAGCTTTCCCTTCCTGCCACCTGCCCCTGGTTTGGGCACTCCTCCTCTCGTGCGTGCAGTACTGCAGCTGCCACTCCGAGGTCTCCCTGCCATGTCCCTTGTCACACGTTTGGTTAGTCCCACACAGTAATTAGAATGATCCTCTTGAGATATAAGTCCCACCATGTCGCTCTTGCTGAAACCTTCAATGCATTGAGCGCCCATCTCATTGGGACCCACAGGCTGAAGTTCTTCCTCTGACGGACATGACCCCCGTGTTGTCTCTAATAACCTCACTTTCACTCTGTTCCAGCCACACGGGGTTTCTGCCTTTCTCAGGTCGTGTCGGGCTTATGTGGCTCGGGCCCTTTGCTCATGCTGTTCTCTGCCTGGGATGCGCTTTACTGGGTGCCAGGATGGTCAGTGATTCCATTTCTCTCAGAGTCTATTCACAGGTCCCCTTCTCGGTCACGCCTTCTCTGGCTCCACTGTCTAAAATTTCAACAGCTGCTTTCTTCTGCCCCCCGAACTTCATATCCCCCTTATCTGCCTTTTTTCCTTCAGCTCTTACTTCCATCAAATACAGTATGTATTTTTAAAAGTCTGTCTTGTTCACGGTCATTTTCTTCCACAGGTAATTTTGGTAAACTTTGTAAGATTGATGATGTTTATCTGTTTTGTTTAATACAGTACCCCCAGTTTAGCACACAGCTTTTGAATGAATGACCAGTTTTTATTCCCCTCTGAAGCGCTAAGAGCTGCCGCTGAGGTGGCATCTGTAGCTGTTCCCGTCCCTGCTCTGTGGTGGCAGAGTGTGTGTCTCACTCACTGTTAATATTGCTCCTGGCATGGGGTTGGTTCCCAGTTACTGTCTGTATTTGGGATTTGTGTAGTTAGTGAACCTTTAGCCTGTGCAGAAAGGTCAGCAAGCCCATTTTAATTTCAGTAACTGCTGGCGGCTTTGGTTTTAAACAACAGGTGGCGTGCGGCTGCCCCGGGCATGGCCCCTGCTGTGTGTGCTCCTAGCATCTTGGCTGCTTACCTTTGTCACCAGCAAGTTCCACTTCTCAGTGGCCTGAGCACAGACGGCACGCACTTTGCAGACTTGAGTTTTTCTGTTAAAATTTAAATATTTTTTTAAGTGAGCCTAATAATTTCCTGAACTATTATGTTCAGGGAAGTTATGTTGTTGCTGATTCTGATGGTGTGTGTGTGTGTGTGTGAGAGAGAGAGAGAGAGAGAGAGAGAGACAGAGAGAAGTCGAGTCTAAAGTTCTGTCAGGCTTGGACTATGCCCGAATACTTGAACGTTTCTAGACAGAGTGCCCAATGTTTAAAGAGAATACGACCAAGCCTAACTAACTGCGGGTTTTCTTCTTTTCAGAGATGGGGCTGGCAACTCCTTCGACCTCTCGTCCCTGTCAAGGTACAGTGACAACTGGGAAGCCATCACTGGGACGGGGGACCCGGAGCACTACCTCATCAATGTCTGCAAGTCTCTGGCCCCACAGGCCGGCACTGGTGAGAGAGGGCCTCCTCGTGGGATGGTGATTGTAGTGAGTGTATCACAGGCTGGCACTGGTGAGAGAGGGCCTCCTCGTGGGGTGGTGTTTGCAGTGAGTGTATCACAGGCCGGCACTGGTGAGAGAGGGCCTCCTCGTAGGGTGGTGTTTGCTGTGAGTGTATCACAGGCTGGCACTGGTGAGAGAGGGCCTCCTCGTGGGGTGGTGTTTGCAGTGAGTGTATCACAGGCCGGCACTGGTGAGAGAGGGCCTCCTCGTAGGGTGGTGTTTGCTGTGAGTGTATCACAGGCCGGCACTGGTGAGAGAGGGCCTCCTCGTGGGGTGGTGGTTGTAGTGAGCGTATAGAAGGCCGGCACTGTTGAGAGAGGGCCTCCTCGTGGGGTGGTGTTTGCTGTGAGTGTATCACAGGCCGGCACTGGTGAGAGAGGGCCTCCTTGTGGGGTGGTGTTTGCTGTGAGTGTATCACAGGCCGGCACTGGTGAGAGAGGGCCTCCTCGTGGGGTGGTGTTTGCAGTGAGTGTATCACAGGCCGGCACTGGTGAGAGAGGGCCTCCTCGTGGGGTGGTGGTTGTGGTGAGTGTATAGAAGGCTGGCACTGGTGAGAGAGGGCCTCCTCGTGGGATGGTGATTGTAGTGAGTGTATCACAGGCCGGCACTGGTGAGAGAGGGCCTCCTCGTGGGGTGGTGGTTGCAGTGAGTGTATCACAGGCTGGCACTGGTGAGAGAGGGCCTCCTCGTGGGGTGGTGGTTGCAGTGAGTGTATTGAAGGCTGGCACTGGTGAGAGAGGGCCTCCTCGTGGGATGGTGATTGCAGTGAGTGTATTGAAGGCTGGCACTGGTGAGAGAGGGCCTCCTCGTGGGGTGGTGGTTGTAGTGAGTGTATCACAGGCCGGCACTGGTGAGAGAGGGCCTCCTCGTGGGGTGGTGGTTGTAGTGAGTGTATCACAGGCCGGCACTGGTGAGAGAGGTCCTCCTCGTGGGGTGGTGGTTGTAGTGAGTGTATCACAGGCTGGCACTGGTGAGAGAGGGCCTCCTTGTGGGGTGGTGGTTGCAGTGAGTGTATTGAAGGCTGGCACTGGTGAGAGAGGGCCTCCTCGTGGGGTGGTGATTGTAGTGAGTGTATAGAAGGCTGGCACTGGTGAGAGAGGGCCTCCTTGTGGGGTGGTGGTTGTAGTGAGTGTATAGAAGGCTGGCACTGGTGAGAGAGGGCCTCCTCGTGGGGTGGTGGTTGTAGTGAGTGTATCACAGGCTGGCACTGGTGAGAGAGGGCCTCCTTGTGGGGTGGTGGTTGCAGTGAGTGTATTGAAGGCTGGCACTGGTGAGAGAGGGCCTCCTCATGGGATGGTGATTGCAGTGAGTGTATTGAAGGCTGGCACTGGTGAGAGAGGGCCTCCTCGTGGGGTGGTGGTTGTAGTGAGTGTATAGAAGGCTGGCACTGGTGAGAGAGGGCCTCCTCGTGGGATGGTGATTGCAGTGAGTGTATTGAAGGCTGGCACTGGTGAGAGAGGGCCTCCTCGTGGGGTGGTGGTTGTAGTGAGTGTATCACAGGCTGGCACTGGTGAGAGAGGGCCTCCTTGTGGGGTGGTGGTTGCAGTGAGTGTATTGAAGGCTGGCACTGGTGAGAGAGGGCCTCCTCGTGGGATGGTGATTGCAGTGAGTGTATTGAAGGCTGGCACTGGTGAGAGAGGGCCTCCTCGTGGGGTGGTGGTTGTAGTGAGTGTATCACAGGCTGGCACTGGTGAGAGAGGGCCTCCTTGTGGGGTGGTGGTTGCAGTGAGTGTATAGAAGGCTGGCACTGGTGAGAGAGGGCCTCCTCGTGGGGTGGTGGTTGTAGTGAGTGTATTGAAGGCTGGCACTGGTGAGAGAGGGCCTCCTTGTGGGGTGGTGGTTGTAGTGAGTGTATAGAAGGCTGGCACTGGTGAGAGAGGGCCTCCTCATGGGATGGTGATTGTAGTGAGTGTATCACAGGCCGGCACTGGTGAGAGAGGGCCTCCTCGTGGGGTGGTGGTTGTAGTGAGTGTATCACAGGCTGGCACTGGTGAGAGAGGTCCTCCTCGTGGGGTGGTGTTTGCAGTGAGTGTATCACAGGCTGGCACTGGTGAGAGAGGGCCTCCTCGTGGGGTGGTGTTTGCAGTGAGTGTATCACAGGCTGGCACTGGTGAGAGAGGGCCTCCTCGTGGGGTGGTGGTTGTAGTGAGTGTATCGAAGGCTGGCACTGGTGAGAGAGGGCCTCCTCATGGGGTGGTGGTTGTAGTGAGTGTATCGAAGGCTGGCACTGGTGAGAGAGGTCCTCCTCGTGGGGTGGTGGTTGCAGTGAGTGTATAGAAGGCTGGCACTGGTGAGAGAGGTCCTCCTCGTGGGGTGGTGGTTGTAGTGAGTGTATAGAAGGCTGGCACTGGTGAGAGAGGTCCTCCTCGTGGGGTGGTGATTGTAGTGAGTGTATAGAAGGCTGGCACTGGTGAGAGAGGGCCTCCTTGTGGGGTGGTGGTTGTAGTGAGTGTATAGAAGGCTGGCACTGGTGAGAGAGGGCCTCCTTGTGGGGTGGTGGTTGTAGTGAGTGTATCGAAGGCTGGCACTGGTGAGAGAGGTCCTCCTCGTGGGGTGGTGGTTGCAGTGAGTGTATTGAAGGCTGGCACTGGTGAGAGAGGGCCTCCTCGTGGGGTGGTGTTTGCAGTGAGTGTATAGAAGGCTGGCACTGGTGAGAGAGGTCCTCCTCGTGGGGTGGTGGTTGTAGTGAGTGTATTGAAGGCTGGCACTGGTGAGAGAGGGCCTCTTCATGGGGTGGTGGCGTGTCATGAGTTTATTGGGGAAGATCAAGTAGGATGGGGATTCTTTGGAGGCGCTTTACTCTCTGCAGCATGGACGTGGTTCGGCCGAGAAGCAGCAGGACGAAGAATGATTTAATGGTGTTAACAGTTGATCCCTAGTATGGCGCAGGGTAAATCAGTGCTGAGGACTGCTGGGAACATGATAACCCTTTCTGAACATGAGGTGATGCAGATATAATAGATAGAAATAATAGCCATGGTGAGGAATCCTTCTTAGCAGGTAGAAGATGGGGGGTGTGACATGGAGGTCCTGGTGTGTGCCTGCGTATGTTGAGAGTTGTATGGTCGGTCCTTTTGTGATGCAGGGACAGCTCACTCAAACCTGCAGTGCTTGGCTGAGACTGGATGTCAGCTGTACATGGGAAACCAAGGGCACCTCCAGGGATCTTGGTACCACTCATGGCCCCTCGGGACCCTAAAGATGAAACTCATCCCATGTTCGTGGAGTTTCATACAGCCCCACCTGCATCTTGGGTGGCTCACCTCAAAGGCGGTGTGGTTATTTTTAGCTGCAGAAGGTGGTTCCATCCTCTGTGTGGTTTGAGGCTGTGGTTCCACTTCCCCTTGCTGCGTTGTGCTGTGCAGACTTCGACAGTGGCTGTACCCCTGTGGCATGGGACTAGTTCTTCACCCAGGGCACATGGCACAGGCATTTTAGGGACTGGGAAACAGGCAAAATTCTTGGTAGCTTCTTGAATACAGAAGGTGCATGGATGTAGGCCATTTAAAATGTTCCTCTGTCTTAATTTGGGAATATAACCTTCATCCTATATGGGGTTCAGAAAGAATTTCGACTGCTACAGCCTAGCTATCCCTCTACACTCACGCCTGCCTGCCCCAGTCCATCTGTGACAAAACAGCATGTAAGTGAGTGAGAACTAACGTGATGTCATTGTCATCTGACTTATGTGAAAGAAATAGCAGGTTATTTTGAAGTGACTCTTAGAAAGCGTATGAAGTTCTGCAGCGTGTGTGACATTTATTGCCTGATGAAGTTCTGTTCTAGCCCGGGGAGTCACTAAAGGCAACTCTTTCTTGTGTCTGGTGGTGCAGAGCCGTGCCCTCCAGAAGCAGCCGCGTGTCTGCTGGGTGGCTCCAAGCCCGTGAACCTCGGCAGGGTAAGGGATGGACCTCAGTGGAGAGATGGCATAATTGTCCTGAATTACGTTGATGGCGACTTATGTCCAGATGGGATTCGGAAAAAGTCAACCACCATCCGATTCACCTGCAGCGAGAGCCAAGTGGTAAGGGACTGTTCCTGCGCCTTCTGCTGTTGCAGCTTTGGGAATTGAGCCCATGTGCAGGGCGGTGAGCCGCACGTCCTCATCTGCCTTGGGACGCGAGTTCTAGAGCCTGGGATGATGCGCCCTTACCAGAGGTTGGGGGAACAGCGTCGCCGCGGCCTGCAATCTGGGGAACCCTCGTGCTGTCTGGCTCCTTAGAAGCTTGCCTGGCAGTTCCCGACTCAGAATTGGTTCTCTTCAGAGTTTAACTCAGACTCCTAAAGGCTGTGGAGGAGATTGTTGTTTGACTACATGCCCTTTTGTCTTCACGGCGGCAGCTTGGGAAGCACGAGAAGGTTGGCTGGGCCCGGGTCACAGGTAGCGCTGCCACTTCCCAGCCACGTAACTTGGTTAATTACTCAGGTAGTCTGCCCTGCTCAGCCGTTCATAACATGAGGCATACTTGTCCTGCCCATTGCAGGGTTTCGAGAGAAGAGGTAGGAAGTGCCAGGTGTCATTTCTGACACACGGGAGATGCACAGTCAGTGAGCATGAGTGCCTGTGATCAGTTCTTCCCTTACTTGTTTGGCATGCACGTAAGCAGGTGTCGACTGCATACAGGTTTTTTTGTGTGTGAGATTGTGGTGAGCCCCAGTGCTAGCGTGCATGACGAGCTCGGTGGCTGAGTTGGGCATTAACTCGGGCAGGACCAGCTCCCTGGGTGTCAGGGTGGCTCGCCCCATGCTCTCCAGCGGTGGGCAGCAGTGGTAGGGGAGCTTGGGATGGGGGGCTCCAGGAGCTTCAGGCCTGCCCTCTTGCCTGGAGCGGCAGGGAAGTTTCCTCCTGGGAAGATTGTGCAGAGGCTTAGTCCAGACTCATGAGCTGCTGGGGCCTCTGAGCATTCTCCTCTGTGACCTGAGAGGCTCATGGCCGAGGACAAAAGGGCTGCCCCACATGTGGGGGGCAAAGGTGAGAGGGTGTGTGGGGCCCCTGTGCCCAGGGCCCAGAAGGCTGGGAGGGAAGGGTGAAGGGGTGTGTGGGGTTCCCCATGTCCAGAGCCCAGGAGGCTGGGAGGGAAGGATGAGGGTGGTGTGTGGGGGCCTCTGTGCCCAGGACCCAGGAGGCTGGGAGGGAAGGGTGGGGGTGTGTCGAGGCCCCTGTGCCCAGGGCCCGGGAGGCTGGGAGGGAAGGGTCGGGGGTGTGTGGAGGCCCCTGTGCCCAGGGCCCAGGAGGCTGGGAGGGAAGGGTCGGGGGTGTGTGGAGGCCCCTGTGCCCAGGGCCCGGGAGGCTGGGAGGGAAGGGTCGGGGGTGTGTGGAGGCCCCTGTGCCCAGGGCCTGGGAGGCTGGGAGGGAAGGGTCGGGGGTGTGTGGAGGCCCCTGTGCCCAGGGCCTGGGAGGCTGGACTGCAGCGTGGCTTATCAGGGTGGCCAGCAGGAATCATGGGGTTTACCTGGGAAGGAAGGTGCTGCTGAACTCATCATGCTAACTCTGCAGTGGACATGAAGCGTTTTGAGATGAGCAGAGTAAGCCTTGGCTGGTGCCAGTGGGAGGATGCGTGGAATGGGCTAGTTCTCTTGGTGGATCTTTTTGTTTTGACTGTGATAATGGATTTTACCTCATTTGGTTTTTAGAATTTTATCAGTTATTTACACATTTGTGTCTCCCAGTAGCCCTTCCAACATCCTTTGCACGCCTGTCCCCAACCCCTGTCCTGTTCCTCAGCCTGAGGGAGCTTCCTGGTCCCCTAAGTGTGTTGCTGCCTATGGGTGTTTCACTTACCTGCAGGGGAAGCCCATGGTGGCAGCTCAGGACACATTCTGACCCTTTGCTTTTCCTAATCTGCGCCTCATCCCACAGGCACATGGAGACAGAAATGTCACATGCTGCGGAGTTTTTCAGAGAAGCTTCCACTTGTAAGTTGAAATCATGATAGACATGGAGTTTTTGCGTGATCCCTTCAGGACCTGTCTCTGCTTTGTTGTAGAACTCCAGGCCCATGTTCATCAGCGCCGTGGAGGACTGTGAGTACACCTTTGCCTGGCCCACAGCCACAGCCTGTCCCATGAAGAGCAACGAGCATGATGACTGCCAGGTCACCAACCCAAGCACAGGTGAGAGGTGGTGCCAGTCGTTAACCTCAGCACAGGTGAGAGACGGTGCCCCCACCAAACCCAGCTCATCAGGGGAGAGACCCAAGGAGAAGCTATGGGCAGCAGGCGCCCTGGGTAGAGGTGTCATGGTGTGTGGGTGTGTTTGGCCTTTCTCTGGATGGGCTGCTGTGTGTTCTCCTGGCTCTCCTTCAGTGGAGGAGAGAATGCTTCCACAGAGAATCCATCCCTCCTGTCACTCTCGTGGTGTGAGAGGTGCTCCTGACTGGGGTTACTGACAGTGTCAGTCCAGCAGCTCTAGGCTCTCCAGGGCAGGTTAGAGCTAGCCCCTGGCTGCCTTTCAGCATCAGTGTAGTGGATTGCCAGGAGTCTCTCACCTGCCCTTGTGCTGGGCACCCAGAAAGGCACAGGCACAGTCCATTGGCAGCAAGAGGTGCGCTGGGCAGGCTCTCCCCATGCCCACGAGACTCTTAGTGGCTGCTGTGGTGTGGGCCAGCAGAGGGTGCTGTGAGCCACGATCTTTTTAGCTAAAGATGGGACATCTCATGGATCAAGGGACTGACAGTCTTATGATACAGCCTGGCTGTTGGTGGAGGATTTAGGACAGGGGTCGTGGTGAGAAGTCAGAAATCCCAATGCTGACATAATCTGTGCGTGAGCTCGCCGATGATGAGCCTCCCAAGTCTCAGCTCCCTGGAGTCACTGTGTCCCCATCTTCTTCCACCCTACAGGACACCTGTTTGATCTGAGCTCCTTAAGTGGCAGGGCGGGATTCACAGCTGCTTACAGCGAGAAGGGGTTGGTTTACATGAGCATCTGTGGGGAGAATGAAAACTGCCCTCCTGGCGTGGGTGAGTGCTGTGGTCTCTCATGTGTTGTCTGACTCTCCCGTCCTCTGGGTTGTCCTCGGTCTCTTTGCATGCCAATGGAAAAAAGGATGAGCAGAGCCAGGAAGCTGAGACGCTTTTGTCTCCTGCAGCAGTCAGCCCATGTGGGGGACACATGGTTGTGTGATGGAATGAACATTCAGTGTAAAACAATGGTTAAAGCCGGATTGGACACTTGAAGTTATAAGTGTTGGCTATGAAATTGATGGTCCTGACTTGCGAAAGTTCTCATCAGAAAATTGACCATTGAGTCTGTGATTGTGTTTTCTCCACCTTTCCCTTGTGGTGCAGGGGCCTGCTTTGGACAGACCAGGATTAGCGTGGGCAAGGCCAACAAGAGGCTGAGATACGTGGACCAGGTCCTGCAGCTGGTGTACAAGGATGGGTCCCCTTGTCCCTCTAAATCCGGCCTGAGCTATAAGAGCGTGATCAGTTTCGTGTGCAGGCCTGAGGCCGGGCCAACCAATAGGCCCATGCTCATCTCCCTGGACAAGCAGACATGCACTCTCTTCTTCTCCTGGCACACGCCGCTGGCCTGCGAGCAAGCGGTGAGTTTTCAAATGGGCACGGGAGAAGTGCATGTCCAGTGCCCGGCTGCACCCAGACCCCTTCATCAGGTTCACTTGCCCACTAGTAGATGCCCAGCTGAACTGTCCACTCCTGATCACCCCAATAATAAAGTTGACTGGAAGTGCCCAGTGCTATGTAATGAAGCATTTTGACACCTTTCTACTTTTTTTTGTTGTTGTTATTCAGCTTTTGAATTCTTATGGATGACCTAGTGGTGATTAGGAAAATTTTTTTGTAGACTCAAAGCAGTCTTTCCTACTTAACAGACCGAATGTTCCGTGAGGAATGGAAGCTCTATTGTTGACTTGTCTCCCCTCATTCATCGCACTGGTGGTTACGAGGCTTATGATGAGAGTGAGGATGATGCCTCCGATACCAACCCTGATTTCTACATCAATATTTGTCAGCCACTAAATCCCATGCACGGAGTGCCTTGTCCTGCCGGAGCCGCTGTGTGCAAAGTTCCTATTGATGGTCCCCCCATAGTAAGTATGACAAATCCAAGGGTGGAGATAATTTTTGCAAGACTTTTAGTGATAACCTTTGCGTTGTTTCTTGCCTTCAGTGGAGAGTTGCTCAAGCATAAAAAAAAATGGAGAAAGTAAGTGGGACTGTGTATGTTCTGGGTCCACTACGGGAAGATTAAAGGTTTGCACATTGAACTGTTTGCTGATGATGGTAGCCAGCCAGTCTTTGAGCATGGGAGGTAACATGAATATGTGTGTAGGGACTCTGCTTGTCATGAGCCTCAGGGTTGACCCAAATCAAGAAGTTTTTAGGTGAAGTGACAGGAAAGCACATTGGCCTAGCCTGGTTTCTTTGTGTGAAATGCCTTGTCTTCTGTAGTTAAAACGCTTGCGAAATGCAAACAGTTTCTTTGGCAAGGAGTTATAATTAAGGGCAAGAGTATGTTTGCTAATAGCTAAATATTTTGCCTTGAAAGCTTTGGTTTTATGCATTAAAAAATTATTTTGTAGAGATGGGAGTATTGCTATGTCACCCAGCCAGGCTGGCCTCAGGCTCCTGGCCTTAAGTGATCCTCCTGAAGTGCTGGGATTACAGGCATGAGCCACAGTGCCTGGCTTGCTAGCATGTTTTAATAGAAATTTGGATCTTTAAAAATTGTCTCCATGAGTTATATTCATATTTTGTCAAATCCTTGGTATGTTTTAATACTTGAATGTATCTCACAAGTCGTCTGTATTTCTATCTGTATCATCTATTATGCTTTAAAGATGGATCCTCTTGTAACATATCTAGATGTCCTTTAGAAAGATGGACATTATATGTGGCAGTGATATGGGGAGATGTCAGGAGTGTGTAAGGAGATCGGCCACAGCATGAATTAGCACAGCTCCAGCTCTGTGTGAGATGGAGGCCTGGACAAGCTGAGTCTCCCCAGGAAGCTCTTTGGTAGCGTCCTTTCTGACAGCGCAGACCGGGGATCCTCGATCGGGAATCATTGCCTGGCCACCCATTGTCAAATGTTAAAAGATGTAGAAAGTTATTTAACTGGAGAAGGTGTGGTGCCACGTGGTCCGAACGTGCCCCACAGTGGTGAATGAAGAGCACTGTAGCTGAGAACAAAATCATGGGGAAGCTGCTTATACACACACTCACACCCACATGCACACACACGCATGCGTACACGCATTCATCACATACACCGTTCCTGGCCATTCACCTTTATTTACTTTTTAAAAATAAAAAAAGAGTTTTTTTTTTTTTTCTCATAATACTCAGACTGGTCTTTTATTTATTTGTTTATTCACTCAAAAATATCTCTTGGGCAGCCGCTGTGTGCCAGGTGCTGTGCTAAGCAATGAAAATGAACAGTGAACACCTCCTGTCCCCTCTCCCAAGGACATAGCCGGTGGTTACTGCTGGGCCACGTCAGTGGGCAGTCCTGGGGCAGCACTGGGCAGTGAGGGTGGCAGGTCAGCATGGAGGTTCCGGCCTTCCCCTGTCAGGTGGTGGGAGGACCGTGTAGCATCCTTGGAGGTTTTTCAGGTTCCGGGCTTCCCTCATCAGCTGATGGGAGGACTCTGTAGTATCCTTGATGTGACTGGAGAGATTCCTATTGCTTAGGATCTTTGAAAATTGAAGATACCTAGAAATAGAACCAACCTTAGAACTAACGTTAGGATCAAAACAATAACCACTGACATACGGAGGTTACACAGCATCTGTCAAGCCTTCCAACTGGAGTTGGTATAAACCCAGTTTCTTTAGATGCTGCTCATTCTCAGAACCTATGAGGTCTGGTTTTTGCAATTCTGTATCAATTCTTAATTCCACTAACCTTGGGAATGGTTAATTTCCTGAAATACTGTTTGCCCTCGCTCTTTGTTTAGGATATCGGCCGGGTGGCAGGACCACCAATACTCAATCCAATAGCGAATGAGATTTACTTGAATTTTGAAAGCAGTACTCCTTGCTTAGCGGACAAGCATTTCAACTACACCTCGCTCATCGCGTTTCACTGTAAGAGAGGTGTGAGCATGGTAAGTGTGGGCCTGTGACGATCTAGATGCTCAACTGCGGATTAGTGAGCCAAGGCTAGACAACCAGAAAGTGCGTGTCAGGTCCAAGGATACTCTTATTCAAAATGTCTGCCTTGGGTAAGATGGTACGCTAGTAGTGTGTCTGAATAATTTAAACCACTGATTGAGGGCTGAGTGAGCTCCTCCGCAGTTAACAGCATATAGAAACTTGCTGTAATTTAAAAACATAGAACACAAGTATAGAAATGATATTCAGCTTTGACTGCTGATGCATAAAAGTGTCATAACTTTTGTTTTTACTTTAACAATTACTGATTTTATTCTAACTGGGAAGTCAGAGAGACATTTGGGCAGCTATAGTCACTCAGGTCATAGCCCAGAAGTTAACAAGTAACAAAAGACCCCTGGAATCAGAATAGCTACAACAAAGTGGCACCTTTTACTTATAAGGAGGTATTGACTTCCATTTTATGTGCATTAAAAAAAGAATACCAGCTTCCATTATAATGAGTTCGGTATTGGTTATAGTCTTTGAGGACGTTTTCTTTTGACCCCTGCTCTGTGAGATAAATTGGTAGATTACGGCCCCTATTCCACAGGGACTCAGAGTAGCTCTGCAGGGGCAGAGCCAGGTCCCAGCTACTGCACAGGGGAACAGCTCTTTGCTCCAGGGACACAGCACCACAGCCTGTCGTCTGTGCTTCTGAAATCTGTGAAGCTCTGAAAACTTGGGGCTCCTTTGACATGAATGGACTGAGGCTATTTATGGTGTGGATTTGTCCCACCTAATGTGGATATTGATACATCTAGCTGCAGAAATATTAATATGTTTGATCACAGGATCTGGGGGTGTGAGAATTGCCTCTTAAAATACTAATAAAGATGTTGGATTCCAAGGCTCATCTGACCCCTAGGAGTTCAGGTGATGGATTAGGATCTGTTGGGTGTCTTGTAATTCTGATAAAGATATCCTTCTGATGTTTGGGCCTGGAGCAGGTTTGTAAAGGGACTGTTAGACATGGGTGTGCTGACAGTGACAGAAAGTGACCTGGCAGCCACCTGACCAGTGAGAGAGACAGTATTTGAGAAGGAGGAGGAAACAGTCCTGCTGTTTGGGGCTACTCCACAGGGTCCCAGAGCACCTCAAAGCCCTTGGATGTGTTCATGAATCTTAGAGTGTAGTGACAGTCCTAGTTGGTAAGGAAAGGCAGAGCTGTATTCAGTCCACCCATTGCGTCTGTTTATAAGCTTATTGGCATATTTTTATAGGGGTGTCTGGGTGTGCCTCTGTAGATGCACACAGCATGGGGCAACGTGGACTTTGCCTTGCGGGGGGCTTCTGCATTAAGTTCTTCATTCTTTAAAGGACAGTCTTCACTTCTAAGACCTGCCTCATCATGAGTGATGCTCTGTTATCTACACCACCAGCTAAGGAGTGTGGAACTATGCCTTGCTTTGACTCTGCTGCCAACGTGACAAATCGAATTAGCTAATGTGATTTTAGTTAATTCTCAGCAGCTGCACATTGAGGGTGATTAGTGTTTACTTGATTTTAGAAATGAAGCATCTTATGCTGAATGTGTGTTCTAGTGTTCCAGAAAGATTTTTAGAAGATTTTTCTTCCCCAGCAGTTTTCATTTTCAATGGAAGTACTTTTACCACTGAATCATGGGGAAAAAGATGCTTAACATTAATTACAAATGGAATTCCTGAGAGCTGCCTCATCTTTTTTTGTTGCTGTTGAATGAGGGAGGGAATAAATAAAGTGATTCTACAATACTTGGCCTATGGAATTCTGGCCATGTGGCATCTTGCCCCTTGAATAAATGTCTCCCGTGTCTAGAGACAGTAGATTGGAGCACTTGTGAGGCAGGGTCTCAGTTTCACAGACCTCTCTTATGACATTTAAGCCCTCCCCCTTTCTTCCTTTGAACCCGTAGCCCAGAACACTGAGGCTTTCTCTCTAAGTAGAAGACAAGACCTGGATTCAGCCAGGGAGCTCACAGGATGTGTAGGGGACAAGGGCGGGGTGATGTCTGTGCCTTGAAGATGGCATTGGGTCTTTCAGCTGCTGTTGTCTAGCATCCCTTCCCTCTGAGAGGCCGCTGTGGGTTACGCACAGCCCCTGTAGGGACGTGGTGTGTCACTGCTATCTATCCCTATGCCATGGGGTTTTTAAGACCCGTGCTCTTCCTGGCAACAGGGAACGCCTAAGCTGTTAAGGACCAGCGAGTGCGACTTTGTGTTCGAATGGGAGACTCCTGTCGTCTGTCCTGATGAAGTGAGGATGGACGGCTGTACCCTGACAGATGAGCAGCTCCTCTACAGCTTCAACTTGTCCAGCCTTTCCACGAGCACCTTTAAGGTAATGCGTTCACCCTGGGCGTTGCTGGTGCAGGTGTACCAGGTGCCAGGTGCTGTGAGGCTGCCGGAAGTGTTTTGGATAATGTGGTACCTGTGAGCTGAGAGGGTGTATGTGGCCACTGGGCAGCATCTTGGCGCTCTCGTAGGGCATGCCAGGTCTCAGGAAGGTTCCTGGATTGCGTGGCCAACTCAGCGCAGCTGACACTTGCGTTGTACCTCATGGCTCTGCACTTAAGGCTTTTTGATGATAAGTAACCTCATGAGGCGGGTAGTGGGACCCTTTGTATCAGACAGAGAGCAGGTGGGGCAGCCCGGAGACATGAATGTAAGGTATCCATGAGGGCAGGGCCAGCTCCTGGGTGGCTGAAATCTACAGGGATTTAATTCCTCCAACCTGGTTGAAGATGATCAAGGCAGTTGTTTGCTGATTGTGGCAGCTGTGGGAGGAGGGAGGTAGGAGGTGCCCTGGAATTGAGAGGCACTTGGGCATGTGCCTCCATGCCATGCCAGAGCCCTGGCGTGTGCTGGTTCTTTGGGCTGCTGGTCTTACTGATGTGGTGTCGTGGTCACTGGTGCCTGGGGGCCCCTGACTCCTTAAGCCTAGATATCTAGACGTTACCATGCCAGTGCCTGGACTGGGGTACGGAACCCCAGCACCTGCTGTGGCACGGCGGCTGGTGAGTGATGAGCCTGGAGTTTTGGGCCCAGGTGTCAACACCCTGGCTCCTGTGATGGAGCCCTCTGCCTGGGTACAGGTCCTCCCGACAGGTGTGCAGTAGGTGTGAGCCTTCTGGGCGCTGGGTGGGCCAGGAGAATCAGGTCCATGCTTCAGCGTGCAGTGTCGGCTCTGCTCATTCACTCACTTGGCCCGCACAATGTCTTATTACACAGGTGAGGGAGGTGGGGTGACCTCACTGCTGGGTCCCTTCTCACTGGGCTCTGACTGGAGACGACAGCCAGAGCAGTGGCTGGCTGGCAGGGGTGGCCGAGGCCCCCAGCAGGGAGCAGGAGGAGCAAGCAAGCTGGGCCTAGGGGTTGGGGGAGGCCCCCCAGGGAAAGCCTAGGGCCAAGGCGATTGCGTGGCTCTGATGCACACAGAGGAGTCTTTGCTCTTCCTCATGAACCTGCCTCCAGCACCAGCTGCAATAGTGGTTCTCTCTTCACTTTGAGACCTGGGTGCTGCCACTCTGCTGACGGCCACGCATGGTTTTTGTCCAGGTGACTCGCGACTCGCGCACCTATAGCGTTGGGGTGTGCACCTTTGCAGTCGGGCCAGAACAAGGAGGCTGTAAGGACGGAGGAGTCTGTCTGCTCTCAGGCACCAAGGGGGCATCCTTTGGACGGCTGCAATCAATGAAACTGGATTACAGGCACCAGGATGAAGCGGTCATTTTAAGTTACGTGAATGGTGATCGTTGCCCTCCAGGTAAATATTTGCAATGAGGTAAATAAACTTCAAGCTCATAGTAAACTAGAAATTAGACATAGCAGCAGAAAGAAGCTGCGGAGTGGAGCTCCACGGTCCTATGAGTGCTGTAACCTTGGGCGTGAATGTGAGCTGTTCCTCTGTACACCCCCGGTGTGAATGCTGGTGTGTGAATCACGCTGTGTTCTCTCAGTTGCCTGGTGAGTTTTGGCAGGTGAATGCCGGTTGTCACGTAGGTGCTTTAGGATGGGCAGCTTCCTTAGGGACTCCTGCTGCATTCTGAGGTGATTGTGCTTGGCAAGGCACAGCTGCCACACTGATAATGTTCTTCTTCTTTCCAGAAACCGATGACGGCGTCCCCTGTGTCTTCCCCTTCATATTCAATGGGAAGAGCTACGAGGAGTGCATCATAGAGAGCAGGGCGAAGCTGTGGTGTAGCACAACTGCGGACTACGACAGAGACCACGAGTGGGGCTTCTGCAGACACTGTGAGTAGGACGGCTCTTGTCCCCACATGGCCTGGGGCCTTGATACTCTCAAGGCTCGATTCACACTGAGACCTTTGTGGATGCCCCAGTCAGTGTCAGGAATTCTCTTGCATAAAATATTTTCTTACTCGGGCTGTTTCCCACAGAGAAACGTTTGAATTGCTCTGTGGGATTGCTGGGTAACCGTATCTACAGACTGCGGTAGAGCTGCCGTGAGATGCTGTGCTGGGTGGCTGGCTAGGCCCACTCACTAGCCGGAGGGCCTTGTGTCCACATACCAGGTTTTAGCCCTGGTGGTTCAGATTATGCCTCAGGAAAATGAATGTCTGCTATGGGTCTTCAGGATTCTGAAGCTAGTGAGGATTCCGGTAAACCAGGCGACTCATTTATTGACTGACTTTCTGCCATGTGGCAGCCCAGGTGGGGATGGAGGTTTCTTGGTGAGCCACACTCAGTGCCTTGCGGTGCTCAGGAAGTTTCATGAGAGGAGCCAACTGCTGTGACTTGTGTCTACGGACCGTGAGATGAGAGAAATGCATGAAAAATTACTAATTTTTGGCCAGGCGCGGTGGCTCACACCTGTAATCCCAGCACTTTGGGAGGCTGAGGCGGGTGGATCACAAGGTCAGGAGATTGAGACCATCCTGGCTAGCATGGTGAAACCCCGTCTCTACTAAAAATACAAAAAAAACAAAATTAGCTGGGTATGGTGGCGGGCGCCTGTAGTCCCAGCTACTGGGGAGGCTGAGGCAGGAGGATGGTGTGTACCCGGGAGGCGGAGCTTGCAGTGAGACGAGATCGCGCCACTGCACTCCAGCCTGGGTGACAGAGTGAGACTCCGTCTCAAAAAAAAAAGAAAAATTACTAATTTTCATAAATGTCCAGTATCGGGGGAACCAGCCCCTGATTTTTCAACGTAGGTTCTTTTCTATTTCCCTAAGTGTTGGCCGGTCTGAGAAATAAGGGGAAAGAGTACAAAAGAGAGAAATTTTAAAGCTGGTGTCTGGGGGAGACATCACATGTTGGCAGGTTCTGTGATGCCCCCTGAGCCGCAAAACCAGCAAGTTTTTATTAGCAATTTTCAAAGGGGAGGGAGTGTACGAATAGGGTGTGGGTCATGGAGATCACATGCTTCAAGGATGACAAAAGGTCACAAGGCAGAAGGTCAGGGCGGGATCACAAGGTCAGGGTGAAACTAGAATCACTAAAGAACTTCCATGTCCCGCTGTGCACACATTGTGAAGGTTCAAGAGCAGAGAGCCGATCTAACTAGAATTCGCCAGGCTGGAATTTCCAAATCCTAGCAAGCCTGGGGGCGCTGCAGGAGGCCAGGGCGTGTTTCATCCCTTATCTGCAACTGCATAAGGCAGACACCCCCAGAGTGGCCATTTAAGAGGCCCCCCTGCCTTCCCCCCGGGAATGCATTCTTTTCCCAGGGCTGTTAATTATTAATATTCCTTACTGGGGAAAGAATTCAGTGATATTTCTCTTACCTGTTTTCGGTAATAAGAGAAATATGGCTCTGTCCTGCCCGGCCCACAGTCAGCCAGACTTTAAGGTTATCTCACTTTTTCCTTGAAAATCACTGTTATCCTGTTCTTAAGGTGCCCAGATTTCATATTGTTCAAACACACATGCTTTACGAACAATTTGTGCAGTTAATGCAGTCATCACAGGGCCCTGAAGCGACATACATCCTCAGCTTACGAAGATGGTGGGATTAAGAGATTAAAGTAAAGACAGGCGTAGGAAGTTATAATATTGATTGGGGAAGTGATAAATGTCCATGAAATCTTCACAATGTATGTTCTTCTGTCACGGCTTCAGCAGGTCCCTCCGTTCGTGGTCGCTGACTTCCCGCAATAGTCCAGGGACCAAAATGGGATGTATTAAGGAACCAAACATGTTAAATTTACAAAGGATTGCTATAGCTTTGTTTTGAGGCTTATTTTGACAAAATGTTATTCCCTATTTTCTGAATCACACTCCTGTTTTCAAGTACTTGTAGGTATTACATTATTATATTAAAATTTTTTTTTTTTGAGATGAAGTTTTGCTCTTGTTGCCCAGGCTAGAGTGCAGTGGTGCAGTCTTGGCTCACTGCAAGCTCCACCTTCTGGTTTCAAGTGATTCTCCTGCCTCAGCCTCCCAAGTAGCTGGGATTACAGGGGCCCGCCACCTCACCCAGCTAATTTTTTTGTATTTTTGGTAGAGATGGGATTTCACCATGTTGGTCAGGCTGGTCTCCAACTGCTGACCTCATGATCCACCCACCTCGGCCTCCCAGAGTGCTGGGATTACAGGCAAGAGCCACCGCGCCCAGCTATCTTAATTTTTTTTGTGATCATTAGTAGATTGGTCAAATATTGAATACCCGTGTGAGGAATCACCTAGGGCTGTGGGGTTATTAAGAAGTACGACGAAAGGCTGTGTGCCAAGGAGCTGGGTCTATTTGGAGTCAGGATACACATGAGTGAATCAACATGAGATGTGGCCAGGGCAGCACGTGGGGTGTTGCCAGATGGCGGATGGAGTCTGCAGGTGCTCCTGAGGCAGCATGGGGAAGGCGTGCAGGAACGCGCCGTGGTGCAGGCCTTGGTCTGACATTCTCCCGCCTCTGCTCCCCTGAAGGGGTGGCCTGCCCCTCCACACTTGTGGGTATTTCTAGTCGGGTGGGATGAGAGACTGAGAAAAGAAATAAGACACAGAGACAAAGTATAGAGAAACAACAGTGGGCCCAGGGGACCGGCACTCAGCACACCAAGGACCTGCACCGGCACCGGCCTCTGAGTTCCCTCAGTTTTTATTGATTATTATTTTCATTATTTTAGCAAAAAAGGAATGTAGTAGGAGAGCAGGGTGATGATAAGGAGAAGGTCAACAAAAAACATGTGAGCAAAAGAATCTATATCATAATTAAGTTCAAGGGAATGTACTATGCCTGGACGTGCACATAGGCCAAATTTATGTTTCTCCCCACCCAAACATCTCAGCGGAGTAAAGAATAACAAGGCAGCATTACTGCAAACATGTCTCGCCTCCCGCCACAGGGCAGCTTTTCTCCTATCTCAGAGTTGAACAAATGTACAATCAGGTTTTATACCGAGACATTCAGTTCCCAGGGGCAAGCAGGAGACAGTGGCCTTCCACCATCTCACCTGCAAGAGGCTTTCCTCTTTTACTAATCCACCTCAGCACAGACCCTTTACGGGTGTCAGGCTGGGGGACAGTCAGGTCTTTCTCATCCCACGAGGCCATATTTCAGACTATCACATGGGGAGAAACCTTGGACAATACCCAGCTTTCCAGGGCAGAGGTCCCTGCGGCCTTCCGCAGTGCATTGTGCCCCTGGTTTATTGAGACTAGAGAATGGCAATGACTTTTACCGAGTATACTGCTTATAAACATTTTGTTAACAAGGCATGTCCTTTCACAGCCCTAGATCCCTTAAACCTTAATTTTATACAATACATATTTTTGTGAGCTCCAAGTTGGGTCAAAGTGGCTGGGGCAGAGTGGCTGGGGCAAAGCTACAAATTAACATCTCAGCAAAGCAATTGTTTAAAGTACAGGGCTTTTTCAAAATGGAGTCTCTTATGTCTTCCCTTTCTGCATAGACACAGTGACAGTCTGATCTCTCTCTCTTTTCCCTACACTTCCCAGCAAACAGCTACCGGACGTCCAGCATCATATTTAAGTGTGATGAAGATGAGGACATTGGGAGGCCACAAGTCTTCAGTGAAGTGCGTGGGTGTGATGTGACATTTGAGTGGAAAACAAAAGTTGTCTGCCCTCCAAAGAAGTTGGAGTGCAAATTCGTCCAGAAACACAAAACCTATGACCTGCGGCTGCTCTCCTCTCTCACCGGGTCCTGGTCCCTGGTCCACGACGGAGTCTCGTGAGTGCCTTCCCAGTCCACCCGCGGCGCCACACCCTCAGCATGCGAACTTCAGACTGCTTGACGATGGTTGGCTCTTTTGGGTTCTCAAGATGGGAATACTATGCCCATGTGAGGCTGATGGTGGTTGAGTTGTCACTGTTCCTGGAAGCAGCCCGCAGTGTCAATCCTGGCACAGAGGGTGGTTCTGAGGTCAGAGTGGGGGCAGGAGCTTTGGTGACCGGAAACGGAGCCTCTGGAGCTGGAAGAACCTGGGCGGACTGAGTTAGGCTGGGTTTGATTTGCGTTTGTGTGTAGCTCAGGTTGTGGGAGGCGTGTGGGTTTTCTTGGGTCTTTGGCAGGAGCTCCTTAGGCTTTGCTGGCTGGGGTCAGCCCATGGTCCTGACCACTCTGCGTGGGGAGCGCCCGCTTGGCCAGGTGCTCCTGCAAGACATCACCGAGGAGCAGGGGCATGGACTCAGAGGGTTTAAGTGGCTCTAAGTGAGGTGGGAAACTTGCCGGGATTCTAGCCACTGCCTCTCCCAGCCCCGGAGCCCTTCTTTCTACTGTACCACGCTGTGTCCAGGGTGGCCGCAGGTGTGGACATTCCACTCCGAGTGTGTCTGGTTGGTGAGCTCCCTTCTTCAGTGAAGACTTCTTTTGCCCTTTTTTTTTTAATTGGAAAAGCTATTTTAGTGCTACATTCAGTGATGGAATGGAGCCCTTAGTTATCAGAACCTTTCTCTGAAAGTAAAGTGAAGAGCCCTCCTGTGTCAGGGCAGAGATGTCACTTGCATGCCTTTTACCTGCCCCTTTGTGTCATTTTCTAGGTACTATATAAATCTGTGCCAGAAAATATATAAAGGGCCCCTGGGCTGCTCTGAAAGGGCCAGCATTTGCAGAAGGACCACAGCTGGTGACGTCCAGGTCCTGGGACTCGTTCACACGCAGAAGCTGGGTGTCACAGGTAAGGCCTGTGGGTCCTGGTCCTTGGTGCAAGGAGCAGCATCTGAACCGGGAAGGTGAGGGTGTTCTCAGGATGGCAAGGAGAGTGAGCATGTGCTTTGGTGGAAACCTCCAGATAGGATTGCCTGTCACTGTCTCACAGGCATTTTGGCTCTCCTGGCACATTAAAATAAGTGCTGCTTTGTATTATGTGAGACCGCAGGTCCTAGTCTGTGTGTTTAGAGGGGTTGGGCTATCTCGGGGAAGTGCGTCTATCCAGGAGGAAGTCTCAGAATGTTCAGAGTTCCTCTGAAGTTCACATTCTAGCTGTAGATCAAGTACCTAAATTGGCATAGACACACGTGTTTGTTTAGGAAAGCCAAACAGTTGCATGAGGACTTGGTACAGGTAGTTGAGAGGTACATCTTTGTAAAATGTCTTAACAATTTTTCACGGGAAATTGATCTTGTACTTGGTTGGTGAGTGAAAGTTGTTTTCTTTCATTATTTAAAGGAGGAAAGTAGAGGTTTCTTAGCTTAAGAGCAATTAGGATTTGTTGGAGGGACCAGTAAAGGAAAATATTCACCTTTGCCTCTTAGGCTGGAGTGGGGTTTCCCGAGTTGTCCTGATTCAGCCACAGGGCTACTTCAGATTAGCTTGAGATGTTGAGATGGAGAAAGAGAATTCCGAGAAAACTACTGCCACCCTTGATAAAAATCACACACAGACTCTGCAGGTTGGTAGGTGGAGGGAGAGCTGCCATACAGGAAGTGGCGCCCAAACCGCCAGCCTGAGACCCGCCCTCCCTGGGAGGTTCTTACTGCTTTAGAGGTCAGTTATTGCTGCCACTCCCACACTGCCCCAGAAGGGGGAAGGAGGGAAGGTCGTGGAGGGTTGCTTTTTCCCCTGTAATCTTGCAGTATATATGGATATTCGACTAGTCTTTCCCCAACTTCAGCCAACTGAAATGACTAAAACACTTAAGGCTTCCTAAAAGTTTGAGGCAGGAGGAGCAAAAGAGAGTAGTGAACACAGGGAGTGACATGGAACTAGATCATCTGACTTCTTAGCGGTGACCTGCAGGCCACCTCCATTTGGAGAGCACCATTTTGCAAGTCTGGCCTCGCCTGGCGGGAAGAGCTCATGCTTTCTCCTGGGGCTGGCATTTGGCATCCTGAGCACCTGCTGACCGGAACGAGAAATAATCTGGTGTCTGACACCAAATGAGCTCTTAATCTTTGGCGCCAACAAGACAGCACCTAAGGACAACCACGGTGCCCCCATTGTCCACTTAGGGACTGGACCCCTGTTGGGGTGGGAGGTAGACTTTTTGTTTTCGGAATCAACATGTCTCAAGCAGCTGTGCTTAATGTATGTTTAATCCCCTTCCACTCCATGGGGCAGCGTTGTCATCCATTTCACAGGCTGGGCCCCTGAGCCGAGGAGGTTGAGCCTCCTGCCCAATCAGTAAGGGCTGTCTACACTATTAAAGTCTTTGCTTGTTTGATCCCATATGCCAGAAGTTTTAAAAATTTTCCGTAAAACAGTGGAATTCTTTTTTCCAAAATTTTACACAGAAGCCCAATATTTAAAACAAATTCAGCTGGAGCAGCTTTGAGTTTGGGGCAGGGCTGAGAGCCTAGAGTCCCACCTCACCATCCAGCAGCCCTCAGTACCTCAGCCTGTGTCCTGTGGAAAACACTCGGGAAGTGAGCACTGTGCCCATGTTGCCTCCACCGCATGCCCCTGCCTGGAAGGATCTGTGTGTGTGTGGTCAGGGTGGAAGGCACCTGCTTCCCCTGGACACCCTGCGCCATGCCCTGGAGACATCATCTGTCCATGCAGCCAGGCTGGGCCCGGACCATTCCCAGAACAGCCCCCTGGGCAGCCACAAGCAGCCTCTTGGCGGTGGCTTGAGAGTTGGAACCTGGCGGCCATGCTGTCCCAGTGATACCTGCAGCTTAAAGCATGTACTCACTTTTCTCTCAGACCCTGTGGGTTCGAGGGCTCAGGTTTTTCTTTTAACGGGTCACTTTTAAAAGCAGACAGTGCTCGACTGAAAGCTAGAAGACCCTAGAAAACCACAGTTGGTTCCTGTTTCTGGCTTTTCACTTTTTCCATTCCCTGCTCTGTTATTACTGGGAGGCTCACATGAGGGTACCTGTCAGGAAAGCACCTAATATGATAGAGAGAGTTTACACAATTGGAGCAATAATGAAGGCTGCCATTACCCGGGGTCCCACTGTTCACATGAGTTTGTTGGGCACTTTCTATACATGCCTGAAACCTGCCCACTTTGGACAGTGCCCTGTTCTGCAGGTAAGGCCCTCAAGGCTCAGAAGCTCAGCAACCCAGGGCCACAAAGTACGGGAGTAGGAGGGTTTGGGTTTGACCCCAGGTCTTAGGCTGTGACAATTGTGCAATGGGCCAGGTGATCACCCCTGAGTGTGGGAATGCAAGAACAGGTCGATAAACCTTTAGGGAGCCCAAAATTTATTTTCTTCTGGCCTTTAAACCAGATTTTTACTCCTAACATTGAAGCTTTGTTTGTTTGTTTTTTGTTTTTTGTTTTTGTTTTTGAGATGGAGTTTTGCTCTTGTTGCCCAGGCTGGAGTGCAATGGCGCGATCTCGATCTTGGCTCACTGCAACTTCTGCCTCCCGGGTTCAAGCAATTCTCCTGCCTCAGCCTCCTGAGTAGCTGGGATTACAGGCACCTGCCACCGTGCCTGAATAATTTTTGTATTTTTAGTAGAGACGGGGTTTCACCATGTTGGTCAGGCTGGTCTCTAACTCCTGACCTCAAGTGATCTGCCCTCTTTGGTTTCCCAAAGTGTTGGAATTGACAGGTGTGAGCCACCGCGCCTGCCTGAGGCTTTTTATAATGCACTAGAAATAATGTCAGTTCAATCATTTGTGTGTTTCAGGTGACAAAGTTGTTGTCACGTACTCCAAAGGTTATCCGTGTGGTGGAAATAAGACCGCATCCTCCGTGATAGAATTGACCTGTACAAAGACGGTGGGCAGACCTGCATTCAAGAGGTCAGGAGACTGGGGGCTCAGAGCGGGACTGTGCAGTGAGCACACTGGAGGGAATTCCTCCTTGGGGTTTTCATGGGCAGGTTTTGGCTGAGTCTTAGGAGCTCAGGGCCAGAGCCGCTGACTGTGCTGTATTGGGCGGGGCTGCTCCAGGCAGGGAAGACCTCCGGATACAGTGCTGAGACACTGTTACAAGACCAGTGCAACTTCTCTGGGCTAGCTTGTCTCTTGAACTAGGTTTAGCACTGGCTGAGCAGTACTTAACTGACCTCTACCTTTGAATGTCATAGTAGAAACAAAGGGGCGTGGATTTGTCCCACCCGAGGTGTTCAAGCAGCCTGGCTGGGACCCTCGAGCAGCTGGGACCTGCATCTGGACCTGGGATGTGCTTGGATTATATTCAAGTTTTCCAGGCCACATTGCATCTGGTGCCAGGGAGAGCTTGGCCAACAGAGGGTGCATGTGAGCTGCTGTTTGTGAACAGAACTGATTCCTTCCAGACGCTGAGTTTGGAAAAGGGGTGACTCAGAAATTGCCAAAGGATTTATGAATGTATAAGTCTGAGAAACTTAAACAAAAATCTAAAAATCTAGGAGCAAATTTTCCAGGTTTTAAATGTTGCATGGTTTACAAATTTTAAAAAATTTATATTGAATGCTTGCCTGCTTTGTCACATTACTGATGTGCACCACAGTCATCTTCCCTGTCCATTGTGGTGATGAAAAGAAGTGAGTAAAATAACCACCCTCGCTCCAAGCTGCCGTCAGTGTTGAGTCGGGAAGTTCTGCCTAGGTCTGCGCAGCCCGGGGAGTGGGGGCCTCGGGACCCAACCGAAGTCTCGCAGCACCTTGATTGAAAGCCAGTGAGCTGCTTCAAGGGCTCCGCAGTGTTCATTGTTTTGCAGTCTTCCCTCGTGTCTGGCTGGGGAGGTGACTGTAGTCTGTGCTTCCCTCCTCCTAGGTTTGATATCGACAGCTGCACTTACTACTTCAGCTGGGACTCCCGGGCTGCCTGCGCCGTGAAGCCTCAGGAGGTGCAGATGGTGAATGGGACCATCACCAACCCTATAAATGGCAAGAGCTTCAGCCTCGGAGATATTTATTTTAAGTAAGTAAAACGTTTTCCTTCTGAGCTGTGAAACGTGTTCAAAATTAAACCAGCAATGCCGCTCTTGCCCTATCGGGGAGCACTGCAGGATAAATAGGTCTGTGTTTTAGTTACTGTTGCTGGAGTCATCGTCATCTTTTGCTTAAACTGAGGAAAAGCATTACTCAATCATTAAGTTTTAACACCAAAGATGGTGAATTCTCATGAGTGTAAAAATAAATCCCCCCTCCTTCTCCCTCACTTCATGATAATCTTAGGGGTTGAAGCCGAAGCCTTCTGACATGTTTGAGCAGGAATCTTCTGGGCTTACCAGTGTTTAGAAAATAAGTTTCTCAGCAGTGTTACTGGGGCTGCTCTTGGGGGTGGTGGCCGAGGTGCACAGACAGGGCGAGGGTCGTGTGGTGCTGGATACGGCGCCTGAGGAAGGTGGATTAGCACTCAGAGGCCAGAACTGGTTGGGGAGAAAGCCTCTTGAGAGGGAAACTGGTGTCCTCAGAATCGCTGTGGGGTCACAGACGTGCTGCCCTAGCATGTCCGTGCTTCCTTTCCCTAGGAAAGGAAGCATCCTGGGGCCCTGCAGTGATTCTGAGGACTGAGGGTTTATGTCATGAATGCCTTCTTGAAGGACTTCCATGTCACTGTGATCTTTTCTGTCTCTTCAGGCTGTTCAGAGCCTCTGGGGACATGAGGACCAATGGGGACAACTACCTGTATGAGATCCAACTTTCCTCCATCACAAGCTCCAGAAACCCGGCGTGCTCTGGAGCCAACATATGCCAGGTGAAGCCCAACGATCAGCACTTCAGTCGGAAAGTTGGAACCTCTGACAAGACCAAGTACTACCTTCAAGGTAATCCATGGCTTCCCACAAAGTTCCACATTTAACTTCCTCCAAGGAAGGGAATTAAAATTTTCAACTAACTCCCTTCAGTTGAAATCTCGGACCACTTTTAAAACAAAAAGCATGGTCTAATTCTTTACTTTGTTATGAATTTCTTGACAGTGGATTGAGCGATACGTGTCAGAACTAAGCATTTCACTGTAGGCAAATTGTGTCTTAGTTATCAAGTAAATGTACAAAAAAACTAAAACCTGGTCTGATCCAGTGGTTCTGAGGTTGGGTGGAGGCTGAGCTGTGCACAGTCAGAATTGCCTTTGATTTGGTTTTAACCATGACACTTCCTTATTTTGGAATGCCAAATAATATTAGAGAAGGGTAAGAGATTTTATATTTGTGAGAAGGATGAAAGGAAACTGGCCTAAATGTTAGGATGTAGGTTAAAATCAACCAGGACGCACATAGGGCAGAGTCCAGGGTGTAAAGGAAGGTTTTAAACTGGCACTAATAAGGGTGTTGCCCTTTGTTCCCTCACATAATCGTGAAAGGCTGCTTTTGTTTTGAACAGCTAGTCTTAACTATATACCTTTCATAATTTGATTTTTGAACCGTGTGTGGATGTAATAACTCTTTAAAAAAAAATGAAGTGTGTTTAAAGAAAACCCCAGCCTGCTCTGATGTCAAAGAGCTGCCGATCATGTCCTCTGGGAGGGGAGAGTAGTGATAGCTGAGAAGGAGCGGGTGCTCTGTGCCCTGGTGCTGAGCACATGGCCGAGAAGGAGCAGGTGCTCCGTGCCCTGTGCTGAGCACATGGCCGAGAAGGAGCAGGTGCTCCGTGCCCTGGTGCTGAGCACATCGCCGAGAAGGAGCAGGTGCTCCGTGCCCTGGTGCTGAGCACATCGCCGAGAAGGAGCAGGTGCTCCGTGCCCTGGTGCTGAGCGCATCGCCGAGAAGGAGCGGGTGCTCTGTGCCCTGGTGCTGAACACATCGCCGAGAAGGAGCAGGTGCTCCGTGCCCTGGTGCTGAGCACATCGCCGAGAAGGAGCAGGTGCTCCGTGCCCTGGTGCTGAGCATGTTGCTGAGAAGGAGCAGGTGCTCCGTGCCCTGGTGCTGAGCTCATCGCCGAGAAGGAGCAGGTGCTCCGTGCCCTGTTGCTGAGTGCATCTCCACGACGGCAGCACCTGATGGAGGGAAGCTGGGTCAGCATCGCTGCTCCTGGTCACAGATTGTAGACAGCGCCCTGGTGCATCTGCTCATAGCACCTGTGGCCCCTGAATAGAACTGGGAAAGTGAATATTCTGCTTTCTGGGTGAGTTGATGATGGGAAAGTTGATCAGCCTCATTCACTTGCATAACTCCACAGCACGGAGCTAGCACTCTGTGTTTCTCTGTTCTCTGCCTTCCTCACACTTCGGTGAATCCTTCAGTCATTCAGAATCAGATGTTGCATGTCACAGGTTGTGTCTTCTCTTGCTGTCCTCTTTCCCAGTGCTCGGTAAATCTTGATTAAAGGAAGGAAGGAAGGATTGTTTCAAAAGCCTTCAGGGGCCCTATCATGCAGAGAAGGAAAGTCTAGGCTCTCTCTGACACAGCTTGAAGATGTCTGAGAGGCTCCCATGTACCAGGGTAGCCTTGCAAGCTGCTGCTCCTACACATGCCTCAGCCATCAGGTTATTCACTAGTTCCCAAAGTCACCCTGTAACCTGGTGGGTTTACATATGCTGCTCTTGGTGCTGGAATGCCTCGGCCCACCTTCCTCATCCTTCCAAACCTACTTCTAGTGCCCCTCCTGGGAAGGCCCACCTTCTCATAGCAGGGTGACACCGCTGGTGTGTCTGCAGGATTCCAAACCTACCTCCAGTGCCCCTCCTGGGAAGGCCCACCTTCTCATAGCAGGGTGACACCGCTGGTGTGTCTGCAGGATTCCAAACCTACCTCCAGTGCCCCTCCTGGGAAGGCCCACCTTCTCATAGCAGGTGACACTGCTGGTGTGTCTGCAGGAGTCTTCACGCTCCATCGTGCAGCACTGGCCACTTGTCTGGTTACACATAAGACCTCCACATTCACAAGTGGTATGTCTAGCAGACCTTTGAGGATCCCCAGCTTTCAGAGTGCTTGTGCACGCGCATTTAGTCATTCTTGGTAAATAAAATCCCTTTCAGACCTTTTCACTTTCTTCATTCACCAGCCCCAGGAAGTAGCTTTAGTTTTAAGACATCTTTTCATCTTTCATGAAGAAATGAAGTTTCTATCTCTTCCTGAGGCTTGCCATTCCTTCGGGAGGGCAGAGCTGTCTCTCATCAGGACGTGGAGCTGCTCGGCGGTTTGCTTGCCCACATCAGCCCTGTGGAACAGTCCATTCAGCAGCCCCTGCTTCAGCTACTCCCAAGCGAGAATGCGGGGCCCTCCCGGAGCGGAGCCGCACCGCCTGTCTCTGGGCCCCATCTGTGTGTGGACATGTCCGTCTCCTACCCTGCAGTCTCGCCTCTGCATTCCTGGCACCCAGCAGCACCAGCCACAAAGATTTTCAGCCAGTGACAAAGGTTGGGAGCAGCAGAGTTCATGCAAGGAGTCCACACAAGGGTTCCTCACTTCTGACAGCAACAGCACACTGAAGGGGTGAACCCCAAGCCAACTTCAGATTTACCCTTTCACCATAACTCACAGAGCTCCCTAGAAGCAGTTACACTCATAGTTATGATTTACCGCAGCAAAAAGATACAGGTTAAAATCAACCAAGATGCACACAGGGCAGAGTCCAGGAGGGAATCGAATGCAGAGTTCCCACCAGCTCTCCCGTGGAATCAGATGTGTTGTGTTCCCAGCACCCACGTGTGGCAGTGCACATGGAGTATCACCAGCCGGAGGTGCTTCCCCGAGCCTTGGTGTCCAGAGTTTTTCCTGGGGCTCTGACATGGGCAGGATTGGTCCATTGATCACTCAGGTACTGCATGGCCAGCCCCTGCTCCGTTTCCTGTCATTAGCCAAGGAGCAAGCCCAGCCCTCTTTTTGGGCAAGGTTAAATTCTTGTCTTCCCTCCTGTTGCCGTTGCTTCTGTTCCTGGAGGAGCTCCTGGCACAGTGATGGGGTCTCAGGCCTCCACCTTACTGCACGACGAAGAGCTTGAGGAGATCAAGAAGGAGACTGGCTTTTCCCACAGTCAAATCCCGCGCCTGTACAGCCGGTTCAGCAACCTGGACAAAGGAGAGAACAGGACGATTTCCAGGGGATTCCAGAACTTGCCATCAACCCAGTGGGGGACTGGATCATCAATGCCTTCCTTCTAGAGGGAGAGGACCAGGTAAACTTCCGTGGATTCCTGCAAATTCTGGCTCATTTCCGAACCATTGAGGATAATGAAAAGAGCAAAGATGTGAATGGACCTGAACCACTCAACAGCCGAAGCAACAAACTGCAGTTTGCTTTTCGACTATATGATTTGGATAAAGATAACAAGATCTCTCGTGATGAGCTGTTAAGGGTGCTGTGCATGATGGTCCAAGTAAATATCTCAGATAAGCAGCTGGGCAGTATCGCAGACAGGACCATTCAGGAGGCTGATCAGCATGGGGACAGTGCCATATCTTTATCACAGACTTTGCTGAGGTTTTGGAGAAGGTGGATGTAGAACAGAAAATGAGCATCCGATTTCTTCACTAAAGGACAGACAGCAAACTATTCCTTGCAGTCTAGTATTTAAGAACTGGAACTTGACAGTCCTCCTGTCCACCAGCCCTACCTCCACCCCATCATTCCCCTTCTCCCAAAGTACTACTGCTGTTGCATAACAACCCCAAATATGTTCTGTCAACACAAACCTGCTTTTGGTCTATAAACAGGGCGTTACAGAATGGTACACCCAGTCTATTTCTTCTCAGTATCCATTCGCCAGTTCTTCATTTATAAATATCGTCTTCCTCTGTTCTGCTGCTGAATGCCACACATCCATCCAGTCTGAGAAAGTAAGATAGGGAATCCTGCCGAGGAACAAGCCAGCAAAGCTCTTTCACTGGATGTAGACTGCACCTGCTGCCTTCCCTCTGGCGAGTCTGCCAGCATGCTTCTCCATCCTTTTTATATGTCCTTTGCTTCCCACTTCTGTGTACATTCAACATACTGTTCACCTAGTCATGCAGTCTTTCTGCTTTTTGTGAAGCCTCAGAATCTCCTCTGTTCTGCTTCGCACCCCAAGCTATGCCTGGTATTGTATTTCTCACTTGGCTCGATAGTTTGGTGGTCTGGCAGTTTTTATCTACCTTCATTATTAAAAGGCCCTCTGGAGCTGGGCGCGGTGGCTCACACCTGTAATCCCAGCACTGTGGGAGGCCGAGGTGGGCAGATCACGAGGTCAGGAGATCGAGACCATCCTGGCTAACACGGTGAAACCCCGTCTTTACTAAAAATACAAAAAATTAGCCGGGCGTGGTGGCGGGTGCCTGTAGTCCCAGCTACTCGGGAGGCTGAGGCAGGAGAATGGCGTGAACCTGGGAGGCAGAGCTTGCAGTGAGCCAAGATCGTGCCACTACACTCCAGCCTGGGCGACAGAGCGAGACTCCATCTCAAAAAAAAAGAAAAAAAAAGGCCCTCTGGGATGTTGCCTCTCCAGGAGCTTTTTGGTAACCAACACTTCTCTCAGGAGTATGAGATCATCCTCTGCACTCTTCTCTGTCATCAGAGGGCTGCTGGGTGGAGATATTCTTGAAAGGTGGCCTTGGTGAGAGGTGTGGAGTCAAGTGTTTTAGGTTGCTTGCCCACGTCACTCTACCTCTGGCCTCTGATTCTCAACTTTGTACCTATGGGGCGTCTCTTGTTAGTGCAGTGTTGACTATTCAAAAAGTAGCAATATGCCTGCAGATTTGCTTAGTCTTGGGACACGGTTACCACCAGAACGGCTGCTCAGACAATATGCTTGGGGACTTTCTCATGGCTTTTTGAACAAGGAGGCTGCGCACCCTGTGAAGCCTCCTGCATTCACACCTCTGCTGCATGGTTTATGCCTCAGTGTTATGTGCACTGGAATGCTTTTCACTATACGTTTCCAAGTTAGAAAGATTAGTGTTATGGAAGTGCCTAATGTATCCTAGTCCAAAATATTTAAAGATTGTTCTCTGTGTCTTGAAGTTTTGCACAAAATTCTTTATGAATTTTACACTTGGCAAATGTTAATGCTAGAAGCCATAGTCCGCTCCTTATACAAGTCCAAAGCGTTGACTGTTGTATCATTAGCTCCCTGGTTACACTGGTTTCCCAGCTCCTTGTGTAGACCACTGCTAATCCCTTAGAAACAAGAGGTCTGGCACTAGTAGCACAACCTAAGGTGGCATTCCAAGTCTTTAAGCAAGTCACAGCAACTTTTCTGCCAAAGTCAGCTTAGTTTAGACTTCAGTGAATCAGGCTGTTGCCATCCTAATGTATGTCTCTGTGAGTCTGTTCATTCACATATCTGCCGTTGGCTGACTTTCTTGACTCGCTGCTTGCTTGCTTGTTTCCTTGCTTTGGAAAGCTATTGAAGATGTGTACATAATTCTTTAGGAAGGGGATTGCTAAAAAATACACTGCAAAGCGATGGAAAACAGTGGAGAACAGGGGAGTAGCCAGGCTGGATGGCTCAAATATAAATGAATGAGGAATTCTTTATGAAGTGTCAGTTGGACTTTGTGATTGAGTGATGTAATACAGGAATTATATAGAAAGGGAAGAATATCTGATACTGATCTGTTAGATACGTCAGAGGCTCCTTGATTTGCATATTTAAAGTTCCTAAAATTGTAGCTTTTCCCTTCTTTTGGCTGTACAGCAGACTGTTTTAATCCATGGTTGTGCCTTATTGTTCCATTAAAATTGTGTCTTCAGTCCATCAATAAATACTCGTGGTTAAAACAAAACAAAAATTCTTTACTGCATGCTGACTAAGGGCAGGGCTCTATCCATGTGCATCGAGTGGCCTCGTAAGCTGTGAACAGAGTGCATGTGGGACGTGGGATGAAGTCTCTTCTGCCTGATTTTAAGTCTTTGCAAACTTTTTAGACCATAAGGAGCTAAGCTCAGTCTGCTCGTGAAAAATGATGGTGACATGCCATGTGTGCCCTTCCCGTTTGACAGATGGCGATCTCGATGTCGTGTTTGCCTCTTCCTCTAAGTGCGGAAAGGATAAGACCAAGTCTGTTTCTTCCACCATCTTCTTCCACTGTGACCCTCTGGTGGAGGACGGGATCCCCGAGTTCAGTCACGAGACTGCCGACTGCCAGTACCTCTTCTCTTGGTACACCTCAGCCGTGTGTCCTCTGGGGTGAGTATGACATCCGGAAGCTTAGCACTTGTACCCCACATCTTCCCTTAAGAATAAGTGTGTGTGTGTTTTTTCCCCAATGTTTTCTTGTGAAATATTCAGAACATGCACCAAAAAATAGAGAAAATGATAGAAGCGGACCCCACATAGTCAGTGCCCCGCTCCGTTGCTTGTCAGCATCCTGCCACTGATTTTTGGTCCATGGCTGCGTCACCTCCCACCACCCCCAGTAGCAGTGCCATTGTTTCCTTTGTGTGTACCATGCCCCGAATAGGGTCCAGTCAGGGCACCCCAGCTCTGTCCCTCTACCCTGTTCCCATTGCTGCCTCCCTCTCCTTAGCTCCTGGGAGGCAAGTACTGGTGGTGCCTCCTCTTTGTAATCCTGGAACATCTTTTGTGTCGTAATACAAATGATTGTTTGGTAAAGTTTCACTTTGATTTGAGTGCAGTATTTTTACGTTTGTTTGAATGAATGAAAAGCTTACTCTCCAGATTTTGAGAATCAGCATGAGAACAGAGGGAGCAGTTTCTGCTCTGAAGGAAGGTGGCACCTCCATTGGTTGTCTTGTGTCCCACAGCCGTTTTATACTTTGCCACGAATAACATGTTGTCAGTTGCTTTCCTCTTGGATTTATTTTCTTCTTATGTCACCCCCACCCATCATTGTATTTATATTTATTTTTATTTTTTATTTTTTTGGGATGGACTCTCGCTCTGTCACTCAGGCTGGAGTGCAGTGGTGCGGTCTTGGCTCGTTGCAACCTCTGCCTCCTGGTTCAGACGATTCTCCTGCCTCAGCCTCCCAAGTAGCTGGGATTGCAGGCATGTGTCATTATGCCCTGCTAATTTTTGTATTTTTGGTAGAGATGGGGTTTCACCATGTTGACCAGGCTGGTCTTGAACTCCTCACCTCAGATAATCTGCCTGCCTCGGCCTCCCAAAGTGCTGGCATTACAAGCGTGAGCTGCCATGCCCGGCCTGGCCCACCATTTTACATAAGCTTTTCATTCTCTGTCCTGAGACTTTAAGATTGGGGGAACATGAATTCTTGCCATGTAATTGTTTCCTTCATGTCCTGAAAAAGGGACCGTAGAGTCAGCAGACGACAGTGGTAGGGGTCATGGGGGAATGAAGATCACACATTTTACATCTTAAATCAGCACTCCCCCTGCCCACCCTTAACAGTGGACATGAGCTCAGCAAAAACCAGCTTTGTCCTGTGCTGTTCAGGCCTGTGTACTTAGGGATCCTCAGCTGCACAGTCAGGGAAAGAGGCTTTTGGTTGAAATTTCACTTGTGGTATTTTCAGCTTTTGAATGTTTATGGTGTTCCGGTGATGTCATTACAAAATGAAAGGATTGAAACTGGAAGTTCTTCCTGAAAGAAGCAAAATGTGAATTTTTATAAAAGGTAAAACCCAGAAGTGAACTTTCCCTGCATTCTCTGTCATGGAGAGGCTACAGCTGCCATGAGATGAATCCTGCCTCCTGACATGGCAGCTGGTCTTCTGTGTGGGTTTGAGGGACCAGCCCAGGCTAGGATCCCGTCCGTGTTGAATGTTCAGAGTTCGACTTCTGTGAGTAGGAAAAGCACCGTTTATAGGGCTTTGGTGTTTGACTCTAAAACCAGAGAGGAAGATTCTCCAGGAAACCTCGGTTTCATGATGTTCAGAACATCAGGATTGGGAGCTGTTTAAATCCCTTATAACACACTGACAAGGTAATAAGGACTTTAAAAAAAAGAAACAGAAGTTGAAACCAAGAGCAAAAACTCAGATGGTGGATTTTGAGGGATGCAGGTACCACCCGGGGGTGACGTGGAATAGTGCCTGAGATTTTTTTCCCCCCAAATGTTATCAGTGTTGTACATTGTAGAATCATGTAAATATGGCCAGACGCAGTGGCTCACGCTTGTAATCCCAACATTTTGGGAGGCTAAGGTGGGCGGATCACTTGAGGTCAGGAGTTCTAGACCAGCCTGGGCAACATGGTGAAACCCCGTCTCTACTAAAAATACAAAAATTAGCCAGGCGTGGTGGTGCACACCTGTAATCGCAGCTACTCAGAAGGCTGAGGCAGGAGAATTGCTTGAACCTGGGAGGTGGAGGTTGCAGCGAGCCGAGATGGCGTCACTGTACTGCAGCCTGGGTGACAGAGCGAGACTAGATCTCAGGAAAAAAAATCATGTAACTATAACAAACAGGTAGCAATGTTCGCCCTAATAGATTACCATTTTTAGTTCTTTTAGCTATTTCTTCTGGAATTTACCTCAGTATTTTAAATTAACATCCTATATCTCATCTGTTGACTTCCTGCAATAGTAGATGAAGATAGAGCTGTCTTACACCTTCCTCCTACTTTACAAAAATGGTTCTTTCACAATATTTGATTAAAGTCAAAAAATTTACCCAAAGCTAAAAGACAGGCATCTACAGATGGAAGGGGCAGGCTATGTGCCCAGCACAGTTATTGATGACAAGACCCACCCACTTATGAAATACCAGGAGAGCAGATACAAAGAAAAGACTGTAAAAGCTTTAGGGGAAGCTAATTTGTTGTATTAGAAAATAATTCAAGAAAGGTTAAAATACTTTAAATCCTCACTTTATATCATCGATAGGTTCTTGGAAACTGCAACTTTATGTGAAACGATGTATAATGAAACCAGTTTTTTTCCTCAACTTTATTTTATGTTATGTTATGTTATGTTATGTTATGTTATGTTATGTTATGTTATGTTATTTTTTTGAGACAGAGTCTCGCTCTCGCCCAGGCTGGAGTGCAGTGGCGCGATCTCGGCCCACTGCAAGCTCTGCCTCCCAGGTTCACGCCATTCTCCTGCCTCAGCCTCCCAAGTAACTGGAACTACAGGGGCCCGCTACCATGCCCGGCTAGTTTTTTTGTATTTTTAGTAGAGACGGGGTTTCACCGTGTTAGCCAGGTTGATCTCGATCTCCTGATCTTGTGATCCGCCTGCCTCAGCCTCCCAAAGTGCTGGGGTTACAGGCGTGAGCCACCGTGCCCGGCCTCATCAACTTTATAATGAGACAGTTTTGAAGGAAATGATGTCATTCGAGGACCTCCTGTAGTCGCTTCACGGAAGGTTGCAGTTTGAAGGAAACTGTCAGCAACCCTATGAGGACACACTGTACTGGACAACGGTGGTGTCTAAGCTGAGAGGGGTGGCAGAATTCCCAGCTTTTAAAATTTCTTACAGTGATAGCATCATATGAAAGTAAACCATTTTCTTGAAAGAAATGAAGGAAGAAAAGGTAGAGTTCCTAATTGTTTGGAAGACATACTGTTAGACTTCCTGTCTTAGTATGCATGCCAGTATTTTAAGAATAACCACTAAAATAATATAAATATAGTATGTAACTTCCAAAACAGCGGAGAAGAAAAGGAGAAGTAAAAATACTTAAATCCCCAAAGAAGACAAGGAGAAAAATAAAACAAAAATCAGACAAGTAGAAATTTCAGCCCAGTATGGTAGAAATAAATCTAAATATATCTATAATCATAAATATAGCTTGACTAAACTTGTCAGCCAGAAAACAAGTTGTCAAACTGGATTTCAAAAACAACTCTGTTTACAGGGAACATGCCTAAAACAAGGATACAGAAAAGACCAAAGTCAAAGGAGAAGAAAAGATATACCAGAAAATAATCTGAAAGAAAGCTGCAGTAGTTATGTTAATATAAGATAAAATAGGATATTAAAGAAAAATATTAGGGATAAAGAATAAAGAGGGTCATTATAATTTTAAAAGGGCTAATTTCCTAGGAAGATACAAGAATCCTAAACTTCCATCTACCTAATAAAAAAGCCTTGATATGTAAAGCAGAAGTTGACAAAACCACACACAAGAAACAAGCTTAGTGATTGCTGGGTTGAGTAGACAAAGAGTAAAGCTTTTTTTGGAAGATTGAGACAGCACAGTGAAAAGCAAGATTTAATAGACATGCGCAGAACACTGTTCCCTGCGTTGAGAGAACACTGTTTGCCCAAGCTTACATCAAACACTTAGAAAACTTTAGCAAAAATTAACCACAAAGCAGGCAAGTCAGCAATTTCCTTTTTTTTTTTTTGGAGACAGAGACTTGCTCTTTTGCCCAGGTTGGAGTGTAGTGGCGCGATCTTGGCTCACTGCAACCTCTGCTTCCCAGATTCAAGTGATTCTCATGCCTCAGCCTCCTGAGTAGCTGGGATTATGGGCGTGTGCCACTACCTCCTGGCTAATTTTTGTATTTTTAGTAGAGATGGGGTTTCACCATGTTGGCCAGGCTGGTCTCAAACTCCTGACCTCAGGTGATCCACCTGCCTCAGCCTCCCAGAGTGCTGGGATTACAGGCATGAGCCACTGTGCTCGGCCTAAGTCAGCAGATTTCTGACTGATGCAATTAACTACATACATGATGCAATTAAGTTAGGAACAAAGAACAAACAACTGAAACATAGAAATACGTTTGAAGACTAAAACTCACTTCTGAATAATCCATGGTCCAAAGAAGAAATCAAAGGTAGAAGGTAAAATATGCTTAGAACTGAGTGATGATGTGTCTCTTGGATGCATTTCGAGTGGTCCTGAGTGGCTGGAGCTGCTTCTGGGTGAGTGGGTTTCTGGCTTGGAGGGAGAGGTCTGCATAGCTCTCAGACCTGTCTGTGGAGTCTGGTGGTGCTTCTTTCTGAGCAGAGGTCAACCCTTGCAGGCCCACCTAGAACTGGACGCCAGGCTGTCCCTGTGGTTTCTTGTCTTGCTGATGTTTTAGATTGTTTGGCTTAAGCTGAACTTTGAGGGCAGCAGCCCTTGCAGCTGGGCCGCGGGTTGGCCTGTTGCCCTCAACCTCAGTTCTTTGAGCAGCCGGCATCTTCAGCAGCACAAGATGCGCCCCGCTGGGGTTGCCTCTTATCTCCAGCAGCACAGGAGGAATTTCTGTTTATGTGATCCTGTTCCTGTGTGTGTGGCCCCAAGTGACAGAGGGCCAGAGAGATTAGAAGTGTCAAGTCGTTACACTCTTGAGTGTCATGTTTCTCCCTAAGCGCAAAGGGAAGTCTCCGTGGTTGTTTCTCATTTTCTATTATTGTCCCAACTCTGCTTGAGTGTTCGATGTCATGGAAACGCACTGCTTTTTCCCACAAGTGTGCATGTGGGTCTTGGGTGGGAATGGTGAACTCTGCTGGTGAGGCAGCTGGTGTGCTCGAGAGCCTTCTCCTGGGATGGAGCAGGCTTGGAGAGAGGAGACCCGTCAGGGGCTGTGCTGGGCTCTGCTGTTCCCTGGGCCCCACCCTGGTCTGTGGCCGCCCCTGGGCCCCGTCCTGGCCTGTTTCTAAGGCCCCCTGGGCCCCTTTCGTGTGGACATGGTGTCTCACGGTGGGCTGCGCTCACTGCTTCCAGAAGAAATTCTGAGAGGAGAGAGCTCTGACCCTGGAGAGAAGTGTGGTGCTTCGGGACAGCCTCTGCCCCAGCCTAGTCCTGCCGTGGATTGGGCCACCTAGAGGGGGCCGCGTCCCTCCTGCCCGTCTCCTCTGTGTTTGGGTGAATGATAGTTCATGGAGCTGGAAGCAGTGCCTTCTTGTCTCCTTTCTGACAACCCTGCCACAAACTCATCATCAGGAACTTTTTGCAACCCTTTTCCATGTGGAGTGGGCCTTGTGGCCTTGTTTTCTGGGCAGGAGTAAGAATCACATGGTGTTGGGAAAGTCAGAGCTGCTCTTGCCTTTGGGACTCAGGTCTCAGGTTGTGGCTGTGGCAGCAGGACCACCCTGTGACACGGCTCCTTTTCTGTGACGTCCTTGCAGGGTGGGCTTTGACAGCGAGAATCCTGGGGACGACGGGCAGATGCACAAGGGGCTGTCAGAGCGGAGCCAGGCAGTCGGCGCGGTGCTCAGCCTGCTGCTGGTGGCGCTCACCTGCTGCCTGCTGGCCCTGTTGCTCTACAAGAAGGAGAGGAGGTAAGCGGGTGGCAGGGCGAGGTGGGGCGGGTGGATGCATGCCTCCCACAGCTAATCTTGGGGTCAGTTTTGTGGGGTTTTACTTATTTGTTTTTAAGCCCTACAACAGCAAAGGCTCGAGGTTCTTAGTTCAAAACTCTCTGGAAGCAGTCCCCAGCGTTGTGGTTTTTAAATGCCTGCATTTCTGTCTGACCAAGGCCGAGGCCCTCGCACATCACCCACGCCTGCGGCTTCTAGGACCGTGGTCTTTTGTGTCCAAAGATGAGTAGAACATTAAACGGCACCTTTCATGGGTGCCTTTTCCCACTGAGCAGCTGACCCCTCTGCCCTCCTCACGTCATAAATGCAGGAGTTTATTAAGCGCCTGCTATGTACCAGGTATGATGCCATCCTTTTGCCCCACTTTGCTGGGTGAAAGGACTCTCCATGTGACGGTCAAGCAGATTTTCACGTCAGGTGTCAGTGTTAGTGGCTCTGACCTGGGGGCAGGAGCTGGCCAGCTCAGGCATTCCCTGCTGCCACTGTCATTTGCCAGCTGAGCCACAGGCCAATGAGAGAGGTGGTCAGAAAGTACCGACCGTGGAGGCTGCAGTGAGCCAAGATCTCACCACTGCACTCTAGCCTGGGCAACAGAGTGAGACTCTGTCCAAAAAAAAAAAGTACCGATTGTGGCCCTCTACACCCAAAATGCAGAATGGGGCAGAAGAAGGTCTGGGCCGGGAAGGGCATGTGATGTCCGTCTCTGCGAGCCACCATTGGGCAGGCTTAGTGGCCAGGGACCGGTGTGGTCCTGTTAGTCATATGTGAAAACGTCCTTGCCCAAATGTTAAGTTGCTCTAGAGGGCCCTCTGCTGTTGGATTCCAAAGCCCATGTTCTTTCCACTCAATCACAACAAATACATTAGGGTATAACCTGTCACGGCTACTCATTTGTCACTCAGAATGTGGGAGAAATGCAGCCGCCACCAGCCCCCTGGTGGTGCAGATGGGGGTGGGGCTGGCAGGGGTGGGGCTCCTGCCCATGCCCTCTCTACCCTGGAGTAATTATTGTCTCCTATTTTTATAGGGAAACAGTGATAAGTAAGCTGACCACTTGCTGTAGGAGAAGTTCCAACGTGTCCTACAAATACTCAAAGGTAATTTTCTGTGGCGAGCCTCCTGAGGGCCTGCCTCCCCGGCCCCCCGTGCTGCGCTGTCCATGTCGTTCTCATCAGGGGTGCCAAGGAAAGCAGTCACAGGCTGACTGGAATCCAGAAAGGAAAGCAACACCCGTTGCCTCAGCCGCTTACCCCAGCACATTTTTTTGTTATTTTTTTCCCTCAAGTTTCTCTCGTGGTTACAACTGATTTCCTTGAAGTATTTAATAATTAGGTTGTTTCCACTGTTTTTGGCTGTTCTTTAAAAAAAAAAAAACACACACAGTAGTGAAGATAGTTGTGCATGTAGCATTTGGATGATTTCTTTCAGATAAATTTCCAGAAAAGAGGCATTATCTGGATCAAAGGACATAATGTTTGTGGTCTGGATGGGTAGTGATGAATTGCTCTCTAAAACTAGGCTTTTGACTCGAGTCCCTCCTTTGACATTCCTCCCCTGCCATGCAGTGGGCACCTTCCAGTCTCTGAGTAGCCCGGAAGAGCCCCTTCTCCCCCAGCGCAGCTGGGGCATCACTGGTCTGCTTTTCAGGTCCAGGCCATCCCGAACGCCTTCTGCTTGGTCCCACCCTTGGCTGTGAGACTCCTGCCAAATGACCCCACTGCTACCCTCCCAAACCCTCCTGCCTTGGTGCAGTCTCATTAGGAACAGGAAGGTGTTGTCAGCCCTCGTCTTCCTTTCCCTGGGAACTGGAGATGCAGTGACTGTGAGGACAGTGGGCCAGTTCTTCCCCAGCTCGTGCCAGCAGAGAGCATCCCTGATGTGGTGGATGGTGGAGCAGAATGGGGTCTCTGAGGGGGCTCACGTGGTCTCTGCTGTTGATCCCTGGCAGGTGAATAAGGAAGAAGAGACAGATGAGAACGAAACAGAGTGGCTGATGGAAGAGATCCAGCTGCCTCCTCCACGGCAGGGAAAGGAAGGGCAGGAGAACGGCCATATTACCACCAAGTCAGTGAAAGCCCTCAGCTCCCTGCATGGGGATGACCAGGACAGTGAGGATGAGGTTCTGACCATCCCAGAGGTGAAAGTTCACTCGGGCAGGGGAGCTGGGGCAGAGAGCTCCCACCCGGTGAGAAACGCACAGAGCAATGCCCTTCAGGAGCGTGAGGACGATAGGGTGGGGCTGGTCAGGGGTGAGAAGGCGAGGAAAGGGAAGTCCAGCTCTGCACAGCAGAAGACAGTGAGCTCCACCAAGCTGGTGTCCTTCCATGACGACAGCGACGAGGACCTCTTACACATCTGACTCCGCAGTGCCTGCAGGGGAGCACGGAGCCGCGGGACAGCCAAGCACCTCCAACCAAATAAGACTTCCACTCGATGATGCTTCTATAATTTTGCCTTTAACAGAAACTTTCAAAAGGGAAGAGTTGTTGTGATGGGGGAGAGGGTGAAGGAGGTCAGGCCCCACTCCTTCCTGATTGTTTACAGTCATTGGAATAAGGCATGGCTCAGATCGGCCACAGGGCGGTACCTTGTGCCCAGGGTTTTGCCCCAAGTCCTCATTTAAAAGCATAAGGCCGGACGCATCTCAAAACAGAGGGCTGCATTCGAAGAAACCCTTGCTGCTTTAGGCCCGATAGGGTATTTGACCCCGATATATTTTAGCATTTTAATTCTCTCCCCCTATTTATTGACTTTGACAATTACTCAGGTTTGAGAAAAAGGAAAAAAAAACAGCCACAGTTTCTTCCTGCCGGCAGGGGTGTGATGCACCAGTTTGTCCATCTTGAGATGGTGAGGCTGTCAGTGTATGGGGCAGTTTCCGGTGGGATTTTGAACTGGTCATTAATGTGTCCCCTGAGTTGGAGCTCATTCTGTCTCTTTTCTCTTTTGCTTTCTGTTTCTTAAGGGCACACACACGTGCGTGCGCGCACACACACACATATGTGCACAGGGTCCCCGAGTGCCTAGGTTTTGGAGAGTTTGCCTGTTCTATGCCTTTAGTCAGGAATGGCTGCACCTTTTTGCATGACATCTTCAAGCCTGGGCGTACAGAGCACATTTGTCAGTATTTCTGCCGGCTGGTGAATTCAAACAACCTGCCCAAAGATTGATTTGTGTGTTTGTGTGTGTGTGTGTGTGTGTGAGTGGAGTTGAGGTGTCAGAGAAAATGAATTTTTTCCAGATTTGGGGTATAGGTCTCATCTCTTCAGGTTCTCATGATACCACCTTTACTGTGCTTATTTTTTTAAGAAAAAAGTGTTGATCAACCATTCGACCTATAAGAAGCCTTAATTTGCACAGTGTGTGACTTACAGAAACTGCATGAAAAATCATGGGCCAGAGCCTCGGCCCTAGCATTGCACTTGGCTTCATGCTGGAGGGAGGCTGGGCGGGTACAGCGTGGAGGAGGAGGGAGGCCAGGCGGGCATGGCGTGGAGGAGGAGGGAGGCCGGGCGGTCACAGCATGGAGGAGGAGGGAGGCGCTGCTGGTGTTCTTATTCTGGCGGCAGCGCCTTTCCTGCCATGTTTAGTGAATGACTTTTCTCGCACTGTAGAATTGTATATAGACTCTGGTGTTCTATTGCTGAGAAGCAAACCGCCCTGCAGCATCCCTCGGCCTGTACCGGTTTGGCTGGCTTGTTTGATTTCAACATGAGTGTATTTTTTAAAATTGATTTTTCTCTTCATTTTTTTTCAATCAACTTTACTGTAATATAAAGTATTCAACAATTTCAATAAAAGATAAATTATTAATTGGGTGTTACCATTTTTTCCTTGATAGTGAGACGTTCCCGAGCGAGTTGCCCATCTGCCTGCCTGTCTTTTCTTTCTGTTAAGTGACTGAATTTGGGTTTTAACTCTGGTGTTCTCATTGACCCTTTATGAGGCAGCACTTCCATTTTTCTCCGGAGTCTCCTGGTCGTAGGTGTTAACTTTGGGTCCAATCTGCCTTCCCTTGGCTCTTTCTAGATCTGATTTCTTTACCTTCTCCAGGCCAACCTCGGGGTGTGGTCCTGTTCATCAAAACAATGAACATGGAGTTTAGAGTCCAGTGAGACAATAAAGCTTTTTTTTGTGCAACCTAATCTAACATGGAGATATTTTCTCTTGAGTAAACTCACTGAGTTTTCCATCTTAAATTACTCAGCAGTGACTGAGAGCCACCTGCATGGAAGCAGGAAGTTACTCCAGTGTTATAAACAAACTTCTTAGACTCAACGTCCTATCCTCCATCCCTTTTTTTTCCTGTAGAGTCCAAAAACCTCAACCGTCTCATTTTTAAATTATCCAATTGGAGTTACCTTTTTAAAAAAGTTATTCTTAAGGACTTTCCAAAGCCTCTCCTGAGGAAGACGTGTCAGGTCTTCTAAAAGTTTACATTATGACCAAAGAAAGATGCTGGTCCTCAGGCATTCTACCCAGGGGGCTGTTCTCCAGGCCATTCCCACCTCCTGCTAAGACCATGGGGAGCCCTCTCTGTAAGGAGGGGCATATGCAGGGACCTGCCCACCCCTTGGTAAGCTGGATGGCAAAGAGGCATGTTGTCTGCACCACTGGCTGCCTGCTAATGTCGCTGTCAGTGGGGAAGGAGAAGTGACAACACGTTTGAGTGCATTTGCTTTGACTCTTAGAAACCCAAGCCTCTGAAAAAAGAGTAACTACTTGCCAGCTGTTGTTACAGATGATATTTTAAGGAAAACATCCCGTGACAGCAAATCAGAATTGGACTCTTTTTCAGAGAAATGATTTTATTGATGGAGTACAACCTGGGTATTTAGCTTCCTTTTAACAAAATTTTTTGTGCCCCTTTCTTGAGGCTGTCCATGAATGACAGAGACATAGAATAAGAACTGGGGTGCTAAAGATGGAATAGGCAAACCCCACACCAAGGAAATCCACAGTGAAGTGGAAATCTGGTTCTTATGAACATTTTAAGAGCACCTGAAGCCTGTACTTCACCAACCCTAAAATAATACGTAACACGAGATGATTCCTCAGGAAGGAACATATAGACATACAGACAGGAGACAACATATAGACATTAGAACTTACAGGACAAAGAACTCTTTTTCCCTGAATCATTTGAGACGAAGTTTCTTCCCATCACCAGGCATTCCTACAAACAAGGACCTTCACACGACTGAGATGCCACCTGGTGATTAAAGAACACTTTGGGCTGGTCCGATCCATTGTACAAGTTAAAGCACTGATGGGTACATAGGTCTTACCCCTGTTGGCGATCGGGTCACAAGGAGCCAGTGTGTGTGTCACCAGGAGGTTGTATGGATGAGACTGGATTTCTGGAAATATCCTTTACTGACTCTGAAGAATCCCATGGCTCAGGGAGGTACACTCATGTCCTTTCTTACTTCTCCGGCTCCACTCTGTTGACTAGTAGTTGGCCTCTTGTGTCCTTGAGCCATACTTGCTGTCAGTTCTGGACATTGTTCTGTGAGAATGGGGTCAATGGGCAGTCGTGGTGCAGGTGAGCTTGTGTGCAAGGCGGCAAGATAGCCACATTGAGTTGGGGACAATGTGGCCTGGGGGTGTTGGATAGGTAAGGCAGAAGCAAGCCCAGAACTTGGAGCCTGCTGTGACTGTCGCAGTAAGGAGTTTGAAGTCCTGAAAGCAGTTGAGAGCTGTAGAAGGGCCAGATTGGGCTTTTGAGAAAGATAGTCTAGATGAAAGTAAAGAGACGGAGACGCTTCAGCAACCAGATAGGAGGTTGGGTATCGGAGCTGTGGCTGTGCTGAGCTGAGAAGCCTCAGACTGCCTGCGAGGCTCTCTCTGGGAGGAAGTCAGGTCTTTCTTTCCTTCCTTTCATTCCTTTCCTTTCCTTCCTTTCCTTCCTTTTTCCTTTCTTTTCTTTTCTCTCTCTCTCTCTTTCTTTCGAGATGGAGTCTCACTCTGTTGCCAGGCTGGAGTGCAGTGGCATGATCTCGGCTCACTGCAATGTCTGCCTCCTGGGTTCAAGAGATTCTCCTGCCTCAGCCTCCCTAGTAGCTGGGATTAAAGGCGCGCACCACCACGCCCGGCTAATTTTTGTATTTTTAATAGCGACAGGGTTTCACCATGTTGGCCAGGATGGTCTCGATCTCCTGACCTCGTGATCCACCTGCCTTGTCCTCCGAAAGTGCTGGGATTACAGGCATGAGCCACCATGCCCAGCCAGGTCTTTTTCTTAAAGAGGGACAGACTGAAGGTAGGCTGTGAATGGTCAGTTATTTGTATTTCTTTACCTTTTATGCTATCTTGTAGTTTGACCAGTTTGCAAAACAAATTGAATAAAAAGTAATTGATAATGTCGTTTTGATGCTCAGTGTTTAAGGGAAACACAATCTAGTGAATGGGGTTATTGGTTGTCACACCTGGGAGAGTGAAAATAAAATGAGGGGCTCACAGCCCAGGTGAGGTCATCTGGCGCCACTCAGCCCCATCCCAGAGAAAGCAGCCTTGGGATGCTGGCCTCGGTGACATCCAAGAAGTGATGGTGGGTTGCTAGAGACAGGGTGGAGCACAGAGCCCTGGAAGGAAGCAGGAAGTCAGGTTCAAGAAAAGACTTGTGACCTCACCCTGGGCTTCAGGGTTTTATTTTTCTTTCTTTTAAAACATTTTGAGACAACATGTAGACATTCAAACTTACAGGACAAAGAACTCTTTTTTCCCTGAATCATTTGAGACTAAGTTCCCTCCCATCACCAGGCATTTCTACAAATGAGGACCTTCACAGGACTAAGATGCCACCATCAGAACCACAATGTGTGGGGACGGTACTGCCAGCTAAGCCTCAATGCTGTTTCGGTGTTGACAGCTGTCACAATGATGCCCTTTTCAGTAGAGGAGCCTGTGATGGTCACGTGTTGCATGTGATCATTGTGCCATTTGGTTTACTTCTGTCTGGAAAGTTTCTCCTTTCTGTAACCTCCATGACCTCGACACATGAGGTCACTCTTCTCACCCGCCCCACCTCTGGGAGGGTGCCTGATTTGCCCTGCCCCACCCAGCGGCTTTAGGACTCAGCTCTTCAGGAACAATTAGGGAGAGGGCCCTTGGGTCTAACTGTAAAATCATAGTTGAACTAGAAAATCCCGTTGGCATAGGTATGGATTGTCATATAGAAACATTTTTCGCAGTGTGCCCCGTGGAACACTTGTTCTGTATGTTGTTAACAGATGTTTTGCAAAAAATGAAAAGGACCTGAGCTCTAATAAGTTTGGGAAATGCTGAATTGAAGAGAAACAGCTTTTCTTGGTATGCGACCTTTCAGAGTCTTTAAAGGAGAGTTGCTGACCACATGTGAAATCACAATAGAAAATGGCCAGCAGGCCTCCAGGTAGGCAGCAATTCCTAGACATTTGCCTGTGTTCCCTGGGGGAGCTGGTGGCCTGTGACCATCCACTGGGAAATTCCCTCCTGTGGCGAGGTTCTGTTGTTTTCCAGAGGCTCCCACGGAGCATGCTGGGTGGGTGGTCTGTATGAGACCACACCGTTGATGAGCAGTGAGGCCCAAACAGGTATATCAAAAAATGCTCAGCATCACTGATCATAAGGGAAATGCACATCATAAACACAGTGAGACATTGCCTCACACTTGCCAGAATGGCTACTGTCAGAAAGACAAAAGACAACAAGTGTGGGTGAGGATGTGGAGAAAAGCGAACACTTGTCCACCTTTGGTGAGAATGTAAATTGGTATAGCCATTATGGAAAACAGGAAGTTCCTGAAAAAATTAAGAACAGCTACCAGGAATCCCACATCTGGGTGTATATCCAAAAGAAATGAAGTCAGTACCTTGAAGAGATCTCTGCAGCCCCTGTTCATTGCAGCATTATTCACAATAGCCAAGATAGGGAAAAAGCCTCAGTGTCTACTGACAAATAAAGATGGATCAAGAAAATGCGTGTATGTATACACACACACAATGGAATACCAAGTCTTGCAGAAGAAGGAAATCCTGTCATTTGTGACAACATGGATGAGCTGAGAGAACATTATGCTAAGTGAAATAAGCCAGACACAGAAAGAAAAATACCACATGATCTCACTTATATGTGGAATCTAAAAAGGTTGGACTCAGAAGCAGAGAGTGGAATGGTGGTTACCAAAGGCCAGAGGGTGCAGGAAGTGAGCAGATGTTGGTGAAAGGGTGCGGAGGTTCAGCTATGCAACATGAATGAATTCTGGAGATCCACTGTGCAGCATGGTGACTATGATACTGCTTTGTGTATTTAAAATTTTCAGAGAGTAGATCTTGTGTTCTTTCCCCTCTCCAAATAAAAGGAAATTATTTGAGGTGATGGATATGTTTAACTAGCTTGACTGGGGCAATGATTTTGTAATGATAAGTATCTCAAAACATCATGTTGTACAACATAAGTATACAATTGACCCTTGAACAATACAGGTGTGAACTCTGTGGGTCCACTTACATGCGGATGTTTTTTTTCTGTAAAAGTTACACCCGATGCGTCAGCCCCTCCTTCTACCTCTTCCACCTCTGGCACCCTTGGCACCGCAAGACCAACCCCCCACTTCCTCCTCCTCCTCCTCAGCCTACTCAGGGTAAAGACAAGGATGAAGACCTTTATGATGATCCACTTCCACTTAATATATAATAAATATATTTTCTCATGATTTTCTTAAAACTTTTTCTGTATTTTATTGTAAGAATACAGTATATAATGCATACAACATCGAAAATATGTGTTAATTGACTCTGTTATTGGTAAGGCTTCTGGTCAACACTAGGCAATACTAGTTGTTAAGTTTTAGGGGAGTTAAAGTTCTATGTGGGTTTTCGATTGTGTGTGGGGTCTGTGCTCCTAATCCCTGGGTTATTCAAGGTTATTCTACATAATTTTTCTGTCCGTTACACCTCAGTAAAGCTGGATAAAAGCGAAAACCAAAAGACTACGAAGAATAAGAGAAAATCAGTACATGCCACTCCAGCCCCCATTCTCCCCAGAAGCAGTCCCCACTTCTTCCCCTCAGCTTTGTCCCCTGTCAGTTTAAAATCATGAGGTTCATAAATTTGAAAAGGAAAGCTTTATTTCTTGTAAAGGGTCTCAGCCTGCAAAATCGCCATCCTGGCAGGCTGGGAAGCGTATCCGGCAGAGACCAAAGGCAGGTACTTGGAGAGGGGGAAGGATGAGGCAGGAATTTATGTTGAATGGGTTGGCCAAGCATACATATTCAACAGGTGATGGGGGGAGCTATGAATATTCATGACAGGGGGACATGCATGTGCATTGTAAACATTCCTGTTACATAGGCCCCATGATCACTTTGGGGTGGAGACTTAACATTTAAATGCATTTCAATTAGGACCTATGTGTCAAAAGGTGAAGCAGGGACATGAACACCCTCAGTGCATGCCTGGGCAAACTAGACAGAACCAGTCCATGCTTGGTGGTCTTTTACCAGGAGAAAGTCCCTGAAATCAGGCTCTTGTTAAATCAAAGCTGTAGTTACAGCTGGTGGAGAAGGGGGTCAGTTAGTCTGCATCTGGCCATAGGCGGTGAGCTGAAATTGTTGCCTTATTGCTGATCTCCAGGCCCCTGCTTATTTAGCTGCCAGAGAAAAAGAAAACAAAACAAAACTTTGTGGCAGTTAGAACCTAGTTTATTTTTTAAGTGCCTGACTTAACCCTTGCCTGGCATGGCCCATAGGTCATGTTTGTAATTCGGCATCTTACTTCCACAAAGAGTCTGTTCTGTCGTGTTATGATCTGTAATTTTAACACCGCCAACAGAGTTCTCTCTCCTTCAGGTCAAATTCTCTAAGTTAACCTTAGCATTGATGCTGCTGAAATACTGGAGCCATTGAACTGGCACTTCTGACCTGTTCCTACACTATCCTCCCACCTTTGGGTGCTGAGGTAGATTGCTATGGGTTGAACTATATTCCCCAAAATTCACATGTTGAACTCCTAACCCCAGTACTTCAGAATGTGACCTTATTTGGAGATAGTGTCTTTAAAGAGATAATTAAGTTAAAATGAGATCATATGAATGGGATGTAATTTAATATATGTGTCTTTATAAGATGAGGAGATTAGGACGCAGACTCACACAGAGGCATGGCCAACTGGAAGCCAAGGAGAGAGGCCTCGGAAGAAAGCAAACCTGCCCACACCTGGATCTCAAACTCCCAGCCTCCAGAAGTATGAGAACACAAATTGTTTAAACTACACAGTCCATGGTACTTTATGGCAGCCTAAGCAAACTAGCCCAGACACATTCAGCAACCTTCCCACTGCCAGTCACACGATGCACGCACATACATGCTGGGCACTCCCCAAGGCCCTGTGCCTCTGGGAGAGTACACAGAACCCCATGTCATGATTCCTCCCATCGGAGCTGAAGGAAGCCAGAACATGCTGACCTGCAACATGCTACTTTAGCCTAAGGATTATTTGGCACTGGAGGCAGTTAAGAAGCAGCAAATGTATTTGCCTAAAAGCAAGACATACATTTTTCAGAAGTGTCTCTCCTTCCCTCTCTGAACAAGAGTTAATCACAAAGACAGCTCCAGACACCGCTCAGCTTGGAGATGGCAGCAGAGGTGTTCACATAACCAGCCTCACTAACTCGCCTTCCCTACCCCACCCTTTCCACTTGGTGCAGACGCCTTCCTGCAGCGCCGCCTCTGGAAGCTTGAAGTCACTTTCCTGTGTCCCAGCATTTCTCTACAAATAAATTGTTCTTAGTGAAGATGCTACGTGTGCCAGAGCGTGAAGCCTATCTTTCAATTGCTGTTTCCTGAATTTCTCTCATGTCTATATGAGATGTACATGCTAGAAACTTGTTTTTCTCTTATTAATCTTTTAATTTTTTTTTATAGGGGCCCCAGCAGAAAACTTAGAAGAGTACACAGAATAGGATTTTTTACTCCTCTACAAAGTTCCGTGTAGGAAGGCATGAGCATTTCTCTTCCTATCACAAGTGTCCATGCCATATGTCCTGAATTGGTGGGTTCTTGGTCTCACTGACTTCAAGAAAGAAGCCGCGGACCCTCGCGGTGAGTGTTACAGCTCTTAAGGTGGCGAGTCTGGAGTTTGTTCCTTCTGATGTTGGGATGTGTTCGGAGTTTCTTCCTTCTGGTGGATTCGTGGTCTCGCTGGCTCAGGAGTGAAGCTGCAGACCTTCGCGGTGAGTGTTACAGCTCTTAAAAGCAGTGTGGACTCAAAGAGTGAGCAGTAGCAAGATTTATTGCAAAGAGCGAAAGAACAAAGCTTCCACAGTGTGGAAGGGGACCCGAGCGGGTTACCACTGCTGACTAGGGCAGCCTGCTTTTATTCTCTTATCTGTCCCCACCCACATCCTGCTGATTGGTAGAGCTGAGTGGTCTGTTTTGACAGGGCTCTGATTGGTGCGTTTACAATCCCAGAGCTAGACACAAAGGTTCTCCATGTCCCCACCAGATTAGCTAGATACGGAGTGTGGACACAAAGGTTCTCCAAGGCCCCACCAGAGTAACTAGATACAGAGTGTTCATTGGTGCATTCACAAACCCTGAGCTAGACACAGGGTGCTGATTGGTGTGTTTACAAACCTTGAGCTAGACACAGAGTGTCGATTGGTGTATTTACAATCCCTGAGCTAGACATAAAGGTTCTCCAGTTCCCCACCAGACTCAGGAGCCCAGCTGGCTTCACCCAGTGGATCCCGCACCGGGGCTGCAGGTGGAGCTGCCATGCGCCCGCACGCCTCAGCCCTTGGGTGGTCGATGGGACTGGGCTCCGTGGAGCAGGGGGTGGTGCTCGTCCGGGAGGCTCAGGCCGCACAGGAGCCCCCGGAGGGGGTGGGAGCCTCAGGCATGGCGGGCTGCAGGTCCTGAGCCCTTCCCGGCGGGAAGGCAGCTAAGGCCCGGTGAGAAATCGAGCGCAGCGCCGGTGGGCTGGCACTGCTGGGGGACCCGGTACACCCTCCACAGCCGCTGGCCCGGGTGCTAAGCCCCTCATTGCCCGGGCCGGCAGGGCCGGCCGGCTGCTCTGAGTGCGGGGCCCGCCAAGCCCACGCCCACCCGGAATTCCAGCTGGCCCGCAAGCGTCCCGTGCAGCCCCAGTTCCCGCTCGCGCCTCTCCCTCCACACCTCCCTGCAAGCTGAGGGAGCCAGCTCTGGCCTTGGCCAGCCCAGAAAGGGGCTCCCACAGTGCAGCGGTGGGCTGAAGGGCTCCTCAAGTGCCACCAAAGTGGGAGCCCAGGCAGAGGAGGTGCCGAGAGTGAGCGAGGGCTGTGAGGACTGCCAGCATGCTGTCACCTCTCAATGGTACCTGGGCTAAAATAGACATTCAGGACCATGTTTTTGAACAGTTAGGAAAATGACTGGATTTTCTGCATCAAATTTTCAGTAGTTCCCAGGAACAGTTAGCATAATGGGCCACAAGGGCATGCAGGGTGGTGAGTGGACGTGGTGGGGGCCACCTGGATGACAGGCCTGCCTTGGGGCTCCTCATGGCCGGAAGTCAGCCTCCCTGTGTTAGCTCTGCCCGCAGGTCCTGGGCCTCATCTCTGGATTTGTTTGGGAGGGCTGCCATAATAAAGTACCACAGACTAGGGGCTTCAACAACAGAAATGTACGTCTTCCAGTTCTGGAGGCTGGGAGTCCAACATCAAGGTGTTGGCAGGGTTGATTCCTTCTGAGACTGTGAGGGAGAATCTGTTCCAGGTTCCTAGGAGCACAGCGTTCCCCTCCTGACAGGCACAAAGCAGGAAACAGCCAACCCTGGGGGCCTGTTGAGGAGGACAGAAGCCTAGGACACACTGCGGGGCCCTGAGCACAGCCCCATGGGGAGGGGAGTGGCAGGAGCAGGAGTTTCCACCCCAGGCAGCTGCCCCCTCTGTACCTGGGACCATCGGGTGGGCAGCAGGCCCAGTGCCCAGTGACTGACTTGCTCATTCATGGCTGATTTTCTCACACATATGTGCTTCCCCAGACCTCCATCACGGCCCTTGGGGCCAGGACTGGTCTGCCCTGTGTGCTGACAGCCACTTCACTGGAAGGTACCTGGATTCACGTACAAATCTGGGCCTAAACCCAGCTCTTGCCTTCTCTCTGTTTCCAGGTGAGACCTGCCTCTGCTCCGGCTCTGGCAGCTGGCTTGATCCCCTTCTCCTCCCTGGCCTTAGGGGGCACTGAGACCTAGGACAGATGAGATGCCCACCTGGAGTTTGTGTCTAGTTGGACATTAGGTGAATAGGGTTTCAGCATAGGGAGTTTTGGAAAATCAGTCCCTGGTGACAGGGCTTTGAGTGAGTTGATTTATTAAGACTTGACATAGAGCCAGGCATGTGATTCTGGGCAGATGACTTGCCCCCTTAGGCCTTCGTTTCTCATTTCTCATCTGCAGTACATGGGGGGTGAGCAGTTCCATCAGATCAGGAGATGGGACTCAGAAGGAGCCCGGCCTGCCATCCTAGATGCTCAGGATGGTGGCAACGGCTTGTTCTCAGTTGGCCATGGCCCTCAGTCCCATCTCCCCTTTGCAATTTTGATTGCCTGGGATGTCTGGTCATCCCCTCATGGACCCAAACCATGGGGCTGGGAGACAGTGGAAAAGGAAGGATGCACGGGTGGGTACAGGCTCCCTTGCTCCCTGGTCCAAGCCAAAGAAAGGAGGCCTGAGTCCATTGAGCACCCAGAGTTGGGGGCAGCTGCTTTCTCCATGAAACAGGTGAGCAGTGGCACCAGGCTTGGCCTGGACAGGCCACTGGGGAGGTGGTACCACAGAGGGGTCTGGTTTCTCCTCAAAGTGTGCTGAAAGTGGGCCCCTTGCACCCTGGCTGCTTCCCATCCACATGCAGGACACTCATGTCAGGGTTGTGGGCACAATAGGGCCAGCACTGAGTGTGCGCCACCACCTTCCTCTGGGCTGGGGAGTGTCTGCCTCTGGCCCACCTCCCTCCTGCCCAGGGCATGCTCAGCCTTCTGGGTGGCAGCCCCCTTGAGCCCTCTCTTGGCAGCAGCTGAGCATTTCCAAAGAAGAAAACCCCCCAGGAGTGGGAATTATGGAGCTGCAGCCCCCAAGGTGGGGCATGCTTTTGACCAAATCAGCCAGTGGGTCTACTGGGCTTGAGGCTCAGCTGAGAGTCTCAGAAATCCAGAGTATGCCTGACACCATGGGCCTCTGTTTATCTGTACTTCTATGTGCATGTGGAGGGGCTCACCCCCAATGCCGCATGCACTCCTAGGTCTGAAAATGGGGGAGGGATGGGGTGTTTTCCACCTTGTGCCACTTTGATGCCTTCCATCAGCAACTCTGAGCCAGAGCCTACTGGGGCATTACCCCTGTGCAGAGGTAACTCCCTGGCCCAGGTTCCCTAGGAACTTGGGCTATTGCACCATCAGCGAGGAGTCTGCCCAGGGGAGGGGAGGCAGTGAGTGGCACCTGTAGGAACTCGGGTAGGTTCTGGAAAGCACAGCCATCTGGGTCATTGACAAGGTGCAGGCAGTGGGCCTGCTGGAGAGTGCTGGGCTGCTCAGTGTGGGGCAGGGAGGAGCCCTGCAGCCGCTCTGGGATTCCCAGGAGCCTGAAGCTTTCTTGTCTGTTGCCGTGACACCATGTCACCACAAACTGAGCTGCGTAAAGCATGCACACTCCATGTCTCCTGGGCTCTGTGGTCAGGAGGGTAGCTGCAGGGCAGCTGGATGTTACATTCAAGGTGTTAGCTGCAGTGGTGGCCTCGTCTCAAGGCTCATCTGGAGAAAGATTTGATTTGGAGCTCAAGTGGATATCGGCAGGATTCATTCTGTCCCACTTCAGGACCAAGGGTCTTGGTTTCCCGCTGGTTGCCAGCTGAAGGTACCCACAGCTCCTTGCCATGTGGGCCTCCACCACAGGGCCAGGGCTCCATCACAGCCAGCAGGGGAGAGAGACTCCCAGCCATGTGGACGTTACAATCTTAAGGAGCATGATCACGGAGGTGTCATCCGTGACACTTGCCATTTCCATTGGTTACAGGCAAGTCACAGGTTCTGCACACTCAGCTGAGAGGTGAGGATATGTGGGCCACTGGACAGCCAGTTTGCTACACCCTCTGGTCTTCTTTCTTGTCTCCTGCTCTTCCCTCCACCTTGTAAGGTACTTTTTGGGTGGTAGGGCTGGTTTTGGGGTCCTGTGGTGCCCCATGCCTGCAGCTGTCCCAGCTTTGGTGACTGTCTCTTTGTTATAGGACCTTTGAGGTGTCAATTTTCTGGCTGGAAACCTCTGTGGTCATGGTGCCTTTGCATGAGCTCTTGTCCTGCATCCAGGAAGAATGAGGGACATAGACAAGTGAAGGGTGAGCAAGACCAAGATGAGCTCTATTGAGTGTTACAACAGCTCAGAGGACACCTGCATTGGGTAGCTCCTCTTCTAGGCAGGTCATCTGTCGAGTGTTCAGTTCTCAGTAGAGAGGAGGCCCAGGAGAGGTAGCTCCTCTCTGCAACTGGTCATCCTGATGTCTGCAGCTCTCAGCAGAGAGGAAGCCCTGGAGAGGGTGGTTCCTCTCTGCCAGCAGGTTGTCGCTGCAGCTATCAGCAGAGAATGTGGCTCCTCTCTGTGGGTTGTCCCATCATCTCCAGCTATCGGCAGAGAGGGTACTCCTTTCTGCAGCTGGTTGTCCCATCATCTCTCTGCCCTCTTCATCCTCTAGCTATCCTCTGCCCTGCTCTGGCTGAGTCCAGGGCTTTTATGGACCTCAGAAGGGAGGAAGTGCATGCCAGTTGTTCTGTGGGTGGCCATGGGTGGGTTAGGAAGAGGCACCACAAGTCCCCACTCTGGTTTCCGGGACTGGCAGCCCAGGCCCCAGCCTTCAGGCCCTTCTTGGCCTGAAGGTGGGCCTTACTAGGGACACACCTCCTTCTTCCCAGGACTCTGTCTGCCTCCTGCTGCCATTCATGGCCCCAGGTCTCAACCCCAACCCTGCTCTGAGATCACAGCAGGTGCTGGGATGGGAGAGGGGCCAGGCAGTGGGAGCAGACTCTTCTGAGCCTGGGATGGGGACTAGTGGGGAGGCCTTCCCAGGCCCCTGAGGTTGCAGGCTGCAGAGATGCCCAGGTCTTGTGCCTGAGAGGGCAGCCACAGCTGCATCCATGGAACTCCCACCCTGCCAACTCAGAAGGGGTGGGGTTCCTGCTTGTTCCTGGCTCCTGCCTGCTCTGTGGAGTGAGGCCCAGGTCTGCAGCCACAGGTCAGGTGGTTGCAGCTGCATCCAGGCAGGCAGATCTGGCCTGCTGCTGGCCCCCTCCAAGAGCACAAGGAGGCTTGGATCCACAGTCCCAGGAGGGTGGGGCTTCCATCAGCTCTGTGGAGTGTTCAGCCCCAGCCACGCCTCCCTACTGCTGCCATCATTTCCCCCTCTGAAGAGGTACACCTAACTGCTGTTAGGGTAGGGACAATGACCACTCTTAACTGCTTCGTGCTGACCAGGGGTATTGTTTTGGGAAAACAACAGTCAAGTCTCTCTCAGAGACCTATCTAAGAATACCCAGTACAAGGCAGCCATCATCTGAGGCTCCATTTTCATGACCATTTGGAGTTTAACGGCCCATCCCTTGTTTCTTCTGAGCTGTAGTCAGATATCACTAGTTGGTTCACCTTCACAATTGTCAAAAGCTACAAGCTCAAAAGAAAAGCTTCCTTGATTCTGAAAAACAAGATAAAGGATCAACAATATTCCAAGCAAAAAGTCAAAACAAGATTGCTTCAGTCTTCTATTAGTTCAGCTCACCCAGTCAACTCCTATTCACAATCTCCAAAATTATCAGATATCTGCATTTGAAGACTATAATCCATCCCTTGAAGAGGATCAAAACATGACAACAATTGTCTGTGAATGTCAAAATGTCCTAGCGTATTCATAGTCAAAAACACAATTGATGAAGAAATCTGGTCACCTCTGTGATTTACAATAACCTAACACAATAACCCTAGCTATGATTGATAACACAAACTCAGGCATCAGAAATCTAGAAATCCCATACAATTTTGAAACACACATTAACATTTTTCACTAAAATATAACCTGAAGATCAAACACCTTATTTTGGTAATCCTATGTAACTAAACTTGTCAAATAACCCTGTTTACCTCTCCCTTTCGATGCTCCAGTGGTCTTCTGTAGCATCCAAAACTCAGGGGTTAGGAAAGAAAATTTTGAAGCTGTAAAGGCTCAAAACACTTAACAGAATTTTTGGTTACTATAAGTCATTCATTTAAATGACTCAAAGCAAAAACCTTCAGTCACTAAGAGGGAAGATCTAATTTTCCAAACAATCTAACTTTTAACCATCGCACTCCTTTTTAAGAAGTCCTTTAAAGTCTCTTATTATCCAACTTTAGCCATGCCAAATGGCCAGTTGAATTCATGGAGGGGCAGAGAATATAGTGATTTTTTAATTGTTCCTGCAACCAGTTTGCACAGAGAGAGAAACCAAAAGTCTGACTGGTAAGAACTTTTACCCTTTCGCCAGCATGTCAGGCTGCTGAGCTCCCTTCCCCTCAGCTATGGAGCCCTATTGACCCTGCAGTCCTGTTGATCTCTTGTCCTTCCCTTCTTGTGTCAGTAGCTTATTCACAAAGAAAACAAAATCTTTCATTGCATGAAAATCTTGTTCAAGTGAAAGCCAAATTTCACCCTTACATTAGTCTATTAATGTCAACCCCAATTAAAAAAAATAAAACCTTACAGAGAAATCCATCCAATCTTAATCAGTTTGATCATGAACTGAGATTGTTATAAATCTTTTATAACCTTTTACAAATTTTTTTTTGTTAAACAGCATGTAAGTGCTTCAAGAAAACCTTGTTGTGCTTGTATTCCAATGTTCAACTTACGGAAAACCAAATAATATCCTTTTTAGTGTAGTCAATATGTTTACACACAGGATTCCTTTTACAAGATTAATTTTTTACAAACCTTCCATAACTTGTTTGAACCTTAAGCTTTATCTTATATAATTTAAAACAATCATTTAACCCTCTGAACTAGGCAAAAATTTATATTCCCATGCCTTCTTATATTATTTTACTAATGATACATTTTACTCTCCTTACTCACCTCACGTGTAGATCTGTTTTCAGTAGTCATCACTACATGTTATAATGGTAGCTCTTAGTAATTGTTAATTTTGGTGAAATACCCAGTAAGTTATTTTAGTTATGTACTTAGGTGCAGATGAGGTCTGACTATTTCCAGCATAGCTAGGGCAGGCCCTACCAAACTGCAAAGCAGGAAAGTTGAACAATTTTCAAAAGCCAAAGCAGTTTATGACCTTAAAGCATTTAGTCAACCTAGTTTCTGACTTGCATAATTTAGACCATGTCTATATTTTGAAGGCATTTCTATTTTCATTTTACTGATAATTTAAAAGACAGCCTATTTAGCAAAGTCATACTTAAGTCAAGTGAATTTGAAAATTGCTTAGACTTATTTACTTAATTTATGAACACTCTTTTACTTATAAGCCAATTTGGTAGACACAACATATAACAGTAAGTGTACATACAAGTAAACACATCTAGACATGTATACACACACACAAATGAAGAGGTGGAGCTTAAAACACCCAAATTGGGTGCAGTGTATACTGCTTGGGAGATGGATGCACCAAAATCTCACAAATCACCACTAAAGAACCTGCTCATGTAACCAAATAATACCTGTTCCCTCAAAACCTATGGAAAAAAAAAACTAAAAAAAATACTTAAATGGTATCACAGAACTAATTAGCTGAATACAGTATCTAGTACCTGGCTGTCACCCAATACTCGCCTCATACCATCACATCTAGAAAACGAGTAGATACTCTTTTTGGAAGAGCCCTGAGGGAGCTACTAGGTTTGCACGGCCTGCTCTCCTGCCCTCCTCTTGCTCTGTGGCTGAACTCCAATTCTCTTTGGGCTTAGACCCCACTGACTCACTCCCCGGCAAAGCAAACAATTTGATCAGACGGCCACGTGCATTCTTCCTTTTCCTGAAACCAGCAACATAGGGTAAAAGATTATTTCTACTTGGTTGCCTTCCAGATGTTTCACACTTGGACAGCAAACTGATTTCAAACCACTCCTTTTCAAAGATCTCTGAGGGAGACATTGCACCTGGCCACTGCAGCCCAGAGCAGGTCTGGCCACGGCCATGAGCGTGCTGAGCCATCATGCCCACCGTGGATGACATTCTGGAGCAGGTTGGGGAGTTTGGCTGGTTCCAGAAGCAAGCCTTCCTCATCTTATGCCTGCTGTCGGCTGCCTTTGCGCCCATCTGTGTGGGCATCGTCTTCCTGGGTTTCACACCTGACCACCGCTGCCAGAGCCCTGGGGTGGCTGAGCTGAGCCAGCGCTGTGGCTGGAGCCCTGCGGAGGAGCTGAACTATACAGTGCCAGGCCTGGGGCCCGCGGGCGAGGCCTTCCTTGGCCAGTGCAGGCGCTATGAAGTGGACTGGAACCAGAGCGCCCTCAGCTGTGTAGACCCCCTGGCTAGCCTGGCCACCAACAGGAGCCACCTGCCGCTGGGTCCCTGCCAGGATGGCTGGGTGTATGACACGCCCGGCTCTTCCATCGTCACTGAGGTAAAAAAGCCTCTGTAACATGGGAGTTCCTGGGACAGGGAGAAATATAAAGCAAATCCTATGAAGTTCAGTTCCATATCAGGAAAGAGGTAGGGGGCTGTGTTTATTGTGCGGTTCGTGGGTGTCTGGCTGTGTCCCAGGCACGGGGCATTCTCTTCTCTAGTTTAATCCACCACAAACTCTGGGTCTTTGAGGAGGAAGCTGAGGCAGGAGAGAACAGCTAGCACAAGTGGGGGGCCAGGTTGCCAGGTTGCTTGAATGGGAGTCGACTGGGAGACCAGGAGCCTCTCTGCCTGCCCCACTGGCTTCTCCCAGAACTATCAACTTGCTCTGGGTCCTGCTTCCCCACCAATAGTACTGTGGGCCCCCTCCTTCTGCTCAAGAGTGATGATGATTGACCTCAATGATGGTGTTGAGGTGGCCTGGAATTGCCCTGGCTTGGAAGTGAGAATATTTGGTGGAATCCCAGCTGTGCCCCTTATTAGCTGAGCATCACTGGGTAAGTCACTGCCTCTCTAAGCCTCATTTCCTCATCAGTCAACCACGGATGATGACGGCTGCCTCATAGGGGTGTGAGGTTCAGCTGGGATCTGTGAAAGCACTGAGCAAATCCAAACTGAGTCACACCGTGCAGTCCGATGGGGCCCATGGGATAGGGCGATGGCCTCAAAAGGGCCTTGCTTGAGTAGTTTACTTGGTTATTTGAGCATTTTGCTTTGAGAATCCTTTAGTAAAAAGTGTCACCACATTTTTTTCCCATCATGAGCCCTTTTGAAACTATTGCACGGTAACAAGTGTGGATGCTTGGTGGGTTGGAGAAGCTGTGGGCCAAAGCCCGTCAGGGGCCTTCTGTTAGTAATGAGCAGTGGCGTGGTTTTGGTGCGGGCACTGCTTCCCTGAAATAAGAGGTAACTGGGCCCTCCCTGCTTCTGGTCCTGCCCATTTGTCTGCCCCCACTACCCTCGCCCAAGCTCTCAGGACTTCTTGAGTCTCTGTTCTTCCTCTTTTCCCTTTCCTGAGTGGTATCAGTGGTGACACATTTAGGGCTGTTACTGGAGGAAAGCTTAGGGTCCCTCCCCTCTGGGCCTGAGCATTGCTCTACCTGCTTGCCTGGAGCAGAGCAGGTGCCGGTGCAACTGGCTTTACGATGCTGAAGAGACATCTTGTCTCCAAGGCATCCTCCAACAATGGATGACAAGTTAGGCAGCCCACCTTCCAGGGATCTCCAACCATCTGGCATTCCCACTGGGAATCTAGAAGCAGACCAGGATGGGGATGGGTTTGCTCTCTGGGACTGAGACATACTCTGCTTTGAGGACATCAGATGTGATCATTCCTCCAGTCAGACATCCACCCAGTATGTTCGGCATACTCCCTCTATTCTGGCACTGGGTGTGATGCCGCAGGGGAGATGCAGAAGAAGATTGTGAGGTCCCTCAAGGAGTCTGCAGTCTTGTGGGGACTGAGAGGGGAAGAGGATGGCAAGAATGAGACCAGTGTTCGTTTAATGACAGCCCAAGGCCGCCTGTGGTGAATGCCATGAGCAGGGCGGAAAGGGACTGGTGGGCTCTAAGAAGGTAGAGATCTCAGCTGCTGAGCTCTGAGCTGATCATGGACGTCTTCTGGGAGGAGGTGGCTTTGAGCTGAGCCTCAGCTGGTATTTGGACCAGCAAGGAGAGGGGACAGGTGGAGTAGAGGGGAGGGGAAGTAGATCCCCAGACCAAGGGGAGAGCTTGAGCCCAGGCTCAGGGCCCAGGGAGTGTTTGCTGCATTCAGGGTGCAAGGAGCGCTGATATGAGGGTCATGATATGAGGAGTTGTGGGGAGAACACTGGTGTCTAACCTTGGGGCCAGAACACGGAGTGCTTAGTGTGGGGTTGCCAGGTACAATACAGGATACCCAGTTAAACTCGAACATGTGAACTTCAGATAATCCAACTGGATAGGATACTTATGTCCCAGATACTGCATGATATTTGGTACTGATAACTGAGACTGGAAATGCAAATATTGCATGAACATACTTATCCTAAAAAAAAAAAAGTTGTTTATCTGAAATTCAAATTTACCCGGGCATTCTGTATTTTTATTTGTGAACCCTGGCAACGCTACCTTAGTGCCCAACAAAGGAGTTTGGGTCTTATTTAGGCAGGCAAGCAAGGTGACCCTAGCTGGACTCGCGAATGGGTGGGAAGGGGCGGTGGTGGGATTGGAGGCTTCAGGAGAGGTAGAGAGATGCATGAGGAGGCCAAGAGTGAGCCCCGGTAAGAAGTGTTGGCCAACATGGTTGTCATGGGAATGAAGGGAAGACAAGATGTAAGAGATGCCAGCATTGTCAGGGCTGGGGAGAAGGAGGCCCAGCTTGGCGGAGGGCTCTGACTTGGGGGGTATAGGAAAATGGAGCTTCTGAACACTGAACTGGGAGCCTTGGAGAGGCAGCCATGTGGGCAGGTAGAGGGGCCTGGTAAGAGGGGACCTTGGGGTGCAGCAGAAGTGGGGAGGCTGGGACAGAGAGGGGCCCGAGAGTGCTTTAGAACAGCTTGCCTGTCCGTGGCAGCTGTGGAGGGGGCTTCCAATAACCCCAAGATGTAGAGCCCTGGGGAGGATTGTGGGAATCCTGGAACTCTGATGGGCAGAGATGGTGAAGAGGATATGGTTTGTATTGTACCTGGCAACCCCACACTAAGCACTCCATGTTCTTTTGGGGCCATGGTAAGTTGGGAGGGTGGTGGGATTCATGTGGAGATTTTCCAAGGTGATTGGAAGCCTGGGGGTAGGTGGGAGGGTGATAGAAACTGGCTCGTGGGTAAGAATTGTCTCCCACTTTAACCCCAACTTCCTTGACCCCAGCTCCTCCTCCAAAACTGAAAATTATTGTTGGGGAATCAATCTTAGTTATTCATTTCTGCAGAACTAATTTTTAACCTAGCATTGCCTTGGACATTGGAACTTGCTTTAGGAGGGAAGGTGAGCTAATTTGTTTGAACACCAAGTTTAACTCCCACCCCAAGGCTAGGTGCTAAGATCATAGGTCCACTGGGGGAGGAATGTGGGCATTTTCCTGGCTTTTGACTCTCCCAACAAGAGGATCTCCTCTATCAGTCTTGGTTGCAGCCACAGCCCCCACACCAGGCCAGGTGTCTTCCACCAGCCATGAATGCTGAGCAAGGGAAAGTGGTCTCAGGCCAAGGGAGACAGAGGTAGTTACATTAGTGTTTCTCAAACTTGGCTGATCCTCAGGATCACCTGGATTCCTATTCGGGACCCACTGAGGCAGAATCCACAGGGAATCTGTGGTTCCACCAGGACCCTGCGTGGTTCTTGTGATGAAGCAGTAGGTTGCTTTATAATCGTGCCGGAAAGAGCTGCCCCGGCCCTGGTGAAATCCCAGCAGGAGCAGCGAGTGGGCCTAGGAGATTCCCATCCTCCATCCCGTCCCTACCTTTATGCAGCCCCAGCTCCTCCCAGGGCCCAGCCTATCTTCTCAAGGTGCACAAATGTGTCAGGGTACTGACACATGGTTGGGCTGGTGTTTGGGAGCAGAGGAAGCACGGCAGGTTTACAAGCTTTGCAGATGGCTCTAGAAACTGATCCTCAGGGTAGCCTGGGGGCAGAGCCAGTTCTCTGTGTGGATGAGATGTTGGAAGGTGGGATGCACTCCAGCTCTAGGAGCTCACAGGCTCCATATACAGTCCTGGGGCATGATGGCAACAGGGTGCTTCAGGAAGGCGGCAGGCACATCTTACAGAGACACCAACTTGCAAAGATTATAATAAAAACCAGAAAAACAATGGCTGAGAAGGGAATAAGCCGAGGCCCCAGGTAATAATTCCACATCTTTCCCTGACCCCTGCAACTTGAGTGAAATCCTGTACGGCAGACCACGGGTGAGGCTGCAAAGAGAGAGTTGGGCAGTTGGAGACACAAACCCTGGGGAAGCCAGATAAGGACGTGTCCACGTGTATTCTAATGGCAGAGCACACGGCAGGCAGGAAAAGAACCACAGCCAAAAAGAGTTATACATTGGGTGGGTGACCTGGGAGGTGCTCCATGGAGAAGTTGTGTTTTAAGCTGAATTTTAGAGGAAATCAAATTGGGATTGGCAGAAAACATGAGAGTGCCACTGAGCAGTAGCTTGTCGCACGCCCCAGAGCTGTACCACCCATAGGAGCAGACACTGGGGTCTGGGCAGAAGGCAGTTACTAGGAGAGGCTTGTGTTTGTTTCTGAAATTCAGGTGGTAACACAGAGTTTAACCTATATTTCAGGGGAAAAAAAAAGTGCTCATGTCAAGGAACTAGTCAGTCCATCAGACAGAACCCAGGCTGGCTGAGTTCAGAGTCCTTGAGGCTTTGAATGTTGTTTGGTTTTTGAGACAGGGTCTCACACTGTCATCCAGACTAGAGTGCAGTGGCTTGAACACAGCTCACTGCAGCCTCAACCTCCTGGGCTCAATTGATCTTCCCAACTCAGCCTCCCAAGTAGCTGGGACTACAGGCACATGGTACCATGTCTGACTAATTTTTTAATATTTTGTAGAGATGAGGCCTCACTCTGTTGCCCCAGCCTGGTCTCAAGCTCCTGGGCTCAGACGATCTTCCTGCCTCAGACTCCCAAAGTGCTGGGATTAAGGCATAAGCCACTGCACAAAGTCAGTTCTGAATGTTTGACCCCAGGATCGGGGCATGGTGTGGCTCAAACTGGCAACTTTAGAAATTTGAGGGTTGGAAGTGGGGGTAATAAAACCTGTTTCTAAAATAAAAGGGTTTATTATTTATTAAAGCTATCTGCATGTGATTTCTCCCCTCCAATGCACCCAGCAGCCCTATGGGTGTGATGGAATGGGAACAACACACGTTTCAGACAGGGAAACTGAGGCCCAGGGCTGTGAAGTGACTCACTGCCATCATACTCCACAGTATTCTGGTTAGGGGAGCCATGGACTTGATGCGGACAAAGCAGTGTGGAGGGACGGGGGCAGGAAGGAAGGATGTGTCGACCACCCAGGAGGGGCTGTACCAGGAACTGAAAGGGTCGAGAGGCCTCCACCCAACACCCTCTGTTCTCCCCAGAGTCCACTCTTTCTGCCTGTCTCAACTCTAAAGAGGAAGGGGCCATTCTTCTGCCCTCCAGCCTCTACCATGTCTAGGCATGTGCCAGCGTCACCATGCTCTGTGCTACGGGAGGTAGGACTCTTGGATGACCCTCCACTCCTGGTTTTCTTCCCCAAGGCCTCTAAACGCAGGGAATATCTGCCTTCTCCAAAAACCCAAACAAAACAAGCCCTTCCCAGCAGCCCATGCCTGTCTTTTCCTCTGTCCCCTCCACCTTGATATCTTCCCTCCCCTGGCTTTTGGTGCATGGGAGCCTCTGATGTCCTCCTAACCCTCGGTCCCACCCACACATGTGACCGTAAGGCACAGTCTATCTCAAGAAACTTAACAACTAATAGCTTACTATTGACTGGAAGGAAGCTTTGCCAATCACATAAACAGCCAACGAACACATATTTTGTATGTTATATGTATCATAGACTGTATTATTACAATAAAGTAAGCTAGAGAAAAGAAAATGTTAAGAAAAACTTAAGGAAGTGGAAAAACATCACGAAGTGGAAGTGAATCATCATCAAGGTTTTCACCCTCATCATCTTCACGTGGAGTTGGCTAAGGAGGAGGAGGAAAAGAGGGCTTGGTCTTGCTGTCCTGGAGGGCAGAGGCAGAAAAGGTGGAAGAGGTAGAAGAAGAGACAGGCACACTCGGTGTAAATTTTATTGAAAAAAAAATCTGTAAGTGGACCCGCGCAGTTCAAACCCATGTTGTTCAAGGGTTAGTCGCATTTGATATTTGCTGAGTGATTCATCAGAAACTTTGAATTTGTCTTATGAAAATGTAGTAGGAGAAAACTCTGTGAAACAGCCCAGGGATACCGAGTTTGATGAACTGCATTTGCTTTGCTGAAGAGAGGATGGAAGGGTGTAGTCCTGACTCACACATGGTTCTGTGCTTTTCGTCCTCCTCTTGCCGTGGTGTGACTGGCAGTTCAACCTGGTGTGTGCTGACTCCTGGAAGCTGGACCTCTTTCAGTCCTGTTTGAATGCGGGCTTCTTCTTTGGCTCTCTGGGTGTTGGCTACTTTGCAGACAGGTATGTAAAGGCCAGTCCAGGTAAGCCTCCTCTGAATGCCATGAGAACAGATTCTAAGGGACAGTGGTGGAGAACATGACCAGTTGGAATTAACTGCAGAAGCTGCTGGAGACAAGACACAGTGGCCCCTGCTTTGGGCTACTGTGGGGCTGCCAGGAGAGTGGTGGAGAGATTTGAGGTGTGTTTCAGAGTCCAAGCTGCATGCAGATTGTACAGTTAGTGGGCTGAGAGAAAGGGGGGACACAGCCAAGATTGATGCTTCCAGCAGGCGCCTGGTCGTGAGGCCATTTTGAGATGGGAGGCAGAGGGTTAGGAAGGGATTTTGTTGCAGCGGTTGATAGGGAGAGGTTATGGAGGAAACTAGGGCTCTTAGAGATGTTAGGTTTGGAGATGAGTTGCACAGCCTGAGACATCTACGAAGAGATGCCAAGGAGCCACTTGGGTATGTGAGTGAGCTCTGGAAAGGGGTCTGGGCTGGAGTTCAATATCGGGGGTTTGTCACCAGTAGTTGGTATTTAAGGCTGTACAGCATATCAAGATGTGCTGGAAGAGGGTGTCGGGAGAGAACTGCAACGCAGAAAGGTAGGCAGGGAAAGTGCCCTGGGAAAGGAGACAGGAAAAATGGCAGCGAGATCGAAGGACAACTGTTCTCCAGGGCGCTTGTGGAAATGCACCAGGAGACCCCGAGGAGGAGTGGTCAGAATCTGCTGTGGGGGGCCCGGCACCCAGGACAGGGTGGTTGGAGAAAACCAGAAGGCAGGAGAGTGGAGTTGTGTGAACAACTCTTTGAAAGAGTGTGGGGAGGGTCCAGGATGAGGAGGCTGATAGGGGAGGGAGTCAGGGATGCAGGAAGAAGACAGGGGCCAGGGAACCCAGGCCTGGCTGGGGGTCTGGGGCCCAGCTCAGAGGTGGAGACAGAGAGAAGGGACAGAGAGCCAGGTGCTGCCGCAGGAGACAGGGAGAGGGGACAGAGCCAGGTGCTGCCCCAGGAGACAGGGAGAGGGGACAGAGCCAGGCGCCACTGCAGGAGACAGGGAGAGAGGACAGAGCCAGTCACTGCCCCAGGAGACAGGGAGAGGGGAGAGAGCCAGGCACTGCCCCAGGAGACAGGGAGAGGAGACAGACCCACATGCCGCTGCAGGAGACAGGGAGAGGGGACGAAGCCAGGTGCCGCCGCTGGGGCTGAGCATCCCTGGTTAGAAGACGTGGGTTCTGGCAGAAGTTCCTATGTTTTCACAAAGGGCCAGGGTTTACTGGCCGGTTTGGGGCCGTCCTGAGGCGGGGTGGAGGTCTGAGGCCAGGGGACACAAGGTGGACAAGTGAAGTGGCCTAGTGGAGGCAGATGGGGGTGGCGAGGGGACGGGGGCGGCAGGCGGGTGGGGAGCGTGGGTGGGCGGGCACACCGCATGGTCTGCCCTTGGCTGCTTTCCTTGGCTCTTGGAGAACGTGGGGTGTGGTCAAAAAATTGGGTGGGAACAGTGCAATCCCAGCGAGTAATTTGCCCATTTCATTCCCGGAAAAAGGAGAAGAGAAACAGCCCTGTATGGCTACACTATCAGAGCTGAATATGGCACTGAAAAGCTTCCATGATGGTTGATAAGACTATGGGAGGAAGGAAGCCTGGTTTGGGTGCAGCCTGACCAGTGGCGATAATAATGATGCCATCTGCTAAATATGAAGATAAGGCAAGGGGACAGGCGTGAACTGGAGAGGGTCTGCGGGCACTGCCCGGCTGAGCTGTGATGCTGCTGGGAGCGCTCAGACTCCTCTTCAGACCCGGAAGGGCTGCGGAGCTTGTTGGGACAGATGAGCAGGCTGGGCGGTGCACTGGGCACTGCTGTCCTGATAGACCCTGCAGTCTCCCAGGACAGTGGTGCGGTGGCCTCCGACTGTGACCCTTGGCATCCCACCATGCATGTCTGACCCCAGATTTCAACCTCTCCCACCTGCCCTCCATGTCTCCTTCTCTCTGAAGGTTTGGCCGTAAGCTGTGTCTCCTGGGAACCGTGCTGGTCAACGCGGTGTCGGGCGTGCTCATGGCCTTCTCGCCCAACTACATGTCCATGCTGCTCTTCCGCCTGCTGCAGGGCCTGGTCAGCAAGGGCAACTGGATGGCCGGCTACACCCTAAGTAATTATCATGGGGATGAGGCCAGGTCTCAGGGTAGAATGGGATGGGCCTAACGTGGGTAGGGGGTTGTTTGTGGGGTCAGGGAGCTTGCGGGGCACCAGTTCCTTGTTGTTATGTGACTGGGGCAGGACATGGGCTAGAATGGCCTCCTCTCTTTTTGTGTCTGAGACACTTAAATTATCACTTAGATTAGTGATCTATTAATCAACTAATCTATTTGGGGAACAAAAAGACCCCATGCTGATGTGCTCACAGCAGTCAGGAGGGGGTGCAGAAGAGGAGATAAGTGAGAGAATATTCTAGCATTTTACACAAGAAAGAACCAGCAACTCCTTAAAATAAATACAGCAAACTTGACGGGCTTGAATGGCACTCAAGAATTAGGAAAGAAAACAGGAGCAAATAAAATAAGGATTGTGAAAATCAGGATTTTGAAAAAGTTGAAGTATAAACCAACATGAGGAGTTTTACATATCAGCCTTTTTTTCCCTTTCAAATATTCTACTAAGGTTAAGAATACAAAACAAAAAACCCTTTCCGGGAGGAATGCAGCCTAAGAGTCATCTGTACTTCCCCAGGCCAGGGCACGGCAGACAGCAGTGAGGATGAGCCACACTTTTACTCATTTGTGGGGGAGAAAAAAGAAATAGCCATGTCTTTTCATCTTTGAAAACAAGGTGCTATCACTTGGCATTCTGAGAACTCATTCACTAGGGCCAAGAGGATCCACGTTCCCGCCTTGAGAAGCCATGAGCAGCCTGGTGAAGCTGAGCTGGCTCAGCCCCATGCGTGTGGAGCCTGTGACAGCCTCTGCTGCTAGGCACCGTCCCACACATGGTTAGGGGGTCTGACCCGGGGCCACATCCACGCTCCAACACCACCGGCAGCCCCTCCACCCACGACTCCCCTGACTTCCTTTTCCCCTTTTCATTTTTGTTCCCGTTACACGTATCACGCTCTAACATAGGATTGCATTCTCTTATCTGTGATGTGGAGCGTCTGCCAAAGGAGGTCTCCCAGGGCAGGACTCTACCTCCTATGCTTAACGATGTGCCTGAGACACCCCGCACAGTACCAGGTCCCCAGGAGGCACTCAAAGATATTTGCTAAATGAATGAACACCCCTGGGGTCCTGACAAATATTCCAGCTGAGTCTGGAGCTTCTCGAGGAAGGCGTTGGGGAGGAGAGGCCAGTGGACTGAGTCCTGAAGCAGGCAGAGGGGAGTGCAGATGGTAAAGGAGCAGACGCGGAAAGCGACGGTCAGGGAAAAGCCAGAGAGCCAAGCAGTCTGGTGGATCTCCGGGGCCTTGGTTTGATGGGTCCGGGGCCCCGGTTTGATGGGTCCCAGAGAGAAGGGGAGGCGTGAGCGCGGCTGTGGTTTGCGGGAAGGAGAAATGGGAGACACACAAGAGAGAAGCCTGGGAGCAGGTGAGGCTGGGCAAGGCCGGGTGGGAGCTTCCCGCGGGGAGACAAGCTGGACTGGGGCCCCGAGCTTCTGAACGCACGGCGTCGGGCTCCTGGGCTCCTGCAAGGAACCCGCATAACGTCCACACCTCCTGTTTCAGTCACAGAATTTGTTGGCTCGGGCTCCAGAAGAACGGTGGCGATCATGTACCAGATGGCCTTCACGGTGGGGCTGGTGGCGCTTACCGGGCTGGCCTACGCCCTGCCTCACTGGCGCTGGCTGCAGCTGGCAGTCTCCCTGCCCACCTTCCTCTTCCTGCTCTACTACTGGTGAGGCCCTTCCTCCCGCCTACGGGGAAGGGGCGCCGGCCACCCCTCTGGCTGCACTTTCTGTCCTCTCGAGGGACCAGTCTCTTGGAGTGGGGGGCACCTACAGGCCGTCTTCCAAAGGCCATGGTGTCCACATGCATAACGCATGGGGCTGCGCGGAGCCCGGCGCTTCCCACACGCATGACGCATAGGGATGAGCTGGTCCAGGGGTTTCCTACACGCATGACGCATAGGGATGAGCTGGTCCCGGGGTTTCCTACACGCATGACGCATAGGGATGAGCTGGTCCCGGGGTTTCCCACACGCATGATGCATAGGGATGAGGGGAGCCTGGGGCTTCCCACATGCATGACGCATAGGGATAGGCAGAGCCCGGGGTTTCCCACATGCGTGATGCATAGGGATGAGCAGAGCTCGGGGTTTCCCACACGCATGATGCATAGGGCTGCACAGAGCCTGGGGTTTCCCACACGCATATCGCATGGGGCTGCGTGGAGCCGGCGCTTCCCACCACTTGTACTGTTCAGGTTGTTCTGTTATTACCAGGCGGCCCTGGTTACATGTGGAGCTTTCCTCAGACAAAGCCTCTTTAGATAGGTTCCCCCAGATAAAGGTGGGCCATGCCAAGAGTCGGACAGAAATCCAGGAAAACGCAGGGCCTCAGCATGTGCACTTTCCAGAAACACAAGGCTGAGCCTCACTCCCGGGTGAAGGAGGCAGCTTTCTGAGGGTTGCTCAGTGGCCTTGGGAAATCTGTATCAGCGTCCGGTGGTAGGAAAGGCTCCACAGGTGGCAATCCCACTGCAATGGCTACCACTCCCCTAGAGTCCGTCCCAGGGGTGCTGGCATGAAGTCAGACGCTCTGTTATCTTCTTGATCCTCTCCCTCTTCCCCCTCTTCTCTTCCTCTCTGCTGTCATCTCTGCTCTTCTCCCACTTCTTCATTTTTATAGTACTATTGGTATTATTGTTAAGACTCTGAAATACCTCTCATCTAGCCATAGAGCAGGCATTTGATCTTGATTGAATGAATGAGTGACAGAATGAAGGAACAACAGGCCTGCTCAATGCGACCTTCTCTGGGGACTGTGTACCCTGAGCCATTATGACACAGAATCAGTCCAAACAAGGTGTTAATCATATTAGCTGTGAGTGCTTCGCAGAGTCTGAAAGGCAAAGAACTCCACAGGTCAGTTTTTATTGTGGTGGAGGGAAGAGGGGGTAGCAGAAAGGGCCACAGAGAGGAATTTCTCGTCCCTCCACATTTTGTCTTAGTTTTGCTGAGAGCAGACCTCATCTGTGGGTGGCACTAGAGTTAACCCAGTCTCTCTAAATGAAAGAGTTGTACACGTATGGCCAGGGAGTTCTGAGGAGCCTGCCCTTCCCTTGCCTCGTCTGTGTGAAACAGGGATCTCTCCAGCGGAAAGGCAAAGTCTGCATGCTCAGGCAGGGTGAGGCAGTCAATGCCGGCCAGCTTTCAGAAGACCCTTATGCCAGAGAGGCCCAGTCTTTGAGTTGTACCCTCCTCGTCCCATTTGAAATAGACAGCATGGTGTTGATCTGATTTTAAAGGGCAGTAAATACATTTTATTTTGTTTGGGAAATATTTTGAGAAGTGTTCAACAGCCCTTGTATTGCCTGGAGATGTCCTGCTGTCATCGGGTAATATACATGGAGCGTCTGCTCTGTGAGTGTTTTCTGTGGGGGACAAAGGCTGCCCCAGGAGAGATGAGGCCCCTGCTGCACAGAAGGAAGGCTACATAGGAAGCGATGGCTCCCTTTTGGTCTATAAATCTTAGGTGACACTAGGAGTCTGAGTGACCCACAGAGCTGTGACCTGGGCCACATGGGCTAGCGCACAGTGACCCCAGGTCCTCATCCTCTTGAGGGATTACAGCCCCAACGTGGGGAGGGCAGGCTGCACTGAGCAACAGCATCACCCCGCTCAGGGCTGAACGTCAGACCGGGGAAAATGCCAGACAGTGATGAGTGGTGTTCGCAGGTGTGTGCCGGAGTCCCCTCGGTGGCTGTTATCGCAAAAAAGAAACACTGAAGCAATAAAGATAATGGACCACATCGCTCAAAAGAATGGGAAGTTGCCTCCTGCTGATTTAAAGGTGAAATCTAGGAAGGGGTATCTCACATCACTGAATCTGGGGCTGGGTTCTGGTGCAGATTCGTCTGGGGCTGCCAGGGGAAGGAGCAGAACTGTGCCCCTTGTCATGGGTGTGAAGCACAGTGGTGGCAAGGCTCACCTCCCCAGGGGCTCCCGGGTGGCTCTGCTCATGACAGCGTGAGTGTGGCTGATGCTCTCCCTCCCTCCTAGATGCTTTCCCTCGAAGAGGATGTCACCGAAAAGCTGAGCCCTTCATTTGCAGACCTGTTCCGCACGCCGCGCCTGAGGAAGCGCACCTTCATCCTGATGTACCTGTGGTGAGGGGCGTTCCTGTGCGTCTCTCCAGGCAGAATCAGCATGCTCGCCCAAGCACTGGGCTATAGATTAGAGACAGTGGAATACTCAGGTGGAAAAAGAGAAAGGGAAAAAGAATTTTAATATAGTTGTGAGTGGTCAAAGAGCTCTTTTTATTTCTCCCTTGGGGATTGAATAATAAGAAAAAGGCTTCATTTTAGTAAGGAGCATTTGTTACCTTTGGGAGATCACCAGTGGGATGAGAGAAATAGGATAAAGGGTTATCGGGGCTGCCTCCGTTCCACATGGTCTCATCTTCTGGGAATAGCCAAGTCTTGACTCGGCGTCAGAAGGTGGATGAGAGCTCCTGGAGCGTTCGGGGAGGAAGTTCCATTCCTCATATCTAAACACCCTAGAGACCCTACCTGAGCGTCTCTGTGCATTTGTTACCTATTGACTAGAGAACGCACACCCACATGGACCCACGCACACACGCTTTGCACATTCCAGGGGTCTGCATGCTCCCCCAGCTGCTGTCATGAGCAGGAATCCCCTGCCCTGCTCCCTAGGAGGATGCTGGCTCACCTCCTCCGCACAAGGGCTTTCCCCTCAGCATACAGTGAGGGCCCCCCAACTGCACTCTGGGCCTGGCCCCTTCAGCGGGAGCAGCTCCACTACCCAGGCACACTTGTTTGCTCTTCTATGTGAGGTTTTATTGGAACAAAGAGTTTGTAGTAAGTCAGTGCCTGGCATATTGCAGACCCTAAATCAATATTTGCTGAAAGTTGAATGAGTAAACACTGTGCCCCAGAATCTGTCCAGGTTCAGCGTGTCCTGTCCTGCCTCAACCTTCACCCTCCCTGTCTCCGAGTTTGCCGCTGGGGTCCTGCACCCAGCCACATGCTGGGCCCGTGAACCTTTGCAAATAGCCCCACGTACCTGCTGGGTTTCCATGGATACTCAGTGTTGAACTCAGCATGGAGGCTGGGACTGGCCGCTGCAGTGGAAGTAACTGCCTGCTCTGCTACGCTGTTCAGCTCCCCTCCCCAGCTCCGAGACTCCCCACAAGGCAGTGTTTTTGACTCTTCTGTTCTGTTACCCCCACATCCAGTCCTCTGGCAAGTTCCATCAACTGGCTTGGAAATGCCTTCAGAACCTGCTGCTTCCCATCGTGGGCACCCTGGGTTCCCTTGCTGGGGTTGTAGTAGCCCTGTCCTTGGCACTAATTCTTTGTATAAATGTCAGCTGTCTCATGGACAGTTCTGCGGCATCTCTTACCTGCATTATGTAGGCACCTTCCGGGGGGCCTGCTGGCTTTACCCATGCCCCTCGGTGCTCCACAAAGCAGGCAAAGGCATCCCTTAGAGCTCAACAGACCTTGTCTCTCCCTGTTTACCCTCCGCTGGCTTCCTAATCACTGAGAATAAAGCCAGATCCTTTTCTGCGGCCCACAAGGCCTCAGGCCTTTGGCCCCTGAACGCCCTTTTCTACTGTCCTGCTGGTTGTCATGACTGAGACTCGAAAGGTCTGTCCACCATGTCCTGGCTGTGTGACCTTCCAAAGGGCCTTAATCTCTCCGTGACTCAGTTTCCCCCTCAGTAATGGGAGAAGTGATAGTACCTATCTCATAGATGTGTTGGGAGGATTAAGGAGATTATATGTGTAAATGACATAGAAGAGGGTACAGCATCCATGCAGGAAATGTTCAATGTCAATGTGGTTTTTTTTGTTATTTTAATACACACATGCAATTCATGAGCTCTGCCCACAGGTGGCAGCCCGGCACATTTGTTAACTGGCTTGTTGACAGGAAAATCAAGGTTACACGTTCCTTTCTCTTAAACCAGTTTCTTTATCAGTAATATGACTGCTGTCTTTAACTGGCTAAATGGTACAGAGGCACTCAGACTAATCTCAACTCCCTGAGTTGCAGGCAAGCACCTTCTTTCTTGTTCTCTTGACCCTTTGTCCAATCAGGAATAATTTAGGACTAGAAACAAAAGCATCCCAATGCTTCTTTAGGCGAAATTTTATCAAACAAGGATACATTCCTTAGCAACATGCATTTTCATCTGAGTTTTGGAGCTGATAGGCAATCTGCATGCTGGGATGAGACAGTCATTTCTTATTGACCCAAATCTGTTCTCACAATGTAAATATGACTGTAAAAGCTTTCTAGCTTCCAAATGATATTTTCCCCCCAAAGTGACACACGAGGCACCCTACATTTTGGCTCAGGTGAGAGTGATTTAGCTAGGCCTCGGGTCTGTGTGCCATATGCTGTAATGTTGCTACATTTTCTCAAATATGGACGGAGGGGGTGTGCAGTGAATGGAAGAGCGTAGGTGAATCAATAGCGCCCACTAAGGACAGCACAGTAAAGGGCCAGGAATGCCATGGTGCGGTTGGAAAGACCTGGCCCATGCCTCTGTCTGTTGTGCCCTGAGTCTTCTGAGTGCCCTGAGTGCATACTGTGTGCCGGGAACTATAATTGGCACTTTTGTACGCTAACTCAGTGAGTACTCAAGACAAACAGATGTGGGAGGTACTATTACGATCCCATTTACAGACGAGGGAACTGAGGCCCAGAGAGGTTAGTTAACTTCCTCAAGGTGACACAGCTCATAAAGCAATCCGACACCTGGCCCCTTACTTCCTGCCCTCTCCTGCCCACCTCCTCGTAGGCCTGTTGGGGTGTCAGATGAGGTACGCACGTGCAGGGCTCGGTGCAGAACCAGACATTTAAATCTACAGTGAACAGTAGCCATCCTCACGTGCAGTCTCCAGGAGACTTGGAGGCATATCCTACAAGTCAGACTCTCACATCTATCATGAAAAAAATGTATCATCGGGGCCCTTCTAGGACACTCTTTCTCATTTTTACTCCCCTCTTCTCATATTGCTCTAGGGCATTCTAAACCCAGTGATTCATGCTCTTTCTCCATCTGCGAGGGGCTTTTTTTTTTTTTTTTCTTCACTCTCTGACTCATGCCTTTGACTTGAAACCTCCTCTTGGCTCAGGTTCACGGCCTCTGTGCTCTATCAGGGGCTCATCCTGCACATGGGTGCCACCAGCGGGAACCTGTACCTGGATTTCCTTTACTCCGCTCTGGTCGAAATCCCGGGGGCCTTCATAACCCTCATCACCATTGACCGCGTGGGCCGCATCTACCCCATGGCCGTGTCAAATTTGTTGGCGGGGGCAGCCTGCCTCGTCATGATTTTTATCTCACCTGGTGAGTTGTCTGCTTTCATCATTTCCCAGGCAATTGAAGTGTGGGGAAAGTGTTGTAACTCTTTACTAAGCCTCTGGAATGAGAACAAAGATGAGGTGCTACCTTTGTCTACAAAGTTTTTTTAGATTTTAAATTGAGGGGCCGTGCACAGTGGCTCATGCCTGTAATCACAGTACTTTGAGAAGCCAAGGCAGGTGGATCACCTGAGGTCAGGAGTTCAAGACCAGCCTGGCCAACATGGTGAAACCCCATCTCTACTAAAAATACAAAATTAGCCGGGCTTGGTGGCAGGCGCCTGTAATCCCAGCTACTTGGGAGGCTGCTTGAACCCAGGAGGCGGAGGTTGCAGTGAGCCGAGATCGCACACTCCAGCTTGGGAGACAGAGTACAACTCCATCTCCCAAAAAACAAACAAACAAACAAAAAACCCAAAAAACGGCAAAAAAAAAAAAAAATTAAATTGAGTTTTAACATACATACAATCAGCAAACTATAAGTGCATGACTCCATGAGTTTGTAAAAATGTGTACACCCGGGCAGCATGATCCACGTAAAAGATGGGGAACCTTTCCAACTTCTCCAAAGCCTCCCTCAGGCTCCTTCACAACAACCCCTGCTACCCCTCCAAGGTCACCACTACTCTGCCCTTTGTCAGCACAGATTGTGCCTGTTCTTGAGCTTCATATAGATGGCACCATACCAAATATACTGTTTTTGTTATTGTTGTTGTTGTGTTTTGAGACAGAATCTTGCTCTGTTATCAGGCTGGAGTTCAGTGGTGCAATCACAGCTCACTGCAACCTTGAACTCTTGGGCTCAAGGGATCCTCCCACCTCAGCCTCCTCAGTAGCTGGGACTACAGGCGTGAGCCACTATGCCCGGTTAATGTTTTTATTTTTTGTAGAGATGGGGTCTTACTATGTTGCCCAAGCTGGTCTCAAACTCCTGGGCTCAAGCAATCCTCCCACCTCAGCCTTTCAAAGTGTTGGGATCATAGGCATGAGCCATTCATCACTGCACCTATGAGACCCACCCATGTTGTCACATGAGAGTGTAGTTTTATTGTGTAGGATTCCACTGTATGAATATGACACTCTGCATCCCTTCCACCGTTGATTGTCACTTGTGTTGCTTCCAATGTTTGCCACTTATTGGGACTAAAATCATCCTTGCATGTATCTTTGGGCAGGCACGTGCTTCCATTTCCCTTGGGTACGGATCTGTGAGCACACTTGCTGGGTCCCAGGGAGGCATATGTTTAGCTCTAGCAGACACTGCCAAACAGCTTTCCAAAGTGGTTAGACCATTTTATACTCCTCCCAGGAACACATGGGAGCTCTGATTACTCCAGATCCTCCCAACACTTGATCTGGCTCATCTTTTTAAGAGTGGCCATTTTGGTGGATGTATACATTAGTCTGTAATTCTTACAATCAAAGATAAACCAAGCTACATTTAAACCTAAAGCAGATTAACTTCAGTCAGTTTTAATTTGAGTACGTAAATTGCCTTTCACATTCATTGCTCTTGGATATGTTGTAAAATAAATACAAGGGCAGATTTGCCCTTTTCTCAGTTTTTACTGCGTGTGGTCTGCACTTGTTGGTTTAGTGAGTCACTTTGGCAGGCTTTCACGCAGGGTATTGTAGAGACTGTTCTGTGAAATCTGTATGGCCAAGAACTAGGCTGTGTAGATCAGGCTGGAAAGAAAAAGGGTTGGGGAAAGAAAGCTCAGTTTTCTTTTCCCTTTTTTCATGGAGAAAGAACAGAGAACACAGGAAAAGGGGCAGCATGGATCTGAAATAGATTTTGCCCACTTTCTTCCCAATCTCTCTGTTTCTGGAATCCTGGGTAAGATGTGATGGATGGGCATACTTTTAAAAAGTTAACAGCACTGAGTGCCAAGAAGGAGGGCCATCGAGGGCTAAGTCCATTCAGTTGTCACCTGGACAGAGCCCAGGCATTGTCCCCTCCCCAGCCCCCTCCTCCCAGCTCCTGTCCTCCCCTTGTCCCTCTGTCTTAGTCCTTATCACATTTTAGGACAGTCATTCATTCAACCCGCAGGAAATATCTCCAGGCCTTCTATATGGCTGGCAGGTATCTAGGTCCTAGGATTTCAACCATGAGCGAAGCAGAGAGAGTTCCTGCTCCATGGAGCTGACATTCCAGAGGGAAAAGAGAAGGATGTCAGTGCTTTCTACAATGGGCACGGGAGGCCTGAAGAGGCCTAAATGAAGTGGGAAGAGCCATGTAAAAATCTGGGGAGAGTTTTCTGACACGTGCAAGGCCCTTGGGGTGAGAAGAATGTGGCATTGGAGGGACTGCTCGGGATCTAGGGACAAGGGTCAGGCGAGCTCGTGGGGAGCAGTGGAGTGAGGCGTGGAGTGAGTTGGGAAGTAGCCAGCTGTGGACTTTATCCCAAGAGTGGTAGGAAACCACTGGTGGCTTTGAGCAGGGGTGGACTTGACCCAACTTCAGTCTGAACTGGGTCCCTCTGGCTGCTGTGATGAGTGGCCCTGGTGGTGCAGAGTGGAGACATGTTCAGTTCTCTGAGGCCAGGGATGCTGTTTACCTCTGGTCAAGCATCACCAGGCTAAAGACCTGTGAATGAGGACCTCCCTCGAGGCATTGGAGTGAACTCCTTGCCTTTTATCTTTTAGAAGCTAGATGAGGTGTGGTCCTTAACAGAAGGCTCAGCTTGGTTTCTCTATCAGGGCTGAGAGCTCCAGGAGGCAGAGAGACTGTGTTGCACCCATGAGACGGGTGAGGGGCACTCTCATTTGGACCCTCACGCTGGCTGAGTGAAATGAAACAAGATTTCCATAAATAGCCAGTATCTGGGGACAAGGGTCAAGCTGACATCGTGTCTGTGACCCCAGAGGCCTTTATAGTGAGCTGGTGTGTCACAGGGTTACTTGCATTTCAGTGCTGGGGGTAACCCATGCAGAACAGATGATGGTGGTTATTAAGGATCTGAGCTTCTTTCCAATGAAGCCAAATTCTTTGATCATTCTCAATAGGGAGAGGGCTTTCTGGGCCTTCAGGTGGTCGAGAACCCCACAGCAGCCTGCCAGCGTGAAACAAGGGCTCGCTTCCCTCATTCTCAGCCTCTGAGACTATTATGAAAGGTGTTTTGGTTAAAACTGTATTGGAAACAAATATTAAATTGAGGATTAGAAATCTGTTTTGTTAGTTTGAGAACTACTACTAGAGGGATTATGTTTATTGAGTACTTTCTGTGTTTCAGGCACTGAACTAGAATGGATACTATCATATAATAAATAAAAAGCCAACTTTAAAATTCTGTGGTCACAGTGGACATTTGACATACATCAGCTCTAAGTCTCATGATGATCTATAAGCTGGGTGTCATTATTCCCATTTTACAGCCCAGGAAACCAAGCTGAGATTCAAAAAGCCCATTCTTTCCCCCGCTCAATGGAGTCTTCTTGAATATGTCATCATCAACTCCCCAAATCTCGAGACTCAGTTTACTTATCTAAAAATGAAAAAGTTAGATAAGACAACCTTCCAGGCCCCACCAGCTCTAATAGTCCAAGCATGACCCACCGTGGCCTCTCGCAGTAACTCAGGGAACGAAGCCCCCATCCACCACCCACACCCTCTTTGTACTTCCTTTCCAGACCTGCACTGGTTAAACATCATAATCATGTGTGTTGGCCGAATGGGAATCACCATTGCAATACAAATGATCTGCCTGGTGAATGCTGAGCTGTACCCCACATTCGTCAGGTGAGTGCATGGAACAGGGGTAGTCAGTGAAATGGCTGTGAACCCACCAGCTCAGTGGGAACCAACATCTCCAAGGTGCTTCCTCAAGATGCCCCCAAGCATTGCTCAGTTTGGACATTGAGTGGCATTGTTAAGAAATCACGTTCAGAGAGATGGGGTTAAGCATCAAGAGAGGGTCAACCCATAGTTATAGCAGAGAATGTGAAAGGGGACCTTGTGAGCTGACGGATGGGGTCAAAGTTGTTCTGTACATACAACAAGTACAAGAACAAAAGGTGTAGAGAAGTGGGTACTGGACAGGGACTTGGGAAACCTGTGTTGTAGCCCTGTCCTTGGCACTAATTGATTGTATAAACATCAGCCATTTCATCGACACTTCTGGGCATCATTTTCTTAAACAGCTGACATTTGTATAGTGATACGTGAGTATTTCCATACATGTGATTCCCTTAAATTTGTTCTTGGGTATGATCATCCCCATATTACATATGAGGAAGCTGTGATTTAGAAAGGGAAAGAAGCATTGTAGGGGTCAGACAGCTAGAAAGAAGCAGGGCTGGGGCAAGGACCACATCTTCCTGACCTGGAACCCTGTGGTTTTTCCATTATGGCACATTACTGTTCTGTAAACTGAGGAACTTTTCAAAATTGTGGTAAAATATACATAATATGAAATTTACTATCTTAGCCACTTTTAAATGTACAGTTGAGTAGTGTTAAGTAACTTCACACAACCAAGCTCCAGAACTCTTCATCTTGCAAAACAGAAACTGTACTCATTAAACAGTAACTCCCCATACTCTCCACCCTCCAGCTCCTGACAACCGCCTGTCTACTTTCTGTTTCTATGAGTTTGGTTACTTTAGGTACCTCATATAAGTGGAATCATATAGTATTTGTCTTTGTATGACTGGCTTAGATCACTTAGTGTGATGGCCTCAAGGTTCATGTATGTTGTAGCATGTGCCAAAATTGTCTTCTTCTTAAAGGCTGAGTAATATTCCATTGTACATATATACCGCATTTTGTTTATCCATTCATCTGTCAATGGACACTTGGGATGCTCCACTTCTTAGCTATTGTGAATAATACTGCTATGGACATGAATGTACAAATATCTCTTCAAGATATCTTTCAATTCTTTGGGGTGGAATATCCAAAAGTGGAATTACTGGATCATAATGTAATTCTATTATTAGTTTTTTGAAGGAACGGCTGTATTTTTTTTCCATAATGGCTGCACTATTTTACATTCCCACCAACAGTTCACAAGGGTTCCAGTTCCTCCACATCCTCGCCAACACTTGTTAATTTCTGTTTGTCTTTTTGATAGTAGCCATCCTAATGGGTTTGAAGTGTTATCTCATTGTGGTTTTGATTTCTCTGATGATTAATTATGTTGATCATCTTTTCATGTGCTTGTTGGCTATTTGTGTATTTTCTTTGGAGAAATGTCTACTCAAGTCCTTTCCCCATTTTTGAACTGGTTTTGTTGTTATTGAGTTGTAGCAATGCTTTATATAATCTGGAGATTAACTCTATCAGGTACAAAATCTGCAAATATTTCAGCCCATTCCATAGGTTACCTTTTCATTCTGTTGATTGTGACCTTTGATGCACAGAAGTTTTTGATTGTGATGTAGTCTAATTTATCTCTTTTTACTTTTGTTGCCTTTTCTTTTGGTGCTGAAGAACTTATTTTTTTTTTAAATCAAGTTTATTGAGGTACAATTGACAGAGTAAAATTCACTGCTTCTAACATGCAGTTAGATTAGTTTGACGACACACACACACACACTCACACACACACACGTATATATAGTCATTTAGCCACTGCCACGATTAAAATAGAGAATATTTCCATCACTCCCAAAAGGTTCTTCATGTCTCTTTGCAGTTAATACCCTTTTCTTCTCACCTCCAGACCATGCAGTTTTAGCTTTTCCAGAATGAGCTGTAAATGAAATAATAGGGCACGTCACCTTTTGTGTTTGGCTTCCTTCACTTAGCATGATGAAACTCACCCACTTGTTGGATGTATCAGTGTTTTGCTTGTTGTTGCTGCATAGTACTCCAGTGTGTGAATGTCAGTGTGCCACAATTCATACACTGTTCAGCTATTCACCACTTGAGGGACATTTGGACGGCTTCCTTCAGAGTGATTCTGATGCAGATGCTATAGACATTTGGGTACAGGCCTTTGAGTGGATACATGTTTTCATTTACGTTGGGTTAATAACTCAGGAGTGGGATTGTTAGGTCATATGGTAAGTGTGTGTTTAATTCTATGAGAAACTGTCAGACTGTCAGACCGTTTTCCGAAGTGGCTGTGCCATCTTGCGTTCCCACCAGCCATGTTTGAGGAATCCTGTCGTTCCACATTCTCATCAGTGTTTGGTGTTGTCAGCTTTTTTTTTTTTTTTTTTTTTTTTTTTTTTGAGATGGAGTTTCACTCTTGTCGCCCAGGCTGGAGTGCAGTGGCGTGATCTCGGCTCACTGCAACCTCTGCCTCCCAGGTTCAAACGATTCTCTTGACTCAGCCTTTTGAGTAGCTGGGACTACAGGCATGCACCACTGCGCCTGGCTAATTTTTTGTACTTTTAGTAGAGACAGGGTTTCACCATGTTGGCCAGGCTGGTCTTGAACTCCTGACCTCAGATGATCTGCCCGCCTTGGCCTCCCAAAATGTTGGGATTACAGGTGTGAGCCACCGCACCTGGTCTGGTGTTGTCAGCTTTCTAAAAGTCATTTTGGTAGGTAATGGTATTATTGTGACTTGACTTTTCCTAATTACTAGTAATGTTGAGTATCTTTGTCTGTACTTAATTGCCTTCTGTATCTTGGAAGACTTAGTTTTAAATGAAGATTATTTTAATTGTAAAAGTAAACACTTTACTTAAAGTTCTAAGAAATTCTAGTTTGTTAGAAATTCCGTATGTTACTTAAACTCTTTTTCTTCTGTATACATTGTTTCTTCTCCTTATGTCATCATACCAGTAGTTTCTAGGAAATACCCCAGCTCCCTAATCTCATCTTATACATGCGCAGTGCTCTGAGCCCTTCAGTAACGCCAGAAGGCACCAGGATGGCCTTGATTCACTCTTTCCTGACTAATCCTTTATTAAGAGGCCATGTCTGAGACTCTCATTGGTAAAAAGTTACTGGGACTGAGTACAGGAGATGAAGGCGTATTAAAAAGAAAACCTTCTATATTTGGCAGTTCTGAGCCCAGAGTCTAAAATAGCCAGGCCAAACAATTCCATTGTCATGGCCACCGGGCCAAGGGGACTGACTCAAAATGTAAACTGTGAAAGGTACTGAGTGTGTAGTTCTCTAGGGAGAAAGGCCAAGCAACCCATCCCCGAGGAGCCCTTGACCACTGCTCAGAGAGCCAGTGGGAGAATCATTCTCATTCACTAGGGAGGGAAGCTAGATGTTCAGAAAAAACTCTCAACTTCTTATGTACACACACACGCACACACAAGGTAAGGCAGTCATTCAAGTTCCAATATTTCTAATCAATTGAATCAAATTTAATTTGCAGAGAAGGAATAATTTCTGTGACTTTATTACTTTATAAGCGCTCCAAGTTTAGACAGTCTCTATGTAAACCATTTTGACCCTGCCTCTGTTCCAGGCGGTTTCAGAGTTGGACTGCTCTGCTCCTCTTCACTTTGTGCAGCACTTGTTGTAAGAACATTCATTTGGCATTAATACCCACTGCCTTGCTTTGAAAATGATCTTTCCATTTTTATCTCCTCACCTTCTCATGAGCTCCTTGAAAACAGAAACCACATGTCATGTCATACTTCTCTGTACCTCACAGAACTCTTCCACAGCCAGACTCACTACATGCTGTAGAATGACTCAATGAATGAAGTACCGCAAACATCTGAATTTTAAATAAGGGGCCTAGTTCCCTATTCCTTCTAGCTTCCGTGTGCTTGCCATTTTTTTCCTTTTTAACAATAATTTTTAAAAAATAGTAAAAAATAACTGTGTCTTTTCTTGCACCTCTTGGAAATCACACAAAAGCTATTAGAAGAATGAAGGATAATGCAAATGTGTTTGAAACTGTGATAACACGAAAAGACAATCTGCAAGAGGAAGGGCTGCCTAGTGTGTGAGGTCTAAGGGGGTCTGAGAAGATTCCAGGAAAGGACCCCTGTGACAGCAAATCGTAGGCGAGGCCAGCAGCTTTCCAAAGTAGACAGCGTGCCTCGAAGGGTGTGACCCATGGTCCCTTGTTTGGAGGAACAGAATGATGGGTGCATGGGCTGGAGGTGGAAGCTCCCTTCCCTGGATGTTGTATGGCTGAAGGTGAAGCAGGGAGGGCAAGGCTGTAAAAGAAGATATGCAGGAACTTTCAGACAGCAGTTACTGAGAGGCGGGTGGAAGAGACTAGTTCCACACCATCAGCCCCTGTAGATCAGGAATAAGTGAGCCAAAAAAATCTAATCATATACAACCCTGATCAAAGAAAGAATTTCTACTAGCCCAGAACATGGCCTGGCTGCTTCCCCACAAACCCTTCTAGAAATGGCTGATAGAGGAAGAAATCACAGAATGAAAAGATGAGTAATAAACAAAAAAGTAACTCATTCAGGAGCTACACAAACATATCATGAGATAAAGGGGGAAAGGAGCAGAAAAAGCAAAAGGCAAATGAAGAACATATACCAGAAAAATGCTGTAACAACATAGATCAAAGTTCTAACTACATATACTACCAAAATATAAAGTATTAATAAATCAGTCATCTCTATAAAAATAAGACTTTAAAGCAGAGGTATAGTTCTAGAGAGAATATCTGGCAAGACAATAGAAGACACTGAAGCTGTCTTAAGAAAGAAACGAAAAAGAAAAATTAAGAAGTGGAGAAATTCTTGCATTTGAGAAATGAAAAACCAATTTGAACACAATGCAAAGGAGAATAGATTCAGTGAGGGAAAGGCAAGACAGGACTAAGAGTTGCAAAGTAAAATGGAAATAAGAAATAAGCAGAGTTTAATCCGGGCATGGTGGCTAACGCCTGTAATCCCATCACTTTGGGAGGCTGAGGTGGGCGGATCACTTGAAGCCAGGAGTTCGAGACCAGCCTGGCCAACATGGTGAAACCCCGTCTCTACTAAAATTACAAAAATTAACTGGGCATGGTAGTGCATGCCTATAGTCCAAGCTACTCAGCAGGGTGAGGCAGGAGAATCACTTGAACCCAGGAGGTGGAGGTTGCAGTGAGACAAGATCGAGCCACTGCACTCCAGCCCAGGCAGGGAGACTTTGTCTCAAAAAAGAAGAAGAAGAAAAAAAAAAGAAATAAGAAATAAGTAGAGTTTCAAAGGTTCTATGTATGTATGTATGTATATAGTCCGTAACCCTTTTGGTAAAAAAAAAAAAAGATATATATATATATACACCCCCCGCCCACACACATACACAATAAATATACTTCAGGAATATATCTGAAAATAAAAGAATGCTTGAATCTATAAATTAAAGGGACACATGTAACAGAAAAAACTGAGCCAGTGAACAATATTAGGACATATTTTTATTTGGTTACTGTACTTTAAAGATAGAGAAAGAGTCACCAAGTAGCCAGGCTGAAAGTTTGTCACCTATATAAGGAGAACAAATTGTTATCATTTGATGAAGACAGTCAATGCCTGCAGTGACCTCAAGAAAATAAAGTGCAATCCAGTGATTTTTATTATTGTTTTTTTGAGACAGGCTGGAGTGCAGTGGCATGATCTAGGCTCACTGCAACCCCTACCTCCCCAGTTCAAGTGATTCTCCTGCCTCAGCCTCCTGAGTAGCTGGGATTACAGGCGTCCACCACCACGCCCAGCTAATTTTGGTATTTTTAGGAGAGATGGGGTTGGTCAAGCTGTTCTCGAACTCCTGACCTTAGAAGATCTGCCTGCCTCGGACTCCCAAAGTGCTAGGATTACAGATGTTAGCCATCACGCGTGAATCCAGTGAACTTTATCCAACCAAGCTCTCATTTCTATATAGAAGCAATAGCCAATCATTTAAAAATATCTCAAATAATATGGTTCCTATGATCCTTTCCCAAAAAAGTTGTTAGAAAAAAAATTCAGTAAGTACAGTGACGAATGAAGTAATGTGTCAGAATTATTGGTAGTGATCATTGAAATTGATATTAAAACGAGTGTGTTTTTGGCTACAAAACAATATAATATCACAAATCTGAAAATAAAGAAATGTTATAACTCACAAAGACTGAAAAGAGAAAAGAGAAAGAATGTTGGAGATGGTGTAATACATGATTTCTTCAATACACTTGTTTTTTGGAAAAGTGTATCATTAAACACTGACAAGTATAATTAGTTCAGCAGCAATATATTTTTAAAAACTGATAAGTAGTATCCTAGGTATATGTTAAGATATAAAAGAAAACACTAAAAGTAATGATAGAATCAACTAAATCAGGTCATGGAGGGATGGTTTGAGGGGGAAGTAGAAATATACTAATTTTATGATTGTTCATAATAGGAAGTTAATCAATACTGTCTAAAGAAATAGGGTATTGATTATATAAGTTTATATAGTAATCATTTGACTAAAAATACAGCCCTTCCAAATTATCAGGAAAAATACAGATAACCAACACATACTGAAAATAAAAGACACCAGAAGCAATAAAAAGCCCTGGTGTGAATAGATGATAGAATATGAATAGATGACAGCATTGATATGACAGAACTGACATGATAGAATTAAGACCAAACATTTCCTACATTTAAATAAATGAAAAGAGGCTTAACTCCTTTATTGGAAAAAATGAGATGACTCCCTAGCTTGATTACAAAGCAAAATCCAACAATATGCTGCATATATGAAGTATAACTTTTCCTCAGAAAAGCTAAAAAAGAAAGAATGCACAAAAGCATACTAGGGAAATATATAGCAAGTGTCATAATCTAATTAAAGTTGAATTTATGGGAAAAGGTACTAAATAAGATAAGGAGGGCCCTAAATAATGATAAAGAAGGAATCCACAATGGTTTTAAAGGGGGATTTTTAAAAACATTTAACAAATAGAAAATTCCAATAATATTTAAATTGCTCTAAAGCATAGAAAAAGAAGAAAATTTTCCAACTTTAAAAAATAAAATTAGCGTAATATTGGTACCAAAGAACAACAAAGATGAAACAAGGAAACTACAGACATATATTTATGAATATGGATCTAGAAATCCTAAACAATATATTATCAAACAGTGGAGAACATTAAAATAATTACTATTCTATGTCTTAGATGAATTATTCCAGGAGTGCAAAGATGGCTCAGTTTTAGAAAACCTCACAGTATAAATCATGTTTATAAGTCAAAAGAGAAAAATTATATTATTATCTCCATTGATACTGAAAGGCATTCAATAAAATTTCCACCTCTACGTTTGTTTTAAAAATTTCTAAGAGATGATATAAGCATTTTTATCATCAGGATATAGGTCATGGGGGGAGGCATTGGGAAAGAAATATAAATATATGAATTTTGTAATTAGTCATAGTAGGGAGTAAGAAATTATGCAAAAAATTGCAATAGAAGAAGCTTAAAAGTAATACCCAAAAGGATAGAACTTTTCCTGATTTATTATTCCTATTTTAATCATGTTTTCTTTTTTTTTTTCTTTTTTTTAATTATACTTTAAGTTTTAGGGTACATGTGCACATTGTGCAGGTTAGTTACATATGTATACATGTGCCATGCTGGTGCGCTGCACCCACTAACTCGTCATCTAGCATTAGGTATATCTCCCAATGCTATCCCTCCCCCCTCCCCCCACCCCACCACAGTCCCCAGAGTGTGATATTCCCCTTCCTGTGTCCATGTGATCTCATTGTTCAATTCCCACCTATGAGTGAGAATATGCGGTGTTTGGTTTTTTGTTCTTGCGATAGTTTACTGAGAATGATGGTTTCCAATTTCATCCATGTCCCTACAAAGGACATGAACTCATCATTTTTTATGGCTGCATAGTATTCCATGGTGTATATGTACCACATTTTCTTAATCCAGTCTATCATTGTTGGACATTTGGGTTGGTTCCAAGTCTTTGCTATTGTGAATAATGCCGCAATAAACATACGTGTGCATGTGTCTTTATAGCAGCATGATTTATAGTCCTTTGGGTATATACCCAGTAATGGGATGGCTGGGTCAAATGGTATTTCTAGTTCTAGATCCCTGAGGAATCGCCACACTGACTTCCACAATGGTTGAACTAGTTTACAGTCCCACCAACAGTGTAAAAGTGTTCCTATTTCTCCACATCCTCTCCAGCACCTGTTGTTTCCTGACTTTTTAATGATTGCCATTCTAACTGGTATGAGATGATATCTCATAGTGGTTTTGATTTGCATTTCTCTGATGGCCAGTGATGATGAGCATTTTTTCATGTGTTTTTTGGCTGCATAAATGTCTTCTTTTGAGAAGTGTCTGTTCATGTCCTTCGCCCACTTTTTGATGGGGTTGTTTGTTTTTTTCTTGTAAATTTGTTTGAGTTCATTGTAGATTCTGGATATTAGCCCTTTGTCAGATGAGTAGGTTGTGAAAATTTTCTCCCATGTTGTAGGTTGCCTGTTCACTCTGATGGTAGTTTCTTTTGCTGTGCAGAAGCTCTTTAGTTTAATTAGATCCCATTTGTCAATTTTGGCTTTTGTTGCCATTGCTTTTGGTGTTTTGGACATGAAGTCCTTGCCCACGCCTATGTCCTGAATGGTAATGCCTAGGTTTTCTTCTAGGGTTTTTATGGTTTTAGGTCTAACGTTTAAATCTTTAATCCATCTTGAATTGATTTTTGTATAAGGTGTAAGGAAGGGATCCAGTTTCAGCTTTCTACATATGGCTAGACAGTTTTCCCAGCACCATTTATTAAATAGGGAATCCTTTCCCCATTGCTTGTTTTTCTCAGGTTTGTCAAAGATCAGATAGTTGTAGGGATGCGGCGTTATTTCTGAGGGCTCTGTTCTGTTCCATTGATCTATATCTCTGTTTTGGTACCAGTACCATGCTGTTTTGATTACTGTAGCCTTGTAGTATAGTTTGAAGTCAGGTAGTGTGATGCCTCCAGCTTTGTTCTTTTGGCTCAGGATTGACTTGGCAATGCGGGCTCTTTTTTGGTTCCATATGAACCTGAAAGTAGTTTTTTCCAATTCTGTGAAGAAAGTCATTGGTAGCTTGATGGGGATGGCATTGAATCTGTAAATTACCTTGGGCAGTATGGCCATTTTCACGATATTGATTCTTCCTACCCATGAGCATGGAATGTTCTTCCATTTGTTTGTATCCTCTTTTATTTCCTTGAGCAGTGGTTTGTAGTTCTCCTTGAAGAGGTCCTTCACATCCCTTGTAAGTTGGATTCCTAGGTATTTTATTCTCTTTGAAGCAATTGTGAATGGGAGTTCACTCATGATTTGGCTCTCTGTTTGTCTGTTGTTGGTGTATAAGAATGCTTGTGATTTTTGTACATTGATTTTGTATCCTGAGACTTTGCTGAAGTTGCTTATCAGCTTAAGGAGATTTTGGGCTGAGACGATGGGGTTTTCTAGATATACAATCATGTCATCTGCAAACAGGGACAATTTGACTTCCTCTTTTCCTAATTGAATACCCTTTATTTCCTTCTCCTGCCTGATTGCCCTGGCCAGAACTTCCAACACTATGTTGAATAGGAGTGGTGAGAGAGGGCATCCCTGTCTTGGGCCAGTTTTCAAAGGGAATGCTTCCAGTTTTTGCCCATTCAGTATGATATTGGCTGTGGGTTTGTCATAGATAGCTCTTATTATTTTGAAATACGTCCCATCAATACCTAATTTATTGAGAGTTTTTAGCATGAAGGGTTGTTGAATTTTGTCAAAGGCTTTTTCTGCATCTATTGAGATAATCATGTGGTTTTTGTCTTTGGCTCTGTTTATATGCTGGATTACATTTATTGATTTGCGTATATTGAACCAGCCTTGCATCCCAGGGATGAAGCCCACTTGACCATGGTGGATAAGCTTTTTGATGTGCTGCTGGATTCGGTTTGCCAGTATTTTATTGAGGATTTTTGCATCAATGTTCATCAAGGATATTGGTCTAAAATTCTCTTTTTTTGTTGTGTCTCTGCCTGGCTTTGGTATCAGAATGATGCTGGCCTCATAAAATGAGTTAGGGGGGATTCCCTCTTTTTCTATTGATTGGAATAGTTTCAGAAGGAATGGTACCAGTTCCTCCTTGTACCTCTGGTAGAATTTGGCTGTGAATCCATCTGGTCCTGGACTCTTTTTGGTTGGTAAACTATTGATTATTGCCACAATTTCAGAGCCTGTTATTGGTCTATTCAGAGATTCAACTTCTTCCTGGTTTAGTCTTGGGAGAGTGTATGTGTCGAGGAATGTATCCATTTCTTCTAGATTTTCTAGTTTATTTGCGTAGAGGTGTTTGTAGTATTCTCTGATGGTAGTTTGTATTTCTGTGGGATCGGTGGTGATATCCCCTTTATCATTTTTTATTGTGTCTATTTGATTCTTCTCTCTTTTTTTCTTTATTAGTCTTGCTAGTGGTCTATCAATTTTGTTGATCCTTTCAAGAAACCAGCTCCTGGATTCATTGATTTTTTGAAGGGTTTTTTGTGTCTCTATTTCCTTCAGTTCTGCTCTGATTTTAGTTATTTCTTGCCTTCTGCTAGCTTTTGAATGTGTTTGCTCTTGCTTTTCTAGTTCATTTAATTGTGATGTTAGGGTGTCAATTTTGGATCTTTCCTGCTTTCTCTTGTGGGCATTTAGTGCTATAAATTTCCCTCTACACACTGTTTTGAATGCGTCCCAGAGATTCTGGTATGTTGTGTCTTTGTTCTCGTTGGTTTCAAAGAACATCTTTATTTCTGCCTTCATTTCGTTATGTACCCAGTAGTCATTCAGGAGCAGGTTGTTCAGTTTCCATGTAGTTGAGCGGCTTTGAGTGAGATTCTTAATCCTGAGTTCTAGTTTGATTGCACTGTGGTCTGAGAGATAGTTTGTTATAATTTCTGTTCTTTTACATTTGCTGAGGAGAGCTTTACTTCCAACTATGTGGTCAATTTTGGAATAGGTGTGGTGTGGTGCTGAAAAAAATGTATATTCTGTTGATTTGGGGTGGAGAGTTCTGTAGATGTCTATTAGGTCTGCTTGGTGCAGAGCTGAGTTCAATTCCTGGGTATCCTTGTTGACTTTCTGTCTCGTTGATCTGTCTAATGTTGACAGTGGGGTGTTAAAGTCTCCCATTATTAATGTGTGGGAGTCTAAGTCTCTTTGTAGGTCACTCAGGACTTGCTTTATGAATCTGGGTGCTCCTGTATTGGGTGCATATATATTTAGGATAGTTAGCTCCTCTTGTTGAATTGATCCCTTTACCATTATGTAATGGCCTTCTTTGTCTCTTTTGATCTTTGTTGGTTTAAAGTCTGTTTTATCAGAGACTAGGATTGCAACCCCTGCCTTTTTTTGTTTTCCATTTGCTTGGTAGATCTTCCTCCATCCTTTTATTTTGAGCCTATGTGTGTCTCTGCACGTGAGATGGGTTTCCTGAATACAGCACACTGATGGGTCTTGACTCTTTATCCAACTTGCCAGTCTGTGTCTTTTAATTGGAGAATTTAGTCCATTTACATTTAAAGTTAATCTTGTTATGTGTGAATTTGATCCTGTCATTATGATGTTAGCTGGTGATTTTGCTCGTTAGTTGATGCAGTTTCTTCCTAGTCTCGATGGTCTTTACATTTTGGCATGATTTTGCAGCAGCTGGTACCGGTTGTTCCTTTCCATGTTTAGCACTTCCTTCAGGAGCTCTTTTAGGGCAGGCCTGGTGGTGACAAAATCTCTCAGCATTTGCTTGTCTATAAAGTATTTTATTTCTCCTTCACTTATGAAGCTTAGTTTGGCTGGATATGAAATTCTGGGTTGAAAATTCTTTTCTTTAAGAATGTTGAATATTGGCCCCCACTCTCTTCTGGCTTGTAGGGTTTCTGCCGAGAGATCCGCTGTTAGTCTGATGGGCTTCCCTTTGAGGGTAACCCGACCTTTCTCTCTGGCTGCCCTTAACATTTTTTCCTTCATTTCCACTTTGGTGAATCTGACAATTATGTGTCTTGGAGTTGCTCTTCTCGAGGAGTATCTTTGTGGCGTTCTCTGTATTTCCTGAATCTGAACGTTGGCCTGCCTTGCTAGATTGGGGAGTTCTCCTGGATAATATCCTGCAGAGTGTTTTCCAACTTGGTTCCATTCTCCCCATCACTTTCAGGTACACCAATCAGACGTAGATTTTGTCTTTTCACATAGTCCCATATTTCTTGGAGGCTTTGCTCATTTCTTTTTATTCTTTTTTCTCTAAACTTCCCTTCTCGCTTCATTTCATTCATTTCATCTTCCATTGCTGATACCCTTTGTTCCAGTTGATCGCATCGGCTCCTGAGGCTTCTGCATTCTTCACGTAGTTCTCGAGCCTTGGTTTTCAGCTCCATCAGCTCCTTTAAGCACTTCTCTGTATTGGTTATTCTAGTTATACATTCTTCTAAATTTTTTTCAAAATTTTCAACTTCTTTGCCTTTGGTTTGAATGTCCTCCCGTAGCTCAGAGTAATTTGATCGTCTGAAGCCTTCTTCTCTCAGCTCGTCAAAATCATTCTCCATCCAGCTTTGTTCCGTTGCTGGTGAGGAACTGCGTTCCTTTGGAGGAGGAGAGGCGCTCTGCGTTTTAGAGTTTCCAGTTTTTCTGTTCTGTTTTTTCCCCATCTTTGTGGTTTTATCTACTTTTGGTCTTTGATGACGGTGATGTACAGATGGGTTTTTGGTGTGGATGTCCTTTCTGTTTGTTAGTTTCCCTTCTAACAGACAGGGCCCTCAGCTGCAGGTCTGTTGGAATACCCTGCCGTGTGAGGTGTCAGTGTGCCCCTGCTGGGGGGTGCCTCCCAGTTAGGCTGCTCGGGGGTCAGGGGTCAGGGACCCACTTGAGGAGGCAGTCTGCCCGTTCTCAGATCTCCAGCTGCGAGCTGGGAGAACCACTGCTCTCTTCAAAGCTGTCAGACAGGGACATTTAAGTCTGCAGAGGTTACTGCTGTCTTTTTGTTTGTCTGTGCCCTGCCCCCAGAGGTGGAGCCTACACAGGCAGGCAGGCCTCCTTGAGCTGTGGTGGGCTCCACCCAGTTCGAGCTTCCCTGCTGCTTTGTTTACCTAAGCAAGCCTGGGCAATGGCGGGCGCCCCTCCCCCAGCCTCGCTGCCGCCTTGCAGTTTGATCTCAGACTGCTGTGCTAGCAATCAGCGAGACTCCGTGGGCGTAGGACCCTCCGAGCCAGGTGTGGGATATAGTCTCGTGGTGCGCCGTTTTTTAAGCCGGTCTGAAAAGCGCAATATTCGGGTGGGAGTGACCTGATTTTCCAGGTGCGTCTGTCACCCCTTTCTTTGACTCGGAAAGGGAACTCCCTGACCCCTTGCGCTTCCCAGGTGAGGCAATGCCTCGCCCTGCTTTGGCTCGCGCACGGTGCACGCACCCACTGACCTGCGCCCACTGTCTGGCACTCCCTAGTGAGATGAACCCGGTACCTCAGATGGAAATGCAGAAATCACCTGTCTTCTGCGTCGCTCAGGCTGGGAGCTGTAGACGGGAGCTGTTCCTATTCGGCCATCTTGGCTCCTCCCTCCTAATCATGTTTTCAAAACAAAGCTCAAGATTGTTTCTAGGAATACAAAATCGAGCATGGAACAAAGTGAAATTTACAATTTCTGACATCCAATAAAAAATTACCAGGCATACGAAGAAGTAGGAAAAGGTAACCTTATCTTGAGGAGAAAAATAAATCAATTCAAACTGACCTAGAAATGGCACAGATGGTAGAATTAGTGGATATGAACATTAGAACAGTTATGATACCTATATTCTCTATGTTTAAGGACCTAGAGTAAAGATTGAGCATGTTAAGTAGAGATAAAGAAAAAAAATTTAAGTCCCAAATTAAACTTCTAGAGATAAAAACACAATGTCTGAGATGAAAAATACACCACATGAGTTAACAGCAGATTAAACATTATGGAAGAAAATATTAGTGAACTTGAAGATAGCAATTGAAACTATCAAAAAGGAAAGACAGAGAGAATCAGTGAGCTGTGATACAATTCAATGAATGTAATTGGAGTCTGTAGAAGTGAGTAGGAGGGGTTAATAGAGAGAGAAATAATGCTCAAAATTTCTTCAAATTTGATGAAAACTTCAAATACATAGATCTAACAATCTCAATAAATACTAACCACAAAAAACATCAAGAAAGGCACATCATAAAAATCTTAAAAAGACCAGCCTGGGCAACATGGTGAAACCTTCTTTCTACAAAACATACAAAAATTAGCTGGGTGTGGTGGTGCATGCATGTAGTCTCAGCTACTATGGAGGCTGAGGTAGGAGGCTTGCTTGAGCCCAGGAGGTGGAGGTTGCAATGAGCCAAGATCACGCCACTGCACTCCATCCTGGGCAACAGGGCAAGACCCTGTCTCAAAACAAAAACAAAAACAAAACAAAAACCTTAAAAAGCAATCAGAGAAAAAAGATCACAAATAGGAACAAAGATAAGAATGACAGAAAATTTCTCATTGGAAATGATACAAACAAGAAGGTGGTAGAACAACATCTTTAAAGTACTGAAAGAAAGAAAAATAAACTGCCAATCTAAAATTCTTGACCCAGCAAAAATACTTTCAAAAATGAATGGAAATTAAGGACTTTTTCAGACTTACAAAGTCTGAAAGAATTAATCACCAGCAGACTTATACTACAGGAAATATTAGTCTTGAAGATCTTTCAGAAAAAATGAAAACAGTATCAGAGGAAATCTACATCTACACAAAAAAATGAAGAGCACTGAAAATGATAACTACATGAGTAAATGGAAATCTTTTTTTCTGGTTATTTTCTTTAAAAGACAATGAACTGTTTAAAGCAGGGATTGGCAAACTTTTCCAGTACAGAGCTGGATAGCTAATGTTTTAGGCTTTGTGGATCACATACAGTCTCTGTTGCATATTATTCTTTCTTTTCTTTTCTTTTTTTTGAGATGGAGTCTCGCTCTGTCGCCCAGGCGGGAGTGCAGTGGTGCGATCTTGGCTTACTGCAAGCTCTACCTCCCAGGTTCACACCATTCTCCTGCCTCAGCCTCCCGAGTAGCTGGGACTACAGGCGCCTGCCACCACGTCTGGCTAATTTTATTTATTTATTTATTTTGTATATTTTTAGTAAAGAAAGGGTTTCACCATGTTAGCCAGGATGGTCTTCATCTCCTGACCTCATGATCCACCCTCCTCGGCCTCCCAAAGTGCTGGGATTACAGGCGTGAGTCACCGCGCCTGGCCTAAAAAACCTTTTAATCATGTAAAAACCATTTCTAACTCAAAGCTAAAAATGCTGTCTTTGGCCTGTGGGCTGTAGTTTGCCAATCAAAACAATAATCACAACGTGTTGTGCAAAGGCTGGGAGGGAAGAAACACAAGTATACTATTGTAAGGTTCACATATAATCTATGAATGTTACAATATTACTTGAAGTTACTGTGATCAAAGAGTTAGGTTTTCTGTAAACCTAAATCAAAAATTAAAAAACAAAATAATTATAGCTATTAAGTCAACACAGAAGATAATGTGAAATCATTTAAAATAATTTATAAGAAGGCAGAAAAAGAAATAAAGGGTTACAGAGGACAAACAGAACAAAAAGAAAGCAAATAGCAAGATGATAGATTTAAACTCAATCATATCAGTAGTCACAAGAAATATAAATGGTCTAGACACTCCAGTTAAAAGGAAGAGATTATCAGATTGGACAAAAAAGTGAAACACAACCACATGCTGTCTGCAAGAAACTGACTTTACATATAAGGGGAGAAAGACAGTTTAAAAGTGAAAGGATGGAGAAGGGTATTTTATGCTAATACTAATCAAAAGAAAGCTGGAGAGGCTATAGTAATATCAGATAGTGTAGATTTCAGAGCAAAGAACATTACCAGAGATGAAGAGGGTCATTTCAAGTAGATAGTTTCTCTACATGTTTCCCCACTAACTTTCTTCTTCGATTCCTCGATACCTTCTATCTACCCTTCCCTATCTTTCCATGCATCAGGGGGTTCTCTAGTGGAGACTCTTTTCCTCCCATCTCTTAACATCTGCTCTGAGCATCCTCAGCAACTCATCAGGTGGAAAAAGCTACTAGTCACAGTTTAAATCTCATTCTCGCAAGAAAATGCTCATCTTAGCACAGACCAAAGCTTGCAGTCACAGGAAAGGAGCTCTAAGTTAGAATTTCAATGATTAGTCTTCTCTTTCTCAACAACTACAAATTCAGCACCAGACTATCGTCATCAACACTGCAGATCCCCCATGGTGCTAGTGCTAGAAGCTGGAATCCATGTTTTTCTTGGGAAGATCTACTTAAGGCCTGTTGCCCTGTGCAGCAAATCTCTGGGTCACATGCATAAGGAACCACATTCATTGACCCTTAACCAATGAACGCCAATGGCAGATCCCTCATTCTGATTAGGTCTCCTTTCTTCCCCATGTGCCTCCTCTAAGGGTCACGTGTTGGCTATTGAGGTGATGGGTTGGTTAGTCAGTCCCTGGTGCACATCAGTCAGGATTTCCTTCCTGGCTTGACCCTGCTCCCAGGGTCTTAGGGCTGGGAAGGGCCCAAATCCCACTAAACTCAGTCACTCCCAGACATTGTGCTTTCCCACAGGTGATGACAGGTCATGGACCTAGAACAGGAGTGAGGTAAAATTGAAGTTTAGAGCAGGGAGCATGTGTTCTTTTTATCTTTGTAAGGCTTGTAGCAATTCTTCAGGTATTATACACCTAAGAGCTAAATATTTGAATGTATAGTTAAAAAGAGGTAGGCTCTCTGCCATTGCATGGGCAATGGATGGCTCATACCCACTTTCACTCTAGCCTGTTACCTCCTCTCAATACCCTCTGGGCTGGTCCTCATGGTTCCTCCTGACCCCTGCAGTTTTCTTCTGAGGCGCTGAGCACTGGACAGCCACAGCAAGCTGCAGGTATTGGCATTGTATTTGTTTTAGCATCAGGTTAACATTTGGAAAAGTGAATCACAGAATTATCGTATTTTTTGTCCTTTGTATTTTATCAGGAACCTCGGAGTGATGGTGTGTTCCTCCCTGTGTGACATAGGTGGGATAATCACCCCCTTCATAGTCTTCAGGCTGATGGAGGTTTGGCAAGCCTTGCCCCTCATTTTGTTTGGTAAGATTTTGTGGAGCATATATCATTCCTTCTTTTGCAGCTCGGCAGTGGGCTCGGCATGGGTGGAACTGAGTGTGAGTACTCAGTCGTATTTGTTGAGTGAAGGGAATGATATCTCTCAGTGAGTTTACAGAAGGCAAGGATGGTGCATGCTCTTGGGATGTCTTCTGGCTTATTCTGTCTTGCTTCATGGGAAAGACAAGAAGCCATTCCTAGGATATGGGTCAGGGATTTCCATCCTCTGGCTCTGGACTCCAATCATTCATACTATAGGACAGAATCTGAGAGACCTTTTGACAGTCTCCTGATAAATCTGATCACCAATTCTTACACATTTAACACACAATTGCTAGAGTCTTGAAGATGCTGAATTATCACCTGTCTTCTGTATCTAGATCTTAACAATTGAGAACACTCACAAGGAGATGAGTGGGAATCAAAGTTCCGTATCAGCTTTCTTCCTGATACAGTTGGATGAGAGAAGGGAGAGGGGATTCCTACTTATCTCTCCAAACCTAGGCCAGAGAACTTCCAAGACCCTGCTTACCCAGTTGATACAAGGCAACAGTTGCTGGTTGTTTGCAGAGCCAGCCATGCCTGGGCACAGGTGAATACAAAAAGAGGGGTGGAGGAAGAGATAGGGAAAGGGAGAAAGGAAGAAGGAGGGAGAAAGGGAAGTAGAAGGCAAAGGGAAAAAGGAGGGAGAAAAGAGTGATGGGAGGGGTCCACCCTGCCCACATATAGACTGTGCTCTATAGCTAATTCTATGTGTATATGTACCCCAACAACAAATCCCCAAATACTTAAACATCAGTTACTATGGAGCTTTACACTTCTATAGAAGTAAAATGAAGGCAATGTTTCCTTTACGTACTCTGACATTTCCCCAGTTATCCTATTGTTTTAATTTTCTTTTATAAATGTTCCTAACTTTTTTTCTTTTAAAAAAATAGTATCTCTCCCATCTGTGTTGTCTCTTCCTCTCTTTGGCTGGCTGTGATTATTTCTGTAAATGACATTGGCTGTGCTCTAATGGCTCCATTTGCAATCTGTTTCCTTTGAAGCGGTGTTGGGCCTGCTTGCCGCGGGAGTGACGCTACTTCTTCCGGAGACCAAGGGGGTCGCTTTGCCAGAGACCATGAAGGACGCCGAGAACCTTGGGAGGTGAAGCCCATGGTGCCCAGGACTCCGAGGCCCATGAGTCTGACACGCCCTCCAAAAGGGGCCTAATATCACTCCACATTCTCCATTTCCTCTATCTTAAAAGTTTAGGAGAGCTTTACAGATATTTGTATGTCTTTTTATTACTCCCAGAACTGCTATGAGGAAAAAAACCCATGATAGCTACTGACTTTATGTAAGAAAATAATGAAGAGCATGACTTGACAGCTATCTGTTCTCAAGTGCATGGCAGAGAATGATTTGTCTGTAATGTTGGCTGTGGTGCACCAAGATCCCTAGCTCACCCCAAGAGTTAATGACTCTGAGTGGGGAACATTTTAAAATCAATCTTCTGTCCTCTGAGCAATTGTTGTCTCAGATTCTTTAGTAACTTTCTTCACAAAATTCTTTTGACGGAGAGCAAGGTTTGCTGGAGTTTCATATTCTAGTCTTAGAGCAATAAAAAAGGAAAGGAAGGAACAGTGCTTGATGAGGTGATCTCTCTCAAGATCCTTTACAGGCTCAGTTCTGTGGATTCCACAGCAAGGATGCATGTGTCCTCGTGAATAGAGAGAGAAAAGTCTATGCAGTCCTACAGACTTACGATTGAACCTAGGTCACCTGACTCAGTAGGCCATGTGACTTTGGGAATGTCATTGAACCCTATGGAGCTTTATTTTTCATTTAATTTCCATGCCTGCAAAATAGTCACAATAATACTTAATTTACAGAGTTTCTATAAAGATTTAATCAGATTAAGTAGGTGACAGTGACTAATCCATTGCCTGGCACATAGCAGGTGTTCAATAGAGCTCAGATTTTCTCCATTCTTCTTGCAAATCGTGCTATTTCCCCAGTGATCCTCCAAACTAAGTGTGCAGAAGAAGCACAAAAGGAACATGCTAAAATGCTAAATTCCTTGGCCTTCTTGGTTTTTGGTTTAGAATGTGAATGATGCAACTCAGGAATCTGTTTTAATAATCTCTGCCAACAATGCACATGCGGATAGGCACTCTGTACACTTCACTTGGGGAAATTCTAGATTTCTCAGTACTGATAAGGGCAAAACACTATTTTAACAGTAAATACATTTTCTAGTTGCTGATGATTTCCTTCTTTTTGATCCCAAGTTTTGTGTTATCTGATTTAAAGATGTTTCATTCTAGTTTGTTAACAGCCACTTGGTTGTCTTTTTTTTCTTTTTTTTGACTTGGAGTTTCCCTCTTGTTGCCCTGGCTGGAGTGCAATGGCACTACCTTGGCTCACCACAACCTCCGCCTCCCAGGTTCAAGCGATTCTCCTGCCTCAGCCTCCTGAGTAGCTGGGATTACAGGCATGTGCCACCATGCCTGGCTAATTTATTATTTTTAGTAGAGACGGGTTTTCTCCATGTTGGTCAGGCTGGTCTCGAACTCCTGACTTCAGGTGATCCGCCCATCTCAGCCTCCCAAAGTGTTGGGATTACAGGCGTGAGCCACCGTGCCTGGCCTGGTAGTCTTTTAAGATGTTCTGTTTAATCCCTTCACTCTCTCATCCTAATCATTCCCGCCCTGCCAGGGGAGGCAGGTGCTGCTGCCCAGAGCCCTGAACCCCCTGTGCATCCTTGGTTCTTGACAGTACTCTTCACACGTTATAATAATTGTTTATTTCATTGTCTGTCTTCTCTACTATACCAATTCCATAAATAGTAGCCACAGTCTATGGCCAGAGTGATCATGTTGATTACTCCTTCTTCCCCACTTGCAAGGGGAGAATGTCAGGAATGGAAGTGACTGTAACTCTAGCTAAGCTTCACTGTGTGTGTGTCAGCCTCCCTGAAAGCTCATGTGCATTTCACCGAATCCTCCCAAAACATTGGGAGGCAGCTTCTATGGTTATCAGACCCATTCCACAGATGAAGGAGATAATGACATGTATCCCCAAAGTCACCGGATTCAAAATGAGTTAGCCAGGAACATGATCAACCTTCTACTTCAGGGCTTGTCTCTTTCTGGAAAGGGCCAGATAGTAAATATTTCAGGCTCTGGGGCCCTGTGGTCTCTCTTGCCACTACCCAGTTCTGCCCCTGCATTGGAAAAGCAGCTATAGACAATGCATGAAGGAATGGTTGTGTCTGGATACCAGTAAAATGCTATTTATGGATGTTGAAATTTGAATTTCATGTAATTTTTTAAGTATCTTGAAATATTTTCATTTTTTCCAACTATATAAAATGTAAAAACCATTTGTAGCTCACTAGTTGTACAAAAACAGGCTATAAGCTCGAATGGGGCCGCAGGCTGTAGTTTGCTATGCCCTTTTCTTCTTTGCTGTTTGCCGTCCTTACTTTCTCTTTGTCTTGACACTTATTCATTTCTGTGTACAACTTTGCAACAGTTCCATCATCAACAAACTGATTGCTTATTTATTTATTTTAACTCCAACTTTTAATTTTGTTGTTACAGAAAAGCAAAGCCCAAAGAAAACACGATTTACCTTAAGGTCCAAACCTCAGAACCCTCGGGCACCTGAGAGAGATGTTTTGCGGCGATGTCGTGTTGGAGGGATGAAGATGGAGTTATCCTCTGCAGAAATTCCTAGACGCCTTCACTTCTCTGTATTCTTCCTCATACTTGCCTACCCCCAAATTAATATCAGTCCTAAAGAATGGTTTGTGTGGGCTTTGTCTTATTTTGTTTTCTTTCTTTTAAGTTCTCCAAAGCCCTGGCTATCTTCCACCTGTGCATTCGATCTAGGGAAAGCTGTTGGTGCTATTGGTATCGGGTACTTAATTATCTAAAGGCTTTTGAAGATCAGTAGAATTTAAATATTGCTATAAAAGAGGGCTGTGTAATTGGATTCCTAGAATAAGTATTCTAGAAAGAAAATTGGTTTGATTCACTCTCTGAAACAAAATGCCTTTGCATTTGTATGTATCTATATTGGTGAAAACCTTTCAACATGTAGATTGCTTGGAGAGTACAATCAGCCTTCCATATCTGTGGGTTCCACATCTGTGGATTCAAGCCACTGCAGACTGAAAATATTTGGGTAGCTGGGGTTGGTGGCTCACGCCTGTGATCCCAACACTTTGGGAGGCTGAGGCAGGAGGATTGCTTGAGCCCAGGAGTTTTCGACCAGCGTGGGCAACAGTGAGAGCCTGTGTCTACAAAAAAGGGAAAAAGTTAGCTGGATGTGGTGGCCCACACCTGCAGTCCCAGCTATTAGGGAGGCAGAGGTGGGAGGCTTACTTGAGCCCAGAAATTCAAGGCTGCAGTGAGGCATGATTATGCCATTGCACACCAGCCTGGGTGACAGAACAGGACCCTTTCTCAAAAAAAAAAAAAAAAAAAAATTGTGCAGCAAAGATGATTGCATCTGCATTGAATGTATGCATACTTATTTTTTGTCATTATTCCGTGAACAATACAGTATAACAACTACTTACATAGCATTTACATTATATTAGGTATTATAGTTAATCTAGAGATGATTTAAAGCATAAGGGAGGATGTATGTAGGTTATATGCAAAAATGACATCATTTTATATCAGGGACTTGAACATTCTCAGATTTTGGTGTCCATGGGGGTCCTGGAACCAATCCTCACAGATACCAAGGGGCAACTGTACTGGTTTTTAGTATGGAAACTCTGCCCACAAACCATGTCCTTGTGACATTTACGTACACATGATAGAATAAAACATGCTCCTCATTCAAACACCAAAAGCACCATGGCCATTTTAGGGAAGATGTCTCTGCCCCCTTGTTCCAGGAATATTTTATTCTATCTCACTCTTGGTTTTGGTTCTCCTTGGTGATTCTAGAAGGTGAATGCCTGTGCCAACCATGAGATATCACAGTAAATATATCAAAGAGAGTTCACTTCAGGGTGAGTTATGTGCTTCCTGAACCCTACACCATGATTTTGTTCCTGGAGGACACAAAAAACTTTATTTTAAAATTTCTTTACCTGTCAGGCAAATCACAAAGATAACAATAGCCAGTCTTCAGAGTATATCAGGAAAAAGCTTCTAATGGGAATTGGAGGCATGGTGAAATACACGTGGTTGTATTATAGACACTTCTGGCCTGATCTAGCTGAGGTCAGTGATGGCCACAAGGACTTGAGATCACGGAAGTGGGTGACGAGCAGCACTTTGGTTGTCCTTTGAGAACAGACATCGCTACTTGAAAACTCAAATCCTTGTCCTTGGGAAAAAAACCAAAAAAACAAAAAACAAAAAACTCTCAATGGTGGAGTGAACCTAGCCCTTCATTTCAGTGTTGGAAGCAAAGCCCTTGCCCTGTATCTTATACTTTCTGACGATAATGATCACACTGTTTACTGGTCACAAATATGTAAATTGTAGGCTTTGAATGATGTTTTTCAAATGTGTATTAAAAATGTCCTCTCTAATCTTTCTTAGAATCCTCTTGGCAAAACTTCTGAGGAAGGCCTTAAACAAACAAAAAAAAGTCAACATTAAAAACAGCGACACTCCCTGGTCAAACTTCCTTATGGCTCTGTGGACGTGTATGAAGAAATTAGCACGTGCGCTGTTCTTGCAGGATAAGGCACAGCTAGTGTGTACTTACAGCACACAGCGGCATTGGTGCGGGTCACAGTAAGGTTTGTCTGACCAGTCAGGAAGTGGATCTGGGAGAGTGGCAGGACCCCTGCAGGCGTGTCTGCTCATGCTCTCCCAAGGGAGGAAGGGAACGTAATTCCAGGGAGGGTTTAAACATGGAGCCGTGGAAACAAAGTGTATTTCATGTTGCCTGATGCATCATGAAGGGGACATTGGGGACCCTTCCCTTCCTGCCTTCCTCACTGTTGCTGTGACAGAGCCAAAGTCTGTCTTGATAAAAATGGGGGGTGGCGAAGGGCGTCTGGCAGTGTGAAGGCAGAAATAAGTGGGTTGGGGGCCAGATGGCATTCAGATGCTTGGAAAGGCTAGTAGCTGTGACCCGGGCATCAGGAAACATACAAAGTTCCTGGTCAGGGCCTTGCTGTGAAATGCCCAGGCCCCTCCTTCAGGGGCAGTGCTGTGGAGTTCCCTGCCATTCCCCAAGCATGTGACAGGAGCCAGGGGATGCCCCAGCCCTCCTCGGCTGGTAAGAGAGCCCACAGATAGTCACAGCAACAAACCATGCAAGAATTCTCATAGCAGTGGGGCGCACTCAGGTGGTGCTGTGAACATCAGAGCAGCACACCTGACCCTACGCGTAGATGGAGGGGATCTGCAGATCCCTGCAATCACCTCCTCGATCCCGCCCCAACATGTCTTCATGTGGGTCTTGCAATGAAAGAAGTAAAATTTTACCTTGGTCAGCAAGTGATGGGTGTGGGGGCTGCAGATCAGGAAAGAGCAGGATGGGGTGGTAGCCGGGGGTCTGGCGGTCCAGGGATGGGTGTCTGACGAGAGCAGGAGTGACGGCGATGGGAGGAGGCTGTCACTTTCTGCCTGTTGCTGAGGACGCAGCTTTCTGTCCCGGAAGGAGGGAGGCAGCTTTCTGTCCCGGATGGATACTGGACCCTGGCATGAGCTGGATGTGGTTCCAGGGTCTCTTCCACCCCGGAGCAGGGTCTTTGACCATCTGAGACTCTGTCTGAGACTCCGCCTCCTTACGGCACCTCGCTCCCAGTGGTTGTGAGGATTCCAGGAGCTGCAGGCTTCCCCCAGCAGAGCCCCAGAGTCAGTGCGGGGGCTGCTGCTGCATCAGGTGGCCTCCCAGCCACGTGGTCTCATGATCCGCAGCTTATGGTGGATTCAATGATCTCCAGCTGAGGAAAGAATGACTGTCCCTTGATGCTTACTCCTTATACCTGGTTGCTAAGGGCAATGTGTCCTAATGTCTATCCCACCTGCACCTCTTCCCAGCAGGTGGCAGGTGAATGTCTGATGTTTTGAGACATCAACAGAGCAGGCAAATTAGAGACCTATTTGACTTAATTTAAGAGGTCTCTTGCAAAAGGTCATTTATGAGACATATTGATAAAGACTCAGTCATCGCCACATTGGGAAGTTAAGGAAGCTAAGTTCAGAGATGTCAAATGACTGACAAGCATGCAACGGGACCTTGAATTTCCATCTTCTGGGTCAGATTACAGGAGGAGCAAGTATAAGCTTGCAAATTAAACAGGAAGGAGGGAGGTTGGAGGGAGCTGTGTCCTCTTTGGGATGAGCTTCCTGGCATTACCGATTGTGCATTTGTCCCTGGTCCCATGCTGCTGAGCAGGACAGAGGAAAAGCCTAAGAGTGCCCTGGGCAGAGTTCGAAGATCCCATCCCAGAGCGGTGACACTCTAGGCATCCTGTGCTCACTTGCTGATTCTGCTCTTCAGCCTGGACAGTGGCATTTATCCTCTTCCGGGTTCCTGTCTGAGTAGAGCATTTCATCTTTCGGTGCCATTTGTAAAAAGGGTGTGTACACGGAAACTACATACACATCTACACATTCACATACACAGCTACATTCACACATGGTCTGGTTTATGAGGGTATTGGATTAATTTCAAACCTCTCGTTGTAGAGTACATGCTGCTTTCTCTCATCAATCTCATCATTCAGTTAAAATAAACGTGAGAATGTGGTTGTCTGGGAGTTTTGAGGAATGGCAAATTTGTGACTATAAAAATAACAATAGCTCAGATGTATTCAGAACTTGCTGTGTACTAGCTACTGTCCTAAGCACTTTCTTATATTATCTTGTTAAATTCTCATAACACTTCTATTATATTGGGTAATGTTATCTAATTGCAAAGAAAAGGAAACTGAGGCATAAAGAGGCTAAGTGGTTTGCCCAACATTACCAGGTAGTAAGCGAAGAACCTGTAGTCTCGCTCCAAAATCCAAGTTTTGAAGCAGGATACTGCATTTCCAACTGACATCTGGGCAATAGCATCTTTATGCATTACCAAGAAAAACCCCAAAATCAAAAAAAAAATTCATTCTTTTGTAGAGAAACATTGTTTTTTTTTCCTTTGTGTGAAGTCTTTATTTCAGGTTTGTATTTTTTTTTTTTTTTTTGAGATGGAGTTTCACTCTTGTCACCCAGGCTGGAGTACAATGGTGTGATCTCCGTTCACTGCAACCTCTACCTCCCGGGTTCAGGCAATTCTCCTGCCTCAGACTCCTGAGTAGCTGGGATTACAGGCACGCCACCATGCCCAGCTAATTTTTGTATTTTTTTAGTAGAGATGGGGTTTCACCATGTTGGCCAGGCTGGTCTGTAACTCCTGACCTCAGGTGATCTGCCCACCTCAGCCTAACAAAGTGCTGGGATTACAGGCGTGAGCCACCGTCCCCAGCCTATTTCAAATATTTGTTAAATCACCATTGCTATTCCTCAGGACAAGAGCAAAAAACACCCCCCAGAGCATAGCTAACATAGTCCCAGATTGCAGTTTCTGTTTCTGGAAGGTTCAGGTACAGTGCGGGAGTCCATTTGTCTACTTGGCTACACCACTGGCTGAGGTGTCATGGGGTCAATGTCACTCAAGTTCCTGGCAAACCAAACTCCTGCAAACAGTCCCAGATTGAGGATCAAGTTCCTCTGGAATCACTCCTATCAGTGGCAAAGCGGTGGACACCCCACGACTATCTCCGCCATTGTCAGGAATTTCAGGAGCTTCATTGGCTAAGCCTGCAGCACTCAGGGTGACCCAGCTGGAAGGCAGAGTAGTCGAGAATCATTCTTTTGGAGACAAGACTGAAAAGGCTTCCCTGGCTGGTCTGAGCAGGACGTTCTAAGGGTCGCTGCTCCTTGGTGGTGTGAGAAGCACATTCTCTTTGGAACTGCAGTAACTAAGCACCTAGCTGCAACTAGGGCTGTGGTGAGTTTGCCTCGATTATTGTTAAATTGCAGTTTACCTGACACCTCACTTGTGATTTAGTTTAAGAATTTTAAAATACCAAGAAACAGGGGGAAAAAAAAGTAAAATTCACTTTAAATCCCACCACTTAGAAGAATTCCATGGAGGAAAACTGAAGGTCGGTCACCGCCCCGTCTCCCCCACTCCAGGGAGTCAGTGTTGACAGGTGGTGAGTTTCCACCCTTCCTCTCTACAGACGGAGCTTGCTGACTAAGGAAAAAAAATCAAGCTTTTAAAGAATTAAAGTTTGCTTTATTCAGAGGTCTTACTGAGGACTACAGTCCAGGAGAAGATTTTCAGAGAGTTCCTGTCAGGCTGTTCCAGAACACCATTTTGGCTCAGAATTTATATGCGGATCATGGAGGCTCAGTGCAAAATCACATCAAACTTGCTTATAAGTTACATGAAAGCAGAATCAATCGCATCAAGGTGTGGGAGCAGGAGCACATCTGGTTATAGAGTACAGTGGCACAGTCACCAGCCCCATCAGACATTATCTTCCGTGTGGGAAAAGGCAAGGCTAGGGGCATTCAACATTTTTTTTGTTGTTTTTTTTTTTGTTGTTGTTGTTGTTGTTTTAATTTTATTATTATTATACTTTAAGTTTTAGGGTACATGGGCACAATGTGCAGGTTAGTTACATATGTATACATGTGCCATGTTGGTGTGCTGCACCCATTAACTCGTCATTTAGCATTAGGTATATCTCCTAATGCTATCCCTCCCCCCTCCCCCCACCCCACGACAGTCCCCGGAGTGTGATGTTCCCCTTCCTGTGTCCACGTGTTCTCATTGTTCAATTCCCACCTATGAGTGAGAACATGCGGTGTTTGGTTTTTTGTCCTTGTGATAGTTTGCTGAGAATGATGGTTTCCAGCTTCATCCATGTCCCTACAAAGGACAGGAACTCTTCATTTTTTATGGCTGCATAGTATTCCATGGTGTATATGTGCCACATTTTCTTAATCCAGTCTATCATTGTTGGACATTTGGGTTGGTTCCAAGTCTTTGCTATTGTGAATAGTGCTGCAATAAACATACGTGTGCATGTGTCTTTATAGCAGCATGATTTATAATCCTTTGGGTATATACCCAGTAATGGGATGGCTGGGTCAAATGGTATTTCTAGTTCTAGATCCCTGAGGAATCACCACACTGACTTCCACAATGGTTGAAGTAGTTTACAGTCCCACCAACAGTGTAAAAGTGTTCCTATTTCTCCACATCCTCTCCAGCACCTGTTATTTCCTGACTTTTTAATGATTGCCATTCTAACTGGTGTGGGATGGTATCTCATTTTGGTTTTGATTTGCATTTGTCTGATGGCCAGTGATGATGAGCATTTTTTCCTGTGTTTTTTGGCTGCATAAATGTCTTCTTTACCAATGACTTTCTTCACAGAATTGGAAAAAACTACTTTAAAGTTCATATGGAACCAAAAAAGAGCCCGCATCTCCAAGTCAATCCTAAGCCAAAAGAACAAAGCCAGAGGCATCACGCTACCTGACTTCAAACTATACTACAAGGCTACAGTAACCAAAACAGCATGGTACTGGTACCAAAACAGAGATATAGATCAATGGAACAGAACAGAGCCCTCAGAAATAATGCCACATATCTACAACCATCTGATGTTTGACAAACCTGAGAAAAACAAGCAATGGGGAAAGGATTCCCTATTTAATAAATGGTGCTGGGAAAACTGGCTAGCCATATGTAGAAAGCTGAAACTGGATCCCTTCCTTACACCTTACAAAAAATTAATTCAAGATGGATTAAAGACTTATGTGTTAGACCTAAAACCATAAAAACCCTAGAAGAAAACTTAGGCAATACCATTCAGGACATAGGCATGGGCAAGGACTTCATGTCTAAAACACCAAAAGCAATGGCAACAAAAGCCAAAATTGACCAATGGGATCTAATTAAACTAAAGAGCTTCTGCACAGCAAAAGAAACTACCATCAGAGTGAAAGGCAACCTACAAAATGGGAGAAAATTTTTGCAACCTACTCATCTGACAAAGGGCTAATATCCAGAATCTACAATGAACTCAAACAAATTTACAAGAAAAAAACAAACAACCCCATCAAAAAGTGGGCGAAGGATATGTTTGTTTTGTTCTTTTTGTTTGTTTGTTTGTTTTGAGACAGAGTCTCGCTCTGCCCTGCAACCTGGAATGCAGTGGCATGGTCAGGGCCCACTGCATCATCCACCTCCCAGGCTCAAGAGATCCTCCCACATCAGCCCCTGCTAGTAGCTGGGACTACAGGCATGTGCCACCATGCTGGGCCAATTTTTTGTATTTTTAGTAGAGATGGGGGTCTCTTGCCATATTGCCCAGGCTGGTCTCAACTCCTGGACTCAAGTGATCTGCCCACCTTGGCCTCCCAAAGCTCTGGGATTACAGGCATGAGCCGTTGCGCCTGGCCAAGTCATTCAACTTTTAAGGAAAGACGCGACTCAGGCAAGAGGCATGGGGGCCTCTCGGGCTCCATGTGCTCTCTCCTGCTTTATCTTCAAAGCACCTTTCCAGGGAGCTGCACGGCCTCCCAGTCAAGGGCTTTATGAAACGATGTTGGCAAGTAGAAATGAGCACACCTGGCTTCTTACCTTTCTTACAAGCCGTATACAAAAATATCAGGCAGGATGACCTTCTGAAGCAACAAGAATGCGTGTTTCCCCCACACTCTTCCTTTCAACCCCTATTCTGGTGACCATTGCCAGCTGAGTGGCCTAAGGGGAACCAGAAGACAAAGGCTGCAGACTGCTGGCATTGGGCGGCAGGCTAGCTATGACAAAGTCTCAGGACACCAGCACGAGTCTCCCTGTCAATGGAGGAGATAAGAGTTGTTGGGGGCCGGGAAAGCTGGCTCCTGAAGGGTGCATTAGTCTGAGTGGAATTTGCCTGTGAGTGGCCAAAATCTCCAAAATATCAGGGGCTTAAACAAGATAAAAGAAATTTTATCTGACTAAGGAAAAAAATTCCTGACTAAAGAAAGAAATTCTTTCTCATGTTCAAGAAGCTTGAAGGACAGAGTGCAGTGCTTGTGTGGGATGTGGCAGAGACAGGCCCAGGTGCCTGCCATCTCATTCTGTGGACAGAGCTTCCTCCCCGAGGTCCACACTGGCTGCTGGGCTCCCCGTCACATGCAGGAGATGGGGTACCACGAGGAACACAGATCCTCCCTTTAAGGGGACTTCTGGACACTGCCTGCAGCCCGTCAGCTGGACCTCATGGCCAGAATATCTGGAGAAGTGGGTGGCTTCAGGCCCTTCCTAGAGTTGGGTTGCTTTACTGTGGAAGTAGGTGAGAGGAGATGGGAGGTGGCCAAGTGCGTCTGCTCTGGTTGGAGGGGTGGATGACCTTGAGGGTCTGAAGTAGGGACCTGCTTGGTTGCTGTAGGTGGCCATGACGCTGCCCACCTGGGGACCCTGAGCAGGTGGACCTGAGGCAGCTCAGAGATTCCTTGTGCCATGGGGGTAGGGGGAGCAGCATGATGTGACTTAGGGCTTGTCATGGCTGGTGATATGGTTTGGCTGTGTCCCCACCCAAATCTCATCTTGAATTGTAGCTCCCATAATTTCCATGTGTCATGGGAGGAACCCAGTTGGAGGTAACTGAATCATGGGGGTGGGTCTTTCCTGTGCTGTTCTCTTGATAGTGAATAAGTCTCATGAGATCTGATGGTTTTATAAAGAGGAATTCCCCTGCACAAGTTTTCTCTTCCCTGCCACCATGTAAGACGAGCCTTGCTCCTCCTTGCTCTTTTGCCCTGATCATGAGGACTCTGCAGCCATGCGGAACTGTGAGCCCGTTCAACCTCTTTCCTTTGTAATTACCCAGTCTCGGGTGTGTCTTTATTAGCAGTGTGAGAATGAATGAATACAGCTGGGATGAAGGTTCCACCCACAGCTGGGGCACGGACTGTATAGCTGGGACCATGTGGGGAGAAAGACACCCTGGAAAGGCTGGCGTGGGCACAGGCTGCCCAAGGAGGGACACTGCCTGCAGAGCCATGGCATGAAGCAAGCCTCCCGGGCCCTATGTGCCCTGCTCTGGGGACACCAGGGGAGGGGAACAACCTGCAATTCATGAAATTTACATGAATTTATGAAGGGGAGAAAAACCCTGAAGTCACTGAGCTTACTTTGAATTGTGAAGATTACGTTTTCCACTGCCTGCTGGAGTACAGGCCTGAGGTAAGAACAAAGTCACACAATTACAAGGTCATATTCCTTGCACAATTAACTTTTATAGCCTTAGAATTTATGGAGTTGTGCCATCTGTTGGTCTGCAGCTTGCTTTTTCAAATTAACTTCTTTCCATTTCAGCACACAGGGGTCTGACTGGTTTGAGCAGCTGCATAGCAATGTATTGAGTGCCATCATTGATTGAACCATTTCTGCTTTCTGTTCCTAGAGTGTTGTCCCCTTCATGTGAATGTCAATGATGGGGTTGTTAGTTGCTTCTCCCACCTCATCCTGTTTGTCACACCCCCCCTTAGTGGTCCAACTCTCCTTGGGGGCAGCCAGTGGGAGCAGTTAGGGCAGCGGGCAGTCCCCTGGCTAGTCACCCAGGGCCTCTGCACCAGGCCCTCTGCACCACCTAGCCCAGACCCTCCTGCCTGCAGCCCAGTAGGATGGGTGGATCAGCTTGGATTCCTGTGTGTCTTGGGTGCTTATGGTGCTTGGCCCACCACAGAGAGCAGGTAAGGCGCTGTTCTGTGCGTTCCCGGACTCCCCTGTGCTTGGTCATCCTCTTGCACATCCTCTTGTGCCTTCCTTTTTTTTGTTTTTGTAAATGTCAAAGCTGTAGACTCTGTGTGCAAAACATATTTTTCTTGCTGAACCAAATCCTGTTTGCCTCATCTTACATATTCATTTTGTTCTATTTCTGTATATATAGAACAAAATATGTATTACATTTTATTTTTATAAATATATTTTAATGTATTTATAAGTGTATTTTATAAATGTATTCATGTATTTATTACATAAAATACATGAATACATTTATTACATAAAATACATAAATATATTTAATGTGTAAAATACATAAATACATATGTATTTATTACATAAAACACATACATTTATGTATTTATGTAAAACATTTATTGTGTATAAATGTATTAATACATTTATTGTGTATAAATGTATTAATACATTTATTGTGTATAAATGTATTTATAAATACATTTATTTATATATATTGCATTTTATATTGCTTACAACAGGGCTTACAAAATGATCTCAAACTTGCAGGGCTGTATTTGAAATCTCTCAATAGGTGTGTTTCCTAAACATATCACTTAAGCATTTTGCCCTGACTCAATTAAATAACTTTCATCTCTAATAGGCACTATCCTTAGTCCTCAAATGCAAGAGACAACATTTTTACCTTCCAGCCCTTGAGAAGTGTACAGGGGAGGGGACCCGTACTGTCTCCAGTGCTGCAGTCCCCTTGGGGCGGGGGTGGCTGACAAAATAGATCTCAGGGGGATAGATGGCCTTGGTGCACAAAAGAGATCACAACAGCCAAATGGACTCCCAAAAATGTACTGCCTGTTTCTGTGGCTCTCACACAGACCCTGGCTGCTGACACTAGATGGATTCTTTGCTAGTCCCAGGAGGGTAAAATGGGGATCCTACGAGCTAAAGAGCAGCTGAGAGGAGACGTGAGTAATCCATGACCCCATGTTCCATCCTCTTCACAGCAGATTCTAACATTGTTTCAGGCTAGCCCTGGACAAAAAGGCTGAACTATTCAGAGCATCATGCTTGGGCATTCAGTTACCCTAGTTTAGGGGAGACACTTTCAGTTTTCCTCTATCCCTCAAGGGAACCTCTGACTGTGACTAGAATTTCCACCCAGTCTCAGGTGGCCTGCAATATATCAGCACACCCTTCATTTCCCAACTGCTCTCTTTCTTTTCCAAGCACAGCATGCGTTTTCTTTCTAGCCCTGAACACTGGCTGCTCATAAAACCAACCCCTGCCACTTATTGTCCAGCTCAGAGGTCCAGACCTCTCTCTAACTGTTCCAGGAATGTTCAGGTTTTATCAGCTCATAGTCCCAGACATGAGCATTATTAATAACATTCACAATTGCTCTTCTTGACAAAGAGCTCTTTAAACATTGGATCGTTTACCCGTGGGAGGCAAGGCTTTTGTGGCCTCATTTTCATCACTCTTAATTTGTACTTTTAGATAAATGTCTTGAAAATATTTGCAATTTCACCCCGATTTAGTAATCATAGACACTGGTTTGTTTAACCATCTATTTGTTGGACATGCACCGCAGCAATTGAGATGACTGTCCAGTTTATGGGTGCCCAGAGAGACCCCCACTTCCAGTTCAGGACATAGAGAGGAGGCTGCCTTTTGCTTGTGGCTGTGGCCCCCCAGGGTCCCTGGGGTTCATCTAAACCTCACTAATGGAGCTGTCAAACTTTACCTCTCTCCTCAAACCCAAGTATTAAACTCCTCCCACCCATGTATTCATTTAGGCCTTTATTTAGAAAACTCTCATTGAGTACCTGTTATGTGTCAGGCACTGTCTTAGATAATGAGGATTCAACAGTAAATTAAAAACAAAAGCAAAACCAAAAAACCTGCACCCTCAGAGAAGTTACTTTCTAGTGGGGGAAAACAGACCAAAGCAAAATAAGAAAATGATATATTATTAAATCTTTAGAAAGGATCAGGCCTTGTGGATAAGAATAAAAGAGCAGAGTTCAGCAGTTCCAGTTCGCAAAAGCTGGGAAGGAAGAAATGACGAATCTTGTCCAGGACTTGTTGAGTTTGAGCAAAGATGTCCAATGGGTGGTGGGAGATGGCTTTGGGGCTTGAGCTCATGTCTGGAGAGGGAGAAACATCAGCATTTGATGGATACTGAAGACAGGAGAATGGATGAACAGTCTGGAATGAGAAAAGATGGCGTTCAGAACAAAACCCAAGATGGAGGACAGAATAGAGACTTCATAATAAAGACCTGGGAAACTGCTGAAAACAAATGGTAGTGTGGGGTATAAGTCAGCCAATGATCATCATTTCGCTGCTATTTGGGTAAAACCCTGTGCTCTCTCGCTCATTCTGACTTAAAATCTAGCAGAAAATATGATGGGCACTTGGAAGGAAATCCCAACCTATTCAGCAATTTAGTGACTACAACATACTAGGCAGCTGGTGGCTTCATTCTGCCATATGTAATTTGCAAGATGGTCTTGGGTCCTGTCTTTGTTCTGGAGGGGATGAGGAGAAGGGTGCCTATGTTCTAGTTCTCATATTTATAAAATGGGGAGGGATTTTCCACCTTACATCCAAGGAGGAAAAACTACCGGAAGAATTATACTAGCTTCTATTTATTTACCATCTCATTTTCTTATGTGTGTTCTAAACATATACACAGTTGAAGCAATATTCTGATAGAAACTTCTTTTTGTTTTTAAAATTGCTGTCCCATTCCCATACATGTCAGTAGCTGGCCACAGTGGCATCCCTGCACCCTCGAATAGTTAAGTTGCTCACGGCCACAGTCTTGCTTAAATATTTTTAAATTGCTGGATGACATCCTTTTTTAAAAATTTTTATTTTTAGAGACAAAGTCTCACTATGTCTTTCACCCAGGCTGGAGTACAGTGGTGCAGTCATAGCTCACCACAGCCTCAAATACCTGGGGTCAAACGATCCCCTCATCTCAGCATCCTAGGAGCTAGGACTACAGGCATGCACCACCATGCCTGAGTAGTTTTATAAAACATTTGTTGTTGTTGTTGTTGTTGTTGTTGTTGTAGAGACAGAGTCTCCCTGTGTTGTGCAGGCTGGTCTCAAACTCCTGGCCTCAAGCAATCCTCCCACCTTGGCTTCCCAAAGGGCTGGGATTACAGAGATGAGCCACTATGCCTTGCCTACTCTCCTCTTTTTTATTAAGAAGGAAAAATGAAGATTTATAAAGTTTTGGATAATATTATAATGTAGAGATGTGGTTTGGTGGGAGGAAATAAAGCATGGTACAACAAAGTTAACCAAAAGGATCTTTTATGTAAGAGAATTAAAGAGTAGAGAAGAAAAGTTGATAGTTCACTAGGGAAATTTATTTTTACATGAGAACATGATACCCAAGGACTTAGTAAAATCAGTCTAATGGGAAACTCTACATGTGCTATGACTTTGAAGTCTTCCCTGGTCCCCTCAGTGGCTGGGGCTGCCTCTGATATGGGGCCGCTGTGGCTGGTCCTAAAGACAAGAAAAATGCAAAGTTCAAGAAGGTCAGGGAAATGTTTTTGCCAAAGAGTAAGGACTCTTGGAGATGTCTAGGGTAGTGGCAAAAGACAAAGATGCCTAAATATGGATGGTGCCCAATGCCAAGTGGAGACAATTTCAACATCCTGATGACAGTGGTTAAAGTCAAGCAGAACAAGTTGAGCCTATAAACAAGTCCATGATAATACTCAGATGGAACAAATAGCAAGCACGCCAAGGAAAAAGCACATGAGTTTCCAATAAAGTTTACAAGCTGTTCAATTAGTTCAACAAAACTGATGTGAGCCCTCCACTCAAGGTGAAACACCAAAGTTAATAATCATAAATAAGAAGCAGATGTAGCAAGGAAATAATTAAAGCATGCTTAAAATATATGATGTCTATGGTTTGATCATTTTAAATTACAATATTTTGGCCATCCAGTATTGTAGTGACTTAGAAACCAAGGTCAAATCTTTCAGAGGCTCAATCCAAATTGAAGATGATACATTTGGAATTCAGAATGTAGACCTGCTTTGCCCCAGTGGGAATAAAGGACCTGCAGGGTCGGAGGCTGGCAGCTGGAGGCCAGAGGCCCCGAGGCATTCCCCTCGCTGTGGCTTTCAAGGCTCAGATTCAGCTACTGGCCAACAAGCCATGGAGTTATGCCTTGGGCAGAAACAGCCACAGAACTGTTCATCACTTTCAAAGATAAAAAAAATTAAAATGGTATCTTAAAACGTTTTAGTTTAGGCTGGGCACAGTGGCTTACACTTGTAATCCCAGCCCTTTGGGAGGCTGAGGCGGGTGGATCACCTGAGGTCAGGAGTTCGAGAGCAGCCTGACCAACATGGTGAAACCCTGTTTCTACTGAAAATACAAAAATTAGCGGGTGTGGTTGTGAGTGCCTGTAATCCCAACTACTTGGGAGGCTGAGGCAGGAGAATTGCTTGAACCTGGGAGGCGAAGGTTACAGTGAGCCAAGATCAGGCCATTGCACTCCAGCCTGGGTGAGAGAGTAAGACTCCATCTAAAAACAAAACAAAACAAAACAAAAAACAAAACTCTTTAGTTTATACTGAAAAATCTGAATTACAAGACAGTTCCTCCTACCTTAGCTGTCATACTCCTAACGGTAATTACAGTCAACTCTTCAAATGGTACTTTAAATTCCAGGCTAGAACTGTAAGATTCAGAAATTCCCACAGCCCCAGGCTCCCTCTCAACCTCCCTGCTCAGGGAGGGTGAGGTCAGGTGATGACACAACCTGTACAAACCTGATAAAGCCACCAGAAAGGGACCTGGGGGCCGACCACTGAGGAGGTGAAAATGGTCACCATCGTTCTCGAATTGGAAAACAGTAATCAGATGTATGCACTTAAAACAATAAGTATTTGGGGTTTTTTAAAACAAAATTTGAGGGAATTCTTTGATGCTGATTTACTGATTAGAGTTAGCCAAAAAGTCTACTGCAATGATAAAAACCCTCTGGCCATGGGAGGCTGAGCGGGGAAGAGGTGTGGGGTGGGTGGCTGAGCGGGGAAGAGGTGTGGGGTGGGTGGCTGAGCGGGGAAGAGGTGTGGGGTGGGTGGCTGAGCGGGGAAGAGGTGTGGGGTGGGTGGCTGAGCGGGGAAGAGGTGTGGGGTGGGTGGCTGAGCGGGGAAGAGGTGTGGGGTGGGTGGCTGAGCGGGGAAGAGGTGTGGGGTGGGTGGCTGAGCGGGGAAGAGGTGTGGGGTGGGTGGCTGAGCGGGGAAGAGGTGTGGAGGAGGCAACAGTGTTCCTGGACCAAACTGAGGGTGGGGCTGCTTATTCTCGCAGCTCAGTAATGAGATGCAGACGAACTGGGAAAGAAGAGAATTTACTTCAGTAACCGGGTACAGGGAGAAGGGTGGGAAAATATCACCAGACCGACTCATAATTATAATGTTTTCCAGAGCTTATAGACCTTCTGAGCTATATGTCTATGTAAAAGTGTACATTCTTCTAAAGACGTAAGTGATTAACATTTTCTAATCTCTAAAGTCTGAGTCCTGAAGACCTTCCTCCGGAGCCTCAGTAAATTTACTTAGTCTAGATGGGTCCAAGTGCTAGAGTGATTACCCTTATCTTGTCTCCTGCTAAATCATGGAGGTTTGGGGAATTCCTTTAGACCCCAATAAAACTTGTTTGTGGATGTCTGGGGAATTCCATCAGACCCCAGTTAAACTCGTTTAATCCTAAACAGGTCCTGCTAAGAATTCCTTAAAAAAAAAAAAAAAATTCCTTTGTTATCTTGTCATGCTTCAAGGCCCAGGAAAAGCCTAGGCAAAACTCTTGGTGGGCTTTTGTTACATATCAGCCTTTGTATAGGGACAGAGGCTCTATCAGCTTTTAATATTTAACTTAACCACTCAGTCAGTGCTCAAACAATTGTCATGGAGGTCTGCCCGTTCAGCTGTTAGCGAGACCTAGCCTGCCACAAAAGGAGGAGGTATCTCCTAAACCAAGGGCATGAAGAAAATTGTCTGGGGATTTGGGAAATATAACTTGTGATCCACAGTCATTTAAAATGGGGAGGTTCTAGAGACTTCCTTTTCCAGGGTGGTCCCAGGGATCAGCTGCTCTTGACATGACTGGTGGTGTTCAAAGCTCAAGACACAGCCCACTGCATCCCTACCACATGGTCTCTGATTTTGCAGGGTCCAAACCAAAGGCTGCTCTCTTTGTATGAGAAAAACATGTTTAAGACAAATGAGCCTGGGGCTGATACCTGTATCCCAAATGCCAATATGCATGAGTGGCCCTTGAAGCCTTGTTCCTGTGCTGGGTTTGTTCTAAAGAACAGTTGTGCAACATCTGACTACTACTATCCAAGGAAAAGGATAGGTCATTCCGACATTTGGTGCAGAAACCCTGGTTAATTTGGTTAAAGGAGCATGTCTTCTGCCAGTGACAGCCACTGTGTAAAGGATGCAGAGACTTGAATTAATGATTAGTTAAAGAAAACTGTGCACTGGGTAATTTTTAAAATTCAACAAGGCAAATGTAGTTGGCGAATTAATGACCTGTTTAAGACTAATGAATGATGATCTTCTGATAGCAATGGTAAAAAATGCTCTTACCTGGGTATTCTTGGATCATTACAAAATTAACCATCATTCTGGGGCTACACAGCCAACCATTATCTCCCCCCACCAACTTTTATTTTGTCTTGGGTAGAGTTCACATAACGGAAAACTATGGCTCAAGAAATTTCTTACCTGTTTTCATTAATTGATGCATCCATCATCCAACCATCCACCATGAACTCAGTTAGTAGTTGTTAATTGACCATCTATTATGTGCCAGGCACAGTTCTAGGTGTTGGGCTTTCAGTTAGAGAACAACAAAGGCACGATCTCTTGCCTTCATTGAATTTATATTCTAGTTGGGGGAGACAGACTAAAGACATTAAGAGATGATCAAAATACTTTCAGAAGGAGATAAAGTCAGTCAGGATGATAGGATGCAGAAAGACTTGAATAGATGCCCGGGGCTAATTTAGTTTAAGTATTTGTGGAACTATTTTTTCTTTTTTCTTGAATAGAGAGTATTAATACATGTTTACCATGGCTCCTGAATGAGTGTATGATCCCCTTTTTCTATTGAAGAAGGATTAAGATTATGTAATTTCATTGATTTGAAGTTCTTTTCTTAGGGACCTTTCTGGATCCTGGTTATAATACCCCTCCCAAACCTACTTAGGGAGAAGTTTATGTCTTAGTTTAAGGCCTGTTCTTGTTCAGTAAACTCTACTGACATTAAACCCTAGCAAGGCTGTGAATACATTTCTTTATCAAGTTACAATTTCTGTTTCCTTAACCTTCAGTTGCTGGAATGGAATGGCCCCCACATTCATACATTTTAACCCTAGGCCGTGGGCACACTATTTTATTTTTCTGCTTCTAATAGGAACAGCAGCTGAGGGCCCTAGCCCTGCTCAAAGGCTTGAAATTTCCCAAGCAGAAGCTGAAAGAAATACAAGTGGTACAGAGATAGTGTCTGGGCGTTGCATTTTATCAGGAAAAAGGAGTGGGTGGAATCTGCTAACCAGTATCAGACTATCAATGCCAGGAAATTTCCATTTCATTGTGAGCAAGAGAATCAGAGCAGTCTGGTCCAGAGACAAGTAGCAAATGCAATTTGCAGCAAGTGCCAAAACATGGGGCAAAGGGAAACTAGAGCAAATCTAAACTTTTCTATTATCCAGAGGTCTGTGCCCCAAAGATCTGAAGTGTGACTCACACATTGTGTGTGTGTGTGTGTGTGACTGTGGCAGTGACCTTGTCCATGGGTCTTCTACAAAATCATATTTATGTGTCATTGAGAAAACCATCTCATCTACTAATTCTGAAAAAGTGTAGATTTTGTCTACAAAAAAAATGAAGAATCAGAGAAAAGATAACCAACCATTAAAACCATTTTAGGAGTTCAATACAAAATGACAAACCTGAGATATCATAGAGTTATATGAATTCCCCCTATGAAAAAGGGGAACATTTTTGAAAATCTCTATGCATGCTCTTTCCAAGATTCTAGAAGACAATGAAGTCACAGAAAGGGAAGCATTTGTTAATACATATATTGCTTTTAGAAAAAAAAACCATCTGGAAAAGCAACAGAAGCAACGACGAGTAGATTGAATATTATGGAAATCAAATTTGGGAATTAGAAGATAAGCTTGAGAAATTCTGCTAGAATGCAGAGAAAAGAGACAGAAATGAATATGACGAGTAAAAAGATAAAGCACAAAGAAAGCAGACACAGTAGTTGCCGTGCATCTGCAGAGGGGTGAAGTTTGAAATTAACTCCCATTTGTTTTGCTCCTGTGCTTGAGGCTTAGCCTGAATTCCACAAAAGCAGAGGGGAATTTGATCAGGGAAGGAATCCCAGGGATGCCAGGAGTGTGGGAAGAGAGAGGGCATGGAGCTGACAGGAGGATGCATTATTTTGGTGATCTCCAGGGACATCTGATCGTGTCCCAAGACCATGTATTTATTTATTTATTTATTCATTTATTCATTTATTTATTTATTTTTGAGACAGTCTCACTCTGTTACCCAGGCTGGAGTGCAGTGGCTTACTGCAACCTCCACCTCCTGGGTTCAAGTGATTCTCCTGTCTCAGCCTCCTGAGTAGCTGGAATTACAGGTGCCTGCCACCACACCAGGCCTGACCATGTAGTTTGATCACACCAAAGTTATTCCTCGAGCTTGGGAGAGCCTGGAGCACCACCTAAACATTGGAGTATTCCATCAATACTCTCCAATTTACATGACAATATTCTGGTAGAATTATTTAAATGTGAAATATAAAACCATTTGAAATACTAGAATATGATAGGGGCCAACATTTATGTAATTTTTATTCAAGCAAGACTTTCTAAACATAATACCAATTAAGAAACCACAAAGGAAAACAAGTATAGATTTGTCCACTTAAAAATTTAAAAAATTTTCTCTCTATGAAAAATACCAAATAAAAAACTAAAGGGCGAATGACCAACTCCAAGAAACAATTTGAAAAAGGCTCTGACGGAAAATAGAATATCTCAGAAGGAAAATAGGCAAAGAACAAAAATAGTCACTTCATAATATAAAGAAAATTAGCAATAACCATGAAAACATGTTCAACCTCACTCCTCAAAGAAATTCAGATAAAATGGCCAGGAGATATTATTTTGTGTGTGTGTGAGTGTGTTGTGTATGTGCATGTGTGAGACAGAGAGAGAGAAAGAGAGAGAGAGAGAGACATGCGAAGGGAGAGGGAGAGGGAGGGAGGGAAGGAGAGGGAGAGGGAGGGAGGGAAGGAGAGAGAGCGAGAGAGAGCGCTGTGTGTGTGTGGCAAAGAAGACATGAAAAAGCCACACTCTGGCATTGTGTTGGTGAAATTAATTTGTAACACATTTTGAAGGACAAGCTGATGTTTATAGCAAAAGTCTTAAAATGTTCCAGCACATAGTAAAGAGAAAAAAAAACTCCCTGATTTTTGCAATACCCATTCTCTTAATCACTTCTTTCTACTGCCTCAGAAAATGATCGCAAGTAAAAATGTAAAGTAACTGCCCTAAAGACAGTTCAGTGTTTCCCTCCATCCCCCTCTCTCCCTGTCTTTTCCCTTCACCTTCTACTCTCCTCCTCACCATAGCACAATGACCGACTTTGTTCCGTTTAAGAATCCTGTTTAATGAATTTATGGTACTCTATTTAACTAGGGACACTGTATTTTGTACTGCTGTTACTAACTCTTGCCTCTTATGGAATACTTTAGAGACAATCACTCCACTAGTCTTAGTTAGCAGAGCTCCTTAGAGCGAAATTTAAAAGCAGGGGTTGCGGGGGGTGGTCTCCTTTTTTTTTTTTTTTGGAGTTTCCCTTGGTCCTCTCATCAAGTTAATTACTATTCTAAGTATACTTCACGTGGAACAGTTATTCTCTTGTACCTAGAACAGAGGAAATCTTTATTTTAAAATGTGAGCTAAGATAACGCTGTGTCAGTGTCTGACCTTGGGCGGCTCATTTCCCAATTAGGAAAACTGGAGACAGCCAGGCATGGCTTTGGAGGAGTCCCCTGAAAGCACTGTAGCTGGTCTCCCTTGAATATCCAGGCACAGACATTTCCCTGGCCTCCTGACTTGGTCTGTTTGGGCTGGTACAACAAAATACCTCGGACTGGGCAATTTATAAATTATTATAAACAGAAATTTATTGCTCAGAGTTCTGGAGGTTGGGAAGTCCAAGATCAAGGTGCCAGCAGATTTGTTTCTTGGGGAGGGCTCTCTTCTTCACAGATGGCACCTTCTTGCTGTGTCCTCACATGGTGGAAGAGCAAAGAGGAACCGACAGGCTTCCCCAGGCCTCTTTTATAAGGGCACTAATCCAATCATGAAGGGTTTGCCCTCATGACCAAATTATCCTCAAAGGCCCTACTTTCTAATACCATCACTTAGGGGTTAGGTTTTAACCCATGAATTTTGGAAGGATACAAACATTCAGACCATAGCACCTCCTAACAAGCCATGGCTAAAAGAAAAAAGCTACCTACCCTCTTGGCTGTGAGAACACATTTTTGTGCATTTTGTACCGACCCATGTTATTAAGGGCCCTACACAGAAAGCCTGGGACAGTGGATGGAGTGTTGAGACCCTGACATGCCCAGTTAAGTCCTGATGTGAGAACCCCAGCCAGGGAACATGGGGACTTGGAAAATACTTCTTGAATGGCAGCAGCCTTCAAGACAAGAGTCAGCCAACATCATAGTTAGGTCAAAAGGTTGATGCTCAGAGTCTAAATGGTTTTTGTATATGGGCCATTGTAAAACACATATTTACACAATAAATACTGTGAAACAAAATTAGAACAGGCCTGTTTGTGGCTCTTAATAGTACAAATTGGAAACTGGAGAAAAACTGTGATTTATTTAAAAACATTTTTGTAAAAGCTTTTGCCTTTTCTGGAGTGTGTCTCTTGATGATACATAATGATTCTATTCAAGGTCTATGACTATTACATGAAAAACACTACCACAGTCACACACACAAAAATCTGTCAAGTTAATGGGAACCTTTTTGTATTGTTGGTGGTGGGAATGTAAAATGTTGCAGCTACTGTGGAAAACAGTATGGTGGTTCCTCAAAAAATTAAAAATAGAATGACCATATGATCCAGTAATTCCACTTCTAAGCACATACCCTAAAGAATTGAAAGCAAGGTCTCAAAGAGATATTTGTACACATATGTTCATAGGAGCATTATTCACAACAGCCAAGAGATGCAAGCAACCCAACTGACCATTGACAGATGAATGCATGAACAAAATGTGATGTATACATACAATGGAGTGTTATTCAGCATTAAAAAGGAAGAAAATTCTGACACATACCACAACGTGGATGAATCTTACTAAGTGAAATGTGTGAATCATGCCAAATGAAATAAGCCAGTCACCAAAAGACAAATACGGTGTGATTCCACTTATATGAGGTACCCAGAGTAGTCAAATTCATAGAGACAGGGTAGAATGGTGGTTGCCAGGGGCTAGGGGAAGGGGAGAATGGAGAGCTATTGCTTCATGGGTATAGAGTTTCCATTTTGCAAGATAAAGAGTCCTGGAGAGAATGGTGGTGATCATTGCACAACAATATGAATGTATTTAATACTACTGAACTGTACACTTAAATGTGATTAAGATGCTAAATATCTTGGGTGTCCTTTATCACAATAAAAAATATATCAAGCTAAATGCCCCACAGTGCTGTGGTGAGTTATTTCTGTGCATGGCAAGATAGTCTCAAGTAACAGATAAAGTTAGGTTATCTCTCACATATTTGACTTCCAGCTGGTTAATTCCCATTTATCCTGCAGATCTCACTGAAAACATTGCTTTCTTCAGGAAGTCCTCCTCGGCTCCCAGCCTAGGCCAGGTCTCCCTGTAACATTCACTTCTCCTCTGGGCTGCCGTTTCTTAAGTGCATTCTTTGTGTCAGTCGTTGCTCTAGGTGAGTATGTTCAATTCACCATGATAACCAGAACTGTAACTTCTTGCTTAATGTTTTCTCTTCTGCCACAACATGAATTCTATGATCCAGGAAAAGAATCTGCCTTGTTCTATGCTGTGTCTCCATGTCCAGTATAGTACTTGCTAGACACTTAATGAGTATTGGTCAAATAAACACTACTGTGAATGTCAATAAAATGTCTACTTTTGCTTGTCTCCCTGTAGATTTTAATACTGCTTTTCTCTTAAGCATTGAGATTGGCAGAGGTTTTTCTGTAAGATCTATAGATAACATCAAGAATACAGTTTTAAAACCAGAAACTCTTAAAAATATTAATGGCAAATCTCATTTAGCCATTCTTGGTAGCTGCCAGAATCCCAAACATGCATTTCTAGTAGGTTCTCATGTCTTTGGGGACTGACTCTGCTGTGTTTCTTCTAGGCTTCTAAAGACTTAACTAAATAGAAGATGGCCATTAATGTCCTTCCTGATGTTTTTATACAATATCCTTTACTTTTCAAGGACAGAAAAGGCTTGAACTTTGGATCATGTAGTAACCAAAGGTAGGTCATCTTTATTTTATTTTATTTATTTATTTTTTGAGACAGAGTCTCACTCTGTGGCCCAGGCTGGAGTGCGGTGGCTTGATCTCGGCTCACTGTAAGCTCTGCCTCCTGGGTTCAGGCCATTCTCCTGCCTCAGCCTCCCGAGTAGCTGGGACTACAGGCACCTGCCACCACACCCAGCTAATTTTTTTTGTATTTTTAGTAGAGATGGGGTTTCATCGTGGTAGCCAGAATGGTCTCGATCTCCTGACCTCGTGATCCACCCACCCCAGCCTCCCAAAGTGCTGGGATTACAGGCATGAGCCACCGCGCCCAGCTGGTCATCTTGATTTAGACTGATCCCCAAAGGGTTCCCAGAAAGTCTGGGGTTCACCCAAAGTTTGTAGGCCAAGGAGTATTTGTGTTTCTCCCTCTTTTTTTTTTTTTCACTCTACTCTTAAAGCTGTTTCATATGATCCCATTTTAATGACAGCTTCCTCCAAAACTCTAGACTGGGCCTGCAATACGTTAAGCATTTCAGGGAGTTTACATTATTGTAGTTTTAATCCCAGAATCAAGTTAATTACTATTCTGTCAGAATCAGCTGCCAGAATATTTATTACTTCAGTCAATCGAAGCTGGCCATTCAAAACTTTGTTGGTGAATACTTGCTTTTTTTTTTTTTTTTTTCTTGAGATGGAGTCTCGCTCTGTCTCCCAGGCTGGAGTGCAGTGGCACGATCTTGGCTCACTGCAACCTCTGCCTCCCAGGTTCATGCCATTCTCCTACCTCAGCCTCCTGAGTAGCTGGGACTACAGGCGCCCGCCACCACGCCCGGCTAATTTTTTGTATTTTTACCAGAGACTGGGTTTCACCGTGTTAGCCAGGATGGTCTCGATCTCCTGACCTTGTGGTCCACCTGCCTCAACCTCCCAAAGTGCTGGGATTACAGGGGTGAGCCACCGCGCCTGGCCAAATGCTTGCTTTTTTGTAGTTTCTGAGGTTAGCAGAAAGCTTGGTATGTTGTTTAATCTTACTGATATAGTTAGGTTGCAACATATGCAATGAGAGCTGCTTTCCATTCTAAATACTGGAACTTTTCTATTTTAAACATATATCAAAGGAAGTAAATAGGTTATTTGAAATCACATTTTCAAAAAATTACTACCAGATTTTTAGTGTTATCATCTGCTTTGAATGAATAAAAACATAAAGTCCATTTCATCTGCTTGCTTTCCAATTTTTAAGATTACTTATTGAGTCAACTGAATTAACATTGTTTTCTAACACATCAAAAGATGTTGAATCTTCAATAACCAAAGAAAGCTCAAGTACATACTGATGTGTTTCTTTTTTTAGATAAACATTTATTAAGTTACTATAGCTCCTTTGCTCTCTTAGAATAGGAATTTGCAGGATATTTCCTTGGTTACTAACTTGCCTGATTAGTAATTAAATTTTACTTTATTCTGATTAGGGAAATACATTTTCCTTCAATGAAATGGAATGGTATATACTTGCTACAATTACTAGATCAAATATGGCCAAGAAAGACCCAGAATTTCTCCTTCACTTATGAAACTTAGTTTGGCTGGATATGAAATTCTGGGTTGAAAAGTCTATTCTTTAAGAATGTTGAATATTGGCCCCCAGTCTCTTCTGGCTTGTAGAGTTTCTGCCAAGAGATCAGCTGTTAGTCTGATGGGCTTCCCTTTACAGACAAGCAAATGCTGAGAGATTTGGTCACCACCAGGCCTGCCCTAAAACAGTTCCTGAAGGAAGCACTAAACATGGAAAGGAACAACTGGTACCAGTAACTGCAAAAACATGCCAAATTGTAAAGACCATCAAGGCTAGGAAGAAACTGCATCAACTAACGAGCAAAATAACCAGCTAACATCATCATGATGGGATCAAATTCACACATAACAATATTAACCTTAAATGTAAATGGGCTAAATGCTCCAATTAAAAGACACAGACTGGAAAATTGGATAAAGAGTCAAGACCCATCAGTGTGCTGTATTCAGGAAACCGATCTCACGTGTAGAGACACACATAGGCTCAAAATAAAGGGATGGAGGAAGCTCTATCAAGCAAATGGAAAACAAAAAAAGGCAGGGGTTGCAGTCCTAGTCTCAGATAAAACAGACTTTAAACTAACAAAGATCAAAAGAGACAAAGAAGGCCATTACATAATGGTAAAGGGACCAATTTAACAAGAAGAGCTAACTATCCTAAATATATATGCACCCAATACAGGAGCACCCAGATTCATAAAGCAAATCCTTAGAGACCTACAAAGAGACTTAGACTTCCACACAATAATAATGGGAGACTTTAACACCCCACTGTCAACATTAGACAGATTAACGAGACAGAAAGTTAACAAGGATATCCAGGAATTGAACTCAGCTCTGCATCAAGCAGACCTAATAGACATCTACAGAACTCTCCACCCCAAATCAACAGAATATACATTCTTTTCAGCACCACACCACACCTATTCTAAAATTGACCACATAGTTGGAAGTAAAGCACTCCTCCACAAATGTAAAAGAACAGAAATTATAACAAACTGTCTCTCAGACCACAGTGCAATCAAACTAGAACTCAGGATTAAGAAACTCACTCAAAACCGCTCAACTACATGGAAACTGAACAACCTGCTCCTGAATGACTACTGGGTACATAACGAAATGAAGACAGAAATAAAAATGTTCTTTGAAACCAATGAGAACAAAGACACACATACCAGAATCTCTGGGACACATTCGAAGCAGTGTGTAGAGGGAAATTTATAGCACTAAATGCCCACAAGAGAAAGCAGGAAAGATCTAAAATTGACACTCTAACATCACAATTAAAAGAACTAGAGAACCAAGAGCAAACACATTCAAAAGCTAGCAGAAGGCAAGAAATAACTAAGATCAGAGCAGAACTGAAGGAAATACAGACACAAAAAACCCTTCAAAAAATTAATGAATCCAGGAGCTGGTTTTTTGAAAAGATAAACACAATTGATAGACCGCTAGCAAGACTAATAAAGAAGAAAAGAGAGAAGAATCAAATAGACACAATAAAACATGACAAAGGGGATACCACCACCGATCCCACAGAAATACAAACTATCATCAGAGAATACTATAAACATCTCTATGCAAATAAACTAGAAAATCTAGAAGAAATGGATAAATTCCTTGACACATACACCCTCCCAAGACTAAACCAGGAAGAAGTGGAATCTCTGAATAGACCAATAACAGGATCTGAAATTGAGGCAATAATTAATAGCTTACCAACCAAAAAAAGTCCAGGACCAGATGGATTCACAGCTGAATTCTACCAGAGGTAGAAGGAGGAGCTGGTACCATTCCTTCTGAAACTATTCCAATCAATAGAAAAACAGGGAATCCTCCCTAACTCATTTTATGAGGCCAGCGTCATCCTGATACCAAAGCCTGGCAGAGATACAACAAAAAAAGAGAATTTTAGACCAATATCCCTGATGAACATTGATGCAAAAATCCTCAGTAAAATATTGGCAAACCGAATCCAGCAGCACATCAAAAAGCTTATCCACCATGATCAAGTGGGCTTCGTCCCTGGGATGCAAGGCTGGTTCAACATACAAAAATCAATAAACATAATCCAGCATGTAAACAGAACCAAAGACAAAAACCACATGATTATCTCAATAGATGCAGAAAAGGCCTTTGACAAAATTCAACAGCCCTTCATGCTAAAAACTCTCAATAAATTAGGTATTGATTGGATGTATTTCAAAATAATAAGAGCTATCTATGAGAGACCCACAGCCAATATCATACTGAATGGGCAAAAACTGGAAGCATTCCCTTTTAAAACTGGCACAAGACAGGGATGCCCTCTCTCACCACTCCTATTCAACATAGTGTTGGAAGTTCTGGCCAGGGCAATCAGGCAGGTGAAGGAAATAAAGGGCATTCAATTAGGAAAAGAGGAAGTCAAATTGTCCCTGTTTGCAGATGACATGATTTTATATCTAGAAAACCCCATCTTCTCAGCCCAAAATCTCCTTAAGTGGATAAGCAACTTCAGCAAAGTCTCAGGATACAAAATCAATGTACAAAAATCACAAGCATTCTTATACACCAATAACAGACAAACAGAGAGCCAAATCATGAGTGAACTCCCATTCACAATTGCTTCAAAGAGAATAAAATACCTAGGAATCCAACTTACAAGGGATGTGAAGGACCTCTTCAAGGAGAACTACAAACTGCTGCTCAATGAAATAAAAGAGGATACAAACCAATGGAAGAACATTCCATGCTCATGGATAGGAAGAATCAATATCATGAAAATGGCCATACTGCCCAATTTATAGATTCAATGCCATCCCCATGAAGCTACCAATGACTTTCTTCACAGAACTGGAAAAAACTACTTTAAAGTTCATATGGAACCAAAAAAGAGCCCGCATCGCCAGGTCAATCCTAAGCCAAAAGAACAAAGCTGGAGGCATCACGCTACCTGACTTCAAACTATACTACAAGGCTACAGTAACCAAAACAGCATGGCACCGGTACCAAAACAGAGGTATAGACCAATGGAACAGAACAGAGTCCTCAGAAATAATGCCACATATCTACAACTATCTGATCTTGGACAAACCTGACAAAAACAAGCAATGGGGAAAGGATTCCCTATTTAATAAATGGTGCTGGGAAAACTGGCTAGCCATATATAGAAAGCTGAAACTGGATCCCTTCCTTACACCTTATACAAAAATTAATTCAAGACGGTTTAAAGACTTACATGTTAGACCTAAAACCATAAAAATCCTAGAAGAAAACCTAGGCAATACCATTCAGGACATAGGCATGGGCAAGGACTTCATGTCTAAAACACCAAAAGCAATGGTAACAAAAGTCAAAATTGACCAATGGGATCTAATTAAACTAAAGAGCTTCTGCACAGCAAAAGAAACTACCATCAGAGTGAAGAGGCAACCTACAGAATGGGAGAAAATTTTTGCAACCTACTCATCTGACAAAGGGCTAATATCCAGAATCTACAATGAACTCAAACTAATTTACGAGAAAAAACAAACAACCCCATCAAAAAGTGGGCGAAGGATATGAACAGGCACTTCTCAAAAGAAGACATTATGCAGCCAAAAAACACATGAAAAAATGCTCATCATCACTGGCCATCAGAGAAATGCAAATCAAAACCAAAATGAGATACCATCTCACACCAATTAGAATGGCGATCATTAAAAAGTCAGGAAACAACAGGTGCTGGAGAGGATGTGGAGAAATAGGAACACTTTTACACTGTTGGTGGGACTGTAAACTAGTTCAACCACTGTGGAAGTCAGTGTGGTGATTCCTCAGGGATCTAGAACTAGCAATACCATTTGACCCAGCCATCCCATTACTAGGTATATACCCAAAGGATTATGAATCATGCTGTTATAAAGACACATGCACACGTATGTTTATTGCGGCACTACACACAACAGCAAAGACTTGGAACCAACCCAAATGTCCAACAGTGATAGACTGGATTAAGAAAATGTGGCACATATACTATGGAATACTATGCAGCCATAAAAAATGATGAGTTCATGTCCTTTGTAGGGACATGGATGAAGCTGGAAACCATCATTCTCAGCAAACTATCGCAAGGACAAAAAACCAAACACCGCATGTTCTCACTCATAGGTGGGAACTGAACAATGAGAACACATGGACACAGGAAGGGGAACATCACACATCAGGGACTGTTGTGGGGTGGGGGAGGGGGGAGGGATATCATTAGGAGACATACCTAATGCTAAATGACGAGTTAATGGGCACAGCACACCAATATGGCACATGTATACATATGTAACAAACCTGCACGTTGTGCACATGTACCCTAAAACTTAAAGTATAATATTAATAAAATTAAAAAAAAGAAAGACCCAGAATTATGTGTAAATACAATGACACATAAGCTTCAAAGTGTATAGCCTGAAAAATGGTGCTTCAGGGATTTAAAATTCCAACTGGTGAATTGTAATAGAAATATAAATTTTGTAAATGAAATAGATAGTGAATTAAAAATCAAACCTCTTTCTTTTAAATGAGTTATATTTTTCTGGCATAGATAAATGATATACAGGAAGACTTTCGCTTCTGACAGCATGGAATAGAGAATTAGAAAAAGGACCGCCAAATTTACTCAAAGTAAGAAAAATGGAGAAAAAGAGCAGAAAATAATGAAATACAAAAAAAGAAAAGATAATGTCAAGGAAGCCAAACCTAGCTCTTTGAAAAGATTAATGAAATAGACAAACGTCTGGTGAGACTGATCAAGAAACAATGAGAGAAGGCATGAATAGATAATATCAAAATAGAAAAGGGGCATAATTACAGATCTGGGAGGTATTTATTTTTTCTTTTTAAATAGCCAAGTTCAAGAGCAAATATCTGGGAGATATTACAAAGGTAAGAGAAAAGTGTCCACAACTTTCTGCCTATGCATTAGAAAACTTAATGAAATGAACTAATTCCTAGAAATGCTTAAGTACCAAAATTCATTGAAGAAATAGGAAGCCTAGATCATACTACAGCAATAAAATAAAATGAATGAGTGGTTAAATGCTTCACCACAAGAAAACATCAGCTAGATGGCTTTGAAGGCAAGCCCCACTAAACTTTCAGGCAGCAGATTTTTCAATCCTTTGCTAACACTTGTTTTTTTAAATTTATTTTATTATTATTATACTTTAAGTTTTAGGGTACATGTGCACAATGTGCAGGTTTGTTACATATGTATACATGTGCCATGTTGGTGTACTGCACCCATTAACTCATCATTTAACATTAGGTATATCTCCTAATGCTATCTCTCCCCTCTCCCCCAACCCACGACAGTCCCTGATGTGTGATGTTCCCCTTCCTGTGTCCATGTGTTCTCATTGTTCAATTCCCACCTATGAGTGAGAACATGCGGTGTTTGGTTTTTTGTCCTTGCGATAGTTTGCTGAGAATGACGATTTCCAGTTTCATCCATGTCCCTACAAAGGACATGAACTCATCATTTTTTATGGAATCAAAACAAGTGTTAGCATGGAATGCTAACACTTGTTTTGATTTCTGTGTTAATCCAAGTCCTCTGAGAAGCAAATGCCAAAGCAGAATTAAAAGTGCAATAATTTTATTGGGCAAAATTCTTGTGATATAAAATGGTATGGAGCTGGGGAGAACTGTCAGAAAGGAAAGGAGAGGAAGAGAGGGGGCACAGAGGCATCCTAGACTCCTGGGCAGTCAAGGAGAGGTTTGGCAGAGTTGGAGGGCAGATGAATCACTCAGGAATGGACCATCTGAGTCTCCCTGCAAGCTCAGTCATCATCTGGGAGCAGCCCAAGGGAAGCAAGGCCTTGGGCACACACAGCAATGGCACTCAGAGTCCAGCCTCGGCTCTGGGTTAGTTTTGCTTCCTCTTGGTGATCTGTGTATACTCATAGCAGCCTCAATTCTAAAACCAGGAGTGGATGAGAAAGGAAACATAGAAGCCATTCCTATTTATTAATATAGATTTAAAAATTCTAAACACATACTAGAAAACCACATCCAACAATAAATAAAAATGATAATGCTATGACCAAGTCAGGTTTGTCATACAAACTCAATAGTAGTTTAACGTTAGACAATCTATAAACATAATTAACCACACTAGCAGGTCAAATGAAGAAAAAATCTTAGCAAATGAGAAACATAAGGTATTTTCTTAACCTGATAAAGTGGCTGGTTAACAGTCTACAGCAATTATCATTTTTAATGATGAAATGTTATAATTATTCCATTTAAAATTAGGGCTAATGCAACGATGGTACACTCAATAAGGCTTCAACACTGTGCTGAAGTCCTAGCTAGTGTAGTTGGAGAAATACTGGAAAAGAAGAAGCAATACTATCATTATTAATATATAACATAATAGTTTGTGTAGAAAATAAAAAAGAATCTACAAAGTGTCAGGAATAATAAGACAAGTACACAAAAGTAAATTGCCTTGCTATGTGCCAGCAGCAACGACAAGAAAAACATAGTTTCATAAATATATCATTTAAAACAGTAACAACAAATAAAAGATAGCTAACAATAAATCTAAGATTTGCAACACTTGTAAGCAGAAAATTTTTAAACTTTACTGAAAGATATTAGAGAAGATTTAATTCAATGTATAAACATATGATGCTCTTGAATAGGAAGATTTAACTTTACAAAGATGTTAATTATCTCCATATTGATTTAGAGGTTTAAAACAATTCCAATAAAAATCCCAACTAGGTTTGGAGTTTCTAGGGGAATCTGAAAAATTAATATGTAAGAGCAAAGGCCTAAGAATAGCTAATACACAGAAGAAGGAGGAGGAGAAGGAAAGAGGAAGAGGAGGAAGAAAGAGGAAGAGAAAGAAAAAGTATACTTGCTCTGGCAGATACAAAGACTTATGATAAGGATACGGGTATTGACAGAATCATGTTGATGCAGGGATTGAAAGCCAAAACAGGAAAGAGAGCTCAAAAACAGATGACATCTATTTCTATGGAAACGGAATTTAAGACAGAGAAAGAATAACAAATTACTGGGTAAAGAAGAGACAGTTTTCTTGCCATACACAACAGTTAAATCCTGAGAAATTAACAACTTGAGTGTGAAAAGCAAATCTTTGAGACTTTTAGAGGCTTATGCATGTTCAGGCTCTGTGTAGTAAAGGATTTCTTAAACAAGATATTACCCATGCAAATCTAAAAGATAAATTTAGCTATGTTAAACTCAAGAATTTCCTTTCATCTAAGGACAGTAGAAAGATAGTAAAAGACATGTTGCCAACTGAAAGAATATATTTGCAACATTTATAACTGATAAAAATATTAGAGCAATACATGATTTTTTTTTTCTTTTTTGATGGAGTCTCGCTCTGTTGCCCAGACTGGAGTGCGGTGGCTTGCTGCAACCTCCGCCTCCTGGGTTCAAGAAATTCTCCCTGTCTCACCCGCCCCCCCGAGTAGCTTGGATTACATGCTCCTGCCACCATACCCAGCTAATTTTTTTATTTTTTAGTAGAGACAGGGTTTCGCTATGTTGGCCAGGCTGGTCTTGAATGCCTGACCTCAGATGATCCACCCGCCTCGACCTCCCAAAATGCTGGGATTACAGGCATGAGCCACTGCACTCAGCCAGCAAGCAATCCATGATTTGAGATGCCAGGCACTCATCCTCCACACAAGAAAGGATAAAGGCCATGAAAGAGAGCTAAGGTTTGACCGGAGGTCGAAGGGAGAGTGCTGGAGTGTAGTGTGGAGTCGACAGACACTTCTGAAGCCTTGTCTCCCCTTCCCAGATTAGGCTGGCATGGAGTCTGGAAGGACTTCCAAATGTGGGGAAAGGAAAGCAGAAGATCCCAACCAGCCCCCATTGCCATTGCAAACACTAACAGCTTTTACTACAGAAGAATCCCATAGTCCTTGCAAGCCCTGAGCCCAGTTTGGAGAGCTGCCAGGAACTCACACAGTTGCATTGCTCCAGATTAGAAGTGCAAAGTGTGCACTCCCTTCCTCCCACCCACTCCCTGTGAAGCTACTTTAGCATGGCACCACCTCTTGAGTTCATTCTACTCTGACAGCCAGCAGCCACTGGACTTTTCTAGCCCTGAGGCTTTGTCTTCATTCCACCAAGCCCATACAGGTGGCTGAACACCACAACTCCAGCTGTGCAGATCCTGGGCCTAGGATCAGCTGTGATTCTAGTCCTGCACATTAGGGAAACTAATCTCTGTGACCTCCACTTCCAGCAAGAGAAACAGTCTGGCAGTCCCCCCAAGGCAAACTTGCCCTTGAGTCAGTCAAACTTCTATGTGCCTTCCCCCAAGCAGGAAAGGTCCTCAAGCCACTAAGCAGCTGGCATGTCCCCAGGCTGGCAGGGTGTCTACATGCCCATACCCAGAGCCTGAGAAATAGCACAGGTAGTTCCTGGCCTGCCCAAAGGCCCTGTGCCCACAAGCAGGGCCTGAGTAACAGTCTTGTACGTTGCCCCTGGCAGACACATCCCCAGGCAGAGAACCCCCAGGCCAATTGAGCAGACTGGTACCTGTGTTCTGGTCTTGAGAAACATCCTCATGGGCCATACCTGGTAGACACCTCCAGGCTGGCTGTGAAACCACATGCCTGTGCCCCCAGCCGGAATAACATCACTGTGGCCCCAACCTCAGCAAGCTGACCCAAGTTGGCTGACACACTGCGTACGTGCACATGCCCACAACCTGAGAAACAGCCCAGTGAGCCCACACCTGGCAAAGTTAAACTGCCAACACAAATGGTCATAGCTTAGGCCACTGAGACACTCATAAACATCACTGGTGTGGATTATAGCTGAAGAAAATACATATAAACAATAGTATTGTGTCCACCTAGAACCAAAGCCAATGCACTCCACCAAATTGACATCCCAAGACCCACCCATATGAGTAAGTCTTTTTCTACAAAGTGTACTCCATAAAATTGGAAGAGGTGAATTTTCCACCAGTTGCATAGACATCAATGTAGGTATACATCAAACATGAAAAAGCAAAGAAACATGACACTTCCAAAAGAACAAAATAATTCTCCAGTAACAGACCCTAATCATAAGGAGATATACAAAATTCCAGAAATGAAATTCAAGATAAGAATCTTAAGGAAACACAGTGAGATACAAGTGAACACAGACAATTCTAAAAAACTAGGAAAACAATTCATTATTTAAAAGAGAAGTTCAACAAAGACACAGAAATAATAACAAAGAACCAAACAGAAATTCTAGAGCCAAAAGAACACAGTGAATGAATTAAGAAATACAATCAAGAGCTTCGACAACACATTAGGCCAAGCAGAAGAAAGAATTTCTGAACTTCAAAACAGGCTTTAAAAAATATCACAGGCAGACAAAAAATAATAAAAAGTGAAAAGGAATGAAGAAAATCCATAGGATTTATGGGACACCAGTAGGTAAACAGATATTCACCTTAGAGTGTTCCAGAAGAAGAGATTGGAAAAGGTATATAAAATATATTTAATAAAATAATAACTGAAAAATTACCAAGTCTTGAGAGAGAGATGGACATCCAGATTCAGGTTGCCCAAAGAACCCTAAACAGATTCAACCCAAACAGGTCCTCTCCAAGGAACACTATATTCAAATTGGTAAAATGTAGAGACATAGAAAGAATTCTAAAAAGCGCAAAAGTGTCAAATTATTTATAAGGAAATAACATTAGACTAACAGTGGATTTCTTGGCAGAAACCTTACAGGCCAGGAAAGGATGGGATGATATATTCAAAGTACTGAATGAAAAGAAAAAAAACCTGCCAACTTAGAGTATTATACCCAGCAAAGCTATTCTTCAGAAATGAAGGATAAATAATATCTTTCAAAACAAATAAAAACTAAAGGGATTCTTCACCACTAGACTAACCTTACAAGAAATGCTCAAGGGAGTCTTACATCTGGAAGTGGAACTGGAAGTGGAAAATTGTTAACTACCATTATAAAAACATGCAAAACTATAAAACTCACTGGTAGAGCCAATAAACAAAGGAGAAAGAAAAAAAGGGATTAAAACCTTATCACTACAGAAAACTGCTCAACCACAAAAATAAGCAAAAAGGGAAGAAGGAACAAAAGGTGTACAAACAACCAGAAAAAAATTGACAAAATGACAGGAGAAAGTCCTTGTGTATCAATAGTAACCTTGACTCTAAATAGATTAAATTTCCCATTTAAGAGTTATAGACTGGCTGAATGCTTTAAAAAAAACTCAAAAAAACAAAAACAACAACAAAAAAGGCAAGACCCAAGTCTATGCTGCCTACAAGAAACTCACCTTATCTGTAAAGACACACATAAACTGAAAGTGAAGGAATTGAAAAAGATATTTCACACAAACAAAAACCAAAACCAAGCAGTAATAGCTATATTTATGTCAGACAAAACCAACTTCAAGTCAAAAGCTGGAAAATGAGATAATTAAGTATATTAATAATAAAGGAATCAATTCAGCAAAAGAATATAACAATTATAAATATATATGCACCCAACATGGAAGCACCTAGATATATACAACAAATATTAGATCAAAAGGGAGACATAAAACTCAATACAATAATAGCTGACGACTTCAGCACTTCACTGTCAGCATTGGACAGATCATCTAGACAGAAAAATCAACAAAGAAATATCAGACATTTACAGAACATTTCACCCAATAGCTGCAGACACACATTCTTTTCATCAGCACATGGAAAATTTTGCAGAATTCACCATATGTTAGGACACAAAACAAGTCTCAAAAAGTTTTTAAATATCAAAATTATATCAAGTATCTTATCAGACTACAATATAATAAAACCAGAAATCAATACAAAGAAAAACGTTCAAAACTGTATAAATGCCTGGAAATTAAAAAAAAAATGCTCCTGAATGACCAATAGGTGAAGAAAGAAATTAATAATGAAATTAAGAATCCCTTGAAACAAATGAAAATAGAAACACAACATAAAAAATTCTATAGCACACAGCAAAAGCAGTATTGAGTCAACTTTATAGCAATAAATGCCTACATTTAAAAAGTAGAAAGATTTCAAATAACCTAAAGATGCCTCTCAAGGAATAAGAAAAGCAAGAACAAATCAAACTCAAAATTGGTAGAAGGAAAGAAATAATAAAGATCAAAGTAGAAATAAACAACATTGAGACTAAAAAAATACAAAATATCAATGAATAAAAAGTTTTTTTTAAAGTTAAACAAGATTGATAAATCATTATCTGAACTAAGGAAAAAAGAGAGAAAACCCAACTAAATAAAATTAGAAACAAGAAAGGGGAATACAAAAGATCATTAGAGACTACTATGAACAACTACGAGCCAATACATTTGAAAACCTAGAGGAAATGGATAAATTCCTAGAAGCAAACAATCTACCAAGACTGAACCAAGAATAAATAGAAAACTCGAACACAGCAATAACAAGTAACAAGATTAAATAAAAAGTCTCCCAACAGAAACAAGTCTAGGACCAGATGGCTTCACCACTGAATTCTGCCCAATCTTTAAAGAAGAATTAATACCAATTCTTCTCAAACTATTCTTAAAAATGGAAAAGAAAAGAACCCTTTCTAACTTATTCTATTAGGCCAGCCTACCCCTGATACCAAAATCAGACAAAGACATTACATAAAAAGGAAAATATAGGCCAATATCCCTGATGAACATAGATGTAAAAATCATTAAAAAAAAATACTAGCAAACTCAATCCAACACTACATCAGAAAGATAATACACCATGAACAAATGGGATTTATCCCAAGAATGCAAGGATGGTTTAACATACACAAATCAATAAATGTGATAAATCACATCAACAGAATGAAGGACAAAACCCACGTGATCATCTCAATGGATGCAAAAAAAGAATTTGGTAATAGTTAACATCCCTTCATGATAAAAACTCTCAATAAATTTGGTATAGAAGGAAAGTTCCTGAACACAATAAAGACCCTATGTGACAAACCCATAGCAAACACCATACTGAATGGGGGAATGCTGAAAGCTTTTCCTCTAGGAACTGGAACAAGGCAAGGATGGCCACAATCACAACTCTTTGTCTTTTTTCTTTTTCTTTTCTTTCATTTTTTTTTTTCTTGAGACAGAGTCTCACTCTGTCACCCAGGCTGGAATGCAGTGGTGTGATCTTGGCTCACTGCAACCTCCACCTCCCAGGTTCAAGTGATTCTCATGTCTCAGTGTCCCGAGTAGCTGGGATTACAGGGGTGCACCACCACACCTGGCTAATTTTTTTTTTTATTTTTAGTAGAGACAGGGTTTTGCTATGTTGGTCAGGCTGGTCTTGAACTCCTGGCCCCAAGCCACCTGCCTGCCTTGGCCTCCCAAAGTCCTGGTATCACAGGCATGAGTCACTGCATCTGGCCTCTTTTTCTTTTTACTTTTTCACCTTTATTTCCACAGGTGTTGATACAACCCTTTCAACATAGTACTGGAAGTCCTAGCCAGAGCAATTGGTCAAGAGAAAGAAATAAAGATCATCTAAATTGTAAGAGAGGAAGTCAAATTGTCCCTGCTTGCAGGTGACAGATCTTATATATATAAAAACCTGAAAACTCTACCAAAACGTCTTAGAACTAATAAATGAATTCAGTAAAGTTGCAAGATACAAAATCAACATACAAAACTCAGTAGTATTTCTCTACACTAATTACAAACTAGCTGAAAAAGAAATCAAGACAGCAATCTCATTTACTATAGCTATAAAAAATGAGACACCTGGAAATAAATCTAACCAAGGAGGTGAAAGACCTCTACAAGGAAACCTATAAAACATTGATGAAATAAATTGAAAAGGTTACAAACAAATGGAAAGATATCCCATACTCATGGATAGAAATAATTAGTATCATTAACATGATCATATGACCCAAAGCCACCTAAAGATCCAATAAAATCCCCACCAAATTACCAATGAAATTCTTACAGAAAGAAAAAAAAACTATCTTAAAATTTGTATGGAACTCAAAAGACCCCAAATAGCCAAAGCAATTCTAAGCAAAAAGAACAAAGCTAGAGGCATCACCCTGCCAGACCTCAAAATATGCTACAAAGCTGTATTATGTTTAATGAAGACAGCATGGTACTGGCATAAAAACAGACACAAAGGCCAATGGAACAGAATAGAGGATCCAGAAATTAATTCATGTGTCTATAGACAACTGATTTTTGACAAAGTTGCCAAGAATACACAATGGTGTAAAGACAGTTTCTTCAATAAATGTTGCTGGGAAAACTGGATATCCATATGCAGAAGAATGGAACTAGACTCCTGCCTCTCACCCTATATAAAAATCGACTCAAAATGCTTAAAGACCTAAATATGACACCCAAAAGTACAAAACTACTAGAAGAAAACATAGGGGAAATATTTCAGGATATTGGTGTGGGAAACAATTTTATAAATACAACCTCAAAAACACAGGCAACAAAAGCAAAAATAAACCAACTGGATTATAACAAACCAAATGGCTTCTGTACAGCAAAGGAAACAATCAACAGAGTGAAAAGACAATCTACAGAATGGGAGAAAGTATTTACAAACTATTCACTTGACAGGGCATTATATCCAGAATATAAAAGGAATTTAAATAACTCAACAGCAAAAAATGCTCAATCTGATTAGAAAAGGGGCAAATGATCTGCGCAGATATTTATCAAAATAAAGACATATAAATGGCCAATAAATATAAGAAAAAATGCTCAGCATCATTTAATCATTAGGGAAATGAAAATCAAAATCACAATGAGGTAATACCTCATCCCAGTTAGAATAGCTGTTATCAAAAAGACAAAAACAAAAAACAAAACAAACAAATAAAAAATACTGGTGAGGATGTGGAGAAAAGGGAATGCTTTATTTTTATTTTTATTTATATGTTTTTTTGAGGCAGAGTCTCGCTCTGTCACCCAGGCTGGAGTGCAGTGATGCGATCTCGGCTCACTGCAACCTCCACCTCCTGGGTTCAAGTGATTCTCCTGCCTCAGCCTCCTGAGTAGCTGGGGACTACAGGTGCGTGCCACCATGCCTGGCTAATTTTTTGTATTTTTAGTAGAGATGGGGTTTCACCATGTTAGCCAGGATGGTCTTGATCTCCTGACCTCGTGATCTGCCCACCTTGGCATCCCAAAGTGAGCCACCGCACCTGGCCAAGGGAATTCTTATACACTGTTGGTGGGAATGTAAACTAGTATAGCTACTATGGAGAACAGTTGGAAATATTTCACAAAACTGCAGATAAAACTACAATATGATTGAGTAATCCCACAACTGGTCATTTATCCAAAGGATAGGAAATTGGTGTATCAGAGACATCTGCCACCACCACCCTCCCCACTGCCCATGTTTATTGCAGCACTATTAGCAATAGCCAAGATATAGAATCTACCTAGGTGTCTATCATCAGATGAATGGATAAACAAAATGTGATAAATATACACCATGGAACACTATTTGCCATAAAAAATGAAATCTTGTCATTCATGGCAATATGAATGGAACTGGGGGACATTATGTTAAGTGAAATAAGCCAGGAACAGAAAGTTAAATACTACAAGTTCTCACTCATCTGTGCAAGCTAAACATTGATCTCATAGAAGTAAAAAGTAGAACAGAGGATACTAGAGGCTGGGAAGGGTGTGGGGAAGAGAGGGTTAGGGAGAGATTTGTTAAATGACACAAACTTACAGCTAGGTAGGAGGAATAGGTTCTAGTATTCTATACCACTATAGGATGAATATAATTAACAATAATGCATAGTTTCAAATAGCTAGAAGTAGGGTATTGAATGTTCCCAACACAAAGAAATGATGAACATTTGAGATGATGGACATGCTGATTACCCTAATCAGATCACTATACATTATGTGTTTCAAAACATCACTATGTATGCCATAAATATGTACAGTTACTATATGTCAATTAAAAAATTAAAATTAAAAAAGGAAGAAACTAAAACCCCGATGAAAAAACTGCCAAAACACTTAGGCAAGCATTTCACAGAAAAGAGAATACAAATGGCAAATATGCCCGTGAAAAGATGCTTAACCTCCTTACTAATCAAGGACAGGAAAATTAAGGCCACAATGAGATTAAAAATGTTATATTCACTAATTGGTAAAAAGTAAGAAATATGAAAATATAAAATTGGTATAATAATACCAAATATTAATGAAGATGTAAATTGACAGGACATTTTTGATGCTGCAGATGGGAGTGTAAATTGATACACTTTAAAAAATAATTGAGAATTCTATTGTAACGGTGAACATTCCCACATCTTATGATTAAGTAAATTCTGTTTCTAAGTGTGTGCTGTATAGAAATTTGTATACAAGCCCTGGGACATCACAAGAATGTTTAGAATTGCATGGTTTGTAAAGCCCCCAAGCTGAAAACAACTTGAATTTCAATCAGTAGGAGAGTGGACATATAAATTGTACTAAAAAGAATCACATGCTGGTTTCACAGTGAAACTTCCTGTGGCAGTGTAATGAGTAACTAGTGCTCTCTGCAACAATGCACATAAAACACGGACAGTGTTTGGCCTCAGGAGCAGGACTGCAGCTGGTGGATAACATTCTGGCTTCTCATTCTCATTCTTTAAATGAGATAAATGGTGGATAACATTGTGGCTTCTCATTCTCATTCTTTAAATAGACAATTCAGGATGTGTTCTGTCTGTTTCTCGTGGTAGAATTCCCTCACTAGTGACCATGATGAATGCCCTTCAGTGAGTTTCTCTCCTTCCCCTCTCACTTTCCCTGATCTCTCACTCCTGGTTCCTGGGGTTACTTCCTCAATAAACCACGTTTGCCCCATAACAGTGAGTAAAAAGGCACTTCAGAGAAGACTATAGTACAATGTATTATTTTTATAAATTTCAAAAACATGTTTATTTAGCCAGCAGAAGGGGAAGAACCATTGACATATACAACAACATACATGACAAATCTCACAATAATTATGCTGAGCGATAAGAAAGTCTGACTGGTTTCATTTCATTTTCCAGAAAATGCAAATTAGTTTACATTAAAATAAAGCTGATCAGTGGTTTCCTGAGGGGCACAATGGGGAGGTGTGAGTGGGATTATCAAGGGGCATTCAGAAGCTTTTGGGGATGATGGATATAAATTCATTATCTCGATTATGGTGATGATTTTACAAGTATGTAAACACACCAGAACTTACCAAAGTGTATACTTTAAATAGGTATATTGAATTACTGTATGTGAATTATACCTTACTAAAGCTGTTTAAAAAGCTAAGTAAAACTAAAATATATTTCATTTAGAGATACATATGCATGTGCATGCTTGTGTGTGTGTATGCGATAAAAATAAAAAGCAAGGACATAATACAGACAAAACTGGAACAGTCTTCCCTTTGGTGTGGTGAGGGGGCTGGGTAAGGGATGAGTTAAGGAAAAAAAGATTTATTGGTGGCCTCTGTGTCACATATATGCTTTTGTATGCATCAAATGCTACCTAATACATATTTCAAAGAAATACACACTCTAAAGAAAATTGGGAAAATGCAAAAATTATAAAGAAGAAAACTAGAAATTATCCCTACCTGAAATCTTACCTCTATTTCCATTTTAACCATTTTGGATGAAACTGTTTCCAAGATGTCTTATACGTTTTCTTGCTTTTTGAAAGAGTACTTTAAATGTACTTATTAGTCTGTTCTTGCATTGCTATAAAGAAATATCTGAGACTGGGTAATTTATAAAGAAAATAAATTTAATTGGCTCACAGTTCTGCAGGCTATACAGGAAGCATAGCAGCATCTGCTTCTGGGGAGGCCTCAGGGAGCGTACACTCAGGTGGAAGGTGAAGGGGAAGTGGGCATGTCACATGGCAAAAGTAAGAGCAAGAGAGTGAGGTGGGGAGGTGCCACACACTTTTAAATGACCAGATCTCATGAGAACTCACTCACTAAGGCAAGGACAGCACCAAGTGGATGGCTCTAAACCATTCCTGAGAAATCCGCCCCCATGGCCCAATCATCTCCCACCAGGCCGCACATCCGACAGGGGAGGTTACATTTCAACATGAGATTTGCAGGGGACACACATCCAAACTGTATCAGTACTTGAACCTATTTTTATGTTTTCTGATTATTTTTGGTACCAAAGTTACTGTATCGTGCTCTGCGATACTGGTGATCTCAGGACCTGTAGACCTCCAGATGTTTGCTCCTATACTAAATGTCCCAAAGCTGCAGAGCATTTAGGGTTAGTTTCCAGTTTGTTTGTTTTCTGTTAGATTATTATGGAATCATTCTCATCACTAGACTTGTCTTAAATTCCTCGTTTGACCTCTCGCCCCACATCTAATCACATTATTTTGTTTTCCTTCCTAGGTCTGTTTCTCATTTATTTGCTTCTCTCCACCCACCCCACCTCCTGTTGCCCCTCATTCCCTCCCCACCTCTCTTCCCACAGTGCCAAGGCTGTGCATTCCCGGCTTGCCTCCCTCCTTTCCGCCTTCTGTTCCCCACCTCCAGCATGCACCCTGTCCCTCAGCCACAAGGGTGTTCCCCCAAACCTGTCCTGGCGACATTCTCCAGTGCTGCTATCTCTGTAGGGAACATGCTTTCTCCTACCTTTCCTGTCTGCCTGGAAAATCTTGTTGATTTCTAGAATTGCAGCTAAATGTCAGCTCCCCAAGGAAATGTGTACCAACTCAGCAGGCAGGACTGAGCTCTGACTCTGAGAGCCCAAGGCTCTTTCTTCCTGTTCCCAGGGCACATCGATGGTACTGCCCAATTCCTTGCCTCTATCCCCCCTGTGAAAACAAAACCCTGTCCGTCTTGCTTATCTTGTTGCGGTGCCTAGTGCAATGCCGGGGTTACTATTCCAACATCCAGGATTATTGAATAGAAAAGACCAACACCAACTCTTGCCACCGTGCTGTGGTCGTAGTCTGATGTTCTAGTGACATTGTTCACACAGTGCAGTTCTAGTTACAGCAGTGTAATTTGCTGTGTTGGAATTGTGGTCTCATGAGACTGTGTGGCCCAGAAGGTCAACAGCTGTGCTTCACAGCTCCTGGTGTCTCTAAGCCTGACATAAAAATAGTTACTGGACATCTGTTTTTTTGGGTAAATAGCTTATGATATTCCTGGAGATGAGAGATGGCTTAGAAAATGGGCAAGCAAAATATGAATATGGAATTTTTCAGAATTCTTCTTATCAAGATCTAAAGATAATAGGCATTTTAAACGTCTGCAGCAATATTCCAGTGAGAAATGGTGTTCACGGGAAACCCTCAGGACAGCTAAATGACAATGTCTGGAGACGGGAAGAGAGTTCAGGGCTCAAGTCATTGATGTGAGAATCACAGCGGGGACCTAGTGTGGAGAGTCACAGCTTTTTAGGAGCCTCGGGGCACACAAGTGCTTCAAATGATTTAAGGCCCCAGGGCTCTCTGGACCATAACTCCTGGTTTCACAACATGGCTAGGTTAGTTTCCAGGATAGTGTCCTCTACTCCCATGCTGCACTCTGTGGCAGAGTCCTCAGATTCTGGGTGGTGGTGCCTATGTCTTTTGATGAGAAGCTCAGGGGAGACTGCTTGGTGTCACAGGAAAAGGGCTATGGACTAGCCGGGAAGGTGGGCTATGGACTAGGTGGGAAGAGGATAGAGTTGCCTGGGAACAAGGGAACCTGGGAGATGGGCACCTCAGTTTTGTCAGGACTAGTCCTTGTGGAAGGAGTGGCGTTGTGTGCTCTGTGACTGAGGAAAAGCATTAATGGCACAAGATTTATTATATTCTAGACTAGCCAGGGAAGGTATAGAATGAGGCAACATTGATGTCACAGAAACCTGAAAATTCCAGCAACTGGAGAGGGAATGGACAAGGACAGCCTCTTATTCCACATCTTCCTGCCTCAAAGAATTGTTGTCAAAGACATCAGAATGTCAACTTGAGCCCAAGGCCACTTTGTCTGATGATGTGAAGTGGAGTCAAACTGTTTTGGAAAAGATGTCTTTGCCAAGTCACTTTTGATTCCAGAATTTAATGGAGGGCACTCAGGCTGACCTGAGTCCTTGTTTTAGAATCCTTGCTAATCATGGATCTCGTGTTAAAATTTGCCAAACAGAGAAAGAGAAGAGAGTTTTATTCTTGGGGTTTCATCAGGGTGGAGTTTTATATATGTGGTTCTCTTCAAAGAGGCTCGTGTGAGGGAAATAAAAACAATTGTATGTTTTGTTTAAAATATCAGCATTGAGCTTAGGAGAAGCTCACAAAACCAGATTCTACTTAGTCATCTGGCAGGACCACCCCTCCCTCTGCAAAATCAGCTGATCAGCCCACACCTCCTGCTAGGTGGTCACATTCTAGCGTGCTCAGCCACCCACATCTACCAATTGAGTTACAGGCTGACCAAGAGTAGGTTGGATTTGTTCCCAGATGTATTTTATTTTCTCATTAAACTTGGTATTGAAATTGCCCAACTTTACTACTTATGTAACCTGATGAAATGTGAATGTGAAAAATGAGTTACTTTTTTATTGTATTTAATGTAAATTAAATGCTTTCTTAATATTCCATAAATGTTAATCACTAAAAATATCATTTAATTAAATGTGAGTGAATCAAATGTAAAAAAAGTGTTATACAAATCTGGGATTTGGGATTCAGAATGTTTCAGAATGTTTTCAGTTCTAGCTCTACTTTAAAGAAACCAGAATTGCAAATCATAAACAATACATTCTGAATGTGGTATATGCGAGAAAGAGCACATGGAACTCTTACCAGAAGATCCACATTTAAAGAAAAAATCTGTGTACTTCATCAAAGACAAATAAATATGCCTTTTAGAAAATTTTAGGTTAAATTCAAATAATATTGTTTTTGATAAATGGGCATTGGATCCGAGGGATTCTCCTGAGCTAGTCATGAGTAGTCTGTGGACCTTCCATTTGTAAGTCACCTCCAAGACCTCAAGAGCAAGGGGGCTGCTGGGAATTCCACACCCTGAACACACCCCAGGCCCTGGGACCTAGGGAGATGGGCAGCACAGCCTTATCGCAGGGATATGGGGAGGGACCTCCCGGGTCACATTCACAGAGTGCTGAGCACTGCCCACATTCCAGGAATGTTCATTTTTATTTTTCTTTCCAAATTGCCCCCTGGCTACTTGCCTGCATACAAAAAAATGATGTTTAATTCCAGGCACATAGAAAAAGAAATGCAGGTTTTAGAATGTCAAAGGCACTGCCTTCTCTGTTCATGTTTTTTTTTTTTTATTCCAGTGTTTCTTCAGGTTATAGAGATGGAATATTACCTGGGAGTTAGCAAACTTTCTCTGTAAAGGACCAGATGGTAAATATTTTAAGGTTTGTGGGCCAGAGAGTCTCTCTGGCAATAACTCAGTTCTACAGCTGATTTATTTCAATCTACTGTAGATTGAAAGCAGCCATAGACAATACATACATGAATGGGTATGGCTGGGTGCCATTAAAACTTTATTTAAAAAACAGGTGGTGGACTGGATTTGGCCTGTGGACTTAGTTTGCCTACTGCTATGTCTACAGCAAGAGTTCTTAACTGGGTGAGGAATCAATAAAGTCTGTGAACATTTGTATAAGTTTTGGTTATGTATTTTTCTGGGGAGAGGAACTATATTTTTTTCAGATTTCAAAGATACCATAATTGATAACTTTAAGTCACATTGCTATAGAGAAATGGTCTCTTCTGGGATTTCATAGCTTTTTTTTTTTTTTTTTTTTTTTTTTTTTAGAAATACTGTATGGTTAGTCATTTATTTTTTAAAATTTTATTTTGAAATAATTATGGGTTTATAGGAAGTTGCAGAGATAGTACAGAGGGCTCCTGGTTATCCTTCACCTAGTCTCCTGGTGGTTACAGCTTCTTTAATTATAGTACAATATCAAAACCAGGAAACTGTCATTTGTGCAATATGTATATAGTATATAGTTCTATGTTGTTTTAGCACGTGTAGATTTATGTAACCACTACCATCATCAGCCACCAATCTGTTTTCCATCTAAAAAATGACCTTTCGAGATTGGCTTTTATCACTCAGCATAATGCCCTTGAGATCCATTCTAGTTGTGTGTGCATTGTTTTTGTTGATAAGTACTATTGCTTGGCATGGATATACAACACTTCGTTAAACCATTCACCTATAGAGGGACATTTTGGTTGTTTTTAACTATTACAAATAAAGCTGTTGTGAAGAATTGTGTATAGGTTTTGTGTGGACATTGGTTTACTGGGATAAACGCTCAGGAGTGCAACTGGTGGGTCATATGATAAGTGCATATTTAGTTTTTTTAAAGAAACTACCAAATTATTTTCCAGAGTTAAAAATGTATGTTTTAAAGTGACTTGAACATATGACATGAACATGCACATGAAAGCATAAAAATGCAAGAACTTCAGGAAAATCTAAAATGTCTCCTTGCCCACTGCCCAGTCCCAGACGCCCTCTTCATAGGCCATCAGTGAGTGTGCATCCTCTCTTTCCCATCCTCTCTTTCCCATACTGTTGTTCTAAAACCTGGCTTTGCCTTTCATCTTGGAGGTCTTTCTATGGAGCATTTATAAAGCTTTTTCATTCTTCTTTAACTAAGGAGTGGATATACCACTATGTAAGCATTCCTCATGTTTATGAACTTTGGTTATTTCTAAGTTTGCTGTCGTCAATAAATGATGCAATGAATATCTCTGAAATGCCTCTGTGTGTACTATTGTGTTTTTCTAAGATAGATACATAAGAGTAAATTGTTGGGTCACAGACATGCCCATTTGTAATATTGATGAACACTGCCAAATTGCCTTCTTAAAGGAATGTATCAATCAATACTCCTACCAGCAATTAGGAAAGTTTACTTACACACTTGTCCACACCCAATATGTTCAATTTTGTTAATTTTAAAAATTAATCTGATGAATGAAAACTATTTCTTTGTTATTTTAATTTGTATTTTTCTGATTAGCAATGAGGATACAGATCTTTTTCATAACTTAATTGACCATTTTATGTTATTTGCTCTAAATATTTGTATTTTTGGATCTTTTTTTCCCTCATTTTTCTTATTGATTTTTAGTAGCTCCTTATTTCTATTAGACGGAAGTCCTTTGGATATTTTTTATATGCTGAAAATGTTTTTCCAAATCTGTTACTCATCTATTAAATTTGTTTTTGGTCTGTATGATGGTGCATGTGTGTTACTCACCTAGCTTCACTTAACTTAGTCTTGTTTTGTGTAGCCAAATGGATCAATCTTTTGTTTTAAGTCTCCTGGATTTTGTTCTTACCTAAGAAGCTCTTCCTCATTATAAATTATGAAAACATTCCCTTACATCTTTTTTTTTTTTTTTAGATGGAGTCTCGCTCTGTCACCCAGGACGGAGTGCAATGGTGCAATCTCAGCTCACTGCAAGCTTCACCTCCCAGGTTCACGCCATTCTCCTGCCTCAGCCTCCTGAGTAGCTGGGACTACAGGTGCCTGCCACCATGCTCGGCTAATTTTTTGTATTTTTAGTAGAGATGGGGTTTCACCATATTGGACAGGCTGGTCTCGATCTCCTGACCTTGTGATCTGCCCGCCTCGGCCTCCCAAAGTGCTGGGATTACAGGCGTGAGCCACTGTGCCCAGCCCCCTTACATCTTTTCTAAAGTTGTTGGTCTGCAAACTACTGGAACTGGTGGCCAATGGTTCAGCTAGCACATTAAATCTAAATCTTGCATTAGGGAACTCATATCAATAAATTTGACTTGCTCCAACATTATGTTCACCCTCCTGGGTCTAGCATCATTGCAATTTATTTCTAAATCTCCCCCCTGACTTCTGCCAATGTAAACTAAAAAATCTTGAAATTATTTTCATATTTAAGCTATATCTTTCCTAGACTGCAATCTTTTGACTTGTCTTGAGATGTACATGGGAATCTACTCTAGACATATCTGGGGGCAATAATGGGTGGAGGAGGTCTTAAGGAGTACTGGCATTCCCTCTCAAGGCAGCTACTTCAGATGAGATGATTACAAGTGTTCAAGCAAGGGAAGTTCGTTTTTCTCAAAAAGGAAAAGAAAGGTTGCATCTTTTGGCAAAAGAGGTTCAGGGGGTTTGGGGTGTATTAGTCTGTTCTCACACTGTTAAAAAGATATACCTGAGTCTGGGTAATTTATAAGGGAAAGAGGTTTAATGTACTCACAGCTCTACATGGCTAGGGAGGCCTCATAATCATGGTGGAAGAAAAGGAGGAGCAAAGGCACATCTTACATAGCAGTAGGCAAGAGAGCTTGTGCATGGGAACTCCCACTTATAAAACCATTAGATTTCATAGACTTATTCACTACCATGAGAACAGTGTGGGGGAAACCACTCCCATGATTCAATTATCTCCACCTGGCCCCACCCTTAACACATGGGGATTATTACAATTCGAGGTGAGATTGGGGTGGGGGCACCAGGGCCAAACCATGTCATTCTGCCTTTGGTCCCTCCCAAATCTCATGTCCTCACATTTCAAAACCAATCATGCCTTCCCAATAGTCCCCCAAAGTCTTAACTCATTGCAGCATTAACTCAAAAGTCCACAGTCCAAAGTCTCATCTGAGACAAGTCAAGTCCCTTCCTCCTATGAGCCTGTAAAATCAAAAGCAAGTTAGTTACTTCCTAGATACAAGGGGAATTGGGTAATTCCTTGATACAGGCATTGGGTAAGTATACCCATTCCAAATGAGAGAAATTGGCCAAAACAAAGGGGATACAGGTCCCATGCAAGTCCAAAATCCAGTGGAGCAGTCAAGTCTTGAAGCTCTGAAATAATTTCCTTTGACTCCATGTCTCACTTTCAGGTCATGCTGATACAAGGGGTGGGCTCCCACGGCCTTGAGCAGCTCCACCCCTGTGGCTTTGCAGGTTACAGCCCCCCAACTCCCTCCTGCTTTCACTGGTGTTGAGTGTCTGCAGCTTTTCCAGGCACACAGTGCAAGCTGTTGGTGGATCTACTATTCTGGGGTCTGGAAGATGATGGCCCTCTTCTCACAGCTCCACTAGGCAGTGCCCCAGTGGGTACTCTGTGTGGTGGCTGCAACTCCACATTCCCCTTCCTCACTGACCTAGCAGAGATTCTCCATGAGGGCCCACCCCTGTAGCAACTTCTACCTGGACATCAAGGCATTTCCATACACCCTCTGAAATCGAGGTGGAGGTTCCCAAACCTCAATTCTTGACTTCTGGGCACCTGCAGACTCAACACCAAATGGAAGCTGCCAAGGATTGGGACTTGCACCCTCTGAAGCCACACGCTGAGCTGTATCTTGGCCTCTTTTAGACACAGCTGGAGTGGCTGGCACACAGGCCACAAAGTCCCTAAGCTGCACAGAGCAGGGGGGCCCTAGGTCTGACCCAAGAAACCATTTTTTCCTCCTACTGCTCCAAGCCTTTGATGGGAGGGGCTGCTACAAAGGTCTCTGACATGCCCTAGAGACAGTGTCCCCATTGTCTTGGGGAGTAACATTTGGCTCCTAGCTACTTATGCAAATTTCCACAGTGGCTTGGATTTCTCCTCAGAAAGGAAGTTTTTCTTTTCTATTGCATCATCAGACTGCAAATTTTCCTAACTTTTATGCTCTCCTTCCCTTTTAAACAGAAGTTCCAATTCCAAGCCATGTATTTGTGAATAAATAAAACTGAATGCTTTTAGCAGCACCCAAGTCACCTCTTGAATGCTTTGCTGCTTAGAAATTTCTTCCACCCGATGCCCTGAATCTTCTCTCTCAAGCTCAAAGTTCCACAAATCTCTATGGCAGGGGCAAAATGCCACCAGTCTCTTTGCTAAAGCATAACAAAAGTCACCTCTGCTCCAGTTCTCAACAAGTTTCTCATCTCCATCTGAGACCACCTAAGCCTGGACTTCATTGTTCATGTCACTATCAGTCATTCAACAAGTATCTAGGAAGTTCCAAACTGTCCCACATCTTCCTGTCTTCTTCTGAGCTCTCCAAACTGTTCCAACCTCTGCCTGTTACCTAGTTACAAAGTCACTTCCACATTTTCAGGTATCTCTACAGCAGCACCCCATTACCTGGTAAGGACTGAATTCTGATTTTTTTTTTAAATCTTGAACAAATTCCTATCTAAGGGGCCAGGGGAGTCATGCCCTACATATCATAAACTCATCAGATACATTTTATTTAACCGTATATATTGTGACTTACTTTCCAACCTGACTCTGGCATAACATTACAAGACAAGGAATAAAATACAAATATTTTACCCCAAAACATGTTTCTTTGCATATTTTGAAATGGTCCTGCAAAGCTGTTCTTTGTGGGGGAAAATTTGCATCTGTAAAGAATCTCTGTTAACATAGCTAGATCTTTGTCTTCCAGACCCTCCCAATCCTAAAGAGATTAACTAAGATCTGAATAGGAAACATTTGTCATCTATTTTCTCTAACCGCAGCCACTATAAGACTTCAAAAGAACTTTGGTCTCCACAATCTTTATCTTTTTTTTTTTTTTAATTACACTTTAAGTTCTAGAGTACATGTGCACAACGTGCAGGTTTGATACATAGGTATACATGTGCCATGTTGGTTTGCTGCACCCATTAATTCATCATTTACACTGGGTATTTCTCCTAATGCTATCCCTCCCTCAGCCCCCCACCCCACAACAGGCCCCGGTGTGTGATGTTTCCTCCCTGTGTCCAAGTGTTCTCATTGTTCAATTCCCACCTATGAGTGAGAACATGCGGTATTTGGTTTTCTGTCCTTGTGAAGTTTGCTCAGAATGATGGTTTCCAGCTTCATCCATGTCCCTGCAAAGGATATGAACTCATCCTTTTTTATGGCTGCATAGTTTCCATGGTGTATATGTGCCACATTTTCTTATTCCAGTCTATCATTGTTGGACATTTGGGTTGGTTCCAAGTCTTTGCTATTGTGAATAGTGCTGCAATAAACATACATGTGCATGTGTCTTTATAGTAGCAAGATTTATAATCCTTTGGGTATATACCCAGTAATGGGATCACTGGGTCAAATGGTATTTCTAGTTCTAGATCATTGAGGAATTGCCACACTGTCTTCCACGATGGTTGAACTAATTTACACTCCCACCAACAGTGTAAAAGCATTCCTATTTCTCTACATCCTCTTCAGCATCTGTTGTTTCCTGACTTTTTAATGATTGCCATTCTAACTTGTGTGAGATGGTATCTCATTGTGGTTTTGATTTGCATTTCTCTGATGACCAGTGTTGATGAGCATTTTTTCATTTGTCTGTTGGCTGCATAAATGTCCTCTTTTGAGAAGTGTCTGTCCATATCCTTTGCCCACTTTTTGATGGGGTTGTTTTTTTCTTGTAAATTTGTTTGAGATCTTTGTAGATTTTGGATATTAGCCCTTTGTCAGATGGGTAGATTGCAAAAGTTTTCTCCCACTCTGTAGGTTGCCTCTTCACTCTGATGGTAGTTTTTTTTTTGCTGTGCAGAAGCCCTTTAATTAGATCCCATTTGTCTATTTTGGCTTTTGTTGCTACTGCTTTTGCTGTTTTAGTCATGAAGTCCTTGCCCATGCCTATGTCCTGAATGGTATTGTTTAGGTTTTCTTCTAGGGTTTTTATGGTTTCAGGTGTAACATTTAAGTTTTTAATCCATCTGGAATTAATTTTTGTATAAGGTGTAAGGAAGGTATCCAGTTTCAGCTTTCTACGTATGGCTAGGCAGTTTTCCCAGCACCATTTATTAAGTAGGGAATCCTTTCCCCATTTCTTGTTTTTGTCAGGTTTGTCAAAGATCAGATGGTTGTAGATGTGTGGTGTTATTTCTGAGGCCTCTGTTCTGTTCCATTTGTCTATATATCTGTTTTGGTACCAGTACCATGCTGTTTTGGTTACTGTAGCCTTGTAGTATAGTTTGAAGTCAGGTAGCGTGATGTCTCCAGCTTTGTTCTTTTTGCTTAGGATTGTCTCAGCAATGTGGGTTCTTTTTTGGTTCCATATTAACTTTAAAGTAGTTTTTTCCAATTCTCTGAAGAAAGTCATTGGTAGCTTGATAGGGATGGCATTGAATCTACAAATTACCATTGGCTGTATGGCCATTTTCACGATATTGATTCTTCCTATCCATGAGCATGGAATGTTCTTCCATTTGTTTGTGTCCTCTTTTATTTCGTTGAGCCGTGGTTTGTATCTCTCCTTGAAGAGGTCCTTCACATCCCTTGTAAGTTGTATTTCTAAGTATTTTATTCTGTTTGTAGCAATTGTGAATGGGATTTCACTCATGATTTGGCTCTCTGTTTGTCTGTTAATGGTGTATAGGAATGCTTGTGATTTTTGCATGTTGACTTTGTATCCTGAGACTTTGCTGAAGTTGCTTATCAGCTTAAGGAGATTTTGGGCTGAGACGATGGGGTTTTCTAAATATACAATCACGTCATCTGCAAACAGGGAAAATTTGACTTCCTCTTTTCCTAATTGAATAGCCTTTATTTCTTTCTCTTGCCTGATTGCCCTGGCCAGAACTTTCAACATTATACTGAATAGGAGTGGTAAGAGAGGGCATCCCTGTCTTGTGCCAGTTTTCAAAGGGAATGCTTCCAGTTTTTGCCCATTCAATATGATATTGGCTGTGGGTTTGTGATAAATAGCTCTTACTATTTTGAGATACGTTCCATCAATACCTAGTTTATTGAGAGTTTTTAGCATGAAGCGCTGTTGAATTTTGCCAAATGCCTTTTCTGCGTCTATTGAGATAACCATGTGGTTTTTGTCTTTGGTTCTGCTTATGTAATGGATTACATTTATTGATTTGGGTATGTTGAACCAGCCTTGCATCCCAGGGATGAAGCCAACTTGATCGTGCTGGGTAAGCTTTTTGATGTGCTGCTGGATTCGGTTTGCCAGTATTTTATTGAGGATTTTTGCATTGATGTTCATCAGGGATATTGGTCTAAAATTCTTTTTTTTGTTGTGTCTCTGCCAGGCTTTGGTATCAGGACGATGCGGTACTCATAAAATGAGTTAGGGAGGATTCCCTCTTTTTCTATTGATTGGAATGGTTTCAGAAGGAATGGTACTAGCACTCCTCTTTGTACCTCTGGTAGAATTCGGCTGTGAATCCGTCTGGTCCTGGACTTTTTTTGGTTGGTAGGCTATTAATTATTGCCTCAATTTCAGAGCCTGTTATTGTTCTATTCAGAGATTCCACTTCTTCCTGGTTTAGTCTTGTGAGGGTGTATGTGTCCAGGAATTCATCAATTTCTTCTAGATTTTCTAGTTTATTTGCACAGAGGAGTTTATACTATTCTCTGATGGTAGTTTGTATTTCTGTGGGATCAGTGGTGATATCCCCTTTATCATTTTTTATTGCATCTATTTGATTCTTCTCTCTTTTCTTCTTCATTAGTCTTGATAGCAGTCTATCAATTTTGTTGATCTTTTCAAAAAACCAGCTCCTGGATTCATTGATTTTTTGAAGGGTTTTTTTTGTGTCTCTATCTCCTTCAGTTCTGCTCTGATTTTAGTTACTTCTTGCCTTCTGCTAGCTTTTGAATTTGTTTGCTCTTGCTTCTCTAGTTCTTTTAATTGTGATGTTAGGGTCTCAATTTTAGATCTTTCCTGCTTTCTTTTGTGGCATTTAGTGCTATAAATTTCCCTCTACACACTGCTTTAAATGTGTCCCAGAGATTCTGGTATGTTGTGTCTTTGTTCTCATTGGTTTCAAAGAACATCTTTGTTTCTGCCTTCATTTCATTGTTTACCCAGTAGTCATTCAGAAGCAGGTTGTTCAGTTTCCATGTAGTTGTGTGGTTTTGAGTGAGTTTCCTAATCCTGAGTTTTAATTTGATTGCATTGTGGTCTGAGAGACAGTTTGTTGTGATTTCTATTCTTTTACATTTGCTGAGGAGTGCTTTACTTCCAGCTATGTGGTCAATTTTGGAATAAGTGCAATGTGGGGCTGAGAAGAATGTGTATTCTGTTGATTTGGGGTGGAGAGTTCTGTAGATGTCTATTAGGTCTGCTTGGTGCAGCGCTGAGTTCAAGTCCTGGATATCCTTGTTAACCTTCTGTCTCATTTATCTGTCTAATATTGACAGTGGGGTGTTAAAGTCTCCCATTATTATTGTGTGGGAGTCTAAGTCTCTAAGTAGTTCTCCAAGGACTTGCTTTATGAATCTGGTTGCTCCTGTATTGGGTGCATATATATTTAAGATAGTTAGCTCTTCTTTTTGAATGGATCCCTTTACCATTATGTAATGGCCCTCTTCGTCTCTTTTGATCTTTGTTGGTTTAAAGCCTGTTTTATCAGAGACTAGGATTGCAACTCATTTTTTTTTGTTTTGTTTTGTTTTCCATTTGCTTGGTAGATCTTCCTCCATCCCTTTATTTCAAGCCTACGTGGATCTTTGCACATGAGATGGGTCTCCTGAATACAGCACACTGATGGGTCTTGACTCTTTATCCAATTTGCCAGTCTGTGTCTTTTAATTGGCACATTTAGCCCATTTACATTTAAGGTTAATATTGTTATGTGTGAATTTGATCCTGTCATTATGATGTTTGCTGATTATTTTGCCTGTTAGTTGATGCAGTTTCTTCCTAGGATTGATGGTCTTTACAATTTGGCATGTTTTTGCAGTGGCTGGTGCTGGTTTTTTCTTTCCATGTTTAGTGCTTCCTTCAGGAGCTCTTGTAAGGCAGGCCTGGTGGTGACAAAATCTCTCAGCATTTGCTTGTCTGTAAAGGATTTTATTTCTCTTTCACTTATGAAGCTTAGTTTGGCTGCATATGAAATTCTGCGTTGAAAATTCTTTTCTTCAAGAATGTTTAATATTGGCCCCCACTCTCTTCTGGCTTGTAGAGTTTCTGCTGAGAGATTCACTGTTAGTCTGATGGGCTTCCCTTTGTGGGTAACCTGACCTTTCTCACTGGCTGCCCTTAACATTTTCTCCTTCATTTCAACCTTGGTGAATCTGACAATTATCTGTCTTGGGGTTGCTCTTCTCGAGGAGTATCTTTGTGGTGTTCTCTGTATTTCCTGAATTTGAATGTTGGCCTGTCTTGCTAGGTTTGGGAATTTCTCCTGGATAATATCCTGAAAAGTGTTTTCCAACTTGGTTTTATTCTCCCTGTCACTTTCAGGTACACCAATCCATCATAGATTTGGTCTTTTCACATAGTCCCATATTTGTTGGTGGCTTTGTTCATTTCTTTTTACTGTTTTTTCTCTAAACTTCTCTTCTTGCTTTATTTCATTCATTTGATCTTCAATCACTGACCCTTTCTTCCACTTGATCAAATCAGCTACTGAAGCTTTTGCATGTGTCATGTAGTTCTCATGCTATGGTTTTCATCTCCATTAGGTCATTTAAGGTCTTCTCTACACTGTTTATTCTAGTTAGTCATTCGTCTTTTTTCAAGATTTTTAGCTTCCTTGCGTTGGGTTCAAACACCTTCCTTTAGCTCAGAGAAGTTTGTTATTACCGACCTTCTGAAGCCTACTTCTGTCAACTCGTTAAAGTCATTCTCCGTCCTCCTTTGTTCCGCTGCTGGTGAGGAGCTGCGATCCTTTGGAGGAGAAGAGGTGCTCTGGCTTTTAAAATTTTTGGCTTTTCTGCCCTGGTTTCTCCCCATCTTTGTGGTTTTATCTACCTTTGGTCTTTGATGTTGGTGACCTACAGATGGGGTTTCGGTGTGGATGTCCTTTTTGTTGATGTTGATGCTATTGCTTTATGTTTGTTAGTTTTTCTTCTAACAGTCATGTCCCTCAGCTGCAGGTCTGTTGGAGTTTGCTGGAGGTCCACTCCAGACCCTGTTTGCCTGGGTATCACCAGTAGAGGCTGTAGAACAGCAAATATTGAAGAACAGCAAATATTGCTGCCTGATCCTTCCTCTGGAAGCTTTGTCCCAGAGGGGCACCCGCCTATATGAGGTGTCAGTCAGCTTCTACTGGGAGGTGTCTCCCAGTTAGGCTACATGGGGGTCATGGACCCACCTGAGAAGGCAGTCTGTCTATTCTCAGAGCTCAAAAACCATGCTGGGAGAACCACTGCTCTCTACAGAGCTGTCAGACAGGGACATCTAAGTCTGCAGAAGTTTTTGCTGCCTTTTATTCAGCTATGCCCTGCCCCCAGAGTTGGAGTCTATAGAGGCAGCAAGCCTCACAGCACTGCAGTAGGCTCTGCCCCATTTGAGCTTTCCGGCAGCTTTGTTTACCTACTCAAGCCTCAGCAATGGCAGATGCCCCTGCCACTGCCGGGCTGCTGCCTTGTAGGTTGATCTCAGACTGTTGCACTAGCAGTGAGCAAGGCTCTGAGGGCATGGGACCCATTGAGCCAGGCATGGGATATAATCTCCTGTTGTGCTGTTTGCTAAGACTGTTGGAAAAGTGCATATTTAAGCGGGAGTGTCCCGTTTTTCCAGGTACAGTCTGTCATGGCTTCCCTTGGCTAGGAAAGGGAAATCCCCTGACCTCTTGCGCTTCCCAGGTGAGGTGACACCCCACCCTGCTTCAGCCCTCCATGGGCTGCACCCACTGTCCCACCAGTCCCAATGAGGTGAACCAGGTACCTCAGTTGGAAATGCAGAAATCACCCATCTTCTGCATTGATCACGCTGGGAGCTGCAGACTAGAGCCGTTTCTATTTGATCATCTTAGAACAGACCTCCACAATCTTTATCTTAACCTGAACATTCCCTTTCTATCAATTCCAGATCTTTAGACAAACCCAACCAATTGTCAACCAGAAAATGTTTAACTTCACCTATAGCCTGGAAGCCCCCGCCATGCCCTCCTCACTTTGAGTTGTCCTGCCTTTCTGGACCAAACCAATGTATTTCTTAAATGCATTTGATTGATGCCTCATGCCTCTCTAAAATGTATAAAACCAAGCTGTGCCCCGACCACCTTGGGCACATGTTCTCAGGACCTCCTGAGGGCTGTGTCACGAGCCGTGGTCACTCATATTTGGCTCAGAATAAATCTCTTTAAATATTTTATAGAGTTCAACACTTTTCTTTGACACTGGTACCAATTTATTGTATTATTCTGTTCTCATGATACTAATAAAGACATACCACACTGGGTAATTTACAAAGGAAAAAGTTTTGGCTTACAGTTCCACATGGCTGGGGAGGCCTCACAATTGTGGTGGAAAGCAAAGGAGGAGCAAAAGCACGTCTTACATGACAGAAAGCAAGAGGAGTCCTGGCATGTAAAGGGGAATTCCCTATTATGAAACCATCAGATATCATGAGACTTATTCACTACCACAAGAACAGCACAGGAAAAACCTGCCCCCATGATTCAATTACGTTGCATTCAGTACCTCCCATGACACATGGGGATTATTACAATTCAAGGTGAGATTTGAGTGGGGACATAGAGCCTAACTATATCATGGGGGTTCAAGATCTTCAGATTCATTTGGGTTCAGTCAGTGTCTCCATTCCAGTTCTGAGATTCCCTCCTTCCTACCCATTTTGTAACTTTTGTTTAAGAGACCTGATGAGGGTATGAATTCAGCCTATGGTGCAATTCTACAGCCTATAATATCAATGTTTCTCTTCTCTCTTGCTCCTTCCTTCCCATCTCTGGTCAGTGTGACCCACTGGTAGAGCCGTATAGGAAGCCAGGTGGTGAAGGGTCTGAGAAATGTCATTTTCAGGTTTCAACAGTTGATGCCACAGAAGAGAGTGCAGGAGGACAGGCATACCTGCTTTCTCAGGAAGCTATTGGAAATTATGCTTCTTTAAAATGTGACAAAAATCAAGAAGGAGATGGCATCTAGGAGACAGGAGACAAAAGGAACACTCAGGAAGGTGGGGAAAGAGAGCCCAGGGCAACAGCTCTGCTGCAGACCTAGAGATCCACCAGGCGAAAGTGGAGCAGGAGGGCTGGGGGCTCCATGTGGGAGGTCTCTCAGAACAAAAGAAAAGAAGAGAAACCAATGCGTGACGTATTTGAATACATTGAGGGGAGAGCTATTATTCTGTCAGACAGTTTGGAGGAAAATTAATGATGAATATGTAGAAAACAAAACAATAAAAACCAGTGTTCAGGAAAAGCAAGATACTGTAAAAGAAAGGAAGCATAATCATAGTACATAAAATGACTCAGTGTTAATAGCCATAATGACATGAAAGTTCAGTATTTGATTTAATAAAAATGTGACAAAGTTTAAAGGGAACAGAAAAGCTGTGTGTTGGGATGAAGGGAGAGATGAAGAGAGTTACATTTTTATCTTTTATATTAAAAAGTAAACAGATAATATTTAAGCTGAAAAATCAAGAAATGTCAATATAAAGAAGTTATTTATATATATGGAGATGAATCTCAGGGGGAAAATTCACCTAAAATAGTTGAAAATTTTCTCTGAGAAATTAGTAGAGGTGAAATAGGGCAAGGAAATTTTGTTTTCATTATAAGCCTTATGATATTTAGCTTTTAAAAATGTATTCATAATATTATTTTTATAAAATATTAACATGTATTTTAAAATCCACAAATGTTAAGACATTTTTACCAGACTAAAAAATGATCATCAATGGTTTTATAATGCTAACGTTTTTTATTGAACTCTTCTCAAGGTCTTTTGTAGAAAATACACATTCATGCTTACCCAATCTAAATATGGAAGGACCTCATGATTACTTAAGTTGTATTCCTGATTCTTTTATTTGAGATTCACTTTAAGTCTAACCTAGATAATAATCAATGTATTTTTAAAAATTTCTTCACCTATGTTACTGAAAGGCCTATCTAAAGTTCTTGACATACATTCTGGACAACTTTATATTGTTTTGGGTGTTTTATTTCTTTAAGAAAATAGATGTTCCTCTCCCAACTTTACTGTTTTTCACACTTTTTTCTATTTTGTTTGCCTAGCCCACAGTTCCCCTATGTATTCTGGTTAGATAGCATTGCAAAGAAAAGAATCAAATTTTAAAAAATACAAAGATGGAAAAAAAACCCTCCAGAAAACCAATGTCCAATGTCCTAGGAATGCTGAGAATAAAGTGAGCTGGAAGAATTTGGCAGGATCTGGTCCCATGGGTATTTTTCCACAGTGTACAATAGACTCCACTGGCTGTAGACCTAGGTTGATAGGGCTCAGGGGTAAGTTTGGTTGAGTTGTATGGGCTTTGTGATGAGTGCAGGGATTTCTACTTTTGGTCTTGCTGCCATCAAAGCTAGGTCATGACAGCAGCAACGGTCTCTCTTCTTAGTTCAATGGAATGTCTAGTTTCTGAACTTGGAGGTAAATCATCTTTTCTTTATTTTTTCTTGGTCTGCAATAAGAAATAAAAATGGAGAGGGGAGAAAGAAATTATGAGGAGGCTGAAAACCAAAATAAAGTGGGTAATAAATGAGAGGAACAACAAATGATTATAAACTTTGTTCAGGATTAGTCTTGCAATGTGTTCTGAGTGGTGGTTCTCACAAAGAAAATGGACAGAACTTGTTGATAACTCATGTCGACAGAGTTATTCCTAAAATTATCTTATTGAATTGGAACTGGCCTAAATAAGTTCCTTTTTTAGGGTGTTCACCTTTCTCTGTAATAGAGAATGTGGGTAAAGTCTAAACTTAATCTTATATCAGTTAAAGATGAAGATTGCAAAATCTTGTTATCATTAGTTATGCAAATAGAATTTGAAAAATTATTTTTTCAAAGTGTATTTACTTTTCAACAGCTTGATAAATGAAGACTGCAATTAAAACATTTGTTCAAATTGCAAGTTTTCTCAATCATCTTGTCTTCGTGAATGCCAGGACATTGCTGATATTCATCGTAGAAATGCTGCTTTCTTCATTTTGTTGTTCCCAGCCATGCCCTTTGGACCTGTTCCTGTTTATAGCAATATTGAATCAGCTGTGGGCTGCTCCCAGCCACCCAGCATCTCACAGAATTTCCCCCACCTGGAGTTGGTTAGTCTTGTCTCATTTTCTGGACCAATCCAATCTGAGACGAGGGATGGCAGAAGCTTACCCAAATCACCCTATGGTTTTGGAATTCTCTAAAGCTCCAGATGGGGAGGTAAAATCAAGTCAGTTGAGCTCCTCTGGTCTCTCTGCCAACAACAATAACAACAACTACAGCAGCAGAAACAACAACAGTAGAAATAGCAGCAATAGAAGCAGCAGCAGGAACAACAAAAGCAAGAACAGCAGCAACAGTAGCAGCAATAGTAGCAACAGCAGCAACAACAGTAATTACAGCAGCAACTGCAATAGCAACAGTAGAAGCATCAGCGACAACAGCAGCAGTAACAACAACAAAAGCAACAGCAGCAACAATAGTAATAGCAACAGCAACAGTAACAGTAGCAGCAACAGATATGGCAACAGTAATACCATCAGCAGCAACAGCAATAGCAACAATAGGATCCTCAGTAGTAACAGCAATAGCAACAGTAGCAACACGAGCAACAGCAGCAGCAACAATAGTATCAGTAATAGCAATAGTAACAGTAACAGCATCAGCAGCAGCAGCAACAGCAACAGCAGCAGCAACAATAACAAAAGCAACAGAAACAGTAACAACAAAACCAACAATAGCAACAACAGCAGCAACAATTGTAGCAATAGCAGCAACAATAGCAACAGAATCAACACCATCACAATTAAGAGCAACAACAGCAGCAACAATAGCCGCAGAAATAGCAAAATCAGCAGTAGCAACAACAGAAGTCACAGCAATAACAGCAGCAGCAGCAACAGAAGTAGCAGTAGTAATAGCAGCAACAGCAGCAGCAGCAGTAGCAGCAATCATTACCATAGTAGCAACAACAGTAGCAGCAACACCAGCAGCAGTAGCAGCAGCAATAGCAACAGTAATAGTAGCAGCAACAGCAATAGCAACAGTAGCAGCATCAGCAACAATAACAGCAACAATAGCAGCAGTAACAACAGCAACAGCAGCAGCAACAATAATAGCAGCCACAGCAACAGTAGCAGCAGCAGCAACAAGAGCAACAATAACAAAAGCAACAATAGCAACAGTATCAGCAACAGCAATAGCAACAGCAGCATCAGCAACAGCAATAGCATCACAATTAACAACAGCAACAATAGCCACAGCAACAGCAACAGCAGCAGTAGCAACAGAAATCGCAGTAATAACAGTAGCAGCAGCAGCAGCAATCATTACCATAGTAGCAACAACAGTAGCAGCAACACCAGCAGCAGTAGCAGCAGCAATAGCAACAGTAATAGTAGCAGCAACAGCAATAGCAACAGTAGCAGCATCAACAACAACAGCAATAGCAGCAGCAACAATAAGAGCAGCCGCAGCAACAGCAACAGTAGCAGCAGCAACAACAGTAGCAGCAGCAGCAACAACAGCAACAATAACAAAAGCAACAATAGCAACAGTATCAGCAACAGCAATAGCAGCAGTAGCAGCATCAGCAACAACAGCAACAATAGCAGCAGTAACAACAGCAACAATAGCAGCATTAACAACAGCAACAGCAGCAGCAACAATAAGAGCAGCAACAACAGCAACAGTAGCAGCAGCAGCAACAGCAACAATAACAAAAGCAACAATAGCAACACTATCAGCAACAGCAATAGAAACAAAAGCATCAGCAACAGCAATAGAAACAAAAGCATCAGCAACAGCAATAGCATCACAATTAACAACAGCAACAATAGCCACAGCAACAGCAACAGCAGCAGTAGCAACAGAAATCGCAGTAATAACAGTAGCAGCAGCAGCAGCAGCAATCATTACCATAGTACCAACAACAGTAGCAGCAACACCAGCAGCAATAGTAGCAGCAATAGCAACAGTAAGAGTAGCGGCAACAGCAATAGCAACAGTAGCAGCATCGGCAACAAGAGCAACAATAGCAGCAGTAACAACAGCAATAGCAGCAGCAACAATAAGAGCAGCTGCAGCAACAGCAACAGTAGCAGCAGCAGCAACAACAGCAACAATAACAAAAGCAACGATAGCAACAGTATCAGCAACAGCAATAGCAACAGCAGCATCAGCAACAGCAATAGCATCACAATTAACAACAGCAACATTAGCCACAGCAACAGCAACAGCAGCAGTAGCAACAGAAATAGCAGTAATAGCAGCAGCAGCAGTAGCAGCAATAATTACAACAATAGCAGCAATAGCAGCAACAACAGCAGTAACAGCAGCAACAACAATAAAAGCAACAACAACAGCAATAGCAGCAGCAATCATAACAGCAACAGCAGCAGCAGCAACAGCAGCAGTAACAATAGCAGTAATGACAACATCAGCAACAGTAGCAGCAACAACAGTGTCAGCAACAGTAGCAGCAGTGACAGCAATAGCAACAGCATCATAATCAACAATGGCAATAACAGAAGCAGCAGCAACAACAAAAGCAACAATAGCAGCAATAGTAGCAGCAACCATGACAGTAACAGTAGCAGCAACATCAGCAGTAGTAACAACAGCAGTTGCAGTAGCAATAGTGGTAACAACAGCAGCAGCAGCCATAGTAGTAGCAATGACAACAGCATTAACAACAACAGCAACAATTTCAGCAACAGCAGCAGCAGCAACAGCAACAGCATCATAGTCAACAACAGCAATAATAATAGAAACAGCAACATAGCAGTAGCAGCAACAACAGCAGCAGCAACAGCAATGTCAGCAACAGGTAGCAGCAGCAACAATAACAAAAGCAACAACAGCAGCAATAGCAGCAACAACAACAAGAGGAGCAACAAAAGTAGCTGCAACAATAACAAAAGCAACAGCAGCAACAACAGCAGCAGCAATAATTATAACAGCAGCAACAACAGCAACGTCAGAAAAAGCAGTAACAGCAATAGCAGAAGCAGCAACAGCAGCAGCAGCAAGAGCAGCAACAACAGTAGCTGTAACAATAACAAAAGTGAACAGCAACAGCAGCAAACAAAACAACACCCACAGCAAAAGCATCAGCAACAGCAACAAAGCAGGAACAACAGTAGCTGCAACAATAACAAAAGCAACAACAGCAGCAACAGCAGTGACAAAAACAACAGCACAGTAACAGCAGCAACAGTAACAGTAGCAGCAATAGCATCAGCCACAACACTAACAGCAGCAACAACAGTAACAGCAGTAACAGTAACAGTAGTAGCAACAACAGCAGCAGCAATAACAATGGAAGCATCGGCAACAACAATAGCAAGAGCATCACAGTCAACAACAGCAACAGCAGCAACAATACCCACAGCAATAGCAACAGAAGCAATAACAGCAGCAGCAACAACAGCAGTAGGAACACCAGCAGTAACAACAGCAGCAGCAACATCAGCAACAACAGCAGCAACAACAGTAGCAACAACAGTAGCAGCAGTAGGAACAGCAGCAATAATTATAACAGCAGCAGCAACAACAGTAACAACAGTAGAAATAAGTACAATAGCAATAACAACAGTAATAGCAACAGCAAAAACAATAGCAGCAGTAACAATAACAACAGCAATAGCAGCAACAACAGCAACAAGAAAAATGACAATAGCAGCAGCAACAACAGCAGCAGCAGCAACAACATCAGCCACCGGTGAGTGACTACTAACTAAATACCAAGCACTGTGATGGGTGTTTCATCGTATTGTCCCATTCATGAGCCCAACCCTCTGATGGTGAGACAAGTTCATGGGCCACAAAATCTAGCTGCCAGGATTGAAACTTTGGCTTTGTCACTGATTGGCTGTGTGGTTTTGAGCAAGTCCTTTACTTTCTCTGGCCTGTTTTTTTTTTTTTTTTTTTTTCCAGTTGTCAGTGGGGTTAATAATAATAACGCCTATTTCATAGGGTTGCTGCAAGGATTCAATGAGGGAATACAGGCATACCTCAGAGATATTGGGGATTCAGTTCCAGACTACCACAATAAAGTAAATTTTACCATAAAGTGAGTCATACATTTTTGTTGGTTTCCCAGTTCATATAAAAGTTACGGTTACACTATACTGTAGTCTATTAAATGTGCAATATTATGTCTAAGAAAACAATGTAATTTAAAAATACTTTATTTTTTAAAAATGCTAACAATCATCTGAACCTTCAATTTGTGGTAATCTTGCTGGTGGAGGCTCTTGCCTCTATGTTGATGGCTGCTGACTGAGCAAGACAGTGGTAGCTGAAGGTTGAAGTGGCTGTTGAAACTTCTTAAAACAAGAATATGAAGTTTTCAATGTTGATTGACTCCTCCCTTCATGAAAGATTTCTCTATAGCATGCAATGCTATTTCATAGCATTTTACCCACAGTAGAGCTTCTTTAAAAATTGGAGTCAATCCTCTCAAACCCTGATGCTGTTTTGTCAACTAAGTTTATGTAATATTCTAAATCCTTTGTTGTCATTTCAACAATGTTCACGGGATCTCCACCAGGAGTAGATTCCATCTCAAGAAACCACTTTCTAAGCTCATCTGTAAGAAGCAACTCCTCATCTGTTCAAGTTTTATCATGAGGTTGAAGCAATTCAGTCACATCTTCGGGCTCTACTTCTAATTCTAGTTCTCTTGCTATTTCTATTGTATCTGCAGACACTTTTTATGCTGAAGTCTTGAGCTCTTCAAAGTTATCCATGAGGGCTGTAATCAACTTCTTCAAAACTCCCATTAACGTTCATATTTTGACCTCCTCTAATGATCCACAAATGTTCTTAGTGGCATCTACAATGGTGAAAGCTTTCCAGAAGGTTTTTCAATGTACTTTGCCTAGAACAATCAGAGGAATTACCATCTATGGTAGCTATAGCCTTATAAAGTATATTTCTTAAATAATAATACTTGAATGTCAAAACTACTCCTTGATCCATGGGCTGCAGAAAGGATGTTGTGTTAGCAGGCATTAAAACAACATTAATCTTTAGGTACATCTCCATCAGAGCTCTTGGGTGACCAGGTGTATGTATTGTCAATGAGCAGTAATCTTTTGAAAGCAATCTTCTTTTCTAAGCAGTAGGTCTAAACGGCAGGCTTAAAATAGTCAATAAACCATGCTGTAAACAGATGTACTGTTATCTGTACACAGGCTTTGTTATTCCATGAGCACAAGCAGAGTAGATTTAGCATAATTCTTAGGGACCCTAGGGTTTTCATGGTAAATGAACACTGGCTTCACCTTCTAGTCACCAGCTGCATTCACCCTTCACAAGAGAGTCAACCTGTCCTTCGAGCTTTGAAACCAGACATTGATTTTTTCCTCGCTCTTCATGAAAGTCCTAAATGGCATCTTCTTCCAATAGAAGGCTGTTGTGTCTATATTGAAAATCTGTTGTTTAGTGTGACCACCTTTATCAGTGATCTTTGTTAGATCTGGATAACTTGCTGCAGCTTCTACATCAGCACTTGCTGCTTCATTTTGCACTTTCAAGTTATGCAGATGGCTTCTTTCCTTAAGCCTTATGAACCAAACTTACTAACTTCGAATTTTCCTTCTGCTACTTCTTCACCTGTCTCAGCCTTCATATAATGGAAGAGAGTTAGGGCCTTGTTCTGGATTAGGCTTTGGCTTAAGGGAATGTTGTGACCGGTTTGATCTTCTATCCAGACCACTCAAGCTTTCTCCATATCAGCAATAAGGCTGTTTCATTTCTCATTTGTAGCATTTTTATACTTCCTTCAAGAACTTTTCCTGTGCATTCTCGACTTGGCTACCTGGTGCAAGAGTCCTCACTTTCAGCTTATGCTGGCTTTCAACATGACTTCCTCATTGAGCGTAATCATTTCTGCCTTTTGCTTTAAAGTTGAGACTTGCAACTCTTCCTTTCATTTAACACCTAGAGGGCATTGTAGAGCTATTAATTGGCCTAATTTCAATACGGTTGTGTCTTGGGCAATAGGAAGGCCCAAGGAGAGGGAGAGAGATGGGGGAATGCTCAGTGTGTGGAACAGTCAGATCACACGCGTTTATCAATTAAGTTTGCTGTTTTACACAGACATGGTTTGTGGTGCCCTAAAACAATTACAATAGCAGTATCAAAGATCACTGATTGTAGATCACCATCACAGATATGATAATAATGGAAAAGTTTAAAATATTGTGAGAATTACCAAAACATGCCACAGTGACATGAAGTGAGCACCTGCTGTTGGAACAATGCTGCAAATAAACTTGCTTAATGTAGGGTTGCTGTATACCTTCAATCTGTTAAAAAACACAATATCTGCAAAGCACAATAAAATGAAGTGCAATAAAAGAAGGTGCATGGGAAGGGCATGGAAAGCACTGGGTAGAGCTCTTAGTAAATGTTAGCTATTGTTATCCTCATTTTACAGCAAGGAAAACCAGCTTAAGAAGTGAGATAAGGGGCTGGGTGTGGTGGCTCACACCTGTAATCCCAGCAATTTGGGAGGCCAAGGTGGGCGGATAACTTGAGCTCCACAGTTCAAGACCATCCTGGGCAACATGGTGAAACCTGTCTCTATTAAAAAAATACAAAAAATTAGCTGGGCATGGTGGCACATGCCTGTAGTCCTAGCTACTTGGGAAGATGAGGTGGGAGAATGACCTGAGCCCAGGAGGTCGAGGCTGCAATGAGCTGAGATTGAGCCACTGCACTCCAGCCAGGGTAACCTGTGGGAGACCCTGTCTCAAAAATAGAGAGACAAAAAAAGTGAGAAGTGAGATAAAGAATAGGGTATAAGTCCATACAGGCTATATTTGTAACTATGACAGGTTTAGTGCCCTTAGGAACCAAATGACTTGGTTGGTGAGGGAGGGACTCTTGCCCTGCCCTGTTTCTGCTGGCACATGTGACACTGTTCTTGGAGTCAGTTTTCAGTGCCAGCTGTGGTCTGCCCTCTTGCTCCCAGACATCCCTGCCTCCTGCAGGCCACACCTCCCACCCCTCCCTCTGTAGGGGCACTGTTCTCTGGCTCTGTCTCAGCCCTCACCACTCCCGCTCTTCTGCAATTCTCCAAGTCTTACACATATCTCTCAGTGCGTGGTGAACTGGGTTATGTAATACAGAAACAAGAACAGTGCAAATCTTCATAGGAGTATTTGTAGATCACATAAATGGAAAGAATACAAAATAACAACAGGAATGGTCTTTTGAAATATCTCTTTAGCCTGCTTTGAACCAGCCTGATGAAAATGAACAACTCTGACAAGCATAGGTATGTGTGTGTCGCTGAGCCACACTTCTCCAACTTACAACAACAACTCGGAATGTATTTTAAAATTTGATTTCCAATAAATAGTCTAGGCATATATTTTCCTGTTTCATAGAACAGCTACAAAAGCTTCTATGAGTAATAGCGGTGGCTTGTAGATGTTAATTAATTAGTGTCAGGCACTTTATTGACACTTGGTGAGTGTCAATTGGAAAGCACTGGGTGAGAGCACTTAGTAAATGTTAGCTATTGTTATCCTCATTTTACAGAAAGGAAAACAGGCTTAAGAAGTGAGATAAGGTATTAGGTATAAGTTCACAGGTTATATTTGTAACTAGGACAGGTTTAGCGCCCTTAGGAACCATAACAATTTAATCAGGAACCAATCGACACTTAATTAGTGTCAGGCACTTTACACATATTTTCTTCTTTAATCCAGTGAGTAGGTACTGTTGTCCCCATTTACAGATGAGGAAACTGAGGCTTTGAGGCATTAAGGCAATAAAGCCACACACATGGGAAATGTGACGGCAGGGCTCAGGCTCTACAGGACTTGCTCTTCACCACACATATTACTGCCTGCCTGGCACTGGCGCTGGCTAGAGAAAGAAACTTCAATTAGGCATGCTGTAGAAAGAACTTCAGCATTTATTCCACAAATAATTGGTAAGCTCCTGCTCTGTGTATGCCACGCACTGTGCTGAGTTCCAGTGATACAGCAGTAAACAGGATTTAGACTGTCTTTGAAGGGAGGTGCCCATGTGTATGGGAAGCTGCATGGGGAGAGGGGTACGGGGTTGGAGGTGGTTGGTTTAGATGAAAGGTCTCCAACTCAAATGTCTGCATGAACCAAGCAGATCATACAATGTACCAAAGACAATAGGAAACAGTGGGGACTGTGGCCTCCTGCAGAGGGCGTGCCCTTGAGAAAGCCAAGCGATCATTCAGCTCCTACAAATTGCCAACAAGAGGAAATATCTTCTCAGTGTTACCAAATCTTCTGCTTTTTAAAAACAGATCCTGGAAATCCAGTTTATGTGGAATTTCCCACTTTAAAAAAGTACTGTGTAGGCCAAAGAAAGCACTGGAGAACTTGGTGGCCTGCAGGCTGCGAGTGTGTGACCTCTGCTCAGATTCAAAGGCCTCTTCCAACTCTAAGACTCAAGTTCTAGGAAAAGCCTCAGTCCACTGTGATTTACCAGCATTTTGCCCAAGTACTGAAAATGTCAAACATGAAGGTTTGGTAAAATGAATAAAAATCAGTTGTTTGTGGTATCAGCAGGCCAAAAGTGGAGTAAGAAGAAAATAAATAAAAATATCTAAACATACTGTATAAACAAACTTGTGAGGAGAGTGTCAGATAGGTTTGTCTTTATCTAGAATTTTTTTAATGTACTGTTTGAATGGGTTCATATGGTCCAAAATTCAAAACTACAAAAACGTAAGCATTGAAGTCTCCCTTCTACCTGTATCTCACAGTCACTCAATTCCATAGACAACCAATGTTATGGTTCTAGTACATTTTTCCAGAGATACAAGTATTTATATATATGTCTTTCACTATTTTTACACAAATGATAGAATATATACATTTCTATGTTTTGCCTTTTCCCCCATTAGCAATATATCTTGGAGAGCTTTCCTTGTCAGCGTATGTGAAACGGCCTCATTCTTTTTAATGGCTGTATAATTTTATAGAATGGCATATCATTTATTTAACTGGTGTTCTAATTCATGGTCATTTAGGTTGTTTCCAAACACTTGTTATAAAAAATTGCCTTAATGACTAGTCCTGTACATATATCACTTTGTACACGTAAACTTCTAGAGGTGTAGAGTTACTAGGTTAAAGGATATACATGTTTATAATTTTTATTTATTTTTATTTTTTTGAGACAGAGTCTTGCTTTGTCGCCCAGGCTGGAGTGCAGTGGCATGATCTCAGCTCACTGCAACCTCTGCCTCCCAGGTTCAAGCAATTCTCCTGCCTCAGCCTCCCCAGTGGCTGGGATTACAGGCACATACCACCACACCCAGATAATTTTTTTGTACTTTTTTAGTAGAGACGGGGTTTCACCATGTTACCCAGGCTGATCTCAATCTCCTGACCTTGTGATCCACCCGCCTCGGCATCCCAAAGTGCTGGGATTAGAAGCATGAGCCACTGCACCCAGCCCATGTTTGTAATTTTTATACTACTATTGCATTGCCCATTATAGAGGCATCTAATTCCTACCAGCAACACGGGAGACTACATTTCTCCCCATTCTTCCCCAACATAGTGTGTTACCAAGTAATTTTAGTTTTGACAATCCAAGTAGTTATTAGTGCAGTGTTAATTTGAACTTCTCCTACTATGAAGGAAGTTGAGCATATTTTCATATATTTAAGAGCTGTTTTTATTTCCTTTTCATTGACTTATTTGCTCAAATCTGTTGCCTATTTTTTTTTTCTATTAGGTGGTTGCTTTTATGGAATTGTTAGGAAAATTAGCCCAACGTAGAGTAGTAAATATTTTCTTCAAGTTTATAATTTTATTTTTAGCTTATGGTAGTTGTTTAATGCAGAATATTTTATTTTTATGAAAGCAAACATATTGACCTTTCTTCTATGGATTCTGGATTTTTTGGGTCATATTTAGAAAGACCTTCACCACATGAAACTTTAAAGAAATTCTCGTACAGTGTCTTTGTAATTTTACTAATTTTTTGGATGCTTTCAAGTCTTTGATTTAGTTTGAATTTATCTCAGTGTATGGTGTGAAGTATAAAGTCAATTTAATTCTTTCCAAATGGCTACAGGGTTGTCTTAAAACCTTTATAGAGCAATTCATTTAGAACTTTCAACTGCCTACCTTTGCATATTTTCGGCTTCCTCGATGGTCTCAGGCAAAGCTTTCCCTTTAGTTTCTGGAAGCAACAGCACCAGACCTCCAGCAACCAAGCCAAGCACGCCTGAAAGCCAAACAGATGAATATCACATTAAGAACTGAAAAACTCAAGGTCTATAATTAGAGTTTCCCTTATTTTTGTTTAAAACATTTTTTTTGGCGTTTTCCTATACTTATTTACAGATTCCTTTGCCATCTCTGACTGCTGTATTTTCCATTATAAATATTATACCAGTTCCAAACTCCATTGAATTACTATTCCTAATAGGGAAATGAAATACTTAACATTTTGAGTCAAGGTTATTCTAGGGTAGAGGACATTGCCACCATATTAAGATACTTTGGAGTTAGAAAATAACTCTGCAAAAAATTAACTGTATGAAAAGGAGGACCGTAACCCTGCCAGTTTAAATCACTTAGTAAGGAAAATAAGTCAGAAACTTGGATCATTTCTAGCAAATAAAAGTAATGAATTATGTATCTATTACTATGTAAGAGCACTAAAAAGTATAGCCAGGATTTTAGTTAAAATTCAGGTGTTCATTAAATTCCCATTATTCCTCTTTTTCTTTGTCTCTAGCTATAATCTTTAATAATAAACACTTACATGTTTTTGTTTCTTTAGATTCTGATAAAAGTTTTGATCTTTTAAAGTTGTATTTATCTGTGTTTCACAATAATAGAATACAGAAAATAGGACGTGGGTTCTTTACTAGTTTTGAGGTCTCAAAACACTGCATGCCAGTCTCTATTTTTACACCCTCAGAAAATGGCTGAATTAGAAGCTGCAAGGCACAGATCCCAAGCTCTGAGGGCCTGGGCTCCAACTCTGGCCCCTCACATACTGGTCTCAAGGCCTTGGGAAGTTCTGTAATCTTTCTGATGCTCCAGACATTCCTATATAAATTGGGATAACATACTGTCAAGTCAAGTTTAGCCTACAGCTGCCTCCTTACATATTTTAAGTTTGGCCTAAAGGTTTCTCTATACATTGTGAACTATAACCTAGATGGAATGGTAAACACACTATAGCCTACTCTTGTGCCAATTAAAACCACCTTTGCAAAATTATGACTGAGACAGTGAAAGAGATCTAACTTAATCGACTTCATCTTGCTTCTAACCTCCAAGCTGTCCTTGTCATTCTTGGGTATAGGCTGAACTAACTTTGGGAGAAACTTAGTTTATAGATTAAAACAAAGATGACCACAGTGAAAGGAGACCTCTTTGTTGCCTGGGGACTAGGTTGCCTTTGTAGGACTAACATTAGCCACAACATAAGAAATTATGGTTTAGGAGTCATGCAGTTGGAGTCTACAAGATTCTGACCCTTTCTAAACTGCTGCTAAAATCAGTGCTTGAGGTATTTTGCAGACCCTGCACTCGATGGATCAGCTGACACCACCCAAATTGATAAACTGGCTTATCTGATCTTGTGGCCCCCAGCAAGAACTGACTCAGTGCAAGAAGACAGCTTTGACTCCCTATGATTTCATCCCTGACCAATCAGCACTGCCGGCTCACTGGCTTCCCCCATCCACAAAGTTATGCTTAAAAACTTTGCTCCCCAAATGCTCAGGAGACTGATTTGAGTAATAATAAAACTCCAGTCTCCCACACAGCCGGCTCTGTGTGAATTACTCATTCTCTATTGCAATTCCCCTGTCTGGAGAAATTGACTGTCTAGGCAGCAGGCAAGGTGAACCCCTTGGGTGGTTACAAAATCACCAAGTTTTAGCCAGTCAAATGCGGCCAACTGTTCAAACCATGTTCAAATAAGGCAAACGCTAAGCTGTAACCAATCCCATTATTGCTGTACCTCACTTCCGATTTGTGTACGTGATTTTCTTTTTCTGTCCATAAATCTTTCACCGTGTGGTTGTGTTGGAATCTCGGAGCCTACTCTGGCTCAGGAGGCTGCCTGATTCTCGAATCATTCTTTGCTTAATTAAACTCTTAAAAATTTAATTCAGCAGAAGTTTTTCTTTAACAATAACACCTCACAAATGTAAGCTAAAAATAAAATTCGGAGATCCCCAACTGATTGAATTGAACTGAAAAACTTCAAGGTTTTTCACCCCCACCCCTTCCCATTCAAGCCCTGATGGAAAGGGGTGGGGGTCAGACATATCTCATTATACCCTCTCCCTTTTGGAGTTCAAGCACAACTCACCAGTGTTAACATTAAAACATATCTTAAGACTGACACAACAGACTCTTTGTAGCAATAAGATAGCAAATTCCAGCCTGACCATAGAATAATATCACATGACAGACAAAAAAAATTAAAATATTTTACCCCAAAATATATTTCTTTGCCCTATTTTGAAATGGCCTGGCAAAGCCATCTTTTGTGGAGAGAATTTGCATCTGTAAAGAATCTCTATTAACATAACTAGATCTTTCCCTTTCCAGACCCTCCCAATCCTGAAGAGATTAACTGAGAGTCTAGCACCTTTTAAAGGTCTGTATAGGAAACATTTGCCATTGATTGTCTCAAAGGGTACCACCTATGACACTTCATCTACATAATAAGAGCCTTGGTTTCCACAACCACTTATCTTAACTCAGGCACTCTTTTCTATTGATTCCGGATCTTCAGATAATAACTTAACTCTTTCAAGCAATTGCCAATCAGAAAATCTTTGAATCCACCTATGACCTGGAAGCCCCTGCTTTGTGTTGTCTTGCTTTTCTGGACCAAACTAATGGATACCTCACATGTATTGATGGATGGCTTTTGTCTGCTTAATACGTATAAAACCAAGCTGTAATCCAACTACCTTGGACACATGTTCTCAGGACCTCTTGAGACTGTGCCTCAGGCAAGTCACTCATATTTGGTCAGAATATGGTCACTCATATTTGGCTCAGAATAAACTCTTCAAATATTTTACAGAATTTAGCTTTTTTCCTCAACATGTCAGAGGCATTTGAAACACAACAACTTTATCTTGAATAGGGACTGGGTAAAATAAGGCTGAGACTTACAGGGTTGCATTCCCAGACAGTTAGGCACTCTAAGTCACAGGATGAGATAGGAAGTCAGCACAAGATACAGCTCATGAAGACCTTGCTGGTCAAACAGGCTGCAGTAAAGCCGGCTATAACCCACCAAAACCAAGATGGCAATGAGAGGGACCTCTGGTTGTCTTCATTGCTACACTCCTACCAGTACTGTGACAGTTTACAAATGCCATGGCAACATCAGGAAGTTACCCTATATGGTCAAAAAACAGGAAACTCATTAATAACCCACGTTTTGCTTAGCATATAATCAAGAAATAACTATAAAAATGGGCAACTAGCAGCCCTCAGGGCTGCTCTGCCTGTGGAGTAGCCATTCTTTATTCCTTGACTTCCTTAATAAAGTTGCTTTCACATTATTCTATGGATTTGCCCTGAATTCTTTCATGTGTGAGATCCAAGAACCCTCTCTTGGGGTCTGGATCGGACACCTTTCCAATAACATCTTTCTGGTGAACCCTGAAGGGAGGATACTGAGGAGACCTCCCCTCCGCCAGCGCAAAGGAAACAGACTGCAGCACTGATTAATTAACTTTGGGTAAGTGCTGGCGTACCCAGGTAAAGGACGTGATTGGGTTAGAGGCCCAATTTAGGGGAGTTAGAGTCTCTTCTAAGACAGAGAGGGTTAAAAGTCCCTCTTAATAAAAGGCAAAGACACTTGACTGAACTTGGGTTTGAGGACTAACTTAGAAAGGTTAGAGTCTTTCCTAAGACTGAGGGGATTAGAGGTCCCTCTCAGTAAAGTCCCTCTCAGCTAAGAACTAGTTTGGCACTATGGGATGTTAACTGCTATTTTCTTTGAATTAATTTCCCTTGCACTCTGCTGATGTCTATGAGTGACAGGATTAGGCATATACAGGATCATAGAAACATGGATAGTAATTGTCAGGCCTCTGAGCCCAAGCTAAGCCATCATATCCCCTGTGACCTGCACGTATATATCCAGATGGCCTGAAGTAACTGAAGAATCACAAAAGAAGTGAAAATGGCCTGTTCCTGACTTAACAGATGACATTACCTTGTGAAATTCCTTCTCCTGGCTCATCCTGGCTCAAAAGCTCCCCCACTGAGCACCTTGTGTCCCCCACCCCTGCCCACCAGAGAACAACCCCCTTTGACTGTAATTTTCCATTACCTACCCAAATCCTATAAAACGGCCCCACCCCTATCTCCCTTCGCTGACTGTCTTTTTGGACTCAGCCCACCTGCACCCAGGTGAAATAAACAGCCTCATTGCTCACACAAAGCCTGTTTGGTGGTCTCTTCACACCGACACCAGTGAAATTTGGTTCCGCGACTCGGATCGGGGGACCTTTCTTGGGAGATCAATCCCCTGTCCTCCTGCTCTTTGCTCTGTGAGAAAGATCCACCTACGACCTCTGGTCCTCAGACTAACCAGCCCAAGGAACATCTCACCAATTTTAAATCTGGTAAGCGGCCTCTCTTCACTCTCTTCTCCAACCTCTCTCACTATCCCTCAACCTCTTTCTTCTTTCAATCTTGGCACCACACTTCAATCTCTCCCTTCTCTTAATTTCAGTTCCTTTCCTTTTCTCGTAGAGACAGAGATGATGCATTTTATCCGTGGACCCAAAGCTCCAGCACCGGTCACGGACTTGGGTTTAATCATGTGGGGATGCCTGCCTGATTATTTACCCACATTTCATTGGTGTCTGATCACCGCGGGGATGCTTGCCTTGGTCATTCACCCACATTCCTTGGTGGCAAGTGAATTACGGGGACGCCTGCTTTGGCTGCTCACCCACATTGCAGCCCAGGGCTGCTCACCCAACCCCTTCTCTCCATGTACCCACCCCTTCTCCACTTTCCTGGGGGGCAAGCACCTCCCACCCCTTTTACACTTTTCTGGGAGGCAAGCACCCCCCACTCCTTCTCTCTGTGTCTCTATTCTCTCTTTTCTCTGGGCTTGCCTCCTTCATTATGGGCAACCTTCCACCTTCCATTCCTCCTTCTTCTCCCTTAGCCTGCATTCTCAAAAACTTAAAACCTCTTCAACTCTCAGCTGACCTAAAATCTAAGCATCTTATTTTCTTCTGCAACACTGCTTGACCCCAATACAAACTCGACAGTGGTTCCAAATAGCCAGAAAATGGCACTTTTGATTTTTCCATCCTACAAAATCTAGATAATTCTTGTCGTAAAATGGGCAAACGGTCTGAGGTCCCTGACATCCAGGCATTCTTTTACACATTGGTCCCTCCCTAGTCTGTTCCCAATGCAACTCATCCCAAATCTTGCTTCTTTCCCTCCTGCCTGTCCCCTCAGTCCCAACCCCAATCTTCACTGAGTCTTTCCAATCTTCCTTTTCTACAGACTCATCTGACCTGCCCCCTCCTCACCAGGCTGCTCCTTGCCAGGCTACTCCTTGCCAGGCCGAGCTAGGTCCCAATTCTTCCTCAGCCTCTACTCTCTGACCCTATAATTCTTTTTTCACTTCCCCTCCTCATACCCGGTCTGGCTTACAGTTTCATTCCACAACCAGCCCTCCCCTACCTGCCCAGCAATTTCCTCTTAAAAAGGTGGCTGGAGCTAAAGGCGTAGTCAAGGTTAATGTTCCTTTTTCTTTATCTGACCTCTCCCAAATCAGTTAGCATTTAGGCTCTTTTTCATCAAATATAAAAACCCAGCCCGGTCCATGGCCCTTTTGGCAGCAACCCTTAGACTGTTTACAGCCCTAGACCCTGAAGGGTCAGAAGGCCATCTCATTCTAAATATGCATTTCATTACCCAGTCAGCTCCTGACATTAGAATAAAGCTCCAAAAATTAAATTCCAGCCCTCAAACCCCAGAACAGGACTTAATTAACCTCGCCTTCAAGGTGTACAATAATAGGGTAGAGGCAGCCAAGTAGCAATGTATTTCTGAATTGCAATTCCTTGCCTCCACTGTGAGACAAACCCCAGCCACATCTCCAGCACACAAGAACTCCAAATGCCTGAACTGCAGCTGCCAGGGGTTCCTCCAGAACCTCCTCCCCCAGGAGCTTGCTACAAGTGCCAGCAATCTGGCCTCTGGGCCAAGGAATGCCTGCAGCCTGGGCTTCCTCCTAAGCCATGTCCCATCTGTGCAGGACCCCACTGGAAATTGGACTGTCCAACTTGCCCCGCAGCCAGTCCTAGGGCGCCTAAAGCTCTAGCCCAAGGCTCTCTGACTGACTCCTCCCCAGATCTGCTCAGCTTAGCAGCTGAAGACTGATGCTGACCAATCACCTTGGAAGCCCCCTGGACCATGATGGACACTGAGCTTTGGGTAACTCTTATGGTGGAGGGTAAGTCCGTCCCCTTCTTAATCAATACGGAGGCTACCCACTCCACATTACCTCCTTTCCAAGGGCCTATTTCCCTTGCCTCCATAACTGTTGTGGGTATTGATGGCCCAGCTTCAAAACCCCTTAAAATTCCCCCACTCTGGTGCCAACTTGGACAACATTCTTTTATGCACTCTTTTTTCAGTTATCCCCACCTGCCCAGTTCCCTTATTAGGCCAAGATATTTTAACCAAATTATCTGCTTCCCTGACTATTCCTGGACTACAGCCACATCTCATTGCCGTCCTTCTTCCCAACCCAAAGCCTCCTTTGCGTCTTCCTCTTGTATCCCCCAACCTTAACCCACAAATATGGAATACCTCTACTCCCTCCCTGGCAACCGATCACATGCCCATTACTATCCCATTAAAATCTAATCACCCTTACCCTACTCAGCGCCAATATCTCATCCTGCAGCACGCTTTAAAAGGATTAAAGCCTGTTATCACTCACCTGCTACAGCATGGGCTTCTAAGACCTATAAACTCTGCTTACAATACCCCCATTTTACCTGTCCTAAAACCAGACAAGCCTTACAGGTTAGTTCAGGATCTGCGCCTTATCAACCAAATTGTTTTGCCTATCCACCCCGAGGTGCCAAACCCATATACTCTCCTATCCTTAATACCTCCCTCCACAACCCATTATTCTGTTCTAGATAAACCTAGCTGACCCCATAAATCCTAAATCCTTTCCCCACTCCCCTTTCCATTCCTTAAAAAACAGCCCTAAAAGCTGCTCCTACGCTGGCTCTCCGTAACTCTTCACTCCCTTTTCATTACATACAGCTGAAGTGCAGGGCGGTGTGGTCAGAATTCTTATACAAGGACCAGGACTGTGCCCTGTAGCCCTTTTATCCAAACAACTTGACCTTACTGTTTTAGCCTAGCCCTCATGTCTGCGTGCGGTGGCTACCACTGTGTTAATGCTTTTAGAGGCCCTCAAAATCACAAACTATGCTCCACTCACTCTCTACAGTTCTCATAATTTCCAAAATCTATTTTCTTCCTCTCACCTGGCTCCTTCAGCTATACTCACTCTTAGTTGAGTCTCCCACAATTACCATTGTTCCTGGCCTGGACTTCAATCCGGCCTCCCACATTATTCCCGATACCACACCTGACCCCCATGACTGTATCTCTCTGATCCACCTGACATTCACCCCATTTCCCCATATTTCCTTCTTTCCTGTTCCTCACCCTGATCACACTTGGTTTATCAATGGCAGTTCCACCAGGCTTAATCGCCACACACCAGCAAAGGCAGGCTATGCTATAGTATCTTCCACATCTATCATTGAGGCTACCGCTCTGCCCCCCACTATCTCTCAGCAAGCTGAACTCATTGCCTGAACTTGGGCCCTCACTCTTGCAAAGGGACTACAAATCAATATTAATACTGACTCTAAATATGCCTTCCATATTCTGCACCACCATATGGGCAGCAAGAAATTTCCTCACTATGCAAGGGTCCTCCATCATTAATGCCTCTTTAAAAAAAACATTTCTCAAAGCTGCTTTACTTCCAAAGGAAGCTGGAGTCATTCACTGCAAAGGCCATCAAAAGGCACCAGATCCCATCGCTCAGGACAATGCTTATGCTCATAAGGTAGCTAAAAAAGCAGCCATCAAAAGGCATCAGATCCCATCACTCAGGACAATGCTTATGCTGATAAGGTAGCTAAAAAAGCAGCTAGCATTCCAACTTCTATCCCTCACGGCAGTTTTTCTCCTTCTCATCTGACCACTCCCACCTACTCCCCCACTGAAACTTCCACCTATTAATCTTTTCCCACATAAGGCAAATGGTTCTTGGACCAAGGATCTCCTTCCAGCCTCAAAGGCCCATTCTATTCTGTCATCATTTCATAGTCTCTTCCATGTAGGTTACAAGCCACTAGCCCATCTCTTAGAACCTCTCATTTCCTTTCCATCGTGGAAATCTATCCTCAAGGAAATCACTTCTCAGTGTTCCATCTGCTATTCCACTACTCCCCAGGAATTTCTCAGGCCCCCTCCCTTCTCTACACATCAAGCTCGGGGATTTGCCCTGCCCAGGACTGGCAAATTGACTTTACTCACATGCCCCGAGTCAGGAAACTAAAATACCTCTTGGTCTGGGTAGACACTTTCACTGGATGGGTAGAGGCCTTTTCCACAGGATCTGAGAGGCCACCGCGGTCATTTCTTCCCTTCTGTCAGACATAATTCCTCGTTTTGGCCTTCCCACCTCTATACAGTCTGATAACGGACCAGCCTTTATTAGTCAAATCATCCAAGCAGTTTCTCAGGCTCTTGGTATTCAGTGGAACCTTCATACCCCTTATCGTCCTCAATCTTCAGGAAAGGTAAAATGGACTAATGGTCTTTTAAAAACACACCTCACCAAGCTCAGCCTCCAACTTTAAAAAAAGGACTCTGTCAAGAATAGAGCCCCAAAACTCACCAACCAAACAAGTAATTACACTGAACCCCCTTGGACACTCTCTAATTGGATGTCCTGGGTCCTCCCAATTCTTAGTCCTTTAATACCTATATTTCTCCTTCTTTTATTTGGACCTTGTGTCTTCTGTTTAGTTTCTCAATTCATACAAAACTGCATCCAGGCCATCACCAATCATTCTATATGACAAATGCTCCTTCTAACAACCTTACCGCAAAATCTTCCTTCAGCTTAATCTCTCCCACTCTAGGTTCCCACGCTGCCCCTAATTCCACTTGAACCAGCCCTGAGAAACATCACTCATCATCTCTCCATACCACCCCCCAAAATTTTCACCACCCCAAAACTTTACCAATATTTTGTTTTTTGTTATTTTTCTTATTAATATAAGGAGACAGGAATGTCAGGCCTCTGAGCCCAAGCTAAGCCATCATATCCCCTGTGACCTGCACGTATACATCCAGATGGCCTGAAGTAACTGAAGAATCACAAAAGAATTGAAAATGGCCTGTTCCTGCCTTAACTGATGATATTACCTTGTGAAATTCCTTCTCCTGGCTCATCCTGGCTGAAAAGCTCCCCCACTGAGCACATTGTGACCCCCGCCCCTGCCTGCCGAGAACTACCCACTTTGACTGTAATTTTCCTTTACCTACCCAAATCCTATAAAACGGCCCCACCCTATCTCCTTTCACTGACTCTCTTTTCGGACTCAGCCTGCCTGCACCCAGGTGAAATAAACAGCCTTGTTACTCACACAAAGCCTGTTTGGTGGGCTCTTCACACGGACACGAGTGAAAGTTATTTCTTCCTAAGAGGGACGCTTGAGAGCTGATAGGACTGCTGGAAAAGATCCCTTCGCTACCGACAAGTGGTCACCTGAACAGTGTTGCTGTAATGGGTAGGTCTTTCTCTGGCCTCCCTGAGCACCTCTCCTTCCCTACCCTGCCACAGGAGGAGCTGCCTCTGCCGCCCCACCAGGCAATGCTTTTCTCCCTTTCTCTCCTTTCTCTTTTCTATTTTTTCTGTTACTCAGGGTAACTGTCTGCTCTTTCATTGTGCCCAGAGACCACATGTTGAAAAATGTCCTTGGGAGCTTGAACTTGTAACCACATGGCAGTTCTTTCTCTTGGTTTCCACCATCCAACAGATAGGAATTTGGGGGTTCATGTCATACTTATCCCTAAAAATTATCTTGAACAGTTAAAAGACTTTGCAAGCTCAGAATTGGCTGCTCTAAAATCCTTCTGGGAAGAACAACGGAAACCAGCCAATGCTGTAGCTCAATAGCTAAGGCTTCACCACTTTACAATGGTGGCCCAGGGTTCAATCCTGGCTTAGGGAATGAATCCTTTCTGGTTTAAAATCTGTATAACCTTTACCACTGGTTAATTCTCTTCCTCTCCACAAACCATCTTGAACTTTCCTTTCTCTGAGCAAAAAATATCGGCTGTTTGGCATGGCTAAAGTCAGGTAATAAGATATTTAAAAGGATTTGAGTGCTATGGTTAAAAGTCAGTTCGTTCAAGCTCTAACAACCTGGAACTCCTTGGGAAAAACAGAGGAGACATCAAAGACCCCCTTTTGGTAAAACCTCTGTTTTCCTCATAAAGCCCAAGGAATTAAAGTGGATAGATCCATCTCAAAATCTAAGGGTCTGTTCTATTTTTCATTGCATTATCTGATGTTTTTGACTTGGAGGGTATCAGAAATTACTGTACATTATGAGAGAGCTTTGATGTGTGACTAGGTAGGAAATATAGTTTCAGGGATAGCTAATGGCAGTTATGGGAAGATCCTCAGCTCTTTGCAAGTTTACATTAGAAAAGCATGCTCTTGGCCACCTAGAAGTTATGAAAATGTCCCCATTCCCCACTGACAGAAAAGATTCCTATAGGAAATGGGCTGATTTCCTCTTTTTGGGATAGAGGATATGATATGAAAATGAGACCCTTAATTTCGGGGAATCTGTTTTTGCCTTTCAGCTGTGTCTGCTTAATAGGCCCTAGAAGCTGCATACTTTGAAGAGAAACTTAAAGTAGCAAATGAAAAATTTTACAAGTACTGACTCTTCTGTCTGTGAATTTATATGTGCTGTGTGTGTGATATGAAAGAGTTTTGATTAATAGGTTTAAAAATAATAAGAGCTTAAGTCAAATATTCTTGGCAGAAAAGTAAAAAGTGTAATGCTTTTTAGTTCATGTGACTTAAGTAATCCTTGGGAAATAAAAACAGTTGTACATGCTAGGTATGTAAAAAAAGTGAAATGTATTTTTGGTAAAAGATTATAAGAAGTCATAGAAATATGGCTTTTTCTGCCTAGATTAAAGGGTTAAAGGATTGTTTAAAGTTAAATAAGATAAAGCTGAAGGTTTCAACAAGTTGTGGAGGATTTGTGAAAAATTAATCATGTAAAAGAAATTCTGTGTGTGAATATATTGGCTAAAGTTAAAGGGGTATCATTCAGTTTTTCCATAAATTGAACATTAGGATAAAAGCACAATAGGTTTTTCTTACAGCACTGATCTGCTCTTTAATAAAAAGTTTGTAAAGAGTTATAAAAGGTTTATGAGAATCCTACCTTATGGTCAAACATTAAAATTGGGTAGATATGTCTATGAAGGTTTAACATTAATAGTACACTAATGTAAAAGTGAAATTTGACTTATGTAGTATAAAAGTCATACAGGAAGCATTGTCAAACATAAAATGGTGTTTGGCTGTCTTTGGGCTCTATTTGTATAAATACATTAATGGTATGTGTTCCAAAATTATATGAAACTCCTATAATTCTGATAGGACTTAGTGTACATTATCAGTAATAATTGTAATTGCTATGTTAAATTAATGTGTGCCACAGAAGTAACATATTTATTTGTCAATTGTGTTTTTGACTGTGGCTGCCCTAAGACTTTACCATCCACAGACAATTGCTGTCTTGTGTTGATCCTCTTCAAAAGGTGGTTTTATAATCAACTATAGGACTTTAACAGGTATTCTTGAAAGCAGGTTTCTGATAACTTTGGAGATTGTGACATTAGAATAGAGGAAAATACTTTCAGGACTCTCATGGAGAGGTGAAATGTTCATGTATATCAAACAAAGCAGGAGTTAACTGCATGGACTGAATAAAAGACCGAAGTAGTCTTTTTTAATTTTTTGCTTAAAATGTTGCTGATCCTTTGTTTTGTTTTTTCAGAGTCAAGGAAACTTTTCTTTTGAGCTATTAGTATTTACAGCTTGTAGCAATTAAGTCAAGTATATTCCTGTGAAAAACTTTGGAGCACATTTGTTTCTCTCTACCTGATTTATCCAGAATTTGGAGATTATTTGTGAATACTCTTAACTTATGGCAATCTAGTTATTTGCATAAGTGCAATAAGAATCTGTTTTCTTTTGCAACAGGACACAGTTGGAGAAACTGGTTATTTTTACCAAGGCTTTGACTGGAATGTTGTGCTTTCCTTTAAGAAATCAAACTTAACTGGTAGAGCCAATAAAAGCCCCCTGGGAAAACTGACATCATACCTTGTCTACATAGTCCCTGTACAGGGTTCCTGACCTGTGGTAAGTAAAATATGTCACTTTCTGACAGACCCAGGAGCCTGAGTTACCTAGGGACCTCAAGAGGAGAGGCATTTACTCAACTTATTGGTATTAGAGGGTACAAACCCATGGCTGGGCTTGGCTTTGAAAAAAAAATTCTTATCTGAGATTCCTTTTATGGAACAAAGTTTTGTCAAAGCCAATTTAAAAAGTCTATGTGAAAAATAATTATTTTTGCTGCACTTTATACAAATAATCAGGCCAAGTACAATAAAGCAAATCAGTCCTACCATGATTTGTCTTTAGCAAAAATGGGAAACTGGAGAGAGAAAAATTATGTTTCAAGAACAATGGTATAGCTGTTATTATATTCTAGTCTCATCAGTTGTTTTAAGCTTTTCTTCCTGCACTTTAGATGTGACCCTGCTCATTCCAACCAATGATTCCTGCAGCTCAGAAGAAACAAGAGGGATGGGTAATATTAAAATCTGGATGAATATTCTAATTCTGGGCTCATTGGAATCAGGTAGTGACCCCATATCAGCATGGTTTCAACAATTGCCAGGTTCATGGAAAGCCTTCTAATTTAGTTTGCTTGGGATAATTTTGCTTATTTTTCTTTACTGTTGTGGAACATATTGCCGTTGTACTCTTTGTGTAGGAATACACAAAGGGTTGTGCAGGATAAGCTTACCAAATGTTTTCTTAAATTAAACTCTTATTAATCTTTCAGATATCACTTTTTGTCAGAACTCAGAGTTATGAATGGCCCTCACCATACTGATGCTTTCTGACTGAGCTCCTCTCTACCCTGAATACAAGAGACCCTAATAGTTAATCAGAAATATCATCACCCTTAATCAGAATGAAAAAGTTACAGAAGATGGATCTTTGTCTCTCTGCAACCATTAAGATTAAGAGTTCTCTTACAAAAGGGAATGGGGAAATCTCAGAGGCGTTTGAACCAGAGAAATTTATCTTGAAGAGGGGCTGGGTAAAATAAGGCTGAGACTTACAGGGCTGCATTCTCAGACAGTTAGGCATTCTAAGTCACAGGATGAGATAGGAAGTTGGCACAAGATACAGGTCATAAAGACCTTGCTGATCAAACGGGCTGCAATAAAGAAGCTGGCTACAACCCACCAAAACCAAGATGGCAATGAGAGTGACCTCTGGTTGTCCTCACTGCTACACTCCCACCAGTGCCATGACAGTTTACAAATGCCATGGCAACATCAGGAAGTTACCCTATATGGTCTAAAAACGGGAAACTCATAAATAATCTACACTTTGCTTAGCATATAATTAAGAAATAACCATAAAAATGGGCAACAAGCAGCCCTCAGGGCTGCCCTGCCTATGGAGCAGCCATTCTTTATTCGTTTACTTTCTTAATAAACTTGCTTTCACATCACTCTATGAACTCGCCCTGAATTCCTTCTTGTGTGAGATCCAAGAACCCTCTCTTGGGGTCTGGATTGGGACCCCTTTCTGGTAACAGAGACAGGCTTGTTATGAGGCTGAAATGAATTAATATTGTCAAAGGCTTAGAATAGTGCCTGGCACATGGTATATACAGTGGAAGTGCCTATTAAATAATTAACCTCTCAAAATGTCTCCAAGCCTCCCAAGATTCACTTGGTTATTGTATTGTAAGTAATGCAAACAAGAAACACATTCAGCTGGCATCTGAATCTCTGAAGTGAGTGAATCATGATGAATACAACTGATTAATACAATTACCATTCATTTGGCATTTTATATTTGCAAAGACAGGCCTAGTTAACCAGAATAATTCTTGTTGATTTTTCCAGTACTCTTTCAGCCAGGATTTTCCAGTGTGTTGACTTTCAGTCTTCTTTGATTATCGTTTTATGGCTATTTCAAGACCACAATTAGCACACCATTATTGTGTGGAAAAGAAAGAGAAAGAAGTTAAAATGAAAAACTATTAGGTTTTCTTTCCACTAGCTACTCATACTAAAGGTTAGTGAGGGAAGAATATGAAATTACTTTCAAGAATAAAATTAGAATTGTCTTTGAGTTTACTTTAAATATTGAAATGTAGTTATAATCCTGTATCTTTCCTGCAGGAAGGTGTCAGGCAGGAACAAGGGTCAATAAAGTACTATTTGTTAAATAGTACTTAGAGAAACATGAAGTTGTCAAAGTTGTTTGAACCAGAGTGACTCCGTCTTGGATAGGGGCTGGGTAAAATGGGACTGAGACCTACTGGGCTGCATTCCCAGGAGGTTAGGCATTCTTAGTCACAGGATGATAGGAGGTCAGCAAAAGACACAGGGTCACAAAGACCTTGGTGATAAAACAGGAAGTGGTAAAGAAGCTGGCCCAAACCCACCAAAACTAAGATGGCGATGGAAGTGACCTCTGGTCATCCTCACTACTCATTATACACTAAGTATAATGCATTAGCATGTTAAAAGACACTCCCACCAGCACCATGACAGTTTACAGATGCCAGATGCCATGGTAATGTCCAGAAGTCACCCTATATAGTCTGAAAAGGGGAGGAACCCTCAGTTCCAGGAACTGCCCATCCCTTTCTTGGAAAACTCACGAATAATCCACTCCTTGTTTAGCATGTAATCCAGAAGTAACTATAGGTTACTCAACTGAGCAGCCCATGCTGCTGTTCTGCCTATGGAGTAGCCATTCTTTATTCCTTTACTTTCTTAATAAACTTGCTTTCCTTTTACTCTATGGATTGACCTCGAATTCTTTCTTGTGCAAGATCCAAGAACCCCCTCTTGGGGTCTGGGTCAGGACCTCTTTCCAGTAACGAAGTAACCATCTGCTATCCAGAAATGTCCTGCTGACCCATTAGTCACCCACTGTCCACCTAAGGGAGTGGCCAAGATTGAGTGGTCTCTAAGTTCCTCCATGGCAGGAAGGAGGACAGAGGGTTTGATGGGTACCTCCTCACGATGAAAAGAGGGTTCTGAGGACAGTTTCCTTAGCCAGTGTTGGGGGAGAAAGAAATAGGGGTCACATATGTCTCAGGAGTAGCACCAGCTACTCTGTGGCCAAGTTATCTCAGGATAAAGAGCTTGTGCTCTGTCAACTTTGGCCATCTTATTGCTATTAAACTGGATCATGGAGGAATTCATTGCATCTGTTTTGCAGGTAAGTTCCATCAGTGGTTTGGAACTTTTGCTGGCAGATCTAGAGTGGTGGAAAATTTTCCCCCTCACAAATTCCGTGAGAAGAAGGGGAAGAAAAGGAATGAGCAGGGTAGCTGTGTGGGGCATTGGGCAGCCTTAGGAGTGAAGTGGTGGGAGCTTCCCCTCATAACGGAAATGAGTGACTGAGGAAAATGTCCCAGTCAGTCGAGGTTTATTAAGTCAGCTTTAGGGCATGTCCCTGAAAAGCAATGAGCCACAGACACATCTGTGGCTGTTTTTACAAAGAGGCTTTCAGGAGGTTGGTATTTATACATTTCCTTAAAGTAGGGAGGCAGGTAGGGAGAGGGGCAGGTAGGCCATAGAGGAATGGTTCCATCCTTGTGAGACTTTAACTAGTGCCCAGTTAAATTTACATTTTACATATGATAAGGTGAATGTTTAAAGAGAAAATGGGAGTAAAAAAAAGAATCAATTATGCAGGCCTCTCTGAGTAGGTGGAGGAATGACTGATCTTGTCTTTATTCTGTACATTGGGAAATAAGCTTGCAATCAACATTATAAGTGTGGAATCAGCAGACTTTAGTTTAGAAGCTAAGCTTAGACTGTAGACCTCAAATTCTTGTCTACAGGAGGCCAGCAGAGAATTTACTTATGAATGACCTGCAGGGGTGGTCCTTTGTAGATAACTGAGGCATGATGTATAATGCTTGTAACAGCTATTCATCTGGAAGAGGGTGTTGCATGACTCAGCCTCCAGGCTTAGTCTTCCCTTTTGCATAAGGATTTTGGGGGTCCTGAGATTTTTAAATTTCCTTTCCCTTTACACCCTCATGTACATCTGAGAGTGAAATCTCTTCTTCTTCTCTTCCCCTAAATTGAGTGCTATATGCCCATGGGAAAAAGCATCACATATTCAATTAAAAGCAGCTCAGAATGGGTGTCAAAGGAGCCTGAAATGGGTGCATTGAGGTGTTCCAGTTAACCAGAGAAGGCTCAGTGCTGGTGTGTTCCTGCTGGCAGTAGCAGAAGGGAAGTGCTATGTGACGCTCCTGAAATCTAATTGCTCCAGGTGCATCGACACAGGTGCTCCATTATGCTGATGCATTTTCTTAATGTGGGTCTTTATTTCCTCTGGGTTTTGAAATTGCCTTTTGCAAAATTTTAACCCCCTTCTTTGAAGTAAGAAGTAAAAGGGCTTTGTGTTTTACCACCTCTGGGCATGGAGGAGTTAACTCTTTGACAGAGACCTCAGGAAGGGTGGAAATCAGCAGAGAGAGAGTTAGGGGCCTGCTGCTGGGAAACTTTCTTCCTTCTCATTCTTCTCTTCAACGTTCTGCCTCTATGGCAGGAGTCCCATACTTGAGTATTAGTAGTGACTGATAATATTATGAATACTGAACTAGTATTATTGATTAGTATTACTAATACTAATAATATTACTAATTACTAGGCACATCCAGGAAGAACGCAAGCCACAGACACATCATTACTACTATGAGTAGTAATTAGTAGTTACTAATAGGCATGACACCTGTTTTGAATGAAGTAGAAGCGAAGTGAAGGTCTCTAGAAAAATAAGTTTTCACTTAAAGACATCTGTGAAGATTTCTTACCGAAAACCATCAGCGGGAGCTCAAGCCAGATGTTAGTGAGCCGGTAGACCAGGAATGGCGTGATGATGCCACCAATGTCACACATTGAGGAACAGATGTGGATGCCAAGATTCCTAGAATGCAGGAAACTGATTTAACTTGTTAACTTATCACAGTGCAGTAGTTATCTCCCATCCACCCCTGAATAAACACTTCCTCAAATAATTAAAATGTTCAAGAGCTATAGTGTACACTGCTCAGGTGACGGGTGCACCAAAATCTCAGAAATCACCACTGAAGAACTTATTCATACAACCATATACCACCTGTTTCCCAGAAACCTATTGAAATAAAAAAAAAACACCAAAAATAAAATGTTCAAGAGTTTAAAAAAACATTCACGTTATTTTCAATGCACAATATTTTATATATATATATATATACATAATTCCATTCATATTCTGTCATTCTTGTTTTGTATAAACCTTAAAATTTTTTTAATGATGTGAGGAGCAATTGTTTCTTTTTACTTCCATCACCTGGCTTCCCTAAGCTGTTTCTATGGACCTGTTTGTGCTGTTCCACAACAATCTCCCCTGTAGCCATTGGGTAATCCCTGTCTTGCAATTCAATTTTCTGTTCTCACCATGGCCTCTGTATTTTACCCCAGCCTGCAAGTGTGAGAGGTGAACTGCTGGGCCTGGCTGGACCTTTACGTGTTCTTACCTTCCCTTACACTGTGTTTTGAAGGTAAGATATCCTTTGTCTGCACTTGTGGTGGTTCCAGCCAATGAACAAATGTCTCACCCACCCTCATCATTCTAAGGAAAATGCACTCACCTAATGAATGTGGGGTACAGCTCAGCATTGACCAGGCAGACTATCTCATAGGCCATTGTGATCCCCATTCTTCCCAAGCATGAGATAATAATTTTTAGCCATTGTAGATCTAAGAGGGAAAAGAACAGTACTTATCCGTATACAGATGATTCCTCATCTTCAGACAGTGCTCCAGAGTGGGACTGTAAGGACAAATTCCCCATCCCAGAATGGGACAAGAAAGAAAAATGACTTCTTCTATAGGCTCATGTTAATGTCAGCAGATTCTCACGTTTGTTCATCTTAACCTCAGACACAATGCTAATTCTCTCTTTTTTAAAAAAGACATTTTTTTTAGAGCAGTTTTAAGTTCACAGCAAAATGGAGAGGAAGGTACAGAGATTTCTCACATAACCTCTGCCCCCACACATGCATTCCACCCCCCACTGCCCATCATCGACATTCTCCACAGAGTGGTATGTTTGTTACTTGATGAACCTTCAGTGGCAACGATAATCACCCCAAATCCATAGCTGGCATTAGGGTTCACTCTTGGTGGTATACCTCCTGTGGGTTTGGACAAATGCATAATGACCTGTATCCACTATTTTAGTATCATATGGAATAATTTCACTGCCTAAAAATCCTCTGTGTTCTCTTAACTTTAGACCTCAGTTGTTAATGACAACAGAGTTATACCAGTTTCCAAAGCTGGGCCAACTTTAGTCTATAGAAGTCAAAGAAAGAGCAAAATATGGGCACATTTAAACAACTGCTAATAACAAAAGGATTCAAACGAAGCTCCATATTGCTAAAAGGATTCTCTTATCCAGGTATTTGTTCCCCTTCATTGAGGAAGCATTTTAAAAGGAAAAAAAGGAACTGAATAGTTATTTATGGATGGCATTTACTTACATTTTTCTCATTTATTCTGCAGGTTGATGCAGGGAGGTCAAGAGAGTCCCCAATTAACACCCAGGAAGGGCTGGAGTGAGACCTTGACCTGGGCCTGCTTTACCCAAGGCCCATGCTCTCTGCTCCAGGTCATCTTGATGGCCTGTAGCATGGGGCTGTGAAGTCTCTCTTGTTACATCACATCGAGGAAAAATTGGGTACAATTTTTCCTAAAGGGAGGCTGGCCATATGAATTTGCTCAGAAGGGTCCCAGATACTGCCCTCCAATTTGTCTTTCTAAATTGATTTGGATGACAAATTACATGGTTTTCCTATCAATGGGCCGTGACACTCCCTTTCTCCAGGGTCTTGGAGATAAGACTCCAACTTCACCTGAAACTTACCACCAGGTATAAAAACTGAGGCCAGACAGGCTGCCCCTGCAACCATATTTGATGCAGCCCAAGGGTAACGGCGTCCGATGCGGTCGATGGTGAGGATGATCATGAAGGCAGCTGGGAATTCAACCAGGGCAGAGTAGAAGAAATCCAGATAGATATTGTCACCTGCAAGGCCCATGTGCATGATGAGGCCCTGGTAGAGCACAGAGCTCGTGAACCTGAGCAAAGAGGAGAGTTCAGGTCAAGTCAAGCACCAAACACAGGGCACCAAAAAAGAGAGGCTTCTGGAAAACTAATGTGGATTGTAGGTCACCTTTCCCTGTGACCATCTCCTTGCTAGTCCCCCATCCCACTGCTTTTATAATCTCTGATCTACTTCAGTGGCTGGCTGTGGCTGGGTAGTTTCCAAAAACCAGGAGAAGGGAAGAAATTGGAATAGTTAGAACTAATTAGAAATTACGATAATGTTTCCTGGACAAATTGAAAGCCAATAAGAATGTCTTAATGGAATGATTTATTTTATTTATTTATTTTTTGAGACAGAGTCACTCTGTTGCCCAGGCTGGAATGCAGTGGTGCAATCTTGGCTCACTGCAAACTCTACCTTTCAGTTTCAAGTTATTCCCCTGCCTCAGCCTCCCTAGTAGTTGGGATTACAGACGTGTACCACCTGCTAATTTTTGTGCTTTTAGTAGACATGGGGTTTTGCCATGTTAACCAGGCTGGTCTTGAACTCCTGGCTTCATGTGATCTGCCTGCCTCGGCCTCCCAAAATGCTGGGATTCCAGGTGCGAGCCACTGTGCCTGGCCAATGGAATGATTTATTTAGTAAAACTATATCAAGTTATTAGTGGTTGTGAATTATTTCTCTCTTTGGGGTATTCTAGTGCAATTGGGATCGAAAGAACTGACTACTTAATTCAAATTTTAGGAAACCAGAAGTCCAAGTGAGTATGGCCTCCCTTCTTGATGACTTCTCTTCTGGCCTGTTACAAACAACATTTGGACAATGTTTCTAGTTTATTAACTAAACATAGTCATTACATGTAATGGAAAATATGAGGATAATCAACAAAAGTCACAATTACTCAGAAAAGGGAAGAAGGATAATGAGGCCGAATTTCAAAGCTGCCTCTCCTGTGCACTATTGTAAAGGTTGCTAAAGTAATTCCTGATGAGCTTTGCTTTTGTCAGTGATTGTAAATCTCCATTTGCCTGGGTGGAGATCCAATGTGCCCTGAAAAGATGCATTCCCCGCTAGAGAAAGCATGGCTTGAAGCTCTGAGAGCAGCCTGTAGATAGCAAACACAATAAAGATCAAGTCACTGGGCTGTGAAGCCACTGGAATTATTCTTGTTCAGAAATTTATTTTTTCTCCAGGTAGAAAAGAAAAAAAGGAAAGAAAAGGCAATCCCCCCACAACCCTGTTTTTTGTTTGTTTGTTTGTTTTTTTGCCAGTTCTGTACTACAATAGAGATCTACATGCATCATCAATTAAGTTATACCAATAGTTCTCTAGTTGGGCTATGCATTTGAATCACCTGGAGAATTAAAAAACTATTGGTTTCCAAGCCATACCCTAGACCAATTAAATCAGTATTTCTGGGGGTTTTGGCTTTGGTATTTTGTAAGCTCCCAGGTGATTCCAATGTGAAGCCGAGGTTGCCATTGCCTTGATCTGTGCTTAGGGGCCACACCGATCTTAATATTTGCCCAAGAAAAACACGATCAGGAAAACCTACCAGACACAACCCACATTGCTGGCCACCGTCAGTGCTAATACCGGGATGAGGTCATGTTTTCTTCCCTTCCTTACTATGGATGACTGTGATTAAAACAATTTGGAGGCATTTCAAAGTGAAAAATATTCCTTACCAGTTGTACATCAATATCATAGTATGTTTCCTTATCTGAGGAGTTCTGACCAAGTCAAGAAATGAAGGGTTCAATTTCTTGCCAGTTTCCTCTTCAAGTCTCAGGCGCTAAGAAAAGGAATAGAAAGGACGGCTTTGTATATTTAATGCTAGTGTCCCTCGGTCACATAGGGAATAACAATAATTTCTTACCCGTCCTGAGCGCCCATCTCATGCCCAGCACTAGAGCAAGCACTTTCCATACTGCGTCCCATTTCATTTTTTTTTTTTTTTTTTGAGATGGAATCTTGCTCTGTCACCCAGGCTTGAGTGCAGTGGTGCAATCTCGGCTCACTGCAACCTCCACCTCCTGGGTTCAAGCAATCCTCTGCCTCAGCCTCCTGAGTAGCTGGGATTACAGGCATGCACCACAATGCCCAGCTTTTTTTTTTTTTTTTTTTTTCCCCAAGACAGAGTCTTGCTCTATTGCCCAGGCTGGAGTGCAGTGGCACGATCTTGGCTCACTGAAACGTCTGCCTCCCGGGCTCAAGGAATTCTTCTGCCTCAGCCTCCTGAGTAGCTGGGATTACAGGCATCCGCCACCACGCCCAGCTAATTTTTGTATTTTTAACAGAGATGGGGTTTCACCATGTTGGCCAGGCTGGTCTCAAACTCCTGACCTAGTGATCTGCCCGCCTTGGCCCCTTAAAGTGCTGGGATTACAGGCATGAGCCACTGCGCCCGACCAATTTTTGTATTTTTAGTAGAGGTGGGGTTTTGCCATGTTGGCCAGGCTGGTCTCAAGCTCCCAACCTCAGATGATCTACCTGCCTCTACCTCCCAAAGTGATGGCATTACAGGTGTGAGCCACTGCACCTGGCCTATTTTCGAATAAGCTTAATCTTCTCTTTTCTACCCGCTGTGGAATGAAAATGTTTGAGGTCAACGTGGTGAGATCTACTAAAGGCAAACAATAAACACAGGTAATGAACACCTCTGTAACTGGATTCTATTTAAGAAGGCAGGGGATTGCTTAAAAGCTTTTCAGCCTGGTGCGGTGGCTCATGCCTGTAATCCCAGCACTTTGGGAAGCCGAGGCTGGTGGATCACCTGAGGTCAGGAGTTCGAGATCAGCCTAGCCAACATGGCGAAACTCTGTCTCTACTAAAAACACAAAAATTAGCTTGGCGTGGTGGTGCTCGTCTGTAATTCTGGCTACTAGGGAGGCTGAGGCAGGAGAATCGCTTGAACCTGGGAAGTGGAGGTTGCAGTGAGCCGAGATCGTGCCACTGCACTCCAACCTGGGCGACAGAGTAAGACTCCATCTCAAAAAAAAAAAAATCTTTTTGGACAATTTCTATCCAAAGAGTTTACAATTCTAAGAAATCATGTGTGTTTAAAGAACTGCTTTACTGATCTAAGAATCTGACCTGAGGATGGCGAATATGCAGATGATGGGGGTGTTGGGCACCTGGGCATAGGAGACTGGTGAAGGCTTAAGTTGCACAAGACAGAAGCTCCTCACGTGACCTTTAAATGATTTCTGGTTCTCTTTTAGTTTGATGGTTTCCACCCGTTTGAAATATTCTCCCACGGAACCACAAATCTTAGTATATAAAATTCTCTGTTGCATTCCGCTACAGGTAAGCCAAAATGCAAGGGGGTGGGTGCTTCCATGGTTCCCCGCTGAGATCATTGGCATGCATGAATCTTACCAGAGCCTCCCTTTTCTCCATCCCCTGTTTGATACTTAAGGCCCTGGCTCACCTGAAGGGAGGCGGGTAGAGATTTTCCATTTTTCTTTGCAATGTGCTTAATGATTCTCATGGCTTCAGCATTCTTATTCTGGGAGATCAGCCACCTGGGAGACTCAGGTATGCACCTAGGGTACAAGGTGAGCGGAGGGCAAATCTTACTGAATCCTCCTTACCCCATCCCCCATTTTTTTATAATCAGATTTCTCTGAGGATGTTAATACAGTTGGATCTCCAAAGAAAATAACACTCGTGTAGGGGGATATGTGGTTCTTTCCTCCCTCAAATGCTAAATCCCTCCTCAGGGATTTCTAAGCAGAAACGCAGGAAGCAAGCTGCAAAGCAGGGTGCGGCTGAACATCCAGCTCCTGTTGCAAGGAGGAGAGGCAGGTCCCTCAGGGTGGCCCTGGGCTTTGCAAAGGCCTGAGAACTGGCAGAGGGGTCAAGGACTGGATGCTGGAGTATGCAAACCATTGTGGGGGTGGGGAGCAAGTATGTATATGTGTTACGCTCAATTTCCCAAAGGAATGAGATAAGAATTTGAGGTCAGAGGGTGAGGTAACTGAAAAGCGAGACTTCATAGTTTGAGCTTGATGTAGCAGGGCTCGGGGAGCTCTTGCAAGTTTTTGAGCAAGACTAGAACTATTGACTCTGTGTCTGGAGGGAACTCTGAGCAGCTGGGTTCAGGGTGAATGAGTTCAGGGTGGAGGTTCAGCGGGAGGAGAAACTGGAGAAAGGAGATAATAGGGCTGCTGCTGTGGCAGTTATGGTGTAAATGTAGGAAGGCCCCAGTTGGGATCATCACTCTGGGAGCGAAGTTGCTCTGAGAGGCCGGGCTTGAAAGGAATTTGGAATGGATGTTTTTGTGGAAGTGTAATGGAGACAGCAGGAAGGGTCACTCTCAGGGTATAATGGACTGAATGTTTCTGTCCCCGCTGAAGCGCATGCACTGATGCCCTCACCCCCAGTGTGCAATTTGGAGTTGGGGCCTGTGGGAGGTAATTAAGTTTAGCTGAGGTCTGGAGAGTGGGGCCCCCAGATGTCCTTATAAGAAGAGGAAGAGAGACCAGAATGTTATTTTTTCTTCACCATGTGAGGGCCCACAAGTGGGATGTCTGCAAGTCAGGAAGTGGGCTCCCATCAGGAACAAATCTGCCAGCACCTGGATCTTAGACTTCCCAGCCTCCAGAACTATGGGAAATATGTTTTTAAGTACCCGGTCCATGGCATTTTGTCACTGCAGTCTGAGCTGGTAAAACACAGAGTTTTATTGGCTTTTGGATAAGAAACAGGCTTCTGGGAAAGAGTTGAGATGTTTAATTCTTAGGCAAGACAGCCATGGGAAGAACAAGTGGGTAAATCCAGGAGAAACTAAACAAATGGGTTGTAGCATGGGAGAGAGATTTGGTCTGATAATCCAGTATCCCCTTTGCTTTATTTCAGATAATCTCACATTAGGGGTTTCTAAGAGTTTCTGGTATTTCCCATGTGTTTCCCTTGGGCAGGGATGACTAATATATTTTACTTGCCTTGGTAACTCTGATTGATTGGTATGGTCTTTCTGGAGTGTCGTGTTGGCCTTATCTGTGATGAAGAATACTGTGATTCACTGGGGATGTCTGCCTTGGGCATGAGTATTGGGAAATGGTGACACAAGTGCCATGCTCTGCTTTCTCCACCCTAAAGTTTCCTCTGAGTGGGGAGAGAATAGTAACAGTGATATTTTCAGTCTCTTCAAAGGGTCTACCGTCCAAATTGTACCACAGCTGCTAGAAGCTAATTTAAACACAAAAGAAATAATGTGGAAATGTAAGATCCAAGTCATAAAAACTTTAAGCCCAAAGAGAAAGGACATTTGATTTACAGACGGAGAGGTGAAGCTTGTGGTTTTTATTCCTGAAACATGGAATTGGGCTCTTTGTGAAATGGGTCTGGAGAGTGAAAGCAATCTCAGAATCAGAAAGATAGTGTGCATTAAGGAAGGTAGACTTCTTAGCAGAATAAAATACTTTGATTTATTTCCTTTTTATTCCAAATGGACTTACCAGTAATAGAGCAAGAAGAAGAAGTTGGGCAGAGCAACTGTGAACTGCAACCACCTCCAGTGAGGAAGTGCGTAAGCCACCCCAGCTAGCACCAGGAGCCCAACTGTGTAGGCAACTTGGTAAAAAATCCCCACTGTTCTCCGATATCTCCGCCCAACAAATTCTGTAACTGCAGAGAGAATTGGAATGGTTAATGCAATTCAATACAATAATGAGTTGGCTGTCCAGCTATCAGGAAACTAGAACGCCAACCTCAAAAATATAGACAAATTCTAGAATATTCTATGCAACTCTCTGAATATTTTTAAGTGTTTTTTGGTTTTTATTTTGTTATAACTATTGCTGTTTTACTAATTAATAAATCTTATAGTCCCATTGTAGATGGGATGAAAGGCCTGCCAACATAAGCAAACACATTTGATTTATAATTTTCATGATGCAATTGTATTTCAGATACATGCAAGATTTTGACCTAGAGTAGTAACTCAAGACCTGAACAAATGAATCAAACATTAAATTTAGACCGTAGATGATTTTTATGTAAATGAACACCTGAGTATAACTTGTTCTCTTACACGGGTTTAACATTTATCTTGCAAGTCCTATCTGTTTATTTGTATAAATGGCTTGGTAACTTAGCAGAGGGCTGGAATCAGCTAGGGCTGGCTGGCAGGAACTGGTTTTACGTGCTAGGGAATTTTACAAGCTGGTGGTTCAACCCGTTGGTATCAGCCATAGTGAGAATATTGCTATAAAGATGCTATGATGTTAGAAGTCAAATATTCTCTTATAGTATATGGAACTTAACTGTAACTCTGGCTACTAAGGAATAGGATGTAAGTTATATTCCTGGTCCTAAAAATGGCTGGCTGAGTAACCTAGGTTGACTACAGTACTTGTGTTTTCAGTTTCCTTATGTGTAAGTTGAGGATAATTGTAGTTCACTAGAATAGATTTTTGCAAAGTATTAAAGTCCTTTATAAATCTACTATATCTCTCATCACTGGTTCTTCTTTATGAATAGGTCTGGTAGGATGAATTTTCTTTCCACACAATACTCCAGGGTACAGAAAACAAAAATTCCAAAAAAGTTATATAAGAATCTCGGTGGCATTATGTTTACCCTTGTTTCTGCCTTCATTTTTTTAGTTTATAAGGAGGAATGCTGAATGAGTTGATATGCTTTTAGGAATTCTTTTGATACAGAAATAAAAAAATCTCTCAATATTGTCTTGAAGCTGGGTCCATTTTCCTGCATGCCACCCCCCACCTGACTCTATTTTGGCAGCGAGGTTGCTTTGTTCTCACAGCTGCAAGCACAAACATTCTTACTCAGGATGTAGCCTATTAACCAGCCTGCTTTGCTGACCAGTCCTTGGATTAAGCGAAAAATTAACATCCACGTATAGGTTGGGGAAATGGCCATGAGAACTCCAGCTGCAGCATTTATGAGGACTGTAGTTAGGAGGCAGAGCTTACGGCCAAACCTGCAGGAAGAAAAACAAAGAGAGGGAATCGAATTAATTTTGATTTGTGAAGATTGTAGAAAATGCATGGAAGTTATGGAAATCTAAACAAAGTTAGAGGTTAACTTTAAATTTTATAAATCCAGGAGGCACAGACTGATAGCCACAAAGGGAATCTGTGACTCCAGGTCCAGGTAGCACTTTTCATCAGCACACTATGTGTAAGTTTTCAGCATGATAAGCCCCATTCATCCCAGGGTTCAAGTACTTTATCAGTCCCACACTGTGGCAGGTATTCAGGGAAAGAGTAATTCATCCAGGCCATCCCGTGCTGAATACCCTATGGTTCTATCTAGGTCTTACATCACCATGTGAGCTGCAGCCTTTGCACTAACAATTTCAACCAATTATCCACCCAAGAATGTTTTCACTTTTTCACTTTGAAAACAAAATTCAGTGTTCAGTATATACCCCCTTTCTTTTTCAACAGTGCTTTTAGGCTTTGTGAAAATTGTCTTTGGTGCCACACATGTTACTATCCTATGGGGGCCTCTGTTTGGAGCACCCTGGGAAGACAGCTTCCACACATCAGATTTGGGAGACTTAGGTTTATTCAGTTTAGGGATTTGGAAACTTGTCCCAGTACATGGAATAGAGGAAAACAATTGGCAACCTGGGTTGCATCATGACCTTCCTACTTACTATGATGTTGGGCAACCTATTCAACCATATTCAGTGTCTTCATCTGGAAAAGACCCATCTGACCCAGCTGAAAAGAGGATTAAGTGAGATATTAGAGGTAAGGAGCTTGGCACATAGCCTGCCTCCGACCCCTTCCTTCCTTTTTTCCTTCTGTTTGCAAACCTGGCTCAGCTCAGAGAGTTGACCTGGGGCCCAATACTGTTATTTTCACCATGTCCTGGTTTTCTTGTAAAAGACACCCTAATCCACTTAGTGGATATTTTAAAAAATTCTTCACAGAAAACAATGTTTATTTAATCTTTGTTTTTCCACTTCAATTGGAAGGATGGCTTTTTGTTATCAGGATTGCTCCTTTTAATGGTGGATAAACATTGTTTAATTGATGCTTTTATTATTATGCAACTATATTCTAGTGAAGGTGTCAAATACTAACCATTTCAAAATAATCCACATTATTAATAATTATTTTGGAAGAGTAATATTTTAAATATGAAATTTTAAGGTTAAGCAGTCACATTGGTAATTAGTATTAACTAGTAAATTTCTTAAGTCTTAAAACTCTGTTTTGACCATGTAATTTCATTTTTAAAAATTCTTACTTTTAGTTCTGGGGTACATGTGCAGGATGTGCAGGTTTGTCACATAGGGAAATGTGTGCCATTGTGGTTTGCTGTACCTATCAACCCATCACCTAGGTAACGATGTAATTTCTTAATTCTCAGTCAATGGCTCCCTGCTGTAAATATACAACCTCTTGGCCTCTAATTCAAAGCCTTCCAAAGTCATATCTCAACTTAATTTTTTAGCATTTCTTCCCACATTTTCCTATCCAAACCCCTTCCTTTACTCTCAAAGAGTATATAATCTATAAACATTGACTCAAATGGTACTTCTTCAACTTTCAAAACTGCTTCAGGCACACAATAGAACACCACAGTAGTGCCCCATGTAGATGGACAAAATCTTTTAGGTGATGAGAGGGAATATTCATCTTCTGAAACTCAGAGCAAGAAAATCAAATCCATGATGTGGAAAAACTTCACTGGAGACATGTTCCACATAGGGAAGCAATGCTACTTAAAACAATAATAAGGCATGGCTAGAATAAATTTGGGGAATCTGGGATAGAGGTCTCAGACTCCTCCTACCCCTCAGCAGGGCTATTTAAATGGTTAAATGAAAAACAATCAGAAGAAACAGGACAGGAAGGGTGGACTCCCCATACTGCTGGCTTGGTAAGTCTTTTAGCTACTTGTGACTCAGAATGTGGCTGAGGACTATTAGTATGGGCTTGGGAACAGCATCACCTGGGAGCTGGTTAGAAATACAGAATTTTGGGCCCACCCAGATCTGCTGGAACAGAATCTGAATTTTAGCAAGATCCCCAGGAGATTTATATGCAACTTAGCATTTGGGAAGCAGTGCTTTAATTTCACAGAGCCTCAGTTTCTTCATCCATTGTAAATTATGGATAATGAAATCTACTTTAAAAGGCTCTCGTGATCCTAAATGAAATATAACAAATGAGGATGCCCAGTAAAGTGACTAGCACACAGTAATCAGTGGTGAACGTGTTTTGGAAGATCCCATATAGTTGGGTAAGTATGACTGCAACCCACTGGGACTTTTAGTTCTGCTTTTGATGCAGGACAGGCAAGCACCAAAATTGGGGCTTAGCCCGGGAGGGTTCTTGGCTTTGCCCAGGAAAGAATTCAAGGGCAAGCTGGTGTTGTTAAATAGCCATTTTTATTGAAGCTGCAATGTATAGCAGCAGCACCTCTGTTCCTTGTGGAGCAGGGATATTCCATAGGCAGTGTGCCTGGAATAGCAGCTCAGAGGAGTCTGTTCTGTACTCATATTTATTTTTAATTATATGCAAATTAATTTAAATTATAAATTTGATTATATGCAACCCACTTTTAATTATATGCAAATTAAGGGGTGGCTTATGCAGAAATTTCTAGGAAAAGGGTGGTAACTTCTGGGTTGTAGAGTCATTGCCATTAAAAGGGGCTGGAGATTGCCATGTTGCCATGGCAATAGTAAACCGACATTGTGCACTGGTGGTCATGTCTTATGGAAAGCTGCTCCTGCCTGGGACCTGTTTTAGCTAGTCCTCAATTTGGTCTGGTGTCCAAGCCCTGCCTCCAGAGTCAAGTCCCTCCTCCTAGCTCACTTTGATCTAGTTCCATCACAACACATAAAAGTAGGGTGCTGGCTCTTAAGAGCTAATGATCAGACTTACAGAAAATTTGCAAGCAAATTGTTAGCATAACCATTATTAAAAATTAAATTATATACATTTACAACTAAATTATATTGAAAGCAAGTGTAATATGCAAAACATCACTTTCCAATGATTTTACTATATTTGGCCATCTGTGCTTGTGAGGTTATTTACATCTACTGTATCTGCATGGTGGAAATGCTGTGTAATGGTGCACACTTCTAGCCAACTCTATGTCCTGTGATGTCATTTTTGTAGGCTGAAGTGAACCCCAGTGGGTATATTTACACCAGAGCAATCAATAAACACTACAAACTGGGGCTTTCCCTCCCAGAGAACTAGTTGTTAAGCATTTACAAGCATGACACAGTAAATATAGCACTTATGGCCACATGCAGTGGCTCATGCCTATAATCCCAGCACTTTGGGAGGTCAAGGAGGGCAGATCACCTAAGGTCAGTAGTTCGAGATCATCCTGGCCAACATGGTGAAACCCTGTCTCTACTAAAAATACAAAAATTAGCTGGGCATGGTGGTAGGCGCCTGTAATCCCAGCTACTCAGGAGGCTGAGGCAGGAGAATTGCTTGAACCCAGGAGCCAGAGGTTGCAGTGAGCCGAGATTGCACCACTGCACTCTAGCCTGGGCGATAGAGTGAGACTCTGTCTCAAAAAATAAAAAAAATAAAAAATGTAGTACTTATAATTGCTGCTCGTTAGAATTTAAAAAACCCTGGGATTGGTGAGGAATTGCTTTTTTTGTCTCAGGTGACACTCAAAATCATTGATTAGGAAGTTATGGGTTATACTTGGGTCCACTTTTAGTCTTATTTACAATCTTTTCATAATGCCTTACTGTTTTTTTTTAAAATTATTCATGGAAGACAATGTGTTTTATTTAAAGTTGGCTTAATCTGTGAATACAATGGGGATCCATGACATTCTTGTCCTATTGTATAAAATCTGGAAATTGTAGGCATTAACTATACAAAAAACAAATTGCTTTCTCATTTCTTTAGGCTAGGCTTCTCACTCCTGCATGCAGGCACAGAACAGAAGAAGGGCAATGACCGGCCAAGCTTCAGATGGTGTAAGAAAAAGAAGTCGAGGCATGGAGACAGCCTTCGGGGGAAGAATAATGAGTACTTACCTTGACAGAGGGGATTTCAACAATAGGAACAAAATAATGAGATCACCTAAGAAGGTGGATAATTGACCGGGGCTTATAACACAGGAATGCACTGTCAGTAGGGATTTATAACCAATCTCCTACTTGTTGAGTGGGATGTGAATAATTAACTAATTTCTTAACCCACTGAGCAAGGATTAAAAATGGAGTCACCTGTTTACTCACAGCCTGTCAGGGAGTGAGTGTTAGCACCTCTACCTGGTGGTGGAGGAGGGAGTGCAGAGAGAGTGAATGCTTGCAGGGCCAGAGCTGCCCAGGGGTGCAAGGTGGACTCCGGACCTCCCCTTGTTAATCTGTCTCTCCTGACTTAATGCGTCATCTTTAAAGAATCATCCTCAATTCTGCAGCAATAAAAATAAAAACAAATGACCTTCCCTTTCACCTTGCAAGCCTCCCGCAGAAAGCCCCAGGAAGAGCCTTGTCAGGGCAGCTGAGGAGACAATTAATAACCATGGGTGATGGATGAGGTGCATGTGGCCTGTGCCTCCACTTTTATCCCTCTTCCCTTCTGTTGCCAGTTGGGCCCCAGGCCCCTGTGAAGTGCATATGCCTTGGGGGTGTGATATATTAAGCCATCATTATTCATCTTTAACACATTTGCAAGTTTTAATTCAGCCTAAAATAATACAATCAGAGAAAATGTTCTACTTGCATTTAACATTATACTCACAGGTTTGGATTATATCATAGATGTAGTTGGGGATGGCATGGGAGGGCAACAAGCATAAAATGCATTGACTTTACCATGTATTTCAGTTATATATTTATATTTTACATGTAAATTCATAATTATATATTTATATCTAGATGAAATGATATGTTTGTGTATTATATATAATAATCTATAGTTATGTATCACTATCTCACTAGGTGATTGCTGATTAAGGGGACTACTACTACCCACAATGTTGAACACAGTGCCTGGCCATGGAAAACACTCAATAAACAGTGTTATGAATATTAAAGAATTAGCCCTGATGGCCAAGTTATCTAAAGTGCCTATCGACTATGAAGCACACTTTTTGGTTCCTTTTCCTTTTGAGGACTTCTAAAAATGTCTCATTGGTCATCAAGAGAGCAAAGCTGCATGTTGTAGGAAACTTGCAGCACAGTGAGTGTGGGATTCCAAAATGCTGGATAAGTAAGAGATATAGCAATAGCTTGATCCGTACAAACACTGACTACTAGTTTGCTGAAGACAAGACTCATCAGAGAGGCCTCTCGTCATCTCTCCAGGGACAATGATATTGCAGAGGTGGACATTTACCCCTCTTGTTGTAGGCAGACCCTGTTTCCCTTTCTTTAAGTTATGGCTTCCACACATATGGTCATATATGGCCCCAGGAACCCAATTTAGGACTCTTGCAATCCCACGGGTATTAGGGAGATTCTACATCGGGCCTGGTGCTGGGGGCTCCGAGCATATGCGAGACAAGCAGAGGATAGGATTGAGCTCAGAGGCCCTGAAGGCTGATGGCCAGGTGGATGGTGATAAGGCCAAAAAATGAATTGGGAATTACAAAAGGGATGAGATCATCTGTTACTCTCCCTTCCGACTTGAAGCTTCTGCATAGCCCCCATGGAAGATTTGCTGTGTAATGTTGAAATATCTGTCTATGACCCCAGAGAATTTGAAAATAAAGACATTGGTCATGGTTATCCAAGCAGCAGAAGAAATTTAAGACTGTAAAAACACCAGCATGAAGGCCAGGAGATTGTGGTCTGTGTGCTTGGGAAAGGATGGGATTCAAGCAGGGGCAGGTGCATCCAAGTGTTCTCCAAACCTTTGGGATTGTTTAAATTCCACCACAGGTGATTCAACCTACCTGTCTGCTATGTAGCCGATACTCATAGAGCCAATAAAGAATCCTACATTCACTGATGACTGGAATAGGTCCAACATCCAGGAGTTGGCACATACCAGGTTAAACTGCCAGCAGGGGAGAAGTGTTCCAAGTTGGGAGAGAAAGGAAATGAAATCCTGTTACAATCCTGTTGGACATAACTCAGCTAGGGTACTCATTAAATATTCCTTGAATTGAACTGTATAGTTAAGTGGCAATAAGCCATTGTTTCTTGATCATGCCAATTTTCTTCTTCTCTCTCTCTCTTTTTTTTTTTTTTTTGTGAGACAGGGTCTTGCTCTGTCACCCAGGCTGGAGTACAGTGGTGATCATGGCTCACTGCAGCCTCGACCTCTTGGGCTCATGCGATCCTCACACCTCAGCCTCCCAAAATGCTGGCATTATAGGTGTGAGCCACTGTGCCCAGCCTCAGTTTTCTTTACACAACCAAAAGGCTTGCCCTTCCATGTGGCAATTTGTCATTAAGCTAAAACTACAGCATTGGCTAAATCAGCTGAAACTGGGTAATTACTTATAGACAAATTTATTTTTTCCTTTCTAATTTCAATGCACATGCAGATAGGTGTGTGGACGTGATACAATGCAGGCACCAGGAGGTTGGGCCATTTAGCATCTCCCTGCCATCTGTTTAATAAAAGGGGATTAGGAGTGACTGCTGAAGGCTGCTGCATTTGCTCTTATTTGGAATAAGAGGAGGTGGTCGGGTGGAGCAGGGGCTGGACCAGGTCAGGAGACCCATCTTTTAGGGCTAACCCTGCTAAGTTACTCACTGTGTGGCCTGGGGAAAAACTCTTCTCTGCTTGGGGCCTCAGTTTCCTCATCTCTGTAGGAAGCAATGAGATTGGCCATGTGAGAGAGCCTCCGAGAGTTTGTGGTGTGAAGCCCATGAGCTGCCACATTTCCTGTAACTCTCCGACCACTTTAGACCCTTCAAATTAGACTCTACCTACCCATCTGTTCACACAGAATATCTTCCCATTGTCCAAGCAGTCATTTTAAATTAAACTAAGCAACTGGCTCTCTCAGTATTTTCAGGATAACTTAATTCCCCTATTTTGCTTTGCTTTCAATAAAAGCAAGCTCCATTTTTTGTCTTTTTTTCTATTATATTTACTGGAATCAGGCTTCACGAATAGCTTTTGATGTCATCTGTAGTTTTTAACAAAATAATAGTGCCATAGCATGATCTCCAGCTCCAAATGATTTTATATGAACACTTTGAGGAAATTAAAGAGAAAAAATAGGTATCGAGAGAAAAGCACATCCTATCACACAGTCAGGCACAGTTCAGTTGAGTTCCACGGGCTTTCAGGTGTGTGTGGGCATCTGCGGGATGGAGGAATAGAGGGGGAGGTAAGGCTTCCAGAAAAAGAGGAGGATCCACAATATCCCTATCTTGGCAACATTTCCAGGAGTCCTAATATGCTTTGGCCTGTTCCTTATTGCTGGGACATGCACAAACTACAATCATTATTGTCAGCATCTGAGGACGTTTTAACTAATCCAGTTATTCTCCAGACAAATTAGAAGCTGCATGTTTTCATTTGGAAACTAGGATTTTGTAAGATACATGCAGGCCAAAGAGCATGTCCAGGCAGGGTTTATAAGAGCCGGGCCTTCCCTGCTTGCTTCCTTGAGAAAATCTCCACCATTTGCTTCTCCATCTGAGCCCTGAGCTCACTCTCTTACCTCGGTGACGATGGACGAGCCAGGCGTCTCGTACACCCAGCCGTCCCGGCAGGGGCCCTGTGGCAGGCGGCTCCTGTTGGTGTCCAGGCTGGCCAGGGGGTCCACGCAGTCGAAGGTGCTCTGGTTCCAGTCCACCTCGTAGCGCCTACACTGTCTTGGGGAGGCTTCGCCCGCAGGTCCTGGGCCCGGCACCGTGTAGTTCAGTTCCTCTGCAGGACTCCAGCCGCAGCGCAGACTCAGCTCGGCCACTCCGGGGCTCCGGCAGCGGTGGTCAGGGGTGAAGCCCAGGAAGACGATGCCCACGTAGATGGGCGCGAAGGTAGCCGAGAGCAGAGCCAAGAGGAAAAACATTTGCTTCTGGAAAAAGTGAAACTCCCCTCCATGCTCCAAGACATCGTCCACGGTGGTGGGCATGATCCTGCAGGCAGGAGGGCCCGAGGCTGCCCGACGTGCCCGGAGCGAGGCTGAGAGCGGCTGCAGCCAGCTCAGCACAAACCCTGGCCAGAAGTCAAAGAGGGGAGTTTACCTCTGCAAGTGACCAGCCTTCAGGGCAGGCCTTTCCTTGGTCCAGCTGACTTCAAAGGTGCACCCCTCCAGCGGGGGTGCGTGTCCTTCTGCACTTCCCAAATGCCCTGAGCTCACTCCCAGGATGCCTGTCGTGTTTATTATAACTGGTTCTCCACAGGCTTGTCGGTGCTCCACGCCAGCAGCACAAACAACCCGCCCTCTGTGTCCCACCGCAGGGAATCTGAGTGCTGGCCCATATCACAGCCCAGTAATCTTCCCGTAGTGCCCCGAGCAGCCAGGAACTTAATATACTCCTATCTCATGCGCACCGCCAGCTTTTCTTCAAGGCCCTATGGAGAAAACACACGTGTTTGGCCACAAGGCCCAGCGTGATGTGAACCAGGATCCGTGTCAGAACCCTGGTCCAGATTCGAAGTGGGTTGCGAGCCTGACTGCTGGGTTCATTCTCCAACCAACAACAAGAGCCGTCGGGATGCATGCTGGGGCTGCTTGTTTTGATGTTGTCCAGATTTTATAACTCTGCTTTTAAAAAGTGTTTGCTCCAATCTGGTATTCCTGCGTTTCAACCCTGAAGTGTCCTTCCCCTTAACCCATCTGGAGGGAAAGAGGAAAGTGTTTACGTCGCAGACAGGTCAAGTGTAAATGCAGGCAGGTGTGTCCAAGCCACTATCTTTGTGTCCTAGATTTTTCTGTCAAGGTCTGTTGGGGCTCAGAAATCCATGCCCCAAGGTGGAGGCCTCAGAAGCAAAGTCTCTCTCTCTGACCTTCTCCTGCCCTCCTGTCTCTTCTCTCACCCATCATTCTCCCCCGGGGCAAGCCATAGAACTGAGAATCCTTCTTCCTCAAAGCAGCTCGTGGAAACCAGACTCTTTTCTCCCCAAAGCCAGCCAGAAAGCCTAGAAATACCACTGTAACTTCCCCGCTGCCTTTCTGTGTAACAGTGGGCCGTAAAGAAATCCAGACCCGCATTCCAGAGGAGTCTTGTCCCCGGTGCCTGGAGGAAGGAGTGCTGCACAGAGGGGCCAAGACGGATCTGAACAGACAGGCCTTGCTGGGTTTTCCCCTCAGCCTGCGAACATGGGCTGCTGCCCTTCTTGTCCAACTACAGTTCTATACTGCCATCCAGTTTTCCCTGTATCTGTGGGTCTTCATTCTGAAAGGCTCCTGTGTCATGTAAAACTGTGATCAAATAAATTTGTCATGCTTTTCTCTTGTTAACCTGTCTTTTGTTATAGGGGTGTTGGCCGTAAGCCTTAGGATAAGGAAGAAAGGGATCACCCCTTTCTGCTCTCACACATCAGGGGCATCTCTTTAGGATGATGTTGTTGCATCTAAATGCAAGACAAACAGGAAATTTGTCTTTCCTGGTGGACAAAAGGATTCTTAATACATCGTGATCCTGCCAAGTAGAGAAGGTGGCCTGCTGACATATCTGCAAACTAAATACCAGAAAGTTAACCTGATTTTCCTTCTCCTTTTTTCTATTGGATAGTCAGCAGGTGTAATAGCATAGTCTAAAAGGAGCGACCCACGGGGTCTTTCTCCTTGCCGCAGCTGCAGGCTTCTTATTTTCTTAAAAAAGCAAAAAGGGCGCCGGCAAGGACATCCATTGACCTCCACTGCGGCTGTGTTGGGCACACAGAGGCACTCTGCTTCGTGGTGCCCTGGGCTGCTGCCAGCCCCGTTTGCTCTGAGCTGAATGAGGGGGCTCAGTTCTGTTTAGGGACTTCCCATTCGCAGCCAGCATCGTGAGTGCATGAGCTGGAAGCCAAGGCTGCTCTGTCTGCACCTGTTCCCCGTCAAAGAGCTGTAGGAGGGCGAGTTAAAGAGTTAAAAAGTGGCAGAGGTTGTCAAACTTTACTCTACCCCAAGGGCCAAGAGATGCTCCTGACTGCCTCTTACAAGAAATTTGCAGACACGTGCACTTGGGTTTGACTCACTTAACATGTCAAGACATCAGATCTTCACGTCATGAGCAAGGGGCACCAGGTAAGGGCCAGAAGAGCTTTGCTGGCCAATGGGAAACAATGTTGAAATTTGCTACATTACTTAGAGGGAACAATCAGATAAGGAGAAGTTCAGACCTCAGGTTGCTTACAGCAATGCGTTTACACAGTCATTCAACATTGTTCTGTGGATGCACGAGTTACAGCACAGCTGCCATAAAATCAATCCCATAAGGTGACAGACCCTACAGAGAAGCCACATGGGCAGTGAGCAACTCAGGGAAAGAAACCACAGAGAGGAGGGGTAGACACCCTACGGTTTGAGTCCAGGTATCTTGGGAAATTGTCACTTCTTTTATGGGGGTGCTTACATATTCAGAAGCATGACTGGAGTGTAATCTGATCATTTAATCCATATAACCTGGTAATATATTATAATTAATGTCAGAAGTATTTCTCAACCTCTTATCAGGTTTCTCTGCAATGTAAATAAATATTGCCCCAGTGTACCACCCTTTCTACGGCACGGAGGAAGACCAGTTGTGCCCAGACTAACCTTCTGGGCCCCCTGCACAAGAAGACACGGGGGCAGTTAGGGTGGGAAGTTAGAATGGATGAATCCTACCTATCCCATGGCAAGCCAGACATCAGGTACTTAGAGGATGACATGGCAGAAGCAGTGAGACCCATCTTCAATGGAACGTAGGCTTTTGGGTCATTTGTTAAGCAGGATGATTTTAGAAATCAATATCTGGTCTATTGAGGTCTATGCAACCTGCTTGGCTAAGGTGATGTCTACCTGAGACAAAAATGATAGAAATAGATTGTCTCGCAGTGACGGGTGCCATCTGTCCTCTATGCAGCTAAGATGGAAAAGCAGTGGGAGCAAAGGGGAGGGTCAGCAGAGCAGCAGAGCCTGGACTGTAGCCCAGCCTGGCCCTAATGTATCCGTGTCACCAGGGCAAGTTCTAATACCTCTTGTAACAGGGCCATTATCCCTAAGTCAGAGAGCTGATGGATGAGATCGCATAGGACTATTACTGAGCACAGTGGCTTCAGTAGTTGGAAGTTATTCACGGAGACACTTTCACCCTCTCTATTCCTCCCTTGTTTTCTTCCTCGGTGCACCCCATCCATCCGTCACATGCCTTGTTCTCCTTCCTCAACTTCCTGCTGCCCACTTGCATCACAGCAGGGTGGGCTGGGTGTAGGGCTCCTGGCCAGGCACAGTGGCAGGTGATCTGTGGGAGGATCGCAGAGCCTCCCAGAGGGAAGGCAGCTTAGAGGACAGTAGGCAGCACCATCTGACACTTCAATTCCTCAACACCTGTCCCAAGTAGTTACACGGAAATGCTTTCAGTATTGGCTGAACCCAGGCTGTTGTTGGACTTTACAGATTGCTGGAAAGATCTTCCTCATAGCACAACAGGATTCATCTTCCAGAACTTTCCACACATTTGGACACTATTCTCCCTTTTGGGGTCAGGTAGATTAAGTTAAAACCTTCCTACACAGAACTTCGGATATTTGAAGCTTCTGTTTACCTCCGACTCTTGTCTTTTCAGAGTAAATGTTCCCAGCTCCCCACATAGTGAACATGGTCTTCTCACCACCCCCAGGGACAGCCCTGAACTCTGTTTTGGTTTATCTCTTGCCTCCAGGAGAGGAGTCTGGGGCCTGGCACATCACTTGGGTGGGTCCCCCGGGTGTGCTGTAGAGCCAGCGGTTATCTCCTCCTGCAGAGCTGGGGCTGACATCCCTCAGTGAGTTCAGTGTGCAGAAGGCAACTCTAAACCACTTCTATTTCCATCCTGCTGAGCGAGGCTTCCGGGAGGGCTGACTAGAACTCTCCTTGGGCTTTCTTCATCAGTGTCGTTCTGATTTTATTCATTTCTCTTTACTGGTTCTATTTTCCCTACAAAATGATAGTTCTGTGCTGATATCCTTTGAGGCAGGAAATTGGAATTCGCCTGGTGATGATAGGAGGAGGCATCCGTTGGGGGAGGAGGGGGCATGAGGGTGGCTAACTCACCCCTCCTGTGGTTCCCGCTCCGCTTTCCTCTTATACTCCCGGCCTTCACGCCAAGCCTGTAGCTCTAGAAATCACAAAAGGACTGGACCCTGTTCTTTAAAAGGCAAAGCATGAGTCTAACACAAAACCACAGAGAGGATCCGGCGGACTTCACGGGTGTAATTTTGAAGAGTTCTAGGGAATCATTTTGTAAAAGACCCAGTTAAGTAAGTACTAAGTTTTCTTTTTCTCAGATATTCATTTTTAAAGGCTGTATTATTACTCTATGTAAAATTAGGTGCAAAGTATTTGGTTTGGCCCTGGGCTTCCAAGTTAGTGGTGGGGTTTAGGACATGCCGCCCCAAAATTCAGAACCCTGGCATTTGAGAAAAGAGGCAGAGGCAGAAAGATCTCTCACGTTCCCCGGTCTTCTCCCCTGAAGCAGGTCAGTCATAGGACCTGCGTTTGAGACGTGCCCTGTTGATACCTGGAGGAAAGAAACGTCCTTATCTCTGAAGACACAAGGACTTCAGAGATAGATCTGAACAAACACCCCTTCGTAAGTTTCCCCTGGTTTATTGCCATTAGATCATAGCCTGTTTGTGCAATCACACTTCCCCACACTGTCCACTCTTCACCAACCTAAGCTTAAAAATATTCAGATTTCTCTGTTTCTTTGGGCCTTCTCTTCTGAAGGCCCTGGTGTCTTGTAAAATATGGGTAAATGTATATGATTTTCTTTTGTTAATCTCTCTCGTGTTAGTAGGGGCCACAGCTGTGCACCTAGCCATGGGAAAGGAAAAGCTGTTTTCTCTTTCCTCTTCCATGAGGTTAAGTGTGCAGCTGGGATGTGCTGCAGGACCAGGGCCAGGTGTGGGGCTCATGCCTATCACCCCAGTGCTTTGGGAGGCCAAGGTGGGAGGATCCCTTGAGTCCAGTAGTTCAAGACCAGCCTGGGCAACACAGTGAGACTCTGTTCCTAAAAAAATTTAAAAAATTAAAAAAATAAAAACATGCCACAGGACCACTGCTCAGAGCTCTTGGGTCTGGCAACCCTGGACCTTCACATGGTTTTGTTTGCCAAAGCAAAGTCCTTATTAATATCCAAATACAGTTTGAGTTTTCTTGGGCTTTATCCTCTCCAGAAACCCAGGATTGTGTCAACTTCTTGGTTGCATTGCTTTCTTCAAAGAGAGAGTGAATCCGGTAGAGATAGAAAGGATGTCCTTTACGTATCCCACAGCGGCCTCACGGAGAACGATAAGAGAACAATCATTAAAACTTTCATTGCCATAATTTTCTGCTTTCGTTTTTTAAAAGTTTGGGTTAGCAACCGATTTCCTCCTTGACCAGGTGATTATTTCCTAAGACAGTTTATCCAGAGCATTAAGGAAAACAGAGCATACCACCCTCCCACCATAGATGATAAGGGGATTCAACACAGGTGCATGTGCTAGAGTTAAGGGAACATATTAGGCTAACATGAATCTAGACTGACTTAAAAAATAGATGTCTGAAGCAAGTCTTTTAATTCACAGCAAGGCTGTGGCTCACCACTGGAAGTGTAACTGTTGTAATCTGGCTAGAGAGGAAAGTCCATTACATTTTAATTTTTTTATGACTTCATGCAGCCTGGAGCAGGGTGAAGTGGATAAAAGAGAGAGTTGTCGTCTTAGAAAAATTGCTGATTTCAGATCAGAAGAAGGAAATCAACATCAAGAGCCTGGGACATTCTGTTGGGCCAAAACAAAATAAACAAAACAAGAAAGCTGAGACTATTGGCTATGTTGACAGGAATAAGGGGCCATCTGAAAATGCTCCCATTGGCCTAAAGTGGGGGAATTTGGACATTAAAAAAAATTAACTGCAACAGGCTAGGAGTGGTGGCTCACACCTGTAATCCCAGCACTTTGGGAGGCTGAAGCCAATGGGAGCATTGCTTGAGGCCAGGAGTTCAAGACCAGCCTGGCCAACATGCTGAAACTGCGTCTCTACTGAAAAATAAATATGAAAATTAGCCAGGTGTGATGGCACGTGCCTGTAGTCCCACTTACTTGGGAGGCTGAGGCAGGAGAATTGCTTGAACCTAGGAGGTGGAGGTTGCAGTGAGCCAAGATTGCGCCCCTGCACTCTAGCCTGGGTGACAGAGTGAGACTGTCAAAAACAAAAAACAAACAAACAAACAAACAAAAACAAAAACAATTAAGTGCAACGGATTGAAATACATGAAGTATATTTTAAAAATCTATGAGTATGAGTTCATAATGATGTTTTTAAAATCCCATGAAATAATGAGTCTCAGCATTGATCTGCAATAGATATTAAGTTTACTCAATGAAATGCTGATGAGAAATTTCGTATTGGAGGGGTCAGGCTGACACCATCGCTAGAACTGGGAAAACTTGACTTTATGGGCTGCGTGTTGTAACGCAATTGGTTACAACACACAGCATATAACCTAAAACATAAACCTGAATGCACTCAAGCCTCTAAATCTGTCAATTTACAGCATGTGTTGGGGATAAAGTAACAAGCTAAATGACAATAGAAGGAAGCAATCAGACAAATGTAGGATTCAGAACATTCTGCCAATGACCTGGCTTCTCCAAGGAATCCATGACACTTCAGAGATGTAAAACCAGACCCAATGAGTGGACTGTGTTTGGATATAACTGTGAAAAAATATCTTTCAAACCATTTGAATGTGGGCTGGATATTAAATGATATTAAAGAATTATTTGTAATTTTATTAGGTCTGGTCATCATGGCCTTGCTTTAAAAAGGGAGGCCTAATTAATTAGAATACATCATACTGAAGTATTTGTGGGTGACATGGCACATTGCCTGCTATTTTATTTAAAATACTTTTTTATTAATAAAAGTGAATGCAGATGGAGAAAACAAGAGTGTCAAAATTAAAGCCACCAAAAATGTAGTCACTGTGACAAAGGACGTTACCCATGAGCCACGTCGGGCCTTCTGATCCTTGTGCCTCTGGTGGCATCCTTGGTCAGCTTTCAATGGCTTTCTTACTTTATTAGTTTCAAAAGACCTTCCTAAATCCATCCACTTGTTCTTTTAGTTTTTTACTGCCTCATGTTTCCTACTGTACAAGTTGGTGTCAACGAAGTGGGATTTGCTAGAATGACCATGGCTCTGGGAAACATGGTTTGGGAAGAGAAAGGATAAAAGGGTGGGGGGTGAGGAACCTTCGATTCCTTGGTGGCCACGTGCTCAGCCGTGTGTGGAGCCACAGTTGTGCTGTGCTCAGTTACTAAAAGTGAAAGTTATCAGTGGTACTGAGAGATGGCTCCAGCTCCCTGGGAGCTGGTTCACCGGATGTGTAAGGAAATGCAAACTAGGGTAAAATGTTCAATTCCTTGGTTATTGTTATATGTAACAGCTAAAATGAAACTAAAAGGCAGTGCTGGCTCAGACCTTGATGCTAGACCAAGCTCAGATTTCAGTGGGTCTGAGTTTCAGCCACTGGCCTGAAAGCCACCCTCAAGGGAAAAATGATGCAGGAACAACGTGAAGTATCTCTAAGATCCCTGGTCACCAGCAGGTAGTCCATGTGGGGAGAGGGCCAAACCAGAAGACTATTGAAACCAGAGGTGCCATGTGAAGGAACTGTTCATTTTGTAGATCAGTATCATCAGCTTCCTGAGGAGTCTTTAGTAAAAATGGGTTATGACAGCAACAAATTTAGGATGAATATCTTTGGTTTGGAATGCTGCAGAGTGGAAGAGCGTGTTTGGGTCCATGCAGTACCCACGGCTTGCTATGGAAAAATCACAGGTGGCTCTAAGTGATCAGACACACAGAAGGTTATTCTCAAGGGAACAGCCAGCCTGGTGGACTGGTTACAGTCACTGTAAGATTTGTGTATCCTGAGAAGAGGGACTGTTGTCTCCTCCTATAACTGAAGTGGAGTACCCCAGATGAAGTGGCGGACATGCTTTGCGTGCAAGCCATGTGGGACTGTCTTTTTGATGACCGTGATATTCACCTGTTAAACATGCCTGTTACCCATGTAAAGCAATATATATATAATAGAGAGAGACACAGAGAGAGAGAGAGAGATGGAGTCTCACTCTGTCGCCCAGGCTGGAATACAGTGGCATGATCTTGGCTCACTGCAACATCCACATCCCGGGTTCAGGCAATTCTCATGCCTCAGCCTCCTGGCTAGCTGGGATTACAGGTGCCTGCCGCCACGCCCAACTAATTTTTGTATTTTTAGTAGAGACAGGGTTTCACCATGCTGGCCAGGCTGGTCTTGAACTCCTGACCTCAGGTGATCCACCCACCTTGGCCTTCCAAAGAGCTGGGATTACAGGCATGCGCCACTGCGCCCTGCCGTAAAGCAGTATTAATTGGGCATGCTAAATGGGAACCAGTGAGACCGTCTGAGCCCACAGTGGAGAGTTGAAGCTGGAGTGTTGGTATGGCCAGATTCTCTCTGTGTTAGGTCTGTGTGGTGTGTGCACTGGAGCTTACATCAAAGCCTGTGAGCACCTCCCAGTGACAACTACTGGGACTCTGGTCTGGAGAATTCTCATTTAAGGGGTATTTACTAACTTGGTCTCAGACATTACTGGAAACTACTCTTATGACTGAAGGACATAAAATGATCTTAAAACATGAAATACCCCTGATGTCTTGGGTGATATCAGAGAAATGCTCTAATGGGAATGGCAGTACCCTAGAAGAGTCCTGTAATAAAATGGAAGTGGTTTATACAGGATCATGCTGCCTAGGGAATACAAGGAGGCGATATGAGCAGGGAGCCCATTTTCCTCTAGGACTGAATCTGGAGCTATGTGAGGAGCTTCTGGATTCTATCGTCAGTTGAACAGAGCCCTGTCAACCTCTCTCAACTGACCGACCAAGAGTTGCTTGGTTTGTGGGTGGCGGTTCCAAGGTGAAGAGACACACAGTCCTGTTGGAAGGGCTACTTTGATCAAAGCAGGCTAAAACAAATCAACTTGGTGGGCTGAAATGCATGCTGTTACCTAACAGTGATGGAAGAATTGAAGGGTTGTAGAAGCTCCTGTGTTTGGGGTTTTATTGACTTTCGGGCAGCGACCAGTGGCCTGGCCATACACTCAGCAAGAGGGCCATGGAAACCTGGCTATTAAAAGGACTCCCCCATGGAGCACAGCCCTGTGGAAATCTGAGGGTGCATTAAAGTAAAACAAGTCAATGCTTATCAGAACTCCCTTCCAGATTCCAAAGGTGACTGGAGTTAACAAGCAGTTATCCCTGTGTCCTCCCCTGACTTGGGCAGCTGGGTCCATGAAATAAGTGGGTAGCTGCAGCAGTGCAGAGATGGGCTGAATCTAGACATGTTCTGTATAGACGCTGACTCTAGTCTGGGCTTTGCTTACCCGGTGGAAGATGCAAATGCTCACCGTGCCATTCAAAAGCCAGAACAGAAGATATTGCACCAATTTGGATGGCCCAGTCACATTTCTTTAGACTAAGGAACACACTTTACAGCCTGTAATATCCAACAATGGGCAGAGCTAGTCTCCTCAGGGTAATAGTTTGATAGAAAAGTAGAACAGGCAATTCAAACATTAGTTGTCCTAAACGGGGGGAGATGAAGACACGAAGGGCTGGCTTGCACATCTTCACAAGTGTAGTGCACACTCACCATGAGTGGGGCTAAAGGAGTGTTCCCCTAACACTTTCCTCCGTTTCCTGGTGGATCTGGGGTAGAGGGGTGGGAGGATGCTGGTATGACTATGCAGTTCTTGCCAAGGGAGAAGTACACAGGCATAATGACTGCAATTTTTTTTGTCCTTCCCTCTCTACATCACGTTAACTTTTTTTCCCCTACCTGATGCAGGGGTCATAGGCCCAGGGCTGCAATTATAAATGCTGACAGCAGGGATGATTCCTAAGCAGGAAATTGTCACTATGTTTTTAAAACTTGTGTCAGAATTCCCAAGGGCCTGATGGGGATGGGTTTTGCCTTCACCCCATCTGGCAAACTGGGGTTAACACAGAATGAAGCTATCTTGTTTGGTGGTAAGTATAGCCCACTGCTTTGTACCCTGTCTGAACGGAGTGGACCCAGGGAGGGGCACTTGCTAGACCAGTAATGCTCCCAGCAATCTAGACCAGCACAGTGGCTGATCTGAGTGTCCCTTCCAAGGGTAGAAACGTTTGGGTCTAAACAAAGAGAAGGAGAAATCATAGCTGAGGGTAAAGGAGTGAATAAAACGCTCCCGTAATGAGGGAAGTCTCATATTATATTAACACTGATAATGCTCCAGAGTAAGAGATATCATTGCCTCTTAGCTCAATTATCCCAGATGCCCAGAAGGGTAAAGCTATGTGTTTGCCGAGGCCACTCCTGCTTTTGAAGCCCTACAGGACAGGGTGGAAGCTTGCAAATCTGAGTAGCCCCACCTTGGGAGACATTTCCATAAGATATGATGATGGACTGGACTAACTATTAATGAATGAATGGGATTCTAGTCATGTGACAGTATCTTTTGAGTTGTATATCATTTTGCTGTAAGAGATCGGTGGCCAGAGACAGGGGGTGGACTGTGATACTGTACTATAATAAGAAATATCTATTGGTCTCTGCCCCGAGTTCCTGGCGCAGACCTCCTAAAACCCTTGTAATTTCCTGGGCAATAGAGGTGCTAGGTGCATCTTTTATTCTGATGTTTGGTCTTTGACTCTGGTTCCTGACACAAAACTCCTAACCCCTGGAATTTCCTGGGTGACAGGAGCATCTTTTTTTCCTGGTGGACTCCTGCATGGGGGCTGGTCACCAGAAAGACCAAGCCATCTCCTCTGGGAAGAGAAGAGGGGCTGGAAATGGAGTTAATAATCGATGACACGTATGTGATGAAGCTGCCATAAAAATCCCTGAACTGCAGGGTGTGGAGAGCTTCTGGGTTGTTGGACATGGGGGAGTGCCTGGAGGGAGGGAAGGTTCCCTCTGTGCCCCTTCCTCATGCCCTACCCTGCGCATCTCTCCATCTGGTGCTCATCTGTATCCTTTACAATACCCTTGATATTAGTAGTAAACTGGTAAATGTAAGTCAACTGTTCCCTGGAGTTCCATGAGATGCTTTAGCAAATGAATCAAACCTGAGGCGGAAGTCATGGGAACTCCTGATTTATAGCTGATTCATTGGAAGTTCTGGAGGTCCAGCCTTGCAATTGGCATCATACAGGCAGTTTTGTGGGACTGGGCCCTTAACCTGTGGATGGCAACTCCCAGTAGATACTGTCAGAATTGATGTGTGGGGAAAAACCCGGACATCTGGTCACAGAAGTGTTCTGTGCTGTGCTGAGAGCATAGGAGGGGAAATCAGTTTGCTTGTGTTTTCCTGCCACGTAACAGAGCCTCTTCTGGGAGAACCTGGGATTCTCTTCTTTCAAGCCTGATGGACCCAAAGGACTTCATCTCCCTGGGTCCTTCCTTCTACACAGGATTTTCTTTTTAAGGCTTTTAAGCACAATCACCATGGAAAAAAAGGACAGAAGGTTACTGTTGGGTTCCCCCAAAATATATGTTGAAGTCCTAATCCCCAGCACTTCAGAGGTGACCCTGTTTGGAGACAGGGCTGTTACAGATGTAATTACTTGAGGTCCTGCTGGGGTAGGTGGGCCACTGGTCCGATGTGCCTGGCGTCCTTACAAGAAGAGAAGAGACATATGCACATGGCTGTGGAGATGCAGGCAGAGGCTGGAGCGCTGCAGCTGTGAGCTAGGGAACACCAGGGATCCACGTCCACCCCAGGAGCTGGGAGAGGCAAGGAAGCATTCTCCCTTACAGATTTCAGAGGCGGCATGGCCCTGCTGACACCTTGGTACCAGACTTCTGGCCTCTAGAACCATGCGAGAATAAATTTCTGTTGGTTTCAGCCACCCAGTTTGCGGTCCTTTGTCACCGCAGCCCTAGAAGCCAACACAACTATGGCAGGGGGTTCCAGAATCTAGTAGTAATTCTGTGATGTGCTTCATGGCAAGGCGGGGAGCATCTTTGCTGATCAGCTTCTCGCTGAAATCTCCAGGCCCTCATAGTCTCACTCCTGTATTCCTAGGGACAAAGCCTGCTATAGTCTGAATGTTGGTGTCCCCTGCCAAATTCATATGTTGGAAACTGATGCCCAATGTGATAGTATTAAGAGGTGGGGCCTCTGGGAAGTGATTAAGTCACAAGGACCCCACCCTTGTGAATAGGATTAGCGCCCTTATAAAGAGACTTGAGTGAGCTTCCTCGCCCTTGCTGCCATGTGAGGAGGCAGCAACAGGACACCATCTATGAAACCTCACAAGACCCTTAATCTGCTGGCATCTTGACCTTGGACTTTTGAGCCTTCTGAACTGTGAGCAATACATTTCTGTTGTTTATGAATTGCTCAGTTTAGGGTATTTTGTTACAGCAGCTCAAACAGATTAAGACAGAGCCCAACCAAACACCCCCTCCTTGGCTCGCTCCCCTCCTTCCTTTTGTTGCCTCTCCCCTCATTAAGGCACGGGAAGGGAGAGATGAGGGATAAACAAGCGTGGTGACGGATTGGTCCTAGACTGACGTGGATGATGTATGCATCAGAGATTTCCTGGGCCTTGCTCTGACTTTGGTCTTCCAGCAGTGCGCCGGCCTGCTCTGCCCTGCTCTGCCCCGCTCTGCCCCGCTCTGCCCTGCTGGCCTCAGCCTTCCTCTTTCATCATTGTTCACCTCACTCCCATCCACCTTCTTCCCTTGTTCCCAAACCTATCCTGATGAGAAGTTTGAATTCTGTTTTAAGAAAGACCTTCCAATGCAGTGTGGAGTGAGGGCCATTCCCACATATATACACACTCCATACTCGTTTGAAGCGATTTTGTGAATTACAAAACCACCGTAATTTTCAGGAGTAGTGGCATGTCTTAGTAGGAAATGTTGAATGGAATCACAAAAAGCTTGAGAATAAGAAAAATAAAAAGATAGGATGTGCTGACATTTTTGAAAGCCCTAAAATAATTTGGTGCCCATAGTGGGAACCTTGTCATACTTATTTACATGGTATGGAAGGCTATTTGACAAAAAAATCAAATGAGGTATAGGAATAGTAACTCATTATAAATTGGGGACAATAAAGCCAAATTCCACTGGATTTTAAAGTTATAAAAATGATTCTCTAGTCCCTAAATTAGGGATAAAAAAGTCCATAGGCAGCTTTGGGGCTGAAAGGGGTTCAGTAAGCATCTTGCTGTATAATGGAGCAAGTCCTGACCCAGAAAAGAATCTGTACTTTGTCCTAGATGGGCTATAACTTGCTCTGTGACTGCCATCACGTGTGTTCTGGCAGAGATTCATAGGCAGGCAGAGGAGTGGGGAAGCTTCCTAGCAGAAAAGGGAAGGTGTCAGGTGTGTGCTGACTGGAGGCTACTGGCCGGGGAAGCTGGAAGGAAGTGGGCTATCCAGAGGTGGTGCATCCATCCTCTGTAGCTGGTTAGGGCACTTAGTTCACTCTTTCCAGTTGGGGTTGATTGTAGAGTTCTAACTTTATACGTGGTCTGGCCATTGTCCATGTGTATATTCAGTCTCTCCCAAGCTAGTCATCTGGTGAGTGACCAATAAGCTTTAGTTACTCAATACAAAGAAACCAAACCAGCATTAGATGGGGAGGAGAGTTCCATCTAGAGATGTAACACTGTGATAGTGGAAGCAGTCCCAAAGAATGATAGCCTATGATGCCATGCTTGGGGGTGTGGCCTTCCAGTCTCATCAGAAAAAGTACAGAGCTCAGAGCAGAATCACATGGAAGCAGCTCTCCCCTAGACTCTCCTAGATGTTAGGTCTCTGAGATCATAGTAATGCAGTCAGCAATGAAACCTACTTGGTTAATTAGAGAAAGACAGCTCCATCGATGTAAGAGAGAAGTCTGGTAAGCCTTCTTATGGAAAATTCTTTACCTATTTTCCCTTCAAATATTGTTTCTGCTCCATTCTCTCAACTTTCTCTCAGCTGGAATCTTTCCATAAATAAGTTGGAGCTTTTCATTCTTTTCTCCATTTCTTTTCACTTTTTGTCTATATTTTCTATCTCTTTAGTTCTCTGGGTCAAAGTCTATTTTGTGTTCTCAGATGTAGTTTCGGCTCACTAGTTTTCCCTTCTGTTGCGTTTGGCTTACAGTCTAACTTGTCTGTGGCATTTTATTTTAATGGCTGAATTTGTACTTATGGTGTTTTTTCAATCAATCTCCTTGTTCTTTTTAAATGTAATTTTGCATTCTTATATTACACATTAAATACTTCCTTTATATGTTCAAACTTTGAAAACAGACCCACTTAAAATATTTTTCACATTCCCTTATTTTTCTGTTCCTGGGAGTGAGTTACCCCCAACTCTTAGCTTTATTTGGGGAACTCAGTTTCAGCTTCTCATCACATACAGGCTTGAGGCCACAAATTCGGTTTCTCCTTGAGTACTAAACTCCAGTGCCAAGGGATTCACTGCACCCCATGGACTCAAATCATGTTGAAACTCAAGAGCCGCCTCTCTGATTTCAGTTTCCTTCTATGACTCTATGACTCTATGACTCTAGCACCTTTCTTGCTTTTGAGCTCTCTTTCCCACAATGGTTCTATTCAGCATTTATCTGTGGGAGGAGCAGCCAGGTCTGCTCAGTCTCACATGTTAACCAGTGTCAATGAGTATTTGTAATGCACCTACTGTATGCCCACTGGGGCTAGGCACTGAGGATACAGAAATAAACAAGGCATGGGCTTTTCCCTCAAGAAACTTATAGTCCAAAGGACCAGACAGCAAATGAACCAACATTTATAATAAAATGCAAGATGTGCGATGGTACAAGTATTGCAGGTTTTATGGAAGTCCCAAGGAGGGGCATCTGACTCAGGCTTAAGGGGAAGTAAGGGGAGGTCAGCAAAGAAAATGCATGTTCTTCTAAGCAAAGATCTTATTGGAACAAATGAATGAGAAAGGGCATTTTTGTGGGGAAAGCATTTTGGCTTTATTTTCTTTTTAAATCTGTGTGTAGGCCCTAAATCCACAGTCGTACACGGACATCCTTGCCTCCCTACTTCTCATAGTATGAGGCTTTCGTGACTTACGTGTTTCCTTTCAGCACCAAAGGTATCAACTGATGAATCATTTATTCAGCAAACATCATGCAAACAGTTATTAAGGTCACTTCCCAAAAGGTTAATTTTACTGCTTGGATATAGGTTATAACCTGGAAGACTTTGAATCATTGCCAACTGCCATTGTAAATATTTATGAGAAGTTTGTTCCCAATGTCTTAGGAAGCATTATTCTGTTGTTTTTGTTTTTCTGTATACATTAACATGGATAAAGAAATATCCATGTTATGTGCCATCCACATATTTTTGGTAAGGTATAAAAATTAGGCTGGGCATGGCAGGTCATGCCTGGGCAACGCGGTGATCCCCTGTCTTTACAAAAATAAAAAAAAAATTAGCTGGGCATGGTGGCTCACATCTGTAGTCCCAACTATTTGGGAGGCTGAGGTGGGAGGATTGCTTGACCCCAGGAGGTCGAGGCTGCAGTGAGCTCTTGACTGCACCATTGCACTCCAGCCTGGGTGACAGAGTGAGACCCTGTCCCAAAAAATAAAATAAAATAACAAAATGAAATAAAAATTGTTTTTTTTATCTTGAGGATAAAGGATCTGGAATGAAAGAAATATACTGAACTATCTGTAGGACCATAAGATGTTTAAGCTGGATGTTACCTTGTTGAAAATGAGGTAAATCTAGGTGAAAACAGGGTTTCTTACCCTCAGTACAATTGAAATTTTGGGTCAGATAATTCTTTGTTGTTGAGGGGCTTTTCTGTGTATTGTAGGATGTTGAGCAGTGTCTCTGGTCTTTATTGACTAGGTGCCCATAGTCATGACATGCTGCATGTCCCCAGATGAGAACTGCTGATCCAGATTCTTCATTCTAGAGCTAAGAAATGAAGGCTCAGAAAGGGAGGGTGATATGGCTTAGACAGCCAGTGAGAATCAGAATTTGGACCAGCACCTCTGGGTTGCTGACTTTATAAGGCTCTTCTCACAAAAATGAACTGCAACAAAACCTGCTGGCTAATATTAGCCTCTCAATCCCATTTGCATCAGAGCCCCGGGCTCAGACCCTCAGAATAATGTAGCTTCTATTGAGAAACTCAAATTTGGCAAGCTTGTCCTGTTTGAGTTGTCTCCAATTCACTTAAGAACCAGGATTTTTGTGAAATTTCAATGACAGTCATTGAGTTGATTCTGAGTGACCAAAATGTTCCTTCCAAACTCACACTTTCTTTTTCAACAAGTGTCTGTTTCTCTTTCCGTCTGCTTGTGAAAAAACAAATCCTTTGAGCCAGTCCCAGAGGATTATTTTATACTTGATCATTTTCCATGGTACTAATGATTGAGTGACTGCATGCATGCTTGCCAAACAGTAAATAAATCCGTACATAGCTTTTGTTCATTTGATAATAGGGTGTAATATATGCAAAGTTAAAGTTCACTTCATGAAAACACCCGGTTTTATTTGAGGTTTTTTCTTCTGGTCAGTGAACCCAAAGGCCTAGGGAAAAAAATCAATTCACATGTTTGAAACACTGTGGTCCTGCCATTTGCCTCTCATTCATCATGTTGACAAACAAATGTAAGGGAAAACAGAGGGTGAATGAGACCAGGCTCCAGAATGTTCTTCCTGGGGGAGCGTACCGTTGCGGGTGCAGCCCTCTCTGGTTGGCAAGAGGCTCCCTCACCTCCAGGTTGCCCAGGGTCATTTGGCAGGCCTGTGTTGGATTCTGACACTTTGCAGAGCTGTTGTCACCGAGACCAGCGGCTTGTGGTTGGGAAAGACCACCCGAGCCAGCGAGTGGTCAGTGACATTCAAGCTAAGCTCAATTTATGTCAGTATGCCGGTGACGAAATTCACAACTTGATTCTCCCTCAGGGCTGCCGAGTGTCTGACGGGACAAATCCTTCCAACGGCCGCAGCAGGTGCTTCTTCTAGCCCTGTGTTGCAATGACCTGCAGCTCCCGGGGATAACTCAGGCACGCTGCTGACGCCATCAGGAGGCTCAACACCCTCACCCGCTTACGCTACGACCAGCAAAAGCAAACCCCGCAGCTGCCTGCCAGCCGGGAAGAAGGACTGTGTTTCCATGTTGTGAGTCTCCTCATTGCAGCCAGATGATGAATTTGCTGCTGGCTTTGTGCGAAACCGAGAAATACCCAGCGTCCAGCTGAGGGCCCGGGTGGCAACAAAATCAAGCCGATGAATTAAAGAAATACGGCCTGGTCAGGATGCCTGGAGGCCTCAGAGTTCTGATCTTTCTTCTGAGTTACTACATCTTCTGAACTGCTCCCAGGATGGTGTTCGTGATAAGTTGGTTTGCCCAGTAAAACTGTCGCCCAGTGGAGGCAAGCCCTACCTCCTGTCCTTTCTCATGCAGTGGTGTGGAGCATGGTGGGGAAGAAAGGGCATTCGACAGCAAGTCAAAAACTTTGGATTTCATTCATGGCTGTGACACTTTTGGGAGTTGGGGTCAGTGGCTCAGTGTTGGGGGGATCTCATTTCTCTCCAACTCCATAGGGCTGTGAGATCACCCACAGCTTTGATTTGCATGTCCAAGCTCATCCCAGCACTTTCTCCTCAGAATCTGGCTAACACTTCAAGTCACTCACTAGCTTCCAGAACTATGGTTAGCTCAGACTCAGTTGTAGCTTCCCCAAACTGTCATCCTACTGTTTTTATCTTACAGTTGAAGGAACTGAATCCCAAACAGCCCGAGCAACCCATTCAGAATCACACCACAGATTTCCTCACCCCTCTTCCACACCACAGAGCCTTCCCATTTTTACGTCTTTTATATTAAGACAAAACCAAAAACTCATAATTAAGGCAGTAGTGTAGAAACCTGAAAGATATTTTGTTTTAAAAGGTTCACTGTAAACCAGGATTTAGAAAATGCAAACCCTTGGGTAAAATGAAGTGTTTTCAGGACACTCACCAGCAGGATCCCTGGCCCCAATTCTGAGAATGTGACCATAAGGACAAGAGGCCTGACTGGTCACCCCGGGCCAGGCCACCTCTCTGACAGTCTGGGATTCTCCCTGCATGCCCCAGATCCATCCTAATGATGCAGCTCAGGTGCTGAGAGCAACTGATCAGATGTTGGCAGAGTCATCTAAATCCATAGGCAGCCAAGCAGCCACTCTACTTTGCCTGGCAGAGCTGCAGCAGGCACCTGCAGACACCACCCAAGAGACATTTCTGCAGTCGCTGAAATGTCTGGAATCTGTACTCCTGGAGCAGTGGCGAGTGGGCACAGGTGGCTATGGAGACTTAGAATGGGGCTAGTGCAAGTGGGAAACTGCATTTGCAGTTTTATGTCATTCTAACTGGTTTAAAGTTTATGCAGCCACATGTGGTTAGCGACTAAAGCACTGGACAACACAGTTAGAAAAGTCCCTCTCCTGGGCACTGCCAGCTGCAGGCACATTCCTAACCTAAGACGTCCTGCTTGTTCCTCTGGGTGTGTGGGCTGCAGTCTCAGTGTCTGCTCACGCATGTGGACACACCTGCCTTTGCCAGCACATAACTCACCCACCCCTTCGCACACACATACACATGCCCCCAATTCATCTTAACTTTGAGTGTCCAAGTCTTTTCTTGGCCTCACCTGCAGTCTTGATGCCCCAGGTAGGAATCTTTGCATATTGAGGGAGGGGCCTGTGGGAAGCAAACTGCATTCTCGTCCTTACTCCGTGATCGTCAAGGATTCACCCCTGCCATCTTCTCCCCCTGACCTCAGCGAGAGCACCGTTCAGCAGTTTGCCTAACTGAGAATCCACAGCTCCTCGTCCCTGTCTGGCTCCCTGTCTCGGAAGCAATGTTCTCGCGTCTTCCTCCAGACAGGCAGCTGCTGGCATCTTCACAGCTCCCTCTCTCCGCGGCTGAAGTCAGGACCCACAGATGGTGCCGCTTGTTTTCCTCGGCAGCTCTGCTTACCGCATTTACAGGGGTGGCAGAAGCCAGTGCGAATGAATATTAAATCAACTAAGGCAGAACTTCTCAAAATACACTCCTCAAAACAGGTTTTTTTCTTTTTTTTCTTTTTTTTTTAACCCCACAGACTGAGTCCATTTTAGCTTCAGCGAAAACCACACTCTCACCTTCCTTTCTGTGAATTACCAGGAAAGAGCTCAATTTTACTTTTTTTTTTTTTTTTTCTGTCAAACATTTTCTTCCTAAACTTTTTGGCTGCTACCTGTTTTCAAGCAGACGGCTAATCCGGTAGCAAATGAACTGGGTTTTTCTTAGGCTTGACATATTTCTGTCAACAGCCTTTTTCTTTTTTTTAAACTAAGCCCAGATTTTTGTGCAAAACCAAGAAATACCCAGTGTCCAACTGAGGGCCCGGGTGGCAACAAAATCAAGCCAATGAATTAAAGAAATATTGCCTGGTCAGGATGCCTGGACGCCTCAGAGTTCTGATCTTTCTTCTGAATGACTACATCTTCTGGACTGCTCCCAGGATGGTGTTTGTGGTAAGTTGGTTTGCCCAGTAAAACTGTCACCCAATGAAGGCAAGCCCTACCTCCTGTCCTTTCTCATGCAGTGGTGTGGAGCGTGGTAGGGAAGAAAGGGCATTCGACAGCAAGTCGAAAACTCTGGATTTCATTTGTGGCTCTTACACTCCTTTTTGAAGGGAGTTTTGAAGCAAGCTTGCATGCGGTTACACCTGAACTCTCAGTTAAGAGCAATTCCATTCTTCCAGTTGCTTGGGCCAAAAACTTCTATATCAGTCTTAACTTGTATTTCTCTCATACACATATGCAGTCTGTCAGCTCCACCTCCACCAAATATGGACATCTGGATGCCATTCCTACCTCCCCTGCCAACCCCCTGGTCCAAGCGACCATGGCCTCTCAGCTGGGTGAATGCAAGAGACCCTTCTCTGATCTCCTTGTATCACCCTTGAGCTTTTAAAATCTATTTCCCACCCAGCAGCCTAAGAACCCCCTTCCCCCTCTGTGGTTCTCCTCCTCACTCAGGAATAAGCCCTGCACGATCTAGAGCCCCTTCCCGGCCTCTCCCTGCACGGGCATCCCGCCCTCGCTTCCCCTTCCCCCTTCCTCACCCCTCCCCCGCCTCTTTCCCGTCGTCCAGCACACCCTGCTCCACCTCCGTGGGCACTTGCTGTTTCCTCTGCCAGAACACTGTTCCCAGTATCTTCACAACCCAATCCCTCACTTCCTCCATATTCTGGCCTTCCTAAGCATTTTATCTGAAGTTCCAGCATCCTCTTGCCCCAACACGTAATACAGACACACATTCCTGGCTTTAGTGTTCCTTGCTAACATTTCGCTCTTGAAAGCATATCTCAGGCAGTTACTCTGTTTATTTTCAATCTCCCGCGTAAGAACGTAGCTTCCTGAGGGCAGGAATTTGGGTCTCTTTTGTTCACTGCTGTGACCTCGTTGTCCAGAGGAGTGTCTAGCCCTCCGTAGGCACTCGGGAAAAGTTAAGTGACTTCATGAAGGCGTCTTCTCCACAGCAGTACCCACATTCTGTATTGTGGTGTCAACGCTGGCTCACTTTGAAATGACTGGCCTCTAATGTAGAGATAACCCAACCCTCAACACAGTCACTGCCCGACTCTTCAAAAGCCCTATAACCATTGAGGTAGGTTATTAAACTTAGTATCATAGGCTGTTTTAAAAAAACGACAAGGATTTTTGAGGTATAACTGGTGTACAATAAACTGCATACCATTTAAGTGTAAAGTTTGGTAAACATTGATGTGTATGCATCATTACCACATGAAATATAATGAATATGCCCATTATCTCCTCCAATTTCCTCATGCCCTTTGTAATTCCTTCCTCTTGCCCCCTACCCTTTTCTACACAACTATTGATCTGTTCTCTGTCACTACAGATTCGCTTGCATTTTCTAGAGTTGTAAGTAGATGAAATCATGCATTACGTACTTTTCTCCTAGCTTCATTCGCTCAGCATGGTTATTTTGAGAATCATCGATGTCATTGTGTGCATCAGAATCCATTTCTTTTTACTGCTCAGTAGCATTCCACATTTATCCACTCATCTGTTGATAGGCATTTGGGTTAGTTCCAGTTTGGAGCTATTACTAGTCAAGCTGCTATAAACATTAGTGTACAAGTCTTTGCATGGGCATCTGCTTTCATTTCTTTGTGTAAATACTTGGGAGTGAAAATGGTTGAGTCATATGATGGGTACATGTTTAGCTTTTAAAGAAACTGCCAAACTGTTTTTAAAAATGGTCATAACATTTTGCACTCCTGCCAATAGCGAATGAGAGTTCCTATTCCTCCACATCCTTGCCAACACTTGGTATGGTTGGTCTCTTTAATTTTAGTCATTCAAGTGGCTATGTAGTATTCTCTCACTGTGCTTTTTATTTGCATTTCTCTGATGATGAACAACTTTTTAAGGTATAATTGCCATGTATTAAATTACACATGGTTACAATATACAATTTAATCTCGTACATCTTTTTGTTTACTTGCCATCCATATATCTTCTTTCATAAAGTGTGTGTTCAAACCTTTTGTCCATCTTTTATTCATTTTTTATTGTTGAGTTTTGAAAGTTCTACGTATATTCTGGATGCAAGATTGTATCCCAAGATTGTAAAGATTTCTCTTATGATTTCTACTGTAAGTTTTATAGTATTCAGTTTTGGTCATGTATATATTTATATTCTCTATGATGTACATGCATTAAATTTATGACTCATTTCGTGCTAATTTTTATATCTGATGTGAGGTATGTATAAAGTTAACTTTTTGGCATATGAGTATATCCTGTTTTTTAGCAGTATTTGTTGAAAAGGCTATGCTTTCTCCACTGAAATGCCTTTGCACTTTTGTCCAAATTATTTGTCCATATATATGGATCTATTTCAGGACTCTGTTTTCTTGCATTGATCTATTTGGCTATCTTTATACTAACACCATACTAATCTGATTACTGTAGCTTTACAATAATTCTTGAAACCAAGCTGTGATGGCACTCCAACAAAGTTGTTTTGTCTATTGTAGGTCCTTTGCATTTCTTTCTTTCTTTTTCTTTTTTTTTTTTTTGAGACAGAGTCTCATCCTGTTGCCCAGGCTAGAGTGCAGTGGCATGATCTAGGCTCACTGCAAGCTCCGCCTTCCGGGTTCACGCCGTTCTCCTGCCTCAGCCTCACAAGTAGCTGGGACTACAGACGCCCACCACCACGCCCAGCTAATTTTTTGTATTTTTAATAGAGGCAGGGTTTCACCGTGTTAGCCAGGATGGTCTCGATCTCCTGACCTTGTGATCCACCCACCTTGGCCTCCCAAAGTGCTGTGATTACAGGCATGAGCCACCGCGCCTGGCCAGGTCCTTTGCATTTCTATATGAATTTTAGAATTGGCTTGTAGAATTAAATTCTAGAAAAAAAGACTTCTGGAATTTTGACAGATTGTGTAGAATCTATAGAACAATTTAGTGAGTTAACATTTTAACAACACTGAGTCTTCTGTATGACATATCTTCCTGTTTATTAGGTCTTCTTAATTTTTCTTGTTCATCTTCTGTAGGTATTCAATGTAGAGGCCTTGGATATCTTTTGTAAATATTTTCCACTAATAATTTATTATTTTTGGTGCTATTTAATTTCAATTACCGACTGTTGCCAGTATATAAATAAACAATTTTTGCATATTTATTCTGTATCCTACAACCATAATAAATTATTAGTTTTAGTAGTTTTTGTTGCTGTTGTTGATGTCAGATGCCATCAGATAATTCTAAGTAGACAATTAAGTCAAGTTGTCTGCAAATAAAGAAAAATTACTTTTCCCTTTCCAGTCTAGATATTTTTTCTTTTTCTCGCCTGAGTGAGCTGTATATCCTCCAGTACAATTTTAAATAGAAGTGCAGAGAGTGAACATCTTGTTCTGTTACCAATCTTAAGGGAAAACAATTAGTTTTTCACCATGAATTATAATGATAACCATAGGTTATTCATAGATCCTTATTATCAGATTGAGGAAGTTCTAATCTTAGTTTGCTGAGAGTTTTTTTTTAAATCACACATGTTGGATTTTGTTGAATGATTTTCTGCATCTATCAAGATTATCATATGGTGTTTCCATTTTAATTTGTTAACATGATAAATTTTATTGATTAATTTTTAAATATTAAATCAACCATGCACTCCTTGAAGAAATCCCACTTGGTTGTGATGTATTTTCTGTTTGAAGATTTTTTTGATTTAGTTATTAATATTTTGTTTAGAATTTTTGCATCTATTTTCAAAAGGAACATTGGTCTATAGTTTTCTTTTCTTGTAATATCATTGTATGATTTTGGTGTTAAAGCAATGTTAGTCTCATAGAATAGTTTGGGAAGTAGTCCTTCCTCTTCAAGTTCCTGGAAAGGTTTATGCAGAATTGAAATTATTTCTTTTTAAAATAATTGGTAGAATTCATCAATGAAGACATGTGAACCTCGGATTTTCCTGTTGAAGAGGTTTTAACTACAAATTCAATTTAATAGATACAAGGTTATTCAGGTTATCTGTTTCTTCTTAAGTGAGTTTTGGTTGCATGTGTCTTTTAGAAAATGTATCCATTTCATTTAAGTTGTTGAATTTATAGGCAGGAAGTTGTTCATATCTTCTTCTTATCTTTTTATTATCTGTAGACTCTTGTGATATCACGTCTCTCATTGCTGATATTGGTAATTTGTGCATTCTCAATTTTTTTTCCTGATCGTTCTTGCTACAGGTTTATCAATTTTATTGATCTTCTTTAAGAAACAGTTTTTTTGTTTTATTGATTGTTTATCAATTTTATTGATCTTCTTTAAGAAACAGTTTTTTTGTTTTATTGATTGTTTTTAATGCTTTCTATTTCACTGAGTTGTACTCTGAGTTTTCTTTTTTTCCCCTTTTTTGTGCTTACTTTGGGTTTAACTTTCTCTTTTTTTCTAGTTTTGAAAGGTGAGATCTGAGATTATTGATTTGAGATCCTTTCTACTTTTAACTATAGCCATTTGGTGCTCCCAGTTTCCCTCTAGGTACAGATTTAGTGTTATTCCATATAATTTGGGGTTTTATGTTGTCATTTTTATGAAATTCAAAATATTTTCTAACTTCTCTTTGCTTTCTTCATAGATTCATGGGTTATTTAGAACTGTGTTCTTTACTTTTCAGCTATTTGAAGATTTTTAAGTGATTTTTCTGTTATTGATTTATAATTTAATGGTCAGAAAACATACTTTGTATGAATTAAAGCATTTTAAATTTGTTGAGAATTATTTTATGGTCCAGAATATGACTATCTTGGTAAATATGATATATGCACTTGAAAGGCATGTGTATTCTGCTGTTGTTGGATGGAGAATTCAATAAATTCACAATTAGGTCATTTGGTTGGTATTGCTGTTCATGTCTTCTATAGCCTTTAGTTTCTGTCTACTTGTTTTATCAATTATTGAAAGAGTGGCATTTAAATCTGACTATAATTGAAGATTTCTTTGTGTCTTTGTTTCTCCTTTCACATATATAAGTTTTTGCCTCATGGTTTCTGAAGTCCTGTTGTTAGGTACATAAACTTTTATGATTGTAGTACCACTTGATGAATTAACCCTTATCTTAGTGAAGTAAATTTTTTAAACTGTGCAATATTATTTGCTCTATATTTGTCTTTGTTTGATATTAATATCCACTTCAAATTTCTTTTGATTAATGTTAGCATGTCATATCTTTTTCCATCCTTTTCATTTTAACCTGCTTGTTTCTTTATATTTAAAGTACGTTTCTTATAAACGGCATTTAAATGAGTTTTGCTTTATTTGTACACTCTGACAATCTTTGCCTTTTTACTTTATTAGCTTTATTTAGATCTATTAGATTTTTTATTTAGATTTATTTAGCTTTATTTAGATTTAATGTAATTATTTATATAGTTAGATTAAAGTCTACCATTTTGATATTTGTTTTCTATTTGTTTTGCCTGTTTTTTTTCCTTTTTCCTTATGTTCTTTCTTCTTTTGAATTAATTTTTTTAATACCTCATTTAATTTGCTTTGTTGACTTATTAGATAAAGCCTTTTGCTATTTTAGTGGCTTCTTTAGGGCTGATAGTTACATACTTCAAACGGTATATGACTTTCATATAGTACAAGTATGTATAATAGTTGAACTCTGTATTTTTCTTCTCTCAGGTTTTATGCTATGTTGAAACACATTTTACTTAAACCACAGAAATCTATAAAATCCATAATGACTTACTTTTAAAAAATGTCTTAAAAATGAAGACTTTGTTGTTAAAAAGAAATTATTTTTGCCCTTAAAAAGTCAATTATGTTTAAAAAGATTTTAAAAATAGAAAAAACTTACATATTTGCCAATATCATACCATTTCTGATGTGCTTCATTCCTTCATATAAACCACTAGTTCTCAACTGGGTATAATTTTGCCCCTCAGGGGACATTTGGCAATGTCTGGATACCTTCAGTTTTTATTGCTGTCATAACTGAGGAAGGTTACCCCTGGCATTTAGAGGGTAGAGGCCAGTGATGCTGATAAACATTCTATAGTACACAGGATAGTCCCCACAACAAAAATTATCCAGCACCAAATGTCAACAGTGCCAAGGTTGAAAATCACTGGTATAAATCCATATTTCCATTTAGTTTCAGTTTATGCTGAAAGAGCTTCTTTTTAACATTTCTTATAATGTAGCTCTGCTGGCGATGAATTCTTTCAACTTGCTGAGCATTTAGAATTTTTTCTTTTATTTTGCCTTCATTTTTGAAAGGTATTTTACTGAATATGGAATTTATTATTGACATTTTTCTTTTAGCACTTAAAAATGTTTCATCATGACCTCCTCACTTGCATTGTTTCCAAAAAGAAATCTGCTGTCATCCTTATTCTTTGTTCCTTTGTATCTATTATCTATTATGTCTTGTTTTTTGGCACCTTTTCAGATTCATTAGTGGTTTGTGCAATTTAATTAAGAAGTGCTTTGGTGTGATTTTTAAATATTTCTTGTGCTCAGGGTTAGATATGCATCTTGGATCTGTGAGTTTATACTTTTTTTAAACCAAATTTGGAAAAATTTCATCTTTTTTTAAAAATAGTTTTTCTGTTGTTCCCCTCTTCACTCTTCTTTAGGGACTCAGTTGCAAAATATACATGTATTTGGCCATTTGAAGTTGTCCCACAGTTTGATGATGATTTTGTCATTTTTTTAAAGTTCTTTTTTCTTCAAATTAATTTTGAATAGTTTCTATTGCTGTATTTTCAGTCAACTGATCTTTTCTTCTGTAATGTCTAAGTAGCTATTAATTCATATCTGGTATATTTTTCATCTAACAGTTTATAGTTTTTTTCTCTAGAAGTTTCATTTGGATCTACTTAACTTCTTGAACAACTAGAATACAATTATATAGTTATAATAACTGTTTTATGTCTTTATCTGCTAATTCAAACATTTGTATCAGTTCTGGATCAGTTTTGATTGGTTGAGTTTTCTCCTCGTTGCAGACACTTTCCTGTTTCTTTGCATGCGTGGTGAATTTTACTTTGGTGCTGAGTATTTTGATATATCTATGGATATTATAGAGCTTTGTTCTAGAAGGCAGTCAAATTACTTGGAAAAATTTGATCCTTTTGGGTCTTGCTTTAAAGAATCTTTACTTGGAACAGAGCAGTGCTTCATCACAAGCTAACTATTCCACATTACTGAGAAAAGACTACTTTGGGTGCCCTATCTAATGACACATTAATCCTGATGCTTTTCTCTCTCAGTGGTGGGAAGAGCCTCTTTATCTGGTCGTGGTACTCTTCTCTAATCCTCCATGACACTTCCTTCCCCAGCCTCACATAGTTTCTTTACGAGCATGTGCTTATCAACACTCTGCTAAATTCTTTAGGGGCATGTTCCACGAATCTCAGAAATCCTCTCTCCATGCAACTCTCTTCCTCTCTGGCACTTTAATCTGCAGACTCTAGGCAGCTTGGTCTCCCAGAGTATCAGCTGTATTTACTTACAGGGTTCTCTTTACCTAGGGAGTTCACTGGGTGCCACCTGAATTCTCTTTTCCTCCACCATGGACTGGAAACTTTCTCATGGCAGTAAGCTGGAGTAATCATAGGGCTCATCTTGTTTATTTCCCATTTCTCAGGATTACTGTCCTTTACTGCCTAATGTCCAGTGTCTTGAAAACTACTGTGATATATTTTGTTTGGTTTTTATGATTTTTTCAGACAGGAGGATAAGTCTGGTCTCTGTTATTCCATCTTGATCAGAAGCAGAAGTTGTAATTGGATGAGTTTTTGGTTCCTTCTAACAAACATGTATGCACATTGCTATGCTTTTACATTGCATATGTACAATGGACATTTTCTCTAAGTAAAATTGATCCTTGTTTTTGTACTGGAACTAAACAGATGACTAATTCATGGGTTTTGTTTGTTAGGTAAATCATACCTGCCAGGTACTGAAGATGCTAGAGAATTCCTACCCTTGTTTATCTACCTATCATAAATGTGCATTCACAGATCTCTTTTCCCATCAAAAGAGTGTATCTCCTTTTCAGTGGGATTCTTCTTTGCTCCTATCAAGGTTTCTCTTGGAATTTAGTTAAGCTTACTCCTTAAAATTCCAGCTTTTCCTTCCCTCAGAATTTTACAGACTGACTTCTCCTTAAGGGACCATCTCACATTTCTTTTCCAGTGTTAAAAATCTAAGCCTAAAGTTTCATGCGCGTCCGTGTGAAGAGACCACCAAACAGGCTTTGTATGAGCAACATGGCTGTTTATTTCACCTGGGTGCAGGCAGGCTGAGTCCAAAAAGAGAGTCAGCAAAGAGAAATAGGGGTGGGGCCATTTTATAGGATTTGGGTAGGTAAAGGAAAAAGGGGGGTTCTCTGGCGAGCAGGAGTGGGGGTCACAAGGTACTCAGTGGGGGAGTTTTGAGCCAGGATGAGCCAGGAGAAGGAATTTCACAAGACAATGGCATCAGTTAAGGCAGGAACAGGCCATTTTCACTTCTTTTGTGGTGGAATGTCATCAGTTAAGGCAGGAACCGGCCATCTGGATGTGTACGTGCGGGTCACAGGGGATATGATGGCTTAACTTGGGTTCAGAGGCCTGACATTCCTGTCTTCTTATATTAATAAGAAAAATAAAATGAAATAGTGGTAAAGTGTTGGGACAGCGAAAATTTTGGGGGATGGTATGGAGAGATAATGGGCGATGTTTCTCAGGGCTGCTTCAAGCGGGATTAGGGGCGGCATGGGAACTTAGAGTGGGAGAGATTAAGCTGAAGGAAGATTTTTGTGGTAAGGGGTGATATTGTGGGGTTGTTAGAAGGAACATTTGTAATTTAGAATTATTGGTGATGGCCTGGATACAGTTTTGTATGAATTGAAAAACTAAATGGAATAAGAGAAGGAGAAAAACAGGTATAAAAGGCCTAAGAATTGGGACGACTCAGGACATCTGATTAGAGAGTGCCTAAGGAGATTCAGCATAGTCCTGTCAGCAAAGATTATTTATTTACTTCAAGAGTTAAGAGTGGCAGTTTGGGGATAGCACCAGGAGATATCAGCTGTGATGGCTTGGAGAAACAGTGTAAACCAGCAGTGTAAATAAGAGCAGGGCATGTATGAGTAGTTGAGAACGGTGAATAGGAGTATGACTAGACAGAAGATAGTAGGGATGAAAAGTTTTTTGGGGGCACAGTCTAAGTTAGTCTAGTGTCTGGAGTGAGACTGGGGCCTAATAAAAAGGAGCGTTTATACAGGAGCTCAAACGTGCTGTACCCTGTAGCATTCTGAGGACAGGTCTGACTTCTGAGAAGGGAAAGTGGTAAAAGTATTGTCCAGTCCTTTTTAAGTTGGTGGCTGAGCTTGGTGAGGTGTGTTTTTAAAAGACCTTTAGTCCGTTCTACTTTTCCTGAAGATGGAGGACCATAAGGGATATAAAGGTTTCACTGAATACTAAGAGCCTGAAAAACTGCTTGGCTGATTTGACTAATAAAGGCTGGTCTGTTATCAGACTGTATAGAGATGGGAAGGCTAAACTGAGGAATTATGTCTGACAGAAGGGAAGAAATGACTGTGGTGGCCTTCTCAGACCCTGTAGGAAAGGCCTGTACCTATCCAGTGAAAGTGTCTACCTAGACTAGAGATATTTTAGTTATCTGACTCGGGGCATGTTGAGTAAAGCTAATTTGCCAGTCCTGGGTGGGGGCAAATCATCGAGCTTGATGTGTAGGGAAGGGAGGGGGCCTGATTAATCCCTGAGGAGTAGTAGAATAGCAGATGGAACACTGAGAAGTTATTTCCTTGAGGATAGATTTCTACAATAGAAAGGAAATGAGAAGTTCTAAGAGGCGGGCTAGTGGCTTGTACTCTAGCATAGCCTGCCTTTGCTGGTGTGTGGCGATTAGGCCTGGTGGAACTGCCATCAATAAATCAAGCGTGATCAGGGTGAGGAACAGGAAAGAAGAAAATATGGGGAAATGGGGTGAATATCAGGTGGATCAGAGAGATACAGTCATGGAGGTCAGGTGTGGTATCAGGAATAATGTGGGAGGCCAGATTGAAGTCCGGGCCAGGAACAATGGTAATTGTGGGACTTAACAAAGAGTGAGTATAGCTGAAGGAGCCGGGGAGCAGAAAGTATATGCATCAGGTATGAGGAAGAAAATAGATTTTGGAAGTTATGAGAAATGTAGAGAGTGGGTTGAGCATAGGTTGTGATTTTGAGGGCCTCTAAAAGTATTAGGGCGGCAGCAGCCGCTGCACGGAGACATGATGGCTAGGCTAAAACAGTAAGGTCAAGTTGTTTGCACAGAAAGGCTACAGGGTGCGGTCCTGGCTCTTGTGTAAGAATTCTGACCACACTAACCATGCCTTGGAAGGAAAGGAGTTGTTGTTTTTTAAGGGATTGAGGTTTGGGAGATTAATCGGACACGATCAGCAGGGAGAGCACGTGTGTTTTTATGAGAATTATGCCGAGATAGGTAACAGATAAGGAAGAAATTTGGGCTTGACTGAAGTAATGGGGGCTGTCTATGAAGCTTTGTGGCAGTACAGCCCAGGTAATTTGCTGAGCCTGATGGGTGTCAGGGTCAGTCCAAGTGAAAGCGAAGAGAGGCTGGGATGATGGGTGCAAAGGAATAGTAAAGAAAGCATGTTTGAGATCCAGAACAGAATAATGGATTGTGGAGGGAGGTATTGAGGATAGGAGAGTATATGGGTTTGGCACCATGGGGTGGATGGGCAAAACAATTTGGTTGATAAGGCATAGATCCTGAACTAACTTGTAAGGCTTGTCTGGTTTTAGGACAGGTAAAATGGGGGAATTGTAAGGAGAGTTTATAGGCTTTAAAAGGCCATGCTGTAGCAGGCGAGTGATAACCGGCTTTAATCCTTTCAAAGCATGCTGTGGGATGGGATATTGGCATTGATCGGGGTAAGTGTGATTAGGTTTTAATGAGATGGTAAGGGGTGCATGATTGGTCACCAAGGAGGGAGTAGAGGTATCTTATACTTGTGGGTTAAGGTGGGGGAATACAAGAGAGGACGCAAAGGAGGCTTTGGATTGGAAAGAAGGGCAGCAATGAGATGTAGCTGTAACCCAAGAATAGTCAGGGAAGCAGATAATTTAGTTAAAGTGTCTCGGCCTAATAAGGGAACTGGGCAGGTGGGGATAACTAAAAGGAGTGCTTAAAAGAGTATTGTCTAAGTTGGCACCAGAGTTGGGGAGTTTTAAGAGGTTTAGAAGCCTGGCTGTCAATACCCACAACAGTTATAGAGGCAAGGGAAACAGGCCCTTGAAAATAAGGTAATGTGGAGTGAGTAGCCTCGGTATTGATTAAGAAGGGGACAGACTTACCCTCCACTGTGAGAGTTACCCGAAGCTCGGCATCTATGATGGTCTAGGGGGCTTCCGAGGTGATCAGGCAGCATCAGTCTTCAGCTGCCAAGCCAAGAAGATCTGGGAAGCAGTCAGAGAGCATTGGGCCAGAGTTCCAGGGGCTCTGGGAGTGGCTGCCAGGTAAGTTGGACAGTCCAATTTCCAGTGGGGTCCCACACAGATGGGAAGCGGCTTAGGAGGAATCCTGGGCTGCAGGCATTCCTTGGCCTGGTGGCCAGATTTCTGGCACCTGTAGCAAGCTCCTGGGGAAGGAGGTTCTGGAGGAACACCTGGCCGATGCAGTTCAGGCGTTTGGAAGTTCTTGTGTGCTGGAGATGTGGCTGGGGTTTGTCTCACAGTGGAGGCAAGGAATTGCAACTTTTTTCTATTATTGTACACCTTGAAGGTGAGGTTAATTAAATCCTGTTGTGGGGTTTGAGGGCCGGAATTTAATTTTTGGAGTTTTATTTAATGTCGGGAGCAGATTGGGTAATAAAATGTGTTTTGAGAATAAGACGGCCTTTTGACCTTTTAGGGTCTAGGGCTGTAAAGTGTCTCAGGGTTGCTGCCAAACGAGTCATGAACTGGGCTGGATTTTTATATTTGATGAAAAAGAGCCTAAACGCTATCTGATTTGGGATAAAGAAAAAGGAACATTAACCTTGACTATGCCTTTAGCTCCAGCCATCTTTTTAAGAGGAAATTGCTGGGCAGGTGGGGGAGGGCTAGTCACGGAACGAAACTGTAAGCCGGACCGGGTGTGAGGAGGGGAGGTGATAAAAGGATTATAGGGTGGAGGAGCGGAGGCTGAGGAAGAATTAGGACCTAGCTTGGCCTGGCGAGGAGCAGCCTGGGGAGGAGGGGAGAGGTCAGATGGGTCTGTAGAAAAGGAAGATTAGAAAGACTCAGTGATGCTTGGGGTTTGGACTGAGGGGACAGGTGGGAGGGAAAGAAGGAAGATTTGAGATGAGTTGCACTGGGCACAGGGACTAGGGAGGGACTGATGTGTAAAAGAATGCCTGGACATCAGGCACCTCAGACCATTTGCTCATTTTATGACAAGAATTATTTAGATCTTGTAGGATGGAAAAATTGAAAATGCCATTTTCTGGCTATTTGGAACTACTGTCGAGTTTGTACTGGGGTCAAGCAGCATTGCAGAAGAAAATAAGACACTTAGATTTTAGGTCAAGTGAGAGTTGAAGAGGTTTTAAGTTCTTAAGAACACAGGCTAAGGGAGAAGAAGGAGGAATGGAAGGTGGAAGGTTGCCCATAGTGAAGGAGGCAAGCCCAGAGAAAAGGGAGAGTAGAGACATGGAGGGAAGGGGTTTGGGGGTTCTTACCCTCCAGAAAAGTGGGAAAGGGTTTGGGGCACAGAGATACCAGGTCGGGGCATGGAAATAAGGGATTGGGGTACAGAGATATAAGAGGTTGGGGCACGGAAATAAGGGATTGGGGCACAGAGATATAAGGGTTTGGGGTACTTGCCCCTTCCCCAGAAAAGCGGGACTTGCCGCTAAGGGTGAAGGAGAAAGGGTTGGGGGTTTCTTGTCCCCCAGAAAGGCAGAGAAGGGGTAGAGACACGGAGAGAAGGGGTTGGGTACTTGCCCCTTCCCCAGAAAAGCAGGACTTGCTGCTAAGGGTGAAGGACCAAGGCAGGCGTCCCTGCGTGGTCTGACACCTCTGAAACCTGGGTGAATAATCAGAGAGGTGTCCCTGCAATGATTAAATACCAAGGGAAGGCTGCCTTCCCTAGTCCGTGACCGGCGCTGGAGTTTTGGGTCCACGGATAAAACATGTCTCCTTTGTCTCTACCAGAAAATGAAAGGAATTAAAATTAAAAGAAGGGAGAGATTGAAGTGTGGTGCCAAGATTCAAAGGAGAAAGAGGTTGAGGGATAGTGAGGGAGGTTGGAGAAGAGAGTAAAAAGAGGCTGCTTACCGGATTTGAAATTGGTGAGATGTTTCTTGGGCTGGTGGGTCTGAGGACCTGAGGTCATAGGTGGATCTTTCTCACGGAGCAAAGAGCAGGAGGACAGGGGATTGATCTCCCAAGGGAGGTCCCCCGATCCGAGTCATGGCATCAAATTTCATGCGCGTCCATGTGAAGAGACCACCAAACAGGCTTTGTGTGAGCAACATGGCTGTTTATTTCACCTGGGTGCAGGCGGCCTGAGTCCGAAAAGAGAGTCAGCAAAGAGAAATAGGGGTGGGGCCATTTTATAGGATTTGCGTAGGTAAAGGAAGAAGGGTTGTTCTCTGGCGGGCAGGAATGGGGGTCACAAGGTACTCAGTGGGGGAGCTTTTGAGCCAGGATGAGCCAGGAGAAGGAATTTCACAAGACAATGTCATCAGTTAATGCAGGAACAGGCCATTTTCACTTCTTTTGTGGTGGAATGTCACCAGTTAAGGCAGGAACCGGTCATCTGGATGTGTACATGCAGGTCACAGGGGATATGATGGCTTAGCTTGGGCTCAGAGGCCTGACATAAAGTAATAAAACTTCTAAAAAAAAATACTTAGCACGATGTGGTACTGAGGCACGGAAATATTTAGACATTTTAAATAGATATTCAACAATGCTGTAAGTAACTGGTGGAGTTTCCATACCAGGTCTCTTCCTATGTCACTAGCCCATGGGCACAAGAGGTCATGAAAGAGGAACAGAAATAGGAAAACCTGCATCAACACGGAAACAGCCTGTTGTTTGGCAGAATGGAGAACAAGGCAAAGCTGGTACTTTTAGAAAGCTGAAAATTTGTGCCAATGATTTTTTTCCTAGCTTATTTTTGGCTTTTTGATTCTAAGGAGTTTTGACCTACAAAGATGCTCAATATTTAAATAGACAGATATTTTTGTTTTATCTCTTCCATTGCTTTTATACTTCGGCATCCTCCTTACTGAGATGAGATAAAGTTTCCAAAAACATTGTATGGAATTATTTTCTATGTATCATTATTTAATTCACATGGAATTTATTAAGGGCATGAGATAAAAAATATTTCTTCCAAAAGGAAAGACAACCTCTCAGACCATTACTTAAAAAAATCCCCATTGATTTGTGATGCCACTTTTATAAAACATGTCCTTTTGGTGTATACTATGATTTGTTGATGGGTTCTCAGCTCTGTTCTGTTTATTTTTCTGGCTCATCTTACTTCCTTATAATGCTAATTGAAATTATTTAAACTTTAAAATATCTTTCCAAATTTGATAGAAAAAAATCTCCTGTAGAAAAAATTAATATAATTCCTATTCACCAACTATTCTTATTTATTCTATTTTCCTCATAAACTTTATGTTAACTTTTTTAACTTAAAAAAACATTTTCTTTGGGATTAAATGGTACACCTCAATTATTTAGGGAGTATTGCTATTTTCATAGTACTTTAATCTTCCCAATCTTCCTATGCAGAAACATTTTGACTTTATTTCAGTTTAAATTATTTTAATATTTCAGTTTATGCAACTCAGTAAACATACGTCGTGTGTGTATGTGTGTGTATCCTATGCATTTTAAAATAAGATTTTCTCAAGTTACTTGTTTTTTTCATGATTTATATTCGTCTTTGCTGGTTGAGAGCAAAAATATTAAGGCCCACACATTTTTTTGTCACATCACCTTAATGGTTTCCTGTAGTTTTCAGTTGATTTTGTACGGCTTTTTCTTTCACCAATAGATCACTCCACAATGTAGGTTATCTTGTTTCAAGATTCCATTTAAAAATACAGGAAGTCTTATGAAATGATGGAAGGGGAGAGACCACTAAACCCAAACTTCCAAAATATAATATCCTCATCATATGATATATTTTGCTATAAAATCTTAGAATTCTTTAGAATTGAGTGGAAATTTAATCATACCAAACCTAATTCTTTCATTTTCAGGGAATGAAATAGAGAATGTGACATGTAGCTGTTGTCATGTTAAATGTTGGGAGGTGAAAGAAACATTGGTGACCACATTATGGCGAGCAGTCATCAACATTCCAATATGTTATAGTCACATTACATTTTGTGACCTGTAATTTTCCCCATAAGTCATTTCAGCATGGCTCCCTTCGTCTTAAATGGACGTGATTTATTTCAGAACAGAGGCAGAAGGGAAGGTTCCCCAGCTGTTGCTCTAAGCTGTTGTCTCAGCACATAGCACGCTAGCATGGGGCCACATGTTGCATTGGTCAAATCTCAAGGAGTGTCTGTAATGAGCCAATACAAACAGATGAAGCCTCTACATGGAAGCTCTCTGCTCTAGACTCACGTTTGGCCAGGGGGCGTGGCCTGGAGGGTGTAACTCAGGGAACTCCACAGGAATAGTCCCGGCTGGGAACTTGCGTCCCTAAACCCACCAAAACTGCTATAACGAGCTCTGCGAGTGTATACTGTTATTTGCTCTGAAAGGCAGGGCTGTTACCCAAATCCCCTGGAGAGAGCCAGATTTGCAAAGTGTCTGATGTGAGCCCAGAGATCAGCAACAGATACCATAGACCTTTCTCCCCATCTGCAACCAGTCGGAAATAACTCTGTCCCTGCTCACCTCATCTTTGCTTCTGTTGTGGCTTGAAAATCCTATGAGAGTAACATCCTGGGATCAAAAATGCAGCTTGACTCCCTCAGGCTCCACTGCAGCTAAGTCCCCCAGATGGCTGAGGATCATTTATACAGAAGATGGGGGACTGAATCTCCGTCTTTTTCTTTTAATTTTTTGAGACGGAGTTTCACTCTTGTTGCCCAGGCTGGAGTGCAATGGTGCGATCTCAGCTCACTGCAACCTCCTCCTCCAGGGTTCAAGCGATTTTCCTGCCTCAGCCTCCTGAGTAGCTGGGATTACAGGCTTCCGCCACCACACCAAGCTAATTTTTTGAATTTTTAGTAGAGACGGGGTTTCACCATGTTGGCCAAGCTGGTCTTGAACTCCTTACCTTGTGATCTGCCCACCTTGGCCTCTCAAAGTGCTGGGATTACAGGCATGAGCCACTGCACCTGGCCAAATTTCCGTCTTTATAAAAAACATTCATGGCCGGGTGCAGTGGCTCACGCCTGTAATCCCAGCACTTTGGGAGGCCGAGGTGGGCGGATCACAAGGTCAGGAGATCGAGACCATCCTGGCTAACACGATGAAACCCCGTCTCTACTAAAAAAAAATACAAAAAATTAGCCGGGCGTGGTGGTGGGCGCCTGTAGTCCCAGCTACTCGGGAGGCTAAGGCAGGAGAATGGCGTGAACCCGGCGGAGCTTGCGGTGAGCCAAGATCGCGCCACTGCACTCCAGCCTGGGTGACAGAGCGAGACTCTGTCTCAAAAAAAAACAAAAAACAGAAAACATTCATAAACGTCTCCAACAAATACAGAGTGAACTCGTTGTGTGCCTAAGATTCTGAGAGTTACAAAGGATGGGGAAGACCTGGTCTCAGACATCATGGAGCTCCATAGGCTAAGTATGGGTGAGGATATAGGGACAGGCTTCCACGTTCACTTACAGAATCTCTACTAGTCTCACCGGTAAGTGCTAAGTGCAAGATAGGTATATTAATAGAACACATAGAATCATTTGAAGGGAGCATCTACATTATTGCAAATACAGTGATTCTTGTATATATCATCTGTGAAAGTTACGAAGGAGTAAAAATAAGGGAATACACCAGAACATCGGGGTTGGAATCTCTGTAATCTTTCTCCTCATCTGTAAGACGGAAGTTGTCGTATTTATAGATCACAGTGTTAGTGCGATATTTATTAAGAAAATGTAGGTATAAGATTTTTGTAAACAAAAAGTCCTCTACAAATACAGTTTTGGGTGGTGAGCTTTATTAGAAATAGTTTTGTTCAAATTATTTTACCAGCCTAAAGAGCATATGTAGGTAACTTCTACCAGGCTAAAAAACAAACAAAACTGTGCATGATCCCAAAAGAGAGCACATATTAGTTAGATAAACCATTGGTTTAAGGGTTTAGGGAAGACAGTGATTATTTTCATGGTTGGTTGGCCTTGGTCACTGCATGGGTGCCAAGAGGCCCTGAAATGATTTGTGTAAGGTAGGATTAATCAGGAAGTCTTGTTGGAAGAGGTGGTTTTTGACCTGGCTTAAAGAAGGCAGTGCCAGGAGGAAGCCCGAGATGGTGGTGGATTTATCCCTAAGAATTTAGGAACACAAGTTCTGCTTAAAGCTATACAGGCACAGTGTTTCCCAATGAAAACAGAGAACTCAGAGTGTGTTTTTCAGTCACAACCAGCATTCAGCCCTTCCTACTTACAAATTTTAAGACTTTGGAGGCTTGTTTCATGGATTATCAGAGACCTGGCCTCAAGGGATTAAGGTCAAACATCGGTTCCTCATGTGGCCGTTACACTGAATTGTTCCATAGTCACAGTCTATACCTCTAAATGTGTGTGTGTGTGTGTGTGTGTGTGTGTGTGTTTCTAGAAGCTTTAGCCAGAGTGTGGTGAAAAGGTCACTATTCTACATTACTAGGGAGGGGTATCCAGTGGGGGCACTGGCCTCATGTTTGCATACCAGTCAGGGATTTACTGAATGCCCATATTGCTTTTTTTTTGTTCACCTGTTGCTAGACCATGAGGTGAAGGTCTCCAAGGACAGGGGCTGTGACATATTCATCGGTGTGTGCTCAGTTCCCAGCACTATGCCTAGAAGAGGTTAGTTTTCAGTAACGGCATGAGTGAATAACTGAATAAACCTCTAGCTTAAAAATAAATATAAGGTATACTTTCTCTCCATTATGAGCTGGTGAACACTGTCCCTTGCTTCATAATTTTATTTTTTACAGCTCTATTAAGATAGAAATGACAAAAGTTGTATATATTTAAAGTGCACAACATGATGAGACACATATACATTGTGACATGATTACTAAAATCAAGCTAATTAACATATCAATCACCTTACTTTTTTTTTATGACACCTTACCTTTTTTTGGTAATAACACAAGATCTATCTTTAGCAAATTTTAAGTACACAGTACAGTATCTTTAACTATATTCTCCGTGCTGTAATAAGATCTCTAAAACTTATTCATGTTGCTTAACTGAAATTTTGTACTCTGAGGCCAACATGTCCCCAAATCCCCTCCCTCAGCCCCTGATAACAACCATTCCACTCTCTACTCCTATGAGTTAAACTTTTTTGGATTCTACATGTAGGTGAGATCATGCAGTATTTTTCTTTCTGTATGTGGCTTATTTCACTGGGCATAATGTCCTCCAGGCTCATCCATGTTGTCACAAACGGCAGGATCTCCTTGTTAAAAGCTGAATAGTATTCCATTGTGTGTGTGTGTGTGTACACCACATATTCTTCACATATTTATCTGTTGATGGATGCTTTAGGTTGATCCCATGTCTTGATTATTGTGAGTAATAGCTGCAAATTGCAGCAATGATCATTAGGGTGCAGATGTCTCTATGAGACACTGATTTCATTTCCTTTGGATGTGTACACAGAGGCAGGATTGCTGGATTAAGATAGCATTACAGGTAATACAGGATAAGACGACATTGCATCTCGGGTCCAGGTAGTGAGAAGGTTCCCTGCCACCCTGTTACCTGGAGCGGTCTGAGGGAGGCAACCACACTCAACAGGGAGATTGATCTGGTCTCCAAAAGCCAGGATCCAAAAGCCAGCTCTGGAGTGGAGCTGGGAAGTGATCCTGCTCCCCTGAGGGAGATTGAGTCGTTAACTCCACCTTGTGGTGGCTGCTGAGCCCTGGCCACCCTGACAGGATGCAGGGTGAAGGCTGGGAGGCTCCAGGCACCTGCTGCCCATGCCCAGCGTAAGGCCCCTCAGCATCTGCTTCAGGAGGAGGAGGACTCCCAGGGATGGCTGAGGGCTGAGTGAGGCCCGAAGAAACTCTCTGGTCTCCAAAAGCCAGGATCCAAGCCTCATAGAGCTGTGTTCCCAGGATCCCACCCTCCAGAGCACGGTCCCTAGAAAGGATGGGCTGCCTACCCTTGAAGCAGGACAAGGAAGAAGAGCATGTAGAGGATGCTGGCAGAGTGGCTGTCTGAACATCCTCTGGATGGTCCAAGCATGGAAGGGCAGCTGGGAGGTTTCCTCTCATATCCCCATTTTCCCAGTGATGAGTGTGACATTCAGGGGAAAGTAGTGAGGGTGACCCAGCTCTTCTGGCTTCGAGCCAGCCCTCTCATCACTGCAATGCGAAAGCCATCTCTCACCTCCCATGTGCCCAGGGCTCCGCCATTGACTTGGCACTTCATGCATGAGCTAGGACCCACCTGGTCATCCAGTGAAAACACAGCTGTCCCAGGACACAGGTAAGAAGCTGGACAGTTGAGTTGTGGGTGGCTCGATGAGGGCACCCAGTGAATGAACAGTGGCGTGGGACCAGACCCAGCTCTGCGCTCTTCGTGCCCACCACGGTGGCTAAGCTTTCAGAATCAATTAGTCCTGCTGCTTTATGTCCTTGCCAACGTGTGTGTTCATACTTCTGGCAGTTGGTTTGAGGAATACCACAGCCAAAACCTGCTACAATGTGGTCTGCTTCAGAGAGCTTTGCTCAGTGGCTTCCTTCTGTCATCTTGAGTGAGTTGAGAAAAAGAGAGGATTTGAAGGTTTATTCGAGGCTGTTCTAGAGTCAGCGAAACACTTCCCATATTTCTGTGGGCATGGCCAGATGGGGCATTGAGATGCTGCAGCACCAAACCCACAGTGGGCATTCCAAAGACAATACATATTATTCCTATATAAATCAGGCACGGAGATGGCAAACATCTTCTTCATTTAGGTTGTGTTGAATTGTTCACTCACCTTGGCTATGTGGGACTTCGTTATGGGAGAAGACAATCCCAGCTGTAGGTAAAAGCAAAGGGTGTAGAAAAAAGAAAAATACGTGTGGGCAGAGGATGAAATGGACTTGAAGAGGTCACAGAGTGAGTGAAGACAAATAAATAATAGGGGCAAGGGAGGGATATGAAAAGTAGAGCTCACTGAGTGGTCAGATTTGTACTTTGCTTAACCCCAAAGGGGAAGAAGACGCTATGTGTTATTTCATAAACATCCTACCATCAGAGAGCACCACCCAACCGGCATCATTTACCAGGACTGGGCTAACCTAAAATGAAACCACAGTCATTGTTGCTTTTGACTGAAATTAGAAAACCCCAGGAAACACACAACCCTATAAAAATATTTTTTTAAAGAGCAAGTCACCATGTCTCTCTCAAAAAGAAGTACAGACCAAGTCAGAGCAGATGCACGCTGTGCCTGGGAATGGACAGGATGATCCGATCAGAGTCAAAGTACACACACACACACACACACACACACTGTCTCTTTCTCTCATGCACATGAACACACATATATACACACATGCGCACACATGGGCACACACACGTACACATATGCATACACATACACACATGCACACACATATACACACATACACACATGCACATGCCCACACACATACACACATGCACACACAGGCACACACACATACATGCATATATGCACATGCACAGCACACATGCACACATCTATACATCCACGTGCACACACATCCACACATGCACGTACACCCACATACACATATCCACATGCACACACACATATACACACATATCCACACACACAGAAACTCATATACACATGTGCACATACACACATACATACATATAAACACACATATACACACACACATATCTAACCACATATATACACCATGCACACAAATATGCACACATACACATATTTTACATACATATGCACATGCACATACACAAACATACATACACACATATACACACACACATACATACCCCCCACACAGACACATATATACATATACAAACACGCACAACACACACACATATATACACACCCATATACTTACATATATACACACATATGTGAGCATACACATGCACATGCACACACATACCCATCTATGCACACATACACATACACACACACATACACATACACACACAGCCTGGATTAATTGTGTCCCCTGCAAATTCCTATGTTGAAGTCCTAACCCCGAGTACCTCAGAATGTGGCTGTGTTTGGTGACAGGGCCTTTAAAGGGTGAAGTTAAAATGAGGCCTTAGGGTGGGCCCAGATCCAATCTGACTAGCGTCCTTCTGAGGAAATTTGGCCGCACACAAAGACCAGGGATGCGCATGTGCAGAGAGAAGACCACGTGAGGACACAGCCAGGAGACGAGAAGACGGCTTGGTCTTCCTGTGGATGGGCGTTCCGTTGTTTCCAATGTTTTGCTACAATAACCATCCTTTGTGTGCCGTTATGTCCCGGAATATACTTTTATTTCTATGGGACAGATTTCCAGGAGTGGGATGGCAGGATCAAAAGGCAATTCTGTGACCATGTTTAAGAAACTGTTTGTTTCTTTCCATGGGGAAACTGAGGCTCTGAGAGGCATCTGATTTCCACAGTAGCCAGGAAGCTTCAGCAGATTTTGGCGGGGCTCAGGGAACCCAGGTACATAAATCCAAAGATGACGGACTCTTCTCCAGGAACCACTTCCACCAGCAAAGCTTCCCTCTAAATCTTGTAGTTCCCTGTCAGGGAGCAGAGTGCACCCCGCCCCCGCCCCAGCCTTCAGAAGTCCTGGGCTCTGCCCTTCTCCTCTGGTTCCTCACTCAGCTAACTCCATGCCGGGCATGGTGCTGGGCCCCGGGACGCGATCTGAAGGCGCTCATCGCCTGCAGGGGACCATGACCAGCAAACCCAAGGTGGTTTTACAGCACGTGCCAAGGGCTTGGGGAGATCCAAACAGGGCACCTCCGAGACGGAGGAAAGCAGGGGCAGCCAGGGCTTCCCAGAAGTGTGACACAGCACGTCTTCGCTGTTCTGGAAGGGCAGGCAGGGGCCAGCCCAGCAAAGGAGTGGGCAGGGTGTGTCTGACAGAGGAAGTGGGTGGGAGGAGGTGTGGCCCGTGCAGGAAACACAAAGTCCACACTCTCCCATCCAGGTGCCAGATGGGGTTGGGAGACTTGGCTACCCTCCACAATCTCACTCTGCCAGGCCCCAGCTCCTCACCCATCCCCCACTGCAGCAGGTTCTGGCCAGCCTGTTGGTTTACTCCTGCACTCTCCTTACCATTCTCTCTAGCAAAATCCACGTGTTGGCTCCCACCGTGTCTAGGATGCCTTCCCTGGATGCTGCCACTTGTCCCTTGTCTCCCACAAGCAGCCCAGTGCCTGGCGCTTTGTAGGTGTTCACTGAGCCCCTGTGGCACTTACCCCTGGAAATCCACATCTGGCATTTGATGCTATGCTATGAAGAGTTTTAGGCTCGTTAGGGCATTGTCTTTTGCACTCACCAAGCCCTTTGCCGTGCACACCATCGGGGCTCAGCCAGGTGCTGAGAGACAGAAACAGCATCCTTTGGGTCTCTGTGGACGTCGCAGCAACCTCATTTGCTGAGAATCATTTACACTATGCTGAGGCTTTGTTGATTATGTGGCTGCACAAGCAAAATCCTCCTTCCCCCAAAGTACAGTAATTCAATTTCCAGCCTTCACATCCAAAGAGCGGGGAGATATAGAATAATGTCATACCCACAGGAAGAGAAAAGGTTTTTTGTATGTTTTCTCTTCCCACCAGGGCAGAAAACCATTAAATATTGGCAGGCTGAGCTATCCCTGTCTCTTGTGAGCTTGTAAGGATTTCCCTTAGGTATCTGGCTCAGGGAGTTTTTAGGCAGATCTGGTGTACGGTTTAAACACACTTGGTAGAATCAGTACTGCTCTGAATAAGTGAGGAGTAAGGGATCATAAGAAAGCCCATTGCTGGGGTCTCCCAGGTTCCGGAGCTTCCCTGTGCTGCCTGGGCAGTGGCCAAGCTCCCAGCATCTCACCCATGTCGAGAACACAGTCTTCTGATCAGCCACCACCCTGCCTGTGATGGACACGGGCAGCTGAGACCCACTTATTCTGCTGAGACAGGATCACGTGGGCATTCTTGAGTCTTGCCTTTTAAAGACATACTAAAATTGTCATTAAAGCTCATTTCTAAAGGCCCTTTTCTTCAGTTAATATTTTGCAGTCTAAACAAAAGTTGCACTTTATCTCAAATTGAAAGAACTTAAGAAATCTATGTTTGCTGGAAGTAATAACGTATTAAGGAATAGGATGTTTATGCTAAGAAAATGTTCACTTGGGGCACTGTGCTTTGAGATAACTGTACAGGCCTGCTCTGGAATTATTAGACATCTAGTCCTATTCTGTCCATAGGGCAGCCATTTGCAGCTGCAAAGTAACTTCAAAGGCCTCAGAAAGGGTCTACCTTAGAAAATAGCCAGCTTGAAAGACTTCCATCTATTCTGGGCAGAGGCTATTTCTAGAAAACGATTGCCCCGATAGCCAATCTCTAAGAGAGCCCTTTATCTAACAGGTGTCATCTGGTTGGATTCTGAAATTGTCTAGTAGGGTTTAAGGTGGTGCATTAATCAGAGGAGTTTTTTCAGGAACCATGATAAGAGGGCAGTGGGGTCAATATCATCAGTCCTGGCAGGAAGAGCCAGGTGCTGGGAACTGGTCCCTGTTCTTCTCTGAACAAGATTTGCAAACTCGGGCAAGTCACTTAGCCTCAAAGGCCTCTTCTAGTTAATGATCTGATTTATTTAACTTTTTGGAGATAGTTACAGAGTATTAGGTAGAGGAAAGCATTACTGGTGAGAAAAAGAGAAACATATATCCAGTATAGTCCACACTTTCTGACATGGGTTGGTCCCATTTTTCCCTGATTAATGGTATCAGGATATAATCACTTAGATTACAGTGCCTGGAAGAGGGTGGAATAATTCAGGAAAAGTTTATGAAATAGGCAAATCTTCACTTGAGTTTAGAGGGATGGAGGAGGAACCTGGCCTGGAAGGGGAAGAATGTCCTGGGAGGGAGAGGATTTGCTTATCTGGTGCCTTGAAGAAGTGGTGGCTGGAATGGAGAGTTGGTGCTAGAATTTGGACAAAAAGACAAAGGTTGAGAAACTAGAGTCATAGGAAAAAAATGTGTTAATTGATTTGCTGAGCTAGATAATGCATGGGCTTACTAGAAATAAGAGCTGTGGATCCAGGTAAGGAATCTGCTGATCAGTTCCAGCTGGTTGATGTGTTAGTCTGTTCTCATGCTGCTAATAAAGACATACCAGAGACTGGGTAACTTATGAAGAAAAAAAGAGGTTTAATGGACTCACAGTTCCACTTGGCTGGGGAGGCCTCACAATCATGATGGAAGGCAAAGGAGGAGCAAAGGCACGTCTTACATGGTGGCAGGCAAGAGTGTGTGCAGGGAAACAGCCCTTTATAAAACCATCAGATATGAGACTTATTCACTATCACTAGAAAAGCATGGGAAAAACCCACCCCCATTATTTGATTACCTCCCACCATGCCCCTCCCACAACACATGGGGATTATGGGAGCTACAATTCAAGATGTGATTTGGGTGAGGACACAGCCAAACCATATCATTCTGCCCCGGCCCCTCCCAAATCTCATATCTGCACATTTCAAAACCAATCATGCCTTCCCAACAGTCCCCCAAAGTCTTAACTCATTTCAGCATTAGCTCAGAAGTTCACAGTCCAAAGTCTCATCTGAGATGAGGCAAGTCCCTTCCACTCATGAGCCTGTAAAATCAAAAGCAAGTTAGTTACTTCCTAGATACAATGGAGGTACAGGCATTGGGTAAATACACCCATTCCAAATGGGAGAAACTGACCAAAATGAAGGGCTACAAGCCCCATGCAAGTCTGAAATCTGATGGGGGTCATTAAACCTTAAAGTTCCAAAATCATCTCCTTTGACTCCATGTCTCTCATCCAGGTCAAACTGATGTAAAACGGTGGCTCCCACAGCCTTGGACAACTCTGCCCTTGTGGCTTTGCAGGGTACAATCTCCCTCCCTGCTGCTTTCACAGCTGGCATTGAGTGTCTGTGGCTTTCCGAGGCATGCAGTGCAAGCTGCTGGTGGATCTACCATTCTGGAGTCTGGAGGACAGGGGCCCTCTTCTCATAGTTCCACTAGGCAGTGCCCTAGTGAGGACTCTGTGTGGAGGCTCCAACCTCACATTTCCTTTCTGCACTTCCCTAGCAGAGGTTCTCCATGAGGGTTCCACCCCTGCAACACACCTCTGCCTGGACACCCAGGCATTTCCATACGTCTTCCAAAATCCAGGTGGAGGTTCCCAAACCTCATTTCTTGTCTTCCACACACCCACAGGACCAACACCACATGGAAGCTGCCAAAGTTTGGGGCTTGCACCCTCTGAAGCCATGGCCTGAGCTGTACCTTGGGCCCTTTTAGCCACGGCTGGAGTGGCTGGGAGGCAGGAGGCAGTGCAACAAGTCCCAAGGCTGCACATAGCAGGGGCGTTTTTCCCTCTTAGGCCTTTATGCCTGTAATGGGAGTGGCTGCCATGAAGTTCTCTGACATGCCCTGGAGACATTTTCCCCATTGTCTTGGTGATTAACATTTGGCTCCTCATTACTTATGCACATTTCTGCAGTTGGCTTGATTTTTTTTTTTTTTAGATGGAGTTTTGCTCTTGCCACCCAGGCTGGAATGCAATGGCTGACTGCAGCCTTCGCCTCCCGTGTTCAAGCATGGGATTACAGGCACCCATGACCATGCCTGGCTAATTTTTTAGTAGAGACGGTGTTTCGCCATGTTAGCCAGGCACTTAAATTTCTACCCAGAAAATGGGTTTTTCTTTTCTACGGCACCGTCAGACTGCAAATTTTTCAAACTTTTATGCTCTGCTCCCTCTTGAATGCTTTGCTGCTTAGAAATTTCTTCTGACAGGTACCCTAAATCATCTCTCTCAAGTTTCAAAGTTCCACAGATTTCTAGGGCAGGGGCAAAATGCCGCCAGTCTCTTTGTATAGCAAGAGCGACTTTTCCTTCAGTTTCCATCAAGTTTTTCCTCTCCATTTGAGACCACCTCAGCCTGGGCTTTATTTTCCACGTCTCTATGAGCATTTTGGTCAAAGGCATTCAACAAGTCTCTAGGAAGTTCCAAACTTTCCCTCATCTTCCTGTTTTCTTCTGAGCCCTCTAAACTTCCAAACTCTGCCTTTTACCCAGTTTCAAAGTTGCTTCCAAATTTTCAGGTATCTTTACAGCATTGTCCCACTCCTGGTACCAATTTACTATATTAGCCTGTTCTCATACTGCTAATAAAGACATACCTGAGACTGTGTAATTTATAAAGAAAAAGAGGTTTAATGGACTCTCATTTCCACATGGTTGGGGAGGCCACACAATCATGGTGGAAGGCAAAGGAAGAGCAAAGGCGCATCTTACATGGTGGTAGGCAAGAGACGATGTGCAGGGGAACTGCCCTTTATAAAACCATCGATCTCGTGAGACTTATCACTATCACATGGACAGCACAGGAAAAACCTTTCCACATGATTCGATTACCTTTCCCAGGTCCCTCCCATGACACATAGGGATTATGGGAGCTACAATTCAAGATGAGATTTAGGTGGAGACACAGCCAAATCATGTTAGTTGGACTTCATGGACTAGGAAAATAAATTTTAAAAATAGAATGATTGACACAGGGTTGCCAACAAGATACTCAAAAACAAAACAAATAAAAAAACAAGCCAAACCAGCAATGGCAAAAAAGTTATATGGCTGGACATTGTGGCTTATGCCTGCAATCCCAGCACTTTGGGTGTCTGGGGTGGGAGTTTGCTTGAGGCTCAGAGTTCAAGACCAGCCTGGACAGTAAAGTGAGACACCCATCCCGAAAAAACAAATGAAAGAAAGGAAGGAAGGAAGGAAGGAAGGAAGGGAGGAAAAGAAAGAAAATTAGCCAGGCATGGTGGCATGTGTGTTGTCCCAGCTACTTGGGAGGCTGAGGCAGGAATATCACCTGAGCCCAGGAGGTTGAGGCTGCAGTGAGCCAAGACTGCACTCCAGCCTGGACAACTGAGCAAGACCCTGTCTGAAAAAAAAAAAAAAAAAGAACACGTGGACGTCAGAAACAGTGGGAATCATCTGTGAATTTAGAATAGAAGAAATTTAACCTTATAAAAATGTAATGACATTGTTTTTACACTCCTCTCCCATTTTGACAGAAATGAGCAAATGCAGTCACAGACCAGCACCATGATCTAACTAACCCATTTTGCAGACAGGATGATGGAGGCCTTGGAGATAGAATCAAAATGTGCCTTGATGTTCATGGGCTCTTTAGTTTACAGTGTACTTTAGTGAGATCTCTGAAAATAAAAAGATGTGTCTTTTCTTTGCAAAGGGTCACTGAAGATAGGGAAGTGGTAACAAGAGATCTTTATTTTATACTTTGTTATTAGCTTTAGATCCTGAATTTATACTATAAGCTCTAGAAGCTTTAAAACTCGAATAGAATTAAAATTGTAGAATTATGAAACTAAGAAGGCAAATGAATCTGGTCTGTCCCCTCATTTAACAGAAGAGCCAACTGAACCCTGTGAAGATCATGATTTTTCTTGGTTCCTGACACACAGAGCTGGACACGCTGTGTCTGGTTTTATGGCCATTCATAAAACCCAGAAGTCATGTGCTGACCACCAAGGTTGAAGACTGGCATCAAAGTGATTAAGATCAATAATTGTAGACTAAAGGTAGTGAAGCAAAGTACATCTGATTGGAATTTTTGATACAAATATTTGTAATAAGAACATGTTAAATAGAGGATAATTTAAAATTGGTTAACTCACACACTGATATCTGTGGAAGAATCTAAAGTAAACTTCCCAGATGCTTGTGTGCCGTGCTGACTTTCTAACTGGGCTCAGCTGAGGCTCTAGGAAGCCTGGACACTCCCAGGCTCGCCTGCCTGCTGTGTGTATTCCACTGGGGAGAGTGGGGGCGGGTGGGGAAACCAGGGTGACTCCACCAGATGCCAGGCTGGGTCTGTGCCCACACATGGGGCCAGCCAGACAACATAGGAGCCTGTTCAGCTTCCCCCAGAACAAAACGCAGGATTGTTCCAGGGCTGCCCGACAGATAGGCAATAGTTACACTGGATGCTACTAAAGGAAATCCTGCCTTTAGATGAGGAATGCTGTAAAAAGATCAATCATGCCTCATGCCTGGGAAGTACCTTCTTAAAAAGAACAGCATCACCTCTGTCTTATCATTTATTCCCCCACAATGATCCAATAAAGTTGGTGGGGGTGTGGAAGCTATCCAGAAGACAGAGTAACTCATGTCTGGGCCACCAGGCCAGTATTTGCCAGGAGCTCAACTAATGCTTGGATGAAGAAAAAGGATGGAAGGAAGGCGGGGGAGGGAAGTGAGGGTGCAGGTGGCATCTCTCTTTTAGACAGGAGAAAACAGGCTCAGGGAAAAAGTGATTTGTCCAATGTAACACAAGGGATTGATGGCAGGAATGTGTATGGGGGTGGGGGGCTTTGGGCTCCTGGCCCAGGTCTCTTGCTTCCCAGGACCCCTCCAGGGCCTCTCAGGTCTTTGCTAACAGGTACATTTGAGTTACACTTTTTAAAAAAATCTTATTTTAATTGGCAAATACAAACTGTATATAATTATCATGTACAACATGCTGTTTTAACATATGTACACATTGTGGAATGGCTAAATCAAGCTGATTAACATATGCTTTCCCTCACAAACATCAATTGTTTGTTTGTGATGAGAACACTTAAAAATCTCCTTTCTTAGAAATTTTCAAGAATACAATACAATGTTATTAATTGTAGTCGCCATGCTACATAATAGATCTATTGACCTTATTCTTCCTGCCTAACAGAAATTTGTGCACTTTGACCAACATCTCCTCCCCCCTAGCCCCTGGTAACTGCCATTGTACTCTCTGCTTCTATGAATTCGACTTTTTCAGGTTCCACATATAAATGAGATCACATAGTATTTGTCTTTCTGTGTCTGGCTTATTTCACTTCACATGATGTCCCCAAGTTCATCCACGTTGTCTCAAATGACAGGATATCCTTCCTTTTTAAGGCTGGATAGTATTCAATTGTGTATATATACTACATTTTATTTATCCATTTATTTGTTGATGGACACCGGTTAATCCCATATCTTGGCTACTGTGAATAGTGGTACAATGAACATGGGAATGTAGGTATCTCTTCAACATACTCATTTCATTTCCTTTGGATATATACCCAGTAGTGAAATTGCTGGATCATAAGTTATTTGTAATCCATACTGTTATCCATAATAGGTGTACAATTTACATTCCCACCAAATGTGGAAGGGTTCCCTTTTCTTTACATCCTTGCCAACACTTGTTATCTTTCACCTTTTTGGTAATAGCCATCTAACAGGTGTGAGTTGATGCCTCATTGTGATTTTAATTTGCATTTTCCTGATGATTAGTGATGTAGAGCATTTTTCATATACCAGTTGGTCATTTGTGTGCCTTCTTGTATGCAATCTTGTTTATCTATTTTTGCATTTTTTTCCTGTACTTTTGGGTCATATCAAAAAAAATTATTGCCCAGGCCAATGTCAAGAAGTTTTTCTCTTGTTTTCTTCTAGTAGTTTTACAGTTTCAGGTCTTACATTTAGGTCCTTAATCCATTTTGATTTTATTTTTAATATGATGATGTCAGACAAGGATTTAATTTCATTCTTCTGCATGTGGATATCCGGTGTTCCCAATACCATTTATTGAAGAAACTGTATGTGCTTGGCACCATTGTAAAAAACCAACTGACTGGCTGGGTGCGGTGGCTCACGCCTGTAATCCCAGCACTTTGGGAGGCCAAGCGGGAGGATCAGGAAGATCAGGTCAGGAGATCAAGACCATCCTGGCTAATTCAGTGAAACCCCGTCTCTACTAAAAAATACAAAAAAAAAAAAAATTAGCTGGGCATGGTGGTGGGCACCTGTAGTCCCAGCTACTCAGGAGGCTGAGGCAGGAGAATGGCGTGAACCCAGGAGGCAGGGCTTGCAGTGAGCCAAGATCATACCACTGCACTCCAGCCTGGGTGACAGAGCAAGGCTCTGTCTCAAAAAAAAAAAAAAAAACAACAACAACAACTGACTAACTTCATGGATTTATTTCTGTGCTTGCTATTCTGTTTCACTGGTCATTGTCTCTTTTTATGCCAGTGTAATACTGTCTTGACTATTATAGCTTTATAGTATATTTTGAAGTCACGTAGTATATAATGTCTCTGGCTTTTTTCCCTTCAATATTACTTTGGCTATTTGGGGTCTATTGCTTTCCATATGGATTTTAGGATTTTTTTTCTATTTTTGTGAAAAATTTTACTGGAATTTTGATAGGAATTGCATCGAGTCAATAGATGGCTTTGGGTAGTATAAACATTTTAACTTTCAGTATAAAAATTCTTAACAAATTTAGTATAAATGAATGTACCTCAGTGCAATAAAGGTGACAAACCTTTATTTATTCATAAATTGATATTAATATTAATTATTCTAATCCATAAACATGAGATATCTTTCCATTTATTTGTGTCTTCCTCAACTTCTTTAATCAATGTTTTATGGTTTTCAGCATACAGATCTTTTACCTCCTTGGTTAAATTTAGTCCAATTATTTGGTAGCCATTTAAAATAGGATTGTTGTCTTGATTTATTTTTTGGTAGATTTTGGTGAGTGTATAGAAAGGATAATGATTTTTGTATGTTGCGGATAGGAAACATATCCACAATGTATGTTTTGTGGATAGGAAACATATCCACAATATATGTTTCGTGGATACAAAACATATATTGTGGATACAATACATACTGATTTTTGTATGTTGTGGACACTAATTTTTGTATGTTTTGTATGTTGATTTTCTATTCTGCAACTTCACTGAATTTGTTTATTTGTGAAGAATAGTTTTTTGGTGGTGTCTTTAGGGTTTTCTATATACAAGAGTATGTTGTCTGCAAACAAGAACAATTTAACTTCTTCCTTTCCAATTTGGATGCCTTTTATTTCTTTTACTTGCCTACTGGCTCTGGGTAAAACTTCCATTCCATAAAACTTCTATTATGTTGAATAGAAGTTGCAAGGGTGGGCATCCTTGTCTTATTCCCGATGCTAGAAGAAAATGCTTCAACTTTTCATTGTGGAATATGTTAACTGTGGGTTTGTCATATTAAAGTTTTGTCATCTTTATTGTGTTAAGGTACATTTATTTATACCTAACTTTTAAAGAATTTTTATCCTGAAAGGATAATGAGTTTTATCAAATGCTGTTTTTTGCATCTATTGAGATGATCATATGATTTTTGTCCTTCATTCTGTTAATGCAGTGTATATCACATTTACAGATTTGTGTATGTTGAACCATCCTTGCATTCCTGGGGGAGTCTCACTTGATCATGGTGAATGATCCCTTTAATGTACTGTTGGATTCAATTTCCTAGTATTTTGTTGATGATTTTTGCATCCATGTTCATCAGGGATATTGGACTCTAATTTTCTTTTCTTATAGTGTTCTTTTCTGTTTTTGGTATCAGGGTAACTCTAGCCTCATAAAATGAATTTGAAAGTATTCCCTTTTTTATTTTTTGGAAGAGTTTGAGGAGGATTTCTCTTATTAGTCCTTTAAATGTTTGGTAAAATTCAGTAGTGAAGCCATTAGGTCCTGGACTTTTCATTGATGGGAGACTTCTTATTACTGATTTTAATCTTGTACTCATTGCTCTGTTCAGATTTTCTATTTCTTCCTGATTTAGTCTTGGTAGGTTGTTTGCCTCTAGGAATTCATCCATTTCCTTAGTTATACAATTTGTTGGTATATAATTGTTCAAAGTAGTCTCTTATGATCATTTGTACTTCTTCAGTATCTATTATAGTGTTTTCTCTTTCATTTATGATTTTGTTTATTTGAGTCTTCTGTTTTTCTTAGTTTAGATAAAGTTTGTCCATTTTAATTATCTTTTTAAAAATTATTTCTTAGTTTTGTTTCTCTTTTCTATCATTTTTCTAGTTTCTTGTTCTTCTATTTCTGCTGTGATCTTTATTATTTCCTTTTCTCTACTAACTTTTGGGTTAGTTTGTTCTCCTTTTTCTAGTTTTTTGAGATATAAATGTTAGCTTGTTTATTTGAGATCTCTCTTCTTTTTTAAAATAAATATTTATTTTTATTTTTCACTTTTTTTTGTTTGTTTGCTTTTTGAGATGAGTCTCACTCTGTCACCCAGGCTGGAGTGCACTGGCTCACTACAACCTCTGCCTCTCAGGTTCAAGCAATTCTCCTGCCTCAGCCTCCCAAGTAGCTGGGATTACAGGTGCCCGCCACCATGCCTGGCTAATTTTTGTATTTTTAGTGGAAATGCAGTTTCACCACGTTGGCCAGGTTGGTCTTGAACTCCTTACCTCAGGTGATCTGTCTGCCTCAGCCTCCCAAAGAGCTGGGATTACAGGCATGAGCCACCACAGCTGGCTGTCTATGTTTCACTGTTTTGTGACAGAGTCTTGCTCTGTCATCCAGGCTGGAGAGCAATGGTATGATCATGGCTCACTGCAGCCTTGACCTCCTGGGCTCAAGTGATCCTCCCACTTCAGCCTCCCAAGTAGCTGGGACTACAAGTAAGTCATCACAACTGGCTAATTTTTCTTTCTTTCTTTCTTTCTTTCTTTTTTTTCTTTGTAGAGACAATGTCTCACTCTGTCATCCATGCTGATTTCAAATTCCTCCTGAGCTCAAGCCAGTCCTCCTGCCTTGACTTCACAAAGTGCTGGAATTGCAGACATGAGCCACTGATCTGGGCCCTCTTTCTTCTCTTTTGATGTGTTTATTGCTATAAACTTCCCTCTTAGAATTGTTTTTGCTGCATACCATAAGTTACTGATATGGAATGTTCTGTATATGTCTATTAGTTAGATTTGGCTTAAACTGTAGTTTAAATCTGATGTTTCATTATTAATTCTCTGTCTGTATGATTTGTCCATTGCTAAAAGTGGAGCTCTTAAAGTCCTCTATTTTTATTGTATTATGCTCTATCTTTCTTTTTAGATCTATTAATATTTGCTTTGGTTGACATATGTAGGTACTCCAGCCTTGGGTACATATATTTTTACAATTGTTATATTATCTTAATAAATTAATCTCTTTACCATTGTATTATAATGATAATAATATATTCTTTGCCTTTTTTACAGTTTTTGACTTAAAGTTTATTTTATCTGTTTCAGATTGAGTTTCCTTTATCCAAAATGGTTGGGACCAGAAATGTTTTAAATTAAATTTTTTTTTATTTTGGAATATTTGCATTATATATTTACTGTTTTAGCATTCCTAATCTGAAAACCAAATCCAAAATTCTCCAGTGAGCATTTCCTTTGAGCACGATATCAGCACTCAAAAGAATTTTAATTTTGGAGTATTTAAGACTTCAGGTTTTTGGATTAGGGATATTCAATCTGTACAACTATCCCTACTCTTTTTTGGTTTCCATTTAATAAAATATTTTTTCCATCCCTTTCCTTTCAGTCTAGGTATGTTGTTATAAGTGAGATGAGTATCTAACAGGCAATATATAGTTGGATCTTATTTTTTAAACCATTCAGTCACTGTGTCTTTTTTTTTTGCCAGCCTGGAGTGCAGTGGCACAATCTCAGCTCCCTGCAACCTCTGCCTCTCAGGTTCAAGCGATTCTCCTGCCTCAGCCACCTGTGTAGCTGGGATTACAGGTGCACGCCACCATGCCCAGCTAATTTTTGTATTTTTAGTAGAGACAGGGTTTCACCATGTTGGTCAGTATGGTCTCGATCTCTTGACCTCATGATCCCCCAACCTCGGCCTCCCAAAGGGCTGGGATTACAGGCATGAGCCATCATGCCCCACCCACTGTGTCTTTTTATTGGAGAATTTAATCAATGTTCATTCAAGACAGTTATTGGTAAGTAAGGACTTACTGTTGGCATTTTGTTAATTGTTTTCTGGTTGTTTGGTAGACCTTTTGTTTCTTCCTCTCTAGCTGTCTTCCTCTGTGATTAAGTGGTTTTTCTCTAGTGTTATGCTTTGATTCCTTTTTATCTTTTGTATATCTACTATAGGTTTTTGCTTCTGGTTACTAGGAAACTTACAAAAAATCTTAGTTATAACAGGCTATTTTATACTGTTAACTTAGTTTTGATTGCAAGAAAACTTTACACCTTCACTCTCCACCACCCCATATTTAAAATTTTTGATGTCAAAATGTATATCTTTTTATAGTATATACCCCTTAACAAATTATTTTAGCTATTATTATTATTATTTACTTTTACCAGTGAGTTTTATTTTTTCAGTTTTTTTTGTAACTAATTAGCATCTTTTTACCCAGCTTGCACACTCCATATAACCTTTCTTGTAAGACAGGTCTGGGGGTAATGAACTCCCTCAGCTTTTGTTTGTTCAGTTAAAGTCTTAATAGCTCATTCATTTCTGAAGAGCAGCTTCAGTGAATACAGTATTCTTGGTTTGTAGTTTTTTTCTGCAGCACTTTGAATATATTATCTTACTCTCTCCTGCCCTGTAAGTTTCCTGCTGAGAAATTTGCTGATAGTCTTACTAGAACTCCCTTATAGGTGATTTGCTTATTCTCTCTTTCTGCTTTCAGAATTATCTCTTTGTCTTTGATTTTTGACAGTTTATGTCTTGATGTCATTGTGTTTGAACTGAATTGAATTGGAGACTTTTGACCATCCTGTACCTGGATATTTATATCTTTCCCTAGATTTGAAAAGTTTTCTGTTATTATTTCTTTAAACAAGCTTTCTACCACTATGTTTCTCTCTCTTGAAGTCCTGTAACTCAAATATTAGCTCTTTTCATGTTCCTTCATAAGTTCAATAAGCTTTTTCCTTTTTAAAGGATAAATTCCTTTTTATCCTTTTTTCTTTTTTCCCCTTTGACTGTATGTTTTCAAATAACCTATCTTCAAGTTCAAAGATTCTTTCTTCTGCTTGATTGATTCTGTATCTGATGTGTTCTGTTGAATTTTTCATTTCATTCATTGTATTCTTCAGTTTCAAAATTTCTGTTTGACTGTTTAAAACCACTTCAATCTCTCCATTATGTTTCTCATTTTGGTCATTTATTATTTTCTGATTTCATTGAATTATCTGTATTTTCTTAAAGTTTGCTAAACTCCCTTAAAACAATTATTTTGAAATCTTTGTCAAGCTGTTAATATATCTCTATTTCTTTGGGACCAGGTACTGGGAGATTATTCTGTTCTTTTACTGGTGTTATATCTTCTTGGTTTTTCATGTTTCTTGTTGCCTTACACTGATGTTTGCACATTTAAAACAGAGACTTATTTTAGCCTTGGCAGACTAAAAAAACTGTCCTACACCAATCAGCCTGCCCAGAGATTCTAGGCAGGCTCCCTGGTATAGTTTGTAAGAAACTTTACTGCTGGAATCTTCAGGCAGGCTGACCTGGTGCCTGGGCCCATGTGGTGGGTCTACATCCTGGATCCACTGGGGGGACAAGTTGACTGGGTCTATGGGGTGGGCCTGGAGCCTGGGTCCAGAAGGGCAGCCCTGGAGAGAATGGCCTGAAGCCTGGGTCCACAAGAGCTGACCTGGCACTGGAGTGGGCCTTAAGCTTTAGTCTGCAGGGGCTTTCTGGGCACTGAGATGGTCCTGGGGCTTGGATACATTGGGGTGTGCCTGGTGTATTGGTCCATTGGGGCCAGCCTGGAGGGTGGGTTCATGAGGGTTAGCCTAGATCCTGGGGCTGTAGAGGCTGGTTTGAAACTTAGGTCCACAAGGGATGAGGTCTGGGGGGCTGGCCCAGCACTGGGATCTACTGGCATAGGCCTGTAAAAATCTTCATAGATCATGGAATCTTTGGCTGAGAAACACTTGCTTCTGAACAGAATGAGGTTCTATGAGGCCTGTCTGAGTAGGAGTTCTGTTAAGCTGTGCACTTAACAGAGAAGATGAAGGTAGTATAATTCTGAGAGACAAGAGTTCCACTCAGCCAGAGAAGAGTGACCTCACTGAACATGCCAGGCTTTCAGCTAATGTAGCAGAAAGGCCACATCTTAAAAGTAAAGCTACTCTGCTTAGAGTAAGGACTATTCCAGACTCAGCCTAACAGAGTTTAAAAATAGGCCTCAAAAGAATTAAGTTTATCTACCTGTAAATTGTCTGTCAGCACAAAATTATATGGTTTCCAGAGAAAGACATCAAAATATGGACTCTTAACAATGTAGTATTCACAATACCCACCATTAGGTCATACACTGATGGACAGGTAGTGAGCAGGAAAATGTGATCCATAATCAGGGGGAAAACCAATAGAAAGTAACCCTGAAATAATCTAAATGTGGTAATTAGAAGTAGGCAAGGACTTTAAAATTGTTATTATAATATATTCAAGAAATTAAAGGGGAAATACTTATAATACAAAAATAGGCATAGGATTTCAGCAGAGTAATGGAAACCATAAAAAAGAAGCAAACAGAAATTTTAGAACTAAGAATTAAAATATCCAAAATGAAAAATTAATTGGCTGGGCTTAATAGCAGATTACGTTTGACAAAATACATTATCAGGGAACTTGCACGTTAATACATGAACACTGTCAATTCTGAAAAATAAAGAGAAAATAGATTGAAAGGAGATTGACTTGTGGGACAAGATGAAAAAGTCTATACACATGTAGCTGGAGTTCCAGACAGAGAAAAAGGAGAATATAGGGTAGAAAATATTATTTGGAATACATGACTTAAACTTTCCCAAATTTAAACTTACAGACCCACGTAACTCAGTAAACCCAAGAAAAATAAAGACAAAGAAATTCACACCTTGGCATGTCATAGGCAAGCTGTTGAAAATTGAAGATAAAGAGAAAATATTTGAAATGGGAGAAAAAAAACAACTAATAACAGTGAGAAACCACATTAACTACAGGGAAGCAACAACATGAATAATGACTCACATCAGAATGATTCACATCAGAATTAATGGAGGGAGAATACTTTGAAAAAAACTTCTTTAAAGTTCAGGGGAATAAAAACAACCTTCAACACAGAATTCTGTACCTAGCAAAAATTTCATTCAAAAATGATGATGAAATAAAGACTTTTTCAGGTGAATGAAAATAGAATCAGTCACCAGCAGATTCACATTATAAGGAATAGCAAAAAAAGTTATTCAGGCTGAAAAAAATCAACTCCAAATGTAATTGTAGAAGTACAGGAAAAAGCAAGGAGCATCAGAAATAGTAAGTATATGGCACATATGAAGATTACACAGTTTTTTATTTCTCTTAATTTTTTAAAAGACAATACTGTATTGGGGATTTATAATGTATTTAGGTATGATAAATATGACAATAATATAACTAAGGATGGTAATAAGTGGAACTATAATACTTCAAAGTCCTTATATTTTATGAGAAGTGGCACAACATTAATTCTAAGTAGACAGTGATAAGGATTTATATTGCAATCCCTACAGGAACAACTAGAAGAGTAATGACAGACATGCAGCTGAAAATCCAGTGAAGGAACTGATGAACACTGAGTTGTGCCTTCTAGATCCCTCTAAGGAAAGACTTGTTGACCTAGCAGCAGGGACTGTTGTTGGCTGATGTCTTCTACTGTCAGACCCTTCAGTAATTATGTTAGCTTCAGAAAAGCGTCTTGCCCACTCCTTCCTTGGGCAGCCCACATTAAATGAGAGAACAATAAAAAAAATATAATGTCTGACCATTTTGGCCCAACTCAGGTCAACTCTGAAAAACCACTGTAGCTCCAGAGGTCTCTGTGGGTCTTCAGGTGTTACTGTTGGGCCCCTGTTACAGCTCAACTTCTCTCTCTGCCCCATTCTCCTTCCTTTTCCTTTCTCCCTCCTTCAGGCATTAATCTCAAGGACACTCTTGAACAAGCACTTATGCAAAATTCTTTCTCAGAGACTTTCCCAGAGAACTCAATCTGTAACAGAACTCAATCTGTAACAGTTAATAGCAGGAATGCACTAAGAAAGCAGGTGAAAAAATAGAGTTTTGGAGCTGGCATACTCACTTATTCAGCTGGCAATGAGGACCCCATCACTGGTGGTAGGTAGAGTTGGTAGATGGAGGTAATAGATGGCAGATGGAGATAGCTTCTAGTATAAGACTAAGAAGTGAAGTCTAATGGCTTCACTTCTCTAGTGGGAAACTGAGATAGTATAATGAGGGAAGAGATGTGCTGAAATGTGGATGACATGATACATCAGGCATTTCAAAGAAAAGTATAACAAAGACTTGAGATTGATTAACAAGCAAGTGGAAACCTTGGTAGCATACAAAGACTTTCCCATCTGCAGCATGAGAAAAGACAGAGCTGAGGATAAGACCTCAGACTTAATTCAGAGTAGCCAAGCTCTAAAGAATGCTAAATGCCCAATCAAGGCAGGTCTGTAATACCAAAGTCAGGGTGCTCAATGGGACGCATGGAGTGGGGACAAGCGGGTCAATGTTCCCCCAAATATTTTTTTTTTAATTTGTTGTTTAACATAGATAAAATTCACCATTATAATGTCAAATTCTTCAATTTAGTGGTTTTTATTATATACAAAATGTGCAACCATATCATTATCTAATTCCAGAATATTTCCATCATACTCCAAAGAAACCATGTACCTCCCCATTCCCTCCTTCTCCCACGTTCTGGAAATTGCCTATTTACTTTCTGTCTCTACAGATTTCTCTATTATGGATATCCTATAGAAATGAAGTCATACAAAATGTGGCATTTTGTGTCTGGCTTCTATCACTTAGCATAATGTTTTATAGGTTCATGCATGTTGTTGCATGTGTGAGGTCACTAAAACTTGTACCTATGTTTTCTTCTAAGAATTTATAGTTTCAGCTCTAATATTTGGGTCTTTGACCCACTTTGCATTGATTTTTGTATACGGTGTAAAGTGGGGATCCACATTTATTCTTTTGCATGTAGATATTCAGCATCATTCGTTGAAAGGATTATTATTTCCATCTTCAAATGGTCTTGGAACCCTTGACAAAAATCAATTGACCATAGGCATATAAACTTATTTCTGGACTTTTGGTGCTAGTCCATTGTTCTACACATTTATCCATATGCCAGTATCACATTGTTCCAAATACTGTAAATTTGTAGTAAGTTTTGAAACTGGAAAGTGTGAGTCCTCCAATTTTGTTCCTTTTTAAACACTGTCTTGGCTATTTGGTGTCACTTGTTCATTTTAGAATCAACTTGTCCATTTCTGAAAAAAAAAGCCACCGGAATTTTGGCAGGAATTGCATGGAATCTGTTGATCGGTTTGGCATATATTGCCATCTTGATATTATTAAGTTTTCCAATCCATGAAATGATACATCTTTCCATTTATTTAGGTCTTTATTATTTTTCAATAATGTTTTGTAGTCTTCAGTGTACAACACTTGCACTTCCTTGGTCAAATTTATTCCCAAATAGTCTTTTTGTTGCTATTATAAACTGAATTGTTTTATTAACTTTATCTTTGGATTGTTCATCGCTACTGTATAGAAGTACAACTGATATTTGCATGCTGATCTTGTATGCTGCAACTTTTCTGAACTCATTTATTAGCTCTTACTGAGTTGTAACTTACATTTGCCTATAAATGTTGTTTGACAGATGCTCTCAGGTGGTGATTTTAGCACTGGGTGAGTTCAAGGTATGTGACATGAAGGCAAACCTTTTAAGTTGGTGTTCCAGGGATCCACCAAACAGGTCAAAACAGTTACAATTCTTGGCAAATGAAGTTTATTCTGCTCTCTATTGCACTAGGGATGTAGGATTGGATGATCAAGACTATCACTGAGCTGGGGCATGGCAGATGGAATTGGGTAAATGAAAAAGCCATAGAGTTTGATTTTCTTACTGAGATTCAACTTTTTACAAAAGCATCTCTTAGTTATTGGAAGCTGTTAGTTCACTTCTCGAGTTCTGAACAACTTATTTTGAAAGTTTTTGCCAGTTTTTTTCATTGCTTTTATGGTTGGGTGGACTTTTGGATTTTCTTGCTCCAGGATTTTCACATACTTCAAGCTATTGTTAAATCTTGAATGCACAAATTCCTCTAAATCCGAAGAGTCTATAGAGGTGGGTTACTTTTCCCTCACATGTAAACAATGCAGAGGCCTCCACCCTATAAGACAACATGTGACCCCTTGGGATCCCCCCACCTGCCCATCTATCACTAGTCTTATAGCTAAGGATAAGTTTGAACCCAACCTTAGCCACGGTTGCACTGACCCTGATAGGAGAGGAAAGGGACTATATCCCAAATAAGCTGCAACACTTAGCATTGATAGGTAGGAGCTGGAAGAAGACTCAAATCATAGGACTGGATTCAGAGGAGACTGTTTTGTTTTTTTTTAACTTTTTAAATTGACACATTGTAATTGTACATATTTATGGGGTAAAATTTGATGTTTTGATACATATCTATGTTGTATAAAGATCCAATCATGGTAGTTTGTATATATATCACCTCATGCATTTATCATTTGCTTGTGGTGAGAACCTTCAAAAGCCTCTCTTTTAGCTATTTTGTAATATACAATATTTTACCATTAACCATAGTCACTCTGCTGTGCAATAGAACATCAGAATTTATTCCTCCTAATTGTAACCTTGTGCCTGTTGACCAACCCTTTCCCATACGCTCCCTAGTCTCTGGTAACCACTGTTCTACTCTCTGCTTCTATAATATCAACTTTTTTTTTCTTCCTGAGCGTGCTGTTTTGAAAAAGAGACCAAAACATGAGGTTGGAAACTGGAGAGTTTATTGATTTGAGATCCCTTTCCCAGTTATAAGCTTTAACATGCTGGCAAGGACCTCAGAATATAGTGTGAACTCACTACTGGGATGGCTCCTAGGAGCCTAGAAACAGTAATGGTCCATGCCAAGTGAGGTTGAAATTCCAGAATTACCATGGTTGCCAGTGGGAAAAAGGATTAAAAGGCTCAGAGAAGTGAGCCTGTGGGAGGGCATAGACTTTGTAAGACTGGGAAACCCACCAAATGCCTGTGTTTCATGGGAAACTTCAAGAGAACACTATTTCCAGGCCACAAGGAATGCATTGGTACATGCAGTTGCCACAGTAAACGGCAAGGTTGTAGGGACAGTCGGGGACCTGATTACCTGAGAGTTAGACCCCTAATAGATTATGGCATGTTTAGGGGCAAAATAAATGAGCTGCCAACAAGGTTACTACTCAATCTGTACAAACAAAACAAAACAAAACAAAACAAAAAAAAGAACAAAACAAGGATAGATGATCAGGAGGTTGACAGCAATTGCCCTCGTACAGTGTTATGATTCCTTGAGCAGTTACTGAATCAATGCCATTTTTATTTTATTTTATTTTTACCAGAAATGACATTCATCTTTTGAAAAGTATCTGGGCTCCAGGAGGAAGAATCCTGCAACATCACAGCAAGTTCACACAATAATAATTACCCCAGTCTTTCTGCAAAGGGATTTATGGCCAGTTACTTGGGTAATTGTACACTATGGAAAGGAGAATACCAAACATGTCAAGGATTGTTGGACACTGGGTCGAAGTTGACATAGACATCCAGAAACTCAATACATTATCATGTACCCCATGTCAGAGATTGGGCATATTGGGGGTGAGTAATAAATTGAGATCTGCCAAGGTTAGGATCTCAGTGGGTGCAATGGCCATTTTCCTTCTCTATACATGGACGCATTATATTTGGTAGTTGGCATAACCTCATATCAGGTCCTTGGCCTATTGGGTAGGAGCCCAAAGGAAAGCTCCTGAAATGGTTCCCTCCCACCCTTGCCTCAGCAGAGATAGTATATAAAAATCAATATTGTATCCCCTGAGGAGGATGATGGAAATTAATCCCCTCCTTAAAGATCTAAAAAGTGCAGTACAGTGGTTCTCATCATATCTTTATTTAATTCACCAGGCTGGGCTCTGCAAAACCCAGGTGAACCCTGGAGGATGACAGTAGACTACCATCAACTCAAGCAAGTAGTAGCAAGCCTTGCCCTCACCCTGCAGAATATGATATATTTAGAAGAGGTCAACACAGCCTTAGGGGCATGGCATGTGGCTATTGATTTGGCAAATACGTTTTTTCACATCCTTTGCAGAAAAGAGGATGAGAAACCATTTGCACTCACATGAAATGGTTAATAGTGTAAATTTTAACTGAAATGGTTAACAGTGTAAATTTGCAGTGTGTCCCAGACCTGTTAGTTCTTTGTCCTACCCACCCTCTGTCACAATACAGTCCAAAGAGATCTGGACTGTTTGAATGTCCTGGCCTTTGATTCATTTTATCAGTGGTATCATGAGAATGGGGCTGGATGACAAGAAATCCAAGAATTGGAAGCCTTGGTAAGTCACACGCATTCCAGAGAGTATGAGATAACCTCCATGAACATTCAGGGGCCCGCCATCTTAGTAAAATGTTTAGGGATTCAGTGGCCAAGGATATGTTGAAATATCCCATCCAAAGAATAGGGCAAAGTATTGCATCTTACGTCTCCCATGGTGAAAAAAGGGATCACAATGTTAGTTCCTATCGTGGAAGGCATGAGAGACTTCCAGCTTGGAGTGGGGCCCAGAGCAGGAATGTATAGGATGTAAGCAGCCCTGCCACTTGGGCCATACAACCTGACAGATCCTATGATATGGGAGGTGTTAGTGGTGGGAAAATGTGCCAGGTACAGTTTAAAACACATGCCTTGTGGGAGAATCATAATGAGGACTCCTATGTTTCTGGGGCTTAGTCATGCCATCTGCAGTGGAGCATTCTATGCCTTTTGGAAAACAATTTCTATTGTGCTACTGAGCCCTGAAGATGGGGCACCTGACTGTGAGAACCAATGACAATGTGGCAACAATTGCCCATATGAATGGGCTCTGTCAGAACCACCAAGTCACAAGATCAGGTGGGCCCACTGTATCATGGAATGGGTGCATTTGGTATTGAGTACGCGCTGAGCCAGAAGGTTTTCCAGCTCATGAACAGGTAGCCCAGGACCCCATGTCACCCACTGTGTTGCACAGGGTCAAACAGACACATGGGCAGTGGAGAATCACTTGACTGATGGGCCACTGGTCTAAAAAGAGAAAGATTGGAAGGCTGGGGAGTTGGAGGCCTGAGGCAGTGGTGTGTATGTGGACACAGGAGAAGGATGAGTATTCCATGTCATGTGTTGTATGCTTCCACCTTGGAAGAGGAATTGAACAACTGAGGAAACAAAATGACTAAGCCAAATGATATAAGCTGGCCAGTAACTGGTCACCACCAGGCCAGCCCAGTGGATACCTGGGGAGGCCAGCTGAGGCAGGAATGGAGGCGTGGGTGCAAGACTCTGGGCTTGCAAGGGGCAGGGTGGATTGAGCTGCTGCTGCCACCAAATACACAACCTGCCAGCAACAAAGATGAATGCTGTGCCCCTACAGGCTCCATCCCTCTAGGAGGCCTTGGTCACTCGGTGGTGAGTTGACCACATTGGACCCTGTCAGTCATTTAAAGACCAGCTCTTCTCCTGGATAGAAATGGACACAGTACTTTCCTTCCTGCAGTCCCCCAGCCACTACATTAATGAGAAGAATAGGATTCTTTTTTAAGGAGCTAGCATTTGCTAGACTGGTCTTCAAAGTTACAGCTCCCTATCATCAAGTTGATTGCAAACATTCATCTGCAAACAGCTCTCTTAGCTCATGAGCCATGCAAAACCAGCTGGTGGCTGAATGTGGCCTGTAGCCATCATTTTATATGCATCATTACTGAGTCTTATGTAACAGTACAGATGTGCCACCACATCTGTGTGTCAGGTGGCAAGAAGAAAAAGAAGGACATGGACATCAATTATTTTTGAAGGAGACTTCCGAAGTCCCACACAATACTGCTAACATCTTGCCCAGAACTTGGTCACGTGGCCACACATTCCTGCAAAGGAGGCTGGGAAATGCAGTTGTTTACTCCCATTGTTAGAACTCTCTATGAATCTTAATTTTCATCAGTTTACTTCATTTGTTAGGAGCTACTGATAGACTCAAGTAAAATTGTAATTCTCCAAAGAACTTAAAATAAAGACATTGATGTTAATTAAATATAAAACAAATACCTAATAGAGACAATCAGGCAAGCTAAAACAACTCTCTTAAGAATACAATAAAAATTGGCAAGCCTTTGGTAACATTAGTCAAGAAAAATAGGAGAAGGCATAAATAACCAAAATAGCCCATGCGAAGAGGGACAGAATTCCAGAGGCTGCGGGAGGATTCTGGTCTGGCTAGAGATGCTGGTAACTTCTCTGTCTTGCCAATATGAACTTCTTAACATTGCTCAAAGCTGTCCTCTGTGCTCACAGCCCACCCCTCTGCTGGCGGCTTTCACATGTTCTGTTGCCCTGGTCCCTCCTTGGCCCCTCACCTCTGCCCTCTTCCATCTCACCTGTGCTGTGCTTTCAGACTCTTGCAGCCTCCAGAAGAAATCCTAGACCACTCAGCATCCAAAGCCCTTCTTGGGCTATTGCTGGTCTCTTTTCCAGCTCTATTATCTAGTCCTAAATTAAAACACAGACGATTCTCCAAATTTCTCCTTGTAACTGCCTCCTTCCATAATCTTGCTCAGGACTCTTCTACTTTTCTTCTCAGAGAACACAAATGTAATCAAGTAAAATGTTACCATTTCTCCAAGGTTCCTGATATGGTTTGGATTTATATCCTTGCCCAAATTTCATGTCAAACTATGATCCCCCATGTTGGAGGTGGGGCCTGGTGGGAGGTGATTAGATCATGAGGCGGATTTCCCCCTTGGTGCTGTTCTCTTGACAGTGAGTTCTCGTGAGATCTGGTTGTCTAAAAGTGTGTAGCACCAGCCATGCACAGTGCTGACTCCCCCTTTGCCTTCTGCCATGATAGGAAGCTTCCTGAGGCCTCCCCAGAAGCAGAAGCTACTTTGCTTCCAGTACAGCCTGCGGAACTGTGAGCCAATTAAATCTCTTTTCTTTATAAATTGCCTAATCTCAGGTAGTTCTTTATAGCAGTGTGAGAACAGTCTAATACAGTCCCCAAGTTGGAAACCAGACTTCTCCCCAACTCCTATAATAATTTTTGTATCTTTTTATCTTGACATCATTTCACATACATAGAAAAGCTGCCTGAGTAATAAAAAGAAGTTCTGTGTACCATTTCCCAGATTCACAGACTACTCACATCTTGCCTTACTTTTTTCTTCCTCTGCACACATGTGTGCTTGTACGCACACACACATGCACACATACACATTTTATGAAACACATACACACATTTTATGAAATGTGAGAGTAAATTAGAAACATGTTGCCTCCTTTTCCTTAAGTGCTTCTGTGTGTATGTCTTAAGACCAAGGACATTTTCTTGCATAACCACAGTGCAATAATCAAAATTAGAAATTGTAACATTGGTACAGTACTATTATCTAACCCAAAGTCTATATTCCAGTTTCATCAATTGTCCCAATATGTCCCTTATAGCTGTTGTCCCCAAACCAGGATCAATCCAGGAGCACTGGCTGCCCTTGGTTACCATGTCCCTTTGGTCTCCTTCAATCTGGATCAATTCCTCAACATTGGTTTGTCTTTCTTACAGGACTGTGAATGGATTTGTCTCACAGACCTTACAATTGCTCCCTCATATAATGGTTATTTATGTACATTATTCATGTCCCTTGCCAACCATTCGACTCATCTGAGGGGTGATCAGTGTGTGGCACAACTTTCAAGCTTGCCCAGCATTTCCCAAAGTGCCTGGCACATTCTAGATTTGTTACGAACAAAAGGACAGCTGTCCCAGTATTTGGAGAGGTTGCTTTGTAGGAATACTTCCTAGCTCCAAAGAATCTGTCTCAATTAATGGTGCACCTGGAAACTGAAGATGATTCCTACATTTTGATAAAGAAGGTGGTGGGCCAAGGAGAGGAGAGAGATTTTTTAAATATTTCCATAAAATTGAGAGTGAAGAGCACAAAGCAAGACCACTCAGGCCTTAGTCCTTGTCCTGTGCTGTGGACTCCATGCCCTGCCCCAAGCAGTCTCAGGAGCAGACGTGTCAACCTTCCTTCACAGAGGAGTTTAGTCTATGTTTAGTCTCTTTTTTTTGAACTGGATCTTTTCTATTAACATTTAAACATGTTCATGCCTCTTTCACCTTAAAATACAAGCCCTCACTATACTTCAGTTGTCCATCTTTCCCAGTGACTCTATCGGTAGTTATGAACAAGAATGGCATCGGTGTCACCAAACTGAAGGGATGTTTTCCAGACCTTAGCTCACTTGGCCTTCAGCACTATTAAACCCTCTCCATCACGGACTTCAGAAAACACTCTCTTATTCTGGCTTCTCAAGACACCACGCCCTGGGTCTCCTCAGACACCGCACCCTGGGTCTCCTCAGACACCGCGCCCTGGGTCTCCTCCTGCCTCTGCGGTCACATCTATGTTTCCTGTGAGGCTCCTTCTGCTCAACCCAGCCATTAAATATGAGCCTCCTCTGTGTGTGGAGCCTTCTCTTTGCACTTGCTACTCTCTCCCTCCTCATGTCAGCCTTGTCCGTGGCTTTAACTGACACATATGTAAATGACTGAAATTTACACACCCAGGCCTGCCTTCTCCCTAGAGCTCCAGACCAAATATCTCACTGCTTCTTTGATGTCTCCATTAGTGCGTCTCAAAGGCACCCTAAACTCAACGTGGCTGGATTGGTTTCCTAGGGGAGCAATAACCAAGTACCACAGACTTGGGGGCTTCAATAGCAGAAATGTGTCCTTTCACGATTCAAGAGGCCAGAAGATCAAGGTGTGGGCAGAGGTTGACAACTGTTCTACCCCGTGAGGCACAGGCAATGTGTTAGCTGTGGGTTGGCTGTCATCACTGGGTCAGGGATCTGATGGGTTTTGGATGTCCCATTGCAGGCAGAGCCACAGTGAAGTCTCTTCCCTCTCTCTCAGCCTGAGGGACTGAAGCTCCCCCTTCCCCAGACCTGAATGGAGAATGAACAAGTGTCAGCCCCCACTGAAGACCACACAGAAAAAGACATGAGACCTTGGGGAGGGGAGTGAGGAGGCGAGAGCAGAGAATGAGGAGATTGAAAGATCTGAGGGGTGGGGGTAAGAAGGTACAAGAGGAAGGGCACCCCCAAAATCCAGAATTAAGGCACCCCATTGTGAGCTGCCCGTGAGTCCAGGGCAAGTACAGAGAACAGCAAATAAGGTAGAGAATCCAGCCCTGTATTTGCAAAGTGCTGTGATGGACGGGCCTCTAGGCCAAAGCAAAGAATGACTAATGCTTTTTTGGATGTGTGTGCCCCGGCCGGCCCCCCCACCCTGCTTCTCCTCCAGGCAGCACCCTTGCCTTTGGCCAATGTGGACTGCAGGGAGCCGGTGTGGACGGTGGGGTCAGAGCCTGGGGGAAACCAGCTTGGTCTGAGAATGCCTTTGTGGCTGGCCTTGCCGCCTCTCCTCTCCCTGACATGAAGTTGATATATCCTTAGGGCCATTTGTTCCTTTCTTCAGAACACTGATCACAGTGGACACTCTCATTTATTTGTGTGATAATTGTCCTATTTCTGGCTCTTTGAAGGTCATGGGTAACTGGGGGCTGGTTTTTTTCTCATTGTTTCAATTCTCATGCATATTAATTAGTCCCTTAAAAAGTATTCATTGTCTGATAACTAAATAAATAAATTGATTTACTCTTTTCTGTGAAGACATTGGCTACTATGGCTATTTTGAAATATAAGGGAGTAAATATATTTAGCCAAGAAAAAGCCATGAAACATACTTTCCAATTACAGATAATATTAATCCTAAATATGTAACTGTAATTTCTCAAGGAATGAAAAAAATTATTTTAAAAAACTCTTGACCAGACACGGTGGTTCATGCCTGTAATCCCAGCACTTTGGGAGGCCAAGACGGGAGGATCGCGAGGTCAGGATATCGACACCATCCTGGCTAATACCCCGTCTCTACTAAAAATACAAAAAATTAGCCAGGCGTGGTGGCGGATGCCTGTAGTCCCAGTTACTCAGGAGGCTGAAGCAGGAGAATGGCGTGAACCCAGGAGGCGGAGCTTGCAGTGAGCATAGATTGCGCCACTGCACTCCAGCCTGGGTGACAGAGCAAGACTCCATCTCAAAAAAAAAAAAAAAAAAAAAAAAAAGAACAAAAACTCTTAAAAGGATGTAAGTTTATATTTATTAAAATATATTTTTCTCACGTGGCATGTTTTATTCTGAAACTCAGGGCGTCATCTTGTTTTAGACGCACGTGTTAACACCTCAGTTCTGTGTTCTGATCCAATCTGAGTGAACGGGAAAATTTAACCCATTCACTTTAAATATAATAAAGTGAAGGAGTGATGAAAGAATGCAAACAAGGACAGGCTGTGTTCTGTTCAAAAGAAGGTGAAGTTGTCTGAGATTACAGCAGCCTGATTTTGTCAATTTCCCCATTTCTAAGGCCCCAGTCCCCTTCCAGTTTCCAACTGAGGCCCACAGCACTTTTGACTGAGCCCAGTTGATTTTTCAGAGTCACCAGCCTCCTTCCCTGAGATAATCCCCTCCCTCCATCTTTTCCTCCCATTTCCCGGCACCCAGAACTTTCACATTTCATCCTGTATCAAAATGGTGTGCTCAGAAAAGGATGCAACTTTCAAAGGCCTAGAGTGACCAGCTTAGCAACTGAGAAGCTTAGCAGCTTCTCAGGAACTTACATTTAAGCTTTGAGACGAATTATGGAATCAACACCTTTGTTTCCAAGTAAAAAATTTTCTAGATCAAGCAAGAGATATTTTGGAGATTAAACTGTAACTACAGTTTAGCATACTGATACTTTTTAAACAAACAGCAATATTATGAGTTTTCACATTATTATTATTATTGTTATTATTATTATTATTTTGAGATGAAGTCTCGCTCTTTCACCAGGCTGGAGTGCAGTGGCGCGATCTCGGCTCACCACAACCTCCGCCTCCCAGGTTCAAGCAAATCTCCTGCCTCAGCCTCCCGAGTAGCTGAGAGCTTTTCACATTATTAAAGATTCTTTGAATACAGGATTCCAGACATAGATATTTTATTGGACTTCCCCTCAAACAGAGACTTATTAAGAATCCAGGCCAGGCATGGTGGCTCATGCCTGTAATTCCAGCACTTTGGGAGGCCGAGGGTGGTGGATCACTTGAGGTCAAGAGTTTGAGACCAGCCTGGCCAACATGGTGAAACCCTGTCTCTACTGAAAATACAAAAATTAGCTGGGCATGGTGGTGTGTGCCTGTAGTCCCAGCTACACAGGAGGCTGAGGCAGGGAGAACTTCTTCAACCCAGGAGGCAGAGGTTGCAGTGAGCCGAGATGGTGCCACTGCACTCCAGCCTGGACAACAGAGCGAGACTCCATGTGAAAAAAAAAAAAAAAAAAAAAGAATCCATTTGGTTGATCCCAAGAATCCCATAAACAAGACAGTGTCTGAATTGTGAAGCTATATTAGCCTCCACAACACTGTTCAGTTGATTTGCTTATTACAAAATGAGAAAAGAGGGCATACTTTCTCCCCAGGCCCCTAGGCAAGATTTGCTCACAGCACATAGCAAAGGGAATTTCTCTTTGGTGACTGTTCAACAGGATGAATTCCTGCTATCTATGATCAGCTACGTATTGACATCAGGGAGGGTTCGGGGCACAGAATGCTCTCAGTGCTTCATTTTGGCTACATATCTCCCTCTATCAAGGTTCTAGTGTCAGAACAAAATTTGTAGACATTGCTTGGATGATCCAGATAATTAATTGGCAATGCTGAAATTCCCAAAAAATAAAGGCTTTTGTGCTACTGTCTTCTACAACAATACAATGATCAAAATGCATAACAAGAGCAACTGGTAAATGAAAAGGAAAACAAAACTTTAGGTCAGGTATTCCAGTGTGTCCTTGGGACACCTCAGTGAGCATGTGGCCTCTATGTGCACATTAACTGCTTCTTACATCACAAGGAATTTACTGACATCCTTCACTGAAGGTCAAGATCATGCGGCTTCTGGTAGCCTCGCCACATGGTGCCAGGAGTCTCCAGTCATGGAGTTCATAATGGAGCCCCTCCCGCAGGGGCTGGCAATGCCACAGAAAGTTTTCTCAGGCTATTTTGGGAATCGTATTCCCAGCGAGAAATGAGGAAGGCAGACTCACGTGAAACTGGAAAGGATGTGGGGAGAAAATAACTGACTAAACGTCGTGGGGCTGGAAAGGAAGAAGGAGTACACAAGTTCAGGCTTATTATTATTATTTTTTTAATGGGAGAAAGGCTGTAGGAGTCATTCTGGGTACTCAGCTCTGTCCTGAGGGAGGAGCTGTGCTCACAGGTGTGGTGTGGATGCATGGCACTCATGTTCCCACCCTCCTCCCAATCCAGCTAGATGTCCTGGCAGACCCCAGACTGGGTTTATGTTTGTGGAGTTTATGGGACTTTAGTTATTGGCTAAAAGAGGAAAATTTCGGGAAATGAAGTGTTTTAGTGCCTCCAAAAGAAGCCAGGAGCAGTGGCCGATGCTGGAGCTGGGATGGCGTCCGTCCTGCCAGACCTGAGGTTTGGAGTGCCTGGGGGAAAGGGGACAAACTGGAAACTGAAGGAACTCTGTGCAAGACTCTGAGACGTGGAGCAGAAGCTTCATGGCCAGGTGGCAAGACAATGCAGAGCCACCTGGAAGCCAGCTCATCCACCCTCCACCCAGAGGTCCAGGACCAGGGCTCTGGTGCCCTGACAGCTCCAGGCAGCACAGAGCCAGACAGGAGAAGGGTGGAGGCAGCCACCTGCTTAGGGACATACTAGCTGCAGGGCCGACGGGGACACTCAGGACCCCAAAGCAGGACCACAGGTCAGGCTCACTTCGGAGGGTGCAGGGAGGCCCCGCCATGGTGGGGAGGCCTGTGGGGTGGTGGGAGGCAGGCTGGGAGCTGATTCAGCGGGTAAGAGCGGAAAGCCCTCAGCCCTCATAACATAGGCAGACCTGCCAAAATAATATCATTTCCTCCTAAAGGCTGGAGAGCCCTAGAACATTCAGTCTAGATTCTCATATCAAAAGCAGTTGTGTGGGCTTATCTTAAGAGACCCTGATGAGATGGAATACAACCATTCTCCCTTGAGGGAAAAAAAAAAAACAAAACACAAATAGGCACTCTGTGTGTCAGGGTTAAGTTTAGGGGCTTCTTTTAAATAGTCCTCCCCTTCTGGCCCCCCAAAATCCCCAGGAACTGAATCTGCATCATAGAAAGTAGTTCCATGAGGCCAGTGCCTCCTGCGGGCAACCTGCCCCCAAGCCTCACCCTCAAAAAAATGTTAAACACAAAACATCAAGAACAACACCTAAATTGAGGCCTGGTTTGGGCAAAAGACTCTAGCTGTTTGCCATGGGAAGGCTTCCTTCCTTTCCCTATTTTTAGAGGACAAAGAGGGAAAAAGGATTCTACCTTTATTTTTATATCAAAACATATTTTTTCCAGGGGCAATGTAGTAGGCTGAACAGTATATCAGCCCAAAAGATACATCTACACCCTCACCCTTGGAAGCTCTGAATGTGATTTCATTTGGAAAATGGGTCTTTGAAGATGTAATTAAGTTAAGGATCTCAACATGAGCTTATCCTGAATTATGCAGGTGGATCCTAAATTCAATGCCAAGTGCCTGAGCTGCACAGAGGAGAGAAACACAGGGAGAAGAGGAGAAGGCCATGGGGATATGGAGGCAGAGAAGGGAGCCATGCAGCCACAAGCCCAGGAATGCCTGCAGCCACAAGAAGACAGAAGAGGCTGGGAACAGACCCTCCCCTAGAGCCTCAGGAGAGAGAACAGTCCTGTTGACACCTTGATCTTGGGCTTCCATCCTCCAGAACTATGAGATAATAGAGGTCTGTTGTTTTGAGCCAGGAACTGGGTCTTCTTTACATTTTAGCCTACACTCTTCATCCTTCCCCGTCATTCAGTCCTGTTCAGGAGACGGCAAAAACTTTCTGATGTTTTTATTTGTGACTCTACCTCAAAGCTAATTAACACAAGAGTGAACACTGAAATAACTGAAGTTTGAACTGAGTAGCCGAAGAAATGAAATACATTGTGAGAAGCCTCATTTTCAAATGCCAGCAGCCCCACCAGAGGACTTGGCTGATGACAGGCATGCCTGAAGTTCGGTGAGATTTATTATACCACTCAGGAATGGCCCATTTCACCATCCCCATGGGAACTCTTAACACTTTTGAAGTCGGGGGAGGCATAAAAAACGTTAGAAGCTCAGAGATGGGGGAAAGCTGGTATTCTCGTCACACATGGTTGAGTCAGGAGACACCACCCAAGGTTCCTAGGACAAGAAATCAAAATTTAATAACTTTATTTAAACACATAACTCAAAATTATCTGTAGCAGTAAAACACTTAGAGGACTATAGGGAAAAATTGATTATGTTTTTCAGAAAGGAGTCACTAGATACTATCAAGGGTTACTAAACAAGAAACAGAAGCCTAGGCTTATTATTCCACATTACAGCAGTAACTTTCAAGAGGACTGAAAACTGAAATTGTTAAAAAATGGTCAGCCCTGGGAAGTGGCACTGAGGAAGGGGAAGGGTTTGTGAAAGTCGTCAAAATCAAAATGGAGTCACTTGTGTTAAACAAAACAAAACACCCTGACAGACAGAGCTGGGAAGACAATGAAGAGAGGGTTCTTACACTCGTATGCCTGATAACAAAACTCTCACAAAAGATTCTGCAGAAACCACAACCTTGCACAAAGGCCATTGCAACTTACACAGAAAATACTTTTGCGGGGACATCTGTTTAGCAGCTGCCTGTCCAACCTTGGACAGACATCAGCCTTGTGATTGATCCTTGTAGCCAAGAATAATCATTTCAAAGCAAGTGTGTCATCCTCTTAATCTTTCCTTTAAAAACCTGTCTTCCTTTACCTCCCCGAATATGCATATAGTTTACCATGGTGCACGTATTCCCACTGCAATGCCCTAGTCCTGAGGAAGCCTCTTTTTCCTTTAGAGAGCCTCTGTTATTTAAGGTGACAAGTTGCATGATAGGCTGTTGTTTTCCATATTTCCTTTTATATCATTTAGTTTTCATATGCATGTATTATTTTAATGAAATGTTTCAAAATAAAGTAATCCAACAGTAAAATATGTTTCCAAAGTAGAGATGGAGGGAGAGTGAAGAAGGAGTAGAGGAGGCTGGAGAGCCATGGAATGGGGCCCCTCTTTCCTAGTCCTGGGTATCAGGTACCAGCTCCCAGAGAGGTCAACTTGTAATGGGCTGCAGAGTTCCCAAAAGGTCTCTGGTGTCACAGGGCCCCTGCTTGTGCCTATGCCTGAGGGCCCACATTTCATAAGCCACCTTTGGCACACCGGGGAGCGTCCATGCCAAGCTTGGCTTGGCTCACAAATCCGTGAAGACTGGGAATATGGGGGGATTTAAAGATTGACGTAAATCATCCAGGATGCTTTTTGTCCAAGAGTAGAAGTGCTGGTGATGTCTAACTGGTCTTGATTTTGTTTGAAAAGGTATCCCTACCATTAGTATCTGTAGCAAGTGGCATGGCATGTCGCCAGCATTCATGGACTTGCAAGGCAGACAGAAAATGCCGGGGTAAATTTGGAGTTGGAAGAGGTTTAATTTTTTTTATTAGAAAGGGGTAGAGAAGAGAGAAGTCATTTCCATCTAGTTCCACACAGTTTCCTCTCCTTCTCTCTCTCTCTCTCTCTCTCACTCTCTCTGCCTCTCTCCATTTAAAATTTATTTCAAAGATGGGTTTTGGAAGGCAATTTTGATTATGTAGGGGATATGTAGCTATGTCTGTCAAAGACAAAAAAAAACGAACCCTTTCACTAGGTACTGGAGAAGGCTGTGCTCGGAAATGCAAGGCACTATCTATCACTCAACAATTTTGGGGGTAAAAATCTCACTTTTTGTATCCTTCACCAAGTTTGTTCAAGAATTCAGGCATTCGCTGTTTACCATCTAAAGCCCATAGGAGCAATAAGGACAGCTTTTCTACAAGATTCAGGAGACAAGGGAGAGTGGATGACAGCAGCTGTGATCTCCTCCACATTCCTCAGGGCAAGTTCTTCTTGGGAAAATGTAAATTAATTTGCAAATGTAGAGCCAGGAACCTGGGAAATTAATCACTAATGCTGATACAGACCTGGAACACATAAATATAGAAAGGACTCAGAGCTCTAATTTGGGAGTAAAAAACCTGGGTTTAAATTCCAACTCTGCTTCTTAGTGGTGGCTTATTTGTTTGTCTGAACTTCAGTCTCTGAAAAAGAAGAAAGCAGAATGACCAGGTGCAGAAATCACTGGCTTTAGAATCTGATGGACTTGTATTTGAATTCTGGATTTGTGTGGATTTACCCTCTCTGAATCCTGGTTTACCCTATGAAATTGGGCATAAAGATTAAAGGAGACGAAGTGTGCAAAAATATCGGGGACAGTGTAGTGAATATTCCACCAGAAGAGGTAAGAGCTGAGGAGGTAAAAATAAAATAAAAGTCTGCCTATGAAAGTGAGGTAGGAGAAAGAGGGAGGAGAGGCGGGAAGGACTGAAAGTGAGAAAGAATCCTGATTTTGAGGACATGACTGGGAAGAAGACTCTCAGTTGTTCCCTGTATTAGCAAAATTAAAGGTCCATTGGCTTAATGATATAAGTAGATCAGATATGATGAGTCACCATATATTTTGGGGTCCATTTGCTACTGCAGCTATGCCTACGCTGCTATTGATGACAACTAGAGCTGAGGGGTAGTGGAGATTGCCCAAGGGGAGCTTGTAGGAGATCAATTTGGACAGAACCCCATGGAATGCCCGAGTGGGAGGAGTGGACAGAGGGAAAAAGAACCCACTAAGATGTCTGAGGAGTGGGCTTTGGGGCCGTTCAGAAGCCAAGGGAAGAAAGTGGCCCACAGAGTGGTTGCACATTCTTTAAGGAGGAAGGTTCAATGGCATGAAACACTGCCAGGGATACAAGTAATGACCTTGCCAGAAGGAGGTCTTGAACAATCGTGTCAAGATAGTGGCATGGTGAGGACAGGGTAAGTGGACATGGTGGGGTAATGAGGGCAAGGGGAGAAGAAACCTTGACTGAGAAGGGGTGGTTGTAGGAAGATGTGCTTTCTTCCTTCTTCTTTTCTTTCTTTTCAGTTCTTTCCTTCATTCCTCCTTCTTTTTCTTCTTTGAGCAGAGGCCATGTTTAAATTCTAATGAAAAAAGGGAAATTAAAGATACAGGCAAATAATTTCCAAAACTCTCATCTACTGTCCAGGTGGCTGTCTCCTTCCAGGTGTCTTGTGTCCAGGTGGCTATCTCATGTCCAGGTGGCTGCCTCATGTCCAGGTGGTTGTCTCATACCAGGTGGTTTTCTCATACCCGGTGGCTGTCTCATACCCGGTGGTTGTCTCATGTTCAGGTGGCTGTCTCATGTCCAGGTGGCTGTCTCATACCAGGTGGCTGTCTCGTGTCCAGGTGGCTGTCTCATGTCCAGGTGGCTCTCTCATATAACAAATTTGTTGCCAACCCAATGGCTCCCTCTGGGTGTCCCTTGGACACTTGAATTTCAACATGTCTAAAACTGGCTTTCCTGTTTTTTCTCCCAGTCTCTTGCTTCTCTTATCCTCCTGCCTGGCTCCACCATCCATCCTCCCAATGGCCAAGTCAGATGCCTATGGACCACCAAAAAATCCAACTTCTCCCTCCCCACACAGTGCTGGCTTGCTGCCTCTTAACACCCACTGTCACCCCTTAGTAGATGTCCTCACTGTCTCTCCAGGGACTATTGACAGAGTTTTCTGAATGGCTACCTTGTCTATATCTTCATTTCCTTAAGATCTTTCCGCAATTAAATAACCTAGTCTTTCAAGGAATTCTTCTCCTTTGGGATTCCAGCTGTAGGAGAAGGTTTGTAGCATTCCAAATGTGATGTGGCTTTCTTGTCTTTACCTGTTTGCATTCATCATCCTCAGCCTGGAGTGACTTCTTATCCTCATGGCTCAGACCCATCTCCAGGGCTGAGTCTTTTCTGATTCCCAGACAGAACTGAGGACCACCTTTCCTTTGTCTGGGGACAAAACTAGTATTCTGATCTGACTTCATATATCTCTCTGTTCCTTCTATCCTACAGAGCACATTCTTTCAGGGCAAGGATAATATCTTATTAACCTCCGTACGCCTAGTAGCTGGTTCAATAGTAGGAGCTCCATGAATGAACAAATGAATGCATAAATGAATGAATTAAATGAAGAAGATAGGGATAAATGCAGTTTTGTAGTACTGATTCTTCATCCCACTTTTTAGGTTCAGATCCTTTGCTAGGCAGAAAGCCCCCAAATCATATTGTTACTCTCTGGGCTCATTCCTCTTATTGCCCATAGGACATCTGCCATAAAAGGGTCTGCATGTTGGCTGCGTTTCCCGTGGTTTGCCCCTGGGAACCACTGGTCTTTCAAGATGTTCTGTGAGAGAAGGATACCAAGGTCACAATAACTTTTGGAAACAGTGTGTACCCTTCCCTTCTTGGGAAGAAGTTTTACAGTAAAAAGCTTAGTTTAGTTGCCCAAGGCCTCCCAAACATGGTTGAAATGGAACCCTTTTTTCTTCAAGTCACATCTTGAAGTTTTAATATCTCCTAAAGTTCGCAAACGCCGTGCTGTCATCGTCTTTCAGTTTACTAACATGGTGGGCTGGCTCTAGTTAAGATAGCCCACTGGATTCCTGTGCAGTAACTCGGGCAGTCTTCTGAAAACAAAATGGCTATGAGTTTTCAACCTATTTATGCTTTTCAAATACACAATATATTTTGAGTTTATGACATGTTTTATAAATTGATTATTTTTTTCTCAATTAGGAACATCTATGCTTATCTAAGAGATTCCCTTTATTTTATGAGGTTTATATTCTTTTTGGTAGAAAACATTTTGTTCCACCTTAACTGTTTGAGGATTAATAAAGTAAGATATATAAATGTTATTATTTTGATTTCTTAATGGAAATGTAATTTAAAGTTGGGTCTTGCTGCCTTTTGGGGCTTCATGCCGGGCACCTTAAGGAAAGACAAATTAAATTATTCTCCAATGTGCTCTGGATGGTGAGCTTCAAACCTGAATATTTTGTGTTTTGAAATTTGAGTTTTCAGAGTCAGAAATTTAGAGTATATCCATACAGATATCCTAGAATAAAACATATACTTCTTATTTAAAAGTAAAGTTTAAAGATACTTTATCATTGAAATCATCCATCCATCTAGTTGATTTCTACAGGTGAGCTAGCATAATTAAATCATTTTCCTTTCATTTCCATTAATATTGGCTTTTCTGAAAGGATAACAGGAATCTCAAATTCTATTATAGAGCTGATATTTAAAAGTTCAATTTCACCATTTTTCCAAACCCAATTTTCTAAGTATTTTGATTAATTAATGCTATGTATCCATCATACTTTCAGCCATCTGAAAAGTCATTCCTAGGGCATTTCATGAGTGAAGATTATGCCAGTGCTTCAGACACCACATCTGTAAAAAGATTTTTGATATTCTCTAATGGAGATTTCACAGTCATAAAATATCCAAGTGGAAAGATTTTTAAAATCAGTTTGTCTACCGCTATATCTGAGGTATAAAAATGCACCCCCATTGAACAAAAGTCTGCCAACAACACAAACTGAGGATCTTTTAGGTTGCGTCTATATGATACCTGCAAGGGCAAAGAGGCCATAAATCAACTCTCACTCTGGCAAGTTTCCTTTGTAAAGTTGTTGTGTTGGCATCACCAGCTCATGACAGGCTGCTCAGAAGCACATCCGAAAACGTCAGTGGAGCAATAATTAGCAACCGCGTCAGGCATTTGGGCCCATTTTGATAATGTGAGATCATGGCTTTCCTGCTCTTGGATGAACAAAAAATAATGGTGTTTGGAAACCACAGAAGACCTAATTTATTTTGTTCATTTGGGTATGGGGGAAGGTATGATTAGATCAAATCATTTTTTAAAAAATAGGTGCAGAAAATATGGATATTCTAAACTCATAATCAAATGAGTTGTTGGGTTTTCCTCAAAATGATTCAGAGAGCCAAGGAATTATTTGTAGAATATCTAGTGATATGTCCTGCACTACACTGGGCATTTTTCACACAAGAGAAATATAGAATACAGTGCCTGTGTTCAATAAGATTAAGGACACAATAATAACTTATTTAACACAATTTTTAAAAAGTACTGGTTAGGTGTAGTGGTTCATGTCTGTAATCCCAGCAGTTTGGGAGGCCAAGGTGGGTAGATCACTTGAGCCCAGGAGTTTGACATCGGCCTGGGCAACATGGCAAAACCCCGTATCTACAAAAAATATGACAATTAGCTGGGTGTGAGAACACACACCTATAGTCATAACTACTTGGGAGGATTGCTTGAGCCTGGGAGGTGGAGGTTGCAGTGAGCCAAGATCATGCCACTGCACTCCAGCCTGGGCAACAGAGTGAGGCCCTATCTCAAAAAAGAAAAAAGAAAAAGGCTGGGGGAACTTCCTGCTAAGGGTATGCTATTGAATATTAAGTGGTTTGACGTGAGCATAAATATTTAGGAGTTAAGAGAAACAAGCAGAATTTAGGAAAGAGGCACGAGGGAGGTGAGATTAAGTGCAATTTGGAAATGGCAAGAATTTTGAAAAACAGTTAACATCGATCAAACCCTTCTTTTTTTCTGATCTATGCTGAGCAGTGGACTTACAGGGTTTCTTTTGTTTCTCCCTACAGTTCTACAGGGTTGATATTGTTATTTATCCCCATGTTACCAAAGAGGAAATGAAATGCAAAGAGGGTGAGCAATGTGTCTGACACATAGCAAATGAATGACAGAGGTGGAATTCCAGAGCAGCTTCTAGCAGTTGGCCGCTTGGCCACCTTGCTGCAATAGCTAGCTATGTTGATCTACAGGGAGTGGGTATAGATATGATATGGGTATAAATGGAGATGTAGATATTAGATGTGGTGTGAACAGGAGACAGTGATAAGAGAGATCATCTCAGATTGAAGAGAAGGATTAAGCACATGTATGAAGTGGGAATTGGCATGGGCTTGGGGGTGGTGATGAAAAGACTGACTGGTAAGGAGGGCTTATCTTGCGAGGGGTCACATGATCGGGGGATGGGTTATGGAGGCCCCAGTGGGTTAGTGTTAGCATGTGACAGGAAGTGTTGGCTAGTCTGGAACGAAGATTCAAGTGTGTAGTTGTTGATCAAATAGGTGACCACCATACTTTGTCTGTGGGCTTAGGGCACACAGAATATTTAGGGACATGAGCCTAGATGCCAGGGATATCCCCTGATTTGATTGGAGTCCAGGAAACCTTTGGGAGAGAACTCGAACTCTGACTGTACTTGGGGTTCAGACATGCCAATCTGAGGGATAAACTGGAGCTGGGAGCAGTGGGAACCCATGGGGGGCTGGAAGGGAAGTTCGTCCAGTTCCCTTTCACTCCTATCCAGAGAACAGAGGCCCCTAGTGAGTGTGCACTAAGAGACGTGAACCTGCTGTTCCTGGCATTCTCAAGCCTCCCACGTGTACACATCACCAATTGAATTGTTTACTTTCCAGCAAGATGATTCCTGTGCTCAAGCTAATGGCTTCATCAAACCCCTGACCGGAGAACCCATGATCTGTTCTCATTCTGGATACTGAAAAGGCATTCAACTATGATTGTTAACCATGTACTATTTTCTTCTTGTGCTCTGACTTCATAACTTGCCTATGAGTAAAATGCACATCCACAGTACACATGAGACACCCCCACCCATTCTTGTCCTAGAGATTCCTAGAAAGGTACAAGAAGTGCAGAAAACTGTCAAAATGGTGTTTGGGGAATTATAAAAATCAGTCCCTGGGAACTCCCAGAGACGTTTGAGTGTGAGACCACCGCGAGGACAGGGCTTCCTGTAGGACTGAAGAATGACCACTACTGAGGTTCACACGGAGATGTTGAAGGGGTTGCATTTGTAAGCACAGGCAGTGATGCCCCAGAGAGCAAGGTATTAAATCCAAACTGTTTGGAGGTACATTTAGGTGTGTTGTGGGATGTGCACACACAAGCCCTATGCACCATGCTGTATTGTTGTATTTATTAAGCAAAGATAGCAAGTCTTTTGCAGTAAGATCACTAATTAACACCAGTAACTAAAACAGTAAAAGAGTAGAAGAAGCACAAATATTATTTTTTTCAGTAATGACCTTCTTATAAGACTTCGGCTTGGGGAAATATGCTTGGTCACCATATTTGTAAAACTTGTTTCTTTGCCCATTCATCTTTAGATGAATGCTTATTTCAAAGCAGAAGAAACCCATAGCTGTGGCTTCCATTTCACTTGTCCTCTGTGTTATACCTAAGGTCACAGTCACAGCAGGTTGTAGACCACCCTCAAGCTACAGATGGGTTGGACTTCAAGAGTACAGTTGTGAATTGATTCTCTATAACACAGAAGCATTTCCCTATAGAAACAATGCTAGGAAAGAAGCCTCGACTCTCAGGCCAGCCTGTAAAACTCTATTTAGCCCCCTGAGCTCTGAAGTGTCCCAAGAGCCCCCATGCACCTGTAAGGCTGAAGATAGAGCAGACCTGGGAGGTGGGGCTGGATCTGGAATTCAGGGGCTGCCATGTCTGCTAAAGGAGGAGCACCAGGGTATGATCAATTTTGCAAAGTTTTTCAGGACTGGTTGTCCTGCTGTGTATCATCACTGAAAAAACAAAACAAAACAAAATGACTTTTTGTTCTGAAGTAGTTCAAGACTCACAAGAAGTTGCTAAAATAGTACAGAGGGGTTCTATCTACCCTTCAGTCAGCTTCCTCAATGACCATGTCTTACAGAAGCAGAGTGCCTTGTCAGAATCAAGAAGCCGACGTTGATACAATGCTATTATCTCAGGTAGAGAGTTTATTTGGATTTGATTTATTTCCTTTTTTCTCCCTAATCAAATACAGTGCTCTGGAATTATTTTTCAAGTGTTATAAATGCTAAAAATCTTTATTTTTGCAACGAAAGCTTCCATTCTTCACTGTAGAAAAACTTTACTGACAATGTTATTTGAATGAAGACTGGGTAGGTTTTACATTCATACAAATTAATTTCAATATAAATAAAGCAATTTTTTTAAATGTGTAGAATATACTGTAACCAAAAGGAGATTTATGAAATGAAGGATTTAAAAAATGAATTTGAGGCAGTGTGTTTATCACAGTGCATGGGCCTGAGTCCTATTTCCACTGCTGCTGTAAACTGAGTAAAGTTGCTTTAGGTGAGTCATTTAATCTCTTTGGTCCTTAATTACTTTATTGTAAAGCAAGGAAATTAGATTACATGGCTTCTAAAACTTCTTTCAATTAAATAAAAATCCTAAGATACCTTCATGTCTAAGATATTATATAGAGATCATTGTAGAACGCATAAGATGGTTTTATTTTTTTTAAAAAAATACTAGAACTTAATTGAAAAGAAAAAATGCCTTGTCAGAACATAAAAGTCATGGGGAAAGTTGGAAAGAAAATGTAAAGTTGTCGCGAGTGTCCAGGGGACCAGGAGACCTGTGGGTGACCCAGAGCAGCAGGAAGGGCTGGCTGTGGGGCTCCACGAGGGAGCCACTTCAGCCCACATGACATTTGTACGACTGATGCCAACATTTCCAAGCCTCAGTGTCCACACTTGTGAAAGGCTGGCAGCCCCCCGTCAGTGTGGTTCTGAGGATTACAGGACCACAATATGTCCAGCACACAGCAGGGCCCCTGGCACAGAGCCCATTCCGTGGAGGACAAGGAGGGCCTAACCCGTGGGAATGAAGTATAGCCTGGGAAGAGTGCGAGTTGGATGATGCAGAGGGAACCGGGGAGCCAGCCTGCCTTTGACAGTGGCTGCTAGCTTAAGTGGAGAGCCCCTGGTTTCTGAGGAAACCCCTGAGGGGAACATGTTGCCGTGCTTGGGTGTGGCTGGAACCTGGGCACTGACCGGGCTGAACTGAAGAATGTGAGTGGGCTTTCTCACAAGAGGTTGGAGAGGCACTCTCGGTCTCAACGAGCTCTGAATTGCAGAAAGCCAGAAATGCACAAACCAGAGCTCTCTCATTCATGTTTAGGAAAGGCAAACAGGTCCCACGTACCCTTTATCTCACAGTAAATCTGAGATCAGAATTTGGACTGTGGATTCTAGGGAGAACCTAAGATATCTTAATATAAAAACAAAACAACACTTTGGTGACTTGCTGCTCATACTAGTTTCTTATCCATGAACTCTTCTCTTCTGCCATTCTCCTAGGCTTTTGTCTGAACGTTTACAGTAGCATCTCAGATGGAGTCTTCCCATTGCTGCTACTCAATATAAATTGTAAAATTATCTAGACAATTAGTTACATAAAACAAGAATAAAAGACAGTTAAAACAGAAATATTTGTATATACTCCTGTCATTTACATCAAATTTCCTAATGATATTCTTGTTCCCCTTCTGTTTCTTTGGGACTCATTATAAAAAGTTTTCCTTTTAAATTTTTCAGATGGATTTCACCTTTTCATGTTTAAGACATAGCTTTAAAATCTTACAAAACCGAATATTTCAGGCTGGGCACAGCGGTTCCTACCTGTAATACCAGCATTTTGGGAGTCTGAGGTGGGAGGATCACTTGAGCCCAGGAGTTCAAGATCAGTCTGGACAACCTAACAAAACTCCATCTCTACAAAAGATACAAAATGTAGCTGAGTGTGGTGGTATTTGCCAGTGGTCCCAGCTACTTGGGAGGTTGAGGTGGAAGGATGGCTTGAGCCGAGGAGTTTGGGACTGCAGTGAGCTGTGATTGAGCCACTGCACTCCAGCTTGGGTGACAGAGTGAGACCCTATCTCAAAAAAAAAAAAAGAAAAAAGAAAAAAGAAAAGAAAAATTTTTGAATATTTCATCTTCCAGTGTTCTACAAACTGCCTCAGAAAACCTGCCTTAGTTTGTACAGGTTTTGTACAAATATGTACAAACTGCACAAAAAATAACCTGGATGGCCATAATTTATACATTTTGGCTTCGTGATAAAGGAAAATAACTTGAATCCGCTGCATTTTACAACCAGGAAATGGTCTAATGATCTTAATTTTATTGTATTTTGAGGAAGAAATCATTTATTGGTTTATACCACAATGAGAAATTATGCTTTGACTCAGAAAAAATCACTTATAATTAAAAAATACAAACAAAAACTAATTGCAAAAGTAATCTACAAGTAGAATGGCGACTGTAATTTAAAATTTTTTTAAGTATCCCATTAATACTTTTCATAAAGTGTTTACATCAAACCTTCACAGTGTTATAAGTGAACCTGCCTACTTTAACTGTGTTAGGAATTTCAGTCTTAGCATTTATTGTGCCAAATCCAATGACTTCTGAACCCAGCACTATGGGCTTAGCACTGGACAGGCTCTGAGCCTGGAAGGTGAAGATTGGTCACATCAGGGTAAAAATAGTTTAATTCGACTCTTATACAACCATATGTGCAACATTATTTGGATAGTGATCCTCTGCACGTAGAGATGAAGCTTCATATTCCATTTTAAGATTTCTACAACACAAGCAAACATAGAAGGCCCAAAAAATCCAGGTTTCCAAATTGTTAGAAACCACATCTGTATATGGTTAGAATGGAATATTCTAAGAGAATTTCAGTAGCTCTGTGGGAAAAAAATGTGATTCATTAGATGAGGCACTTTATGATGTGACTTAAGGGACAGGATGCCTGCCCTAAGAGTTGTGGAGGCCGATGAGGAGTATTGTGGCAATGTGGTGCTTCTCCAGCTGCATTGATCAGTGGAAGGTTGACCACCTTTTCACACTCATTCTGCCACTCTCCTTTTCTCTTCCTGTGTTGGACATTCCTAACCAGCTGGGGCCTGTTTTCCACTCAGTCTCAAAGTCAGCCTCAACACTGTGCTCTAGATAGCTCCTGCCAAATGAGAGTGGTGGGGCATGAGCAAAAGCCTATTTCCCATCCCTGCCCAAAACTGCTTGATGAAAAGATACGAACTCTAGAATTCTCTTGTTGTAATTCAACTCTGGAATATTTAGTCCTATTTAGCATTTTCTTTTTGGCTACCCCCTTCTCCAAAGGTGACTTTAAGTCTAAGATCCTATATGCTTTAAATATAGAAAAAGCATCTATTTCAAAAGGTCTGTAATAGTTTCCCCCAAAAATGAAGACTTTCCTCTAACAAAGTCCAAATCATAATCCACTGGCAAGTGACAGATAATTATGATTGCTGGTTAATTTAACTCAACGTTAGGGTCTATTTATAGGCCATAGAATAATGGGAGTGCTCTGTAGATTTTATTACATTCACATGCTAAGGTAAAAAACAGCAACTCCACGCCAGATAAGGAAAGAATGAGAGACTTTCAGACATTCTTATCCACTTGTTAAAAAAGTAAATATGAATTTTCATTTTTTTTTCTGTAGGCTGGAGCACATGTACCAGTTCAACTGCCAAATTTCCCTCCCATGAATCTTAGGAAAAAAGTCTTGAAACCAACATTTATTATAGCATTCCCAAACTAATCTTCTTAGTTCTTTACTCTTCCCAAACTGCATAAGTGTCATGATGACTTAGTTCAGCAACTCAATATGTGGTGAATATTCTGGTATTGGTATATTCATTTCTAAATGCAATAAAACTACCAACTATAAAACTTCAGATGAGTAAATTAAAATGATTACCTTTTTAAGAAAAGTTAATGTCAGCATGTTTTTACAAAAGCCTGCGGTTGTGGGGCAATTGATTCTTATTATTGCTATTTAACCAACATTTATTGATTACTATGTGTTGATTAGCTCTGTGCACCAGAATGTCTGGTGGCGACGGAAATGTTCTCTCTCTCTCTCTGTGCAAGCCAATGTGTTAGTTCCTGCACTTGTGGCTGCTGAGCACTTGGAATATGGCTGGAACATAATTATTCATTTTATTTAATCTTAATAAATCTACGTTTAAGTGGGCACAACATTTTGGATGGTGCAGATATAGAACAGATAACGGATGTTTCAAAGATACAAAGTTGAGAGTGATTTGGTTTTTCTCTCAAAATGCCTACAATGCCATGGGAGAAAAAAAGTGCATACATGATTTAAAACTAAGACTTCAACTGATTTTTGTGGAATTTGATAAAATGTAAGAGTTGTGTGGAAGAAAAAGAGTCCAAGAATAGTCAAGGAAATTTTGGAGAGGACAAGGTGAGGGGAGAGGAAAGGTGGGATTTGTCTTATCAGATATTACCAGATTCAGTAGGACAGAATGAAGGCTCAGAAACAGATGGAAGCAGGGGCAGGAACCTAATTTAGGAGACAGGCAATAGTGTAAGTCAAGAAGAAGTTCAGTTAAGTGGCATCTGGGCGAGTGGTTGTCCATTCGAAAGAAATAAGTAAAGTTAGATCCCACCATTCTCTGCACAAAAATAACTCCAGAGATATTAAACCTCAATTTGAAAAATAAGATTTAATAAGAATATATAGAAGAAAGTACTTAAGATCTCACACTAGAGCAGGATTTTTAGAACAAGTCTAAAAAAGCAGAAGCTATGAAGGAGGATGATCAGTTTTACTATACCACAATTTAAAATTTGTGTAGCATCCAAGATGCTAAAAGTTAAAAGACAATCCCCAGACTGAGAAGATTGTATATATACAGCTGGCAGAGAAGCAGAATACACAAATATGCAAATAATTTCCCAAAAATCCAATAAGAAAAAAAAACGCCACAAATAACAAAGAGAGCATAAGCAGATGATAGGAAGAAGCAACTCACAGAAGAGAAAACCTGAATGATGAATAAATATGTAAATGTGTTAGTCACATCCCTGACTAGATCAGAACAATGGGGCCACATTTTTCATCCATAGTATCTGCTAACGTGGTTGAGTCTAACAAGACCAAGTGTTGGTATGGACGTGAAGCATCTCATGTGTTGCTGGTGGGATGTCAGTTGAGGACAGCCATTGACAGCAATGTCTAGTAAAGTTCAAACATGCACACTTATGGTCCATCTAGTCTACTTCTAGGCATTTATCTTTGACCAATTCTTGCATAAATACATAAAGAAATATGCACAATATGTTCACTGCAGCACAATTTGTAATTGTGAAAAATTAAAAATGAGCTAAATGTTCCCCAGTAGGGGAATGGAAAAGTCATAGGATGACCTTTCAATAGAAAGACACAAGAAGTTACAGTAAACGAGCCCAATCTCTATATATCAAGGCTAACAGGTCTCAAAAATACATTGTAGAGTAAAAAAAAGGAGGGACAGAAAGCTACATAGAGTATGGTACCATTTATGTAAAATTTTCAAAGCACTCTAAATACTATCTACTGTTTCGTTGCAATACCTGTGTGTTAAAGGCTTCAAACAGATAAGAATCATAGCTTCCTGCGAATTACATCTGGGCAAGAGAGGCTGGGGCCTTGCGGGTGCCCACTCAGGCCCTACTCCTGACCTCCTCAAGGGGCAAGAGGTTGCGCTCACCTAAAGCCAATCACCCTCACTCCCCATCCCACTTCCAACCACACTCTGAGAGCTGGGACCCTGGGATTCCCTGCCCGGTAGCTCTGAGCCCCATGTCCCAAAGAAAAGACCTAATGGCTGCCCCAAGGAGGAAGGGAGGAGACAGAGGATAGGATCTGAAGCAATAGGAAGGAGACTCCAGTCGTGTCTGTGATATGTCAGGACTTTATAACAATATATCCAAAGCAAACATAAGATGATGTTTGCTAATTCTGGGGGTGGGTGGTAGTTTTATCGCTCTTTTTATTATTAGCTGACTCTTACCTAGCACGTATGTTTCAAGGCCTGTTCTAAGTGATTTGCATTAAAAATGAGAGGGTTCTATTATTACTCAGTTTCACAGAAGAGGCTAAATAACTTGCCCAATATCACTCAGCTATAAGGAGGAGAGGGGGATTTGAATCCAGTGGGTCTGGCTCCCAGGTCCACCATGTAGCTAGCAATTATACTGGATCTATCTGTCCATAGGCTGAGATGACTTCCTTTTAAAAAAAAAAAAGTAATTAAAATTAAAATACCCTGACAACCACAATACAAAAAAAAATAGTGAACTTCCATGAAAATTTTCTTAGATATGTTAGGAGCACTGATGGGGACTGCATTGCCGAGGGAGGAAGGCTGTGGTGGTGGTTGCGGAAGACTTTAAAGAGGGGCTGTTGACATTTGAACCAGGCCTTGCTGGGTGATGGGCAGGGAGGAATAGGGGGATGAAATTCTAAGAAAAGGAAACTTTGTGTGTACAGGCATAGATTTTAAAAATTTCAAGAAGAATGTGAAGATTGGCAAGTAGTTCTGTTTGGCTGTCCACAGGGAACAATTTGAGGAGGAATACAGGTTAGGAGCTAGAAAGGGAGAGTGAGAAAGGAGGATTTTAGAAAACAAGGCAAACTGCTGAAGGTGGCACCCCTAAGCTGCACTGTGGGAAGATGATCCCAAGTGCAGGCTGGACCAGAGGACAGGTGCTGCAGGGACAGAACCCTGAGGGGAGCCCAAGGCAATCACATAGCTGAGAGGAGGGGACATGTGAGTGTGTATGAGTGTGTGTGAGTGTGTGTGGTGGGGGAGTCAAGAAGCATCTGTTTATTTCACAAATATTTACTGAGCACCTACAATGCACCAAGCACTGTTCCAGAAGGTATCGATAGAAGAAAATACAAAACTGTCTGCCCTCATGAAACTTGAGTTGTAATGGAGAGACACAGATAAGATAAATAAATAAAATGAATAAGTATAAATATAAATATATGATAAATGAATAAAAACATATCTATGACAATATATGATGACGATAAGTGCTTTGGAGACAAAGCAGGAAAGGGGGGAATGTGCTAGTGTATGCAGAGGTTGGGGTGGGTTGTTGACTGGTCATAGTTCCCTGAAAATTCACTGACAAGAGGCAGATGGCTAGAAGAAAAGGTGTACTTATTTATCTAAGGTGTACATGGGGGCCTTCAGAAGGAAGGCCCAAAGATACAGGGGAAATTGCCTAGTTTTATGCTTAGGTTCAACAAAACATGGATAGCCCTGTCGAAATAGGATTGGACCAAAAGGGTGTGATCTGATGCTGATACTGAGTGAGGAAACCCAACGAGGCCGGTGGCTCTAGATTCTTCTTGGCCTCTCTGAGCAGCCTTTTTTTCCTTCTGGGTAAGGGGCAGGTTCTTCTGTGGAATGGGAGGTCTTAGGACTGCAATCAACAAGGTAGAACAGGTGATTTCTTTATGGCCAGTTTTTACACAGACAAGTGAGGGAAAATCACAGTGATATTTTTGTTTTATGACTGGCTTTGGGGAAAAGCGTTCTGGTTTCGATGGCTAGCCTGGGGGAGAATGGGACCGAGAGACAGGAGGGCAGAAGATGACACAGAGACTGCTTCTGAGGCCTTCATTTTGGCGTATTGTTTTCTGAGCTCCAACATTGGCAAAAGGGGTTCCAAGCCGAGATGACCTAAGAGTACAGGCCTGAGGAGTGAGTGGTGTCCCCGCCATACTGAGGTTCTGAGTCTGGGCCCAGGACATGGTTGCACCGAAAGGCAGGGCAGGAAAGGGGAGCTGGGTTGGAGGGGGACAGACTGAGTCTGGGGTCCAGCGGGCAGTTGAAACTGCTGGTGAGGACATGAGGCCAGTTTGAATCCAAGCAGCCTGGCTTCAAATTCCTTGTTCCGGAGGAGGAACCGCAAGTCCTCCCAAGGCCTTGGAGAAAAGTGAGCTAAAGGCAGAACGTGGGCCGATAACGTGGGGGCGTGGGCGGACCGCGACCCAGCCCGGGGAAGGCGTCCCAGCATGGACCCAGCAGCCTGGGCAGCCTGGGCGGGAAGTTCTGATCGCGCTCTGCCGAACTGGCAGGCGCAATAAGTAAGCGGAAAAACCAGGATTCAAACCAACCACCAACACCCTTCCCTGGCGTTCAGACCGAAGGTGGGTGGGAAGGCCCTGGCGAAGGAGGTCTGCATCAGGCCTGGCCTTGAGGCGATCCCTTCTCACCCCAAACCTCCTGGACGCTGAGCAAGCCCCTTCGCCTGTGTGGGTTGCCCGGCTGCCCTCTGGGGAAAGTTGAGTGATCAAATCCCAAGTTGTAGCTCTCGATGGGTCGAGGGCGATGGCCAGCGCTGTGCTGGGAACGGGCAGCCCTGCCCTGCCCTGCCCTGCCCCACATGGGCGCAGGAGGCCTCCGCACGCGCAAGGGCCAAGGGCTGGAGGGGGCTCTCCCGGGCACAGGCACCGGACCCGGGGCGCGCGCGTCCTTAGTCCCCGGGCTGCACTCCGGGCCGCTGAGAGATCGGGTCCCAGAAGTTCCGGGAGTGGTCGGGTGACCCTGGAACTTTCTTCTTCTGGAGCTCGACCTGGGGCTGACTGCAGAGCAGGCTGCTGGCAGGGACCAAAAGGAGCTCCGCGCCAGGCCGGAGGCTGCGCCCGTCACTCGCGGTCCCGGCCGGGTCCCTGGCGCGTAGTCAGGCCGCGCCGCCCGAGCCCCACCGCGCGCCCACCCCGGCCGGGTGCGCCCGGCTCGCGGCCGTCCCTCCCGCGACCTGTGGCCCGGGGCTGCTGTGGGCGCCCGGGGAAGAGAGGCGGGGGCCGCGGGGGGCAGGAGGAGCGGCTGCGGCCGGCACAGCGCCAGGGCGAGTGAGGCGGGTGGCGCGGGGGAGGCGGCGGAGTAAAGAGAGGCCGCCGGCTGGGTCCGCGGGTCACTCCGAGGCGCGGGCTGCGGGCGGCGGGCGGCGGGCGCACCATGCCCTCCTTCGACGAGGCGCTGCAGCGGGCGGGCGAGTTCGGGCGCTTCCAGAGGCGCGTGTTTTTGCTGCTGTGCCTGACGGGCGTCACCTTCGCCTTCCTCTTCGTCGGCGTGGTCTTCCTGGGCACGCAGCCCGACCACTACTGGTGCCGCGGGCCAAGTGCCGCGGCGCTGGCCGAGCGCTGCGGCTGGAGTCCGGAGGAGGAGTGGAACCGCACGGCGCCCGCCTCCCGCGGCCCAGAGCCCCCCGAGCGCCGCGGCCGCTGCCAGCGCTACCTCCTGGAGGCGGCCAACGACAGCGCCTCCGCCACTAGCGCTCTCAGCTGCGCGGACCCACTCGCCGCCTTCCCCAACCGTTCGGCGCCCCTTGTGCCGTGCCGCGGCGGCTGGCGCTACGCCCAGGCCCACTCCACCATCGTCAGCGAGGTAAGGGCGCCCCGGCCCTTTGGAAGCCGGCGGGAGAGGACGATGCTGGCTCCCAGGCGGACAAGCCGCGTGTGAGACGCTGGCCGCCAGGGGAGGTCGGTGGAGACGGGGACCGGTCGGCTACCTCTGGGGACAGACAGGATTCAGCGCACCCTTGGAAGTGCCGCGTCGTAAATGCTGGGAAAAGCCTTTCGTTATTTGCCTGAGCCCGTGAGTTAATGCACAGATACTTTGGTTTCGGGTGTGAACAAAAACTTTCATCGAAGCCGAGTTGTAAACGCCTGGCGCACGCCTGCTCAGGAGTCAAAGACCCAGCCCCGCGTTCCTTATCTTTGAGATGTGCGGGCGCCGTCATTGGAAATTATGGTTAGGTGCGCGATAGGGAACTTCAGTCTCTGGGGTGAGCGACGCTGGCAGTTCCGGATTCGCTTGTGGTCTCCAGGGTCAAAGGAAAGGGCGAACCAACGTTTGAAGGCAGCGGCAGCTTTTTTCCAGTTGCCCAAATGGTTACTCAAAATGCAAGGGGACAAAGGTCGAGGCTTTCCCGGGGAATGGTTTTGGTAAAATTGCTTTGGGGCAAAGAGCAACATCTGGGATAAGTTGGGAAAACTGAAGTATTGGATAAATTTTAGTTTTTTTTTTTTTCTGGTAATAAATTTTAGGAACATAGCGGGAGGGCCACAGCCTTCCAACGCAAATCCCCAACCCATTTACAGGCGGGGGCGATCCCCACATTTTGGGCAGTCAGTGCATTTGGAAGTTAGGGGAGCTTCCTTCACCCTTGCCCTCAGTAATCTGTTTCTGCATCCTTGCTGAAATGGAAGATTGCCTCTCTGTGAGGTCCAGATATAGAGCAGAGTCACTTTGTAATAATCGGAACTCAGAAACGGCCTCAATTGAGCATGGGTTGCAGAGATGAGCAGTTTTACTGAGCTTTGTTTACAATCACAGCTTACGTTGATTTTAAAAAAAGATTGAATGTGATCAGGTACATTAGGAAAAATGGTTTGTCTTTTTTTTGTGATAAACTTTAAAAATCACCTACTTGAATAGTGGGGAAAACACTGGATTAGGAGGTAGGAGTGCCCTTTCTGCCGCTGTTGCTGTTGGTCTGGTGAGCTTATCTCGCTGCAGTTGGGAGTGTCGGTGGCTGCAATTGTACATGTTTTATAACGCCATGTGCTGGTGTGTTCGCACAGTGGATGGCTCTATGCTATGTGCTCCAGGGATAAAACCCCCTGGCAGGACAGCCAGGCAATGTGTATGTGTGTTCAGGGTGTTTCTATAATGCCACATGCAAGTGTGTTCGCACACTGAGTGGCTCTATGCTGAGTGATCTCAGGATAAAACCCCCTGGCAAGACAGCCAGGCAATATATATGTGTGTTGGGATCTTTAATTTCTACTTAATCCATGGTAAGGCTGGGGACTGCTTTATAATTGGTGATGGTCTGGTTAGAGATTTCACAGTTGAAAGGACAGGGCATGGACTTGGATGAGAGAGGGCATTATCTCTGTGAGTCGCATCTGTTAGGTGGCTTCTTCCACTCCACTCAGCCGCGCTGCCTAATGCTTACTTTCCAAGTGAACCAGAGGACACACATGGAGGGCAGACAGCTGATTTTTGAAGACATTTAAAGATGAAGAATAAAACGAGCCTCAACAAGTGCTCAAGCGAGGTTTGCATGAGTGAGTATGATCCATGGACATCAAAGAAGACGGACATAAAAATCTGTAATTTAATGCTCCGACAGATACTTTGGAAGCATTCTGGGGTTGCAGGGTTACTAGGATCCTGGGGTTACAATAAGGTGATTTTATGAAGATCAGTGGCTCCTAAAATGCGGTGTGGAATGATGGAGGGTCAGGGGCTGGCTCGGTCTCCAGCTGGCTGTATGGCTTGGGTGAGTTCACTCGCCCTCTCTGGGCTTGTTTTTTTCATCTGTAAAATTAGCCATTGGATTCAGCCCGTTACAATGCTCCAAATGCCATCAGGGTCACCACCTGATTACTGTTTGGTGTGCCCAGAACAATGATTAAAAAGTCTTTAAGGAAGTAGAATGATATTAGGAATGTACCCCTTAAAGCCCCAAAAAAGTTTTTGAAATATATTGGAGAGATTCTTTTTTGTTTTGTTTTGTTTTGTTTTCTTTGAGACGGAGTCTCTCTCTGTCGCCCAGGCTGGAGTGCAGTGGCGTGATCTCGGCTTACTGCAAGCTCCGCCTCCCAGGTTCCTGCCATTTTCCTGCCTCAGCCTCCCGAGTAGCTGGGACTACAGGCGACTGCCACCATGCCTGGCTAATTTTTTGTATTTTTAGTAGAGACGGGGTTTCACTGTGTTAGCTAGGATGGTCTCGATCTCCTGACCTCGTGATCCGCCCACCTCGGCCTCCCAAAGTGCTGGGATTACAGGTGTGAGCCACCGCGCCCAGCCTCTTTTTAAATTCCAAATAGTTTTGTGCTGCTTTTGGTTTGTTTTTCATGTTTGGTTTCTTAAGAGGAAAACCCCCATCTATTCATAAAGTTCAACTATCCAAAACAAGTCAGCCACTCTCTGAATTCTACATAGCTAATATTTTGCTGTCTTTGGTTCAACTAATTTTTTTCTTTCAAATTCTGTCTGATGAAAGGAACTGTAGTTCCATCTTCAGCTAACATTATGTATCCAGTGTATTTTTATAAACTTGAAGCCTAAGATACAAATCATGCAAAGGGGTGAATTGGGAGAGTTTACAAAGTGGGCGGGATGACCAGACTCCAGAATGCCTCCATATAGCTATAATACTTCATCCTTGCACCATGGTGGGAGGGGTATCATTGTCCTGGCTTTATAGAAGAGAGACCTGAGGACCTTCCAGGGTCCCATGCCATTTATGTAGCCAAATTGGATTCAAATCCGGGGGCCTTGATTGTAAGTCAGTCCACTTTCCTCCATAAAGTGCTCAAAATCCTTCAAGCAAGTCCATGAAACATAGTACTCAGATCTCTCACACTTTATAACCTGCAGAAACCTCGTTGAAACTTTGTATTTATTATCTTACTATCATGGTCCTCCAATGGGCTACTTTGTTTCATTTTATGGTGTCAGGATCCACAGTCAGCCAGACTGGCAGATGGGAAGGCTGTGCTTTCATTTGGTGGGAATGGTTCTCTAGCCTCCTGATGTGAAAGTTGCAAAATGGTCATTTAAATCTCATACACCACCTTCGCATCTTACAACTTGAGATAGTTCTAAGACACTAAGTCAGAAATCAATGCCAAGGGCACATCCGTTTATGGCCAGCTCCTGATTTGTGTCTCCTGCTCAAGGCAAGGCAGTGGATTTATCACCCACATTGAACTTCCTCAGTGGAGACTTTTCTAATGTCCAAATCTCGGCCTTATCTTGTTGTCAGATATTGGGCAGAATAAAATACAATGTAATGCAGAGAAGCGAGTCTGACCCCCTGTCCCAAATATTTCAATTCACTGCCCAGGGAGTGTCTTCAAGATTGATGTTCGGATTTTTCAATGCTTGCTAATATGGCATGGATGAAAAAAAAAGAGCTTCTCCCTAGGCTATCACTCAGAGCAGGGCTTCAGAACACCTTTAAAAATAGACTGAATCACATTTGTTTTTCCTTTCCAGATCATTTTGACTTGGAATCACTTTTTCCCTTCCAGATTACCTGGCTGAATCTATAAAAACTGAATCCATTGTTTGTTTTTATTAGAAGAGTGTGTCTTTCCCATACTTTCTGAAACATCAACAATTCAACAAAAATTTTATGTTGGCTCTTGTCCCTCAGAGTAACTAGTCCTTTCTGCTGATGACAAAAGTGTTTTAATAGTGTAATAGGTTTTTGTTTTGTTTTGTTTTGTTTTGTTTTTTGACAAAGTCTCGCTGTGTCGCCCAGGCTGGAGAGCAGTGGTGCAATCTCAGCTCACTGCAACCTTGCCCCCCGGGTTCAAGCAATTCTCCTGCCTCAGCCTCCTGAGTAGCTGGGATTACAGGCACCCGCCACCGCGCCTGGCTACTTTTTGTATTTTTAGTAGAGACAGGGTTTCAGCATATTGGCCAGGCTGACCTCAGGTGATCTGCTCGCCTAGGCCTCCGAAAGTGCTGGGATTACAGGCGTGAGCCACTGCACCCGGCCTAATAGTTTATTTTTAATGGAGTGAAAGCAGGACTCTAATGAGTGAACAGCCACCCCACTAGGTGTCTGATTCTTGGTCTAGGCAGCAGAATGGCCAAACAGATTCATGCAGCAATGCTTTCTGGACCTCAGAACAAGGAAAATATTTACAATAAGGACCTTCATTATGAGAATGTGCAAGAGTATCTTCTGCTCCTCTCTGACAGCTGATATTTTGGATTATCAACATCAGTTCAGCTGAAGTTTATTTAGCATTTATTTTATTCTAGGCACTGGGCTAGGCTGGGGATACGAAGATACACGAGTCTTTCTCAAAACAGCGTGAAGCTTGGCAGGGAAAATTACAGAGATAATGTGATGACAGTGGCTGTGGGTGTGATAAAGGGTACCACCCTCTGATGGGACAGAGGAGTGAACCAGGGCAGAAAGTACATTGACCTTAACCTCAGCCTCAGAGTACAAGGAGGAGTCCAAGAGGAAAATATGAGGGAAAAGATATTCTATTCTCACACCCTCTCATCTTCATTATTTTCTCTGCACCCATTTATTTTGTGCCCTCAGGAGCAGTGGTTGGTGTGCATTCTCGGGTCGCACACACAGGGTTTGGAATCAAAAGATGAGGGTTGGAGTTCAGGAATTTTCCTTTTTCACAAACATCTAGGGCCCTTTCAGATGGTCCATGGACCACACAGAGAGACAAGCCGGGTGTTTCTTAATGAGGAGCATGATGAGAATATAATGACTGGGAGAGAATTGCCAGTTCCACCAAGCACACCCTGGAGACTCTCGGAAGGGAACATTATCCCTTTATCCTCAGACAGGTATCCCAAATCTTATCAGATGAAATGCTGCTGTTTATTTTCAGAGAGCTTTGAGCTCTCCAGGGATGGTCAACTGATAATAAAATCCTGGAATTAACTGGGGAGCAGGGGAAGCCCACAGCTGAACCACACTTTCTGGGAATCTTGGTAAACCTCAGAAAGGAGCTTTGGGCAAAGGTAGGGGACTCCAACAGATGTTGCAGAGACATCTGTACTTTTGGACCCATGGGTTATTTTTGGCATTGGCATCTTAGTAGAGTGGAAAGAATACACATGTCCTTTGGTGTCAGATAAATCTTGTCATAAATCCCAGCTCCTCTATTTATTAACTTGAAGGGCAAGTCAACTGAGCATCTGCCTGAGCCTCAGTTTCCTCAACACTAGAATGGGTACAAGAATGCCTGCCTTAGCAATTGGCTTGACATATGCATGCAAAGTGCCTGCCGTTGTGCCTGGTCATAGGTGGTGCTCAGAACAGTTGGTTCCTGTGAACACATAAAGACCCTTAAGCCAGGTGGGATTCAGGAGGGAGGGAAGGAACAGGCTATGGGCCAGATTTGACCCTGGAGCTGTAAGTTTGCTGATCCCTGGTCTAGCATAATAAATCACTGACAAATTTGCCTTAAATATAAATAGTCAAACCCTTGGCCAGGTGTGGTGGTTCATGCCTGTAATCCCAGGAGTCTGAGGCCAGCCTAGGCAGCATTGTGAGACTCCAACTATACAAAAATATTTTAAAATTTTTAAAAAATTGGCCGAGTGTGGTGATGCATGCCTGTAGTCCTATCTACTCAGGAGGTTGAACCCAGGAGGTCGAACTGTGCTTCTGTATTCCAGCCTGGGTGACAGAGGAAGACCCTGTCTCTAAAAAATAAAATAAAATATCTCGGACACTAATTTGCTCTAAAGGCTGAGAATACCGATACTTTCCCACTGGACCCCACAGGTAGGTCATATTTCCCAGCTTCCCTTGAAGCTAGAGAGGCCACGTGTCTGAGTCCTGGTCAGTGATGTTGGGGAAGCGAATGTGGAACTGCTAGGCCTGGAGACAGAGCAACCTTCCTCCTGCAGTCCCCGGAGGACGGTGGAGCTCTTACATGGAAGGATATGCGTTCCTGGAGGCATGCGAGGCGGGCAGGAGCCCCACACCTCCCCTCCACACCAATTCATCTTCACAGGAATATGGGATTGCGAATAAGAAATAAGCTTTATTGTGTTACACAACTGAGGCTTGGGAGACTGCTTGTTGCAGCTCTTCCTGTTAGGCTGCTCTGACTCATACAGCATCTTAGTGTGCTTCCTGGCAGGGCACAGGTCACAAGGCTGTGGGCACCTGACAAAATGGTATGGAGGCTGGTGCCTCTAAGAGCATCCTCCCCTGGGTCTGGTACACAAGGTCTCTGTGCCTCCACCCCATGTCTCTGCCTATAGAGGCTTTTCCCTCTCTTGGCCCCCGGGGCTCCCACTCTCCAGGCAGTCACCCTGGGACATGTGCCACAGCTGTCCTCCCCTTGGGCTCTTGTGTGCGCTGTTTCCTTTCCTTTCCTTAAAATACCTGTCTTTCCTCGGCCGGGCACGGTGGCTCACACCTGTAATCCCAGCACTTTGGGAGGCCAAGGTGGGCAGATCACGAGGTCAGGAGATCGAGACCATCCTGGCTAACACGGTGAAACCCCGTCTCTACTAAAAAAAAAAATACAAAAACAATTAGCCAGGCATGGTGGCGGCTGCCTGTAGTCCCAGCTACTGGGGAGGCTGAGGCAGGAGAATGGAGTGAACCCGGGAGGCGGAGCTTGCAGTAAGCTGAGATCGCACCACTGCACTCCAGCCTGGGTGACAGTTAGAGACTCTGTCTCAAAACAACAACAACAACAACAACAAAAAACTTGTCTTTTCTCATGAGGCTGTTCCATTTTGTACCTTTACACACACCTATTCCAGACACACCTTCCCCACTGCTGCCTCTACCCAGGGCTGGGCTTGGCTTCCTTTATCTGTCTAGCTGCCTTCCCTCTACTCATCTTGTGCTCGCTGCCTCATTAGACTCTGAGGTGCTGGAGGGCCGGCGCTCTGCCCTCCTAGCCTAACGCAGTGTTTGGCAAATATTTGTGATTAAATTAATGAATGAAAGAGAAAGGGACTCTTTGGCACATGTAATGCTTTTTATGACCATGGCTAGGCCAACCCTGGAATTGGCTTTCAGAGATTAACCCAGGCCCTCTACCGATGGTGTTGCTTCCTGTTGACTCCTAACACCGATTCCTTGCCTCATCCTCCGCCTTCATCATCCTCTGCCTTGCCTCCATGAGGTGTGATCAGTCACAGGGTGAACAATCATCGGCGGCCATGGCCGCCCGCAGACCTCTGGAGCAGGAGGAAAACAGGCCTCCACTTTACTTGACTCCTATCTGCTCATGGGGTCTGTGTCCGCAGAATCCTAATGTAGGGGGTGTGACCTGGAACATGAAAGGAACAGGAAGGAATAGAACTGCTGGCTCTTTGGGGCCATAATTTTAATGTGCTGACGTCCATTGTGCAGAAGAGACTTTTCCCAGCTGTCCTGGCACCACACAGTAGTCTGTGTCATCAACCGAGCCTGCTCCAGGGCAGCTGGGCACAGGTGCAAGGCCCGGTGCAGGGAGGAGCACTGAAGGGCCTGGGCTGAGCAGCTCCCAGGGTGCAGCGCTGTCCCCTTCACGGCTATGGAGTGGGGAGCAAACACCACCTACCTTCCAAAACAAACTAAAACCTTTCCAACATTCTGCCTCGGTTTTTTCCCCACCCCCTCTTAAATCATAACCAAGAAAGGACATTTATTTATATTCTGTGAGGAAAAAGGAAAGTTTTAATGGTCTTTGGTGTAGCTTTTTAAAATGATGAATTACTGTTGAGCTTGTCAAATCATGGCTAATACTGTTTTATCTGGGTGAGATCAGTAACAGCTTTTTAAGGGTTACCATGCTGTTACTTCTCTTTGTGTTGGTAATAAAGCAAAATAACTCTGTGGCTGGTACTTTTGTGATAATAGAGAAAATTAGTGAGGGGTGAAGTTTAGGGGCTTAGAAGAAGGTGAATAAATAAATGTAATTTAAACAATTCTGGGGCAGGCATCCATCCCACCTTCCTTAACATCTGCTCTAGATTCTGGTGCCCTGTAGAGTCCAAGGAGGGGAGCTGTCCTTGACTGTGAGCATAGTGGAAACCACTGGATGGAGGAAGGGTAGGCACAAGCCTGGACCTGAGAAACAAAGGCACCTATTCTGCTTTCAAATTCAGTCCTGGGAGGGCAGGTGACCTCTATCATAGGATTGCTATAGGGCACCAGCAGTGGAGATAACCAAGTGATAAGCAAGTCTTTGGCTTTCCATGTTAACAGAGACCACTGGTCCCAACATGGAAAAGCGTCCCAGAAGCCTTTCCCAGTTGCTGCGTCCACCTAGCATACGCACAGGATGGCTCTGATTTCATGACACTTCTGCCAACGGGAAGCTTTGGGCAATCGACAGCACAAAATGAAAGACAACATGTGTGTTTCCAGGCTAGTGGGGAGGGACGCCGTAAGCTGATGCTTCTGAGACAGAAACCGAAGGGACAAGGTGCCAGGAGCTCCTATACTAAAAACTGTGTGTATCACATTTATGGGGATTAAGTGGTTGTGGTGAAAACAGCCTGCACATTTAATATTGATGACGTTTTAAAAGGCAATGCACTGCAAATATCTGTTGAGAAATGAATGCCCTTTAATTGTTCACAAATGAGTATCTTAAAGAAAATACCCATAGAGAAGTCACCTGGATAGTTAAAAACATTAACTACCCAGGGTAGAGGAGAAAATTAGATTGAAACTAATTCAGATTAATTTGGCATCAACTTTAAAGAAATCAAATAAATAAATGTCCAAGTTATTAGAGTGTAAGAAAGTGTTCCAGGAACCTTTTCCACAGAGGTTCTTGATCTTCCTGTGTGGCAGTTAGTGGGAAATTGTGTGACAAATTTATCACATCTCTTGTCAGCTCCTAGCATCCTTGTAAGATTGCTACAATTCCCTATCCAGTCTGTATCTAATAGAGCATACATAATGATTTTTATTTTAAATCCAACCAAGTTGAATACATTATAAAACCAAACAAAATTGTCTTTCTATTTATCAACTCCAGAGATCATTAGATAATAACAATTTATTATTGCAAAGTTTTGTGAAAAAATTATCAAATTTTAGATCCAAACTGGTTTAGTGTAGTGTATTGCTAAGGCAAATAGGTGGCTAAGAATGTAGACTTCCTAGTTTTGTGGATGCAAGCAAATGGCTGAATTTGAGGGTTTCTGAGCTCTGGACCTGCCCAGTCCTGAAATTTCCTGGTTTTAGGGGGGAGACTTAGGTAAATAAGGCATTCAAAGTGCTTGTCCTGTTGTCTGAGATATGTAAGTAGCTGGTGATGATCATAGATGCTGACAACAGATACTGAGGAAGTTGACTCAGAGAGGCAGCTTGGGCCTGGAAATTCAGGCAGATGGCAAGCCCCTAGGGCTGAGGGAAGCGTGCTTTAGGCAGGGCACCAAGATTCCAATACTAAGGACGTGGCCGGGGTCCACTCTCTGGAGCTGGTATAAACTGGAGCTTAGTAATGAAAACTAGGGAAAGGCCCAGGGTAGAGGTTGGAGCTACCAGATTTGGCAAGATTTCTCAAGCCCCCGTGGATTCAGTTGTGATAGAGAGTGAACAATCCCCCCATCCGGGTGGCTCTGAGGACAAATGAGAAACATGCAGGAACTGCTGAGCATGTGGAAGGTCCTGGGCACATGCCAGTTCCCTCCTTCTTGCTCTTTGTCACTAACTGTGGTGCCCAAGTCCTCCCCTTGCCTGGTCTAGTCTGGGGTTGCTGGATGTAGACTCACTCAGAACCCCACACTTCTTTCCAATTGCAGTCTGAGCAGAGGGATGCTGGGACAGAGCCCTGGACTTTCCTAAAACCGGGAAATCCCAGGACAGGACTAGACCAGAGCTCAGTGAGGGCTGAAGACTCAGCTGTGGGGCTGCAGGGCTTGAACTCCATCCCATGTTTTCTCATGAGCCTGGAAATCCTTCAATAAATATGAACAACAAAAGTGCCCCAAAGGTGCTGTGTTAGAAAGGCACCCATCTCGCTCATGCCTGTATTCTAGTTGAGTCAATAAGGCAAATTTACCTTATGTTGTTTGTGGGCAGTTGCAATGGTCCTATAGGCAATGAAAACATCAGATCACAGTTTGCTTGTGTTGCTGTGAGAATCTGACCTCAAAGAAAATACTCCCCCAACCCAAATCCAAATCTATGAAATGAAGACACAGCAGTTGTGGTGGGGCACTAATTATGAATGTTGAGCTTCAGGTTAGGGTTGAAGTAAATTTGGGCTAAAGTGCTTTATATATTGAGCATTCCAATTCTCATAACATTGAATAGACACTAAAACTTAATTTACGAAAGTAGTTTAATAGCCAATGGGGACAAAAAGCCATGTTATAATATACTCCATTTATTCTTACAGTTATCAATACTCATTTCCTGCTTAGAAACTTGTTTTCTTCCTTAATTACCAGAAAACATAGTACATTTAATAATCAATCATACTAAATTTAAAATTAGGGAAAGAGAGCTTATGGTGTTCAGCAAAAAGGGAAATATCAAAAAAGACATCTTAGCATCTGGATTTTTTGGCCAAAAGGAGAGTCTGCAGTTTAATTAATGGTCTACATCAAACAGGATATTTTATGAAGCAATAGAAAGCTGTAATTAAATCTAGCCTTATGGATTTGATACATCACAAAACCAGGAGATAAAAACAACAGAAAATTGGTGATAGGGTTGAAACTCAACCCTGTTCAAGAAGCATTCACAATGGAAGCTGTTGACTTATATTCTATATACTTTACATTTCAACAGATAGTCTATGTTTGAACAGTGATTTTTTTATATGTGAGGATTTTCTGTAAAGAACTGTAATAACATTTGTAAACAGAGTCCAAGAAAGATTAATTATGACTCCTTTTTTGGATTTCACATTGGTACAGCATGACCTTTAACTCATTATCTTATTACAACTATTAGAAGAATAGTAAAAACATATTTCATATACTTTTCAAATATTTATAATCATAGTATTCTTTTTATAATAGTTTTCAATTTTTTTTTATTATTATACTTTAAGTTTTAGGGTACATGTGCACATTGTGCAGGTTAGTTACATATGTATACATGTGCCATGCTGGTGCGCTGCACCCACTAACTCGTCATCTAGCATTAGGTATATCTCCCAATGCTATCCCTCCCCCCTCCCCCCTCCCCACCACAGTCCCCAGAGTGTGATATTCCCCTTCCTGTGTCCATGTGATCTCATTGCTCAATTCCCACCTATGAGTGAGAATATGCGGTGTTTGGTTTTTTGTTCTTGCGATAGTTTACTGAGAATGATGGTTTCCAATTTCATCCATGTCCCTACAAAGGATATGAACTCATCATTTTTTATGGCTGCATAGTATTCCATGGTGTATATGTGCCACATTTTCTTAATCCAGTCTATCATTGTTGGACATTTGGGTTGGTTCCAAGTCTTTGCTATTGTGAATAATGCCGCAATAAACATACGTGTGCATGTGTTTTTATAGCAGCATGATTTATAGTCATTTGGGTATATACCCAGTAATGGGATGGCTGGGTCAAATGGTATTTCTAGTTCTAGATCCCTGAGGAATCGCCACACTGACTTCCACAATGGTTGAACTAGTTTACAGTCCCACCAACAGTGTAAAAGTGTTCCTATTTCTCCACATCCTCTCCAGCACCTGTTGTTTCCTGACTTTTTAATGATTGCCATTCTAACTGGTGTGAGATGATATCTCATAGTGGTTTTGATTTGCATTTCTCTGATGGCCAGTGATGATGAGCATTTTTTCATGTGTTTTTTGGCTGCATAAATGTCTTCTTTTGAGAAGTGTCTGTTCATGTCCTTCGCCCACTTTTTGATGGGGTTGTTTGTTTTTTTCTTGTAAATTTGTTTGAGTTCACTGTAGATTCTGGATATTAGCCCTTTGTCAGATGAGTAGGTTGCGAAAATTTTCTGCCATGTTGTAGGTTGCCTATTCACTCTGATGGTAGTTTCTTTTGCTGTGCAGAAGCTCTTTAGTTTAATTAGATCCCATTTGTCAATTTTGGCTTTTGTTGCCATTGCTTTTGGTGTTTTGGACATGAAGTCCTTGCCCATGCCTATGTCCTGAATGGTAATGCCTAGGTTTTCTTCTAGGGTTTTTATGGTTTTAGGTCTAACGTTTAAATCTTTAATCCATCTTGAATTGATTTTTGTATAAGGTGTAAGGAAGGGATCCAGCTTCAGCTTTCTACATATGGCTAGCCAGTTTTCCCAGCACCATTTATTAAATAGGGAATCCTTTCCCCATTGCTTGTTTTTCTCAGGTTTGTCAAAGACCAGATAGTTATAGATATGCGACGTTATTTCTGAGGGCTCTGTTCTGTTCCGTTGATCTATATCTCTGTTTTGGTACCAGTACCATGCTGTTTTGGTTACTGTAGCCTTGCAGTATAGTTTGAAGTCAGGTAGTGGGATGCCTCCAGCTTTGTTCTTTTGGCTTAGGATTGACTTGGCGATGCGGGCTCTTTTTTGGTTCCATATGAACTTTAAAGTAGTTTTTTCCAATTCTGTGAAGAAAGTCATTGGTAGCTTGATGGGGATGGCATTGAATCTGTAAATTACCTTGGGCAGTATGGCCATTTTCACGATATTGATTCTTCCTACCCATGAGCATGGAATGTTCTTCCATTTGTTTGTATCCTCTTTTATTTCCTTGAGCAGTGGTTTGTAGTTCTCCTTGAAGAGGTGTTTCACATCCCTTGTAAGTTGGATTCCTAGGTATTTTATTCTCTTTGAAGCAATTGTGAATGGGAGTTCACTCATGATTTGGCTCTCTGTTTGTCTGTTGTTGGTGTATAGGAATGCTTGTGATTTTTGTACATTGATTTTGTATCCTGAGACTTTGCTGAAGTTGCTTATCAGCTTAAGGAGATTTTGGGCTGAGACAATGGGGTTTTCTAGATAAACAATCATGTCGTCTGCAAACAGGGACAATTTGACTTCCTCTTTTCCTAATTGAATACCCTTTATTTCCTTCTCCTGCCTGATTGCCCTGGCCAGAACTTCCAACACTATGTTGAATAGGAGCGGTGAGAGAGGGCATCCCTGTCTTGTGCCAGTTTTCAAAGGGAATGCTTCCAGTTTTTGCCCATTCAGTATGATATTGGCTGTGGGTTTGTCATAGATAGCTCTTATTATTTTGAAATACGTCCCATCAATACCTAATTTATTGAGAGTTTTTAGCATGAAGGGTTGTTGAATTTTGTCAAAGGCTTTTTCTGCATCTATTGAGATAATCATGTGGTTTTTGTCTTTGGCTCTGTTTATATGCTGGATTACATTTATTGATTTGCATATATTGAACCAGCCTTGCATCCCAGGGATGAAGCCCACTTGATCATGGTGGATAAGCTTTTTGATGTGCTGCTGGATTCGTTTTGCCAGTATTTTATTGAGGATTTTTGCATCAATGTTCATCAAGGATATTGGTCTAAAATTCTCTTTTTTGGTTGTGTCTCTGCCCAGCTTTGGTATCAGAATGATGCTGGCCTCATAAAATGAGTTAGGGAGGATTCCCTCTTTTTCTATTGATTACAATAGTTTCAGAAGGAATGGTACCAGTTCCTCCTTGTACCTCTGGTAGAATTCAGCTGTGAATCCATCTGGTCCTGGACTCTTTTTGGTTGGTAAACTATTGATTATTGCCACAATTTCAGAGCCTGTTATTGGTCTATTCAGAGATTCAACTTCTTCCTGGTTTAGTCTTGGGAGAGTGTATGTGTCGAGGAATGTATCCATTTCTTCTAGATTTTCTAGTTTATTTGCGTAGAGGTGTTTGTAGTATTCTCTGACGGTAGTTTGTATTTCTGTGGGATCGGTGGTGATATCCCCTTTATCATTTTTTATTGCATCTATTTGATTCTTCTCTCTTTTTTTCTTTATTAGTCTTGCTAGCGGTCTATCAATTTTTTGATCCTTTCAAAAAACCAGCTCCTGGATTCATTGATTTTTTGAAGGGTTTTTTGTGTCTCTATTTCCTTCAGTTCTGCTCTGATTTTAGTTATTTCTTGCCTTCTGCTAGCTTTTGAATGTGTTTGCTCTTGCTTTTCTAGTTCTTTTAATTGTGATGTTAGGGTGTCAATTTTGGATCTTTCCTGCTTTCTCTTGTGGGCATTTAGTGCTATAAATTTCCCTCTACACACTGCTTTGAATGCGTCCCAGAGATTCTGGTATGTTGTGTCTTTGTTCTCGTTGGTTTCAAAGAACATCTTTATTTCTGCCTTCATTTCGTTATGTACCCAGTAGTCATTCAGGAGCAGGTTGTTCAGTTTCCATGTAGTTGAGCGGCTTTGAGTGAGATTCTTAATCCTGAGTTCTAGTTTGATTGCACTGTGGTCTGAGAGATAGTTTGTTATAATTTCTGTTCTTTTACATTTGCTGAGGAGTGCTTTACTTCCAACTATGTGGTCAATTTTGGAATAGGTGTGGTGTGGTGCTGAAAAAAATGTATATTGTGTTGATTTGGGGTGGAGAGTTCTGTAGATGTCTATTAGGTCTGCTTGGTGCAGAGCTGAGTTCAATTCCTGGATATCCTTGTTGACTTTCTGTCTCATTGATCTGTCTAATGTTGACAGTGGGGTGTTAAAGTCTCCCATTATTAATGTGTGGGAGTCTAAGTCTCTTTGTAGGTCACTCAGGACTTGTTTTATGAATCTGGGTGCTCCTGTATTGGGTGCATAAATATTTAAGATAGTTAGCTCCTCTTGTTGAAGTGATTCCTTTACCATTATGTAATGGCCTTCTTTGTCTCTTTTGATCTTTGTTGGTTTAAAGTCTGTTTTATCAGAGACTAGGATTGCAACCCCTGCCTTTTTTTGTTTTCCATTTGCTTGGTAGATCTTCCTCCATCCTTTTATTTTGAGCCTATGTGTGTCTCTGCATGTGAGATGGGTTTCCTGAATACAGCACACTGATGGGTCTTGACTCTTTATCCAACTTGCCAGTCTGTGTCTTTCAATTGGAGAATTTAGTCCATTTACATTTAAAGTTAATCTTGTTATGTGTGAATTTGATCCTGTCATTATGATGTTAGCTGGTGATTTTGCTCGTTAGTTGATGCAGTTTCTTCCTAGTCTTGATGGTCTTTACATTTTGGCATGATTTTGCAGCGGCTGGTACCGGTTGTTCCTTTCCATGTTTAGCGCTTCCTTCAGGAGCTCTTTTAGGGCAGGCCTGGTGGTGACAAAATCGGTCAGCATTTGCTTGTCTGTAAAGTATTTTATTTCTCCTTCACTTATGAAGCTTAGTTTGGCTGGATATGAAATTCTGGGTTGAAAATTCTTTTCTTTAAGAATGTTGAATATTGGCCCCCACTCTCTTCTGGCTTGTAGGGTTTCTGCTGAGAGATCTGCTGTTAGTCTGATGGGCTTCCCTTTGAGGGTAACCCGACCTTTCTGTCTCGCTGCCCTTAACATTTTTTCCTTCATTTCCACTTTGGTGAATCTGACAATTATGTGTCTTGGAGTTGCTCTTCTCGAGGAGTATCTTTGTGGCGTTCTCTGTATTTCCTGAATCTGAACGTTGGCCTGCCTTGCTAGATTGGGGAAGTTCTCCTGGATAATATCCTGCAGAGTGTTTTCCAACTTGGTTTCATTCTCCGCATCACTTTCAGGTACACCAATCAGACGTAGATTTGGTCTTTTCACATAGTCCCATATTTCTTGGAGGCTTTGCTCATTTCTTTTTATTCTTTTTTCTCTAGACTTCCCTTCTCGCTTCATTTCATTCATTTCATCTTCCATTGCTGATACCCTTTCTTCCAGTTGATCACATCGGCTCCTGAGGCTTCTGCATTCTTCACGTAGTTCTCGAGCCTTGGTTTTCAGCTCCATCAGCTCCTTTAAGCACTTCTCTGTATTGGTTATTCTAGTTATACATTCTTCTAAATTTTTTTCAAAGTTTTCAACTTCTTTGCCTTTGGTTTGAATGTCCTCCCGTAGCTCAGAGTAATTTGATCGTCTGAAGCCTTCTTCTCTCAGCTCGTCAAAATCATTCTCCATCCAGCTTTGTTCCGTTGCTGGTGAGGAACTGCGTTCCTTTGGAGGAGGAGAGGCGCTCTGCATTTTAGAGTTTCCTGTTTTTCTGTTCTGTTTTTTCCCCATCTTTGTGGTTTTATCTACTTTTGGTCTTTGATGATGGTGATGTACAGATGGGTTTTCGGTGTGGATGTCCTTTCTGTTTGTTAGTTTTCCTTCTAACAGACAGGACCCTCAGCTGCAGGTCTGTTGGAATACCCTGCCATGTGAGGTGTCAGTGTGCCCCTGCTGCGGGGTGCCTCCCAGTTAGGCTGCTCGGGGGTCAGGGGTCAGGGACCCACTTGAGGAGGCAGTCTGCCCGTTCTCAGATCTCCAGCTGCGTGCTGGGAGAACCACTGCTCTCTTCAAAGCTGTCAGACAGGGACATTTAAGTCTGCAGAGGTTATTGCTGTCTTTTTGTTTGTCTGTGCCCTGCCCCCAGAGGCGGAGCCTACAGAGGCAGGCAGGCCTCCTTGAGCTGTGGTGGGCTCCACCCAGTTCGAGCTTCCCTGCTGCTTTGTTTACCTAAGCAAGCCTGGGCAATGGTGGGCGCCCCTCCCCCAGCCTCGCTGCCGCCTTGCAGTTTGATCTCAGACTGCTGTGCTAGCAATCAGCGAGACTCCGTGGGCGTAGGACCCTCCGAGCCAGGTGTGGGATATAGTCTCGTGGTGCGCCGTTTTTTAAGCCGGTCTGAAAAGTGCAATATTCGGGTGGGAGTGACCCGATTTTCCAGGTGCGTCCGTCACCCCTTTCTTTGACTCGGAAAGGGAACTCCCTGACCCCTTGCGCTTCCCAGGTGAGGCAATGCCTCGCCCTGCTTCGGCTCGCGCACGGTGCGCGCACCCACTGGCCTGCGCCCACTGTCTGGCACTCCCTAGTGAGATGAACCCGGTACCTCAGATGGAAATGCAGAAATCACCGTCTTCTGCGTCGCTCACGCTGGGAGCTGTAGACCGGAGCTGTTTCTATTCGGCCATCTTGGCTCCTCCCCCAATAGTTTTCAATTCTTATTTGATAGCATGCTATACAATTATTTTTCCTTACTAAACCTGCATAGACATTTCACTTAAATGATTTTTCTTTTTTTAAACCATACAATCTGTCAAAGTATAAAAGATACATACAAGCGGCCGGGCACAGTGGCTCATGCCTGTAATCACAGCACTTCGGGAGGCCAAGGTGGGTGGATCACCTGAGGTCAGGAGTTCGAGACCAGCCTGGACAACATGGTGAAACCCTGTCTCTACTAAAAATACAAAAATTAGCCAGCCATGATGGCAGGCTCCTGTAATCCCAGCTACCTGGGAGGCTGAGGCAGGAAAATCACCTGAACCCAGGAGGTGGAGGTTGCAGTGAGCCAAAATGAGCCAAAATCATGCCGTTGCACTTTAGCCTGGGCAACAAGAGCAAGACTCTGTCTTAAAAAAAGGATATATACAAGGTACAAATTATTTGAATTAGTCTATATTGATCTCCCTTTTCATTCTCTCAGTTTCTCTTTATTAAACCTCTTTCTCTTAAGAACACAAACAAACAACAACTACTAGAAAAGCTTTAAAGTCCAGCATTAGTCAAATTGAAGTACTGTCCTGACCCAGAAAGGATTATCCAAGAAAGTGCATTTCAAGGCCACCTTTCCTAAACCAGTCTCAGGAAGGTCCACGCTCTATTTCCCTTTGCAAAAGCATTTAAGTTAATGCTGATATATGATTTGTATTTATTAACTCCCCCCCGCCCCAACCAATGTAGTCTTTTTACCTTAACCTATTATTGACTTGGTGACAAGATATAGAGTGATCATGGAGCTGGGATCCATGTTCCTATGTGTCATCAGTTAGAGGAATGAAGAGGCCAAGGGAGTCATTCTAATATTTATATGGAAGAATAAAGGCCCAGAAGCAGGTAAATCATTCTAAAAGAAGGGGTAGGGAGTAAGAGGAGGGCTTCCTCTACCAGAAATTAAAGTGAAATTCCAAGCCAAAGTAATCAGAACAGCATGGTATTGGAACAAGAAGAGACAAGTGGACCAATGAAAAGATCAGAGTACTTGGAGACTGACTCCACCCAGGGGAACATCATATACAATAAGGATGGCCTCATAACTCCATGGGGAGAGGATGGATTGTTGGCTAACTGGTGTTGAGAAAAGTAATGACTCATCAGATATGGAGAATGATCAATCTGCCTATCACCATGTACAAAGGTGGACTCAAGGTGAATTGAAGACTTAAATGTCAAAGTAAAAGGTAATATTAACAAAGGAACATACAGAGAAACACGACAAGGTCAGGGAAAGACTTTTTAAAGAAAAGTATAAGCCAAAAATGGATTATCTAGATTATATCAGATTTCTGCCTCATGACAGATACCATCAGCAGAGTTAATTAAGTGATGACAATGATACTGAGTAGAGCCATGCTACTCTAATAAGGGTCGTTATGGGAGTTATACAATGCATATTGTACAATGCATATTGAAGCCAAAGGCTTCAATAATGTTCACTGTGTGCTCAACACTGTTGTAGACACTTGACATGTGTTCAACTCACTTGATCCCTACCCACTTCATGAGGCATGTGCCATTTTTGTAGATTTTTTTTAGAGGAGGAAAGGAAGGTACAGAGAGATTAGATAATTTGTCCAGAATCTGGAGCTGCAGGATAGGAGACTTGGAAAAGAAATTGCAATGCCTGAACCAACAAGTAATTAACTGACATCTCTAGAATAGGAAAAGAAGTTCTGTAAATCAACAAGTAAAAGATAGCAAGTCTTGCAGAGGAATCAACAAAGGATACAGATAGTTTTCATGAGAAGAAACTTCTCCAAAAGGCGGCTAAGCACATGAAGAAATGTGTGTGTCTGGGGAGCTTTCCCCTTCTAATACTAGGTCAGTTTCTGTGTGGTAACTTGAGAATGCAATGAAACATCGTTTAAAGTAACCTGTGGCATGTTACTGGTACCTTGCAGGCTAAATACATCCTAAGTGTGCTAATACTGCAGATACCTTGATCCCCTTAGGACAGTTGACCCAAGCCTTCCCAGGAGCTGTTTACCTGTGGGTGTCACCTGGCTGCAAAACAGGGATGAACAATGCACAGATTTCAGGGGTCACCCAGGGATGCTGCGACCTCAGAACATGTCACATGGAAGATGCCTCTCAGTTTCCATCTGAAAAGCCTGGTATTAATCCAATAATTCAATCACCAAATTTAGTAGTTGCATTCCCCAGATTTTCTTTTGGGCAATCCACAGTTTGTAGAATGCTTTTCTGTGTTCCCAGGTTCAGAATTTCAGGGATTGCTTCTGTCTTCAAGTAGTACTTCAGCTTCCTGGTTAGGAAGAGAAGGTAGCAGACGTGTCCAAAACCCTCTGCGGGACTCTGCTCTGGCAGTTTTACGGGTAGGCGCAGGCCTGCCTGAAACCAAACGCTTTCCTTTTTCCTTCACCCTTTCCCGTTGTCTTTTTGGTTCCTTTGGTATGGTAGTGTCTCTATGTGAGTTTCCAGGGAAGCAGAGGCTGAAGCGAGGGCGTGGGAGCTGTTTCATGCATTAGACTCTCTGGGGAGCAGCCACAGGGAGGGGACTGAGGGACACCGCGGGATGTCCAGAGAGGCCGGTCCCCAGCGGGTGGGGGCGGGCCAGACGGTGCGGAGGGGGAGAGGAGGAAGACTGTGTCCAGGGCATGAGCCTTCTGGCATTGTGGGTTCCCCCACGCTCCGGCGCCGGAGGGGACCCAGGCGGCACCAGCGCGGAAGCCTGCCCCCGGGAGCAGTGCTGCAGGAGGCCCGAGCTCGAGGTGGTGCCGGCAGCGGCGCGCTCAGAGCTCCAACAGGGCTGGGCCGCGGCCAAGGAGCCAGGAGGGTGCACGAGAACGTCCCATCCAGGGACCCACGGATACTTCGTTCCTGCCAGGGTCTCCTTTGGGCCGACAGAGTTGTCTCTAATTGAGTGCAGGCAGCCCCGAAGCTCGCCGAGAGCTGAGGCTGGGCTGGGCTCCCGGGGACTCGGGCAGCTATTTCAGGCAGACGCGGGGCATCGCGCCCCAATGCGCACAGTGTTGCCGAGGGGCAGAAAGAGAGGGTCTCAGCCTAAGCCAGGTGGAAGGTCCGAGAAGAGGCTGGAAGGGGGCGATGTGTCCAGCAGGAGCTGGGATGAACAAGGGCTGGAAGAGCAGGTGGGAGTTCCAGGTGAGGGAAGTGACCTGGAAGCGGAGCAGAGGTCGCAGCCGGCCCCTGCCGGGCCTAGTCTCGCTTCTGTCGTGACCCCTTGTCTAGGAAGATCCCATCGCGAAGGCCTCATGAGTCCCACGTGACCGGCACGCCTGTGAGGCAGGAAGCTCTGAGTCCAGGCCCCGTGCCCCTCTTTGGGGGCTAGAGCTTCTCCCAGGTGCAGGTAGCCTGTTCACAAGAGCGGGGCCCTCCTGGGTGAAGCCTCAGGCTCCGGTTGTCACCCCTGGCAGACGTGTGCCCAGCTCAGATCCACCTGCAGCTGGCTCTGAACGCTGGATGGGGCTGGGTTGGGGTTTTCCTGTGGCCTGGGGTGAGTCCCAGCAAGCCACCACCATCCTTGCCCACTCCCCACAGGACAGAGCATAGACCCTGTCCCTAATCCTCCCAGGCCACACTCCGCAGAATGCTGCTTCTCTGTTTCCAAGCGCCTGCATATCTTGCATCCCCTGCCACCATCTTTTGTCCGCCTGAAGGGGCAGCCCCATAAACCTTACTTAGACATGTCTCTGCCCCCAGCACAGGGGCTGCCTTCAAGCCCGCCTTTGTCTGTGGGGTTTTTCCGTGATGACTGTTCAGCATGCCGGCCCCACTTTCTTCTGCTTGCATCTGGGGTTCTCCCAGGCTGACCAGCTGTCCCCACTTGCTGGGAGTGAAGGGGTTTCCTGGGATACGAACTTTCAGTATTAAAACCAGGAGAGTCCCAGACAAACTGGGACAATTGGTCACCCTAACTGACCCACAAGTAGAAAAATGATTCATAAAATGTATAATAATGAAAAGCTGTGAATTATTTGCATGTATAATAGAGGGAGAATATGGTTAAATAAATGTGGTGTAGCCATTTGAAATAGCTACTACAGGGATGAGGAAACAATGCTTATAAAATAACACAGAAATGTTGATGACATATTAAGGAAGAAGAAGTCTGGGTTATACATTTGTGCAAACTGTATGATTTCAACCATATTTGTACACTCCATGTGGTAGATGGGTTGTTGGAAGGTAAAGACTGGCTGCATAGGGGCCCTAAAGGTGAGAGCTTTTAATTACTGCTGCTTACGCTTTCTTCTTAACTAATTCAGATATTATTTTGCCAAATGCAGAGCCAGGAGGTGTGAAGCAGCCTTCATGGTGGCACCACATGTGACACAGATGAGTAGATGGGTGCAGCGTTGACAATAACTGCAGTCATATTGTTCATCTTGACGGGATTTCTGAGTAACAAGTCAAAGATGCAGAAATTAAAGTATACAAATTGGATTGGGTTTTCAGTAAAGGAAAAGGCACCAAATCGTTTCTCAGTAAGGCACAGTAAAGGGAGGCTATCAAAACCTATAGTTAGTAAAAGTACCTATTGATGATCTCTTAAGCAAAATTGTTACCTAGTTGTCCACGTGAAGGAAAAGACTCTCTGAAAAGAGGGGGCTGTTTAGAGAAGAATCAAGCCTCTGGCACCAGAGGGGACTCCCCAGTTAGGAAACTGTTGTAACAAAAGGACTCCATCGCTCAGAGCAGGATCAGATGATAAATCAGGCTGAAATGGTATACGAAACCTACAATTACCTTCCTCCATATGAATAATTGAAAAGGCAGTGGCTTCATTTAGGTTGTAATCTGACTTACAGCTTTTAATAGCTATGCTCTGTTAAAGTGTACACATTATCTTTTACCTTATCGAGTTTATATTGTTTTACATCAATATAATGATTTTTTTACTATGTAAAAAAATACACTTACATAGTAAGTATATTTACATAGTAAAATCAATAATTTTTTTTACTGTGTAGCAAAATACACTTACTTGATTCATGAACCATTAAGTTTTTAAAATCTGTGTGAGATAATGTATTCTCTGGGTTTATTTTGATTACTGAAAATTTCTAGTCACAAGACATTATAGCTAGATACATTCCAGGTGCTTTAAAATGTTAAACTGTCTTCAGCATCAGAAATAACCTCATGAGGTAAGTCATTATTTTCCCCTATTTTCAAGGATGGAATTGAGGCTGGGAGCAGTTTTGTGACTCGCCCAAGTTAAGACATCATGAAAAATTGTTTCCTTGCAAGGTCTGCCACACCCTAAACCAATGTCCTGTCCCAATCCACCTGACTTGAGGTCTCTTAGATTTTAGATGTCAGAATCACCTGGAGGGCTTGTGGAACCAGACTGCTGGGCCTCACTGGAGTTTCTGATCCAATGGGTCTGGGGTAGGGCCTGAAAATTTGCATTTCTAACACTTGCAGTTCCCAGATGTTGCCGTTGTCACAGGTCTTGGGACCACACTTTGAGGATCACTGGTCTAGAAGGAGGCTTGTATTAGCTAGTGATTTTTTCATTGTGATGATGATGGCTAACCTTACACTTGAACGAAAAATGTGGCTTTCTTCAAAGAAAGTCATCAGAAGTTCAGTTCTTTAAAATTCAGCTACTACTCACTGACATGGTGTATTACCCTGTTCTCATGCTGCTAATAAAGACATACCTGAGACTGGGTAATTTATAAAGGAAAGAGGTTTAATTGACTCACAGTACAGAATGTTTGGGGAGGCCTCAGGAAACTTACGATCATGGTGGAAGGGGAGGCAAACACTTCCTTCTTCACATGGAGGCAGCAAGGAGAAGTGCTGAACAAAAGGGGGAAAAGTCTCTTAGAAAACCACGAGATTCCATGAGAGCTCCCTCACTATCATGAGAACAGCAGCATGGGGTAACCACCCCTGTAACTCAATTACCTCCCACCAGGTTCCCCCATGACACATGGGGATTATGAGAACTACAATTCAAGATAGGATTTGGGTGGGAACACAGCCAAACTATATCATTCCACTCCTGTCCCCTCCCAAATCTCATGTCCTCCCATCTCAAAACACAATCATGCCTTCCCAACAGTCCCCCAAATTCTTAACTTATTCCAGCATTAACTAAAAAGTCCAAGTCCAAAGTCTCATCTCAGACAAGGCAAGTCCCTTCAACCTATGAGCCTGTAAAACCAAAAGTAATTTAGTTACTTCCTAGATACAATGGGGATACAGGCATTGGGTAAATACAGCCATTCCAAATGGGAAAAATTGGCCAAAATAAGGGTGCTACAAGCCACATCCAGGTCACACTGATGCAAGAGATGGGCTCCCACAGCCTTGGACAGCTCTGCCCTTGTGGCTGTGCAGGATACAGCCCCCTCCCAGCTGCCTTCGTGGCTGGCATTGAGTGTGTGGCTTTTCTAGGCACACGGTGCAAGCTGTCAGTGGATCTACCATTCTGGGTTCTGGAGGACAGTGGCCCTCTTATCACAGCTCCACTAGGAAGTACCCTAGTAGGGACTCTGTGTGAGGGCTCTGACCCCACATTTCCCTTCCGCACTGCCCTAGCAGAGGTTCTTCCTGAGGGCTGTGCCCCACAATACACATCTGCCTGGACATCCATGTGTTTCCATACATCCTTTGAAATCTAGATGGAGGTTCTTGAACCTCAATTCTTGTCCTCTGCCAACCCCCGGGACCAACACCACATGAAAGCTGCCAACGCTTAGGGCTGAGACCTCCTCAGCCTGGATTCCATTGTCCACTATCAGCATTTTGGTCAAAGTAATTCAACAAGTCTCTAGGAACTTCCAAACTTTCCCACATCTTCCTGTCTTCTGAGCCCTCCAAGTCTCTAGGAAGTTCCAAACTTTTCCACATTTTCCTGTCTTCTTCTGAGCCCTCCAAGCTGTTTCAATCTCTGCTTGTTACCTAGTTCCAAAGTTGCTTCCACATTTTTGGGTATCCTTGTAGCAGCACCCCATTGTCTGGAGTACCAATTTACTATATTAGTCCATTCTTATGCTGCTAATAAAGATATAACCAATACTGGGTAATATATAAAGGAAACAGGTTTAATTGACTCATGGTTCTGCAGGGCTAGGGAGGCCTCAGGAAACTTACAATCATGGTGGAAGGGGAAGTAAACATGTCCTTCATCACATGGTGGCAGCAAGAAGTGCTGAGCAGAAGGGGGAAAAGCTCCTTAGAAAACCATCAGATCTCGTGATAACTCATTCACTATTATGAGAAGAGCAGCATGGAGGTAACTGCCCCCATGATTCAATTACCTTCCGCCAAGTTCATGGGGATTATGGGAACTAGAATTCAAGATGAGATTTGGGTGGACACAGCAAAACCATATCACGTGGTTTCTTTTACTGAAGCATTTTCCCCTCCACTGCAACTTGCATACCTGTATTGCAACATTCAAGTCCTATAAAAACAGCATATACCCCCATCAGGCATTGATAGCACCTCCATGTGCAGATTTTGAAGGTAACTGAAACTTCCTCTGCCCTGATAGGCCATGCTGCTGCTCAGTGTCTTCCGCTGCTGTCTCCAAGTGGTGTTCCTGTCATCCTGGAAGCCCTGCCTTAGGCCATGCCTGAAATGCACTAATATGCTCATTTGAGAGGTAGTACAGAGTGGTCAGGGCATCCAGGCACATCGTGGATGATGGGGCACTGTTATGGGTGCTGGGACACTGCCATGAACAAGAGGCCCAGGTCCCTCCCCTGTACCTCTGTAGTCGGTGCCAGCCTCATGCCATTCAGCTACCTTCACCCATAATGTCCCTGCACCCTCTCTGTTGAATCTACCTCCTCTTCCTCCTCCATCCAGCCTAGGTCTCTGGCCCAGTTCTTCAGCCCATATCTTCCAGTGGCCCCACTGCCCTTCCCACTGGCCTGCCTGGGCTGAGAGCACTGCTGGAGACACCACTCCCAGCACATGCTGCTCTGTCCTCTCTAGTTCCCGGTGTCCTGATATTGCCTGATAGTCATGTTGAGTGTCCTGATGCCCACTCTGGCTCTCCAGACTCTGTTCTCTGCCAACTTCCAATCTGCCCCTCCCCACTCATACCCTCTTCCCCTACTCTTAGCAAACCACTCACTCTCCACTTCCCTGAGAAAATAGAAAACTTGGAATAATACGCTTCTTCGATATCCTGCACCAGAACAATCAACTTCTCTATCTCTGCTCCCATAGCTTCCTTCTAACCCCACAGCAGAAGAGCTATAATACTGCCCCCTGTTGAAAGCTTATTTTCCACCTGTGCTCTGGTTCCCACCCCTCCTGGCTTCTCAGGTGATTTCCACCTGCCCACCACACCCTTGATGCCTGTCTTCAGTCTCTCCTTCACTGGTGTTCTTTGCTTGTCCACGCTTAAACCTGCTTAAGTTCACCTGTCCACGCTTAAACCTGCTTAAGTTCACCTGCTATTTAAAGCAGTGTCCCTTATCCCTGTGTTCCTCTGCAGCTGAGCACCTGTAATTCCCTGTCATAGGCACATTCATCATCTCTACATTCTCACCTTCCACTCACTCCTCAACCTAGTGTGGTCTCCATCATCCCCGCCACACCACAGAATCTGTGCTTCCCAGGGTCTCTGATGACCTTGAGGTTGCTGTTCACTCACCTCCTCACCCCTGGTCTTGTGTATCACACCAAAGTGTCAGCTGTGCAAAAGCCAGGAATAGGATTCCTACTCTGTAGGGACCCCTGTGGCTGGCGCAGGTAGCTGCCATAGTCACCGGTTCATATTTCACCATTCTGCTCATTTCGTGCTCCCTGGTACATCTCTTCTTTCACTGCTTGCATATTCTGTCCAAGCTCTGATAAAGCCAAACACATTTAACAGATGGACACAACTGGCCGTGCTTCAGGCTTCTGATTCACCCATACTTCCAGGAGCCATGAATCTGAAATCTGGAGCTGGTCTGTAGAAAGCATTCTATTCAGTGAAATGTTGAAGTAATTTTAGGTCAACTATCATGTATTTCATTGTCTCCAATGCCATAATTTCCAAGTGCCTACTTGAACAGTAGATACTTTCAGGGGATTTTCATATCAATGATTGCATTTTGCCATTGTTCTTTATTTTTTCAGTAATGCTCCATCTGTAAACAACCCAAATTTCAAAGCCTGACATAGTGTATTGACAAATTATTCCTGGATGCCTGTTTTTATCAGGCCAAAATCCATAGTTATTCTAAAATGGATATCATACAAATAATGCTGCTGTAGCATGCTAACATTTTCCAGACTATTATGAAAATGTTTAGCTCATTTATAAGTCATGGGAAACAATATCAGAATTTGCTACTGTGTAGAACCATTACTATAGCACTTCCAGTGATGCCTGCTTGTGATCTTTATTGCCCACTTTATAGTTCTGTATTTTCATCTCCATTTTTTAATCCTTAAATATACAAAGTAAAATGTAAATATCTTTTTTGTGGGTCTTTTAGAATTATTTTTTAGCATTAGCACTTGTAAATTTACTGGAAGTTTCAACAATTTGTATTTCATGTTAGATAAAATTAAAAGTAAGGAAGCTTTCAAAGAAAAGTCTAACAAATATAACATATGTACCCACCTCCCCAAATGAAAAAATGTTAGCATTTTGTTGTATTTTATTTAGATTTTTTTGCAGAGAAATAAGCCATTATACATCAAGTTGAAATTCTACTTACTATTGTTGTGCGACAAATTATCTCAAAACTTAGTGATTTAAAACAACCATTTTTTTTAACTCACAGATTATGAGAGTCATGAATCCCGAACAGGCACAAGAAGGAGTGTTTCTTTCTGCTCCACAAAGTGCAGCTTCAGATAGGAAGGCTTAGAGGTTGGGATGACCTGATGGCCAGGGCAGGAGCCGTCAGGGTATCTTCATTTACTGATTTGGCAGAGAGTAGTGCTGTCAGTTGGGCCCTCAGTTAGCTGTAACAACTGCACATGATACCTCTGTGTAGCTTGGGCTTCCTCCTAGCATGGTGGCTGCAGACGTCTTACAAAGTGGTTCAGAGCCCCACAAGTGTGTTCTATAATAGCTCACAAGGCAGAAGCTGCATTGCCTTTCAGGACCTAGCCTCAGAAGTCACACTGCCTCATTTCTGCTGTATTCTGTCAGTTCCAGGAGAGTCACAAGCCCTTCCTGGATTCAGGGGAAAGGGAATTAGATGCCATTTCCTGATGAAGGTGGAGCAAAGTTCTGAAAGAGCATGTGTGGGGGACTCATGCCATCTTTGGATAGGCCAGAAGTCCCAGTCTCCCTCCTCAACGACATCAACTCTTGTAGTTTGTCTCCAGTCCAAACATGTGTGGGCACTTTCCCTGCATATGTGGGTATCCACGTGAATGTCTCTTCATTGCTTCTCCATCTTTCTAAAAAGTAATCACAGAGAGTCATGAAATCCAGTGTTAGAACCAGGCATTGTTAATGCTCTTATGTTATTATTATTCAAGCTGGGCTAGGGGAATGTGGCATTAATAAAACAATATGTACATTGGATTTAGTTATACTATACTCTCTATTCTAATACTTTGTAATCATTAGTAATAAATAGTAGCATATTACTTCATGTAGGATTTTGCAAAGCTTAAACTATTTTCACATTTGTTCCTTCAGTCCAGGCTTCCTAAAAATAAAATATAATAAGAGTCTTGAGACTTAAGTTCATATTTTGCATGAATCAGATAAAATAATAGATAGTAAAATGCTTTGTAAACTGTGCAGAGCTATTAAGTTGCCCCTTATCATTAAGTTTTTAAGTCTGATTTTCTGATATTGTAATCCTGTCCTAGGCTTCCTCTCATTTCTTTGCTGTAATCTTTGCTTCTACCTCATTTCTTGTGTCCAAATACAATCAGTTATTCAAGGCCTGGCTTAAATGCTGCCTAGAAGCCTTTCCTGACACAGGTCTCCCAGCTTACCTCCTCTCCCTCCTCTGTGCTTTTATCGCATTCTGTGTTTCTCTGGTAGATCATCTTTTGTATTCTATTTCACGTATCACATCACTGGGGCTCACCTGGAAGCTTCTAGCAAACCAAACCCCAGTCTCTGTAGCCCTTAGTGCACAACAACATGCCTCCCACCCAGGAGCAGGCTGTGAAAGTCTTTTTATTTTTTAATTATTATACTTTAAGTTCTGGGATATGTGTGCACAACGTGCAGGTCTGTTACATAGGTATACATGTGCCATGGTGGTTTGCTGCACCCATCAACCTGTCACTTACATTAGGTATTTCTCCTAATTCTATCCCTCCCCTAGTACCCTACCCCCTGACAGGCCCTGGTGTGTGATGTTCCCCTCCCTATGTCCATGTGTTCTCATTGTTCAGCTCCCACTTATCAGTGAGAACATGAGGTGTTTGGTTTTCTGTTCCCATGTTAGTTTGCTGAGAATGATGGCTTCCAGCTTCATCCATGTCCCTGCAAAGGACATGAACTCATCCTTTTTTATGGCTGCATAGTATTCCATGGTGTATATGTGCCACATTTTCTTTATCCAGTCTATCATTGATGGACATTTGGGTTGGTTCCCAAGTCTTTGCCATTGTGAATAGTGCCACAATAAACATACATGTGCAGCGTGTTTCTAGTAGAGTGATTTATAATCCTTAGGGTATGTACCCAGTAGTGAGATTGCTGCTGGGTCAAGTGGTATTTCTGGTTTTAGATCCTTGAGGAATGGCTACACTGTCTTCCACAATGGTGGAAGACAATCCCACCAACAGTGTAAATGCATTCCTATTTCTCCACATCCTCTCCAGCATCTGTTGTTTCCTGCCTTTTTAATGATTGCCATTCTAACTGGCTTGATATGGTATCTCATTGTGGTTTTGATTTGCATTTCTCTAATGACCAGTGATGACAAGCTTTTTTTTCATGTGTTTGTTGGCCGGATAAATGTCTTCTTTTGAGAAGTGTCTGTTCATATCCTTTGCCCACTTTTTGATGGGGTTGTGTTTTTCTTATAAATTTGTTTAAGTTTGTTTACAAGTGGGATGACAGTGTAAAGTCTCCCACTATTATTGTGTGGGAGTCTGAATCTCTTTGTAGGTCTCGAAGAACTTGCTTTATGAATCTGGGTACTCTTGTATTGTGTGCATATATATTTAGGATAGTTAGCTCTTTTTGTTGCATTGATCTTTTACTATTATGTAATGCCCTTCTTTGTCTTTTTTGATCTTTGTTGGTTTAAAGTCTGTTATATGAAACTCTGGGATGAAAATTATTGTCATTCAGAATGTCAAATATTGGCCCCCACTCTCTTCTGGATTGTAGGGTTTCTACAGAGAGATCCACTGTTAGTCTGATGGACTTCCCTTTGTGGGTAACCTGACCTTTCTCTCTGGCTGCCCTTTACATTTTTTCCTTCATTTCAACCTTGGTGAATCTGACGATTATGTATCTTGGGGTTGCTCTTCTCAAGGAGTTTCTTTGTGGTGTTCTGAATTTCCTGAATTTGAATGTTGGCCTGTTGTCCTGGGTTGGGGAAGTTCTCCTGGATAATATCCTGAAGAGTGTTTTCCAACTTGGATCCATTCTCCCCATCACTTTCAGGTACACCAATCAAACGTAGGTTTGGTCTTTTCATATAGTCTCATATTTTTTGGAGGCTTTGTTTGTTCCTTTTCATGCTTTTTTTTGCTGATCTTGTCTTCATGATTTATTTCATTAAGTTGATATTCAATCTCTGATATCTTTTCTTCTGGTTGATTGATTCGGCTATTGATACTTGTGTATGCTTCACAAAGTTCTCATGCTGTGTTTTTTAGCTCCATCAGGTCATTTATGTTCTACTCTAAACTGGTTATTCTAGTTAGCAATTCATATAACCTTTTTTCAAGGTTCTTAGCTTCCTTGCATTGGGTTAGAACATGCTCCTTTAGCTCAGAGGAGTTTGTTATTACTCACCTTCTGAAGCCTACTTCTGTCAATTCATCAAAGTAATTCTAATTCTCCATCTAGTTTTGTTCCCTTGCTGGCAAGGACTTGCGATCCCTTGGCGAGAAGCAGTGTCCTGGCTTTTGGAATTTTCGGCATTTTTGCCCTGGTTTTTCCTCATCTTCGTGGATTTATCTACCTTTGGTCTTTGATACTGGTGACCTTCAGATGGCGTTTCTGTGTAGATGTCCTTTTTGTTGATGTTGATGCTATTCCTTTATGTTTGTTAGTTTTCCTTCTAAGAGTCAGGCCCCTCTGCTGCAAGTCTGCTGGAGTTTGTTGGAGGTCCACTTTAGACCTTGTTTGCCTGGGTATCACCAGTGGAGGCTGCAGAACAGCAAAGATTTCTGCCTGTTTCTTCCTCTGGAAGCTTTGTCTCAGAGGGGCACTCACCAGATGTGAGCCAGAGCTCTTTTGTATGAGGTGTTTGTCAACCCTTGCTGGGAGGTGTCTCCCAGTCAGGAGGCATGGTGGTTAGGGAATCACTTGAGGAGGCAGTCTGTCCCTTAGCAGAGCTTGAGCGCTGTGCTGGGAGATCTGCTGCTATGTTCAGAGCTGGCAGGCAGGAACGTTTAAGTCTGCTGAAGCTGTGCCCACAGCTGCCCCTTCCTCCAGGTGCTCTGTCCCAGGGAGATGGGAGTTTTATCTATAAGCCCCTGACTGGGGCTGCTGCCTTTCTTTCAGAGAGGCCCTGACCAGAGAGGAGGAATCTAGAGAGGCAGTCTGGCTACAGTGGCTTTACCAAGCTTTGGTGGGCTCTGTCCAGTTCAAACTTCCCAGAGGCTTTGTTTACACGGTGAGGGGGAAAACCACCTACTCAAGCCTCAGTAATGATGGACACCCCTCCCCCACCAAGCTCGAGTGTCCCAGGTCGATTTCAGACTGCTGTACCAGCAGCAAGATTTTCAAGCCAGTGGATCTTAGCTTGCTGGGCTCCATAGGGGTGGGATTCACTGAGTTAAACCACTTGGCTCCCTGGCTTCAGCCCCCTTTCCAGGGGAGAGAACAGTTCTGTTTTGCTGGAATTTGAAGCACCACTGGGGTATGAAAAAAACTCCTGCAGCTAGCTCAGTGTCTGCCCAAATGGCTGCCCAGTTTTGTGCTTGAAACCCAGGGCCCTGGTGGTATAGGCACCCGAGGGAATCTCCTGATCTGCACGTTGTGAAGACCATGGGAAAAGTGTAGTATCTGGGCCAGAATGCATGGTTCCTCACAGGATGGTTTCTCAAGGCTTCTCTTGGCTAGGGGAGGGAGTTCCTCAACCCCTTGCACTTCCTGGGTGAGGCAATGTCCCACCCTGCTTCAGCTCGCCCTCTGTGGGCTGCACCCACTGTCTAACTAGTCCCAGTGAGATGAGCTGGTGCCTCAGTTGGAAATGCAGAAATCACCCACCTTCTGCATCCACCTTGCCGGGAGCTGCAGACCAGAGCTGTTCCTATTCAGCCATCTTGCCATCTGTGAAAGTCTTTTAAATGGATGAATGAATAAATGAATGAATGAACTGTTTTTTCACTGTGCTTCATATGCTCATGCCTCACTAAGGTTGTAGAAAATACAGGATCTTGAATACTTTAAAGTGGCAATGTCTTGTGAGACAGACATCATCCCTGCTCTCCCAAAATTACCCAGTGTGTGTGGAGAGGCCCCTGGCTTTGGAGATGGGGGGCATTTCCCATGATTCCCACCTCCTCAGCACCACAGGGCTCATCTCTGGGGACCTGGCTTTCCAGTTAGAGCAGACCTGGATCAAGAAGAGCCACAAGAAAGAGAAAAGAAAGACTTGGCAGTGGGAGGGCAGGGCATTCAGGCCTCTCCTGGGAAGGGTGCCAACCTCTGGACTTAGCATGATGTTTTTAAAAGAAATGAATGTGTGTCTTGTCTCCACCTTCAACTTGTAAGACAAGTGCAGTGCCAGAGGCTGGGGTATCTCTGCTGCCCAGGTGCACTCCACAGAGACAGAGCAAGAGCACGTGCAGACTGTGCTGTCCAACTCGCATAGAAGGCTGACAACCACTTCCTTCCTAATGGGGAAAGTGAAGTTGGGAAGGCAGAAATGACCACATGCTCACCCAAAACCTTGGTGGCAGCATGTCTTTCCAGAAATTTAGCAAGCCAGATCTGGAAATTTGATGGCTTTGCTCCTCTTTTTCCTGAAAGAAATGGAAGGAATCAGGCTCATGAAAAGCCAGATTTCACCTCCATGCACACAACCAGGACCCTTGCCTTTCTGAAATGCCCCACAGGCTTTCACAGAATAGATGCAGTCTTAGCAGTGGGCAGCTTGCTTGTTGTCTGGCCTAAGTCTGAGCCAAGATAAAGACATATAAACTGCCAAGGAGACACTCTATTCCAGAATCTTCTCTTCTTTGCAAAGCAAACATAATTTTAAGATCAAGATGCATAATTCTTGTAATCAAAAGCTTACACATTTCCTAGCCCCCCCACCACCCTCCACCCCCAAACAATGGGTTCTAAGCAATATAAACTGCCAAAGTGGTGTTTAGAGGGAAATAAAAACCAGACTGGTAAGATACCAACTTTTTTTTGCCTTATACCAGTTTCAGAAAGTGCTTATGCAGAACAAGTGTGGGACAATATTCAATTGGCAAAAATACGATGAAAGTAGCTCACTTAAGAAAGGAATAAAGTCTTATTTATTGAAAGAACAGTGACAAGTTTTTTAAATCCTGAAAGTCTTGCATATTTTCTGCACTGTACATTTACCTAAGTACAAGTGTTTTAAGAATGATCTCTTGAGCCTGCTTAAATCAAGAACGCATATTTCAGCAATTTGAAAAAAATCACATTTCTTTGTTCATGGCTGTTCTCGGGGTTGAGAGGTATGGACCCAGGAGTCAGAGGTCTGAGTTTAGGCTTCCACCTGCTAACTAGCTTGGAACCTCTGACTAGGTTTTTAAACCCTCTAAGTCTTGGGTTTCTCACCTGTAGAATGAGGATAATAATCATGTCTACCTCACAGTATTGTTGGGAGGACTTAATGAGATGTAGAGAAACTAATCTAAAGCCTGGCCCACAGAAAGGTAATGTGAAGTCTCAAAAAAAGTGAATTTTACAATAGCAAAGACGTGGAACCAACCCAAATGCCCATCAGTGATAAAGAAAATGTGGTACATATACACCATAGAATACTATGCAGCCATAAAAAGGAAAGAGATCATGTCCTTTGCAGGGATATGGATGAAGCTAGAGGCCATCATCCTCAGCAAACTAACACAGGAACAGAAAACCAAACACCACATGTTCTCACTCATAAGTGGGAGTTGAACAATGAGAACACATGGACTCAGGCAGGGGAACAACACACACAGGGGCCTGGTTGGTGTGGGGGCAGGGGGGTGGTGCGGAGAGGGGTGAGGGGAGAGAGAACACCAGGACAAAGAGCTAATGCTTGTGGGGCTTAAAATATAGATCATGGGTTGATAGGTGCAGCTAACCACCATGGCACACGTATACCTATGTAACAAACCTGCACATGTATCCCAGAACTTAAACTAAACTAAAATTTTTTTAAAAGTGAATTTTAGCCACTAGATTTTAGAGTTGAAGCATGCCATGGTACTTGTGATTAGGCATCTACCTGTGTATTTATTCACCTGAACACCTGGATGTGTAGAATAAAAATTGCTCAATTGTTGAAGGCTGCTGCATTGCTCTATGCTACTTGCTCTGTTAAAGTATGTTCAGGGAGCCAGCCCAGAGAGGCACCTCCTTTTAGCTCTGTGAGGCCTTAAAGCTGGGTCACCATGAAGTCCCTGTATATATATTTTTTGTTTTAATAACTCCAAGTAACCAAATGAAAACAATTATTTATAAAATGTATTAAGAAGTAAATGTTATCAATTTGGGACTTTGCACAACTATTATTAATGTGACCTCAGGTCCCATGACAAATTAGAATGGCAATCCTGGGTGAGAAGTTAATTTTGTCCTGAAGCTGGCAGAATCAACATGCACTCCAGTTGTGGGATAGGCCTGTTCTCTCACTCTATCACATCCAACACCTGGCAAGGACAGCTTTTGGTATCCTAAAGAATTTGGGAAAGATGCTGTTGGTGTAGGGGCAGTGAGACTAGAAACAAGATCTTTCCACGGGCAGAGCTCTTCAGAGCTTGATAACAAAGTTTGGTCTGCAGCCTTGGTCAAATAATTATAAACTCTCCAGTTGAAACAGGGAAATGTGGCGTGGCGTGGTGGCTGACACCTGTAATTCCAGCACTCTGGGAGGCTGAGGCAGGTGGATCACTTGAGGTCAGGAGTTCGAGACCAGCCTGGCCAATATAGTGAAACCCCATCTCTACTAAAAATACGAAAATTAGCTGGGTGTGGTGGTATGCACCTATAGTCCCAGCTACTCAGGAGGCTGAGGCAGGAGAATTGCTTGAACCCGGAAGGTGGAGGTTGCAGTGGGTTGAGATCATGCCAACACACTCCAGCTGATAGAGTGAGACTCTATTTCAAAAAAAAAAAGAAAGAAAGAAACAGGGAAACGTTTGCAAAGCTTCCATCTCCAGGTTGACTTCAGTCAATAATCCTATTGTCTTAAGGCTGGAGTGGACTTCCTTGAAGCTCTTTGCCCAGAAAACCTTGCCAAAACTCTCCTAAGATTATTAAGAGTTTTCTCGAGTCTCTTTTCCTGATTCCAATCAACTGGAAATGTTACAAAAATAATTCTGTGGTCAAGTTTCACTTACTCTTGCTCTCAAACACAATCCACCAAAAGAACAAAACACAAAGTAAAAGTGGATGCAAGACAAAAGAGGAAGAGGGGCCCTCTGCAGAGGCTGCTAAGCAAACGTAGGTTTGGCTCAAAGATTTTTGTTTGTTTGAATCAGTTCACTATTTTTAACCTGTGGAAATTTGTTCACTCATTCTAACAGTAGCTTTTGCTTTGTGAAATTGGTTTATTTAGTGTTATGTTCCTCCTGTAAACCTTTTCATTGTATGTTTTTCTCCTAATCTAATGGTAATCCTCTCAGTGATATGAGTAACCTGGTGTTTGTATTTAACACTCCTTCAACATTCACAGAATCAGAAAATATCAGAACAAGAAAGCCCCAGCCTTCAAGACTGTTTGATTTGCGTTCCCTAATTTGATGTGTGAACAAAACTGAGGCTGTGAAGATTCTAGAATAATATGTTGAGCTCAAAAATATGGTAGTAGAATTAGAATATAGCTTTCTACTATTTGTATAAAAGTCAATGATATTTAGAAGTTTAAAAAAGATACACATTAAACTGGGAAAATACTAAATATTTAAATTCTGTAGGCTAGTTTTCATATTCTGGAAAGGCGGATTTTCATATGGCACTGGTGCTGGTGTTTCATCAGGTCAGCTGTCTATGTCATAAGAGGGTGTTCTTATTAGAAAATGTAGGCTTTGGCAAGCTTTAAAAGGTACACATGTTACTGCATGTTCTGATGAGATTTTGAAAATCTTTGGCAACTGTGCTTTCCAAGTGGAGAAAAAGGGCTACCATAATGTTGAAAGACGGAAATTAAAATCTAATCAGATATGGTGGCCCTTATCCTCCACCTTAGAATTTCTTTTCATGGAATGTCTGGTGGACAGTAATATATAGAGGCTCCTCAACTTAGGATGGGATCACATCCAGATACACCCATTGTTAAATTGAAAATATCATAAGTTGAAAAATGCATTAAATATACCTAATCTACCAGACATCATAGCTTAGCCCAGCCTACTTTAAATTGCTCAGAATGCTTACACTAGCCTGCAGTCAGGCAAAATCATCTAACACAAAGCCTATTTTGTAATAAAGGGTTAAATAGCTCATGTAATTTATTGGATATAGTATCAGTTGTTTCCCCTTGTGATCGCATCACTGACTGGGAGTTGTGGCTCACTGCCACTTCCCAGCATATATGACTAGCCTGGAAAAAGATCAAAATTAAAAAACAAAGTACATTTCTACTAAGTACATATCACTTTCACACCATTATTAAGTCGAAAATCGCCAAGTTGAACCATCCTAAGTTGGGGACCGTCTGTAGATCAGGCAATCCTTGACATTTTATGGCGGCAGATTGCCAAAAGAGATTGGAGTCTAGAAGTCCTGGAAGCAGCCCCAACAATTACACAGAACTCAGCATCATGCCCTCACATCAAGGCAAGGAGGGAGAGTTGTCCCTATTTTTCCTTTCCTCAAAAGGGATAGTGAAACTCATTCTGAGGTTTTTAAAAAATGTACTTTTTAATGCTTTTCCTCTATCTGTTTTGCTCTCCCTTGATACCCTCTCTACATCATGATGGCTGTGGCACTGCTCCTGCTCCTTACATGGGGTCTTAGAATGCACAAAGCTGCCCAATATCACTTTCTCTGTATTTGAGGAAAATTTCTAGTAGCAAAAGAATATCCTCTGACACTCTTTTCAAAATGCCAACTAAATGTGATAGAACTACTTTTTGCAACAGTGAAGTCCCAAAGTCTCTTTCTTCCTGATGGGTTAATTTAGTACCTTCCTTTTTCCAAATCAAAGAACCATAAAAGTCAGTGAAACTCTGCATTATTATTATCCTGTGTGTTTAGTTTTGCTTTTTAGTACTTACCATTATTAAACACTTGGCCCATTTTTGGCTAATTGTTGTGTAATTCCAAATACAAACCAGTCACCATGGATTATTGCAGTTAGAGTCATCAGAAAGCAAGGAGCTATGACTCATGCTCTGTTCTTGCCATGTTTTTTTGATTTGTATTTCATTTCTTACCTGTGCTCACAAGTCATATGAAGATCAATACATCTGAAATATATATGCTGACTATGTCACCAGATTTTATTTCTCCCATCATTGAATCTGGACAGGCTTCTTTCAAAAGTGTTGAGTCATTTTTATGTCTTTATCACACTCTTCTAAAGTCCTTAAAACTCCTAATTATTTCAGAGGATTATTGTCATATAAGGTATACAAAATCAATTATACGAAGAAGTTGTAATCACTATAATTAAACTGAGGCTTATCCAGACAGATCCTGTGTCATATTTTTCACATATTGAGGCTAAAAACTTTATGGAGAAAATAATGGATATTTATAGAATATACTCAAGTGTATTTATTTTAGAAGGTCTGTTAGACATTTCACAAAAGAATCTGTAATATGCATAAATTACCAAATTATGTTACATAATATTTTAAAAACTTGTTTTAGAATAAGTTGGAATGTGAGGTTTATAAAACAACTGGAATAATAAACTGGAATTATAATTTAATTTTTATACCCAGTGCATTTATTTTTCTTCCTATGACTTGACTATAGTTTAAAATTCTTATAGGTTTAGTATCCCTTTTTTGAAAACAGGTTTTCAATGTGTTTCTGTAACAATAATGAAAAGTAAAGGCATGTAATCTCTTTTCCAAAATAAAGGATTGGTTTGAGAATTATGATCATATATACAATGTACTAAATGCAACCTTTTATGATGATGATATAAAAGATTCACAGACTCACAAATCATATGCAACTCATCCAAAATACTAAGAGAACATAACTTTATCTTTATAAAACATATACATAGGCATAAATACATAGACAAAGGTCTAGAAAAATATGCATATCAGTGTGCAAATGCAAGTGATGATAATGATTTCTGTTGTTTTCTTCTAATTTCTATAGAGTCACTATGTTATTTAAATTTTCAAAAAATTAAGTTATGTGCAATAATCTTTTTAAAATTATTTGTTTTTTAATCAGCTTTTTAATCTGATGACATAGAATGATAACGTTGTAGTAAATCATAGTTTCTGAACCAAAAAACAGGGACACATAGATTGAGAAGTGCCAAGTTCATTTTAGAGATTAAAAATACAATGGCATTGGGACTTTTCCAGAAAATTCAAGATATGTGGTCACAATTGAGGTGTTCAGCTTCTAGAGCGAACTGAACCAGATATCTGCTAAGGCTCTGATAGAGAACAGCTGGAAGCTCAGAAAGGTAAACATAATTCAAATATTGGTGAATATGCCAGTGCAGCCAAGAAGGTGATAGGATTTGAAAAATGTGCCAGGACACAATGAGAAAGGCCTTGGAATAAATACAAAAAGCCCAAACTTTATTCTGTAAAAGTGGGGAGCTACTGAAGGTTTTAATCAAAGCAGGGATAATCTCATTTCCAAGGCAAAAAAACAAAAAGAGGCATTCCTTCCTAATACCACATGTAGGAGCTGTTCTTATTCTATGGTGGATTATTACTTTAGTAGTATCTTATAAAGACAGTGCCTGAAGGTCTTTTATCTGTACATTGATGTAACACTTTTCAAAAGCATATCAGCAGACATACTTTTGGAAGCATGCATTCTGAAACTTGAACTTCAAATAGGAGTTATGGCTGATATCATGGAGTAAGGTAAAACAGAAGCTGACTCCTCTCCAGTATTCAAGGCTGACTGTTGTCTCTGGAACTGAGAATACTGGGAAAAGTGTGAGTTGGACACTGTGCACAACTCTAATTAACACTGTTCTAAAGGGAAGGTATATGAATATATTGTTTAAACACTAATAGTTAAAAGTTATACTACAATATCTTCCAGGTTTAACACATAAATTGAGACACACACTTAATTAGGCCTAAGAAAGAAGTGGTTTAATGTAAACTCGTTGATTTTATTTTCATAAATGATTTATTTTACAACTATGAAGAGGAATAATAGAGGCCTTTTATTAGCAAAGAGATTATTATGATGTCTATTTTCAGCCATGATTTTTCTACCAGTGGAAAGTGGAACCGAAAACCTACTTAGGGTGATGTGTTGGGGTTGGGATCAAAGAGACTACTAGAACTGTCCTACCTCTGAGATTCCAGCATCACATGTGGTGACAATAACACTTCATTTAGTTATATTTCCAGTGAGTCCAGTGGAATGGAGAAAATTTTTTAAGTTAAAAATTCTAAAAGACATATGTATAATGGTAGGAATTATTTAGTCTTCTTAATAAAATAAATCATTTATTTTAGAATTATTTTGTAGTCTGAAAGCACATTTCCTATAATTTTTAAATGTGAAAGCAGGCAATATTATCTTGTAGGCATTGTATTATATTACAAGAGCCAAAGCATGCTGATTCCCAATTTCATCCAGTATGACTTGTCTTAGAAAAAGAAATAAAAATGCAGATCCATTTATTCACTTATTAACTGAGTACATTTCCTGAATCCATGTGCACATTGGGTGATAGGAAGCTGAGGCCCTGCTGGCTAAAGATGTAAGAGAACAGAGCCTAAAACTGGCACACCAGCTGGAAATTAGGAGGGCACGTTTCCCTAGAAATGGGAGAACCACAGATAGGATGAACCCCAAAATCTGAATATAAACTCTTTCCAAATACTTGGCTGACCACCAACTTATGCAAACATAAGGGAGACTTCAGTAGGCCAGCCTGAAGCAAAGCAACTGCAGAAGCTGAAAAATTTAGGGATTTGTCAGTTGCTGCATATCACAGGAGAGCAGAGCTTGTAGTTTGAGTCCAGGTCAGCTAACTTCTTACCAGAACAATAAGCCAATGATCACCAGGAGAGCACAAGAGGACTCAGAAAGGCTGCAGTGACTATTATCTACTAGCTTTAGGCCCTGTCCTTTGATATATCAAGCTAGTAAGACATGCAAGGAAACCGGGAATGTGATAATGCCTGGGGCTGGGAGATTATGGAAATTGTCAGTCACCCAAAACTGACTCTAAATAGGCCTCCATGTTGAATTTAGTAGTCAAAGACTTCAAAGCACCTATTGTAGATATGCTCAACCAAAGGGCATTAAAAGAATTAAAGGAAAAATTGTCTTAATGAATGAGTAGATAGGGAATCTCAACAGAGAAATTACATTATTAAAAAATGGAAATTCCAGAGCTGAACACGTACAATAATTGAAATAACAAACTTGCTAAACAGTCTCAATAGCATATTGGAGATTGCAGAAGCAAGAATAAGTGAAATCGACAATAGATTTTTAAAAATGGCCCAATCTTAAGAATAGAAAGAAAAAAATACCCACAAAAAACACTATCAAGGAGTCCAGCACACAAAATCCAAGCTCTGCCTATGCTTTAGGCTTCAGGACATGAGGGAATGGCAGTGAATTAGGGCTGCATTATGCCAGGAACACTCATTTACCACAACTGGATTTGTCAGCAGTTCGAGTGAACTTTCCTTCGGCATTATAGAATTAACTGTACTTAGAGAGAGGTTCTTGGTTAACCTCAGTGTTTTCACGTTTCAAATTATTTCCTAAGTTTCAAGTGAAACTAAATATCATTTGAAAGACTTTTAAAGGCAGTCTGCCCACCCCACTCCAACTCACCCCAATTCCCACTAACAACTACTTCAAATGTAATTGTCAGAAAGAGCACCCCACTCCACTGCACCCCAAATCAGCCTCCGATAGATATTGCATCTGACCCTGGGGGGCCCTTCCCCCTTTCCTCTTGCTATGCTCACTACACTTTATTTCCCTCAATGAAAACCCCTTCCCCACCCTCCTAATGTGTGACTTCACATTCTATACATAGAATTTCTTTTTTTTTCCAAAGTGAATATAGTTTTATATATTTTTTAACTACATAAAAATAAAACACACTCAATACAAAAAGAAATGGATAAAACGCAAATGTGAAAACAAACTCACCAATCACCCAACCACTCAGAACTTTAGGTCAGTTTAATAGGCGTCCTCTTCTGACATTTCAGTGTCCAGTCTTCCCTCCTTATCCATGGGGTCTGCATCCACAGATTTATCCAACCATGGATAGAATATATGTTTTAAAAAGGAAAAAAATATAAATAAAAACCAATACAGTATAACAACTATTTACGTAGCTATGTTGTATTAGGTATTATAAATAATCTAGAAATAATTTAAAGTGTATGGAAGGATATTCATAGGTTATATGTGAACACTACATCAGTTTTGGTGGGGGGGATGGAGTCTCGCTCTGTCACCCAGGCTGGAGTGCAGTGGTGCCATCTCAGCTTACTACAACATCTGCCTCCTGTGTTCAAGCAATTCTCCTGCCTCAGCCTCCTGAATAGCTGGGATTACAGGCGCACACCACCAGGACCAGCTAATTCTTGTATTTTTAGTAGAGACGGGGTTTTCCCATGTTGGCTAGGCTGATCTCAAACTCCTGACCTTGGGTGATCTGCCCGCCTCGGCCTCCCAAAGTGAGCCACCACGCCTGGCTCAAATACTATATCATTTTATATCAGGGACTTAAACATCTGTGGATTTTGGTATCCAAGGAGGGTCCTAGAATGAATCCCCAGATTATGGTCATCTCCTGAGGATGATTGTATATACATAAATTCAGGGTGTTTTACACCAATGGAATCATATGCCCAGTTTTATAATCTGATTTTAATTTTTACTCAGAATGTGGATATCAGTCCATATCAATAAATATAGACAATAATTGACTTAGTTCAGCAGAGAAACTGGAATCTCACACTAAGGGTGAGGAAGGCAGGAGACAGGAGCATTCAGGGAGGGGCAACTCGCACCTTAGAGACCAGGAAAGACTCAGGTGTTTCTAAGCCAGGGGAGCCAGTGGGGCTGAACACAAGAGAATCATGCAAGCTTTAAGAGGAGCATCCAGATCCCCAGATCTCCAGTTCCCCCAGGCAGCCCCAGGGGTCTGGGAGGCTGGGTGGGAAGGGGATCTAAGTGCTCCCTCCATGACCTGCTGCTCGACTCCCACCTTCCTTCCACCCTCAGAATTTCTCTGCGGGCCTCATTGTGACTCCGCTCCCCTCCTTCCTACCCAGGGGAAGCCATCTCCACATGGTGGACTTTATCTGTGTGCCTCATCATGTCTCCACTCACCTCTTTCCCATGCAGGGAAAGCAGGCTCCGCACAGTGGGCTTTCTCTGGGCTCCTCTTCTTGTCTCGCAGTCTCCTCCTCTGTGGCTTGTGCTCTCAGGTTCCTGGTGCATTTATCAAACCAGCGCTCCGGGTCCTGCTCACTCTCCTCTGGCCGCCAGTGTGCAGCTCCCTGCCTCCCAGTGTTCTTAAGTTCAGCAGTTATAATTTTCATCTCCAGTGATTCCTTTTTGCAGGATGCTCCTTTTTCATGATTAATTGCTCTCATTTTGTCAATGCAGCAGACTCTTGTGTCTCACTGAAAGCATGAATTCAGGTTTTTAGTTACTTCTTGTTTCTTGTGTACTGTTGTGCATGGAATCATTTTCTCCAGTTCTGCTCTTCTGAAGAATTGTGCTGAGCCCTGCTGCCCTGCCTGGCCAGCATCTTCTCTTCATATTTGTAGATGGACAGAGTTGTTCGGTGTAGCAGGTGCCCTGCGTTCTGTCATGGGAGACACAGTGCCTTGTTCAATTCTTTCACTTCCCAGTTACTGTATTTTTTCTGGTTGGCAGGGCTCAGGGGGAGATATCCAAGGGTTCAGGAGCTCTGGCCACTCTTCCTTGTGAGAGTTTGATGGGGCTGAACAAGACAGTTAGGGAAGGAGGTAAGCCCTCCCTTCAGGTGCTCAGCCCCTCTGACCTCTGTACTGTCTGCCCCGTGGCCTCCAGTCCCTCAACACACACCTGCACCCAGGACCAAGCTTCCTCGGCCCTACTGTGCGCAGCTGGACCCATGGGCTCCTGCACAACTGGACCCCAGAATCCTCCCTGCAGCCTTCCTCTGCCTTCCAGCCGATGCAGGAGCTGTTAGTGAAGGGGAACAGAAAAAGGGATCCATAAATCCTTGCTTACCTCCCTCGCAGGCTCTCTTGCCTGGGACAGATAACGTGGCTCCTGCCTGCTCTGCTCTCTGTCAAAACTTCCCCAAGTATTGAGTCTGTGGGCATGACCATTTTCTAGTTTCTATCTGTGGCTTGGAATTTGTGTTAATGTATTGGTTGGGTCCTTTCAATTGGAATGGGGAGAGAGAGGAATCCATAAATCTGTGACTCAGTGACCTTTAGGAATTGGAAGCCAAGGTCTATTTCTTATGTCTTATTTTGTTATTGTGCATAGCAGTGTCTCTCAACTGTTTGAATCCAGGCCCCTGGAGATGAATGTGGACTGTCAGCGGTGTGGCTTTTTCCACCTGCACCTTCTGCAGAGCAGGGTGCACCTTGAGCACCTTGAGCACGGGCACCTTCTGCTCGTGCACCTGCGCACATGAAGGAGCCTCTTGGGGTCTTGCTGCCTTTGGGGCTTTTGCTTTCACCTCCAGCTCCTTATACTTCTGCCCATATATCTCACTCTCTCTTTTCCAGCCTGTCTTTTCTGTTTTCTGAAGCCTGCCCTTTCCCCTTCATGGTTAGGTGAAGGAAGGGGAAATAGAAGGAAATATTCGGAGAGGAAAGGTTGTGGCACTGCAGGGTATTTGTGACTTTATCCCCAGTTGCATTCTTCAAGTGCAGTTCTTGGTTTTTAGGGTATCTCTTTGAGTGAGATTATCTTTAAGTCTTTTGTCCTTATTCTGAGAAAATCTTATAAAGTTTCCCTATATCTTTTCATAGCCCGGATTTCTCAGAAAACACATGGAGAAGCAAAGCTTCTGCTAGGTTGCTGTGGGAAGGGGAAGTATAGGCCCAGGTGGGCAGAGTGAGGGAAGGGGAGTGGGGCAGAGTGGGCAGGAAAGTGGACACATGAGGGTCCCCACAGAGCCCTCCAGATCCCATGCATAGAGCAGCTGCTGCCACCCAGCAGCACAGACGTCTTCCAAGGGCTGGCAGAGCCAGGGCACCTGCTCTCCAAGAAGGGCAGAGGTCGGCAGGCATGCACAGCACTTACCCCAAGGCATGGTGTCATTGTTGCTGTTGCTTTGGAGCCTTTTATGGGACTGGAATCTGTGGAGAGGATGGAGAGAGTAATGCATCTGGAATGGACCTCCTGGCTCCTTCCTATTTCTCATCTTGATGGTCACACTGCACACTTCCCAGGCCGCTTGGCCACCTCACGGTCATGCAGCCACCAGGACAGCCAGATCCCTGCTCCAAGCACTGCAGGAGGGGTCCTCCTCCAGCAGGGTACAACCTGGCACTGCAGCTGCTGTGCCTCATGCACATGGCATCAAGGCAGCCATGCCCAGGCCCAGCTCTTACCTCTGGGGAAGATAGACAGCTGACAGGTCAGGACACAGACTTTGGTGGCAACTGCCCGAGCACCCACATAGCAAGTTGCCGAGGCCAGGGGCATGTAGAGCCAGGAAAACCTGGGAAGATGCATAAACAGGCCCAGCCCAACTTTGCTTTCTGTAGGTTTCAGGTTGGCAGAGGAAAGCAAATAAGTGAAGACAGAGTGGTAGGGGAGGAGCATTTGACAGAGGGAAGGAGGCCAAAGACAAACTCTTCTCACTGCCTGTAAGTGAGCAGGAGTCTGACCCCCGGCTTTTCTCCCAGAGCCTGCTCCTGGCTTTACAGTTATCACTGCCACACTCATGAGCAGTATTTCCAATACTGCACAGCAAGAGGGGCTCCCAAGGAAATACATGTAGACACAATCTCAGCTTAGGCAAAAAGATTTCTTTGCTACGGGATTTGTCAGAACCTTAAAATGCCAATGTATTGGAATGTCTGCATTCAGAAGGGCTATCTGAGACATTATACTAATGTATGATGGTCTCCACTCATGTTTTTGGAGGCCTCATGGGAGTAGTGTTTATTGGCGTCACCTCAGGAAATGCTGCCCTAGACTTCTCTGACTGTTTGCCAGCCTCATCAGGCTTTGGATCTCGTATCTTCAGAAATGCTGTCAGTATTTTCCAAGGTAAAAACTAGTAAAGAAAACCAAACAAAAATCCAGAAATGTGCTCAGTTAATAGTTCTCCTAGTATCTTCCCAGAATAGCATGTGCATTTCATCCTTGTCCTGGAGATAATGTCTATTACATGGATTATAATCTAGAAATGAATTCTAACTCCTTTTATTATGGGCATGACCTTGTTTCTGTACTCCCAGCCTCCAACCAGCAAGAAAATGGGGGTCTTAGTCCCACAGCCACAAGGACTGGGATTCTGTAAATGCCCCGGATGAGCTGGGAGGCAGATTCCTCCCCAGAGCCTGCAGATGGAGTTCAGCCTGCCCCTGACACCTTGCATGGGAGACACTAACAGGGAGAAGAGCTGAGCCTCCCCCAGCCTTCTGACCTACAGCACCATGTGATCATGAATATGTGTTATTCTAAGCCACTAAGTTGGTGGTAATTTGTTATATAGCAATAGAAAACAGATGCATTAAGTTTGTCTACAATGCCCATGCCTGCAGTCATATTCTTTGGCTTCCTAGAAGGTGACCAGCAATACATGTCAGAGTGTACAATTAGAAAAAAAAATACAAACAATACATTATGTTGTGGTTCTCAAACTTGAGTGTGCATCAGAATCCCCTGGAGAAGTGTATTCAAACATAGATTTCTGGGACCCACCCCTAGAAATTTTGACTCAGTGTGCCCGAGGTGGATCCCAAGAATTTGCATTCCTGGTAAGTTCCCAGATGATGCTGTTGCTGCTAGACCAGGAACCACACTTTGAGAACACTGTGTTAAGTCATGAGCTCTCCTTTTGAAAATAATGATTTACTAAGTTGCTGTATGTTTCTCAACCTCTACTTTAATTGCTTATTTTATGATAAAAAATATTTCTGTAAAATGCTCACAGAAATGCCTCTTATTGTGAGTCCAGTCCCCATTAAGTTGCCTGTCTACATTGTGCTTCTGAATTTAGTCATTTTTCCCTTTGGGACTGTTCTATACACCACCTTATTCACTATTTTTATTTTCTTACAAATAAACTTTACAGGAATCAGCTTAAGAAGCTAACAGCAATTATCTGCAACAAGAATAAGTATGATGAAAATAGAGATGTTACCTGATTGTGGTTCTTTATTAGAGAGTAAAGGAACAGAGAAAGGATTACCCCAAAGCTGCATTGTGCATCAGCTGCTAAGTCATGGCCTGCTTGGGCAGGTACGAGACCAGCGTTAGGAAATGCAATAATCCAGACAACTGGAGCTGCAGGGCACTGGCTGTCAGTTACCCCCAAACCAAGGAGAGAAGCCAAGGGGAAGACTCCCCTCTTGGGCTCCCAAAGAGGTGAATGTATTAGATAGTCACTGGCTAGAGCATCCAATTTAGTCATCTTTCCAGAACACTCACGGTCAGATGACATGATGATGAAATATCTCGTATAGAAGGCTGATCATCTCACTTGATTAAAAAGTTGTGTGACCTGATTTTTCCATAGAATTGGCCCTTAATCATGAGCCATTTGTTTGTCTTGTATTTAATATCAGTCTTGTGCCAGTTCCTTGGAATATCCAACTGACTGATCCAATCAATGAACAAGTGTTTATGGAGAGTCTACCAAGTGCCAAGCAGGAGAACATCAATTCTGTCAGCCAGTCCTTGGAATAATCCAACGTGGCCATGTGGGAGGCCACGGCAAAGGATGGCCAAGCACCTTAACTGACAGGGTTCTGTTCTTGTTCACAGTGGGGAGGGTGATTCTTCAAAATTCAGTCCTGCCACTGCCACTGGAGCAAGTAAGGGGTGTCAGGCAACTGTCACTGTGCCCTGATGTGCAGCGTGGCATGTCCACTTGACTCTGTGACACGTCTCTCCTCCTAGCCCACGGGTAGAGCAGGTCAGAGATTGGTCCCTTCTTGACCATTTGTACTCCCAGTGTTGATGATACTACACCCAGATGGTCAGAGTGAGGCTGCAATTTCAGCTCTTAACTCATGCCCTGGCTTAGCACTCTTCTCTCTTAGTGGAAGGGAAACCCTGGTAGTGCCAGGTTTATGGCTGCAGGGCTGAGAGCAACAAAACCCATCCAGGCAGCAGGACCTGCTGGTTGGGCTGACAGCCTTGGAGACTGTGTTGAACCTGGTCAGCACTGGCTGCAGCAGGGATGGGGCAGAGTCTGTATAGTGAAGTCTAACGTGGTTGGCCTTGGGTGGGATTCTGTGTGGGTCTCATCCTTTTGGATGGAATTGCATTAAATCAATGCAGTGACTCAAGATGTTTAGTTCATGAAAAACAGTAGCTATGATTGCCAAGTATTTGTGCCTTTGATTAACTTACTTAGAACTAATTAATCACCACTTATAAGGTATACTTTTTTAAACAGACTCCTCCAAAATGGGGAGGCATGAATTTAAAATAGAGTAGCCCTATTCAGATGGCTATGATCCACTTGTTAAGCACTCCTTAGCCTGAGTGGCCTAAAAATCGGAGCCTGGGGCAAAAGCTTATGTATTAATTCTTGATCAAGGGCTGCCGTCCTAGGGAAGGAAGAGGGGGGAAAGCAAGAGCGGCAGGAAGGAGGGAGAGCAATTCAGAGCGAGGAACCCCAAGCCAGCCACAACTCCACAGCCAAGGCACTGGCCTCACTCCCCAGGGAGCTCTGCAAAGTCTAGTGGAATATCTGTGTCTCAGAACAGCCATGGAGGGGGTTGGGCTCCCTCTTCTCCTGTGCTCCATCTTTTACTGGTCAGAGTCTGTCCTGAGAGACAGTCCCGTCACGGCTAGGTTGTCGGGTCCTCTCTGCTTGGGAAGCCAGTATCTTGCGGGTCCAGGCTGACACCTGAGAGGTGGGAAAAAGATGTACACTCTCTCCAGGGGGCTGCAACTGGGGAATGAGATGAGTGAGCCACCAGGGAGATGCAGCTGTGTGGACCAGGACTCAGCACAAAGCTCATCCCTGAATTCCAAGGAGTGAGAATGCAGAAGAGAGAGCTATCTTCCTTGTTGTTTTATTAATCTTTGTTTTATGTGAAACTGATAGGAGTATTCATTTCCTAGAGCTGATGAAAGAATATACCAGAAACTGGGTGGTTTCAGAAAATAGAAATTGATTCGCTCCTGGTTCTGGAGGCCAGAAGTCCAAAGTCAAGATGTGCACAGAACCATGCTGTCTCTTGGGCTCTAGGAGAGGGTCTGTTCCATGCCCCTCTCCTGGCTCCAGCACTGCTGCCAGTCCTTGGCACTCTTTGGCTGGTAGATGCATCACCCCAATCTCTGTCTCTGGCTTCATATGGCCTTTTTTCTGGTATGTGGCTGTGTCTCTGTTTTCTCTTCTTCAAAGGATACCTGTCATTGGACTAGGGCCCGCTCTGATACAGCATGATTTCATCTTAACTCATTGCATCTACAAAGACCCTATTTCCAAAGGTCAACTTCTGAGGTTTCAGGTAGACATAAAATGTAGGGTGTTGAGGGAGGGGAGAAGCCAGTCCTATAAAATATGCTGAAATTAACTATCTTCCAGCAGGTAAATAGTTGATAACCTCTATATCAACTGCATATTAGACTAAATCCTATTTAATTGGACTGGAGTTGGGCTCAGGCATTTTTTCATTTACCTCAAGTAATTCTATATATATATATATTTTATTATCATCAGTATTATATCACTGATTATAATGCAATTGGTAACATTTATTGGACGGTTACTGTGTCTCAGGCACTGGGCTGAGTACTTTATGTATATTATACCAATGACTCATCACTCCAGCTCTTCATCTTACAGATAGGAACACAAGGGTCAACAATGTTGGAAAATCGCCAGAGGACACAGAGCTGGGAGCGGCCAAGTCAAGACATCCAGGCTGTCTGGCTCCAGAACTAGGACTCATCTTTGCCAAGAGAACCCAGCACATATTTAGAACCTTTCATCTTCTTCTCGTCTTTAGACAGTCTCAGTTATTTAGAGAAATTGTAAACATTTTAAGATGCGTAACTGCAAGGCTTCACTACAAAGAAATAAAACAGCCTGGAGAAAGAGGGGCTGACGTATCATATATATCTTGTACAACCTGAGGATGAGTCACCAAGGGCAGAAGTTAATAAATGACAGGAATTATTATTCAAACAGATTTAATACTTTCATGTCTCCCAATTTCACAAGTTTAGACAAAAAGCGATGCATTTAGAAGACATCTCTCCCTCCTATTTTGAAGATTAGCTGCCTAACCTACAGTAAAGCCTGATAGTTATGAACCTTGGAGAACAGCTTCTATGACAAGTGAGGATCTAAGAGCCTATATCTCATAATGACGCCTCTCTGCATTAAACTAAATCACCCCATTCTGGGCAATCATTGCAGATCCCCTGGTTTCCTGTCTTGGCCCTGGACCCGCACTCCCTTCCCCATCAAAGGTGGGATGGGGAGAAGCAGCTGCCCAGCTTAAAACAGTGTACTTCCCAGTCATGTGCCAGGCCGAACCTTGTTGGCACCCACGTTTCTGTCTCTGTGGCTGGATCTGCTCCTCATCTTGTCCTCAGGGCCCTTCTTTTTCCTTTGATTTCTATCTAAATCCAGCTCATTGTGGGACCTTCTCTGGTCCAACCTTCTTCAAGTCTCCAGCTGCTCTTACCTCCATGGGCCATTTCTTTGTTTGAAGTTATCTTACATTTAGTCGATTCCATTCTGTTTAGATCTCAGCTGCTCTACATTTGCTTCACAGAAATTGACCTTGGCTCCCAAACTATATAACAAGTACCTCCCAGGGACAGAAACAAGGTGTGCATATGCCTGGTATTCCTCCCAGCCTTGTCGGCATAATGCCAAGCAAACCAAATTGGAGTGATCTCCAACATACCTGATAATTACTCTTTATATCTATAGTATAAGAAGTGTTAACTTTTTGACATTAAATGAAGGTGCCCAAATAGTGCCATAAGATCATGTTAAAATTTTTTCATGGTGACCCGAATTAATAATGACATCCCTTTTCCTCATGGAAACCCAAACCAAATTATTATTTATGATTACTATAATTTTTAGCCATTATTAGGCTCTGTTATGGTACTGTGTGGTTGATTAAAAATGGAAGTTGCCCATGGAGGTCTACATGTCATTGTTTTGGCCAGTGCAAAATGTAGCCAGGAGCACACCACACCTGACAGTGTCAGTGATTATTATTATTATTATTATTATTGTTATTTTTAATACTGATGAAGAGTTTAGTGACTCCTGATTTCAAGCTAAGAGCTGATTAGGAAAGGTTCCATTGACAACTCATCCCTAGAAAATTAAAACAGAAGCACATAGATATTGTAATTTGACTTTAGAGACTTCCCTTTCTCCTAGAACAATGCACACCGCAAATGAGTGCTATTTCCGATGGCTCATAACTAAAGTAAAATACTGCGATATCGTCTAATCTTAGAATCTCTTAAGTGAGAATTTGTTCAAGAGGGCTAACCTAGAACCCAGTGGAAAAATCCAGCTGATGGTCACCTGGGTCCATTGCCTATGGTCTGAGGAGTAAATGAGGCCCCCTCTCCTGAGTTTATTTATTTATTTATTATTATTATTATACTTTAAGTTTTAGGGTACATGTGCACAACATGCAGGTTTGTTACATATGTATACATGTGCCATGTTGGTGTGCTGCACCCATTAACTCATCATTTAGCATTAGGTATATCTCCTAATGCTATCCCTCCCCCCTCCCCCCACCACACAACAGTCCCCGGTGTGTGATGTTCCCCTTCCTGTGTCCATGTGTTCTCATTGTTCAATTCCCACCTATGAGTGAGAACATGTGGTGTTTGGTTTTCTGTCCTTGTGATAGTTTGCTGAGAATGATGGTTTCCAGCTTCATCCATGTCCCTACAAAGGACATGAACTCATCATTTTTTATGGCTGCATAGTATTCCATGGTGTATATGTGCCACATTTTCTATGCCTTTTGAATACTTGCATTATTTTCTGCCTTACTTCTTACCTTTGACCTTTGTAAATGGGAGATTATTTGTTGCTCTTGTTTTAAGGATAATTTAGAAATGACAACTTTAGCATATATCTAATAATTACTTGCCCCAGCATTTCATCATTACAACTCAAATTAACATAATGTCTGTTTGGATTTTAACAAAGAAGAAAAGCTAAGAAAAACCTTCACTTGGAAACCCTTCAAAAGTTTCTCATTTGGCTACAGTTATTCAGGCTTTCTGCAAAACGAAGCAATGTTATCCTTACATTACACCAACAGTTGTTTGAGTCTTTTATCAGACTGACTTTCTGCTCATGCCGAAAGGCGTCATTTTCTTTGTGTAAAAGTGACTTTGAAGATTAATAAGTAACAGAATGGGTACACATGGATTTATGAACATTTAAAATTGCTTAATGTTTTTGCATGTGTATACTTTGAAAAAAAAATAGGAGATGCCCCAGTTGTTCTACATAGATTGCCTTAGGAGAAGGACATAAATGTGCGTCATTGATTCAGACTTAAGTGAATTGTTGGTGATCCACAATGATCTCCCATTGACAAGAGGTGGGTTTTAGGTCTCCCAAGGAACTACAACAAGCTTTTAGTACTTTATATCAGAAAAAAGTACTTAGCCTGTGAAGCTCATGGCTTTGGTGCCCACTAATCTCTCTTTAAACATGAAAGATACATCACAGGCCCAGAGCTGTTGCATCAGCAGGCAGGTAGCAAGCTGAGAGCTGATTAGGAAGCGTCAGCCCCTAGAGGCAGAGGTCTGCCCCCTGACTCTATGAGCAAGAGTCAACATCAAGCCCTTCAATCCTTGGGCCTGCAGTTTTCCCTGTACAGGAAACACAAGCGTGTGTGGATGTGTGTGCATTTCTTTAGAAACACATAATTTGTTTTTTGCTTTATTTTCGACTTTTGAAAGATGGCAAGATCCCAGTCACAAAAACAGAAACCAGGCTAGGTATTTTAACCAGAGAGGGATTTAATAACAGGGTTAGGATTTGAGCTGTTTTGGAAGAGCTGAAGAAGAAGGAGAGGACAGGGGTCAGGAAGGACAGTTCCTGCAGTGTCTTGGTGGTCAGTCCCTGCCCTGCTGGGTGGCCATTATGAAGCTGGCAGCTGTGGGGCAGTATCCCTTTGCCCCCATGTGGCCAGGCACACTGGGCACTGGCTGACTCCTACAGCCACCACTGTCAGGATTGGAGCTGGAGCTGCTGCCACAGCCAGAAGCAGAATGTCCACTACCTCCCTCCTACCTTCTGATTTTGCACTAGCTCCCTACTGGTACAACCTACACGGAACCCTGCCAGTAAAGGAATCTGAGAAATGTAGTCCCCTGAGGTACAGAAAACACAGAAGGGCAGGCAGTATCTGGCCCAGATGCCTATCATAAAGCTTTAGAAAATGTTGTGTTATCGCTGCACTTTAACCATTGAAGTATTTATTTTAAATTGATTCTTATTTAAATATCAAATATAAGAGAAATCCTATTTATATCTTTTATGGGACAGTCAAGAAGATAATCAGTATTATATTAAAGAATATTTTATGGGTTTAAAGAATATTTTGGGGGCATTTTAATTCACATAGTTCAAAAGCAGCTGAATACATGTATTAAAAGGCAAGCTCTTGATAGGCCTTGCTATGTCATCTACGAAAAGCACTCCTGTTTGCCTCTGCTAGCTAACTCAGCTGTTTGAAGTACAGATGGATGAAGCAAATTCTACTGTCTGGGTTTTTATATTTGACACTGGTTGATACTTTTCCAAAGCAAATGTTGCATTTCCGCTGGTAGTTTGATTTCCCTGTTTGCTTTCTGAAATTCTATGTACTTTTATTTTAGTATATAGAGTAACTATGCCTGCTTAATTCCAATGAGAAATTATTTCAGATAAATAATCATCAACTTGTTTACTTAAAATAAAATTTTTGTACCTCGAAAAACCAAAATTGATAATAAAAATCCTTTAAAATGACCATGATTACAACTATTATGCATATCTGTACATCTCTTTACTTCTTACATCTTGACTGATCATCTCAGCAACTCTGTGAGAAGCCAACTACTACTGCCTCCAAATTTTTTCCAACTATGTTAGGTGACAGGTCATTAGCTGTAAAACCAAGACAAGAAGTTGGACTTTATAAGTAAATACGATAGTTTACTTATGAATATGTATTTATGAGACTCCTCAAAATTCATATTCCAACCACATTAATTTTCTCTTCATGCTAGAGTCTAATGCAGTGGTTAGACTGCAGCATGAAACTGGGGTAAGCATACCACTTGGAGATTTGCAAAGATGATCACAGGAATTGTCGGCCTGGATAATTTTAAGGGAGCCAGTTTTCAGATCCTCAACTTACATTTGTACTCTTTCCCAAAACAAATTTGTCTAAGAACATGTCCCTTTTAAGGATGCAGCTTCCTACCCAAAATTGTACTTTTCCCACTTTGCAAAATTAATCATGCCTCTCTCTCATCTTTCTCTGAGGCATTGACTTGAAGTTTTAAAATCTTCAGTGCATCAAACAATGGGACAATTTGACATATTGTTCCAGTATTAAGAAAGTAAATTTCTTAATGTAAGACTAATTATAAGTAAATGTAAATGACTGATGACTTAATTAAACAACTTTTTGTAAGTCTGATCGTTTCCATTTTTTTCCTTAGAGCAGAACTGTAGGAGAACTTACATGACATGCTGGCTAATAAAAAAGTAAAAATAATTTGGTGATAGATCACTGTGAATCTTGGCATATAGCTGAGAAGGAGGTTAAAGAATTGAGTAACATTTCTGTAGCAAAACTCCCTTCATTCCCACTGATTTATTTATATGGAAAAATCTTCTTGGCCCATAAATTTATAAAAACGAAAAACAGAAATAGAATTAATTTTGAGCCCTAACTCATTCTAGTAATAAATAATATATCCACTGATTTCATGACCTAACTAGAAAAACTTAGACTCGCTTTTGGCCATGGAGACGTACATTTCCAACAAAATTTTACTTCTGCATAATAATTATTTCTTAAAATTTATTACATCTTATATTTTTTATCAATTATGGTCTAAAGATAATTGTTATTATAACCCAGGCAGAAAAAATCCAATATTTAGAGACTTATTGCCACAGGAAAATTTTAAAAATTAAATGTCAATTTATATATGTAACTTATTGTACATAGAAGTATGGTGACAAAACCTATAAAATATTTTCTACATGAAATACATTACATTAGAATAAAAGTCTGTGGAAATGAAAATAAGAGCTCAAAGAGAAAAAAATTGATGTCAAATTTCAGACTATTAAAGAACAGTCTGTTTATAGCAATTGGACACCTGATAGCATATAATATTCATACTCTATTGCAGCCATCCCTTCCTTTTTGGCACCAGGGACCAGTTTTGTGGAAGACAATTATTCCATGGATGGAGGGAGTGGGGGCTGTTGGGGGAGATGGTTTCAGGATGAAACTATTCTACCTGAGATCATCAGGCATTAGTTAGATTCTCATAAGAAGTGCGCAACCGAGATTTCATGCGCCGCTCACAATAGGGTTCACGCTCCTGTGAGAATCTAATGCCTCTGCTGAGCTGACAGGAGGCAGAGCTCAGGCGGTAATGCTCGTGGCCCACTACTGCTCACCTCCTTCTGTGTGGCCTGGTTCCTAACAGGCCACAAACTGGTACTGGTCCGTGACTCGGTGGTTGGGAACCCTTGCTCTATTCAATACACTTAAAAGAATGATGTTGGCCAGGCGCGGTGGCTCACTCCTATAATCCCAGCACTTCGGGAGGTTGAGGTGGGCAGATTACGAGGTCAAGAGATCGAGACCATTCTGGCCAACATGGTGAAACCCTATCTCTACTAAAAATACAAAAATTAGATGGGCGTGGTGGCGCACACCTGTAGTCCCAGCTACTCAGGAGGCTGAGGCAGGAGAATTGCTTGAACCCGAGAGGCAGAGGTTGCAGTAAGCAGAGATTGCTTCACTACACTCCAGCCTGGTGACAGAGTGAGACTCCATCTCAAAAAAAAAAAAAAAAAAGAACAATGTTATAACAACATAGTATACTGAAAATTACATCCTTTGCAGTTATTTAAACTGACAAAGGATATTTATGTGTTAATGTAAACATACGCATGTGATACCTTTTCAAAATTTATTTAAAGAGTATATGAGCAAAAATGTTTACAGATCATTGATCTATACAAAAGATAAGGTGTTTTGAAGATCTGCATTCTGGCATGTCTCCATGTGTGTTTTCTTTGTTTTCTCAGTTTGACCTTGTCTGTGTCAATGCGTGGATGCTGGACCTCACCCAAGCCATCCTGAACCTCGGCTTCCTGACTGGAGCATTCACCTTAGGCTATGCAGCAGACAGGTAGGTACCAATGTGACAGCCATTTTATGTCACTATAATACCATGCATTAATACGGGGAGAAAAATGTTATATGTTAACTATTAAAACAATATTTTTGCTAAATTTGCAAACAATTCTTGATTCCATCATTCATGACATCCACACTTGGTTGGTTTGACTAATTCTTTTCTTCTCAAACTTCATCTCCTTATTCCTTGAACTTCACAAAGGTCTGAGGCTGTTCCCGGTAGGTCTGAGAGCATCAGAGTGAAAACACAGACCTCCAAAGCAGGAACATCATGACTGGGTTGATGCACTGTTGTGCTGAATACTACAGAATCAATCAATTTGATGTGCTTCAGTAACAACTTACTGATTGTGGTTTTATTAATTTAGTCATAAGATTAGCCTATTCCTAATTTGTTTCACCTAATTTTTTTTAAAAGAAGTCCTTGTATTTTATTCTACAAATGTAAAACTCTGTGAAAAAAATATTTTTCCAAAAACCACTAAAGGAGTTTTTTTCTATTATTTTGTATTCATAAATGCAACTGCCCAATTGCAGGCATGGTGAGTGTGTATATTCAAGACATCATGCTTTCTATTTAAATATTCTTCTTCCTTAAGATTATTGATGCTAGCTATTGTATTCATGTTTAACTCTATTTTTAATCCCAATTCTAACTATGAAAATACTTGCAGTAATTTAATATTCCTCTCTATCCCCCTTAGCAGGATTAATAGGAATATAGACTGGAAATTGCTGACTCATGGCCGTATCTGGCCTAATATTGTTCTGGTTAATCCATCTCTGACTCATGGCCATATCTGGCCTAATATTGTTCTGGTTAATCGAGCCCAGCCCATGGTGGGTTCTTGTGACTGTACCATTCAGTGGGTGATACTAAGTTTACCTTTAGAGAACTGCAAACAGCAATTAATTAGCTAATAGAACAACAAAAGGCCCCATATCCTGTAGCCAATTGAAGATCTGAGTTTAATCAGACCAGTGCTTCAAAATGGGTAGAGCCTTGGGTTTCATTTTCTGTCACTTTTTCTTTCTCTTTCATGTTTCTCTCTCACCCTCTCCACAGCTGTCCTTTGCATGTGAGTTTCTGCTGGATCCTTTCATGTGTGATGCCCTTTCCCCTTTTTCTTCTTTTTATCGATGTCCTTTTCTCCTGTTCTACTTCTAGCCCTTTCAAGCTTCATCTTTCCTTTCCTAATTTCCCCCACATGCCACTCTTTTTTTGCTGGCTACAATTTGGAACTGTGCAGTTTAAATATTTATTTATTTTGTTTTGTTTTTACTCTTTCTAATTTAGATATTAGGTTTTGCTTCATCTGTGTTTTTTTTCTCTTAGTCAATAACCATATCTCCAAACTAAATTAACTTTACTAAAGTGGGGAATTTCCCCTTCCTATATTCTCATAAGTGATTGAGCATCTGTCCTCATATAGGACTTGCTGCCTTGGAGGGGAGGGGCCAGACCTGGGAAAAAGAGGAGCCATGAATAACTCTACCTCCTACATTTGGCTTCTTCTCTTCCTCCATATCCATGATTTATATATGTGAAGGAAGAACAAGAAATAACTTAATAGGCCATTTGTCAATGAGAGTACAGTGTAGGAAGGGTGGAAAGTGAATATAAAATCTAGATTGGGGCTTCTGGTTTCCTGTTCAGCCTATAAGGAGCTTAGAATTTGCCACTCAGTCTTGACAACAAGTAAAATGCTGAACAAACTGAAAAATCAATAATTCTTCTCAGATCCATAAGAGAAGTGAGATTACAGGGCAAACTACTACCTTCAGCATCATCCCGCACCCCCAACCCCACTAAATAGAAAGACAGGAGAATACAGAGAATCATAACACAGGCGCAGAAACCTCCTTGAGAGAGCCAGGGTAGATAAACATGAACTGTAATTGATGAATTCCTGGAGGATCAGTGTGGATGACCTGGAGGATTAAAAACTCTAGAGGGACTCACCCAAAGGAGGGCCCAAGCTTTTGTGATTTTTTTTGTTTTTTGTTTTTTGTTTTTGCCACCTGAAGCTCTACAAGGTTCCAAAGGTGAATATTAAGGAAAATCCCTCATGCTCTGGCAGCCAGAGGGGAAAAGGAACAATTTTGAAATATGCCAGAATATTGTTCTTAACAATGTCTGCCCTCAGGAGAAGATGTTTAACCAGAGCCTAATCTTCTGGGGTTTTCTGAGAGCCTCATTGATCTGGGGGAAGGGAAATACCAACTCCAGCCCCTTCTAGCCTTCCAAGTGGAGAAAGAGAAACACCAAATTCTAGCCTCCTCTAGCTTTCAACTTGGAATAAGGGAAATACCCAGCTCCAGCCCCCTCTAGCCTTTCTCCCCTAGTTCAGAGGAGAGGGATAGAGAAGCACTTGTGAAGTTCACCGTTTAGAGACATAGGTTCACTAAAAGACTGAGAGCTACTCATAGAACCACAGAATGCCTTCCCTCCCCCAACACCTCACCACCAGATTACTAAAGGTCTATTTATAGCAGTTCCGTTTACCCAGTACACCATGTCCACCTATCAAGAAAAAATTACAAGACATACTAAAAGCCAAAACACACACACACACACAGTCGAAGTGACAGAGTAAGCATCAGAACTAAATTCAGATATGGCAGGGATGTTGGAATGATCAGGCTAAGAATGTAAAACAACTATGCCAAGAAGTCTGATGCATAAAGTAGCATGCAAGAACAGTTGGGCTATGTAAGTAGAGAGATGGAAATTCTAAAAAAAGAAACCAAATGAAATGCTAGAGATCAAAAACACTGTAACAGAAATGAAAAATGTTGTTACTGGGCTTATTAGGAGATTGGGCATAGCTGAGGAAAGAATCTCTGGCCTTGAGGATATCCCAGTAGAAACCTCCAAAACTGAAAAAAAAAAAAAAAAACCCACACACAATAACAACCACCTGAAAAAGCAGAACAGAATATTCAATAACTGTGGGACAATTACAAAAGATATAATATTTGTGTAATAGGAATACCAAAAGGAGAATAAAGAGAGAGAGAAATAGAAAAAATATTTTAAACAATAATGACTGAGAATTTTTCAAAATTAATGGCAGACACCACAGATCCAGGAAACTCAAAGAAAATCAAGCAAGATAAACATAAAAATGTATACCTAGTTATATCGTAGTCAAACTACAGAAAGCCAAAGATAAAGGAAAAATTCTGAAAGAGTGGGGGGATAATGTCTTACTATAGTAAAAGAACAATGATAAAAATTACACCCTACTTCTTTTCAGAAACCAGGTAAGCAAGAAGAAAGTGGAATACTTAAAGTGTCAAGAAAAAAAATCCAATCTAGAATTCTATACTGTGCAAAGTTATCATTTAAAAGTGAAGGAGAAATAAAGACTTTGTTAGACAAAAATTGAGGGAATTTGATGCCTTGTAATAAATGTTAAAAGAAATTATTTAGAGAGAATGAAAATGATCTAGGTTAGAAATCCAGATCTACATAAAGGAAAGGCATTGGAGAGGAATAAGCAATTGAGAATATGTTTCTTATTCTCAATTGATCTAACAGATAATAGTTTATTCAAAATAATAATAGCAACAATGTGTTTGGTTGTGTATGTTTATATATATAAGCATACATAAGCATATATAGAGTATTTTTTGTTATAAGGTACTCATACTACTCATGAAGTGATACAGTGTTATTTGAAAGTGGATTTGAATTAGTTATAAATGTATATTGTAAACTCTAAAGCGACTACTAAAAAAAGATTTTTTAAAAAAAAGCATGACTGATATGCTAAAATGAAGAAAATGTGGAATCCTATAAACTGCTGTTCAATGAAACCACAAAAGCCAGGAAAAAGTGTGGAATACAAACATAAGAATGAAAAATAAGGGAAACAAATAGAAGATGATAACAAATACGGTAGACATTAATCCAACCATGCCAATACTCACTTTAAATGTAAGATGGTCTAAATGCGCCAACTAAAAGACAGAGATTTTCACAGTGGATCAACAAACAAGACCCAACCATATATGTTGTCTATAAGAAATCCACTTTCAATATAAAGACACATATACACTAATAGTAAATGGATGGAGAAAACTATACCATGATATCAGTAATCAAAGTAAAGCAGAAGTAGCTATACTATTATCAGCAGAGCAGACTTCAGAGGAAGGAAAGTTATCAGGGATAAAAACGGGCATTATATAATGATAAAGGGGTCAATTCTCCAAGAAGCCAATAATCCTTAATATCTATGTGTTTAGTAGCAGAGCACAAAATTATAAGAGGCAAAAACTGTGATAAAACTGGAATGAGAAATAGATTAATCCACGATTTCACTGGAGACTTCAACATCCCTTTGTTGGAAATGGTCAGATTCAACAGGTAAAAAACCTATAAAGATATAATTGAACTCAACAGCATCATCAATCAACTGTATATAATTTTCATCTTTAGACAACCTTATCTAACAACAGCAGACTTAACATTTTTTTCAAGTTCTCATGAAATATTCACATGCAATATTCAAGATAAATCACATTCTGGGCCATAAAACATATATTAGCAAATTTGAAGAAATAAAAATTATACAGTGTCTGCTCCCAGAACATAGTGGAATTAAACTAGAAATTCATAACAGAAGGATAGATGGAAAATCCCCAAATACTTGGGGATGAAACAACACATCTATAGTAACACATAGGTCAAAGAAGAAATCTCAAGAGTAATTAAAAAGTATAGTAAACAAAATGAAAATGAAAACACTCAAGACTTTTGGAATGCAACAAAAACAATGTTTAAAGGGAAATTTATAGCATTGAATACATATATTAGAAAAGAGGAAATATATAAAATCAATAATCTAAGCTTTCACCTTAGGAAACTGGAGAAGAGCAAATTAAACCCAAGGCAAGTAGAAGAAAAAAAAATACAAATTGGAGCAGAAATCGATAAAATTAGAAACAGGAAATCAAGGGAGAAAATAAAACCAAAAGCTGGTTATTTGAAACGATTAAAAAAAAATCAATAAGCCTCCAGTCAGACTAAGAAAAAAGAAAGAGGAGAGAGAGAGGTTGAAGACATAAACTACTAATATTAGAAATAAAAGAGGGGACATTTTGACAGATCCCATGGACATTAACAGGATAATAAAGAAATACTATGAACACTCTGTGTTCACAAATTTGATAACCTACATGAAATGGACCAATTCCTTGAAAGATTACAATCTGCCAAAACTCACCCAAGATTATATAGACAATCTGAATAGGGCTATATCTATTAAATAAATTGAATCAATAGTTAATTACTTTTCAAAACAGGAAGCACCAGGCCCAGATGGGTTCACAGGTGAATTTGCCAAACGTTTAGAGAAGAAACTCTACCAATTCCCTAAAAGCTCTTTCCAAAGATAGAAGTAGAGGGATTGCTTTCTAACTTATTCTGAGACCACCATTACATTAATACCTAAATTGGACAGACATTACAACAAAAGAAAACTACAGACTAATATATTTCATGAACATAAGTGCAAAAATCCTCAACAAAAATTTGCAAGTAGAATCCAATAGTGTATAAAAAAAATTACACACCACAACCAAATACTGTAGCATACCAAGTGTGTAGTATCCCAAGTATGTAAAACTGGTTCAGCATTCTAAAGTCAATTAATGTCATCCATCACATCGACAAACTAAGGAAGAAAAAATGACATGATCATATCAATAGATACAGAAAAAGTATTTGTCAAAATCCAACATCTATATATGACAAAAGCTCTCAGTAAACTAGAAATATAGGGGAACTTCCTCAACTTGATAAGGAATGTCTATTAAAAAAACTACAGCTAACATCATACTTAATGACGATAAACTGTACAGAAGCTTTCTCACTAAGATCAGAAACAAGCCAAATATGTTATCTCTAATAACTTCTTTTCAATGCCATGCTGGAAGCCCTCGCTAATACAATAAATAAGACAAGTAAAGAAAATAACAGGTATACTGATTGGAAAGGAAGAAATAAAAACTGTCTTTGTTCACAGATGTCATGATTGTCTATGTAGAAAATCAAAAGAACAACAACAACGACAACAAAAAAAACTCCTGAAACTAATAAGTGAGTATAGTGAAGTTGCAGGGTACAAGGCTAATACACAAAAGTCAACTGCTTTCCTATGTACCAACAATGAACAAGTAGGATTTGAATTTAAAAACATAATGCCATTTACATTAGCACCACAAGAATACACAACACTTAGATATAAATCTAACAACATATGTACAAGATTTATGTGAGGAAAAGTGCAAAACTCTAATGAAAGAAATTAGAGATGATCTAAATAAATGGAGAGATATTCAACATTCATGGATAGGAAGACTCAATATTGTCAAGATGTCAGTTCTTCCCAACTTGATGTATATATTCAATACAATACTAATCAAAATCCTACCGAGTTATTTTGTGGATATTGACAAACTAGTTCTAAAGTTTATATGTAGAGACAAAAGACCCAGAATAGCCAACACAGTACTGAAGGAGAAGAACAAAGCCAGAGGACTGGCACTACTTAACGTCAAGACTTACTGTAAAGTGACAGTAATCACGACAGTGTGGTATTTGTGAAAGAATAGACCTCTACCAATAGTTCAATGGAATGAAATAGAGGGCCTAGAAATAGACCCACATAAATATAGTCAACTGACCTTTGACAAAGCAGAAAACAAAAGGTACTGGAACAACTGGACAACCACATGCAAAAAAAAAAAAAAAAAATGAATCTAGACACAGACCTTACACCCTTTAAAAAAATGGATCACAGACCTAAATGTAAAATACAAAACTGTAAAACTCCTAGAGGATGGGATAGGAAAAAAATCTAGATGACCTTTTAGATACAACACCAAAAGCATAATCCATGAAAAAAAGAATTGATAAGCTGGACTTAATTAAAATTAAAATTTTCTGTGTTGTGAGAGACATTATCAAGAGAACAAATGAAATGACAAGCCACAGACTGGGAGAAAATATTAACAAAAGGCAAATATTTGATAAAGAACTGTTATCCAAAATATATAAAGAACTCTTAAAACACAACAATAAGAAAACAAACAACCCAACTAAAAAGCGGGTCAAAGACCTTAACAGATAGCTCACCAAAGAGAGTATACAGATGATAATAAGCATATGAAATGATGCTCTACGTCATATATCATCATGGAAATGCCCATTAAAACAGCAGTGAGATACCACTACATACCTATTAGAATGGCCAAAATCCAGAACAATGCCAACACCAAATGCTGACTAGGATGTGGAACAACAGGAATTCTCATTCATTGCTGGTGAGAATGCAAAATGAAAGGTGACTTTAGATGACAAAATTCTTACACATTTTTGTAATTCTTACAAAATTAAACATACTTTTACTAAATGATCCAGCAATTGTACTCCTTGGTATTCCAATTCCAACCCAAAAAAGTTGAAAACTCATGTTCACCCAAAAACCTACACATACATGTTTATAGCAGCTTTCTTCATAATTGCCCAAACTTGGAAGCAACCAAGATGCCCTTCCATAGTTGAATGGACAAACTGTGATACATCCAGACTATGGAATATTATTCCATGCTGAAAAGAAATGAGCTATCAAGCCATGAAAATACATAGAGGAAACGTAAGTACTTATTACTAAATGAAGAAACTGATCTGGAAAGGCTACATACTATAAGATTTTAACTATATGACATTTTGGAAAAAGCAAAACTATGGAGATAGTAAAAAAAAAAAGATCAGTGGTTGCTAGGGGGTGGGGAGAGGGAGGGATGAACAGGCAGAGCACAGAGGATTTATAGAGCAGAGAAACTATTTTGTTAGATACTTTAATGGTGGATACGTGTCATTATACACATGTCAAAACACAAAGAATTTGCAACATCAAGAGTGAACCCAAATGTAAACTGTGGACATTGGGTGATTATGATGTGTCCCTGTAGGTTCGTCAATTGCAGCAAGTGTACCACTCCCATGGGGAATGTTAACAAGGAGTATGCTGTGCATGTGTAGGGGCAGGGGACACAGAGTCCACTAAAAAAATTTTAGATAAACTAAGGCTGCTTCCATCTCTACTCTGCTGACTCAAGCAAGATGCTATATGTACATATTTTATGGAAATTTTTATGAAAAGATGTAATAGAATCAAATCTCTTAATGGACATTGATAGCAAACATTTACCAGACAATAATTTGACACCACTATGCTGAACCAATTAACACCAGTCTCTCAGAATGTTGTGCATGATACCTTGTTCCTTTTCCTAAACTATTTAATAACACATATGCCAATGGTGAAAATAAAATACAAAATTTAAGAACGACTGACATTGGCTGTGAACTTTGTAGTTTATAAAACGCTTTCACATTAACATCTCATTTGATCCTCTCTACAACCTCCCTCTAGAAAAAGGTGGGAATAAACAAAAACAAGCAAGCAAAACCTTCGTTTTGAAGACCTTAGGAATTAGCCCAAGGTCTTATGACTGGTAGATGGTTGAGGTGAGATTCAAGGCAAGGCCTTCTGGCCATAACACACCATTCCTTCTTCTTTCTGCCTCTCTGTCCCTATGACTTGACACATAAAAAATGCTAGAAAGTGTCACATCTGTACCACCGGGGAGACTCTATGTGAAACAATAGTTTCAAGGAGGGTCATCTTTTCAGAAACTGCAATCACAAAGGATGCATTCTGTACTTTAAATTTTGTAATTCCAGCCTAGGCAACATAGGGAGACCCTGTCTCTACAAAACATCTTTAAAATAAAATGATATAATATAATATAGTATAACATGGTATGATATAATATAATATAGTATAATATGGTATGATATAATATAATATTTTATGTTATATTTTCCCATTGTGTTGAAGAAAATGTTTAAGGTGAGCTCTTTTCCTGTCTTTCTCAAAAAGGTATGGCAGGATCGTCATTTACTTGCTATCCTGCCTTGGTGTTGGCATCACTGGGGTTGTGGTGGCCTTTGCACCAAACTTCCCTGTGTTTGTGATCTTCCGCTTCCTGCAAGGTGTATTTGGAAAGGGGACGTGGATGACTTGCTACGTGATTGGTAAGACATTCTTACACCATCTTCTCTATTTGGAAACTAGGGCCAGATGGCCAACAAATGCTAGTTAATCAACCTTCCTCTTCCTCATGTGTCCTTTAACAAAGGAGGTTTCACTGCAGCTACAGTAATTATTTCTGCAGATGGGAGAGCTCAGAGGTAGGATTCTGCGTGCTTTAGAAACTAAAATACCACCTTACTTTGGGAGCCAAATATAGAATATTATAAAGCACTGGGGCAAACTACTTTTATGTACTTCTATACTGTTATAATATGGTTTCTAGCTTTGCTTTATAAGAAATTAATTTTTATAAAATCTCAGTAGCTTCTTGAGGCATTTTTGAGGCATTTTTAAAGCATTTTCTCTGCACTGTGTTATGTGATACAGTTTGAGATTACTTTCCTGTGTTGCCAACTCTCCTCTTTCTGTACAAGTGGGAAACTTTTTACTATGGGAGAAATATGTTCTAAAAATGAGAAGTTCATTTGTGACCCTTGGATACCTTCTATAGCCAGAAAGTTTGACCTTCTGGTGATGGAAGAAAGAAAAAGTTCACTTTACTTTTTTCTCATGTCCCTTGGGAAAGCCCTGGCTACTCCTTTTGGTTCCATTTCTAGCTCGGGACCAGCCACTTACTTTAAGAGTAGTGGTGGATTTCTGACCAGGAAAATGTGAATTCTCATCTTAGATTATTGCTGCAGATCTTTGCACTTCCACTCTCCTCTGTCACTGCTATACAATCTCCAAGCAGTGCGCATTTTGGAGACCCCTGAAGACCTTTCTGTGAGTGGGAGAAGGAGAGAAGATGATTAGAGGGATTGGTTGTCACTGTCTGGAACAGAAAGAGTAACATTGGAAGGCAAGGCATTTTTAAGGAGACAGCCTAGGTGAATCTTCAAAGTTGTGATCTGAGGGCAACAATAAAGTAGCCTATCCCAGGATAATCAGAATATGAGAAACCAATTAGTGGGAAGGGGCAGGAAAGGAAAAGATTTCAGCAATAAAATTTCCCACGTGATTTTTAGAGCATATCATGTCAATGAAAAGTACAACACTGTGGAGAGAATTATCATTTAATAGAAGTTGTCTTGTGATAACGAAAAGTCTTTGTAGAGTCTTATATTTATAATGAATCTTCTAAGGAGACTAGAATGTGCATATCTCTAGAGATACAGTGATAAAATGTAGCCATCTTAACATATTTACGTTTTGATAATTACAATTACCTTTTAAAATAATCATCACTGAAGCTTTCCTAAAACCAACACAGATATTCTTCGTATTTCCCTACTGTACCCAGAAGAGTGCTGGTCTGGGTGCATAAGAGGAACATGGCAAGTGCCTGTGATAAATGGCAGAGGTGAGAGTGGGAGAAAAGCATTTAGTATCAAGAAGGACACCTCCATCCTTTCTGCAAGTGTGGAAGCCTCCGTATCTGAGTGCTAGCGTGTTCTAGCAATGCTGATGGATGTAACAGGTGTAACATCTCTGTATTTGTTTGTTTATTTTGGAGCTGACCTTGTGCTTCTGTGACCTCTTGTGTTTGTTTTCCTTTAGTGACAGAAATAGTAGGTTCGAAACAAAGGAGGATTGTGGGAATCGTGATTCAAATGTTCTTTACCCTTGGAATCATAATTCTCCCTGGAATTGCCTACTTCATCCCCAACTGGCAAGGAATCCAGTTAGCCATCACGCTGCCCAGCTTTCTCTTCCTCCTTTATTACTGGTAATGTGGTTTTGGTTATCATCATATTTATACTGATTCTGCAGAAATTAGACTCCAAACCGACAAGAAAATGAAAGCAATAAAGGAAATTTTCAAACATCTCTAAAATGGCTACATGCTTTGAGAATTTTTAGAGAATTTTAGGATTTAAAGAGAGTATTTGTTGATGATTTTATTAATAATTGTGAAGAAAAATGAATTAATAAAATACCAGAACACAAAATTTTAAGTAGGGTACTGCATTATGTTTTGTTTTGTAATAAATAGCTTCATGAAAACTATAAGGCAACAAACCATATCTGCCAGTATTTCAACATGCAAGTTAAATGCAATGAAGTCTATTTGTTTCTCTGTGTGTTCTATAAAGCAAATGAATATTACTCAGAAATTCTCTGAGGAATAAGGAAATGTTAAGAGCATCAAAAAATTACATTATCAAAAAGCAACAGAAAAGCATTTGACTTTTGTTGTTGCTGTTTTGAGATGGAGTCTCTCTGTTGCCCAGGCTGGAGTGCAGTGGTGCGATCTCGGCTCACTGCAACCTCTGCCTCTCAGATTCAAGTGCTTCTCCTGCCTCATCCTCCCCAGTAGCTGGGATTACAGGCATGCACCACCACACCCAGCTAATTTTTGTATTTTTAATAGAGACAGAGTCTTACCATGTTGGCCAAGCTGGTCGCAAACTCCTGACCTAAAATGATCCACCCACCTCGGCCTCCCAAAAGGCTGGGATTACAGGCGTGAGCCACCACACCCAGCCAGCATTTGATTTTTATTGGAATGAACATGTTTTAATGATTCTTCTAATTTAATTTTAATATATGGGCAAGTCAGTTTACATAAATCAGATTCCTAAGCTTTTCTTAATATTTACTAAATCCCAATTCTTTTCGTATATGGAATCAATATATTGTAAGATAGCCTGGTTTTGCAAGAGCAATGTCATGTTGATTATTTTGATGAGCAGTGATCCAATTATCAAGCTAGCATTTTTCCCCATCCATTATAACCTTGCAGGAATAATCTGTATTTCAGGGACCTATTATCAACTCTTATTGACTCCTAAATGTATATCTAATTGCAAGATCCATTTTGATAGAAAAACTCAAGGCAATAGATTTTAGCGTTTGAAATTCCTAGACATAACTCACAATAGCCTCCTTCTTTGCCAGGGTGGTCCCTGAGTCTCCCCGTTGGCTGATTACTCGGAATAAAGGAGATAAAGCATTACAGATCCTGAGACGCATTGCTAAGTGCAATGGGAAATACCTCTCATCAAATTACTCAGAGGTAATTTCTTTTAGTATGAGTAACAAATATTGCTAAAGCTGGTGAATTGATTTTGTTGCCGCTTGTGTACTTAATGTTGCTTCTTAAATTTATATACAAAATATGCATATTATATATATATATATGTATGTATGTATATATGTATACACACACACACACACTACCAAACATCTGGGAAATCATTTTCAGTTTGACTTAACTGAAAAAAAATCTAGGGAAAAATCATAGGACATATTAAAGAAGAAATGATTATGAAGCTCTATTAGCATTATAGGCAAGGTTAATTGATCATTTCAGTACATATTTTAATAATTGCACCAAGTTACTTGAATTATTATACTTTACTTACTGTAAGCCCCATAATATTGAATCATTCATCTTGATTGTACAAACTGTAAAACTTTTTTTGACTTTTAATTTAAATCTTTAAGTTTGTCCCTGAAAAAAATCTGTTTATTCATACCAGAGCTTGAGCAGTAATGTAATATTTCAGCCTCTAAACTCCTATATGCTGGTCTTTCTCCCTTTCTTCTTTTCTTCCTCCATTTCTTCCTTCTTCCAAGAAAGGCTTTTTGGATGCCTCTGCATCAGTGTACCAAGAAATAGGGGAGGGCCGGGTGTAATGGCTCACTCCTATAATCCCAGTGCTTTGGGAGGCTGAGGTGGGAGGATTGCTTGAGCCTAGAATTCTAGACCAGCCTGGGCAACATAGCAAGACCCCATCTCTACAAATAGAAAGTTTTAAAAACTATGTGGGCATGGTGGCATGCACCTGTTGTCTCAGCTACTCAGGAGGCTGAAGCAGGAGGATCATTTGAGCCCAGGACTTTGAGACTGCAGTGAGCCATGATCACACCACTGCCCTCCAGCCTAGGAGACAGATCAAGATGCTGTCTCTAAAAAAGATTTAAAAAAAATGAAATGGGACAAAAATTAAAAGCTTTTGCCCTTTGGAATATTTGATATGCACTTGAGGATATAACATATATTTAAAGCAACTCGTAAATAATTAGAGAATAGCATATAAAGAAAAATATGATGATGTTTTAGCTCCAAAGACTAAGTGACTACAGAATAACAGAAAGGTTGTTATAAAAGGAATGTTAGAGAAGAATTTTTGGATGATATGAATCTTGATTTAAGACTAGGTTGTCAACATTGTTTTCTTCATAGCATTCAGTTTGATTTCACAGGAACCTTCTGATAAGAACGTTCTGAGAAGAACTGGGTTTTGGGGCTGGGTGCGGTGTCTCACGCCTGTAATCCCAGCACTTTGGGAGGCCAAGGCGGGTGGATCACCTGAGGTCAGGAGTTCAAGACCAGCCTGGCCAACATGGTGAAACCCCATCTCTACTAAAAAATAGAAAAATTAGCGGGGTGTGGTGATGAGCACCTGTAATTCCAGCTACTTGGGAGGCTGAGGCAGCAGAATCACTTGAACCCAGGAGGCAGAGGTTGCAGTGAGACAAGATTGCCCCACTGCATACCAGCCTGAGCAAAAAGAGTGAAACTCTGTCTAAAAAAGAACTGAGTTTTGTTGGTTGTATTGTCCCCTCCCCAGCCCCTGAAGCTTGGTCATGTATATTTGGATTTCTGCCTTCTTCCTCTCTCTTATATTAAGTGGCAAGCAGTAGGCTCTTTTCCAAAGGTTTCAACAGTTGTCACTGGTGCAATGGTGCAAGTACGTTAATGATGTACCTTGAGGTTTACAGATCATAAAATGTGTGGTAAAGATAAAGCATGATCTTTTTAAACCACTATGATTAGTCCATCCTTGTTACTCTTTGAGTGAGCACATTTGAGCTGTGTGTTCCTTTTAGGGAAAAATAATATACCCCTGTTTCCCAGTTTGCACTCATCCATTGTCTATAGTCCTCATAGCCAGGTCAAAGATCTGATAATTTGTATTCAATTTTAATCATCCGGTGAATAATCTCTGCTCTTTTGCACACATAGTCCAGAGGTAAGCATGTATATGATCTACATCAAGGTTTTGATCTTGATTTAAAGGTCTAAATATAGAAATATATTTAGGAATACAGAATATAGAAAAAACAAATACAGAAGGGAATATAGAAAAATAGGATCATAGAAAATAAATAGGAATAAAGAAAGGAATATATAAAAATAGGAATATATAAAGTGTTCTAGAAAAATAGGCATCTAGAAAGGAATACAGAAAAATAAGAATATAGAAAGGAATATAGAAAAATAAGAATATAGAAAAGAATCTAGAAAGGAATATAGAAAAAACAGCTGTGTGCTGGTAGCTTGTGAAATATAATGTTGGATTAACCAGGCATGTCATGTGTGATAGTGAGTATCACTGAGAGATGAGTCTGATTCCCCGAAGCAGCTGCTGTTACACATCCCATGAGTGTACAGTTTAGCACTGCTCCCACAGACCCACTGACCCAGCTTTATTCATGAGCACTGTAGAGATCATGACAACAGGTAAGTAGTTCAATGTTCCACATGGCTGTGCTTATGAGAGATCATGAACTATGGGATCCAGTGGCTTCCAAGTCATTTTAATTTTAATATGGAAATTTCCAAACATACTCAAAAATACAAAAATAGTTTAATGAATCTCTATGCATATCCCTCAGCTCCAACAGTTACCAACTCCTGATCAATCTTAGTTTTTCTATACTCTGCCTAGTTTCCCTATCCACTGAGTAGGAATCAATCCAGCCATCATAGCATTTCATCTTGTAATATTTTCCTCTAAAGTAGGAACACATAGATATCTCGAACTATGTGTGCACTATCTTCAGGACACTGCTGAAGGAGGAGCAAGAACTATTCCTGTGGTTCTTAAAATTCAATACAAGTAATCACACCTTTGATCCACCTGTGGGGACTGATCCCTCTTGTGGGAGCAAAGATGGGGCCGTGGTATATAAAATATAAAACTAATATCAATGTCATTGTCCTAAGAAAAATAACCACGATTCCTTAATATCAAGTCAGTGTTCTACTTCCCTGATTGTCCTACAATGTTTCACCGTGTCTATGTGCATTAGACTCCTCCTGAAGTTATGGATTATGAATTGTTGATCTCTTTGGGTTTAATTCATAGATTCCTGCCCTTTTTCATTTCATTCCAACTTTGGGAATAAAAAAAATCCTGGGGTTTTTCTCCTGAAGAATTTCCACAGTCGAAATTTTGTTGATTATATCTGTAGGATCCTTTAACACGTTTCTCTGTCTTTTATATTCCCTGTCAATTGGTAGTTAGATCTAGAGCTTAATCAAGTTCAAGTTTAATATTTCTGGCAAGACTACTTCATAAGTGGCTTAGTACATTTCCATTGAGAGATACCTGGTGGCTGCTTGTCTCTTCTTTTGGAACATTACTTGCCACTGATAATCACTGCCTGGATTTACTAACTTATCAGAGGTTGCCAAATGACAATATTCTCATCTTATCATTACTTCTTCATTTATTGCTGCAGTGCTTAAATAAAGACCAATTTCTCCCATCAACTCTTGGTGACCCTGAGATATAGCTCATATAGGAAAGATAAGACATATGCATCATTTTTTCTTTTCCAAATAATAAATTGGCTCCCTACATCCTCCCAAAGTGATTAATGAGTTGAGTGTGTTTATTTAAACATAGTTTATATGTTTCAATCCTTTGCAGTTGCATTAGTCTGTTCTCACACTGCTATAAAGAACTGCCCAAGACTGGGTAATTTATAAAGGAAAGAGGTTTAGTTGACTCACAGTTCTGCAGGGCTGGGGAGGCCTCAGGAAACTTACAATCATGGCAGAAAGGGAAGTAAACACGTGTTTCCTTACATGGCGGCAGGCAGGAGAAGTGCCAAGCAAAGGGGAAAGCCCCTTATAAAACCATCAGATCTCATGAGAATTCACTCACTATCATGAGAACAACATGAGGGTAACCATCCCCATGATTCAATTACCTCTCACTGGGTTCCTCCTATGACACATGGGGATTATGGGAATTACAATTCAAGATGAGATTTGGGTGGGGACACAGCCAAACCATGTTAACAGTTATTTTGGTGAGTACCCTTTCGGATGCTCAAATTGCTCCATCTTTGGGCACACGCAGCTTATCCAGAGTCTGCCACCCTCTAGTAGCTTCTGAATACCTCCTTGCTCTTTAGCACGATGAGATTTTCCAGTCTCATCTTGTAAGTTCCAGTCTCACACATGGAATCACCTATTTCTCCAAGGGAGCTTTGGTTTTTGAAACATATGTCTTCAAACCGAACCTACCCATCTTTAATCTTTTTAATTGTACAGCGTAAGCAGAAAAGCAAAGTGTTACCTTCAAGAGAAGGATTAAACATTTAAGTTTAAAACACCTTGCTAAAAGCGGAATTCAGCCACATTATGGGCCACGTCATAGTTTTCCATCTCAAAGGTCCTTATGTCCCCACAAGCACCATCCTGGGCAGAAAACCTCTTCGTGATGATGCAGAAGGACTGGCCAGCAGGGTAGGCACTGTACTTGAACTCCAACCCCAAAAATCACAGCAGGATTCCATTACAGGTTTTGTGCAATGACAAGTATGACCAGTATAAATTACTCATATTTTGTGATTCAAATACATACTGTCCGTGTCTATGTTAGCATAGCCTTGAAACTGTATGTTTACACAGTTACTTTCACATTAACCCACATCTCTCTCTCTGGATACAGTCTCCAGGATGTTCAGACCTACGACTGAAGTTCCCAGCAATCTCTTTTTACTTTTCACAGAATCTGTCTTCAGTAACTTCTGACTTTTAGAAGAAGTTATCACTGTGTAAATGACCTCATCCTTCACGACCTCTCCAATTCCCACCTCATTCTCAGGGTGCCCATTATAGGGTGCGGAGAAGGTTAGAATGGATTTGAAAGAATGTGGTTGGATTCAAAGAAGCCCTAGGAGACCCAACAAGTCAGCATTGTTCTCTTGTGAAAAGAACCACCTGCCAACCCCAGCCTACTCCATTGCTGACATCAGAGGATCAGGTATATTTAGGAGAAGCTAAGGACCTAGCTTAAATCTACCCAAGGATATTCCATATTACAGATAAGCTAAATTCACTATAAACTAAGATTACACCAATCCCCAGAGCTTTAGTGAGTGAAGGGAAAATATGAGAGGAAAATAGTATGATAGATTTGATCCAACATTGAACCAGGTGCATTTTGAGGGTTGTTTATCCTGTAAATCATCTCAGTTACAGTTCACATGGATGTTACTCATTTCATGGGTAGGCAAACTCTGTCTCTGCCTCACTTGTTCCTAGGCTTCCATTTGCCAAGGTTTCTGGCTGGCCTCTGGCTTTGTTGAAGAGATAGCTAGCACTAGCAGGGAGAAATACAGGTGATCAGGGTCCAGGCTCTCTGAACATACAAACAGTATAACTGTTGTTCACTAAAAGGAAAAATCCCAAAATCAAAAACCAATGCAAAACAGTGAAGTGGCTTGAGCTCCTAGGAGGTTAAGTAGAAATTAAAGAGAATCAGTGGATGGGTAGAATTTTAAGCAGTAGGTAGTTACCCAATGTAGAAGGAGGATTAGCTTAGACACCTAGTCTGGTGGTTCTCAGCCTTTCAGCATTTGCATACGATAATTTTTAAGGCTTACTTAAAAAAAAAAACAAATTATGGGTAAGTCTACAATAATGGTAGCACAGGCACAGCTACAGCATGACAGTGTCTCACAATGTCTTCAGGAGCATCCACAATCATCCACTGACCCCAGAGAGCATGTCAAGGATGAGAACTGCTTTCTGCCCTGGCCACACCCTCTGTTTTGCTCATAATGCAAAGTTCTTTTACAGTGCAGTAAATGTGAAATTTTCCTTTGGTATTAGTTAGACATTATTCCTGCTTGTTACTTGTAGTGCCCTGTTTCTTGCCTTACACCTGGTCACTAACCACTCAATTCAACTTTTCACTCTCATGATAGACAAGTAATAGTACTGTGTGCAAGTGTGAATAATGGATGGAGTAACAATGCTTATCTGAGGATATGGCCATTGCCCCAGGTACTGAATTGGTGTGCTTGTCAAAATAAAAAAGAATGGGCAAGTACTTCAGAGTGTCCACACTTCTGGTGGTAGTAGACTTGGTCTATTTGTGAGTAATGGAGAGCTGGGATTGTTTCTAAGTAAGCATGAACTGCTAATATCTGTGATAAATTGTATTAATCCTCTCAGCTATTCACTTCCTCTTTGTAAGAGGATTTTACATCCCATTCCCACCCATTGCCAGATGACTGACAGCAGTATCTCTCTGTGGGCAATATACTTCCCCGCCCAGTGTCAGGCTTGGCCACCTGACTTGATTGCGCCCAAGGAGCAGAAGTGGCAGAATATCAATTCAGGGCAGAAGCTTTGAGAGGCATCATGAATTCCTGACAGCCCTCTTGCTCCTTCTGTCTGCCACAAGAACAGCAGATCCCAAATCAGTGCTGTTCCTTCAGGGTGGGTCTCAGAAGGAGAGCTGCAGCCTGGAGCAGAGCTGCAGCAGCTGACCTACAGCTGCTGTATGGGACATGGCCAAGAAAAAGCTGTTTCCCCAGTAAACTACTGCTCAATGTGTCTGCATGTACTACAGAGTTTTGGGGGTATCTGTTCTTGCAGCCAAATCTAGCTAATGCAATTGGTCATATTACTAGTTCAACTGCCAGAGTAGGGTTCAACACATTCTTTGGTGATGCAGAAGGTATCTGATTGTGGTAGATTAAATTACTGTTTGGAGAGATTCACATTTTCCCTCATTTCCAAGGGATGAAAATACTTCCTGGGTCTATAAATGTTGGGCATGGCAATGATATTGTTTTGGCCTCATGATAGGTGCAGTGGACTTCCTGCCCTTTGATGTTGGGGTTGACCATGAGACCTGCTTTGGCCAATGGCAGGTTGCTAGATGTGATGCAATAGAAGCTTGAAATGTGCTTTTGTGGTTGGGTTTTATCTCTGCACCTCAGCCATCACCATGAAGAGAAAATTCCCAGGCTTACCTATGGACCCCAAAGGAGGCTGAGAGACATTCAGAATGGAGCTGACCTAGCAAAGCTTCCTCGAACCTACACTAGCAGGCCCCAGCCAGCCCACAAACACATGAGATAAATGAATGCTTACTATTCTATGCTGCTAAGATCGATGGCTCTTATGCAGCATTATTTATCAATAGCTCTGATGGTAAAGTGTCAACTTGATTGGATTGAAGGATGCCTAGATAGCTGGGAAAGTATTGTTTCTGGGCATGTCTAGGAGGGTGTTGCCAGAGGAGATTCACATTTGAGTCAGTGGACTGGGAGAGGAAGCCTCCCCTCAATGTGGGTGAGCACCACCCAGTTGGCTGCCAGTGTGGCTTGAACAAAGCAGGCAGAAAAAGGTGGGATAGGATGTCTTGCTGAGTCTTCTAGCTTTCATCGTTCTCCTGGGCTGGATGCTTCCTGCCCCTGGACATCAGACTCCAGGTTCTTCTTGCACTTACATGAGTGATTTGCCAGGGGCTCTCGGGCCTTTGGCCACATACTGAAGGCTGCACTGTTGGTTTCCCTACTTTTGAGGCTTTTGGACTCAGACTGAGTCACTCCTGGCTTCCTACCTCCTCAGCTTGCAGACAACCTATCGTGGGACTTCACCTTGTGATCGTGTGAGCCAATTCTCCTAATAAACTCCCTTTCATAGATATGTAGATCCTATCAGTTTTGTCCCTCTAGAGAACCTTGACCAATATAATAGCTGACCGTGTCAACACTGAGTGAGCAGCCACTGTCACTGTACTGACCTGGATGTTGCAGCTACACAGGTAGTAACTGTGGCAGCAGTTTTGGTTTCCTTTTTACTCCCAGGATCTTAAAGGCCTTTATCCTAAAGATCCCTCTCCTCTGCCCCCAACTGCCCATACCTCCCGTTTTTGTATGGGATATACTCATAGAGAATAGTAGGTTACAGTTCTAGCTAACAAGAAGTCTCTGATACTACAGAACTGAATATGCCCATATTTGTTAGTGATATTTATCCTATACTGGCGCAATAAACCCATAAGCTTTGATCGTAGTTTCCTTATTTTTTGGATACACTTATGTATTGTTTATAGCGAATCTACTGCTTTTAAAATTAAACATTAGATGTTATATCAATAATGTTCACACATAAACATGCTTGAGGCAGTTCCCATGGTGGTATGTTTATGTGACATCAGGAACGGAATTTGAGCTTTCCAATTCCAAAGGGATTCCTTTAGGCCCATCATCAATATAAATGATACCATTGTTTGAAATATTTCCAAAATAGAAAAAATTAAAACCTCATTAGAAAGTGTCTTACTGATTTTTTTATTACCTTAGTTGTCAGGGAGACTTCTAGACCTTAATAGCTACCGTCTTTTCTATAATTTAATGAGCAGTCACACAAACACCAATATTGCTACAGAAAGGGACTTTCCAGCTTTGGGAATATCTGTTTCTGACATTTCCTTTCAAAGGGGATTTTTATAAACATAATTTTTCTTCTTCCAAAAGAGGAACCACACTATGATTCCAACTTCCATGGAGCCCATTGGGGATGGTGGTATTTCAGTTCAATTAGGGTGCTGTCTTTGTTAACTGTTGTGTTTAGTTGTGATCTCAGACTTCAGATTTGAAATCTCTCTTCGGGGAATTCATTTCAAAAGATCCAGATAACATAGTTTAGGCACATGGAGTATCTGAGGGGTCTCTAGGGCAGTCCAGTGTTGGAATGAGAAAGATGTGAGTCTCAAAAACAAAGAAAGTCTCAAAAACAGTTATTGGAAAGAAAGTCACTGGGAACCCATCCAGCACTTTCTCCTGACAGGGCTGTCTTCCTCCTCTCACTTTACAGGATGAATGGTGCCAATTCTACCAGCAAAGCCTTCATCTTTAAAATGACTCATAAAAATGGTAACTGTAGTATGTGTACCATCACACTCACTTTAACTTAGAATATGCTTGAATGCATACAAATATGTCAGGACACTGGACATACTCAACACGGAATGGAACTTTGTAGCCAATAATTAATTTAATAATACTTCCTAGTTTTAAAAATAGCCTGAGTTCTAGAAATGGTGTGTATTTAAATGGATTTGTTTACTTTCCATGTCTTTAACTCTTTGAAAACAAGACTATATCGCATAAAATGAGAAAACTGTTCATGCTACAGTGAAATAGCCATAAAGACTGTACCAGTAAACAGTTCCATCCACAGCATGTCAAGACCCCCAACTTCCTTTCTCAAGCATGGTGCCCAGCACTCATTTCCTTCCCCAAATGGAAACTCAGCCTGGCGTCGCTCAGGTCAGTGGGCTGTCATTCAACACCGAAAGATATTGAGGGAAGGATGTTCTCCTACACCTTTAATTGAAATGGAAATTCAATTTAAAGGTGCTTTAAAGAATGAGATTGCAGCCTTGGAGCAGGCTAGGCAGACTTCTGGGATGCCTCATCAGACAGCAGCATTTTGCACAAGGAACTATGGTGAGCCAGGGCCTTTCCCCCTACTCACCCAAACTCATCTTCCAGATTTCCTCTGGGAAAATAAATAATTGGGTCATGCCTTTATCAAAATGTTAACTATCTCTGCTGTACAAGTTAGGGCTTGAAAACTATTCATCAGAACTGGGAAAGGAAAGCATTCCACATTATGGTCCCATAAACTTCCTGCATTCAGTCCTTGCAATCAATTCTGGTGTCTGAGGACATATTACTAAAGAGTGAGTGTATTTACAGAAGCCAGGACAACAGAGGGACTCAGGCAGTGGCCAGCAGGGTGGCCAACTGTCCTTGTTTGCCCAGGGCCGGGGAGTTGGGAGTTTCAGAGTTAACACCAAAAAATGTCTCAGGCAAACTGGGTAGAGCTGTTCCCTCCATGACTGGGTCAGTCCTCATCTCCCCAGTTATGCTCAGAGGAAGATTCCAAAGGTCTACACTTGCAGGCGTCACAAGTCCTCCCTGCCCATCCCATGGGCCCTGATGCCTAGAAGAAGACATGGGATTCCCGCCTGGCTGGAGGATGGGTCTGGCATCTGCTTGCCAGCCGTTCCCGGGATTGGGGGCAGGTTGCTGAGCCTGTCTAGTTGCCTGCCAGGCTTCCTCTTTCTTCCCGCACCCCTTTCTCTGCAGAGCCTCATGTCTACCTGGTTCTTCATCTGGTCCTGAGTCCTTGCCCATTCTACTGTGGCTCTGGCCCTGCTTCATTCCTGCCTGATTCATCCTCAGAAGGCAGGTTTCTGTCCTGTCCCTACACATCCATGGCCTTAAAGCAAGATGCTGATGCTGTCTTGATGGCTGGACCTGCCCTTCCTAGAGACGGCTGCTGCCAACCCATTTCCCAGACAAGTACCCAGGCCACAGACAGCAGGGCCAGCCACGGAAAACACAAAGCCCTTTTTTCCCTAGCTAGCCTCTCCATGTGGAGGAACAAGTCCTATTGCTTGGTGGAGAGCCAAATCCCTTTCCTTTCTCACTTACTCTTCTCTCACTGCTACTAGGATCCTGGCAAACCACACAGGCAGGTCCATGTGGCTTATGACACAGGAGTTCTGAGCTTTGCGACATGACATTGGCAACTGCTCAGTTATCCGTGATTAGTTATGAATCTAAATGCGTGGGCTTCCCCCTTTTCCTTCTCAAAGGCTGAGCTTCCCCTTGCCCTTTAGGAGCAAAAGTCTTCCCCTTTCTACTCCAGCACTCCTTGGTAGGCAGAGAAGCATTTACTTCTTCCCTGCCTACCCTGAGCCCCGGCAGTATTACAAACAAAAGTAAAAAGTAAAACACAAGGCAAAACTCATCGGCCACACAGGCTTGTTTTATTCCATTAATATTGGTTGTTCTCTTTTTTGGGAGTTGTGTAGGCATCTAATTTGATTATTTTAGTTATGTGTCCCTCTCTAATAGAAAAGAGGAGTGAGTTTGCCTGTCCTTTTTCCGTTTCAAGCGTCTGCTGGGGAAGGGCCTTCTGATACCCTCTCTGGAATCCTTCCACTCTATCAGTGTGAGGGAAGAGGCTCAGCTTCTTCATGTATTTTGCTCCTTTGCCATTTGGTCCATTCGTGTGTTTTCAGCAAAACCAGTTTCCACAATCCAAATTACTGTGCTTCTCGACTGTGGATAAATGAGAAAATACTCCTCTCTGTGAACGCGCTCCTTTGTGGAGACAGTAATGAGTACAACTTCCAGAGCTCTGCGCAGCCAGCAACCCTGGCAGGAGTCCCCGTATTATTCATAACCCAGAGCTGTGTTGCCATGGCAGTACTGCTTGCTAGACCTTGGACCCACCGGGAAAATTATCTTTTTTCATAAAATAATCCTAAGAAGAGAGATGTGGCTTGAGGAGCAGATGAAATTCATTTAAATTCCGCAGCACTAGATTGAACATTGATGTACACAGATGTGCCCCTTTGACATAGATGAAGCTGGAGGAAATTGTACGAAAAAGTAAGTGAGAAAACACATTGTCATTCAATCTCTTGAGGTCCCATCCAGGAAGATGATAAAAAAGGTATCAGGTGCTGGATTTTCATGGAATCAATCCTGCTTTCCCTAGAAAGAATTAAAATTAAGATCCATCTCATAAATGGGTGGATGAACACCTGGGTTGTGTTGGCATAGCAACACTTCTTCATGTGGGGGCTGATGGCGGGACCCACCCACTCATACAAACAGCATGAGGCCCATGCAACGCAGAGATGGCTAGATTACTTGGTCTGGAAAAAATAAGATGGGCCTGCTCTGTTTTCTTTTTTCTCTGAATTTGGTGCCATTTGAGAGAAGGAAATAGAATTTCATATACAGAAAGGCAAACACATTGAGACAAAGTCTTTGTAAGGTGTCTGAATAAAGGAGGTGTTAATTGGTGATGTAGTCCTTTTATCCTTTGCAGGAGAAGGACTTAGATGATGTTAGGGAAAACAGCCAGAACCAAGGATCTTTTTCTGCTACAGGAATCTTTTGTGTAACAGCAAAACTATGTCACCTTCTTTTTTTTTAAAATTATACTTTAAGTTCTAGGGTACATGTGCACAACGTGCAGGTTTGTTACATATGTATACATGTGCCATGTTGGTGTGGTGCACCCAGTAACTCGTTATTTACATTAGGTATATCTCCTAATGCTTTCCCTGCCCCCTTCCCCCACCCTGCAACAGGCCCCGGTGTGTGATGTTCCCCTTCCTGTGTCCAAGTGTTCTCATTGTTCAATTCCCACCTATGAGTGAGAACATGCGGTGTTTGGTTTTTTGTTCTTGCGATAGTTTGCTGAGAATGATGGTTTCCAGCTTCATCCATGTCCCTACAAAGGACATGAACTCATCCTTTTTTATGGCTGCATAGTATTCCATGGTGTATATGTGCCACATTTTCTTAATCCAGTCTATCATTGTTGGACATTTGGGTTGGTTCCAAGTCTTTGCTATTGTGAATAGTGCCACAATAAACATACGTGTGCATGTGCCTTTATAGCAGCATGACTTATAATCCTCTGGGTATATACCCAGTAATGGGATGGCTGGGTCAAATGGTATTTCTAGTTCTAGATCCTTGAGGAATCGCCACACTGTCTTCCACAATGGTTGAACTAGTTTACAGTCCCACCAACAGTGTGAAAGTGTTTCTATTTCTCCACATCCTCTCCAGCACCTGTTGTTTCCTGACTTTTTAATGATCGCCATTCTAACTGGTGTGAGATGGTATCTCATTATGGTTTTGATTTGCATTTCTCTGATGGCCAGTGATGATGAGCATTTTTTCATGTGTCTGTTGGCTGCATAAATGTCTTCTTTTGAGAAGTGTCTGTTCATATCCTTCACCCACTTTTTGATGGGGTTGATGGTTTTTTCTTGTAAATTTGAGTTCTTTGTAGATTCTGCATATTAGCCCGTTGTCAGATGAGTAGATTGCAAAATTTTCTCCCATTCTCTAGGTTGCCTGTTCACTCTGATGGTAGTTTCTTTTGCTGTGCAGAAGCTCCTTAGTTTAATTAGATCCCATTTGTCAATTTTGGCTTTTGTTGCCATTGCTTTTGGTGTTTTAGACATGAAGTCCTTGCCCATGCCTGTGTCCTGAATAGTATCGCCTAGGTTTTCTTCCAAGGTTTTTATGGTTTCAGGTCTGACATTTAAGTCCATCTCGAATTAATTTTTGTATAAGGTGTAAGGAAGGGATCCAGTTTCAGCTTTCTACATATGTCACCTTCTTTAGTGATGAACATGGAGGGTAAGCAGACAGGGAATCCTGGATGTTCTTGTTAACACATTCCTGTCTCCTAGCCGCTGTAACCTCAGCCCCGGAGCTGACAAAAGAATCTGTCCCAGTGGGCCACAGATCCTAGGGACTATGGAGTTATTGCAAAGATCCACAAACCATTAGCAACCAAGCCTTGTCTGTTGAATGAATTAATACATCTTGGATTAAAAAAATGTACTTTCTTCAGATAAAATTAAATACAGTTAGAATTAATAACCAATAATAAATTGAAAGGTGTTATTAAATCATAGTAAATTTGTGTCATTATGTGGTCTCAAAGAACAGAAGTGAAGAGCACAATTCCTGTCATGTGGGCAATCTTTAAATTTTTTTGACATTAATCAGACATCCTCATACTCAAAAAGGATGAGTCACTGTAAGCACAAATAAGGTGTCTCTACCTGTTGCTGAGAGTCTTGACATACACAAACTTCATGACAACTTCCAGGATCCCTTCATTTCTTTCATTCAATAAAATACACTTGAGTTCATTATATTTTTATCTTCCACTGACCTTAGGGACGAATTCTACATGTTAAGTAGGGTGGATTGAGTGCTTTGACTCCCAACTGCCTACTGTCTCTCAAAGGTGAATAGGATGGGTTGAGTACCACGGTTCCCAGTTGCCTGTCTCTCAAAGATGAATCTTGGCCTTTTCTGGCTTACATTTCAGAGCCAACACATGACAAATAGTTTAGATCTTGAGGAAGACTGAGGAAGGCTTATGGAATACTCAGCACAATTATTTTTATGGCACAGAGTGAAATAGAGATTGAATACTTACACACGTTTTGATTAGTATGTGTGTTCCGCCAGGCTTACACACTTCTCTTTGAGATCTGATCTAGACACATTTTTCCAAAGACATTACAGGTATTCCCTCTGCAGTTCATAACAGTTTATGCACTGCATTGATACAGGCTGCTCTCAAGTTAGCAGGGGACAGGTTTTTGATGTCAACTGAGTGAAATATAGTATCAACTTCATGTAGGGTTGCTTGCTGCCATCCCCTTTCTTTCCACAATTCTGTAAACAACTTGGTACATTTTGTTGTCTAGAAATAGCCAACCACTAAATTTAAACAGGTTGAGTATTAAATTATTGCAGTGAAAATTTTTTCACATTGAAAACTGAATCACAGAATTCTTATTTGATCACCACGTTTAGAAAAACTATTTTAATGTCACTGACATGAAGTTGTCCCAGAAACGAAAGGGTATGGGTATACACAATGTAGCAGTCATTTATCTTCATTTGTTCCTCCATTTATTCAGCAGATAGTTACTGGGTGCTGTATTCAAGGCATCTATTTTTAAAATAACCTCTGTGAAATGTTCACTTCAAAAATGTCTCCCCAGATGCATTCAAGATGCCTTCTATTTTCTCTAATCCTCTATAATTGCTTTTCTTTTTCCTTTTTTCTTTTTGAGCTGTTTTCCTTCTCTCCCTCCCAATAATAGTTCTTTATTTAACTATACTTACTTTCATCATGTAAATATGCACAATACAACTAAACACGAAGTTGAAGAACATGCATATAAGACATGTCTTATATGCAATATCTGGAAATCACTACAGTGTGTTTTAATTTTGATTGATGTACACATAGCCTTTCACATTGAAATCTAGGTAAGGTAAGTACAGCTATTAATTATGGAAACTAGTCTATATATTTGTTGGAATATGATAAATCAAGTCACAGTTCAAAGTTGAATAAATAGTGAACACAATATAACATTAATGCAGATTAGTTACCATGGCCCAGAGACCAGCCATGAGACATAACATGCTTCGCTGTCAACAACATTCAGGATTGGAATTCCAGAGATGGCGTGTGCTACTGGCTTATGGCTGATACGTAAGAGAATCTCATCTATCTCTAAATGTTCTCCCTTAAGCCGCACAAAGGACGTACCAGTGAACAATGAGTTACCATGTGCAGAAAATATTCTGCAAATCAAGAACCAGAAAAGTAAGCAACCCGCAAACTCCAAAACTCATTACATGATTGTGATCTTTATTTTGAGGTGCATCTAAACTGATCTTCAAACTCTTCAGCTATACCTGACTGTCTCTGGAATACTTCTCAGCAGTTTTCAAACGAAACCAAAGGCTTTCTGAGTTACATAAAGAAGGCAAAATTTGGATATTTGACAAATTTGGAAGCACTGAAAATGGAGGAAATTCCGAGATGACAGTGGTTTTGGTTCTTGTGGTTCTTGTGGTTTTGGTTCTTGTTTTTTGAGGGGTGCAGAGTTGGGTCACTTAAGACTCTGTGCATGGCTCCGGCATCGTTGGGCTGTGCAACACTCCTCTCATGTCCTACTTGATTTTCTTCTCCCTTTCCTCCTCTATTCCCACTCTTCCCTCGGCAGGTTCCCACTCTAATGTGTCTGATTTATACGTTTGCTATTAATGTGTTCTTATGAAGTGGAGTGTGCTGTGTGTATTCAGGTGATATAAATGGCATTGTGCCACTCCAGATCTTGTATTTCTTACTTTGTCATTCAACTATCTGTTTTAAGTGTCTACCCAACTTGTTCATGTGTGAGTGCATTGCTTCCAACTGTCGTGTGATTTTCATTAGGCCATACCTGCTGTGTCTCTGGTCTCCATCTTCCTAATGATGGGCACCTGGGTTGCCTTCAATAATTGTGATCGGTGTTTTCATACATGTCCTTTTCTGACCTGTGTAAGGCTCTCCATGGAGTTCAAGGCCTAGAAGCGGATCCCTTGGGTCCTGGTGTGCAGGCAAGCTTTGGACCCTGAATAACGCCAGCTTGCTTTCTGTGTCTACCGCACGAGTGGGACCTGTGGGTCCCTATTGTCTACATCTAGATTTAGTATGCTCCAGTTTCCTAATTTTTCCAGTCCCCAAAGTGCTTTAAGTTGCACATCTCTAGTTGCTGGTGAGATTCTTTGTACCTTCACTGGAGCACTTGGAAAACAGAAGAAATCAAAGGGCAGTCAGGACTCTCCCAGCAGGCAGGGACCAGGTCAGAGTCAGGATGAAGACAAAGCACCCTGAGCAAGCAGCAATGGAAGAGATGCTTGTGACCAGAGCTGATGGGGAAGGTTGAGGGCAACGCAGAGACCCCACTGCCGACTTGCCAAGAAAACATGCAGGAAACGAGGGAAGGCTCCATTTTCCTGAGAAAAGGGATGGAGGAACATAGGCAGCATCAAGCCCCAGCTACTGGCTCTTTGAGAATGTAGTCAGGACTTGCCCCAGTCACCCTTGCCCTGAGCAGTCAGTGACTGGGGCTAATGTCACCCTGGCTGTCCTTGACCTGTGCAGAAAGCATTGCCAACCCAGGACAGTGGGGTAAGGGCCTTATGTGCCCAGGCCCCAGCAGGAGACACCTACCAGGAATCTAGTGGGACAAGGTTTCAGGGATCCTGGAATCCTGACCACATCCAACAGCTGGAACAGTTCCCTCAGCTGGCGAGTGGACAGGTGGTCTGATGAGCTCATATGTTATTGATGATGATGTTAAAGACCATGTTCCCATAGAAATAATTCCCACAGCATTCAGAAGACTGAGAAGAAGTGATGATAAGAATTGTTCTGGGCAGGAGTGTGTAGTTTTGATTTTTACTTGTGATAAAGCAGAGGATTTGCTTGAATTCACTCAAACTTGCTTTTTCTCTCTCTTCAAAACAACTTTGGCTGACCAGTGTCTCATAGACACTCAATTTGCCTCTTCATAGAACTCAAAATTTTGTGTATCCATACATGCTACCATAGTTTCAGGCACTGGGCATTTCAAAAATGTGATATTTAGAACCTTTCTGTTTCCGTGATGACTGTTGGCATAGAGGCTGCTGGAGCTTTCGATGACATGTTGGATTCAGTCCACGCAAGTTTTGATGCATATTCCCTTAATTTCTGAGCCTTTAGAGTTAGAGTTTTAGAACTGAGAGTACATTCTCTTCTTTTTTCCTTTCTCCTCTTACGTCAACAGGCTCCCTTCCCCACCCCCCCACCCACACACACAAACAAAAAATAAAAATAAAACGCTCTCAGCTTTGCTTTTAAGAAATGAAGAAATGTTCCAACATGTGACCCACAGCTGCAATCCGTTAACCTTTGCCAATACTGAGGCTGCCCTCTGGGTCCCTCCTGGGACTGCATAGAGAGAGGCCCATTTGCTGTTCTGGGCAGCATGCCCAGTCATCTAGGAGGTGGGGGACTGGGGCACTCTTTCAGGCCAACTCAGACTAATGGAATAAAATATCTTCTCCATGCAGTGTCTCAAAGAAAGAGCCACCTGGGCTGCAGGTGACCAGACTCGCTCAGTGCAGCACGGTAGCTCCTAGCCTCATGTGCAGTCAAACACTTGAGATGTGGCAAGTCTGAACTGAGATGTACTATCAAGTAAACTGTACAATGGATTTCAAAGATTTAATAGGAAGCAAAGAGTATAGAACGCCTCATGAATAATTTCATATTGGTTACACCTTGAAATGATCATGTTTTGGATATATTGGATTAAATGAAAAGTATTATAAATTAATTTCCCCTGTTTCTCTTTATGTTTTTTAATGTGGCCACTAGAAAATGTAAATGTACTTGTGTGGCTCACAGTATATTCTTACTGGACAGCACTGGTCCAGAGGACTGGGATTTATTTTTAACTACTTTAATAAACATCAAACATTTGTGATAATCTTAATACAAATATTTCTCCATCATATATGCTCTTGCATGGTAAATATTTTATCTACTCTTGTTTTAAAGGATAAGGAGGTTTTCAAAAATTGCCAAAGTACTACAGGTAATTTGGCAAATTCTCTTTTATGGGTACCAGATAGTGCTATTTCTACCCAGAAGCTGGCTACAGCTCTGTAATGTGACATGCTTACTCCCGGCTATTCTGGGCTGGTTCTCGTCTGACTAATGAGCTCATTATCCACTGGGCAGTGGGATGGAAGGACATGAGCACCTCAGCTGTCACTGCTGAGCTTTCTCCCAGCCCCACCAGGCCCTCTGGTTCCTGATGCTTGTCTGTAAGACCAATGGGTACTTTAACTTTTGAAGGTGGTTTCTGGTTCCCCCAGTCAGTGAGCCCAAAGACCTCAAATAACATTTTATTCACACAGACTTCTTAGAGATGAAAAGTTTCTAGAGAGCAGAGCCTTTAGGGAACTAGTGATGACACATTCACTGAATAAATCACAGTATTATACTCAAGAGCAAATAAGTTTTCTTTCTTATTGGTGTCATCTTTCCTTGTGAAATACGGCAACTGATGAAGAAGTCTCCTATTGAGAATAACCAGACGAAATCACAAGGCTAGACAAGCAGCTACTAACACCGTCCCCTTCCCCCTGCCCATGGTAAACCCTGCTGGTAAATGTATTTCTCCTTCCTAAACCTGGGAGGACTCATGTTTCTGCACCCAGAGCCCCAGGTGGAAGTAAACAATGGGAGTGAGCCAATGAGGTGGGATTGCTGTTCCTTGACTCTTAGTGCTTCTCATGCTAGTCTCCTGGGGATGTGGTTAAAATGCAGATTCTCTCTCTAGATCTGGGGCAGGGCTTGTTCAGCAGGCTCCCAGGGGAGACCAACGCTGCTGACTTGTGGGTCATACTTTGAGTTGCAAGGTTGCATACGTGGTATTTGCCAGTGTGCACATTCATGAAAAATTATCCTGCCTTAAGCCTGGTAGATCCACAGTTCCAAATCAACATTAAATACATCTGGTATACTTAAGAAAATTCAACATAAAAAGAAACCCATTTCTTAAAAAAAAAAGGCAGAGCAACCATTCTCTTTATCTGAGGACCTTTAAAAGCATCTCCCTTTATGTGTCACAGCATTAGCTACTAATTACTAAAGGAAAAAGTGCTGGGTGAATTATCACCTGAAAATAAAGTAACTCTCAAATGTTATAAAACATAAGATTAATGTTGACAGCTTCTGTTACTATGACATATTGTGTGCCAGGTGTGTGTGTGTTATAGGTGCATATATGTATATATATACACACTTGTATGTATCTGTGTATATGTACACATATATATGTATCTATATAGATAGATGGGTTATTTAAATGAATTTTCAAAACACTAATAAGGTGTGATTTGATAAATGAATAATATTTAATAATAATATTGAAATAATATATTTGAATATTATTATTCTCCTGCTACTGATGAGAAAACTAAGGCTCAAACAGTTTAAGTAACATGCTAGTAAAAAAATGTTCTGAGTAGAATACCACATGTCTGGCCTAACCCTGACTGTCTTTTTTCTGACCCGAGACCAGTCCTCCACGTGGGGAGCTCTGAACACCATATTTATAACAGACAGTTATTTATAATGTCTTTCTCTTCTTCGGCAATTTAAATTAAGACGTCAACTTGAAGAAATGTTTCACCAGGAAGAATTGCAAAGAGAGCTGAATTAATCAAAGAAAGACGAATAAAGTGTTCTTTTAAAATGGAGTACATAACTGTTGATGGAAAACACAGTCTTGGCAGAATTAAAAGATAATCAAAGAGATGAATAGGGCAAATAGCAATTCAGCTCATTAAATAAATACAAGGAAACTAACCTCTGCAGTTTAACCTTGAGCGATACCTTTTCCTATGAATAGAGTGTCGATACTAGGCAACAAGCCTCCGAACAGATAGTGTTACCCGGAACATCACCCTTTTCTCCCTTTGATTTGAAATCAAAACCAGCATCCCCCATTTAGACAGCATAAAAGGTATGACAAAACGGGACGCCAAGTGAGACACTGTTGATTCTGTTTCTATGAAATTCTAGAAAAAGCAAAACTGTCATGACAGAAAGCAGATCTGGGTTTCCAGAGCCCAAAGTGGGGGGAGGGGACTGACTTCACTGAGACACAAGGAAACTTTTGGATCATGGAAAGGGTCCGTACCACGGTTGTGGTGGTGGTTATAAGACTATATATTTGTCAAAAGTCTTCAAAGCGTGCACTTAGCATTGCTGAAGTTTATTGTACATAAATTACATGTAAATATCATAAAGTGCATGTAAATGGTATGTGAGGTAATAAAGCAATTTTTTAAAAACAATTTTAAACCTGGTATAGCATTTTGTTTTTTTGTGTGTCTGACTCAGACCAGGCAAAATTTAGTAACCCTTTGGCAACAGAAAATCAGCACAGATACAGAGCTAGAAGTTATTGTAAAAGAATAATAGTGGCTGCCGCCACGGCGCAGGAGTTGCCAAGATTTTCCTGGATGAATTCCATCCAAGATACGGTTTTAAGTCTCTCAAGGCCTTTGGATGCCTAGAAAGTGGGTCATCTTTCAGAATATCTGCGTCACTGTGGAGATGTTAGTAAATCAAAGACCAGCTGGATTTGTCCTTAAATGTAGCAAAATATGTACTTGCTTGGAAGTACTCTTAATCCTTTCATTCACTGGACAGGGAAGACTGGTTTCACGGTCCTGACTCCCTTCATTCGTTATCAACACCTCGTACTTTTTTTTGGTAGATGATATATATGAGGCAGTAAACTCGTGGTCTGGAAAAGCAGAGATCATATTACCACTCTGTTTTAACTTCTAAAAGTTTGAAATTAAGACTTATACCAGGTATTTTTATGGAGTGGAGTGGAGTATAGAAGTAATTATTTTAACTATTTGCTAAAAAATTTGCCTAAAATATTCAGTTATTAAAGGAAAAGCATTGTTCTGGATTGGATTCTTCAGATAATTCTGCTTTTGGCAACAAGTAACAGAAAACCAACTTAAATAGGTTTGGACAATAAGGACATTCACTGGCTCGTGTGTCTGGAATTCTAGCAACAGCAGCATTCAGGGTTGGCCAGACCAGGATCTCAACAATCTTATTAAACCATGGTCTTCTCCTCTCTCCACTCTGTTGACAGGATAGCTTCATCTTAAGACTTGTTGTCTCATCAGTGTAAGATGACTGCTAAGTTGTATGTGAGCCCACAATTTCCTCATTCATTCCTTGAAGGAAGAAAAAAGATTTCTTCAGGAACTTCTGACTTAAAAGCAATGAAGGACTTTCCCAGAAGTCCATTTCTCATTGGCCCGAATTGGGTTGTATGCCCATTTCTCATTGGTTCAAATTGGGTCACATGCCCAGTCACTGACATGGAGGATACGATTTCCCTAAACTAATCAGGCCTCCCGCTACAACTAGAAGCGGACTCAGCTCCTACAAACATATGAATTGATGGTGCGGGAGAGTGTAGTGGGAATTCTGTTAGGAAAGAGAAGGAAGTCAACAATCGGGTACGCTGTGTCTAATTTAAGTCCATGACTTTAAAAGTGACCTTTTTTTTTTTTTGTTACAAAAATAATGTAGGCTTAATTTTTTTTTTTTTTTTTTTTTTTTTTTTTTTTTTTTTTTGAGACGGAGTCTCCCCCTGACACCCAGGCTGGAGTGCAATGGCACGATCTCGGCTCACTGCAACTCTGCCTCCCAGGTTCAAACGATTCTCCTGCCTCAGCCTCCCGAGTAGCTGGGATTACAGATGCCCACCACCAAGCCCAGATATTTTTTGTATTTTTAGTAGAGACGGGGTTTCACCATGTTGGCCAGGCTGGTCTCGAACTCCTGACCTCGTGATCCGCCCACCTTGGCCTCCCAATGTTAGGCTTAATTTTTAACTTTCAGAGATTATTTGTAGCTGAAAAGAAGAAAGTAATTAATGAAATGATACGGCATACTTTTAAACAATAAATATTATATTCTACATACTGCAGACACATTACCGCATAATGGTTAAAAATACAGACTTTGCTATCAACCTCCTGGTTCATCTTCTTACTGTCTGTGTGTCCTCCTTGGGTAAGGTACATAGCTTTCCTCCACCTCAACTTCTTTCTCTCTGTAATAGGAATGATAGTAGTATCTGTACAAGTTGCTCCAGCACTAAGCCTCTCATTCAGGGGTCAGCAAACTACGGCTTGCAGGCCAGACATGCAGGCAACCTGTTTTTGTAAATAAAGTTTTATTGGAAGCCATTTATGTATTGTCTATGACTGTTTTCACACTACAATGGTAAAGTTAAGTAGTTCCAACAGAGGTCTTAGAGCTCACAAAGCCAAAAACATTTAATATATAGCCCTTTGCAGAAAACGTTCGCCAACCTCTAGGTTAATACATAAGATCTTTATTTTCTTGTCAAAACCTAACATGTCATAATTCTGTGGTCATTGAGTAACTGGAGATCTGCCAGAGAAAGGCAATTATCTACAGAGCTAACATGAAAGCAAGAGATGCTCCTTTATTTTATCACTTAAAAACAGTGAAGAATCATGAACAACTGAAAAATCTACAAATGTGTTTAAATGTCAAATTAGGCTGGGCATAATGGCTAATGCCTGTAATCCCAACATTTTGGGAGGCCAAGTCAGGAGGATTGTTCAAGCCCAGGAGTTCAAGACCAGCCTGGGCAACACAGCAAGACCCTGTCTCTACTACTACTACTACTACTACTACTACTACTACTACTACTACTACTGCTGCTACTAATAAGCCAGGTGCTGTGGCATGCACCTGTGGTACCAGCTACTCAGGAGGCTGAGGTGGGAGGATTGCTTGAGCCAGGGAGGTTGAGGCTGTAGTGAGTCATGATTACACCACTACACTCTAGCCTAGGTGACAGAGAGAGACCCTATCTCCTATCTCAAAAAAATTTTTTTTTAATTTTTTTAAAAAGTCAAACTATCTACCTGAACTGACCAGAGATCTTGAAATATGTGATGTAGGATTTCCCTTCAACTCTGGGATGTTGGAACTGGAAACTTGAGTGAGAGTGAATTTGTTCACACTCAGCTAGTGGATAGAAGTCATAGCTCTCCTCAGCAGAAGTCTGAAGAGGAAATAAAAGAGAGCCAATAATAAATTGCTGTGAATATTTCTTTTGAAAAGCAAAGAAAAAAGTATTGCCACCTGTGTGTGCTGAATGGACAGAGGTATTGATATGTAGACAAGGGATCCTGTCAGGGAATCCCTGGAGAGAGAAGAGTCTGAGACTGACACTGCCCGGCAGCCCCAAGTCTGTGTTGTGGAAAAGCCCTCAGTAAAAGGAAAAACTCATGGCAACGAGTTGGTGGTGATACTTTCATGGAGGAACATTGTCCTTGCAGGACGGGTGGTTTTAATCCTGAATTTAAAGATCTTTAAAATCTAAATTATCTAGTCAAATTTTTTTCATAAAACAATGTTTTAATTAAAGATTCAGTTTTAGGTCAAGTGCACAGTGTCTTTCTTTAAAAATGTTTAGATGTGGCCATCAACTATCAAGAATGTTTCTAGAATGAAATATATTCCGCAGTGCTGTGTGGGGATCAGGAGCACAGGCTCCACCAATCAGTTGCCTGGTTTCAATTCCTGGCTAGTATACCTGCCTACTATTCACTCCTTAAAGTCCTAAGCCTTGTTTTCCTTATTTATAGAATAAGATTAACAGAAGTACTAACTTTATAGAGCTTTGATGAGACTTAAAATAATCCACGTAAAGTGCTTAGTCTAGAATCTAATATCACACACTCCATAAACACTAGCCATTTTAATGTATTAACACATAGAAATGAATTGTAGAAAACATTTTGGCAACAAACTATACCATAATATATATTTGTAATCTATCGAGTTCTTATCTTTCACTTTTGATATTCCTGTCTTGTTTTTTGAGCAGCAAAGGTTAAGGTAGACACAGAAAAATCCCTCACTGGGGTCTTCAAATTTAGAAGGTTAGCTCAGGGGTCATCTTAATAGACATTATATTAGTTAAGATCCAGTTCAACTTGCTAATGAAACAAGGCCCTGAAAATACAGTGATGAAAAAGATAAAAGTGTCTTTCTCTCTAGCACACCCACACAGAGGTGAGCAGCCAAGCTCTAGTGAGGCAGCTCTACTCCATGAGTTCCATTTATCTTGCATCTCCACCATCACCTACACAGGTGGTATGGTTGAAGCTCACCAGCATCTTCTTCCAGCAAGTTATTACCTTTTTAAATGCAGAGACCTAGAACTTATACACATGACCCCCACAACCACCTCATTGCTGAGGTCTTAATCACAGTGCCACTCACAGTTGAAAAAGAGGATAGAAAAAATGACTCTCACTAGGCTGCCATATGCCCAACTAAAATTCTACGTATTCTCAAAAGAGGGAAGGGAAGCATGGATGGTGGAATCCATCAGCAGTTTTCCACGGCGATTGTCATGGAAACTATTGTTTTGTTGACTCTAGACACTATTGATTTTAAGACACATAGTCATTTTATGTACCCCTAAGTAAAGGAAACCATGTTGTTTAAACTGGGACACATTTCTTTCTTACCAGCTCAGTTTTAGGACACTTTCCAATTAAGAGATGTTAAAATGTAGAAAATCAATGTGTCTTGGTATAGAAGAAATACAGGATTGTGAAGACTTTGGAAAAGAAAGTGACCAAAGACATTCATTTTGCAGTCTACTTTTGTGTGTGTGTGACTTTCCTTGGAGCAAAGATAGGCATAAGATATCAAGCTTTGGTTGATCTATTGAATTTACTGTTTAGAATCTGTGATTGACAAGGTACTATCAGTGTGTGTATGCTCTAAGTCAAATTCCTGTGATTACTGGTAGAGAGACTTTAGCTCAAAGCTTTGGGGAAAATGTGCCTAGATTTTCATTCAATCTGGGCCAAATTTGGAGTTGTACAAATAGATAGCATGGGTCTTGTCCTTAGTAGCCAGCATTTTTGTTTAATAGGAGGAGAGAAACCGAGGACGACACTGAGGAACAGATATGACCAGGGCACTTGACTTCTTGCTTCAGCACTCAGTCATTACACAAACAGTTGTTGAACACCAGGCACTTTACTTGGTGTGACAATGCACTCCCTGCCTTCCAAGAGCTCCCCCCCCAGGGGAGTGCTGTTGTACAGGTGCTAGGATAGAGGTCCGGGGAGTAGAGGCAGAATTTGGGAGCCATCAGTTCTATCTGAGGCTAGGAAAGGCTTCCCAGGGGAGGTAAAATCAGGACTGAGGAGGTCAAAGAGCCCTCCATGCAGAGGTAAGAGACTGACAAGCACAGGAAACTGGAGCTGTGGTCACTGCAGGGGATCATGCTCTGATGCTTCCGCATGTTAGACTGGAGGCAGGGTGTGGGGGTCGGGGGGTGTCCTCTCCAGCTTCGCTTTTTTCAGTGTTTTGTATGTAGTTGGCCAATAGCAGTATTTGTTGAATTGAATTGAAAAGACCAATTTCTTGGATGGCCAGCTAGAGATGAGCTGAATTTTTCTAGATCAAAAAGATGCTAGATTACAATAAATGGGCAAAAGCAAAATAATACCTTTGGTGCTTGCTCTTAAACTTAACATTACTCTATTTTGTTTGTGAAAGTCAGATTTGAGGATTTAGTTTATAAAGAAACCTTTAATTGGTTGGATCCCACTTGCTTCACCCACCCTGACTCTCATTTCCCCCAATGTAATAAATGTGCATATGTATTTTACTTTAGAATACACAGAGCAGTTTAACATAAAGTACTGAAATTATCCTAAGAACAGATTCTCAGTGCAGCAATCCTATCTTTGTGAATTTGATGTGTTCTAAATGCAAGAGCAGAAGTGTTTTAATTGTCAGGTTTTAAGATATTATGAAAGCCCCTAGTCACTTCAGTAAGATCATTTGATTCTGGTTAATGACAAGTCTATACTATGCAGGTTTTTTTTTTTCTGTCTATTGCTACTGAAATCTGCTTTTCTTATATAGATCACTGTTACAGATGAGGAAGTTAGTAATCCATCCTTTTTAGATCTGGTGAGAACTCCCCAAATGAGGAAATGCACACTTATTCTTATGTTTGCTTGGTAAGTTTGACTTGTGATGGATTTAAAAGCTTGCGTTAAATTTACAATACATCCCTTCCTTCAAATCAGCTTGAAGTTATCCCTTACTTGTTCTCTGGTGTCTTTCAATGTTGCTACAGGTTCACAAGCGCAGTGGTGTATCAAGGACTTGTCATGCGCCTGGGAATTATAGGGGGCAACCTCTATATAGACTTTTTCATCTCGGGCGTGGTGGAACTGCCGGGAGCTCTCTTGATCTTACTAACCATTGAGCGCCTTGGACGACGCCTCCCCTTTGCGGCAAGCAATATAGTGGCAGGGGTGGCATGCCTTGTCACTGCGTTCTTACCAGAAGGTAATCTTACCCCACATCTGTTTGGCAGCCAAAGGACTTGAAAACACCTAAATCCACAATCAAGTATAGGGAGCCACTTGTTCTTAGGAAATGTGCAATGGAATCACAGTCTTTCGTGATGTCACTCCATTTTCTGCTTAATCAGCGTAAAAACTTTGAAGTAAGAGATTGGTTCTGTAGATGATTCTCTTTTCTCAATTGCTAGGATCATTTATGAATGAAATAGATATTGTGCCCAATCTAGCTGATAGCGATGTGGTTTCTGTTACTCATCTTTATGTGACTTACTTTTGTGATATCTCTGATGTTTAGCTTATTTCCTGAACCTCTGCCATGCTGCTGGCACCATGCTAAACGCTGAGGTTACACATAGAAGAACGCAGTTCTTGACTTCGAATGGTTCACAATCTATTAAGGGATACAGATACTTTAATATTGTCACGATTCTTATTGTCATGAATTATTTGCAAGATTTAGAAACTAATTAAACTATTTACAAGATTTAGAAATATAAAAAAATAGATTGGGGAGGAGTGATCAATCCAGAAGGGGATTCAAGAAAAGCTTCCCAGCAGTGGGAACTAAACATGCGTGAAGACTCAAATGTGCCAGATATCAGGGAGAGAGAGGACGGATGTTTCCAAACTAGAGAAGAGTTTCCAGAAGTATGAAACACCTTTGTGCATGCAGGAACTGAGGGTTCATTGCTGTGACTGGAATCCAGACAATGAGCCTGAGAGATGATCTGTCACCAGCATGACCAGCCCTGCAGGTGGTCCTGTGAGCTTGCGGAGGAGGAGGAGTGAGTTTGGCATAACTGCAGCAGTTTAGAGATGGCTATGAGCAGGGGGAGATGCTGAGAGCAGGAGTTACAATTGGGGCAGTCAGACCTAGATGAGAGAGGGTCATTTCATTTCAGAGATGTTGCAGAGTTAAAATTTTCAGAGCTCCATGCCTGGTAGATGGGGCACAGGCCAGAAGGAAGCAGAGGGTGCTGTGACTCCTGATGTGTGGTGAGCAGCACCCAGAAGATCCTTACCCTAGAACACACCAGGGACTGGGAAGAGGAGGGCTTCACATCCCAGGGGATGTGTGAAGTAGAGCAAGTTCATCATTCCCCTCTTCCAGGAAAGGCAAAGTGGGGATTACAGAGAAAGCTGGATTCTCCAGGCATCCTTTGTGTCTGCACAAAAAAGGCTGTCTTTCTTTGAGAATCCTCTGAGGACCAGCCAAGAAATGGACAATATAGTGGGAGTCAGAACAGTCAGACATTTACAGATGAGTTTATTAATTAAATGAAGGTTTATGAATTCTTAAAACACCAGGTAGACCCTATTTGAATAAAATTACAGGAATGCCAATATTCGGAACACACACACACACACACACACACACACACACAAAATGTACAAGTCCCCTGACATGTTGGAATGTTTGATGATGAACAGCAACCACCTATTTACATTTCTCTTGTTTTCCTTGAGTGCATTTGCTTCCCAGGGCTGCTGTAATAAGTACCACAAACTCACCAGCTTGAAACAACAGACATTTATGCTCTCAGGGGTGTGGAGGCTGGGAGTCTAGAATCAAGGCATCCAAGGGTGCTTATGTCCAGAGGTTCTGGGGGAGGGTCTCTTCATGCCTCTCTCTGGCAATCCTTGCAGCTCCTTGGCATCACTCCTATCTCTGCCTCCATATTCACAGGACATTCTCTTCTCTGCTTGTGTCAGTGTCACCTTGACTAATTACATCTGCAAAGGCCTTATCTCCAAATGTAGTAGCCTTGAGGTTCCAGGTAGACATGAATTTTGGGAGACACTGTTCAACCCACTACATGGAATTAACTTATTATGAGAGTTGGAGGATCTGTACAATAGCTATCTCTTAATACGTATCTATTTAGTATCGACTAATTGCCAGCCACTGAACTAGGAGGGGGATGGAGAGGTGAACAAAATAGACATAATTCCTGCCCTCAAAATTGTATAATTTAAGAAGAGCGAAAAATCGCAAACATTGGAGACGTTACTGTTCTATTTTACTTTGGTACTTTGGATATAACATAAAACTGTAGCTCCCTGAGATGAAGTCTTCTGTTCTTATCGTATGTGGACTAGGAATGAATGAAATATTCATTGTATATGAAATTAGAAATGCAGCGAGAAAGATACATGACTTCAGTGTGTCCCCTCATTTCATGATATATATTTACTTTACTCGATAAGATTTTCTCTGGTCCTAGATTGATTGGGATGACTTTAATGTTTGTTGCATTCAGAATGACCCCAGAAAGCATTCAAGGCTGTGTGTCCAAATCAAGACAGAAGTAACTAGCTGGATAGTCATAAAACTATTTTGTAGAGAATTCTTTCACATATTGGAAAATATAACACCAAGAACAGACTGTTCTCCCTTGTCTAACCAGTTTTATTTTATAGATATAATTTCCTGATTGAAGCTTTAGAATTGTTGTCAGCAAGACTGAAAATGAATTGCTCTTATTCTAGACACATTTTATTTTTACCTTCTGCAGACTTGGCTGCTTTTATAGTCATACGTCAGTCATGACTGACTGGCAAGAATACATTTCAAATGCCTAAACTGAGTTCCAAATATTAACAGACGATCCTCCCTTGAGTCCTTCCAATTTAAAGACCCATTGGACTTGATTCCAGCCACTGGTTAATTAGCACGAGAAAGGCTTCTCTGCTCAGCCATTTGTGACGTCAGCAGTAGGTCGCCAGCCCCTGGGGAGAATACAGATGAGCTTTTGGAGAAACCAGCTCTAAAATAGTCTCACAGCAAACACTTTAATCAGCTTTCCCTCCACTCGACCCAACTTTTCATGGTCTAAAGAATGGAATTCTGGAAGAAGAAATAGTATTTCTGGTTGTATTCTCATCTCAGACTCACTGCTTCTAGTCCAAATTTCTTAACGCTTATTAATGTCTGGAAAATAAAGACCTTTCTTTATCCATACCTGTCTGCCATCTTTAATTTGAGTTTATTTAGGATGACCACAAACCTAGCAGTTTGGATAAGTCGTCTTCTTGAACTGGAAAACTTGTCTTCCACTTTTATTTTTCTTTAATTGGAAAGTGACTTCATGTATCTTAATTTAGACATTTCTACTAGAATTTCTCACTAAACTTTATTTCAGAACTCAGAGTAGATGATCCATTCAGAGGACATATAAAGTTTTGTTTAAGTCCTGCATCCTTTCTTCAGTAATTGAGGTATTATTCCCAATAATCTCTAGTAGCTTGACCAAATCCACATTCAGAAGAATACATTTTCTTTGTTCTCATATAATTCCGTGGAAGACAATTTTAGTTTCAATACTCATTTTTAAATTGCCCTGTGGTTTTTGTCATTGCTACCAAAAGACGTCTATGGCCACCTCAAAATGAATTTAGCTTATTACTGGAATCAATAATTTCTTTGTGTGTATATATTTATTCATACTTCCTATAGTTTTCTTTTCACTCTTTAGTTAATGAACCATGCAATGCCTTAGAAACTTTTCTTTGGTTACACATTTCAACAAAATCTCTGTTCCAGTATAGTTTGATACTGGACTCTACTGCTTGGAAAAGAGTTGGGGGTCTTTCAGATTAAGGTCAATGTTCCGGACAGACCACATCTCCACAAATGGGGCAACTTGGCATTTTCTGAATGTTTTACTGAATTGACTGGCTATTTATCTGAGTTAACCACATATGTTTATCATGGTGGAGTGTGTGTGTGTGTTTTAATTTGGTCTCTGGCTTTTGTTTGGATTTTTCCATGAAACACCTTGCCTCAGTTATAAACCCAAATTGCCCTTGAATTTGCCAGTGGGACTCAATTTTAGAGCAATCCGGATTTAGTGAAAAGAAACATACAATGGAAGAACCCAACCTGGATAGTGAAGCTGTTTCCTAGGTAGCAGGCAGCCTTCACTGCAGCCCGGGAGTGGCAAGAGATGGTCCCATCGGGCTGGACCCAGGGAATCTGAGTCTCTGCTCCCACTTTCCCCTTCCAGTACCACATGTTCATTGAAAGATGGAGTGGAATGCATTACCTAATCTCCACCCCCCCTTTTCTTGGTCTTCATAAAGAAGCAAAGCCTAAATAACACATGTTGACAAACCTTCTGCTCCAGAGCAGACAGTGGCCCAGCACATCAGCACAACCCTGACCTCCTCACTGCCTGATATAACCGTTAACGTGACAGCTACAAGGGTTCTCATGTGGGAAAAACATCAAGTGCACCAGGATGTCCTTGGCCAGTTTGCAGTCAAAATATGTAAACTGCAGACTCCCAGAAATGGTTTGGATTCTTGAGCCATCTTTTCCTTACACCTGTGCTCCTGGGCAATTGTTTTATTTAATGAATTTTAGCTTTTTTTTTTTTTTTTTTTTTTTGACTTGGCTATTCTCTAGAGAGAACACACAGAAGTCTACTGGGCTTGATTCTCTTCTTTCATCCTCCTCATTCATTTCTACTAAAAAAATTATATATTCAGGAAGGTTCAATAATTCCCCTAGGAAACAGGAGGACTATTTAGTGCTAAATGAACATATGTGTTGGATATAAAGGGAAAATGAAAGGTACATGAACACTGGACATGCTTCATTTTGCTTTGGAGAGCAGATATGGTCTTGTTCATGCAGACATATGTCCTCAATACCAAATCCCCTAGGAAAGGATGACATCAATTGCACAACTTCTAGGAAAGCTAGAGCAGTGACTTTTTAGAGTAAAAGTGGTTAACTCCTCTGCCCTTAAAACATAAAAGAAAGAAAATATTTAATATAGAATGTTTGGCATTTCCCACTAGTTAGTAGGGAGGAAAGGAAAATTTCTTCATATGACCAGAGCAGTCCTAAAACAGTTCATTTTAAAATGGACGAACCAATTAGCATTGATGAATGTGGCTCCTTCTGGATGGTTTATTGAAGGAAGTAGTACAATGGGGGATGAAGAAGACAATGAGTGACATTTGCCTTAGTGGTAACACACAGAATAGATGTCCCCTTCCAAAGATCCTGGTCCTCAAAGCTTGCTCCACTCTAGAAACCAAGGTCAGCTCACATGAGGAGCTCCCCAGGTGTGCTGGGAACGGCTATTCCTTGTGTCACCACCGCAAGGTATGCACAGAAAGGACAGCTGGGCACCAGCTGTGGGAACGTGGTGGCTCAAAGGCATGACTGGAAACTACCACCTGGACAAAAAGCCAGTGTGCTTTGGCTCTCTAGGAGGTCATTGCCTGGAACAATGTTCCAATGTAGTGGCTGCTCATGCTCAACAAACGGTTCTTGAATTGTACTTCCTATAATCCAACCTGCTCAGAAAGGCATCTAGCGCTCTAAAATATTAGCTATCATCTAGTTTCATTGTTGTCGAAATTTGGTTACATTATTAGAAAGTTCTATCATTCGTGCTTAAAATTGGCAAAGACTTCAGACTGGAGGCCACTAAGCAAATACTTTTTGTTGTTCTGTAAAATGTTAATGAAATCAGACCCCTAACTCCTCCCTTTCAAACTTTCTGTGTTTGCAGGAATAGCATGGTTGAGGACCACAGTGGCTACATTGGGAAGACTAGGGATAACCATGGCCTTTGAAATTGTTTATTTGGTAAATTCCGAATTGTACCCAACAACATTACGGTAATTCTAACAAACGTTATAGTTGCTCCTAAGTAACTCTGTAGACCAGCGTTTTAAGTTGATTTAGTTAAAAACTATGAAGTCATTTCCTTAGCTCAGTGATATATTAGCCTGGGCTGAATCCAGCTAGTAAAGAAGATATGCTTTGAGTTATCACTGCTTTCTGCATTGCTGCCTGCTGCATTTTGTGATAAAAGTATTTCTCATATTAATATCTTCACACACTGTTACGGTTTTGAGGAAAGGCCCTTAACTTGAAACCAGAAGACCTCTAGGTGCCCTTGCTTAGACTGTGGGTTAAATCTGTATCCATCAGCATCACCTGCTGCAAGACTATGGCCTCTCTTTGACTGCATTACATGCATTGCAGTGGTGAGCAGCTGGTTATGAAGGACAAAATGAAACAGTATGCATGGATTAGTGCAAATCAACCTCCTCTGCTGGGGAAGCATTCCCTGGGCACACTTCTCCCTCATGTGAGGAAACCAAAGTAGCACAAAGTGACCCAGAGCAGGCAGGGCAGTGGGTTGCTGATGGATAACACCCTCCACCCACGCTGGAGACTTCCTCACCAGCCTTACTGTGAAACGTGCAGAATGGAAATGTTTTGCTTAGAGTTCATGAGAGTAGTCGTTTTCAAAGTTAGAAAATGCAAAGTATCTTCACACTTCCTTTGGTTTTTTAACATGTCAGAATATGTTGATTATCTTGAAGTCACTTGTTGAAATAGTTTTCACTTAAAATTACTTTTCATTCAACAGAAATTTCGGAGTTTCGCTCTGTTCAGGTCTGTGTGATTTTGGGGGAATCATAGCCCCATTTCTGCTCTTTCGGCTAGCAGCCGTGTGGCTAGAACTACCTCTGATCATCTTTGGTAAGAACTCATTTGCTATTCTTAAGAGCCTTCATCTACATTCTTTGTATTAAAAGAGACCTATAATAATTATTAGGTTCAATAATGATAATGATAGTCATTTATCTTATTATAATAACTATTTCATTGATAATTATGATATTAATTTCATCTTATTATAATAACTATTTCAGTTTTAAGAGCCAATTCAGTTATAATGAATGGTTTTAATTTACTTTATATTAAAGGGTGCTGATAAATAATGTTCAATTAGCATTCTTTGGGTTCTGAGTTAAATGCTATGAAACTCTTATGGTATTGGAGAACATAACCAATAATTTTCAGGGGACTAAATTAAATATTCAGTATGTTTAAAAATGAGGGCCAGGTGCAGTGGCTCACACCTGTAAGACCAAAATGGGAGGACTGCTTGGGCCTAGGAGTTCAAGACCAGCTTGGGCAACATAGCAAGACTGCCCTGACAAAAATTTAAAAATTAGCTAGGCGTGGTGATCCATGGGTGCCTGTAGTCCAAGCTACTCAGGATGCTGAGGCAGGAGGATCAAGGCTGCAGTGAGCTATGGTCACGCCATTGCACTCCAGCCTGGGCAACAGAGTAAGAACCTATCTCTAAAATAAATAAATAATAAAAAATAACAAAAATAAGCCTAATATCTAATTGTATTTCTGGTGTTCTCTCTCTATTGATATCATATCTTCATTGGCTTGATGCTAAAAATCCATGCGGAGGGAGCAGGGGACACAGTATCCCGGGCACACATTCCATCACCTCCTCCAGGTCCCTCGAGTGCACCCCTCCTCCTACCTCCAGCTTCCATAGGACTTGTGAAGGAACAGAATCATAGTCTAGGAGGGACCTTGGGGAATTCAGTGTCCCACTTCTCCAGGGCTGCTCCAACTGTCCTGCCTGGGTTTCACACACTTCCCCTGTGCCCTCTTCTGCAGTAAAGGATATGGGTTGGCCCCTTTCTCACGCAACCATTTCTCTATCTCCACTTCCTTACTTCTGGTAGAGAATGTTTTTCATTTATTGTTCAGCAGTTGAAATTTGAATGAAAATACTGAGCCCATGAGGACAGACCTTCTGCTTCATGCAAAAGTCCTTTGACAGTGTGAGGGACAAAGAGTCAGCTTCTACCACTTGACACCAGTGACCTCAATACAGGATCACCTCAAATTATTGTATGGGATTTGGTCATCAAGCTGCGTGTTAATTCTGTGGTCAGCATGAAAAAGCAGAAAGTGCTACTGTCCAGCAAAGACAGAGTAGTCCAGGAGACAGGACACATGACCTTCAGGACTGCAGCCCACAGCCCAGTGGCAGGCAGGCGGGGCCTCAGACTGCGAGGGGAGACAGCCGAATTTCTAAAAACTCAGCGACAACAGAATGTGATAACTGCTGAGACCCTGAAAGCAGAGGCTCCTATGAGAATAGGTCACAGGGACCCTTGACCCCTGAGTGGAAGGGAGCAGGCCAGGGAGGAAGGAAGCAATGTCTAGGCCAAGAGGGGCTGGCTGTGCTCCAGGCAGTGGAAAGTTCAAAGCAAGAGGATGCCGCATCCTCAAGCACCTGGTGCTAGAGGATGGAGTGCAGTTGTGAGCTGGGCCTGAAGAGAGGCGGTGCCAGGGCAGGGCAGGGGCTGGATCTGGAAGGGCCTCAAGGACATGCCAAGGCTTTGCTCTTTATACACACAGCAGTGGAAAGTGACTGGACAGTTTCACCCTGAGGTGGACAGAGCTGGCCTTGCATTGTAGAAACACAGATATGCAAGTGGGTTGGAAGGACCCCCCAGCATCGTCCCTCTGATGGTAGATATGCAAGTGGGTTGGAGGGACGATGTTGGGGGTGACAATTCAAGGATGTCATCATCAGGAGATCACAGTGGCTTCTTCTAATAAAGGGATGGCAATGGGAATGGAGAGGGTGGACAGATTGAGTAAACATCTTAGAAGCCAGCTGGGCAAGATGGGATCACTGATGGGCACAGGGAGAAAGCATGGTGACCTGAGAAGCCCAGGTGCCTGGGGAGACGCAGGTGGCACAGGCACTGTAGCAGCAAGGCTGGGGGTCTGCAGGGTGATGGGGCTCTGTGTCCGCTGTGCATAATTTGAGGCACCTGGAAGAGTTCAAGTGGAAATAGAAACCAGCAGGCTCAACACCGCTGAGCTCAGGAGGGAAGAGTGGCCTTGGGATGAAGAGCTGGAAGCCACCTGGCAGTAGAGAACGGTTGAAGCTGAGGGAGTGGCCCAAGCCCCCCAGAAAATCAGGACAAAGCAAGAGGAAAGCAGGAGGCCTAGGACAGAGACCTGAGGGGTGGCAAAGTGACAGACCTAGGCAGAAGGAGAGGAGGTGGCCAAGGAAGTGGAAACCAAGTGAGAAGCCCGAGGCAGGAGGGCACGAGACCAGGTCCACCCTAAGGACTGAAAGTAGCACATGTGGATCTGGTGGCCAGCAAGAGGCAGAAGGAACCTGACTGGAGCAGAGCCAGGGAGAATATAGGCTGAGTCCGGAGGAGGGCAGGCAGAGGCAGGACCTGGAGCATGGTCCTACGCTGGTGCTGGCACCTCCCACTCACCAGGGCCAACTGCTACCATATTAGTTCGTTTGCCACTGCTATAAATAACTGCCCAAGACTGGGTAATTTATAAAGAAAAGAGGTTTAATTGACTCACAGTTTCACATGGCTGGGGAAGCCTCAGGAAACTTACAATCATGGTGGAAGGGGAAGCAGGCACGTCCTACATGGTGGCAGGTGAGAGAAGAGCAAGGAAAATTACCACTTATAAATCCATCAGATCTCATGGGAACTCACTCACTATCACGAGAACAGCATGGGGAAACCTCCCCAACAATCCAGTCACCTCCCACCAGGTCCCTCCCTCAACATGTGGGGATTACAATTCGAGATGAGATTTGGGTGGATAGACAGAGCCAAACCATATCAGCTACATTTTCAAGAATTTTGTAAGCCAGTCATCAAGCACAGATATCATCAAAAAGTAAAGAATATGAAATATATGAGAAATAGAGGCAATAAATGCCCAACACTCATCAGTCCCTAATTCAGCTACTACACCTTCAGTATTACCTGTGCTCCTGAGATTGTGTCTGCTGCATCTTTACGGTGGAAGCCCCATTGATGGGGCTCCTGCGTCGCTTCCCAGTGGCCCAGGCAGGGATGTTGTGTCAGTAGCCTGAAGGGCCCACAGTGGGAGCATTTAAACCATGCACATTGGCAGATGCTGCCAATCAGGGCTTGATTGCCCAAAGAGGGTTGTTAGGCATTTACCAGCACACCACTAGGCTACAAAGAAGTGGAGAAAATAGGGGAGGGTGGCTTTTCAAGAAGTTTGGCTCTAAAGAAGAGAAAAAGAAAGGATGGTAATGGAAGGATGAGGTGAGATTGAGAGAAGGCTGGTCAAACAGGAAAGGTCTGAATGTGTTTGAAAGCTTCTCCCAATAGGTTGAAGATACTGGAGGAAGGGTTGATCCCTACAGTGAGGAGCCCAAAGAGACAGGCCTAGGAGAAGGCTGGTCCCAGAGTAGACACCAGGACAAGCTTTCCACTGTAAGGTAACAGGAGGAATCGGAGGGAGAGGGGCAGGTAAGTGAGAGTGTCAGTGAGTGGGCGCAGAGGGGACTCCCCTCCAGCACTTCTGTTTCCCTGTGATGCAGGAGAGGAGGCCTTGGGTGTTGGACCCTAAGAAGGAACTCAGTCAATCACTGTGAGATGTGTGAGTGAACACATGGCTTCCGGGTATACAGGGGCTGTGGTGCTACTCAGGGTTTGAGGAAGGGAGAGAACCTTTGAAGCTGTGATAAGGGAGAGCTGGGGCATTGATCTGGGATGCAGAGGTTGCTGTGGTTGAGAGCTACTCCAGTGAGCAACATGGTGGCTTCAGAGTGAGCAGGCCCATGGGAGAGGGCCCAGCTGTGTCTTCCTGGAGCGGTAACACCTTTCCCCTATTCCATAGGTATCCTGGCATCCATCTGTGGTGGCCTTGTGATGCTTTTGCCTGAAACCAAGGGTATTGCCTTGCCAGAGACAGTGGATGATGTAGAAAAACTTGGCAGGTACTGTACAAAATTCAATGCACCCTAAATAAAAGCAATATTTAAAACCACGGGGGAAAGAATGACGTTGAGAAAATTGAATATCCACAGGGAAAAAAATAAGAATAAATCCTCATCTCATATCGTAAGCAAAAAATTCAAAGTAGATACAAAAGGTTAACATAAAAAAAACCCTCCAGAGCTAGATAAGAGTATGCATTGTTTTTTTTAATGTGGTTGTGAAGAGAGAAGCATTTTCACGTAAGGTGCTAAGACTCAGAAGTGATCTAAAGGCAGGAACTGCTGATGTGGGAAAGTGGAAATTGCTGGGACATACAGCAGCAGGGGATCAACACTGTGGCTTACTCTACAGAGTGAGGATGTGTCAGGTCTGTCTAGATGGAATGGCATAGGCAGGTTTTCAAGACTGACTACAAAGTGAAATGTCACTGAACAACATGTTATAGTATTTATAAAAAACTAAAATCAAAGGTGTTTTCTCTCTGCAGCTGGATAGGAAGACAGATGACACACAGATGATAGATAATAGGTAGATGATAGATAATAGGTAGATGGATGATAGATAGATAGATATAATAGATGATAATCATAGATAGATAAGTGATAGTAGATAAATGATAAATAATAGATGATAGATGATAGATAGATACAGATAGATAGATAAACAGGTAGATGATAGGTAATGTCTGGATAGATAGGTGGATAGATAAATAGATAATAGATGATAGATAGATAATAAACACTAGTAGGAAGATAGAGAAAAGATAGAGAGATTGAGTTTTGGAGGGGGGTGTTTAAATAGGGTATAAGTAAAACTAATACCCAGCCAATATATTAACGTGAGGAGTAATGTCAAGAAAAATTCACATTACACAAATTCTTTCTAATTGTTTGAAATTTTTTCATTAAAACATAGAGATATGAATATGAGAATGTATAGTACAAGATGTAAAATAATAATATGTGCCCTCTGTGGACACAAATGGCCTGGGAAGAGGGGTAGGGAAGGGAGGACCATCACTTTCTTGCCAGAGACTTCCGTACTGTTTGATTTTCTTTAAAAATTAGAACACGTAGTCTTGTGTTGCTTGTGTAGTTTTAAAAAATGATGTAACAGCTAATTTAACAACTAAAAAGCAATCTTAATAATGACTTAGGAATTAAGAACATGGAGCTCTAAATATTTTTAATATATAAAAAATCCTGAGGAACAGCTTTCTTCCATTTGATTCTGTTCCACTGACTGCCTTCTGTTTACACAATGAGAGTGATGCTTTCATTCTTTATCCCCAAACCAATCGGGATCAGATTTGCAAACTCATCAGGAAAAAATGGAAGAAAAGGGAGTCCTCTGAAATCAAGACTTTTCTACTGCTTCAGTAACATTAAACATAAACAGCTAGGAGAGGGTTTTTTTGTTTTTGTTTTTGTTTGTTTTTGTTTGTTTTTGGCTTGGGGAGTGTGGGTGGAAGGGGGTTGTCTAAATGGTGTGCAAGGAAAATCAATACCCAACTAACATATAAACATGAAGGATTATACCAGCAAAAATTTAAGGTACCCAGATTCTTTCTAATTTTTTTCTGTTTATAATTTTTCATAATGAAAAGTTGGGTACATTAATTAATTATACCTAGTCTCTATACATGAAAAAAAATCTAGTAGAAGTATGGTTTACAGTGCTACAATTTAAGCACATTAATTGTGATCCATGATTATTTACTCTACAAAAATTACTTAGTGCTAAATTACTAAAACTTGCTAGCATTTCCCTTTTAAAATCACACTGGATTATTTTATCATTTCTGCTGGTTTTTGTTCATGTTAACAGCTCATTTCCAAATATATGTTAATTCAGTAGAAGTTCATAAAGAACTTAAATGCTATAATGCTAACAAACCCCTGTAGCAGAGGAACCAGCCCCCAATATTTCAGCATAGGTTCTATTTTCCATAAGTGTTGGCCAGCTGAGAAATAAAAAGAGTACAAAGAGAGGAATTTTACAGCTGGGCCGCTGGGGGTGACATCACATATCGGTAGGACCATGATGCCCACCTGAGCCTTAAAGCCAGCAAGTTTTTATTAAGGGTTTCAAAAGGCGAGGGGGTGTAAGAACAGGGAGTAGGTACAAAGATCACATGCTTCAAAGGGCAAAAAGGAGAACAAAGATCACAAGGCAAAAGGCAAAAACAAATATCACAAGACAAAGTGCAAAAGCAGAATGACTGAAAAGGGTCTATGTTCAGCGGTGCATGTATTGTCTTGCTAAACATCTTAAACAACAGAAAACAGGGTTCTAGAGCAGAGAACTGGTCTGACCTCAAATTTACCAGGGCGGGATTTCCCAATCCTAGTAAGCCTGAGGGTACTGCAGGAGGCCAGGGTGTATTTCAGTCCTTATCTCAACCGCATAAGGCAGACTCTCCCAGAGCGGCTGTTTATAGACCTCCCCCTAGGAATGCATTCCTTTCCCAGGGTCTTAATTATTAATATTCCTTGCTAGGAAAAGACTTCAGCGATATCTCCCCTACTTGCACATCCGTTTATAGGCTCTCTGCAAGAAGAAAAATATGGCTGTATTCTGCCCGACCCCACAAGCAGTCAGACCTTATGGTTGTCTTCTCTTGTTCCCTGAAAATCGCTGTCACTCTGTTCTATTTCAAGGTGCACTGATTTCATATTGTTCAAACACACATGTTTTATAATCAATTTGTACAGTTAACACAGTAGTGGTCCTGAGTGACATACATCCTCAGCTTACAAAGATAACAGGATTAAGAGATTAAAGTAAGAGATGCATAAGAAATTATAAAAGTATTAATTTTGGGAACTGATAAATGTCCATATTAAAATGAAATCTTCACAATTTATGTTCAGAGATTGAAGTAAAGACAGGCATAAGAAATTATAAAAGTATTAATTTGGGGAACTGATAAATGTCCATATCAAAATGAAATCTTCACAATTTATATTCCTCTGCTGTGGCTCCAGCTGGTCCCTCCATTCAGGGTCCCTGACTTCCTGCAACACCCCTGTCTAAGGTCTGAACACAGACAAAAAATGAGCCCGGAGACAGATATTGTTGTTACCTTAGAGTTGGGTTTTCATGAATGTATTTGATCAAAACTAGCTATACTATTAAATAATAACAGAACATCTTCTTCTAACTAGTTACATAATCTTTCCTAAAGACTTTCTCCTTTGTTTTTTCAGTCCACATTCCTGTAAATGTGGCAGGAATAAGAAAACCCCAGTTTCCCGCTCTCACCTTTGAGGCCCCCGACAAAGACAGAAAGAAGGAGCTATCCAGGAGCTGATCCTCCTTGCAAAGCTGTGCCTTGCAGAGATGCACGTGTGCATTTCAGCTACATCATGCCACGCTGTTGTAATACTGTATAAAGACCTCACTCTATCCAGAGTATTTTTATATAATGTTGGATGAGTTAGGATTTGTAATGCTGTTGAAGTTTCTGGGAACACATAATATGTAGCCAGTTTAACAAAGAACCTGTCAGGTGCACAGCCCTTCCTGGGTTTTTTTCTTGTGTTCCCTGTGGTCTCTGACCCATTAGGCTAAAGAGAGACAAGAGAAGCCCCCGACCTGATTCTCATGACAGCTCCATCAAGAATGTGGGATGTGCCGACCAAGGATTTGAGAAAGTTGTACAGAAATGTGTTCATCAAATCTGGTCAAGGGACTAAGCTCCTAGCTGACCATTCTGAAGATTGCATGGAGGATGAACATTTGGGAATCCTGTTAATGAGAAGGCTGAATCACAGGCACCTGGGCCACAGGGTGTGAGCATTCATGTTCTCTGCTCACCTTGGTTTCCACACACCTTCGCAATGTGAACAGGTCAGGAGTCCCTCCCGTCCACCTCCTCTGTAACATCTGGGGTTCCAGGCATGGTTTAGGCCCTGTTCCAGCAATAAGAACCAATCTGCTGTACAATCTGAGGACTTGGCTCTGTTACTTACAAAATGATGCTGTGGTTCTGAGATTATTTGGGACATTTTTGGCTCTCCTTTAGTGGACACCTAGAGCCACAGATTCCCTTCTTTACTAAACAAATCCCATGGATTCTGATTTCTGGGTCTTAGGATTTTAAAAGTGAAGGGATATTTTTCTTATATTTGTGAGTTCAGTTCCGATGGTGCCCGTGGTCAAAAGCGAAAAACATGGACAATTCCTATTCATTCTTGGCACTTTGACATGTCTTGGGGAAAAGCTTACATTTTAATTTAAAAGAAAGATCAATTATATCCATGCTTAACAGGATCAGCAGGAGCTTTATAAATGACTTTACAGAGACTAATAAGGGATTTGATCTTTCTTTTTTTGTTATCGAGGCTTTTGAAATGTGGAACTTGTGTGTTCTGCTTTGTATGTTATATTCAATATCTTTTCAGATGCAGTCTATATTTTATGCTGAGTTTTAAAAATGAAATACTTTATGCAAACAGGCAAAATTGGTACCAAAGGGAAACATTAACCATGAGGAAGAGCATTTTTCTAAGGAGAACAGGTGACAATATACACATGTGCGCTAATTGTAAAATGAGCATCTTAATTTTTAAAACACATCAGAATTGAATACGAATAATCTATTTGTCGATGAAATAAACACAACTCTTTGAGGATTTGAGACTACATTCACCCTTTATTCACAGTCACTTGCAGTTTTGCTTTTCTCTGCATTTCTCTGCTGTAAGATGACTGTTGCATTGTTGAATTGTATTTTGAGTGGATATTTTTGTTTGGTAACAATTAAAATTTTAAATCGTAAAAAATGTACATTTGCCCTTTCTCTTCCTTCTAAACATGTGTCTCTCCCACAGGTCATTCTCCTGTGACGTGTGTACTGCAGAGTGTTTCAAAACCGGGCAGGCAATTAGCAATGGGAAATAAGTGGTCCACCTTCAATATTTGCTTGTTGTTCATTTACATGCTCTTGGCACCAATCCTAGACTCACGTGTGCCCCAGAATAACATTCAGACTCTCAGCTGGTCTTGTGTTACACATCCATGGACCGGTTCACTCCATCATATACAGCTCTCTGCTCCATGTCCCCTGGGCTCAAGTCAAGCAGTCAGTGACAGATTTCATTCCCAATAACAGAATCGGTTTGCATGACTCCCCATACATGTTGCAGCTTTGAAAACATTCATCTCAGAGTTAGGTATAAAGACAGTAAAAATGTGTGTCAAGCCCTCGTTAGCTGATGAGGTAAATGCATGGACAACTTCCTAGGACTTCTCGGCTCTGCCCTCTGTGACCTTGCAGCCTGCTCAGGTCTTTGTGCTCTGTTCCTTATCAAAAACAGCACAACCCCCTCAGTCTGCCCATTTAAAATTGGTGGGGTGAACAAAGAGCATGAAAATGTTGAAGACCAAAACCAAAATTTACTCAAATCAAAGTTAGGTACAGAGTTTATTTTTTACAAATGTCGTAGCTATGTCACCTTATTACAGAATCCAGCAGTCAGAAAATAACACAAAAAATGCCGAGGTTTGGCGTAGCTGGTAGCTGGGGACAGTCTCTTCGTTTGATTACTGTCAGTTATTTCCAGCATGCTAAATCCCTACCCACGTTCCAGCCTCTAGGTGAGTCAGTGCGTCACTCTGTCTCCCGTCCAATTAATTATTTCTCATCACTCCCTCAATCCAAGTAACAGACCTTGAAACATGAGCATAGACACCAGCCTTACTGGGGCATGCACAGCCAAGACCCCAAGAAGTGACTCCTTGTAAAATGTATTTGTCCTTCTCAAAGCAAACCAGAGGCCCTCCACTGTCACCCTAAATAGAGGTAGGGAAAAATTCATGTGAGGGTTAGGCTGCCAGCCTTTTATTGTGGCATCCATCTATTGTCCATATGTATATTTTCCCAGTAATTGAAATCGGAAAGGAACTTATGGGCATATTACTCGAGCATCTGCAGTGCTTAAGTACTTAGCAAAGTCTATTCAGCGAAACCACACCACTTAGTTTCTCCCAGGGGTAAAAAAAACCCTTGTGAATCCCACACACATCCCTTCCTGTGTTGGTGTTTCCTTTAGACTGGCCTAGCCTGGGCATCACTGTAAAGTATGTGCAGTTGGTCTCTGTCCTGTACCCTCTACCTCCTTCCCTACTGGAAAAGTCACCACTTTAGTCCCTGGCCACCAGCACACCCCAGGAGGGTGAGTGACCTGAGGTAGTTATGGCACTTAAAACTCCCTTGCTACCGATCTGGAACTCAAGCCCCAAGACATCCCCTTAGATGATCTGAATACGCATTCAGGGACAGATCTAGGCAGTTTCTAAACAACACTTAGACTGGGGTCTAACGTTGACAAATCCTTCTAGAATTTGCCTCTTTGGGACTGAAGTCTAAGGGGCTGAGACCAAGAAGGGAGAGCACAAGACTAACTTTGGTCTCTTGATCTTTTCTTACCTTGCAACTGTCAGTGCCTCCAGCCAAATGCCCAGCACAAAGCTCGGTGGATTTGACTCTTCCATTCAGATACTCATAGAGATTGCACACTTCATTCTCAATCACAAGAAGCTGGGGCTTCCTTGAGAAGGCCAGCCCCAAAGTTACCTGTGTTTAAAAGATGAAAGAAATGGTTGCTGAACCCAAAACATGTTTAGGAGGAAAACCAGAAGAACAGAGCAGTGGCGCTGGACCTCCTGTCTGTCCGTGAGGCTGCAGAACACAAGGCAGCTCCCAATGCCGCTGGACTCTCTGACCTTGGAGAGTGTAAACATCATATATGATTCTGTGTTCCTGAGATCTGGGTTTAACAATCTGGGCTTTGTCATGGTGTTTTACGTTCGTTGTTGTTTGTGTACTTTTTGCTTTTCTTTTGAAAGTACGAAAATGATTTTTACAATGTAAAGAGAGTCTGAGAAATGCAATTGCTATTCTTTTTATATACTTTTTCAGATTTTTTATATGCTTCTTTACTACTTACATCATAATGCACAATTTTATATATTGATTTTTTCAATCAATGTATATCATGAGTTTTTAAAATAATGCTACAATCTTCATAACTAATATTTTAATGGGGAGTGACTGCTTAATTGGCATGAGGTTTCCTTTTGAGATGAGGAAAATGTTCTGAAAATATGGTGATGGTTGCACACCATTGTGAATGTACTGAATGCCATTCAGTGGTACCCTGCAAAATAATTAAAATCCTAACTGTTATGTTGTGTATATTTTATTGCAATAAAAAGAATAGTCATCATTTACTAAGAATTAACCTTTTCAGGCACAAGCTCTTAATGTGGTGTATCTCACTTCATCCTCACAACCGTCCTATGAAACAGGCACTTTTATCATTCCTGTTCTACGGCTGAGGAAACTGAGGTGTAAGGAGGTTGTGTAGTTCAGCTTGAGCCTGGGTCTGCGGAGTCACTGCCCAAATGCTTCCTCCCCGTACACACTGGCCCCACTCTTGCTTCCAATCTTCCACATGTTTGTTCATAAAGTTCATTCTCGTTTCTTTTCTGAAGTCTAAGTTCCCATAATTACATTGACATATTTCTATCTTGCAGTAACACTCCCAAATTATTTTCTAAAAGTGCGTGACAGTATAAAATGTTACTGGAAACAATTCGCCTCACCCTTGTGAGTATTCAATTTTTAAAAGATTAGCTAACATAGTAGGTGGAAATTGTCCTGATTCATTTTCTGATTTACACTTCCTTGACAATTAGGGAGAAGAAATACAACTAGGGACAATTCTCCTAGTTGTAGTTTTTCTTTTGTGAAAAACTGCTTTATTTCCTTTGCCAAATTGAAACAGAACATCTGCTAAACTGCCAGAGGGAATGCTGTTTTTCCAGATGGACATGCCAAGGATGTCTCAGTGCTCTCACAAATAATCGTTTTCCAATTTTGCAAGCCCAGCTTTGATTAGAATTTCTCAAAATATTTTGCTTTGCGAGCATGACACAGGCAAAAGCTGAGGCACTCTCTCTTTCTTCCCCCAAAGTATTGGACTTCACTTAGATCATTGCCTCAGGTTCAGAAAACTGACACTGAATCTGGAGTTTACATGAGCAGTGTAGAAGAGGCTCTTCCCAGAGCCTGGCTCCAGAGCCCAGCTCAGCCCTAGCCGGGAAGGAGCTGCATGGAGGAAGCTCCTCCTGACTACCAAGCATCGGGCAGGGGGTGCATGACATGGACTGTGTAGATGGGTGAGGGAGCACCCTTTTCAAAATATTTTGCTGAAAATTAAGTTAGATATCACTGCTCTCAGATCTGCTCTCAGAGCAAGGCAAACATCCTGATAAGGAGGTAAACCCACCACTAGTTGCCAGGAAATTGACGCGGTCTGTGAGTATGTGCTGCCATCCAGTGGCCAATGTAGAGATGGCACCTCTGAGGGCAGGGGGGCCACGGGTGACCTTGAGGATTGAAGCCCTCCCTGATTGGGTCCTGGGGAGAGGGCCACAAGATTAGCTCAGTGATTGTGGATGGGGCTGACACGGAAGAGCCCCTTGGCCTCAACACCTACTCTGCATTTGGAATATCCAAGTCAAGGAAGGTCTGGAAACATGAAGGGGAGAGGGGGAGAATTTCGACCTCCCTCTGAGAAGCTGAGAACACCCATTGATCTGATGTCATCAACATATAGAAAATCGATAAACAGATCTGAGTTATGTTTTGTGACTCCTCCTGGTCTAGTTAGTGTTCTGAGAATCATTTTCTCAGTGGACATGTGGGTGAGACCAGAGGAGACAGGGAGCCAGTGCAGGATGGTGGTTAGAAATGTGCGGAAGGTGGTGGGAGAGAGGACACAGTGAGTGGGCTCTGGGGTCAAGGCCCGGTTACACGCCAGTTATGTGATGTTTATTTATGATGATAGTGGTGATAGTGATGGTGATAGTAGTGATAATAGTGATGATGGTGGTGGTGATGATGGTTGTAGTGGTAATGATAATGGTGATGGTGGTGGTGATGGTGATGATGGTGGTGGTAATGATAATGGCAATGGTGGTGGAATGGTGGTGATGGTGATGGTGGTAGTAGTGGTAGTACTGATGATGGTGGTGATGACGGTGATGATGTTGAGGGTGATGTAATAGTGACGGTGGTGGAATGGTGGTGATGGTGATGGTGATGGTGGTAGTAGTGGTAGTAATGATGGTGGTGGTGATGACGGTGATGATGTTGAAGGTGATGTAATAGTGACGGTGGTGGAATGGTGGTGATGGTGATTGTGGTAGTAGTGGTAGTGGTAGTAATGATGATGGTGGTGGCGATGGTGACGGTGGTGATGATGTTGAGAGTGATGATAATGGTGATGCTGGTGCAATGGTGTGATGGTGATGGTGGTGGTAGTGGTAGTAGTAATGATGGTGGTGCTGATGGTGATGGTGGTGGTGATGTTGAGAGTGATGATAATGGTGATGGTGGTGGAATGGTGGTGATGGTGATGGTGGTGGTAGTGGTAGTAATGATGATGATGGCGGTGATTATGGCGGTGGTGATGGTGATGGTGGTGATGATGTTGAGAGTGATGATAATGGTGATGGTGGTGGAATGGTGGTGATGGTGATGGCGGTGGTAGTGGTAGTGATGATGATGGCAGTGATGATGGCGGTGGTGATGGTGATGGTGGTGGTGATGTTGAGAGTGATGATAATGGTGATGGTGGTGGAATGGTGGTGATGGTGATGGCGGTGGTAGTGGTAGTGATGATGATGGCGGTGATGATGGCGGTGGTGATGGTGATGGTGGTGATGATGTTGAGAGTGGTGATGGTGGTGGAATGGTGGTGATGGTGATGGTGGTGGTAGTGGTAGTAATGATGATGATGGCGGTGATGATGGTGGTGGTGATGGTGGTGGTGATGTTGAGAGTGATGATAATGGTGATGGTGGTGGAATGGTGGTGATGGTGATGGCGGTGGTAGTGGTAGTAATGATGATGGCGGTGGTGATGATGATGATGGTGATGGTGGTGGAATGGTGGTGATGGTGATGGTAATGGTAGTAATGATGATGACGGTGGTGGTGATGATGTTGATGGGGAGGATGATGATAAGTGGTGGACGGGGATGATGGCGATGATTAATAATCCTAATCCTCACAATGACCTTATATGTAAGTACAGATGAGAAAGCTGAGGCTAAAAGAGATTAAATAACTGCCCAACGTCACATGGAATATGGGAGAGACAGAACTCACACCCGGATCCTTATGATTTTAGCTTCATGCTTTCATCAGTTGAAGTATTGTAGAGGATCTGTTTGTTTTCTGGCTGCCCAGCAGCCTTTCACCCTACATCCCATAATCCTGGTGAGGGATCTACCTTTTGCTCCCTTCTGGGTATGAATGGGGTTCTGCCTCCACCTTCAGCATGGCACAGCTGATGCAGGTCAGAGCCAATCAGTGACGGGCTCAGGGGCAGGACCATGACCCAATTTCAGTCTCTCAGAGTGGACAGACTATTGTTCATGTAAGGGAGAGAGTGGCCTTTCTTATTCTTTCTCAACAGAGCCAGAGCCACCACAGCATCTGCAGCCACGGGAGTGTCACCTTTGTGCCCCAAATAGTGCCTACTCCATGATTGGGAGGGTCTGGGGTCTGGGGCCTAATGTGAGCCTGAAGACTTTTCAGCTCACTAAGAATTTGCCTTGTTTTGCTTAATCCAATTTGAGTTGGATTTTCTGTCACTTGCAAGAAAGAGTCATGTTAGATTCAACTCTATTCCATATTATTAGTAGGAGCTGCCATGGTGGAGTGCTTAGGATGTGCTCGGCACTTGATGCACTTTCTTATTATTTCCCTATAACAGCCCTGCAGCCCACATCAGCTAGGAAACAATCAGCGAGAGCTCACGACTTTTCTAAGTCCCGACAGCCCATAGGCGGGAGCCAGGGTTCCAATTCAGGTTTGTCTGTACCACCCTGCACCTTCTCTGAGTCCCAGCTTCCTCAATGGTAAAATGGAAACAACAATACCTAATGCGGAAAGGTTTCTAGTATTTAAATTTTAAAATATGCAAACACCAGGAGCAGCCTGGCACACGCATAGGTGTCCCTCAAGCCAAGTTTCCTTTTATTTGGCCACACTGCTCCCAGACTAAGCAGTGCAGAAAAAGGGAACAAGAAGTCAAGGAGGTGAGGTTTTAAATATAATAGGAAAGAGACAGAAATAGGGAACCCAGCTTTGAAATTATCTAGGCCAGTGGTTTTTAACGTTTTTTAAAAACCCAAAAGACATTTCATTAAATGAAAGCTTATACAAAAGGCTGATGTGCAAAGCACCATTTGAAAATGCTGGTTTTACAGGGATTAGAGCCAAGTGATACAAAGAGGTAACGTGTGTAGTTCAGGTCTATCTGGCTAGTGGCAGAGTCAGAACGCTTTTCCAGGGCCCCAGACTCCCTACGCCCTCACCTGCACCTCTGAGAAAGTGGAATTGAGACATTAAGAGTTTTAGTTTTCCTACTGCCAAGGGGGTAAGGCTGATGGGTATAATAATTGTCAGGGCATACTGCAAAGAGAAGGAATCCTTAAAATGTAATACAGGTGCTGACACCACATCCTGCACAAGTGTTCCCTATCTTGCTCTCACCCATCAACCAATATCAAATGCCATCCTAGACTTGGGGCCACGGGGCCTGTCTGCCTCTTCCCCAGATGTAGGTCCCCTGCCTAACACCCTCCCACACACATTAGACATGTGGGTATTTGGGAAGAAGACTAGTTTAACTATAACTTTTGTTGTTATTGTTTTACATCATATTTAGAAACCCAGTCTGGTGAATTTCAAATGAAAAATAATCTAACACCCTTAACTTGAGGTCTGGGTCAAAACCCCACTTACCTGGGAAGCAATATGAACGCTGAAATTATGATTAAGAGACTCAACGACCTCTACTGGCTTTTTGCTTGCTTTTGGTGTAAGGGAAACATACGATCATTTAAAAAAAGATTCTGAAAGCAAAAAAAGAGAGAGACTCAAAGAAATGGCCCCCTCCCCTTGCCCACATCCCTTGAAGACTGATTATGGAGACATCGACAGGTGCCCAGGCAAAGTCAGGAGAGTTGGACAATGTTCATGGATAGGAATTTGTACAACGATCTCTAAAATGCTCATTTTGTAACATGCACTGTAGGTCAAAAACAATTTGTTATACGGGCAATGGAATTGATCTCACCTTGGGTTTCTCCCCAGCCAGTGACATAACATTCAATCCAGGCAGTGACCACGTAATTTGGGGATGGCAGACAGGCTGGGATTACTCTGTCAGTGATGATGGCAGGCCTATAAGGGAAGTATTAGCAGTTATGTTTGACTGCCCAGCTGGGAGTTGCAGTACCTACAACTAGGCATCCTTACCTTGAGGCCCCAGAGCCCTCTGAGCTGGCACTGCCTTGCTTCAATGACACAGAGCAATGTAGAACACAGCGTTTCACCCTCACATTTGCCTGTGGTTGCCTATGGACTACACAGATGTAAGGTTTCATTTGAAAGGCATGAGTTGCATGCAAGAAGCTGAGGGTGGCCTTCACCTTTGAAAGTAGGGATGACAAAGGCACACTTCTCATGTATATTCTGTGCACGACTGGGATCTCATGCCAAGTGTGTCCTTTCATATTAATTGAAGAGGGCATTGATGACTGGGCAGAATGTCTGGCCGAGACATCATCAAGAGGGTATAAAATTGTAAATGTGTTGTGTGCCCAGAGCAAGTTGCTCCATCTGGATCCTCCACTTCCTCCTCGTGAATGTTACTAAACCGTGGTTGTAAGAATCCAGTAAAATGCTAAACATCAAATGAAAGAGGATTGGAAATAAGCACCTTGCACGAACAAAATGGCATTGTCAAAGAACATTTATATATCTTAGAGTTCCAGGAACTCTCAAACATTAGAACTCTGGTTTTTAGACCTGATTCTACTTTAGTAAGTTCAAGGGGATAAAGGACTGGATATGAGAAATGCCCTATTCTGACAAAGAATCATCATTGCCACCAACTTTGAAGCAGACACACTTTCTGCTTCTGGGCAACAGACATCTGTGGTGCAGAAGTCCTCAGTCTACAGGTTCCCTGGTGGAGCACTCTAGGGGTGTGAGGATGTGGGGTGGGAACTCTAAACTCAAAATGTATCAGCCTATCAGAGAATACCTCCAAAACTCAAAATTTCCAAATTGCTTTTTCAAGCCATCAGAACACCCTAGCTCTCTGAGGACCATGAGAAGCAGAGACCTTGTATTTGCAAATTTGCTGGGATGGTGGGGAGGAGACTGGGGAGCACAAGAGAGATCAGCTACTGTTTAGGCTGAGCCAGAAAGGCCCTTCTCTCCTTCCTAGAGTGTCAGAGCATCCCTGAACATCACTTGCTTTCTAGGACTGCGTAGGCAGGTGATAGCTCAGAATACTGGCGTGAGCCACTCGGAGCCAGAGTGTAATGAAGCGTACAGGTAAAAAGTGCATGTTGGCAGCACTTTGATAAATCCATGAGGACACAGACCACTACGCAGTTTAGGAAAGAATGAATCTGAAATATGTGGAAGGTGAAAGCTCTGTAGAGCAAGGAGTTTCTAACCAATAAAGTAAAGAAAAATCAAATCAACAGCAGAGTGAAATGCAATGTGATCAGGTTTGTCGATGGCATTTCATAAACCTGTGAAAAGAAGGCTCTTTAGGGGAGAACAGTAATTGAGCACAGGCACCCTGATGTAGAAGTGAGCCAAGGAAGCAAAACATGCAGGCGGTTGGGCCTGTTTCCTATGCGTGTTTCCTAAGAGATACCCAAGAAAACTGAACTTATGAAAGGCATGTTCCACTGAAACGATACCCAAAAGGTCCAGGTTCTGTGGGATTGGACTGATTACTCTTCATTTATGGGGATCATGACCTATAATTTTTTCCTGTGTTTGTGAATGGATGAGTAGCCTCGGCATTGAATTCAATGATTCACAAAAGTGTAAAAAAAAAAAAAAACGTGCCTGTGACAGACTGTAGGTAAGTGTGCTCTTCTCCTCCCTCACTGCAAAGTGTCACATTTCTAAAAACTTCCCTCTCTTTTCATCTGACAGTGAGACAATGGATATCCATAGAAACCCTCAGAGCATCTTCAATATTTTCCAGCAATATTGGAACTTGGTGCAAATCACTGCGCCTACAGATTTTGATGTAGCTACTTAGATCAAGAAAAAGATTCCAATTTTGGCCATTTTCAAAGTAGAGAACCTAGAATAATATAATTATTTTTATTTTTCTATATTTTTTCCTCCTTCAGAAAACATAGAGGCAGGTACTGATGCCTCAGCTGTGTGGGTTCTGTGTAAATGTAGAAGGGTTTTGTGGGGCTTGTGTGGAAGGACAATATAGTTGGTTTCTGGGCCTGTTCTTACCTTGTTGTAAGACTGACTTGCCAGGGCCAGGAATGTGGGTGGGCCACACAACCCCCTACAATGCTTCTGGGACATTTCTTTGGCTCCACTTGAGGCTTCCCACAATCAAATGAAGAGGATGCTGTGGCACAAGGTGGGAAAGAAGTCGCATTTGAGTCCAAGTTGGCAATTTTGTCAATTAATTCAGGACAAATTCCAAGCACTGAGTTTTTGACATTTCAAAGGTGAAATTAAATAGTAAAATTATAAACAACTTTTAGATTTTTTTTCTAGGTTTCAAAAGTGGTAGTAAACAACACAGGATGCTCTGCTTTAAAGGAAATATAAGTGCTTTCTAATTATTTTGTTGGAGAAGTGATCAAAGAAATTGGTATAGTTCAGCATTAGAATGAGATCTTTTCTGAGAAGACCTTGATTGGCACAAATAGTTATTCGTCATTGTTATTCCGACTCGATGTAATATGTTTAGAACACGATGTCATCCTTCCCATCATCATCCTCATCACCATCCCCATCTAACCCATGTAAAGTTTACAGAAAGGCATGAAGGTTTCTTTTGCATGTGAGTCTGTGTGTGCACGTGTGTGTGTGTGTGTGTGATTGTATGTAGCAAGGATTACTGTCCTAAGTTGAAATGTTGCCTTCTCTCAGCCAGCTTCAGGACAGCTCCTCTGGGGAGCCTCCCATGACTAACTGACTGTCATTGGGGTGACTTACACACATGTGCCTTTATTTTTCTTTTACCTCCTCTCTGCCTTCTCTCTGCAGCCAGCCTGCAAGATCTCTGGAGGTAGGGACAGTGTCCCATCTTTGGTACCACCCATCAATGCCTACAACAGTGCATGGGCTACAGAGGGCGTTCAAAAGTGCTTCTCTGTCTCCGGTCCTTCAAGGTCTTCAAAATTATAAACATTAATATAGTTAATAATATTCATATAATTATTAATAACAACTGCAAGAGGAATTTCCTCCCCAACCAACCAGAGATTCTACACTCCAGTGAATTTGGAACCTGAGTTTTCCAAATAACTTTCCATTTGCCATGGGCTGTTCTGAGAATCTATCTATATAAGTCTTTTTTTTTTTTTAAAGAAACATGGCATGGAATGAAATCATCTTCCCTAGTGCTGAACTCAATTTCTGCTAATATGCCTTACACACAGTATACATGCATCATTGTACTAAAAGAGTAACTACAGAAATTATGGTACCTGCTCCTACTATTTAAAATAAAACTGAACGTTTCTATTTATTTTTACTTATTATTTATACTGAATGTCTTAGTAGAAATGAAACAGCTATTAAAATCATTCTCCACCAGAGTCTATAGATTTCTCAAGCATGAGTCAAACCTGAATAAACCACATCCTTCTGCAGGAAACCAAACCCACCAACCACATCCTTCTGTAGGAAACAGTTCTGAGGATTTCCAAGTGTCTTATGGGAACCCTTCTCACAAGGCTTGGGGTTAACCTCACTTGTCTCACATCAAGGTTAGGTGGGGGACCTCACAGTCCATTGGGAAAAATCTTGCTCCCATTCTTCCTTCTTTCTCCAATCTTTAAGAACTCGATTCTCATACAACCTTTATGTGGGTGAGGACAGCAGAAATGCACCTAAGAAGCTACTGCACTTTCCTACCATAGGAGTCAAAGGTGCATGAGTCCCAGGCACAGTAGTGGGGTCTGAGGCAAGAAAGTCAGTGTGGGCTCAACTTCAAGGCAGCCTGTCAAGGATAGAGAGCCCAGGCAGTGAGAGGCAGTGGCATGTACCAGACGGGGCCAGAAGTGGAGAACTGGAACTGACCCCATCGAGGGACTTTCAGGTAGAGGAGCCACCAAGATGCTTCTGCAGAACAAACAAAAACACCCACTCAAGGAAAAGGTCAGCTATCAACTCACACTAAATCCAGAGACCACAATGCCACAATACAATAATATTGGCCAAGTAGAATCTTTACTATCACCCTAACCTCTCATTCTTCCCTCTTGCTCTCCCCAGGAGTGTCCCAAATGCGAAGCTGGGCAGTGTGGCTCCCATAATCTTCATCACTGCCCTGTACCACCTCCCCAGGAAATCTTGGAATGGTGGTCTTCAGTGGACTTGCAGGCCAAGCTGCTTCCCCCAGCTTAAGGTTCTTCCACATGGCAGACCCAACCACAAGCAACCAAATTATACAAATGAAAAGTCCAGGACAGCTTTCTGTAACTAGGACAGACAAGTTGATTGGTCAGCAGAAAGTAAAATAGGGGACAAGTCCAAGTGGCTTTTTGTTTTTTCAGACATACCCATGGATTTGTTATCCCAGTTGTTTAAGATCTAATGTCAACTCCACTTACCCTGATCCAAGCCTCATACTCCCAACAAGAGTCTTGGAGCAATGAAGAGGGAACCCAACAAACAGTCTCTAAGCAATGATGCTAATGTGAATCGTGAGGAATAATCTTAGGAGAAAGGCCATTTGGGGCTAAAGAGCTGCACTACCCTTCACTGAATTCCTAGGATGGCCATCTGTAGGTTTACAATGTGCACCACATGCTTAGCTGTGCCCTGCTGTTCGTATATTTTTCATACTTCTCAGCTGCAGAAGAGAAAGGTTTTTTATCCGAATGACTGTAAATTTCTTTTTCATGCATCCCATGCTAGACACTGAAGTGCTCAGTGGGACCACCCTGGGGCTGATTAGATCACCTCTAAGTGTGCTCTTTGGGAATTTTACATTTATTTTATTTATGTGTGTGTGGTGGGAGGGGCGGGTGTTTCCCTAACAAATGGGGCCAATTGTAGGGCAGGTTCAAGATGCCCATGACGAAGGGCAGGCTCTGGTGGAGAGGGCAGCCATCTCCTCCCCAGAAGCACTCAGCTCAAAAGCCATTTTCTGTTGTTTTTTTTTTTTTTTTTTTTTTTTGCAAATCCATATGAAGGAAGCAGTTTCCTTACCAAAACAGAAGGCAACTTACCACAGAGAGGGATATCACAGTAGTCAAAAAGTTTTCTTGGATTCACTCTGTAGCACCAGGGACCATTGATGTCACCATCAGGGTTACGGCAGTACTGAAAACAAGCAGTCATGTAAGCTCCAGCTCAGGTGGGGCAAGAGAGGGAGAAGGTGTTCCAAGGCACACATGTTTCACATCTATTCTTAGAAGACATAAAGGAGTGTTTCTTCTTCCTTTCTTTCTATTATTATTAAGATACTTTTCGCAAACTTATTTTTTGTATGCTCTAAAGCCATCAGTCATGTGTTCCAGTTCAAAAGAAGCTATGAGGCCACACCCTGACCAAAGGGGTGGTGACCCTGAAGGGTCTTTGGAGAATGGGCCTCTTCTCCAGGAGCCCGACCCAGTGGAGGTCTTAGAGCCAGAGCCCCAGAGAACAGTGGAACATCATTGATGAGCTTTGTCCCTTGGGGGCTCAGGGCTCTTCTACCTGATAAAGCCTGTTAGCTGTTGAGTCAGAAACACTTACTTCCATGCATCGTGCACCCTCCACAGGCGAGACACACAAAGGCAGTGTCATCCTTCCCTTCCTGTGATACTGAGATAGAATAAGAAATGTATATTTGGTATCTGCTCCCCAGTTCCTAACAGAGCTCCTAAATCCCTTGGAGTTTCCTGGGTGAAGGTAGCAGCAATGAAGCAACTCTTGGTGGGTTCCTGGATAGCCTCTGGGGCTGGTTGCCAAGGGAACCAACCATGTGATTTGAGTGTTGGAACCAGTCAGCCCCACCCTCCAACCTCCAGGGAGGGAAGAGGGGCTGAAGTTGAGCTGATCACCAATGGCCAATGATTTAATCAACTGTGCCTCTGTAATGAAGCCTCCACAAAAACCCAACAAGACTGCACTTGGAGAGCTTCTGGGTTGCTGAACCCTTGGGGGTACCTGGGGGTGGTGCACTAGAGAGGGCACAGAAGCTCTGAGCTCCTTTCCATGTGTCTTGCCCTGTGCATCTCTTCTGTCTAGCTGTTCACCAGGATCCTTTGTAATATCTTTTACAATAAATGGGTAAATAAAAGTAACATGTTCCCTTGAGTTCTGTGAGCCACTCCAGGAAAGTAATCAAATCCACGGAGGGTCATGTAGAAAAACAGAATTTGTCCAGTCAGGAGGAGGTACAGGTCACAGCCTGGAACTTGGGATTGGCATCTGCAGTGGGGCGGTCTTGTGGGACTGAACCTTAACTTGTGGGATCTGACACTGTCTCCAGATAGAATGTCAGCACTGAGTTACATTGTAGGACACCCAGCTGGTATCTGCTGGAGACTCACTTGGGGTGTGAGGAGAAATCCCCCCACATCTGGTGTGAGAAGTGTTATGTTACATGGGTGTGAGAGTGGGGGAACACAGACACTTGGGTTTTTCCTATATCTCAGTCTTCCCTATACACAGGCCCCAAAGTAAACCATCCCAGAGAATGCATGAGACTAGGAGAAGTCCCACTGCCCCTTGATGGCCCATCCCAATCTTTTCTAGAAAAATATGACTCAAGCATCATAAAGGATGTCTTTGACCACTAGAACCTAGAGCAATGGTCCCCAACCTTTTTGGCACCAGAGACTGGTTTCATACAAGGTAATTTTTCTATGGACCCAGGGTGAGGGGGCATTGGTTTCAGGATCATTCAAGAACATTCCATTTACAGTGTACTTTATTTCTATTAAAATTACATTGCAATATATACCGAAATAATTGTGCAACTCACCATAATGTAAAATCAGTGGGACGCCTGAGCTCATTTTCCTGCAACTGGATGGTCCCATCTTGGGATGATGGAAGACAGTGACAGATCATCAGGCATTAGATGCTCATAAGGAGCATGCAACCTAGATTCCTCACATGTGCAGTTCACAATAGGGTTTGTGCTATGGGAATCTAATGCTGCCACTGATCTGACAGTTGGTGGAGCTCAGGTGGCTATGAGAGTGATGGGGAGCAGCAGAAAATACAGATGAAGCTTTGCTCGCTTACCTGCTGCTCACCTCCTGCTGTGCAGCCCAGTTCCTAACAGGCCACAGACCAGGACTGGGACCAGTACCAGTACCAGTACCATTACTGGAGTGGGAACCCCTGGCCTAGAGGACAAGGACTAGAAACGAGAAACAGCACCCAACAATGGAAACAGTAAAAAAATGTCACAAAAGAGAAGAGGCCTGAGAATCCCCACACGCGTGGGGCTTTGCTGGCCTGTGCTGCTTACACTTTCCATGCTAAGGCCAATTATGCTTAGCCTCCTGAAGTCTTTCCAGTATTTTCCTCTGCCCATCCTCTGTTTGAAAAGATGTGTCAGCAAAGGGAAAAAGAGTCCAAATCAAAGTGGCTTACATTTTTTTTTATTATACTTTAAGTTTCAGGGTTCATGTGCACAACGTGCAGGTTTGTTACATATGTATACATGTGCCATGTTGGTGTGCTGCACCCATTAACTCGTCATTTAACATTAAGTATATCTCCTAATGCTATCCCTCCCCCCTCCCCCCACCCCACAACAGGCCCTGGGTGTGATGTTCCCCTTCCTGTGTCCATGTGTTTTCGTTCAATTCCCACCTGAGTGACAACATGCGGTGTTTGGTTTTTTGTCCTTGCGATAGTTTGCTGAGGATGATGGTTTCCAGCTTCATCCATGTCCCTACATTTTTTTCCAGACCTGCCCGTGGACTTGTCCCTGGAGTGAACCTGCTGTGTCTATGGGGCTCTTGGGCAGTCCATTCTTGGCGTGGCGTCCCAGTAACAGTGGTTGCCTTCTTGCCCCGGTATCCTTTCCCATTCCCAAACATAGAGTCTGTAGAAAAAAAAAAACGAAAACAAAAACAAAAAAACAGATGATATGCACAGCCACATAGACCCAGGACAATATGGAATCAATGCAGTCATGTCAGGTTTCTCTAGGACAGAATCAGGGGCCACATTAGTCAGAAGCCACTGCTGAAGACTGCCATGAACACTATTTTAAGAAATTACTGGAAATGTTTATTGGCTTGGAAAGAATCACATAGTTGACAGCATGTTAGAATAGGAATTTGACTGGGACACTGAAATAACCTATTTTAGAACAAGGTGAGTGGTTAAGTTGAGCACCCTGGAGGTTTTGCGCCAGTCCTAAAGTCACTACACTCGCAAGTTGTGCCAAAAATCACAGCTCTGGCTTTCCCAGGGACGGCACTGAGGCTTCCTTGGTCATGGCAGACCCTCAACCAACACTTGAGCTCCCGTGCAGCACTAAAGGCTTCTGCATCAGTGTGGTTTTTCATGTCTTTTCATCCCGTTGTCCAAGCACATAGATGTCTGGATACAGACTTTTTACTTGTTCGGAAGGAGCCTCTAGGCTTGGAACCTGGATAACAGTCGGAGGAGCAACCACAGTCCCTTCTGTGTCTGAGCATCGCGTCAGGTTGCAGTACTCCCACCTGACGCTGGGGTCCGTGGTAAAACACCAAGGGCCTGTATCTGCATCTGGATTCCTGCAGTAGTTCATTGTCAGGCCACTGGAAATTCCAAAGCAATACAGGTTACAGGAGGCGGAAGAATATTCAGGGGCACCCAGCACCCTCTACATTTTGTTCTAACAAAGTCTTAACAAGTGACTTTGAAAGATTCCCATTAAGGGTACCATACAATTACTACAACAAAAAAGGTCCTCAATTTCTTTTCTTTTTTTAATTTTTTAAAATTTTTTTGAGACAGAGTTTTGCTCTGGTTGTACAGGCTGGAGTGCAATGGCACGATCTCGGCTCACTGCAACCTCTGCCTCCTGGATTCAAGTGATTCTCCTGCCTCAGCCTCCCAAGTAGCTGGGATTACAGGCATGCGCCACCATGCCTGGCTAATTTTATATTTTCAGTAGAGACGGGGTTTCTCCATGTTGGTCAGCCTGGTCTCGAACTACCAACCTCAGGTGATCGCTTGCCTCGGCCTCCCAAAATGCTGGGATTACAGGTGTGAGCCACTGCTCCCGGCTGGGTCCTCAATTTCTAACCCACTGCATACCCTTAAAAGATAGATTCTAATTTTTATTTTTAAATATCAAAAGTAGTATATGCTTGTATTAGTCCGCTCTCACATTGCTATGAGGAAATACCTGAGACAGACTGGGTAACTTACAAAGAAAAGTGTTTTAATTGACTCACAGTTCCACATTGCTGGGGTGGCCTCTGGAAATTTACAATCATGGCAGAAGGCAAGGGAAAAAGCAGGCACCTTCTTCACAGGCGGCAGGACACAGTAAGTGGAAGCAGGGGAAATGCCAGACACTTACAAAACCATCAGACCTCAGGAGACTCTCTCACTGTCATGAGAATAGCCTGGGAGAAACTGCCCCCATGATCCAATTACCTCCACCTGGTCCTGCCCTTGACACATGAGGATTACCAGGATTATAGAGATTACAAGTCAAGATGCGATTTTGGGTGGGGACATAGCCAAACCCTATCAATGCTCCATATAAAAACTGAGATCATATATAAATGTGCTTAAGAAAGGACCAGAATACCTTCCTTCTACTTTCTGCCAAACACATACCTCTGGAGGAACCGGTATAGATTTTGAAGTGTGTCTTATAGATTTTTTATGCACATGCAAATACATCTATGTCTCTCTAGCTCTCTGTATCTCTCTCTATAGGATTGTATATTAATATGTGAGTTGGAACTAACATATATTTCTCCAAGGAGGAAATCCCATCCAAGATGATATCATTCCCAGGCCAGCCCCCACTCTCTGTACTCGTTGTGTAGCTAAAAGGCTCTGCATTTACAATGAAAAACAACCATGAAAATAGCATTACTGTCAATACCATTTCAGGTGGGTCAAGTGGGTTTGCGTCTACAAGACATAAAAGCTGACCTGGAAGACTAGCTCCCAGGCAGGATGCTGTTTCTCTAGGATGGGTTCCTGGGCAGGACCTCCTCTCTTGCTCTCAGTCCATCCTCTGCTGGCTGCAGCCACTCCGGGACTGAGGGAATGGGGGATGAGATGAAAGAACAGTGGGACCCAAGGCATAAAGGGAGATGGCTGGCTAGACTATGGGATCTGAAGAGGTCAATCGACTATGGAGGAGTCAGAAAAAAAATTGAATAAGAGGCACAGCAGGTGAGGACCCCAGGGTTGGGGGCATCTTGGAGAATGTGCTCCCCTTCGTTCCTCCCAGGAATGTTGCTTCAACCTCTCAGTATCCTCACATTCATGGCCTGTGGCTGTCTGAGAAAACTTGAAATGTATTATGTACCATGGGAATGCAACAGTATCTCTGTAGAGACTCTACACATGTGACCCAGTCTCAAGCCCAGACTCCCAGCTACAGGAGGCTGGTTCTCCAAGCAACTGGATGTGTTAGCAAGTGTGGTATTCGAAGGAGATTTTTTTATCTATTGTCAGCTGAGGTACACTTTCATGTATAGTCAAATGCACAGATCTTAGATGTAGTTTGATGAATTTTGATGAACATGTACACTTGTGTAACTCGCAAGTTACGATCATGATACAGAACATTTACATCACCCCAGAAACAACTTCTGTTTTACTGCGAAATCAATCTCTGCTAATTTCTTCCCATGGCCAGAGGCAAATGATACTGGTTTCCTTCAAGAGAAATTATTTTTGCCTTTCTGGAACCTTATATCAATGGACTCATATATAATGTTCATTTGTGTTATCTGACATCTTTCCTTAATGTAATATTTTTGAGCTTCATCCATGCTATTTGAGAGTATCATTAATGTACTTCCTTTTATTGCTGAATAGTATGCCATTGCATGAATAGATTGCAAATTATTTATTCATTTTCTTATTGATTGACATTGTAGTTGCCTACAGTTTGGGGTATAAAAAATAAAGCTGCTATGAATATTCTTGTAGATCTCTTTGTGGAATTATGTTTTCATTTCTTTTGGGTAAATATTCAGGAATAGAATTGCAGATTTGTAGAGTAGATGTGTCTTTATTGAACTTTTGGAGAAATCATCAGACTGATTTCCAAAGTGGTTTTATCATTTTGCACTTCCACCAACATACGAGAGAGTTGCATATCCTTGCTCTACATCAGTGACATCAGTTACTGTGGTGTCTTCTTAATAATATCCATGTCCACTGGGTGTTTGGTGACATCTCATGATGGTTATAATTCTTTATTTTTCATGGCTGAGATATTGGACATTTTTTCAAGTGCTTATTGGCTTTGTGTGTATCCATCCCTGAGAAATGCCTATTCAATCTGTTGCCTTTCTTGATTAAGTTGTTTGTCCCCTGTTTAGCAAGTGGGAGAAATGTTTCTATACTCTGGACACAAGCCATTTGTCAGATGGATAGAAAGAGAGGATTTTTCTTCTCATGTATTATTTGCCTATTTATTTTCTTAAAAATGACTTTTGGTGGGCATGAGTTTTCATTTTATGAAAGCCCACATCATAATTTGTTTTCTTTTATAGTTAGTGTTAATGACTCCTCTGTCAAAAACAATTGCCTTCTCCAAGGTTGTGAAGATTTTATATTTTCTCTTGGAACTTTCATATTTCAGTTTCAGTTTTAGCTCTGACACTTAGGTGGAAGAGATATCTCAAATTAATTTGAGATGAAAAGTAAAAGTCAAGGTCTGTTTTTGTTTTCTATCATGGATATCCAAATGGTTCAGAATGATTTTTGTAAAAGATTTTTGTCTCCATTTAATTGCTTTGTCATCTATATAGAAAATCAATTGACCATATGTATGTGGGTCTGGTGCTGGACCATCCCTTTTTAGTTTTGCATACTTTTTTGCCAATAACACATATCTTTTTATTTTTTGAGATAGGGTCTCATTCTGTCATCCAGGCTATAATGTAGTGGCATGATCAAGGTTCACTCATGCCTAGACCTCCTGGGTCAAGTGATCCTCTCCCTTCAGTGTCCTGAGTGGCTGGAACTACAGGTGTGAGTCATCACACCCATCTAATGGTTCATTTTGTTGGTGGAGAGAGGGTCTCGCTCTGTTGCTGAGGCTGGTCTTGAACACCTGGGCTCAAGCCATCCTCCTGCCTCAGCCTCCCAAAGTGTTGGGGTTACAAGCATGAGCCAAGGGTCCTGGCCAATACCACGTCTTGATTCTTGTACCTTTATAAGTCTTTATATTAAGGTATGTAAGTCCTCCACATTTTTTCCAAAAAAGGACTGCAGCAATAGTGTTTGGGTGAGAGTTTAATCCAAAGATCAATTTGATGAGAAGTGATATTGAGCCTTTCAATCTATAAGCATGGTGTATCTTTATTTAGATCTTTTAATTCTTTCTTTGACAACATTTTCTAGTGCAAGCTGTATAGTCCTTGTGCATAGTTTGTTAAATTTATCATTAAATATTTTTTGGTTTTGATACTATTGTCAGTGATATTGCTTTAAAACATTTATTTTTCCAAATGATCATAGAAAGTATACAGAATACCAATTAACTTTTATACACAGAGCATGTATACATTTTTTAGGACTGTCTGCATCCATTAATCAAGTTTTCCTTCTGGTTTTTCATTCTTTCTTTTTGTTTTGATTTTTGGGTCTTGGTGCAAAGGCTGGGACCATTGTAGTCAAATGCTGATGAGAAGTATTGAGAGCAAACATCTTTCTTATTCCTAATCTTAAAAAAACATTAATATTTCACCATTAACATGATGTTTGATGGAGGTTTTACATAGATGCCCTTTATGAGGTTAAAGGAGTACCATTCTGTTTCTAGTTTGCTGAGACATTTTATTATGAAAGAGTGTTGAATTTTCTCATATTTCCTTCTGCATCTGTGGATATCATGTGATTTATCACTTTTATTCTGTTATTATGTTGGATTACATTGTTTGCTTTGCAAATGTTAAATCAACCTTGCATTCTCAAAGGGAAGCTCCAGTTTTTTTGTGATATTCATCACATTAATGATAAAAATACATTTTAATATTGCTGGATTTAATATCCCACTATTTTATTAAGTCTTTTTGTGTTTATTCACTATAGACAGTATTCTGCAGTTTTTTTTCAATATCCTGTGTACTTTTTTGTAACTGGGTTTTTTTGTTCTCACAAATTGAGTTAAGAAGTATTCCCTTCATCTCTATTTTCTGTAACATACTGTGAAAAATTGGAATTATTTCTTCCATAAATAACAAAATTTCTAATGAAGCGATCTGGGCCTAGAGATTTCTCTGTGGAAGTGTTTTGATTTTTTAAAATATGTATTATTAAGGAATATAAACATACGTAGTCTTGAATAGGTATCACACTGTTTAGCAATTCAATTTATTCAGTGTCTGACCTGCATATTTGTTTTCTTCCTAAGGAATCAGTCCACATTATCTAAGGTATTGGATTTGTTAACATAAGTTGTTCTCAGTATTTTCTTATTATCTTAAATACCTGTAGCATTCTGTAGTGATAACTCCTCTTCTCTTTTATTCCTGATGGTGGTGGTTGTGCTCCCTCCTTTGTTTGTCATCAGTTTAGCCAGAGGTTTATCAATCGTAAGGATATTTTCAAGGAACCAACTTTCTGTTGCACAGATTTACTCAATTGTTTATGATTTTTACATTGAATTTCATTTTTTTAATCATTTCCTTTCTTTCACTTACCTTGGGTCTTATTTGCTTTTTATATATTGCTAGATCCAATACCTCAATATTTTATTAAGTATTTTTGTGTTTATGTTTACTATAGACAGTATTCTTCTCTAGATTTTTTAATTGCTTTCTTGGATGAACAATTCCCAATGTTTTTATTTTTAGGATCACTCTGCATTCTTAAAAAGTATTGGGGATCCCAAAGAGCTTTAGTTTTTGTAATATATACAAATATGCAAATATATTGTTGCAATCGAAACCGAAACAGAGAATTTTTTGAACCACAATATAGACAATCATACATTTTCCTAGCCATTAGAGAGATGATTCCACTATACATTATGTAGCTGCTGGAAAGTTTCACTGTACCTTTGTCAGAAAATGAAAGTGAAAAGGGCCAATAAAAAATGTTTCTTAATTAAAAATATTTTATCTCCCTAGATTCTCCGAGGGGATCTCATGAGTCCCCAAGTTTCTGCTTTGAGAATTGCTATCTCAAATCATTGATTTTTAAATGTTTCTACTGTCTACTAAGAGCATTTAAAGTTGTAAATGTATAAAGACATTAACTGTTTCCCATAAGTTTGAGTATATTGAATTATTATTATTATTATTCAGGTCAAAACTTTTCCAAGTTCCTTGGAGATTTCTTCTTTGACTCATGGAACGTTTAGAAATGTGTTATTACCAAATATTCAGCAATTTCCCAATGTTTTGGTTATTTATATCTTATTTCTTTCTGTTGTGTTCAGAAAACATACTATGTGTCAATGTAATTCTTGAAAATTTATTGAAACTTTTGTAAGGCCACATATATGGTATACCTTCATGCATGTTCCATGCACATTTGAATGTGTATTTTGTAGTTTGGCACAGTATTAAATAGGTTGATGTTTTACTTTAAATCTTATATATTTTTTCTGATTTTGCATGAATGTGTTCTTTTACATTTTGTTTTTGGAAGATTTATAACAATAGTAAGAGAAAAATGAAGAAATTTCCATCTCTAATTGTGGACTTATCTATTTCTCTCTTTAGTTCTGTCAAGAACTAAGTTTTAAAGTTTTGCTTCATATTTCACAATTGCTGTTATTAGGTGCAACACACTGAGCATTGTTATGTCTTCGTGACTGGACCCTTTTTCTTATGAAGTGTCCTTTTTGTTTTTGTATTATTTCTTGTCCTGAAATCAACTTTGTCTGTTACAAATATTACCACTCCAGTTTATTTATGATTCAGGTTTTCATGGTATATATCATTTTTCATATTTTGCTGTTTATGGGTCTTTACACTGAAAGGGCATTTATTATAAAAAGAACACAATTAGGCTGCAGTTTTTATTCAATTTCCAGTCTCTGCCTTTTATTTGTAGTGTTTAATCATTTTATATTTAATATACTTATAAGGTGGTTCAGTTTATATCTACCACAATGCCATGAATTTTCTGTGTACACCATATCATTTTTATCCTTTATTCCTCCTTTGCTTCCTTCTTTTGGACAAGTGAACTATTCCTCTTATTATCCATTCCTCTCAGTTTAAGTTTTTGTGGTTTTCCTAGGAGTTATGATATCCCACCTTAAACTATCACATTCAACCATGTATTAATATTACATAACTTCATGGGTAATGCAAAAAGCTTATAACAGTATATTTCCATTTATCTTCTACATTATTTATGCCACTTTTTTAAAATAAATTTTACTTTTACATATGTTACAACAACAATATATTCTTATTAATTCACATCGCAAATTGTCCTTTAAATTAAAAAAAAGTACTTTATATTGACATTGACATTTGCCATTTCCAGGGCTGTTCATTGCTTGGTATGGATTAAAGTTTCCATCTGGTATTATTTTTCTTCTACCTAATTGGCTTTCTTTAACATCTTTTATTACAGAAGCCTGCTGTGGAAACATTCTTTTGGTTTTTGGTTGTTTCCTCTGGAGGTGGCAGAATACCTATTTACATCACATTTATTTTCAAGGTTTTTTTTTTTTTTTTCTGGACATGTCGTCCTAGGTTGATCTGGTTTTTTTTCTTTTTAATCACTTTAAAGACGTTATTTCATTGTTTCTGAGAAGAAGGCATAAGTCATTTGCATCACTGTTCCTCTATGTAAATGATCTTTTTTCCCCTCTAGTTTATAATAAGATTACCCTGGTTATCTTTGATGTTGGACAATTTAACCATGATATACCCAAGTAAATCATAAATTTTTGCTTTTAAGAATTCTATTTCTGATTCATTGAGCTTCTTAACTGTGAGTTTATAATTTTCTTCATATTTGTAAAGTCTTCAGCCGTCATTGCTTTCAGTATTTTTTTCTGTCCCAATATCTCTTTCCTGTTCTTCTGTGACTGTTTGTATGACTTTCATTGCATTATTTTCTAGTTCACTTTTTCTTCCGCAATGTATAAACTCAGAGTAAGACCACCTAGTGAATTTTTTATTAAGGACATACTTTTTTGTAGTTCTTTACTTTCCATTTGATTGTTTTATATGTTGCCTTTTTCTTGGTATTCTGCACTTGTTTCTCTTATGTTCATGTTTTCTTTAAACCTTTGAACACAATTATCATATATACACAGTTTGAATTTCTTTGCCAATTCCATTGTCTTTATTATTTGTTGGTCTATTTGTATTGACTGATTTTTCTCCCAGTTATGGTTGCTTTTTTTGCCTATTAAATTTTAAAATTTATGTCACTCATTGCGAATGTAACATTACGGAGTACCATGATCCAGTTATTTACCTCCAGTGATGGTTGAGTTTTCTTCTGTCAGGCAGTTAATTTACTTGGAGATCATTTGGATCCTTTTAGACTTGGTTTTTAAGTTTTGCTAAGGTATTTCTGGAGTAGCCTTTATTCTAAGAAGGCATAAATCCTGCTCCTAAAGTATGACTTTTCTGGGGTCTCTACTGAATGCCCGAGATGTTCAATGAGGTGTCTCTCCTTGGGCTGATCAGAACCCCAGTATCCCCCAGTGCTATGTGAGTTCTGGCATCTCCATTGAGCTCACTGTTACCCTGAATTTGTCCTTTCCCCAGTAGTATTCTCTCTCCTACTTTGTTTGTAGAATCCCTCCCTGTGCATATGCAGTTTATATTAGACTCGAGGAGACTTCCATGCATATTCCTAGAGCTCCTTTTCTCCACAAATTCTTTCTCATTGTTACCTAGCCTAGAAAATCCACATTTTCTTAGCTATCCCAAACTCCAGTCTCTTTCCTCAGTTCAGCAAGACTGCTGTGGTTGGCTTTGGCTCCAAGTCCTTGCCCTTCAGTCCAGGGTGGGACTCCAGGAAGAAAGCCAGAGTAGTTATGGAGTTGGGCTCATTCATTTCCTTTTCTAAATTATCTCAGTCCTGTACTGTCTCTTGTCCAACATGTGGAAAGTTTTTTTGTATATCTTTTGTAGTCATTTATGGCAGAAAGCCAGTTTTTGTCAGACCAGGTTTTTTGTCCATGTACCGGCCTGTTTTAATCTGTACATCTGTTTACTTCCTGACTGACTCTCATCTACATTCTTGCTTTTGCTCTTCCTGTCCTGGCAACCCATATCCCTTCAGAAAACTGGAGCTTAGAACCCAGTGTGTTCACACAGGTGTATATATATAACTATATAACTATATATATATACACACACAGTTATATTATGTGTATGTGTGTGTGTGTGTCCTGCAGATTGTATAGCTACATAGCCTGCAGCTGTGCAGACTATAGGGTGATTGGTCATCAGTCAGGGACAGACATGAAAACCTTGCACATTTCCCTAGACCATATATGAATACTGGCCTGTATGAACACATATATGAATACCAACCTATATGAGCACATATATATGAATACCAGTCTGTATGAACATATATGTATGAACATATATATGAATAATAACTTATATGAACATATATATGTATATATATACATACTAGTCTGAATAAACACACCTGGTTATATATATATTCATATACATGTGAATTATTTACTTGTGACCCATGACAAAAATGGCAAACAACCTTCATTTCAGAGAAGGGAGGTTAGAATGATAGAATTGCATAGGTGAAAGAGTGCATTGATCTTTTATGAGCATTGTAGAATGGCACTCTAAGTATTTGATCATTTGATCTCTTGAGCTTTATATTAAAAAGACCTCATCAGCTCCATGTAGCCTTCTGCTTCCATCAGACAATTAGAAAAGGTAGCAAGCCTAAAATACCTATTCTCTCAGACTCTTTGATCAAAAGCAAAGTTGTTTGGACATTTTGACACACCTTCTGGGTCTAAGTGAAATTTGGTCCTAACAAGTTAGCTTGAAGCAAGGCTCTTCTAGGAGGAACTTAAGTTGGCTGTTGCTCCTCTTATAACTAACATCAAAGACATACTCGTTTGGGTAGTTTTCTGGGGTCCTCTGATGCTGGTGTGGTGTCATGGATGACCAAGATTGACATGTCCTTCCTGTGACAGTGGTGGAGAATGTGCCTCGATAACTCTGTCCATTACCATGGTAGCACTGCTGGACCACAGGGTTTGCTCAGTTGGTGCTGAAAATAGTCAAAATCAAGCTGAGTAATTACTAGTATGCAGAAACATGTGAAGCAATTTATGACACAAACAGGACAGTAGTTTCAGAATTATGACTGTTCTCTTCAGAATACTTGCAAGCAGAAGGACATGCTGAAGCAAAAACAATAGATTAATAGCATTCTAATATTTTAATAAGTTCTTAGAAATGTTATATTCAAAACCTGGTGGGGAAAGGACCTATCAGTGTTCTTACAATTGGAACTAAGACTCATGTGCAAGCTCTTTTGTGTGGCTCTCTACTGATTGTTCATGAGAACAACAAGGCAGGAAACCAGACGGTGATGGATTAGGCCGTGCAGGCCGTTGGGTGATTGGCTGTCAGTGGGGGACAGACAGGAAAACCTTGCACATTTCCCTAGACCATTGCTCCTGAAAAGCCAAAGCCTTAAGCTTCTGGTGGATGGGGCAGGTCATGGTCCTGCATCTAGTACTCGCAGGCAAAGACACATTGCTTCTTAGAGAAGGTTGGAGACTAAAATCTTATTCCCTTATAGGAGAGACAGGGAATCCTCTTGTTCCAGCACCCTGCATTGCAACAAAGCAGAAGTCTACTACCTTTCCTCTCAACACACACCAAAGATGCACGTTCCACAAGAAGAAGGCGCAAGAACACCAAGAAATTCCTGCCTTCCAAGCATAGGTGTGCAGAGCCTACCTAAGACTAAGATAAGCCAGAGAAATAGTGCATTCTGTGGTTATGTAGTGTTAAATAGCCCCAGGATTAGATGGAATAAATGTCATCATATTAGGTTTCTCCAGGATGACAAACTCAGCGGCCACATACCTCAGCAACCGCAATGCAATGATTGCAATGAACACTGCCCATTTTACGAAAGGCCTGGAAACACTCACTGGTGTGAAAATTGGCACAAATTTGGCCAGACGTTAGAACTGGAATTTTGTCTAGGACACCGAGATAACTCATTTCTTAACAAGATGAGTGGTAAGTCAAGCACCCTGGAGGGTTGCACCCTTCCTAAAGACACCACTGACTAGCATTGCACCAAAAATTACACCTCTTGCTAGAGCAGAGAGGGTGCTGAGGCTTCCTTATGCATGGCATAACCTCAACCAACCATCAAGTTTCTCAGTAGCATGGAAGGCTTCTGCATCTGTCAGATTTTTAAATCTTTTCATCCCAATGTTCAAATGTGTAGATGTCTGGCCACAGACTTCTTACCTGCTTCAGAATGAGCCTCCATGCTTGGAACTGGAACAACAGTGGGAGTCTCTAGGACACCTGATTCTGTTTCTGAGCATTGTGTCAGGTTGCAGTACTCCCACCTCACACATGGATCAGTTGTGTAACACCAGGGTTGTTTCCCAGAATCTGGATTCCTGCAGTAGTTCCTGGTCAGGCCACTGCAAATTCCAGAACAATACAGGTTACAAGAGATGGTAAAAAATTCAGGGGCACCCAGCACTGTCTAAATTTTGTTACAATAAAGTGTTAAAAAGTGACATTTGAATATTCCCATTTTAGGTAAAATGATATTCCCAAGGCAAAAATGGTCCTCAAGTTCTAAAGAACAGTGTAAATTTCCAAGATAGATTATAATGTATATTTTAAAAAATCAAAAATAGTCTATGCTCCATTTAAAAACTGAGGTCATGCATAAATGTACACAAGAAAAAAATTAGAGCTGGGTGCGATGGCTCACACCTGTAATCCCAGCACTTTGGGAGGCTGAGGCAGGCAGATCACCTGAGGTCGGGAGTTCAAGACCAACCTGACCAACACGGAGAAGCCCTATCTCTAGTAAAAATACAAAATAAGCTGGGAGTGGTGGTGGGTGCCTGTATTTCCAGCTACTTGGGAGGCTAAGGCAGGAGAATCCCTTGAGCCCAGGAGGCAGAGATTGCAGTGGGCCGAGATCGCACCATTGCACTCCAGCCTGGGCAACACAAGCAAAACTCCATCTCAAAAAAAAAAAAAAAAAAAGGAAAAAGAAAATATCAGAATATGTTTCTCCTTCTGCCAACTGCATTCCTCCAGAAAACTGATGTGGATTTTTTAAGTGTGCATCTTAGATTTTATTAATGCACATAAAAATATATAATATATTGATATCTGTCTACTTCTTTATATCCTTCTCTAGGACTCTACAGTAACATGTAAATTGGAATCAAAATATATTTCTTCAGGGAAGAAATGGCATCCAACATGACACCATTCCCAGGCCAGCCCCCTTACTCTATGTATTCGCAGTGTAGCTAAATGGCTATACATTTACAGTAAAAAACAATTGTGAAAACAGTATTAGTGTAAACATCATATCAGGTAGATCAAGTGGGTTTACGTCTATAAGCCTTATCAAAGCTTCCGTGGAAAAATAGCTCCCAGGCAGGATGCCATTTCTCTAGCATGGGTTCCTGGGCAGGACCTCCTCTCCTGCTCTCAGTCCATCCTCTGCTGGAAACAGCCACTCAGGGACTGAGGGGATGAAGGGTGAGTTGAAACGGATGCATGGCATAAAGGGAGATGGCTAGGTAGACTATGAGATATGAAGAGGTCGGACAGCTGCAGAGGAGTCAGAAAACAATGGAGTAAGAGGCAAAGGTGGTGAGTAACCTGCGGTGGGTGTATCTTGGAGCATTTGCTCCCCCTTATGAATCCCAGGAACATTGCTCCAACCTCTCAGTATTCTCGCATTCATGACCTGTGGCTGTCTGTGAAAACGGGAAATGTATTATGTGCCATGGGGATCCAACACTGTCTCTCTAGAGACTACACATGTGACCTAGTCTCAAGCACAGACCTTCCATTCAAGAAGCTTGTTCTCTGAGCATCTGGATGTGCTCAGAGCCGAGCAGTTGACTTATTTTTCTTCCTTGGCTGCCCTCTTTTTGACATATGGAATATTCTTGTCATAGAATATACCTCAGTGTTCACAATTTTGTGATTACTCTAGAATTTGCAATATCTCTTTGAACCCAAATATTTCAAACTTTTATTAATATTATGTACCATCATAGGTAAGGCAAGAAACTTACAATGGTATAATTCTTTATTCCCTATACAATTTATGCTACATTTTCAAATTTTTACTTCAAATATGCTAAAATAATACATATTGCTGTCATTTTGCTTCAAGCAGTCAAATATAATTTAAGGCAATTAAGAAATTTGATCAAGAAAATATTTTTGCATTTACATCTACATTTGCCATTTGCTGGGTTCTTCAATATGTGGGATGCAGAAAGTTCCCACCTTGTACTATTCTTCCTGTACGTAATTCCCTTTGGGCCACATCTTTTGTGACATAAGCCTGCTGATTCCAAATTCTCATAGCTTTCGGATTTCTTGTTCGGGGGGTGCACAAAATGCAATTATACAACATTGATGAACCTCAAGGCAGCGTATAGCTGGATGTAGCATTCTCGGTTGATCTCTTCTTTTCCCTGTTTATCATTTTAATGATATTCCTTTGCCTGAAGTTTGCCATGTTTCTGATGAGAACACATTAGCCATTTGTATCACTGTTCCTCTAGCAAGACACAGCTCTTTTTCCTACAGTTTCTCACAAGATATTTCTTGATATTATATCTTTGTCTTCTGAGAGTCAAACTGTGATGTACCAAAGTGCTTCATACAGTTTTCTTTTTGAAAATTCCCTTTCTGATCCACTGAGCCTATTGAATCTGTAATTATTTAACGTTCTTCATATTAGGAAGGTTTTCAGCCATTCTTGCTTCAGGTACTTGTTACTGTTTCAGTATCACCTTCCTCTCCTTCTGTGCCTTGCTTCTCACAGGTAGGAAACGTTTTTATATTTTCCTTCATGTCTGTGAGGCTTGGTTGATTTCACTTTTCAGGATTTGTGGATGTGAGTGTGTTTGTGTGCGTTTGTAAGCTTGTGCATGTGTGTCTGTGTGTGTGTGTGTGTGTGTGCGTGCGCACGCGCGTAGCTGTTTTCTGTAGTTTCTATAAATTTTCTTTCAGTTAGTTTTTCTTCTGAAACTTCTAACTGGATGAGGAGGCCACCCAGTACTTTTTTGATTTAAGGCATACCTTTCACTAGAGTTCTAATTTGATATTGCTCTTTTATACTGTTACTTTCTCTTGATGTTACATCTGCTAGGTTCCATACTCATATTTTCTGAAATCCTAGAACTCAGTTAACACACTGATAGGTCCAATTTTTATGCCATTCTAATCATTCCTGTCATTTCTGGGCCTATTTGTATTGACTGATTTTTCTCCTGGTCGTGGGTCATAACCAACACTTTCTATGTTTAGGGAGTTTTTAAATTTAGGACTCACACTGTCGATACCGCATAGCTGAGCCACTTGATTTTGCTGTTTACCTCTAAGGAGGGTTGTGTTTTCCTCTAGAAGGCAGTTAATTCACTTGGAAACCTTTTTGGTGCTTAGAGATTTGCCTTTAGGCTCAGCTAGGTTTTGTCTGGAGCTGCCTTTATTCTAGGAATATATTAATTCTACCCTTAAAGTCTGGCTTTTCTGGGATCTCTACTGAATGCCCAAGATGTTCAGTGACTTCTCTCTCCTCTGGCTGGTTAGAACTCTAATATCCGCCAGTGCTATGTGAGCACTGTCATCTTTACTGAGCTCACTGTTTCCTTGTAGATGCTGTTTTCTCATAGTTGTCCCCTTGTAGTTGCTCAGTAGATGTCCTTGGCCCTACTCTCCTGTGGAGCCCTTTTCTGTGCACAAGCAGCTTCATGTTTAGCCAATGACTTGAGGAGACTTCTATGCATATTCCCAGAGCTCCTTTCCTCCACACATCCGCTCTCATTCTTAGCAGGCCTAGAAAAGTCCTAGCTACCTGAGTAATCCCAAACTCCAGTCTCTCTCCTCCATTCAGCAAGATAGCTACAGTCCACATGTGCTCCATCTCCCTGCTCTTCAGTGCAGGAAGGGTCTCCAAGAAGACAGCCAGGGAGGGCACTTATGGAGCTGATCTCATTGTTCCCCCTCTCACAATTCTCTCGGTCCTTTACCGTCTGTTGTCTAACATGCAGAAACCATTTTTCCATGTCTTTGGTAGCCACTTACAGCAGAGAGGCTGGACACAGGGTGGTCAGACCAGGGCTTCTGACCATCTACCCACCAGGCTTAATTTTCAGCATCTGCCTCTTTGTTGACTCTCATCTGCCTTCCTGCCTTTGCTCTTCCCTTGCTGGCAGCCTGTATCTTGTTAGAGCACTGGTGCTCAGGACCAAGTGTGTTTCTACCCATTGGAAAAGACGTAGATACAGAAAGAGAGACATTTGCCTCTCCATAGATATGCAAATATTTTTTTCTCTTGAACCAAGACAGAAAAGGCCAACATAACCTTCACTTCAGGAATTGGAGGTTAGAATGATAGTATTCCAAGGTGGAAAGGCTGCATTGGCCCTCAGTGGGTGGTGTGGAAAGGTACTCTTAAGTGTTTGGTCGTTTGTGGTCCTGACTTTTTCCTTAATGTGATCTCCTCGCCTCCAGATATCCTCCTGCTCCATAAAACTAGGAGGAAGGAGAGCCAGCCTAACATTTCTCTTCTCTCAGACTCTGCTCCAAGGCAATGTTCCTGAGACATTTTGCTATGCCCTTTGCATCTGACACAAGTTGAGTCTTGAGCAGTCAGCTTGAAACATGACTCTTCTAATAGAAACTTCAGTTGGCCCTTCCTTCTCTTATGGTAAAGAACAAAGACGTACGCATTTGGGTACTTTTCTGGGGTCCTACTGTGCTGGTGTGGTGTCATAGATGACCAAGCTTGGCAGGTTCTTCCTGTGACAGTGGTGAAGTATGTGCCTCGATAACTCTGTCCATTACCGTGGTAGCACTGCTGCTCCCAAGGCCTTGGCTCTGTTGGTGCTGAAATTAAAAGAGAAAAAATCAAGCTGAGTATTTCCTAGAACAGAGAAACAGGTGAAGCCATTTATGACACAAACCAGGCAGGAGTTTCTGATATTACGACCCTTCTCTTTTCTCTATTCTTAGGCAGATGGACATGAGAACATAAACAAACAAACACCAAAGCGACAGATTTCTACCATTCTAGAAGTGTAGTACATTCATAGAACTATTTCCTGTAAAAGCTCAGAGAAAAACAGCAGATGAGAATGCTTCTCATAGGAAACTGTGCTCACAGCCAAGCTGGTCTCTAGGGATCTCTACTGAATGTTCACGGGAACAATGGGGCATGAGAGAACAAAGGGCTGTGCATTTGGCGGTGTGGGCTGTAGGTGGTGATTGGCTATCAAGGGTGGAGGTGGGGACAGACATGGAAACATTGCGTATTTCCCTAAAGTGTTGATCACGGGAGCCAAGGCCTTCAGCTTCTGGGCGATCGGGCAGAAAACAGTTCTGCAACTAAGACTGCAGGCAAAAACATTTTGCCTCTTAGGGATGGTTGGAGGCCAAAATCTTATCCCCTTGCAGGAAGGATGGAATCCTCTCATGTCCCGCATTCTGCATCGTAATAAAGCAGAAGTCTACTACTCTTTCTCTCCAGACCCCTCCCCACTATGCACACACAAGTACAAGTTCCATCAGAAGGAGGTGTCAGAACACTAAGAAATCACTCACTTCAAAGCCTAGGACTGCGGAGCCTGCCTGGGACTGAGGAAGCTCATGTACTGCTCCATAGACCCAGGGTGATATGGAATTAATGCTGCCTGTTAGGTTTCTCGAGATTCACAAGCTAGAGAGCCACATTTCCTGGAATCTGCAGTGCTGAAGATTGCAATGAACGCTGTCTACCTTAAGAAATCCCTGGACAAGTGACTCGCTTCGAAAGAGTCACACATCTGACAGCATGTGACAATAGGAATTTTGGCTAGGACACTGACCCAACCCCTTTGACAACAAGGTGAGTGGTGAAGTCCACCAACCTGGAGGGTTCGTGCCCATCCTAAAGACACAGCCCACTCACGTTGCACCAAAAATCACTCGTCTGGCTCCCCCACAGAGTGCCCTGAGGATTCTTCCAACATGACAGACCATCAACCAACATGTGAGCACGTGCGTAGCACGAAGGCTTCTGCAACAGTGGGAGTGTCAAAGGCTTTTCTACCCAGTGTCCAAGCGTGGAGATGTCTGGCCACAGACTTCTTACCTGGTTTGGAAGGATCCTCTAGGCTTGGAACCGGGATAACAGTCAGAGGCACGACTGCAGTCCCTTCTGTGTCTGAGCATCGTGTCAGGTTGCAGTACTCCCATCTGACTTTGGGATCCATCGTGTAACACCAAGGGCCTTCCACAGGATCTGGATTCCTGCAGTAGTTCATGATCAAGTCACTGGAAATTCCAAAAGGATATACGTCACAAGAGGTGGGACAATATGCAGGGGCACCCAGCACCCTCTCCGTTTTGCTGTAACAAGGTCATAACCAGGGCCTTTGAAATATTCCCATTAAAAGTACCATACAATTGCCGCAAGCATGAATGGTTCTCAAATTCTCATCCACTCTGCACATTTCCAATAATTAATGGATTTTAACTGTTTTATTTTTGTTGTTTGCAATGCTTCTTGGAAACACTGAAATAGTACACACATGTGGCCTGGAAGGGATCAGAATATTCTCCTTCCACCTTTGGCCAATACATCTCTCTGGAATAACTGGTATGGATTTTGACGTGTGTATTGTGGAATCATTTATGCACATACAAGAGTATCTCGATCTGTCTAGCTGTCTTTATCTCTCTCTACAGGACTTCATATAGTATTGTGAGAGGTGGAACTAACATAGAGTTCCTCAAAGAAATAATGGTATCCAGGATGATATCAATCCCAGGTCAGCTTTCTAACTCTTTGTGCTCAAAATGTAGCAAAAAGGCTCTATGTTATTATCATGGAAAACCATCATGCAAATAGTGTTACTGTCTGTCGATACCGTATCAGGTGGGTCAGAAAGGTTTGTTTCTGCAAGACTTATTAAAGCTTCCGTGCAAAACTAGCTTCCAGGCAGAATGCAGTATCTCTAGGATGGGTCCCAGTACATGACCTCCTCTCCTGCTCTCAGTCCATCTTCTACTGGCCACAGCCACTCCGGGACTGAGGGAATGGGGGATGAGTTGAAGGAACAGTGGGTCCCAAGGCATAAACGGAGATGGATGAATAGACTATGAGATCTGAAGAGGTTAGGCAGCTATGAAGAAGTTAGTAGTTGGTCATTTGTGGTCATGACCATTTTTTTCATGTCTTTGGTAGCCACTTATGGCAGAGAGACTTGCCATTGGATGGTGGGACCCCAGCTTCTGTGCATCTATCTAACCCCTTCGCTTACTTTTCAGTCTCTGTCTCTCTCCTGAGTCTCATCTGTCTTTTTGCCTTTGTTCCTCTCTTCTTGGAAACCTGGACCTATTCAGACCACTGGTGCTCAGGACCCAGTGTGTTTCTGCTGATTGAAAGAGACATAGATATTTATAGATAGAGATTTACCTCTCCATAGATATGCACGTATGCTTTCTTTGAGATCCAAGATAGAAAAGGCCAACACAACCCTCACTTCAGGAAATCAAGGTTAGAATGATAGAATTTTAAGGCAAAAAGGCTGCATTGGCCCTTAGAGTGTGTTGTGGAAAGGAACTCTAAACTTTTGGTAGCTTGTGATCCTACCTTTTTCTTAATGTGATCTTCTCACCTCCAGATATCCTCCTGCTCTATAAAGCTATAAGGAAGGAGAGTCAGCTTAACATTTCTCTTCTCTCAGACCCTTTGCTCCAAGGCAATATTCCTGAGACATTTTGCTATGCCCTCTGCATCTGAGACAAGTAGAGTCCTGAGCAGTTATCTCAAAGCAGGAGTCTTCTAAAAGAAACTTCAGTTGGCCCTTCCTTCTCTTATGGTAAAGAACAAAGACGTACGCATTTGGGTACTTTTCTGAGGTCCTACTGTGCTGGTGTGGTGTCATAGATGACCAAGCTTGGCAAGTTCTTCCTGTGACGGTGGTGAAGTATGTGCCTCGATAACTCTGTCCATTTCCATGGTAGCACTCCTGCATTGAAGGCCTTGGATCAATCAGTGCTGAAATTAAAACAGAAAAATTCAAGGTGAGTATTTCCTAGGACAGGGAAACAGATGAAGCTATTAATGCCACAAACCAGAAATGAGTCTTCAAGAATTACAATCATTCTCTTTTTTTTATTTGTAAGCAGATGGACATGAGAAAACAAACAAACACAAAAGCAACAGATTCCTACCATTCTGGAAATGTAGTAAGTTCTTCTAAATATTTCACGTAAAAGCTTAGAGAAAAACAACAGTTCAGAGTCCTTTTCATGGGAAACTGCTCTCATGTGCAAGCTCATCTCTAGGGATCTCTACTGAATGTTCATGGAGACAATGGGGCATGAGAGTACAAAGCGTGATGGATTTGGCAGTGCAGGCTTTAGGTGGCGATAGGCTGTTGAGGTCAGAGGTGGGGACAGACATGGAAACTTTGCATGTTTCCTCAGACCCTTGATTACCAGAGCCAAGCCCTTCCGCTTCTGGGTGATCAGGCAGAAAACGGTTCTGTGTCTAGCACTGCAGGCAAAAACACTTCACTTATTAAGGATGGGAGAAGGCTAAAAGCTTATCCCCTTGGAGGAGAGACAAAATCCTCCTGTTCATTCTCTTTTCTTTATTCATAGTCTGATGAACATTCTGCATTGCAGTAAAGCAGAAGTCTACTACTCTTTCACTCCAGACCCCCCACAGGTACAAATTTCATCAGAAGTAAGTGCAAGAACACTGAGAAATCACTCCCTTCAAACTGAGGGCTGCAGAGCGTTCCCAGGACTGAGGAAGGTCTGAAAGATAGAGCCTGGGAGCTCACGTACTGCTCTACAGACCTAGGGTGATATGTAATTAATGCAGCCCTTCTAGGTTTCTCGAGATTCACAGGCTCGAGAGCCCCATTTCTTGGAATCTACAATGCTGAAGATTGCATTGAATGCTGTCTATTAGAGGAAATCCTTGGAGAAGTTACTGGCTTGGAAATAGTCACACAGCTGACAGCATGTTACAATAGGAATTTTGGATTGGACACTGAGATAGCCCGTTTTACAAAAAGGTGAGTGGTGAAGTCAAGCACCCTGGAGGGTTTGTGCCTATCCTAAAGACACAGCCCACTCATGTTGCACCAAAAATTACTCCTCTGGCTCCCCCAGACACGGCACTGAAAATTCCTTTAACATGGCATATCTTCAGCCATAATTCAAGCACTCGTGTAGCATGGAAGGCTTCTGCATTAGCAAGAGTTTCCATGGCTTTTCTACGCAGCGTCCAAGTGTGCTGATGTCTGGCCACAGACTTCTTACCTTGTTTGGAAGTATCCTCTCGTCTTGGAACCGGGATAACAGTCAGAGGTGCAGCCACAGCCCTATTCTGGTCTGAGCATCCTGTCAGGTTGCAGTACTCCCACCTGACTTTGGGATCCGTTGTATAACACCAAGGGCCTGCCGAACAATCTGGATTCCTGCAGTAGTTGGAGATCAAGCCACTGAAAATCACAAAACAATACACGTTAACAAGAGGTGGGACAATATGCAGGAACATCCGGCACCCTCTCCATTTTGCTGTAACAAGGTGATAACCAGTGCCTTTAAAATATTCCCGTTATGGGTACCATATGATTGCCACAAGCATGAATGGCTCTTAAATTCTCATCCACTCGGCACATTTCTAATAGGTAATACATTTTAACTGTTTTTTTTTAAAGACCTGAAGTAGCAAATTCCTTTTAGAAACACTGAAATAATACATACATGTGGCCTAGAAGGGATGAGAATATCCTCCTTCCATCTTTGGCCAATCCATCTCTCTGGAATAAACGGTACGGATTTTGATGTGTGTATTGTGGAATCACTTATACACATACAAGATTATCTCGATCTGTCTAGCTCTCTTTCTCTCTCTCTACAGGACTTCATATAGTATTGTGCAAGGTGGAACTAACATAGGGTTCCTCAACGAAATAATGGCATCCAGGATGATATCAATCCCAGGCCAGCCTTCTAACTCTATGTACTCAAAATGTAGTGAAAAGCCTCTATGTTACCCATGGAAAACCATCGTGCAAATAGTATTACTGCCTATCCATATCGTATCAGGTGAGTAAAAAGGTTTGTTTCTTCAAGACTTATAAAAGCTGCCCTAGAAAACTAGTTCCCAGACATGATGCAGTACCTCTAGGATGCATCCCTGGACAGGACCTCATCTCCTGCTCTCAGTCCATCCTCTACTGGTGGCAGCCACTCTGGGACTGAAGGAATGGGGAATGAGTTGAAAGAACAGTATGACCCAAGGAATAATGGGAGATGGCTGAATAGACTATGAGATCTGAAAAGGTCAGGCAGCTACAGAGTTGTCAGCAAACAATGGCGCTAAGAGGCAAAGCAACTGAGAATCCCGCACTGGGTGTATCTTGAGCATTTGCCTTTTGTTATGACTCCCAGGAACACTGCTCCAACCTCTCAGAATTCTTACATTCATGACCTGTGGCTGTCTGTGAAGATGAGAAATGTATTATGGGCCATGGGGATCCAACACCTCTCTCTAGAAACTCTACACATGTGAGCTAGTCTCAAGCACAGAATGTCCATTCCAGGAAGCTGATTCTCAGAGCATTTGGATGTGCTCAGAGCCAAGCAGTTGAAAGACTTCTTTTTCTTCCTTGGCTTCCCTCTTTTGGATACAAGGAGCCTTCTTGTTATAGAATATATTTCAGCCTTCAAAATTTAGGGATTGCTCTAGAATTTGCAATATCTCTCTGAAACCACATACTTCAACATTTTATTAATATTTTTAACCATCATAGATAAGGCAAGAGACTTACAATGGTATAATTCCTTTTATTCCCTATCTGATTTATGCCATGTTTTCAAATTTTTACTTCAAATATGCTAAAATAATATGTATTGCTGTCATTTTGCTTCAAGTAGTTAATGCTCATTTAAGTCAATCAAGAAATTTGATCAAGAAAATATTTTGCATTTACATCTACATTTGCCATTTGCTGCCTTCTTTATTATGTGGGATGCAGAAAGTTCCCCTCTTGCACTATTCTTCTTCTACCTGATTTCCTTTGGGTTACATCTTTTGTTACATAAGCCTGCTGATTTCAAATTCTTACAGTTTTGGGTTTCCTTGTTTCGGGGGGTGCACAAGATGCATTTATACAACATTGATGATATTCAAGGTATTTTATTGCTTGATGTAGCATTCTCAGTATATCTCTTCTTTTTCCTGTGTATTGTTTGGACCATATTCCTTTGTATGCAGCTTGTCATGTTTCTGATGAGAACGCATTAGTCATTTGTATCACTGTTCCTCTAGCAGACACAGCTCTTTTTCCTCTGGTTTCTCATGAGATTTTTCTTGATACTGTATCTTTGTCTTCTGACAGACAAGCTGTGATGTACCAAAGTGCATCATAGAGTTTTCTTTTTGAAAATTCTCTTGCTGATCCATTGAGCTCCTTGAATCTGTAATCTTTTTATGTACCTCATTTTTGGAAGGTTTTCAGCCATCCTTGCTTCAAGTATTTGTTTCTGTTCCAATCTCTCATTCCTCTATTTCTGTGACTTCTTTCCCACATGTAGGAAATCTTTTATATTTTCCTTCATGTCTGTGAGGCTTGGTTGATTTCATTTTACAGTATCTGTGGATGTGTGTGTGTGTGTGCGTCTGTAACTTGTGCATCTGTGAGTGTGTGTGTGTGTAGCTGTTTCTTCAGCTTCTATGGGTTTGTTTTCAGTTAGTTTTTCTTCTTAACTTTTAACTGGATAGGGAGGCCATTCAGTAATTTTTTATTTAAGTCATACATTTCACTAGATTTTTAATTTGTTTTGACTTTTTTTTTACTGTTACTTCCTCTTGATATTACATTTGTTTGGTTCCATATCCATGTTTTTTTAAATCCTAGAACTCAGCTATCATACTGATATGCCCAATATTTATGCCATTCTTATCATTTCTGTCACCTCGGCCTATTTGTATTGACTGATTTTTCTCCGGGTCATGGATCACACTAAATGATTTTCAATGTGTAGGCAGATTTTAATTTTAGGACTCACACAGCTGATATCGCACAGTTGAGCCACTTGATTTTGTTGTTTACCTCTAAAGAAGGTTGAGTTTTTCTCTAGCAGGCAGTAACTTGACTTGGACACCATTTTGATGCTTGGACACCTGCCTTTCAGCCTTGCTAGGTTTTCTCTATAGCTGCCTTAATTCTAGGAATACACTAATTCTACTCCTAAAGTCTGGCTTTTCTGGGGTCTCTGCTGAATGCCCAAGATGTTCAGTGTGGTCACTCTCCTCTGGCTGGTCAGAACTCCAACCGCCCCCAGTGCTATCTCAGCTCTGTGAGCTTTATTGAGCTCACTGTTGCCTTGTAGTTGCTGTTCCTCAGTAGATGTCCTTTGCCCTAGTCTCTTGTGGAACATTTTTCTGTGCACAAGGAACTTTATGTTTAGCCAATGACTTGAGGAGATTTCTATACGTATTCCTAGAGCTCCTTTGCCCCACAAATCCGTTCTCATTCTTAGCTCGCCTAGAAAATCCTAGGTACCGGAAAATCCCAAACTCCAATCTCTCCTCCATTCAGCAAGATGGATACAGTCTGCATGGGTTCCGTCTCCCTGCTCTTCCGTGCAGGAACGGTCCCAAGAAGAAAGCCAAGGAGGGCATCTGTGGAGTTGATCTCATTGTACTCCTTGTCGCAATTCTCTCAGTCCTCTACCATCTGTTGTTTTACATGTGGAAACCATTTTTCCATGTCCTTTGTAGCCACTTAGAGGAGAGAGACTGGCCATGAGTTGGTCAGACCCAGGCTTCTGTCCATCTACCCACCCCTTTTATTTTTCAGCATCTGTCTCTTTGCTGTCTCTCATCAGCCTTCCTGCCTTTGCCCTTCTCTTTCTGACACCTCATATCTGAGACCATTGCTGCTTGGGATCGAGTTTGTTTCTACCCATTGGAATGGACGTAGAAATAGAAAGCTTCGACTCTCCATAGATATGCACATACTCCTTCCTCGTGAGCCAAGACAGAAAGGGCCAACACAACTTTTACTTCAGGAATCAGAGGTTAGAATGATAGAATTCCAAGGTGGAAAGGCTGCATTGACTCTTACTGTGTGTTGTAGAAAACACTCTAAGTGTTTGGTCATTTGTGGTGTTGACAGTTTTCTTAATGTGATCACCTCGCCTTCAGATAGCCTCCTGATGCATAAAGCTATGAGGAAGGAAAGCCAGATTAACATTTCTTATCTCTGAGACCCTTTGCTTCAAGGCAATATTCCTGAGACATTTTGCTATGACCTCTACATCTGAAACAAGTTGAGTCCTGAGCACTTAGCTAGAAGCATGACTCTTCTAACAGAAACTTTAGTCAGCCCTTCCTTCTCTTATGGTAAAGAACAAAACGTACGCATTTGGGTACTGTTCCGGGGTCCTACTATGCTTGTGTGGTGTCATAGATGACCAAGCTTGGCAGGTTCTTCCTGTGACAGTGGTGAAGTATGTGCCTCGATAACTCTGTCCATGTCCATGGTAGCCCTCCTGAACAGAAGGCCTTGGCTCAGTCGGTGCTAAAATTAAAAGAGGAAAAATTAAGCAGTGTATCTCCTAGAACAGAGAAACAGGTGAAGCCATTTATGACACAAACCAGAAAGAAGTCTTGGAGAATTATGACCATTCTCTTTTTTTTATTTGTACACAGATGAACATGAGAAAACAAACAAACACCAAAAGAACAGATGCCTACCATTCTAGATATGCAGTAAGTTCTTCCCAACATTTCATGTAAAACTTAGAGAAAAACAACAGTTCAGAGTGCTTCTTATGGAAAACTGCGCTCACGTGCAAACTGCTCTCTAGTGATCTCTACTGAATGTTCATGGGGATCACGGGGCATGAGAGAATAAAGGGCTACGCATTTGGCGGTTCAAACTGTAGATGGTGATTGGCTGCTGAGGGTGGAGTTGGGGGCAGACATGGAAACCTTGCATGATTCCCTAGACCGCTGATCACGAGAGCCAAGGCCTTCAGCTTCTGGCCGATGGGGCAGAAACCGGTTGTGCGTCTAGGACTGCAGGCAAAAATAGTTTGCTTCATAAGGATGGGTGGAGGCCAAAATCTTATCCCATTGGAAGAGAGATGGAATTTTCTCATGCCCCACATCCTGCATTGCAATAAAGCAGAAGTCTCCTACTCTTTCTCTCCAGACCCCCCACAAGTACAACTTCCATTAGAAAAAGGTGCAGGAACACTGAGAAATCACTCACTTCAAAGCCTAGGCCTGCAAATCTTGCCCAGGTCTGAGGAAGGCCTGAAAGACAGAGCCTTGGGAGCTCATGTACTGCTCCATAATGCAAGGGTAACATGGAATTAATGCAGCCCTGTTAAGTTTCTCAAGATTCACGGGCTTGAGAGCCACATTTCTGAGAATCTGCGATGATGAAGATTGCACTGACTATTGTCTACTTGAAGAAATCCCTGGAGAAGCTTACTGCATTGGAAAGAGACACATATCTGACAGCATGTTACAATAGGAATTTTGGACTGGACATTGAGATAACTCATTTTACAATGGAGTGGTGAAGTCGAGCACCCTGGAGGGTTTGTGCCTATCCAAAGACACAGCCCACTCATGTTGCACCAAAAATTACTCCTCTGGCTCCCCCAGACACTGCACTGAGGATTCCTCCAAAATGGCAGATCCTCAACCAACACTGGAGCACCTGTGTAGAATGAAGCCTTCTGCATCGGTGGGAGTTTCCATGGCTTTTCTTCTTAGTGTCTAAGCGTGGAGATGTCTGGCCACAGACTTCTTACCTTGTATGAATGAATCCTCTAGGCTTGGAACTGGGATAACAGTCAGAGGCATGAACACAGTCCCTTCATCGTCTGAGCACCGTGTCAGGTTGCAGTACTCCCACCTGACTTTGGGATCCGTCGTGTAACACCAAGGGCCTGCCGAACAATCCGGATTCCTGCAGTAGTTTGAGATCAAGCCACTGAAAATCACAAAATACACGTTACAAGAGATGGGACAATATGCAGGAACATCCAGCACCCTCTCCATTTTGCTGTAACAAGGTCATAACCAGTGCCTTTGAAATATTCCCGTTATGGGTACCATATGATTGCCACAAGCATGAATGGCTCTCAAATTCTCATCCACTCGGCACATTTCTAATAGGTGATACATTTTAACTTTTTTTTTAAAGACCTAAAGTAGGAAATACCTCTTAGAAACACTGAAATAATACATACATGTGGCCTAGAAGGGATGAGAATATCCTCCTTCCATCTTTGGCCAATCCATCTCTCGGGAATACATGGTATAGATTTTGACGTGTGTATTGTGGAATCACTTATACACATACAAGAGTAACTTCATCTGTCTAGCTCTCTTTATGTGTCTCTATAGGACTTCATACAGTACTGTGCAAGGTGGAACTAACATAGAGTTCCTCAATGAAATAATGGCATTCAGGATGATATCAATCCCAGGCCAGCCTTCTAACTCTATGTACTCAAAATGTAGTGAAAAGCCTCTGTGTTACCCATGGAAAACCATCGTGCAAATAGCATTGCTGTTTGTCGATACCGTATCAGGTAGTAAAAAGGTTTGTTTCTGCAAGACTTGAAGGGGTGGCCTGCCCCTCCACACCTGTGGGTATTTCTAGTCGGGTGGGACGAGAGACTGAGAAAAGAAATAAGACACAGAGACAAAGTATAGAGAAACAACAGTCGGCCCAGGGGACCGGCGCTCAGCATACCAAGGACCTGCACTGGCACCGGTCTCTGAGTTCCCTCAGTTTTTATTGATTATTATTTTCATTATTTCAGCAAAAAGGAATGTAGTAGGAGAGCAGGGTGATAATAAGGAGAAGGTCAGCAAAAAACATGTAGCAAAAGAATCTATATCATAATTAAGTTCAAGGGAATGTACTATGACTGGACGTGCACGTAGGCCAGATTTATGTTTCTCTCCACCCAAACATCTCAGCGAAGTAAAGAATAGCAAGGCAGCATTACTGCAAACGTGTCTTGCCTCCCGCCATAGGGCGGTTTTTCTCCTATCTCAGAATTGAACAAACGTACAACCGGGTTTTATACCGAGACATTCAGTTTCCAGGGGCAGGCAGGAGACAGTGGCCTTCCTCCATCTCAACTGCAAGAGGCTTTCCTCTTTTACTAATCCACCTCAGCACAGATCCTTTACGGGTGTCGGGCTGGGGGATGGTCAGGTCTTTCTCATCCCAGGAGGCCATATTTCAAACTACCACATGGGGAGAAACCTTGGACAATACCCCGCTTTCAAGGGCAGAGGTCCCTGCGGCTTTCTGCAGTGCATTGTGCCCCTGGTTTATTGAGACTAGAGAATGGCGATGACTTTTACCAAGTATACTGCTTGTAAGCATTTTGTTAACAAGACACGTCCTGCACAGCCCTGGATCCCTTAAACCTTGATTTCATACAACACTTGTTTTTGTGAGCTCCAGGTTAGGTCAAAGTGGCTGGGTCAAAGTGGCTGGGGCAAAGCTACAAATTAACATCTCAGCAAAGCAACTGTTTAAAGTACAGGTCTTTTTCAAAATGGAGTCTCTTATGTCTTCCCTTTCTACATAGACACAGTAACAGTCTGATCTCTCTTTCTTTTCCCTACAAGACTTATAAACGCTACCCTAGAAAATTATTTCCCAGACAGGATGCTGTATCTCTAGGATGCATCCCTGGACAGGACCTCATCTCCTGCTCTGCCCATCCTCTACTGGTGGCAGCCACTCTGGGACTGAGGGAATGGGGAATAAGTTGAAAGAACAGTATGACCCAAGGCGTAAATGGGAGACGGCTGAATAGACTATGAGATCTGAAAAGGTTGGGCAGCTACAGAGTCGTCAGCAAACAATGGCGTAAGAGGCAAAGCAACTGAGAATCCCGCACTGGGTGTATCTTGGAGCATTTGCCTTTTGTTATGACTCCCAGGAACATTGCTCCAACCTCTCAGAATTCTCAGATTCATGACCTGTGGCTGTCTGTAAAGACAAGAAATGTATTATGGGCCATGGGGATCCAAAAACTCTCTCTAGAAAATCTACACATGTGGCCTAGTCTCAAGCACAGAACCTCCATTCCAGGAAGCTGATTCTCAGAGCATTTGCATGTGCTGAGAGCCGAGTAGTTGAAAGACTTCTTTTTCTTCCTTCACTTCCCTCTTGGATGCATGGAGTCTTCTTGTTATAGAATATATTTCAGCCTTCAAAATTTAGGGATTGCTCTAGAATTTACAATGTCTGTTTGAATGCACATATTTCAACCTTTTATTAATATTTTTTACCATCATAGATAAGGCAAGAAACTTACAATGGTATAATTCCTTTTATTTCCTACCTGATTTATGCCATGTTTTCAAATTTTTACTTCAAATACGCTAAAATAATGTATACTGCTCTCATTTTACTTCAAGTAGTAAACGCTCATTTAAGCCAAGTAAGAAATTTGATCAAGAAAATATTTTGCATTTACATCTACATTTGCCATTTGCTGCCTTCTTTATTATGTGGGATGCAGAAAGTTCCCCTCTTGTACTATTCTACCTAATTCCGTTCGGGTTACATCTTTTGTTACATAAGCCTGCTGATTCCAAATTCTTATAGTTTTGGGTTTCCTTGTTTCGGAGAGTTCACAAGATCCATTTATACAACATTGATGATATTCAAGGTATTTTATTGCTTGATGTAGCACTATCTCTTCTTTTTCCTGTGTATTGTTTGGACCATATTCCTTTGTATGCAGCTTGTCATGTTTCTGGTGAGAACGCATTAGTCATTTGTATCACTGTTCCTCTAGCAGACACAGCTCTTTTTCCTCTGGTTTCTCATGAGATTTTTCTTGATACTGTATCTTTGTCTTCTGACAGACAAGCTGTGAGGTAACAAAGTGCATCACAGAGTTTTCTTTTTGCAAATTCTGTTGCTGATCCACTGAGCTCCTTGAATCTGTAATCCTTTTATGTACCTCATTTTTGGAAGGTTTTCAGCCTATTTGCTTCTGTTCCAATCTCTCATTCCTCTATTTCTGTGACTTCTTTCCCACATGTAGGAAATCTTTTTATATTTTCCTCCATGTCTGTGATGCTTGGTAGAATTAATTTTACAGTAGTTGTGGATGTGTGTGCGTGTGTCTGTTTTTAAGTTGTGCATCTGTGAGTGTGTGTCTGTGTGTGTAGCTGTTTCTTTAGCTTCTATGGATTTTTTTTTTTCAGTTAGTTATTCTTCTTAAACTTCTAACTGCATAGGGAGGCCATTCAGTAATTTTTTATTTAACACATACTTTTCACCAGATTTTTAATTTGATTTGACTTTTTAATACTGTTAATTCCTCTTGATATTACATCTGTTTGGTTCCATATCCATGTTTTTTTAAATCCTAGAACTCAGTTATCATAGTGATATGCCCAATATTTATGCCATTCGTATCATTTCTGTCACCTGGGCCTATTTGTATTGACTGATTTTTCTCCGGGTCATGGATCACACTAAATGATTTTCAATGTGTAGGCAGATTTTAATTTTAGGACTCACACTACTGATATCGCACAGTTCAGCCACTTGGTTTTGTTGTTTACCTCTAAAGAAGGTTGAGTTTTTCTCTAGCAGGCAGTAACTTGACTTGGACACCATTTTGATGCTTGGACACTTGCTTTTCAGCTTTGCTAGGTTTTCTCTGGAGCTGCCTTAATTCCAGGAATATACTAATTCTACTCCTAAAGTCTGGCTTTTCTGGGGTCTCTACTGAATGCCCAAGATGTTCAGTGTGGTCACTCTCCTCTGGCTGGTCAGAACTCCAACTGCCCCAGTGCTATGTCAGCTTTATTGAGCTCACTGTTGCCTTGTAGTTGCTGTTCCTCAGTAGATGTCCTTTGCCCTAGTCTCTTGTGGAACATTTTTCTGTGCACAAGGAGCTTTATGTTTAGCCATTGACTTGACGAGACTTCTAAATGTATTCCTAGAGCTCCTTTGCCCCAGGAATGCCTTCTCATTCTTAGCTGGCCTAGAAAATCCTAGTTTCCTGAATAATCCCAAACTCCAATCTCTCCTCCATTCAGCAAGATGGATACAGTCTGCATGGGTTCCATCTCCCTGCTCTTCCGTGCAGGAAGGGTCTCCAAGAAGAAAGCCAGGGAGGGCATCTATGGAGTTGATCTCATTGTTCTCCTTCTCGCAATTCTCTCAGTCCTCTACCATCTGTTGTTTAACGTGTGGAAACCGTTTTTCCAGGTCTTTTGTAGCCACTTAAGCAGAGAGACTGGCCATGAGTTGGTCAGACCCAGGCTTCTGTCCATCTACCCACCCCTTTTATTTTTCAGCATCTGTCTCTTTGCTGTCTCTCATCAGCCTTCCTGCCTTTGCCCTTCTCTTTCTGACACCTCATATCTTTTCATACCATTGATGCTTGGGACCGAGTGTGTTTCTACCCATTGGAATGGACGTAGAAATAGAAAGAGATTCGACTCTCCATAGATATGCACATACTCCTTCCTCGTGAGCCAAGACAGAAAAGGCCAACACAACTTTTACTTTGGGAATCAGAGGTTAGAATGATAGAATTCCAAGGTGGAAAGGCTGCATTGACTCTTACTGTGTGTTGTAGAAAACACTCTAAGTGTTTGGTCATTTGTGGTGCTGACAGTTTTCTTAATGTGATCACCTCGCCTTCAGATAGCCTCCTGATGCATAAAGCTATGAGGAAGGAGAGCCAGATTAACATTTCTTATCTCTGAGACCCTTTGCTTCAAGGCAATATTCCTGAGACATTTTGCTATGCCCTCTACATCTGAGACAAGTTGACTCCTGAGCACTTAGCTAGAAGCATGACTCTTCTAACAGAAACTTCAGTCAGCCCTTCCTACTCTTATGGTAAAGAACAAAACGTACGCATTTGGGTACTTTTCTTGGGTCCTACTATGCTTGTGTGGTGTCATAGATGACCAAGCTTGGCAGGTTCTTCCTGTGACAGTGGTGAAGTATGTGCCTCGATAACTCTGTCCATTTCCATGGTAGCCCTCCTGCACAGAAGGCCTTGGCTCAGTCGGTGCTAAAATTAAAAGAGGAAAAATTAAGCAGTGTACCTCCTAGAACAGAGAAACAGTTGAAGCCACTTATGACACAAACCAGAAAGAAGGCTTGGAGAATTACGACCATTCTCTTTTTTTCATTTGTACACAGATGAACACGAGAAAAAAAAACAAAGAAACAAACAAACACCAATAGAACACATTCCTACCATTCTAGAAATGTAGTAAGTTCTTCCCAATATTTCATGTAAAACTTAGAGAAAAACAACAGTTCAGAGTGCTTCTCATGGATAACTGCGCTCACGTGCAAATTGGTCTCTAGTGATCTCTACTGAATGTTCATGGGGATCACTGGGCATGAGAGAATAAAGGGCTACGCATTTGGCGGTGCAGACTGTAGATGGTGATTGGCTGCTGAGGGCGGAGGTGGGGACAGAGATGGAAACCTCGCACGTTTCCCTAGACCATTGATCAGGAGAGCCAAGGCCTTCAGCTTCTGGCTTCTGGCAGATTGGGAAGAAACCGGTTGTGCGTCTAGGACTGCAGGCAAAAATAGTTTGCTTCATAAGGATGGGTGGAGGCCAAAATCTTATCCCATTGGAAGAGAGATGGAATTTTCTCATGCCCCACATCCTGCATTGCAATAAAGCAGAAGTCTCCTACTCTTTCTCTCCAGACCCCCCACAAGTACAACTTCCATTAGAAAAAGGTGCAGGAACATTGAGAAATCACTCACTTCAAAGCCTAGGCCTGCAAATCTTGCCCAGGTCTAAGGAAGGCCTGAAAGACAGAGCCTTGGGAGCTCATGTACTGCTCCATAATGCAAGGGTAACATGGAATTAATGCAGCCCTGTTAAGTTTCTCAAGATTCACGGGCTTGAGAGCCACATTTCTGAGAATCTGCGATGATGAAGATTGCACTGACTGTTGTCTACTTGAAGAAATCTCTGGAGAAGCTTACTGCATTGGAAAGAGACACATATCTGACAGCATGTTACAACAGGAATTTTGGACTGGACACTGAGATAACTCGTTTTACAATGAAGTGAGTGGTGAAGTCGAGCACCCTGGAGGGTTTGTGCCTATCCAAAGACACAGCCCACTCATGTTGCACCAAAAATTACTCCTCTGGCTCCCCCAGACACTGCCCTGAGGATTCCTCCAAAATGGCAGATCCTCAACCAACACTGGAGCACCTGTGTAGAATGAAGCCTTCTGCATCGGTGGGAGTTTCCATGGCTTTTCTTCTTAGTGTCTAAGCGTGGAGATGTCTGGCCACAGACTTCTTACCTTGTATGAATGAATCCTCTAGGCTTGGAACTGGGATAACAGTCAGAGGCATGAACACAGTCCCTTCGTCGTCTGAGCACCGTGTCAGGTTGCAGTACTCCCACCTGACTTTGGGATCCGTCGTATAACACCAAGGGCCTGCTGAACAATCCGGATTCCTGCAGTAGTTTGAGATCAAGCCACTGAAAATCACAAAACAATACACGTTACAAGAGATGGGACAATATGCAGGAACACCCAGCACCCTCTCCATTTTGCTGTAACAAGGTCATAACAAGTGCCTTTGAAATATTCCCGTTATGGGTACCATATGATTGCCACAAGCATGAATGGCTCTCAAATTCTCATCCACTTGGCACATTTCTAATAGGTAATACATTTTAACTTTTTTTTAAAGACCTAAAGTAGGAAATACCTCTTAGAAACACTGAAATAATACATACATGTGGCCTAGAAGGGATGAGAATATCCTCCTTCCATCTTTGGCCAATCCATCTCTCGGGAATACATGGTATAGATTTTGACGTGTGTATTGTGGAATCACTAATACACGTACAAGAGTACCTTCATCTGTCTAGCTCTCTTTATCTGTCTCTATAGGACTTCATACAGTACTGTGCAAGGTGGAACTAACATAGAGTTCCTCAATGAAACAATGGCATCCAGGATGATATCAATCCCAGGCCAGCCTTCTAACTCTATGTACTCAAAATGTAGTGAAAAGCCTCTATGTTACCCATGGAAAACCATGCAAATAGTATTACAAATAGTATTTGCATGGGAAAACCGTGCAAATAGTATTACTGTCTCTCGATGCCGTATCAGGTGAGTGAAAAGGTTTGTTTCTTCAAGACTTATAAAAGCTGCCCTAGAAAACTAGTTCCCAGACATGATGCAGTAACTCTAGGATGCATCCCTGGACAGGACCTCATCTCCTGCTCTCAGTCCATCCTCTACTGGTGGCAGCCACTCTGGGACTGAGGGAATGGGGAATGAGTTGAAAGAATAGTATGACCCAAGGCATAATGGGAGATGGCTGAATAGACTATGAGATCGGAAAAGGTCTGGCAGCTACAGAGTCATTGGCAAACAATGGCGTAAGAGGCAAAGCAACCAAGAATCTCGCGCTGGGTGTATCTTGGAGCATTCATTCGCCTTTTGTTATGACTCCCAGGAACACTGCTCCAACCTCTCAGAATTCTCAGATTCATGACCTGTGGCTGTCTGTAAAGACAAGAAATGTATTATGGGCCATGGGGATCCAACAACTCTCTCTAGAAAATCTACACATGTGAGCTAGTCTCAAGCACAGAACCTCCATTCCAGGAAGCTGATTCTCAGAGCATTTGCATGTGCTGAGAGCCGAGTAGTTGAAAGACTTCTTTTTCTTCCTTGGCTTCCCTCTTGGATACATGGAGTATTCTTGTTATAGAATATATTTCAGCCTTCAAAATTTAGGGATTGCTCTAGAATTTGCAATATCTCTTTGAATGCACATATTTCAACCTTTTATTAATATTTTTTACCATCACAGATAAGGCAAGAAAGTTACAGTGGTATAATTCCTTTTATTCCCTATCTGATTTATGCTACATTTTCAAATTTTTACTTCAAATGTGCTAAAATATATTGCTGTCATTTTGCTTCAAGTAGTTAATGCTCATTTAAGTCAATTAAGAAATTTGATCAAGAAAATATTTTGCATTTACATCTATGTGCCATTTACTGCCTTCTTTATTATGTGGGATGCAGAAAGTTCTCCTCTCATACTATTCTTCTTCTACCTAATTTCCATTGGGTTACATCTTTTGTTGCATAAGCCTGCTGATTCCAAATTCTTATAATTTTTGGTTTCCTTGTTTCAGGAGTGCACAAGATGCATTTACACAACATTGATGATATTCAAGGTATTTTCTTGCTTGATGTAGCATTCTCAGTATATCTCTTCTTTTTCCTGTGTATTGTTTTAACGATATTCCTTTGTACGCAGCTTGCCATGTTTCTGATGAGAACGCATTAGTCATTTGCATCACTGTTCCTCTAGCAGACACCGCTCTTTTTCCTCTGGTTTCTCATGGGATTTTTCTTGATACTGTATCTTTGTCTTCTGACAGACAAGCTGTGAGGTAACAAAGTGCATCACAGAGTTTTCTTTTTGCAAATTCTCTTGCTGATCCACTGAGCTCCTTGAATCTGTAATCTTTTTATGTACCTCATTTTTGGAAGGTTTTCAGCCATCCTTGCTTCAAGTATTTGTTTCTGTTCCAATCTCTTCTTCCGCTATTTCTGTGACTTCTTTCCCACATGTAGGAAATCTTTTTATATTTTCCTCCCTGTCTGTGAGGCTTGGTAGATTTCATTTTACAGTATTTGTGGATGTGTGTGTGTGTGTGTCTGTTTATAAGTTGTGTATCTGTGAGAGTGTGTGTGTGTAGCTGTTTCTTTAGCTTCTATGGATTTTTTTTTTTCAGTTAGTTGTTCTTCTTAAACTTCTAACAGGATAGGGAGGCCATTTAGTAATTTTTTATTTAACACATCCTTTTCACTAGATTTTTGATTTGACTTTTTTATACTGTTAATTCCTCTTGATATTACATCTGTTTGGTTCCATATCCATGTTTCTTTAAATCCTAGAACTCAGTTATCATACTGATATGCCCAATATTTATGCCATTCTTATCACTTCTGTCACCTGGGCCTATTCGTATTGACTGATGTTTCTCCTGGTCATGGATCACACTAAATGATTTTCAATGTGTAGGCAGATTTTAATTTTAGGACTCACACTACTGATATCGCACAGTTCAGCCACTTGGTTTTGTTGTTTACCTCTAAAGAAGGTTGAGTTTTTCTCTAGCAGGCAGTAACTTGACTTGGACACCATTTTGATGCTTGGACACTTGCTTTTCAGCTTTGCTAGGTTTTCTCTGGAGCTGCCTTAATTCCAGGAATATGCTAATTCTACTTCTAAAGTCTGGCTTTTCTGGGGTCTCTACTGAATGCCCAAGATGTTCAGTGTGATCACTCTCCTCTAGCTGGTCAGAACTCCAACCGCCCCAGTGCTATGTCAGCTTTATTGAGCTCACTGTTGTCTTGTAGTTGCTGTTCCTCAGTAGATGTCCTTTGCCCTAGTCTCTTGTGGAACATTTTTCTGTGCACAAGGAGCTTTATGTTTAGCCAATGACTTGACGAGACTTCTAAATGTATTCCTAGAGCTCCTTTGTCCCACAAATCCGTTCTCATTCTTAGCTGGCCTAGAAAATCCTAGCTGCCTGAATAATGCCAAACTCCAACCTCTCCTCCATTCAGCAAGATGGATACAGTCTGCATGGGTTCCGTCTCCCTGCTCTTCAGTGCAGGAATGGTCTCCAAGAAGAAAGCCAGGGAGGGCATCTGTGGAGTTGATCTCATTGTTCTCCTTCTCGCAATTCTCTCAGTCCTCTACCATCTGTTGTTTAACGTGTAGAAACTGTTTTTCCAGGTCTTTTGTAGCCACTTAAGCAGAGAGACTGGCCATGAGTTGGTCAGACCCAGGCTTCTGTCCATCTACCCACCCCTTTTATTTTTCAGCATCTGTCTCTTTGCTGTCTCTCATCAGCCTTCCTGCCTTTGCCCTTTTCTTTCTGGCACTTCATATCTTTTCAGACCATTGATGCTTGGGATCGAGTGTGTTTCTACCCATTGGAATAGACGTAGAAATAGAAAGAGATTCGACTCTCCATAGATATGCACATACTCCTTCCTCGTGAGCCAAGACAGAAAAGGCCAACACAACTTTTACTTTGGGAATCAGAGGTTAGAATGATAGAATTCCAAGGTGGAAAGGCTGCATTGACTCTTACTGTGTGTTGTAGAAAACACTCTTAAGTGTTTGGTCATTTGTGGTGCTGACAGTTTTCGTAATGTGATCACCTCGCCTTCAGATATCCTCCTGATGCATAAAGCTATGAGGAAGGAGAGCCAGATTAACATTTCTTATCTCTGAGACCCTTTGCTTCAAGGCAATATTCCTGAGACATTTTGCTATGCCCTCTACATCTGACACAATTTGATTCCTGAGCACTTAGCTAGAAGCATGTCTCTTCTAACAGAAACTTCAGTCAGCCCTTCCTTCTCAGGTGGGATGATATGCAGGGCACCCAGCACCCAGAACCCTCTCAATTTTGCTGTAACAAAGTCATAACCAGTGCCTTTGAAATATTCCCATTAAAGGTACCATACAATTGCTACAAGCATGAATGGCTCTCAAATTCTCATCCTCTCTGCACATTTGTACTATCTAATAGATTTTAACTGTTTTTTTTTTTTTAAGACCTAAGTAGCAAATGTTTCTTAGAAGCAAAGAAATAATACATACATGAGGGCTCGGAGGGATCCGAATATCCTCCTTTAGCCTTTGGCCAATCCATCTCTCTGGAATACCTGGTACAGATTTTGACGTGTGTATTGTGGAATTGTCTATGCACATACAAGAGTATTTTCATCCGTCTAGCCCTCTTGATCTCTCTCTATAGGACTTTATATAGTATTGTGCAAAGTGGAACTAACATAGAGTTCTCCAAAGAAAAAATGCCATCCAGGACGATATCATTTCCAGGCCAGCCTTCCAACTCTATGTACTCAAAGTGTAGGGAAAAGCCTCTGTGTTAGCCATGGAAAACCATCGTGAAAATAGTATTACTGTCTGTAGACACTGTATCAGGTGGGTCTAGAATATTTCTTTCTGCAAGACTTATCAAAGCTGCCCTAGAAAACTGGTTCTCAGGCAGGATGCAGTATCTCTAGGATGGGTCCCTGGACACGACCTCGTCTCCTGCTCTCACTCCATTCTCTAGTGGCAGCAGCCACTCTGGGACTGAGGGCATGGGGGATGAGTTGAAAGAACAGTGGGGCCCAAGGCGTAAAGGGAGATGGTTGAATGAACTATGAGATCTGAAGAGGTCAGGCAGCTACGGAGGAGTCAGCAAACAATATAGTAAAAGGCAAAGCAGGTGAGAATTCCGTGTTTGGTGTATCTTGGAGCATTCGCTCCCCCTTATGACTCCCAGGAACATTGCTCCAACCTCTCAGAATTCTCACATTCACGACCTGTGGCTGTTGGTGAAAATGGGAAATGTATTATGTGCCATGGGGATCCAACACTGTCTCTCTAGAGACTCTACACATGTGACCTAGTCTCAACCCCAGACCCTCCATTCCAAGAACCTGGTTCTCTGAGCATTTCGATGTGCTCAGACCAGAGCAGTTGAAAGAGTTCTTTTTCTTCTTTGGCTGTCCTCTTTTCAATACATGGAATATTCTTGTTACAGAAAATACTTTAGCATTCAAAATTTTGTGATTACTCTAGAATTTGCAATATCCAATGAACCCAAACATTACAACTTTTTATTAATATTTGTTACCATCATTGATAAGACAAGAAACTTACAATGATATAATTCTTTTGTTTCCTACACGATTTATGCTATGTTTTCAAGTTTTTACTTCTACATATGCTAAAATAATATATATTGCTGACATTTTACTTCAAGTTGTCAACTCTTATTTAAGGCAATAAAGAAATTTGAACAAGAAAATATTTTGCATTTACATCTACATTTGCCATTTGCTGGCTTCTTCATTACCTGGGATGCAGAAAGTTCCCCTCTTGTACTATTCTTCTACCTATTTTCCTATCGGTCACACTTTTTGTTACGTAAGTGTCCTGATTCCAGATTTTTATACTTTTTGGTTTTCTTGTTTGGGGAATTGCAAAATACGCATTTATACAACATTGATGATATTGAAGGCATTTTATGGCTGGATATAGCATTCTCAGTTGATCTTTTTTTTCCTGTTTATCATTTTGGTGATATTCCTTTGTATGTGGCTTGCCATATTTCTGATGAGAACACATTAGCCATTTGTATCACTGTTCCTCTAGCAAGACACAGCACTTTTTCCTCCGGTTTCTCTGAGACTTTTGTGATACTATGTCGTTGTCTTCTGATAGTCGAACTGTAATGTATCAAAGTGCATCATAGAGTTTTCTTTTTGAAAATTCTCTTTCTGATATATTGAGCTTCTTGTACCTGTAATTTTTAAATGTTCCTTATATTTGGAAGGTTTTAAGCCACTTTTGCTTCAGGTATGTATTTCTGTTCCAGTTTCTCATTCCTCTACTTCTGTGACTTGCTTCCCACATGAAGAAAATCTTTGCATGTTTTCCTTCATGTCTGTGAAGCTTGGTTGATTCAATTTTACCTCATTTGTGGATGTGTGTGTGTAAGGTTGTGCATGTGTGAGTGTGTGTGTGTGTGTGTGTGCATGTAGCTGCTTCTTTAGCTTCTATGGATTTTTTTTTCAGTTAATTTTTTTTCTGAAACTTCTAACTGGATGAGGAGGCCATCCAGTGATTTTTTTTTCATTTAAGACATACCTTTTACTAGATTTTTAATTTAATTTGGCTCTTTTATACTGTTACTTCCTCTTGATATTACATCTGATAGTTCCATATCCATGTTTTCTTAAATCCTAGAACTCAGTTATCATACTGATATGTCCAATTTTTATGCCACTTTTATCATTTCTATCACCTGGGCCTATTTGTATTGACTGATGTTTCTCCTGGTCATGGATCACACTAAGTGATTTTCTATGTGTAGGTAGATTTTAAATTTTGGACTCACACTGCGGATATTGCATAGTTGAGCCACTTGATTTTGTTGTTTACCTCTAAAGAAGGTTGAGTTTTCCTCTGGCAGGCAGTTAATTGACTTGGACACCATTTTGATGCTTGGAAACTTGCTTTTCAGCTTTGCTAGGGTTTGTCTGGAGCTGCCTTTATTATAGGAATATACTAATTTTATGTCTAAAGTCTGGCTTTTCTGGGGTCTCTACTGAATGCCCAAGTTGTTCAGTGAGGTCTCTCTCCTGTGGCTGGTCAGAACTCCAGTCTCCAGCAGTGCTATGTGAGCTCTTTCATCTTTATTGAGCTCACTGTTCCCTTGTAGTTGCTGTTCCTCAGGAGATATCCTTTGCCCTGCTCTCTTGTGAAACCTTTTTCTGTGCACAAGCAGCTTTATGTTTAGCCAATGACTTGAGGAGATTCTATACGTATTCCTACAGCTCCTTTCCTCCACAAATCCATTCTCATTCTTAGCTGGCCTAGATCAGCCTAGCTACCTGAGTAATCCCAAACTCCAATCCTTCTCCTTCATTAAGGAACATGGCTACAGTCCATTTGGGCTCCATCTCTCCACTCTTAGGGAAGGGTCTCCAAGAAGAAAGCCAGGAAGGGCATCTATGGAGTTGATCTCATTGTTCCCCCTCTCGCAACTCTCTCGGTCCTCTACCGTCTGTTGTGCAACATGTGGAAACCATTTTTCTATGTCTTTGGTAGCCACTTATGGCAGAGAAACTGGCAATGGGGTGGTCAGACCTGGGCTTCTGTCCATCTATCTGCCCCTTTTACTTTTCAGCATCTGTCTCTTTGCTGACTCTCATCTGCCTTCCTGCCTTTGCTCTTTTCTTCCTGGCAAACCGTATCTTTTAGACCACTGGTGCTCAGGACTGAGTGTGCTTCTACCCATTGGAATAGATGTAGATACAGAAAGAGAGAGCTTTGCCTCTCCACAGAATTGCACATATGCTATCCTTGTGAGCCAAGATAGAAAAGGCCAACGCAACCTTCACTTCAAGAATTGGAGGTCAGAATGCTAGAATTCAAAGGTGGAAAGGCTGCAGTGACCCTTAGTGTGTGTTGTGGAAGGGTACGCTAAGTGTTTGGTCATTTGTGGTCCTGATATTTTTCTTAATGTGATCTCCTCACCTCCAGATATACTCCTGCTCTATAAAGCTAGGAGGAAGGAGAGGCAGCTTAACATTTCTCTTCTCTCAGACCCTTTGCTCCAAGGCAATGTTCCTGAGACATTTTGCTATGCCCTCTGCATCTGACACAAGTTGAGTCCTGAGCAGTCAGCTTGAAGCATGACTCTTCTAACAGAAACTTCAGTTGGCCCTTCCTTCTCTTATGGTAAAGAACAAATACATACTCATTTGGGTACTTTTCTGGGGTTCTACTGTGCTGGTGTGGTGTCATAGACGACCAAGCTTGGCAGGTTCTTCCTGTGACAGTGGTGAAGTATGTGCCTCGATAACTCTGTCCATTACCGTGGTAGCACTCCTGCACAGAAGGCCCTGTCTCAGTCGGTGCTGAAATCAAAACAGAAAAAATTAAGCTGAGTATTTCTTAGGACAGTGAAACAGGTAAAGCCATTTATAACAGAAAACAGACAGGAGTCTCTGAGAATTATGACCGTTCTCATTTCTTTATTTGTAGGCAAATGGAAATGAGAAACAAACACCAAAACAACAGATTCCTACCATTCTAGAAGTGTAGTAAGTTCTTAGAAATATTTCACCTAAAAGTTTAGAGAAAAACAACAGATCAGAGTGATTCTCATGGGAAACTGCACTCACATGCAAACTGGTCTTTAGGGATCTCTACTGAATGTTCATGGTGACCATGGGGCATGAGAGAACAAAGGGCAATGTATTTGGTGGTGCAGGCTGTTGGTGGTGACTGGCTGTCGAGGGCAGAGGTGGGGACAGACATGGAAACCTTGCATGCTTCCCTAGACCATTGATCACAAGAGCCAAGGCCTTCAGCTTCTTGGCGATTGGGCAGAAAATGGTTCTGCATCTACTACTGCAGGCAAAAACACTATGCTTCTTAGTGGTGGGTGGAGGCCAAAAGCTTATCCCATTGGAGGAGAGATGGAACTTTCTTGTGCCCCACATCCTGCATTGCAATAAAGCAGAAGTCTCCTACTCTTTGTCTCCAGACACCCCACAGGTAAAAGTTTCATCAGAACGAGGTGCAAGAACACTGAGAAATCACTGTCTTCAAAGCCTAGGGGTGCAGAACCTGCCTAGGACTGAGGAAGGCCTGAAATATAGAGCATTGGGAGCTCATGTACCGCTCCACAGACTCAGGGCATTATGGAATTATTCCAACCTTGTTAGCTTTCTCGAGATTTATAGGCTTGAGAGTCATGTTTCTCAGAATCTGCAATGCTAAAGATTGCACTGGATGCTGTCTATTTTATGATATCTTGGAGAAGCTTACTGGCTTGGAAAAAGTCATTCATATGACAGCATGTTTCCTTAGGAATTTTGGGCTCCAAACAGCATCCCTATCTGCCACTAACATGTCAAGCACCACTGGATCTGCTGGGTCACATGGCCCAAGTGGCAGAGCAGCTTGCACAGCAGCCTGATTCTGTTGCAGAGCCTTCTCTTGTTCTCGACTTCACTCAAAACTGGCAGCCTTTCAGGTCACTAAATAAATGGACCAGAGTAACAGACCCAAATGAGGAAGGTGTTGCCTCCAAAATCCAAGTAGGCCCACTAGGCATTGTACCTCTTTCTTGGTTGTAGGAGGGGCCAAATTCAGCAACTTATGCTTCACCTTAGAAGGAGTAGCTCCATAGGCCTTACACCTCTGAACCGCTAGAAATTTTACTGAGGTAGAAGGTCCCTAAATTTTAGTCAGATTTATTTCCTATCCTCTGGCATCAAATGTCTCACCAATAAGTACAATGTGTTTACTACTTCTTGCTCACTGGATCCAATCAGCATAATATCATCAATGTAATGGACCAGTGTGATATCTTGCAGAAGTGAAAAGTGATTAAGGTCTCTTGAATAAGATTATGACACAAAGCTGGAGATTTGTTATACCCTTGAGGTAGGACAGTAAAGATATATTATTGGCCTTGTCAGCTGAAGATCAATTGCTTCTGATGGGCCTTATGGACAGGAATGGAGAAAAAGGCATTTGCCAAGTCAATGGCCGCATATTAGGTACAAGAACATGTGTTAATTTGCTCAAGCAATGAAAGCACATCTGGTAGAGCAGCTGCAATTGGAGTCACCACTAGGTTAAGCTTACAATAACCCACTGTCATTCTCCAAGATCCATCTGTCTTCTGCACAGGCCAAATGGAGGAGTTGAACAGGGATGTGGTAGAATCACCACCCCCTCATCTTTCAAGTTCTTGACGGTGATATCAATCTCTGCAATCCCTCCAGGGATATAATATTGTTTTTGATTTACTATTTTTCTAGGTAGAGGCAACTCTAATGGCTTCAATTTGGCCTTTCCCATCCATAACAGCCCTCACCCTACCAGTAAGGGAGCCAATGTGGGGTTTCTGCCAGCTGCTAAGTATGTCTATGCCAATTAGGCAGTTTGGCACTGGGGAAATGACCACAGGATAAGTCCAGGTACTAACTGGACCCAGTGTAAGTCAGACATGAACTAAAATGCCATTAATTACCTGACCTCCATATGCCCCTACTTTAACTGGAGGACCACAATGATGTTTTGTGTTTTCTGGGATCAACATCAGCTCAGAGCCAGTTTTCAGTAGTTTCCAAAATGTCTGATTATTTCCCTGTCCCCAGTGCACAGTTACCCTGGTAAAAGGCCAGAGGTGTCCCTGGGGAAGGATGGGAGAAAGATAAACACCATAAATTGTTGGTAGCTTAGTAGGGTGCTTCCTTAAGGGGACCCAGCCTCCCCTTTATTCAAGGGCTTCTGGGTCTGTAAACTGGCTCGAGTCTGGAAATTGATTGAGGGGCCATGATTCTGTGTCTTAATAATTCAGATTAGTCTTTTGTCCATTCTACCTGGTAGTTTTCTGTTTATGTAAATTAAGTAGGAATGCAGTAGGCTTTCTATCAATTTCACTTCTAGGAACATTGTGATTAATTAGCCAGTGCCAGAGCTCTACACGAGTCAGACTATTCTGATTGTTGCTTTGCCTCTGCTGTGCATTATGGTAGCTATACCCAGCATTCCTCTGATGGGTCAGTGTTGCCACTTGGTCCCTGGCCCTCAGGATCCAATTATTCCCATTGTATTTAAATTTTGTAGTTGAGTGACTGGGGTTCCCACTGTTAGATCTGACATACAGAGAAGAGCAATTACAGGGCTCTTGAAAAATGCAGGTGCTACCCTCACAAATCTATTTCACAAAGCATTGGTCAAGGGTATATCTTCTGGACCCTCCCAGCTGGGATGAGTAGGTCTAAAGTGACTAATCCAACACCACCATCCTAATCTCCCTAAGCCTTTGGACCCCTTCCTCTACATTAAACTAAGGGAGATCAGGCATTTCCAGCTCACTCACAGTGGGCCATCTTTTAATCTATATTTCGGGTAATCAAGCAAATAAACTATTAGAACCTTTTTTAAGTCCCCAAGCTGCAACATTAAATGCAGAATCCCTACTTAGTAGGCCCACATTAATAAATTCAGCCTGATCCAACTCTATGTTACTTCCACCATTATCCCAGACCCTTAATATCCATTCCCATGCCTGTTCTCCATATTTCTGCTTATATAAATTAGAAAACTCAAGCAATTCTTTTACAGTGTAATGCATCTCCTCATGGGTCACACTCTGAACCTCACCTCTTGGGCCCATCAGGACTTTAGTCTAGTTGTAGGTCTAGAAGCAAACAAGGGCATTGGAGGTGCCTCCTAAGGAGAATCAACACTACCTTGCCTGGCAACTGCCTCAGGGGAGGCCGTCACTGTTGCCTCAAGCAGCGCAGGGTTCATATCCTCAGACAAAGGTGGAAAGGCTAATGGCAGCATGGGTCAGGGAGGGGATGTTGCCAGTACTGAGGATGGGGAAGCTGTTTCTTTTCGCAAAAAAAGGTTAATCAAAGTTCATAAATTCAGTGTCCTCAGTTTCATCAGGGTCCTCTCACATGTCCCCATTCCAAGTTACAGGGTTCCATTCTTTTCTATTCAATGCCCTCACTTTAACAGTAGACACCTGGCAGGGCTGGGCATGCACCTTTCATTGCAGGTTAGCTACTCGCATGATAAGAGCTTGCGTCTGTTTTACTACAATTTCAACTCTTTCTCTACAGGAGTTAAGACTCTCGCTCAGGGCAATCTTAGCAGATGTGTGGCTCAGTATCTGCTTCTGAAGCCAGGAGACAGAATCCCTGAGTTTATCATTTTCTTTCATCACTTTCTCCAGTGAACTTAGGACCAACCAACTTCATTATGCTCCTTAGTTCTCCACATATAGTCAAAGGTATTATGCATAGAGTCACTAAACTCCTTCCCTCATGAGTGGTGAATCAGGAGTGTCAAATGCATTTATTTTGCCTAACTCTTTAAATGGTTCATGCCAAGGACTATCAGTGTTCTCCATACTATTAGAAGTAGAGTGCTTTGCATTTTTGGGTCTAATCGTATTAAGCAGTCATATCCAGAAATCCCAAAACCAATGAAAGAACTCCATCCTTAATATTCTGTTCCTCCAGAACCACTCCTGGTTCTAAAATCTATATTACTCAGGGTTCTCTAGAGGGATAGAACTAATAGGATACACACACACACACACACACACACACACACACACACACAAAGGGGACCTTATTAAGTAGTATCAACTCACAAGATTACATGGTCCCATAATAGGCCATCTGCAACCTGAGAAGCAAGGAAGCCATTCTGAGTCCCAAAGCTGAAGAACTTGGAGTCTGATGTTCAAGGGTAGAAAGAATCCAGCACAAGAGAAAGACGTAGGCTGGGAGGCTAGGCCAGTCTAGCCTTTTTACATTTTTCTGTCTGCTTTGTATTCTGGCCACGCTGCCAACTGATTAGATGGTGCCCACCCAGATTAAGGGTGGGTCTGCCTTCCCAGCCCACTTACTAAATGTTAATCTCCTTTGGCAACAACCTCACAGACACACCCAGGATCAATATTTTGCATCCTTCAATCCAATCAAGTTGACAATCCGTATTAACCATCACATAAACAATAGTAATATACTCAAATATGTATCTTAAGGATGGTTGTTCTTTATACTACCTTATTGAGGTTCTCTGAATTTCCTGAGTTTGTGTGTCGACCTCTCTAGTTAGACTGGGTAAATTTTCATGGACAATATCCTCAAATATGTTTTCTTCATTGCTTGCTCTCTCTCCCTTTCAGGGACACCAATGAGTCATAGATTTGGTCTCTTTACATAATCCCATATTTCTCAGAGGCTTTGTTCATTTTTTAAAATTCTTTTTCTTTATTTTTGTCTGATTATGTTAATTTGAAGAAACAGTACTCAAGGTCTGAGATTCTTTCCTTAACTACTTTTATTATACTAATATTTCTGATTGTGCTATGACATTCAATAGTGAGGGTTTTTTTAGCTCTACAAGAGAGGGTTGGTTCTTTCTTCAAATGGCTTGTCTTTCATCTCTTGAATCATTTTACTTCATTCCTTAGATTACTTGAAAGAGGTTTCAATTTTCTCCTGAATCTCAATGCTCTTTGTTGCCACCCAGATTCTGAATTCCATGTCTGTCATTTCAGTCATTTCCTTCTGGTTAGGAGCCATTGCTGGAGAGCTAGTGTGGTCATTTGGAGATAAGGAGACAGTTTGGCTTGCAGAGTTGCCGAATTCTTGCGCTGCTTCTTTCTCATTTGTGTGACCTGATGTTCCTTTATCTATGATATAAGTTGACTTCATTTCTGGATGTTTTCAGAGGGCCAAGGTGGTGTACAATGTCTTTATTCGTGAATTCTTGTCCATGGTTTTACGGGGGGGGGGTATATTAGCAAAGTATTTTGGATTTTGAAGATTTTGATTTTGCAAACTAACAGGTAGGCTCTTCTTCAGCCACATGGCTCCTCTGTATTTCCTCACAATTGCTTCTCTCCCACTTGAGTTCCAGCTGCAGATCTCAGCTTAGCATTCTTTGGCTGTGTACCGCAGCCCTGGGGCAACCTCAGGCTTTGTTTTGGCTCCATAGCTTGGGAGACGCAGGGGCAGGGGCATCAGGGTGCTTGCAGGGAAAACACACTAAACTTTTTTTTCCATAGGGTGGCTGGGGCCTGCTGGTGTGTGAATAAAGCACTCAGGATCTTTGTTTCTTCCCCAGTCCACAGACAGCAAGGGCAGTACCACTGCAGTGGCAGTGGCAGATGGGCTTTCAGTCGCCTCTGGGAGCTCCACCCCACAGAAACATAGAGAGCTGCCAGTGGAAATGTTCAGCTGAGTATGAGGTGCCTGTACTGTGTGCCCAAGCCAGGAAACCTGCCTGGTGAAGAGTAACAGGTGGGAGCTCACAGGGAAGAGAGACTGGAATTCTTTCCATATAACCCCTGCTGTGTGCTGGAGGCATCAGGGAAGTGACCAGGTCCCTTTGTTCCTTCTGCAGCCCAAGGGCAGTAAGGGCGGTATTGCTGCAGCTGAAATGGCAGAGGGGCTGTGGGTTGTCTCTGGGATTTCCTCCCCAGAGAAGCACAGAACACTGACTAAAGTGTTCAGGCAGGGCCAGGGTGGTTGTGCTCTGCCCATTGAGGAGTAGCCGGGGCAGGCACCAGTGCAGAAAACAGTGTGGCCACTTTTCCGTAAGGCAGCTATACTGTGCTGGAGGTCCATGAGAGTCCCGAAGCTCCTCGCTCCCTCCTGAGCCTGCACTTTAATCTCAAGAGTTTGAGATACACAGTGGTAAGGAAGAAAGTAACAATGGGTACAGCTAATGAAACCCACGAAGACAAGTCAATGCATAGAAATAATTCCAACCTGAATAAATATTTTTAAAAATCATATTTATAGAGGTTTGCAGTGATACTAAAAACAATATTACAAGTCGTTATTAAGAATAGAAGTACAATGTTTCTCGTCTTCTTTAACACCTGTGATGCAGGTGTTTGATAAGAATTCTACCTAATGGCTGCATTGCTCCTTGCCACCACTCCAGGAAGGTTTTATAGCACTCAGGCTCCTCAGGACACCTGGCAGAGCTTTGGCAGCTCTATTCCAAGCCTAGAGATTTCAGTTCCATCCTTGGCACAGAATGCTAGTGATTTTCACAGGGTGAGAGGCCAAAAGAGGCTATTAAAATGAAGACAGCCAAGCTTCCATGGAATTAGGCAACAGGACAACCTTGATCTCTTTGAGGGGTGAGGTGGGGGCCACAGGCAGATGGAGTGGATTAAAGAATGACTAGTAGAGTGGCAGCAGAAGACAAGCCTGGCTCTGAAGGCAGCAAGTCCTCCAGGGAATATGGGGTCAGGGGAGGTTCTGAAAGATGACACACTGCAGAGAGCGTGTGTTTGTATGTTGATGACAAGTATCAGTAGAAAGGCAGATGAACAGATTCTCATTCTCAGAAAGACCTGTCCTGACCTCCTGAGAGTACACAGAGCATGAGGGCAGGACAGGGAGGAGGACGCACTCTCATTGATTCATGCAAAGTCCTCGGCCAAAGTTTACCTGCTCTCCACCTCTGTGACTTTGTCCTTTCTCAATTTAAGATGCTCCAAGCTGGAAAAATGGATTATTGACCAGTAGTTGGCTGATGCAATTCTAAAGCTAATACACCAAAAAGCACTTGAGAGATGTATCAGAAGATCATAGAGAAATAGATACTTTAAGCTAATATCCATGTCTTCACCCTGCACTGTCTTCTTATTTGAACTCCCTTTTCCAGGAAGAGTTGTGCTTGGGTAAATTCTATAGCTCACAGTGTGACTTCAAAACACATAATAAATTCATAAACTGTTTCCTACAGTGAGTTAAGTTAAACTTTCTGAAGAGTGTTTTTGAAATGTAGGAGAGCAGACTACAATTGATATTCAAAAAGAGGAAACTTCCATTTATTTTCCCCTTTAACCAAGTTAACCCATAACTGTGTCGTGTTATTATGCTTCATAGCGCATCACTGCTGAGATCCCCTCTCCAGCTCATGTCGCTAGGAAATATCCCAAAACAGAATCAATTTTTTGTCTTTTTAATTTGATAATTTTTCCCCAAGGCTTTTGTTTCTTTGATTCACCTCATATGGCAAGTGGTTTTAATAGGGTTTATTTGCTGGTGAAGAAACATTAAACACATCTTTTAATAGAAAAAATACTTTTATAGGCAAATGTAGTTGTATATTGCTAGTGAAGTAACTGGATTTTATTAATGGTGTGAGAATTTCTTCCTCACTGTGGTGTGTGAATGTGTATGCATATTTGCATATGTAAAAGAAATAGTAATTTGTGAAATGGAAGATGATTCTCCACTTCTGAGTATGGCGTAAAATAAACTTGCTCTCCTCGGGCACTGAAGTACACTGGAAAGATGACACATCTACAGAAAGCATTCCTCTCCAAAAGAGCTTATAAGAGAATGTGCCCCCCAGGTTGGTTAAAACGTATGTTAATCCTATGGCAGAGAAGTTTGATTTAGCCTTTGGGTGTAGCCCACTGAGTAAGTTCATAGTGATCTATGTCCCAGTTTTCATGGGCTGAAATATAATACTCATCCCCCTGCCCCCATCTACACACACACACACACACACACACACACACACACACACACACGTAGACACCAATTTCCCCCCAAAACCTCTTTGCTTAATCTTCTCCTGCTTTGTATTTTCTTTGATACTTTGTTGAATGGCTTCCACTAAGTTCAAATGTATTTTACTCTAAAGTCAATTTGTAAAATTTTATCTGGTAATTTATATATTAAATTGAAAGCATCTACACATTGCTTATATGAAGAACTACTATGAAAACGTATGGTTCCATTTATATGAAGTGTCCAAAATAGGCAAATCTATAAAAGCAGAAAAATACATTTGTGGTTGCCAGAAGCTGCAGACGCAGGGCAACAGCTAAGGAGAGTGGAGTCCCTTTTTGGTGTATGAAAATATTTTAACATTTATTGTGATGATGGCTGCACAACTCTGAATATATTTACATCCATTGGCTTGCATGCCGTAAATGGATGAATTAGACCTCAATAAAGCTGTTTAAGAAAAACCTATTAGTGAGACCAAGGACCCCCATTTTTCTAAGAGATGGTTTAATTTTTTGTGTGTTTTTTGTCTCCCCAGCTCCCCACTTTACACTTGGCCCTTTAGAATTGCAAATATGGCTTTTTACCTCCCCTTCATCTGACTCTCCCTACAGGGCAAGTCATCTAACTATGTGCTTCAAGATGGAACTCCTGAGTTCACAGTTGATTTATAAACCAAAGAATGTCCACTACAAAACTCTCACCCTCCAGAGACTTGTCTCAAGCGACAACATCCTGTTCACAAGGGCACCAGCAGGCACCAGCTGGTGGATAAGGTGCCAAAGCTAGCATGGACCCCTGAACCATTGCTTGCTTCCTCCCCTGCCTTTTAAAAGTACCACTTTCTGCTCCAACAGTGAAGTGGTAAAACAGGACTCTTGTATTTCTTCCCCTAAGCTAGCATTGGAAGTAAATCACTTTCTTTACACCAGACTTCTCTCTTCTTAATTAGATTCTGCAAGTGGCAAATAACTAACCTGCTCTTCCGTTACACTGGGATGTGTTTAGATTATTTTTTCAAAGGTTAGAACAAAGTTGAAAAAGTGAGAAGAGCCCTAGATCTTTTTCTTGGAAATCTGGCTTAAATCCTGGTTCCTTTATTTCCTTGATTTGGGAATTTGGTCTCTGGGCAAATAACATCATTTTCCTAAGTCTAGATTTCCTTGTTTATAAAATTGGGATGAATATGCTATGCTATCTACACCATGAGCTAAATAAGCTACTGTTTGTAAAGAACTCACACTCACACTGACATGTACACACAGATATGTACGTATGTATACAAATGTGGGGACCTAACCCAAGCACTGAGTGAGTATTTGCTGAGTCACTATCTGCATACAGCATCTGGCAAATGGATGTGTGTAATTTCTCCATGGAAAGCCTTATTCAGGCCATAACAAGCAGAGAAATGCTGAGTCCCACTCCATGAACGGGTCAAGGAGCAGAATATATTCAAAGAGATATTTCATTGTTTCAACTTGAAAGTGAGGGGACCATGGCACCTGAACAGAGATGATATAAATTAATGAAACTGAGAACCAGGTGAAGAGCTTGACCATCCTTTGCGTAGTTAGCTACATTGCCTATTTTTTTCTTTCAACTAGACTGGCCATGATGTAGGCACACTCTTTTAGATTAGAAACACCACCCATTATGCCCATTCATTCCAGCACCCTGACAGTCTTCATGTGGAAATTAAACTTAGTTTTTTAAGAATTCCTCAATCTTATACAAGATTTTGAACTGGCGATTTTATGAATCAAAAATTAAATTAAATGAATTGCACATAAAGATATGGCATATGTATTTTTACTACATTGTGGGAGAAAAAATAATTATTACACAAAAACAACTATGTCTTACCTGATTTCAGAAATAACAGAAGTAGAAGAACCACTTCCTTATGTTCCATTCTGGGACTGGCCAGCAGTGCCCAGAAAGTGTGTCCCAATCCCAGGATGTTGTTGACTTACATGAGAGTAAACGCATCCACAAACCAGATAGTCGAATTAAGTTAATGATTCTCTCAGAGACCCATGCCACTGGCTCAGCAGAATTCAAACATTACCTGAATTTTTAGAAGCCCTTTTCTGAATCCAACCATCCCTCAGTCCCCTAAGAGTGGCCAGAGAAGAAGGACTCCACTGAGCTGACATTCCAGTTCAGTAAGTTGTAGGGACAGTTTTTTAAAAGAATCTGTAGGTAGGGGAGCACCAACCCATAACATACTGTAAGCCTACAGGGTTCTCTAGCCCAGTCCCTTCTAGAACCCTTCCCTGTCCACAACCAGTGATGGATTATTCCAAACGTTGTTCAGTTTCATTTGACCTAGTTTGAAAACCAAGTTCCAATAACGAATAACTATGGGAGCTTGGGGTGCTGTATTCGGTCTCTGAGTAGCTTTTCCACCTACCCAGGCCACAATCAATAATAATCACCATTGAACATCCTTGAAGCAATTCTTTTGAAATTACTTTGCATCAAAGATTGCACAAGAACTGCTTTAAGTAGAAGGACTGATGTCAGCAATCAAGGGTCCCACCAAGGGCTGCAGATAGCTCTCGACCTTCACATGGGAAGGCGTCATTGAGTTCTGACACTCTGGCAATCCTCTAGGACTCAACTTTCTGATAAGCAAATAAATGGAAAGGTGAAATTAGATAAAGACATTATTACCTCATGGGACAACTAAGCATTAGAGGTTAGTCTAAACATGCTCTTTTAGAATCTTTACTACACTACTAGCTACCATTTATTGTAGGTTTGTCTATCTGTGTCAGATACAAACAACACTATGAATTACCCACACCATGCTATAATCACCAGATTTTTCTCTGTTATTCCCATTACCATTTTATAGATCAGGACACTGAAATTTGCTTGCCCATAGTTATGTCAAAGGAAATTGGGAAAGCCAGGTTCCAATGCAAATATCTCAAATGATTACTTTTTTTTTTTTTGAGTCAGTCTCACTCTGTCTCCCACTGTGGAATATAGTGGCACAATCTCAGCTCGCTGCAACCTTCATCTATGGGTTTCAAGCGATTCTCCTGCTTCGGCTTTCCAAGTAGCTGGGATTACAGGTGTGGACCACCACGCCTGGCTATTTTTTTGTATTTTTAGTAGAGATGGGGTTTCACCATCTTGGCCAAGCTGGTCTCAAACTCCTGATTTCAAGCAATCCCCCCACCTCAGCCTCCCAAACTGTGGGGATTATAGGCATGAGCCACCGTGCCTGGCCTCAAGTGATTACTTTCAACCACTGCACTACAATTTACTACTGGGAGGAAAGAATAATAATAATAGTAATGGCTATAATTTATTGATTAATGGCTATATGCTTGGCATTGTACTCACTTTTGAAGTTTTAATTTATAATTGACACATAGTAATTGTACGTATTTATGGGGTACAGTGTGATGTTTCAATGCATGGATACACTGTATAAGGATCAAATCAGGGTGATTAGCATACTCCTCACTTCAAACATTTTTTCTTTGTGGTGAGAAGATTCAAAATTCTCTCTTCTAGTTATCTTGAAATACACAACACATAATCATGAACTATAGTCACCCTAGTGTATAATAGAACACCAGAACTTATTCTTTCTATCTAACTAGAAATTTGTACACATTGACCAACCCCTTTTCATTCTCCTCTCCCTGACTACCCTGCTCACCCTCTGGTAACCACTATTCTACTGTCTAATTCTGTGAAATCAAGATTTTACTAAGTTTTATTGAGAAATAATAATTGCATATGTTCATGGAGTACACAGATATATTTCAATACAAATGATGTATAGAGATCAAAGAGGGGTAGTTAGCATATCAATCGATCACCTCAAACATTTATCACTCACTTGTGTTGGAAACACTCAATATCCTCTTTCTAGTTGCTTGAAACTATACAATATAATATTGTTAGCTAGACTCATCCTACAGCGGCATAAAACACTAGAACATATTTCTGACATCTAGGTGTAATTTTGTAGCCTTTAACAAATCTCTCCCTATTCCCCCTTTCCCCACCCTTTCAGACCTGGAACATCCTCCATATTACTTTTTAGTTCTTTGATATAAGCTTTTTTAGCTGCCACGTATTGTTACTGGCAGCAAATCCATATGGGTCTGCAGCAACCTCAATTCTTGCTTCCTTGGAAGAAAGATTTTAAGAGGCATGAGGCAAAAGGACAGCAGGAGTGACAGTTTATTTAAAAGCTTTAGAGCAGGAATGAAAGGAAGAAAAGCACACTCGGAAGAGGGCCAGGCAGCTGACTCGAAAGGCAAGTGGGGTGGCTGGCAAAATGGCCGAATAGGAACAGCTCCATTCTGCAGCTCCCAGCGAGATCAACACAGAAGGCAGATGATTTCTTCATTTCCAACTGAGGTACCCGGCTTATCTCATTGGGACTAGTTAGACAGTGCGTGCACCTCATGGAGGGTGAGCAGAAGCAGGCTGGGACATCGCCTCACCTGGGAAGCGCAAGGGGTCAGAGAACTCCCTCCCCTAGCCAAGGGAATCCATGAGGGTCTGTGCCGTGAGGAATGGTGCACTCTGGCACAGATACTATGCATTTCCCATGGTCTTCACAACCCACAGACCAGCAGATTCCCTTGGGTGCCTATGCCACCAGGGCCCTGGGTTTCAAGCACAAAACTGGATAGCCATTTGGGTAGACACTGAGCTAGCTGCAGGAGCTTTTTTTCCATACCCCAGTGGTGCCTGGAATGCCAGTGAGAGAGAACTGTTCACTCCCCTGGAAAGGGGACTGAAGCCAGGGAGCCGAGGGGTCCAGCTCAGTGGATCCCACCCCCATGGAGCCCAGCACCCTAAGATCTACTGGCTTGGAATTCTTGCTGCCAGCACAGCAGTCTGAGGTTGAACTGGGATGCTCCAGCTTGGTTGGGGGAGGGGTGTCCACTATTACTGAGCCTTGAGTAGGCGGTTTTCCCTTCACAGTGTAAACAATGCCCCTGGGAAGTTCAAAATGCCCCAATTAAAAGACACAGACTGTCAAAGTGGATAAAGAGTCAAGACCCATTGTGTGCTGTATTCAGGAGACCCATCTCATGTGCAAAGACACATGTAGGCTCAAAATAAAGGGATGGAGGAATATTTACCAAGCAAATAGAAAGCAAAAAAAAAAAAGGGGGGGGTGGGTTGCAATCCTAGTCTCTGATAAAGAAACTTTATTTTTTTTTATTTATTTTTTATTTTTTTTAAAGGTAAATCTACATTTCTTTGGTTAGTTTTTATTGTACTGGTAAAGACCAAAGAATTGGTAATGTTCAACAAAATATGAAAATGCCAGTGACGTTAACAAAAAATATCTGGAAACCAAAGAATCTTGCTTACATCACAATCACAGCCAGGAAAATGCAGCTTATTTTACAGCCTGTCCCCAATGTGAAGAATATGTAGAAGCAACAGTAAATAAAAAAAGAAGTATAATACAGAAATGCCTAATATCAAAGAAATTCATGTAACAGAATACTGAACTTCAGTATTTCTAATACATGTATATACACATTCCTGCTAACTGTAGAATATTTCCTGCAAGTTATGGTCCCAGTTCCTCACCAATGGAAGACCTATCTTGTACTATTCAATTCATACTCTCCCTAATAACAGCACTATACTAGCAGGTTCATCATCAAGTGAAGGCTGTTTGCTAGATAACCAAAACCAAGATTGGAAAACTAAAAAGCTGGAGGGAGGGAAAACACAGCCTACAAAATGTTTACAAGATTAGCAGCAAATGATGAAGTAGTAACAAGAGGGGCAGAAAAATAGAAAGATTATCATCGGATTTGGGAATTCAAAGACAGCTCAGCAAAATACTAGCACATGGCTCATATAAGATGGAATAAGCCTGGAAATACACCCCCTCCCCAATATTTGAGAACATAGAATCTACAGAAAGAGAGTCCTAATGTATTGAACTTGGTTTCTCAATTGAAACAGAAGTCTTCAAGGAAGGAGAGATACATAAAATTTAACAGGAATACGTATGAAGCAGTATCTTTAAAGAATGTAAATATATCAACCAAAAGTAAATTTGAGATTCAAATTTCCATTGCTAAAGTCTTTTCAGAGTCAGAACTACATAATTATTAAATAACTATTCAAAACAAAACAAAAAAACTTACTGGAAAGGAGAACAACTGGTTTGAGAAGAAAAGCTTTTCATGATAGAGCAGAAATAACTGTCAAGGAAAATACTTAGAAAAAGGCGTATATAAAGAGTGGCCTAGTTTTACTGCACACGTCTTTGCCATGCAGAAACAGCTAAATCCCATCTGACAGCTACTTTCCCTTTCGTGTACCTTGTCTTTAGAGAATAAAATATATCTGGGTTTGATATAGAGGAGACTAATTTTCACATTAAAAAATGATTTTCTTAAAAGCCTGGCCTTACAGTTTAAAAATTATACGATTAAAATCAAGATATTATTCCTATAAAAAGCCAAACTTTAATCCATTTAAATCATGAAACTTAAAACTTAACTTGAAGCAATTTCAATCATGAAACTTAAAACTCCAAATTACTATTGTGAATTAACACTTCTCCACTATTTATCTTGCAATTTTAAAAAACACTTCAGAAAGTAGCAAATTTGTAAAACAATAAATAATTCGTACCTATAGTATCCAAAATTAGTCATTGAATCTGTCACTCTTCCACTAGAAACCTTAGTGTCCCCACATGAGGAAAGCACTTCATTATGTCCTGAGGAACAGTTGGTTATAGAAAGGCTACAAGGAGAAAAGGAACAGAAAGAAAATTCTGAACTTTCTACTGGATTGATGGACTCTGAAATGACTCCTACAATTGAGGGTTGTGTGAAAGATGTTTCATACCAAGGAGGCAAATCTATAAAGTTATCATCTGAGACAGAGTCATCATTTTCATCATCAGCAGACATAAGCAAGGCAGATGTGTCTTCCTCCCCAACACCTTCTTCAGACTTGCCTTCACATGACATGCTGCATAATTACCCTTCAGCTCTTAGTTCCTCTGCTGGAAACATCATGCCAACAACTTACATCTCAGTCACTCCAAAAATTGGCATGGGTAAACCAGCTATTACTAACAGAAAATTTTCTCCTGGTAGACCTCGGTCCAAACAGGTAGGGTGATTTTAATGATATTGACAGAAAAGACATTGGAACAATTCTATAAAATCAGAAGGTATATGTGTAGTTTTGGTGTGGATGGCAACTTTTTCTGTCTTCAGATAGAACTTCAGTGTAATGTTGATTATGTGTTTCAGCCATTATTTTTTAAATGCTGTTAATCAAGAATGCCATTTATTAAATTTGAAGGGATCTTATTTGGAATTTCAACTCAGTTGGGCCATAAAGATGCAACGTATTGATAATAGTTTCTAATAGAAAGAACTTCAAAAATTCTTTTAGTTCTGTGCTGCAGTAAATATAGAGCCTAAAATACAGTATAGTTTTGGGTATACATAACTAACATCTATTATTTCCGTCTAATACATTTATTTATTGATATTATTCATTGTATATGTTTTTAACTGGATAAACATCAACATTTATGACAGGAATTTTCCATGCTGGGGAATTTCTCATTTTGGTGTTTTTATTAATTGCTAACTCTTGTGGGATTTCTTTTTTCAAGTAGGACTTATTTCAATAGTTTCATGGAAAAAATCTTAGAATTGTACTATTGATTTTCAGTAAGTAAAGATAAATGTTCCTGTGTCTGCTTTACATCATGTACATTCTACCCTTTAAGAATGAGTTCCATTTCTTTTTAAGTGAGATAAAGAAACTTTAAATGAACAAAGATCAAAAGAGACAAACAAAGGCATTACATGATGGTAAAGGGATCAATGCAACATGAAGAGCTAACTATCCTAAATATATATGCAATACAGTAGCTCCCAGGTTCATAAAGCAAGTTCATGGAGACCTACAAAGAGACTTAGACTCCCACACAAAAAATAGTGGGAGACTTTAATACTCCACTGTCAATATTAGACAGATCAATGAGACAGAAAATTAACAAGGATATTCAGGACTTGAACTCAGCTCTGGACCAAGCCAACCTAATAGACATCTACAGAACTCTCCACCCCAAATCAACAGAATATATATTCTTCTCAGCACCACATTGCACTTATTCTGAAATAAACCAGATAACTGGAAGTAAAACACTCCTCAGCAAATGCAAAAGAATGGAAATCATAACAGTCTCTCAGACCACAGTGCAATCAAATTAGAACTCAGGATTAAGAAATTCACTCAAAACAGCACAACTACATAGAAACTGAACAACCTGCTCCTGAAAGACTACTGCGTAAATATTGCAATTAAGGCAGAAATAAATAAGTTCTTTGAAACCAATGAGAACAAAGACACAACGTACCAGAATCTCTGGGACACAGCTAAAGCAGTGTTTAGGGGGAAATTTATAGCACTAAATGCCCACAAGATAAAGAAACAGGATCTAAAGTCAACACCCTAACATCACAATTAAAAGAACTAGAGAAGCAAGAGCAAACAAATACAAAAGCTAGCAGAAGATAAGAAATAACTAAGATCAGAGCAGAACTGAAGAAGACAGAGACACGAAAAACCCTTCAAAAAATCAATGAATCCAGGAGTTGTTTTTTTGAAAAGATCAACAAAATAGATAGACTGGTAGCCAAACTAATGAACAAAAGAGAAAAGAATCCGATAGACACAATAAAGAATGATAAAGGAGATATCACCACTGATTCCACAGAAATACAAACTACCATCTAGGAATACTATAAACACCTCTATGCAAATAATCTAGAAAATCTAGAAGAAATAGATAAATTCCTAGACACATACACCCTCCCAAGTCTAAACCATGAAGAAGTTGAATTCCCTGAACTTGAATAACAAGTTCTGAAATCAAGGCAGCAATTAATAGCAACCAAAAAAAGTCCAGGACCAGATGGATTCAGAGACGAATTATATCAGAGGTACAAAGAGAAGCTGGTACCATTCCTCCTGAAATTCTTCCAAACAATAGAAAAAGAGGGACTCCTCCCTAACTCATTTTATGAGGCCAGCATCATTCTGATACCAAAACCTGGCAGAGACGCAACATAAAGAAAATTTCAGGCCAATATCCCTGATGAACATCTATGCAAAAATCCTCAATAAAATACTGGCAAACCGAATCCAGTAGCACATCAAAAAGCTTATCTACCATGATCAAGTCGGCTTCATCTCTGGGATGCAAGGCTGGTTCAACATACACAAATCAATAAGGGTAATTCATCACATAAACAGAAGCAATGACAAAAACCACATGATTATCTCAATAGATGTAGAAAAGGCCTTCAATAAAATTAAATACCCCTTCATGCTAAAAACTCTCAATAATCTTGGTATTGATGGAATGTACCTCAAAATAATAAGAGCTATTTATGACAAACCCACAGCCAATATCATACTGAATGGGCAAAAGCTGGAAGCATTCCCTTTGAAAACCAGCACAAGACAAGGATGCCTTCTCTCACCACTCCTATTCAACATAGTATTGGAAATTCTGGCCAGGGCAATCAGGCAAGAGAAAGAAATAAAGGGTATCAGATGGAAAAAGATGAAGTCAAATTGTCTCTGTTTGCAGATCACATGATTGTATATTTAGAAAACCCCATCATCTCAGCCCAAAATCTCCTTAAGCTGATAAGAAACTTCAGCAAAGTCTCAGGATACAAAATCAATGTGCAAAAATCACAAGCATTCCTATACACCAATAATAGACAAAGAGCCAAATCATGAGTGAATTCCCATTCACAATTGCTACAAAGAGAATAAAATACCTAGGAATACAACTTAAAGGGATGTTAAAGACCTCTTCAAGGAGAACTACAAACCACTGCTCAAGGAAATAAGAGAGGACACAAACAAATGGAAAAAAATTCCATGCTCATAGACAGGAAGAATCATTATGAAAATGGCCATATTCCCCAAAGTAATTTATAGATTCAATGTTATCCCCATCAAGCTACCATTGACTTTCTTCACATAATTAGAAAAAAACTACTTTAAATTTCATATGGAACCAAAAAGATCCCATATAGCCAAGACAAGCCTAAGCAAAAAAAAAAAAAAAAACAAAGCTGGAGGCATCACGCTTCCCAACTTCAAACTATACTACAAGGCTACAGTAACCAAAACAGCATGGTACTGGTACCAAAATAGATATATAGACCAATGAAACAGAACAGAGCCCTCAGAAATAACACCAAACATCTACAACCATCTGATCTTTGACAAACGTGACAAGAACAAGCAATGGAGAAAGGATTCCCTATTTAATAAATGGTGTTGGGAAAACTAGCTAGCCATATGCAGAAAATGGAAACTGGACCCCTTCCTTACACCTTATACAAAAATTAACTCAAGATGGATTAAAGACTTAAACATAAAACCTAAAACCATAAAAACCCTAGAAGAAAACCTAGACAATATGATTCAGGACATAGGCATGGGAGAAGACTTCATGACTAAAACACCAAAAGCAATAGCAACAAAAGCCAAAATTGACAAATGGGATCTAATTAAACTAAAGAGCTTCTGCACAGCAAAAGAAACTATCATCAGAGTGAATAGGCAACCTACACAATGGGAGAAAATTTTTGCAATCTATCCATCTGACAAAGGGCTAATATCCAGAATCTACAAAGAACTTAAACAAATTTACAAGAAGAAAACAACTCCATCAAAAAGTGGGCGGTAAGAACAGACACTTCTCAAAAGAAGACATTTATGCAGCCAATACACATATGAAAAAAAGCTCATCATCACTGGTCATTAGAGAAATGCAAATGAAAACCACAATGAGATACCATCTCACGCCAGTTAGAATGGTGACCCTTACGAGGTCAGGAAACAACAGATGTTGAAGAGGATGTGGAGAAATACGAACACTTTTACACTGTTGGTGGGAGTATAAATTAGTTCAACCACTGTGGAAGACAGTGTGGCAATTCCTCAAGGATCTAGAACTAGAAATACCATTTGACCCAGCAATTCCATTACTAGGTATATACCCAAAGGATTATAAATCATTCTACTATAAAGACACACGCACACGTATGTTTACTGCAACACTGTTCACAACAGCAAATACTTGGAACCAACCCAAATGCCCATCAGTGATAGACTGGATAAAGAAAACATGGCACATATACACCATGGAATACTATGCAGCCATAAAAAGGGTGAGTTCACGTCCTTTGCAGGGACATAGCTGAAGCTGGAAACCATCATTCTCAGCCAACTAACACAAGAACAGAAAACCAAACACTGCATATTTTCACTGATAAGCGTGAGTTGAACAATGAGAACACATGGACATGGGGAAGGGAACATCACACACTGGGGCCTGTCAGGGGTTGAGGGGTTAGGGGAGGGATAGTATTAGGAGAAATACCTAATGTAGATGACAAGTTGATGGGTGCAGCAAACCACCATGGCACATGGATACCTATGTAACAAACCTGCATGTTCTGCACATGTATCCCAGAACTTAAAGTATAATAATTTTTTAAAAAATTTTTAAAAAAGAAAGGCAAGTGTGTGCGTTGACCTTTTGACTTGGGGTTTTATACGTTGGCATGCTTCCGGGGTCTTGTATCCCTTCTCCCCACTCACCCAACTCCTGAGATCTTATCCAGAAGCTGTTTCAGGTGTTTTCCATCTATTGGGAGATGGCTTTTCACTGCTGCCAGCTGTGACCAATTATTACTTTACAAAGACTGGTAAAAACTGCCTGACCATCACCTAATGGTTGAAAACACTCCAGGTGTGTGTCTGGGGCGGTGGTAGGGGAAGGCACTGTTCTGCCCTGCTCATACCTTACTAGCTACCTACTGTAACACTGAGTGAGAACACTCACTGTTTACCTTTCTGTTCCTGGCTTACTTAACAAACCTTCCTTTAGTTTCATCCATGTTGCTGCAAAAGATAGGATCTCATTTTTTTAATGGTTGAATAGTATTTTATGGTATGTATATACCACATTTTCTTTATCCATTCATGTGTCGTCAGACAACTAGATTGATTCCATGTCTTGGTTATTACGAATAGTGCTGCAGTAAACCTGAGGATGCAGAGGTCTCTTTGATATTTAACGATTTCCATTGCTTTGGATAAATGCTTAGCAGTGAGATTGCTGGATTATATGGTACTTCTATCTGTATTTTTTTGAGGAACCTCCATACTGTTCTTCAGACCAATTGCACTAGTTTAAATTCCCACCAACTGTTTTTAAAATTCCCTTTTTTTCCTGCATCCTCACCAGCATTTTTTATTTTTTGTCTTTTTGATAATAGCCCTACTAACTGGGGTGAGACAGTAGCTCGTTGTGGTTTAGATTTGCATTTTCCTCATTAGTGATGTTGAGCACATTTTCATACATTTGTTGGCCATTTGTATGTCTTCTTTCAAGAAATGTCTGTTCAGATCATTTGCCCTTTTTTTTTTAATTGGGTTGGTTTTTTGCTGTTGAGATGTTCGAGATCCTTGTATATTCTAATACTAGCCCCCTGTCCGATGAATAGTTTACACACATATGAAGCACCACGAGATCCTTTACACAGGTTAGTTCACTTACTCCTCACTCCAACCCTATGAGGGAGGCGCTATTACTACCACTCTTATTTTACCCACAGAGAGTTCAGCAGAGGTTCATAACTTCCCCCAAAGTCACACAGCTAGTGTGGCAGATGGAGCAGGGTTGGATGCCAGAGCCAGGCCCTCCAGCCCCACGCCTCGTTGCTGCAGGAGCCCTCCAATCTGCAGTCACTGCCACAGGCATCAATGGCACTCCCCAGAATAAGGATTTATTGAGCACCTACTGTATTCACAGAACTCTAATCAGTCTGAAAGTCCAAGCAATGAAGCAAACAAAGCCAAGGAATGGTAGAAATGGCAGAGTTCAAACCAGAGTCTAGGGCCTGAAGTGCACTGTATGGGCCAGGTTAAAGTGAATGAAACATTCCTATTTTGATCCTTTTCATTATTTATTATTCATACCCATAACTACCTTTAATGCGATTAGTTTTAGATGTAAAAACAACAAATACGCTACAAATCAGCTCTTCCACCATTTTCTTCTCGTGAAAAAGGCTCTTTGAAAGCCCTGTTTTGCAGAAACTTGCTCCTTTTGCATGAATGGTAAATCATAGGAGACCTGGTAGATTACGCTACATACTTAATGTGAAAGGTTGCTTCATTCAAGAGCCTGGAGTTTTCAGACATTGTCCTGAAACTTCCCTGCCTAGGGTAATGCCAGCGACGGCAGGAAATAGCTCTGACGCACTTAAGAGTTAAATACAACCTACAGAAGTTCTGGCTGGGTGGGGAAAACCTATTGCTAAAGAGAAGAGCAACTTTTTTTCTTTTTTTCTTTTCTGGAATTTGCAAACAGCATTTATTCTCAGCCTTACCTTGCACAAGCTCCACCTGGAACATTGCTGGGCAGCGTGGAAACAGAAGCAAACATCAGCCAGGCCGGCAGGGGGCAGCAGACCCCACATTTTTGCCCTCGCCTCCCGTGGGAGGGAGTGCCCGGCTCCCAAAAGCCTGTGGCGGGTTTTGTCCCAAGCGACTTCAGCCAGCAGATAGTTCGTGTCCTTCTGAGGCCGCAAAATTTGGGGTGGAAAAAGCGGGGCGTGAGGCTGAGAGTGAGGAGAGCAATCCGGGGTCGCCAGGGTGGGAGCCGCAGCGGGCCCTAGGCCTCCGGGAGGACACTGATGCTTCCGGACCGCGCGAGGCGCGCCGGCAATGCCGGCAATGGACATGCGACAGCGGCACGAGGCGGGGCACCGGGAGGGCATGCGCGGGGAGGGGGGACTCGGGCATGGCGGGCTTCAGGTTCCGAGCCCTAGCCCCGCGGGGAGGCGGCTGAGGCCCAGCGAGAATTCGAGCGCGGTGCGGGCGGGCCGGCGGTGCTGGGGGGACCCGGCGCACCCTCTGCAGCTGCTGGCCCGGGTGCTAAGCCCCTCACTGCCAGGAGCCTGCGGCGCCTGCTGGCTGCTTTGAGTGCGGGGCCCGCTGAGTCCGCGCACACCCGGAACTCGCGCTGGCCCGCGAGCGCCGCTCGCAGCCCCGGCTCCCGCCCGCGCCTCTCGCTCCACACCTCCCCGCAAGCAGAGGGAGCCGGCTTCCGCCTCGGCCAGCCCAGAGAGGGGCCGCCACAGCGCAGTGGTGGGCTGAAGGGCTCTTAGAGCGTGGCCAGAGTGGACACCAAGGCCGAGGAGGCGCCCAGAGTGAGCGAGGGCTGCTAGCACTTTGTCACCTCTCAATTTGACGTTGTAAGCTTCCTTCCACAGAGTGACCTTTTTCATGCAATCGATGTGCTCCTGTGTCAGCTATGCAAAATAATTTTTGTTTACTGAATCTGGTTTAAAAGGCAAGAAGTTGCTTCCCATTGGGAACTTTGATCCCGGTGAAACGGGATGTGTATGCCTTGAAACATGGACAGTCACATGCGCTGCTTGGTTTTGTGTAGAACTAACATGAGATGATCTTTTCCCTGATTTTCAGAATTGTGGAGAATTCACTTCGGAAAATAAGTATGTGTATCAATGCATGACCAATATGGGCGTTTACTTCAACTGATTTCACAGAAGCAGTGCTCCTAATATTTTGAGCCACACAGATTTTATCTGGTGCCTCTTTGTGATATGATCAATTAGCTGCTTACTTCATAAGTTATGTGGAGTGGGGAAGATACTCCTATTTTCTCTTTAAATGTCTTTTCTCTGATTTAAAGAAGTAATAAAGGAGAAATCTTTTTGCTATATTTTACTTTTATCCTCCACTATTCTGAAGTTTAAGCTTCAATAATTAATATAAGTACAGTAAAATTAATATTTTAAAGGTAGCTGATATGCTTGATAACCAGAAAATATTTCATTTTTTAAAAATTCTATTTCATCTACTAATTTGATCCATATGATCCATATGCAAGGGTATGTAAAAGTGTATATATAGTCATATCACAAAGGTATATGGTGTATTGAATTTATACTTTTATTGTTCATCACTAAGACCCTTTTTTGCTTTAAAAGTGGGTTATATAGACCTGTGAAACATGCAACAAAAATGAAAACACTGCACCTTTTTGTGGTTCTGTAAACACACAAGAAAAGTGGAGGTCAGAATCCATGCTGTTGACCAGGTATTAAGTTGGCGTTATCAGCAATCACTGTAGTCTCTGTGAGTGCTGATGAATCTGAATGTCATGCCTTGGGAATTGCTTTTTTGACTAGATTACTGGTTTGAGGTTGTTGCCGTTGTGTTTCTTGTAAGAGTAGAAATTCACAAGTGCACAACGTTGGATTTAGGGAAGTGGAAATTTAATGCAATCACAGCGGTGCCTCATACAAAGAAAGTGATCAACGAATGTAGCCATGATAAGGGTCACTCGCTAGGCCAGTTGTCACCTACCCCTCTGCTGGATGACAGCCCTCTTACGTCTGCACTCAGCTCCCGCGTTCCCGGAGCTTCTCTTCTCAGACCGTGCAGTGCCCAGAGCTTCAGATCTGTCCATATCCTTCATCAACACCTCCTGAAAATGTGAGACCTTGCAGAGGCCCATGTCCTCCAGGTGTTGCCAAGAGAGATGAGACAGAGCCCTGGAGTCCTTTCTTATCATCCCTTGATCAGGGTGTCTTATATCTGTTAATTCTACAAATAGCCATTTTTTTAAATGTCATTTATTTTAAACCAGTAGCTCAGCTGTCCTGTGCCAGCTCCACACCCTCAACTCTACAGCTGATTACACAGTTCATTATTATGCTAATTTAAGAAATGTTAAATATATGCAAACCTACAGAGGGAACACTGTAGCAACTTACCAACTTTCCCACAACCTGCAGTTAACAACTGTGAACAGTTTGTCATTTTAACTTTTCCCCAGTCCCTGGAATTTCCTCATCTCTAACCCAGTCTCCCTCAACCACTCATGATGAAGTGTGTACCCATCCAATCTGTTTTGGAACATTTTAAAATTATTTTACTTGGTTTTTTTAAAATCAGCTTTATATATGCACATAGTTTAAAGAGTCAAAAAGTTCTGTCCAGGGATGGTGGCTCACACCTGTAATCATAGCAATTTGGAAGGCCGAGGCAGGAGGATCATGAGTCCAGGAGCTTGAGACCAGATTGGCCAACATGGTGAAACTTCATCTCTAATACAAATAAAAAAAAATTAGCTGGATATAGTAGCCTATATCTGTAATCCTAGCTACTTGGGAGGCTGAGGCACGGGAATTGCTTGAACCCAAGAGGCAGAGGTTGCGGTGAGCCAAGACTGCACCACTGCACTCCAGCCTGGGCGACAGAAGGAGACAATGTCTCAAAAAAAAAAAAAAAAGTAAAAAGTTCTGTTTTTACAGAATTACTGCATTTCCTTCTCTCCAGAGGCAAACACTTCCAATTCTTTATTTTATTTATTTTTGAGATGGAGTTTTGCTCTGTCGCCCAGGCTGGAGTGCAGTGGCACGATCTCGGTTCACTGCAATCTTCGCCTCCCTGGTTCAAGCGATTCTCCTGCCTCAGCCTCTTGAGTAGCTGGGACTACGGCGTCCACCACCAGGCCTGGCTAATTTTTGTATTTTTAGTAGAGACTGGGTTTCACCATGTTGGCCAGGCTGGTCTCAAACTCCTGACCTCAGGGCGATCCACCCACCTCCGCCTCCCAAAGTGCTGGGATTACAGGCCTGAGCCACCGCATCCGGCCACCTCCAATTCTTTAAACTGATCCTATTGGCATTTACCTTCAGCTCTCTAAATAACTTTCTGACTGTGGTACTTCTTTTTTCAGTTTTAGTCATTACCTATTGATATGGTTTCGATCTGTGTTCATGCCCAAATTTCAAGTCAAACTGTAATCCTTAGTGTGGAGGCGGGGTCTGATGGGAGGTGATTGGCTCATAGGGCAGTAACTCATGAATGGTTTAGCACCATCTCCTGGTGCTGTTCTCCTGATAGTGAGTTCTCAGGAGATCTTGTTGTTTAAGTGTGTGTGGTACCTCCCCCACCCTTGCTCCTGCTCCTGCCATATGAGAAGTCTTACTCCCCCTTTGTCTTCCATCATGACTGCAAGCTTCCTGAGGCCTCCCAGAAGTAGAAGCCGCTATGCTTCCTGTGTAGCCTTGCAGAACTGTGAGCAAATTAAACCTCTTTTCTTTATAAATTACCCAGTTTCTGATATTTCTTTATAGCAATGCGAGAATGGACTAATACACCTGTGGACTTCCCACATGGGAATATTAGGATTTAACTCTTTAATGTACCATCAACATCATACCACACCCCACACACAGCATATGCGCCACATAAACACACACTCCCCCATAAATATACTATGCACACACACCACACATAAACCACACACCACACACCCACAGATACACCATACACACCACATACCATGTATCCACACACCACACATACCATGCACACACTCATACCACACAACACACTACACACAACACACATACACTCACACCATAAACACCACACACACCACAGAACACAGACTTTACATACACCACACACCCCATACACACCGTATACACATACATACCCCATATATACACTATGCACACATACACCACACACCTCACAACACACCCTCTCACAGACACGCCATACACACCACACACCAGTACACACACACATTTTCTATACACATACCACACATACAGTACACACACCACACACACCATATGCAGCACACGCACCACATACACAAACAACCCATATATATACTATGTGCACACATACCACATACACAACACACCACAGACTCACAACACACACACTCTCACAGACACACCATACACACGACACACCACATACATGCACTCCTCACACACCATGCACACACACCACACACATATGCGACACACATACACACCATAAACACCACACACACCACACAGACACCTCACACAGATCACACACACAGCATACACATACCGTCCACATACCACACACATACACTTCACACACCGTACATACTACATACACCCACACATCCTTTTGCCATATGTACCTAAAATAATTATGTAATTATATTGTAATTTTGGTTAAGTAAATATTCAGTGTTTATGTAACTGAGGCCTGTAGTATCCTTTTATATTTCTCCCTAGAATTCATTATTTTCTTTTCTGTAAGCTTTTATGTCTGTTTCCTAATTCCACTCCAAATTCTCAGTTATATACCTTTTCAATATGCCCCCAAACCAATCAGGCCATCTAGCGTTTTTCTTCCAGAGAGCTCCTCGGGAACCACCGGCCCTGCTCTGGTGTGGCCTGGGTGCACAGCCGGCCTGCTGTGCAGTTGTGGGATCTCCATGGACTGTCATCCAGAAGACCCCCTTTCCTCTCTGATATTTGATCCCGTTTCATGGATCCCACATCTTCCTTTTTAAAAAAAGTTACTTCCTCATTTTGCCAAAGCCAATATTTTAGTATCATCCTTAGAAAGGATACATGGAAGGTATTTTTTAATTGAGGTGAAATTCTCATAAGAAAAGTAACAGTCTTATAGTGAACAATGCGTTGTATTTAGTATGTTCACATTGGCAACCACCTCTATCCAGTTCCAAAACATTTTCATGACCCCAAAGCACAATGCAGTACCCAATAAGCTGGTACTCTCCATGACCCCATCCCAGCCCTTGCTTTCAAGTTTCAGCCATGTAGCAGATACCAGTACTTCATTCCTTTTTGTGGCTGTATAAACCACAATTTGTTTATCCCCTCATCTATTGATTGACATTTGGGTTGTGGCTGTTGTAACAGTGCTGCTATGAACATTCTCATGCAAGGTATCTGTTTGGGCACTTGTTTTCAATTCTTGTATATATACACCTAAGAGTAAAATTGTTAGATCACATGGTAATTCTATGTTTAGCATTTTAAGGAACTGTCAAATTCTTTTCCACAGTGGCCAAACCATTTTCCCTGTACATTCCCACCAGCAATATACACGATTCTAATTTCTCCACATCCTCACAAATGCTTGTTATTTTCCATTTTTTAAATTATAGACATTTTAATGGATATGAATTCTTATTTCATTGTGATTTTATTGGCATTTTCTTAATGACTAATGATGTTGACCATCATTTCATGTACTTATTGCCTATTTGTATATCTTTTTTGGAAAAATGTCTATTCACGTTCTTGTTTTTCTTTTTATTGTTGAGTTGTAAGAGTTCTTTTTTTTTTTTTAACCCATTTCCCATTTGCCCCAAGAATACTATGCGGGCAGCAAGCTACATATTTTCTTTTTCTAAATAAGAAGTGGGTTAAGAGATGGCAGTCTCACTCTGTCACGCAGCCTGGAGGGCAGTGGCCCAATCATAGCTCACTGCAGTGTCGAACTCCCAGGCTCAAGTGATCTTCCCACCTTGGCCTCCCCAAGTGCTGGGATTACAGGTGTGAGCCACTGCTCCCAGCCTAGAGATCTTAATATATTCTGGACACCAGGCCTTTGTCAATAGGTTTGCTTCATCAGTAGGTTGCTTTTCACTTTCTTAATAATGTCATTTGACACATAATAGCTTTTAATTTTTTTCATTACTTTTCAATTATTTTTTCCAGTTTTATTGAGGTACACTTCACAAATAAAAATTATATATATTTAAGATGTACAATGTAATGCCTTAATATATATGTACACTGTGAAATTATTATCATAAGCTAATTAAAATATTCACCATCTCACATAATACTTTCGTGTATATGGTGAGAACACTTAAGATCAACTCTCTTAGCAAATTTCAAGTATGCAATACAGTATTATTAACTCTAGTCACCATTCTGCACATTAGATCTCCAGAACCTATTTATCTTGCAAAGCTATACAGTTGTATCCTTTGATCAACATCTCTCCATTTCCCCCTTCCACGGCTCTGGCAATCACTAAGCTACTCTCTATTTCTAGGAATTTGACTTTGTTAGATTCCATATGTAAGCGAGATCACACAGTATTTGCCTTTCTGTGTCTGGCTTATTTCACTTATATAATGTCCTCCAGGTTGATGCAAAGGCAGGATTTTCTTCTTCATTAAGGCTGAATAATATTCCTCTGTGTGTGTGTGTGTGTGTGTGTGTGTGTGTATAAAACATATATATAAAGATAGATACACATTTTTATCATCCATCCTTTCATTTATTTATTTGTGTAAGTTGAACTATTCTTGCATTCGTGAAACAAATCGCACTTGATCATGGTGAATGATCTTTTTAAAGTGCTACTGGATTCAGTTTTCTAGTATTTTGTTGTGGATTTTTGCACATATGTTTATCAGCGATATTGCCTGTAATGTTCTTTTATTAGAGTATTATTTTCTGTGTTTAGTATCAGTGTAATGCTATCCTCATAAAATGAATGTGAAAGCATTCCTTCTTTTTAGTTTTTAAGAAGAGTTTGAGTAGGGTTGATATTAGTCTTTGTAATGTTTGGTATGCTTCAGCAGTGAAGCCATTAGGTCCTGGCCTTTTCATTGATGGGAGACTTGTTATTACTGATGCAATCATGTACACATTATTGGTCGTTCAGATTTTCTATTTCTTTCTGAGTCAGTCTTTGTAGGTTTTTTGCTCTAGGAATTCATCCATTTCTTCTAAGTTATCCAATTTGTTGGCATATAATTATTCATAGTAGTCTCTTATGATCGTTTGTACTTCTGTAGTATCTATTGTAATGTCTCCTCTTTCTGGTTTTATGTGAGTATTCTCTGTTTTTCCTAATCTAGCTAAAAGTTGGTCAATTTTGTTATTTTATTGAAAACCAACTAGTAGTTTTATTTCTTTTTGGTATCAGTTTTCTAGTCTTTACTATTTCTGATGTGGTCTTTATTATTTCTTTCCTTCTACTAACTTTTGGGTTAGTTAATTCTTTGTCTAGTTTGTTGAGGTGTAATCTTAGGTTGCTTATTTGAGATCTTTCTTCTTTTTTAATGGAAGTGTTTATTGGTAAAAGCTTCCCTCTTAAAACCACTTTTGCTGCATACTATAAGTTATTGGTATGTTAGTGTGTCCATTTTCCTTTGTCTTGAGTTGTTTTTGTTTTCAATTCAAAATCATATTTATTACATTTTAAAGCAAGTGACTTATTTTAGTATAGATTAACTCATTCCAAATGATAGCTTTCTCCAATTAAAGCTACATTGTTAAAACTTGAAAAAATTATCCAGAATTTCTCTTTCATGGTGATATTTAATTTCAGTAGGGCTTTTCACATTTTGTCTGATTGGCATATAAATCAAAAACAAATATTTCTTTTTTTATTATTATACTTTAAGTTCTGGGGTACATGTGCACTACGTGCAGGTTTGTTACATAGGTATACATGTGCCGTGTTGGTTTGCTGCACCCATCAACTCGTCATTTACATTAGATATTTCTCCTAATGCTATCCCTTCCCCAGCTTCCCACCCCCTGACAAGCCCTGGTGTGTGATGTTCCCCGCCCTGTGGCCAAGTGTTCTCATCGTTCAATTCCCACCTATGAGTGAGAACATGCGGTGTTTGGATTTCTGTCCTTATGATAGTTTGCTGAGAATGATGGTTTCCAGCTTCATTCATGTCCCTGCAAAGGACATGAACTCATGTCTTGAGTTTTTTAAATTTCCTCTTTTAATATCTTCTTCGACTCATTGATTGTTCAGGAACACATTGATTAATTTCTATCTATTTGTGGATTTTCCAATATTCCCCCATTATTGATTTCTAGTTTCATACGATTATGATCTAAAAAAAAAACCTGATATGATTTCAATCTTTTTACATTTTTTGACTAGTTTTGTGACCTAACATATGATCTATTCTGGAGAATATTCCCTGTGCACTTGAGAATAATGTGTATTCTACTGCTGTTGGATGGAATGTTCTGTATATTTCTGGTAGGTCTACTTGGCTAAAGTGTAGTTTAAGTCTCGTGTTTCCATATTGATTCTCTGTCTGGATGATCTGTCCATTAGTGAAAGTGGAGCTATTCAAGTGTGCTACTATGATTATAGTACAGTGTAGCTCTCCTGTGAGATCTATTAATGTTTGTTTTAGTTACTATATGTAGGTACTACAATTTTGGGTATATATATTAATATATATTTATAATTGTTATATATTTGTAATGAACTGATCTCCTTATTATTATATTCTTCTTCATCTCTTTTTACAGTTTTTGACTTAAAGTCTGCTTTACCTCATGTTAAGTTGAGTTTCCCTTATCCAAAATGCCTGAAACCAGAATTGTTTTGAATTTTGAATTGTTTTTGCAATGTTTGCATTATGATATGGTTTGGCTGTGTCCCACCCAAATCTCATCGTGAATTGTAACCCTCATGATCCCCATGTGTCAAGGGAGGAGCCCAGTGGGAGGGGATTGGATCATGGGGGCAGTTTTCCCTATGCTGTTCTTGTGAGAGTGAGTGAGTTCCCACAAGATCTGATGGTTTTATAAGTGTTTGACAGTTCCTCCTTCACACGCTCACACTCCGTCCTGCCACCTTGTGAAGAAGGTGCCTGCTTCTCCTTCATCTTCCACCATGATTATAAGTTTCCTGAGGCCTCCTTAGCCATGCTTCCTGTTAAGCCTGTGGAACTCTGAGTTAATTAAACATCTTTCCTTTATAATTACTCAGTCTCTTTGTAGTATTCTTTATAGCAGTGTGAGAATGGACTAATACAAATTATATATTTACTGTTTTTGCATCCCTAAACACAAAAATCCAAAATGCTCCGAAGAACATTTCCTTTGAACATCATGTTGGCACTTAAACATTTTTAATTTTGGAGTATTTCAGATTTCAGATGTTTGGATTAGTGATACTCAATCTGTATAACTACCCCTCTATCTTCTGGTTTCCATTTGCATAGAATATTTTTTCCATCCCTTTACTTTCAGTCTGAGTCCTTACAGGTGAAGTGAGTGTGTCATAGGCATCATATAGTTGGATCTTATTTTTTAATCTATTTGGCCACTGTACATCTTTTTATTGGAAAATTTAATCCATTTCCATTCAAGATAATTATTTATAGGTAAGATCTGCTATCACCATTTCGTTAATTGCTTTCTGGTTGTTTTGTAGACCCTTCGTTCCTTTATTCCACTCTTCGTACCTTTATTTGTGATTAAGTGATTTTCTCTAGTGGTATGCTTTGATTCCTTTTTATCTTTTGTATAGCTACTTTAGGTTTTTGCTTTGTGGTTACGATGGTGCTTACAAAAAAATCTTATAGTTATATCAGGCTATTATATAAGGTGTATAATAACAAAATCCTCCGAGCTAAAGCAGCATGTTCTAACCCAGTGCAAAGAAGCTAAGAACCTTGAAAAAAGGTTACATGAATTGCTAAGTAGAATAACCAGTTTAGAGAAGAACATAAATGACCTGATCGGACTGAAAAACACAGCATAAGAACTTTGTGAAGCATATACAAGTATCAATAGCCAAATCGATCAAGCAAAAGAAAGGATATCAGAGATTGAAGATCAACTTAATGAAATAAAGCAAGAAGACAAGAATAGAGGATAAAGAATGAAAAGGAATAAACAAAGGCTCCAAGAAATATGGGACTATGTGAAAAGACCAAATCTACATTTGATTGATGTACCTGAAAGTGATGGGGAGAATAGAACCATGTTGGAAAACACTCTTCAGGATATTATCCAGGAGAGCTTCCCCAACCTAGCAAGACAGACCAACATTCAAATTCAGGAAATACAGAGAACACCACAAAGATACTCCTCGAGAAGAGCCACCTCAAGACATAATCAACAGATTCACCAAGGTTGAAATGAAGGAAAAATTTCTAAGGGCAGCCAGAGAGAAAGGTTGGGTTACCCGGAAAGGGAAGCCAATCAGACTAACAGTGGATCTCTCTGCAGAAACCCAACAAGCCCGAAGAGAGTGGGGGCCAATATTCAACATTCTAAAAGAAAATAATTTTCAACCCAGAATTTCATACCCAGCGAAACTAAGCCTCATAAGCAAAGGAGAAATAAAATCCTTTACAGACAAGCAAATGCTGAAAGATTTTGTCACCACAAGGCCTGCCTCACAAGAGCTCCTGAACGAAGCACTAAACATGGAAAGGAACAACTGGTACCAGCCACTGCAAAAACTACCAAATTGTAAAGGCCATCCACATTATGAAGAAACTGCATTAACTAATGGGCAAAATAACCCGCTAGCATCATAATTACAGGATCAAAATCACACATAACAATATTAACCTTAAATGTAAACGGACTAAATGCCCCCAATTAAAAGACACAGACTGGCAAATTGAATAAAGAGTCAAGACCCATTGGTGTGCTGTATTCAGGAAACATATCTCATGTGCAAAGACATACGTAGGCTCAAAATAAAGGGATGGAAGAATATTTACCAAGCAAAAGGAAAGCAAAAAGAAAAAAAAAAGCAGGGATTGCAATTCTAGTCTCTGATAAAATATACTTTAAGCCAACAAAGATCAAAAGAGACAAAGAAGGGCATTACTTATACAAAAATTAACTCAAGATGGATTAAAGACTTAAATGTAAAACCTAAAATCATAAAAACCCTGGAAGAAAACTTAGGCAATGCCATTCAGGACATAGCATGGGAGAAGACTTCATGACTAAAACACTAAAAGCAATGGTAACAAAAGCCAAAATAGACAAATGAGATCTAATTAAACCAAAGAGCTTCTGCACAGCAAAAGAAACTATCATCGGAGTGAACAGGCAACCTACATAATAGGATAAAATTTTTGCCATCCATCTGACAAAAGGCTAATATCCACAATCTACAAAGAACTTAAACAAATTTACCAGAAAAAAACAACACCATCAAAAAGTGGGCAAAGGATATGAACAGATGCTTCTCCAAAAAAGGCATTTATGCAGCCAACAAACATATGAGAAAAGCTCATCATCACTGATCATTAGAGAAATGCAAATCAAAACCACAATGAGATACCATCTCATGCCAGTTAGAATGGCGATCATTAAAAAGTCAGGAAACAACAGATGCTGGAGAGGATGTGGAGAAACAGGAATGCCTTGATACTGTTGCTGGGAGCGTAAATTAGTTCAACCATGTGGAAGACAGTGTGGCGATTCCTCAAAGATCTAGCACCAGAAACACCATTTGACCCTGCAATCCCATTATTGGGTATATACCCAGAGGATTATAAATCATCCTGCTATGAAAACACATGCACACATATGTTTATTGTGGCACTATTCACAATAGCAAAGAGTTGGAACCAACCCAATTGCCCATCAATGTTAGATTGGATAAAATGTGGCACATATACACCATGGAATTCTATGCAGCCATAAAAAAGGATGAGTTCATGTCTTTTGCAGGGACATGGATGAAGCTGGAAACTATCATTCTCAGCAAACTAACACAAGAACAGAAAAACAAACACGGCATGTTCTCACTCATAAGTGTGAGTTGAACAAGGAGAACACATGGACACAGGGAGGGCAACATCACACACCTGGGCCTGTCAAGGGGTGGAGGGCTAGGGGAGGGATAGAACTAAAAGAAATACCGAATTAGATGACAGGTTGATGGGTGCAGCAAACTACCATGGCACGTGTACATCTATGCAACAAACCTGCACATTCTGCACATGTACCCCAGGACGTAAAGTCTAAAAAATAAAAATAAAAATAGATGGGATGAAAAGAGCATGAAAATGTTGAAGACCAAAACCAAAATTAATTCAAATCAAAATAAGTGCAGAGTTTATTTTTAACAAATGTCATAGCTATGACACCTTAATACAGAATTTGTCAGACCTTAAAAGCTTATACACAAAAATACCAAAAATGCCAAGGTTTGGCATAGCTGGCAGCTGGGAACAGTGTCTTCGTTTGATTGCTGTCTATTATTTCCAGCATGCTAAATCCTTACCCACGTTTCAGCTTCTAAGTAGGTTGATGCTTCACTCTGTCTCCCGTCCAATTAATTATTTCTCATCATTCCCTCAATCCAAGTAACAAACCTTGAAACACGAGCATAGACACCAGGCTTATTGGGGCGTGCGCAGCCAAGACCCCAAGAAGTGACTCCTTGTAAAATGTATTTGTCCTTCTCGAAGCAAACCAGAGGCCCTCCACTGTCACCCTAAACAGAGGTAGGGGAAAATTCATGTGAGCTTTAAGCTGCCAACCTTTTAATATGGGATGCCATCCTTCTCTTATCCATATGTACATTTTCCCAGTAATTCAAATCAGAAAGGAACTTATGAGCATATTACTCAAGCATCTGCAGTGCTTAAGTACTTAGCAAAGTCTATTCAACAAAACCACATCACTTAGTTTTTTCCTGGGAAAAAAAATAATCCCTTGTGAATCCTGCATGCATCGCTTCCTAACTTGGTGTTTCCTTTAGACTGGGCTAGCCTGGACATCATTGTTAAGTGTGTGTAATTTGTCTTGGTCCTGTACCCTCTACCTTCCTCTCTACTGGAAAAGCCACCACTTCAGTCACTGGTGACCAGCACACACCAGGAAGGTGAGTGGCCTGAGGTAGTTATGGCACTTGCGGCTCCCTTGCTATGGATCTGGAACTCAAGCCCCAAGACGTCTCCTTAGATGATTTGAATATGCATTCAGGGACAGATCTGGGGAGTTTCTGAGCAACACTTAGACTGGGGTCTTCCATTGACAAAACCTTCCTGAATTTGCCACTTTGGGACTGACGTCTAAGGGACTGAGACTGAGACAGGAGAGCACAAGACTTTGATCTCTTGATCTTTTCTTACCTGGCAACTATCAGTGCCTCCGGCCAAATGCTCAGCACAAATATACTTATACTGATTGCACACTTCATTCTCAATCACAAGGAGCTGGGCTTCCTTGAGAAGGCCAGTCCCAAAGGTACCTGTGTTTAAAAAGATGAAAGAAATGGTTACTGAGGCCAAAACTTGTTCACGAGGAAATTCCAGAAGAACAGAGCAGTGGAGCTGGACCTCCTGTCTGTCCGTGAGGCTGCAGAACACAAGGCAGTTCTCAATGCCACTGGACTCTCTGACCCATTAAAGTGCAAATGTCATATAAGATTTTATGTTCCCAAGACCTGGATTCAACAATCTGGGCTTTGTCATGCTGCTTTGGGGTTGGTTGTTGTTTGTGTACTTTTTGCTTTTCTTTTGAAGCTATGAAAATGATTTTTACAATGTAAAGAGAGTCTGAGAAATACAATTGCTATTCTTTTTATATACTTTTTTCAGATTTTTATATGCTTCTTTTACTATTACATCATAATGCACAATTTCCTATACTGATTTTTTCAATCAATGTTATATCATGAGTTTTTAAAAAAATGCTACAGTCTTCATAACTAATATTTTAATGGGGAGTGACTGCTTAATGGGCATGAGGTTTCCTTTGGGGATGAGAAAAATGTCCTGGAAATATGGTGACGGTTGCACACCATTGTGAATGTACTGAGTGCCACTCAGTGGTACCTGCCAAAATGGTTAAAATAGTAACTCTATGTTGTATAAATTTTATTGCAATAAAAATGAATATTCATCATTTACTAAGAATCAACCTTTCCAGGCACAAGCTCGTAATGTGGTATATCTCACTTAATCCTCACAACAGTCCTATGAAACAGGCACTTGCCATTCCTGTTCTTCAGTTGAGGAAACTGAGGCGTAAGGAGGTTGTATAGCTCAGCTTGAGTCTGGGTCTGCGGAGTCACTGCCCAAATGCTTCCTCCCCATGCGTGTTGGCCCCACTCTTGCTTCCAACCTTCCACATGTTTGTTCATAAAGTTCATTCTTATTCCTTATTACTTTCTGAAGTCTCAGTTCCCATAATTATATAGACATATTTCTATCTCACAGTAACATTGCCAAATTATTCTCTAAAAGGGTGTGACAGTGTAAAATGTCACTGGAAAACAATTACTTTGCCTCACCCTTGTGATATTCAATTTTTAAAATATTAGCTAACATAGTGGGTGGAAATTGTCCTGGTTCATTTTCTAATTTACACTTCCTTGACAATTAGGGAGAAGAAATACTAGGGACAATTCTCCTCGTTGTAGTTCTTCTTTTGTGAAAAACTGCTTAATTTCCTTTGCCAAATTGAAACAGAACCTCTGCTAAAGTGCCAGAGGAAATGCTGTTTTCCCAGATGGACATGCCCAGGGATGTCTCAGTGCTCTCACAAATAATCCAATTTTCCAATGTTGCAAGCCCAGCTCTCATTAGAATTTTGCAAAAGTTTGCAAGCATGGCACAGGCAAGAACTGAAGCACTCTCTCCTGCTTTCCCCAAAGCCTTTGACTGCACTTAGATCATTGTCTTCAGTGTCAGAAAACTGACACCGAATCTGGAGTTTACATGAGCAGTGTGGAAGAGTCTCTTCCGCAGAGCTGCATGGAGGAAGCTCCTCCTGACTACCGAGCATTGGGCATGGGATGCATCACCTGGACTGCACAGATGTGTAAAGGGGCACCCTTCTCAAAATATTTTGCTGAAAATTAAGTTAGGTGTCACTGCTCTCAGATTTGCTCTCTGAGCAAGGCAAACATCCTGATAAGAGGGAAAACCCACCAGGAGTTGCTGGGAAATTAATGCAGTCTATGAGTATGTGCTGCCATCTCGTGGCCAATGTACAGATGGCACCTCTGAGGGCAGGGTGGGCCACAGGTGACCTGAGGATTGAAGCCCTCTCTGATGGCACCCTGGAGACAGGGCCACGGGATCAGCCCAGTGATTGCAGATGAGACTTACATGGACAAGCCCCTTGGCCTCAACACCCACTCTGCACTTGGTACATCCAAATCTGGGAAGGTCTGGTCACATGAAGGGGAGAGGGGGAGAATTTTGACCTCCCTCTGAGAAGCTGAGAACACCCATTGATCTGATGTCATTATTAACATGTAGAAAGTTGATAAGCAGGCCTGAGTTATGTATTGTGGCTCCTCCTGGTCTAGTTGGTGTTCTGAAAATCCTTTTCTCAGTGGACATGTGGGTGAGACCAGAGGAGACTGGGAGCCCAGTGCAGGATGGTGGTTAGAAATGTGTGGATGGGGGTGGGAGAGAGGAAACAGTGAGTGGGCTCTGGGGTCAACACCCAGCTACACCCTGCTTATGTGATGTTTATTTATGATGATGGTGGTGATGATTAAACCAATGGTGATAGTGATGGTGTTAATGATGGTGATGGTGATGGTAGTGCTGGTGATGATGGTGGTGCTGGTGATGATGGTGGTGGTGATAATGGTGATGGTAATGATAATGGTGATGGTGGTGGAGTAGCGGTGATGGTGGTGGTTAGTAATGATGGTTACAGTGATCATTGTGATGATGGTGATAGTGATCATGGTGGTGGTGATGATGGTTACAGTGATGGTGGTATTGGAGATGGTGTTGATGGTGGTGATTGTGATGGTGACGATGGTGGTGATAGTGATGGTGGTAGTAATAATGGTGATGATGGTGGTGGTGATGATAGTGATGGTGATGATGGTGGTAGTGGTAATGATACTGGTGATGGTGTTGAAATGGTATTGATGGTGATGGTCGTGGGTAGTAATGATGATGGTGATGGTGGTGATGGTGATGGTAGTGATGATGGTGATGGTGGTGATGGTGATGGTAGTGATGATGGTAGTGGTAATGCTAATGGTGATGGTGGTGGTAGGCATAGTAATAGTGGTGATGATGGTGATTGTGATGATGGTGGTAGTGGTAATGATGATGGTAATGGTGGTGATGATAGTGATGGTGATGATGGTGGAAGTGGTAATGATGATGGTAATGGTGGTGGTGATAGTGATGGTGATGATGGTGGTAGTGCTAATGATATTGGTGATGGTGTTGGGATGGTGTTGATGGTGATGGTGGTGGGTAGTAATGATGATCATGGTGACGGTGGTGGTGGTGATGATGGTGATGTTGGTAGTGGTAATGCTAATGGTGATGGTGGTAGTGGTAATGCTAATGGTGATGGTGGTGGAATTGTGATGGTGGTGGTAGGCATAGTAATAGTGGTGATGATGGTGATTGTGATGATGGTGGTAGTGGTAATGATGATGGTAATGGTGTTGATGATAGTGATGGTGATGATGGTGATATTGGTAATGATGACGGTAATGGTGGTGGTGATAGTGATGGTGATGATGGTGGTAGTGCTAATGATATTGGTGATGGTGTTGGGATGGTATTGATGGTGATGGTGGTGGGTAGTAATGATGATCATGGTGACGGTGGTGGTGGTGATGATGGTGATGTTGGTAGTGGTAATGCTAATGGTGATGGTGGTGGAATTGTGGTGATGGTGGTGGTAGGCATAGTAACAGTGATGATGGTGGTAGTGATGATGGTGATTGTGATGATGATGGTAGTGGTAATGATGATGGTGATGGTGGTGGAATGGTGTTGGTGGTGATGGTGTTGGGTAGTAATGATGATGATGGTGAGTGATGGTTCTGATGGTGATGTTGACAGTGAAGATGATAGTGTTAATGGTGATGGTGGTGGAATAGTGGTGATGGTGATATTAATGGTAGGGGTGGTAATGATGATGGTGGTGGTGATGATGGTGATGGGGTGGTAATGATAATGGCGATAGTGATGGAATGCTGATGATGGTGATGAAGACAGGTAGTAATGATGGTGACAGGGATGAGGATAGTGATGGTGGTGGTGGTGATGATGGTGATGGTGATCGTGATAATGATATTGGTGTTGGTGGTGATGGTGGTTATGGTGATGGTGGTGGCAATGATAATGGTGGTGGTGATGATGGTGATATGGTTTGGCTCTGTGTCTCCACCCAAATCTCATATCAAATTGTAATCCTCAATGTTGGAGAAGGGGCCTGGTGACAGGGTATTGAATCATGGAGAGAGGCTTCCCCTTTGCTTTTCTCATGATAGTGAGTGAATTATCATGAGATTTGGTTGTTTAAAGGTGTGCAGCACTTCCACTGCACTCTCTTTCTCCTGCTCCACCATGTGAAGATACAGCCGCTTCCCCTTCACCTTCCACCACGATTGACAGTTTCCTGTTGCCTCCCCAGCCATGCTTCCTGTACAGCCTGTGGAACTGTGAGTCAGTTCAACCTCTTTTCTTTATAAATTACCCAGTCTCAGGTAGTTCTCTATAGCAATGCAGGAATGGAGTAATACAGATGAGGAAATATAGAGGATAGTGATGATGGTGGCAGTGATAATGGCAGTGGTGATGATGGTGGTGATGGTGATAGTGATGATGGTGGTGGTAATGTTAATGGTGATGGCAGTGGAATTGTGGTGATGGTGATGGTGGTAGTAGCGGTGGTAATGATGATGGTGGTGGTGATGGTGATGTCATGCTGATAGTAGTGGGACAGTGGTGATGGTGATGGTGGTAGTAGTGGTAGTGGTAGTAATGATGATGATGGTGGTGGTGATGGTGATGGTGATGATGTTGACAGTGATGATATTGGTGATGGTGGTAGTAGTGGTAGTGGTAGTAGTAATGATGATGGTGGTGGCGATGGTGATGGTGGTAATGATGTTGACAGTGATGATATTGGTGATGGTGGTGGAATGGTGGTGATGGTGATGGTAGTGCCAGTAAGAATGATGATAGTGGCGGCGATGATGTTGATGGGGATGATGGTGGTAGTGGTGGACGGTGATGATGATGATTATGTGTAATCTTAATCCTCACAATTATCTCATATGTAAGATGAGAAAGCGGAGGCTAAAAGAGATTAAATAACTGCCCAATGTCACATGAAAGATGGGAGAGCCAGAACTCACACCCAGATCTTTATGATTTTAGCTTCATGCTTTCATCAGTTGAGGTATCGTAGAGGCTCTGTTTGCTTTCTGGCTGCCCAGCAGCTTTTCACCCTACCTCCCATAATCCTCTCGAAGGATCTATCTAACTTTTGCCCCTTATGGGTATTAGTGGGGTCTTGCCTTCACCTCCAACATGGAACAATTGGTGCAAGTCGGAGCCAATCAGTGATGGGTTCAGGGGCAGGACTGTGACCCAAGTTTGACTTCTCAGAGTGGGCAGACTATTGTTCACATAATTGGGAGAGTGGCCTTTCTTATTCTTTCCCGGTACAGCCACAGCACCACAGCATCTGCAGCCATGGGAATGTCACCTTTGTGCCCCCAAATAGTGCCTACTCCATGATTGGGATGACCTGGGATTTGGGGCCATCATGTGAGCCTGAAAACTTTGCAGCTCACTAAGAATTTCCCTTGTTTTGCTTAATCCAATTTGAGTTGGATTTTCTGTCACTTGCAAGAAAGAATCACGTTAGATATAATTCTATTCTTTATTAGTAGTAGGAGCTGCCATGATGGAGTGCTTAGGATGTGCTCAACACTTGATGCACTTTCTTATTATTTCCCCCATAACAGCCCTGCAGCCCACATCAGCTGAGGAAACAATCAGCGAGAGCTCATGACTTTTCTAAGTCCTGACAGCCCATAGGCAGGAGCCAGGGTTCCAATTCAGGTTTGTCTGTACCACCCTGCACCTTCTCTGAGCCCCAGCTTCCTCAATGGTAAAATAGGAACAATAATACCTAACTCACAGTGGTTTGTAGCATTTAAATTTTAAAATATGCAAACACCAGGAGCAGCCTCGCACACCCATAGGTGTCCCTCATTTGCCAAGTTTCCTTTTACCTGGCCTCAGTGCTCCCAGACTCAGTAGTGCAGAAAAAGGGAACAAGGAGTCAAGGAGGTGAGGTTTTAAAAATAATAGGAAAAGGACAGAAAAAGGGAAGCCTAGTTTGAAATTATCTAGACCTGTGGTTTTTAATCTTTTTAAAAACACAAAAAACATTTTATCAAATCAAAGCTTATGCAAAAGGCTGATGTGCAAAGCACCATTTGAAAATGCTGGTTTTACAGATAAGAGATGAGAGCCAAGTGGTACAAAGAGGTAACGTGTCTAGTTCAGGTCTATCTGGCAAGTGGCAGAGTCAGAACATTTTTCCAGGGCCCCAGACTCCCAGTGCCCTCGCCTGCACCTCTGAGAAAGTAGAGCTGAGACTTTAAGACAGTTTCAGTTTTCCTACTGCCAAGGGGGTAAGGCTGACGGATATAATTATTGTCAGGGCATACTGCAAAGAGAAGAAGGAATCCATAAAATGTAGTACAGGTGCTGATACCACATCCTGCACAAAAATATTCCCTCTCTTGCTCTCACCCATCAACCAATACCAAATGCCATCCTAGACTTGGGGCCATGGGAACTGTCTGCCTCTCCCCCAGCTTCAGGTCCCCTGCCTAACACCCTCACACACACATTAGACATGTGGGTATTTGGGAAGAAGAATAGTTTAATTACAACTTTTGTCATTACTGTTTTGCACCATGTTTAGAAATGCAGTCTGTCTAATTTCACATGAAAAATAATCTAACACCCTTAAGTTGAGGGCTGGGTCAAAACCCCACTTACCTGGGGAAGCAATATGAATGCTGAAATTATGATTAAGAGACTCAAAGACCTCTACTGGTGTTTGTTTGTTTTTGTTGTAAGGGAAACATACAATCATTACAAAAAAAAAAAAAGATTCTGAAAACAAAAAAGAGAGAGACTCAAGGAAATGGCACCCCTCCCCTTGCCCAGGTCCCTTGAAGACTGATTATGGAGACATAGACAGGTGTCCAGGCAAAGTCAGGAGTGGGTAGACCACATTCATGGATAGGAATTTGTACAACTATCTCCAAAATGCTCATTTTGTAACATGCACTGTAGGTCAAAAACAATTTGTTACGTGGGCAATGGAATTGATCTTACCTTGGGTTTCTCCCCAGCCAGTGATGTAACATTCAGTCCTGGCGGTGACCATGTAGTCTGGGGATGGCAGACAAGCTGGCATTACTTTGTCAGTGATGACGGCAGGCCTATTAGGAAAGTATTAGCAGTTATGTTTCACTGCCCAGCTGGAAGTGGCAGTACCCACAACCAGTCATCCCTGCCTTGAAGCCCCAGAGCCCTCTGAGCTGGCACTGCCTTGCTTCACTGACACAGAGAAATGTGAGCGTTTCACCTTCACATTTGCCTGTGGTTGCCTATGGACTACACAGATGTAAGGTTTCATTTGAAAGGCATCAGTTGCATGCAAGAAACTGAGGGTGGCCTTAGCCTTTGAAAGTAGGGATGACAAAGGTGCCCTTCTCATGTATATTCCGTGCACGATTGGAATCTCATGCCAAGTGCGTCCTTTCATATTAATTGAAGAGGGCATTGATGACTGGGCAGAATGTCTGGCTGAGACATCATCAAGAGGGTATAAAATTGCAAATGCCTTGTGTGCCCAGAGCAAGTTGCTCCATCTGGATCCTCCACTTCCTCCTCGCGAATGTTACTAAACCGTGGTGGTAAGAATGCAGTAAAATGCTAGACATCAAATGAAAGAGGATTGGTAATAAGCACCTTGCATGAACAAAATGGTATTGTTTTCCAAGGACATTCATATACCTTAGAATCCCAGGGACTCTTAAAGATTAGAACTCTGGGTTTTAGACCTGATTCTACTTTAGTAAGTTCAAGGGGATAAAGGAATGGAAATGAGAAATGCCCTATTCTGACCAAAAATCATCATTAGCACCAACTTTGAAGCAGACACACTTTCTGCTTCTGGACACTAGAAGGCCCAGCCTGTGATGCAGATGTCCTCACTCTACAGGTTCCCTCATGGAGCACTAAATGCCCTAGACTCTAGGGGTGTGGGGATGTGCGGTGGGAACTCTAAACTCAAAACGTATCAGCCTATCAGAGAATGCCTCCAAAACCCCACATTTCCTAAGTGACTTGTTCAAGCCATCAGAACACCCCAGCTCTCTGAGGACCGTGAGGAGCAGAGACCTTGTATTTGCACATTTGCTGGGATGGTGGGGAGGACCCTGGGGAGCAAGAGGGAGATCAGCTACTGTTTATAAAGGCTGAGCCAGAAAGGCCCTTCTCTACTTCCTAGAGTGTCAGAGGATTCCAGGACATCACCCCTCAGTTCACAGACCCAGAGAAGCTGCCCCGGGCTTGTGACCAGGCCCAGGAGAGCAGCTCAGGCTCCTGCCTGCCCCATGCCTTCCCAACCAGGCCATGCTCATCCCTGTCTGCATTGACACCCTGCCTTCCAGAGCCACCAGCACAGCGAGCACCCCGCATGCCTTGTCACCTGCCTCTCCTACAAATACCTGTTTCTTAGCTGATTGTACTGTCACCTAGGTCCAAATAGACTAACTTTAAGTGACATAAGCAAAGGTATCACTTTGTCAGGCTTAATAAAACAAAATTTCACCAGGAAAGAGAAAATCAAAGAAGACAACAATAATAATATTATTATTTGCATTTGTAAATTGTATGTTGTGTGGGTTTTTTTTTTTTTTTTTTTGACATTGTGGAATATTTCTGTTCATTTGTTTTGTTTTCTTTTCTTTTGTTGAGACAGGGTCTTGATCTGTCACCCAGCCTGGAGTGCAGTGGCACAATCATAGCTGCCTACAGCCTTGAAGTCCTGGGCTCAAGCAATTCTTCCTCCTCAGCCTCCTGAATAGCAGTGATTACAGGCGCCCACAGTAAGCATGGCTCGATGTGGTGGTTTTTCAAGCACTTTGAAATGCAATCTCATTTGATTCTCTCCAGCATATTATTATGAAAGGAGAATAGTTAGCCTGGAATAACAACCTTTCCCTGATCATGAATGTGGATGAACTGGTGAACATTAAGTAAGTTTTACAGATAACAAGGTATCTCTTTTTCCACGTGAGGAAACTGAATCCTTCTGCCTTTTTAAAGAGCACAACTAACATGTGGCAGGGCTGGGGTTGAAGATTGATGCTGTTCCCAAAGCCCTTGAGCATTTCATGTGATAGACAGCCCCTCCCCAATGCCATGCAGTGGCCGTGGCCCATAAAACCCAGACATAAAGCAAATATCTTCACCAGCGTGGGGTGAAGACCACAGGTGAGCGAGTACCTGCTTAGCTTTAGCAAGGCAATATCTGCTTGTGTGGGCTCCAAGAACAGCCTAGACACTTCTATTTCCTGAACATGAGATTCGAGATTCACTTCTTGGTGTGCACCCAGGATGACCTTGTAGGATGAAGGCCTTGAGGACCTAGAAAAGATGAGGATGTCAAGAGAAAAATATGGTCCAGCCCCTTCAGGTATCCTCTGTGCCATGAACTTGGCACTGTCCCTCTGACACCCTCGGCCACCCAGAATCAGTGACTTATGAGTGGCAAGAAACAAAATTCACAATTTGCTGGAAACTGACAGTTAAGGTCTGTTCTCAATCTGTTTCATCAGAGACTGTGATATAGTTTGTATATTTGTCCCCATCTAAATCTCGTGTTCAACTCTAGTCCCCAGTGATGGAGCTATGGCCTGTGAAAGGGGTTTGGATAATAGAGATGCATCCCTCTTGAATGGCTTGGGCCACATCTTCATGGTGATCAGTGAGCTCTCACTCTTAGTTCTTGCAAAGTCTGGTCATTTGAAATTGCGCAGCATCCCCACCCCATCTCTCTCTGTGTCTTGCTCCTGCTCTGGCCATGTGACATGCCTGCTCCCACTTTGCCCTCCACCATGATTGTAATCTTCCTTAGGCCCACACAGAAGCAGAGGAGATGACAGCATCCTGCTTCCTGTAAAGCCTGCAGAAACATGTGCCAATTAAACTCTTTTCTTTATAAATTATTCAGCCTCAGATATTGCTCTAGAGCAATGCAATACAGATTGATGCCTCTGGTAGTGAACAGCTCTGTCCTGCGGTTTATACAGGTCCAAAAAATCACTTGCACTGGGTCTTCCCTCTGCAGATTCCCTCTAGAAACACTTCCCTCCTCTCTCATCCAACTGCCCTGGAAATTCTGCCTCAGGATTCTGTGCATGCATTCCCTGGTTCCTAGTGTTCCTTCCAGAAAAGGAAGAGACGTGGGGAGGAAGGAAGGGGAGGGTGGGAAGAAAGAAGGGATGGAGGAAGAGAGGGAGGAAAAAAGTCTTGAAGATAAGACCCCATGTCAGTTTTCCCTTAAACATACTTCTTCAAGCAGTGAGCAGCAGTCAGCACCCACTCTGGGGATATTAAGGTGCCTCCACAGAAGTGCTTTCCAAACCTAGAAAGAAAACATGCCAAGACTTTGGTCAAATTGGATGGTTTGTTCTACTTCATTGTACAGAAAGCCAGGAAGACAAGTTCACTCAGTTTTGATCATGTTCATATTCCCAAAGCAAAGGACTACTGCCCAACGTCAGGATAGTAGAAACTTCGACCTGTGCTCCAGTAGTGAGATTTTTCAGAAGGGCCCATCTGTGCCACTTTTTTCGATGCCTGAGGCAAGCATAGGCACAGCCTGTCCCCAGGAGAGCAAAGCTAAGTGACTCCAGAATGAAGCTCTATAGCTGTGGGTTTCACCCCACAGCCCTGGACTCTGACAAAAGTGACCAGCCCAAGACCTTCCCGAGGTCTCTTTCATTTTTTATGACAAGATCTATGCAAGGTCACTCTTCAAGGAGCCAGATATGATCCTGAGCAGCAGTGACTCATGAGGGTCTTCTGATCTTACCTGAAAAGTTTACTTTTGGGGGATGTTTCTTGACTCACTTACTTTCTAGGACTGTGTAGGCAGTTGATAGATCAGAATAATGGTGTGAGCCACTTGGAGCCAGATTGCAACGAAGAGGAATAGAGATAGGAAGTGCATGATGGCAGTATGTTGATAGTCAGTGAGGACGTAGACCACCACACAGTTTAGGAAAGAATGAATCTGAAATATGTGGAAGGTGAAAGCTCTGTAGAGCAAGAAGTTACTAAACGATAAAGTAAAGAAAAATCAACTCAACAGCAGAGTGAAATGCGATGCGATCAGGTTTGTCGATGGCATTTCACAAACGTACAGAAGGAAGTCTCTTTAGAGGAGAACAGCAATTGAGCACAGGTGCCCTGGTGTAGAAAGGAGATGAGGAAGCAAAACATGCAGGCAGATGGGTCTGTGTCCTATGTGTTCTTCCTAAGAGATACCCAAGCAAACTGAACTTACGAATTGCATGTTCCACTGAAACGATACCCAAAATGTACAGGTTCTGTGGGATCGGACTGATTACTCTTCATTTATGGGGATCACAACCTATAATTTGTTCATGTGTTTGTGAATAGATGAGTAGCCTCGGCATTGAATTCAATGACTCACAAAAGTGTAAAAAAAAATCTGTGCCTGTGATAGACTGTAGGTAAGTTTGCTCTTGTCCTCCCTCACTGCAAAGTGTCACATTTCTAAAAACTTCCCTTTCTTTTCATCTGACAGTGAGACAATGGATATCCATAGAAACCCTCAGAGCATCTTCAATATTTTCCAAAAGTATTGGAACTTGGTGCAAATCACTGTGCCTACAGATTTTGATGGAGCTGCCCAGATCAAGAAAAAGATTTGTATTTTGGCTATTTTCCAAGTACAGAACCTATAATAATATAACATTTTTTAATTTTTCTATATTTTTTCCTCCTTCAGAAAACAGAGAGGCAGGTATTGATGCATCAGCTGTGTGGGTTCTGTGTAAATGTAGAAGGGTTTTGTGGGGCTTACATGGAAGGACAGTATAGATGGTTTCTGGGCCTGTTCTTACCTTGTTCTAAGACTGACTTGCCAGGGCCAGGAATGTGGGTGGGCCACACACCCCCCTACAATGCTTCCAGGACATTTCTTCGGCTCCACTTGAGGCTTCCCACAATCAAATGAAGAGGATGCTGTGGCACAAGGTGGGAAAAGAAGTCGCATTTGAGTCCAAGTTAGCAATTGTGTCGTTTAATTCAGGACGAATTCCAAGCACTAGTTTTTCACATCTCAAAGGTGAAATTAAATGGTAAAATCATAAACACTCTTTAGATTTTTCTTTCTAAGTTTAAAAAGTGGTAGTAAACAACACAGGACACTCTCCTTTTAAGGAAATATAAGTTCTTTCTAAACCATGTAAAGTTTACTGAAAAGCACAAAGGATTCTTTTGCATGTGAGTCCTTGTGTGTGGACATATGTGCATGTGTGTATGTGATTTTATGTAGCAAGGATAACTGTCCTATGTTGAAATGTTGCCTTCTCTCAGCCAGCTTCAGGACAGTTATTCTGGGGAGCCTCCCATGACTAACTGACTGCTGTGGGGGTAATTTACACACACATGCCTCTATTCTTCTTTTCCTCCTCCCTGCCTTCTCTCTGCAGCAAGCCCACAAGGTCTCTGGAGGTAGGGAAAGTGTCCCATCTTTGGTACCACCCATCAATGCCTACAACAGTGCAGGGGCTACAGAGGGTGTTCAAAAATGCTTCTCTGTTGTCTCCAGCCCTTCAAGGTCTTCAAAACTATAAATATTAATATAGTTAATAATTATTCATATAATTATTAATAACAACTGCAAGAGGAAATTCCTCCCCAACCAACCAGAGATTCTACACTCCAGTGAATCTGGAACCTGAGTTTTCCAAATAACTTTTCATTTGCCATGGGTTGTTTTGAGAATCTATCTATGGAAGTCTTTTGTAAAAAAGAAGCATGGCATGGAATGCAATCATCTTCTCTAGTGCTGAGATCAATTTCTGCTAGTATGCCTTACATACAGTAAACATGCATCGTTGTACTAAAAGAGTAACTACAGAAATTATACCCTACTCCTACTATTCAAAAGAAAACTGAATGTTTCTATTTATTTTTACTTATTTATTATTTGTACTGAATGTGTTGGTGGAAATGAAATAGTTATTAAACTCTTTCTCCAACCAGAGGCTCTAACTTTCTCAATCATGAGTCAAACCTGAATATCCCACCAACCACATCCTTCTGCAGGAAACAGTCCTCAGGATTTCCAAGTGTCTGATGGGAACCCTTCTCACCAGGGTTGGGGTTAACCTCACTTCTCTTACATCAAGGTAAGGTGGGGAACCTCACAGTCCATTGGAAAAAATCTTGTTCCCATTCTTCCTTCTTTCTCAAGTCTCAAAGAATCTGATTCTCATACATCCTCAATGTGGGTGAGGACAGCAGAATTGCACCTGGGAAGCTACTGCACTTCCCTTCCATGGGAGTCAAAGGTGCATGAGTCCCAGGCACTACCGTGGGTGTTTGAGGCAGGTAAGTCAGACTGGGCTTAAATTCAAGGCAGCCTGTCAAGGATAGAGAGCCCAGGCAGTGAGAGGCAGTGGCGTGTACTAGACCGGGCCAGAAGCGGAGAACTGGAACTGACCCCATCAAGGGACTTTGAGGTAGAGGAGCCACCAAGATGCTTCTGCCATAGCACCGACAAAATAGAACAAAAGCACCCACTTGAGAAAAAAGTCAGCTATCAACTCACACTAAATCCAGAGACCACAATGCCACATTATAATAATATTGGCCAAGTAGAATCTTTCCTATCACCCTAACCTCTCCTTCTTCCTTCTTGCTCTCCCCAGGAGTGGCCCAAATGTGACGATGGGCAGTGTGGCTCCCATGATCTTCATCACTGCCCTGTACCACCTTCCCAGGCAATCTCAGGATGCTCGTCTTCAGTGGACTTGGAGGCCAAGCTTCTTCCCCCAGCTCAAGGTCCCTTCACATGGCAGACCCAACCACAAGCAACCAAATTACACAAAAGAAAAGTCCAGGGTGGTGTTCTGTAACTTGGACAGACAAGTTGATTGGTCAGCAGGAAGAAAATAGGGAACAAGTACAAGTGGCTTTTTTTTCCCCATGGATTTGTTACCCCAATCATTTAAGATCTAATGTCAATTCCCCTTCACCTGATCCAAGCCTCATACTCCCAATAAGAGTCTCAGAGCAATGAGGAAGGAACCAAACAAGCAGTCTCTAAGCAATGTCACTAATGGGACTCATGAGTAGTAATCTTACGAGAAAGGCCATCTGGGGCTAAAGAGCTGCACTACCCTTCATTGATTTCCTAGGATGGCCATCTGAAGTTTACAATGTGCATTACATGCTTAGCTGTTTCCTGCTGTTCATATTTTTTTTTCTTCTCAGCTGCAGAAGAGGACAGTTTTTCATCATAATGACTCTAAATTTGTTTTTCATGCATCCCACGCTAGACAAAGAAGGGTTCGGTGGGACTATCCCGGGCTGATTAGATCACCTCTAAGTTTGCCCTTTGGGAATTTGACATTTATTTTATTTATGTGTGTGTGGTGGGAGGGGCGGGTGTTTTCCCAACAAATGGGGCCAATAGTAGGGCAGGTTCAAGGTGGCCATGATGAAAAGCAGGCTCTGGTGGAGAGGGCAGCCATCTCCTCCCCAGAAGCACTCAGCTCAAAAGCCATTTTCTGGGGTTTTTTTTGTTTTTTTTTCCAAATCCATATTAAGGAAGCAGTTTCCTTACCAAAACAGAAGGCAACTTACCACAGAGAGGGATATCACAGTAGTCAAAAAGTTTTCTTGGATTCATTGTGTAGCACCAGGGACCATTGATGTCACCATCAGGGTTACGGCAGTACTGAAAACAAGCAGGCATGTAAGCTCCAGCTCACGTGGAGCAGGAGAGGGAGAAGATATTCTAAGGCACACATGTTTCACATCTATTCTTAGAAGACAAAAGGGAGCGTTCCTTCTTCCTTTCTTTCTATCATTATTATATTTTTTGACAAAGTTATTTTTTTCTATGCTGTAAGCCATCAGTCATAGTCAAAAGGAGTTATGAGGCCACACCCTTTACCAGGGGGTGGTGACCCTGAAGGGTCTTTGGAGAATGTGCCACTTCTCCAGGAGCTTGACCCACTGGAGGTCTTAGAGCTAGAGCCCCAGAGGACAGTGGGACATCATTGATGAGCTTTGTCCCTGGGGGGCTGAGGGGTCTTCTACCTGATAAAGCCTGTTTGCTGTTGATTCAGAAATGCTTACTTCCATGCATTATGCACCATCCACAGCCAAGACACACAAAGGCAGTATCATCCTTAGCTTCCTGTGATATTGTGATAGAATAAGAAATGTATATTGGGTCTCTGCCCCCCAGTTCTTAAGACAGAGCTCCTAAATCCCTTGGAGTTTCCTGGGTGAAGGGAGCTGCAATGAAGCAACTCTTGGTGGGTTCCTGGATAGCCCCAGGGGCTGGTTGCCAAGGGAACCAACCATGTGACTTGAGGGTTGGAACTGTTCAGCCCCACCCTCCAACCTCCAGGGAGGGAAGAGGGGCCGAAGGTGAGCTGATCACCGATGGCCAATGATGTAATCAACTGTGCCTCGGTAATGAAGCCTCCATAAAAACCCAACAAGACTGCACTTGGAGAGCTTCTGGGTTGCTGAACACTTAGGGTACTGGGGACTGGTGCACTGGAGAGGGCATAGAGGCTCTGAGCCCCTTCCCACGTGCCTTGCCCTGTGCATCTCTTCAACCTGGCTGTTCACCAGGATCCTTTTTAATATCTTTTATAATAAATGGGTAAATAAAAGTAACATGTTTCCCTGAGTTCTGTGAGCCACTCTAGCAAAGTAATCAAACCCATGGAGGGTCATATAGAAAAACAGATTTTTATCCAGTTGGGCAGAAGTACAGGTCACAGCCTGCAACTTGGGATTGGCATCTGCAGTGGGGCAGTCTTGTAGGACTGAGCCTTAACTTGTGGGATCTGACACTGTCTCCAGATAGAGTGTCAGGACTGAGTTACATTGTAGGACACCCAGCTGGTATCTGCTGGAGACTTGCTTGGGGTGTGAGGAGAAATCCCCCCACATCTGGTGTGAGAAGTGTTATGTTACATGGGTGTGAGAGTGGGGGAACACAGACACTTTGGTTTTTCCTATATCTCAGTCTTCCCTATTCATAGGCCCCAAAGTAAACCATCGCAGAGAATGCATGAGGCTAAGGGAAGTCTCACGGTGACCTGATGGCCCATCCAAATCTTTTCTAGAAAAATCTGACTTAAGCCTCATAGAGGGCATCTCTGACTACTAGAACCCAGAGCAGTGTGGTTCCCCAACTTTTTTGGCACCAGAGACCAGTTTCATAAAAGGCAATTTTTCTGTGCACCTGGGGTGAGGGGGCAATGGTTAAAGGATGACTCAAGTACCTTCCATTTATCGTGCACTTTATTTCAATTATTATTACATTGTAATACATAATGAAATAAATGTGCATCTCACCATAAGGTAAAATCAGTGGGAGCCCTGAGCTAATTTTCCTGCAAGTAGGTGGTCCCATCTGGGGGTGATGGAAGCATGACAGATCATCAGGCATTAGATTCTCATAAGGAGCATGCAATCTAGATTCCTCACATGTGCAGTTCACAATAGGGTTTTTGCTATGAGAATCTAATGCTGCCGCTGATCTGACAGCTGGCAGAGCTTAGGCAGCTATGAGAGTGATGGGGAGCAGCAGAAAATACAGATGAAGCTTTGTTCGCTCCCCCGAAGCTCACCTCCTGCTGTGCAGCCCAGTTCCTAACAGGCCACAGACAATTACCAGTTCCAGTACCAGTACCAGTACCAGTACTGGAGTGGGGACCCCTGGCCTAGAGGACAAGCACTAGAAACGAGAAACAGCGCCCAAAAATGGAAACAGTAAAGAAATGTCACAAAAGAGAAGAGGCCTGAGAACCCCCACACGCATGAGGCTTTGCTGGCCTGTGCTGCTTGCACTTTCCATGCTAAGGCTAATTACGCTTAGCCTCCTGAAGTCTTTCCAGTATTTTCCTCTGCCCCTCTTCTGTTCGAAAAGATTTGTCAGCAAAGGGAAAAAGAGTCCAAATCAAAGTGGCTTACATTTTTTTCCAGACCTGCCCATTTACTTGTCCCTGGAATGAACTTGCTGTGTCTATGGGGCTCCTGGGCAGCCCATTCCTGGCATGGCGTCCCAGTAACAGTGGTTGCCTTCTTGCCCCGGTATCCTTTCCCATTCCCAAACATACAGTCTGTAGATAAAAATAAAACAGATGATTACAGACAGCCAGGCAGCCACATAGACCCAGGACGATACGGAATCAATGCGGTCATGTCAGGCTTCTCTAGGACGACAGAATCAGGGGCCACATTCCTCAGGAGCCACAATGCTGAAGACTGCAATGAACACTATTTTAAGAAATTACTGGAAATGCTTATTGGCTTGGAAATAATCACACAGTTGACAGCATGTTAGAATAGGAATTTGACTGGGACACTGAAATAACCCATTTTAGAATAAGGTGAGTGGTTAAGTTGAGCACCCTGGAGGTTTTGCGCCAGTCCTAAAGTCACTACTCCCACAGGTTGTGCCAAAAATCACAGCTCTGGCTTTCCCAGGGACGGCACTGAGACTTCCTTGGTCATGGCAGACCCTCAACCAACACTCGAGCTCCCGTGTAGCACTAAAGGCTTCTGCATCAGTGTGGTTTTTCATGTCTTTTCATCCCGTTGTCCAAGCATATAGAGAGGTATGTGCTAGACAAGGTAAGACACAGACTTCTTACCTTGTTCGGAAGGAGCCTCTAGGCTTGGAACCTGGATAACAGTCGGAGGAGCGACCACAGTCCCTTCTGTGTCTGAGCATCGCGTCAGGTTGCAGTACTCCCACCTGACGCTGGGGTCCGTGGTAAAACACCAAGGGCCTGTATTCGCATCTGGATTCCTGCAGTAGTTCATTGTCAAGCCACTGGAAATTCCAAAGCAATACAAGTTACAGGAGGCAGAAGAATATTCAGGGACATCCAGCACCCTCTACATTTTGTTCTAACAAAGTCTTAACAAGTGTCTTTGAAATATTCCCATTAAAGGCACCATACAATTGCCACAAAACAAATGTTCCTCAACTTCCCATTTGTGCATGCCTTTCAAAGATAGATGATAATTTTTATTTTAAAATATCAAAAGTAGTATATGCTTGTATTAGTCCGTTCTCACATTGCTATGAGGAAATACCCGAGACAGACTGGGTAAGTTACAAAGAAAAGAGTTTTAATTGACTCACAGTTCCACATTGCTGGGGAGGCCTCTGGAAATTTACAGTCATGGCAGAAGGCAAGGGAGAAACAGGCACCTTCTTCACAGGCAGCAGGACAGAGTAAGTGCAAGTAGGAGAAATGCCAGACACTTACAAAACCATCAGATCTCAGGAGACTCTCTCACTGTCATGAGAACAGCCTGGGAGAAACTGCCCCCATGATCCAGTTACCTCCACCTGGTGCTGCCCTTGACACATGGGGATTATCAGGATTATAGAGATTACAAGTCAAGATGAGATTTTGGGTGGGGACATAGACAAACCATATCAATGCTCCATATAAAAACTGAGATCATACATAAATGTGCAAAAGAAAGGAACCAGAATACCCTCCTTCTACCTTCTGCCAAGCACATACCCCTAGAGGAACTGGTATACTGATTTTGATGTGTGTCTTATAGATTGTTACGCATATACAAATGCGTCTATACCTGTCTAACTCTCTGTATCTCCTTCTACAGGACTGTATAGTAACATGTGAGTTGGAACTAACATATGTTTCTCCAAGGAGGAAATGCCATCCAAGATGATATCATTCCCAGGCCAGCCCCCTTACTCTCTGTACTCGTTGTGTAGCTAAAAGGCTCTGCATTTACAGTGAAAAACAACCATGAAAATAGCATTACTGTCAATACCACTTCAGGTGGGTCAAGTGAGTTTGAGTCTAAAAGACTTATAAAAGCTGACCTGGACGACTAGGTCCCAGGCAGGATGCTGTTTCTCTAGGATGGGTTCCTGGGCAGAACCTCCTCTCCTACTCTCAGTCCATCCTCTACTGGCCACAGCCACTCCGGGACTGACAGAAGGGGGATGAGATGAAGGAACAGTGGGACCCAAGGCATAAAGTGAGAGGGCTGGCTAGACTATGGGATCTGAAAAGGTCCATCAGCTATGGAGGGGTCAGAAAACAATTGAGTAAGTAAGAGGCACAGGCTGGGTGCTGTGGCTCACGCCTGTAATCCCAGCACTTTGGGAAGCCAAGGTGGGTGGATCACGAGGTCAACAGAGCGAGACCATCTTGGCCAACATGGCAAAACCCCATCTCTACTAAAAATACAAAAATTAGCTGGGCACAGTGGCACACATCTGTAGTCCCAGCTACTCATGAAGCTGAGGCAGGAGAATCTCTTGAACCCTGGAGTTGGAGGTTGAAATCAACCGACATTAGGCCATTACACTCCCGCCTGGCGACAGAGCGAGACTCTGTCAAAAAAAAAAAAAAAAAAAAGCACAGCCGGTGAGGACCCCGGTGTGGGGGGATCTTGGAGAATGTGCTCCCCTTCGTTCCTCCCAGGAATGTTGCTCCAACCTCTCAGAATCCTCACATTCATGACATGTGGCTGTCTGAGAAAACTTGAAATCTATTATATACCATGGGAATGCAACATTGTCTCTATAGAGACTCTATACATGTGACCCAGTCTCAAGCCCAGATTCCCCATTCCAGCAAGCTGATTCTCCAAGCAGCTGGATGTGTTAGCAAGTATAGTATGTGAGGGAGGTTTTTGATCTATTTTCAACTGAGGTATATTTTCATGTATAGTCAAATGCACAGATCTTAGATGTCGTTTGATGACTTCTGATGAACAGGTACACTTGTGTAACTCACACTTCAATCACGATACAGGACATTTACATCACCCCAGAAAAAAACTTCGTTTTACTGCTCAATCAATCTCTGCTACTCTCTTCCCATGGCCAGAGGCAAATGATATTGGTTTCTTTCACCAGAAATTAGTTTTACCTTTCTGGAACCTTACATCAATAGACTCATACATAATGTTCATTTTTGTTATCTGGCATCTTTCTTTAATGTAATATTTTTGAGCATCTTCCATACTATTTGAGAGTATCAAAAACATGCTCCCTTTTATTGCTGAATAGTATGCCATTGTATGACTAGTTCACAAATTATTTATTCATTTTCTTATTGATTGACTTGAAATTGTCTACAGTTTGGGGTTATAAAATATAAAGCTGCTATGAATATTCTTGGAGATGTCTTCGTGGACTTATGTTTCCATTTCTGTGGGGTAAATATTCACAAACAGGATTGCAGGTTTGTAGGGTAAAAGTGCATTTATTGAACTTTTGGAGAAACCATCAGACTGATTTCAAAAGTGGTTGTATCATTTTGCACTTTCACCAGCATATGAGAGAGTTGCACATCCTTGCTCTACATCAGTGACATCAGTTACTGTGGTGTCTTCTTAGTAATATCCATGTCCACTGGGTGTTTGGTGACATCTCATGATGATTATAACTCTTTATTTTTCATGGCTGAGATATTGGACATTTTTTCAGGTGCTTATTGGCTATGTGTACATCTATCTATCCCCAAGAAATGCCTATTCAATCTGTTGCCCATTAGTTGTTTGTCCTTTGTTTAGTGAGTGGGAGAAATGTTCCTATATTCTGGACACAAGCCATTTGTCAGATATATGGACAGAGAGCATTTTTCTTCTCATGTGTTACTTGCCTATTTATTTTGTTAACAATGACTTTTGGTAAGCATGAGTTTTCATGAAAGCCCACATTATAATTTGTTTTCTTTTATAGTGCTGTTTACAGACTCCTGCCTCAAAAAAGTTTGCCTTCTCCAAGGTTGTGAAGATTTTATATTTTTTCATGGAACTTTCATATTTCAGGTTCAGTTTTAGCTCTGACACTTAGGTGGAAGAGATATCAAAATAAGTTGAGATGAAAAGCAAAAGTCAAGTTCTGCTTTTGTTTTGTATCATGGATATCCAAATGGTTCAGAATGATTTTGTAAAACATTTTTGTCTCCATTGAATTGCTTTGCCATCTATATGGAAAATCCATTTACCATATATGTATGTGGGTCTGGTGGTGGACCATCCCTTTTTAGGTTTGCATACTTTTTTGGCCAATAACACATATCCTTTTTTTTTTTTTTTTTTGAGACAGTGTCTCATTCCGTCATCCAGGCTGGAATGCAGAGGCATGATCAATGCTCACTCATGGCTAGACCTCCTGAGTCAAGCAATCCTCTCACCTCAGCATTCCGAGTAGCTGAAACTACATGTGCAAGTCATCACATCCATCTAATTGTTTATTTTTTGTAGAGAGAGGGTCTCACCCTGTTGCTAAGCCTGGTCTTGAACATCTGGGCTCAAGCCATCCTCCAGACTCAGCCTCCCAAAATGTTGGGGTAACAGGCATGAGCCAAGGGGCCAGGCCAATACCACATGTTTTGATTCCTGTACTTTTATAAGTCTTTATATTAAGGTATATAAGTCCTCCAATTTTTTTTTTCAATAAAGGACTGTTGCAGTAGTGCTCGGGTGTGGGTTTCATCCAAAGATCAATTTCACGAGAACTGATATGGAGTCTTTTAATTTATAAGCATGGTGTATATTTAGATCTTTTAATTCTTTCCTCAACATTGTTTTCTAGTGCAAGGTGTATAGTCCTTGAGCATAGTGTGTGAAATTTATCACTAAATATTTTTTGGTTTTGATACTATTGTCAGTGATATTGCTTTAAAACTTTAATTTTCCAAAGGATCATAGAACGTATACAGAAAAAGTTTTTGCACATTGAGCACGTATAAACTTTTGTTTCTTCAATTTGACCACATTCACTTATTAGTCTTCAGGAGTGCCTGCATCCATTAATCACCACTCCAGCTTATTTATGATTCAGGTTTTCATGGTATATATCCTTTTTCATATTTTGGTGTTTAAAGTAGATCTTTACACTTAAAGAGTATTTATTCTAAAAAGAACACACTTAGCTGTGGTTTTTATTCAATTTACGATCTCTGCCTTTTATTTGTAATGCTTAATCCTTTTACATTTAATATACTCATAAGGTAGTTCAGTTTATGTCTACAATAATGCTATGCATTTTCTGTTTACACCATATCTTTTATATTCTTTATTCCTCTTTTTCTTCCTTCTTTTGGATAAAAGGACAATTCCTCTTATTATCCATTCCTCTCAGTTTAAATTTTTTTGGTTGTCCTAGGATTTATAATATCCCACCTTAAACTATCACATTCAACCATCTATTAATATTATATAACTTCATGGATAATGCAAAAAACTCATTAACAGCATACTTCCATTTATCGTCTGCATTATTTGTGCTACTGTTTTTATGAATTTTACTACTACATATGTTGAAACAACAATATATTCCTATTATTTTAATTAATATCACAAATTGTCCTTTAAATAAATTTAAAAATTAGATAAATAAGAGTATTTTATATTGACATTGCCATTTGCCATTTCCAGGGCTCTTCATTACTTAGTATGGATTAAAGTTCCCATCTGGTATTGTTTTTCTTCTACCTGAATAACTTTCCTTAACATCTTTTAATACAGAAGCCTGCCTTGGAAACATTCTTTTGTTTTTTTGCTTGTTTCCTCTGGAGGTGGCAGAATACGTATTTACATCATGTTTATTTTAAAGGGTTTTTTTGTTTGTTTGTTTGTTTTGGCTGGACATGTCGTCCTAGGTTGATCTGTTTTTATTTCTTTTTATCACTTTAAAGATGTTATGCCATTGTTTCCAAGGAGAAGGCATCAGTCACTTTTATTACTGTCCCTCTATGTAAATGATATTGTTTTCCTCTGGCTTATAAGATTATCCTTGTTATCTTTGATGTTGGATGATTTATCTATAATGTACCCAAGTAAATCATAGAGTTTTGCTTTTAAAAATACTATTTCTGATTCATTGAGCTTCTTGACTGTGAGTTTATCATTTTCTTCATATGTGTAAAGTCTTCAGCCATCATTGCTTTGAGTATTTTTTTCTGTCCCAATATCTCCTTCCTGTCCTTCTGTGACTTGCTTTACCCATATATTAAATCTTCTGCTATTTTCACTGATATCCTTAAGGTTCTATTTATTTTTTTCAGCCTTTCTCTCTCTCTCTTTCTCTATGTGTGTGTGTGTGTGTGTGTGTGTGTCTTACAGATTGTATGGCTTTCATTGAGTTATCTTCTAGTTCACTTTTTCTTCTGTAATGTATAAACTAATATTAAGGCCATCCAGTGAGTATTTTATTAAGGTTATACTTTTTTGTAGTTCTTTAATTTCCATTTGGTTGTTTTACGCATTTGCTTTTTTTTATATTCTGCATTTGTTTCCCTCACGTTCATGTTTTCTTTAAATCTTTGAACACAATTATCATATATACAGTTTTAATTTCTTTGTCAATTCCATTGTTTCTACTATTTCTTGGTCTATTTGTATTGACTGGTTTTTCTCCTAGTTATGGATCACACTGATTGCTTTTTCCTGCCTCATAACTTTTTAAATGATGTCACTCATTGTGAATGCAACATTACAGAGCACTGTAATCATGTTATTTACCTCCAGCGATGGTTGAGTTTTCTTCTGTCAGGCAGTTAATTTACTTGGAGATCATTTGGGTCCTTTTAGACTTGGTTTTTAAGCTTTACTAGGGTGTTTCTGGGGTAGTCTTTATTCTAAGAAGGCATAAATCCTACTCCTAAAGTATGACTTTTCTGGGGTCTCTACTGAATGCCCGAGATGTTCGATGAGGTGTCTCTCCTCGGGCTGATCAGAACCCCGGTATCCCCCAGTGCTACATGAGCTCTGACATCACCATTGAGCTCACTGTTTCCCTGAATTTGTCCTTTCCCTAGTAGTGGTTCTCTGTCCCACTTTGTAGAATTTCTCCCTGTGCATATGCAGTTTATATTAGACTTCCATGCATATTCCTTCATCTCCTTTTCACCACAAATTCTTTCTCATTATTACCTAGCCTAGAAAATCCACATTTTCTTAGCTATCCCAAACTCCAGTCTCTTTCCTCAGTTCAGCAAGACTGCTGTGGTTGGCTTTGGCTCCAATTCCTTGCCCTTCAGTCCAGGAAGGTTCTCCAGGAAGAAAGTCAGAATAGTTACAGAGTTGTGCTCATTCATTTCCTTTTCTAAATTATCTCAGTCCTGTACTGTCTCTTGTCCAACATGTGGAAAGTTTTTTTTAATATCTTTTATAGTCATTTATGGCAGAAGGCCAGTTTTTGTCAGACCTGGTTTTTTGTCCATGTACCTGCCCATTTTAATCTCCATATCTGTTTACTTCCTAATTCTCATCTACATTCTTGCTTTTGCTCTTCCTGTCCTGGCAACCCATATCCCTTCAGAAAACTGGAGCTTAGAACCCAGTGTGTTCACACAGGTTTATATATATTAATTATATTATATTATATTATATTATATATTATTATATTATATTATATTATATATTATTATATTATGTTTGTGTGTGTGTGTCTGTGTGTGTGTGTGTGTATGTGTGTGTGTCCTGCAAATTGTATGGCTATACAGCTTGCAGCTGTGCAGGCTATAGGGTATTTGGTCATCAGTCAGGGACAGACATAAAAACCTTGCATGTTTCCCTAGAACATATATATATATACACATATATATATATATGTATATATATATGAATACTAGTCTGTATGAACATATATGTATGAACATATATATGAATACTAACTTATATGAACATATATATGTATATATACACATACTAGTCTGAATAAACACACCTGGTTTTAGATATATTCATATACATGTGAATTATTTACTTGTGACCCATGACAAAAATGGCAAACAACCTTCATTTCAGAGAAGGGAGGTTAGAATGATAGAATTGCATAGGTGAAAGAGTGCATTGATCTTTTATGAGCATTGTAGAATGGCACTCTAAGTATTTGATCATTTGATCTCTTGAGCTTTATATTAAAAAGACCTCATCAGCTCCATGTAGCCTTCTGCTTCCATCAGACTATTAGAAAAGGTAGCAAGCCTAAAATACCTATTCTCTCAGACTCTTTGATCAAAAGCAAAGTTGTTTGGACATTTTGACACACCTTCTGGGTCTAAGGGAAATTTGGTCCTAACAAGTTAACTTGAAGCAAGGCTCTTCTAGGAGGAACTTAAGTTGGCTGTTGCTCCTCTTATAAGTAACATCAAAGACATACTCATTTGGGTAGTTTTCTGGGGTCCTCTGATGCTGGTGTGGTGTCATGGATGACCAAGATTGACATGTCCTTCCTGTGACAGTGGTGGAGAATGTGCCTCGATAACTCTGTCCATTACCATGGTAGCACTGCCGGACCACAGGGGTTTGCTCAGTTGGTGCTGAAAATAGACAAAATCAAGCTGAGTAACTACTAGTATGCAGAAACATGTGAAGCAATTTATGACACAAACAGGACAGTAGTTTCAGAATTATGACTGTTCTCTTTAGTATACTCGCAAGCAGAAGGACATGCTGAAGCAAAAACAATAGATTAATAGCATTCTAATATTTTAGTAAATTCTTAGAAATTTTATATTCAAAACCTGGTGGGAAAAGGACATATCAGTGTGCTTACAATTGGAACAAAGACTCATGTGCAAGCTCTTTTGTATGGCTCTCTACTGGTCGTTCATGAGAACAATGAGGCAGGAAACCAGACGATGATGGATTAGGCTATGCGGGCTGTAGGGTGATTGGCTGTCAGTAGGGGACAGACATGAAAACCCTGCACATTTCCCTAGATGATTGCTCCTGAAAAGCCAAAGCCTTAAGCTTCTGGAGGACGGGGCAGGTCATGGTCCTGCATCTAGTACTTGGAGGCAAAGACCCATTGCTTCTTAGAGAAGGATGGAGGCTAAAATCTTATTCCCTTACAGTAGAGACAGGGAATCCTCTTGTTCCAGCATCCTGCATTGCAACAAAGCAGAAGTCTACTACCCTTCCTCTCAACACACACCAAAGATGCACGTTCCATGAGAAGAAGGCACAAGAACACCAAGAAATTCCTGCCTTCCAAGCATAGGTGTGTAGAGCCTACCTAAGACTGAAATAAGCCAGAGAAATAGTGCATTCTGTGGTGTTTACTGCCAAATAGCCCCAGGATTAGATGGAATAAATATCATCATATTAGGTTTCTCCAGGATGACAAACTCAGCGGCCACATACCTCAGCAACTGCAATGCTGAAGATTGCAATGAACACTGCCCATTTTAAGAAATGCCTGGAAACACTCACTAGTGTGAAATTTGGCACAAATTTGGCCTGATGTTAGAATTGGAATTTTGTCTGGAACACCGAGATAACCCCTTTCATAACAAAGTGAGTGGTAAGTCAAGTGCCCAGGTAGGTTTGCACCATTCCTGAAGACACCGCCCATGCATGTTGCGCCAAAAATTGCTCCATCAGAGAGAGTGCTGAGGCTTCTTTCCAGCTGCCACACCCTCAAGTTTCTGTGTAGCATGGAAGGCTTCTGCATCAGTCAGATTTTCTATCTCTTTTCATCCCAATGTTCAAATGTGTAGATGTCTGGCCACAGACTTCTTACCTGCTTCAGAATGAGCCTCCATGCTTGGAACTGGAACAACAGTGGGAGTCTCTAGGACACCTGATTCTGTTTCTGAGCATTGTGTCAGATTGCAGTACTCCCACCTCACACACGGATCAGTTGTGTAACACCAGGGTTGTTTCCCAGAATCTGGATTCCTGCAGTAGTTCCCGGTCAGGCCACTGCAAATTCCAAAACAACACAGGTCACAAGAGGCGGGAAAAAATTCAGGGGCACCCAGCGCTGTCTAAACTTTGTTATAACAAAGTGTTAAAAAGTGACGTTGTAATATTTCCATTTTAGGTACAATAATATTCCGAAAAGCAAATACGGTCCTCAAGTTCTAAAGAACCATGTAAATTTCCAAGATAGATTATAATTTTTATTTTAAAATATCAAAATTGGTCTATGATCCATATAAAAACTGAGATCGTACATAAATGTATACAAGAAAAATTTGGAATATCTTCCTCCTTCTGCCAACTGCATTCCTCCAGAATAAATGACATAGATTTTGAAGAGTGCATTTTAGATTTTTTTTTTTTTTTTGAGGTGGAGTCTCGCTCTGTCGCCCAGACTGGAGTGCAGTGGCGCAATCTCGGCTCACTGCAAGCTCTGCCTCCTGGGTTCAAGCCATTCTCCTGCCTCAGCCTCCTGAGTAGCTGGGACTACAGGCGTCCGCCACCACGCCCGGCTAATTTTTTGTATTTTTAGTAGAGACAGGGTTTCACCGTGTTAGCCAGGATGGTCTCAATCTCCTGACCTTGTGATCCACCCACCTCGGCCTCCCAAAGTGCTGGGATTACAGGTGTGAGCCACTGCGCCTGGCCTTAGATTTTTTAATGCACATAAAAATGTATTGGTGTCTGTCTCGTTCTCTGTGTCTCTCTCTAGGACTCTGCAGTAACATGTAAATTGTAACTGATATATATTACTTCAGGGAAGAAACAACATCCAACATGATACCATTCCCAGGCCAGCCCCTTTATGTACTCACAGTGTAGCTAAAAGGCTCTACTTTTACAGTGAAAAGCAATTATGAAAATAGTATTACTGTAAATAACACACCAGGTAGATCAAGTGTGTCTGGGTTTACAAGACTTATAACACCTGCCCTAAAAAACTAGCTCCCAGACAGGATGCCATTTCTCTAGGATGGGTTCCTGGGCAGGACCACCTCTCCTGCTCTCAGTCCATCCTCTGCTGGTGGCAGCCACTCCGGAACTGAGGGAATGGAGGATGAGATGAAAGAACAGTGGGACCCAAGGCATAAAGGGCAATGGCTGGGTAGACAATGGGATCTGAAGAGGTTGAGTGGCTACAGAGGAGTCAGAAAACAATGGAGTAAGAGGCACAGAAAGCAAGGACCCTGGGGTGGAGGGATCTTAGAGAATGTACTCCCATTCATGCCTCCTGGGAACGTTGACCCAACTTGTCAGAATCCTCAGATTACTAACCTGCAGCTCTCTGAGAAAACTTGAAACATATTATGTGCCATGGGAAAGTTTAGAGAGTCTATGCATGTGACCTAGTCTCCAGCCTAGACCCCCATTTGAGTAAGCTGGTTCTCCAAGCAACTGGATGTGCTAAAAGGCTGAGCGTTTAAAAGAAATTTCTGCTCTTTTTACAGTTGAGGTATACTTTCCCACAGAGTGAGATGCACAGATCTGCAATGTTGTTTGTTTGATGATTTTGGATCAACACCTATACCTGTGGAGCCCAAACTCCCATCACCACACGGAACATTTCTGTGACCCCAGAAACTCTCTTGAGTCCCTACCCAATTAATCTGTGCTACCCCCTTGCCACTGCCAGAGGCAAATACATTGGTTTCTTTCAACAGAAATTAGTTTTCCTCTTTTGGAGGAAATGTAAATGATCTCATGTAAATGAACTCATACAGAATATACATGGCTTCTTTCCTGAGTATATTTTTGAGCTCCATCCATGCTATTTAAGATAATCAGTGCTGAATAGTATTCACGTGTACCAGTAGGTTACAAATTATTTTTTTATTTTGTTATTGATGAACATTGAAATTATTTTTACAGTTTGGATTATAATAAATAAAGCTCCTATAAATATTCATATAGAACTCTTGGTGGACTTACTTTTTCATTTCCTTGGGATAAATATTCAGGAATAGAATTGCAGGTTTGTAAGATAGATGCATATTGATGGAACTTTTTAAGAAACCATCTGACTGATTTTTTAATTCGTTTTATCATTTTGATCTTCCACCAGCATATGATAAGAGTTTTATAATCTACCTCCACATCGGTGACACCACTTATTATTATTTCCACCCATTTACTTTAAGTTTATGTGAGTCCTTATGTCTTAAATGAGTCTCCTGAAGGCAGCAGATGGTTGGTGAGTTCTTATTCATTCTGCAGTTCTGTATCTTATTATTATTATTATACTTTAAGTTCTGAGATACATGTGTAGAATGTGTGGGTTTGTTACATAGGTATACACGTGTCATGGTGGTTTGCTGCACCCAGCAAACCATCATCTACATTAGGTATTTCTCCTAATCCAATCCCTCCCCTAGCCTCAACTCCCCAACAGGCCCCTGTGTGTGATGTTCCCCTCCCTGTGTCCATGTGTTCTCATTGTTCAACTCACACTTATGAGTGAGAACATATGGTGTTTGGCTTTCTGTTCTTGTGTTAGTTTGCTGAGAATGATGGTTTCCAGCTTCATCCATGTCCCTGCAAAAGACATGAACTCATCCTGTTTTATGGCTGCATAGTATTCCACAGTGTATATGTGCCACATTTTCTTTATCCAGTCTATCATTGATGGGCATTTCAGTTGGTTCCAAGTCTTTGCTATTGTGAATAGTGCTACAATAAACATACGTGCGCATGTGTCTTTATTATAGAATGATTTATAATCCTTTGGGTATATACCCAGTAATGGGATTGCTGGGTCAAATGGTACTTCTGGTTCTAGATCCTTGAGGAATCACCACACTGTCTTCCACAATGGTTGAACTAATTTACACTCCCACCAACAGTGTAAATGTGTTCCTGTTTCTCCACACATCCTCTTCAGCATCTGATTCCTGACTTTTTAATGATCGCCATTCTAACGGGCATGAGATGGTATCTCATTGTGGTTTAGATTTGCATTTCTCTAATTAACAGTGATGATGAGCTTTTTTCATGTTTGTCGACCACATAAAGGTCTTCCTGCCAGAAGTGTCTGTTCATATCCTTTGCCCACTTTTTGATGGGGTTGTTTGTTTTTTTTTCTTGTACATTTGTTTAAGTTGCTTGTACATTCTAAACATTAGCCCTTTGTCAGATGAATAGACCACAGAATTTTTCTCCATAGGTTGCTTTTTCACTCTGATGAGAGTTTTTTGCTGTGCAGAAGCTCTTTATTTTAATTAGATCTCATTTGTAAATTTTGGCTTTTGTTGCCATTGGTTTTGCTGTTTTAGTCATGAAGTCTTCTCCCATGCCTATGTCCTGAATGGTATTGCCTATGTTTTCTTCTAGGGTTTGTTTTTTTGTTTTTGTTTTTGTTTTTTTGATGGAGTCTCACTCTGTTGCCCAGGCTGGAGTGCAGTGGCACAATCTTGGCTTGCTGCAAACTCAACCTCCTCGGCTCATGCCATTCTCCTGCCTCAGCCTCCCAAGTAGCTGGGACTACAGGTGCCCACCACCACACCCAGCTAATATTTTGTATTTTTAGTAGAGATGGGCTTTCACTGTGTTAGCCAAGATGGTCTCGATCTCCTGACCTCGTCATCCATCCACCTCGGCCTCCCAAAGTGTCTTGTAGGGTTTTTATGGTTTTAGGTCTTACATTTAATTCTTTAATCTATCTTGAGTTAATTTGTGTATAAGGTGTAAGGAAGGGATCCAGTTTCAGTTTTCTGCATATGGCTAGCCAGTTTTCCCAACACCATTTATTAAATAGGGAATCCTTTCCCCATTGCTTATTTTTGTCCGGTTTGTCAAAGATCCAATAGTTGTAGATGTGTGGTGTTATTTCTGAGGCCTCTGTTCTGTTCTATTGGTCTATATATCTGTTTTGGTACCAGTACCATACCATGCTGTTTTTGTTACTGTAGCCTTGTAGTATATTTTGAAGTCAGGTAGCATGATGCCTCCAGGTTTGTTCTTTTTGCTTAGGTTGTCTTGGATATACAGGCCCTTTTTCGATTCCATATGAAATTTAAAGTAGTTTTTTCTAATTATGTGAAGAAATCAATGGTAGCTTGATGAGGATAACATTGAATCTATAAATTACTTTGGGCAGTATGGCAATTTTCACAATATTGATTCTTCCAATCCATTAGCATGGAATGTTTTTCCATTTGTTTGTGTCCTATCTTATTTCCTTGAGCAGTGGTTTGTAGTTCTCCTTGAAGAGGTCCTTCACATCCCTTGTAAGTTGGATTCCTAGGTATATTTTATTCTCTTTGTAGCAATTGTGAATGGGAATTCACTCAGGATTTGGCTCTGTGTCTCTTATTGGTGTATAGGAATGCTTGTGATTTTTGCACATTGATTTTGTATCCTGAGATTTGCTGAAGTTGCTTATCAGCTTAAGGAGATTTTGGGCTGAGATGATAGAGTTTTCTAAATATACAATCATGTCATCTGCAAACAGAAATAATTTGACCCCCTCTCTTCCCACTTGAATACCCTTTATTTCTTTCTCTTGCCTGATTGCCCTGGACAGAATTTCCAATACTATGTTGAATAGGAGTGGTGAGAGAGGGCATCCTTGTCTTGTGCTGGTTTTCAAAGGGAATGCTTCCAGCTTCTGCCCATTCAGTATGATATTGGCTATGCATTTGTCATAAGTAGCTCTTATTATTTTGAGACATGCTCCATCAATACCTAGTTTATTAAGAGTTTTTAGCATGATTGGGTATTGAATTTTATCAAAGGCCTTTTCTGCATCTATTGTGATAATCATATGGTTTTTGTCATTGGTTCTGTTTATGTGATGGATTATGTTTATTGATTTGAATATGTTGAACCAGCCTTGCATCCCAGGGATGAAGCCAACTTGATCATGATGGATAAGCTTTTTGATGTGCTGCTGGATTCAGTTTGCCAGTATTTTATTGAGGATTTTCACATTGACGTTCATCAGGGATGTTGGCCTGAAATTTCCTTTTCTTGTGTCTCTGCCAGGTTTTGGTATCAGAATGATGCTGGCCTCATAAAATGAGTTAGGCAGGAGTCCCTCTTTTTCTATTGTTTGGAATAGTTTCAGAAGGAATGGTACTAGCTCTTCTTTGTGCCTCTGTTAGGATTTGACTGTTAATCCCTCTGGTCTGGGCTTTTTTTGGTTGGTAGGCTATTAATTACTGCCTTGATTTCAGAACTTGTTATTGGTCTATTCAGGGATTTGACTTCTTCCTGGTTTAGTCTTGGGAGGGTGTATGTGTCCAGGAACTTATCCATTTCTTTTAGATTTTCTATTTTATTTGCATAGAGGTGTTTAAAGTATTCTCTGATGGTAGTTTGTATTTCTGTGGCATCATTGGTGATATCCCCTTTATTATTCTTTATTGTGTCTATTTGATTCTTCTCTATTTTCTTCTTTATTAGTCTGGCTAGCCTTCTATGTATTTTGTTAATCTTTTCAAAAAACCAGCTCTTGGATTTATTAATTTTTTAAAGGGTTTTCGTGTCTTTATCCCCTTCAGTTCTGCTCTGATCTTAGTTATTTCTTGTCTTCTGCTAGCTTTTGTATTTGTTTGCTCTTGCTTCTCTGGTTCTTTTAATTGTGATGTTAGGGTGTTGATTTTAGATCTTTCCCACTTTCTCCTGTGGGCATTTAGTGCTATAAATTTCCCTCTAAACATGGCTTTAGCTGTGTACCAGAGATTCTGGCACATTGTGTCTTTGTTCTCATTGGTTTCTAAGAACGTATCTACTTCTGCCTTAATTTTGTTATTTACCCAGTAGTAATTCAGGAGCAGGTTGTTCAGTTTCCACATAGTTGTGTGGTTTTGAGTGAGTTTATTAATCCTGAGTTCTAGTTTGATTGCACTTTGGTCTGAGAGGCTGTTTGTTATGATTTCCATTCTATGGCATTTGCTGAGAAGTGTTTTACTTCCAATTATGTGGTCAATTTTAGAATAAGTGCAATGTGGTGCTGAGAAGAATGTATATTCTGTTGATTTGTGGTGTCGAGTTCTGTAGATGTCTATTAGGTCGGCTTGGTCCAGAGCTGAATTCACGTCCTGAACATCCTTGTTAATTTTCTGTCACGTCGATCTAATATTGGCTGTGGGGTGTTAAAGTCTCCCACTATTTTTGTGTGGAAGCCTAAGTCTCTTTGTAGATCTCTAAGAACTTGCTTTATTAATCTGGGTGCTCCTGTATTGGGTGCATATATAAGTAGGACAGTCAGATCTTCTTGTTGCATTGATACTTTTACCATTATGTAATGCCCTCCTTTGTCTCTTTTGATCTTTGATGGTTTAAAGTCTGTTTCATCAAAGACTAAGATTTCAACTGCTGCTTTTTTTTTCTTTCCATTTGCTTGGTAAATATTCCTTCATTTCTTTATTTTGAGCCCACGTATGTCTTTTCACCCTGAGATGGGTCTTCTGAACACAGCAAACCAATGGGTCTTGACTCTTTATTCAATTTCCCAGTCTGTGTCTTTTAATTGGGGCATTTAGCCCATTTACATTTAAGGTTAATATTGTTATGTGTGAATTTGATCCTGTCATTATGATGCTAGCTGGCTATTTTGCCCATTAGTTGATGCAGTTTCTTCATAGTGTTGATGGTGTTTACAATTTGGTATGTTTTTGCAGTAGCTGTTACTGGTTTTTCCTTTCCATATTTAGTGTTTTCTTCAGGACCTCTTGTAAGGCAGGCCTGGTGTTGACAAAATTCCTCAGCATTTGCTTGTTTGTAAAGGATTTTACTTCTCCTTTGCTTATAAAGCTTAGTTTGGCTGGATATGAAATTCTAGGTTGAAAATTATTTTCTTTAAGAATGTTGAATATTCTACATCTTTCTTTGGCACTGGATGTTCCCTACCCTCGAACATCAGACTCCAATTTCTTCAGTTTTGGAATTCAGACTGGCTCTTCTTGCTCCTCAGCCTGCAGACGGCCTATTGTGGGACCTTGTGATCATGAGAGAGGGGAGGTTTCAAGATGGCCGAATAGGAACAGCTCCAGTCCACAGTTCTCAGCATGAGCAAAGCAGAAGATGGTTGGTTTCTGCATTTCCAGCTGAGGTACTGGGTTCATCTCACCGGGGCTTGTCAGACAGTGGGTGCAGCCCATGGAGTGTGAGCCGAAGCAAGGCGGGGCATCGCCTCACCCGGGAAGTGTAAGGGGTCAGGGAATTCCCTTTCCTAGCCAAGGGAAGCCATGACAGATGTACCTGGAAAATCGGGACACTCCCACCCTAATATTGCACTTTTCCAATGGTCTTAGCAAACGGCACACCAAGAGATTATATCCTGCACATGGCTCGGAGGGTCCCATGCCCACAGACCCTTGCTCACTGCTAGTACAGCAGTCTGAGATCGAACTGCTAGCACAGTAGTTTGAGACCGAACTGCAAGGCAGTGGCAGCAAGGCTGGGGGAGGGGCGTCTGCCATTGCTGAGGCTTGAGTAGGTAAACAAAGCGACCAGGAAGCTGAAACTGGGTGGAGCTCACCGCAGCTCAAGGAGGCCTGCCTGCCTCTGTAGACTCCACCTCTGGGGGCAGGGCATAGCTGAACAAAAGGCAGCAGAAACTTCTGCAGACTTAAACATCCCTGTCTGACAGCTTTGAAGAGAGTAGTGGTTCTCCCAGCAGAGAGTTTGAGATCTGAGAATGGACAGACTGCCTCCTCAAGTGGGTCCCTGACCCCCGAGTAGCCTAATTGGGGGACACCTCCAAGTAGGGGCCAACTGACACCTCATACAGCTGGGTGCCCCTCTGAGATGAAGCTTCCAGAGGAAGGATCCGGCAGCAACATTTGCTGTTCTGTAATATTTGCTGTTCTGCAGCCTCCACTGGTGATACCCAGGCAAACAGGGACTGGAGTGGACCTCCAGCAAACTCCAACAGACCTGCAGCTGAGGGTCCTGACTGTTAGAAGGAAAACTAACAAACAGAAAAGACATCCACACCAAAACCCCATCTGTACATCACCATCATCAAGAACCAAAGGTAGATAAACCACAAAGATGGGGAGAAACCAGAGCAGAAAAGCTGAAAATTCTAAAAATCAGGGTGCCTCTTCTCCTCCGAAGGAAAGCAGCTCCTCACGAGCAACAGAACAAAGCTGGACAGAGAATGATGAGTTGAGAGAAGAAGGCTTCAGACGATCTGTAATAACAAATTTCTCCGAGCTAAAGGAGGATGTTCGAACCCATTGCAAAGAAGCTAAAAACCTTGAAAAAGTTTAGATGAATGGCTAACTAAAATAAACAGCATAGAGAAGACCTTAAATGATCTAATGGAGCTGAAAACCATGGCACGAGAACTACGTGACACATGCACAAGTTTCAGTAGTCGATTCGATCAAGTGGAAGAAAGGGTATCAGTGATTAAAGATCAAATGAATGAAATGAAGCGAGAAGAGAAGTTTAGAGAAAAAAAGAGTAAAAAGAAATGAACAAAGCCTCCAATAAATATGGGACTATGTGAAAAGACCAAATCTACATCTGCTTGGTGTACCTGAAAGTGACGAGGAGAATGGAATCAAGTTGGAAAACGCTCTTCAGGATATTATCCAGGAGAACTTCCCCAACCTACCAAGGCAGGCCAACATTCAAATTCAGGAAATACAGAGAATGCCACAAAGATACTCCTCGAGAAGAGTAACTCCAAGACACATAATTGTCAGATTCACCAGAAAGGCCGGGTTACCCACAAAGGGAAGCCCATCAGACTAACAGCGGATCTCTCAGCAGAAGCTCTACAAGCCAGAAGAGAGTGGCAGCCAATATTCAACATTCTTAAAGAAAAGAATTTTCAACCCAGAATTTCATATCCAGCCAAACTAAGCTTCATAAGTGAAGGAGAAATAAAATCCTTTACAGACAAGCAAATGCTGAGAGATTTTGTCACCACCAGGCCTGCCTTACAAGAGCTCCTGAAGGAAGCACTAAACATGGAAAGAAACAACCGGTATCAGCCACTGCACAAACATGCCAAATTGTAAAAACCATCGATGCTAGGAAGAAACTGCATCAACTAATGAGCAAAATAACCAGCGAACATCATGATGACAGGATCAAATTCACACATAAAAATATTAACCTTAAATGTAAATGGGCTAAATGCTCCAATTAAAAGACACAGACTGGCAAATTGGATAGTCAAGATCCATCAGTGTGCTGTATTCTGAAGACCCATCTCACGTGCAGAGACACACATAGGCTCAAAATAAAGGGATGGAGGAAGATCTACCAAGCAAATGGAAAACAAAAAAAAAGCAGGGGTTGCAATCCTATTCTCTGATAAAACACTTTAAACCAACAAAGATCAAAAGAGACAAAGAAAGCCATTACATAATGGTAAAGGGACCAATTTAACAAGAAGAGCTAACTATCCTAAATATATATGCACCCAATACAGGAGCACCCAGATTCATAAAGCAAGTCCTTGGAGACCTACAAAGAGACTTAGACTCCCACACAATAATAATGGGAGACTTTAACACCCCACTGTCAACATTAGACAGATCAATGAGACAGAAAGTTAACAAGGATATCCAGGAATTGAACTCAGCTCTGCACCAAGCAGACCTAATAGACATCTACAGAACTCTCCACCCCAAATCAACAGAATATACATTCTTCTCAGCACCACATCGCACTTATTCTGAAATTGACCACATAGTTGGAAGTGAAGCATTCCTCAGCAAATGTAAAAGAACAGAAATTATAACAAACTGTCTCTCAGACCACAGTGCAATCAAACTAGGACTCAGGATTAAGAAACTCATTAAAAACTGCTCAACTATATGGAAACTGAACAACCTGCACCTGAATGACTACTGGGTACATAACGAAATGAAGGCAGAAATAAAGATGTTCTTTGAAACCAATGAGAACAAAGACACAACATACCAGAATCTCTGGGACACATTTAAAGCAGTGTGTCGGGGGAGATTTATAGCACTAAATGCCCACAAGAGAAAGCAGGAAAGATCTAAAATTGACACCCTAACATCACCATTAAAAGAACTAGAGAAGCAAGAGCAACCACATTAAAGAACTAGCAGAAGGCAAGAAATAACTAAAATCAGAGCAGAACTGAAGGAGATAGAGACACAAAAAAAAACCTTCAAAACATCAATGAATCCAGGAACTGGTTTTTTGAAAAGATCAACAAAATTGATAGACTGCTAGCAAGAAATAGATGCAATAAAAAATGATAAAGGGGATATCACCACTGATCCCACAGAAATACAAACTACCATCAGAGAATACTATAAACACCTCTATGCAAATAAACTAGAAAACCTAGAAGAAATGGAAAAATTCCTGGACACATACACCCTACCAAGACTAAACCAGAAAGAAATTGAATCCTTGAATAGACCAATAACAGGCTCTGAAATTGAGGCAATAATTAAGAGCCTACCAACCAAAAAAAGTCCAGGACCAGACAGATTCATAGCCGAATTCTACCACAGGTACAAAGAAGAGCTGGTACCAATTCTTCTGAAACTATTCCAATCATAGAAAAAGAGGGAATCCTCCCTAACTCATTTTATGAGGCCAGCATCATCCTGATACCAAAGCCTGGCAGAGACACAACAAAAATGAGAATTTTAGACCAACACCCCTGATGAACATTGATGCAAAAATCCTCAATAAAATACTGGCAAACCGAATCCAGCAGCACATCAAAAAGCTTATCCACCATGATCAAGTTGGCTTCATCCCTGGGATGCAAGGCTGGTTGAACATATGCAAATCAATAAACGTAATCCATCATATAAACAGAACCAAAGACAAAAACCACATGATTATCTCAATAGATGCAGAAAAGGCCTTTGACAAAATTCAACAGCTCTCCATGCTGAACTCTCAATAAACTACGTATTGATGGTACATATCTCAAAATAATAAGAGCTATTTATGACAAACCCATAGCCAATATCATACTGAATGGGCAAAAACTGGAAGCATTCCCTTTGAAAACTGGCACAAGACAGGGATGCCCTCTCTCACCACTCCTATTCAACATAGTGTTGGAAGTTCTGGCCAGGGCAATCAGGCAGGAGAAGGAAATAAAGGGTATTCAATTAGGAAAAGAGGAAGTCAAATTGTCCCTGTTTGCAGATGACATGATTGTATATTTAGAAAACCCCATCTTCTCAGACCAAAATCTCCTTAAGCTGATAAGCAACTTCAGCAAAGTCTCAAGATACAAAATCAATATGCAAAAATCACAAGCATTCCCATACATGACTTCATGTCCTTTGTAGGGACATGGATGAACTCCCATTCACAATCGCTTCAAAGAGAATAAAATACCTAGGAATCCAACTTACAAGGCATGGGAAGGACCTCTTCAAGGAGAACTACAAACCACTGCTTAACGAAATAAAAGAGGACACAAACAAATGGAAGAACATTCCAGGCTCATGGATAGGAAGAATCAATATTGTGAAAATGGCCATACTGCCTAAGGTAATTTATAGATTCAATGCCATCCCCATCAAGCTACCAATGACTTTCTTCACAAAATTGGAAAAAACTACTTTAAAGTTCATATGGAACAAAAAAGAGCACGCATTGCCAAGACAATCCTAAGCCAATAAAGCAAAGCTGGAGGCATCACTCTGCCTGACTTCAAACTATATTACAAGGCTACAGTAACCAAAACAGCATGGTACTGGTAACAAAACAGAGATATAGACCAATGGAACAGAACAGAGCCCTCAGAAATAATACCACACATCTACAACCACCTGATCTTTGACAAAACTGACAAAAACAAGAAATAGGGAAAGGATTCCCTATTTAATACATGGTGCTGGGAAAACTAGCTAGCCATATGTAGAAAGCTGAAACTGGATCCCTTCATTACACCTTATATAAAAATTAATTCAAGATGGATTAAAGACTTAAATGTTAGACCTAAAACCATAAAAACCCTAGAAGAAAACCTAGGCAATACCATTCAGGACATAGGCATGGGCAAGGACTTCATGACGAAATCACCAAAAGCAATGGCAACAAAAGCCCAAATTGACCAATGGGATCTAATTAACTAAAGAGCTTGTGCACAGCAAAAGAAACTACCCTCAGAATGAACAGGCAAGCTACAGAATGGGAGAAAATTTTTACAATCTACCCATCTGACAAAGGGCTAATATCCAGAATCTACAAAGAACGTAAACAAATTTACAAGAAAAAAAATCAAACAACCCCATCAAAAAGTTGGCGAAGGATATTAACAGACAATTCTCAAAAGAAAACTTTTATGCAGCCCAGAGACACATGAAAAAATGCTCATCATCACTGGCCATCAGAGAAATGCAAATCAAAACCACAATGAGATACCATCTCAGACCAGTTAGAATGGTGATCATTAAAAAGTCAGGAAACAACAGATGCTAGAGAGGATGTGGAGAAATAGGAACACTTTTACACTGGTGGTGGGACTGTAAACTAGTTCAACCATTGTGGAAGACAGTGTGGTGATTCCTCAAGGATTTAGAACTAGAAATACCATTTGACACAGCCATACAATTACTGGATATATATCTAAAGGATTATAAATCATGCTGCTATAAAGACACATGCACACATATGTTTATTGCAGCACTATTCACAATAGCAAAGACTTGGAACCAACACAAACGTCCATCAATGGTAGACTGGATTAAGAAAATGTGGCACATATACACCATGGAATACTATGCAGCCATAAAAATGGATGAGTTCATGTCCTTTGTAGGGATGTGGATGAAGCTGGAAACCATCATTCTCAGCAAACTATCACAAGGACGAAAAACCAAACACCGAATGTTCTCACTCATAGGTGGGAATTGAACAATGAGAGTCCATGGACAGAGTGGGGAACATCACACACCGGGGCCTGTCATGGGATGGGGGGAGTGGGGAGGGATAGTATTAAGAGATATACCTAATGTAAATGAAGAGTTAATGGGTGCAGCACACCAACATGGCACATGTATACATATGTAACAAACCTGCACCTTGTGCACATGTACCCTAGAACTTAAAGTATAATAATAATAAAAAAGAATGTTGAATATTGGCCTCCCACTCTCTTCTGGCTTGTAGAGTTTCTGCAGGAAGATCCACTGTTAGTCTGATGGGGTTCCCTTTGTGGGTAACCCAAACTTTCTCTCTGGCTGCCCTTAACATTTTTTTCCTTCATTTCAACCTTGGTGAATCTGACGATTATGTGGCTTCAGGTTGCTCTTCTCGAGGAGTATCTTTGTGATGTTCTCTGTATTTCCTGAATTTGAATGTGGTATTCTCTGTATTTCCTTAATTTGAATGTTGGCCTGTCTTGCTAGGTTGGGGAAGTTCTCCTGGATAATATCCCAAAGAGTGTTTTCCAACTTGGTTCCATTCTTTTTTTTTTTTTTTCTGAATCTTTTTTTTTTTTTTAATACTTTAAGTTTTAGGGTACATGTGCACATTCTGCAGGTTAGTTACATATGTATACATGTGTCATGCTGGTGCGCTGCACCCACTAACTGGTCATCTAGCATTAGGTATATCTCCCAATGCTATCCCTCCCCCCTCCCCCCATCCCACAACAGTCCCCAGAGTGTGATATTCCTCTTCCTGTGTCCATGTGATCTCATTGTTTAATTCCCACCTATGAGTGAGAATATGCGGTGTTTGGTTTTTTGTTCTTGCGATAGTTTACTGAGAATGATGATTTCCAATTTCATCCATGTCCCTACAAAGGACGTGAACTCATCATTTTTTATGGCTGCATAGTATTCCATGGTGTATATGTGCCACATTTTCTTAATCCAGTCTATCATTGTTGGACATTTGGGTTGGTTCCAAGTCTTTGCTATTGTGAATAATGCCACAATAAACATACGTGTGCATGTGTCTTTATAGCAGCATGATTTATAGTCCTTTGGGTATATACCCAGTAATGGGATGGCTGGGTCAAATGGTATTTCTAGTTCTAGATCCCTGAGGAATCGCCACACTGACTTCCACAATGGTTGAACTAGTTTACAGTCCCACCACCAGTGTAAAAGTGTTCCTATTTCTCCACATCCTCTCCAGCACCTGTTGTTTCCTGACTTTTTAATGATCACCATTCTAACTGGTATGAGATGGTATCTCATTGTGGTTTTGATTTGCATTTCTCTGATGGCCAGTGATGATGAGCATTTTTTCATGTCTTTTTTGGCTGAATAAATGTCTTCTTTTGAGAAGTGTCTGTTCATGTCCTTCGCCCACTTTTTTATGGGGTTGTTTGTTTTTTTCTTGTAAATTTGTTTGAGTTCATTGCAGATTCTGGATATTAGCCCTTTGTCAGATGAGTAGGTTGCAAAAATTTTCTCCCATTTTGTAGGTTGCCTGTTCACTCTGATGGTAGTTTCTTTTGCTGTGCAGAAGCTCTTTAGTTTAATTAGATCCCATTTGTCAATTTTGTCTTTTGTTGCCATTGCTTTTGGTGTTTTAGACATGAAGTCCTTGCCCATGCTTATGTCCTGAATAGTAATGCCTAGGTTTTCTTCTAGGGTTTTTATGGTTTTAGGTCTAACATTTAAGTCTTTAATCCATCTTGAATTGATTTTTGTATAAGGTGTAATGAAGGGATCCAGTTTCAGCTTTCTACATATGGCTAGCCAGTTTTCCCAGCACCATTTATTAAATAGGGAATCCTTTCCCCATTGCTTGTTTTTCTCAGGTTTGTCAAAGACCAGATAGTTATAGATATGCGACGTTATTTCTGAGGGCTCTGTTCTGTTCCGTTGATCTATATCTCTGTTTTGGTACCAGTACCATGCTGTTTTGGTTACTGTAGCCTTGCAGTATAGTTTGAAGTCAGGTACTGATACCAAAGCCGGGTAGAGACACAACCAAAAAAGAGAATTTTAGACCAATATCCTTGATGAACATTGATGCAAAAATCCTCAATAAAATACTGGCAAAACGAATCCAGCAGCACATCAAAAAGCTTATCCACCATGATCAAGTGGGCTTCATCCCTGGGATGCAAGGCTGGTTCAATATACGCAAATCAATAAATGTAATCCAGCATATAAACAGAGCCAAAGACAAAAACCACATGATTATCTCAAAAGATGCAGAAAAAGCCTTTGACAAAATTCAACAACCCTTCATGCTAAAAACTCTCAATAAATTAGGTATTGATGGGACGTATTTGAAAATAATAAGAGCTATCTATGACAAACCCATAGCCAATATCATACTGAATGGGCAAAAACTGGAAGCATTCCCTTTGAAAACTGGCACAAGACAGGGATGCCCTCTCTCACCACTCCTATTCAACATAGTGTTGGAAGTTCTGGCCAGGGCAATTAGGCAGGAGAAGGAAATAAAGGGTATTCAATTAGGAAAAGAGGAAGTCAAATTGTCCCTGTTTGCAGACGACATGATTGTATATCTAGAAAACCCCATTGTCTCAGCCCAAAATCTCCTTAAGTGGATAAGCAACTTCAGCAAAGTCTCAGGATACAAAATCAATGTACAAAAATCACAAGCATTCTTATACACCAATAACAGACAAACAGAGAGCCAAATCATGAGTGAACTCCCATTCACAATTGCTTCAAAGAGAATAAAATACCTAGGAATCCAACTTACAAGGGATGTGAAGGACCTCTTCAAGGAGAACTACAAACCACTGCTCAAGGAAATAAAAGAGGATACAAACAAATGGAAGAACATTCCATGCTCGTGGGTAGGAAGAATCAATATCGTGAAAATGGCCATACTGCCCAAGGTAATTTACAGATTCAATGCCATCCCCATAAAGCTACCAATGACTTTCTTCACAAAATTGGAAAAAACTACTTTAAAGTTCATATGGAACCAAAAAAGAGCCCGCATCGCCAAGGCAATCCTAAGCCAAAAGAACAAAGCTGGAGCCAACTTGGTTCCATTCTCCCATCACTTTCATGTACACCAATCAAACGTAGGTTCAATCTTTTCACATAGTCCCATGCTTCTTGGAGGATTTGTTCATTCCTTTTCATTCTTTATTCCCTAATCTTGTTTTCACGCTTTACTTCATTAAGTTGATTTTCAATCTCTGATATCCTTTCTTCCACTTGATCAATTTCACTACTGATACTTGTGTATGTGTCACGAAGTTCTCATGCTGTGTTTTTCAGCTCCCTAAGGTCATTTATGTTCTTCTCTAAACTGCTTACTGTAGTTAGCAATTCCTCTAACCTTTTTCAAGGTTCTTAGCTTCCTTGCATTGTGTTAGAACATGCTCCTTTAGCTCAAAGGAGTTTCTTATTACCTTCTGAAGCCAGGACCCACTTGAGGAGGCAGTCTGTCCCTTATCAGAGCTCTAGTGCTGTGCTGGGGGATCTGGTGCTCTTTTCAGAGCTGGCAGGCAGGAAACAAAGTCTGCTGGAGCTGCACCCACAGCCACCCCTTCCTCCAGTTGCTCTGTCCCAGGGAGATGGGAGTTTTATCTATAAGCTTCTGACTGGGGCTGCTGCCTTTCTTTCAGAGATGCCCTGCCCAGAGAGGAGGAATCTAGAGAGGCACTCCTGCTACAATGACTTTGCCAAGCTGCAGTGCACTCTGCCCAGTTCAAACTTTCTAGCGGTTTTGCTTACACTGTGAGGGGAAAACCTCCTACTCAAGCCCCAGTAATTGTGGACACCCCTCCTCCCACCAAGCTTGAGCGTCCCAGGTCAACTTCAGACTGCTGTGCTGGCAGCAAGAATTTCAAGCCAGTGGAGCTTAGCTTGCTGGGCTCCATGGGGGTGGGATCCACTGAGAAAGACCACTTAGCTCCCTGGCTTCAGCCCTTTCTTCACGGGGGTGAATGGTTCTGTCTTGCTGGCATTCCAGGGACCACTGGGGTATGAAAAAAAACTCCTGCAGCTAGCTTAGTGTCTGCCCAAATGCCAGCCCAGTTTTGGGCGTGAAATCCAGGGCCCTGGTGGTGTAGGCACCCAAGGGAATCTCCTGGTCTTCAGGTTGCAAAGACCATGAGAAAAGCATAGTATTTGTGCCAGAATGCACTGGTCTTCACGGCACAGTCCCTCACGGCTTCCTTTGGCTAGGGGAGGGAGTTCCCTGACCCCTTCCACTTCCCAGGTGCGGTGACACCCCACCCTGCTTCACGTCACCCTCTGTGGGCTGCACCCACTATCTAACCAGTCCCAATGAGATGAGCCGGGTACCTTGGTTGGAAATGCAGAAATGACCCACCCTATGTGTTGATCTCACGGGGAGCAGCAGACTGGAGCTGTTCCTATTCAGCCATCTTGCCAGCCACCAACTCTTTTTGTATCCTTTAAGTGGAGCATTTAGGCCATTTAGATTCAATTTTAGTATTGAAATGTGAGGTGCCACTGCATTCATCATATTCTTTATTGCCTCCGTCCTTTGGTTTTGTTTTTTGTTTTTGTTTTTTAACTTGTGCTTTTGTCTTATAGGTCCTGTGTGATTTATGCTTTAAAGAGATTCTGTTTTCATGTGTTTCTAGGATTTGTTTCAAGATTTAGAACTCCTTTTAGCAGTTCTTCTAGTGGTGACTTAGTAATGGTGAATTCTCTTAGCATTTGTTTGTCCAAAAACGACTGTATCTTTCCTTCATATATGATGCTTACTTTCGCTGGATAAAAAATTCTTGGCTGATAATTGTTTTGTTTGAGGAGGGTGATGATAGGGCTCCAATCCTTTATAGCCTGTACAGTTCCTGCTGAAAAACTGGCTGTTAATCTGATAGGGTTTCCTTTATACATTACCTGGTGCTTCTGTCTCACAGCTCTTAATATTCTTGCCTTCGTCTTAACTTTGCATAACCTGATGAGAATGTGCCTAGGCTAAGATCTTTTTGTGATGAATTTCCCAGGTATTCTTTGTGCTGCTTGTATTTACATGTTCTTTGTGTTTCTTGTATTTGCATGTCTAGGTGTCCAGCAAGGCCAGGTAAGTTTTCCCCAGTTATTCCCCCAAATATGTTTTCCAAGCTTTTAGTATTGTCTTTTTCCTCAGGAGCCACGATTATTCTTATATTTGGTCATTTAACATAATCCCAGACGTCTTGGAGGCTTTGTTCATATTTTCTTATCCTTTTTTCTTTGTCTTTGTTGGATTGGGTTAATTTGAAGTCCTTGTCTTTGAGCTCTGAATTTATTTTTTCTACTTGTTCAGTTCTACTGCTGAGACTTTCCAGAGCATGTCACATTTCCAAAGGTGTGTCCAAAGTCTACTGAATTTTTTATTGTTTTTTTATTAAGCTATCTATTTTTTTGAATATTTCACCTTTTACTTCTTGTACCTTTTTTTTTTTTTTTTTTTGGATTTCCTTGCATTGGGCTTTGCCTTTCTCTGGTCCCTCCCTGATTAGCTTAATAACTAACCTCCTGAATTCTCTTTCAGGTAAATCAGGAATTTCTTCTTGGTTTGGATCCATTGCTGGTGAACTGGGGGTGTGATGAGCCTTGTTTTGTCATATTACCAGGGTTGGTTTTCTGGTTCCTTCTCATTTGGGTAGACTGTGTCAGAGGGAATGTCTAGGGCTGAAGGCTGTTGTTCAGATGTTTTTGTCCCATGGGGTGTTCCCTTGATGTAGTACTCTCCCTCTTTTCCTATGGATGTGGCTTCCTGTGAGCTGAACTGCAGTGATTATTGCCTGTCTTCTGGGTCTTGCCACCTAGTGAGTCTACCCAGCTCTGGGCTGGTACTGGGGATTGTCTGTACAGAGTCCTGTGATGTGAACTATCTATGGGTCTCTCAGCTGTGGATACCAGTGCCTGTTCTGGTGTAGGTGGAGGAGGGTGCAATGGACTCCATAGGGGTTCCTAGCTTTGGTGGTTTAATGCTCTATTTTTGTGCTGGTTGGCCTCCTGCATCAGCTATACTAGTGTGCAGAGGGACTAGAGGTGGGTGGGCCCTAGAACTCCAAAGATTATATGCTCTTTGTCTTCTGCTACCAGGGTGGGTAGGGAAGGACCATCAGTTGGGGGTGGGACTAGGCGTGTCTGAGCTCAGACTTTCCTTGGGCCCATCTTACTGAAGCTTCTGTATGGTGTGGGGGTGAAGTTCCCAGGTCACTGGAGTTGTGTACCTAGGAGGATTATGGCTGCCTCTACTGAGTCATCTGAGTTGTCAGGGAAGTGGAGGGAAGCTGTCAGTCACAGGCCTCACCCAGCACCCATGCAAACTGAAGGGCTGGTCTTACTCCCATCATGCCCCCAACTCCCCAACAGCTCCAAGTCTGTTTCCAGGTGGGGGGAAAGTCAGGCTTGAAAACTTGCCTGAGGCTTTCCACCTCCCAGCTGTGAAAGAAAAGGGCTTTAGTCCTTCCCCCACCTGTGAAGTCTGCAAACCAGATTCATGCCCTCCCCCAAGTTCTGGCCAGGAGGCTTCTCCCCCTGTTCAAATTGTTAGAAAGTTCAGGTAGAGCAGTCCTCCCTGTGGAGTTTTACCCTCTGTTCCTTTGGCCACCCTTCTGATGGATCCCTGTGGTGCCAGGCAGGGATGAGCTGCTTGGGGATCCAGCAAGCTCCCAGGTCTTCTCTGCTGCTTTCTCTACCCCTATATTTCGCTTGGCTCAGCTCTCTAACTTTACTGAGCCCCAGGTAAAGTTGGGAACTTCTCCTGCAAACAGACTTTCAGCTTCTCCAGTTGTGGGGTGCGTTTGAGGGAGTAAGGCCTCCCTTTTCCACTTCTGCAATTGGGGAACTCACAGTATTTGGGGTGTCTCCCTTATCCTGCAGGAGCAGTCTGCTTCCTTCACACGGTCTGTGGGTCCTCTCAGGATTGCTGGTCTGTTCTTGCAGTCAATATGGGGCTAAAATTCACAATACGAGCCTCCGCATGCTGCTCTGTCCAGAGCTGCAGTCTAGTCCTGCCTCCTGTCTGCCATGATCCCTCACCTCTTGGGTTTTTCTTCTATTACTTTAAAGATGTTACTTTATCGTTTCTGACTTTCATTGTTTCTGATGAGAAGGCATCAGTCATTTGTGTAACTGTTCCTTTATATAAACAATCTTTTTTCCTCTGGCTTATAAAATTTTCCTTGCTTTCTTTGATTTTAGACAATTTAACCAAGAAGATTTGCCAAAGTAAATCATACATTTTTACTTTTCAAAATCATATTTCTGATTGATTAGTTTTCTTGAATCTGTGAGCTTCTTATTTTCTTCATATTTGGAAAGTTTTCAGCCATCACTGCTTCAGGCATTTTTTCTGTTCGAGTATCTCTTTCTTCTCTTGTGATATCTGATCACAAGATCAAATGATCATATGTATATTTTAAATGTTTTTGCTAATTCCATCATTTCTGTCATTTCTGGGTCTATTTGTATTGAGTGATTTTTCTCCTGGTTATGGATCACACTAAATGCTTCTTGTATGTCTAGTAAATTTTTAAATTTATGTCACATATTGTGGATGCCAGATAACTGAGCAATTTGATTTTGTTGTTTACCTATGAAGAGGTTAAGTTTTCTTCTGATGGGCAACTAATTTATGTTGAGATGATTTTGGTCTTTCTGACTTGCTTTTCAATTTTGGTAGGATTTTTGTGGAGTAGACTTTGCTCTTAAAATACATCAACTCTGTTTCCAAAGAGTGGCTTTTCTGGGGTCTCTACTGAATGCCCAAGATTTGCAATGAGGTCTCTTTTCTAGCTGGTAAGAACTCAAATATCCCCCAGTGCTTTGTGAGCTCTGCCATCTCCATTGAACTCACTGTTCCCTTGTAGTTGTTCTTTCCCCAGTGGCTGTTCTTTGTTCTACTTTCATTGTGGAATCACTCCCTGTGCAAATGCAGATTTATATTACACTGAGGTGACTTCTAGGTACATGACTGTAGCTCTTTATCTCCACAAATTCTTTCTCATTATTACCAAGTGTAGAAAATCCCAGCTGCCTTTGTAATCCCAAACTCTGGTGTCTCTCAGTTCATCAAGACTGCTGTGGTCTGCTTGGGCTCCATCTCTTTTTCCTTCAGTCCATGATGAAATACAGCACACTTATGGGGTTGATCACATTTGTTTTCTGTTCAAAATTATCTCAATACACTACTATCTGTTGTGCAACATGTGAAAACAGTATTTTCATATATTTTATAGTCATTTACTTCCAAAAGGCTGTTATGCTTATACCTGTTTTTTGTCCATGTACCTGTCCATTTTACTTTTCAGCATTTGTGTACTTCCTGACTCCCATCTGCCTTCCTGCTTTTGCTCTTCAATTCCTGGCAACACATGTCCTTTCAGACCACTGGTGCTTCAGGCCCAATGTGTTTCTACCCGTATGTATGTGTGTGTGTGTATATATATATGGGTATATATATATACACACATGCACACATATATTTGTGTGTGTAAATGAATATCCAGTTACATATCTGAATATTTATATATAAATATTTAAAATGTTATATTAAAATATATAAAAATACTCAGACATACATAGTGGAACAATATAACTTTTAATGAAATATTAAAAATATATAAATTTATACAAAAATTTAAATATAAAATTTATACACAAGCATATAAATATTCAGACATATATATAAATATTCAGATGTTTGTGTGTGTGTGTGTATATATATATGTATATATATATATATATATATATATACACATCTTAATTTTTTTTTTTTTACTTATTACCCATGACAAAAATGGCAAACAAACCTTCGGGAATTGAAATTTAGAATGACAGAATTGCACGAGTGAAAGATGACATTGATTTTTAGTGGGCATTGTGGAATGGTGCTGTGTTTAAGCTTTGGTCATTTATCTTCTGAGCTTTACATTAATATGACTTCGCCACTTCCGTATATTCTACTCCTTCCATAAAACTATTAGGAAAGATAGCAGGCCTAAAATTTCTCTTCTCTTAGACTCTTTGCTCAAAAGCAAAGGTCCTGAGACATTTTGCCAAAATGTGAGTCTAAGAGAAATTTGTCCCTAAGAAGTGAGCTTAAAGCATGGCTCTTCTAACCAATATTTGAGTTGGCTGTTGTTCCTCTTATGGTTTTAATCAAATACATACGCATTTGGGTAGTTTTCTGGGGTCCTCTGATGCCAGTGTGGTATCATAGATGACCAAGATTGACAGGTCCTTCCTGTGACAGTGGTGGAGGATATGCCACGATAACTCCGTCCATCACCATGGTAGCAATCCTGGACCACAGGGCTTTTCTTAGGTGGTGCTGAAATTAAAATAAAATAAATCATACTCAGTAATTGCATGAGCAGAGAAACATGGGAGACAATTTATGTCACATACTGGAGAGTAGCCTCTGAAAATTATTACTATTCTTTTTTCTACTAGTAGCAAAAGGATGTGAAAAGACCCAGTAGATTCATAGTATTCTAGAATTTTAATAAGTTCATAGAAACATTATTTTTAAATCGAAAGATAAAGAACAGAGGAGAATGCTGGACATTGGAAATTACATTCATGTGCAGCTCCATCGCATGAATCTCTGCTGGTTTTCATGAGAACCACAGGGCAGAAGACCAGAATGCAATGCATTCCTTGGTGCAGGCTGTAGGAGGTGACTGGTGGTCAGTCAGGGGCCGACACAAGACCCTTGCACATTTCCCTAGACCATTGCTCATACCAAGGCAAAAGGCTTAATCTTTTGAAAATTTGGGCAGGAAATCATCCTACATTTAGGAGTGTAGGCAAAGACTCATTGTTTCTCAAGGAGGGTTAGAGACAAACAACTTATTCCCTTGGAGGAGAGAGAGGGAATCTTCTGGTGCCCAGAGTCCTGAATTGCAACAAAGCAGAATTCTCTTCCTCTTCTTCTGTAGACTCACTGCCAATGCAGGTTTCATGAGAACAAGAGGCAAGAACACCTAGAAATTTCTAACTTCAAAGCTGAGGTGAACAGAGCCTGTGAAAGACTGAGATAGGCCAGGGAGAGACAGCATTCGTTGGTTACCTCCTGCTATGTAGCCCCAGGACAACAGAAAAATAATGCAGTCTCCTTAGGTTTCTCTAGGATATCATACTCAAAGGCCATGTTCTTAAGAAACTGCAAACTGTAGATTGCAATGAAAAAGGTCTATTTTAAATCACTGGAAAGGCTTATTGACTTGGAAATCTTCACCTATTTGGCAGGTTGTTAGAATATCCATTTTGGCTAGGACACTGAAATGACCCATTTAATAACCAGGGGAGTGGTAAGTCCAGTGCCCTGGCGGGTCTGTGCCCTTCCTAAAGACACTGCCTCCTCACGGGGTGCCAAAAATCACAGTTCTGGATCCCCCAGGGAGGGCGCTGAGGCTTTCCTCCACATTGCAGACCCTCAACCAACCCTCCAGTGTACCACTGAAGGCTTCTGCATCAGTAAGATTTTCCATGGTTTTTCATCCCAGTATATAGATGTCTAAACACAAATTTCTTACCTTGTTCAGAAGCAGCCTCTGTGCTTGGAACTGGGGCCACTGTGGGAGTTGTGAGGACACTCGATTCTGTCACTGGACATTGTGTCAGGTTGCAGTACTCCCACCTGACACTGGGATCCAGGGTGTAACACCAAGGGCGAATCTCAGCATCTGGATTCCTGCAGTAGTTCCTGGCCAGGCCACTGCAAATTTCAAAACAACACAGGTCACCAGAGATGGGAGAATATTCAAGGGCACTTAGCGCCCTCTACATTTTGCTGTAACAAAGTGTTAACAAGTGCCTTTGAAATATTCCCATTATACCACAATAATATTGCCACAAGCACAAATGGTCTTCAGCTTCAACTTTTGAACAACTGTGGACACATCACAGATTATAATTTTTGTTTTAAAACATCAAAAGTAGTATATGCTCTCTATGAAAACTGAGATAATACATGTCTGTACAAGAAAGGATCAGAATATCTTCCTTTCACCTTCTGCCAAATACTTTCCTCCAGAATAAATGACACAGATTTTGAAGTATGTATCTTAGATTTTTTAATGCGCATACAAAGATATCTCTGTCTGTCTAGCTCTTTGTATCTCTCTCTATAAGACTATATAGTAATATGTAAGTTGGAACTCAAATACATTTCCCCAAGGAAGAAATGGCATCCAAGATTATATAATTCCCATGCCAGCCCCCTTACTCTATTTACTCATAGTGTAGCATAAATGCTCTACATTTGCAATATAAAATAATAATGAAAATAGTATTACTATAAATACTGTATCTGGTAGAGCAAGTGGGTTTGGGTCTATAGGACTTATAAAAGCTTCCCTGGAAAACTAGCTCCCAGGCAGGATGCTGCTTCTCTAGGATGGGTTCATGGGCACGACCTCCTCTCCTGCTCTCAGTCCATCCTCTGCTGGCTGCAGTCACTCTGGGACTGAAGGAATGGGTGATGAGTTGAAAGAACAGCGGGACCCAAGGCATAAAGGGAGATGGCTAGGTAGACTATGGGATCTGAAGGGGTCAAGTGGCTATGGATGAGTCAGAAAACAATGTAGTAAGAGGCACAGCAGGTGAAGACCCCAGGCTGGAGGAATCTTGGAGAATGCCTTCCCCATTATGCCTCCCAAGAACATTGCTCCAACCTCTCAGAATCCTCACATTCATGACCTGTGGCTGTCTGAGAAAACTTGGAACGTATTATGGACCATGGGAATCCAACACGGTCTCTGTAGAGACTCTACACATGTGACCTAGTCTCAAGCCCAGATCCCCCATTTGAGGATGTTAGGCAGTGGTTTTTAACACAACTGGACGTATCAAGTGATGTAGCACCTGAAACAGATACCTGCTCTGTTTTTCAGTTGAGTATATTTTCACATAGAGTGAGATGCACAGATCTTAAATGTAGCTGGATGAGATTTGATAAATACATATACTTGTGTAGCGCACACTGCCCTCACGATGCAGAACATTTTCACCACCCCAGAAACTCCCTTGTGTGGCTGCTCAATCAATCTCTGCTACCCTCTTCCCACGGCCAGTGGCAAATGCTATTGGTTTCTTTCACCATAAATTATTTTGTGTCTTCTATAAACTCACATGAATGGACTCATACAGACTATACACTTTGACGTCTGGCTTCTTTCCTTAATATATTTTTGAGCTTTGTTCATGCTTCTGAGACTATCAGTAACTTGTTCCTTGTTGATGAATAGTATTCCTTTGTATAAATATACTGGAAATTCTTTTTTCATTTTCTTTTAATGAAACCATTTAAATAGTTTTCATTTTCTTTTGATGAAAACATTGAAATAATTTTTATTTTGAGTTTATAAAACATAAAGCTGCTATGAATATTTATATAGATTTTTGTGGACTTATGTTTTCATTTTGGGGGGTAAATATTCAAGAATAGAATTACAGGTTTGTAGGATAGATGCATATTTATGGAACTTTATAAGAAACCATCAGACTGATTTTTTAATTTGTTGTATGATTTTGAACTTCCACCAGCATATGAGAGAGTGGCACATTCTAGCTCCAAATCGGTGACACCACTTATTATTGTGTCTTCTTAATGATATCCATGTACACTGGATGTTCAGTGTCATCTTATGAGGGTTATAACTCTTGATTTTTGATGGCTAAGATGTTGTGCACTTTTTCAGGTGATTGTTGGCTCTGTGTGCATCTTTTCCTAAGAAATGACTATTCAAGCCTGTTGCCCATTTTGATTAGGTTGTTTGTCCTCTGATTAGTGAGTGGGAGAAATGTTTCTATACTCTGGATACAGGCCATTTGTCAGATATATGGATGAGAGTGTTTTTCTTCCAGTGTGTTACTTACTTATTTATTTTCTTAACAGTGATATTTGGTGAGCATAAGTTTTTATTCAATGAAAGTCCACATTATACTTTGTTTTCTTTTACAGTTAGTGTTTTCTGGTTCTTCCCTCAAAAAATTTTTCCTTCCCCAAGGTTATAAGATACTATACTTTTTCATAGCAGTTTTATATTTCAGCTTCAGAATTAGCTGTTACATTGAGGTCTAAGAGCTATCTCAAATTAATTTAATTTGAGTCATACAGTAGGATTCAAGCTTCACGTTTGTTATAGTTTTTTTCTATGGCTATCCAGTTGTTTCAGACCAATTTTGGAAAAAAAATTCCTCATTAAATTGCTTTGCTACCTGTATTGAAAATAAATTGACCATATATGTAAATTTATGCTGACCCTTTTCTGTTTTTGTTTGCATATGTTTTGCCCAATACTATGTATTTTTTGTTTGTTTGTTTGAGAGAGAGGGAAGGTTTTAATCTGTCTCCCAGGCTAAAGTTCAGTAGCACAATCATGGCTCATTTCAGCCTCCACCTCATGGGCTCCAGTGATCCTCCCACCTCAGCTTCCTGAATAGCTGGGACTACAGGCACATGGCACCAAACCTGGCTAATTTTTTTAAATATTTGTAGAGATGAGGGTCTTGCTATGTTGCCCAGGCTTGTCTGCAACTCCTCATCTCAGACAATCCTCTCATCTTGGCCTCCCAGAATGTTAGGATTACAGCCAAGGGGCCCAGCCAATACCATATGTCTTGATTACTGTGTCTTTATGAGAATTTCCATATTACCATATGCATCTATCCCACAAACTTGTGATTTTATTCCAAGTTTTTTATTCTTTTTAAAGATTGTCTTGGTGATTCTAGCATATACATTCTGTTAGGTTTTCAAGAAAAGACTGCAGCAATTCTGCTTGGGTGTGGGTTGAAGCTAAAGATCAGTTTTGTGAAAAGTGACATTGGATTTTTTAATCTATAAGCATGACGTGTCTTTATTTAGATCTTCTAATTTTCTTCTCACCAATGTTATGTAGTATACATGGTATAGCTCTTTTGCATATTGTGTTAAATTTATCAATAAAGTTTTTTTGTTTTGATAGTATTTTGTGGTTTTGATGCCAATTCCCATATGGTATTATTTTTCTTGTACTTACATAGCATTCTTTCACATCTTTTATTACATAATCCTGCTGATGAAACATTCTTTTATTTGTTCTTTGTTTTTAGGAGGACAGAATATGTACTTACGTAACATTCATTTTCAGTGGAATTGTTTGCTGTGCATAGCGTCTAAGCTTGCTGGGTTTTTTTCCTTCTTTTCACTCTAAAGGTGTTATTCCATTGTTTCTGACTTGATCTTTTTTTTTCTTCTTAGCATGTTATTTCACTTTTTCTGACCTGAGCTTTTCTTCTTCTTACTACTCTAAAGGTGTTATTTCATTGTTTCTGATTTTATCTTGTTTTCCTTCTTACCACTCTGAAGGCGTTATTCTGTTGTTCCTGATTTGATCTTTTTTTCTTTCTTACACTCTAAAGGTGTTATTCCATTGTTTCTGATTTGATCTTGTTTTCCTCCTTACCACTCTAAACGTGTTATTTTGTTGTTTCTGATTTGATCTTTTTTTTCTTCTTACCACTCTAAAGGTGTTATTCTATTGTTTCTGATTTGTGTTGTTTCTGATGAGAAGGCATCAGTCATTTGTGTCACTGTTACTCTATGTAAAGGTATGTTTTTTCCCTTGGGCTTCAAATAAGATTTTACTTTCTATCTTTGATTATGGACAATTTAATTATGATGTGTCCAAATAAATCATACAGCTTTACTTTTTAAAATCCTATATCTGATCCATTGAGCTTCTTGACTATGTGAGTTTATCATTTTTTCTATATTTAGAAAGTCATCAGCCATCACTGCTTCAAGTATTTTTTCTGTTCCAATATCTCTTTCCCCTCCTCTGTGACTTGCTTTAAACAAATATTAAATATTTTGATATTTTCATAGATGTCCTTGAGGCTCTGTTTATCTTCTCAGGCTTTGTATAAGCGTGCTATGGTTTGCACCACCCTAATATTTTATAGTTAGCTTTATCATCTGTACTATCTAATATGATTATAAGGCCATGTAGTGATTTTCTCATTAAAGAGATGTCTTTTTTTTTCAGTTCTTGACTCTCCATTTGGTCCTTTTACAATTTTTCTTTCTGTTGATATTATCCATTTATTTATTTCTTGCCCACGCTTTCTTTAAATCCTTGAACACAATTATGATACATACATTTTAAATCTCCTTGCCAATTCTGTTATTTTTATCATTTTGGGGTCTATTTGTATTGACTGATTTTTCTCCTGGTTATGGGTCACACTAAATGCTTTTTGTATGTTTAGCAAATTTTTAAATGTATGTCACACATTGTGCATACTATATAATTGAGCAATTTAATTTTGTTGTTTACCTCTGAAGAGGTTGTTTTCTTCTGACAGGCAATTAATTTACTTGGAGATCATTTGGATCTTTTTAGACTTGGTTTCTAAGCTTTTCTAGGGTGTTTCTGGAGTAGACTTTATTCTAGGAATGCATTAATTCTACTCCTGAAGTATGGTTTTTTGGGGTCTTTGCTGAATGCCCAAGATGTTCAATGAGGTGTCTCTCCTCAGGCTGGTCAGAGCTCAAATACCTCCCAGTGCTATGTGAGCTCTGGCATCTTCATTGAGCTCACTGTTCCCCTGCAGTTGTTCTTTCCCCAGTAGCTGTTCCTTGTTCTCCTTTCTCTCTGGAAACTCTTTCTGTGCATACACAGATTTCTGTTCAGCCAGAGACTTGAAGAGACTTCTGTGTGTATTCCTAGAGCTCCTTTTCTCCACAAATACTTTCTCATTATTACCTAACCTAGAAAATCTCGGTTTTATTAGTAAACAAAACTCCAGTCTCTCTCCCCAGTTTAGCAAGACTGCTGTGGAATGCTTTGGTTAAAACTCTTTGCCCTTAAGTCTAGGAAGGGTAATTATGGGGTTGATCTTATTTGTTTCCCTTTCTAAACTATCTCAGGTTGTACTGTCTGCTGTCCAACATGTGCAAACAGTTTTTCCATATTATTCATACTCACTTATGGCAAGAGGCCAGTTTTTGTCAGACATGCATTTTTTTGTCCATGTACCTGCCCATTTTAATCACCACATCTGTTTACTTCCTGACTCTCATCTGCATTCCTGCTTTTACTCTGCCTGACAACCCATATCCCTTCAGAAAACTGGTGCTTAGAACCCAGTGTGTTCATACAGGCTAGTACTCATATATAAATATGTGCACTCATTTCTATTTTCTTCTTCTTCTTCTTCTTCTTCTTCTTCTTCTTCTTCTTCTTCTTCCTCTTCCTCTTCCTCTTCTTCTTCCTCCTCCTCCTCTTCCTCTTCCTCTTCTTCTTCTTCTTCCTCTTCTTCTTTTCTTCTTCTTCTTCTTTTTTTTTTTTGAGATTGAGTCTTGCTCTGTCACCCAGGCTGGAGTGCAGTGGCATGTTCTCGGCTCACAGCAAACTCTGAATCCCAGGCTCAAGTGCTTCTCCTGCCTCAGCCTCCCAAGTAGTTGGAATTACAGGTACCCACCACCATGACCGGCTAATTTTTTAATTTTTCGTAGAGATGGGGTTTTGCCATGTTAGCCAGGCTGGTCTTGAACTCCTGACCTCTGGTGATCTGCCCGTCTTGGCCTCCCAAAGTGCTGGGATCACAGGCCCGAGCCACTGCACCCAGCCTGAATTTGTTACTTCTGATTCGTGTCAAAAATGACAAACACAAATTTCACTTCAGGAAATGGAGGATAGAATGATAGATTTGCATCGTTGAAAGACTGCATGGACCTTTAGTGGGCATTGTGGAATGATACTTTGTCTCAGCATTTGGTCATTTGATCTCCTTAGCTTTACATTAATGAGACTTCACCACCTCCATATATCCTGCTGCTTCCATCAAATTGTTATGAAAGATAGCAATCCTAAAACTTCTCTTCATTCAGACCTTTTGCTCAAAAGGAAGTTTCCTGAGCCATTTTGCTACAAACTCTGAGTCTATGAGAAATTTGGACCTAGGAAGTGAGCTTGTAGCATGGGCCAGCTAAGAGAAATTTTAGTTGACTATTGTTCCTTTTATGGCTAACATGATAGACATACGCATTTGGATAGTATAATGGGATCCTCCGATGCCAATGTGGTGTCATAGACGACCAAGACTGACATGTTCTTCCTGTGATAGTGGTGGAGAGTGTGCCTCGATAACTCTGTCCATCACCTCGGTAGCAGTCCTGGACCCCAGGGCTGTTTTCAGTTGGTGCTGAAATTAAAAGAGAAAATCAAGCTCAGTATTGCCTAGAAAAGGGAAACGTGAAAAAAATTATGACACACAAAGTGGAATAATCTGAGGATTAACAATTTACACTCTTCTATATTAGCATGCAAATTGAAATGTAGAATAAAAATACAAATAGACTTATAGGATTCTAGAAATTTAATAAGTAGTCATAAATATTTTAATTCAACCCTGGAAAACAAACAAACAAAGAAACAAACAAAAAACAGATCAGAGTGCCTATACTTCAAAATTACACTCATGTGAATGGTCTTTTGCTTACACCTCTTCTGGGTGTTCATGAGAACAAGGCAGGAGACCAGGGTGCCATGCATCAAGCTGTGCAGGCTATAGGTGGTGATTGGCTGTTAGTGGGGGTATACATGAAACCCTTGCACACTAGACCACTGCTCCTCCAAAGCAAAAGCCTTCAGATTCTGGGGTGTGGGGCAGAAAAGGATCTTGCATCTAGGACTTGTAGGTAAAGACACATTGCCTCTCAGGGAGAAGGAGTACAGGCCAAAATTTTATAGCCTAGGAGGGGAGACAGGGAATCTTGGGCCCAGGATCCCTCATTACAAGAAAGCTGACATCCACTACTCTTCTTCTCAAAAAACAACGGAGATAAATGTTCCATGAGAAGCAGGGACGAGAACACTGAGAAATCCCTTCCCTCAAATCCTAGGTGTGGAAAGCATGCCCAAGATGAAGGTAGGCTGGGGAGATAAACAATTCGGTGACTATGTACTGCTTCAAAGTCTCAGGACAATACGGATCTAATGAAGTCATGTTAGGTTTCTCAAGAACAACAGCCCCCAAAATGGCATTCCTTCAAAATGGTAAAGCTGAAGACTGCAATAAACACTGCCTACTTGAAGAAAGGGCTGGACAGGCTTAGGAGCTTGGTATATCTTCACAAGTTTGGCAGGATGTTAGAATATCCATCTTGGCTAGGACACTAATATGATTCGTTTGATAACAGGGAAGTGATAAATCCAGTGTCCTAGAGGGTCTGTCCCCCTTTTAAAGACACCATCCCTCACAAGGCACTCAACATCCCAGCTCTGGTCCCCCCAGAGAAGGCACTGAAGCTTCCTTCCCATTGGCTGTCCATGACTTCACCTTCGACTTCCTGTGCAGCATGGAAGGTTTCTGCATCACAAAGATTTTGCAAATCTTTTTATCCCAATGTCCGAGGGTGTGGTTGTCTGACTGCAGGCTTCTTACCTTCTTCAGAAGGAACCTCTGTGCTTGGAACTGGGACCACCGTGGGATTTGTGAGGACAGTTGATTCCATCACTGGACATTGCGTCAGGTTGCAGTACTCCCATCTGACACTGGGATCCATGGTATAACACCAAGGGCGAATCTCAGCATCTGGATTCCTGCAGTAGTTCCTGGTCAGGCCACTGCAAATTCCAAAACAATACAGGTCACCAGAGATTGGAGAAGATACAGCACCACCTGGCACCCTCTATGTTTTCTTGTAACAAAGTGTAAACAAGCAAATTTGAAATATTCTCACTAAAGTCCCATAACACTCACAAATGGTCCTCAACTTCTAAACAACTGTCAACATTTCAAAGACAGATTATGATTCTTATTGTAACACATTCAAAGTAATCTATGCTTTATAAGAAAACTGAGAGAAAACATCAATGTGTACCAGAAAGGATCAGAATATCCTCCTTCTACCTTCTGCCAAATACATTCCTTTGGATTAACTGAGAGGGATTTTGAAGTGTGTCTTGGAGATTGTTTCACGCACATACAAATGTTTATCTGTCAGGCTGTCTGTAAGTCTCTCTATAAAACTGCATGATCTATTCAGTGTTTGATTTGCTGATTTGTTATTTACCTAAGGAATCCATCCACATGATCTACATTCATGAATTTATTTACATACAGTTGATCTCAATAACTACTTCTCAGCTTTCACACCTGGAGGATGCTATAGCAATGGCACCTCTCTCCTGTTACTCATGATGGTGATGGATATGCTCCCTCCTTGGTCTGTCATCTGTTTAGCCAGACTTTGGCCAATCATATAGACTTTTCAAAGAACCTAACTTTCTGTTTCATGGATTTACTCCTTTGTTCGTCTATTTTCTTGTCCACTGAATGTCATTGGTTTGGACTATTTTCTTCCATCCTCTTTCCTTGTGCCTTATTTGCTTTTCCTTGCCTAGATATTTAAGCTGTGGTCTTAGATCAACAGCTGTCAAAGCTGTTGTTCATAGGAACCCCCATTTTTTCTTCTTAGCTTTGAATTGGGGCAATTTAACTATGATGTATCCCAGTAAATCATAGAGTTTTGCTCTTTAAAATTCTATACCTGAGTCATTTAGCTTCTTGACTATGAGTTTCTTGTTTTCTGTATATTTGGCATGTTGCGAGCCATCATCGCTTCAAGTATAATGTCTGTCATGATATCTTTTTCTTCTCCTTCTGTGACTTGCCTAACACATATATTAAATGTGTGGATTTTTCCTAGATGCCCTTGAGGCTCTGTTGATTAATAGGTTCAGTCTTTGTGTGTGTGTGTGTGTGTGTGTGTGTGTGTGTGTGTGTTTCTGTCTGTCTGTTGGTCTGTCTGTCTGTCCTGTGATTTGTGTAGCTCCTATTGAATTATTTTCTAGGTCACCTTTCCTACCGTAATGTCTAAAGTGATGATAAGGCCATCCAGTGAGTTCTTCATTAGAGATGTACCTTTTCTCAGTTCTTTAATTTTCATTTGGCTCTCCGATTCTTTTCTTTTCTCTTGCTATTCTGCTTTTGTTTCTCTCATGGTCAGCTTTTGCTGACATTTTCCTGAAACACAGTTCTCAGAGGTGCATTTTAAATGTTCTCACCAATGTCATCAATTCTATAATTTCTGGGCCTGTTTGTGTTGAGTGATTTTTTCTCCCAGTTATGTATCACAGTGAAAGCTTCTTGTGTCTCTATTAAATTTTTAAATAGAAGTAACGCAATAGGAATGCCATATAACTGAGCAACTTGTATTTGTCCCTTGCCTCTAAGGGGGGTTGAGTTTTTTTTCTTGTGGAATGCAGTTAATTTACTTGGAGATCATTTGGATCCTTTTAGACTGGCTTGGAAGAAGGGTTGTTGGAGTTTTTCTGGAGTCACCTTGATTCTAGGAATAAGATGATCCCAATCCCAAAATACAGCTTTCTTTGGTCTCTACTGAATGCCCAAAATGTAGTGATGTGTTTCTCCTCTGAGTGGTCAGAATTCAAACATCCCCCAGTGCTATGTGAGCTCTGGCATCTCCATTGAGCTCACTGTTCCCCTGCAGTTGTTCTTTCCCAAGTAGCTTTTCTTTGTTGTTCTTTCTTTATGGAAACTCTCCCCGTGCATACGCAGCTTTGTATTTAGCCAAAGCCTTGAGGAGACTTCTGTGTGTATTCCTGGAGCTCCTTTCCTCCACAAATCCCTTCTCATTCTTAGCCAGCCTAGAACACATCAGCTGCCTGAGGCATCACAGACTCCAGTCTCTCTCCTCAGTTAAGCAAGACTGCTGTGGTCAGCTGGGCTCCATCTGCTTGTCCTTCAATCCAACACGGTGTCCAGGAAGGAAGACAGGTTAATGATGAAGTTGATCTCCTTTGATTCCCTTTCTCAGTTCTCTCAAGCCTACCATATCTGTTGTCCAACCTGTGAAAACTGTTTTCTCATGTATTTGATAGTCCTTCATGGCAGAAAGGCTGGCATAGCCAGACATGGGTTTCTGTCCATCTTCCTGAATGTGTAACTCTTCAGCATCTCTATACTTCCTGACTCTCAGCTGCCTTCCTACTTTTGCCCCTCATGGGCTGGCAACACATAGCTTTTCAGACACCTTGTTCTCAGAACCCAATGTGTTTATACAGGTTAGAGGAGAAAGTGATCGGAAGATCTCTAAGTCAATATAGATATCCTTCACTTGTTACCCAAGACAAACATGGCAAACACAACCTTCACTCCAGGGCTTGGAGATTAGAATGACAGAATTCCCTGGTTGAACTATTGCACTGGTCTTTAGTGGGCAGTGTGGAATGGTGCTATATCTAAGCACATGGTCATATGTTCTTCTGAGCTTTCTATTCATGAGACCTCACCACCTCCAAGTATCCTCCTACTTCTATCAACTATGAGAAAAGAGAGCTGGCCTGACATTTCTCTCCTCTCAGACCCTGTGCCCAAAGCAAGAAGCCTGAGACATTCTGTCCAACGTTCTGGGTCTGAGAGAAATTGGGTCATAAGAAGTTAGCTGGAAGCATGGCTCTTCCAGGAGAAATTTAAGTGGGTGGCTGTTTCTCTTGGGAGAAAACTCAAAGACGTACCCATTTGGGTAGTATTCTGTGGTTCTCTGATGCCAGTGTGGTGTCATAGAGGACCAAGACTGACATGTCCTTCCTGTAACAGTGGTGGAGAATGAGCCTCGATAACTCTGTCCATCACCATGGTAGCAGTCCTGGACCCCGGGGCTTTGCTCCGTTGGTGCTGAAATTCAAAGAGGAGAAATCAAACTGAGTAATTTCCAGAACACAGAAGCATGAGAAAAAAATCCATGATAGAAACAGGACATCATCTCTGAAAATGACGACCATGCTCTGTTCTACATTAGTAGGCAGATGGACATGCCAATAACAAAGCTCAAAGATTCATAGCATTCTGGAACTTCAATGAGTTTTTAGAAAGATTTTCTTTAAAACCTGGGCACCAAAGGACAGATCAGAGTGCCTATCAGTCAAAATTGCACTAATGTGCCTGTTCTTTGGCAAAGATCTCTTTTGGGTATTCCTGAGAACAAGGCAGGAGACCAGAGTGCCATGCATCAGGCGGTGCAGGCTGTAGGTGGTGATTGTCAGTGGGGGCAGACATGAAACCGTCACACATTTCTCCAGAGCACTGATCCTCCAAAGCCAAAGCCTTAAGTTTCTGGAAGATGGGGTGGGAAGTGGTCCTGCATCTAGGACTTCCAGGCAAGGACACATTGTCTCTCAGAGAGGGGTACTGGCCAAAATTTTATTCCTTTGGAGGGACGGCGGGAAATCTTGGGCCCAGGATCCTGCATTGCAACAAAGTAGACATCCACTACTCTTCTTCACAAATAGCAACACAGATACGTATTCCATGAGAAGGAGGGGCAAGAACACTAAGAAATCCCTTCCATCAAAGCCTAGGTGTGCAGCACCTGCCTAAGATTAAGGTAGACAGGGAGATGGAGCATTTGCTGGCTATGTACTGTTACCTAGACCCAGGAGGATATGGAACTAAGTAAAGTCATATCAGGTTTCTCAAGGATGACAGACTCAAAAACCACATTCCTCTGAAACTGCAAAGCTGAAGTTTGCAATGAGTACTGTCTACTTGAAGAAATACCAGGAAAGGCTCATGATGAGCTTGGTAAATCAACACAAATTTGGCAGGATGTTAGAATATCCATTTTCACTAGGACACTGAAATAATCTGTTGAATAACCAGGGGAGTGGTAAATCCAGTGCCCTAGAAGATCTGCACGCTTCCTAAAGACACCACCCTGTCACGGGGTGCCAAAAATCTCAGCCCTGGTTCCCCCAGAGAAGGCGCTGAGGCTTCCTTCCCATTGGCTGACCCTGAGTCCACATTCAAATTCCCGTGCAGCATGGAAGGCTTCTGTATCACTAAGATTTTGCAACTCTTTTTATTCCAACGTCCAAGGTGTGGTTGTCTGACCAGAGACTTCTTACCTTGTTCAGAAACAGCCATGGATGTCGCAAGGACACTTGATTCTGTCACTGGACATTGTGTCAGGTTGCAGTACTCCCATCTGACATTGGGATCCATGGTATAACACCAAGGGCTAATCTCAGCATCTGGATTCCTGCAGTAGTTCCTGGTCAGGCCACTGCAAATTACAAAACAATACAGTTCACCAGAGATGGGAGAAGATACAAGGGCACCAGACATCCTCTACATTTTGTTGTAACAAAGTGGTAAAAAGCGACTTTGAAATATTCTCACTAAAGGTCCCATAACAATCACAAATCGTCCTCATTTCTAAACAACTGTGAACATTTCAAAGACAGATTATCATTCTTATAGTAACACATCCAAACTCGTCTATACTCCATAAGAAAACCGAGAGAAAATATCAATGTGTACAAGAAAGGATCAGAATACCCTCCTTCCACCTTCTGCCAAATATGTTACTTTGGATTAACTGAGAGATTTTGAAGTGTGTCTTGTAGATTGTTTTATGCATGTACAAATGTTTCTCTGTCTGGCTATCTGTATGTCTTTCTATAGGAGTACCCAATCTATTCAGTATCTGGTTTGCTGATTTGTTGTTTACCTAAGGAATCGATCCACATGATCTACATTCATGAATTTATTCACATACAGTTTTTCTTGATATCTTCTTGTCAGCTTTCAGACCTGGAGTATGGTATAGCAATGGCTCCTCTCCCCTGTTACTTCAAATGGTAATGGTTGTACTCCCTCCTTGGTCTGTCGTCTGTTTAGCCAGACTGTGGTCAATCACATGGATCTTTTCAAAGAACCAACTTTCTGTTTCACGGATTTACTCCTTTGTTGGTCTATTTTCTTGTTCACTGAATGTCATCGGTTTGGACTATTTCCATCCATCCCCTTTCCTTGTGTCTTATTTGCTTTTCCTTGCCTAGATATTTAAGCTGTGGTCTTAGATCAACTGTCAAAATGTTTGTTCATAGGAACCCCCTTTTTTTCTTCTTAGCTTTGAAATCAGACAATTTAACTATGATGTACTCCGGTAAATCAGAGTTTTGCTCTTTAAAAATCTATACCTGAGTCATTGAGCTTCATGACTGTGAATTTCTCATTTTCTGTATGTTTGGAAATTTGTCAGCCATCATGGCTTCAAGTATAACTTCCGTCACAGTATCTTTTTCCTCTCTTTCTGTGACTTGCCTAACACATATATTAAATGTGTAGATGTTTTCCTAGATGTCCTTGAGGCTCTGTTGATTAATTGGTTCAGTCATTGTGTGTATGTGTATTTGTGTCTGTCTGTCTGTCTTGCGGTTTGTCTAGCTTTAATTGAATCATTTTCTCGTTCACCTTTTCCTACCATAATAGCTAAAGTGATTATAAGGCCATCCAGTGAATTCCTCATTACAGATATACCTTTTCTCAGTTTTTAAATTTCCATTTGGCTCTTCAATTCTTTTCTTTTCTGATATTATGCATTCATTTCTCTCATGGTCAGCTTTTGCTGACATTTTCCTGAAACACAGTTCTCAGAGGTGCATTTTAAATGTTCTTGCCAATGCCATAATTTCTATTATTTCTGGGCCTATTTGTGTTGAGTGATTTTTCTCCCAGTTATGGATCACAGTGAAAACTTCTTTTGTGTCTAGTAAATTTTTAAGTGGAAGTTGCACTCTGGGGATGTTATATAACTGAGAAACTTGTATTCGTTCCTTACCTCTAAGGAGGGTTGAGTTTACTTTTTTCTGGAAGGCAGTTAATTTACTTGGAAATCATTTGGATCCTTTTAGACTGGCTTGGAAGAAGGGTTGCTGGAGTGTTTCTGGAGTCACCTTATTTCTAGGAATCCGAAGATCCTACTCCCAAATTATGGCTTTCTTTGACCTCTACTGAATGCCCAAGATGTTCAGTGAGGTGTCTCTCCTCTGAGTGGTCAGAACTCAAATATCCCCCAGTGCTATGTGAGCTCTAGCATCTCCATTGAGCTCACTGTTCCCTTGCAGTTGTTCTTTCCCCAGTAGCTTTTCTTTATTGTTCTTTCTTTGTGAAAACTCTCCTTGTGCATACGCAGCTTTGTATTTAGTCAAAGCCTTGAGAAGACTTCGGTGTGTATTCTTGGAGCTCCTTTCCTCCACAAATCCCCTCTCATTCTTAGCCAGCCTAGAATACGTCAGATGCCTGAGGCATCACAAACTCCAGTCTTTCTCCTCAGTTAAGCAAGACTGCTGTGGTCAGCTGGGCTCCATCTGCTTGCCCTTCAAGGGTCTCCAGGAAGGATGCCAGGGACATGATAGGGTTGATCTCCTTTGATTCCCTTTCTGAATTTTCTCAGGCCTGTCATGTCTGTTGTCCAACCTATGAAAACACTTTTCCTATGTATTTGATAGTCCTTCATGGCAGAAACGCTGACGTGGTCAGAACTGGGTTTCTGTCCATCTTCCTGCATGTGTAACTCTTCAGAATCTTTATACTTCCTGACTCTCAGCTGCCTTCCTACTTTTGCTCCTCATGTGCTGGCAACACATAGCTCTTCAGATACCTTGTTCTCAGAATCCAGTGTGTTTGTACAGGTTAGAGTCAACATAGATATCCTTTACTTGTTGCCCAAGATGAACATGGCTAATACGACCTTCACTTCAGGACTTGGAGATTAGAATGACAGAAATCCCTGGTTGAACTATTGCACTGGTCTTTAGTGGGCATTGTGGAATGGTGCTATTTCTAAGCACGTGGCCATGTGTCTTGAGCTTTCTATTCATGAGAACTCACCACCTTCAAATATCCTCCTACTTCTGTCAACTATGAGAAAAGAGAGCTGGCCTGACATTTCTCTCCTTTCAGACACTGTGCCTGAAGAAAGAAGCCTGAGACATTCTACCCAACCTTCCAGATCTGAGATAAATTTGTCATAAGAAGTTAGTTGGAAGCATGGCCCTTCCAAGAGAAATGTAAGGGGGCTGCTGTCTGTCTTTGAAGAAAACTCGAGGACGTACCCATTTGGATAATATTCTGTTGTCCTCTGATGCCAGTGTGGTGTCATAGAGGACCAAGACTGACATGTCCTTCCTGTGACAGTGGTAGAGAATGAGCCTCGATAACTCTGTCCATCACCATGGTAGCAATCCTGGACCCCGGGGCTTTGCTCCGTTGGTGCTGAAATTCAAAGAGGAGAAATCAAGCTGAGTAATTTCTAGAACACAGAAGCATCAGAAGAAATCTGTGACTGAAACAGGATCATTGTCTCTGAGAAAGACTACCATGCTCTGTTCTGTACTAGCAGGCAGATGGACATACTAATAATAAAACCCAAAGATTCATAGCATTCTAGAACTTTAACGAGTTCTTAGAAAGATTTCCTTTAAAACACGAGCACCAAAGGAAGGATCAGAGTGCCTATCAGTCAAAATTGCACTCATGTGCATGCTCTTTAATATAGACATCTTCTGGGTGTTCCTGAGAATAAGGCAGGAAACTAGACTGCTATGCATCAGGCTGTGCAGGTTGTAGGTGGTGATTGACTGTCAGTGGGGACAGACATGAAACCGTCACACATTTCCCTAGACTGCTGATCCTCCAAAGCCAAAGCCTTCAGCTTCTTGAAGATGGGGCAGGAAGCGGTCCTGCATCTAGGACTCGTGGGCAAAGACAAATTGTCTCTCAGAGACGGCTACTGGCCAAAATTTTATTCCCTTGGAGGGATGGCTGGTATCTTTGGCCCAGGATTCTGCATTGCAACAAAGTAGATATCCACTACTCTTCTTCTCAAAGACCAACACAGATATATGTTACATGAGAAGGAGGGGCAAGAACACTGAGAGATCCCTCCCATCAAAGCCTAGTTGTGCAGGACTGGCTTAAGATGGAGATGGGGGGAGGAGCCAAGATGGCCAAATAGGAACAGCTCTGGTCTACAGCTCCCAGCGTGAGCAACGCAGAAGACGGGTGATTTCTGCATTTCCATCTGAGGTACCGGGTTCATCTCACTAGGGAGTGCCAGACAGTGGGCGCAGGTCAGTGGGTGCGTGCACCGTGCACGAGCCAAAGCAGGGCGAAGCATTGCCTCACTTGGGAAGCGCAACGGGTCAGGGAGTTCCCTTTCCAAGTCAAAGAAAGGGGTGATGGACGCACCTGGAAAATCGGGTCACTCCCACCTGAATATTGTGCTTTTCGGACCAGCTTAAAAAACAGCGCACCACGAGATTATATCCTGCACCTGGCTCAGAGGGTCCTACGCCCAGGGAGTCTTGCTGATTGCTAGCACAGCAGTCTGAGATCAAACTGCAAGGCGGCAGCGAGGCTGGGGGAGGGACACCCGCCATTGCCCTGGCTTGCTTAGGTAAACAAAGCAGCCAGGAAGCTCGAACTGGGTGGAGCCCACCACAGCTCAAGGAGGCCTGCCTGACTCTCTAGGCTCCACCTCTGGGGGCAGGGCACAGACAAACAAAAAGCAGTAACCTCTGCAGACTTAAATGTCCCTGTCTGACAGATTTGAAGAGAGCAGTGGTTCTCCCAGCACACAGCTGGAGATCTGAGAACGGGCAGACTGCCTCCTCAAGTGGGTCACTGACCCCTGACCCCTGAGCAGCCTAACTGGGAGGCACCCCCCAGCAGGGGCACACTGACACCTCACACAGCAGGGTATTCCAACAGACCTGCAGCTGAGGGTCCTGTTTGTTAGAAGGAAAACTAACAAACAGAAAGGACATCCACACCAAAAACCCATCTGTACATCGCCATCATCAAAGACCAAAAGTAGATAAAACCACAAAGATGGGGAAAAAACAGAACAGAAAAACTGGAAACTCTAAAATGCAGAGTGCCTCTCCTCCTCCAAAGGAACGTAGTTCCTCACCAGCAACGGAACAAAGCTGGATGGAGAATGACTTTGACGAGCTGAGAGAAGAAGGCTTCAGAAGATCAAATTACTCTGAGCTAAGGGAGGACATTCAAACCAAAGGCAAAGAAGTTGAAAACTTTGAAAAAAATTTAGAAGAATGGATAACTAGAATAACCAATACAGAGAAGTCCTTAAAGGAGCTGATGGAGCTGAAAACCAAGGCTCGAGAACTACGTGAAGAATGCAGAAGCCTCAGGAGCCGATGCGATCAACTGGAACAAAGGGTATCAGCGATGGAAGATGAAATGAATGAAATGAAGCGAGAAGGGAAGTTTAGAGAAAAAAGAATAAAAAGAAATGAACAAAGCCTCCAAGAAGTATGGGACTATGTGAAAAGACCAAATCTACGTCTGATTGGTATACCTGAAAGTGATGGGGAGAATGGAACAAAGTTGGAAAACACTCTGCAGTATATTATCCAGGAGAACTTCCCCAATCTAGCAAGGCAGGCCAACGTTCAGATTCAGGAAATACAGAGAACGCCACAAAGATACTCCTCGAGAAGAGCAACTCCAAGACACATAATTGTCAGATTCACCAAAGTTGAAATGAAGGAAAAAATGTTAAGGGCAGCCAGAGAGAAAGGTCAGGTTACCCTCAAAGGGAAGCCCATCAGACTAACAGCGGATCTCTTAGCAGAAACCCTACAAGCCAGAAGAGAGTGGGGGCCAATATTCAACATTCTTAAAGAAAAGAATTTTCAACCCAGAATTTCATATCCAGCCAAACTAAGCTTCATAAGTGAAGGAGAAATAAAATCCTTTACAGACAAGCAAATGCTGAGAGATTTTGTCACCACCAGGCCTGCCCTACAAGAGCTCCTGAAGGAAGCGCTAAACATGGAAAGCAACAACCAGTAGCAGCCACTGCAAAATCATGCCAAAATGTAAAGACCATCGAGACTAGGAAGAAACTGCATCAACTAACGAGCAAAATCACCAGCTAACATCATAATGACAGGATCAAATTCACACATAACAATATTAACTTTAAATTTAAATGGACTAAATGCTCCAATTAAAAGGCACAGACTGGCAAATTGGATAAAGAGTCAAGACCCATCAGTGTGCTGTATTCAGGAAACCCATCTCACGTGCAGAGACACACATAGGCTCAAAATAAAAGGATGGAGGAAGATCTACCAAGCAAATGGAAAACAAAAAAAGGCAGGGGTTGCAATCCTAGTCTCTGATAAAACAGACTTTAAACCAACAAAGATCAAAAGAGACAAAGAAGGCCATTACATAATGGTAAAGGGATCAATTCAACCAGAAGAGCTAACTATCCTAAATATATATGCACCCAATACAGGAGCACCCAGATTCAGAAAGCAAGTCCTGAGTGACCTACAAAGAGACTTAGACTCCCACACGTTAATAATGGGAGACTTTAACACCCCACTGTCAACATTAGACAGATCAACGAGACAGAAAGTCAACAAGGATACCCAGGAATTGAACTCAGCTCTGCACCAAGCAGACCTAATTGACATCTATAGAACTCTCCACCCCGAAATCAACAGAATACACATTTTTTTCAGCACCACACCACACCTATTCCAAAATTGACCACATACTTGGAAGTAAAGCTCTCCTCAGCAAATGTAAAAGAACAGAAATTATAACAAACTGTCTCTCAGACCACAGTGCAATCAAACTAGAACTCAGGATTAAGAATCTCACTCAAAACCGCTCAACTACATGGAAACTGAACAACCTGCTCCTGAATGACTACTGGGTACATAACAAAATGAAGGCAGAAATAAAGATGTTCTTTGAAACCAACGAGAACAGACACAACATACCAGAATCTCTGGGATGCATTCAAAGCAGTGTGTAGAGGGAAATTTATAGCACTAAGTGTCCACAAGAGAAAGCAGGAAAGATCCAAAATTGACACCCTAACATCACAATTAAAAGAACTAGAAAAGCAAGAGCAAACACATTCAAAAGCTAGCAGAAGGCAAGAAATAACTAAAATCAGAGCAGAACTGAAGGAAATAGAGACACAAAAAACCCTTCAAAAAATTAATGAATCCAGGAGCTGGTTTTTTGAAAGGATCAACAAAATTGATAGACTGCTAGCAAGACTAATAAAGAAAAAAAGAGAGAAGAATCAAATAGACACAATAAAAAATGATAAAGGGGATATCACCACCGATCCCACAGAAATACAAACTACCATCAGAGAATACTACAAACACCTCTACGCAAATAAACTAGAAAATCTAGAAGAAATGGATAAATTCCTCAACACATACACTCTCCCAAGACTAAACCAGGAAGAAGTTGAATCTCTGAATAAACCAATAACAGGATCTGAAATTGTGGCAATAATCAATAGCTTACCAACCAAAAAGAGTCCAGGACCAGATGGATTCACAGCCGAATTCTACCAGAGGTACAAGGAGGAACTGGTACCGTACATTCCTTTTGAAACTATTCCAATCAATAGAAAAAGAGGGAATCCTCCCTAACTCATTTTATGAGGCCAGCATCATTCTGCTACCAAAGCCAGGCAGAGACACAACAAAAAAAGAGTATTTTAGACCAATATTCTTGATGAACATTGATGCAAAAATCCTCAATAAAATACTGGCAAAACGAATCCAGCAGCACATCAAAAAGCTTATCCACCATGATCAAGTGGGCTTCATCCCTGGGATGCAAGGCTGGTTCAATATACGCAAATCAATAAATGTAATCCAGCATATAAACAGAGCCAAAGACAAAAACCACATGATTATCTCAATAGACGCAGAAAAAGCCTTTGACAAAATTCAACAACCCTTCATGCTAAAAACTCTCAATAAATTAGGTATTGATGGGACATATTTCAAAATAATAAGAGCTATCTATGACAAACCCACAGCCAATATCATACTGAATGGGCAAAAACTGGAAGCATTCCCTGTGAAAACTGGCACAAGACAGGGATGCCCTCTCTCACCACTCCTATTCAACATAGTGCTGGAAGTTCTGGCCAGGGCAATTAGGCAGGAGAAGGAAATAAAGGGTATTCAAGTAGGAAAAGAGGAAGTCAAATTGTCCCTGTTTGCAGACGACATGATTGTATATCTAGAAAACCCCATTGTCTCAGCCCAAAATCTCCTTAAGCTGATAAGCAACTTCAGCAAAGTCTCAGGATACAAAATCAATGTACAAAAATCACAAGCATTCTTATACACCAATAACAAACAGAGAGCCAAATCATGAGTGAACTTCCATTCACAATTGCTTCAAAGAGAATAAAATACCTAGGAATCCAACTTACAAGGGATGTGAAGGACCTCTTCAAGGAGAACTACAAACCACTGCTCACTGAAATAAAAGAGGATACAAACAAATGGAAGAACATTCCATGCTCGTGGGTAGGAAGAATCAATATCGTGAAAATGGCCATACTGCCCAAGGTAATTTACAGATTCAATGCCATCCCCATAAAGCTACCAATGACTTTCTTCACAGAATTGGAAAAAACTACTTTAAGGTTCATATGGAACCAAAAAAGAGCCCACATTGCCAAGTCAGTCCTAAGCCAAAAGAACAAAGCTGGAGGCATCCCACTACCTGACTTCAAACTATACTACAAGGCTACAGTAACCAAAACAGCATGGTACTGGTACCAAAACAGAGATATAGATCAATGGAACAGAACAGAGCCCTCAGAAATAATGCCGCATATCTACAACTATCTGATCTTTGACAAACCTGAGAAAAACAAGCAATGGGGAAAGATTCCCTATTTAATAAATGGTGCTGGGAAAACTGGCTAGCCATATGTAGAAAGCTGAAACTGGATCCCTTCCTTACACCTTATACAAAAATCAATTCAAGATGGATTAAAGACTTAAACGTTAGACCTAAAACCATAAAAACCCTAGAAGAAAACCTAGGCATTAGCATTCAGGACATAGGCATGGGCAAGGACTTCCTGTCCAAAACACCAAAAGCAATGGCAACAAAAGACAAAATTGACAAATGGGATCTAATTAAACTAAAGAGCTTCTGCACAGCAAAAGAAATTACCATCAGAGTGAACAGGCAACCTACAAAATGGGACAAAATTTTTGCCACCTACTCATCTGACAAAGGGCTAATATCCAGAATCTACAATGAACTCAAACAAATTTACAAGAAAAAAACAAACAACCCCATCAAAAAGTGGGCGAAGGACATGAACAGACACTTCTCAAAAGAAGACATTTATGCAGCCAAAAGACACATGAAAAAATGCTCACCATCACTGGCCATCAGAGAAATGCAAATCAAAACCACAATGAGATACCATCTCACACCAGTTAGAATGGCAATCATTAAAAAGTCAGGAAACAACAGGTGCTGGAGAGGATGTGGAGAAATAGGAACACTTTTACACTGGTGGTGGGACTGTAAACTAGTTCAACCATTGTGGAAGTCAGTGTGGCGATTCCTCAGGGATCTAGAACTAGAAATACCATTTGACCCAGCCATCCCATTACTGGGTATATACCCAAAGGACTATAAATCATGCTGCTATAAAGACACATGCACACGTATGTTTATTGTGGCATTATTCACAATAGCAAAGACTTGGAACCAACCCAAATGTCCAACAATGATAGACTGGATTAAGAAAATGTGGCACATATACACCATGGAATACTATGCAGCCATAAAAAATGATGAGTTCATGTCCTTTGTAGGGACATGGATGAAATTGGAAATCATCATTCTCAGTAAACTATCGCAAGAACAAAAAACCAAACACCGCATATTCTCACTCATAGGTGGGAATTGAACAATGAGATCACATGGACACAGGAAGGGGAATATCACACTCTGGGGACTGTGGTGGGGTGGGGGGAGGGGGGAGGGATAGCATTGGGAGATATACCTAATGCTAGATGACGAGTTAGTGGGTGCAGTGCACCAGCATGACACATGTATACATATGTAACTAACCTGCACAATGTGCACATGTACCCTAAAACTTAAAGTATAATTAAAAAAAAAAAAAAGATGGAGATAGGCCAGAACGATGGAGCATTTGTTGGCTATGTACTGCTACCTGGACCCAGAAGTATATGGAACTAAGAAAAGTCATATTAGGTTTCTCAAGGATGACAGACTCAAAAACCGCATTCCTCCGAAACCGCAAAGCCAAAGATGCAATGAACACTGACTACTTGAAGAAATACCATGAAAGGCTTATCATGAGCTTGGTAAATCTTCACAAATTTGGCAAAATGTTAGAATATTCTTCTGGCTAAGACACTAAAATGATCCTTTGAATAACCAGGAGAGTGGTAAGTCCAGTGCCCTAGAGGGTCTGCACCCTTCCTATAGATACCACCCTTTCACAGGGTACCAAACATCACAGCTCTGGTTCTCCCAGAGAAGGCGCTGAGTGTTCCTTCCCAGTGGCTGACGCTGAGTCCACATTCTACTTGGGATTGTGTGAGCATGGAAGGCTTCTATATCACTAAGATTTTGCAACTCTTTCCATCCCAACGTCCTAGGGTGTGGTTGTCTGGCCATAGACTTCCTACCTTCTTCAGAAGAAGCCTCTGTGCTTGGATCTGGGACCACCGTGAGAGTTGCAAGGACACTTGATTCTGTCACCAGGCATTGTGTCAGGTTGCAGTACTCCCACCTGACACTGGGATCCCTGGTGTAACACCAAGGGCGAATCTCAGCATCTGGATTCCTGCAGTAGTTCCTGGTCAGGCCACTGCAAATTTCAAAACAACACAGGTCACCAGAGATGGGAGAAGATTCAAGGGCACTTAGTGCCCTCTACATTTTGCTGTAACAAAGTGTAAAAAAGAGACTTTGAAATATTTTCACTAAAGGTCCCATAATACGCACAAATGGTCCTCAACTTCTAAACAACCACGAACATCTCAAAGACAAATTATCATTCATATTGTAACACATCCAAAGTCATCTGTGCTCCATAAGAAAACTGAGAGTAAACATCAATGTTTACTCTGTACATTGTGCAAGTTGCACTTGTACTTGTACAACTTCAATTGTACTTGTACAACTTCAATTGTACTTGTACAATTATACTCTGTACATTGTACAATGTTGTACAATGTACAAGAGGATCAGAATACCCTCCTTCCACCTTCTGTGAAATATGTTCCTCCAGATTAACTGAGATTGATTTTGAAGTGTGTCTTGTAGATTGTTTTATGCACATACAAATATTTCTCTGTCAGCCTCTCTGTATGTCTCTCTACAGGACTACACTAACTATTCAGCATCTGGTTTGTTGATTTGTTGTCTTCCTCAGGAATTGGCCCACATGATTAACATTCCTGAATTTATTCACGTACAATTGTTCTCAAAATCTTCTTTTCAGCTTTCAGAACTGGAAGATGCTATAGTAATGGCACCTCTCCTCTGTTACTCCAGATGGTGATGGTTGTGCACCCTCATTGGTCTGTCATTTGTTTAGCCAGACTGTGTTCAATCATATGGATCTTTTCAAAGAATCAACTTTCTGTTTCAAGATTTTACTCCCTTGTTGGTCTCTTTTCTTATTCACTGAATGTCACTGGTTTGGACTACTTCCTTCCATCTGCTTTCCTTGGCTCTTATTTGCTTTTTTTTTTTTCTTGTCTAGATATTTAAGCTGTGGTCTTAGATCAACAACTGTCAAAGTCTTTGTTCATAGGGGATTCCAAAAAGCTTTTCTTTTTCAAAACACAAGATGAATATTTATAGTATAAGAAACCAACACTGAGAATTTTTTTAACACACAAAGTCAAAAATTGCCCATTTTCTTAGCCATCAGAGACATGATGCCATTACATATTATGTAACTGCTGGAAAACTCCACTCTTCTCTTGTTGGAAAATGAAAGTAAAAAGGGCCAATAACATCTTACTTTTCACGTAGCAAAGTCCTTTAACCTCATGGACTGTCTCTGAAGGTACTCAAAGGTCCTCAGGTTTCTCTAGACTACACTTTGAGAATTGCAGTTTGAAATCTTGATTATTACATGCTTCTGTTTTTCCCTAAGAGCATCTAAAATTATGTAAAAGCCTAAAGACATTCACTGCATCTCCTAAGTTTGGATAAATTGTGTTATATTCTTACTCAGTTCAAAACTTTTCTAAATTCCTTAGTGATGTTTTCTTTGTCCCAAAGAGTATTTTGAAATGCACCGTATGACTCCCAAATATTTGAGAAGATGGCAAACTTCTCATTATTCATATCTCACTTTATTCTGGGAGAATAAAGTGACACACTCTGTATGACTTTAATTCTTTCAAATCTATGGAGACTTGCTGGAAGGTCGTGTGTAGAGTACACCTCAGTGAATGCTCCATGCACACTTTAATGTGTATTCGGTAGTTCGGTATAATGTTAAATAGGTCGACGTTTTTATTGAGAACAAAGATACTATGTCTAATTTTCTGCATATTTGTTCTAGCCTGTTGTGTTTGGGAAAGATTTATAACCATAGTGAGAGAATCAAGGAAATCTCTAACTCAGAGTGTGGGCTTATCTATTTCTCTCTTCAGTTGTGTCAGTTTTTCAATCATACATCACAAAAGCTCTTATTAGGGTAAAACACATTGGGCATTGCTACATATTCCTCAATGAACACTTTTTACTTCTCTATGTTTCAATGCTGGTGTGGCTCTAGGATTCACACCTGTGTGGGTGTGTGTGTGTGCACGTGTGCCATTGTGTGTATATGTGTGCAGCTATTTCTGTAGATTCTATTGAATTATTTTTCAGTTAATTTTTTCCCTGGAAACAACTAACCTGATTGGGAGACCATCCAGTGAATTTTTCATTTAAGATATACCTTTTAATAGTTCTTTAATTTGATTTGACTCTTTTATCCTTTTACTTTCCCTTGATATGATATCCGTTACATTCCATGTTTATGTTTTCTTAAATCCAGCAATGCAGTTATGATACTAATATGTCAAATTCTCATGCCATTTAAATCATTTCTGTCATTCCTGGTTCTATTTTTATTGACTGATTATTTTCCTGGTTATGGTTCACACTAAATGCTTTTTTATGTGTAGTAAAGTTATAAATTAAGGACTCACACTGTGGATATTGCATAGCTCAGCAACTTAACTTTGTTGTTCACCTGTAAAGAGGGTTGAGTTTTCTTCTAGAAGGCAGTTAATTCACTAGGACACCATTTTAATCCTTAGAGATTTGCTTTTCAGCTTTGCTAGGTTTTTTCTGGAGCTGCCTTTATTCTAGGAATATACAAAGTCTACTCATAAAGTCTGACTTTTCTGAGGTCTCTACTGAATGCCCAAGATTTTCAATGAGGTCTCTTCTCTCTAGCTGGTCAAAACTCCAATATTCCAGAGCACTATGTGAGCTCTGTCACCTTTATTAAGCTCACTGTTCCCTTGTAGTTGTTGTTCCTCAATATATGGTGTTTTTTTTGCCATATTTTCTTGTGGAAAATCTTCTATGCAAGTGCTGCTTTATGTTTAGACTAACACTTGAGGAGACTTCTATGCCTGGAGCTCCTATCCTCCACAAATCCATTCTTACTCTTAGCATGGCTAGAAAATCCTAACTACCTGAGTAATCCTAAAGTCCAATCACTCTCCTCTGTTCAGCAACATGGCTACAGTCAGCTTGGGCTCCATCTCCTTGCTCTTCAGTGCAGGAAGGGTCTCCTTGAAGAAAGCCAAGGCATTGATGGGTTGATCTCATTTTCTCCCTCTTGCAATACTCTTGGTCCTCTAGCATCTGTTGTTCAACAGGTGGAAACGGTTTTGCCATGTCTTTGGTAGTCACTTATGGCCGAAAGACTGGCCATAGACTGGTCAGATCATGGCTTCTGTCCATCTACCTGCCCCTTTTACTTTTCAGCATCGCCGCTTTGCTGACTCTCATCTGCTTTCCTGCCTTTGTTCTTCTCCTGTGGGCAGACCGTATCTCTTCAGACCACTGGTGCTCGGGACCAAGTGTGTTTGTACCCACTGAAAAAGAAGTAGATAGAAAAAGATTTCCTTCTCCATAGATGTGCACGTATCAATTCCCTGTGACCCAAGATGCAAAAGGCCAACACAACATTCACTTCAGGGACTAGAGCTTAGAATGATAGAATTCCAAGGTGAAAAGGTTGTATTAACCCTCAGCCAATGTTGTAGAAGGATACTCTAACTCTTTGGTCATTTGTCATCCCGGCTGTTTTATTAATAAGATCTCCTCAACTCCATATATCCTTCTGCTTCCATAAAACTAGGAGGAGGGAGAGCCAGCTTAAAAAATGTCTTCTCAGCCAGGCACGGTGGCTCACACCTGTAATCCCAGCACTTTGGGAGGCTGAGGCAGGCGGATCACGAGGTCAGGAGACCAAGTCTATCCTGGCTAGAACAGTGAAACCCTGTCTCTACTTAAAATACAAAAAATTAGCCGGGTGTGGTGGTGGGTGCCTGTAGTCCCAGCTGCTAGAGAGGCTGAAGCAGGAGAACGGTGTGAACCCGGGAGGCGGAGCTTGCAGTGAGCCGAGATCATGCCACTGCACTCCAGCCTGGGCAACAGAGCAAGACTCTGTCTCAAAAAAACAAAGTCTTCTCTAAGAACTTTTGCTCACAGGAAATGTTCCTCTGCATCTGAGCCAAGTTGAGTCCCGAGCAGTCACCTTGAGGCATGACTCTTCTAACAGAAACTTCCATTGGCCCTTCCTTCACTTATGGTAAAGAACAAAGACGTACGCATTTGGGTAGTTTTCTGGGGTCCGACTATGCTGGTGTGGTGTCATAGATGACCAAGCTTGGCAAGTTCTTCCTGTGACAGTGGTGGAGTATGTGCCTCGGTAACTCTGTCCATAATGGTAGTAGCAGTCCCGTACCCCGGGGGTTTCCTCAGTCGGTGCTGAAATTAAAACAGAAGACATCAAGCTTAGTATTTCCTAGAACAGAAAAATACATGAAGCCATTTATGACATAAACCAAAAAAGAGTCACTGAGATTTACAACCATTCTCTATTCTTTATTAATAGGCAAATGGACATGAGAAAACACACAAACAAACACGAAAGTAAGAGATGCCTACCATTCTAGAACTGTAGTAAGTTCTTAGAAATATTTCATGTAAAATTTAGTGGAAAAGAAATATTAGATTGCTTCTCATCGGAAACTCCACTAACATGGAAGCTCATTTCTAGGAATCTCTACAGAGTGTTCATGACGACATGGAACAGCATAGAAGAAAGGGTGGTGCATTTGGCAAAGCTGAAAAGCAAGTCTCCAAGCATTAAAATGGTTTTTTGGGGAGGAGGCAAGGACATATAAAAACCTTGCATGTGTCCCTAGATGATTGCTCAAAAAAGAAAGCATTAAACTCCTGGTGATGGGGCAGACAACAGTACTGCAGCTAAAACTGCAGGCAACACTTCACTTCTCAGGGATGAGTGGAGGCCAAAAGCTTATCACCTACAATAAGATAGGGAATCCTCTCGTGCCCAGCATAATGCATTGCAATAAAGCAAAAGTCTACTACTCTTTTTCTCCAGACCCCCCGCAGGTACAAGTTCCATCAGAAAGAGGCAAAAGCACACTAAAAAATCATTCCCTTCAAAGCTAAGAAATGCACAACCTGCCTCGGACTGAAAAAGACCTGAGAGATAGAGCTTCGGGAGCTCATGTACTACTCCACAGACCCAGGGAGATATGGAATTAATGCAACCCAGTTAGGTTGCTCAAGGATAACAGGATCGAGAGCCACATTTCTCGGAATCTGCAATGCTGAAGATTGCACTGAATGCTGTCTACTTGAAGAAATCCCTGGGAAAGTTTACTGGCTTGGAAAGACACACACATCTGACAGCATATTACAATAAGAATTTTGTCTAGGACAATGAGATAGCCCCTTTTACAATGAGGGGAGTGGTGAAGTCGAGCACCCAGAATGGTTTCCGCCCATCCTAAAGACACAGCTCGCACAGGTTGCACCAAAAATCACACCTCTGGCTCCCCCAGAGAGTGCGCTAAGGCTTCCTCCCACATGGCAGACCCAGAACCAACACACGAGAACCAGTGTAGCACTGAAGGCTTGTGCATCAGTGGGGGTATCCGTGGCTTTTCATCCCAGCATCCAAGCATGTAAATGTCTGGCACAACTTCTTACCTTGTTCAAAAAAAGCCTCTAGGCTTGGAGCCGGAATAACATTCGGAGGGATGAAGGCAGTCCATTCTGCATCTGAGCATCGTGTCAGGTTGCAGTACTCCCACCTGACACTGGGATCTGTCGTATAACACCAAGGGGCTGCCACAGGATCTGGATTTCGGCAGTAGTTCTTGATCAAGCCACTGGAAATTCCAAAAGAATACACATCACAAAAAATAGGTACATATGCAGGAACACTGTATATTTTGCTACAACAAGGTCATTACTGGTGCCTTTGAAATATTCCCAAAAGAGATACCATACAATTGCCACAATGACAAATGGCTCTCAATCTCTAATCCTCTCTGCACATTTCTCATACTTAATATATTATCACTTTTTTTAAAGAAAAAAATCTAATGCAGCACACACTTCCTAGAGACACTAAGATTATACATACATGTGGCCAAAAAGGGATCACAATATCCTCCTTCCGCCTTCTGCCCAATCCATCTCTCTGGAATAACTGGTATGGATTTTGACGTGTGTATTGTGGAATTGGTTATGCACGTACAAAAGTATCTCTATCTGTCTAGCTCTCCGTATCTCTCTGTGTAGGACTTCATATAGTAATGTGCGAGTTGGAACTAACACATAGTTCTCCAGAGAAAAAAATGACATCCAGCATGATATCCTTCCCAGGCCAGCAATCTCATTCAATGTACTCAAAATGTAGCCAAAAGGCTCTACCTTTAGCATGTAAAACCATTGCACAAAAAGTATTCCTGTCTGTCGATACCGTATCAGGTGGGTCAAGTGGGTTTCTTTCTGCAGGACTTCTCAAAGCTGCCCTGGAAACCTAGCTTTCAGGCAGGATGCAGTATCTCTAGGATGGGTTCCTGGTAAGGACTTCCTCTCCTGCTCTCAGTCCATCCTCTGCTGGCCACAGCAATTCCGGGACTGAGGGAATGGGGGATGAGTTGAAAGAACAGTGGCACTCATGGCATAAAGGGAGACAGCTGGGCAGACTATGAGGTCTGAAGAGGTCGGGCAGCTATGGAGGACCTCAGGCTGGGGAAATCTCAGAGCATTCACTCCTCCTTATGCCTCCTAAGAACATTGCTCCAACCTCTCAGAATCCTCCCATTAGTGACCTGTGGCTGCCTGGGAAAACGGGAAATGTATTATGGGCCATGGGGATCCAACACTGTCTCTCTAGAGACTCTACACATGTGACCTAGTCTCAAGCCCAGACCCTCCATTCCAGGAAGCTGGTTCAATGAGCAACTGGATGTGCTCAGAGCTTGAGTACTTGAAAGACTTCTTTTTCTTCCTTGGCTTCCCTCTTTTGGATACATGGAAAATTCTTATTATACAATATCCCTCAGAATTCAAAATTTTGTGATTGCTTTAGGATTTACAATATCCCTTTGGACCCACAAATTCAACCTTTCATTAATATCACATACCATCGTGGATAAGGTAAGAAACTTACAATGGTACACTTCCAATTATTCCCCACATGATTTAGGCTATATGTTCAAATTTTTACCTCTACATATGCTAAAGTTAAATATATTGCTATCATTTTGCTTCAAGTAGTCAACTCTCATTTTAAAAGATATAGAAATTTGATCAAGAAAATATTTTGTATTTACATCTACATTTGCCATTTGCTGGGTTCTTCATTACGTGGGCTGCAGAAAATTCCCCTCTTGAACTATTCTTCTTCTAGCTAATTTTCTTTGGGCAACATCTCTTGTTACACAAGCCTGCTGATTCCAAATTATTAGTTTTTGGTCTATTTATTTGGGGCAGTGCACAATATGCATTTATCCAACATGGATGATCTTCAAGGCATTTTATTGCTGGATGTAGCATTCTCGTTTGATCTCTTTTTTTTCTAGTTTATCATTTTAATGATATCCCCTGTTAACTGGGTTCCAGTGTTTCTGATGAGAATGCATTAGCAATTTGTATCACTGTTCTTCTGGCAAGACACAGCTCTTTTTCCTCCAGTTTCTCATGAGATGTTTCTTGTTATTATATCTTTGCCTTCTGACTGTCGAACGGTGATGTACAAAAGTGCATCATACAGTTTTGTTTTGTTTTGTTTTTTTTTGGAAATTCCCTGTCTGATTCATTCAGCTTCTTGAATCTGTGGTTTTTAATATTCTTCTTATTTGAAAAGATTTTAGCTATCCTTGCTTCCAGTATTTGTTCCTGTAGCAATCTCTCCTTCCTCTCCTTCTGTGACTTCCTACCCACATGCAGGAAATCTTTTTATATTTTCCCGCATGTCTGTGAGGATCAGTTGATTTCATTTTTTAGTATTTGTGGAGGTGTGTGTGTATGTGTGTGTGTGTGTGCATGTTTCTAAGCCTGTGCATGTGTGAGTATGTGTGTATATGTGTGTGTCGTTTGTGTATGTGTAGCTGGTTCTGTAGGTGGTATAAAATTGTTTTTCAGTTAGTTTTTACTTCTGAAACATCTCACTCAATTGGGAATTCATCCAGTAATTTTTTCATTTAAGACATACCTTCTTATACTAGTTCTTTAATTTAATTTGGCTCTTCTATACTGTTACTGTCTCTTGATATGGTATCTGCTTCATTCCATATTCATGTTTTCTTAAATCCTAAAACTCAGTTGTCATATTGATATGTCAAATTTTTTGCCATTCTAATCATTTCTGTCATTTCTAGGTCTATTTGTATTGACTGATTTTTCACCTGGTCATGGTTCATACTAAAAGCTTCTCTATGTGTAGTCAAGTTTTAAATTTAGAACTCACACTGTGAACACCACATAGCTGAGCCACTTGACTTTGTTGTTTACCTCTAAAGAGGGTTTTCCTCTCCCAGGCAGTTAATTGACTTGGAAATGATTTTAATGCTTGGAGACTTGCTTTTCAGTTTTGCCAGGGTTTGTCTAGAGCTGCCTTTGTTCTAGAAATTTACTAATTCTGCTCCTAAAGTATGACTTTTCTGGAGTCTCTACTGTATTCCCAAGAGGTTCAGTGAGGTCTCTCCTCCAGCTGGTCAGAACTCCAATATCCCAGAATGCTATGAGGGCTCTGTCCTCTTTATTGAGCTCACTGTTCAATTGCAGTTGCTATTCCTCAGGATATATTCTTTTCTCTACTTTCTTGTGGAAACTTTTTCTGTGCACATGCAACGTCATGTTTAGCCAAAGATTCGAGGAGACTACTATGCGTGCCCCTGGAGCTCCTTTCATCCACAAATCCATTCTCATTCTCAGCAGGCCTATAAAATCCTAGCTACCACAGTAGTCCCAAATTCCAATCTCTCTCCTGCATTCAGGAAGATGGCTACAGTCCATCTGGGCTCCATCACCTTGCTCTTCAGTGCAAGAAGGGCCTCCAGGAAGAAAGCCAAGGCATCTATGGAGTTGATCTCATTGTTCCCCCTGTCACTATTCTTTTGGTCCACTACTGTCTGTTGTCCAACATGTAGAAACCATTTTTCCATGTCTTTGGTAGTCACTTATGGCCGAAAGACTGGCCATCGGCTGGTCAGACCTGGGCTTCTGTCCATCTATCCACCCTTTTACTTTACAGGATCTCTCTCTTTGCTGACTCTCATCTGCCTTCCTGCCATTTTTATTCTCTAACAACCAGTATCCCTTCAGACCACTGGTGGTCAGAACCGACTGTGTTTCTACATATTGGAATAGACGTAGATATAGAAAGAGATAGATTTGCCTCTCCATAGATATACATATATACTTTCCTTGCAAGCCAAAATAGAAAACCCCAACAGAACCTTCACTTCAGGAATTGGAGGTTAGTTTAATAGAATTCCAAGGAGCAAAGGCTGCATTGAACCTTAGTGGGTGTTGTGGAAGGGTACTCTAAGAGTTTCATCATTTGTCATCTTGACTTGTTTCTTAATGTGATATCCTTGCCTCCAGATACCTTTCTGCTCCATTAAACTAGGAGGAAGGAGAGCCAGATTAACATTTGTCTTTTCTTAGACTCTTTGCTCAAAGACAATGTTCCTGAGATATTTTGCTATGCACTGTTCATCTGAGACAACTTGAGTCCTGAACACTCAGCTTGAAGCATGACTCTTCTAACAGAAATTTCCACTGACCCTTTCTTCACTTATGGTAAAGAAAAAAGACATACGCATTTGGGTAGTATGCTGGGGTCCGACTATGCGAGTGTGGTGTCATAGATGACCAAGCTTGGCAGGTTCTTCCTGTGACAGTAATGAAGTATGTGCCTCGATAACTCTGTCCATTACCGTGGTAGCACTCCTGCACCCCAGGCCTTTGCTCAGTTGGTGCTGAAATGAAAAGAAAAGAAATCAAGCTGAGTGTTTCCAAGAAGAGACAAACATGTGAAGCCACTTATGGCACAAACCAGAAAAAAGTCTCTGAGAATTATGACCTCAGGAGAATATGACAATTAACGTTCTCGTTTCTTTATTTGTAGGCAGATGGACTTGAGAAAAGCAACCAACCAACAAACAAACAAAAACACCAAAGGAACAAATTCCTAACATTTTAGAACTGTAGTAAGTTCTTAGAAATATTTCACATAAAAGCTTAGAAAAAAAGGACAGATGAGAGGGCTTCTCAATGGAAACTGCGCCCACGTGCAAGCACATTTATGGGAATTTCTACTGAATGTTCATGAGGAGCATGGGGTAGCAAACAGCAAAGCACGATGCATTTGGGGGTACAGGCCATACATGGTGATTGGGTGTTAGGGGCAGAGAAACGGACAGACATGAAAACAATGAACGTTTCATGACAAAAGGCAAGGTCTTCAGCTTCTGGGCCATGGGACAGACAACAGTCCTTCGTCTAGGACTGCAGACAAAGACACTTCAGTTATCAGGGATGGGTGGAGGCGAACAGCTTACTCCCTTGCAGGAGAGATGAAATCCTCTCATGACCCACATCCTGAGTTGCAATAATACAGAACTCTCCGACTCTTTCTATCCAGACCGCTCACAGGTACAACAGCCACCAGAACACGGGGCAGTCACTCACTTAAAAACCTAGGGCTGCAGAGCCCACCTATGACTGAGGAAGGCCTGAAACATAGATCACTGGGAGTTCATGTACTGCTCCATAAAACCAGGGTGATTTGGAATTAATGCAACCCTGTTAGCCCTGTTTCTCGAGGGTGACAGGCTCCAGAGCCACATTTCTCTGAATCTGCAATGCTGAAGATTGCACTGAATGCTGGCTAATTGAAGAAGTCCCAGGAGAAGCTTACTGGCTTGGAAAGAGTCACACATCTGACAGCATGTTACAATAAAAATTTTGGCTAAGACACTGAGATAGCCCATTTTACAACGAGGTGAGTTGTGAAGTCGATCACCCTGGAGGGTTTGTGCCAATTCTAAAGACACAGCCCACCCAATGTTGCACCAGAAATCAATCCGCTGGCTCCCCCAGAGAGTGCACGGAGGCTTCCTCCTACATGACAGAACTGTCAACACTCGAGCATCCGTTTACCATTGGAGGCTGCTGCATCAGTGGGAATTTCCATGGCTTTTCATCCCAGCATCGAAACGTGTAGATGTCTGGCCACAGGCTCCTTACCTTGTTCAGAAGGAGCCTCTAGGCTTCGAACCGGGGTAATAGTTGGAGGCGCGACGGCAGTCCCTTCTGCGTCTGAGCATTGTGTCAGGTTGCAGTACTCCCACCTGACACTGGGATCCGTCGTATAACAATAAGGGGCTGCCACAGGATCTGGATTCCTGCAGTAGTTCATGATCAAGCCACTGGAAATTCCAAAACGATACACGTCACAAGAGGTGGGACAACATGCAGGGGCACCCCACACCCTCTCCTTTGTGCTGCAACAAGCTCATTACCGGTGCCTTTCTAATATTCCCATAAAAGTACCATATGATTGCCACAAGCACAAATGACTCTCAATCACTAATCCTGTCTGCACATTTCTCATACTTAAAAGAATATTATTATAAAAAAAATCTAAAGTAGCAAACGCTTCTTAGAAACACTGAGATAATACATACACGTGGGCAAAAAATGATCAGAGTATTCTCCTTCTGCCTTCTGCCCAATCCGTCTCTCTGGAATAACTGGTATGGATTTTGATGTGTGTATTGTGGAATCGTTTATTCACATACAAAAGTATCTGTATCTATCTAGTTCTCCGTATCTCTCTCGGTAGGACTTCATATTCTAATGTGCAAGTTGCAACTAACAGGTAGTTCTTCAGAAAAAACATGGGATCCAGGAGGATAACCTTTCCAGGTCAACCTTCACACTCTATGTACTCAAAACCTCGTGAAAAGGCTCTACTTTTCCCATGGAAAAGCACTGTGCAAATTGTATTACTTTCTGTCATTCCCATATCATATGGGTCAAATAGGTTTGTTTCTGCAAGACTTCTCAAAGCTGCCCTGGAAAACTTGCTCCCAGGCAGGATGCAGCATCTCTAGAATGGGTTCCTGGGCAGGACCTTCTCTCCTGCTCTCAGTCTACCCTCTGCTGGCCGCAGCTACTCTGCACTGAGGGAAAGGGGGATGAGTTGAAAGAACAGTGGGACCCATGGCATAAAGGAAGATGGCAGGGTAGACTAAGAGATCTGAAGAGGTCGGACAGCTACGGAGGAACAGTGCATTAGGGGGCAAAGCAGGTAGGAGTTTGGGCTGCGGGGATCTTGAAGCATTTGCTCTTCCTTATGCCTCCCAAGAACATTGCTCCAACCTCTCAGTATCCTCGCATTCATGACCTCTGGCTGCCTGAGAAAATGGGAAATGTATTACGGGCCATGGGGATGAAACACTGTCTCTCTAGAGACTCTATACATGTGGCCTAGTCTCTATCCCAGACCCTCCATTCCAGGAAGCTGGTTCAATGAGCTACAGGATGTACTAAGAGCCCAAACTCGTGACAAATTTCTTTCTTCCTTGGCTTCTCTCTTTGGAATACATGGAATATTCTTATTATACAATATACCTCAGAGTTCAAAACTTTGTGATTGCTCTAGGATTTGCAATATCCCTTTGAACCCACACAGTAACATTTTATTAATATTACATACCATTGTGCATGAGGTAAGAAACTTACAATGGTACACTTCCAATTATTCCCTACATGATTTATGCTACGTGTTCAAATTCTTACCTCTACATATGCTAAAATTAAATATATTGCTATCATTTTGTTTCCAGTAGTCAACGCTCATTTAAAAATATATAGAAATTTGGTCAAGAAAATATTTTGCATTTACATCTACATTTGCCAATTGCTGGGTTCTTCATTACATGGGCTACAGAAAGTTCCCTTCTTGTACTATTCTTCTTCTACCTAATTCCTTTGGATCACCTCTCTTGTTACATCAGCCTGCTGATTCCAAATTCTTACAGTTTCCGGTTTCTTTGTTTGGGGCAGTGCACAACATACATTTATGCAGCATGGATGATCTTCAAGGCATTTTATTGCTGGATTTAGCATTCTTGGTTGATCTCTTCTTGTTCCTGTTTACCACATTAATAACATTCCCGGTATCTGGCTTCCAGTGTTTTGGACGAGAATGCATTAGCAATTTGTATCACTGTTCTTCTAGCAAGAAACAGCTCGTTTTTCCCCAGTTTCTCATAAGAAGTTTGTTGTTATTATATCTTTGTCTTCTTAATGTTATACTGTGAAGTACAAAAGTGCATCATACCAGATTTTTTCTTTTTTTCGAAACGCCTATTTGATGCATTGAATTTCGTGTTTTTACGATTTTGTTAATATTCTTGATAAATGAAAAGTTTTCGGCCATCCTTGATTCCGGTGTTTGTTTCTGTTTCCAATCTCCCTTTCTCTTTTCTGTGACTTGCTTCCCATATGCAGGAAATCTTTTCCTATTTTGCAACATGTCTGTGAGATTCGGTTGGTTTTCTGTTTCACTATATCTTGAGAGGTGTGCTTGTGTGTGTGTGTGTGTGTGTGAACTTGTGAGTTTTTGTGTGGTTGTGTATGGGTGTGTTGTATGTGTATATATGTGTGTAGTTGGTTCTGTAGAATTGATTTTTGGTTAGTTTCTTATTCAGAAATGTCTAAATTGATCAGGCGGCCATCCAGTAATTTTTTCTTTTAAGACATAGCTTTTTACACTAAGTCTTTAATTTGATTTGGCTAGTCAATACTGTTACTTTCTTTTGATATTTTATCTGTTTTACTACATATTCATCTTTTTTTAAATATTTGAAATAGTTATCAGAGTCATATATCAAATTTTCATGCAATTCTTCTATTCTTCTTCTACCTAATTCTTTCGGGTCACCTCTCTTGCTACATAAGCCTGCTGATTCCAAAGTCTTACACTTTCCAGTATCTTTGTTTTGGGCAGTGCACAATATGCATTTACCCAACATGGATGATCTTCAAGGCATTTTATTGCTGGATTCAGCATTCTCGGTTGATCTCTTCTTGTTCCTCATTATCATTTTAATAATATTCCCTGGTTCCTGGCTTCCAGTGTTTCTGAGGTGAACGCATTAGCAATTTGTATCACTGTACTTCTAGGAAGACACAGCTCTTTTTCCTCCAGTTTCTCGTGACATGTTTCTTCTTCTTATATCCTTGCCTTGTTACCTTTGAACTGTGATGTAGAGAAGTGCATCATGTCGTATTTTTTTTTCGAAATTTCCTATTTGATCCCTTGAGTTTCATGAATCTGTGATTTGTTTAATGTTCTTCATAATTGAAAAGTTATCAGCCATCCTTGATTTCGGTATTTGTTTCTACTCCAAACTCCCTTGCTCTTTACTGTGACTTGCTTCCCACATGCAGGAAATATTTTCATATTTTCCTACATGTCAGTGAGGCTCGCTTCATTTTATATTTCACTATTTCTTCAGGGGTGCGCGTGTGTGTGTGTTAGAACTTGTGAGTTTCTGCGTGTGTGTGTCAGTATGGGTGTGTTTTCAATGTGTGTGTGTAGCTCATTCTGTAGGTTCTGTAGAATTGTGTTTTGGGTAATTTTTTCCTCTGAAACGTCTAAATTGATCAGGCGGCCATACAGTAATTTTTTCAATTAAGACATACTTTTTTTATACTAGCTCTTTAATTTGATTTGGCTATTCTGTACTGTTAATTTCTCTTGATATGATATCTGCTTTCTTGCATGTTTTCTTTTTAAATATTTGAAATCAGTTATCATACTGATATGTCAAATTTTCACGCAATTCTAATCATTTCTCTCATTTCTGAGCCTGTTTGTATTGCCTGATTTATTTCCTGGTCATGGGTCAGACGAAACGCTTTTCTACATGTAGTCAAATTTTAAATTTAGGATTCACTCTGGGGATATCGCATAGCTGAGGCAATTGACTTTGTTGTTTATTTCTAAAGAGAGTTGAGATTTCCTCTCACATGCAGTTCATTGATTGGAAACCGATTTGATGCTGGGACACTTGCTTTTCAGCTGTGCAAGGGGTTGTCTGCAGCTGACTTGATTCTAGTAATATACTAAGTGTACTTTTAAATTACGGCCGTTCTGGGGTCTCCGCTGAATTGGCAATGTGCTCCGTGAGGACTCTCTGGTCTAGCTGGGAAGAACTCCAGTATCCCAGAGTGCTATGTGATCTCTCTCTTCTTTATTGAGCTTCCTGTGCTCTTGTAGTTGCTGTTTCTCAGTAAATGTTCTTTGCCACACTTTCTCGTGGAACCGTTTTCTGTGCACAGGCAGCGTCATGTCACGCCAACGACTGGAGGAGACTTCTATGCGTATTTGTAGAGCTCTTTTCCTCCACAAACCGGTTCTTATTTGTAGCAGACCTAGAAAATTCCAGCTACCACAGTCATCCCAAACTCCAATCCCTCTCCTCCATTCAGCAAGATGGCTACAGTCTGCTTGGGCTCCATCTCCTTGCTATTCAGTGCAGGAAGGGTATCCAGGAAGAAAGCCAAGGCATCTACGGAGTGGAGCTCATCATTGCCCTCTCTCAATTCTCTAGGTCCTCTACCATCTGTTGTCCCACATGTAGAAACCATTTCTCCATGTCTCTGGTAGTCGCTTGTGGCCAAAATATTGGCCATTGGGTGGTCAGACCCGGGCTTCTCTCCATCTACCCATCCCTTTTACTTTTCAGCATCCCTCTCTGTGCTGACTCTCATCTGCCTGCCTTCCTTCCTTGGATCTTTTCTTGCTGGGAACCTGTATCCCTTCAGGCCACTGGTACTTAGGAACGAGTGTTTTTCTAACAATTGGAATATACGTAGATATAGAAACAGATCAATTCACCTGTCCATAAATAAGCACCTATTCTTTCCTCTTGAACCCAGACAGAAAAGGCAAACGCAAGCTTCCCTTCAGGAAGTGGAAGTCAGAATAACGGAATTCCAACTGGAAAGTCTTCATTGACGTTTAGTTGGTGTTGTGGAAGGGTAATCTAAGTGTTTGGTCGTTTGTCATTCTGACTTTCTTCATAATGTGATCTCCTCACCTCCAGATTTCCCTTCTGCTCAATAAAACTAGGAGGAAGGAGAGGCAGCTTAACATTTCTCTTCTCTCAGACCCTTAGCTCCAAGGCAATCATCCTGAGACATTTTGCTATGCCATCTGCATCTGTCACAAGTTGAGTTCGGAGAACTCAGCTTGAAACACATCTCTTGTAACAGAAACTTCAGTTGGCCCTTTCTTCTCTTATGGTAAAGAACAAAGACATACGCATTTGGGTAGTATTCTGGGGTCCGACTATGCGAGTGTGGTGTCATAGATGACCAAGCTTGGCAGGTTCTTCCTGTGACAGTGGTGGAGTATGTGCCTCGATAACCGTGTCCATTACCGTGGTAGCACTCCTGCACCCCAGGCCTTTGCTTAGTCGGTGCTGAAATGAAAACACAAGAAATCAAGCTGAGTATCTCTGAGCATAGAGAAACATGAGAAGCCATTTGTGACACAACCAGAAGGGAGTCTATGAGAATTACGACCGTTCTCTTTTCCTTATCCATAGGCAGATGGATGTGAGAAAACCAACCAACAAACAAACACCAAAGCAACAGATTCCTACCATTCTAGAACTGTAGTAAGTTCTTGGAAATATTTCACCTGACACCTTAGAGAAACACAACAGATCAGATTCCTCATTGGACAGTGAGCTCACGAGGTAGCACCTTTCTAGGAAACTCTACTGAATCTTCATGCAAACGGCACTGCATTTGGCAATGCGGGCTGCAGGTGGTCACCGGCTGTCGGGGGCAGAGTTTGGGACAGACATGGAAATTTTGCATGTTTCCCTAGACCGTTGATCATGAAAGTCAAGGCCTTTGGCTTCCAGGCCATGGGGCAGAAAACGATCCTATATATCTGACTGAAGACAAAGACACGTTGCTTCTCAGGGATGTTTGCAGGCCAAAAGCTTATTCCTTTGGAGGAAAGACGGAATCCTCTCGTGCCCTGCATCCTGAATTGCAGTAAAGTAGAAGTCTACTACTCTTTCTCTCTAGACCCCTCACAGGTACAAGTGCCATCAGAAAGAGGTTTAAGGACACTGAGAAATCACTCCCTTCAAAGCCTAGGGCTGAAGAGCCTTAGAGCATTGGGAGCTCATATAGTGTTCCATAGACGCAGGGCCATATGGAATTAATGCAGCCCTGTTAGGTTTCTCGAGGGTGACAGGCTCCAGATCCACATTTTTCGGAATCTGCCACGCTGAAGATTGCACTGAATGTTGGCTACTTGAAGAAATCCCCAGAAAAGCTTACTGGGACAGAAAGAATCACACACCTGACAGCATGTTACAATAAAAATTTTGGCTAAGACACTGAGATAGCCCATTTTACAACGAGGTGAGTTGTGAAGCCGATCACCATGGAAGGTTTGTGCCAATTCTGAAGACAAAGCCCACCCACGTTGCACCAGAAATCACTCTGCTGGCTCCCCCAGAGAGTGCACGGAGGCCTCCCCCAACATGGCAGAACTCAGTCAACACTCGAGCATCCGTGTACCATTGAAGGCGACTGCATCCGTGGGAATTTCCATGGCTTTTCATCCCAGCATAGAAGCGTGTGGATATCTGGCCACAGACTCCTTACCTTGTTCGGAAGGAGCCTCTAGGCTTGGAAGCGGGGTAACAGTCGGAGGCGCGACTGCAGTCCCTTCTGCGTCTGAGCATTGTGTCAGGTTGCAGTACTCCCACCTGACACTGGGATCCGTCGTATAACAATAAGGGGCTGCCACAGGATCTGGATTCCTGCAGTAGTTCATGATCAAGCCACTGGAAATTCCAAAACGATACACGTCACAAGAGGTGGGACAACATGCAGGGGCACCCCACACCCTCTCCTTTGTGCTGCAACAAGGTCATTACCGATGCCTCTCTAATATTCCCATTAAAAGTACCATATGATTGCCACCAGCAAAAATGGCTCTCGATCACTAACCCTCTCTGTCTGCACATTTCTCATACTTAATGGATTATTACTATTTTTTAAAAAAATGAATTCTAAAGTAACAAACGGTTCTTAGAAACACTGAGATGATACATACACATGGCCAAAAAACGATCAGAGTATTCTTCTTCTGCCTTCTGCCCAATCCGTCTCTCTGGAATAACTGGTATGGATTTTGTCGTCTGTATTATGGAATTGTTTATTCACATACAAAAGTATATCTGTCTCTCTAGTTCTCCGTATCTCTCTCGGTAGGACTTCATATTCTAATGTGGGAGTTGTAACTAACATGTAGTTCTTCAGAAAAAACATGGTATCCAGGAGCATAACCGTTCCAGGTGAACCCTCGCACTCTATGTACTCAAAATGTAGTTAAAAGGCTCTACATTTCCCATGGCAGAGCATTGTGCAAATAGTATTATTGTTTGTCATTCCCATATCAGGTTGGTCAAGTAGGTTTGTTTCTGCAAGACTTCTCAAAGCTGCCCTGGAAAACTTGCTCCCAGGCAGGATGCAGCATCTCTAAAATGGGTTCCTGGGCAGGACCTTCTCTCCTGCTCTCAGTCTACCCTCTGCTGGCCGCAGCTACTCCGGGACTGAGGGAAAGGGGATGAGTTGAAAGAACAGTGGGACCCATGGCATAAAGGAAGACGGCAAGGTGGACTAAGAGATCTGAAGAGGTCGGACAGCTACGGAGGAGCAGAAAAAAATGCATTAGGGAGCAAAGCAGGTGAGGAGTTTGGGCTGCGGGGATCTTGAAACATTCTCTCTTTCTTATGCCTCCCAAGAACGTTGCTCCAACCTCTCAGTATCCTCACTTTCACGACCTGTGGCTTCCTGAGAAAATGGGAAATGTATTATGGGCCATGGGGTTCCAACACGTCTCTCTGGAGACTCTAGACTTGTGGCCTAGTCCCAACCCCAGACCCTCCATTCCGGGAAGATGGTTCAATGAGCAACTGGATGTATAAGAGCCTGAGCTCCTGAAAGACTTCTAGTTCTTCCTTGGCTTCCGTCTTTTGAATGCATGGACTATTCTTATTATACCATACATCTCAGAGTTCAAAACTTTGTGATTGCTCTAGGATTTGCAATATTCCTTTGAACCCACACAGTAACCTTTTATTAATATGACACACCATCATGCATGAAGTAAGAAACTTACAATGGTACACTTTCAATTACTCCCCGCATGATTTATGCTACAGATTCAAATTGTTACCTCTACATATGCTGAAGTTAAATATCTTGCTATCATTTTGCTTCAAGTAGTCAACTCTCATTTAAAAAGATGTAGAAATTTGATCAAGAAAATATTTTGCATTTACGTCTATCTACATTTGCCAATTGCTGGATTCTTCATTACGTGGGCTGCAGAAAGTCCCCTTCTTGTTCTATTGTTCTTCTACCTAATTCCTTCGGGTCACCTCTCTAGTTACATAAGCCTGCTGATTTTGAATTCTTACAGTTTCCAGTTTCCGTGTTTGGGGCAGTGCACAATATGCATTTATCCAACATGGATGATCTTCAAGGCATTTTATTGCTGGATTCAGCATTCCTGGTTGATCTCTTCTTGTTCCTTATTATCATTTTAATAATATTCCCTGGTATCCGGCTTCCAGTGTTTCTGAGGTGTACGCATTAGCAAATTGTATCACTGTGCTTCTGGGAAGACACAGCTATTTTTCCTCCAGTTTCTCGTGATATGTTTCTTCTTATTTTATCTTTGCCTTGTTATCTTTGAACTGTGATGTACAAAAGTACATCGTATAGGTTGTTTTTTTTTTTTCGAAATTCCCTATTTGATCCCTTGAGTTTCGCGAATCTGTGATTTTTATTAATGTTCTTCATAATTGAAAAGTTATCAGCCATTCTTGATTCTGGTATTTGTTTCTATTCCAAACTCCCTTGCTCTTGTCTGTGACTTGCCTCCAACATGCAGGAAATCTTTTCATATTTTCCTACATTTCTGTGAGGCTCGGTTAATTTTATATTTCACTATTTCTTAACAGGTGTGCTTGTGTGTGTGTGCGTGTTAGAACTTGTGAGTTTTTGCGTGTGTGTGTGTGAGTACAGGTGTGTTTTGAATGTGGGTATGTGTGTGTAGCTCATTCTGTAGGTTCTGTAGAATTGTTTTTTGATTAATTTTTTCCTCTGAAACATCTAAGTTGATCAGGCAGCCATACAGTAATGTTTTCATTTAAGACATACTTTTTTTATACTAGGTCTTTAATTTGATTTGGCTATTGTATACTGTTAATTTCTCTTGATATGATATCTGCTTTGTTGCATATTCTTTTTTTAAATATTTGAAATCAGTTATCGTACTGATATGTCAAATTTTCATGCAATTCTAATCATTTCTGTCATTTCTGAGCCTGTTTGTATTGCCTGATTTATTTCCTGGTCATGGATCACACGAAATGCTTTCCTACATGTAGTCAAATTTTAAATTTAGGACTCACTCTGGGGATACCACATAGCCGAGCCAATTGACTTTGTTGTTTACTTCTAAAGAAAGTTGAGATTTCCTCTCACAGGCAGTTCATTGACTTGGAAACCGATTTGATGCTTGGACACTTGCTTTTCAGCTGTGCAAGGGGTTGTCTGCAGCTGAATTTATTCTAGTAATATACTAATTGTACTTTTAAATTATGGCTGTTCTGGGGTCTCCACTGAATTGGCAATCTGTTCCGTGAGGACTCTCTTGTCTAGCTGGTAAGAACTCCAATATCCCAGAGTGCTATGTGATCTCTGTCTTCTTTCTTGAGCTTGCTCTTCTGTTGTAGTTGCTGTTTCTCAGTAAATGTTCTTTGTCATACGTTCTTGCAGAACCATTTTCTGTGCACATGCAGTGTCATGTGAGGCCAACGACTGGAGGAGACTTCTATGCGTATAAGGAAATAGCTCCTTTTCTCCAGAAACCAGCTTTTATTTGTAGCAGACCTAGAACATTTTAGCTACCACAGTCATCCCAAATTGCTATCCGTCTCCTCCATTCAGCAAGACAGCTACAGTCTGCTTGGGCTCCATCTCCTTGCTATTCAGTGCAGGAAGGTTATCCAGGAAGAAAGTCAAGGCATCTATGGAGTTGAGCTCATCATTGCTCCTCTCTCAATCCTCTAGGTCCTCTACCATCTGTTGTCCCACATGTAGAAACCATTTTTCCATGTCTTTGGTAGTTGCTTGTGGCCAAAAAATTGGTCATGGGGTGGTCAGACCAGGGCTTCTGTCCATCTACCTGTCCCTTTTACTTTTCAGCATTGCTCTCTGTGCTGACTCTCATCTGCCTTCCTGCCTTGGCTCTTCTCTTGCTGGGAACCTGTATCCCTTCAGGCCACTGGTACTTACAACCAAGTGTTTTTCTCCCCGTTGGAATATACGTAGATATATAAAGAGATAAATTCACCTGTCCATAAATAAGCACATATTCTTTCCTCATGAGCCCAGACAGAAAAGGCAAACACAGTACCATGCTGTTCTGGTTACTGTAGCCTTGTAGTATAGTTTGAAGTCAGGTAGCATGTTGCCTCCAGCTTTGTTCTTTTGGCTTAGGATTGACTTGGCAATGCGTGCTCTTTTTTGGTTCAATACGATCTTTAAAGTAGTTTTTTCCAATTCTGTGAAGAAAGTCATTGGTAGCTTGATGGGGATGGCATTGAATCTATAAATTACCTCGGGCAGTGTGGCCATTTTCAAGATATTGATTCTTCCTACCCATGACCATGGAATGTTCTTCCATTTGTTTGTATCCTCTTTAATTTCATTGAGCAGTGGTTTGTAGTTCTCCTTGAAGAGGTCCTTCCCATCCCTTGTAAGTCGGATTCCTAGGTAATTTATTCTCTTTGAAGCAATTGTGAATGGGAATTCACTCATGATTTGGCTGTTTGTCTGTTATTGGTGTATAAGAATGCTTGTGATTTTTACACATTGATTTTGTATCCTGAGATTTTGCTGAAGTTGCTTATCAGCTTAAGGAGATTTTGGGCTGAGACAATGGGGTTTTCTAGATATACAATCATGTCATCTGCAAATAGGGACAATTTGACTTCCTCTTTTCCTAACTGAATACCCTTCATTTCCTTCTCCTGCCTGATTGCCCTGGCCAGAACTTCCATACTATGTTGAATAGGAGTGGTGAGAGAGGGTATCCCTGTCTTGTGCCAGTTTTCAAAGGGAATGCTTCCAGTTTTTGCCCATTCAGTGTGATATCGGCTGTGGGTTTGTCATAGACATCTCTTATTATTTTGAGATATGTCCCATCAATACCTAATTTATTCAGAGTTTTTAGCATGAAGTGTTGTCGAATTTTGTCAAAGGCCTTTTCTGCATCTATTGAGATAATCATGAGGTTTTTATCATTGGTTCTGTTTATATGCTGGATTACATTTATTGATTTGCATATGTTGAAACAGCCTTGCATCTCAGGGATGAAGCCCACTTGATCATGGTGGATAAGCTTTTTGATGTGCTGCTGGATTCGGTTTGCCAATATTTTATGGAGGATTCTTGCATCAATGTTCATCAGGGATATTGGTCTAAAATTCTCTTTTTTTGTTGTTGTGTCTCTGCCAGGCTTTGGTATCAGGATGATGCTGGCCCCATAAAATGAGTTAGGGAGGATTCCCTCTTTTTCTATTGATTGGAATAGTTTCAGAAGGAATGGTACCACCTCCTCCTTGTACCTCTGGTAGAATTCGGCTGTGAATCCATCTGGTCCCGGACTTTTTTTGGTTGGTAAGCTATTAATTATTGCCTCAATTACAGAGCCTGTTATTGGTCTATTCACAGATTCAACTTCTTCCTGGTTTAGTCTTGGGAGGAGTTGAGGAATTTATCCATTTCTTCTAGATTTTCTAGTTTATTTGCGTAGAGGTGTTTATAGTATTTATAGTATAGTATCTGATGGCAGTTTGTATTTCTGTGGGATCGGTGGTGATATACCCTTTATAATTTTTTATTGCTTCTATTTGATTCTTCTCTCTTTTCTTCTTTATTAGTCTTGCTAGCGGTCTATCAATTTTGTTGATCACAACTACCTTATCATTTACAAACCTGACAAAAACAAGAAATGGGGAAAGGATTCCCCATTTAATACATGGTGCTGGGAAAACTGCCTAGCCATATGTAGAAAGCTGAAACTGGATCCCTTCCTTACACTTTATACAAAAAATAATTCAAGACAGATTAAAGACTTAAATGTTAGACCTAAAACCATAAAAACCCTAGAAGAAAACCTAGGCAATACCATTCAGGACATAGGCATGGGCAAGGACTTCATGTCTAAAACACCAAAAGCAATGGCAACAAAAGCCAAAATTGACAAATGGGATCTAATTAAACTAAAGAGCTTCTGCACAGCAAAAGAAACTACCATCAGAGTGAACGGGCAACCTACAGAATGGGAGAAAATTTTTGCAATCTACTCATCTGACAAAGGGCTAATATCCAGAATCTACAATGAACTCAAACAAATTTACAAGAAAAAAATAAACAACCCCATCAACAAATGGGCAAAGGATATGAACAGACACTTCTCAAAAGAAGACATTTATGCAGCCAAAAGACACATGAAAAAATGCTCATCATCACTGGCCATCAGAGAAGTGCAAATCAAACCCACAATGAGATATCATCTCACACCAGTTAGAATGGCGATCACTAAAAAGTCAGAAAACACCAGGTGCTGGAGAGGATGTTTAGAAATAGGAACACTTTTACACTGTTGGTGGGACGGCAAACTAGTTCAACCATTGTGGAAGTCAGTGTGGCGATTACTCAAGGATCTAGAACTAGAAATACCATTTGACCCAGCCATCCCATTACCAGGTATATGCCCAAAGGATTATAAATCATGCTGCAATAAAGACACATGCACATGTATGTTTATTGTGGCACCATTCACAATAGCAAAGACTTGAAACCAACCCAAATGTCCAACAATGATAGACTGGATTAAGAAAATGTGGCACATATACACCATGGAATACTATGCAGCCATAAAAAAGGAGGAGTTCATGTCTTTTGTAGGGACATGGATGAAGCTAGAACCATCATTCTCAGCAAACTATCACAACCATGAAAAACCAAACACAGCATGCTCTCACTCATAGGTGGGAATTGAACAACGAAAACACATGGACACAGGAAGGGGATCATCACACACCAGGGCCTGTTGTGGGGTGGTGGGAGGGAGGAGGGATAGCATTACGAGATATACCTAATGTTAAATGATGAGTTAATGGATGCAGCACACCAATATGACACAAGTATACATAAATAACAAACCTGCACGTTGTGCACATGTACCCTAAAACTTAAAGTAGAATAAAAAAAAAAAAGAGGCAAACACAACCTTCCCTTCAGGAACTGGAAGTCAGAATAACAGAATTCCAATTGGAAAGTCTTCTTTGACCCTTAGTGGGTGTTGTGGAAGGGTAATCTAAGTGTTTGGTCATTTGCCATTCTGACTTTCTTGATACTGTGATCTCCTCGCCTCCAGATTTCCCTTCTGCTCCATAAAACTAGGAGGAAGGAAAGGTAGCTTAACATTTCTCTTCTTTCAGACCCTTAGCTTCCAGGCAATCATCCTGAGACATTTTGCTACGCCATGTGCATCTGACACAAGTTGAGTTCGGAGAACTCAGCTTGAAGCATGTCTCTTGTCACAGAAACTTCAGTTGGCCCTTTATTCTCTTATGGTAAAGAACAAAGACATACGCATTTGGATAGTATTCTGGGGTCCGACTATGCGAGTGTGGTGTCATAGATGACCAAGCTTGGCAGGTTCTTCCTGTGACAGTCTTGAAGTATGTGCCTCGATAACTGTGTCCATTACCGTGGTAGCACTCCTGCACCCCAGGTCTTTGCTTAGTCGGTGCTGAAATGAAAACACAAGAAATCAAGCTGAGTATCCCTGAGAACAGAGAAACATGTGAAGCCATTTATGACACAACCAGAAAGGAGTCTATGAGATTTATGACTGTACTCTTTTCCTTATCCGCAGGCAGATGGATGTGAGAAAACCAACCAACAAACAAACACCAAAGCAACAGATTCCTACCATTCTAGAACTGTAGTAAGTTCTTGGAAATATTTCACCTGACACCTTAGAGAAAGAAAACAGATCAGAATCCCTCTCATTGGAAAGTGTGCTCACAAGCAAGCGCCTTTCTAGGAAACTACTGAATGTTCTTGCAAAGGGCACTGGATTTGGTAAAGCAGGCTACAGGTGGTAATTGGCTGTCGGGGGCAGAGGTGGGCATAGACATCGAAATTTTCATGTTTCCCTAGACCGTTGATCATGAAAGCCAAGGCCTTTGGCTTCCGGGCCATGGGGCAGAAAACGGTCCTATATATCTGACTGAAGGCAAAGACACTTTGCTTCTCAGGGATGTGTGCAGGCCAAAAGCTTATTCCTTTGGAGGAGAAAGGGAATCCTCTCGTGCCCCACATCCTGAATTGCAATAAAGTAGAAGTCTACTGCTCTTTCTCTCCAGACCCCTCACGGGTACAAGTGTCATCAGAAAGAGGTTTAAGAACACTGAGAAATCACTCCCTTCAAAGCCTAGGGTTGAAGAGCCTTAGAGCATTGGGAGCTCATGTACTACTCCATAGATCCAGGAATTAATGCAGCCCTGTTAGGTTTCTTGAGGGTGACAGGCTCCGGAGCCACATTTCTCGGAATCTGCAATGCTGAAGATTCCACTGAATGCTTTCTACTTGAAGAAATCCCAGCAAAAGCTTACCGGCTTGGAAAGAGTCACACACCTCACAGCATGTTACAATAAAAATTTTAGCTAAGATACTGAGTTACCCGTTTTACAATGAGGTGAGTTGTGAAGTCGATCACCCTGGAGGGTTTGCTCCCATCCTAAAGACACAGCCCACCCTCGTTGCACCAGAAATCACTCCGCTGGCTCCCCCAGAGAGTGCACGGAGGCTTCCTCCTACGTGGCAGAACTCAGTCAACACTCGAGCATCCGTGTACCGTTGAAGGCTGCTGCATCAGTGGGAATTTCCATGGCTTTTCATCCCAGCATCGAAGCGTGTAGATGTATTTGTAGATGTCTGGCCACAGACTCCTTACCTTGTTCGGAAAGAGCCTCTAGGCTTGGAAGCGGAGTAACAGTCGGAGGCGCGACGGCAGTCCCTTCTGCGTCTGAGCATTGTGTCAGGTTGCAGTACTCCCACCTGACACTGGGATCCATCGTATAACAATAAGGGGCTGCCACAGGATCTGGATTCCTGCAGTAGTTCATGATCAAGCCACTGGAAATTCCAAAATGATACACGTCAGAAGAAGTGGGACAATATGCAGGGGCACCTCACACCCTCTCCTTTGTGCTGCAACAAGGTCATTACTAGTGCCTTTCTAATATTCCCATTAAAAGTACCATATGATTGCCACAAGCACAAATGGCTCTCAATCACTAATCCTCTCTGTACATTTCTCACACTTAATAGATTATTACAATTAAAAAAAAAGCCTAAAGTAGCAAACGCTTCTTACAAATACTGAGATAACACACACACGTGGCCAAAAATTGATCAGAGTATTCTCCTTCTGCCTTCTGCCCAATCCATCTCTCTGGAATAACTGGTATGGATTTTGACGTCCATATTGTGGAATTGTTTATTCACATACAAATGTATCTCTATCTGTCTAGTTCTCCATATCTCTCAGTAGGACTTCATATGCTAATGTGGGAGTTGTAACTAACATGTAGTTCTTTAGAGAAAACATGGAGGAAAAAGGTTATCCAGGAGGATAACCTTGCCAGGTCAACCTTCACACTCCGTGTACTCAAAACCTCGCGAAAAGGCTCAACCTTTCCCATGGAAAAGCATTGTGCAAATAGTATTACTGTCTGTCATTCCCATATCAGGTTGGTCAAGTAGGTTTGTTTCTGCAAGACTTCTCAAAGCTGCCCTGGAAAACTTGCTCCCAGGCAGGATGCAGCATCTCTAGAATGGGTTCCTGGGCAGGACCTTCTCCCCTGCTCTCAGTCTGTCCTCTGCAGACTGCAGCGATTCCGGAACTGAGAGAAAGGGGGATGAGTTGAAAGAACAGTGGAACCCACGGCATAAAGGAAGACAGCAGGGTAGACTAAGAGAGCTGCAAAGGTCGGACAGCTACGTAGGAACAGTGCATTAGGGGGCAAAGCAGGTGAGGAGTTTGGGCTGCGGGGATCTTGAAGCATTCGCTCTTCCTTATGCCTCCCAAGAACGTTGCTCCAACCTCTCAGTATCCTCACATTCATGACCTGTGGCTGCCTGAGAAAATGGGAAATGTATTACGGGCCATGGGGATCCAACACTGTGTCTCTAGAGACTCTACACATGTGGCCTAGTCTCAACCCTACACCATGCATTCCAGGAAGCTGGTTCAATGAGCAACTGGATGTGTTCAGAGCTTGAGTACTTGAAAGACTTCTAGTTCTTCATTGGCTTCCCTCTTTTGAATGCATGGAATATTCTTACTATACCATAAACCTCAAAGTTCAAAACTTTGTGATTGCTCTAGGATTTGCCATAGAGCCATTGAACGCACACAGTAACCTTTTATTAATATTACATACCATCGTGCATGAAGTGAGAAACTTACAATGGTACACTTCCAGTTATTCCCTACATGATTTATGCTACATGTACAAATTGTTACCTCTACATATGCTAAAGTTAAATATCTTGCTATCATTTTGTTTCAAGTAGTCAACTCTCATTTACAAAGATACAGAATTTTTATCAAGAAAATATTTTGCATTTACATCTATCTACATTTGCCAATTGCTCGATTCTACATTACATGGGCTGCAGAAAGATCCCTTCTTGTTCCCTTCTTCTTCTACCTAACTCCTTCAGGTCATCTCTCTTGCTACATAAGCCTGCTGGTTTGGAATTCTTACAGTTTCCGGTTTCTTTGTTTGGGGCAGTGCACAATATGCATTTACCCAACATGGATGATCTTCAAGGCATTTTATTGCTGGAGTCAGCATTCTCGGTTGATCTCTTCTTGTTCCTCATTATCATTTTAATAATATTCCCTGGTATCTGACTTCCAGTGTTTCTGAGGTGAATGCATTAGCAATTTGTATCACTGTACTTCTAGTAAGACAGAGCTCTTTTTCCTCCAGTTTCTCGTGAGATGTTCCTTCTTATTATATCTTGGCCTTGTTACCTTCAGACTGTGATGTACAGAAGTACATCGTATAGATTTTTTTATTCGAAATTCCCTATTGGATCCCTTGAGTTTCATGAATCTGTGATGTTTTTAATGTTCTTCATAAATGAAAACTTATCAGCCATCCTTGATTCTGGTATTTGTTTCTATTCCAAATGCCCTTGCTCTTTTCCGTGACTTGCTTCCCACACGCAGGAAATCTTTTCATATTTTCCTACATGTCTCTGAGGCTCAGTTGATTGTATATTTCGCTATTTCTTCAGGGGTGGGCTTTGTGTGTGTTTGTGTGTGTGTGAGAACGTGTGAGGTTTTGCATGTGTTTGTGTGTATGGGTGTGTTTTGAATGTGGGTGTGTGTGTGTAGCTCATTCTGTAGGTTCTGTAGAATTGTTTCCGCTTATTTTTTTCCTCTGAAACGTCTAAATTGATCAGGCGGCCATACAATAATTTTTTCAGTTAAGACACAATTTTTGTATACTAGTTCTTTAATATGACTTGGCTATTCTATACTGTGAATTTCTCTTGATATGATATCTGCTTTGTTGCATATTCTTTTTTTAAATATTTGAAATCAGTTGTCATAGTGATATGTCAAATTTTCATGCAATTCTAATCACTTCTGTCATTTCTGAGCCTGTTTGTATTGCCTGATTTATTTCCTGGTCTTGGATCACACGAAATGCTTTCCTACATGTAGTCAAATTTTAAATTTAAGACTCACTCTGGGGATACCACATAGCCGAGCCAATTGACTTTGCTGTTTACTTCTAAAGAAAGTTGAGATTTCCTCTCACAGGCAGTTCATTGACTTGGAAACCGATTTGATGTTTGGACACTTGCTTTTCAGCTGTGCAACGGGTTGTCTGCAGCTGCCTTTATTCTAGTAATATACTTATTGTACTTTAAATTATGGCTGTTCTGGGGTCTCCACTGAATTAGCAATGTGTTCCATGAGGACTCTCTCGTCTAGCTGGTAGGAACTACAATATCCCAGAGTGCTATGTGATCTCTCTCTTCTTTATTGAGCTTCCTGTGCTCTTGTAGTTGCTGCTTCTCAGTAAATATTCTTTGCCACACTTTCTTGTAGAGCCATTATCTGTGCACATGCAACGTCATGTCAGGCCAACGACTGGAGGAGACTTCTATGGGTATTTGTAGATCTCCTTTCCTCCACAAACCAGTTCTTATTTGTAGCAGACCTAGAAAATTTCAGCTACCACAGTCATCCCAAACTCCAGTCCCTCACCTCCGTTCAGCAAGATGGCTACAGTCTGCTTGGGCTCCATCTCCTTGCTATTCAGCGCAGGAAGGCTATCCAGGAAGAAAGTCAAGGCATCCATGGAGTTGAGCTCATCATTGGCCCTCTCTCAAATCTCTAGGTCCTCCACCATCTGTTGTCCCACATGTAGAAACCATTATTCCGTGTCTCTCATAGTCTCTTGTGGCAAAAAATTGGCCATGGGGTAGTCAAACCCGGGCTTCTGCCCATCTACCCGTCCCTTTTACTGTTCAGCATCCCTCTGTTTGCTGACGCTCATCTACCTTCCTGCCTTGGCTCTTCTCTTGCTGGGAACCTGTATCCCTTCAGGCCACTGGTACTTGGGACTGAGTGATTTTTCCCCATTGGAATATACATAGATATAGAAAAAGATAAATTCACCTGTACATAAATAAGCACTTATTCTTTCCTCATGAGCCCAGAAAGAAAAGGCAAACACAACCTTCCCTTCAGGAATTGAAGTCAAAATAACGGAATTCCAATTGGAAAGATTTCATTGACCCTTAGTGGGTTGTGTGGAAGGGTAATCTAAGTGTTTAGTCATGTGTCTTTCTCACATTCTTCATAATGTGATGTCCTCACTTCCAGATTTCCCTTCTGCTCAATAAAACTAGGAGGAAGGAGAGGCAGCTTAACATTTCTCTTCCCTCAGACCCTTAGCTCCAAGGCAATCATCCTGAGACATTTTGCTACGCCATCTGCATCTGTCACAAGTTGAGTTCGGAGAACTCAGCTTGAAACACATCTCTTCTAACAGAAACTTCAGTTGGCCCTCTCTTCTCTTATGGTAAAGAACAAAGACATACGCATTTGGGTAGTATTCTGGGGTCCGACTATGCGAGTGTGGTGTCATAGATGACCAAGCTTGGCAGGTTCTTCCTGTGACAGTGGTGGAGTATGTGCCTCGATAACTGTGTCCATTACCGTGGTAGCACTCCTGCACCTCAGGCCGTTGCTCAGTTGGTGCTGAAATGAAAACGCAAGAAATCAAGCTGCATATCTCTGGGAACAGGAAACATGTGAAGCCATTTATGACACAACCAGAAAGGAGTGTATGAGAATTATGACCGTGATTTTTTCCTTATCTGTAGGCAGATGGATGTGAGAAAACCAACCAACAAACAAACACCAAAGCAACAGATTCCTACCATTCTAGAAACATAGTAAGTTCTTGGAAATATTTCACCTGATACCTTAGAGAAACAGAACAGATCAGAATCCTTCTCATTGAAATGTGGGCTCACGAGGTAGCACCTTTCCAGAAAACTCTACTGAATCTTCATGCAAAGGGCACTGCGTTTGGCAATGTGGGCTGCAGGTGGTAATTGGCTGTCGGGGGCAGAGGTGGGGACAGACATGGAAATTTTGCATGTTTCCCTAGACCGTTGATCATGAAAGCCAAGACCTTTGGCTTCCAGGCCATGGGGTAGAAAACGGTCATATATATCTGACTCAAAGCAACGATACTTTGCTTCTCAGGGATGTTTGCAGGCCAAAAGCTTATTCCTTTGGAGGAGAGAGGGAATCCTCTCATGCCCCGCATCCTGAATTGCAGTAAAGTAGAAGTCTACTACTCTTTCTGTCTAGACCCCTCACAGGTACAAGTGTCATCAGAAAGAGGTTTAAGAACACTGAGAAATCACTCCCTTCAAAGCCTAGGGTTGCAGAGCCTTAGAGCATTGGGAGCTCATGTACTGCTCCATAGACCCATGGCCATATGGAATTAATGCAGCCCTGTTAGGTTTCTCAAGGGTGACAGGCTCCAGAGCCACATTTCTCAGAATCTGCAATGCTGAAGATTGCTCTGAATGCTGCCTACTTGAAGAAATCCCTGGAAAACCTTACTGGCTTGGAAAGAGTGACACACCTGACAGCATGTTACAATAAAAATTTCAGCTGAGACACTGAGATAGCCCATTTTAGAACGAGGTGAGTTATGACGTCGATCACCCTGGAGGGTCTGTGCCCATCCTAAAGCCACAGCCCTCCACATTGCACAAGAAATCACTCCGCTGGCTCCCCCAGAGAGTGCACGGAGGCTTCCTCCTACATGGTAGAACTCAATCAACACTCGAGCATCGTTTACCATTGAAGGCTGCTACATCAGTGGGAATTTCCATGGCTTTTCGTCCCAGCATCGAAGCGTGTAGATGTCTGGCCACAGACTCCTTACCTTGTTCGGAAGGAGCCTCTAGGCTTGGAACCGGGGTAACAGTCGGAGGCGCGACGGCAGTCCCTTCTGCCTCTGAGCACTGTGTCAGGTTGCAGTACTCCCACCTGACACTGGGATCCGTCGTATAACAATAAGGGGCTGCCACAGGATCTGGATTCCTGCAGTAGTTCATGATCAAACCACTGGAAATTCCAAAACGATACACGTCACAAGAGGTGGGACAACATGCAGGGGCACCCCACACCCTCTCCTTTGTGCTGCAACAAGCTCATTACCGGTGCCTTTCTAATATTCCCATTAAAAGTATCATATGATTGCCACCAGCAAAAATGGCTCTCAATCACTAATCCTCTCTGCACATTTCTCATGCTTAATAGATTACTATATTTAAAAAAAAACCTCTAAAGCAGCAAATGCTTCTTAGACACACTGAGATCATACATACATGTGGCCAAAAAATGATCAGAGTATTCTCCTTCTGCCTTCTGCCCAATCCATCTCTCTGGAATAACTGGTATGGATTTTGATGTGTGTATTGTGGAATTGTTTATTCACATAGAAAAGTATCTCTATCTGTCTAGCTCTCCATATCTCTCTCAGTAGGACTTCATATTCTAATGTGTGAGTTGCAACTAACATGCAGTTCTTCAGAGAATACATGGCATCCAGGAGGACAACCTTTCCAGGTCAACCTTCAGACTATATGTACTCAAAACCTAGTGAAAAGGCTCTACCTTTCCCATGGAAAAGCATTGTGCAAATAGTATTACTGTCTGTCATTCCCATATCATGCGGGTCAAGTAGGTTTGTTTCTGCAAGACTTCTCCAAGCTGCCCTGGAAAACTTTCTCCCAGGTAGGATGCAATATCTCTAGAATGGGTTCCTGGGCAGGACGTTCTCTCCTGCTCTCTGTCTATCCTCTGCTGGCTGCAGCCACTCTGGAACTGAGGTAAAGGGGCATGAGTTGAAAGAACATTGGGACTCATGGCATAAAGGAAGACGGCCGGGTACACTATGAGATGTGAAGAGGTCTGTCAGCTACGGAGGATTCAGAAAACAACGAATTAGGTGAGGAAAGCAGGTGAGGAGTTTGGGCTGCGGGAATCTGATCTTGAAGCATTCGCTCTTCCTTATGCCTCCCAAGAACGTTGCTCCAACCTCTCAGTATCCTCACATTCATGACCTGTGGCTGCCTGAGAAAATGGGAAATGTATTATGGGCCATGGGGATCCAACACTGTCTCTCTAGAGACTCTACACTTGTGGCCTAGTCTCAACCCCAGACCCTCCATTCCAGGAAGCTGGGTAAATGAGCAAAGGGATATATAAGAGTCCGAGCTTGTGACAAATTTCTTTCTTCCTTGGCTTCTCTCTTTTGAAAACATGGAATATTCTTACTATGCAATATACCTCAGCGTTCAAAACTTGGTGATTGCTCTAGGATTTGCAATATCCCTTTTAACCCACACAGTAATCTTTTATTAATATTACATATCATTGTGCATGAGGTAAGAAAGTTTCAATGGTACACTTCCAATTATTCCCTACCTGATTTATGCTACATGTTCAAATTCTTACCTCTACATATGCTAAAATTAAACATGTTGCTATAATTTTTCTTCAAATAGTCAACTCTCCTTTAAAAATGTATAGAAATTTGGTCAAGAAAACGTTTTGCATTTTCATCTACATTTGCCAGTTGCTGGGTTCTTCATTACATGGGCTGCAGAAAGTTCCCTTCTCATTCTATTCTTCTTCTACCTAATTCCTTTGGGTCACCTCTCTTGTTACATCAGCCTGCTGATTCCGAATTCTTAAAGTTTCCGGTTTCTTTGTTTAGGGCAGTGCACAATATACATTTATGCAACATGGATGACCTTCAAGGCATTTTATTGCTGGATTTAGCATTCTCGGTTGATCTCTTCTTGTTCCTGTTTACCATATTAATAACATTCCCGGTATCTGGCTTCCAGTGTTTTTGACGAGATAGCATTAGCAATTTGTATCACTGTTCTAGCAAGAAACAGCTCATTTTCCCCCGGTTTCTTGTAAGAAGTTTCTTATTATACCTTTGTCTTCTTACCGTCAAACTGTGAAGTACAAAGGTGCATCATACCAAATTTTTTCTTTTTTTCAAAATCCCTATTTGATCCATTGAGTTTCCTGATTTTGTGATTTTGTTAACATTCTTCATAATTGAAAAGTTTTCAGCCATCCTTGATTCTGGTATTTTTTTCTGTTCCAATCTCCCTTTCTCTTTTCTGTGACTTGCTTCCCACATGAAGGAAATCTTTTCCTATTTTGCAACATGTCTGTGAGGTTCGGTTGATTTTCTTTTTCACTATTTCTTGAGGGGTGTGTTTGTGTGTGTGTGTGTGTGTGAGAGCTTGTGAGTTCTTCCGTGTGTGTCTGTATAGGTGCGTTTTGTGTGTGTGTGTGTGTGTATGAACTTGTGAGTTTTTGCACGTGTGTGTATGGGTGTGTTGTCTGTGTGTGTATGTGTATAATTGGTTCTGTAGAATTGATTTTTGGTTAGTTTCTTCATCGGAAGCGTCTACATTGATCAGGCAGCCATCCAGTAAGTTTTTCATTTAAGACATAGCTTTTTACACTAGGTATTTAATTTTATTTGGCTATTCAATACTGTTACTTTCTTTTGATATTTTATCTGCTTTATTCCATATGCATCTTTTTGTAAATATTTGAAACAGTTGTCATAGTGATATGTCAAATTTTCAGGCAATTCTTCCATTATTCTTCTACCTAATTCCTTCGGGTCACCTCTCTTGTTACATAAGCCTGCTGATTCCAAAATCTTACAATTTCCAGTTTCCTTGTTTTGGGCAGTGCACAATATGCATTTATCCAACATGGATCATATTCAAGGCATTTTATTGCTGGATTCAGCATTCTCGCTTGATCTCTTCTTGTTCCTGATTATCATTTTAATAATATTCCCTGTTATCTGACTTCCACTGTTTCTGAGGTGAACACATTAGCAATTATTATCACAGTACTTCTAGGAAGACACAGCTCTCAGCTCTTTTTCCTCCGGTTTCTAGTGAGATGTTTCTTCTTATTATATCTTTGCCTTGTTACCTTCGAACTGTGATGCAGAGAAGTGCATAATGCAGGTTGTTTATTTTTCTCAAAATTCCCTATTTCATCCGTGGAGTTTCATGAGTCTATGATTTTTTAAATACTCTTCATAATTGAAAAGTTATCAGCCATCCTTCGTTCTGGTATTTGTTTCTATTCCAAACTCCCTTGCTCTTTTCTGCGACTTGTTTCCCACATGCAGGAAATCTTTTCATATTTTCCTACATGTCTGTGAGTCTTCCTTAAATTTATATTTCAATATTTTTTTAGGGGCCTGTTTGTGTGTGTGTGTTTGTCTGGGTGTGTCTGTGTTAGAACTTGTGAGTTTTTGCATCTGTGTCCAAGGCTGTGTTTTGAATGTGTGTGTCTGTGTACCTCGTTCTGTAGGTTGTGTAGAATTGTTTCTGGTTAATTATTTTTTCTGAAACATCTAAATTGATCAGGTGGCCATAAACTAATTTTTTCGTTTAACACATACATTTTTTAGACTACTTCTTTAATTTCATTTGTCTATTATACACTGTTAATTTCTCCTGATATGATATCTGCTTTCATGCCTATTCTTTTTTAAAAATATTTGAAATGAGTTATCGTACTGATATGTCAAATTTTCATGCAATTCTAATCATTTCTGTCATTTCTGAGCCTGTTTGTATGGCCCGACTTATTTCCTCGTCATGGATCACACGAAATGCTTTTCTACATGGAGTCATATTTTAAATTTACGACTAACTCTGGGGATACCGCATAGCTGAGGCCATTGACTTTGTTGTTTACTTCTAAAGAGAGTTGAGATTTCCTCTCACAGGCAGTTCATTGATTGGAAACCGATTTGATGCTGGGACACTTGCTTTTCAGCTGTGCAAGGGGTTGTCTGCAGCTGACTTGATTCTAGTAATATACTAATTGTACTTTTAAATTACGGCTGTTCTGGGGTCTCCGCTGAATTGGCAATGTGTTCCGTGAGGACTCTCTGGTCTAGCTGGGAAGAACTCCAGTATCCCAGAGTGCTATGTGATCTCTCTCTTCTTTATTGAGCTTCCTGTGCTCTTGCAGTTGCTGTTTCTCAGTAAATGTTCTTTGCCACACTTTCTCGTGGAACCGTTTTCTGTGCACAGGCAGCGTCATGTCAGGCCAACGACTGGAGGAGACTTCTATGCGTATTTGTAGAGCTCTTTTCCTCCACAAACCAGTTCTTATTTGTAGCAGACCTAGAAAATTTCAGCTACCACAGTCATCCCAAACTCCAATCCCTCTCCTCCATTCAGCAAGATGGCTACAGTCTGCTTGGGCTCCATCTCCTTGCTATTCAGTGCAGGAAGGGTATCCAGGAAGAAAGCCAAGGCACCTACGGAGTGGAGCTCATCATTGCCCCTCTCTCAATTCTCTAGGTCCTCTACCATCTGTTGTCCCACATGTGGAAACCATTTTTCCATGTCTCTGGTAGTCGCTTGTGGCCAAAATATTGGCCATTGGGTGGTCAGACCCGGGCTTCTCTCCATCTACCCATCCCTTTTACTTTTCAGCATCCCTCTCTGTGCTGACTCTCATCTGCCTTCCTTCCTTGGGTCTTCTCTTGCTGGGAACCTGTATCCCTTCAGGCCACTGGTACTTAGGAACGAGTGTTTTTCTAACAATTGGAATATACGTAGATATAGAAACAGATCAATTCACCTGTCCATAAATAAGCACCTATTCTTTCCTCATGAACCCAGACAGAAAAGGCAAACGCAAGCTTCCCTTCAGGAAGTGGAAGTCAGAATAACGGAATTCCAACTGGAAAGTCTTCATTGACGTTTAGTTGGTGTTGTGGAAGGGTAATCTAAGTGTTTGGTCGTTTGTCATTCTGACTTTCTTCATAAGGTGATCTCCTCACCTCCAGATTTCCCTTCTGCGCAAGAAAACTAGGAGGAAGGAGAGGCAGCTTGACATTTCTCTTCTCTCAGACCCTTAGCTCCAAGGCAATCATCCTGAGACATTTTGCTACGCCATCTGCATCTGTCACAAGTTGAGTTCGGAGAACTCAGCTTGAAACACATCTCTTCTAACAGAAACTTCAGTTGGCCCTTTCTTCTCTTATGGTAAAGAACAAAGACATACGCATTTGGGTAGTATTCTGGGGTCCGACGATGCGAGTGTGGTGTCCTAGATGACCAAGCTTGGCAGGTTCTTCCTGTGACAGTGGTGGAGTATGTGCCTCGATAACTGTGTCCATTACCGTGGTAGCACTCCTGCACCCCAGGCCTTTGCTCAGTCGGTGCTGAAATGAAAACACAAGAAATCAAGCTGAGTATCTCTGAGCATAGAGAAACATGTGAAGCCATTTGTGACACAACCAGAAAGGAGTCTATGACAATGACGACCGCTCTCTTTTCCTTATCCATAGGCAGATGGATGTGAGAAAACCAACCAACAAACAAACACCAAAGCAACAGATTCCTACCATTCTAGAACTGTAGTAAGTTCCTGGAAATATTTCACCTGACACCTTAGAGAAACACAACAGATCAGATTCCTCATTGGAAAGTGAGCTCACGAGGTAGCACCTTTCTAGGAAACTCTACTGAATCTTCATGCGAACGGCATGCATTTGGCAATGCGGGCTGCAGGTGGTAACCGGCTGTCGGGGGCACAGTTTGGCACAGACATGGAAATTTTGCATGTTTCCCTAGACCGTTGATCATGAAAGCCAAGGCCTTTGGCTTCCGGGCCATGGGGCAGAAAACGGTCCTATATATCTGACTGAACACAAAGACACTTTGCTTCTCAGGGATGTGTGCACGCCAAAAGCTTCTTCCCTTGGAGGAGAGAGGGAATCCTCTCGTGCCCTGCATCCTGAATTGCAGTAAAGTAGAAGTCTACTACTCTTTCTCTCTAGACCCCTCCCAGGTACAAGTGTCATCAGAAAGAGGTTTAAGAACACTGAGAAATCACTCCCTTCAAAGCCTAGGGCTGAAGAGCCTTAGAGCATTGGGAGCTCATGTACTGCTCCATAGACCCAGGGCCATATGGAATCAATGCAGCCCTGTTAGGTTTCTCGAGGGTGACAGGCTCCAGAGCCACATTTCTCAGAATCTGCGATGCTGAAGATTGCTCTGAATGCTGGCTACTTGAAGAAATCCCCGGAAAAGCTTACTGGCTTGGAAAGAGTGACACACCTGACAGCATGTTACAATAAAAATTTTGGCTGGGACACTGAGATAGCCCGTTTTACAACAAGGTGAATTTTGAAGTCGATCACCCTGGAGGGTTTGTGCCCATCCTAAAGACAAAGCCCACCCACGTTGCACCAGAAATCACTCGCTGGCTCCCCCAGAGAGTGCACGGAGGCTTCCTCCTACATGGTAGAACTCAGTCAACACTCGAGCATCCGTTTACCATTGAAGGCGGCTGCATCAGTGGGAATTTCCATGGCTTTTCCTCCCAGCATCGAAGCGCGTAGATGTCTGGCCACAGACTCCTTACCTTGTTCGGAAGGAGCCTCTAGGCTTGGAACCGGGGTAACAGTCGGAGGCGCGACGGCAGTCCCTTCTGCCTCTGAGCATTGTGTCAGGTTGCAGTACTCCCACCTGACACTGGGATCCGTCGTATAACAATAAGGGGCTGCCACAGGATCTGGATTCCTGCAGTAGTTCATGATCAAGCCACTGGAAATTCCAAAACGATACACGTCACAAGAGGTGGGACAACATGCAGGGGCACCCCACACCCTCTCCTTTGTGCTGCAACAAGCTCATTACCGGTGCCTTTCTAATATTCCCATTAAAAGTACCATATGATTGCCACCAGCAAAAATGGCTCTCAATCACTAATCCTCTCTGCACATTTCTCATACTTAATAGATTATTACTATTTTTTAAAATAAAAAATCTAAAGTAGCAAACGCTTCTTAGAAACACTGAGATAACACATACACGTGGCCAAAAAACGATCCGAGTATTCTCCTTCTGCCTTCCGCTCAATCCATCTCTCTGGAATAACTGGTATGGGTTTGGACGTCTGTATTGTGGAACTGTGTATTCACATACAAATGCATCTGTATCTGTCTAGTCTCCGTATCTCTCTCGGTAGGACTTCATATTCTAATGTGGGAGTTACAACGAACATGTAGCTCTGCAGAAAAAACACGTCATCCAGGAGGATAACCGTTCCAGGTCAACCCTCACACTCTATGTACTCAACACGTAGTGAAAAGGCTCTACCTTTCCCATAGAAAAGCACTGTGCCAATAGTATTACTGTCTGTCAGGTTTAGTAGGTTTGTTTCTCCAAGACTTCTCAAAGCTGCCCTGGAAAACTTGCTCCCAGGCAGGATGCAGTATCTCTAGAATGGGTTCCTAGGCAGGTCCTTCTCTCCTGCTCTCAGTCTACCCTCTGCTGGCCGCAGCTACTCCGGGACTGAGGGAAAGGGGGATGAGTTGAAAGAACAGTGGGACCCATGGCATAAAGGAAGACGGCAGGGTGGACTAAGAGATCTGAAGAGGTCGGACAGCTACGGAGCAGCAGAGAAAAATGCATTAGGGGGCAAAGCAGGCGAGTAGTTTGGGCTGCGGGGATCTGGAAGCATTCGCTCTTCCTTATGCCTCCCAAGAACGTTGCTCCAACCTCTCAGTATCCTCAATTTCATGACCTGTGGCTTCCTGAGAAAATGGGAAATGTATTATGGGCCATGGGGTTCCAACACTGTCTCTCTAGAGACTCTAGACTTGTGGCCTAGTCTCAACCCCAGACCCTCCATTCCAGGAAGCTGGTTCAATGAGCAACTGGATGTATAAGAGCCTGAGCTCTTGAAAGACTTCTAGTTCTTCCTTGGCTTCCCTCTTTTGAATGCATGGACTATTCTTATTATACCAAAAACCTCACAGTTCAAACCTTTGTGATTGCTCTAGAATTTGCAATATCCCTTTGAACCCACACAGTACCCTTTTATTAATATGACACACCATCGTGCATGAGGTAAGAAACTTACAACGGTACACTTCGAATTAACCCCTACATGATTTATGCTACCATTTCAAATTGTTACCTCTACATATGCTGAAGTTAAATATCTTGCTATCATTTTGTTTCAAGTAGTCAACTCTCATTTACAAAGATATGGAAATTTGATCAAGAAAATATTTTGCATTTACATCTATCTACATTTGCCAATTGCTGGATTCTTCATTACGTGGGCTGCAGAAAGTTCCTTTCTTGTTCAATTCTTCTTCTACCTAATTCCTTCGGGTCACCTCTCCTGTTACATAAGCCTGCTGATTTCCAATTCTTACACTTTCCGGTTTCTTTGTTTGGGGCAGTGCACAATATGCATTTATCCAACATGGATGATCTTCAAGGCATTTTATTGCTGGATTCAGCATTCCCGGTTGATCTCTTTTTGTTCCTGATTATCATTTTAACAATATTCCCTGGTATCCGGCTTCCAGTGTTTCTGAGGTGAACACATTGGTAACTTGTATCACTGTACTTCTAGGAAGACACAGCTCTTTTTCCTCCAGTTTCTCATGACACGTTTCTTCTTATTATATCTTTGCCTTGTTACCTTCGAACTCTGATGTACAAAAGTACATCCTACAGGTTGTTGTTGTTTTTTTTTTTCGAAATTCCCTATATGATCACTTGAGTTTCACGATTCTGTGATTTTTTTTCATGTTCTTCGTAATTGAAAAGTTATCAGCCATCGTTGATTCTGGTATTTGTTTCTATTCCAAACTCCCTTGCTCTTTACTGTGACTTGCTTCCCACATGCAGGAAATCATTTCATGTTTTCCTACATGTCTGGGAGGCTCGCTTAATTTTGTATTTCACTATTTCTTCACGGGTGCGCGTGTGTGTGTGTGTGTAAGAACTTGTGAGTTTCTGTGTGTGTGTGAGTATGGGTGTGTTTTCAATGTGTGTGTGTGTGTGTGTGTGTGTGTGTGTGTGTAGCTCATTCTGTAGGTTCTGTAGAATTGTGTTTTGGGTAATGTTTTCCTCTGAAACGTCTAAATTGATCAGGCGGCCATACAGTAATTTTTTCCATTAAGACGCACTTTTTTTATACTACCTCTTTAATTTGATTTGGCTATTCTGTACTGTTAATTTCTCTCGATATGATATCTGCTTTCTTGCATGTTGTTTTTTTTAAATATTTGAAATCAGTTATCATACTGATATGTCAAATTTTCATGCAATTCTAATCATTTCTGTCATTTCTGAGCCTGTTTTTACTACCCGATTTATTTCCTGGTCATGGGTCACACGAAACGCTTTTCTACATGTAGTCAAATTTTAAATTTAGGACTCACTCTGGGGATACCGCATAGCTGAGGCCATTGACTTTGTTGTTTACTTCTAAAGAGAGTTGAGATTTCCTCTCACAGGCAGTTCATTGATTGGAAACCGATTTGATGCTGGGACACTTGCTTTTCAGCTGTGCAAGGGGTTGTCTGCAGCTGACTTGATTCTAGTAATATACTAATTGTACTTTTAAATTACGGCTGTTCTGGGGTCTCCGCTGAATTGGCAATGTGTTCCGTGAGGACTCTCTGGTCTAGCTGGGAAGAACTCCAGTATCCCAGAGTGCTATGTGATCTCTCTCTTCTTTATTGAGCTTCCTGTGCTCTTGCAGTTGCTGTTTCTCAGTAAATGTTCTTTGCCACACTTTCTCGTGGAACCGTTTTCTGTGCACAGGCAGCGTCATGTCAGGCCAACGACTGGAGGAGACTTCTATGCGTATTTGTAGAGCTCTTTTCCTCCACAAACCAGTTCTTATTTGTAGCAGACCTAGAAAATTTCAGCTACCACAGTCATCCCAAACTCCAATCCCTCTCCTCCATTCAGCAAGATGGCTACAGTCTGCTTGGGCTCCATCTCCTTGCTATTCAGTGCAGGAAGGGTATCCAGGAAGAAAGCCAAGGCACCTACGGAGTGGAGCTCATCATTGCCCCTCTCTCAATTCTCTAGGTCCTCTACCATCTGTTGTCCCACATGTAGAAACCATTTTTCCATGTCTCTGGTAGTCGCTTGTGGCCAAAATATTGGCCATTGGGTGGTCAGACCCGGGCTTCTCTCCATCTACCCATCCCTTTTACTTTTCAGCATCCCTCTCTGTGCTGACTCTCATCTGCCTTCCTTCCTTGGGTCTTCTCTTGCTGGGAACCTGTATCCCTTCAGGCCACTGGTACTTAGGAACGAGTGTTTTTCTAACAATTGGAATATACGTAGATATAGAAACAGATCAATTCACCTGTCCATAAATAAGCACCTATTCTTTCCTCATGAACCCAGACAGAAAAGGCAAACGCAAGCTTCCCTTCAGGAAGTGGAAGTCAGAATAACGGAATTCCAACTGGAAAGTCTTCATTGACGTTTAGTTGGTGTTGTGGAAGGGTAATCTAAGTGTTTGGTCGTTTGTCATTCTGATTTTCTTCATAAGGTGATCTCCTCACCTCCAGATTTCCCTTCTGCGCAAGAAAACTAGGAGGAAGGAGAGGCAGCTTGACATTTCTCTTCTCTCAGACCCTTAGCTCCAAGGCAATCATCCTGAGACATTTTGCTACGCCATCTGCATCTGTCACAAGTTGAGTTCGGAGAACTCAGCTTGAAACACATCTCTTCTAACAGAAACTTCAGTTGGCCCTTTCTTCTCTTATGGTAAAGAACAAAGACATACGCATTTGGGTAGTATTCTGGGGTCCGACGATGCGAGTGTGGTGTCCTAGATGACCAAGCTTGGCAGGTTCTTCCTGTGACAGTGGTGGAGTATGTGCCTCGATAACTGTGTCCATTACCGTGGTAGCACTCCTGCACCCCAGGCCTTTGCTCAGTCGGTGCTGAAATGAAAACACAAGAAATCAAGCTGAGTATCTCTGAGCATAGAGAAACATGTGAAGCCATTTGTGACACAACCAGAAAGGAGTCTATGACAATGACGACCGCTCTCTTTTCCTTATCCATAGGCAGATGGATGTGAGAAAACCAACCAACAAACAAACACCAAAGCAACAGATTCCTACCATTCTAGAACTGTAGTAAGTTCCTGGAAATATTTCACCTGACACCTTAGAGAAACACAACAGATCAGATTCCTCATTGGAAAGTGAGCTCACGAGGTAGCACCTTTCTAGGAAACTCTACTGAATCTTCATGCGAACGGCATGCATTTGGCAATGCGGGCTGCAGGTGGTCACCGGCTGTCGGGGGCACAGTTTGGCACAGACATGGAAATTTTGCATGTTTCCCTAGACCGTTGATCATGAAAGCCAAGGCCTTTGGCTTCCGGGCCATGGGGCAGAAAACGGTCCTATATATCTGACTGAACACAAAGACACTTTGCTTCTCAGGGATGTGTGCACGCCAAAAGCTTCTTCCCTTGGAGGAGAGAGGGAATCCTCTCGTGCCCTGCATCCTGAATTGCAGTAAAGTAGAAGTCTACTACTCTTTCTCTCTAGACCCCTCCCAGGTACAAGTGTCATCAGAAAGAGGTTTAAGAACACTGAGAAATCACTCCCTTCAAAGCCTAGGGCTGAAGAGCCTTAGAGCATTGGGAGCTCATGTACTGCTCCATAGACCCAGGGCCATATGGAATCAATGCAGCCCTGTTAGGTTTCTCGAGGGTGACAGGCTCCAGAGCCACATTTCTCAGAATCTGCGATGCTGAAGATTGCTCTGAATGCTGGCTACTTGAAGAAATCCCCGGAAAAGCTTACTGGCTTGGAAAGAGTGACACACCTGACAGCATGTTACAATAAAAATTTTGGCTGGGACACTGAGATAGCCCGTTTTACAACAAGGTGAATTTTGAAGTCGATCACCCTGGAGGGTTTGTGCCCATCCTAAAGACAAAGCCCACCCACGTTGCACCAGAAATCACTCGCTGGCTCCCCCAGAGAGTGCACGGAGGCTTCCTCCTACATGGTAGAACTCAGTCAACACTCGAGCATCCATTTACCATTGAAGGCGGCTGCATCAGTGGGAATTTCCATGGCTTTTCCTCCCAGCATCGAAGCGCGTAGATGTCTGGCCACAGACTCCTTACCTTGTTCGGAAGGAGCCTCTAGGCTTGGAACCGGGGTAACAGTCGGAGGCGCGACGGCAGTCCCTTCTGCCTCTGAGCATTGTGTCAGGTTGCAGTACTCCCACCTGACACTGGGATCCGTCGTATAACAATAAGGGGCTGCCACAGGATCTGGATTCCTGCAGTAGTTCATGATCAAGCCACTGGAAATTCCAAAACGATACACGTCACAAGAGGTGGGACAACATGCAGGGGCACCCCACACCCTCTCCTTTGTGCTGCAACAAGCTCATTACCGGTGCCTTTCTAATATTCCCATTAAAAGTACCATATGATTGCCACCAGCAAAAATGGCTCTCAATCACTAATCCTCTCTGCACATTTCTCATACTTAATAGATTATTACTATTTTTTAAAATAAAAAATCTAAAGTAGCAAACGCTTCTTAGAAACACTGAGATAACACATACACGTGGCCAAAAAACGATCCGAGTATTCTCCTTCTGCCTTCCGCTCAATCCATCTCTCTGGAATAACTGGTATGGGTTTGGACGTCTGTATTGTGGAACTGTGTATTCACATACAAATGCATCTGTATCTGTCTAGTCTCCGTATCTCTCTCGGTAGGACTTCATATTCTAATGTGGGAGTTACAACGAACATGTAGCTCTGCAGAAAAAACACGTCATCCAGGAGGATAACCGTTCCAGGTCAACCCTCACACTCTATGTACTCAACACGTAGTGAAAAGGCTCTACCTTTCCCATAGAAAAGCACTGTGCCAATAGTATTACTGTCTGTCAGGTTTAGTAGGTTTGTTTCTCCAAGACTTCTCAAAGCTGCCCTGGAAAACTTGCTCCCAGGCAGGATGCAGTATCTCTAGAATGGGTTCCTAGGCAGGTCCTTCTCTCCTGCTCTCAGTCTACCCTCTGCTGGCCGCAGCTACTCCGGGACTGAGGGAAAGGGGGATGAGTTGAAAGAACAGTGGGACCCATGGCATAAAGGAAGACGGCAGGGTGGACTAAGAGATCTGAAGAGGTCGGACAGCTACGGAGCAGCAGAGAAAAATGCATTAGGGGGCAAAGCAGGCGAGTAGTTTGGGCTGCGGGGATCTGGAAGCATTCGCTCTTCCTTATGCCTCCCAAGAACGTTGCTCCAACCTCTCAGTATCCTCAATTTCATGACCTGTGGCTTCCTGAGAAAATGGGAAATGTATTATGGGCCATGGGGTTCCAACACTGTCTCTCTAGAGACTCTAGACTTGTGGCCTAGTCTCAACCCCAGACCCTCCATTCCAGGAAGCTGGTTCAATGAGCAACTGGATGTATAAGAGCCTGAGCTCTTGAAAGACTTCTAGTTCTTCCTTGGCTTCCCTCTTTTGAATGCATGGACTATTCTTATTATACCAAAAACCTCACAGTTCAAACCTTTGTGATTGCTCTAGAATTTGCAATATCCCTTTGAACCCACACAGTACCCTTTTATTAATATGACACACCATCGTGCATGAGGTAAGAAACTTACAACGGTACACTTGGAATTAACCCCTACATGATTTATGCTACCATTTCAAATTGTTACCTCTACATATGCTGAAGTTAAATATCTTGCTATCATTTTGTTTCAAGTAGTCAACTCTCATTTACAAAGATATGGAAATTTGATCAAGAAAATATTTTGCATTTACATCTATCTACATTTGCCAATTGCTGCATTCTTCATTACGTGGGCTGCAGAAAGTTCCTTTCTTGTTCAATTCTTCTTCTACCTAATTCCTTCGGGTCACCTCTCCTGTTACATAAGCCTGCTGATTTCCAATTCTTACACTTTCCGGTTTCTTTGTTTGGGGCAGTGCACAATATGCATTTATCCAACATGGATGATCTTCAAGGCATTTTATTGCTGGATTCAGCATTCCCGGTTGATCTCTTTTTGTTCCTGATTATCATTTTAACAATATTCCCTGGTATCCGGCTTCCAGTGTTTCTGAGGTGAACACATTGGTAACTTGTATCACTGTACTTCTAGGAAGACACAGCTCTTTTTCCTCCAGTTTCTCATGACACGTTTCTTCTTATTATATCTTTGCCTTGTTACCTTCGAACTCTGATGTACAAAAGTACATCCTACAGGTTGTTGTTGGTTTATTTTTTCGAAATTCCCTATATGATCACTTGAGTTTCACGATTCTGTGATTTTTTTTCATGTTCTTCGTAATTGAAAAGTTATCAGCCATCGTTGATTCTGGTATTTGTTTCTATTCCAAACTCCCTTGCTCTTTACTGTGACTTGCTTCCCACATGCAGGAAATCATTTCATGTTTTCCTACATGTCTGGGAGGCTCGCTTAATTTTGTATTTCACTATTTCTTCACGGGTGCGCGTGTGTGTGTGTGTAAGAACTTGTGAGTTTCTGCGTGTGTGTGTGAGTATGGGTGTGTTTTCAATGTGTGTGTGTCTGTGTGTGTGTGTGTGTGTGTGTGTGTGTAGCTCATTCTGTAGGTTCTGTAGAATTGTGTTTTGGGTAATGTTTTCCTCTGAAACGTCTAAATTGATCAGGCGGCCATACAGTAATTTTTTCCATTAAGACGCACTTTTTTTATACTACCTCTTTAATTTGATTTGGCTATTCTGTACTGTTAATTTCTCTCGATATGATATCTGCTTTCTTGCATGTTGTTTTTTTTAAATATTTGAAATCAGTTATCATACTGATATGTCAAATTTTCATGCAATTCTAATCATTTCTGTCATTTCTGAGCCTGTTTTTACTACCCGATTTATTTCCTGGTCATGGGTCACACGAAACGCTTTTCTACATGTAGTCAAATTTTAAATTTAGGACTCACTCTGGGGATACCGCATAGCTGAGGCCATTGACTTTGTTGTTTACTTCTAAAGAGAGTTGAGATTTCCTCTCACAGGCAGTTCATTGATTGGAAACCGATTTGATGCTGGGACACTTGCTTTTCAGCTGTGCAAGGGGTTGTCTGCAGCTGACTTGATTCTAGTAATATACTAATTGTACTTTTAAATTACGGCTGTTCTGGGGTCTCCGCTGAATTGGCAATGTGTTCCGTGAGGACTCTCTGGTCTAGCTGGGAAGAACTCCAGTATCCCAGAGTGCTATGTGATCTCTCTCTTCTTTATTGAGCTTCCTGTGCTCTTGCAGTTGCTGTTTCTCAGTAAATGTTCTTTGCCACACTTTCTCGTGGAACCGTTTTCTGTGCACAGGCAGCGTCATGTCAGGCCAACGACTGGAGGAGACTTCTATGCGTATTTGTAGAGCTCTTTTCCTCCACAAACCAGTTCTTATTTGTAGCAGACCTAGAAAATTTCAGCTACCACAGTCATCCCAAACTCCAATCCCTCTCCTCCATTCAGCAAGATGGCTACAGTCTGCTTGGGCTCCATCTCCTTGCTATTCAGTGCAGGAAGGGTATCCAGGAAGAAAGCCAAGGCACCTACGGAGTGGAGCTCATCATTGCCCCTCTCTCAATTCTCTAGGTCCTCTACCATCTGTTGTCCCACATGTAGAAACCATTTTTCCATGTCTCTGGTAGTCGCTTGTGGCCAAAATATTGGCCATTGGGTGGTCAGACCCGGGCTTCTCTCCATCTACCCATCCCTTTTACTTTTCAGCATCCCTCTCTGTGCTGACTCTCATCTGCCTTCCTTCCTTGGGTCTTCTCTTGCTGGGAACCTGTATCCCTTCAGGCCACTGGTACTTAGGAACGAGTGTTTTTCTAACAATTGGAATATACGTAGATATAGAAACAGATCAATTCACCTGTCCATAAATAAGCACCTATTCTTTCCTCATGAACCCAGACAGAAAAGGCAAACGCAAGCTTCCCTTCAGGAAGTGGAAGTCAGAATAACGGAATTCCAACTGGAAAGTCTTCATTGACGTTTAGTTGGTGTTGTGGAAGGGTAATCTAAGTGTTTGGTCGTTTGTCATTCTGACTTTCTTCATAAGGTGATCTCCTCACCTCCAGATTTCCCTTCTGCGCAAGAAAACTAGGAGGAAGGAGAGGCAGCTTGACATTTCTCTTCTCTCAGACCCTTAGCTCCAAGGCACTCATCCTGAGACATTTTGCTACGCCATCTGCATCTGTCACAAGTTGAGTTCGGAGAACTCAGCTTGAAACACATCTCTTCTAACAGAAACTTCAGTTGGCCCTTTCTTCTCTTATGGTAAAGAACAAAGACATACGCATTTGGGTAGTATTCTGGGGTCCGACGATGCGAGTGTGGTGTCCTAGATGACCAAGCTTGGCAGGTTCTTCCTGTGACAGTGGTGGAGTATGTGCCTCGATAACTGTGTCCATTACCGTGGTAGCACTCCTGCACCCCAGGCCTTTGCTCAGTCGGTGCTGAAATGAAAACACAAGAAATCAAGCTGAGTATCTCTGAGCATAGAGAAACATGTGAAGCCATTTGTGACACAACCAGAAAGGAGTCTATGACAATGACGACCGCTCTCTTTTCCTTATCCATAGGCAGATGGATGTGAGAAAACCAACCAACAAACAAACACCAAAGCAACAGATTCCTACCATTCTAGAACTGTAGTAAGTTCCTGGAAATATTTCACCTGACACCTTAGAGAAACACAACAGATCAGATTCCTCATTGGAAAGTGAGCTCACGAGGTAGCACCTTTCTAGGAAACTCTACTGAATCTTCATGCGAACGGCATGCATTTGGCAATGCGGGCTGCAGGTGGTAACCGGCTGTCGGGGGCACAGTTTGGCACAGACATGGAAATTTTGCATGTTTCCCTAGACCGTTGATCATGAAAGCCAAGGCCTTTGGCTTCCGGGCCATGGGGCAGAAAACGGTCCTATATATCTGACTGAACACAAAGACACTTTGCTTCTCAGGGATGTGTGCACGCCAAAAGCTTCTTCCCTTGGAGGAGAGAGGGAATCCTCTCGTGCCCTGCATCCTGAATTGCAGTAAAGTAGAAGTCTACTACTCTTTCTCTCTAGACCCCTCCCAGGTACAAGTGTCATCAGAAAGAGGTTTAAGAACACTGAGAAATCACTCCCTTCAAAGCCTAGGGCTGAAGAGCCTTAGAGCATTGGGAGCTCATGTACTGCTCCATAGACCCAGGGCCATATGGAATCAATGCAGCCCTGTTAGGTTTCTCGAGGGTGACAGGCTCCAGAGCCACATTTCTCAGAATCTGCGATGCTGAAGATTGCTCTGAATGCTGGCTACTTGAAGAAATCCCCGGAAAAGCTTACTGGCTTGGAAAGAGTGACACACCTGACAGCATGTTACAATAAAAATTTTGGCTGGGACACTGAGATAGCCCGTTTTACAACAAGGTGAATTTTGAAGTCGATCACCCTGGAGGGTTTGTGCCCATCCTAAAGACAAAGCCCACCCACGTTGCACCAGAAATCACTCGCTGGCTCCCCCAGAGAGTGCACGGAGGCTTCCTCCTACATGGTAGAACTCAGTCAACACTCGAGCATCCGTTTACCATTGAAGGCGGCTGCATCAGTGGGAATTTCCATGGCTTTTCCTCCCAGCATCGAAGCGCGTAGATGTCTGGCCACAGACTCCTTACCTTGTTCGGAAGGAGCCTCTAGGCTTGGAACCGGGGTAACAGTCGGAGGCGCGACGGCAGTCCCTTCTGCCTCTGAGCATTGTGTCAGGTTGCAGTACTCCCACCTGACACTGGGATCCGTCGTATAACAATAAGGGGCTGCCACAGGATCTGGATTCCTGCAGTAGTTCATGATCAAGCCACTGGAAATTCCAAAACGATACACGTCACAAGAGGTGGGACAACATGCAGGGGCACCCCACACCCTCTCCTTTGTGCTGCAACAAGCTCATTACCGGTGCCTTTCTAATATTCCCATTAAAAGTACCATATGATTGCCACCAGCAAAAATGGCTCTCAATCACTAATCCTCTCTGCACATTTCTCATACTTAATAGATTATTACTATTTTTTAAAATAAAAAATCTAAAGTAGCAAACGCTTCTTAGAAACACTGAGATAACACATACACGTGGCCAAAAAACGATCCGAGTATTCTCCTTCTGCCTTCCGCTCAATCCATCTCTCTGGAATAACTGGTATGGGTTTGGACGTCTGTATTGTGGAACTGTGTATTCACATACAAATGCATCTGTATCTGTCTAGTCTCCGTATCTCTCTCGGTAGGACTTCATATTCTAATGTGGGAGTTACAACGAACATGTAGCTCTGCAGAAAAAACACGTCATCCAGGAGGATAACCGTTCCAGGTCAACCCTCACACTCTATGTACTCAACACGTAGTGAAAAGGCTCTACCTTTCCCATAGAAAAGCACTGTGCCAATAGTATTACTGTCTGTCAGGTTTAGTAGGTTTGTTTCTCCAAGACTTCTCAAAGCTGCCCTGGAAAACTTGCTCCCAGGCAGGATGCAGTATCTCTAGAATGGGTTCCTAGGCAGGTCCTTCTCTCCTGCTCTCAGTCTACCCTCTGCTGGCCGCAGCTACTCCGGGACTGAGGGAAAGGGGGATGAGTTGAAAGAACAGTGGGACCCATGGCATAAAGGAAGACGGCAGGGTGGACTAAGAGATCTGAAGAGGTCGGACAGCTACGGAGCAGCAGAGAAAAATGCATTAGGGGGCAAAGCAGGCGAGTAGTTTGGGCTGCGGGGATCTGGAAGCATTCGCTCTTCCTTATGCCTCCCAAGAACGTTGCTCCAACCTCTCAGTATCCTCAATTTCATGACCTGTGGCTTCCTGAGAAAATGGGAAATGTATTATGGGCCATGGGGTTCCAACACTGTCTCTCTAGAGACTCTAGACTTGTGGCCTAGTCTCAACCCCAGACCCTCCATTCCAGGAAGCTGGTTCAATGAGCAACTGGATGTATAAGAGCCTGAGCTCTTGAAAGACTTCTAGTTCTTCCTTGGCTTCCCTCTTTTGAATGCATGGACTATTCTTATTATACCAAAAACCTCACAGTTCAAACCTTTGTGATTGCTCTAGAATTTGCAATATCCCTTTGAACCCACACAGTACCCTTTTATTAATATGACACACCATCGTGCATGAGGTAAGAAACTTACAACGGTACACTTGGAATTAACCCCTACATGATTTATGCTACCATTTCAAATTGTTACCTCTACATATGCTGAAGTTAAATATCTTGCTATCATTTTGTTTCAAGTAGTCAACTCTCATTTACAAAGATATGGAAATTTGATCAAGAAAATATTTTGCATTTACATCTATCTACATTTGCCAATTGCTGGATTCTTCATTACGTGGGCTGCAGAAAGTTCCTTTCTTGTTCAATTCTTCTTCTACCTAATTCCTTCGGGTCACCTCTCCTGTTACATAAGCCTGCTGATTTCCAATTCTTACACTTTCCGGTTTCTTTGTTTGGGGCAGTGCACAATATGCATTTATCCAACATGGATGATCTTCAAGGCATTTTATTGCTGGATTCAGCATTCCCGGTTGATCTCTTTTTGTTCCTGATTATCATTTTAACAATATTCCCTGGTATCCGGCTTCCAGTGTTTCTGAGGTGAACACATTGGTAACTTGTGTCACTGTACTTCTAGGAAGACACAGCTCTTTTTCCTCCAGTTTCTCATGACACGTTTCTTCTTATTATATCTTTGCCTTGTTACCTTCGAACTCTGATGTACAAAAGTACATCCTACAGGTTGTTGTTGTTTTTTTTTTTCGAAATTCCCTATATGATCACTTGAGTTTCACGATTCTGTGATTTTTTTTCATGTTCTTCGTAATTGAAAAGTTATCAGCCATCGTTGATTCTGGTATTTGTTTCTATTCCAAACTCCCTTGCTCTTTACTGTGACTTGCTTCCCACATGCAGGAAATCATTTCATGTTTTCCTACATGTCTGGGAGGCTCGCTTAATTTTGTATTTCACTATTTCTTCACGGGTGCGCGTGTGTGTGTGTGTGTAAGAACTTGTGAGTTTCTGCGTGTGTGTGTGAGTATGGGTGTGTTTTCAATGTGTGTGTGTGTGTGTGTGTGTGTGTGTGTGTAGCTCATTCTGTACGTTCTGTAGAATTGTGTTTTGGGTAATGTTTTCCTCTGAAACGTCTAAATTGATCAGGCGGCCATACAGTAATTTTTTCCATTAAGACGCACTTTTTTCATACTACCTCTTTAATTTGATTTGGCTATTCTGTACTGTTAATTTCTCTCGATATGATATCTGCTTTCTTGCATGTTGTTTTTTTTAAATATTTGAAATCAGTTATCATACTGATATGTCAAATTTTCATGCAATTCTAATCATTTCTGTCATTTCTGAGCCTGTTTTTACTACCCGATTTATTTCCTGGTCATGGGTCACACGAAACGCTTTTCTACATGTAGTCAAATTTTAAATTTAGGACTCACTCTGGGGATACCGCATAGCTGAGGCCATTGACTTTGTTGTTTACTTCTAAAGAGAGTTGAGATTTCCTCTCACAGGCAGTTCATTGATTGGAAACCGATTTGATGCTGGGACACTTGCTTTTCAGCTGTGCAAGGGGTTGTCTGCAGCTGACTTGATTCTAGTAATATACTAATTGTACTTTTAAATTACGGCTGTTCTGGGGTCTCCGCTGAATTGGCAATGTGTTCCGTGAGGACTCTCTGGTCTAGCTGGGAAGAACTCCAGTATCCCAGAGTGCTATGTGATCTCTCTCTTCTTTATTGAGCTTCCTGTGCTCTTGCAGTTGCTGTTTCTCAGTAAATGTTCTTTGCCACACTTTCTCGTGGAACCGTTTTCTGTGCACAGGCAGCGTCATGTCAGGCCAACGACTGGAGGAGACTTCTATGCGTATTTGTAGAGCTCTTTTCCTCCACAAACCAGTTCTTATTTGTAGCAGACCTAGAAAATTTCAGCTACCACAGTCATCCCAAACTCCAATCCCTCTCCTCCATTCAGCAAGATGGCTACAGTCTGCTTGGGCTCCATCTCCTTGCTATTCAGTGCAGGACGGGTATGCAGGAAGAAAGCCAAGGCACCTACGGAGTGGAGCTCATCATTGCCCCTCTCTCAATTCTCTAGGTCCTCTACCATCTGTTGTCCCACATGTAGAAACCATTTTTCCATGTCTCTGGTAGTCGCTTGTGGCCAAAATATTGGCCATTGGGTGGTCAGACCCGGGCTTCTCTCCATCTACCCATCCCTTTTACTTTTCAGCATCCCTCTCTGTGCTGACTCTCATCTGCCTTCCTTCCTTGGGTCTTCTCTTGCTGGGAACCTGTATCCCTTCAGGCCACTGGTACTTAGGAACGAGTGTTTTTCTAACAATTGGAATATACGTAGATATAGAAACAGATCAATTCACCTGTCCATAAATAAGCACCTATTCTTTCCTCATGAACCCAGACAGAAAAGGCAAACGCAAGCTTCCCTTCAGGAAGTGGAAGTCAGAATAACGGAATTCCAACTGGAAAGTCTTCATTGACGTTTAGTTGGTGTTGTGGAAGGGTAATCTAAGTGTTTGGTCGTTTGTCATTCTGACTTTCTTCATAAGGTGATCTCCTCACCTCCAGATTTCCCTTCTGCTCAAGAAAACTAGGAGGAAGGAGAGGCAGCTTGACATTTCTCTTCTCTCAGACCCTTAGCTCCAAGGCAATCATCCTGAGACATTTTGCTACGCCATCTGCATCTGTCACAAGTTGAGTTCGGAGAACTCAGCTTGAAACACATCTCTTCTAACAGAAACTTCAGTTGGCCCTTTCTTCTCTTATGGTAAAGAACAAAGACATACGCATTTGGGTAGTATTCTGGGGTCCGACGATGCGAGTGTGGTGTCCTAGATGACCAAGCTTGGCAGGTTCTTCCTGTGACAGTGGTGGAGTATGTGCCTCGATAACTGTGTCCATTACCGTGGTAGCACTCCTGCACCCCAGGCCTTTGCTCAGTCGGTGCTGAAATGAAAACACAAGAAATCAAGCTGAGTATCTCTGAGCATAGAGAAACATGTGAAGCCATTTGTGACACAACCAGAAAGGAGTCTATGACAATGACGACCGCTCTCTTTTCCTTATCCATAGGCAGATGGATGTGAGAAAACCAACCAACAAACAAACACCAAAGCAACAGATTCCTACCATTCTAGAACTGTAGTAAGTTCTTGGAAATATTTCACCTGACACCTTAGAGAAACACAACAGATCAGATTCCTCATTGGAAAGTGAGCTCACGAGGTAGCACCTTTCTAGGAAACTCTACTGAATCTTCATGCGAACGGCATGCATTTGGCAATGCGGGCTGCAGGTGGTCACCGGCTGTCGGGGGCACAGTTTGGCACAGACATGGAAATTTTGCATGTTTCCCTAGACCGTTGATCATGAAAGCCAAGGCCTTTGGCTTCCGGGCCATGGGGCAGAAAACGGTCCTATATATCTGACTGAACACAAAGACACTTTGCTTCTCAGGGATGTGTGCACGCCAAAAGCTTCTTCCCTTGGAGGAGAGAGGGAATCCTCTCGTGCCCTGCATCCTGAATTGCAGTAAAGTAGAAGTCTACTACTCTTTCTCTCTAGACCCCTCCCAGGTACAAGTGTCATCAGAAAGAGGTTTAAGAACACTGAGAAATCACTCCCTTCAAAGCCTAGGGCTGAAGAGCCTTAGAGCATTGGGAGCTCATGTACTGCTCCATAGACCCAGGGCCATATGGAATCAATGCAGCCCTGTTAGGTTTCTCGAGGGTGACAGGCTCCAGAGCCACATTTCTCAGAATCTGCGATGCTGAAGATTGCTCTGAATGCTGGCTACTTGAAGAAATCCCCGGAAAAGCTTACTGGCTTGGAAAGAGTGACACACCTGACAGCATGTTACAATAAAAATTTTGGCTGGGACACTGAGATAGCCCGTTTTACAACAAGGTGAATTTTGAAGTCGATCACCCTGGAGGGTTTGTGCCCATCCTAAAGACAAAGCCCACCCACGTTGCACCAGAAATCACTCGCTGGCTCCCCCAGAGAGTGCACGGAGGCTTCCTCCTACATGGTAGAACTCAGTCAACACTCGAGCATCCGTTTACCATTGAAGGCGGCTGCATCAGTGGGAATTTCCATGGCTTTTCCTCCCAGCATCGAAGCGCGTAGATGTCTGGCCACAGACTCCTTACCTTGTTCGGAAGGAGCCTCTAGGCTTGGAACCGGGGTAACAGTCGGAGGCGCGACGGCAGTCCCTTCTGCCTCTGAGCATTGTGTCAGGTTGCAGTACTCCCACCTGACACTGGGATCCGTCGTATAACAATAAGGGGCTGCCACAGGATCTGGATTCCTGCAGTAGTTCATGATCAAGCCACTGGAAATTCCAAAACGATACACGTCACAAGAGGTGGGACAACATGCAGGGGCACCCCACACCCTCTCCTTTGTGCTGCAACAAGCTCATTACCGGTGCCTTTCTAATATTCCCATTAAAAGTACCATATGATTGCCACCAGCAAAAATGGCTCTCAATCACTAATCCTCTCTGCACACTTCTCATACTTAATAGATTATTACTATTTTTTAAAATAAAAAATCTAAAGTAGCAAACGCTTCTTAGAAACACTGAGATAACACATACACGTGGCCAAAAAACGATCCGAGTATTCTCCTTCTGCCTTCCGCTCAATCCATCTCTCTGGAATAACTGGTATGGGTTTGGACGTCTGTATTGTGGAACTGTGTATTCACATACAAATGCATCTGTATCTGTCTAGTCTCCGTATCTCTCTCGGTAGGACTTCATATTCTAATGTGGGAGTTACAACGAACATGTAGCTCTGCAGAAAAAACACGTCATCCAGGAGGATAACCGTTCCAGGTCAACCCTCACACTCTATGTACTCAACACGTAGTGAAAAGGCTCTACCTTTCCCATAGAAAAGCACTGTGCCAATAGTATTACTGTCTGTCAGGTTTAGTAGGTTTGTTTCTCCAAGACTTCTCAAAGCTGCCCTGGAAAACTTGCTCCCAGGCAGGATGCAGTATCTCTAGAATGGGTTCCTAGGCAGGTCCTTCTCTCCTGCTCTCAGTCTACCCTCTGCTGGCCGCAGCTACTCCGGGACTGAGGGAAAGGGGGATGAGTTGAAAGAACAGTGGGACCCATGGCATAAAGGAAGACGGCAGGGTGGACTAAGAGATCTGAAGAGGTCGGACAGCTACGGAGCAGCAGAGAAAAATGCATTAGGGGGCAAAGCAGGCGAGTAGTTTGGGCTGCGGGGATCTGGAAGCATTCGCTCTTCCTTATGCCTCCCAAGAACGTTGCTCCAACCTCTCAGTATCCTCAATTTCATGACCTGTGGCTTCCTGAGAAAATGGGAAATGTATTATGGGCCATGGGGTTCCAACACTGTCTCTCTAGAGACTCTAGACTTGTGGCCTAGTCTCAACCCCAGACCCTCCATTCCAGGAAGCTGGTTCAATGAGCAACTGGATGTATAAGAGCCTGAGCTCTTGAAAGACTTCTAGTTCTTCCTTGGCTTCCCTCTTTTGAATGCATGGACTATTCTTATTATACCAAAAACCTCACAGTTCAAACCTTTGTGATTGCTCTAGAATTTGCAATATCCCTTTGAACCCACACAGTACCCTTTTATTAATATGACACACCATCGTGCATGAGGTAAGAAACTTACAACGGTACACTTGGAATTAACCCCTACATGATTTATGCTACCATTTCAAATTGTTACCTCTACATATGCTGAAGTTAAATATCTTGCTATCATTTTGTTTCAAGTAGTCAACTCTCATTTACAAAGATATGGAAATTTGATCAAGAAAATATTTTGCATTTACATCTATCTACATTTGCCAATTGCTGGATTCTTCATTACGTGGGCTGCAGAAAGTTCCTTTCTTGTTCAATTCTTCTTCTACCTAATTCCTTCGGGTCACCTCTCCTGTTACATAAGCCTGCTGATTTCCAATTCTTACACTTTCCGGTTTCTTTGTTTGGGGCAGTGCACAATATGCATTTATCCAACATGGATGATCTTCAAGGCATTTTATTGCTGGATTCAGCATTCCCGGTTGATCTCTTTTTGTTCCTGATTATCATTTTAACAATATTCCCTGGTATCCGGCTTCCAGTGTTTCTGAGGTGAACACATTGGTAACTTGTGTCACTGTACTTCTAGGAAGACACAGCTCTTTTTCCTCCAGTTTCTCATGACACGTTTCTTCTTATTATATCTTTGCCTTGTTACCTTCGAACTCTGATGTACAAAAGTACATCCTACAGGTTGTTGTTGTTTTTTTTTTTCGAAATTCCCTATATGATCACTTGAGTTTCACGATTCTGTGATTTTTTTTCATGTTCTTCGTAATTGAAAAGTTATCAGCCATCGTTGATTCTGGTATTTGTTTCTATTCCAAACTCCCTTGCTCTTTACTGTGACTTGCTTCCCACATGCAGGAAATCATTTCATGTTTTCCTACATGTCTGGGAGGCTCGCTTAATTTTGTATTTCACTATTTCTTCACGGGTGCGCGTGTGTGTGTGTGTGTAAGAACTTGTGAGTTTCTGCGTGTGTCTGTGAGTATGGGTGTGTTTTCAATGTGTGTGTGTGTGTGTGTGTGTGTGTGTGTGTGTGTAGCTCATTCTGTACGTTCTGTAGAATTGTGTTTTGGGTAATGTTTTCCTCTGAAACGTCTAAATTGATCAGGCGGCCATACAGTAATTTTTTCCATTAAGACGCACTTTTTTCATACTACCTCTTTAATTTGATTTGGCTATTCTGTACTGTTAATTTCTCTCGATATGATATCTGCTTTCTTGCATGTTGTTTTTTTTAAATATTGGAAATCAGTTATCATACTGATATGTCAAATTTTCATGCAATTCTAATCATTTCTGTCATTTCTGAGCCTGTTTTTACTACCCGATTTATTTCCTGGTCATGGGTCACACGAAACGCTTTTCTACATGTAGTCAAATTTTAAATTTAGGACTCACTCTGGGGATACCGCATAGCTGAGGCCATTGACTTTGTTGTTTACTTCTAAAGAGAGTTGAGATTTCCTCTCACAGGCAGTTCATTGATTGGAAACCGATTTGATGCTGGGACACTTGCTTTTCAGCTGTGCAAGGGGTTGTCTGCAGCTGACTTGATTCTAGTAATATACTAATTGTACTTTTAAATTACGGCTGTTCTGGGGTCTCCGCTGAATTGGCAATGTGTTCCGTGAGGACTCTCTGGTCTAGCTGGGAAGAACTCCAGTATCCCAGAGTGCTATGTGATCTCTCTCTTCTTTATTGAGCTTCCTGTGCTCTTGCAGTTGCTGTTTCTCAGTAAATGTTCTTTGCCACACTTTCTCGTGGAACCGTTTTCTGTGCACAGGCAGCGTCATGTCAGGCCAACGACTGGAGGAGACTTCTATGCGTATTTGTAGAGCTCTTTTCCTCCACAAACCAGTTCTTATTTGTAGCAGACCTAGAAAATTTCAGCTACCACAGTCATCCCAAACTCCAATCCCTCTCCTCCATTCAGCAAGATGGCTACAGTCTGCTTGGGCTCCATCTCCTTGCTATTCAGTGCAGGACGGGTATGCAGGAAGAAAGCCAAGGCACCTACGGAGTGGAGCTCATCATTGCCCCTCTCTCAATTCTCTAGGTCCTCTACCATCTGTTGTCCCACATGTAGAAACCATTTTTCCATGTCTCTGGTAGTCGCTTGTGGCCAAAATATTGGCCATTGGGTGGTCAGACCCGGGCTTCTCTCCATCTACCCATCCCTTTTACTTTTCAGCATCCCTCTCTGTGCTGACTCTCATCTGCCTTCCTTCCTTGGGTCTTCTCTTGCTGGGAACCTGTATCCCTTCAGGCCACTGGTACTTAGGAACGAGTGTTTTTCTAACAATTGGAATATACGTAGATATAGAAACAGATCAATTCACCTGTCCATAAATAAGCACCTATTCTTTCCTCATGAACCCAGACAGAAAAGGCAAACGCAAGCTTCCCTTCAGGAAGTGGAAGTCAGAATAACGGAATTCCAACTGGAAAGTCTTCATTGACGTTTAGTTGGTGTTGTGGAAGGGTAATCTAAGTGTTTGGTCGTTTGTCATTCTGACTTTCTTCATAAGGTGATCTCCTCACCTCCAGATTTCCCTTCTGCGCAAGAAAACTAGGAGGAAGGAGAGGCAGCTTGACATTTCTCTTCTCTCAGACCCTTAGCTCCAAGGCAATCATCCTGAGACATTTTGCTACGCCATCTGCATCTGTCACAAGTTGAGTTCGGAGAACTCAGCTTGAAACACATCTCTTCTAACAGAAACTTCAGTTGGCCCTTTCTTCTCTTATGGTAAAGAACAAAGACATACGCATTTGGGTAGTATTCTGGGGTCCGACGATGCGAGTGTGGTGTCCTAGATGACCAAGCTTGGCAGGTTCTTCCTGTGACAGTGGTGGAGTATGTGCCTCGATAACTGTGTCCATTACCGTGGTAGCACTCCTGCACCCCAGGCCTTTGCTCAGTCGGTGCTGAAATGAAAACACAAGAAATCAAGCTGAGTATCTCTGAGCATAGAGAAACATGTGAAGCCATTTGTGACACAACCAGAAAGGAGTCTATGACAATGACGACCGCTCTCTTTTCCTTATCCATAGGCAGATGGATGTGAGAAAACCAACCAACAAACAAACACCAAAGCAACAGATTCCTACCATTCTAGAACTGTAGTAAGTTCTTGGAAATATTTCACCTGACACCTTAGAGAAACACAACAGATCAGATTCCTCATTGGAAAGTGAGCTCACGAGGTAGCACCTTTCTAGGAAACTCTACTGAATCTTCATGCGAACGGCATGCATTTGGCAATGCGGGCTGCAGGTGGTCACCGGCTGTCGGGGGCACAGTTTGGCACAGACATGGAAATTTTGCATGTTTCCCTAGACCGTTGATCATGAAAGCCAAGGCCTTTGGCTTCCGGGCCATGGGGCAGAAAACGGTCCTATATATCTGACTGAACACAAAGACACTTTGCTTCTCAGGGATGTGTGCACGCCAAAAGCTTCTTCCCTTGGAGGAGAGAGGGAATCCTCTCGTGCCCTGCATCCTGAATTGCAGTAAAGTAGAAGTCTACTACTCTTTCTCTCTAGACCCCTCCCAGGTACAAGTGTCATCAGAAAGAGGTTTAAGAACACTGAGAAATCACTCCCTTCAAAGCCTAGGGCTGAAGAGCCTTAGAGCATTGGGAGCTCATGTACTGCTCCATAGACCCAGGGCCATATGGAATCAATGCAGCCCTGTTAGGTTTCTCGAGGGTGACAGGCTCCAGAGCCACATTTCTCAGAATCTGCGATGCTGAAGATTGCTCTGAATGCTGGCTACTTGAAGAAATCCCCGGAAAAGCTTACTGGCTTGGAAAGAGTGACACACCTGACAGCATGTTACAATAAAAATTTTGGCTGGGACACTGAGATAGCCCGTTTTACAACAAGGTGAATTTTGAAGTCGATCACCCTGGAGGGTTTGTGCCCATCCTAAAGACAAAGCCCACCCACGTTGCACCAGAAATCACTCGCTGGCTCCCCCAGAGAGTGCACGGAGGCTTCCTCCTACATGGTAGAACTCAGTCAACACTCGAGCATCCGTTTACCATTGAAGGCGGCTGCATCAGTGGGAATTTCCATGGCTTTTCCTCCCAGCATCGAAGCGCGTAGATGTCTGGCCACAGACTCCTTACCTTGTTCGGAAGGAGCCTCTAGGCTTGGAACCGGGGTAACAGTCGGAGGCGCGACGGCAGTCCCTTCTGCCTCTGAGCATTGTGTCAGGTTGCAGTACTCCCACCTGACACTGGGATCCGTCGTATAACAATAAGGGGCTGCCACAGGATCTGGATTCCTGCAGTAGTTCATGATCAAGCCACTGGAAATTCCAAAACGATACACGTCACAAGAGGTGGGACAACATGCAGGGGCACCCCACACCCTCTCCTTTGTGCTGCAACAAGCTCATTACCGGTGCCTTTCTAATATTCCCATTAAAAGTACCATATGATTGCCACCAGCAAAAATGGCTCTCAATCACTAATCCTCTCTGCACATTTCTCATACTTAATAGATTATTACTATTTTTTAAAATAAAAAATCTAAAGTAGCAAACGCTTCTTAGAAACACTGAGATAACACATACACGTGGCCAAAAAACGATCCGAGTATTCTCCTTCTGCCTTCCGCTCAATCCATCTCTCTGGAATAACTGGTATGGGTTTGGACGTCTGTATTGTGGAACTGTGTATTCACATACAAATGCATCTGTATCTGTCTAGTCTCCGTATCTCTCTCGGTAGGACTTCATATTCTAATGTGGGAGTTACAACGAACATGTAGCTCTGCAGAAAAAACACGTCATCCAGGAGGATAACCGTTCCAGGTCAACCCTCACACTCTATGTACTCAACACGTAGTGAAAAGGCTCTACCTTTCCCATAGAAAAGCACTGTGCCAATAGTATTACTGTCTGTCAGGTTTAGTAGGTTTGTTTCTCCAAGACTTCTCAAAGCTGCCCTGGAAAACTTGCTCCCAGGCAGGATGCAGTATCTCTAGAATGGGTTCCTAGGCAGGTCCTTCTCTCCTGCTCTCAGTCTACCCTCTGCTGGCCGCAGCTACTCCGGGACTGAGGGAAAGGGGGATGAGTTGAAAGAACAGTGGGACCCATGGCATAAAGGAAGACGGCAGGGTGGACTAAGAGATCTGAAGAGGTCGGACAGCTACGGAGCAGCAGAGAAAAATGCATTAGGGGGCAAAGCAGGCGAGTAGTTTGGGCTGCGGGGATCTGGAAGCATTCGCTCTTCCTTATGCCTCCCAAGAACGTTGCTCCAACCTCTCAGTATCCTCAATTTCATGACCTGTGGCTTCCTGAGAAAATGGGAAATGTATTATGGGCCATGGGGTTCCAACACTGTCTCTCTAGAGACTCTAGACTTGTGGCCTAGTCTCAACCCCAGACCCTCCATTCCAGGAAGCTGGTTCAATGAGCAACTGGATGTATAAGAGCCTGAGCTCTTGAAAGACTTCTAGTTCTTCCTTGGCTTCCCTCTTTTGAATGCATGGACTATTCTTATTATACCAAAAACCTCACAGTTCAAACCTTTGTGATTGCTCTAGAATTTGCAATATCCCTTTGAACCCACACAGTACCCTTTTATTAATATGACACACCATCGTGCATGAGGTAAGAAACTTACAACGGTACACTTGGAATTAACCCCTACATGATTTATGCTACCATTTCAAATTGTTACCTCTACATATGCTGAAGTTAAATATCTTGCTATCATTTTGTTTCAAGTAGTCAACTCTCATTTACAAAGATATGGAAATTTGATCAAGAAAATATTTTGCATTTACATCTATCTACATTTGCCAATTGCTGGATTCTTCATTACGTGGGCTGCAGAAAGTTCCTTTCTTGTTCAATTCTTCTTCTACCTAATTCCTTCGGGTCACCTCTCCTGTTACATAAGCCTGCTGATTTCCAATTCTTACACTTTCCGGTTTCTTTGTTTGGGGCAGTGCACAATATGCATTTATCCAACATGGATGATCTTCAAGGCATTTTATTGCTGGATTCAGCATTCCCGGTTGATCTCTTTTTGTTCCTGATTATCATTTTAACAATATTCCCTGGTATCCGGCTTCCAGTGTTTCTGAGGTGAACACATTGGTAACTTGTGTCACTGTACTTCTAGGAAGACACAGCTCTTTTTCCTCCAGTTTCTCATGACACGTTTCTTCTTATTATATCTTTGCCTTGTTACCTTCGAACTCTGATGTACAAAAGTACATCCTACAGGTTGTTGTTGTTTTTTTTTTTTCGAAATTCCCTATATGATCACTTGAGTTTCACGATTCTGTGATTTTTTTTCATGTTCTTCGTAATTGAAAAGTTATCAGCCATCGTTGATTCTGGTATTTGTTTCTATTCCAAACTCCCTTGCTCTTTACTGTGACTTGCTTCCCACATGCAGGAAATCATTTCATGTTTTCCTACATGTCTGGGAGGCTCGCTTAATTTTGTATTTCACTATTTCTTCACGGGTGCGCGTGTGTGTGTGTGTGTAAGAACTTGTGAGTTTCTGCGTGTGTGTGTGAGTATGGGTGTGTTTTCAATGTGTGTGTGTGTGTGTGTGTGTGTAGCTCATTCTGTACGTTCTGTAGAATTGTGTTTTGGGTAATGTTTTCCTCTGAAACGTCTAAATTGATCAGGCGGCCATACAGTAATTTTTTCCATTAAGACGCACTTTTTTCATACTACCTCTTTAATTTGATTTGGCTATTCTGTACTGTTAATTTCTCTCGATATGATATCTGCTTTCTTGCATGTTGTTTTTTTTAAATATTGGAAATCAGTTATCATACTGATATGTCAAATTTTCATGCAATTCTAATCATTTCTGTCATTTCTGAGCCTGTTTTTACTACCCGATTTATTTCCTGGTCATGGGTCACACGAAACGCTTTTCTACATGTAGTCAAATTTTAAATTTAGGACTCACTCTGGGGATACCGCATAGCTGAGGCCATTGACTTTGTTGTTTACTTCTAAAGAGAGTTGAGATTTCCTCTCACAGGCAGTTCATTGATTGGAAACCGATTTGATGCTGGGACACTTGCTTTTCAGCTGTGCAAGGGGTTGTCTGCAGCTGACTTGATTCTAGTAATATACTAATTGTACTTTTAAATTACGGCTGTTCTGGGGTCTCCGCTGAATTGGCAATGTGTTCCGTGAGGACTCTCTGGTCTAGCTGGGAAGAACTCCAGTATCCCAGAGTGCTATGTGATCTCTCTCTTCTTTATTGAGCTTCCTGTGCTCTTGCAGTTGCTGTTTCTCAGTAAATGTTCTTTGCCACACTTTCTCGTGGAACCGTTTTCTGTGCACAGGCAGCGTCATGTCAGGCCAACGACTGGAGGAGACTTCTATGCGTATTTGTAGAGCTCTTTTCCTCCACAAACCAGTTCTTATTTGTAGCAGACCTAGAAAATTTCAGCTACCACAGTCATCCCAAACTCCAATCCCTCTCCTCCATTCAGCAAGATGGCTACAGTCTGCTTGGGCTCCATCTCCTTGCTATTCAGTGCAGGACGGGTATGCAGGAAGAAAGCCAAGGCACCTACGGAGTGGAGCTCATCATTGCCCCTCTCTCAATTCTCTAGGTCCTCTACCATCTGTTGTCCCACATGTAGAAACCATTTTTCCATGTCTCTGGTAGTCGCTTGTGGCCAAAATATTGGCCATTGGGTGGTCAGACCCGGGCTTCTCTCCATCTACCCATCCCTTTTACTTTTCAGCATCCCTCTCTGTGCTGACTCTCATCTGCCTTCCTTCCTTGGGTCTTCTCTTGCTGGGAACCTGTATCCCTTCAGGCCACTGGTACTTAGGAACGAGTGTTTTTCTAACAATTGGAATATACGTAGATATAGAAACAGATCAATTCACCTGTCCATAAATAAGCACCTATTCTTTCCTCATGAACCCAGACAGAAAAGGCAAACGCAAGCTTCCCTTCAGGAAGTGGAAGTCAGAATAACGGAATTCCAACTGGAAAGTCTTCATTGACGTTTAGTTGGTGTTGTGGAAGGGTAATCTAAGTGTTTGGTCGTTTGTCATTCTGACTTTCTTCATAAGGTGATCTCCTCACCTCCAGATTTCCCTTCTGCGCAAGAAAACTAGGAGGAAGGAGAGGCAGCTTGACATTTCTCTTCTCTCAGACCCTTAGCTCCAAGGCAATCATCCTGAGACATTTTGCTACGCCATCTGCATCTGTCACAAGTTGAGTTCGGAGAACTCAGCTTGAAACACATCTCTTCTAACAGAAACTTCAGTTGGCCCTTTCTTCTCTTATGGTAAAGAACAAAGACATACGCATTTGGGTAGTATTCTGGGGTCCGACGATGCGAGTGTGGTGTCCTAGATGACCAAGCTTGGCAGGTTCTTCCTGTGACAGTGGTGGAGTATGTGCCTCGATAACTGTGTCCATTACCGTGGTAGCACTCCTGCACCCCAGGCCTTTGCTCAGTCGGTGCTGAAATGAAAACACAAGAAATCAAGCTGAGTATCTCTGAGCATAGAGAAACATGTGAAGCCATTTGTGACACAACCAGAAAGGAGTCTATGACAATGACGACCGCTCTCTTTTCCTTATCCATAGGCAGATGGATGTGAGAAAACCAACCAACAAACAAACACCAAAGCAACAGATTCCTACCATTCTAGAACTGTAGTAAGTTCTTGGAAATATTTCACCTGACACCTTAGAGAAACACAACAGATCAGATTCCTCATTGGAAAGTGAGCTCACGAGGTAGCACCTTTCTAGGAAACTCTACTGAATCTTCATGCGAACGGCATGCATTTGGCAATGCAGGCTGCAGGTGGTCACCGGCTGTCGGGGGCACAGTTTGGCACAGACATGGAAATTTTGCATGTTTCCCTAGACCGTTGATCATGAAAGCCAAGGCCTTTGGCTTCCGGGCCATGGGGCAGAAAACGGTCCTATATATCTGACTGAACACAAAGACACTTTGCTTCTCAGGGATGTGTGCACGCCAAAAGCTTCTTCCCTTGGAGGAGAGAGGGAATCCTCTCGTGCCCTGCATCCTGAATTGCAGTAAAGTAGAAGTCTACTACTCTTTCTCTCTAGACCCCTCCCAGGTACAAGTGTCATCAGAAAGAGGTTTAAGAACACTGAGAAATCACTCCCTTCAAAGCCTAGGGCTGAAGAGCCTTAGAGCATTGGGAGCTCATGTACTGCTCCATAGACCCAGGGCCATATGGAATCAATGCAGCCCTGTTAGGTTTCTCGAGGGTGACAGGCTCCAGAGCCACATTTCTCAGAATCTGCGATGCTGAAGATTGCTCTGAATGCTGGCTACTTGAAGAAATCCCCGGAAAAGCTTACTGGCTTGGAAAGAGTGACACACCTGACAGCATGTTACAATAAAAATTTTGGCTGGGACACTGAGATAGCCCGTTTTACAACAAGGTGAATTTTGAAGTCGATCACCCTGGAGGGTTTGTGCCCATCCTAAAGACAAAGCCCACCCACGTTGCACCAGAAATCACTCGCTGGCTCCCCCAGAGAGTGCACGGAGGCTTCCTCCTACATGGTAGAACTCAGTCAACACTCGAGCATCCGTTTACCATTGAAGGCGGCTGCATCAGTGGGAATTTCCATGGCTTTTCCTCCCAGCATCGAAGCGCGTAGATGTCTGGCCACAGACTCCTTACCTTGTTCGGAAGGAGCCTCTAGGCTTGGAACCGGGGTAACAGTCGGAGGCGCGACGGCAGTCCCTTCTGCCTCTGAGCATTGTGTCAGGTTGCAGTACTCCCACCTGACACTGGGATCCGTCGTATAACAATAAGGGGCTGCCACAGGATCTGGATTCCTGCAGTAGTTCATGATCAAGCCACTGGAAATTCCAAAACGATACACGTCACAAGAGGTGGGACAACATGCAGGGGCACCCCACACCCTCTCCTTTGTGCTGCAACAAGCTCATTACCGGTGCCTTTCTAATATTCCCATTAAAAGTACCATATGATTGCCACCAGCAAAAATGGCTCTCAATCACTAATCCTCTCTGCACATTTCTCATACTTAATAGATTATTACTATTTTTTAAAATAAAAAATCTAAAGTAGCAAACGCTTCTTAGAAACACTGAGATAACACATACACGTGGCCAAAAAACGATCCGAGTATTCTCCTTCTGCCTTCCGCTCAATCCATCTCTCTGGAATAACTGGTATGGGTTTGGACGTCTGTATTGTGGAACTGTGTATTCACATACAAATGCATCTGTATCTGTCTAGTCTCCGTATCTCTCTCGGTAGGACTTCATATTCTAATGTGGGAGTTACAACGAACATGTAGCTCTGCAGAAAAAACACGTCATCCAGGAGGATAACCGTTCCAGGTCAACCCTCACACTCTATGTACTCAACACGTAGTGAAAAGGCTCTACCTTTCCCATAGAAAAGCACTGTGCCAATAGTATTACTGTCTGTCAGGTTTAGTAGGTTTGTTTCTCCAAGACTTCTCAAAGCTGCCCTGGAAAACTTGCTCCCAGGCAGGATGCAGTATCTCTAGAATGGGTTCCTAGGCAGGTCCTTCTCTCCTGCTCTCAGTCTACCCTCTGCTGGCCGCAGCTACTCCGGGACTGAGGGAAAGGGGGATGAGTTGAAAGAACAGTGGGACCCATGGCATAAAGGAAGACGGCAGGGTGGACTAAGAGATCTGAAGAGGTCGGACAGCTACGGAGCAGCAGAGAAAAATGCATTAGGGGGCAAAGCAGGCGAGTAGTTTGGGCTGCGGGGATCTGGAAGCATTCGCTCTTCCTTATGCCTCCCAAGAACGTTGCTCCAACCTCTCAGTATCCTCAATTTCATGACCTGTGGCTTCCTGAGAAAATGGGAAATGTATTATGGGCCATGGGGTTCCAACACTGTCTCTCTAGAGACTCTAGACTTGTGGCCTAGTCTCAACCCCAGACCCTCCATTCCAGGAAGCTGGTTCAATGAGCAACTGGATGTATAAGAGCCTGAGCTCTTGAAAGACTTCTAGTTCTTCCTTGGCTTCCCTCTTTTGAATGCATGGACTATTCTTATTATACCAAAAACCTCACAGTTCAAACCTTTGTGATTGCTCTAGAATTTGCAATATCCCTTTGAACCCACACAGTACCCTTTTATTAATATGACACACCATCGTGCATGAGGTAAGAAACTTACAACGGTACACTTGGAATTAACCCCTACATGATTTATGCTACCATTTCAAATTGTTACCTCTACATATGCTGAAGTTAAATATCTTGCTATCATTTTGTTTCAAGTAGTCAACTCTCATTTACAAAGATATGGAAATTTGATCAAGAAAATATTTTGCATTTACATCTATCTACATTTGCCAATTGCTGGAATCTTCATTACGTGGGCTGCAGAAAGTTCCTTTCTTGTTCAATTCTTCTTCTACCTAATTCCTTCGGGTCACCTCTCCTGTTACATAAGCCTGCTGATTTCCAATTCTTACACTTTCCGGTTTCTTTGTTTGGGGCAGTGCACAATATGCATTTATCCAACATGGATGATCTTCAAGGCATTTTATTGCTGGATTCAGCATTCCCGGTTGATCTCTTTTTGTTCCTGATTATCATTTTAACAATATTCCCTGGTATCCGGCTTCCAGTGTTTCTGAGGTGAACACATTGGTAACTTGTGTCACTGTACTTCTAGGAAGACACAGCTCTTTTTCCTCCAGTTTCTCATGACACGTTTCTTCTTATTATATCTTTGCCTTGTTACCTTCGAACTCTGATGTACAAAAGTACATCCTACAGGTTGTTGTTGTTTTTTTTTTTCGAAATTCCCTATATGATCACTTGAGTTTCACGATTCTGTGATTTTTTTTCATGTTCTTCGTAATTGAAAAGTTATCAGCCATCGTTGATTCTGGTATTTGTTTCTATTCCAAACTCCCTTGCTCTTTACTGTGACTTGCTTCCCACATGCAGGAAATCATTTCATGTTTTCCTACATGTCTGGGAGGCTCGCTTAATTTTGTATTTCACTATTTCTTCACGGGTGCGCGTGTGTGTGTGTGTGTAAGAACTTGTGAGTTTCTGCGTGTGTGTGTGAGTATGGGTGTGTTTTCAATGTGTGTGTGTGTGTGTGTGTGTGTGTGTGTGTAGCTCATTCTGTACGTTCTGTAGAATTGTGTTTTGGGTAATGTTTTCCTCTGAAACGTCTAAATTGATCAGGCGGCCATACAGTAATTTTTTCCATTAAGACGCACTTTTTTCATACTACCTCTTTAATTTGATTTGGCTATTCTGTACTGTTAATTTCTCTCGATATGATATCTGCTTTCTTGCATGTTGTTTTTTTTAAATATTGGAAATCAGTTATCATACTGATATGTCAAATTTTCATGCAATTCTAATCATTTCTGTCATTTCTGAGCCTGTTTTTACTACCCGATTTATTTCCTGGTCATGGGTCACACGAAACGCTTTTCTACATGTAGTCAAATTTTAAATTTAGGACTCACTCTGGGGATACCGCATAGCTGAGGCCATTGACTTTGTTGTTTACTTCTAAAGAGAGTTGAGATTTCCTCTCACAGGCAGTTCATTGATTGGAAACCGATTTGATGCTGGGACACTTGCTTTTCAGCTGTGCAAGGGGTTGTCTGCAGCTGACTTGATTCTAGTAATATACTAATTGTACTTTTAAATTACGGCTGTTCTGGGGTCTCCGCTGAATTGGCAATGTGTTCCGTGAGGACTCTCTGGTCTAGCTGGGAAGAACTCCAGTATCCCAGAGTGCTATGTGATCTCTCTCTTCTTTATTGAGCTTCCTGTGCTCTTGCAGTTGCTGTTTCTCAGTAAATGTTCTTTGCCACACTTTCTCGTGGAACCGTTTTCTGTGCACAGGCAGCGTCATGTCAGGCCAACGACTGGAGGAGACTTCTATGCGTATTTGTAGAGCTCTTTTCCTCCACAAACCAGTTCTTATTTGTAGCAGACCTAGAAAATTTCAGCTACCACAGTCATCCCAAACTCCAATCCCTCTCCTCCATTCAGCAAGATGGCTACAGTCTGCTTGGGCTCCATCTCCTTGCTATTCAGTGCAGGACGGGTATGCAGGAAGAAAGCCAAGGCACCTACGGAGTGGAGCTCATCATTGCCCCTCTCTCAATTCTCTAGGTCCTCTACCATCTGTTGTCCCACATGTAGAAACCATTTTTCCATGTCTCTGGTAGTCGCTTGTGGCCAAAATATTGGCCATTGGGTGGTCAGACCCGGGCTTCTCTCCATCTACCCATCCCTTTTACTTTTCAGCATCCCTCTCTGTGCTGACTCTCATCTGCCTTCCTTCCTTGGGTCTTCTCTTGCTGGGAACCTGTATCCCTTCAGGCCACTGGTACTTAGGAACGAGTGTTTTTCTAACAATTGGAATATACGTAGATATAGAAACAGATCAATTCACCTGTCCATAAATAAGCACCTATTCTTTCCTCATGAACCCAGACAGAAAAGGCAAACGCAAGCTTCCCTTCAGGAAGTGGAAGTCAGAATAACGGAATTCCAACTGGAAAGTCTTCATTGACGTTTAGTTGGTGTTGTGGAAGGGTAATCTAAGTGTTTGGTCGTTTGTCATTCTGACTTTCTTCATAAGGTGATCTCCTCACCTCCAGATTTCCCTTCTGCGCAAGAAAACTAGGAGGAAGGAGAGGCAGCTTGACATTTCTCTTCTCTCAGACCCTTAGCTCCAAGGCAATCATCCTGAGACATTTTGCTACGCCATCTGCATCTGTCACAAGTTGAGTTCGGAGAACTCAGCTTGAAACACATCTCTTCTAACAGAAACTTCAGTTGGCCCTTTCTTCTCTTATGGTAAAGAACAAAGACATACGCATTTGGGTAGTATTCTGGGGTCCGACGATGCGAGTGTGGTGTCCTAGATGACCAAGCTTGGCAGGTTCTTCCTGTGACAGTGGTGGAGTATGTGCCTCGATAACTGTGTCCATTACCGTGGTAGCACTCCTGCACCCCAGGCCTTTGCTCAGTCGGTGCTGAAATGAAAACACAAGAAATCAAGCTGAGTATCTCTGAGCATAGAGAAACATGTGAAGCCATTTGTGACACAACCAGAAAGGAGTCTATGACAATGACGACCGCTCTCTTTTCCTTATCCATAGGCAGATGGATGTGAGAAAACCAACCAACAAACAAACACCAAAGCAACAGATTCCTACCATTCTAGAACTGTAGTAAGTTCTTGGAAATATTTCACCTGACACCTTAGAGAAACACAACAGATCAGATTCCTCATTGGAAAGTGAGCTCACGAGGTAGCACCTTTCTAGGAAACTCTACTGAATCTTCATGCGAACGGCATGCATTTGGCAATGCGGGCTGCAGGTGGTCACCGGCTGTCGGGGGCACAGTTTGGCACAGACATGGAAATTTTGCATGTTTCCCTAGACCGTTGATCATGAAAGCCAAGGCCTTTGGCTTCCGGGCCATGGGGCAGAAAACGGTCCTATATATCTGACTGAACACAAAGACACTTTGCTTCTCAGGGATGTGTGCACGCCAAAAGCTTCTTCCCTTGGAGGAGAGAGGGAATCCTCTCGTGCCCTGCATCCTGAATTGCAGTAAAGTAGAAGTCTACTACTCTTTCTCTCTAGACCCCTCCCAGGTACAAGTGTCATCAGAAAGAGGTTTAAGAACACTGAGAAATCACTCCCTTCAAAGCCTAGGGCTGAAGAGCCTTAGAGCATTGGGAGCTCATGTACTGCTCCATAGACCCAGGGCCATATGGAATCAATGCAGCCCTGTTAGGTTTCTCGAGGGTGACAGGCTCCAGAGCCACATTTCTCAGAATCTGCGATGCTGAAGATTGCTCTGAATGCTGGCTACTTGAAGAAATCCCCGGAAAAGCTTACTGGCTTGGAAAGAGTGACACACCTGACAGCATGTTACAATAAAAATTTTGGCTGGGACACTGAGATAGCCCGTTTTACAACAAGGTGAATTTTGAAGTCGATCACCCTGGAGGGTTTGTGCCCATCCTAAAGACAAAGCCCACCCACGTTGCACCAGAAATCACTCGCTGGCTCCCCCAGAGAGTGCACGGAGGCTTCCTCCTACATGGTAGAACTCAGTCAACACTCGAGCATCCGTTTACCATTGAAGGCGGCTGCATCAGTGGGAATTTCCATGGCTTTTCCTCCCAGCATCGAAGCGCGTAGATGTCTGGCCACAGACTCCTTACCTTGTTCGGAAGGAGCCTCTAGGCTTGGAACCGGGGTAACAGTCGGAGGCGCGACGGCAGTCCCTTCTGCCTCTGAGCATTGTGTCAGGTTGCAGTACTCCCACCTGACACTGGGATCCGTCGTATAACAATAAGGGGCTGCCACAGGATCTGGATTCCTGCAGTAGTTCATGATCAAGCCACTGGAAATTCCAAAACGATACACGTCACAAGAGGTGGGACAACATGCAGGGGCACCCCACACCCTCTCCTTTGTGCTGCAACAAGCTCATTACCGGTGCCTTTCTAATATTCCCATTAAAAGTACCATATGATTGCCACCAGCAAAAATGGCTCTCAATCACTAATCCTCTCTGCACATTTCTCATACTTAATAGATTATTACTATTTTTTAAAATAAAAAATCTAAAGTAGCAAACGCTTCTTAGAAACACTGAGATAACACATACACGTGGCCAAAAAACGATCCGAGTATTCTCCTTCTGCCTTCCGCTCAATCCATCTCTCTGGAATAACTGGTATGGGTTTGGACGTCTGTATTGTGGAACTGTGTATTCACATACAAATGCATCTGTATCTGTCTAGTCTCCGTATCTCTCTCGGTAGGACTTCATATTCTAATGTGGGAGTTACAACGAACATGTAGCTCTGCAGAAAAAACACGTCATCCAGGAGGATAACCGTTCCAGGTCAACCCTCACACTCTATGTACTCAACACGTAGTGAAAAGGCTCTACCTTTCCCATAGAAAAGCACTGTGCCAATAGTATTACTGTCTGTCAGGTTTAGTAGGTTTGTTTCTCCAAGACTTCTCAAAGCTGCCCTGGAAAACTTGCTCCCAGGCAGGATGCAGTATCTCTAGAATGGGTTCCTAGGCAGGTCCTTCTCTCCTGCTCTCAGTCTACCCTCTGCTGGCCGCAGCTACTCCGGGACTGAGGGAAAGGGGGATGAGTTGAAAGAACAGTGGGACCCATGGCATAAAGGAAGACGGCAGGGTGGACTAAGAGATCTGAAGAGGTCGGACAGCTACGGAGCAGCAGAGAAAAATGCATTAGGGGGCAAAGCAGGCGAGTAGTTTGGGCTGCGGGGATCTGGAAGCATTCGCTCTTCCTTATGCCTCCCAAGAACGTTGCTCCAACCTCTCAGTATCCTCAATTTCATGACCTGTGGCTTCCTGAGAAAATGGGAAATGTATTATGGGCCATGGGGTTCCAACACTGTCTCTCTAGAGACTCTAGACTTGTGGCCTAGTCTCAACCCCAGACCCTCCATTCCAGGAAGCTGGTTCAATGAGCAACTGGATGTATAAGAGCCTGAGCTCTTGAAAGACTTCTAGTTCTTCCTTGGCTTCCCTCTTTTGAATGCATGGACTATTCTTATTATACCAAAAACCTCACAGTTCAAACCTTTGTGATTGCTCTAGAATTTGCAATATCCCTTTGAACCCACACAGTACCCTTTTATTAATATGACACACCATCGTGCATGAGGTAAGAAACTTACAACGGTACACTTGGAATTAACCCCTACATGATTTATGCTACCATTTCAAATTGTTACCTCTACATATGCTGAAGTTAAATATCTTGCTATCATTTTGTTTCAAGTAGTCAACTCTCATTTACAAAGATATGGAAATTTGATCAAGAAAATATTTTGCATTTACATCTATCTACATTTGCCAATTGCTGGATTCTTCATTACGTGGGCTGCAGAAAGTTCCTTTCTTGTTCAATTCTTCTTCTACCTAATTCCTTCGGGTCACCTCTCCTGTTACATAAGCCTGCTGATTTCCAATTCTTACACTTTCCGGTTTCTTTGTTTGGGGCAGTGCACAATATGCATTTATCCAACATGGATGATCTTCAAGGCATTTTATTGCTGGATTCAGCATTCCCGGTTGATCTCTTTTTGTTCCTGATTATCATTTTAACAATATTCCCTGGTATCCGGCTTCCAGTGTTTCTGAGGTGAACACATTGGTAACTTGTATCACTGTACTTCTAGGAAGACACAGCTCTTTTTCCTCCAGTTTCTCATGACACGTTTCTTCTTATTATATCTTTGCCTTGTTACCTTCGAACTCTGATGTACAAAAGTACATCCTACAGGTTGTTGTTGTTTTTTTTTTTCGAAATTCCCTATATGATCACTTGAGTTTCACGATTCTGTGATTTTTTTTCATGTTCTTCGTAATTGAAAAGTTATCAGCCATCGTTGATTCTGGTATTTGTTTCTATTCCAAACTCCCTTGCTCTTTACTGTGACTTGCTTCCCACATGCAGGAAATCATTTCATGTTTTCCTACATGTCTGGGAGGCTCGCTTAATTTTGTATTTCACTATTTCTTCACGGGTGCGCGTGTGTGTGTGTGTGTAAGAACTTGTGAGTTTCTGCGTGTGTGTGTGAGTATGGGTGTGTTTTCAATGTGTGTGTGTGTGTGTGTGTGTGTAGCTCATTCTGTACGTTCTGTAGAATTGTGTTTTGGGTAATGTTTTCCTCTGAAACGTCTAAATTGATCAGGCGGCCATACAGTAATTTTTTCCATTAAGACGCACTTTTTTCATACTACCTCTTTAATTTGATTTGGCTATTCTGTACTGTTAATTTCTCTCGATATGATATCTGCTTTCTTGCATGTTGTTTTTTTTAAATATTGGAAATCAGTTATCATACTGATATGTCAAATTTTCATGCAATTCTAATCATTTCTGTCATTTCTGAGCCTGTTTTTACTACCCGATTTATTTCCTGGTCATGGGTCACACGAAACGCTTTTCTACATGTAGTCAAATTTTAAATTTAGGACTCACTCTGGGGATACCGCATAGCTGAGGCCATTGACTTTGTTGTTTACTTCTAAAGAGAGTTGAGATTTCCTCTCACAGGCAGTTCATTGATTGGAAACCGATTTGATGCTGGGACACTTGCTTTTCAGCTGTGCAAGGGGTTGTCTGCAGCTGACTTGATTCTAGTAATATACTAATTGTACTTTTAAATTACGGCTGTTCTGGGGTCTCCGCTGAATTGGCAATGTGTTCCGTGAGGACTCTCTGGTCTAGCTGGGAAGAACTCCAGTATCCCAGAGTGCTATGTGATCTCTCTCTTCTTTATTGAGCTTCCTGTGCTCTTGTAGTTGCTGTTTCTCAGTAAATGTTCTTTGCCACACTTTCTCGTGGAACCGTTTTCTGTGCACAGGCAGCGTCATGTCAGGCCAACGACTGGAGGAGACTTCTATGCGTATTTGTAGAGCTCTTTTCCTCCACAAACCAGTTCTTATTTGTAGCAGACCTAGAAAATTTCAGCTACCACAGTCATCCCAAACTCCAATCCCTCTCCTCCATTCAGCAAGATGGCTACAGTCTGCTTGGGCTCCATCTCCTTGCTATTCAGTGCAGGACGGGTATGCAGGAAGAAAGCCAAGGCACCTACGGAGTGGAGCTCATCATTGCCCCTCTCTCAATTCTCTAGGTCCTCTACCATCTGTTGTCCCACATGTAGAAACCATTTTTCCATGTCTCTGGTAGTCGCTTGTGGCCAAAATATTGGCCATTGGGTGGTCAGACCCGGGCTTCTCTCCATCTACCCATCCCTTTTACTTTTCAGCATCCCTCTCTGTGCTGACTCTCATCTGCCTTCCTTCCTTGGGTCTTCTCTTGCTGGGAACCTGTATCCCTTCAGGCCACTGGTACTTAGGAACGAGTGTTTTTCTAACAATTGGAATATACGTAGATATAGAAACAGATCAATTCACCTGTCCATAAATAAGCACCTATTCTTTCCTCATGAACCCAGACAGAAAAGGCAAACGCAAGCTTCCCTTCAGGAAGTGGAAGTCAGAATAACGGAATTCCAACTGGAAAGTCTTCATTGACGTTTAGTTGGTGTTGTGGAAGGGTAATCTAAGTGTTTGGTCGTTTGTCATTCTGACTTTCTTCATAAGGTGATCTCCTCACCTCCAGATTTCCCTTCTGCACAAGAAAACTAGGAGGAAGGAGAGGCAGCTTGACATTTCTCTTCTCTCAGACCCTTAGCACCAAGGCAATCGTCCTGAGACATTTTGCTACGCCATCTGCATCTGTCACAAGTTGAGTTCGGAGAACTCAGCTTGAAACACATCTCTTCTAACAGAAACTTCAGTTGGCCCTTTCTTCTCTTATGGTAAATAACAAAGACATACGCATTTGGGTAGTATTCTGGGGTCCGACGATGCGAGTGTGGTGTCCTAGATGACCAAGCTTGGCAGGTTCTTCCTGTGACAGTGGTGGAGTATGTGCCTCGATAACTGTGTCCATTACCGTGGTAGCACTCCTGCACCCCAGGCCTTTGCTCAGTCGGTGCTGAAATGAAAACACAAGAAATCAAGCTGAGTATCTCTGAGCATAGAGAAACATGTGAAGCCATTTGTGACACAACCAGAAAGGAGTCTATGACAATGACGACCGCTCTCTTTTCCTTATCCATAGGCAGATGGATGTGAGAAAACCAACCAACAAACAAACACCAAAGCAACAGATTCCTACCATTCTAGAACTGTAGTAAGTTCTTGGAAATATTTCACCTGACACCTTAGAGAAACACAACAGATCAGATTCCTCATTGGAAAGTGAGCTCACGAGGTAGCACCTTTCTAGGAAACTCTACTGAATCTTCATGCGAACGGCATGCATTTGGCAATGCGGGCTGCAGGTGGTCACCGGCTGTCGGGGGCACAGTTTGGCACAGACATGGAAATTTTGCATGTTTCCCTAGACCGTTGATCATGAAAGCCAAGGCCTTTGGCTTCCGGGCCATGGGGCAGAAAACGGTCCTATATATCTGACTGAACACAAAGACACTTTGCTTCTCAGGGATGTGTGCACGCCAAAAGCTTCTTCCCTTGGAGGAGAGAGGGAATCCTCTCGTGCCCTGCATCCTGAATTGCAGTAAAGTAGAAGTCTACTACTCTTTCTCTCTAGACCCCTCCCAGGTACAAGTGTCATCAGAAAGAGGTTTAAGAACACTGAGAAATCACTCCCTTCAAAGCCTAGGGCTGAAGAGCCTTAGAGCATTGGGAGCTCATGTACTGCTCCATAGACCCAGGGCCATATAGAATCAATGCAGCCCTGTTAGGTTTCTCGAGGGTGACAGGCTCCAGAGCCACATTTCTCAGAATCTGTGATGCTGAAGATTGCTCTGAATGCTGGCTACTTGAAGAAATCCCCGGAAAAGCTTACTGGCTTGGAAAGAGTGACACACCTGACAGCATGTTACAATAAAAATTTTGGCTGGGACACTGAGATAGCCCGTTTTACAACAAGGTGAATTTTGAAGTCGATCACCCTGGAGGGTTTGTGCCCATCCTAAAGACAAAGCCCACCCACGTTGCACCAGAAATCACTCGCTGGCTCCCCCAGAGAGTGCACGGAGGCTTCCTCCTACATGGTAGAACTCAGTCAACACTCGAGCATCCGTTTACCATTGAAGGCGGCTGCATCAGTGGGAATTTCCATGGCTTTTCCTCCCAGCATCGAAGCGCGTAGATGTCTGGCCACAGACTCCTTACCTTGTTCGGAAGGAGCCTCTAGGCTTGGAACCGGGGTAACAGTCGGAGGCGCGACGGCAGTCCCTTCTGCCTCTGAGCATTGTGTCAGGTTGCAGTACTCCCACCTGACACTGGGATCCGTCGTATAACAATAAGGGGCTGCCACAGGATCTGGATTCCTGCAGTAGTTCATGATCAAGCCACTGGAAATTCCAAAACGATACACGTCACAAGAGGTGGGACAACATGCAGGGGCACCCCACACCCTCTCCTTTGTGCTGCAACAAGCTCATTACCGGTGCCTTTCTAATATTCCCATTAAAAGTACCATATGATTGCCACCAGCAAAAATGGCTCTCAATCACTAATCCTCTCTGCACATTTCTCATACTTAAGAGATTATTACTATTTTTTAAAATAAAAAATCTAAAGTAGCAAACGCTTCTTAGAAACACTGAGATAACACATACACGTGGCCAAAAAACGATCAGAGTATTCTCCTTCTGCCTTCCGCTCAATCCATCTCTCTGGAATAACTGGTATGGGTTTTGACGTCTCTATTGTGGAATTGTGTATTCACATACAAATGCATCTGTATCTGTCTAGTCTCCGTATCTCTCTCGGTAGGACTTCATATTCTAATGTGGGAGTTGCAACTAACATGTAGCTCTGCAGAAAAAACACGTCATCCAGGAGGATAACCGTTCCAGGTCAACCCTCACACTCTATGTACTCAACACGTAGTGAAAAGGCTCTACCTTTCCCATAGAAAAGCATTGTGCCACTAGTATTACTGTCTGTCAGGTTTAGTAGGTTTGTTTCTCCAAGACTTCTCAAAGCTGCCCTGGAAAACTTGCTCCCAGGCAGGATGCAGTATCTCTAGAATGGGTTCCTAGGCAGGTCCTTCTCTCCTGCTCTCAGTCTACCCTCTGCTGGCCGCAGCTACTCCGGGACTGAGGGAAAGGGGGATGAGTTGAAAGAACAGTGGGACCCATGGCATAAAGGAAGACGGCAGGGTGGACTAAGAGATCTGAAGAGGTCGGACAGCTACGGAGCAGCAGAGAAAAATGCATTAGGGGGCAAAGCAGGCGAGTAGTTTGGGCTGCGGGGATCTGGAAGCATTCGCTCTTCCTTATGCCTCCCAAGAACGTTGCTCCAACCTCTCAGTATCCTCAATTTCATGACCTGTGGCTTCCTGAGAAAATGGGAAATGTATTATGGGCCATGGGGTTCCAACACTGTCTCTCTAGAGACTCTAGACTTGTGGCCTAGTCTCAACCCCAGACCCTCCATTCCAGGAAGCTGGTTCAATGAGCAACTGGATGTATAAGAGCCTGAGCTCTTGAAAGACTTCTAGTTCTTCCTTGGCTTCCCTCTTTTGAATGCATGGACTATTCTTATTATACCAAAAACCTCACAGTTCAAACCTTTGTGATTGCTCTAGAATTTGCAATATCCCTTTGAACCCACACAGTACCCTTTTATTAATATGACACACCATCGTGCATGAGGTAAGAAACTTACAACGGTACACTTGGAATTAACCCCTACATGATTTATGCTACCATTTCAAATTGTTACCTCTACATATGCTGAAGTTAAATATCTTGCTATCATTTTGTTTCAAGTAGTCAACTCTCATTTACAAAGATATGGAAATTTGATCAAGAAAATATTTTGCATTTACATCTATCTACATTTGCCAATTGCTGGATTCTTCATTACGTGGGCTGCAGAAAGTTCCTTTCTTGTTCAATTCTTCTTCTACCTAATTCCTTCGGGTCACCTCTCCTGTTACATGAGCCTGCTGATTTCCAATTCTTACACTTTCCGGTTTCTTTGTTTGGGGCAGTGCACAATATGCATTTATCCAACATGGATGATCTTCAAGGCATTTTATTGCTGGATTCAGCATTCCCGGTTGATCTTCTTTGTACCTGATTATCATTTTAACAATATTCCCTGGTATCCGGCTTCCAGTGTTTCTGAGGTGAACACATTGGTAACTTGTATCACTGTACTTCTAGGAAGACACAGCTCTTTTTCCTCCAGTTTCTCGTGACACGTTTCTTCTTATTACATCTTTGCCTTGTTACCTTCGAACTCTGATGTACAAAAGTACATCGTACAGGTTGTTGGTTTTTTTTTTCGAAATTCCCTATATGATCACTTGAGTTTCACGATTCTGTGATTTTTTTTCATGTTCTTCGTAATTGAAAAGTTATCAGCCATCCTTGATTCTGGTATTTGTTTCTATTCCAAATTCCCTTGCTCCTTACTGTGACTTGCTTCCCACATGCAGGAAATCATTTCATGTTTTCCTACATGTCTGGGAGGCTCGCTTAATTTTATATTTCACTATTTCTTCAGGGGTGCGCGTGTGTGTGTAAGAACTTGTGAGTTTCTGCGTGTGTGTGTGAGTATGGGTGTGTTTTCAATGTGTGTGTGTGTGTGTGTGTGTGTGTAGCTCATTCTGTACGTTCTGTAGAATTGTGTTTTGGGTAATGTTTTCCTCTGAAACGTCTAAATTGATCAGGCGGCCATACAGTAATTTTTTCCATTAAGACGCACTTTTTTTATACTACCTCTTTAATTTGATTTGGCTATTCTGTACTGTAAATTTCTCTCGATATGATATCTGCTTTCTTGCATGTTGTTTTTTTAAATATTGGAAATCAGTTATCATACTGATATGTCAAATTTTCATGCAATTCTAATCATTTCTGTCATTTCTGAGGCTGTTTTTATTACCCGATTTATTTCCTGGTCATGGGTCACACGAAACGCTTTTCTACATGTAGTCAAATTTTAAATTTAGGACTCACTCTGGGGATACCGCATAGCTGAGGCCATTGACTTTGTTGTTTACTTCTAAAGAGAGTTGAGATTTCCTCTCACAGGCAGTTCATTGATTGGAAACCGATTTGATGCTGGGACACTTGCTTTTCAGCTGTGCAAGGGGTTGTCTGCAGCTGACTTGATTCTAGTAATATACTAATTGTACTTTTAAATTACGGCTGTTCTGGGGTCTCCGCTGAATTGGCAATGTGTTCCGTGAGGACTCTCTGGTCTAGCTGGGAAGAACTCCAGTATCCCAGAGTGCTATGTGATCTCTCTCTTCTTTATTGAGCTTCCTGTGCTCTTGTAGTTGCTGTTTCTCAGTAAATGTTCTTTGCCACACTTTCTCGTGGAACCGTTTTCTGTGCACAGGCAGCGTCATGTCAGGCCAACGACTGGAGGAGACTTCTATGCGTATTTGTAGAGCTCTTTTCCTCCACAAACCAGTTCTTATTTGTAGCAGACCTAGAAAATTTCAGCTACCACAGTCATCCCAAACTCCAATCCCTCTCCTCCATTCAGCAAGATGGCTACGTCTGCTTGGGCTCCATCTCCTTGCTATTCAGTGCAGGAAGCGTATCCAGGAAGAAAGCCAAGGCACCTACGGAGTGGAGCTCATCATTGCCCCTCTCTCAATTCTCTAGGTCTTCTACCATCTGTTGTCCCACATGTAGAAACCATTTTTTCATGTCTCTGGTAGTCGCTTGTGGCCAAAATATTGGCCATTGGGTGGTCAGACCCGGGCTTCTCTCCATCTACCCATCCCTTTTACTTTTCAGCATCCCTCTCTGTGCTGACTCTCATCTGCCTTCCTTCCTTGGATCTTCTCTTGCTGGGAACCTGTATCCCTTCAGGCCACTGGTACTTAGGAACGAGTGTTTTTCTAACAATTGGAATATACGTAGATATAGAAACAGATCAATTCACCTGTCCATAAATAAGCACCTATTCTTTCCTCATGAACCCAGACAGAAAAGGCAAACGCAAGCTTCCCTTCAGGAAGTGGAAGTCAGAATAACGGAATTCCAACTGGAAAGTCTTCATTGACGTTTAGTTGGTGTTGTGGAAGGGTAATCTAAGTGTTTGGTCGTTTGTCATTCTGACTTTCTTCATAAGGTGATCTCCTCACCTCCAGATTTCCCTTCTGCACAAGAAAACTAGGAGGAAGGAGAGGCAGCTTGACATTTCTCTTCTCTCAGACCCTTAGCACCAAGGCAATCGTCCTGAGACATTTTGCTACGCCATCTGCATCTGTCACAAGTTGAGTTCGGAGAACTCAGCTTGAAACACATCTCTTCTAACAGAAACTTCAGTTGGCCCTTTCTTCTCTTATGGTAAATAACAAAGACATACGCATTTGGGTAGTATTCTGGGGTCCGACGATGCGAGTGTGGTGTCCTAGATGACCAAGCTTGGCAGGTTCTTCCTGTGACAGTGGTGGAGTATGTGCCTCGATAACTGTGTCCATTACCGTGGTAGCACTCCTGCACCCCAGGCCTTTGCTCAGTCGGTGCTGAAATGAAAACACAAGAAATCAAGCTGAGTATCTCTGAGCATAGAGAAACATGTGAAGCCATTTGTGACACAACCAGAAAGGAGTCTATGACAATGACGACCGCTCTCTTTTCCTTATCCATAGGCAGATGGATGTGAGAAAACCAACCAACAAACAAACACCAAAGCAACAGATTCCTACCATTCTAGAACTGTAGTAAGTTCTTGGAAATATTTCACCTGACACCTTAGAGAAACACAACAGATCAGATTCCTCATTGGAAAGTGAGCTCACGAGGTAGCACCTTTCTAGGAAACTCTACTGAATCTTCATGCGAACGGCATGCATTTGGCAATGCGGGCTGCAGGTGGTAACCGGCTGTCGGGGGCACAGTTTGGCACAGACATGGAAATTTTGCATGTTTCCCTAGACCGTTGATCATGAAAGCCAAGGCCTTTGGTTTCCGGGCCATGGGGCAGAAAACGGTCTTATATATCTGACTGAAGACAAAGACACTTTGCTTCTCAGGGATGTGTGCACACCAGAAGCTTCTTCCCTTGGAGGAGAGAGGGAATCCTCTCGTGCCCTGCATCCTGAATTGCAGTAAAGTAGAAGTCTACTACTCTTTCTCTCTAGACCCCTCCCAGGTACAAGTGTCATCAGAAAGAGGTTTAAGAACACTGAGAAATCACTCTCTTCAAAGCCTAGGGCTGAAGAGCCTTAGAGCATTGGGAGCTCATGTACTGCTCCATAGACCCAGGGCCATATGGAATCAATGTAGCCCTGTTAGGTGTCTCAAGGGTGACAGGCTCCAGAGCTACATTTCCCAGAATCTGCAATGCTGAAGATTGCTCTGAATGCTGGCTACTTGAAGAAATCCCTGGAAAAGCTTACTGGCTTGGAAAGAGTGACACACCTGACAGCATGTTACAATAAAAATTTTGGCTGGGACACTGAGATAGCCCGTTTTACAACAAGGTGAATTTTGAAGTCGATCACCCTGGAGGGTTTGTGCCCATCCTAAAGACAAAGCCCACCCACGTTGCACCAGAAGTCACTCGCTGGCTCCCCCAGAGAGTGCACGGAGGCTTCCTCCTACATGGTAGAACTCAATCAATGCTCCAGCATCCGTGTACCATTGAAGGCTGCTGCATCAGTGGGAATTTCCAGGGCTTTTCATCCCAGCATCGAAGCGTGTAGATGTCTGGCCACAGACTCCTTACCTTGTTCGGAAAGAGCCTCTAGGCTTGGAACTGGGGTAACAGTGGGAGGCACGATGGCAGTCCCTTCTGCGTCTGAGCATTGTGTCAGGTTGCAGTACTCCCTCCTGACACTGGGATCCGTTGTATAACAATAAGGGGCTGCCACAGGATCTGGATTCCTGCAGTAGTTCATGATCAAGCCACTGGAAATTCCAAAACGACACACGTCACAAGAGGTGGGACAATATGCAGGGGCTCCCCACACCCTCTCCTTTGTGCTGCAACAAGGTCATTACCGGTGCCTTTCTAATATTCCCACTAAAATATTCCATTAAAACCGGTGCCTTTCTAATATTCCCATATGATTGCCACCAGCACAAATGGCTTTCAATCACTAATCTTCTCTGCGCATTTCTCATACTTAATAGATTATTATATTTAAAAAAAACCCCTCTAAAGCAGCTAATGCTTCTTAGACACATTGAGATAGTACATACTTGTGGCCAAAAAATGATGAGAGTATTCTCCTTCTGTCTTCTGTCCAATCCAACTCTCTGGAATAACTGGTATGGATTTTGACATCTTTATTGTGGAATTGTTTATTCACATAGAAAAGTATCTGTATCTGTCTAGTTCTCTGTATCTCTCTCGATAGGACTTCATATTCTAATGTGCGAGTTGCAACTGACACGTAGTTCTTCAGAGAAAACATGGCATCATGAAGGATAACCTTTCCAGGTCAACCTTCACACTCCATGTACTCAAAACCTAGTGAAAAGGCTCTACCTTTCCCATGGAAAACATTGTGCAAATAGTATTACTGTCTGTCATTCCCATATCATGTGGGTCAAGTAGGTTTGTTTCTGCAATACTTCTCAAAGCTGCCCTGGAAAACTTGCTCCCAGGCAGGATGCAGTATCTGTAGAATGGGTTCCTGGGCAGGAACTTCTCTCCTGCTCTCACTCTATCCTCTGCTGGCCGCAGCCACTCCAGAACTGGGGGAAGAGTTGAAAGAACAGTGGGTCCCATGACATAAAGGAAGATGGCAGGAAGACTAAGAGATCTGAAGAGGTCGGACAGCTACGGAGGAGCAAAAAACAATGAATTAGGCGGCAAAGCAGGTGAGGAGTTTGGGCTGCGGGGATCTTGAAGCATTCGCTCTTCCTTATGCCTCCCAAGAACGTTGCTCCAACCTCTCAGTATCCTCACATTCATGACCTGTGGCTGCCTGAGAAAATGGGAAATGTATTATGGGCCATGGGGATCCAACGTTGTGTCTCTAGTGGCTCTACACATGTGGCCTACTCTGAATCCCAGACCCCCCATTCCAGGAAGCTCATTCAATGAGCAACTGGATGTACTAAGAGCCAGAGCTCTTTAAAGACTTTTTTTTCTTCCTTGGCTTCCCTCTTTTGAATACATAAAATATTGTTATTATACAACCAACCTCAGAGTTAAAAAGTTTGTGATTGCTCTAGGATTTGCAATATCCCTTTGAACCCACATATTAACCTTTTATTAGTATTACATACTATCGTGCATGAGGTAAGAAACTTACAGTGGTACACTTCCAATTAATCCCTACATTATTTATGCTACATGTTCAAATTTTTACTTCTACATATGCTAAAGTTAAATATATTGGTATCATTTTGCTTCAACTCATCAACTCTCATTTAAAAATATATAGACATTTGATCAAGAAAACATGTAGCATTTTCATCTACATTTGCCAATTGCTAGGTTCTTCATTATATAGGCTGCAGAAAGTTCCCTTCTTGTTCTATTCTTCTTCTCCTTAATTCCTTAGGGTCACCTCTCTTGTTACATAAGCCTGCTGATTCTAAAGTCTTACAGTTTCTGGTTTCTTTGTTTAGGGGAGTGCACAATGTGCATTCCTCCAACATGGATGAACTTTAAGGCATTTTATTGCTGGATGTAGCCTTCTCAGTTGAGCTCTTCTTTCTTAGTTTATTACTTTAATGTTATTCTTTTGTGTCCAGGTTGCAGTGTTTCCGATGGGAACACATTAGTCATTTGTATCACTGTTCCTCTAGCAAGACACAGCTTTTTGTTTTTCCCGTTCCTTATGAGATTTTTCTGTGTATTATGTCTTTGCCCTCTGACAGTTGAACTGCTATGTACCCAGTGGCATCCTATAATTGTCATTTTAGAAATTATTTTTCTGATCCATTGAGCTTCTTGAGTCCGTGATTTTTTAATGTTTTTTACATTTGGAAAATTTTCAGCCATCCTTGCTTTCAGTATATATTTCTGTTCCAATCTCCTTCCCCCTTTCTGTGACTTGCTTCCCACATGTAGGAAATCTTTTTATGTTTTCCTTTATGTCTGTGTGGCTCGGTTGATTTCATTTTTCAGCATTTGTGGATGTGTGTGTGTGTTTGTAAGCTTATACATGTTTGAGTGTGTGTGTATGCATGCGTGTGTGTTGTATGTGTGTATCTGGTTCTGTAGGTTCTATGCAATTATTTTTCATTTGGTATTTTCTTCTGAAATGTCTAACTGGATGGGGAGGCCATCTAGTAATTTTTTCATTTAAGACATATCTCTTAGTAGTTCTTCGATTTGGCTCTTTATACTCTTACTGTCTCTGGATAAGGTGTCTGTTGCATTCTATATTCATGTTTTCTTAAATCCTAGAACTCAATTATTATATAGTGATATGTCAAATTTTTATGCCATTCTAATCATTTCTGTCTCTTCTGGGTCTGTTTGTATTGACTGATTTTTCTCCTGCTTGTGGGTCACACTAAAAGGTTTCTCTGTGTAGTCAAGTTTTATATTTAGGCCTCACACTGTGGATACTGCATAGCTGAGCCACTTGACTTTGATGTTTACCTCTAAAGATGGTTGAGTTTTCCTCTCAGAGGCAGTTCATTGACTTGGACATCATTCTGATGCTTGGAGACTTCCTTTTCAGTTTTGCTATTGTTTGTGTGGAGCTGCCTTTATTCTAAGAATATACTAATTCTACTCCTAAAGTATGGCTTTTCCTGGGTCTCTACTGAATGCCCAAGATGTTCAGTGAAGTCTCTCTCCTCTGTGTGGTCCAAACTCCAATATCCCTTAGTGCTATTTGAGCTTTGTCATGTTTATTGAGCTCACTGTTCCATTGTAGTTGCTGTTCTTCCGTAGATGTTCTTTGCCCTACTTTCTTGTGGATCTATTTTCTGTGTACATGCAGCTTCATGTTTAGCCAATGACTTGAGGAGATTTCTATGCATATTCCTAGAACTCCTTTCCTCCACAAATCTGTTCTCATTCTTAGCAGGCCTAGAAAATCCTAGCCACCTGAATAATCCCAAACTCCAATGTCCCTCCTCTGTTCAGCAAGATGGCTACAGTTTTTTTTTGGGCTCCATCTCCTGCCCTTCAGTGCAGGAAGGGTCTCCAGGAAGAAAACCAGTGCATCTGTTGAGTTGATCTCATTGTTCTCTCTCTCGCAATTCCCTTGGTCCTCTACCGTCTATTGTCCAACATGCGGAAATCATTTTTTCTTGTCTTTGGTAGTCACTTATGTGTGAAAGACTGGCCATGGTGTGGTCAGACCCCAGCTTCTGTCTATCTTCCCGCACTTTTTATTGTTTAGCATCTGTCTCATTTCTTACTTTCATCTGCCTTCCTGCCTTTGCTTTTCTCTTCCTGGCAACCTGTATTCCTTCAGACCACTGGTGCTCAGGACCCAGGGTGTTTCTACCCGTTGGAATAGACATAGATATAGAAAAAGATAGATTCGCCTTTCCATAGATATGCACATATCATTTACTTGTGAGCCAAGACAGAAAAGGCCAACACAAACTTCACTTCAGGAATTGGAGATTAGAATTATAGAATTTCACGGGGTAAAGATCACATTGACCTTTAGTGAGTGTTGTTGAAGCTGACTCTGTCTAAACATTCTGATTTTCCATTATTGTGGCCTCACCACCGCCAGATATTCTCCTGATTTTATCAAACTCTCAGGAAAGAGAGCCAGCTTAACATTTCTCTCCTATCATACTCTTTGCTCAAAGTAATGTTTCTCAGACATTTTGCCATGCATTCTATGTGTGAGAAAAATTTAGTCGTAAGAAGTTAGCTTGATGCACACCTTTTCTAAGACAAATTTTACTTGGACCTTGTTTTGCTTACTGTAAGATTAATGACATACGCATTTGGGTAGTTTTCTGTGGTCCTATTATGTTGATGTGGTGTCATAGATGACCAAGCTTGGCAGGTCCTTCCTGTGACAGTGGTGGAGTACGTGCCTCGATAACTCTGTCCATCACCATGGTAGCAATCCTGGACCACATGGCTTTGCTCAGGTGCAGCTAAAATTAAAACAGAAGAAATCAAGCTGAATAGTTCTTAGAACAGAAAAAAATGTGAAGTCATTTATGACACAAACAGGAAAAAGTCTCTGAGAATTACGACCATTCTCTTCTCTTGATTAGCAGGCAGACAGACGTGCAAAAAACCAAAGGAATAGATTCATAGCATTCTAGAACTTTATTTAATTCTTAGAAATATTTTATTTAAAAGTTTAGAGGAAGTTAACATATCAGAATTCTTCTCACCAGAAACTATGCTCATGTGCAAGCTCTTTTTTAGAAATCTCTTCTTAATGTTCATGAGGACCACAGGACAGGAGAGATCAGAGGGAGATACATTTGGCACTGCAAGCTGTAGGTAGTGATTGGCTGTCAGGGTCAAATATGAAAACTTTGCACAATTCCCTAGACCATTGCTCAGAAAAGCCAAAGCCTTAAGTTTCTGGGCAATGGGGGAGAAAAATGGTTCTGCATCTAGCACTGCAGGCAAAGCCCTTCACTTCTCAGGGATAGGTAGATGATCAAATCTTATTTCCTTGGAGGAGAGACTGGAAGTTTTCTTGTGCCCAGCATCCTGCATTGCAACATAGCAGACGTCTGCTACTCTTTCTCTCCAAACCCACCACAGGTTCAAGTTCCATCCAAATAAGGCACAAGAACACTGAGAATGCATTCCCTTCAAAGCCCTGCAGAACCTGACTAAGACTGAAGTGGCTCCAGGAGATACAGCATTTGTTTATTTCCACCAAAGATTGAGCATTCATTAAGAAGAAACAGCAGTTTCAATGGGGTTAGATTATGTGTATGAAGATATCCCCTCTGTAGTGCAGGCATGCAGTGACTGCTAAAATCTAAGAATAGATAGGAACACTGAGAAAATTCTTCCACACCCCAGGCCCCACTCTAAGCAAAAGATAGCAGCAACCCATCACTGGAGGAATTTAAACCTGTGGTGCATTTAAGATAAAAGCAACAAGCACAAATGCCAAATTCAGTTCAACCAGTTACTAGGTTGACTCAATTGACCACAAAACATATTTTCAACAGAAGATGGGTGCCCATTTCAAAGCATAAATAATATTTACTGCAATCTCTACTGTTCCTCCATTTATGATACCCAGTGTTTGATTAAACAATTACAAGACACACCAAAAGCTGAAGAGGGAAGATAAGTCACTGTTAAATAATAAAGCAATCAAGACAGACAGACTCAGAAAAGACACCATCTGGAAACTATCAGTTTGGGTTTGTATGATACCTATGTTAATATGTTAAAGAATCTTGTGGTAAAGGTGGACAATATCCATGGATAGGGGGAGAATTTCAGCAAAGAGATGGAAACTATAGAAAAGAGTAACATGAAAATGCTAGGAAGAGATTTATAATATCAGAGATGAAGAATTCTCTGAATGCACTGAGGAGTCAACTAGACACAACTAATAAAATAATCCATAAACTTGAACATAGTCTACTAGAACTTATCCAAACCAACACAGATACAAAAAAAGAGTTCCTGACAAAAAAAAGCAGAAGAAGCATATAAGGTTTATGAAGCAATATGAATGATCTAACATTTGAATACTTACAGTCCAAAAAGAAGAATACAGAGAGAGAGAAGTGAAAAAAAAACAAAACAGTAGAATAGATAATGGCTATGAATTTTACAAAAACAATAAAAATCAACAATCTGCAAATCCAAGGAGCTCAGGAAACCTCAAGCAGAATAAATACAAAAAGTTAATAATGAACAAATTATAGTCAAACTGTTGAAAAACAAAGATGAGAATATCTTAAAGGCAGTCAGAGAAAAAGGAACTATTGAATACAAAGAAACAAAGATCAGATTTCTAGTCAGAAACTATTCAAAACAGAATATAACGGAACATCATTGTTAAAATGATACAAGGAATGAAACTCTCAACCCAGTATCTATACTCAGCAAAATCACTTTTAAAAACTGAAGGCAAAATAAAGACTTCTTCAGACAAAGAAAAGCTGAAAGACAACAGCAACAGCAGTCCCATGCTATAAGAAATGCTAAAGGTTTTTCACAGAAAGAATGTGACTCCAGATGGAAATTGGGATCTACTGTAAAAGATAAGGAGCACCAGAAATGGTAAAATAAAGAAATTATTCAAAATATTTGTAGTCATAATCACTTTAAAAAACAACTGATTATTCAGGGTAAAAATAGTGTCAATGTATTATGAGAGCTATAACATAATAGAAGTAAGCTTCTATTACAAAGAGCAATAGCACAACATTTTGGGAGGGAGGAAGGAGAAGTGCAATGATGTAAGGTTTCTATATATCCAGTATAATTCTGTCATTTGAAGGTGGAATGTGAAAAAATCAAAGTATATATTATAAACATTGTGGAAAATACTAAAACCATTAAAATTAATTTAATAAGTAAGTCGTGGAGATAAACTCAATATAAATGAAGGCAGAAAAATATGAAAAAAAGGAACAAAGTTTAAATGGGACAAAGAGAAATAACCAACTTAATGGTAGATTTAAATTTAATCCTATTAACAACTACTTTAATGCAAATGGTCTGAACATCTCAATTTAAAAGCTGAGAAAAAGATATACAAATACTAGTGAAAACAGAGCTGTGAAGGCTGTATTCATATCAGCACAAATAGACTTCAGAACAACGAATACTTCCAGAGATAAGAAGAAACATTACATAATGATAAAGGTCTTCATCAAGAAGACCTAACAATCCAAATATACGTGCCTAACAACAGAGCTTCAAAATATATAAAACAGAGTAACAATCTAAAAGAGAAATAGACTACTCTAGAGTTAAAGTTGGACACATCACCATTAATCCTCAGTAGTCAATAAAAAAAGAGACAGACAAGCTGTAAGGATACAGAAGAACACCAGCAACCAACTTCACCTAAATGACCTTGAGAGAACACCCCGCTCAACAATAGAAGAAGACAGTCTTTTGAAGAGTACATGAAAGTGAGTTTTAGAACTCAATAATGAGTTCTGAAGTTGAATCAGTAATTAAAAACCTACACCAGAAAAACCCCTGGACCAGAGAGATTCCTAGCCAAAGTATACCAGTCATATAAAGAAGAGCTGATATCAAGCCTCCTGAAACAATTCCAAAAGATAAAAGAGGACAGACTAACTCATTCTATGAGGTCGTCATCATTCTGATATGGAACAACAAAAAAGAAAACTTCAAGCCAATATCCTTGATGAACACAGATGCAAAAATTCTCAATAAAATACTAGCAATTGAATCCAAGAGTACATCAAAAAGCTAATCCACCACAATCAAGTAGGTTTTATTCCTGGGATATAAGGTTGGTTCAATGTATACAAATCAATAAATGAGATTAATGACATAAATTGTATTAGCCAGGGTTCTCTAGAGGGACAGAACTAATAGGATATATATATATTTTATATATATATAATATATAATATATATTATATGTAATATATAATATATATTTATGTAATATATATGATATATATTATATTGTATATTATATATATAATTATATATAATATACATATATATAACATACATACATATACCCATACACACATCCTGAAATCATACATAATCTTCAAATAAAGACAATAATAAGGTCATAATTATGCCTAATGTAATACAACTATCCTCATACAACCAGAAACGCACCAATCCCCAAACCAAAAGTTATTACATAAGGTTAACAATATTTAAATGCTGATCTGAACACTTAAATGCTTAAATGCTGATGTGAAGTCCATAAATCTAAGGTCACATGACAAAGGAAAAATAAAGGAAATAAAATAAAGATATTTTCTTAGCACAAGTGTACACATGCATTTAGAAAGTGGATGTAGTGCTGCAGCTGTCCACTTTCGGGTGGTGCCTGCATATCGTGCAGAATCATCTGTGAACCAGTCCTTAGTCTTCCCTTCCTCTGTCAACTCACCATAGGGAACTCCCCATGAGGCCACTGGTGCAGGCTGGGGGAGGGAAGGCAGGGTGGCACGAGTGGAGAACATGGGCATTTGAGCCACTTCCTTATGTAACTTACTTGTGCCTTCAGGACCTGCTCAAGCCCGATCACATATACACCACTTCAATTTGATGATGAAATGCCACTGTGCTGACCCACTTCATGGCTAGATGGGTCAGAAAGCACCCAGTTCACGATAGGCAGTTCAGGTAGCATGGTGACTTTATGACCCACAGTCAAACGTTCAGTTACCACCAAAGCCCAATAACAGACCAATAGCTGTCTCTCAAAAGGAGAGTAGTTATCTGCAGAAGTGGCAGGGCCTTGCTCCAAAATCCTAGAGGTCTCCACTGTGATTCACCTATGGGGGCCTGCCAAAGCCTCCAAACAGCATCCCTATCTGCCACTGACACCTCAAGCACCATTGGATCTGCGGGGTCATGTGGCCCAAATGGCAGAGCAGCTTTCAGAGCAGCCTGGACCTGTTTCAGAGCCTTCTTTTGTTCTAGACTGCACTTAAATCTGGCAGCCTTTCAGGTCACTCAATAAATGGGCCAGAGTAACACACCCAAACGAGGAATGTGTTGCCTCCAAAATCCAAATAGGCCCACTAGGCATTGTGCCTCTTTCTTGGTTGTAAGAGGGGCCAAATGCAGCAAGTTATGCTTCACCTTAGAAGAAATATCTCCATAGGTCTCATGCCACTGGAACCCTAGAAATTTTACCGAGGTAGAAAGTCCCTAAATTTTAGCTGGATTTATTTCCCATCCTCTGGCATACAAATGTCTCACCAATAAGTCCAGTGTGTTTGCTACTTCTTGCTCACTGTATCCAATCATCATAATGTCATGAATGTAATGGACCAGTGTTATATCTCGTGGAAGTGAAAGGTGAGCAAGGTCTCTCCAAATAAGATTATGACACAAAGCTGGAGAGTTGATACACCCCTGAGGTAGGGTGGTAAAGGTATATTGCTGGCCTTGTCAGCTGAAGGCAAATTGCTTCTGGTGGGTCTTATGGACAGGAATGGAGAAAAAGCCATTTGCCAAGCCAATGGCTGCATACCAGGCACCAGGAGATGTGTTAATTTGCTCAAGCAACAAAACCACAACTGGTAGAGCAGCTGCAATTGGAGTCACCACTTGGTTAAGCTTAAAATAATCCACCATCATTTTCCAAGATCCATCTGTCCTCTGCACAGGTCAAATGGGAGAGTTGAACAGGGATGTGGTGGGAATCACCACCCCTGCGTCTTTCAAGTCCTTGATGGTGACACTAATCACTTCAGTCCCTCCAGGTATGGGATATTGTTTTTGATTTTTTTATTTTTCTAGGTAGAGACAGCTCTAATGGCTTCCATTTGGCCTTTCCCACCATAATAGCCCTCATCCTACCAGTCAGGGAGCCAATGTGGCATTTCTGCCAGCTGATAAGTATGTCTATACAAATTATGCATTTTGGCACTGGGAAAATGACCAGAGGATAAGTCCAGGGACCCACTGGAACCACTGTAAGTCAGAAATGAGCTAAAACTCCATTAATTACCTAACCTCCATAAGCCCCTACTTTAACTGAGGAACCACAATAACGTTTTGGGTACCCTGGAATCAACTTCAGCTCAGAGCCAGTGTCCAGTACTTTCTGAAATGTCTCATTACTTCCCTTTCTCCAGTGCACACAGTTACCCTGGTAAAAGGCCAGAGGTCTCCTTAGGGAAGGATGGGAGAAAGAGTAACAGCATAAGTTGTCAGTAGCCTAGTGGGGTCCTTCCTCAAGGGGATCCAGCCTCCCCTTCATTCAGTGGGTTCTGGAACTGTAACAGGTTCAAGTCTGGAAATTGATTGAGGGCCCATGATTCTCTGTTTTTATAATTCAGATTAGTCTTTTGTCCATTCTACCTGGCAGTTTTTTGTTTATATAAATCCAGTACGAATACAGTAGGTTTCCTATCAATTTCACTTCTAGGAACACCATGATTAATTAGCCAATGCCAGAGCTCTACATGAGTCAGACTATTCTGATGGCTGCTTTGCCTCTGCTGTCTATTATGGTAGTTATGCCCACCTTGCCTTTGATGGTTCAGTGCCGACACTTGGCCCCTGCCACCTCAGGATCCAATTATTCCCATTGTATTTAAATTTTGTAGTTGAGTGACTGTGGTTCCTACTGTTAGATCTGACATACAGAGAAGAGCAATTACGGGCTCTTCAAAAATACAGGTGCTGCTCTCACAAATCTATTTCACAAAGCGTCGGCCAAGGGTGTATCTTCTGGACCCTCTAGCTGGGATGAGTAAGTCTAAAGTGACTAATCCACTCCACCATCCTAATCTCCCTAAGCCTTTGGATCACTTCCTCTACATTAAACCAAGGCATTTCCAGCTCACTAACATTGGACCATCTTTTAATCCATATTTCAGCTAACCAAGCAAATAAACTATCATAACTTTTTTTTTTTTTTTTTTTTTTGGAAATGGAATCTTGCTCTGTTACCAGGCTGGAATGCAGTGGGGCGATCTTGGCTCACTGCAATCTCTGCCTCACAGGTTCAAGCAATTCTCTTGCCTCAGCCTCCCAAGTAGCTGGGATTACAGTTACGCATCACCATGCCCAGCTAATTTTTGTATTTTTAGCAGAGATGGGGTTTCACCATTTTAGCCAGAATTGTCTCAATCTCCTGATCTCGTGATCTGCCCGCCCCCGCCTCCCAAGGTGCTGGGATTACAGGCGTGAACCACTGCTCCCGGCCCTATCAGAACCTTTTCTAAGTCCCCGAGCTGCAACATTAAATGCAGAATCCCTACTTAGTAGGGCCAAACCAATAAATTCAGCTTGATCCAACTCTATGTCCCTTCCACCATTATCCCTTACCCTTAATATCCATTCCCATGCCTGTTCTCCAGATTTCTGCCAATATAAATTAGAAAACTTAAGCAGTTCTTTTAGAGTATAATGCACCTCCTCATGGGTCACACTCTGAACCTCACCTCTGGGGCCCGCAAGGAATTTAGCCTAGTTATAGGTCTAGAAGCATTCAGGGGCATTAGGGGTGCCTCTTGAGGAGAATCCACATTATCTTGCCTGGCAGCTGCCTCAGGGAAGGCCATCACTGTTGCCTCAAGCAGTGCAGGGTTTATATCCTCAGACAAAGGTGGAAAGGCTAATGGCAGGACAGGTCAAGGAGGGGATGTTACCACTACTGGGGATGGGGAAACTGTTTCTTCTGGCAAAAAAGTTTCATCAGAGTTCACAAACTCAGTGTCCTCAGCTTCATCAGGGTCCTCCCACACATCCCCACTCCAAGTTCCAGGGTCCCATTTTTTTCCAGTCAATGCCCTCACTTTAACAGTAAACACCTGGCAAGGCTGTGCATGCACCTCTTGTTGCAGGTCAGCTACTCGCATGATAACAGCTTGTCTCTGTTTTTTCACAATTTCAACTCTTTCTCTACAGGAGTTAAAACTCTCATTCAGGGCAATCTTAGCAGATTTGTGGTTCAGTATCCACTTCTGAAGGCGGGAGACAGATCCCCTGAGATCATCATTTTCTTTCATCTCTTTCTCCAGAGAACTTAGGAGCAATCAACCAACTTCATTATGTTCCTTGGTTCTCCACATATAGTCAAAGGTATTATGTATAGAGTCACTAAACTCCTTGCCTCTCATAAGTGATGAATCAGTAGTGTCAAACGCATTTATTTTGCATAACTCTCTAAACAATTCAGGCCAAGTACTATCAGTGTTCTCCATACTATTAGAAGTAGAGTCCTTAGCATTTTTTGGTCTAATCATATTAATCAGCCAACACCAGAGTCCCAAAACCAATGAAAGAACTCCATCCTTAATATTCTGTTCCTCGAGAACCACTCCTGGTATGAAAATCTGTATTAGTCGGGGTTCTCTAGAGGGACAGAACTAATAGGAGATCTATATATATATAGAGAGAGAGAGAGAGAGAGAGAGAGAGAGACAGAGAGACAGAGAGAGAGAGAGAGAATATGTATATATGTATATATATAGTGAGTATACCTATATCTATCTATAGATATAGATATACACACACAAAGGGGAGCTTATTAAGTAGTATTAACTCACAAGATTACAAGGTCCCATAATAGGCCACCTGCAATCTGAGGAGCAAGGAAGACAGTCCAAGTCCCACAGCTGAAGAACTTGGAGTCCGATGTTCAAGAGCAGGAAGGATCCAGCACAGGAGAAAGATGTAGGCTGGGAGGCTAAGCCAGTCTAGCCTTTTTACATTTTTCTGCCAGCTTTATATTCTGGCTCTACAGCTTGGGGGCAGCAGGGGCAGGGGCCTCAGGGTGCTTGCAGGGATGACACACTGGCCTCTTTTCCATAGGGTGGCTGGGGCACACTGGGGTGTGAGTAAAGCACTCAGGATATTTTTTCCTTCCCTAGTCCAAGTACAGCAAGGGCAGTATGACTGCAGTGTTAGTGGCAGAAGGACTTTCAGTCACCTCTGGGAGCTTCACCCCACAAAAACACAGAGTGCAGCCAGTGGAAATGTTCAACTGAGTTCAAGGTACCTGCACTGTGGGCCCAAGCCAGGAGCCTTGCCTGGTGAAGAGTAGCAGGTGAAAGCTCACAAGAAAGAGAAACTGGAATTCTTTCCCTGCTGTGTGCTGGAGGTGTCAGGGAAGTGGCCAGGTCCCTTCTTTCTCAAGCCCAAGGGCATTAACGGTGGTACTGCTGCAGCTGAAATGGCAGAGGGGCTGTGGGTTGTCTCTTGGATTTCCTCCCCAGAGAAGCACAGAGCCAACACTGACTAAAATGTTCAGGCAGGGCCAGGGTGGCTGTGCTCTGCCCAGTGAGGAATAGTAGGGGCAGGGACCAGTGCAGAAAACAGTGTGGCCACTTTTCCATAAGGCAGCTACACTGTGCTGGAGGTCCGTGAGAGTCCTGAAGCTCCTCGTTCCCTCCTGAGCCCACACTTTAATCTCAAGAGTTTGAGATAAACAGTGGTAAGGAAGAAAGTACAACGGGTACGGCTAATGAAACCCAGGAAGATAAGTCAATGCGTAGAAGTAATTCCAACCTAAAGAAATACTTTTTAAAAATCATATTTATAGAGGTTTGCAGTGATACTAAAGACAATATTGCAAATCATTATTAAGAATACAAGAAGTACAATGTTTCTTGTTTCTTTAACACCTGTGATGCAGGTGTTTGATATGAATTCTACGTAATGGCTGCATTGCTTCTTGCCACCACCCAAAGAAGGTTGTATAGCACTCAGATCTATACTAACTGCAACCGTGTATCTCTTAGGAATTTCTCCTTTGCCCTCTTCCCTCCCTATCAGCATGTATCTAGCAGCATTCTGAAAAGTTAACTGCACAGTGAGCGATTGCTGGGCATCTTAAGGGGCATTATTTTCTGCCTAGGTATTCCCCCTCCTCCACTCATGTCTAGCATGCAGGACTTGGGTAATCTCTGGGGTTCCAGATTCTCCAGACCTCCATTTTCTCAGGGGCTTCCACCTCCTGCTCATATCTAGCTATCTGCCTACTCTAACCATAAAACCTTAAATAAGAATAAATCATATGTTTGCTCTTGATTGCCATGTCATGATAAAAAAAATAAGACACCATCAGTGGCAACTGTGTTGCCAAGATTGATGTTGATCTGTTAATCCCTGTGTAGAAATGAACCTTGGAGGCCATTGTTTGATTTCTTACAATATGTGCATTGGTTGTAACACTGTCACTTTGACAGTTGATAAGCATCCTCTGAATGGTCCCTCCTTTAGTTACAAAAATGTTGGTGCATGGATGATGTTGGGAATAAATAAGTGAACTAAATTATGTTCTCATCTTGGGCAAAAATTAAGCAAAAAAAATGGAGGGTATGAAGCTCCTCCACAAAGAAGGCCATTTTTGTACTAGGCTTACTACAGTGACACGCCACTATTAGTTGGGGAGAATTCAGTTTTTCCAAGGTGTTGATAGGCATCCAGATTTCAGAGGAAATTGTAAAAAAGCAGAACCTGGGACCAATACTGCCCACGATTTTTCTTTGAGATCAAATCTGAGGCAACAAATCTGTTCAAAAGCTGCTTTCTGCCTGGTCATGGCAAAGGGTGGCCAAGTGGGGCTCAGCTGTGTTCCCATTGCAAGGCTACTGAGCGTCCCCTGTCCTGAGGCTCCTTAGGACACCTGGCCGAGCTTCAGCAGCCCTCTTCCAAGCCTGGAGATGCCAGCTCCATCTCTGGCACAAAATGTAGTGATTTTCACAGGGTGAGAGGCCAAAAGAGGCTAATAAAATGAAGATAGCCAAGCTTCCATGGAATTAAGCAACAGGACAACCTTGACCACTTTGAGGGGTGTGGTGGGGGCCACATGCAGATGGAGTGGGTTAAAGAGTGACTAGGAGAGCAGTGGGGGTGGCAGCAGGAGACAAGCCTGGCTCTGAAAGCAGCGAGACTTCTAGGGAATACAGGGTCAGGGGAGGTTCTGAAAGATGACACACTGCAGAGAACATGTGTTTGTATGCCGATGACAAGTATCCAGTAGAAAGGCAGATGAACAGATTCTCATTCTCAGAAAGGCCTGTCCTGACCTCCTGAGAGTACACAGACCATGAGGGCAGGGCAAGGAGGAGGATGCACGCTCATTGATTCATGCAAAGTCCTTGGCCACAGTCCACCTGCTCCCCACCTCTGTGACTTTGTCCTTCCTCAATTTAATATGTTCTAGGCTGGAAAACTGGATTATTGAACAGGCATTGGCTGATGCATTCTGAACCTAATCCACTAAAAAGCACTTGATAGATATATCAAAATATCATTGAGAAATAGATATTTTAGGCCCATATCCATGTCTTCACCCTGCACTGTTTCTTATTTGAACTCTCTTTTCCAGGAAGAGTTGTGCTTGGGTAAATTCTATAGCTCACAGTGTGACTTCAAAAGACACCATAAATTAATAAGGTGTTTCCTACAGTGAGTTAAGTTAAACATTTTGAAGAGTGTTTTTGAAATGTAGCAGAGCAGGCTACAATTGATATTCAGAAAGAGGAAACTTCCATTTATTTCCCCCTTTAACTAAGTTACCTGTAACTGTGTCATTTTATTATGCTTCATAGCGCATCACTGCTGAGATCCCCTCCCCAGCTCATGTCGCTAGGAAATATCCCAAAACAGAATCAATTTTTCTTTTTTTAACCTGATGATTTTTCCACAATCCTTTTGTTTCTCTGATTCACCTCCAGGGCTCATACGGCAATGGGGATTTAATAGGGTTTATTTGTTGGTGAAGAAACATTAAACAAATCTTTTAATAGGAAAAATACTTTTATATTATAGGCAAAATGTAGATGTATATTGCTACTGAAGTAAATGTATTTTATTAATGCTGTGAGAATTTCTTCCTCACTGTGGTGTGTGAATGTGTATGCATATTTGCATGTGTAAAAGACTTAGCAATTTGTGAATAGAAGATGTTTATCCGCTTCTCACTGAGCATGGCTGTAAAAGAAACTTTTTCCTCTCCCCAGGCATTCCAGCACACTGGAAAGATAACACATCCACAGAAAGCCTGGCTTTCCAAAAGAGCTTATGAGAGAATGTGCCCCCAGGTTGATTAAAACATATGTTAATCCTGTGGCAGAGAAGTTTGTTCTAGCCTTTGGGTGTAGCCTGCTGAATAAGTTCACAGTGATCTACATCCTAGTTTCCATGGGCTGAAATAGAATATTCATATCCCCTGCACTCCCTACACACACAGACATAGACACCAATTTCCCCAAAAAACTCTTTGCTTAATCTTCTCCTGCTCTGTATTTTCTTTGATATTTTCTTGAATGGCTTCCACTAAATTCAAATGTGTTTGACTTTAAAGTCAACTTGTAAAATTTTATCTGGTAATTTATAGATTAAATTGCAAGCATCTACCTCCCTTTCATCAGACTCTCCCTGCAGGGCAAGTTCATCTAACTATGTGCTTCAAGATGGAACCCCTGAGTTCACAGGTGATTTATAAACCAAAGCATGCCCACTACAAAACTCTCACCCTCCAGAGATTTGCCTCAAGGGACAACACCCTGCTCACAAAGGCACCAGCAGGCAACTGCTCAACTACCTGGTGGATAAGGTGCCCAAGCTAGCATGGACCCCTGAATCCTTGCTCGCCTCCTCTGCTGCCTTTTAAAAGTGCCACTTTCTGCTCCTAAAGTGAAGTGGTACGGCAGGACTGCTGCATTTCTTCCCCTAAGCTAGCTTTGGAAGCAAATCACTTTCTTTATACCAGACTTCTCTCTTCTTAATTGGATTCTGCAAGTGGCAAACAATTAACCTGCTCTTCAGTTACATTGGAATGTGTTTAGATTTATTTTTTCAAATGTTGGAACAAAGATGAAAAAGTGAGAAGAGTCCTAGATTTTTTCTTGGAAATCTGGCTTAAATCCAGGTTTCTTTATTTCCTTGATTTGGGAATTTGGTCACGAGATAAATAACATGATTTTCCTAAGTCTAGATTTCTTTGTTTATAAAATGGGGATGACTATGCTACCCTACCTATACCATGAGCTAAATAAGCTAGTATTTCTAAAGGACACACACTTACATTCACAATCACACGCAGGTGTGTATGTGTGTATGTATGTATAAAAATGTGGGGACCTAACCCACTCAACAAATACCCTGAGTATTTGTTGAATCATTATATGCGTATATCATCTGGCAAATGGATGTGTATAATTTCTCCAGGGATAAGAAGCAAATGTATACCAATGGAAAGCCTTACTCAGGCCATAAAAAAGAGAGAAATGCTGAGTCCCACTCCATGAACAGGTGAAGGAACCAAACATATTCAAAGAGTTATTTCATTGTCTCAACTTGCTAGTGAGGGGAGCATGGCACCTGAACAGAGATGATATAAATTAATGAAACTGAGAACCAAGCGAAGAGCTTAGCCATCCTTTGCATAGTTAGCTACAATGGCTATTTATTTTTCAACCAGACTGGCCATCATGTAGGCACACTCTTTTAGATTAGAAAAATCAACCATTATTTTTTCTGCCCATTCATTCCAGCACCATGACAGTCTTCACGGGGAAATTAAACTATTTTTTTAAGAATTTTTCAATCATATACAAGATTTTGAACTGGGAATTTCATGAATCAAAAATTAAAACAAATCGCACATAAAGCCATGGCATACGTATTTTTACTACATTGTGGGAGAAAAAATAATTATTATACAAAAAAAAACTATGTCTTACCTGATTTCAGAAATAAAAGCAGTAGAAGAACCACTTCCTTATGTTCCATTTTGGGACTGGCCAGCAGTGCCCAGAAAGTGTGTCCCAATCCCAGGATGTTGTTGACTTACATGAGAGTAAACGCATCCACAAACCAGATAGTCAAATTAAGTTAATGATTCTCTCAGAGACCCATGCCACTGACTCAGCAGAATTCAAACATTACCTTGAATAAAGAGTCTTATAAAATATTTGAGAGTGGAATGTCAATAGATGCTGGGAAGTGGTGAAAGCCATTTCCCCCCTCAGCTGCTCCATGCTGCCTTTATGTCTCCTTACTCCTTCCCTCACCCCTAGACCTTCATCTCTCCTGATTAGTCTTGTTTCCTCCCCTCTTCTTTCATTCTCTTTCTTTTGGATAAAATAAAATCATAAAAGTAGCTCATATTTGCTGGTAACTTCCATGACCAGACCCTCTGTCAAGTGCTGCACATCCATAGCCTCCCTCAAGCTTCCCAACAGGCAGTGCTGTACGAGGCGGGGGCTGAGGCCTTCCCGAGGTTGTGTCGCTACCCAGGGGTGCAGCTGATAGACACAACCCTTTCAGGTCTTAGTTTACGAACAAGCTAGGTATAAATGTTAACATCTCCACATCCTATACCAAACTGTGTCGAAATGACAACATAAGTGAAAATCTTTTATTATCTTCAAAATTTATTTATTCCTAGTGAACTCACATGTTTTCTGTAATTATAAATTATGTTATAAGATAACAATCCTTCCAGGAGGGGGTGGTGGCTCATGCCTATAATCCCAGCATTTTGGGAGGCCACGGCAGATGGATCACCTGAGGCCAGGAGTTTGAGACAAGCCTGGGCAACATGCCAAAACCCTGTCTCTACAAAAAATACAAAAATTAGCTGGGTGTGGAGGCACATACCAGTCATCCCAGCTACTAAGTAGGCTGAGGCACTAGAATTGCTTGAACACAGGAGATGGAGGTTGCAGTGAGCCAAGAATGTGCCACTGCATTCCAGCCTGGGTAACAGAGCAAGACTGTCTCAGGAAAGAAAAAAAAATAATAAATACCAAATAAAATTAATAAAATATCAATCCTTCCTATTCTAGTAGGTGTGGCTTAAATAAATAAATAAATATTTTTAAAAATAAAACATAGGGTCGAGTGCAGTGGCTCAACTCTGTAATCCCAGCACTTTGGGAGGCCAAGACAGGTGGATCACAAGGTCAGGAGTTTGAGACCAGCCTGGCCAATGTGGTGAAACCCCATCTCTACTAAAAATACAAAAATTAGCCAGGCGTGGTGGTGGGCACCTGTAGTCCCAGCTACTAGGGAGGCTGGAGTATTCACTTGAACCCGGGAGGTGGAAGTTGCAGTGAGCCAAAATCACGTCAGTGCACTTCAACCGGGGTGAGAGTGAGACTCTGTCTCAATAAAATAAAATAAAATAAAAGCATAGTATCAATCTTTCCGCAAATGAATTCATGGTGCAATCTTACATTTTCGTTCTCATGAAGTAAAGCAAGAGTGGTAGAATTAAGTGGAAAGAGTCCATCTCTAGTGTAGTCACATCAGTGGTTGTATCGAGATGGTTAGGAGGCTCCTCCCGTTTAAAACAGTATCCAAGCCCCAGTTGTAAATCAATTGGGGAGACACGCCAACTCTGATCATCAGCAATATCTGAGCTCCAGCCTCAGATATTGTGTGCAGTTAGTCTCTGTCCTGTACCCTCTACCTCCTTCCCTACCAGAAAAATCACCACTTTAGTCCCTGGCCACCAGCACACCCCAGGAGGGTGAGTGGTCTGAGGTAGTTATGGCACTTATGGTTCCCTTGCTGCTGATCTGGAACTCAAGCCCCAAGAAGTCCCCTTGGATGATCTGAATATACATTTGGGACAGATCTAGGCAGTTTCTGAGCAACACTTAGACTGGGGTCTTCCATTGATTAAATCCTACTTGAATTCGCCACTTTGGGACTCAAGTCTAAGGGACTGAGACTGAGACAGGAGAGCACAAGACTAACTTTGGTCTCTTGATCTTTTCTTACCTTGCAACTGTCAATGCCTCCAGCCAAATGCCCAGCACAGAGCTCAGTGGATTTGACTCTTCCATTCAGAAACTCATAGCGATTGCACACTTCATTCTCAATCACGGGGAGCTGGGCTTCCTTGAGAAGGCCAGCCCCAAAGGTACCTGTGTTTAAAAAGATGAAAGAAATGGTAACTACGTCCACAACATGCTCACAAGGAAACTCCAGAAGAACAGAGCAGTGGTGATGGACCTCCTGTCTGTCCATGAGGCTGTAGAACACAAGGCAGCTCCCAATGCCGCTAGACTCTCTGAACCCTGGAGAGTGTAAACGTCATATAAGAGTCTATGTTCCAAAAACCTGGATTTAGCAATCTGAGCTTTGTCATGGTGCTTTGCGGTTGGTTGTTGTTTCTTTACCTTTTTCTTTGCTTTTAAAACCATAAAGAATAATGTTTAAATGTAGAGTCTGAGAAATGCAATTGCTATTGTTTTTATATTTTCAGACTTTTTGTATGCTTCTTTCACTAATTACATCATATCACAAAATTTCACACCCTGATTTTTTCACTCAACATTACATAATGAGTTTTGTATAATGCTATGATCTTCATAACTAATATTTTAATGGGGAGCTACTGATTAATGAGCATGAGGTTTCCTTTGGGGATGAGGAAAATATTCTGGAAATATGATGATGGTTGCACACCACTGTGAATGTACTAAATGCCACTTGGTGGTACCCTGCAAAAATGGTTAAAATAGTAACTCTTACGTTGTGTACGTTTTATTGCAATAAAAAAGAATAGTCATCATTTACTAAGCATTACCCTTTCCAGGCACAAGCTTATAATGTGGTGTATCTCACTTCATCCTCACAACAGTCCTATGAAACAGGCAGTTCCATCACTCCTGCTCTACAGTTAAGGAAACTGAGGTGTAAGGAGGTTGTCTAGTTCAATTTGAGCCTGGGTCTGCGGAGTCACTGCCCAAATGCTTCCTCCCCATGTGCGTTGGCCCCACTCTTGCTTCCAACCCTCCACATCTTTGTTCATAAAGTTCATTCTTATTCCTTACTATTTTCTGAGCCTAAGTTCCCATAAATTATATAGACATATTTCTGTCTCCCAATAACACTGCCAATTTATTTTCTAGAAGGTGTAAAGACAGTGTAAAATGTCACTAGAAAACAATCACTTCACCACACTTGTATGAGTGTTCAATTTTTAAATATTAGCTAATCTAACAGGTTGAAATTGTCCTGATTCATTTTCTAATTTATACTTCTTTGACAATTTGGGAGAGTGAAGATTCTCCTGGTTGTGTTTATTCTTTTGTGAAAAACTGCTTTATTTTCTTTGCCAAATTCAAATAGAACGGTTGCAAAATTGCCAGAGGAAATGCTGTTTTTCCAGATGGACACACCCAGGGATGTCTCAGTGTTCTCACAAATAATCCAGTTTTCTAATTTTGCAAGCCCAGCTTTCATTAGAATTTTGCAAAAGTCCTTGCTTTGCGAGCATGGCACAGGCAAGAGATGAGGCACTCTCTCTTTCTTCCCCCAGAGCCTTTGACTGCACTTAGATCATTGACTTTGGTTCAGAAACCTGACTGCATCTGGAGTTGACATGAGCAGCATGGAAGATGTTTGTCCCAGCACCTCACTCCAGAGGCCAGCTCAGCTCAATCTGGGCAGAGCTGCATGATGGAAGTTTCTGACTACCAAGCATCGGGCAGAGGGTGCATCACCTGGACTACATAGTTGTGTGAGGGAGCACCGTTCTCTAGAATCTGCTCTTTGAGCAAGGCAAACATCCTGATAATGGTGAAAACCTACCGCAAGTTGCCAGGAAAGTTGATGTGGTCTGCGAGTAGGTGCTGCCATCCAGTGGCCGACATAGAGATGTCACCTCTGAGGGCAGGTAGGCCACAGGTGACAAGAGGATTGAAGCCCTCCCTGATGGGGCCTTGGGGAGAGGGCAGCAGGGTAAGTCCAGCGGCAGGATCAGTCCATTGATTGTGGATGACGACTGACCCGGAAAATCCCCCTGGCCTCAACACCTCCAAACTCTGCATTTGATCCAAGTCAGGGAACACCTGGAAACATGAAGGGGAGAGCAGGAAAACTTTGACCTCCCTCTCAGAGGCTGAGTACACCAATTGACCTGATGTCATTATTGACATGTAGAAAATTGATGAACAGGCCTGAGTTATGTTTTGTGGCACCTCATGGTCTAGTTAGTGTTCTGAGAATCATTTTCTCAGTGGACCTGCAGGTGAGACCAGGGGAGGCGGAAGCCTAGTGGGGGATGGTGGTTAGAAATGTGTGGATGGTTGTGGGGCAGAAGAAACAGCAAGTAGGCTCTGGGCCAGCTACAAACTGGTTATATGATGTCTACTGATGATGATAGTGATGGTGGTGGTGGTGGTGATGGTGGTGGTGGTAATAATTGTGATGGTGGTAGAATGATGATGATGGTGGCGGTGGGTAGTAATGATGGTGTTGGTGATGGTGGTGGTGGTCGTGGTGATGGTGATAGTGATAGTGATGGTGGTGGTAATGATAATGCTAATGGTGGTGGTAATGATAATGATTATCATGATGATAGCGGTGGTGATGGTGATGGTGATGATAATGGTGATGGTGGTAGAATGATGATGGTGATGGTGGTGGTGGTGGTAGTAATGATGATGGTGGTGGTGATGATGGTGATGATGTTGAGGGTGATGATAATAGTGACAGTGGTGGTGGTAATGATAATGGTGATGGTGGTGGAATGACGGTGATGGTGGTGGAATGATGATGATGGTGGTGGTGCATAGTAATGATGGTGATGGTGGTGGTGGCTGTGGTGACGGTGATAGTGATGGTGATGGTAATGGTGGTGGTAATGATAGTGATAATGGTGGTGGTAATGGTAATGACTATCAAGATAATGGTGGTGATGGTGGTGATGGTGATGATGGTGGTGATGGTGGTGGTGATGATAATGGTGATGGTGGTGCAATGCTGGTGATGATGGGGATGGTGATGATGGGGATGGTGATGATGAGGATGGTAATGATAATGGTGATGGTGGTGGAATGATGATGACAGTGATGGTGGTGGTAGTGGTAGTAACGATGATGGTGGTGGTGATGATAGTGATGATGGTGATGATGTTGAGGGTGATGATAATAGTGATAGTGGTGGTGGTTATGATAACGGTGATGGTGGCGGTGGTGATGATGTTGATGAAGATGATAATGGGAGTGGTGGTGGCAATGTGGATGGTGATGATGATGTTGACAATGATGATGCTCATCACAATGACCTTATATGTTAGTACAGGTAAGAAAGCCAAGGCTAAAAGAGATTAAATAACTGCCCAATGTCACATGGAAGATGGTAGAGCCAGAATTCACACCCAGATCCTTATGATTTTAGCTTGGTGCTTTCATCAGTTGAGGTATTGGAGAGGATCTGTTTGCTTTCTGGCTGCCCAGCAGTCTATCACCCTACATCCCATAATCCTGTTGAGGGATCCACCCTTTGCCCTTCTGGGTATGAGTGGGGTCCTGCCTCCACCTCTAGCATGTAATAGCTGATGCAGGTTGGAGCCAATCAGTGATGGGTTCAGGGACAGGCCTGTGACCCAAGTTCAACCTCTCAGACCTGGCCGACTACTGTTCACTTAATGGGGACAGTGGCCTTCCTTAGTCTTTCCTGGCAAAGCAAGAGCTGCCACAGCATCTGCCACCACAAGAATCTCACCTTTGTGCCCAAGGATGATGCCTACTGCATGGCTGGACAGGGCCTGGGCCCTGGGGCCATCATGTGAGCCTAAAGACTTTTCAGCTCAACAAGAATTCCCCTTTTTTGCTTAATCCATCTTAAGTTGGATTTTCTGTCACTTGCAAGAAAGAGTCATGTTAGATACAACTCTATTCTGTATTATTAGTAGGAGCTGCCATGATGGAGTGCGTAGCATGTGCTCGACACTTGATGAACATTCTTATTGTTTCTCCCCCCACAACCCTGCAGCCCCCATTTCATATGAGAAAACAATCAATGAGAGTTCATGACTTTTCTAAGTCCCGACAGCCAGTAAGTGGGAACCAGGGTTCCAATTCAGGTCTGCCTGTGCCATCCTGCACCTTCTCTGAGCCTCAGGTTCCTCACTTGTAAAATAGGAACAATAATATCTAAGTCATAGAGGTTTGCAGCATTTAAATTTTTATAAATGCAAAACACTGGGAGCAGCCTGGCACACCCAAAGGTGTTCCTCATTTGCCAAGTTTCCTTTTAGTTGGCCTCAGTGTTCCCAGACTCAGGAGTGCAGAAAGGGGGATCAAGAAACCAAGGAGGATGAGATTCTAAAAATAGTAGGAAAAGCACAGAAAAAGGAAAGCAAACTTTGCAATTATGTACACCAGTGGTTTTTAACCTTTTTGTTAAACAAAAAACAAACAAAAACATTTCTTCAAATGACAGCTTATGCAAAAGGCTGATGTGGAAAACACCACTTGAAAATGCTGGTTTTACAAATGAGGGGTTGGAGTCAAGTCATATAAAGAGGTAACGTGCCTAATCCAGGTCTCTCTGGCTAGTAGCAGAGTCAGAACGCTTTTCTAGGGCTCCAGACTCATAATGTCCTCACCAGCACCTCTGAGAAAGTCAGCAGAGTCAGAATGCTTTTCTAGGTTCCAGACTCATAATGTCCTCACCAGCACCTCTGAGAAAGTCAGGCAGAGATCCCAAAACAGTCTTAGTGTTCCAGTGGTCAAGGGGGTAAGTCTGATAGATATAATTATTGTTAGGGCATACTGAAAAATGAAGAAGGAATCCCTAAGATGTAGTCCAGGTGCTGATACCACATCCTGCACAGATGTTCCCTCTCTTTCTCTCACCCATCAACCAATACCAAATACTATCCTAGATTTGGGGCCATGGGGCCTGTCTGCCTCTCCCTTAGCTGCAGGTCCCCTGCCTAACACCCTCCCACACACATTAGACATGTGGATTTGGTAAGAAGACTAGTTTATTATAACTTTTGTCATTATTGTTTTACATCATGTTTAGAAATCCAATCTGGCTAATTTCACATGAAAAATAATCTAACACCCTTAAGGGCTGGGTGAAAACCCCACTTACCTGAGAAAGCAATATGAATGCTGGAGTTATGAATTCAGAGACTCAAAGACCTTTACTGGTTTTCTGCTTGTTTTAGGTATAAAGGAAATACACAATCATTAAAATAAAAAATGGATCACACCCCAAAACTACAACAGCAAAAATATTTTGCTAACATGCCCCACTATGAAACCAAAGACAAGAAGTCAGCTACAAATAAAGACCCTGTACAAGGCCTTGGCCCTGTGAAAACCTCCAAAGAAGAAGTCTATTGGCTGTACTCAATCTACACTGCAGTTAAAGAAACACCCACACAGAGACATGAGAAAGAACCAACGTAAGAACTCCAATAAATCAAATGGCCAGAAGGTCATATGTCCTCCAAACAACTGCACCAGTTTTCCAACGAGGGTTCTTAACAAGACTGAGCTAACTGAAATGACATAAATATAACTCAGACTATGGATACAAATGAAGATCATCAAGATTTAGCACAATGGCAAAATCCAATTCAAGGAAATTAAAAATCACAATAAAATAATATAGAAGCTGAAAGATTAAATTGCTGGTATAAAAAAAGAACCTAATGGATCTGACAGAGCTGAGAGCTGAGAAACAAACTATAAGAATTTCACAATGCAATCCAAGTATTAATAGCAGAATAGACCAAGCTGAGGAAAGGATCTCAGAAATGGAAGACTAGCTCTCTGCAATCAGACAGTTGACAAAAATGAAGAAAAAAGAAGGAAAATGAATGAACAAAACCTACAAGAAATATGGGATTATGAAAAAGGCCAAATCTACAAATCACTGGCATCTCTGAAAGGGATGGGGAGAAAGCTAGCAATCTGGAAAACAATTTAGGATATCATCCATGAAAACTTCCCCAGTCTTGCTAGAGAGGCCAACAGTCAAATTCAGAAAATACAGAGAATCCCTGCCAGATTCTACACAAGAAGATCATCCCAAGACACACAATCATCAGCTTTTCCAAGGTCATAATGAAAGACAGAATGTTAAAGGCAACTAGAGAGAAAGGGCAGGTCATCTACAAAGGGAACCCCATCAACCTAACAGCATACCTCTCAGCTGAACCTCTACAAGCCAGAAGAGATTGTGGGCCTATATTCAACATTTTAAAATATATATATATTCAGCCAAAAATTTCATACCCAACCAAACTAAGCTTCCTAAGCAACAGAGAAATAAGATCCCTTTTAGATAAGCAAATGTTGAGGGAGTTTGTTACCACCAGACCTGCCTTACAAGAGATCTTGAAAAGAGCACCAACTATAGAAAGGAAAGAGGGCTACTAGCCAATACAAAAATACAATTAAACTCACAAACCAGTGACACTATAAAGCCACCACACAAACAAGCCAGCATAAAAACACAATGAGAGCATCAAATTCACACATACCAATACTAGCCTTGAATGTAAATGGGCTAAATGCCCAACTTAAGAGGCACAGAGTGGCAAGCTCGATAAAAAAGCAAGACCCAATTGTATGCTGTCTTCAAGAGAACAGTCTCACATGTAATGACACCCAAAGGCTCAAAATAAAGAGATGGAGGAGAATCTACCAAGCAAATGGAAATCAGAAAAAAGCAGGGGTTGCAATCCTAATTTCAGACAAAACAGACTTTAAACCAACAAAGACCAAAAAAGACAAAGAAGGGCATTACATAATGGTAAAGGGTTCAATTCAACAAGACCAACTATCCTAAATATATATGCACCCAACACAAGAGCACCCAGCTTCATAAAGAAAGTTCTTAGAGACCTACAAAGAGACTGAGATGCCCACACAATAATAGTGGGAGACTTCAGCAGTTCACTGACAGTATTAGACAGATCATTGAGGCAGAAAACTTACAAAGATATTCAGGACCTGAACTCAACATTGGATCAAATGGATCTGATAGACCTCCACAGAACTCTCTACCCCCAAGCAGTAGAATATATATTATTCTCATAATCACATGGCACATTCTCTAAAAATCAACCACATAATTGGACATAAAACAATCCTCAGCAAATGCAAAAGAACCAAAATTATACCAAAAACACCCTCAGACGACAGCTCAATAAAAATAGAAGCCAAGACTAAGAAAATTACTCAAAACCATGCAATTACATGGGAATTAAACAACATGCTCCTGAATGACTTGGGGGTAAATAATAAAATTAAGGCAGAAATCAAGAAGTTCTTTGAAACTAAAGAGAATTAAGAAACAACATACTGGAATCTCCGGGACACAGCTAAGGTAGTGTTAAGAGGGAAATTCATAGCATTAAAAGCTCACATCAAAAAGAAAGATCCCAAAGTAAGAACCTAACATCGCAACTTGAAGAATTAGAGAAACAAGAGCAAATCAACTCCAAAACTAGCAGCAGGCAAGGAAAACCAAAATCAGAGTTGAACTGAAGAAAGTCAAGACATGAAAAAACATTCAAAAGATCAACAAATCCAAGAGTTGGTTTTTTGAAAACATTAATAAGACAGATAGTTTGCTACCTGGCTAATAAAGAAGAAAAGAGAGAGAAGACCCAAAGTAACACAATTACAAATGACAAGGGGGATGTTAGCACTGACCCCACAAAAATAAAAATAACCATCAGAAACTACTACAGACAGCTCTGTGCACACAAACTAGAAAATCTAGAAGAGATGGATAAATTACTGGACACATACACCTTCCCAAGACACAACCAGGAAGAAATTGATTCCTTGAACAGAACCATAATGATCTCCAAAATTGAATCAGTAATGAATAGCCTACTAAGAAACAAAAGGCCAGGACTGGATAGATTCACAGCTGAATTCTACCAGATGTGCAAAGAAGAGCTAGTACTGTTCCTACTGAAACGTCAAAAAAAATTGAGGAGGAGGGACTGCTTCCCATTTTATTCTATGAGGCCAGCATCATCCTGATACCAAAACCTGAAAGAGACACAACAACAATAAAAACTTCAGGCCAATATCCTTGATGAACACTGATACAAAAATCCTCAACAAAATACTTGCAAACCTAATCCAGCAGCACATCAAAAAGCTAATCCATCATGATCAAATAGTCTTCATCCCTGGGATGTAAGATTGGTTCAACATATGTAAATCAATAAAATGTGACTCATCACATAAATGTGACTAAAGACAAAACCCACATGATTATCTTGATAGATGCAGAAAAGGCTTTTGAAAAAATGTACCACCCTTCATGTTGAAAACTCTCAATAAACTAGGTATTGAAGGAATATATCTCAAAATAATAAGAGACATCTATGACAAACCCACAGCCAACATCATACTGAATGGGCAAAAGCTGGAAGCATTCCCCTTGAAAACCAGCACAAGGTAAGGATGCCCTCTCTCATCAGTCCTATTCAACATAGTATTGGAAGTCCTGGCCAGACCAGTCAAGCAAGGGAAAGAAATAAAGAGCATCCATATGGGAAGAGAGGAAATCAAACTATCCCTGTTTGCAGATGACACGATTCTGTATCTAGAAAACCCCATAGTCTCAGCCCAAAAGCTCCTTCTCTGTTAATCAACTTCAGCAAAGTTTCAGAATACAAAATCAAAATACGAAAATCACTAGCATCCCTATACACCAAGAGCCAAGCTGAGAGCCAAATCAGGAACACAATCCCATTCACAATTGCCACAAAAAATAAAATACCTAAGAATACAGCCAACCAGGGTGGTGACAGATCTCTACAATGAGAATTACAAAACGCTGCTCAGAGAAATCAGGGATGACACAAGTGAATGGAAAAACATTCCATGCTCATGGATCAGAAGAATCAATATCATTAAAATGGCCATATGGCCCAAAGTAATTTACAGATTCATTGCTATTCCTATCAAACTGCCAATGACATTCTTCACAGCACTATTAAAAAACTATTTTAAAATTTATATAGAACCAAAAAGGAGCCAGAATACCCATGGCAATCCTAAACAAAAAGAACAAAGGTGGAGGCATCACATCACCTGTCTTCAAACTACACTTCAGGGCCATAGTAGCCAAAACAACATGGTACTGGTGAAAACAAAACAAAACAAAACAAACAAACAAACAAACAAAAAAACAGACACATAGACCAACAGGACAGAATAGAGAGCCCAGAAATAAGGCCAAACCTACAACCATCTGATCTTTGACAAAGCTGACAAAAATCAAGGTCTAATATCCAGCATCTATAAGAAACTTAAACAAATTTACAAGAAACAAAACAACTCCATTAAAAAGTATGCAAGAGACATGAACAAACACTTTTCTAAAGGAAACATACAGGCAGCCAACAAGCATATGAAAAAATGCTCAATATCACTGATAGTTAGAGAAATGCAAATCAAAACCACAAAGAGAAACCATCTCATGCCAGCCAGAATGGCTATTATTTTTAAAAAAGTCAAAAAATAACAGATGCTGGAAAGGTTGTGGAGAAAAGGGAGCACTTACACACTGTTGGTTGGACTGTAAATTAGTTCAACTATTGTAGAAAGCAGTCCGGTGATTCCTCAAAGAGCTAAAAACAGACCTAACAATCAACCCAGCAATCCTATTACCGGGTATATACCCAGAGGAATATAAATTACTCTATCACAAAGACACATGAATGTGAATGTTCATTGCAGCATTATTCATAAGAGCAAAGACTTGGAATCACCTATATGCCTATCAATGACAGATTGGATAAAGAAAATGTGGTACATATACACCATGAAATACTATGTAGCCATAAAAAAGAATGAGATAATGCCTTTTACAGGAACACGAATGGAGCTGGAGGCCATTATCCTTAGAAAACTAACACAGGAACAGAAATCCAAATACCACATGTTCACACTTACAAGTGGGAGCTAAATGATGACAACTCATGGACACAAAAATGGGAGCAACAGACACTGGGGCCTACCTGAGGGAGAAGAGTGGGAGGAGAGAGAGGAGCAGGAAATACTAAGTATTGGGTACTAGGCTTAGGACCTAGGTGACAAAATAATCTGTACAACTAACCCCTGAGACACAAATTTACTTATGCAAAAAACCTGCACATGTAACCCTGAACCTAAAATAAAAGTTAAAATTAATTAAAATAGAATAAAAAAGGTTCTGAAAAAAAAAAAAAAGGGAGAGACTCAAAGAAACAGTCTTCCACCCCTTGCCCATGTGCCTTGAAGACTCATTATGCAGAAATACACAGCTGCCCCGGCAAAATCAGGAGTGGGTGGACCACATTCACGGACAGGAATTTGCACAGCTTTCTCCAAAATGATCATTTTGTCACATGGACTGTAGGTCAAAACCAATTCATTATGTGGGCAATGGAATTTATCTCACCTTGGGTTTCTCCCCAGTCAGTGATGTAACATTCAGTCTGGTCAGCGACCACATAATTTGGGGATGGCAGACAAGCTGGGATTACTTTGTCAGTGATGACGGCAGGACTGAAAGAAAAGCATCAGCAGTTATGTTTGACTGCTCTGCTGGCAGCTGCAGCACCCACAACCAGGCATCCCTGCCTTGAAGCTCCAGAGCCCTCTGAGCTGGCACTGCCTTGCTTCACTGACACAGAGCAACGTAGAACACAGAGTTTCACCCTCACATTTGCCTGTGGTTGCCTATGGACTACGCAGACAAAAGGTTTCATTTGAAAGGCATCAGTTGCATATAAGAAACTGCTGGTGGCCTTCACCTTTGAAAGTAGGGATGACAAAGGCGCACTTCTCATGTATATTCTGTGCACAACTGGAATCTCATGCCGAGTGCGTCCTTTTACATTAATTGAATAGGGCATTGATCAGTGCACAGAATGTCTGACTGAGACGCCACCAAGAGGCTGTAAAATTGCAAACACGTTGTGTGCCCAGAGCAACTTGCTCCATCCTTGCTTGGATCCTCCACTTCTTCCTCAGTGAATGTTACTACACCATGGTTGTAAGAATCTAGTGAAATACTTGATACCAAATGAAAGTGTGAACATTGAGATGAATGTTTTCAAAGCTGCAACATGTATGGGGAGTCATGCGAACTGGTTCTCTTATTGGGAATGAAGTCTGTCACTGACTGCTTGACTTGAGCCCAGCCCAGGGGACACGGAGCAGAAAGGTGTATATCATGGAGTGAACTGGGCCATGGACATGTAACAGAAGACCAGCTGAGAGTCTGAATGTTATTCTGGGGCACATGTGAGTCTAGGATTGGTGCCAAGAGCATGTAAATGAACAACAAGCAAATATTGAAGGTGGACCATTTGTTTTTCCTTGCTAATTGGCTGCCCAATTTTGGAACAGTCTGCAGCACACACTGTCACATGGGAATGATGTTTTACAGTGACACATATTTAGAAGGGAGAGAGGATAAATACACGTTTTACAATTTAAAATTTTCACTATTACCAAACAAAAATATCCACTCAAAATACAACTCAACAATGCAGCAGTCATCTAATAGCAAAGAAATGCAGAGAAAAGCAAAACTGCAGGTGATTATGAATAACGGGTGAATGTAGTCTCAAATCGTCAAAGAGCTGTGTTTATTTCATTGATTCAATGAATGAAATGAATAAATACTCGTATTCAATTCTGATGTGCTTTAAGGATGAATATGCTCATTTTACACTTAGCACACACTTTGTCCCCTGTTCTCTTTATAGAAAGTTTCTTCCTCATTGTTAAGGTTTCCCTTTGGTACCAATTTTCCCTGTCCACTTAAAGTATTTCATTTAAAAAACTCAGCATAAAATATACAAAGTCTGAAAAGAGTCTGAAAGTGGTATGTGAGCTCTGGAATCTCCACTGAGCTCACTGTTCCCCTGCAGTTGTTCTTTTCCCAATAGCTGTTTCTTGTCCTTCTTTCTTTGTGGAACCTCTCCCTGTGCATACACAGCTTTGTATTTAGCCAAAGACTTGAGGACTTTTTTTTTTTTTTTGAGATGAAGTCTCGCTCTTGTCGCCCTGGCTGGAGTGCAATGGCACGATCTTGGCTCACTGCAACCTTCCCCTCTCAGATTCAAGCGATTCTCCTGCCTCAGACTCCCAAGTAGCTGGGATTACAGGCGTGTGCCACCATGCCCAGCTAATTTTTTTTTTTTTTTTTTTAAGTAGAGATGGGGTTTGAACATGTTGGCCAGGCTGGTCTCGAACTCCTGGCCTCAGGTGATCTGCCCACCTTGGCCTCCCAAAGTGCTGGGATTACAGGAGTGAGCCACTGCACCCGGCCTATTGTTTCTCAAATAAGGGCAAGAAATTTAAAGAGAAAACAGGAAGTAACTTCCCCCACTGTAACTTATGAAGTAAGAAGCTAATTTATCATGTGGTAAAAAGGAACCAAATAAAACCTGTGTCTCAACATGTTAGGAGCACTGCTTCAGTGAAATCAGTGAAGTAAATGCCCATATTAGTCATGCATTGATACACATACTTATTTTCCTAAGTGAATTCTCCACAATTCTGAAAATCAGTGAAAAGATCATCTCATGTTAGTTCTACACAAAACCAAGCAGCGCATGTGACTCTCCATGTGTCAGGGCATAGGCATCCCTTTCCACCGGGGATCAATGTGCCCTATGGGAAGCAACTTCTTGCCTTTCAAACCAAATTCAGTAAATAAAAATTGTTTTGTATAGCTGACACAGGATCACATCAATTGCACGAAAAAGGTCAGTCTGTGCAAGGAACTTACAACGTCGAATGGGGCATGTTAAGAAGGCGTAACCCATCACACTGGCTTTTCTGCTGTTCGAATTTTTTTCTGGTCAAAAATACAGGTGCTAGGACTCCCTGAGTCCAGCAGGTGTTAGAACAGAGGAAGGCAGAGGGCGGCCTCCTGCAAAACATCTCCTACTCCTGCCAGTTTCTAATCCAGGGTCCAGGGGCTGGAGCATCCGGGCTCCCGGTGCTTGCGCTTGGAAACAGAAATGCCCTCCCACAACCCCCACTTCTCTCAGGGGCTCCGACCCACCTACCTGAGGATCAGTCCGGGAGCCAGCGTCTGGACAGAGCGGGGTCGCGCCCTGGAACACAGGGCAGGAGAGGAAGGTGAAAAGCCCAGCTGACAGCGCAGGGGCGAGGGTCCTGCCTTTCCCAGCGGCCTTGGCCTGACCATCCTGGCCCTGCGGGAGGGGGTCCGCCCACCCGCGCCCCGTCCATGTCTCCGCCCCGTTCCAGCGCCCCGTGTCCGCGCCCTCCTCTGTCCCTTGCCACCGCCTCGTGTCCCTCATACCGCGCCTCCGCGGAGCGCAGGCTGCCTTGGTCCGGTCCCGCCTTGGACCCTCGCCTTCGCTCCAGAAGAATCAGTGTCCTCCGGACGGCCACGGGCCCGCTGCGGCTCCCACCCTGGCGCCCCTGCATTGCTCTCCCCACTCTCAGCCTCACGCCCCCCACTACTACCACCTCGTATTTTGCAGCCTCAGGACATGAACCATCTGCTGCCTGAAGTCGCTTCGGATACAGCCCGCGAAGCCCGCGACAGGTTCTGGGAGCCGGACACTCCCTCCCACCTGAGGCATGGGCAAAGTGTAGGGCCTGCTGCCCCCTGTCGGTCTGGCTGACGTTCGCTTCTCTTTCCACGCTGCCCAGCAGTGTTCCAACTGGAAAATTTCTTTTTTTTTTTTTTTAATTAATTTATTTGTTTATTTATTTATTGTTATTATACTTTAAGTTTTAGGGTACATGGGCACAATGTGCAGGTTAGTTACATATGTATACATGTGCCATGCTGGTGCGCTGCACCCACTAACTCGTCATCTAGCATTAGGTATATCTCCCAGTGCTATCCCTCCCCCCTCCCCCCACCCCACAACAGTCCCCAGAGTGTGATGTTCCCCTTCCTGTGTCCATGTGTTCTCATTGTTCAATTCCCACCTATGAGTGAGAATATGCAGTGTTTGGTTTTTTGTTCTTGCGATAGTTTACTGAGAATGATGATTTCCAATTTCATCCATGTCCCTACAAAGGACATGAACTCATCATTTTTTATGGCTGCATAGTATTCCATGGTGTATATGTGCCAATTTTCTTAATCCAGTCTATCATTGTTGGACATTTGGGTTGGTTCCAAGTCTTCGCTATTGTGAATAATGCTGCAATAAACATACGTGTGCATGTGTCTTTATAGCAGCATGATTTATAGTCCTTTGGGTATATACCCAGTAATGGGATGGCTGGGTCAAATGGTATTTCTAGTTCTAGATCCCTGAGGAATCGCCACACTGACTTCCACAATGGTTGAACTAGTTTACAGTCCCACCAACAGTGTAAAAGTGTTCCTATTTCTCCACATCCTCTCCAGCACCTGTTGTCTCCTGACTTTTTAATGATTGCCATTCTAACTGGTGTGAGATGGTATCTCATTGTGGTTTTGATTTGCATTTCTCTGATGGCCAGTGATGGTGAGCATTTTTTCATGTGTTTTTTGGCTACATAAATGTCTTCTTTTGAGAAGTGTCTGTTCATGTCCTTCGCCCACTTTTTGATGGGGTTGTTTGTTTTTTTCTTGTAAATTTGTTTGAGTTCATTGTAGATCCTGGATATTGGCCCTTTGTCAGATGAGGAGGTTGTGAAAATTTTCTCCCATTTTGTAGGTTGCCTGTTCACTATGATGGTAGTTTCTTTTGCTGTGCAGAAGCTGTTTAGTTTAATTCGATCCCATTGGTCAATTTTGGCTTTTGTTGCCATTGCTTTTGGTGTTTTAGACATGAAGTCCTTGCCCATGCCTATGTCCTGAATGGTAATGCCTAGGTTTTCTTCTAGGGTTTTCATGGTTTTAGGTCTAACATTTAAGTCTTTAATCCATCTTGAATTGATTTTTGTATAAGTTGTTAAGGAAGGGATCCAGTTTCAGCTTTCTACTTATGGCTAGCCAGTTTTCCCAGCACCATTTATTAAATAGAGAATCCTTTCCCCATTGCTTGTTTTTCTCAGGTTTGTCAAAGATCAGATAGTTGTAGATATGCGGCGTTATTTCTGAGGGCTCTGTTCTGTTCCATTGATCTATATCTCTGTTTTGGTACCAGTACCATGCTGTTTTGGTTACTGTAGCCTTGTAGTATAGTTTGAAGTCAGGTAGTGTGATGCCTCCAGCTTTGTTCTTTTGGCTTAGGACTGACTTGGCAATGTGGGCTCTTTTTTGGTTCCATATGAACTTTAAAGTAGTTTTTTCCAATTCTGTGAAGAAAGTCATTGGTAGCTTGATGGGGATGGCATTGAATCTGTAAATTACCCTGGGCAGTATGGCCATTTTCACGATATTGATTCTTCCTACCCATGAGCATGGAATGTTCTTCCATTTGTTTGTATCCTCTTTTATTTCCTTGAGCAGTGGTTTGTAGTTCTCCTTGAAGAGGTCCTTCACGTCCCTTGTAAGTTGGATTCCTAGGTATTTTATTCTCTTTGAAGCAATTGTGAATGGGAGTTCACTCATGATTTGGCTCTCTGTTTGTCTGTTGTTGGTGTATAAGAATGCTTGTGATTTTTGTACATTGATTTTGTATCCTGAGACTTTGCTGAAGTTGCTTATCCACTTAAGGAGATTTTGGGCTGAGACAATGGGGTCTTCTAGATATACAATCATGTCATCTGCAAACAGGGACAATTTGACTTCCTCTTTTCCTAATTGAATACCCTTTATTTCCTTCTCCTGCCTGATTGCCCTGGCCAGAACTTCCAACACTATGTTGAATAGGAGTGGTGAGAGAGGGCATCCCTGTCTTGTGCCAGTTTTCAAAGGGAATGCTTCCAGTTTTTGCCCATTCAGTATGATATTGGCTGTGGGTTTGTCATAGATAGCTCTTATTATGTTGAAATACATCCCATCAATACCTAATTTATTGAGAGTTTTTAGCATGAAGGGTTGTTGAATTTTGTCAACAGTCTTTTCTGCATCTATTGAGATAATCATGTGGTTTTTGTCTTTGATTCTGTTTATATGCTGGATTACATTTATTGATTTGCGTATATTGAACCAGCCTTGCATCCCAGGGATGAAGCCCACTTGATCATGGTGGATAAGCTTTTTGATGTGCTGCTGGATTCGGTTTGCCAGTATTTTATTGAGGATTTTTGCATCAATGTTCATCAAGGATATTGGTCTAAAATTCTCTTTTTTCATTGTGTCTCTGCCCGGCTTTGGTATCAGGATGATGCTGGCCTCATAAAATGAGTTAGGGGGGATTCCCTCCTTTTCTATTGATTGGAATAGTTTCAGAAGGAATGGTACCAGTTCCTCCTTGTACCTCTGGTAGAATTCGGCAGTGAATCCATCTGGTCCTGGACTCTTTTTGGTTGGTACGCTATTGATTATTGCCACAATTTCAGATCCTGTTATTGGTCTATTCAGAGATTCAACTTCTTCCTGGTTTAGTCTTGGAAGAGTGTATGTGTCGAGGAATTTATCCATTTCTTCTAGATTTTCTAGTTTATTTGGGTAGAGGTGTTTGTAGTATTCTCTGATGGTAGTTTGTATTTCTGTGGGATCGGTGGTGATATCCCCTTTATCATTTTTTATTGTGTCTATTAGATTCTTCTTTTTTTCTTTATTAGTCTTGCTAGTGGTCTATCTATTTTGTTGATCCTTTCAAAAAACCAGCTCCTGGATTCATTAATTTTTTGAAGGGTTTTTTGTGTCTCTATTTCCTTCAGTTTTGCACTGATTTTAGTTATTTCTTGCCTTCTGCTAGCTTTTGAATGTGTTTGCTCTTGCTTTTCTAGTTCTTTTAATTGTGATGTTAGGATGTCAATTATGGATCTTTCCTGCTTTCTCTTGTGGGCATTTAGTGCTATAAATTTCCCTCTACACACTGCTTTGAATGCATCCCAGAGATTCTGGTATGATGTGTCTTTGTTCTCGTTGGTTTCAAAGAACATCTTTATTTCTGCCTTCATTTTGTTATGTACCCAGTAGTCATTCAGGAGCAGGTTGTTCAGTTTCCATGTAGTTGAGCGGTTTTGAGTGAGATTCTTAATCCTGAGTTCTAGTTTGATTGCACTGTGGTCTGAGAGATAGTTTGTTATAATTTCTGTTCTTTTACATTTGCTGAGGAGAGCTTTACTTCCAAGTATGTGGTCAATTTTGGAATAGGTGTGGTGTGGTGCTGAAAAAAATGTATATTGTGTTGATTTGGGGTGGAGAGTTCTGTAGATGTCTATTAGGTCTGCTTGGTGCAGAGCTGAGTTCAATTCCTGGATATCCTTGTTGACTTTCTGTCTCGTTGATCTGTCTAATGTTGACAGTGGGGTGTTAAAGTCTCCCATTATTAATGTGTGGGAGTCTAAGTCTCTTTGTAGGTCACTCAGGACATGCTTTATAAATCTGGGTGCTTCTGTATTGGGTGCATATATATTTAGGATAGTTAGCTCTTCTTGTTGAATTGATTCCTTTACCATTATGTAATGGCCTTCTTTGTCTCTTTTGATCTTTGTTGGTTTAAAGTCTGTTTTATCAGAGACTAGTATTGCAACCTCTGCCTTTTTGTGTTTTCCATTTGCTTGGTAGATCTTCCTCCATCCTTTTATTTTGAGCCTATGTGTGTCTCTGCACGTGAGATAGGTTTCCTGAATGCAGCACACTGATGGGTCTTGACTCTTTATCCAATTTGCCAGTCTGTGTCTTTTAATTGGAGCATTTAGTCCATTTAAATTTAAAGTTAATATTGTTATGTGTGAATTTGATCCTGTCATTATGATGTTAGTTGGTTATTTTGCTCGTTAGTTGATGTAGTTTCTTCCTAGTCTCAATGGTCTTTACATTTTGTCATGATTTTGCAGCAGCTGGTACTGGTTGTTCCTTTCCATGTTTAGCGCTTCCTTCAGGAGCTCTTTTAGGGCAGGCCTGGTGGTGACAAAATCTCTCAGCAATTGCTTGTCTGTAAAGTATTTTATTTCTCCTTCACTTATGAAGCTTAGTTTGGCTGGATATGAAATTCTGGGTTGAAAATTCTTTTCTTTAAGAATGTTGAATATTGGCCCCCACTCTCTTCTGGCTTGTAGAGTTTCTGCCGAGAGATCCACTGTTAGTCTGATGGGCTTCCCTTTGAGGGTAACCCAACCTTTGTCTCTGGCTGCCCTTAACATTTTTTCCTTCATTTCAACTTTGGTGAATCTGACAATTATGTGTCTTGGAGTTGCTCTTCTCGAGGAGTATCTTTGTGGCGTTCTCTGTATTTCCTGAATCTGAATGTTGGCCTGCCTTGCTAGATTGGGGAAGTTCTCCTGGATGATATCCTGCAGAGTGTTTTCCAACTTGGTTCCATTCTCCCCGTCACTTTCAGGTACACCAATCAGACGTAGATTTTGTCTTTTCACATAGTCCCATATTTCTTGGAGGCTTTGCTCGTTTCTTTTTATTCTTTTTTCTCTAAACTTCCCTTCTCGCTTCATTTCATTCATTTCATCTTCCATCACTGAAACCCTTTCTTCCAGTTGATCGCATCGGCTCCTGAGGCTTCTGCATTCTTCATGTAGTTCTCGAGCCTTGGTTTTCAGCTCCATCAGCTCCTTTAAGCACTTCTCTGTATTGGTTATTCTAGTTAGACATTATTCTAAATTTTTTTCAAAGTTTTCAACTTCTTTGCCTTTGGTTTGAATGTCCTCCCGTAGCTCAGAGTAATTTGATCGTCTGAAGCCTTCTTCTCTCAGCTCGTCAAAGTCATTCTCCGTCCAGCTTTGTTCTGTTGCTGGTGAGGAACTGCGTTCCTTTGGAGGAGGAGAGGCGCTCTGCTTTTTAGAGTTTCCAGTTTTTCTGCTCTGTTTTTTCCCCATCTTTGTGGTTTTATCTACTTTTGGTCTTTGATGATGGCGATGTACAGATGGGTTTTTGGTGTGGATGTCCTTTCTGTTTGTTAGTTTTCCTTCTAACAGACAGGACCCTCAGCTGCAGATCTGTTGGAATACCCAGCCGTGTTAGGTGTCAGTCTGCCCCTGCTGGGGGATGCCTCCCAGTTAGGCTGCTCAGGGGTCAGGGGTCAGGGAGCCACTTGAGGAGGCAGTCTGCCCGTTCTCAGATCTCCAGCTGCGTGCTGGGAGAACCACTGCTCTCTTCAAAGCTGTCAGACAGGGACATTTAAGTCTGCAGAGGTTACTGCTGTCTTTTTGTTTGTCTGTGCCCTGCCTGCAGAGGTGGAGCCTACAGAGGCAGGCAGGCCTCCTTGAGCTGTGGTGAGCTCCAACCAGTTCGATCTTCCGGGCTGCTTTGTTTACCTAATCAAGCCCGGGCAATGGCGGGCGCCCCTCCTCCAGCTTCGCTGCCGCCTTGCAGTTTGATCTCAGACTGCTGTGCTAGCAATCAGCAAGACTCCGTGGGCGTAGGACCCTCCGAGCCAGGTGCGGGATATAAACTCTTGGTGCACCGTTTTTTAAGCCCGTCGGAAAAGCGCAGTATTCAGGTGGGAGTGACCCGATTTTCCAGGTGCCATCTGTCACCCCTTTCTTTGACTAGGAAAGGGAACTCCCTGACCCCTTGCACTTCCCGAGTGAGGCAATGCCTCGCCCTGCTTCGGCTGGCGCACAGTGCGCGCACCCACTGACCTGCACCCACTGTCTGGCACTCCCTAGTGAGATGAACCCGGTACCTCAGATGGAAATGCAGAAATCACCTGTCTTCTGCGTCGCTCACGCTGGGAGCTGTAGACCGGAGCTGTTCCTATTCGGCCATCTTGGCTCCTCCCTCCCAACTGGAACATTTCAAAGGCAAGGCTGAGATAAATGCTGTTTACAAATTCCAAAAAAGAAAAAAAAAACAATGCCGCTCTTCTGCTCAGCAATAGGTTTTCCCAGCCAAGCCAGCACTTCTGTGGGTTGTATTTAAGTCTTAAGTGTGTCAGAGCTGTTCCCTGCAGGCGCTGGTATTGTCCAAGGGGGGAAGTTTGAGGACAGTGTCTCTGAAAACTCCAAGCTTTTGGATGAAGCAACCTTTCCACATTAAGTATGTAACATAAGACCTGGTAGATATCTCCTATGATTTACCCATCATGCAAAAGGACTGAGTCTCTGCAAAACAGCGCTTTCAAAGAACCTTTTTCAGGAGAAGAAAATGTTGGAAGAGCTGATTCATTGCCTATTTGTTTTTGACTTGGCATCTAAACTGATCCCTGTAAAAGTATTTATGGGTATGGACAACAAATAATGAAAGGGATCAAAATCGGAATGTTTCATTCAGTTTAACCTGGCCCATGCAGTGCACTTCAGGCCATAGACTCTGGTTTGAACTCTATGACTTCTACGATCCCTTGGCTTTGTTTGTTTCATTGCTTGGACCTTCAGACTGATCAGAGTTCTGTGAGTACAGTAGGTGCTCGATAAATGCTTATTCTGGGTACTACCATTGATGCCTGTGGCAGTGACTGCAGATGAGCAGGCCCTGGCAGCAGTGAGGTGTGGGGCTGGAGGTCCTGGCTCTGGCATCCAACCCTGCTCCATCCGCCACACTAGCTGTGTGACTTTGGGGAAGCTATGAACCTCTGCTGAACTCTATATTAGTAAGACGAGAGTGGTAGTAATAGCACCTCCCTCATAGGGTCAGAGTGAGGAGTAAATGAAATAACCTGTGTAAAGGACCTAGTGTGGTGCCTCATATATGTGAAAACTACTCATGGAACAGGGGACTAGTATCCAGAATATGCAAGGAACTCAAACATCTCCACAGCAAAAAACCAACCCAATTAAAATACGGGCAAATGACTGGAGTAGACATTTCTCAAAGAAAACATATGAATGTCCAACGAATGAATGAAAATGTGCTCAACATCACTAATCCTCAGAGAAATGCAAACCTAAACCACAATGAGCTATTTTCTCAACCCAGTAAGGATGGCTATTATCAAAAAGACAAAAATAGCATGCTGGTGAGGATGCAGAAAAAAAGGGAACTTTTCTACATAGTTAGTAGGAATTTAAACTGCGCAATCACTCTGGAGAACAGTATGCAGGTTCCTTAAAAAACTACAAATAGAAGTACCATATGATCCAGCTATCTCACTACTGGGCTTTATCCAACAGAATGGAAATCATTATATCAAAGAGTCATCTGCAGCCCCAGGTTTATTGCAGCTCTCTTCACAATAACCAAGACATGGCATCAACCTAGTTGTCTGACCACACATGAATGGATAAAGAAAATGTGGTATATACATATCATGGAATACTATTCAGCCATAAAAAGAATGGAATCCTATCATTCACAGTAACATGAGTGACGTTAGAGGACATTATGTTAAATAAGCCAGGAACAGAAAGGTTAGCACTGCATGTTCTCACTCATATGTGGCAGCTAAAAGAAGTTGAACACAGGAAGTAAAAAGTAGGACAGAAGGTACTAGAGGCTGAGAAGAATCCAGGGCAGGGAGGGATAGGAAGAGAGTTGTTAAAGGCTATAAAATTACAGCTTGATAGGAGGAATATGTTCTAGTGTTCTATACCACTGTAGGATGTCGACAATAGTGAATAGTTTCAAATATCTAAAAGGGGGATGTTGAATATTCCCAACATAAATATATAAAAAATGATAAACGTTTGAGATGATGTATATGTTAATTACCCTGATTTGATCACTATACATTATATGTATTGAAAATCTCTATGTACACCATGAATATGTACAATTATTATTTGTTGATTAAAACTTTTTTTAGAAAAACTTGATCTTATAGAATTAGAAAGTAGAATAATGGTTATCAGAGGCTGAGAAGCGTAGTTGGGGAGAGGACAGTCAAGAGAGGTTGGTCAATGGGTTCAAAGTTCCAGTTAGAAATAATAAGTTCTGGTTGTTCTATTACATACTAAGGTGACTATAGCTAATAATAATGTATTGTATATTTCAAAATAAAACTTTTTTAAAAAACTTGATCTCATAGAATAAGAAAGTAGAATAATGGTTATCAGAGGCTGAGAAGGGTAGTTGGGGAGAAGACAATCGAGAGAGGTTGGTCAATGGGTTCAAAGTTCCAGTTAGAAATAATACGTTCTGGTTGTTCTATTACACATTAGGGTGACTATAGCTAATAACAACGTATTGTATATTTCAAAATAACTAGAAGAGAGGATTTTAAATCTTCTCACCACAAAGAAAGGATAAATGTTTAAGGTGATAAATATGCTGATTACCCTAATTGACCATTATACAAGGTATCCATGCATTGAAACATCACACTGTACCCCATAAATATGTACGATTGCTATGTGTCAATTGTAAATGAAATGAAACATTTGAAAAAGAGCTTAGTATGGTGCCTAGACACTTTAGGCATTAATCAATCAAATAATATCAAGATATTATTATTATTATTCCTCCTCCCAGTAGTAAATTGCAGTGCAGTGGTTAAAAGTAATCACTTAAGACTCAGATATTTGGGTTAGAAACTGGCTCTGCCAATTTCTGTTGGCATAACTTTGGGCAAATCAGTTTCAATGTCCTGATCTATAAAATGGTAATAATAACAGAGAAAAACTCTGGTGATTGTAGCATGGTATAGGTAATTCATAGTGCTGTTTGTGCCTGGCACAGATGGACAAGCCTACAATAAATCATAGCTAGTAGTAAAATAAAAATCATGGAAAGGGTATGTTTAGATTAGCCACCAATGCTTAATTGTCCTCTAAGGTAATAACGTATTTGTCTAATTTCACCTTTCCACTTACTTGCTTATCGGAAGGTTGATAGCTAGGGATTGCCAGAGTGTCTGAACTCAGAGGTAACTTCCCCTGAAGATCAAGGGCTGTCTGCAGCCCCTGCTGGAAGCCTGCTTGCCAACATCAGTCCTTCCACTTGGAGCAATTCTTGTGCAGTCATTGATGCAAAGTAATATTGAAAGAATTGCCTCAAGGATGTTCAATGGTGATTACTATTGATCGTGGCCTGGTAGGTGGAAAGACTGCTCAGAGGAACTAAATGCAGCGACCTCAGCTCCCACAGTTATTTATATATTGGAACTTGGTTTTGCAAAGTAAGTCAAATGAAACTGAACAACGTTTGCAATAATCCTTCACTGCTGGCCACACAGAGAAGGGTTTTGGGCTAAGAACTGGGCTAAGGAACCCTGCAGGTTTGAGGTTAGTTATGAGTTGGTGCTCCCTTGCCTACAGATTATTTCAAAACAATGTCCCTACAAATTACTGAACTGGAATGTCAACTCAGTGGATTCTTTTTTTTTTGAGACGGAGTCTTGCTCTGTCTCCCAGGCTGGAGTGCAGTGGCGCGATCTCTGCTGACTGCAAGCTCCACCTCCTGGGTTCATGCCATTCTCTTGCCTCAGCCTCCCAAGTAGCTGGGACTACAGGTGCCCCCCACCACGCCTGGCTAATTTTTTGTATTTTTAGTAGAGACGGGGTTTCACTGTGTTAACCAGGATGGTCTTGATCTCCTGACCTCAAGATCCGCCTGCCTGGGCCTCCCAAAGTGCTGGGATTACAGGCGTGAGCCACCGCGCCCGGCCAGTGGATTCTTTCTTCTCTGGCCACTCTTAAGGGACTCATGTACTGTTGGATTCAGAAGAGGGTGTTTAAAAATTCAGGGAACCACCTTCCCCTACTGAGCTCTAACACTAAGAACCAGAGGACCTATTCTTTTATGAAGGTCAAATGACCTTTGAAAAGGGGGACTTCCTTTTCTCCATAAATGACATTCTTTTCTTTTCCAAGGGGCTTAGGGCTCCCCAAGTTTGAGGCACACCCTGCCTTCAGTGGCTTGCCATGGCCTTTGGGTTAAAATGCACAATATTTAGCAAAACAGTCTCCCCAGTCATCTGGCCCGGTCTGGTTTCCTCTCTCACCCCTTCCGCAGTGCTCCTCACCTGCTTATTCTGGTTTAACCAGGTGCCTTAGTCAGCTGGGGCTGACATCACAAAATACCACACACGGGAGGTGGGGTGGTAGGGTTGGGGGTTAGATACAGACATTTATTTCTCACGTTTGGAGACTGGATGTCCAAGATCAAGGTGTTGGCCAATGCAGTGTCTGATGAAATCTCTTTTCTTGCTTTTAGACAGCGCCACTCCTCGCTACACCCTGACATGGCATCTCCTCTGCTTGTTCGAGGAGGGAAAGGAACGGGGTGTGTGTGCGTTTGTGTGTAGACTGCTGTCTTCCTCTTCCTATACGGGCACTAATCCCATCATGGGAACCACACCCTCATCACCTGATCTAACCTTCATCGCCTCCAAAGGCCCTGCCTCCAAATACTAGCACATCATGAGTCAGGGCTTCAGCATATGAATTTTGGGGGGACACAAACGTTCAGCCCATAACATCAGGGATTGCAAACTGTCACCTTCAGGAGCCAGGCAGGTACAATGAATTCTTGATGAGAGAAGGAAATTTAATATTTCAAACACAGTCATTTTTCATTGTCACTCCAGCGAGCCACACAAAACCAAGTTCACTGTCCCTCTCTTTTCTAAGTCCCCTCTCTTCCCCACACCCAGGTTCAGCCCAGGACAGCTCACACACTCCATCCCCAGCCAGGTGGGGCCAGGGCCTCTCCAACATCCCCAAGCTGGGGATGCTTCCGGCAGGATGACGGGCCTGGAAGCCAAGTAACTGGCTGACCCTGGGGACAAGGTGCCCACGACGAATGACGACACGAGCAAACCAGGCCGCAGCTGATCCTCCTGAGGCTGCAGGGGCCCTGTGTCCCCATCCGTTCCCTCTGTGCAAAACCTTGACTCCCTGAGGTCTCCTGCCCCACCCTGCACCCTTCTTGCTCTGAAGATGGAGGCGCCTTGTACTTCCAGGAGGCAAAACAGCCCTGAGGGAACCTCCTTCCGTTTCCTGCTGTGAGGACAGCGGACCCCTGTCGCTGCCCAACTCCTTTGTCCTTTCCCCACAGGGACTACCTTTCCTCGAGTGACAGCCCCGCTCTCCTCAGGAACTCACCCCTGGTAACCCCTTCTCTCTTCTCGCCACCTATGGCCGCTCTCCTGTGAGCACTCCCGGGGCCTCCAGCTCCTTCTCTCTTGGCTTCATCGCAGACACATTTCTTCAGAGTTATCCTAATATGCTGTTTCCATTTTGTTTCCCACTGACTCTTCAGCCGTGATGCTGTGGTCTGAATGTGTTCCTCAATATCACATCTTACAAACTTTTTTTTTTTTTTTTTTTTGAGGCTGGGTCTCACTCTATCGCCCAGGCTGGAGTGCAGTGGTGCGATCTCAACTCACTGCAGCCTCGACCTCCTGGTCTCAGGTGATCCTCCCACCTCAGCCTCCCAAATAGCTGGGACTACAGGTGTGTGCTACCATACTTGGCTAATTTTTGATTTTTGGCGGAGACAGGGTTTCCCCATGTTGCCTGCTCTGGTCTCAAATTCCTGAGATCAAGGGATCCACTGCTTTGGCCTCCCAAAGTGCTGGGATTACAGGCATGAGCCGCTGCCTCGGCCCAACATGTTGCAAACTTAATCCCTCATGAAACAGTGTTGGGAGATGGGGACTTTTGGGAATTTAGGCCGATTAATGCTGTTTTAAAGGGAACTTGTGGGAGTGGGTTCAGGCTCTTTCACTGTCCTGCTGTGTGAAGACACAATGTTCATCCTCTCCTACCCTCTGCCTTCTGCCATGTGAGGACACTGTAATAATTGGCACCTTGATCGGGGGCTTTGAAGCCTTCAGAACTGTGAGATGATATATTTCTGTCCTGTATGGGTTACCCAGGTTGTCATCTGGGTAATCCATCAAGGATTGTGACACTTTGTTACCGCAGCACAAGTGGGCTGAGACATATGGCGTGATTTCTCTTCCCACCCCTCTACTGACTCTCATCGCCTAACTCAGTGAGCATTTTTTAGTCCTTATCTTTCTAAAAGGACATCTTGATAGAGCGGGGACTGGAGCTCAGACAGTGCTGGTGATTAGGGTTGGGGTGTCTCCCCAGTTGATTTACAGTTGAGGCTTGGACACTGTTTTAAACTTGGGAGGAGTCTCCTAACCATCTAAACACAACCCTGATTCACCTGGTGGGCCAGAGCAGTCTGCCTGGAAGAAAAATACTGAGATGCCAGCACTCTCATGATTATTGAGGTGCAGAGATATAAAATCTTGTACAAATTGCGATGGCTCTGGGCCAAGATCAATTTGTTAGAAACAGCCAGGCTTCCTGAGAGAATGTTCCATTAAGGGAAAAAGGAGTTTGGCTGGGCTTGACCAGGCAGTTCTCTCCCTTGGGGTCTCTCGTGAGGTTACTGTCAGATGGTGGTACAGCCACAGAAGTGGCTCCATACCACATGGCTGGCTGTGCCAAGCACTTAGAGGTCTCCCCCAACACCGTGATGTCGGGTTGGAGGGACTACTTGTTTGAGACAGAAAGTGGGACGAATGCTAAAACTCCATTTTAACCCTGCCACCACAGCACCAAAAAGCACATCTTTCAGCATGCTTTGTGGAAGAAGGATTGCATGTTTATGGCAATTAAAGATTGCAAACACTTTTGATTCCCATAAAACTGTGTCTGGTTATACCTCTGACTGAACACAAGGGGGGGCTATCCTCTGAAATAGCAGAAACCTAACTTTCTGTGTGCAATGACAGCCAGAGCTTATTCCTCAGGTACCACCTGCCATAAATATACAAGTCCCTTTACCTAACAAAGACACAGTGATATTGGGGGTTCATGCCACCACTAGTGGAGGGGGAGGAGACTAACCTTTGGCTCAACCTTCAGTGGAAGCAGATGTGCTTGAAGCTATTTGGGCAACAGAGTTCAAGGATTTGACCTGTGTCAACATGGGAGAGGGAAAGATTATAGCGGGACACTTTTGGCAAGCTCCGGAAGGAGATGAATTATGGAACATGCGCAAATAGAGACCGATGCACAGAAAAGCTAATAACATTCAGGCTCAGGGCTCCTTCCTTGCATGAGTCCCATGGCAGATTGTATTTTCCAAGATGGCAGCCACAAGACTCCAGCCACATGTACTCTTCTTACAGGATGATGCCAATAGTCCTCCCATGGAAAGGTGGGGTCTATATGTCCTTCCCTAGAATCTGGGGAGACTTGTGACTCTCATGCAGATGATGCTGGAGTATTTCCAGGCTAGACTGTAAAGGAGAAATAACTTCTGCCTGATTCTGTTGGAAGCCAGTTGCAGGCTTCTAGGAAGCCCAGACACATGGAGAAGTTCTGAGTGTTTTGGCCGATAGTCACAGATGAGGTTCCAGCAACAGCTGGGATCACCCATGAGCTGTGCATGAGGAAGGCTTTGAGATGGTTTCAGCCCTAGCCACCACTGACCTAAGAGACCACAAGAAAGAGAATCACCTGGCCAAACCCAGCAGACCTTCAGAATTCAGAAATAAAATAATTCGTCTTATTTTAAGCCACTGTGTTTTGGTTTGATTCATCCCATAGCAAAAGACAACTTCAACAGGCCCTTTCTGAGGCTCTGGAGGGGCCCTGGCAATGTATCCATTTGGTCATTTGCTTTTGTCAAAAGCAGACATTTTAGCTGTAATTGGCTAAAATTCTGATCTCTTTCTGCCCTCATGTTGGGTGGTGGTGGAGTGGATGTGGGCATTTTGAGGATCCAGCAAAAGAAGAATTGATTTGAGTCATTGAGCTTGGGTTCCATGGGATTTATTTATGTGGTATGGAGTCATTTCTGTGTATGTTATTGCTAGCTGTCCCTGTGTAAAACAGATTTCAGAATAGTCTTCACCTCCCTTGTGCTGACTTACCTAGAGGTGTAATGTAAATATGCAAGACCATAGATTACATCACGATTGTGTCACATGAGATGTGCGTTTGCAGGAACATGGATGGTGCTGGAGGCCATTATTCTTAGCAAACTAACACAGGAACAGAAAAACAAATATCACATGTTCTCACTTATAAGTAGGAGCTAAATGATGAGAACACATGGACACGTCGAGGGGAACAACACACACTGGGGCCTATCAGAGGTTGGAGGATGGGAAGAGAGAGAGCATCAGGAAAAATAACTAATGAGTACTAGGTTTAATACCTGGGTGATGAAATAATCTGCACAACAAACCCCCATGACACATGTTTACCTATGTAACAACCCTGCACTTTTATCCCTGAACTTAAAATAAAAGTTGAATAAGAAAAATAGAAATGTACAAAGCTAGAAAAGAGTGTAGCTCATCCCATCTGGGAATTATACCAAATCTTACAGCTCATACATAAAAATAGTTTGATAAAGATTTTCCTAAGTGTGCCAAGAATCCTGAAAACTTATCTTCCATTATCGATCATGAGCTATGAAGCCAGAAGAAAAATTTAAATCTATCAATAATAAAATACTAGAGCCAAAATAGTTTATTATTCTCTTCTCTCATAGAATATGATATTACAACATTATTGAAGAGGCAATCAAAGCATACACAGGCAAAAATGTTGGGAAAGGAGTATTACAGCAATAGGTCAGGAATTTGTTTAATTAAAATTGCTATTTTACTGAGTTTTATATATATTTAGTGGTAGCAGTAGCCAGAGTAGACTTTGCTGGAGTCTGGGCCATTGAGATTGGTATTATTAAGGTTATGTTGGCCTCATTTGCTCTTACCTTCTGGCATACACAGGATACATCTCACTTGATTTCTCACAAGTCTTTGGTACCCATGACCACTCCCACCTTTTTACAATTTTCACTTTTGCTGGCTTCTCTGGACTCACACTGTCAATTTTCCCCTCTGGCTAACTGTTCTCAGTCATCTCTACAGAATTCTCTCCTTCTGGGTCTTTATGTTGTTGAGGACTTTATCCTAGGGCTTTTTTTTCTCTCTCTGGGCAAGCTTGTCCACCCCCATTGCTTCAATCCCACCTACCTGCTGACAACTGCTGATTCCACATCTCCAGCTCAGACCTCTTTCATAGGCTCTACACCAGGAATTGGCAAACTTTTTCTGTAAAGCGATGATAACAAATATTTCATCAGCTTGCTGGTCATTGTACTGTCTCTGTCACATCTGCTCAACCCTGCTAAGGTAGTGCAAATATAGCCACAGAAAATGGTAAAAGAATGGGTGTGGCCATGTTCCAATAAAACTTGATTTATAAAAATAAGCCTGCTTCATGGGCTATAATTTGCCAACTCCTGTTCTAAACCAGAATACTCAACTCCCTTCTGGAAATTTCCACTTGGGTTTTCTCAAGTTCCTAAACATAACATTGTCCCCAGGCAATTTCATCTTATTCCCTCCTATGTGTTCCTTCTTAATGAATGATCCACTATCCACCAGATGTCCAAGACAGAAATTCAGGCAGCATACTTGATTTCATTCCCCACATTCAGTCAGTCACAAAATCATGTCAATTCTACTTTCTCAACATCCCCCTAATCCATTCTTTTTTCTCTTTCTCCACTGCCTTCTTTCACCCCCTCTCATCTCTCACCTCCTATGACCTCCTCACTACGCTGCAATCAGAGAGATCAAGCCACCCTTGGATTTTAAAAGCCTTCAGTAACAGTAGTCCCTGCCTTTCTTTGGCTGAAGTCTAAACTTCTTGAAACAGAGTGAGAAGCCTGCATAATTGGACCATTTCCCCATGTTAGCCAAATTCCTCTCATCTGCCTGCTCCTCCCGCCTCTGGGACCCTGCACATATATTTCTTCTGCTTAAAGAATGTGTAGCAGGTGAAGCAACTATCTGAGGCCAGTATCCCATGGGCAGTAAGAAGAATTTACCAAGACAGTTGTAGATAAAGAAAGGCAGATTTATTAAAGAAAGCATGAAAATATGTTGCAAGGCAGCAAGGGGCAGGCCAGCAAGAGAGGAGCTGAATGCCAAGAGACAAAGGCTTGCTGGGGGTTTTATAGGATGTTGCTTGTGCTGCGTGCTGAAGAGGGCTTTGTGCAGTACTGATAACACCAAGGTTGCAGTGGGATAACCTGCATTTTTCTATCAGCTGAGGGCCTGGTGATAGCTGGGCACAGGAAGATTGTGAGTTATTTGTGCAGGAGGGCTATGGTCCTGGACCATGAAGAAAGGTAAACTTATAGCTTATCTGCTTTCTCTTTCTTTTTTCCTCAGTGTCACCAGCCTGATTCCTTTTGCCTAATTAGGACTTCACAGAATTATTCTCCTTTCTCATCCTTCCAGCTGTCTTCTAAGTCTCAACTTGGATGTCACTTCCTCTGGGAAATGTCTCCTCACCTCTCAAGACTGTCTCTCTGTGCACCACTACAGCAAATGGGACCTGGGCCACTTCACTTTTACAATTCCAGTTTACAGACCTGCATTGCCCTAACGCCGTTAGACCAAAGACTCCCTGAGGGCAAAGATGGCCTCTTATTTACTCTTGATTCCCTAGCACCCAGCACAGCACTAAGCATTGTACCCACTGAAAGAACATCTGAAGGATGAGCGTTTATAGCAAAAGTGGTTTCCACTGACGTTCCCTTCTCTCTTCCCCAACTTTGGATTGAGGAGCCCAGGAGCTCCAGGTCAGGTGGCAAGATAAGATGAGAACGGAGAAGTCATTACTTGGGGCCTCTGTTTTGCTGGTGTTTTGCTGGTGTGGGGAGATGGTGGGTTTCCCTTGAATACCTGGGAGGCAGGAGCAGGCATGAACTACTCCAGCCTCTGGGTTCTGGACCCACATGGGGGGCTGCTGCTCTCTGGCACCCATCAGTCCTTAACCATCTGGTCTCCAGCCAGGGAAGGAGCGTGGTGGTGGAGAAGCCTCTCTGTCCCACCCACTCATCCCAGGAGCTCACGAGAATCAGCCAAAGTCCGAGATCTGCACCCTGAGTTAGGAACTCTATAACTTTAGACTTTCCCTGAGCTTTGGGAATTTTCTTAACTAGTATGAAAGCAGTTACATCATCCTAGGTCCTCCTAAAATAGACACATGTATCCAAATATAGGCACATGTATTGCAAACATAACATGTATGCATATATATAAATATATACGTATAATTTTTGTTTTGAAATAAGTATAAACACAACAAGTTACAAATATAGTACTGAGAGGTCCTTGTATGGCCGCGCCTCCCTCAGGCAGTATCTTACGTAACTATAGTTCATGATTACAACTGGAAAGTTGCCATTGGCACAATATCAGAAACTAGTTTGCAGACCTTGCTCAGATTTCACCAGGTTTTTTGTGCACTCATTTGCTTTCCTGAAAATATTTTAATGTTTTTCTACATGACTTATCTCCCCGACATACTGTGAGATAAGATTTTTTTTTCTCCGAATAAGCTTAGAGAACAATGAATGTGAGAGATGGGAAGGATGATTTGGTGCATCTCTGTTTTATCCATGGTGAGTCTGGACCTCAGAGCAGAAGGACCCTCGTCTCTCCTCTGGGGAGTCCTGGTGCCACCTCAGTGCAGGCTGCTAAGTTATCCGGGTCTGACTGTCTTCTTCTCTGCTAATATTTGTCTTAAGCATGTAACACAGCCATGCTTATTAATGATGAGGAGACAGCCAATGAAAATTAATTTTTTCAAAGATGAATAGATATCTAGATTTTTTCAAGCACAACTCATTTAAGAAAATATCACCTCACTGAGCCCCAAATGAGTTAGGTCTCACTTAGAAAGTGTCCCCTAGTGCCAGGCAAAGTGCCTCATATTTGCAATCCCAGCACTTCTGGAGACTGAGATAGGAGGATCTCATGAGCCCAGGAGTTCAAGACCAGCCTGGGTAACATGGCAAAACCCTGTCTCTACAGAAAATACAAAAAAAAAAAAAAATAGCTGGGCGTGGTGGCGTGCACCTGTGGTCCCAGCTATTCTGGAGTCTGAGGTGGGAGAATCGCTTGAATCCAGGAGGTTACGGCTACAGTGAGCTGTGTTTGCACCACCGCACTCCAGCCTGGGTGACAGAGCCAGCCTCTGTTTCCAAAAAAAAAAAAGAAAGAAAGGAAAAGAAAGTGCCCCCGATTGGATTACATTTTAACCACTGTGCTAACTTGAGAGATAGTCTGCTATCTCTTTACAGGACATGAGGGCTGATAAGCACCTCATTGCATGGTCCTGGGGACTGATGAACAAAGGCTAACATGTGGAAAAGGGCAACTAAAGAAAGAAGAGCCACCTCCAGGTTAATTAGTACAAGTCTCCTCGCTGATATGCCCTAATACACTAAAACAGCAGTAAAAACAATCTGCACACTGGCATCGAGGGCACAGATAAACTTGCCAAGGACCCTTACCACGGCAGAGGGATGCTTTATATGAGTCCTTAGTAGATTAATTAAGTTCTTGCTAGTTCCATTTGGAAATGATGCTGTCCTCTTGGGGCTATGCAGAGAAGTTCATGTTGATGAAATGAGCTGTCCTAGAATGGCAGTTCCCGGGCAGCAGAGCCTGGTCTCAAGGAAGGTGGAAAGAGGGGGTGGCGAGGAGCTGCCAGGTGCAAATGTCAGGCCAGCAATGCAGTCCAGCTTGCATGGACGTGCTTCGCCTAGGAAGTTGTGACTTGGCTGCATTTTCCACTTCAGGTGAGATGGAAGGTTGAACTCTACCTCACCTCCTGGTGAGGTTGATGTTTCCTGCTGTTTATAACTTTCTTTGTAAATACTTGCAAGGAATTTACCATTTTAATGCCGGAAGAGACGTCTATTCCTTCTTTTTTTTTTTTTTTTTTTTTTTTTTTTTTGAGACGGAGTCTTGCTCTTTCGCCCAGGCTGGAGTGCAGTGGCCCGATCTCAGCTCACTGCAAGCTCCGCCTCCTGGGTTCACGCCATTCTCCTGCCTCAGCCTCCCGAGTAGCCTATTCCTTCTTAAGAGGACCTGAGTGGATCTTGATTGCAGGCCTTATGCTGGGCAGAGCTAAGGAAATTCAATTTGTCTCCAATCTTATTTGAATGTTCTTTTTTTTTTTTTTTTTTTTTTTTTGAGACAGAGTCTTGCTCTCTCACCCAGGCTGGAGTGCAATGGCACGATCTCGGCTCACTGCAACCTCTGCCTGCTGGGTTCAAGCAATTCTCCCGCCTCAGCCTCCCCAGTATCTGGGACTACAGGAGCATGCCACCATGCCCTGCTAATTTTTTGTATTTTTAGTAGAGATGGGGTTTCACCATGCTGGCCAGGCTGGTCTCAAACTCCTGACCTCGTGATCCACCCGCCTTGGCCTCCCAAAGTACTGGGATTACAGGCGTGAGCCACCGCGCCCAGTCTATTTGAACGTTCCTATGCCCGCTACAAGTGCAGCAGCAGAATCTCCACACATCTTGCATGCGAAAGTTTCCTGTAGTTCCTTTAGCATAGAGAGGCTGGGGAAGGTTAGAGACTGATTTGTACTCTTTAGACATATAGTTGATCAATGAACAACACACGTCTGAACTGTTACACACAGATTTTTTTCAATAAATGTGTTAGAAAATGTTTTGGAGTTTTGCAACAATTTGAAAAAACTCAAAGACAAACCATCCAGCTAGAAATATTAACAAAAATAGAAAAAGTTAAGTATGTCATGAATGCATAAAATATATGTAGATACCTAGTCTATTTTATTATTTACTACCATAAAATATAACAAAACTATTGCAAGAGTTAAAATTTAGTTAAACTTATGTACACACTCACAGATCGTATATGGTGCTATTCTCAGTTAAGAGAAGTGTATACAAACATCAAGATGCAGTATTAAATTGTAACTGCATAGATTTAACCGTAGTGCATACCACACTACGGTAATAATTTCATAGCCTCCTCCTGTTGCTGTTGCAATGAGCTCAGGTGTTGGGAGTATCCGCTTAAAACGCTCTGTAATACTCAACATTCCATCATGAACAGTTCATCCCCAGTGAATTGCGCATCACAGTAAAAAGTGCTCTCTCCCTGTTCGCATGTATTTTTCGTCCTGTTTCGTGCTGTACTGTAAACCTTGAATAACACCATGGGATCCAATATGAAGTGGCACTAGTGATGCTGGAAGTGCTCCCAAGAAGCAGAGAAAAGTCATGACATTTGACATTACAAGAAAAACTGGATTTGCTTGATATGTAACAGAGACTGAGGTCTGTAGCTGGGGTTGCTTCCATTTCAGACAGATGATTCATCTTGTAAACAGGTGGTGTAAACTTACTGTATGGAAAAATACATAACAGTACCATAGATGTATTTTCTCCTTACAAACATTTCCTTTTCTCTAGCTTACTTTATTGTAAGAATACAGTATATCATACATATAACATACAAAATACATGTTATTAACTGTTGCTGGTCAACAGCAGGCTGTTAGTAGTTAAGTTTTTGAGAGTCAGAGTTATACCTGGATTTTCTACTGTGTATGGTCAGTGTGCCAACCCCCGAAATTGATCAAGGGTCAACTGTAATCCTAAAAGAATCTAATACAATACTGTAAACAGTAAGTGGTCAATAAATAAGGAATTGAACTAATAAGAATACATAAATCTCAGAATATGTGCAACCTGATCGTAGTACACAGAGATCTCTCTCTATATCTCTTTTCTTAGTTAATGCCGTTCTTTCAGGTAGAAAGCGCCTTATTTTGAATTAGTTGTCTTTAGAGCAAAAATCCCTCCAAGAGTGCTGTGTGGTTTCCTATGCACAACCTGGAATAGTCCATTGCTTCATGCCTACCCTGGACATGAAGGGCCGTGCCACAGCGGAAGTCTCTATGCACCCACCCCCGTCTATACCTGAGCAACACATTCCTCTTTGCTGCTCTCTTACAGGCTACAGAGTGCGGTGGCGCCAGCACAGAGCTCTGCTCAACGTCCCTGTGTGCTTTCACGATGCTGATGGATTATGAAGGTAGGGAAGAATGTACAGCCAGGAGGCCATTAGGAGGGCAACTAATTTATAAAATCACATTTGTAGAATTTAATGCATCCAACAACTACGAGGGGAAAGGTAGGCAAAAGCTATACCAACACCACCCAAGTCAAAACCAAAACAACAGGAAAAGAAAATTATGTGGATGTAGAATTTCTGATAACATCATTCCCAAGGTGCCTTATCCAAGAGGAACTGCTACAATAATATTTTAAGTGGAAATAAATACATGCTGGAAGCATTATATATTAGTAGAGTTTTTTTTTTCCCAAAGTACTTTCTCAAGCACATCAACATGAGCCCCCTAAGAGACATTTCACATTAAAAATAAAACGTGGGACATGGATGAAATTGGAAACCATCATTCTCAGTAAACTATCGCAAGAACAAAAAACCAAACACCGCATATTCTCACTCATAGGTGGGAATTGAACAATGAGATCACATGGACACAGGAAGGGGAATATCATACTCTGGGGACTGTGGTGGGGAGGGGGGAGGGGGGAGGGATAGCATTGGGAGATATACCTAATGCTAGATGACGAGTTAGTGGGTGCAGCGCACCAGCATGGCACATGTATACATATGTAACTAACCTGCACAATGTGCACATGTACCCTAAAACTTAAAGTATAATAAAAAATAAAAAATAAATAAAAATAAAAATAAATAAAAATAAATAAATAAATAAAAATAAAACGTCTGCCCACTGCTGGTTTCTCAATCTGCCTCCACTTTCTGTCCCCTTTAATGAACTGGGCCATGAGGTGAGTCAGAGAGGATAAAGGGAGTGGTAAGAATTTGAGGAGAGAAGAGAGTGAGGCTAAAATAGGAAATCAGGAAATGCGATTCGGTCCCCCTGTCCCTCACATGGGGCCGCCCTCTTGTTGCCCAGTGTGGCTTCTTCTTGAGGGTTCTGCATGGTTCCTCAATCCCAGGGAATTCCGCAGGACGTTCCACCCAAGACCATTGGGCTCCCCCCTCTACTCTTTTGCCAGTTAATGAATAGGAAGGAATTTCACTGCCTGGAAAGAGGAACAATGCTTTCTGGTCCTTATTTCACATCTAAAATAGAGAGGTCAATTGATTTATTCCTAAATATCTATGAACACTAAAATAGAAGTTTTACAGCATATATACTACCTGGTTGCTCTAGACTTAAGCCAGGGAAAAGTACAGATTCAACATTTAAAATTGAGATAGACGCTTTCCACTTAATGATACCAGTCTTGCTTTATTTCATGAGAATGAGAATATAATAATATGGCATACATTCATTTGGGGGAAAGATTGATGTCTTATAACATAATTTATAATTACAGAAAACATGTGAGTTCACTGGGAATAAAGAAATTTTGAAGATAATAAGATACTTTCACTTATGTCATAATTTCTATGTCATTTGGTATAGGATGCAGAGATATTAACGTTTACACCTAACTTAAGTTTGTCATCTAAGACCTGAAAGGGTTTTGTCTATCAGCTGCACCCCTGGGTAGCGACACAACCTTGGGGAAGGCCTCAGCCCCATCCCTCGTACAGCAGGAATGAGAACAGCCCTGCCTGTTGGGAAGCTTGAGGGAGGCTATGGACGTGCAGCGCTTGGTGGAGGGTCTCATCATGGGAGGTTCCAGCAAATGTGAGATACTTTTATGATTTCATTTTCTCCAAAAGAAAGGGAATAAAAGAAGAGGGGAGGAAATAAGACTAATTGCGAGAGATAAAGTACAAGGGTGAGGGAAGGAATAAGGAGACATGAAGGCAGCGTGGAGCAGCCGAGTGGGGAGATTGCTTTCACCACTTCCCAGCATCTATTGTAGATTCCACCCTCAAACATTTTGTAAGGACCCTTTATTCAAGGTAATGTTTGAACCCTGCTGAGCCAGTGGCATGGGTCTCTGAGAGAATCATTAACTTAATTTGACTATCTGGTTTGTGGGTGCGTTTACTCTCATGTAAGTCAACAACATCCTGGGATTGGGACACACTTTCTGGGCACTGCTGGCCAGTCCCAAAATGGAACATAAGGAAGTGGTTCTTCTACTTCTTTTATTTCTGAAATCAGGTAAGACATGGGTTTTTTTAATTATAATAATTATTTTTTCTCCCACAATGTAGTAAAAATACATATGCCATGGCTTTATGTGCAATTCATTTAATTTTTGATTCATGAAACTTCCAGTTGAAAATCTTGTATAAGATTGAGGAATTCTTCAAGAAATAAGTTTAAGTTTCCTGTGAAGATTGTCAGGGTGCTGGAATGAATGGGCAGAGAAAATAATGGGTGATTTTTCAAATCTAAATGAGTGCACCCACATAATGGCCAGTCTAATTGAAAAAGAGCCAATGTAGCTAATTATGCAAAGGACGGCTAAGCTCTTTGCCTGGTTCTCAGTTTGACTAATTTATATCATCTCTGTTACGGTGTCATGCTCCCCTCACTTGCAAGTTAAACAGTGAAATATCTCTTTGAATATATTCTGTTCTCTCACCAGTTCATGGTGGCGGCAGGATCGGGGACTCAGCATTTCTCTCTTTGTTATGGCCTGAGGAAGGCTTTCCATCAGTATACGTTTGCCTCTTATCCCCGGAAAAATCACACGCATCCATTTGCCAGATGCTGTATGCAGATAATGATCAACAAATACTCACTTAGTGCTTGGGTTAGGTCCCTACATTTTTACACATACATACATATCTGTGTGTGAATGTGAGTGTGAGTGTGTGTCCTTTACAAATACTAGCTTATTTAGCTCGTGGTATAGGTAGGGTAGCATATTCATCCTCATTTTATAAACAAAGAAATCTAGACTTAGGAAAATCATGTTACTTGCTCAGTGACCAAATTCTCAGATATGGGAAATAAAGAAAACTGGATTTAAGCCAGGTTTCCCAGAAGGAATCTAGGGCTCTTCTCACTTTTCAGCTTTGTTTAAGCCTTTGAAAGAATATTCTAAACATGTCCTAGTAGTTCTTTTTCTTTAAAAAAAAAAAAAAAAAGCTTTATTGAGATATAATTAACATATAGAATTCACCCATTTAGGCATAAAATCCAATGGATTTCAATATATTGAGAGTTGTGCAGCCACCATCAGAATAAATTTTAAAACTATTCATACCCCCAAAAACGCACTCCACTCTCCTTACCTGTTACCCCCAATCTGCAGCTTCTGGCAACCACTAATCTACTTTCTGTATTTATATCTTTGCCATTTTGAACATTTCATACAAACGGAATCATACGATTTGCTAGTAGTTCTTCATGTAAATAATGTACACTTGAAATTCAATCTATAAATTACCAGATAAAATTTTACAAGTTGCACTTTAGAGTCAAATATATTTGAATTTAGTGGAAGCCATTCAAGGAGCTATCAAAGAAAATACAGAGCAGGAGAAAATTAAAGAAATTTTTGTAAGAAATTGGTGTATGTTGGGGGGTATGAATATTATATTTCAATGCATGGAAACTAGGACATAGATCACTATGAACTTATTCAGTGGGCTACACCCAAAGGCTAGATCAAACTTCTCTGCCACAGGATTAACATATGTTTTAACCAACCTGGTGGGCATATTCTCTCATAAGCTCTTTTGGAAAGCCAGGATTTCTGTGGATGTATCATCTTTCCAGTGTGCTGCAATGCCCGGGGAGAGGAAAAAGTTTCTTTTACAGCCATGCTTAGTGGGAAGTGGAGAAACATCTTCCATTTCACAGATTAAGTCTTTTACACATGCAAATATGCATACACATTCACACACCACAGTGAGGAAGAAATTCTCACACCATTAATAAAATACATTTGCATCAGTAGCAATATACATCTGCATTTTGCCTATAATATAAATGTATTTTTCCACTAAAAGATTTGTTTGATGTTTCCTTGCCAGCAAATAAGCCCTATCAAATCCTATTGCCATATGAGTCCTAGAGGTGAATAAGAGAAAAAAAAATGGGGGGAAATTATTTCAAATTGAAAAGAAAAAAGTTTGATTCTGTTTTGGGATATTTCCTAGGGACATGATCTGGGGAGGGGATCTCAGCAGCGATGCGCTATGAAGCATAATAACATGACACAGAGAACTTAATTGAAGGCGGAAATAAATGGAAGTTTTCTTTTTTTGAATATCAATTGTAGCCTGCTCTGCTATACTTCAAAAAAACTCTTCAGAAAGTTTAACTGAACTCACTGTAGGACACACTTTGTGGATTTATTGTGTGTTTTGAAGTCACACTGTGAGCTATAGAATTAACCAAAACACAACTCTTCTTGAAAATGAGAGTTCAAGTTGGCAGAAAGTGCGGGGTAAAGACATGGATATGGGCCTAAAGCATCTATTTCTTTGTGATCTTTTGATATATCTCTCAAGTGCTTTTTAGTGGATTAGCTTTAGAATGCATCAGCCAACTCCTGCTCAATAATCCATTTTTCCAGCCCGGAATGTCTTAAATTGAGGAAGGACAAAGTCCCAGAGGTGGGGAGCAGGGGGACTTTGGCCGAGGACTTTGCATGAATCGATGAGCATGCATCCGCCTCCCTGTCCTGCCCCTTGTGCTCTGTGTACCCTCAGGAGGTCAGGACAGGCCTTTCTGAGAATGAGAATCTGTTCATTTGCTTTCCTACTGGATACTTGTCATCAGCATACAAACCAATGCGCTCTGCAGTGTGTCATCTTTCAGAACCTCCCCTGACCGCATGTTCCCTGGAGGGCTCGCTGTCTTCAGAGCCAGGCTTGTCTCCTCCTGCAGCCTCCACTGCTCTCCTAGTCACTCTGTAACCCACTCCCTCTGCCTGTGGCCCCCACCACGCCCCTCAAAGTGGTCAAGGTTGTCCTGTTGTCTAATTCCATGGAGCTTGGCTGTCTTCATTTTATTAGCCTCTTTTGGCCTCTCACCCCTGTGCACATCACTAGCATTCTGTGCCAAGGACGGAGCTGGCATCTCCAGGCTTGGAATAGAGCTACCAAAGCTCAGCCAGATGTCCAGAAGAGCCTCAGGACAAGGGGATACCCTGTAGCCTTGTGGTGGGAGCACAGCTGAGGCCCCCTTGGCCACCCTCTGCCACAACCAGGCAGAAAGCAGCTTTCGGACAGATTCGTTGTCTCAGATTTGATCTCAAAGAAAAACCAAGACCAGTATTTGTCCCAGGTTCTGCTTTTTTACAATTTCCTCCGAAATCCAGATACCTGTCAACACCTTGGAAAAACTGATTTCTCCCCAATTAGTAGTGTTGTGTGACTGTCATAAGCCCAGTACAAAAATGGCCTTCTTTGTTGGGGAGCTTCTTACCCTCCAGTGTTTTGCCCAATTTTTGTCCAAGGTGGCAACATAATTTAGTTCAGTTCTTGTTTATTTCCACCATCATCTATGCACCAAAATTTATGTATCTCAAGGAGGGACCATTCAGAGGATGCTTCCCACCGGTTCAAGTGACAGTGTCAGAACCAAAGCGCATATTGTAGGAAATCAAACAATGGCCTCCAAGTTCCATTTCTACCCAGGGATGAACAAATCAACATCAATCTTGGTAACACAACTGCCACTGATGGTGCCTTACTCTTCTCTCATGACATGGCACAATCGATAGCAAACATAAAATTTGTTCTTGTTTAAGGATTTATATCCACTAATATGGTAACATAGTAGTGGTTCCATAGTTCTAACCTGTTTGTCAATCCAGTTAATCTTTTACTATCTTGCAATCTGTTAATGAAACTGTTTTTCTTTGTTTTATAATTTCAACTTTTAGAGTCAGGGGTACATGTGCAGGTTTGTTACATAACTAAATTGCATGACACTGAGCTTTGGGGTGCAAATGATCCCATCACCCAGGTAGTGAGCTAAATACCTACTAAATAGGCAGTTTTTCAGCCCTTGCCTCGCTCCCTCTCTCCCTTCTCTGGTAGTCCCCAGTGTCTTTAGTTGCCATCTTTATTTATGTCCACATGCCCGACTGTGTGTTCTTAACTAAACATTTTGATTCATAGCTACCCATTCTACTTCCAGTAAACAGAAAGTTTTATTTGGTTAATGCTAACCAAATAGATTAAAAGGAAGTCATGAAAATTAGACATTGGCATTGATTTACTGACCATTTATTCCACTTGGATCTCCCACCTCTAGGTCAAGGAGAGCCTCTGGATGACTATGTGAATACCCAGGGGGCTTCACTGTTCAGTGTCACTAAGAAGCAGCTGGGGGCAGGAAGTATAGAAGAATGTGCAGCCAAATGTGAGGAGGACAAAGAATTCACCTGCAGGTATTTCCATTGTCGTTGCACCTACCCAGAAATCTGTAATTCAGATGGCAAGTAATTTACTCACAAATTTATTAACGACTTAAGAGGAAAGAGAAATTTATGGAGCCAGAGTTTGGAACTATATTTGCTCATAGTATGTGAAGCCACACTAACAGCTTCTTGTTAAGGTTTATTGGAGTCTTTGTTAGAAAAATACCCTAAAAGGAAGCTATTTGTTTTTACACCGGACACAAACATTAGCAGTTATTGTTCTGAGCTCCAGTTTTCAACATCATCATCAGTAAATGTTTGTTGAGGATCAGGTGAATGAAAGTGTCCTAGATAGATCTGAGCAATGACTTATAGCTACAAGATCCAGTGCCTGCCCTTTAGTATTTAAGGTGTAGTCAAAGAAACTGGATATAATGTTAAAAAAAAAAAAAAAAAAAGACAGCCCAAGTGAGGTACAGGCATAATCAATGCATGCTCTACCCAGATCCAGAAGAAAGAACAGTGCCTAAGGTTGAGGCAGCTAGAGAAGGCTCAGGGAGGAGGTGGGAACTGAGCTGGGTTTGGAGTTGAGAGAGCTCTTGACAAGCACCAGGAAGGCAGGGGACGATGCGGCCCTGCACCTTCTGAGGGGGACCATTAAGAGATCAAGTTGACTAAAGCAGAGACTTTGTGTAGGTGATGGGCTTGGGAAGGTAGCTATGGATTCCAGACTGAGCACCCATAGCAGGACCACGGGATGGAGATGGGAGGGGTCAGGGGCCAGGGCGGGGTGGAATGTGGAGCAGAGGTTCAGGGGAACTGATCAGAGTTGGGAGGTCACGGAGACGGACTATCTTGGCGAATGGGTTCAAGCAACCAGAGTTGCTTCTTTCCAACCCAAAAACAAAAATTAAGAAGATGAGTGAAGAAGAAGTAAAGCAATTGAAACAGGAAGAAAGAGAAAATTATGAGGGAGGGAAGGTAAGGGCAGATAAGATTTGCTGCCACGTTGGTGTATTTTGTTCAGTACTTCATCGATGCCATGCCCAAATAACTGAAAGAGGCAGCAATTCTGAGCTCTCTGGTCCCTCAAGATATTCAATGATCTTTAGCATGTCTCACTTATTAATAAACATTTGTTTTCTTTAAATAAAGAAAAATACTTATTGGATGTCGTGCTTCGTTCTGCAGGGCATTCCAATATCACAGTAAAGAGCAACAATGTGTGATAATGGCTGAAAACAGGAAGTCCTCCATAATCATTAGGATGAGAGATGTAGTTTTATTTGAAAAGAAAGGTGAGTACATTTTCTTCCTCCTCCTCCTACTGTCCTCCCCATCCTCCCACTCTTCCTCTTTCTCTATTCTATCTTTAATTTATGAGACCAGAGGAGGAAGGCACTATGGTTTTATAAAACTGAATTCTGAGTTAGGACAGGATTTGATTACTAACTAACCATGTCAGCTTGAGTATATTACTTCACCTCTTAGATTTAATTTTTTTTTGGTTCAAAGAATGAAAGGATTCGATTTACAAAATCACTTCTACCTCTATGACCCTGAAAATAAGATTTTTAAAATATTATTTTATATTTAACAAGGAGATGAGAAGTCTAAGCATTCCTTTTGGTCTTGGCTTCTTATTCTGCAGGGTGACCATGGTCCTTGGGCCCTAACATCTGGACGAAGCCTTGTAAAACAGAAATACTGAGGTGTTTTAATCCTCAGAAACATTTAGATTGGGACACAAATCTTATTTTTACTCTTAAATTTTTCACATTTTGGGGACATGGTCTATATTTTTCTCAGATTTCTGAAATGTTGTCTTTTAAAAATGTGTAAAAGTTACAGTTCCTTTTCTATAGTTTATTTTAAAATGTGGGTCAATAGTCCCACTGCTTAGAATAAGAGGCAGACAGGATTTCAATAGAAATTGCATGCCTTTTTAGATGTGCAAATGTTTCATTAAGCATTTCCCATCAAGTATGCTCCCATTAAGCATATCCCATCAAGTATAAATATTTGAAGGGATGTATGACACTTTAAAAACTGTTTCCTCTACTGTGTTGGTGGCCAGGTATTAAGACCATTAATAAGAACAATTTAGCTCTCCAAACATTCTGCATTCCAGGTGTTAAAGAGGACTGGAAACACCTTAGTTCTTGTATTCTTGAGGATGATTTGCCATATTGTGTCTAGTATTACGGCAAAGCTCTAAGTAGCATTTTAAATAGTATTTATTTGGGTTGGAATTATTTCTATGCATTGACTCATCTTCCTGGGTTTCATTAGCTGTACGCATTGTACTTTCTTCCTTACCACTATTTATCTCAAATTCTTGAGATTACAGTGCAGATTAAATCTAAACTTTATCTGGTGAAGTTATTAGTTCTTACAAGTAGCAAGCAAATGGTAAACTAAATAGGATCACCTAATTGTACCAGATTAAAAAAAAAAAACAAAAAAAACCCTGATTCTCCTGGTTCTCTCTACAAAATGCTAACATTTAAATATGTCATTTGTAAATTGTTAACCAGAAGGAACATGGGAATGACTGTAGGTTGAGTTTGAAGTCTGAAGTTTGAAGGCTTAGTTTGCTTGTTTTCAAAGTGACAGAAGGGAGCAAAAGGTTATATAAACTCTGGTGGGTACATACAAAAAAAAAAAGAAGTGAAAAGTCAAAAGTCAGTCATTTTTTGGTCCTTGTTTCTTTGCTGTGGGATATTGACCTGCTACTAACTTACCTGCCAGGGTTTTGCCAGGAACAGTCAGTGTTAGATCACATTTACTTCTGCCACTTGCCACCAGCCACACTGCCTTCACCAAGTCCAAGACCCTATCACCACTGGTTGGGGCTACTTGTAGCTGTACACATGATCTCTAAGAAATGTAACTTCCCTGTTTAAAGCCCTTCCTAGTGCCCTTAAAATAAGACCCAAAGACTTCCCAAATGTGCTAGGGCCCAGCATTATTTAAGTAACCCCCAGCTGCTGTTTGCTTGGCTTGCTAAACTTTTCTACACTGGCCTTACTTCTGTTCCTTCACCACCCCAAGCACACACCCTCCTGCCAGGGACCCTCTTCACCTTTGTCCTGCTGTGCCAGCTCCTTCTTATCTCCTAGGTGTCAGCTCAATCATCACGTCCTTTGCAAATCTTCCTTGACCCCTAGACCTCCCTTTCACAAAGTACCTTGAGTTTACACTTTTGATGAGTGTCTTATGTCTACGGTAATACTATGTCCCAATGAAGATGTACTTGCAATCATAATACGTAGTATTGGGTTAAAAGCATTAGTTTGCTGTAGGTATGTTAGGAGTACTCTCCCCATGTGATCGATCAATTAATTAAAAAACGGCTAAAGTGAGTAACCTTAAATGATGGTGCAAATATACCTTAAACATTGTATATTTTCATTGAAAACACAAGTGTACTTGCCACCTTTTGATGTAGAGCAGAGGCTTTTCTTCTACGAATATGGGGTCACCAGTAGAAGGTCTCTGGTGCATTTCCTGCATAAACTATGCTCTAGTGCAACATCTACAATAATTACTTTCCTTATTTTTGAAGTGGACCATATCTCGACATTTATTTTTTTTGTTGTTGTTTTGTTTGAGACGGAGTCTCGCTCTGTCGCCCAGGCTGGAGTGCAGTGGCGCCATCTCGGCTCACTGCAAGCTCCGCCTCCCGGGTTCACGCCATTCTCCTGCCTCAGCCTCCCGAGTAGCTGGGATTACAGGCGCCCGCTACCACGCCCGGCTAATTTTTTTTTGTATTTTTAGTAGAGACGGGGTTTCACCGTGTTAGCCAGGATGGTCTCGATCTCCTGACCTCGTGATCCGCCCGCCTCGGCCTCCCAAAGTGCTGGGATTACAGGCGTGAGCCACCGCGCCCGGCCTATCTCGACATTTATTAATCAATCTGAATGTGTAAAACCTTTAACCTTTAGATTTTTATGAATTCCTCCTCAAGCTTTATAGTCAACTCTATGAGTGGATTGCCCTCTGTGGATTTGATAGCAATTTTTTTAAATGATTCATGTTTCAACTTGTTAAAAACATTTAATTTAGTTAAAAACCAAACAAAAAAGAGCTTTGTTTCTTTTCACATTCATTTCTCAGTTTAGATCATCTTTAATTAAATATAAATGTAAGAAAGTTGGAAAATGCAAAGAAATGACTCGTTGTAAGCACATAACTCACGTGGGGGGAACAGACATCAGTGGGCACACTAGCAAACACCTGCCAGCTGCATGTGGACCCAGGTGGGCACCGGACTGTTTTAAACACAGGAGAGGGCCCATTGTCTAACTGGTGAGTTGGTTGAGTGGAAGCTGGTTGAGAACTTTTACTGCAAACCATTTACAGTAGACCACAATTTTATAGCCCTGTTTGGCACTTTTTCATATCACTGAGAGCCTGAAGAAGTAGAAGTGGGTTGGATCTCTTTCAGCCTCTGAAAAGCCTGCCATTCCCCCATCTAAAAAGCCCTTTCCCCATTCTGTCACTCTGTCTTATCATGTATGTAATATGTATCATCATTAAGTGATCTCATTTTATATTGTTTCCTTGAATATTTCCTGTAACCCCCCTGCCTGATTCCACTAGAATGTAAGCTCCATGACGGCCAAGCCTCTGGCTGCACTGTGCCCCGTGTGTCCCCAGCATCCTGGTGGGGCTCGATACACAGAGAGCTCATAAGTAGCATTTGAATACATGAATCAAAGTATGGAATGGCTCAGTTTACTGCAGCCTTTTTGCAGATGCAAAAGATGATCTTTTAGAAAGCAGAAACAGGGGGTCTAGTGCATGAGATCTTTTTCTCAACATGACTATGCTGTGCAGACCTTCATGTGGTGTCTTGTGAAAGACTTAGACCACTGTGTGGACTTCCCTTCAGTGTATCTCTCAGAGTGCAAGACTGGGAATGGAAAGAACTACAGAGGGACGATGTCCAAAACAAAAAATGGCATCACCTGTCAAAAATGGAGTTCCACTTCTCCCCACAGACCTAGGTAAGACTTTCCCTTTCATCTTTGTGTTCATCTACCGTAAAGTTGTCCCTCTGTGTCTGTGAGGGATTGGTTCCAGGACCCCTGTGGCTACCAAAATCCATGCTTCTCAAGTCCCTTATATAAAATGGTGCAGTATTTGCATATAACCTACATACCTTCTCTTGTATAATCCCTAATATAATGTAAATGCTATGTAATCGTTGTTATACTGTATTGTTTTTATTTGTGTTATGTTTTATTGTCATATTGTTATTTTCTGTCATCTTTTTCAAGTCTTTTCCATCCACAGTTGGTTGAATTTGTGGATCTGGAACCCACGGATACAGAGGGCCAACTGTATTTAGGATAATTTCATCACTTTTAATTCAAATCAGAATATGTGAATAAGCAGATAGAAAGAATCTTTCTGATGTCGATATTCAACTATTTTTGGCACCATAGTCGAACATGGTTGCTTTCTATTTTTTCTTGGGTATGGAGGTTTCTTGAAGACCTAGAACATAGAAGAATGCCTAGTTAAAAAAAAATCAATGAAACTATGAGTTTTAGGCCAAATCTGAGAAAAGATCAAAGATGACTATGTTTCGGACTGAAGTAAGCATATCAAGTTAGAACTCTCATCACATGTTCGACTCAAATTGTGGAGCAAAAGAGTAAATAAAATATAAAAATGAAAATGAAGATACGTGAAATTCAAATGTCACAACTTGCCTATTATTTATTTTAGTGCATTTTTTTGTACTTTTCCCAGTTTGGTGTTAGGTGGCATTAAGTTCTCAGTAATGACGCTTATCAAATAGGAACTTAGTGCTTGTTACTCACCTTTATCCATTCCCCCAACACTCAACAAATTGCCTTTGCTATATCCCTATGAGATGAGCAGATCAAATATTCCCCGTGAGTTAATGAAAACTGATTCAACCAAATGGCAAAGTCAGAGACTATTGGGGGCCATGGAGACACTCTGGGCCATTTTTATGAGGTAGTCTAGGCTCATCTTTATGAGAGAACTGAGATCTCGGGGGGTGGGGGTTATCCCAAATAGGTTCACAGAAGAACCAGAAATAAAACCTGCCTTTCTAGACTGTAAGTCTTGTGATTTTCATCTAAATGGTTGTCTCTATACAGCAACTCATCTCTAGAACTGAAAATAAGCTTAAATCCCTCCTCCATCCCCAATAATTCAAGCTGCATTTCAGAGAAAACCAGGACTTTGGAATCAGACAGATCAACTTTGAATTCTTGATCTGCTTCTTCATAGCTATTTACACTTAGGCAAGTTTTGTTTTGTTTTGTTTTACGTTGCCACTCAGTTTTCTCATCTGTAAAATAGGGATAATAACACCTTCCTCAAATGGTTTTATTAGGACTAAAAGAGAGAATGTGTGGAAAGATGTTAGTGGAATTCCTGGCAGATAGTTCACATGGACAAAATGGTATTAACTACAAAAATTTTTACAGAGAAAACGGTAACTGACAAAAGCAGGTGTTTGGAATGAATTAAGACCATGGCAGGCTTTTGAGGCCTTTATATTTCTCCTGACTGTGCAATAAAAATATTTTGGCTCTCTGTCTAAGACTTGGCTGTCACAGTAGCAATGGTAATATTAGCTACTGTGCCAGAAGCAGCCTATCAATAGAGAAATTGAAAATCTGACCACACAAATGCTGCAGCACCCAGCTGAAATGCATTTGGATGACAATCTCAGATGGGAATCGAGAGCATCTCCTTCTGCCTTGCTAATAGCAAGTTGATTTTTAGAATATAGTCTAAGTGCTTCTTTTCCATCCTCCCCAGATTCTCACCTGCTACACACCCCTCAGAGGGACTGGAGGAGAACTACTGCAGGAATCCAGACAATGATCCACAGGGGCCCTGGTGCTATACTACTGATCCAGAAAAGAGATATGACTACTGCGACATTCTTGAGTGTGAAGGTCAGGAGTGGCTCTAGAAAATGTTTTCATTTCTGCCCTTCACCTGTAAAATAATTTGTTGTAAAGCCCCTTCCCACAGGGATGTTATTAATAATTGAGTAACGTATTCACCTCTTGGAAAGAAGCAAAACCCCAGAATTAACCTGAATTTTTTTTTTTTTTTTCTGAGACAGAGTTTTGCTCTCGTTGCCCAGGCTAGAGTGCAACGGTGCAATCTCAGCTCACCACAGCCTCCGCCTCCGGGTTCAAGAGATTCTGCTACCTCAGCCTCCCAAGTAGCTGGGATTACAGGCATGTGCCACCATGCCTGGCTAATTTTATATTTTTAGTAGAGACAGGGTTTCTCCATGTAGGTCAGGCTGGTCTTGAACTCTCGACCTCAGGTGATCCGCCTGCCTCAGCCTCCCAAAGTGCTGGGATTACAGGCATGAGCCACCATGCCCAGCAGACCTGAATTATTTTTATTAAAATGTTACATCAACATGTACAAATATAAAACTACATCTAAACTCTAAGTACAAACTTCTTATGCTTGCAACTCTTACACAGTGTTAACCCCAAGACAGATTTGCAATTAAGTAGTTAAAATAAAACAACAAAATCAATAAAAATCAAATAAACAATATATATTTAATGTGGTAGACTTTGCTGTTTTGCTGAAGCTAAGCAAGGAACCAGTTTTTAAATCAGCAATCCATTATTTGAATGGACTGAGCAATTTAATAGTGCACCTCAAAGGTCAATGCTAAAAAAATTAAAAAAAAAATCCTACTGAAAAAACTGTCATCGTTTCACATTTCTGGCTATATTAGTGCAAAAGGGAATAAATAAAGGTGAGATTTGTGTGACAGTGTGGATATGGTACTGTGTGACAACTCAGTTCTCCCATCACTTCCACCTGTTCGAATCACGGGGATCCTTTATTTGTATACCATGTTATAGGTATTTGCCCTTAAGCACCACCAATGCATCACTTTTATATTAAGTCTGCCCGTTTTCCTTAGTACTCCATAAAATTTAAGTCACATATTACTCTGCCTCACCATGTTACTTCAATAATTCTGAATCAAAGTTTAAGTTTGTGAATAATTTTGCAAAAAAGAACCAATCATGCTTCTCAACAACATAAAAAGAGAAGCGCTGTCACTTCAGGTGAATATTGTTCTCCGTGAGGCCACGAGCATAAACAAAAACTCCAGACTAAAACCCTGAGATGGTGCCAGGTCATTCAGCAGTCAGCGGAATGATCAGAATAATTTCATACAAAGTTTTAAAGATCATTATTGAAATGAAGATGCCAAATATTGAAAACTCCTAATGGAGAACGTAGACTCCTGGGAATATATGCACCCTTGGCTCCCCACTGGCCTGTGCATCCCGGTCTAAGAACATGGCATCATGGAAATTCTGAACTTGGTCATGACTACAATAGTTGAGGGAGTATTGACTAAAATATGTGAATGTTACGGTTTAAAAGGAAAATGACATTTGGATTATGCTAGAAAATCCTGAGTCCTTATTGCCAATTTTATTGCCAAGTGCCTGTTGTGAATTACATCGGAATGAGAGGCAAGTCGCACTTAAGTGAGTAGGATTCTGGTTTTTACTCTCTATTTTGCTTCATCCATTTCAGTTTTCTTCTTCCTCTCTGTCCTTCCTTCCCACTCTGTCCAGAGGAATGTATGCATTGCAGTGGAGAAAACTATGACGGCAAAATTTCCAAGACCATGTCTGGACTGGAATGCCAGGCCTGGGACTCTCAGAGCCCACACGCTCATGGATACATTCCTTCCAAGTAAGTCTCACTGGGAAAAACATTCCATGTTTAAGGCTCTGCAGCTCTATCAGACATTTGCTGTCATTTAGATATTTTAGCATTCCTCAAGAAGTGAACGCCTGATGTTTTTAATTTCAAAGCTAACCTCCTCCCACAATATTGCAAGTGAAATACGCATTCTTGCTGCTCAAAATATGGTCCATGGGTCAGCAGCAGGGATGTTTTTTGAGAGTTTGTTAGAAATCCAGAATGTCACACCCTCTGAATCTGATTTGAATAATAACCAGATCCTCAGCTGATGTGCACACACATTCAAACACTAATGTCAGTAATGAATACATTAACATCTGTCTTCAGAAATACACACACACATGTTGCTGGTGTATTTTCCAAATATTTTCCTTTTCTCTTTACTCCTTGTCTTTCTTTTCCCTTTGTACCAATGAGATTCAAGTCTCCTAACCTTTGACCTATGAGCAGACGTCATGGATTTTTGAATCCCTGATGTTTTATGTATATTTACATCAATGTGTTTTTCTGGAATGAGGATTCATAACTTCCATCAGATTCTCTAAGGGGACCATGAATTTAAAATAAGAATAAGCTTCTTGCTCTAGAAAGTCATGATGGTTCCTAGAATAAGGTTTCGTGAGTATTCTATTTCACATTAATTGTGCTGGAAAACACCTCCCATTCCACAGTCGCTTCTGGTCTTCCTCTTCATTCTGTGATGACTACAGGGCCATACCAGGGCTTTCAAGAATGCAGAAGTGAGGCTGAGCCACAGATTCCATGGTGGAAAGCAGCTCTATTGAATTTGTACACCTCCCATTCCAAATAGCTAGCTTAAAACACAGCAGCTGCCATTTTCCTTCAAAGGAGAAATACAGGAAAGGCCTAAGGGTCCAAAACTGGGTAAAGGCACTTCCAGGAAACCAGAAGGAGAAGAGGATTGCTTAAGAAGCTGCTGGCTCCTCTTTCCATCCTGGTAAGCATTTACAATCAGAGAGGGAATGAATAAACGCAGAGGGCCACCAGGCATGGAGTGCATCCAACAGCCCTGGCCACTGGGCCCCACTGAGGAAGGATCCAGCCCCATACTGCATGGTGAGACCCTTGCAAGAGCACAGCTTCTCCTCTTGGTTTTTCTAAGCTTCAAGGCTGGTGGGAGCAGAGCCTGGTAGACCAGAAGGACCATTCCTTTAAGCTATGAAGATGTACATCTCTTGGCTCTGTTAGGTACTAGATGAGTATCTTTAGGCAGGGAGCACTTTGCATTTTAAAGACTGCTATTATTTGTGGTTGAATAACTGGAATTTGCTTACATCAATTTTCCAGATGGCCAAAATGATAAGGTCACTGATTCTGTTGAGTGATTTTTACACATGTAAACTATTAGAAAAACAGTGCTTGGCAGCTGGGCATGGTGGCACATGCCTGTAGTCCTAGTTACTTAAAGGGCTGAAGCGGGAGGATTGCTTGAGTGAGTTCAAGGAGTTCAAGGCAAGCCTGGGCAATAAGTGGGACCCTGTCTCTAAAAACAAACAAAAAAAAGAAAGTCCTTGGAATACGGGGCCAACCTTGTTTCCTAGTTGCCATCTCTGAACACAGCCTTCATCCGATTACCTCCTCCATGCCCGACTGTGCCTAGCACACAGCGGGTGCTCAATGTTTGCTCTTGGAAAAGAGTCTCATCCATGAACGTAAATGTTCAGTGCTACTAAAATCTTTCTTGTCCATTCAGATTTCCAAACAAGAACCTGAAGAAGAATTACTGTCGTAACCCCGATGGGGAGCTGCGGCCTTGGTGTTTCACCACTGACCCCAACAAGCGCTGGGAACTTTGCGACATCCCCCGCTGCAGTGAGTATGATGCACACCCAGATTCCAGGATTTGGACCTGCCCTGTTCTTGAAATCAAAAGAAAACATGTGTCAGTGCCTGAGTGCAGCCTCTGAAAAGTGACCTACAAGTCCTATGGGATGTTATTGGTCTTTATTTTATTGCTGGTTTAAAACAGTTATGGTTATTGGTTACTGTGGGTGATTGATCAGAGCGTCCATTTATCACATTTTTCTTTCTTTGCAACTGAAACTTCTGCCTCAGGAGTTCACTGAAATGTAGGCTTTGGGTGTTGTTCATCCTATTCTCTCTGTGCTAAAGGGAAATCAGACCCATGCTCTCTGACACATGGATTTCATTTTCAACCAGAGTTCTAATAGTTGTTTTGTAAACAAAGAGTGTCTTTGTTTACAATGTTCAGGTCTGTGGGTGTCCAGTTTTTCCACCTTGGGGAGCAGAGGGTGAGTGGTGGGGGTGGGGAAGAGTTCAAGAGGAGAAGATGAAATGGCAGACCTAGTAGAAATGATGTGGAGTAAACAATTTTATCATATTTTCCTCTCTGAGAATTTGAAGCAAAGGATTACACACTAAGACAAATACAGGCATGAAAGGTTAAAAAGGATTCAGTGAGGGTTGGCCTCCCCTCCTTTCCTCTGACATGTGTCCTTTGAAAGCGGAAGTTCCTCAGGCATTCTCCCTTTTTATGAATATTAATTTCTCTTTTTTTTCAGTTTCTCTTTTTGTCATCTTTTTTCCTCAAGAATATCTTGATTTCTGGATGCACACACTTTTCCTTGGAGGTGTTTTTTGCCTTCTTTCCATGGACTCTTTCCCGGTTGTTTGGCTTTTATGGCATGTTGGGTGCCATTCAGTCATGTCTACTCAGTGAATAATTTATTCTTCAGGAAAGAGAGTGGACCTTTGGTGTATGTGAGAATTCGGGGTGTGAGGTGACACGTGTTGATACTTACCAGGTAGGAAGAACTGAGCCAAGAGAACATAGAAAGAAGCATCTACCCAAGGGTCTTTCTCTGAAGGAGTTCCTTGTGAAAGGGTCTCACAGGCATAGATGCTACTAAATTGATTTCATCTGAAAACATGAAACAATTCTCAAGTGCCAAATTCCAAGAGAGGCTGAGCAGAAGCCAAGACAGGCCAGAGCACCCCGCAGCCATCCTCCTTAACATCCATCTGTGCATTCTCTATTTTAAAATTATTCATTGTAGGGCTGGGCACGGTGGCTCACGCCTGTAATCCCAGCACTTCGGGAGGCCGAGGTGGGCGGATCACGAGGTCAGGAGTTCAAGACCAACCTGGCCAATATGATGAAACCCCACCTCTACTAAAAATACAAAAAAAATAGCCAGGTGTGGTGACACGCACCTGTAGTCTGAGCTACTCGGGAGGCTGAGGCAGGAGAATGACTTGAACCCGCGAGGCAGAGGCTGCAGTGAGCTGAGATCGTGCCACTGACTCCAGCCTGGGCGACAGAGCGACACTCCGTCTCAAAAAATATATATATTCATTGTAATTTATTTTGCCCATTCAAGCAACACCTCCACCATCTTCTGGTCCCACCTACCAGTGTCTGAAGGGAACAGGTGAAAACTATCGCGGGAATGTGGCTGTTACCGTGTCCGGGCACACCTGTCAGCACTGGAGTGCACAGACCCCTCACACACATAACAGGACACCAGAAAACTTTCCCTGCAAGTAAGTCCCCTCCGGTCTCATTCTGCTGCTATGGAATGTGAAATCCCATTGACTTTGCCTTAGTTTTAGTTACTGTAGGAACGCAGGATAAAGTATTCTGGAAGAAAAACTGATCTAGTCATAAGTAAAGGAAATGAACTTTAGCACGTTTTTTCCCGTAACGGTTGTTCTCAAAGCGTGGTTCCCTAGACTTTTTTCTTTTTGGAAAGCTAAACTCACAATCACTTCTTTTTGAGAAATTTGGATGAAAACTACTGCCGCAATCCTGACGGAAAAAGGGCCCCATGGTGCCATACAACCAACAGCCAAGTGCGGTGGGAGTACTGTAAGATACCGTCCTGTGACTCCTCCCTAGTATCCACGGAACAGTTGGCTCCCACAGGTAAGCAAGGGTATGGGAGCTTACTGAGGGCCCAAGTTTTCTCCTTATTTTTGTATACCAGTGGCGTCATCACAATATACAGTAGCTTTGTAAGTTTAATGCTATTGTGGTCAGAAAGCGTGCCCTTATGATTTCAGTTTTTTTAGATTTGTTGAGGTTTGTTTTATGGTTCAGAATATAGTCATCTTGGTGAATGTTTCATGTGCTCTTGAAAAGGATGTGTCTTCTGCGGTTGTTGGGTGGGGTGTCCCCTCAAGGTCATTTAGGTGAAGTTGGTTGCTGGTGTTCTTCTGTATCCTTACTGATTGTCTGTCTCTTCCTTCATTGACTACTGTGGATTAATGGTGATGTGTCCAACCTTAACTGTAAATTAGTCTATTTCTCTTTTAGATCGTAACTCTGTTTTGTATATTTTGAAGCTCTGTTGCTAGGCACATATGTATTTAGGATGGTTATGTCTTCTAGATGAAAGGACCCCTTTATCTTTATGTAATGTTTCTTCTTACCTCTGGGAATATTTCTTCCTCTGAAGTTCTGAACTCTCTTTATGGTGATATAAATACAGTCTCACAGCTCTATTTTCACTAGTATTTGTATGATATATCTTTTAAATTTGTATGATATATCTTTTAAATTTATCTGAGCTTTTAAATTGAGATGTTCAAACCATTTGCATTAATGCAATTGTTAATAGAGTTGAATTTACATCTACCATCAAGTTAGTTATTTCTCTTTGTCCCATTTAAACTTTGTTCCTTTTTTCATCTTTTTCTGCCTTCATTTAGATTGAGTTTATCTCCACTACTCACTTACTAAATTAATTTTTAATGGTTTTAGTATTTTCCACAATGTTTATAATATACATTTTTGACTTTTCACATTCCACCTTCAAATGATATCATTCTACTTGACATATAAATCCTTACATCATCGCAGTTCTACTTCCTCCCTCCCAAAATGCTATACTATTACTCTTTGTAATAGAAGCTTACTTCTACTATGTCACAGATCTCACAATACACTGACACTATTTTTGCCCTAATAGTTGTGTTTTAAAGTGATCAAGAATAAAACTATTTTAAATATTTTCTTTCTTTATTTATTTTACCATTTCTGGTGCTTCTCATCTACTGGGGTAGATCTCAATTTCCATCTGGTGTCAGTTTCTTTCTGTGAAAAACAACTTTTAGCATTTTTTGTAGCACAGGTCTGCTACTGCTGAAGTCTTTCAGATTTTGAGTGTCTGAAAAAGTATTTTGCCTTCAGTTTTTAAAAGTAATTTTGCTGAATGTAGATACTGGGTTGAGAGTTTCATTCCTTGCAACACTTTAATGATGATGTTCCATTATCTTCTGTTTTAAATAGTTTGACTAGTATCTGATCTTTGTTCCTATGTTTTCAATAGGTCATTTTTCTCTGACTACCTTTAAGATTTTCTCATCTTTGTTTTTCAACAGTTCGACTACGATGTGTTTATTATTAATTTCTTTGTGTTTAATCTGCTTGAGGTATTCTGAGTTCCTAGATTTGTAGATTGTTGATTTTTTTCTTTTCTCTTTTTTCTTTCTCTTTTTTCTTTTCTTTTTTTTTTTTTTTTTTTGAGATGGAGCCTCACTCTGTCACCCAGACTGGAGTGCAGTGGCGCAATCTCGGCTCACTGCAACCTCCACCTCCCAGGTTCAAGTGATTCTCCTGCTTCAGCCTCCTGAGGAGCTGGGACTACAAGCATATGCCACCAGGCCCAGCTAATTTTTGTATTTTTGGTAGAGACAGAGGTTCGCCATGTTGGCCAGACTGGTCTCAAACTTCTGACCTCAGACGGTCCATCACCTTGGCCTTCCAAAGTGCTGACAGTACAGGTGTGAGCAACCGTGCCCAGCCTAGATTGTTGATTTTCATTGTCCTTGTAAAATTCATAGCCATTATCTGTTCAAACGTTTCCTTTTGCACTTTTCTCTCTCTGTATTTTCCTTTTGGGACTCTAAGTACCACGTGTTTGGGATTCTAAGTACCGACAACATTCATGTTGTTTCATAAATCTTGTAAGCTTGTTCTCTTTTTTTTTTCAGTAACTCTTTTTCATTCTTTGTGTTGGTTTGGATAAGTTCTGGTAACCTATTTCCAAGTTTATGGATTATTTTTTCAGTTGTGTCTAGTCATCTCCTCAGCCCATTGAGAGAATTCTTCATCTCTGATATTATGACTTTTTTTCTAGCATTTTCATGTTACTCTTTTCTATAGTTTCCATCTCTTTGCTGAAATTCTCTACCTATCCATGCATACTGTCCACCGTTACAGCAAGATCCTTTAACATATTAACATAGGTATCACACAATCCAAATCTGATAGTTTCCAGATGGCATCTTCTCTAAGTCTGGCTCTCTGGATTGCTTTATTATTCAACAGTGGCTTTTTGTTCCCCCTTGGGTTTTTTGGTGTGTCTTATACTTCTTTAATCAAACACTAGACATTATAAATAGAAGAACAGTAGAGGTTACAGTAAATATTATTTATACTTTGAAATGGACACCCTTGTCTTGCAAATATATATCATGGATAATTGAGTCAATGTAGTCGCTAGTTTAACTGAATTGGGATTTGTGATTGCTAGTTTTACCTTAAGTGCACCACAGATATAAATTCCTCCAGTGATGTGCTGCTGCTATCTTTTACTTAGAGTGGGGCCTGGGGTGCTGAAGAGTTTTCTCCGTGTTCCTATCCATTCCCAGATTTCAGCAGTCACTGCATGCCTGCACTACAGAGGAGATATCTTCATACACATAATCTAACCCCATTGACACTCGGCTGTTTCTTGTTACTGAATGCTCACTTTTTGGTGGACGTAGGAGAATACTTATCTCCCTGGTCTACCTCCCTCTTAGGCCAGTTGAGCACAGCTCGGCTTTGAAAGTAGTGATTTTTCAGTGTTCTTGTGCCTCCTTCTGATGGAACTTGTACCTGTGGTGGGTTTGGAAAGAAAGAGTAGTAGGCTTCTGCTTCATTGCAATGCAGGATGTTGGGCACAAGAGGATTCCCTGTAACTTCTCCAAGGGAATAAGATTTTTGCCTCCACCACTCTCTGAGAAGCTGTGGATCTTTGCCTGCAGTCCTAGATGCAGGACCATCTCCTGCCCTATCACCCAGAAGCTTTGGTCTTTGGCTTTGTTTGAGGAAGGATCTAGAGAAATGTGCAAAGCTTTCATGTCTGCCCCCCACTGACAGCCACTCACCACCCACAGCCTGCACTGCCGAATGCATCCTCCTCTCATCTGCCCTCGTGTTCTCATGAACACTCAGTAGGGACCCATAAAAAAGAGCTTGCACATAAGTGCAATTTCCAATTATAAGTACTCTATCTGTTCTTTCCCACCCAGGTTTTAAATGAAATATTACTAGGAACTTATTAATGTTCTAAAATGCTATAAATCTATTTTTATGTTAATCTGTCTGCTAATACAGAAAAGAGAACAGTCATAATTCTCAGAGGCTACTGTACTGTTTTTGTCATAAATTGCTTCATGCTTCTTTGTTTTCAGTAATTGTTAAGCTTGATTTCTTTTATTTCAATTTCAGCACCACCTGAGCTAACCCCTGTGGTCCAGGACTGCTACCATGGTGATGGACAGAGCTACCGAGGCACATCCTCCACCACCACCACAGGAAAGAAGTGTCAGTCTTGGTCATCTATGACACCACACCGGCACCAGAAGACCCCAGAAAACTACCCAAATGCGTATGTCTTTGATTTTTACTGTAAGAGGGGCATCAGCCAACTGAAATTTCTGTTAAAAGAGCCATGCTTCATGCTTCAAGCCAACTTCCTAGGACCAAGTTTCTCTTAGACCCAGAATGTGTAGAAAAATGTCTCAAGAATCTTGCTTTTGAAGAAAGGGCCTGCGAGAAGAGAAATTTTAGGCTGGCTATTTTTCCTGAGTAGTTTTATGGATGCAGGAGGACATCTGGAGGTGATGAGGTCACATTAATTGAAAGCTCAGGAGTACATATGAGCAAATGCTTAGAAACAGTACAATTCCACAATGCCCACTAAATATCAGTGCAATATTTCTACCATAGAAATCTATCATTTTAACCTCCAACCCCTGAAATGAAAGTTGAATTTGCTATTTTTGTCTTGGGTCACAAGTAAACATACTTTATATATATAAGTATGAATATATATACACACATATATATGTATACGTATGTGTGCATATATAAATACACACATATATGAGATATACAAGTATACATATATAGTGTGTATATATATGTACACATATATGTGTGTATATTAGAATATATATAACATAAATATGTGTATATATATATTCTGACCTGTATAAACACAGTGGATCCTGAGCACCAGTGGTCTGAAAGGATAAGGGTTGCTGGGACATGAAGAACAAAAGCAGGATACACAGATGCTGAAAAGCGAAAGAGGCCGTTAGATGAACAGAAAAGCAGGTCTAACAAGGACAGCTTTTCTTCCATAAATGAGTATACAATATATGGAAAAAACTATTTTTACATATTGGAGAACAGATAAACTGAGATAATTTAGAAAGGGAATCAAATGAGATCAACCCAATAACTACCTTGGCTTTGTTCCTGGAGACTCTTCCTGGGCTGAAGAACAAGGAGATAGAGCCCAAGCCGACCACAGCAGTCTTGCTGAACTGAGGAAGGAGACTGGAGTTGGGATTACTAAAACAGCTGAGATTTTCTAGGCTAGGTAATAACATGAAAGGAAACATTGTGGAGGAAAGCAGCTCCAGGAATATCCATAGAAAAGTCCTCAAGTCTTTGGCTAAATAGAAAGCTGCATATGCACAGGGAGAGGTTCCAGAGAGAAAATAGGATAAAGAACAGCTACTGGGGAAAGAAAAACTGCAGGGGAACAGTGAGCTCAGTGGAGATGCCAGAGCTCACATAGCACTGGGGGACATTTGAGTTCTGACCAGCCTGAGGAGAGACCTCGCTGAACATCTTGGGCATTCAGTAGTCACCACATAAAGCCAAACTTTGGGAGTAGGATTAGTGTATTCCTATAATAAAGGCCACTCCAGAAACAGCATAGTAAAGCTGAAAAGCAAGTCTAAAAAAATCAACACGATCTCCAAGTAAATTAACTGATTGCCACAAGAAAATTCAACCCTCTTTAGAGGCAAACAACAAAATCAAGTTGCTCAGTTATGTGGCATCCACAATGTGTGACCTAAATTTATAACTTTACCAGACATACAAAAAGCATTTAGTGTGATCCATAACCAGGAGAAAAAGCACTCAATACAAATAAACCGCAAAATGAAGAAATTGGCAAGAAGATTTGAAATATATATATATCATAATTGTGTTCAAGGATTTAAAGAAAACATGAACATGGAAGAAACAAATGGATAATATCAAAAGAGAAAAATTATAAAATAACCAAATAGAAATTAAATAACTAAAAAAGTGTAAGTTTAATGAAAAATGTACTGGCTACCCTTACCATCAGGTTAGACATTACAGAAGAAAAAGTTAACTAGAAAATAATTCAATAGAAGTGATACAAACTGCAGCACACACATACAAAGACTGAAAAGATAAAGAAACAGAGCCTCAAGAATATCTATGAAAATATCAAAAGATTTCATATATGTGTAAAGCAAGTCACAAGAGAGGAAAGAGATATTGGGACAGAAAAAAATACTTGAAGCAACAAGAAAAATCTTATTAGAAGCCAGAAGAAGAAAATAAATGTTTACACAGAAGAATAGTGGTAAAAATGACTGATGCCTTCTCGTCAGAAACTATGCTGGTCAGAAACAATGAAATAACACCTTTAAAGTGATAGAAAAAAATAAAAAAGATTAACATAGAATGTTATATCCAGCAAAAATATCCCTTGAAAGTGAATGTTATATAAATACATATTCTGCCTCCCCCAAAATAAACAAAACACTAAGAGAATATTTCATTACTAGGCTTATATAATAAAAGATGTTCTAGAAATCTATTTTGGTAGAAGAAAAATAGTGCCAGATGGGAACTTTATACTAAGTAATGAAGAACCCTGGAAATGGGTTCTATTTAATGCCTTAATTTCTTTAAAAGATAATTGATGGGAGGCTGAGTCGGGCAGATCATGGGGTCAGGAGTTTGAGACCAGCCTGACCAACATGGTGAAAACCTGTCTCTACTAAAAATACAAAAATTAGCTGGGCATGGTGGCACGTGCCTGTAATCCCAGCAACTCAGGAGGCTGAGACAGGAGAATCACTTGAACCCAGGAGGTGGAGGTTGTAGTGAGCTGAGATCGTGCCATTACGGTCCAGCCTGGGTGACAGAGCGAGACTCAAAACAAACAAACAAACAAACAAACAAAAAGATAATAATTTACTACTTGAAGCAAAATGATAGCAATGTATTGCTACTTTAACATATGTAAAAGTAAAAATTTCTAAATAATAATAATCACATAAATAATGTAGGAAATAAATGGTAGTATACTGTTCTAAGTTTCTTACATTATCCATGAAGTTATATAATACACATGGTTGAAGGTGGTAAGTTAAAGAGGGTTATTGCAAATCTTAGAGCAACTGAAAAAATTTAAACTTAGAGGAATAGATAATAATAAGAATGTTCCATTTATCCAAAAGAAGGAAAGAAAGGAAGAAAAAAGAATGAAGAAGATATGGCAAAGAGAGAAAATACACAGCATTATGGTACACTTAAACTGAACTGAAAGTATATTTAATATACTCCTAAGCATATTAAATATAAAGGGATTAAACATTGCACAGAAAAGGCAGAGATTGTTAAGCTGAATAAAAATCAAAGCCCAATTATGTTCTTTTTACCATACGTGCTCTTTAATTGTAAACAGCTAGTCCAAAAACCAAGTGTGGAAAATGACGTATCATGAAAATAAGAATCAGAAGAAAGCTGGAGTGGTAATATTAATCCCAAAGTAATCTACAAGAAATAATACCACAATGAAAAAGTTATTTCTTAAGTAAAAAAAGTTTATTCATCAAGACTTAACAATGCTAAATGGGTTGCACCCTCATAAGAGCCCTTCTGATATATGAAGCAAACACTGACAGAACTGAAGAGACAAACAGATAAGCCCACAATTATAGTGGGAGATATCCTAATGTCTCTCTCCGTATGGTTATACATCTTCCCAAACAAAATATAATAGAAAAAATACACAAAAAAATCAGAAAGAATATATATGTTTTAAAGGAAATTGTCAACCTATTTAACACTATGCCAAACTGCAGAATACACATTCAAGTATGCATGGAGCATTCCCCAACATATACCATATGTGTGGGCCTACAGCAAGTCTCAATAGATTGAAAAGAATTAAAATGATACAGAGTCTGTTTTTGAGCAAAACAGCATTAAATGAGATATAAATAACAAAAAAAATTGGGAAATTATCAAATATCTGAAAATGAAACAACACATTTCCAAATACTTCATAAGTCAAAGAAGGAATTTAGAAAAGTTTTGAACTGAATAATAGTAAAAATACAACATATCAAACTTTGTATGATGCAGCGAATGTTTTTAGGGTTTTATAACTTTAAATGCTTTTAGTAGAAAATAGAAACATGTAAAAATCAATGACTTAAGATGGCATTTCTCTAAGTATGCTCTGGAGAAACCTGAAGTCTCTTGAGATCCCTTCAGAGACAGTCTATGAGGTTAAAACACCTTTAAATTTAAAAAAAAAAAAGATTTTATTTGCCATTTCACTTTTATTTCCTGATAAGTGTACAGTGGAGTTTTCCAGAGGCTACATAATGTTTGATCACATTATCTCTCTGATGGCTAATAAAATGTGTGATTGTCTATTATGTTTAAAAACATTCTCAGTTTTGGATGCAATAAATATTCATAGTATATATTACAAAATGAAAGCTCTTTAGGGTCCCCAATACTTTTTAAGAGTTAAAGGGGTCTTAAGACCAAAAACTTTGAGAAATGTTGATTTAAGATAACTTAAACATCTAGAAAAGGAGTAGCAAATAAGATCCAAGGTAAGTGGAAGGAAGGAAAGAATGAAAATCTGCGAAATCCAGTGTATAAGAATATAGACAAACAATTGAGTAAATCTGTGAAACAGAAAGTTGGTTCTTTTGAAAGATTCATGTAATTGATAAACCTCTGCCTAAACTGACGACAAAGGAGGGAGCACCACCGTCAACATCAGGAGTAAAAAAAGGGAAGAGTCATTGCTATAGGATCTTTTCGATATTAAAGCTAATAAACAAATACTGAGAGCAACTTTACGTTAACAAATTCAATAACCTAGATAATATGGACTAATTCCTTAGAAAAAAACAAATAAGCAAATTGGACACTGAATAAACTGAATTTCTAACTAATCTGATATCTATTAAAGACAACATGTGTATATAATCTTTAATATGTTAATATATATTAATAAATCAATAAACTTCCCACAGAGAACACTCTAAGTTCAGATGGCATCATTAGAAATTTTATTATTTTTAAAAAAATCCAATTCTTCACGATCTGTTACAGAAAATAGAGGAGAAGGGAAATATTTCTCGACTCAATTTGTGAGAAAAAAAAAAAAAACCCTAGTTGTAAAAAAGTAGACAAGGGTATTGTGAGAAACTATAGCACATTATGTATTGTGAACATAAACATAAAAAGATGTAACAAAATTTTAATCATTAACATGATGAATATCCCAAACAAGTGAAGCTTCTCTTCAAGAATGCAAGGCTGGCTTAACATTTACAAAACAATCCATGTAATCCAACATGTTAACAGAATAAAAGTGATAAATCATATGATTATGTCAATAGATGCAGAAGAAAATGTGACAAAATTTAACGCTCATCCATGATAAAATGTCTTAGCAAACTATGAATAGACTGGAACTTCTTTAACTTGATCAAGGGCATCTACAAAAGACCTCCAGATAACATCAACTTAATGGTGAAAGATTAATGTTTTCTCTCTAAGATTGGGAATAAGAAAAATATGTTTGCTCTCAATACTTCTAATCAGCATTTTACTACATTGGTCACAACCATTGCCATAAGACCTGAAAACAAAACAAAAAGACAGGAAAAAAAGGAAGGAAAGAAAGAAAGGGCCTAAAGTTTGGAAAGGAAGAAGTAAAACTGCCCGTATTCACAGAAAGCTTAATTAACGGATGCAGAAAATCCTAAAGATTAATAATTAAATTTTGCAAGATTGGAGAACACATAAGTACATACATGATCAATATAATAAAAGTAGTTGTATTTTTATACACTGCCAATGATCAACTGGAAAATAAAAATGTCAGAGCAATGCCACTGACAATAGTATCAAAACCACAAGATATTTAGTGATACATTTAACACAATATGCACAAGAATTATGTACTGCATACTAAAAAACATTGTTAAGGAAGAAATCAAAAGATCTAAATAAAGATATATCACTCTTATATATTAACAGTCAATATCACTTCTTACCAAATTGATCTTTGGATTCAGCCCATACCCAATTGTTAAGGAAGAAATTACAAGATCTAAATAAAGATATATCATGTTTATATATTAAAAGAGCCAATATCACTTCTCACCAAATTGATCTTTGGATTCAGCCCATACCCAACCAGAATCTCAGCAGTCGTTTTTTTTAAAAAATGTGAAAAAATGTATACGCTAGAATCACAAGGACAATATTTAAAGAGAAGAAAAAAGTTGGAGGACTTACTTACCCAAAGGTAAAGACCTATAAAGGTACAGTAAACAAGATATGTGGTATTGGGAAAAAAAAGTATACAGATATAGAAATGGATGGTCCAGCAACAGATCCACATATACATGATCAATTTAGTTTCTAGGTAGGTGACAAGGAAATTCAACAGGGAAAAACATCTTTTCCAAAATCATTGTGAAACAATCAGATATCCATCTAGAAAACAAAAATAAAAACAAATTTTGACTTCTACTTTCCATCCCAAATTAATGTGCAAAAGCTCCTAGATCTAAATGTAAGAGCTAAAACTTAAGCTGAAATAAAACAATTCCAGGAAAATATATAATATTTTCACAAACTTGAGGAAGGCAAAATTTTTTTCAGGCAGGACCCAGAAAACACTAGCTTTAAAAGAAAATAAATTATAATTTGGGCTTTCATAAAATGAAAATTATGTTCATCAAAAGTCATTGTTAAGAAATCAGTAGGTAAGTAACAGACCGGAATGAAAATTCTCTCCATCCATATATCTGACAAATGGTTTTTATCTAGAGTATAAACGTTTCTCCCACTCACTAATCAGAGGACAAACAACCTAATTAAAATGGGCAACAGAATTGAATAGGAAATTTCTCAGGGAACGATGGACAGATGGACAATAAGCACCTGAAAAAATGCTCAACATTTTAGCCATCAAAGAAATAAGAATTACAACCATCACAAGATGTCACCAACACTTAATGGGCATGGGTATCATTAAGAAGACACAACAATAAGTTGTCACTGATGTGGAGCGAGGATGTGCAGCTCTCGCATACGCTGGTTAAAGTACAGTCTGCTGGTTTTCCATAAAGTTAAATAACTATGAGTCTACCCCAAAAAACTGCAATTCTATTCCTGAATATTTACCCCATGGAAATGAAAACAGAAGTCCACAAAGAGATCTACAAGAATATTCCCAGCAGCTCTAGTTATTATAACCCCAAACTGTAAACAACTACAAGGTCAATCAATGAGAAAATGAATCGATAATTTGTGATCTATTCATATAATGGAATATTATTAAGCAATTAAAATGAAGAAGTGACTGATCCTCTCAAATAGGATGGATGGAACTCAAAAATATATTAAGGAAAGGAGGCAGATACATAAGTGTACATTCTGTATGAGTCCATTTATATCAGGTTTGAGGAGAGGTAAAACTAATCTTTAGTGAAGGAAACCAATAGTGTTTCCCTCTGGCAGTGGGAAGAGGGTAGCAGGAATTGAATGAGCAGTGACACAGGGTGTTTCTAGAGTAATGGAAGTGTTCTGTATCATATGGGAGTGTGGGTTACACAAGTATAGGTGATCATCAAAACTCACCAAACAACATTTAAGATCTGTGCATTTCACACTATGTAAAAGTATACCTCAACTGAAGAGAGTGGAAATCTGTTTCAAATGCTCAGCCTTTTAACACATCCAGTTGCTTAGACTATGAACTTCCTCAAATGGGGTGTCTGGGCTTGAGATTAGATCACATGTGTAGAGTCACTAGAGAGACAATGTTGCATTCCCATGGTACGTAATACATTTCCCATTTTCTCAGACAGCCACAGGTCATGAATGTGAGGATTCTGAGAGGTTGGAGCAACATTCTTGGGAGGCATGAGGGGGAGCACATTCTCCAAGATCCCCCCCAGCCCGGGGTCCTCGCCTGCTTTGACTATTACTCCGTTGTTTTCAGACTCCTCCGTAGCTGCCCGACCTCTTCAGATCCCATAGTCTCCCTTTATATCTTGAGTCCCACTGTTCTTCCAACTCATCCCCCATTCCCTCAGACCTGGAGTGGCAGTGGCCAGCAGAGGATGGATTGAGAGCAGGAGAGGATGTCCTGCCCAGGAACCCATCCTAGAGAAATGGCATCCTGCCTGGGAGCTAGTTTCCCAGGGTGGCTTTGATACGTCTTGCAGAAACAAACCCACTTGACACACCTGATTCGGTATTGACAGTAACACTATTTTTCGTGGTTGTTTTTCATAGTAAAAGTAGATCCCTTTAGTTACACTGTGAGTACTTAGAGTAAGGTGACTGGCCTGGGAATGATACCATCTTGGATGTCATTTTCTCCTTGGAGAAATGTATTTTAGTTCCAATGCACATTTCACAATACAGTCCTATAGAGAGAAATACAGAGAGCTAGACAGTTAGAGATATATTTTTATGTGCATAAAAATATAAAATATACACTTTAAAATCTGTACCTGTTATTCCTGAGAAATGTATTTGGCAGAAGGTGGGAGGGGGATATTCTGATCCTTTTATTTACATGTTTATGTATGATCTGAGTTTTTATATGGAGCATATACTACTTTTGATTTTTTAAAGAAAAATTAAAATCTGTCTTTGAAATGTACACAGTTGTTTAGAAGTTGAGGACCATTTTTGTTTGTTACAACATTATTGTACCTATAATGGGAATATTTCAAAGCCACTTGTTAACACTTTGTTAGAACAAAATGTAGAGGGTGCTGGGTGCCCCTGAATATTCTCCCACCTCTTGTGACCTGTACTGTTTTGGAATTTCCAGTGGCCTGACAATGAACTACTGCAGGAATCCAGATGCCGATAAAGGCCCCTGGTGTTTTACCACAGACCCCAGCGTCAGGTGGGAGTACTGCAACCTGAAAAAATGCTCAGGAACAGAAGCGAGTGTTGTAGCACCTCCGCCTGTTGTCCAACTTCCAAATGTAGAGACTCCTTCCGAAGAAGGTAAGAAATCTGTGGCTGGACATCTACACACTTGGACGCTGGGATGAAAAGCCATGGAAAATCTCACTGATGCAGAAACCTTCCATGCTACACGAGAAATCAAGTGTTTTTAGAGGGTCTGCCATGTGGAAGGAAGCCTCAGTGCACTCTCTTAAGGAGGCAGAGGTGTGACTTTTGGCACAACGTGAGTGGGCTGTGCCTTTAGGACAGGTGCAAACCCTCCAAGGTGCTCAACTTAACCACTCACCTTGTTCTAAAATGGGTTATCTCGGTATCCCAGTCCAAATTCCTATTCTATCATGCTGCCATATGTGTGATTCTTTCCAAGCCAGTAAGCATCTCCAGTAATTTCTTAAGGTAGGCAGCATTCATTGCAGTCTTCAGCTTTGCAGTTTCTGAGGAATGTGGCCCCTGATTCTGTCATCCTAGAGAAACCTGACATGACTGTATTGATTCCCTATCATCCTGGGTCTATGCGGCTCTTCATAATCATCCATTTTTTCCCTGTACAGACTGTATGTTTGGGAATGGGAAAGGATACCGAGGCAAGAGGGCGACCACTGTTACTGGGACGCCATGCCAGGACTGGGCTGCCCAGGAGCCCCATAGACACAGCATTTTCACTCCAGAGACAAATCCACGGGCAGGTCTGGAAAAAAATGTAAGCCACTTTGATTTGGACTCTTTGGCCTTTTGCTCACCAATCTTTGCAAACAGAATTGGTTCTGTGTTACAGAAAATCTGGCCTGGACTGCTCTTTTTTGTAATGGGGGAGAGGGGACAGAAGAAAATATTGGAAAGGCATCAGGGGGCTAAGCTAGAATATAATTGGCCTTAGTATGGAAAGTACAAGCAGCACAGGCCAGGAAACCTCCACACATGTGAGGGTTCTCAGGCCTCTTCCCTTTAGTGACATTTCTTTAAAGTTTCCATTATTGGGGACTGTCTCTAGTTTCTAGTGTTTGTATGCTAGGTTCCAGTAATCAAAGATGCCCTTTATGAAATTTAAGTCAGATTTTTCGAGAAAAAATTTGGATGGGCCATCAGGTCACCATGGGACTTCCCTTAGCCTCATGCATTCTCTGCGATGGTTTACTTTGGGGCCTATGAATAGGGAAGACTGAGATATAGGAAAAACCAAAGTGTCTGTGTTCCCCCACTCTCACACCCATGCAGCATAACACTTCTCACACCAGATGTGGGGGGATTTCTCCTCACACCCCAAGCGAGTCTCCAGCAGATACCAGCTGGGTGTCCTACAATGTAACTCAGTGCTGACACTCTATCTGGAGACAGTGTCAGATCCCATAAGTTAAGGCTCAGTCCCACAAGACCGCCCCACTGCAGATGCCAATCCCAAGTTCCAGGCGGTGACCTGTACTTCTGCCCAACTGGACAAAAATCTGTTTTTCTACTTGATTACTTTGCTAGAGTGGCTCACAGAACTCAGGGGAACACGTTACTTTTATTTACCCATTTGTTATAAAAGATATTACAAAGGATCCTGGTGAACAGCCAGACAGAAGAGATGCACGGGGCAAGGCATGTGAGAAGGGGCTCAGAGTTTCCATGCCCTCTCCAGTGCACCAGCCCCCGGTACCCCAAGTGTTCAGCAACCCAAAAGCTCTCCAAGTGCAGTCTTGCTGGGTTTTTATGGAGGCTTCATTACAGAGGCACAGTTGAATACATCGTTGGCCATTGGAGACCAGCTCACCTTCAGCTCCTGTTCCCTCCCTGGAAGTTGGACATGGGGGGCTGAACAGTTCCAACCCTCCAATCACATGGTTGGTTCCCTTGGCAACCAGCCCCATCCTGAGACTATCCAGGAACCCACCAAGTGTTGCTTCATTCGAACAAAAGATGCTCCCTTCACTCAGGAACCCCCAAGGAATTTAGGAGCTCCGTGTCAGGAACTGGGGGGAAGAGACCAAATATACATTTCTTATTCTACCACAGTGTCATATGAAGGGGAGGACAACACTGCCTTTCTGTGTCTTGCCCCATAGAGGGTGCACAATGCATGGAAATAAATGTTTCTGAATCAACAGCAAACAGGCTTCATCGGGTAGGAGAGCGCTGAGCCCTCCAGGGACAATGCACATCAATGATGTCCCACCGTCCTTTGGTGCTGGGGCTCTAAGGCCTCCACTGGGTCAGGCTCCTGAAGGGAGACCCATTCTCCAAAGACCCCCGGGGGTCACCACTCCCTGTCCAGGGGTGTGGCCTCATAGCTCCTTTTGAACAGGGGCACAGGAAGGACAGCTTTAGAGCATTCAAAAAATAACTTTGCCCAAATAATAATAATAATAATAGAAAGAAAGGAAGAAGAGGCTGAGCATGGTGGTTCACACCTGTAATCCCTCCACTTTGGGAGGCTGAGACAAGCAGATCACCTGAGGTCAGGAGTTCGAGACTAGCCTGGCCAAAATGGTGAAACCTCGTCTCTACTGAAAATACAAAAAAAAAATTAGCCAGGTGTGGTGGCGTGCACCTGCAATTGCAGCTACTCAGGAGGCTGAAGCAGGAGAATCGCTTGAACCCAGGAGATGGAGGTTGCAGTGAGCTGAGATCGTGCCACTGCACTCCAGCCTGGGTGACAAGAGCAAAACTCCACCTCAAAAAAAAAAAAAAAAAAAAGAAGGAAGGAAAAAGAAACACTCCTTTATGTCTTCTAAGGTTAGACATGAAATGCGTGAGCCTTGGAACACCTTCTCCCTCTCCTGCCCCACGTGAGCTGGAGCTTACATGCCTTCTTGTTTTCAGTACTGCCGTAACCCTGATGGTGATGTAGGTGGTCCCTGGTGCTACACGACAAATCCAAGAAAACTTTACGACTACTGTGATGTCCCTCAGTGTGGTAGGTTGCCTTCTTTTTGGTAAGGAAACTGCTTACTTAATATGGATTTGCAACAAAAAACGAAAAGGGCTTCTGAGCAGAGTGCTTCCGGGGAGGAGATAGCTGCCCTCTCCACCAGACCCCACTCTTCATCATGGGCACCTTGAACCTGCCCTACTATTGGCCACATTTGTTAGAGGAACACCTGCCCATCGCCCCAGGCACACATAAATAAAATAAATGTAAAATTCCCAAAGAGCAAGCTTAGAGGTAATCTAGTCAGCCCCAGGATGGTCCCACTGAATGCTGCCATGTCTAGCGTGGGATGCATGAAAAATTTAGAGTCATTCGGATGAAAAACTTTCCCTTTCCACAGCTGAGAAGTAAGAAAGAAAATACAAGCAGCAGGAAACAGGTAAGCATGTAATGCACATTGTAAACCTCAGATGGCCATCCTAGGAATTCAATGAAAGGTAGTGCAGCTCTTTAGCCCCAGATGGCCTTTCTTATAAGTTTACTACTCACAAGTCACATTAGTGACATAGCTTAGAGGCTGCTTGTTGGGTTCCATCCTCATTGCTCTGAGACTCTTGTTGGGAGTATGAGGCTTGGATCAGGGGAAGGGGAGTTGACATTAGTTCTTAAAGAATTGGAATAACAAATCCATGGGTATTTCTGAAAAAAAAAAAAAAAGAAAGGAAGCTACTTGGAATTGTCCCATATTTAACATTCTGCTGACCAATCAATTTGTCCTAGTTACAGAAAACCACCCTGGACTTCTCCTATGCATAATTTGGTTGCTTGTGGTTGGGTCTGCCATGTGGAGGGACCTTGAGCTGGGGGAAGGAGCTTGGCCTCCAAGTCCACTGAAGACCAGCATCCTGAGATTGCCTGGGAAGGTGGTACAGGGCAGTGATGAAGATCATGGGAGCCACACTGCCCAGCTTCGCATTTGGGCTTCTCCTAGGGACACCAAGAGGGAGGAAGGAGGGGTTAGGATGGTATGAAAGATTCTACTTGGCCAATATTATTGTAATGCGGCATTGTGATCTCTGGATTTAGCGTGAGTTGATAGCTGACTTTTTCTGCAGAAGCATCTTGGTGGCACCTCTAACTCAAAGTCCCTCGATGGAGTCAGTTCCAGTTCTCCACTTCTGGCCCCGTCTGGTACACACCACTGCCTCTCACTGCCCGGGCTCTCTATCCTTGACAGGCTGCCTTGAAGTTGAGCCCGGACTGACTTTCTTGCCTCAGACCCCACTACCGTGCCTGGGACTCATGCACCTTTGACTCCCATGGAAGGGAAGTGCAGTAGTTTCCCAGGTGCAATTCTGGTGTCCTCACCCACATTGAGGATGTACAAGAATCAGGTTCTTAGAGACTGGAGAAAGAAGGAAGAATGGGAACAAGATTTTTCCCAAAGGACTGTGAGGTCCCCCACCTTACCTTGATGTGAGACAAGTGAGGTTAACCCCAAGCCTGGTTAGAAGCGTTCCCATCAGACACTTGGAAATCCTGAGGACTGTTTCATGCAGAAGGATATAGTTTATTCAGGTTTGACTCGTGCTTGAGAAAGCTAGAGCCTCTGGTGGTGAATGATTTTAATAACTATTTCCTTTCCACCAACATATACAGTACAAATAATAATAAGCAAAAATAAATAGAAACATTCAGTTTTGTTTTGAATAGTAGGAGCAGGGTACCATCATTTCTGTAGTTACTCTTTTAGTACAACGATGCATGTCTACTGTATGTAAGGCATACTAGCAGAAATTGAGCTCAGCACTAGAGAAGATGATTGCATTCTATGCCTTGCTTCTTTTTTAAAAAAAAGGCTTCCATAGACAGATTCTCAGAACAGCCCATGGCAAATGTAAAGTTATTTGGAAAACCCAGGTTCCAGATTCACTAGAGCGTTGGTTGGGAAGGAATTTCCTCTTACAGTTGTTACTAATAATTGTATGAACAATTATTTAAAATATTAACATTTACATTTGTGAAGACCTTGAAGGGCTGGAGACAACAGAGAAGCATTTTTGAATACCCTCTGCAGCCCCTGCACTGTTGTAGGCATTGGTGGATGGTACCAAAGATGGGACACTGTCCCTACCTCCAGAGACCCTGTGGGCTGGCTGCAGAGAGAAGGCAGGGAGGAGGAAAAGAAGAATAAAGTCATATGTTTAAGTCACCCCCACGGCTGTCGGTTAGTCATGGGAGGCTCCCCAGAGGAGCTGTCCTGAAGCTGGCTGACAGAAGGCAACATTTCAACTTAGGACAGTAATCCTTGCTACATACAATCACATACACACACACACACACGTGCACACACAGAGACTCACATGGAAAAATAAACCTTTGTGCCTTTCAGCAGTGATGACAATTATGGTTTTCAGTAAACTTTACATGGTTTAGATGGTGATGGTGACGATGATGATTATGGGAAGGATGGCATCATGTTCTAAACATACTGCATGGAGTCAGAATAATGACAAATAACCATTTGTCCCAATCAAGGTTTTCTCAGAAAATATCTCATTCTGATGTTAAACTATACCAGTCTGTTTGATCACTTCTCCAACAAAATAATTACAAAGTGCTTATATTTTCTTGAAAAGAGAGGGTCCTGTGTTGTCTACTACCACTTTTGAAACGTAGAGAAAATGTTCCAAAAGATGCTGATGATTTTACTATTTAGTTCGGCCTTTGAGATGTCAAAAAGTCAGTGCTTGGAATTTGTCTCGAATTACACCACAAAATTGCTACCTTGTCTCAAATGGGATTTCTTTCCCACCTTGTGCCACAGCGTCCCCTTCATTTGATTGTGGGAAGCCTCAAGTGGAGCCGAAGAAATGTCCTGGAAGGGTTGTAGGGGGGTGTGTGGCCCACCCACATTCCTGGCCCTGGCAAGTCAGTCTTAGAACAAGGTAAGAACAGGCCCAGAAACGATTTATACTGTCCCTCCACGTAAGCCCTGCAAAACCCTTCTACATTTACACAAAATCCACACAGCTGAGGTATCAGCACCTGCCTCTAAGTTTTCTGAAGGAGGAAAAAAGCTACAAAAATTAATATATATATACATATATATATTTTATAGGTTCTCTACTGTGAAAATGAGAAAAATTGCTGTCTTTTTCTTGATCTGGGCAGCTCCATCAAAATCTGTAGGCACAGTGATTTGCACCAAGTTCCAATATTGCTGGAAAATACTGAAGATGCTCTGAGGATTTCTATGGATATCCATTGTCTCATTGTCAGATGAAAAGAGGGGGAAGTTTTTAGAAATGTGACACTTTCTGGGTTGGGAGAGCAAGGACAAAATTATCTCCAGTCTATCACAGGCACAGATTCTTTTTCTTTGGACACTTTTGTGAATCATTGAATTCAATGCAGAGGCTACTCATCCATTCGCAAACAAAAAAATTCTAGGTCATGATCCCCATAAATGAAGAGTGATCAGTCCAATCCCAGGGAACCTGGACATTTTGGGTATTGTTTCAGTGGAACATGCCTTTCATAAGTTCCATTTTCTTGGGTATCTCTTAGGAAGCAAGCATAGGAAACAGGCCCATCCGTCTGCCTGTTTTGCTTCCTCATCTCATTTCTACACCAGGGTGCCTGTGCTCAATTGCTGTTCTCCCCTAAAGAGACTCTTTTCCATAAGTTTGTGAAATGCCATCGACAAACCTGATCGCATTGCATTTCACTCTGCTGTTGAGTTGATTTTTCTTTATTTTATCATTTAGTAACTCATTGCTCTACAGAGCTTTCACCTTCCACATATTTCAGATTCATTCTTTCCTAAACTATGTGGTGGTCTACATCCTCACTGACTTATCAACATGCTGCCATCATGCACTTCCTATCTCTATTCCTCTTCATTACAATCTGGTTCCAAGTGGCTCACACCATTATTCTGAGCTATTACCTGCCTACGCAGTCCTAGAAAGTAAGTGATTCAGGAAACACTCCCCAAAAGTAAAGTTTCTCAGGTAAGATCAGAAGACTCCCATGAATCACTGCTGCTCAGGATCACATCTGGCTCCTTGAAGAGTGATTCATCAGACCTTACATAGATCTTGTCATAAAAATGAAAGAGGCCTCGGGGGAAGGTCTTGGGCTGGTGGCTTCTGTTGGAGTCCTGGGCTGTGGGGTGAAAGCCGTGGCTGTAGAGCTTCATGCTGAGTTACTTAGCTTTGCTCTCCTGTGGACAGGCCATGCCTGTGCCTCCCCCAAGCATCAGAAAAAGTGGCATAGATGGGCCCTTCTCAAAAATCCCACTCCTGGAGCACGGGCCAAAATTACTACCATCCTGATGCTGGGCTTGCAGTCCTTTCCTTTGGGAATATGAACATGGTCAAAATTAAGTGAACGTGTCTTTCTGGCTTTCTGTACAATGGAGCAGAACAAAGTATCAATTTAACTAAAATTTGAACTAAATCCTCTTTCCAGGCTTGGAATGCACTTCTGTGGAGGCACCTTGATATCCCCAGAGTGGGTGTTGACTGCTGCCCACTGCTTGGAGAAGTATGTTTAGGGGACAATTGACATGAAGTCTTGTCTTAAATACTTTTTCCGTCCTTCTTTTCCTCCTTTCCTCCTTTCCTTTCTCACTCTTCCTCCCTTCCTTCTCTGGCTGTGACACTAGGGACCAGGTCAGGGCAATTGGATAAGAGAGAAGGGAAGGGTTTCTAGAAAGAAACTGCAGAGGAAAGACACAGTACAGATGATTTTGTGGGCCTGAATAAGCTGCAGAACAGAGCTGTTCACTACCATAAGCTGTATCAGTCTCTGCCCAAACAGCCCAAGAACATTCCTTAACTGCCTGTTTCAAGCAAATCATGAATTTTGCTTCTTGCCACTCAGAAGTCACTAATTCTGAGTGGCCAAGGGTGTCAGGGAGACAGCACCAATTTCATGGCACAGAGGTTACCTGAAGGGGCTGGACCATATTTTGCTCTTGACATCCTCATCTTTTCTAGGTCCCCAAGGCCTTCATCCTACAAGGTCATCCTGGGTGCACACCAAGAAGTGAAGCTCGAACCGCATGTTCAGGAAATAGAAGTGTCTAGGCTGTTCTTGGAGCCCACACGAACAGATATTGCCTTGCTAAAGCTAAGCAGGTACTCGTTCACCTGTGGTCTTCACCCCACGCTGGTGAAGATATTTGCTTTATGTCTGGGTTTTATGGGCCATGGCCACTGCATGGCAGTGGGGAGGGACTGTCTATCACATGAAAGGCTCAAGGGCTTTGGGGACAGCATCAATCTTCAACCCTAGCCCTGCCACATGCTAGCTGTGCTCTTGAGAAAGGCAGCAGGACTCAGTTTTCTCATGTGGAAAAAGAGTTGAAATGAGGTACTCTGTTACTCCTAGAACTCACTTAATGTTCACCAGTTCATACACATTCATGATCAGAGAACAATCAGTTATTCCAGGCTGACAATTCCCCCTTCATCATAATATGTTTAAGAGAATCATATAAGACTATATTTATTTCAAAGCACTTTAAAAACCACAACATCGAGCTGGGTGTCTGGTGTGGGTGCCTGTAATCCCAGCTACTTGGGAGGCTGAGGCAGGAGGGTCACTTGAGTCCTGGAGTTTGAGGCTGCAGTGAGTTATGATCGTGTCACTGCATTCCAGCCTGGGCGACAGAGTAAGACACTGTACCAAAAAAAAAAAAACACCAAAAAAACAAAAAACAAACAAACAAAAAAAACAACTTCACAATGTCAAAAAAAATCACAAATACAGTTTATAAATGCAAATTATATTATTATTATTGTCTTCTTTGATTTGATTTTCTCTTTCCTGTTGAAATGTTGTTTCGCTAAGCCTGACAAAGTGATACATTTGCTTATGTCACTCATTTAGTGCTGTTTGGAGCCAGATACTAGTTGAGTCAGCTAAGAAACAGCTATTTGTAGGAGAAGCAGGTTTGGGACAGGTGACAAGGCACACAGGGTGCTCGCTGTGCTGGTGGCTCTGGAAGACAGGGTGTCAGTGTGGACAGGGATGAGCATGGCCTGGATGAGAAGGCACGGGGCAGGAGCCTGAGCTGCTCTCCTGGGCCTGCCCACAAGCCCAGGGCAGCTTCTCTGGGTCTGTGAACTGAGGGGTGATGTCCTGGGATGCTCTGACACTCTAGAAGGAGAGAAGAGCCTTTCCAGCTCAGCCTTTATAAACAGTAGCTGATCTCCCTCCTGCTCCCCAGTGTCCTCCCCACCATCCCAGCAAATGTGCAAATAGAAGGTCCCTGTTCCTCATGATCCTCAGAGAGCTGGGGTGTTCTGATGGCTTGAACAAGTAATTTGGAAATTTTGGGTTTTGGAGGAGTTCTCTGATAGGCTGATACATTTCGAGTTTAGAGTTCCCACCCCACATCCCCACACCCCGAGTCTAGGGCATTTAGTGCTCCACCAGGGAACCTGTAGAGTGAGGACATCTGCATGACAGGCTGGGCCTTCTGATGATGCTCAGAAGCAGAAAGTGTGCCTGCTTCAAAGTTGGTGACAATGATGTTTCTTGATCAGAATAGGGCATTTCTCATTTCCAATCCTTTATCCTCTCGAACTTACTAAAGTAGAATCAGGTCTAAAAACTGGAGTTCTAATGTTTGAGAGTCCCTGGGACTCTAAGGTATATGAATGTTCTTTGAAAACAAATACCATTTTGTTCAAGCAAGAGGCTTATTTCCAATCCTCTTTCATTTGGTATGAAGTATTTTACTGGATTCTTACAACTATGGTGTAGTAACATTCACTGAGGAGGAAGTGGAGGATCCAAGGATGGAGCAAGTTGCTCTGGGCACACAACACATTTGCAATTTTACAGCCTCTTGGTGGCATCTCAGTCAGACATTCCATGCACTGATCAATGCCCTATTCGATTAATGTAAAAGGACACACTCGGCATGAGATTCCAGTTGTGCACAGAATATACACGAGAAGTGCGCCTTTGTCATCCCTACTTTCAAAGGTGAAGGCCACCAGCAGTATCTTGCATGCAACTGATGCCTTTCAAATGAAACCTTACATCTGCGTAGTCCATAGACAACCACAGGCAAATGTGAGGGTGAAACTCTGTGTTCTACGTTGCTCTGTGTCAGTGAAGCAAGGCAGTGCCAGTTCAGAGGGCTCTGGGGCCTCAAGGCAGGGATGACTGGTTGTGGGTACTGCAGCTGCCAGCAGAGCAGTCAAACATAACTGCTGATGCTTTTCTTTCAGTCCTGCCATCATCACTGACAAAGTAATCCCAGCTTGTCTGCCATCCCCAAATTATGTGGTCGCTGACCGGACCGAATGTTTCATCACTGGCTGGGGAGAAACCCAAGGTGAGATAAATTCCATTGCCCACATAACGAATTGGTTTTGACCTACGGTCCATGTGACAAATGATCATTTTGGAGAAAGCTGTGCAAATTCCTATCCATGAATGTGGTCCACCCCACTCATGATTTTGCCTGGGCACCTGTCTATGTCTTAATCAGTCTTCAAGGCACATGATCAAAGGGAGGAAAACTGTGTCTTTGAGTCTCTCTCTGTTTTCAGAACATTTTTATTTTAATTAATTAATTTTTAACTTTTATTTTAGGTTCAGGGGTACACGTGCAAGTTTCTTGTATATGTAAACAGTGGTTTGTCATACCGATTATTTTGTCACCTAGGTACTAAGCCTAGTACCCAATACTTAGTATTTCCTGCTCCTCTCCCTCCTCCCACTCTTCTCCTTCAAGTAGGCCCCAGTGTCTGTTGCTCTCTTCTTTGTGTCCATGAGTTCTCATCATTTAGCTCCCACTTATAACTGTGAACATGTGGTATTTGGTTTTCTGTTCCTGTGTTAGTTTTCTAAGAATAACGGCCTCCAGCTCCATTCATGTTCCTGTAAAAGACATTACCTCATTCTTTCTTATGGCTAAACAGTATTCCATGGTGTATATGTACCACATTTTCTTCATCCAATGTGTCATTGATGGGCATATAGGTGATTCCATGTCTTTGCTACTGTGAATAGTGCTGCAATGAACATTCATGTGCATGTGTCTTTAGGGTAGAATGATTTATATTCCTCTAGGTATATCGCCAGTAGTAGGATTGCTGGGTTGAAAGTTAGTTCTGCTTTTAGCTCTTTGAGAATCACCATACTGCTTTCTACAGTGGATGAACTAATTTACAGTCCCACCAGCTGTTAGTGTTCTCTTTTCTCTGCAACCTTGCCAGCATCTGTTATTTTTTGACTTTTTAGGAAGCCATTCTGGCTGGTGTGAGATGATTTTTCATTGTGGTTTTGATTTGCATTTCTCTAACGATCAGTGATATTGAGCTTTTTTTCATATGTTTGTTGGCCACAGGCATGTCTTCTTTAGAAAAGTGTGTTAGTGTCCCCTGTCCATTTTTTAATGGGGTTTTTTTTTTCTTGTAAATTTGTTTAAGTTCCTCATAGATGCTGGATATTAGACCTTTTTCAGGTGCATAGTTTGCAAATATTTTCTCCTGTTCTCTAGGTTTTCCCTTTACTCCCTTGAGAGTTTCTTTTTCTGTCCAGAAGCTCTTAAGTTTAATTAGATCCCATTTGTCAATTTTTGCCTTTGTTGAGATTGCTTTTGGCATCTTCATGAAATTTTTGCCCATTCCTATGTCCAGGATGGTGTTGCCTAGGTTGTCTTCCAGGATTTTTGTACTTTTGGATTTTACATTTAAGTCTTTAATCCATCTTGAGTTGATTTCTGTATATGGTGTAAGGAAAGGGGTCCAGTTTCCATCTTCTACATACGGCTAGCCAGTTACCCCAGCACCATTTATTGAATAGGGAGTTATTTTCCCATTGCTTGTTTTTGTCAGCTTTGTTAAAAATCAGATGTCCGTAGGTGTGTGGCCTTATTTCTGGGCTCTCTATTCTGTTCCACTGGTCTACATGTCTTTTTTTTTTACCAGTACCATGCTGTTTTTGTTATTGTAGCCCTGAAGTATAGTTTGAAGCCAGGTAATGTGATGTCTCCAGCTTTGTTCTTTTTGTTTAGGATTGCCTTGGTTATTCTGGCTCCTTTTTGGTTCTATATAAATTTTTGAAGTAGTTTTTTAATAGTGCTGTGAAGAATATCATTGGCAGTTTGATAGGAATCGCAATGAATCTGTAAATTACTTTGGGCAGTATGGCCATTTTAATGATATTGATTCTTCCAATCCATGAGCATGGGATGTTTTTCCATTCATTTGTGTCATCTCTGATTTCTTTGAGCAGTGTTTTGTAATTCTTATTGTAGAGATCTTTACCTCTCTGGTTAGCTGTATTCTTACATATTTTATTCTTTTTGTGGCATTTGTGAATGGGACTGTGTTCCTGATTTGCCTCTGGGCTTGGCTGTTGTTGGTGTAAAGGGATGCTAGTGATTTTTGTACATTGATTTCATATCCTGAAACTTTGCTGGAGTTGATTATCAGCTGAAGGAGCTTTTGGGCTGAGACTATGGGGTTTTCTAGACATAGAATCATGTCATCTGCCAACAGGGATCGTTTGATTTCCTCTCTTCCTATCTGGATGCCCTTTATTTCTTTCTCTTGCCTGATTGCTCTGACCAGGGCTTCCAATACTATGTTGAATAGGAGTGGTGAAAGAGGGCATCCTTATCTTGTGCCAGTTTTCAAGGGGAATGCTTCCAGCTTTTGCCCATTTAGTATGATGTTGGCTGTGGACTTGCCATAGCTGTCTCTTATTATTTTGAGATATATTCCTTCAGTACCTAGTTTATTGAGAGTTTTCAATATAAAGGATGGTAAATTTTATCAAAATCCTTTTCTGCATCTATTGAGATAATCATGTGGGTTTTCTCTTTAGTTATATTTATGTGACAAATCACATTTATTGATTTATGTATGTTGAACCAAGCTTACATTCTGGGGATAAAGCCTACTTGATCACGATGGATTAGCTTTTTTATGTGCTGCTGGATTTGGTTTGCAAGTATTTTGTAAAGGATTTTTGCATCAGTGTTCATCAAGGATATTGGCCTGAAGTTTTTTGTTGTTTTTGTGTCTCTGCCAGGTTTTGGTATCAGGATGATGCTGATCTCATAGAATGAATTGGAGAGGAGACCCTCCTCCTCAGTTTTTTTGAACAGTTTCAGTAGGAATGGTCATAGCTCTTCCTTGTACACCTGGTGGAATTCAGCTGTGAATCTATCTGGTCCTGGGCTCTTGTTGGTTAGTAGGCTATTTATTACTGATTCAGTTTTGGAGCTCATTATTGTTCTGTTCAAGGAATCAATTTCTTCCTGGTTCAGTCTTGGGAGGGTGTATGTGTCCAGGAATTTATCCATCTCTTCTAGGTTGTCTAGTTTGTGTGCATGGAGCTGTTTGTAGTAGTTTCTGATGGTTATTTTTATTTTTGTGGCATCAGTGCTAACATCCCCTTTGTCATTTCTAATTGTGTTTATTTTGGTCTTATCTTCCTTTTCTTCATTAGCCTAGCTAGCAGCCTATCTATCTTATTACTGTTTTCAAAAAACCAACTCCTGGACTTGTTGATCTTTTGAATGAATTTTCATGTCTTGACTTTCTTCAGTTCAGCTCTGATTTTGGTTATTTCTTGCCATCTGCTAGCTTTGGGGTTGATTTGCTCTTGTTTCTCTAATTTTTTCCATTGTGATGTTAGGTTCTTAATTTGAGATCTTTCTTCTTGATGCTAGCATTTGGTGCTATGAATTTCTCTCTTAACACTACCTTAGCTCTGTCCAAGAGATTCTGGTATGTTGTATCTTATTCTCATTAGTTCAAAGAACTTCCTGATTTCTGCCATAATTTCATTATTCACCCAAAAGTCATTCAGGAGCATGTTGTTTGATTTCCATGTAATTGTACGGTTTTGAGTTATTTTCTTAGTCTTGACTTGTATTTCATTGTGCTGTGGTCTGAGAGTGTGTTTGGTATGATTTTGGTTCTTTGGCACTTGCTGAAGATTGTTTTATGTCCAATTATGTGGTTGATTTTTAGAGTATGTGCCACATGGTGATGAAAATGTATATTCAGTTGTTTTGGGAAAGAGAGTTGTGTAGAGGTCTATCAGATCTATTTGGTCCAATGCTGAGTTCAGGTCCTGAATATCTTTGTTAATTTTGTGCCTCGATGATCTGTCTAATACTGTCAGTGGAGTACTGAAGTCTCCCACTATTATTTTGTGGGCGTCTAAGTCTCTTTGTAGGTCTCTAAGAACTTTATGAAGCTGGGTGCTCTTGTGTTGGGTTCACATATATTTAGGATAGTAGATCTTCTTTTTGAATTGAACCCTTTACCATTATGTAATGCCCTTCTTTGTCTTTTTTGGTCTTTGTTGGTTTAAAGTCTGTTTTGTCTGAAATTAGGATGGCAACCCTTGCTTTTTTGTCTGATTTCCATTTGCTTGGTAGGTTCTCCTCCATCCCTTTATTCTGAGCCTATGGGTGTCATTACATGTGAGATGGGTCTCTTGAAGGTAGCATACCAGTGGGTCTTGCTTTTTATCGAGCTTGCCACTCTGTGCCTCTTAAGTTGGGCATTTAGCCCATTTACATTCAAGGTTAGTATTGCTATGTGTGAATTTGATGCCCTCATTGTGTTGTTATGCTGGCTTGTTTGTGTGATGGTTTTATAGTGTCATTGGTCTGCGTATTTAAGTATATTTTTGTACTGGCTGGTAGCCATCTTGCTATAGTTAGTGCTTCTTTCAAGATCTCTTGTAAGGCAGTTCTGGTGGTAACCAACCCCCTCAACATTTGCTTAGCTGAAAATGATCTTATTTCTCTGTTGCTTAGGAAGCTTAGTTTGGCTGGATATGAAATTCTTGGGTGGATATTTTTTAAGAATATTGAATATAGGCCCCAATATCTTCTAGCTTGTACGGGTTCAGTTGAGAGGTATGCTGTTAGATTGATGGGGTTCCCTTTGTAGACGACCTGTCCTTTCTCTCTAGCTGCCTTTAACATTCTGTCTTTCATTTTGACCTTGGAAAATCTGATGATTATATGTCTTGAGGATGATCTTCTTGTATAGAATCTCGCAGGGGTTCTCTGTATTTTCTAAATTTGACTATTGGCCTCTCTAGCAAGGTTGAAGAAGTTTTCATGGACAATATCCTGAAATGTTTTCTAAATTGTTTACTTTCTCCCCATCCCTTTCAGAAATGCCAGTGATTTGTAGATTTGGCCTTTTTACATAATCCCATGTTTCTTGGAGGCTTTGTTCATTCCTTTTCATTCTTTTTTCTTAATTTTTGTCAACTGTCTTATTTCAGAAAGCCAGTCTTCCATTTCTGAGATTCTTTCCTCAGCTTGGTTTATTTTGCTATTAATACTTGGATTGCTTTGTGAAATTCTTATAGTTTGTTTCTCAGCTCTCAGCTCTGTCAGATCCATTAGGTTCTTTTTTAAACCAGTGATTTTGTCTTTCAGCTTCTATATCATTTTATTGTGATCCTCAATTTCCTTGGATTGGATTTTGCCATCCTCCTGGATCTTGATGATCTTCATTCCTATCCATAGTCTGAATTCCAGTTCTATCATTTCAGCCAGCTCAGCCTTGTTAAGAACCCTTGTTAGAGAACTAGTGTGGTTGTTTGGAGGACATATGGCACTCCGGCCTTTATGTTCCTTTAACTGCAGTGTAGGTTGAATACAGCCAATAGACTTGTTCTTTGGATGTTTTTACAGGGCCAAAGCCTTGTGCAGGGTCTTTATTTGTAGTTGATTTCTTGTCTTTGGTTTCATAGTGTGGTATGTTAGCAAGGTATTTTTGGTGTTGAAGCTTTGGGGTGTGATCCATTTTTTATTTGTATATTTCCCTACACCTAAAACAAGCAAAAAAACAGTAAAGGTCTTTGAGTCTCTTAATCCATAATTTCAGCATTCCTGAGTATGCTTCCCTGGGTAAGTGGGGTTTTCACCCAGCCCTCAAGTTAAGAGTGTTAGATTATTTTTCATGTGAAATTAGCCAGACTGGCTTTCTTAACACAATGTAAAACAATAACAACAAAAGTTATAATTAGACTAGTCTTCTTCCCAAATACCCACATGTCTAATGTAAGTGGGATGGTGTTAAACAGGGGACCTACAACTGGGGGAGAGGCGGACAGGTCCCATGGCCCCAGGTCTAGGATGGCATTTGGTATTGGTTGATGGGTGTGGATGAGAACAAGAGAGGGAACATTTGTGCAGGATATGGTATCAGCACCTGTAATACATTTTAGGGATTTTTTCTTCTCTTTGCAGTATGCCCTGACAATAATTATATCCGTCAGCCTAGCCCCCTTGGCCATTGAAACACTAAGACTGTCTTAGGATCCCTGCTCCAGTTTCTCAGAGGTGCTAGGAGGGCATTAGGAGTCTGAAGCCCTGGAAGTGTGTTCTGACTTTGCCACTAGCTAGATAGACCTGGACTAGGCACGTTACCTCTTTGTACCACTCAGCTCTAACCCCTCATTCAAAAACCCAGCATTTTCAAGTGGTGTTTTTCACATCAGCCTTTGCATAAGTTTTCATTTGAAGAAAGGTTTGTTTTTGTTTTTGTTTTCTTGGTTTAATCAAACATTTAAAAACGAATGGTCTAGATGATTTCAAAGTGGCTTTCCTTTTCCTGTGCTTTTCCTACTATTTAAAAACTTCACCTCCTTGATTTCTTGATCTCCCTTTCTGCACTGCTGGGTCTGGGAGCATTGAGGCCAAGTAAAAGGAACCTTGGCAAAGGAGGAACACCTATGGGTGTGCCAGGCTGCTCCCAGTGTTTTGCATTTTTAAAAATTTAAATGCTGCAAACCTCTATGAATTACATATTATTGTTCCTAGCTTACAAATGAGGAGCCTGAGGCTCAGAGAATGTGTGGGATGGTACAGACTAACCTGAATTGGAACCCTGGCTCCCATTTACTGGCTGTCAGGACTTAGAAAAGTCATAAACTCTCTGGCTGGGTGCAGTGGCTCATGCCTGTAATCCCAGCACTTTGGGAGGCCGAGGCAGGCAGACCACGAGGTCAGGAGCTTGAGACCAGCCTGACCAACACGGTGAAACCCCGTCTCTACTAAAAATACAAAAATTAGCCGGGTGTGGTAGCACACCCCTGTAATCCCAGCTACTCAGGAGGCTGAGGCAGGAGAATCGCTTCAATCTGGGAAGTGGAGGTTGCAGTGAGCCAAGATTGTGCCACTGCACTCCAGCCTGGGTGACAGAGTGAGACTCTATGTGAGAAAGAAAGAAAGAAGGAAAGAAGGAAGAAAAGAAAGAAAGAAAGAAAGAGAAAGAAAGAAAGAGAAAGAAAGAAAGAAGGGAGGGAGGGAGGGAGGGAGGGAGGGAGGGAGGAAGGGTGGGTGGGTCGTGAACTCTTGTTGATTGTTTCCTCAGCTGAAATGTGGGCTGCAGGGCTATTGGGGGAGAAACAATAAGAAAGTGCACCAAGCACCAAGCACATGCTAAGAACTCCATCATGGCAGCTCCTGATAATAATATGGAATAGAGTTGTATCTAGCATGACTCTTTCTTGCAAGTGACAGAAAATGCAACTTAAGTTGGATTAAGCAAAAAAGAGAAATTCTTAGTGAACTGAAAATTCTGCAGGCTCACATCATGGCCCCAGACCCTGTCCATTATTCTTGGGCACAAATGTGACATTCTTGTGGCTGCAGATGCTGTGGTGGCTCTGGCTCTGCCAGGAAAAGAAATAAGGAAGGCCATTCTCCCCATTACACAAACAATAGTCTTCCAGCTCTGAGAAGTCGAACTTGTGTCATCAGCCTGCCCCTAAACCCGTCACTGATTAACTCCAACCTGCATCAGCTGTTCCATGCTGGAGGTGGACGCAGGACCACACTCATACCAAGATGGGGGCAAAGTGTAGTTCCCTCAACAGGATTATAGGATATAGTGTGATAGGCTGCTGGGCAGCCAGAAAGCAAACAGATCCTCTACAATTCCTCAACTGATGAAAGCACGAAGCTAAAATCATAAAGATCTGTGTGTGAGTTCTGGCTCTCCCATCTTCCTTGTGAGATTGAGCAGTTAGTTAATCTCTTTTAGCCTCAGCTTTCTCACCTGTACCAACATATAAGGTCATTGTGAGGATTAAGATTATGCCTCATGATCATCATTATCATCATCACCATCCACATTGCAACCACAACTACCATCATCATCCCCACCAACATCATCACCACCACCACCATCACAATTATCATTACAACCACCATCACCATTGTCACCCTCAACATCACCATCATCACTATCACCACCACCATCATCATCACTACCAGTACCAACACCATCACTCTCATCATTCCACCACCATCACCATTAACATTACCATCACTATCATCACCACCACCACCACCACCCCCATCATTACTGCCATCAACATCACCATCATCACCACCATCACCATCATTATCAACCATCATCACCACCATTCCACCACCATCACCATTATCATCACCACCATTATCACCACCACCATCATCACCACCACCACTACCACCACCATCACCACCATCATCACCATAACCATCATCACCACCACTATCAACATGATAGTAATTATGATTACCACCACCATTAGCATTATCATTACCACCACCAGTACCATCGCCATCACCACCGCCACCACCTCCAGGATCACTACCCACCACCATCACCGTCACCATCATTTCACTACCAGCACAATTATCATTACCACCACCATCACTACCACCCTCATCACAACCCTCATCATCACCACCATTCCACCACTGCCACCACCATCATGACCACCGCCACCACCACCATCACTATCATTAACAATAGACATCACATAACCAGTTTGTAGCTGGACCTTGAGCCCAGAGCCCACTCACTGTTTCTTCAGTCCCACCGCCAACCACCAGGATGAGTCACAAAACATAACTCAGGCCTGCTCCTCAATTTTCTACATGTCAATAATGACATTGAAGCAATGGGTGTTCTCTGCTTCTCAGAGAGAAGTTGAAATTCTCCTGCTCTTCCCTTCATGTTTCCAGATGTTCCCTGACTTGGATATTCCAAACGCAGAGTTTGGAGGTGTTGAGGCCAAGGGGTTTTTCCAGGTCAGCCATCATCTGCAATCACTGAGCTGATCCTGCTGCTGGACTTTCCCTGTTGCCCTCTCCCCAACGCCCCATCGGGGAGGGCTTCAATCCTCAGGTCACCTGTGGCCTTCCTGCCCTCAGAGGTGCCATCTCTACATCTACCACTGGAAGGCAGCACCTACTCACTGATTGCATCAATTTCCCAGCAACTCATGGTGGGTTTTCCCCCTTATCAGGGTGTTTGCCTTGCTCAGAGAGCAGATCCCAGAGCAGTGACACCTAACTTAATTTTCAGCAAAACATTTTGAGAAGGGTGCTCCCTCACACATCTACACAGTCCAGGTGATGCACCCACTGCCCAATGCTTGGTAGTCAAGAGGAGCTTCCTCCCTGCAGCTCTGCCCAGATAGGGCTGAGCTGGGCTCTGGAGCGAGGCGCTGGGATGAGCCTCTTCCATGCTGCTCATGTAAACTCCAGATTCAGTGTCGGTTTTCTGAACCCGAGACAATGATCTAAATGCAGTCGAAGGCTTTGGGGAAAGAGAGAGTGCCTCGGTTCTTACCTGTGTCATGCTCGCAAAGCAAAGAGTTTTGCAAAATTTTAATGAAACCTGGGCTTGCAAAATTGGAAAACTAGATTATTTGTGACGACACTGAGACATCCCTGGGCATGTCTATCTGGAAAAATGGCATTTTCTCTGGCAATTTTGCAGACATTCTATTTCAATTTGGCAAAGAAAATAAAGCAGTTTTTCACAAAGGCAGAAATACAACTAGAATGTTCACTCTCCCTAATTGTCAAAGAAGTGTAAATTAGAAAATGAATCAGGACAATTTCAACCTATTAGATTAGCTAATATTTTAAAAATTGAAGACTCATACAAGTGAGGTGAAGTGATTGTTTTCTAGTGACACGGTACACTGTCACACCCTTTTAGAAAATAATTTGGCAATGTTATTGGGAGACAGAAATATGTCTATGTAATTTATGGGAACTTAGGCTCAGAAAATGTTAAGGAATAAGAATGAACTTTATGAACAAAGATGTGGAAAGCTGGAAGCAAGAGTGGGGCCAACACGCATGGGGAGGAAGCATTTGGGCAGTGACTCCACAGACCCAGGCTCAGGCTGAACTACACAACCTCCTTATGCCTCAGTTTCCTTAACAGTAGAACAGAAATGATAAAAGTGCCTGTTTCACAGGACTATTGCGAGGATTAAGTGAGATACATCGCATTATAAGCTTGTGTCTGGAAAGGTTAATTCTTGGTAAATGATGACTATTCTTTTTTATTGCAATAAAATATACAAAACATAAGGTTTACTATTTTAACCATTTTGGAAGGTACCACTGAGTGGCATTTAGTACATTCACAATCGTGTGCAACCATCATCATATTTCCAGAACATTTTCCTCATTCCCAAAGGAAACCTCATGTTCATTAAGCAGTAGCTCCCCTTAACATATTAGTTATGAAGATCATAGCATTATACAAAACTCATGACACAATGATGAGTGAAAAAATCAAGATGTGAAATTTTGTGTTATGATGTAATTAGTAAAAGAAGCATATTAAAACATCTGAAAAAGAGTATATAAAAATAGCAATTGCATTTTTCAGACTCTACATTTTAAACATTATTCTTTATAGTTTTAAAAGCAAAAAGTAAAGAAACAACAACCAACCCCAAACCAACACGACAAAGCCCAGATTGTTAATTCCAGGTCTCAGGAACACAGAATCATATATGATGTTTACACTCTGCAGGGTCAGAGACTCCAGCGGCATTGGGAGCTGCCTCGTGTTCTGCAGCCTCACAAACAGACAGGAGGTCCAGTGCCGCTGCTCTGTTCTTCTGGAATATCCTCCTGAATGTGTTTTGGGTGCAGTTGCCATTTCTTTCATCTTTTTAAACACAGGTACTTTTGGAGCTGGCCTTCTCAAAGAAGCCCAGCTCCCTGTGATTGAGAATAAAGTGTGCAATCGCAATGAGTTTCTGAATGGAAGAGTCAAATCCACCGAACTCTGTGCTGGGCATTTGGCCGGAGGCACTGACAGTTGCCAGGTAAGCAAAGATCAAGAGACCAAAGTTAGTCTTGTGCTCTCTTGTCTCAGTCTCAGCCCCTCAGACTTCATTCCCCAGGTGGCAAATTCAAGGATTTTCGACCGAAGACCCCAGTCTAAGTGTTGTTTAGAAACTTCCTAGATCTGTCCCTGAATGCGTATTCAGATTATCTAAGGGGATGTCTTGGGGCTTGAGTTCCAGATCAGTAGCAAGCGAGTTTTAAGTGCCATAACTACCTCAGGCCACTCACCCTCCTGGGGTGTGCTGGTGGCCAGGGACTAAAGTGGTGACTTTTCCGGTAGGGAAGGAGGTAGAGGGTACAGGACAGAGACCAACTGCACACACTTTACACTGATGCCCAGGCTAGCCCAGTCTAAAGGAAACACCAACATAGGAAGGGATGTGTGCAGGATTCACAAAAGATCTTTTCTACCCCCCGGAAAAACTAAGTGGTGTGGTTTCGCTAAATAGATTTTGCTAAGTACTTAAGCACTGCAGATGCTTGAGTAATATGCTCATAAGTTCCTTTCTGATTTCAATTACTGGGAAAATGTATATATGGATAGTAGAAGGATGGCATCCCATAATAAAAGGCAGGCAGCCTAACCCTCACATGGATTTTTCTCTCCCTCTGTATAGGGTGACAGTGGAGGTCCTCTGGTTTGCTTCGAGAAGGACAAATACATTTTACAAGGAGTCACTTCTTGGGGTCTTGGCTGTGCACGCCCCAATAAGCCTGGTGTCTATGTTCGTGTTTCAAGGTTTGTTACTTGGATTGAGGGAGTGATGAGAAATAATTAATTGGACGGGAGACAGAGTGAAGCACTGACTCACCTAGAGGCTGGAACGTGGGTAGGGATTTAGCATGCTGGAAATAACTGACAGTAATCAAACGAAGACTGTCCCCAGCTACCAGCTACGCCAAACCTCGGCATTTTTTGTGTTATTTTCTGACTGCTGGATTCTGTAGTAAGGTGACATAGCTATGACATTTGTTAAAAATAAACTCTGTACTTAACTTTGATTTGAGTAAATTTTGGTTTTGGTCTTCAACATTTTCATGCTCTTTGTTCACCCCACCAATTTTAAATGGTCAGATGGGGGGATTTAGCTGCTTTTGATAAGGAACAGCTGCACAAAGGACTGAGCAGGCTGCAAGGTCACAGAGGGGAGAGCCAAGAAGTTGTCCACGCATTTACCTCATCAGCTAACGAGGGCTTGACATGCATTTTTACTGTCTTTATTCCTGACACTGAGATGAATGTTTTCAAAGCTGCAACATGTATGGGGAGTCATGTGAACCGATTCTGTTGCTGGGAATGAAATCTGTCACTGACTGCTTGACTTGAGCCCAGGGGACACAGAGCAGAGAGCTGTATATGATGGAGTGAACCGGTCCATGGATGTGTAACACAAGACCAACTGAGAGTCTGAATGTTATTCTGGGGCACATGTAAGTCTAGGATTGGTGCCAAGAGCATGTAAATGAACAACAAGCAAATATTGAAGTTGGACCACTTATTTCCCCTTGCTAATTGCCTGCCCGGTTTTGAAACAGTCTGCAGTACACACGGTCACAGGAGAATGACCTGTGGGAGAGATACATGTTTAGAAGGAAGAGAAAGGACAAAGGCACATGTTTTACCATTTAAAATGTTGTTACCAAACAAAAATATCCATTCAAAATACAATTTAACAATGCAACAGTCATCTTACAGCAGAGAAATGCAGAGAAAAGCAAAACTGCAAGTGACTGTGAATAAAGGGTGAATGTAGTCTCAAATCCTCAAAGAGCTGTGTTTATTTCATTGACAAATAGATTATTTGTATTCAATTCTGATGTGCTTTAAGGATGAAGTTTCTCATTTTACAATTAGCACACACTTCGTATATGTTGTCACCTGTTCTCCTTACACAAATGTTGTTCCCCACTGTGAAGGATTCCCTTTGGTACCAGTTTTGCCTGTCCACATAAAGTATTTCATTTAAAAAGCTCAGCATAAAATATAGACTGCATCTGAAAAGATATTGAATATAATATACAAAGCAGAACACACACGTTCCACATTTCAAAAGCCTCGATAACAAAAAAGAAAGATCAAAGCCCTTATTAGTCTCTCTAAAGCCATTTATAAAGCTCCTGCTGATCCTGTTAAGCATGGATATAATTGACCTTTCTTTTAAATTAAAACGTAAGCTTTTCCCAAGACAACTCGAAGTGCCAAGACTGAATGGGAACTGTCCATGTTTCTAACTCTTGGCCACGGGCACCATCAGAACTGAACTTAACAAATATATGAAAAATATCTCCTCACTTTTAAAATCCTAAGACCCAGAAATCATAATCCATGGGATTTGTTTAGTAAAGAAGAAAATCTGTGGCTCTAGGTGTCCACTAAAGGAGAGCCAAAAATGTCCCGAATAATCTCAGGACCACAGCATCATTTTATGAATAACAGAACCAAGACCTCAGATTGTACAACAGATTGGTTCTTATTCCTGGAATGGGGCATAAACCATGCCTGGAACCTCAGATGCTACAGAGAAGGTAGATGGGAGAGACTTCTGACCTGTTCATGTTGCAAAGGCGTGCGGAGACCAAGGTGAGCAGAGGACACGAATGCTCACATTCTGTGGCCCAGGAACCTGTGATTCAATCTCCTCATTAGCAGGATTCCCAAATTTTCATCCTCCCTGCAATTTTTCAAATGCTCGATTATGGGCTTAGTCCCTTGACTGATCAGATTTGATGAACATTTCTGCACAAATTTCCCAAATCCTTGGTTTTCAAATCCTGCATTCTTGATGGAGCTGTTATGAGAATCGGGTGGGGGGCTTCTCTCATCTCTCTTTAGCCTAATGAGTCAGAGACCAGGAAGAGCCATGCACCTGAGAGGCTCTTTTTTAAGCCAGCTACATATTATGTGTTCCCAGAAACTTCAACAGCACTACAAATAATCCTAACTCATCCAACATTATATAAAAATACTCTGGATAGATTGAGGTCTTTATACAGTATTACAACAGTGTGGCATAATGTAGCTGAAATGCACACGTGCATCTCTGCAAGGACAGCTTTGCAAGGAGGATCAGCTCCTGGATAGCTCCTTCCTTCCCTCTGTCAGGGGCCTCAAATGTGAGAGCTGGAAACTGGAGTTTTTTTATTCCTGCCACACTTATAGGAATGTGGACTGAAAAAACAAAGGAGAAAGGAGAAAGTCTTCGTGAAAGATTATGCAACTAGTTAGAGGAAGGTCTTCTGTTATTATTTAATAGCATAGCTGGTTTTGATCAAATACACATACCTAACTTCTGATGAAAACCCAACTCAAAGGTAACAAAAATCACTTCAGGCTAATTTTTTGACTTGCTTTCAGACCCTAGACAGAGGTTAGTTAGCATTACAGCATTTAAGCTCTTTATGAATTTCTGCTGAATTAACATATGTTTGGAAATCAGCTGCTGATGTGAACCCAGCAGAAATGATAGAATAATCCAGTGCAGTTTTAGAAGGGAATATACTAACAGGTTTCAGTAATTTAGCACGAACTAGTTTTTTTAGAGTAAATAATCATGGATCACAATCAATGTGCTTAATTTGTAGTACAGTAAACCATACTTCTAGATTTTTTCAAGTGTGGGGACTAGGTATAATTAATCTATCCAACTTTTCATTATGAAAATTTATAAACAGAAAAAAATTAGAATTTGTGTAACTTAAATTTTTGTTGGTAGAATTCCTCATGTTTATATATTAGTTGGATATTGATTTTCCTTGCTCCCCATTGGGACAATCCTGCACCACCCCACCACCCTTCACCAGCCAAAAACAATCTCTCCCAGTTGTTTAATTTTAATGCAGCTGATGTGGTAGAAGAGTCCTGGTCTCAAAGGACTCCCTCTTCCTCCATTTCTTCCTGATGAGTTTGCAAATCTGATTGATTCTGATTGAATCAAGAATGAATGCATCACTCTCAGTGTGTAAACAGGCAGCAGTCAATGGAGTAGAATCAAAGGGAAGAAAGATTTTCCTCAGGATTTTTGAAATATTAAAAAACATTAGAGTTCCATATCCTTAATTTCCAGTTCATTATCAAGATTGCTTTTTATTTTTTAAGTTAGCAGTTAAATCATTTTTAAAGATTACGCAAAAAAACAAGACTATGTGTTCTATTTAAAAAAAAAAATCAAACAGTACAGAAGTCTCTGACAGGAAAGTGATGGCCCTCCCTTTGCTACCCATCTCCCCAGCCCATTTGTGTCCCCAGATATTGTTTTACACCTTTTACTGTAATTCTCATATTCATATTCTCTGTCTTTTTTAGTGAAAAATTTCAAACAGAAACTTATAAAGATTTCAGTAATGTTAATTTTTGTTGATATAACTCTTCATGTTCATATATTGGCTGGATATTAGCTTTCCTTGTACACTATTTGCCTCCAGAACTCAATCTCTCTTTCTTTTCTCTGTCTACTTACTTCTATTACCTATCTATCATCTATTATCTATTTATCCATTCACCAATCCTTCTACCCATTATCTATCATCTGTGTCTATCTATCTATCTATCTATCTATCATCTATCATCCATCTACCTATTATCTGCCTATCTACCATTTGTGTGTCATCTGTCTTCCTATCCAGCTACAGAGAGGGACTGCCTTTGGTTTTAGTTTTTTATAAATACTCTAACACACTGTTGAGTGATGTTTCACTTTGTAATCAGTCTTGAAAACCTGCCTATGCCATTCCATCTAGACAGACCTGACATCAGCCTCCTCACTGTAGAGTAAGCCACACTGTTAATCCCCTGCTGCTGCACGTCCCAGCGATTTCCACTTTCCCACGTCAGCAGTTCCTGCCTTTAGATCACTTCTGAGTCTTAGCACCTTACATGGAAACGCTTCTCTCTTCACAATCATGTTTAAAAAATAATGCATATTCTTATCTAGCTTTGGTGGGATTTTTTACGTTAATATTTTATGTTTACTTTGAATTTTTTGCTTACGATGTAAGATGAGGATTTATTGTTATTTTTTCCCCATGCATGTTCAATTTTCTCAACATCTTCCTTTCTCCAGTGGTTTGAAATGCTGCTTTTATTTAGGGTGCATTGAATTTTGGACAATGCCTGCCAAGTTTTTCTACATCATCCACTGTTTCTGGCAAGGCAATACCCGTGATTTCAGGCAAAAGCATCACGAGGCCACCACAGATGGATGCCAGGGTACCTACGGAATAGGGGAGAGGTGTTACTGCCCCCAGGAACACACAGCTGGGCCTTCCCCCACAGGCCTCCTCACTGTGAAGCCACCGTGGCTCTCAACCACAGCAACCTCTACATCCCAGATCACTGCCTTGGCTCTCCTTCACCATGATTTCAAATGTTCTCTCCCTTCCTCAAACCCTGAGCTACGGCCCCTGTACACCTGGCAGCCACGGGTTCTCTCACACATCTCACAGTGATTGACTGAGTGCCTTCTTGGGGTCCAACACCCAAGGCCTCCCCTCCTGCATCACAGGGAAACAGAAGTGCTGGAGGGGAGTCCCCTCTGTACCTGCTCACTGACACTCTCACTTACCTGCTCCTCTCCCTCCCATTCCACCTGTCACCTTACACTGGAAGAATTGTCTTGGTGTCTACCCCAGGGCCAGTGCTCACCTAGGCTTGTCTTTTTGGGTGCCTCACTATGGTGATTAACCCTTTCTCCAGTATCTTTAACCTACTGGGAGAAGCTTTCAAACACATTCAGATCTTTCTTGTTTGACCAGCCTTCTCTCATTCTCACCTCATCCTTCCATTACCATCCTTTCTTTTACTGTTCTTTAGAGCCAAAGTTCTTGAAAAGCCACCCTCTCCTATTTTCTCCACTTATTTGTATCCAAGTGGTGTGCTAGTAAATGCCTAACAACTGGCTTTGGACAATCAAGCCCTGATTGGCAGCATCTGCCAATGTGCACGGTGTAAATGCTCCCATTGTGGGCCCTTCAGTCTACTGACACAACATCCCTGCCTGTGCCACTAGGAAGAGATGCAGGAGCCCCATCAATGTGGCTTCCACCATAAAGATGCAGCAGACACAATCTCAGGAACACAGGTAATACTGAAGATGTAGTAGATGAACTAGAAACTGATGAATGTTGAGACTAAAATCAGTTCCTACTTTAAATGCATAGACATTAATGTAACACAACAAGAAACATGAAAAAACAAGGAGGTAAAATAAAACGCCATCAAAGGACACAATAATTTCCCAGTAGCTGGTCCCATAGAAATAAAGATATATTAACAACCTGACAAAGATTTCAAAATAATTATTTGAAGAAAGCTTGGTAAACTTCAAGAAAATACAGAGAATCCAATAAAATCAGAAAAACAATAAAAGACCAAAATGAGAAATGTAATGGAGAGATTAAAACTGTTTAAAAAGTCAAACAGAATTTCTGAAACTGGAAAAATAATAAAGTGCAAAATACAATAGACAGCATCGAAAGCAGAATTCATCATGTAGAATAAATAATCTGTGAACTTGAAGACAGGTTATTTGTGAATATAGCATTGAAGAAGAAAAAAATAGTAAAAAAATAAAGTTTACAGGACTTATGAGGCAGCATGAAAAGTGCAAATATTTTAGTTATAAGAGTTCACAAAGGAGAAAAAAAGGGGTAGAAAGCCTATTTTAAAAATAACAGAAAACTTTCTAAATCTAGGGAAAGATATCAACATCCAGGTCCGAGATGGTCAAAAGTCTCTGACTAAATTCAGTTCAAACATAACTACATCAAGACAAAGTCAGACTGTCAAAAATAAAGACAAAGAGAAAATCGTAAAAGCAGAAAGAGAGAAGAAGCAAATCACATATAACAGAGTTCCAGTAAGGCTAGCAGCAAAGTTCTCAACAGGTTCCATACAGGCCAGGAAAGAGCAGGTTAATATATTCAAAATGCTGAAGAAAAAAACTACAAACTAAGGATACTGCATTCACCAAAGCTGTGCCTCAGAAATGGAGATATCAAGTTTTTACCAAATAAACAAAAGCTGAGGAAGTTCATTAACCCCAGACCTGTCTTACAAGAAATGCTAAAGGGAGTCTGCAAGATGAAAAAAGATGCTAATTAGTAACAAAAAAAAAACCATAAAACTCACTGGTTAAAGTAAGTACATAGTCAAATTCATAATATTCAAATACTTTAATGGTGGCCACATATATCTGTAATATGAAAGAATGAATCTCTTATATCTTTAGCATGAAGGTTAAAAGACAAAACTATTGAAAATAATAGCTACAATAATTTGTTAAGGGATATATGCTATAAAAAGATATACATTGTGACATAAAAAAATTTTAAACGCAGGGAGATGTAAAGGCGCAGCGTTTTTATGCAATCAAAATTAAGTTGTTATCAGCATAAAATAGCCCGATATAATTATGAGACTTTTTGTAAGCTTCATGGTAACCACAAAGCAAAAGCATAAGGTAGATATACAAAAGATAAAAAGGAATCAAAGCATCCCACTAGAGAAAATCACTTAATCACATAGAAAGATAGCAAGACAGGAAGAAAGGAACAAAGAGTCTACAAAACAACCGGAAAGCAATTAACAAAATGATAACAGTAGTCCCTTACCTATCAATAATTATCTTGAATGAAAATGGATTAAATTCTCCAGTGAAAAGATATACAGAGGTGGAATATACTAAAAAATAAGATCCAACTGTATGCTGCCTACAGGACACTCACTTCACCTATAAGGACACAAATAAACTGAAAGTAATGGGATGGAAAAAATATTCCATGCAAATGGAAACCAAAAGAGAGCAGGTGTAGTTATACAGATTGAGTATCCCTAATCCAAAAGTCTGAAATCTGAAATAGTCCAAAATTAATAAAATTTTAAGTGCTGACATGATGTTCAAAGGAATTGCTCACTGGAGCATTTTGGATTTTGGTCTTTAGGGATGCTAAAACAGTAAATATATGTGTAGTAGTCCATTCTCACACTACTATAAAGAATGCTACCTGAGACTGGGTAACTATGAGGAGGTTTAATTGACTCAGTTCCACAAGCTTAACAGGAAGCATGGCTAGGAGGCCTCAGGAAATGTACAATCTTGGCAGAAGGTGAAGGGGAAGCAGGCACCTTCTTAACAAGGTGGCAGAAGGGAGTGTGAGTGTGTGAAGGGGGAACTGTCAAACACATATAAAACCATCAGATTTCATGAGAACTCACTCACTCTCATGAGAACAGCATGAGGGAAACTGCTCCCATGATCCAATCACCTCTCACTGGGTCCTTCCCTTGACATGTGGCAATTATGGGGATTACAATTCAAGATGAGATTTGGGTGGGGACACAGCCAAACTATATCATAATGCAAATATTCCAAAATAAAAAAAAAATTTCAAAATTCTAAAAAAGTAAACCATATCATAATTCAAATATTCCAAAAAAATTCAAAATTGAAAACACTTCCGGTTTCAGGAATTTTGGATAAGGGAAACTGAATCTACATGAGGTAAAATGACTTTAAGTCAAAAACTGTAAAAAGAGACAAAGAAGATCATAATATAATGATAAAGAGATCAATCTGTTATAACAATTATAAATACTTATTAATATATGTACCCAAAATTTGAGTACCTATGTATAACAACTAAAAAAATTAATAGATCTCAAAGGAGAGCTAGACTGTAATATAATCATAGTAGCAGACTTCAATAGCTCCACTTAGCTCCATAGTAGCAGACTTCAATAGCTCCAGACAGAGAATCATTATGGAAACATGAGATTTAAACTACACTTTAGGCCAAATGGACCTAACAGAAATATATAGAACATTCTGTCCAACAGCAGTAGAATACACATTATTCTCAAGTGCACATAGAACTTTCTCCACAACAGATCATATGTTAGGTCACAAAACAAGTAAATTTAAGAAGATTAGAATCATACCAGGTATTCTTTTCAGATTATAATTGTATGAAACTAGAAATCAATGACAGGAGAATATTGGAAAATCCACAAATACATAGAAATTAATCAACATGCTCCTGAACAATCAATGAGTCAAAGAAGATATTAAAAGATCAATTTAAAAACTCAAAACTAATGAAAATGGGCACACTAACATACCAATAACTTATAGTATGCAGCAAAAGTGGTTCTAAGAGGGAAGCTTTTAGCAATAAACACTTACATCAAAAAAGAAGAAAGATATCAAATAAGCAACCTAACATTACACCTCAAAAAAACAGACAAAGAAGAAAAGAAAAACTAACCCAACAGTTAGTAGAAGGAAAGAAATAATAAAGATCACCATAGAAATAGTGAAGTAGAGACCAGAAAAATGATAGAAAAAAAGAAATAAAACTAACGGTTTTTAAAAAGATAAAAAAATTGACCAACTTTTAACTAGATTAAGAAAAACAAAGAAGACTCAAATAAAATCAGAAAGAGGAGACATTACAATAGATATTACAGAAGTACAAATGATCATAAGAGACTACTGTGAACAATTATATGTCAACAAATTGGATAACTTAGAAGAAATGAATGAATTCCTAGAAGTGAAAAACCTACCAAGACTGACTCAGAAAGAAATAGAAAATCTGAACAGACCAATAAGTATAAGATTGAATCAGTAATAACTTCCATCAACAAAAAGCCCAGGACCTAATCATACCTGAATTACTGCTGAATCATACCAAACATTAAAAGGACTAATATCAATCCTCCTCAAACTCTTCCAAAAAGTTAAAGAAAAGGGAATGTTTTCAAGTTCATTTTATGCAGACAGCATTATGCTGATATGAAACACAAAAAAGAATACTGTAAGGAAAGAAAATTACAGGCAATATCCCCGATGAACATATGTGCAAAAATCTTCAACAAAATACTAGGAAACGGAATCCAACAGAACATTAAAAGGATCACTCGCCATGATCAAGTGGGAATTGTCCCAGGAATGCAAGGATAGTTCAACATACACAAATAAATAAATGAAAGGATAAACGGATGATAAAAATGTGTGTATCCATATGTGTGTGTCTGTGTTATATACACATTTTTATATGTATATATATATATTCACATATAATATACACATTGTGTGTGCGTGTCTGTGTCTTATATACAGACACACACACACAATGGAATATATTCAACCTTAATAAAGAAGGAAATCCTGCCTTTGCATCAACATGGATGAACCTGGAGGACATTACGATAAGTGAAATAAGCCAGACACAGAAGGAAAATACTGTGTAATCTTGCTTACATATGGAATCTAAGAAAGTTGAACTCTCAGAAACGGAGTAGAATGGTGATTACCAGGGCTGGGGAAGAGGGAAATGGAGAGATATTGGTCAAAAAATACAAATGTGCAGTTTTGCAAGATAAATAGGTTCTGGAAATCTAATGAACCGAATGCTGACTACACTTAACAATACTGTATTGCATACTTGAAATTTGCTAAAAGAGTTGATCCTAAGTGTTCTTACCATGTACACAAAAGTATGTGAGATGATGAATACTTCAATTAGCTTGATTATGGTAATAATTTCACAATGTACATTTATATTAAAACATTACATTGTACATCTTAAATATATACAATTTTTGTCAAGTGTATCTCAATAAAACTGGAAAACATAATTGAAGAGTAATGAAAAAAATTAAAAGCTATTATGTGTCAAAGGACATAATCAACAAAGTGAAAAAACCTACTGATGAAGCAAATCTATTGACAAAGGCCTGGTATCCAGAATATATTAAAATCTCTAGGCTGGGCTCAGTGGCTGACACCTGTAATCCTAGCACTTTGGGAGCCCAAGGCAGGAGGATCACTTGAACCCCGGAGTTCAAGGCAGCAGTGAGCTATGATTGGGCCACTGCACTCCAGCCTGGGTGACAGGGTGAGACCACCATCACTTAACCCATTTCTTGTTTAGAAAAAAGAAAGTGCAGCTCACTGCCAGCACAGTATTCTTTGGGCAAACAAGAAGAGAAATGGGAGAAAAAAAAAAAAAAAAACTTACAATTCAACAACAAAAAGAAAAACAAGAATGTAAAGAGACATTTTTCCAAAAAAGATATATAAATAGTCAACAAGTACATGAAATGATGGTTAACATCATTAGTCATTAAGAAAAAGCCAATAAAGTCATAATGAAATAAGACTTCATATGCATTAGGATGTCTATAATTTAAAAAATAGAGAATAACAAGTGGTGGTGAGGATGTCAAGAAATTAGAATCCTGTACATTGCTGGTGGGAATATAAAATGGTTCAGCCACAGTGGAAAATAATTTGGCAGTTTCTTAAAATGGTAAACATAGAATTACCATATGATCTAACACTTCTACTCTTAGGTATATAGACAAAAAAATTGAAAACAAGTACCCAGATACCTTGCATGAGAAGGTTCATAGCAGCACTATTACAAAAGCCACAAGCTGGAAACAACCCAAATATCAATCAATAGACAAGGGGATAAACAAATTGTGGCTTATACAGCCACAAAAAGGAATGAAGCACTGGTACATGCTGCATGGCTAAACCTTGAAAGCAAGGGCTGGGATGGTGTCATGGAAAGTAATAGCTTACTGTGTACTGCATTGTATTTTGAGGTAATGAAAATGTTTTGGAACTGGATAGAGGTGGTGGTTGTCGTGTACTACATAAAACTAATTGTCCACTTTAAGATGGTTAATATTCTTATGGGAATTTCTCAATTAAAAAATACCTTCCATGTATTCTAAGGATGATACTAGATTTCATTCAGTATCAGATACAGAGATTTGCTCTGGCAAAATGAGGAAGTAATTTTTTTGAAAAAGGAAGATGTGAGATTCAACAAACGGGGGATCAAATATCAGAGAGGCAAGGGGATCTTCTGGATGACAGTCCATGGAGATCCCACGACAGATGGACAGCAGGCCGGCCGTGCACCCAGGCCAGGCCAGAGCAGGGACGATGGCTCCTGAGAAGCTCTCTCTAAGAACATTGCTAGATGGCCTAATGGGTTTGGGGGCATATTGAAAAGGTTTATAAAACTGAGAATTTGGAGTAGAATTAGAAAAATGACATAAAATCTTACAGAAAAGAAAACAACAAATTCTAGGGAGAAATATAAGAGTATACTACATGCCTCAGTTATAAATAGCATTTTCATAGTCATGAAGAAATATGAACACTGAATATTTACTTAACCAAAATTACAATATAATTACATAATTATGTTAGGTACATATAGCAAAAGGATGTGTGTGTATGTAGTATGTATGATGTTTGCGGTGTGTGTGTGGTATGTGTATGGTGTGTGTATGGTGTGAGGTGTGTGCAGTGTGTCTGGCGTTTATGGTGTGTATGTGTGTTGTGTACAGTGTGGTGTGTACATGGTATGTGGTGCGTATGCTGTGTCTGTGTGTTGTGCATCGTGTCTGTGGTGTATGTGGTGTGTGTGTGCATAGTGTATATATGGGATGTGTGTATATGTGGCATGTGTGTGGTGTGTGTTTTGATGTTGATGGTGCATTAAAAGGAGTTAAATCCTAATATTCCCAGATGGGAAGTCCGTAGGTGTGTTAGTCGTTCTCACATTGCTGTAATACCTGAGACTGGGTAATGTAATAATGAACTATGTAATCAGCTACAGAGTTGAGGGTGTGGAGCTCACCCAGGACAGCTGAGCTACTGGTGTAAAATGAATGGTATTTTTAAAAATGGCTATTTGTAGAATTCACAGAACTAGGACACCCCAACCAAGGGTTGATAAGAAAGGACCCCAGGGCTCTGTCTCAGCTCTCCTGGCCACACCTGGAGGACATGGGCTTCTCCAAGGTCTCACACTTTCAGGAAGTGTTGATGAAGGATATGGAGAGACCTGAAGCTCTGGGCGCTGCGTAGTCTGAGAAGAGAAGCTTCGGGAACGTGGGAACTGAGTGCAGATACCGGAGGGCTGTCATCCGGCAGAGGGAGTAGGTGACGACTGGCCTAGGGAGGGATCCTTATCAAGGCTGCATTTGTTGATTGCCTTCTTTGTGTGGGGCACTGCTGTGACTGCATTAAATTTCCATTTACCTAAATCCAATTTTGTGCGCTTGTTTTCTACTCTTGTAGGAAAGACAACAGCGACAACCTCAAGCCAGTAATCTAGTCAAAGGAGCAATTCCCAAGGCACGACATGTGGGGAATTCACATTCATCGGCACTACAGTGATTGCTGATAACGCCAACTTAATGCCTGGCCAACAGCATGGATCCTGACCTCCACTATTCTTGTGTGTTTAGAGAACCACAAAAAAGTGCAGTGTTTTCATTTTTGTTGCTTGTTTCGCAGGTCTACATAATCTACTTTTTAAAGTCAAAAACGGTCTTAGTGATGCACAATAAAAGTATAAACTCAGTACAGTGCATAGTATCTTTTTCATATACATATGAATATATATACACTTTTACACATGTATGCATATGTATCATATGGGTCAAAACACTAGATGGAATGGAATTTTTTTAATTGAAATATTTTCTGGTTATTAAGCATATCAGCTACCTTTAAAGTATTAATTTTACTGTATTTATATTAATTATTGAAGCTTGAACTTCAGAATAGTGGAGGATAAAAGTTAAACACTGCAAAAAGATTTCTCCTTTATTACTTCTTTAAATCAGAGAAAAGACATTTAAAGAGAAAACAGGAAGTACCTTCCCCACTCCACATAACTTATGAAGTAAGCAGCTAATTGATCATACCATAAAGAGGCACCAAATAAAATCTGTGTGTCTCAAAACAGGAGCACTGCTTCTGTGAAATCAGTTAAAGTAAATACCCATATTGGTCATGCATTGAAACATATATTTTCCTAAGTGAATTCTCCACAATTCTGAAAATCAGTGAAAACGTCATCTCATGTTACTTTAATCTACACAAAACCAAGCAGCGCATATGACTCTCCATGTTTCAGGGCATACACATCCCTTTCCACCAGGGATCAATGTGCCCTATGGGAAGCAACTTCTTGCCTTTTAAACCAGATTCAGTAAACAAAAATTGTTTTGTATAGCTGACACAGGATCACATCAATTGCACGAAAAGGATCAGTCTGTGGAAGGAAGGTTACAAAGTCAAACGGGGCACGTTAAGGAGGCCTAACCCATCACATTGGATGTTCTGCTGTTAGAATTTTTTTCGGGTCAGAAATACAGGTACTAGGACTCCCTGAATCCAGCAGGTGTTAGAACAGAGGAAGGCAGAGGGCAACCTCCTGCAAAACATCTACCCTTGCCAGTTTCTAATCCAGGGTCCAGGGGCTGGAGCATCCGGGCTCCCCGTGCTTGCGCTTGGAAGCAGAAACGCCTTCAACCCTCCCTTCTCACAGGACCTCCGACCCACCTACCTGAGGCTCAGCCCCAGAGCCAGCGGGTGGACGGAGCGGGATCGCGCCCTGGAACACGGAGCCGGCGAGGAAGGAGAAAAGCCCAGCTGGCGGCGTAGGGGCGAGGGTCCTGCCTTTCCCGGCGGCCTCGCCCTGGCCATCCTGGCCCTGCGGGAAGGGGTCAGCCCACCCGAGCCTCGTCCACCCCTCCGCCTCCCGCCCCGGCACCACGCCGCGCCCGCGTCCCCGCCCAGTGCCCGCGCCTTTGCGGGCCCCGGTCTTGCGGGGCCCCTCGCGCACTCGAGAAGCATCAGTGTCCTCCGGGCGGCCACGGGCCAGCTGCGGCTCCCACCCTGGCGACCCTGGATTGCTCTCCCCATTCTCAGCCTCACCCCCCACTCCTTCCACCCCATATTTTGCCGCCTCGAAGGACATGAACCATCTGCTGGCTGAAGGCGCTTGGACCTGAAACCAGCGACAGGTTTTGGCAGCTGCACGCTCACTCCCAGGGAGGCGAGGGCGCCCGGCGAAGTGTGGGGTCTGCCGCCCCCTGCCGGCTCGGCTGACGTTCGCTTCTGTTTCCACGCTGCCCAGCAGTGTTCCAGGTGGAACATTTCAAAGGCAAGGCTGAGAATAAATGCTGTTTACAAATTCCAGAAAAGAAAAAAAAATGTTGCTCTTCTCTTTAGCAAAAGGTTTTCCCAGACAAGCCAGCACTTCTGTGGGTTGTATTTAAATCTTAAGTGCATGAGAGCTGTTGCCTGCAGGCGCTGGTATTGCCCAAGGAGGGTAGTTTCAGGACAATGTCTCTGAAAACTCCAGGCTCTTGGACCAAGCAACCTTTCCACATTATGTAGCATAATCTACCAGGTCCTGCGATTTACCCATCGTGCAAAAGGAGCAAGTCTCTTTAAAACAGGGCTTTCAGAGAGTCTTTTCAGGAGACAAAAAATGTTGGAAGAACCTATTCGTTGCCTATTTGTTGTTGACTTTGCATCTAAACTGATCCCCTTAAAAGTATTTATGGGTATGAACGATAAATAATGAAAGGGATCAAAATAGGAATGTTTCATTTACTTTAACCTGGCCCTTGCAGTGCACTTCAGGCCCTAGACTCTGGTTTGGACTCTGCGATTTCTACCTTCCTTGGCTTTGTTTGCTTCACTGATCAGAGTTCTGTGAATACAGTAGGTGCTCGATAAATGCTTATTCTGGTTATTGCCATTGATGCCTGTGGCAGTAACTGCAGACCGGCAGGCTCCGGCAGCAACGAGGCGTGGGGCTGGAGGGCCCGGCTCTGGCATCCAACCCTGCTCCATCTGACACACAAGCGGTGTGACTCTGGGGAAGCTATGAACCTCTGTGGAACTCTCTATTAGTAAGATGAGAGTGGTAGTAATAGCACCTCCCTCATAGGGTCAGAGTGAGGAATAAATGAAATAACCTGTGTAAAGAACCTAGTGTGGTGCCTAGTATTGTGTAAACTACTCAGGGGACAGGGGAGTAGTATCCAGAATATACAAGGAACTCAAACATCTCCACAGCAAAAAACCAACCCAATTAAAATATGGGCAAATGATCTGAATTATTAAAAGAAGACATTACAAATCTGCAACAAGTGTATGAAAATGTGCTCAACACCACTAATCCTCAGGGAAATGCAAATCTAAACCACAATGAGCCATTGTCTCACCCCAGTAGGATGACTATTGTCAAAAAGACAAAAAATAACACATGCTGGTGAGAATGCAGAAAAAAAAGGGAATTTTTCTACACAGCTGGTGGGAATTTAAACTACTACAGTAATTCTGGAGAACACTATGGAGGTTCCTCAAAAAACTACAAATAGAAGTACCTTATGATCCAGCAATCTCACTACTGGGCATTTATCCAACAGAATGGAAATCATTGTATCAAAGAGGCTGCAGCCCCAGGTTTATTGCAGCTCTGTTCACAATAGCCAAGATAAAGAATCAACCTAGTTGTGTGACTACACATGAATGGATAAAGAAAATAAGGTGTATACATACCATGGAATACTATTCAGCCATAAAAAATAATGGAATCCTATCGTTTGCAGCAACATGGATGAAACTAGAGGACAGTATGTTAAGTAAGCCAAGAACAGAAAGGTAAACACTGCGTGGTTCTCACTCATAATGTTGCCATAGGTGGCTATTAAGGTATTAGCAGGGCAGAAGAGAGCTTCCCCCTACCACTGCCCCAAACACACACCAGGAGTGTTGCCAACCATTAGGTGATGGTCAGGGTGGTTATTAACTGTCTGTCTAAAGTAATAATTGGTCACAGCTGGCACCAGTGAAAAGCCGTTTCCCAAGAGATAGAAAACACCTGTCATCAGCAGCTTCCCGATAAGATCTCAGGAACTGGGCAAGTGGGGAGAAGGGACCTAAGACCTCGGAAGCATACCAATGTATAAAACCCCCAAGTCCAAAGGTCAAGGCGCACACTTGCTTTTCAAGTCACCCGCTTGGCCCTATTCCAAGTGTGCTTTCCTTCCTTTCATTCCTGCTCTAAAGCTTTTTAATAAACTTTCACTACTGCTCTAAAAACTTGCCTCAATCTTTCCTTCTGCCTCATGACCCTCAGTCAAATTCATTCTTCTGAGGAAGCAAGAATTGAGGTTGCTGCCGACCCATACGAATTTGCCGCTGGTAACAATATGTGGCAGCTAAAAAAGTTTATCTCAAAGAAGTAAAAAATAGAACAGAGGACAGTAGAGGCCTGGAAGGGCGGGAAAAGGGGGAATAGGGAGAGCTTGGTTAAAGTCTACAAAATTACAGCTAGATAGCAGTAATATGTTCTAGTGTTCTGTACCACTGTAGGATGAATATGGCTAACAATAATATATTGTAAAGTTTCAAGCAACTAGAAAGAGCATATTGAATGTTTCCAACACAAATGAGTGATAAACTTTGAGATGATTGATGGATATGCTAACTACCCCTCTTTGATCTCTATACATTATATATATTGAAATATCTCTATGTACTCTGTGAACATGTGCAATTATTATTTGTCAATAAATTTTTTTTATCTTGATCTCATAGCATTAGAGAGTAGAATGGTGGTTACCGGAGGGTGAGGAGGGTAGTTGGGAAGAGGAGAATGGAGAGAGGTTCGTCAGTGGGTACAAAGATCCAATTAGATTGAAAGAATAAGTTCTGGTGTTCTATTACACACTAGGGTGACTATAGCTAATAATTCTGTGTTGTACATTTCAAGATAACTAGAAGAGAGGATTTGGAATCTTCTAACTAAGAAGAAAGGATAAATGTTTAAAATGAGGGGTATGCTAATCACCCTGATTTGATCCTTACACAACGTATCCATGCATTGAAACATCACACTGTACCCCATAAGTATGTACAATTATTATGTGATAATTATAAATAAAACTTCTAAAAGGAGCTTAGTACAGTGCCTAGTATATAGTGATTAACCAATCAAGTATAGCCATTATTATTTATTATTCCTTCCTCCCAGTAGTAAATTACAGTGCAATGGTTAAAAGTAATCACTTGAGGCCCAGATATTTGCGTTGGAACCTGGCTCTCCCAATTTCCACTGATGTAACTATGGGCAAGCAAGTTTCAATGCTCTGATCTATAAAATGGTAACGATAATAACAGAGAAAAATCTGGTGATTATATCATGGTATGGATAATTCATAGTGCTGTTTGTGCCTGGCACAGATCCACAAACCTACAATAAATAATAGTAGTAAAATAAAAATTCTAAGCAAGTGTATTTAGATTAACCACCAATGCTTAATTGTCCCCTGAGGTACTAATGTCTTTATCTAATTTCACCTTTCCATTTATTTGCTTATCGGAAGATTGATTCCTAGAGGAAGGCTGAATCCAGAGTGTCTGAACTCAGTGACAGCTTCCCACATGAAGGTCAAGGGCTGTCTGCAGCCCCTGGTGGAATCCAGGCTGCCAGCATCAGTCCTTCCACTTAGAGCAGTTCTTGTGCAGTCTTTGATGCAAGGTAATTTTGGAAGAATTGCCTCAAGGGTGTGCAAGGGTGATGATTACTGATTGTGGCCTGGGTAGGTGGAAAGGCTACTCACAGGGACCAAATGCAATGACCTTAGCTCCCGTAGTTGTTCATTATTGGAACTTGGTTTTCAAAGTAAGTCAGATGAAACTGAACAACATTTGCAATAATCCATCACTGCTCGTGGGACAGGGAAGGGTTCTGGAAGGGACTGGACTGGAGAACCCCGCAGGCTTGAGGTAAGTTATGGGTTGGTGCTCCCTTGCCTATGGAATCATTCAAAACAATGTCCCTACAACTTACTGAATTAGAATGTCAGCTGGGTGGATTCTTTCTTCTCTGGCCACTCTTAAGGGACTCACATACTGTTGGATTCAGAAAAGGGCTTTTACAAATTCAGGGAATCACCTTCCCTTACTGAGCTCTAACACTAAGAACCAGAGGACCAATGCTTTTGTGAAGGTCAAATGACCTTTGAAAAGTGGGGGCCTCTTTTTCTCCACAAATGACATTCTTTTCTTTTCCCAGGGGCCTGGGGCTCCCCAAGTTTGTGGCACACCCTGCCTTCAGTGGCTCCTCAAGGCCTTTGCAGTAAAATCCACAGTATTTAGCAAGACAGTCTCCCCTCCCTAGGCATCTGGCCCAGTCTAGTTTCCTCTCTCGCCCCTCCCCCAGTGTCCTCACCTGCTTATTCGGGTCTAACCAGGTGTCTTAATCAGCTTGGGCTGCCATCACAAAATACCATACTGGGGGGTTTAGACACAGACATTTATTTCCCACAGGTCTGGAGGCTGGAAGTCCAAGATCAAGGTGTCAGCAGATGCAGTGTATGGTGAAATCTCTCCTCTTGGCTTTTAGATGGCCTGACTCTCACTGCACCCTCACATGGCATCTCCTTTGCTTCTGTGAGGAGGGAAAGGGATGGGGTGTGTGTGCGTGTGTGTGTGTGTGTGTGTGTGTGTGTGTGTAGAGATGGCTCTCCTCTTCTTATTGAGGCATGAATCCCGTCATGGGAATTTCATCATGGCCTTCTGCCACATGAGGACATGGTAATAAGGAGCCACCAGATGCTAGTGTCTTGATTGAGGACCTCACAGCTGCCAGAACTGTGACACAATCCATTTTTGTCCTTTATAAATTATCCAACCTGTGACATTTTGTTACAGCAACACAAACAGACTGAGACATATGGTGTGGCTTCTCTTCCCACCCCTGTAGTGACTCCTTCTTTGCTAAATTCAGTGAGCATTTCTCAGTCCTCATCTTTGTGAAAGGATATTTTGCTAGAGTGGAGACTGGAGCTCAGATATTGCTGATGATCAGAGTTGGCGTGTCTCCCCGATTGATTTACAACTGGAGTTTGGATACTGTTTTAAACCTGGGAGGAGCCTCCTAACCGTCTCGATACAACCACTGACGTGACTACACTACAGATAGACTCTTTCCACTTAATTCTACCACTCTTGCTTTACTTCATGAGAATGAAAATATAATAATGCACCATGAATTCATTTGGGGAAATATTGATATTTTATTTTTTAAAATATGTATTTATTTAAGCTACACCTACTGGAATGGGAAGGATTGATATTGTATTTTACTTTATTTTGTATGTATTTATTTTTTTTCTTTTTTGAGACAGAGTCTTGCTCTGTTGCCCAGGCTGGAGTGCAGTGGCACAATCTCAGCTCACTGCAACCTCCACCTCCTGGGTTCAAGCAATTCTCGTGCCTCAGCCTCCTGAGTAGCTGGGATGACAGGCATACATGCCACCATGCTGGGCTAATTTTTGTGCTTTTAGTAGAGATGGGGTTTTGACATGTCGGGCAGCCTGGTCTCGAACCCCTGGACTCAAGTGAATCATCCGCCGCATCCTCCCAAATTGTTGGGATTACAGATGTGAGCCACTGCACCCAGCTGGAAGGATTGATATTTTATAATTTATAATTACAGAAAACATGTGAGTCCACTAGAAATTAATAGATTTTGAAGATAATAAAATAGTTTCACTTATGGGGCGGGGCGCGGTGGCTCACGCCTGTAAGCCCAGCACTTTGGGAGGCTGAGGCAGGCGGATCACAAAGTCAGGAGATCGAGACCATCCTGGCTAACATGGTGAAACCCCGTTTCTACTAAAAATACAAAAAAAAAAAAAAAAATAGCCGGGTGTAGTGGCGGGCACCTGTAGTCCCAGCTACTCGGGAGGCTGAGGCAGGAGAATGGCATGAACCCGGGAGGGGGAGCATGCAGTGAGCCGAGATCACACCACTGCACTCCAGCCTGGGGGACAGAGCAAGGGTCCGTCTCAAAAAAAAAAAAAAAAGTTTCACTTATGTTGTAGTTTTGACGTGGTTCGTTATAGGATGTGATGTTAGCACTACCACCAGCTTAATTTTGTCACCTAAGACCTGAAAGGGTTGTGTCTATTAGCTGCACCCCCGGTTAGCCACGTAACCTCGGGAAGGCCTCAGCCCCACTCCTCGTACGGCAGGAATGAGAACAGCAATGCCTGTTGGGAAGCTTGAGGGAGGCTACGGTTGTGCAGCGCTTGGCAGAAAGTCTCGTCATGGAAGGTACCAGCAAATGTGAGATACTTTTATGATTTTATTTTGTCCAAAAGAAAGGGAATGAAAGGAGAGAGGAGGAAACAAGACTAATCAGGAGATGTGAAGGTGTAGTGGTGAGGGGAGGAGTCAGCAGGAATAAAGTCAGCGTGGAGCAGCCGAGGTGGGAGATTGCTTTCATCACTTCCCAGCATCTGTTGCAGATTCCACCCTCAAACATTTTGTAAGGACCCTTTATTCAAGGTAATGTTTGAACTCTGCTGAGCCAGTGGCATGGGTCTCTGAGAGAATCATTAACTTAATTTGACTATCTGGTCTGTGGATGTGTTTACTCTCATATAAGCCAACAACATCCTGGGATTGGGACACACTTTCTGGGCACTGCTGGCCAGTCCCAAAATGGAACATAAGGAAGTGGTTCTTCTACTTCTTTTATTTTTGAAATCAGGTAGAGCAAAGATTTTTTGTATAATAATTATTTTTTCTCCCACAATGTAGTAAAAATACATATGCCATGGCTTTATGTGCAATTCATTTAATTTTTGATTCATGAAATTCCCAGTTCAAAATCTTGTATCAGATTGACGATTTCTTCCAAAAATATGTTTAATTTCCTTGTGAAGACTATCAGTGTGCTGGAATGAATGGGCAGAGAAAATAATGGGTGATTTTTCAAATCTAAATGAGTGGGCCCACATGATAGCTAGTCTAGTTGAAAAAAAAATAGCCATCGTAGCTAACTATGCAAAGGATGGCTACGGTCTTCGCCTGGTTCTCAGTTTGACTACTTTATATCAGTTCTGTTCAGGTGCCATGCTCCCCTCCCTTGCAAGTTGAAACAATGAAATATCTCTTTGAATGTATTCTGTTCCTTGACCAGTTCATGGAGTGGGACTCAGCATCTCTCTCTTTGTTATGGCCTGAGTAAGGCCTTCCATCAGTATACATTTGCTTCTTATCCCTGGAGAGATCACACACATCCATTTGCCAGATGACGTTGCAGATAGTGACTCAGCAAATACTCACTTAGTGCTTGGGTTAGGCCCCCACGTTGTTATACACACATATATGCGTACATACATACATACACACCTGTGTGTGAGTGTGTGTCCTTTACAAATACTAGCTTATTTAGCTTGTGGTGTAGGTAGGGTAGTATATTCATCCCCATTTTATACACAAGGAAATCTGGACATAGAAAATCATGTTATTTGCCCAGTGACCAAACTCCCAAATCAAGGAAATAAAGGAACCTGGATTGAAGCCAGATTTCCAAGAAAAAATTTAGGACTCTTCTCACTTTTTCAACTATGTTCCAACCTTTGAAAAATAATCTAAACACATCCCAGTGTAACTGAAGAGCAGGTTAGTTGTTTGCCACTTGCAGAATCCAATTAAGAAGAGAGAAGTCGGCTGGGCGCGGTGGCTCACGCCTGTAATTCCAGCACTTTGGGAGGCCGAGGCGGGCAGATCACGAGGTCAGGAGATCGAGACCATCCTGGCTAACACGGTGAAACCCCGTCTCTACTAAAAATACAAAAAATTAGCCGGGCGTGTTGGTGGGCGCCTGTAGTCCCAGCTACTCGGGAGGCTGAGGCAGGAGAATGGCATGAACCCCGGGGGGACGAAGCCTGCAGTGAGCCAAGATCGCGCCACTGCACTCCAGCCTGGGCGACAGCAAGACTCCGTCTCAAAAAAAAAAAAAAAAAAAAAAAAGAAGAGAGAAGTTTGGTATAAAGAAAGTGATTTACTTCCAACGCTAGCTTAGGGGAAGAAATACGGGAGTCCTCTTGCACCACTTCACTTTTGGATCAGAAAGTGGCACTTTTAAAAGGCAGGGGATGAAGTGAACAAGGGTGCAGGGGTCCATGCTAGCTTCAGAGTCTTATCTGTCAGCTGGTTGAGCTGGTGACTGCTGGTGCCTTTGTGAGCAGGCTGTTGTCTCTTGAGGCAACTCCCTGGAGGGTGAGAGTTCTGTAGTGGGTATGCTTTGGTTTATAGATGGAATGTGAACTCAGGAGTTCCATCTTAAAGCACATGGTTAGATGAACTTGCCCTGAAGGGAGACTCTGATGAAGGGGAAGTAAAAGGCCATATTTGCATTTCTAAAGGGCTAAGTAGGAAATGGGGAACTAGGAGAATGAGGAAAAAAGAGAAAAAAAATAATGAAGCTATCTTAGAAAAATGGAGGTCCCTGGTCATACTACTAGGTTCTCTTAAACAGCTTTATTGAGATGTCATTCACCCATTTAAGGCATGCAATCCAATGGATGTAAATATATTGAGAGTTGTACAGCCATCCTCACAATACATTTTAAAATGTTTTCATACCCCAAAAGGCACTCCACTCTCACTGGCTGTTGCCTCTCCTCTGCAGCTTCTGGCAACCACAAATCTACCTTCTGTTTTTATAGACTTGCCTATTTTGGACACTTCATATAAATGAAGTGTCCAAATAGTTCTTCATATAAACAATGTCCAGATGCTTTCAATTTAATCTAATTACCAGATACAATTTTACAAGTTGACTTTAGAGTCAAATACATTTGAATTCTGTGGAAGCCATTCAAGAAAATATCAAAGAAAATACAGAGCAGGAGAAGATTCAGCGAAGAGATTTTTGGGGGAAATTGGTGTCCGTGTGTGTGTGGATGTGGACAGGGGGTATGAATATTCTATTTCAGCCCATGGAAACTAGCACGTGGATCACTATGAACTTATTCAGCGGGCTACACCCAAAGGCTAGAACAAACTTCTCTGCCACAGGATTAACATATGTTTTAACTAACCTGGGAGACACATTCTCTCATAAGCTCTTTTGGAAAGCCAGGCTTTCTGTGGACGTGTTATCTTTCCAGCGTGCTGCAATGCCTGGGGAGAGGAAAATGTTTCTTTTACAGCCATGCTCAGTGAGAAGCGGAGAAACATATTCCATTTCACAAATTACTAAGCTTTTACACATGCAAATATGCATACACATTCGCACACCACAGTGAGGGAGAAATTCTCACACCATTAATAAAATACAGTTACTTCTGTAGCAATATACATCTACATTTGCCTATAACATAAAAATGTTTTTTCTACTGAAAGATTTGTTTAATGTTTCTTCACCAGCAAATAAACCCTAATACATCTCATTGCCATATGAGCCCTGGAGATGAATAAGAGAAAATAATCCTTGGGGAAAAATTATCGAATTAAAAAGAGGAAAATTTGATTCTGTTTTGGGATATTTCCTAGGGACGTGAGCTGGGGAGGCGATCTCAGCAGTGATGCGCTATGAAGCATAGTAACATGACACAGTTACAGGTAACTTAAAGGTGGAAACAAATGGAAGTTTCTCTTTTGGAATATCAATTGTAGCCTGCTCTGCTACATTTCAAAAAAACATCTTCAGAAAGTTTAACTTAACTCACCGTAAGACAAACTTCATGGATTTATTGCGTGTTTTGAAGTTATACTCTGAGCTATAGAATTTAACAAAGCACAACTCTTCTTGGAAATGAAAATTCAAATGGGAAGAAAATGCAGGTTGAAGACATGGATATGGGCCTAAAATATCGATTTCTCTGTGATCTTTTGATACATCTCTCAAGTGCTTTTTAGTGGATTAGGTTTAGAATGCATCAGCCAACTCCTGCTCAATAATCCATTTTTGCTCGCAGCCGAGGATTCCTCCTAAGCCGTGTCCCATCTGTGCGGGACCCCACTGGAAGTTGGACTGTCCAACTGGCCCAAGGCTCTGATTGACTCCTTCTCAGATCTCGGCTTAGCGGCTGAAGACTGACACTGCCTGATTGCCTCGGAAGCCTCCTGGACCATCACAGATGCTTTGGGTAACTCTTACAATGGAGGGTAAGTCCGTCCCCTTCTTAATCAATACGGAGGCTACCCACTCCACATTACCTTCTTTTCAAGGGCCTGTTTCCCTTGCCTCCATAACTGTTATGGGTACTGATGGCCAGGTTTCTAAACCTCTTAAAACTCCCCAACTCTGGTGCCAACTTGGACAACATTCTTTTATGCACTCCTTTTTAGTTATCCCCACCTACCTAACTCCCTTATTAGGTCGAGACATTTTAACTAAATTATCTGCTTCCCTGACTATTCCTGGGCTATAGCCATGCCTCATTGCTGCCTTTTCCCCCAGTTCAAAGCCTCCTTCACATCCTCTCCTTGTATCTCCCCACCTTAATCCACAAGTATAGGACACCTCTACTCCCTCCTTGGTGACAGATGATGCACCCCTTACCATCCCATTAAAACCTAATCACCCTTAACCCGCTCAATGCCAACATCCCATCCCACAGCGTGCTTTAAAAGGATTAAAGCCTGTTATCACTTGCCTGTTACAGCATGGGCTTTTAAAGCCTATAAACTCTGCTTACAATTCCATTTTACCTGTCCTAAAACCAGACAAGGCTTACGGGTTAGTTCAGAATCTGCCCTTTATCAACCAAATTGTCTTGCCTATCCACCCCGTGGTGCCAAACCCATGTACTCTCCTGTCCTCAATACCTTCCTCCACAATTCACTATTCTGTTCTTGATCTTAAAAATGCTTTTTTCACTATTCCCCTGCACCCCTCATCCCAGCCTCCCTTTGCTTTCACTTGGACTGACCCTGACACCCATCAGGCTCAGCAATTACCTGGGCTGTACTGCCACAAGGCTTCACAGACAGCCCCCATTACTTCAGTCAAGCCCAAATTTCTTCTCCATCCGTTACCTACCTCAGCATAATTCTTCATAAAAACACACGTGCTCTCCCTGCCGATCGTGTCCGACTGATCTCTCACCCCAACACCTTCTAAAAAACAACAACTGCTTTCCTTCTATGGATAGTATCCATGGTTGGATACTATCACCTTTGGATACCTGGTTTTGCCATCCTAACAAAACCATTATATAAACTCACAAAAGGAAACCTAGCTGACCCCATAGATCCTAAATCCTTTCCCCACTCCTCTTTCCATTCCTTGAAGACAGCTTTAGAGACTGCTCCCACACTAGCTCTCCCTGACTCACCCCAACCCTTTTCATTACACACAGCCAAAGTGCAGGGCTGTGCAATCGGAATTCTTACACAAGGACTGGGACCGTGCCCTGTAGTCTTTTTATCCAAACAACTTGACCTTACCATTTTAGCCTAGCGCTCATGTCTGCATGTGGGGACTGCCACTGCCTTAATACTTTTAGAGGCCCTCAAAATCACAAACTGTGCTCAACCCACTCTCTACAGTTCTCATAACTTCCAAAATCTATTTTCTTCCTCACACCTGACACGTATACTTTCTGCTCCCCGGCTCCTTCAGCTATAGTCACTCTTTGTTGAGTCTCCCACAATTACCATTGTTCCTGGCCTGGACTTCAATCCGGCCTCCCACATTATTCCAGATACCACACCTGACCCCCATGACTGTATCTGATCCACGGGACATTCACCCCATTTCCCCATATTTCCTTCTTTCCTGTTCCTCACCCTGATCACACTTGGTTTATCGATAGCAGTTCCACCAGGCCTAATCGCCACTCACCAGCAAAGGCAGGCTATTCTATAGTATCTTCCACATCTACCACTAAGGCTACCGCTCTGCGCCCTCCACTACATCTATCATTGAGGCTACTGCTCTGCCCCTTCCACTACCTCTCAGCAAGCTGAACTCATTGCTTTAACTCAGGCCCTCGCTCTTGCAAAGGGACTACACGTCAATATTTATACCGACTCTAAATATGCCTTCCATATCCTGCACCACCATGCTGTTATATGGGCAGAAAGAAATTTCCTCACTATGGAAGGGTCCTCCATCATTAATGCCTCTTTAATAAAAACTACTCAAAGAGCTTTACTTACAAAGGAAGCTGGAGTCATTCACTGCAAGGGCCATCAAAAGGCATCAAATTCCATCACTCAGGACAATGTTTATGCTGATAAGGTAACTAAAAAAGGAGCTAGCATTCCAACTTCTATCCCTCACGGCAGTTTTTCTGCTTCTCATCTGGCCACTCCCCCACTGACTCTTCCACCTATCAATCCCTTCCCACACAAGGCAAATGGTTCTTGGACCAAGAAAAATATCTCCTTCCAGCCTCACAGGCCCATTCTATTCTGTCATTTCATAACCTCTTCCATGTAGGTTATAAGCTGCTAGCCCACCTCTTGGAACCTCTCATTTCCTTTCCATCCTGGAAATCTATCCTTAAGGAAATCATTTCTCAGTGTTCCATCTGCTACTCTACTACACCTCAGCCACCGCCCCCCACGCCCCCCCCAGCTTCCCTATACATCAAGCTTGGGGATTTGCCCCTGTCCAGGACTGGCAAATTGACTTTACTCACATGCCCCAAGTCAGGAAACTAAAATACCTCTTGGTCTGGGTACACTTTCACTGGATGGGTAGAGGCCTTTCCCACAGGCTCTGAGAAGGCCACCGTGGTCATTTCTTCCCTTTTGTCAGACATAATTCCTCAGTTTGGCCTTCCCATCTCTATACAGTCCGATAACAGACTGGCCTTTATTAGTCAAATCACCCAAACAGTTTCTCAGGCTGTTTGTATTCAGTGAAATCTTCGTACCCCTTATCGTCCTCAATCTTCAGGACAAGTAAAACGGACTAATGGTTTTTTAAAAACACCTCACCAAGCTCAGCCTGCAACTTAAAAAGGAGGACTCTGTCAAGGATAGAGTCCAAAAACTTGCCAACCAAGCAAGTAATTATGCTGTACGCCCTTGGGCACTCTCTAATTGGATGTCCTGGATCCTCCCAGTTCTTAGTTCTTTAATACCTATTTTTCTCCTTCTTTTATTCAGACCTTGTATCATCCGTTTAGTTTCTCAATTCATCCAAAACCATATCCAGGCCATCACCAATCATTCTATATGACAAATGCTCCCTCTAACAAGCCCACAATATCACCGCTTACCATAAAATCTTCCTTCAACTTAATCTCTCCCACTCTAGGTTCCCACATCACTCCTAATCCCACTCGAAGCAGCCCTAAGAAACATTGCCCATTATCTCTCCATACCACCCCCAACAATTTTCACCGCCCCAACACTTTACCACTATTTTGTTTTCTTTTTCTTATTGATATAAGAAGACAGGAATGTCAGGCCTCTGAGCCCAAGCTAAGCCATCATATCCCCTGTGACCCGCACGTATACATCCAGATGGCCTGAAGTAACTGAAGAATCACAAAAGAAGTGAAAATGGCCTGTTCATGCCTTAACTGATGACACTACCTTGTGAAATTCCTTCTCCTGGCTCATCCTGGCTCAAAAGCTCCCAGCTGAGGCCCCCTTGGCCGCACACTACCACAACCAGACAGAAAGCAGCTTTTGGACAGATTTGATTTCATAGAAAAATCAAGGCCATTATTTAGCCCAGGCTGTTCTTTTTTACAATGTCCTCTGAAGTTCAGATGCCTGTCAACATCATGGACAGACATATTTCTCCCCACTTAATAGTGGTGTGTCACTGTAGTAAACCCAATACAAAAATTGCCCTCTTTTGTAGGGGAGCTTTTTACCCTCCAGTGTTTTGCTTAATTTTTGTGCAAGATGGCAACATACTTTAGTTCAGTTCTGATTTATTCCCAACATCATCAGTGCACCAAATTTTTTGTATCTCAAGGAGGGACCATTCAGAGGATGCTTATCACCAGTTAAAGTGACAGTGTCACAACCAAAGCGCATATTGTAAGAAATCAAATAATGGCCTCCAAGTTCCATTTCTACTCAGGGATGAACAAATCAACATCAATCTTTGGAACACAGTTGCCACTGATGGTGCCTTACTCTTCTATCATGACATGGCAATCAAGAGCAAACATACAATTTATTCTTATTTTAGGTTTTATGGTTAGAATAGGAAGACAGCTAGACATGAGCAGGAGGGGGAAGCCCCTGAGAAAAGGGAAGTGTGGAAAATCTCACACCCCAGAAATTGCCTGAGTCCTGCATGCGAGATATAAGCAGAGGAGGGGGAATACTTAGGTAGAGAGGAATGCCCCTTAACACGCCCAGCAATCACTCACTCAGTAGTTAACTTTTCCAAGTGTCACGAGGTACATGCTGATAGGGAGGGAAGAGGGCAGAGGAAGAATTCCTAAGAGATACACAAGTGCAGTTAGTATAGATCTGAGTGCTATGCAACCTTCCTGGGGTAGCGGCAATGAGCAATGCAGCCGGTAGGTAGAATTCATATCTGATATGGTTTAGCTGTGTCCCCACTCAAATCTCATCTTGAATTATAGCTCCCATAATTCCCATGTGTTGTGGAAGGGACCCAGTGGGAGATAACTGAATCATGGGGGCAGTTTCCCCCATACTGTTCTCATGGTAGTAAATAAGTCTCATGAGATCTGATGGTTTTATAACAGGAAATCTCTTAGGCTTGACTCACATTCTGTCTTGTCTGCCAACGTGTAAGACGTGCATTTTGCCTTCCACCATGATTATGAGGGCTCCTCAGTCACATGGAACTGTGAGTCCACTTAACCTCTTTTTCTTTATAAATTACCCAGTTTTGGGTATGTCTTTATCAGCAGAATGAAAATGGACTAAAACAGTATGCAACGCCAGGACGATGCATGCACATCAACTAATACTAAGGGAAGGTCCCACAAGCCTAGAGTGGGGACTAGGCTGGGAAAAGGCTAGGACTTAAGGCAGGAGCAAGAAATCTAGACAAGGAAAAAAGGCAGAGACTTAAGACAGAGGTGGGAACTTCTGTCTTAGGAAAGAGTTTGATGTCATAGCAACTCAATGCAGAACTCTTGGAGAGCTGTTGGCTCTCTCCCTTTCAACAGCCTGCTCTGCCTTATCTTTCAGAGCGTACTGTCTCTCTGTGTAAACTCTCTGCTCTCTATCTTCCTTCCATAAATTGTCTTTTTTGGCTAAATTAGTCACTTAGCAGAATTCTTTCTCCGAAGTAAGATGAAGATCTGAGGATTCTTCCACTTCCAGATAACACTGTATTCATTAATATAGTAACACAGGAGTGGTGACATCATTCTAACCTGTTTATCAATCTAGTTAATCTTTTAATATATTGAAATCTGTGAATGGAAAAGTTTTTTATATAATTACAATTTTTGAGATTTGGAGGTACATAAGCAGGTTTGTTACATGAGTAAATTAGCCTCTTTTGGCCTCTCACCCTGTGAAGATTGCGTGACACTGAGGTTTGAGGCACAAATGATCTCATTACCTAGGTAGTGAGCTTCATACCCCACAGGTAGTTTTTCAGCCCCTGCCTTCCTCCCTCTCTCCCGGCTCTAGTAGTTGCCAGTGTGTCTTTTGTTGCCATCTTTACATCCATGTTTTGAAGTGTTTTCTTCATTAAATATCTTGTTTCATAGCTATGCATTCTGCTTCCAGTAAAGCAGAAAGTTTTATTTGACTAATATGAACCAAATAGATAAAAAAAGAACTCATGACAATCAGACTTGGTTAACTGACCATTTGATTAACTGAGCATTTGTTCCATTTGGATCTCCCACCTCTGGGTCAAGGAGAGCCTCTGGATGACTATGTTAATACCCAGGGGGCTTCGTGTTCAATGTCACTAAGAAGCAGCTGGGTGCAGGAATTATAGAAGAATGTGCAACAAAATGTGAGGAGGAGAAAGAATTCACCTGCAGGTATTTCCATTGTCATTGCACCTACGCAGGAATCTGTAATTCAGATGGCAAGTTATTTATTCACAAATTTATTAATGATTTAAGAGAAAAGAGGAATTTATAGAGTCAGGGTTTGGAACTATATTTGCTCACAGTATCTGAAGCCATACTAACAGCTTCTCATTAAGTTTTATTGGTGTCCCCTTTAGAAAAATACCCCAAAAGGAAGTTATTTATTTTTACACCGGACATAAACATTAGCAGCTATTATTCTTTGCTCTAGTTTTTAACATCATGATTATCAGTAAATGTTTGTTGAGGATCATGTGAATGAAAGTGTCCTAGATAGATCTGAGCAATGACTTATAGCTGCAAGATCCAGTGCCTGCCCTTTAGTATTTAAGGTGTAGTCAAAGAAACTGGATATAATGTTAAAAAAAAAAAAAAAAAAGCCCAAGTGAGGTACTGCGAAGTGGCATAATCAATCCATGCTCTACCCAGATCCAGAGGAAAGAACAGTGCCTAAGGTTGAGGCAGCTAGAGGAGGCTCAGGGAGGAGGCAGGAACTGAGCTGGGTTTGGAGTTGAGAGAGCTCTTGACAAGCACCAGGAAGGCGGGGGATGGTGTGGTCCTGCACCCTCTGATGGGGACCATTAAGAGATCGAGTTGGCTGAAGCATAGGCTTTGTGTAAGTGATGGGCCTGGGAAGGTAGCTATGGACGCCAGACTGAGCACCCACGGCAGGACCACGTGGATGGGGACGGGAGGGGTCAGGGGCCAGGGCAGGGTGGAATGTGGAGCAGAGGTTCAGGGGAAGTGATCAGAGTCGGGAGGTCATGGAGATGAGCCTCCAGAACTGGGAGACAATAAACTTATGTCATTGAAGCCATGCAGTTTATGACCCTCTGTTATTGCTGCCCTAGCAAATGGATACAGGTAGCCATTTAGATTGTCTGCTGAGCCCACTAACTAATGTCTGCTGAGCCCACTAACTAATGATTTGATAAATATATACTCATGTCTGCCTCTCTGGGGATTTGTGATAGTTTTTTTGAGTTATATGTCATAAAATAGGATAGCTGCATCATCTGGTATACATATGATCAAACTCACTAAATAATGACAGATTTCTCTTCAGAATCACTCCATCAATTTACGCTTCCTCCATAGTGCAGGGCTATTGTCCGTTCCCCAGCTTCCTGAGCATTTTCAGATTTGTCAGATTTTTGTCATGTGCTTTTAGTATGCCCTGCATTTCCCCTGTCTGGAAATTACATATTCCAGACAATGAATATTCTATTCATAACAATGAATTTTTCTAATTGAAGTGTAGGATGATTCTCTTAATAATCAGAAGCTGTGCCATAAGTACTTTCTCCCACTGTTTGCTCTTTTTAATCTTTTATGCTGTTCTTTGATAAATGGAAACTTTCATTATTCTTTGATAAATGGAAACTTTTATTAATATTTTCCTTCAGAAAAAATGCATTAATCTTTTCCTTTATGGCCTATCAATAGAAATATATAGCTTAGGAATTATCTTCCTATTCTGAAATCATAGAGCTAACCCCACCAAATCTTCTTCAAAATGTTTAAGATATGCTTTACACATTCAAGTCTCTGATTCACATAGAATTTTTCTGTATGGTGTGAAATAAGGACAATATTTGTTTCCCGTGCTTCAGAAATATTTATTGTCTGATCCATTTTTCCCATTAGGGTGCAATGCCAGGGCCATGATACATCATATTTTCATGGATTCATATTTCCATTGGCATTTATAGTTGGCATTTAAAGTTGATAATTCCAACGTTTATAACCACAAAACATGACTTTGAAGAAAGGTATATAACTTTATATTGTCACCATATATGCTAGAATTGCATATATAATAAAATATTGTCACCATATATGCTAGAATTGCAATGTGTAGAACAACTACTATTAGAGAATATTGTCAGTTATAAACTTGTCACATAAATATATAAATATTATAGCTTAAATTTTTCCAGAGTATCTGTCTTTTGGTCTTGTTTCACAGACACTGTCTTCAGCAAACGTGTATCAGACAACTCACCAAATAATAATTTATATTTTGATTATTTTGCCAAATGTAGGTGCTACAAAATTCAAAGATTTTTTTATATTCCTTCAATTTTGATATGGGATATAAATTGATTTAATTAAATGTAGGAACAGTATGAGGTGATTATTCTCACAAGATATTCCACATCACAAGTATGAATTTCAATATTGAAATTTGTACATATTTTTAGATACTCAATATTACATAATTTCTAAAATGTTGCTTAATGTATATGGATTTATTAATTTTTTGAAAAAATGATTTTAAAATTTGGTTTTCATAAAAATATTTTATAGGCCCACCAATATAATAAAACTAATTTTTTTGATCAGCAAATAAATATGTTGTTAAATTATATCATTTAAATTATTCTTTAAAGCCTTCTTTCACTCTCTAGAGTACCCTAATTGGATAATAAATTATATAGTCAGCTTATGTGTTCCCAAACTCTTCGTAGTCTGGTTTTGTAACTTTTCTTTTTACTCATTTTCCCTCTTTTCTTTCTATAATTTTTGTTTACTTTCTTGTTTTATTATAAATACATTACTTTGGATGAATAAACATTGCATCATTATTTAAATTTTCCTTGCTGCTGGTTGTTTTCTTTTTTTTAAAACATATCTACTTCACTGTCCCCGATTTCAACTTATTTTATATTTTTTAATCTTAAAATTTTGTTCATGAAAACACACACACTTAGAATAACACTCCCAGGGCCAAAATCCTCTAAAGATGATTATACCCTTAGACAAACTAAAACCATAGTGAGATGCTGTTTAGTCCCTTTTGTATTGCTCTAAAGGAATACCTGAGGCTGGGTAATTTATAAAGAAAAGGGGCTTTACAGGAAGTATAGCACCAGCCTGTATTGCACTTCTCGTGAGGCCTCAGGGAGCTTTTACTCATGGCAGAAGGCCAAGTGTGAGCAGGACATCACATGGCAAGGGAGGGAGTGAGGGAGACGGAGCAAGAGAGTGAGGGGTGGGGGAAAAATCACACTCTTAATAACCAGAGTTAACCACTCTCAACTCAGAGCAAGAGCTCATTCATTACTGCAAAGACGGCACTAAACCATTCATAAGGGATTCATTCCCATTATCCAAACACTTCCTACCAGGCCCCACCTCTGACACTGAGGATCACATTTCAACAAGAGATTTGAAGGGGACAAACATCCAGACCATATCAGGTGCCAATTACACCCTGCAGAATAGATAAACTTAAAAATACAGTCAAAACACTATTTACAAGGATGTAGAACAATTGAGACCTTCATATATTGAGAGTAGGAGTGTAGAATAGTACACCCACTTTGAACAACTGCTTTTTTCAATTTCTTATAACATGAAATAAATGTCCATGGGGGACTTTAGTAACGAATGCTTATGATGGTATTATTGATAACAATCAAAAAGTGGAAATCATGGCCAAAAATTGAAATTCTTACGTCCATCAACAGTGAATGGGTATGAAGTTTGTTAATACTATTACAATGGAACATTACTCAACAAGAAAAATGAGTGTGTTGCAGATATATATAACAACATGGAGGAATCTTATTGACATTGTAAGGAATGAAAGAAACCAGATACAAACACATACACATGTGTTTCAACATGATAAAAATTGTAACAGTGGTTTCCTGCGTAGGAGGGTGTGCTGTGGGGTGAGTGTGTAATTAAAGTCAAGGGAAAAAAGTATTCTTGATTGGGGGAGGGGTTTACACCAGTGTCACAGTCATTGAACTCTACTTTAAATCAATGTGTTTTATTTTATGTCAATTGTAATCTAATGAAGATGGTCAGAAATCCCATGGTTTTTATTTTTAACATTTGTAAGTTCAAAAAAAAATAGCAGAAACTATAAGCAAATCTATATTTATACATAATCAATTTATTTTTCAGCATAACTAAATAATTGCTTTAAGCCAGTGATAGATTTTTGGGAATAAAAATACAACAAAATCAATAAAAATTCTCTTTGTTAAATACAATAGTCTGTTGGGAGTATTTAGATTTTATTCAATTTTCTTTCCTTGCTATTATTTTACCATATAAAAAACTAAATAAAGTAAATAGATTTGATGCTATTATTCCCAACTCCTGTTAAGGAAACAAAGTTAAATAATTCTCTATGTATGAAAAAATACAAACAAAGAGCAAGTAGCGTCTACATTTTTTGTTACCAGCCAACAGGCTTTATGTTGGATGAATAGATCCCAAACTGTGTTTCATAAAGCAGTAATTCCCCATAATATCTCTTTCAAAAAATACACATTTTTGCAATATATCTTTGCCAATTTTTGAATAAACAAATATAAGGTCATGTATGAGGTATTTTAAGAAGTTGTGCACTATTTCTCGGAAAGTCAGGGAGTTGCTTACAACATCACTTGGTATATAAATGCATTGACATTTAGCCAAGGTGGCATTTTTCATAAGAAACCCGCAGTGGACATGTGTGCTGTCAAGTCTTTCTATGTATGATTACATATGCATGTGTTTCTTTCTGTATATGGCTTTTAAATATTCATAATAAAGTATAAAGTATAAAAGTAACATATCTTTTTATGTGTTAAGAGGTTTTAAAGTTCCATGGTTGACACAGTCAGAATGATTTTGTACATCAGTTAATTTACCAGTGAGATGTTTTGTTGTTTTCAATAATCCAAACATGAATTTTAGTATTCATGTTAATGCTCTGTCAGTGGATTTTAAAGAAGTGTTCATGAGCAAAAGAAAGAAATGTTTACAATACATAATAGATCTCATTGTTACTTTATTTTATTTTTTTGAGATGAAGTCTTGCCCTGTCGCCCAGGTTGGAGTGCAACAGCGTGATCTCAGCTCACTGCAATCTCCGCCTCCCAGGTTCAAGCGATTCTCCTGCCTCAGCCTCCCAAGTAGCTGGGACTGCAGGCATGCGCCACCATGCCCGGCTAATTTTTTGGATTTTTAGTAGAGATGGGGTTTCACCATGTTAGCCAGGATGGTCTCAAACTCCTGACTTCAAGTGATCTGCCTGCGTTGGCCTCCCAACATGCTAGGATTACAAGCATGAGCCATGGTGCCCAGCCTCGTTGTTATTGTTATTTTATTCATCGTCTTGATGGTAGAAATGTTTTTGATACGTACAGCAATAATTCCTTCTTATAGAAATTGATACCTATTTCATGTATGGAATAATTTCCAAGCCTGCAACTTTCGGGACAGTGCACTATTCAAGGGCTCATAGAGGATCTGATTTATGAATATAAAATCCCATAGAATAGTGCCTAAACCTAAAGGACCCACTTTATGGTAAAAAAAAAAAAAAAAAAAAAAAAGTGCAACAGTGAACATATGGCAGTGGGATCCATCCATTTACCAGATCAACCAAAACCTCTCTGCCTGTAAGACTGGTCTCTTTTTTAAAAAATAAAAAATTTAAAAACTAAAAAGCTATAGTGTTGGTCTGGGGATGACACCTTCCAAAGTTTTGGCTCTGCCCTCAAAGGTGCATTTGGCTCTGTCCTCAAAGGTGCATTTTCATACTTTGAGTGAATGGCCATCACATGGTGCTTTGTCCCCACTAACTAGAAAACATGGATGATAAACTGGATATATGAATGGACAATGGCTAGACCATATATAAAAACAGGACGTTGACCCATAATCTTCAGCAACCAGTCCAGGAAACCAAATAAGCTCTGTAACAATCAGCCCAAAACAGTCAGGACTTAATTAAGAACTTTGAGCTTCCTTAATTTTTGCCACCTTTATAACTTTGGACAACTAGAGAAAGCCAAATATGCTCCCCAAACCACATAGGATTCTACTTAGCCCATCTCCAGCTACCCTGGGCCAACAACCTCTTATCAGAGGATACCTGAAATATTCCCTTTTTGTCCACTATAAAACTTTCCCGTTCCCCTGCCTGCCATTGAGTCTTTGCCAACTTTAGGGATTCTAGTGATGTTGGCTGCCTCCTCTCTGCTATAAAAATCTGTGAATAAAGAACCTCTGCTTGATCTCACTTGTGTGGTCTTTGTTTATTTCCACATGGACCAGGAACCAAAGGATAGAAGGAGGTGTAGGAGATTGGTCAGAGTGGTGGGAGAAGCTATAGGGAAAGGAGCAGGCCTTCTGAAAGGTCGGAAGGCTCTGCATAGCTTCGGGAGAGAATAAGCTGAAGGCAGCTGTTCTCTTACCCTGAGGCAGAGGGTGAGGAATAGGTACAAGGGAATGTAAGGGAATTTATCTTAAATAGGCTTGTTTACTTATGTTATCCAAAAGTGACCTTTGATCATCCATGCAGGTGACTGCTCCCTAAAAGGGAGAACAATAATGTTAATTACCTGCAGATTGTGTTTGCTCCCGGATTTCGGCATTGTATCTATACTAAATAAAAGCAAGCAGCTCCAGTTGTTCAAGACTGCTCACTCTTCGGCCACTAGTGAGTCTCCTAGCTGCTCTTACACTGCATACCTGTGTCTGAGTACTCCTTTCATCTGTCACTCGGCCAGGGTCTATGAGACAGACCCGGCAAGGAGGCATGACCCCTTTCATTATAATTTCTAGTAATCCATTCAGGAAATTGTTTCCTATCCCAAAACCTGTGGGCCTGCAGAATTAGTGGTTGCCTCAGTCTTGCAAGATGGGTAGGCACTTATACCAGGTAGTAACTATGTTGTTACTTGGTTACTTTGTCTTTTTTTTTTCCATCCATAGTCTCATACCCCACTACCCTATCACCTGCACCCTGCCATAACCTCCCATATAAATTATTTGCATTCAAGTTCTTTTTCAGAGGTCTGCTTCACAGATAACTCAACCTAAGATAAACTTCAACAAGATATTTGTGTTTATTATAATAGTTATTCCTGCTATAATTGATAGTCTTCCATACTTCAGTAACTAAACAAAGAAAAGTTTAATTCTTATGTAAGACTAAATGGCATGAGGGGGTGGGTGTTAACCCTAACAATTCAAGAACACAGATTGATGGAGGCTTGAAAAATATTCAGTGTGTGACTTTCAAAAGTGTCCTCAGCACCAAAATCCAACAAGCAGATGAACAAAAGAGCCGAAAATCATGCAAGTTATTTTTATCGTCCAGACATGACACTGACCAGAATTTAGTCATGTGGGCATACCAAACTGCAGATGAGGCTGGGAAATGAATTGTAGCTGCGTGCCCAGGAGGAAGGAGGTAGGTGAACAACTAAACAGACACTGCCCTGGATGTTCTTTTCTGGTAACCACATACTTGTTTTGTTCCTCTTCTGAGAAAACACACCCCAACCTATTTCCCAAGTAAGCTTCATCTTCTGAGGTGTACCAGCCTAGAACTGTCCTTCCCTTGGCTCCAAATATGCCCCTGAGTGATGGCAATCTAGAAATTTAAAATAAGAAAACCACCCACTACTATCCTTTCATACACCCAATGTACAATGTTGGAGCAAAAACAAAGACAGCAATAAAAACTCATAATCAAGAGGAAGCATCAAAAACACACAATATTCTCTGGACATCATAATTTAGAAATCTTTCAGCAAGCCTTATGAAAGTCCCCTACCCTGGATGCAGGCACAGTTCATTAGATGACTCTATTCCTGTTCTCTGCAAGGAATGAGATCCCGTGTCTCTTGTGGCCCATGGATTCACCCTCGGTGAGATTCTTTGCATCCATTTTTCTCCATGGACACATCTGAAGTTGGTTTTGGCAACTTTCCCCTGCTTATGAGTTTTACGGCTTTCATGACCCACTTCCTACTGGTACATACTTGACTATTTAAAATTTGTTTTAAAACTGAATGGTTAAAACTTTTTGAAAAATTGTCTCATTTCTTTAATTGCTTAATACTCTGATGTGTATATTTTAAATCAGTTTCATTTACCAATAATCAAACTTAAAGGTGCTTTGCTTTTTTTCCTAGGAATCATGTTCAAGTATAAGTTGCTTTTTTTCTGCCTGTCCCTATTTCATTCTCTTCAAGTGGGAGTGATTTCATTAGTGCTACCTGCATTTCATTGGACAGAGATGAGTCATATTACCATATCTAATTATTAATATAAGAGAGGATGAGAACAGAAGTCTAGCTATGAGCTCAGAAGGAAAGGTAAATAAAATTATTGCCAATCGGTTTCTGCGTTCTATTCAGCATAAAACTGTCCCATGAAATTTTAAGTAATTTTTATTTTGTTGAAATGATAAAACATGAAATTACTTAAATATTGAACATTAAAAAATATTAGGGTCCAATTCATTCATTTATTTATAAATATGTATTATCTAATGTGCCAGCACTGAACTAAATGTTAGGTATACAGGAGTAGATAAAACACACAAAAATCCTATTTTATATGGAGCTTACATTAGTGCCAACAATTTATTTGACTTAAGATAAAAATGTGATGATAGACATTGAAAATTATTGCTTCCTAATTTGTACTCATTTGTAAAGATGATTATCTTCCTAGTAGAATAAAATTAGTTGGAGCAAAAATCATAGATGCTATATTGGACATTACCACTAATGAATTCTTTTCAGAGCAATTCCCTAAAGACATCCAAGTGGCAAATGTAATTTTAATATCAAAGAAATTACTAGAGGGGCACAGCAGGAAAATTCATACTAAGTCAATTTAATTTAAATTATAAACTGCAGTAGGAAAATTAGTTTTAAAAAATCGAATGGAGAAGCACATGGAGAAAGTTGGTTCTAAGGTGGTTCCCAACATTAAAAAAAGAAACTCTTAATTCACTCCATTCCCTCTTGGCTAATTTACTTGAGTTTCTATAGAAGAAACGCCACAAAGGCATTTATATGTATGAAGTTTATGATTCAACAACCTATAAATTAGTTTTTGAGGCTCAGCAAAATATATATGAAGTCACTGAAAGTTGATAGAATTTATTGTAAAAATCAAAGGTTTTTAATGAAATATTTTAGGATAAAGATATAAAAATATTCATAAAAGTATTATATCATTTTTCTAAATTTATATAGGAAAAATTTAAATGCTATTGTTCATTTGTACAATTCAACATGCTGTTTCTAAAGTTTATATGCAAATGCAAAACACCTAGAATGGTCAATAACTGAAAAAAACAACCAACAAAATTAGAGGACTTAAACAACATGGTTTGAAGATATACTATAAGGCCACAGTAATTATGATGATAGATATAAGGTTTAAAAACTAAAAAAAAAAACAAAATACTGTCTCCAGATGTAGACTCCCATGTATTTGATAAATTAATTTGACAAATTAATTTTTGATAGCAATGACAAGGTAATTCAATATGAATAAAAAAGACTTTTCAACAAACATTACTGGAATTAATATTGAACATTAATGTTCAATAAACATTACTGGAAAATGTTTTCAGTAAACATTACCCAAATGGAGAAAAAATTACCCTACAATATTTACAAAAAAATATTCAAGATGGGTCATAAGCTTAAATGTGTAAGCTGAAGCCATAAAGTTTCTAGAAGAAAATGTAGGAGAATGACTTTGTAATATGGAGGTAGAGAATAATTTCTTAGAGGAGACATTAATGAACCAAACTGGGTTCAACCAGAGAAGCAGAACTAGCAGGATATGTGGATGGATGGATGGATAGATAGATAGACAGACAGACAGATGATTTGTTACAAGGAATTAACTTACACAATTATAACGGATGGCTAAACAATCCAAAATCCATAAAGCTGTCAGTAAGAAAGGAAGATCATGAGGATGAACTCCATGCATATAGGAAGCTGTTGTCCACAAGTGGAATTTTTTCTGTGCTCTTTCTCTCTTTCTATCTCCCCTACTTTCTCTCACTTTCACTCCCTCTCTCCTACCTAAGCCCAGTTTTTAAGGCCTCCTAGTTGATTCACTCAGCAGGCTCACCAAAAGTTTCCAGAATAATCTCCCTTACTTATATCTGCGCATTGGCAAACTATCCTCACAATGATACTGAGATGAGTATTTGAAAAACTGAAAACTGTTGGCGGGTCAAATTGATGAATCAAAAATTCCATGTTAAAGAGACAAAGTAATAAAATGAATTTCGTTAAAATTAAATTTTTTGCTTATGCAAAATTACCACTTAGGAAACGAAAAGTTAATCCACAGACTGGGAGAATACAATCACAATACTTAAATCTTACTAAGGACTTGAATCAAGAATACATAAAGGACTCCTACAAATATGAAACACAAGTAATTCAATAATAACAGAAAAAAGTTTTAAAAGACAGTTCTTAAGGTAACATATATAAATGCCCAAGAAGTACATGAAAAGGTATTCAACATCTTTCATCAGCAAAGAAGTACAAATGAAAGCAAAAAACAAAGTATTTTTTGCCACCCCCTGGAATAGCAAAAATTACAAAGACTGAGACAGGAATAAATCAGGGTGGTCACAGGAGAGTAGAAAATTCCAGGCAGCAGTTTCAGATGACTAGCAAAAGGAAACTGTTGGAAGATCTGCAGAGGCTAAGGGCTAATAAAACCCTAAAAAACAGGGTGTGGACCAAGCCGGCTAAGATCAACTGAACCTAACATGGCGCTGGATTTGACCTAGGTTTCACTAGGACCTTATTATATGCTCATTACACACCCACTAGTGCCATGACAGTTCTGAGAACAGTCATATTTGGTTAAAAATGGGTGGCAACCACAGACCTGAGAAATCTCCACCTTTGCCAAGAATTTTCATGAATATTCAACCCCTTGGTTGAAGGGGCCCATAAAGGTAAAACCAGCTTGTGCATGTCTGTCTCTTGAGTACAACTCAACTGCGCTCTCTTTTCTTAAATGTCTACTTTTCCCTTTACAATAAATCTCTGTACTTTCACTATTTCCTGACTCTCCCTTGAATTCATTCTCGTGACAGTGTCAAGAGCCTGGATGGCCCTGGGGTCAAGGTCCCACTGGCATTCAGGAACCTCCCCCAGGCTGCCAGTATCATAACAATACCAAGCGTGGAGAAATGTTGCTGAAGGGAGTGAAAAATGCTACAACCAGTTTGGAATATAATTTGATAGTTTCTCATGAAACCTAACAATTCCATATTTAAGTATTTAACCAAGAAAATGAACACATGTATCTATATAAGTCTTGCAGATGAATGGTACTAGGGTCTTTTAGTAAATTAATAGGATCATTAGATTTTTAAGCTTGTTTTGAAATAACTTGTGTTTGTTTATAAATTTGTTACATTCCTATAATTTAAAAAGTCACTTATATTACAAGTCCCCAGATATCAAGACTGTTATATATCGTTCATGCTTCTTATAAAGACATATACACCACATACACGAGTCTATAAAAATGGGTATTTTAAACTTTGCCCTTTATTATTAAACAAAACAAGTAACTTTTGTGAATTAAGAAGTAACAGATTTTGTGATAAATCTACATGACTCAGAAAATATCATACAAATTGTAGTTTATCATACAATTGTGTAAGGGCTCAAATGGTTGAAATTCTCATTCTGTTTCCTCTAATTACCCCTCCTTCCTCACCTGTCTTTATGGAGAACACACATTGGGCAAAATATGTTTCTGTCCTACTGAGAAAGTTTATCAACTCTACCTCACAGAACTGAGAACAAATGCTGAGAGAGCTAGTGTTTTACCAAGATGAACTTAACCAAACAAAGAGATAGAAACCAAATGTAAAGCCAAGAGCCTTACATATAGATAAAAATGGAGGAATGAGAAAATAGCATTTATCCAAGAATCATGAGTTAATCGTCTTACCAGGCTTTAATCAATTTAATAATCAATATAATATTACATGCATAGTTCTTCGAAAATGTCAAGGAAAACTCTTTCCCATGGATTTTAACTGCTTGAATTCAGAGCATAGAAAACAGAAGAAAACTTGAGTGTAATATTAATAAAGACCCTTTAAAAAAGATGTTATATAAAAAGAAAAATCGCAAGCCAGTGAAAAATACATGCAAAATTCTAAATAACATTTTAGCAAACAAAATCTATGCTTAAAAGCATAACACACAAAAAAAGTGAGATTTTTCCCAAGTATGTAACAGTAGTCAGACATTTTATCAAGACATTTACAAATAAGCCTAAAAATAGATGTCTGAGTGCTATTTATGAAATTCAAGATCTATTCCTCCCATCCAAGCACTAACCAGGCCAACCCTGCTTAGCTTCCGAGATCAGACAAGATCGGGCGTGTTCAGGGTGGTATGGCCGTACTCAAGAGCTATTCCTAATGAACTAAAAAGTGTCATAAAATAAGAAGACAAGATTATCACTGAAAAGAAGTTCACAATTTCATGCACACACATAAAAAAGTTATAGGCCCAAAGCAATATAAACATGAGAGCCTACGGGAGGTTAACAGCATCCAGTCTGGAGCCAGAGAACTTGAGGGTTATTCTGAGTTTCTCATTTCTCTGTGATCTTGAGCAAGTTATGGGATTCTCTTTGCCTCAAGTCTTTATGTTGTTAAATCAAGCTTAGACTAAAGCTGGCTTTTTACATATTTTAAGTTCAGACTAAACGTTTCTCTGTACATAGTGAACTATAACCTCAATGAAGATGTAAACAGACTGAAGCCTATTTTTATGCCAATCACCAAGTTTTAGCCAATCAAGGGCTAACTGTTCAAACCATGTTCAAGTTCAAATAAGGCAAATGCCCGCTTGGCTGCAACCAATTTGGTTGTTTCTGTACCTCACACCTGTTTTCTGCATGTCATTTTCCTTTTTCTGTCCGTAAATCTTCTACCAGGTGGCTGTGCTGGAGAGTCTCTGAGCCTACTCTGGCTCAGGAGGCTGCCTGATCCACAGATCATTCTTTGCTAAATTAAACTCTTATATTTAATTCAGTTGAAGTTTTTTCATTTAATAGATGGCATCAGAAGTGGGATCCAAAGTAGATCCTCTAATGACCCCATGAGTGCTGAGTGACTAAGCAAGGTACCCACTGGACCCATCAAGGACTAAACTCTGATATTTTTTATCTTGCTCAAATTCCTATCAAAGGGGCCTAGGGAGTCATGCTCTACAAACCATAAATTCTCATCAGATGGGGTTTATTTAACTCTGTATATCGTGACTTACTTTCCAATCTGATTCTGGCACAACAAGGAAGAAAATCAAAATATTTTACTCCAAAACATGTTTCTCTGCCATATCTTGAAATGGCCCTGCAAAGCTGTCCCTCATGGAAAAAAATTCACATTCTGCAGAGAATCCCCTTCCCACCGCCCCTCCACTGCCTTTTTTTTTTTTTTTTTCCCTTCCTTCCTTTCCAGATCCAGGGAATAATCAACTAAGAGCCAGGCATCCTTTTAGGTCTGATAAGAAACATTTCACAACCTGCTCTCTCTGAAGTCGGCTATCCGAGAGCTCCCTCTGCCCAATAAAACTTGGTCTCCACAATCCTTTACTTTTTTTTTTTTTTTTTTTTTTGAGACGGAGTTTTGCTCTTGTTGCCCAGACTGAAGAGCAATGGTGTGATCTCGGCTCACTGCAACCTTCGCCTCCCAGGTTCAAGCAATTCTCCTGCCTCAGCTTCCCAAGTAGCTGGGAGTACAGGTATGTGCCACCAGGCCCAGCTAGTTTTGTATTTTCAGTAGAGATGGGGGTTCACCATGTTGGTCAGGATGGTGTCGAACTCCTGACCTCAGGTGATCCACCCGCCTCAGCTTCCCAAAGTGCTGGGATTACAGGTATGAGCCACTGCACCCGGCCACACAATCCTTTATCTTAGCCTAAACATTTCCTTTCTATTTGTAAAAAAGTAAAGTAGAGGTTCCTCTTCAAAGACTTTCCTCCCCGCCTAATTAGAAATAAATAGTAACTTCTCTTAGAAGCAAAATTTATTCAAAGACCTGTACTAACATTCTTAAATATCTGCTAGCCGTAATAAAGAAATCAATGTACTTTGTGTTCTTAGCTCCCACAATTTAGACTAAATATTTGCCCTGACATGCTTATACTGATCCAAGCAAGCATTAGGTCATAGCCAGTTCCTCTTCCTTATTTAAAAGTGTTTTTACCTTTCTCAGCATTCCACAAGTTACTTCCTCCTTCCTTTGTTTTCCTCTACCTTTGCCTCTTTTAAAAAGTTCTAAGTTGTTAGCCAATCGGGACAAATACAGAATGTGAGGTCCCATTCCAGCCAATAGAAACCAGACACAGCAGTAGGGTGGACATGTCAGGTTATAAATGACCCTGTCTCCTTTGTTTGGTGAACTCTCATGGCAAAACTGCTGGTGAGTGTACCCTTTCCGCAGGAAGTAAAAATGGCCTTACTAAATAAATTTATGTTCAAGTGCTATTTCTTTATGGTACTGGGGAACAAGCATTTCAAACAATTTGGTGTCAATCCGTACAGGGATACATTCTCCTCTAGGGGTGGTCTCCAGTCCTCTCTCATGAGGGAGCATGCTCCCCTCCCTTATTGAAGGTGCCTCAGGGATGAGAAATTGAGACCCACCCAGTGTGATGAATAAACCCGGACTCTCAGCAATGCAAAAAAATAAAAAAGAAACTGGCCAGCAATCTAGCTTAAAGGATCCTCACATACTGCAGCGACAACTCTGTGCACAGACCAAGGAAGGAGAAGCCGCAGGAGCTGGTAAAGTATTTCCTTGATGGTCACATGGTAAAGCATTCCTTGGTTAGGACATACCAAGGAGAGAGAAACTGCAGGGGTGGTAAAGTATTCCTTAGTCAGGATGTCTTGGAGGTTAGAAAGAGGTGAGAAATCCCCATGAGGGGGGTTAAACCTCAGAAAGAGGTGAGAAATACCCAGGGTGAGGGTTGAACCTCAGAAAGAGGTGAGAAATCCCTGGGGGCGGGGGGTGGGGGTTGAACCTCAGAAAAGGTGAGAAATCCCCGGGGGGTGGGGGTTGAATCTCAGAAAGAGGTGAGAAATCCCCGGGGGCGGGGGGGTTAAACCTCAGAAAGAGGTGAGAAATCCCTGGTAGGGGGAGTTGAACCTCAGAAACAGGTGAGAAATCCCCAGAGGGTGTTGAACCTCAGAAACATGTGAGAAATCCCTGGGGGGTGGGGGTTGAACCTCAGAAAGAGGTGAGAAGTCCCCGGGGCGGGGGTTAAACCTCAGAAAGAGGTGAGAAATCCCCAGCGGGGGGGTTATACCTCAGAAAGAGGTGAGAAATCCCCAGGGTGGGGGTTAAACCTCAGAAAGAGGTGAGAAATCCCCAGGGAGGGGGTTAAACCTCAGAAAGAGGTGAGAAATCCCCATGAGGGGAGCTGAACCTCAGAAACAGGTGAGAAATCCCCAGGGGTGGGGGTGAACCTCAGAAATAGGTGAGAAATCCCCAGGGGGAGTTAAACCTCAGAAAGAGATGAGAAATCCCCAGCAGGGGTTGAACCTCAGAAAGAAGTGAGAAATCCCTAGCAGGGTTGAACCTCAGAAAGAGGTGAGAAATCCCCAGGTTAGGGGGGTGGTTGAACCTCAGAAAGAGGTGAGAAATCCTGGGGGTGGGGGTTAAACCTCAGAAAAAGGTGAGAAATCCCCGGGCAGGGGGTTGGTTGAATCTCAGAAAGAGGTGAGAAATCCCTGGGCAGGGGGGTGGTTGAACCTCAGAAAGAGGTGAGAAATTCCCATGAGGGGAGTTGAACCTCAGAAAGAGGTGAGAAATCCCCAGGTGGGGGGGTTGAACCTCAGAAAGAGGTGAGAAATCCCCATGAGGGGGGGTTGAACCTCAGAAAGAGGTGAGAAATCCCTGGGCAGCGGGGTGGTTGAACCTCAGAAAGAGGTGAGAAATCCCCGGGCAGGGGATGGTTGAACCTCAGAAAGAGGTGAGAAATCCCCATGAGGGGAGTTGAACCTCAGAAAGAGGTGAGAAATCCCCAGAGGGGGAGTTGAACCTCAGAAAGAGGTGAGAAATCCCCACGAGGGGGCGTTGAACCTCACACAAACCTCCGGTAGTAAGAAAAATATTCAGAAGCCCCCTTTCCTTTCTTCTTGGGGGAAGAAAGAGTAGCTCCACTCCCACCGGTCCTTCCCCTAGGGGAAGGGGAAGGGGAAGGAAAGGGGAAAACAGCAGCATAGGTGGCTGGCAGAGACAAAGGAAAGACCAGCAGAGAAGAAAAAGAAACTAGGAGAGGAAGTCAGAGAGAAAGAAAGCAAAAACAGCAAGCACAGAGCCAAACAGCCAGGCAGGCACACCAAGGGTTAAGTATCTCTCCCCAGCCCAGCTCTATGTGAAAAAGATGGTGGGGACAGGCACCTGGAGGAGAGCAGAGGAGGTGAATGGGCATAATTCTTGCAATTTGCACCCAGCACGAGAAACTAAGTGTAAGAAGAAAGGAAAGAAAGTAAAAAGGGGAATTGGGAAAAAAAAAAAAAAGAGAGAGAGAGAGAAACAGATGGCAGTGTGTGCACGGGGGCAGGGCCCATAGAAATTGGGAGAAGAAAGGGAAACGGGATGACAGAGAGAGAGAGGAAAATAGAGTGCAAATGAGAGAGAGAGAAATAGAGGGAAAGAGTAAGTAAGAGAGAAACCAGAAGAGACAGAAATCAAAGAAAGACACAGAGGGTGAAACTAGGAAAAGAAATAGTGTAAAAAGAATGCAGAAAGTTAAGACATGTTGAAGATTGTCTGTGAAGGTTGTAAGAAAAACTATAAAAGGGAATTTATGCAAGAAATATTGTACAATTTAAAAGTAATTACGCCTCCTGAATATAAATTATTAAAAAACAGTTTATGTACAAGGTATGTAAGAAAAATAAAATATACTTTTAATAACAGGATTATAAGGAGGCATAAGAATATGGATTTTTACCTACATTAAAGGTTAAAAAAATTTTGTTTTAAAGGTTTAAGCAAGTTTTAAAATGTTAATTGTAAAGGAAATTCTGTGTGTAAACATATTGGCTAAAGTTAAATGGGTATCATCCAGTTTTTCTGTGAACTGGACATTAAAATAAAAGCACAATATATTTTTCTTAAAGCACTAAACTGCTCTTCAACAAAAATTACAAAAAGTTAAAAAAAGTCTATAAAAGTTTTACCTTATAGTCAGACATTAAAACTGGATAATGTCTACAAGATTTTATTATAATTAAGTTTAACATTAATAGCACATTAATATAAAGGTAAAATTTAACTTATCTAGTATAAAATCATACAAAAAACATTGCCAAATATAAAATGATGTTTAGCTTTCTTAAGGCCTGAAGGCAGCCAGGTAAGTCACAAGGCCCCTCATCCCCAAGGCCACAACGCGCAGGGGCGGTAAAGGCTACAAGAAGGCCAAGACATTAAGAGGGGGCAGGGCCACAGAGTCCCCTGGGTGGTGCTGAGCAGGAATGGAGCAGTAGGCATCACCATGAGGCCTCAAGCCCCAGTATATGCAGCAGAAATTATATACTTAATTTATCTTCCACTTTCCCTTCCCTCGAAACTAAAAGTCTTTCAGCACAGGTACCACCCCTAGAATTTCCCGTACATCAGCACCAGCCTGAAAACCACGTCCTCATCAAAAGCTAGAAAGAAAAAACTCAACCCAGCCTGGGAAGAACCCTATTTTATGCTGTTAACCACTGAGACTGCCATCTGCACAGCTGAGAAGAAAAAAATATTGGACCCACCATACTCAAGTCAAGAAAACATCTTCCTCTCAGAATCATGGGTGACTGTACTAAGATCAAGCCCTACTAAGTTAACGTTAAAGAAAGATTAATTTTCATATACCTTCTATATTTCTTCCTTTTCTTTCCTTATTCTGTTACTAGCTCCTTTATTATTAATGTAACTAAATCTGACTCACCTAAGTCTGACTCACCTATTGCCTTTAATACTTGCTCTGTCATACCTTGAGGAAATGTAAAAGATCAACAACAACTAGCCTTTTCACACAAATATTTATGCCCCAGCCCTCTAATTGACACAGTTACCCCTAGCACTCATTGTTGTAATGACCTGCAGCCAAGACGCTGATCTTCTGCTCCTACCGCCTGGCAACCTTGTAGTAAATGGGACTACATCCCTTAAACTACCCAGGAGCAAAGTTGGAGTTCCACGAAAAGGTTTCTGCAGATCTAAAACCCCTCATCTATTTCACTAAAAGGACTACCCCTTCTAACTGTCAGCCTTATCTGTATAACCCTGTCCTTCTCTTTATCACCCCCTCCACCTTAACTAACTCTAGACCTGCCCTTAGTCACTTCTACAGTATAAGAATTGACATAAATAGAAAAGACCCCCCCCCAGGTATTTTTAAAATATATATTATTCCCCCATCTTCCCCTTCTTCAGTAGCCTCAGATCTAGATCCCACAACAGTTGCTCCTACATCTAACAAAACTAGGGTGTCTATTGTAAAAATAAGAGATCTAAAACAGACCTTAGCCATCAAGACAAAATATCAAGATGCAAATGCCTGGCTGAAATGGACTAAGTAATCCATTCGCACTTTAAATAAAAGCGATTATTACACTTGTACACACGGTAGGCCCGAGGCCCAGATTATCCCCTTTCCACTCCGATGGTCTCCTTGTCGACCAGATATGGACTGTATGGTGGCTGTTTTTCAAAATCCCACAGCTTGGGATAATCCAACATACTGAGCTCTCTCTGCTATTTCCTGAAATTCAACACCCTGCGGGTCAACCCCCGAGGGCAATCCAGCTTCCACTTCTGAATGCCAAGTTTACTTCGTGCCTCTCACGGCAGGGGTAAAATTTAATGTTCCTTGGAAGCATAAAAGGCTGCAAGGAGCTTAAGCCTTTCCAAGAGCTTGCCCATCCGTCCTCCCCACACACATTTATGGTGGTACTGTGGAAGACCTTTACTGGACACTCTGCCAAATAACTGGAGCAGTACTTGTGCTCTAATCCAATTGGCTATCCCCTTCACCCTGGCATTTCATCAATCTAAAAAGGTAAAAACAAAACACCACAGGCCAAGAAAAACTCTTGATAAGTCTTTTAATCCTCAGGTTTACATAAATGCTATTAAGGCCCTGTGAGAAGTGCCAAATAAGTTTAAAGCACAAAATCAAACAGCTGCAGAATTTAAATGCATGTTATTCTGGTAAGTATTAAAAAAAAATAGACTAAATAAACTATATCTATTACAATCAGCAATGATTCATAAATTACACTGAGGACACCATCAAAGAGATGGCTAAGCAGTTAGGATCTACCAGCCAGATGGCCTAGAAAAATAAATTTTGAAAAATAGCTTTAAATATAATATTAGCAGAAAAAGGAGATGCTTGTGTCGTAATTAAAACTCAATCTTGGAACCTCTGCAGAAAAAAATTGATTCCTCGGCAGTGTCGTGAAAGCAAACCAGTTAATAAAGCTACAAAATTAATGGCTCAATTGTAACACAGTGGTGATGCGTCTAATTCCCCACAAAGACCAATAAATTAAATGTCTTATGCAAAACTCAATATTGTACCTTTGTTCCTAATAATACTGCCCTTGATGGAACTATAGCAAAAGCGCTACAAAGGTTAACAGCCCTATCCAATAAACTTGCTTCAGGAGGTCCTGACCAGACATGTGCCCAAGGTGGTCAGAGCACAGTTTGGTTTTACACATTTTAGGGAGACATGAGACATCAATCAACATATGTAAGATGACCACTGGTTAGGTCTGGAAAGCCAGGAGGGGGCTTCCAGGTCATACACAGATAAGAAACAGATGGTTGCATTCCTTTGAGTTTCTGATGAGCCTCTCTAAAGGAGGCAATCGGATATGCATTTATCTTAGTGAGCTTCAGATAATGGGAGGCAGGTTTGGACTAAGCAGTTCCCAGCTTCACTCTTCCCTTTAGCTTAGCAATTTTGGGGCCCCAATATTTATTTTCCTTTCACAATGCATAAGTATTAGGCCACAGAAACAGCAAAGTCTTAACAGAAATGGTGAAATCTTACTAAAGATAAGTTACCATGGAAGGTTCCAAATGAACAACACTGCACTGAAGAAATGCATTTGAAAAACAGGGCTCCCGAATTAGTCTCATCTAGGGATGTCTATTGATATTCAGAAGCTTCTAAAAAGATTTCAATATTTTTATTTAAAGATTTTATGAAAGGCAAATAAAAAGCTTAAGAAACTAATTGATAAGAAAAATTAAATCTGTTAATCTTTGCTTAGTTACTATTCCACCCTAAAGGTAGAAAGAAAGCTATCCTAGATAAGGTATTTATAAAAGTTAAGCCCTCAGGTAAAATAGACTTGCTTCTTGTTCAGACCTATCCATGCGGGAGGCCAGGCATAGAGGATGCTTTCTTGGCTCTGTTCCATAATGAGTTCCCCCTTGAACTCAATAATTTTAACCAAGAGACAGTGGCTACATTAAAAAGAACACCCTATTGAAATAAAATGCACCTTTCTGGAATTTAATTGGCTACTTTGAAACTCTTTTGTATAAGAAATTTCCGTCTATAAAAGAAATCTCTATTTTTAAGGATGTCTGCCTACATACAATAGAAACTCTAACCATTCTTTTAAATTTAAATAATAAGTAATGCCTTTGTTTAAGGTGCTTTTCTATCTTAAGTGAACTTTTACTTGAGCAATTTTTTTTTCTCCTTGATTTGAACAAATAATGAATCAATACTTAGGCTGAGAATCTTAGCTCTGTGCTTACGAAATATACATCCTTTTTGTTACACCTAAGAGTTGTCCCTTTAGAAATGCAAATTTGTTGCTGAGTTAACAATTGCTTAGGGAAATGAAACAGGTAATAGAAAGATTGATACACCAAATGGAGAAAAGAAAAAAGTATTTTAAAACTGGCAAAAGCTATAAGATCTGCTTCTGTTTGTTTGTATGTCTATATGTGTTATGTGTATGTGATATCTGGTAAATAAAGCTAGTTTTTAATTTATTGGTAAAATAGAAATGTCTTCAAAATTATCAGTTGAATATAATTAGATACCCGCTTGATTTGACTGTGAGCTTATGTCTTTGGTTTAGAGTCTCTGGATTCAGGGGTCTGGATAGGTGGCCATGATGACATCTGGAGACACGTTCTTAGAGTCTAGACCACCAGCTACAAGCCCAATATGGCCTCTTCTTCCTCTGCTTTCCCTGTTTTGCCTCCTGGCTATTGTGGGAGGGGTTGGATCCTCCAAGTATAGTCTTCACAGCTCTGGCTTCTGTCCTGATGGACTCAGGCCCTGATGTTCATAGTCCTAATGGGGGGCACATGGCTTCTTGGGACTTAGAATGACTGAGAAGAGACATTAGGGAGGCTGCCTGTGTCATAGCTTCAAAATTCTTTTCAGTAATTTAAAATCCTAGAGTCATGTTATGTTTAATTAAGTAATAAAAAATTCACAAAATGAGTCATGTTCAAGTTAAGATACTGAAATATTCATTATTAGACATGCATTTAAGTCTATATACCTTGACATATTATTTCTATATAGTATAGAAAAGTAAATATATTTAGATCTGATAATAAAAGATAATTTGAAGAACTATCTCTCTAAAAAAATTATAAAATGCTTTTTATCTACAAATAACTGATATGAAACAGTTCAAAATTACTTTCTAGAGTTTTCACTAGAAATAAGGGTTACTAACAGTTAAAAACTACTGTCAGAAGTGTTTGAACCTGAGCAAATCCATCTTGAATAAGGGCTTCGTAAAATGAGGCTAAGACCTACTGGGCTGCATTCCCAGAAAGTTAAGTCATTCTCAGTCACAGGATGAGAAAGAGGTTGGCACAAGATACAGGTCTTAAAGACCTTGCTGATAAAACAGCTTGCAGTAAAGAAGCTAGCTAAGACCCACCAAAACCAAGATGGTGATGAGAGTGATCTCTGGTTGTCCTCACTGCTACACTCCCATTAGCACCATGACAGTTTACAAATGCCATGGCAACATCAGGAAGTTACCCCAAGAACGCTCTGTTGGGTCCTAGATTGGGACTCCTTTCCTGTAGCATCTTTCTGGTGACCACTAAAGGGACTATAGTGCAGAAAACCCCCACCCAAAAGATAACTGGTAAGTGGTAGGGGCCAGTAATATCTTTCTGGTGAACACTGAGGGCACAATACTGAAGAAACCCCCTGACCCAAAGGAAATAGACTACAGCACTGATTGGCCAACTTTGGGTAAGTGGTGGGGTACCCAGGTAAAGGATGGAATTGGGTTAGAGGCCAAACTTAGGGGAGTTAGAGTCTCTCCTAAGACAGAGTGGGTTAGCGGACACTTGATAAAAGGCAAGGATACTTTACCCACCTTGGGTTAAAGGCCCAACTTAGGAGGGTTAGAGTCCCTTTTAAGATTTAAGGAGTTAGAAGCCTGTTTCAGTAAAGTCCCTTTTGGCTAAGAATGGGTTTGGTATTATGAGATGTTAACTGCTATTCTCTTTGGATTAATCAGCCTTGAACTCTTTGCTGACATCTGTGGGCATGTATAGAATTGTGGGACATGGGGAGCTTTCTCCTCCCTAAAAGGGGAAACTCAAGAGCTCATGAGACTGCTGGAAAATATCCCTTTGCTACTGACAAGCAGCCGCCTGAAATTTTCAGTGTCACTGCAATGGGTGCGTCTTTCTCTGGCTTCCCTGAGCACCTCGCCTTCCCCACCCTGCCTCAAGCAATGCTTCCTCTCTATCTCTCTCTGTCTCTCTCTCTCTCTTTCTTTCTCTCTCTCTCTCTGTGCAAACTGGTTGAATGAATGGTAAAAAGCATTGTTTATCTCCTCTGTAAAGTTTAGATTAATGGAAAACAGGATTTGTGAGGCTAGTCCTAAGCTATAGTGAATCTGGTGTGCTTTGTGTGTCTTTCTGTATTGTTCTGCCATAAAGAGGGGTATCGTAGGGTGGAACATGGGCTTAGGACACCAGTAAGCCCACTGTTCAAGATGGCCCAGCAAACTGGTCAGTTATAAATTTTGCGGCAGGTCCCTAAAAACAAAACTAGATGAGATTTCCCTCTTGTCTTGTATATCTTGGGGAGCCTGACCTTGCAGCCATGTAGTGATACTTTCTCTTTTCACAGTGGTGGCCCAGGTTCAGGGTTCAATTCCTGGCTTAGGGAATGAGTCCTTTATCTTATTTTGTCTGTGTATTTATATATGTTGTGTGTGTAATATAAAAGAGCTTTAATTAAATGGTTTAATAATAAGAGCTTACATCAAATACTTGATCAGAAAAGTAAAACGTGTAGTATCTTTTATTTAGTTCACATGATTTAAGTAATCTTTGGGATATAAAGACAGTTTTAAAGATTATTGGTAAAATAAAAATATCTTTAAAATGTAAACATTTGGTCTAAATTATGTGCGTCAGATATTAGGTTTTCTAAGTGATTTAAGGTCATAAACTGCTTCTTTGACTTTTGAAAATTGTTCATTTTACCTACTTTGGAGCTTTAGATTCTAGATAAGGCCTGGAAACATGTGGAGCTAGCCACACTCACTAGCTATGCTGGAAAGAGTTGGATCTTATCTGCACTTCTGTCTGGGTCCTAGGCTCCACACCTGGTACATAATTAAAATCACTTACTAACCAGGTTTTTTACCAAAAATAAAAGTTGCTAAGAGTTAACATTGTATGCACTCCAGCCTGGCAACAAAGCAAGACTCTGTCTGAAAAAAAAAAAAAAAAAAAAAAGAGTTGACATTATAACATGTAATTGAGACTACTGAAGAAACAGCTTTATGTTCAAGGTGTGTAAGGAAAGTAGAATGTACATTTGATAAAAGATTATAAGAAGGCATGGGAATATGGATTTCTTCCCTAAGTTTAGAGAGTTAAAGGACTGTTTTAAGTTAGGATAAAGCTGAAGGGTTAAGCAAGTTGTTAAAGGTCTGTGAAATATCAATCTCATAGAAGAAATTATCTGTGTGAATATATTGGCTAAAATTAAAGGGATGATATTCAGTTTTTTGATAAACTGAACATTGGAATAAAAGCACAACAGGTTTTTCTTAGAGCAAAAACCTGCTTATAATCTGCTGTTTAACCAAAATTTTTAAATGGTTATAAAAGGTTTATTAAAATCTTACCTCATAGTCAAACTGATTAAGATTAAATACATTTGTCTATAAGGTTTTATTAAGATTTGGGTTTAACATAAATGGTACATTAATGTAAAGGTGAAATTTGGCTTATTGGGTACAAAAATCATGCAGGAAGCACTGCCAAATATGAAATGGTGTTTGGCTTTCTTTGGGCTATATTTGAATAAATATGTTATTGGTATGTAATCCAAAATAATGGGAAACTCCTATAATTCTGATATGATGGTGTATGTTATTAATAATTATAATTATTATATAAATTTTTGTATGCCACAGAAATAACCAAATTTTCTTATCACTTGTAGCTTTAATAGTGGCTGTCCAGAGACTTTTTATAATCCATACACAATTGTTGTCTTGTTTTGGTCCTCTTTAAAAGGTGGTTTTATAATCAACTATAGGACTTTAACAGGTACATTTAAATGGAGGTTTTCTGATAACTTTGGAGATTGTGACATTAGAATAGAGAAAAAAACTTTCAGAACTCTCATAGCTGAAATGTTCATGAATATCAAACAGAACTGCATGGACTGAAGTAATAGAAGCTATTTACAGCTTTTAACAATTGAGTATACTCCTGTGAACAAAATTTGAAGCATATTTGTTTCTCTCTACCTAATTTCCCCAAAATTTGGAAACTATTTGTGAGTATTCTTCATTTATGGCAATATAATTATTTGCATAAGTGCAATACAAATCTGTTTTATTTTCCATCAGGACACAATTGGAGAAACTGGTTATTTTATGGAGGCTTTAACTGGAATGGCATGCTTTCCTTTAAGGAATCAAATTTGACTTGTGGAGCCAATGAAAGCCCCTTGAGGAACCAGCCTCAGGCCTTGCCTACACAGTCCCTGTACAGGGTTTCTGCCCTGTGGTAAGTAAAGAATGTCACTTTCTAATAGCCCCAGGAGCCCCCAAATTATCTTGGAACCCCAAAAGAAGAGGGATTTATTCAAGTCATAGGTATTTCAGGGTTCAAATCCATGGCAGGGCTCAGCTTTAAAAAAATGTCTTATCTGAGATTCCTTATGGAACAAATAATCAGGCCAAGTATAAAAAAGCAAATCAGTTTTACCATGATTTGTCTTTAGTAAAAATGGGAAACTGGAGAGAAATATTATGTTTCAAGAACTATGGTATGGCTGTTATTAAATTCTAGTCTCATCAGTTGTTTTTAAGTTTGTTTCTGCAATTTAGTCTAATCCTGGTTACTCCTATGAACCAACCAGTGATCTCTGACTCCTGCTCAGAAGAAAAAAGAGATGGGTAATGTAAAAATCTAAATCAATATTCTAATTCTGGGCACATTAGAATCAGCTAGCAACCCCATGTCAGCTTGGTTCCAACAGTTGCCAATTCATGGAAAGCCTTCTAATTTAGTTTACTTGAGATAATTTTACTTATTTTGTTTTACTGTTGTAAAATATATTGCTGTTGTACTGTTTGTGTAAAAATGCAGAATAAGCTTACTGAATATTTTCTCAAGTTGAACACTTATTAATCTTTCAAATAGTGCCTTTTGTTGAAAGTCGGATTTTGAATGGCCCTCACCATACTGATGACTTGTGACTGAGCTCCTCACTACTCCAAATATGAGAGGCAGGAATAGAATACCCCTAATAGATAGACAGGAATATCATCACCCCTATTCAGCCTGAAGAAGTTACAGAAGATGGATCTTCATCCCTTTGCAACTCTTAGGATTAAGGGTTCTCTTATAAAAGGGAACAGGGAAATGTCAGAAGCATTTGAGCTAGGGCAACTCCATCTTGAGGAGGGGCTTGGTAAAATAAGGCTGAGACCTACTGGCCTGCATTCCCAGACAGTTAAGTCACATGATGAAACAGGAGGTTGGCACAAGACACAGGTCATAAAGACCTTGCTGATAAAACAGGTTACAGTAAAGAAGCTGGCTAAAACCCATCAAAACCAAGGTGGTGATGAGAGTAACCTCTGGTTGCCCTCACTGCTACACTCCCATCAGCGCCATGACAGTTTATAAATGCCATAGCAACATCAGGAAGTTACCTTATATGGTCTAAAAAGGAGAAGCATGAATAATCCATCCCTTGTTTAGCATATTATCAAGAAATAAGCATAAAAATGGGCTATCAGCAGCCCTCAGGGCTGATCTGTCTGTGGAGTAGTCATTCTTTTATTCCTTTATTTTCCTAATAAATTTGCTTTCACTTTACTGTATGGACTTGGCCTGAATTATTTCTTGCATGAGATCCAAGAACCCTCTCTTGGGGTCTAGATCAAGACCACTTTCCTTTAACACTACCAGATATGAGAGAAACAATTTTGTATACAAAGTGTATAAACAAAAGCAAGATATGTGTTTGAAGAGGAAAGTTATGAAGGCATAAAAATGTGTGTTAAAAATTTTGTCTGTTTTGAGGTAACTTAAAGGTTTCAAACTGAAGGAGTGAAAAAATATATAAAGCAAGGTGAATATAAAAAGTTGGATAAAACCGTAAAACAAAAGGTTTATGGAAATCTTGTGTGGTTAAAAGATGACAGCTTTGATAAATTAATTAATTAGGTTGTATTAAAATTAGTTTTAGTATTAATAATATACTAATACAAAAGTAAAACTTGATTTTCTCTTTTGAATAAAAATTATGTGTAGTGTTAATAAGAGTAAAATATTTTTATTAACCTTTTGTGTAAATTGCAAAAAGAAAAAAGATAAAAAGGAAAAATCAAAAGGTCTTTTGATTGTTTGGAAAACTGTTTGAGTCTCCTTTATCAAAGAATACAGGTTTTTGTTTAAAAAAACAATTATCACTTTGACTAAATGAATGACTATTATTTTACAGTAACCTCTGATCCTATTTTGGTCAAATGTTTTAAAGCTTTGACATATTTGAGAAGTATGTCAGGTTATATTTTGATGATTGTTATTAATATACGTTCCAAAATTGTATGGGATTTCTAAACTTCTAATATGTCTCACTATATGCTAACAATCATAATCATGTTAGTATGTTGTCATTGTAGACCACAAAAATAACCAAATTTCCTTGTCAACTGTGTCTTTAACTGATTATTTACAGTCATTTCCACAGTTTATAACTTAATTCTGATGCAGTTTCTGAAAACTTCACAAGCATGCAAAATCCTAGCATATAATGTCTTTAAGGAGGTTAATGAAAGGATGAAAGTACCCTGAGAAGCACTCTTCAGTAAAGGTTTCTAATAACTTTACAATCATATCGTTTGGCCTGGGTAAGAATTCCTGGAACTTTATAATAGTAGCTCATTATGCCATAGTGTATTTTCACCAGGTAAAGAAAGGTTTTCATGGTTCACTGACTGAGAACAATCAACCACTTCTCAATCTAGAACCCTACAGACTGCTTGGGTTAAACCAAGCAGGACAAATTTAACTGAATAACAATAAAACACTTTGCCAGATTTCCATGCTAAACATATACAATTTGAATAAACTCCATGATTTAAGTCAAATTACCTATGCTAATTCATCAGTTATCAGTGCTATCCACCTAAATTGGAGAAGCAACTGTTATTCAAGAGAATATAAGTCCAATGTTAAGCATGGGCTCATAGAAAATCAAGTTGGCCGCCTTGTCTTTCCTGAGTCCTTACAGCTTTTGTTATTAAAAGTTATGCATTTTATGGCTCATCATAGAAAGATAAAATAATCCAACTTAAATATATATATTGGTGTGGTGACTTCTGTAAAAGGAAAATAAATCTTGAAACACCAGATCACTAAACCAAAGGGAAAAGTCAAGCTGGAAACTGTTTAGGGTAAACCTGCTTCCTGTTCTATTCCAAAAACACAAACAAACAAACAAAAAAACTACTAAGATGAAAAAGCTACATACCTCCCTCACAAGGAATTTTCTTGTTGACAAAGCACAGGCAGAACGCAAAGTCACCCCTCTGCTCACTGAGATAAATGCATATCTGATTGCCTCCTTTGGAAAGGCTCATCAGAAACTCAAACACATGCAACCATTTGTCTCTTACCTACCTATGACCTGGAAGTCCCCTCTCCACTTCGAGTTGTCCCCACCTTTCTGGACGGAATCAATGTACAACTTACATATATTGATTGATGTCTCATGTCTCCCTAAAATGTGTAAAACCAAGCTGTGACCCGACCACCTTGGGCACATGTCATCAGAACCTCCTCTGGACACATGTGAATCCTTAACTATGGTGAAATGAACTTCCTAAATTGACTGAGATCTATCTCAGATATTTGGAGTTCAGACTTCTAAATTGCTAAAATAGTTTATGACCAAAGTTTGGTTTGTCAAACCCATATTCCTGAGAAGAAAATCAAAACTTCAGGTGAATTCTGCTACCTGATGGGCCATTTAAACATTTAAAGAGTGATTTTGTTCAATTGTCATTTTCAATGCATGTTTTCTGGTTGTATAAAAGCTTTCCCATGAAAGAGGGCTGAAGTTATAATAGTAGCTCATTATGCCACAGTGTATTTTCACCAGGTAAAGAAAGTTTTTCATGGTTCACTGACTGAGAACAATCAACCACTTCTCAATCTAGAACCCAAAGACTGGCTCTTCTGAGAACATCAGAAAGACTGCCCTGACTATCCACGTTGAAGCAAAACTTTGAGACTTTTAACCTTGCGTTCATAATCTCACAACTCAGTAGGGTCCCTCCACACTGTTGGAACTGCATACCTATTGGAAACCTTCAGGTAAAGCTAATCAGGGAAGTCTCTCCCCAAAAGAAGATGGCATCCATGATGTGAACAACTTTTTCTGAAGATCATGGAGCAAGACTTCTCTACTATCATACAACCCTTATCTTTCAATTTTTTTCCGTATCTATCCATTTTTTTCCTTTGTTTATGCCTCTATGAACAATAGAAGTGAAAAGGGGATCTGTTGTGTGCACTCATAGGGTTACAATTTTATTTGTGAAGGATTTTGCAGCCAGTCTTATACATGGATAACCTTAAACCTTGATAGATGGAAGATAAAGACCCAATGTATGTGAGAAATTTTAATGGTACATACATAGCCTCATAGTCAGTCAGAAACAGAACATTGGTCCACTCCTCTTAACCTACATCATGGGTTAAAGAGAATATTGCCAGATGATCTTCACCCTTCTAGAAGGGCTTCATTCGTTAGGTCCTTTTTTCCATGTATTGGAGTAAATGAGGCAATTTATCCCTCATGATAGGCTCTGTAGGAGATCCTACTATAAAGGCTGTGACTACACAACAGACTTGAAATTATCTTGTGAAAGTTATGCTAAATAATAGAATTGCTCTAAGTTACTTACTGGCTAAACAGAGAAGTGTCTGGCACTTCTTGTTGCCCATGGAGAAACTTAGCACATGGGATAGTATAAAGAATCAGTTATAGGGGATTATCAAAGAGACTACTTAATTGAAGTGAGTAGACTCTTTGTCTAGTTCATTCTTTGATCTATTTGATTTTAGTTGGTTTGGTTTAAGGGGACCCTGGCTAAGGAACATACTGCAAACTCTTGGTGTTACTCTCCTAATAGTCATAATAGTAGTCTCCCTGGTGCACTGTATTCTTGCAAAATTTTAAATGTTTGCAGGCAGCTATCTCTAGAAGTCAAATGGTCTCTCTTCAATTGGAATAACAAGAGCTGAAAGAAATGTGTGAACATAAGCACACCATAACCTCTGAATTACATGCTGAGACCAGAAACTCAAAATGATGGTAACTGAGAGTGGTGCTAAGGCCCTAAATTTTGGTCACACTCTCACCTAAGTAAGAACCTGACCAGAATGGGGCACTTTCAAGGGAGGCCATTGTTTTGGTCTGAGCTCATGCACTAGGCCCCAGCAGAACAGACCAAAATAAAATGAAGTCACTTATGCTGAATGTGACATAATCAAACTAAGACTTTAAGGAAACACATAGATCCTAGAACAGATCAGGTTTTGTTTCTTCCTGTACACAGGACATTTCAGGATAAGGAGGTACCCTCTACACAACTCTTACAAAAAACAATCTAAAGTCCTTGTTTCCACCTACAAAACATACTGTTCTGCTATTTCCCATTGAGTTTCAAGATGAAATAAGTACATTTACAATGATGATAGTGACATCAATGACTACAGTTTCGGTCATCCTCTCAAACTCAAAATAATTCACAAATCATGATTGCCCAATTAAAACTTTTAAATTTAATTTGGCTAAAGCTTTTATTTTAATAATGTATAAAATGTGAATTAAAATAGTACATACCCTATAGGATTGTCATGAACCTTAAAAAGTATGCTAAATGTATGTTAAACAGACAAGTGCCTGATTCTTGGTAAACACTATGTTCTGATTTATGGTTGCTATTATTTTTATAATTGTTTATACCAGATTGAAAGAAGAAATTATTAAGAGAAAAACTTTGGCTGAATTAAATTTAAGAGAGTTTAACTGAGCAAAGATAAATTCGTGAATCGGGCAGCCTCCCAAGCCAGAGTAGGTTCAAAAACTCTAGCAAAGTCACGTGACAGAAGAAGATTTATGGACAGAAAAAGGAAAGTGATATATAGAAAACGGAAGTGAGGTACAGAAACAGCCAGATTGGCTACAGCTCAGCATTTGCCTTATTTGAACACAGTTGGAACAGTTGGCTACCTTTGATTGGCCAAAACTCAATGATTGGCACAAGAGCTGCTATTTACAGTCTATTTACAACGTGATATGGTTTGGCTGTGTCCTCACCCAAATCTCATCTTGAATTGTAGCTCCCATAATTTCTACTTGTTGTGGGAGGGACCTGGTGGGAGATAATTGAATCATGAGGGTGGTTTTTCCCATACTGTTCTCATGATAGTGAATAAGTCTCATAAGATGTGATTATTTTGTAAGAGGTTTTCCTTTTTGCTTGGCTCTCTCATTCTGTCTTATTTGTCACCATGTAAGATGTGCCTTTTGCCTTCCACCATGAGTACGAGGCCTCCCCAGCCACATGGAACTGTGACTACCATTAAATCTCTTTTTCTTTATAAATTACCCAGGCTTGGGTATGTCTTTATCACCAGCATGAAAACAGACTAATACACAACTCCATTTGGGTTATAATTCACAATGTACAGAGAAACCTTTAGGCTGAAATGCGTAAGGAGGCAGTGTATTAGTCTGTTTTCATGCTGCTATGAAGCAATACCAGAGACTGGGTAATTTCTAAGAAAAGAGGTTTAATTGACTCACAGTTCCACCTGGCTGGGGAGGCGTCAGGAAACTTGCAATCATGGCAGAAGTCATCTCTCCACAGGGCAGCAGGACAGAGAATGAGTTCAAGCAAGGAAAATGCCAGACGCTTAATCAGATCTCATGAGAACTCACTCACTATCACAAGAACACCATGGGGGAAACCACCCCGTGATTCAATTACCTCCACCTGGTCCCAGCATTGACATGCAGGGATTATGGGGATTACAATTTGGGATGAGATTTGGGTGAGGAGACAAAGCCTAACCATACCAGGCAGCTTTAGGCTAAACTTGGTTAACAGTATCAAGAATATATGCACCTTCTCTTCTGAAGCCTGCCATTGATCTCATTATTAAAATCATTTCAGTGAGTTTCATGGAGGAAGCTCTGACATTGCTCAGATTAGCATCTATTTTGAGTAGATGGTGACAGAAGCTGGGTAGGGAAACAGGAAAGATGAAGGACAGCAAAGCCAGCTCCCTTTTCTCTCTGGCCCACATAATTCAGCCTGTGAGACAGTGACTCCATAGCAAATAATCGTGGCTATTTTTTTATCCAAAATAAATCTAAGCCTCCCCTAAACACACATAATATTCAACAGTGGAAAGAAAAAAATATGAAACATCAATAGTCAGTCCCAAATAGAAAACAAGAAACTGGGAAACCACATATAGAACAAATAGCAGCAGATGTTGGCTGCTCTGCCACCTTCACCTAGGTCGCCGAGATCCTGAAACAAAGTTCAGTTTTCCCAACCCCTCCATCCCTCAGGTTATGTTCATTCATTGAAGAAATTGATGCAATATTTCCTAAGTGCCAGAAACTGTCTTTGGTACCAGAGTTACCACACTGAATGCAGAGACAAAAAGCCAATCCCTAAAAAAAAAAAAAAAAAAACTATTCTAGGTGACAAAACATTTAAGTACGGAGAATTCAGTATATTGGCTAATAAATCAAGGGAAGAAGAGGGATGGAATGTGCAGAGTTTGGGATGCGGCAATTGTAGAAACGGTAGCCAGGCAAGGCCTGAGAAGCAGCATTTGAATAATGGCCTGAAGGAAGTGAGAAAATAGCAATTGAAATACCAATGGGGAAGAACAAGATAGTCTGAAGAAAAAGCAAACCGAAGACCCTGGGCATGTCCCGAGTGTCCAAGTGAGGAAGCCTGTGGCTGAGCAAGGTGGAGCCGAGAGAAAGCAGTCAGTGTAATATTAATAGCAGTCCTATTATAAGACACACCAGGATGAGCTAGACTTTGCAAGGAATGTGGCTCTTACTATGCTTCAGGCATGTCCTTATTAAAACTGCCATTGCAAAAATTATGTCACTGAGAAAATTATGACCATGAATGAGATTTGAGCTAACCCCACATAGGCACCCCACATCTTGCCTTTCCCTTAATTAATCCTGGGCTACTGGGCTGAGCTAACTTTGGAAGACATTTAGGCTATAGTTTAAATGATAAATAGGATTTGCCCAAAACTCACCAGCTTTTTAAAAGCAAATAGGAGGCCATCAGGCTGGGGATAGGAGAGGAACCTGAGTCCTGCTAAGGCACAGGCAGGAAAGATTGTCAGTCATTATTCCAGAGGCTATAAGATATGCAACTTCCCTGGTTATTCCTGCAGACAAGACACTATTGTAGATTGGCCTTTTGAGATGTCTTTCAGGTTTTTTGCTTGTCTCACACCCATAGCTCCACCTGGACCCACCAACTCTGATCTCATGGCCCCACCTAGAAGCAATTCAGCCCACAGAAGGACAGATTTGACCCACTATGATTTCATCTCTGCCCTAACCAATCAGTAGCAAGCCTAGCCATCCCCACCCCTTTCCCCAAACTGAGTTTGAAAAACACCTAACCTAAGAGATTTGGAAGAGATGATTTGAGTACTAGATCCATCTCCGACATGGCTTGACCAGCCTTATGTTTATTAACTCTTTCCTACTGCAGTGCCATGGTCTTCATTTTACATACACTGGGCAAGAAGAACCCCTTGGGCGGTTACAATATTTGTTTTAAAAATATCATTTTTGTTACTTAATAGAGAAGAAGGCAAAATCAAAATAATTTATGGATGAATCAGATTGTGGATGGATCTTATTTTATAATGGGAAGGGGGAATTGTTGGTCTGGAGGTTGTAAACCAAAAATTAAATTTGAAGCCCTCCCACTTGTCCTGCAACCTTCTAAATGGACTCATCCTGGACCAGGGCCCTCCAGATTTAATGTGAAAGACTGGTTCAGGCCATGACAGGAAGCGGGGAGCGGGACATGCCTCAGTATGCCATCTTCCCTTTTGTAATTCAGGAATAGCAGAACAGCATTTGACATAAACACAGCCTTTAATTCTGATGAGAAACATTTGCATTCTATTCTCTCTGAAGCCAGTTTCCCGGAGGCTTCATCTGCAGGATAAAACTTTGGTGTCCCCAAATATCTTCTCATAACCCAGATATTCCTTTCTATTTCTGATAAGTTTTTCAACCAATTGCCAGTCAGAAAATTTTTAAATTTAACTATAACCTGGAATGCCTACTTCAAGTTGTCCCACTTTTCTGGACTGAACCAATGTATAGCTTAAGTGTATTTGATTGATGTCTCATGTCTCCCTAAAATGTATAAAACCAAATGGTAGCCAAACCACCTTGGGCACAAGTTGTCCAGACCGCCTGAGGATATATCACGGGCCATGGTCACTTATATTCGGCTCAGGATAAATATTTTCAAATATTTCACAGAGTTTGACTCTTTTTGTCAACAAGGTGTTTGAGAGAAATTTAGCACACAAATTATGCTTCCTTCCTTTCTCAAACTCTTCTTATATCCCAAAACTATTTCATTGCCTTTCTTGGTTGGATAAAGACATAGTTTTTTTAATTCCACAGTGTAGAATCCACGGAAAGAATAGCTGACCCTACATGACCTAGGAATTTTAGCTGCAGGCATTGTCACTTTTAACAAAAAGTGATGGACATGATGACATGTCCATCGTATCTTTGATGACAAGTGATGACATGATGGACATGTCACAGCAGAAAGAGAATCTGGGCCTGATGGCTGTTTAGAGTCACCAGTCCAACCTCATATTTATCTGCCTTGAGTCCTCAATATGAGAAGAAAATAAAAGAACATCTCCATGGTTTAAACCTCTGGCAGTTAGTTGGTTTTGTGTTACTCATATTTGTAAACATTACTAACAGATATGCCTTTCTCTACTATTTGATCTTTTAGCCACGTGCATCCAATACTTTATTAAAATTTTAAATATTAAAATATTAAAATTTTAATATTAAAGTGTAAATGAGTTAATTCAGTAATCTGCAGAGTCTCTGCCTGTGGAAAGTTATAGGCTAAATAGGATCAAAAGTCCCTTTTTCACTTACTTAGGGTACCACGGAGTATCCACAGAAAAGTTTATTATAAGATCCAGACATGGTTAGTACAACATAGAAAATATTTTGTCATTGCCTTTACATTCAGTGATATCAGCTTATGGAAAGTAATTCTACTTAATTATATTCACTGCTGAAGACAAGATTTACGTTAATTGAAAACACATTATGATACATTAATTTGGAAAAAAATACCTACAATTATAGTGTAGAAGGAACAGAGACGAAAAGACATGGCAGCATTGTTGCCATTAAGATGGATAAATTAGAGGTAAAGAGGTGATTTCTGGATAATTTAGTTTCTTTTGTCACTGAATGTCTGTTTAAAGGGTAGTTGATAAATTAGTGAATATTTAGGCATTAGTGATTATCCATGGTTAAGATACTTCCCTCTTGGGAGTACTTCTATGGGATATGTAGACAATGCTTTTAATTTAAATACACTCTCTAAGAGTAAATCTTATGGCATATAAACTCCAGGCTTAATTGGGATATATCAAAATTTCATCTATTTTTCCAATTTTTTCAAATAATACCACAGAGATGACCAAATACTCCAACCACACATGAGAACTAAGTTTCAGGGACAAGCATAGAAGATCTGAAGTAGAAGAGCTGAAGGAACCTGGAATACAGCAGTTTAAAGGCTGTTATAAACATAGCATGTGATTTGAAAATTCAACCAGCAAAGAAAAGCTATAAACTTCACATGAAATCTGACTTGCTTCTGGACTCCGCAGCCCATTATAACGCTTGTCAGCTCTATTTAAATAGCTCCTCTCAAGTTGACTTTTAGGCTTTTTTTAAGTGTTGATATTGAAGATTTCTGAAGCAAAGCAAAAACAAATCTGGTGTTACTGATATCCAACTGTGTCATCTGTAAAGGTGAAGAAAATAGTATACTTTCTTCCTTTCTCTTGCTTTCATTTTTTTTCTAAAATAACCCCCCTCCCCCCATGAATCACTTATTTTTTCAGTTGACAAAGTCTAAAATTCTGCTTCCCACTTTGGGATTGATATTTGAATTCCTTATTGCATGTCAAACCTGTGAATTGTTTCAGGAATTATTTCCATGTCTTTGTTATATGTTCTTTCAGAGAAAACGAATCACAACACAGTAGCTGGTAACAATTAATAGTACAATATTAGAAAGCTCTTCATCTCAAAGGAGGGCAGAGTGTTGGCAAAGACTATTATGCAAATAATTGCCTCTTCTCTGAAAAATATCACCTTCTGCACACTAGGAAATCAGCATCCATCACACCATGACAAAAAGTAGAGCCTCTTTTCTCATCACCAGCACGGCTGAAGCATGAAGTTTAAAACACAGAAATTTCTGAAAGCAGAGGTTTAAAACCTGTTGAAGTTTCACAGCACTTTAGATAATTAACGGCCACCTACATTTACTCTGCTTGTTTATTTTATGGCTCAGAAATGTAGTAGTTCTCAGAAAACTGCCTTTGTGTACATACTGAGAATCATCAGTGTGTATATATCTAAGTCCTGATCCCACAAAGAGTAAAGCAAATATTACATTATGGATTTTCGTGAGGATGATGACTCAGTTGGGTGCTTTAACTTAATAAGGTAGCTCATGAAAACCACCTATTGTAGAAGTGCCCTGGTCTCAGAAGCAGGAACCTGCAGTCCCACAGGGCAGCTTTGCAGGAGCTCAGAGGCTGTGCCCTACAGGAGTTGTGCAATATGGAGGTACGTGGTCTTGTTAAAGGAATGCTACAAATTAGTGATTCAAAGTCACTTCATCTCTTAGGGCTTCACTTTACTCCTCTCTAAAATGGAAGATTTGCCTTTGGTAATCTTTAAAGAACTTTCTGACTATATAAATCCATGCTTTCCAAAAATCATTCTCAGATGATTAGTCTCTGAGTCAAAAAATCGACCTGTTCTGAATCACGCTAATATTTATTTAAAAGCCATAATATATAACCAAGAATCTCATAAAGCAAAAATAATAATAACGTATTGAAGAAGGTATTTGTCTTTCTGAAAAAAATCAAAAAGAAGAGCTAATATGCATATAATATCCTAAAATAGGATTAAACCAACAATTTTTGCTACCTCCACAGATTAGGCAAATAAAATAAAAGTTTTTCACTCTTTCCATTAAAACTGCTTGCATTTAATTATATTCTATTCATGAAAGAAAAGTAATCTCATATGCTATGAGGCCACAGTTGTTTATTCTCCTGTGGATTAACCCTCATTTCACTCCTGAAAAAAGAAAAATGGGTTCCTACTTTCTGAATATAAAGTGGATTTTTAACCAAATGAGATTAAAATATGAAAAGTGATTTATCTTTGTTCTTCTCATTCATGTTAAAATAGCCTGCCACTTTGTTGCCTTGCGTCAACCTGTCAAATTTAGTTACTGGCCTCATTTTACCTTTAGCTACTGTCTGTCCAGTCAGAGAAACACCTTTTAATTTCCTTAGATGGCCTTAAATATAGGTTTAATCTCCTCTCTTTCTCTTTTCTGTCATCGCAGTTGTCTAAGCTGTCACCTCTGAGTTATTCTTTGCTAGAGAAATGTTTTTCAAAAATAAAAACTAATTTTTATTTTTATCATTGCCACCACTTGCCCCTCTCAATGGCTTTTTAGTATTTAGACTGAGGATCTATAAGGTTTTGCATAATCTAGACCTCTCTTGATGATTACCTCAATGCTAAGCTCTAGTGACACTGGCTTCTTTCAGGTCCTTGACAAAAACCATGCTTTCTCACCAAGAAGTCCATTCCATAGGTGTAGGATGACACACCCACTCACTTTTAATCCTATTAAAACCTATTCTACTTTTATACTTTAACACCACACCATATACTCAGGAATATGTTCCCGGACAACCTAACTCAATGCTATATCTTCCTTTTCCATAAACAAAAACATACACTTACCTAATACCAACCGCTTATTCTGAAAAGCACTTTCCTTAATTGTAATTTTATATGTATAGTTAGTTCTCATTATCCAAGGTAGTTATGGTCTATGAAGTTGCCACCAACACTGAGTTAGTGAATACTGAATAATTGTTCCAAGGAGAAATACAGGGTTAGTTTCCTGGGAGCCTCTGCTTACATTTTTGTCAATTGATCAATACATAACCTTGTTTTGTGTGTGTTTCTGGATAACACCACCTTATTTAATATGTACTGGTGATTAATTGACATTGAGCTCACATTGGTACTGATAACTCATGCCTGAACAAAGCTTACCCAACATATGAATTTTCTCCCTAAGGTACAACATGGTCTTCTTGTGCTTAGAAACACTAGACGGGACCTCAGCCCTAGGGTTAGGCACTGTTTTAAACAACAAAATCACCATAAAAAGCACAAAATGCAAAACATGTAGCAAAAAATAGGCCACAAAAAGAACACTGGTTTACACAGTGCTGAAACAAGATGCTTACTCAGAGTGTCACCTTGTTTGACATCAGCCTGGAGTGTGCACAGCAGCCACCCAAATTTTTGCCCCTCTGTACATGCCTGTGAATAATTGCAAAACTGCAGTGAGTATTAATCTTGGGATTATAAATAAATTTTAGCACTCAGGCAAATTTGCAAACACAGAATCTGCAAATAATGAGGATCAACTGTATTTACATAAGCATGTGTTTAAGGTCTATTTCTCCACTCTACTGTAAGCTCCATGTAAGCAAGAATCATTTCTCACCACTGTATTCCCAGCACCTGAATGGCACACATAGACACACATACACACAAAACACTTGATTCCTATTTTCATTAATAAAGCAGTCCTAGACATCACTATCAAAACAGTGCTTCCCATCCTGAAAATCTTTCACTTGGTTTTCATTCCCCCTCCATTGAAAATTCAAGTAGTTCATGTTTTGACTCAAATCCTTCAAACAACCTTTATTCTATTAAAGAATAATACAGCACAACCTAAAAATCCAGTGAGTTGGGAAAGATATGAGAATACAATCATAAGGTCATCACTACTACAAAATAAAAAATATTTCAGAAACTTTATGTTCCATCTAGAAAAAGGCTCAGAACAAACGACTTTTCACCTCAAGTTAATATAAACAACCTTGAATCCAACATCTTGTCTTCCAAACCATATCTGTTGTCTACATCAGAAACCTGTGAGTCAACACTGGCTCTTTCCTACCTAAACTTGATGATTGGTTGATCATAAAGAATAATCTACTTATGGATTATTTTGACATTCTGACTTCCCCTACCTACTAAACAGCATCTCTAAGAGAATGTTACTAATTTTCATTTTGTTAGCCACTCTTCCAATAGACAAACAATGACTCATTAATCAACAAAATACCCCTTCACTCAGCCCTCCCTCCATTCTGCCATCCACACCACCTCCAGCACTGCACAACTGCTGAGTGTTCTCACTAGGAAATGTGTTTGTCCTCAAATACAAATGTCTGTATCAGATGTGTTGGATGAATTATAACTTTAGTTTTTATGTAGTACATATACTTTCAAGATACATTAGCTAATTAGAGGCTGCTGGAAATTATTAATGGTGAAGTTATCTTTTTGCGTTCCCTGACATTTCACATAGAATGCTAGTTTCAAGCTATACTAACAAATTAATACTGTACAATTTATATCATAAATATCTATAACTAAGTTTTTCTTATGAATTTAGGTTTAATAAATATTTGTAAGTTATTTTTACATGATTTCATTTTTTTTAATTTGGTCTGTGGGAGATGTAATTTTCACATACCTGTAATGTAAAATTATAATTCCTAGTGCTATTTTATGATCTTAATTCATCTGATACATAGAAATAATAACACCTATTAAGTTTTTTGTCATATATATGTATATACATATGTATCATTAATAAAGTGATACTTGGAAAATCTGCAACATTATCTATACCATCTCTCATTAAGTAACATTATTAAGTTAACAATCACTTTTTTTTTGTATTTTGAGTATATTAACTTGATATTCAACTACTCTTATTAAAATTGTATTTGGCTAGTTTTAAGCCAAATTTAAGATAAATGTTAATATTCAACAGAATATTTCAGATGTATTTTTACTATAATTAACACTAAAATAATTTCCTTTTTATAACTCACCATGTATGTAGTTTTTATTGTGGAATAATTAAAGTATCTGTCTAGTCACTGGAAATTAGACTTTGAAATACAGTTTTAAAAGTTGGAAATAGTGTCCTGAGCTTTGTGCATTATGTTATTTTCTTGTATTTCAGAAAGATCACTCTCAATATAACTCTGTGAATGCTTGCAGCTGCACACTTTTGAAAGATCACATAAAAGTACATTTGAATGTGTAATCATTCTTGCATATGTCAGTATTTTACTTGAAATCTCAACCAAGAAAGGATAAAGCCTTGATAATCACATATAGCATGAGAGAGAAAACCATATATTTCTACTACACATCATATCATAAAGAGAATGGGCGTGGATTGAATGCTAATGACATTGGGACTTCTTTTGAAAGCCCATAACAGATCAACCAGGTTCTATAAGTTCTTCTGTAGGAGAACTCCATTTCTAGATAAATACTTCTCCTAGTTTTTACCTGTAACTTGGTATTTCTAATTTTATTTAGAATTTGGGTAATTTAAACATATTTAAACAGTACGACTATGTTAAAAAATTTGTATCCATTCATCTGTTGATGAATAACAGGTTGATTCCATATTATGGCTATTGTGAATACTACTGAAATGAACATGAGAGTACAGACGTGACTTCAACAAACTGACTTCAAGTGGTATATACAGGCAGTGAAATACTATTCAGCCTTAAAGAAGGATATTTTGTCATTTATGACAACACAAATGGAACTGGAGAACCTGAGGCTAAGTGAAATAAGCTAGATACAGAAAAATAAATAACACATGTTCTCACTTAATATATGGAATCTAAAATGATTCAAGTCATAGAAACAGAGGAGTAGAGTGACTGTTACAGAGGATGGAGGATTTGAGCAGGGGGGTGATGGTTGATGAACACAAAATTTCAGACAGGAGGAAAAAATATATGCATATATATATAGTTCTATTGCACAGCATGGTGAATATAGGTTAATAATAGAGTATTAAATATATTTCAAAATTGTTAGGAAAGTACATTTCATATGTTCTCATCACAAATATTAAATATTTAAGGTGATGTATATGTTAACTAGTTTGATTTACTTACTCCACATTCTATTTATAAACCAAAACATCACTTTGTACATCATACATTTATATAAAGTGTCAATTTATAATTCAACAGAAAATTTTCTAACAATAGGCTGAATAGCAAAATGAACTAAAATTAAATACAAACATAATGTTGGCTCTTAAAATGTCTAAAAGTAGAAAAAATAGTAATAGTTTTTAAAGTAAAACAAAAATAAATTGTTAACAGGTGAGCAAATTCTTAAGTAGGTTCTTGTATGCAATCTTTTTTACATTTTACTAAATGATTAGAGAATAGAAAACTTTGACTTGGAAAATATAGTCAATTTTTTATAACCATTGTAAACATTCCATACTTTCTGGGGCTGAATGAGATAATACATTTTTAGTATCAATAATTGGTGTCACAGATATTAACAAAATAGCTCACTAATAATGGCTTTCTGTAAAGACACGTGCACATTTTAACTTTATATTCTAGGTACGATGTTTTTACTTAGTATTATTTTATTGCTCTATACCTATATTTTTATTAATAAATATAGTAGCATTTGTATAATGTTGATTATTGGTTTTATTTGTACAATTAAATAGCTCAGTCTGCAGAGTTTCTTAAATTGTTGCATTTCTCAAAAACTTTCTTGTAATTTAGCATATTTTCCCAAATGCCATTCATTTTACAGGTAGGCAAAATTAAATATGTATACAACCACACGCTAAAATTTGTCATCTTAGTGACTGTTTATATGTTATTAGACATGGTATATCATCTTACTTACAAAACGCATAATTTTAAAAATTTGATATTTGTTAATATATTACTTTCAACTACCCGAAGCGATACTAATTTTTCTTTTTTCCCACAAAATTAAAACAATATGCTCAACATAATTTGTTAGTTAATATTTTTCCCATCAGAACTCCATAGCTAATGATCTACTTGATCTTTTTGGTATTGAACTTTAAAAAGAACAAGTCATGTTCTGTAATTATTTTTATTTTTAAAAATATTTCAGCTCATGATGTTAAACCAGATACACGGATACTTATGTTACAATTCCAAATGATAATATCAGTTGTTTATATGGGTTAGAAATTGGTTTTATATTTTACTTTTGATTAGTATTTGTTAGTATTTAGTAGCAACATTTATCAATATCTTGTCAGTTCAGTGTCATGACTATTTGTTAATAACATCTTATTTTTTCTATTTTCTTTACATTTAAAATATTCTAAGCCAGGTGCAGTGGCTCACACCTGTAATCCCAGCACTTTGGGAGGCCGAGGAGGGTGGATCACGAGATCAGGAGTTCAAGACCAGCCTGACCAACATGGTGAAACCCCGTCCCGTCTCTACTAAAAATACAGAAAAAATAGCCTGGCATGGTGGTGCACACCTATAATCCCAGCTACTCAGGAGGCTGAGGCAAGAGAATCTCTTGAACCTGGGAGGTGGAGATTGCAGTGAGCCGAGATCACGCCATTACACTCCAGCCTGGGCGACAGAGAGAGACTCCGTCAAAAAAAAAAAATCCTAAATTCCCTTCTCACATCACAGACCTGACATTTGTAATGTTAATTCCATTCCTTACTTCCTTACTGCTTTTAATGGAGATTATTTCACTATGTTAATAGTAAAATGGAGTTACTATGTTAACTCTACTTTTCTCCAACTGTATTCAAGTGGTTATTTATTTTTACTTTGGTCTCATTTCATAACTTTTTTTTCACAGTATCTATGCTTTTTTAAGAGAAGAAAATATTTGTGTCAAGCTAGCTTCTCTCCTCTCTAGCAGATCTCATAAAGAATTATACTTTTCAGGCCGGGCGCGGTGGCTCACGCCTGTAATCCCAGCACTTTGGGAGGCCAAGGCGGGTGGATCACGAGGTCAGGAGATCAAGACCATCCTGGCTAACATGGTGAAACCCCATCTCTACTAAAAATATAAAAAAATTAGCCAGGCGTGGTGGCAGGCGCCTGTAGTCCCAGCTCCTGGGGAGGCTGAGGCAGGAGAATGGCATGAACCCGGAAGTCGGAGCTTGCAGAGAGCCGAGATTGCGCCACTGCACTCCAGCCTGGGCAACAGAGCGAGACTCCGTCTCAAAAAAAAAAGAATTATACTTTTCAGTGTCAATATTAGTTTCCATTTTGGTTTATGTTGCAAATTTTTATGGGCCACACTTTGGCTTTGTATATTAAGTGAATTAATTTGTATAAGCAGAAATCTGAACAATCTAAATAATTGCTTACAAATTAGTAGATTATTTTTATTTTAATCGTCTTGCCATTTCTGCAGCAACTATTAAAATCTTACATGATCTAAACTCAATAGTCTGAATGTCATAAATGTCTTCCATCAAGTCAATGCACCAGTACTCCTGGAAGAGTTGAAAGATATCTAGAGCCATTGCTTTCTCCCCCGCCAAGATTTGAAGTGGCACATTTCCTGTGTGGCTATGGGCTCATTTAGCCTTTATTCTCTTGCTAGGTTCATATTGTGGGCTGTGCATTGCCCTAGCCACACACTTTGAGAAAGATAATGCCTGCCAGGTAACGGAAAATCCATCTTCTCAAAAATAAGTCTAGCCAAATTTTATGCTTTTTATTCTGCTGTAACTTATATGAAAATCCTGCTTCTGCCATTTTCTTTTTAATAATACATTTTATCTGTCTCAGTTACCACACGAAAAAAGCTACTACATTTTTTTGCAGGTGATTTTTAAAAATTCAGCAGCTGTCTATTAAGTAGACCTTAAGAAAAAATACCATTTTAAAAACTATCTTTTACCATGTATTCTTATAACTATTAAAATTGATGTTAATGTCTATTATAATATTATCTAATGCTATATAATGAGAACCCATCTATGCTTCTCTGAAAATATCCTGGCTTACAGATCTATCCAGCTTGAATTTTACTAATATAACTCCAATCATCATTCATTTTTGGTGTATAAATAAAAAAAGCACAACACAGCTAAATGGTTTTAAATGTATATTTAATCCCTATGGCCTCATTATACTTGATACCTTGTACCAAGGTAAGTAAATACAAGTATGGAAGAATAAATAGGTTAACAGATGAATGGATGGATGAATAGATAATACATAACTTTGTTAAAGCGTGTTTAAAAACACCTAACTTATTGACAGTTTGAAGCAATAAGCTTAGATTATTCTGTAACTTATAACATCTGATAAATTTAAATTTTTTGCATAGTGCTCATATAATGAGAGGTATTCTATCTGTAACTAAATAAAAACAGTAAAATATCTTTAAAAGCAAACAAATATATTTCCTTCTTTTTTTTTTTTTTTTTTTTTTTTTTTTTTTTTTGAGATGGATTCTCTCCCTATTCCCCAAGCTGGAGTGCAATGGCGCGATCTCGGCTCACTGCAACCTCCGCCTACCAGGTTCTAGTGATTCTCCTGCTTTAGCCTCCCAGGTAGCTGGGATTACAGGTGCCCACCACCAGGCCTGGCTAATTTTTGTATTTTTAGTAGAGATGGGGTTTCACCGTGTTGGTCAGGCTGGTCTCAAACTCCTGACCTCCAGTGATCCACCTGCCTCGGCCTCCCTTTTCCTTCTTTCTTAAACATGTGCATATTTGTTGTAAGTGTTTGACATTTTCTGGCTATGTTTTTCTATTAAAGATCTTCCTTGAAAAAAAGTTTCAAAAATGGTTTTTCAAACTCCAACTTTTAAAATAAAAATGACATGTAATGGTAACTTTCAAAGTTATTGTTGATATGTGATATATTTTACAAAACTGAGAAATATATGTTAAATTTTAAAACATCAAATAAACACTTTGAGGACTGTGTTTAAATCTGTATTATTTTCTGCTATATTTTGTGGCTTAATTCTGTGAAGTTTTACTCTGCAGTTGTATTTTGCGGCTATTTTGCTACGAATAATTTGTCAATTTTTTCTATTTTCCATGGAATTTAAATTAAAGACAATCAATTTCTCATTTATGAGAGCAGGGCAGTATCACCTTTACATTGTAGTTAAAATAACAAAAGAGAGAAATCACATCGTTTTCTAAGGAATGGAAAAAAATTGTATCTTTCCTCTCTGGCATTTCTGGATGCTGTTTTATAATGCTTTTTAGATTTAGTCAGCATTTTTGAAAATTGTACAGATTAGAAATCTCTTAAGAAGTGCCCTGACAGCAAGAAAATCCATGTTATCTTCTATTCATAAAACAGATCATTTTGGAAAGGTACTTTCCTTCAGTAGCTTTTGGAGGCTTGGGCTTGTTTATATAATGTAGCTGCAAAATAACATTTTCAGATAAATTTTAAAAACTACAGAAATGTAAATAAATTGTATAGTGCCAACAAATAGGACTGTTAATAAATGATAGAAAATGTCTTAAATGTACAAATCCAGAAATATTACTGGCATATCATATTGAATTATAAATGCAGAGGTAACCTGGTGGCAGATAGAAAGAGAACGGAATTTGAGAACTACAACATTTATCTTATAATGGTATACAAAAATCAGGAGAAAAAGTTCCCCAGGTATTGTAGGAACTTATACAACTTATATTAGTATTCTGGAGCATGACCAAATTGGTAGTTCACCGATTATTTTGGCCTTTACCTATCATTAGGTTGCCTAGGCGAACACCAAAATTTTTCTGGGTTAGCAAAGCTACCAGGTCATAGGAGGGAAATTCTGACCAATCAGTTCCATATTATGCCTTTTGAAAATTCTAAACACAGAAATTATGTTAGATGTTTATCAAGACAATACGTGCACCACCAAACATAGACCCTTATCAGTAATTCTGCTTTTGCCCTTTGCCTTGTGATCTTTGTTGGACCCTTATCAGGACTTTCTGATTTTGTCCTTGTCCTGTTTCCTCAGAAGCATGTGGTCTTTTTTCTCGTTTTTGCCCTTTGAAGCATGTGATCTTGTGACCTACTCCCTGTTCTTGCACCCACCTCCCCTTTTGAAATCCTTAATAAAACTTGCTGGTTTTGTGGCTCAGGTGGGTATCATGGTTCTACCGATATGTGATGTCACCCCCGGAGGCCCAGCTGTAAAATTCTTGTTGTGGGAAGCGAGGGACCCTGAACAGAGGGAGTGGCTGGAGCCACGGCAGAGGAACATAAATTGTGAAGCTGGCTTCATGAAGACCAAAAATTTCACCCAAAGAATAACATTAAAATTCCTCTCTTTGTACTCTTTCTCTGTATTTCTCAGCTGGCCGACACTTATGGAAAATAGAAAGAACCTACGTTGAAATATTGGGGGTGGGTTCCCCTGATAAATTCTTTCTTTCAGAGCACTAAAAATGTTTTGAGTAAAAAGGGAAGAAAAACAAGCTATCAAAATAAAGTCTCAGTGATATGCCACTTAGTTATGCTGTAAAACTTCACATTAAAATTAAAATCCTACATTTTAAAATTCTCTGTGTTCTTGGGCTGCTTGATATTTGACTTAAAAGCAGTTAATTAAAGAGCAGTAATTTTAAAAAGTAGTAAATGGGGTTTCAGTTTTGTCTTTGTTCATTTGTATGGGTGCTGGATTGTTGATTAGTTTCTTAATGGGAATCTTTTAACTTAAATGGGAATGTGTAAGACAATGAAATTATGTGAAGCCTAGAGCAGCTTAAAAAACTGTCTTGTGCTCTAGTGATGTTATCACTTTATAGTAATATATTAGATTTCTCCCAAGAAGCTCAAGATCCTTTCAGTATTTCTCCTAATAGTAAAGTAGGGCAGGTGTACAGAGGGGAAATAGAACGTCTATACACCAATAATGGGAAAATTGAAAGAAAAAATAAGATACTTTATATCTATGTGAAACAGGATCAGAAACCAGGTCTCCTTTAGCTACTTTGGTACAGAATGAATGGTGCTCATACTTACAATTTTACTACCATTTACTTTGGAACACTCCACAGTGTAGAAATGGGCTCAGCATAAATGCTAAATATATCAATACAAATACTTCATGTTATGATTATTATATTTGATCATTTCCCTTGGGATCACATCCTAAGATGGTTATTTTATAACACTTTAATATAAATGCTTAACCTTTAAAAATCTAGTTTTTTTGGAGAAAATCCCAGATGTGCATACAATTAGAAGCAACATCAAATATTTTGTGTTGCCAGATCACTAATTAAATTTCTGCACATAACCTTTTTCTTCCTGAAATGCAACATTTACTAAATTATTTTATAATTATGCAAACAATGTTTTGTATAGCTTTTGCATTTTAATGAGTTTGGGGGAAACCAATTTAGAATTAAACCAAATTAAAATTAAATTTAATTTAGAATTAAATTTAGATTCTGAAAAAAACGTGTTGTACTAAAGAGCTGCTGTCTAATTGTAATAACACTCTCTACCTTCTATGAGTCTGTAATTCCTTTGCCATTTAAAACGTCACAAATTTTCTGCTTAATTTTTGGTTTTTTGCCCTTTTATGGGAAGATGTTTAAATATTTAAATTCACAAAAGACACACAAGAATCTTCCAAAGTGAGGAAAAACAGTTCTCTCTCCCATAACCTTTTCTTTAATATTACCATTCAAACAATGAGAACACTTGGACACAGGGTGGGGAACATCACACACCAGGGCCTGTTGTGGGGTGGGGGGAGTGGGTAGGGATAGCATTAGGAGATATACCTAATGTAAATGACGAGTTAATGGGTGCAGCACACCAACATGGCACATGTATACATATGTAACAAACCTGCATGTTGTGCACATGGACCCTAGAACTTAAAGTATAATAAAAAATAAATAAATAAAATAATAAATAATATTACCTTTCAAAAATGTTTCTAGTGCTCCTAAATTCTATTTGGTTAGATTAGCCTTCAGTACACTCAAAGTCCAGGGATCAAAGTAGGCAAAAATATAATGCCCAACTTTATTTCCTTGATTTCATCAATAATTTCATCAGACATTATACATAACAGTATTCTATTAATAGGACTAAATATGTATTACTTGTTAAATTTTTATGTAGCAGTGGAATAATTATCTTAAAACGTTGGACTTTTAAAATTTGTTAAATATCTTTAGCCCTCTTTTGATTTCCTGTTTTTCAGAATGTAATGAGTATAAATGACCCGTAGGAAATGACAAACTTATGTCTCAAGGAATCCTCTAAATAATCTGAATGAATAGCTCAAGTTGTGGCAAAAATTATGGGAAATATTTGGTATTTTAGCCATCTGAGCCTTTGACTAATGACTTTGTACCATGATCTGCTTTAAAGCAGAAAAATATAGAGGAACAGACAAAGAGGAGTCTAAGTAATTATAGGACTAAGAATACCAGATAGATACAAGCACATACATATGTATGTATGTATGTATGTATGTATGTGTATGCACAATCATTGAAGATGTACATCTTTAAAAACATTACTTCTGAGACTTTTAAGTTTTGGTACAGTTCTTTCATTTTACTTACTTAATATTGACCTCCTACCATCAAACTTCTTTTAAGTATAAAGGTGAAAGAAAAAGATACTTAGAGAATGTAGAATTCAACACACAAGAACTGCTTAAAAGTTACCATACATATGGTAAAAGACACTAGCTGGAAGTTCGGAAATGTAGAAGAGAAATAAGGGCAATAAAAGAGTCCAATGTGGGTAAATCTAATATTGGATGCATAAAATGGTAACAATGTCTCCTGCTATTCTAAAAATATATGGAATAATATGTGTGCACATATATCTGAAAGGGATTAAATGCAGTTAAATATTTATGACCTTTACCTTGCCTGGAATGTGTAACAAGTACCAATTTCTATTAAAACATGGAAAGCTAATTACAAGTATTGCAATCCCTAGGTTAAGCACTTAAAGTGTAGTGAAAGCAAGTGTTAATATCAATAAAGGGGAAAGTGGATTGACAAAATAATCAATCGAAAATAATGAATAAAATAGAAAAATATAACATAGAACAGATGAAACAAAAAATAGCGTAGGCATATATTTAAACCTTAATATAAACCAACTACATAAAATGAAAGTAGGTGAAGTCTCCAAATGAAAGACAAAGGCAAAAGTAGTATCCCATAAATACAGGTTAAATAAGAAAATATGTTTATTTTATATGAATATGGGTTGAAATAAACAAGATAAAAACTTTTGAATATATGCTAAATCATATGGCTGAAATTTTTAAAGTCAAAATTTTAGAACTATTTGAAACTTATTAAAACTAACTGGCATGAGGACCTCTAACTCATTCATATTGGGTTTGTGTGTATGTATATACATTTATGTTTATTATAAATAGATGTAAATGTTATATAGTAAAATTTCCAACTTTTTGCTATGCTTTAAAACCACACAAGTGTATCATATATAGATTGAAACATTGCCTTTTCTCTTGAGCACTACTCCCAAATACGTGGATATGTTATATTTGAGGTGGCATCAAAATATCGCTTTCTGAAAAATTTATTCAGGTAATTCTTACCCCCAGCCTGATATATATATCATAGAAAAAGACATTTTAAAGTATATGCATGAGGTAAATTTCTTCCAAATATCCAAGCACTATTAAAAAATTATCACGTGCTAAGCCAAGTGTAATGGATGAGTCATAAGAATCCAACATTCCTAACTCCTCCCTCAATTCACACGTTACTAACAAATCATAGCAGTATTTCTGCCAAACTTTAGGAACTTTTCTCAGCACCCTTCCTTTCAGTTCTCTTGGTAGACACTAGAAATTCCCTACAATTGAGATAACGATAAGAAATAATTTTACATTTCTGTATTTTTCAAAACAATTAAGAGCAAAAATATACCAAAAAGCAATGATTAGTAATCCAATTCTGTATTAATGATACAATGACACTGAAAATTAGTAACAAAACAGTAAAAAATATTGCCAAGTAAATTTAGAAGTTTTGTCTTTCAAATGCCATATTTAGACATAAATGAAAATGAAAATCAAGTCTGAAATAACAGTCTATTTGGAAAATAGTACAAATAAGAAACTTTCATTTAATATTTTTAGAAAACAGGCAAAACAATACCCAAAGTATTTGTAGCTCCAAACTTGTTATTATTAAATAACAAAGAAAATAATAAATTGACTAAGGGTTAACAAAAAAGCAAAAATTAAAGAACACAAAGCATTGTAAAGTTTAGTAAAGATGAAGAAAGGATTCTATCATTAAACATATAAAGTATTAAATAAAAAGCAGAGAAAATCTTGAAAATAAATCTACGAAAATAAGTTCTTGAAAATAACAATGATATGGCCGGGCACGGTGGCTCACACTTGTAATCCCAGCACTTTGAGAGGCCAAGGCAGGCGGATCACTTGAGGACAGGAGCTCAAAACCAGCCTGGCCAACATGATGAAACGCCGTGTCTACTAAAAATACAAAACAATTAGCCGGGTGTGGGGCAGGTGCCTGTAATCTCAGCTACTCTGGAGGCTGAGGCAGGAGAATCACCGAACCCAGGTGGCAGAGATTGCAGTGAGCCCAGATCACACCATTGCAATCCAGGCTGTGCAACAAGTGCGAAACTCTGTCTCAAAAAAAAAAAGAAAAAAGAAAAAAGAACAATGATATGAAGAAAACTCTAGCTATTATAATGAGAAAATACAAAAGATGAAAAAAATTGATTTTGATTTTATGCCTATGTTTTTTCCTCTTGCTTTATTAGTTTTTGATTGGAACAGCTAGAATTTTACCTATCATCGAATTGTTATTCTATGACAATTATACTTTTAAATGCGAATGATATTATAAGTACCTCCAGTAATATACATTAGCAAATTCTTAGCAAACCCTAAGGAATTTTTAAAATTTTTCTAACCATTACAATTTATCCCACTTTATTTAAAATATTTTAGACTTTAGAGTCAGAAGTGCTTTCCATATCTTTGTACAAAGTCAGCACAAGATTGTAAGGCTGAAAACAGAACTTCTAATAAACACATCTAAAATAACAAAATTGTTAGTGCATGAGTATGTGTAATTTGCAAAATCTTTAAAAATTATAAAAGTAAATTGTCAGTGTATTAAACAGATATTTTGCTATATTATTACTTCCCCTTCTATTCCTTTTTAAAGTGCTTTAAATTAGAAATGATATCATCTTATTTATCGTTTCCTTAATACCAAGCCAACACCATGTTTAATAACAAAACCTAAAGTTTTTTGAAACTCAGGAACAAAAAAATGGATGTTTACTCTCACCACTGATATTGTACTTTGTCTTGGAAATTTGATCAAATGGTATTAAACAGCAGCATAATACCAATTAAGTATTTAATAAAAAGAAAATAAAAACTATATTTACGGATATGATTCTCTCTAGAAATAATAAAAGTTGTATCTTTAAATTATAAAGAACTATAGCAACTAAGCAAGATACACCTATCAGAAAAAAAGGTAAAAAGCCTGTAAAAACTTCACTTTGTAAGTACTCAATCTTTTTTGCTGCTGCAAGAAGTGAAAATCAAAATGAGATATAACCTGATACATAAGAATGGAGGAAAGTCAAAACCATAATGATTAATAATTGGCATGGTGAATGTGTAAACAAAATGGTACTCCTACACACTGTTGGTGAGAGTGTAAATGAGGACAGAGAATTTGGTTGTACCAAATCAACAACCACTCACCTGTATTTTTTTTTTTTGATTTAGCAATTTTCTTCAGGTTAGGTGCATTCATTTAAATAAATACTTTGAAGCCATTAAAAGTGAGGTTGCATATTTATCTTATTGATATACAGTGATGGTCAACATTCATGTGTAATTTTTTAAAAAGGAAGTTATAAACATATGTACATGAAATCCATTGTTTACTTTTCATAAAGGAGATTGTTCTTTCCATGACATGAAAGGGTAGGAAGTTGACAAAAACTAAAGGAAAATGCTTCAGGAGCTCACCTCTGGGAATTTAGGGATGAATTCTCCTAGAGACAGATCAGCTTCATGGTGACTCATCTTTGGAGTCTACTAAAAGAGTTATGTTGCTTCAAAGATGAGGCTCATTTTCATAAGGAGCCAAATTCTCAGTAAATCGAAAGAGCGGGATCCTGCTTCTACCTTCAACAGAGATCTTAAGCCACTAGCTGAGTGGCTTAAGAGCCAGTATGGCTGAATATAGTGCAGAGTGATGAAATTGAGCTTGACGTGATCCTACAATATGTCTTGAAAGCCCTGAGCAGACACCAAAGGTTAATGGAATTTTTATGAAGAGGGGGATGTACATGCAGCTCCATGAGAGACAGAGTATACAAGGATAAATGACACCAACAAAACCACAGTGAATTTAAGGCACAACCCCAGTGACTAAAATCAAACAAACAGAAAATCTTTTCTGAAGGACAACAAGAATATCATGGTAAATTTTGGGGAAAACCATGAATACCAGCAACAGGCTTATATAATAATTCCTACTTTCTCCTCTTAGGCATAAATTTAAAAAGAAAATATTATATACAAAATGAAAGTAATTATCTAAGATATAAAAATCAATGTTACTTGTGCATTGGTGTTTTTAAAATATCAGAACACAAAATAGGCTACACTATAAATTTATTTTCTGTAAAACTATCCATGAGGTCATAACAGAACTGGTGGTTATGATGGCTAGGTTAATTCAATGTCTATTCAAAGTAGAGAGACTGGAATGCGAAGGGAAACACTCAAGGGTAAAAATCTATGCCAGGCACAGTGGCTCACGCCTGTAATCCCAGCATTTTGGGAAGCCGAGGCTGGCGGATCACCTGAGGTCAGGAATTCAAAACCAGCCTGGCCAACATGGTGAAACCCCATCTCTACTAAAAATACAAAAAATTAGCTGGGTGTGGTGGCAACACCTGTAATCCCAGCTACTAGGTAGGCAGAGGTTGCAGTGAGCCAAGATCTCACCGTTGCACTCCAGCCTGTGTGACAAGAGCGACACTCCATCTCAAAATAAATAAATAAATAAATAAATAAATAATCTAGCTAATTGGGTCAGTTTTGAACACCTAATATGAAGTAGTTCAATTCTTAAGTGGACGAGATAGTCTAGGGCAGTGTGATCACCCCAGTGAATGCTCTAGAAGTACGAAGGCACCTAGAAGTTTCTCTCTTTGTAGATACCTCTTTTTTTCACCCTTTAGGTACTTACAGACTGATTTAGGGAAAATGAAACTATAACATGAAGGAATATAGAACAGTGAAAATTAGGCATCAATAATTGACACTGTATAGTGGGAGCTGGGTTCCAGCTGAAACGCAAACATGGTTGAAACATACTATTACACGTCTACAGAAATAAAAGTAGACAAGGACAGGAAAAGGGCTTATGAAAAAAAATTTAATCCTGGAATTTTAAAATTTTTTGTTGCCAGGGTAACTTACACCTAAGAATAGAATAAAGTTGTCTAGCTGGCATTTTGGAGAATAGAATCATAAAGCTTTGCAAGTCAAATTTATAATATATAAGACTGTAGCAGAAAAGGAGTTTGCTTTAGGATAGAAGACTCATGGAAATTAGAGGAAAACTAGCGAATCTATCAGTAAGGTTTATCTCAGCCTCATCTCAAATAGGAAACGGCTGGGCTTGATGTTGTATAAGAACTTGAATCCTCCTGTTGGTTAGAGGAGAACTTCCTAGACTCCTCGGGTAATCAAGACAATTATAAGTTTTGATGAGAAGATGGTTACTCAAGCCAAGAAGCATGAGAAACTCAAAATATTTGAAATACGAAGATTATGCTATATAAGAATTTAGCCCACTAGTTGAGAGGCCTTATTTTGACCATGAAAAAATTTTACAGAACAGTAGTGTTCAAAGTGTCAAAAGGACAAGGGAAGAAAATTAACTAAAAAAATCAATTTTGAATTATTTACTAAATTATTATAGATATGAATAACATTGGAATTGCAAAAAGGTTATAACCTGAAAAAAATTCATTGAAAATATTCCCAGAGTTAAAAATCTTTGGAGAATTTCAGAAAATTGATTGGAATCAGTTTTAAATCATGTAGGATCCACTCAAGCATGTGGCCTTACCGAATCAATGTATCAGCTTCTTCCTCCAGAGATTAGTGGTTTTCTGCAGAGAAGATTGGACTAGCTGGTTTCCTCATGCTGTGTTTCATGGTAGTTCACACTCAAAAGTGAATTTTACATCTTAGGATCCATACAACTCCTCTTCGTTAATATAATTTACTGGATTTACAACAGTTTTCTTAAAGTGGTTTGCAGACCAGCAGCTTAAGGATCACCCCAGACCTGCTGAACGCTAGAGCTACCGAAAGAGAAAGTCCTAAGGTGGGGCCAATAATTGGTGTTTTACCAAGACCTCCAGGTGATTCTCATTAACATAAAGTTTGTGATCCTCTGGGCCAGAGATACGGAGACTGACATTTAATCTGGAAATTTGATTGTAAGTCTAACATTTCCAGAAAAATAGGTGATTATACTTGATATAAAAGACGTGGTAACATTGTTTTTAAAATGTTAACAAATGCCTTCAGAAAGCACATGAGTTTGGAGATGGAGGGAGAGAAATCAAATGGAGGGGGCAAAAGAGAGAGCAAGGATAAATCAAATGGAAAGGGAGAAAGGGAAGGAGGAGGGTCATATGATGGGCAGAGAAACCAGATTGAAAGAGTGAAATCAGATGGGGGGAATTCCACATGAAGGGAGATACAACTAATAGAAGGAACCGGATAGAGGAAGAAACGAGTGGTGGAGAGAAAGAGGGGCACCTGATTTAAACTGCCCCCAGAATATTCTGCATTTAGCGGGATTAACTCTGCATCCCTGGGAAAGTTTAGACATATCAGTTCCTTTACTTCTCACTGTGTGAAGAGTTAGAGGTAGGACTGAATATTTTGAAGTGAGGAAACCCAGAGGATTTTTTATATTTCAGTGGAAAGAAAAAGACACTATAGAAAATATAGGCCTTGCTGATAATATGGGCTTGTGAAGCTTGTGTTGGGTTTAATTTGAAAAGTGAAAGAAACAAAATAGTGTTTAACCCCACCTGGAGAAGTGGGCCATACCAATTTTCTATTACGTTCCAATAATAAGTATTATGTTTCCTAATAACAACCTGCTTTTGTTAATTTTTCTGTAATAAATAATTTATATTTTTCACACTAATTTTATAATTAGCACAAAAGAAAATAAGATATCAACACTTCCTTCTCCTTTGCACCACACACTTCAGCCTCCTGCCTCTCTCCCCTGACCCCCACAAACACCAACTCAGCAATCCGTTGCTTTCTAATGGCCATTGGTTGGAAGCTCATTGGGATGTTCTTAGGAAAGTCTTGCTTCTGATGCATTGGAAGTAGTCCAAAATTTCTGAAATGCCAAGCATTTTGGTTTTAAATTTATTTCCATGTTTTAATTTTCTGGTTTATTTTTAATTTATATTTTCATCAAATACTATGTAAATATTCCTACAATAAATACAAATATTTCTTATAGAATATAGTGTCTTCAGAAAGTAAAATATTATAGTGCCTTTCCATTTCTAACTTATCATGCCACCTATATGTAACTACTTTAAGATGTTTAACTATTTCTGTGTTTTTGTTTATCTCAATATTTCCAAATAAAATACTTTACATTTATTACTTAATTAAAAAACACATTTAGACGTTATTCATTGACTTTATCCTATGGAAGAGAAGTATTTAAATTTCTTACTCTCCTCTTTACCCCAAAACAGACACACACATACACACACATACACACACACACACACACACACAGAGATACACACACCAAGCCCTTATTTCATTCTCCCAATATAAAATTAGGCTAATTTTGTGATAAATTAATATTCATTTTATATAATTATGACTTTAGTGATATCATTTATAGCTGAAAGAGGTAGTATGCATTTACTTTTACAGAACATTTTTGTTTTTCTGGCAGTTATTAATCACTTTAGTTTTGTTTACTTATTCTAAGTACCCAGTCATAATTACTTCCCCATATCCCTCAATATGCAAAATACACTGGATATTCTCTCAGCCTCAGTCTTTTTGTCCTTAGAAGTGCCTCTTCTGAAGGGGTAGATCCGCAGTCTCACTGCACAGTGTGTCTTCCCGGGTGACTCTTCACCTTCATCCTGGGGAGGTTTACCTCCTATTTTCTGGTTTGGATCCTCAGTTTCCTAAATTCCTCATCTTTTTCCTTACTTGACTTCCTATTTTAAGTGAAGTATATTATTTTTAGGTTGGACCTCTTGAGAACTAAAAATATGCACACATTGTAGATCTGAAAACCATTTTTTTCTACCTTTCTCTTATTACCTTGAGGGCAGTAATCTTAAGTTTTTGGAGTTTTTTTCAAAAGTTTAACATGCTCCTCATCTTTGTATTTCCTCTGAATTCTCTCCCCACCTTCCAACCCCCAACTGACTTTGGTCTCTCGTTGTGAAGTTAGAGAATTTCTTAACATATATTGTTATGCTTCACTCTTCACTTATACTGAAAAATAAAAAACCAAAAACTGTGGTTTGAAATTCCATGTATTCATTGTGAGTGGCTTTCCAGCGACTAACTTTATTGCACTGTGATCAAGCAGAGACCTGGCTGATTTGTTTAAGAACTCTCTCTCTTGGAGTCTGTATTCTTTTTCCTAGAGCCAGTCAGTCAGTGACAGTCCGTGGAAGTGGCCTGGCCACCCACATTTTTAGAGCAGAATAGGGAAAAAGACCTTGTTAGCTTTGTTTTGTGAGTAGCCTTTTACTTAATTTCTCCTCTATAGTATTGCACCACATCCCTGGGCTCTGTGTACTGCTCAAGAATGCAATGGGCTGTTCACACAGGATAAAAGAGAGAATTCAGGAGTTTAACTGTTTGCTCATAAAGCTTTCAACCAGTTCCTTGATTTTCAGTCTCGCCCTGGTCCCACCCTTAGGAGTGACTGATGAGTACAATGCCTGTCTTTTGAGTGTTCAGCTAGTTTAGTGGCTTTCTCTCTGCTACCCACTTAGTTTGATGGTTCTAATCTGTTGAGTAATCTACTTATTTATTCTACTGTTTCCTCTCCCATGCTCTTTGTTCCCTTTGATCATAATTTTAATAGGTTTTAGAAAAAATAGAAAACCATGTACTACATTGGCCATATTTAACAGGAGTACCTATAAATTTATCTTTAAATTAAAATGATACCATTTTGTCTAATGTACTGTAAATAATTTTTCTAGATGCTTGAATGTCTTTGGAATGTATGCCTTTATAAATTTTACATTTTAATATGACACCTGTATCTGTTTTTCCTGTAACTGCTTCTCAATCTTGTGTCATGTTTAGAAAAGCCTCCCCATTTTAAGATATACAAATACTCACTCTCATTCTCTTCTAGAAAGCGATAGTTTTATTTCATAAATCAATTGTCTGATAAATTTTTAATTGGTGTAATTTCTTTTCTACCATTGATTAGACATGCTATTTATATTAAAATAAATTCATATAGATAAGTACATATATTTATATATAAGGTATACATGTGCGTATGACTTATGTATGTGAGTCATAGTCTCCCTCAGTAGGTGTTGATTTAACACCCCAGAACATATTTTAATACCTTGTTTTAATGTATTTTCTCAAACTCTTATAGTTTTTTCTTTCTTTCAACTTTTATCCTCTATATATACATAGTAAACCAAGTTTTATTTTTGTTTTATATGAGACCATATAGAATTTATGTCTGAATTTAGAGTTTAAAACATTGAGACTTTCTACCCAAGAACATGCAAAGCAATTGAAAGCATTTAATATCTTTCTTAAATCCTTCGTTATAATTTTGAGATTTTCTTTTGTTATGCATTTATAACAGTTTATTCCTAGGTATTTTATCTTTTGGATTACTATTGTAAATAAGATATTTTTCTTCATTTTATTTTCTAAGTGACATTTATTTCTTATTGGAAATCTATACATTTCTCATGTTGATTTTTCAGTAGACCACAATATAAAATTATTTTATTTCTAATAGGTTTTTTAATCAATTTTTTAATTTTACTACATTTATAATCATATCATCTATAAACCACTATAATTGTGTTTCTTCCTATCCAATTTATACTTCATTTTCTGACTTGTTCATATACTTACCTACTTTCAGGAGCCTACATTAATAGCAGGCATTATAGATTGTAATGCAAAATGCTTTTAGTACGTCAACATAAAGTTAAATAAAAACTACTTTTTATCTGGTTTAACACTTTCTGTCTTAAATTCCACCTTGATACATCAGGTCTGTAGTTCCAGCCTTGTTCTCATCAGGATCTCTCCAGTAAGTTTTTCTATTATATATTTTCTAATTCTTCTAAGTCAAATTGTTATAATGAACCTCTTAAACAACCGAGAATTGGTCTGTTTTAGTTTGATTTTTAAGGTAATTCCATAGATGTTAGTAACCAATATATCTTTTATGTGTTTATAATGTTTTTGTTTTCTGTTTTGAAATGTGAATTGTGTTTTATTTCTTTATTTTGTGAATTGGTGATATGATTTATTTCTTATAATTTTGAAATATTTGGTTTTGATCCTCTATAAGTTATACTTTTAAAGGTGCATACTCTACTTAGTTTTGTGCTTCTTGAAACAGATGCACTAAAATCAATCAGACCAATATTTTCTGTTCATAGTACATTTCCGGTTTTTGTAGCACACTCTTTACTTCATACAATGGAATTCATAATGTAGCCTACCTACACACCTAATATTAAAAATTAACCAAGATAATTCCCTAACTCTAATATAAACAACATAAAAGGCCACTAATTTATAAGACCACTATTTCTATGCAAAAATATTAAAGAATAACTGAACTAGAAGATACATTGCAGTGGCTAGCTGTTTGCACCCATACACAGAATTACCGTGGGTTTGGCAGCCATAAATAAGGACTGATAATAGTCATTTCCTAATAGACACTGAAGTAGGATGATGTATTTTTTTCAATATGTTTAAGAAATTCTAAGAAATTTCTGAATGAACAATAATATTTATTTCTTTAACATAAAAGATTCATTCCTGATATAGTCAATGATTATTAAAATTGTGTAAAAATATTTCATGCCAATATGTGATGTGAAATTCAGATCTAGGCTTAGATATTTAAATGTAGGTTTTATATACACATTAACATATGCTGCAACTTTTACAAATTGTGCAATCCATGAAAAACGTTTTCTTTGCCTGAACTATTCTGTGCATTGAAAGATTTATAACATTCATCATTCACTACCCACATGCTAAATGTCAACTGTTCCAGCCAATTATTCTGAATATTGACAATGACTCTAGAAATTGCCAAGGTGCCCCCAGAAGACAAAACAGTCCCCCTGAAAGCACTGAGCTAAAATAAATTTCTCCAATTTACAAAAGCACCATCACCTTTCACCTAACCATGTACTAGTATGTCAAGCATTTTGTCATCATAATTAATAAATTCAAATAAATGGTGATATATGTGTACATTGGTACTCAGTACTAAGATAAATGGCTATCACATTGAAAGCTTTTCAGTGAGAAGTACATCAATGTTGATAAAATATCAGTTTTGATGAAAATTATAGTGGCCTACACATTTTATTGAAGATTTGAAAATATTCTGTAAAGAAATTTTCTTTGAGAAATTAAACTGGACTAAAATACTTTATGAATGTATTGCTAACTGCATTATTAAATATATAAATTTTAAAATATAGTTAAATTTGAAACAAGTGAATAATATGATAAAAAGTAAAAAGCAGAAGCCTACTGGGTAAAAATCTATAAGTTGAAAATATGATCTTATGTGAAAATATTATAATTATTAGTTTTTTATTACTTATATTTTTAATGAAAAAATTTCTAGAAATAGAAAAAATGAAATGTATTACTTTACTTATTATCCTGAGTCCTAAAGTTATGACCCAAATGCCTTATAAACTGTGGATGCCCCACTAATGTGGCTTTAATATTGTCAACAAATGCATTTTAAACTTGAACAAGCTATGCTCAAGACAAAGGTCATCTTTTTAAATATTCTGCACAAAAGCCTGCAAGAAATTCCACGTCTTGGAAGATAATTTGAACAGCAATACAAAAAGATTATACCTATAAAAACTATTTAAATATAAATGAAAATAAAAATCTGGTTCAGGTAGTACAAAATTATATAACATGCATAAAAACATTTTATTGTTTGAGATATGAAATTAAAGTATGAAAAGTCATAAAATCTGAAGCTATAATATAGTCAAACTTTTATTTTAAATATATAATATACTTATTTGGGGAAAATATATGAAAGATAATTGTGTATAGATGAGCGAAGTTTCAACCCATACAAGAGTTGAAACTTTATTATCCAAAAGCGCTTCATTTAATGAAGTTTATCATAAAAATTTTGGTATGTGTATGGGTAATACAATGATATGTACTCTAGAGTTGCTTAAATCAATGATTTCTATATCATTTTACTGTCAGGATTTAAGAAGCAAGATTATTTGGTTTTCCAAGGCATAATAAAGGGAGAAAATATATCAGTACATGTAAGTGCCTTGGACAAAAAGATTTAGACACTTGATCTAGTGGTATCAAGACTGGCCCAAACCCAAAAATATATTCAAGATGGTGTTTTCATATGTAGTTCTATATCCTTTTTGTTTTGAAGTTAAAATGTAAGCACATAAAACTTTTACTTGAAGGCAGAAAAGTTTGCATAGCATAGCAAAAATAAATAAACCTAAAACAAACTATTCAACTTGTTAATAAAATCACTGACATCATGGCAGAAATTACAATAGTCTTAGAATAAATAATTACTAGACTTCTTGGATAAGAAATAATTTAAGAAAATCCTGGTCAAATTATACTATATTTTTGTGGCAAATTCACATAAAGCTCTATTTATACAAGCCTCCTGACTCTATAGAAATAGTTTCCGAAACGATACCTGATTTTCTTATGGACTTCTAGATTTTACACTTTGAAATAAAACTTTTGCTTCTAACTGAAAATTATGTTTTGGTTAAATTTAACATTACACAGAAAATGTGAATTTCCTAAAATAGCCTGTAAAGGAAACAGGTTTAATTTAAAACTTCCAGAAAGAAAGCCAGAAGACACATTGCTATAATCAAGCAACTTGTATGTTCAGAAAGTGAAAAACAATTACTTCAGTACTTTAAAAATGTGTTCACCTTCTAAATGAAATAGACCAACCATGGAATGTGTTCTGAAGAGTATATAATGTTACCTACATATAGTACACTACCTGGGGACAGGTATGTCACATCGCCATAACGTTTTGAACCATATCTTCCAATTAGAGGATATTCAAAATAATAAATGTACAAATGAATATATTTTATTCTGTTATAATATTTCTGGTAGCAAGTAGGGATTGGTGACTTAGACATAAATTTGAGGCTTCAAAAAGAGGTGGGATTCATGAACACTTCACAGTCTGGGCCTGGTATTAAGAAATTATCACCCCATACTTAGCAAATCTTTCCGGTCTTAAGTAACAACATGGCTGGTGGGATTTTTTTTTTTTTTTTTTTGGATCATTAAACATTTTATAAATTCCCAGAAATTTATTTTGTTACGTTTAAAACAAATGAAGTTTTGGGTTTTTTGATAGTCTTTATTGTTTATCTATATTTTGTATTATTAATTTTACTCTTCATTTTATGATTTCCTTCTTTCTACTTATTTTATTTAGGTTTAGTTTCCTCTCTTGTCCATTGTGTTGAGGTGGAAGTTTAGGCTATTGAGGTATTTACAGCTGTAATTTTTTTTCCAAGCACTGCATCACCCACATCCCGTTAGTTTTGGTATCCGTTTTCAGTAATCTCAAAGTCTTTTCTAATTTCTCTTGTAATTTCATTTTGATCCATTGTTTAATATAGATTGTGTTATTTAACTTCCATATAATTGTAAATTTACCAAGTTACTTGTTTTTGATGTTTAATCTCATTCAATTTTGGTTAGATGTCCTTTTTATTATTTCAATTTTTTGAAATATATTACAGTTTCTTTTGTAGCACAGCGTAGCATACGGTCTATCCTGGAAAATGTGCCATGTTGTTGGGTAATGTGTTTTATAGCTATCTGCTATTTCTAGATGATTCACAGTGTTGTTCACAGGCCTTGTCTGTGTCAGCGCTACCTGCGGTGTGTGGCAGCTGCGCGCCCCTTCCCTGTGGCAGAGCTGGCTGGAGCCACTGCCTGAAGAAACTCTGTCCTCCGCTCCGGGGAGGAGAATGTGGCCAGTGGATGCTGAGTTCCTTCTGTTGCCTTCCGCAGCCCACAGCTAAGTCACTCTGAAGAGCATCTCGCTGGCCTGCGCTTCTGCTTCCCGTTGCCTTCTAGGCGGTTCTGACCGTGACATCCCTTTGCTCCTCCGCTTGTGCCCTTGAATCCTACATTAAGGGAAATGGGGGTCCTGTTTTGAAACAAAATGAGAAAGAATCATAACCTTCAACTTCAAAACACTTCCAGTCTCCTGAAGATTTTTCAGATTCAGAGATCTCCACCCATTTTCCCAGAGTCCTTGAAATGTTTCCTGGAGCCGCGCCTCTCCCAGTGCTCTGGCTGGAGACAGTAGCAGGGGCTGTCTTCCTCTGAGTCCTCGTAAGCACCCAGTTTGGGGTGGAAGAGGCAAAAAGAAAACCCAGGAACGCCCCACCCTATCGTTCTCAGGGTCCCCAGGGTCCCCCGGCTCCCCCGGGCTTCCTCTCTCCGCCTCTCGTCTTCCTGAGTTTGTTTGATGGGCACTGCCCGAGGTTTCCAGTTGCACCTGCGGGAAGGAGGAAACTGCACGCGTGTTCCATCTTCTTAGGAGGGGAAGTCTGAGGCTTTTTGAATGACCACCGTGTAGCGCCTTAATTCTCCTTCACTTTCAGCAGTTTTGTCTGCCCCACCTCAGGAAGACTGTCTGTGTTCTTTCCTCCATAGCCCGGGCACCGAAGGCACATGCCGTGCATATAAGCTTCCTGTCTCTTTTAAGACTCTACTTGAGCTCATTATTGCTTCAGTTTAATCTGCGCACGTTTCACCCTAGGAGAGTACTGCCCAGATGTGGCAGCTTTTTCTTACAGATGGTCCGAGGCTATTCTTGCCCTAAAACTTCAGATGCTCACATAAAACCATCCTTCCTAACAACACAGGCTTTCCCATTTCTATGAGGTTGACCTTTACACCTGAAGAGTCATTGAAGCCCAGCTGGTGATAAAGAAGTGAATATTTCAAACAGTGGAGAGAGGATAGAATCTGGTCTCTCGTTTTCAGGTGATTCCAGTTGCTTGATTCAGTCTCGCTGGAATGTCTGAGCATTTGTGGAAAAAGCCCTTAACTCGATTTCCCAAACCCCATAAAGTAGGAGCTGAACTGACATTTAAAATTGGAACAGCCTTCATTTTGGGAGGCCGAGGCGGGCGGATCACCAGGTCAGGAGATTGAGACCACGGTGAAACCCCGTCTCTACTAAAAATACAAAAAATTAGCCGGGCGCAGTGGCGGGCGCCTGTAGTCCCAGCTACTCGGGAGGCTGAGGTAGGAGAATGACGTGAACCCAGGAGGCGGAGCTTGCAGTGAGCTGAGATCGAACCAGTGCACTCCAGCCTGGGTGACAGACCGAGACTGCGTCTCGAAAAAAAAAGAAAAGTTGGAACATCCTTGAGGTGCTTGCACGCTTACTTGTGTCCTTTAAATCTTTCCTGGAACAGGGTTGAGACCGTATAAATGTATAAATGCATGAAAACAGGCTATGAACAGTGTTCATTCCAGCCTCATGTCGAAACCCCTGGAACATGTTTTCTCTCTTGTCTTTTTTTCCTCACTCCATGCAGGTCAAGTCATAGGCCTTTTTCTTTTTCTTCTTTTTTTTTTTTTTGTCAGATTCTCACTGTGTCACCCAGGCTGGAGTGCAGTGGCGCAATCTCGGCTCACTGCAACCTCCACCTCCCAGGTTCAAATGATGCTCCTGCCTTAGCCTCCCCAGTAGCTGGGATTACGGGCACGCCCCCACACCCAGCTAAAATCATAGGCTTTGTCAGCTGTACGTACCCGCAGCCTCCCTGTGCACCCAGCCACGGTTAGAGGGCGCTGTCTTGACGCTGACACTGACCCTTGCTCTTTGCCGTTGTGCCGCTCACTCTGCATCCCTATTCGCAGCAGCTTAGTCTTGCCTCTTTCAAAAAAATTTTAACCAACAATAATTGTATATATTTATTAGGTACAATGTGAAGTTTTGATATATGTTTTCATTGTGGAATGACGGAATCAAGCTAAATAACTTATTACTGCACAGACATCTTTTTTTGTGAAGAAAACATTGAAAATATGTTATTTTAGCAATTTTGAAATATACAATACATTATTATTGACTGTCGTCAGCATGCTCTGCAGTAGATCACTAGAACTTCTTTTTAAAAAGTAAGACATCTAACTTTATTTCTTCATTTTTCACTTAAAGCTTGATTTTATAAAACATAAATTTTTTCAAGAGTTCTGTATCACAAGACATTAAACCGCAGAAATATCCATTGCTTCATAGGTTCAAGTTATATAAATTAAATCTGTAAATTTATTCAATATGGAAAGCTGTATGATGAAATAAATGTCAAAAGGACCCAACAGAGCAATATTGCATTGCTTATGGATTATTAAGTTACAGGATCTAAACAAAGATTCTAAATATTTAGACTTCTTTCATTGTATTTTATATTTAAATATCTCCCTACCTGTACTGAGTCAAGCTACTTGACCAAAATGTCTGATTTAAGGAAGCATTTCATTTTATAGCAAAAGTTTTTCCATCTACAGTTACCATCTGCAAAGGAATTTACATTACGGTGCTGACAAAAACCTCCTGGTTCCTTTTGAACAATGTGGAATAAATTCATTATGTCAACCCCATGGTAAGTCAAACAGATATCAAAAAATCAGAACAATTACACAAAGTTCAGTAAAGTATAATATTGGTTTTTCCCATGTAAACATTAATCAATGAAATGAAACATATCAGCTATAGTTGACTTGGTTTCAGGAAAACCACATTTGAAAATTACATTATCTTCCTAATGTCATCCTTGGTCATTGACAAGATTTTGTGGGCCACCATGCTGTGAGCTGTGTGGATGTAGCAGTAAATGAATAAAGGCAAACTTCCTCAGAATGGTTATGAACCGTGGTCCCCACTCTTCCCATCTTCCAGGTACAACCAGATCTTTGCATAAATCGAAGATCAAATGAACAAGAAACTTCCACCAGTGGCAGAAATGTCACTAACTGTGGGGCATCTGATTGCAGGATGGATTTTGTCCTGGATAGCTTTCTGAGGCTTTTCTCAGGGTCCACTGTTGTCTTTTCTCAGGGTGCACTGTCTTTTCTCTGTGTTCACTGTTGCCTTTTCTCTGAGTGAACCATCGTCTTTTCTGTGGGTTCCATATCGTCTTTTCTCAGAGTTCACCATTAACATTTCTCTAAGTTCACTGTCATCTTTTCTCTGGGTTCACTGTTGCATTTTCTGTGGGTTAACTGTCGTCTTTCCTCTGGGTGAACCATCATCTTTTCTCTGGGTTCACCTTTGTCTTTTCTCTGGGTTCACTGTTACATTTTCTTTGGATTCACTGTTGTCTTTTCCGTGGGTTCACTGTTGTCTTTTCTCTGAGTTCACAGTCGTCTTATCTCAGGGTTCACTGTTGTCTTTTCTCTGGGTTCACCGTCGTTTTTTACCTGGGTTCACCGTCATCTTTTCTGTGGGTTCACTGTTGTCTTTTCTCTGGGTTCACTGTCGTATTTTCTCTGGGTTCATTGTCGTCTTTTCTCAGGGTTCACTGTTGTATTTTCTCTGGGTTCACTGTCGTCTTTTCTTTTGGTTCACTGTCGTATTTTCTCTTGGTTCACTGTCATCTTTTCTCAGGGTTCACTATTGTATTTTCTCTGGGTGCAAGGTCATCTTTTCTCTGGGTTCACTGTCATCATTTTTCTAGGTTCAATGTCATATTTTCTCTGGGTTCACCATCGTCTTTTCTCTGGGTTCGCCGTCGTTGTTTTTCTGGGTTCACTGTCATATTCTCTGGGTGCACCATCATCATTTCTCTGGGTTCACTGTCATCTTGTCTCTGAGTTTATTGTCAAATTTTCTCTACGTTCACCATTGTCTTTTCCATGGGTTCACTGTCATATTTTCTCTGGGTTCACCATTGTCTTTTCCATGGGTTCACTGTCTGTTCTCTGGGTTCACCATCATCTTTTCTCTGGGTTCACCGTCATCTTTTCTCTTGGTGCCATCATTTTTTTCTCTGGGTTCACTGTCGTCTTTTCTCTGGGTTCACTGTCATCTTTTCTCTTGGTGCAGCATCATTTTTTCTCTGGGTTCACTGTCGTCTTTTCTCTGGGTTCACTGTCATCTTTTCTCTTGGTGCAGCATCATTTTTTCTCTGGGTTCACTGTCGTCTTTTCTCTGGGTTCACTGTCTGTTATCTGAGTTCACTGTCATCTTTTCTCTGGGTGCACTGTCTTCATTAATCTGGGTTCACTGTCATCTTTTCTCTGGGTTCACCATCGTTTTTCTGGGTTCACTGTCAAATTCTCTGGGGGCATCATCGTCATTTCTCTGGGTTCACTGTAATCTTTTCTCGGGGTTCACTGTCAAATTTTCTCTACGTTCACCATCGTCTTTTCTAGGGGGTTCATCATCATCTTTTCTCTGGGTTCACTGTTGTCTTTTCTATGGATTCACTGTTGTCTTTACTCTGGGTTCACTGTTGTATTTTCTCTGGGTGCAAAATTGTCTTTCCTCTGAGTTCACTGTCATCTTTTCTCTGGGTGCACGATCATCTTTTCTCTGAGTTCACCATCGTTGTTTTTATGGGTTCCCTGTCATATTTTTTCTGGGTTAACTGTCAAATTTTCTCTACATTGACCATCGTCTTTTATCTGGGTTCACTGTCATCTTTTCTTTGGGTTCACTGTCATCTCTTCTTTGGGTTCACCGTCGTCTTTCTCTGGGTTCACCGTCGTCTTTTCTCTGGGTTCACCGTCGTCTTTTCTCTGGGTTCACTTTTGTCTTTTCTCTGGGTTCACTGTTGTCTTTTCTCTGGGTTCACCATCGTCTTTCCTCTGGATTCACTGTCGTCTTTTCTGTGGTTTCACCATCGTCTTTTCTCTGGATTCACTGTCGTCTTTCCTCTGGGTTCACTGTTGTCTTTTCTCTGGATTCACCCTTGTCTTTTCTCTGGGTTCACTGTTCTCTGAGTTCACTGTTGTATTTTCTCTGGGTTCACTGTCATCTTTTCTCTGGGTTCACCATCGTCTTTTCTCTGGGTTCCCTGTTGTATTTTCTCAGGGTGCAAGGTCATCTTTTCTCTGGGTTCACTGTCGTCTTTTCTTTGGGTTCACTGTCATAATTTCTCTGAGTTCACTGTTGTCTTTTCTCTGGGTGCACCGTCATCTTTTCTCTGGGTTCATCTTTGGTTTTTTTTCTGGGTTCACTGTCATATTTTCTCGGGTGTGCCATCATCATTTCTCTGGGTTCACTGTCATCCTTTCTCTGGGTTCCTGTCGAATTTTCTCTACATTCACCATTGTCTTTTTCTCTGGGTACACTGTCGTCTTTTCTATGGGTTCACTGTTGTATTTTCTCTTGGTTCAGCATTGTCTTTTCTCTGGGTTCACCATCAACTTTTCTCTGTTTTCACCATCGTCTTTTCTCTGGGTCCACTATCATCTTTTCTCTGGGTTCACTTCGTATGTTCTATGGGTTCACCATTGTCAATTCTCTGTGTGCACCCTCGTCTTTTTTCTGGGTTCACCATTGTCAATTCTCTGTGTTCACTATCGTATATTCTCTGGGTGTACTGTCATTTTTCCTCTGGTTTCACTGTCATATTTTCTCTGGCCCCACAGTTATATATTCTCTGGGTCACCATTGTCTTTTCCCTGGGTTCACTGTCATCTTTTCTCTGGGTTCACCGTTGTCTTTGCTCTGGGTTCACAGTTGTCTTTTCTTTAGGTTCACTGTCATCTTTTCTCTGGGTTCGCGGTCTTCTTTGCTCCGGGTTCATCGTCATCTTTTCTCTGGGTGCACCATCATTTCTCTGGGTGCACCGTCATTTTCTCCCTGGGTGGGTTCACTGTCTTATTTTATTTGGGTTCACTGTCGTATTTTCTTTCGGTTCACTGTCATATTCTCTGTGGGTGCACTGTTGTATTTTCTCTGACTTCACTGTCATCTTTTTTCTGGGTTTACCATCATCTTCAGTCTGAGTGTACTGTCATCTTTTCTCTGGGTTCACTGTCATCTTTTCTCGGGGTTTACTGTCATCTTTTTTCTGGTTTCACCTTCGTCTTTTGTCTGGGTTCACCATCGTCTTTTCTCTGGGTGCACTGATGTCTTTTTATTGGCTGCACTGTCATCTTTTCTCTGGGTTCACTGTTGAATATTCTCTGGGTTCACTGTGGTCTTTTTTCTGGGTTTACTGTTGTATGTTCTCTGGATGCACTGTCTTCTTTTCTCTATGTGCATCATCGTCTTTTCTCTGGGTGCGCTGTCATCTTCTCTCAGGGTGCACCATCATCTTTCTCTGCGTTTTTCTGTTGTATTTTCTCTGGGTTCACTGTCAACTTTTCCCTGTGTTCACTGTCGCCTTTTCTCTGAGTTCACTGTTGTGTTTGCTCTGGGTTCACAGTCGTCTTTTCATTAGGTTCACTGTCGTCTTTTCTCTGGGTTCACTGTCATCTTTTCTCTGGGTTCACTGTCGTCTTTGCTCTGGGTTCGCTATCGCCTTTTCTCTGGGTGCACCACCATCTTTTCTCTGGGTACACTGTCATCATCCCTCTGGGTGGGTTCGTTGTCTTATTGCCTTTGGGTTCACTGTCGTATTTTCTCTAGGTTCACTGTCATATTCTCTGTGGGTGCACTGTTGTATTTTCTCTGATTTCACCATCGTCTTTTTTTCTGGGTTTACTATCAACTTTACTCTGGGTGCACTGTCTTCCTTTCTCTGGGTTCACCATCATCTTTTTTCTGGGTTCACCATCGTCTTTTCTCTGAGTGAACCGTTGTCTTTTCTCTGGGTTCACTGTTGTCTTTTCTCTGGGTTCACTCTTGTCTTTTCTCTGGGTTCACTGTTGTCTTTTCTCTGGGTTCACTCTTGTCTTTTCTCTGGAATCGTTGTATTTCCTATGTGTTCACCGTCATCTTTTCTCTGGATTCACTGTCATCTTTATTCTGGGTGCACCATCGTCTTTTCTCTGGATGCACTGTCATCTTTTCTCTGGTTCCACTGTTGTATTTTCTCTGGGTTCACTGTTGTCTTTTCTCTGGGTTTGCTGCCGTCTTTTCTCTGGGTTCACTGCCGTATTTTCTCTGGGTTCACTGTTGTCTTTTCTCTGGGTGCACCGTTGTCTTTTCTCAAGGTTCAATGTTGTATTTTCTCTGTGTTGACTATCATCTTTTCTCTGGGTTCACTGTTGTATTTTCTGTGGGTTCACTGTCATCTTTCCTCTGGGCTTACTGTTGTATTTTTTCTGGGTGCACTGTCATCTATTCTCTGGGTACACTGATGTTTTTTCTCTGGGTTCACTGTCATATTTTCTCTGGGTTTGCCATCATCTTTTCTCTGGGTTCACTGTCGTATTTTCTTGGGTTGACGGTCAGGGTGCCCTTTCGTGTTTTCTCTGGGTTCACCATCATCTTTTCTCTGGGTTCACTGTCATACATTCTCTGGGTTTACTGACGTTTTTCCTCTGGGTTTACTGTCGTTTTTCCTCTGGGTTCACTGTTGTATTTTCTTTGGATTCATTGTTGTATTTTCTCTGGGTTCACTGTTATCTTTTCTCTGGGTTCACTGTCATACATTCTCTGGGTTTACTGTCGTTTTTCCTCTGGGTTCACTGTTGTATTTTCTCTGGGTTCGTTGTTGTATTTTCTCTGGGTTCACTGTTATCTTTTCTCTGGGTTCACTGTCATCTTTTCTCTGGGTTCACTGTCATCTTTTCTCTGGGTTCACTGTTATCTTTCATCTGGGTGCACCTTCATCTTTTCTCTGGGTTCACTGTTGTGTTTTCTCTGGGTGCAGCATCGTCTTTTCTCTGGGTTCACTGATGTTTTTTCTCTGTGTTCACTATCGTATATTATCTGGGTACACTGTCATGTTTTGTCTGGGTGCATCATCGCCTTTTCTTTGTGTTCACTGTCATCTTTTCTCTGGGCTAACTGTCATCTTTTCTCTGGGTTCATCGTCGTCTTTTCTCTAGGTTCGCTGTCGTCTTTTTTCTGGTTGCAGCATCGTCTTTTCTCTGGGTGCACCATCGTCTTTTCTCTGGGTTCACCATTTTCTTTTCTCTGGTTTCAATGTTGACTTTTCTCTGGGTTCACTGTTGTATTATCTCTGGGTTCACTGTCATGTTTTCCTTAGGTTCACATTCTTCTTTTCTCTGGGTTCACTGTTGTATTTTTTCTGGGTTCACTGTCGTCTTTTTTCTGGTTTCACTGTTGTCTTTTCTCTGGGTTCACTGTTGTATTTTCTCCGGGTTCACTGTCTTTCTGTCTGTGTTCACTGTCTTTTTCTGTCTGTGTTCACTGTCATCTTTTCTCTGGGTTCACAGTCATCTTTTCTCTAGGTGCACCTTTGTCTTTTCTCTGGGTTCACTGTCCTTTTCTCTGGGCTCTCCGTCATCTTTTCTGTGGGTTCACTACTGTATTTTCTTGGGGTGCATCATCCCCTTTCATCTGGGTTTACTGTTATCTTTTCTCGGTGTTCACTGTCGTATTTTCTCTGGATTCACCATTGTCAATTATCTGGGATCACCATCTTCTCTTCTCTGGGTGCACCGTTGTCTTTCCTCTGGGTTCTCCATTGCTGAAACTTTGGGTTCGCTGTCATATATTCTGGGTGCACCATCCTTTAAACTGTGAGTTCACTGTCATCTTTTCTTTAGGTTCACTGTCAATTTATCTCTGTGTTCACTGTCGCCTTTTCTCTGGGTGAACTGTCATCATTTCTATGGATTCCCTGTTGTATTTTCTCTGGGTTCACCTTCATCTTTTCTTTGGGTTAATCATTTTCTTTTCTCTGGGGTCACTGTCATCTTTTCTCAGGGTTCACTGACATCTTTTCTCTGGGTTCACTGTCGTCTTTTCTCTAGGTGCACCATCATCTTTTCATTGGGTTCACTGTTGTATAATCTCTTGGTACACTGTCGTGTTTTTTCTGGGTGCATCATCGTCTTTTCTCTTGGTTCACTGTCATCTTTTTTCTGGGGTCACTGTCATATTTTCTCTGGGGTCACTGTTGCATTTTCCCTGGATTCACTGTCATCTTTTTTCTGGGTTCACTGTCGTCTTTTCTCTGGGTTCACCATCGTCTTTTTCTGGGTGCACTATCATTTTTTCTCTGGATTAACCATCTTTTCTCTAAGTTCAGTGTTGTCTTTTCTCTGGGTTCACCATTGTCTTTCTTCTGGGTGCAGTATCATCTTTTTTCTGGATTGATCATTGTCTTTTATCTGGGTCCACTGTCTGCTTTTCTCTAGGTGTGCCATTGTCTTTTCTCTGGGCTCACTGTTGTCTTTGCTCTGGATGCATTGTCATCTTTTCTCTGGAGTCACTGTCATATGTTCTCTGCGGTCACTGTTGCATTTTCTCTGGATTCAGAGAAAAGACGACAGTGCACCCTGAGAAAAGACTATGGTGCACAGAAAGAAAAGACAAGGGGGAACACAAAGAAAAAATGACAGTGAACCCAGAGAAAAGGCAATGGTGAACCCAGAGAAAATACAATTGTGAACCCAGAGATCATTAAAAAGTCAGGAAGCAACAGGTGCTGGAGAGGATGTGGAGAAATAGGAACACTTTTACACTGTTGGTGGGACTGTAAACTAGTTCAACCATTGTGGAAGTCAGTGTGGTGATTCCTCAGGGATCTAGAACTAGAAATACCATTTGACCCAGCCATCCCATTACTGGGTATATATCCAAAGGATTATAAATCATGCTGCTATAAAGACACATGCACACGTATGTTTATTGCAACACTATTCACAATAGCAAAGACTTGGAACCAACCTAAATGTCCAACAACGATAGACTGGATTAAGAAAATGTGGCACATATACACCGTGGAATACTATGCAGCCATAAAAAATGATGAGTTCATGTCCTTTGTAGGGACATGGATGAAACTGGAAAGCAACATTCTCAGCAAACTATCGCAAGGACAAAAAACCAAACACCGCATGTTCTCACTCATAGGTGGGAATTGAACAATGAGAACACATGGACACAGGAAGGGGAACATTACACAGCGGGGCCTGTTGTGGGGTGGGGGGAGGGGGGAGGGATAGCATTAGGAGATATACCTAATGCTAAATGATGAGTTAATGGGTGCAGCACACCAACATGGCACATGTATACATATGTAACAAACCTGCACATTGTGCACATGTACCCTAAAACTTAAAGTACAATAATAATAAAATTTTTTAAAAAAGAAAAGAAAATACCACAGTGAACCCAAAGAAAATAAGACTGTGAACCCAGAAAACAGATGATAGTACACCCAGAGAAAATAAGACCGTGATCCCAGAGAAAATAAGACCGTGAACCCAGAAAAAATATGACTGTGAACCCAGAGAAAAGACGACGGTGAACCCAGAGAAAAGACGACGATGAACCAAGCAAACAGATAGTGAACCCAGAGAAAAGTTGACAGTGAGCTCAGAGAAAAGATGATAGTGAACCCAGAGAAAGAAGACAGTGAACCCAGAGAAAAGGTGACAGTGAACCCAGAGAAAAGATGACAGTGAACCCATAGAAAAGAAAATGGTGAACCCAGAGAAAAGACGATGATGAACCCACAGAAAAGATGACAGTGAATCCAGAGAAAATGCAACAGTGACACCAGAAAAAAGATGACAGTGACCCAAGGAAAAGATGACAGTGAACTCAGAGAAAAAAATGACAATGCACCCAGAAAAAACACGACAGTGTACTCAGAGAATATACAACAGTGAACCCAATTAAAAAACGACAGTGCACCCAGAGAAAAGATGACAGTGAACCCAGAAAAAAACATGACGGTGAACCCAGAGAAAAGATGACAGTGAACCCAGAGAAAAAAGGATGGTTAACCCAAAGAAAGGACAAAGGTGAACCCAGAGAAAATACAACAGTGAACCATTGAAAAGACAACAATGCACCCAGAGAAAAGACGACAGTAAATGCAAACATATATCGACAGTGAGCCTAAAGATGACAGTGAACTCAGAGAATAAAAGATGGTGCACCCAGAAAATATGACAGCGAACCCAGAGTTTCGACAATGGAGAACCCGGAGGAAAGATGACAGTGCACCCAGAGAAGAGAAGACGGTGAATCCAGATAATTGACAAAGGTGAATCCAGAGAAAATACGACAGTGAACCCAGAGAAAAGATAACAGTAAACCCAGATGAAAGGCAACAATGCACCCAGAGAAAATACAGCAGCGAACCCAGAAAAAAGATGACAGTGTACCCAGAGAAAAAATGATGGTCCAGCCAGATAAAAGACGATGGTGCACCCAGAGAAAAGATGATGGTGAACCAAGAGAAAAGACAATGGAGAACCCAGAGAAAATACAACAGTGAACGCAGAGAAAATACAACAGTGAACGCAGAGAAAATACACCAGTGAGCCCAAAGACAAAAAATGACAGTGAACCCAGAGAAAAGACAAAGGTGCACCCAGAGAAAAGATGACAGTAAACCCAGAGAAAAGATGAAAGTGAACCCAGAGAAAATACAAGAGTGAACCCAGAGAAAAAATTACAGTGGACCCAGAGAACATACAACAGTGAACCCAGAGACAAGATGATGGTGAACCCAGAGAAAAGATGAAGGTGCACCCAGAGAAAAGATGACAGTGAACCAAAAGAAAAGACGACAGTGAACCCAGAGAAAAGATGACAGTGAATCCAGAGAAAATGCAACAGTGACTTCAGAGAAAAGATGACAGTGACCCCAAAGAAAATATGACAGCGAACCCAGAGAAAAGATGACCATGCATCCAGAAAAAACCCGAAAGTGTACACAGAGAATACGCAACAGTGAACCCAACGAAAAGATGACAGTGAACCCAGAGAAAAGACGACAGTGAACCCAAAGATAAATTGACAGTGAACCTAAAGAAAAGATGACAGTGAACTTAGAGCATAGAGAATGGTACACCCAGAAAATACGACAGCAGACCCAGAGTTTCGACAATAAAGAACCCAGAGGAAAGACAATAGTGCACCCAGAGGAGAAGACGGTGAACCCAGATAATTGACAATGGTGAATCGAGAGAAAATACGACAGTGAACACAGAGAAAAGACTACAGTAAACCCAGATGAAAGGTGACCGTGCATCAGGAGAAAATACAGCAGTGAACGCAGAGAAAAACGACGGTGAACCCAGAGAAAAGACAAAGGTGCACCCAGAGAAAAGACAACAGTAAACCCAGAGAAACAAAAACAGTGCACCCAGAGAAAAGATGCCAGTGAATCTAAGAAAATACAGCAGTGAGCCCAGAGAGAAGATGACAGTGAACCCAGAGAAAAGACGATGGTGCACCCAGAAAAAAGACGACCATGAAGCCAGAGAGAAAATGACAGTGAACCCAGAGAAAATAAACAGTGAACCTAGAAAAAACACAACAGTGAACCCAGAGGAAAGATGACATTGCTCCCAGAGAAAAGACGACAGTGAACCCAAGAAAGGATGACAGTGAACCTGGAGAAAATACAATAGTGAACCCAGAGAAAAGACAATGGTAAACCCAGATGAAAGATGAAAATGAACCCAGAGGAAATGTGACAGTGAACCCAGAGAAAATACAACATTGAACCCGGAGAAAAGTCGACAGTGAAACCAGAGAAAAGACGATGGTGCACCCAGAAAAAAGATGATGGTGAACCTAGAGAAAAGACGACGATTAATCCAGAGAAAATGTGACAGTGAACCCAGAGAAATAGCAACAGTGAACACACAGAAAATATGACAGTGAACACAGAGAAAAGACGATGGTACACCCAGAGAAAAGATGGTGGTACGCCCAGAGAAAAGACGACATTGCACCCAGAGAAAAGATGACAGTGAACCTAGAGAACAGATAGCCCAGAGAAATGACGACAATGAACCCAGAGAAAAGACGACAGTGAACCCAGAGAAAATACAACAGTGAACCCAGAGAAAAGCTGACAGTGACCACAGAGAAAAGACGATCGTGCACCCAGAGAAAACACGACAGTGCACCCAGAGAAAATACAACAGTGAACCCAGAGGAAAGACGACAGTGAACCCAGAGGAAAGACGACAGTGAACCCAGAGAAAATACAACAGTGAACCCAGAGGAAAGACGATAGTGAAAGCAGAGAAAAGACAACAGTGAACCCAGAGAAAATATGAATGTGATCCCAGAGAAAAGACAACAGTGCACCCAGAGAAAAGATGATAGTGAACCCAGAGTAAAGACGACAGTGCACCTAGAAAAGATGACAGTGCAACCAGAAAAAATACAACAGCGAGCCCAAGGAAAGGTGACAGTTTACCCAGAGAAAAGACAATGGTGCACCCAGAGAAAAAACAATGGTGAAACCAGAAAAAAAGACAGTGGACCCAGAGAACATAGGATAGTGAACCAAGAGAAAAGACGACGGTGAATCCAGAGAAAGGACGAAGGTGCACCCAGAGAAAAGATGACAGTGAACCTGGAGGAAAGACGACAGTGAACCCAGAGAAAAGTTGACAATGAATCCAGAGAAATACAACAGTGAATCCAGAGAAAAGATGAAAGTGAACCCAGAGAAGAGACGACGGTGCAACCAGAGAAAAGATGACGGTGAACCAGAGAAAAGATGACAGTGAAACCAGAGAAAAGATGATGGTGAACCCAGAGAAAAGATGACAGTGAATCCAGAGAAAATGCAACAGTGACCACAGAGAAAAGACGACAATGCATCCAGAAAAAACAAGACAGTGTACCCAGAAAATATACCACAGTGAATTATTGAGGATTTTTGCATCAATGTTCATCAGGGATATTCACCTGAAATTTTCTTTTTTTGTGGCGTCTATGCCAGCTTTTGGAATCAGGATGATGCTGGCCTCATAAAATGAATTAGGGAGGAGTCTCTCTTTTTCTATTGTATGGAATAGTTTGAGAAGGAAAGGTACAAGCTCCTCTTTGTATCTCTGGTAGAATTCAGCAATGAATCTGTCTGGTCCTGGGCTTTTTTTAGTTGGTAGGCTATTAATTACTGCCTCAATTTCAGAACTTGTTATTGGTCTATTCAGGGATTCAAATCCTTACTGATTTAGTCTTGGGAGGGTGTATGTGTCCAGGAATTTATCCATTTCTTCTAGATTTTCTAGTTTATTTGTGTAGAGGCGTTTACAGTATTCTCTGATGATGGGATCAGTGGTGACTCCCCTTTATCACTTTCTATAGTGTCTATTTGATTCTTCTCTCTTTTCTTCATCAGTCTGGCTAGCGGTCTATCTATTTTTGTTAATCTTTTCAAAAAATCACCTCCTGGATTCATTGATTTTTTTGAAGGGTTTTTTGTGTCTCTATCTCCTTCAGTTCTGCTCTGATCTTAGTTATTTCTTGTCTTCTGCTAGCTTTTGAATTTGTTTGCTTTTATTTCTCTAGTTATTTTAATTGTGATGTTAGGGTGTCAATTTTAGATTTTTCCCACTTTCTGATGTTGGCATTTTTGTGCTATAAATTTCCCTTTAAACACTGCTTTTGCTGTGTCCCAGAGATTCTGGTACATTGTCTCTTTGTTCTCATTGGTTTCAAAGAACTTCATTATTTCTGCCTTACTTTAGTTATTTACCCAGTAGTCAATCAGGAGCAGGTTGTTCAGTTTCCATGTAGTTGTGGGGTTTTGTGTGAATTTCTTAATCCTGAGTTCGAATGTGTTTGCACTGTGGTCTGAGAGGCTGTTTGTTATGATTTCCATTCTTTTGCATTTGCTGAAGAGCGTTTTACTTTTTTTTATTTATTTATTTTTGATGCAGTCTTGCTCTGTCACCAGGCTGCAGTATAGTGGCATGATCTCGGCTGACTGCAACCTCCACCTCCCGGGCCAAGCGATTCTCCTGCCTCAGCCTCCCAAGTAGCTGGGACTACAGGCATGCACCACCACACCCAGCTAATTTTTTTTATTTTTAGTAGAGAAGGGGTTTCACCATGTTGGCCAGGATGGTCTCAATCTCTTGACCTCATGATCTGCCCGCCTCAGCCTCCCAAAGTGCTGGAATTACAGGCATGAGCCACCATGCCCAGCCAAGTGTTTTACTTTCAATGATGCAGTCAATTTTAGAATAAGTGCTATGTGGTGCTGAGAAGAATGTATATTCTGCTGATTTGGGGTGGAGAGTTCTGTAGATGTCTATTAGGTCGCTTGGTCCAGAGGTAAGTTCAAGTTCTGAATATCCTTGTTAATTTTCTGTCTCATTGATCTGATTGACAATGGGGTGTTAAATATTGACAATGCGGTGTTAAAATCTCCCACTATTATTGTGAGGGAGTCTAAGTCTCTTTGTAGGTCTCTAAGAACTTGTTTTATAAAACTGGATGCTCCCACATTAACTGCATATATATTTAGGAGAGTTAGCTCTTATTGTTGCATTTATAATGCCCTTCTTTGTCTTTTTTTATCTTTGTTGGTTTAAAGTCTGTTTTATCAGAGACTAGGATTGCAACTCTGCTTTTTTTTTTTTTTTTTTGCTTTCCATTTGCTTGGTAAATATTCCTCCATCTCTTTATTTTTGAGCCTATGTGTGTCTTTTCGTGTAAGATGGGTCTCCTGAATATAGCACACCGATGGGTCTTGACTCTTTATCCAGTTTGCCAGTCTATGTCTTTTAATTGGGGCATTTAGCCCATTTAAATTTAAGATTAATATTGTTATGTGTGAATTTGATCCTGCCATGATGATGCTAGCTGGTTATTTTGCACATTAGTTGATGCAGTTTCTTCATGGTGTCATTGGTCTTTATATTTTGGTGTGTTTTTGCAGTGGCTGGTAATGGTTTTGCCTTTCCATATTTAGTGCTTCCTTCAGGAGCACTTGTAAGGCATGCCTGGTGGTAACAAAATCCCTCAGCATTTTCTTGTCTGTAAAGGATTTTATTCAGTTATGAAACTTAGTTTGGCTGGATATGAATTCTGGGTTGAAAATTCTTTTCTTTAAGAATGTTGAATATTGGCCCTCACTCTCTTCTGGCTTGTAGGGTTTCTGCAGAGATAGCCACTGTTAGTCTGATGGGCTTCCCTTTGAAGGTAACCTGACTTTTCTCTCTGGCTGCTCTTAACATTTTTTCTTTTGTTTCAAATTTGGAGAATCTGACAATTATATTCTTGGGGTTGCTCTTCTAGAAAAGTATCTTAGTGGTATTCTCTCTATTTTCTGAATTTGAATGTTGGCCTGTCTTGTTAGGTTGCGGAATGAGTATTCTCCTGAATACTCATTTTATTTTACAGTTTTGAAGTGAAAAGTGAATACAAGAAGTGAAAGTAGTACAATAACTCAGCTTAGAAACATGAAGCCAAATATTGAAGGATATTTTGCAAAGATTGCACAAGGAAGTACAATCTTTAAAACTAAATGTATATTCTATTCAAATAGTAGAGGCATTGTTTTTGAAAGGTTATAGATATGGATCCATGTTTATAGATAATGTACAAACTTACTGAATAAATATGGAAAATTTCCCCCCCAATTAGTAGATAGTATGGTGTGAGAAATCTAATAAATAGGTAAACATTCACCGATATGAGTTTCTTTATAGGATATACCACTCTCTGGATGTAGTAGGTGATAATTAGGCATATAAGATAAAAATTTCGTAAGCATGACATACTGGGAAAAAAGGTTAGCCATCACCTTCAATATTGTATGGCTGTGGTATTGAATGCTAGCTATCACTCAGTATCTATTCTTTTATTTTATTTTTTCAGCTTTTGGTGTAGCACATGGTTGCTTAGAATAAGAAGTGCCTATCCCAATCTCCTTTGCAGCTAGGTACAACCAGGATAATATAAATACACAATATACAAAGCCTCGCATTTTACAGAGAACTAATATGTTGGCTTTCTGTTATAATCTACAATTTATGATTCCCAATTGATATTGTTGCCGTTTGTTTTTCACTAGTCTTCTGGGTTCTTAAATAAACTTGGGGATCATATATGTGTAGGTGAAAGGGGAGCAAGTATCAATACATTGAACCAGAAAAATACCTGAGATGATTAGGAAACAACATAGAGGTCAGTGTGATTGGAGCAGAATGAGGTAAGAGAGAGGGACATAAAACTGAGACTTAAACACTAAATAGGCCCTTTAAAACCATTGTTAAGAACTATTGTATTTCATCCTGAGATGAAAAGCTACTACTGGAGAGCTGCAAATAAAAAAAATGAACTGTTCTCAATTACTTTCTTCTTTTCTGTTTTTTTTTTCTTTTACAGAGAATATGATTTATTTGAGAAGTATAATAGAATTTCTAGTTATCTAATTTTACTAATTTTTTTAATGTTTAGCTTTGGTAAAATACAAAAATAACATAAAAATTACCATCTTAGCCTTTTTAAGTGTATAGTTCAATTGTATTAAGTATCCTCACATTGTTGTTTAACCAAGCTTCAGAATATTTTCATCCTGCAAAATCAAACCTTCTTATTCCCCTCCCCTGCCCCACGTCCCCCAGCCCCCTATTTTACTTTCTGTTTCTGTGAGTTTCACTATAGTAGATACCTCATACTAGTGGAATTGCATAGCTGAAAGAAAATAATACATACTTTGCTATGTAAAATTTACTCTGATGCATTAAATTGTATTCAGTTCATTGTATTTTATTTTAAAAAGAATTAGAAACTATTCGTTGACCTACAAAAGGATATCTTATTGTAAAAAATACTGTTTAGACTTTGGGAGCAACCGGTTCAGCATGGTATTTAAGACGATCAACTCTGGATGCAGACTGCCAGTCTTTGAATTTGAGCTCCTTCACTTGCAAACTGTGTGTCCTTCTGCAAGTTATTTAAACTTGCTATGCGCCCGCTTCCTCATCTAAAAGCAGACATAATAATAGTACTTAGAGAGTTTTAATTAACACATGAAATCATTTAGAAGATTATTTGTTGCATAGTAAAAGCATATGTAGTGGTTATTTTCCCATTATTTTTTAATTAATAATGAACATTATGCTTTACCTTTAGAGAAGAGTTCAGAAACTTAAATGCTGGTAGAAGAAATACAATGATCATAAAACATGAGAAGTGTAGTGTGTATATGACAATAAAATGCTGGTATTGTGACCCTAATTACACTGCATTCTAAAATGCTGGGCGAAGCCAAACAACACAGCAAAACAAAATATGTCTAGGAGTCATTATTACCAGCAGATACCAATTGATTATTCTTAGTGTGAACCACAATCATTAATTTAGGACAGCAAATAAACCAACCTAACAAATGTAGCTCTGAGCCTTGGATATCAGAATTTTAAATCCCATTAATTAAACACTTATGATATGTCCACATTAAAATTAATATTATTTGAAATCCCATTATTAAAATGTAAGACAAATCAGCAATGGTGTGTGTGTATATAACGATATATATAATAAAAAATTAACCTACACACACATACACACATACTTACACACAGTGCACACACACACACACACACACACACACACATAGTTGAACGTCTGTAATCATCCGTCCATATCTTTGGGTTCCACATCCATGGATTCAACAAACCACAGATCAAAAATATTTTTTAACCAATGAATGGTTGGAATGGTTGCATCTGTACTGACCATGTACAGATTTTTTTCTTGTCATTATTTCCTAAATAATACAGTATAACAACTATTTACATCACATTTAAATTACATTAGGTATTATAAGTAACCTAGAGATAACTTAACACATACAGGAGGATGTGTGTAGGATATACGCAAATACTATGCCATATTCTATAAAGGGCTTGAGCATCCACAGATTTTAGATATCCATGGGGCTCCTGAAACCAATGTCCCGTGAATACCAAGAGATGATTTGGTTTTGTTTTATATACACACATGCATATAAAACATCATATATATATACACATATATAAAACAATCTTTGCAGTTCCATTAATTTATACAATAATCAGCAGTGCTTCTCTTCTTCAAAAGATTGATGATAATCTACTATATTTCCTAATTTAAAAAAAGATTAGTACCTGATAGGAATTCTTAATATGTAATTAACTGATACATTTTAGGTGTAAAATGTTTTATATTGTCACACTGTTTTGTACTCAAGAGATAGTTGATACATTAGAAGCTTTCCAAAAGAGTGTTGATGAACAGGCAATTCTATTGAAATTTTTTGACCTGCAATTTGGCAGACAAACTTACAAACACTTTCGGAATTAATTTAGAAACAAAATGATTTTAACTTGCTTTCACTATAATAACTGTCATTCAATTTCTATTTGCTTAAAGTGTCTTGCATTTTATAATGACTATATTCTGTGTCTTATGCAAAAGATATTGCAATTTTGAACAATAATAAACACGAATTATTTTTATAACTTTTATATTATTATATTTCAGCAACTTTGGTATTTATTTGGAGTAAGGCAGCGAGCGGCTAGCAAATAGTATTGAAAAAGAAAAGTAATGAGAGTTGTGATTACGTTTCCTTATGCCAACTTGTTTAAACTACAGTCCCCAGTCATTCATTAAACATTAATGTATTCAATGAGGTAAAAGCATTTTTTTGAGGAGGTGAAAGTACATAATCAATTCACTTTACATTAGGGAGATTATCCCAGATAAGCAATTCTAGATAATCTGAGTGGGCCTGATTCAATTAGTTGAAAGGCTTTAAGAACACAGCCTGGGACTCCTGATGAAGTTGTTCTCCTCAGGAATAACAGCTCAAGATTGCCAGCCTGCTCTTCCTAAAGGTTTGTTTTATATGTTTTAAACCTGCTTACCTAACCTGCATAATCACATTAACCAATTCCTTGAAATAAATATCTTAATATATATATATATATCTCTTGGTTCTTCCTCTCTGGTTGTGCCTTAACTGACACAGCGTTAGTTGTTAATTGCCTTATCAGATATGAAGGTATTTTTTGAAGTTAAAATTATGAAAATGTTGTCATACCAGTATACAGATCAATACATTGATCAATGGAAGATGGTAAATGATATCTATATGCAAGTCATAAAAAGTGGAGTTCTAAGTCAGTAGAACTTGTAAGGAAATACAACAAAATTCTGACTATCTTCTATAGGTTGACAGTATTAAAAGATGCTGTAGATCGGGCGCGGTGGCTCATGCCTGTAATCCTAGCACTTTGGGAGGCCGAGGCAGGCTGATCACGAGGTCAGGAGATTGAGACCATCCTGGCTAACACGGTGAAACCCCGTCTCTACTAAAAATACAAAAAATTAGCTGGGCGTGGTGGTGGGCACCTGTAGTCCCAGCTACTCGGGAGGCTGAGGCGGGAGAATGACGTGAACCCAGGAGGCGGAGCTTGCAGTGAACCGAGATCGCACCACTACACTCCAGCCTGAGCGACAGAGCGAGACTCTGTCTCAAAACAAAAAACAAAAAACAAAAAAAGATGCTGTAACATAATGTAATTGTATAAAAAGAAAAGAATAAAATAATGGCAATAAGAAAAACATTCTCAGTTTTACTATTAAAAACTTAGAAAACTTTATTCACAGAAATTCATATAGAAAACTGTGAATAATAGATAAAGCTCAGCTGTGTTTGTCAACTGTCAAAACCCACCACCTCCCAGCTGGACCCTGAGGAGATGGTGGATGATAAAATCTAATGTTCATCAAGGATGTTGGACAATCAATGAAAATCAGCTGTATGTTAATAAAGCTGTATTGCCTGTCCTTTACATCTTTACTTTAATTAGATGTTTACATTTTGCCCTTAAGAAAATATAGGCAAATGTTTTTTCCTATATTTTCCTTGATGAAGAATATTGAGATATCATTGATTTCTTCCTTTCCCATTATTCCCTTTATTTCATTTAAGATGTATACTCATATTGTATCGAGCTCAGATCTCTGAACTCTTCCTCTTAATAAACAAAACTTCCATTTCTTTTAATTCATTAAATCGAACTATTTTAACCTTTCCTTGATGGTGGTTTTACAAACAATGGTTGTTTATCAGAGAAAATAATATCTGGACTAGAAGAAGAGTCAATGAGATTAGTTTTGCAAATTATCAAGTCAGTTACCTAACTTGCTAAGTGCTGCCCAAATATTAGTAGTTTAATAATACTACAGAAACATCGTGTTGTCCACCTTTATAAAAATTATTCCAAATAATTATGTCATTTGTTTTCATTCGAAGAATACATAGTTCAGACAGTTAAGTTAATGACTAAACTCATAGAAGCTGACAATTCAGAATGAGCAGTATGATAATGTAAGATTAATTTTACAAATATTTTAAAGTTTCTATTAAATATTTTAAAATTATACATCAACTGGGTCTTAAGATGGCCAACTCAATGCAGCTGGGAAGTGCTTCTCCCATGGAGAAAGGCTGAGATTTTGACTAAATCAACATAATTTGAACAGATCTTTGTAAAGAAGATGTCGAATGTGGATGTAGGGAAGATGCAGGCACTGAGGCTGAAGAGGAAGGAAGCTGGAAACTCCGCAATGGGTAACTGAATGCTGGGGCTGCTTCCTGGCCCCAAATGGTGTCTGAGGAAGGGGTAAGTGAAGGGATCTGGAGACTGGAGACCTCACACCTGCGATGGACATTTGAGCTGGTTGGTGGATGTCTTCAGGGATTAGACAGAGACAGAGCTGCTGCAAGCTTGGTGCCAGGAAACTTTGTGCTAGGGAGAGCTTTGGCAGAGCCTAACCCACCAAGGGCTGCCTATCTCCCTTTGACAGGCTCTGGCCCTAGCTAACCACTGGGGAGAAAGCAGGGCCACCTTCCCTGTGGGACTGGGACACATCTGTCCCACAGGCCACCTGCCGACCAGCCCCTCCTAGGGCTCCTGCCTGGCCATCCTGCAGAAGCCTGTACACAACATAACTCCACTGCCCACCCTGGGTGCTTTGCGCCACCTAAGTGCATTCTGGAAGCCTGGGAGCCCTTCGGATCCGATAGCACACCTGGGACCCAGTCCCAACGGTCTGGAGGAGGGAGCTGCAAGCAGGTCCTGGTACTCCAGAGCCCTGGCCCATGGCTCAGGATTACCTAGCCAGGATCTGTGCCCTGCACTCAAGTCGGGGAGGACCCCACAATCTCAGAAAACTGAGAAGGGTGAATTGCAGAGGTTCACAGGTTGGCCTAGGATCTGGATGTTCCTCCCTCCACAGGGCAGGTCCAGTAAGGATGTGTCCTATTTCCCTACTGGACTTCTGTCCAAGGGAGCCCTGAGGCTGAAACATCAAATTAAAAATAAATAAATAAATAAATAAATAAATAAATAAATAAATGGAATTGCTGGCAAAGTGCCAGTGATCAGAGACAGCTTCCCCAGACTCCAGGAGTGCACCTGGTGAGGGAGTCACCTGTCTCCCCCTTGCACCACAGAGCATAGCTGCAAATCCAAGGATATGCAAAGGAGTCATACTGCAAATAAGAGCCTGTCTACCAACCATTGCTGTCAAGCACTATCTACCGGATTACAGCCCAAACTACCAAAAACAACAACAACAACAAGTCACTCTGCTAATTCTCCCTGCTGATAAACCAAGGGCAAGAATTCAACAACAAAGACCCTGTACAGAGTCTTAGCCCTCTGAAATCTTCCAGAAACAAAGCCAACTGACTATACTAGATTTCCATCACAGTTACACCAGCCTTCTCAGATGGGAAAAATTAGCATAAGAACTCTGGCAATTCAAAAAGCCAGAGTGTCCCCTTACCCCCAAAAAGGCCCACTGGGTCTCCAGCAGTGGTTAATCAGTCTGAACTGCTGAAATGACAGACATGGAATTCAGAATCTGGATGGCTAGGAAGCTTATCAAGACCAGGAGAAAGTTGAAACTCAATCCAAGGAAGCAAAGCAATTCAGTAAAATGATTCCAGAGTTGAAAGACTAAGAAGCCATTTTAAGAAAGACCCAAACTGAACTTTTTGAGCTGAAAAATTCACTACGAGAATTTCAAAATACAATCAGAAGTATTAACAGCAGAATAGACCAGACAGAGAAAAGAATCTCAGAGCTTGAAGACAGGTAATTGAGTCAACTCAGTGAGGCAAAACTAAAGAGAAAAGAGTATAGAAAAATGAACAAAACATCTGAGAAATATGCAATTATGCAAAGAGACCAAATCTATGACTTATTGGCATTCTTGAGAGAGAAACAGAAATAATAAGCAACTTGGAAAATATATTTGAGGACATAGTCCATGAAAATTTCCCTAATCTCACTAGAGAGATTGACCTGCAAATCCAAGAAATATAGAGGACCCTCGCCAGATACTGCAAAAGACAACCATCCCCAAGGCACATGGTCATCAGATTCACTAAGGTCAACACAAAAGAAAAAACCAAAAGTAGACACATGGGACTTAAACTAAAGAGCTTCTGCATAGCAAAAGAAACTTATAACAAAGCAAAGAAACAACGTGCAGAATAGCAGAAGTTATTCACAAACCATCCATTCAACAAAAGTCTAATATCCAGCATTGATATGGTTTAGCTCTGTTTCCCCACCTACATCTTGTAATCCCCATATGTTGAGGGAAGGACTTGGTGGGAGGTGATTGGATCACAGGTCTCGCCATGTCTGTTCTTGTGATAGTGAGTGAGTTCTCATGAGATACGATAGTTTAGAAGCGTGCGGCTGGTCAGGTGCAGTGACTTACAACATGCCTGTAATCCCAGCAGTTTGGGAGGCCAAGGCAAGCAGATCACCTGAGGTCAGGAGTTCAAGACCAGCCTCCCAACATGGTGAAACCCTGTCTCTTCATAAATACAAAAATTAGCCAGGTGTGATGGCAGGTGCCTGTAATCCCAGCTACTCAGGCAGCTGAGGTGGGAGAATTGATTGAACCCAAGAGGCAGAGGTCGCAGTGAGCCAAGATCGCACCACTGCACTTCAGCCTGGGTGACAGAGCAAGACTCCATCTCAAAAAAAAAAGGAGGTGTGGCTTTCTTTGTGCTCTCTCTCTGTCTCAGTCTCTCTCTCTCTTTCTCTCTCTCCCTCTCTCCTGCCACCTTGTGAAGAAGGTTCTTACTTCCCCTTCAACTTCCACCATGATTGTAAGTTTCCTAAAGCCTCCCCAGCAATGCAGAACTGTGAGTCAATTAAACCTCTTTTCTTTATAAATTATCCAGTCTCAGGTAGTTATTTATAGCAGTGTGAGAATGGGCTAATACAAGCGTCTATAGAGAATTTAAACAAATCAACAAGCAAAAAGCATTTACCCTATTAAAAATGTGCAAACCACAGAAACAGACACTTCTCAAAAGAAGATATACAAGCAGCCATTGAGCATATGAAAAAATGCTCATCATTACTAATCATCAGAGAAATGCAGATACAGCAATGATATACCATCTCACATCAGTCAGAATGGCTATTACTAAAAAGTCAATAAATAATGGATGCTGTTGATGCTTCAGAGAAAAGGAAATACTATATACTGTTGATGAGAATGCAAAATAGTCCAGCCACTGTGGAAAGCAGTCTGGAGATTTCATGAGGAACTTAAAGACACCTACTGTTTGACCCAGCAATCTCACTACTGGGTATGTACCCAAAGGAAAATAAATCATTCTACCAAAAAGACACATATACTCATATGTTCATTGCTGCACTATTCACAATAGCTAAGACATGAAATCAACCTATGTGCCCATCAGCATAGATTGGATAAAGAAAATGAAGTACATAGACACTATGGAATAGTATACAGCCATAACAAAAATGAAACCATGTCCTTTGCAGCAACATGGATATAGTTGTGGGCCATAATCCTAAGTAAATTAACTTAGGAATAGAAAAACCAAATACTACATGTGCTCACTTATAAGTGGGAACTAAACATTGAGCATACATGGACATTAATATGAGAATAATAGACACTGTAGAACACTAAACAGAGAAAGCGGGAGTGGGTCATGGGTTGAAAAACCACCTATCTGATACTATGCTCACTATGTGAGTGATGGGATCTGTGTTAGTCCATTTTCACACTGTTAAAAAGAACTACCTGACACTGGATAATTTATAAAGAAAAGAGGTCTAATTGACTTACAGTTCCACAGTGCTGGGGAGGCCTCAGGAAATGTAGAATCATGGTGGAAGGTGAAGGGGAAACAAGCACCTTCTTCACAAGGTGGCAGGAGAGAGAGAGAGAGAGATTGAAAGTGAAGGAAGCCACACACTTTTAAACCATCATAACTCATGAGAACTCACTCACTATCACGAGAACAGCATGGGGGAATACACCTCCATGATCCAATCACCTCCCACCAGATCCCTCCCTCCACATGTGGGGATTACAATTGAGATGAGATTTGGTTGGGAACACAGAGCCAAACCATATCAGGATATGTACCCCAAACCTCAGCATTACACAATATTCCCATGTAACAAAACTATACGTGTACCCCCGCATCTAAAACAAAAGTTAAAATCTAAAAATATGTATATATCAAAAAGAATGTATGTACACAATTAAAGCTTCATAAAATACTTTTATATCTGATAAATTTTAATGTTAAATCTAATAATTGAATATTAAATGTGGTTAATGTTTAACATAATATTTCTTGTCAGAAATTGTCTTTATATATTAGTATGTACTTTCTAAGAGAAGCATAAGATATGTGAGGCAACCATGTCTTTTTATTAAGCACCTTAAAATTTTGCAGGTTTAGGAATCCATCTTTTCTTGAAAATTGTTTTAATCAACGTTAAAATAGTTTGAATTAATAAATCAGACTTAACTCCCCAACAATTTTTTTTAAAGTTTTCTCGGAGGTTACTAAACTTAAACACTAAGACCACTGTCATCAAGGTTACTAATGGGCTATTGTATTTTGCTAAATAAAAAGTAAATAAGAAAAATCACAATCTTAATTTACTTCTCAGCAGAATTTTACCTTGCTGATGGTTCTTATACCTTTTTAAAAAGTATAATATTAACATCAAAACTGAAAAGCATTCAAATAATGTTAAAGTGTCTGAACAAGCAATTGGGAAACATCTTATTCTTCCCATTCAGCAGATATAACTACAGTAAGCAGTGCACATGGACATAGTCTATAAACTTTGAGATATGTGTTTATGCACATTCAAATGCACCAAGTCAATAGAAATGTTAAAACTGTTCAAAATAAGTTAATGAGGACAGAGCCTTTATAAAAAATAAAAGAACAAATGGGAAATTATCTTAATGGATGAGGTAATTTGTTGACGTTTCCTAAAATACGAGCTGTGTTTATTTTCCTCTTTCATTCCTGACTCATTTTTGCTTTTCTGAACTATTCCAACATCTGGAAGTTCAGCCCTCTCTTCCAGCTCAACTGAGCTGCTGGCAAATGCTAATTTAAGGTTAAGGCACAAACCTGCTTGTAACACAAGGGAAGCCACCAAGGACCTGTAGGCATTCTGCTACTTTGGCCCCATGGAGAACAGAATCAATTCTGCTGCAGATGGTAAAAACCAAGGAATAGCCAACAAATGTTTGAACTAAACAGCAGAATAAAAGAGAAATGAAAATCATCACATGGAAGAATTTACACAAAAAATTATTAAAAACAGAAATTGACATTAAGATACGTGTATTTAATATTCTCAGAAATATGCTTAGGTATATAAGAAAATGTAATGGGCAAATAAATTACACAAGAAAGGAAAGCGGGGCTGAGGAATTGAGAGACAAAGTTAAGATGTATACAAGCTGTCAACATACATTTGATGAGGATTTTTGCAGGAGAAAACAGGAGAAACAGACATCAAATAATGGAATTAATAATACAATATGTTGATAAAGTGCAAACTTACATTTTTTTCATGTATGCCTTTTGTGAGCTATCTAAAAATTCTTGGCCTAATCCAGAGAAGTGAAAATTTAAGGTTGAGACCATATATGTGTGGGTCTATTTATGACTTTATTCTGTTTGTTTCTCTGTATTCTGTCTGTTGCTCTGTTCCTACGCCAATACTAAAGTGCCATGATTACAACAGAAAACTATTTTTATGTTTATGATGCTGATTATTTCTCCACGTTCTTCCACATGATTCTTGGCTCTTTGTATTTCCTTTTTGGATGTTTTTTTAAAAAGATTTTATCTATATTATTTTGGATAATTCATGTTTTTCTTCTTAATGTGTAAGAACATTATCCTTTTCTCTATATTCTTATGTTTGTAATTGCATTTAATTTTGTTTCTGGTCTTTTATTGTTAATTTTAAAGGTTTAGAAACATTATCTGCATTTTCCTTTGTGATTCTTTTTCTCATAACTGCAATGCTTAGATAGTTCCAGAAATCACGAACTTGATCATTTTGCATCTACATTTTTCTTGATAAATATTTCTAGTAAAATACTTTCAATTTTTAAAATTTTGACTAAAACTTAAAAGTAGAGAAAGAGACATAACAAATTTTTTTTTAAATCTTAATATTGTTTGCATATGCCTTCAGACGTGACCATCAAAGATTTTTCCTGAGAGTTTTTTCCAAAGTGAGCTATAAAGTGATTTATTTTTCCCTTGGATCCCAGTGGTATAGAATTGTTATCCCAGAGGTGGCAATAGTTTTTTCTCACCACATGGAAAAAAAACTCCATACACAAAGGGTGCAGATGGCAGCTCTGACTTTCATAGTCCTGTAACCCTGACTGCAAATTACAGCTTGTAATGAGTCACATACAGATTGTGAAAGGAAAATATCCTAGGCCCTTTCATGCTGGGAACTGCTCAGAGCAAATCTGTCTCCCATTCTATTCAAAGTTATTCCTATGCTCACTGAGATAGATGCATATCTGATTGCCTCCTTTGGAAAAGCTAATCAGAAACTCAAAAGAATGCAACCGTTCATTATCTCTCACCTATCTGTGACCTGGAAGCCCCCTCCCCGCTTCCAGTCTTCCAGCCTTTGTTTTAAGTTGTCCCGCCTTTCCAGACTGAACCAATGTAATTCTTACATATATTGATTGATGTCTTGTCTCCCTAAAATGTATAAAACTAAGCTGTGCCCGACCACCTTGGCACGTGTCGTCAGGACTTCCTGAGGCTGCGTCACAGGTGTGCATCCTTGACCTTGGCAAAATAAACTTGCTAAATTAACTGAGACCTGTCTCAGATTTTGGGGGTTCACATTTTGGTAACCACAGGGGGATTCTGAGTGAAGATGCCCCTGGCCTGTGACAAATCTCCTGTGGGTGCTTGGTACCCGCATCAGCTAACTTTATGGCTCAAACCAATGGGACAACTTGCTGAGGCCTGTGAGCACCTCCTCAGTGAATCCCTGACCTTTCAAAATTTGGTCAAGATCTAAAGTTTATTTTGCTGTACAACTTCTTTTTTTTTTTTGAGTTTTACTTGCTTCCAACAAGGAAGGCATGTCTTCCTACTTCCATGACGATGGAAAGCAGGTAACCCCTTTGTGGAGTTTGAGCTCGCTGCCAGCAGGGAAGAGGAGTTTTATTTTTCCCTGCTGCTAGGATGGGAGAGTGAAGTCTACAGCCTGAGACTCATCACAAGGTAAGAAACTGGTTTGGGATTCTGTCTTGCAAATTCTTTTTAAACAACTAAGGTTAGCATTAACAAGCAGCTGGTTTTAATTTCTGCTTACACTTAGAGCACTCAGAAATCATATAATTTGTGTGATCATTGTTAGTTTTCCTTAACTGTTTTGTTGTTTGTTTCTTAACTGTCTTGTTGGGTTTGTGTGTGTGTTTGTTTCAGTGCTTTCCCTTATCAGATTTGACCAACTCCAAACCTTCTAGCTCATTAATGTGGAATGTTCCACTCCAAAGAAATAAGAGCACCTTGCTCCCCTCAGCCTTTCCTGGCATTCTCAGGCAACTGAGAATCACCTGAGGGTGTCTGGGAGAAACACTCCCTAGGACATGCAGTGGCTCTAAATAGGTTCCCCCTCAGAAGAACATACTTGGAGTTTAATCTCAACCAGCGGGTACATAGAAGGAGCTGACCCCTCCTGAACCTTGAGGCCCTGACACACTGTGCCAGGTGGCTGAGACATGGGTGGACAGAACAGGTTCAGGGGGTCATGACTCTGAAGAGCTAGGTCTGCGAGCAGCACATTTTGGGTCTGACATACGTCCCAACTTGGTCAGATCCAAAGAGTAACTCTAAATTATGGGGAACAAGGCCTTTGAAGTGGGAGGAAAATGGCCAGCAAAAGGGAAAAAGAAAAAGGGAAAAGATTTTTAATTTTGACTACAAAAGGGGCTTTATTTACATAACAAGGCCACCTTTTTGCCAGTCAAACCAAACTGAAAGAGGAATGGCTGTACTACTGAATTAGCAGCATTTTCTCCTAGCTGACATACGGTAATGAGATTTTAAAATATTTTTTAAAGAAGTTTAATGATTAAAAGTCAGCTTAATTAGAAGGATAACATCCCAGATGTGAGTGTGTATGTGTGCACGTGTGCATATTTGTATTTAAAAGGCCTTCATTGTTTTGGGTTTTTTTGTTTGTTTTTCTCTCCTAAGACCTTGTCTTTTTTTGAGCAAAAGTTTTTTTTTCTTTCTTATCAGTTGACTGAATGCTCTTTTCACCTGATTTATTGACTAAAATAGTTATTACAACAGAGGCTACGCTTGGGTTTTTAAGGGAGAATGTAGTTTAGACACTCAGAAATGTCTTTGTTTAAAAAAAGTTTTTTTAAGTACACTGTAAAAGCGTCTCCCTCAAGTACCACCAGACTTTTTCTCTCTGTACCTTATGATGGAAATTTTGCTATTTAATTTTCAACTGAGTTGTTTCCTTTAATATGCAAATTTAAGCCTATTTAGCTATCAACTGCCTCGGGTTGTAAAACAGGTTATCAAGGATCTAAAAGTCTAAGATAGGAAAAAAAAAAGGTCTTATTGAATCTATAAGATGTACTTCCATCCACATGCCCAATACATCTATGTATTTATGTATTGTGTATACAATGTTTCACTACTGAAAAATATATAAAGGGCTTAAAGAAAAATGAAAGCATTTAAATAAAATACTTTATCAGGAAAAAAGAAAAGACTAGTCAAATATGGAACTTAAGTAAAAGCTTTAATAAATAAGCCAGCTTTAAAATTATTAGTAAAGTAATATCAGAAATGTCTGAGGAATTGCCAGCATACTTTTTTTTTGCATTTATTAATCAGACAATTTCATGCTTATCCCTGCCAAATAGTATAAGATGTCAAAATTTGGCATAGGGGTTACAAAACTATAAACCCAGCCGAAAGCAGAGTGATCTTTGCTGTGTAATTTTTAATAAATAAGACATTGATATCGGTTTAATGAACATCTGCATCTTAAATTTAGGAAGATTACCATAATTTCTAATCTTGGCTTTAGGGAGTCTAGTCCACAGGCAGTAAGGAGGTTTGTTTTGGGAAAAAACTGTTACTGTCTTTGTTTCAAAGCTAAACTGTACACTAAGTTCCTCCCAAAGTCCAGGAACGAAGAAGGACAGCTTGGAGGCTAGAAGCAAGATGGAGTCAGTTAGGTCATATCTTTTTCACTGCCTCAGTTATATTTTTGCAATGGCAATCTATAACTTTAAATCATAACTATCACAGTTTTCATAAATAATCCAGGTAAACAATTAAAATAAAATAATTAGGTAAATGTAATGAGATAAATACTTGTAGACAAATGTCATAATTTAGAATCTAAAGTTATATTACATTAAATAATAGAGATTTCATTATTTGGGTATTTTCCAATCTATATTGTAGGAGAATATTCTTGAAAAAAAAAAAGTGTGTCCTTTTAAAAAAAAAAAATAGGTGAACACGTTTTATCTCATTCAAAGCTTATTTAAAGGTTATGTATAAAACAAGGTAAAAGGAACCAGGAAATAAAAAAGAGATGTAAAAAAGTTATAAAAATAAAGAGATTTTATGTGTGCATGGTAAGAAAGCTTAAAGAGAAACAATTTTATATGAGAAAGAATCTTATATGGCAGATTTAGTCTTAGAGAAAATGATGGGTTGTTTCAGAAGGAGGAATACTCAGGACAAACCAGAAGGTCCCAAGCATGTTATGAACAGTTAGTGTAAGTCACAATAAGAGGATTTATTTTAAGGAAAAAAACCCAAAAACTTGTATATGATGAATTTGTCATATTATGATTAAGTTTTGGTTTGCTTAGGAAAAATAACTGAGATAATTTTTTTGAATTAAGGTTATTACATCCATATATCTTCCTGTATGTACTTTTAAAGTTTTTGTGACATTGAGTTACAGGGCTTTGACTCCTGGATCTAAAAAGGACACCAATTCCTGCTAAATCCTAAACACTGACAGCAATTAAAGCCTCATCTTCAGGCCCTGTAGAAGATGCCAATCAAAATAAACTGCATTCCTGAGACACAGGGCCAGAAATGAAAGCCATTCAACTTCTCAAGGCCCAGGGACTATCACAGAAGAGGTGGGCATGTAAGATTGTAAGGGCCGATTTTAAAAGATAAAATAAGTTCAGTTTCTGCATAAATTAATCATTAATGTCAAAGACACACTGATGCAAGACCAGCATATGGACCACTGTGTCAGATTAGCAAGGTTTTCTTGAAGCATTAACCAACTCCTTAATAAAGGTTATAAAAGTTATAAAAGGCTTATGGAACTTATATTTTATGATCAAGATTAAATTTTATAGATTGGTTGCAAAATTTGGGAAAACATTTAATTGGCTTCATGCTATTTTTATTAGGACTTCTTATTTGGAAAATTAAGTCTCCTCTCTCAAAGAATGAAGGTTTTCACTTTTTTGAAATGCTTGAGTTACCACTTGTTTACATGAATGACTTCACAATGGACTGTAATCCTATTTTGTGATATCAAGTGTCTTAAACCTTTTATATTTGACAAGCTTTCCAAAGTCAAACTACAAATTATGTCTTTTTCTGACCTAATTAATCCTTTAAGATATTAGTTTCCCTAAAGTCCAAAAATGACATAAGTTGGCTTATTTGGTAAAAAAAATTATAACAGAAGAATTGTCAAATATTAAATGGTGCTTTATTTTCTTTGGGCTGTATTTGTATAAATATGTTATTGATATGTGTTCCAAAATTATGGAAAACTCCTGTTATTTTGATATGACTTAGTGTACATTATTAGTAATGATTGTTATGTTAAAGTTATTGTGTGCCACAGTAATAATACATTTCTTTGTCAATTGTGTCTTTGACTATGGGTGCCCTAAAACCTTTTTTCATCCATGGACAATTGTCTTGTTTTGGTCCTCTTTAGAAGTTGGTTTCATAATCAGCTATAAAACTTCAACAGGTGCTCTTGAATGCAAGATTCTGATAACTTCAAAGATTGTAACATTGGAATAGAGAAAAAAATGTTCAGGACTCATGGAGAGTTAAAATGTTCATGAGTATCAAGCAGAATAGAAATTAACTGCATGGACTGAACTATTCTTCCTAACTTTTAATGTTTGCTGATCCTTTGTGTTGTTTTTCAGAGTCTTAAAACTTTTCTTTTGAGCTATTGACAGCTTTAAAAAATTTAGTATACTCCTATGAACAACATTTGGAGCATTTTTGTTTCTATCTGATTTCTCCAGAATTTGGAACTATTCGTGAGTATTCTTAACTTATGGTAATATAGTTACGTGCATAAGTGCAACAAGAAACTGTTTTCAGGCCAGGAGTGGTGACTAATGCCTTTAATCCCAGCACTTTGGGAGGCCAAGGCAGGTGGGTCACCTGAGGTCAGAAGTTTGAGAACAGCCTGGCCAACATGGTGAAACCCCGTCTCTACTAAAATACCAAAATTAGCTGGGTGTGGTCGTGGGCATCTGTAATCCCAGCTACTTGGGAGGCTGAGGCAGGATAATTGCTTGAACACAGGAGGTGGAGGTTGCAGTGAGCCAAGATCGTGCCATTGCACTCCAGCCTGGGTGACAGGAGTTAAACTGCATCGCAAAAAAGAAGAAGAAAAAAAAGAATCTATTTTCATTTGTAACAGGACACAATTGGAGAAACTGGTTATTTGACCAAGACTTTAACTGGAATGGTGTGCTCTCCTTTAAGGAATCAAACTTGAGTTATGGAGCCAATAAAGCCCTTGGAAAAACTGGCCTCATATTCTGTGTACGCAGTCCCTGTACAGGATTTCTGACCTGTGCTAAGTAAAGAATGTCACTTTCTGACAGGCCCAGAAGCCTCAGATTTATCTTGGAACCTCAAGAGGAGAGGAAATATACCCAACTCATAGATATTTGATGGCACGAATCCATGGCTGGGCTCAGCTTTTAAAAAGTCTTATCTGAGATTCCTTCTATGGAACAAAGTTCCATTAAAGCCAATTTAAAAGCCTATGTAAAAATAATTATTCTTGCTGCAATGCATACAAATAATTAGGCCAAGTATAATAAAGAAAACCATTTTCGATTTGCCTTTAGCAAAATGGGAAACTGGAGAGAGAAAAATTATGTTTCAAAAACTACAGTACCCCTGTTGTTAGGATCTAATCTTGCCTAATGTTTTTCCAAGTCTTCAGAATAATGTTTTCTTTTATTTCCTTCTTTTTTTCCATTTTTCCTAATTGGGAGTCACTGAAAACTAAGTTGTGCTTTCTTTAAACCCTGCAAACTCAAACCAGACAACCTAAACTTCAGAAGAAAATAACAGCAACCTATTTACATACATAAGCCACTTTCATACCTGCCTACTGTTGTATAGACTTCAGAGTAATGTGGCCTGTATCAGTTTTCCCGGATTGCTCTTTTGTTTGTTGTTGTTTTTCTCCCCTCCTCTCCCTAATTTCTCTTCATAGGATGTGAGACTTCACAACCTGCTAAAAATGAGCTTTTGGGACCTACCCATCTAGGAATAAACCATCCTAACCATAAGAGATCAGGTGAAACCTGACACCAGAGGCTCATTTTCTTCTAAAATGCTTTCTCCAAAAGATTAAGAAGAAAAGGGGGAAAATGTGGAAGGAAAATACCTTGGGCCCTTTCAAGCTGGGAACTGCTCAGGGCAAATGTGCCTCCCATTCTATTCAAAGTCATCCCTCTGCTCATTGAGATAGAAGTATATCTGATTGCCTCCTTTGGAAAGGCTAATCAGAAACTCAAAGGAATGCAACTGTTTGTTGTCTCTCACCTATCTGTGACCTGGAAGTCCCCTCCGCACTTCCAGTCTTCCTGCCTCTGCTTCAAGTTGTCCTGCCTCTCCAGACCAAACCAATGTACTTATTACATATATTGATTGATGTCTCATGTCTCTCTAAAATGTATAAAACTAAGTTTTGCCGTGACCACCTTGGTCACATGTCGTCAGGGCTTCCTGAGGCTGTGTCATGGGCCCACGTCCTCGACCTTGGCAAAATAAGCTTTCTAAATTAACTGATAACGTGTCTCAGATTTTTGGGGTTCACATATCCAGAAGTATATCTATAAAAAATTATTTATGTTTTCTTCAAAATTACAATATCCTCTGTATAGAGCACCGTAGACATAAGTAACTCCATTTTAGAAAAAGACCTCATCTTATATTTCAAATGGCATCATATCAGTGGGACCAGATGTTTTTCTCATCAATAGAGTCTATACCCAACAAGACTGAGGTGTAAGACAGCCCTCGCCAGAGGATGCAAGGAGGTACGAAGAACAGGGCTTCATCAGTTCAACACAGTCATCTCATTAGACACTGTCCTGCTGTCACTCTTGGGCAGCGCCCAGCATCTGCTGCTAAAGGCTCTGCCCAAATCGAGAACTCTCCTTTGCAAGACTTTGACAAGCGCCTGGATTAGTCCAAGACACTCTCCTTGTCCATGTTGCTATCCTTGGACTGGTTCATTAACATCTTTCCCTATACTACACAGTTTTCTCTCAGTGTTAAATGTTACTGTGATGTGGAAATTTTAATCTATCATATGCATGTATTAATTATACTACTATGTATGGTTTGCCATATTGACTAACTTGTAGATCAGCTTGAGCCTGTGTGTTCTTGGCTGTGACTGCCAAGTGAAGAGATAATGCTAAGGAGAGTTGCCTCCTTGGGAACTCCCTGTAGCTTGTGGCTTTTATGAATAAATAAGCATCAGTAAAAGCCTGACCTTAATGTTGTACTTGAGCAAGTCAGAGAAAATGCCACATTTTGAGATGAATTAAAGAGTCTGTTTATTCAGCCGGCGGCCAAGAGACGGCTAAAGCTCAAAGTTCTCTCGGCCCCGAAGAAGGGGCTAGATTTTCTTTTATACTTTGGTTTAGAAAGGGGAGGGGGGGTCTAGTTAAAACAATTTTACAGAAGTAAAGTAGGCAAAAAAGTTAAAAGGATAAATGGTCACAGGAAAGTAAACAGTTCCAGGTGCAGGGGCTTTAAGACTATTACAAGGTGATAGACGCTGGGCTTTGGGCATTATCAATCGGACGAATTCCTGGGAACTGCGGATATTGCTCGACACAGTATCTTATCAGTTAATTGCATTCTTGGATGTGCTGGGAGTCAGCTTGCACAAGTTAAGTCCTTGAGGAAGGGGCTGCCAGTGAAAAAGCCAAGATGGAGTCTGTCTGGCTCTCTTAGCTTAAGGGAGAGTCAATTCAGGTGGAAACAAGGCTAGGTGATTAAAGGAAAGGGAGAGTCTAAGAACAGGGTTAGTAAAAAACAAGGTTGGGCATTACATTATAAAAAGATACAAACATGCCTGTATCTGATTATGTCTGACCTTGTACATCTCATGACATCCGCAGTCAATGAACATGTCTATTTTAGTCTCTGAATAGGCCTGGAAAGGAAAGGTATACACAAATACTTGATAAGTGGAAAAAATAAATGTTTGCAATTTGGGTACATACCAATACCTTCCTTCTGTTTATTAATTGTTTAAGTTTTGCTTTTGTTCTATGCAACTAAATCATGTTTATGGTATGCCTGTGTTCTGTTTTTTGCAATTATTTGACATAAATACAATGGTTTTGTTTTTATTTTGTTTGTTTTAGTCTACCTTTCCTCAGATAATGAGAGCACTATCTAAACATGCAATCTTTCAGGAGACAAAGTTGTGTATTATCCATGTCTGCAGCCTTTGAACTTCAGAGAGATGGTTACTTTCTGGCATCTGATAGCTCTCTCCGTTGTGATTCTACTGAAATAAATCACTTCTGTCTTTAATCATGATTCTGTATCTGAACCATTGGAGTCTACAACAAATAGTAATTTCCACATGTGTTGTTTTCAAGGATTTTCTTTGCTCTGCCCCACTTCAGCAAGTACTTTGTTATTTATGGACCATATTTTCTAAAATATAAAGCCATATAACTTTATCCACTTCTCCCTAGTCCCCTTTCTTGCCTTTTGGTTTCCTGATCATTTTAAACCATAAATTGTTAAGAGAGGTTTACTAGGAGTATGAAGACACATGAGCAGAATGCTCACTAAGTAGAAGGAAAGTCAGAACCTTCCCCAGGGTTCTCAGTGGCAAGTTATGGCGAAGGGGTTAAGCTAAGGTGGACCAATGTCAGGAAGTTCCAGTTATACTGTATTTTAGTGAGGACAGAAGACCTCTCACTTGTCAGCAGTCATTTCTGGCTGCTTTTTCCCAACTTCCTATAATACAAAATGTTCCAGGCATGCCATGAAAAACAGAGAGAAAACAACTCAATGTGGAAGCTTTCCAAACATTTGGGGCCTAATGACTAAGACATGATGAGAGAGGTGAGGGACCTGGGTCAAGAAAAGAAAAAGAAACAATATTCCCAAAAAAAGAAAGCATCTAGGGTGGAAAATCATGGGATAAAACCATACTATTGTGTGAGCCACGGGAGGCTGTCTGCTGATCTCTGAGGGCCACACATATTTTGGGGCAGAGGGGAAGGGGAGTATCTTTATTTACAATTCCTTCTAAATTTTCTAAAACTAAATCTATTGATGTAATATTTTCTGTTCTATCCTTGTTTTTAATGGAAAAATAATTTGAGGATTTTGAAGGAAATATGATTTATAATCTTATTCACAGTCCCGGAAATGGCAAGATACTTCTTTGAAATGATTAAATATTTCTCATAATTAAATGCTTTAAAAATCCAACTCCATGGAATCAAAGCTCTTGTATTAAATCATAAAACATCACAATGATAGTTAATTTCCCTGTTTTCAAAACAGTAATTTGTTAGTAGTTACATAAATAAAATGATCACACACCACTCTTGACATACTTTTAATTGTAATTTATTTTGTCTTTTGAATTCCCACAATAACTTACAGAATTGATTGCTTCCTGAAAGGCAAGAGTTTATGTAACAGAACTATTTTTATTCTAACATGCACATTTCAAAGGTGAATCAAGAAAAAAATTGTTTTATTTCTATTATTGTTATTACTATATTTTTAAAGCTTTTTAAACTTCATTTGGAAATTCTGTATTTCTGATGGGCAGAAAATAATCTGATGTACAATGTCCTTTTCACTAAACTACATCTTTTTTATTTTTTTAATGTTGATTTTTAAGAATTTAAGGACAAAGATCCTACCCCTTCCTCAGAGTTGGCCCTAACTCTACCCCTTTCTTTCATGAAAGATGCATGAAAAGTAGATTTTATACTCTTTACTTCCACTCTTACTCAACATTCAGAAAACCAAAATTCCTTGAATGACTACAGGATTGCATTAAACATGTTACCTACCCTGTCTAATGTGTTAATAAATGATAATAATAAATTGCTATAGAGGTTATCAGAGTGGTCATTAGGTCCCTCACTCCTCAATCCACTGATACCTGACTTTCACTCCACCCACTGCATATGAGCTCATGTATTGATCTCAAATATTTTACAATTATAATCTGGTGGTATATTCTTAATCTTCCACTTTTGTGGTTTGCTATAGCACTTGACAAGTAGTAACAATAAGGTTTAGCATTTAAGAGAAGTAGCATTGATTAAAATTTTTATCTCTTTAAAATTCTCTCATGAAAAAGATCGCTGTAATAGTAAGACTTAGTTTTCCAGAATTAAACCAGGTTTTTCACACCTCCATCATTTCTGCCTCATGTGTCCTGTGGCCACTTTATCCTCTGATTGTTCAGGATGTGGCTCCTGCTCATGATTTTCACTCTGTAATGTGAATTCCCATATTTGGTTATTCTTTTTTAGTGTCTGTGCTGTTCTATTTACTTGCATGCTGTTGACACAAATGTCCCCATGTCTTTCTGGCCAATCTCATTGGGTGACTTAAAGATTCATCTTAAATGACTCCTAGACCTACATCTCTTGTCATAGATTCTTTCTTTTGTACAGTCTAAATATGTATGTATTTCCAACTGTCTGTAATTTGTTTCATCCTGAAAGGGTTTACAGTTATTTCAATATTGAATCAAATATTAAAGGTATTTCTTCTACATGTACAAATTTATAATGGATTCCATTCTGTGGATTTGAGAAGGTTAATTAAACTTCCTCCCCTGGTTTTCTCATCACTAGTTGTTTAATTTAAGAAAACATAAAACTCTTCATACTCTGGCCTTTTTTTTTTTGAGATGGAGTCTCGCACAGTCACCCAGGCTGGAGTGTAGTGGCACGATCTCGGCTTACTGCAACCTCCACCTCCCAGGTTCAAGTGATTCTCCTGCCTCAGCCTCCCGAGTAGCTGGGATTACAGGTGCCCACCACCACACTCAGCTAATTTTTTGTATTTTTAGTAGAGACGGGGTTTCACCATGTTGGCCAGGCTGGTCTCAAACTCCTGACCTCATGATTCACCCGCCTTGGCCTCCCAAAGTGCTGGAATTACAGGCTCTGGCCATTCTTAAAGGTCCATTCACTTATAGCTCCCTCAGACTCAATTTTCCCCAGTCTTCCCTTCCTTTTTGTTTCTGGTCTGTCTCCTAGAACAGTAGGCAGGATGGGGAAGAGTTAAGAACAGATATAGAGGTGAACACTGAAGACATTTACATTTTTCTCCTGCCCAGGACTTTCAGTTTAATACCTTTTTGTTACACCTCATTTTAAATGGGAATATATAACACAACTAAAACAGAATCTTGAGTAGAGATTCGAAGTCTTCCTTCATCTGGAATAGAGCTTTAATAGAAAAGTTTCTTGAATGATATGCTCCATTCTGCTGAATACAATTTTTTCTAGCTTAAAGGTAATAAGGAGTAAGAAAGCCACATATGTACAATGTGGAGATATTGACAGGCTGTTCTCAATTTGCGGTAGTGGATACAGGGTAAATACCACAGGTTTTCTAGAAAACTACTGCTAAAAGTCAAAGAAACTTTAAAAAATAAAAATGACTTATTCCATCGGCCAAATGGGAAACACTCTGATATATTTATTATTTGTTTATTTAAAAGCAGTATTTGTCAAATAAGTACTGTATTTCAGGGATATAGAATATCTATAACTTATAGACAAGTGCATTTTAGGGGAAAACTAATCAAATGCTTTATTAATAGGCTATTATTGAGAACTCTCATACTGAAATTTAACCCCAACCCTCACCCCTTTAACTGCCTTTTCTATATTTGGGACACAAACAAAAATCATAAGCCAGAAAGAATAACAGAATACAAACTAGGAGTTTCCTCCTTAGGGTAGCAGATACACACGGAGGACTAAACATCACACGTTTAACTAGAAAGGAGCTGACTAGAAAATCACTCTTAGCTTAAACTCTGAAAACAAGAATTCCAGAGCAATCATTATAACAGCAGGGCACACCAACAGGAATTTGTTTTGAAAAACAGAAGAATGTTCTAGAAATAAAATAGTTTGTGTTCTCAGTCCAAATTACTGGAAAATAAAGATGAGAAATAAATTCAAAAGTTAAAAGAATATATCTAAAAAAGGAAAGCATAAATGAATCATTAAAAAGGAAAGCTACATTTGAGGGCTTAAAGCTGTATTATGAGCAAAAAAAAAAAAAGAACTGGACTATAGAAAATTGAATCAATGATGTGGAGGAAATAGTAAGTCCACTCAGAATGCAGGCTAAAATGTGACCAATGCTGAGATAACAGAGAACAAAGAGAAAGAGAATAAAAAGTCCACACAAATACACTTGAGTTTCCTTAACAAGAAAGCAGAAGCAATGGTTTAGAAGCACTAATCAAAGAAATAATAGAAGAATGTTTTTCTGAGATGAAGAAAAATCAGGAAATTTACCTAATGGTAAATTCACATAAAATGGTCTTTTAAATCAGGTCTTTACATAATAAAGGACTATCGTGTACAAATGGAAAACAAAAATATTCAAAACTTCTGTTGCAGGATGTAGCTATAGCTATTGCTTCAAAATATACAGTCCCCAAATACCAGCAGCATACAACAATAAGAATTTTTTTCTCACAGATCTGCACATCCACCAGTAAAGCTCTGTGATCTCAGCTGGGTTCACTCACATGTCTGAGAGTCAGCTGGATTTAGCAGGGTAGCTCTGCTTCACTCCACAGGCCTACCTTTCTCAGGTGTGCTCCACATCTGATTCTGAGACCCAGGCTGAAGGGCAGCAGCCTCCTGGGACAGCCCTTCTCTTAACAACAGTGAAAACACAAAGGGCAGGTCAAAGCAAGCAAGCACAGAAGTCACTGCTTGCACCACACTTCTTAACATTCTACCCACATGCCTGAGCTCCTTCAAGGACATTTTATATACGTATCAGCACTATCCAGTGAAGTCAATGAGACCTGCCATTTCTCATAGGAACTCTAGTTTAAAAAAAAAATTTGAGCCTTATTCATAACTAGAAGAGAATGCCTATGCTCTTTGCCAAAATTTAAAAAAAAACACTAATTCATATATTTGTATATGCATTAAACAACTCTATCAAGTTAATACTTGTAGTTTCTATTATCCTATTTCTAAATAAAATGTAATGCATAAAGTTATTTGCAAAGGAGATAGTTTGAATTTTGTCCTCACTGAACAAAGAGGCAAAACTTAGTTCTGTTCTTCCTTTTCCCAATGTATTCTCTCTCCTTTTCCTCCACATTTATCTCTAAATATAAAAGTATGCAGTTTTACTTTAGTAAGATTTAGAATTATATCGCCTCTATGACTCACCACTCATGTCTAGCAGAAGATACACAATTTTGGTTAAATCGCTCCCAAAGTAATAAGCCTAAAGTCTTCTTTTCTGGCTTTCAGGAAGCCTAGAGAGAGCTGACCTGCTAATGAAATGACATTTGTGTAACAATCCCTGGGTCTCTTAGGAGTGTTTCCAATAAATGAAATTCAATGGCATTACAAAATGAAAAGTGCTATCACAAGAAAGGATGTTGGGAATTCCAGATGGTGTGTGTGCGTGTGCATGTGTGTGTACTGCATTTGCATAGATAATTGTTGGAGTTTGATACACAGTTTTACATCTTTTAAAAAGTAATAATGTACAGAAATTACAAGTCAGAAGAGGAGATGAAGGAAAATAGACACTTAGACACTTTCCTGTACCGTTAGTAGACATTTCAAAGGATGCATGCAAACATTCTAGGGAAAAATATGACAATGCTTAGTGAACATTAGTATGAATTGTTTTTACCTGATAAGGAGTTTAAAAATTTTAAACTACATGCAGTTTACAGAAGGTTGAATTTTACTGGCCAGATTAAAATGCATAATATCAAACGGGCAAAATTATTATATTCTAAAATAAGAATATTAATCCCAATAGCTCCAGTTACAGTAGACACTCTTTATATACATAACTCTATAGTAGGAATAAGTGTATGCAGGTAAAACAAATAACACTGGAAGCCAAGAAAGAGATTCTTTTATAGACTCTGAATTGGAAACAGTATTAAGGTAGAAAATAAGATTGTAGGCGACAGGGCTTGGACAGTAAATCAAGGTAATTTACTGACCTTGAATGTACAAAAGCACTTTGAATGTGATACATTCTAGTCAGGGTCAAAATTCTCATTGATCTATACTGCCTCACCTGTTCTGCTAGACACTCTGAAATAGTTACAAACACATTTTTACATGTGCCAAGCTGATTACAGATGAGTGAAACCAAATTGGATGCTATTGCAAGAACATAGTCCCTTTTCAAAGATACAGCTGCTACTTGGAAACAGTGTTTTTGTTGCCATAAAGGAGTAAAGACCCAGCGGGCTAGGTTTTGAGTTTTTCAAGAAAATATAGAAGAAACAATATTTGCCTTGAATTTCCTGATTTTTTAATGTATTTTATTTTACTTGGGAATTCAGGAACACAAACTCAATTTAGTAATATTACTCAGTATATGATAAACGATTCTAGTCAATTCTATAAGACCCAGTTCTTTTTTATAAATTTCATATTTATATTTTATTAGATTTCATTTTAATAAAATTTAAGTATTTCATTTTATTTTTCCCTTCATCATCTTCTGGGTACATACACCTTTCTATTCCTTATGTACCTCTCTAATGTTTTGGATATATAGCTGTGGTGTATATTGTTATAAAATACATGAATATTTACCAAATAGGCAATGTACTTTTGTGTATTTTTTCAAATTTACTTTAAATGGTAATAAGCTATTAATAATCTTTAGCAAAGTCAACATTATATTTTTAATCTACATTAGTAGACCTTTGAAGAATCCTATATGTCTTAACCACTTAATATTTCTACTGGTACTGTCATGGACTACCTTGACAAAATATATGTCCTCCCAAAAATATGTGTTGAAATTTTACCCTCCAGAACCTTTGAATGTGACTGTATTTGGAAGTAGGGTTATTACAGACTTAATTAAATTAAGGCAAGATCATTAAGATGGGCCCTAATCCAATATGTTTGATATCTTTTATAAAAGGGGGAAATTTGGGCACAAAGACAGAGGAGAACACCACAGGAAGAGAAAGGGAGAGACTGGGGTGACACATCTATAAGCCAAATGCCAAAGATGGCTGGCAAATCACCAAAGCTGGAAGAGAGGCATGGAACAGATTCTCCCTCACAGCCCTCAGAAGGAATCAACCTCATTGACACTTTGATTTCAGACTTCATGGAATGGGTTCAAAGCAACCAGAGTTGCTACTTTCCAACCCAAAAACAAAAATTAAGAAAACGAGTAAAGAAGAAGTAAAGCAATTGAAACAGAAAGAAAGAGAAAATCATGAGGGAGGGAAGGTAGGAGCATGAGAGAACAAGAGTTACTGCCACGTTGGTGTATTTTGTTCAGTACTTCATCGATGCCATGCCCGAACAACTGAAAGAGGTGGCAGTTCTGCGCTCCCTGGTCCATCAAGAGATTCAATGATCTTTAGCGTGTCTCACTTATTAATAAACATTCATTTTCTTTAAATAAAGAAAAACACTTATTTGATTTCCTGATTTCTCCTGCAGGTCATTTCAATATCAGAGTAAAGGGCAACGATGTGTGGTAATGGCTGAAAACAGGAAGTCCTCCACAATCATGAGGATGAGATGTCAGTTCATTTGAAAAGAAAGGTGAGTACATTTTCTTCTTCCTCCTCCTTCTCCTCTCCTCCCCCTCCTCTCACTCCCCCTCCTCCTCTTTTATGTCTTTAATTTATGAGACCAGAGAAGGAAGGGACTATGGCGTAGTGAAATTGAATTCTGAGTTAGGACAGGATTTGATTACTAATTAGCCATGTCAACTTGAGTATATTATTTCACCTCTTGGGTTTCATTTTTTGTAGTTGTTCAAAAAATGAAGGGATTGGATTTACAAAATCACACCTACCCCTATGACCCTGAAAATGGGATATTTGAAATATTATTTCATATTTAAGGAAGAGATGGGAAGTCTAAGCAATCCTTATGATCTTGGCTTCTTATTCTGCAAGGTCACCATGGCCCAGGTCTCTGATTTCTGGACCAAAGCCTTGTAAAATAGAAATACTGTGGCTTTTTCATCCTCAGTAACAGTCAAATAGGAACAAAAATTCCTATTTTATTTTTTATGGTTTTGAGAGAGAGTCTCACTGTGTCATCCAGACTGGAGTTCAGTGGTGCGATCGCAGCTCACTTCAGCCTCTGCCTCCTGGGTTCAAGCAATTCTAGTGCCTCAGCCTCCCAAGTGGCTGGGACTACAGTTGTGTACCACCATGCCCAGCTAATTTTTGTAAAAAATTCTTAGCTTTATTCTTAAATTTTCCATGTTTTGGGGGACATGCTCTATATTTTCCTCAGACTCTGAAAGATTTTTTTAATGTGCAAAAGTTGCAGTTCCTTTTCTACAGTTTCTTTTAAAATGTGGATCAGTAGTCTCATTGTTTAGAATAAGAGGTGGCCTGGATTTCAGTAGAAATTACATGTCTTTTTAGATATGCAAAAGTTCCACTAAGTGTATGAAGATTTAAAGGGATGTATGACAGTTTAAAAACTGTTTCCTATGCTGTGTTGGTGGCTAGGTATTAAGATGGTTAATAACAATTTAGCTCTCCAAAGATTCTGCATCACAGGTGTTAAAGAGGAAAGGAAACAAACACCCTAGATCTTGTATTCTTGATAATGATTTGCAATATTGTTTTTAGTATCACTGCAAACCTCTGTAAGTATGATTTTAAAAAGTACTTCTTTCGGTTGGAATTATTTCTCTGCATTGGCTTGTCTTCCTGGGTTTCATTAGCCGCACCCATTGTACTTTCTTCCTTACCACTGTTTATCTCAAACTCTTGAGATTAAAGTGCAGGCTCAGGAGGGAGCGAGGAGCTTCAGAACTCTCACGGACTTCCAGAACAGTGTAGCTGCCTTATGGAAAAGTGGCCACACTGTTTTCTACAGTGGTCCCTGCTCCTGCTGCTCTTCACTGGGCAGAGCACAGCCACCCTGGCCCTGCCTGAACATTTTAGTCAGTGTTGGCTGTGTGCTTCTCTGGGGAGGAAATCCCAGAGACAACCCACCGCCCCTCTGCCATTGCAGCTGCAGCAATACCGCCCTTACTGCCCTTGGGCTGCAGAAGGAACAAAGGGACCTGGTCACTTCCCTGATGCCTCCAGCACACAGCAGGGGATATATGGAAAGAATTTCAGTCTCTCTTCCCTGTGAGCTCCCACCTGCTACTCTTCACCAGGCAGGGCTCCTGGTTTGGGCCCACAGTGCAGGCACCTCACACTCAGCTGAACATTTCCACTGGCTGCTGTCTGTGTTTCTGTGGGGTGGAGCTCCTAGAGGCGACTGAAACTCCATCTGCAACTGCCACTGCAGTGATACTGCCCTTGCTGTCTGTGGACTGGGGAAGGAATAAAGATCGTGAGTGCTTTATTCACACGCCAGCATGCCCCAGCCACCCTACGGAAAACAGGCCAGTGTATCTTCCCTGCATGCCCCTGATGCCCCACTCCTCACCAGGCAGGGCCCGCTGGCTTGGGCTCACAACGCAGCCACCACACCCTGGGCTGATTCTTCCAATTGGCAGTAGCTCTAAGTTTCTCTGGAGTGGAGCCCCAAGGGACAGGCAAAATGTCCACTCCCACTCCCATTGCCACTGACAAAGTTCCTGCGCCTGCCGCCCCCAAGCTGTGGAGCGAACACAAAGCCTGAGCTTGCCCCAGGGCTGCGGTGCACAGCCCAAGAGTGCTAAGCTGAGATCTGCAGCCAGCACTCAAGTGGGAGAGGAGCTGGCATTCTCAGGGTACTGAGAGGGAGCATGGCTCCAAATGCGAGGAAATACAGAGGAGCCATGTGGCTGAGCAAGAGCCCACTCACAGGCCATTTAAGAGCCATCTGTGAGTTTGCAGCCCAAACTTTAAAATAAAAAATACTTTGTTAGTATACTCCCCCGTAAAACCATGGATGGAAACTTAGCCACAAATAAAGACTTTGCACACCACTTTGGCCCTCTGAAAACATCCAGAAATGAAGTCAACTGACTGTACTCAAATTACATCACAGTTAAAGGATCAGCCCACACAAATGAGAAAGAACCAGCACAAGAATAATGGCAACTCTAAAAGCCAAACTGTCTCCATATCTCCAAATGACCACACTAGCTCCCCAGCAATGGTTCCTAACCAGAAGGAAATGGCTGAAGTGACAGACATAGGAGTCAGAATCTGGGTGGCAACAAAGAGCATTGAGTGAGATGAAGGAGAAAGTTGAAACCCATCCCAAGGAATCTAAGGAGTGAGTAAAATGATTCAAGAGATGACAGACAAAAAAGCCATTTGAAGAAGAACCAAGCCTATCTGGTAGAGCTAAAAAATCTCACGGTAAGAATTTCATAGCACAATCAGAAGTTTTAACAGCAGAATAGACACAGCTGAGGAAAGAATCTCAGAGCTTGAATACCATTTTTCAAATTAAAGTTGTCAGACAAAAATAAAGAACAAAGAAGTGGCCAGGCACGGGGGCTCACGCCTGTAATCCCAGCACTTTGGCAGGCCGAGGTGGGTGAATCACGAGGTCAAGGGATCGAGACCATCCTGGCCAACATGGTGAAACCCCATCTCTACTAAAAATACAAAAAAAAATTAGCGGGACGTTGTGGCACCATGCCTGTAGTCCCAGCTACTTGGGAGGCTGAGGCAGGAGAATCACTTGAACCCGGGAGGTGGAGGTTGCAGTTAGCTGAGATCGTGCCACTATACTCCAGCCTGGTGACAGAGTGAGACTCTGTCTAAAAAAAAAATAAATAAAATAAAAAAGAAATGTAAAAAATGAACAAAGCCTCTGAGAAATATGGGGTTATGTAAAGAGACCAAATCTATGACTCATTGGTGTCTCTGAAGGGGAGAGAGAGTGAGCAACTTGGAAAACATATTTGAGGATATTGTCCATGAAAATTTCCCCAATATCACTAAAGAGGTCAACATACAAACACAGGAAATTCAGAGAACCTCAATGAGATAGTGTAAAAGACAACCGTCCTTAAGATACATATTCGAGGATATAGTTTCATTTATGTCATGAATCTCATTTATCGATTTGTGTATGTTGAACCAACCTTGAATCCCAGGAATAAAACCTACTTTATTGTGGTGGATTCACTTTTTGATGTACTACTGAATTCAGTTTGCTAGTATTTTATTGAGGATTTTTGCATCTGTGCTCATCAAGGATATTGGTTTGAAGTTTTCTTTGTTGTTGTGTCTCTACCAAGCTTTAGCATCAGAATGATGCTGGTGACCTCATAAAATGAGTTAGTTCTTCCTCTTCAGTTTTTTGGAATTGTTTCAGTAGTCTTGGTCCAAGCACTTCTTTATATGGCTGGTAGAATTTACATGTGAATTTGTCTGGTCCAAGGCTTTTTCTGGTTGGTAGGTTTTTTTTACTGATTCTGAAACTCAGTTCCTTTTTATTTATGTATTTATTTTTGAGACAGAGTCTTGCTCTGTCGCCCATTCTGGAGTGCAGTGGCATGGTCTCGGTTCACTGAAACTTCCACCTCCCATGTTCAAGCGATTCTCCTGCCTCAGCCACCCAAGTAGCTGAAATTACAGATTGCACCACCACACCCAGCTAATTTTTTGTATTTTTGGTAGAGACGAGGTTCACCATCTTGGCCAGGCTGGTCTGAAACTCAGTTTTATGTGCTCCTGAAAAGAATGTGTCTTCTACAGTTGTTGGGTGGGGTGTTCTCTCAAGGTCATTTAGGTGAAGTTGGTTGCTGGTGTTCTTCTGTATCCTTACTGATTGTCTGTCTCCTCCTTCTGTATCCTTACTGATTGTCTGTCTTCTCCTTTATTGACTCCCAAGGGTGAATGGTGATGTGTCCAACTTTAACTGTAGATTAGTCTGTTTCTCTTTTAGATCATAACTCTGTTTTGTATATTTTGAACCCTATTGTTAGGCACATGTGTATTTAGGATTGTTATGTCTTCTTGATGAAAGGACCCCTTTATCATTATGTAATGTTTCTTCTTATCTCTGGGAACATTCCTTGTTCTGAAGTTCTGAACTCTGTTTATGGTGATATGAATACAGCCTTCACAGCTCTATTTTCACTAGTATTTGTTAGATATATCTTTTTCTCAGCTTTTAAATTGAGATGCTCAGACCATTTGCATTAAAGTAATTGCTAATAGGGTTGAATTTACATCTACCATCAAGTTACTTATTTCTCTTTGTCCCATTTAAACTTTGTTCCTTTTTTCATCTTTTTCTGCCTCATTTGGGTTAAGTGTTTTTATGATTGCCTTTTATCTCCACCATTTACTTATGAGTTAAATTAATATTTAACGGTTTTAATATTTTCCTCAATGTTTACAATATACATCTTTGATGTTTCACATTCCACCTTGAAATGATACTATTCCACCTTGAAATGATACTATTCTATAAGAACCTTACATCCTTGTGCTTCTAGTTTCTCCCTCCCAAAATGTCGTGCTATTGTTGTCTCTAACAGAGATCTATAACACCCACTTTGTTATAGATCTCACAATACATTAATTGTATGACCATTAACTGAATGGTCAGTTGCATTTTAAAGTGATTATGAATAAACATATTTTAAATATTTCCTTCTTAATTTATTTTACCATTTCTGGTGCTCCTCATCTTTTGGGGTAGATCTCAATTTCCATCTGTTGTCAGATTCTTTCTGTGAAAAACAACCTTTAGCATTTCTTGTAGCACAGATCTGCTGCTGCTGAAGTTTCAACTTTTGCATGTCAGAAGAAGTCTTTATTTTGCCTTCAGTTTTTAAAGTAATTTTGCTGAATATAGATACTAGGTTGAGAGTTTCATTCCTTGCTTTAACAATGATATTCCATTATCTTCTGTTTTAAATGGTTTCTGACTAGAAATCTGGTATTTCTTCCTATGTATTCAACAGTTCCTTTTTCTGACTGTCTTTAAGATTTTCTTATCTTTGATTTTCAACAGTTTGACTCTGATGTGTTTATTACTAATTTTTGTTTTTATTCCGCTTGAGGTTTACTGAGCTCCTTGGATTTGTAGATTGTTGATTTTCATTGTCTTTGTAAAATTCATAGCCATTATCTGTTCAAATGTTTCTTTTTCCACTTCTCTCTGTATTTTCCTTTTTGGACTCTAAGTACCCCAGTGTTAGAACATCCATGTTGTTTCATTATTCCTATAAGCTTGTTCTGCTTTTTTTTTCAGTAACTATTTTTCTTTCTTTGTGTGTCGGTTTGGATGAGTTCTAGTAACATATGTACAAGTTTATGGATTATTTTGTCAGTTGTATCTAGTTGGCTCCTCAGCCCATTGAGTGAATTCTTCATCTTTGATATTACAATTTTCTTCCTAGCATTTTCATGTTACTCTTTTCTATAGTTTCCATCTCTTCGCTGAAATTCTCTACCTATCCATGCATACTGTCCACTGTTACCACAAAATCCTTTAACATATTAACGTAAGTATTGTACAATTTCAATCTGATAGTTGTCAGATGGGGTCTTCTCTGAGTCTGGGTCTCTTGATTGCTTTATTATTCAACAGTGCCTTTTTCCCCCCTTGGATTTTTGGTATGCCTTGTCATTCTTTAATCAATCACTAGACATTATAAATGGAAGAACAGTAGAGATTGCAGTAAGTATTATTTATACTTTGATATGGGCACCCTTCTTCTCTTGCAAATATACCTTGTGGGTAATTGAGTCAATGTAGTCACTGGTTGAGCTGAATTTGGGATTTGGGTTTGCTACTTTTATCTTAAGTGCACCAAGGGTTTAAATTCCTCTAGTGATGGGCTACTATTAATATATTTTGCTTAGAGTGGGGCCTGGGATGTTGAGGAGTTTTCTCAGTGTTCCTAATCGATTCTCAGATTTCAGCAGTCACTGCATGCCTCCACTGCAGAGGAGATAGCTTCATACACATAAACTAACCCTACAGATACTCTGCTGTTTCTTGTTACTGAATGCCCAGCTTTTGGTGGATGAAGGCAAATGCACTATCTCATGGAACAACTTCAGTCTTAGGCAAGCTGTGTACAAGTAGGCATTGAAAGGAGAGATTTTTCACTGTTCTTGCCCCTCCTTCTCATGGAACTTGTATCTGTGGTGAGTTTAAAGAGGAAGAGTAGTAGACTTCTGCTTTGCTGCAATGCAAAATGCTGGGCACTAGAAAATTCCCCATCTCTCCACCAAGAGAATAAGATTTGGGCCTCTACCCATTCTTGAGAAGCAAAGGGTGGTTGCCTGCAGTCTTAGAGGCAGGACCATTTCCTGATCTATCCTCCAGAAGCTGAAAGAATTTGGTCTTGTAGGAGCAGTGATATAGAAAAATTTGCAAGGGTTTCATGTCTGCCCCTCAAGACAGCCAATCACCACCTACAGCCTGCACAGCCTGATACATGGCACTCTGGTCTCCTGCCTTGTTCTCATGAACACCCAGAAGAGGTCTATGCAAAAGAGCATGTGCATGAGAGCCACTGCGACTGATAGGCACTCTCATCTGTTTTATGGTGTCCAGGTTTTAAAGAAAATCTCTCTAAGAACTCCTTAAGCTTCTAGAATGCTATGAATCTATTGTTTTGTTTTTTATTGGCATGTCCATCTACCTGCTAATATAGAACAGAGCATAGTTGGCATTCTCAGAGAAGACTGTCCTGTTTCTGTCACAGATTTCTTTCCATGCTTCTCTGTTCTCGAAATTACCCAGCTTGATTTCTTCTTTTTGAATTTCAGCACCGACGGAGCAAAGCCGCAGGGTCCAGGACTGCTACCATGGTGATGGATTGAGGATCATTTTCCACCACTGTCACAGGAAGGACATATCAGTCTTGGTCCTCTGTGACACCACACCAGCATCAGAGGACCACAGAATACTACCCAAATGGGTATATCTTCAAGTTTTACCCTAAGAGAAACAGCCACCCACTTACATTTCTCTTGGAAGAGCCATGCTTCCAGCTAACATTTTAAGACCAAATTTCTCTATGACCTGGGGTGTTGGACAGAATGTCTCAGGCTTCTTTCTTTGGGCACAGGGTCTGAGAGGAGAGAAATCTCAAGCTGGCTTTCTTTCCTAATAGTTTACAGAAGCAGGAGGCTGGTGAGGTCCCATGAACAGAAAGCTCAGGAGAACACATGACTACGTGCTTAGAAATAGTACCATTCCACAATGCCCACTAAAGACCAATGTGATCATTCAACCAGGGAATTCTGTCATTCTAATCTCCAAGCCCTGAAGTGAAGGTTGTGTTTGCCATTCTCATCTTGGGTCCCAAGTAAAGGATATCTATATTGACATCCAGATCTTCCAATCAGTTTCTCCTCTAACCTGTACAAACACACTGGGTCCTGAGCACAAGGTGTCTGAAGAGCTGTGTGTTGCCAGGACTTGAGGAGCAAAAGTAGGAAGGCTGCTGAGAGTTAGGAAATATAGAGATTCTGAAGAGTTACACATGCAGGAAGATGGACAGAAACCCATTTCTGACCATGCCAGGCTTTCTGCCATGAAGGATTAACAAATACATGGGAAAAGTGTTTTTACAGGTTGGACAATAGACATGATAGGCCTAAGAGAATTGAGAAAGGGAATCAAAGGAGATCAACCCCATCATTAGCCTGGCATTCTTCCTGGAGACCCTTGTTGGACGGAAGGGCAAGAAGATGGAGCCCAAGCCGACCATAGCAGTCTCGCTGAACTGAGGAGAGAGACTGAAGTTTGTGATGCCTCAGGCAGCTGAGATGTTCTAGACTGGCTAAGATTGAGAAGGGATTTATGGAGAAAGGAGATCCAGGAATATGTATAGAAGTCTCCTCAAGGCTTTGGCTAAATAGAAAGCTGCGTATGCACAGGGAGAAGTTCCACAAAGAAAGGAGGATAAAGGACAGCTACTGGGGAAACAACAACTGCAGGGGAACTGTGAGCTCAATGGAGATGCCAGAGCTCACATAGCACTGGGGGATATTTGAGTTCTGATCACTCTGAGAGAGACACCTCAATGAACATCTTGGGCATTCATTAGAAACCAAAGAAAGCCATATTTTGGGAGTAGGATCATTGTATTCCTAGAGTAAAGGCAACTCCAGAAACACTCAAGCAAACTTTTTTCCAAGCAACTATAAAAGGATCCAAATGATCTCCAAGTAAATTAACTGCCTTCCAGAAGAAAACTCAACCCTCCTTAGAGTTAAGGAACAAAGTCTAGTTGCTCAGTTATGTGGCTTCTTCTACAATGTGTGACCTCAATTAAAGATTTACTAGACACACAGGAAGAATTTAGTGTGATCCATAACCAGGAGAAAAATTACTCAACACAAACAGACCCAGCGATGATAGAAATGACGGCATTGGCAAGAATATTTAAAATGTACCTATGAGAACTGTGTTCAGGGATGTAAGGAAAACTTGACCATGAGAGAAACAATTGCAGAATACCAAGAGAAAGAAAAAGAATTAAAGAGCCAAATAGAAATTAAAGAACTGAGAAAAGGCAATCTGTAATGAAGAACTCACTGGATGGCCTTATCATCACCTTAGACATTACAATAGTAAAAGTGAACTAGAAAATAATTCAATAGAAACTAGACAAACCACAGGAAAGACACACACACACACTCTCTCTCTCACACACACACACACACACACAAAGACTGAACCAACTAATCAACAGAGCCTCAACGACATCTATGAAAACATCCAAACATTTCATATACATGTTAAGCATGTCACAGAAGGAGAGGAAAGAGATACTGTGACAGAAATTATACTTGAAGCCATGATGGCTGACAACTTTTCAAATATCCAGAAAACAAGAAACTGTCACAGAGTCAAGAAGCTCAATGACTCAGATATAGAATTCTAAAGAGGAAAACTCTGTGCTCTACTGGGGTACATCATAGTTAAATTGTCCCAGTTCAAAGCTAAGAAGAAAAATCATTTCTAGAAGCCAGAGGAATGAAAGAGCCTTTAATGTAGAGGAGCAGTGACAGAAAAAGGCTGATGCCATCTCATCAGCAACAATGCAAGTCAGAAGCCATGGAATCACATCTTTAAAATGACAAAAGAGAAACAGAAGATCAACCTAGAACACTATGTCCAGAAAAAAAAAATCCCTTGAAAATGAATTTATACAAAGGAATATTCTGTACCTCCCCAAAACAAACAAACAAAAATCTAAAAGCCCGTCTGATTGGCAGGTTCCCATAAGAAAACATATTAAGGGCCAGGTGCATTGGCTCATGCCTGTAATCCTAGCACTTTGGGAGGCCAAGGCAGGTAGATCCCTTAAGGTCAGGAGTTCAAGACCAGCCTGGCCAACAGGGCAAAACCCAATCTCTACTAAAAACAAAAAAATTAGCTGGGTGTGGTGGCGCATGCCTGTAATCCCAGCTACTTGGGAGGCTGAGGCAGGAGAATCGCTTAAACCCTGGAGGCAGAGGTTGCAGTGAGCCAAGATCACACCACTGTACTCCAGCATGGGCAACAAAGCGAGACTCCCTTTCAACAGAAAAAAAGAAGAAAAAGGTGTTAAAGTCAGGCGCGATAGCTCATGCCTGTAATCCTAGCATTTTGAGAGGTCGAGGTGGGCGGATCGCCTGAGGTCAGGAGTTCCAGACCAGCCTGGCCAGCCTGGTGGAACCCCATCTCTACTAAAAATACAAAAAATTAGTCAGGCGTGGTGACACATGCCTGTAATCCCAGCTACCCAGGAGGCTGAGGCAGGAGAATCACTGGAACCCGGGAGGCAGAGGCTACAGTGAGCTGAAATCGCAGCACTGCACTCCAGCCTGGGTGACAGAGCGAGACTCTGTTTCAAAAAAGAAAAAAAAAAAGAAAAAGTGTTAAAGAAAGCTATTTAGGTAGAAGGAAAATAATACCAGGTAAAAACCTTAATCCATACTATGTAAAGAAGAAGCCTGGAAATCGCAAATGTCAAGTTCAATGTAAAAGATGATATTCATCTAATTTATTAATATCTTTGACAGATCGACTCATTGAAGCAAAATGATAGCAATGTATTTTTTTAACATATGTAAAGGTAAAAGTTTGAAAACAGTAGCATCAATAATGTTGGGAATCCATGGAACTATACGGTTGTATGTTTGTGATGTTATCCATGATGTTAGGTAATATTAATGTGTGGTTGAATGCAGTAGGTCCGAGAGGGATATTGTGAGTCCTAGAGCCACCACCAGCATTAAAACATAGAGGAATAGATAACAATTAGACTATTCCATTATCCAAAAGAAGGAACGAAAGGAAGAGTACAGAATAAAGAAGATGAGGTCCAGGCAGAAAATGCATAGCATCCTGACCCACTGAAACTCAGCCCCTTCCTAAGTGAATTCCATGAAAAAGGCTGACACACTGCATATGAAAGGCAGAGATAGTTGAGTAGAGTGAAAAGCAAAGCCCGCTGAGGTTCTTTTACAATCAGAGCCCTTTAAATGGAAAAGCTGGATGGAAAACCAAAGTATGGAAACACTATACCTGGAACACGTGAAGCAGAGGAAAGCTGGAGTGGCAATGTCAAGATCAGACAAAGGAGATTTCAGGACAAGAAATAAGACCAAGATCAGAAGGACATTTCATGAGTGAAAAGGGTTCATCAATGAAGACGTACCAAGGCTAAATGTGTTGTACCCGAATAAAAGCCCATCTGATATATGAAGCAATGACTGACAGAACTCAAGAGAGAAATAGATAAGCCAATAATCGGAGTTAGAGGTGTCCTTGCTTCTCTTTCACTGTAGTTATAAATCTTCCCCAAACACAATAGACTAGAAAAAATATGCAAAAAATCAGGCAAAATTCTATTATCCCCCCCACAAAATGTTGACCTACTAAACACTATGCCAAACTGCAGAATACACATTCAAGTGTGCATGGAGCATTCGCTGAGGTATACCCTACATGTGGCCTTTCAGCAAGTCTCCATAGATTTAAACGAATTAAAGAGTGTGTTTTCTGAACACAACAGAATGAAGTAATGTATGAATAAGGAAAAGTTTGCCGACTTCTCAAAGAATTGGACGTGAAAAGGCACATTTCAAAATATTCGTTGAGACATAGAAGAAATCACCAAGGAATTTAGAAAAGCTGTGAAATGGATAAGAAAAGAACACAATCTATCCAAACTTGTAGGATGCAATGAATGTTTTTAGGGTTTTCTGTAATGTTAGATGCTCTTAGGAGAAAACAGACATGTAAAAATCAATGATTTCAGACTGCAGTTCTCAAAGTGTGGTCTGGAGAAACCTGAGGACCCTTGAGATACCTTCAGAGAGAGTCAATAAGGCTAAAACACTTTACATTGAGAAAACAAAGATTTATTGGCCCTTTTCACTTTCATATTCTGGCAGTGGTACAGTGGAGTTTTCTAGTGGCTCCATAATATGCAATGGCATCATCTCTCTGATGGCTAAGAAAATGGGTGATTATCAGTTTTTTGTGTTAAAGAATTTCCAGTTTTGGTTTCTTTCTTTCTTTTTCTTTCTTTCTTTTTTTTTTTTGAGACAGAGTCTCACTCTGTTGCCCAGGCTGGAGTGCAGTGGCATGATCTCAGCTCAATGCAGCCTCCGCCTCCCCAGTTCAAGCGATTTTCCTGCCTCAGCCTCCGAGTAGCTGGTACTACAGGCACGTGCCACCATGCCTGGCTAATTTTCTGTATTTTTAGTAGAGATGGGGTTTCACCATGTTAGCCAGGATAGTCTGCATCTCCTGACCTCATGATCCACCCGCCTCAGCCTCCCAAAGTGCTGGGATTACAGGCATGAGCCACCACACCCAGCCCAGTTTTGGTTTCTTTTTTTTTTTTTTTTTTAGAGACGGAGTCTCGCTCTGTCGCCCAGGCTGGAGTGCAGTGGCATGATCTCGGCTCATTGCAAGCTCTGCCTCCCGGGTTCATGCCATTCTCCTGCCTCAGCCTCTCGAGTAGCTGGGACTACAGGTGCCCACCACTGTGCCCGGCTAATTTTTTGTATTTTTAGTAGAGACCCAATTTCACTGTGTTAGCCAGGATGTTCTCGATCTCCTGACCTCATGATCCACCCACCTCAGCCTCCCAAAGTGCTGGGGTTACAGGTGTGAGCCACCACATCCAGCCCCAGTTTTGGTTTCTAATGCAATAAATACTCGTCATGTATATTGAAAAATGAAAGCTCCTTAGGATCCCCGATACTTTGTAAAAGTCTCAAGGGGTCCTGTGAGCAAACACTTGACAGTTGTTGATCTAAGATCACAGCTTAAGTTTCTAGACAAGGAAAAGCAAATAAGATTCAAGGAAAGTGAATGGAAGGAAATAATCCAAACTAATGACATCCAGTGGACAAGAAAATAGACCATCAAGGGAGTAAATCCATGAAACAGAAAGTTGGTTCTTTGAAAAGATCCATATGATTGTCCAAAATCTGGCTAAATAGATGACAGACCCAGGAGGGAGCACAACCATCGCCATTAGGAGTAATGGGGGAGGCACCATTGCTGTAGCATCCTCCAGGTCTGAAAGCTGAGAAGATATTGAGAACAACTGTATGTTATCAACTCAAGAACATAGATAATATGGACCGATTCCTTAGGAGAACAACAAATCAGCAAACTACATGCCTAATAGATCACATAGTCCTGTAGAGAGACACAGAGAGCCAGAAGGAGGTACATTTGTATATGCATAAAACAATCTACAAGACACACCTCAAAGTCTTTCTCGGTTAATCTGGAGGAACGTATTTGGCAGAAGGTGGAAAGAGGGTATTCTGATCCTTTCTTTTACACACTGATGTTCCCTCTCAGTTTTCTTCTGGAGCATAGACGACTTTGGATGTGTTATAATAAGAATGATAATCTGTCTTTGAAATGTTCACAGTTGTTTTGAAGTTGAGGATTGTTTGTGCATGTTATGGGACCTTTAGTAAGAATATTTCAAAGTCGCTTGTTAACATTTTGTTACAGCAAAACATAGAGGGTGCCAGATGCCCTTGTATCTTCTCCAATCTCTTGTGACCTGTATTGTTTTGGAATTTGCAGCAGCCTGACCAGGAACAACTGCAAGAATCCAGATGCTGAGATTCGCCCTTGGAGTTACACCATGGGTCCCAGTGTCAGGTGGGAGTACTGCAGCCTGATGCAATGCCTGGTGACAGAATCAAGTGTCCTCATGACTCCCACTGTGGTCCTGATTCCAAGCACAGAGACTCCTTTTGAACCAGGTAAGAAGTATGTGGCCAGACAACCACACCCTCGGACATTGGGATGAAAAAAGTTGCAAAATCTTAGTGATACAGAAGACTTCCAAGCTGCACGGGAAGTCGAATGTGTACTCAGGGTCAGCCAATGGGAAGGAAGCCTCAGCGCCTTCTCTGGGAGAACCAGAGCTGTGATGTTTGGCACCCCGTGAGAGGGTGGTGTCATTAGGAAGCATGCAGACCCTCCAGGGCGCTGGACTTACAACTCCCCTGGTTATTCAACAGATCATTTCAGTGTCCTAGCCAAAATGGATATTCTAACCTCCTGCCAAATTTGTGATGATTAACCAAGCCCATCATAAGCCGTTCCTGGCATTTCTTCAACTGGGAAGCATTCGTTGCAATCTTCAGCTTTGCCGATTCGGAGGAATGCAGTTTCTGAGCCTGTCATCCTTGAGAAACCTAACACTACCTCCTTAGTTCCTCATTGTCTTGGGTCTACATAGTAGTGCATACCCAGCAAATGCTCCACCTTCTTAGCCTGCCTCCGTCTTAGGCAGGCCCTGCACACCTAGGCTTTCAGGGGAGGAATTTCTCAGTATTCTTGCCCCTTCTTTTCACAGAAGTTGTATCTGTGTTAGTCTTTGAGAAGAAAAGTAGTGGACATCTGCTTTGTTGCAATGCAGGATCCTGGGCCCAAGATTCCCTGTCTCTCCTCCAAGGGAATAAAATTTGGGCCTGTACTTCTCACTGAGAGACAATGTGTGTTTGCCTGCAAGTCCTAGATGCAGGACCATTTCCTGCCCCATCCCCCAGAAGCTGAAGGCTTTGGCTTTGGAGGAGCAGTGGTCTAGGCAAGTAGGCCAGGGTTTCATGTCTGCCCCCCACTGACAGCCAGTCTCACCACCTACAGCCTGTACAGCCTGATGCGTGCCACACTGGTCTCCTGCCTTTTTCTCATGAACACCCAGAGGAGGTCTATGCAAAAGAGCATGCACTTGAGTGCAATTTTGAATTATAAGTACTCTAATATGTTTTTCATTCCCTGATTTTAATTGAAATATTTATGACAACTTACTAAATTTCTAGAATCCTTTGAATCTATTGGTTTTTTTATTTTACATTTTGATTTGTGTGCTAATATAGAAGCGTGAAAAGTGCTAATCCTCAGATTATTCTGCTTCATGTGTCATAAATTTTTTCACATTTCTTTTTTTGTAGACAATACTGAGCTTGATTTCTTCTTTTTAAATTTCAGCACCAGCTGAGCAGAGTCCTGCAGTCCAGGAGTGCTACCAAGGTGATGAACAGAGCTATTGAGGCAATTTTTCACCATATCACAGGAAGAACATGTCAGTCTTGGTCCTCTATGACCCCACACTGGCACCGGTGGATTTTACTGCACTATCCAAATGCGTATTTCTATCATGTTAGCCATAAGAGGGACAATAGTCAACTAAAATTTCTCTTAGCTGACCCATTCTTCAAGCTAACTTTCCAAATGATCTCAAAATAAATTAATTGCCCGCCAGAAGAAAACCTGTTTAGAGTTAAACAACAAAATCAAATTGCTCATTTATGTGGTATCCACAATGTGTGACATAAATTTAAAAATTTGCTAGACATACAAAAAGCATTAGTGTGATCCATAACCAGGAGAAAAACCAGTCAACACGAATAGACCCAGAAATGATAAAAACAATGGAATTGGCAAGGAGACTTAAAATGTATGTATAATAATTGTGTTCAAAGATTTAAAGCAAACATGAACAAGGAATGAATAAATGAACAATATCAAGAGAAAGAAAAATTATAAAAGGGCCAAATCAAAAGTAAAGAACTAAAAAAAAGGCATCTCTGTAATGAGAAAAATCACTAGATGGCCTTAAAGATAAAGCTAGCTAGAAAACATTAGGTTAGTGCAAACCACAGCACACACACACAAAGCCTGAGAAGATAAATAAACAGAGCTTTAAGGACATCTATGAAAATATCAAAACATTTAGTATATGTTTAAAGCAAGTCACAGAGGAGAGGAAAGAAATATTGGAACAGAAAAAGTACTTGAAGCAGTGATGGCTGAGGACTTTCTAACCATGGAGAGAATGATAAATTCACATAGTCAAGAAGCTCAATGGATCAGATATAGAATTTTAAAAGGAAGAACTATGATTTATTTGACACATTATAGTTAAATTGTCCATAATCAAAGATAAAAAGTAGAATCTCATTTGAAGCCTGAGGGAAAAAACATGCCTTTATATAGAGTAACATGACACAAATGACTGATGCCACATTTGCTTGTTATTTCAAGCTTCCCAACAGGCAGTGCTGTTCTCATCCCTGGTGTACAAGGAGGGAGCTGAGGCCTTCCACAGGTTTTGTGCCTAACCAGGGGTGCAGCTGGTAGACACAACCCATTCAGGTCTTAGGTTGCAAACTTAAGCTATGTGTACACGTTAGCATATCCACCTCCAATACCAAACTGTGTTGAAATTATAACAGAAGTGAAAATATTTTATTATCTTCAAAATTTCTTTATTCCCAGAAAACTCTTGTTTTCTGTAATTATAAATTGTTATAAAATATTAATCTTTCCCCCAAATGACTTTATGGTGCATTATTATATTCTCATTCTCACAAAATAAAGCAAGAGTGGTAGCATTAAGTGGAAAGTGTCCATCTTAATTTTAATTGTTGAATCTGTACTTTTCCCTGGTGTAAGGCTAGAGCAACCAGGTAGTATATATGCTTTAAAACTTCTATTTTAGTGTTCAAAGATATTTAGGAATAAATCAATTGACCTTTCTATTTTAGGTGTGAAATAAGGACCAGAAAGCATCATTCCTCTTTCCAGGCAGTGAAAATCCTTCCTATTCATTAACTGGCAAAAGAGTAGAGGTGGGAGCCCAATGGTCTTGGGTGGAACGTCCTGCGGAATTCCCTGGGATTGAGGAACCATGCAGAACCCTCAAGAAGAAACCACGCTGGGCAACAAGAGAGCGGCCCCAGGTGAGGGATGGGGCGACCTAATCGCTTTTCCTGATTTCCTGTTTTAGCCTCACTCTCTTCTCTCCTCAAATTCTTACCACTCCCTTTATCCTTTCTGACTCACCTCGTGGTCCAGTTCATTAAAGGGGACAGAAGGTGGACGCAAGTTGAGAAACCAGCAGTGGGCAGACGTTTTATTTTTAATGTGATGTATCTCTTAGAGGGCTAAGGTTGGTGTGTTTGAGAAAGTACTTTGGGAAAAAAAAACAGACTCAACTAACATATAATGTTTCTAGTATGTGTTCATTTCAACTTAAAATATTATTTTAGCAGTTCCCTGGATAAGGCACCTCAGGAATGATGTTATCAGAAATTCTATATCCACATTCTTTTCTTTCTTTTTTTTTTTTTTTTTTGTCATTTTGGTTTTGACTTGGGTGGTGTTGGTATAGCTTTTGCCCGACTTTCCCCTGGTAGTTGTTGGATGCACTCAATTCTACAAATGTGATTTTATAAATTAGTTGCCCTCTCAATGGCCTCCTGGCTGTACATTCTTCCCTACCTTCATAATCCATCAGCAGCGTGAAAGCACAGAGGGACGTTGAGCAGAGCTCTGTGCTGGCGTCACCGCACTCTGTAGCCTGTAAGAGAGCAGCAAAGAGGAATGTGTTGCTCAGGTATAGACAGGTGTGGGTGCATAGAAACTTCCGCTGTGGCACAGCCCTTCATGTCCAGGGTAGGCATGAAGCAATGGACTATTCCAGATTGTGCATAGGAAACCACACAGCACTCTTAGAGGGATTTTTGCTCTAAAGACAACTAATTCAAAATAAGGCGCTTTCTACCTGAAAGAACGGCATGAACTGAGAAAAGAGATATATAGAGAGAGATCTCTGTGTACTACGATCAGGTTGCACATATTCTGAGATTTATGTATTCTTATTTAGTTCAATTCCTTATTTATTGACCACTTACTGTGTACAATATTGTATTCGATTCTTTTAGGATTACAGTTGACCCTTGATCAATTTCGGGGGTTGGCACACTGACCATACACAGTAGAAAATCCAGGTATAACTCTGACTCTCAAAAACTTAACTACTAACAGCCTGCTGTTGACCAGCAACATTTAATAACATGTATTTTGTATGTTATATGTATGATATACTGTATTCTTACAATAAAGTAAGCTAGAGAAAAGGAAACGTTTGTAAGAAAATCATAAGGAAGAGAAAATACATCTACAGTACAGTTCTGTATTTATCTGTACATTAAGTTTACACTGCCTGTTTACAAGATGAATTGTCTGTCTGAAATGGAAGCAACCCCAGCTGCAGACCTGCCTCCAGCACGTATCAAGCAATTCAACTTTCTCTTGTAATGTCACGACTTTTCTCTGCTTCTTGGGAGCACTTCCAGCATCACTAGTGCTACTTCATATGGATCCCATGGTGTTATTCAAGGTTTACAGTACTGCACAAAACAGGAGGAAAAATACATGCCAACAGGGAGAGGGCACTTTTTACCGTGGTGCACAATTCACTTGAGACAAACTGCTCAAGTCGGGATGTTCAGCATCACAGAACGTTTTAGGTGGATACTCGCAACACCTGAGCTCATTGCAACAGCAACAGGAGGAGGCTACGAAATTATTACAGAGGTGCAGTGTGCACTATGGTTAAGTTTATGCAGTTACAATTTTTTTTTTTTTTTTTTAGACAGAGTCCAGCTCTGTCGCCCAGGCTGGAGTGTAGTGGCGCAATCTCAGCTCACTGCAACCTCTGCCTCCTGGGTTCAAGCGATTCTCCTGCCTCAACCTCTGGAGTAGCTGGGATTACAAGCACTTATCACCACGCCCAGCAAATGTTTGTATTTTTAGTAGAGATGGGGTTTCACCATGTTGGCTATGCTGGTCTCAAGCACCTGACCTCAAGTGATCCACCTGCCTCAGCCCCTCAAAGTGCTGGGATTACAGGCGTAAGCCACTGCACCCAGCCAATGCAGTTACAATTTAATCCTGCATCTTTATGTTTGTTTACACTTCTCTCGACTGAGAATAGCACAGCATATGATCTGTGAGTGTGTGCATAAGTTTTGATTACTTTTAACTTTTTGTAATAGTTTTGTGTATATTTAATGGTAGTAAATGATAGACTAAGTATCTAAATACACTTTATGCATTCATGACATACATAACTTTCTCTTTATTTTTTCAATATGTCTAGCTACATGGTTTGTCTTTGAGTATTTTTCAAATTGCAACAAAACTCCAAAACATTTCAGATCTGTGTTGTTCAAGGATCAACTATACATCTAAAAAGTACAAATCAGTCTCTACCCTTCCCCGGCCTCTCTACCCTAAAGAAACTACAGGAAACTTTCACGCACCAGATTTGTGGAGATTCTGCTGCTGCACTTGTAGGAGGCATAAGAATATTCAAATAAGATTGGAGACAAATTGAATTTCCTTAGCTCTGCCCAGCATGAGGCCTGCAATCAAGATTCACTGAGGTCCTGTTATGAAAGAATAGATGTCTCTTACAACATTAAAATGGTAAATTCCTTGCAAGTATTTACAAAGAAAGTCATAAACACTGCTGGGTATGAAGGCTCATGCCTGTAATCCCAGCACTTTGGGAGGCCAAGACAGGCAGATCACCTCAGGTCAGGAGTTTGAGACCAGCCTGGCCAACATGACAAAACCCCATCTCTACTAAAATACAAAAATTAGCCAGGTATGGTGGCACACACCTGTAATCCCAGCTACGCAGGAGGCTGAGGCAAAAGAATCACTTGAACCTAGGAGATGGAGGTTGCAGTGAGCCAAAATTGTGCCACTGCACTACAGCCTGAGTGACAGAGCAAGACTTGGAGAAAAAGAAAGAAGGAAGGAAGGAAGGAAGGAAGAAGAGACAGAGAGAAAGAAAGAAAGAGAAGAAAAGAAAGATGAAGGAAGGAATGAAGGAAGGAAGGAGAGAGAAAGAGAGAGAAAGAAGAAAGAAAGAAAGAAAGAAAGAAAGAAAGAAAGAAAGAAAGAAAGAAAGAAGAAAGAAAGAAGAGAAAGAAAGAAGAAAGGAAGGAAGGAAGGAAGGAAGAAGAAAGAAAGAGAAAGAAAGAGTCATAAATACAAGGAAAGGTCAACCTCACCAGGAGGTGAGGTGGAGTTCACCCTTCTGTCGCACCTGAAGTGGAAACTGCAGCCAGGTCACAACTTCCTAGGTGACACACGTCCATGAAGGCTGGACTGCATTGCTGGCCTGACATTTGCACCTGCCAGCTCCTTGCCACACCCACGTTCCACCTTCCTCAAGCCCAGGCTCTGCTACCTGGGAACTGCCATTCCAGGCCAGCTCGTTTCATCACCATGAACATCTCTGAATAGCCCCAAGAGGACAGTATCATTTCCAAATGAAAACAGCAAGAACTTAATTAACCTATTAATTAATCTATTAAGGACTCATACAAAGCATCCCTCTGACACCATAAGGGACCTCAGCAAGTTTATCTGTGTCCTCAATGCCAATGTGCAGATCGTTTTTATGGCTGTTTCAGTGTATTAGGGCATATCAGCGAGGAGACTTGTACTAATTAACCTGGAGGTGGCCCTTCTTTCTTTAGTTGCCCTTTTCCACATATTAGCCTTTGTTCATCAGTCCCTGGGGCCATGTGATGAGACGCTTATCAGCTCTCATGTCTGGTAAAGAGATAGCTGGCTCAGTTAGCACAGTGGTTAAAATGTAATCCACTAGGGGACACTTTCTTTTTCTTTCTCTTTTTTTTTTTTTTTTTTTTTTTTGGAGATGGGCTGGCTTTGTCACCCAGGCTGTCTTTGTCACCCATGCTGGAGTGTTTGTCACCCCAGGCTGTCTTTGTCACCCATGCTGGAGTGCAGTGGCACAAACACGGCTCACTGCAGCCTTAACCTCCTGGGCTCAAGTGATCCTCCCACTTCAGACTCCAGAATAGCTGGGACCACAGGCACATGCCACCATACCCAGCTGTGTGTGTGTGTGTGTGTGTGTGTGTGTGTGTGTGTGTGTGTGTGTTTATTTTCTGTAGAGACAGTGTTTTGCCATGTAATCCAGGCTGGTCTTGAACTCCCAGGCTTGAGGTATCCTCCCACCTCAGCCTTCCAAAGTGCTGGGATCCCAGGTGTGAGGCACTTTGCCTGGCACTAGGGAACACTTTTTAAGTGAGCCCTGACTAATTTGAGGCTCAGTGAAGTGATATATTTTTAATTGAGTTGTGCTTGAAAAAGTCTAGATACCTATTCATCTTTGAAAAAATTAATTTTCATTGGCCATCTCCTCATCAGACGTGTTACATGCTTAAGACAAATATTAGCAGAAAAGAAGATAGTCAGTCCCAGATAACTTAGCAGCCTGCACTGAGGCGGCACCAGGACTCACCAGAGGAGAAACCAGGGTACTTCTGCCCTAAGTTCCAGACCCACCATGAATAAAACAGAGATGCACCTAATCATCCTTCCCATCTCTCACATTCACTGATCTCTCAGCTCATTCAGAAAAAAAATCCCATCTCACACTATGTGGAGGAGACCAGTCATGCAGAAAACATTTAAATCTTTTCAGAAAAGCAAATGAGTGCACACACAAAAATGATGAAATCTGAGCAAGGTCTCAGGACTAGTTTCTGACATTGTGCCAATGGCAACTTCCTGGTTTTAATCATGAACTATAGTTACATAAGATATTGCCTTGGGAAGGTGGGGCAACAGGTACAGGGACCTCTCAGTACTATATTTATAACTCCTTGTGTTTATAATTATTTCAAAACAAAAATTATGTATTTGGATGTATGTGTATATGTATGTATTTGCATTTATATGTGCCTATATTTAGATACATGTGCCTATTTTTGGAGGACCTAGGATGATGTAACTGCTTCCATACTAGTTAAGAGAATTCCCAATGTCCAGGGAGAGTCCAGAGTAATAGAACTTCTAACTCAGGGTGTGGAACTCAGCCTTTGGCTGATTCTCGTGAGCTCGGAGGACACATGGGTAGGACAGAGAGGCCTCTCCACCACCACACTCCTTCCCTGGCTGGAGGCCAGATGGTTAAGGACTGATGGGTGCCAGAGAGCAGCAGCCCCCCAGAGTCCAGAACCCAGAGACTGGAGGAGTCCATGCCTGCTCCTGCCTCCCAGGTATTCAAGGGAGACCCACCATCTCCACACATCAGCAAAACAGAGGCCCTGAGTAATGACTTCGCCTTCCTCCTCTCCTCCTGCAGCCTGACCAGCTCCTGGGTGCTGCAATCCATAGCTGGGGAGGAGAGAAGGGAATGTCAGTGGAAACCACTTTTGCTATAAACGCTCATCCTTCAGATATTATTTCAGTGGGTACAGTGTTTAGTGCTGTGCTGGGTGCTGGGGAATCAAGAGTAAATAAGGGGCCACCTCTGCCCTCAGGGAGTTTTTGGTCTCATGGGTTTGGGGCAATGCAGGTCTGTAAACTGGAATTGTAAAAGTGAAGTGGCCCAGGTCCCATTTGTTATAGTTGTGCACAGAGAGACAGTCTTTAGAGGTGAGGAGACACTTCCCAGAGGAAGTGACACCCAAGTTGAAACTTAGAAGACAGCCAGAGGGATGAGAAAGGAGAAGAATTCCGAGGAGTCCTAATTAGGCAAAAGGAGTCAGGCTGGTGGGACTGAGGGAAAACAGAAAGAGTAAGCAGATGAGCTGTAAGTCTGCCTTCCTTCATGGTCCAGGACCATAGCCCTCCTGCACAAATAACTCACAATCTTCCTGTGCCCAGCTATCACCAGGCCCTCAGCTGATAGAAAAATGCAGGTTATCCCACTGCAACCTTGGCATTGTCAGTACCACACAAAGCCCTCTTCAGCACAGTACTGCACAAAGCCCTCTTCAGCACGCAATACAAGCAACAGCCTATAAAACCCCCAGCAAGCCTTTCTCTCTTGGCAGTCAGCTCCTCTCTTGCTGGCCTGCCCGTTGCTCCCTTGCAACATATTTTCATGCTTTCTTTAATAAATCTGCCTTTCTTTATCTACAACTGTCTTGGTAAATTCTTCTTACTGCCCATGGGATACTGGCCTCAGATAGTTGCTTCACCTGCTACACATTCTTTAAGCAGAAGAAATATATGTGCAGGGTCCCAGAGGCGGGAGGAGCAGGCAGATGAGAGGAATTTGGCTAACATGGGGAAATGGTCCAATTGTGCAGGCTTCTCACTCTGTTTCAAGAAGCTTAGACTTCAACCAAAAAAAGGCAGGGACTACTGTTACTGAAGGCTTTTAAAATCCAAGGGTGGCCTGATCCCTCTGATTGTAGCATGATGAGGAGATTAGAAGAAGCACAGGGTAGGAGGTGAGAGATGAAAGGGGCTGAAGGAAGGCAGTGGAGAAAGAGAAAAGGGAATGGATTAGGGGGATGTTGAGAAAGTAGAATTGACATGATTTTGTGACTGATTGAAGTGGGGAATGAAATCAAGGATGCTGCCTGAATTTCTGTCTTGAACATCTGGTGGATAGTGACATCATTCATTAAGAAGGAACACATAGGAGGAAATAAGATGAATTTCTCTGGGGACAATGTTATGTTTGGGAACTTGTGAAATCCCAAGTGGAAATTTCCATAAAGGTGTTGGATATCCTGATGTAGAGGAGGGGGTTGGCAAACTACAGCCCATGGGGCAGCCCCTATTTTAAAAAATAAAGTTTTATTTACAGCCACACCCATTCTTTTACCATTGTCTGTAGCTACATTTGCCCTACCTTAGCAGAGTTGAGCAGATGTGACAGAGATGGTACAATGACGATAAAATATTTGCTATCTTTCGCTTTACAGAAAAACTTTGCCAATTCCTGGTCTAGAGCCTAGGAAAGAGGTCTGAGCTGGAGATGTGGAATCTGCAGTTTTCAGCAGGTAGGTGGGATTGAAGCAATGGGGGTGGACGAGCTTGCCCAGAGAGAGAAAAAGAAGCCCTACAGTAAATCCCTTAACAACACAAGGACCCAGAAGAAGAGAATTCTGTAGAAATGACTGAGAACAGTTAGCCAGAGGGGAAAGTTGACAGTGTAAGTCCAGAGAAGTCAGCGAAAGTGAAAATTGTAAAAAGGTGGGAGTGGTGGTGGGTACCAAAGACTTGTGAGAAATAAAGTGAGATATACCCCGTGTGTGCCAGCAGGTAAGGGCAAATGAGCCCAACATAACTTTAATAATACCAATCTAATGGCCCAAGCTCCCGGCAAAGTCTACTCTGGCTACTGCTACAACCAAATATATACAAAACTCAGTAAAATAGCATATTTTAATTAAACAAATTCCTGACCCATATCTGTAATACTCTTTTCCCAACATTTTTGGCCATGTATTCTTTGGTTGCTTTTTCAATAATGTTGTAATATCATATTCTATGAGAGAAGAATAATAATCCATTTTGCCTCTAGTATTTTATTATTGATGGATTTAAATTTGTCTTTCAGCTGCATAACTCATGACTGATAATGAAAGATAAGTTTTCAGGATTCTTGGCAAATTTAGGAAAACCTCCACCAAACTATTTTTGTGTAGGAGCTGTAAGATTTGGAATAATTCCCAGATGGGAGGAGCTAGAGCTAGACTTTTTTCTAGCTCTGTACATTTCTATTGTTCTTATTTAACTTTTATTTTAAGTTCAGCAGTAGAAGTCCACGTTTGTTACATATGTAAACTTTTGACATGGGGGTTTGTTGTACAGATTTCATCACCCAAGTATTAAGCCTAGTACTCATTAATTATTTTTTCTGATGCTTTCCCTCCTGCCACACTCTGCCCGCCAATAGGCCCCAGTGTGTGTTGTTCCCTTCTATGTGTCCACGTGTTCTCATCATTTTGCTCCCACTTATAAGTGAGAATATGTGATATTTGGTTTTCTGTTCCTGTGTTAGTTTGCTAAGGATAATGGCCTCCAGCTCCATCCATGTCCCTGCAAATCCACATGTCATATGACACAATCATGCATATTTACATGACACCACCATGTAAGTCAGCACAAGGGAGGCTAAGACTATTCTGAAAGCCATTTTACAAATGTACACAGAAGTGACTCCATACCACATAAATAAATCCCATGGAACCCAAACTCAATGACTCAACTCAATTCCTCTTTTCCTGGATCCCAAAAATGCCCACATCCACTCGACCACTCAACATGAAGAGGTGGAGAGCAAGTCAGGGCAGAAAGAGATCAGAATTTTAGCCAATTACAGTTAAAATGTCTGCTTTTGCAAACTTGACCAAAGTAAATGACCAAATGGACACATTGCCAGGGCCCTTCCAGAGCCTCAGAAGGGGCCTGTTGAAGTTGTCTATTGCTACCCTGTTGAAGTTGTATATTGCTATGGGATGAATCTTCCCAAAATACAGTGGCTTAAAATAAGAATTGTTTTATTTATCTCACAGTTCTGGAGGTCCGCTGGGCTTGGCCAGGTGATTCTCTTCCTTAAAGTATCTCAAGAGGATACAGTCAGATGGTGGCTAGGGCTGAAACCATTTCAATGCCTTCCTCACTCACATCTCATGGGTGAACCCAGCTGTCGCTGGAGCCTCATCTGGGACTATTGGCCAAAACACTCAGAGCTTTTCCATGTGTCTGGGCTTCCTAGCAGAATGGCAGTTGGTTTCCAAGAGAATTGGGCTGAAGCTAATTCTCCTTTATAGTCTAGCCTGGAAATCCTCAAGCATCATCCGCATCAGAGTCACAAGCCTGCCCAGATTCTAGGGAAGAACACATAGACCCCACCTTTCCATAAGAGGCATATGGACCTCACCCTGTAAGAAGGAGTACATATGGCTGGGGTCTTGTGGCTGCCATCTTGAAAAATACAATCTGCCATTGGATTCATGCAAGGAAGGGGCCCTGAGGCTGAGCATTACTAGCTTCCCTGTACATTGGTCTCTATTTACTCATGTTCTATAATTCATACCCTTCCAAAGCTTGCCAAAAGTGCCCCCCTAAAATCCCTCCCTCTCCCACCTTGACACAGGTGAAATCCTTGAACTTTGTTGCCCAAATAGCTTCAAGAACATCTGCGTCTACTGAAGGTTGAGCCAGAGCTTAGTCTTCTCCCACTGGCCAGTGGGGTCAGTGGTGGCATGAACTCCCAATGTCACTGTGTCTTTGTTAGGTAAAACAACTTGTATATTTATGGCAGGTGGCACCAGAGGAATAAGCTCTGGCTGCCACTGCATGCAGCAAGTTAGGCTTCTGCTAATTCAGAGGATAGCCCCCCATCATGTTCAGTCGGGGGTGTAATCACACGCAGATTTTTTGGGACTCAAAAGTGTTGCAATCTTTAATTGCCATAAACCTGCAATCCTTCCACAAAGCATGCTGAAGGATGAGCTTTTTGGCACTGTGGTTGCAGGGTTGGCATGGATTTTTGGCATTCGTCCCACCTTCTATCTCAAACCAGTAGTCCCTCCAACCTGACATCATGGTGTTGGGGGAGACCTCTGAGTGCTTGGCACAGCCAGCCATATGGTATGGAGCCACTTCTGTGACTGTACCACCATCTGACAGTAACCTCACGAGAGACCCCAAGGGAGAGAACTGCCTGGTCACGCACAGCCAACCTCCTTTTCCCCTTAATGGAACATTCTCTCAGGAAGCCTGGCTGTTTCTAACAAATTGATCTTGGCCCAGAGCCATCCCAATTTGTACAAGATTTTATATCCCTGCACCTCAATAGTCATTAGAGTGCTGGCTTCTCAGTATTTTTCTCCCAGGCAGACTGCTCTGGCCCACCAAGTGAATCAGTAGCTGTGTTTAGATGGTTAGGAGGTTCCTTCCAAGTTTAAAACAGTATCTAAGCCTCAACTGTAAATCAATTGGAGAGACTCCCCAACCCTGATCACCAGCACTGTCAGAGCTCCAGTCCCCACTCTACCAAGATGTCTTTTTAGAAAGATAAGGACTAAAAAATGCTCACTGAGCTTGGTGATGAGAGTCAGTAGAGGGGGTGGGAAGAGAAGCCATGCCATATGTCTCAGCCCATTTGTGCTGCTGTAACAAAGAGTCACAGTTCTTTATGGATTACCCAGATTACAGCTTGGGTAACCCATATGGGACAGAAATGTATCATCTCACAGTTTTAGAGGCTTCAAAGCCCCCAATCAAGGTGCCAGTTATTACAGTGTCCTCACGTGGCAGAAGGCAGAGGGTAAGAGGATAAACATTGTGTCTTCACACAGCAGGACAGTGAAAGAGCCTGAACCCACTCCCACAAGCTCACTTAAAAACAGCATTAATCAGCCTAAATTACCAAAAGTCCCCGTCTCCCAACACTGTTGCATGAGGGATTAAGTTTGTACCATGTCAGGCAGGGCACACTGTAATCCCGTACTTTGGGAGGCTGAGAGAGTGGATCCCTTGAGCTCAGGAGTTTGAGACCAGCCTGGGCAACATGGGGAAACCCTGTCTCTACCAAAAATACAAAAATTAGCTGAGTGTGGTAGCACACACCTGTAGTCCAAGCTATTTGGGAGGCTGAGGTGGGAGAATCACCTGAGACCAGGAGGTCGAGGCTGCAGTGAGTCAAGATTGCACCACTGCACTCCAGCCTGGGCCATAGAGTGAGACCCGGTCTCAAAAAAAAAAAAAATAGTTTGTAAGACGTGAATTTTGAGGGACACATTCAGACCACAGCGTCACAGCCGAAGAATCAGTGGGAGACAAAATGGAAACAGTACATTAGGAGAACTCTGAAGAAATGTGTCTGCGATGAAGTCAAAAGAGAAGGAGCTGGAGGCCCCGGGAGTGCAGACGGCATTTCAGTGCTCACAGGAGAGCGTCCGTAGATGGCGAGAACAGAGAAGGGGTTACCAGGGGTGAGTTCCTGAGGAGAGCAGGGCTGTCACTCGAGGAAAGGTAGTCCTGCGGGGAAAGGAGAAAGGAGTTGGGCGGCGACAGGGAGTCCGCTGTCCTCACAGCAAGAAACGGAAGGAGGTTCCCTCAGGGCTCTTTTGCCTCCCGGAAGTACAAGGCGCCTCCATCTTCACAGCATAAAGGGTGCGGGATGGGGCAGGAGACCGGAGGGAGTTGAGGTTTTGCACCCGATAAGGAGACGCATAAAGGGAACGGGTGGGGACACAGGGCCCCTGCAGCCTCAGGAGGATCAGCAGTGGCCTGGTTTGCTCGTTTCGTCATTCGTCGTGGGCACCTTGTCCCCGGGGCCGGCCAGTTACTTGGCTTCCCGGCTCATCATCCTGCCGGAAGCATCTCCAGCTTGGGGATGTTGGAGGGTCCCTGGCCCCACCTGGCTGGGGATGGAGTGTGTGAGCTGCCCTGGGCTGAATCTGGGTGCGGGAAGAGAGGGGACTTAGAGGAGAGAGGGACAGTGAACTTGGTTTTGTGTGACTGGCTGGAGTGACAATGACAAACGACTGTGTTTGAAATATTAACTTTCCTTCTCTCATCAAGAATTCATTGTACCTGCCTGGCCCCTGAAGGTGACTGAGTTTGCAGTCCCTGATGTTATGGGCTGAACGTTTGAGTCCCCCCAAAATTCACACGCTGAAGCCCTGACTCACGATGTGCTAGTATTTGGAGGCAGGGCCTTTGGAGGTGATGAGGGTTAGATCAGCTCATGAGGGCGTGGTTCCCATGATGGGATTAGTGCCCGTAAAGGAAGAGGAAGACAGCAATCTACACACATACACTCACACACCCCGTCCCTTTCCCTCCTCGCAGAAGCCGAGGAGATGCCATGTGAGGGTGCAGCGAGGAGTCGGGCCGTCTAAAAGCAAAGAAAGAGATTTCATCAGACACCGCATCTGCTGACACCTTGTTCTTGGACTTCCAGCTTCCAAAACCGCGAGAAATAAATGTCTGTGTCTAACCCCCAACCCTACCACCTCACCTGCCGTGTGTGGTGTTTTGTGATGGCAGCCCCAGCTGACTGAGACACCTGGTTAGACCGGAATAAGCAGGTGAGGAGTACTGGGGGAGGGGTGAGAGAAGAAACTAGACTGGGCCAGATGACTGGGGGAGGGGAGACTGCCTTGCTAAATATTGTGCATTTTAACCCAAAGGCCATGACAAGCCACTAAGGCAGGGTGTGCCACAAACTTGGGGAGCCCCAGACACCTTGGAAAGAAAATGTCATTTGTGGAGAAAAGGGCCCCCCCCACACACACACTTTTCAAAGATCATCTGACCTTTATGAAAGAATAGGTCCTCTGGTTCTTAGTGTTAGAGCTCAGTAAGCAAAGGTGGTTGCTTGAATTTGTAAAAGCCCTTTTTTGAATCCAACAGTACCTGAGTCCCTTAAGAGTGGCCAAAGAAGAAAGAATCCACTGGGTTGACATTCCAGTTCAGTAAGTTGTAGGGACATCGTTTCGAAAGAATCTGCAGGCAAGGGAGCACCAACCCGTAACTCACCTCAAGCCCAGTCCTTTCCAGAACCTTTGCCTGTCTGTGAGTGGTGATGGATTATTGCAAATGTTGTTTAGTTTCATTTGACCTACTTTGCAAAACCAAGTTTCAATATATGAGTAACTGTGGGAGCTAAGGCCACTGCATTTGATCTCTCTGAATATCCTTTCTACTCACCAGGCTGCAATCGGTAGCAGTCACCATTGAACATCCTTGAAGCAATTCTTCCAAAATTACCTCGCATCAAAGACTGCACAAGAACTGCTCTAAGTGGAAGGACTGATGTCGGCAACCAGGGTTCCACCAGGGGCTGCAGACAGCCCTTGACCTTCAGGTGGGAAGGTGTCACTGAGTTCAGACCCTCTGGCAATCCCTAGCTATCAACATTTTGATAAGAAAATAAGTGGAAAGGTAAAATTAGACAAAGACATTATTACCTTAGAGGACAATTAAGCATTGGTGGCTAATCTAAACATATCCTTACAATTTTTATTTTAGTACTAGCTGTGATTTATTGTAGGTTTTCCATTTGTGCCAGGCACTAACAGCACTATGAATTGCCTATACAACGCTACAATCACCAGATTTTTCTCTTTTATTATTACCACTTATAGATCAGGACATTGAAACTCATTTGCCCAAAGTATGCCAATGGAAATTGGTGGAGCCAGGTTCTAACCCAAATATCTAGGTCTTAAGTGATTACTTTTAACCACTGCACTGCGATTTACTACTGGGAGGAGGAATAATAATATCTATACTTGATTGATTAATGCCTACATACTAGGCACTTTACTAAGCTCTTTTTTAAATGTTTCATTTCATTTGTAATTGACACATAGCAATTGTACATATTTATGGGGTTCAGTGTGATGTTTCAGTGCATGGATATATTGTATAATGATCAATTAGGGTAATCAGTATATCTATCACTTTAAACATTTATCCTTTCTTTGTGGTGAGAAAATTCAAAATCTTCTCTTCTAGTTATTTTGAAATATACAATATATTATTATTAGCTATAGTCACCCTAGTGTGTAATAGAACATCAGAATTTATTATTTCTGTCTAACTGGAATTTTGAAACCATGGACCAACTTCTCTTCTCTCCCCAACTACCTTCCTCATCCTCTGGTACCACTATTCTACTCTAATTATATGAGATCAAGCTTTCAAAAAAAAATGCTTGTCAACAAATAATAATTGTACATATTCATAAGGTACATAAGATGTTTCAATACATATAATGTATAGTGATCAAATCAGGGTAATTAGCATATATGTCATCTCAAATGTTTATCATTTATTATATATTTGTGTTGGAAACATTCAACATCCTCCTTTTAGCTATTTGACACTATTCACTATACTATTGTTGACATTCTACAGTGGTGTAGAACACTAGAACTATTCCTCTTTTCAAGCTGTAATTTGTAGCCTTTAACAACTCTCTCCCTATCCCTCCCTTCCTGGGACCCTTCTCAGCCTCTAGTATCTTCTGTTTACTTTTTACTTCTTGAGATCAACTTCTTTTAGCTGCCACCTATGAGTGAGAACATGCAGCGTTAATCTTTCTGTTCCTGGCTTGTTTAACATAATGTACTCTGGCTTCATCCATGTTGCTGCAAATAATAGGATTTCATTATTTTTTATAGCTGAATAGTATTCCATGGTATGTATATACCACATTTTCTTTATCCATTCATGTGTGGTCAGACAACTAGGTTGATTCCATGTCTTGGTTATTGTGAACAGAGCTGCAATAAACCCGGGGCTGCAGATGACTCTTTGATATAATGATTTCCATTCTGTTGGATAAATGCCCCGTAGTGAGATTGCTGGATCATATGGTACTTCTATTTGTAGTTTTTTGAGGAACCTCCATACTGTTCTCCAGAGAGATTGTACTAGTTTAAATTCCCACCAACTGTGTAGAAAAGTTCCCTTTTTTTCTGCGTCCTCACCAGCATGTGTTATTTTTTGTCTTTCTGATAATAGCCATCCTAACTGGGGTGAGCTAATACCTCATAGTGGTTTTGATTTCCATTTCGCTGATGATTAGTGATATTGAGCACGTTTTCATATATTTGTTGGACATTTGTATGACTTCTTTTGAGAAATGTCTGCTCAGATCATTTGCCCATATTTTAACTGCATTGGTTTTTTGCTGTTGAGATGTTTGAGTTCCTTGTATATTCTGGATGGTAGTCCCCTGTCCAATTAGTAGTTTACACAACACTAGGCACCATACCAGGTTCTTTACACAGGTTATTTCATTTACTCCTCACTCCAACCCTATGAGGGAGGTGCTATTACTACCACTCTCATTTTACCCACAGAGAGTTCAGCAGAGGTTCATAACTTCCCCAAAGTCACACAGCTTTTGTGGCAGATGGAGCAGGGTTGGATGCCAGAGCCAGGCCCTCTAGCCCCACGCCTCGCTGCTGCAGGAGCCCGCCCATCTGCAGTCACTGCCACAGGCATCAATGGTAGTACCCAGATTAAGGATTTATTGAGCACTTACTGTATTCACAGAACTCTGATCAGTCTGAAAGCCCAAGCAATGAAGCAAACAAAGCCAAGGAATGATAGAAATCACAGAGTTCAAACCAGAGTCCAGGGCCTGAAGTGCACTGCATGGGCCAGGTTAAAGTGAATGAAACATTCCTATTTTGATCCTTTTCATTATTTATCATTCATACCCATAAATACCTTTAAGGGGATTAGTTTTAGTTGCAAAGTGAACAACAAGTAGGCAACAAATTAGCTCTTCCAACATTTTCTTCTCCTGAAAAGGCTCTTTGAAAGCCCTGTTTCGCAGAGACTTGCTCCTTTTGCATGACGGGTAAATCGTAGGAGACCTGGTAGATTATGCCACAAACTTAATGTGGAAAGGTTGCTTCATCCAAGAGCCTGGAGTTTTCGTAGACATTGTCCTGATACTTCCCCTTGGGCAATACCAGCGCCTGCAGGCAACAGCTCTGACGCACTTAAGACTTAAATACAACCCACAGAAGTGCGGGCTTGGCTGGGAAAACCTTTTGTTAAACAGAAGAACAACATTTTTTTTTCTTTTCTGGAATTTGCAAACAGCATTTATTCTCAGCCTTGCCTTCCAAACGTTCCAATTGGACATTGCTGGGCAGCGTGGAAGCAGAAGCGAACGTCACCCAGGCCGGCAGGGGGCGGTACACCCCACACTTCGCTGCGCGCCCTCGCCTCCTTGGGAGGGAGTGTCCAGCTCCCAAAACCTGTCGTGGGTTTTGTCCCAAGTGACTTCAGCCAGCAGATGGTTCAAGTCCTGAGGCTGCAAAATTCGGGGTGGAAGGAGTGGGGCGTAAGGCTGAGAGTGGGGAGAGCAATCCAGGGGCGCCAGGGTGAGAGCCGCAGCGGGCCCGTGGCCGCCCGGAGGACACTGATGCTTCTGGAGCTCGCGAAGGGTCCCCCGCGGGAGAGGAACAAGGCCGCTTGCGCTCCGCAGAGGCGCAGGCACCGGGCCGGGGCCCGGGGGCGGGGGCGCGGGTGGGCGGACCCCTCCCGCAGGCCCATGATGGCCAGGCCAAGGCCGCTGGGAAAGGCAGGACGCTCGCCCATGCGCTGCCAGCTGGGCTTTTCTCCTTCGCCCGCCCTGTGTTCCAGGGCGCGACCCCGTTCGGTCCAGCCGCTGGCTCCGGGGCTGAGTCCCAGGTAGGTGGGTCGGAGGCCCTGAGAGAACTGGGGCTTGAGGGCGTTTCTGCTTCCAAGCGCAAGCACGGGGAGCCCTGATGCTCCAGCCCCTGGACACTGGATTGGAAACTGGCAAGGGTAGGAGATGTTTTGCAGGAGGCCGCCCTCTGTCTTCCTCTGTTCTAACACCTGCTGGACACAGGGAATCCTGATACCTGTATTTTTTACCAGAAAAAAATTCGAACAGCAGAAAAGTCAATGTGATGGGTTACGCCTCCTTAACGTGCCCCATTTGACCTTGTAAGCTTCCCTCCACAGACTGACCTTGTTTTGTGCAATCATTGTGATCTTTTGTCAGCTATGCAAAACAGTTTTTGTTTACTGAATCTGGTTTAAAAGGCAAGAAGTTGCTTCCCATAGGGCACTTTGATCCTCGGTGTAGGGCACTTTGATCCTCGGTGGAAAGGGATGTGTGTGCCTTGAAACATGGAGAGTCACATGCGATGCTTGGTTTTGTGTAGAACTAACATGAGATAATCTTTTCACTGGTTTTCAGAATTGTGGAGAATTCACTTAGGAAAATAAGCATGTGTATCAATGGATGACTAATATGGACATGTACTTTAACTGATTTCACAGAAGCAGTGCTCCTGATATTTTGAGACACTAATTTTATTTGGTTCTTCTTTACCATATGATCAATTAGCTGCTTACCTCATAAGTTACAGACGGAGAAGGTACTTCCTGTTTTCTCTTTATATCTCTTGTCCCTTATTTAAAGAAGCAATAGGGCACGTGCAGTGCCTCACTCCTGTAATCCCAGCACTTTGGGAGGCCAAGACAGGAGAACTGCTTGAGCACAGGAGTTCAAGACCAGTCTGGGCAACATGGCAAGACCTCATCTCTACAAAAAATACCAAAAAAATTATCCGGGTGTGGTGGCCGCACGCCTGTAGCCCCAGCTACTCGGGAGCTGAGGTAGGAGGATGATTGAGCCCAGGAGGACAAGGCTGCAGTGAGCCGAGATTGCACCACTGCACTACAGCCTGGGCAGCAGAGCGAGACCTTGTGCCAAAAAAAATATATTTTTTAAAAAAAGAAGTAATAAAGGAGAAATCTTTTTGCTACGTTTAACTTATCCTCCACTATTCTAAAGTTTAAGCTTCAATAATTTATAAGTACAGTGACATTAATACTTTAAAGTTAGCTGATATGCTTAAAAACTGGAAAATATTTCAATTTTAAAAAATTCTAGGTGGGGTATGGTGGCTCACGCCTGTAATCCCAGCACTTTGGGAGGCTGAGGCGGGTAGATCACTAGGTCAGGAGTTCGAGACCAGCCTAACTAACATGGTGAAACCCCATCTCTACTAAAAATACAAAAATTAGCTGGGCCTGGTGGCACGCACCTGTAATCCCAGCTACTCAGCAGGTTGAGGCAGAGGAATCGCTCGAACCTGGGAGGCGGAGGTTGTAGTGAGCTGAGATCACCCCGCTGCACTCTAGCCTGGGTGACAGAGCAAGACTCGGTCTCAAAAAAAAAAAATTCTATTCCATCTAGTAATTGGCCCATATGATACATATGCATACATGTGTAAAAGTGTATATATATTCATATGTATATGAAATAGGTATATTATACATTGTACTGAGTTTATACTTTTATTGGCCATCACTAAGACCCTTTTTGACTTTAAAAGTGGGTTATACAGACGTGTGAAACAAGGAGCAAAAATGAAAACACTGCACTTTTGTGTGATTCCGTAAACACACAAGAATAGTGGAGGTCAGGATCCATGCTGCTGGCCAGGCGTTAAGTTGGCATTATCAATAATCACTGTAGTCTCTGTGGGTGCTGATGAATCTGAATTCCCCACATGTCGTGCCTTGGGAATTGCTCCTTTGACTAGATTACTGTTTTGAGGTTGACGCTGTTGTGTTTCTTACAAGAGTAGAAAACAAGTGCACAAAAATGGATTTAGGTAAGTGGAAATTTAATGCAGTCACAGCAGTGCCCCACACAAACAAAGTGATCTACAAATGTAGCCTTGATAAGGGTCCCTCGCTAGGCCAGTCGTCACCTACTCCCTCTGCTGGATGACAGCCCTCCGGTATCTGCACTCAGCTCCCACGTTCCCGAAGCTTCTCTTCTCAGACTACGCAGGGCCCAGAGCTTCAGGTCTCTCCATATCCTTCATCAACACTTCCTGAAAGCGTGAGACCTTGGAGAAGCCCATGTCCTCCAGGTGTGGCCAGGAGAGCTGAGACAGAGCCCTGGGGTCCTTTCTTATCAACCCTTGGTTGGGTGTTCTATTTCTGTTAATCCTCCAAATAGTCATTTTTAAAAATACCATTCATTTTAAACCGGTAGCTCAGCTGTCCTGTGTAAGCTCCACACCCTCAACTCTATAGCTGATTACGTAGTTCATTATTAAGCTAATTTAAGAAATGTTAAATATATGAAAAAGTACAGAGGGAACAAACATTGAAGCAACTTACCAACTTTCCCACAACCTGCAGTTAACAACTGTGAACATTTTGTCCTTTTAACTTTTCCCCAGTCCCTGGAACTTTCTGGCTCATCCTCTCTTCTCTAACCCAGTCTCCCTCAGCCACAATCATGATGAAGTGTGTACTCATCCAACCTGCTTTGGAACGTTTAAAAATTCTTTTAATTAGTTTTTAAAAGTCAACTTTATATATGCTCATAGTTTAAAGAGTCAAAAAGTTCTATAAAAAAGCTTGAATTTCCTTCACCCCAGAGGCAAACACTTCGACTCTTTAAACTGATCCTGTTGGCATTTACCTTCAAATCTCTAAATAACCTTCTGACCCTGGTACTTCTTTTTTCTCTTTTAATCATTACCTATGGACTTCCCACCCTGCAATATTAGGATTTAATTCTCTTTAATGTACCATCAACAATATACCACACACATACACACACACACCATACATACACTGTGTGCACACATACCGCACACACCACACACCTCACACAACACACCACACACCCACAACACACCATACACCATGTACACACACAGACCACACACAGATCACCCACCACACGCTGCACACACACACCATACATACACTATGCACATACACCATGCTTACACCATGCACACACATCATATACACACCTCACACATACCACAAATCCATAACACATATACAGTCACACCATGCACACCACACAGCATGCACACACACACCACACCCACACAGTATGCACACCCTACTTTTCATTGTTTGAGGAATCTCCATTCTGTTTTCCATAATGGCCACAATTTACATTTCCCCCAACAGTGTGCCAAGCTTCCTCACCAACACGAGTCATCTTTTGCCTTTTTGATAATAGTCATTCTAGTAGGTTTAAGGTGATATTAGAGTGTAGGTTTTTCTTTTGTTTTGTTTTTTATTTTTAGAGATAGGTCTTACTCTGTCACCCAGGCTGGAGTGCAGAGGTGCGATCATAGCTCACTGTAACTTCCAACTCCTGGGTTCGAGCAATCTTCCTGCCTCAGCCTCCCAAGTAGCTAGAACTACAGGTACACAATACCATGCCCAGCTAATTCTTTATTTCTTTGTAGGAGTAGGGTCTCACTATGTTGCTCAGGCTGGTCTCAAAACTCCTGGCCTCAAGCAATTCTCTCTCCTTAGCCTCCCAAAGTGCTGGGATTACAGGCGTGAGCCACCATGCCCAGCCCATATGTTTCTTTGATTTGCATTCTTCTGATGAGTAGTGAATTTGAGCACCTTTTTATACACCTGTTCGCCACTTGTCTGTCTTTTGTTGATAAATGTCTATTCAGGTCCTTTGCCCATTAAAAAAATTTGGTTATTTGGGTTTTCTTTTTGCTACTGAGTTGTTTGAGCTTCTTACATATTTTTGAAGTTAACCCCAATCAGATGTATGGTTTGCAAATATTTTCTCCCATTCCTAATGTTACCTTTTCATTCTGTTGATTGTTTCCTTTGCTGTGCAGAAATGTGATGCAATCCCATTTGTCTATTTTGTTTTTGTTACCTTTCCTTTGGGGTCATATCCAACAAATCAATGCCCAAACCAATGTCAAGAAGCTTTTCTTCTATGTTTTCTTCCAGTAATTTCACAGTTTTAGATCTTATGTTTATGTTTTTAATATACTTTGAGTTATTTTTTGTATGTGGTGTGAGATAAAGGTCCAATTTCATTCTTCTCTACGTGAATATTCAGTTTTCCCAGTACCATTTATGGAGGAGACAATCTATTTCCCATTTTGTGGTCTTGGCACCCTTGTCAAAGATCAGCTGAATGTAGATGCATGGATTTATTTCTGGATTCTCTATTTGGTTTCATTGATCTTTGTGTCTGTTTTCATGCCAGTACCATACTGTTTTGATTACTGTGGCTTTGTAATATATATCAGAAAATATAATGCTTCCAGCTGTGTTCTCTGCTTAAGATTGTTTTGGCTATTCAGGTTCTTTTGTGGTTCCATATGAATTTTAGGATTGTTTTTCTTTTTTTGTATAGAATTATATTGGAATTTTCATAGGGATTGCATTCAATCTGTAGATCACTTCAGATGGTATAGACATTTTAATGATATTAATTCTTTCAATCCATAAACATGGGCTGTCCTTCCACTTATATGTGTCTTCTTTATTTCCTTCATCAATGTTTTATAATTTTCAATGTACAAGTCTTTCACTTCTTTGGTTAAGTTTATTCCTAAGTATTTTATTCTTTTTGGTTCTATTGTAAATGACATTGTTTTCTTGATTTTCTTTTAAAAATAGTTGTGTATAGAAATGATACTTTTATATGTTGATTTTGTATCCTGCAACGTTACTGAATTCATTTTTTATTAATTCCAACAGTTATTTTGTTGAGGCCCTAGAGTTTTCTACATATATGATCATGTCATCTGCAAACAGAGATAATTTTACTTCTCCCTTTCTGATTTGCATGCCTTTGCTTCTTTTTCTTCTTTAATTATTTCAGCTTGGATTTAGAGTACTATGTTGAACAGAAGTGGTGAGAGTGAACATCCTTGCCTTGTACCAGGAAATCTTTCCATTTTCCACTCTTTGATTATGATGTTAACTGTGGGCTTTTCATATATTACCTTTGTTGTGTTGAGATAAGTTATTTCTATGCCTATTTTATTGAGTGTTTTAATCATGAGTGAATGTTGAACTTGTCAAATGTTTTTTCTCTATTGAGATGATCATGTTGTTGTTTTCTTTTCTTTTGTTAATGTGGTGTATCACATTGACTGATTTGTGTATGTTGAACCATTCTTTTAATGTGCTGTGGAATTGGGTTTTCTAGCATTTTATTGGGGAATTTCACATCTGTGTTCATCAGGGATATTGGCCTGTAGTTTTCCTTTCTTGTGGTATCTCTATCTGTCTTTGGTATTAAGGTGATGCTAGACTCATAAAATGAGTTTGGAAGTTTTCCTCCTTTTGTTTTTTGGAAGAATTCAAGAAAAGTTGCAAATAATTTTTCTTTACACGTTTGATAAAATTTACCCATGAAGTCATCTGGACCTGGGCTTTCCTTTTTAGGAATGGGAGTGGGGTTGATGACTGATTCAACTTCCTTTTGTTATTGGTCTATTCAGCCTTTCTATTTCTTCTAGATTCAGTTTTGGTAGTTTGCATGTTTTTAGGAATTGATCCATTCCTTCTAGATTCTCCAATTTGTTGATGTATAATCGTTCATAATAGCTCCTTATAATACTTTTATTTCTGAGATATCCATTGTAATACCTTTTTTCATTTCTAGTTTTATTTATTTACATTTCTCTCTTCTTTTCTTAGTCTAGCTAAGAGTTCCTTGATATTATTTTCTTTTTCAAAAAGCCAAGTCTTAGTTTTGTTGTTTTTTCTGAGGGGAAGGGGGTTCTCTTATCTATTTGATTTACTTTTGCTCTGATCTTTATTATTTCCTTTCTTCTGCTAACTTTGCTTGGTTTGTTCTTCTTTTTCTACTTCTTTGAGATGTAAAGTTAGGTTGTTTATCTGTTATCCTTTTTTTTTTTTTGATGAAGGCATTTTTTGTTATAAACTTCCCTGTTAATACTTCTTTTGCTGCATCCCATGAGTTTTGAGATATTTTGTTTTCATTTTCATATTTTTAAAACATTCTTTGATTTCTTCTTTGCCCTAATGGTTGTTCAGGAGCAATGTTGATTGGTTTTCATGTATTTGTGATTTTTTTTTACTGTTATTGATTACTAGTTTCATTCCTTTGCGATTAGAAAAGATATTTGAAATGAATTTGCTCTTCTTGAATATTTTAAGGTTTGTTTTGTGACCTAGCATGTGATATATCTGATGCTGTGTGCACTTGAGAAAATGTGTATTCATTTGCTGTTGGTTGGAGCAGTCTGTGTATGTCTGTTAGGTCCGTTTTGTCTTTAGTGTTGTTAGTTCTGCTGTTACTGCTTTTCTGTCTGCATGATCTATCCATTATAAAGAGTACAGTATTGAAGTCACCTACTGTTATTGTATTGCTGTCTGTTTCTCCCTTCAGGTCTGTCAGTGTTTGCTTTATATATTTAGATGCACTTGGATGTTGGGTGAATATATACTTGTAATTGGTATATCTTCCTGATGAATTGACCCTTTTGTCATTATATAATGACCATCTTTGTCTCTTGTAACAGTTTTTAAAAGTCTATTTTGTCTGATGTAATTATAGCCACTCCTGTTTTCTTTTCGTTGTCATTTTCATAGAATTTTTTTTTCTGTCTTTTCATTTTCAGCCAAGGTGTGTCCTTAAAGTTGAAGTGAGTCTCTTGTAGGCAGCATGTGTTGGATCCTAGTTTTTATCCTGTTCAACTACTGTATGTCTTTTGATTGGAGAATTTAATCCATTTACATTAAAGTAATTATTGATAGTAAAGAATTTGCTTTTGTTATTTTGTTAATTGTTTTTTCTGACTTATGCCTAATTCCTTTGTTCCTTTTTTCCTGTCTTTCTGTTGTCTTTTGTTTAAAAAAATTGGATAATTTTTGGAGTGGTATTCTTTGGTTCCTTTCTTTTTATCTTTTGTGTATCAACTAGACATTTTTTTGTTTTGGTTATCAGGAGGCTTACAATAAACATTTTATAGTTTTAACAATCTATTTTAAGTTGATAACAATTTAAGTTAGAGTGCATACAAAAACTACACTTTTACTTCTCCTTCATCCCATTTTGTTATTGATGTCACAATTTACATCTCTTTATACTGTGTATCCATTAATACATTATTATACCTATATTTATTTTTAATACTTTTGTTTTTTATACTAAATTCAAAAGTGAAATATATACCATCATTACACTATTAGACTATTTTGAATTTGACTATATACTTACATTTGCCAGTGAGCTTTATATTTTCATATACTTACATGTTACTAGTTAGCACCCTTTTGCTTCAACTTGAAGAATTCCTTTTAGCATTTCTTTTAAGGGGGTAATTCCAGCAGTGATGAACACCCCCAGCTCTTGTTTGTCTGAGAAAATCTTTATCTCTCCGTTTCTAAAAGACAGACTTTTTGTGTGTAGAATTCTTGGCTAACAATTTTATTCTTTCAGCACTTTGAATGTAACACCCCGTTCTCTCCTGTTCTGCAAGGTTAATGCAGAAAAATTTGCTGATAGCTTATGAGGAGGGGAGCAGCTGTATGTGATGGTCACTTTTCTTTTGCTGCTTTCTAAATTTACTCTTTGTCTTTGACTTTTGCCAATTTACTTATAATGTGTTTTGGTATAATTTTATTTGGGTTGATCCTCTTTGGGGATTTTTGAGTTTGATATACCTGATGTCCATATTCCTTGCAAGGTTTTGGAAGTTTTCAGGCATTATTTATTTAAATAAGCTTTCTGTTTTTCTCTCTCTTTCCTTCTAGGACATTCATAATATATATATTGTTTCCCTTTATAATGTCACGTAAATCCTGTTGACTTTCTTACTTTTTTTCATTTTTTTTCTTTTTATCATCTAACTGGATAATTTCGTTGACCTGTCTTCAAGTTCACAAATTCTTCTCATTTTTGTAGAGCCTGCTGCAGAAGCTCTTTGTTGCATTTTTTTCCCATTTCATTCACTGCATCCTGCAGCTCTAGAATTTCTGTTTAGTTCTTTTTTTATGATTTCTAGCCTTTCGTTGAAATTCTAATTTTGTTTATGAATTGGTTTTCTGATTTTTATAGATTTATCTATTCTTGTTGTCTTGTAGCTCACTGAATTTCCTTAAAAATGGTTATTCTGAATTATTTGTCATACAGTTCATGTATCTCCATTTCTTTGGGGTCAGTTACTGGAACTTTATTAGTTTCTTTTGATGGTGCCATGTTTGCCTGCTTCTTCATGATCCATACAGCCTTGTGTTGATGTCTGTTTATTTGAAGGAACAAACACTTCTTCCTGTCTTTACATACTGATTTCTGCAGGTAAAGACCCCCTGCCATGTCCTCAGACTGATGAGACTGCTTCCTGGATTGTAATTGAGTGAGATTGGAGTCAGGTCACATGGATGCTGCAAGGTCTTCAGTTGGATCCACTTGTTACTGGAGGGTGCAGGCAGGCAGGCAGGGTTACTGCTGGATCCCCAGGTGCATGGGACTGACTCTGGGACCACGATCAACTAAGGCTGGAGCCAAGCTACAGAGACACTTCTTGGTCTGCACTTGAGTCCACAGATGGTAGGCCTGTTATCAGGGTAGACAGGTGTGGCTACTGCTGGGTCCCTGAGTGGGCTTCCACCTGGATGGGTGCCTCTGGGACTGTGGGAGAGCAGAGATGGAGCTGAGTCACAGAGCTGCTTCATGGTCTGCAGTCAGGACCAAGGTCGGCAGTCTTATTACCAGAAGTGCTGATGGGTATAGGGTGCTCTCACGGTCCCTGGGCAGGCAGGCCTGCCTCCAGACCACCATTGAATGGATCTGGAGCTGGACCACAGGGCTGCATCAGGATCCAGTCAGGACTGAAGTCAGCAGGCCTACTACCAGGGGCACAGATAGGTGTCACTGATTCCTGAGCAGGCAGGACTGACTCAGGACGATGGTAGAGTGGGGCTGGGGCTGGGCCACAGGCCTGCTTCAGGATCCACATTCAGGACAGGGGCAGCAGGTCTGTTACTGGGGGCACAGACAGGCATGGGTTATTCTGGTTTCCTTACCAGATGGAGCTGGTTGCAGGCTGCAACCAAACGGGGCTGGAGCCAACTCCGTAGGAGGATGGGGCTGCTTTGGTGTACAGCTAGGACCACATTCAGCAAGCCTACTACGGGGGTTCAGGTCTGCTTTCTTAAAGTACCTCTCCTCCGTCTTGGGCTTTACCGGGGTTTCATAACCTCCTACCTGGATCCTAGAGCTCCCACAGAGGCACTTTTGTCCATGGATGGCTGCCAGATTGTTGTTTGTGTTAAGGAGACGGAGGATGCAAGCTGGAGACCTCCTGTTCCACCATATTAATCATATCACCCCAATTTTTCTTTTGTTGCATGTGCTTTTGGTGTCATGTCCAAGAATCCTTTGTCAAATTCAAGGTAATGAAGATAAACCCTATATTTTCTTCTAAAAGCATTATGGTTTTAGCTCTTATATATATGTTCTTTTGCATGTGGCTATCCATTTGTCCCACCACTATTTGTTGAAAAGACTGTTTTTCTCCATTCGCACCCCTGTTGAATATCAATTGACTCAGTAATCTTAATATCTTGTATGTCTATAAATGTCTTAACTCTACCTTTATACCTAATTAACAGTTTGGCTGGGTAAATAGTTCATTTTTACTCAGAACTATTTTTTAGTTTCTGTGGCACTGTTAAGATGTCTTATGCCATTCTCATTCTTTACGCTTTGCGTGCAACCTGTATTTTCTCTCTAATAATTTGTAGGACTTTTTTAATGCTAGTACTCTAATACTTCATTATGACATACACTCATGTGGGTTTGTTTTTTGGGAGGGCCATTTAATTACACAAATTCACGTCCTTTAGTTCTAGAGATTTTTCTTCATCTTCATTATAAACACACATATACACACATACATATGCATACATGTGTTTCACTTTTACGTTGTTCATATATATAAATACACAGACATTATGACATCTCAGTGATATATACACACACATTTTGACATTTTACCCAAGAAAATATGGATATTCTTTTACATAACCATGATACTCTTTCAACATACTTTTAAACATTAAAAATAATTCCGTAACATTATTTAATACCCTGTTTATATTCTAGTATCTCTAATTGTCCTCAAAATGCCTGTTATAGTCGTCATTGTTCTTTGAGTCAGGATCCAGTCAATATCACGTATTACATCAGGTTGTTGTGTCTCAATTCTTTCTTAATCTAGACTAGCCCTACACACACACAGGCACACACACACATGCACACATACACACATGAATACATACACACACTTTTTCTCATTGTTCATTAAATTTGATTTTCCTGATTAGCAGGGATTTGATGTTTTTTCTGTAGATTTCTTCCTACTAGCCTGTTGCAAATTTTTATATTGTGACTTGTTTTTGTTTTGTTTTGGTTTTGTTGAGACGGAGTCTCTCTCTGTTGCCAGGCTGGAGTGTAGTGGTGCAATCTCGGCTCACTGCAACCTCCACCTCCCAGGTTCAAGCAACTCTCCTGCCTCAGCCTCCCAAGTAGCTGGGATTACAGGTGCCCACCACCACGCCCGGCTAATTTTTTGTATTTTTAGTAGAGAGGGGTTTCACCATGTTGGCCAGGATGGTCTCAGTCTCTTGACCTCGTGATCCGCCCACCTTGGCATCCCAAAGTGCTGGGATTACAGGCGTGAGCCACCACGCCTGGCTGTTTTGTTTTGTTTTTAGACACACACAGGGTCTCTCTATGTTGCTCAGGCTGGTCTCAAACTCCTGGCTTCAGGTGATCCTCCTGCCTCAGTTTCCCATATAGCTGGGATTATGAGCACAAGTCACCACATCCAGCCATTTTTTTAAAAATGTTACCTATCCCTCCCAGTGTTCCTTTTCCAGGTCATGATAAAAGCACTGAATAGAACTGGACCGATGACATGGCCCTCTGACATGGCACTAGAAACTGCTCTTCAAGTGGATGGTGATCTATCCAGCAAGAATTTTTGGATACAGTAATGTCACCTGCTAAAATTTCACTTCATGCTTCTGCTTTTTGCACAGGGCTAGTGTGAGCATCCCTGTGCAATGGCTTATTGGGAAATTGATGTGCATTGCACCGGAAGCAATCTCCTCATCTTCCTGCTTACTCATCAGACTGAAAAAGGAAACACAGACTACCATTCATTGTGTGGCTACAAAGCACTATGCATTTTCATACAATATATCTAAAGCCCATAATACTCTCCAAAATAAACCATTGCTGCCACAATTTAAGAGATGAGTGGAATGAAGCTCAGGGGTAAAGTACTGGGTTTAAATTATAGTCTTATCTGACTCCAAAAACCATTCTCTTGCTATTTCTTCATACAGCTTATCAGGATCACCATGTCCTGATCTTTTTCTGAGCATTCGGTCTCCTATTTCCTTTCTAAGTGCTCAGCAAAACATTTGCCAGCCTTCTTAATTTCATTATCATCAGCAAAATGAATAATCAGAATTAATTAGTGAATGGTTTCTTCCTAGCACCCCTTTAAGAAACTTTCCCCTGCAATCTACATGGGCACTAGCTTCAGCCCTTGACTATAAATAACAGTCAGTAATAAAGAATGTAGAAGCCTAATAATAAAGAGTCTGGGTTTTTAATTATTAAAAAAAGTTTTAAATTAAATCTCCTCCAAACATAGACACACACACACACGTACACACACACACACGATGTGAAAATCTCAAAGACAGACAACTGATGATTACTTTTATGCAAATTTATGTGATAGTAAAGAAGTGCACAGTAGGTATGAATCTCTACATTTTCCTTAGCTTTCAAGAAATAACTTTAAAGAAAATAGGAATATTGTTTAGTATAGGAAACTCTGGCCAATAAGCTGAAATCTATACCTGCATCTAGAAGCCTCACCTGAGAGATGGCTAAGCCTATTTCCTAGCCCCCAAATAACCTTGGTGCCTATGCCATCTCCTCACGGTTGGTAATCTGAGAAAGCTGTAAAATCCCTTCTTTGATCCCTTCTGGGACTTCACCGATTGGAGTGGCTCTTTTCTTTGGTTCAATTATATCAGAAAATAATTAAACATGTTGGAATGAATAAATAAGTCAACTTCCAACATTTTCTTTATTTTATTTATGTTTTGAGACAGAGTGTCACTCTATCACCCAGGCTGGAGTGCAGTGGCACCATCTTGCCTCACTGCAGCCTCAACTCCCCCAGGCACGGGTGATCTTCCCACCTCAGCCTCCCAAGTAGCTGGGACTATAGGCTCATACCAACACACTTGGCTACTTTTTATATATTTTGCAGAGACCAAGTTTTGCCATGTTGCTCAGTTTAGTCTTGAACTCCTGGGCTTAAGTGATCTGCCCACCTCAGCCTACCAAAGTGCTAGAGTTATAGGCAAGAGCCACTACACCCAGCCCAACATTTTCAAATACATAATTGCAAAATATTTGTCTTTTGAAAACTTTACATTATAAATTCTTTAGATAGAAACAAAAAGTTATTAGGAAACCAAAATTAAAATGAAAGGCAACAAAATATTGGTTATTCTCCCATGTATTCATGTAACAAATGTGTGTGGATTGTGCACCATATCATAGACCCTGGGACAAAGCTGAAATGAAGAACAGGCAGGCATGGCCATAGCCCACACTGAGCTCACAGGTGAGTGGGGTGACAGACAAGGACACAGGCAATTACACTCAGTATGGGAAACCCACAGTGGGGAAGCAAGGGGTGGTGGGTGTCCATTGGAGGCCTAACCCAGCATTGGTGGAGAGGGTCAGGAGAGACTTCTGAGGTCATTTCTGTGCTGATATCTGAAGGAAGAATGAGTGAGAAAAGTTGGCTGAGGGCGTGGGGATGGAATAATCTTTCAGGCAGAGGGAAGAATATTTGTAAGATCTAGAGCTAATTGAAAGGCACCCATATTGGAGGATATAAGCATAACTGATAGTGCCTGTGAGATGGGTATTGCCAAAATGTGAAGCTGGAGAAGTAAACCAAGATCAGACCATGAAAGTCTTTACAACATACCAGAGAGTGACATATTGGGTTGACATATCAGTAGGGTAATGCTGTGGGTAGGAGTTCAGTTAGGAGGATGTTGAAATAATGCAGGTGCAAGGTGACAGTGGCCTGAACCAGGATAATGGTGATGAGCGTCTAGGGAAGCAGGTGGCCAAGGATGGACTTGGATGGATTGGATTGGGAAGTGGGGGTGGAGTGGTAGGCAAGGAATAGGGAGAGGTGGAGTACAGAACCCAGGTTTCTGATTTGTGTAAAAGGTGATGATGTTCACTGATGAAGGAGAACACAGGAATAAAAACGGATGGCAGGGAATGTGGGAACTTGACGGGTGGGTTGAATGTTCAAATAGAAGCATGCAGACAGGTATCAGACATACATGTAGTCTAAGGAATATAAGCATGGAGTTCTCAGCACAGAGAGGCTTCTTGAAGACCCAGGAGTCCACATGCAGGGTGAGAAGGGAAGAGAGGTCAAGGCACAATCCCTGAGGAACTCCAGCATCAAAGGAGGAGAGCTTCGGGAGACGAGGAAACATGGAGGAAGACATAGGCTTTTAGGGAGACAGTGGAGTGTGATGTCACAGGCTCGACAATGAACAAAGGTATGGTTGCACATACATTGGGGCACAGAAAACATTCTTTCTGAGACTCAAACATGAGCCCACTCATTTCTTGTTCAGCTACTCTATTCCTGGCATATAGATATGAAGGCTTATAAACAATCCTGGCCTGGGAACTTAAAATCTGTGTGATGAAGCCAAACACAGTAATAATAGCATCAGTGACCAAAACAGTGTATTCATTACAGAACCTGAAAGTGCTCATCACTTTGTGGAATTTTGGTTAAAATGTCTTACTACCCATTCACAGGTAGCCGCCTCCTGAGAGAGGCCCACAACACGGGTAGTGGAGGCATAAAAAGTCCTTCATTTCTCAACAATGAGAATGAGAGGGTAGCCATTGGTGGAAAAGACAGTGGGCTTCCAGTGGGCCGAAAGGAGAAAGAAGTGGTCACTGATGTTCCAGGCTGGAGTGAGCCCATATAGACACCCATGATATGGGGATGCAGAAGAGAGGGCAGCCCAGGAATTCTGGAGAGGCGCCGCACTCAGATACAGCCCAGCGTGACCCAGGGACAAGAAGGGAGTGATTGAAAGTCGTTAGAGACAGCATTGACCCTTACTTCACTCACTGCTTCCCACAGAATTCCTAGCAATCAAGACACTCCTCCCACTGCCCAGGCAGGAGGGCAGAAATTTTATCTCTGCAGAAAGGGAAGCGCCAGAGACAGGCTTCTGGACACTGACATCTGGGGCTACCCCCAGAAGAATGAGAATACCCTTCCTGAGCACCTTAGGGACACATTTCGTTAGGGTTGTTTTTTGTGGGTGGGAGGCAGGCTTGGGAGCCGTGTTCTGTGTGAGGGTCGTGATTGGATGGTGTGGCCCAGCAACAAGTCGCATCACCCAAAGGAATTGGGTGCGTAGGATTGATTGTCTGAAGCCTGCCAACAATGATTTTGGGTAGCAGTTCTGTTAGAAAAGCCATGAAATTATATTATGGAAATTGGACCAAGCCCATCGCCATTTAGTTCATTGCTTTATAACCAGCTCATGAGGTTAAAAAAAAAGGAAGTCGACATTAAAAAGTTCCATTCATTGGGGTGGTGTAGACTCTAACTTTTGTCTACCTTTGTTTGCTTGCCTGCTTGCTTTTTGTTTTGGGATCTAATTTATTTGTAATTATTTGTCTTGTATGTAGTAACCATCACTTGCCCCCTAACCATTGAAAAGAGAATTTCTTGACGAGTTAAATCAGAAGCCGCCTCTTACTCAATCTTACCAAATTCTTTCTCTCCCGGTTGTAATTTATTGCACCAGCTGCCTCCCCACCTGCCAATTCTCCTTCAGATATGCCTCCTCTGCAGCAACACTTAAGATATTTTTATTAGAATTAGAAAGTGTAGCAAATTATGTTTATTTTTCCTTTCCCTATTGCTTCTATACAAAATCTCCCCATTTATTTTCTTTGAAACTATTTACAAGCAATTGCTTTAACCCTGCTCCCCCAGCATACCTGTGTTTATGTTATCTTTCTTTTATTACAATACGTTGAGCTGGCCCTCAGGTGGATTCCTCATTTTGATATTATTGACACTTCTTTTATCTTTACTGGACTGCTTCTCCGTGTGCTTTTTTGACAGTCATCCTGTCAAGGTTTTCTTTCAATCTGTTTGACACATTTTTTCCTTTTTTGTTGTTGTTGTTCTTTGTTTTTCAAGATGGGTCTCACTGTGTTGCCCAGGCTGGAGTGCAGTAGGACCATCATGGCTCACTGCAGCCTTGAACTCCTGGGCTCAAGGAATCCTCACCCCGCAGCACTCTGAGTAGCTGGGACTACAGGCACGTGCCACCATGCCCAGCTAAGTTGTTGTTGTTTTTTTTTTTTTTTTTTTTTGGTAGAGATGGGGTCTCACTTATGTTGCCCAGGCTGGTCTTGAACTCCCAGCCTCAAGTTATCCTCCTGCCTTGGTCTCCCAAAGTGTTGGGATTACAGGCGTGAGCCACCGCACCCAACCTTCCTGTGTTATTAAAGGAGAAATCCTAGTAATGAATAAAAAAAGACTTTAAGGTATAATTGACAATAAGTTGGCCTTTGCCATTTAAATAAGGAAATTGAGGGCAACAAATCCTCTGAATGTGTATAGAAAATGGGGCTGGGGAGTGGTTTATGAACTTTTAATTAAAGAGCTGAGAGCCAGGCAAGGTGACTCACACCTGTAATGCTGGCACTTTGGGAAGCCCAGGCGGGAGAATTGCTTGAGTCCAGGAGACCAGCCTGGGCAATATAGTGAAACCTCTTCTCTGCAAAATAATTTTTTTAACTAGCTGAGTGTGGTGGCACATGCCTGTAGTCCCAGCTACTTGGGAGGCTGAGGTGGGAGGATCCCTTGAACCTAGGAGTTCAAGGCTGCAGTGAGCTATGATCGCACCACTGCACTCCAGTCTGGGTGACACAGCAAGACCTTGTCTCAAAAATAAATAAATAAATAAATAAAGAGATCGGAGGCATTACTACCATAAAGTATTTGCTATTGCTTTCTGGTGTCATTATAACAACCAGCATGTTTTGAATATCAGAATTATCTGTGACATTAAGTATGTATTTGAGCAACTATTAAAACTATATGTAATGGTGGCTCACATCTGTAATCCCAGCACTTTGGGAGGCCGAGGTGGGTGGATCATTTGAGGTCAGCAGTTCGAGACCACCCTGGCCAACATGAGGAAACCTGGTCTCTACTAAAAATACAAAAATTAGCCAGACATGGTGGTACACACCTGTAATGCCAGCTACTTGGGAGGCTGAGGCAGGAGAATCGCTTGAACCTGGGAGGCGGAGGTTGCAGTGAGCCGAGATCATGCCACTGCACTCCAGCCTGGGTGATGGAGTAAGACTGCATCTCAAAAAAAAAAAAAAAGAAAGAAAGAAAAAAAATGATATGTAATCTATTGGATTTCTCAGAAATGGATTTTCCAAAGCAAAAGAATTTTATTTGACTAGTGTATGTTCAAACTATGTTATCTTTTATGCATCTGCAGATCAAAGATTACTTATAACTGTGTCAATGTGCCAATGCCCAGAAGAAAGATAAAAATATTTACCAGATTTCTAGGAAATAAATGATATAGATCAAGCAACAGGATATTTTTATTTTTCATTCACATTTTTAATGAAACCATTTCCCCTTGCATCACCAAAACTTTTTTCTAATCAAAAAGAGAGAGAACTCAGTATCACATGTGGAAACTACCTCAGAGTTTCCTATGCCTTATTTGTTGTTAGGAATCTAGACATCATAAAAACTCAGAATATCCTCAGGTTTTGTTTTGTTTTGGTTTTGGTTTGGGGTTTTTTTGAGACAGTGTCTTGTGCTGTCACCCTGGCTGGAGTGCTATGGTGCTATCATGGCTCACTGCAGCCTCCACCTCTTAGGCTTGAGCAATCCTCCTACCTCAGCCTCCCGAGTAGCTGGGACTACAGGTGCACACCTCCATGCCCAGCTAATTTTTTGTATTTTTTGTAAAGATGGGGTTTCGCCATGTTGCCCAGGCTGGTCTCGAACTCCTGAGCTCAAGCAATCTGCCAGCCTGGGCCTCTCGAAGTGCTGGGATTACAGGCAGGAGCCACTGTGTGCCACCTGTCCTCAATTTGTACCTTAATGATTTCCACAGCTATTGCTTAGTAGCTATGGAGCAAAGAAGTACAAATTTGTATGTTTGCCAGATTGGGAATATAATTAGTGAAATCTAGAAGATACTTTTACCGTTGCTTTTGATGAGGTCTTATGGCCAGTTACATTATTATTCAATGGTATCTTAATTTCAAGAAGAATGTAGACTCACAGATATGGGCCTAATTAAAGTGGAAAGGCACATTTACAGATAATCACAATCTGCTTTTTTTGTGAGGCACATGAGTAGAGTTTCAACTTACACTATTGTTAAACCTATAATGGCATATCCCTAGCCCTCTGTTAATCATTTTTTTTTGCCTCTTAGTTTATTTTCGTATTTCCTTTGAAAGAAAAATACTAATAAAATTACATGAAGGATTTCTTTTCATAATTTTATGATCTAGAAAAGTAATTAACATATAAGTCCATTATAGCTAAAATTATACTGAAAATATATCTTCACACACCTCATACCACTACTACAACATATATTTGCCTGAGTTCCTTTCCTCTCCACCCCCCAATTTCGTCAAAGCAAAAGGACCATCCCACTACAGAGTAAAACCCTAGGTAGATAGAAACAAAACAGCCAGGGAAGATCTAGAAATCCAGTTAGAGCCAGAATAGCACAAGATAATCAGTCATTAAAAGAAGTCACATATTTAGGTTTTGCAAAACATTTTTAAATTTTTTTACTTTAGATATAAAAGGCCAGACTCATTTTTCTAGATTATATCTCTTATATTTTGAGGTTTTACATTTATGAAACAAAACCATAATTTCCTATGTGTACAATTTCTTGAAAGCATTTCAACAAACATTTAAGTTTTAGTTTTTGTTAAGGAATTTCACCAAAGGCCTCTTTCTAAATCTTTTTTTTTTTTTTTTTTTTTAGCTAAAGTTACTGTTTTCCAACTACATGGTACAACACGCAGGCAGCTCTGGGCATGTGCACACAAGTGCAACACACAGCCTCAGTGTTATGGGCAGAAAGCTTATTCACCAAAGACCTATTTTTAGATGAGTGCTGTGCCAAACTATACTGTTTCATTTTTTTAGGTTAAGAGCAATATTTCATTTAAAAAATGTTTTTAAAAATGCATTCAAGCTTTCTTGGGAATAATCCAACTGTTTTGCTAAACCTTCCCCTTTCTTCGAGGGTACAGAAGTACAAAGAGTATATTCAATTTGTTACATAAAAGAATACTCAAAGAAGACTGAAGCCACCTCCAGTTAGCAAGTTCTTTGCCATTCAGGTAACAATTCATCACAGTTTGACAAGATCACTTTTTAAATTTAGGCTTAAGAAGGAAGGCAGAAATAGCTCTGGGCAGAGAGGAAAGGTTCACATGGATGTATATAATGTATTGTGGTTTGATATTTTACCCCACACCCATATTATAAATAAACACGACTGAAGTACAGTGTAAAAATCCTCCAAATAGTCACTGTGCTAAAACTAAGCATGTGTGCTATATTAAGAGAAGTGGTATCTACGGTACTTTTCATGATAAAATGCTTATTTTCCTTTCCCCTCTCAAAAAAAAAAAAAAAAAGACTTTACGAACTTCTTCATAGTGATTGTATAATTTGTAATTTGAAGTTCAAATTTGTAAAGTGAAGTTCAAGGTTAGAGGAGTGCAGTCAATTTTCATTTACAAACTTTGTAGATTTTGTGTAGGTAGTTTGCTTTCTTTGGCAATCATTTAAAATCTGGCTGGCCTCTGCTTGCTGGCCAAACACTTCCTGGGATTTCTCTCCTTCCAGAGACCTCTTTAAATCTCCCTAGAGTGTTTGCAAAAAGAACTGCTTTTAAAGATAGGCAAACCTACTTACGAGAAAGGAGCAAATGCCTGGGATATCTGAAGTTAATGCGTGTTGTTTTGGTAATCTGCTATTTTGAATGATGACATGAGCAGGCAGTGTGTCATTCACGGAACCAGCCCTGGTGCCAGTCTCCTACCAGTTTGTTTACCTCCAACTCCTCTAGAAACAAGTTAAATGATGACTCAGGCCTGGTGTTGTGCTATATTTTAGCACTTGAAATGATTCAACAGAGTATATATTGATTTTACAGTTCCTTTGTAATGAAACCTTGGGAACCATTGTGTTTTTTAAATATAGACAAATGTATGTATTATTACCTACCTCGTTGAAATCAGCAACTGTCAGGAAGCTTAAAACAATGATTCCTTTTTGGGAGTCCCCTTTTTGGAAACCAAAGCCCCATTATTTTACTTGCTCATATACTAATATCACACTGATTTGGGATGAGAATTAACCACATGTAATATCTGCAACAGCCATTCTTTCATTAAACAAATGTGTCCTGACCTCCTATTCTGTATCAGGACCATGTCAGGGGTGAGGCATGCAAAGGTGAAGGAGGTAATCCCTGTCCTCCAGAAGGTCACAAACTAAGAAGGAAAAAAAAAAGCTAAGGAGGGAAACTGAGCCATAGAGAAATGATTAAAATAGAATTTAGAATATGCAAATGCTAATGTGTGCACAGGGTTTTCTGAGAACACAGAGAAGATTGGTCTGGGTGGGGCAGGCAAGGAAGGTTTCCTAAGCAAAGACGCCTGAATTGAGTCAAAGGGGATGAGCACCAGCACGTGGCCAACCAAGCAGGGGGAAGACACGTGTGGGAAGCGGGTGGTACTGGCAGTGGGGACAGGCCCATGGGACACAACAGCAAATGCACTAAAGAGCGTGATGCGCCTGAGGACCTATCAGTAGTTTGGCCCTGTTGGCACACGGAGTGAGAGATAAGGAGGAGCAAGCGGGGGAGTTGGAAAGGTAGGCGGGGCTGGTGCATGGAGGCTTTGGGACTTTAATCAACTTGGACTTCATCTTTAGCCCATAGGAAGCCCATCAAAAGTTTTAAAGCAGGGGAGTCATGTGGTCAGAGGTGCATTTTAGCTAGATCAACGTGTAGAGGACAGAACTGAAGAGAGCAGGACTGGACCCTGGAGAAGAGCTGGGAGACTCTTCTAGTAGTCAAGGTGAGTGATGAACTAGATGGTGTTAGGAGTGGAAGGGGAGATGGCCTCCAGAAATGACAACCTTCAGATCAGCAGAACTTGTTGAGTGATGAGATATGAAGGGTGAAGGAGCAAGAGCAGCCAAGAGTGACTCAAAGCACTCGAGCTCAGAAGAACTGACGGCTGGAGAGACGGGAGCAGGGAACAGGGTCCATTTTGAGGGCAGATGATGGGAAAGGCTTCCCCTCCACCTCCCAGCACACACACACACACACACACGCACACACACAATTTACATCTTTGTCTTGCTCCCATAATGCGCCATACCGTTCCCACAAGAACATTGTAGCACTTCATTTTAATTACTTCATTGTCTGTCTTCCTCACTAGACTATAAGCTAACTGACAACATGAATTGTGTTTGCTTTCTTCATTGTTCATTCCCAGAGTCAGCAGACTGCCTGGCACATGGTAGGCATTAATAAATATGTATTAAAGGACTGTGTTCCATTTCAGATCATACTTAAGAATCAGCCATATATTTTCAGTTAGTTTTTTGCAATATTTTTATGACAGCCTTGTTGGAGTTATTTAATAAAGAGACTCCATCTCAAAAAACAAAAAGAAAGAAATTTCTGCTCTTTATAAATTACCCAGTCTCGGGTATTCTGTGATAGCAGCACAGAGGAGACTAAGAAAACATTAGGCACTTTATGGAGTCAAAAAAACCCAGAAAACCAAAAACTTAGAAACACAGAAAGCCCAGACTCTGAGTATCATTGCCATTAAACTGTTTCCCAATGTTTTGGATGTATACAGACTCACTAAATAAAAAATAAATCTATTCAAGGTCGGGCACGGTGGCTCACGCCTGTAATCCCAGCACTTTGGGAGGCTGAGGCGGTTGGATCACCTGAGGTCAGGAGTTCCAGACCAGCCTGGCCAACATGGTGAAACCCCATCTCTGCTAAAATTACAAAAAATTAGCCGGGCATAATGGCGGGCACCTGTAATCCCAGCTATTCAGGAGGCTGAAGCAGGAGAATGCTTGATTCTGGATGTTGCAGTGAGCCAAGATTGCGCCATTGCACTCCAGCAACAAGAGTGAAACTCCAGCACGGGAAACGAGCAAGAAGGTCCAAAAAAAAAAGTAATAAATAAATCCATTCAAGAGTGGCATTTGCTGATTTCTGTGTGGCTCCCCATTGTCTTATGACCCCAGTGGTTGAACAAGGTAAGAAGTGGGTCCAAAGAAGACGTCAGCATCCATCGTGTGCTCCATGAGTGCCTGCGTTCTCCCCAAAGCTGCTCAGTGTGTGCTGCAAGCTCTCTTTTGTTGCCAGTGCCTGTCCATCCCTAAAAAGCCTTGCATTGATTCTGCTTCTAAATGGTTTCCCCTTTTTGCAAAGCATCATTTATACCCCCAGAGAAAAGAATGTGAGCTCAGAGGCGTCTTTGTCCAAAGAAACTTCGAAGGCAGATTCCTTGAGCTCTCAAGACATTCCACAGACAGCAGTTCCTTTCCTCATGGGTGCATGTATTTAACTCTGGCAGGAACCTTTGACATGCTTTTTCCATAGTTCCTTTTATTGTGATTTCCTAGGAACATTTCAGTGTCAAAAATGTAAGTAGAAAAGAAAGTATGCAATATTCTTGCTAGGTTTCAAACAAACGAGAAACTCTTGTTTTACATTTTTTTGATAATAACTTTCTTATGAAAACTATGGGTATACCTTGCTTACATGGAAAATGTGTTATGAAATAATGTGTACAGATTACATTTCTGTGAATCAAATCCTTCTAGGTGAGATGGTTAAAGGAGTTTGTTTTGCTCTTTGTTTTAAAGTGAAAAGTGTATTTTATAGGGCAGCCTCTTAACTTGCCTGTGTGCTAATCCTATGCATTATTACATCAGAATAACTACTTCCTCTGATCCTGACCCTGACCCAAGTCATGGCTACTTCTTCACTTTGATGACCATTAGGGTCTCCTCACCACCCCCTTAATTGCACCCTTGCTTTTAGTACAGCATCCTTAGTGATCCCTTTAAAACATAAATACATTTTAAAACTTAACTCTTCTATTCAGAACACTCCAACAGCCCTCCATTTCCTTCAGAGTGGAATCCAGAGTTCCTACAATTGCACTCACCTTTTTGACCCAGCAATCCCGTTACTGGGTATATACCCAAAGGGTTATAAATCATTGTATTATAAAGATATATGCACACGTATGTTTACTGCAGCACTCTTCACGATAGCAAAGACATGGAACCAACTCAAATGCCCATCAATGATAGACTGGATAAAGAAAATGTGGTACATATACACCATAGAATACTATGCAGCCCTAAAAAGGAATTGAGATCATGTCCTTTGCAGGAACATGGATGAAGCTGGAAACCATCATCCTCAGCACACTAACACAGGAACAGAAAACCAAACACTGAATGTTCTCACTCATAAGTGGGAGCTGAACAATGAGAACCCATGGACACAGGGAGGGGAACAACACACACTGGGGCCTGTCAGTGGGGGTGGAGAGGAGGAAGAGCACCAGGAGAAATAGCTAATGCATGCAGGGCTTGATACCTACGTGGCAGGTTGATGGGTACAGCAGACCGCCATGGCACATGTTTACCTGTGTAACAAACCTGTACATTTGGCACATGTATCCCGGAACTTAAAGTAAAATAAAAATAAACACACAGGCACTGGCTATTCCCTCCACCTGGAATTCCTTCCCTACATACCCACATGGCCATTCCCCTCATCTCTTTCAAGACTCCCCTCAACTTTCACCTTTCCAGGAGGCCTGCTGTGACCACTCTGTGTAAAATTGCAGTCCCCCCTCACCGCCTTCTCCTCCTCTTTCCCTGCTCTCTTTTTGGGGCTTACCTCCTTCTAATACACTATCACGTATTTGCTTACTTATGTTTAGTGTCCTCATCACTAGAATGTAGACTAAATGGAGACAGAATTGTTTCCTATTTGGGTGGCTGCTATGTCTGCAGTGCCTAGCCTGGTGCTAGTACAGAAAAGAAATCCAAACATTTATTAAATGAACAAGTGAATGAGTTCATTGGGTGTTTTTCATGTGTAATCTAAACAGAAGCAAATTTTAATTTTCTGTGTAGTTTTAAACTACAAGAAGGGTAAAGTCCATTAATGTGTGTATTTTGAAAAGTAGGTTTTGTAAGCCAGGCACGCTGGCTCACACCTCTAATCCCAGCACTTTGGGAGGCTGAGGTGGGAGGTGGGTCTGAGCTCAGGAGTTCAAGACCAGCCTAGGCAACATGGCAAAATTAGCCGGGCATGACGGTGTGTGCCTGTGGGCCCAGCTACTCAGGAGGCCAAGGTGGGAGGATCACTCGAGCCTGGGAGGCGGAGGTTGCAGTGAGCCGTGATTGCGCCACTGCACTCCAGCCTGGGTGACAAAGCAAGGACCGATATCAAAATAAGTAACTAGAGAGAACATTCTTTCTTTCTTTTTCTTTATGCTGGTCCAAGAATTTCCTAAACCTGGGTAGGCATAAGAGATAGTAGCAAGAAAGCCCCGACTTAGGGCTTGGTCAGAGCATTTGACCACTCCCAGGTTTTGACTCGGTAAAATATGCGTAATGATAGCTGCTATTGTTGTGAGGATTAGAGATAATGTACATGAAGTGCCTGGCCCACCTCCATGACTACTCCCTAAATAAGCTTTATGACATTCTCTGGCTCTGTCCTCAGCAGTCCCAACAACTTAAGACATCTAGAGAGCAAACAAACAAGCAACCAAACAAAAAACTCCTGTTTCCTACCCGGAGCCCTTTGCCCGCCACACCCTGAGGAGCTCTTTTAAAGACTGCATAGTGAGGACATCAAAGCTATGCACCATCCTGCAGTTAGGGAGGAACAGTGAGTCAAGGACCAGATCCTCTCCCCTGGCCCAGGATAAAGCAACTGCTTCCTTCTGTAGACTTGGTGTGGCTCGCATTTTGCATCTGTGGGTTTTGATGTTTTCGAGTCTTTTCCTTGTATCATTGTCCCACAGTAGTCCTGTGACATAGATAAGGCAGCTACAGATACTCTCAGCAACAGGCTCCAAACGACTTGCCTGTGGCCACAGGGTGTCCTGGACTTCAAGTGAGTGCCCATTTCTGCAACAAATATTTGACTCCCTGTTTTCTGCCAGGCACTGTTCTAGGCACTGAGAAGAAAGTAATGTCTCTGTTCTCATGGGACATACGTTTTAGGGGAGGGGAAAGGGACAAGAAGCAAATACAAGTAAATATGCAACAGGCCAGGTCCACAGAGTGACGGGCTGGAGAGGTGCTGGGGATTGGCATTTGACGGAGAGAAATCAAGTAAAGCCTTGCTGAGAAGATGACATTTGGGAGGAGTCTGAAGCGTGTTGCAGTGCCGATGTGGCAAGGGCAAGGGCCCTGAGGCAGGACCACACCTGGATGCCTGAAGCACAACAGGGAGGCCAAAGAGGCTGGAGCTCGGTGGGTAGGTGGGAGAGAGTCGGGAGAGGTGCTCAGAGAGCACGCAGAGGATCAGGGCTTGCCTGCCTCTCTAGGCCATCATAAGGTTGGATTTTTACTGTAAGTGAAATCAGACGGAAAGCACTAAGGATTTTCAGAAGGGGAGTGACAAAATCTGACCTACCTGTTATCAGAATCATCTGGCTGAGGCCACCCAGACAGGAGGGAGCCAAAGGGAACCAGGGAGAGCAGCTTGCAACAGGTGCAGCCGGGAGGTGTTGGCAGCTGAGACCAGGCCTGTGGCCATGGGGTGTTGAGAAGTGGTTCAATTCTGGCTATATCTTGCAGGTAGAACTGGAAGATTTTGCTGAAAGATTGGACATGGCGTTCAGAGAAACAGAGATTTTAATGACGAACTCCAAGTTTTTGGCTGGAGCAACTGAAAGAATGAGGTTGCCATGAACCAAAAAGAGAGATTGCAGTTGGAGCAGGTTTTTGGCGTTTTGTTTGTCTGATTGTTTCTTCAAGGGGTGTAGGCGAAAGCAGGAATTAAGCTTGGGGCATGTGAAGTTTATTAGATATACAAGGGGAGATGCCTCACAGGCATGCTGGTAAGATGCTGGTAGGAGCCCAGGGCCTCATCTGATATCGGGATTCATTGGTGTTTAGAGTGTAGGGGTTGCTTAAACCCATGAAAGTAGAAGAAATCATCCTGAAAGTGGTGTAAACAAGGCAGCAGCCAGAGGTTGCAATGCGGTAGGACTCCAGCATTTGCTGGTTAGGGGAGGGAAGGAACCAGTACTGGAAGCTGACAAGGTGTGACCCATGGCAGGAGGAGAGCTGGGGAGGGATGGTGTCCGGGAGGCCAGGGAAGAAGGTAGGGGGTGGGGTGACCTCTGTCTGTCACATGGTGCTGATAAGTCAAGCACCTGAGGTCCGAGATGTGACCATCCTTCTAGCAATGTGGAGGTAACTTTGGTGAGTGAACCACCCATTCTTTCTCTTCCCAATATAAAAAAACAAAAACAAAAACAAAAACACGAGATTAAAGTCTCAGGTTTTATTGGTAAAAATTAGAGCTTCAGACTTTAATATTATTTTTTATATTGGCAAGAGAAATAAATTGTTTTCTATATTGGAAAGAGAAATATTTTCAAGAATAAAAAATCCAAGGGGGAGCTTGGATTTTTATTTTTAGGCTATAACTTTAAAATTTTTTTATTTATAGAAACGTATAGAAACAGAAAAATAGTTCATAATCCCATCCTCCAGAGGCATTTTTATGCATTTTTTCTTATATATTTGAGACCATGTTATGCATATATATTTTGGGCATGTGGAACCTTCTTTTATAAGCATAATATATCCCTAGGTCATTGAAAGCACTATGCACACATTATTTTTAGTGACTGGCCTTCGTGTCCTATACCATGATATGCAATAATTTATTTGATTATTCCTCTTCCACTGGATCTAGGTTCCCAAATGTTTACTGTTATATATAGTATTGATAATCACTTCCAAGCTCTCACTGGAAGTTAGTTGTTTTGGATAGCTAGCTAGAAGTGATGGAAATCAAAGGGAGTTAAGGGTGCAAACATTTAGAGCACTTGCTACATATCACCAAATTGCTTTTGAGGAAGTTTGTATGAATATACACACCTGCCCAAAATGAAGGAGGGATGCCTTCTTACCACTCTCTGTTGGCTCTGCTATCATCAATTGTGTTGAAATGTTTATTTCTGATTATTAAAGCAATATTTTTATAGAAAATTTGAAAAATCAGAAGTGCATAGAGAATTTTAAAACACAATAGAAACAACAGTCTTTTAATACTTCTGGGTTTTTTTATGAATTAGAATCATACCTTATGTGTTTACACACACTATATATATATATATATGCATATGTATTTATTTCTTAATTTGGCATCACTTGGTGAAGCATTTTCCACTTCATTAAATATAATTCCCAAACACGGCTTTTAATGACCCTGTAGTCTTTCATTCCATTGGAGTGCTATTACTTATTTGCTATCCTCTTATTGTTGGGTGTTTGTATTAATTTTTAGTATCAAAAATAATGCTTATATTCAAATCATTGTATGCATCATTTGATTCTTCCATATAAGCTCCTAGGCCTGGAGTTACATGGTCAAAAATGAAAATATATTAGAAATTTTCCCCCAGAAAGACTATACTAATTTTCGCTGCTACCCACATTGTGAAAAAGGAATGCTTGTCTACTGTGGCTCCCCCAACACTGTGTATCAGTCATTTTTCAATTTTTTTGATAGTAGAGTAGAGATAGTTTATCAATGATGTTTGCCTTTTTTCATGAGCTTATTATGGATTACAAAGATATGGCTTTTGTTTATGTCTTTTATCAGTTTATCTGTTGGAGTCTTGTATTCTTCTTAGTTATCTGGCAAAGCCATTTACATCGTAAGGGTATTGATGTTATGCCATATTTGGGGTAAATATTGCCCCCACTTATTTGCATTGATTTCATAATGGCATTATATAATCTATAAAGTTTTAACATCTTATGTAGTCACATTTATCAATATTTTTCTTTTCTTTAAATTTTAGAAAATTCTTTGCCATCTGAAAGTAATATACATCTACATGTTTATAAACTATAACTCAAGATTTCTTTTAACTGTTTTAAAAGTTATTTATTTCTATGTACAGCTAAAGGTAACACCCTAAACTGTCTTTTTTTCCCTAGAAGTAACCAAATTTACTCACGTAGGCCAGGAATTTCTATGACGTGTTCCAAATTCAGCCTCTCACTGAACACTTCCAGAGCAAGGCAACATAAACAGTAAGTGACCTATCTGAACAGTTCTAATAGTGTGGGGTTTTGTTTGGGAATCAGTCAGCATATCACAGGCTATACTGCAGTCATCAACAGCTCCCATCTCTTCTACGCCTTGTCTGGAAGTGAAACCCCTTATTTCTACCTGTAGCCCATGGGCCAGAGCTAGTCACATGGCGCTACCTAATTGCAGGGGCCTGGGGAAGGCAGAGAAGCCAATGGAATGGTTTGGGAGCATCACTCTTCTGCTTCCTGCCATTTGCTGTCTTTTTGGCCCCGAGAACACAGAGTAAGGCTTTTCCATGCGTGTTTTCAAATATTCCAGAATAGCAATGATATTGCCTTTCCCCACATATACCTATTGCCATGCACACACAAACCCTGAGTCCTTGGTAGTATTCTGATTTTCAGGAATACAAACCCCTATTCTTTTGATTGTTCATTCTTTCTATGATGCAGTTTCTCATCTCCTTGCCATCCTGGCGACCCCTTTCTGGATGCCTTGTCATTTATTAATACCCAAAATGTCTTGTGATTAAAACAGAGATGTGTATTCTACTTATTTTTCCATTTCATTAGCTTTTGGTCTTATGTTCTTGAAGGCAGAGCCTTTATCTTCTTCTCCTTGATAGCCCCTTCCACTACACCTTCCTATCCAGTTAGCACAAGGCCTGACTAGTGGCTTCTCAGTTTGCCAAATGAATTGTACACCAGTAGTTTCCATTGACCGAGACTGTGATTCTAACTGACACGAGAACCCGTATCCTAGAGCCATTACCAAAAAGCAATTCATTCAGCTACTCTAACTGCTTTCTGTTATAATCTGCTCAAGTCATACCATTACACACCATTTCTGTGCTTCAGCTTCTCAGTGCTCACTGCTGCTACATGTTTTCCCATTGGGTATTGATGAATCACTGGAGTGTGAAAAAGTAGACAACCTAGAAAAACAATGTCGCCAAACTGACTGTGATTGTGAAAATCTTGAAGTCTCTGCTGATTTAGAATGAGGAAGAAGAAGGGACATTTTAAGACCTCTTCTCCAACTCCTTGTACTATTTTTAGATAGGAAAATTTGCCTTGATCAGTCTTGTATTCCTTGAACAAAAGGCCTTCCTTCTTTGCCACCCTCCCCAGCAGGGAGCTTCATTGTTCCCACAGAGGCAGATGGTGACGGTGGGGCCAGAGGAGTCTGTAAGGGCCAGACTTTTTCGCAGATGTTTCTGCCAGGAAAATTTGCCCTGGTGACATTTGAGAGTGTTTACAGGGCAGCATAAAGTTGGCTTCTGTATTACCCAATTATCTGTGCCTTATGTATGTTCCAAACCTATTTAAAATGCTAAGCAGAAATACTTGCATCTTAAACCCATGATAAATGCAGTGCTAAAAATCTGTGTGACAGCTGGTCATTACATGTATATTAAATCCTTGTTGGGACCCAGAGACACTGTTTGTTCTAAGAGTTAGCCTAGATTCAAGCTTTTATTAGGACACCTAAGTATACTGAAGCTTAAGCTTAAATTTCCCCTTTAACCAACCTAATAGTTTCCAAATACACATTCATCTACTCATTATCTTCTAACTTCCTTCATTATCATGACTGAATGCTAGGAGTCTATTTTTCAAAAGAGTGAGACTATCATTATGCCTCCCTTGAAACCAGTGAAGTTCAGCTCATGTCAAACTGCCATTCATTAAACGCACACTAAATGCATCTTTAAAACCCGGTAGTTCTATGCACTACCCTAAAGGTATTTTCTAACATTATTTCCAAAACACTTTTTTGTTCCAAGTAATGTGAGTAGGCCTAGCAATTAACTAATTTCCAGCCAAGCCTGAAATATCAAAGGTTAGTCCTCAGAGATGGTAGTGTGTGAAAGAATGGGAGCTCTTGTTTGAAAATTCAGCTGTGTTGATTTTACAAGTCAGGACTGGAAAACAGCCAAAAGACTTTATTAACCTTCTTTTCAATCTTTCCTAAGAATTCTCTCACATCTAGGATGCCAATTACTCTCCACAAAGTCACGCTTATTTTGTGGTGCCCTGGGGGTGCCTGCCTGCTGTTATCAGTAGAGTTAACTGCAGTGGGTAGAGGTTTGGGACTGAAAGAATCCATTTTAACTCAAGGATAGGGCATCTGTTTCCCCTGGCATCTCAATCAAGTTGGGGGCTCGTAGGATGCCCCAAAGAAGAGGAAGGACGTTCCAACACACGTTCATTCTTTGAGGCTTGGCTGGTGGCTTGATGCTTACTATAGCCTGGCTCTGTTGACTATCCTGACCGTCCTTTTAGTTCCTATTACTCTTGACTCAGAGGTTGGAATCTTTATTGCTCTCTCAACTGTACTTTTGCTTCTCCAGTCCTCACCTCTGACCCTTTCTATCCTCAGGCCCTCAGACTCTCTCCCTTGGTCTGCCCCAGCTCTGAGGATGGGGTCTGCAGAGCTGCACTCCCCAGATTTAAAAATGCCTGCTCTCATCACTCAGGAACATCGCAGAGAAAATCCAGATACCCTATGTTTATGGTATGATGTGTCTCAATTTGCATATACTTCAAGAAGAGGAACATGAACAGTTGAAACTGCAAAAACTGAAATTTGTTCAGAAACAGATGTTAGTAAACTTTTACATATAAATTCAAAATATATAAAAATGGTGAAGTATTTTGTATGGACAGTGACCCCTGCACAGAAACTTTTTTGTAGCACAGCAATAAGCCCAGATTTCAAATAGAAGAAGCTGGGATGATACACAGACTATAAACTTATCAGTCTTTAAAAAGTAACCTATTCCCCCTTCCCCATCAAAAAACATAGTCATGTACATTCATTTCTCTCTAGTAGTGTTCATTCTGGTAAAGATTGTGTTCATGTTGCCATAATTAAAACTCTACAAATTGAGAAACTTTCATAAAAGCCAACTATCAACATGTCTGAAACGTGTAAAATGTTGATATAATTGAAACCCCTCTTCAGTAGTTGCTAAATACATGTTTCCCCTCCCTTAACATCAAATACACCATTGTATAGCTGTGTTTGGAGTTTAGGATTACAAGGCCTGGTAGATTCAAAATACCACAGAAAAACAGCCTACTCTGGTCTGTTCTAAATTCACCAATTATTTTAAAAATAACTATCAACTACATAACTGGAATGCTTTTTAAAAAACTGCATTTATTAAAAAAAAAGAAATTGTATCAGATTGACTGGTTATTTGGTATACAATACTCTCCACATGGTAGACGATAATAAAAAATTGTCCTAAAGCTCACCTGCTCACGAATTCCAAATAATTTAGGTAGATACTCCCTGCCTCAAGGAAGTGAGGCATAACCCTCCACTCTTCAAATGCAGGCTGCTCATTGTATAGTAATTTCCTTCCAAAGTGTACTAAAGAGAGAACAGAGTAACTTTACAGTGAGAAACCTACAAACACTGTCAGGCAGGTGGTCAAGGTGAATGCCAAAAGTGATACGTGCCCTTGGTAGGATGTGATGAGAAGGGCACTTCACCTCTGTGGTCTTGCTTCCAAAAACCCATAACCTTAGTCTAACTATGAGAAAAACATCAGAAAAACCCCAGTTGATGTCCTTTCTACAAAACGCTTGACCACTACTCCTTAAAACTGTCATCAAAAAACAAGGAAACCCTGACAAACTGTTAGAGTCAAGAGGTACCTAAGCCTATGTGATAATGAAACATAATATGGTGTCTGTGAGAGGACCTCTGTGCACTTTAGTTAATAATAATGTACCAGTGTTGGCTCATTAATTGTGACAGATGTACCACATAATCGAGATGTTATTAACCGGGTAAACTGTGTGTGGAGGTTACAGGAACTCTCTGCGCTGTGAGTTCACAGTGGTTCTAGAAATCTAGAACTATTAATAAATAGTCCTAACAAACCATCCAAATGGGCCAAATATGACTTTCTCTACAACCAAGTGTGCCTTTTAACAACTGGCTTCCAGACCACCACAGCTGCTGCCTCTGACTCACACCCAGCCACCTGTCTCTAGACCTAATGTGGGACAAAACGTTCCCCACAACACCTTTCGAATTGTTCCACATATCTGAAGCCAGGTTAGAAATTTCCAGGAGTCATCTGAATGTGCATCTACCCTAGAACAGAGTCCCATGCGGATGTGTTAGGACATATTTGCCATCCATTGCCTGCCTAGACATTCCTTCCTACCGTCTGAGTCTCACTGTGGTTTCCTGCTACAGAAGTTGAAAATCCCAGCCCCCAGCCCAGGGCTGTGTCCTCTGCTCCACTGTCAGATATACCTGTGCCAAGTGTAGAATAAGGAGACAGGAGGGAGGCACCTGCCCAGCGGCAGCGCTGCGATGTGGCTAGTGGCAGTGTGGGCTAGCAGGATGGGCCTGTAACGGGGCACCAGCGTCCTCCCTGGACCAATTCTGCAGCAGCCTGTGGGCATTTGTTCCTATCCATGAAGCTCCGAACCTGGTTTTCTGGACCTCCTGGCCAGGCTGAAGCCATGCAGTATTCTTTATATCAAATTGTTTATTTTTATATGCATATGAAAGGCTGCACGAATTGTACAAACATAGCCTAATTTTCACCAAGCAAACAGATCCTTATTAGGACTCATAGCGAGAAACAAGACCCTAGAAACCCCCTTCACACCCCGTGTCAGTGCACACTGATCCCAAAAGGTAATCACTCTTGTGACTTCTCAGAAGATGGCTGTCTCATAATCTAGTTTTGCGTGTTTTGAGATGGAATAGTACAGTATGTACTCTCCAGTGTTGGGCTTTTTTGACTCAGTATTTTGTGGTGAGAAGTTTCCTTCTGGTTCGCGTTATTGTAGCTGGTTCATTCTGATTGAGGTGCTGTTTTCCATTAGAGGAATATACATACCGCAATTCATTTATCCATTCTACCATTGATAAATGTTTGGCTCGGGTCCAGGTGTGACTCCTATGAACAGTGCCGCTGTGAACATTCTTGCATGTGTCTTTTGGTGCCAGTATTTTAAAAGATAAATTCCCTTTTTACTTAAACATGCCAGAATTCGCTTTTGTTGCTTTTAACTAAGAACTCTTATGCTTGAAGTTGCTATAGCTGTAAAATCTCCAGAGGCTCTGGTCATTTCAAAGCTGAAAGCCAAAGACTTTTGGAACAGCAAACGTAGAATTACACGATGATAGCTATATGTGATGATTCATGGCATGATGCCAGTTCTGAAGTGTTATATATTCTTATGCTTAAGCTTTGATATTTATTTTAAAGATCATTTTGTATCTGCTTTTGCTTTTTTAATCTTGCAAAGCTATTTAGCCAAAAACAATGTTCAATCTGACAATGCCAGTTTTTAATGGGATAAAAAAAGAGATGAATGGCAGTATTTCTTCATCCATCTCTACCCAAGAAACAGTATACGTTCTTGTTATAGTGTGCATAAGAAGATCAACACTGGGCATTTTGCTACATTTTAGATTCATTTTGTTCAGAGATCTTTAAGGATTAGTAGGTCTGAGTTTTTAAAATATTTTATTTCTTGCAGTGCTTAACACAGCGTCTTATTAATATGGTTAATTAAACTGATATTTGCATTATAATGATGTAAGCTTGTGAGAGCACTTTTGAATCAAAGTGCAATTAAGTCAATACTATTATTTTCTTAGGCTCAGCTTGAAAGACATTTAAAGAGGAGTTACAATAGCAGACTGGTTCAGTCACTTATTAGATTGACTGTTGTTTGTACTGAATCCTTCTCGTGGTAGATTAAAATGAATTATTTTAAGGGCTTAGTCCTTTTCCAAGTAATAAGTATTCACATTGTTATAGTCCAGTGATTTATTATTAATGATTTTATAGTGCTTTCAAGTCACCTCTGAGTTATTTCTCCTTCATGTTACTATGGGCAAGGCCCATTCATAACCAGGGTTCTGCAAGGGAATAGGGGAATACTCCTAGTTTAAAATTTTTAGCAGGTAGATTCGAATGCTATTAATAGCCCTCTATCTTGTATGTTTTATAGTGGAAATAACTTTGGGGTTAAGTATGCATGGGTTCAAATATTGGCTCCACCATTTATTGGGTCTGTGACTTTGAGTCACATGGTGACATAGGTAATGTCCCCAAGCCTCCATTCTATAAATCAAAATGGGGTCATGGCACTTATTTTGCAGCATATTTGGGAAGCTTAGGTGAAATAATGCATGTAAAATGCCTACACCATACTTACTATCGAGTACCTACCTGTAAATTTCCTTCCATCTGCATTTCATTTTTAAAAATTCTTCTCTACTTTAGACATGATGCCTAATTCCTAGATGTTTCTTAGTCGATTAGCATACCATGTGATTTCACTTCTTTCTGCACTGGGCAAAGCAAGCCTTTGAACATCATCCACACAACACTTCTAAGGGAACTACCCACTCAGGATCCCTACTGGCTGGGCAGACAGGTGTGGTGCTCCATCATCTCCATCTTCCCTCAACCCCCCAAGCCATAACCAGCTGGACAGGCATCTGGCCTGAGATAAACAAATCTATAGGCTGGCCAGGGATATACCGTGTTGGAAGTCGAGCTGGGCCAAAACCGTAACCTCTGTTAGGAGAGTGCGCTGGCAAATGCTGGGCAGCAGCTGAAAGGATGTCTGTCGGGAATGAGAGTTTGGGCCATGCACTGTGAGACCATAAGGCTGTGATGAGGTGGAGGAAGCTCACCAGGAGAGACAAGGGAAGGCAGGGATGGCAAGGAGGGGCCGAGCCTTCATGAGGCCGAGCATCAGCCCCTGACCTGCCTTCTGTCAGGTTCCACTTCCATTCCTCTTGTGTCCTTATGAAAAGCCCTGTTTTTCCTGAGTTGGTTCGAGGATGCTTCTGTTCCTCAAAGCCAAAATAGTCGGGACAGAAAACTGCCTTAAATACACATACTAGAATCACAGAATCCTCCAGGAAAACTGTGATTCACTCACATCAAAGTTTCATGGGAAGGAACACCTTCAAAACTATTAGTTTTGGAAGGATAATTAAGGACGCTACAGCATGAAAAATGAGATGTCGTTGACTGGTTGATTGATTGATTGAGACAGGATCTTGCTCTGTGGCTCAGGCTGAAGTGCAGTGGCATGATCATGATTCACTGCAGCCTCGACCTGCTGGGCTCAAGTGATTCTCTCGTTTTGGCCTCCCCAGTAGCTGAGACTACAGGTGCAGACCACCATGCCCAGTTTTTTTTTTTTTTTTTTAGTTATTTTCAGACCACCATGCCCAGCTTTCTTTTTCTTATTATTTTTTTTTAATAATTTTTAGGGACAAGAGCTTGCTATGTTGCCCAGGCTGGTCTTGAACTCTTGGGCTCAAGCAATCCTCCTGCCTCAGCATCCCAAATGTTAGGATTACAGTCATGAGCCACCGTGACCAGCCGAGCTGTCATTTAAAGGTTAGGCTTAAAACTATTATAGGATTAGATCTGATCTTGAAATGGAAAATAAGGAGTTGGCATGCCAAAAACACCCCACTGATTCCTGTTCAATGATTTTTAGTGAATCTAAAAATTTCTGTACTTTCCTTCCTGTTTCTCCTTGTGATCATAGGAAGCTCTCTTCCTACGACCACATTCAGATTCTGAGCTAAAAGATGCTGTATCAGCGGAAGCATGATTTTACATGGCAATGCTTCTAATATGTTGCTGTCAAAAAGTCTGTGTCAAGTCCAGATGTTTGAGAGGAAGCTAAAATGACAGCACCAAATAAGAGTATCTTTTGCTTGTGTGTTTGCTAACAGCACGAATGTGTCAAACTTGAGGAAATGCATCTATAAGGTCCTGCACGATGTTAAAAGAAGCACCTATATATTCTTATCCCAGGAACTCTGTAAGCCACCAGAATACTTTAACTGATGGCAATGAGTCTCAGTTTGTGCTGAGACAGACATCGTGGCACTGTCTCCTCTCACGGCACTGTGCCTTTTGTACAGCTCTTGGGAACACACATAGACACTAGAGAGGGCATACAGGAATCTTAGGCTGAGCAGGGCTGAAATCAGGGTATGTTGACATTTCCCATAGGTGCACTCAGAGTTCTAAGTGCTTTAAACTGTTTTTTTTCTGATTTATTTTACTCATTTAGTCTTACCTAGATATGTTTATTTGTGATTATATGCTTAGCACCTGCTATGCAAAATCCAGTAAAGAATTCGCAATTAATATCTGTGGCATTTTTTCTTCTCTTTCATTTGAGCTCCTGAATCTTTTTCCATCTTTTCCATCTGTGTATCCCCAGCACTGGGGGCAGTGGCTGGCTCATAAGAGGAACTCAAAATCTGTACTTATTAAATGAATAACTTTGCAGTGTTTTGACCTCCAAAAGGAACTCAGTCCTTTGAGGTTGATTCTACATAAATGAAGCAGAGAGGATAGAGAAGGTATTGGACTTTACATGTTGGCTCTGATATTTATTAGCCGTATCTTAACTAAGGAAGCTAACCTCTTGGCCTCGATCCCATCCTATAAAATGGGGATAATATCTAACTGCCTCACAGGTTTCCAACAAGGACTAAACGATGGAGTGTATGTGATGCTCCTGGCACAGAGTGGTGTTCATGATCATGGCTGTAAGTCTTCTAAGAGTTAAGTGGTTGAGAACGAGGACTTTAGAATCAGGCCATGGCCCTAGTCTGCCATTGTCTTGCTGTGTGATACATGTAAATCACATGGCACTGAGCCTGGCACATAGTGAATGATGGGTAAATTAGTACCATTATTATTAACAAAAGTCAATTATCATTATGGATATTATTAAGTTACTTCTCTAAAACAACATATAACAACATTCAAATCCATTTAGAAGGAAGAGAAATAAAATTTTAGGAGAACTCGGGATGAGAAAATTCTGTAACACAGCACCAAATTTAGCTTTGGGTTTCTGGGCAACCATGGCAATAGAAAGAAACACAACAGGTTACATCATGATTATCAGTTATAATTAGTTCACTAGAGCTGTACCTCCCAGTACAGGAACTGGTGGCCACTGTTGGCTGTTGAGCATTTGAAACGTGGCTCATAGGAATGATGACGTGCTGTAAAAGTAAAATACCCTGAATCTTGAAGATCTACTATGAAACAATAAAATATCTCATTAATAAACTTTTATATTGGTTGCACATGGAAATTGTGGTATCTTGGTTATTTGGATTAAATAAAATGTATTATTAAAATTACTTTCACTTATTTCTTCTGACTTTTAGTATGGCTATAGAAAATAAAAAACTTCATGTGTGGCTTACATTTGTGGCTCACATTATATCTCAGTTAATCAACATTAAACTTTTTTTAATCTCAGTATTCTAAGTAGAATTTATATTATTTATATTTTTATATTAATCTAAAATATCATAATTATAAAATCATTATATAATTACATATTATAAACATTATAAATATATAATAAAATGTAAAATGCATGGTAGAAATATATTAATATATAACAAATATCTATAATATGATTAATAAAATATATTTATAAATATATTTATAATATATTTACATAATATATTTAAAATATATTTATAAAATAGAATGTTATATGTTAGTTTATTATTATATACTTTCTATTATTTATAAAAGGCTTTGGATGTTCAAATGGGTAATATCTTCACCTACAATTTTAAAGAAAATTTGATAACTATCTTGGCAGGGAGAGAAGTATTAATACTAATAATCACAATAGCTACCATTTATTGAATGCTTCCATATGTGCCAGACACAGTCCTAGTTTCTTTACATATACCAGTCATTTAAAAACTCATAAGTGGTGCAATGAGCTGAATGTTTATGTTTTCCCCCAAATTCATATGTTAAAACCTTATCACTATCACTAGGTGATGGTATGAGGAGGTGGAACTTTTGGAAGGTGATTGGCTGAATGGCATTGGTGCCCTTATAATAGAGGCCCAGACTGGGCGCGGTGGCTCACACCTGTAATCCCAGAACTTTGGGAGGCCGAGGTGAGTGGATCACCTGAGGTCAGGAGTTCGAGACCAGCCTGGCCAAAATGATGATACCCTGTCTCTACTAAAAATACAAAAAAATTAGCTGGGCATGGTGGCACATGCCTGTAGTCCTAGCTACTTGGGAGGCTGAGGCAGGAGACTCACTTGAACCCAGGAAGTGGAGGTTGCAGTGAGCTGAGATCATGCCACTGAACTTCTGCCTGGGTGACACAGCAAGACTCTATCTCAAAAAAAAAACAGGCTCGGGGAGTTGCCTTACCCCTTCTACCAGGTGAGGACACAGCAAGAAGGCACTGCTTATGAACTGGGAAGCAGCCCACACCAGAAACCAAATATGCCAGTGCCTTGGTCTTGAACTTCCCAGCCTCCAGAACTGTGAGAATGACATTTCTGTTGTTTATAAGCCACCAATTTATGGTATTTTGTGACAGCAGCCTAAACAGACTAAGACAAGTGGTATGATTATTCTTACATTAAACCGAAACCCTTCATAACTGGCATAAGATATAAAAATATCTTCTTCTACCTCTTTGGTATCATTCACAGCATTGACAAAGATGCAGTAAGTGGGTGTTCCATCTACTGCTCAATAAGTGGGTGTTGGTCGGTAGAATACCTCCTCTTTCCCTATGTCCCTCAGCTCAGTAATAGCAAGATATTTAAAGATCTATGAAATTAGGGAATACATTGTCACCTGGAAATTTGTTGTGATTTGCAGTCTGCAAGAAGAACATTGTGTGAGAAATATCAAGTGAGAGTGGAAGAGTCTGCGGAGGGCCTCCCTGGGGCTCACCTGTGCTTTTGCCTGAGCTTCACCGTGTCAAGGTAAACTGAGTCAGAAAACCATGTGGGCAAAAAGCATCTCCAGTTTTTTTTTAAAGCTCAAGTACTGTGAAGAAATATGTTACAGCTTGTTTTGAAGGAGTCCATAAAAAAGTCTCAAAGAGGCTGGGCGTGGTGGCTCACGCCTGTAATCCCAGAACTTTGGGAGGCCGAGGCGGGTGGATCACGAGGTCAGGAGATCGAGACCGTCCTGGCTAATGTGGTGAAACCCCATCTCTACTAAAAATACAAAAAATTAGCCGGGTGTGGTGGCGGTCGCCTGTAGTCCCAGCTAGTTGGGAGGCTGAGGCAGGAGAATGGTGTGAACCCGGGAGGTGGAGCTTGCAGTGAGCCAAGATCGTGCCACTGCATTCCAGCCTGGGCGACAGAGCCAGACTCTGTCTCAAAAAAAAAAAAAAAAAAAAAAAGAAAAGAAAAGTCTCAAAGAATAGTTTTCCTAAGAGTTAAAGGTGTAAAAGACAGCAAATGAATCTGGTCTGCTTGTCCCCAGCCCTATACACTCAACTGAGACCAGCAGAAAGAAACCATGCAATTTAGGAAGATACATTTTAAAGTTTAACTGCAAGCCAAAAATATAAAAAATGAGTCCTGCTCTAATTGTGAATTGCAAGAAGAGCCAAGAAAACCTGTATCTAGTTTAGAAGTCAAGACCTCTGGAGATGGGGAAAGCTTAGAAGTCACTTGTATTAGCCTGTTCTCACACTGCTAGTAAAGACATACCCAAGACTGGGTAATTTATAAAGGAAAGAGGTTTAATAGACTCACAGTTCCATATGACTGGGGAAGCTTCACAATCATGGCAGAAGGCAAAGGAAAAGCAAAGGCACATATTAAATGGCAGCAGGCAAGAGAGCTTGTGCAGGGGAACTCTCATTTATAAAACCATCAGCTCTCGTGAGACTTATTCGTTACCACAAGGACAACATGGGGGAAAGTGCCCCCATGATTCAATTATCTCCACCTGGCTCTGCCCTTAACACATGGGGATTATTACAATTCCAGGTGAGATTTGGGTGGTGACACAGCCAAACCATATCGCCATTCAAAAGAGAGTTGCAGAGGTGGGTGTGGCTTTGGAAAATAGGTCTAATGAGCAAAGAATATGGTAGTTTATGTTATTTTTCTGAGGAAAAGTGAGGAAGTTAGTCGTGATTTAAAATACATGGACATTATTGTACTAGTGTACAGCAGGATTCCATCTGTACTAATGCTGGACAGAATGAATGGTCTTAATTGATCTTAAATGTGGATTTAAGTTTAAAGCTAAAAGAATTTCAAGTCTGAATTGTAAACCATTGGTCTGGGCTAGCAGTGGAAGGTGAATATCTTTCTTCCTGGAAGTCATTCCATCCACTAAGCTCTTAGCTACCTGTGACAGTTTGAAGGTGTTCCATTAGATGAAACTGAGTCCTTGGCCATGCTCATTGGAAAGCAGCACACTACACATAGCGGTCCTCTCTAAAAACAGTGACCTTGACCTGCACAAACCATTTTGACAACAGCTGTCCTAAATTTAGGATGCTTCATCCATGTCTTATTAGTTCTCAAAACACACAGGGAGGTAGGAGGGATGCAGTTACTCATTCTTTTACAGGACTGAGTTTGAGAAAATGAAATATAGAGCTTCAGGAATTGGCCCTCATTTGCATAAGTGGATCCAGGGTCACAAAGAAAATGCTTTCTGTAAAATATAAAGCTGTTCCTTAAGGCTGTGAGACAATTTGTAGGAAAAACTTTTGAATGTTACGCTTTCTGAATTGCAGCAAATACATTTTAATTCAAAACTCCTTGCACTTGACCAGTATAAAATACCCATGACTGGGGCAATGTTTCACATTTCCACAGGGTCATTCTTCAGCAGTTGATGAAGGCACAAAAATGCACTATGTTGGATCATTAGATCTGTGGAGCCCACAGAGCCCTCCACACCTTGCCACAAATCAGAATACAAATTTGTCTGATCAGCTGGGCATGGCTCATGCCTGGAATCCCAGCACTTTGGAAGGCTAAGGCAGGAGGATTGCTTGAGTCCAGGAGTTCAAGACCAGCCTGGGCAACGTAGTGGTACCTCCTCTCTACAAAAAATAAACATTAGCCAGGAATGGTGGTGCGTGCCTATAGTCCCAGCTACTCGAGAGGCTGAAGTGAGAGGATCTCTTAAGCATGGGAGATCGAGGCTGCAGTGAGCCGTGATCACACCACTACACTCCAGCCTAGGCAACAGAGCAAGACCCTGTCTCAAAAAACAACAACAACAAATTCTTCTGATCACATTGGCAAGATTCTGCAGCTTAAAAGTTGCATGGTTTATTCATTTCAATGAACTACAATTTTTGTTCCAATACAAACATCTCGGTAAAGCCACTGATGATCAGAACCTAAAACTACAGCTAACTGAAACCTGACTCCAATGTTGGTGGTTTTTAACAGCTGCATATGTGGAAGCTGGGTAGCAAGTAGAAACTCATTTGCAGCAGACACAAAGGGCTGCTACTGCCATGGCCATGACTCATCTCGATTCATAAATGTAGACGTGGCTCTTAGGCACTTTAGATTGAGATACAAGTTGATTTTTTAAAAATATTTATGTCGAGCTAAGGTAAAAACATTGTTAGCATCAGAGCATAAAACAAATAACAATTTAAGATAAGCATGAGGGGCCAGGCGCGGTGGCTCATGCCTGTAATCCCAGCACTTTGGAAGGCCGAGGTGGGCAGATTACGATGCCGGGAGTTCGAGACCAGCCTGACTAACATGGTGAAACCCTGTCTCTACTACAAATGCAAAAATTAGCCAGGCATGGTGGCATGCGCCTGTAATCTCAGCTACTCAGGAGGCTGAGGCAGGAGAATCGCTTGACCCTGAGAGGCAGAGGTTGCAGTGAGCCGAGATTGCGCCATTGCACTCCAGCCTGGGTGACAGAGCGAGACTCCATCGCGCGCATGCGCACGCACACGCACACACACACACACACACACACACACACACACACACACACAAAAGATAAGCATGACGGATCTCTGGCTTTATCATAATTATCTTTATTGAAAGGGTCCAAGGAGAATAACAAAGATTTCAAAAAGTTCGCTGTGTCTCTTCCAGCATCGCACCACTGACAGTCTGGGGGCACCTGTGATTGTCATTGAGGTGCTTTTTGTTTATTTGTGGGTTCAGAAATTAGCTCATAATCCACGCTGGGCTGGTTAGGATTGGCCTCAGTGTGATGATGGTTAACCCACTGACCATTACATTCAGAGCCTCCTGCTTGTCAAGGCCACAGCCATTGCCATTGACTCCTTCAAGTTCCTTCTGCTCTCCCGGTTGCCCCTGCTCCTCTCTAGGCTGCCATGGGTGTAAATAGTTGCTCATAAGTCTTGTGAGCTGAGTCCTGGGCTTTATTATTTGACTATTTAGTGAGCCTTTTCCAGGTGCTAGTTGTTGAAGAGAATATAAAAGAAATGGGAAACCTTTGCTCCCCCAGAGAATGCAGTCCAGCCAGGGAACAAATGTAGCACACACAAGGCAATCAAGTCTCAGGCGAAGGCTGTGCGGGAGGAAGTGGCCATGTGGGCCAGGAAAGCCAGGGCGGGGGATGAAAGGGGCCGCCTGGGAGGCTGAGGACCTCATCAGGAAGGAGGTGGGGCAGCAGCTGGATCCAGAGGATGGGGGTGGTTTGGCTGGGCAGACAGCAGAGCGGACACTTACTGTTTGTAGCTGTTACTGAAATGTCATGCGTGCTTGTCTTATCTCCCAGCTGGATTGCACACTCCTTGGGGTAGTGACCTTTCCCTTGGTAATCCGCACAGAGCCATGCATACAGTAGGAGAATAATACACCTCTGCGAAATGAGATCGTTCTGAAAGTGTTCAGAAATAAAGTCGGGAAGTTAATTCGCAGTTATTGAAACTGCTAATATTGGTAATGAAACATCTTTTGAAAATCATTGTTATTCTCTTCCGAACATCTCAATGCATATATTCATGACAAAGCTTGACTGCTTATCTTAAATTGCTAATTGTTTCATGCTGTGATGTTGACAAGGTTTTTTCTTAAACTCAACATGAGGAATGTTTAAAAAACAAACTTTTATCCCAGCCTAAAGTGCATAAGAGCCACTTCTACAAAGCAGGGAGTGTGATTTGCAAAACATGGCCTAGAGGAACTGGCATTTTGTTTTGTTTTGTTATGCTTTGTTTAATAATTAGGAGATGAGATCATTGAACTTGGAAGCCTGATAGCAATGGGAAGCCGACTCTGGACTGCAGATGTAGAAGATCCACTGGGTGGGATCTGTCCATGTGCATAGTGTGCAGTGAGGCTGCAGTGTAGGTAGTGACGGGGCTCCCTGTCCCCACCTGCTCCCCTGGACCCAGGAACTAGAGGTGAAACTAAGAAAGGAAATTATGGCAAAGAGAAAGACTGCATGTGGAAGGCAAGGAGTATCTTCACACAAATGCGTTTTCCCTATTTTTTTTTGTCTTCCAAAGAAAAAATGAGAGCAAACCCAGTTCCCAGATAAAAGAATCAGAATACCCTCCCACACACCTGCCCTCATGTGACTGAGGCGCTTGGCCAGTTCATAAACAAGCCATGGTGATGACCTATAACAGACGCGTCCCGACCTGGCAGACCACAGGGGACATGAAGAAGCTTGGCCTGAAATATTCTGACGTGTCCCAGCCTCACACTCACATAGTTCCTGGGCACCCAGAAAGATGGGGCCTAGGAATACTCTTATTGAGAATCTGGCATGAATGAATCACACCAAAGACTGCCAGCTAAGTGAGAGATTTACAGTCTCCAGCCTTGAGTTCTGAGTGTTTTCAGATGTGGACAGGGTCTGAGACTCTCACATGACAAGCCATGGGCCCTATGCCGAGGCAGACTCCTGCTCTGTGCTGCTCCTAGGGAACCACGGCAGCTTCGAAATGCATTCTAATCTGCCCTCTTATTGTGACAGTTTGTATTGTACTTAGAACCTAAAATTAAGACTCTAAACTGAGAAGAGTAACAGGCTCTCCAGTAGCCACTGTGGATTTGCATGCAAAGTGCAGACTGACATTTGAAACTCTTCACTTTTTACCCGCCACTCATCTTTCCAACCTTGTCACCCAGATCATCTGAGTGGTCTCCGTCCCTGAATCCCTGCATGCACCTTTGCTTTCTGTCCTTCCCTCTCCCTCAGTTCACTCCCACCAGCCATGATTTGAATGTTTGCCCCTTCAAACCTCGGGTTGAAATTTAATTTCCATTGCAATGGTATTGGAAGGTGGGGCCTTTAAGAAGTGTTTGGGTCGTGAAGGCTTTGTTTTTCTTATTGTGGGAATGGGTTTGTTATCCTGGGAGGGGAGGGGGTTGACCCCTCTTGCTGCCTCTCCCTCTCCCCCTTTCTGCCCTTCCTCTATGTGATGCCTTCTGTCGTGTTATGACAGAGCAAGAAGGCCCTTGCCAGATGCTAGCAGTTTGATCTTGGGCTTCCCAGCTTCCAGAACTGTCAGCTAATAAATTGCTGCTCATTGTAAATTACCCAGTCTATGGTATTCTGTTATAGTAACATAAAACAGATTAACACACCACCCTTTCTGTCTAGTGACATCTCATTTGTCTCTCAAGGCCCTACTCAAATGCTACCTTGTGCTTGAAACTATCTGTTTAATCAGCCTCCCTTAGAGTGATCCTTCCTTCTCCTCCCAGAAAGGCCCACATATATTGCTTTAGAACAATCATGTTTGGTAAAATGAATAATCTACCAATTTTAGCTTGATGACCCATTGCTCAATGTAATTTATTAAGCTCACTTTGCCACATCAGGTACAGATTTAGACACTAAGGGGAACAGAGATGCAAAGAAAACCAATGAGCTAACAGAACACTGGACTCTAGTTTGCACACTGATGTGCAGTATTTCTAATGTACCCATAAACATATTATTATGCAACATTTATACAAAGGTTTAAATTTCATATCAATAATTATTCTCTTTAATATAGAAGTATAGTATTATATGTATAATAAATATTTAAACATACTGTATATTTTATATTTAAAATATACTTATAAATCTATTATTTGTACTTATTTCTAAATGTGAACTGAAGAATTTGTTTAAAATATAGATGCCTGGGTCCTGCCCCAGGGTTCTGATTCACTTATTCCTGGATGAGGCCAAACGATCTGTGTTTTCATGTAGAGATTCCTAGGCTAGTGGTCCAAGGACCTGCTGGGAGAGACGCAGGGGCCTCCAGACTATAGGCGAATTTAAACATTTTCTGGTTGACAATTGATTTAGTTTGTCTCAAGACCTGGCGTCAATAGAAAGAAATGTTCAGGTTAAGATAAAAGATTGTGGAGACCAAGGTTCTTTTGAAGTCTTATACAGGCTGCCCTTAGAGGCAATAGATGACAAATGTTTCCTATTCAGACCTTTAAAAGGTGCTAGACTCTTAGTTAATCTCTTGAGGATTGGGAGGGCCTGGAAGAAAAAGATCTAGCTATGTTAATAGAGATCCTTTACAGATACAAATTTTCCCCCACATAGGACAGCTTTGCAGGGCTATTTCAAAATAGGGCAAAGAAACATGTTTTGGGGTAAAATATTATGACTTTCTTCCTTGTCACATAATGTTATGCCAGAGTCAGATTGGAAAGTAAGTCACAACATATAGGGTTAAATAAAACCCAGCTCATGAGAATTGATGGTTTGTAGGGCATGACTCTCCAGACCCCTTAGATAGGAATTTGGGCAAGAGCAAAAAAAAAAATCAGAGCTTAGTCCTCACGGTCCTCTCCCAGTGCTGGACTCGGTGAGAACCCTGTGTACTGGCTAATTTTATGTGTCACCTTGGCTGGGTTATGATGCCCAGATACATGGTCAAATATTATTCTGGGTGTTTTTGTGAGGGTGCTTTCGGGTGATATTGACATTGAAATCAGTGGACTTTGGGCCAGGTGTGGTGGCTCATGCCTGTAATCCCAGCACTTTAGGAGGCCAAGGTGGGCAGATCACTTGAGGTCAGGAGTTCGAGAGCAGCCTGCTCAAAATGGCGAAACTCTGCCTCTACCAAAAAATACAAAAATTACTAGTTGGCCTGAAGTCCAAGCTACTCAGGAGGTTGAGGTAGGAGAATCTCTTGAACCCAGGAGGCAGAAGTTGCAGAGAGCTAAGATCACACCAGTGAACTCCTGCATAGGGGACAGAGTAAGAGCCTGCCTCAAAAAAAAAAAAAAATTCCATGGATTTTGAAAGTAGTTTGCCCTCCATAATGTGGGCAGGCCTTATCCAGTCAGTTGAAGGCCTGAATAGAAAAAAAGCCTGACCTCCCCTGAGCAAGAGGGAATTGTATCAGCAGTCAGCCTTCGGACCTGAACTGCAATGTCGTCTCTTCCTTTAGTTTCCAGCCTGCTGGCCCACCCGGCTGATTTTGGACTTGCCAGCCTCCATAATCATGTGCACCAATTCTTTACAATAAATTTCTTTCTATCCATGCTGTAAACCAAAAAGTGTCTGAAACAGGTCTCAATCAATTTAGAGGTTTATTTTGCCAAGGTTGAGGATGTGCCTGGGAAGAAGAGACACAGCTGCAGACAGGTCTGTGGCCTCTGCTTTTTCCAAAGAGGGTTTTGAGGACGTCAATATTTAAAGGGGAAAAAGTGAGCAGGAGGAGGAAGAGGAACAGTCAATTACGCATTTATCTTGCACTCTGTAAATCTGCATTTTATATAAGATAGAGTAGAAGAAGGTGGGGAGACAATTTCCGGTCTTGTCTTTGTCCCCTACCTGTGAAGATAGGCTGTTAGTTTACATTGTCAGGGTGAGGGAGGCCACCCGGGGAAATATGTGGCCTATCTTGTAGCTATCTGTTTAGGAACAAAACAAAGGCATTTTTTTTGTTTTGTTTTGTTTTTTGTTTTGTTTTGAGTCGAAGTCTCACTCTGTCACCCAGGCTGGAGTGCAATGGCGTAATCTTCAGCTCACTGCAACCTCCACCTCCCAGGTTCAAGCAATTCTCCTGCCTCAGCCTCCCAAGTAGCTGGGATTACAGGTACCTGCCACCATGCCCGGCTAATTTTTGTATTTTTAGTAGAGATGGGGTTTCACCATATTGGCCAGGCTGGTCTCTTGGCCAGACTGGTCTCAAACTCCCGACCTCGTGATCTGCCTGCTTTGGCCTCCCAAAGTGCTGGGATTACAGGCATGAGCCACTGCGCCCGGCCTGGAAGGCTGTTTTTTTGTGTGACTCAGTTCCCAAGCTTAACTTTTCCCTTTGGCATCGTGAGTTTGGGGGTCCCAAGATTTTTGTTTCCTTTCACAATGCTCTTGGTTCTGTTTCTCTTGAGAACCCTGACTAATATGCCCATGATCATTTGAACTCAGCCCCTTACTGTGGAGCACATGCAATCAAACTCCATGCCCGTGCCTCCTGGCACATGTAACAAGAGGCTCAACTCCATCAGAACCATATAGGGAACCCATGGAAAGTGCAGGTTCCTGGTCTGCCTCCTCAGAGGCTCTGACTCAGCAGGGCTTGGTTGGCTCTGAAATATGCAATTACAGAGCAGTTGGCTATTTTTTTTAGTATGTGACTCTAAATCATTTCAAAATGTGAGTTCCTCTAGTGCAGAGCACTGTGGAAAGCACAAACATAAATAAAAACCAGTCCTTCTGGGGATTTCAGAAATCAAGCAAGAAATTCTATTTTGCAGTATTTTTGAGTAACAGAACCACACTGACCCATTGTGCTTGGTTGAATAGCATCACCCAAAAATACATGTCTTTCCCGGAACCTCAGAATGTGATTATATTTGGAAATATGGTTGTTGCAGAGGTAATTAGTCAAGTTAAGATGAGGTCATGCTGGAGGAGGGCGGGTCATTAATTCAGCATGACTAGTGTCCTTATAAGAAGAGGAAAAGAGACACAAGAGACAGACACAGAGAGAAGATGGCCATGTGATGACCGACGCAGAGATTGGTGTTACATAGCTGCAAACCAGGGGATGTCAAGGATCTCTGGCAACCACTGGAACCCAGGAGAGAGGCTTGGAACAGATTCTCTGCTTCAGAGTCCCCCAGAAGGAGCCAACATTTCTCACACCTTGAGTTTGGATGTCAAGCTTTTATAACTGGGAGAGAATAAATTTCTGTTGCCAACCAGTTTGTGGTACTTTATTATAGCAGCCCTAGAAAACTAATATGCCCACCCACTGTAAACAACTGGAAAATGGGACAAAATACATAAAACAACTATTTTCAGACATTGAACAACTGGTAGTGCAGGTCTGTGATCCTTGAGAGAAGGCAAACCAATGGGGTGGGGCAGCACCCATGTGAACAAGCATCGCGATCAGGGCTAAGTGTGGCAAGTTCTGCATTTGTAGTACTGGGTCCCTACTGGAAGGAACTTTTCACAATAGGCAGCAGCTGGTTATCTAAACTGCTGCATTCCCAGCTGTAGCCTGCACAGTGCTGTTTAGATTGGGCACTAAGTAAAATAATTGAGGAATATTCTTGGACCACATTTCCTAAGCTGACTGTCTTTGAAGGTTTGGACCTATAACAGTGATTCTCAACCCTGGCTGGACATTAGAATTACCCGAAGAATGTTTTCAACCGTGGGTGCTGGGGCCGCATCTCAGACGAATTAAATGTAGATCTACCAGAGAGGCGGGATCCAAGCATTACTGTTTTTATACAACCTCCTCAGATGAGTGTATCGTGCAGCCAAAGAAGAGACTCATAGATCTTTATCCTACTTTCCAACCACTCACTAAGCCTCTTTTAATAATCCTGCTAAAACCTAATGTAAATAGATATTTTTCATGTGGGTGTCCTATAAGTTACCATCTAATATTACGTAAGTGCATTCTTGCATATTCTTCCAAATAGGTAGACACTTTGTGTCACAGGTTATTGTCCTGTTAGTGTCTTCCCACTCCACTCTAGGCACTTTTCCTCTGAGAGCCACACCACAGCTTCTTGATGCCCATGAGGGAATTCCTGGAGTTGCTGCAGGTCCTCTCATCCACTCATGTGAAAGCAGGTGAATTCGGTTCCCAAGGCTGCTATGGCAAAGCACCACAGTGTGGCTTAAAGCAGTGGCTCACGCCTGTAATCCCAGCACTTTGGGAGGCCGAGGCAAGTGGATCACGAGGTCAGGAGATCAAGACCATCCTGGCGAACACAGTGAAACCCCATCTCTACTGAAAATACAAAAATTAGCCGGGCATGGTGGCCTGTGCCTGTAATCCCAGCTGCTCAGGAGGCTGAGGCAGGAGAATCACTGGAGCCCAGGAGGCAGAGGTTGCAGTGAGCCGAGATCGCACCACTGCACTCCAGCCTGGGTGACATAGCTAGACTCCGTCTCAAAAACAAACAAACAAGAAACAAACAACAACAACAACAAAACAAAAACAGCAGAAATCTGGGCTTTCACCGTTCTGCAGGTCAGAAGTCCCAAATCAAGATGACAGCAGGCCATGTTCTCTTTGAAGGCTCTAGATGAGAGGATCCTTCCTAGTCTCTAGCATCTGGTGGTCTCTCTCGGTCTATTCTCCCCTTCTTTTTTTTTTTTTTTTTTTTTTTTTTTTTTGAGACAGAGTCTCACTTTGTCGCCCAGGCTGGAGTGCAGTGGTGTGATCTTGGCTCACTGCAAGCTCCGCCTCCCGGGTTCACACTATTCTCCTGCCTCAGCCTCCCGAGTAGCTGGGACTACAAGGTGCCTGCCACAATGCCCAGCTAATTTTTTGTATTTTTTAGTAGAGACGGGGTTTCACTGTTAGCCAGGATGGTCTCAATCTCCTGACCTTGTGATCTGCCCAGCTCGGCCTCTCAAAGTGCTGGGATTACAGGCGTCATATTCTCCCCTTCTTATAAGGACACCACTTACACTGACTGAAGGACCCAACCTACTTCAGTATCTTATTCATGTTAACTTGATTATGTCTCTAAAGGCTCTGTTTCCAAATGAGGTCACATTCACAGGTACCAGGGGTTAGCACTTTGCCATGACTTGAATGTTTATGTCTCCCCCAAAATTCATGCTAGAACTTAAACCCCAACATGATAGTATTAAGAGGTGCTGCCTTCGGGAGGTGATTAAGTCATGAGGGCAAAACCCTTGTGAGTGGGATTAGTGACCTTATAAAAGGGCAACTAGCTTGACCTTTTTTTTTTTTCTTTTTTTTTTTTTTCTTTTGCCCTTCTGTCCCTCCTGCTATGTGAGGATGCAGCACTTTTTCCCTCTGGAGGAAGCAGCGTTCACCTTGGAAGCATCTTGACCTTGCCATTCAAAGTCACCAGGCAGGGAATCTGCCAGTGCCTTGATCTTAGACTTCCCAGCTTCTGTAACTGTGAGCAATAAATGTATGCTGCTTATAAACTATCCAGTCTCATGCATTTTGTTATAGCAATATAAACAGATGAAGACAGACATAAACATATCTTTTTGAGAGATGCAATGCAACCCATACCACCAGGATTGCCACATGTTTGCTGATTTCACCTGGTAGCGAGGCTTAGCTATCTTGGCTTGAATGTAATACCTCCATCTTTTCTCTTGGTCATCCTCTTTAAGCAGAGGACTTTTATCTACCCAAGCAGAATTCTGTGTTCTTGCTATTCAAAGTGCAGCCCAGCCTCCCGCAGCCACTACATCACTTGTGATGCTTGACAGAAATGCAGACTCTCTGTTCCCACCTCAAACCTACTGACTTGGGAATCTGCAGCTTACCAAGATCTCCAGGTGATCCATGTACATTTCAAATTTTGAAAAGCAGTGGTTTGCAGAACAAAAAGGATTCAGCTTCTGATATGGTTTGGATTTGTGTCTGTACCCAAATCTCATGTCAAATTGTAATCCCCAGTGTTGGAGGAGGAGCCTGGTGAAAGGTGATTGGATCACGGCGGCAAACTTCCCCCTTGCTGTTATCATGATAGTGAGTGAGTTCTCATGAGAGCTGGTTGTTTAAAAGTTTAAAAGCACCTCCCCCTTTGCTCTCTCTTCCACCTTCTCCAGCAATGTAAAATGAACCTGCTTCCCCTTCATCTTCCACCATGATTATAAGTTTCCTGAGGAATCTCCAGCCATGCTTCCTGTACAGTCTGCAGAATTGTGAGTCAATTAAAACTGTTTTCTTTATACATTACTCAGTCTTAGGTGCTTCTTTAAAGCAATGCAAACATGGACTAATATAGAAAATTGGTACCTAGCAGTGGGGCATTGCTATAAAGATACCTGAAAATTTGGCAATGACTTTGGAACTGGATAATGGGCAGAGGTTGGAACAGTTTGGAGATCTCAGAAGAAGACAGGAAGATGTGAGAAAGTTTGAAACTTTCTAGAGACTTGTTGAATGGTTGTGACCAAAATGCTGATAGTGATATGGACAAAGAACGAAGTCCAGATTGAGGTGGTCTCAGATGCAGATGAAAAACTTATTGGGAACTAGAGTAAAGGTCACTGTTGGTATGCTTTAGCAAAGAGACTGGTGGCATTGTGCCTCTCCTCTAGGAATCTGTGGAAATTTGAACTTGTGAGAGATGATTTAGGGGATGTAAACCAAAAATAAAAATATAAGTCCCCCCCAACCATCTGAATGGACTTCCTCCTAGGCCATGGCACTTTAAAATTTAACCTGAAAGACTGGTTCAGGCCATGATAGGAAGTGGGGGTCGGACATGCCTCATTATGCCTATTCAGCATTAACATCAACACATACCTTAAGTCTGATAAGACATATTTACAATATAATCTCTCTGAGCCTGCTACCTGGAGGCTTCATCTACATGATAAAACTTTGGTCTCCACAGCTCTTATCCCAACACAGACATTCCTTTCTGTTGATAACTCTTTCAACCGATTGCCAGTTAGAAAAATGTTCAATCTACTATAACCTGGAAGCCCCTGCTTCAAGTTGTCCCACATTTCCAGACTGAACCAATGTATTTCTTAAGTGTATTTGATTGAAGTGTCATGTCTCCCTAAAACGTATAAAACCAAGCTGCACCCCAACCATCTTGGACACATGTTCTCAGGATCCCCTGGGGGCTGTGTCACAGGCCATGGTCACTCATATTTGGCTCAGAATAAATCTCTTTAACTATTTTACAGAGTTTGACTCTTTTCATCAACAGGTATTTGGCAGAAGAAATTTCTAAGCAGCAAAGCATGAAAGATGTGGCCCAGTTGCTTCTAACAGCATAATCTCATGTGTGAGCAAAGAGACGATCTGAAACTGGAACTTATATTTTAAAGGGGAGCAGAGCATGAAAGTTTAGAAAATATGCAGCCTGACGATATGGTAGAAAAGAAAAACCCATTTTTCTGGGGAGGAATTCAAGCTGGCTGCATAAATTTGCATAAATAAAGAGGAGCCAAATGTGAATAACCAAGACAATGGGGAAAATGCCTCAAAGGCATTCCAGAGACCTTTGTGGCAGCCCCTCCCATTACAGGCCTGAAGGCCTAGGAGGGAAGAATGGTTTCATGGGCCAGGCCAAAGGCCCTGCTGGGTGGGCCTTGGGACACTGCTCCTTGTGTCCTAGTCATTCCAGCTCCAGCCACAGCTAAAAGGTCCCCAGATACATCTGAGGCCACTGCTCCAGAAGATGCCAGCTATAAGCCATGGTGACTTCTATGTGGTGTTAAGCCTGTGGGTGCACAGAAGGCAAGAGTTGAGGCTTGAGAGCCTCCGCTTAGATTTCAGCAGATATATGGAAATGCCTGGATGTCCAGGCAGAAGTCTGCTGCAGGGTTGGAGCCCTCATGGAGAACCTCTACTAAGGGCAGTGTGGAGGGGAAATGTGGAGTTGGAGCCCTCACACAGAGTCCCCTCTGGGGCACTGCCTAGTGGAGCTGTGAAAAGAGGGCCACTGTCCTCCAGACCCCGGAATGGTAGAGCCACTGGCAGCTTATACTGTGTGTCTGGAAAAGCCTCAGGCACTCAACACCAACCCTTGAGAGTAGCCATGGTAGCTGAGCCCTGCAGAACCACAGGGGTGCAGATGCCCAAGGCCTTGGGAGCCCACCCCTTGCATCAGTGTGTCCTGGATGTGAGACATGGAGTCAAAAGATATTATTTTGGAGCTTTAAGATTTAATGACTGACCTGCTGGGTTTCAGACTTGCATGGGGCCTATAGCCCCTTTGTTTGTGCCGATTTCTCCCGTTTGGATCAGGCATATTTACCTGATGCCTGTACCCCCATTGTATCTTGGAAGTAACTAACTTGTTTTTTATGTTATAGGCTCATAGACAGGAGTGACTTGCCTTGTCTTAAATGAGACTTGGACTGTAGACTTTTGAGTTAATGCTGAAATGAGTTAAGACTTGGGGGACAGTTGAGAAGGGATGATTGAATTTTGCAATGTGAGAAGGACATGAGATTTGGGAGGGGCCAGGGGTGGGATGATATGGTTTGGATTTGTGTCCCCACCCAAATCTCATGGTAAATTATAATCTCCAATGTTGGAGGAGGGGCCTGGTGGTGGGGGGTGATTGGATCATGGGGGTGGACATCCCCCTTGCTGTTCTCACAAGATCTGGTTTTTTAAATGTGTGTAGCACAGCCGGGCACGGTGGCTCACGCCTGTAATCCCAGCACTTTGGGAGGCTGAGGCGGGCAGATCACAAAGTCAGGAGATCGAGACCATCCTGGCTAACATGGTGAAACCCCGTCTCTACTAAAAATACAAAAAAATTAGCCAGGCATGGTGGCAGGCACCTGTAGTCCCAGCTACTTGAGAGGCTGAGGCAGGAGAATGGCATGAACCTGGGAGGCAGAGCTTGCGGACAGCCGAGATCATGCCACTGCACTCCAGTCTGGGCGACAGAGTGAGACTCCATCTCAAAAAAAAAAAAAAAAAAAAAGTGTATATCACCTCCCCTTCACTCTCTCTTCCTTTTTCTCTGGACGTGTAAGACGTGTTTGCTTCCCCTTCACCTTCCACCATGATTGTAAGTTTCCTGAGGCCTCCTCAGCCATGTTTCCTGTTCAGCCTGTGGAACTCTAAGACAATTAAGCCTCTTTTCTTTATAAATTACCCAGTCTCAGGTAGTTCTTTATAGCAATGCAGGAATGTACTAATACACCTTCCTTTTATACTGGTGAATGATCCTGGTTGTTGGAAACACATAATGCCCTTAGTTTAAATTGAAAATTAACCACTAGACAGTCTTTTCTCAATTATCCTTCAAGTATGTATAGTCCTTCAATTATATTTTGAAATGAATTTGAGGTAAAAGCATTCTGAAGTTAGGATTTCAAATTCTCTTAGTTTAAGCAAAATGACTTTAGTCAAGTCTGAATTGTCAAGTAAATTGTATAAGCAAAACCTTCTAATAGAATTGTCTCCAGCCAGTACTCTCCAAGTCTGAAAGGAGTGGTGAAGGGAGTGATTAATCTGGAAAAAAAAAAAGATTTTTGTGTTGTCATTTTAGGGAAGAACCATGAAATAATTATTCTCAAATGTCAAGTAGATTTATTTTATATAGTCCCAGATAGACCACCAGCTAGACATAATAGGGAGACAGATTTAGGATTGTTACAAGCTTTAATATCCTATGAATAAGATTTGTCAAAATATGGAACAGACTTCCTTATAGAATTGAGAAATTCAACCAGTGGACACTTTTGTGATTGATGGAAAGTCTTGTTCTGAGAATAAGGGTAAATCAGATGCCTTTCAGCATGTTTCCAACTCAAGGACTTCATGATGTGGCAAACTACTCTGAAAATGTAAACTTCAGACAGATGAGTCCTTGACTTTGTGGAACTTATTTCTGACCCTTTGTTGGCTCAAAATATTTCTGATGTGCATCAGAGCCATATCTCAATAAAAATCAGTGTTTAAAAGTCCATTTCCATATTTATTTATTATTACTTTTTCCTTACTTCAGTCAGAATGATGTTAGAAGCCTTTTGTTTGTTAGTAAGTGTATCTATACAAGCAGCCAGTAGGACTATAAGGATTCTGTACTATCAGTATAAAAATCTAGGTTATTTCTATGCTTCATAATATTTTTGTGACAAAGGGGTTCATGTATTGTGGAGTTAACATGGTTTTTACCCCCTTATACCGAATGTCTATTTTTTTTTTTTCGTTTTTTTTCCCTCACTCTGTCACCCAGGCTGGAGTGCAGTGGTGTGATCTCGGCTCACTGCAAGCTCTGCCTTCTGGGTTCCCACCATTCTCCTGCCTCAGCCACCTGAGTAGCTGGGACAACAGGTGCTCGCCACCATGCCCGGCTAATTTTTTTTGTATTTTTAGTAGAGATGGGGTTTCACTGTGTTAGCCAGGATGGTCTCGATCTCCTGACCTCATGATCCGCCCGTCTCGGCCTCCCAAAGTGCTGGGATTACAAGCATGAGCCACCACACCCAGCCTGAATGTCTATTTTTTAAATATAGGTTTTTCTCCTTACTTGTGTCCACCTTGGTTGTCTCCAATTCTTGTGAATGTCTGTTGAACTTAAAAAAAACTTGTTTATGATGTTTCTTATAGTCTACTTGTACTACAGTAATTTATATCTGGGATTTATTTCCCCGTTCATATATCCAGGCTGTTGCCCAGGCTGGAGTGCAATGATGTGATCACAGGTCACTGCAACCTTGACCTCCCAGGCTCCAGTGATCCTCCCATCTCAGCCTCCTGAATAGCTGGTGGGAGTGCGCCACCATGCCCAGCTAATTTTTGTACTTTTTGTAGAGACAGGGTTTTGTCATATTGCCTGGGCTGGTCTTGAACTCCTGAGCTCAAGCAATCCTCCCACCTTGGCCTCCCAGAGTGCTGGGATTACTTACTGGTGTGAGCCACTGCGCCCAGCATTCATTTATCAATAGACATTTCACTGAACAGTTACTGCCTACAGGGTGTTATTCTAGCTGCTGAAGATACAGTGATAAGCAAAAAACACTGTCTGCTCTTGAGAGGATCACAAGGAAGAAATACACATGTAATCAGTCAAGTATACAGATGCAGATAGGTGATATAGGGCTAAAATAATGGTTTGCCCAAAGTGCTATGGGAACATTGAGGAGGAGCACCTAGCCAGCAGGTTAAGGCAGTCTAGTGGTGGAGGGCAGCGAAGTCTTCCAAGAGTGGTGTGGGAGACACATGAACAGCACTGAAAGGAGAAGTGACTTTGCCATGTGGAAGTGAAGGGCAGAGGCCTCTGGCAGAGGGCATGGGAGCTCCTTGATGTGATGTCATCTCAGTTCTCCTTGCCTGGTTCCATCTCATGCACATGCACTTGGTGATTTTAAGGGATCTGAAAATAATACAGGAACTGCAGCTTGCTGTTTCTGGTTCTCTAGGTCTTGCACGTGGACATCTGAAAGAGAAATGAAAGGATGAGAATCAGGCATGGTCTCTAGATGTTTTGGTGGGAAATCACTGAAATCTTGGCTCACAAGAAGAGTGAGCTCCCTCAGGAATTTCCATTTTTTAAGCCATCTGTTCCTCATGTTAGCAAGATCCTGGAAAGAGGTATTGAGAAGTCAGATCAGGAATGAAGAAACGTGGGCTCTCCTGGTTTTAGCTGCCTGCATGTCCCAAAGGAAATGAAGTGGGTGCTCCTCCCTGTGGGTTAGCACATGCTCACATTTTATATGTTGGAGGCCACGTCCTTTCCCTTTATTTGTTTCAATCATTTGGGTAATTCCCACTATTCTAATTATTTTTTGAAAGCATGCAATCTTTAATTCTTTATCTAATGATTTGGAGCCCCTGGGGGTTCAATTTAGATTCTTCATACAGAGGAGAATGTCTGCAATAAGGGGTGATTTATGTTATGGTGGAGAAATAAGAAAAACAGGCAAATCACCTTTCAGCAAATAAACAGTAGAGGTTTTCTCCAACTTCCTACTACTCAGCCAAGAAGGATGAGATTTAAGGTTATAAGGACTATTTAAAAAGTGTGTAACTACTATTCACAATAGCAAAGACACGGAATCAATCTAATGCCAATCAGTGGTAGACTGGATAAGGAAAATGAGGTACATATACACTGTGTAATACTATGCAGACGTAAAAGAACAAGATCATGTCCTTTGCAGCAACATGGATGGAGCTGGAGACCATTATCCTTAGCAAACTAATGCAGGAACAGAAAATCAAACATCCATGTTCTCATTTATAAGTGGGAGCAAAATGATAAGAACACATGGACACATTGAGGGGAACAACACACACAGGGCCTATTGGAAGGTGGAGGGTGGGAGGAGGGAGAGGATCAGGAAAAATAGCTAATGGGTACTGGCTTAATACCTTGGTGTTGAAATAATCTGTACAGCAAACCCCCATGACACAAGTTTACCTGTATAACAAACCTGCAGATGTACACCTAATCTTAAAAGTAAATTTTAAAAAAGTTTACTATCTTTTGTACATATCCAGTATTTCTTTGGTGTTTTACCAGTAGATAGAAATAGATGCCACTGTATCATTATGAAACAAAAAATCAATGTGTGTCATGCTTAGTTTAGGTCCTCTCCAATGGACGTGAGGTTTTTATTGCTCTCTTTCACTGGGTCTGCCTTTCTCTGCGTGTGCTGGAGTGAAAATTAATCAGCCCCTCTGGTCTGTCCTTCTAAGAAGGGTTCTGGCTCAGAAAATTGCAGAAGAAAATCGAGTAGAGAACTAGAATTACAGAAACGTAAGAAATACTTTTACTGAGCTTTCTTTACACAAGAAAGTGCACGGAAATGAATTATACATGGATACCAATTTGTGATTTTTAAAAATTTGTAATTTTTTAAATTAAGATAAAAATTAGTTTATTTTTTTAAATACTTTTTTGTTTTGTTTTACCTCACCCTTACTAAGCTGTTAGCTTGGTCTGTTGCGCTTACTGCTATATCCTCAGCACCTAGTACAGTTCCTGACACATATATGCACTTAAGAAGTATTTGTCAAATGAATATTGTTGAGTAAATAAGATGAAGGTCAATTCAGAAATTCAGCACTATCAGGCTATATACATAATACAGACTATTATAAAAAACTACAATGAAGCAGTTCCTTTTAACGACGGAGAAATGTCAGTAACATACTTTGAGCACAATATAGCTAATTTCACTACTGATCTTTAAATATAACATAGCTATAATCAATTTAATGTTTTTCTTTGTTACCAGAGTTGTTCAAAACGTGTGTTTTACCTATCAAAGCTCAACTAAATGAGGTTTAAGAAATCTGCACATTTGAATGTACTTAATTTTAAAAGATTCTGGTTTTGGATTAACTCTGGATTTCACCCTATGGGAAATTTTGTAAATATTTCCAACTTAAAAAAAAACTGTGAAGCCCCAGCGCTAAGAGTAAACGATGCATTGGAATTTCAACAGGATTTCTGTAACTCTGAAATAATCTTTAGCATTTCTTCTTCCCCTCATCCCCTCAGTGTAGGAGCATTCCAGTCCAAGTTTCTGGGAGATCGCTATCGAATCTTATGACACTGGGGTGAGAAGTTTTGCCGGGTTGAAATGAGAGAGTCACTTTAATAGTCTGGAATTCCGGAGACTTTATGTCAAGCCTTAAAAATTCGAGCCTGTAGTGGAAGGCTGCGCTGTCAAGAGACCGGAGTTGCGAGCGTCTGGGTGACGTCCGTCCTCCTGGAAGGTGGGATCCGGGTGGCAGGTCCCTGGGCGGCGACTCCGGCCGGGCTCATAGCGTCGCGCCCGCCCCGCTCATCGGCCCTACCCAGCGTCCCTCCCAGACCGACGACCGCCTGGGAAGCCTCGAGCTCCTAGCCCGCTGCACAGCCCGGCTCCGCTCCACAGTCCCCCACTGCCACCGGCCGGGGCGAAACCGGGCGAGCTGGCGAGAGCCGGCTCCAGGACCGAATCGCGCCGACACTTGACGGCGCTCCCCGCCCCTCCCTGCCGCCGTCTCCGCCCCCGTCCGGTCGGATTCCGGCGCCCGCCGCCGCCGCCGCCGCCGCCGCCGCCACCGCCGCCGATCTCGGAGGCTTGTCCCTCGCCGCCCACCGTAGCCCCGGCGCTCGGCCGGTCGCCGTTTCCAAGATGGCCGCGGCGCGCACGGCTCCTGCGGCGGGGTAGAGGCGGAGGCGGAGTCGAGTCACTCCCGCACTTCGGGGCTCCGGTGCCCCGCGCCAGGCTGCAGCTTACTGCCCGCCGCGGCCATGCGGGGCTCCGTGCACGGATGAGAGAAGCCGCTGCCGCGCTGGTCCCTCCTCCCGCCTTTGCCGTCACGCCTGCCGCCGCCATGGAGGAGCCGCCGCCACCGCCGCCGCCACCACCACCACCGCCGCCGGAACCCGAGACCGAGTCAGAACCCGAGTGCTGCTTGGCGGCGAGGTGAGTGTGGCGGCCGCAGTCGGTCGCTCGCAGAAAGCGGGGCGGGTCCTGGCCCGAACTCGGTCGGGCCCGAGGGCCTCTGCTTCCCGCCAGGTGGGGAGGGAAGCATCCAGGCTCTGCAGGCTGGGGCGGGAGGGGCGCGGTGCATCCCTGGGTCCCAGGGGACCGCGTCTGAGTCTGTCCGGCGACTCCGCCCGGGGTTGCAGCTCCGCAGGGTTCCGCTCGAGCGTGTTGCCGGCTCCCCTTCCCTTGTAGACTCCCCCAGCTCACCCTCAACGTCGCGGGGGCTGGGAGCAGAGTGCGGCTGCCTCCCCTGCCGCTAGCTTCGGAAGAGTGGCCTCACTGAAGTGCCTCTCATCATTACTGAACGAAAGTGGTCCCTCCCCTCTGCCCTCTTTCGAGTAAATGAGACATTCGGAAATCGAGTGCGTACTGGCTATTTCCCCGCGTTCTCCTCCTCCTCTCCTTTTGCCCGCTCCAGAGAATGCCTGTCATCTCTTCCGTGAGAAACTGCACTTAGACTATGCAGACAGATACGTTGCTTTCCTTTTCTGAGGGCCCCTTACTGTCCTTTAGTGCTAGTATTGTGCAGATTGTTGCTCACACGTGCACAAAAGTAAGGATTCATTTGTCTAAAACTTTGCTACTGCAGGAAGCTCTAAGGTGGAACTTCGGTAACCAAAGCATTTGTTGCTTTTTCTTCCATAGTCTATTAACTTATTTTTGTCTTTATTTTTTTTAATTGGGAGAACAAACTCACCATAACTGAGAATTTCCCTCTTTTTACGTGCCTATGTTTGTATGTTCAAATGTCCTCTTACTCCCTGTCCTTTGCATCCCAGAGTAAACTTGCGAACTGCTGCCCCCTGTCCCCTGTAATGAAAATACCTCGGCAGCTCCTCTTGGCATCTTATGGTCTTGCTCTATAGTTCTAGGAATAAGGCAGTAAAGTGTCCTCTTTTTCCTGCTTAAAGAAAATTCACACCTGTAACTGTAGTTAGAACTGAACACAGGAGCCATATTCTTGCTTGTCATCATTCAGTTGGCCCAAACAAATTTGTTTTATTTTTATAAGCTGTGAAGAAATTAGTTGCCTCTTTTAATTCTGAGATAGTTCTGGGTACTTCTAAGGAACAACTTCTCTGAATAATGGTACAGGGTGTAATGAGAATTCCTTTGGTTCCTTTTGAATACATCTAGTATTTTTAGAAATTTTGTCAGAAAGTTTATTATAAATTTGTTAACGGATCAGTTTTCGAGCAATTTTGATACCTTTTTCTTTAAAATTAATAGTGAACACTTAACGCTTAAAATAGGCCATTGTCTTTATTTCTATTAACCCATTTAATCTTTTCAACAACTCTATGAGGTAGGTCCTGTTATACTCTCTTTTTTACAGATGAGGAAACTGAGGCACACAGGTTAAGTATCTTGTCCAGGGTTTCACAGCTGGTAATGAAGAAAGGTCTGGCTGCACAGCCCGTGTCTTTAACCACCATGAAGAATTCATTATCCAAATGGGCAGATCAGAAATTAGAATTCTGTATAACCCTACTCCGGAAAGAAATGGACATGAACATTCTTAGGTAAAAGCGAGAAGGGCAGAGAAATGAAAATGTGCTGCAAAAATGACTGCTGCTTCAGTGGTAAAAAAAAAAAACACTTCATTTTTCAGTCAGGCTTCTGTCTGTGTTATAATAAAAATAGGTCAGGATAATGGGTTTCATCCAACTGTAAGTGAACAGCAGTGTACGGAACAAGAAGATCTGACAAATATTTTTCTTAGCAACATTGCAGTTAATTTTACAATAGAAAAATCTGTAAAACAGATTACTTGACAAAACTGTTGTTTTCTCTTTTTTATGTCCTCATTGTCACCACCTGCTCTTCAATACATTGAACTGACCTCTGACAGAATTACTGTAGATCTTTGGTAAAAGATGTTGCGGGGCTGTCCAGTTGTTCATTTGAACTTTTTTTTTTTAAACCATTTTAGAGGAGCTCAATGTACGTGTTCAAAATGTGTGAAATGCCACCTCTTTTTTTTTTTTTTTTACAACTTTCTTTTGTATTTTGTTTTCAATAGTTTTTGGGGTACAGGTGTTTTTTGGTTACATGGATAAGTTCTCTAGTGGTGATTTCTAAGATTTTGGTGCACCTGTCACCCAAGCAATGTACACTGTACCAAATATGTAGTCTATTCCTCACCCCCCTCTGAGCCTTCCCCCGAGTCCCCAAAGTCCATTATATCATTCTTACGCCTTTGCATCCTCCTAGCTTAGCTCTCACTTATAAGTGAATACGATATTTGGTTTTCCATTCCTGAGTGACTTCACTTACAGTAATGGCCTCCAGCTCCATCCAAGTTGCTACAGTTGCCATTATTTCGTTCTGTTTCATGGCTGAGTAGTAGTCCATGGTGTATATATGCCACATTTTCTTTATCCACTCATTGGTTGATGGGCATTTAGGTTGGTTCCATATTTTTGCAGTTGTGAATTGCAAATTGCTGCTATAAACGTGTGTACATGTGTCTTTTTCATATGGTTAGTTGTTTTCTTTGGGTAGATACTCAGTAGTGGGATTGCTGGATCAAATGGTAGTTCTACTTTTAGTTTTTAGGTTTTTTTAGTTTTTTTTGAGACAGAGTCTTTCTCTGTTGCCCAGGCTGGAGTGCAGTGGCGTGATCTCGGCTTGCTGCAACCTCCGCCTCCCGAGTTCGAGCAATTCTCCTGCCTCAGCCTCCTGGGTAGCTGGGATTATAGGTGCCTGCCACCAGGCCCAGCTCATTTTTGTATTTTTAGTAGAGACAAGGCTTCACCAAGTTGGTCAGTCTGGTCTTGAACTCCTGACCTCGTGATCCGCCCATCTTGGCCTCCCAAAGTGCTGGGATTACAGACGTGAGCCACTGCGCCTGGCCAGTTTTTTAAGGAATCTCCATATTGTTTTACACAGTGGTTGTACTAGTTTACATTCCCACCAGCAGTGTATAAGAGTTCCCTTCTCACCACATCCATGCCATTGTCTATTTTTTTAATTATTATTTTTAAATTATGGCCATTCTTGCAGGAGTAAGGTGGTATCTCATTGTGGTTTTAATTTGCATTTCCCTGATAATTAGTGATGTTGGGCATTTTTTCTTATGTTTGTTGAAAATGTGTGAAATGCCACCTTTTAATACATTGGAAACCAATAATGTGATAATTTATGCTACCAGGTTAACTGGTTTTGCCACAGACTAGAATAAGACTCTGTTTGCCATCTTTGTCACGTACTTTATGTCTGTGTGTCATTGATTAGGAAGGTTGTGTTAATGCACAGGCCTTTTGTAGAATTCAGGCCTGTACATGTTGGCCTCCAAAGCTGTGCAGCAAGTGCGCCATCGTGGCAGGTGCAGCCAGCCCAGCACATCTGCCTAGTGTGTGCTTTCCTCCTGACCCAAGAGTGTTATGCAGTGACCCAGCAACACAAAACAGGCAGAGAGGTCATAGTACTCTATTGCAGTTTTATTGCTTGCTGTCAGTTGTGGATACTTTTGTCCTTATTTTTGATAAAGAATTCATGATAAGGATAGCTGTTGTTATTGTTAGTGATTAAATTTTGAAATAAACATTGCTTATCATTTCTTTTTCAAGCTTCTGGGGCAGTTTTCGGAGGATCCTGAGGTGACTAGGAGAGCTATTAAAACTAATTTGGAACAGTTTACTTTTGTGACTTATTGGATCTGTACACCTAAAACACAGAATAAATTGGATATTAAGGCTGATATAATGCTCTTGTTTACTATAACCTTTCATTTAAAATATTTATATTAAAAATAGCCTCATTGTTCTCATTGTCCTTATGAGTACATGCTGCATAAATTTAACAATTAACTTTTTTAAAAAAAATGAATTATTTACTTTATATATTTATTGTAAATTCATTTGAAAAACTGGATTTCCTACTAAAAAACCAGTTGAATGTCGTCACTCCTAGGCGATTTGCTCTGCCTCTCGGCTTGAATGTCCACCTTGAGCCTGTGTGTTTCAGTCTTGACCTTGTATGTTACCTGTTCTCCCTGGCAAAGTCAGCCTCCTGTGGTGCTCCAGACTGTTGGTGCAGCATCAGTGATGGTCATGCCTTTACACCACTGTAACAGTAGATGCCATTGGCGAGGGTGGCGTTAGGCAGAGAGGAGTCACCAAACAGCAGTGATGGCAGAAACTTCATGTTTTCAACTGGGGACTTGTCACTTAGGAGGACTTTGTAGTTCCCTTTAATTTTCTGTCATTGTTAGAGGCCACTCTGTTTCCTTCATGTATGCTCTCATGGTGTCCTGCAAATCTTGTTCTGAGCTCTGCTGAAATACGGGGATATAAAGGTCTTGCCTGCTCACTGGATACATTTGTTGTAATAACTTCCTGTTATTTAATAATTCCTCATTCCTCATGACTATGATTTTACTCATAGCATTCTATTGTCTCAGCCTTGTCATTTGACCAGGTAGTATGTATGCTGTTTAAAGACTCTTTAACGTTGCCTATCAGTAGGCTACTGGAAGTAGTTTCTTTAAAGAGAAAATGGAAAACGTGAGAGAAGGAGATTAGCTGAAGACTCCGTAGGTCTTTATAAGCTGGCACTCCCTTGGCACGATAATCAAGGCCCAGACACTCACTGTGCTTCGCTTCTCAGGCACAGATACTCAGCTTTGTCTGTACACCTGGTTAGTCAGTGTATTCTCTTGCCTGTAGAAAGCCAAAGTATAATTAAGAGATTGGTTAGTAAGCATGATATTAGCAAGGGAAATGAGTTGAATGATCCCGGTGACTCATGTTAGCAGACCAGTGAGGTGGGCTTGCATCCCTAGCAGGTGCACCCCTGCTTCTGAATGAGAGGCAGTGCGATCCAGACTTACTCTTAGGTTTTTATTTTCTAGGCATCACACAGGCTGCTTTTTTCCCTCGTGTCACAAACTTTCCTAAATTGTTTGGGTTATAGTATGTTTGTTTTAATATTCAGTCTTTATAACAAACCTTGCTTTTCCTGCTTTAATTTGGGAGTATATTTTATCCTTCTCACTTTAAGATTTTTTTTTTTAAACCTCAGTGGTACGGTACATTTTTACTAATGGTGAGTCTCAGAGGATCACCTTATTGTCTCCATCCCCTACCCAATATTCTCCCCATAATCTCTGTCCCACCACCCCTCGCCAAGAATCCTTTAGCATAGTTTCTCAGAACAATGTGGCAAAGATGTCAGTGGTTGGTGCTTTCATAAAATTCTTTTTGAATATTGTGTTCAAAAAGGATCATGATGGTATGTGGCTTTTCTGGATTTAAGTCATAAAATTAAATTTTAAAAAATCAGAACCACATCAGAATTCTATCCAGTTATTAAAAACTGTTTTTAAATAGTGTTTAGTGACATGTGAAGATGCTTATGATACAACTCCTTTTGGGGTGGTACCTGAGTATCTCTTCTTAAGAAGATTCTCAAGTATTTCTGATGTATACATACTCACCACTGTGTTCAGCAAAAACAAGCAGACTATGAAACAGAATTTGCAGAAGATGGGAGCCAAAATTTGAGGTGGTTTTTCATCTCATACACATATTTGTCCACCGGCTGTGTCTGCCCTACTTCACTGTCTTCCTTCTACCTTATTTGGGGGAATTCCTCTCTTGACTCAAACTACATGGTACATATTGGAGCTGCCCTCTTCTTACAGATGCCAGGCCATAGGCATGACACTTGACCCAGTCCAGGCCAATTAGGATTCTTTCCTGGGATTTTTCAAATTGGAGCTGGGAGAGAGAAACGCGCATTTTACTGAAGTATATGCTGAGAAGTCATGAGCCTAGAGCTAGCTTCCTGAAGCTCCTACAGAGGACCTGGTCTCAGACAGTGATGTTAATCCCCAGAGAAAAGCAGAGAGGCTGAAAGAGGTCTATGGCCAGTTGCCTTTAAAATAAATAAATAAATAAATAAAAATAAATAAAGAGATGGCAGTCTCTGTATGTTACCCAGGCTGGATTCAAACTTCTGGTCTCAAAGAATTCTTTTGCCTTGGCCTCCCAAGTAGGTGGTACTACAGGTGCGCACCACCACACTGTCAGCCAGTTGCCCTTTTATGCTAGATTTGTCCCTATTTTTCTCCTGATTTGATGTGAGCTAATCTCTGTTTGTGCTTAAACTATTAATTTGAGTTAAACTTCTTAAAACCCTAATACTCAGTGTGATCCCATTTTAAAAAGTGTATGTGCATAGAAAAAAGATATAAAAAATACATACTAATTTTTCCTAAAACTTTTTATGATGAACGTGTTACACATTTTATTTTAAAATAAAAAGCTAATCAGAGAGCCTAAATTCTTCACTAGCTCATTTATAATTTTAAGTTTCTTTACGTTGAATTGTTACTAAAATTGAAATTGATGAGAGTCCATGTGATATAAAGAGAATATTGTTGCCAAATTTTAAATGATTTTATTTATTTTTGGTATCTGAGCTGGCTATCTGAGCTGGCTGTAGCAAGCTGCTTTTAAAAAACTATTTACTTCAGCTTGGGTAATAGAGTATGTAGATTAGAAACAACTCCAACAGTAACAAAACAAACACAGGACTTACATTAGGGTGGTCTTTTACATTAATAGAAATATTTAAAATCTAGAACTGTGTTCTCAACATGTATATTGTGTTTAAATGCTTTCCCCATTTTAAGCGGTGTACTTGAAATGTCTGTATTTTAAAAGATACATTATTCCACTGGCAGTGAGTATGGTAGGTGCATTTTTAGACCCCTGCAGATCTCACACTGTGTAATCGAGTGCCTTTGCCTTTAAATATTTATTCACTAGCAGGCAACATGAAGTTTTGTTTTTGAATTACAAGAACGTTCATGTTTTGCAATTTGCAGACCTACCTCAGCAGTATTGGTTTCATGGGTCATATGGATGCCACGTGTTTATAAATTAGCAGGGAAATCTATTAAGAATATATTAGGCAGTCTATCAAAAGCATTTCATACATGGATTTCATTTCAGACAAAATAAGCCTTCTGTGGAGAAAAGTAGATACTAAGCTTTAAAGCTGATCAGATTTGATGTTTTCAGTGGAAGCTTTTTTGTGTGTGAGCAGGCTATTTGAAGATACTGCTGAAATGTAGAACTTTCTGAATAGGGCTTGTTAGAGGACAGCTAGTTTAGAGTTGTCAAATTAATAGAAATTGTCAACCTTTTTAGTCTTTCAGTGGGGAACTTTTGGACGATAGTACATTTATTTTATTTAAAATCCTAAAGTCTTTTTATATGGGAACATAAAAATGTAGATATAACTTGGTTTTCTCACACAATTTTTGGAGTTAGTTTGTTGTATGTGTTAAGTATTTAGTTCTTACTCAGATAAGGATTTAAACATTTGCTAATACAAGTTCTTACAGATGGTAGGACGCTTAGTGTTCATTTCATCCAACTTCCTAGCCATTGCTTATAGAATTACAAGAGTTGAGCTCTTATAAGATCATTTGGGCTGTGCGTCTCGTTTTAGAGATGAGAAAAATGGCCTAGAGGGGCTGCAGCTTTCCCAGCTGACAGCTTAGGCTCCAGATCTGCAGGCCCTTCTTCCCTTACCCTCGGATCGCCATGTGCTCCCCTGGTCAAGGTCCAGAGCCAAGGTGTTCTCCAGCCACCTGCCATACATAGCCCAGCTTAAGCCATGTGCACAGTTACTTGGCAACCGTGAAATGCTGTATTTTCTGGATGAATTGGACTCAACAGGATCAAACGAGATGAAAGATTTGTTTTCAGAAAAAAATGCAAATAGAAAATATGAAATCCTCTTAAAACTCATCATCCACAACGTTTTTCCCCCGTGAAACTTTTATTTCTTGCTCACAGAATAAAGAAGAGCCAATGCTCAGAAATTTTCAGATATGTTGTTATTTTCAGGGGTTGGTCTGTACATCAAGAAGACAGTAAGATTCTAACTTCTGGTCTGTAGTAGTGGTTTTGAAACTGTGGTTATGGTCGTGACCTACAGTAAGAAATATATTTTATGACAGTGTGTGTGTGCCTTATAACCAAAAGAAAACAATTTTGAAACAATATTTGACCTTGCAATATATGATACTCAAATAATTCTTATTCTGTTCTATTAAAAATTGTTCATCATAACCTACTAAATTGATTTTATTACCCACAAATAGGTTGTGACCCTCAGTTTTAAAAGCATAGCTCTACCCAAAATAAAATGGATGCTGTTATACTTTGTACCTTGTCCCTTGAGACTGAGTCAGGAGAACAAGTACACTATTTGTCTACTAAATGATCAAATGGAATTTTGAAGAAGCTCGGCAGTCCTTACTTCTTGAAGACAGCATTGTTACCCGAAGGCAAGAGTAAGAATGTATCTATGCTTGTCTCTCAAGGTTGTTCTCTTGGCTGCTTATCCTTAAACTACAAGAATTGTAAAGATCAGTTTAAAATCTAGGATTAATTTTAGAGTAAAATTGGGATTGGCATTATGTGAATAATTTAGGTAATTTGTTGATCTTTCTCTGAAACACTAACCTGTGTTTAAAATTTTTAACATAGAGCAGTCCTTAAGAAAAGAAAGGAACTCATTTTCCCCTGATATATATACACACATATATGTGTACACCATATATACACACACATACACACATATATGTGTACGCCCATCTGTATACACACATATGTGTACACCCATATATACACACATGTGTACACCCATATACACACACGTGTACGCACACATATACACATGTGTACACACATGTACATATATGTACACATGTACATATATGTACATACATATAGTGTATAATATGCACATATATATGCACACATACTGCATATTATATATAATATACACATATGTATATAATATATTATATATTATAATATACACATGTATATAATATATATATTATAATATATACTTATATACAAGTGTATATAAGTATATATGTATATACATATATATGTGTACACATATATAAGAAATAATCCAAATCCAAATACTGAAAAATTTACAAAAAATATTTACAAATATATTTTTATCAAGTTATTAATTATAGGTGGAATCATGTATGTCTCAAGCTATGTGTTATAAATGTTATCAGATAATTCAAACAATATGTTTCACATCTATATATTCTGTGTATGCATGATATATATGTCATATGTAATCTATGTTAGGGTACAGCAGTTTCACTTTAGGTCTTAAGCATTGCTTACTTTAGGGTCCACCTTGACATTTCCCCCGCTTCCCCCCAGAATAGATGAGATCCTTCTGTTATGTGTCCTCAGAGCCCCTGCAGTTTGCCACCATTTGTAATTATATATTTGTGTACATATTTGTTTATTATGTTTGCCTTCAGTAAACTCCATGAGGGCTGGGGCATCGTCTGTTGTTTTGCTTACTTTTATTGCCTAATTCCTGGCTCGTTGCCTAACAGCAGGTTCTTTGCTGACACTTGTATGAAGGAGGCAGAGCATAGGTTTTGGTAGTAGATAGGCTTTGAATGTTACCTTTTGATTGCTAGCAGTAGGATTGTGGGGAAGTAATTTAGCCTCTCTCAGTCTGTTTCCTCATTTGAAAGGCAAAAATAATAACATCTTCCTAGGTTGTTATTAAGATTAAGTAATTCCTCTTCTATAGTAAGTGCTCAGTATTAGCTGTTTTATTACATTTCTCTTTTCTTCCTCTTTTTGGGCTTAAGGTAAAAGAGGCAAGTCCTATAGTGATTTTCTTAAAAAGCCACCAAATATGCATTGAGGCTGGATACTTTTAAAAATAGCTGCAATAATCTCCATTCAAGAAACATTTTCCCCCCCATGTCTGCAGAAGCCATAGAAATAAGAAAAAGGTTTTTTTTTTTTTTGGATCTAGCTTTTCCAGATTCTCTCTCTTACTTTAGTTGTGGTTTATTCTGCATATTATTCCTACAGGTGTTTGGAATTCTGGCTGGCCCTTGGATCATCATAAATCATGCTGCTAAATTAAGAACTGTAACGCTACTGATTGTGATTGTTTAGGTTAATAGGCACAGCTGTCTTTTTCTGTGGAAATTCTTTTTAGTTCATTTAACTTGTGTCTTTATAACTTGGATTAATTTTCTTTTCATTTTTTAAATGTTACACACTGTAAGAGGAATAGTTTTCAAATTGATCTAGCCACTGCCTAAGAAAAATGAATGAAATCTTTTCACGTAATAAAACTAGATTGATCTAGCTACTGCCTGAGAAAAGTGAGTGAAATCTTCTCGCTTAATAAAAGTAACTTAATCAGTTAGAAATTTTCCTGATTATAAAGGTAACCTTTATCTATTATGGAAAACTATGAATCATATAAAGAAGAAAATAACCAATTCTAATTCTGCCATCTAAAAATAGTTTTGGCTTTTTTTTTTTTTTTTTTTTTTTTTGAGATGGAGTCTCGCTCTGTCACCCAGGCTGGAGTGCAGTGGCGCAGTCTTGGGTCACTGCAAGCTCCGCCTCCTGGGTTCATGCCATTCTCCTGCCTCAGCCTCCTGAGTAGCTGGGACTACAGGCGCCTGCCACCATGCCCGGCTAATTTTTTGTATTTTTAGTGGAGATGGAGTTTCACCATGTTAGCCATGATGGTCTCGATCTTCTGACCTTGTGATCCACCCGCCTCAGCCTCCCAAAGTGCTGGGATTACAGGCGTGAGCCACCGCACCCGGCCGGCATATTTCTTTTCTGTGTATTTTTTTTATACAGTTTATTTTTACAAGCTGCCATATCATGAGCATTTTCCTATGACAGACAATGGCAAACTGTATTCCTCTAGATGTATATCCCATAATTTAATAGTTTGAATTTGATAACATGATATAACATATGGTTTGTGACATATGATTCCACTTACAATTAGTGACTTGATACAAATATTTTTGTGAATTTTTCACTATTTTGGATTGTTTCTTTAGGATAGCTTCCTAGGTCATAAGATATTTAGAGTTTTAAGGCTTTTGAGAGGTGTTGCTGTGTTTCTTTCTAGAAAGGTATTAAGTTATTCATACCAGTGTGAAAGACAAAATGCACTGGATAATTTTATTTACAAAAGCATATTCTCCTAAATTGTAATGAGGTATAGATCGCTTAAGAGGAAAGGGCTCCTTATATATTCAGAAAATAAAACATTAATAACAGCAACAATATTCTCAACAGAATCTATGGTCATCCTTGATTAGTTCATTCAGTCCTGTGTAATTCTTTTTCCACTTGATCTTTAGTTAGCAGTCTCATGAATTTATCTTCTTGATTAGAGTTCTGGAAATCCTGAGTCAGTCCACTGGTATCTTCTCAAAGTTGTTTAAACATTACATCAGAAGACTGTACTGCAAGGTACCTGGCATAGTCCTTTTCCTTGGGTCCCAAGACAGCTCTTCTTTGTTGAAGACAGGCACTGTGGCCTGTAGCTGATTGTAAGTGCTGTAAGGGAAGCAGCAAGGTAGAAAAAAAACCTATCTGTAGATGACAAAATAACTTAAAGTGGCTGTGGTTAACTTATTACTATAATTTTCAAAAGTGAAAGATCCAATGAGATTTCATTATAAGAATAAAGCAATTAATAAGGATATTTGGTTGTTTCTTTGTTGTACAAGATAAGATTAAAGTCATTCCAAAATTTTTTTAAACAAAATATTCATATAAACATAAGGATTCTATTTTCAAGAAAGAGTGGCTATTCCATTTTTATAAATTAGATGGAATAGCCACTCTTTCTTGAAAATAAGAGTTAATCTTTACTGGGAAATAAAAGTATATAAATATAATTACTGAGAAAAAGAAGTTTAGATATAACATATGATAGTTCTGATATATGCCAACAATATACCAAACATATAGTTAAAATATACCAAGAATATCAGAGAAAGAGATTCTGTAAGTCTGGAATATGTCCTGAACATCTATCTGTGCTTATTAATGAAACATCATAGGTAAGTAATGTGAATATCCAGTTGAAAACCACTGGCCTGGAAGATACTAGATTCAAGTTAAGTTGGGACCAAGTCAACATTTAAAAACAAAACTGAAATTATGACCCATAATGCTGTGTTGTCTAATATCGAACAAAGTAGCACCAGGACTCTGATAAATAGCAGTGTATCATTGTCAGTGAGAGCACTGACAATTTTCTGTTAACTTCTATAGCAAGCAGAGTCTGAAATATTTACAACATTTTACCTACACACATTTAACCTAGAGAAGGCTAAGCATTTCTTCTGACTTGACAACTCATCAATAACAACATGACAGATAAACCTAATTATTTTCTAGCACTTCTTTTTTTAAAAGGTGAAAGAACAAATCTTCGTGATTGTTTTGGGGGCCACCATCTGGGAAATCTCAAAGACAGTTTTAGGTGCAAATGATATTTATGATTTGATTTTGGTAAGGTAAAATATTAAAAGTTGCCAGGAGATTTGAAAACTTCAATTAAGATAGGATCGTGGGTTACCAAGAAATAATAGTTGACTTTATATTTAACCCAAGTGACAATAAATATTTTGAAAGTAAACATAAGTGGTAACATGATCGTCAAGAAACTTTCCTGAAGGAGAAACTTGTTCCTTAAATAATCAAGGACATAATAAGTCGGCATAAACCATAGGTTTTCATAGTAAAACAGAGAATCTTGCTGTTTGTGCAGATAATGTAGAAAGTAAAGAATAACTTTTACAGTCTTCTATTAAGAGCAAACCAGTAATCTGATAAACATTTGACGTTGAAACAGAGAAAACACGATTTTAGTTTTGTATCAGTATAACATTTGATACTAAAGGTCTTTTTAAAAACCTTATTTAAAACCATCAAACTTATCCAGTCTTGACCATGACAAATAAAATTCCCTTTCCATGAACCTTCTACAACTTTCTGTATTCAAAATGAACACATTCATTAATGGACTCAAATAAGACACAAAAGTATATAAACTTTTTTTTTTTTTTTTGAGACAGGGTCTCACTCTGTTGTCCAGGCTGGGGTGCGGTGGTACCATCATGGCTCACTGCAGCCTCGACCTCCTGGGCTCAAGTGATCCTCCCACCTCAGCCTCCCCAGTAGATGGAACTATAGGCACATGCCACCATGCGTGGCTAGTTTTTAAGTTTTTTGTAGAAATGGGGTTTCTCCACGTTGCCCAGGCTGGTCTCGAACTCCTGGGCTCAAGCAATCTGCCTGCCTCGGTCTCGCAAAGTGCTGGGTTTAGAGGTGTGAGCCACTGTGCCCAGCTTTAGACTTAAATTGTGTTTAATAATCAGTGTTTTAGTACTCAGGAATGGTGTAGGTATCTAATGAATACCCATTGATTAAGTCAATTTAGTATCAGTTGTTTTAAATTACCTAGAGACCTTGGAAATTATCTTCAAGCTGATGTGATTATTGAAATAAAGTTTGTCAGATAATGATTAAATTTGTTTAAATACAAACTTACCTTTTTTAGAATCTTAAGCATTAAGTAGTAGTAATGTTAGCTTATTTGATTAATAAACATGTATAAGTTTAGGAAGGACATTCACAAGTAGAATAAAAATCTGTGCGTATATTTAACGCACTGATAAGTCAGAGGAGACATAGCTGTTTTTTTATTTTTGTTTTTTGAGACAGAGTCTTTCTCTGTCGCCCAGGTTAGAGTGCAGTGGTGCAATCTTGGCTCACTGCAACCTCTGCCTCCGAGGTTCAAGCAATTCTCCTGCCTCAGCCTCCCGAGTAGCTGGGATTACAGGTGCCCGCCACCGTGCCTGGCTAATTTTTGTATTTTTAATAGAGACGGGGTTTTGCCATCTTGGCCAGGCTGGTTTCGAATTCCTGACCTCATGATCCCCCCACCTTGGCCTCCCAAAGTGCTGGGATTACAGGTTTGAGCCACTGTGCCCGACCAACATGGCTGTTTTATTAAACCAACAATATAAACTAGTATCAGTTACTAAAGGTTTACCTAAATTGTGTGAATTTGAATTCTGAAACTGTTTCTGAGTTAGTTTCCATGATCCATGTCTTTTTTTTTCTCACATTGAATTGAAGGTTCAATTTCCTTGACTTCTGAGCATTTTAGGACTATTCAGTTTATAGAAGGACAGCTGGCCTTCCATATCTGTGGGTTCTGCATCTGTGGATTCAACCAACTGCAGATTGAAAATATTCAGAAAAAAAATTGCTTCTGTGCTGAACACGTACAGACTTTTTTATTCTTGTTATTATTCCCTAAATAATTCAGTGTAACAATCATATACATAGTAATTATGTTGTATTAGGTATTATAACTAATCTAGAAATAAAGTATATGGAAGGATGTGCATAGGTTATATGCAGATATCGTCATTTTATATCAGACAGTTGAGCATCCCAGATTTTGTTTTTCCAAGGGAGGTCCTAGAATCAATCCCTCGTAGATACTGAAGGATGGCTGTACTTATCTGCGAGCCAGTCAGAATTGAGCTCTCTCCTTTAAGGGATTTTATAACCTATTTGAGAATATCATCTAAAGGTAGGAAAATATACAGAATATACACTCACATAATGAGAGGTATAGGCCTTTCATAGTTACAAACAGACACAGAACACAAAGAGAAAGCCTATATATTCAATTTTAAAATTTTAGTCATGGATCAAGCATACGCAAATGTAACATTCTCCAGTCCCGAGATCTGCTTCTTGGTGGTCATGAAATTCCTAATTGATTTGAGCTCAAAGTAGACAAATAGAAAAAAATAATCAGGTTCTCTGTCATCTTTCCTAACAGAAAAAATATCCCTATTATAACCCATTAATTTGTTTATGGAGATTGACAAACTGTAAAATCAAAAGTAACCAGCAACAGAAATAAAGCAAATCTCAGAGTAAAAATCAGTTCCTTACTGTGCTGCAGATGAGCAAGGTCCAAAGCGCAGGACCAGGAATTGTACTCATTGTTGTGTCCCCAGGTCACAGACCGGAAACAAGGCACAGGGGAACCCAGAGGCCTTGTTACTTGGGTGGAGTCAACAGGGATCTGAAGGCAAGGTCTTCATCCTGCTTGAGTCCTGGCATCAAAACAAAGGAAAAATACAGTGGACAGTTAAGGAGACGATTTTATTCGGGATATTGCAGTGGGGAAAAACATTCACTATTGAGGAATGTCTTGAAGAGGAGGGAGAAAACTTAGGGTTTTATCAAACGTGGGAATTACTGAGGAAGATGGAGGGAGGGCTAATTTTACAATATGCAAGGACATGGTGGTCCTTTGAGGTTAGCCATTTCTTGGAACACAGAACGTGGATTTCCTATCCATTGCTCTCTTAAGGAGCACAGGGCTCAGATAAAGTTAAACAGTTGTGTCAAGTGATGGGTGTGTAAGTGCCCAACTCATTCTGTCCTTTATAACATAGAATATTTTCATTTGTATTAAATAGTTTGAAGTAATTAATTTTAAATACCCAGACATGATCCTGTATAGCCTCTGAAAATCTGTAAAGGTTTTTCTCCTTTTTAAAAAAATTGCTTTGGTTCATATTTGGTGCTTCTGCTCTTTAATAGGCTTTGTTTCTAGTAAGGTCATGCTTATTTAACTTATAGATATTGAGCTTTTAGAGAGTAATGTTTCATCAAACATAAAAGGCTGTCAATTGTAATATGCAACATAAATTTTATATGTCACTAAGGAAAAACTGCAGTGAAGCAATGACACAGTGCTTTTTTTATATCAGTTGTAGGGTACGGTGAAATATCAGATGTTAAAATTAGGGGAAAATGTGTGTTTTAAAATCAGTGAAGTATGGCCTTGACTCTTGCTTCTAATTAAACTTTTTATGTGATAAATATGGTAAGGCATAGCTATTGTCGTCTTCTATAAAATTCTGGTAAACCCATAAAGAGTAGAAAGAAGGTGGAAAGGCAGAAAGTGGGATAGAGTGGAAAGTGGGATGCAGTGATGATATTTATTATATAATATTTGATATAACTTCAGTCTACCAGTAGGAACCTTTGTTGGGTAGCAATTGCATACTCATTTTCACTGGGTGTTTTCTGATATTTCTCTTCTAGGAAGCTGTGATCTTAATTTAACCAGTCTTTTGTTGGACTCTTAGGATGTTTCTGTTTCTTTTACTGTTATGAATGAGGTTAAAAGCATTGTTTTTAGCTTAATCTTTATGTCTAGTCAAGATGTTTTATTAGAGTAAAATCCTGGAAATATAATTACTATACCAAAGTGTGTGTGTGTGTAAATATATGTAAAATTATAATCCATTTTATTCTTTACAGAATTTTACATACCGAGTTTTACGTATAATGGGGGGAGCTGTATAAGCGTTGACATAATGTGGTAATAGATGAAACAGGAGCTGGCAGTTGACCAATTATGTAGGACCTTGTAGTTTCCCCTCTACTTTGTGTTTAAATTTTTGTATGATATTTATTGTTGTATAATTTAACAAAGACATACTTGTGTATATTACATGTGTAGCTTGATAAATTGTTCAAAAGCAAATACAGCGTTATAAAGTTTACCTAAGTGAAGAAATAAAATGTGAGCAGCATCCTAGAAAATCTCTTCCTACTTCTTGCACACACTACCCTTTCTTTCCTCATTATCCTGACATTTACTGATATTTTACATCAACTACTTTCACTCAGCATGGTGCTTGTGAGGTTCATCTATGTTGTTTTGGTTGACGGTGGTTCTTTCATTCTTGCTACTGTAAAATACTTGTTACTGCAAAATGTGTAACATTTTGCTCAGTGGGTATAATGTTTATACCCATTGTATAAATGTATCATGGCATATTCATTTTTTTAAACCATCTGAACCTTTTTTTTTTTTTTTTGAGACGGAATCTCTCTCTGTCACCAGGCTGGAGTGCAGTGGCACGATCTCGGCTCATGACAACCTCCGCCTTGCAGGTTCAAGAGATTCTCCTGCTTCAGCATCCCTAGTAGCTGGGACTACAGGTGCGCACCACCACACCCAGCTAATTTGTGTATTTTTAGTAGAGACGGGGTTTCACAGCTGTTGGCCAGGATGGTCTCCATCTCTTGACCTCGTCATCTACCCGCCTCGGCCTCCCCAAGTGCTGGGATTACAGGTGTGAGTCACCGCGGCCACCTGAACCATTTTTAAGGGTACAGTTCAGTAGCGCTGTTAAGTACATTTATTTACACTATTGATGCAACCAATTTCCAGAGCTCTTTTTATCTTGCAAAACTGAAACTCTATACCCATTAAATAACAACTCCCCATCTACCCCGGTAAACACTGTTCTACTTTTACAGTTTCATGAATTTAACTACTCTAGATATCTCATGTAAGTGGAATCAGAGCATTTGTCTTTTTCTGATTGGCTTATTTCACTTGGTGTAATTTTCTTAAGGTTCATCCATGTTATGGGGTGTCAGAGCTTTCTTCCTTTTTAAGACTGAATAATATTCCATTGTGTGTACATATCACACTTCATTTATCCATTCATCCATTGATGAACACTTTGGTTGCTTCTATCTTTTGGAATATGTGCATTTAAAAAAAATCTTTGAAATGCTCTTGAGAATATTTGTGCCAATTTCCACCAGGAATATATGAGTTTATTCTTGACATTACAATAATAATTTTTAAGTCTTTGCTAGTTTGATAAATTAAAAAGCCCCTGAGAACACATGGACACAGGGAGGGGAACAACACTTACTGGGGCCTGTAGGGGGAAGGAGGTGGCGGGGAAGAGCGCTAGGGAATAGAGCTAATGCATGCTGGGCTTAATACCTAGGTGATGGATTGATAGGTGCAGCAAACCACCATGGCACATGTTTACCTGTGTGACAAACCTGCACGTCCTGCACATGTACCCTGGGACTTAAAAAAAAATAAAAAAGAAAAAGCTCTTAGTTTTAAATTCTTACATTTTAAATTGTGAGGTTGAATGCTGTTTTATGTTACTCAGCTATTTACATTTCTCCCTATTGTGTTTTAAAAATTATTCATGTATCCTCTTGACTGTACTACTTGAGAGTAGTAACTATTATCATAGGTATTCCATTTATCCCCGAAGCGCCTGGTACTATATGCACCACATGAGATGCCCAGGATGTTTGGTAAATAAATCAGTAACTTTCTTTGTTGATGTGTTAGAACCTCATAAAATTGTATGCTTATCATATTTTTTGGTTTGTTACAACTTTTTTAAAAGTATTTCTTAAATAGTTACATAATAAATAATCTCAAGTAATATTTGTTAGAAATTATCCAATTATCCCTATTTTAGGCTAATAAAAGTGTTTATTTTTAATAAACATTTCTTGGTTCAAAACTATAGTGTATATGTTTTGTTTCTTTCAAATGTTTTTTTAAAAGTTCACTTAAAAATCATGTTATTCCATTAAATTTTGTTTTCCTACTTAGTCCAAGTTTATTGCACAATTGCCTACTCTTTATTTTTGTTTAATCGGAGCAGATAAGCTTGACTGTGACTAAACCTAGGTTGAGAATCATTACTAATCACTTTGCTATATTTACTATGACTAACCCCTGTTAAATACTCAAACACTAATAGTTTATTTAAGAAGTTTAAAGAAGAATTTATCCTGCTACATGCAGATGTCTGATAGAACCTACTTGTAGGTTGCAATTTTATGCAATTTTTGAATTCACAACTCTGGAAATTTTGAGTTAAGGTTAATTAATTGAAGGCTGTGAGATTATGTTTATTGTGTATAGCTTTGGGTGTGCTTTTTTTTGATGTCTTTTATTCCTCTGAGTGTTAGAAGCGTGTGATCCTTAGAGCACTGTAAGGCAGTCACTGAAGAAAGACCTGTACCACCTCTGGTGCTTTTGCTTTAGACACTTCATTGGTGTGTAATTCTTGAAGTTCTTGTAAGGAGAGTGGATAAATGAAGAGAACAACAGAAAGAAGGGTGGGAAGGAGTTAGGGACTACAAAGAAAGAGAAGGTGGAGAGAAAACAAGGTGCTGTGTTACTTCAAATGACATTCATTGTCCTAATAGGCCCATGAGAGGGAAGTCTGATGAAGAATTTGAAAGTAAAATGCTTTTAAGGAAAGTTTTTCTGGTAGAGTAAACCCAAATAACTCCTTTAATGCAGAAGTTCCTAAACAGGCATTGAAGTTATCAACCTCCATGCAGGTAAATTGATAAAATGAGTATGGTGACTTTTTTTCTATAACGTTAAATTACTTTTTCAGGATTCTGTTTTTTGGGAAACAGCGGAGACAGTAGATTTTAGGTATTTTCAGTGTCTGAGTGAAATGGTGGCAGTCTCGTATTGGTTGCCTTTCAACCCCCCTCCCTTCTTCACACACTTAATTTTAGGTATGTCTTGAACAAAAATAAATAATTTAGAAACTGTTTCTTTATACTTAATTATCTGAAAAAGTAGGATGTCAGAAGTAAGTGAGGGAAAATACTTCTGGAAATGCCAGAAACCGTCATGAAAGTTCAACGCCAGAACTGAGCTTTTATTTTGCAAAAGAAGCCCTTAGAGGTTTACTTGGCTCTTTGAATATCTGAGTCTTGTTTAACAGAGAACCAAAGGAGGAGTATGTGTGTATTGAGGAACAGTTACTAAAAAGGGAGAGCAGTTAGCCAGACTGGGTGAATGAAATAGTAAAGCTTAACTGTACTGACTAGTAGTCAGTGGTAGCTCACTGCTGCAGTCCATCCTACCCATCTGGTTTATTCCTTTCCTGACAGACTCATTCATATGTTAAGTGCTGGCTGTGTATCAGGCAGTGCTAGTGCTGGGGCATGGGGCCCCAGCAGTGAATGAAATTGGTATGGTCTCTGCCTAGTGACTGAGTCCTTTAAGAACCTTGATTAGGCTCAGAGAGCTTTTTGAGTTGGCAATCTCCCCACCCTCAGATTTAGCTGAAATTAGGGTGGCCACACATTTCGAGTCCACATTCGTGAAGAGGCCTTAACTTGCCTCCCTACACCAATTTGCCACTCAGCAATAGCTAAGTGTGAGGCTTCTTTAAGCTTGAAATCCAGGCCCAGTAGTCCTGCTGAACCCCTTGCCTCTGAGAATTTAGAGTCTTAATTCACTGAACATCTTCCTAGTTCTTGAACATTCTGTGTTCTTTCTCAGCTCCATTCCTTTGTATGGGTCGGTTCCTATGCGTCAGTTGCCCTTTCCTCTCTTTTGTTTTGGAATCATTTCAAGTGGTGTTTCTCTTGGGAATATTCCCATACTCCCCAGCCAGATAATCTTTTTATGATATAAATCATAATATAAAGCATGCCCTGCCTTCAGAGAATTTATAAGCTAATTGGAAAAGATGTAAGGTAATAGAAATTATAATTCATGGTCTGGTGCAGAACTGTAATAAATTTACATCTATAATCTACCTATATGCTATCATATAAGTGGCATAACTTGGTGCTTTATATAATTATTACAACGAACTTATAAAATACATATGCATTTTCAGATAAGGGAGGTGAGCCTTTAAGAGACGTATTAGTGCAGAATACCGGGAATCTGGTCTCAAATCCATATTTGTTACTCTATTTTATATGTTATTTCCTTAGACATACATGAGAAAAGACGTTGTGAAAGATTTAAATAATAGTTTATTACAGCAGTAAGAGAGATCACAGGAATGATTAATTGCCAAGTAAACTACACAGGGGTGGGAGGAGGTCCTTTAGGCTGAGGTGGGAATGATACCTAAATGTATTGTGAGCATTTGGCGTGTTAATAAGAATATTATAACATCATTTAAAAATGGTCCCATCATACTTCATTTTATGAGCATACCATAGAGCTGGAAGTTACTGCCAGTTTCTTCTTCTTCTAGACAACACTGCAGTGAACCTCTTGGTACATACCACAAGCTTTTCTGGCTGCTCTCAAAAGAATTTCCTGAAAGTAGAATTTGAAAGGATTTTGAACACTTTTAAAGGTTTTAATATCACAATAATTTCCTCTGGAAAGATTGTACAAATGTATATAGGTCATATTAGTGCTTACCTTACTGTATTCTTTCTAGCTTCCAGTGTTACTAAAAACTGTTTGCTAATTTCCTAGGCCAGAGAGAGCCATCTTGTTTTAATTTGGGTGGCGGGACAGTTTTCATGTTTCATTGCTATATAAATTTGTTTTGTGAATTGTCTTTTCATTTTATTTGCTCGTTTTCTTGTTGGTATTTTGCAGCTTTTCTTCATGAGCCTTTTCTAAATTTAGGACAGTTATCCTCAGTTTAACTTTTAATATGGCTTAGGTAATTTTTTTATACATATATAGAAGACTTAAGCATTCTTATAGTTAAATCTTTCCCTTTAAGTTTTCTTCCATTTCTTTAACGCTAGAAACCCCAACACATGAAATTAAGGGAAATAATTTCAGATTCATTTTCTAGGAAAATAATTGATGCAGGGCAGGCGAGCCCAAAAGTGAGGTTTAGCCCGTGAGGGTTCTTGGCTTTGCCCAGGAAAGAATTCAGGGGCACACTAGAGGTTGAAGAAAACAGCTTTATTGAGGCAACGTTACATCTCTAGTGGTGTTAAGCTCCGTGGCTGCTGCTGCAGGGCAGGGCTGCCCCGTAGGCAAAGAGTAGCAGCTCAGGGCAGTTCTGCATTCATATTTATACCTGTTTTCAATTACATGTAAATTAAGGGGCAGTTTATGCAGAAATTTCTAGGAAAGGGGTAGTAACTGCTGGGTCATTGCCATGGAAAGGGGCAGTAACTCCTGGGTGTTGTCATGTCAGTAGTAAACTGATATGGTACACTGGTGGGCGTGTCTTATGGAAAGCAGCTTCTGCCCCATCGCTGTTTTAGCTAGTCCTCAGTTTGGTCTGGTGTCTGAACCCTGCCTCTGGAGTCCAGTCCCGCCTTCATTGTAAACTCTAAAAGAGCTTATAATATAGGTTTTATGTATTTTGTATATCACATAGTAGGCACTGAATAATTGACTGGTGGTGGAATGTATTGTCATTAACATGACTTTTCTAATAACCTTGCTGGTTCTTGGCACCTCTTCCTTTATGCAAAATGCTCTCATTTTTTGAGAATTAACGAACTAATAAAAGACAAAGGAGTGCCCTTTCCTTTTAGGCTTCTTATGCAAGATTTCTACCCGTTTTGTACCACTGGGTATTATATCTTATGTACCTGGTAAAACTTTCTTCCTGGGAATGGTATTTGAATGAGAGTTAATGTAGAACCTGTCATAAAATCCTTATTTCCCCTTGTTTTAATGTAAGTAGGTTTGCTTTCCTTTCAAATCCTGCTAGTTTGTTAGTGCTTTTTCAAATTAATTTTTCAGAATTTGAGAAATAGGTGATTATTAAAATGAGTTAATTTGGTCATGCAGAGAGCTGTTCCATATAGTTTCCAAATTTAGTGCTAGTCACAATTTCTTCTAGAAATAACAAGTGAGATAGTCCCTTTTTTAATATGAGGATGCTGAAATCCTGTACTAACCTTAAAGCACATATATTTGAATTCTGGACTACCAAAAAACATTGTGTCTCTAGGATATCAGAAAGTGTTCTCATTGGAATTGGAATTCACATGGAGAGGAAGAGAACTATAACAGTAGGGCTCTTGCCTTTACTTATATTTTAGATAGCTTTGTTGAGATACAATTCATATGTCATCCACCCATTTAAAGTGTCCAAATCAATGGTTTTAGTATATTCACAGATATATGCAACCATTACCACAGTCAATTTTCAAACATTTTAATCACCTTGAAAAGAAACCCTGCACCACGTAGCCATTACCAACCCCCTGCCCGGTCCCCAACCCTCCCACTGCTGAGTAACTGCTAATTTACTTTCTGTCTCTGTATATTTTCCTATTCTGAACATTTTATATAAATTGGATCATATAATATGTGGGGTTTTTTGTGACTGGCTTCTTTCACTTAGCATAAGATTTTCAAGTTTTGTCATAGTATAAATTAGAGTGCATTCATTTATATGGTGTCAACAGTATTCTATTTAATGTGTATCTTTGTCCATTTGTATTGCTGTAAACTTTTGCCAGGGACATGGATGGAGCTGGAGGCTATTATCCTCAGCAAACTAACACAGGAACGGAAAACCAAACACCACATTTTCAATGAGAGCTGAACAATGAGAACACATGGACACATGGGGGGGAAGCAGCACACACTGGGGCCTGTTGATGGTGGGGGGAGGGAGAGCATCAGAAAGAACAGCTCATTGATGCTGGACTTACTACCTAGATGATGGGTCGATCTGTGCAGCAAACCACCATGGCACACGTTTACCTATGTAATAAACCTGCACATCCTGCACACGTATCCTGGAACTTAAAATGAAAGTTGAAGTGGCCACCATCACCACCACCACCAACAGAAGAATACTCGAGGCTGGGTAATTTATAAAGAAAAGAGGTTTACTTAGATCACGGTTCTTCAGCCTGTACAAGAAGCATGGTGTCAACATCTGCTTCCGGTGAGGGCCTCAGGAAGCTTCCACTCAAGGTAGAAGGAGAAGGGGAGCCAGCGTGTGCAGATCACGTGGCACGGAGGAAGCAAGAGGTGGTGCGGGGCGGGGGGAAGGTGCCAGGCTCGTTTTAACAACCAGCTCCTAGGGTAGCACTTGCTAGCACTCATAGAGAGAATTCACTCATTACTATGAGGCTGGCACCAAGTCATTCATCAGGGGTCTGCCTCCATGACCCCAGACTCCTCCCATTAGTACCCACCTCCAACATTGGGGATAAAATTTCATCATGAGGTTTGGGCGCCAGATACCCAAACTATAGCAGTGAGAGTACTACATTTTGTTTTTCCACTCCAGCAGTTGATGGACACTGGATTGTTTTCACCTTTTGGTTATTATGAATAATACTGCTATATAAATTCATGTATAATGATTTCTCCATATCTTTGTTAACGCGTTGTCTGACGTTTTGATTATAACCGTCCTAGTGGATATAAAGTGCTGTCTGATTATGGTTTTGATTTGCATTTTTCCAGTGGTGGTGATTATCTTTTCAGGTGCTCGTTGACCATTTGTATATCTTTTTTGGAAGATTGTTTCACTATTTTTTTGTCTTTTTAAAATTGAATTTTAAGTGTTATTTGTATATTCTTTATATAAGTCTCTTATTAGATACATGATTTGCAAATATTTTCTCCCATTTTTGTGGGCTGTCTTTTTTACTTTCTTGATTGTGTCTTTTGCATAAAAGTTTCTAATTTTGATGCAGTCGGTTTATCTGTTTTGTCTTTTGTTGTTCGTGCTTTTGTATCATATCTAAGACCTCATTGACAAATACGAGATCCTATAGCTTTACCCCAGTTTTCTCTTACACATTCTGGTTGTTGTTTTTGATCTTCTATTGATCTTCTATTCATTTTGATCTTCTATTCATTTTGAATTAATTTTCACATATGGTGTGAATTAAGGGTCCAACTTCGTTCCTTTTCTTGTAGCTGATTGTCCTAGCACCGTTTGTTAAAAAGACTGTCCTTTTCCCATTGAATATTTTTGGCACCCCAGTTGAAAATCCATTGACCCTAGACATACGAGTTTATAGCTGGACTCTCTCAGTTCTGTTCCACTGATCCCGTCTGTCTGTCCTTATGCCATTATCACACTCTTAATTACCTTTGCTTAGTTTTGAAATTGGGAAGGTGAGTCCTCCAGCTTTACTCTTTTCCAGGATTGTTTTGGTTGCCTTTATCTTTAAACGCCTTGTATTCTTGCACTTGGAATAGTGCTTAGCACATAATAGCTTTTTGTAAATATTTATTGCATGGATGGTTTAAAGTACCCAATGCATGCAGTTTGAATGGTGAATTAATATCTTTAAATAGAATTTCCTAGCTGTGTCTATTTTTCAGCATTTTGTAACATATCCCAGTCCCTTGTTATTCCTATGTTAATAAAAGTTACTAGTAATGATATATATCTCGGGAGTATATTGCTTTACAAAAGGTCTTGTGTGCACTGAAAAAAGAATTATAGAAGTGAAAAAAGAACAACAAAGGCCTTAGTTTAACCAACATTATATTAAATTATAAGGAAATGTTTACGTTCTATACAGTTAAAATTATTCTTGGTAGAGGAGGGATACATTTGTATAATTAAATGTAGGTTTTCGGAAATTGAGTGTTTCCTGTCTTAATTAGTATATTAGAATTTTTATTTCAATGATCTTAGCTAGGTCAAAACAATTTGGTGGCATACTTGTTTCTGTTAGTGATATTTCCCCCTCAGTAATAGGGATTAGGGTGATAGAACTACTAACTGTTTTTCTGACAAGCACATAAGGAACTGCCAAGAGTGTTATTTATTTGGTCTTCTGGTACCATCTGTAGTTGAGAAGTATGTCACTTTCTATTTATTTGGATATTTTAAATAGTATTAGGTTTGTAAAAGCCTAAGTTTTAGAGCTTTTATATGCCTAAAAATTAGGTCCACAAAAAATCTTTGTGATCTTTTGTAAGTTATAGAAACAGGCCCAAAGAGGTTAAATTTTCACAAAATAAATGGGTTGAACTTGACTATCTGTGTTTTAGCCTCCAAAATGAGGTGACTTTTGCCTTTTTATGTAAAGTAAACATAAACATATACATATTTTTGAACAAAATTTCCTTTCTCCTTTGCTTCCTAAAGACACTGCTGTGTGATCCTATTATATAATACTTAGCTACATCATGTAATCAGTCACTTTGAAGGTTGAAGGTCAAGTACTGGTTTTCCCAAATGTGTGATGAAGCTGATTGTGCGTTATGTTGTTATAACCCTAAAAATACACAGAACAGTTTTTTTAGATTAAAAAATATAAATATGCTGGGTTTTAGTGATATACAATAAACTCTTCTTACGCTATTTGGAATAGACTTGAGTATGGAGTGACTGTTTCAGATATTAGACAGCAGGCTGTACATGATAGTAATCCCTGAGGCAAGGGAAACAAATAAGGCCAGGCTTTTGATTACCCTGGCTTTTGCCTGGAAACCTATTCCAGACTGTGTTGCGGGGAAGAATACCAGGCAAAGCAGAGTGAACTTGCTGAGTGGAGGAAGTAGATTGGAGTTTGAGGAGGCTGAGGCAGTTGGAAGTTGAGGTTGGAGTTCTGGAGAGGAAGGAGTGATCTAGAAAAAGAGCTCCAGAAAATTTATATAAGGCCTTCTTGAGTCGTTGATGAGTAGATTGTGTGGAATAGAAACTCTGCAAATAAGGCAAAGAGCTGTTGAGGAGCTGTGAGCTGTGAAAAGTTTGCAGAGCCCACACAGGGCTGGGAGGCACTTGAGTACCAGTTGGTTGAAGTGGAAAGTCTTTGTTGCGTTGGACATTTGGGACATTCAGTAAAGACTTGGAAGGATCACAGCTTAGTAGTGAGGTTAGGCTGTTTCTAGAGGAAAAGCTTCTATGGCATTGACTTTAACCAAGCTTGAAAACAAATCTTAAAAGGATAAAAAGGAATTTGAGATAATTTAATAGCCTACAAAAAACCCTCAAAGTTTAATCCTCTTTAAAGGAAGACAGTAAAATCCAGATAACAACAACAGAAAATGCATAATATCCAACATCTAATCAAAATATGTCAATAAGCAAGAAAATATGACCTATAACCAGGAGAAAAATTAGTCAATAGTAACAATCCTAGAAGTGTAACAGATGATGGAAGTACCAGGAGTTGCTAAAATAGTATGATTATAATTAGGCTCAAGTATTTAAATGAAAACATGAATATTAGAGAAAAAAGATGTAAAAAAGATCCAAATGGAACTTCTGAAAATGAAAAATACGTTATGTGAAATGACAGATATGCTGGGTGGGATATCAACAGATTAGACACTGCAGAAAAACATCAGTGAATTTAGGGATATAGCAGTAGAAACTATGCAAAATGCAATGCAGAGAGAACAAAGACTGGAAAAGTATACCAGAATACCAGTGACATGTGGGATAGTGTCAGGCGGTTAGCGTGTGTATTGAGTTTTAGGAGAAAAGAAAGAGGAGAACCTAAAAAATTTTTTTAAGAAGTAGTGGTTGTAAATGTTTCAAATTTGATAAATGCTGTCAACCATAGATTCAAAAAGTTCAATGAGTTTAAAGTAGGGTCAACACAGAAGAAACCCTGTCACTGGAAGATCACTGCTTAAATCTCTTGTTCCTCTATAGTTTTTACCTTTGTTGCCTGTCTTAAAAATAGTTTTGTTCTTGTAGTGGTTTTTTTCCTTCTACTTTTACATCTCTGGTGTTACATTTTGGAAACATTCTTCCTTTCTCTCATTTACCACAGTTTCTTCCATGTTTGCTTAACATCTCTTTCTTTTTATTTTTGAGACGGAGTCTCTCTCGCCCAGGCTGGAGTGCAGTGGCGCGAGCTCAGCTCACTGCAACCTCCGCCTCCCGGTTCAAGCAATTCTCCTGCGTCAGTCTCCCGAGTAGCTGGAATTACAGGCGTGTGCTACCACACCCAGCTAATTTTTGTATTTTTCTAGTAGAGACAGGGTTTCGCCATGTTGGCCAAGCCAGTCTTGAACTCCTGACCTCAAGTGATCCACCCGCATTGGCCTCCCATAGTGTTGGGATTACAGGCGTGAGTTGTGGACCACGCCTAGCCTTTCTTTCAAAAGGCTTTTTTATTGTGTTTAGTCATAACCTTGATTATGAACCATTTAAGGAGTTTTCTAATTATTCTTATTAACTGTTACTAGATAAAATGTTAATTTATGTTAACCATTTAAAAAAAATTTTTTAAACTCAAATTTGTCCGAATAATTAACCATTTTTGTAGGGTATATGGAGGCCAGTATCACTCCAAACATGAAACAACAGTGTGTCATAAAAGGTGGAAAATTATTTTATTCACTGAATCTTTTGACACTTATATGATTTTGTAAAAAAGTCAGTTTTGAATAAATCCTATGTATGTGGGTGGGTAGAGGTGTCTCTGTCCCTGGCTAGTACAACAGGAACTTTGTAGCTTGAGCATTGGCTTTGAATTAGTTATGCATCTGACACCTATATCCTTTAGGTGTTGAATACATGTCACTGTGAGATATTTCTAAAAGAGAAACTTGCTAAATGTGTGATAAATATTAGGTCAATGCTTCTTATCCTTTTTTGGGTCATAAACTGCATTTGAGAACCTAATGAAAACTATGGACTTTTGTTTGTTTGTTTGTTTTTTGTTTGAGACAGAGTCTCGCTCTGTCACCCAGGCTGGACTGCAGTGTCTCCCTGCCCACATGTGTGCACTTTTCTAAGTAGAGTCCTGGGCCGGGCACAGTGGCTCACGCCTGTAATCCCAGTACTTTGGGAGGCCGAGGTGGGCAGATCACAAGGTTAGGAGATTGAGACCATCCTGGCCAACATGGTGAAACTCCGTTTCTACTAAAAATACAAATATTAGCTGGGCGTGGTAGTGCGCGCCTGTAGTCCCAGCAACTCGGGAGGCTGAGGCAGGAGAATTACTTGAACCCGGGGAGTGGAGGCTGTGGTGAGCCGAGATCGCACCACTGCACTCCAGCCTGGGTGACAGAGCGAGACTCTGTCTAAAAAAAAAAAAAAAGAAAAAAAGAAAGAGAAAAATGCATGCATGCACATAATGAAAATTTACATTCAAGTTCAGGGAATTCTTAGTTTTCATGGTTGAAATATAAAGTAATAATGGCTTTGATGCCACAGCTATTTTTAAAATATTCCCTATGTTTTGTACATGTTGCATTTAATGATACACTGTTAGACATTTCTTTTCTAAAACTATATGTGGTAGTTATATTGGGAATACACAGGGCCTTTAAGCCCCACATTTCCAGTAAATTCCACATTGACCGTATGTGTTCAACCACAATTACCAATTACGTTCTCCTTAGTGAGGAAAGCTTTAAAGTTAAAAATAGGAGGTTTTATTTTTTCTTCTAAAATTTTTTAGACTCATTTAAATTTTTCTCAGTTTACATAGCTTTTAATTAAGAAAGTTATAGTTTTCATGAGACAAACCTGTGTGTATCTTTGATTACATCTTTGATGTTGGGTCATGTTTTATTACCTCTTAGATAGCAACTTGCCATTTGTAAGGTTTTTATAATTCCAAAAGGCATTGTTCCTCTCAAGTGAACAATTCTTTTCCCTCTGTTGGCTACCAGCAGGTCACTTGGTCTTGATTGCTGGAGTGTAGACAGAAGCTGTTGGGGATAAGACATAACGTAGTCTGTTCCTGCTCCTGCCTGCTGCTTCTGGGACTCAGATTCACTCCGCCTGCCCCACCCTGGGTTGTCATGGGCTCCTTTCACTCTCAGATGAGCCCTGCTCTCTCCTGTCTCAGATCCTCTGCACATGCTGTACCTTCTGTCTTAGCAGCCCGCCACTTTCTGCCTCCTTTTTCTGGGCAATTTCTTCAGAACTTTTATGTGTCAGTTGAAATGCTCCTTCTTCAGAGAAGCCTTCTTTGTTACCATCTTCCTAGTTCTCCAGGTTAGGTCCTATCTGCTGGTGGGCTTTGTCCCAGCACTTTGTTCCCTGTAATCTTCCTTCATAGCATAATTCATAAGTATACTTGAAATACACTTGTGTATGTAATTCTGCGCTAACTCTCCAGTTCTCTATAGATTGAAAGCTCCATGAGGGCAGGAACAGTAATGTGTTTTTTCCTCTACTCCTAGCACACCTCTTGTCTGGTGGGGTCATTGTTGAATGAAATAAAGACATGACTGTGATTTCCCTTGAGGAGCTAATAGTGTAATTTGACACACAATGTGGTATGAAACAGATAATGTGTATTTTCACCTGTAAATCAATCAATCAAATTATTAGAATAAAGACCCAAGAAAACAAAAAAAACCAAAAGTGAATAAAAGAAAATGGTGTACATTTAACACATTTATATCTTGTCTCATCCCTTATAGAATCCTGTTTTCAATGAAAAAGAAAAAAGAAGAGTTGTTATTAATTCAAAATTACCGTTCTCTAGTTTAAAAGCCTGTTTTCTATTTCAACACACGCACACCGGCACACACCCAGGCTCATGTGAAAGGAACGGAGACTCAAGCCTGATCTGATGAGGCTGTGTTAGAAGTGCTGCACATTGACCTTCCTGGAGCGCAGAGTGTAATCCCTGCATTTGGTACGGAAGATAAATAGCTATCTGAAGGAGACGATTTCAGTTAGACCTTTTATTTGACATATACAGATAAATAAACCAGGCAGAATCCCCACTTTTTCTCTCATTTAACTTGTAGCCAAGCTAGGTCTCCCTGGAGCTGAATTTAGATGCAGTATCTTATCCAGAGTAATACCTTTATTTATAGCTGAGGAAATTTAGATCTAGGATGGTTACAAAGCTTCACCAAAGATGTGAGTCCTAGAGCGGACCAGAGAACTAGCTCTCTGAACTGCCAGTCCATACTTTCTCCTGGTCTCTCTCTCATGCTATGCTCTCTCTCCACCTGGAGGGACTTTGTCCCACAGGAGAAGTGACCCTTATCAGTGTGAGCTACAAGTGAATGGTCTGCTGAAGATGGGAGGGCCTTGGGCCTTAGAGTTAGATCAGGACTCCAGTTATGGCCCAGACACTTGCAAGATGAACCATCCTTTTCCCTACTCTGGGGCCCAGGAATTATGCTAGTACCTGTAGGAATCCTTGGGTACCTCGCATGTAACAGAGCACCTCCCATCATCGATAAGAATTGACCTCCTGTGCAAAGGATCCTTCCCTAAAATGGTTCTATAAGGTTCTGGTAAAGATGAAATGAGACTGTGTATGATATCGAGCATAGTACTTACCAAGCATGGTAAGTACTCCGTGCCTAATGGTAGCAATTATACTGTTACAGTGAAAATTCTTCATAACTTAATGGGTAACAAATTACAGAGCTGATTCAAAATATAAACAAGTATAAATGTTTTATTCCCATTTAACATAATTTTATTGTTTTTTGACCATTGTCTTAATTTTGAGTCTTCGTTCATCTGTCTTTTTGCAGCTTTATATGAAAAGGTAGCACTGGAGTTTAACTAGTACAGAGTTTTTCAATCTTCCACCATCTGTGTAACACCTTATAATTTTTGCTATATCCTTGTACCACCTATCCTATTATTTTCCTTTTTTTTAAATTTATTCTCTTTTTAGGAAGTCTATTTTAGAAGGAAACTTTATCATGATAGTAAACATGGAAAACCTAAATAATTTTGCCATAAATAGAAAATAATTGTAACAATAAATGACTGTAAGCACATTATACATGTGCCTCCAGAAGTCTTTTAAATACCACATTATGAAAAACATTGCATGTGGTCTTCCATCATGCTGACCTAGAGCCGTTAATCAGTATGTTTAGGTTATGCTTCTTCACTCAGCCTCCTGGAGGAGGAATGCTAACTTCTCCATGAGGATGGAAGAGCAGAATTTGCCGTTAAAATAGGAAGAAAAGACATGATTTATGGCAGTTGATCAGACTCTGTTTATGGCACTGGTCCACGGATCAGATGCTGCTATGATGATTGTTACAATAAATATTTCCAAGCCCTGTTTCAGACTGTCTGGTCAGAATTTCTTGTGGAAGATACTGAAATCTGTATTTTTAACAAGAAGGTCAAAAATTCTGATGCACATACCAGTTTTGGCAGTCACTGTTTTAAATGGCATTTTTTCAGCCTATCATTTTGAAGTTGTTTACAACCACAATTATCAGTGTATCTGTAAAGAATTGCTTAATTTTATAATTTTACATTTTTAAGTTTAGTTTTGGCTCTTAGTCTTTTATACCTGTACAGTAACATCACAGTTATTAAGCAGTCATGAAACTATTCAATGTAATATAATTAAGTCTTAAATAAACTTTTAATTTTGGAATAGCTTAATTTAAATTTTCTCTCTTTTATTTTTTTAAGAGACAGAGTCTCACTCAGTTGCCCAGACTGGAGTACAGTGGTATGATCATGGCTCACTGCAGCCTCGAAATTTTGGGTTCAAGCAATTCTCTTGCTTCACCCTCCTGAGTAGCCGGGACTACAGGTGTGCAGCACCAAACCTGGCTAATTCTTTTGTTTTTTTGCAGAGATATGTGTCTCACGATATTGCCCAGGCTGGTGTCAAACTCCTGGCTTCCAGTGATCCTCCCGCCTCTGCCTCCTAGAGTGGTGGGATTACAGATGCGAGCCGCCACACCCAGCCCCTAGAGTAGTTTTAGATTTAGAGACAGTTGCAAAGATAGTACATAGAATTCCCCTATACCCTATGCTCAGTTTCCCCTTTTATTAAATTTTATATAACTTTATACATTTGTCACAACTAGTGAACCAATATTGACACTTTGTTGTTAACTAAACTCAGACCTTTATTCAGATTTCATTTGTTTTCCCCACATGTTCTTTTTCTGTTCCCAGATCCCATCCAGGGACCACATTAGTTGTGTCTCCTTAGCCTCGTTGGCTGTTAAAGAGTTTCTCACACTTTGTTTTTGATGACTTTGACAGTTTTGAGAAGTAATGATTAGGTATTCTGTAGAAAGTCCCGCAACTTGGGTTTGTCAGGTGTTTTTGTCTTAGTTTGAGGTTATGGGTTTTTAGGAGGAATACCACAGAGATGAAGTGACCTTGTCATCATATCATATCAGGGGCACGTGCTGTCAACATGGCTTACCACTGATATGTTAAGCTTGATCGCCTGTTTGTTGTCAGGTTACCCCATTGTAATGTTACTTTTTTTTCCACATTTCTGTCACCAAAAGTGTAGCCCACGCTTAAGGGGTGGAGAGTTCAACTCCACCTCCTTGAGAGGAAAGTATGTAAATTATTTGGATTTTTATTTTCTGTACAGGAGATACGTATGTATGTATGTATGTACCTGCCTGTCTGTCAGACTGTCTGCCTATCTGTCCATCCATCCACCCACCCACCCACCCACCCAGCCATCCATCCATCCATCCACCCACCCACCCAGTAGTTATCAATATGGGCTCATGGTTGTAATCCAGTGTTACCTCTTTGCTCAGAGTGTCCCACCTTCGGCCAAATGGGAGCTCTTTGAGTTGGCTCCTGTGTCTCTGTAACGTACCTGGCAGTTCTGTTTTTGAATATTCCTCACTTGCTGGTGATGCAGGATGCTCAGCTCAGGCTTATACTGCACCTTCCTTGCCCTAGTCCCACAATCAGCCATTTCTCCAAAATTCTCTTTATTGGAGAGTAGTATTGGGAACCAAGATCTACTCCCTGGATGAACGAGCTCTTTCTGTGCCGTCAAAGCAAAGGTGAGAGATTTTTGTGCCCAGGTTGTCCTGATTTGCCTTCCCTACTCTAGTTTCCGTTTTCCGTCACCAAATACTTTGGGAGAATATGTCATATGCTCATATTTCCTTGTTTTATCCTCCCAGCAGTTGGAACTAATGTTTTGACTGTGTGATGTGTGTCATAGGCCATATTTACAGTTAACTAATTTTGTAATCCAAATTTTAAGAAAAAGTAACTTCAGCTAAGGAGATCCAGGCAGCTCATCTGTCCCCTACAGAGATGGTTCTTCAGTTGCTTGATTTCTAAGAATGCCAATGATATAGAATGTTTTTTCCACAAGTAAATTTAATTTAGAATAAGGAGATTTTAAAAAATGTTCTTATTTTCAAGAAGAGTGGGTAGAAAATCGTAATTCATTCTTGAATGAATTAACCTTTAATTAAAGTTTTAAACGTTTTTCTTGTTTCTCTGTAAACTCTTTTATGTTTTGTCTTTGGCATAAGCCCCTTTGTTTGTTTTTCCTCCCAGCTTTGACAGTTTTTTATCTTCCAAATTTTCCTGTCTTAGCCCTATGGTTCTCTTTAGTTAAGCCTAAAACAACTGTTTGAATCATGATGTTTATTTTTTGTTGCTTTCCTTTGAATAGTTTTTGGTTGGCATTTCATGGTAGAATGTACCCACAGTGACACTGACATGTAATAATTTTTTTCTTGTGTTTCAGGGACATGCTCCCACCTGTGCTCCCTGCTGCACTGCTGTGTGGTCAGGCCCAATCTAAGAAGGAAGGCTTTGCTTTTTTTTTGAGATGGAGTCTTGCTCTGTAGCCCAGGCTGGAGTGCAGTGGCGCGATCTCGGCTCACTGCAAGCTCTGCGTCCCGGGTTCACGCCATTCTCCTGCCTCAGCCTCCCGAGTAGCTGGGACTACAGGTGCCTGCCACCACGCGCAGCTAATTTTTTTTTTTTTTTTTTGTATGTTTAGTAAAGACAGGGTTTCACCATGTTAGCCAGGATGGTCTTGATCTCCTGACCTCGTGATCTGCCCTCCTCGGCCTCCCAAAGTGCTGGGATTACAGGCATGAGCCACAGTGCCCAGTCAGAAGGAAGGCTTTTCTTACAGTTTTGATTTTCTTCTCACTATCCTATCCACATATGATCTGGTATTTATCCTCAAGACTTTGGATGAAGATATATATAGACACACTCACACAATTTTTGGAGGTAGTAGATTTGGTAAAAAGTGAAGCACCCCTGCAATATGTCTTATTCTTTGTCCTCTGTTTTTAAGTACTTAAGTATTTGCAACAAAATTGCAAAAATAACAGAAATAATTATGTTTGTCTTTTTATGTGTAATGGGACTCATTTATATTGGAATGCCCAAAGGGTTCTCTCTCCTTTTTTTTTTGTAGTTCTCATTGGAGAGTCTTTCTGGTTAACCAGAATTGAATTAATTAGTATGAAGTCTTTAAAGTGTTTTGTTATGTTGTATTTATATAGTTTTATGAGAGTTTATTTTCTGAAAGCCTTCATCTGAATTATAAACAGCTTATAATTATTTTATTTCTAATGATGAGTAAAAGTTTATCCATGTGGGCTAATTCGTCTCTTTATATATATTTGTTTTCTATCTTTATGCATTCTTTTTTGTTTTATTTAGTTCAGGACTGATAAAATATGCTATATAAATCTATGAGTGAAACAGAAGACTTTATACCAGAAGACATAAATCAGGCAGGCCTCATCCACTTACCTACTTTTCCAAGACCTGGTCCTATTCATTTCTTATATGAAACTTACCAACTGATGTTCACAGCATCATGAATGCGGATAGCTAATAGTCTACTCTAGAATACAGAATGTGATACAGGCAGTGATTTTTCTGTCCCCACCAATTGAACTATATACTTAACAAGAGTTTCTGGTTTGTTCCTAAATCTATTTAGATCTTTACTTTTTAATTGTGATTGTGTAACTCAGTAGACTATTATACAAATCTATGAAATGTGAGTGTGAAAGAGAATTGTAGCTTCTACATTAACTAACTTGGAATGCTTTGCAAAGTGTCAGTATAGGTGAGTAACATTCAAAAAAAAATTGCCATCAAATTAGGTGTAAGAGAGAACTGTGAAAGCTTAGGAAGAAAAATCATGAACATCCAGAAAAATCGCTCTACAAAAGTCTTTAAATTCTTGTTCTATTTTAGAGAAATAGAGTGGAGATTGTAGATGATGCATTGTGCAACATCTGATAAGCCAGAGAGTTGACTCGGAACTTCCATCAGTGGACCCGCACTAAAAGACAAGGCTGTAGCCCTCATCAAAGTAGTGGTTGATTAAAACCCATTCATGGGTTTAAAGCAAAAATAAAATGTAAGGTTTGTATGTGTGGCAGTTACGTATTACAGTTTAACAAACCATACCAATGTTTAACAGCTTAAAATAAAAACCATGTATTAGCTATCATGGTATTGAGTGGTTTTTCTGCTACTTATGGTGTTGGCTGCAGAGCAGGGACAAATGGAGATCCAAAATAGCCTCACTCATAGGGTTAGCAAGTTAAGTTGGTGCTGGCTGTCAGCTGGGAGCTCCTCAAGTTTGGGCTAGCTAGCTTCTCCTTCATGCACTTCTCCACCTAAGTTGGGCTCCTTACCTGGTGGCTAGCTTTCCCAGCAGTACACAGGTGGCCTTCTTAAGGTTTAGGCCCGGGACTGGTCCAGTGTCATTTTTGCTGCATTGCATGGGTTAAAGCAGTCACAAAGTCATTCCACATTCAAGCGTAGATATGCAGGTTTGTGACCATGAGGAGGCCGGTTTCATCAGGGACACCCAAAGTAACAGCTGCCACAGTATATTTTTTTTGTCTGCATGTTTCATTGTTAATGTTTTTGTATGTATGTTTAATTAACTGTCCAAGCACAAGTTCCAGTGGCATTGGATAAGACTTCTAAATTAAAGTGTTTACAAGAAAACAATAATTTGATTAAAACTTGTATTCTTACTAATAAGTGTGGGGGCGTAGGGATTTCATTATTGGCAAAAATCAACAATCCTTCATTCTTGTAGCCTTTAAAAAATATATTTTAAAAATAGTGAAATGTTATTGTATTTTAAAAGGATTTGGATAACGATTAAATCCAAAGTATAGAAGATAAACTTACTTGATTTGTTTATTCAATCAGCAAGTAGTTTTGAACACATAATCTGCACCAGCCACTGTTCTAGACACCGGAGAAGCAGTGGTAAGGATGACAGGCTCCTGCTCTTCAGTAATTGTTGGGGAGATAGCTTCTTATTCATTTCCATAGGAAATCTTTTTTTTTTTAATCTACATTTGTTTTAAAAAGATGAATTTTCATTTAAAAAAAAAGTCTAAATGTCTGTCTTGAAAAATAACCAAGATTAGTTAGGTTTGTAAAGACCCTATGCTCTGAAACAGTGCAAAAGTTAGATAGTACATGTTGGATAAGCTCGAGGTTTGACCGTTCACCTGGAGGTGAGCTGATAAATGTTCAGCTCTAGATTGATGATAAAGATAACTAACATTGATAAATTGACTCGTGTAATATGGATAACTTATTAATAAATTGGCTCTTGTAGTATGAACCAAACATACAACCTCAAACTGAGCTTAGCTCCCTTTGATTAATACTGCAGGCCAAGCAAGCTATACACATTGTTTAAAGAAAAAGGAAACCTAGAAAATCTGTCCCTTCTGCCTATGTCCCTCCTCTCTTTCCCCCAATAGCAGAAATCTCCCTAATACTTATTACCTAATAGAGAATAGGTGGAGGTGGATGAGAGAACTTCACACAGATGAATATTATACTTCACAAGTGGTTAAAATATCCATTTATTTCGAAGGATGTCGCTAAATGAAGTGTTTTGGTTTTTTTTGGCGGGGGTGGTGTTGGGGGGCAGGGGTGGCTTTTGCAGAACCACAGATGTTTTCAGACTCATCTAATCCGACTTCATCATTTTACAGATAGCTATTTCAGGCACCGTTGTGGTTTACCTAATATGTCAGAGCAGAACTATTTAACCCTAAGTAACTTGAATTTTTGTTTTGTTTTCTTTTCACACATTTTCCCTCTAAAACCTACACCAAACTCCCTTGGGTTGAGTTCAAGACATACTTTGCCTAGACCAGATCGTAGTGTAATAATAGTACTTTAGCAGGGTTTTATGGTAAAAGAGTGAAATGTTTTACGTGACTGTCAGAAGTTTAGTACCAGAAAGACATTTCACATTTGCATGTTATTAAACACAAGTAAGACAAATGTTTCAGGGCAGCTGATGTAGACCTTGTACTACTTTCCTCATCCCAAATCATTGGTATACATGTAAACATTCTGAACTGGTCGGCTGACCACATTAGCTCATCTCACGTGAACGATTACAAAATGAGGTTTTGGATGCTTACGGTTAGTTAATTGAAATGATGCAAGTTCTTTTGAACTTACCACTAGTATTTTTCTGGATTTTGTGTATAAGTGTTTTGTTTGTTTGTTTTAAAGAAAAAAGAATAAAACTTTGCTTGATTTCTTTCCCTCCTATTAATATGTTACTTCTAAGCTAAGGCCCTCAAACTAAGTTTTCTCTGGCTGCTTTTAATATTCTTCTCTTCATCATTGGTTTTCAGCAATTTGGTTATGATGTGCATAACAACAGACTGGGAGTTTTCTTTATAGTTCTTTAGCTCAGAGTTTGTTGGATCTGTGAGCTTATGGTTTTCTCCAGATTTGAAAAGTTTTCAGCCCTTGTTCAGAGATTTGTTTCTGTGCCTCCCTTCTCTAGTTCTGGACTCCAGTAACACATGGTTAAACTGCTTGATACTGTCACACAGGGCACTGGTACCCTGTTTTTTTATTTCTCCCAATCTTTTTCCCTCTGATTCATTTTCGATAATTTCTGTTGCTGTGTCTTCAAGTTCACTGATGTTTTTCTGCTGTGTCTGGTCTGCTGTTAAACCCATATTTCAGATATATTTTTTATCTTTATAATGTCTACTTGAGTCATTTCTGGTCTGTTTCTTTGGGTTTTTCTCCTGGTTTGGATCATATATTTTTTTCTTTGGTATTTTTGTTTGTTTGTTTGTTTGTTTGTTTGAGACAGGGTCTTGCTTTGTCACCCAGGCTGGAGTGCAGTGGCGCCAGCTCAAGTGATCCTCTCGCCTCTGTCTCCTTGAGTAGCTGGGACCACAGGTGCATGCCACCACACCTGGTTAATTTTTTGTATTTTTTGTAGAGATGGGGTTTTGCCATGTTGTCCAGGCTGGTCTCAAACTCCTGAGCACAAGCAATTTGCCCACCTCAGCCTCCCCAGGTGCTGGGATTACAGACATGAGCCATTGCACTTGGCTGGTAATTTTTTGATAGGATGGAAAACATTGTGAATGTTATTTATTAGGTGCTAGACTCTTTTTAAAAGAAAGTTTCTTTAAATACTGTTGGATTTTGTTCTGACATGTAGGTGTTACTAAGTTGCTTGGATGGAATGTAAACCAGTATCTTTTCCAACAAGTGAGAATACCATGTTGACTGCATTAAGTAAATCCTAAGAAAGTATTAAATACATTTTAATTACGAATTATAAGTATAGTGGCTGGTAGTACCATATGACATTTTCCTAACTCGTTTTCTGTGATGCTTAATGCGTAAGGAAGGATAAAATATACTGTGTTTTGTCTTATTTTAATATTTTGTTTATGACAGTATTCATCTTCGTTTCAGTGTGATTTTTAAATGTTTACTGCTAGAATAATTAGATAATTTAGAAATACTTTGAAGTCAGTAGTTGTTCATTGTGTCTATGTGAATGTATAAGGATAAGACAGATGACTTTTGGTTTTGTAATAAATGCAGATCGGAAAACAAGGGATTGTTAGCTTCTATAGAATTATTACAAGGATTTATTCTTGTACTTTTATTTGAGAGTACAGCCACATTAATTTTTCCATGTGTAGAGAAATAATTTGTCTACAGTTGGAGGATAGCACAACACAAATATTCTTCTGGGTCCCCAATGTAAAGTCTTCATAAAAGTTAGCCTTTTTATTATATGTACTTTCTTAGACCCTCTTTATCTGCTAAAGCACAGGACTCAATTCCCATGGCATGTAGATCCCACAAAGTTACTTCTTTATTTATTTTTAAAAAATCAGCTGTGCTTGTCTTTTTAGATTGTGACGCTCCTCAGTTCGGGGGGCTTGACATTTGGATCACTGAGGTTTGATATTATCAGTCCCTCTTCACAACAATTCTCCTCCACTTTCACTCTGCATTGCATTAATTCATCATCCACACAGTACTGCTAGATACTAGCAAAACAGACCATTTTTTATTTTTCGTAGCCCTTTATTTCCATTACTTTAATTTTAAAAACACCTTTACAACTGAATTTCCTGAAATGGTTAGAATGTAGACCTTTAAAATTCCAGATTATTAGTCTTAATAGTCTTAGAAAGATTCAATAATGGATGCTTCACCCATCCAGGATGGCTGAGACATGGCCTTAGCTTCTGAGTTCACATTCCTCCTCACCACAAAGGATGTGTTTTGAAAGAGATTTTGTTCGCTATTTTGTATCTGATTTCATTTTTCTAATTATCCTGTTATTCACTGCTGTCTGGCTTTGATGTATTTAACTGACTAAACATCTATGCTGTAGTTTCCTGGCAGTTACCATTCTTATGTGTTAAGTGCATTATTATGAAAAGCACTGAATGAGAGCCCTATGCTGGACAGTCCTGGAGATTCAAAAGTAATAAAATACAGTCTTTTCTTAGCGTTTCCTTTAAGTATATTAAGTGTGGAAATTAAATGAAAACAGAAACCTTATAATATTGAGTTCGAAAGAATTCAGCAGATGTTTCAGATGTTAAAAGTGCTTCCAGGCCTACACCATGCTCAACTCCTAGGTGAGCTTCTCTCTTAAGGTGAAGCAGATGAGCAAGAACTCAGGTTCCCTCACTGAGCACAGTGACCTCCAAGGCCTGTGATATGAGTGGTATCAAGCATTTAGTGAACACTTACTATATTCTGACTCTTTTGTTAAGTGTACATTGTTGGGTTTAATCCTCATAGGAATAAGTATTTATAAGTCTAAGTATTTATTATCCTTATTTTGTAAATGTACACAGTAGAGAGAAAATTTGTCCAAGGTCCACCCAGCTAATAGGCAGTACAGCTAGGATTTAAACGTGGGTCTACTACACCACCAAGCCTATGCTGCTTTTCATTCCAAACAGTGTTATTAACCACTGCAACACATGGAAAATAAATAAATGATTTTGGTGCTTAGAGCCATGTTCTTTCATCAGTCAAATCAACTGTTACACAGTGAGTATAGAAGAAGTGGGTGTAAGAAATTTCAAGTTAATCTGTAAGTTTACACTTTATTGTGTGATGTTATGAGACTTAAATAATGTAGTTTAAGGAAATAGGTGCATTTAAAACATATTTCTAAATTTGCACATGGTTTGAAGTTAGCTTTCAGGGCATTTAACTCGCATGTCTTGTGTGTACACATATGTTTAGGAGCACATGTGTACTCTCATAAAGTATTTAGAGTGGTCTTTAAAAATGCGGTTATTAAAAAATCAGTTTTTGACCTGTTAGGGATCTTTTGTAGATTTCAGTACTGTAAATTTTTATAATTCTGCAATATTTTTATTTTTCAAAAGGTAATTTATTTTCTGCAGTTTTGTCAATCTAATTCAATAATAATGGGATCATACATTGTAGAGTAGCTTTTCTGTTTCCCTTATGACTTTGAAATAGCTTTGATTTTATATCAAGATATGAATTGCCCGGAAGAAATGGATTATATACTGGATATAATTTGGAGTTATGTTTATAAAATATAAAGCATATTTATATAAATATAAAGCATATTTTATAAGTGTTCAGAAAGAGGCAGACTGTGATGGTACATATTTGGAAAGAATTTCATGATTGATTCCTTCTGTTTCACTTTTTAAGAATTGTATTTGCTCTCAATTTGTATCATTAAATTTTATTTTGTTAGCTTTGAGAAATTGAACTTTGTCAAAATAGTGATATTATTTGAGAAGTTGGCCAGGGATAGAGAATTGGCAGGCAGTGTTTTTAGAGAACAAATTAATGAGAAATTGCATTTTGAAGGTGAAAAGAAACAATTTTGTTTTTCCTCTTTTACATCATCCTTCTCCCCTGCACCTTGCTTGAGCTCTGCACTGTGGTTTTTTTCTTCCCAATTTTTTATTGTGTTAAAATACACATAAGATAAAATTTAATGTTTTAATCATTTTCAAGTGGTTCAGTGGTATTAAATACATACATAATGTCTGCGCTGTAATTTTTATCAGACAACTTAGGAAATGGACCTGCCATACTTTCTCGGTACTTCGTGCTTTGCTGTGTGGATCATAGCAAAGTGCTCCTATACATTCTGTTTTCTGTGTGTTTCAAAGACAGAAAGAGGCGAGGCACTGAAGTTCAGAGCAGGACTGAACTTGCCCACTCATCAATTAAGCTGTCAGTAGCTAGCACATAAGTACATTTTTAGTTCTGTCTGATTTGTATCTTCTAGTCCTTCACTGGTTTTTCCTTAAGGCATAAGTTTTTAGTTCTATATTTCATTTGTGTTAGAAAGAGCTCTATAAACAAGAGAAACAGAAAGCATAACAGCTCTACCCACGTGGTACTCCTTGTTCATGGTAGGAGAAGCGGCAGTCACAATTATTACTCTCTTCAAGCGAAAGAAAAGTTCTCCTTTTGAGTTTTCACAGGTAAAAATGAGGAGGAGCACAGTGCTGAAGAGATTTTTCTGTACAAAAGTTTTACAAAGAATTATTTAAAAAATTATAAGTAAATTTGAATTCACTTAACTGTGTTACTGAATATTTTCCCTGCACACTGTCTTTCATAGGCAAGAGGGCACATTGGGAGATTCAGCTTGCAAAAGTCCTGAATCTGATCTAGAAGACTTCTCCGATGAAACAAATACAGAGAATCTTTATGGTACCTCTCCCCCCAGCACACCTCGACAGATGAAACGCATGTCAACCAAACATCAGAGGAATAATGTGGGGAGGCCAGCCAGTCGGTCTAATTTGAAAGGTGAGTCTTGTACTTGAAAAGAGGTGTACATGAGAGGGTATGGCACTTGATTGATTCTTTCTACAATAAAGTTAGCAATTTCTTTTATTTTTAATTTGATTTTAATGCTCCTGTAAGGTTCAATTTTTTTTTGGAATTATTACCATTAGTATTAATAAAATTGACACATAGTTTTCCAGAGATAGAAACGTTTGTCCTGAGTAATGGTTAAAGCCAGCAATGCACGGGCATTTGAAGATGTGAAAGAGGGCAAATGTTTCCCAGTGTACTAATACAAGATGGCAACTGGTTACATGGGATAGATGGCCTTCTATTCTTTCAGTCTCTTAGGCTGAAGTTTCTAGAGTTCCTCTGCCCAGAAGTGGTGTATTGGGGATTTGAGGAGAGACAGAGCCAGGCTGTCTTCCCCTGGATTCCCTCTGCTCTCTGCTGGTGCCCCGGGGTGCTATCTTTAGTGTGTAGGGCTCTCTTTTTCATACTAAGCACAGTGACCTCACACCTAACAACCATGACAGAACCTGCTTTCTACTTTTCTCTTTATTTAGGATCATAAAGTCCACATATTGCTCTATTAGACACGGAGAGTTTCGTGCTTTTTTTTCCCCCCAAACCTCCTTTTAGTGGGACGTAACTGTTCTTTTTTTGTGGTAGATAAATTGAACGATACTGCGCTGCAGCCTCCTTGTACCCTACGTGATGGCCTGGAACCTTGTGGTTTTAGAATTTACCTGTTAGTCTCAGCAAACCACTTGTCCTAAAACAAATGCCATATATTCCTGGAATTTATTCAGCTATTACTGCATGAGATGCGGATTTTAGTCTTCATCTTGTCTGAGAAATTTCTTCCTGTTGACCTCACACTCATTTCTACCTCTCCCTTTCTGTAGTCTGTGTTCATTCTTCCTCTTTGTTCTGCTTCCTCTTTCTGTAGATTTCTTCCATATATTGAGCTTTGATGGCTGTTAGTGGCATCTTCACTTTGCATTCCCATCAGAGCCCTTCCTCAAGAGAGCAGGAGGGCAAGAGAAGTGGGTTTTGTTGTGTTGATTTGCTTGAGTGAGATGCTATCCAAGGGAAGTTCCCAAGCAGGAAAGAGTCTTTCCCACAAATGATTTTTCCACATAAGATACTTCTTATAAAACTTGATTTGCTGTAATTTTTTAACCTGTGGCCTGTACTTACCCCTTTGGAAATTTCCCACTGCAATTTGTCATCTTGAAAATCATTTATTGTACATTTTCTCAAAGAAATTTCTCAAATGACTATAGAAGTTTCTTATCTATGGTAGGAATCAGTGAAGTAGCATCTACTGAATCAACATTAGTTAATAAATATTTGCTTCGTGTTAGTAAAGTAAGAAGATGCCGGTAGTACACTTGCTTTTTCTTGTTGATTCATACTGTTTCAGAACATGAGTTGAGAACACAATTTCCCCATTTTATAGATTGAGAAACTGAGGCCCAGGGCTTCAGAGCAAATCTTTTTAAGTCCAGAAGGCTTGAGATAGTGTCAGGACTATTTGTACCACTAGTTCTCATGGTACTCTATTTGGACTTTTTCCTAGTACAAGCAGCAGTGTTTACGCTTATCCGAAGGCAATATTTGAGTTGACTTTATGGTCTTTCACTAATCAGTGAGACAGCCAGTCACTAGATGTTTGTTGAGGTTCTGTTGTCCTGCTAGTCTGTGCGAGAGATAGAGGGAAAGGAAAGGATTGGCCCTTTTCTTCCACAATTTTTAAAATTGTTTATTTTATGAAATTATAGAATTTTAGAGCCGGAAGGAGCCTCAGAGATCATTTGCTCAAGTTCCTGCCGTTTTTCAGATGAAGAAGCTAATGCTCACAGACCCTTTGATTTATAGCTATCTGATAGCAGACCCAGCACACCAAAATCCTTAATAAGTTATTATTTTTCTTATTGCAAAAGATTATGTGTTTGTTGCAGGAAATTCAGAAAATACAGACAAAAGAATAAAAATCACCCATTAAACCTAATACACAAAAGTAGCTTCTTTTACCATTTGTAAAAGCCTGACTACAGACTCTCTAGCTTTTTGCTATATATGTTTATATTGTACTATCTTTACTATTTTATAATGGCTTCTTAAATTTAATGTTTTATGAACTTTTTTTGTCACAGAATAGCCTGTACTTTTAATTTAAATGGCTGCTATATCATTTGTAGCAGCATCTTCACAGTTATCATTAGCAATTACTGGATGCTTACTATGGGTTAATCACTGTGCTTAACACCTCAAAAGAATTATCTTTTGAATACTGTAATAACCCAGTGAGGTGTTGGTCTTATATAATACAAATTTTGAGTATCCCTAATCTACATGCTCCAGAGTCTGAGGCCTTTTGAATACAGACATGATGCTCCAAGGAAATGCTAATTGGAGCATTTTGAACCTCAGATTTTTGGATTTGTGGTGCTTACTCAGAAAGTATAATGCAAATATTCCAAAATCCAAAACACTTCTGGTCCCAAGCATTTCAGATAAAGGACTTTAAACCTGTACTTATTTTACAGCTGGGGAAACTGGCTCAGAGAAGTTTTACGGCTTTTAATTTTAAATGTCTCAGTCACATGTATATTAGAAAGTGGCTTCACATGTATGCCAGCTGGTGAATTATTTCTTGCGGACATTCTTGTTTATGAATACCAAGACAAGGTGGAAATGGGACGCCAGTGGTAGACAAGTGGGCCATTTTAATGTTTTAGTCTTGGTTGTGGTGGTTAATAGTCTTTGAGAATTTATTTGTTCTCAGACTATTGCAGCACCGCATGGTGGACAAAAGCAGAATCTTGGTTGCTTGATCACCCGGACTCCAGTCCTGGTTCCGCTACCTTCTGCGTATGCAGCCTCCATATCTCTTTTTCTTTATCTGTAAAATCATCTGCCTTATAGTGTTGTTAGGATTATGTATTCAGTATTAGTTATCATCATTATTATTGTAAACTCAGGATTTCTTTTATTTTTTCTGAGACGGAGTTTCACTCTTGTTGCCCAGGCTGGAGTGCAGTGGCGCGATCTCACCTCACTGCAACCTCCGCCTCCCGGGTTCAAGCAATTCTCCTGCCTCAGCCTCCCGAGTAGCTAGGACTACAGGCATGCGCCACCATGCCCAACTAATTTTGTATTTTTGGTAGAGACGATGTTTCGCTGTGTTGGCCAGGCTGGTCTCGAACTGCTGACCTCAGGTGATCCACCTGCCTCAGTCTCCCAAAGTGCTGGGATTATAGGCATGAGCAACCATGACCGGTTGTAAACTCAGGATTTCTTCCCAACACTTACTACTTTTTTTCTTGACTTAAATCTTAAAGCAAAATTAAATAATTACATTGTTGACATATCCTTATTAAATGGTGTGCCCATTTTTAGGACCCTGAGTCTTAGATTAAATGATTGTCTCAAGTCATGTAGCTACTGTTCCTGCTTCTGTCCTGCCTGGACTACACATTTCCTTGTATGTCTTCCTAGTCCTTCGCTTTATCTCACTACATAATGCTGCTAGTACATTTTTTTTGTTACTGTTGCTGTTGCCTGTCTTTCCTTCCTTCCATCCTTCCTTTCATCCTCTTCCTTCTTTTCTTTCTTCTGCCTTTCTCACGCTTTCTCTCCTCACTTCCTTTTTTCCTTTCCTCCCTCTGTTCTTTCCTTATTTCTCCTCCATTCTTTCCATTGAATCAGCATTTGAGTGACTCCGTAGGCATGTGCTCTTTTGGAAGATGAATTAAGACCTAGTTCCAGGTCAAGTAGGGAGTACACAAATGACCAACAGTACAGGCTCATCTGGATGCACACAGGAGGCAGTATTGAGAAGACCTGGGCTTGGGAAGACTTCTGGAACAAGTGACATTTGTGCTGTGACCTCAAAGCCGAGTCAGGAAGACCAGTATTTCAGACTAGCATGTGACTCATAATAATATATTGGCCCCCTCAGTATTTTGAGGAGCTTTTTAGAATTAATTGGATTGGTCAGATTTATTTAAAAAGCTGTCCAAGGAAATGTGAACTGTTACATTATTTCTTTCTCACTGCAACAGGCAAAGGATCTCTGAGTCATACTATTAACTTTAGAACTGTGGTCAGAGTTGGACTCATCTTTTAAACAGTCACCAATAACATTTACATTTTTCAGATTATCTATTGTGTAACAAACCACTGTGAAACTTAGTGGCATGAAAGAGCAATTATTTTATTGCTCATGATTCTGTGGTTCAGGTGTGTAGGCAGGGTACAGGTCATCCCTGTCCCAGGATGTCTGGAGCCTTGGCTGGAATAGCTCAGTTGGCTGGAAACATCCTGGCTTGGCTGGGGCCCTAAGTCTGAGCCCTCATTTTTTTTGTCTGCATAGTGTCTGCTGGATGTCAAACATCCACGATGGCTCCCTCACTCACATATGTGTCTGTTCACTTGGGCTGAGAGAGCAGGAACAGCTGAGGGCTGCTGGCACAGTTTTCTTTCCATGTGATCTTCCTCATGGCTAGCCCAGGGTGGTCCTTGGGTAATTGGACTTCTTACACGGCAGCTGTCTTTCCTCAGAGCCAGTGTTTTGAGAGACTGAGGTGGAAATCGCAGGCCTTCTTAGGCCTTAGCTTCCGCGGTTGTGCAGTGTCACTTCTGTTGTGTTCTTTTAGTTCCATGAGGCTGGCCCAAATTCACTGTGGGAGGCGACTGCTCAAGGCAGCGGTACCAGGTCGGGTTTGTAGGTTACTTTAGGAAGTTAACTGCCACATGCATTCATTGTAAAGCTTTGGGGAATTAGAATCTGGTCAGTCATACTGTCTTTGCTTCCCCTAGCCCCGAACCCGCAAAAATGCAAAAAAACAAAACAAAACAAAAAAAACATCAAGTACATCCCTGAAGGAATGTAAGGACTCAGAAAGGTAACTGAGGGGACTATTTAGAGGAAGAGATATGAACCAGCAATACTGGCCTTTTAGCTATGGTAGCCATGCTCATGAACTGATTATACGGGTATGATTCTTGAAATGTTATTACCTCTGTAGGCTCAGAGTAGCTACTATTGTCATGTATTGTTTTTCATAATTGTAAATTCAGATCTTGAGAAAATTGATAGCCCTAATTGTGCATATGTGTGATTGGACAATTGACTCATTGAAATTATTTGATGGAATTATAATAGTGCTAATTTCCTGCAAATCGTTAACCAGTGACATGTTAGAATGGGAAGTTATAGACAGGAGAAATTAGAGATAAAACATTGGTACTAAGAAGAATGCCTGTAAATAAGCTCTTAGTTTTGTAAAGATAAGAGAGATGCACACCATAATACAGCATTATGGAATTTTACAAAGTTAGTTGAATTAGAACATCCAACATATAACTGCTCTTTTCCACTTAGTAATAGGTGGAGGCCATTGTTCTGTGTAAGGACATTTAAACTAAGGTATTGTTTGGATCATTATAACCATGTTCCCTAGAGCGTGTTTCCATATTTTCAAACAAAAAATACTATTGTGGGGAGCATCTCTGTTCATTTATCTTTACTCATATATGGAGTATTTTTGTAGATTAGATACATAGTGGTGGAATTGCTGTATTGAATGGTATGTGTGTTTTAATTTGGTAGATATTGTGCATGTCATTCTGCAAAAGGACAGTTCATTTTGATACTCCTACCAACAATGTATGAATACCTCGTTTCTTTGTATTTTCTATATTATTAATATAAAAATCTGCCAGTTTAGCTGTTTAAATTTGCCTATTTCTCATTTTATATTTATCTTTACTAAGGAGAATATAGTTGGGGATTGTGGTTGAATGCATAAGGCCAGTATGAAATTTACTGGAAATATGAGGCTACATACGAGTACTATATATAGACATTTACATGGTGTGTGTGCAACCTACACACACACAGATATATACAGCTTCAGAAATGTCTCACTTGAATCACAGTATTTAATTGAATGCAACTATTTAGAAAACGTGAGGAATCAAAGAAAGTTATCAAAGCCCCATTACTTTATATTGCAATCACGAGGATTGTGGGTCCCTGGAAACTGAATGCAGATTTTATTGTGTGCATGTGTGCATTTTTGTAAGGAGTCCATAGTTTTCATCAGATTCGCAAATGTAGTCTGTGACCCAAATAAGGTTAAGAAGCATTGACCTAGATATCATTTAACATGAATTTAACAAAACTGCTCATCCTGACATGAGTTGCACTCAAAGGATAAAGCCATCAGATGCATAGCAAATTCAAAATTAGTGCAAAGGCTACAAGGTCTCTTCCACACTAGCCAAGAACAGAGATAGTCCCCCAACTCCACATTTGCTGGTTTTACAGAAAATGACTTTTTAAAAGGTCATAAATGTCAACAAGTTTGTTCAGTAAGAGGATATTATCTTTGTGCAAATAGGGATAGAAGAGAGGCAGTGACTCCTGTGAGGTCCACCCACTTTCTCCCCATTGATCAAACACTGTTCTCCATGCTGCTGGCCAGTGGGTTCTGCAGGTGCAGTTAACCTCCCTAACCTGTTGATGTTGAGTTAATGAAAGGGAGATTGTCTTCCACGGGCTGGCTTAATCAGAAGCCTGGGAGCCACCTGGAGGAGAAGGTGAAGCAGCCATGTCCAGAGTGTGAGTAGGAGAAGGCTGTGGGTAGGAGAAGGCCAAGGTGGAGCAGAGCTAGAACTGCTGCCCTGGAAGGAGGGCCTGGTGGCTTCCAGCCCAAGGAATAGCAGGAGGACCAGCCCTACCTCCAGCACCTGCCCAAGGAACATATAGCTCTAGGATTCACTTTCTCAGGACCCAACCTGACTACCTATCGGCAAATCCATGAATGCTGACCATGCAGATGGCTTCCCAGCACCTGTCTGTGGGTAACTATCTCTAACAGGAGCCCCTGGGGGCTGGAGTGCAGGCTACTGGCATCTCTACGCTGCCAGTCATCCCTGGTCCTTCCCCTAACCCTGCTGAGGCCCAGGACCCTCAGCCCACAGGCATCTGTGAGGGAGCAAGGAAGTGAACCCCTGAGATATGGCCATTTGCAGGGCTGTCGCATGGAGGACTTGCCTCTAGGGGCTCAGCTGGTATGGGGGCAAGGGTAGGGCCAGGAGCCTGTTGTCGGCTAAGGCTCCAGAGAGGACCATGGCCATCGCAGCAGCAGCTTTAGATCTGGTGACTTTCAGGAGCACAGGAAATCATCTTCCTGATGCCTCGGACATGGCCCCCAGGTGCACTTGGGCCTCAAGTGGGGCTGCCCTGTGCAGCCACTCCCACTACAGCTTGTGCAGGGCTTTAAGCTCAGTGCCTTGTCTTGGACCTTTTAGACCAGTGTGGCTGTTACATAGAGAGTTGACCAGCAGAAACTGGTATCTCCACTTCAGGTGTGGGCTACTTGTGGTACCAGATGGACAGAAGGTGGACAGACTCCACCCATGGACAGGCAGATGCTCTCAGGGAGGGTAAAGGCCTTGAGTTATTGTTTCTTTTTTTTTTTTTTTTTTTTTTTTTAAGAGATGGGGTCTTGCTATGTTGCCCAGACTGGCCCGGAACCTCTGGACTCAAGTGATCCTCCCGCCTCAGCTTCCAGAGTAGCTGACCCTCCTGGTGCGTGTCACCACCACAAGTTTCAGGCCTTCTTTTAAAGGGCTTTTATGTGATTAAGTCAGGCCCACTCAAGAAAATCTCCCTTTTGATTAAACAAAAATGAGCTGGCTAAGGACTTTAATTATATCTACACAGTCCCTTCTTAGCAGCAGGATGTTAGTGTATGTTTCAACAGTGGAGAGAAGAGGCTGTGTACTACAAAATGGCTGCTGCGTCTCATGGCCCAGCCTTCACCAAAAAGCTGAAAATTCCTGTCTTATTGGGAAAACTTTCTTAATTTATATGATAGTTTAAAAAAAGGCATTTTATCTAAAGACTGTGTTTGAGTGTTGGGTAAGGATGATTAGCTCTGCATGACCTGGAAGTCTGCTATCTGACGTCCCAGTTGATGTAACCTACCAGGTAAACTCGAGTGAACTCAGTGAACAGGCTTGATTTCATACTGTGGTGAGTGTTACGTTTAGCACCACAGGAGCTAGCTGCGGTGTTATTTGAGATTATGCTTTTGGATAATGGTAGTCATTACCAATTTATAGCAATTAAGATTTTGATACGTTTTGGACAATATTTAGTCAAATATAACTGTTTGTTCTTAAGGTTGGTTTAAGAGAAAGACAGTCAAACCATTTTTTTCCTTAAATGTTTGTTTTCTTTTTAATATAGCAGAAGGAAGTACATTCAGTTTATCTCATAGTTTAAGTCGGTGAAATAGGAATTTAAAAGACACCCAAGCCAAAGCCCGTTTCAGGGCATTGCTGGGCGATCATTGTCAGCTTCATTTTGCATTTCTATTCTAGCACTGCCATAGCGGGATGGTCATCAGCCATAGCTGGGTTACAGAAGTAGAGCAAATATTTTGCAATTTATGTGAGAATTTGCACACACACACACATCCCTGTTAGGAAATATCTCAAGGTGTGTGTGTGTGCATGCATGCGTGTGCATATATATATGTGTGTGTAAATGTGTGTATCTGCTAACAGTAGTGAAATTAGAATGTTTGCTTTTTAAAGAATATCATACCTGATGTAAAATGGAGCTGGTAAAATGGTTACAAGTCAGATTCAATCTATATAGCTAGTGAAATGTTTGTGTCAACCAGAGTGGATTTAAATCCATATTTCAGCTCTTTAGTCTAAACTTAGCCTGACTTCCAGGGTCCTGGTTTGTGTTTCCAGGCTTCCATATACAGGCTCAGTGTTCAGCCACACTCTTTTCTTTGCTGCCCTTGTGTCTCTTCTTTGCTGGCTTCAGATATGCTCTTGCCTTCTTTACTTCCCTTATTTAAGCTTCCATTCTTCGAGGCCCCAGATCAAGTACTTCCTTTTACTTTAAGCCTTTACAGACTAGTTAGCCTGTGTAATCTTTTGTGGTACTCGCTGTCTTAGCCTTTCCTTGGTCAGTTGGTACTGCCTTGCAAACACCTTTGACAAGTCCAAGGATGGTGTGGTGGCACCAACTTGGGCTAGGACCCCTGTTCTGACATTAACCATGTGTCTAACCATCTGTGTTCTGTGGTAATCTTCATCATCATGTTGTTATGAAAATTATGACAATGTCTGTGAAGCCCTTACCTGGAAAATGGAAGCTGGATAAAGCAATTTCTCAAAATGTGGAGCCATTGTAGCCATGTCAGAGATACGTGCACTTTAGCAGGAACGCAGTGATTTCGAACATACACTGAAATTTGAGAAGTTGAATTAGATGATCTCTAAGTCCCTTCAGGTTGCTGACTTGTCTGGTATTCTAGTTCATCATTACTCTGAAGATCATCTCATACTTAAAGATTATCCATCTGTTTACATCTCATTTGAGAGCTCAAATAAGGCTGGTTTCTAAAATTTGGACAATATGTATATGGGAGAACATAAACATTGCAAGAGTTTGATTAAAAATACAATTAATATATATTCTAAAGAGCCATTTTTAGTTGTAGATGGTGGGAATTCATTTGTTTGTCTTATATCCGTCAAGTGAACCATATCGCTTGTCATTGGTTCCTTTTAGTTTCATTATAAAGTTTTCTTTTAAAAAAATTTTTATGTTCTTCTGATTTTACCAGAATTATTGGTGATTGGCCAAAGGAAAAAGTGTTCCAGAGGTTTGCTTTAATTGTGCTACAAAAATCACACCATTTCATTTATAGTCACTTGGGAGATCAGGTGTCCCATTCATCTTAAGTTATTAAGAACTATTTTTGTAGTCCTGTAATTAGAACTTGCCAAATAAAACATTCTATATAGCTAATTCCTGTACTTTTTATTCATTTTCCTTTTCAGAATTCTGCTCTGTTTCCATTTGACTTTTGTTAATTGCAAAGGAATTTAGTATTAATAGGAAACCAAAAAAACAAGCACACCTGTCCATCAGTAATAGGCTTTTGGTTGTTATTAAAAAGTTCCTTAGTCATGTCAGAGTGGGTAAAGACAAAATGTAAAAATGCTCAGGGAAATGACTAAATCTATAGACTACCCCCGCACCCAGCACCCTAATGTTGTTCTCAGATCTCCCTTAATTGATAAGTCCCTTATGATTTTATAGAGGCCTAACTGGTCATCAGTTGCCAGAAAGCACTCTTGGGTTTACTCTCTGTGTTAGTCCATTTTGCGTTGGCTATAAAGGAATACTTGAGACTGGGTAATGTGTAAAGAAAGAGGTATATTTGGCTCATGGTTCTGTATGCTATACAAGCGTGGCACCAATATCAACTCAGCTTCTGGTGAAGCCTCAAGAAGCTTTTACTCATGGCGGAAGGTGAAGAGGAAGCAGGCATGTCACATGGAGAGAGAGGGAACAAGAGAGAGCTCTCACATGAACTAATAGAGCGAGGACTCGCTGGTTCCCGTGGGGAGGGCACTAAGCCATCCATGAGGAATCTGCCCCCATGACCCAGACATCTCTCATCAGGCCCCACTTCCAACACTGGGGGTCACATTTCAGCATGAGATTTGGAGGGGGCAAATATACAAACCAAATCACCCTCTCCTTCTGTCACAAGTATATTATTTTAAAAATGTAGCTACTGCTGAGGTAGAGTAATTGGTATATCCTTTTTGCACAGTAGCTAGACACGAGTTTGTCTATTTTAAGTTCGAATTGCATCATTATTTAAACTAAGATGTATGAATTTATATTTTGTATATATTTTTCCAAAACCAACTTGGGTTTTGTTTTGGGGTGGGGGGGAACAAAAAGCTTCTCTGTCCCATCTTGCTCCTTTCCCAATTTGCTTTTCCTTAAACCTACTATGTAGGTCCAAATATTAAACCATTGCTTTATCTGAACACAAAATTTCAAAAAATTGTGTAATAGACTGTTTTGTATGCTGTGAGATAAACTTAACAAGATTTGTATTTAACCTATAAAAGTTACTTTTTCAGGCTTGCTGAAATGAGATTATGTTTGTGTGGAAAAATGGGATTGTGGCATTTTTTCTTAGATTGCTTTCATTGTTGGAGTAAAGGTCTAGGGTGAGAAGCTTCATCTGTTATTATTTTCATGTTTTGCCCCTGGTAAGTGTAGCACAGATTTGGAATAATGCTTGTAGCCAGTCTTCTGGGACTATTAAAGTCATTTAATCCTTAGTTTTCACTTAGGACCTTTCAGTCATAGATTAGAAGAACTTGGATAAATTATATAAGAAAAGTAATATTTTTTCACTCTCAACTATTACTTTCCAATTATAAATTGTATGCAGATAGTCTGTGGCCATTATCAATAATGCACCACATTAGTTCTATAAAGTATTTTTAAAATCCCAAAACCTAAGCCAGCAAGATTGTTTTTTATTTCACAATTTTTTGTTTTCTTTGACTCAAAATCATTTATTTGGGTGTACATAATAGTTAATACACATTCTATTCTAGGTCTTCATTGCCTTTCTTCTGCACACTTTTCTTGGATGTTCTTATCTACTATCACGATATTAAATAATATCTGTACATACTAATAATTTCCAAATCCATTTCTCTGGATTTCTCTCCTAAGCCCAACATGTATGTTTTTTTAGTTACCTATAGATATTTCCACATGTATGTCCCATAGGCACGTCAAATTCAGTGTATTAGAAACTAAACTCATTTTCTTTACCTCCAGTCCTACACAGTGATACAATGTATATGTCATTTTGTGTTTCCCAGTAATAAAGTATAATATAAATTATCTTGAAAAATATAGTGGAGTTAAATGTGGAAGCACTGGTCATTTTTGCTTTCAAAATACCATTGGTTAACCAAATAGTATGTATGTGCTCTGTTAATAAAGGTATAAAAAACACAGTTAAATGCATCAGAGCAAGAGAATTAAAGTTGGTCTAAGCAATTTTTTTATATAAATTAGAGTTGATAAGCATTTATAGCTAGAAACAATGAAACTGTGAAGAAATTTTCTTAAATGGACTATATAAAAAGTTTAAAGACATTTAGAAGTAGATTAGTACTAAAGATAAAAATTCTATCTTAAAAATTTTAAATTTAAAAAATAATAATAATAGTAGTTTGTATACTAAAATACAGCAAAAAATCTCTATGGACAGATTGGTTTAAAACCTTTTTTGATGGATCATAAAGTAAATTTAAGGCAAGTTTAATATAAGGTAAACCAAGCTATAAGTGCTCTTTGGGAAATTTGTTTAAAAATCCTTATTTTAAGACTAATTTGAATCGATTAGGAAGTAAATTGGTTTTAAGCAAATTTTCATTGGTGCATTGGTTTGTGGTATATTGGTTTGTAACCCATGTAAATATACCCTATTCCATCAAATCTGAAGATATACTAATATGTCTTTAGATATTACATTCACAACTAATCTCATATATTCCCAACTAATCACCTAAAACTAGGTGATATTATATACTAAGAAAATTATATAATAATTTCTTAGTATAATTATTATATTAATAATATAATATATAATAAAATTCTTAGTATATAAGAAATATATACTAAGAGATTATAATATATTCTAAGGTAAAAACAGCTTATAATCGATGGTGTGTTCTTATAATTGGAATTTTTATTTATTTAAAGAGATCTTTTATACTTTCTGATATGTAGATATATATTTCACTTATGCGCATATATATATATATATATATGTTTTAAAAAAATGGGCCAGGCATAGTGGCTCATGCCTGTAATCTCAGCACTTTGGGAGACAGAGGTGGGAGGATTGCTTGAGCCCAGGAATTTGGGACCAGCTTAGGAAACATAGTGGGATCCTGTCTCTACCAAAAAAAAAAAAAATTAGCTGGGTGTGGTGATGCGTGCCTGTGGTTCTAGCTACTTGGGAGGCTGAGGCGGGAGGATCACTCGAGCCCAGGAAGTTGAGGCTGCACTCCAGCCTGTCTCAGAAAAAAAGAAAAATGTAAATGAAAAATATTGGCAAATATGTCCCTAAAACTTACTTATATCATCATTGATTATATATAACATTCTAATTTCAGAGATGTTAACGTATGAAAAAATATGTGTCCTAGATTCAGTGAAATAAACTATGCCTTTCAGTGTAGAGGGTAGATTGAGATGGCGTTATAGGTTTGGGCATTATCGATATATGATGTGGAAATGAATGAGACCACCCAGGGAGAAGAGATCTAAGATTAGCACTTGGAGAAACATTAACATTTTATGTAGTGAGCAAAGCTCCAAGGAGGTATTTGAAAAGAAGGGACTTAAGGAAGTGTAAGAACCCAGAAGCAACAGAATGAAAGGATTTCAGTAACGTAGAGCAATTAATAGTGTTAAAAGTGCCATACAGGAAAGAGGATGTATGTGTGTTCATTTTAAAGCTTGGAATCAGATTATAGAACCTTTTCTAGATGTTTGAAGGAAGTGGGTGATTTTTGCTTTTTTCGCATTAATTGTAAATGATTTTACATGCCAGTATAACATACTAAGCAAATTATACCAAATTAGTCTATATGTCTTCAGTCTTGCTAATTTTAAATTTAAAATGTTATTGCCCACTTGTTTGTGGCAAAGGAGAAATAAAGGAATAGAATAAACTAAGGTCAGTGTTTTTGTCTGTCAACTGTCTTTCAGTTTTTTATGAGAATAATCTTAGGGTGCCTTAAGTAGTCTTGCATCAATGTGCCTAATTTTATCAATGAGAAAAGTAATCCAGATAATTTACGTGATTTCCTCTTAAGTTTACACTTTTAGCTAATGACAAATGCAGGAATTAAATATATTTTCTCATCCAGGTGTCCGTCAGATTTCCCATGCTGTTTCTTCCTCCTTAAATTGAAGGTGATTACTTACGGAAATTTGGTTAAATGATTTGATAACTATGCTTTGTAGCATAGAGAGAAATAAGCTAGTTTAGGTAATTAGTTGTGAATATAAGAGAATACAGCAAATACTGGAAAAATGGATAAATTTTTTTAAAATATAGAAAATGTCATATATATTTTTTGATTCCTTTAATTTTTATTTAGGATATGGTATGCTTTTTTTTCTTCCATTAGCAGTCTGAAAATATAAATACGTGTGAATACCAGTTTTATTGAAAATATTGAGAGTAGCTTCATATTTTAGAGTTATATAATGTTCTGTTTATTTTTTTTTAATAGAAAAAATGAATGCACCAAATCAGCCTCCACATAAAGACACTGGAAAAACAGTGGAGAATGTGGAAGAATACAGCTATAAGCAGGAGAAGAAGATCCGAGCAGCTCTTAGAACAACAGAGCGTGATCATAAAAAAAATGTACAGTGCTCATTCATGTTAGACTCAGTGGGTGGATCTTTGCCAAAAAAATCAATTCCAGATGTGGATCTCAATAAGCCTTACCTCAGCCTTGGCTGTAGCAATGCTAAGCTTCCAGTATCTGTGCCCATGCCTATAGCCAGACCTGCACGCCAGACTTCTAGGACTGACTGTCCAGCAGATCGTTTAAAGTTTTTTGAAACATTACGACTTTTGCTAAAGCTTACCTCAGTCTCAAAGAAAAAAGACAGGGAGCAAAGAGGACAAGAAAATACATCTGGTTTCTGGCTTAACCGATCTAACGAACTGATCTGGTTAGAGCTACAAGCCTGGCATGCAGGACGGACAATTAACGACCAGGACTTCTTTTTATATACAGCCCGTCAAGCCATCCCAGATATTATTAATGAAATCCTTACTTTCAAAGTCGACTATGGGAGCTTCGCCTTTGTTAGAGATAGAGCTGGTTTTAATGGTACTTCAGTAGAAGGGCAGTGCAAAGCCACTCCTGGAACAAAGACTGTAGGTTACTCAACACATCATGAGCATCTCCAACGCCAGAGGGTCTCATTTGAGCAGGTAAAACGGATAATGGAGCTGCTAGAGTACATAGAAGCACTTTATCCATCATTGCAGGCTCTTCAGAAGGACTATGAAAAATATGCTGCAAAAGACTTCCAGGACAGGGTGCAGGCACTCTGTTTGTGGTTAAACATCACAAAAGACTTAAATCAGAAATTAAGGATTATGGGCACTGTTTTGGGCATCAAGAATTTATCAGACATTGGCTGGCCAGTGTTTGAAATCCCTTCCCCTCGACCATCCAAAGGTAATGAGCCGGAGTATGAGGGTGATGACACAGAAGGAGAATTAAAGGAGTTGGAAAGTAGTACGGATGAGAGTGAAGAAGAACAAATCTCTGATCCTAGGGTACCGGAAATCAGACAGCCCATAGATAACAGCTTCGACATCCAGTCGCGGGACTGCATATCCAAGAAGCTTGAGAGGCTCGAATCTGAGGATGATTCTCTTGGCTGGGGAGCACCAGACTGGAGCACAGAAGCAGGCTTTAGTAGACATTGTCTGACTTCTATTTATAGACCATTTGTAGACAAAGCACTGAAGCAGATGGGGTTAAGAAAGTTAATTTTAAGACTTCACAAGCTAATGGATGGTTCCTTGCAAAGGGCACGTATAGCATTGGTAAAGAACGATCGTCCAGTGGAGGTAGGTTTCCAGTAGGTATTAATACAATGATATCCTTAGTTCCATTTATTTATTGCAAATTATAATGTTGGTGTTATGTACTTTCATATTCTAATATTTTTGAACACAAATGGCGGTTATAAATTGCACATTTAAGCATTTCTGTAAAGTACTATGATTAAATAGATCTATGAAAACTGCATGAAATTTAGTGAATTAAGTGCAGGGTGGTATGTGGAGGGAATAAGTTCAACCACGTAAATACAGGATGGCAAAGGACAGGCTGGGTATAAACAAAAATGGAAGGAAGAAAGCCATAGTCATGGATGACCACAAGCTGCATGTGAGTCAGGAAAAAAGTCCACGTCACACTCAGGTGTTTATAAATGAATAGGGCGCCCAAGGTCAAGGAGAGAGTTCTTTCTCTATCCTTTGAAGTTGTTTTCTCTCTTTTGATTAGCATGTCAAGTTTTGGTCACTGTATTTTAAAGAGATGTAAATTATAGAGAAATGTCAGAATGATCAAGGGGAAAAAGCCAACACTATCTCGCGAGGTTAAAGTGTTCGGTGCAGGTGATGAAAGTTTAAGGGAAGTCCTGATTTTTGTCCGATATGTGTTTCGATATGTGTAGATTTTTGTGAGAGGAATGTGCCCACTAGAGGAAGTGACTTGAAAACAGTATAGATTTGCTTTTGATAGCTTGACGTGTTATAAATTCCTTATTGTAAAGGGTGGTAATATTAGACAAGGGCATTTTGTGGGATATCATTCTTGAGAGTCCAAAATAGTACTGTACAAGTGATTTTGCTTTTCTGGTGAGTTTGCGTGTTCGTCTGGCTAAAAGTGAAACCCAAATCTTTGAAATACCTTATACCCATGTTAAGTCTGTGATTCTGAATTTTAGTAGCTGTATACATACATATGTACAATCCCCTTGGTATCAGAGGTGGTTTGGTTTTGGGACTTCCCACGGATCCCAAAATCCGAAAATGCTCAAGTCCCTCATACAAAATGATGCAGTATTTGCATATAACCAATGCACAACCTCGTATGCTTTAAATAATCTCGAGATTATGTGTAATGCCTTACGTAATATAAATGCTGTGTAAATGGTTGTTAATACTGTATAGTTTGGGGAATAATGGCAAGAAAAAAGTTTGTACATGTTTAATACAGATGTAGTTTTTCTTCCCAAATACTTCTGATCTGCAGTTGGTTGAATTCATGGATGTGGAACCCACGGATATGGAGAGCCAACTGTATATACTTGTTATTTTTATTTTTTTAACTTCATTTTTTTTTTACACAGCCTGGCTTGCTTTAAATTCATTAACGATAAACAACTTGGAAACTATGGAAAACACCTGAAGAGAACTTGAGTTTGCAAGATTTTAATTTTTTATTCTGACAGCCGGATTATGAGCCCTTAGGAGGAACGGGTTAAGCATTCACATAAATTCAGGAAGATGTTTACAACATGAACCAGTGCTTTGTAGCTATATTTTAAGAGATTTACTTTGAATATTATTTTGATTAGAAATCTTAAACATGAATGGCTGGAGTGGTTTAATTTCATTGAGGACATATGTTGGCAAGACAGGATTGATGTTTAATTTGTATTGTGACCACTGGTTTTGAAGTAACATGAGTGAAGAAAAAAGTCCTGGCAGTACCAACATCCCTTGGTATCTCATCCCAGGGGGATTTGTTCCAGGACCCCCATGGACACTCAAATCCTTGGATGCTCCAGTCCCTCATATAAAATGGTGTAGTATTTACATACAACCTATGTGCATCCTCCTGTATGCTTTAAATCATCTATAGATTACTTATAATACCTAATACAATGTAAATGCTATGTAAATAGTTGTTATACTGTATCTTTTTTATTTGTATTATTACTATTACTGTTTTAGAGACGAGATCTCACTACGTTGCCCAGGCTGGACTCAAACTCATGGGCTAAAACAGTCCTCCTGCCTTAGCCTCCTGAGTAGCTTGTATTACTTTTTATTGTTGTATTCTTATTTTTAATGTTTTTTCAAACATTCTTGATCTGCGGATGCATATCCCAGGGTTTCAGAGGGCTGACTGTATAACCTCACCTCTAATTCAGTGGTTCTTATAGGAGAGCAGCACATGAGAAGAGGCCACGGTGGGGCGGGGGTGAGTTGGACCTGTCGGGCTTCCGGAAACTGCTTCACCCACCCTCCCTCCCCAAATTGTCTTCCTTCCTCTCCAGGCTCTTCGTGGTGATTAACTATTGCTACTAATGAGGATTGTATCCCTTAGATATGTTATAGCAAGAAAAGATTGAGAACACGTGCCCTACATCTTATATTAGAACTCATGTTGAAAAAAGACAGTAATAGTTTCCCCAGAGTTCTGAATTCTCATCTGAGTTGTAGTTCTTTGGTTTGACCAATTGAGATTTCGCTGAAGAGGTCATCTTTGTTATAGAAGAAAAGAAACACGAATTCAAAGTTTATAAGGTATATAACTGAAAGACTTTATTAGAATTTTGTGTAGATTGTTTGCTTTTCAAAAAATGAACTACAGAAGCCGCTGTTGTTTTAAATTTTGGTTCATAAGATGCTAAGTGTTCATCAGATAATGAAAGAGTAACAGAGAGCGAAAGTGGGACTTCTTCAGTATTGGCGATTAATCCAAACTAACAAAAGATAAGGCTCTACAATTCTAATTAACTTAGTGGGAAAGTAAGATTTTATTTTTATTCCCACTTTAGGAACATAATTTCTATAAAGGGAGGCGTGTGTGTATGCGTGCTTGTGTGTGTATGTGTGTGAATATGTGTACAGTCCCCCACTCCCAGGTTTGTTTTAGTCGTTTTATTTGGTATGTCAGGAAAAGAGTCACAATTTTGAAGTCCATTAACTGGGTTTCATTTCTCACTGTGACCCTTTCTTACCATAGAACGTTGTGGATAGGAATCTTTCTGACTCGAAGCCTTTGCATTTATAGAGTGGGTATAATACTACCTTCTTACCTACCTCACAAGGTGGTTGTTGTGAGGCTGAAAAAGATAGGCGGTAAGTGATGTTTTCATTCCCACACTGCTATAAAGAAATGCCTGAGACTGGGTAATTAATAAAGAAAAGAGGTTTAATTGGCTTATGGTCCCACAGATTGTATAGGAAGCATGGCAGGCAACATCAGCTTCTGGGGAGGCCTCAGGGAACTATAGTCATGATGGAAGGCAAAGCCAGAGCAGGCACTTCTCATGGCTGGAGCGCGGGCGGGGTGAAGGTGCTCCATTCTTTTAAACAACCAGATCTCTTGACAGCTCACTCACCATCATGAGAACAGCACCAATGGGATGGTACTAAACAGTCACCTCCCACCAGGCCCCACCCCCAACATTGGGGATTACTATTCAACATAGGGTGGAGACACAGATCCACATCTTATCAAATGGTAAAATGCTCTACAAATCAACCATAAACTTTTAGAAGTTTTATTACTTTTTCTTCCTTGAAGCTAACTGTAAATCCATATGGGTGCAACTGTATTTTTATTTTTAAGATATCTTCTGCCTTTTAACCTCTGCCAAATAATTGTACATTTTAAGGGCATACATTTTAGGCAGTAAAACCTTTTAGGTTTGAGGACTTTTTTGTTTGTTTGTTTGTTTTTGAGACAAAGTCTCATTCTGTTTCCTAGGCTGGAGTGTAATGGGAAGATCTCGGCTCACTGCAACCTCTGTCTCCCGGGTTCAGGCAATTCTCCTGTCTCAGCCTCTTGAGTAGCTGGGATTACAAGCGTGCACCACCATGCCTGGCTAATTTTTTGTGTTTTTAATAGAGACGGGGGTTTCACCATGTTGGCCAGGCTAGTCTTGAACTCCTGACCCCAAATGATCCACCTGCCTCCGCCTCCCAAAGTGCTGGGATTACAGGCGTGAGCCACTGCGCCTGGCTAGTGTTATTGTTCTTAATTGTTAAAATATCTGAACTGACAAGGTACCACAGATTGTACATAATGCATATTTTGCAGTTTTTGTGGTTTCGTGATAATAGGAATGAATATAGGTGAAGGATTTTGTAGAAAAGAAGAAATACACATGTGATGTTTGATTTTTCTTATCTATGTCTTTATATATTTTTTGATTACGTTACTTATAACCAGTGTTTGCAAAGCACATGTGATCTTACATTTAATTTCCCTTTGTAAGCATGCTTTACAAAATAATTTTTTTTTGAGACAGAGTTTCGCTCTTGTTGCCCAGGCTGGAGTGCAATGGCACTATCTCAGCTCCCTGAGACCTTTGCCTTGGGGGTTCAGGCTATTCTCCTGCCTCAGCCTCCGGAGTAGCTGGGATTACAGGCATGCGCCACTATGCCTGGCTAATTTTTGTATTTTTAGTAGAGATGGTGTTTCACCATGTTGGTCAGGCTGGTCTCAAACTCCTGACCTCAGGTGATCCACCCGCCTTGGCCTCCCAAAGTGCTGGGATGATAGGTGTGAGCCACCGCGCCTGGCCCAAACTAATTTTTCTCTAAAACTTTATTATATTTCAAAATCTTTTAAAAGAACTGAACTAGCGATACTAAAAAAAAATCTGTTTGCAGTTTGTTTTCATAATATGAATGCCATAAATGCCTTTAATGATTTGTTCAAAATTATATGAAGTTGTAGCTCTGTACCTTCTGTAAATTGATTTCCTCAGGACACATTTCTAGTTACATAGGCAGTCTCTAATTGAAACAAATGGATTAGTTTCCAGAGTCCACTTGAATAGGCAGTTGTTTGGGATCTTGAAAATACTTATCTATAGAAACAGTGTTGTAAATAAGAGAGTCTCAGATTATCAAATGAAACTTATTTAAATCCATGTAACTGAACTAATAATACCAGCTGCAATTTTATCCTGGCTGTAAGGACTACCATGATGGGAAAAAATAAGAGGAAACCTTACCCTCCCCCATATCCATTTGTGGACCCAGATACAATCCAAGATCTTTTTTATATTTTCTCATTTATCTTCTTCTTCTCTTATTCCATTGCTGTTTAGAACATCCCAGGATCTTATTGTTTGTACTTATTTTTCCACCTTGCTGTAATACCAGTTCTTCTAGTCTGAGTATTGTTGATCTTGGGTCTTAGGGATGAATGTATCAGCCATTTCATAATGTATCATGGTCTCTCAATGACAGGGATTGTCTTGCCTCCAACTCTTGCTCCTGTTTCATTAGATGTGCTTGTATGGTGACCCTTCCCAACCCTGCTTAAAAGTTAACAAGAGTTATCTCAGCAGTCCAGTAGTTTCCAGGTGTCCTTTCCAGCAGTTACTGTAGCTAAGGATGGGTTTTGTAATACTATTTACAGTTCAATTTAGCTTAGAAATTAAGACCAAGTAAACATATATAAAAGATTTATCCTTAATATCAAAACTACTGCATACAATTTTATTTTTTAGAGCAAACTTTTCATCTTGGAATAATATCAGATTGATAGAAAATTTGCAAAGATAGTACAGAATTCTTCTATGCTCTTCATCCAGCACGCCTTAATATTGACTTCTCACTTACCCAATACATTTGTTAAAACTAATATATTAACATTGATACAAAGTGCTGTTAACTAAACTACAGACTTTTATTTGGATTTCCCACTTTTTCTAATAATTCCCTTTTCTGTTCTAGGAACCAGTCGAGGACACCACATTGCATTTAGTTGTCATGTCCATGAATCTGGATTTGTCTGATATGTTCTCATGATTAGACTGGGGTGATGGGCTTGGGAATGGATGCCACAGAGTTGAAATGCCCTAGTCGCATTACATTGTCACTGTTGATGTTAACCTTGATCACTTGGTTAAGGTGGTGTCTGCTAGGTTTCTCCAGGAGTTACCATTTTTTCCTTTCCATACTCCAATTCTTTGGAAGTAAGTCACCACACACAACCCACTCTCAAGGGGAGGGAAATTAATCTCTACCTCCTGGAAGGGGGAGTATCTAATGTATTATTTGGAATTTCTCCAGATGGAAGTTTTGCTTCTTCTCATTTATTTGATCATTTATATCAGTATGGACTCATAAATGTTTGCTGTTGTTTTTACTTTGAATTATAATCCAGTACCATTGTTACTGATTTTGTTGCTCAGGCTGTTCTTGTTTTAGCCCATTGGAGCTCTTTCAGTTGCCTTCTGTGTCGTTTGATATGCTCCCCTCTTTTGTTGTATTATTTTCCTTTTGATTTGCTTTTTGAATCATTTCTTACTTTCTGGCACCACAAGATGCTCTGGGCTTGTCTTGTATTTTCCCTCTTTCTGTCCTAGGATCAGCCGTTTCTCCAAGGAGCTCTGGTTCCTTTTACTGGATAATGGTATTTAGAAATGAAGATGTGGGCACTGGGTGTGTTCGGTGCTGTTGGGGTGTCATTGCTTTTAGGCCTTCTCAGTGATAGAATTAGAAAGTACAGGTATGTCTTCTAACCTGTGTATACACACAGATTTATAATTTCCTATCAATCTAAAATAATCATGAATTCATACTGATGTCTCTCGCTCTGATTCAGCACAAGGTTCATTCCGACTTTCCTCCCTTGCTTATCTGTAACTTCTCTTATAGTGAGAAACCTGGCTCCCATTACTACAACTAATTACATGTTTGTTCAACCCTACCATACGTGTAAAGTAGTTTCAGAATTGCTAACCGGTACCCCTGTGAGGAATAAATTTATCAACTAGGGTGTAGTGTTTCAGTCAAGTTCCTTTTGTCTTTAGCCTTTTATAGTCAAAACACTATTCTCCAAAGTAACTTAGGTCAGCACCTTTTTCCTTCACCTTCCTCAGTGAGGTGGTATCATACTTTTGTAAATTAATTAGATTCATTTATTTCATCTGCGTTGCATCCTGGGATCCTCCAAAATCCTGATTGACTTTTTAAAATGTGCATACTCTAAAGTTCACTCTGTAATATATAGTTCTATGGGTTTTGTGCAATTTAAAATGTTAAATACAAAATACTGTAATATGGTTATTTTGTGCTCCTCCTTTTTTGATTTCCTTATGAACTTTATTTTCAGAAGAAAAAGATGAATATATTGTAATGTAATGTATAAAATGTATAATTGTCTGACTTTGTTGCCTCAAATACTGGGAATATTTTTGTTTTGATTACTGTCTTAATTGCTTTCTTTAGAATTAGAAACGATCATGTAGTTATTATAAATTTAATGGCCAATGAAATACTCTTTGTGTTTGGATTCTAACAATAGTTGTGCTAATTTTTTCCTGTACACACAGGAAACACTGAAGAGGTTACCGTTTATATTCAAAGCAGACAAAGCATGTAGAAACTAGGAAATCAATAACAGCAGCTACCATTTATTGACTCTCACAGTGTTCCAGACTCAACAACCCTGTGAGGTGGTGCATTTTCCAAATGCAGAAACCAGTTTAGGTACAGTAGATAACTTTCACAAAAATCACAGAGCTATAGATTGTTAGAGGGATTCAAATTCAGGATTCTGGGGTACCAGACTTTATCCTACATGGTTTCCAAACCTGGCTGCACATCAGCATTACCTAGAGGGCTTTTAAAAATATGTGTGCCTAGCCATTCTGAGAGTAGGACAAGTCAGAATCTCCCAGTGGGGTACACGAGCACTGACATTGTTAACAAACCTCCTGCATGCCTCACGTGAAGCTAGACCAGCAACAGTGTAGTTCTGGTACTCACTGGAAACACTGATTAGGCTCCAGTGCTCTTCCGCCCCATGCCTTTAAGATCATGCTGCTTAATACAGTTGTTAGAGTTAACTTTTTACTTGTTTCAATCATTCCCTGTCTGATTTCATAAGATTACAAGAACTTTGTAATTGAATGACACACTAACAAGCACATTCTTGCTCATTTGCCTTTAGGTTTTCTGTTTTCTTAAACATACAAACATACAAAGGAAAGTAGGAAGTTGTGTACATTATTTTGGACTATAGTGAGCAAACCGACTCAAACTGATGTAATATCACAGGTAGGATAGAAGTCATCAACTTTGAGCTGAGAACTGGATCCCGTGATAACAACAGCACAATAGTAATATTGAGAAGACTAGTAGCTAGCATTAACTGAACACTCGCTACATGCCGGGGCAAGGAAGAGGGGCTAAGTAACTTGATCAGGTCACAAATCTAGAAAGTGGCAGAGCCAGGATATGAACCCAGAGCTCTGGCTGTAAAGCCATGTATGCTCTTGACAGTGTACAGTCTCCCAAAGTTACATTTTGTCCCACACAGTGTTTTAAATTTTTTTTTTGACTTAGTGTCTAACATTTTTAAATGGGAAAATCCAGATTTTGGGTTTTCCTAGAAATACTGGGAAGTCTGTCAACACTGGGTCCACATTCCCACATGACCAGCAGCATAAGGGCTCCAGTTTACCACAGTATCCATCATTTGTCTTATGGCCACCCAAGTACACCTGTTTACATGACTTACTGGGCCTGTGTAGAAATTGCAGTTTGTGATAGGATCCCAGTATAGAATCACAGAAACTGACTTTTGAAGGGTAATGTAAAGGCTATTTGTATCTAACACTTTTTTAAAAAACAGTATGCTTTTGTTTTATTTATTGGAGTATATTTTTGAAGTCCCTGTCCTCTGTCACTGCTCAGAGTAATTATCATCTGGTTTATATTTTCTAGAGTTTTTTGTGATTCTATAAATTATGTCTTTGTTATGTAACACATGTAATTTTTTACAACAAATGTGATAATGCTATACATAATCCTACTACAACTTGAAGGGTTTCCCCCGTGTTGTCTACTTTGGATCTGTCCTTGTAGATATATATATATAGCTCTTGTTGTTAAATTCCATTTAACAACTACATGATATTCCATTCTATGAATGTACCATAACTTATTTAATTATTTCACTCTTGATGGAAATGTAATTTTTTTGCTTGTGTAAACAATGTAGCCACAGACATTCTTGTACACACCCCTTTATGAACTTATTCTGTTGTTTTTGTAAGAATGCTTAATTGAAATGGAATTGTTAGGTCATGGGGTATATGCACATTCACATCTTTGATATGTATTGCCAAATTGCTCTCCAAAAAGACTATACTAATTTATACTTAAAACAGTGTAGGAGAAATTTGATTTTTCCTCATTTTTGTAACCATGATCAGCAAAAAATGTTATTTCATTGATTGATTTTTTTTTTTAAGTTAGAGCCTCACACTGTTGTCCAGGCTGGAGTACAGTGGCACAGTCTCGGCTTATGGCAGCCTCCACCTCCCAAGTTCCAGCGATTCTCATGCCTCAGCCTCCCGAGTAGCTGGGATCACAGGTGTGTGCAACCACACCTGGCTAATTTTTTGTATTTTTAGTAGAGATGGGGTTTCATTATGTTGGCCAGGCTGGTCTCGAACTCCTGGCCTCAAGTGATCTGCCTGCCTTGGTCTCCCAAAGTACTGGGATTACAGGCGTGAGCCACTGGCACCCGACCTAAATCTTTCTCTTCATTTCTAGTGACACTGAGCCTGTTTTTCATGTTTATTGGCCATTTGCATGTCTTTTCGTTTGCTTATTTATTTTGCTCATTTTCTGTTAGGCTGCCTTTCTATTATTGATCTGTTGGAACTATTTATGAATTTTATTCATTTTTCTATGATGGTTGTAAATACTTCTTTCAATTTGCCTTTTAACTTGTTTAGGATACTTAACACTGTATAGAAATTTCACATTTTTATATAGTCATGTCTGTTGTTATTTTATGACTACCTTATTTTATTTGTACTCAGAGATTATTTTAAAATTTTATAATTGTCATGGTTTTCTTTTTACACTTTGAATCAGTTTGCAAATAATGTCCATGTGTTATCATTGTTCATTATATTTCTAAAGTGTTTTAGTCTGTAGATTCCCCCTGCCTTTTTTTTTTTTTTTTTTTGCCATATATGAAGAAGCAGGGTCATTTATCCCGTAGGGTCTGAATTTTTATGATTGTATCCCAGTTGCCCCACATGTTTCTATTTTCTGTGTCTTCTCTGTGAATTGGCTGTAAAATAGAGTAGCTTGATCAAATTCAGGATTTTTTAATTGGTTGATTGTATTAACACTACTTTCCCAGGACACACACATATCTGACTATTTGTGCCATTAGTAGTAGTTGATGAACATTGCCTAGATTCCTTAATACATTAAGGGCTGAAAAGTGAGGATATTCTAATTCTCTCATTTCTTCTTCATTTATTAGCTTCTTTATTATTCATTTCATTTATTAGATATTGCTATAAGGATAAACTTTTCCTCACCTATTATATGGTTACTTAGTGGAATAGTTGACACAAATGGCAAGATGAATGTGCTTGATTCTTTACCTTTTATTTACTATTTTTTAAAATAATGATGTGGTTTATTGATGACAAATTAGTGTTATTAGTATGATTTTGAACTCATGAATGTAAACATATTTGGTATGTTTCAATCCATGGATGTCATTACTGTAATGTATTGAAGTAATTATTGTAATTAATGTTCACGTCCCATCTTTGGACAATGGGAACATATTCAATTGGCTTGACTCCTTTTTTCACAGTCCTTTGATAGCTTCCATGTTATTTAGTGTAACTGGCTATCCTAGGCTGACATTGTATATCTGTTCCAGGTTGAGAGTCAGATATGTTTTGTTTTCTTTTTCTTTTTCTTTTTCTTTTTTTTTTTTTGAGAAGGAGTGTCACTCTTTTGCCCAGGCTAGAGTGCAGTGGCGTGATCTTGGCTCACTGCAACCTGTGTCTCCCTGGCTCAAGTGGTTCTCGTGCCTCAGCCTCCTGAGTAGCTGGGATTACAGGCATGCGCCACCACGCCCAGGTAATTTTTTGTATTTTTAGTAGAGACGGGTTTACACCATGTTGGCCAGCCCGGTCTCAAACTCTGACCTCAAGTGATCTGCCGGCCTTGGCCTCCCAAAGTGCTGAGATTACAGGCACGAGCCACCGCGCCCGGCCACTGAGAATCAGATACATTTTTAAGGAACCCTAGTTCCTTTTATTGAGAAATGGTATATTCCAAGACCACCGTCTGTACCCCAGCATTGTTCATTGCAGCTGAAATTGTGGCTGGTCATTGTTTTACTCTTTAGTGGGCAGATGAAAACACATACACAAAATGCATCACATGTCCTTTCTGATAGTTCTGATTCAAATTCAGGATTTGAGAATTTTGCTTAATCTCTTCTGACTTAATCCATATATCACCACCTTTCTTTTTTTATTGAGAAGCCCAATTTTCTGTGATACCAGGTGTGACAGAATATCAGATACTGACTATATTCCAAAATAGACAATCATCTCAGTGTGATTACTGGAAAACAGTTCAAGTTTTGTTTTTGACCATCCTTAGGTTATAACCCTCTGTGGATGTAACATCAGATAACTGCATTTTAAAGACTTTTGGAACATTTCTTCTCGTGGCTCTGCCACTGACTAGATATACAGTTAGATTCTCTTCTTTTTTCTACTGTATTTCCAAAATAATAGCTTTATTGAGATTTAATTCACTTAGCATAAAATTCACCATTTAAAGTGTTCAGTGGTTCTCTGTATTTGGAGTTGTGCAACCATCACCACTGCAACCATCCTCACTGTGTAACTTTGGAACATTTTCATTGCCCCTAAAAGAAGTCCTGTACCCTTTAGCTGTCACCTCCACAATTCCTGTGCTCACTAGCCCTATCTCTAGGCAACCACTAATCTACTTTCTGTCTCTTAATATTTGTCTAGCCATATAAATGTGGTCATATGGTATGTGGTCTTTTGAGACTGGCTTCTTTCATTTGCATAATGTTTTCAAGGTTCATCCTTGCTGTGGTATGTATTGGCGCTTCATTCCTTTTTATGACTGAATAATATTCCATTGTATGGCTATACCACGTTTTGTTGATCTATTCATAGATTTCTTAAAATTTTATTTTTAGGTATTGGTTTTTAATTTGTTTTTATAAGAATTATGTAAAGTACTTGGTTTTACAAGAAAATCTAAATGTATTCTCAAAGAAGTTTAGCTTCTCTGACAGGGATAGTTAATCTTTTAAAACATTTTATGTTTTATACTTCTGTTTTTTAGTGTAAGCTTTTTGGAAGTATATAGTTTTGTTTATTTATTTACTTTTAATGTTTAAGATGAGTTTATTTCCCCCAAGATGTCTTTGTATTAATATCTTTACATAACACCCTTAATATCCCCTCTTCAATTTTTTAATCTGCTTGTTCCCAACTTTGAGCTATATTGGAATTATCCTTTTATTTCTAAAGTTTCATTTGAAGTAATTTTCTTTTACTGCCAGTGAAATGCCAAGGTATTTCATATGCCCTTTCTTTTCCCCCAGATGGTGGTGGTGTGGTATATCTGTATTATCAATCATACAGCCATGTATGACAGTACTTTCTCCCCCATAGCTGTCATTTAGTCTCAGTTCTTCAGGGTTGTGTGTGTGTAGATAGATAAAATATTTATAATAGACATGTAGATAGAAGTTTCAGATTTTGTTTAAAGGCTCATTTTTAATTATTATATCCCAGTCTCTTGAGTCATTCTGGTTGAGTGACACCTGTTCTTTAGTAGATTTCTGAGTAAGGGCTTAGGAGGACAGCATTTCCTGAGTTCTGCCATGTTTCTAACAGTTTGCAACATTTATACTTGGAAGTTTGTTTGGCTGTCCATAAAATCTTTGGTTTATATTTTCTTTCCTTGGATAAATTTGTTATTCATTCTTTTGACAGGAAGCATTGATGTTGAATGGTCTGATGACAATGTGATTTTTTGTTTCCATTTACAAGACCTTTGTTTGTTTGCTGAATACCTAAAGGATTTTTTTCTTTAAACTCTACTAGTTTTACAGTGTTGGTTTTTCCAATTTGATATTTTCAGATACATGGTGTACACTTTGAATAAATAGCTTAGTTTGTTTGTTTGTCAGTCTGTTTTTTAAATTTCTAGTGAGTTTCTTAACTTACAGTTTCACATTTTTGCTTCACTGACTCAGTTCTCTTTGGGAACTGCTCTTTATATATTTTGGATCTACTTTGCCTGTCTTCTCTGTCATTTCATTTCAGATCTTTTCTTTTTCTTAGTTTCTTTTTGAGTTATAAAGTTTTCTTTTGTTGACCTCATTTCAGTGAAGGCATTATCTGTTCTGTTTATTTGCTCTTATGTGCCTTCTAGTTTGTTTTTGATTTGGGAAGTAAAATTGATTTGATTTTTGATTAAAAAATTAAATTCTGAGTTCTATCACTGAGGTTTTTTTTCTAATTCTAATTTTTGTCATTATTTTATATTTTTTATGATTTTCTTAATTTCTTTTAGTTTATTTCAGAAATGGGTCTACAATTCTCATCTGCTTAGTGGACATATCTTTCTGGCAAGCGCTCACTGTCTGGAGGGTTATTCTCCTTTTTCTCTCTCTGCTTATGGTAACCTTGTGCTAGATTCTACTACAGTTCTTTTCTGTTGCTTGTTTTTAAACATGATACTTGTTTCCATGAACTTAAAGGAGAGAGGGAGTTAGGAAAGTGTTTGGGATTGGGGCTCTGAGTACCTTCTTCTCAAGTTTCAAACCATCTTCTCTGTTATTGTTTGAGGTCTGTGGACTGTTCTTCTTCCCATGTTCTTGATCTCCTCTTCCCTTTCCTCCTGTTGTCCTTTACTGGGGAGTTGGATTTCACTTTTTTTCCTCGATGTGGAGCCGAGAATTCCTGGAAGGGAATTTTGGGTACTAGTTTTAAGATATTATGGGGCCTAAACCACTCCAGCCCTTTCAGACCTTACTGCCAACCCCTTGCCTTCACTCATGAATAGTGCCAAAATCATTCCTAATTTCACAGAAGTTCTCTGTAGACTCTGTGAGCTTTTCATAGAGCACTCATCATGACTTGGGAATTGCCTCTTTACGCCCTTCAGACACCGTGTTAATTTCCTCTGCTTCCCTCCGCTAATGCTGATACCACATGGCTCTTGGAACTGTTCATGGTTTTCCCACCACCTCTTCTCTTTGGGGAGTCATGACCACCCCTTTTCATCTAGTTTTGTTGGAGGTTTGTCTCACAGAGTTTTGGTTTTGCTGTCCTCATTGCTCCATTTTTATGAGAGGGCGTTGAAGGGAAATTGAAACCCTGTTGCCACCACTTTTTCCCAGAATTCTTTTTTTCAGTGTGACCTGTACTAAATTGCCAGTATTTGATCATTTTCAATGAACGAAAGTGGGAATTTTTATATAGTTTAACCTAATGCAGAGCTCTATCTTTAGATTTTACTACATTGGAATTTCTTTTTCCAAATATATTGTTCAACATGTATTTTTGTGTTTAATACATACTTTGATTTCCCATAATAACCAGTAAGAATTTCTAAAACAGCTGCATAATTTTAGAAATGAATACTTGTGATACTGTGAGATATAGTATGAGGTAAGCATGTCATTATTTTTCTGTTAATTGCTTATAACATACATTAGATAACCCATTATTTTCCAACTTCTTAAACTGCTGCCTACTTTTTTTTTACATTAAATTATAGATAATTGGGTATGTTTCTGTGTTCTGATCTGTTTATTACTGTGCAGGCTTATTCTATTTTAAATAGAGTAGGCTTATTAGTAAGGTTTGGTATCTTGTAGGACAGTGTTGCCCATTGTTTCTTTTCAGAAGTTTCTGTGCTGTTTTTATTTTTGCACCTTACTTTCTTCCGCATGGGCTTTATTATGGATTTGTCAAATCCACACAACATGACATCAGAATTATTATTGTAATTACATTGCATGGTCTTAATATAGAATCTCTAAGATGGAGAGCACCCTTTCAATGATTAGAAGAGACACAAGATGGAAATAAAGATTTTATTACTTGCAGGTTCTGGAGGGTACACGGCACGCCTACAGGCCGCTCATGCAGAGGTCAGGAAGTGCAGACAGGGAGAGAGGGAGGGACCCATGGGCCAATGCCTTCGTGGAGTCCAAGGTATTGTCCAAACAGATTTCCCTCAGGGAGGTTTAATTGGTGGATTTAAAGCAAGCAGGCACAAGTTCCAGGAGGTCACGCTGTTACAGAGGTAGTCACAGTGCTGTGTCTGCACTGTCCATGAGAGGTATGAGGGTCAGGGCCAGTGAACCAGTCTGTGTGTAGCTGTCCATAGGGAGGTGGTCACTAGGAGGAAGTTGTATAAGGCAGGTATCTGGATCAGCCACATTGAGGAACTGGGAGGCAGTGTAGAACTGCACCCTGTGTCAAGGGTGACAGAGCCCTGCTTCTGCTATGAGAAGGTTCCACTTAGATTCAAAGTGCATACCAAGGCAACATAAAATTATAAGAATTTACTATGCATTTTATCCATGTCCTTATATTATTGAATCTTCCTAGTTTGGCTAGGCTTGATCTGGGGTTTTACACTGTGTTTGATCCTGTGCTCTTCACTGGAATAAGATGATAACAGATATATGTTCCTGCACTGCACTGTCCCTTTCTCTGCTCACTGGTTTTATTGTAATAATTTGGAATGCAAGATCCAGGCCTTTTCTTTATAGTGTACTTAAAATTGTGTTTTTAATATTTCATTCTAGAACTCGAATTGTAGTCAGTAACCAAATTATCATATAGTTGTATCTGCCTATACAGATTGAAAATCCCTTATCCGATATGCTTGGGACCAGAAGTGTTTTAGACTTCAGCTTTCTTCGGATTTTAGAATATTTGTGGGCTGGGCGCGGTGGCTTACGCCTGTAATCCCAGCACTTTGGGAGGCCAAGGCGGGCGGATCACGAGATCAGGAGATCAAGACCATCCTGGCTACACAGTGAAACCCCGTCTCTACTAAAAATACAAAAAATTAGTCTGGCGTGGTGGTGGGCGCCTGTAGTCCCAGCTACTCGGGAGGCTGAGGCAGGAGAATGGCATGAACCCGGGAGGCGGAGCTTGCAGTGAGCCGAGATCGCGCCACTGCACTCCAGCCTGGGCAAAAGAGCAAGACTCCATCTCAAAAAAAAAAAAAAAAAAAAGAATATTTGCAGAATGGATACCAGTTGAGCATCCCAAATCCAACATGTCAGTGCTCAAAAAGTTTTGGATTTTGGAGCATTTCAGATTTTGGGTTTTTGGATTAGGGATGTGCAACCTATATAAGTTTTGTTAAATTTATGGCTTTTCTCTTTGTTTGCTATTTTTCTTTCCCTATCTTGTGATTTTTTTATTCCAGTCTAGTTGTCATTTAACTAGACTCTACCATAACCATACTTTGAATAGTTTTTTAGAGAAGGTAAGTAAATTGTACTTTGAGATCATCCCTATTCAGAGGCTGCTGCTGCTTTACATCTTAGTGGTGTTTTGACTATGCCAAATGCTTTTCTCCCCTTTTCCTTTTGTTCTTTATGGAACTCTGATCTTACGTTAGAGCCGCTAGATCTGACTTCCATGTCTCTTGTTTTTACTCAAAGTTTCCATTTCATCTTTTCTTTTTTTTTTTGCTCTGAGTTATAGTAATAATTTCTGCAGTTAATTCTAGATTATTAAATCAGTTTTAGCAGTGTTCATTCTATTTTCACTGTCTTCTTGAGTTTATTTCAGAAGTCTTAATTTATTATTTTCCAGAGGACTTTAATGAGATCTCATATTAAGTATTTTTATTGTTCTCTCCTGTTTTCTACATTAAATCGGTATTAATTGAGCCCAGCTGTTCTGATTCTTCCCTTTAGTCTCCTCTTAAGGAAATTGCTGTTTCCTCTGAAGTGCTGAATTTTTGAAACATCTGCTCCTCTCTGTCTGGACATGTATTGACATACCAAGCTCCTCCAGCAGGAAGGGGTTTCCTCTGTGACTGTGGAGGTCTGGCTGTTGGCTCTCCCAGGCAATGTGGTCTTGCACTTTTTTGAGAACTAGGGATTGTGCCTTTGGCTCATTGAGCCCGTAAACAAAGTCAGCAGGCTGGGACTGTTTGGAATGCCGAAAGAATTATTTAGAATTTTATCTTAGAAAGTTTGGTGAATTTTATAGAGCTTTATATAAACATTGTTTTCTGATATCATTATACCAGAGGCGGTGGAGGGAAGCATTTATAGTGTCTAAAGCCTTTACTTAGACATACCTTAAGCTGTGAACCCTGAATATCTGAGACAGGTCTGTTAATTTAGAAAGTTTATTTTGCCAAGGTCAAGGATGTGTGCGCCTGTGACACAGCCTCAGGACGTCCGGACTACGTGTGCCCAAGGTGGTCAGGGCACAGCTTGGTTTTATACATTTTAGGGAGACATGAGACATCAATCAATATATGTAAGATGTACATTGGTTCCATCCAGAAAGGCAGGACAACTCGAAGCAGGGATGGGGCTTGCAGGTCACAGGTAGGTAAGAGACAAAACGTTACATTTTTTTGAATTTCTGATTAGCTTCCTTATGCATCGATCTCAGTGAGCAGAGGGAACAGGATGGGAGGCAGGTTTACCCTAAGCAGTTCCCAGCTTGACTTTTCCCTTTAGCTTAATGATTTGGGGGCTCCAAGATTTGTTTTCCTTTCACAACCCTGACCACATTTATTACAAGTAATTATTTTAGTGGTTATTTTAGAAATTCTTGCCTGTTAGGGAAACCCAGGTGTGTACTAATTTAAGTGCAAAAGTATGTATTAAATGTAGAAGGATAAATTAATCTTGTTTTCCTTAGTGCTAATGCAGATTACTACGTGGAAACGGTGTGTTCTTCCAACTTTATATTTTAGTGGTTATATACTAACATTGTTTGATGTCAGGTTATAATAGACTAAACGTCTGTGTTTTAAGAGACAAGAATTTTTTCCCTTCAGACATTTTATCTTGATGGTAATTTTATACTAAGAAGAAGGCATATCCTCGTTTCTGTCATTAAGTGTATCTCAGTTATGCCAAGTATATGTTATTCTTTTTGAAAATCAAAACATCCACTTTTAAAACTGTAGACCTTGTCAATCTGTCACTAACATAATTACTGTTGGCATTAAGGAGTACAATAGGGAATTTGAGAACTAAGAGCTTGTTAACAAGGTTGATGACATCATATGTTCCATTCTTTAGTGTTAGATTGTTAATAGCTGGGGAAGAAGAAACACTGGCACTTTTATAGGAGTATTTACCTATTAATTTATTCATCAAACATAAGCATCTATTATGTGGCAAGTACCGAGCTAAGTTTTAGAGACCCATAGTTAACTGGAGATAAACAATCTTTTTCATGGAACTGATGGTCTAATGGGTAAATAGATAAAATAATGCATTACAGTAAAGCATGATAAATACAACAGAGGAAGCATTTGCAAGGCACATACTGTGAGAAAAGGGAGAGATTAAATGAGTTATTTGAGGCAATCACAGAAAACTTCATAGAGGAGGGTGGCATCTGGGCTTCTTCCTAATGAGAGGAAGAGTTCACCAGGGACAGAACACTGTCTGCAGATCAGAACTTCTGATAATAAAAGGGATTAATTTGTGCAAAAGCACAGAGGCAGGTTTGTTATGGGTAAAGGAGAAAAAGGTGGTGGCAGGAGATAAGGATCAAGATCTATGCAGAGACCCGGCCATTAGGCTAAATAAAAGTGTCTGACACTTAGGGCTGTCAGTGAAGCATTGCATTTTAAATTAGAAGGGCTAAGACAAGCCTTGGAACAAAATCACTTTGTGGGTTATTGAGAGGTCAGTGGATTGACGCGTTGTAATCAGAAAAGCAGTTGAAGATCCACTGTGAGTTAAGGCAGAGGGTAGAGGAGAAGGTGGATTTAAGGAGTATTTAGTAGAACTGATAAAGCATGTTAAACGTCTGCATGTATGGTTCAAGGAAAGAAAAGTGTGGAAGGCCATGAATGAGCATTAATTAGTGAAAGCCAAGCTGTCCGCTGGAAATGGGAAAACACAGAAACAGGGAATCATCTTGAAGAAGATAATAGCCGTAAAAATTAGTCCACTCTGCAGCTGAGGCTCTTTGTGATTCCTTGAGTCCTCTGACAGTTCTAGATGTGGGGGTTTATGCAAACCTGACTTAAGATATGGCTGCTTCTATTTGCTGTAAAGCAACTAATGGTCCAGAAGGAGAGACCAGCATGTTAACAGTAGTGATTTTACTAATGTTATATGTAGTATGTTTTTAGAGCATTTTCCCCATGTGTACAGCATGCTGTTTAATCTTGTTAAGAGGTAGATGATGGCTCTATTTTTAAAATGAAGAAATCAACCCTGAGAGACCACTCAGTGCTTCCAGAATCACATCGCTAATTGACTCAAAACCAGCTTTTCTGATTTTTGGACCTTGGTTGTTTTCTCATTAAGCCACACCGTCTCTATCATGAAAGTCAAGGTAAACTCAGGGTTTAGAGTATTTTAGTGGCATGCTGTTGGGGGCGAGAAGAAAGTCACTGGAAAGGTATCATGAGGTGAACCTTGAAAACTAAGGATTTTGAAGTGGAAAATAAAGAGGCGAGCATTTCCAGGTGGGGAGGCAGCATGGGCAGCGAGGCTGGTGATGGCACACGTGTATGAGGGTTGGTTGAGAGTGTCACGTGGAGGCAGGAGAGAAGGCAGCACTGGAGGGTGAGACTAGGTCATGGAGGGTCTTCCATAGCAGCTCAAGTTGTTTGGGCCATATTTGGTAGATGAGCAGGTCGGGGGCAGCACTTGGAAGTGTCAGATGAGGGTATCATTCATGAATGCAGCAACAATTACTGTCTGCTGTAATCAGTGCCAGGCGTGGGGACGGTCCTTTTAGTATAGTGGTAAGGAAGTGAAAGTCCTTGCCCTCAGGAAGTTCTGTCCCCAAGTTATGGTGGAATGTGAAATACTCTGATGGCAGAGAGTAGGGGTTCTGGTGAGGAATGATGGGGAGGGGAGAAATAGCTCCCATGGAGCAGGGAGAAGGTGGGTGAGGACCAAAGGGAGGAGAAGCAGGGGCCTTGGGGAGCCAGGGAGGAGTGACCAGGAGGAGAGAGAGTGCTCCCAACATTCCAGATCCCCTACTTTATGGGGAAAGGTGTAAGGAATTTGAGAGGAACAGCTAAAAGAACGGGGGTGGGGGCGGACAATGCAACACTAGGGTTCCCGGGAAGCATCACAAAACGGATAACTGAGTCATGCCAACCAGGTTGATCTTAACGATTTTTTTATTTTTCTGTCAGCATCGTTCATTACAGCCCAGGGGAACAAATGGACAGAAGAATTAGTGGAACTGATTAGTTTTTATGTTTTCATAAATGGCTACTTAGGATGAGCTGTTATTTGATTTTGTAATGTTTTCTCTAATTTTAGTAATTCTCTGGTTTTTTTTCCAGTCTAGAGATAGTTGTCGATAGTACTGTATATAACCTGAAAAATAAAGTGTACTGATCATTTTAAGTGTGAGGCAAAAATGTTAAAGATGAACCTGATTCTTTTTCTAATATACTTCTTTGATCAAAGTATTGCAATTTGGTTTTGGTTCTCATTATGGTTTCCAGCATTCTTAGAACTTTTTGGATCTATGTTGAAAATGTTGAAGTTGTTAAATTCATTAAATTATTAAATATTCTTTTCCCTGTAAAATTAGAATTTTTGTAGATTTGTTAGCACATTGTAGAGAATAAGAGTTTATAACCACAACCATAGAACGTTGTCTCGTGTGCTCTTTTAATCTGTGCCTGTTGAATTTTTGTTATAGTTTTCTGAATTTCCAGATCCCATGTGGGGTTCAGATTATGTGCAGTTGTCAAGGACACCACCTTCATCTGAGGAGAAATGCAGTGCTGTGTCGTGGGAGGAGCTGAAGGCCATGGATTTACCTTCATTCGAACCTGCCTTCCTAGTTCTCTGCCGAGTCCTTCTGAATGTCATACATGAGTGTCTGAAGTTAAGATTGGAGCAGAGACCTGCTGGAGAACCATCTCTCTTGAGTATTAAGCAGGTTTGCTTCAAAGACTCTTTAAAATATTTAGCAATTATTATATTATCCTACAGGCTTATCATTTTTATTTTAAGAGTTCCTTTTTTTTTCTTAATTGTCGCAAATAGTGAAAAATGACTGTTTGTCCATGGTTTTAAGCTGTATTTTTTAGGGTAATTAAAAATGTTCTTTATATGCAGTCCTCAAAGGTAAGATTGTGGTTCATCCTTTCTGTCATCCACTTCCTTGTTCTAAGTATTTTAAAGTTTCAGTCTTTGAAGACTAAAATTTAAAATTCATTCATAAGAGGTAGAGTATAAGATTCTTAAATTTATTTTTTCTTTCTATTTGAAGTACATGTAAACAGATAAATGTCTAGAATAGGCATGGGGAGGGGTTTGGACTTTCTGCTTGCTTAAGCAGTGGTGTGGTTTAAACAGTAGTGACAGCTTATGATTTCTTCGTTGTTGTTCATTCTGGGTGGGATCTTACGGATGTTTGATATCCCAGGAGCAGCAGCGGAATGGGTGGAAGCAGTTGTATCCAGCAGAGTGAGTGCTGAAGAGGGTCTGTATTTATTATTTATGATATTAACATATTGATGTTCACCATATAAAGTAAAAATTTCCAGACCTTGTCCCCAAAAGAAGAAAGGTTGGTATGTTTTTTGTAGACTGTACGTGTCTATCCCATAGGGATTGGAGGGCTAAGAGCTACCCGGCTCTGTGAATGGTAAGACAAAGCATAGGTGAGCAGTACAGATTGAGGAAAGGCAGGTGAATACAGGTCATACAGTAGGTACAAAATAGGATTTGTTTGTTTAATTAGGAGTAGAATAGAATGACTAATGAAAGTCATTTGGAGATTGTCCCCCGCATCTCATTTCCATCCCTTTGGTTCATGCCCAGCACCGCCAGAGCTCTGTTTCCACATTAGCTCCCCTTCCTTCTCACCCTCTTGTTTCTGGTTATTGTCGTGCTGTCCACTTTGGCCTTGCTTTTAACTCATCCTCAGCATCGCAGTGGTTATCTAGGACATTTTGGGAAAATACTTCTCAGCTTCCTTCTTTATGAAAGAAATACTTCAGAAATATAGCCTGGTAAAGCAAGGTGGAGTTTGTCTTTTGTTGATGGGGCTATTGTGAGGACTAAATACTAATGTATGTTGTAATACTTTGAAAAATAAAAACAATACTTAGATTAATGTAGCACTGCTAGAGTAGAAAGAAAGCAGAAATTTTGGTTTAAATGCATTCAAAGATCAGTTACAAGCACCTAAGTGACATCTTTAATAGAGAAATTGATAATTATATAATCTGAACAGAACACTTTTTGTTAGATTTAACTGTAGCCATAGCTCTCTTACAGTGGATAATTACTTTAAAACATTTCTGGGAGAGACTTCTGTCAATAAAAGCAATCCATGTTTATTTTAGAAATTTAGAAAAGTACAAAAAAAGATACAAAAATCAAAATCAAAAATAATTGTAAAAACCCTGTTATTCTGACATTCAGAGATAACTGCTATGACATTTTGGTGTATTTCTATCCATTTGTTTTTCCTGCACATACATAACTTCCTACACATACAAGTAAGTATGTGTGTGTGTGAGTTTTTTCCCTGTAAGTATTTTTCAAAAGCAAGAATTTAAATGGCTGCAACAGTATTCTACTGTATAGGCACATCACAATTTATTTGGTTAATTATCATTGATTTAAGTAACATTGTGATAAATATGCTTGTATAGAAATCTTAGTTTAGATCTCTGATTATTTCTCGAGTGTAAAACATAATAGTATATAGATGAGTCATACATTTTTAGACTCTAGAAAGTTCGTATCAGTTTACCTTTCCATTAGCGGCAGTGAAGGTTTGGCTAACATGTATGAAAACGAATGTGACTGTGTGATCTCATATTACAGTCCCTGTTTATTAGAATTTGCGTACATTGTGTCTCAGTCTTTTTATTAATGGGAAGGGCTTTCCAGGTTGTCTCATTTCAACCTTCTGCCCATGTTTGGCAGGTTATTACCTATTAGATCTATATATTGCAAATTTGCCCATTTTTTGTTTTGTTTTTTTCTGTTGATTTTTATCTAATTCCATCACATAATATTAAGTCGGTTGGTTGGTTTTGGTGGTCATTATTTGATGGTAGACTGGGCCACAAATCACAGTAGGTAAACTATGCTAAATTATTGCGAAGGCCACCTGCTTTGTGGTAAAAAGTACCTTTGAATCTTTATTATGTTTTTGATCATTAGGAGGTTTTTCTTTCTCACATTTCTTGTAATGTAAATTAGTAGAAAAATTTATTTTATTCTATGGGATTTACTTTCTATATAAGTTTGTTGTTAAGAGAATTTATTTTAGCAAAGCAGTAATTGCCTATATGGTATTTTCTCTGTGTATCCATGCTGTAGTATTAAATTCTTTTATTTTCACTGTTGTGTTGCTTCTCAATTGAGACTACTAAGGTATTTACATAAAATGAACTGATCAAGAATCTAGAAACTATTGTAGGTTTTTTAGAGACAAGGTTCCCTCTGAGTTTTTTGAAGATTTAAGTTCTTAAAACACGGATCGTCTGGTTGGAGTTTATGGCTGCTGGAACCTGTGTGTGTTGTTTTGCAGCTGGTGAGAGAGTGTAAGGAGGTCCTGAAGGGCGGCCTGCTGATGAAGCAGTACTACCAGTTCATGCTGCAGGAGGTTCTGGAGGACTTGGAGAAGCCCGACTGCAACATTGACGCTTTTGAAGAGGATCTACATAAAATGCTTATGGTCAGAAGCAGTGGGGAGGAATTTTTCTTTCTTTCTTTGTTTCTTTTTTAAAAAAAGTAAGCCTGTATTTCCTTGTTTTGCAAACAGCGTTGGCATACATATTCAGATAAACTTCTCTAGTAATGAATTATAGAAATGATCCCTGAAAGTATAGCTTGTGTGTGTGTATTGCGGGGGGCGGTGGTGGTGATCTTGAATCAGAGTCTTTCCATCTGGTATTAGATTACATTTGTTTCTCTGAAATCCACATTTAAAAAATTCTCAATTGTTTTTAAGTTGGAAGTTTTTGACAAACGTTAACCTAGTTCATTCTTTACTTGTAGAATAGTTCATCTTATGGCAGAATGGCCCAGAAGTAGAATCAAAATATGGTCGTATGTTAGTGCACCGTCTGTCATCAGCCATTTTTATAATACCTAGGATGTGCTAGGGACCTTGCATGGCTCTGGGAGTGTTGAAGATCAACAAGACACTCATAGTCTGGTGGGACTAGGCATGGTAGATGGTAACGCCCCCGAGGGCTCGGTGCTAGCAGAGAAGCTTGCTGCGTTGTCTGGGAGGCACTTCCAGTGAGGAAGCTGAATCTTAAAAAGATGAGTTAAGGGTTAGTTAAGGAACCTGGCACATTTGAGGACTTGTAAATAGTTTGGGCAGGAGTAGACCTATTTTTATTTTGTCATAAAAAGAGACCTCCTGTCTTCTCACTTACACTGAATGTGCCCTGTGCTTTTAACCTCTGTTCACATTCTTCTTTCCTGTTAGAAATGCCCCCTCCTCCACTTTATCTGCCTATTTAAGGCTTACTTTCAGGTTTTATTTTTCTCTAGAAAGCTTTATCTGACAGTTTTAACTTTTAGTCTGTGTTTATACCTTCTTTGAACTCTTTTTAGCAGTTACAATTAGAACTATATGGTTTAACATTAGAGACTCTTTTCTCAGGTTGCCCTAATTAGACTGAAAGCTTCATGAGCCAAGGGCTATAACTTGAAATTCTCTTGTTTTCCATAGTATCTGATAGTGTTCATGTATCGTAAGTACACGTTAGATTCATTAGGGTATATGCATAGATGATTACGTAATGTGACAGGTTAATGAAATAATAAAGAAAACTGTATCGTTGTAGGTGGGGTGCATTCATTCTTGCTTAACATGTACTGTGTCCTGCCTAATGATGGCTGCAGCACCTACAGATACCACTCTCACTTTCTAAGCGGGAAGAAAAGGGGAAACAGACCTTACCAGCCAAGTCCAGACCTTTTTATCAGAGCAATAGGAGCTCTCCCGGCAACCCCACCCAGCACATTTCCTCTGCCTTTTGTTGACCAGACCTGTTGCATGACCTCACTGTTGCCAGGGAGGCTGGGAATGCACATGTTGAGCTTTCCAGCCTCTGTAGTAGAAGTAGAGAAGGAAGAATGTGGCTGGGAATGAGACATATTATATCTGGCATATTGCAAGAAATCATTTTAATGAGTTAGAAGTTATTCTCTATATAAAAGACCTAAGTGTGTAAAATGGCTGTATTTTGAAATACTATATATTTATTTTCTTTTTTGAGATAGAGTTTTGCTCTGTCACCTAGACTGAAACGCAGTGGTGTGTTGACGGCTTCCTGTAGTCTCAACCTACTGGGCTCAAACGATCCTCCTGCCTCAGCCTCCCTAATAACTGGGACCACAGGCGTGTGCCACCACACCTGGCTAATTTTTAAAAATTTTTTTGTAGAGTCAGGGTCTCACTATGTTGCCCAGGCTGGTCTTGAACTCCTGGGCTCAGTGATCCTCCCGCCTTGGCCTCCCAAAGTGCTGGGATTATAGGCATTAGCCACCACACCTGCCCACTATATATTTCTTATGTCAAAAAAATCTTTATCTTGAAAAGTTGTGGAAAAAAGCAAAAAGCAAATTATTATTTTTCTCTCTTTATGGGTAACTAAACCAGAAGTTTAAGAAGACAGAATATGCTTTGCTTCGTAAACTGTGTTTGCTGGCCCTTTATCCTGTAGTGGCAGGGGAGCAGGGTGAGGAGCATCAGGCATGTGAACCACGCCTTCCTGGTCAGCCAGTTTCTGTGCCATTGGTGAGCCTGTGTGATAGTGGAAGCCTAGGCTAAGTGACTTACCAACATTCACAGCTAGTTAGTTTTAGAAAGGCTTAGAGTTTAGTTTTGGCATTACTGTCAATTATCCACATCTCTCTTCTTACAGATGAAAAAACTAGAGACTGTCAGTGTTTTAAAATTATGGCCTATAATGTGCTAGAAGGATCAGGGCAAAGGTGTGTTCTGAGGACTAGGGGAGCCCAAACAAAATCAGTGTTTCTATTAGGAAGGAAGGAAAGAATAGCAATTGAATTGGCAATCAAATTATGTTTAACACCCTTGTCTGGAAACCCACCGAAAACAGCAAATGGAAAAATTCCTTCTTCAGAAAAGGAGGAAATTGGCCACAATATCCTTTCCCATACCCTTCCAAAAATAAAAAGACTTAGAATTATTCGCCTTGAAATGTAAACTAAAATGAAGGTAAACCCAAGCTCTAAATACTTTTCCGCCTTAGGCCCAGAAGGCCCACCCAGAGATTAACTAGAGCCTGGATATCTAGGGGTGTGACAGCCATGACCGAAGCTGAGCCTGTCTCTCCAGGGATTCTGTTGTTGACTGAAGAGCTGCCCGACAGAAGGAGCGCGAGCTACACCGCAGCCTTCTCTGGTTGTCAGGAAGACTGCCGAATGGGAGCTCTCTTAGCAGGGGGAGGGGAAGCAGTGATTAGCAAGTTATGATGCAGAAAGTCTGTGACCTTGGGGGCTTTACTCTGCGTTAGGACATCCACTGTACTCGAAAAACTGAGACACTTAAGCATGTAGGTCAAAGGAAGTAACTTGGTGAGCATTTGGAACATCAAATCTAAATCAAAGCTGTGAATTGTTATCTCATTTCCTGGGTCCCTGGCCTCAGAAGTAACCAAGACAATAAACATAATAATACATGATGTAGGAACATGTGATAGCCTTAAGGAAACCACTTAAAAGGATTTATAAGGATTGAAAATATGAAAATGATAGGCGAGATGTGGTAGTTGTAGAAGAGACACAAGAGAGCTCACATGTACACAATTTGAGTTTCTGCAGAAGAGCAAAGAAGCAGGGAAGCTCTTAAGTTTTCATCCTACAGATAATTATTGGGTATCCACTGTGTGCCAGGCAGGCACCATGCGGGGACCAAGGAACTAGTGCCGAGCGTAAACTCCCTCTTAGAGTTTAAGAATAGGGGGGTCCATGGTGATTGTAGAACCATGTGAACAAGACTACAGCTGAGAAAAATGCCCTCAGGAAAGGCACAGGTCTTTTGTGGACTGGTTAGTTCGATTCAACTTTTTGTGGAGGTCAGGCTTCTCTGAGGGGGGAGCATTGCAACTTATCGGAAATTTATATACATCATAATCCAGTTTAGGTAACAGATGAAAAACGTAGACCAAACAATACTATATATTGTAGTTTCTATAATAAGAGATTGTTTTAAAAAGCGTATAGACTAGAAGGAAATGTGCTCAGTTCGTGATCATTGTTGCCTCTGGGGAGGGAGGAAAGAGATAGAAGTGAAGAGAGAACAAAGGAGAAACTAACTTTCTGGTATCTTATTTCTTATTGAAAAAAACATCTACATGTACCCCGGAACTTAAAATAAAAATTAAAGAAAAATCAACAAGAACATATCTAAAGCAAATATGACAAAATACTAACATTTGTTTATTCTGGGTGATACTTGTAGAATACTTTTTAGAATTTTTTTAGCCTCTTTGCTTTTTAACTTATAAAGAGAGGGATCAAGAGAAGCCCCTTTTTGGTAGCAGGTGCGGTCCGCTTGGGAAAGGAGCCTGGCAAGAGCAAGGCACCCCAGGCAGCCTGTGGGGGCTCCAGCTGCAGGTGGAGAGTAGGCTGGGGGTCCAGAGCAGATGTGAGAGGAACAGTTCAATGCCATTCCAGGAATGCACATGCAAGTCCTTGGATTAGAGGGGGTAACATACATTCAGAAAGAAGTATAAGGATTCAAAGGAAACGTAGGCAGTGAAATGGCAGGACTCGAGTGGATCAAATGTGAACAAGGTGTTGGGAGTGACCGTGGGTGTCCAGCTCCTGCAGCTGGGTGAGTGGTGAAGATGTGAGTCCGGTGAGGAGTTTTAAATTGGGCTGAGGGCATTTGAAAGCCCTCAGGCTTGACTTTGCAAACTAAGGGAAAGAGATGGGGGAAAAAAAAAAATATATATATATATATATACATATATATATGTATTAATATGTATATACGAGAAAAGGGTGAGGTTCCTCAGACTTCTGGAGGAGATGGTTCTCAAACTCAAAGCACAAGCTTTGGGATTAGGAGGAACAGTAGTTCCTCTGCTATAAAGAAGGGAGGAAGAGAGGATGTAACCCTGTAGGTTTGCATGTTTGGGACCAGGAAGATTTTATACCAAATGACTTCTATTTTTGTGTGGAGAGGTAGAGATCATCTGCTGAGAATGGGTGGTGGTGGGTATTGGCAGTTGGAGGAAAATGGGGAAGTTTCAAACTGGTGGCTCTAGACAGAAGGAAAGTGAGCTAAGTAGAGATAGAAATATGACTCCCAGAAATGTTATGTGGCTGGTGATTATGACTAGTCCCCTCAGCTCCTTGAGTGTGGGCAGGGGGAATGGGATGGTTAGGCTTAAGCCAGCTTTGGGGTCTTGACCAACAGGTGAGATGAAAAGACAGTAAGGGGCTGCAGGGTGCAGGCAGCAGCGGGGACGCCAGCATGCTGATAGCAGTGCTGTTGAAAGGATAAGCCCATGGGATCTGAACTGAAGCCAGAGGAAAGCGAACAAAGGAAGGGGTTGTGAGTTGCAGAAAGATGAGCAGTCAGTGGACTGGGTTCCAGACAGGGCTAAAACAAGTTGCAGTGGTAGTGGTTGAACAAATCTCCTGCAAGGAGGAGAGGGGGCTTTATTATCAGGTGTTTGAACTGGTGATTTGGGGGTTGGAGCAGTTCTGGCAATGACAAGATCCAAGGTGGAACCCCATCAAAAGTGGAGAAAGGGCCACTGGAGATGGAGGCAGTCAGGAAGCTGGACTGAAGAAGTGTTCGGTGGGTTTTCCGCATGATGCTAAGCCACGGCAGGGTGGCCAAGCCCGAGATGGAGGGAAGACTGTTAGATGAAGGCCGATTAGAAGTCCATAGGTGACAGTCTGAAGAGGGGGCCAGTGGTGTGGCTGATGACGTAAATCTTAAAGGGGCAGGGTCTTTTGTTTTGCTTTCTAAAGAAGAATATGTACAAATTATGGTTTAAAAGGAGCAGTTGGAGCCGGGTGCGGTGGCTCTCGACTGTAATCCCAACACTTTGGGAGGCCGAGGCTGGTGGATCACCTGATGTCAGGAGTTCGAGACCAGCCTGGCCAACATGGCAAAACCCCGTCTCTACTAAAAATACAAAAATTAGCTGGGCATGGTGGTGTACGCATGTAGTCCCAGCTACTTAGGAGGCTGAGGCAGGAGAATCACTTGAACCTGGGAGGTAGTGGTTGCAGTGAGCCAAGATCATGCCATTGCACTCCAACCTGGGAAACAGAGCAGGACCCTGTCTCAAGAAAAAAAAAAAAAAGGAGCAGTGGGAACAGGAGGAAGCTGACTTTGCAGCCTTTGAGTGCATAGAAAGACAGAGAGTTGGCCGGACGCAGTGGTTCACGCCTGTAATCCCAGCACTTTGGGAGGCCAAGGTGGACAGATTGCCTGAGGTCAGGAGTTTGAGACCAGCCTGACCAACATGGAGAAACCCCGTCTCGGCTAAAAATACAAAATTAGCCAGTTGTGGTGGCGCATGCCTGTAATCCCAGCTACTCAGGAGGCTGAGGCAGGAGAATCACTTGAACCCGGGAGGCAGAGGTTGCGGTGAGCCGAGATCGTGCCATTGCACTCCAGCCTGGGCAGCAAGAGGAAACTCCATCTCAAAAAAAAAAAAGAAAAAGAAAAAGACAGATAGTTGCCCCTTGGGGGCCGCAAGGAAGAAGCTGTCCTCAGGAAGGAAAAACACGGAGATGGGGGAGCTCACCAAGAAGTGAAAGGGCGGTTCTGAGCCTGGTGTTGAGGACGGTAGACCCATGAATTGCAGATTCTGCACACACAACTCTAGTCATAACAGACCCAGAACTGCAGAGTCACACCACACACCTGGAGGATGGAGGACTCAGACACAGTGAACGATACAGCAGAAGAGAGTTGTCTTGAGATAAAGAATAGACTTCAGATTTGCCTACTGAAAGTTATTACTAGATCTCAGAAAAATATCTTTCCCAACAATGAAGTCTGAGATGTAGCCTGGTGAAAACACTGAAACCTAGGATAGAGAAAGGAATCCTGTAAACATCTGAGTGTGGAAACCCGAGTGTAGTCACCTTCAGGATGTGGGAGAGCAGTGGTGGGTGGGCGCTCAGGCTGGCGACAGACTGCTTCACGCTGAGTCACACTCGGGGTTGGAAGGGAGTGGAGTGATGTCTGAAAAGTTCTGAGAGAGAATGTGTGACTCAAATATCTCCTACCCCATCAAGCTATTCTTTTAAGTAAAGGAGTCCATAGACAGGGTTGTTCTAGAAGGTGGCCATTGCAAACCTGTTGAGAAAAACTGCTTGATAGTTGAACCCTGCTGACCACGGGATAAATCCAAAGGAGGATTTAAGAACGGGAAAGCTGTTGTAATAGGACTTGTGGTGGGCATAAATCCCACTTCAGAACAACTGGATATTTTGGTTTTAGATCATCATTTATATGTTGCAAGCCTTGAAAACATTTTATCACGCAAATCCGGATGTTAGGAAGGGGTGGTGCGAAGAAGGGTGTTGACGTCCTCCTCTCTGCACATAAGGCACCATTGCAAGCTAAAGTGGGTCATTAAGTGAAGATCCTAACCTCTTAAAGGAATAATGTTGACAGTACATTCATAATGAAAAGTTCTGGGTACTGTTCTTTTGATTTTTTGCCCTTTATTGTAGATTGTGAACATTTTTGTTGTTAGGATTTTGAAGGGGTTGTCAATAATATGTTAAATTGCTGGGGAGTTAGTTTTGTGATTTTTTTAAAAATCCTCATTTAGACCTCAGCTAACAGTGGTGAGAACCTTGCTTCTGTCGGTGCTGCGTGCCTGTGACATCCCCCCGCCCGCCCCCACTTTACCCTGCTGATGTGTAGCTTTCAGGTGAGAGTGCTGAGTTGCCAAGTTCTACTTTCAAATGTCTCCCTTTACTTTTCGTGTTTTAAGGTGTATTTTGATTACATGAGAAGCTGGATCCAAATGCTACAGCAATTACCTCAAGCATCGCATAGTTTAAAAAATCTGTTAGAAGAAGAATGGAATTTCACCAAAGAAATAACTCATTACATACGGGGAGGAGAAGCACAGGCCGGGAAGCTTTTCTGGTAGGAATCCTTGTGCTTCTGAACGCGACGCTCCCACCTTCTCACTCTCACACCATTTACTCACTGATTCTCTCCTATGTGTTTGTATGTTTAGTTACATGAAAATTGCAGTTATCCATATCTCATATGTGCACCCTCTTCCAAGTTTTGAGTGGTGTTTCTCAGTCAGGGGTGATTTTTTCCCCTTGGGGACATTGGGCAGTATCTGGAGACACTAGATGGTCATGACTGGGAAGATGCTCCTGGCAGCGAGTGGGCGGGGGGAGGGAGGCTGCCGCACATTCACGGCACACAGAACAGCCCCACAACAGAATTATCCACTCAGATGTCAGCTTTGAACTTGAGAACTTCTGCCCTAGAATAAACTCTTTTTCCCCCTAATAAAAGGAAGGAGATTGTAAGTCCTTCAAGAGTAGAATATACCCGCGTATATCAGTCTTGGTGGGGACATGCAGAACTTAAGAAGTATTTTAAGCATTTTTACTGCCACTGTTTGGGGAATGTAGTGCTCATCACAGACTCTCTTTATGAATTGGGTGTATATAGGGTGAAGGAATAGAAGTGTAAACAAGGGGGAATCATGAAGAGAGCAGTGCAGAGTCGCAGGGCTGGTCTGTCAGTTCTAGGAAATGAACATCTTGCATGCAAGCTTGGGATCGCTGGGCACAGGCCGCGTCTCCGTGGTCTTTGCTGGTGGCCACTGCACCTCGGACTTGCTTTGGCTCAGATGAGGATCAGTGTCCTTCTGTGCTTTAGATTCTGCTGCTGTCTTTTGGCACCACCTTCTCCCACTTGTCTCATCAGGCATTTTATTTTTTCTGTATCCCTTTTATAAAGTCTCATTCATAAAAGCATGCCTATTCTAGTCCTAGACCCCATTGCATTTTGTCTGTTGTATTAGAGCAGCAGCTTCTGCTGCCTACCCTGTCTCCCGGTCCCGTCAGTGTGACTTCTGCAGGACTCTAGCTTTAGCTTTGTTCTTGACTCTGCCGATCTCTCCTATGTTCAGTCTCTCGGAATCTTGTATCCACTTCTCTGTTCTAATGGCCAGTTCTTTTTACATCCTCTCTCTTTATTTGGAGTGGACAGTGAACTTGCTCTCCTCTCATAACTCCATCCGTCAGGCTGTGATCCCCAGGCTGTCTTTGCTTGTCTGTTCAGCTTGGTGCCCATAGTCAGCCTTTTTAAAAAAGGCATTCATTGTCATTTGCAACATGTCTCCCCCCTTACTTTTCCATGATTCTGCTTTGCCTAATTCCTTCTATTTGCATTTTCTGTTTCCAACCTGTCAAGCTTTGTTGAAGAAATGTTTTTAAAGGTTACTCTTTAGTTTCACTACAAATTCATGTTGTTTAGTGTCACTGTACCCTCACTTCCTCTTGTCAGTCTTTGTGTTTCTATCTTTTGCTTGTCCTTCAAATTCCCTAGAGTGCAGTCTCTGGCCTTTGCTTTCATGATCCTCGCCCTGAGAAGCTCCAGGGCTTTTTCATTCCCCCTTCTTGTGAACAGTCCACTTTTATTCTAGTTCTGGACTCCACTGCATTTTATCTGTTGTATTAGAGCAGCAGCTCCGGCTTCAAACACTGTTTCTCCCAGGGTCAGTCAGTGTTGGAATCAGCGCTGACTCCTTTGTTTCCTGCACACACTACCTCGACTCTTTTTGGCTGTCCTTTGAGGGTATATCCAGAATCTGACCTCTGCCTCTCAAGCACTCCACACTTCCACTCTTCCCAGGTTGTCATTTCTCACGTATGTTATTGCAGTAGCTCTCTAAACAGTCTCCCTACTTCTGCCTGAAGCCTCCTAGAGTTTATTCTCAACACCACAGCCTGAATGGTCTGGTTAAAGTGTATGTTAGACCATTGTCTTCTCTCAATTTCCCAGTGGCTCCCCATCTTACTCAGGAAACGTAAGACTGCCTAACAATGGCCCGCAAGGCCTGACATGGTCCTATTTCTCATTACGTCTTTGTCCTCCTTCTAGACCCTCCTGTCCTGTGCTCGCTTCCCAGCCACAGTGGCTTCCTCACTGTCTCGGGCCAGGCATGTTCCAGCCTCAGGCCCTTTTCACCAGCTGGCCCCTCTCCATGGAGTGCTCTTCCTCCCAGTTATTTTCATGACTTGTTTCCCCACTTCCTTCAGGTCTTTATCCAGATGTTACCTTCTCGGTATATTTAAGATGGAAATTCCTACCCACAACTCCTTAGCTTTTTTCTCTGTTCCTTTTCTCCATAGCACTTACCAATAACCTGAAATACATTTCACATTTTTGTTCTATTTATTGTGTTTCTCCATCCACTGGAGGGCTTTTACTGGTTTTGTTCGCTGCTGCTTAGTACGTAATAGGCACTCAATATTTGTTGAATAAATACATTCTAGTATTTTTGTATAATGTTCTCTTTAAAAGCATTGTTTCCAATCAGACCCCTTTCCCAATCAGATATTTTAAAATTTACTCTCTTTGCTTATCAAACGCCAAACTAATGAGCATGACATCCATTGCCCTCCACAGCATGGCCGCAGGACTTTCTCCTGTCCCTTTGTAGCCTAAATACCCACTACTCTTCAGATTAGATGATTTTCTTTTTTCATGAACATGCTTGCTTGACTACATCTTCATGCTTTTTAATCATATTTATTGTTCTTCCTGGACTTTCCTTCCGCCTTTTCCATTTTCTTCCTCACAGATTTTCCTTTTCCCACTATTGGTCCACCTGTTAAAATTCTGCATTTGCCTGCAAGGCCCATTGCAGGGCTTTCTGGACATGAAGCCATACCTTCAATGGGTCTGAAACTGTGCCTTCCGGGTTGGTCTTTCTCCTCCTCCGACAAGCCTAGCACTTACCTCCTGCTGCATCTGATATTAGTTCTATGCTTACCTGCTCTATGTTACTAGATCCTAAGTTTTTTTCCTTGAACATCCTAAGTCAGTAAACTGCGGTTGAATTTTACTTCACTCATTTAGATTCACTTTATATACTGGGGTGTACATTTTAACACTAGTATTTAGAATTGTGTACTCAATGAGAAGGATCAGCCAGATAGAGTGTTTCATGTTTATTGACTATACAAAGCTAATTGTGGGGGAAATTTGTAAAAACAGTTGAATTTAAGGAATTCCCTTTCCCTCTTATCCTATCATTTAGTTTGAGGCCATTTTATGGAAAATTTCCATTTAGATGGAAATAACATTTGTGTACTAATTCCGTAGCTACTATGAATACAGTTTAAGATTTTAAGGTTTATATTGAGATACTGTGGTAGTAGAACAAAGGTAGGTACATGTCATAATCCAGATTCCTATTTTTCCACGTCCAGGGTTTTATATTAAAAGAAGAGAAATTTTTCATTTTTGATTTTTAAACCATTAGAGCGGTGGCTGAGCCTTTCAAGTTTCTCAGTCAAGAATTAGGCTATGAGTAGGGACAGTTTTCTTCTCTGTTTTATTTTTATTTTTGTTCCCTTAGTGACATTGCAGGAATGCTGCTGAAATCTACAGGAAGTTTTTTAGAATTTGGCTTACAGGAGAGCTGTGCTGAATTTTGGACTAGTGCGGATGACAGCAGTGCTTCCGACGAAATCAGGTTGGAGTTGTGCTTCCTTTCCCCTTCCACTTCTTATCTCGTAGTTTCCTTCCTCATGGTGAGATCCTAGAAGGAGCCTTGTTCAAACCAAATTGTGTTGGCCTGGAAGAATTTGGGCAGTAGATGTAAAGGGATTTATTTATAACTGTCTTGTCTTTTCATGTGATTTCTTAGTTATGGTTTTATGTGAAATTTTCTTTGAAGGGGAACTTAGAATTTATTTAGTGTGATAAAAATAGTGCCAACTGGCTGGGCGCGGTGGCTCACGCCTGTAATCCCAGTACTTTGGGAGGCCGAGGTGGGTGAATCACCAGGTCAGGAGTTCAAGACCAGCCTGGCAAAGATGGTGAAACCTCGTCTCTACTAAAAATACAAAAAAAATTAGCTGGGCGTGGTGGCACGCACCCGTAATCCCAGCTACTCGGGAGGCTGAGGCAGGAGAATGGCGTGAACCCGGGAGGCGGAGCTTGCAGTGAGCCGAGATCGCGCCACTGCACTCCAGCCTGGGCGACAGAGTGAGACTCTGTCTCAAAAAAAAAAAAAAAAAAAAAAAAAAGAACTTTAAACTTAAGCGTATGAAACTATGGTTTTTCTCTGTTGAATTTCCTCCAGTTCTGTGCAGATGGTATTTAGGTCGAACCTTTTGAAATTGCTACTCTTTGTGGTATATATATCAGGCGTATAGCAACTTTGTGGCCATAGAATCAGCAAGGTCATATGAGTCAAACTTTGCGAAAGCTCATATAGAACTGACTTCTCCAAAGCGAAAATGTTTTCGCTCACACTTCAAGGTTTGATGAAAAACACATTTTGAGTTTCAGAACACCTGGTATGTTTTTATGCCAAGGTTAAAGAAAGAAGTTCCCACATGGTTTCTCACCTGGGAAAATATTGAATAGCTGAGAAATGGAATAAATAAGTTTGTAGGTCTCACAGTTTTGAGAGCTAACATGGTGGGTTCAAAATAACCCCAAGCATGTAGATTCCAAAGAAACATGAGAAGGCAGGAATGAAGATGGTGAACTAGAGAGCGGTTCCAGTTCAGGGGGCCATGGGCAGTGGTGTGCTGGAGCTGCTTCTCCCGGCTTGAGAGAGCTGATCATGCACATCTCTTCCCATTTCATTGCTCAGTGACATCATCCTGCTGCCTTGAAATTAGCTATGATGGGAGTATTTACACCACAGAAATCGGCGTGCATTACATAAGATAGTAATTTAGGGGCACCCAGTTGTTAAATATTTTCCAGATCACACTGTATATATTTCTTTTTAGATTACGAGCCAGGAGTTAAGAACTTAACCTTAAACTCCAAGAAATGATCATAATGAAATGTTAAGAAAATTGAGCTTCCTATTATTTGAAGGTTATTAAATGTGCCCTGCTTACATTGAAAGGATATGAATATTTTCTACAAAACTGTCAGGAGCAGGCTTCTGAATATTTTGACTACATCTTCAATAATAGTTTGTTCCCATTTAAAAAATCCTCAGTCTTTATCTATTACTGTGATTTGGAATTTGCTTCATCTTTATTGTTAAATCCCTCTTGCACCTCTGGAATATTCCCTAATGTGTTCTAACTGGACTTGAATCCACTTGGCAGGAGGTCTGTTATAGAGATCAGTCGAGCCCTGAAGGAGCTCTTCCATGAAGCCAGAGAAAGGGCTTCCAAAGCACTTGGATTTGCTAAAATGTTGAGAAAGGTGAGCTTGCAATCCTGATTAATTAGTACCTTTTTTCTTGTTTTTCTTTTATCTTATTTTTTTAATGCTAACCGTAAAGAAGTTTCTTTGTAACTGTGATCCTAGGACCTGGAAATAGCAGCAGAATTCAGGCTTTCAGCCCCAGTTAGAGACCTCCTGGATGTTCTGAAATCAAAACAGTATGTCAAGGTAAGTACTTCAAATGGTGTGATTGAAACATTTTGCCTTTCCTTCTTTATTCTAAAACAGGCAGACTTTTTCTTGAAGGTCCAGATAGTAAATATTACAGGCTCTGAAGGCTGTACCACAACCGCAGTTGTAAGACTGTCCTGTAATTCACCAGTGGAATAATGAAACAGTCTTTTTCATACTTGACTTACTAACTTGTCTTCAGAGTGTAGATAAATAATAAAAAGTTTACTCATGCTGTTTATTAATTTTGTTACACATATTTAAAATAATGTGAAGGAGATAATATTCATTTTAAATTATGGTTTTGTTTTTCACCCTTATATTTCCTGATGCAGTTCAAAGGTTTTACAGTGAATCTTTGACATCAAGATCCTGGTCATCACTAGAGCCACTTTTTGAGTCAGCAACTTTACTCCACTTTAAGTTGTTGGAGATTTAGCACTGTTAGAATCCGTATGTGATGTCATCACTGGACATTTTATCCCAAGCCCACAGTTGTATCCCGCTCCCATACTGAGAGTGGGAGGGATGACCTGCAGCGTGCCACCACATGTGTACCCTTTGAGAAACTGATCTCAAGGAGCCTTCTTGTGATGAACCCCTGGCTCCCTGCCCTGGAATAATTAGAGAATCTGTATTAACAATTTTTGCCTTTTTCCCAAGCCAGGTGACTTTTTGTAAGCATCACAAACTAGCAGTGGTTGAGGTTCTTTCAGGCTGCCTTGCCTCCCCGTCGAGTATTTTCTTTGTTGTTGAAAATAAAGCAGTGAGGAGGATGTCCAATAATCGGGGAGACTCTGTAAGGCCTCTCCTCCAGTGCGTTCACAGACTCTCCTCCTCCTGCCTCCTTCAGTCACACTGAAGCCGGCTACCTGCAGTTCCTTCACTGCTCCAATTCATGCCCTTCCCACTTTCCCTTTCCCAAACCTGCCTCTCCTTTCCTAGGTTTGTTTTAAATAACCTATTTCTCTAATGTACAGTGTTCCTTAAGATTTTGGATTATGTCTTTTGCAGGTGCAAATTCCTGGGTTAGAAAACTTGCAAATGTTTGTTCCAGACACTCTTGCTGAGGAGAAGAGTATTATTTTGCAGTTACTCAATGCAGCTGCAGGAAAGGACTGTTCGAAAGATTCAGATGACGTACTCATCGATGCCTATCTGCTTCTGACCAAGCACGGTGATCGAGCCCGTGATTCAGAGGACAGCTGGGGCACCTGGGAGGCACAGCCTGTCAAAGTCGTGCCTCAGGTGGAGACTGTTGACACCCTGAGAAGCATGCAGGTACAGCTCATCTCCAACTTTGCAGCAGTGTTACTTCAAGGACTTTTAGTAAGAATGAACTGTTAGCTGCTCATGAATGAGGGGTTTGACTGCCTTAGTAATCACAAGTATATACTTCCCAAAAATATGCCTCAATGTGTTAATAGGTCATTTTGCAGCATAATTTGTACAATATATCATTCTGTTAAGTTAAATTATACTGGAATACTTGAAATAGACCATCTATCTGGTTTATATCTTTTCTTAGTGCAGTCATGTAGTTAGATCTGTGGAGCTATGATCTAAAAGGAGTTATGTCACTAATATAATTTGTAGTTCTAGAAATCCCAGTTCTCCAAGTACTCAGGTTTACTGGTTATTTAATTTTAATTTTTTGTAGTGAAGGCTATCCCCTCCCTACCTAACAGGGACCTCGTGACAGTTTCTATAACTCATTAATTATAAACTATGAGAAGCTTTCTCATTTATCTGTGTTCAGCTTAGGAACAGTCATGGTGAGTGTTCATATGCACCTTGAGCTCAGCCTCACCAGAACTGAGTATACACTGGCCTGCTGTATCCCTTACCCCAACAACTCTGCTTTTATATTCCGTCTCGGTGAATGGTTCCGCATTCACTCACATGTTTAAACCAGAAGTGTGACAGCTAATATAAATTCAGCCTCCCATCTTTCCAGTTAATACCTTGCCCTGGAAAGCCAGAAGCATTTCCAGTAAATGATCCTTTCCCTGCATCCCCAGAGCAGCTGCTATAGTCAGCACTTTACCATCCCTCTCCTGAACTATTGCAGTTTCTGACTTTGAGTTTCCCTGCTTCAAACCTCACCTTCTGTCTCTCCAATTCTGTGTTTGTTTTTGTGCTTCTAGAATGATCATTATAATACATCTGATTGCATCACAGATCTACTTAAAATACTGCAAAGATTCTTCATCTCTTAAGAACAAAAGTAATAAAGTCTTGATTTCTTAATGTTTTATATAAGGCCCCTCATCTTATTTCTGTCTTATTCCTACATTTTCCTTCTTCATATGCTGCTCCAATACACACACACATGCACACATACACACACACACACACACACACTCTGCACTGGCAGTACTGAACTACTTGAAGTTCTAGGATATCTCAAAGATGTCATGCCTGCAGTCCCAAAGGGTTCTTCTCCATGGTGCTGAATATCCCAGCTGTCAATGCCCACTGAAGCGTGTTGCTGTGTAGGAGAAGCTTTGCTTAAAAATGACTTTCTGATTAGATGGTTGTTGGCCTGGTATCCCTGAGATTGGCATTGTTTTTGGACTGGTGTTGAACTAGAATAACAACTAGTAACTGGGTTGGTTTTTATGTCCTGTGCTTGATTTTCCTCCCAGGTGGATAATCTTTTACTAGTTGTCATGCAGTCTGCCCATCTCACAATTCAGAGAAAAGCTTTCCAGCAGTCCATTGAGGGACTTATGACTCTGTGCCAGGAGCAGACATCCAGTCAGCCGGTCATCGCCAAAGCTTTGCAGCAGCTGAAGGTATTACACTGTCCTCTACATTAGCTGAGATTTTTCCTTTTTGATGAAAGTCAGTGTGTGGTAATGTGTGTAAGGTAATATCATCCAAGGAACTTGAGCTCCTGAATTGCCCGCCCACTCACCTCTCTTCCCAATACATATTTTCTTATGTCTAAACTACAGATTCTGAGATTCTTCCTGAAGCTGTAGAACTTTATAATTGGAAAGGATAGAGAATTGAACTTTATGTGACTTATTCATAATGGCTACATGACTTTAGTGGCAAAGTTGAAAATTTAATAATTTAGGTCTCTTCATTCCCAGTGTAAATTTCATTCTCCTTTCACAATCCCCAGTATTTACTAGAGGTACTCCATATCAGCAGTGTGTAATAGAAGATTTATTTATTGTTTTGTTTAATAAATAATTCAACCAAATTAAATATAATAGAAAAAAGTTGCAGAGAAGTACAAAGGCCTTTCAAAGTTTATGACAAGCCCCAGCCTGGCTTTTTCCATTATTTCCTGTTTTTGACACTTTCTATTTTGTATCCCATGTATCAGTCTTGATCTCATCCACACTTTTCCAGGCCATCAGTTATGTCTTCTCACTCACATTAAGGCTTAACTTCTTGAAGAAGAAACATTCTCTGAAGTTACAAGTCATTTCGTAAACACTTGTTTTTCTTCTGTTGGTCTGATTTGTCTAATTTATCTATAAACATTTATTAGCTAAATATTTAGGTTATCTCTCTCTATGGATTGCTGGAAGAATATTTTGTAACCCTAGTAAGGGGATTGCCTGATGGAGACCTTGTGTGCACTCGTGTGTAAGGGTGGGTAGAAAGAGAGACCGATTTGGAGCTATTGTGGTGTTGCTGACAGAGGTGACAAAAGCTCGAGCTAGGGCAGGGCTTCTCAGCCTCTTCGATGTGGACGTTTGGGCCAGTAATTCTTTGTCGTGGAGGTCTGCCCTGTGCATTGTAGGATGTTTAGCAGCATCCCTGGCCTCTACTCACCATATCCCAGTAGTTCCACTTTTTCCTCCAAATTTTGACCATCAAAAACTTCTCTGGACAACGTCTCCAGACGTTGAGGGGAGGGGGAAAAATCTGCCCCAGAAGAGAACCCCTGGACTAGGGAGTAGCAGGGAAATGAGGACAGCACGATTGGAGGAGGTCATCAAGAAGTACATGGACTTTTTCACTCTGTGGAATTGCACCCGTACTTATGGTTGAGCAACCGTCCAGGAGGAGAAAACAACAGGTGGTTGATGTATAAAAATATTGAAGATAAAAGCATCTATTCCAAGAGCAGATTATAACTAGACTGTATCATTTTAAATGCATTTTTTTCTCTTCTATTTAAGAATGCCAAATAAAATGACATAATTTCTTCTATATTTGGTAATTCCTTTACCAAGTGGCTGAATTGTTTGTAGTGGTTAATGTCTGTGTGATGATGAACGAAATCTTCCTTTAAAATGTGGTAAGTATTGTATGATTTGCTTCATTTTGCATTAATCATGGTTTGGACTCTTCAGAATGATGCATTGGAGCTATGCAACAGGATAAGCAATGCCATTGACCGCGTGGACCACATGTTCACATCAGAATTTGATGCTGAGGTTGATGAATCTGAATCTGTCACCTTGCAACAGTACTACCGAGAAGCAATGATTCAGGGGTACAATTTTGGATTTGAGGTAGGTTCAAAATAAGAGGAAACACGGTACAATTTAGTAATTGCTTGATAACTTACAGAAAGTTTTTGGAACCTTTTACAGTAAATCTGATATTGTAATCATAGCTTAATCAAGAATATCATCTTATATCACTGCTGTATATCAGAGATGTTAGTTTACTTTTAAACTGTTAGGTAATTGTCCAACTTTTATTTTGTGCTAACAGCCATCTACTTACATTTTAAAACTTTAAAGAGATGTTTTATATCATAAAAGCACATTCTTAATTTAAACTCAGGAGTAAAACATATATGAAACTGCATTTTGAAACACTGTACTTTCCATAATTCTTCATACTATTCAAAATATAGAAATTTTAATTGGATTTCACTTTTTGTTTTTAGAAAACATTTTAGACATGGCATTATAGTGTGTGATGTTATTTAATGATCATTTCCTTAATGTTGATATACATGAAATCTTCTTACAGTATCATAAAGAAGTTGTTCGTTTGATGTCTGGGGAGTTTAGACAGAAGATAGGAGACAAATATATAAGCTTTGCCCGGAAGTGGATGAATTATGTCCTGACTAAATGTGAGAGTGGTAGAGGTACAAGACCCAGGTAATGACCAAGTAGGATGTTTCTGAAATGCGTCATGTGGGCTTGGTGGTATTTGTTCGTGTATGTTCTGTGGGATTCTTTTTGAGCAGACGACACAGAAGGGAACACTCTAAACTCTTCGGTGATCAGGTTTTTTTTAATGGAAAAATATGTAGAGAAAACTGCGTAACTCTTGGGAAAAAAATTTTTTTTAAATTTGTTCCAAATTTGAGTTACCTTTAAGGGAACTCATGTTCTCCTTTGACAAGTCTTCCTGATGACTAATGTATTTTCCTCCCTCATGAAATTTATTCATTAAGAAACCATTTTGGAATTTGCAGGGGTGAAATGGGTGAATCATCTGTGAGGCTCAATAGTAGCTCCACTAAAGTAAACATAGTTATTAAAGTGTCATGACTGTGTGAGAAATAGCTGAGTGTTCTGTAATTTGTAATGGAGGGATAGCATGGGGCACTTTCTTAAAGTCATTAAGCAATTTCTCCAAGTTAGAGAAAACACATTTGCTGCATCTGAGATTCAAAGTAGGAACTTTGTGTTACAAAACTCATAAATACTTGTTGAATTACAAATAAATAATTGTTGAATTACAGATGGCACCTATCATGTCTAAAATCCTCTTCCATGCTTCCCATTGGTTTCAAAACAAAATTAAATTTTAAAAAATTATTCTCCTTTCCAAAAGGTCACACTGTAAACTTACTGAACCCAAGCAAAAAAAAGTGTTTTGTCCTAAATAGTAATTATAATTATGTTACTTTTCAGTATTGTACAGTCTAAAACTGCTACAGCATTTTCTTGGTTGTTATGTGATTACCGAACTTTTTCATGTACCAGGTGGGCGACTCAAGGATTTGATTTTCTACAAGCAATTGAACCTGCCTTTATTTCAGCTTTACCAGAAGATGACTTCTTGGTATGGATTATTCTAAAGTTTTTTTCATTATAAAATAAGCCAGTCACTCCTTATTTTCTGGTTGTATATGTTTTATATGTAATAGTGGTTTTTTTCATGTATTGATAATGCTGAGATATTAATCTCAGCATATCATGTAATGATAATACTGAGAAATTAAAGTACTCCTCATAGCAGAGTAAGATTTTTTTTCTTTTTGTAACAATTAGTGTTCAACTAAGTCAATGTCTGGTTTGTAAACCCTGGCCCTTCTAAAATATTTGTGAGATTTATATTTTTACTGCCATCATAGCTGCTGCTTTGGGGCAGAACAAGGATTAGCTCTTTTACCTCAGTGTGCATTATTTTGAGAGCATCATGCTCGTGTTAAATATTATCACTGTTAGTCTGATAAGTGTCATCAGATTAGCATGATATTGCTCAAAGTGTGAATTCATTTATTTTATTCTCCCGGTAGTAGAGACGATTACATGAAAAGTTCTTTGCTTGTAAACGTTATTGTGTTATGGGAAATTGACAGCTAATTTGCTTTTACTTATAAAAATGAAATACACTGTATTATTTTAAATTACATACAATTTGTGTTTATACCTATTTTAAACTAACTGAAAATATTTTGGGTAGCATGTTTTTAAAAATATACTGAAAATTAATTTGTGCTACTTACATAATTAAGAAAGTATGCATGTTTTCTCTTTACCTTTCCCATTTTCTTTTGGTTTCTAGAGTTTACAAGCCTTGATGAATGAATGCATTGGCCATGTCATAGGAAAACCACACAGTCCTGTTACAGGTTTGTACCTTGGTAAGACAGCCGTTAACAGCATTTCTTCTGGAACATAATGATTTGAGCGGACAAATCCTCTTGTAATTGCAGTCATTTAAAATGGTATAAGAGGTGTTTTAACAGTATTCAGGAAAACGACAATGAGAGGGACAGAAATGAGGTGTGTAGATAGAGAACTCCACAGCAACCTTTCTAAATCTGACACGAAGATTAAAACGTCAGCCGTAAGCTATTCCATACTAGCCAGCAGTATTCAATTATACATTTTTTTCTATACCAATACTACCATTCTTTTTTCCCCCTTACCATCTTTTCTGATGGGGAGGAAAGACTGGAAGAGGGCGTTGTCTGCCAAGCAACAGGAACTGCCCCTGCTGCAGGTGGCTGCAGATCACTTCCCTGTCCCCCGTTCCTCACCTTTGAGGAGAGCAGTGTCCATTTCTCCACAGCTTTCCCAAGTACCCATCTTCCCACCAGCTGTAGTAAATTCTGATTTGGTTTTACTGTTTAAAAAATCAAGTTAAGTTATGCTGCTATATATATTACTTCAATTACAATTTTTGGTTACAGTTTATGTACAATTTAACAGTCACAATGAATGATTAACACTTTTATAGTATATGTTGAAATGTTGAAAACAAAATATGTCAAAAAAAGCTGTGTCTTATGCCGTTCTTGAGATAGTTTGTAAATAAAACAAAACTGTATTTGTAAGTAATAAACACCCAAGAAAGAAAACTTAGAAATTTTATGCAATTTAAATTACACAAAATATAATTCATAAATGGTAAATTTATTGAACACTAACTGTATTTCATATAGGGTACTTGCTAGCTGCAGAAAATTCAGTAGAATGGGTTTTAATTGTTGGTTTTTTAATCTTCAGTTTATACCTCTTTTTCTCCCAAGGTTGTTGTGAAAATGAAAGTTAACATTTGTAAGACTATTTGAGCATTTTATATAAAGCATGCTATTGTCTTATCAGGTTATTGCTTAAGCTGTGAATAATTTTGATTTTCTGATATCCGAAAACACTTCTCTAAGAACACATGATCGATAATTCAGTAAGAATTACTTTAAAATATTTTATTAGATAAGGAATCATTTTCATTGTGGAAAAATTACAACATAGAAAAAGTATCTAGAAAAATATGGAAGATGTTCATGTAGAAAATTTATCAATGTAGAAAAAGATTACAAAAGACAAAATAAAAATGACTCATACTTCCTGAATCCAAAGGTAGTCCCGGGTAACATCTGAGTCGCTCATCTTTCAATATGCCTGCCACTCCAAACTGCAGTGGGACAGTTAATTAATAGTGCTCTCTGGAGACTCACATGGTCCTTTGTCCTCTCAGTCACTATGGGTTAGGGAACTGAACTGTCGGGGGCCTGGACAGCAATTGACCTGGGGCTGCTCATTTTACATCATTGAGCCTCTCTTTTTAATGAATGAAACTGGATGCTAATGAGGATTAAATAAGTGATAACATTGTGTAAATTCTAGTGTTCCGTAAGCAACAGGGGTCATCATTTGGTTTTGTGTTCTTTTCTTACAAAAGAAATGAATGAAAATGAGAGCACATCAACTGTCATTTTGTTGTTATTGTTGCTTACTTTCTTCCTTTCCCTCTGTTGTAAGCACATAACAACAACCTGGTATGTAAGCTTCCATATTTTCTATAGATTCATATAGTCACACAAATGCATTCTCCCTGTACCTTTCTCTGTGCCCATTTCATCACACAGTCATATATAGGGTGGTTCGTTTACAATTGGAGAAATGTCTCCAAGTCAGCAGGTATTGATCTCACTTGTTCTTTTCATTGGCCACACTGTGGCCGTCATGAATGTACTGTAATTCTTTCTACCATTTTTTGATGGGCTTTTGTTTTGGCTGTGAAAAGCATCTCTATAATCAGTGTTTACCAGTAGTGAAATTTGAACATCCATTTTGCTTATTAGCTATTTGAATTTTCTTTCCAATGAAGTGGAAAGTTTTGCAGTGTTACATATACCTACTATTAAAATAATTGTTTTGTTTCATGCAAAACATGTGCACATGGTTTTTTAAACAGAATGTCTTTATTTGTAGGAAAATTTTTACTAATTTTTGACTAGTTCCCAGTATCTTTGCTTAATTAAAGACTCACCAAATCTTTTGTTTTTTTTTTTTAACCTTTGTTACTATTGAATTTCTTCCATAACTATTGAATTTCTTCCATTTGCCATTGTAATAGCTAGGATAATGAATCAGAGACACAAATTGCCTGAGGGTTTTTTGTTAACAATCCCTTAAGTTTTGTTTTGTAAGTTCTGTAAGGGAACTTCAGATCTCTCCATTTTTACTACTTCTGTCTCTCTTGTTTCCCCTTATTAATAGGCAACAAAATCATGAAGAAACAGGATTTCCATTTAGGATAAAACCTATTTGGGATAAAACATATATAAACTAAAATTATTAACATGAAGAGAAAATATGACATTAAAAAAATACTAAGGAGGGTTAAAACAGAGTGTTAAAAGTGAAGAAGAGAAAAGCATGTTACGGAGAGTAGGCAAAATATGACGCATGTCCACTAATATTGACATCTAGTTATTGGGAAAGTGGAATTATCAGCATATTTGTAATCACTAGGTAAGATCTCTAAGTTTTATCTAGTTTTAAATTTTTATTTTAAATTTTATTCATATTTACCTATTACCAGAATAAAAGAAAAAGAGAAGAAAACATGCTCTTGAAAAAAATGACTCAGTTAAATCTACCTGATCTGGTTTAAAGGAACTGAATAAAACTCCATGCACTCAGGAAAATGACAGTGACCTCAAAGGCAGGACCTCTTGAAATGTCGCCAGTGACCACAATCTTTTTAACGTGTAGACAACATAAAGAACTCCTTTTTATTAGGGAGATACCACATTTTCACGTATCTCTAAAATGGGTTAAATCATTTGTTTAGCTTACATTATGTATGTTTTACTCCAGGATTTTTAAAAATGTTTTTTGATGGAGAAAACTGTTAATATATAATAGGGCTTTACTGACTTTTAAAAAGTGACATTTTCCATAATATTTGTATATGTAATATTATTTTTTACTTATATAAATGGACTTACCTTGGTCATTGGCCAGAATAAGTGACATTCTATTTTCCATTTGACTGTTTGGTTTGATGATTTTCTGTGGACCATATTAACAAGTTGCATTTGTTGCCATTTTTGCTGGCAGCCATTCATCGGAACAGCCCCCGTCCTATGAAGGTACCTCGATGCCATAGTGACCCTCCTAACCCACACCTCATTATCCCCACTCCAGAGGGATTCAGGTATTTGGTGCTTATCTAGTCATTTGCTTTACAGAGTGCCCTCCGATATGCATGCTCATACTTTTGAAACTACTAGATGCTTGCTCTGAGAGCTAAATACCTTTTCTGCATTGTTCGTACGTAAAAGCTCTTACTTGCATTATCTTGAAGCCTTTAGTCGCAAAAGAAAAAGACATGCAAATTTAAAACAGACCTGTGCCTTTCAAGATAACTTCGTTTCTCAGCTTATTTATAACCTCAAGCTACTACATGCTTTCTGGCTGTGGAGTCATTTTTTCCTTTCCTGCCTTTGAAAAATAACCTTCGGAAAACAAATTTGAATATGGATAGTGTAGTCAACATTTGAAAACATACTAAATATCACTAAAAGTGGAGAAAAACTGGAATGAGCCTTCCAGATTCAATTTTTATCTGCATATGTAATTACAAAGCAACTTAAACACTAAGTGAATTCAGAAACTATAGTACATTCACGATAACTGCCTTGAATGTGGTGGCATTTCTGCATCTTGAGGTAGTGAGCACCTTCTCTCGCCTGTATAATCACTTTTTAAAAGTTTAATTTTATTTGACAATATTTGCTAGATAAGGACCACAGTTATTTTTTTTTAAAGCTTTGAGGGGACCGGGGTGCAGTGACTCATGCCTGTAATTCCAGCACTTTAGGAGGACGAGGCGGGAGGATCACTTGAGCCCAGGAGACCAGCCTGGGCAACGTAGCAAAACATCGTCTCTACAAAAAATACAACAAAGATAATAGCTGGGTATGGTGGCCGTGCCTGTAGTCCCAGCTACTCAGGAGGCTGAGGCAAGGAGGATCACTTGAGCCCAGGAGGTCAAGGCTGCAGTGAGCTATGATTGCGCCACTGCACTCCAGCCTGGACAACAGGGTGCGATGCTGTCTCAAAAAAAAGAACAGCTTTGAAGTTAGGTTTTTTCTTTTTTACACCTAGACTCAAATCTCAAAGAACAATTTGCATTTTATATTTTTAAATATATTTCACCCCCTTGCCATATTTTATTTTTAATTGAAAACAATTTTCAAGTCCGTTCCCTCTTCTCACATGTGTTCCTGAAGCTTTTCTTCTTGTCTTAGCACTCGGAGCATGCCTTCCGACGCGCGGAGCCATGGCAGCCCTGCTGCTGCTGCTGCTGCTGTTGCTGCCAGTCGGCCCAGCCCCTCTGGTGGTGACTCTGTGCTGCCCAAATCCATCAGCAGTGCCCATGATACCAGGTAGTCTCACCCCACCAGTGTCCCGTACCCTCACCACCCCTTACATGCGCTTACACAGCAACCATAGTGTTAGGGTGTGTGCCGGCTGTGGTTGGGCTTCTTTGCTGTGGCGTGTGAGTGATGCTCTAGGGCCTTCCGCAGGTTGTCACGGCCCAGAGGCTCTGGCACTGACCAACACGAATAGATAACTGTCTGATGTCAGTATTTCTTTGGAGCTGATATTAGCCAAAATGACTAAAGACTTTGCGAAGAATAACTTGATGGAGTATCATAGGAAAGGACTGGTCCACAACAGAAGGGGACATGAGCATTTTGCCTCACAGAGCCTGGAGTCACGAGGTGGTTAAAAGATGGCATCTAGTTAATGATCTGATGTGGTAACATTTTATTTTTTGGGAAGATCAGTTTTCTAGCCAAATACTCTATTTTAAATAATTGTTGATTAGAAGTAGTTTATAGAAGTGGAAAAATGAGTTCATGGGGTTTGTATGTCATATGGAGAATAGATCAGTACTTGAGAGAACTCTCAGACAACTTGGCAAGCCCCAGAACAATTAAGTCTCGCATTGTCTTTTGTGTAAGTAAGGAGGGTCTTGTAGGTTTTCCCATTCTGGTTATATTTTGGCAGAGGATTTCATCATGTTCTCCTATCCTAAGTGGAGGAAGAGCTGTTGTTCTCTCTCAATTTCACACTTGTACCTAAGTAGGAGGAACGCTGTCAGTATTCCCATCTTCCAATGCAAGTCAAACCAAACTATTTAGGTTGGGGGTATGTGATCTAAAAAGATCAACTTCTGATAGAACCCAGGGCTCTGTGTTCAGCCCCGAGGAGAAAATAATAGAGTTAACAGGAAGATGATGCCTGGCTTTAGATTTTAAAACAGACTAAAATGTTTTTACACTTACTTTAATAATAGTCTAAAATTTCTACAAATATTTGCAGTCTTTTCACTCATTAAAATAATTAATACTTCTAAATTTTAGTAAGAAATGTCTATAACCTAAAAAATATCAAAGCATTTTACAGCTTAAGCAGTCAACTAAAAAAATTAACAACATTGAACAAATTCCCATTTAGCTTCCTAGTTTTTACGTTTAGAGCTTTTCATGGCAAATATCTTCATATATGCTTTTATATCCCTGTGAGGGCTGCCAAAACTGTCTTCTTTATTCATGCAGTACAGACTGAAGAGAAGTGATTTGGCCTAAAACACAGTCATAATTGAGGAGGGCATTGGCCACCCTGTGCCCCCTGCATCGCACACCTGCTGCGTCCACGTTCACATGAGACTGCTCCTGAACTGGACAATAGGGAGTGACCTCCCTCTTTTTGAAGGTTGATGCACTGTGTTTTAAGGCATTTGTAAGTTGGTAGTGTGGTACATTATGTGTATTTTAGTATAAGAGTTAAATACTACAGTTACCCTTTTCATGGAGTTTAGTCTTTGCAGAAGCAGTTTTTCAGCATTTCATCTTAAATGCTTATCAGTAGCATTTCATAAGTATTCATCTTAAGTTTGTACATACTTAGACAATCGTTGATGTTTAGAAATTTTAATAGTATCATAGTATGGTATCTTGAAGGACATTTTTTACTCAGGATTCCCGTTTACTTTATGACCGTCTGTGTGTGTGAGATGGTAGGTAGAGAAGAGCACAGCCACGTGAAGAGGTGTGGGGTGGGTACCAGACTCCCTCCTGCATTCAAGCCCTGCGTAAGCCTCAGTGCCTTCACAGTGAGCCTGGTTCATGGGCCCGTGAGTCACTGGTGGATTCGGCTCACTGCTCCCGAGGCAGACTTCACATACCCAAGGGCTTGTGTCTCAACACAGCTGTGGGTTTGTGAATGTGCCACGGGGAGGCAGAATGACACCAGTGTGTGCATCCCTGCCACAGCCATGGGGTGTAGCCCTTGCCCGTCTTACAGATACATCAAAGTTCAACTTCACTTGACCCTAGAGGTTTCAATAAGTATTTTTAATTGATTTTACTTGACCTAGGAAATATCTGTTCTGGGCTTAAGTTATCTTACCATCATTTGTAAAAACACTTTGCAGTGGTGCTCTTGCTGAGGCTTGCTCCTGCTGGCTCTCAAGAGCTGATGGCGAATGTTTGAGAAATTTTGCAAGTTGTTATACCACAGAAATTGGCAAACTCTACAACCCACCTCCCCATCCCCGACATCCCCCACCAGAGCTAGTCGTTCAACATTCCCCAATATGCCACTTCATGAGTATATGTTCTTGCTTTTTACCCGTGCAAAAATCTCTTAAGGACATGGAATTGGCTAGTCTCACTTGTGGGAAATCGGAAAAATTAGAAGTGTTTAGTGACTTCTTGGTCTCACCAGTGGTCTTTGTTGCTGCTTAGGAGTGGAATAGGCTTCCTCACTTCAACACCAGTGGTTTTCCCGTCAGATAGTGCCGAATTTTTTATGAACTATATGGCAGTAGAAATGTCCCCATCACTTCAGACTTAACAAGTGCTATACTAGATTTTTGAGGGCTTAGGGAAATACCAGAAAAAAATGCATATTTTATAATTTGTAAATGTCTGTGCAATAGATCATGTTGCCTTCAACCTATCAATGTATAATAAGAGCATAAATGCTACCATACTTCATTATACCATTCACTTAAAAATATATACTAAATGACTTTAATAAACTAATGCCATATTTATTTGAGGTTCTTTGATTATTCGAATTACAATTTTAACACATTCCCTATTTAGTTTTAATTTTTACTCTTTATGGGTTCATTCTGGTTGCTGAACATTTCACTTTATTCTGGAAAAGCACCTCATTAACTTTGTTCTTTAATATATTAAGCTTCCTGCTCTTTTGCACTTTTGCTTGGCTACTGCTTGAGAAACCTTTAGGTATTCCCTTCCATTTTCTTACTAAGAGATTTGGAATCTTTTGGACCATGAAATGATTTTAGTACTTTAAATGTAATTAGGTACATAAATATAATTTGATGGTAACTTTAAAGATCAGCAAGATTTGGTTAATAACGGTTTTATTCACCCTGGGCTTAAGTTATGGAGCTTTTCACACGTCAGTAACATTTCAATAGTGTTGTGTTTTTATTTCTGTTGTTAATATAAGACAAGGTTTTATGCAGGCAGGTGCTCTCAGGCTCAGGTGTTGGCTATGGAGAGATGAAAATGGAGCCCTCCTTCCAGACTCTAGAGCTCTAACAGACTCCAGAGGACGGTCTCCACAGCAGCGCTGTTCACTTAGGGGGCTGATTCTGGTGGGTCTGTCCTGTGCGTTTTCCGCTGCCCACTAGATGCCAGTAGCACCCTCCCAAAAGTGTCTAAGACATTGCTGGAGGCAGAGTTGTTCCTGGCAGGCAGAGTTGACCCCAGTTGAGAATTATTGCTCTAGAAAAATCTCGCAGATCTTTCATTTTAAGTTCTATTGAATTGATAGCTCAATTGTTAAAAATATTAAAACAGGGGTTCCAGCGTTCCTGAAAATGATCGATTGGCTTCCATAGCTGCTGAATTGCAGTTTAGGTCCCTGAGTCGTCACTCAAGCCCCACGGAGGAGCGAGATGGTGAGTGTTTTAAGGTGTTAGCTGCATTCACAACCAGTCTAATCATTTGTCTCAGTTCACCAGTTTCTGTTGTTAATGCCTTTATGAGGATTCCTTGAAGATTCCTTTTTTTGGTCCTTTCTAAAGGAATGAAGAGTAAGAAGCCCAGAGCTTTATGAGAAGACTTACTGCTGAGCACATTAGCCTTTTAATACAGATGCCTTTTTAGCTCTGTTAGCATTTTATAGGTCTACTTTTGTTGCTTTAAAAATATTATTATTCTAGATATTTTAACTGTTGAATACTTTTATTCATTTAAAAAATACAAAAGTGACACTGTGTTTGTTGATCGTATGTGAAAGTTTTATTTATAATGCAGCCCTCAGGAACCACATTGCTGCTTCCATTGGAGTAGGGCTGGGGCTCCTGAAGCCGACATCTTGAATGAAGTCCCTAAGGAATCCACTTTTTGCACAGTATTCTGTTGTCTGTTACTCGTGAAAAGATGAGTGTAGTTAAAATCCTGTAACCCCATTAACTTCTTAGTTGGTGCAATTTTTAGAATTGATTGCAAAGATAGTTTCTCACACCTACATCAAACACACTAAAAATTAATAACCAGAAAGGCGAACAGGTTGCTTTTAACCATTACCTTTCCTTTCAGTTGTTCTCAAATAAGCATATTTATTTCATAAATCTTAATTTGTATAAAAATAACTTCCTGCAGAACCAGCATATCCAAGAGGAGATTCAAGTGGGTCCACAAGAAGAAGTTGGGAACTTCGGACACTAATCAGCCAGAGTAAAGGTGAGAGAAAGAGTGTTGAAGTTAAAAAAAACAAAAACAAAAAAAACACGATTACACATAAGGGGAGCAGTTTCAGGTAAAACTTGATTTAGCTTCTGAATTATTAGGCCTCCTCCATTACTATTTTGTGATCTCACAGCTCTGACATCACTTTCTATCATGTACTGTGTTTGTGTACATTTCCTATTTCTAGTAACAAACTACATGCTCCTTTGGGTCTATAATATGTTTTACTCATCTTTATATTCTTAAAGCAACTTAGCATAATTTTTTGTCCATGGTAGGAGTATAATAAACATTTGTGAAATAACCATTCATAAATTAGACATTGAGGGAAAGAACTTATGAAGCAGGTGATTAATATTATCAAAAGAACAAATAGCAGAAAAATCATTGGTCTAGTATTTAATGATCTATAAAATGCTTTCATGTCTTTTTTTGCTCAACAATATTGAGCAATAGGCAAAATAGATGTTCTCTTTTTATAAATGATAGTTTCTAAGCAGCCCAATAATTTGGCCAAGGTAGTAAATGAGAGAGTGAGGACCAGAGGGCACTTCTCTCAAGTCCAGTGCACTCCATGGCAGCTTCCCTTTGAACTTTGTGTGACTGACCAGAAGAGTATTTGTCTTCCAAGGCCCAGAGATGTCTGGAAGGATTTTGTGGAGGGAGGAGACTGGGCTGCCCCTTTGAAGGGATGGCAGGTCTGCAGCAAGCCAGGAGGCAAGGAATAGAAGGAAGTGTGCACCTAGAGGCCTCGTGACTACAGGGGAGAGCCACTGGGCGCAGATGCCAATGCAGGAGAAACTGGAGAGTGAGGGGAGATCAGATCATGGACAGCCATCAGTGACTGCCTAAGTAATGAAGGCTTTGCCCAGAGGTGGTGGGCAGCCCCAGAGGCTCTTGAGCAGCTGGTGTGTTTGGGATGTGGGAGGCTGGGGATGAGTAAGACGCTGAGATAGTATAGTCTGCTAGCCAGAATTGAGGAGAAAGTGGGCAGATTGGTTAAAATGCCAGTGCAGAAATTCAGTATAAATAATACGATACTGGACTAACGTGGGATTTAAAAGAGGTAATGGCAGCAAGAAACAACTTTGGTGCAACCACTGACAAGCCTGGTGACAGAGTAGGTGTGTATCGAGGGTTCAAGTGGGGGAGTTTTCCTAGGCTTGAGCCGGGTGACAGGAAGACAGTTTCTTCAGTGGCTCACATGTAATCAGCAGTTCCCACGGATACCAGGTCTTTGCCATATTTTTCAAATCAAGTACTTTGTGGTCAAGTAAACTTGGGAACCACTTGGAATTATGTTTCTCTTGTGAGAGTTACAGTTCACATTGACATATTAAAGACCAAGGGCTGAGCACGGTGGTTCACGCCTGTAATCCCAGCACTTTGGAAGGCCGAGGCAGGAGGAGGATCACCTGAGGTCAGGAGTTCGAGACCAGCCTGACCAACATGGAGAAACCCCATCTCTACTAAAAATACAAAATTAGCCAGGCAAGATGGCACATACCTGTAATCCCAGCTACTCAGGAGGCTGAGGCAGAAGAATTGCTTGAACCCAGGAGGCGGAGGTTGCGGTGGGCTGAGATCGCGCCATCACACTCTAGCCTGGGCAACAAGAGCAAAACTCCGTTTCCAAAAAAAAAAAAAAAAAAAAAAAAAGCAGGCACAGTGGCTCACACCTGTAATCCCAGCACTTTGGGAGGCCAAGGCAGGTGGATCACAAGGTCAAGAGGTCGAAACCATCCTGGCCAATGTGGTGAAACCCCGTCTCTACTAAGAATACAAAATTAACTGGGCGTGGTGGTGCGCGCCTGTAGTCCCAGCTACTTGGGAGGCCGAGGCAGAAGAATCTCTTGAACCCAGGAGGCGGAGGTTGCAGTGAACCAAGATCGTGCCCCTGTACTCCAGCCTGGTGACAGAGGGAGACTCCATCTCAAAAAAAAAAAAAAAGGAATCTTGAGAAATTTTTTTTTAAGCGTTTCTCAGAAATATTTGTCAGTGGAGCCCACGGCCTCACTGCTGTCAAAATCTTGCCCTGTGCTGGGTAGATTTGCAGTGTTGTATATTGAGGTAAAGGAAACAAACTTGGATCCATATTTTAAATAAATGAGTGTAATAAGAAATTATAACTGGACCATTATAAATCTTTTAGAATTTCTCTTTTCAGATTAACCTTAGAGTCATCCCAGCCTTCAAGGATCTCTTCATCTGAGCCAGAAAACATAGGCTCTTGGGTAGCTAATTAGGATATGGTATGAAAAGTGTTGTCATAGAGAAGTGGACAAACCATGGTTGTCAATTTATGGGTTGTGAACCATTAGTGGGTTGTAAAATTTTAGTAGGAGTGATCAGCATTTTTTAAAAAAGAACAGGATGAAATCAGAATCACATGTAGTAAGGGTAATAGCTCACAGAACTGTTAAATGTGTGAAAGGTATTTCTTAGTATGAGTCATGATAAAACAAGTTGGAGAAATAGAGATAAATTGCCTGATGGGAAAATGAGGAATAATGGCAATAGCTAATATTTATTGAGTTTTACTGTGTTCTAGCCTCTGGGCTAAATGCTTTACAGGTATTATTTCATGAAATCCTCACAGTAGGTCTGTGAGATAGGTATTTTTATCTTTATTTTACAGATTAGGTTTTTAATGTGTGAGGAAGTTAATTACCTTGCCCATTGTCAAACACCTAGAAAATGGCGAGGCCAGCATTTTATCCCAGGCATTTTGATTCTAGAGCCCTTTTTCTGTACTCTTCCCAGAGAAGGGAAAATCCTTCTCATCAGAGATGGCTTCCTAGAAGAGGTGTGGCATTTCAGCTGCACTGTGTGAGTAAGATTCACTCAACAGATACTCAGGTATGAAGAAGATACTTTAGGCAGAGGGAAAGGTGTAAAAGTAATGGAAGTGAAAAGTAAAGTAGTTTGGTGTGTTCTGTAAGAGTCTTTCAGTTTGGCTAGTGTGAAAACATAGAAAAGACAAAGTGGGTCCAAATTCTGCAGGGGTTTGGATATTTGGTTAGTAGGTAGTGGAGAACCATGAATTAAGTTTTTTGGTTTTTTGTTTTTTTTTTTGAGACCTGGTCTTACTCTGTCACCCATGCTGGAGTGCAGTGGTGCAATCTTGACTCACTGCAACCTCTACCTCCCGGGCACAAGGGATCCTCCCACCTCAGCCTCCCAAGTAGCTGGGACTACAGGCACACACCACCACACCTGGCTAACTTTTGTATTTTTTTGTAGAGATGGGGTTTTGCCATTTTGCCCAGTCTGGTCTTGAACTCCTAGGCTCAAGCGATCTGCCCACCTCACCTCCCAAAGTGCTGGGATTACAAGAATGAGTCACTGCTCCAGGCCTCCTGAATTAAATTTATGTAGGACAGTAACATGATCACATTTTATGTTTTAATAATATGGCAAACAAGAGTGTGGAATGGAGAGAGGAGAAACTAGAGACATGTATATTACTGCAAGATTTTAGCCAACGTTCTTGGGAAAGGAAATCATTTTTGTGTGACTAGCTTATATTTTATGTGTGTACTGTATAAGGGGTGGCATATGCTGGAATGAGTAGCGTTTGAAGAACTTTAATTCACCTGCTGTTTATCTGAATAGATAATAAGCTTTGCTGTAATGGAGTGCTAATATATATTGCTCTATTTTTATTGGTTTGTCTTTTGGAAACTGACTTGATAACAGTGATTGGGACTAATGAGGTTTTGGTTCTGTCTGCAGATACTGCTTCTAAACTAGGACCCATAGAAGCTATCCAGAAGTCAGTCCGATTGTTTGAAGAAAAGAGGTACCGAGAAATGAGGAGAAAGAATATCATTGGTCAAGTTTGTGATACGCCTAAGTCCTATGATAATGTTATGCATGTTGGCTTGAGGAAGGTGACCTTCAAATGGCAAAGAGGAAACAAAATTGGTAAGGAAATTAAGGAGCATGATGTCAAGATAGTCCCTGTTAGAAGTAGCAATAGTTACACTTCTTTAGGTTGAATCCTATAGAGTTGGCCCTTTTTTCTTGTAGACATAGCAAGTATGCATTGTTATCTTTTTGCAAAGTGGTCTGGATTTTTTTTGGTTGTTTAATTTGTAAAATGTATTCTAAGAGCAATACAAAATGAGATTTTAGAATGAGAAAGAGATTTCTAAATGATTCATTGCATTGGATTGTTTTGCTTAATAACCCTGGAATTTGCCAGTGGAGAGGTACCAAAATTTGACCCATTCGTTCTAGTTTCTCTCTCTCTCTCTACACACACACACACACACACACACACACACACACACACGGAGAACATGATTTGAAGAGAGACTGGATACAAATGAGGGCAAGACAGTCTTCTTTTCTAAAACATTGCCTCATTAATTAATTAATTTCCAGGTGGAATTGCTTCATGTAAAATAGTCGTAAATTATGTGAGGGAAGAAGTCTTGTGTTTCAGATCCTTTCCCCACTTAAATATATTTATCTGTCACACATCTAGGTCTGAAGGGGGCGAACACAGTTGTATGAATAATATGGGACTTTGTCAGCCTGAGGAAACCTGATGTTTCCTTGGAGCTATCAAGGAGGGCAAAAACCACTGAAAACAATCAAGTACTTTATAAATTGGATTAATTATTGTTATCAGTCTTGTCCAGGCACATATCCTCTTGCTTTAATGTCCCAGAAGGTATGTTAGGGGAATGTTTGCTCCCACACACTCCTGGACATGTGCCAGTGAGGTAGACAGTGGTCAGGCTTAGTCCTGGCTTTTTTCTGCTGCTCCCAGCCCCAGCCAAGATCTCCTTGAGGGGTGTGAGGGCTCAGAGGTGTGCACCAAGGCTGCTTTTATTGGTCATTTTCATGCTTCTCCTGGAATTTACCAAAGTCAGTTCTGCTCTATTTAAAGATACTTGTAGGTAAGACATATTAAAGAGATTGCCTAAAACTTTAGTTATCAGGGAACATTTAGAAAAATTTTGGATCTTGCAATAGTAAACTGCAGTAAACATAATTATAGATATATAAATATACGTCCAAAATAATTGGACAGTATTATTACAAGTTTAAGGAATGTAAGACAGCCCCCTGCAGTGGCTGGAAGTGCAGCTTGTTTGCATTGTTCACAGGAGAAGGCCAGTATGGGAAGGTGTACACCTGCATCAGCGTCGACACCGGGGAGCTGATGGCCATGAAAGAGGTGAGTCACCTGGCTCCCTGGGGCCTTTGGGCCTGGCGGCTCTGGGTGATAGAAATTCCGTATAGACGCTGGTCGTGATTCAGTTCTCTGTGCATAGAGCTGTCTTCAGCACCAGCACTGCGACAGTCAGGACCAACCAGGCAGATGCACTGAGATAACACACACAGACAGTGAAGGGGCTTACGATTCCAGAGAGGATAATAAGTCACAGACAGTTCTAACAGCACAGGTGTGAGAAGGGCCTATGAGGGTGGCAGAGCTAAGTCTGATGAAGGCTTAGAGGAGAGGATTAACAGTAGTGTCTTATGGGGACACATTGGGGGAGAAGATAACATTTATGATAAGCTTCAGAAACAAGTGGCATTGAAACCGCTGGAGGTAGGATGGGGAAAGGGCCAGGGAACCTGAAGTAGAAACAGGACTCACTGCTGTCTGTGGAGACATCCGGTTTGACGTGGAAGGAGGAGAGGAGTGGAGAGGGGAGGCTCCAGCGTCTTGCACTTGCCGTGGAGCCGCTTCCTCCTCCACATGGCGCTTCTCACTCCCTCTCGGAGCAGGGCCTCTTCCTCCTCTGTGCCCGGGACCTACCCGCACTTCTATGACTTCACTCTAGCTTGGCTAAAAACTTCCTTTTTACTTAATTTTTTGTTGTTTTTAATTGACAAATCATGATTACATATATTTATGGGGTGCAAAATGATGTTTCAGTGTATGTATAATGTAGAGTGATTAAATCAAGCCAGTTAACATTTTTGTCACCTCACTTTACAGATTCGATTTCAACCTAATGACCATAAGACTATCAAGGAAACTGCAGACGAATTGAAAATATTCGAAGGCATCAAACACCCCAATCTGGTTCGGTATTTTGGTGTGGAGCTCCATAGAGTAAGCCGACCCTAATGCCACTCTTTGTGTGAGGAATCAGTGAGGGCACAGAATGGAGTCCTGTTCTACATCACAGGTCTTCTCATTTCAGAGCACAGTAACTTTGCCTAATTCTCAGGAAATCTCCATGAGTTACATCATTTCTGCCTTCTCTCTGAAACTAGAGGAGTTCCTCCTAAAATGTAAGTTGTAGACTGTAGTCATCAACCCGACATCATAAAGCACTGAAACCCATCCTGCCATTCAGAAGATTCTTCTAAAACGCCCCTTACACCACTTCTTGTGACTTTTTTCCCATTTTTTTGCTGAACCACTGTTGAGTACACTGTTAAGTAATACTGGTTTTTTTCTTGTATGTATTTAGGGAGCCATTGTGAAATGAGAGAAAATTCAAACCTCAAATTGAGTTTCCCCCTTGTGTTTAGAAATAAACACGTCGAGGGAAAGAGGATAACTTGGAGCATCGTGGTGTAGAGCATGAGCTTCCAGGGGAAGTTGGAAATGGATCATTTTTAATGTTTTTACAAATTATGTTTAAAAAGGATGTGTTTCAGTACTTAATAATGTATTTGTAGGGACAGCCCTGTTGGTCCCTGTCTGAGATTATATAGCAGACTTAATTTCAGAGGATAATAGAAATTGATCCCCTGTGATTTGGAGATGTTCTTATCCCCAAGAGCTGTATAATTCCAGACAGAGGAGGCAGGCAGACACCTCTATAGAGGACTTAGAAACGACTGTTGTGAGACACATTCAGTGCTCAGGATGGCAAGTGTAGTATACCGTTAGAAAGAACATTCCTTTGGGGTGTGGCCTAGGAAGTTTTCCAGATTTTTCACTAGCGTACATGTAAGGAAAACCGTAAACACAGAGCTGCCCTTTATTCCTCCCACAGGAAGAAATGTACATCTTCATGGAGTACTGCGATGAGGGGACTTTAGAAGAGGTGTCAAGGCTGGGACTTCAGGAACATGTGATTAGGCTGTATTCAAAGCAGATCACCATTGCGATCAACGTCCTCCATGAGCATGGCATAGTCCACCGTGACATTAAAGGTAATCCCACACCCGCCTGGCTGCTGTGGGCCAGAGCCACTGGTACCCAGCCCGTGGGACGTGCTCTGAAGACACTCATCCCATTCCCACATATGATTTCTCTAGATGGAAATACCTTTCATTGAAATATGCCTCTATGAGGATCCTGTATTCAGAAACAAGGTAGAACTCATGTCTCTCTACCCAGGAGTCCGCTCTTTCTGTTCAACACTGCTTTTAGAGAAATCTGTTTTCCCAAAATGAAGTTTGCTATTTTTATAAGCTGATTTGGCATAGCCCGTGTACTTACCAGACATTCGTGATCAAAGCAACCTTTTTTTTCTCTCGTGTCAGGATTCTTGTCTATTTATATATGAAAATCATGAATATGTAAACCGACAGTAAATCAGATCAGAAGTGCACATATAAATTTGAGGCTACGTTTTTGAGACAAGAATGGGGTTTGTTTACACAAACCTTGAAATTGAGTTCTGCTGAAGGTTATTTTGGCCATGCTGATGGATTAAAAGTGCTTTTCTCATAGCACGAGGGGAATAGCTGGGCTTCTGTCTCAGAACGGTCACCGTGGCATTTGCCTTAACCACGCCATGCCCCTGACCTTTGTATTTGCAAGTCTTGAGGATAATTAAAATGGGGAAGTATTTTTGTGCCTAATTGGCCCTAGGCTGAAGAGTTTCCTTCTGTCCTGTAGTCTGAGGCTAACCTAAACACATTAACTTAGGAACCGACCTGACTTCTGACCAGGGACAAGACCCAGTGTGGGAGGTTATTTTGGATTACACCAGTCTGCTTTGGTCTGGGTGTAAGCATTGTTCGTGCTCTGTAATGTGGCTCACCGTGAATCACCCAGCATACACCGGTCTCATTGGCTGCCTGCCTGTCCGCTACCTTGCTTGGGTGTCTGGGGTCATCCTGATGTTGGCTTAACTGGCTCTGTACCAGGCCGTAGCACTGCCTATTTCTAATCGTTCTGCCACAGACACCATCCTCAGTCTCTGTCCACTGTCACAAAATGGTGTTTGCACGTTTGTTCCGTGGCAGGAAGAGACTCCCTTAGAATCTGAAGCAGGTCAGCTCACTGGTGTCTCATCCAGTGCTTTCTAGTTCAGCATGGCTAAGAAGGTACAGATGTACAGTCGCTCGAGAAGATCAAGCTGCCCCTCGTAGTCAATTGTGGGGAGCATCAACTCTAGGAGCACTGAGTTATGAGGATTCGCTGTTGACCTCAGCTCATCAGATGGCTGCTTGTCTAACTCCATTGGCTCTGTGTTGTTGCTTTTCGAAGGAGGTACCATAGAACACAATGCCAGAGATGTGTGACTTAGTTGGAGCAATAATATCTTGCAGCCTAGAGCAAAAGGCCAAGCTGTCCTGAGAGATGAACAGTATTCCCAAATTCTAACTAGACTACAAGTTAAGCATATATGTTGCTTGTAGGAATATTTGAAAATTGCAGAACAGTTTTCAGTCACGTCATATAAATGCAAGGGCCTCAGCTGGGACTCTGAAGAACTGCAGTGCGTGTGCAGCTCTCATCTACATGTCGCTTCCCGTTTCAGACGCTGCTGATTGTACACATCTCTCATTCTCCAGACTGCCACCACAACAAGCACTTGTGTTTTGTATGCAATTTCTTTTTAAGTATCTCTGTGGGTTATTAATGTTAGAATGTATGCATGTATTTCAGTTCAGAATTTATTGGTCAAGGCTACCTGCACTGGTGTTAAAATTTTGTTGCTTTTTATTAAAATTTGTGAATAAGGCTTACAAATCTTCCTATGATTACACTTTGTAAGTCAAGTTTCATAAGCCTTTCGATTGTTTAGCTTGTGAATGAAGTTCCTGGTCGTTTAGATTACCAAGTAACCTTGCCCACAGTGTGTTTCAGAGGCTGCGTAACAACTGCTTCTTTCTTTTTAGGTGCCAATATCTTCCTTACCTCATCTGGATTAATCAAACTGGGAGATTTTGGATGTTCAGTAAAGCTCAAAAACAATGCCCAGACCATGCCTGGTGAAGTGAACAGCACCCTGGGGACAGCAGGTAGGGACCAGCCTGGTTGTTCTTTGCACTCTGACTTCATGCAGCCTGCTTGGGGCCTGCATGTTCCCTTCACCTTTGTTTGTCAGTAGAGATGGGAGAGCAGGTAAAGGTTTTCAGTCATGAGAAGGACCGCTTCCTCACACACTTGGGCTCCCATGCAAGAGCAGCTGTCACATTGGTGAATTAAATGACTCCTTTTAGGTTACAGGAGAGAGGAAAGCCTCTTTTTCTTACCAGAACAACTCTTCGGTTGTTTGCATTGTTTTTCTTAAAACTTAAAAAATGTAGACATTGTTTGTGCTCTGTAATGTGGCTCACCCCGAATCACTCAGCATACACCAGTCTCGTTGGCTACCTGCCTGTCCACTACCTTGTCTAAACAACACTATGATTAAATGGTAATAATTCGTTTTCATCACTTAGTGCCATGAAATTTTGCCTCCTCCTTTGCAGGTTAAATTTTCTATTTTCATTGTGAATACAATTAATTTGAAAATGTGTACATTCAAAAATTGTCTTTTAAAAGAGAATTTGTCACCTAAAAAGTTTGTTCAACAAGTTGACTTGAACTGTCTGTAAATTTTTGATATTTCCCATTACCTAATGCAGGAAGATAATATTGTACAATATTAATTTATTGCTTGGCTCTATTAATACATGTTGATGTGTTTATAACCCATTACTCTCAACATATCTGTGACTTTTAAAGCATACATGGCACCTGAAGTCATCACTCGTGCCAAAGGAGAGGGCCATGGGCGTGCGGCCGACATCTGGAGTCTGGGGTGTGTTGTCATAGAGATGGTGACTGGCAAGGTAAGCGGAGCCCCCACACCTGGTGGAGCAACTTCAGAAGGGCACTGTGCATTAACAGAACAGTAGTTATGGATTGATTATTTATTACAAACACTGTGGACACTAAATAGCGAACGATATTAGATACAAAAATCTGATCCATCAAAAGATTAAGACAAATGACAAACCAGGAAACAAATATTTGTAAGATATCTGCCACAGAGAACTGTTATGAGTGAATTTAAGAAGCATAAACCTCTAATTAAAACACAGGGAAGCAAGCAGTTACAAAAAGCAACATTAAGTTGGAAACGTGTCCACACAAAAACCCGCACATGAATGTTTACAGCAGCTTTATTCATAATTACCAAAACTTGGAAGCAACCAACATGTTCTTCAGTAGATTATTCATACAAAGGAGTATACTGAGCTTTAGATAAAAAGAAACACCCTGTCGAGCCACAGAAAGACATGGAGGAACCTTAAATGCATGTGGCTAAGTGATGAAAGATGCCAGTCTAAAAAGCCTGCACACTGAGCGATTCCATTTAACGACATTGGGGAAGAGGCAAAACCACAGGGACAGTAGAAAGATGAGTGGTTGCCAGGGACCTGGGGGAACAGAGAGACGAATAAGTGGAGTACACAGAATTTTTAGGGGAGTAAACCTACTCTGTAGGATACACTGATGATAGATACATGTTAGTATGTGTATGTCCAAACCCATAGAATGTGCAACAGAGTGAACCCTGATGTAAACTATGGACTTCAGTTAACAGTAGTGCATTGACATTGGTTCATCAGTTCTAAAAAATGGAGCACACTAACGCGAACTACACATAGTAGAGGAAACTGTGGGACAGGGAGGGGGATATGGGAACTCTCTGTACCTTCCAGTTAATTTTTCTATAAACCCAAAACTGCTCTAAAAAGATTGTCTGTTAACAAAAGAAAACATGAAAAGATGACAGCCTCATTAACCAGAATTATATATTTAAATTGAAATCATTTTTTTTTTACTTAGCATATGAGTGACTTTTTTTTTTTTTTTTTTTTTTTTTTTGAGATGGAGTCTCGCTCTGTCGCCAGGCAGGAGTGCAAGTGGCATGATCTCGGCTCACTGCAACCTCCGCCTCCCGGGTTCAAGCAATTCTTCTGCCTCAGCCTCCCAAGTAGCTGGGATTACAGGCACCTGCCACCATGCCTGGCTAAGTTTTGTACTTTGGTAGAGACAGGGTTTCACTGTGTTGGCCAGGCTGGTCTCGAACTCCTGACCTCATGATCCGCCTGCCTCAGCCTCCCAAAGTGCTGAGTGACATTTTTAAAGATTGAGAATACTATCTTTTAGAGAGTATATAAAGAAACAGACATGTTTTGGACAGAAATTCCATGTGGTGGGGTGCTCTGGAGACATTTCCAATCTCTATCAAAATTTTAAATGTGCATAGCACTTAAACCAAGAAGTTTTCTGCTTCTGAAAATGTATCTTATGATGATAATATTAATGAGCAGTTATACAAATGTAAAAAGACACGCATGAACTGCGCATGGTAGCTTACCGTACACATACAGTATTATAGCAAAAAAGTTAGAAACCTTCATTTCTAAGTTAAAAGTTAGTGTTAAGTTACTAGTAGGAAATCAGTTAATTATAATGTAGCTATGCCTTGCAGCTGCTGAAACAGATCACATATAAGTGCTCAGTAAATATTAGCTAGCATTATTTCTATTAGCATTAAAATAGAAAGGCAGTCGTGATATCTGTGTTATTCCAGTAAAGCCACACATAAAAGAACAGGTTCTCATGTTGAAGAATACATATTGGCAATGACGAAACAATAGTTTAGAAATTAGAATGCCATACACACTTAGTTCCTTCCCCTGTGAATCTCATTTTTCATAGGATCATAATGAAATAAGCTTTGCACTAATGGAATTTTTATTTTCCAATAAGGTAGCATATTAACCATCCCTATAAGAGAATTGGGTTTTATAGACTTTTTTATGTCATTTTATATATTTTTTAGTTGCATGATGATGGCTTCTAGATACTGTTGGACTAAATAGTGCACCCCAAATGGAGTAGGCAAACTATGCTGGCCACCTGTTTTATAAATAAAGTTTTGTTGGAACAGTCATATTCATTTATGTGTTGTCCATAGCTGCTACCATGCTGCCATGAGATAAGTGAATAGTTGTGATAGAGATCATATGGCCTGTCAACCTAAAATATTGTTTGGCCCTTTCAGTAAAAATTTGCTGTCCCCTGATATATATTAATGATGAGATGCTTAAAAACAGACTGAACATTTGCGTTGTTTGTGGCTGTATAATATTAAAATCTGATTTTTTAAAAACATCTTTTTTAGAGGCCTTGGCATGAGTATGAGCACAACTTTCAAATTATGTATAAAGTGGGGATGGGACATAAGCCACCAATCCCTGAAAGATTAAGCCCTGAAGGAAAGGACTTCCTTTCTCACTGCCTTGAGAGTGACCCAAAGATGAGATGGACCGCCAGCCAGCTCCTCGACCATTCGTTTGTCAAGGTTTGGCAGATTACTGGATAGTCTTTTTCATGTTTAAGTGTTTAAGTTCTGTTTTGCATCAAGACGTTAATGAAATTTTGAAACTTTAAAGTAGCTATATCTGAAGTGGAAAGGAACTAAATGTATTATTATGCCAGGGATTTTTGTATGTGTTTTTTCATTTGGAAAATGTTCATTGAGGTTCTTCCACTTGATCTGTTTTGATGGTGCATTTGAGATACACCAGAGACAGTAAAATGGACTTTTAGATGGGACTGGATGAAAGAGTTTCCACTCTTGAGAGTGTATAGTCTACTTGGAGGGTCAAGACGGTAATGACTAATCATTATACTGAGAGCTGTGATAATGGTATATAAGGTTACTCAGAAGAGGAATTTAATTAAGTCAGCCCATCTCAGTTCTTTTTTCTCTAGAATGAGGTACCTTAGTTGTTTAAGAGCCACGGCCAGGTCAGAAGTGGGGGAGGGGGCATGGAAGACAAAGTAAAGAAACTTGGAAACGCTCACCCTTCCGGGAGAGTGGGATGGTCACAGAGCCCTGTGTAGGTAGATCCTGGTGAACACAGGATGTGGACAAGGGCAGGAAGATAAGGCTAGAAACAGTAACCAGGAGCAACATGAAGGAGTTTCCATTTTATTATAAACATAAATGATGACATAGAGTTTTAGAAAGATCACTCTAGAGGCAAAGGAATTGAGAAGGTTCTGATACAGCCAAGGGGTTGGGAGAGGGCGTTCCGGGTGAGTGAACAGCGGCATTTAAGAGTTAGAGTGCCATGGCTGACCCCTGATTGGATGTGAAAGGTGAGTGAGGGGAGGAGTCTAGAGTGGCTCCCAGGTTTCTGGTTTGTGTCATCAGGTCACAGACTCTATTTGCCAGGGTAGGGAAAGAAGCAGCTGGGTGAGGGGTGGGTCGGGAGGTGGTGGGTCCTCTTTGGTGGATGAAGCTTGGGGTACATTTGGAGCATCTGCTTGGAGATTTCACATGGGCATTTGGATATCTGGGGCTGGCACTCGAGGGATTTGGGGTAGGGCACAGGTGTGGGAGACAGAAGTATTGCTGGGAGGGTCCACAGAGGACAAGGGGATGAGAACAGAGCCCTGGAGAAAAGAGCCTTGCAAGGGCCCTGCAGGAGAGAGTCCCTGGGAAAGGAAAGGAAGGGGCAGAAGAGTGGGGTGATGCTCTTATTGATAAGTGGGAGTAAGGGGCAAGCAGCAGGATCAGCTATGGAGACATTAGGGATTTGTAATTAAATAACAATTTATGTCTTAGTTATGAAGTGCATAACAATTTATATTGACCTGAGAGTGCATATAGGCGTTTTAGAAAATGCTTTCATTAGTCAGTTCCCAGGCTTAACTTTAGAGCAGTAACTTACCTCTGCCATTGTTCATTACATTTCTTAAGCCTTTCCCTCTGTACCCAGTACAGTGCTGGGAGCATCAGGATGAGTGGATGGGGCCTTCCCCGTAAGACTCATACTGCGCGTATGCACAAGCACACACCTGGCTCTGCAAGAGCTCAGCTCTCTCCTGCTTCCTCACAGGTTTGCACAGATGAAGAATGAAGCCTAGTAGAATATGGACTTGGAAAATTCTCTTAATCACTACTGTATGTAATATTTACATAAAGACTGTGCTGAGAAGCAGTATAAGCCTTTTTAACCTTCCAAGACTGAAGACTGCACAGGTGACAAGCGTCACTTCTCCTGCTGCTCCTGTTTGTCTGATGTGGCAAAAGGCCCTCTGGAGGGCTGGTGGCCACGAGGTTAAAGAAGCTGCATGTTAAGTGCCATTACTACTGTACACGGACCATCGCCTCTGTCTCCTCCGTGTCTCGCGTGACTGAGAACCGTGACATCAGCGTAGTGTTTTGACCTTTCTAGGTTCAAAAGAAGTTGTAGTGTTATCAGGCGTCCCATACCTTGTTTTTAATCTCCTGTTTGTTGAGTGCACTGACTGTGAAACCTTTACCTTTTTTGTTGTTGTTGGCAAGCTGCAGGTTTGTAATGCAAAAGGCTGATTACTGAAATTTAAGAAAAAGGTTCTTTTTTCAATAAATGGTTTATTTTAGGAAAGCTCAGTTATATTGTCTTTTAATGGTTAACAGCTTATGAGCCAACGCAGTATGATACAGAAGTCTGTCATTTTCACTCATCTGTTCCTCAAAAGGAGGAGCACAATCACGTGTGCTAAAGATGGTCACTGGGTTCGGCGTCCCTTTAGGATCGCCTCGCTGAAAAGCAAAGGAAATAAATGAAGCAACACTAATGACGTAAGGTGGTTCCTTTTAATTAGTTTCTATTAACCAGCAAGTTTATAACAGATACAAGTTTAAGCCTTGTTATCACATGTTGGGAGTTCACTTTATTTTTAAACCAAGATGTTTAGGTGCTAGGTCAGTGTAAATACTGCTGAATGATCTGATGAGAAAGCATCTTTTTCAGAAGTAAACATTTCAGCAGTTAGCTTTCCAAAACAGCCCAAATTATACATCATTGGTGTTTTTTTTGTTTTTGTTTTTGCTATTAAATTTTTTAAAAAGATTGACCATAGAGCTTCCTGAAATCTTTTTGGAAGATCACTGACTCTCACTCCTTACACATAGCCATTGACCCTGGGCAAGTAATTTCTCAAGCAGGTTTTGTATTCATCTTCCTTCAGAAGAGTAGATCCCTTCAGCCAAGAAGTTAATGTCCAGAGAATATTGGCATCACAAAAGGATTTATACAACCACTTGGAATTTTAAGACTTCTTAAAATACAGCTTTTTGAGTTATATTTTGCATAATATTTGAAGGGTACAATTCAGTAACTTTTAGTATAGTTACATAGTTGTGCAATCATCACCACAGTCCAATTTTAGAACATTCCCATAACCCCCAAAAGCAATCTCATGTCCATTTGCGGTCACTCCCCATTCTCACCCCTAGCCTTAGGTAACCACTAAACGATTTCCTATTTCTATAGATTTTCCTATTCTGGACATTTCATATACATAGAGTTTTATAATATGTGGTATTTTGTATCTTCTTTCACTTCGCATATTTCTGAGATTGATCCATGTTGCAGCGGGTTTCAGTACGTCATTCCTTTTTATTACTGAGACTGTTAGACTGCCACACATTTATTTATCCATTTGCTAGTTGATTGGGTTGTGCCCACTTTTTGGTTATTATAAATAATGCTGCTTTGAATATTCCCATAGAAGTCTTTGTACAAAAATGTTTTCATTTTTCTTGGGAGTAGATTTGCTGGGTCATGTGGTATATCTATGTTCAACATTTTCAGAAACTTACAAACTGTTTTCCAAAGTGGTACACCATCTTATACCCCCACTAGCAATGTGTGAGGGTTCCAGCTTCTCCATCCCCTCTCCAATACTTGCAATTGTGCTTTTTTTTTTGATAATGTCCATTCTAGTTAATGTAAAGTAGTATCCTGTTTTGATTTGCATTTCCCTAAACTTCCAAACTGTTTTCCAAAGTGGTGCACCATCTTATACCCTCCGACTAGCAATGTATGAGGGTTCCAACTTCTCCATACCCTCTCCAATACTTGCAATTGTGCTTTTTTTTGATAATGTCCATTCTAGTTAACGTGAAGAGGTATCCTGTTTTGATTTGCATTTCCCTAATGATAGTGAACATCTTTTCATGTGCTTGTTGGATATCTTCTTTGGTGAAACATCTATTCAAATCATTTTAAAATTGGGTTATTCATCATCTTATTATTGGTTTGTAATAGTTTTTTTATGTGTTCTGGATATAGGTCCTTACAGGATGTATGATTTGCAAATGTTTTTTTTCCCCAGTCTGTGGCTTGTCTTTTCATTTTGTTTTAACAATGTCTTTTGAAAAAGTACTATTTAAAAATTTTTTTTTGAAGTCCAGTTTATCAACTTAGTCCTTGTTGCTTGTGCTCTCGATATCATATCTAAGAAATCATTGCCTGACCCAAGGTCACAAAGATTTACATCTATGTTTTTTTCTAAGAGTTTTGGAGTTTTAGCACTTACATTAGGCCTGTCATCTATTTTTGATTTTTGTGTATGATATCACATAAGGGTCCACATTCATTCTTCTGCATGTGGATATTTGGTCCAATATCATTTGTTGAAAAGGCTATTCCTTGTTGAAAATCAGTTGACCATAAATGAAAAGGTTTATTTCTGGACTTCCAATTATATTCCATTAATCTCTATGTTTATCTTACGCCATACTGTCTTATACCATCCTGTATTGGTTACTATAGCTTTGTATTTAGTTTTAAAAATGGGAAGTGTGCGTCCTCCAATTTTGTTGTTCTTTTTCAGGTTCATTTTGGCTATTTGGGGTAATTTGCATTTCCATATGAATTTTAGGATCATTTTGTCAATTTCTACATAAAAGCAAAACAAAACCACCTGTGATTTGGATTGGATTGCAAAGAATCTGTAGAACAACTTGGGGAGTATTGTTTTCTTAATCTGAAGTCTTTCAGTCTGTTAACACAGGATATATCTCCATTTATTTAGGTATTTCTTCAGCACTGCTTTGTGATTTTTGTCGTATACCTCTTGAACTTGTTTATTCCTAAGTATTATTTTTATTGCTACTATGGGTGAAAATAATAATTTCATTTCCAGATTGTTCATTGCCCCCCCCGATATATATATATATATATGTGTGTGTGTGTGTGTGTGTGTGTGTGCTCTCCACACACATACACACAGAGCACACACACACACACACACACATATATATAGAGTGTGGATATATACACACACACACACAATTGATTTTTATATGTTTATCTCTTATCCTACCCTGAATTCATTTTATAGTTCTATTAGTTGTTTTTGTAGGCTCCATAGGATTTTCTACAAATAATGCTTTCCATGAATAAAAAGTTTTACTTCTTCCTTTACATTCTAGACTCTAGATACCTTTCATTTCTTTTTCTTGCTTAATTGCACTGGCTAGACCTTCCAGTACAGTGTTGAATAGTGGTGATGAGAATGGACGTCCTTGTCATATTTTTGACATTTTTATCTTAGCTGGAAATTACTCATTCTTTCACCATTAACTATGGTGTTACAGGTTTTTCATTAATGCCCTTTTTCCATTGGAGGAAGTTCGCTTCTATTTCTGGTTTGTTGAGAGCATTTTTGTCATGAATGGTGTTTCATTTTGTCAGATGCTCTTTATTGAGATGATTGTAAGGTTTTCTACTTTACTGTGTTGTAATATGGTATATTACATTAATTTATTTTGGGGGTGTTAAATCAATCTTGTACTCCTGAGATAAGCCCTAGTTGATCATTGGGTGTATTCCTTTTTATGTGTTGCTGCATTCATTTGCAGTATTTTGTTGAGGGCCTTTGCTTCCATATTATATGAAGGATATTGCTCTTGTAGTTTTTATTTCTTGTGATGTTGTTTTCTGGCATTGGTATCAGGGTAATGCTGGCCTCATAGAGTGAGTTTGGAAATTTCCCTCTTCTCTGTTTTCTCAGAGATTGTGAAGGATTGGTGTGTATGTGTGTAACCAAATTCCTTTACATGTTTGATAGAATTCAGTAGTGAAACTAGCTAGGCATGAGTGAGTTCTCTTTTTGGGAATATTTTAAGTTACTAATCCAGTCTTTTTGCTTCTTGCAGGTCTGTTTGGACTTTATTTCCATGTGTGTGTGTGTATGTGTCGTCGTTTTTTTTTTTTTTTTTTTTTTTTAAAGGTTTTTGGGGAACAGGTAGTGTTTGGTTACATGAATAAGTTCTTCAGTGGTGATTTCTGAGATTTTGGTACAGCCATCACCAAGCAGTGTACACTGTACCCAGTGTGCACTGTTTTATCCCTCGCCGCCCTCCCACCCTTTCCCCTGAGTCTCCAAAGTCCATTGTATCATTCTTAGGCCTTTGCATCCTCACAGCTTAGCTCCCACTTAAGAGTGAGAACACACGATGTTTGGTTTTCCATTCCTGAGTTACTTCACTTAGAATAATGGTCTCCAGTTCCATCCCGGTTGCTGCAAATGCCATTATTTCATTCCTTTTTATGACTGAGTAGTATTCCATACGTATTACTGAGTATTCTTTTTATTGCTACTATGGGTGAAAATAATAATTTCATTTCCAGATTGTTCATTGCCTTTCTCTCTCTCTCTCTCTCTATACATATATATACACATACATACATACATATATATACACATATATATACATATATATGTGTATATATAGAGAGAGTGTATATATATATCTATATATACACACACACACATACATGCATACATACGTACACACTAGATATTCTTTATCCACTCATTGACTAATGGGCATTTGGGCTGGTTCCATATTTTTGCATTTGCAAATTGTGCTGCTATAAGCATGCGTGTGCAAGTACCTCTGTTTTTCCTCTGGGTAGATACCCAGGAGTGGGACTGCTGGATCAAATGGTAGATCTACTTTTAGTTCTTTAAGAAATCTCCATACTGTTTACCATAGTGGTTGTTCTAGTTTACATTCCCACCAATAGTGTAAAGATGTTACCTTTTCACTGCCTCCACACCAACATCTGTATTTTTTACTTTTTTATTGCCATTCTTGCAGCAGTAAGGTGGTATTTCATTGTGATTTTGACTTGCATTTCTCTGATCATTAGTGATGTTGAGCATTTTTTTTAGGTTTGTTGGCATTTGTATATCTTCTTTTGAGAATTGTCTATTCATGTCCTTAGCCCACTTTTTGATGGGATTGTTTTTGTTTTTTTTTTTCTTGCTGATTTGTTTGAGTTCCTTGTAGATTCTGGATATTAGTCCTTTGTTGGATGTATAGATCGCAAAGATTTTTTCCCACTCTGTGAGTTTTCTGTTTACTCTGCTGATTATTTCTTTTGCCGTGCAGAAGCTTTTTAGTTTAATTAAGTCCCATCTGTTTACCTTTGTTTTTCTTGTATTTGCTTTTGCATCCTTAGTCATAAAGTATTTGCCTAAGCCAGTGTCTAAAAGCGTTTTTCCAATGTTACTGTCTAGAATTTTTATGGTTTCAGGTCTTAGATTTAAATCTCTGATCCACCTTGAGTTGATTTTTGTATAAGGTGAGAGATGAGGATTCAGTCTCATTCTTCTACATGTGGCTTGCCAGTTATCCCAGCACTATTTATTGAATAGGGTATCCTTTCCCCATTTTATGTTTTTGTTTGCTTTGTCAAAGATCAGTTGACTGTAACTAAGTGTTTGGCTTTATTTCTGGGTTCTCTATTCTGTTCCATTGGTCTGTATGCCTGTTTTTATACCAGTACCATAATGTTTTGGTGACTATGGCCTTATAGTTTAAAGTCGGGTAATATAGTGCCTCCAGATTTGTTCGTTTTGCTTAGTCTTGCTTTGGCTATACAGACTCTTTTTTGGGTTCCATATGAATTTTAGAATTTTTTTTTCTAGTTCTGTGAAGAATTATGGTGGTATTTTGATTTGAATTGCATTCAATTTGTAGATTGCTTTTGGCAGTGTGGTCATTTTCACAATATTGAGTCTACATATCCATGAGCCGGGAATTTGTTTCCAGTTGTTTGTGCCATCTGTGATTTCTTTCAGCAGTGTTTTTGTAGTTTTCCTTTTAGAGGTCTTTCACCTCCTTGGTTCAGTGGGTTTTTTTTTGTTTTTTTTTTTTTTTTTTTTTTTTTTGCAGCTATTGTAAAAGAGGTTGAGTTACTGATTTGATTCTCAGCTTGCTCACTGTTGATGTACAGTAGGGCTACTGATTTGCGTACATTAATTTTGTATCCGGAAACTTTGCTGAATTCATTTACCAGTTCTAGGAGCTTTTTGGAGGAGTCTTTAGGGTTTTCTAAGTATACCTTCATCAAAAGCAAACAGCAACAGGTTGATTTCCTCTTTACCAATTTGGATGCCCTTTATATCTTTCTCTTGTCTGATTGCTCTGGCTAGACCTTCCAGTACTATGTTGAATGGAAGTGGTGAAAGTGGGCATCCTTGTCTTGTTCCAGTTCTCGAGGGGAATGCCTTCAGCTTTTCTCCCTTCAGTATAATGTTGGCTGTGGGTTTGTCATAGGTGGCTTTTATTACCTCAAGGTATGTCCCTTCTATGCCGATTTTGCTGAGAGTTTTAATCATAAAAGGATGCTGCATTTTATCAAACACTTTTTCTCTTTCCATTGAGATGATCATGTGATTTTTGTTTTTAATTCTGTTTATGTGGTGTATCACATTTATTGGCTTGTGGATATTAAACCATCCCTGCATTCTGGTATGAAACCCACTTGATCATGGTGGATTATCTTTTTAATAAAGATTCATGTTGGATTCACTTAGCTTGTATTTTGTTAAGGATTTTTGCATCTATGTTCATCAGGGATATTGGTGTCTAGATTTTTTTGTTATGTCCTTTCCTGCTTTTGGTATTAGGGTGATACTGGCTTCATAGAATGATTTAGGGAGGATTCCCTCTTTTTCTGTCTTTTGGAATAGTGTCGATAGGATTGGTACCAATTCTTTTTTGAATGTCTGAAAGAATTCAGCTGTGAATCTGCCTGGGGCTGGACTTTTTTTGTGTTGACAATTTTTTTATTACTATTTCAATCTCACTGCTTGTTATTAGTCTGTTCAGAGTTTCTGTTTCTCCTGATTTAATCTAGGAAGGTTATAGATTTCCAGGAATTTATCCATCTCCTCTAGGTTTTCTAGTTTATGCGCATAAAGTTGTTCATAATAGCCTTGAATGATCTTTTGTATTTCTGTGGTATCAGTTGTAATATCTCCTGTTTCATTTCTAATTGAGCTTATTTGGATCTTCTCTTTTCTTATTTTGCTTAGTTTTGCAATTGGTCTATCAATTTTATTTACCTTTTCAAAAACCAGCTTTTTATTTCATTTATCTTTTGTATTTTTTTGTTTGTTTCAATTTTATTTAGTTCTGCTCTGATCTTGGTTATTTCTTTTCTTCTACTGTGTTTGGGTTTGGTTTGTTCTTGTTTTCTAGCTCCTTAAGGTCTGACCTTAGCTTTTCTGTTTGTGCTCTTTCAGACTTTTTGATGTAGGCATTTAATGCTATGAACAGGATTTTCTCTTAGCACCACCTTTTCTGTATCCCAGAGGTTTTGATAGGTTGTGTCACTATTATTGTTCAGTTTAGATAATTTTTAAATTTCTATCTTGATTTCATTGTTGACCCAGTGATCATTCAGAAGCAGGTTATTTAATTTCCATGTATTTGCATGGTTTTGAGGGTTCCTTTTTGAGATGATTTCCAATTTTATTCCACTGTGGTCTGAGAGTACTTGCTATAATTTTGATTTTCTTAAATTTGTTGAGACTTGTTTTATGGCCTATCATATAGTCTGTCTTGGAAAATGTTCCATGTGCTGATGAATAAGAGCGTTGTTGAGTATAGAATAGTCTGTAAATACCTGTTAAGTCCATTTGTACTAGGGTATAGTTTAAGTCCATTGTTTGTTGACTTTCTGTCTTGATGACCTGTCTAGTACTGTCAGTGGGTTATTGAAGTTCTCCCTAGTATTGTGTTGCTGTCTGTCTCATTTCTTAGGTCTAGTAGTAATTGTTTTATAAATTTGGGAGCTCCAGTGTTAGGCGCATATGTATTTTAGAATTGTGACAATTTCCTGTTGGTTTAGTCCTTTTATCATTATATAATGTCCCTCTTTGTCCTTTTTTTTTTTTTTTTTTTTTTGAGACAGAGTTTCACTCTTGTTGCCCAGGCTGGAGTGCAGTGGTGCAATCTCAGCTCACTGTAACCTCTGCCTCCCAGGTTCAAGCGATTATCCTGCCTCAGCCTCCCCTCTCTTTGTTTTTTTTAACTGCTGTTGCTTTAAAGTTTGTTTTGTCTCATATAAGAATAGCTACTCCTGCTTGCTTTTGATGTCCGTTTGCATGGAATGTCTTTTTTCACTCCTTTACCTTAAGTTTATGTGAGTCTTTATGTGTGAGGTGGGTCTTTTGAAGACAGCAGATACTTGGTGAATTTTTAGCCATTCTGCCATTATGTATCTTTTACTGGAGCATTTAGGCCATTTACATTCAATGTTAGTATTGGCCTTAGAGGTACTGTTCTATTCATTGTGCTGTTTGTTGCCTGAATCCCTTTTTTTTTTTTTCATTGTTTTGTTTTATAGGTCCTGTGAGATTCCTGCTTTAAAGAGGTTCTGTTTTGATGTGTTTCTAGGATTTGTTTCAAGATTTAGAGCTCCTTTTAGCAGTTCCTGTAGTACTAGCTTGGTAGTGGCAAATTCAGCATTTGTTTGTCTGAAAAAGACTATCTTTCCTTCATACGTGATGTTTAGTTTTCCTGGATACAAAATTCTTGGCTGATAATTGTTTTGTTTAAGAGGGTAAAGATAAGACCCTAGTCCCATCCAGCTTGTAGGGTTTCTGCTGAGAAATCTGCTGTTAATCTGACAGGTTTTCCTTTATAGTTTACCTAATGCTTTTGCCTTACAGCTCTTAAGAGTCTTTCCTTCATCTTGACATTAAACAGATGACTGTGTTCCTAGGCAGTGATCTTCTTGTGATAAATTTCCCAGGCGTTCTTTGAGCTTCTTTATTTGGATGTCTAGATCTCTAGCAAGGCTCAGGAAGTTTTCCTTGATTATTCCCTCAAATATGTTTTTCAAACTTTCAGATTTCTTCTTTAGGAACACCAGTTATTCTTAGGTTTGATCGTTTAACATAATCCCAAACTTCTTGGAGGCATTGTTTTTAATTATTTTTTTCTTTGTCAGACTGGGTTAATTTGAAAGCCTTGTCTTCAAGCTCTGATGTTCTTTCTTCTACTTGTTTGATTCTGTTGTTGAGACTTTCCAGTGCATTTTGCAATTCTCCAAGTGTGTCCTTTATTTCCAGAAGTTGTGATTGTTTTTTATTTAGGGTGTTTCAGTGGAGATTTTTCCGTTCATAATCCTACATAATTTTATTTAAGTTGGACTTCACCTTTCTCTGGTTCCTCCTCGATTTAACAGTCGACCTTCTGAATTTTTTTCTGGCAATTCAGAGATTTTGTCTTGATTTGGATTCATTGCTATTGAGCTTGTGTGATCTTTTGAGGGTGTTAAAGAACCTTGTTTTGTCATATCACCAGAATTGTTTTTCTAGTTCCCTCTCAATTGAATAGACTATGTCAGAGAGATCTTGGACTCAAGGGCTGCTGTTCAGATTCCTTTGTCCCACGGGGTGCTCCCTTGATGTGGTGGTCTCCCCTTTCCCCTAGGGATGGGGCTTCCTGAGAGTTGAACCGCAGTGATTTTTCTCTTCTGGATCTAGCCACCCAGCGGAGCTACTGGGCTCTGGGCTGGTCCAGGGGAGTGTCTGCAAAGAGTCTTGTGATGTGATCTGTCTTCATGTCTCTCAGCCATGGATACCAGCATCTGCTCTGGTGGAGGCATCAGGGGAATGAAGTGGACTCTGTGAGGGTCCTTGGTTTTATTTTTGTTAAGTGAGCTTGCTTTGTGTTGGTTGGCCTCCAGCCAGGAGGTGGTGCTTTCAAAAGCGTATCAGCTGTGGTGGTATAGGGCGGATGAAAAGCGTATCAGCTGTGGTGGTATAGGGCGGATGAAAAGCGTATCAGCTGTGGTGGTATAGGGCGGATGAAAAGCGTATCAGCTGTGGTGGTATAGGGCGGATGAAAAGCGTATCAGCTGTGGTGGTATAGGGCGGATGAGGCGGTGGGCAGGGCCTTAGAGCTCCCAAGACATTATATGTTCTTTGTCTTCAGCTACGAGGGCGGGTAGAGAAAGATCATCAGGTGGAGGCAGGGTTAAGCATGTCTGAGCTCAGCCTCTCCTGGGCAGGGCTTGGTGTGGCTGCTATGGGGGACAGGGGTGTGGTTCCCAGGCCAATGGAGTTATGTTCCGAAGGGGATTGTGGCTGCCTCTGCTGTGTCACACAGGTCACCCAGGAAGCAGGGGAAAGCCGGCAGTCGCTGGCCTTACCCAGGTCCCAAAAGGCCAGTCTCATTCCCACCATGTCCCCTACAAAAGCAGGGAGTTTACTCCAGGCAGCCAGTGAGCAGGCTTGAGAACTTGCTCCAGGCTACAAGGCTCCCAGCTGAGAAAGCTAGCACTCACAGTTCATCCGTCGGCTGCCCACAGAGCCTGCAGTGGCAATCCATCTCCTTCAAAGGGTCTGTGAATTCTCTTCGCTTTCCTGGTATGTGTACTTCTTGGAGCAAAAGTTTATCATATGAGTCTCCACACACTGCTCTGTCCATCTGAGATGGAGCTGCAAGTTAGTCCTGCCTCCCATCTGCCATTTGCCCTCCCTAGACTTTCTCCTCTAGTTAGTTTCAGTAATTTAAGTCTGTAGGAATTCGTCCATTTTAGCTGAGTTGTCTAATTTGTTGACATACAATTGTTCATGGTATTCCCTAATGATACTTATAATTTTTCTAAGGCTGGTAGTGATGTCTGCTTTTGTGCTTGCTTTCTTGGGTAATAATCAATTTTGTTGGCCTTTTCAAAGAATCAAATTCTGATTTCATTAATACTCTCTCTTGTTTTGCTGGTTTCCATTTTTTTTCCATACTAATCTTTATTCTTTCCTTCTGTATACTTTGGCTTTAATTTACTCATCTTTTTAAAAGTTTCTTGAGACAGACTGTGGTCAAGACAAAAATGATGGTAAAAATAATCTTCCAGAGCATTTTTAAAAATAGTTTGTAAATAGAGCTTATATCTCAAACACATTCTAAAGGTGGTGTCTCAATAAGAAAAAAAAAGTAATAATATAAAATCAAGGGGTAGCTTTTTTTTCCCTTCTACATATCAGCCTCAGTCTGCTGGCATTATATTCCTTAGCACAGGGTTGGCGGCCCTTTCCAGGAGAGGGCCAGAGAGTGAATATTTTGTCTTGTGGTCCATACAGTCTTGGTCACAACAACTCAGCTCTGCTGTTGGGCACAAAAGCAGCCATAGATCATGTGCAGGTGAATAGATGTGGCTGTGCCCAGCAAAACTTTATTTCCAAAGCAAGCTGCAGGCCAGGTGGGGCTGCAGCCAGAATCAGCCAACCCCTGCTCTAGAACACTAAACAAAATTAAGAAACAGTGCATTCTTTTTAGTCTAGCAGAGTTTATATACAAGAGTATCCTCTTTCAGAAGCAATCCCCTCTGGGAGCTGGATGTATAATGCTACCTTGTTTTCTATACTGCAGTAAAAAGGTAGACTACACTCTGCTCAGGTGTGGTGGCTGAGATAACAAGACTGGTTTCCTGGGCTTATACAGGATACTGAAGGCAGCTCTAAAGCAGGGCTTTCAAAGGCATGTTGTGTGGTGACACGGGAAATGAGGTGTCATCTCCCAGGGCACAGCAGCCATGAAGATCCGTGGACATTCCTTTATGTTTACAGACTCTGTTTAGGTTTTAAAAGCTTTTACAAAAATCCAAAATGGCCAAGAAGAGTTTCAGCTTGCTGTTGAAGACTGCATTTCTACCTATGGGAGTATGAGTCTGTCCTTTGAAGCTTGCTCTTTTTTTTCCTGTTAAAAGATCAGTGTATTTTCCCGGAAGGGATCGGTTTGTTATTGGCCATGTGATGAAGCAGGTCACTTGTTAGTGTGGTGTCTGAGGTCATGGCGAGTCACAGATTTAACACTGTGATAGAAATTCCCATGACGTGCGCTGCTTGAAATGTCTGTCATGTCATCCATCCCCGTAACCTAACAGCCTCGCAAATTCCCAGCCTCCCCTGAATTAACAGAAGGGTCACAGGCTTTCCACTCTGGGGCGAGTCCTCTGGTAACCTGCTCTAGGGTTCTGGCATTTTGTCAAGTTGCTTTTTCTCTTCTTGAGACAGCTATTGTCAGCCGTAGGAGCACAGTTCTTTTCATGTATCGTTAGGTGCTTTGTTCCTAGTCTGTTGGAATCATTCCTGTTGCAGAGTGACTTACCGCAGACACATGTGCAACTTCAGTGGTTTTCTAACCACCTTCATTTTCATGTCATCTGTCCTCCTCAAAATTGACAGGGTTGCTTTGTCACACAACTCCAGGGTATACTGTTTCTACTGCATTTTATCCTTTACGCACAGTCTTCCTCCATTGCCTCTGCTTCCACTTCAGAGTTAATTACTGTAAAATATTTTTTTGTTTTGGGCTGAAATCAACCTCATCATATTGCTTGTTCATGCTGTCTATACTTGACTATTCCTGTACGTATTTGAATATTGCTGTCTCCCCTCACTGTAAGTCATTCATCTCTGCTTCCCAAGTTAATAGTTTTCTAAAACTGTCTTGGCTTTCCCAGGCCTCGCTTCAGTTTGTCGATACGTTTTTAGAGAGTGTCAGAACCGACGGTTGCTGCAGGTGTTCTGACAGTAGCAAGAGCGCTGCATTCTGTGCCGTGGATTTACACTAATCTTCATGCAACAAAACAGACATCTCTGCCCTCATGGAGTATATAGTCCATAATCAGGGAGACAGACAGATCTTGCATAGGTAGTTAAATGTGAGACATGTCCCCACCCTGGCCCCACCCCCAGCGTTTTCTCTCATCCTGGTAAGAGATGATGGGGAATTGGCCTAGAGAGGGAAGTTCAGGCAAAGGCTCTGAGGAATGCAGTCATAAGGAGGGAGAAAGAGAATGAAGCCTGGGGAGAGGGGCGGGGAGAGCATGGCATCATGGTAAAGCTGGAAGAGGTGGGGCAGTGGGGCAAAGGGCTAGAATGGCCCAGACCAGGCAAGGGAGGTGGCAGGGGTCCACTGCAGGGCCATTCCACTTTCCTTGCAGATACTGGGTGAGGCAGTGTAGAGACGTGCATTTTTCCAAGTTAAAGTTTGAGTCAATTTTATTACATCCAATCCAGTAAGCTGTGCTGTCTAGTGGTATCCACACATACTTTATTAGTTTTATCTTTGTTCAACCCACCAACAAAAATTTGGAAAGATTGCTACACATGACAGAGCGACAGTACCCTAGGGTGACATGACAGCCCATATATCAGCTCTCTGTTTCACATTAAAAAGTTACCATTCATTCAATCCAAACATCCACCCAATCCACACATTCTCTCAAAGACTAGCATGGTTCTGTCCAATACCTTGCTCTAATTCCAATTCATTCGTTCTCATAACTTATTTGAAAAGGCACATTTGGTCAGTCTGATGTCATTCTTAGGGCATCTTTGCTCTCTCCTGGCCATTACTGCTTGCTTTTATGTACTGAAAAGTCATCCATTGAATGGTCTGTTCCTGAATGTCGCCACAAAGCAGTCTGTAAAACCCACTCACTTTCCCTCCTTAAATTACCTCCCTCCAGGTCTGTTTCCTCAAAGATCATCCCTTAGTGGGTCACAGTAATCATGAACCCTGGGTACAATTGATACAGGCTGAGAAGTAAGAATTCACTGTTCACTTAGAGCAACTCATTCCCTGACCTGAACCGGGTGTGTTCCACCCTTGCCCATGGTTAGATCTCTTTCCTTGATAGAACAAGCAAAAGAGGGGCTGATCCATCTCCCGTGAACATCTGTTGACTGTGGGCGGCCTGGGCCAGCCTTGCTGTGTTTGCCTCAGATGCGAGCAAGGAAGCTCCAGTTGTAGCCTTGGCGCAGCTGAGGCCATGCCATTGTTACCCGGAAGCTGGCTCTGCAGCGTTGTGACTTAGACACTAGCCATCCCGTACTAGTTCATCAACTTTCCTTCCTCATCATCTGTAAAGATACAGAGAGAATGGCATTCCAAAATTCCATGGATGACTTTTCTGAATGTCCTAGAATGTTTGGCAAAGATCTGGCTAAAACTAGTACTATGGAATAGAAAAGGAAAAGTGACATTTGTGTAATTTATTTTGGAAATGCAAAGGAATTATTATGCAGCAATCTTAACTTTGTGTACATACCACTCACCTCCCTTAAAATTCAACAGAACCAGAGGTGCCAGAAATGTCAAAAAATATCTAGTCATTCCAATATGTAAAACAAGACTGCCTTGTTTTAAAAAAACAAATTAAATGTAAAAATTGTATGACTCTTACCCAGTGAAAAGCTTTACTAACACAGCCCTGGGTGCTATTTCCAGATACTGAAAAGATCTAAGTAGGTGCTTAAGAACTGCTTTTTAACCCATTCACAACCTTCATATTAAACTAGGATGAGGCTGCAGGAGCTGAGGAAGGAAGGCCTGGGTGGGAACCTGGATGTCCTTTCCTGGAGAACAGCTTTGCTATTTCACTGGTAACTCCGAAACTTCAAAATATTGGCTGTACAAGGTACTCAAGTTTATTTTGGCCTAATTATTCTTAAGAAAGGTGGTTCTTTTTTAGAAAAGGGAAGCAGAAGCTAATTGAAATTCCATTACTCAGGCCTCTAGTAAGTGTCCCCTTCATGTAGTCACTATTCACTGAGGGCCATGAGGGTGAGGCCCTGCTGGGGGGCAGGGCAGGGCTGTGAGCTCAGGAGCCCATCCCTGTGCTCAGAGAGATGGGACTCCAATGAGGAGACACTATGTAGGTGCAATTTCTGATTTCTTAGTTTTTGACCAAAATAGCAGTAATTTCAAACAGTTGAATGTCGTGATCGATACTATGTCAGTTGGTGATGAATGCTGTGAATGGTATTGAATGTCCTGGACCAAGAGGAACAGCAACATGTCCTTAGTCCTCGGCCTAAGAAGTCCATCGAATCCTTCTCTCAAATTGTACGTCTGTTGTTTTCAAAAGCCATTGTGACAGGTCAAAACCCTGGAGTATTTGGTTTATGTTTAAATGTACTTGACACTCTGGAAACACTCAACCTAAGCCCTGGATGCAGGAGGCAGGAATGCTGAGGATGTGAATTAGAGTGCTGGGATGTGCTAATGCCTAGGGAGGCATCAGGCACTGTGCTGGCTTGGGGGATTCTGTGATGACCGGAACCTGGGCCTTCATTACGGGCTCCGGTTTTGGAGTGCAGAGGGATTGGCGTTTGTAAAGATTGCTTGCTTACCCTTCGTCTGGCATGCACATTCAGGATGTGACTTCAGCTTCATTCATCCTGGCCAAAAAAAAAAAGTTCAAAAAATTGTTTTCAATTAAATTTCTGAAGATATTTGTAGGGAAGCACCCTTCTGAGATGAAACCAATTTCTTGTCCACACAGCCACCATATCCTTATATAGATGGGGAAAAATCCAGAAAAGGGGGATTTTCAGCAGCTGGCTTGAAGCCCCTGAACGGTCCCTTGGCAGAGGCAAAGAATGAGCCCAGAGCCTGAGATTCAAGATGCTGGTCTCTTCTGAACACACCGTGGAGCAATGCGGTGCACCTGCAGATGCCGCACTCAGCAGCCTGGAATGCCAGCTCTCATGCCCTCACCTAGAAACGCCTTCTCGGCTGAATGGCTGTTGGCTCTCAGCAGCACCTGTCAGCATAGCTCAGCCGCTTCTGCCCCGTGCCAGGGCGTGACTAGGACCAGAAGAATCAGAAAGCATGGTGGAGTCCGAAAGCATGGCAAAGCCAGCACATCTGTGAGCATGTTACACATGGGCTTGCCCAAGTATTTCCTTCTCTGTGAACATCACTTAGGAGCTACGTCAGTTAAGGCATCGTGAGACACAGGTGTGGTGGAGGCATTATGAGGGGACTACTCCACAGGACCTTGGAGAGTCGCATTTTGGGGGGCTTTCCTAGAAGCTCTGGGGGAACGAAGCAGTGGCCTCCTGGTCAGCTACAGACACAGGCGGGTTAGGGCCTGTCTTGCTTTCATGTTCTTTTAAACACAAATGGCAGCTCACAAATATTCCTCTAAATATTCCTCCATACAGCCTAGGGCCCCTCGAGACGTGCAAACCAAAGTATTTGTTTTTCTCACTTTATCTTTAACCTAGTATGTGGCAAGTCTGGACCACTGCTTTAGAGAAAGCTGGATTAAATCTCTTGAGCAGAAGTAGAGACCCTAGAGAATCTTCACTGGATACCTTGCTTCACACTTTGGTCAATATTTATGAATAAGTTCTAAAGCCTATGCGAAGCCCATTCTGTTTTGCTTGGGGACCAGCCAGACCACTCCTCCACTCCAGTGGGGCCTTTTTTGTGTCTTTCACATCACGATTACAAGTTGTGGCTGGACAATTAATGACATTTAAATCACTGTCCCACATATGGATATATTAGAAAAACCCTAATGTTTTAAAAATTTTTTAATCATCAGCTGCTTTTACAAAGCTTTGCATGCATTTGTTTAGAGGATATTGCAGTCGAGATATTCCAGTACTACTGTGTGATCATATGAAAAAAGTTGGTTTTCTCTCTGTCAAAGTCAATAGGGTAGTAGACTAACTCACAGAGTGCCTTACTTCTTCCTCGCGATTAATCGTGTTCACTGTATGGTGGCAGAATCAGTCCAGTCCCCCAGACCTCAAGCTGCATCTTCCAAATGGTTGGTGTCTTTTTAAGAGTCCCCGTGGGCTGGCTTTCCTGGAAGAAGTCCATTAAACTCCCTGCCTCTGTAAGCTGCAGGAGTCGCCTAGGATATGGCCCGTCATGTCTGGGGATGACCCTGCACTGCTCTCCAGATTTCACTCAAGGTTCATATTTTTCTCTGCCACCTTGAACTACAGAACAGGCTCTCAGTAGCGTGATAAGCTTTTAAGCTAGAATGAGATGGAAAGGTGGGAAAGACAGACAGGAAGTGTAGCTCTTAGTCTATGGGGCTCTCCTTAGGGGACAAAAAGATGGCTTAGGCTCCGTGGGTTTTCAACTCGTAGAAAAAATAACACCCTGGGAACCAAAGCAGTTGTTTGCTGAGGAGATGGTGACCTCCATGTGACCTGAACATGGGTGAAGGTATCTGAGGAGGCATGATGAGCTTCCGTCCAGGAGTACCCGTGGTTGTCTGTGTCATTAAGGGTGCAGGGTGTAAGGAAACCAGGTTCCCAGGCTGCATAACAAAATTGTTCTTCGTGGATAGGTCAAATGACTGATGAGAAAGAGGTCCAGATCTCTCCCCAGCACGCCACATTCTCTTTTGGCTCTAAGGCAATTCAAAACTTGGCGCTCACTTAGTTATTTCCTAAGAGATTTCTGCCTGCATTCCTCCAGCTTGGAACCCAAGGCCCTAGCAGGCAGCCTGTTTGCTTGCTTGTGTGTTATGTGATACCAGAGCCAATTCAGAAGAAAATTGAATGTCTGTGGGCCCCCGGATCTATGTTTTTAGAACTTAGATTACCTCTGTGTTGAATGGAAGAATGAAAATGAGAAAAATAACACATTTTTAGTACGACAAGAAAATTTCTGAGCATTTTTGAGAAGTAGCAACATAGAGGCAGCTTTCTAGTCTTTCATCCTTGGCTTAGTGCTTTAGGATTCTTAAAGTGTGCTCTTTTACCCTTGACACACCCCAAGAGGTAGATATCGTCACCCCCATTTTGCAGATGGGGAAATGAGTCAACAAGGAAAAGTGTCTCACCCAAATCCTACAGCCGATGAGCTGCAGAGTTCAGGTGAAGGGCGTAACTCAGCATCACGGACCCCTCCGAGAGACCGGCCCAATAATCCAGGCGCAGGTCCACTAGGGCGTGCTCACAGACACGCGAGGCTACACACCATGCACACCTCCACTTCTCCAAGGGCCCCTCTTGCCTAAGGTCACGTCCTGGGCTTTTGCCCACAGATCTCTGCACACGGTGCTTCATGCCCTGTGCAGGGTGGGCAGATGTGCTGGGCGCTCCCATCAAGCCTGCCTGCAGGGCCGCCAGCGAGTTAACTCAGGCCCTAGGCTCTGCAGTACGCTCTCCCCACAAGTCAGCCAGGATTTGTTCCCTTTTTCACTTCTGTGGATTCAAATAATTCATTTGTATCAACAAACAATGCATTATTGTCCTGTAAGTAGAGGGAGCTTCTCTAGAGCTGTCTTGTAACTCCTTGGCTTATCTAGTTTGGTTGTGCTTGATAAACAATGACTAAATGAGCAAATAGCCAAAAACATGACTGTGTAGAATAGGCCTTATAATGTGTGGCCAGTTTTTGTATAGAGCAGTTCATTCCTTCTCATGTTACCACAGCAATACAGGCAGCTTTTCTCAGCAACTTGCAGCTGCACACCTGGAGAAAGACATATCCTTCCTAACTCATGCTCCAAATACCCATCGGTCCAAGTGCCATTGGTATCTTGGCCTAAGATGATTTAATAGCTGGCATTTAATTGTTCTGCAAAAATAGCACTGCTTTTAGTTTCTTCTTCTTTTGCATTTTTGGCACCTGTTGGCTGACAGCAGTCTGCAAAGGCCGCTGGAGATGCTACAGGGCAGAACTATTCCGTGGAGTAAAATGGGAGCAGACAGGAGCCCGGAAGGAAGGCAGAAGCCTGGGGGTTTTTTGTACATGGGATGTTGGCTCTGATTTGACCCTCATCATCAGAGCAGGACCTGGCTCCTTTAGGGCTGCAGACAAGCTCTACATGCTGGGAAGGGGCGAGGCATTTTATAAAGTGAACCTGTATTTTATTAGGGGTGACTTTGGCTGTCACTGCTGAGAGGAACAGTCGATGCAGGCTCATCTCACAAATCACTGCAGAATGCCCAGGCTGTACGTTCATGATGTTTGTGTTCAATTTCAAGATCCATTTCTTCAGGGAGTTGGGTCCATCTTCAAGACTTACGCCGGGAGACTGCACTGCAGAGACCGAGCGAAACTCTCCCTTGCTGTGTGGCAGGGACACGCTTGGTTGGTCTCCACGCACGTGCTTGCCATCTCTGCCCTCACAAATGCTCATGGGCTCCTGGACCTGTGTCTCCTGCCAGGAGCTGTGCTGGCCTGCCCACCCCTCTCAGCTGCCCACACCTCCACGGCAGCTGCCTCCCGTGAGTAGGATCTGAAACACCAAAGCCACGGGCAAGGGCAGGATGGAGGGGCAGCGGTCCATGTCAACATACACCACAGATGACCCAGAAAAGCACTTTAATTTTTTTTTTTCTTGGAGGCATAATTTAGTCATCTCACCTAAAGCACTTTTCACTTTATCTCTGGCAACCAAGGGTTACAGAAAACTCAGCACCAAAGGATGAAAGGGGAACTTGTCCCCTTCGGTCCCCAGCCCTGCCCTCCCCTGCAGCCTAAAATACCCTTTCCATGATCACAGAACAAAGTTCACACTCACCACACAGCCATTCTCACACACACTCACACAAAAAGAAAACCAAAGCCCACTAAAGCACATGGGGAAAAAAAGATTACAAAACATCTTCCTCCCCATCCGGCCTTGAGCCCAGACTCCCTGGCTGGAGAGGTCGTGACTTCCGCCGTGCCCAGCAGGGGCTCACCCAGCCTTTGTCACCGTGTCCCACTAAGGAGGATATGCAGAGGCCACCAGTTCCCCAAGGTTCCCTTCGGATGGTGACACCTCCCTGAGTCAGTCATTCAGTTTCTGCTTGCTGTCAGAGTTGCCGTAGGCAGAGCCCTTGTCAATTTCCGTCACACCAATCATCCATCGAACTCCCACGGAGGCTGCAGAGACAAGGAGAGCAGAGTCAGGAGTAGCCCGAACAGACTACAGGGCCGTTTTCCCACAGAGCAAGTGAGAAGGCCCGTGGCCGCAAATCACAAGCACCAGCTGAGAGCTGGCGGGTTTGAGGTGCCATCATCCTCCCGGCTTTACAATCATCCTTGAGTGTGGACATCCATGTGACATTAAGACAAAGCAAGGCTGCTCTGGTGGGGGTTTTCCTCCTTGGACCCTGAAGGTGAATGATTTGGCAAGCCATGCCCAGCTGTTCGCAGGGACTCAGAGAAATCCCTGGCTTCCTCTGCTGACCCCCAGGTAAAGAGGATTCTTTTGTGAATGAGGGACAGGAAGTTAACAGGGCATGTTCGGCGAAGTTTTATAAAGAACAGACCAGGAGCCTGGAAGATGCAAGAGCTCGAGTATCGAGTGCCCAACACGTTTCAGCACTGCTTTTGGTGCAAGCGTTAGAGCAGTGAGAAAATCCCCGCCCTCTCCTCTGACGGCAGGATTTGCCTACACCAGAGAATGGGCAGGACCCTCATGGGAGCCCAGTTTAATATAGGAAGCTGGAAAGCAGGGCCTAATGCTCAGAAGTTGCAATTTCAACTACACCCTCTGGAGCGGGCAGATGTGGTGAGGTCCTTGGGTGCAGGGCCCAAGACTTAATCATTTGATGTGCTCAGCACTGGGCATGGGGCTTGGAAAACAGTCCGTTTATAATACATGCTTAAGAATGCATAGACGAATAAGTGAATGAAATCCCCCAAATCATGATGCACAGGATTACCTAGCATTAGCATCGTGGTCGATAAACTAACTGGGACATGGATGCAAGAGCCTGGGATGGGCGAATCCAGCCCAGCCAGCAGGAAGCACGCATCTCCCATGGGTCATTTACAAACTGGAGGGCTCCTGCATGGAGCGTAACAGTAACAGAGTGGAGTTATTGTAGAGCAGAAATAAGTGAGTAAAACGTGGACCGTGTGGCCTTGGAAGAGGAGTAAGACACAAACACAAAGTCCTTCAGGGAAGAATGCAGTCAGGCGCAGGCTCAGAGTAATGGGGCACGGCAGTCAGCTCCTCAGATGCTCCTGGAGACGCCGTGTCCACACTGCATCCCTCAGATGCTCCTGGAGACTCCCTGTGTCCACACTGCACCCCTCAGATGCTCCTGAAGACTCCCTGTGTCCACACTGCACCCCTCAGATGCTCCTGGAGACTCCCTGTGTCCATACTGCACCCCTCAGATGCTCCTGGAGACGCCCTGTGTCCACACTGCACCCTGGGCAGTGCTCAGGCTTCTTTTTTTGGTACTCACTACACACCTGGGTGGCCCTGTCTGCAGCCTTCATCCTGAAGGGGCCCTTCTCCAAGACGGCATGTGTCTGTGTGTGCCTTGCTGTTGCCTGCTATTGAAGCAGAAGGATTGAGCTTGCCCCCGCCCTACCAGGGGCCCTGGCACCTGCAGCTGCCCCGGACCCTTGGCCAGCCTCAGCATGGCGGGGGATGGGGGTGCCCCTGGGCCTGCCTTAAGGAAATGAGGTGCTTTCTTCTCCAACCTCTTATTTTTTTCCCTTACACGGTGTGGGTGTTGTTCTAATATTTTAATTTTTAACACTAAAACACATCTTAATCTTTCAAAAGACTGTATAGTAGGGTCTATTTGAGGAACAGGAGCCAGCTTGTCTACTGCACCCATATGCTGTAGAATTGCTTGGCTCAGTCAGAATGAATGAGCTAGGTTTCTGTGCTGTGACCTGTTTTGGTGGTTATGATTCATTAGGTGAAAAGGCGAGCTGAAGAAACTCCACTGATACGGGTTTATAGATGCACATATGCTTGAGACTGGAACAACCACGTGCATCAAATTGTCATTAACGATTATCTGGGAGGTAGGCGCAATGGGAATGTTCTCATGACACACTTTCCATTTTCTGCGCTTGTATATTGCTTGGGCCTTTTATAGTGAGCATACTGCATCTTTGTGTTTGACAGAAAATAACCGAGTCCTGTCCATTTGGAAGAAGCACGTGATCTCTGTGTGCTTGGACAATGTACCATCTCTCCCGGGCTCTCCAAAGCCTCAGAGAGGATGCCAGGCTCGGGGAGACAGGGCCTTTCACAGGGAAACCCCAAAGTCTTCCTTGGCTCCAGGAAGCACGGGCCTGCTGTTCATAGGGCAGGAAGCAGGCACGACAGGCTGCCCCACCAGAGGCAAGGAGCAGGGTGCACAGGGGCTGGCCGCCAAGAAGCAGCAGTAGCCCGAGAATACTGGTCACCTGGAGCCAGCGCAGATCCATGAAAAGCTCTGTCACCGAGTGTCTCCACTCAGTGTCATCCACCTGCAGCAAAGGAGAAGCCACAGGCGCCCCCAGAGGAAGGCAGGGAGCTGCCCATCCGTCCCCGACAGGCTCCAGCACAGGGCTTTCTTCAGAAGCAGGAAATGATGCCAATGAGCAGAGCTGTCTGCGGAGGACAGGGAGGGAGCACTCCGAGCTGTTGGGGAGTGAAGTGGCAGCTGCATCACCACTCAACAGGGAACGTGTGGAATCCAGCCCCAGGTGGGAAGCTGGACCGTCCAGGCTGGGGAGTGGATCCCAGGCCTGGTATTCAAGGGCCTCGAACTCATCCTGAAGTCTAATTTTTCCCTGTGATTGCAAGCTGAGCCTGCTCCTCATCCACGGCACAACTGCCTACACAGATGGCCTTCGTCCCAGCCCTGATGCCACCTCTCCCAGGGTGGTGCTGTCAGCACCCACCAGCCCCTTGCCCTCCACTCACCCACGAAGAAGACGAGGATGAAGCTGGCCAGCGTCAGGGAAGACCCGCTCCTGATCATGCTGACCAGGAACTGGAAGAAAGGGTAGAGCACCAGCGAGGCCCAAAACAGCCAGTTCACGAGGGTCCAGGGCCGCCGGGGGGGCACCATGGGCGTCTCTGGGAAGGTGCCCGTCCTGTAGTACTCCTCCTGAAAGGCATCCTGGGGGACAGGAAAGAGGACCCTCAGACGCCACACGGGGCTCGATGGCAGGTCCCTCCCGAGGCCCTGCTTCCAAGGGAATCGCAGAGATACACAGGTGCCACCGGGGCTCGGCAGAACTGGGGTCTGCGGCTCCTTCCAGAAAGCACTTTGTAGGCAGCTGCTGTCTTCTCAAAGCTGCATCTGGCCGCCCCTCCCACAGGGACACTGGGAGTGGTGGGGCCGCTGCAGCTGTCACTGAGTGCAGGGCGTGGAGCATGAACCCTGGCGCCAGGCCAGCCTGGGCTAGGATCCACCCTCTGTGGGCAGGCACCTGCATCCCTGAGCCCAGGCCCCAGTCTGTCTAATGGGGCAGCAGTGCCTTCCACGATAGGTCGGCGGGAGAATGGAGTGGATGCTGTGCCAAAGCTGCCCACAGGGGACACTCGGTGGAGACCTGGCCCGCAGTCAGGAGGAGCTCGCCGCACAGCCCGGCCCGGCACATGCCCCGCCTTCCCGGCCTCCACAGCCAGCTCACCTCGGCTCCTGCGGGGCAGCCCACCCGCACCTACCACCCTGTTTGCCACTGGAGGGCTCTGAGGGCCGTGATTCAAGGCATCATGAATGACAAAGGGCTTGAGGGCTGCTGGGTGTGGCTCTCAGAGGTGACAGCACACTCAGGACTGGGGTCCAGGGTGACTCTTCTAAGTGATTGTTAGACCGTGTGAAAGGTAAACAGGCTCATGTCCTTCCACTAAGCAGATCCTTAGTGGGAACCATGTACTCATCCACATCCACCCACAGGGTGTGTGTGTCACCGAGCAGCTTGCAGAGCAGTTACTCCATAGCCTCATGGCGCTCCTTGCAGTCCCTGGGTGAGAACAGGGGACTCAGGGCCCCACATAAATGCACTGCGAAAGAATGCGGTGGCTCTTCCCTGGGTGTCTCATGTCACGGAGCTCCCGCTCAGGGACAGGGGCTCAGCCGCAAGGAGCTGCTGAACACAAGGGAGGGACCCAGGAACCCAGGTCAGCAGGAGTGCTCAAGCAGCTGGGAGCTGAGCTGAGCCAGGACCTGGGGGGAACAAGGAGCTGTGGCACCAGGATGCCCGCTGGCCCGTCTAAGGGCAGGTCCTGGCCGTGAGGAGGGGCCAGGAGAGAAGCTGCCTCCAGGGAGCAGAGCTGAGCCAGGCAGCCACAGGGAATTGCCCAGGTTGTATGGTGGGCAGCTGCCTCAGCTATTGTAAAAGCTGCACGTGGCCAATAGCATGCATGCCACACAAAAATGGGTGTGGGTCACGGTGAGGCCCAGTTTGTGTCCCATGAACTAGCCTAGTAATGTCCCAGTTCTCTAAGGAGTCGAGTTTTCAGGAAAATGAGCTTCCTTATAATTGAAACTTATACTACTTAAATGCTGAATATTTTCCTTTAACAACTTGAGATAGAAAAGTCTAAAGTATCTCATACTTTTCTTCTTTTTCATTCAGGGTGTACTGAATCATAGGCTTTCTTGGCCTCTCAGAGTCACTTTTAATAATAGTCCACACACTAGGCCATTTTGGAAGGAGAACCCCCGACCCCTTCCCTGGGCAGTTCAGGTGCCTCTGCTCTGTCCTCGGCCCCCTGCAGCCCATTAACAAGCCTGGTCCGAAGTGTCACTTGTCACGTGACTCTGCTGTTGGACATCAGCCAAGAGAAGCCATGGGGGCTCTCAGGGGAAGTCACATCATCAAGCAATTGAAGAACAATCGACGTGTGTGCCAAGCACTCCTACCCTCAAGCAGTGAGAGCGATCAGATGGTGGAGGAGACAAGGAGGTGAGCACCATGATGGTCAGCAGCACAGGCAATGCCCAGAGAGGTGGCACCCAACTCTGCCAAGGAAGCAGCAGCATTCGCCTGCCCACCAGAACGGGGTGATTTTCTTATCCCAGGTTGGGGCCACGGGGCACCTGATAACTAGACAAGGGGGGTGATATTTTTGTGCCTTGTTTTTTTTAAAAAAAAAAAAAACAGCTTTCTTAAGATGTCATTTACATGCCATAGAACTCACCCATTTTAAAAAATGGGCAAATGTGGCTTTTGAATTTATTTTCCTTAACAGTCTTTATAGTGCTTTTTTACAGTAATATCACAAAGGGGAACTCACCATGGTGCCTTTTCTGTCTTGTTTCCAGAAAGACATTTGCTAGGCCAAGATTGTTTTATTTGCACCTCTAGCAAGAAGAAAAAAGCACTCCCTTTTCTAGGAGCTGCCCAACTCAGAACTTCCCGTTCACTTTATTTTATTTTTTGAGACAGAGTCTCACTCTGTCGCACAGGCTGGAGTGCAATGGCACGATCTCCTCTCACTGCAACCTCCGCCTCCCGGGTTCAAGCAATTTTCCCACCTCAGCCTCCTGAGTACCTGGGATTACAGGCACCTGCCATCATGCCCAGCTAATTTTTGTAGAGATAGGGTTTTACCATGTTGGCCAGGCTGGTATTGAACTCCTGACCTCAGGTGATCCTCCTGCCTCAGCCTCCCAAAGTGTTGGGATTACAGGCGTGAGCCATTGCGCCCAGCCCCATTCACTTTAAAGTTTTCTTTGTCTGTGGTTTAAAACACTAAATCTCACCCCCTCCCCTCACTTATGGCCCACGACATTGCCACAGGACCTCCCACTGACTGTCGGGGAGAGAACAGCACCGCCAGCTCTGGCCAGACTCCAGGCTCTGGCAGCAGAATGTCCGTGGCCCATCTTGGTTGTGGACCCATTTTGTAATAAAATTTGCCCCGCAGGGAAAGGACTCGTGTTTTTTGTTTTTGTGTGTTACCGTGTGGCATAGTATGAAGTTGGAACTGGGAAATGTAGTTATTGAATGAAGGAGAGTTGGTTTGTTTCCAGAAAGAAGCATCAACCTACAAGCCAAGAGGAGAACGAGATCCTACTGAGAGGTGGCAGGTCCCCGGACGAGCACCCGCTGCAGCCCACAACAGAGGCACTAGGCAGGAAGCGTGCGGAGGAGACGTCCACACGGCACATCCGCTCAGCTTTCCCAGGCACTCAGCTCAGCAAAGAAATTGTGTCTTAGGGCCCAGGAGAGGAAAGAAGGGAGAAAAGAACGGGAGGAAGAACAGGAAAGAACAAAGAATAGAAGAGAAAGTTGAGGAACAGAAAGGAAGAAGTGGCTCCTCTTAGGCAGCAAGTCTGGGCGGGGGGAGGCTCTGTGAGAAGCGCTCGCAAGCCTTGGTCTCAGCCCGCAGACATCACCCGAGTGCACGGCCAGGACTTGCAAAGGACTTACCGTGGGGGCCAAGCCTTGAGGCTCCCTGCTGCCCTTCTAAGGAGGAATGCCTTTATGGTTTAAGTGAAAAAACAATTGCCAGTCCCCAAAATGGTTCTTGTCCTTGACGGCCAGAGCAGGAGAGCACAGTGTTTCCCACGGGCCACCATGCCTGCACCCTGAACTCTGCACCCCACCCAGAGCTGCTCCCAACCTTGGCCTCCACAAGACGGCTCTGAATGTAGCTTTCACTGACTTCTCTCTAGAGACAGGGTCTTGCTCTGCTGCCCAGGCTGGAGTGCAGTGGGGCAATCATAGCTCACAGTAACCTGGAACTTCTAGGCTCAAGCAATCCTCCTACTTCAGCTTCCCCAGTAGCTGGGACTACAGGTGTGTACCGCTAGGTGCAGCTAGTTTGTAAAATTTTTTTGTAGAGACGGGTTCCCATTATGTTGCCCAGACTGGTCTCAAACCCCTGGCCTCAAGTGATCCTCCAGCCTCAGCCTCCCACAGTGCTTACTCCCAAAGGGATTACTGGCATGAGCCACTGTGCCCAGTCTCACTTATTTCTTAATTTGCACTATTAATGGCCAATTTATAGTCCCTTCTGCAAATGTCAAATTACAACCTGAAGAAGTACTTTAAGTTAGAAATGAAAAGTTAGAATCTGTTCACCCCATACAATTAAGAAACCGTGATGGCTATCGTGACCTCCCTGGCAAAAGGGGTTCTGAGGTTGTAGGTTCAGCCTCAGAGCGAGTTCACCTGGGAACTGCTTTTGTCCACAGAAGATCACACAAGGGCATGAATGGTTTCTCAAAGCCTTCCAACAACACGAGTCCCAAATGCTGACGAGCAAGAAATACTGTGCATTTTTCATAAAGCTAAACTAGGTCCACTCAAAGGATGGCCCTGTTTTCAGAGATGATGCCTTTCCCATATTAAAGAGTATAACTGTGTCAGTGGTAGATGGTGAGTTTCTCTTTATTTATGTCCATGCTTGGAAAGACCAGAATGTTGGCACACCTCTGTTGGCTGCCTGCCATCCCCTCCCATTCTGCAGAAACTTTACTTGTCCATGAAATTGAAAAGTCAGAGAACTACTGCCCTAAAATCCCAAGGTCAAAATCAACAGAACTGTCTTTTGACATACACCACACTTCTGACTGCAAGGGTGATCATTAAAATGAAATCCCACTTTGACAAACTGGGTCGGGCACCCAGATTTGGGGCACGTAAAGCTTTAGATCTAGGCTCCTAGCAAAACAGGCTGATACAGAAAGGAATTGTCCCTTGACGTCTATTCACCACTCTGCTTGGAGAAACCATGCACCACTTCCACTCACTGCTCAGCGATCTTCTCGGAAGGGCAAAGGGCCAGCCTCCCAGGCCTGCTCACAGACACATACTGCTTAGAGAACTCGGTGTCGCCCCAGCCCTGCAGAGAGAGAGAAAGGGCCTGGACTCCAGCACCTGGCTTTGATCAGTGAGCTGGAAAACTGGGTAAATCACTTCGTCTTTCGGACCTGAATTTCCTCATCAGTAGTGTAAGAGCTTTGGAGTAGATGATCACTTTGAGAACCCTACCAAGTTGAACACTATCATTTAAATATGAACACAGTTTAGAGGAAAACACCCTAAGAGACTTTTAACAAGAAGGAGATGTGCCTCTCAGCTTGGTTTACACGATGACCACACTCTGCCTGAATACAGGAGAGGAAGGGCCCGTTGAGAAAAATCTCCTTTGCCTTGATGGGCTTGAGGGCCCACGTTTATTGTAGATTTGTTTGTGTGGCTCTTTACAAAAGAGGCTCATTTTCTAAACCTTTTCTTAGCATACTCTGCTTTCGGCTAAAAGTAACATTTTCGGCCGGGCACGGTGGCTCACGCCTGTAATCCCAGCACTTTGGGAGGCCGAGGAGGGCAGATCACAAGACCTCGTGAGATCGAGACCATCCTGGCAAACACGGTGAAACCCCGTCTCTACTAAACATACAAAAAAATTAGCCGGGCGTGATGGCGGGCACCTGTAGTCCCAGATATTTGGGAGGCTGAGGCAGGAGAACGGTGTGAACCCAGGAGGCAGAGCTTGCAGTGAGCTGAGATCGGGCCACTGCACTCCAGCCTGGGAGACAGAGTGAGACTCCGTATCAAAAATAAAAAATAAAAAAAGTAACATTTTATATGCTGCCTCAATGCTTAGACCAGAAAACAGAGCAAGAAAAATACTGCCTCATGCATGAAAACAGAAGGGGGGAATTCATATGGTTTTCTGTTTCTCTGTCGGGGCACATATGTGCATCAGTGCAGAACCTCGATAACTTAGAATCTTGTTAAAAAGCTTCAGGCCTCACCATCTCCATCAAAGCCATCTGCCTCAGAAGCAGTTTGCTGGAAGTACACATTTCTAGGTTCCACCTCTAACCTGCAGAGACAGAATCACTGGGGTTCGGGCCTGGGAATCTGCACAACTCATGCTCTAATGACAAGGTAAATGAGTCCATACATACAATTTGTAATTTGTGTATTTGTAAGGGGAGACCAGAGAGCTATGCCCATAACCTACATAGGAAAGAGGCCCACATGCCAGCTCTGTGCGGTGATGGTATAAAGGCATCATCAGGGAAAAAAGGTATCAGGATCTTGATTCCAAAAACTGAGCAAACTTACAAGAGCTTCTCTACTAAAGGTGATGGCAAGTCTTTTGGACTGAAACTTGCCTAAAGGAGGCAAATTTAGCTTATCCATCATACTAGAGTCTGTTAAGAGTCTTGTGGACTAAAATCCTAACACATTCCCAAGTGTAGGTAGGGTTAAAGTTCTTATTCAGCTGCAGAGGACATCCTGCACAGCTCTGGGTAATTCTCTCCTTTGAGAAACAGAGAAAAACAGAACGCATGAGAGCCAGCCCGCATTTATGGAATTTGAGGAAAAGGTCATCAGAATCCTATAGAATATATCTGATTCTAGGGAATGACTTGTTTGGGTTTAAAACATATGGTGAATCAGAAATAATTTTTTACTGGTTAATGAGACCTGGCCATAAAAATGCTTTTCTCACCAAGTGGAAGCTAAGCTTCACTCCTTCATAAGATCCAGTAGTTATGAGACTCCCCTCCTTGCATGTGCCTTTGGAGGAGAGAAACCAATGAAAGCAAAGGCCTTGCTCAGAGAAAGGACAGAACAAGTAGGGGGACCCTGGAGAACTGGACCACAGACAGGAACAGGACAGGGGGCACCACAGCAGGTTCGAACCCAGCCAAGACCAAGGTGGACCCTTGTAGGGCTTTATCCTGCTTATTCCGGAGATGCTTTGAGATCAGATTGACAACCAAACTGTTGATCCAGAAGCAATCAAGACCATGTCCATTGCTGCGGAGAACATCCACCCCACAAGCACAACCTGCCTTAGGACCAGAGGCAGGAAAATACGAGCAGGGGCGATTGGGGCCATTACTTCTTCCTTGGTCCACTGCACCTAGAGAAGAGCTTCATTGTGTGTGTGTGAACCCTCCTTAAAAAATATTTTGTCATGTTCTTCATTGCCAAGAGAGGGTCAGCTCCAGACTCACTAATAACTGGCTCTGTGAGATCTCGCCCACCGGAGAAAGGCCTGCTACCACACAACACACCCACAGCTGCAACGTGAAGGGACCCCTGGCACCCAGTGCACTGACCTTCTCCTGGTAGAGCTTGTGCAGCCAGGCCGAGCACTCGTCATCGTCTTCAGGGATGTCTTCCAGTGGGATCCTCCTGCAAAGGCAGAGAGCAGCTAGCAGAGAGGAGGTGATGCCCCCTCCCCCAACATACAGTTTCCAGTAATGGTGCTGCCGTTTTTTGTTTTTATCTGGGTCGCCTAAATAATGTGGAAATGAAGAGAGTAATGCAAGTGATAGAAAGAAGGGGCGTTCCACATCCACACTGGAGAAACAGGCAAAAATGCGATTATGACCCACGAAGGAACAACCCAGGGGCCAATTCAATGGCACAGACAGATGCTGTCAGAACAGGGGACACTTGCCTCATTCCGTCTTCCCTCCCACCTCACAAAAAGGCCCCCAAAACCTGATATTTGCCTCTTCCAAAGAGGACAACACTGCCTCAGTTTCCACATGAGACAATCCAATATACACAGAATCAATGCATCAGAGACAATATCCTAGTAATTTCTTCTTAGCCAAGTAACCAACTTACTGGTAATGGCAGATTATCTCCCATCAAATGATTCCTCTGGCCTCTTGGTTAGCCTTGAGGCAGACTTTCTGCAAAGGTTTTGACAAGTCAGTGATGTGGATGGTGGGGAATTAAAGTTCTCCCAGATGGAAGTAGCCAGGGCATCTTCCCCAGGCTCCATGGCTCAGACAGGGGTCTTGAGTCACTGTGCACCAGCGAGAGCTCAGAGACTTGGGTGGCTCTGGGGACTGGTGCTGGCAAGGGCTTGCCACTTGATCATTTGCAAAGAGCCCATACTGAACACGGGGAGAAGTCACTCTGCCACCTTTGCCGTTCCTATTTGTTCTCAGGTTGATGGCTCTTGTGATTTCAAGGGACGTTCATTTATACTCAATTTTGTCCATGTCAAAGTCTGCATCTGGCTTGATTTCTCAGGTCACTTCACTCCCTTCTATGGCCTAAGAATATCTTAGTAAGAAGATTTGAGAGTTTATCTATCACACTAGAGTCTGTTAAGAGAATAAAGGATGGGATTCCATCTTGTAACAGATTACAATGAGCCACTTCCTTTTCAAGGCAGTATTGTACAGAGGTAAGGTTTTCACATAATTAGAACTTACCCCATAAGCCCCTCCGGAAATATTCTTTCACCTTTTCTGTTCCTACGCACACTGCACTTCTCTGGATCCTCTACTTCTTTGCTCTTTGATCTACTCTGCTTTGGAAATGAGATCTCTCAAGTCTGCCTAATATTTCTTTATTTGGATAGTAGGAATGTAGTGAGTTTTGCCCTTTTCAGCAACTTGACAGTATCGCCCTTGATGTTTCAGTGCTTTGTACTGATGTATGTTCAGAAAAATGCCTCAATCATTTTCAATGGGCAGCTACAACAAAAAGATGTGTGTTGAATAGCATCAATGCTAACCTTCCTCTGGGGTCAAGAGGGTGATCTGGCTTCAGTGAGTGAACGTGCCAGTATCATTTTTGGGCTGATTGTCACACATGCTTTGGAGAGTTGCAGCTACCTGAGAGGTGAAATAATCTTGTACACATCTTGGGGTTTTCCCAAATAACTGAGCCCAGCTGGCCATCGAGTGGAGCTCCTGCCAGCTGTCAGAGAACATGGGGAATAAAACCTCACTTTACTCCTAGGAGAAGGTCTAAAGGTCTCCTTCGGGCAGGTGGGTGATTCTCCTGCCTTCATATGCCACAGAACTGAGTCACAGGGCAGACTCTTGCCTGCACCATCAGACAAGAAGTCAATGATGATGACGATGCTGTCCTATTTTCATGGGAAAGCCAGAGTCGTTTTTAGATCAGAAGCTACTTAACTTTGGCCGCCAGTCCACCAAAATATCTCCCAGGAAAGCCTGAACGTTTGGTGTGGCCTGGTGGGAATGTAGGGCCCCTGGACTTTCAGGGTGCTGTGTTGTAATGTGGCTTCTGTAAGGTCTTGAATCAGAAGGTTATACGCCCCTGGATTAGTTCTCCATTAGCGGGCATTTCAGATTCTCTTGATTAGCATTCAGAGAAGATGATCCACAGCACAACAAACCAATATGGTCCCTGACCCGTCACACTGGGTTTTAATGCATGAACTGCCATTGTGTTTACTATCTGCAGCACCTTCCAATTCTGTTTCCCACTGATTTTGGTGACATTCTGGAGGTGTTCAGCCCATTCTATAAGCAGGCAGAGAGAACTAGTTTGACTAATATGTTCTGGAAGTGTCTTCAATAAAATCATTAATAGCCTGGAACATAACACATAAGTGAGACACTGCAAGAGTTCTGCATTTGTGTCTAGACCGCCTTATATAAATACACATCTGTGTGTATTCCATACAGCAGACCCATCGCCCATGAAAAGGGTCAATAACATATTCTCTTCACACCAACACCAAAATAATTATAAAATACAGCCTTCCATTTGTTCAACCTAAGCTCTTTGATACGAAAGAGCTGGTTACAGAGGATCCAGAAGGAGCTGGGATGGAAGGAGACTTCAGCAGATCATTCCAATAGTAGGATGTGTCAAATTCAATGCAAAACAGACTGCAAAGAAGTCAGTGTGACCCAGGGATCCCTGGAAGAAAGTCTCTAGGTCATTTGTGATGTGTTTACTTTGAAATGGGCACTGTCGTCTTTTCTGGAAAGGAAACAGTTCGACTTACCTAACATACAAATCTGCATGGTATTTCTTTCCATTTAGGACTCCCAGCAGTGTTGGATTTTCATTATTTCTGAAATTGAGTGTACAGTCATATACAGCTGAAACTATAAAAAATAAAACAAATACAAAGCAGTATATAGCGTGTGAACCCAATTTTGTTCTGTAGATACACACATTGGAAGACAATAATCAAATGGCTAACTGCTTATCTAGAAATGGTGTGGTCAGATTTCTTTTTTTCTATATGGTCCACATGTTCTACACTGAATGTGTATTATCTTTTGTAATCATAAAATCCCACTAGAACTTAGTAATAGAAAACAGGGTCATTGCTGAAGCCAGGTCACTTTTTTCTTTTCTTTTCTTTTCTTTTCTTTTCTTTTCTTTTCTTTTTTGGAGATGGAGTCTCACTCTGTCACCCAGGAGTGCAGTGGTGCAATCTCGGCTCACTACAACCTCTGCCTCCCGGGTTCAAACAATTCTCCTGCCTCAGCCTCCCAAGTAGCTGGGGTTACAGACACCCACCACCACGCCCAGCTAATTTTTGTATTTTTAGTAGAGACAGGGATTCACCATGTTGGTCAGACTGGTCTTGAACTCCTGACCTCAAGTGCTCTGCCCGCCTCAGCCTCCCAAAGTGCTGGGATTACAGGTGGGAGCCACTGTACCCAGCCCAGATCACTTTTAAAGCAATACTGCAAAGTCAGGTCTAGAGGTACTACGACGATGATTTGTAACTTTCTAATGTGCCCAGCCTATCATTTCAGTCAAGAAACACCGAAATTTGAACAAGTGTGGATGATAAGAAAAATTATTCCAAAGGAAACTAAGGATGTGTCTCAGTTACAACAGCATAACCATTCTATGAGCATTATTTTCCCCTAGAAAAAGAAGATAGCTACAAATTATCCTAGGAGAAGATACTGATGAGAAACTCCTTAAGGAATTGGATTGTAGTCAGTTGAAGCTTCTTGGATCAAAGGATGAAAGAATATAGGAAGGAACGAGTGAAGGAACAGAAGAGATAAATGCACAGTGGAAAATGGCTACTTGCTGAAGTGTAAGAGCCCCAGACGGTAGGAGGAACGGGTGGGAACCCCAGCGGCTGCCACCTTTTCCCACCGGTGGGATCTTCTCTTGGGCAGCTGGGGCTAGGTCTTCTCCTGGAGAAGGGAGCCTCTGTCACACAGCTGCTGAGATGATGGAGGTCAGGCACTTACTGCAGGGCCCAGCACATGGTTTGTGTTCAATAAATGATGAGCCAGACACTTCACTGGGAGCTTTATATATGTGCAAGTATTAATAAAAGGAGTGGGAGAATGGCAGGAAGGAGGAAAGGCCCTTGGTCTGGTTGGGAATATGTGGAACCCAGATTCAAAAACAATAAATCACCATCTGTTTTCTTCTACCTGCTGCCTGACCACCGTGCGGGGTCTGCAGGTCCCCTATCTGTTGCCCTGCAGGAGAGCCTGGAAGCGGGGCCCGGAGTGCCCGAGACCACTCACCTCCGCCTTGGGGCTGAAGACGGGACTGTTCTCCTGAGCCCTCTTGAGGAGTAGCTGCCTGGTCAGGGTGGCTGGGAGAGAACCTGGATGCTTATCATATTTCCCAGGCATTTTAAAGCATAAATGGGTATCTACAGGAACAGCTGTTCAGGCTGTGTGGACCATGACTGTAGTGTCCTAGGGCTTCCCAGTAAGAAGGGGCCACAGAGCTCACGTAGTTCAGCGGTTTTGACACCTCCTTTCCTCCAACCTGTTCACACAGGGACCCATGCAGACAACGGAAGAGGCTGACTCTGGTTAAGCAAAGGTGGGGAGAACCCACGGGTTCCCCAAAGAGCCACCTAAATATCAGTGACTTGTCCAACTGTCTCATTTTCCAGAGGAAAACCTCAAAAAAAGTGTCTTGAACGGAGAGCCAGCCTGATTCTAACTGCAAGGCGCATCAGAAGGAGTGAGAGCAGCCGCTGCCAGCCCCCGCCAGCCAGGAGCAAATCCCAGCTAGCCATGTACTGGCTGAGTCACACTGCGCCAGCTCCTTAACTTCTCTGAGCCCCAATGTCCTTATCTGTGAACTGAAAGCAAAAAGAAAAAGCAATCTGCCTTCCTGAGTCCTGTGAGGACATCCTATGTGCACAGTGCGTACAGGGCCTGGCGTGCCAGACGCGCCCGAGACCGGTGTTGGCTGTTCTTGGAGACAGCCTTGTTAACTCTCCGTGATGAACAGCATAGAGCTGGACGGCCTTGCGAGGCAAGACTGAGGCAAAGCTCAGTTAGGAAGCCACGCTGGCCCAACCCAGAGGGGATGGATCAGGAGGGGAACACGTAGCCCTGCAAGCTGGGCAACCCCACCAGGGGCAGAAGGTGAGATGTGTAGTGGGAGGCAGGGGGCCCCTAACAAGAGCAGCCTTTGATTAAATGTTTATCATGTACCAGGTGGGATGCTGAGCCCTTTACCCAGCTTTTCTCATTTAATCCTCCTTGCAACCCTAACAGATTTTGCAGAACTTGGAGCAAACTTAGGATCAGATAGATAAGGTCACTTGCCCAGAGTCACACAGCTGGTCAGCAGAGGAAACAGGATTCAGTGAGGTCTCCTGATCAGGGAGTGCACAGGGTCTTGACGCTGCTGGACAGTGCAGAGCGCAGCAGCCTGGGAGGTGGAGCGGGGGACGAGCAATGGGGGCATCCTTGGCCCTGGGGCCCAGGGTCGGTGTAGAGGCAGGGACTGCAGGGAGCAGGATAATTCTGGCCCTTGGGCTGAGCCCAGAGCAAAAGAGACATTTAGGCAGCTAGTGCCCCTCTGTGCCGCTGACCTTCTAAGAGGCTGGGCAGAGGGGAAGGACCTCGGAGGTGGCTGGCCTGGTGGGCCCTCGGTTCTGCAGGCCCGAGTGAGCTGCTGAGACTCCAGAGCCCGCTTTTCTCTCTCCTCTCCGGGAGTAAGAGCTGCCTGCCAGGATGTTGTGGGGATTGAAGGTGACACTGTGTGGAGTACATGGCATTGTGCCAATAGAGGTCATCAAGGAACACTGGTGACCAGGAGAAGAGGGATGAGGAAGCAAGGGAAGAATGTGGGGAAGAAGAAACTGGTTAACAGGGCTAAGGGCAGGGCAGGCACACAGAGGGGCGAGGGGGCCAGGGCACAGCCCGCCTGGCCTGGGTTCCAGCAGCCCCAGAAGGGAGCGGGGCTGGCGCTGGCCTGGGTGTGCAGCGGGGTGTTAAACAGGCAGCAGAGGCCAGCAGGGAGGGCTACCCAGGGCCTTCAACCACCGCTGCAGCCGGTGGGTCACCTGGGGACTTTCAGAGGTACAGATTCACCAACTCTGTTGCTCCAGAGGTCCTGGTAGGGGGTCGGCCAGGGCTGGAGAAACCAAGGGGCCCCAGATGCAGGCCTGGGGAGGAGTTCGGGGCCCCCTGCCCTTTGCCTCAGAAGGAGGAGAGGAGACAAGAGGATAAGGCCGAGGAAGGCGGCAGCGTGGGGCCGGGAGCCGCATTCAGCTGGGTTCTAGCTCCCTCCAGGAAGGAGACAACTTCGCCTGAAGTGCTTTGCCTGAGAAGGAGCACAGGAAGCCACCCCCAGGGCCTGGAGCCCACGGAAAGGGCCAAGGGACTGTGAGGGCGTGGGGAGGCCAGATGTGCAGAAGGAGACAGAGGGTGTTTCTGAACTGGAGACAGAAGGGTCAAAAAGAAGACAAAAGCGTGACAAGAGGCCAGAGGCAAGTTGTTGCTATTTTCTTCTTCTTACCGATGGCCATTTAGGGTTCCAGACTCCGAGGTCAGCTGTGACAGACCACAAGGTCAGAGTTCAGCTGATGCCAACAGGTGGGCAAGAAATGCCCCTCAAACCCAACTGTGCTGTCTGGGCCTGCAGGCCTGGACCCAGGTTACCCCATGAGCCATCCAGGCACCCAGCACATTTGCATAGCAGAGGGCAGTGCTGGCCTGGACACCCCAGGAAAAGCAGGTACAGGCCCACCCTGAGTGCCAGCCAGGGGTGCAAATGCCATTTGACCTTGGTTCCCAGTCACTGAGACTGGACTTGAGCAGCCACTCTGAGCTCCTAGCCTCAAGTCAGCTGGGAAGTGCTGGCAGGAAGCAAGCTCTGCCCATCCGGAGCTGGGGCTTGTGTTCCTCGCTGCCACGGGGAGGCCCAGGGCCACACACTCTTCCTTACCTACATTTCTCAAGCTCCTCACGGTGATGGCGAAGCCCTTGGTTCGTGGCAACAGGTGATGCTTGAGGCGAGGCAGCCCCTTGGCCCGGGCCACCTGCATGCTGATCTCATGCTTCTTCTCCGTGAACCGCGTGCCCTCACAGTGAATCAGGAACTGGAAGGAAGGAGGCAGGAGTCGCACGTAGCCTCGGGGTCACACACAGCCCTGGGGTCATGCATGGCCCTGGGGTCACACACAGCCCCAGGGTCACATATGGCCACACGATCACACACGGCCCCATGGTTACATACAGCCCTGAGGTCACACATAGCTCTGGGGTCACACACAGCCCTGGGGTCACACACAGCCCTGGGGTCACACACAGCCCTGAGGTCACACACAGCCCTGGGGTCACACACAGCCCTGGGGTCACACACAGCCCTGAGGTCACACATAGCCCTGGGGTCACACACAGCCCTGGGGTCACACACAGCCCTGGGGTCACACATAGCCCTGGGGTCACACACAGCCCTGGTGTCATGCATGGCCCTGGGGTCACACAAAGCCCCAGGGTCACATATGGCCACATGATCACACACAGCCCCATGGTCACACACAGCCCTGGGGTCACACACGGCCCCATGGTCACACACAGCCCCACAGTCATACGTGGCCCCATGGTCACACACGGCCCCATGGTCACATACATCCCTGAGGTTATACACAGCCCTATGGTCACACACAGCCCTGGAGTCACACGGGACCACACAGTCACGTGTCCTGTGGAAGTCACATGGGGGTCCCACGGTCACAGTCCTGCAGGAGCCCTTGGGACACAGCTGCTCTGGTGCCTACGTACAAAATACTTCTCGGGGTAGTCCCGGAGGTGCTGCAAACTGGCGGCGACCGTCTTGCGGTCCTGCTCCCACTTGCGCGAACAGAACACCATCTCGGTGAAGTACCACATCCAGCCGATGATCGGGACATAGGCCAGCTCTTTCTTGGCCAGGACCTTGGAGCCCTGAAACAGAAGAAGGAGCCCAGGTGCCCATGAAGGAGACGTCAGAGCCACCTCCCGGGGCTGTTGGAGACTGAAGTAGAAAAAGAGGAGGGGACGTTCACAGCAGATGCCTCGGGACAGTCCCAGAACACATGCTGTCGAGGCCATGGACCCTGGTGCCCTCCCCACCTTTCAGCTAGAGGTCCAGGTTGTGCTCGCCCTGCCAGTGTGGGAGCAGGGGGCAGGGGCACCCTGGTTCTCAGCGCAGACGGCAGGAGTCAAGAAGGCAGCAGCGAGCAGTCACGGGTATTCAGGGTCCGCTCCCACCACCATCCAAACGGTTTCTAGGTTATCACCATCACATACTCGCTAAGCCCACCGTGCAGCTGTGTAACACTAATTTGTGCACCTCTTTTCTGCAGATCTGAGTTTTGTGATATTACAAAATATAGTAATTCTTGATTGCTGAAAATGTCAAACGCTAGAAAATGTAGCATTCCTAGGTGTGAGGTTAACATCCTTCTCGAACAGTTGTTGGCCAAAGATTCATTTGAATCCGATTTTTCCGAGACAGCTCGACTCACTCTGCTGAGCTCTGCAGTTGAGGCAAACAGGAGTCTCCGCTTACAGAGCAGGCTGCGGAACCCAGTGGGATCTCCGGGTACAGCTGGTCCAAGCTGGGAGTAAAACCCAGACCAGGAGATGTGCTCGGTGCCCTCCACACCCGCTGCCAGCATGTCCTTGAGGCTGAGATGGGGCAGAAGCACCTGCCAGAGACCTTCTTGAGGCTGACGCAGGTGCACGAGCTAGGCCCCAACAGGTCCCCTCTGGGGAGTCTCAGGGCAGTCCTGGGTCCCCAGGGCTCGGTGTGGCCCTCCCCAGCCAGGCATCCACTACATCAGTCCCCCTACACTGAGGAAGACCAGGGCTTCAGTGGGATGGACGGGGCAGTGGAGAAACAAAAACTGCTTTTTATCTGATGGATGTTTATCTTTTCACCTTAATTTTGGAACTGGCCAAGATGCTCCTTGATCAATGGGTTGATGACTGATCAATGGGATATCAGCGGTCAGGGCAGCCCTAAACCTAGGATGCCCACAGCGCAGAGAGCTCCGGCTTCAACACAGCCCTCTCTCCTCTCCTCCCCGTTACACCCATGCCTCTCCGCAGCTCCAGCTCAGCACAGGGTCAGTAAGCCGTGTCCCCCAACCTACTGGCAGAACAGAAAAAGGTCTAAACAGCCAATTGCTACCCTACTTTAAAAAAACAAGAAACTTCTTCCCTCACATGGGGTAGAAAAGGCAGATACCTTCTAGGTTTAGCGTCTCCATTTTCTGATGGAGTTTGTTTTTCACACAAATCCAACATGCAGATTCTCTCCAAGAAAACTTAGCCATGAAATCGGAGGCCCTATCTCCAGGGGACTCCGGGAACATCCCCGTAGGTGGGTGAACCCACCGGTGTGGGTGTGAGGGCTTACCGTGTGCTGTGCCTATGATATTTTTTAAAATTATATTTACCTGAACTCATTCCAAACATGCAGTCATTTGAAGGAGCTATAAATGATGATTGGTTCTGCAGCCAGGAGGGGGCCACAGACTAAAGCAGCAGCTGTTGGCCCTGGGAAGGTGAGAGGTCCCATGCAGCCAGTCATAGCTTCTGCTGGGGAAAAGCACTCTCAGGGATATTTCCCGTTCACAATTCTATCCTGCAAGATCCTAGTGGGTCCTAGTGGTTGGCCTCTGATGACCTGCTGCTAAATGGAAACGACAACTTTGACAGTGATGTGGCTTATCTAGACCCGTAGATGGTCACCTGGGATGGGAGTCTCTATCTCCATCCCTCTTAGATCACCAAAAATGTTTAGATGTCCCACGGTAGACACGTCACGTGGGTTATGGTGTGTACCAGATCTTGTACAACACTAGAGAGGAGTCAGCAAGCTACTGCCCTCGGGACAAGCCTGCTCCTCTGCCTGCTTTTGTAAGTGACGTCCTGTGGCCACACAGCCTCTTGTCCATGTGCCTATTGTCTGCAGCTGCCTTCACGCTACACACAGGAGTGTTTTTTGACAGACACGCTGTGGTCCACAAAACCTAAAATATTCATTCTCTGGCCCATTCTAGATGACATTTGTCAACTCCTAATTTAGAGCCACTAAAACTTGTTTTCTATGACTGTTTAATGGCTAGGCAATGGTTTACTGTATAATACTAAATTTTTAAAAGATCTGGAACAAAGGTGAGTCTATAGCATGATTATGACTTTATGAAAAAAGTAAAGCAGAGAAAAACAACAGTAGTTGTTGCTGGGCTGTTGGGAACAGGCCCCCCAAAATCTGGCCATAAACTGGCCCCAAAACTGGCCATAAACAAAATCTCTGCAGCACTGTGACATGTTCATGATGGCCATAACACCCACGCTGGAAGGTTGTGGGTTTACCAGAATGAGGGCAAGGAACACCTGGCCTGCCCAGGGCGGAAAACCGCTTAAAGGTGTTCTTAAACCACAAACAATAGCATGAGCAATCTGTGCCTTAAGGACATGCTCCTGCTGCAGTTAACTAGCCCAACCTATTCCTTTAATTCACCCCATCCCTTCGTTTCCCATAAGGGATACTTTTAGTTAATTTAATATCTATAGAAACAATGCTAATGACTGGCTTGCTGTTAATAAATACGTGGGTAAATCTCTGTTCAAGACTCTCAGCTCTGAAGGCTGTGAGACCCCTGATTTCCCACTTCACATCTCTATATTTCTGTGTGTCTTTAATTCCTCTAGCACTGCTGGGTTAGGGTCTGCCTGACCAAGCTGGTCTCGGCACTGGGCAGTCATTTACAAGTGATTTTTATTTTGTTAGATTTTCCAGTTTTTTATTATAAACATATTTCACAGTATCCCTGTAACAATGTCACTTTTAAGAAGGGGCTGACATCAGCATGCTTTCGCCATCTGCTTTGGGAATATAAGTGAGGCTCTGGGTCAGAAACAGTTTTGTTTTGTTTTGAGACAGAGTTTTGCTCTTGTCGCACAGGCTGGAGTGCAATGGCACAATCTTGGCTCACTGCAACCTCCGCCTCCCAGGTTCAAGTGATTCTCCTGTCTCAGCCTCCTGAGTAGCTGGGATTACAGGTGCCCGTCACCATGCCTGGCTAATTTTAGTATTTTTTGTAGACACAGGGTCTTACCATGTTGGCCAGGCTAGTCTCTAACTCCTGACCTCAGGTGATCTGCCTGCCTCGGCCTCCCAAAGTGCTGGGGTAACAGGTGTTTTTGATGATCAAAGGGAAAAGAAGAGACATAACTTTCTTTATACTGGCTTAATCCATCTTTCAGCCTTAAAATTTTGGATGTTATCAATATGTCTAGGTTTTGATGTTAATTATGTTTGGTAAGAAACATGTTAAAATATTAAGGTAGAAGCTTTTACTTCTTCAAACTGAAGAAATGTCACTCAATTCTCTTTCCCTGGGAGGGCTGCATGAAAAGCTCTGGAATGAGACAGTCCTGTTTCTAACCAGGCTCTACCACGACCCAGCTGTGTAACTGTGCTCAAGACACCCAATCTTTCTGAGCTTCTGTTTCCCCTCTGTGTGATGAGGAAGACAACACATATTCCCTGGTGTCCCTGTAAAGACTGAATAATGTATGGAAACATCTACGAAAGCACAAAGTTGAGACTCTGACATGGGCGTTCAATAACTCGTAGCTATTATTTTCATCCCAGAGCAAGCAGTATCTGAACACCTCCTTATTCAACCCATTTTCTCTGCCATGCTTTAGCGTAATAGTAACAACAATAGATTACATTTATTTAAGCACAACTGAATAGTCACCGTGCACAGAGAGTTGCCCAAGTTAACTCACTTACGACAAAGAGACTAGAAACTGCTATTAAGACATACTGACAGTTCCCCCGGCAAAAGGTTCAATAGGCTATAACTATCATGGCTTTCCCAGGCCACTCAGAGGCTTCCATGTGTGATGCCAACAGCTTTCAGAGAGAATGTACAAGAAAATATACTAATTTCATCAATTCTGGATTTATTTCACAGGTCAACGTGAAAGGATTTACTGATGAGTTAGATGTATCAACAGATCTGTCTAGATACAAGCATATTTAGACAATCTAAAATTTTCACGTGGAGTAAACCACTATGGAGAGAGAGAGTGAAAGAGAGAGTTGTCTTAGGGCAGGTGCTTGGAGCTAATCTAGTTGAGCGACCCATCCTGAGGCTCCCCACAGCTCAGGGAAGCAGCCAGCCCCATGACCTGGTCTGCATCTCTGGCAAGTGGGCCAGCCCTTGCAGAGACCCTGGACGGTGGGAAGAGCTGACGCAGAGAGGGCCTGAGACCCAGTACTCTGACCCTGACCTTCAGAAGCTCCACAGCCTCTGGGGTGAAAAGGGATCGGAATGAGGCCATTCTAGTTAAGGTTTTCTCCAAAATGGCTACTCATCAAGGCTTCAGATGAAGATTCCAAACCCCGGTGCTGCGAGCAGCATGGCTGGGAGCAGCAGGGTATCCTGCTCCTGCACCACCTCCACCCCCACTAACACCAGCAAGGAACCCCTCAGGGACTGAGGCTCTATGGCCAGCTTTGTTTGCAAACGTCCAGTCATTCATGAAGGTTTCCCAGTAGGGTTACCAGTTAGTCAAATGAGCCAAGGTCATTTATTTCTACTAAATATATAAAATGAGGTATCTTAAGTGGAACTTCAAAAAACAGGTGAGATGTTCCTTAACAATAAAGCAGGCTAAACAGCCTGCCTTTGAGTCCTTTGACTGTTTTCTTGACTACCAGCTGGAGCCACTGTAGCAAATGTTTCAGTTCCCTGGAGCCAAGACAAGCCATCCAGCCCTATCACTCCAGGGTCCCCACAAGTCCCCCCATAGCACAGCCTCCATTCTGATGTATGGTGCATAAGCGCATCAGATTGGAATCTTCAACCCAAGGCTGCTCTGTCCGTGCAAAGGTATTGATTAAGAAGCCCCCTATGCCAGGCATTATGCAGGTGCCGAGAACTCAATGCTGGTTATGATTACCTGTGGCCTTGAGGTGCCCAGAGTCTAGTGGGAAGGGAGAAGCAGAAAGCTTTCAGTTTCTGTGTTCCACTTCTGCCACTAAACTCTGCCAGTAAGTTGTTGTACAGACCCCTTCTGGCAAGAAAGCTGTGCGCAAGAGAGGATGGTATGGGCCTGGAATCTCTGAAATCGGTCCCTAGTTATAGCAAAATGCAGAAAAGAGTGGAGCTCAAAATAATGAATCAGTTTGTGTGCACGCGTGCATGTGTGTGTGTGTGTTCATCAAAAGGTGAGAGACTCCATTCTCTTTTTTTTGAGACGAAGTTTCACTCTTGTTGCCCAGGCTGGAATGCAGTGGCACAATCTCAGCTCACTGCAATCTCTGCCTCCCGGGTTCAAGCGATTCTCCTGCCTCAGCCTCTGGAGTAGCTGGGATTACAGGCACCTGCCACCGTGCCTGGCTAATTTTTTGTATTGTTAGTAGAGACGGGGTTTCACCATGTTGGCTAGTCTGGTCTCGAACTCCTGACCTTCAGGTCTCCCAAAGTGCTGGGATGGGATTACAGGTGTGAGCCACCATACCTGGCTTTTCTTTTTTTTTCTTTTTTTGAGATGGAGTCTTGCTCTGTTGCCCAGGCTGGAGTGCAGTGGTGCAATCTCGGCTCACTGCAACCTCCGCCTCCAGGGTTCAAGCGATTCTCCCGCCTCAGCCTGTGGAGTAGCTGGGATTACAGACACCTGCCACCACACCCAGCTAATTTTTTTTTTTTTTTTTTTTTTTTTTTTTTTTTGTATTTTTAGTACAGACAAGGTTTCATCATGTTGGCCAGGTTGGTCTCAAATTCCTGACCTCAGGTGATCCACCTGCCTCGGCCTCCCAAAGTGCTGGGATTAGACTCCATTCTTGCCAACTGCAGTAGCACAAGTGTGCCTGGCCTTGCTCACATTGCATTCCTTTCTCTTGCTTTCTGCCTTCTCTGATGCTGAGAGGAAAATGGTGTAGACCTTACACTGTCAGAAAAATCTCAAGAGAGTCTCAAAACAAAATGTATGCTGTTCCACAATTAGTCACAGCTGCAGGGGAAATGCATAAAGCAAACATTAAATGAAAGCACTCTCTAAGAATTCACCTCAGACTGGAATTAGAGACTTTATCCACGTGGGGCAGAGTACGCGGGGTTCTTGTAATCCTGACTGGCCTCCTCCAGCCAACCTCCCTCCGTTTACCAGGCCCCAAACTATTCTGGGTTTGACAGGCATGCAGATGTGCGGAGAGGAGAAGAGGACCATGCAGGCTTGAAGCAGCAGGATACTGATCACTACTGGCTCTGCTTTGAGGGGTCATGGTCACGGCTGTCAGGACACAAAGATGGGAGAGGAGCTCCCTGCACAAAGCCCTTGTCCACCCCGCCTGGACACAGGTCCTCAAGGCCCCTTCCCAGTTTCTCTTCTGAACGGACAGCCCAGCCCTTGTGGGATGGCGTTAGCCCCGCAGATGGGAAGGCAGAGCAGAGGCGTTACAGGGGTAGGTGGGAAAACAGGACGTCCCCAGGGCAGAAAGTAATAGGAGCGATTGGCCTCGCCCAGTACCCTATAGCTAATAGGTGCTTGCTGAACAGTTGCAGGAAGCACAGGCAGATGGGGCATCAGAGGGCCCTAAGCACAGAGCACATGGGAGTGAGAAAGGGGGACAGTTCATGGGATGATACCAAGTCGGTGTACAGCAGACAGCACAGGCTGTGACCGTTTGCTGAGGGCTGCGCACAGAGGAGGAGGAAGCCCCAAGCTTTCAACAACCCTGGCTTTATGAGCGGTGGGATCAGACTCTGGCTTGTTAAAGACACTGCCAGAGGATCCTGGTCAACAAAGAAGAAGACCCCGGTGTGTCCAACGTGGGACCGGACTTCTACAGATGAGCATGCGCTCCCACCTCCAGGATGGTAGTCGGTATGAACCCGCGGTGCAGCCATAGTCCCGTGAGCTGCCCGCTTCCTGCCCTGGCCAGTGGTTCGCCTGCTACCTCGGTCGCCACCATTATCGGGTTCCTCATCCATGTGATTCCAGATCCCAGCACACTTGCCAAACCCAGTGAATGGTAAGAGGCAGAGGGTGGCGTCCCAGCCCACTCCTAGTGCAAGGTCTGTGCCTGCAGAGCTGATGAACTCACATGGTGGCGGGCAGCACTGGGCATCTGCCATAGGCTCAGGTGATGCCAGCAGTGAGCAGGGTGCAAGACCACCCTACAGAGCTGACAAAACCATGGCGGTGGGCATATCTGCTGAAAATACCCCTCCATATCTGGAAACTTCTAACTTCTCTTCAGCCAAAGAGCCCTTGACAAGTGCATGTGTATGAAGAAGCTGGGGTAAAGGCGGTGAAATAATGCTGTGTTGCATGAACACGGTCTCCTAGAGAAACCACACACAATCAACACTCGCTGGACACGTATTTTGAAGGTATATCAATTGCTATCGTTGTCATGATCGAAAATCCTTCGTTTAAAGAGGCAGCACAGGGCTTTATGGGCGCCCTCACGCACAGGCACTCTGCCTAGGAGGGATAATGCCACTCTCCTCCTCTCACCTTTCTCTGTGCAAAGAAATGCAATGCTGCTATTTTTCATTTGTTTTATTTATTGATTTATGTTTATAGAGACAGGGATCTCACTATGTTGCCCAGACTGGTCTCAAATTCCTGGCTTCAAGCCATCCTCCCATCTTGGCCTTCCAAACCACTGGAATTACAGGCATGAGCCACTGTGCCAGGCCAGAAATGCAACATCTCGATCTGTGTTCAGGCCCAGCTGTATTACATATTTACTAAGAGGGCAAGGGAAGGTCTCAGACCAAATGGCATGTCACTGTGGGGTGGGCAGCCGCCAAGGGGCCCTGTGATCCTGGCCTCCTGGCACCCACGCCCCTGCACACCCTACCCCACATACCTGGGGCACGGGTTGTGCTTATTGATCCACTTCCAACCAACAGTATGGATAGAAGGGATGGGAGGTCTCTCCCGGGTCCCGGTTACAGAAGCTTCATGGCTCCTGCCCCGAGCGCCCGCTCTCTCTCTCTTGCATGGCTCAACCTCAGGGGTGCAGTTGCCATATTCCGGGAAACACTGTGTTTTAAAACAAGCCTGTGTGGCGAGGGATGGAGGCTGGGCAGCAAACCCGTGAGCAAGCTTGGAGGCAGAGCACACACAGGCCCCTCCCGAGAGACCCTGCCAGATCCCCCGCTCAGCTGCACCTGGATTCCTGACCACATAGGCAGGGGACCTTTATGACACGCTTGTTGTTTTAAGCCGCTATGTTTTGGGTCTCGTCACGCTGCCATGGATAACTAATCCACATGGCTTCTTTAAGGATCTGAAGACAAGTATCCCAGTTGGCCCGGCAGATAAATATTGATAATACAATAATAGCTGCTGCTCATGGTGTGCTTGCCAGGGCCTGGCGCTACCCAGACACTGAACGATCATGCTCTTATATAACCAGCCTGGAGCTGCTAAGGGAAAAGATAAGCAAATGGGGACGTGAAGCCTCAGGAACCTGTGACCTGCGCTTGCGCACCACGGTTTGTTGGGCACCTTAGTGACCTGTGCCCCAGCTGACTGCGTGTCACTCTCATCTCCAGGGAGGAAAGGTTCAGCGTGTGACTCCAAGATCAACCAAAGCCTTCAGAGCCCTGGCACATGCCAGGAAGCACTGGCTCCCAGGAGAACCAGAGCCTCTGGGGACAGGCACTGCAATGAGCAGTGGCCTCATGGGATCTTGAGTACATTTAAAAGGTTGAAAGCCTCTTTGTTAAAAAGACAATTCCATTACTTTCCCCAAAAAGACCAATTTTACATTTAAAAATGCCACCTTCGTGAATTTCTGCAAATTTCATTGACTTCAATTTAAACTCATTTCCTCTTGGACTGTGATAGGTGAGGATGAAAAATGCCCAGTCAGGAACCTTCTTCTGTTCCTTTCCTCTTTAAAAAGCAAATTCCACAGACTTCAGAAGGATCTCAACATCATGTGTTATTTAAGAAAAAACAGAGAGATGAATGAGGTTGTTTTTTTTTTCTGAAGGTCATTAAAGACAAAAGATGTTGCTGAACAATGAATATAAGGCAATGCCGTTCTTTACCCTCTTCCAGGGTGGCAGAGATGAGCACCAGCCATCTCACCCACCGTCATGGGCCACAGCTCTCCAGTAGATGGCAAAGCTGTTCCCTGTGACATGGGGAGGGGGTTCCCTGGGAGGGTACAGGCTGGCAGCTCCCATCCGCCCCAGCCAGTGCCTGCCATGTGCCTGCCCCACTCAGTCCTCTCCTGGCACCTGCTCTCTCTAGCACCTTGCTTTGTGAGAATGTGCATAGCAATGGCACTGGCTGTTTCTGTGGTGTTTGGAGAAGAGAGGACTCAGGGCTTAAGGAAGCACTTTAGCAAGAATCCAGAAAACCCAAGGCCCCCACTGAGCAAGGCTCCCAAACTTCCAGTGAGAAGAGAAGAGGCATCGCCCTGGCCCCAGGCTCCCAGACCTGCCTATTTCATCTGTAAGTGGAGCCCCCGAAGACTCTAATCCTAAGCACAGTCTCCACCATCAGTGGCAGGGCGCAGACCCCCTTACACACAGCATTAGTTGTTTGGGTGTTCACAGTAATGAGTGAAGTCCTATAAATAGAATATCACCGATGAAATCAAGGGGAGGTGCGGTCCCTATGCTGCAGGTGGGATGGGCGTGCTGTTGACTTGCTTTCCCGCCATCAGCGCTCCCGCCCTTATGCTCAGAGTTGTAAAGTGATCATGGATTCGGAAGCCTTTGGGAACAAAACCCTAAATGGTGCTGAGATTAAATTCCCGCTCCGTGAATGTCTCTTCCCGTCTGGGGGCTATGTCCTCTCTCTGGACCTGGGTCCCTCCCTGCATGTGTTGTGGGGCTCACCTTCTCCCTCATCTGTGCCTGTCCCCGTGCCTGCTAGTGCTGGGCATCTAGGTGCTTCTCCAGCATCTCTGTGCATGACCCTGCTCTGCCAGCTCCTGCAACTCCATGCCCAACCCCATGAAGGTGCGGGTGACTTGCACCCCTCGAATGAGGCCTTTGCACATCACGAGCCAGGAAGGTATTAGAAGCCAGGTCCTTACTGCAGCTGGTCTGGGTCGTTTTAGGATGGTCAGGGTCCTGTTTCTGGAGCAGGTCTTGGGCCCCAGGGCCCCTGCTTTTGTGCCCCCAACATCTTCCAGGGGAAAGAGCAGAAGCTTTGAAAGCAGACTTAGGAGCTATTGTCCTCGGGCAAATCACTCAGCCAAACTGAGGCTCTGGGGGTTTATTTATAAAATGTGGATAATAATATCCTAAGGATTAGAAATTACGGAAATAAGGTGAACAGCACACGGAGTGAGCTCGTGGGTGTAATGCCACCAAGGGGCAAGCAGGGATTGGAAGGCACCCCCAAGTTCAATGGGTCTTCTGCTCTACCTCAGAGACTCCTGGTCCACGAATTATGAATGTTTGCACATTCTAAGCATGAACACTACCAGAAAGTACTTACAAAGCCTGGAAAATCACCAGCTGCCTCTAAATTACAGTTTGAATTCCAGGAGACGCTGGCACCTCAGAAAGCCTAGCCATAAAGGTGGTAAGACAGGTGACCTGACAGTCAAGGTGCACCGGCTCCCCATACCCTTCCTCCTGGGCAGGAGAGGAACCCTGCCATTCACCCCTGGTATCCATGACGGGGTTAGGACCATGACATTCTAAGGGGCGATCTCTCATCAGAGAGAATAAATCCACAAAGCTGTAACTCAGATCTCTGCCCAAGTTCTCCACATCAGAGAATGATAGTTACTAGAATGTTTGCTCTTGTTCCTAGAAATATATTTGCACACACACACACGTGTACACACAAGAAGATATCAAGTTAGCACTGGGAGAATAAATAGGAAAACAAAAGGAGAAAACAGTGGGCAGGAGGCTATCTTCATCTGCCTCCAGGAACCAGACCCACTGAACCTTCTAGTTCCCTATGTCCTCCATGGCCTGATAGCCCCTGTCTCCAATCTTCTATATTCTAAACACCACAATTTTGTCTTCAGGGGCTACCAAAAAGCAAGGTGATTTCAGCAGCCCCCGTATCTGTTCTACAGGGCATTGTTCCCAGGTGCAAAACCTGATCTCCAAGTTCTGGTGCAAACTCTTAGGACCTTTCCTGGCCCCGGACTAATGTACACTGTGTACACTGTGATTCCTACGGAATACCTGAGTACCGCAGATGACTCTGATTCAGCTATGTGACACAGGCTCAACTGCTACACGCTGCAGTGTGTTGAAGACGACAAAAGTCAACTGAAGAGACCCAGTTCCAAAGGCATGCAAGCTACGTGCAAGAAGTCAAACTAGTTGGAAAAAAAAAAAACAGAATTTCGGAATAATTCTGAATTTTGCAGTTCACTCTCTCACTTATGGACTCAAAGTTCTTAAGCCTTCAACGATCAAAATGCAGAGGTGATGTCTGCCTGTTAGCCAAGGAGGCAGTAGAGCATGGAATTAAGAAATATGGATGGGAGTGAAATCCAAATCTAATTACAGCTGTGTGACTCTGAGCCGAATATTAAGCTCTATATAACTTAGTTTTTAAAAAATGGAGTGTGGCACATCATCTATTCATGTTGCTGTAAGGATTAAATAAATGAATCATACGTAAAATGGCCGGCAGGTAGCAATTGTTGAGTACCTCTTATGATTGCCCATAAGAAGCTGTTAAGCCTGACTCCAAGGAAGAATAAAAAGCAGTTTATTAGGACCATTTCATCAAGTAGAAACTCTGTTGATTCTTCTGCAAGTTCTGAATGACCAGGAGCAAAAAGACAAGTGGTGGGGCTGAACCAGAGAAATGTGTGAGGCAGGGGGGAATGCACTTCTGACTTACCCCCAACAGCCCAAAGCGTTCGGACAGGCTCCAGCCACACAGAAAGTCAATTTCAAACTTGTGGTTGAGAACCACGATGGCATTTTCCTTCCCATACTTGAGGTAGGCGCGCGGGTCCGTGAAGATGGTGCATTCCGTGCCCGACCACCACTCCAGCAGCATCACCAGCTCTGGAACAAACCACAACAGACAGATGTTTACTACATGCAGCCTTGTCCTGGGAGCCCTGCTGAGAGCATGGCTCTGCCCTCCCAGCTAGGGGAGAAAGCAACTTCTACGGGCAAAGTTCTGGATTGTTGCAGCACAGACCTTGGTCCTTGAAAGGGTTCAGAAGCGGAAGGAAACAGGAGAAAGACTTCACAACATTCTCCAGGGAAGAAGAGGAGGATGCCTGGAGAAGGTAAATGACTTACTCCTTGATTAAGTACCTTGGGGGAAAATAAATCAGAAAGCCAGAATCCGTCAAGAATTCATGCCCTTGTGTTTACAGAGCTCTGAAAGGCAGCGTGAGATGAGGTATTGAATTCTTAATATCCTGGAAAATGACTAATTGGGATACTTATAAACTCCATCAAAGAATATTAAATACCCAACTTTCCTCTCCCATTTCTGACACTTGAGGGCAGGGGAAGAATGGAGAACGGCAGATCCAGCCACAGGAGCCCCAGCACCTGCAGGGCAGGGGGAGTGAGAGTCAGCCCACGGCAGGTCTGAAGAGAACTATTGAAATAGTCTTTGTAGGGGCTTGTGAAAAGAAAAAGATTCTTTCTTCAGGCAATGATGACCACTTGCAGTTTATTCTTCAGTGATGCCTCCCATCCAGGGAACCTATTCCCAATCTGGCAGGCTCAGGAAAAGCCTCTAGGGTAGAAACTGTCCAGAAAAACAGTTGAATGTGGGTGATGGACTTTGAAATGGACTCTTGAAGTTGACGGTGTTCAGTAGGGGGTGGGCGCCTGAGTGCTTTGCGAGGGTTGTGCCTCCTCCCCCTTTCTTTTGAGATGGAGTCTTGCTCTGTCACCCAGGCTAAGTGTAGTGGTGTGATCACGGCTCACTGCAGCCTCAACCTCCCAGGCTCAAGTGATCCTCCTACCTCAGCCTCCTGAGTAGCTGGGACTACAGGTGTGCACCACCATCTCCAGCTAATTTTTTTGTATTTTTTGTAGAGACGCAGTTTTGCCATGCTGCCTACTGGGTAGACTCCTGGGTTCAAGCAATCCTCCTACCTCAGCCTCCTAAAGTGCTGGGATTACAGGCGTGAGCTGCTGCACTGGGCCATGTGCCCCCCATTTTTAATCACTCGTTAGTGAAGCATGCATGCAGCAGAGGACTCACTCCCTCCCCACCCCATCCCTACCCTACAGGCAGGTGGATTTGGCCTTGACTCCAGTAAGCCTAGTGTTGTAGCTCAAGTGGCTGTCCTTGGAAACTTTTCTCCTCCAGGCTGGAAGCTGGAGGCTTGCTGTGGAGCACCAGAGCCCTCTAGAAGGCATCACAGTCTAGTTTTTACGCAGTGAGCACTGCGGGACTTTGGACAAATTAACCTCCTAACACGACAGTGCCTTCATCTTTGGAATGGGGTTGCCCCAAAGGGTTTTGTGAGCATAAAGCACCTAACACATAGTATGTGCTCAGCGTAGAGCACATTGTAAGTTCCCAGCAAATTGAAGCTATCAGTCTCCTTAAAAACGACGAAAACCACTCCCCTTCCTTCTCCAGAAATGAACAATAAAAAGTGTCTACCTATTTCTAGGAACTGAGAAAATATGAAGCTCCCATTCAGTTGTCCCACCAGGCCATAGCATTGCTGGAACCAGAAGCACAAGTCAAGGAATAGTGACGCATCCTGGGAGTTGGTTGTGGGGGCAGGAAGGCGGTGGGGGAGGGGTGCTAGGGTAACAACATGCAGCCTGGCAGGGCAGCCTGACAAAGGGACAGAGGGACAATTTGTTACCATGGGGTACAAAGATGCCTGTAGTGCTGGGGTGAGTTTTTCTAAGCCCGAGGATGGGAAGGATCAATCTATTCCATTACTGGCCAAGGGGCACAGATAAGCACCAAAGCACAACTCCACAGGGAGTCAGGGAGACAAAGCTGATGCTTCCAAGAGACTCACATTTCCTTTGTGTCACAGGCCAAATGCCTCTCTGTGGGACTCCTTCCTGCCTAAGGCCACTCTCACCACCCTCTACCCCATTCACATGTTCCCCAGTACCCTCCACAGCCCTATCACAGCTGTGACCACAGCGTGAGGTTCTCTCCCCTACTATAGAGCACGGGCGCCACGAGACAGCAACTGTACTGTTTGGTTCACCCCGACCTTAGCCTCGACTCCAAGACTCAGCAAGAGCCTGGCACATGGATGCTTTCAACAAATGCCGCGTGATTACCTAATGCGTTCAAGCACTCTGCGAGGTACAGGAGATGATTAAACATTAGATCAGATCCTGGCCCCCCTCCAGCTTACTGTCCAGGGAAAAGACAGCTACACAACCACAAAACAACATGACAGGGAAAGGAGAAAGGCCTGCTAATAGGATGGCTGCTGAATATTGTCCTCATGGATTTGGGAGTCAGACACATCCAGGCTCCGATCCCGGTGGAGCCACTTACTAGTTGTGAGACTTCTGGCATGTTTCTCAATGTCCCCCTTCTCTGTAAAGTAGGGACAGGTAAATGCCGTTAGAGATGCTGTGGATATTAAATAAGAGCATGGACTCAAGGCACCTAGCATGACATGGGGCATAGCAGACAATCAATAAATGGACAGCTTTTTAATTACTATTATATACATATAATTTTATCACACACAAAGGCTCTGTGACCACTGAAGGGGAGAGGAAGGGTGGGGAGGAGACAGAGGCAGATGGAGAGAAACCCAGAGAGAGAACATCACAGAGACTTCTGGGTTACCAGAGTAAGGAGTTATGATTTATGATTTCATTCTAAAGGCAATATAAAAACCACTGCAGCATTTTTAAATAGACACACACCAACATCCAATTTGCATCTGAAAAAAAAAATCATTCTGACTGAAACAAGAACAGACTGGAATAGGGAGGCCAGTTAGCGGGTGACTACATCAGCACAGCGAGAGGGGATGGTGCTGGGACCAGGTGGGGGAAGACCAAATTTCCCACTCACCTCAGCAGGCTGTTCACTAGACAACTAAACTCTGAACCTCACTGGATAAAAGAGCTTGATTTCCCTTTTTTGTTTTTTCCTTTCTTTTTTTTGAGATGGTGTGTCACTCTGTCATCCAGGCTGGAGTGCAGTGGCCCAATCATACATAGCTCACCGAAGCCTCAACCTCCTGGGCTCAAGCAATCCTTCCACCTTGGCCTCCCAAAGTGCTGGGATTATAGGCATGAGCCACCACGACTAGCCCATTTTCTTAATCAAATGATTTCACTTCTTTTTTAATTCACAGAAACACATTTATACAGTCACATTGTAAAATGATTCAAACAACCCAGAAGTATGTACAAGAAAATACAAAATTCCTCTAACTAGCTTGAGGATGTGTTACGCTGGCCTGGACTACATTTCCCAAACTTCCCTTTCTTGGATGTTTCTGGTTAGAGGGCACCACAAGAGACACTCTTGGGAGGTTTGGAAGGTGAAAAGGAAATACCACCATTTTGTAGGTCACGCATGTTTTTGCTGATCTGCTGATTCACGTCTTCAGCACAAAGCAGCGGCTAGGCCTGCTACTGCTCCTCCTTCCCCTGGATCCCCCGGCAGCTTCTCTGAATCCCAGGCCAGGTGGTTGTATTTTGCTCTGTGACGAAGATCCCAGCTTCTGCAGGACATCCACACCATCAATGGAGATGCAAAAGAACTGATGCAAGTTTTAGCCCATTCTCATGAGGCTCCAGCTTGTGCTTGGTGGTTCCAACATCTTGATCTCTCCCAGTTTATATCCATCGCCCCTTCCTGACCGCCTGCCCTGTGGACTGCAAGCTCCAGCATCACATGCAGATACAACTTCCCTACAGAGACTGCTAAACAAGCCCCCACAGCTGAATAAGGCCAATGAGATGATGTCTACATATCTCCCAGTGGTTTAGCTTCTTATTGAACCCTGACTGAGAGACACTTCCTCTTTACCGCCCCAACCTCCCTCCCTTCTCCAAGGTTAACCATTATGAACAGTTTGGAAAATAGTCTTATAGTGTTTTCCCCTAGGCATTTATACACATGCGCGTGCACACGTGCACACACACACACATACACATACTCAAAAAGCTTTGCCTTTAGTTGAATGGCTTACCAGCTGATGTTTTAGTTGGATGTTCTTATGTAAATATACTGCACATGACTTACAAATATCTCCATGAATTTAGGTTTCATTTCCTCTCCTGTGTGGTTGCTTTCAATGCTATCAGCCAGAGCCTTCTCTCTGCAGCCGCACAGCCAGCTCCACCTGGCAGCCCCTTCTTGTGCTGAAGAGCCCTACAGGAGCTGCTTCCATTTGAGGTGGGATGTCTGTCATTCAAATTAGATGCCTCTTTTTACCATCATGCATCAAATGCCAGGGCTTTCTAACTGCTCAGGGCTCAGGGCATGCAGCATTTTAAGTACGTTCAGCCTGTCCTTCCACTCTCACCATCAGTTCACAGTGGCTGCAGATCTTGGAATTGCTCCACCTCGTTCTCTTCCCACAAGATTCTGTTCCTGTACGCTCACTCCATGGAAAGGGCAGTGTCACCTCCTTTCAAAGGACATATTATTTAGAACCTCCAATTTAACTCAGAAAGTTACCAGTGGGCACCTGAGCAATCCATCCTGACCAGAAGCTATCAGCAGGTGCTGCACAACAGAGATGCTTGTGAGAAAGCAGGGCTTTCTGTTGTTTAGTTAAGGGAAAATCACCTGTTGAGAGTTTCAGGTTGGAATCCTGTAACTAGCGTTACAATGCCAGGAGCCCTATGAGGGTAAATCTAAGAGAAGCAAAGATAAGGTATATTTGCTGTTTGTCTTAGTCCATTTTATGCTGCTGTAACAGAATAGTTGAGACTGGGTAATTTACAAAGAACAGAGATTTATTTCTTATAGTTCTGGAGGCTGGGAAGTCCAAGGTCAAGAGGGCTGCATCTGGCAAGGTCCTTCTTGCTGTGTCATCCCATAGGGGAAGGCAGAAGGCAGAAGGGCAAGCAAGCATGTACTCAAGTGAGAGAAATAAGGGAAAGCGGCTGAACTCATCCACTTAGCAGGAACCCACTCTCTGAATAACTGACCCACTCCTGAAATAATGGCATTAACAAGGGCAAAGCCCTCATGACTTAATCACCTCTTAAAGGCCCCACATCTCAACACTGTTGCATTGGGAATTAAATTTCCAGCCGCACATGGTGGCTCACGCCTGTAATTCCAGCACTTTGGAAGGCCAAGGCGGGCAGATCACAAGGTCAGGAGATCAAGACCATCCTGGCTAACACAGTGAAACCCTGTCTCTACTAAAAATACCAAAAAAAAAAAAAAAATTAGCTGGGCGTGGTGGCAGGCACCTGTAGTCCCAGCTACTCGGGAGTCTGAGGCAGGAGAATGGTGTGAACCCAGGAGGCTGCACTTGCAGTGAGCCAAGATCGCACCACTGCACTCCAGCCTGGGTGACAGAGCAAGACTCCATCTCAAAAAAAAAAAAAAAAAAAAGTTTCCAACACATGAACTCTGGGGGACACATTCAGAACATAGCATCCCTGAAACATTTACCTTCTTGTCTAGGTATCCAAACTAACACACATTAAACAACCAGAAAAAGCAACCAAGGCTTTAACTTCATAAGAATTGGAGCCATTTGGTAGTTAATTGAAAAATAGTGTATCTGGGAATGAAAACAATGCATCAAATCAGAATAAAAACAGGAGAAGATGAAAGAGGGAAGGACTTATGACCTCCTAGAGAAAAGCCCAGAAGCTGTAAATGACCTGCACTAAGAGGAACCCTCAGTGGGAGAAGTGCAAGGAGGAAGGACATGGTCAGCAGAGATCCCAGGATCTGCAGATTCTGGGTCTTGCCCTTTAGGGTGAGTGAATACCCCAGCCACAGACATGTCCACTCAGGGCAGTGCCCACCACACCTGCCGAGCACAGGGGGCACCCCATCCAGGCCTGGGGTACACACAGACTGTGGGACTCATCACAGTGTGGAGAGGGCATCCCAAGGTGCACACACTACAGGGAATCCCAGAGAGCCAGGGCCACCAAAGAAGCCTGTCCCTAGCCAGGACAGCCACCTGGGAAAGGCCAGCTGGACAGAAAGGCCACAGGACAGAAAGGGAAGCCTGCCACCCGCAGAGATGTGGTCAGGGCTTCTTCAATATCATATGGCAATTTTTGAAACTTTTGTCATATTTTTATTTTTTATTTATTATTATACTTTAAGTTCGAGGGTACGTGTGCACAACATGCAAGTTTGTTACATATGTATACATGTGCCATGTTGGTGTGCTGCACCCATCAACTAGTCATTTACATTAGGTATATCTCCTAATGCTATCCATCCCCCCTCCCCCCACCCCACAACAGGCCCCAGTGTGTGATGTTCCCCTTCCTGTGTCCAAGTGTTCTCATTGTTCAATTCCCACCTATGAGTGAGAACATGCGGTGTTTGGTTTTCTGTCCTTGCAATAGTTTGCTCAGAATGATGGTTTCCAGCTTCATCCATATCCCTACAAAGAACATGAACTCATCCTTTTTTATGGCTGCATACTATTCCATGGTGTATATGTGCCAAATTTTCTTAATCCAGTCTATCATTGATGGACATTTGGGTTGGTTCCAAGTCTTTGCTATTGTGAATAGTGCCACAATAAACATATGTGTACATGTGTCTTTATAGCAGCATGATTTATAATCCTTTGGGTATATACCGAGTAATGGGATGGCTGGGTCAAATGTTATTTCTAGTTCTAGATCCTTGAGGAATCACCACACTGTCTTCCACAATGGTTGAACCAGTTTACAGTCCCATCAACAGTGTAAAAGTGTTCCTATTTCTCCACATCCTCTCCAGCACCTGTTGTTTCCTGGCTTTTTAATGATTGCCATTCTAACTGACATGAGATGGCATATCATTGTGGTTTTGATTTGCATTTCTCTGATGGCCAGTGATGATGAGCATTTTTTCATGTGTCTGTTGGCTGTATAAATGTCTTCTTTTGAGAAGTGTCTGTTCACATCCTTCGCCCACTTTTTGATGGGGTTGTTTGATTTTTTCTTGTAGATCTGTTTAAGTTCATTGTAGATTCTGGATATTAGCCCTTTGTCAGATGGGTAGATTGTAAAATTTTTCTCCCATTCTGTAGGTTGCCTGTTCACTCTGCTGTGCAGTTTCTTTTGCTGTGCAGAAGCTCTTTAGTTTAATCCGATCCCATTTGTCAATTTTGGCTTTTGTTGCCATTGCTTTTGGTATTTTAGTCATGAAGTCCTTGCCCATGTCTATGTCCTGAATGGTATTGCCTAGGTTTTCTTCTAGGGTTTTTATGGTTGTAGGTCTAACATTTAAGTCTTTAATCTACCTTGAATTAATTTTTGTATAAGGTGTAAGGAAGGAATCCAGTTTCAGCTTTCTACATATGGCTAGCCAGTTTTCCCAGCACCATTTATTAAATAGGGAATCCTTTCCCCATTTCTTGTTTTTGTCAGGTTTGTCAAAGATCAGATGGTTGTAGATGTGTGGTATTATTTCTGAGGGCTCTGTTCTGTTCCATTGGTCTATATCTCTGTTTTGGTACCAGCACCATGCTGTTTTAGTTACTGTAGCCTTGTAGTACAGTTTGAAGTCAGGTAGTGTGATGCTTCCAGCTTTGTTCTTTCGGCCTAGGATTGTCTTGACTATGCGGGCTCTTTTTTGGTTCCATATGAACTTTAAAGCAGTTTTTTCCAATTCTGTGAAGAAAGTCATTGGTAGCTTGATAGGGATGGCATTCAATCTATAAATTACCTTGGGCAGTATGGCCATTTTCACGATATTTATTCTTCCTATCCATGAGCATGGAATGTTCTTCCATTTGTTTGTGTCCTCTTTTATTTTGTTGAGCAGTGGTTTGTAGTTCTCTTTGAAGAGGTCCTTCACATCCCTTGTAAGTTGGATTCCTAGGTATTTTATTCTCTTTGAAGCAATTGTGAATGGGAGTTCACTCATGATTTGGCTCTCTGTTTGTCTGTTATTGGTGTATAGGAATGCTTGTGATTTCTACACATTGATTTTGTATCCTGAGACTTTGCTGACGTTGTTTATCAGCTTAAGGAGATTTTGGGCTGAGATGATGGGGTTTTCTAAATATACAATCATGTCATCTGCAAACAGGGACAATTTGACTTCCTCTTTTCCCAACTGAATACCCTTTATTTCTTTCTCCTGCCTGATTGCCCTGGCCAGAACTTCCAACACTATGTTGAATAGGAGCGGTGAGAGAGGGCATCCCTGTCTTGTGCCAGTTTTGAAAGGGAATGCTTCCAGTTTTTGCCCATTCAGTATGATATTGACTGTGGGTTTGCCATAAATACCTCTTAGGATTTTGAGATACGTCCCATCAATACCTAGTTTATTGAGAGTTTTTAGCATGAAGCGCTGTTGAATTTTGTCAAAGGCCTTTTCTGCATCTCTTGAGATGATCATGTGGTTTTTGTCTTTGGTTCTGTTTATATGATGGATTTATGTTTATTGATTTGCATATGTTGAACCAGACTTGTATCCCAGGGATGAAGCCAACTTGATCGTGGTGGATAAGCTTTTTGATGTGCTGCTGGATTCGGTTTGCCAGTATTTTATGGAGAATTTTTGCATCGATGTTCATCAGGGATATTGGTCTAAAATTCTCTTTTTTTGTTGTGTCTCTGCCAGGCTTTGGTATCAGGATGATGCTGGCCTCATAAAATGAGTTAGGGAGGATTCTCTTTTTTTCTATTGATTGGAATAGTTTCAGAAGGAATGGTACCAGCTCCTCTTTGTACCTGGGGTAGAATTTGGCTGTGAATCCATCTGGTCCTGGACTTTTTTTGGTTGGTAGGCTATTAATTATTGCCTCAATTTCAGAACTTGTTATTGGTCTATTCAGGGATTCAACTTCTTCCTGGTGTAGTCTTGGAAAGGTGTATGTGTCCAGGAATTTATCCATTTCTTCTAGATTTTCTAGTTTATTTGCATAGAGGTGTTTATAGTATGCTCTGATAGTAGTTTGTATTTCCGTGGGATCGGTGGTGATACCCCCTTTATCATTTTTTATTGCGTCTATTTGATTCTTCTCTCTTAGTCTTCTTAGTGGTCTATCAATTTTGTTGATCTTTTCAAAAAACCAGTTCCTGGATTCATTGATTTTTTTAAGGGTTTTTTGTATCTCTATCTCCTTCAGTTATGCTGTGATCTTAGTTATTTCTTGTCTTCTGCTAGTTTTTGAATGTGTTTGCTCTTGCTTCTCTAGTTCTTTTAATTGTGATGTTAGGGTGTCAATTTTAGATCTTTCCTGCTTTCTTTTGTGGGCATTTAGTGCTATAAATTTCCCTCTATGCGCTGCTTTAAATGTGTCCCAGAGATTCTGGCATGTTATGTCTTTGTTCTCATTGGTTTCAAAGAACATCTTTATTCCCACCTTCATTTTGTTATGTACCCAGTAGTCATTCAGGAGCCAGTTGTTCAGTTTCCATGTAGTTGAGTGGTTTTGAGTGAGTTTCTTAATCCTGAGTTCTAGTTTGATTGCACTGTGGTCTGAGAGACAGTTTGTTATAACTTCTGTTCTTTTACATTTGCTGAGGAGTGCTTTACTTCCAACTATGTGGTCAGTTTTGGAATAACTGCAATGTGGTGCTGAGAAGAATGTATATTCTGTTGATTTGGGTGGAGAGTTCTACAGATGTCTATTAGGTCCACTTGGTGCAGAGCTGAGTTCAATTCCTGGATATCCTTGTTAACTTTCTGTCTCATTGATCTGTCTAATGTTGACAGTGGGGTGTTAAAGTCTCCCATTATTATTGTGTGGGAGTCTAAGTCTCTTTGTAGGTCTCTAAGGACTTGCTTTATGAATCTGGGTGCTCCTGTATTGGGTGCATATATATTTAGGATAGATAGCTCTTGTTGAATTGATCCCTTCACCATTATGTAATGGCCTTCTTTGTCTCTTTTGATCTTTGTTGGTTTAAAGTCTGTTTTATCAGAGACTAGGATTACAACCCCTGCTTTTTTTATTTGTTTTCCACTTGCTTGGTAGATCTTCCTCCATCCCTTTATTTTGAGCCTATGTGTGTCTCTGTACATGAGATGGGTCTCCTGAATACAGCACACTGATGGGTCTTGACTCTTTATCCAATTTGCCAGTCTGTGTCTTTTAACTGGAGCATTTAGCCCATTTACATTTAAGGTTAATATTGTTATGTGTGAATTTGATCCTGTCATTATGATGTTAGCTGGTTATTTTGCTCGTTAATTGATGCAGTTTCTTCCTAGGATCGATGGTCTTTATAATTTGGCATGTTTTTGTAGTGGCTGGTACCGGTTGTTCCATTCCATGTTTAGTGCTTCCTTCAGGAGCTCTTTGTAAGGCAGGCCTGGTGGTGACAAAATCTCTCAGCATTTGCTTGTCTGTAAAGGATTTTATTTCTCCTTTACTTATGAAGCTTAGTTTGGCTGGATATGAAATTCTGGGTTGAAAATTCTTTTCTTTAAGAATGTTGAATATTGGCCCCCACTCTCTTCTGGCGTGTAGAGCTTCTGCCGAGAGATCTGCTATTAGTCTGATGGGCTTCCTTTTGTGGGTAAATTGATCTTTCTCTCTGACTGCCCTTAACATTTTTTCCTTCATTTCAACTTTGGTGAATCTGACAATTATGTGTCTTAGAGTTGCTCTTCTCGAGGAGTATCTTTGTGGCGTTCTCTGTATTTCCTGAATTTGAATGTTGGCCTGCCTTGATAGGTTGGGGAAGTTATCCTGGATAATATCCTGCAGAGTGTTTTCCAACTTGGTTCCATTCTCCCCGTCAGTTTCAGGTACATCAATCAGACGTAGATTTGGTCTTTTCACATAGTCCCATATTTCTTGGAGGGTTTGTTTGTTTCTTTTTACTCTTCTTTCTCTAAACTTCTCTTCTCGCTTCATTTCATTAAATTGATCTTCAATCACTGATATCGTTTCTTCCACTTGATCGAATCGGCCACTGAAACTTGTGCATGTGTCACGTAGTTCTCAAGCCATGGTTTTCAGCTCCATCAGGTCATTTAAGGTCTTCTCTACGCTGTTTATTCTAGTTAGCCATTCATCTAATCTTTTTTTCAAGGTTTTTAGCTTCTTTGCGATTGGTTCAAACATCCTCCTTTAGCTCGGAGAAGTTTGTTATTACTGATCGTCTGAAGCCTTCTTTTCTCAACACGTCAAAGTCATTCTCCGTCCAGCTTTCTTCCATTGCTGCGAGGAGCTGCATTCCTTTGGAGTAGAAGAGGCACTCTGATTTTTAGAATTTTCAGCTTTTCTGCTCTGGTTTCTCCCCATCTTTGTGGTTTTATCTACCTTTGGTCTTTGATGATGGTGACGTACAGATGGAGTTTTGGTGTGGATGTCCTTTCTGTTTGTTAGTTTTCCTTCTAACAGTCGGAACCCTCAGCTGCAGGTCTGTTGGAGTTTGCTGGAAGTCCACTCCAGTCCTGTTTATCTGGGTATCACCAGTGGAGGCTGCAGAACAGCAAATATTACAGAACAGCAAATGTTGCTGCCTGATCCTTCCTCTGGAAGCTTCGTCTCAGAGGGGCACCTGGCTGTATGTGGTGTCAAATGGCCCCTACTGGGAGGTGTCTCCCAGTTAGGCTACTCGGGGGTCAGGGACCCACTTGAGGAGGCAGTCTGTCCATTCTCAGATCTCAAACTCTGTGCTGGGAGAACCACTACTCTCTTCAAAGCTGTCAGACAGGGACGTTTAAGTCTGCAGAAGTTTCTGCTGGCCTGCCCCCAGAGGTGGAGTCTACAGAGGCATGCAGGCCTCCTTGAGCTGCGGTGGGCTCCACCCACTTCAAGCTTCCCAGCCGCTTTGTTTACCTACTCAAGCCTCAGCAATGGCGGATGCCCCTCCCCGAACCTCGCTGCCGCCTTGCAGTTCAATCAGACTGCTGTGCTAGCAATGAGCAAGGCTCCGTGGGCGTGGGACCCTCTGAGCCAGACACGGGATATTATCTCCTGGTGTGCCATTTGCTAAGATCGTTGGAAAAGCACAGTATTAGGGTGGGAGTGAACCGATTTTCCAGGTGCTGTCTGTCACCGCTTCCCTTGGCTAGGAAAGGGAATTCCCCAACCCCTGCACTTCCCGGGTGAGGCGATGCCCCGCCCTGCTTCAGCTCACACTCGCGTGGGCTGCACCCACTGTCCGACAAGCCCCAGTGAGATGAACCTGGTACCTCAGTTGGAAATGCAGAAATCACCCATCTTCCACATCACTCACACTGGGAGCTGTAGACTGGAGCTGTTCCTATTCGGCCATCTTGCCATGGTTGATCACTTTTGTCATATTTTTAAAATTTCAGTTTGCCCAATTTTGCAGATGTTGTTTTGACTGTGCTGCTCTCTGAGGGCTCAGTGAATGCCATCTCTCTACAAAGCAGTCACACTCGTATTCTGCTCTTGCAGCCACATCTGGCTTTGACCAGTTGCTGCTGCCTGTTCTACAAACCCCACCTGGAAATCTCACAGAGCAGGTGCCCAGTTCCTCAGGGTGATGACCAGAGAGGGTGCAGAACGCAGTAGGTGACCTCTGCAAAGCCCCAAACCATTGCTTGCTATTTAACCATTGCCTGCTATTCAACCACTGCCTGCCATTTAACCATTGCCTGCTATTTAACCATTGCCTGCTATTCAGAGGCTGACTGAAGAACAAAACTCAGGGGGCCATAAAGAGGTTACTAATAGGAAAAAGATGGCAACTAATGTTTACTGAGTTCGTTTCCAACATGCATGGGTTGTGGCCCATGCCCCCAGAGTTAGGATGTGTGTGGCTGGGAGCTGAATCCAGACACAAGGGCCCAGCACCACTCTCCAAGGTTGGTGAAGACACTAAAAGCCATGATTATATAAAACATGATTGCAGTGCAGGGGGCTAGAGAAGGGAAATAAAAGGAAGATCAGAGTATACAATCACACCTTGACCTCAGGCAGAGCTGTGGTCAGTTCCTTACCTACGACATAAAGATAAAATGCCCAACTCAAAGGTTTGGTGTGAAGAGCAGATGCTAAAATATTTAAAGCACTGAATATGCACCCTGCACCAGCCAGTACATTTTTCTTCTCCTGATTTCTACTACATTTGACCTTTGAACAACATGGGTTCAGACTTCGTTGGTCCACTTATATACAGATTTTCTTCCGCCTCTGCCACCCCTGAGACAGCAAGACCAACCCCTCTTCCTGGCCTCCTCAGCCTACCCAACATGGAGACAACAAGGATGAAGACCTCTATGATGATCCACTTCCACTTATGAATAGTACATACATTTTCTCTTTTTGATGACTTGCTTAATCATGTTTTCTTTTCTCTAGCTTACTTTAGAAGAATACCAGATATAACACATATACAAAATACATGTTAATCAACTGTTTGTTATTGGTAAGGCTTCCAGTCAACTGTAGGCTATTAGTAGTTAAGTTTTAGGAGTCAAAAGTTACATGTGGCTATTTGACTCCAAAACAAAATAAACAATTTAAAATCAGAGAAAGACAGGAAATAAATTAAGAAGCACACCCTGAATCCACTTCTAGGCAGCCTTGAATCTGCTGTCCCCAAAGCCCTCCTTATTCTCAGCCCCTACTCCTCTCTAAGTAGTCACAAGACCTGGCTGCATTCTGGTCAGGATCCCAGGGGTCCCTGTCCTCCCTGGAGACCCCAACAATATTTCAAGCCTCCAGGCAAGCTCTTCCTGACGCAGGTAGAGAGGGGTCTTAGGCTCCCCTTCCCCACCATTCCCCAAGGCTCCTGCTCCTTCCTCGCTCCACCGGGTGGGCCCAGCTCCTCTCTGCAGCCCATCCCAGAAGTGCCATGGAGAATTCTACTAAAACAGGGGAGGCAAGGACCCTGTAGGAAAGACCTCACAATCCAAACACTGCTGATGGAAGCCTTGAGGAGTACACAGTTCACTGTTCAAGCACACGCCAACAGTCAGAACCTCCCACAGCTGCAGATATGGGCACCGTGTTACATGGGGAAATGGCCTTATGATCATTAGCTCTATCCAACTTTAACAATTATATAATTACATAGGTGATTGCTATGAAATATAACAAATATGTATAATTATACATTTATAATAACCTTTTATCATTTAGCTTTTAACTGATAATAATTTAGGTTAAAAATTAAAGCCCTCATCCTCAGAAGCATCCAAAATGCAAAAGCGAAGCTACTAAGTTTCTGGCGCCTGAATGTGGTGTCATTCGTCCCTGTAGCGGTGCTGGAGGGCCGGGTCTCTCTTCTGGCATCATAAGGAGGCTTGGGAGACAGGACGGTGCCTTCACACTCACAACACCCTCACCTGGAGGTCAGTCGTCAAGTTACAGGGTGCCCACCAGACCCTCTCTGTGCCTGATAAATAAAGCCAAAACAGATTTGGTTTTATTATATTTGCCATTGTGCTGTTCAGCTTAAGAGATTACTAATAGGAAAAAGAAGTAGATAGACACAAACAAAGTGGAGTTAAGGAAGAAAGGCCTCTGCTGTCCTATCTGTAAAGATGGAGGAGGGAAATGATGGCACCCTCTCCAGTCATCACCCTGAGGAACTGGGCATCAGCTCTGTGAGAGGGTCTGGTTTTTATTAATAAAAATTAATAAAAGCACAAAGTGAAACTACTAGCACGGAATAAACAGAAAGGTGCCACCCAGCTCTAGCCCAAGAGTTCTTGCTGCAGGTGTTAAGTGGGCCCCAGCAATGCTGTGAAGGGGAACAGTATTCAGCAGCCCAATGCGTCTCTTGTGTCCTGGTACTCAACACAGTCCGGGATTGCTGAGGGAGGCGGGCTGCCTGCTGCTCCCATCGCCTGCAGGTTCTGTTGTGGTGCCAAGCAGTCCCTTTGTGCACTAAGCAGCTAGCTCCAAGCTGTACCACACTTACACTTCCTCCCTTGTCCCCACTCTGTCCCCTCTTCTAAGCTTCCCCATCCCTCCAGGCTCAGTTCACACCCATACTTCCAGGAAACCTCCCCTGGGTATTAGGCCATGCAGACACGGTGGGGGTGTCGGGGGGGGCGCTTCCTAACTGCCCAACACTAAGTGAGCTTGGCTCCTGTGGGCATGTGCTGGTATTTTATTTTTACTTTTAATTTTTGTGAGACAGTCTCGCTCTGTTGCCCAGGCTGGAGTGCAGTGGCACGATCATGGCTCACTGCAATCTCTGCAACCAGATTTCAGCACTTTCTGTGACACCAAACTGGGAGCCCAGCTGTGCCTGCCCCATCCCAGAATCTCCCAAGCATCTGCTCTTCCCACTCACACGTCCACACCATCAGATGGCGCTCAGGCTAGAAGCCGAGGGTCCAAGAAGGCCAAGCTCTTGAAAGCCATCAGGATTATATTCGGGGGTGATTTTGCTCCCAAGGGGACAAAAATTGGTTCTTGGAGGGGGCGTGGGGTGGACAAAAATCTTACTCTTTTATGTGTAAAGCACAGATATGTCCACAGCACATGAATGATAGTCCCTCAGCAGTATAAAGCATCATGGGAGATGATTAGGGAAAAAGTGTCTGAAAAGGTTCCTTAGAGGGGAAATGATGAAAACATTTGAGTAGCACCACAACCCATCTTTGACCCCGACCAGTCTGCTCTGAACAGGCAGCAGGGCAAAGCAGATTCTTGATGACACCAGTGCTCAGCACAGCCCAGCCCCTCGCCCCAGCACCTCGTCCCGGCCTCTCACCCTATCCCCTCACCCCAGCCCTGCATCCCAGCCTCTCACCCTATCCCCTCACCCCAGCCCTGCATCCCAGCCTCTCACCCTATCCCCTCACCCCAGCCCTGCATCCCAGCCTCTCACCCTATCCCCTCATCCCCGCACCTCATCCCAGCCTCTCACCCTATCCCCTCATCCCAGCACCTCATCCCAGCCTCTCACCCTATCCCCTCACCCCAGCCCTGCATCCCAGCCTCTCACCCTATCCCCTCATCCCCGCACCTCATCCCAGCCTCTCACCCTATCCCCTCATCCCAGCACCTCATCCCAGCCTCTCACCCTATCCCCTCACCCCAGCCCTGCATCCCAGCCTCTCACCCTATTCCCTCAACCCAGCCCTGCATCCCAGCCTCTCACCCTATGCCCTCACCCCAGCCCTGCATCCCAGCCTCTCACCCTATCCCCTCACCCCAGCCCTGCATCCCAGCGTCACCCTATCCCCTCACCCCAGCACTGCATCCCAGCCTCTCACTCTATGCCCTCACCCCAGCCCTGCAACCCAGCCTCTCACCCTATCCCCTCACCCCAGCCCCTTGAGGTGCCCATTTCCATGCTGCATGTGCCCCTGGCAGGGAGTGAAGGAACCAGCTCAGCCTGGAGTGCTCTCTGGAGCTCACGGGTAAAGGGCTGCTGCCACAGGCACTACATCCAGCTTGGCATGGCCTGGCTCCTGGAGCCTTCCAAAGAGGGTGGGCAGCCAGCGGCCGGTACAATAAGGCCTGAGAGGCGGGCACTGCTGCTCCCTGCCCATGACATAGCCTCTAAAACCCAGGAGAGGGACACTGGGCACTGCTTTTGGGAGAGAGTCCTGACATCTGAAGATTACAGCACATGGACACGGAGTGGACAACCTCAGGAGTGAACACAGCTTCCCACCCCATGGTGGAAAAAAGCTCACAGGTGGAGCTTTCAGAAGAGGAAACGCCGAGGCATACCACTGGCTTGAGTGAGGATAACAAGAAGCAGGGAGAGGCCTGGCACTTCCCACCCTCAATGCACCTCAATGGGAGAAGAGGATGAGGAAGGGCCTAGAGTTTCCTCCTGCCCCCACCACCATTGCCACTCCAGTGCCCTGACATTGAGATTTTAAACTCCCTTCCCATAGAGCAGTCCAAGACCATGAAGCCACAACACCAAGTGTTTCTGATGACCCAGGCCTGGACCAGTCCCTTTTCTTATCCACCAGGTGCTGATGTGGAGCCTGCTGACACCCAGGGCTGCACAGGAGCTTGGATGTGGCAGGGAGCAAAACAATCCTAGTGGCCAAGCAATAAATACACAGACAGTCACATAACTATAGAAAGTGCTGTGTGAGAGTCCAGGTGCAGAGGCTCACAACTGTAATCCCAGCACTTTGGGAGTCCCAGGTGGGTGGAGCACTTGAGGCCAGGAGTTTGAGACCAGCCTGGCCAACATAGTGAAAACCTGTCTCTAATAAAAATACAAAAATTAGCTGGGCATGGTGGCGCATGCCTGTAATCCCAGCTACTCAGGAGGCTGGGGCAGCAGAATCGCTTGAACCCAGGAGGTGGAGGCTGCAGTGAGCTGAGATCACGCCACTACACTCCAGCCTGGGTGACAGAGAGAAGCTCTAAGGGAAGGGAAGGGAGGGGAGGTGAGGGGAGGAGAGGGGAGGAGAGGAGAGGAGAGGGGAGGAGAGGAGAGGAGACAGGAGAAGAGGGGAGGGGAGGGGAGGGGAGGGAGGCTGATCCTTCTGGGGGGCCCAGAAGGCCTCTCAGATGACCCGTATATGAGAAGAGACCTGAGAGAGAGGGGAGCCAGCCTCGTGGCTCTCTGGGGACATGGGGAAGCAGGGAGGGCTTCCACATTCAAGGACAGCAAGGAGGCCCAGGAGGGTGGAGCTCAGTGGGCAAGGACGAAGGGAAGGAGAGGGTGCCAAGGGGCCTCTGAAAGGGGTCTGGCTCTTACTCTTGGTGAGACAGGAAGTCACTGGAAGTTTAGCGTGATGTATGACTTGATCCACCTGAAATACAGTCTACTAGAACCTGTGCCACAAAGGGATTGGTTTTGCCCACTGGTGTACATCCAGTGCCTGGAACTGGGGACACATTTCAGAGCATGACTTTGGCTGCTGTGTGGAGAAAGAAGTGCAGCAGGTTACGGGTGGAAGGCAGGTGTTGAAGCAGGCTACTGCAGTCAGCCCAACAGGGGTGGTGGGCTCGGTGGGCATGGTGGGAATGGTGAGAAATGATCATATTTAGGAGGATATATGCTACAGGCAGAGCCAGTGGAACTTGCTGTTGGGTTCAACGTGGTGTAAGAGACAGAGGAGAATTCGGGAGTGAGGCTAAGGTTTTTGTCCTGAATAGCTGGGGAAGGACTTGCTGTTAACTGGGTTGGGGAGCATGGGGGAGAGGAAGGTGTGTGGAGGGAGATAGAGGGGCAGGTGATGGAGGAGTCTGGCATTTGGGTTTGAACACATCAGTCATCCTTGGCTTAGTGGTAGGTTCTCGTGATGTTCTGTGTAGCCCTGGCCTCCCCTGGCCCTGCCCCAGACCCCCCATTCCCACTTGTCATCCTCTGGCCTCTCTGTCCCTGCTTCCTCCCAGGCTCTGTGGTCCACCTCTGTTCCTCTCCTACACCTAGTGGCACGTCTCCTCACAGCCCATGCCCAGTCAGTCATCAGGGACAGTTTACCTGCCAGGTTTCCACCCATCTGGGCACTTGGCAAGACTAGAAATCTGACTACATCAAGCCTAGGAGCGATGAGAGCTTGGTATCCATAAACACCGTCAGCCCTTAGATTTTGTTCTCTAAACACCGTACCTGTAGTGTGTGTAGTATTCCTGGGAAAACTGTCAAACTCAAAGTATCAAGCACCCATACGTAACTTCTAGTTCACAGGCAGGTCAAGAGGGAGGAGTAGGTTAAACGCCCTCGCGATGAGCACCCACACACCCAGAGCACAGGAGGTTCTACAAGGCAGTGCTGGGCTTTTCACAAATTAAGGAAAAAAGAGGTTGGGTGGGGCGGGGGGTCTGTTCTAAATTAAGAGAAACTTCAGAGACATAAAAACGAAACGCAATGTATGGGCCCTATTTAAATCCCTATGTAAATACTCCAAATGTTTAAAAAAAAAAACGAGAGAGAGATAGTTTGGAAACAATTAGAGAAATCTGAATATAGGTGGTATTACATTATATTAAGAATGCCATTAATTTATATTCTTTTGATAATGACATTCTGATTATGTTTTTAAGATGTCTTTTTTTTTTTTTTTTTTTCCCAAGACAGGGTCTCACTCCGTCACCCAGGCTGGAGTGCAGTAGTGCAATCTCAGCTCACTGCAGCCTTGACCCCCTGGGTTCAGGTGATTCTCCTGCCTGAGCCTCCCAAGTAGCTGGGGCTACAGGCCTGAGCCACCACACCTGGCCAAGATGTCTTGAATCTTTATAAAACACATCTCATGACAATGTGGGGTGATATTTCATGACATACAATGTCTGGAATTCAATTTTTACATTTTCATCAATCAACTCGATACCTGCCAGTAGGATGAAATATTTAAAGTGAAATCTAGATTCTTTGACTTTGGAGAATCCTTATGCTGTTCTCTCTACTCTTACATAGATTTTAATTAAAAAGTTCAAGAAACAAGTTGCCTCTTCCACAGAAAATAAGTCCAGGAAGCAATGATCATCACGGCAGAGGCATCACCCGAAACCTCTCAGTCCTGGCTTGGGCACCGCTGCCTCTTCTCTAGCAGCAGCCGGAAGAGAGACAAAGACAAAAATGGCATAAAACTGTTCATCCCTAAAATATAGATCACGGTCATGCCTGGATTTTCTTTTTTTTAATTTCTGAAAGAGATGAAGATTACAATGCAATTTGAAAATACTTTGCATTTCAATGCCACTATATTTGAAGCGATTAAAAGGTCTAAAGTTCCCGAAGAGTAAAAGTAGTCCCTTTTCTGCCCCTCCTTTGCTTACTGCATGGAGTAGTAAGAAATTCTTGAAATCTTCCATTTTCTCCTCACCCCATTAACAAGGAAAGTCTCATTGCCTACTCTGGGCTGCAGAGCAGTCAAGCCACTGAGGTTGGACCTTCCAACCCCCCACTTCTTGGGAGGCTGACTGACTATGGGCAGCTCCAACCCCCATGCCTCAGTCTCCTGATGGCTAACCTGGAACACTCATGCTTAAGATGAGTGAATCAGAGCCTGAATAACATGATGATGAATCACATTTCTTAGCCTACAAATCTGGGAATCAGACTCTGGAACGAGGCACAGGCAGTCCACGAGAAACCCTGCCACCTCCCTGCTGTCTCCCAGGGCTCCTCTATTTGCAGCCACATGGTATGTTTCCAAGAATTTCAACTTAGAGCAACTCGTGTTCCTGTGCACACCACCGACGGCCCCTGCAGTCCACCGGCTCACTGCCGTCACTGGTTCTGTCCGCCCACATCTTCCATGTCCACCACCGCCTGTCCTCCCTTCCATCTCCAGCACTGCCCTCCTTACCTCTTGATGACCTTCTACCCAGTCTCTCTGCCTCCAAAGTCACCCGCTCCACATGACAGTCTCATGCCTTGCCGCCACTTCCTCCTGTTAGACGCCTCTGCTGGCTCCGCACGATCAACCAGATGACTGCAGGCTCCCCAGCAAGCCCCAACTCCAGGCCACCCTCTCCTTCCTCCACTTCTCCCCACCGCACTTCCTGAGCTAAAGCCCAGAGCAACTGCAACGCTGTTCCTGGAACTACCTAGAATTCTCTGTACCTACCCCAAGCTCTGGGTTCTTGCTCAAGCTATTCTCTTGGCCCAAAAGACCATTCCTTTCTAAAGGATGTCCAGCCTTTTCTGTTTTCCAAGTTTCAGTTCAAATAAGGCCACCCACTTCCCCCTCACCTCCCTTAGGAGTAGTCTCTCTCTTCAACTCTCCTAAATCCCCCATGAGGGACACAGCCTCAGACTCTGAAGTCAGACCTGAATTTGAATTCCCATTCCACGATTTACTAATAACATCGGCATATTACTTAACCTTGCTGACTTTGTTTTATCTGTAAAAATGGAATAATATGATAATCACTCACAGAACTGCTGTGAACATCTAAGAAGAGAAGACTAAGGTTTGCAAAAGAACTGTGAGTGGCAATGACGTTGGTGGTCACCTTTTTCCCGGAACCTCTCGCTCCGCCTTCCATACTTTCTTTCTCACCTTCTATTCACAGGCACGTTTTGTCTTGTTCAGTATTCTTCTACCACAGAGTGTGCTTTCCTCAACAGCAGGGTCTTGTCTTGTTCATTTCGTTGTTGTTGCTGCCCACAGCATGCAAGGCAGGGTTTGCCCAACCATGGGTCTCAACAAATATTGGAATCCAACAGTATGGGTGACAGCAGGAGTTGTGTAGCTAAGGAAAAATTCACCAGGATCCAAATCACAGCAAAAATCAGTTAAGGATGGTATGGTCCTGAAGTCCATTTATTTTTTATTTATTTATTTATTTATTTAGAGACAGGGAGGGTCTCGCTGTCTCGCTCAGGCTGGATGGAGTGCAGTGGCACAATCTCAGCTCACCGCAACCTCTACCTCTCGCGTTCAAATTCTCCTGCCTCAGCCTCCCAAGTAGCTGGGATTACAGGTGTCCACCACCACACCCAGCTAATTTTTTTGTATGTTTAGTAGAGACAGGGTTTCACCATATTGGCCAGCCTGGTCTCAAACTCTTGATCTCAAGTGATCTGCCCAACTCAGCCTCCCAAAGTGCTGGGATTACAGGCGTGAGCCACCATGCCTGGCCCAACTTTTTTTATTTTAAAAGCACCATTATAAAATTACTAACTTGTTTAGGAATATTTAAAGCAAATTGTAAAATCTACATAAGATAAATACCTGCTCTAAATTTTCATCTAATTAATGTCTTCTCTCACCTTTCCCTTATTGAAATATAATTCAGCTGATTTTCATTATCCAAATTCATTACCCACAGAGCAGAGAAATATGTATACATTAAAATGCAGTTTTAGTATGTATAAATATATAATAAAATGCTATATATGTACATTCTAATTTTGAAATGGATAAATTAAGATGCTAAAATATACACAATTACCAAAATAATTTTTACAGGCAGAAATGTGGAAGGGACTCTATCCCGGCACTGTTTTTTAAAAAACATTTTCTTCACATGGGACATTGATTGCTTCCATATCTCAGCCTAGGATGCCTTAGGATATTTAATTTTGTCTCTCTTCTAGTAGAAAACCAACTTTTTCAGTAGAGCAGCTTTTAATTATTAAGGATTATGTATAAATTGCACATTTTTCTATCAGACTTGTGATAAATTAGGTCACCAGATAATTCTGAGATCCTCTCCTTACATCACTTGTTTCAAGTGAAACTTCCCAGTGTTTCCAACAACGTAATATTCTGTCCCTATTAAGATGACCAGGTAAAATACAAGGTACCCCGTTACATTTGAATTTCAGATAAATTACACATTATTTTTTAGCATAAGTATGTCCCACGCAATACTAAACGACATTATGAGGCATGCAATATCTGGGACACATACTAAAAAATCATGTGTATATGAAATTTAAATTTAGCTGGGTGTGCTGAATTTTTATTTGTTAAATCTGGTGATTCCAGTCCTTGTTAACCCAGCAGTCACCATGGTAAGAAGCACGGCCGTGCCTCTGGGAGGGCAGCTTGGGGAGGAACTGAACAGGGCACCTCTGGGTTGAGCAGCCAGCGGCTGTCGAATGGGGCTTCCGTAAACATCATTCCCTAGAATCCCGAGAGCCACCTGGCGAGATCGGCATCACTATCTCATTTCACCAGTGGCAAATGGAAGAGAGATGGCTTTCCCAAGGTCATGCCCATTCTGGGGGCAGAATTCCTGTACCAGCTGCTGCTGACCCTGATGCTGAGGGCTCAGTCCTCTTGCTTTGCTGGCCTCGTGCACGTGCAGAACACGTGTTTCTTAGAATCTTAGTAATTTTGAAGTAATAAATCTGTGCCTATTTTATATCCCCATCTTTAAAACATCCCTGATAAATCATTTTGCCAGGGTTTCATCTACCAGGTGAGCTTTATCTAATCAAGCTATGAGGCTGGTGAGTGGGCATGCAACAGTGTTGCTAAACCCGGATTGTCTGGCAGCCCTGGGAAGACCAAGGCCAGGAATTAGGAGGCTTTCCCATCTGCGGACTGTCCTGCCTCCTCCCCATCTGGCTCTTGTGGTGAAGTCTAATGAGTGTGCCAAGACCAGCAGGGTGCCCTGAGGTCACAGCTCAGGTGATGGGTGGGGTCCAGGGAAGGGGCACGAACAGGATGGAGGAGCAGGGAAGAGGAGGAAGGCATTGAGGAATCGGGGTGAAGAGAGAACCCACATGTATTGTACACACACTGTAGCCACACAGTGAGTGAGGCTCGTCACATGCAGAATTCACTTACTTACAACCTTAGTTGCCCGTCAGGACTATCCCTCCTCTGCACAGATGAAGAAGCTGAGGCTCTGAAAGTCTTAGCAACTTGCCCCAGGCCACTGAGACAGTGCGGACTTCTGTCTGTGCTGTACACTTGCACATGGCAGATCCAAGCCAGCTGCACATCCGTGGGCTCCTCCATCAGTCTCTGGCCCCCTCTTCCACCTCACTGTCTCCACCTGCCCCTTCCTCACCCACCGCCCTCCTAACCCCTCTCTCCTCCACCCAAAAAAGGGCTGAATGCCAACCTGAAATGCGGTTCTCTGAGTATTTGTTTTCATTTTCAAGATAGCACTGAGTTTTGTGCAGGCCCAGGCTCTGTTCTGTCTTATCAGTTCTGAAATGCTCCGTTGGTTCACATTTTAACATGCTGAAATCAGGGTGTGTCTCACTACTGATGGCATCCCTTAGTTTAATTGGAGCATTTCTTTTCCTTTCTTAGAGATGCATAATAAATACGCACCTTACGGTCAATGACTAGAGTCTATGAAATACAGGAATTAAAACGAAACAGGGTGACCTTAGGAAGCTGATGTCATTTAGATGAGCTGTATCTGAAGTGCAGCCATGTATGTGGGAAGTGCCAGGGTCAGGGGAAGGGAGGGATGAATAAGGAACACGGGATTTTTAGGGCAGTGACGCTCTGCTGCAGGACATTGTCTTCATGGGCACATGACATTATGCATTAGTCAAAATAATGTATCAATATCAACATTGGTTCATCAATTGTAACAAATGTACCAGACTAATGGAAAAGCGAGTGAGCAAGTGAGAGAGAGAGAGAGACTGAATGTAAGAGAGTATATGGAAACTATCTGTACTTCCTTCACAAATTTTCTGTAAACTTAAAAGTGCTCTTAAAAAATAGCCCATTAATTTTTTAAAAGGCAGAGTGATTTGATCCTTTTATATTTCTCCCATTAAAAAAGGTTAAAGAAAATACATAAAATACTATTTTATGGTTCTGATTCTCCCTCTACCTCCCAACTGGTTTTAGCTATCTGTGGCCAATCAGCAGAGAGCTCATGGGAAGCTTTACCCAGAAGAAACCAAGGGAAAAAAAAAAAAAAAAAAATCCTTAGACCTTAAGATATTGATCAAAGGAGTAGAAAGATTCTCATTCCACCTTAACTTCTGAATATTCCAAATCTCACTCTCTAATCATGCCAATGGGAAAGAAAGACAAGCAATATGCCAAGATAGGTCTGAAGGAAAAAGGAACAATTTATATATGATCTAAAATACCCATCTCTAGAATAAAGACAAGCAGAAATAAACTAATCATTAAAAAGTCAATTTTGTGGTTCTTGGGTAGTAATTAGATGTATTTATCTATTACAGTCTATTATCTATTATCTATTACAGTCTAATAGACTGTAATCTAAGGTTATAACAATAGTCAGACTTTGTTCTTTGTTCCCAATAAATATATCCAGATGTCCAGAGGAAAAAAGTTTTTTCCAGTCTGGATTTCCCATGAAGACAGACTGGTTAGACCCATGCTAATCTTGGTTCAAATCTCCTCAGCACCCCTGCTTTGGTTTTTTAACTCCTTAAGAACATAATATGGAGAAGGTTAATCATTTGATTCCAAATATAATAACATTCTTTAAGTGCTTACTGTGGGCCACACCTAGTGACAAATGGTTTACAAACATTATCTATGTAACAACGCAGTTAGCATACACTTGACAGACGAGAACACCAAAATGTAGAGGAGTTAACATAAATAACCCAGGATCACAAAGCCAGCAGATATCACACCCAGACTCAGCCCAGGCCTGTGTCACTTCACATCCCACACTCTAACCCACTGTGCTGTGCTGCAAATTAGGAATAAGAAGTATGGAAGAGTTAAAATGTGGTACTTAGGAACTGAATGAAACCAGGAAAATAATACCATTGCCATATAAATTCAGTTGGAGAGACGTCATTCTGAAAGCTGGCTCAGACCAAGGGGGCCAATCCCACCTGCCCCAACATGGCCCTAAAATTAGAATATCAAGGGGAACCAAGTATCTGAGATACAAGGAGGGACACTGTCCACTTCCAGCAGCTCTGAAAGTGGGTGAAACTAGAGCCAGACAGGACTAAAGATGTATACATATTCTTTCTACCTGTCATAGTCCTGAAGATGTTGATTAATTAGATTAAAAGTACAAGGTTAAATTGCAGCTGTTTGACTTTTGTGGACTGACATTTAAAATATCAGAAACAAAGATTGTGTCAGATACAGATTACATGAGTTGGGAGACTGTCTCTACACCAATCCATTCCATAAGGATGTAGGTGCAGAAGAGAGTTACACATAGCATGGACAAAACTAAACTGCAAGGAGGCCATTGTTGCCTCAACAAGCCAAGGCTGGTTTGATTTCCTGACTACAGTCTTGAACAAGTGATTTAACTGTGTTTCTTTCAATGGTGCTTTCAATTCTCAATTCACCTTCCTCTCCCCTGGTTAGGACCAGAGCTGGGCAGTGTGTAGGGAGGTGTAACTGTTCTTGGATTTACAAGGATTGTCCTATTTTGTGCATTCTTTTTTTTTTTTTTTTTGTCTCATGCTTCCATGGTGCCTTTCTTCTCTCTTCCTTCTCGCCTTCTTTTGCAATAAACATTTTTTCCCTCTACTAGTTTAGAAGTTATACTTTTTTTTTTTTTTTTTTTTTGGAGACAGAGACTTGCTCTGTTGCCCAGGCTGGAGTGCAGTGGCACAATCTCAGCTCACTGCAACCTCTGCCTCCCAGGTTTAAGTGATTCTCCTGACTCAGCCTCCTGAATAGCTGGGATTACAGGTGCCTGCCACCACACGCAGCTAATTTTTGTATTTTTAGTAGAAACGGGGTTCCTCCATGTTGGCCAGTCTGGTCTCAAACTCCTGACCTCAAGTGATCTGCCCACTTCAGGCTCCCAAAGTGCTGGGATTACAGGGGTGAGCCACTGCACCTGGCTGGAAGTCATACATTTTTTAAATATCTCAATTTATCCTTCCTAGTGTCTTTTATGTTATTCTGGCCTAATATTCTAATATTGTCCTTCTAATTTAACTCCACAAGACTTTATCATTGTTTATACAGTGTTCATTTACATCTATCCACATATCACCTTTTTTTCTCTTCTTTCATTCTTGTATCTCAGGTCATCTGAGATCTTTTTCCTTTTCCTGAAAATTTATCTTTAGCATTTTCTTTAGTGAGGATATGATGGTGAAAAACACAATTATTGTTTATCTGAAAATGTGTTTATTTTGCCATTATTCTTGGAAGTTATTTTTGCTAAGTGTAGAGTTCTAGACTAGAACTTCTTTTTCTTTCAGCACACATTAAAGATACGATTGCATCATCTTCTGGCTTCTGCTGCAGCTGGGAAGAAGTTAGACTTTAGGGTGTCGCTCTTTGGAAGGTGGTCTGTCACTCTTTGGAATGTGTCTTTTCTCTTCTGGTGACATTTAATGTCTTGTATATTTTGGTGTTCCACAATTTCACTATGATGCATCTACGTGTGACTGTTTTTTTCTTTTATTTTCTATGGGTTTCACTGGGCTTCTTGAATCTTTGGATTAGTATTATTTGTCAGTTCTAGAAAATTCTGAGCCATTGTCTCTTCAAATACTGTCTCTTTCTTCCCTCCATCCCCATCTTCTGGAAGGACATACTTAATCTCTTTCCCATGTTTGTTAAAAAATATTTTTTCATGTCTGTATCTCTGCTGCATTCTGGATATTTCCTTCTGATGTGTCTTCCAGTTCACTAACAGTCTTTCCAGCTGTGTTTAAGCTGACATGAAACCCATACGGTGAGCTTTTCAATCCAGTAGTTTCTTATTTCTACAGGTTCTTTTGATTCATTTTAAAACCTCCTAGGTTAATTTTTACAGTTTATTGTTTCTGACATGTGCCACATGCTCAGTCCAAGACTATCTGAAGCTAACATCATGGTTGGAGATTTCCAGAGCATCCGGGGGATCTGAATACACACTGCGAATTTGCAAGCAGGCCGCTCTGTGGTCACCACTTTTCAGAGACTTTTATTATCCTCAGCTCAACTCAGACCAATACAAACTTCCGAGTTGGCCACTAGACCTGTGGGGTGATCAACCTTCCTTTTGGTTCATCTTTACATTGAGGTTACAGCCTTTCACGGTTCCAGTTTTATGGAGGAAGAATCCCTGTTAGACTCCAAGGCAGACTCTGGGCTTTGACGTCTGTGTTGACACTACTGGAATGCTGACAATCAGATTTTCTTGGCTTCGTATATATCCTCAGCAACGCTGTGGTGCCCTGACTATCTGCACTATCTTCCCTTAGATTTTGCCTGGTATGTCCTTACTATCTTGACAGCTCTTCGATACTTTTAAGAAGATTTAAAAATATTTTTTATCCAATATTTTTAGAAGAAGAGTTGGGCAAAATAACCTAAGCTGCCATATCATTGAAAATGGAAGTCAGTTCTGCTGAAGGTACTTTACTTTTCTAAGCCATAATTTTCCTGTATGTAAAAGAAGGTTACACACAATCACTGTCTACAGCTGTGCTGTCCACTCCATTAGCCACCAGCCACATGAGGCTGCTGAACATGTGAAAATGTGACTAGTCCAAACTGAGATAAGCTGTAGGCATAAAATACACACCGGGTTTTGAAGATTTCCAACAAAAAAAGAAAATGCCAAATATCTCATTAATTTTTACAATGGATACATTTTGAACTGGTAATATTTTGAATACATTATGTTAATCAGATATATTAAAATTAATTTCACCTATCTCTTAATTTGGCTACCAGAAAATTTAAAATTACATGTGCAGTTCTCATTGTAATTTGGACGCACGACACTAATCTAAAAGATAAAGCTTCTTGGCAATGTTATAACGATGCTTTATGAGCTGCTCCTGTCTCCTCTGTCAGCCAAACCTGGTCCCCATTCCTTTCCAGAGTAGTGTGTGTGTGTGTTTGTGTGTGTGTGTGTGTGTGTGTGTTAGAATATGCGCATGTATGTGTGTATATGTGCGTGTGTGCATGTAAGTATATGTGCGTGTCTGTGTGTCTATGTGTGTATGTGTATGTGTGCATGTGTGTATGTGTATGTGTGTATATATGTATATGTGTCTATGTATGTGTACGTGTGTGTATGTGTATGTGTGTATGTATGTGTATGTATGTGTATGTGTGTATAGATGCGTAGGTATGTATGTATGTATTGTGTGTGCGTATGTATGTGTATGTGCATATGTGTGTGTGTATTTGCATGTCCTTGCATGTGTCCTCGACAAGGTTGTTTCTTGACAGAGGAAACTTATTTTGTTCATCTTTAAGTTATCAGACTTGGTGCCTGTCACATTGCAGGAGCTCCTTAAACACTTCAGAAATTAATGAATAAAATGGTTTCCATGGATGATCCGATACACTTAGCTTTTAAAGAGGAACAACTTCCTTACTTCTAGTTTCCCTTAGAAGGGATCCTTCCTTAGATAAATTCCTGCCTTCCTGCACCTTACTTGCCCCGGGAGATGCTTTGGCCACCACCTTCCAAGTCCTTGCTTAGTTTCTCAAATTGTTTAGAAATATAACTGTGAAGAATACTATTTATTGAGGCCTTTCTGGGGATCTCAACATTAAGTACAAAATTAAATATATTCTTTTCTCCAAAAGAATATAATACAACTTAATTTAACCACACCAGAAACATAATTCAGAATTTGAAGCAAATTTCTCATTTAACCGAAAACCAAGATGAAGGATAATTCAAGACAAGAAACTGGCACCTATTTTCAGGGTAAGAGTCCAGCTTTCCCTTTCCAGTGGCAGTCTTCCCAAAATAAAAGAAAAAAGTAATTATTCAGAGAAGACAAGCACTGCAGGACAACCATTGGGCGGGTTATAAACACCTTTCATTATATGGCATGTCCTGCAAGGAATGCTTCCATCATTCCAAGATTTAAAGCCACCTAGAAATACAGCAACTTCATGATCATCAAAATCAGAAGTTTGTACAGTAGCCAGAGATCTTTAAAAGCTCAAAGTGCTTCCTAGCGCACACTTCATGTAACAGTTCACTCAGCAAGCCCATGATGCCTGTAGTATAAAAGCAAACGTTGCAGAACTTCATCATGTGATCAAAGCTGCAGAAGGAGAAAGAGACCTTGCATCAGGCTGTGTCATGCCTCAGTCACCTTTGACTATTCTGAAGAGGAAAGAACTCTAAGAAGGCCACCCTCTGTCTCTCAGATCCAAAACTACACATGCAGAGAACCTGGAGACATTTAGGCAGGCATGCCACACCCTCGGGGCTCGTCACACAGGCATGGCTCTACACTGCTCTCTGGGGCAGGTGTCAGGGCCAGCAGGCAGGCTGATTGTCTAGCGTTGGCATTAGGGCAAGTCTTGAATGTGAATGTTCTCAAGGTCCGCTCCGATCCTATCTTTTCCCAAAGCTTCCTGACATTGATCAGGCTCTCCCCACCTTGTGCAGAGGCAGCTCACACCCACAAGGCTCTGTGATTCATGTGCTGGATATTCTAGAGCCCCTGAAGGTGCCAGGACTTTAGGATTTGCATAACTTAATGAGGCTTAATGACCCACAATCCCAAGACAGAAATATAACCCTGACCTCTTTCTAGAATGGTGTGGTTCGCCATCTTAAGAGCACTGTCTTTCTAGGAGAAAAGAAATGGGACCTAGTAAGTTAAGGCATCCGACACTGAGTGGTGACACTTTACCAAATAACAGCAATGTTAAGAAAAAGCCAGGAACTGGAGAGGCTAGGGGCTGGAGGGAAATCTGCAGAAAAGGTGTCCTGGAAACTATGAAAGTGTTTGAAAAGGAAAAAAAGAGGCAGTCAGGGCAAACCCAACAGATAAGTCACATCAAATAACACCTAGTGCCTGGGTTGGGGATGATTAAGTCAGTGAGGGGTAGGACTGTGGTCCTATCCAGGGTCTGAAATAGGTCTGAAGCAACGGAGTTAGGGTAAAGACTAGAGTTACAAGTCACAGTTCAATCTAATGTGTTAAGAAGCAAGGAGAGGGTCACGCGTGGTGACTCAATGCCTGTAATCCCAGCATTTTGGGAGGCCGAGTCAGGCGGATCACTTGAGGTCAAGAGTTCGAGACCAGCCTGGCCAACATGGTGAAACCCTGTCTCTACCAAAAATACAAAAAATTAGCCTGGTGTGATGGTTTGCAGCTGTAGTCCCAGCTACTTGGGAGGCTGAGGCAGGAGAATCGCTTGAACCTGGGAGGCGGAGATTGCAGTGAGCCGAGATCGTGCTACTGTACTCCAGCCTAGGCAACAGAGAAAGACTCTATATCCCCCCGCCAAAAAAAAAAAAAAGCCAAGGAGAGGAAAAGCTAGAGGAATGAGTGGTCAACTGGATGGTCAAGGAAGTCGCATCAGGACTTGCTCACTGAGCAAACACTTGGGCACTTACTGGGTGCCTGGAACTGCTCCAGGCACTGGGGAAGTCAGCTGTGAACAAGAGGCAAAGTCTGTGTCCTCTTGGAATTCTGTGTCCAATGGAGGAGGCAGTAATAGAAGCGCACAAGAGGTGAGTACTTTACAGGAAAATGACACCAACCACTTTCCCAAACTTGTTTCATGGAACGGATCCAGGAACACTTTAATTTGCCGATACTAATGAGTATTTTAGGAGATGGGCCATTTGGAAAAAAATGAGATAAACCAATGCTTTTCCCTTTGGCCTTCTCCGAACGTTGAATGTGCTAATGGACAGTGAGCACTTTCAGAGAGGGGCCAGGGCACGTAAGCCCTGACCTTGCACTGCTAGGGACATTAAAGAACTAGCGTTCCATAAAACAGTTTGGGAAATACTGCTCTAAGTGATTCTTGATGGAGTAAGTACACCTGCTTATGTTTATTTCTTAACATGTTATTCCATGTGGTCATGGTAAATATTTTCAACATCTAAACCTAGTTGGCCCCTCCTCTGGGAAATCTTCCACAGTGATAGCTGCCTCTTCCGACTCCCAAATGCTCCCAATGCACCCAACAGGCTCTCTCTCCTCCTGCCTCAGCCCTGTAGGAATGTACCGACTGATGTATGCATTACTCCTGGGGCTCATGTTTTCCTCTCCTGAACCACTCTGCCTCCTTGCCAGACATCTTTACATTCCCTGCTGCTCCTAACCTAGAGCCGTTGTCTTGCAGGAGCTCCTAGAAGGACTGGACAGGTGGAAAGGTGGGAGGCTAGAAGGAGAGCCTGGGAAGGAGACCGCTGGCCTAGCCCCAGGGAGGTCACCCACAGAGGGCACCCAGGAGAGTTAAGTGCCTGCCGGAGTTCTGGAAATAAAATTACTTACGTGGACTCTAGAGGAAATGTCATCATCAATAAATACCCACTGCTGATTGATTGAAATGTGGTCTTGGCCTCACTGTCAATAGCAATGAAAAGCTACACGTAGGGTTTACCCAGACAATTCAGGCTGGCAACTTGTTGGTTCTATTTTAATAAGTTCCCTTTTTGACACGATGCATTTTCTATTTCTGTTTCCCCCAACTCTTCTTCAGTCTCTCATACTTCATTCTTCCCACTCTTCTTTTGTTTAATATTTTAAAATATTTCCCTTCACTGTTCCATAATAAAGAACACATGTCTATTGTACTAACTAATATGCTTATTGATGAGTTTTGTGTTTCTTATTCTCAATATTAAAAGTGGATATGCAAAAGATATTTATATTCTTTCCTAAATAGAATAAAACCCTCTAAATTATACTTCTTGCTTGTACGTAAATATAATCTCAAGTAATTTTTCATGCTTTGGCAAGTGGCTCTCAGTTGAGAGTGATTTCACAATCCCCTCTCCTCCGGGGCATTTGGCAATGTCTGGAGACATTTTTCATTGTCACAGTTTGGAAGGGGGATGCTATTCATTAAGGGTAGGAGCCAGAGATGCTGTTAAGCATCCTACAATGCACAGAACAGCCCCATGACAAAGAATGATCCAGTCCCAAGTGTCAACACAGCTGAGGTTGAGAAACCTGTCTTACGGCCATGACAGTGAGAAAAATAAACCAGGTGGCAAACACTACCTTTATGGTAGAATTTAGACACATAATTGCTCAGGCTGGGTTACATCCTGGCCCCACAATCTACCACTTGTGAGACTTTGGACATGCTATTTAACCTGCTGTGCCTCGGTTTCCTCATCTGTCATGGTTGTTATTAGGTTTAAATAAGCTCACATGTAGAAGGAACCCCGCAGAGTGCTGGGAACACTATATGCAGTCTGACTGTTTTTTCCTTTACACTGACGGAGTGCATGAATGTTAATAGGGAAACTGACCTGGAACGTATATGTTGTTTCGAGTAAAGACAAAATTACATAGCTTATTAAGGGGTAAATATCTTGTTTATATTATCCACGATTCTATATTTTAAACTCCAGAAACTCCTCAAATATATGCCAGAATTACTGCTGATATCGATTCCTTTTTTGAAGCCCTAAGATTTGCTTGTTGAAATTCATGATGCAATAAGCCTTTGGGACAGATTACGTATACTAATTCTAAAGAACATCTGGATATAACAGAAATGCTTAATAATGCAGGTTTTAAAATGATTCTAGTTTGGTAATTATAGAGGAATTACAAAAAAAAAAAAAACACGTTAATCGGCCTCAGTCTTTTCTGCATAAATAGCACATTGCAACACTGTGCATCAGACTTGCAGAAACATACAAAAAAGCTTTTCTATAGGACTGCGAATGTCGTCAGCAGGCATTTGTTCACCATCTCAACACATCTTGTCATGCCCGCCCCTCCTACAATTCTTTCAGTGTTCAAAGCTCAGGCTAATGAGACCAACTTCAAGGGCTCAAGCCACATGGCTGGTGTGATGGTCAGTTTTATAAGTCTACTGACTAGAGCAGAGACCCAGTTATCTAATCAAATACTAGGTGTGTCTGGGAAGGCATTTGGTAGATGTGGTCATACACACACACACATTGTTTCTTAAGGGAATGACAGATTCTGCTGCCCACAACAGCCCCTTGTTGATGACAGTGGCAGGCCAAGCTGCCTGGGGTTATGGCCCTGGGCATGTGATACGGTTTGGCTCCGTGTCCCCATCCAAATCTGATGTGGAACTGTAATCCCCAATGTTGGGGGAGGGGCCGGTGAGAGGTGACTGGACCATGGGGTGGATTTCCCCCTTGCTGTTCTCGTGACAGCAAGTGAATTCTCATGAGATCTGGTTATTTAAAAGTGTGCAGCACCTCCCCCTTTACTCTCTCCTCCGGCCACGTAAAGATGTGTCTGCTTCCCCTATGTCTTCCGCCATGAGTGCAAGTTTCCTGAGGCCTCCCCAGCCATGCCTCCTGTACTGTGAGTTGATTAAACCCCTTTTCTTCATAAATTACCCAGTCTCAGGTAGCTCTTCATAGCAGTGTGAGAATAGACTAATGCAGCTTGACATCAATGCTGTGTAAGGACTCTGCCTCCTGCCCCCCGAGAACAACGGCTTGTTCCCTAAAAGGCTCCCAGAGGCACAGACTCCCTTAACACTGCCAGGGCAACAAGGGGAAGGAGAGAGGGAAAGGAAGGGCACTGAGGAGGGCTTCTAAGGGCCTAACTCTGCATTGCGACGAATGTGCACAGAAAGAGAAAGGAAGAAATGAGGACAGACAGCAAAAGGAAAAACTAGAAATTCTGTGTTCACCCTTCAGCCTGGTCCCCATGAGAAAAAATGTCAAATTGTACATCACTTCTATGAGAAAATCACAGCAGAATAATGCTAATGAGTGAACATTTACCTATTGATTACTCATGTAGAAAGCATTCGATAAGTGTTAACTAATATTTCACATTAAGGCCTGTGTGCCAGGTACTATAGGAAGGGATGCACAGTAAATGATGGAGTGCGCTGTCTGAATTCAGAGAGTTTTATCTTAAATAACATGCCATTTTATCTCCAAATAACCACAGTACAATCCTAATTATCTATGAGAAGGCCTGCACTCTCTGGCTTCTTCCATTTCCACCCAGTATCTAATCATAGATGGTCTGGACAAGGGGAAAAACAGTGTGTGTGCTTGGGCATAACCACAGGGTAGCGTAATCTCATTTTTTGATTGCTCAGGATTACTCTGGAAAGAATTATTGGCACCTCTTCTTTTCTTCAATAATCATATTTACTATGTTGACTAGGGACACCATAGGTCCCTCCTCTGCTCTTTGTAAAGAATCGGGGACAAACAAGTGACATATTGGAATTCAAATGAGGCTCCATCTGTTCCTGGAGCCATACGGTCCATGTGTTACACTGCCCTCGCAGGATGGCTCTTGTCTCTGAGAAGGTTATTCTATTTGGCCACAATTTCTGATCCATCCAAACTCATAAACACAGATACCCTCTATTGCCTCATTTTAGAATGGCAGATCCCAATCACACTTTGCATTTTGGCTGGAGCTAAAACAACACATTTCAGCCTGGGGTCACTGCAAAGCTGGGCCAGCCTGTGATCCTTTCCATCAGAGCAACAGGCAGAACGACAGCTTCCTGCAAATGCATCATCTTGCTCTCTAGCCTGCCACCGCGATTACAGCTCAGCCGAGGAAGTCATCATGAGCCATGCGGTGTTGCAAAGGAAATCTTGTCCCATTGATCAACTCAGGTTCCTCTGCAATATTGATCCTCCAGGTCCTTTCTGGAGAAAATGAGCTGGCAGGGGAGTGGGGATTGGAGGCTGTTCAAAAGAGACTTAATTCTGTACCTAATCAGATAAGGTGAAGGTTAAGAAGCCATTAATGAAAAATGACAATTTTCTCTGGGACTGGATTAATGAGCTCTACAGTCTCAAGAGAGAGGTTAAAGTACCAGAAGAAAAGGAAATTACAGGAACCAATTTACCTTTTTTTTCAGTCTTATTTTTATTCAAAGAGCACTTGAGGTTAAAAATAGAACCTAGAAGTAAGAAAGTCATTTGTAAAAACCAGGAGAAATGGTTTTCTGTTCTTTAATTAGTTACTTCTGGTTTTCAAGGCTGTCATCCAAATTTCCCCACCATGAGCTCTATCTGCGATGTCCCAGGAACTCTCCTGCAATACAGAGCCTCTGTCTTCTTCAGCAGGGCTTCTCAAACTCTAATGTGCATTTGCATCATTGCAACTTGTTACAATGCAGATTCCTAGATCTGGAGAGAGGGGCCTGAGATTCCCCATTTGTAGCAATTCCAGGGTGATGCTGAGGCTGACTTCAAAAGATAGGGGTAGGTAAATTACTGTGGCCCAACTAGGGCCAGGTCCTGCTCTCAGCTCTTAAGATACATTGGCTCTCTTCATTCTCTAACCAGTGCAAGAGGAAGTCCCATTTCACAGACAATTAACTGTACTTTGACAACCATTCACCCGTAATTCTTTTCCCATTTCCAGTGTTCTTGGATATGCCGATGTTCACATTAGATGTGTGAACTTTGATATGCCAAGTAGGATGCCAGTAAGAAAGATGCTTACTAAAGGCCACTATAAGCCATTTAAGACTTATCATAAGTGTTCCTCCTCCAGGAAGTCTACCTGACCCGGGAACCTGGACAAGGTGGCTCTCATATATACACCCAATACACACTCCTGCATGCCTATATGTCAGGCTGTAGGTACTGGTTATCTATTGCTCATAACCAAAATATGATGGCTCAAAATAACAAAAACACTTATTATCTCCGACAGTTTCTGAAGGTGGAGAATTCAGGACTGACATGGCTGAGTGGTTCTGGCTTGGGGTCTCTGGGGATGTCGCAGTCAAGATGTCAGCTGGGGCTTGCCTGAGGCTGGCAAGGTGGTGCTGGCTATTGGCTGTAGATCTCAATTCCTCTTCTCATGGGCCCGTCTGAGGGATGCCTGAATGTCTTCATGCTTGAATGTCATGGTAGTTGGCTTCCTCTGGATGACAGAGGACAGAAGGGAAAAGAGAGAGGAAACCAGGCAGAAGCTGTGGCCTCACCTTGAAAGTTACAAAGCACCATTTATGTCACTTAGTTGAAGAGAAGAGAGTTACTAGCCCGCACTCAAGAGTTAGGGAAATGGGGTTTCACTTTTTTCAGGGAAGACTGTCAAAGACATATTTAAAAATTACCATCTATAACAGACTGTATTTTCCAAAGATGGCTACAATAATATTGTATATCCCGCAGGCTCTTCTAGAATGTAAGTCATTCCCCCATCAAGAGGTAAAATGGAATTTCCCCTTTCTTGATCTAAGAGGGCTACTAACTTGCTTGTAACCAGGATAATGTGGCAGAAAAAATGCATGACTCTCAAGGCCAGGTCATAACCTTATGCCCCGTGAATGGGGACACTGACTTTTGGAGCCCTAAACTACCAGCTAAGAAATGCTACTCCCTTGAAGCTGTCTGCCATGGGGAAGCCTGGGCTACATGGATAGGTTACTCCAGTTGACAGCCCCAGTTGAGGTCCCAGCCAACAGCCAACATCAACCTCCAGGCTTGTGAGTAAAGATACCAGCCCTTGATTTCTGCCCCCTACTCTCGAGTCTCCCCACTGGGAACCAGGCATCCTGGAGCACAGCCTAGCTGTTACCACTGGGCTCTGTTCAGAATCCTGACCCAACGAATCCATGGGCACAATGAAATGATTATTTTAAGCCTGTAATTCATGGGGTCATTTGTTCCTCAGCATTTAGTAACTGGAATATATCCTGCATTATCATTGTCTGTTATAGTCTCTCTCTCCCATTAGGTTGTCGGATTGTAAGTCTTCTAGGGCCTAGGGCTGTGTCTTACTCATTAAAGCCAGCACCCAGCATAATGCTTAGTATGTAACCCATGCTCAACAAGTGTTCGTTAAATGAATAATGAATCAATAAAAGTGCTTGGAATTTTGTGGGAGAGTGTTCTTTTTCTTTTTCTTTCTTTCTTTTTTTTTTTTTTTTTTTTTTTTGAGACAGAGTTTCACTCTTGTTTTTCAGGTTGGAGTGCAATGGCGTGATCTCAGGTGACTGCAACCTCCACCTCCTGGGTTCAAGCGATTCTCCTGCCCCGGCCCCCCAAGAAGCTGGGATTACAGGCGCCTGCCACCAAGCCCAGCTAATTTTTGTATTTTTGTATTTTTAGTAGAGACGGGGGTTTCACCGTGTTGACCAGGCTGGTCTCCAACTCCTGACCTCAAGTCATCCGCCCGCCTCAACCTCCCAAAGTGCTGGGATTACAGGCATGAGCCACAGCGCCCGGCTGGTGCTGGGATTACAGGTGTGAGCCACAGCGCCTGGCTGGGAGAGTTTTCTTTGTCTGGAATTTATGAGACCCCACTGGTTTGAAGTCCTCTTGTTGAGCTATCACCATCTACCTGTCCAGGTCAGTATTATATGCCATTTCTCCACCCCTTGTAGAGTTTTTGTTGGTTGGTTGGTTTTAGTTTCCCCCTGCCCTTCATTTGACCCTCTAAATTCACATTGAAAGCATTCAATCAGGGACTCTTTATGATGCTACACAGACTTGCATACCATTAACATAAATAAACAGTAGTAATAATCATAAAAATAGTTGTGACCTTGAAGCCAAAGCCACTCATGATTAATGTTGATTCTAGGTTGTTAAATGTTTAAAAACAATTTCAGACTCTTGAGTTGACTTTACCTTCTCAAGACTAAACACATACTCAGGAATGTGTGCTTAAAAAAACTTAAATTTTTCTCAGTTGCATTTAGAGAAGATGAATGCATTTAAACTTCTCATTAGTAAGTGTACATAAAAGGGATTTGTGTGTTTATTAATAATTTTGTCTATCTTTCTATATAAAGGTAGTGTATATGTTAAATATGTCTGAAATTTGAGGAGATGATCTCTAAGTTGGCCCGAATACATTTTCAATCACTGCATTCTCAAAATTTCTTTCAAACTGAACCAGTGCCTTATTGTTTTATTGGATTTAATAGTGATGCATGTCTCCAATTTAATACTTACATAACCAATTTTATCACCAGTTCCAACCTTAAAGTAAATACTTCAGTTACTATTTAGTCCCCCCTCCAAAATTCTCCCTTTCCAGCTATATTTATCCTTCAACTGAAGACAATTATCTAGAAACAGCACTGGATTCTTATTATCTCATGATGAAGTTCAACTCTCCCAAATTTTACAAATGTTAATTAAATCTCAAAAGGCAAACAAAATGTCAATCAAAATTGATGTATGGTTGTTTGTCATTAGCAGCTGTTAAAAAAAAATGTTCCCCAAATTCACAGAATATGAGTGCTACAGTGCCAAGCAGAGAGGATACAGACCACGGTGGGGCTGATCAAAGAGGCAGGAGCTTTTTCCCCAGAGTGAAACACATATTTTCAGTGAAGTTATTCCCTTTTCTCCATTGTGCTACTTTGTAATGATTATAGAGTCAGCTATAAGAAGAATTTCAATTGTGGTTAAGAAAAAAGAGTCACCTCCAAATTAGAATGATCAGCAGTTTTTTACAATAAACCGGGTATGAACAACGACATGACGCTGTTGATGAAAAGACACTGGACAGAAACCAGGAAGGAAGCCAGCCTCAGCCTCACCACTGGGGACTGGGCAAAGGAGTCTGAGTGTCGATCTGCAGACACTCTGTGCTGGAAGGGACGTTTGGGAAGCACAGCAACGCCGTTTTGCTCAGAGTCAAAACACATCACGATTCTCTGGCACGACTGATCCTAAAATGTGTATCTTCCACCTCTCGTCCACCTGATCTCCCTCCTGGCTGCCCCACCACAGAGAGTGGGCATGCACATCCCACTGACCAGAGGGCCTTGTGCCAAGCCACTCTCCAGGCATGGTCAAAGAAACTCAAGCAGTGGAGCCAAATGGTGAGAACCAACCCAAAGAGGACATAGGGCATTCTTAAGGCTCCTTTCTCCTCTATGTCCTGTGGTGGAGGTTAGAGTGTTCCTTTCCTGCACTGATGCTGAACGATAACGCAGGCACTATCAAGAATGACCAAGAGGGACACCCAAAGGTCAAAAGCCTGAAAGAGCAGCTCTCCCCAGCCAGAGAGAGCAGAGGCGCATTTACAGCACATCTCATGGGGAAACTTAAAATCCACTTACTTGGTTTCTACTCAGGATGTCACCAATTACCACGGAACATCAACTAGATAAATACCTAGTTTTAAAGCAAGAAGCAATCGCACTTTCAGGGGGAAAAGCAGTATACAACTTCCCACTGGAAGATCACAAAATATCAAAACACCAAGTTGAAGGGAAATCAATTCTAAGAAACGAATCAGAAGAAAAAAGCCACAGAAAGGGTTGAAATTACAATAATAATAATAATAACAACAAACATGCCAACATAAAACCTTTTATTCTTTTTTGATCTTCTTTTCAGAGTTGTTTCTTTTAAAACAGGAAATTAAAATAGTTCTTCTAGATTTCCAGTTCTGGGATAAGATAGAGTAGGCACACTTCTTCCTATTCCATCAAGCACGGCTAAAAACCCTGGACACTACATATAAAATAAACGTAAGAGACTCTGAAAGGTGGAGAGAAGAAGGCAGACCAGCTAGGGCACACCTCGGGATCTGAGGAAAAACATGGTGGTGAACTCTTTGTACTCGTATGTTTTTTCAAGCCCGTGCGATGTAGGCAAAAAAAGCCCCAAGAAAAGCCTGCTCCCTCCAGCTAAAGGATCAGGAAAGTGGCAGCCTAGCAAGACCGAAAACCTCTAGACAGTAACTGCCCTACACCAACCGAACTCATGGAAAAACTGTGGCCCTACCCCAAGCCCCCATCAGCAAAGGTTGGGGTGGGGGGCTGTAATTTCACATCCTCTACCTGCTGGGTGACCAATGTCATAGAAGGCTAAGTGGGGAGCTGGAACCTCCATCATTCTCCAGTGATAATGAGACCACCCTTTTCCTCAACACAACAAAGCACTCCCTCCCCTCCCAGCCAGCACACCATCCTGGAGACCTGGTGGGAAATCTGAACTCCCACCTTTGCACAGCAGTAATGAGACACCGTTCTCCCATCCAGGTGTCACTGGGGGCAGAGTGGGGAACCTGGACTTCTACCCTTACCTGGCAATAATAAGGTGGCATCCCTTGACCCAGTGACACAGTGTCAGAGAAAATCTGTTAAAACAAGTTTAAGTAAGACCTACCGTCTAATAACATAATTCTCCAAATGTCCAAGATACAATTGAAAAATCACTTGACATGTCAAGGACCAGGAAAATCACAACTTGAAAGAGAAAAAGACAACTGACACATGCCAACCCTGGGATGACACAGACATGGAAGATATTTAAGAAGAATTTTTAAATGGCCATCATAAAACTCTTTCAATAAGCAATTATAAACAAACTTGAAACAAATTAAAAAAAAGTCTTCACAAACAAAAATAGGTTTTCAAAAAAAGAACCAAGTGGAAAAGTAATTGGTCAAAATAAGACACTCAATGGATGAGCTCAGCAGAAGAGTGAAGGAGACAGAGGAAAGAACCAGTGAACTCAAAGGCAGAACAATAGAAATCAGCCCATCTGGACAACAGAGAAAATAGGCTGAAAAATAGTCCTTTCAGTTATCTAATGGAATATTCCATGGACTTCCTGGTTTCCTTGAAAGTATAAAGCTACTGGCTAGGGACTTTTTCCAATGCAGATAAGAATTTAAGAGTCTTATGTTTCTATCAAATCTTTGTAGACAGTGTTATCTCTCTTTTGCAAAGAAGTGTGGACAATCAATTAGTGATTCCAGAAATCCTCTGGAAGTAAAATTGCTAAATGTCTTTAACTGCTTAAAAGTAGTAATGAAATCAGTCGTTGAAGATATAAGAGCTCCTCTCGCTCCTAAATGCTCTTTTTGTATCCCTCTTCTCTCCAGTGAGTACCAGTGCCCTGCCTAACACAAAGACAGGATCCGTGAGAAAACAAAACTCCTGGGTTACGTGATCAGTCTCCAGGCTTTTTTGGGTACCAATTACCATGCAGTACACTGGGCCATGCTGTGAAGATGCTATAAAGCTGGGTGAACACATTTAGTAAGAAGATAAAACAAGTGTAGTGCAAGGAATTTATGCTTTCAAAAAATATTTATCAGTGCCTGCAAGGTACAAAGCACTGCTCTCTATAGCTGGAGCCCTAGACAGAGATCCCTCCAACAAGCTCCACTTCCAGTGAATGGGGACCTGAGGAAGTGGAGAGAGATGACAGTAAACCACCACCATAAAAAGTAAATGAATTAGTATGTTAGAAAGCGATATTCCTTTGATAATAGAAGGAAAGGTAGAATAGTAGAGGGGAAATGGGGATGGAGTGGAGGTTGGATATGGGGCAAGGAAGATGAATTCACTGAGAGCAAGATTCAGTGACCCAGTGTTAGGGAAAGGGAAGTCCTAGGAGGAGGAGTTGCAGGGGAGAGAGGGATTCTGAGCAGCAGGTTGAGTGGGTGGGGACAGGAGTGTGGCCCCAGCCAGGAGTGGAAAACAGCCTGAAGCTTGAGTAGGAGCCCAAGGCTTAGCAAGATGGATGCAGATCATTCAAGGCATGCCTTGAAGACCTTTATCTTGGATAGTCTTATGAGAGGTAGAACAATGAGAGCTGACAGAGATGGTAATAACCCTTTCCTAGGCTTCATTATTAATATTTCCTCCACCTCACAATCCTGTTAGTCTTGTTCAAAATAAGGCTAGGCTGAGTTCCAATTCTAATAAGAAAAAAACTGAACTGTCAGAAAAACAGATTTTCTGAAAATCAAGTATATATTTTACATTTCAGTCTCCTTTTTTATATGAACGTTAGCTACCAAGACAAGCACTGTTACTAAAAGTAAGCTACTCAGTATTCAGAGACTCTCTCCAGATGCGCCCTCTGTGGAACTTCCCTAACAATGTGCTCTTGCACATTTATCATCTTTCTGGCTTTGGCAAGATCTCCCTTTTGTTCCCACCTTGAAGGCTTCTTGTTCTTAACAGCTCAATTAAACTCATGTACACACTTATGTATACAAATGCACGCACACACACCCACCCCCAACATCTGCAGGTTTAAGGATTTTTTTTTTCCATAATGTTCACAAAGTTTAAGACAAAACCCAATAACGCATATGATAACCACTGTCTCCTTAGGTCAAATTTGAATTCACTTAAAACAACGATAGCAAAAAAATACTTGCAATGAACAACTTGGTTAAAAAAAGGTAACTATCATTCATCACTTAGATCTTCAAGATTCACATTAACAGAAAAAACAATTAAGAAAAAAGAAATGCAAAAGAAGTCTATGTGTTCAAAAGAAAACTATTTGGTGCTGATTTATTTAAATAAAAAATTATTTCCCCAGTATTTACATAAGGCACAATAAAATTTGATTTGAAGTCTATCAATTCATAATTTGTAACAATTCAAGCCGAAGGCCAGGATGAAATGCACAGCTGCCTAACAGGAAAAAAATCATTAATAATCAGGTGAAACAATGTAATCAGAACTACCTTTGGGGAACACAAGCAAACCCACACCAGAAAGAGTCCCCAAAACGGCAATCATGACCTTGTGTTAATTACTGGGGGAAAAAACGCACATCAAACAGGAAAGGCTGACTTTCAAGGAAAAAAAAGTGTAAACCAAATGAAAGAAGTTGGGTTGCCCATAAATCAGCTTGAAACCTGGTGATAAGTGGGCAGACATCACTTTGGTGCTAGAATGAGGCATTCCTCATCAAAGTGGAACTTTGATGGGTGACATGAGTTCCCCCACTCCAGCACCCTCTGGAGAAGAGCTGAGCAGAAAGCCACAATGAGGAATCCCAAAGGCTTGCCTGGAGGTGATGGCTGCTTTCTTCTCTACTGGGCTTGAATTAATCCATGGGCACCTATCAATTTCACCAACAGCTGTGACACTGTATGAGCCATGGGGCTGGATAAAAGGGCTTCATTACCACTCCTCTATGAGGAAAGCCTTGCCAAGCTGCTAGAAAATTTTTTGCAAATTTAGCTGTAAAATACATTGATTGTTCTAACAAAGCCAGAAAGAGAAGGGAACTTTTCTGTTCCCTTTGTTGCTGATCCTGATACTCTGTTCCACAGCCTTGGGCATAATGAGGAGTTGGGACCAGTAGAACAGGGGGACTCTGAAAGCACAGACCAGGAGAGACCTGAATTGAGCATGTTCATAGCATGTTCATAGCAAGACTCCATGTCAGACCCTAACAGGCTCCTCGAGGGTCAGACAGGCAAAGCCTTGGATTTTCCCACGGAGATATAAGCCCCAAAAGAGCACGGAATGGGTCCTCACTTGTCTGTCCAGCTTTCGGAACAGTATGTACCTTAAGCAGGTGTTCAACCGATGTTTGTTGAATAAATGAATTAAGTCAATCAAGGCATAAATAGATGATTGGTCAGAGACCAGGCAGGATGTGATGAAGAACAGAAATATCAGGAGGTGAAACAGGGCACTGGTATGTTCACACCCCAGAGACATAGATAGCCAAGACCCCTTTGTTTTGTTTTGTTTTGTTTTGACTAAAATAGTTGCAACAGAGGTTACTCTTGGATTTTTAAGGAAGAGTATGGTTTAGACACTTAGGAACGTCTCTGTTTAAAAAAAATTTTTTTAAGTGCACTGTAAAAGCGTCTGACCTCATAATAATTCTCCCTTTTTGAAGACCCAGGATTCAGTGTGGTTTTTGCCCAGAGCTCAGAGATCCAGTTAAAAGATAGGAAGTCCCTATCTAAATAAAACTGGTCTCCTTATACAAGCCTATGATAGATTTCTATAATTTTACATTTGATTTGGCATCCATCTTTAATTTCCCTCTAGTACCACCAGACTTTTTCTCTCTGTACTTTATAATGTAAATTTTGCTATTTGATTTACACCTTAGTTGTTTCCTTTAATATGCAAATTTAAGGCTATTTAGCTGACAGCTGCCTAGGATTGTGAAACAGATTATCAAGAATCTGAAAGTCTGAGACAGGATAAAACAAAAAAGGTTTTTATGAATCTATAAGATGTACTTCTATCGGCATGCCTAATATGTCTATGTATTTATGTGTTGTGTACACAATGTTTCACTACTGAAAATATATAAAGAGTTCCAATTAATTAGTTTAAGAAAACTAAAGCACTTGAATCAAATACTTTATCAGGAAAAAGGAAGAGACTAGTCAAATGCTTTTTCAAGTTTATGTAACTTAACTAATATATTTAATAAATAAGCTAGCTTTAAAATTATTGGTAAAGTAGTATTAGAAATGTCTTAAAAGTTGCCAGCATATATTTTTGTTTCCATTTATTAATCAAGCAATTTCATACTTATCCCTGCCAAATACTATAAGGTGTCAAAAATTTGGCATAGGGGTTACAAAATTATAAACCCAGCCCAAATCAGAATGATCTTTTCTTGCGTACTCTTTAACAAATAAGACATTAATATTGGTTAAATAAAAATAGCTACATCTCAAATTTAGTAAGATTACCGTAACTTCTAATCTTGTGGCTTTAGGCAGTCTAGCCCACAGGCAGTAAAATTTGTTATCATCTTTGTTTCAAAACTAAACTATAAACTAAGTTCCTCCAAAAGTGAATGTGGCCTATGCCCAGGAATGAGCAAGGACAGCTTGGAGGTAAAAAGCAGGATGGAGTCAGTTAGGTCAAATCTTTTTCACTGTCTCAGTTATAATTTTCCAACAGTGGTACCATAACTTTAAATGATGACTATCACAGTTTCCATAAATAATCTAGCTAAACAAATAAAATACTTAGGTAAATGTTATAGGATAAATACTTGTAGACAAACTCATCATAATTTAGAATCTAAAGTTATATTTAATTAAATAATAGATATTTCATTATTTGGGTATTTGCCAATAGAAAACATTCTCTCCAAAAACAAAGTGTGTCCTTTTAAAAAAGAAGATGAACAATTTTTGTCTAATTCAAAGCTTATTTAAAAGTCATGTATAAAACAAGGTAAAAGGAATGAGGAAATAAAAGAGATGTAAAGAAAGTTATAAAAATACAGAGGTTTATTTGGCAAGAAAGCTTAAAGAGAAATAATTTCATATGAGAAAAAAATCTTGTATGGTAAATTTAGTCCTAGAGTAAAATGACTGGTTATTTAAGAAAGAGGGACGTTCAGGACAAACTAGAAAGTCCAAGCATGTCATGAACAGTCTGTGTAAGTCATAAAAAGAGATTTTTTTTAAAAAACTTTTATATGATCAAGTTGCCATATTATTATTAAGTTTGGTTTACTTAGGAAAAAACTGAAATTAATTTTTTTAAATTAAGGTTATTTCATCTGTATATCTCTCTGCATGCACTTTTAAAGTACTTGTGACACTGAGTTACAGGACTTTGAGTCCTGGGTCTAAAAATGACACCAAATCCTACTAAATTTTAAACACTGACAGCAATTAAAGCCCCATCTTCAGGTCCCGTAGAAGATGCCAATCAAAATAAACTACATTCCTGAGACACAGGGCCAGAAATTAAAGCCATTTCAACTCAAGGCCCAGAGACTACTGTGGAAGAGGTGGGTGCATGAGATTGTAAAGGTCAATTTTGAAAGATAAAATAAGTTCAGTTTCTCTATAAATTAATCATTAATGTTGAAGGGCACACTGATGCAAGACTAGCATATGGGCCCCTGTGTCAAATTAACAAAGTTTTCTTGAAGCATTAACTGACTCCTCAGCAAATGTTATAAAGGTTATAAAAGGCTTATGGAAGCTGTATCTTATGGTCAAGATTAAAATTTTATAGATTGTTTACAAAATTTTGAAAAACAAATTTAAATGACTTTGTGCTATTTTTATTAGGGCTTATTGTTTGGAACATTAAGTCTCCTCTCTCAAAGAATGAAGATGTTTGCCTTTTTTGAAATCCTTGAGTTATCACTTTAGTTAAATGAATGACCCTATTTTATGATATCAATAGTATTAAACCTTTGATATTTGACAAACTTTCAAAAATCAAATTATACATTATGTCTTTTTCTTACCTAATTAATCCTTTAAGACATTAGATTCCCTAAAGTCCAAAAGTGACATAATTTGGCTTATCTGGTATAAAAATTATACAGGAAACATTGTCAAATATGAAATGGTGTTTGGTTTCCTTTAGGTTGTATTTGTATAAATATGTTATTGGTATGTGTTCCAAAATCAGGGTAAACTCCTGTAATTCTAATATGACTTAACGTACATTTTCAGTGATAATTATAATTTTTATGTTAAATTGTTAGTGTGCCACAAGGTAACAAATTTCCTTGTCAATTGTGTCTTTCACTATGGCTACCCTAATACATTTTGTCATCCATGGACAATTGTCTTGTTTTGGTCCTCCTTAGAAGGTGGTTTTATAATCAGCTATAGAACTCTAACAGGTGTTCTTAAATGCAGGTTTCTGATAACTAACTTATAACAATACAGTTATTTGCATAAGTGCAGTAAGAATCAATTTTCACTGTAACAGGCCACAATCAGAGAAACTGTTTATTTTACCAAGACTTTGACTGTAATGGTGTGCTTTCCTTTAAGGAATCAAACTTGACTTATGAAGCCAATTAAAAACCCCTTGGAAAAAACTGGCCTCATACCTTTGTCTACACAGCCCCTGCACAGGGTTCCTGACCTGTGGTAGGTAAACAATGTCACTTTCTGACAGGTCCAGGAGCCTCAAGTTTATCTTGGAACCTCAAGAGGAGCTGATCACCCAACTCATAGGTATTTGATGGCACAAATCCATGGCTGGGCTCGGCTTTAAAAAAGTCTTATCTAAGATTCCTCCTATGGAACACAGTTCCATCAAAGCCAATTTAAAAGCCTTTGTAAAAATAATTATTCTTGCTGCACTGTATACAAATAATTAGGCCAAGTATAATAAAGCAAACCAGTCCTACCATGATTTGTCTTTAGTAAAAATGGGAAACTGAAGAGAGAATAATTATGCTTCAAAACTATAGTACACCTGTTGTTAGATTCTAGTCTTATCTAACGTTTTTCAACTTTTATTATTTTCTACAGTTTGGACTGAATTCTAAGTTTTCTGGGCTACAAGTCTTCAAAATAATGTTTCCAATTTTTTGTTCCTTCCTTTTTTTCCCGATTTTTCCTAATTTGGAGTCACTGAAAACTAAGCTGTGCTTTTGTAAAGTCCTGTGAACTGAAGCCAGACAACTTGAACTTCAAAAGAAAATAACAACAATCTATTTACATACGTAAGCCACTTTCATACCTGCCTACTGATGTATGGGCTTCAGAGTAATGTGGCCTATATTGATTTTTCCAGGATTGTTCTTTTGCTTGTTGTTGTTTGTCTTCCTTCCTCTATTTTCTCTTCATAGAACAACCTTATAAAAATGAGTTTTCCTAATAACTTAGATCCTACCTGTCTAGGAATAAGCCATCCTAGTCATGAGAGATCAGACAAAACCCGGGAACAGAGACTCATCTTCTTCTAAAATGCTTTCTCCAAAATGATTTTTTAAAGTGGGGGTGGGGGTGTTGGGGAATGTGAAAGGAAAATATCTTAGGCCCCCAAAATCACTTAAAGGGAAAATTCAAGCTGGGAACTGTTTAGGGCAAACGTGTCACCCATTCTATTCAAAGGCATCCCTCTGCTCACTGAGATAAATGCATATCTTACTGCCTCCTTTGGAGAGGCTCATCAGAAACTCAAAAGAATGCTACCATTTGTCTCTCACCTACCTGTGACCTAGAAGCCCTCTCCTTCCTTTGAGTTGTCCTGCCTTTCCAGACCAAACCAATGTTCATGTTACATATGAGATAAATGCATATCTTACTGCCTCCTTTGGAGAGGCTCATCAGAAACTCAAAAGAATGCTACCATTTGTCTCTCACCTACCTGTGACCTGGAAGCCCCTCTCCTTCCTTTGAGTTGTCCTGCCTTTCCAGACCAAACCAATGTTCATGTTACATCTGTTGATTGATGTCTCATGTCTCTCTAAAATGTATAAAACCAAGCTGTGCTTTGACCACCTGGGCACATGTTGTCAGGACCTCCTGAGGCTGTGTCACAGGCATGCATCCTCAACCTTGACAAAATAAACTTTCTAAATTTACTGAGGCCTGTCTCAAATTTTGGGGGTTTCAGAAGCCTGTTGCTCCTAGGCTGCTCACCTGTACAGCATGTGACTGTACTGAATACTGTAGGTCACTGTAACACAATGGGAACTATTTGTGTATCTAAACATAGGGCTGGGCACGGTGGCTCATGCCTGTAATCCCAGCCCTTTGGGAGGTCAAGGCAGGCGGATCAATTGAAGTCAGGAGTTCGAGACCAGCCTAGCCAACATGGTGAAACCCCGTCTCTACTAAAAGATACAAAAAAATTAGCTGGGCATGGTGGCACACACCTGTAGTCCCAGCTACTCGGGAGGCTGAGGCAGGAGAATCACTTGAACCCAGGAGGCAAAGGTTGCAGTGAGCCGAGATCGTGCCACTGCACTCTGGCCTGGGTGACAGAGGAAGACTCCGTCTCAAAATAAATAAATAAATAAATAAATAATAAAATAAACATAGAAAAGGTACAGCAAAAATACTGTATTACGATCTTAGCAGACACCGTTGTAAATGTGGTCTACTGCCTGAAAAGTCATTATGGGGCACGTGACTATATTTCAAAACTATCTACGTTGACCTCCAAACCTGTTCTGCTGGCCTTCCTTAGATAAGACTGAGATAAAGGCAACAGGCCCATCTGCAGTTTCAAAAAATCAGACCATATCCAGCTTCATACTAACAATTTTTTCTTTGGTAGGACTACAAGCTATGTTTTTTATGTGACATTTTAAATACTTATTTAAATACCCCATAGAGACTGTCTAGATGCTTCACATTTCTATAGGCTTGAGTACAATTTTAATACTATTACAAGAGTCTTCACAATTTGGCAAGCTACATTAATGACCCTATTTAACTTATGATCCTACTCTTCCATAACTCATACACTGCATGTGTTGTAATCTGTTGCCTAGTTAGCAAATGTTTCTGTAGAATTAAGCTTCCCCGTATCTGTGGGTTGAAAATGTTTACACATCCCAGCGGACATATTTGTGCTGAATCTCAAGGTTTTTGAGGCCATGGCTCATTCCTTCTCTGCCATTTCCCATACTCTTGGATTTACAAAACATACGCATATACCCAGCAAACACAGACTGACAGTGACTCACCCTGATCTCACGCTCGGTAATCAGGTTCAGATATCCTGGTCCTTCAGCATGAGTGTGGTTCTCAGGTCTGTCTCTCTGGCACACATTACAGGCAAAACCCATATTTTAAATGTATAACAAGCTCTTTTTGAACCTAAAACATTCTAGTCTTTATATTCTGAAGCCTAGCACATGCCTGAAACACTGATATCCTTGCAGTGGCTGAGGGGTATATCCGCTTGAACCACACAGTAGAATAACCTCCCTTACCTTAAAAAAAAAACCAAAAAACAGAAAACACAAAAACGCAAGATTCAAGTTTCCTGTTGATAGCTCAAACTCTAAAAGTCCTACCAGCCACCAACCCATTGTAATTTCTCCTTTTTAGGTAGATATACCCATTATTTTATTCTTAATACAACATTACCTTTCAAACTATACATCAAATTGAGTAGAGCAGACATAGTCAAGTTTATCTATGCCTGCAAGCAAAACTTTTCGCATGCACCCTGCCATGAAGGGCTATCAACCCTCCTCTGCCCCTAGAGCTGGAAAGCTGTCCAGGCTCACACACACTTGCCTCTCTTAACTGCTCCATGTCCAGTTGACGAGGATTAAAGAAAACAAACAAAAAATACCATTCAGCTAAAGCCGGATTTGCGGGGCTGCCAAGAGCACTTTTCCCTCCTGCCTTGACAAGGCTTCTTCATAGTCTGACAAAGGAGACTAACACTCTTAGACACAAATACAAGTTGGAGATGTCTCTGAAAGGGTTCTGAACCCACCTTCGGGTTGGGTGGGAATAACTCAATGGGTGACTGAAGCAAAGGGTCAATGCTTTCAGGGCTCTCAGAGTAAAGCCATGAAACAGAATAGGCAACAGCAGCCCCAGTCTCTTCTGTCCTCAAGCAAACGTCTGCAACAAGTGCGTCTCTTGTCCAGGATGACAGACAACCTCTGCAACTGCCTTCTACAATCTTCAGGCTCACTCTCCTCAGGACAGTGAAACGCTTCCGGGCAATCGTTCTTTCCTCATTCTTTCCCAACTTCCTCCCTGTGCTCCACTGTGGAAACCAAAATGCTGGGGCAGCATCAGCCCCGACGCCCCAGGCCCCACCCCAGCACTCTCTTAATTCAGATGATTTTCCCCAGTGTATTAGTCCGTTTTCACACTGCTGATGAAGATATACCCAAAACGAAACCAAAACAGGTTTAAAAGGTTTAATTGGACTTACAGTTCCACATGGCTGAGGAGTTCTCACAATCATGGTGGGAGGCGAAAGGCTCTTCTTAAGTAGCGACAGCAAGAGAAAATGAGAAAGAAGCAAAAGCGGAAACCCCTGATAAACCCATCAGATCTCGTGAGACTTACTATCACGAGACGAGCACGAGAAAAACTGGCTCCCATGATTCAACTACCTCCTCTTAGGTCCCTCCCACAATACGTGGGAATTCTGGGAGATACAATTCAAGTTAAGATTTCGGTGAGGACACAGCCAAACCTATCACCCAGTAATCCCTGCTTCTGTCTTAATTTGACTTTCCCCTCACACGTGGCTTTGATTCACCTTTGCCCACCTGCTGATGCGGTTCTCATGTTACACGTGTTCTTCACCTTCAGGCTTTCCTGTCCTTGTCAATTTCCGTTTAGGTGTTTTATCATTAGGGCCTGACTCAGCGTTTCAGCAATGAAAGATGAGCAGACAGTGGAGAAGGCAAGCCAGGGGAGGGGCGGAGTGAGCACAGGCGTGGGGACGCGAAAGGACAGGGGAACACGGGAGAACTCGGTCATCCGCTTGGGAGCCAGGGAGATGCTGAGCTGGAAAACCTAGCCTCGGGTCAGAACTGGGCTCCCATCAATGCCTGGTACATGGTAACAGAAGGTGCTCAATAGATGTCTACCAAGTTGAATGAAAGGGCATCTCACTGTTTGAGCGTGCTTTAAAAAGCCTTATGGTGTGTCAGATGGAGGACGCATTGGGAGAGGCTGTGGTGGAGACCTGTGTTAACAGCCTGTCACAACGTTGCAGGCGATATCCAAGCCCAAAAGACATGCTTCTCCCTGTGTGTCCCTGGGGGAGTCCATCAGGTGCATGGTAATCCAGTATGAGAGGCATTGGCGTTATGCCTGCGTTTTCTCTCACTAATCATGTTCAGCTCTAGTTGGAGACATAGGTATATATAATCTGTTCCTTTCCATTTAAAGAAGTTGGCTACTGGTGTAGAAATTGTACATGAACAATCTCATTTATGAACATCATAATTACCCTGGTGAAAGGACTGGCTGGGAGAGGCATGGCATATTCAGAAATCCTCAAAGCCCTGGAATTGGATCAGGGAGTCCAGCCAGATACCTCCTCCCCTGACCCCGCCTGCCCAGGCCACTGCCCTGGGACAGGACTCACAGGCAGCACAGCTGGTGCCTCTGCTCCTGCGGGGCCCTGCACACACCAGCTCTGGGTTTGTTCTTGTTTGGATAACATGCAGAACTTGCCATCACTAGACTGTGACTGGGTTGAAGGACAAGGTCTCTTCCTCATCTCCCAACTCACCTTGTAGCGTAGAGCATGTTCTATGTGATGCCTGCAAAGACCAACTGAACACGTTTGCATTCACCCGGAATGCCCTGTGATGGCTGGTGTCTGTGTCTGATGAGTTGGTGCCTTGTTCTTCTGGCAAGAGAACCACATGCCCTGGGGTGGACATACAACCTGCACAAGATGACTGTAGCTCTCTACCCCCGTCCACAGTGACGGTGCCAATGGTGCTGTGCTGGAAAATGGTTAACAACCAGCTCTTGTGTGGCAGGGGAGGCAGTAGGTGGGAGGAAAAAAAGCCCTGATTTATAGTTCTGCCGATTTCTATGGTGCAAATATTGCCACAAATGTCAGTGCCAAGCTATCTATATGAAATCAATGAAGAAGAAGTTGGGAAGAGATTACCAAATTACCAGAGCTCCCTTTTAAAACATGCACGACTCCCTCTGCTGGCATGATGGTCTGACTAAGTGGGGAAATCACAGCAAGAATACCTTTACTTTACGTTTGTCTAGCACCTTACAATTTATTTCCCTCATCTTACAATTAAAAAACCAAACCCAGGTAAGTTGACTGTGTCACCAAGGTGGTTAGGCCACTGTTCAGAAGCCAAGACTCCAGGCTCCAAGTGCGTGTTACCATAACATCGGGGCAGGATCCTCCGCTCCACGGCCCTAGCACAGTGTGTCCACATCAAATCTACCCAAAAACAGCCACTTGGAAGCTATAAAGGGAGCCATAAGGATGCTAGAAAATAACTGCTGTCCTCAACACTTTCCATATCATGTAACCATATACTCTGAGGTGGCAGAGGTGAAAAAACACTGTATCTACCTAACAGTATGATAAAACACTGTATCTACCAAACAGTATGATAAAACACTGTATCTACCAAACAGTATGATAAAACACTGTATCTACCAAACAGTATGATAAAACACTGTATCTACCAAAGCGTTTCTAGGATTTTTCCTTCAAAACAGACTGTGGAATTGGAGAATACTTTTAATCTAATATTTTCCCTCCTTTCAGGAGAACCAGAATAGGACCAGAGAAGGGAGTTCTCAAAATGTTTGACAATGCCTCAGATCCCATCTTGGCCCAAGATAAACTGAAATAGAGAAAAATACAAAAATATTTTTTGCCATTAGGATTTCCTTGCTTTAGAGCTTGTTTTCATAAAACTATTTCCCCCTTACTTTAAGTGTGCTATATAAATTCCATCTCCAGTATGGTGAAACCAAAACCCATAGCTAAGGCAGTGGTCTTTCAATGTTTTTGATTCCTTAAAAAAAAAAATTAAATATGCACCATTAGCATATACAACTTTTATATATGTAAAATTTGTATTTTATATAATTTAAAAAATATATAAAATGTCCTATCCAGACATTTATGATATGATATAATATGATGGCATGATACGAGATGAGATAAAAGGAACATAAATAGAAGCTCTCAGGTTTGTTTTTTCTATACCCCAATGGCTTGTCTTGTTTGCCTCCTGGAAATATCCACTGCACCATGAAGACCACACACGATCGCCTTATAACCTTACAAGACACCAAAGTCAAACTCACAACCTAATTTAAAAGCCGTAACTTAAGTCAGAAGTGAAATTTAATGCTTCCAGAAACAAATGGGCACTTTGCGAATTAATTTATTTATAAACCATATGAATAGCTAAGACAACTTGACTTAAGCCAAGCATCCATTCATACAATTCAGTATCACATGTGTATTCCTAAACTTGCTGATTCTTTAGGGCCACCTGTTTGAAATTTAGAGTGACTAAATTCCCTATTTAAAATGTAAGGTCATTTCTTGTACCAGGGACACAGATTCACAGTAAAAAAGATAGACAGAGATAGATAGATAGATAGATAGATAGATAGATAGATAGATAGATAGATAGATAGACAGATAGACAGACAGACAGATAGGCAGGCAGGCAGGCAGACAGGAGGCAGATAGATACATTTAAAAAATAAATGGATTATTACTCAAAATACACAAGGCTTGCTATCACAGTTACATTATTCCTGTTAAAAACTTAGAACTCCAGTGTCCTTGCTTATCACTCTCCATTGAATCAGCTTCATGAGACTGATGCATTTGGATATTTAATATGCTTCCAGTCACCAGGTATATCAGCCACACTGCCTGCGCTATCACCAGATGACCTGAGCTAATAACACACTAATGTCATCATCAGACCTCATTCCTAATACCTCCTTCTTTCTCCTAAATAAATAAAAATGTGTTGGCATGAAGGGTTCATTTTGGAATAAGCATCATATGGAAAAGTTTAGCCAAGTAAAAGCCCAATTCTAAATAAAATCATTTCACTAGGAATTGGGCCAGAGTGTAACAGTAACTATGAAGAGAAAACATTACATCTGAAATGAGGTGGAGAGGCAGATAGACAGCTTCCTCGATACTTCAGATTAAAAACCCTAGAAGTATATGGAACAACAGAACGGATGGCCTTGGTGAGATGACTTCATTTTATAGTTCCTCAAGCAGAGCAAGTAGAGGAACCAAAGATTTGTTGCCCTCTTTTTGGCCAAACAAAGACGCTGCCAGTAAGACAGAACCGAATATTGCAAAATGGGTAGGCAATGCCCCCACCTGATTTGTGACGGGTGTCCCTCTCCTATTGCCCTTCTGCCTTTCTCTACGTTTGAAGGACAGTTTCATTCTATCTTTCGTACGCAGACTGCCCCATTGGTTGTGCAAAACCATTCTGAAGACTCGGACAGTGTAGTTATATTTTATTTTATTTTTATTTTTGAGGCAGAGTCTCACTGTGTCACCCAGGCTGGAGTGCAGTGGTGCAATCTCGGCTCACTGCAACCTCTGCCTCCCGGGTTCAAGCAATTCTCCTGCCTCAGTCTCCCGAGTAGCTGGGATTACAGGCGCCCGCCACCACACCTGGCTAATTTTTTTTATTTTTAGTAGAGACGGGGTTTACCATGTTGGTCAGGCTGGTCTTGAACTCCTGACCTCAGGTGATCTACCCGCCTCAGCCTCCCAAAGTGCTGGATTACAGGCATGAGCCACCGCACCCGGCCCCAGACAGCATATTTAAACAGATGACACAAACGCTGGATGAACATGGTGAGCAAGGAACACATGGTGAAGGAAACGTGTGAGGCTTTCCCTCCGGTCAGCAGAAAATCCACCCCTCGGGGCTGGGTTTCCAGCATGGCACCCACTGGCTAGATCTGAGTGGGGCAACTGGCCCCAGATGAGGTTCCTACACAGTTTATATACAGTTTGTCACTTTCCTCCATGTCCAATGTCACCAGCCAGCCGCACTTTACTCCTTTGAGTTCCTGGATTTAAGAGGTGGGAAAAAGGATTTCTTGGCCTCGTCCATGGATAAAAGCAAGGTATTTTATTGTATAATCTCTCATTTCCTATCTTATCAATAAAATAAAGGTAGGGGTGGGAGAGATAGAAAGGAGGAAAAGGGAGAGGAGAGAGAAATAGATACCATATTAATGTGTCATTTATCACGAAACTGGACTTCACTTTGGACTTCACCACCACAGTAGAAGAAAAGACTTAGAACGCAGACTGGATTCATTTCCTGGGGCTGCCAAAGGACCACAGACTGGGGAACTGAAGTAACAGAAATTGATTGTCTGAGTTCTGGATTCCAGGAACCTCAGATCGGGGTGTTAGCAGGGTTGGTTCCTTCTGAGCATGTGAGGGAGGATCTGTGTCACAGCTCTCTCCCAGCGGCTGGGAGCCAGGTGTTCCTTGGCTTGCAGGGGACATTGTCCTCGTATCTTCACATCGTCTTCCTCTCTGCATGTCTTTCTCTGTGTCCACATTTTATAAAGACGCAGTCTTGTGGGATTAGGGCATACCCTAATGGCCTCATCTTCACTTGATCATCTATGAAGACTCTATTTCCAAACAAGTTCACATTCACCAGCACTGGGCTTTCAACATCTCGGAAGGACATAATTCAGCCGTGACACCAAGCATCCAGCTCTTTCCTCTCAGTTCCTTTCCACGAATGACTGCAATATTTGGGATGAGGGTTGACTATGCTCTGCTCAGGTCCTGTAAGGCACAGCCTGAAACACCTTCCTTGTCACCCCTGGTCTCGGGGCCTCTGCCACACCCAGCCTGGAAGATGCAGTCAATCCATCCATCAATCAGTAAAAGGTGCTGATGAATTTCAGCACACTTGATTTCACAATGGGCTCACTTCATATTTTCCTTTTCCACTCATTCCATAAGCTGTTCCTTATTTTGTCCTTTTTTGGTGTTTGGGTTTTATTTTGTATTTTTTCCAGTTTATAACATACATGATCATTGTGTAAAATATAAGACATCCAGATAATAAGACAATTTTCTAAAATCATCTCTAATTCCTAAAAATAGCACTTTGACAAGTTTACTTCCAGTCTATATTTATAAAATTGGTATTAGAATGTACCAAGAGTTTTGTATTGTGCTATTTTTACTTAATAATATTTAGGGTATAACATGGTTCAAGGAAATAATGACCCAGCTGGGCATCTTTCTATAAAAGATTATGCATGAACAGATTTTTTTTTTTCAAATTCCAATTAACAGTTTCTCAAGGCACATTTTGAACAATGGTTCAGGTCAAGACAAAAATAAATCTTGAAGTAAACCGATGGTCACAATTATTGAAATTTCTGAGGGATGGATACTTGGAGCCCATCTAGTGAGAGGGTCAATGGCTGCAAGTTGCTGCTAGGCGCTACTGTATGCCTGCCCGCTCTCCTGCAGGTGTCTGTGGATGCTTCCTCTGGCCTCATTCATTTGCACGGCGGCCTCACGACACAGCAAGGCCATGATGACATTTGATAGGTCCATCTCCTTCGGGTGCCTGGCTGCCTGAATAAACCCATTTAGCCACTTGGTGATGCCAGCATATGCTCCTGCCACCTACTGAACCACCTCTCCTCTTGCCAACATCTCACAATTCCCCTCATTCCTCAGCACCTGGCTTGTGATGCTGCTTCACGGGGACGTCACTGCGCCCTGCACAGGATGGCTGGGCTGTCCCCTTCCCTGCACTCCCTGTGTACCTCCAGTCTAATCGTCAACTCACTGCTCTACCATGCTGGGTCTATGAGCCTTCTCCACTAGACTGGGTCCCTACCGAGGACAGCAGCTGCACCCCTCTCATCTCTGTTCTCCAGGTGCTGACCCCAGTGCCTGGCCCCCTGGACTGAGCTTGGGTGCACGTTTGTTAAAGAATGCCTGCTGGGCGGCGACAGGCATTCTGCAGCGAATTAGCATGCACAGGTTTGATCCTAGCAGATGTTTGCTTAACATCATCCTTGGGTGTTAAAATAAAAACTTGCATAGCATTTGACATTTGCTTATTTCAAAGTGTGGTAGAAAAGGGGATTTTGGAATCTCAGCTCTCCTCCTCTCTGTTCGGCCTTAGGCAAGTCATCCAACCTCTCGCCTCAGTTAACAGGTGAATTGCCTGTTCACAGAGTAGTGGTGTTAGTAAATGAGATAATGGCTAGGAAAGGTTTAGCACAATGCTTAATACATAATCAACACGTGACAAATGTAGCGAGTGTAATGACTGCAGCTGAAAATAGCTGCCCATTAATGAGTATGCTTCTCTTTTTATTCCATAGCCCCGTGGAGTGGCACCTCAGAGGCCACATGTTTGAGAAGACATCACTTACTACACTGACCAGTTGGACACATGGCCTCACCTCCAGAGCTTGGCTCCTCAAATGCAGGGCAGGGCTGGGTTGTGCTAAAGTGAAAGGCTCTCCACTCAAAGACTTCCTGGCCCCAATCTCTGCTCCATCACTTCCTGTGTGACCCTGGGCAAGTCACTTAAACTCTCTGTGCCTAACTACTCAAAACAGTTCCTGGAACAGTAAGTGCTCAGTAAATACTAGCTGGCTAAAAGTTCATAGAATAAGAAGGCAGAATCAGGAAGTGTTGTTCCTCTTAGCCTGCACGGATCGTGATTCTTTTATTTTTCTCCCGTCTATCATTCCAGTATCATGTAAATTCAGATACTTAAATTCTTTAACTTGATAAAGAATTTTAAGTGAGATCTAAATTAAAGCAGTTTCTTGATTGCTTCTGCTACATTCCATTTGGCATGCTGACTTGCTAACCTGATGTGGTCTTTTGTTGTTGCTTGTTTGTTTGTCTGTTGTCCTATACATAAAGCTTTACTAAGAGAGGAGAAAACAGAACAAGGTCCATTTGTGCCCAAACATGGGATGGATGGATGGTTCTGTCCTGTCAATGCTGATTAGTATAACATGTGGCAGGTAGAACTGTTTTGTAAGAGATTATGATAAGATCTTTAGAAAATCAGACTGCAGCTGGATGTGGTGGCTCACTCCTGTAATCCCAGCACTTTGGGAGGTCGAGGTGGGAGGATCACTTGAGGTCAGGAGTTCAAGACCAGCCTGGGCAACATGGTGAAACCCCATCTACTAAAAATATAAAAATTAGCTGGGCACGGTGGCACTTGTCTGTAATCCCAGCTACTCGGGGGACTGAGGCAGGAGAATCATCTGAGCCTGGGAGGCAGAGGCTGCAGTGAACCAAGATTGGCCACTGCACTCCAGCCTGGGTGACAGAGCAAGACTCCTTCTCAAAAAAAAAAAAGAAAGAAAACCAGACTGCAAGCTCTCTGAGGGCAAGACAGTAGCTGCCTTTGCTTCCCACTATTTCCCAAGTACCAAACGCAATGCCTGACACATATTAGGTGCTCAATACTTCTTGAATAAATCAGAAAATGACTTAGATGTAAAAGTAACATCTTTGTTGCTTGATTCAACATAGCTTTCTCATTTCATTGGTCCAGTTATAGATTCCGTTAGATATGAGTTCTAAATTTCTTTTCAAAGAATCAATATGTCAGTATGTTCAATTCTTTGCCTTCTACTTTTAATCTTAACTTCCTCGTAAAGCAACCTGTTTCGATTACCTGCTCCACCCTGACTCATTCCGATTACCTGCTTCACCCTGACTCCTTCCGACTACCTGCTCCACCCTGACTCATTCCGATTACCTGCTTCACCCTGACTCATTCCGATTACCTGCTTCACCCTGACTCATTCGGATTATTACCTGATCTACCCAGACTCATTCGGATTACCTCCTCCACCCTGACTCCTTCCGATGACCTGCTCCACCCTGACTCATTCCAATTACCTACTCTACCCTGACTTATTCTGATTCCGTACCCTGTCATAACCATTTTTCCCGCCAAACCACTCACCCCGTCACTGTCTTTAAATTAGCCAATCAGAATTAGTTTAGCCTGTGCAGTCTAACCCTAGCCAATAGGGGAAGGATACAGCAGCAGGGGCCATGTGCGTCAGGGATAAGAACCCCTTCCCCTCTCTTGTCCAAGTGTGCACTCACCATTGCTCCATCTGTAAGGGTGCACCCTTCTATAGAAGTAACTTGCCTTGCTGAGAATTAAAAAGAAAATTTTATATTCGAGTGCTATTTCTTTTGCAGCACCGAAACTTTATTTATAACAATTCCCTGTCACTTCCTGAGGTCTCCCAGGAGATACACCCCTTAGAACTAGAAAAGAAAAGAAGGAAGGTTGCTTTTCGTCAGTTTCTGGAAGCAACCCCGCTAGCCCGTCACTGGTGGAAGCAGAGGGATCTCGTGATGTGGAGCTGTCAGGGTGTGTGACTCCAGGTGAAGTCAGGCAGTGTTTGCTTGTTTCAGCTGTGCAGCGTGGACACACTTCAGAAATAAAAGGCACCCGCAGGTGACAGAGGAAAAAGAGGAAAAGGTTGTCCCAACAGATAAACTCGTGGGCCGCTTGCTCAGTCCAGGAGGCACGGCTTTGCCTTTGGGTTAGAATCTTAGAGCCACAGGCAGAAGGAGGCCTGGGCGGGTCTGAGAGGCTTTAAATTCCCTTCGTCATGGGTCATGGGTCTTTTGAATTCCTTTCCATCTGACTTGACTCACCAAAGCCACTGTTGTTCAGCTACTCTGAAGGGAGAGATGATCAGTTTTAGGATCATGTCCACCTACAGCCGGTTACTGAACCCTCTTCTGGGAAGGCGATCACCATCTGGGAACTGATACGGATGACTCTTTGGACCTTCAAAGAGGGGACCCAAATTTGAGGCTGTGTCCTCCCAGCAGAGGTAGCCAGTAGGTCCTGCCCAACTCCACATTTTGACAGGCTCAAAGGCAGTGATATGAAGGGTTAGGACAGGGGCCACTCAGGGACACTCCCTTTCTGACATCTTGGAGCTGAGTAACTACCTATCAGGACAAGTGAAGGAGTCAAAACCTGTTTGGAACTCAAAGAGTGAAAACTCCTGCTTAGATTGAATTGAAATGAGAAAAAGCAGCCCTGTCATTAATCAGGCAGGGAGGAGAAGCATAGAGGAAGCCGGCTGCAGAGTTAGCAGAACAAACTGCTTCTCTCAAGGTCATGCAGGGGTTGGAAAAGCCACAGTGACACTCTCTTTGGGGGATCAACAGCTTTCTTATCGAGAACACCACAGACTTCCCTTGTATTTTCATTTGTGGGGTGGGGGGTGGCCCACACCCAGTTGTTGCCTGGTCAAGTTGACAAACATCAGGAAGCTGCCGCCCTCCATCTTCTCTCACTTCTCAGAGAGTCAGAAAGGCAGCCAGGCAGGGCTGGAGAGCTAGGTTCACTTTGTACAAAATTTTAACACATAGAATGAAAGCAGATGATAGCACATTGATGCGGCCAGGATTCCCCACAGAGAGGTTACCATAGAGGAGGCTCCTGAGAGGCCACCTTGCCTTCCCTGTGCTGCCGGGCAGGAGGGTCTGCAGGCAGAAGGAGTTTCCCCAGCCCAGCAATGACAGCAAAATGAAAGTGCTGGCCCAGGACCCACAGCATCATCCTGAGGCCATCAGAATGACAGCTGACCTCCCTCGGGGGAGCTCCTAGGCAAAGCAGGGAAGAAGAAGGAAGAAGGAATAGAAGAAGGAAAGATTGTTTTGTTTTACAGTTTGAAAATCCAATGTGCAAAAAGTACTTTATGCATAAGGAGGAGGAAATTCAAATTCAGGCCTCACCTAGCAGGTCAGCCGGCAGTCACACACCTGGAGACAGTTTCCAGTGCTGGCAGAAAAGTGAATCAGTCTGCTAGTGTCTGGGATTAGAATGGCATACACAGGAAAGCACACAAAACCAGCAGGTCGCACACCTTTCAGGGTGGAGATTCAGAAACACCGGCCTCTAGTAGGTCTCCTTTTATGACTCATGTGCCAAAGACTGCTCTGTCCCACTAGGTTGTCTTGTTAGGTTTTCAGACCTACCTGGTGACACCTTGGTCAATAAGCACATGAACAGATTCAAAATTGAGGCACCCTTACCCAGAGGAGGTGTCAAAGCGCAAGCCCCCAACCCAGATGGAAGACCTGACTGCCTTTTTGCCCCCAGGCTCGGCTGGGTGGAATATCTGCTTCCTCTGAGGAAAGCAGAGTTGAGGACTCCCATTCTCCATGGTCGTTAATTTCAGACAGGTTCTAGTAATCACTTGACTTGCTCTGCAGTTTCTCCAGCAACTCGGAGCTCCCAACCCTCTTGCACGCACAGCCCTTGCTGCCGCTGTTCCTGACTTGTTACCAGGCCCTGATCCCACCTTCCAGATAGGAGCAGACCAACTTCTGCCAGGCCTCCTGGCCACTGCCAAATCCCTTCTCAAGTAGCAAATCTGAAGTGACTTATACATCCTGAAGTGTGTTACAAATGTTTATTATTATTCCAGCGAGAAACAGATATCATTTTCACCACTTCATGCAGTAGTGTTGTAAGAGGCAATATAGAGATTACTCTCCTTTTTTGAGTGTTACACAAATACAGCGGCAAACACTCATCAAGTGTGGGATGCGGTGGGGGTGGTGAAAAGGAAGTAAACAACTTGCCAAGAGGAAAATAAAAAATTCTAAACCCTTTATTAGAAAACTATTGGAATCTTGGTCAACTCTATTCCATCCCCTTTACTTCAAATGTAGCTGAGTGTTTTGAAGTTACCTGTCCAAGTGATGAACCAATGGGAAGAAAGATCAAGACACCCTCGCCACCACCCCCCGCCCCGCCACTCTTCCTCCTTCCATGGACACAAATTCCAATTTCAATCCTAAATTTGGTGTACTTTAAGGAATTTCTAAAGCACTTTCAGACAGAGTATCTCATTCTGCATTTTGAAGCAGCCATTGTAATTGGCCTTGTTATTTGGACTCAGAGTTTCTGTGGCTCGCCAAAGGTGACGCAGCCTGTAGCAGGGGAGGCAGGATGTGTAATTTTGCAGGTGCTCCAAATTCTCACTCCCTTCTTGCCACCATGTGGCCTTCCCCATTAAAGGAAGATGTGTAGCTGTGCATCCAACAGCCGTTTAAAACCATAAGCGTCACAGTCCAGGAATATTCAGTGGCAGGCTCCAGCTCATAGAGCCTGTTCACAGCAACACTGAATTTGGAAGCAGGGCACCAGGGCTGGGGGTGTGGGGTGGTGGTGGTGTCCACTGTGTTTCATTTCATTTTACTGGCCCTTTCCAGGACAATTAGGTCATTGGCAATCCTTCCCACCCCCTGCCTTTTTTTTTTTTTTTTAACCCTGACATTAATAGATTCTCCTAATCTTTCTGTTTTCTTTTGAAACCCACAATGTCAGAGAGGAAAAAAAAAAAAAAACAAAAAAAGCCAGTCTTGGCCACCTTTCCCTGGAGATTAAATGGCATATCCTGCTTAGTGGAAAGGCAATGAAATTCTACCCTTCACCCCACTTCTTCCAACTTTCTTCCTTCTTTTTACCTTAATGAAGCCGGCTCCATCCTCCCTTCCTCCTTCAGCATGCCAAGCCAGCCTGACTTGGCCTTTCCTGCCTACAAATCTAGGCAAAAATAAGACAAAGCAACCCTCTAAAAATCATCCATCGAGATTACATTACTTTCAAGTTGTTATTTATGAGGTTGGTTGCTGCCACTAGAATAAAATTCTCTGCTCAGTGTCTCGGTGTGTCCTGCTGTCAGCCAGGCTGTCTTTACTGCTTGTTTTTTCTCTATTTGTCTTTTATATCAGCATGGCCTTTTGCATGAGAGCTTTACCACGCCAGGGCTGGTAACTGCTTTGAACTTACTTGGTAACACACCAGGCTCTTAACAAATATTTAATGAGAAAAGAGACAAAGCCATAGCTCTGCTAGACAAAAGCGAACACAGAGATGGAAGGGCTCCGTGTCTCAAGGAAACATTTTTTTCTGCCGTTTCCTTAGAAAATCAGCTGCAAATCATGAATGCTGATGACTGTCTAAGCTCAGAGTGACTCATACACCAGAAGACACAATTAAAGCCGTGAACACTTTCTATCTTAACTCAGAGGGAAGCAGAGGAGAGTTACAGCACAGACGCTGCAGAGTCATCTCCTGGTTAAGCTGCTGAATTCCCCACAAACTGTCTCCTCCTCTGGCTGATCAGTGGCCCAGCAAGGCTTCCTAAACACTCTTTTTACATGGCCTTGGTTACTGTGAAATAATTGACAGAGGAAGTCTGTCAATTATCTAGAGCAAGGAAAAGGAACCAGGAAAAGCGAACAGCCCTGCTAACACCTATGGGGATACCAGAAACGGAGAATCCTGGCGAGGATTCTCTCAAACCTGGGGATAGTTTGCACTGGCTTATCACCATGAGGTGCCCACGAGCCACCCAGGATCATCACCCTCCCTTTCTACTGTGTTCTCTTTTTCCAGTAGCCAGGACTCCTCCTCTAGAGGGAGGAATCTTCCCTTCCCGCTTCGGATTGTTTAAAAATGCTTCCACTATTGCTTGGCCCAAAGCCCTAGGAAGCCTTCCTCCGGGGACATAGGCAAAGGTCATTGCTGGGGTGCACCTGGATGGAGGTGCTTCCTCTGGGGAAGAAGGCACAGAGCATCACTGGGTATACCTGGATGGAGGTGCTTCTAGGTCCTTCAGTGGCATTAGACTGCCTACCCTTCACCCGGCATTGAGATGCCAGTTGTCTTAGATGGTTAATTCTTGAGTTTCATTTGGAGTTTGTTCTAAATAATTTAATTAATTTGTGATGGATAAAAATCTGCCTTGCTTTCTGAATTTGTTGCCCATCTTAATTTCCACCAGAAGCAAATACGCTAATGCATCCTGAGAAAAATATCTCCACAATCCTGCCATAAACTTAGCATGTCTTTACCATCAATCAAAAGAAAAATATAGTACTCTTGTGGACTCTGATTCCAAATCCTGTTTCTTATTTCTTAACTCCAGATGAGAAACCCAATTCGTAACCGCCCACTTGAAATTTGGGTAGGGGTTATGACAAAAGAAACATACAGGATTTCACATTGCAAACTAACAGATTTTGGAACCTCCATAGGTGTATGCAAGTCACATAAATGCAGTTTTCAATGAAAAAGCGTAATCAGTATTGCTTTGTTAAATTTAAATTCTGCTTAAATAGAGACCAACTGCTAGAGGGTAAAAAGACATTTAAAATTATAAACATCTTTTAAATCTCAGTCAACTGTCTCTTTTCCCTTGATTACACAAACTTATCTCTCTTCAAACAGCTACAGTTCCTGTCCAAATCATCTCCTACTGTCTCTGCCCTGTTTGGACAAGTTTTTCCTTTTTCTATACCACTGTAGAAGCGTACATACTTGGAGACCAATGTTGAGTGAAGTCTATGACAAGGAAAAGTACATTGCATCATATTGGATTGAATTGGTGGTTGTACCCAATAGGCCAGAGACAAATAGACTAAAGTTGCTGTTTTACAATTATAACTCAATCTTAGGATCTTATGAACACTTTCAAGACATGTTTCTATAAAGCATTGTAATACAAGACATGGAAGCTCTTGCACTCAAACTATATCCAAAATAGTATCAGGCCTATCTGCAAGTTCTGAGTTGGTGAAAAAAGTCATAAATAAAGATATGTCTATGACTTTTTTTCCTTACAAGTTAGTATTCTGAAGTTTAACAAATAAGACTGGATCAGTGGTAATCCATTTGGATAATTATACATAGCTTGAATTGTCTTGATTCAAATTCAAATTTGATCATTTTATTTAAAGGGTATCAAAAATATATCAATAATTTTAGACTCTTGGCATAATCTTAGCTGATATTTTTAATAGACAAATTTTTAAAAAGCTCATATTTTGAAATATATTCATACTGACATATATATATCATTATTAATATCACACTGCATTCTCTACTTTTAAGAATAGGTATAGGCCTAAGGCTAATCAATATCAATAGCAAAATGCATTTCTGGATGTCCCAATACACTCATTCATCTTTTTAATTGTTGAAACTCAGGCCAGTCAAATTAGTCATGTATGAAATAACCTAGCATAATCAAACATACACGGACACATACACACACACAAATGAGTGTACTTAAAAGTGGAGAAATAGGAGTAGGGTTGTGGATTGTATCAATGTCAATTTTCTGATTGGAATATGCTATTCCAGTGGTGCAAGATGCTACCATAGGGAGAAACTGGCCAAGGAGTGTACAGAATTTCTCAGTATTATTTGTTACAGCTTCATGTGAATCTATTATCTCAAAATAAAAAGCTGAAGAAAAAAGGCAAGGAAGAAAACAATGTAGTATACTGCTACTTAGTTTTTAAAATATATATATGTATGTATATGTATCTATATAGATATATACACAGACGCACATGCATTTACAAGTATAAGATCTATATGTATACTATTTCTGTAAGGATAACTAAGAAATCATTAATACTGATTGGTTCTGAGGAGAACTAAAGAAACTAATGGAATGCGTATTTACTTTTCATAGTATACCTGTCTGTGGCTGTTGAATTTTGAGCTACTGGCATTATTCATTCAAAAAATAATTTTGGGGGATTGAGAACAAAATAGCCATTTCAAACCTAAAACAAAAACAAAACAAAAAAACAGCTCAGCACACAACGAAAGCCTAGTGAATCCACATCAAGAGCCGTAATTCTGATACACACATCCACAGTGAAGACGAAAATATAGAATCTTAAGTATCTTACGGCTTGAGATGCAATAGGACAGTCTGCAGTTGATCTTCCGGAAGAGCTGCTTGTTAATGGGCCAGAGGAGGAGAGTGAAGAGCTGAATGGTGTTGATGATTAGCCCCGAGGCAATAAAGACGTAGCAGAAGACCAGGTGGCACAGGAACTGAGACTTCAGCAGTCCCGCGAGGTCCATGATGCGTGGACGCTCTTACTCAGAAATAAATAAATACCCACAGTCAAAGATTTCCAGAAGGAAGAAAGATCCAGGACTCAGGAAGGCGTCTAAAACACAAACAAATAGGAAATGTTAGCAAAAACACGATGTGCTTTTAGAGTCAGAAAAAAAGTGCTCTGAAAAAGAAAAATATACACTTGAGGTTAAACTCATTGTGCGTTAGTTGATTTATCTTTATTTTGCAAACATTGATGTAGTGCCTACTTCCTGTCGAGCATAGTCTAAGCCCTTTAACAATAATCCTTCCTTTAATTCTCCCAATATCCTCTGAGGTTGGTACTTTGATTACAGATGAGGAAATTGAGGCCTGGAAGGTGGAGCCACTCGGCCAGGGTTCACCGCTCCCCTGGTTCACAGCTGGTTCACCGCTCCCCTGGTTCACAGGGTTCACAGCTGGGCAGTAGCTGAGCCAGCCATGGAGCCCTGGGTCCCACTTGAGTGACGGCTGCCCACAGGACAGGCCACAAATCCGGCCTCCCCTCCTGCTGCCATCGCGGCCTGAGCCCCATTCTCTCACCCCCAGCCCCACGCCATCTCCCTCCTCTCATTCTCCTCCTCCAGATCCCTGCTCACCCCTCACTTCCAGCAGGACTGCCCTAAAGTCAAGCCTGCCCTGGACAAGGACGAGGACATACCCAGAGTGGGTGCCACCCCTCAAGCAACCGGGACTAGGGAAGCATTTACTTGAAAACCACCACTGTTTCTCCAGCACATGAGAGCCATCACTGGCACAGGGTGGGAGCTTAATTTTAAAAAATATTTGTAGAATGATTTAGTGAAGGTACACAAGGGCTCAACTTTGAGGATATCAGTAAATACAAATAACTAGGAAGGTAAGAAAACTACCCCCACCACACCCTGGTCACACACACACAGACACACAGACACACACACAAACACCACACACACACACACACACACACACACACACAGATACACACATCCTTAAGTGTTCTCAAATCAGAAAGAAACTCAACACATACGTACAGTTAGACTCACAGTCCTGTAATCAGTCTCCAGCTCAAAACAGAATAATGAAATGACTTTACAGTTTGGGAAACAAAAGCTTTCCTTTGAGGAAAATGGCAGGAGTTTCAAATACTCTGATGAAAAGGAAAGCTGCGAGCAGCGGACTCGCTTTTCCTGGAAGCAGAAGAGCCTGGCAGACTACCCCAGGAAGACGTCTAATGTTACGACAAACTTTCTAACAATAATAGTTGAGAGGCCCTAAAATTGTTACAATCTTTTTTAATAATGAACAATCTGTATACAGATGGTCCTCGACTTATGATTCCACTGAAAATTTCCAGCTTTACGATGGTGTAAAAGCAATATCCATTCAGAGAAATTTTAATTCGAGACCATACAACTCTTCTGTTTTTCACTTTCAGTACAGTATTCAATAAATTACAAGGCCTATTCAGCACTTTGTTATAAAATAGGCCTTGTGTAAGATGATTTGGCCTAACTGTAGGCTAACGTAAATGTGCTGAGCATGTTTAAGGCAGGCGAGGCTAAACGATGATGTTTGGTAGGTGAGGTGCATGCAATGCCTTTTTGACCTACAGTATTTTCAATTTGCAATGGGTTTATCGGGATGTAATCCCATCATAAATTGAGGGGCATCTGTAAGAGTTTCACACATGTGATCTCATTTTAAGGCTCCTATGAATCCCACAAGACGAGTATTCTTATCATCCCACTTTTCAGAATAAGAAACTGAGACAATGGTGAGGTTGGGCAACTTGCCTAAGCTTGCCACAATCGGTAACTGATCTTGGGGCTCAGTTTTAACTCCGAGCTCTTTCTCCTGCACGTGTCAGGGGTGTTCTGCTCCTGAGATGTGAGGCGGGAGGTCTCTTGGGCTCACAACTCCCTTTGGCAGAGCAGCCCAGAAATTCCCCCAAGGGCAGAAGACAGCACAGCTTTGAGTGCAAGTCACTCCTGGGTCATGCAGGTTGGCTCTGAGGATGGTTTCGGGCATATGGAGAGTCACAGGGAGGCATGTTTGCACTTACTGGGACTATCCGGAAGGCAGGCTGCATTCCTGCAAGATTCCTATACATTTCTGATAGGAGGGAAATGGGAAGAAGCTTTCGGCCTGATTTCTCTGAAATCATCTTAGCTCCACTGAGACATCCCATTCTCTAGGCCCCAGAAGCTCCACTCTCTGGCACAAATCCAGGCCCTGCAGGGTCTGAATCATCACATCTCTGGCCTTTCGCAGACGGCATTTCCACAGATATTTCCAGGCTGGAAAACTCTTTACTGAGTTTCAACACTCCCAGGCTCCCACTGAGGAATAGGCGTTAAGCTGGCAGCCCCTGCTCAGTGCACTTGACTTTGGGAGCCACATAAATAGGAGGGGTTTACATGGGTTTGCAGCTTGGCAGCAGTAACAGTTTGATGTTGAATATTCATGCAATTTGTTCATTGTCCCCGGATTAGCCACTAATAGCGTCAAGACAATCTGGCCAGGCCAAGCTCGGTTTTTCACTAGGTTTCTGGGGTCTAGCGTTTGTAAATTACTTGACAAATCCTTTGCTTTGCCAATTCTACACTAAGAAAAGGAAGCCAGCTGACATCGGAAATGCAGGGGGTTAAATGCTGCCTTCCTCAGTGTCCAGTTCAATATTAGGGCATTAGGAAGAAAAATTAAGAATTCTTTTTTCCTTATAAAATTTCAAGGTAAATTGAAATTTTACCGTGCCCTCAGGTAAAACCCTCACTAGCAATGCATGAACCAGGGTCTCAGATGGCATTGGTGAAGTGTAAAGAGGAACCCCAAGCAGATGAGCCTAAAGAGAAATCAGACAAGGCTTGGTTTGTTTTGGGTCTTGAGTTTCAGCTCCACTTCTGTCCTCAAGGCCCATTTCCTAGCCTGGTGTGGGATGGTTGCATGTGGGCTTGAGAGTTCAACTGCCCAAGTTTGCAGCTCTGCCCTATCTCTTATTAGTTGTGTATTGGTACCCTATTTTGGGCACATTAACTATTCTGCACCTCAGTTTTTCTATCAGTAAAAAGGGACAACAGATTCTAATCAAAATCCCAGGGAGGCTATTGCTTTTTGATTTCGTGAAACTTAGGCGGATTCTCAAATTTATATGCAAACGCCAAAATAAGAATAGTCAAGGCATCCTCTGAAGAAGAAGGTGAGAAGTGCTCGAGTTGTTAAATAATTTAACTGACTTTAGAATGAGGGCTGATGATTAAAAGAAACATGGCTGAATTATGTAGGGGTGTGTCTGGAGGACAAATGTGTGACATATGTCTTAAGTTCATTCCAGATAGACGTTTTGGGGACCCATCTGGATTAGTCCATTCTCGCACTGCTATAAAGAAATACCTGAGACTGGACAATTTATAAAGAAAAGAGGTTTAATTGGCTCACGGTTCTGCAGGCTGTACAAGAAGCACAGCGGCTTCTGCTTCTGGGGAGGCCTCAGGAAGCTTTTACTCATGGCGGAAGGCAAAGGGGGAGCGGGCATCTTACAAGGCAGGAGGAAGAGCGAGAGAGAGAGAAGGGGGAGGTGCCACACACTTTTAAACAACCAAATCTCAAGAGAACTCACTGATTATACGGTACCAAGGGGGGACAGTGCTAAACCATTCATGAGAACTCCACCCCCGTGATCCAATCACCTCCCACCAGGTCCCACCTCCAGTGCTGGGGATTACAAATTCAACGTGAGACTTGGGCAGGGACACAGATAGAAACCATATCAGCTTCTTTCCCATCTTGAATAAAACAGCACTTTCTCTTCTAACGTGGCAATTAGCCAATTTCATGTCATGCCGAGGAAAGATGGTATTTTCATCTGGCCAGCGATGAAAATAGCTGGAGAGAAACATTTTAAAAATACTTTGCCTAGTTCCCTTTTAGCTTTGCAAGTACCTAGAATGTGACGGAAAGAGTCTTTCCAGCAAATCCACTTCAGTGGCTTATTATATGAGGCAAGAATATGACAAAGAACTTATGCTGTTTCTGAGCATATCAGAGCGCTACTTACGGAGTTTCTAAATCAACAGAGAACTAGGAAGCTGCTGCTATGCCATATTTCTGTGAAAAAAAAAAAGATGTTTCTTACTATCAAGGCCAAAAATGATGAACTCATGTGCTTGACAAAGTAAAGATGATGTATTGCCTTTTTCTGGGTTTTGGTACTCATGAAATGAAACAGCAGGTGTTTTCCCATCAGTGAGCTCAGAAGCAGCGTTTAACCTTTACTTTTTCCTGAAATTCACCCCATGACCTTGAGACACCCTAGGGATGGGAGTGCAGGAGGCCAAATTCTACTGGGAATTCTCTTTCAACAGGTTCACACAAAGAAATCTGGCCACAGAGGCTGGCACAGTTACCTCTGGGGGCAGACAAGTGACCCGATGAGGGCTTAAAGCATTAAAAGGAAGGGGGAGGCCGGGAGCAGTGGCTCACACCTGTAGTCCTAGCACTTTGGGAGGCCCAGGTAGGCAGATCACTTGAGGTCAGGAGTTCGAAACCAGCCTGGCCAACATGGTGAAACCCCATCTCCACTAAAAATACAAAAAAAAAAAAAAAATACCTGGATGTGGTGGTGGGTGTCTGTAATCCCAGCTACTCGGGAGGCTGAGGCAGGTGAATCACTTAAACCTGGGAGGCAGAGGTTGCAGTGAGCCGAGATTGTGCCACTGCACTCCAGCCTGGGCGACAGAGTGAGACTCCATCTCAAACAAAATAAATAAATAAAAGGCAGGGGGAGGCTTCTCTCCAGATAATGAGTCCCAGACAAACCACAACCTAGTGAACTAAGGCAACATGCAAAAGGGATCGTGGAAACACAAAGACATTTTTAAATCATACAGAATAGGAAAAATGCCAGGAAACCATATCTGGATACATTATTGGAATTTTCCAGAAGGCCGCATCTGACCCATGAGCTCAATATGCATCACCTGAAAATGACTGCACCAGCGTTTAAAACATAGACAAAAAGCAGTTGTCACTAGGAATCACAACAGGTTCAAGGAGACATAATCTAATCCAAATTACCTTTGTTTCCCAGGCCACTGGTAGATTAGTAGATATTGAATTTAGCCAATCATTTGGCAAAGTCTCTGGCAGTCCTCAAGGGCACATATTGAAAAAGTGTTGGCTATGAGTCTGTGTGAAAGAGTTCATGGCTATTTGAGAAAGTAGGTAACCATCATTAACATTAGCAAGGTTTCTTACTGAATACCAGAAGAAGTCTCCTTCAGCACCACTTGGACGTAAAAACTGAGTCATTCGTATAAGGATGGGAGAGACAAAGGGGGTTAAATACATAGGGGATGTTGACTGTAAGCCAACAGTGTACCAAAGGGGTTAAGTCAGCGGGTATAGACCTTTAGAGAATATTAGAATACACTGAGTGGGAAAAGTTCACAAAGAAGTATAATTCTTAACTGTAAAATAATAATGTGTGCATATATGTCATTCATACCTACATCTATTACTATATCTATAACTATCTATTAATAGTGGCTAAATGTTGGCAGAAGGATTATGGCTGATCTCCTTTTCTTCTCTGTGTTTTATCATCCTTTTTTACGACGAGAATGAAATCCACCCCATTCTGAGCACAGAACTGGACAGACTCCATTTCCCAGCCCCCGTGAAGGTTAGGGGTGGGCAGATGATGGGCATATGCCACAAAAGTGAGATGCTTGCAAGTCTCTGAGGGAGAAAGTGTACACTGCTTGCTAACTTGAGGAGGGACCACAGGGTTGGCATGCTCTATTAAAGTCAGCAGAAAGGTGATCAACCAAAGCACCAGACAAGAGAAATTCTGAAATGTGCAGGCAACGCGAGACCACCTGGAAGCCAAGCACTGCTGTGTGTTGGGGGGCTGGGGGTGGGGGGGTAATGGGGGGGTGGGGAGGCGGGGGGCAGAATGCAGCATAGTTGTTGGAGCTTCCGCTGTGGAGAGGGCACTGAGAGTCAGGCAGTCTGGCTACAAATCCAGGCTTGGCCACTTTACAGCTATGGAAGTTGATTAACTTACTTGGCCCTCATTTTCCTCGTGTGTAAAATCAGAACAATAACTTCAGCATGAGGTGGCTGCAAGGAGCAAGTATAGTAAAGCATTGGAAACACTTGCCAGGATGCCTGGAACAGGGAAAACCCCAAGTAATGGGGGATTTTTCTATCATTTGCAAGAAGGCAAAGAAGGAGCAGCTAAGACAGATGACTTCGTCTCTCCTGGGAAAGCCAATGAGATGGTCGTCAACTCAGTTTTCCTTCTCTACATATCTAGATCAAGACATTGTCTTTAATTTACCTGTAATGTGTTAAAGCATCCACCCCCATATGTTTTCATTCTAACCTATACTTTTCTGCTAGTGACTCAGAAATGGGGAATAATGCAGTCACAAGCACTCACGTGTACTTTACCTTCCTTAACTATGTAATCTTCCCAAAGCGTGGGATGGAGATGAGGTGATAGGGTTTGGCTGTGTCTCCACCCAAATCTTCCCTTGAATTGTAGTTCCCATAATCTCCACGTGTCGTGGGAGGGACCTAGTGGGAGGTAACTGAATCATGGGAGTGGTTACCCTGATGCTGTTCTTGTGATCGTGAGTTCTCATAAGATCTGATGGTTTCATAAGGGGCTTTTCACCCTTTTGCTTGGCGCTTCTCCTTCCTGTCAGCATGTGAAGAAGGTTGCGTTCTGCCATGATTGTAAGTTTCCTGAGGCCTCTCCAGCCCTGCAGAACTGTGAGTCAATTAAACCTCTTTCCTTTATAAATTACCCAGTCTTGAGTATGTCTTTATTAGCTGTGTGAGAATGGACTAATTAATACACATAAGAATATGTTAAAGTGCAAGCAAGACAAATGCTCTCACTCTAGCACTGAATTTCTCAGGTAGCATTTCTACCATGAAGTTCTACAGACACAGACAGCCAGGCATACACACTCCAGCACAGCGTTTGGTCGATGGGACTGCTGAAGTGAGTTATGTACGGTGTAAGGCAGATGGTACCATATGCTGCCCAGCCTATGTTGGTGAAAACATAAGCAAATGAAAGAAAACTCAGAATTTCCCCATGAAAGAATCCAAACCGCATCCTTCTCTATACAGAGAGCTGTCAGTTTAATGCATTAAATTAGGCAACAAGATAACCTTAGTTAAGACTTCATATTCTGTCTTATTCAAAATTCTGAAACTATTAAATAAGCATGAACTTCAGTCATACTCAGGAAGACAGGCTAAACCTGAAATGGGATTAACTTCGCCACTAGCTGGATTTAAAAGGTATTTATTTGTTTGTTTTTAATATAGATTCACATTGCAGCACTCAACCAGGTCAGGGTTGTAGAAAAGGCAAAACTTTCTTTCTTCCAAAGAAATCAGTCCAAGAAGAATTGCTGAAATAATGCTCCTGCCCACTTTAGGATTGTCATTAAAATCTAAACATCTTATTGAAGCTCTTTTGACCTCAAAATCCAGAACATACAAAAAGAGATCAAAGAAATGAATGCAAATTATTTTATACTACTTTTTACATTCCAAACTAGGCTTTTTGTTTTTAATGATAATACTCCATTCTACAGAGATGAGGTAGAATGGGACTCCTAGCCTCAGTGTGAGTACAAATCCATCTTTTTAGTAAGCAATTTCACACACATATTAGGGCCTTAAACAGCTTCATACCACTTAATAGTAAACCAATTTCTGACTATCTTAAGGACAAAATTAACCTTCAGAAAATTCCCTATGTATAAAGATATTCAACCACTACTGTTTCCAATGCCAAAAATTAGAAACAATTTGTATTTCTGACATAAGGAAACAAAAAACTGAATTATGGAAGACCCACCAAATGGAATAGGTGAAGTATCACTAAAATAGGTTTGCAGTAAAATGGATACATTTTCATTATGATATTAAGTGACAGGATACAAAATCATGTGGAGAAAATAATCACAACTCTAAAAAAAAAAACCGGAAGAAAAGAAAGTCTTACCAAAACGCTAACAGCAGTTATCTTTGTGTACACACACACACACACACACAACTTATACAAGTCTGTCCACCTGGAGGCCTGGGCTGGGTTCAAGACTACAGCTTCAGCATCTTTATCCTTAGGAAGAAACTGACAAGGTGCACTCCAAGATCCCTTCCAAGTCAAACACACGGCTGCCCTCCCAAGGCAAGCTTTTTCCTCTATGCCACTGTACTCTTCCTCAACAGTGATTAAGCGATCCAGCTCTGCCACTCTTCCCCAACTCCCATCTACAGAGAAGATTCCCAAGTGGCCCAGGTTAACCAGACAAATAAAAGAAAATAAAAACTTCAGGGACTGGCAAAGAGAGCAGCACAGCTAAAGTGGGGACAGCTGGCAGATTGTTTCTGAACCAATATTTCGGTCTCCAGGACACAGAATCCCCTGGTACTGCGGTGCCCACAGAGGAGAGGGGAGTGGATACATCCCAGGAGAAACGAGGGAGCTGGTGTCCAGCACACGCTACATTCAGATTGCCAGCACTCCTTCGGGTCGGATGAAGGTGGCCAAAGTCTCCACCAGGGCAGCAACTAACTTGTACAGGTCTGAGGAACGTGCTCTGTTCTCACTCCTGGCAGACAAGGCTGGGTTCAGTTTTGGCTCCCTTAGAGTTCAGTTGGCCTAATTCCTACAACCAAACAGGAGAGAAAGTATTCTAGACTGGATTTAACTGTCTTTGGGACGAGCTCTAAGTAACATAGTCCTCAATTAAAAAATAATCATCATCGGCCAGGTGCGGCGGCTCACACCTGTAATCCCAGCACTTTGGGAAGCTGAGGTGGGCGAATCACGAGGTCAGGAGTTCGAGACCAGCCTGGCCAACATGGTGAAAACCCCATCTCTACTAAAAATACAAAATTTAGCTGGGCGTGGTGGCAGGCACCTGTAATCCCAGCTACTCGGGCGGCTGAGGCAGGAGAAATGCTTGAACCCAGGAGGTGGAGGTTGCAGTGAGCCAAGATCGCGCCATTGCACTCCAGCCTAGGCAACAAGAGTGAAACTCTGTCTCAAAAAAGAAAAAAAAAATTATCATCATCTAATGGTATGGCAGAAGCCTATACAAAATTCACATATTTTAAAATTTCATAGAATAGTCCTTTGTCCAGTACATGATGTCTGTTAAAACAAACCAAACTCTGAAGAAACCATAAATCATACTTAACTTTTTCACTATGTCCTCTAATAACTAACCTTTAGTCCCTCTTCAAAGCCCCACTGCTGCAGGATAAAAACTCAGGTCTATGGAAAAGTGATGCTTCTAAGTTTATATTTAATAGTTGGTTCTGAGTAGCTTGTAAGAGAAAAACAAATTGGCAAGAGCTTTTATACCTAGTCCACAGAAAGCTAGACTCAGAAGCAAACACAGATGGAAAACCTTGGTAACTTATTCTGTCATGAGAAGAAGTAAGGCAGAAGGAAATTAAGTGTTCTCTAAGGCTTTCCGTAGCTTTAACTGCTATGAGATGAAAATGTTTTTGTTTTTGTTTGTTTTTGAGATGGACTCTCCCTCTGTTGCCCAGGCTGGAGTGCAGTGGTACAATCTCGGCTCACTGCAACCTCCGCCTCCTGGGTTCAAGCAATTCTCCTGCCTCAGCCTCCAGAGTAGCTGGGACTACAGGTGTGCACTATCACGCTCGAGTAATTTTTATAATTTTGGTAGAGATGGGGCTTCACCATGTTGGCCAGGCTGGTCTCGAACTCCGGATCTCAAGTGATCCGCCTGCCTCAGCCTTCCAAAGTGCTGGGATTACAGGCGTGAGCCACAGCACCTGGCCAAAAATGTTTACAGTTAAACATCATAGGGCTTCTGAATCATAGCCAGTGCAGCAGCATCAGTATAAAAAATGTTTAGCATATATTATCCCATTAGTTCTCACAAAAACCCACTATGAAAGGTATTGCCATTCTCACATTATAGATGCGAAAACCGAGGTTTAGTTAGAGGAGGTGAAGTGTAAAGCGCTAATGGTGAGTAACTGTGGGGGCCCGGCCTGGGCCAGTCTCACGCTTTTAACCAGTCTCACGCTCTTAATGCTGCCTATAAGACAAGAAGCCCAACATGATAGACTTCATGAACTTCAGCCTTCCGGGACGCCTGGGATTTCAGTCCATGGTCTTGTTTCTGACTGTTGGGATGCTCATGAGTATTTAAGCGACTTCCCTTTCACAGTCAGTCCTGGGGAGCCTCAGTGGCACCTTTTCTCCAAGTAGGCCACATCCTCCAAACCCCATCCAGCTCGCCCACAGCCTCGTGGGGCTGGAGGGTGCAGACCTCAGAGTAGGTACACATTCTGAGGGTGCCAGCTGGCTAGATGCATTTCCAACAACCGAGGGTGTATGAGCTATTTTAAACAATGCTCAGCAGAGGCATATTTTAAAATTATGCTCAGTCTGTGAAGTCTCCAAAAAATTTTATCAACTCCTGATGAAAAATCCAATATGATCAATCCAAACAGAAATGAAAAAAATTAATCTTCCAAACAGGGGAAACGTCCACAACATTATATTCTGGTTAATAAGGAAACCTAGGCCGGGCGCAGCGGCTCACACCTGTCATCCCAGCACTTTGGGAGGGGGTGGGTGGATCACCTGAGGTCAGGAGATCGAGGCCAGCCTGGCCAACATAGTGAAACCCCGTCTCTACTAAGAACACAAAAATTAGCCGGGCGTGGTGGCACGTGCCTCCCAGCTACTCGGGAGACTGAAGCAGGAGAATTGATTGAACCCAGGAGGTGGAGGTTGCAGTGAGTGGAGATTGTGCCACTGCACTCCAGCTTGGGCGACAGAGCCAGACTCTGTCTCAAAAAAATTTTTTTTTAATTTAAAAAAAATGAAACTTTTTCAAACATGGAAAGAAAGCAGAATGCATGTTGAAATTGTCGATTTCATCATCGTCATTGCTGCTACATGGCTGTGGCTGTCAGCTCAATACTAAGCCTGTGAGGGCTGGAACGACATGGGAGCTGGGGACAGTGAAGGGGCAGCTCTCCCCTTGGGGTTACCAAAGTAGGGAAATGGCCCAAGACCCGGCCCTGGGCCGGCAGAAGCAGGCGTGAGGTGGCTGGCATCCCCAGCCGGCACTAAAAACAAAAAGAGAGAGATTTATTCAGCACCTAAACCACCTCCCACTCTACCCCCACCGTCACCAAGGCAACGTGGTCAGGACTGGCAGCTCACGTCAGAGCCTCGTCCATCCTGCGCACTTGGCCCACCACAAGGCTGTGTGCCCAGAGCCTGCAGGAGAGGCGCTGTTTCCTAGCTGTGCAATCTTGGGTCAGTAGCTTATGCTCTCTGAGCCTCCGGGTCTGCATCTGCTAATGGAGGTGAAATTCCCTGCCTCCCACCGTGCTGTAACAATTACACACAGGAAGGCACAGAAACAGCACAACAGCTGCATGAAGAACCCTCAGTCGAAGCCCCTGCCTCCCTCCCGGGCTGACCGGTCTCCTCCTTCCCTTGACCCCTTCTCCCTGGCCCCCAACCATCACCAGCTTTTCTTACTCACTTCTCCACTGTGGCTCTCATTATCTGTTTGTTTATTTCAATAAGATTTTCCTCAGGTGGACATTTTTAGCCTGACATCCACTCATCTCCAGGGTGACCCTGAGCTGAAGTGACTCCTAAGACCCTCAAAGCCCACTCACAAGTTTTAATGAAATGATTATGTCCTTATTCCCAGCCCAGAGGAAGGCAGTTCAAAGTCATTGGCTTTGAGGCTCTCTTCCTAATAACAGGTTAACTGTCAATTCCCTACATAAATCTCATGGAAGAAATGAGTTGCATATTCAATGTAGGCCTTGTTTCCACCTTGTGGAAGGGAAATAAAAACTGGTATTGAGAAGACCAAGATGCTCATCACTTTGGTGCTCTCTGAATGTACCTGTGTTTTCCTGATCTCAAACAGACATACAGCGAGGAGCTGACGACACAATTCTAACAAATACAGAAGACGCAAAGAACAGGTAGGTCACAGTGCCATCTGCCTCCCGCAAAGAAGCAGGAAGTCTTCCGGGCAGGGGTGAGGACGGGGCTGACACCAATGCAGACAGCACGTTCCTACATCACCAGCAAATCATGGCACCAAAGAAGACTTTTTAATAAAATCTGATCTTTAATATTTCAAAATACGACAAAAACAAATAATAAAAAGCCTTTAAAGTTAAGGTTTATGGCGAAATTTAAAATGTTGGCAGTTTCCTTAGGCTTATTTCATCATTTAGTATTTTCATGTTTAATAACCACTGGGGAAAGGGTTACAAGCGTAATCTTTTCAGTATTTCGGCACTCTACAACCTTTAAGCTGGCTCCATTATGGCTAAACAAACTCACATTTTGCTGCTGTGTGAGCGGACAGGCCAGGAAACCGTGAGGATAATAATACTGAACCACCAAACAGAGATAGCGAACTGCATTCTCTGACATCTCCGATCCAGTAAAGCCGATAAGGGTGCACACATCTCTCCCTTTGGTCTGGCCTAGCCCACCTACTCTGCCTGGGTCAACTGATCCAGTAAGAGTGATGCCTTCCACCACTTAGCCTAGGATGAAACACTGTCTTTGGCCCCCTGAGCAAAGCTCCTAATCAGTGAAGGTCACCAACCACAGACAGATGGGCCAAAACCCCAGGCCTGGGGAGTCCCAGTGTCAGAGACAGGCTATCTCAGAAAACCAAGGAGATGCGAAGTGATAGCAACCAGAGCCAAAGGCCACGTAGCAAAAGCACGTGGGCATGAGAACTCTCCCGCAAATGCTAACTTAATTTCGCACACATGCCTACTAGCAAGCCGTGCACCAACTGGCAACTTATTTTGCAGTGGCCTATGCCAACCAGGGTAGAAACCTCCTTGGGAACCGAGAAATTGCGACTCTATTCATGGTGGAATAAATAAATGCGGCAGGGGAGGTAGCCAGTATTTACAGTCAGGGGACCTGAGTGTGATTCTCGATCGTTGATCCTCATCCCTTTGGTCACATCACCTCTGCCGCGCTCAGCTTCCTCCTTTGTCAACAGGACGTACTGACATACACGCCGGCCCCACAGGGGTGATGGGAGACTTCAGGAGGTGATGGATGTGGAAGCCTTCTGCAGGGCAGATGCTTAGGCATCGGATATCAGTCCCAGTTTTATGGTTCTGGAAAATGGGAAATGGGGCCACTTGTGCACGTGCCTTTAACCACAGTGCTTCTGATTCATGGAAACTAATGTGGCATTAAGCACCCTAGAGGGCTCGCCAGGAGTAGAGCTCAGAGGAAGCACTCTGCTGCCTCTATAGTGGCCACAGGAGCTTACTTTTAGTGGGGTGGTTCAGCGAGGGGCTGCTCAGGGGAGCAGTTTAGGGGGACATAAGCAAGTGGCCGTTCATTTTCTTCTGCATCTCAGATACCAGAAACTGGGCTCTTTTCTCTTTGGTGGGCCCCTCCCTCTCCTCCTCACTGTCCGTGAAGTGCCCTCAATCCTTGAGTTCTTGGAGATCCTGTCATTGCCAATCCTAGTTTCTGGTAAGGAGTGCGAGGAAGGCGGGAGAATCAATATGGCTGGATTTTAAATCTCTCATTTCTTTGATTTTCATAAAGGATGCCAAATGAACCCAGGCAACTTCCCCAGTTTGATTCATGCATAATGGACCTGAAGAGAGACTTATTAGAAAACAAATGCACTTAAATGCTTTTCTGACATGAATCATTTATTGAAGACAGAATTGCTGGCTTCGAGTGCCCAAAATAAGTTGACATGCAGTATCCTTGTTTCTAGATAGCTCTGAAAAATGGCCACAAGAATACTGAAGTACTTGGATATGAAGGATGCCTTTGAGGGCATTACAGACTGGGTATTCCTCGAAAAGTTTCATTAGCAGCAGCAGTGATCAAACATGTGTCAGGGCCTTCTCTCTCTTCTTACTTCAGTCATCAAGCTCAGAGCAAAAGATGCTTGGAGAAGTGGTGAGGTTCTTTCCAACTTTTAAGCAGAATCCAGGACAGAGTTGTTTAATTCATGCATACATTCATTCATCCACTGAGAAGTATATTCATTCATTAGGTTCCCATCCAAGGAGCTACCCGTTCATTCATTCAGCTAAAAATTCATTGATTCATATTTAAGTTCTACTATATACTAACACTGCATTAGACTTCTGAGCATAGGCACAGGGGATTCTTTTTTTTTTTTTTTTGAGACAGAGTTTCACTCTTGTTGCCCAGGCTGGAGTGCAATGGAGTGATCTCAGCTCACTGCAACCTCCGCCTCTCAAGTTCAAGCGATTCTCCTGCCTCAGCCTCCCGAGTAGCTGGGATTACAGGCATGCGCCACCACGCCCAGCTAATTTTGTATTTTTAGTCTAGACAGGGTTTCTCCATGTTGGTCAGGCTGGTCTTGAACTCCCAATCTCATGTGATCCACCGCACCCGGCCTAGCACAGGGGATTCTTACAGAGCCCCTTGCTAGGTTTTAAGTGGTAAGTACCATGCCCAATAAACTAAAGCACTTACTGAGTAATATACCCTGGGCCGAGATGACTTCCACCCCTTCCACTTCTTACAGAACAGATGCTCAATAAATACTGATTCCATCTGAGTCTCTAGACGACCTAACATAATTTAATTTTCATTGTGGTAACACTGAACTGTCAAAGACAACGCAAAAGTAAGAGCATAAACTGATAAAGTCCTGGGTTTCTTTCCCATTACATTAAACACAGGGCAGATGACGCGCCAAGTTATTCTCCCTGCAAAATCCACACAGATGAACCCACAAGATTGCTCTCCATACCTTTACATGCTGTAAGCAGCCAAGTTGAGTCCTCTTCCTACCAGCACTGAAACTGCATGAGGCAATATGTTAAACTGACATGAAATTACTCAAATAAATTACCTGCAGAATCCCCTGTAGAGGAGGAACTCAGATGTCGGTTGAGGAACACAGAGGTGACTTTTTTTAAAACAAAGAATCTTCTATTAAAACACAAATCCAGTGAAACTAAAGGAAATTATACTTGCCGTGTAAATCACTTAGGCAAAGCCAGGAATTTCTTGAAAGGTAAAGTCACTCCGTTATAACAGTAATTCATTATACAAAATGCGTACAATTCTAAAATGCAGACATTTTACCACCTAGAACAGCTATTGACAACATTTTGGTTTGTTTTCTTCTATTCTTTGGCGAATGCATAAAGCTTTCCCCTCCCCTTTGCTAGATAAAACCATTTCAGAGGCTTTTTTATTTTTAAATATATAGTAGTTGAACTCCTTCATGTTAAAAACTCTCAATAAAGTAAGTATTGAAGGAACGTTCCTTAAAATAATAAGAGCCATCTATGACAAACCCACAGCCAACACATCATACTGAATGGGCAAAAGCCGGAAGCATTCCCCCTGAAAACTGGCACAAAACAAGGATGCCCTCTCTCACCACGCCTATTCAACATAGTATTAGAAGTCCTGGCCGGGCCATGGTGGCTCACACCTGTAATCACAGATTTTGGGAGGCTGAGGTAGGTGAATCACTTGAGGTCAGGAGTTCGAGACCAGCCTAGACAACATGGTGAAACCCCATCTCTACTAAAATACAAAAATTAGTCAGGTGTGGTGGCACATGCCTGTAATCCCAGCTACTCAGAAGGCTGAGGCAGGACAATCGCTTGAACCCAGGAGGCGGAGGTTGCAGAGAGCTGAGATTGTGCCATTGCACTCCAGCCTGGGCAACAGAGTAAGACTCTGTCTCAAAAAAAAAAAAAAAAAGTCCTGGCCACAGCAATTAGGCAAGAGAAAGAAATAAAGGGCATCCAAATAGGAAGAGTGGAAGTCAAACTATCCCTGTTTGTAGATGACAGGATCCTACAGCTAGAAAACCCCAGTCTCAGCCCAAAAGCTCCTCAAGCTGATAAACAACTTCAGCAAAGTCTCAGGACACAAAATCAATGAACAAAATTCAGTAGCATTCCTATACACCAACAATAGACAAGCCAAGAACAAAATCAGCAACAAACTCCTATTCACAACTGCCACAAAAAAGAATAAAATACTGGCTGGGCGCGGTGGTTCACGCCTGTAATCCCAGCACTTTGGGAGGCCGAGACGGGCGGATCGTGAGGTCAGGAGATCGAGACCATACTGGCTAACACGGTGAAACTCCGTCTCCACTAAAAATACAAAAAATTAGCCGGGCGTGGTAGTGGGCGCCTGTAGTCCCAGCTACTCGTGAGGCTGAGGCAGGAGAATGGAGTGAACCTGGGAGGTGGAGCTTGCAGTGAGCCGAGATCATGCCACTGCACTCCAGCCTGGGTGACAGCGAGACTCTGTCTCAAAAAAAAAAAAACAAAAAAAAAAACCTAGGAATACAGCTAACCAGGGAAGTGAAAGATCGCTACAAGGAGAACTACAAAACACTGCTCAAAGAAATCAGAGATGACACAAACGAATGAAGAAACATTCCATACTCGTGGATAGGAAGAATCAATATCGTTAAAGTGTGCATACTGCCCAAAGTAATTTACAGATTCAATGCTATTCCTATTAAACTACCAATGACATTCTTCACAGTACTATTAATAGAAAAAACTACTTTAAAATTCATATGGAACCAAAAAAGAGCCTGAATAGCCTAAGCAAAAAGAACAAAGCTGGAGGCATCACACTATCTGATTTCAAACTATACTACAGGGCTACAGTAACCAAATGGGCACGGTACTGGAACAAAAACAGACACGTAGACCAATGGAACAGAATAGAGAGCCCAGAAATAAGGCCACACACCTACAACTATCTTATCTTCAACAAAGCTGACAAAAACAAGCAATGGGGAAAGGACTCCCTATTCAATAAATAGTGCTGGGATAACTGGCTAGCTATATGCAGAAGATTGAAAACTGGACACCTTCCTTATGCCATATACAAAAATTAACCCAAGATGGACTAAAGACTTAAGTGTAAAATCCAAAACTATAAAAACCCTGGAAGATGACCTAAGCAATACCATTCTGGACATAGGAATGGGCAAAGATTTCATGACGAACACACCAAAAGCAATTGCAACAAAAGCAAAAATTGACAAATGGGATGTAATTAAACTAAAGAGCTTCTACACAGCAAAGGAAACTATCAACTAAGTGAACAGACAACCTACAGAATGGGATGATATATTTGCAAACTATGCATCTGACAAAAGCCTAAAATCCAGCATCCATAAGGAACTTAAATAAATTTACAAGAAAAAACACACAACCCCATTAAAAAGTGGGCAAAGGACATGAACAGACACTTTTCAGAAGACATACATGAGGCCAACAAACACATGAAAAAAAGCTCAACATCATGATCAGTAGAGAAATGCAAATCAAAACCACAGTGAGATAGCATCTCACACCAGTCAGAATGGCTATTATTTAAAAGTCAAAAAATAACACAGGCTGCTGAGGTTGCAGAGAAAAAGGAACACATACACCATTGGTGAGAGTGTAAGTTAGTTCAACCATTGTGGAAAACAGTGTCGCAATTCCTCAAAGACCTAAAAACAGAAATATCATTCGACCCAGCAATCCCATTACTGGTTATACACCCAAAGGAATATAAATCGTTCTATCATAAAGACACATGCACACTTACGTTCATTGCAGTACTATTGCAGCTATTCACAGCTATTCACTATTGCAGCTATTCACAATAGCAAAGACATGAAATCAACCTCAATGCCCATCAATAGTAGACTGGATAAAGGAAATGTGGTACATATATACCGTGGAATATTATGCAACTATAAAAAATGAGATCATGGCCTTTGCAGCAACATGGATGGAGCTGGGGGCCATTATCCTTAGCAAACTAATGCAGAAACAGAAAACCAAACACCACGTGTTTTCACTTACAAGTGGGAACTAAATAATGAGAACACATGGACACATTGAGGGGAACAATACACACTGAGGCCTATCAGAGGGCGGAGGGTGGGAGTAGGGAGAGGATCAGGAAAAATAACTAAGAGGTAGTAGGTTTAATACCTGGTGACAAAATAATCTGTACAAGAAGCCCCATGACACAAGTTTACCTATATAACAAACCTGCACATGTATCCCTGAACTTAAAATAAAAGTTAAAAATAAATATACAGTAGTTGAGATTTTATTTTAAATCTATTTTATATGCTCTTTTCTAGCCTGTAATGTGAAATCATATTCAGTTGCCATATCAGAATATAAATATCCTTCTCGTAATTATACTAGACTTATCATAATTATTACCTAATTGCCTCATTATTATATTTAGGCTTCTTTGTGTTTTTTCAAGAATAAATAGTACAATGTTTAACAATTCTGGGCACAAACCTTTTTTTTTTCCTGAATTTTGGGTTATTTCTTTGCAATATATTCCCAGAAACAACATTTCTGCATTCCAGAAACAAACATTTTAAGGTACCTGGTGAATATTGACAAATTGCTTGTATTGCCCAAATATTGCCAAAATATTTGTAGCTGTTTATATTCTTACTAGCAATATATATAAATACCCATTTCACTACATGTTTGTCAGCAATAAGAATTCTCATTTAAAAACAATGAAAAGCAAAATTAAATCTTTATACAGTCTTACATTAAACTGCATTTCTGAATGGCCATGAAGCTGCATGTTTTAAAGTATTTATTAAATGCTGTTTCCCCTCCATGACTTTTTTATTGATTGTTCCTTTATCCCTTGCATATTGCTTTCTTAAATAGAATAACATCTTGCCTATTCCATTTAGAGTGACCAACTTTTTCAGTTTGTTTATTTTTATTCTTAGCTTATTGGAGGTTTAAATTATGATGAAGTAAGAACTGTAATTTCTTTCATGATGTTTAAACTTAGGGCTTCCTTCTATGCTTATTTCTTATCCTGCAGAAAACTGATAAATGTTCACTCATTTTATCTAGTTTTTCTATAGTTAATTTTGTTTTTAGCTACTCAATCCATCTTACACTTATTTTTGGTTACAGTCCTCTGTGAAGATTTAAATGGATTTATTTCCAAATAGCTAACCAGTTGTATCCAAGGCATTTGTTGAAAGATCCTTCTCTACCTCATTGATTCCTAGGCAGTCTCTCCTACATCGAATACCAATAAACAGAGATGAATTGAACTGTGGGGGTCAATTCTCTAACTGTTCCTTTGATAGATGAGAAAGCTGACAGCTAGAGTGTTAAGTGACCTGCCTGTCACTCAGCTGGTCAGCACAAAGGAGGGCCCCACCAAGCTTGTGTGCCCGCAGCTCTTTCCTTGGCCTTGCTCTCTTGGCCTCTCCACCTGATCTCCTCTTCCTCTCCCAGAGGCTGCACAACGTTACCCTGCATTACAGACCAGCCTGTCCAGCTGCTGGTTAAAGACCCGCAGGGAGGATGGAAGCTGCGTCTGAGAGCTCCTGCAAGTTCATTTGTGCCAACGTATTCCCAGGTGGGAATGAGGGGAGCCAGGTGGATGCCAAGCCCACTTCCCGGGCCTTACGTTTCCCATTCAAACACGGGAGACGTGCTCTTGATACACATAAGGGCATTGATAGTTTACAGATCTACCTATAGGGCAGTTTCTGCAGGAGGAACAAAAGCAGAGAGGGGGAGCAGCCGTTTAGATTCTTCTAAAGGGATACATTACCTGTTACAGATTAGGGAATGGAAGGCCTATGATGGTAGGGAATTGTAATTATCTTCTTAACCCATTTATGCTGGAGAGTGTCATTTTTTGAATTTTTGCATGAGTGAAAAATCAGACCTTGGTGATGACCTTGAGCAGGAGGATATAAATAATTCCCACATGCTTAGCGTTCCAATAATGGAACACTAAGTTCCATAAGTGGGTTAATGGTTATAACTCGAGTGCCAGAACAGGAACGTGTGCAGCAGTAGAGAGTGTAACGAGGCCTCTAGAGGCCCCGAGACCACCTTCCTTTGACAAAACTACAGCCTCTGACATGGGGTCGTGGGTGGCAGTCAGTGACTCGTTTCTTGCAGTGGTAATAGGAGAGTCCTCTCTCCAACCCAGACATTTGCTTGATTCATGGTTATTTTGGGTAAAAGTAAATAAAAGTTTCATGTTGCGCATTCCCAAACTTTGGGGAATTCCTTCATAAACTAGATGAATTCTGTGTGTCTTGAATTCTGCTTTTGCTTTTAGGTTATGAGCTCCTTCAGGGTCAAATATATTATAAATGCATTAGAAAAAATTGTGAACAATTATAAATGAATAAATAGAAAATAATTATAAAATCTGAAAAGGAAGATTCAGCAATTTTGCTTCTTCTAGAATTCTTTGAAAATACAATTGGACAGGCACGGAAGCTCACGCCTATAGTCCCAGCACTCTGTAAGGCCAAGGCGGGAGGGTCTCTTGAGCCCAGGAGTTGGAGATCGGTCTCGGCAACACGGTGAAACCCTGTCTCTACAAAAAATACAAAAATTAGCTGGTCATGGTGGTGCACATCTGTGGTCCCAGTCACTCAGAAGGCTGAGGTGGGAGGATCACCTGAGCCTGGGAGGTTGAGGCTGCAGTGAGCCAAGATCACGCCACTGCATTCCAGCCTGGGTGACACAGTGAGACTCTGTCTCAAAAATAAAGAAAATACAATTAAGTCAGAACAGAACGACTTAGGAGGGTCAGGAAAAACAATGAGGAAGTGTGTTTAGTGACACAAAGATGCTTACAATACAGAGTCTACAAAAATGTATATGAGTCTGGGCGCTGTGGCTCACATCTGTAATCCCAGCACTTTGAGAGGCCAAGGCAGGCAGATCATGAGGTCAGGAGATCGAGACCATCCTGGCCAATACGGTGAAACCCCGTCTTTACTAAAAGTACAAAAATTAGCTGGGCATGGTGGTGGGCACCTGTAATCCCAGCTACTCAGGAGGCTGAGGCAGGAGAATCTCTTGAACCCGGGAGGTGGAGGTTGCAGTGAGCCAAGATTGAGCCACTGCACTCCAGCCTGGGTAACAGAGCTAGACTCCAACTCAAAAAAAAAGAAAAAAAAAATGTATATGATATGATCCAACTTTTTTTAATTTTTTTTTTTTAAGACGGAGTCTTGCGCTGTTGCCCAGGCTGGAGTGCAGTGGCGCGATCTCTGCTCACTGCAAGCTCCGCCTCCAGGTTCACGCCATTCTCCTGCCTCAGCCTCCCGAGTAGCTGGGACTACAGGCACCCGCCACCATGCCCGGCTAATTTTTTGTATTTTTAGTAGAGACAGGGTTTCACGGTGTTAGCCAGTATGGTCTCGATCTCCTGACCTCTTGCTCCCCCTACCTCAGCCTCCCAAAGTGCTGGGATTACAGGCGTGAGCCACCGCGCCCAGCCAATATGATCCAACTTTTAAAAGGCAAAAAAAAAATGTATCTCTCTATTTAAATTTTAAAAATTACAAATATTTTATTTGTAATATAAATAAATATATTGCACCCCCCCAAGATTGAAATTCATGTTTCCTTCTATGTTTTTATTCTTTTACTGTATTATTTAACATATGTATTCACAAACAATGTGCAATTTATAATGTTTGAATCCTTTCGTGAGCTCCTTTCTACATTCAACACTGCAATTTTGAAATGTTACATATCTAGTTTTAGTTATTTTAATTGCAAAGAGTATTGCTTTGGATGACTACCCCAAAATTAATCTATTCCCGTACTGGCGGACATTCACGTTACTCCCAATTTGTTTTCAGTGCTACAGACAATGCAGCAATGAACATTGGACTTGGAACTGCTGCCTCATTCTGACATGCACACCTCTGATTTTACTATATATTAACAAATTGCTTTTTAAAATGGTTGGACAATTCACACTTCAGGTGGATGTTTGGGGTTAGTGAGATAATAGGAAATACTCATTTTCTTCTTTATGCTTCTCTGTATTTTCTAATTATTCTATCAAAAGTATTAACCACTTGGTCAATATATTTAACTTTTTTTTAAAAAAAGAAAAACTTTTCTACTGCATTTTTTAAGATCACATGAGTATGTTAACATATGTCACTTGATATTGAAAAAGCTCTGTGACTTACTAGTGGACCCATTGTACAGCTAAGAAAATAGAGGTTCAGGGAACTCATGACTTATTTTCTTTGGTCACTAACCTGCTCAGGTCCCTACCTTCTCTGATCCTCAGCTTCTTCCTGTCATTCACATCAGCCTAACTGATAACACTATTGAGGGCATAAAGTAAGATGAACAATTAGAAATACTAAAAAATATTAAGTGATTCACATACATATATATGTTTAGAGGCAACTCGTTCAGTGAATATTTATAAAGCCTCTACCGCGTGGCCCTGGTGATCTTTTCTCACGGCCATGTTCTTTATGTCCTTTCACTCCTCTGCTTACAGTAAGAAATAACTAAGTATTGGGAAATCGAGGAGAAAATGCCTTCTTACAAACCCTCCAGCTTCCATTCCACTCAGTCCTTCTCATGGAAAGCAGCATGGGTTAGCAAATCCTTAGATTTACTGAGGCTACTTACAACTTCTGTTAATCCTTGGTTCTAAGCTTTAACATTCATTTAATTCTCAAAGATCTGTAAATACCGACTCAATTTAGAGAACAAACATGGATTCAATACTAAAAGCCAGTGTGTTTGGGTTTCACATCATTGTCTTCAAAGGACTTCCTGGTTTCCAAGAAAGCAAATCCTGGCAAGGCTGGAGAGCTCCAGAAATCCAGTGCCTGGGCTCACAAAAGCCAGCCCTGACTTCGCGAAGAAAAAGCCTCAAACTGCAGAACACACCCGGCAAGCTGTTCTTATCGTTCCGAGGCCATTGCAGAGCCAGATACGGTTACACAGCCCTTCTGAAGCAAAGATACACTAAGTCTAGACAGGCCCTGGTTCCCTGTGATAAACTCCAGATCATCACCACCACAGGGCCCTGCTCCCAGCTACTTCATCTTTCCCTGTAATACCTCACACATCCAGTTCTCCTTCATTAGCTCTATGATAATGGCTTGACGTAGGTCCAAAGAGCAAACAAACTTGGATTTGAAAGTCCGAGACCCCTCTGCAAAATACCATTGCTTCTTTCGCTTCAGAAAAGATTTTGGGAAGTGAATGAAACATATCCAGCTGTAGTTCTTCTGATGTTAGAGTTACCATATGACCCAGAAACTCTACTCCTAGGAATCTACTCAGGAGAAATGAAAACACACATCCACACAAAATCTTGTACACCCACGTTCACGGCAGTGTTGCTCTCGATAGCCAAAGGCCGAAACAGCCCCAGTGTTCATCAACTGATGCGTGGATAAATACAATACAGTACATCCATAAAATGGAATATTCTCCAGCCACAAGAAAGAATGAATTAATTACTGATACATGCTACAACATGAATGAACCTCAAAAACATGTTATATGAAAGAAACCCGTCACAAAACACCACATATGGTACGATTCGGTTTATATGAAAGGTTCGGACTAGGCCAATGCGTGGCGACAGAAAGTGAACTTGTGGTTGTCTAGGGCTGGAGGGGGCAGGATGGGGGAGTGACTGCTGATATGTACGGTTTCTCTCTGAGGTGCTAAAAATGCTCTCAAAGTAGATGGTGGTGATGGTCGCACAACCATGAATATACAAAAAGCCATTGCACTGCACACTTGCAATGGGTGAATTTTATGGTATATAAATTATATCTCAATAAAGCTGTATGTAAAAACAAAGAAAAAAACACTGGCCCCACAGAAGACAAAACATAAGCAGAGTCAGCCTTCAGTCCACACAGCCATGTCAACACATAGTGGGACATGCTGTTTAGATGAAGGAAATGAGCTGCAGAAAGGAGTCAGGGAGTTTCAGCCTGCAGGAAAAAGCCACTCCACCCTCACCGAGGCAGAGCAAGGTGTCCAGGCGAGGCCGGTTGGCAGGATGTTACTGCCCACCACAGCACTTGCAGGAAGTAAAACAGATCCCCCTCAACTGAAATGATCTCGGAGACTGGTCCTTAAGTAGGACTGGCCCTTACCCTGGATCCTGAGTATAGGCAATGGGCAAAGCTGGAAGGATACGAAAACCTGGCTAACACACTAAGTTTCCCAGGTAAGAGGAAATCAACCCCAGGCACGCATGGTGACGGCAGCGATCGCCACCATCTAGAAGAATTAGGCTTTGTGCCTAAGATCGGGGGAAAGTCTTCGGTAGATCAAATATTTTGTTCTCCTTCCTGTGAGGCTGCTTCGAAAAGCTGAGATTAAACACTCTGCTGATGTTCCTCACCACCAGCGCTGCTCTCTGCCGTGTGTCATGGATGAACACATTTGCTGTGTTCACATGAAATGTGGGGAGAAGTTTCAGGGCTGAAATACGTGACAGACATGACACTCGTGCTATGAAACCAGCTTCCTCTGATAGCCACAGAGCGGAGCTGACACGTCCTCCCTGAAGCAGGCTCGGGAGGCAGAGACGGCGTCTGATGGCTCCCCCGGTCCCTGCAGCCTGTACACAGTCGACACTGACAAAGAGCGTTCCCGAAAGAAATCTGGTGGATTGCCAAAAGCTTCATTAATTAATGAAATCAGTGGGGAGATAAATAATTGAAGGGAAAGAAATGGGTTCATCAGTTTGGCAACACTGAAATTTTCATGCATTCTGCCTAGGAGACGAATAAGCCCACAAGACAGGCATCAAGAATGGATGTGCCTTTTCTCCAGTTTTAGGTCTGGGAGAGTTTCCACTTTCCCAAAAGTCAGCCTTTGGCATCACGTTGGAGACGCCTGTTGCGAGCTCCCTGCAGACCAGCCACCTTAGCCAGTGGGCGTGGAGGCAGCGGTCTTCACTTTTCCTCTAAGTCCTTACTAAGAATTTTCCTGTGCCCTAAATGAGATGTTGGAGATGGGGGAAAAGTGGCAATGAAAACAGCACTTGTTTCTAACATGAACTTTGGATCAGGATAAAAGTAGTAAACTTAAAATTAGATGAATGCTAAAATATTCCAAATATCCATCACCCGGTGAATAAAGAAGCAAGAGATGGTACAGCCACAGGACGGAAGACCACTAACAAGAAGGAACCAGTCCCGGCTCCATGCATGCCATGGGTGGACCTCAAGCATATTATGCTAAATGAACAGAGCCAGACACAGAACAATACATAGTGAATTATCCCACTCATAGGCAATACCTATCAAAGGCCAAATTACAGACACAGAAACTGGATCACTGATTGTCTGAGCTACAGACACATGTGAGGATGGATCCTGTGGGCATGAGGAGACTTTTGGGATGAGAGAGGCGTTCTAAGCTGGATTTTGGTGATGGTTACACAACGCCAAATTTACCAAAACTCATTGAACTATACACTTAAAATGGGTGAATTTATGGTATGTAAATTATATCTCAGTAATACCATTAAAAAATTAAATGAAGACAGAAGTTTTTAAAACTGCTGAAATCCAACATCAAAAAAATGATCAAAGGGTTCTTGAAATATGACAAGTCAATTTAAATTAATTTTCTTCATGGAAATTAAAAAGGAATGTGGACAAGAAGGAGAAAGAGATGTGAAATAGAAAAAAAAAGGAAAGACAGCGTTAGTCCCACCTTCTATTTCATATGGAAGTGAATACAAGCTTATTCTGTTGTTCCATTAGCTATGAACCCACCTGGTCCCAATCCCCAGGTCACCATCATATACACAAGGATGTGGTGACGCAGTCTGTCAAATGTTTACTTGACAGGATCACCCTTGCTCTGGCACTTTCTCAACTGACTCACCCAGTAACGGTACCGATGAAATAAGTGAGGTTAACTCAACATGATTTAGTTTTGGCGCACACATCCTGGCTCCGTGGGATCATTTATTACTTCCTACGTTAAAACACTTGGAAGGAAAAAACTCCTGCGTACCAGAATGAAAGTTCTAGTATTTACACTTCTCAACTTTTAAAAACAAGGAATTTTACTTATCTCTAGTCTTATAATACTTTTTTTCCTCCATGAGACCTCAAAGACTGAGAGTGGCAGTTCAGAGATGAAAACTCTACGTCCATTGTCTTCCCTAAAAAGTGACTTCCCTTGGCTGCAATAACGGAAGTAACTCAAAATGACTGCACTCCCATCTTCAGGCTGTTCTATCCTTTCCCATTTGAAAACAAATTTCCTGCAAACGGGTTGGCAGATTCTCCAAATACCTGAGAGTATCCAACAACCATTTTTAGACTTTTGTTTTGTACAAAGTTATCTTCTCTGGATCTATAAACTTTTCCACCTCTTGGTGGAAATTTTCAAATGTATATTTATGTTCATGTCTTGAATCATAAGACAAGCAAAATACAGAAAGAAAAAACACAACTAAAATTGACACAAGAGAGCAATAACCTCTCACAGTCCTAGAAAACAGGAGAGCTCTCTTATCTGGGGCAACTTCAGCTTTGGACTTCACCACCTATATATGTTGGGAGATGGGTCTTATTTCTCCTCCCCATCCCACTCCCCCCAAAAAACACAGAAACACCATCCACAGAGAGTCATTACTCAAGCTAGGTTGTAGCAAGACTTGGTTGAAAGTTTAATCACATGGCTAGATGTGAAAGACTTGGGGACTATTTTACCACAAGCATTTAATTTTTTTTTTTTTTTTTTTTTTTTTGGAGAATGAGTCTCACTCTACCGCCCAGGCTGGAGCGCAGTGGCACAATCTAGGCTCACTGCAACCCCCACCTCCCAGGTTCAAGAGATTCTCATGCCTCAGCCTCCCAAGTAGCTGGGATTACAGGCGCCTGCCACCAGGCCCAGCTAATTTTTTGTATTTTTAGTAGAGACAGGGTTTCACCATACAGGCAAGGCTGGTATCAAACTCCTGACCTCAAGTGATCCTCCCGCCTCAGCCTCCCAAAGTGCTGGGATTACAGGTGTGAGCCACGGTACCCGGCCTTAAATTCTTTTCAATTGACAAATAAAAATTGTACATATTTATGGTGTACAACATAATGTTATGATATATGTTTACACTGTGAAATGATTAAATGAAGCTCGCTAACGTATTGATCACTTCCCATACTTATTTTTCTTATGATAAGAAAGTTTAAAATCTATTCTTTTAGTAATGTTTAAATACACATTATTCTTAGTTATGGTCACAATGCCATGTAACAGACCTCTGCACCCCTGAAGCTTTAACAGCACCAATCATCCTTTCTATACTGAGATAGTCCTAATATGACCTTGGCTGTCCGCAGCGCGTATGCTTTGAGTTGCTGGTGATCACGGACTTTTGTAGAGCCACCCGGTCTTTTGCAGGGCGGTCTGGAGTTGGTTGCGTCTAGAGTTAGTGAGTTTTCACACATGTGCCACACTGCCAGCACGTGTGAAAACTCACTAACTCTATACTCAATGCAGGAAAGGCTACAGCATTTGCCAGGCCTGGTCAAAATGAGAATGTGGGGTTCCTTTTTCAAAAACTATCAAGAATTTCAACAAGGGAGAGCAGAGCCTTACCCCAACTGTGGGGTCCCAGGTCACCGCACAGTTCACATGCCCAGGAGGACTCTCTGGCTGAGTGGCACCTTGAGCTTACCAACAGGGCAACTCCTCGAATGTGACCAACTCAGGAAGAGAGTTAAGAACTGCCGAAAGAAAATGAAAGTCTTCCGGACAGGGGTCCACTTTTTACAATGTCAGCACCTAGCTCGATGGTATCTATGTGCACGCTGCACCCCCAGGGCCGAGTCGTAAGTTCACCATTGAGTCACACCCTGGTTCTCGCTTCTCTTCTCAGACCCATCCAGGAGTTGCACTGGAGGAAACTTCCATTCGCCTGGCGCTATATGTGTTTGGGGCTGGGGAGTCTCTGGAAGTGAACTGCGTGCCACTATAACGAGCCAAGAACAGCATGTGGGGACAGGGCTTTAACAAAAGCACAGTGGGATCCAGCAGCCTCTCACTGCTTCAGGCTTCAGTGAACTGCTAGGATAACGGAGGGGCCATTACTCCCACTGCACATGGGAGTGTCCTCTTCCTCTTAGCCCTTTCCATAGGCGATGCCTTTCATTCCTGCAGACAGCGTTTATGAAAGAACCAGCCTGGGGAATGAACACTGACCAGTCCCAAGGAGCTTGTCAAACTGCAGGAAAGCAAGATAAGAAATTCAAGTTGTAGAGTCCAAGACTAACTGCTATTCTCCTGGAATGTGCAGTGTGGTTTGAAAATAAAAAGCCAGGCCTGGCTGACACCTGTAATCTCAGCACTTTGGGAGGCTGAGGCAGGCAGATCACTTGAGGTCAGATGTTTGAGTTCAGCCTGGCCAACATGGTGAAACCCCAACTCTACTAAAAATTAACCAGGTGTGGTGGCACACACCTGTAGTCCTAGCTACTCAGGAGGCTGAGGCAGGCAGGAGAACCACTTGAACCTGGGAGGCGGAGGTTGCAGTGAGCCAAGATTGCGCCACCGCACTCCAGCCTGGGCCACAAAAGGAGACTACATCTCAAAAAAAAAAAAAAACAGGATTCAGCCTGGGCAACATGGCAAAACTCCCTCTCTACACAAAATACAAACATTAGCTGGGTGTGGTGGTGTGCACCCATAGTCCCAGCTACTTGGGGAGGGCTGAGGCAGGTGGCTCACTTGAGCCAGGGAGGTCAAGGTTGAAGTGAGCTGTGTTTGAGCCACTGCATTCCGGCCTGGGTGACAAAGTGAGAGCCTGTCTCAAAAAAAAGAAAAAATAAATAAACGTCAGGGTTAGGACACCTGATTTCACCAGGCAGGGCCATGAGGAGGTCAGGAAATCTCCTTAGAGGAGTGCACACTGAACCACGTCTTCGCCTTCTAGAATTTCCTGAGCAGGGCTCACTCTGGTGCTCCGAGCTCGTGTATTCCGTTCCACCTGCCTGATGCCCTTCCCTCCCCCTTTTCTCCCACTGTTGACTTGCCAAACATGTGTTTATCCTTCCAAACCCTGCTTAAGCCAGCTCCTTCTCCTCCCTGCCTCCCGCTGAACAGTCAGGTGCATCTTTCCCTGTTTCTCATGGCCCCTTCTCTATTGGCCATGAAGCTCACTGTCACAGAATGTGGCCACTTACTCACTGCACGAGTCCATGAGACAAACAACAGAAAAGACCCGGCACAGTCCTGGGCCACATGACGTTGACAAGTGCTATTTCCCTTCGTGTGTATATCTGCCATCCCACGAAGCAGGCTTCCTCAGGAGCTGAGTGTCTTTCACCATCATATCCACAGTTCCCAGCACAGACCTGGCATGAGAGGTGGTTAATAAATATCCATAGAATGAATGAACTGAATGGTCAGTCACATTCACCACACTGCTCCAGGGAAACGCCCGGCTCACGGCTGACTCATGATGGGACCTGTCAGAGGGATGTAGCTGCTACCCTGAGACCGGGTAAGGCATCATCATTAACAAAGCCAACGGAGGGATATTTTACCTTCCACAAATCCAGCTAATCATGTAGTGTTTGTAAGCTACATGTGACATGGGACAAGTCAGTAATTGAGCTCTACCTCTTTTCTAGGAATACATGTTTGTAAGGGGGTTTCCTCCACCTGGTTTTGCCCTCTTTATTCCTTTTCTCTTTCTTTATGAGTGGACCTTCGGCTTCTGACTGCATTTTCCTAGCACAGAGCTGTGAATGCTGCATATCCAAAGAGGCTGGAGAGTGAACAGGCATTGACCTTCACACCTGGGTAGGGGCTCCTGGGCCAGAGACCCAGTTTGCCTGTATGAGCTGTGCAGCCCTGGGAAGACTGCTGACCCCCAGGCTCCCCATCTGTGAAATGCAGATAAGAAGAGTTCCTAGTCGAGGGCTGGTGGTGAGGATGATCTGTAGACCTTTGCCTGGTACATCATCTTAAATGTCGCTGTGGTCATCATTATCATCACTGCGCCATCACCACGGTCTGCGTCCTGGCTCTGGGTTTCTTTTTTTTCAAAGTCACCCTCTTCTTGCTAGCCACCCTCCTTCTATCCTGAGGTTCCAGTCCTCTCAGCCCATAATCATTTATAGAACTTAAAAAAAAAATGAGCCTGAATTGGTTGGTCCAAGGTGGGGCCCAGGGAGGCCTTTTTAAAATGCTTCCTAGGTGATCCTCATGTGCAGGCAATGTTGAGAACATGGGTTAGACTCTGCTGCCAGGACCTGAAAAGCGTGACGGAGCTGCAGCCATGGTGGCCAGCTGCCGCGTCTGTCCCTGCCACACAGGGGCTACTTCCCACTGCTGTGTGTGAGCTCCCCAAACCCCAAACTCTTCCACAGCTGGCTCTATACTAGCTCATTCCTTTTTTTTTTTCCCCTCCTCGTTATTCTCTCATAGCAAATAAAACTTGGTTTGCTTGTCCCTGGGCAAAGTCCCCAGCCTAGAGTTCCTCCTTCCACATCTTATTGTAAAAACACAGGCTTACTGGGGCTCTTAGGGGCTGAGTTCTCCCCTTCTGACCCACTGCAAGCTCTACCCCACTTCTTCCTTTGCTCAGAAGGTTTGGGTCCGATTATTCTTCAGTCCCACGGGGGAGTGAGACCCTCATAGTGAGGGGCACCCTTTGGGTAGCTTCTTGGGACTTGAACTGGCACATTTCACACACCTCTTTTGTTTTGAGTTCAAAAGATAACTCCAGTGAAAAAAACCTCTAGGAGAACATGAGGATAACGTCATAAACAGTGCTGATGACAGATGCCAGCAAGCCGTGAGAGCTGAGGTGGCCAGTCCTTGTCTGCAGGGAATGACCGAGGAAGAGAGGCCAGGAGGAGCAAAGCAAGCCCTGGGCTATTCCAGAGAAAGCGAGGGAAGGCCCACCAAGGTGAGTGACCAGAGGCAGAAGAGACAGACCCAAGCCACCCTCCATCCACCCCTCAGACCATCAGAAGAGACAGAGAAGGAAAAAGAGCAAAGGCAGACATATTCTCGGCGGCGGTGGGCGGGGTGCTTCTCACACCTGCCTGCCCCACCCCACCCCACCACCAAGATTCCCAGCCACCTTGGATGCTTAAGGAAGGTGCATTTCCCCTGATGAGGAAAGCCATATAGAAGCTGCTGAAGATCAGGCTCTCTTTAAAAAGACAAACAACAGGCTGGGCGCAGTAGTTCATGCCTGTAATCCCAGCCTGGCCAACATGGTGAAACCCTGTCTCTACTAAAAATACAAAAAATTAGCTGGGTGTGGTGGCAGGCACCTGTAATCCCAGTTACTGGGGAGGCTCAGGCAGGAGAATTGCTTGAATCCGGGAGGCAGAGGTTGCAGTGAGCCAAGATCATGCCACTGCACTCTGGCCTGGACAACAGAGCGAGACTCTCTCGAAAAACAAAAACAAACAAGAAAAAGACAACAGTTCAGCCATTGGGGAAGACAGAAGGAATGGAAAGCAGGAGATAAGTCCTAATGTGGCAAAAATTGGAACGAATATAAATAATTGAAAGAATTAGGCACCCTTAAAATATCTCTCTGGTCCTCTCCCCCCACCTCCTCTCAAACTTTAACCCTGTTATTCCTCTAGAGATGGAGTCCAAATGAGGATTTCAGTGACCCTCACAACATCTTCATTACATCAGCTGGTCTTAAGTAACTTCCAGATTTCCACATGATTTGGGGGGCCGTGATGGGAAGTTTCTGCACATTTTGAAACAATGGGAAATCTTTTCACCCTAAAAGAAAATTCAGGAAAATTTCAGGAAAGGCAAGAATATGAAATGCAAGTCCATGTAATTCTGTTACAATATTTAGTAAAATCACAGTGTGCTCAGGCATTGCTAGCTCTGTGGCTTTGGGAGGGTTAGTTAACCTCTCTGTGCCTCAGTTTCAAATTAGATTAGAGAAAATAATTGGCAACCCACAGGGCTGGGGGCAAGCTGAAATGAGATGTTATACAAAGCAGACAGCTTCTAGTAAGTGCTGCGTAACACATGTTGATTAGAAAGTACATAAATGATTACCTTATAAGGTGTAATATGATAAGTGACCATTTGGGAAGAATATGATTGGAAAGTGACCTTTTTTCCCCCTATATTTACTATCTCAGGGCGTCAAAGACACCCTCCATACAAGTTACCAAACCCTCCTGGCTTTCAGACCTGTGCCTCTTCTGCGCCTCCCCTCCCAGAGCTGCAGGATGCTCAGCCTCTCTCTGCTTCCTGCCATGCCAGCCCACCTCGTTCCTGTGGTCTAGGAAAACTCCAGCCTCCCGCCCTGTCCCACCTCACCCACTGGCCCACTCCTCTGGTCTCTGGCACTCCCTGAGAAGCGTGCACACTGGGACCAATACTCCCCACTTCCAGACCTAACGTGGGGGCTGTTCTTCTCTAGGAAGTATTTTAGGAAGCCCAGACTGGGCAGGGGTGGTGAGTTGGTCCCCCTGGTGTGCCCGTGCATCCCTGCCCTGCAAGTCTTATCCACTGCATGGGAACCCCTCGCTGAGGCTTCCGTCTTGCCCTCTGGGCAGCAGGCTCCTCAAAGGCACTTGCAGGGTCGGCTCCCTCTTTGTATTCCTGTGGGCTGAATGCACGGGCTCCCTAAGAAACGCTGAAAGGGGATTCTGGAGTTGGGTGGGGAGTTGGAATAACTGACCCCACTTCTGTTGACCTTTGAGAGCCTGAAAGCGAGAAGGGAGAAGGGAGATGGGAAGATAAAAGGGAGGGACACAGCAGTTATGGAACCCCTAGGGTCACCCAGGACTAGTTATGGGACCCCTAGAGTCCTCCAGGGCTGGGGAGCTGAAGCCTAACTTCAGGCAGGGCAGGGTGCTGGTCCTGGGAAGGAAGTAAAGGTGGCCCCTCCTGTAAGTGAGAAGCACCAGGGACGGAAAGGGAAAGAAAGGCTTGAAATACCAGCAACTGTGGGGATGGATGCTAGGTGGCAAATTAATACTAGTGAGACCTGGGTGGTGGACTAGTACCCACTGCTGGACTGGGTGGTGGATTAGTACCCACTGCTGGACTGGGTGCTGGACTAGTACCCACTGCTGGACTGGGTGCTGGATTAGTACCCACCGCTGGACTGGGTGCTGATTAGTACCCACCGCTGGACTGGGTGCTGGATTAGTACCCACTGCTGGACTGGGTGATTAGTACCCACTGCTGGACTGGGCGCTGGATTAGTACCCACTGCTGGACTGGGTGCTGATTAGTACCCATCGCTGGACTGGGTGCTGGATTAGTACCCACTGCCGGACTGGGTGCTGATTAGTACCCACCGCTGGACTGGGTGCTGGATTAGTACCCACTGCCGGACTGGGTGCTGATTAGTACCCACTGCTGGACTGGGTGCTGGATTAGTACCCACTGCTGGACTGGGTGCTGATTAGTACCCACTGCTGGACTGGGTGCTGGATTAGTACCCACTGCTGGACTGGGTGCTGATTAGTACCCACCACTGGACTGGGTGCTGGATTAGTACCCACTGCTGGACTGGGTGCTGATTAGTACCCACCACTGGACTGGGTGCTGGATTAGTACCCACCACTGGACTGGGTGCTGATTAGTACCCACCGCTGGACTGGGTGCTGGATTAGTACCCACTGCTGGACTGGGTGCTGGATTAGTACCCACTGCTGGACTGCAGGGGTGCAGCACTCACTGTGAAGGTCAAGGAAACAGTAATGAAATCCCCAGGTGGGAGCAGGTTTGTGAGTGCCTCTCTCAATTTGTTCTTGAGATATGTTAATCTGTTCACTCCAGGGAGGTTTGGAAAAGGAGGCTCCCTTAGCTGGTGGGTGGGGAGGGGAATGAGGAGGGCCTTTCTGCACAGATCTGGGTGTGGAAGGGGTCCTATCAGACCACCGAGCCTGGCCCAGTTCCTCACTGCACCGGGCTGCCTTGGTGCCAGCATGACCCCCATGCAGACTTATCAGGGCAGAAAGCACTAAATATTTGAATACTTTACGGCCACGTGTCTACTTTTAAGTTGGTTTACTATTATTTTTCAATTCCCATGTAAAGTATTTCTTCATTTAAATTAATGAATTGCCACTTTGGTTGGGACCCTATTAGTCCTCAGAAATGGGTTTGCTTTGATCGGATCAACCGGATTCCTGAGTGTACCTGACAGAGCCGGGAATTCCCCCTCAAGCAGTGGTTCTCAGCTGTGGGCAAGTTTGTCCCTCTAGGGGATTTTTGGCTGTCACAAGTAGGAGTGGGGTGACTACTCCTGGCATGTAACAGTTAGAGGCCAGGAACGTGGCTGAGCATCCGATTCTGCACAGGTTGGCCTCTTCCACAAAAAAGGATTAATGGGCCCAAAATCTCAACATCGAGATTGAGAAACACCTCGCCCTCAAGGAATGTCACCCTTGAGGCCCTGGCCAGGAGGCCAGCGATGAGGCAACCCTGATGACCTGACTTCTTGTGCCCATCTCTTCTCTAGGCCACAACACATATTCAGTGCTGGGTACTCTGCTCTATGCTACAAACGATGCGATTATACCTCCATGCCATCAATGAGCACCCAGAGCAGTTATGAAGAGAGGACTGTAATCATTGTCATGGAATGTAATTATGCATCTAGAAAGAGTGACTGTTTTATGAAGGGTGAATGGGGTGATGGGAGAGCGTCAGGAAAGCAGAGGCTGGAGGCAGATGCTAGAAATGGACTCACAGGCGTAGAAATGGTTCCTATGCGGGCTACCCACACAAAAGGCCGAAGAATCTGCTCACCATCCGCCTTGCAACCTGCCCTTCCCCCAGCAGAAAAGAGACAAGAAAAGAAATGAGCCCGATGACTTACTCCTGGGACGCAGGACACAGTCTGAGATGATTGCATTGATTGTCTGCTGATGGCTGCAGTATCCTGGGAAGAAGATGTGCTTGCATAGACAGATAGTTCTTTAAAATTTCATCCGCCTCGGTTAACCTCTACCCACAGAAGACTGACAGCTCACGAGGAGCCCATGGAGATGGGCAAGAGACCAAATTTCACTCCAGGATCAATTCAAGTCTCCCATTCTCATTTCAGAGTTGATCTAAGATAAGCACTGGCAGGGTCTTTGCAGATAATAATCTGCCTTTAAACTCCGTGGTGGATTTGTGGAAAGTCCACTGAAGAACAAAAAGCCTCTGACTCCATCCACCCACCGCCTTGGGAACTCTGAGAGCAGCCACCACAGGTGTCCTTGAGAGCAGCTGCTCAGTCAAGTTCAATCCTTGGTTAAACATTGGTTTTGAGAAGAGTTCATCTTTAATTTAATGTATGTACTGCATTGTCACTCAGATGGTTTTAATCACAAGGCCCTTTCCCTTCTCCCACCATCTCTGGCTAAACCATAATAAAAACAACACTCCCTGAAAACTATAGTAGCTTGTCTTATAAAGTACTGCTGTTAGTTTTTCTCCAAATTCTAAAGTACTACCCTTTCTTGCAGTAATTTTGCTGTTCTTAACAACTGGGATGAAAGGCATGCAAAGGTCTACACGGTAGAGATTTGTTCATTATTTGAAAAATATTAGCTGGGGGACGGGCGCAGTGGCTCACATCTGTAATCCTAGCACTTTGGGAGGCCACACTGGGCAGATTGCTTGAAGTCAGGAGTTCGAGACCAGCCTGGCCAACATGGAGAAACCCTGTCTCTACTAAAAATACACACGCAAAAAAATTAGTCAGGTGTGGTGGCGCACCCCTATAGTCCCAGCTACTCAGGAGGCTGAGGCAGGAGAATCGCTTGAACCCAGGAGGCAGAGGTTGCAGTGAGCCAAGACTGCGCCATCGCACTCCAGCCTGGGCAACAAGAACAAAACTCTGTCTCAAAAAAAAAAAGAAAAGACAAATATTAGCTGGGCATGTTAGTACACACCTGTAGTCCCAGCTACTTGGGAAGCTGAAGCGGGAGGATTGCTTGAGCCCAGGAATTCAAGGCCAGCTTAAGCAACAAAGTGAGACTGGCCTCTTAAAAGAAAGACCAGTCTCACTTTTAACATTTTAAACAAAACTAAAAAATAAATTTACCACACATCTGTTATGTGCCAGGCTCTGCACTGGGCATGGGAGACAGACTGTGGAATATGCCATGGCAAGGTGTGAAGGTACAGGGGAAAGCAGAGCCCAGATGATCTGGGTCAACGTCTCAGCTCTGCTCCTTCTTATGACCTAGCTGAGCTGCTTAATCTCCCTCATCTTTACTTTCTCTCTCTGTAAAATGGAGCACGATGAGAGTTTTCACACACTAGCTTTGTTATGAGGCTAAAATGAGTTAATAAATGTGAAGTCCATGTACTGGCACATAGGAGGCCCTCAGTGAAGGCAGGCTGTCATCATTCTTGCATATCCTGTAAGTCAGCCAGTCACCTCAGTGTCTCTAATGACCTCTGCATGTTACCTGGCATAAACTAGACTGAGGCATCATCTCCTACAGGAATTTCTTTTTTCTTCTATAAAAAAACAAAACGGGATACATGTGCAGAATGTGCAGGTTTGTTACATAGGTATGCGTGTGCCATGATGGTCTGCTGCACCTACTGACCCATCCTCTAAGTTCCCTCCCCTCACCCCACTCTCCAACAGGCCCTGGTGTGTGTTGTTCCCCTCTCCTTACAGGAATTTTAGTGTCTGGCTTCAAACTAACATAAAATTCAAAATGCACCTCTCGTCTTGGAGGATCCCACACAGAAATGACCATGAAGTAGTTATGATGTTTAACCTAAACAGAGCAGAGATGCCCGTTTCAACCAGAGTTATTAGGAACAGCTTCATGCTGATATCATCTGAGTTTAAAATAACCAAGAAAAAGAAGAACTTGCTAACTGTTTTCTCCCAAGGTCAGCCAAGCAGAGGAGTGTGGTTTTCCAGAGGAACTTTGTCATGTTGCCCGTATAATTTCCAGGCTGACGGTGGAACTTAAGTGGGGGAAAATAATTCTACTAAGAAGAGTTTCATGACATCAGAAAACACAGAAAGTGCTGCAACGAGGTCTCAACACTGTTCGTGTTGGGTCTCTAGAGCCTCCACTAGTTTCTGGATGCACTGCTGTTACTATTAAGAAAGCTGTAGGGGGTTGAAACCCACTTGTTTTTATCAGAGCAAGACAGAGACTTGCAGTGTATTATGGGAAATCAGCTCCAAAGGACATGAGGATATTCAGTGAACTAATGGGTATGTAATTGGACGCAGGTAGTTTTTCTTTTTTAAAATGCTATACTTTGAGTCGATGTGGGGGGAGCTGTTGTCACCTGGAAATCTATGAGTAATTCACTATGAATGGGAACCTTGAGAGATTCTCTCTCTCAGATTGTTCTTTCAGAAAGAGAATACACAAGCCTTCTCTTCCTCTGTGTCTCCTGCGTTAGAAATTCCACTCTTCCCATTTAGTTAATTAACAAATGTTTACCATCCTTATGCTCAACCAGCATGGAAGGTGCAAAAAATATATAAAATGGACAACAGTCAACAGCTAACCACTTGATCCCTCCCTGCCCAGCACAGTTTATGCTGTGTGTGAACAATTTATAAAATTGTTCAATGAAAGAAGTATCCTGTTTCATTAGCCAATAAATGCTTCTATTAGAAGTGATACCGCCAGGGCAGGCACGGTGGCTCACGCCTGCAGTCCCAGCTGCTGGGGGAGGGGGGCTGAGGCAGGAGGACTGCTTGAGCTTAGGAGTTAGAGGTTGCAGTGAGCCATGATGGCGCCACTGCCCTCCAGCCTGGGTGACAGAGCGAGACCCTGCCCACCCCCCAAAAAAATTCATACCCCCATGGTTTAGAGGCTGTCTCCACATTGTCTTCCTGATAGTTCTTAAGCTTCTTTAAGGAAAAACCAGTTTCCCATTTATTGCTATATCTATAATATACAGTGCCTGAGACATGATACTCAACACTATTTGTTGAATAAATGAAGGGATTGGGGGTGGATAGAGGACAGATGGATGTATCATGTATGTGTGAATGGATGAAGGAATGGTGACTGAAAGGTAGGACTTAGGATCAAAGGAAGAAGTAGAGCAAATTAGATCGGAGAAACAAGATAACGACAAACAATGAAACCAATGGGAAATCTTTGTGGAGCAAGAGTGTGCCAAGGAAAAGAAGACAGGTAGATGGATTGTTCCATGATAATGTTAAAACAAATTATACTCCTTTTAAGATATTTCCTCTTATTCAGTCATTAGAAGAAAATGGGTATCTGCCAGTCATGGGGTTTCCCTTGTAAACCCATTTGAAAACTATAACTATGTAAACTGTATCTTGTTTTGCTCACAGTTGCATCTGTGGGACCTGACACCTATTAAACACGTAATAAACAGCTGTTGAAGAAAGAGTTCATGCTTTAAGCTTCCTTTTTCCTACAGCCTGGCAGCCATTGCAGACCTTCCCAAGCCCATGCATGAAGCCAGGTTTCAGAGTTCCAGCGCTTCCTTTCCAAACTGATTCTCATACAAAGAATAATGAATTTGAGTTGCCCAAGCTCTAGGAAATGTTACATGATTATTATGATTATATTTCAAAATAGGAGTGATGAAAGGCATTTCTCCAAAGATTTAGAGGTCAAACACCATTCAGAAATGTGAATGTGGGCCAGGCACGGTGGCTCACGCCTGTAATCCCAGCATTCTGGGAGGCCAAGGCAGGTGCATCACCTGAGGTCAGGAGTTCGAGACCAGCCTGGCCAATACAGTGAAATTCTATCTCTAATAAAAATACAAAAAAATAAAAAATAAATTAGCTGGGCGTGGTGCCACATGCTTGTGATCCCAGCTACTCGGGAGGCTGAGGCAGGAGAATCGCTTGAACCCAGGAGGGGGAGGTTGTGGTGAACCGAGATCATGCCATTGCACTCCAGCCTGGGCGACAGAGCAAGACTTCATCTCAAAAAAAAAATAAATGTGAATGCGGCTTTGTCCCATAACCATCAGACCTCCTTTCCAGAATAAAGGAGACTGCACAAAACGTGTGACATTTACCAAACCCTCATTTGAGCATCCAATAATTTAAAACAATGGCAATGGCAGGAATTACGAAGATGACATTCCGGGTAAGTTCCTGGTTGCGTCTTCCCCAGTTTCATACCTGTTTAAAGTCTAGTGTAAGTCTGGCCTTTCGTTGTTAAGCTGAAGCTAAAAAAGTATTGGATTAGGAAGGATTCTGCCTTCTGTTCAGTCTTCTAACAGTCTTTCTTTTTCTGATTAAGAAAAACTTCTGTCCCCAATTTACATCTACTTATGCTTTCAACCAGCACAGAGTATACCTGCTCTACTTCTATACTAAAGACTGTCTTCTCCCTTCTTGGAGTTAAGAACCCTGAACCATGATCCATTTCTTACCATCCACCCTTGCTATCTAGGACACCCTCTCCTTCTTCCCTTGAACCGTCTGCCTCCTCTCCTGTAAAGCTTCAGCAGCAGGATGAAGACTCTCCGACTAGTATTCTTCTCATACTAATTGCGTCTCCTTGACTGGCTGTTGCCTCCCCCTTCCTTCCAGCTGGGTGCTCTGCTCTTATTTTCGCCACCTGTTTGGTGGATTTTAAGCTTGAGAGCACAGACTACAACTGCTGCCTTCTTCACCAACTTCACAGCAGAGCCTTGCAGACAGTGAAATCCCAATAAAATGACAACTGACTCACCCTCTGGGTGTCACCTCTGTCAGCCTCTTCCACGGGACTCTACGTTTACTTTATACTCACAGCTCCACTTACCTTCCCTAGGCCAAAGCTGCTAACTGCTTTAACCTCTACTCAGCATCTGAATATCAGACAGTGTTTTGTTTGTTTATTGGGTTTGGGTTTTTTGTTGTTTTTGTTTTGGCTGTGCTTCTGAGGAAGTCTTGCTCTTTTTCCTTTCAATTCTATTCCATTAGGCTTTTTGCTGTGAAATTTTGAATCTGGAAACTCAAGAGAACCGACATCACAGACTTTGATTTACATGCTGTCAATCTGCTTTGGAAGGTCATGTGGCAAATCTGCCCTTGAGGACCATTTTCAGGCAGGAAAAACAGTAATTTCAGCCTGGCTGCTTTTCAGAATTCTTTGCAAACATCAGATGCTCACAATCCAACCGTTTCTCTGTGTACTAACATGTGCTTTTCAAAATGAGTGTCATATTCTTTTTAGTAATACTTTTCTGTGTGTTATGCCCTTTAAATAGTTCTCGTCTTTAACTCCATGTGGCTCTGGTTTGTTTTGTGCCATGCTATTTTGCCCCATTTTCAGGTAACTTTTCTACCTGAATTACTTAGGACCTCTGGATTTATAGCAGATTTGATAAGACATAGATGATAGCATATTTAGATAAGGATCACAGCAAACAGAACCTCACTGAAACCACCCATTCTTCCTGCTTCCACATGGCAGGGTTGCTCAAGGTTTATAAGTAATGATTTTGGCTTTAGCAGCCGGAAGGTATGAGGGCTAAGTGACCTTCACACATGTTTATCTTAAATTATAGATAATTTTAAGAGTCATGAATGGGATTACTACTTATCTATTTTATAAAAGCTAATTATTTGGGATGCCCATCAGAAGAATGGTATCCCTTATCAAACGCTTCCTTAGACGTACTGAATAAAAGCATCAGTTTAGCCGGTACCTGTTAAGAGGCCCACTAGGACTATGTCTTTCTAAGAGATGTGTTATTTGATTCTAATTATAATTAACTTTGCTTATTACTAAGTAGATAATAATTTTCTCATTTCATATTTTTTCTGAATATCAGTTTTTCTCCCCATAGAGAACATTCAGAAGATGGAATCCTTCTAACGTAGAACTCAAGATGTGTGCCCTGTTCTCCCTGCCCGCCTCCCATTTCCCTAAACACACACATATACATACACACACACACACACACACACAAACACACACATTCTCCCTTCTCTCAAGATACTTTTTTTCCAACTGAGAGTCGTTGACTAATCACAGATGAGTTAATCCTTCCACAGTTTTGAAAAAGTCTAGCAACCCTCACCTTGAAGAGAGTGAATAGCGTGGCTAATCCATCTAAGAACAATGCACGAAAACGAAAAACGGAGAATCCTGCCCGGCAGTTAATTTGTTACTCATACTTGTTGAACTTAAGATTTGGAGCTAAATAAGTGCAGATGAGAGCAAAGACCCATCTTTTAAATATTTAAGCTTTTAGGCAAACCTGGGCAGGCAATATCACATTTATCAGTGCGAATTCTCCAATGCTCTCTAAAACTTTATTTCAATGATCTCACCTCCTGTAAGGAATTAATTCCCCCTTAGCTTGACCACAGGATCAATATCGTATCTTAAGAAGTGTTTAGGTTTTCTTAAAAAAGACCAGACACTGAAGACTTACATAAACATCAAAGCATTCCTTTTTTAATTCCTCGATATGGAGAAATTCATAGGCCGAAAATTAGGTAAATAGAGAGGTAATTACCAATGCCTGTTTCCTTGACAACTCCCCTCCCCCACCCCTCCTGTGATAGGGAAAAACCAAAATGAAAGTGAGGAGGGGTAGCCACAAGCCATGCTGGATTTTAGCAAACCAAAGCAAGAAGCAGAGCAGGAAGCTGCAAACTAGACACAAAATACAAATAAATCAATGTATATCGGGGCTGCATATTGTGTAGTATTTTTGTGGTTGCCATAGAAACGTCAGCGACGGAAGAACATGTTGCATGACACAAAAGAGAGCAATATGTAATAGGAACATTCCACCCCCCCCCCACCACCCCCCGCCCAGCTTCGTCTATAGCAGAGAAAATGCTTTAGCCCCGGGAGGGGGCTGGGTGGGTGGGTAAATGAAGCCAGGAACAGCAGCTTGAAATCACAGCCCAGAAAGGGACGCTCACCCGGCCCAGCACAAAGCGAGGGTCCTTTTGTACCAGCAGAGCCTCTCTTCGCCTCCCTCCAGGCGCCCCCTGCACCTTTCCCCCGCCCGCCTTGCACTCCCCCTCCCCCGGAGCCTACCCTTCCAGAGGTCCTAAGGAAATCCAGCCCAGGAAAGAAAAATATGATAGGAAGAGGAATGCAAACATCAGCCACACCCAGCGGGGAAGGTGCCTGCGAACGGCACCAGGACCACATACCTCCTTCCTGGCAGCCTTTGGCACATGGACTTAGAAACCAGAAGCTGAGATGGAGCCGGCTGGGTTCAGAAATTGCCACTAGTTTATAAGAGCTGTAAGTCAGCCAACACTGGAAAGAAAAAGCGAGACTCCACCCATGGGGTGGACCCTTCAGGAAGAAAAAAAAAAAAAAAAGTGGTCCTCAGCTGACGTCTCTCCCCACCCATGTCACTTCCTTTTAAAGCTACAAGTTAGCAGTTGCCGAGAGGGAAGAGCGAGCTGGTGTAATATGAGTCACTCCCTTCCCCTTCCAATTAGTGTAAGGCAGTGCTTCAGTTGGCTTCACGTTTGAAATCGCTTTTGAAATCTGGCTCGGGAAGCTGCCAGGATAAAAAAAAAATCAAAGCCCCCTAGAAGTGGCCTTGCTTTCTCTCCCCTTTCTCCCAAATCCTGTTGCATCCCTGCGCCCTGACGGCTCCTCCAACCTGAACCCAGACTCCGGCTCCGTCTGTGTTGCAACCTGGAAATTGTCCTCAGTTGGCTCATTTTTAATTCAGCAAGCGTAGGATCAATATGCCCACCCTCAAAACTCTCCCCTCACCTCTCCTCGGTCCGCTGTGCTGGAAGGAGATTGCGTTGCACTCAGAAGAGTCCAAATCATCTTAAACAAAATAAGCCTCAGCACTCAAGAGATTGAGATGTTATGAAGTGGGATGAAAGAAGCTTGGAGGTCGATTGATGTATTTTCTGTTTTCAAACCTTAGCACCACGGTTGATTACCACTGCACAGGCGTGCACACACATACTGTCGCATGCTCACATGCACGTGGCATTTACACAGTGTATCAGAGAGGGTCTGGGCAGACCTTTATAGTAAAACGGTGTCGTCACAATTTCAAAAAAGGGTGGGCTGTTGAAAGTCCAGAAATGCCAGGATCCAGAAAATTATTTCAATTTCAAAATACTGAGGTGTATTCCTTTCAAATGTCCACTATTACAGCCATTGTCAAAATAATATTTAACTATTTACTTGACTCCTGGGTTAACCTTGTTCTTTAGATGTTTATAATCTATAAAGGAAAAATACATGTGCTCACAAATAGCCCAAGCACATTGCAGAATTACTAACAGCTATGCAAGTGTCAAAACCAGTGTGTCATGAAGACAGAATAGAAAGTGCTTTTTTGATTGCGATGGGGGAAGGCATTGATCATTCAGGAAACAGGGTTTGGAGTGGATCCTACGGGAGGTGGCATTTTTCTTGTCTGTGATGAGAGAGGGGGAGAGTGAAGCAGAATGGGGTGGAAGAGAAAGGATATGTGAGGCAAACAAAAAAAGGATCAGAACAGAAACCCATTTGTAGCAATAACTTGTTTTAATATCCATGTGAAAATAAATTTGACCACAGAGTAATGCTTATAAAAGATTTTTATAAAAAGTTCCTTGTAGTCATCATCTCTCGAAACTTTTCGAACTATGTTTTACGACCCATGTGCTTCTAGATTTGGTGAAAACTTGAGTTTTTCAAAGTGTTTTTCAAGTAGAGTTACACTGTTTTTCACGGTTGAATTCTGAATGGTAATTTATTTCAAAACCTACAAATTGCATAAATTCCTGATAATGTTATAAGTACAGTCAGTGATTTCAGTGGAAATGATAGGAAATTTAAAATTTGGACAATTGTAACTTTTATCCTGATCTCAGTACTTTAACAACCTCATTCCATTATTACATTACAATTATTATTATACTTATTATTGCTAACACTTTGCCTGTCTAGACAATGTTGCTCAGCCTCAGTTATCTCAGATATAGCTGAGAAATATGGGAGAAAAAGTTACTATTTCTAAAAATTTAACATAGAAATTCAAAATTCATGGATTAAATCCTATGCTTTTTTTTTTGAGACAGAGTCTTGCTCTGTTGCCCAGGCTGGAGTGCAATGATACGATCTCAGCTCACTGCAACCTCCACCTCCTGTGTTCAAGCAATTCTCGTGCTGCAGCCTCCCAAATAGCTGGGATTACAGACATACACAACCACACCCAGCTGATTTTTTGTGTTTTTGGTTGAGACGAAGTTTCACCATGTTGGCCAGGCTGGTCTCTAACTCCTGACCTCAGGTGATCCGCCTCCACCTCCCAAAGTGTTGTGATTACAGGCGGGGAGTCACCACGCCCAGCCCTATGCACATTATTGAGTGCCATTTAGAGTCTATCCTTATGTGCCCTTATTTAGCTATTTCTATCTATACAAGGAATTGTGAATATTTCCAGGTCACAACGTAACAACTCAGTTCAATGAATGTTTATTGAGCATCCATGTTAGTTGCTGAAGATACAAAAACACAGATAAGACATGGAAATGGCCCCAAAGTGCTCAAAGTCTTAGAAGGGAAAGCGAAATGTAAACAGTTAAAACACAATGGAGGCAATGATTGACATTTGTACAAGGTTCAGAGGTGGTTCGAGAATGGGAAAAGGAGAGGGAGGATACATCTACATAGTTTCTTAGCTAACAGTGGACTCTGAAAGGGGTGGAGGTGGACAGTATACTCATCGGTGAGATGGTAAGAAATACATACTGGCAGTTGGAGAGAGGAGAAAAAAATTGAAAAGGAGACACAAATCATAAATTGGTAACCTAAAAAAGATATATAAGTGGTCCGTAAACAAAGAGGCAACCTTACATAAAAATACAAATCACAAAGTAAGGATGTTATTTCTTTGCCTAGTCACTTGTCCAACACTCAAAAAGCTAGAACGTGCAGTGCAGAGAATGCAATGCCATGGGTTCTCTCTTCTGCTGGTGATGGCAAATTGATACAATCTCTGGAATTCAATTAAACAAGATTTTTCATGAGCCTTTAAAATGTTCATTCCCCTTAATCCAATAATTCGACTCAGAATAATTTATACCAAGGACATAAGCAGAGATAAATTCAAAGATTTGGGAACATGTATATTCATCAGAGCCATTTATAATAGTAAAGTCTGGAAACCATCTGAGTGTTTGAAGTAGCAGGTTAGCTATGGAAATGATGTAATCTTCATATGATGAAACACTCTACAAAAAATTAAAATTCTGTGTTTGAAAGACCTAGGGAAATTCATGGTATCTTAAGTGTAAAGGGAACTAAGCTATATATAAATTATGGTCCCCTTTTCGTGATTCTATAAATATATATTACAGTGTGTGTAGTGGGTTGAATAAGTGTCCCCCAGTGTCCCCCACAAATTCATGTTCACCCAGAACCTCACAATATGAATTTGTTTAGAAACAGAGTCTTTGCAGATGTTAATCAGCTGAGATGAAGTCATTCTGGATTAGGATGGGCTATAGACCCAATACCTGGTGTCCTTATAAAAAGAGGAGAGGATGCAGAAAGACACACACATAGAATAAGGCCATGTGATGGCAGAGGTAGAGATGGGAATGATGTGTCTATGAATCAAAGATTGCTGGCAAACACCAGAAACCAGGAGAGACGCATGGAACAGACTCTCTGAGAGCCTCCAGAAGGACCCAACCCTGCTGATGCCTTAATTTTAGATTCCTGGCCTCGTGAACTGTAAGAGAATAAATTTCTGTTGTTTTAAGTCACACAGTTTGTGCTAATTTGTGATGGCAGCTCTGGGAAACTTAATGCAGTGTGTTAAAAGATCATGAAACTGTTAATAATCATTACTTCTGGAGAGTGAGACTGAGGATGATTTTTATTTGCTTCTTTATATGTGATTGCACTTTGGAGAACTTTCTACAATGGATGAACACGTGTGACTTTTACAGTAAGAAGATTAGGACTAAAAACCAAATAACCCAGGTTTCTGAAACTGTTTCTGCAATTTAGAACAGACATAAAAAATAATCAGTGATGCTTACGACACGGTGAGTCCTGAGGAGTAACATATTCTCAAAGCCCAGTGAGAGGTAGAATTCTGCATATCTCAGAAACTTCTTTAAACCTAAGTTTTGGTACTTAAAATGATGGCTATCACTTATCTGAAATGTGAACTTACACACTATGTATTAACTGTTGTGCTAGATAGTGGAGTCACTGATGGCATTGTTACAAATTGCCCATTCTGTTAGCACAATGTTATTACACATTAACAATATTTTTGCTTTATTTCCACTTGCCTCGTGTTGTGAACATTGATACAACATCCACACAAACCTATACACTGAGTTTAAAAATGTTCTCAAGTTATACAATATGAAGATATAGATTTGCAACTATGATGACCTCATTATGTGCTACACTGGAAATTGTGGCTGCTTAGAAGAGACAAAGGAAAATTGTAAATGCTAAAGTTAATTTGATATTTGGGGTCTATAATCTTATATTTAATAGTTATATATGTCGATTAAAACCCAATCAAGTTTTTAAAATGTCATATGTTTTTATGACCAACAAACTCTTAGGCTCTCGTTATTATTACAATCATTTCAAGTACGATCAAAGAGGTGTAACATTAATATCATTGGGGAAAGTGCAGAGGAACTAAGAAAAATTTCCTCCTTTGCCAACAATGGTTATGACCTAAGTTATTCCTATAAGATGGATGTATTTACAGAACCTTCGGTTCTATTGATTAGCTCTCAATGAATCTTAACACTGAATTTTATGCTAAAAATTGTTCTTGATATTTACTTGGCTTTTTTCTCTTATTGCCATCTTCAGGTCAATTCAGCCCGCCTGAGATGGCCCCAGAAAGCCACCCACTACCCTGTCCTGAATTCAGGCAATGAGCAACTTGAAATCATACGATGCAGAAGCAAATCTACCACAACAGAAGGAACTGAATTCAAATCAATTAACGCATAACTGATTGGCAACAAATTGAAAAAGATACCAGTTTCACAACCTGATTTTAAAAGACAAGGTAATACGATGCCAATACTGAAACCTAGCACTTGTATTCTTCATAGCCAAGTGACAATAGAGCACATTAGTTCAAGTGGTATGTAACTTGGGATGATTTTTACTGTCATTGCATGGTATGTGATTTTTTTTTTTTTTTTTTTTTTTGAGACGGAGTCTCGCTGTCGCCCAGGCTGGAGTGCAGTGGTGGGATCTCGGCTCACTGCAAGCTCTGCCTCCTGGGTTCACGCCATTCTCCTGCCTCAGCCTCCCGAGTAGCTGGGACTACAGGTGCCCGCCATGATGCCCGGCTAATTTTTTGTATTTTTAGTAGAGACGGGGTTTCACCGTGTTAGCCAGGATAGTCTCGATCTCCTGACCTCGTGATCCGCCCTCCTCGGCCTCCCAAAGTGCTGGGATTACAGGCGTGAGCCACCGCACGCGGCCTATGTGATTTTTTTAAGAACAATTTTCGTAAGCATGCATTACTTTTACAAACAGAAAACTAAAGCTATATTTGTACCAGCCTGGGCAACATGGCAAAACCCTGTCTTTACAGAAAACACAAAAATTAGCCAACCATGGTGGTGCACACCTGTAGTCCCAGCTACTTGGGGGACCGAGGCAGGAGGATACCTGAGCCCTGGAGGTCGGGGCTGCAGTGAGCTGTGTTCATGCCACAGCACTCCAGCCTAGGTGACAAAGTAAGACCCTGTTTCAAAAAAAGAAAAAGCTATATTTATTTTCTAAAATAAGTATTTATTGTTATCCATTGTTGACATAATGGTTTTCTTTATTTGGTAGTTGTTATAGCTTACAGCATGACGGCACCTTGGAGGGTGGCCTAATTGGAGTGCGATCCTGAGCCAGCAGCATCAGTATCACCTAGGAACTTGTTGGAAATGCAGAGTCTCAGGCCCCACCCCAGGTCTGATGAATACATACTGCATTTTAACAACATCCCCAGAAGATTCACTAAAGTTTGAGAAGTACTCGTGTCAATCCAAATCCCTCATTTAACAGAGGAGGGATCAGAGCCAGGGAGGCTGGGTTTGCCTGTCCAGGGTCACACAAGTAACAGGAAGCAGCGCTGAACCAGACTCTGTGTTTAATGATTCTCACCACAGAATTCTTTCCGCTGTATTTCCTAGGATTTCAGATCCAAAGGCAAGGCTGAAACAAAATTCTATTAACATGAAAGAGTAAAAAGAGGATTTCTACTTAAACTCATGATCATTCTACGAAGTGTCATTGAAAGTCCATCTGTAGTACATGCGTTTTGAGTTTATATAGAGAGAGTCAGTTTTACACCCAAAAAATAGCACTGAAATTAGGCAACTATCAGACAAAAGTTGGCAGAAGGTATAGGAGATCTTTTCTCCAGGATCGCTCATTTTATCTTGGTTTAAAGCCAAAGCTATGTCTAGTTCAATGAAACTTAGCTTCAAGATTGATTTGCAAGAGAGGCAGCAGAAAAGAAAAGGATCCCAGCTGGCCTCCGTGTCTCTGTTCTTGCCCCCTCCAGTCTGCTTCTCACCCACAGCCTTTGCAAAAGTCAGTTTTGCAAAACAAAAATGAGAACATGCTGCTCTCCTCTCTAATTTGGGTACCCCGAGAGTCCCCTGTATTCTTATAATAAATTTTACCATTAAGCTAGCTTTGTCATTTGCAACCAGAGTCCTAATTCTTAAGTTTTGGAGACTCACGTTCCTTATACACAAAATTCATGGGTCTAGTTGTGATGTTCAAATGAGACAGAATGTGTGAAGCACCAGAAATAATGTAGAACCTCAAAAAATGACCACTCTTTCCTCCTCCCTTCACCCCATCCATTAATATACAGGTAACTTTCAGATCTATATTTCCAGTTGGCATTTTTTCCCTAAACCTCAGACAGTTATCCAATAACCTGGTAAATATCTTCATTTATCTGTCCTAAAGGAAGCTCAAATTGAACAAGTCCAAAAACAAATCTTTTGGCCCCAACTTGGCCAGTTCTCTGAAGTCCAATTTCCCAACTTTCTAGTTCCACACTGTGGTGCAACTGATGACTTTGAAGTTATCTTCTATTCTTCCCTGTTCCTCTTGCTTCTTTTCCCCCCACCAACCCCTAAAGCATCCTATTAATTCTCTTCCCTCACAGCCCTCAAAGCATCCTGTTAATTCTCTTCTCAAAGATATTTCTCCACAGTCCTCTCCTCTCACCACCACTGCTCCTGGGTTAGTACAGGGCTCCTCTACTCTTGAATGACTTCAAAGAAACCTCTTCTTCTACTTTTTATTTCAGGAGAAAAGTCAAATTATTTAGAATGACATGCAAGACGTTTCATGATCTGGCTCTCTCTCTCTCTCTCTCTCTAGTTTCATCTCTTATCTCTTTCCATACTGTCTGAGTCCGTTTTTCACTGCTATAACCGGTTACTACAGACTGGATCATTTATAAAGAACAGGAGTTTACTTGGCTCACAGTTCTGGAGACTGCGAAGTCCAAGAGCATGGCATTGCATCTGGGAGAGTAAACCCATGGCAAAGGTATCACATTGTAAGGAAGCATGCGCGAGAGACAGAGAGAAAATGAGGACCAAACTTATCCTTTTATCAGTATCCCACTCCCGTGATAGCAAACCCACTCCCTCAAAACAGCATTAATCCATTTGTGAGACCATAGCCCTCATGACCTAATCACCTCTTCAAGGTCCCACCTTCCAGTTGTGTTACATGCCAGTTAAATGTCAACATGAATTTTGGTGGGAATGTTCACATCACAGCACATACTTTTCCAAGGACCACCCTTACCTCACCCCTCATCAGTTAGCTAACCTCCCATAGCCTTTAAGACTAGCTTACCATTCCCTCTAGGAAGCCCATCTCCTGCAAAGATAGTGTTGCCTTGTATCAATCTCTATTAATGCATTTCACACAATGGGATTTAATTGATTGTTTTTATATGTTTATTCCCTACTAGTTTGTGAGGGCAAGATACTTGTTTTCAAAGATCTGGAACAATAGAGTCCAATAAATGCTAATTAAATGAATGAACATTATCACTTGCATCTCTTTTTTTTTTTTTTTTTTTTTTTTTTTTTTTTTTTTTTTGGTGAGACAGGGCCTTTCTCTGTTGCCCAGGCTGGAGTGCAGTGGCACAATCATGGCTCACTGCAGCCTTGATTTCCTCAGCCCAAGCAATCATCCCTCCTCAGCCTCCTGAGTAGCTGGGACTACAAATGTGAGCCAACATGCCTGGCTAATTTTTAAATTTTGTTTTTGTAGAGACGAGGTCTCACCATGTTGCCCAGTCATGTCTCGAACTCCTGGGCTCAAGTGATCCTGCTGCCTTGGCCTCCGAAATTGCTGGGATTACAGGTGTGAGCCACTGCACCCAGCTGTGTCACCTTTTACCAGGGGCAGTTGGGATATTCTCTTTCCACTCCTATAACTCAAATGAGTTTCTTTTAGACATCACTTTTATTCTTGGTTTTTATATATTATACGTACATTTAAGAAAAAGTTTTAAGTCTCCATAAAATCATCTTTCTCCTTTTTCTTTATCACATTCTTTTCTAGTCTTTGTTTATATGCATGCATATTTTATTTAGCTATAATCATAGTGGATATAGAAAATTGTTACCATATTTTTACCTAGCACAACCTAAACACATTAACTTATCAGAATTGTCCTAATTATCTTCTCGATGTTTTTCAAGTATTCTACCTACTTAGCATATAGTATTTTTTTAATTGTCCTCCTGTGGGATATTGCGCGTGGCCAGCCTTCACCTACTGTGGCTCATTCTTCAATGGCACTTGCTTCTATGTAATGGGCACTAAGCACTTTGTGTCAGATATATTTTTTTTTTCTATTTTATAAATGAGGACCTGAAGCTTAGCTTTGTTTAGTCACTTCCTCCAGGTTAGCTAGTAAATATCAGAGGCAGGATTTCAAGTCAAGTGTGCCTAACTCAGAAGATCATATTCTTTACCTCTATAGTACACCACCATGACAACACACACATTTTTCTTCTTTTGGCTAAATTTCTAAGATGAAGTCCCAGAAGAAGAGGGTTTTGTGACTAATTACATGCACTACTGAATGTACCAATACTCGTCACCACTTTGCTAATGCCTTAAAAATGTTTTGAAAATTTTACAATTTTGATGAACATCAATTTTAATTTTTGTACCTTACATGTGAAGTTTAAGGTCTTTCAAAGTGTTTATCTATCTTATCATTTACATTTATTATTGTGTAAAACCTATTCTTATTCTTTACTTATTTATTTATTTATTTATTGGAGATGGAGTCTCACTCTGTCACCCAAGCTAGAGTGCAGCGGTGTGATCTCGACTCACTGCAACCTCCACCTCCTAGCTTCAAGCAATTCTCCTGCCTCAGCCTCCCAAGTAGCTGGGATTACAGGCGCTTGGCACCACGTGCAGCTAATTTTCGTATTTTTAGTAGAGATGGGGTTTCACCATGTTGGCCAGGCTGGTCGTGAACTCCTGACCTCAAGTGATCCACCCACCTTGGCCTCCCAAAGTGCTGGGATGACAGGCACGAGCCACAGCACCCAGCCACCAGCAAACATTAGAAAAGATGGTCAACCTCACTTGAACACATCCATCAGAATGATTCAAATACAGAAGATGAAATACACCAGCTGTGGCAGGAATATGAAGCAACTGGAGTTCACATTTCTGGAGCAAAGAAAAGGAATGCAACTTGTGTGGGAAAGTCATGCAATGGGTTCTCCTAAAGTTGAAGATAGGCATACCTGTGACCTGGCACTTCCACATTTAAGCACACACCATTATAAACAGCACTGGGCCGGGCTCTATGGCTGTTGCCTGTCATCCCAGCCCTTGGGAGGCCAAAGCAGGCAGATCACTTGAGGTCAGGAGTTCAAGACCAACCTGGCCAACATGGCAAAAACCCATCTCTACTAAAAATACAAAGAAAATTAGCTGGGCATTGTGGCGCTTGCCTGTAATCCCAGCTACTCGGGAGGCTGACGCAGGAGAATCGCTTGAACCCAGGAAGCAGAGGTTGTGGTAAGCTGAGATCGTGCCACTGCACTCCAGCCTGGGCGACAGAGCGCAAACAACTGCAAACAAACTGATATTCATAAAAACTAGAACAAGTAAATAAATTGTGGTATACTTATGCTATAAGACACTACTCAGCAATGAAAATGAATAAAACTCAGCTAAATGCAACAACGTGAAAAAATATCACAAATATAATTTGGACCCAAAGAAGCTAGACACCAAAAATTATCACTCTATGATTCCAAGAGAACTTTAAAACTGGGGACAATGAGTCTATGTGTCAAGATAATGTTACAAATCTTTGTGGTTACCTTTGGAGATGCAGGTGGGGTGGGGAGTGGGAGGGGTAGGAAGGGGACTTCGGAGGTGCTGTAATATTCTCCTTCTTGTTTGGGGTCGTCATCACATGCTGTATGCACTTTGGGGAAATTCGTTGATATGTGTACACTTATGGTCTGTGCCCTTTTTTGTATTCATGTGATTTCAATAAAAAAACTAAAAAGAAAAATTATTCACTCCAACTTCTCCATCTGTTGTCCAAGAGAAAACTCTAGTTCTCCCTCCAAAACAACAGATTTTAGTCTCTCCCAGTCCCATACTAATTTTGAAATATATTTCTCTTTATTCAGGTTACCCAGGAATGAAATTGATTCTAGCTTTGGTTTCTGAAAAGGGCTTCAGGAACACTGTCATAGGTAAGCCTGGCCTATGTGATATGATTGGCATACACTATAATAGTTTGCATTTGTTGAGACAACCTTTGCCATCATTCTGTTTTTTTTTTTCACCTGGATCTGTTTGGACACCTTTCCTTATTATAACAATACGTCATATAATTTAGTATTCTTTTTAACAGTAAAAAGTATATTTTATCAAGCCTCTGCTACTTGATACTTGAGATGAAGGCTCACTGCAGTCTCAAACTCCTGAGTTCAAGCAATCCTCCCACCTCAGCCTCCCGAGTAGTTGGGACAACAGGCACACGCCACCACGCCCAGCTAACCATACCTGGCTAATTTTTCTAGTTTTTTTTTGTTTTTTTGTTTTTCTTTTTTTGTAGAGACAAGATCTTGCTATTTTGCCCAGGCTGTTCTCAAACTCCTGGGCTCAATCGATCCCCCCACCTCTGCCTCCCAAAGTGCTAGAATTACAGGCATGAGTCACTACACCTGGCCTGAATTTCTTTCTTTCTTGGGACAATTGTTACATTGTTTTCTTAGAACCCAGCATCTAGGAAATGGGAAGATGTTTGTCTAAATGCATAAACTCAGTTAAAAAATGAATAAGTTCTGAAGACCTGACGTACAGCATGGTGACTACAGTTAATAATGCATTCTATACTTGAAATTTGCTGAGAGTAGATCTTGAGCGTTCTCACCACAAAAATAGGAATTATGTGAGGTGATGGATATATTAACTAACTTGGTTGTGGTAAGCATTTTACAATGTATTCATATATCAAATTTTTTTTGTCAATTATGCCTCAATAAAGCTGAAAAACAACACAAAAACCCAGCAGTCGGCTTAAATCCCAAAGAATTAAATCCCAAAGAATGAGAGTCTCTGCAGTTTATTGTACGCTCACCCTGTTCCGGGAAGAACAAATAGAAACATATGCTAAGTATATTGCGTACGTATTTCATTTGTTTTTGTGTTTCAGAAAGCTATGCTTTGATATAGCATCACTGATTTATGGAAGAGGAAACTGAGGCTCAGAGAGGTTGAGAACTTCCTTCAAGGAGAAGCAGAACTGGACCTAACTGCAGGGCAGTTAGGCCCTAACCCTAAGAAGTTCTCAGAGAGGCTGAGAATTCCTACAATGGTAAGTAGACCTGGACCTAACACCGGGGAAGTTAGACTGTAAAGCCTGTTACCTCGGGCACCATGTTCCCTTCCCTGCTCCACCTTCTCACTAAGTAGATTCAGGGGTTTGTCTCCCTTGCATTTTCTTTTTTTGTCCAGATGCACAAGTCATTTTAGCAAGCAATCTTGATAATTTCCTCTCTTATTTCATCCCCCAAAACATGACATTCCAAGGATCCTCCAGAACTAAAACTGACAACTTCAGAAAATACCTGTGATGGTCAGGCATAGGGGCTCATGCCTGTAATCTCAGCACTTTGGGAGTCTGAGGTGGGCGGATCACTTGAGGTCAGGAGTTCGAGACCAGCCTGGCCAACATGGGAAAACCCTGTCTCTACTAAAAATACAAAAAAATTACCAGGGCACGGTGGCGTGTACCTGCTACTCGGGAGTAGTTCCAGCTACTCGGGAGACTGAGGCAGGGGAATTGCTTGAAGCTGGGAGGTGGAGGTTGCAGTGAGCCGAGATCGCAGCACTGCACTCCAGCCTGGGGGACAGAGCAAGACCCTGTCTCAAAATAAATAAATAAATAAATAAGAAAGAAAGAAAATACCTGTGGTGAGCCAAGTAACCATGCTTGTAGCCCCAGTCGCAGCAAGATTGATTTCAGTGTATTCTGTTGGTGCCTGTGGCTCCCCATGGGTGCCTTGGCTTCTTACCTGTGAATATAGAGCCACAAATCCCAAGAACAAATAGCTGTGACACTGATGACTGGCCTAGAGAAGGCTTGTCTCTGGAAAAGGCTGAGGTGGCTCAGTGGTGAGATGTCACTCTTTCCTGGGGAGTCCACCTAGCTGGAGGTACAGGGCAACCCCTCTTCCAGCTGCATTTAACTGTGAGGGACGGAGGAGGCTGGTGGGGAGAAGAGTCAATGGTTAACTTCTACAGACGATTTCACCCAGTGCCCAGGAAGGAGCAGGTGTTTCCTGCAAGCAGTTAGTTTGCACAAGCCTCATTCATTCATTCATTCATTCCACACACATGTGCCTGCTGGGAGGCAGGCCCTCTTCCGGGAGCCTGGCACTCTTCAGGGAACCCAACAAAGATTCTGGGCATTATGGACTTTCCTTTCTAGTGAGAAGAGACTGAAAACAAAGGACAATTATAATGAAGAAATTGCCTAATAAGTTAGACATTGATATTTATGGAAGAATGAAAAAGAGTTGGGAAGGAGTATCAGAGTCCTGGGAGGTGAGCAGTTTGGAAGGTGAATAGGTCAGTGATGAGGTCAGCGCCGGCCTCACTGAGGTGAGGTTTGAGCAGCGATTTGGGGGCAGACAGGAGCTATCTCCATGATGCACACCGGAGCCAAGAGCATTCCGGGAGGAAGGAAGGAGCCAGGGCCACAGCTCCGCAGCAGGAGCATGCTGGCTGGTGGGAGCACCCAGGAGGCTGCGGGAGAGGGAGTGGTCTGGAGGAAGAGTGGAAGAGTTAAGGTTCCAGAGACCACAGAGTCACAGGGGCTTTGCAGGATGGGGCAAGGACCTTGGGCTTTTACACCGAGTAACATGGGGACCTGCTGCAGGGCGATGGGCTGAAAAGTGACATGGCATGAGAAATGTTTTCAAAGAGTCATTCTGGCTGGCATGCTGAGAAAAAAACCATGTGAGGCACAGGACAATGCAGGGAAAGGAATGGGAGGTGGTTGCGGTGACCAGCAAGAGGCACTATTAGTGTAGCCCAGGAGGACCAAGGACCTCCTGGCAGACTGGATATGGGGTGTGAGAAGAACAGAGTCAAGGCTGAGTGCAAGGCTTGTGGGTGAGCAGCTGGGGGGACGAGACTACCTGTGAGAACGGCAAGGAATTGGGGGAACAATGAGTGTCGTTTTTGACATGTTCAGGTTGAGACACCTATTCATTACCCAAGTGGCGATGTGCTGGAGGCAGCAGGAGTCTGCAGTTTAGGAGAGAGATCTAGGCTAGAGATAAACGTTTTCAGAAGTCACCATAGATGGTATCACCTTGAAACTGAAATCATGGCAGGATTACCTGATGAAACCCAGCATGCCCAGAGACATTTGGACTCAGACAAATAGTCAATACTCTTTAGCATAAGTATGTCTTGTGCAATTTTTACTTATTAACTAAGTAAATATTTGGGGCCATGCAATATTTGGGACATGCTTATGCCATAAAACTCTTTGTCGTTGATCTGAAATTCGATGTCACTATGAATAGGAGGGCTGGATTTTTATTTGCGGATGCTGGCAGTGCTGCCTTGGGACAGAGAGCAGGCAGGGCAGGGGTCTGAGGATGGAAACCCGGGCTCTGCAGCACTCAGAGGAGGGAGAAGAGAAGGAACAAATGAAGGAGTCTGAGTGATGAATGAGGCAGAGAAAATGATCCTAGAGTAGGGCATCTTGGATCCCTGGGTTGGGGGTAAAGAGCGTTACAGAGGAGGCAGTGATCTGCAGGCCTCCAGTCAGACAAGGACTGGAGTTAACTGTCCGATTTGGCAATGGGGAAACCATTGGCCACCCTGACAAGGCAGTTGCCTCCCAATAGCCTGAGCATTTTGGGAGCTCTGTGTTTGCTGCAGCAGGGGCCCGCAATACTCTGAATTAGTTCATCCACACTCAATTGGTAAAAGCATTCAAGGTGAGTTTCACCTTTGTGCTCATTGTAGAATCTTTTTTTTTTTTTTTTTCCAGATAGAGTCTCACTCTGTCACCCAGGCTGGAGTACAGCGGTGCAATCTCGGCTCAGTGAAACCTCCACCTCCCAGGTTCTAGCAATTCTCCTTCCTGAGCCTCCTGAGTAGCTGGGACTACAGGTACATGCTGCCACGCCCAGCTAATTTTTTTGTATTTTAGTAGAGACGGGGTTTCACCATGTTGGCCAGGCTGGTCTCAAACTCCTGAGCTCAGGCAATCCACCTGCCTCGGTCTCCAAAGTGCTAGGATTGCAGGCGTGAGCCACTGCACCTGGCTTTTTTTTTTGAGACAGAGTCTCACTCTGTCACCCAGGATGGTGTGTAGTGGCACAATCTTGGCTCACTGCAACCTCTGCCTCCTGAGTTCAAGCGATTCTCCTCCCTCAGCCTCCTGAGTAGCTGGGATTACAGGCACAAGCCACCACCCCGGCTAATTTTTGTATTTTTAGTAGAGACGGATTTTGTCATGTTGGCCAGGCTGGTCTTGAATTCCTGACCTCAGGTGATCCGCCCACCTCGGCCTCCCAAAGTGCTGAGATTACAGGTGTGAGCCACCGTGCCCCACCTGAATCTTTCCATCTTGAGGAGGCCCTAGGGGAACACAATCAGTGGATTTTTCAATGGATTCACCACTAGCATCCTTCAGAAAAGGGCAGCCTTGCATATGGGTGAGGAATTGAGTAGATAAATGGTAAAGTGCACTGATAAAAATAGGGAACTGGCCGTGCGAGGTGGCTCACACCTGTAATTTCAGCCCTTTGGGAGGCCAAGGTGGATGCATCACTTGAGGTCAGGAGTTCAAGGCCAGCCTGGCCAACATGGTGAAACTGCGTCTCTACTAAAAGTACAAAAATTAGCTGGGCATAATGGCACATGCCTGTAATCCCAGCTACTCAGGAGGCTGAGGCAGGAGAATCGCTTGAACCCGGGAAGGGAAGGTTGCAGTGACCTGAGATTGCACCATTACACTCCAGCCTGGGTGACACAGCAAGACTACAAAAAAAAAAAAAAATTAGGAAACTGACTGACGATAAAACTGGAGGAGTTTCCCACAGGGAGCAGCAGAAGTGAGGCCCATCTGGAAACTGGAGTTTGCAAGAGCAGGAGGAGCTGGAGGTGCCCACCACCTACAACACACCAGAGCCACCTTCCAAAGCTCAAATCCCACATCTATTTTTCTGGAAAAAGTAAGCATTGTTGGTACCACTTGAATCTTCTACTTCTTTTAAAATATAGTTGTATCCGGCCAGGCGCAGTGGCTCACGCCTGTCATCCCAGCACTTTGGGAGGCTGAGGTGGGCAGATCACTTGAGATCAGGAGTTCAAGACCAGCCTGGCCAACATAGCGAAACCCCGTGTCTACTAAACGTACAAAAAAATTAGCTGGGCATGGTGGCATGCGCCTGTAAATCCAGCTACTCGGGAGGCTGGGGCAGGAGAATTGCTTGAACCTGGGAGGCGGAGGTTGCAGTGAGCCAAGCTCCCGCCACTGCACTTCAGCCTGAGTGACGGAGTGAGACTCTGTCTCAAAAAAAGAAAAGAAAGAAAAGAAAATTAGCCTGGGAGCACATATGTACACAACTGCAAATTATCTACTTGCCTTTAAAAAACACGTTTACTCTCACAACGTTGTGACTACTATAGAATCCATGTACTTAATTAAGTCTAAATTCATTTGGTTATCATGAGTTATCCCCCTAAAAAACTCAATGACATAACTTTGAAAAATAATTTGCATAGAGCTCTATAAGCAAATTATTACATGACTATTTATGAAAGCGTTTTGTGTATTGCACATTTAATCAGAAAGGGGTGTCTGGTTAACTGTGCTGCTGGTTCTTCACAAAAATAATGTTTGGTCAAACACAGTGGCTCTCACCTGTAATCCCAGCACTTTCGGTGGCCAAGGCAGGAGCATCGCTTGAGCCCAGGAGTTTGACACCAGCCTGAGCAACATAGTGAGAGTCTGTCTCTACAAAATAAAATGTAATTAAAAATAATTATTATTGACTTAAATGGAAAATATTACATATTTATAAATTGTTTGTGAAAACTTACTTATTCTGGTACTGAAGCTAATGTGTCTAATGTATGCTTTCCAATGTTCTGTGATTTTTTTTGAAATAAGTATTATTTACTCTTTGTTATCTGCCTAATAGTAAAGTGGTGAGGCCCTATGCCACACATTCTGTGACTCAGACTTTTCGTTTCTATTAAAGCAGTGGCTATAAAACTTCAGAATACACTAGAATGTCCTGGAGGGCTTGTTAAATCACAGAGTTTCTGACTCTGTAAGTTGGCAGGGGGAATTCTGAGAATTTACCTTTCTAAGTTTCCAGGTGATGTACCTGGAGAATGACTGTATTAGAGCATATTTATTAAAAAGTTCCCCACACAGGGCCAGGTGCCGTAGCTCAAGCCTGTAATCACAGTACTTTGGGAGGCCAAGGCAGGAAGATCACTTGAGCCCAAGAGTTTGAGACCAGCCTGGGCAGCATAGGGAGACCCCCATCTCTACAAAAACAAAAATAAAAAACTAGGCGGGCATGATGTTGCACACCTGTGGTCCCACCTACACAGGAGGCTGAGGCAGGAGGATCACTTGAACCAGGAGGTCGAGGCTACAGTGAGGCATGATTATGCCACTGACCTCCAGCCTGGGTGACAGTGAGAACCTGTCTCAAAAAAAAAAAAAAAAATTCCACACCCACAAATAAAGTTCCCCACACAGAAGCACGCAGGGGCCATGAGGAACATCTGTCCCCATTTCCTGCTTTACGGATGAGAAAACCATGATGCAGATAACCATGATGAATAAATGTCAGCATCGCTCCAGGGTCCATGTCCAATCTCCCAGAATTCCAGAGGAGCTCATTGCCATTTCCATCCACTGACATTTCCCTCATATCTGTTCCAGGCAGAGAGGAACTAATTTTTTTTTTTTAATCTCTCTTAGTCAAAAGGGAACCTATTTTTAAATATGTTTAAATTATGCAAGTTTGTTCTTTCTTTTGATAATAGGCAGAAAGGAGTTTGAATCAGGGCTAGAAGAAAGAAATAGCCTTTGTAAATATCAAGGACTTTCACGTTTCTGGCTATCCTTCTTTGAACTGGAACCTCAGCCTTGCTTCTCCATCTGAATTAGATAAGCCACACCTTTGATGCCCATGGTCCTTTGGGAAGCTCCTCCCCACAGACCCCTGGGGAGGTGCCGTGAAAAAATCCTAGCCGCTCTCACACACGGCTGCTAATGTCTTGGCCTGTATGACTTTGTCCCTCTGATTAGAGGAAGGGACTCACTCCTGTCACCAGGGAAGGCATTTGGCTGCTCCCTGAGCCCTCCCAGGACCACCAGAACTCTACAAACCTGCCCCAATCCCCACTGCCTGGCCCCCATCCAGGCACCCCTACTCAGGTCCTGGTGGCTTGGGGAACCCTGGGAGGTCCCCATGGACATGGGGCACTCATTTCCCCCATGCTGGGATATCCACCTATCTGGGGGGTTCTGCTGCCCCCAGTCAAGGTTCCACACAGGAGGCTGATGCAACAGGCAGTAGGTCTCCTTTGACACCCTCGAAAGAGCCTTTGCGAAAATTATAACTAAGGAAATTATGACAGTGAAAGAGATCAGACCTAATTGACTCCATCTTGTTTGCAACCGTTAAGCTGTCCCTGTTCATTCTTGGGCATAGGCCGAACTAACTTTGGGAAGGAATTCAGTTCATGGCTTGACTCTGAAACAAAACAGATAACGGCCCTTTCCTGAAAAGACCACCTTTTTATCTGGGGACCAGTGTGTCTTTGCAGGACTAACAAATGAGTTACAATATTAGAAATTATGGTTTAGGGGTCATGTAACCTCTGGCTCCAAGAGCCTGAACCTCCCCAAATTGTTCTTGGGGATAACATCATTATTGTAAAACCTAAGATCACTGCTTGAGATATTTTGTGGACCCTACACTGGATGGATCAACTAACATCACCCAGTCCTGTAATCTGAACCAGCTCTGCCATCGCACCCAGGAACAGAAGACAGTAAGGAAACCTCACTTCGACCTCTCTTGATTCCATCTGCAACCTGACCAGTCAGCACTCCCCACTTCCTAAGCTCCTATCCACCAAATTGTCTTTAAAAATTCTGATCCTGGAATGCTCAGGGAGACTGATTTGCATATCAATAAAACTCTGGTCTCCTGCACAGCAGGCTCTGCGTGAATGACTTTCTCCATTACAATTCTCCTGTCTTGATAAATCGGTTCTGGGCAGTGGGCAAGGTGAACCCATTTGGCAGTTACAATTTTGGGGGCTCATTTGGGATTGCCCGTGGCTGCCCATGGTTTGGTAGCCCCCCTCTGGCAATGGATCCAGAGGCCAGCCCAAGCAGGTACCTAGTTCTCTTGAACTGGGGGCTGACTCTGGAACCGGCCTCTACCAGCGGAGCACTGCTGACCCAATGAACATGGATTTAACTGTAATGGAAAAATAATTCTGGGGAAACATCCCATAACTGTAGCCCTATCACAGGGTGTCTGTCTGTAGCCGCATGGTGGGGTGTCTGATTTGGTGAGTATCCTCAGTGCTCCAACAGCCTCTTCCTTCTCGTGATTTGTTGGCATCTCTGGAGGTGCTGCTGTCTCTTGGTAGCCTCTCAGGGTGTCTGTCTGTAGCCCTATTATGGGGTGTCTAATTGGACAGAGAATAGGATACTTGTTTGAAGGAATACTCTTGGTTTGAGACTGGGTCTAGAATCTGTGTCGTGAAGTTCTTCTGTTCATCTTACTCTGTGCGTCTGTGTGTTTATACATGCAGAGGAATTGCTGATGGACGTCCAGCAGGCCTAACTCAGGGAGGCTGTCTGTTCTTCTGTGCTGCCTAAAGACGTCACTGGGTCCCTGGCCAAAGGTTAGCTCTCCTCCCTGTGAGAGAACTGCAGACAAGGACCAACAGGAGAAAGTTTGAGCCTTGCCAGGTCGATATTGGGTGCCGAATGAGGTGAATAGTGTCTGTTTTGTTATGTGTATTTTGCCTGTTTTGTGTACTTTGTGTAGTTATTTTAATGTATTTATTATGTATATTTTGTTAGTGTATTTTGTTACATGTCTTTTACTGGGATGGAAAATGTTAATTTGATTCCCCATAGCCTGCTGGGCAGCATCTTCCAAAATTAAGAATCTTTTGCCTATGGTTGCATAAAACAGAAAAGGGTGAATTTTTTTTTTTTTTTTTTTTTTTTTTTTTTTTTGGTTAAGTGGCTCGATCCCCAGAGCTAAGACACAGGGAACAAGGTAATCAAAAGCCGCTTTGTTCTTCTGGAAGCTGCAGAGAAAGGGAACCTGGAAACCTAGTGTGCTTGCAAAAAGGGTAAGAATGTTTTACTAGCCAAGTTTCTGGTAACCTCCTCTCTCTCTCTGCGTGTGTATGTGTGTGTATTTGAGTGCAAATGGTAAACATCACTGTTTGTCTCCTCTGAAAAGGTTTGATTAATAGAAAAAAAGGATTTGTGGGACTAGTCTTGGGGTATAACAAATCTGGTATACTTTGTGCTAAGAATTTGCCTTTCTGTATTGTTCTGTAATGGAGAGAGGGTTATCACAAGATAAAATGTGAGCGTAGGACCCCTATAAGCCTGCTTTTCAAGCCAGCCTGGCAGGCTGGTCAGTTACAAACTTTACTGAGGGTCCCTGAAACCAAAACCAGATGAGGTTTCTCTTTATGTCCTTGAGAGCTTAACCTTGTGACCATATGGGGATACCTTAGTCTCTGCCATCCAGAGGACTGGAATTTTGGGTTCATGTCATAGTTAGCCCTAAAAATCATCTTGAACAGTTAAAAGCCTTTGCCAGCTTGAAATGGACTCCTCTAGACTCCTTCTGGAGTGAACGATGAAACCCACTCAATTCTGTAGCTCAGTAGCCAAAGCTTTGTCTACTGACAGTGCTCAGATTCAAATCTTGGCTTAGAGAATGACTCCTTTCTGGTTTCTCATTTGTGTAACTTTTTGCCATTTATTGATTATTTTCCCACCATGGATAGCTTTTGATTTCCTGTCTTGAATTTTCCTTTCTCTGAACTACCTGTGGGAAGATTCTCAAACTTATTTAAAAAAGAAAAGAAAAGAAAAGAAAAGAAACTGCTTACTATCTCTTTGGGAGACCTTATGTGTCCCTGGTTAGGTAATAACCTAATATTTAAAACTTACTAATTTTGGCCCAGTGCAGTGGCTCACGCCTGTAATCCCAGCACTTTGGGAGGCTGAGGCGGGAGGGTCACAAGGTCAGGAGTTCAAGACCAGCCTGACCAACATGCTGAAAACCCGTCTCTACTAAAAATACAAAAATTAGCTGGGCGTGGTGGCTTGTGCCTGTAATCCCAGCTACTTGGGAGGCTGAGGCAGGAGAATCGCTTGAGCCCGGGAGGCAGAGGTTGCAGTGAGCTGAGATCGCGCCACTGCACTACAGCCTGGGCAACACAGTGAGACTCTGTCTCAAAAAACAAACAAACAAACAAACAAAACTTACTAATTTCACATAAGAGGTTACCTGCAGTAAAGTTCAGAAGCCAGAAATATTGTCTGTCCTGACTAGAGTCTGATCATAAGAAATTTAAAAAAAAATTAGAAGAGCTGTATGGTTAAAATCAGCTTAATTAAAAACAGATATCCAAGCACTCTCTCTATGTATTTTTTTAAAGGGCTTTATTTTTTTTTTCTCAGATCTTGGTTGTTTTTAAGAAAAAATTTTTATTTGTTTGTTTTTCTTCTCAGTCAACTGAATTATTTCTCCATTTTGCCCTCTTGCTATCCTTGATGCCCACACAAGAAAACCTAAGATAATTTCTAACAACTTCCATTATGGAAAAAACAAAATACAAACAAAAAAACCCTCTGTTTTCCTCATGGAACCCTGGAAGTTGGAAGCAGATAAATTTCTCTCAAAATCTAAGGCTTTGGTTGGTTTGACATTATGTTACCTAACATTTTTTTTTCTGTGACTTTTGGGAGCATCAGCAATTTCTTTACATTATGGGAGAAGTTTTAGCCTTGGTGTGTAATGGCATTTCCCTCTTTTTTAGGATCTGGGATACAATATAAACATGGGACCCTTAACTGTAGGGATTTGTTTTTTCCCTTCCAGCTGTGCCTACTTATTATCCCCTAAAAACTACAGGCTCTCCTGACCCCGTCTGTTGAAGGGCTCCACCCTGAAACCAGTAATCCAATTAAGAAACTTTAAGGAATTGGCAAGTGAAAAAAATCTTACAACTACTGGATCTTCTGTCTGTATTTATATGTGTTGTGTATGTATTGTTTATATAAAAGAGCTCTAATTAATTGGCTTAAAGAAATAAACACTTAAATATTTTGTCAGGAAAATTAAAACTAATGCCTTTTAGTTCACATGACTTTAACAATCTTTCAGAAATAAAGACAGTTTTAAAGGTTATTGGTAAAATATAAATGTCTTCAAAATTTAGACATTTGGTCTAAATTAGGTCAGATATTAAGTTTACTAAATGCTTTAAGGTCATAAACTGTTTCTTTGACTTTTGAAAATTGTTTAATTTATCTACCTTGAAGCCATTAAATTCTAGATAAGGCCTAGAGAAATGTAGAATTAACCATGCCCCCTAAATATACACAAAAAAAAGGGTTATAAAGAAAAGATATTTTATATAAGAAAAGATCTTGTCTGGTAAATTCTTGTCCTAAAGTAAATTAACTGGCTATTTAAAAATAGAGATGTTTAGGGCAAGACAGAAAGTCCAAACATATCATAGATGGTCTGTGTAAGTTGTAAAAAGATTCGTGAAAGGGAATTTATACAAGAAATGTTGTACAATTCAAAGGATGTTAGGCCTCCTAAATGCTTCATAAAATACTTGATAAAATGCCACTATGACTCTTACTGTATAACTTGCCTACTTTACAACTAAATAAGGCCTGGGACATGTGAAATTAACTGTGCCCCCTAACTATACTGGAAAGAGTCAGACCTTCTGGTGTCCCACATCCATACCTGGTATATAATTATCACTTACTAACCAGGTTTTTTAACAAAAATAAAGTTACTAAGAGTTAACAGTGTTAACACGTATTTGAGACTACTGAATAAAGACTTCTACACACAAGGTGTGTAAGGAAAGTAGAATGTACTTTTGGTCTAAAAAAATTATAAAAAGATCTGGGAATGTGGATTTCTTGCCTCAGTTTAGAGGCTTAAAGGATTGTTTTAAGCGGGATAGGAAAAATCTAAAGGTTTGAACAAGTTGTGGAAGGTTTATAAAAAATTAGTTGTAAAAGATTCTGTGTGTGAACATATTGACTAAAGTTAAAGTGACATTACTCAGTTCTCCCATAAATTGGACATTGGAATAAAAGCACAAAAGAGTTTTCTGAGAACATTGTTCTGCAATAAAAAAATATAAACGGTTATAAAAGGCTTATACAAATCTTACAGTCAAACTAATTAAAACTGGATACATTTATAGAATTTTATCAAAAACTAGCTTTAGCATTAAAGATGCACTAATACATCCATGAAATTTGTTTTTTTCTTTTGAAAAAGAGTTTTACATAATATTGAGGGACACTGAAAGATTTTTGTTTGCCTTTTAAGAAAACTACAAAAATAAGGGGAGGGGAGGGAAGAGAGAAGAGGAGAGAAAACTGGCCTCAAACTATATTCACTGGGACTTGTTTAGAAAGCCAAGTCTCCTCTTCATCAGAATAAAGGTTTTTTTTTCCTTTTTAAAATTTTCGAGTTATCACTTTGGCTAAATAAATGACTTATGGTAACCTAGAATTCTATTTTGTAATCTCCAGTGTTTTAAATCTTTGATATTTAACCAACCTCCCAAAATCAAACTTAAGTAAAAAACAAGAAAAAAAAATTAGGTCCCCTGAAGTCCAAAAAAGACATATTTGACTTACTTAATGTATTAAAATCATACAGGAAACGTAAAATATAAAATGGTGTTTAATTTTCTTTGGTTTATTTGCATATAAATTTGTTATTAGTATGTGTATACATAATTACATAAGATTTCTATAATTCTGATATGCCTCAGTATATGTCATCAGTAATAACTATAATTGTTATGTTAAATTATTGTGTGTCACAGAGGTAACAAATTTCTCTGTTAATTGTGTCTTTGACTGTGGCTTCCCTAAAACTTTGTTGTCATCCACAGAAAATTGTTGTCTTGATTTGGTCCTCTTTAAAAGTTGGTTTTATAATCAACTATAAAACTCTGACAAGTGCTCTTAAGTACAAATTTCTGATAACTTTAAAGATTATTACATTAGAGTAAAGGAAAAAAACCTTTCAAGGCTCTCATAGAGAACTAAAATATTAATGAATATCAAACAGAATAAGAATTACCTAAATGGACTGAACTAATAGAAAACTGAAGTAATCTTTTTTAACTTTTTTTGCTTAAAACAATGCTGATCCTTTTCATTTTTCAGATCCAAGGAAACCTTTCTTTTGAACTATTTCCAACTTCTAACAATTGAATAAAATATACTCCTGTGAAAAAAATTTAGAACACACATTTTTTCTCTCTACCTAATTTCTCCACAATTTAAAAACTTTTGTGAGCATTCTTTACTTATGACAATATGGTTATTTACATAAGTACAATAAGAATATTTTCTTTTACAACATAACACAATTAGAGAAACTGGTTATTTCACCAAGACTGACTAGAATGACATACTTTCCTTTAAAGAATCAAACTTGACTTGTAGAACCAATAAAAACCCCTTGAGAAAACTGGCCTCATACCTTGTCCACACAGTCCCTATACAGTGTTCCTGACCTGTGATAAATAAAGAATGTCACTTTCTAACAGGCCCAGGTGCCCCATGGTATCTTGGGACCTCAAGAGAAGAGGAATTTACCCAACTCATAGGTACTTGAGGCTACAAACCCATGACAGGACTTGGCTTTAAAAAGTCTTATCTGAGATTCCTTATGGAACAGAGTTCCATCAAAGCAAAATTTAAAAGCCTATGTAAAAAATAACTATTCTTACTGCACTTTATACAAATAATCAGGCCAAGTATAATAAAACTAAAATTTATTCTACAAACAAGTCAATCCTATTATGATTTGTTAATAAAAATAAGGATTGGAAAGAGAAAAATTGTGTTCCAAAAACTATAGTACACCTGTTGTTGGTTGTTTTTGAGTTTTTATTTTTATTTTTCGTCAATTTAGACTTAATCCTAAATTATTTATAGACTGCAAGTCTCCAAACTAATATTTTCAAATCTTTACTTTTAAAACTGAGAATTATACTCCTTATCCTATAACTCATTTTTTACCTTACAGTACATTGTCCACTTAAATCTGTGCTAAAACTATAGATGGGAATACTAACACTTTTGTCATAAAAGCCTTGGAGGCCGGGTGCAGTGGCTCACGCCTGTAATCCCAGCACTTTGGGAGGCTGAGGTGGGCGGATCACCTGAAGTCAAGAGTTCGAGACCAGGCTGACCAACATAGAGAAACCCTGTCTTTACTAAAAATAAAAAATTAGCTGGGCGTGTTGGTGCATGCCTGTAATCCCAGCTACTCGGGAGGCTGAGGCAGGAGAATTGCTTGAACCAAGGAGGCGGAGGTTGCAGTGAGCCAAGATCACGCCATTGCACTCCAGCCTAAGCAACAAGAGCAAAACTCCGTCTCAGGAAAAAAAAACCTTGGACTCCCAGCCCAGCCTATGTGAGTATGCTCAAAAAACTCAGACAACTACAAAGTGGTTCCACTCCTCTCACCTGGGAGTCAACTCCTACCCCGACTATGCCCCCTGTCAGGAGGAAGAAGCCAGAGTGATTGATGGCTGTTTCCCATCTGCATAGCCCACACCTTAAGAATAAGATGCTTTGAAACCCAAAGGGAGGGATTGAAACTGCTTTTGCAAAAATTATACCTAAGGAAAGTATGACAGTGAAAGAGATCAGAACTAATTGACTCCATCTTGCTTCTAACCTTTAAGCTGTCCTTTTTCATTCCTGGGCATAGGCCAAACTAACTTTGGGAAGAAATTCAGTTCATGGTTTGACTCTGAAACAAAACTGATAATAGCCCTTTCCTGAAAAGACCCCCTTCTTGTCTGGGGACTAGTTGGCCTTTGCAGGACTAACAAATTAGCTACAAGATTAGAAATTACAGTTTGGAGGTCATGCAACCTCTGGCTCCAAGAGTCTGAACCTCCCCAAATTGCTCCTGGGGATAACATCACTATTGTAGAACCTAATATCAGCGCTTTAGATATTTCGTAGACCATACACTGGATGGATCAACTACCACCACCTAGAATGGTAATCTGACTCAACTAGTTCTGCCATCCCACCCAGGAACAGAAGACAGCAAGAAAATCTCATTTCAATCCCGCTATGATTCCATTTCCAACCTGACCAACAGCACTCCCCACTTCCCAAGCTCCTACCTGCCAAATTATCTTTAAAAACTCCAATCCCCAAATGCTTGGGGAGAGTAATTTGAGTAATAATAAAACTCTGGTCTCCCACACAGCTGGTTCTGCATGAATTACTCTTTCTCCATTATAATTGTATTGTCTTGATAAATCAGCTCTGTCTGGGCAGCTGGCAAGGTGAACACATTTTCTTCCCAGTCTAGAGAGCGAAAACAGGATCTTACATTATCACGAATTTTCTAAACTCTTTTATGACATAAACTCAGCTCTGGAAATCCTGTATCTCTTTCTCTTAAACTATTATCTTGGCTTATTTTGAAAGTCAGAAGCTAACCCAGCATGATTCACAATAGCCAAAATATGGAAACTACCCAAACATCTATCAAGAGATGAATGGATAAACAAAATGTGGCATAGCCATACAATTTAATGTTATTTGGAAATAGAAATAAGTACTGACGCATGCTACGACATGGATAAAGCATGAAAACATCATGCTGCATGAAATCAGCCAGATACAAAAGGACAAATATTGTATGAATCCATTTATATGGGCCTAGAATAGGCAAAGTCATAGAGACTGTGTGATAGAGGTTACCAGGGGCTGGAGACAGTGGGTACGGGAAGTTATTATTTAATGGTGTTTTAGTTTGCTATGGCTACTATAATAAAATACCAAAACCTGGCTAGCTTAAATAAAAATAGTTCAATAAAAATAGTTAAAATGGTAAAATGCATTTTCTCATAATTCTGGAGAACAGAAGTCCGATATCAAGATGCTAGCAGGGTTGGATTTCTCTCTCCTTGGCTTGCAGATGGCTGTCTTCTCCCTGTGTCTTCACATGGTCTTTCCTCTGTGCCTGGCTGTGGCTGTGTCCAAATCTCCTGGTTGATTTATTTATTTATTTATTTATTTATTCATTCTTGAGACGGAGTCTCGCTCTGTCGCCCAGGCTGGAGTGAAGTGGCACGATCTTGGCTCACTGCAACCCCGCCTCCCAGGTTCAAGCAATTTTTCTGCCTCAGCTTCCCGAGTAGCTGAGACTACAGGCATGTACCACCACAATTTTTGTATTTTTAGTAGAGATGGGGTTTCATCATGTTGGCCAGGCTGGTCTTGAACTCCTGACTCAAGTGATCCGCCCACCTCGGCCTCCCAAAGTGCTGGGATTACAGGCGTGAGCCACTGCGACTGGCCCAAATCTTCTGTTATTATAAGGATACCAGTCATATGAAATTAAGGCCCACCCCAATGACTTTGTTTTGACCTCTTGGAAGACCATGTCTCCAAATACAATTACATTCTGTGGTACTGGGGTATAGGACTTCAACATAGAAATTTTGAAGACACAGAGCAGCCAATAGCAAATGAGGACAGAGTTTCTGTCTGGGATCATGAAAAAGTTCTGGAAGGGAATAGCTGTGATTGTGCAACATTGTGAATGTACTTAATGCCACTGAATTGTACACTTAAAAATAGTTAAAATAATAAATTTTATGTTATGTTTTACCAGATTTTTTTTCAAAGAAAAAATCAAAAGCTAAGCAACATCTCTTTTGGTCTCTTGATGTGTGGAAAGTCTTAGCTTCCTGGGCTGGAGGGAAGCCCAAGGGTGAAGGGGGAACACAAAGCTGTCTTTGGTATCTCAGTGTTGACGGCCGTCATGTGCAGAAGAGCAGACTGTGTCCTTGTCAAAGCCCACGGATGTGCCAGTGCAAGAGCTACCACCTGGGGTGTCAGGCATGGAGAGGGTGGGACTTCAAGTTTGGAAACAGCACATGCCCAATGCATGAAGCTGCACAGCCCGCTCCTGAAGCTATGGCCAGCAGGAAAAGACAGGAACCCTCGCATGCTCAGGCCAGGACTTAAGTGGCTGGATTCCAGTCCTGTTCTGCCAGCAACATATTTCATAACCTCTCCATTGGGCAAGTCCCTTCTCTAGGAACTGAGGACTAAACTCTGAGGTTTTTTATCTTGCCCACATTCCTAAGTGGTCTGGGGAGTCATGCCTTACAAACCATAAAGTCTCATCAGATGGATTTTATTTAAATCCATATATCATGGCTTACTTTCCAAAGTGACTCTGGCATAACATTACAAGACAATCAAAGAAAATAAAAATATTTTACCCCAAAGCATGTTTCTTTGCCATATCTTGAAATGGCCCTGCAAAACTGTCATTTGTGGGGGAAAATTTGCATCTGTAAAGAATCTCTGTTAGCATAGCTAGATGTTTTTCTTCCAGGCCCTCCCAATCCTAATGAGATTAATTGAAAGTTTAGCACCTTTTAAAGGTCTGAATAGGAAACATTTGTCATCTATTGCCTCTAAGGGCAGCCACGATGATAAGACTTCAAAAGAACCTTGGTCTCCACAATCTTACAATCTTTTTTTTTTTTTTTTGATGAAGTCTTGCTCTGCTGCCCAGGCTGGAGTGCAGTAGCACGATCTCAGCTCACTGTGACCTCTGCCTCCCAGGTTCAAGCAATTCTCCTGTCTCAGCCTCTGGGACTACAGGCACCTTCCACCACACCTGGCTAATTTTTTTGTATTTTAAGTAGAGGTGGGTTTTCACCATATTGGTCAGGCTGGTCTCGAACTCCTGACCTCAGGTGATCCACCCACCTTGGCCTCCCAAAGTGGTAGGATTATAGGCATGACCCACTGTGCCTAGCTAGTCTCTACAATCTTTTTTCTTAACCTGAACATTCCCTTTCTATTCATTCCAGGTCTTTACACAAACTCATCCAATTGTCAGCCAGAAAATGTTTAAATTCACCTATAGCCTGGAAGGCCCCCCACACCCAACTTTGAGTTGTCCCATCTTTCTGGACCAAACCAATGTATTTCTTAAATGTATTTGGTTGATGTCTCATTCCTCCTTATAATGTATAAAACCAAGCTGTGCCCTGACCACCTTGCACACATGTTCTCAGGACCTCCTGAGGGCTGTGTCATGGGCCACAGTCACTCATATTTGGCTCAGAATAAATATCTTTAAATATTTTACAGAACTTGACCCTTTTCGTTGACAGAACTTTAGTTTTCTCACCACCAAATGAAGGCACTGGACCAGATTATTTTTGTGTCTTCTCGAAACTCCAACATTCTATGAGTCTACCTAAAACATTAGTGTTCTGACAAATGTTGGTTGAATGAGTCAATGTAAGCAGAAGGATTTGTGTTCCCTTGAGAGAAAACTGGGGGAAGTCCTGGGACCCTTTTAGGGCAGGGAGGAGCTGGATGAACCTGGGCATCTGCCGCCCTCGCCAACAGGAGTTGTGGGAGTGCTCCCTTCCCCAGGAGGTCACAGAAAACAAGCATGTCCAGTGTGCCAGAGGATTCGGACTGAGAGAACTCCTCTTTTCCTTTAAGTGTGATTGTTCATCTCAGGATAAAATGGGAAAGGAATAACCAAACCAACAGAACATAAGAAAGAAGAACTCGGAGTCCAGGAAAGTCCTGGTGAGTGAGGGTGGAGGAGACAGAACCGTGGAGAGAGGGGCATGTCCTCAGGAGAGACCAGGTCTCTCCGTCCTCTGGACTCTGCCCTGGATTCTGCAGCTGTAGGTCAGGCGGGTAGGTATCTGTGGGTGTTGTGGTGGTGTTCTTGTCTATTTGGGGGGGGTGTGGATTGAAAAACAAAGACGTCATGTGGCTTTAGCTAAGAGGGAGGGAACAGAGATACAACCACTGAATCCCTTTCTTTTAATTTTGCAATAATTGCAATTTTTAAAGAATTTTAAGACAGATTCTTGGTATTTGGAAAGCACTGAGTTCTTAGGAAAGAAGGTGCTGACTGCATTGTAAATACCCAACTTCTGTTTTCTGGGAAAATCCAATTTTCTGAAAGAAAATTGGAATTAGATATGGCATGTCAACTTTAAGTGCTATTATACACACAATTATAATATGTTCTTTTGGCCTCGAAACTCTCAACTTGAAAAGGCGCAATTTGCAATCTCCTTGTGCCCAGAAGGCTCTGAAGAAGAAACACAAGTGAGATAGGTACAGTTTGTGCTCATTGTGCACCGGCGGGGAAGAAACACAAGTGAGATAGGTACAGTTTGTGCTCATTGTGCACCGGGGGTGATGAGAAGCTCCAGTAAAATCAATTTTCCCCTATCTGAACCTTTCATCTGGAAACAACAAAACAGTTTTCAGATTCCAATAACTTTGAAACATTTACACAATAGAGTACAGGCTTGCCTGTTCTCCTAACTAGCATATTCAGAACATAATTTAACCTTTTTCTTGTTGACTCACTATGAATCATCATTATGAATCAAAACTATAGAATTTTAGTACAAAAAGAGACCCTAGAGATCAGCTAGCTCTGATTTTTTTCATATTCTAGATGCCCAAATGCTGGTGTGATTAGAACTGGGTGGGGGGAGCTGGTCTAGAACCCACGACTTCAATTCTTGTCCAGGCTGAGAAGGCCGTGTCCTGGGCCTGGCGCTCATGGCATGTTAACGGTGGTGGGGTGCCCCTGTGGTTGTGGGCGCCACCCAGGCCAGCTGCCCGCTGGCGAAATGGGCTTGGTCTCTTCCTGCTCCGCACACTTTGACATCGGCTCGTTGTGGCTCCCTGTCTCTGCTCTCCCGGGTGGCCGGTGACGCTGTGCGGGGTGCAGCGCCTGTGCTGTCTGCTTCTGAAGGTAATTCTCCCCTCCTCAGGGTACTCTGTACATTCTGCAGGCAGGGGCCTCCCAGGGTCTTTCCTCTAGGAACCCCGTCTGCTCTCAGACCTGCTGCCTCTGGGTCCAGGGCCCGGGTGGCTTTCTTTCCTCTTTACAGCCCCGTCTCCCACACTTTCTGCTCCACTTACAGGACTGGCTGCCAGGTGGGCCGCTCAAACCAGAGACATTGATTTCTCAGATCTAGAGGTTTGAGGCCCAAGAGCAAGGTGTCATCAGGGTTGGTGTCTCTGTGGCTTGCAGACAGCTGTCATCTCCCTGTGTCCACATGGTCTTCCCCTGTACCTGTCTGTGTCCCAATCTCCTCCTCTTCAGGGGATACCAGTCATATTAGGCCCTATCCTAATGGCCTATTTGAACTCAATCAACTCTTTACAGACCCAAATACAGTAACTATATGTTAGGACTTCAACATACAAATTTGCAAGGGTCACACTTCTGCCCAAAACAGGCCCCTTTCACCTTTCAGCTTACCGCAGATCACTCTGAGGAAACACACTTTCAAGGTTCCAGAATTGTATAAAATTCTTACAGCTAAGATCTCTGAATTATAGTTTTAGTCTTACTTGCAAGATGGTAAATGGAATGAGGAAGGATGGATGGAGTCACTCACTGATTCCATGAGGATTTTTTCACACATCATTGCAACACAGGCAGTGACTGACGCCACCACCTTTGCCCTGGAGGCTGGTTTCTGGGCCCTGCCGGCACGGGACATAAAGGCCAGGTGGCTGCCTCTGGGCTGCAGAGCAGGAGGCACAGGAAAAGCTGGGGTTGGGGACATCCAGGAATGGCAGCCCTGGAGCCAGGACACGGTTGGGGGCCTCCTGGGTTGGCAGTATCACTGGGGGTTTTAACCCCTTTCTAGTCCTGTGCCCTTCCGCTTAAGTGATAGTAGGCGAAGAAAAGGCCACAGAAAACACACTGGTCACCTGGGTGCGAGGGAGTAATTAAAAACCAACTGAGGCTGGGCGCGGCAGCTCATGCCTGTAATCGCAGCACTTTGGGAGGCTGAGGCGGGTGGATCACCTGAGGTCAGGAGTTCAAGACCAGCCTGGCCAACATGGTGAAACCCCATTCTACTAAAAATACAAAAATTATCTGGGCATGGTGGCGGGCACCTGTAATCCTAGCTACTCAGGAGGCTGAGGCAGGAGAATCACTTGAACCCGGGAGGCAGAGGCTGCAGTAAGCCGAGATCACACCACTGCACTCCAGCCTGGGCAACAAGATAGAAACTCTGTCTTGAAATAAAATAAAATAAAATAAAATGAAATAAAATAAAAACCAACTGAAATCCAGGTGCAGGGGATAATGCCTGTAATCCCAGCAGTTTGGGAGACTGAGGTGGGGGTACTGCGTGAGCCTAGGAGTTAGAGACCAGCCTAGGCAACACAGCAAGACTCCATCTCTTAAAAAAAAAAAAAGTTAAAAATTAGCTGAGCATGGTGGCACATGCCTGTAGTCCTAGCTACTTAGAAGGCTAACTTGAGCCCAGGAGTTTGAAGGTGAAGAGACCTATGATTATGCTACTGCACTCCAGCCTGGGCAGCAAATGAGACCCTGTCACTAAAAAGAATAAAATTTAAAAAAATATAACTGAGCAAGTTTTTCTTCTCAACTATGTCTGAGGAGAACAAAAAGTTCTTTGTAGGTACAGTGGATTCAGAACTCGGCATCTGGTCCCACAAAACCAGATGTTCATCCAGCTGAGCCCAGGACCCTTGGGTGCCTGTCTCTCCATCCTTCCTAACACAGACCTCGGTGCCCGCCAGCCTGTCCTTCTCAGTGTCAGGGAGCTCCGTCCCGGCCCTTCCCACATCCTGCCCAGGACTGGCTGTGCAGGGAAGGTCACCCCTCAGTGTCTGCCCATTCTCTAAGCCCTGGACCCAAGCAGGGCACCCAGGCTAGCCCTCTTCCTTTACTCATTTTCTTATTCATCTTAAAAGGAATAACTGAGAAGCTGGAGACCAACCCTGCAGGCTGGATGTGCTGCTTGAGAACTAACAGCCCCCAAAGAGAGATCAAAGATGCCAGAGAAAAGGGGAATAAATAGAGCAACCTCCCAGAAGATGCATGAAGGATGCAAGAACAGAGATGACAGAGGGGTTGGTTTTATCAGCGAAAAGAAATAATTCTTACTCAGCAAGAGAAGGAAACGGGAAGGAGAAAATGGAGGGGCTCAGTTTACTTAAGGACGTGGGCATTAGCAAGAGGTAAAGTCTAATAATTTTTACCACTAAAAGGGACCTTGAGGACCCCCTGACCCAGCTTTATATACAGCCAGGACTCAGAAAGAACAAGAGCAACAAGAGCGTATTGCCAGTTATACTGAGGCCTCACTGGAGCTTTAGGGCATGCATTTGGGGTGGAGCAAATCTACCAAAACAGAATTCTGGGGTTGGAAATCCAGATGGTAGCAGGGCAGAGGTTGGAGTTAAGTCGTCTGTGAGGGTCAAGGATGGGGGCATCATCTAGGACTGCCAGCTGAGGTGGCCCATAGATAGAAGGCATTAGAAGGCCAAGGAATGGCCAGGCGTGGTGGCTCATGCCTGTAGTCCCAGCACTTTGGGAGGCTGAGGCAGGCGGATCACAAGGTCAGGAGATCGAGACCATCCTGGCCAACGTGATGAAACCTTGTCTATACTAAACATACAAAAATTAGCTGGGCGTGGTGGTGCGTGCCTGTAGTCCCAGCTACTCGGGAGGCTGAGAGAGGAGACTTGCTTGAACCAGGGAGGCGGAGGTTGCAGTGAACCAGATGGTGCCTCTGCACTCCAGCCTGGTGACAGAGCGAGACTCTGCATCAAAAAAAAAAAAAAAAGAAGAAGAAGGCCAAAGAACCCTGAAGTTGAGGCATATATTAGTCAGGGTTCTGTAGAGGGACAGAACTAAACTAATAGGATCGATGTATACATGAAGGGGAGTTTATTAAAGAGAATTAACTCACGAGCACAAGGTGAAGTCCCACAGTAGGCTGTCTGCAAGCTGAGGGGCCAGGAAGCCAGTCGAGTCCCAAAACCTCAAAAGTAAGGAAGCCAACAATGCAGCCTTCAGTCTGTGGCCAAGGGCCTGAGAACCCCTGACAAACCACTGGCTTAAGTCCAAAAGTCCAAAAGCTGAAGAACTTGGAGTTTGATGTTCCAGGGCAGGAAGCATCCAGCACAGGAGAAAAACGGAGGCCAGAAGACTCAGCAAGTTAGCTCCTTCCACCTTCTGCCTGCTTTATTCTAGCTGTGCTGGCAGCTGATTAGATGGTGCCCATTTGGATTGAGGGTGGGTCCACCTCTCCCAGCCCATTGACTCAAATGTTAATTAATGTCCTTTGGCAACACCGTCACAGGCACACCCAGGAACAATACTTTGCATCCTTCAATCCAATCGAATTGACACTCAGTATTAACCATCACAAGGTGTCAGAAAGGTCAACTTGAGTGTGAACATCACTACGTGTGATCTGGCTGGCTGGTGGCATCCCATGCCATCTTCCATGGCCTTCTGCAAAGCCCTTCTGAGCCAAGACAAAGCAGGGGGTTTGGTCCATCTTCTTTCTGATTTATATTTATAAGTGTCCTCTCTGCTTTCTCCTTTACTAAATATCCATCCAAGTGCTGTTGGGCCATCCGCATCTGTGGTGCACCTCCAGCACGAAGGCCTGGCACAGGCTCAGGTGAGGGACTCTGCATAGCAGGGGCCCCTCTCCAGGCCTCCTTGGACTTGGCCAGGAGACCCTGTGATATGGCTCTGATGAGTGAAGGAACTCCAGGTTCTTCATCTCACGTCAAATTGGAAAAACCTACAGGGACACACAGGGAGTGGTTTTAAGGAGCGGAGAGTTTAATAGGCAAGAAGGAAGGGAGAAGAAAGAAGGAAGAAGTTCCCCTGTTCAGAGACAGAGGGAGGTGGGCTCCAAAGCCTAGAGAGAAGACCCCACATGCTAGGTACAGGAAGAGGCTGGAGCAGGCGGTGTCTGATTTGCATAGGGCCCAGGGGATTGGTTTGACTAGGCATGTCATTCACATAGCCCGGGAAACAAACTGGCCCTCCCACCCTAGCTTTTAATATGCAAATGCAGGGCACCATGATGTTCTAGGCACGTGGGGATATGGGGGGCAGCCATGTTGCCAGGCAAATGCGAGGGCAAGGAGAAGAGGGAGGGAATCACCATGTTGGAGTGGAACCAGTTTCTAATGGCCTCCATTTGCATATCAAAGGTTGCCTGCCCGGCTCTAAATGCTGGGGCTTTCCTGTTAGACAAGAAAGGTTTGGGCCAGGTGCAGTGGCTCATGCCTGTAATCCCAGCACGATGGGAGGCGGAGACAGGTGGATCACCTGAGGTCAGGAATTCGAGACCAGCCTGGCCAACATGGAGAAACCCCGTCCCTACTAAAAATACAAAAAATTAGCCAGGCTTGGTGGTGGGCGCCTGTAATCCCAGCTACTCGGGAGGCTGGGGCAAGAGAATCGCTTGAACCCAGGAGGCGGAGGTTGCAGTGAGCAGAGATAGCCGACTGCACTCCAGCCTGGGCAATAAGAGCAAAACTCCATATATTTAAAAAAAAAAAGGAAAATAAATAAACATTTGAGGAGCTGCTTTAAAAGAGACGAAAAGTTTCCAAGGACCCCTTTTCCTATCTGCCTAAAATTATTTCTTAATAACTCCTACCACATTTGGACTCTTGGTCTTCTGAGGGCCTCCACTGTGGGCCAAAGAGTCTGCCTTGTGCCCACCCATGGCCCAGCCCAGTCCTCAGGAACCTGCTAAAACCTCTGGGCAGAAGCGGGGGCTCAGGGGAACCCAACCCATCTGCCACAGTCCCAACTTCTGGGAGTTGGGGTTTGTGGAGGCAGCTTACTCGTGCCCCACCAATGATTTCTGACCCTAAGATCTAGTCTTCTTCATCTTTTTATTAGAAAAAAATATTTGGTCTGTAGATTGTAAGCTCCTTGAGATGAGAGATGATATCTTTTCCTCTAATTTTATATTGTGAAAAATTTCAAAACAACACAAACAGGTGCATGATAAATACAACGAAAACCCCTAGACGCTTCATCTAGGTTCACTGATTTTTAATATTTTGTAACATCTGCTATCTTTATTTTTTATTTTATTTATTTATTTATATTTTTTGAGAGAGTTTTGCTCTTGTTGCCCAGGCTGGAGTGCAATGGTGCGATCTTAGCTCACCCACAACCTCCACCTCCCAGGTTCAAGCAGTTCTCCTGCCTCAGCCTCCTGAGTAGCTGGGATTACAGGCATGCGCCACCACACCCGGGTAATTTTGTATTTTTAGTAGAGATGGGGTTTCTCTATGTTGGTCAGACTGGCCTCCAAGTCCTGACCTCAGGTGATCTGCCCACTTCAGCCTCCCAAAATGCTGGGATTACAGGTGTTATAAATAAAGTTTTGGAGCCGCAAAAGAAATAGCACTCAAATATAAGATTTTCTTTTTAATTCTTAGCAAGGCAATGTACTTCTATAGAAGGGTGCACCCTTACAGATGCAGCAATGGTGAGCGCACACTTGGACCAGGGAGGGGAAGGGGTTCTTATCCCTGACCCACGTGGCCCCTGCTGCTGTGTCATTCTCCTATTGGCTAGGGTTAGACTGCACAGGCTAAACTAATTCCGACTGGCTAATTTAAAGAGAGTGACGGGGTGAGTGGTTTGGCAGGAAAAATGGTTATGATACAGCAGGAAATTGAAATGACTCAGGGCGGAGAATGAGCAGGTAATCTGAACGAGTCAGGGTGGAGCAGGTAATCGGAATGAGTCAGGGTGCAGCAGGTAATTGAAAAAGTTTGCTTTACGAGGAGTTAAGTTTAAAAGTAGAAGACAAAGAGTTGAACATACTGACATATTGATTCTTTGAAGAGAAATTTAGAACTCATATCTAACAACCCCTCGTCTTGCATTTCCTTACAGTTCTTTCTCTTCAAACTTCTTTAATATGTCTTAGCTTAGTTGTTCTGCTTGATTTTCTAAAAGAAGAATCTTCTCTGGATAAGGTGGAAGATAGTTAAGGGAGGTTTTAGTAAGTGCCATTTTTATGAGCCTCTGCACCAACCCACGGATACATGGTGTGACACAGCACCCGACAAGAATAAGTACACCCATTACTGCTGCAAGGGAAGTAAAGAATTGAGACTATTATTCCTCTCCATTTACAAAACCACTTTTCTAGCCATCCTGTAAAGGGGTCATTTACCCGTAAGTTGTTGGCTAACTCACTGGACAGAGCAGTCAGACCTTGCAATGCCTTTGTTATACTTCCATCAGGGGCGATGTTGTTTGGGATGAAGGTACAACAGTGAGTTTTAATCATGATGCAAACTCCTCCTCTTTCTGCTAATACCATGTCTAAGGCTATCCTATTTTCCCAAGCCATCTGGCCTGTAGCCCCTAATTGCTCAGCTATTCCTTCAACAGCATCTCTAGTGTAGTTACTAAATCACTGTTGGTTGTAGTAGATGTAGTTTATCCAATCTACATTTTTATTAATTGTCACCCACCAAGATATTGACTCAAATCCTGCAGCTATTTGATTTTGGAATTCAAATTGATCTGGTATTCCCCGTGGGACTCCAGTTGCATTTAAATAGACATGAGAGTCGAAAGACCCATAAGGGGCTTCTCTCACATTATGATGTCTTATTTTTCCTTCCTCTAGTTGATGAAATGCCAGGGTGAAACGGATAGCCAATTGGACTAAAGCACAAGTGCCGCTCCAGTTATTCGGCAGAGTGTCCAGTAAAGGTCCACCACAATACCACCACACATCCACTAGGGGATGAACAAGGGCTGACTGATTGATAAGTTCTTGAAAATTCTTAAGCTCACTGCATCCCCTCAGGTCTCCAAGGAATGCTGTTTCCTCCCTGTCGTGAGAAATACGAAGTTAACTTAGTGTTGGGAGACAGAAGCTGGATGGCCCTCAGGGGCTGGCCCATAGGATGCCGGACTTCGGGATATAGCAGAGAGAGAGCATGGCACAACTTGTTACTCCAGGCTGTAGGATCCTGGAAAAGAGCTATCATGCAGCCCACTCCTGGTCAACTGGAGGACCACCCTACTAGAAAGGGGACAATCTGGGCCTCTGGCCTGCCATGCACACAAGCATAACAATTGCTTTCGTTTAAAGTGCGGACGGAATATCTGATCCATTCCAACCAGGCATTTGCAACTTGGTAACCTGTTTCAATTGCCAATACTTGTTTTAAGTCTTTAACTTCTACGATAGCCATCTTGGTCTTGTGGTTAGATGGAGGAGGAGCAATTATTCCGTTGTGAGAGGTTTTGGAAGAAGGCTTAGAAGAAGGTGCAGGCAGTGCGGGATCAAAAAAATACATTTTAAAGAATCCAATAGGGTCTGTCCCTCAAACCTCAGCCCCCATACCATAAAACTGGCTTAAAGGAGGGAACCAGCTTAGAAAAGGGGAAGAACTTTGAGGATTCGAGATAATAACCTGTATAGGATTGCACTGGTTTAGCTGACACTTAGTTGGGGGCTGTCCCTCTAGTAACATGAATGTAGTTTTAGGAAATTACAAAAACAGGTTGGGGCAGTCCATCCTTGCTCTTTAGTGGTCCACAGAATGCTGGACCAACTATGGCATAAAAGCTGTACATTGGGAGGGCAAGACTCCTGGTTGACGCCGGGGTCTTTATCAAAATCTCCTCGGATTAAATGGTCCCAGTTCACTAATGCCTAATCTGAGAAGAGTCAGGAGGGACAGAGGTGCTTTTCTGAAGTAGAGAGCTGTCTCTGACTTGTCAAGTTCCCACAGGGTATAACAAGGCAAGCACCAAATGCAATAGTTTGAGGCGAAATTGACTTGGTTATGTTAATAACTAGATGGTCAGCAATAGAGTGAGGAAAGAAGAAAAAGTAATAGAATAGATGAAAGGGTTAAATTTTTCTTAGCTTTAGTTTGGTAGCGTTTTCCCCTGGGACTATGGCCCACGACTCTGGAGAAGGCGGTGCTTTTTCGACTCAGGTGTGATGAGTCCATCCCCTTTCCACTGTATGAACAGCAGTCTCGGTGATTAGTAACACAAGGTAAAGTCCTTCCCAGGCTGGCTCGAGTTTTCCTTCTTTCCACCCTTTGATGAGAATGTGATCCTCAGGCTGGTGCTGGTTTACCGGAAATTCTAGGGCTGGTACCTGTGCTAAAAGACTTTTAGTTTTGAGGGAAAGGAAAGTAGAAGATAAACCAAGTATATAATTTCTAAGAAATTGATCTTTTGTTTTACTTGTGGGGACATCAGCAATGGACTTTATAGTCCTTGGCACCTTCTTGCTGAGATATTTTCTTTAGCACCTATTTTTATTATTTTTTAGACCAAAGAAAGCCAAACACCGTTTTATATTTGCCAATGCTTCCTGTATGATATTTATACCAGATAAGCTAAATTTCACCTTTACATTAGTGTGTTTTTAATGTTAAACTTAATTTTAATAAAATCTTGTAGCCATATTTATCCAATTTTTAATGTCTGACCATAAGGTAAGATTTGTATAGACGCTTTTTAACCTTTTATAATTTTTGTTAAAAAGCAGGTTAGTGCTTTAAGAAAAACCTGTTGTGCTTTTATTTTAATGTCCAGTTCTCAGAAAAACTGGGTGATATCCCTTTAACTTTACCCGATATGTTTACACACAGAATTTCCTTTTCAATTAACATTTCAAAACTTGCCTAAACCTTTAAAACAATATTTTTTTAACCATTTAATGTAGGTAAAAATCCACATTCTTATGTCTCCTTATAATCCTTTTACCAAAGTACGTTTTACTTTCCTTACACACCTTACACATAAACTGTTTCTTCAATAGTTTTACATTCAGGAGGCCTAATTACTTTTAAATTATACAACATTTCTTGCATAAATTCCCTTTTATAACTTTTTTTCCCCCTAACTTTCACAGACAATTCTTCAACATGCCTCAACTTTCTGACTTGTTGCAAACATCCCTTTCTCTAAACAACCAGTTCATTTATTTTAGGACAAGAATTTACCATATAATATTCCTTTTTACATAAATTATCCCCCCCCCCTTTGTTTTTTCTCAAAGATGATAACCATTCTTTTCCAAATTGAACTTCCTTCATTTCTGTGGACTAGACTGTCTAAGGCCACAAGATTAGAAGTTAGGATAATATATGTTACACTCTTAACTTTTAGCAAACTTTACTTTTGTTGAAAACCTTGTAAGTTTGGGATTTCAATTATTCTTTGCTATTAATAAGACCTCGTTCAGTCCATATTAACTTAGAATTGGTATAGATGACTCCTTCCTGATTCTGTAAGCACTTTAAGGCTTGGCTGAGTGCAAACAGCTCGCAGGCACGTTTGAGCAGACCAATTGTGAGGCAATTTTCCTAACTCGGCTTCTCCAAGAGTTTCCTTATCACTTACTGAATACCCATTGTGTCTTTTTCCTTCAGTCACCCAGGAGGAAGCATCTACAGTCCTGTCCTGAAGGTAGTTCCTCCTAGGTCTGGTTAGACCTTTGCATGGTAATTAAGATTTAGATGCCCTGTTAGGAAACCTGGTGGGTTAAGGGAATTTTCAGTGGTTCATGTTAAATCATCTTTTTCTAACAGAATAGCCTCATACTTTAAGGTTCTTGAGTCAGTAAGCTATCTTTTTTTTTCTTTTTGACTTAGGATAGTTCTGACCTGATGAGGTGTGCTCACAATGAAGTTTACTCTAAAAGTTATTTTTCTACTTTCTTCTGTTAGCGAAGCAGTTTCCACTACAGATTGAATGCATTTGGGCCATCCACGGGTTACTGGGTTAAGGATTTTTGATTAGGAAGGCTACGGGTTGTCAGTCACCTCAGTGCTTTTGGGTTACAACCTTGTTTACACTGACAACAAGGTGGTATTGGAGTGTTATAGGGTCAGGGAGAAGACCTTCAATTATTAATTATAGGTTTTAAATTTACCCTGGCTTCTAAAGGAATAGGGTACACTGTTTTCTCTTTACTACTCTGCCTCTCTCTGTTTGTCTCTGTCTCTTTCTCTCTCTCTTTGACTCTGTGTCTCTTTCTCTGCCTCTGCCAGCCGCTTATGCTGCTCTTCTCCCCTCTCCTTTCCCTTCCCCTAGGGGAGGGACTGGTGGGAGTGCAGCTACTCTTTCTTTCCCTGAGAAGAAAGGAAAGGGGAGTTGTGAATATTTTTCTTACTACAGGAGGTTTGTGTGAGGTTCAACCCCCTGAAATTTGCGAAGGCTCAACCCCTCAAACCAGGGGGTGTCTTGCCTTGCTGCTCTAGAAGGTTGACCTGTTTCCTCCCTTTCCCCCTCTGAAGGTCCCTTGCACACTTCCCACTCGTGTTGTCCTCTCTGGCTGCTCCCCCAAGGGAGAGTTAGGCCCCTCTTAGTGTTAGAGTGCCGGTATAAATCCCATGGCAGGATCCGCCCTAAGCTATATGAGGTAGCTACGGAACCCCGGAGAGGTCCCACTCACTCTGTCCAGCAGTAGGACTTGTCACCATCCACATGAAGAACACCACAAGTAGGGTTGTTTGTGATCATTCACGCACACACACATTTAGCCCTCCAGAATTTGACCAACAAGGAAGTACTTTACCGGCTCCCGCGGCTTCTCCTTCCTTGGTCTGTGCAGAGAGTCACCACCGCAGTATGTGAGGACCCTTTAAGCTAGGTTGCTGGCCAGTTTCTTTCTGCGTTGCTGAGAGCTCGGGTTATTCCTGGAACTGGGTGGGTCCTGATTTCTCACCCCTGAGGCCCCCACAAGGCGGCGGGGCGCACGTCCTCACCAGAGAGAACCAGAGACTGCCCGGAAGGGGAATGTATCACGAGGGAGCCCCCAAATTGTTATAAATAAAGTTTCGGTGCTGCAAAAGAAACAGCACTCGAATATAAAATTTTCTTTTTAATTTTCAGCAAGGCAATGTACTTCTATAGAAGGGTGCGCCCTTACAGATGGAGCAATGGTGAGTGCACACTTGGACCAGGGAGGGGAAGGGGTTCTTATCCCTGTCGCACATGGCCCCTGCTGCTGTATCCTTCCCCTATTGGCTAGGGTTAGGCTGCACAGGCTAAACTAATTCTGATTGGCTAATTTAAAGAGCGTGAGGGGGTGAGTGGTTTGGTGGGAAAAATGGTTAAGGGCAGAGCAGGAAATTGCAATGAGTCAGGGTGGAGCAGGTAATCGGAATGAGTCAGGATGGAGCAGGTAATCCGAAGGAGTCAGCGTGAAGCAGGTAATCAGAATGAGTCAGGGTGAAGCAGGTAATCGGAATGAGTCAGGGTGAAGCAGGTAATCGGAATGAGTCAGGGTGGAGCAGGTAATCGGAATGAGTCAGGGTGAAGCAGGTAATCCGAATGAGTGTCAGGGTGGAGCAGGTAATCGGAATGAGTCAGGGTGAAGCAGGTAATTGAAAAAGGTTGCTTTACGAGGAAGTTAAGTTTAAAAGTAGAAGGCAAAGAATTGAATATACTGACATATTTATTCTTTGAAGATAAATTTAGAACTCATATCTAACACAGGCGTGAGTAACCGCACCCGGCCCGTATCTGCTATCTTTAAAGAGATACATATACACATTTTATGTGTATATATATATATATATATATGTGTGTGTGTGTGTGTATATATATATGTGTGTGTATATATATATGTGTGTATATATAATGTGTGTATATATATGTATATATATGTGTGTGTATATATATATGTATATATATATGTGTGTATATATATATATATGACAATGGTCCCATAAAATAATAATGGAGCTGAAAAATTCCTATGGCCTATTGACATCATAGCTGTCCTAACATCACAATGCAGCACTGTAAACAAATCCACTGTGGGGCCAATCATATAAAAACCTAGCACATACAATTATGTACTGTGCATAATGCTGGGTAATGATAATAAATGACAATGTGGCTGGTTTAGGTATTACTAGCCTATACTTTTTAATCATTATTTTAGAGTGTATGCCTTCTCTTTATAGAAAAAAGTTAACTGTAAAACAGTCTCAGAGAGGTCCTTCAGGAGGTGTCCAAAGAAGGACAGTGATCATAGGAGATGCAGCTTCATGGGTGGCCTTGCCCCTGAAGACCTCCCAGTGGGACCAGATGTCAGAAGACAGTGATATTGGTGATCCTGACCCCGTGTGATCTTAGGTGTATGTGTGTGTGTTTGTATATTAGTTTTTAAGAAAAGGTTTTAAGAGTAAAAAAAAAAAATTAAAAATAGAAAAAAGCTGATAGAATAAGGACATAAAGCAAGAAAATTTGTTACAGCTGTACAATGTGTTTGTCTTATAAGCTTTGTTATTACAAATGAGTCCAAAGGTTTTTTAAAAATGAAAAAGTTTTTAAAGTAAAAAAGTTACAGTAAGATAAGATCAATTTATTACTGAAGAAAGAAATTTTTTAAATGAATTTAGTCTAGCCTAAGTGAACGGTGTTGAGTGGAAAGTCATATCCTCGGCCTTCACACTCACTCTCCACTCACTCACTGACTCACCCAGAGCAACTGCCAGTCCCACAGGCTCCAGTCAGAGTAAATGCCCTACAAGGGTGTACCAATTTTTTTCTTTTATACTGTATACTGGATTTTGCTGTACCTTTTTTTTTTTTTTTTGAGATGGAGTTTTGCTCTTGTCACCCAGCTTGGAGTGCAGTGGCATGATCTTGGCTTACTGCAACCACCTCCTGGGTTCAGGCAATTCTCCTGCCTCGGCCTCCTGAGTAGCTGGGATTACAGGTGCCTGTCACCACACCCAGCTAGTTTTTGTATTTTTAGTAGAGACGGAGTTTTGCCATGTTGGCCAGGCTGGTCTCGAACTCCTGACCTCAGGTGATCCACTCACCTTGGCCTCCCAATGTGTTGGGATTACGGGCATGAGCCACCGCTCCTAGCCCTTGCTGCACCTTTTCTATGTTTAGGTGCACAAAAACCGTTGTGTTACAATTATCTACAGTATTCAGTAAAGTCCCATGCTGTACAGGTTGGTAGCCTGAGAGAAACAGGTGCCTCATGGGCTATACCATCTAGGTTTGTGTAAGTGTACTCTATCATGTTTCCACAACAAAGTTGCCTAAGAATGCATTTTTTTTTTTTTTAATTTGAGACGGAGTCCTTCTGTGTTGCCCAGGCTGGAGTGCAGTGGCGTGATCTTGGCTCACTGCAACCTCCCTCTTCTGGGTTCAAGCGATTCTCCTGCCTCAGCCTCCCCAGTAGCTGGGATTATAGGAGTGCACCACCATGTCTGGCTAATTTTTGTATTTTTAGTAGAGACGGAGTTTCCATGTTGGCCAGGCTGGTCTCGAACTTCTGACCTCAGGTGATCTGCCCTCCTCAGCCTCCCAAAGTGCTGGGATTACAGGTGTGAGCCACCGTAACAATGGATTTCTCAAAACACCTGGCCCTAACAATGGATTTCTCAAAACATATCCTCATTGTTAAGAGAGGCATGACTGTATGTACACAGTATATACACATTATATATATGTGTGTGTGTGCGTATGTGTATATATACATATGTGTATGTGTATATGTACATACAGTGGCAATGATCGTGCTGTCAGGTTCTACAAAATCCTCTTTGTACCCAAACACTGCTGATCCAACAAACGTGACCACAGTGGAATCTGTATGTGTACATATACACACACATATGTACATACTTTTTGCCAAACTGTTTGATGTCGTAGACATCATGATACTTCACCCCTAAATATATATCTCTCAAGAATAATGACATTCTCCTACTCAATTACAATATAATTATACTCTTTGGGAATTATACATTGCCACAATAGTAGGATCTAACACAATGTCTTCTACAGCTCGTTTTTTTTCCAGAGATGATGTAATCTTTACCTTTGATTCTGCTCTTTTGCCCCTCTCTGCTTAACCTGCTCCACTCAGGATCTAGCAAGAGATGTCACACATAAGGCCCCAAATAACTTAGGGAGTTGAATGAATGAAAGAATGGATGCATAAATGTGAAAATCCTTTCTGATGTGTCTTCAGGACGTGGAAAGGTGCATGACCCCATGTGGGAATTCAGTGACCTTCAAGCCCTTCTCATTGGTCTAGACAGAAACCTTACACCTGGCAGGATATGCATTTTGCAGCTGAGGCTCTTTGTGAGCAGTTTGGTGATATTTAAGTTCCTGGTGATTAGGGAAACCGTCAGGAGCTTGGCAAACCTATTCAAAATACAACATATTAAAATTCCTGTTAATCATAGATCTTAAAAGCACTTGGTTAAAGTACCAAAAATGCAAACCAGTTATTATGAAAACAAAGCCGGGGAAGTAGGTGGCACTGCATTGTAGGAGTCCACATTCAGCAACAAAAGAGGGCACAGGCTCTACTGTGGTCACATTCATTGCATCAGCAGTGTTCGGTACAAAGAGGCTTTTGTGAAACCTGACGGCACGATCATTGCACAGGCACACCATTGAACGAAGGCAGACTTTCCCCTTCTATGAAAGGATAATTTTCTTCTCATATTTGACACCGATTAGCTCTAGCAGAGAATTCTATTTAAAGCAATCCCTTGAAATTAGACCATGTATGCCAAGGGCAGGGCTGTGTATTCAGCCCTGTCTTCCTAGCGGCTTTAGCGATGTATCCTAAGTATGGGAGGAGGGCACTGAAGAAGTGAGGCATGAAAGAGATATATCTAATAATCATGACTACTTACTATCACAACTTAGAAGAAATAGCTGGATTTCAATCTCTTTTCCCAATCCGACGGTTTGTTGTTTTCCTTTTTTCTTCCAAAATTTCATACGCATCCCAAGTTTTAGCATAATGATATCAGCAGCAAGTTGTTAAATAAGTTCTGTGGGCTCATCAAAGCAGTTATCCTAAAGTGTTCTATGAAACAGCATTGGTTCAGTGCTGATTGCGTTATAAACTTTGAAATGAAGAGCACTGCACTTTAGAAACTCCAGGTTATGAAGAATTTTCTGTTTTTCTTTTTGGCCTCCTTCTCTACTAACCAATGTGTTTGAAAACCTGTAATGTGACTCTTCAGGTTAGAGGGTGAGTTTTTTAACCCTTCCCCAGCTCTCAACACTAGCCCTCTCCATCTCCAGCCTTTGAGTTCTGTCTAGCACTCACCATAGGATATGTCCTGATGAAAGCCTCATTGTTCCACATCTGAGAAGATCAGTTGCTGTGCACAGCTGCATGGGAACTGGATCCAGTCCCCATCTGGATCTAGGAACAAATCGGTCCCTAGCAGCTTGACAACTGCTCATTGTCTAGTCAAGGGGGTTTCTTTCTTTTCCTGGAAAACGTCTTCCAGGGTACATTTGATAGGAAGTTTTCACTGCTCATAAAGTTAGGGGGAAGGAGACTGGAAGCTCAGGGCAGAGGTACCACAGTTATCAAGTTCTATTTGTTTTGCAAACTCTAGGTTTTTTTTATTATGTGTTTCCTTTGTCCACATGAATCTTGTGGACATTTCTTGGTCTAAATTAATGGTATTTTCTCCTGAACAGTGGTTCTTCAAATATTACCCAGAATGAAGGAGGGAAGGATCATTTTTAAAAATCACAAGTAGTTCTATTTTATTTGTACAAGTGAATAATTTCCTACAGGATAAAATAAAAGACATTGATAATAAGAATACTAGTATCTATTGTTTAAGAAGCATGGTTACTATTACAATAGTGGAATTTAAGGACATGTTTTGGTTATTTTATAAATTGCATTATTCTATCCTGTGTCTTTTAAATTGAGTAATAGATTTCTTAAAAGAAGCTTATAAGATATTAGTTAGAACAATCAGCATATTTGATAAATAAAATGACAACCAGTAAAACTTCCAACTCCCTGGATGAAAAAAGCATTGTATTATTCCCACTGTGAAGGGAGGATAGTGACATCAGATAAGAGTTAGGAAAGTGAAATTGTTGGCAAAATCAGCCGGTGTCTTTATGAAACATTGTCTTCATGAAACATTGTCTTGGATGACATTTCACCTAGTCACCAATGTCTTCCAGTGACGCCACCTGTTTGCTTTCACGCACCTGTGGGAAGACAGAATGTTTGATTCTGGCATATTTTTTACAGTTTGAATTAAAACCAACTGACTGAACTTGGTGGATTGAGTGAGAAAATAATCCTTGTAGGATAGTCTTCTCCACCTGGTAGTGATGCACTCACTTTGAGGCTAATGATGCAGGTGAAAAAAAAAAAATCTTTGCTTTGACAACTCCTGTCCCTAAAGAAAGTACTGTGCAGAGAAGCAGTTAAGATCCTAAACCCTGGACTCCAACAAAGTAAGGTTAGACTACTTTCTAGCTGGGCAAACTTTAGTAAGTTAACTTCTTCAAGAATCTATTTCTGCCGGGCACGGTGGCTCACGCCTGTAATCCCAGCACTTTGGGAGGCCGAGGCGGGCGGATCACTAGGTCAGGAGATGGAGACCATCCTGGCTAACACGGTGAAACCCTGTCTCTACTAAAACTACAAAAAATTAGCCTGGCATGGTGGCAGCCGCCTGTGGTTCCAGCTCCTTGGGAGGCTGAGGCAGGAGAATGGCGTGAACCCAGGAGGCAGAACTTGCAGTGAGCCAAGATCATGCCACTGCACTCCAGCCTGGGCAACAGAGCAAGACTCCGTCTCAAAAAAAAAAAAAAAAAAAGAATCTATTTCTTCGTATGCTAGATGAAGTCAACTCTTTCAGAGGGCTGAAAGAGAAAAGCGAAATTAGATCATATGTATGAAATTCTTACATGGTGCCTGGCACATAAGTGCTTAATAAACAACTGCAATTATTAACTCTAATCAGATATTGTTGTTTTAAACAAGGGAGTCACTCAAAAAGGTACATGCAGACTTCTCTGTAAGAAAAAAATATATACATATATGTTTACACACACATACACATACACACACACACAAATATATAAGGCTAGGTCTTAATACCTCTTTCCTCAAATCAAAGCAAAAATCTGTTTCCTTGTCCAGTTACTTCTATTTAGTTTGGGAATTAGGCCTTCCAGTCCATGCATTTAATTCTATTCCTGGCCTGCTTAAATTAGAATGAGCCTCAAAGATAGAAGACCAAGACATACAGGTGCTTGTATACCTATATACAACAAGGTATATAGGTATTTATTTTCATATTCAGAAAAAAATCTAGTTTTTACCCATACATTCATTCAAGACACATTTATTAAACACCAAATTGGTAGCAAGAATGAACATATTAGTAATAATTTTTCTCTCAGAAAAATATATCCTATTTTCTATATTTATTTTCTATAGATTCTCTTTTAATGTTTGTTTGCATCTTGCAAATTTCCATGTTACTTTCTGGCTTAACTACCTCAGGCTGGGCACAGGAGATGATTCTATGGAGAGTTAAAACTTTTTCTTTTTCTTTTTTTTGATACGGAGGCTTGCTCCGTTGCCCAGGCTGGAGTGCAATGGCGCGATCTCAGCTCACCGCAACCTCCGCCTCCTGGGTTCAAGTGATTCTCCTGCTTCAGCCTCCTGAGTAGCTGGGATTACAGGTGCCCACCACCACACCCAGCTAAGTTTTGTATTTTTAGTAGAGATGGGGTTTCACTATGTTAGCCAGGCTGGTCTTGAACTCCTGATCTCAGGTGATCCACCCGCCTCGGCCTCCCAAAGTGCTGGGATTACAGGCATGAGCCACTGCGCCTGGCAAAAACTTTCTTAAATATATGTATAATATATAAAAACCAAGGATAAAAGTGATGCCTAAAAATAAACTCATTTGAGTTATAGGAGTAGAAACGGAGTGCCCCAAATGCCCCTGGTAAAATGGATGCACCCAGGCACAGTGGCTCACGTCTGTAATCTCAGCACATTGGGAAGCCAAGGCGGGTGAATCACTTGAGCCCAGAGGTTTGAGACCAGCCTGGGCAACATGGTGAAAACCCCATCTCTACAAAACATTTTAACGAAATTAGCCAGGCGTGGTGATGCACATTTGTCCCAGCTACTCAGGAGGCTGTGGTGGGAGGATCACTTGAGCCCAGGAGGTCAAGGGTGCAGTAAGCCGTGATGGTGCCACTGCACTCCAGCCTGAGTGACAGAGTGAGACCCTGTCTCAGAAAAATGAAAATAGAAGTAAATAAATAAAACAAAATTTAAAAGTCTACCTCATATTTGAAAACAAAGTCTGTATCACTGTACTAATTTTATGTGAAGTCAAAATTACAGAATACCCAATGCTTGTGAACATTTTAAAAAGGTTTCTAGAGGGACAAAAATGCTAGCACTCATTCTATTTGTGAGCAATCATCTTTTTTGAAGTGGAAAATCTAGAATATTTCTCATCTAACCTAGAGACTCTGAAATGCCCACTAATGGAGAGCCAGACTGGTGGTGTATAAACTTCATGTCTGACCTGGGATTCTGTGGATCATGTGTCTCATCCACTGTATTTCAGTGGTTTTGTTTTGTTTGTTTGTTTTTGTAGAGCCAGGGTTTCACCATGTTGCATAGGCTGGTCTTGACTTCCTGGGCTCACCCACCTCAGCCTCCCAAAGTTCTGGGATTACAGGGGTGAGCCACCATGCCTGGCCAGAATGGCTATTATTAGAAAGATAAAAAAATAACAGATGCTCGGGAGGATGCAGAGAAAAGGGAACTCTTATACACTGTTGGAGAGGATGTAAATTAGTACATCTTCTATGGAAAACAGTATGGATATTTCTCAAAAAACTAGAAATAGAACTACCATATGATCCAGCAATCCCTCTACTGAATATTTATCCAAAGGAAAATAAATCAGTATTTCAAAGGGATACCTGTACTCACATATTTATTGCAGCACTATTCACAATAGCCCAGATACAGAATCCATCTAAGTGTCCATCAATGAATGAATGGACAAAGAAAATGTGGTACTGATACACAATGGAATATTACTCAGCCATAAAAAAGAATGAAATTCTGTCATTTGCAGCAACATGGTTGGAACTGGAGATTATTATGTTAAGGCAAACCCATAAGGACAAATATCACATGTTTTCACACATATATGGGAGCTAAAAAATGTTGATGTCATAAAGGTAGAGAATAGAATGATGGTTCCCAGAGGCTAGGAAAAATGTGTGTTGGGGAGGGGGCACAAAGAGAGATTGGTTAACAGGTACAAACATACAATTAGATAAAGGGAATAAGTTCTAATGTTCCATTGCAGAGTAGGGTGACTATAGTTAACAAAAATGTATCGCATATTTCAAAGTATATATTCCAAATAACTAGAAGAGAGGACTTTAAATGATCCTAACACAAAGTGATGAGAAATTGTTGAGGTGATGAACACCACAAACACTTTGACTTGATTATTATACAGTCTCTGCATGTAATAAAATATCACTTCTACCCCATAAATATGTATAAATATGTGTATCAACAAAAAATTTTAAAAACAACAAAAAAGCACGAATGGTAAAATTCCATCCGACTAATCATCTCTTGATCACCAACCCAAAACATCTAGTAGGCAAGTTCTGGCTTATGTCCAAAGAAAAGCCATTGCTTACTTCAGCAAATTGAGGTTTTTAGCTCAACATCCAAAATGGAATGGAAGACACAGCTAGTTAAGAAGTGGTACTGGCGGCCGGGTGCGGTGGCTCAGGACTGTTATCCCAGCACTTTGGGAGGCCTAGGTGGGTGGATCACGAGGTCAGGAGATTGAGACCATCCTGGCTAACACGGTGAAACCCCGTCTCTACTAAAAAAGTACAAAAAAATTAGCTGGGCAAGGTGGCGGGCGCCTGTAGTCTCAGCTACTTGGGAGGCTGAGGCAGGAGAATGGCGTGAACCTGGGAGGCGGAGTTTGCAGTGAGCCGAGATCACGCCACTGCACTCCAGCCTGGGCGACAGAGCGAGACCCCATCTCAAAAAAAAAAAAAAAAAAAAGAAGTGGTACTAGCCAGGCGCGGTAGCTCACACCTATAATCCCTGCACTTTGGGAGGCCAAGGCGGGCAGATCACCTGAGGTTGGGAGTTGAAGACCAGCTTGACCAACATGGAGAAACCCCCTCTCTACTAAAAATACAAAGTCAGCCGGGCATGGTGGCGCATGCCTGTAATCCCAGCTACTTGGGAGGCTGAGGCAGGAGAATCACTTGAACCTGGGACGTGGAGGTTGCAGTGAGCTGAGATTGCACCACTGCACTCTAGCCTGGGCAACAAGAGCAAAACTCCTTCTCAAAAAAAAAATAATAATAATAATAATACTAATAATAATAAAATAAAAAAGTAGTGGTGACAATAGAAAATGACATTACTATACGTAGCTATCTGCCAAGTATGTAAAATGACAAGCACTTTGAAATAATGGACAGTAGACTCTACTTGGCATTGTGAAAATAATGTGTGATAAGATGTCCTGTGGATGAATTTTGCACTTGACATCATTTTGTACCTGGGAAAGTGATTTGATAAATAGAAACACTAAAATATGCCACAGTGCATTTTTATTTATACAAACAATTCACACAGTCTTTTTTAATTTGCAGAACATCTCGACAATTAGAAAGTCTTCAGTGGAGCTGGGAAACTGAAAACTTTCCAGGGGAAGCAGAAACCCAGGTTCTGTTACTTTGCTTCTGGAGACTTGAGCTTTGATTGTAAGTGAATTCCAGCCCTCTTGGCAGGTAGGGGAAGGAGCCCGCGATACTCCTATATAGTCCTTATTTATCCACAGGCAAAGTACAGCCTGTGGAAAGATTTTCCTGAATTGCCTTAATTTTATGTTTTACCTCTGCTCTGAGGCCAATTCTCCTGTGGCTAAAAGAGCAGTTTACAATTCACTACCAGAATAACCTGGGCTTTCTCCAAAAATGGTCGTGCCCAGTACATCTTCCCAGAGGAATTACACTGCTGTTACCAGATGATTTCAGCCAGATGAGAAAACAGTCTGCAGCCAAGAAATTTAGGTCAAAAAGTGCCCTGGTGAATACATATGGGGAATTTGAAAGGAAGACATGAAATAAATCTAAACATGCAATGTTGTAGAAATAGCGTAGGGCATCACATTCACAATGGGGAGGTGATTTTGCCCCCAGGGGACATTTGGTAATGTCTAGAGACAATTTTGGTTCTCACAATTGGGGGTGACAATGAGGGTGCTACTGGCATCCAGTGGGTAGGAGCCAGAGATGCCACTAAACATCCTACAGTGGACAGGGCAGCCCCACAGGAAAGAATTCTCCAGCTCAAATGTCAACACTGCTGAGCTTGAGAAACCCTGTGTCAGAGGAAGCAAAGTAAGTTTGGATTCACGGAACAAATGTGCCAATGAGGAGTCTGCATGGATTTTTATAGATTTGTGAATTTGCAGGGGGCTTCTTGCATAGCTGTCTTTTTGCAAAGAGTTCACGGCACTCTGACCTGAATCTGGGGTGCAGGTGAGAAGGGAGACTGTCCCATGTGAAGCACTATTTGGGGCAGGTACCTGAGATTTTTCCAGATGTCTGTAGTGATGATGGCTGGACAGGTGGAGCACTCTCACTGCTGGCCCAGGAAGGACCACCCTGCTGCCCCAGTCCTTTGAACACACCCACGTTTGGGGGCAAAACATGGGCTGAGACCCAAGCAGGGCTGAGACACAAGCTTTATGGCTGTGATTGTGTGATTCCAGGTTGGACTAATCAGAGTGTGGACCCAGAAAGTCTGAGACAGTTCTCAGTTAATTTTGAAAGTTTATTTTGGTAAGGTTGAGGACACATGCCCATGACACAGCCTCAGGACATCCTGATGACATGTCCCCAAGGTGGTCGAGGCACATCTTGGTTTTATACATTTTAGCGAGACATGAGCCATCAATCAATAAATGTAAGAAGTACATTGGTTTGGTCTGGAAAGGAGGGACAACTCAAAGCAAAGGCAGGAAGACTCAAAGCAAGGAGGGGGATTCCAAGTCACAGGTAGGTGAGAGACAAATGGTCACATGCTTTTGAGTTTCTGAATAGCCTTTTCAATAATTAAATTTGTTTTTCAAAATTTTGTAAACAACCGATAACATTTTAATCTTGATCGTAACATAAACTTCCATAAGCCTTTTATAATCTTTATAACCTTTATTAAGGAACTGGTTGATGTTTCAAGAAAACCTTGTTAATCTGACACAGGAGTCCATATGCTAGTCTTGCATCAGTGTGCCTTTGACATTAATGATTAATTTACAGAGAAACAACTTATTTTCTCTCTTAAAATTGGCCCTTATAATCTCACATGCCCACCTCTTCCATGATAGTCCCTGGGCCTTGAGGAATTGAATGGCTTTAATTTCTGGCCCTGTATCTTAGGAATGTAGTTTATTTTGATTGGCATCATCTATGATGCCAATCAATAAAGATGAAACTTTGACCGGGCACGGTGGCTCACACCTGTAATCCCAGCTCTTTGGGAGGCCGAGGCGGGCGGATCACCTGAGTTTGGGAGTTCAAGACCAGCCTGACCAACATGGAGAAACCCCATCTCTACTAAAAATTCAAAAGTAGCCAGGCGTGGTGGCACATGCCTGTAATCCCAGCTACTCAGGAGGCTGAGGCAGGAGAATCGCTTGAATGTGGGAGGTGGAGGTCGCAGTGAGCCAAGCTGGCACCATTGCACGCCAGCCTGGGCAACAAGAGTGAAACTCTGTCTCAAAAATAAATAAATAAATAAATAAAGACGAAGCTTTAATTGCTGTCAGTGTTTAAGATTTAGCAGGACTTGGTGTCCTTTATAGACCCAGGAGGCAAAGCCCTGTAACTTAATGTCACGAGTACTTTAAAAGCACATACAGAAAGGCACACAGATGTAATAACCTTAATTTAAAAAAATTTCAGTCTCAGTTTTTTCCTAAGCAAACCAAACTTAATAATAATAGCATAGAAGTTATCTTGATAAAACATAAAATCTGTTAGGCCAGTTACCAAAAGGCAAAAGAAAAAACTTCTGTAGTATACAGAATACTATGTTGGAAGAAAACATTTCCTTTAGACCTTTAAGAAAACATGCCCTTTAAAAGGGGAGAGAAAGCCAAAAAACCTGGGATGCAAGAAAAGTTGAACTTTTGGTTAAAAAAAATTAAAATCTCTTGTAATTTATTAAGAGTAAATCAACCCTTAAGAAAACCTCATTGTTCTAACCAATAATTTAGGGTATAAGTGGTTTTTTTTTTACATCAAGCCCAGTCTCTAGGAAGATCATTATAATTTCCCTTTGATTATAAACAATTTGATCACATAGAAGTTATTTTTTTAAAATAAATCCTCTTATTGTGACTTACACAGACCATTCATGACATGCCTGGACTTTCTGGTTTGTCCTGAACATCCCTCTTTCTTAAAAAACAAGTCATTTTATTTTAGACTAAATTTACCATACAAGATTCTTTCTTATATGAAATTATTCCTCTTTAAGCTTTCTTTCTTTTTTTTTTTTTTGAGATGGATACTTATTCTGTCACCCAGGCTGGAGTGCAGTGGCACGATCTCAGCTAACTGCAATCTCTGCCTCCTGCGTTCAAGCAATTCTCATGCCTCAACTTCTCCAAGTAGCTGGGACTACAGGTGTGCACCACCATGCCTGGCTAACTTTGGTATTTTTAGTAGAGATTTGTTTTGCCTTGTTGGCCAGGCTGGTCTCGAACTCCTGACCTCAAGTGATCCATTCACCTCGGCCTCCCAAAGTGCTGGGATTACAGGTGTGAGCCACATTGCCCAGCCTAATATAACTTTAGATTCTAAATTATGACAAGTTTGTCTACAAGTATTTATCCCATTACATTTACCTAATTATTTTATTTTAATTGTTTTCCTAGATTATTTATGAAAACTGTGATAGTCATGATTTAAAGTTATGAAACCACCATTGTAAAATTATAACTGAGACAGTGAAAAAGATATGACCTAACTGACTCCATCTTGCTTCTAACCTCCAAGCTGTCCTTGTTCATTCCTGGACTTTGGGAGGAACTTAGTATATAGTTTAGCTATCAAACAGAGACAGTAACACTCCTTTTCCAAAACAAACCTCCTTACTGCCTGTGGACTAGACTGCTTAAAGCCACAAGATTGACGTTATGGTAATTTTACTAAATAATTCAAGATGTAGCTATTTTTTAAACCAATATTAATGTTTTATTTATTAAAAATTACACAAACAAGGATCATTCTGTCTTGTGCTGGGTTTATAGTTTTGTAACCCCTGTGCCAAGTTTTGACACAGTATCCCTGACAGTATTTGGGAGGGATAAGTATGAAATTGCTTGATTAATAAATGCAAACAGAAATGTATACTGGTAATTCTTAAGACGTTTCTAATATTACTTTACCAACAATTTTAAAGCTAGCTTATTTATTAAATATTTTACTTAAGTCACATAAACTTGAAAAAGCATTTGACTAGTCTTTCCCTTTTCTGATACAGTATTTAAATGCCTTTATTTTTCTTTAAGCCAATTAATTAGAGCTCTTTTATATATTTTCAGTAGTGAAACATTGTGTACACAACACATAAATATAGGTGTACATCTTACAGATTCATAAAGACCCCCCCCATTTTTTCCTATCTTAAACTTTCAGGTTCTTGATAACCTGTTTCACAACCTTAGGCAGTTGTCAGCTAAATAGCCTGAAATTTGCATATTAAAGGAAACAACTTAGGTAAAAATCAAATAGCAAAATTTACATAAGGTACAAAGAGAAAAAGCCTGGTGGTGTTAGAGGGAGATTAAAGGTGGATGCTAAATCAAACATAAAATTATAGAAATGTATCACAGGATTGCATGAGAAGACCAATTTTATTTAGATAGGGACTTCCTATCTTTTAACTGGATCTCTGGGCTCTGGGCAGAGCCTACGCTGAATCCTGGGTTTCCAAAAAGGGAGAATTATTTTGAGGTTAGACTATGTGATGTTTTTACAGTGCACTTAAAAAAAATTTTTTTTAAGTGTAATCCCAGCACTTTGGGAGGCTGAGACGGGTGGATAACGAGGTCAGGAGTTCAAGGCCAGCCTTACCAACATGGTGAAACCCTGCCTCTACTAAAAATACAAAACTTAGCCAGGCGTGGTGGCATGTGCCTGTAATCCCAGCTACTCAGGAGGCTGAGGCAGGAGAATTGCTTGAACCCAGGAAGCAGAGGTTGCATTGAGCTGAGATCATGCCACTGTACTCCAGCCTGCGCAACGGAGTGAGACTCCATCCTAAGAAAGAAAAAAAAAAAAAAAAAGGACATAGTCCCAGGAGAGAAAAAAGAAAAACAAAAACATGAAGGCCTTTTAAATACAAACACACACACACACACACACACACACACACACACACACACACACACACACACATCTTGGATGTTAGCTTTTAATTAAGCTGATTTTTAACCATTGAGCTTCTTTTAAAAAAATATTTTTAAATCTCATTACTATATTTCAGCTGGGACAAATTGCTGCTATTTCAGAAGCACCAATGTAGGACTTCCTGAGTTTTGTCACAGGTACATCCTTAACCTTGGCAAAATAAACTTTCTAAATTGATTGAGACCTGTCTTGGATACTTTGGGTTCACAAATTGGTAATCATGAAGGGATTGTGAGTGGAAGGGCCCCTGACCTTTGACAAATCTGTTGTTGCTTGGTACCAGCTTGAGCTATCCCTATGGCTCAAACCAACAGGAAAATTTGCTGAGGCCTAGGCACCCCCTCCCTCCAGGGTATCACTGTTCTCTCAAAATTTGGTCAAGTTCTGAAGTTTATTTTGCTGTGCAAGTACTTTTGTGGAGTTTTGCTTGCTTCCAACAATGAAGGCAAGTTTTCCTGCTTCCATGATGATGGAAGGCAGGCAACTCTTTTCTGGACTTGCAGCTCACTTCCAACAGGCAAGGCAAGTTTGAGTTTTTCTCCTGTTTCTAGGATGGTAGAGAGCAGTCTTCAACCTGGGACCCATTCCTAGGTAAGTAGCTGAATTGTTCTTTTTTTTTTTTGTCTTGGAAATTCTTCTTAATCACTAAAGTTAGGATTCACAACCAGCTAGTATTAATTACGCCTTACCATTAGAGCGCTCAGTAATCATATAAATTGTGCAATTGTTTTGCTTAACTCTTTTGTTGTTGTTGTTTATTTGTTTCTGTTTTGTTGTTGTTTTGGTCTTTTTCCCATTGGGTTTGACCAACTCCATCCAACTTGATCAAATCCAAAGAAAAGTTTCAAATTATGGGGAACAAGGCCTCTGAATTGGCTACATTCCTGCAGCTGGAAAAAAAAAGGAAAAAGAAAAAAATGGCCAGCAAAAGGGGAAAAAAGGGAACGATTTTTGATTTTGACTGCCCTAGGGGCTTTATTTCCATAACAAGGCCACGTTTTTGCTAGCCAAGCCACACTGAAAGAGAGCAATGGCTGTCGCCCCACTGCAGTTCAATAGCTTAGTTCTGCCCTTTTTTTCCACTACTACAGCCTGGGTTTGGTTCCTAAATCAAGTCCTTTTCGGTTTGATATTTGTGCTACTTTTGAAATATCAGCAATTTGGCCCAGCTAAAATATGGTAATAAGATTTTTAAAATTTGTTCTAAGGAGCTCAGTGGTTAAAAGTCAGCTTAATTAAAAGCTAATATCCAGTGTGTGTGTGTGTGTGTGTGTGTGTGTGTGTGTGTGTGTGTGTGTGTTTAAAAGATCTTTTTTTCCTCTCGTAGAACCTTGTTTTTATAAGAAAAGTGTTTTTTCTTTCTTTCTTCTCAGTTGACCGAAATCTGTTTTCTGCGTTAACTTTTGCTGCCTCTCCTTGCTCTTGACACGTTGCTACATGAGAGACCTAAAACATTTTCTAAAAGCCTGTGATTCCTTAAAGAAAGCAGAGAAGGTGTCAGACTCCCCTTTGGGGTGAAACCTCTGTTTTTTTATTTTGGAACCCTAAAAGCGTAAACAGACAAGTTCATCCTATATCTTAAATTCCTTGCTTTTGTATTGTGTTACCTGATGTTTTTTTTTTTTTCTGACTAAAATAGTTACTTCAGCAGAGGCTACTCTTGGGTGTTTTACTTAAGGAAGAGTGTAGTTTAGACACTTAGAGAAATGTCTTTATTAAAAAATAGGTACACTGTAAAAGCATCATGTGTTCTAGTCTCAAAAAATTATATGTTTTGGGAGACACAGGATTCAGTGTGGGCTCTGCCCAGAGCTCAGAGATCCAGTTAAAAACTAGAGACTAAATTTAGAACTACCTATCTAAATAAAATTGGTCTCCTTATACGATCCTATGATAGATTTCTATAGTTTCATGTTTGATTTGGCATCCGTTCTTAATCTCCCTCTAGCACATCAGACTCTTTCCCTCTGTACTTTGAGATGTAAACTTTGATATCTGATTTTTCCCCCAGGAGCTGTTTCCTTAATATGCAAACTTAGGGCTACCTGGCTGACAACTGGCTAGGATAATAAAACAGGTGTAAAAAGTAAAGTAGAGGTTCCTCTTCAAAGGCTTTCCTCCCCATCTAATTAAGAATAAATAGTAACTTCTCTTAGAAGCAAAATTTATTCAAAGGCCTGTGCTAACATTCTTAAGTATCTGCCAGCCGTAATAAGGAAATCAATGTACTTTATGTTCTTAGCTCCCACAATTTAGCCTAAATATTTGCCCTGGCATGCTTATACTGGTCCAAGCAAGCATTAGGTCATAGCCCGTTCCTCTTCCGTATTTGAAGGTGTTTTTACCTTTCTCAGCACTCCACAAGTTACCTCCTCCTTCCTTTGTTCCCCTCTACCTTTGCCTCTTTTAAAAAGTTGTAAGTTGCTAGCCAATCAGGACAAATACAGAATGTGAGGTCCCGTTCCAGCTGATGGAAACCAGGCACAGCAGTAAGGTGGACGCGTCAGGTTATAGATGACCCTGTCTCCTTTGTTCGGTGTACTCTTGTGGCAAAACTGCTGGCGAGTGTACCCTTTCTGCACAAAGTAAAAAAATGGCCTTGCTGAAGAAATTAAATTTATGTTCAAGTGCTATTTCTTTATAGCACCGAAGAACAAACATTTCTAACACAGGTTATCAAGAAATTGGAAATCTAAAATAGGAGGAAAAAATAAGAGGGCTTATGAATGTATAAGATCTACTTTTATCTGCATGCCTAATATGTCTATGTATTTATGTGTTGTGTATATAAGGTTTCACTACTAAAAAGACATAAAAGAGCTCTAATCAACTGGCTTGAAGAAGAAAAAAAAGCACTTATATCGAATAACCTTATCAGAAGAAATGGAGACTTTAACAAAGGCTTTTTCAAGTTCATGTGACTTGAGTCAATCTTTAATAGATAAGCTGATTTTTAAAATATTGGTGAAATAGAATTGGAAATGGCTTCAAAATTGTCAATATACATTATGGTTTAAATTTACTGGTCAAGTATTTTTTTTTTTTTTTTTTGAGACGGAGTTTTTGCTCATGTTGCCACGCTGGAGTGCAGTGGCGCAATCTCAGCTCACCGCAACCTCCGCCTCCCAGGTTCAAGCGATTCTCCTGCCTCAGCCTCCTAAGTAGCTGGGATTACAGGCATATGCCGGCTAATTTTGTATTTTTAGTAGAGACAGGGTTTCTCCATGTTGGTCAGGCTGGTCTCGAACTCTCAACCTCAGGTGATCCGCCCGCCTCAGCCTCCCAAAGTGCTAGGATTACAGGCGTGAGCCACCACGCTCGGCCTTGGTCAAATATTTTTATATTTATCTCTGCTAGGTGTCAAAATTTGGCAGGAGGTTATAAAACTATGAACACAGCCTGAAAGAGAATTATCTTTGTGTACAATTTAACAAATAAGACATTTAACTCTGGTTAATGAAAACAGCTAAATCCTGAGTTACTGGCAAAAGAGAAAAAAGAAAACACCTCATTTATGTAACCTTAAGATTTTCTTAGGAAAACCTTAAATTCACAGGCTATAAAAATAGTTAATGGGGAAATAACTTTAAATGATAACTATTGCAGTTTTCATAAGTAACCTGGGTAAACTATTTTAAAAAATTAATTAGGGAAATGTAATGGCATAAATGTCTGTAAACTTCTCACGTAGTTTAAAATCTAAAGTTACATTAAGTTAAATAATAGAGTCTAATTAAATGTCTAACTTCCCATTTTAAAAAAATTATAGGAAAACATTTTTCTAAATGTGTTATTAAATGAGAATAATTTTTATCCAATTCAGAGATTATTTAAAATTTATTTATGATGGCCAAGCACGGTTTCTCACGCCTGTAATCCCAGTACTTCAGGAGGCTGAGGCAGGTTGATCACTTGAGATCAGGAGTTCAAGAACAGCCTGGCTAACATGGTGAAAACCCGTCTCTACTAAAAATACAAAATTTATGTGGGTGGGGCATGCCTGTAATCCCAGCTACTTGGGAGGCTGAGGGAGGAGAATCTCTTGAACCTAGAAGGCCGAGGTTGCAGTGAACTGAGATCGCGCCACTGTACTCCAGCCTGGGCGACAGAGCTCTCAAAAGAAAAAGTTATTTATGAGACAAGGTACAAAGTAACCAGTAAATAAGAGCAATATAAAGAAAGTTACAAATGTAAAGAGGTATTTTTTTTTTTTTTTTGGCAAGAAAGGTTAAAAGGAAAATAATTTCGTATGAGAAAAAATCTTGTATGGCAAAATTTTGTTCTAAAATAAAATGACTAGTTATTTCATTTTCTTTTTTTTCTTTTTTGTTGTCTTTTTTCTTTATTATTTCCTTCTACTATTTTCTGCTGGCAGGAAGTGACTGGTTATTTAAGAAAGAGGGATGTCTAGAATGAAACAGGAAGCCCAAGCATGTATAAATGACTTGTATCGAGTTTTCTATAATTAAAGGGAAATTATTTATAATAGCGTTTCTAGAGATTGGGTTTGATACAAAAATACACTTATACACTAAATAATTGGTTAGAACAATGACATTTTTAAATGTACAGATTGACTCTTAATAAAATTACAAGAGATTTCATTTTTTTTAAACCCAAAGTTCAACTCTTATTGTGTCTTGCTGTTTTCAGCTTTCCCGCCCCTTTGAAAAGCCCTGAGATAATAACTCTCTCCTTCAACTCATTATCAGCTCCTGGAATTTTTTTTCCTCGGGTTCTAACTATTTGTTGTAGCTTGATGCTAAAAATGTTTTATCTTAAAGTTCAAAAGGAAACGTTTTCTTCCAACATAACATTCTGTGCTTCTGGCTTTAAATTGTTCTATGAGTCTGAAAATTTGCACTTATTACCCAGGAAACACTCTTCTTATGTCTAACTAATTGAAGTACTCTTTTCATTAGTTTTGACTTGGCAGGTTACCTAAATGGATTCCCCAGAGGGAGCAACAATCGCACTGTAGAAGGTCTTCTCTTTGCCTTTTGGTAACTGGCCTAACAAACACATTTTATGTTTTATTGAAATAATGGCTACGCCATTGTTATTTAGTTCTGATTTTGCTTAGAAAAAAAAAAACTGAGGTTTTTTTAAACTTAAGGTTGTTACATCCATGTAACTTTCTGTTTTTTGCTTTTAAAGTCCTTGTGCCATTAAGTTACAGGGCTTTGACTCCTGGGTCTAAAAAGGACATCAAGTCCTGCTAAATCATAAACACTGAAAGCAGTTAAAGCCTCGTCTTCAGACCTAGTAGAAGATGCCAAGCAAAATAAACTGTTCATAAGACACAGGGACAGAGGTTATAACTATTCAATTCCAGGAACTGCTGTGGAAGAAGTGGGTACCTGAGATTGGAAGTGCCAAATTTGAGAGAGAAAATTAGTTCAGTTTCTCTGTAAATTAACCATTAATATTGGAGACACACTGATACGAGACCAGCATCTGGGCCCAGTGGCAGATTAACAAGGTTTTCCAGGAGCATTCACCCACTCCTTAATAAAAATATTGTAAAGTTTATTAAAAATTTATAGAAATTATATCTTACAGTCAAGATAATTAAAATTTAATAAATTTGTTTATAAAATTTTGAGATACATATTAATTGGCCTCATGCTATCTTTATTAAGGCTTATTGTTTGGGAAATTAAGTCTCCTCTCTCAAAAAATTAAGGTTTTTTTTTTTTAAATCTTTGAGTTATTACTTTGGCTAAATGAATGACTTATTTTACAGTGACCTGTGATCCTATTTTGTGATGTGAAGTGTTTTAAGCATTTTTTTTTTGAGATGGAGTTTCAGTCTTGTTGCCTAGGCTGGAGTGCAATGGTGCGATCTCGGCTCACCGCAACCTCTACCTCCCGGATTCAAGCAATTCTCCTGCCTCAGCCTCCCAAGTAGCTGGGATTACAGGCATGCACCACCATGTCTGGCTAATTTTCTATTTTTAGTAGAGACGGGGTTTCTCCATATTGGTCAGGCTGGTCTTGAACTCCCGACCTCAGGTGATCTGCCTGCCTTGGCCTCCCAAAGTGCTAGGATTACAGGCGTGAGCTGCTGCGCCCAGCTTTTTGTTGTTGTTGTTGTTTTGTTTTGTTTTTTGAGATGGAGTCTTGCTCTGTTGCCCAGGCTGGAGTGCAGTGGTGTGATCTTGGCTCACTGCAACCTGTACCTCCTGAGTACCTGGGATTAGAGGTGTGTGCCACCATGCCCAGCTAATTTTTGTATTTTTAGTACAGACGGGGGTTTCACCATGCTGGTCAGGTTGGTCTCGAACTCCTGACCTCGTGATCTGCCCGTCTTAGCCTCTCAAAGTGCTGGGATTACAGGTGTGAGCCACTGTGCCCGGCTGAAACTTTTTATGTTTGACAAACTTTCGCAAATCAGATTCAAACTTTGGTACTCATTAATCTTTTGATATTAGATCCCCTGAAGTCCAAAAGAGACATATTCAAGTTATTTGATATAATAAAATCATACGGGAACTATTGTCAAATATGAAATGGCATTTCACCTTCTTTGGATTATATTTATATAAGTGTGTTATTAGTATGTGTTCCAGAATTGTATGAGATTGTTTTGATTCTGATATGTCCTAGTATATATTATCAGTAGTAACTATTATTATGTAAAATTGTTATATGCCATAGAAGTAACCAGATTTCCTTGTCAATTGTGTTTAAAAGACTGTTTTAAGACTTTTGTTATCCACAGTTGTTGTACTCATATCCTTTTCAAAAGGTGGTTTTATAATCAGCTACAGGACTCTGACAGGTGCTCTTGAAGGCAGGTGTTTAATAACTTTGGAGACTGTGACACTAGAACAGAGGAAAAACTTCCAAGACTCTCATAGACAGGTAATGTATTCAAAAACATTGAACAGAACAAGAGTTAACTATGTAGACTAAACTAATGGAAAACTGAAATAATCTTTTTTTGACTTGTTTTGAAACATTACTAACTCTTGTTTCTGAGTCCAGAAAACCCCTTTTCTTTGAACTATTTACAGCTTTTAACAGTTGGGTTAACTACACTCCCGTGAGCAAAATCTAAAGCATATTTCTCTCTACCTAATTCCTCTAAATTTGAAAGCTATTTGCAAGCATACTTAATTTATATCAGTATAATTATTTGCATAATTCAACAATAATCTGTTTTCTTTTGTAACAGGATACAGTTGAAGACAATGGTTATTTAACCAAGTCTTTGACTGGAGTTGCATACTTTCAGATGTAAAGAAACTGCTTTAAGGGATCAGAGTTGACTTAGAAAGCCAATAAAAGCCCCTTTGGAAAGCTGGCCTCCTACCTTGTCTACCCAGTTCTTGTACAGGTTTCCGACCTGTGGTAAGTAAAGAATGTCACTTTCCGACAGGCCCAGGAGCCCCAAATTATCTTGGGACCTTGGTGAGGAGTTCGCCCAATTAATACAGGTATTTGCAGGCACAGATAAATCTGTGGCTGGGCTCAAGTCTTGGAAGTGTAATCTGAGATTCCCTATGAACAAAGTTCCAGCAAAGCCAATTAAAAAAATAAAAGAGCCTATGTGGCAAATAATTATTCTTGCTGACTTTATGCAAACACTCAGTCCAAGCATAAAAAGACTAACCCTTATTTTACACATAAATTTGTCCTATTATTTGTCGTTAGTGAAAACGGGTACTAGAGAAAGAAAAATTATATTTCAAAATGAACTATAGTACACCTGTTATTAGATTCTAGTCTCGCCTAATGCTTTAAAGTTTCCTTTGTTTTCTAGTTTGGACTGAATTTTAAAATTTTTCCTGGCTACAAGTCTCCAAAATAATGTTTTCACTTTTTTCCCTTCTTTCCTCCCTGCCCCTCATTTTTCTTGATTTGAAATTACTAAAAATTAAGCTGTGCCTTCTTAAAGGCTGGAGCCTGGAGCACATGAGGAGAATTCACAGAAGTGCCTGGAAAGGGAACTGCGGTGGATCTTACAGAGACTTGAAACATGTGGAGGAGTTTGGCTCTTATTCATAAACGACAAAGTGCTGCCTCCACCTCCCCACCTGTCTAGTTTTATTCAGTGATGTCTATCCTCATGACTTGGGCCACTTTCATCATCACGTCTATTTGGTTACCTAGGTCTGCCGTTTTTGTGTTTTTTTTTTTCCCAAATGCTTTCCACATAAGATGGCCTGGGTGTCAATTGCTTATCTCAGTGGAATCATTTCTACTCACCTATAAAATGGGAGTAATAAAAATGCTATGTATCCGATTGTTGTGAGGATGAAATGGGAATACTTGGACATGGGGCCTGGTTGCTGGTGGAGGCATCTGCTCTGTTCCCTGCTGCATCCCTCACTTCCTGCCGTCCTCTTGCCCCACTTCTGCAGTGCTGAGTGACAGGCCCACAGCCTCCATGCCCTCCTGTTCCTTCCTTCTCTGCTGATCTTTTCTGTTTCCAGACACATCTGCCACTACTGTCTGGTCCAAACACTCTTTCACCTAGGAAGTTTAAGCACGTTGTTGAACTAGAAATAATGTATTAACTCAGTTACTTATACACACATTCTTTTCCCACTCATTAAAAGTGGTTTGAAAAATTTATTTCATTGTTCTTAAAGTGCTGAATCAAGTGTTTTTCCTTTGGTTGGGAAAGGCCTTTGCTGTTTACCTTCATCCACTCATTCATTTGTGAAGATGTGTGTGCAGGCCCTATGGTGACAGTGTCTGTCTAAAGTGAAGAGCTCAGCACCCAAACTCTAGAACATCTGAAAACATAGCTAGATCCTGTGTTCTCTTCTCTAACAGAGTTAAAGTTAAGGTGCATTTACCCAGTGCCTAGGGGGTGAAAATGTGCGGTTCAGACTTCAACCATGTGGGTGCTGTTTTTACCCGGAATACCAACTGATTCCAGGAAAGAGTATTAGGAGATTCAAGATTTCTATTTCTTTTGAACATATGTTATTAGAGTTAATTGTTAGGAAACTATTTTAAAGATAATTATTTGAATACTGAAAATGACTTTGATTTCTAACAGGAAGCCAGGCTCACTTGTTACTTCCACATATGTGATGAAGGCAAAAGACCACAGTTGCATACATTTGAATAGTTATCCTTGAGACTGGAAATGTTTATAAGATGCAGTTGATTGACTTGCTGATTGTCTTTCCTCATGTGAGCATCTTTTCCATGTTCATGACCCACCACTGATATTCTGTGGAACTGAACTAAAACTAGGGTCCCCAAAGCCTTGTTGGGGGTGTGGAGGAAGGCGAGAGAGTGGAGGGGAGGGGACGGACACAGTATTCCTGTCAGGGTGCAGCTGCAGCTCTGCTCCAAGGCACACTTTTCCTCTGGATTCCACAGAATTTCTCCCGGGGTCATCCTTCTCCAGTAGCAGCCCCTCCACCTGGAGCATCACTGGTGGGCAGTTGTGGCGTCAGGCACTGTCTCTGCCCTCATCTGCTCTGGCTGGGGCAGCAGGATTGATTTCATTCAAAAGACAACTGGTTTTCATGGCAGGGGCAATAGTGAGCAGAGCAGAGAACAGGCACTTGGGCGTCCTACTGGCTTTCTTCTTGCCTGAGGCTAGTCCTCCTTGAGCCAATCCTATGTCTCCTAGAGCACTTAGTTGTCCCTCTGTACTTTCAACTTCTGGCTCCCGCCCTATAGTCATAAATGTGCTAGAGGCTTAAAACAAACGCCTCACCACCGCCTTTTATCTCTCCTACCAACAAGTACCCCCCAAAATTAGGGTTAGCTGAGCATGGTGTCTCATGCCTGTAAATCCCAGCACTTTGGGAGGCCGAGGCAGGAGGATCACCTGAGCTCAGGAGTTCCAGACCAGCCAGGGCAACAAAGTGAGACCCTGTCTCTAGAAAAAAAAAAAAAATTTAGCCAAGCATGGTGGCACACAGCTGTAGTCCCAGCTACTTAGGAGGCTGGAGGACCGCTTGAGCCTGGGAGGTCGAGGCTATAGTGAGCTGTGATTGTGCCACTGCACTCCAGCCTGGGCCACAGAGTGAGACCCTGTCTCATAAAAAAGAAAATTAAGGTCATATTTGCTGTTTACTTCTCTATCTTCCATTCATTTCTTTTTGGTGACTGCTTAATTGAGATAGAATCCAACATATCATACAATTCACCCATTGAAGTGTATAATTCAATAGTTCTTAATATATTCACAGATTGCCATCACCCCCAAAGGAAACCCTGTGGCCATTAGCAGTCACTCCCATTCCCTCCTCTGCTCAGCTGTAGGTAACCACTAATCAACTTTTTGTCTATTCTGTACCATTCATATAAATGGAATCATACATTAAATTCATGGTCCTCTGTGTCTGGCTTCTTTCACTTTGCAGAATGTTTTCAAGGTTCATCCATGCTGTTGAAACAGGTTTTATCATTCTTCATTTAAAATATCCACATGTAAGGTATAATATATGTGTAGGGATTCAGTTCTTTGGGCCATTTGCAAATAATTTAGCTTATGCACATGTAGTACAAGCAAAATTAAGTACAACTAACGAGTATTAATATAGAGATGTAGCAAGGCATAGGAAAGGAAATCCAGCAGTTGAAGAGGTTTTGTGGCCTGAAAGTCTTCATAGAATTGTTTGATCAAAAAGGCCCTGAGATATCCTCAGGTACATCATCGGATCTGCACAGTGACCATCCATGCCACCACCTGGTGTGGGAGGGCCTGGTGATAGTTCACTCACTAATCAGACCCATTTGAAGACATTCAAGTCAACAGAAGCACCTTCAACTCTAACAGAACACCTGGGGCACCCCGGACACCATCAACTTCTCTAACTTTAAGGACTACCCAAGTGGAGACTGTAGTGTAGCCATATTCCCCACGCGAACCTCAGTAAAACTCCCTACCACATATTCACAAAGGAGGCTGGTCGATAGATTTCTATTGGCCTTCTCTCTTTTAAGTAATGACTTTCATTTTTGTCTTTGAAAATGAAGCATCCTTGTGATAAAAATATTCAAGTGATATGGAAAAGCATAAAGAAGAAAAGAAAAATCACCCCAAATTTCACCACCATCCAAAAAGCCAGTATCACCTTTGGTAAGCATCATTTCTGTCATCAATGTTGGCCAAGCATACAGATGGAAGAATAGATGGATGGTGGCTAGAAACCCAAAAGACAATGATTTTATTTTATAAAAAGGCGATCATACTATACGGTGCTCTTTTTTTCATGTTAAATAATAATTTTTGGCTGGGTACAGTGGCTCACACCTGTAATCTCAGCACTTTGGGAGGCCGAGGCAGGTGGATCACAAGGTCAGGAGTTCGAGACCAGCCTGGCCAACATGATGAAACCCTGCCTCTACTAAAAATACAAAAATTAGCTGGGTGTGGTGGTGGGCACCTGTAATCCCAGCTATTCGGGAGGCTGAGACAGGAGAATTGCTTGAACCCAGGAGGCGGAGGTTGCAGTGAGCTGAGATTGTGCCACTGCACTCCAACCTGGGCAACAGAGAGAGACTTCCAAAAGAAAAAATATATATATAAATTTTGTTTCATAGGAAATTAGAAGAAAAAGAAAACAAATGAAATGGACTGGACTACTAAAATTATGTAAGTATTTCTTCAGATTAGTTCGCAAAAGTTGCCTCTAATGTTACGTAATTAAAATAACAACAAAGGGGTCAAGACTCTATATTCTTTTAGCCACAGGTTTAAATTTTAGACAATCTGGATCAACTCTGCTCTATAAAACCTCTTCCAACCTCTCTTCCCCAGCCTCCTAATTTTTTTTTCCCTTATGTACTGTAAATGTAATTCCTCCAGGGTTGGTTTGTTTGCTGTTATTTAATTATTTCTTTGGGTTCATGCCCTGGGAATCCATGTTCACCTTAAGCCATGGCTTCTATTCTTATCACTGAAATTATATGTTCATCTCTCATCAGATTATTAATTTGGAAGGAAAATATTTATTCTAAAATAACAAGCAATTAGAGATGTACTTCTAATCTTGTACAAGTAGGTTAACATAACAAATTCTCTTGAGTCATTTCTTTACAATTTTAAGCTATCATCTAAAATTATTATTTTGAAGGGTCTATTTATTAAAAATGATTCATTGGTAACACAAAGAGCTACAAAAAAAGTATTTCTAGGACTTCTCTCCTAAGATTCAAGTGTTTACTGAACCTGACCGTTGGAGGTCTCACAGACCGTGAGATTTCAGCAGGTGTAAATAGAGCCACCTTTTTCCTGCCACCCCCGAGTCTCATAGGCAAACTTGGCTCTGGCTCTGCTCCTGTGCTCTGCAGCCTGGCTCATGGGACTCCAGGCCCACAGCCATCCAAGAAGAACTTAAGACATATCCCAGAATCCTCTCTTGCTCCTTGGTCACGTCCTTTCATTACATAAATGGAGACTTATGGCCTGCAAAGCCTAAATTATCTACTATCTGGTTTGTACAGGAACATTTGCTGGCCCCTGGAATGGACTATGCTTTCTAGTCTTCATGAACACACTTGAGTTCTGGGATTCTCTGATTTCATAATGTTATTACTAAAGAATTTTCAGACCAGCATCGTTCCCTTGCATGACCATGGCATGGCGAACTTTGCAACTGTCATTTCTGGAATACTTTTTTCCCTATCAGTGTCACCATCAGGGACAGGAATAAACATGCATGGGTGAGCCAATTCAAATAAAAGTTTTGCCGTATCTACGAAGCAGGTCTGGGAACCATAGGACCTAGTTGCTGTCACCTTGTAACTCACTCTTTCACATGAACCTGCTAAGCAATCATGATTCTCCTAAGGGGTTGAATGAGGAGGCCAGCGTCCTCTGACATAAATGGATGTTGCTGTTGATAGGTCACTACCAGTTATCAACTGCCAGGCATGCTTCCAAGTGCTTCTTGGTGTTTGGTGACCCACAGTAGAAATGAGCTATGTTCAGAGTTACTTACTTACAAGGATGTGATTGCTGTGTGTGTCTCTGAATTCTACTGTGGTGTCTCTGATTCCCATCTTGTGCCTTATTCCTGGTGCTTAGAGTTCTTGCAAACACTCGAAACTGAGTGGTTTTGCATTTATGTTTTTGCTATTGTTGAAATTATGCTGCCCTAGGGGTTGTCAACTACTTTCAGAGAGAAAAAAAAAAAAAACTGGTGGGAGGTGCTGCATCCCATTCTTCAAAGAGAGGTATCTAGTATTTGCTAAACCAACTAGGAGACCCATTTTAACTAACATTGTTTGGGCTACCAAGATGATAAAATGAATGAAAAAGCTTGGTGACTAAAAAACTTCACCTAGAACAATAAATAAGCAGGAAAGGCAAGAAAAGCAAAGCAAATGATAATGACTTTTCAATTACACCCAAATTAAAAGGAACGATGGCAGTTTTTCTAAATGATAGTTTCATTGGTGGCACTTGGCATGTGTGGTTCTACAATCCCAGTTTCCAATTGTTTTGCACAGATCCAAGGTGAGTGGGCAATGAAGGGGGTGGATGAGCCCCTTAGCTGATGACTGTTGATGACTGGTCTCTACTTATCCATGAAATCAATAAACACAGCAAGGAACTGCCCTCATGGAGTTAGCACTCTAGCTGGGGAGACCAGGTGAGCACTATGGATGTGATGGGTTGACCTGATAGGCCTTCAGGAAGGGAAGAAGCAGACCGATGTGTGGGAAGAGCATGCCAAACCTAGAGACCCACGGGGAGCTCATTCCAGGAAAATCAGCTGGAGAAAATGGAGATTCAGTGATGGCTACATGGAACTCCAGTGAAATCATGAAATCTAAATGCCTTTGTGAAAAATGGTCCTGAAGAAAAAGCCAGGTGCTAAAAGAGAGCTGTTTCAGAATTGAGAGATTCTCAAATACCACGTGGCAGGTCCTTTGGGAGTATGAAGCCTTGCCAGGCTTCAGTTGATCCTGTTTTTAGTGGGATAAACTTCTTTGGGAGGCATCAGTATTGGAAGTGTCAGCCTCTTGATTCGTTTGGCTTGAGGGAGGATGGGGGTAAATTTCAGAGATGAGTAGGAGCTTGTTAAGTAAGCAACTTAAACCAAAGGGTGCTGAGCCTACAAGGGGGCCTGTGAGTGCACGTTGCTGCTTGGGACCTGCTACTCACAGGCAGGGTGACCAACCCACTCCCCTTTGCCCCTAACTGTCCAGGTTTTATTTTATTATTATTTTTTTGAAATAGAACCTTGCTCTGTTGCCCAGGCTGAAGTCCAGTGGCGCAATCTTGGCTCACTGCAACCTCCACTTACCGGGTTCAAGCAATTCTCCTGCCTCAGCATCCCAAGTAGCTGGGATTATAGGCGCCCACCACCACACCCAGCTAATTTTTTATTTTTTGTAGAGACAGGGTTTTACCACGTTGCCCAGGCTGGTCTCAAACTCCTGATCTCAAGTGATCCACTCACCTCAGCCTCTTAAAGTGTTGGGATTATAGGCGCGAGCCACTGTGCATGGCCTGGACTTTTAAATTAGATATGGAAATGTAAAAGAGACACTTATTAAATTAATTAGCATACAGTAGGTCATAATGAATTTCTGAAAAAAATGTCACTTTAGAAATCTATTGACATGGAAAGATGCTCATCATATATTTTTAAGTGGAAATAAGATGCAAAATTATTTCTAGATGGTAGTTTTTATGTTTTCTTTTTTGCCTTTTTTACTTTCTATAATGGACATGTAACCATGTAATAATAATTTTGTAATGAAAAAAAATATAGGCCGGGTGCGGTGGCTCATGCTTGTAATCCCAGCACTTTGGGAGGCTGAGGTGGGTGGATCACGAGGTAAAAATCGAGACCATCTTGGCCAACATTGTGAAACACCATCTCTACTAAAAATACAAAAATTAGCTGGCCGTGGTGCTGCACGCCTGTAGTCCCAGCTACCTGGGAGGCTGAGACAGGAGAATCACGTGAACCCAGGAGGTGGAAGTTGCAGTGAGCAGAGATCGTGCCACTGTGCTCCAGCCTGGGTGACAAAGACTCTGTCTTTAAAAAAACAAAAAACAAAACAAAACAAAACAAAAAATATAAAGAAAACCTTACAGGGAGAAATGCTGAGTGCTGATTTGATGCTAAACAGCATCTCTCAAAAAAGACACTCTTCGAGTTTGAAATTAAAAATCCAAGAATTGTGGATGAAACAAACTGTCCACAGAAACACACTAGAGTTTCATTCTGCACATGCAATGGGAGCTTTCAGGAACACCCAGCGTTCAGCTGAGATGACCTGAGGCACTGGGGAGCTGGGGGAGGAGCTCCATGGCAGATCCCTTTGACCAGGTATCTCAGGGACTCTTTGAGATAAGATTACCCTGGTCTGAGAGCAAAGGTTTCCAGTCTGTGCTAGACTTATCTTTGTAATGGAATTTTTTTTTTTTTTTTTTTTTTTTTGAGATGGAATCTCACTTTGTTGCCCAGGCTGGAGTGCAGTGGCATGATCTCGGCTCACTGCAACCTCCACCTCCGGGGTTCAAGAGATTCTCCCACCTGCCTCAGACTCCCGAGTAGCTGGGGTTATAGGCGGGCACCACCACACCCAGCTAATTTTTGGATTTTTAGTAGAGATGGGGTTTTGCCATGTTGGTCAGACTGGTCTTAAACTCCTGACCTCAGGTGATCCGCCTGCCTTGGCCTCCCAAAGTGCTGGGATTACAGGCATGAGCCGCTGCGCCCAGCCTGTTATGGAAATTGGTTCATCTGGGCAGGTGACACTATTCAATAACATGATACAGTTAACGTCATTTAGCTCTGAGTCTAGGCTCAACAAGAAAGCTTTCCACTATAATTTTATTTTCCACATAGAACTGCTCAGAATTTAAAAATGCAGTTTCATAGTGACAGAGTGTGGTCTATGCTAGGCATGGTGCTAAGTATACAACAGTGAGTACACAGCTCTCTTCTTCTCTGTCCCTAGGGGAGCACAGGTAAGTAAATAAGTGTTACACGTTCAATGCTACGATTGGGGAAGTAAGTGCGCACCAAGAGCGTTAATGTAGACCAGGAGTTTAGCAAAGATTTGCGGGACACATTCATCAACCTGAAACCCACAGGTTGGCCCGTCAAAAGGAGAAGGCAAGGGTTTTAAAGAATGACTCCAGGCAGATGGAAAAGCACGTATGAAGCATCAGGAGGGAAGCTTCTCATAGTACATATAAACTGTAAACTGACATTTTAGCTTTTATACCCCGTTCTCTTAAGAGTTAGGTTAGCGTTAGTCTTTTGGGGCCCAGTCACCTCTTGATATAGTGACAAAATTGGTCCTCTCAGCCTATGCAGCTGAGGATGAGATCAGCGAGCATGGTGGGTCCCTCAAGCCAGTGCCACCCATCTGTATGGTCAAGCAGGTCTTCCGGGACAATACTCCCTGCTTTTTTTTTTTTTTTTTGGCATGGTTATTTAAACCACAGCAACATTTCTTATTTTGTGTGAGACAGTTTATTCACAGTGGATTGAAAAGAGGCTCAATGCTGTTTTGAAATAGGATTTTCTTAAAAAAAACTGAACATCAATATTCTCCACACTATCAGAAATGTTCTAGTAAGGGCAGATGGAGATGAGGCACGTCCACTACCCAAACAGGGATTGCCGGCTTTACCCCATGTCTAATGCTGTCTTCTGCATAAGCATTTCGCATTTGTGCTTATTCATTTCCACTCACAATATTAACCCGAATTCACACCCTGGACATCATCTGCACATATAGCGTGCGCGCGCACACACACACACATACATACACACAAACACATACACACACACACACAGCTAGCATAGCAACTTACCTTTATAGGAACACTTCTGGGGCTGTCTAGAAGATAATGCAATATACGTATAGGCAACATGAGTCACCCGCCTCTAACACGAATCCCTAAATCTACAATTGTGTGCTCAAATAGATATTCCTGGCACTTGTCATCACTTTGCATTAGTTTTGTGTTTTCTGTTATTTTATTCTGTAGTTTCCAATGACTGGTTCATTTTTTAACAATAGCGAACAATTACACAGTGCTTCGTTTATCCTACACACTGTTCCAAGTGCTTTAGGCAAATTAATTAGTCGTGACAACAACCTAACATGGTGCATGCTATTATTGTCCCCGAAGTTCTTACACAGGTGAGTTTTGGAGGTGGGGTTCCCACCCTGGCACCCAGAGCTCACCCACTTTCTCTGCCCCCTTTTGCTCTATCATCACCTGGGCCACCATTCCCATGACCTTTGCATATCCTCGGAGTGTTTCCTGTGGCTACTGGCACCCAGAGGACCTCAGTGTGTACTTCTTTGCCTAATGTTGTGCAGGCCCTATCTCGGAATGTTCCATTCCAGATCCCTCCACCGTGGGCTCATTGTGAAATAAACAATGCGTGGCCACTAAAGCAGTTCTTTGAAAATGCAGCGTCAACACACCCACACTGACAGCAATGCAAAGTCACTGAAATTTTCTAGAATGACATGAGAAAAAATCCTTATAGATAGTCTTTTCCAATGCAAACTTCCCTTTTAAACACTTTTATTAGAAAAGTTTGCTAGTAAGGCAGGAAAGTAACTTTTAGATTTTTATGAATGAGGGTTTGCTTTTTGGAACCCTTTCAAATTTTGATAGCCTTAAAAAACTACTCTTATTTAACAAAGAGAAACAGCCAGGGGTAATCTGGAGCTTGGAGTTGATATGAGAATGGCTATTTCATCACCAGGTAATTCCTCCAGGCCACAAGTGAGGCCCATGGAGTAATACAGCCTGTGATTCCCTCCGTCACCCTTCACATTGATTGAAAATGTATCTTCAAAGACAGACTCAGAAGCTCTTTTGATGCTTTTATTGACAATTTAAGTACAATCTTAGAGTTGTCAGATAATCTCAACACACTTCAGAGAAAAACAGACTTTTTCTGCAAAGACTTTATTTCTATTTTTTGATACATTCATATTTTGTTACACCCTTCCTGTGCAAATAATACTGTGATTCATGTTCATGTGTAGTGGATGATCTTGCTTTTTTTTTTTTTTTTTTTGAGACAGAGTCTCACTCTGTTGCCCAGGCTGGAGTTCAGTGGCGTGATCTCGGCTCACTGCAACCTCTGCCCCCCGGGTTCAAGTGATTCTCCTGCCTCAGCCTCCCAAGAAGCTGGGATTACAGGTGCCTGCCACCACGCCCAGCTAATTTTTGTATTTTTAATAGAGATGGGGTTTCATCATCTTGGCCAGGCTGGTCTTGAACTCCTGACCTCGTGATCCACCCACCTCGGCCTCCCAAAGTGCTGGGATTACAGGCATGAGCCACCGCGCCCAGCCTGCTCTAACTTATTTTAAGAATCACTGTTCTATTCTGGAAAGGGAAAAGACCACCACCAAGAAGGGAAAGGAGACCATGCTGGACAGCCTAATGGTCTAACAGGGGATCCTAGGGTGCCTGAGCTCATGGGAGCAAACCTTGTTCAGGCACCGCAAGCCCAATGCAGCATGCAGATTGGGAAGGCACAATAATGCAAACACCATCAGGAAGAAAGCTATGGATGATGGAAAACACTGTGTGCTCCACGTGACAGAAGGGAGCCACCTGATTTGTCGCATCGGGCCAGTGTAAGGAAGTGTAATTTAGTGGGATTGCCAGTGACACTAAGTCAGGCCTTGATCAGGGTCTGGACTCAGTATGGACACAAGCCACTGGGTGCAGGGGGCTCATGCCTGCCACCTCTCTTTTTTTCCCTTACTATAGAGACTTTGATCTGTCCACCACTTCTATGTGAGCTTTGGGCTTCCTGTCACAGGTCTGTTGTCACCGTGGGGCCATGTTGGAGTCGGTAGATTTTCAGACAGTGAAGCCACATGAAGCTGTGAATGCTGATGTGGCTGCTGCAGAGCCCAGTCTCTCCCCGGTGCAGGGCCTCTGAGACGACGGGACTGTCCTCAGATGGTTGGAAGAAATGGGTTATCTTAGGCAGTTAGGAAAAGAGGGACAGGTGTCCCGGGATGTGGAAAACTTGAGTTCATCCCCTCTCTTCCCTCCAGCAAGGATTTCAGTGCTACATCTAAAAAGAGAAGGCCTGTTGCCGATTTCATAATTTACAGTCTCTAAATCCAAAAGGGCCTCCATGTGCTAGTGAGACTCATGCCCTCAGTTATGCTCACGATCTTCCTGAGAAGTCAGACAATACAGGTAGAACAAAAGATAGTGGCTGTACTTTCTCTTCTGCGTAGTGTGCGTAAGAGCATGCAGTTTGCCGCATGCAGTGTTGTTAATCTTTTGATTGTGTTGTGAATGGCTGAAAAAAAAGCTGAAAGTTTGATTGAACTGAAATCCAATCCATGTCAACATAAGGAATATTCTAGTGAGTTTACTGTCCTAAGAGAAGGTCTCTCCTGGGGAACCCCTGGTATGCAGAGCTCCCTGGGACTTGCAGATTGGACAGAGAGGGTGTGCCAAAGGGGTATAAACCCTTCTGATGGAGAGAGTCGGGCATGTCTTCATTTTGGTAGTTCTGGAAAGGCTCCTCTTTAAAGATTCTGATTTAATAACGTTCACTTTTGTTAAGATTGAATATCATTTTGAAATCATTTCTAAACATGTCTCCTTTATAGGCACTTTATCTATTAAATTTACAGTGGAGCCAAATGTATTAGCAAAATCTCCAAGTTGCAAAATGAATACTCAAAATCAAACTATAGATTTTTTGGTGATACTTTCAGAAAAACAATTTCTTTCTAAAGTTGCAAATCATGAAAGGGAATGAAAGTACATTAACTTGATTTCTTCCCTGTAATTCAAACATTCAACATTCAAATTAACTTTCATAATTTCTCACTTAGTGACAAGTTGATTTACGCATAGTTGGTATTTCATTAATGCGATTTATATAGATGGAATTCTTAAGGATAAACAAATGTTTTTGACTATTGCCTGGGGTTCTTTGGGAATAGATGCTTTCTGAAAATTTAAATAAGAACATTACTGTTAAAGCCATGAATCTAGTTTGGAGAACCCACTGCAGTTCATTTTACAGAGAAACACCTTGTCAATGGCATCTTCATGGTGTTTACTGAAGGTAAAAGGCAGGATATTAAATGTGAGAACTCTCTCTCCAGCTACTGATTCTGCCTGACTCGAATTCAGGTGAGAATGACCCATACAGATACATGGATTGCACTTGAATCTGTGCTCTGGTATTTGTCTCATCCGGAGGCTGAGAACGCCTGTTGGTGGTGTCGCAGATGGCTCTGCTGTCTTGTGTGGACAAACTGAAAGGGATTCAGGAGCTTCTTCTGTAATTTTACTCTGCTGTTTTTCATGGACATAGTGAAAGGGATCCAGGAGTTTCTTCTGCAATTTGGCTGTAGTTGGACTTTGAAAAAAACTTGAAGAGTGTGTGTGTGTGTGTGTGTGTGTGTGTGTGTTTGAAAAGATAATTAGAAAATGAAGGTAGGACACTGGGTATGCTCCCCCAGGATGTGGTGATAGGGCGCCCGGCTGCCCTGGCTACACGTCGAACCAGTGGTCCCCCATGCAGACGCGGTTCCACTCGCAGCCACAGTTCCAGCACCACTCGAGCCTGCACTGGGGCTGTGGACACTTCATGTGCATGCAGCCTCCTGTTGGGGGCAGAAAACAAAGGTGTGGTAGGTTTGCAGCAAATACCTGGAAAACACGCATTCCCAAACCAGCACGCTAGCCTAGACGTCACTTTCTGAGTGAATAATCACAAGCAATACAAGGGCAGAGAGAAACCTAACTGAGGAGAAAAACTTCATACAGCACAATAGGGCAGCTCTAAAGTGATGATATTCATTAAGAAATGAATGAAATTGAAGCATGTCACTTTTGTCAGGAACAAATTTTATTTGTAAATCTGACTTTATTCTCCTGAAAGGGGATTTAGAGACAAACACTTCATGTTTCATAGATAGGGGTCAATTCCTCATTTAAATATATTCAAATATTAATATATTTATATTTGAATATATTTAAATATAAATATATTTATATATTTATATTTAAAATATATATAAATATATTTTTATATATTTATATTTAAAATATATATAAATATATTTATATATATTTATATTTAAAATATATAAATATATTTATTTATATTTAAAATATATATAAATATATTTTTCTATATTTATATTTAAAATATATATAAATATATTTTTCTATATTTATATTTAAAATATATATAAATATATTTTTCTATATTTATATTTAAAATATATATAAATATATTTTTCTATATTTATATTTAAAATATATATAAATATATTTTTCTATATTTATATTTAAAATATATATAAATATATTTTTCTATATTTATATTTAAAATATATATAAATATATTTTTATATATTTATATTTAAAATATATATAAATATATTTTTATATATTTATATTTAAAATATATATAAATATATTTTTATATATTTATATTTAAAATATATATAAATATATTTTTATATATTTATATTTAAAATATATATAAATATATTTTTATATATTTATATTTAAAATATATATAAATATATTTTTATATATTTATATTTAAAATATATATAAATATATTTTTATATATTTATATTTAAAATATATATAAATATATTTTTATATATTTATATTTAAAATATATATAAATATATTTTTATATATTTATATTTAAAATATATATAAATATATTTTTATATATTTATATTTAAAATATATATAAATATATTTTTATATATTTATATTTAAAATATATATAAATATATTTTTATATATTTATATTTAAAATATATATAAATATATTTTTATATATTTATATTTAAAATATATATAAATATATTTTTATATATTTATATTTAAAATATATATAAATATATTTTTATATATTTATATTTAAAATATATATAAATATATTTTTATTTAAAATATATATAAATATTTTTTATATATTTATATTTAAAATATATATAAATATTTTTTATATATTTATATTTAAAATATATATAAATATTTTTTATATATTTATATTTAAAATATATATAAATATATTTTTATTTAAATATATTGATAAAATTTGATGATATAACCTAATATAATGTATAATAATTTAAATATATTTTGATTTATTTTTGCTCTTTCTATAGTGCTACTTACTTGGCTTGGCCAAATTCATAAAACAGGAACTGGGATAGCATATTGTAATTATTATTATTTCTATTTTTTTTTTTGAGATGGAGTTTTGCTCTCGTCGTCCAGGCTGGAGTGCAGTGGCGAGATCTCGGCTCACTGCAACCCCCACCTCCCAGGTTCAAGTGATTCTCTGGCCTCAGCCTCCCGAGTAGCTGGGATTACAGGCGCACACCAACATGCCCAGCTAATTTTTGAATTTTTCGTAGAGACAGGGTTTCGCCATGTTGGCCAGGCTGGTCTCGAACTCCTGACCTCAAGTCATCCTCCCGCGTCGGCCTCCCAAAGTGCTGGGATTACAGGCGTGAGCTACCGCACCCAGCCAGCATAGTATTTTTAATAGGGAATATGTTCCTTAATGCTATCCAAAATTTTAATTAAGATGAGAGGGATAGAAAGGAAGTAACCAATAATGCTAGGTGTTCTATGTATATTATCTCATTTGCTTCCCAAAGCACTTTGAGATAAGAGCATCACTCTGCTATAGAATTTCCCCAAGATGAAGCACTTTTAAATGGTGAAGACAATGATCTCACCAAGGTCTGTGTGATTCCAATGTCCTTTCATTCACAGAACAGGTTATTTTCAGCATAAGAGGAAAAGTCCCTTATCTTGGGACTTATTTTGGAATTATTCACCTCCCTCACTTGTTAAACATAGACTCCATGAGTTTCTGGAGTGCACACACCCCTGCTTCAGTCGCTGTGGGGGACCTGAAGGGAGGAGGAAGTGATTTGTATGAGGCTGTACAGAGAACTGTTTCTGTCCAAATTTCCTGGAAAACCCCGGCAAACGCAGGTTCTTTGCTTGAATCCCACCTAGCGTTGAAGGTGCTCCATTACTCACTCTTACCAATTATCTTGTTAATTGATTTTTCCTGCCAAATTTTCCAAGTAATTGGTTCGGTGCTGTCTCACTTTTATTATTAGAAACCTGGCATGAGAACTTTCACTAATTTAAAATATCTATGAATATATAGGAATAGGCATTTGTTTTAAGATAACTTGCCGACATGTAAAATCTCCTGTTTTCCTAATCCTTTCTGGCTTGTTTTAAAGATCATAAATTACAGATCTGTGGAAAATAAAGGAGAAAACTTACAACAGTTTTATCTTCATACTTTCCACTTAGGTTTGTGCCATTTTCAGCACATATTGCATGGTTGTATATTTATGATGTAAATAATATGTTATATGGTGTGACATTATAAAACCACTTGTTTCTCTAAAATATCATAAATATTTTATCATATCATAAATATATCATTATTATATCATGTATCGTAAAATATATTCAATCAAAATTATTGAGCAATACATTAAAACTTAATGAACTATTAAAGCAATTCTAAATGAAAGGGTAAGAAACTTTCCTATTGTGATATTTAATACATATAAGCATATATAAACACAAATATGTATGAAGAGTGTGTGTGTGTGTGTGTGTATATATATATATATTTATTATTTATTTATTTTATTTTATTTTTTTGAGATGGAGTCTCGCTCTGTCGCCCAGGCTGGAGTACAGGGCGCGATCTGGGCTCACTGCCACCTCTGCCTCCCGGGTTCAAGCAATTCTCCTGCCTCAGCCTCCCGAGTAGTTGGAATTACAGGCACCTGCCACCACGCCTGGCTAAATTTTGTATTTTTAGTAGAGACGGGGTTTCACCATGTTGACCAGGCTGGTCTCAAACTCCTGACCTCGTGATCTGCCTGCCTTGGCCTCCCAAAGTGCTGGGATTACAGGCATGAGCCACCGCGCCTGGCTGATAGATGTGTTTTTCATACACAGTCCCTGGCTTATAACTCCCATAGCTCTTGTTACAGTCTTTTGTCATAATGTTGGGGCAATTCAGGCCTCAGAAACAGGCCCCAGAAAAGAGAATCGCTCCCTCCGACCTTTCCTTGCCCTCCTTTTACCAGCCCAGGGCAGGACTGGAACCATCCGCAGCTGTTCTGACTGTGGGTTATAAGACCCGGATTTCAGAAAGAGTCCTGTCCATCCCCCGGAGGAAGGAATGCTGCACAGGGAGGCCAAGAAGAATCTAGACCGGCAGGCCTTGCAGGGTCTCCCCACTCCATCTTTTAGCGTGAGATCAAAGCCTTTCTGTCCCACCGCATTTCAACACGGCTGTCCATGCTTCCATCGTGCCTATCCCAGGAAGTCTCCATAGAGGGCCCCAGAGGACAGGGTTTGGGGAGCTTCCAGGTTGCTGAACACATGGAGGTTTCTGATGGGCGGAGCACCCAGGGAAGGCTTGGAAGCTCCGCGACCCTTCCCCCATACCTCGCCCTCTGCATCTCTTCATCTGTATCTTTTGTAATATCCTTTATAATAAACTGGTAAATGTGTTTCCCTGAGTTCTGTGAGCCACTGTAGCAAATAACAGAACCCAAAGAGGGAGTCATGGGAATCTCAACTTGAAGCCAGTCGATCAGAACTTCCGGAAGCCCAGACTTGAGACTGGTGACTGGCAGTCCTGTGGGACTGAGCCCCCAGCCTGAGGGATCAGACACTATTTCCTGGTAGACAGCGCCAGGGTTGAAGAGCAGGACACTCAGCCGGTGTCCACTGCAGAACTGATTGCTTGCTTGGTGCGTGGGGGAAAACCCCCGCACATTCCGTCACAGAAGTCTTCTGTGCTGACTGTTGTTATTGAATGAGAGAATAGAAGAAGCATGTTGTTTGTTCTACACTTAGACCGAATGCCAAAAATTAATACCAAGCATTTAATGAATCTGGGATACTAGCATTGTCAATGATATCTTGGTACAGAAGCTAGAATTACAATGGCCTGGTACAGTAAGAATGGAAATGGGAAGAGAAGATATTCACGTCATTAGCTTTCTTTTCTCCCTAGGGCTTAATATACACAAGGCCATAGAGCTAGACCCAGGCCATGGAGGAGCATGGAGGGCCGCAATTCTAAAAGCGTTGCCAGCTTAAAAGTAAGTGCACACAGGAAGCCGCTGAAACTTCACGCAGATTTGTGGATATAGACATGAAGGGAATATGGCTTCCTTTGTAGTGAGTTCTGTCTGCAGATGGACACTCAAACCATGAAAAGCTCAGCCTACGCCGGGCAGTCGACATCGTGGCTCCGGCCAGCAATTCTTCCATTAGATTTAATGAGAGTGTGGAAGTCCCTGAACAACCTGAAGGCACATTTGAGGAGAAGCACACACTCAGTCAGGGAATGGAGCCAGAATTTCATCTGCTTGAGATGGAAGTGAAGAAATTTCTGGAGACTGGAGAGGATTATAGGAGAAAGTACCAGGGTTTAGCCTGTGCTTAAAATGGAAATTCCTCACATTACCATTTCAGCTTCTCTGAGGGAAGAAGGGCATTCCTGAAACACAGCTGAGTATGCAACAGGCCACGAACCTTGGTGACAACCAGGTAACATCCTTGGTCATAGAGGCTATGTCGGTTTCGGTTATAGTGATGCACTTTTAAACAGTTTAGGCCATCGCTAATAAGCTTCAAGTCTCAGCTTTTCTGTTTGTAAGTTAAAAATTTGGAGGTAAAAAATTAGTGCTTTCATTTATAGTACATCACAATATTTCCAAGAAATAGCCCGACAGGGAGAAACTTTCCTACAGTCAGGAACCATTTGACTCCTACAACTCCATCTTTGGAGGCTGCCGGCATGTTCTGAGTCCAGGGCAGATCCGATGAATAATTTTCCTGCTTCTCATCCTAGAATATCTGCCTGCCTCACAGGATCAAGTCCAAGCCCCAAACCTGCCATTCAGGGACCTCAATTCTGCATCCTACCTACTGCTTCAGCTGAGGCTCCTGCGTGCGGTGCCTGGAACACCAGCAGCAGGGGCTGCCTCCGCACACCGGCGCGCACACAGCCGGTGTCTTTGCTCATGCAGTCCTGGGGCCTAGGACGCCTCCTCCTGCTCTTCCTTGCCTTGCTCATATCTGCTCATTCTTCAATTCTTGGCTGGTATCATCTCTTCCAGGAAGCCTCCTCCTCCGGGTCTGTGTGCCCTGATAGCTTGCTTCCTCTATGTTATTTTATTAAAAAGATCGGTTTATGTGTATATCTCTAAACTTTACAAGCTAAGTTTTTGTTTGTTTGTGTTTTATTTATTCTTTTTGAGACGGAGTCTCACTGTGTCACCCAGGCCGAAGTGCAATGGTGCAATCTTGGCTCACTGCAACCTCCACCTCCTGGGTTCAATCAATTCTTGTGTCTCGGCCTCCCGAGTAGCTGGGATCACAGGTGCCTGCCACCACTCCTAGCTATTTTTTTTTGTATTTTTACTAGAGACAGGGTTTCACCACGTTAGCCAGGCTGGTCTTGAATTCTTGAACTCAAGCGATCTGCCAGCCTCGGCCTCCCAAAGTGCTGGGATTACAGGCGTGAGTCACCACACCCAGCCTACAAGCTAACTTTTAATTCAGCAAATATTTTTTGTCTGGGCTCTCTTCTGGGATTGGAGCCTAGACGGTCAAGGTCCCTGATGTCACCGGCTTATGTTCTAAAGAGCGACAGACAGGGAACATGTAAATGAACAAATTAAGCAATGATCTGGGAAGGAAGTGGTGCTATGAAATTATTATTAAACTGGTGGGTGGGACTCGTTGGGTAAAGGGGGAAGCAGACACTGAGATGGAAAGGGAGGAAGGCAGACTGGGCAGAGGAGAAGCCCAGCTCGGGCACAGCCTAAGAGGCCTGAGCTGACGCCCAGTAGCTCTGGGGCTGGGGCAGCTCTCAGGGTGGTCCTGAATTTCGTTAGTGGGTTGGGTATTATGACCAACCAGTAGTCATGGGACATGAGCTTTCCGGGGAAGGGGAGGGAGCCAGAACTAATTCTCTTGGCAGAGGTGATTTCCCAGAGGGCTCAAGGCCATCCACAGGCAGGCCCCCTGCAGAGGGAATGGCAGTGCCTCCCCCTCGAGAGATGGGATGGTGTTGACAGCGCCCCCCCCACAGGAGGGCAGGGGTCTTGGGCAGGGTGGTAAGGGGCGGTCTGACTGAGAAGAGGTCAGCTGGGGTAAGATCTGAAGGACAGGAAGGAGCCAGCCATGGGCAGTGACGACACAGAAGCGTCCTGGGGAGAAGAGCGGGACTGTGTGGTTGCAATGTCAGTGGGGACCCCCGGGGGGAAGGGCAGGACTGACATGGCCTTTGAGAAGTCTACACGTCTATGTAGAGGATGGATCATAAAGACGCGAGAGTGGAGGCGAGAGCCCTTTTGGGAGGCTGTGCTTGGAAGAGGAGGTGGGCAAGCAGGGCACTGGCTGGGGACGTGGAGTCAGAGGTGGGCAGACGCTGGATCAGAGCACGGGGAAGGCCGTGGTGACCGGGGATTGAATGCAGGGTGAGGAAGAGCATGGAATGAAGGATGAGCTTTAGCTTAGCGGCTTGAGGGACTGGGCGGTGCTGTTGACTGAGGTGGGGTGCACCCTAGAGGGAAAGGTTTTCTAGGAGCAGCTAGCACTCTGCTTTGTGAAATTTGAGCTGTCCATTGAACAGTCAGTGGAGACACTAAGGAAGCAGCTGGCTGTTGGAGTCGGACCCAGGGGCGAGATGAGGGTGGGGTGTAGATTTGGGAGCCATCAGTACGTGGATAGTATTTAAGGCCACAAGACTGGGCTGTATGTTATGTGTCACAAAGGTGAAGTGTCTCAGGTGTCCCCACAAGCCGACAGTAAGTGCTGAACCAAACAACCACGGAGGAGAGAAACAGAAAGCAACAGGTCCAGGTTCGCTGACCACTTCCTTTTTTTTTTTTTTTTTTTTTGAGTCAGAGTCTTGCTCTGTCACTCAGGCTGGAGTGCAATGGCATGATCTCAGCTCACTGCAAATTCCGCCTCCCAGGTTCAAGTAATTCTCCTGCCTCAGGTTCCCAAGCAGTTGGGACTACAGGCATGTACCACCATGCCCAGCTAACTTTTCTATTTTTAGTGGAGACGGGGTTTCGCCATGTTGGCCAGGCTGGTCTCGAACTCCTGACCTCAGGTGATCCGCCTGCCTTGGCCTCCCAAAGTGCTGGGATTACCGGTGTGAGCCACCACTCCCAGCCTCGCTGACCACTTCTTATCTTGCAAACTGCCACCACCAGAGCCTGGGCTAACGAGGAGGCCACTAAGGCATGGACCCCAGACCTGCTGGGTAAATTCTCCACCTGCCGTGCCTGTGACGCCTGCCAGAAGTGGGAACATGGGTGGGTGTTTAAGGAGCCCCTTTCCCTCCCCACTGCAGACAGAGACCTGGCTGATTTTTACTAATTTTCTAAGGTTATACGTCACACATGTTTATTACAGAAAAGCATAAAAAGAAATAAAGTCCTCTTTGGTCCTATTATGCCTAGAGCTACTCACTATGACATGGTAACATCTTGTTTCCAGTCTTTTTCTTCTGATTCTATTTTTTCCCACACACACATTTGTTTCAAAACAGACATATGTGCCACTTGCTTTGAAATTCTGATTTCTCACTGAGGATGGATGTAAACCTTTCCGCCATGCCTTCATAACCTTCATCCACACGAATCAGAGCACGTCTCACGGAGCGTGTTTGATGCACCGTCTCTGTTACTCCTCCCGCCCATGCTGTGAGGAAGTCCCATTGAAACCCATCTTATGAATGAGCAAACTGGTGCTCACACAGCCACAGTCCATGGCAGAGTCCTAACTCCTGCAACACTGCAGTGCCGGGCTGTGTGAAGCTTTACCACCGATTTATCACAAAATAAACCAATCTTTCTCATACTGAGGCCTTTAGACACTTCGATGATTTTCAGTTTACCCTAATATAAATAATGCTGCAGTTGGCACCTTTTTTCCTAAAATGTGTGTGGGGGTGTGGGTGTATTTGCCTATTATATATTTCAGGTTAGTCCTTTAGGATAGATTTTCAAAGGTAGAATTATTGGGTCAAATAATATAAAGTCTTTATATAGGTATTGCCAAAGTGGTTTCCAGAAAAGTTATGCTAACTTATGATGTCCTCACCAACCTTGAGAATTATTATTAAAAAACAAAACAAACAAAAATTAAGGCCGGCCACAGTGGCTCACACCCGTAATCCCAGCACTTTGGGAGGCCAAGGCGGGTAGATCACCTGAGGTCAGGAGTTCGAGACCAGCCTGGCCGACATATAGTGAAACCCCGTCTCTACTAAAAAATATAAAAATTAGCTGGGTGTGTTGCGTACACCTGTAGTCCCAGCTACTTGGGAAGCTGAGGCAGGAGAATCTCTTGAACTCGGGAGGTGGAGGTTGCAGTGAACCGAGATTACGCCATTGCACCCCAGCCTGGGCTACAGATCAAGACTGTCTAATCTCTGTGCTTTACACCCTTGTCAGCGAAATACCAGGCCTGTTTATCCCAAACCATCACACATCTTCTCCTGGGAAGCGCCCTTCCGTGTTCTTTCCCTCCCACTTCCCAGTGCACCCAGTGGTGGTGGAGACTAGAGAAGCTCTTTCCTTCCATCCCATCAGTGCCTTCTGCTCTTTTTTTTTTTTTTTTTTTTTTTTTTTGAGATGGAGTCTCACTCTGTCTCCCAGGCTGGAGTGCAGTGGTGCAATCTCGGCTCACTGCAAGCTCTGCCTCCCGGGTTCACACCATTCTCCTGCCTCAGCCTCCAGAGTAGCTGGGACTACAGGCGCCCGCCACCACACCCAGCTAATTTTTTGTATTTTTAGTAGAGACGGGGTTTCACTGTGTTAGCCAGGATGGTCTCGACCTCCTGACCTTGTGATCCACCTGCCTCAGCCTCCCAAAGTGCTGGGATTACAGGCGTGAGCCACCGCGCCCGGCCGCCTTCTGCTCTTTATAGGTGCATGCCAATCCCTTCATTTTCTAGGAGCACTGCTGCATGCAATGGAGTAATAAGGACACGCTGGGTAAATTATTTATTTTCTCTGCAGGAAGCCACTGATACAGCACTAAGGACTTGTACTGAGCTAAGCCAGCACCTGCGGCTCTGGGATGTGTTCAAGCACCCTCTTGTTTGTATTAATGAAAACTTCCTGAAGGACATAACTGAAAAGAGAGAGGCTTGAGTGCCCATCCTGGGATGGCCGGGCTTCCCTCCCGCAAGTCAGCTCTGGGCAACCTGCCAGCCAGGGCGTAGCTGATGCTCACTAAGGAGAAGCTGGGAGAGGCTGCGCCTGGCTTCGTGTCATTGCTCATCTGTGATGGTGCCGCTGACTCTGCCTTGCACACGTACAAGTGCATCACATTGAGAAAGGGCTCTCGGACCACTGGTTGTGATGGCTTTGCCCTGAGTGGCATGTCCAGGATAGACAGCAGGAAGTCCCCCACTGGTACTGTGAGTCATCAGGGGCAGGCCACAGGGATCTTTAAATATAGACGAGGGTTTAATTTTGAATAATGTTGCAAAGCTGGGGAAGGCTATAGACTGACGGCCGGCAGACAACAGGGTCATACGGTGCAGCCATCAGCGCTGGGGAAGGTCACCAGGGAGGACAGAAAAACCACAGCTGCCTCCTGACTGCCACTTATCCTCAACCACTTTCCATATCTTGGTTCTAGTTTCTATATTTATTCCCTTTCCAACCACATAAATGCTAACTGTGTGCCTCACATAGCCATGGAACTACTCACTCATTAAATATTTCTGTGTAACAAAAACAATAATAATAGTGATAATGGGTAACATTAATCGAGGGGTTACCCAACACACCAGGCACCTTCAGACAGCATCTCCTTTAATCCTGGAATCCTTGATGGGTATGATTCTCCCCAAAGAGCCCACGACATCCTCATTCTCTGCTCAGCACAGACTCACCATTTTTTTCCACTGGTACATGGCAGCGGGGACAGGGCTTGGTGGTTTTCTTGATGGTTTCTTTGGAGGCTGCTTCCCAACGAGCCTGCTCTGCGGCTCTTTCATCGACTCTGTAGGCCTGGGGAAACAAAGAGGAAAGGCGTTTAATCTCAGCTTTCTATTACTGGGATCAGAGTTTATGTTCCCTGTACGTTGGTACAGGAAATTCTTGAAGACAGGAGTGCCTTCGGGCAAGAAGCCTAAATATCAATGCACTTGACAAATGCTAGACAGCTACTAGGCAGATGGGGACACTCTCCCTGGCATGTGGCGTATGCGTAGGAGTGGGGAAGAGATTGTTTGGTTTTGTAGTGTGAGCTCCTCTATTCTGTTGTTTTGCATAATTGTAATAAACAACACCTATCAGGTGCTTAAAATGCAGGCAAGGTGATCAATGCTCAAATACACTTCTCATTAGACACTTCATCAGATGTGAAGTGAGGATCTAGTTTTTATTCCACATTGAGGATTCGATGGGTGAAAACATGGCCCAAAGCTGGTAAGTGGGAGCATCAGTGTGACTCTGGAATCTCTGCTTTTAAACTTTGCTCTACATCTTGTTATCCTTCCTTGCACCTGGCAAATGGGGAACTCCAAATGTTGTCACAGAAGGGACAGGAGCAAGAACAGGAAATGAAGTCGATGTGCCAGAGAGGGCAGTGGGAGCTGTGAGTGAAGACTGTGGCCCTGGAACCAGCTGTCTGGTTCAAATCCCAGCTCTACCCAGACGGGTGACTCTGGAAACATTCCCTAAGCTCTCTGACAGTCTTTATCTCTCAGATGAAACACCTTGTGCATTGGGGGTATGGAGGATTCTATGAGTTAATTTCTTCAAAGACTCAGAATGACTCCAGTGTGGCAAGCTTTTAATACATTTGCTGACATTATTTATGTCACCGAGAGCTGGGTGCTGCCTGCACCATCATGTATAAGGAGGTTTTCTGGTGGGGGTGGAAGCAAGAGGTCCTGGGCTAGCTGTGCTTGACATCTGTGACCTTAAGGACAAGCCATTCACTGATTATCCCCAGATAAGATGCAGCATCACCAAAAACATGAATCCAAACTTTGTCCTTTCACTTTCGAATTCCAAGCCTTTTTGAAATGTTAAAGTTTTTGAGTCTTTATAGATGAAGTATTATGAGGAAAATAACTGTACTGCATTTAATAGTTTCTTTAGGAATTAGTGTTCATGTTTCTGTTATTTCTGTGGAAAGTCAATTCTTCCAGAGCCAAGATCACATTTGAGACATCCTCATATCTCCAGTTTCTGGCATAGAATCTGGTACACAGCAGGCGATCAGTACATTTCAGGCAAGTGAATGAATGAATGACGCAGCCCAGGAAGGCACTAAACTTTCAGGGGTTACCAAATTTCAGGGGTTACCAAACTTTCAGGGGTTACCACTAAACTTTCAGGGGTTACCACTAAACTTTCAGGGGTTACCAAACATCCAAAATAGGACCCCGTGAAATGGGCAGGGCACATGGGTGGCATCCCTGACAGTGGTGGGGGCACCACAGACAAGCTTTGTCTAGGGCTGGTCACTGGGTGAAGCCAATTTCGTTTCTGTTAATGAACCATCATGGGCACAAAGGAAGCACCCTTGAGAACTGCCAGGGTGTCACGTGATTTGTGAATACTTTGCTAAAATAATGTGGAGTCAGCTGCTAGGAGGCAACGGTAGGTCAATGAGTGCTTCCTTTGCTAAGATCCACTCACGGCAGAGGCCCAGTGAGGGCGCTGTGGTTAGTGAGGGCCATTTCACAACTTGGTAACTAGGTATGCATCTTCATGGCACGTCTTCCAGTCACCACAGAGTCTTGGGTGGTCCTAACTGTCAGTGGCACGTGGCAAACACCCATCCCCCCACCGACCTGCACCCCAACGCCACCCTGGCCTCATGTTCCACGCTGTTCTTTTTCAGGTCTAGGGCTCTGTAGCTCTGCAGCAATGGTTTAGATTGCTTGCTGGTGGCAAGTTGGTAAGTCATACAAATTGGAGAAAAATACAATTTCACTTATCAGAAAATAATTTCAAAATGCCATTTTTTAGCAACATGGCATACTGCATATGAAGGGCAATTTCTCCCAGGTCCACACGCCTAAAAATGCTGGATCAAATATGGAAAAAAATCTTTTTTAAACGTACGGCTGATAGGGTGGGAAGGTAAAGGAAACCCTTAAAGACAGCAAATCCTCCTGGTTCGGGAGGAAGGAGCCTGGCATTTGCTGTGGGGCTATCTTCCTAGTCCCGGGCTGCCCATCATCCGGGTCTTCCCAGGCCCTAAGGGCACAGGCAGGAGACAAAGCCTCCAGCCAGAGCCAGGTGGGAGGTGGAATCCAGTTTTACTACACACAGAGGACCTGGACTCCTGAGAGTGACGTTCTCAGTGGAGGAAGCCAGGGCAAAAGCCCGCCCTGAAGAGATAATTGACAGATATGTGCTGGTCTCAGGCTGGGTTCTGTGAGGCAGCAGGTTTGGAAAACATTTTTCTGAACATTCCTAACCATCAGGCCTCGGACACGAGGGTTGGTGAAAAGAATTCATCCTATCTGATTAGCTTTAAAAAACCTCAAGCCAAAAATTAATTTGAAATATTACCAGATTGGCATATACCCTGGAACCAGGCGGAAGCAAAAATATCTTTTGTGGAGCACAGCACTTTAAAAAGCCAAACCTCAAGGAAATTACACAAATAAAATTCTAAGAAATCTGGGATCATAATAAAAAAGTTAAAAAGTCACCTAATACAGGAGAAAACTAGCTACATGAGTGAAAGTCACAGAATTACAGAAACTACAGAATCTAACCAGCAAAGGTTATAGATATTGGAATGGCCAGAGACAGAGTACTGGCCAGGCATGGTGGCTCACACCTGTAATCCCAGCACTTTGGGAGGCTGAGGCAGGTGGATCACTTGAGGCCGGGTGTTCAAGACCAGCCTGGCCAACATGGTGAAACCTCGTCTCTGCTAAAAACACAACGATTAGCCAAGCGTGGTGGTGTGCACCTGTAGTCCCAGGTACTTGGGAGGCTGAGGCAGGAGAAGTACTTGAACCTGGGGGGCAGAGGTTGCAGTGAGCCGAGATTTTGCCACTGCATTCCAGTCCCGGTGATGGAGTGGGACTCTGTCTCAAAAAAACTTAACTGAGTATAAACTAAATATGTTTGTTATATTTAAATAAATAAATAAAGGTCATGATAATGGAATAAGAGACTGTCACAATTAACCAGGGAGATGTAAAAAAGAAACAAATTTCTTTATTTTGTCCATTTTTCTGGACATGAAACACTAATAATTAAAATTAGAAACTCAGTTGATGAGTTACATAACAAATTAGATACAAATGAAGAGAGAATTTGTGAACTGAAAGATGGAGCTGAAGAAATTACATAAAATGCCAAGAAGTAAAAAATATGAAAAGGAGATTAAGAGATGGGGGGATAAGGTGAGAAGGTCCAATGTTTTTCTAAGTAGAGTTCTGGAAGGAGATAACAAAGAGCATGAGAGAGAAACAGTGTTTGGAGAGAGTGGCAAAAAAAACACACAAATTATCTACAAAGAAGTTACAATTATTCCCCCTAGCTGATTTCTTAATGCATGGGTGCTGGCAGACAGTGATGGTATCTTCAAAGCACTGACAGAAAATACCAGCCCACTTAGAATTCTATCCAAGCAAAATTAATTTTTAAGAATGAGCATAAATAAAAACACAGTAATAAAAAACAGCATTTCCCATCAACAGAAGTTCATTAAAGAAACATGATTTGGGGCAGGATGTGGTGGCTCACGCCTGTAATCCAAGCACTTTGGGAGGCCAAGGCAGGCGGATCATGAGGTCAGGAGATTGAGACCATCCTGGCTAACATGCTGAAACCCCATCTCTACTAAAAATACAAAAAATTACAAAAAATTAGCTGGGCATGGTGGTGGGCGCCTGTAGTCCCAGCTACTCAGGAGGCTGAGGCAGAAGAATGGCGTGAACCCGGGAGGCTGAGCTTGCAGTGAGCCGAGATCACGCCACTGCACTCCAGCCTGGGCAGCAGAGGGAGACTCCGTCTCAAAAAAAAAAAAAAAAAGAAAAGAAAAGAAAACAAACAAACAAACATGGATTTGGGAGGCCAAGGCAGGCAGATCACGAAGTCAGGAGTTTGAGACCGTCCTGACCAACATGGTGAAACCCCGTCTCTACTAAAAATACAAAAATTAGCTGGGCGCGGTGGTGGGTGCCTGTAGTCCCAGCTACTCAGGAGGCTGAGGCAGGAGAATCATTTGAACCGGGAGGCGGAGGTTGCAGTGAGCCGAGATCATACCACTACACTCCAGCCTGGGCAACAGAACGAGACTCCATCTGCCACCACCCGCCCTGCAAAAAAAAAAAAAAAAAAAAAGAAACATGGAAATAGGAAAAGTCCAGAAGGAGCCAGGAGCTGCAAGAAGAAACTGTGAGAAAAGAAAAAGAAAATGGGTAACGTATGGTAAATCACAGGAAATACTGATTGTCTAAAACTGTAAACGATGCTTAATTTGCTGGTTTAAAAAAAAAAAATCCAAGTAGGCTGTGTGTGGTGGCTCACGCCTGTAATCCTAGCACTTTGTGAGGCCAAGGCGGGTGGATCATCTGAGGTCAGGAGTTCAAGATCAGCCTGGCCAACATAGAGAAACCGTCTCTACTAAAAATACAAAAATTAGCTGGGTGTGGTGCACACACTACTTGAAAGGCTGAGGCAGGAGAATTGCTTGAACCTGGGAGGTGGAGGTTGCAGTGAGCCGAGATGGTGCCAGTACACTCCAGCCTGGGCAATGGAGTGAGACTTTGTCTCAAAAAAAAAAAAAAAAAAAAAAAAATCAGAGTAGAACTAGATGCCGGACAAGAATAGCACAGAAGTGTGAGAATTGGATGATTCTAATGCGTCGGCATGATTCAGGCAGAGGGTCCTTAGATTTTTTTACATTAATATATGTTTACATTCTAGGGTAATCAATAAAAGAGAAAGCAATTTGCTTCTAAACAAGGAAAAATACAGTGGAAATGGCAAACAAAAGAGTCAAAAGAAAGGCAAGAAGTAAAAGTAAAACTATAGAAATGTAGAATGTAATAGAAAGTATAAAATAAAATGGCAGAAATGACTGCAAATATCCCAGCACTCCCAACCCGTGTGGACAGATTATCATTGAGGGCAGGTCTTGCTAAACTCTAGAGTCTTAGCACTTATCTGGGAGGCCTTGTCTGCAAGAGGAGCACTCAGGGGCTGAAGTTTCTGGCTCAGGTGTGTGCACACCTAAAGCCTTTGTTACATGTTGCCAAGTTAAGAGCATTTTCAACTGGGCGAATACAATGTTTATTCTAACAAAGGATGTTATACTCAGCCCAAGAGAAAGATTCAGAGCTCAACTTGAAGAAACCTCCTGCCTGTCAATAGCACATTACTGGAGGGGAATTACAAACCGGAAAATTGCAAATTTATATTAATATGCTTTGTTCTGTCCAGGAAGAAAGATTAAAGTTATAGCAAAAGAAGAGAAATAATTACTTTTCAAAACACCAATTTTCTCTGACTTCTGATCCCCCGAGCACACAAGGCAGAGTGGGTATAACTTGCAGGCCCACCAGAAAGCCACTAGGATTTCCCGAAACGGCTCTGGATGTAACACCTCCAGCAGCAAGCGTCCTTCAAATCAGGACACTGCAAGTTTAATACCTAGGAGTGATTACAAAAGACTCCCCGTGTAAACATTTCCACACTAGTGTGCACTGAGCTACTGGATGGGCCAGTTCACTCAGGGGAGAGGGAGGTAGCTAGGAGGGTTTGATCCTTAGACTGGAAGAGGGAAATTGAGAGCAGCAATTTCTGTTTTCACCTGCAAGGATATGTGCCCTTATCATTTCCTTCACAGACTCTGCAACGGGGCCAATGTTACTTCTTCCCCGGATCGATATGTTGAAATCCTACCCACCAAGGTGATGCTACTGGAAGGTGGGGCCTTTGGGAGGTGATTAGGTCATGAGGGTGGAGCTCTTATGAAGGGATTCATGCCCTTATTAAAGCAACCCCAGAGAGCTCTCTTGCCTCTTCCACTGTGAGAAGATGCAGTGAGATGCCAGCAGTTTGCAGGAAGAGAGACCTCCCCAGATCTAGAGCCTGAGGTTGAGGCTTCCTGGGCTGAGCTTCGGTTCCTGTAAGCCATGGGCAGCAGCGTGGGTTAAGAGGCACCCTCATGTCCACCCCACAGGACACCGGAGCTGCTGAGGGGCCGAGGCACACGTGAGCCAAGGAGTCAAGGACCCCCTCATGGAGATGCCCACACTGAAGGTCAGAGACAGAGAAGAAAGCCTAGGGAAGAGAAAATACCCCAAACCCTAGGAAAAGACCAAAATGCTGATGTCGCAAAATGGTTTTTAATACTGTTAAAGCAAACTAAGTATGGCCTAAGAAGGACTCCGTACTTCTGTATTTGAGTCCTTGTGGTCGAACTTAGCCAAGATAGAAAACCCAACTTAGGAGTGTGTCTGACTTAATATGTAGACAAGATTGAAAGTCTAACTTTAGAGTATGTATCTGTAACAATAGCTGGGACTACAGGCGCCCGCCACGACGCCCAGCTAATTTTTAGTAGAGACGGGGTTTCACCATGTTAGCCAGGATGGCCTTGATCTCCTGACCTCATGATCCACCCGCCTCGGCCTCCCAAAGTGCTGGGATTACAGGCGTGAGCCACCGTGCCCGGCCGTGTCTGAAGTTTTAACAGTACCAAGCTAGGGGAGTGTGTTTTAGCCGGCAGGACAGCTACCCACTTTCTTTTGCAGTGGGGGTGGGGTTCACTCTGACCTCCTGGGACTGACAAGGGCCCAGGTAGATCATGGCCTTGATTGGAGAGTTAGGGGTTACGGTGTAGAAAACTGATAAGGTGTGTCTTTTCTTTTTTTTTTTTTCTGGTAGACAATATGTGCTCAAAGGTTATGGTTTTATTCCTCCATAGGGCATGAAGCAGTTCTGTTATCTCACTTAGAAGTCAAAGTTCAGCATTCCTTTCCCAATGAACGACATGGCATTCTGTTCCTCAAACGCTACTTGTGCTGATTTTCCCATTAATTTGATGACTCAGACCTCGGCACGGGCTAACACAGAGCTGTGTAGGCATGGCGCTGGGACAGCTGCAGGGTGTTAGAGGGAGGGGCAGCCGGCGGGTCCGGGACCCCGCTGCCCAGGAGGGGAAGGCTTTGAAGAAGAAAAGTAAGGACGCTTCTGTTACGTGAGGAAGGGCACTGTGCGGCAGGGGCTCTGCCCACATCACAGAATGTAGTAACTGCGCATCCCTGAAGGACGGAGCTTGTCATTCACTATTTCAGCTGGAGAGATCAGAGTCTCAGGAAACTAAATAACTTAAGACCCAGGCCGCCTGGCCTGCGAGCAGTCGGTTCAGAATCGGAGCCCCGAGCTGCCTGGGTTCATACTCCAGGCCCCTGCAGCCTTGATTTCTTCCTGTCATTATCAAGTCACATGCTACAAAGAGGGCTAAGGGACTAAGGCTAAGATGCTGCCGTGGAGATCTGGAGGTCCTCGGGGACTTCTGAGAGTGCAGTTTTCAGACAGCTTGTGGCCAGGCGCAGTGGCTCACACCTGTAATCCCAGCACTCTGGGAGGCCAGTGCGACGGTCAAGAGTTCAAGACCAGCCTGCGAAACATGGTGAAACCCTGTCTCTACTAAAAATATATATAATATTTATATATGTATATATTTATATATATTTGTGTATATATTTATATATATCTGTATATATATTTATATATATTTGTATATATGTTTATATATATATTTGTATATATATTTGTGTATATATATAGCGACCTCAGTCTTGATATATATATATATATATATATATATATATATATATATATATGCTGGGCCTGGTGGCGCACACATATAGTCCCAGCTACTCAGGAGGTTGAGGCATGAGAATCACTTGAATCCAGAAGGTGGAGATTGCACTGAGCCGAGCTGGTGCCACTGCAATCCAGACTGGGCGACAGGGCAAGAATCTGTCTCAAAACAACAACAACGAAAGCAACTACCACCACCACCAGCACCCAGCTTGTGGTAAAGACAGTGGGAGAAGCCACCCAGCCCCCCTCCCCTCACTGCAGTGGCCCACCTGCCCTCCACTTGCCTGCTTCCCCTGGCACCAGCACTGCAGCTCCACTCCCAGCTGCCCACCCGCCCTTCTGCCCTGGGCCATCGCTGCTGCCTGGCCGGTTCTCCCTTCCCCAACCTGCCGAAAGTGCTTTCAAGAAGGACACCAGGAGGCCACGGCTGCCAAAGCTCATGCCCTTTCTTTGTCATTGTCTCCAACTGTCCCACTGCACCTAACATGTGGGAAAGGGTCACCAAGAAGGCCCTTGGAGTTCCTGCCCTTCTCAGCATCACAGCTCTTCCTGTGCTTCCTATCCTCACCCAGCGGATCCAAGGGGAGGGAGGGGAGTCCCAGACCCAGTGACTGCTGCCACTGCTGCCAGCCCCAGGGACCTGGGGGGCAGGAGAAGCAGCTCTACGACACCCTGGGAGTGGGCGCTGCCCAGGCCACTGGTTTAGACCTTTGACTGCCACTTCCGAGAGGGGACTTCTACCAGCAGGAGCACATCTTTGCTTTGCATCCTTCATGAGTGTCTTAATGCTGATGTTTAAATCCTTCTGGAGTGATCTCAAGCAGTGGCTGGGTGCCCACAGGTTCAAGATCACCAAAGCGGTTCTAAAAATGATCCCAAGGCTTGTGTCCAGACTCTGGAGATTGGGATTCAGTAGGTCTGTGGCGGGGTACAGAAATTAGAATCCCTAAAAATGCCCTAAGGGGTTGCGAGGGGCGGGAGGTTTGGGAACCATTCATCCTCTGGAGGGCGATTCTCCCTTTGCACCTGAAGAAGAACATGGTGAGCTGGGTAACTTACCCTCTGTTCCCGCCTTAGTCATCAAGCTCTAAAGCAATGCCTGCTTATTGTGTTGCCAGGAGGGGAAGGTTTTGTTGTGATTCAGCATCACCGCCCGATTGTGCAATAAAGTGTGGCTCTCACGGGGCAGTGTAACTGTTAGGTAATTGCATAGAATTCTGTGCCTGTCTACTGCTCACCCGTGGCAGGAGGAATTGCATGCATGCATGTGTGTACGCACGCGTGGTGGAGGTGGGGGTGGAACAGGACAAGTCTCTCTCCTAATATACTTCATGGCTGAAAATAGCAATTTCATATATATATATGAAACATCTATATATAAGTATATTATAGATGTTTCATATATATATTTCATATGATTATAGGAAATATATTTCATATATATAGAGAGAGAGAGACAGAGAGAATCAAAATTCCCTCAGAAAGGTAAAGGCATGATCGTCCATCTGTGGCTCAAGAGGAATAACCTCACAAGGGTCATCGTGAGTAAGATCAACACACAAACGGCTTAGCCCAGAGCCAGGTGCACCCTGAATGCTAACCGTGTGTTTTCTATGATCACCACCATTATTACTTTGTTATTGTAATCATCACGATCATCTCTAAAGAGATGGGAATATGACCCTGTGGGAGTTTGTACACGTGGAAAAGACCACTGAAGGCCTGGATTGGCCTTAAATCTCCTTTAAAAACACAAGTATGGGAGGCCGAGGCAGGAGGAACACTTGAGTCTAGGAGTTCAAGGCCAGACTGGGCAATATAATGAGACCCTGTCTCTATAAACACACACACACACACACACACACAAAATTCCACTGGTAAGTCAAAATGTACTTATATAGGTTTTAAAAGCTGAATTAGGCTGGGCACGGTGGCTCACACCTGTAATCCCAGCACTTTGGGAGGCTGAGGCGGGTGGATCACGAGGTCAGAACAAACCATCCTGGCTAACACGATGAAACCCCATCTCTACTCAAAATACAAAAAAAAAAAAAAAAAAAAAATTAGCCAGGCATGGTGGCAGGCACCTGTAGTCCCACCTACTTGGGAGGCTGAGATGGGAGAATGGCGTGAACCTGGGAGGCAGAGCTTGCAGTGAGCCGAGATCGCGCCACTGCACTCCAGCCTGGGCGACAGAGCAAGACTCTGTGTCAAGAAAAAAAAAAAAAAAAAAAAAGCCGAATTAGCGCCTAGGAGACACATTGATATACATTGAAGCTAGAATAACTTGAGGAACTGCATATGTGTTATCTTTCCTGCTTTAAGAGAAACTCATTTGTGACACCTGTGTAGCCAATAATTAGACAAGTCTATTCTAATCCTAAAAATCCATTTAAGCCTGTTTTCCAAAAAAGAGCAGATTGTCATTAATCATGAAAACAGAGTTGGCTTAATTCAGCTATGAATGCTTTCAGGTGAATGACAGCTTTTAAATGTCAGCTTTCTCATCAACGCTCGCCTCTCTTCTCACAAACACTGAAAACAAGCAGGTGGGCCAGTTGAGCACTGCTGCGTGTGAGCAGCCCGCCTCCTGCTGGTGATTAAGAAAATGGCATCACTTTTCAGGGGCCTTGAGCTAGTCAACGTTACTGCTTGGCAACGGGTGTCACCAAAACATGTTTTGTTGTTCTCACATTGTCTTATGACTATCTCTTTTTGGAGAATATGTATATATGTATATATTTAAATGTATTTTATTATTTTTTTTCCGAGACGTTGTTTCACTCCTGTTGCCCGGGCTGGAGTGCAATGGTGAAATCTCCGCTCACTGCAACCTCCACCTCCTGGGTTCAAATGATTCTCCTGCCTCGGCCTCTCAAGTAGCTGGGATTACAGGTGCCTGCTACCACACCCGGCTACTTGGGAGGCTGAGGGAGGAGACCGAGTTTCACCATGTTGGCCAGGCTAGTTTTGAACTCCTGACCTCAGGTGATCTGCCCGCCTCCGTCTCCCAAAGTGCTTGGATTACAGGTGTGAGCCACTGCGCCCGGACTATTTTGTTATTTTTTTTTAAGAGAAGTCATCAGAGTGTTGGGATTTAATGGGGTGTCTAGCCAAGGGCTCCGGGGAATACAAGGCTACACTGTAAGCAATACAAGGCTACTCCACTAAGCTCCAAACTCCCCAAGCCATGCTTTAGAATGCAATTCAGAAGGGCATTTGTTTTTATTTATTTATTTATTTTTGAGATGGAGTTTTGCTCTGTCACCTAGGCTGGAGTGCAATGACACAATCTCGGCTCACTACAACCTCCGCCTCCTGGGTTCAAGCGATTCTCATGCCTCAGCCTCCTGAGTAGCTGGGATTACAGGCATGCACCACCCCACCTCGCTAATTTTTGTATTTTTAGTAGAGATGGGATTTCATCACTTTGGCCAGGCTGATCTCGAATTCTTGACCTCAGGTGATCTGCCTGCCTCGGCCTCCCAAAGTGCTGCGATTACAGGCATGAGCCACCATGCCTGGCCCAGAAGGACATTTTTGACGATGATTCTAACAGTGGTGATTTCTGCTAGGAGTGGAATGTGTGCCAAGTGCCACAGACGAGATCTTACAGAGTCTTGCCCCACGGGGCCTTAAATGCTTCCTAAAGGGGAAGTGAATTAAAATAATATCTATCAACCTATTTTGAGATTAATGGGGGAAATGGAACAACATAAATATTAAGTAGCAGAATTATTAATAGGTACCATTTATTGGTTATTTTAAAAGTGCTTCGTGTTCAACTATTGTTACAAGTTGACATATGGGAAAAATCTACACGAGCTAGAAAATATGCTGATTTGTATTTTTGATAATGACATTCTCTAGTTTGTGGTTGGCTTAGGTCAGCAGTGACCAAAATTATCCACATAGATGGGATTCTGAATGCGGAATCATCACTAATAGGATGCGAGAGGGGTCAAAGCCAACCACAGAGCCTACCTTTTGTGCAAAGTATAGTTATTCTGGCACAAAGTAGACTATTATTTTTGCTAGAGTGAATGCAGAAATATTTTCATTCAAGAAACATGTGTTGGGTGTCTAAGATGTGCCAGGCACTGTCCTGGACCCTGGGGATACATCCCAGTAAACAAGAGAGATGACAAATAGCAAGCCAACAATCCCTGCCTTGTGGAGCTTCCCCATTAGCAGAACGGCGGCTCTCAGACCAGCGGCACCGGAAGCGCTTGTTAAACACACATTGCTGTGGCCCCCCCACTGCCCCTCTGGGTCTGAATCCATAGGTCTGGGATTGCACTCAAGGACTTGGCAGTTTAACAAATTCCTAGGTGATGCCGATGTCGCTAGCCTGCAGAGCTTCGGAGACCCACTGCTCACAGAAGGTCTACATACACTGTGGTCAACAAAGACGGAGAGATCTTTTTTTTTTTTTTTTTTTTTTTTGAGACAGGGTCTCACTCTGTTGCCCAGGCTGGAGTGCTGTGGCAAGATCATAGCTCACTCTAGCCTGGAAATCCTGGGCTCTCGAGTAGCTGGGACTACAGGCACATGCTTCTGGCCTCTGCTGATCTTTAAAAAATATTTTTTGTAGAGATGGGGTCTCACTTTGTTGCCCAGGCTGGTTTCGAATTCTTAGCTTCAAGTGATCCTCCCACCCTGGCCTCCCAAAGTGTGGGGCTGCCGGTGTGAGCCACCGCACTCGGTAGGGCAGAATTTTTCTCTTCTCTGGGAAACCAAGGTCTTTGCTCGTCAGGCCTTCCATGGACTGGGTGAGGCCCACCCACATTATAGAGGGTCATCTCCTTGACCTCAAAGTTAACTGAGTATAGATGTTAACCACGTCTACAAAAATACCTTCACAGCGACACCTCGACTAGTGCTGGTTCCAACAACTGGGCTGTGTGGCCCAGCTACACTGACACAGAAAATTACCCATCACAGCTAGGCTGAAACTCATGTTTAAGACTAGATCTGTTTGACTTCAAGCCCCCTCTGCTTGTCTTGCATTCCTCAGACACGGGTGGGAACACCTGGTCCTTGCTGAAAGAAGGTAAATGCAACCCTGGAGAACAGCAGTGCTGAGCCTAAATGGGCTATGCCTCTGTGCTTACAGGGGTGCTGAGTTTAAACGAGCTATGCCTGTGTGTTTGCAGGGGTGATGAGTTTAAACGAGCTATACCTCTGTGCTTTGCAGGGACGATGAGTTAAATGGGCCACACCTCTGTGCTTGCAGGGGTGCTGAGTTTAAACGGGCTATGCCTCTGTGCTTGCAAGGAACAAGTGCAGAGCAGGTGAACCGTTTTCCTCACACATGCTCAACATGCTTTTCTGTGGAGTGACAATATTTTGTCCCCGCTGCCAGCCCCGTTTTTAATGAAGGAATCATGGGGGCCAGGATCCAGCTGTTAGCTTTTCAAATCTGCACACCTCTCAGAAATGCTCCTCCTGGGGACACAGTCCTTCGATTCCCTCTTGCCTGTTGTCAGCTGGGCCACTATGCAGGCGTGGCTGGGGTGCCTTTCAAAGTGGCGTTCACTCCCTTTTCCCCCAGGTCATTTTATTTTTGTTTCTGGCCAAATCCAGCATTTTCCTTAAGGGCTTAGCGCCATCTGGTGCATCAGAGGCGCACTGCAGCTGCTTCCCTCCTGATACTGAGTGGGGTGTGCAGAGAATTGCCAGGGGCGCTTTCCTTTGGGAGCTCCAAATGCCCGTGGGGTATGCGGTGTGCATGTGAGTGGCGAGTGTGTGCAGTGTCATGTATCTGTGTGTGGTGTGTGTTCTGTGTGTATGTGTGTTGTGTATATGCGTATGCTGTATGTGCAGTGTGTGTGGTGTGTATGTATGTGTGTGTGGTATATGTGGTGCACGTGTGTGGTGTGTGTAACGCATGGTGTGCATGTTATGTATATGTGTGTGTATATGTGTGTGCCGTGTGTGTTTTGTGTATGTGTGCTGTATGTGGATGTGGTGTGTATGTTTATGTGTGTGTGATGCATATGTGTGGTGTGTGTGATGCGTGTGTGGTGTGTGTGATGGGTGTGTGGTGTGTGTGATGGGTGTGTGGTGCATATGTGTGGTGTGTGTGATGGGTGTGTGGTGTGTGTGATGTGTGTGTGGTGTATGTAATGGGTGTGTGGTGCATGTGTGTGGTGTGTGTGATGGGTGTGTGGTGCGTGTGTGGTGTGTGTGATGCATGGTGTGCACGTTATGTATATGTGTGTGTATGTGTGATGTGTGTTATATATGTGTGGTGTGTATGTGTGATGTGTGTATGTGTGTGGCATGTGTGGTGTATGTGTGGTGTGTGTGTATGTGTGATGTGTGTTATATATGTGTGGTGTGTATGTGTGATGTGTGCGTTATGTTTATGTGTGTGGCATGTGTGACATATGTGTGGTGTGTGTGTGTGGTGTGTAGCTGTGACAATAAGTTTCTATAAAAATATTTTCCACATTGCGAACTTGTTCTAGCTGCTTGTTTATGGAGTCTAGCACACAGGGTATAAGGGTATAGACTTGCAAAGTTGGTTCGGAATTTACATTCAGACCTTTTTTACCAACTCTGCTGGGATCCTAAAACCCCTCTGGAATCCAAAAGCCTTCAGGACAGCATCATTTTCAGAGGAGGGTCCCATGTGTCAGGCCAGGCAGGCATCTGGTGGAGGCTGCACTGTGGCCGTACAGAGGAAGACTCAGGGGACCCACAGGCCGTGACCCCCACAGGTGAGTGAGCTCAGGGGACCTGCAGGCTGTGACCCCCACAGGTGAGCGAGCTCAGGGGACCTGCAGGCCGTGCCCCTCAAGGCAGAACTCCTGGGGGTGGAGGGAACCCCCCGGGGGTGCTGAGGCTCCTGCAGAGGGAGGACGCCCCTGGCCGGAAGCTGCACCCCAGGGAAGTGCGTTGCAGAGCCTTGGTGCTCTGCCGTGTGCTGGAGTGACAGTCCAGAAGAGAAGAAGGGTTTCTGCAGTGCAGGAGAGCGCTTGGAGAGCCCCAGCCCCAGGTCTGCATGGTCAGGATCGGCCTCCAGGGGCAGGCGTGTGGTGCCACTGTGTGTGTACCCACGCAAGCATGCCTTCACTTGTCTTTCAATCCCAGTCAATCTTATCTTTCCTTTCCTCTCTCCACAGTGCCTGACAGTTTTAGCATTCAGCCTTAAAAACCCAAACCCCCAAGTTTCACCATTTTGTAATACTTTGCAACTTACAAACGGCTAAACACACACTCATTTCATTATTTATAGCTTGGTAGATCTTACTGGCTCTGTGTGGCAGGCGACGAAAAGGCTGTGAGCCTTTGAGCAACTTGCCTGGAGAGGAGGAAATGAAACCGGGCCTTTGACGACCTGCCAAGAGCCATTTCTGCTGCCCCAGAGCAAACCTTCGCACACAAGCTGAGCGCCTTGGAAACGCACTGCAGAGGGGCGGGTGCTGTCCTGGCACTGACTCAGCTTTTCACAGCGCAAGGCCAAGCCCGAACGACGCGCTGGCTTTAATGGAGATCTGTCGCAGCCGTTCCATCCCATCTGCACATCCACTTAGGCGGCGGGTCCAGGGTCATGGATTCAAGAGAAGTGGCATCAAACCTGCTTTACTTAAACCAACAAGCGGTTCAGAAAATACACTCCCAAATAACCGGGGATCTAGATCTCCGGGAATAATAAATTACACCCGTCTCCCAATACTGGGACTGCATTTGTGTGTGAAGGCAGTCAATGGCTGAGAGACGGCTCTGCGGTGAGATGCTGGGGCAAAATAGATCAAAAGATCTCGGCTCCCTGGAGCCACTGCTGCTTCAGTGTCCTCCACTGAGGGAGGTGCACCTCCTAGCCTCTCCTGGACTGTAACTCGGAAGGGGTGGGGGTGGGTGTGGGGAGCATGGATAAGGGGCGGTTCGTTGGAGATTGTCAGTCTTGCATCTTGATGGCTGGCTCCAGCCTAGATTCTCCTCTGAGGTGGTCTAGGCATCCACTCCTTTCCCCACTGAACCCCTAGCTGAGATATCCACAATGAATGTGTGTCTCCCCGAACAACCTGCTTTTGTTTCTGTCTCCTCTTCCAGCCAATGGCACCACCATCGTTCTAAGCTAGACATTCATGCATCAACATTAACCCGTCTCCTCTCATCCTGTCTTCTAATCCACTGCCAAGTTCTGCAGATCCTACCTCAAGCCCATCCCCTCCTCTGTATTCCCTGGCCGGATTCCTGGTGCCTGGTGTGTCTCTGGTTTGGCCCTTTTAGGGGGTGCTCTGCTGTGCTCCCAGTCCCACCACCTTGGGACTGAGGTCACACCGTCACATCACGGCGGTGGGGCAGCTCACGCCCAGTGGTGGAGGGTGGATGCGAAGGGCCCACCTCTAGCCTCCTACCTCTGGCTCCCCTCAGTCTTCTGTGGCAACCACACTGCAGTGGGACTCCACCTCTGCTTCCTTCTCTTCCTGAAGGTGCTGTCGAGAGCACCCCAAGACACTCCCTGCCAGCAAGTCTCAGAGCCTGTTCTCCTGGGAACCTATAACCTGTGGCACTTGGTGCCTGGATAATCCTAGGAAGCAAACTCTAAAATGGAGTTAGAGCTGGAATCCCTCCTGCCAGTGGCCAAAGAGGAGCCTGTCACTGTTGGAAGAAAGTGCTGAAGCTCTGAGTGGGGCCCCGAGGAGCAAAGGGCAGGGTCAGGCGGCATGCAAGCGCCCTGTCTCTGTGGCTGTGCACACAGGCAGACCCTGTAGATTCCAGGTGTCTGTGGAGGGAAAAGAGGTCACGTGGGGCTACCTGCGGGCCAATGAGAGCATCCCAGCAAAGATTTTGGGGGTTCAGCAGCTGAGAACGATGGACCATTTGAAAGAGAGCCCCTGGCATGCTACTGAGCCCTGTGGAGTTGGAGCATCTGTGCAGCAATTGTCATAAGACAGAAGTGGGGCATCTAGGCCCAGGCCCAAGCAGGCCCACGGGGCATGAGCGAGCTGCACAAGCAGGTCCTCAGACTCCCGTGCCATCCACACCATGGCGTGACTGCCTCTCCTTGGGCTCACAACCATGGCCCCACGGTGGTAGTGGCCGGGCTGGGGAGATTCCTTATGACACAGTGAGGGATCCAAGCTTGGTTCATAATTGAGTTAGCTTAACATACGGCTGCAAGCCAAAAATGCACTGTCGCTATCCTGTAATCCTCTTTAGGGTTGAAAGAGTGGTGAGGGGAGACCCTGTCAATAAGCAGAGCCTTGAGCAACGCAACTGCTATGGTCCGAGTGTTTTTGTCTCCCCAGATTCCTATGTCGAAACCTAATCACCAAGGCGGTGGGATTAGGAGGTGAGGCCTTTGCAAGGTGATTGGGTCATAAGTCAGAGCCCTCAGGAATGGGATTAGTGCCCTTATAAAGACAGGGCATTAACCAGTCACCTCTCATCCTGTGAGGCCCCAGAGAGCTGCCTTGCCCCTTCTACCATCTGAGGGTATAGCTAGAAGACGTCATCTAAAACCAAAAAGTGGTCCCTCATGAGACCCCAAATCTGCTAGTGCATTCATCTTTGACTTCTGAGCCTCCAGAACTGGAAGGAATAAATGTGTGTTGTTTATAAGCCAGCCAGTCTACGGTATTGAGTGACAGCAGCCCAAACAGATGAGGCAGCAGCTGACAGTGGACTGTGTGTGGAAAGGAAAGAGTCCTGAGTTAGGAATAGATACAAGCTCCTAAGCAGTGGCAAACGTCTTGGCAGCCTCTTTAAGGGCAGGGACAGAGAAAATCTGGAAGACTGAGGACAGGTAAGACAAGGAGCTCTGCAGAGCAGGCACGTGGACAGACCCATGGGAGGGGCAGGACACGTCCGCATGTTTGCACAGCATGGCAGAGCTCACAGGAGAGCGCTTCAACAAGCGGATGGAGGGATCCGGCCAGTGGACCACTGCCAGCCTCTGCCACTGGCCACAGCAGTCCTGGGCCAGGGCACTCCTGCGTGGAGGAAGCGTGGTGGTGAGGTGAAGCCCTGCCAGGCCCCCCAGCTCGGGCATCCCCCCATCTGCCACACCGCCAACATTCAACCTGCCGGCAACAAAGAGCGGCACGGAGTCCTGTGTGTCCTCCACTCCTCGAGGAGACCAACTAACTGGCCAATGGGTGTCAGGTGGATCACACTGACACCAGGGAAGATGAAGACACTCCATCTTGACAGGAAGTGACTCCTTTTCTGGGTGTGGGTTTGCCTTTCTTGGCAACAGAGCCTCAGCCAGCACTAGCATCTGCAGGCTGCCGGCACCCTGCATGACACTGCATTGTGTCCCAGTGGGCGCACACCCATGGGAACACTGGTCCTGTCACACATCCTACTGCCCAGAAGCTGTTGACCTGATGAGACGGATGGACCAGGCTTGCACGATGCCGCTGGAGCTGCACTGTGATGTGGGCGCTATCCTCCAAGGTGAGGTTGACACTCTGCATCAACAACTACCATGGTGCAGGGTGTGTCTCCAGCAGGTAGAACGCAATGGTTCAGGAATCAAGGGGTGGAAGTAGGGACGGCCCCACTTCTCACTCCCAGTGGTCCACTTGGAGTTTATGCTCTCCGTCTGTGCAACCTGGCCTTGCATATATAGGGGCCCTGGCTTCCAGCATGAGAGTACTTTTGCCAGAGAACACAGCAAGAGTTCTGGTCACTTTATGTTGCATTGCCAAGTGATTAGCAGGCTAGAAAGGGAGGTGCCATCCTGGAAGGGGTAACTGACTCTCAGGAGCAGGCAGGGCTGCAGTTATAGAATGGGGTATTTAAATGGGAAGAATGCATTTGGAACCCAGGTGGTTCACTGTGGCATCTCTTGGTCCTCCCCTGCCCAATGTTGATAGCAAATCATTCAGTAGTCATGGCTTTAGAATGGCACCCAGGAGCCTGGACCCATCAGGGATGATGTCTGTGTCACCCCACCAGGTAAGCCACCTAGAGGTCTTCTCTAAGGGCGAGGGGAATCTAGAATGAGTAGGAGAGAAGGAAGTCAATGGGAGTCAGCTGCAACTTCAAGACCAGCTGTGGCAGCATGAGCTACATATAGTTTACCCTGCTAACCTTCCATCTGTACATTTCTCCAGTCTCTCTCATTCCACAAGCAAATGTCTCCAGGCAGTGCAAGGGGCAGACGACAGCAGATGCTGTGAGGCTGGCCAGACCCCTCCTCCAGGACTGATATCCCTGCTGCTGGGTATGTCCGCAGCAGACAGCTCTCTGCCAAGTCTCTACTCGGGAAGTGCCCCCAGCTGAAGAAAGCTGCTTCACCCAAAGCCTTTCTTCCTTCTGGGGGAAGCCCACATCGAAAACCTGGTCTATGCATAGGGATGTAAGGCCTGACCACTCTGTGTCCACGCACAACAACTCAGAAGGCTCATCCAGCTCCAGAGCTCCTTCTAGGACCTGCTGTGGCAACTGCACGGCAGTTCAGCCTTCCTTCAATCTGCTTCATGCGATTCCCCACAGCATCCTCCAGTACACAGTCTGCACTCGAATCTCAAGCAGCTCAGGGTTTTCTTCTTGGAAAACATGTACTATTACAATTCCCTACTAAGTGTTTTTCATATTACAGCCAGAGATCTTTCAAAAGCACCCATCTGATGACATCAATCTTTATGCCTTCTCACTGCCCTAAATCCCAAGCTCCTGCCTGTGACTGATAAGGCCCTTCATTTCCTGGCTCCATCTCCAGCCTAGTCTGTGGCTACAGCCACCATCGCTTTATGGCACAATCAAAGGAGTGTCTTCCACCTCCCTGAACATGTCATTCACGTTCATCTCCAGAACTTTGCACACCTTGTCCCTTTGCTTAGGACACCCGTAAGTTCCTTCCCTGCCTGAAGAGCTCATCCATGTAGGTCTCAAATTTCACTTCTTCCAATGAACAATTCCTCCAACCCCGTGGAGAACTGGCCAGGTCCCACTTTTATGCTTCCAAAGCATCCTGAACACTCTCTCGTGCCTCTTAGCATACAACATTTTAATTATTTGTCAAACTGTTTTTCTACTTCACTAGATTACAAACCCTATGAGAACAGTGGCCAAGTCCAAAGTCCAAGTCTATCTTTTTTTTTTTTTTTTTTTTTTTTGAGACAGAGTCTTGCACTGTCGCCTGGGCTGGAGTGCAGTGGCAACCTCTGCCTCCCAGCTTTAAGTGATTTTCCTGCCTCAGCCTCCCACCAAGTCTATCTTTAATGTTGTATCCAAAATGCCTCGTACTATGCGTGGTAATAAAAGGTGCTTTATAAATGTGTACTGAGCATCCTTCTTCTTCCTTCTTTCCACTAATTATAAGAAATTCACAGTCGAAATGAGGTTCAAAGGCACATAATGTAGGAAGTGTAACACAACGTTGCAGCCAAAATTCCACTTATAGATGTGTTTAAGATTTTAAAAAATGTTAATTCTCAACATTTAAAAATAAAGATATTTAACAAAAACACATGGATTTTATGCTACTGACATCACAAAATCACACTGGAAGGCCTGGTACCATTGGGCTCACATTTCTGCTAGGTAAACATGGACCTGAACTGGGGAGCTGTGTAGCAGGTGTCTCCCCAACACCCCACGACAAGCCATGCCCACTCCAGTTTGCCACAGACCACCCCCGCCCGCCCCGGCATGGGGCTATGTGTCATTATGCTTGCAGGCTTTTGTGTTGATGTGTTTTTGTTGTTCTGTTTGTTTTAATAGGAAAAGCAGAAGAAAATGAAATTTATCTTTGCATCCTTATCAAAATATTGACAGGTCCATGAAGCAGGCTTCAACTCTGCCTCACTCATTTAAGGGTTGTGTTGCTGTTGGCATTTGAGTTGGCCATCCCTGGTATTGTGTTTGACAAGCCAACAACAGCCCACTCATCCCCCTCTTTCAAAAGGCAGAGTGACCAGTAAGAACAATGGAAGCGCATTTCTGCTTCACTGGGACTGGAGTGGTCATCAGTGCTGGCTGGTGCAGCTCCCAAAGACCTGGGTAAAATAATGGTCTGGGGCTTGTCAACTCTATGCCCCTGGGTGGCCACTCTCCCTCCCTCTCCCTTGCCTATGGACAAAATCTATCACAAAAACTTGAGATAAGGCTCAGAATAAGATGGTGTATTTGAAAGTGCTTTGTAATCAAGCATGATACAAGTGCATATCCCAAGCAAATTATTATATTTATCCCAAGCAAATGGTGGGTTTATTTTTCTAATTTAGGAGGCAGATGGAAGGAACTGAGGTTTACTGTGAAAATCTAATTTTCTTTTATGATTCAAAAGATTACTGAGACATAATCCAGCCCTGAAGCTACTGTCTATTCTTTTCCTGTACTTACCCAGCTTCATGGTAGGGAGGGAGGTGTGTGGATGAAGGAGGGATTTGTCATTCCTTCAACAAACACTTAATGAGCACCTACTCTGTGCCAGGCACTGCAGGATACAGGATGCGACAGGCACAAACCCTCCACTAACAAAGCCCAGACTTTTTAGGCTGGGCGCGATGGCTCATGCCTGTAATCTCAGCACTTTGGGAGGCCAAGGCGGGTGGATCATGAGGTCAGGAGATTGAGACCATCCTGGCTAACACAGTGAAACCCCGTCTCTACTAAAAATACAAAAAATTAGCCGGGTGCAGTAGCAGGTGCCTGTAGTCCCAGCTACTTGGAAGGCTGAGGCAGGAGAATGGCGTGAACCTGGGAGGCAGAGCTTGCAGTGAGCCAAGATAGCGCCATTGCAGTCCGGCCTGGGTGAAAGAGCGAGACTCCATCTCAAAAAAAAAAAAAAAAATTCAAAACAAAAACAAACAAACAAAAAAAACAAAGCCCAGACTTTTTGTGAAGATACAGAGAAACGATATTTCAAGTGACGAATGTATCAGAATGTACAGTTGTCTGAAAGCTTACAGGATGTAGTAGGGAGGGCAGATGGCTTCTGGGAGGAGGTAACATGATCTGGGCCTAGAATGTTGAGCAGGAGGCATGGTTGGTAGGCAGGCATGGGCACATTCCCCTCAGACACTGTAGATATATTAGAGAGAGCAGTTGCTGATCCCCAACTACTTAGATAAAGTATAGCCACTGAAATTGATCTCTCCTGTGGCTTTAGAGAGCACCACTAAAAATCTGGAAGTCTCAGTCTGCACTCCTGTTGAATAGGGAGAGGAACATCAACTACTTAGAACCAGTTTATGTGGCTTGCAAGAGCAAGTGTGTAGTTATTAGCAAGTCTCCAGGGGGAATATGTGGAAGGAACTGGAACATGGGGAGGAGAACAAGCAGGGAAAAACAAGGAGAGCAAATGGGGCTGGACTCTCATTAGTCTGTGATGGATTGATCTTCTGTCACTGCTTTCCCAAACTCCCAGCAGTTTCAACGTAAAGCTTGTTCAATATTTTAAAACCAATTTAAAGCCAATTTTTGAGTTTGCTTTAAAAAAATTATTGCATTAATCAAAAAATACATTAAGTTTTAGGTCCAACAGTCTAACTGATAGGAAAAGCTGATTGGGACTCAAGAGAAATGGGCTCTCCTGGCTGGAGCATGTAATGTGCAAGAACAGAAACCAATCAACAGCAGAAACAAGTCACAAATGGCTGAAAGCAAAGAACCCTGCAACTGAATGGAATTGAAAGAAAGTGTGAAGAGGGCTGATGAGGGTATTTAGTTATTATTAGCAAAATTCAGATGTGAGAACACATCTAAAGCCTTCAGTTCCAAGGGAGGCTGCAATTGGGCTTTTATTGTGAGATGTGTAGAGTGTCATCCTTTCAAAGATTTCAGGTCAATGAAACTGCAGAGGTCATCCTCCTGGAGACCATGCTGCTTGAGAGAAATGTAGGGAACAGAAAATAAGCCAGCTCTATGAAAATAAAAGCCCTTCATTCTGTTATCAAATCGAATTGGGTCATGAAATTTGAAGAAATAGCTTGTTTGGTTCGTGCCTTCCCACATCGAAGAGCAGCTATGGTTGAAATAAGGAAACTTGGGAAGATTGGTAAATTCGCTCATAGAGAAGGTGCTGGTAATTCTGTATTCTTCCCCCTCTCTGCTTTGCATCTGGAAGGCTGACTCCCATGGGCTGTGCCCCTAGGATCCCTTGTGTCTGGCTTCAGTGGGGTAAGGCCCATGGGAGACATTAGCAAGAGATCGGATGGCAGGAGGCAGGAGGCAAGATGTCCATGCTCACTCCCTTCCTGTGTGGGGCTATTTCCAGGCAACGCTGGATGCTCCATGATGACACCTCCTGTCATGAGGCCCCTTCTCCATGGCTGCAGCTCATGGGGTTCATGGGACTCTTCCTCCCCCTGCCTCTGCAGGCCTGGGGTGGTCATGGCTCCCCAGTGATGCTCGCTCCGAGGCCCTCAGCCCTATGATGGTTCCTGTGTCCCCAGCCTGCCTCTGCAGGTCATCCCTTTCATTAACATCTCCTCCTGTGCCCATCTGGGTTGGCTTCTCTCTCCCGAGGGACCCTGACCGAATCAGAGACGTAGGAAAACATGGCAGCAAAGACCCCAATTAGTTGCTTTCCGTTGTCTGGAAACTGTTCACCAGCAGACATCTTTTTAGTTTGGCTGGTTGGTTTGCTTTGTTTTCAAATAAGAGGAATTGGAGGCTGGCCCTGTGATCAGGAACTAGAAGCAGGAAGAGTCTCATCTCCTGCGGGGGTCTAACTGCAGGGCTGCTTCATCCTGAGTTCTTTCTGGGATGACCCTGATGTGGATTAACTATACCTCCTCAGAATTCCTATCATGTCAGTTGCTTGTGCATCCTCTGTGGCATCTACTGAAGCCGTAGAAACTCCATGGGAGCAGTTGTCTTACTCTTTGTCCCGAGGGCCTAGAACTATGCCTAACATATTACGGGTGTTTAATGCATATTTGTTGAATGAATGAAATAATGTCTCATGGGGCGCAGTGGCTCACGCCTGTCATCTCAGTACTTTGGGAGGCTTGCTTGAGCTCAGGAGTTCAAGACCCCAGCCTGGGAAACATGCTGAAACCCTGTCTCTACAAAAAATACAAAAAGTAGCCTGGTGTGGTGGCATGTGCCTGCAGTTCCAGCTACTTGGGAGGCTGAGGTGGCAGGGTTGCCTGAGCCAAGGATAAGGAGTCTGCAGTGAGCCAAGATCGTACCACTGCACTCCAGCCTGGGCAACACAGTGAGACCCTGGTTCAAAAAAAATGAAATAATGTCTCTTTCTTTATAGATGCTGCCATAACTCAACAAACCATCTATTAAATGTCTGTGCAGCAGATGTCATCTTGGGCCTAGAGACACAGGGGAACAGAGGACACAGTCTGGTTGAAGAGGTTCTGGCTTCTGCAACTTTGCCCATGTGGCACCCTCTGCTGGAATGTCCTTTACCACACCATCCTGCTGTCCTGACAAACTCTGACCCATCTTCTGTGACTTTTCCAGGGAAACCTGGAAGTGTTTTATATAAAGCTATAGAGTTGCTAAGCTTTGGTTTAGCATATTACTGTAATTACGATATTCATTTTCCAGTAAATCTCCCCCCATGGCTCCCCTATGAGCCTCTAAAGGGAAATACACTTTTCTTTTCTTTTTTTTGGGGGGGGGCGGATGGAGTCTCACTCTGTCACCAGGCTGGAGTGCAGTGGTGCGATCTCAGCTCACTGCAACCTCCACCTCCCGGGTTCAAGCGATTCTCCTGCCTCAGCCTCCTGAATAGCTGGGATTACAGGTGCACGCCACCACACCAGCTAATTTTTGTATTTTTAGTAGAGACGGGGTTTCACCATGTTGGCCAGGCTGATCTCAATCTCTTGACCTCATGATCCGCCCACCTCGGCCTCCCAAAGTGCTGGGATTACAGGCATAAGCCACCTCGCCCGGCCGGGAAATATACTTTTCAATGCATTTTTCTAGAGAGTGTAGCAGCTGCTTGACCCACCCAAATGCTCAACTTAATGTCTGCTAATTGACACTGTTTGCAGACACAGTTCCCCCGATGCTGGACATCTATGGTTTAGGTCATCTCTAACTTTCTTTTTCCTATTTTTCTGAATCCAATATTAAGGTTTTAACAATTTAAAAACATTTAATTTGGGCTACCTTAATCTTTAACACCAAGGCTGGATGGTTCCTCTTGACTGAAGAATGAATGGGATTAGAGGGAGGGTCAGGCGCCTGGATGGCTTTAGGTTAAGTAATGCTCTTCTTTCCCTTACAGCTACTGTTTCCAAATAAATACTGTAGATGCCAGAGTATCACTTTGTGGAAGCCTCTGCCATGTTTGCAGTCTCAGAGCATATGGATGTCAATTGCTAGACTAACTCCGTTTCCCAGAGCCTCAGGTATACCCGCCTCCATTACAGCGGTCCTGAGGCAGGGGTCTCTGGGCCATTATTGCTTTTGCTGTCAGTACCTGGTAAGCTCGCGTTTGAATGTCCCTGAGCTAAAATAAAATTAACAGAAAGAGCATTTGCTGCCTGGGCTATGGAAATGGCAACTCAGTCCTAAATCCACTCATATGCTCATGGCTGGCAATTTAGGAGCAGACGAGAAGACCCAAATTCACCAGTTCTATTTATTTAGTTATGCTAATATTGGATAAACTCATCTGCAGAATTCCATATAGGGATACACTTATTCATGCTCTGATTTTAGAGCATTCAGATCTTTAACATTCTCTATTGTAAAATCAAAATATTCCGGGATTTCTACGTCTGTTTACTAGGTTCCTATCAGTACAATGACTAAAGGATTTATCTGCAAAGATTTGGTGTTTAAACCCTTGTTAACATCTACATTGGGAGAAAAATAATGAGCAAATTCATCTACTGTGATGACGTTTTTACTCTTTTTCCCTGAAGGTTTGGTTGATCCTAATTAATAAATAAAATAAAATGTATTTGCACTTTCCTAAGACTGAGATAGCACCTTAGAGAGTGAGGCTCAGCCAACACATTCTTTACTTAATGAGGACTGAAACACCAGTTAGCATAGGGCATGACGCTGCTAAAGGACAATGATATCCTTACATAATGTGATCTTTCTGTACATGCCACTCACAGAGGTATTTTCACCAGAGATTCTAAACTAGGGCATTAAAAACACTGAAGTAGACTTAGTATGGATTTCTCTGATTTAGAGACTGTTAAATTGTTTTATTTCCCCTCTAAGGACTCCTTTGAAAATGCTCACATGCCTTGTCCCTGTTCCATATCTGCCCAGGGAAAAGCTATTTTGGACATGCCCCAAATGGCCACTGGGAAGTCTACACTGTGCCCCAAGGAGGGGAGTCATTCTGGGAGAAGCCAGGGCCCCATTCCCATGGCTGTCAGCTACCAGTCTGCTTCTTGCTTTTTTAGAATGGAACTCTCCATGACCTCCAGGAAACGGCTCCAGTCCCCCACTGTGTCCGGAGCCCTGCTTGGAGGAATGAGTAGGGCATTCTGTACCTGAGTAGTTGTTCCTGAGGCTTCAAATAGGGCACTGCACTCCCCTTCATGGTACGCTTCTTTACATTCCCGGCAGAAGGCAAACTGCAAAAGAACACACATCCATTAATTAGGGACATTAGGTTGCATTTGGCAATAACACATTTTTCCTTTTCCAAATTCATTATATTCATTCCTCTGGCTTGTGCAATAGTTTCTGTATAAAATTACTTTTTTTGCAAAGAGAAATCAAGTTATATTTTGATGGGATTTTTCACTCTTTACTCAAGAGGGTTCCAAGCACCATAGCACAGCTACAGAGATGATGGGTCACATTTCCTTCCCTCAAGACTTACATTTCCAGTCTAGTGTAAGACACAGTGATATGGTTTGGCTGCGTCCCCACCCAAATCTCATCTTGAATTGTAGTTCCCATAATCCCCATGTGTCATGGGAAACACCTGGTGGGAGGTAATTGAATCATGGGGATGATTTCCCCCATGCTATTCTTGTGATAGTGAGTGAGTTCTCACGAGATCTGACAGTTTTACAATGGGCTTCCCCCTTCGCTCGGCTCTCATTTCTCTTCTTCCTGCCACCATGTGAAGAAGGATGTGTTTGCTTCCCCTTCCACCATGATTGTGAATTTCCTGAGGCCTACTCAGCCCTGCGCAACTGTGAGTCAATTGAACCTCTTTCCTTTATAAATTATCCAGTCTCGGGTATGTCCTTATAGCAGTGTGAGAACAGACTAATACACACAGTAATGCAAATAAATACCCACAACAAAGTTTAATTGGTATTAGAATGTGAGGAAAAAACTTCATTCAAGACATTCCCTTTAAATATTTGTTCACATTCAATATTTGTTTGCATTCACAGAAGATTTATATGCCCATGTCAGTGGACTTACTTTCGTATTGAAAGCCTATTATGGAAAAAGAAATGGGTGGCTATGGGCTGAACCGTGCCCCCTCATAATGGATAGGTGGAAGCAGGACCTCAGAAAGTAACTGTATTTGGAGATAGGGTCTTTAAAGTGGTAAAGGGAAGATGAGGTTGTTAGGGGAGGCCTTATTCAATCTGACTGGTGTCCTTACAAGAAGAGGAGATTAAGACAGAGACACATGGACTGAGAGATGATGAGCAGCATTCACCATGGGACTGAAGACGCCCAAGGGACCAATGCCGTCTACCCGCCATCTTACAAAGAAGAAAGCTGGAAGAGTGAATGCCAGCGAGGCTCGTTTAGGGCTATCTGTCTGGAATCCATGGACCTCTCCAGAAAGCAAGTCCCATTCTCATCACCACCAGCCATGCTCTGAAGTTGCTGTCACGGTTGAGCTGTGGGTCAGCAGTGGAACACACCAGACTGGAGTCATCATCCCATCCCCTGCCACCTGAAACACCTTGGGAAAGCCACCTTGGTTTCTGTGCCTTGGTTTCCACCTCGGAAATGCCAGGATAACAGTGATAGCTTTCTCATATGACCCCTGGGAGAGGTAGTGAGATAGCACATGCTGAGTGGCTACAACCACAGCATACAATGCATTCTAAACTTTAAGGAGATAAGAACAACAGGGACTATTTTGCCCCTACTCCATTTCATAGGAAGGAGTTTCCTCACCAGAAAACTGGTTTCTTTCAATGCAATTTTCTTTAATAAGTTGTGGGCAACATCTCCCACAGCAGAAACTGTATTCAGAGAAGGCATTTCAGCAGAGGAGAGAGTGCCATCCACAAGTATGGTGTGTGGATGATGGTGGTGGTCTTAGAGCATAGAGGCAAACTGACAGTATCCTCTTTCCCTTGAGAGGTGGGCTTTATGTCTCTTCTGCTGACAGCCAGATGTGTTGAGTTCTTGACTCCTAGAATATGGTAGAAATGATGGTGTACCACTTTCTAGGCCCAGGCCTCAAGAAACCAGAAGCTTCCATTTCCTGTTGGGACACTTGCTCTTGAAGCCCAGCTGCCATATAGTAAGGAAGCTCAACAGCCCACGGGAGCCCCACATGGAGAAGAGCTGCGGCCTCAGCCGCAACAACAGCCCTGTCTGAGCTTTTAGTAGACAGCCAGCACCAACTTGCCAGCTATGTGACTGGGTCATATTCCAAGTAGACTGTTGTTATTTGAAATCATTAAAGTTTAGGGTGGTTTTTACACAGCAATAAATAACTGATACAGTAATAAATAAGAATATAATATGCTGAAAGTAGTGTCTGGAAGATTCAAAAATTTACAGAGACTTACAAGTTCTCAAACTAATATTTTATAGTATAAGTTAGGAATTTAGCCTAATTTTGCTTAAGACAGGACTGATTTGAATTGAAAAACAAAAATAATAAAAACCAGGATATAAAACCAACTCTATCCCAAAATATACCATAATTCCTCCTTGCCTCAAAAAAGAATAGCTTTTACTCAACACTATTTTTCCTTCATGTTGTCTTCACCATGTGAACAGAGTTTTCTCCTTTCCTACGTCCAATTTCTTGTTTTAAAAATTCATCTGAAAAGTATTTTAATCTCAGGACATCAGAAACAAAAAGGAAAAGCATTTTATAAGGAAACAATCTCTTCAGAGATATGCCACAATTGATCTTCAAGCCATCACTTTTAGCATATTATATTCTTATTTCTCACAGCAGAGAGACTGAACTCAAATTTAGTGAAATGTAAACTTTATTTAAAGGTTGGTGGGACAGCGTGTGTGCGTCAGAATGTCCTTACACAAATCACCAACATTACCTGGTTTCAGCTTCTGACATCTTATTTTCTCTGAACTAAAAGCGAATTCACTGAATAGTGAGTTGAGTTCTAGGATTTTCTCCTATTTTTAAAAACATTTATCTGTTAATACTTGGGTCTGCCTCACACTCATTCCTCTGCTCTTACATACTTTGTTGGAAAAATGTGGACGGGAGGCCCAATCATGGAGAACTGGCAATGGGGTCTCAGCCCACTGCTTTCTAGAGAAGCAAATCTGATCTGTTGGTGTGAAAGGGAAAACTGTTCACATCTTATTAGCTCGTGGATGAGATATAAAATCAGTTTCATGGTAGAGGAACACCCTGGAGGCTGATCAGTTTGTCAGAATAAATAGGCCTTTCCTGACACAAAGACATTAAATTCCCTTTCACACCAGTACTACAAAGAATGGACTATTGAGAAATAAGAGAAAGGGAAGAGCATATCAAATGAAAACCTCCCCACTTCAGCATGGCAAAAGGCAAGCAAATGCTGCAGGAATATTCCGGTGATGACTTCACAGGGATGCACTGGCTAATTTGCTTCTATTCAAAGTATAATTTAAATTTAGATCTATCATGCAGTGGTCCTTCCCAATTAAGTAACATGAATCTGTCTCATGTGCAATGGGGAAATGTCTAGAAGGTCTGATTTGATCTTGAAAATGTTTGGGTTTTCAATTACATTATCCAGGACTCAAGACTCTCAACCTTCAGTTCTCACACTACACACCAGAGTGCCCTGCGGTACTGTAACAAACTCACAGGGGTGCCTGGGATATTCTAGATTTTTAAGTAAAACACAGCATGGCTGTTGAACACTATGTGATTTATTAACTCAAGGTAGTTCCCAGTGTTAATGTAGATTGTGCTATTTTCCTTTTGGTGACATTGTATCTTTGCAAAGCTGGGCTTTTGGAAGTTACCAGAATAGAAAACAAATACCATGTAAACATCCATTTGGAACAAAGATGTGATTTATTTATTTATTTATTTATTTATTGAGACAGAGTCTTGCTCTGTTGCCCAGGCTGCAGTGCAGTGGCACCATCTTGGCTCACTGCAACCCGGGTTCTAGCCTCCCGGGTTCTAGCAATTCTCCTGTCTCAGCCTCCTGAGTAGCTGGGACTACAGGCGCCTGCCACCACGCCCGGCTTATTTTTGTATTTTTAGTAAAGACGGGATTTCACCATGTTGGTCAGGCTGGCCTTGAACTCCTGACCTCAGGTGATCCACCCGCCTTGGCCTCCCAAAGTGCGGGGATTACAGGCATGAGCCACCGTGCCTGGCCAAGACGTGATTATTTTTAAGAATAAAATAAAGCTAATTTTTCCTTCCATTTGTGTGAATTATCATTTCAGATAACTATTAAGTCGTTATGACATTAATTCTTACTATGCTATGTGGTACAAAATCTTTCATAACCACAACTGTTAGGCATTTCTTTTGGCCTAGAAATACCGTGAAAAATGTACTGAGCCGCTAAGGGCATGGTGAACAGAATTCTGGGGAACTCTGGGTTAGGCAGATACAAAACTCCTTCTTAAGACAGTGTTCGGGCCAGTTTGCAAACACTTCCCATGGCATAGCTGTTTCTAGAGAAAAAGCTTGCCGGGGAAGAAAGCAGACCTAGCTCCAACATTTTCACATCCATTCTGCTGAGCCGCATGTCTCATATCTGGGGCGCCTGGATCCTTCTTTAACCAACCATGTAGAAGGCTGAAATTTACCCAGGGATTTGCTATTACTTAAAAATGGTCTTACATTTGCTGAGGCTCCCTTAAGCTGCATAATACCTCTCCAAACCTTATGAGTCAACATTAACCGAATGGAAGTTAGTATACCAGGAAACATGGAGTCCTGTTTATACCGTATACATTTTCAGGATTATCTTCTCTTGTGGTGGATCTAACAAATGCGATCCATTTCCGTAGAGTTTTTTTTTTTTTCGAGAAATTTTAAATGTCTTTAAACAATTATAAAATAATACATACTTATTTCATTGGCTCTCTAAAGTCTATTCCCTTATAGATTTGGTTAGAAGGCAATCAAACACATGGACTGTATTATAGTCCCTGTGACGAGAGTTTATGTATTAACTTGGCTAGGCTATGGTCCTCAGTTACTCAAGCAGACACTAATCTTGGTGTTTCTGTGAAGCTTTCTTGTAGATGTGACTAGGATCTATAATCAGTTTATTTTAAGTAAGAGAGATTATCCTAGATAACCTGAAGGGAGCTGATTCAATCTGTGGAAAGGCCTAAGAGCATAACTGAGCCTTCCCTGAGGAAGAAGAGATTTCACCTGTGGACAGCAGCGTCAGGCTGTGCTCAAGAGTTCCAGCCTGCCCTTCCTGATGGCCACTCTGTGGATTTAGGAGGTGCCTACCCAGCCCTGAAACCGTGTAAGCCACTTCCTTCCAGTAAATCTCTCCATATATATGTGTATACACAGATATATAGATACAATGTGTGCCTGCATGTATATATATGTAGGGATATACACATATATATGCATATATGTGTGTATGTGTATGTATATTTGATATAAGCATCCTGCTGGTCTGGTCTCTCTGGTGAAGCTCTGGCTGATAAAGCTCCTATAGAAAAAAATTATTTTTAATAGAGACGGGGTTTCACCATCTTGGCCAAGCTGGTCTCGAACCCTGACCTCGTGATCCGCCTGCCTCAGCCTCCCAAAGTGCTGGGATTACAGGTGTGAACCACCAATACAAAAATTAGCTGGCATGGTGGCAGGCACCTGTAATCCCAGCTACTTGGGAGGCTGAGGCAGGAGAATCGTTTGAACCCTGGAGGCGGAGGTTGCAGTGAGCCAAGATTGTGCCATTGCACTCCAGCCTGGGCAACAGGGTGAGACTCTGTCTCCAAAAAAAAAGAAAAAGAAAAAATTTAACAAGGTCACTTTATTTCCAATCTTTTGCAAAAGAACTGATGTAATGAAAACTATTTAAACTTTCCCTGTTATTTGCAAAATTATAGTTCAAACCTCTCTCTCTCTCTCGCCATATATATATATATATAAAATTCCAGGTAGCCATATGGCAAATTCCTCTCAGAATTCAACACCAGGAGAAAGTTCACTACTTCCAACAGTGTGGTGGTTTCCTTTTATTTGACAATAAACACGGTCACCTAATACATTCTCCTTGGTATGTTTTCAAGCTTGAGAGCTTGGTGCCACACTTTTAACTTAATTCTAGTCATCAGCTTATCCTAAATGCCTAAAAGGAGGTATAGAATTAAAAAAAAACAATTTAATAAAGGCTAAATTCAATAAGCCAATTTTTTTCTATTGCATAATAGCTAAACTATTCTTAACACTGAAGTCATGTTTTTGTCTTGCAACTAATATGTGTTGAGTATTTACTTTTAGGATGAGTAAAATCTTGGCCCTAGGCAACATATAAAAGAATAGCACATTTTAATCTGTGAAATCGTATACTAGATCTTTACATGTTTAAATACCAGATGTAGATTAGTGTTTAGAAGTGAACCCTTTGAAGTAGAGAGACCCAGAGTCTGAGGCCTCTTGGATCATTTATTATCTGTGTGATCCCAACATCTCTTTGCTTGAGCTTTTTTGCATCTACAAAGAAGAAATAATAAGATAAAGAATATTTAACACAGTTTCTGGTACACAGTAAACACAACAACACAACAAATAGTTTTCTCCATGGGGCTATGATGTTTAACAAGTGGTAAGAGTCTGTAGAAAAATAAGAGGGTAGTAAGCGCCTTGTTAATTAAAGCAGTTCCCAGTATACTGATAATAATGACTGTTATGTGAATCTCGGGTAAAACTGACACCTCCCCAGAAATGCCACACTTGTAAACTACTCATAAGACATAAGACTGCTGTCTGGAAAGGGATGAGGCCTCTCTTTGCTGGTATACATGCTGAGGTAAGTCACTGTCAGCCCCCTTAGACGCTCTGTACTACCAGAGAGCTATGTGAATGGCCCATCATGCCTCTCATTCAATATCATGTCAGTGCAGTAGTCATTTGATTGATGTTTGAGTTTGCTTTCCCATATTTCCATAATGAACACATTCAAAAGGGGCTGTATGTGTACTTTCTCTGTGGAAGCATGAAAAGGAAGCAAATGAACAGCTTCTAATGCAATCGGAATATTCCAGTGGCTGCTGATCAATCAGGTTGAGAGCCAGTAGGTACCTACAAGCAATGACCCTTAAAATAAGGCTTGGATCCTTAAAGTTGAATGATCTGTCTATGAAAGCCAAGATTTCTTTGTGCCTGTTTTCTATCATGGCTGCATCTATTAGAAAAGCATTCTATTATGTGCATTTATTTTTCTTCCACGGCTCTGAAATTCTGTGTTAAAAGAATAGGAGAGAATCAAATACCATCTTAGGACCCCTTACTAGAGTCAAGGCAAACATCAAAGGCATGAAGCACACATTTGTACTTCTTTGGGAATAGATGAAGTATTTTTCTTTTTGGTGTGTAGCTTTCCAGAAGATGGCAGCAGAGATACGTAAGTCCAGCCTCTGTAAAGGGAATCTATCAAGAGAGGAAGTCTCCCTATGAGTGACCAGCCGCTGATATATGCAAAACTCGTTCTGACAAGACAGTGCCACAGAACGGAGATGGTGTTAGATTATAATGCACTAAAACACAATTTTGAAAAGAAGAAAGTAAGGTTATTTCCTTTCAAGTACACAACATCTTAAAATCACAGACTCTCATGGTGTGAGGCAATCTTAAACTGTGCTAAGCTCCAAATGCAAACAGACGAAGACAATGTTCTATGTGTGGTCTCCAAAGGGCTAAAAAGAAAGAATTTTCAGGAGGCTGGATACAGCTCTGTAGAGTAGCCACGTTCGTTTGTCTTTCACAAATTCTGTACTAATCCCCAGGGATATTAAACAATGCCAATTAGTTTCCCACAAAATACTGTGACCTCTAACACCCTGCAGCCCTAGGCTTATTTTTGTTTCAGGTTTGCTCTTTGAACAGGGCCTTACTTTCTTTGGTTTAATTTCCATTCTTGCAAGCTCTGAAAAGATCCCCGAAAATCCCCTTTTCTTACACCAACATCTATCATCAAGCGCGTGCACGTAACCATCCCATCTTTCAGTTGTGCAGTCTGCACTGACCCACTCACTATGAGTACCGTCTAGTAGGAAACTTTAGTACCACCTGTCTCGGAACTAGGGCTCCTCAGAGAAGATGAGTTCATGCAATGAGGAGAAAAGACCCACTGAGCTTACTTTCAACAGGCTGACCTCAGCACCTCACATTAAAAGATCCATGATAAGGTGGTCCTCCTGACAATGGTTCTGCTGGGAATTAACTATCCAGTCTATAATTACGGACAAAGACATTTACATTTACTTCCTACTCCAAAATAGTTTTGATTTTTACCATAACTTAAAGGGAAAATAAAATGTGTATTGGCCATTTATTTTTTTCTTTTCTTTAAGAGCGTTACTGAAATATCATTTGCAGAGTCATGGATTTTTAAAAAGTAGGTATTCTTTGAATGCAAAATATGTGCAGGTAGCACAGATTCAAAAGGTACATTGTGAAAAATGTCTCCTTTCCTCCTTGGTCAGCTACATAGCTTCCCAGAGACAATCACTGTCACTTGTTTGTATAGGTATTGTTCCAGAAATATGTTCTGCACTCAATCATCAATTTATGCTATTTTTAAACAAAAATACCCTATAAAATATTGTATAATGTGCTGTACTCTGCTTGTTGGTTTTTCGTTTAATGCATGCTACAGATGGCTGTCTATTAGTACACGGAGAGCTGCTCCATTCTTCCTGAACAGCCACACAATATTCCAGTGGATAGATGTGCCTTCGTTCATTTCACCAGCCCCTCCGATCAGCACTTAGGTCCTTCTAATATTTTGCCATGACAAGCAAAGCTGCAGGGAATGTCCTGCTCTTCAGGTCATTTCACACATGTGAAAGGAAATCTGTAGCAGAAATTTCTAGACATGAAATAGCTGGGTCCAAGGGCATATGGACTTTCCATTTTGATTGCTTTTGTGAGCCTTGTCAGTCACAGGCTTAGCAGCAAGGTGTGTGGAAGCTGTTTCCCCAACACGCTGTGGTCTCAACCACCGCCTTTGTCAAGCTGCTTTAAAAGAATATCAAATACATCCCAGCACTTTTGCTAAGACCTTCTTTATGCATGTTTTGTCACCACAGAGTTGTGTTCCTAGCCAAAGCAATTACTCTGACCACGTTTAAGTCTTGTCTACACAGCCAAAGCCGGGTCAGGAGTGGCCTGTGGTCAGGCTCACTCTGACCTTCCTCAGCTCAACACACATGGAGCCGGTCGTCTCATTCTGATGGGCCTGAATCTGGCCCGCCTGCCAGGAAAGGATTTGTAATGAATTTAAGCTCAGTGGCTTTAAACACAGACAGCCAACAAATTAGAGGTCCAGGTTAGAGAGAAAGAAACAGTGAATGGGGGAACGGCAGCTTCCCTCACTTGTGGCTGTGTCGTGAGCCTCAGCTTTGCAGACTTGGCTCTCAGTGACACTTGCCAGGTGCCCTGACGGCAGCAGTCCACCAGAGGACAGGGGAAGCTGGGGTGGGAGTGCTGTATGCTCTCGGTCCCTAATCCCCCACTTCTTTTCTTACTTTCTCTTTAACCATTTCTGAAAACAATTCCTATGGGGACAGTCCTTATCTTCCAAGGTCCCCAGCTCTGGCATTTGTGTCATGGCTTACCTTGTTCCCAAAGGCTAAGGTAGGACCTGGTTGCAAGCTGGAACTCTTGTTCAATGATATGTTCACACCATCCTGTTCATCTAAACAAACTTCTTGGCGGGCGAATTTCTATATCTAACTGAGAATTCCCTTTACCATCCTGCAAGGCCTGCCCAATTTTGCTTTAAAATGAGCATTTCTCAGACCTTATGGAGCAGTTGGCTCCTTCTAGAACTGGAGCACTGGTCACAGAGTATCAAATTCAATGCCACTTTCAAACATCGCCATTCATTAGTGGGCCCATTCAAATATTGCCATTAATTAGTGAACATGTTTGAATATGGCCATTCATTAGTAAAACGCACAGCATATGTCTTCTATAATTTTTGACTGGTCTCTAATCCTCGTGACCTTATCATTTACAATCTGCAGCAAGGTACCAGACTCTGTAGAAATGATTACGCTACGCCAGTAAAAATGTGAAATCCAAGCCATATGGCAATTTGAGCCCAATTTGTCCCATGTGCCTGTGGGCATCCTTATGCTCTCTAGCACAGCAGGGGAGGCGAAATGCTTTCCCTGAACACCTGGGCCCGCCCTGGGCAACTTGGGGCAAGGCCAGCTTTGGAAAGAGGCCTGAACATGTCTGGGGACACCCTGCCAGCACATCTTACAGACTTTTGTCTTTGGAGGTTTTGCAGCTCCTCAATGATCAATCAATCAGTCAAAATGATATATTAACCCTTTACTGTATGTTGAGCAGTCTCATAGGTGCCCTGCAGGTATACCTGTTCTGGCCCCTTTCCCCTGCAGCCTCAGCCAAAATGATCAAGGTGTTTTCTTCCCAAGCACTGTTTCTTACTCATACCTCTATTAAACTGTTTCACCCTCTATATGAAACTGTCTCCACCTATCTCCTCTTCTAAAGGGATGGGATTTGTATCTTATTCATCTTTGTCTTCCCAAGATCCAGGTGCTAGAACATAGTAGGTGATCAGTGTCTCTTTGTGGCAAGCCAGGTGCTGGAGTCAAGTAGCTTACAGCTAAGGTGGATGTTTATAAAGAATAAAAGAGCTGAAGGACAATTGTGTACTCCATGATACAATGTACAATCATGGGTTGAATTGAGTATTCTTGTGTAGGTCTTAAGGGTCCCATAGAAGAGATCCAGGCGGGTTGAGGTCAGTGGGTAAGAGCACGTGGAGATGGCATTTGTTTTTCTGCCCTTCACATTTGCCCCTTCAGGGAGCATTCTAACATCAAGCTTAATTGACTGCCTCTCTTCTAACAACTTCTCAAAATCTATTCCACCCTTCCCAACTCCTCTTTTAAGATGCACTTTGCCTATTGCATATTTCCATTTGGATAGGTTGCAGTCACCTCAAATTCAAGTCACTTCTAATTCCACGTGATTATCATGAAGTTGCAAGGACCTAACAGAATAATGGCAATCATCGAACCTTTGCAGAATAAACAAGCAGTAGTAGCTGGAAAAGCCTCAACTTCTGAGAAGCAGAAGAGGACAGCGCAGTGCTGAGGAAACCCAGTACTGAGAATGGAGAGGTCAATCCTGCGTACAAGAGGAATAACTAAGACTTTCTGCCAGGGAAAGTACTTTAGTGACCTTGGAGGCCACAATTTTGGTCCAATGGTTCAATGGTCAGCTAGATTCAGAGGCTAAGATCACAGGCATGATGGGGTGGAAAAGGCTTCACAACAGAGAGCTCTGAATCAGTTTGAAAACAGCAAAAGATGATGAAAAGAGGGAGAATGAAGACACTAGCCAGAGAAGGGGCAGGATGGGAGTGAAGTCCCAGAGCAAGTCGAGGCTAGGGAGACACACTCAAAGGTTTATGGTTTTCAATGGAGGAGGAAAAGGTTTTGCAGCAAAATCCTAGGAGAGTCACAATGATGAGAGAGTTTTCTCAAGGAGATGACACCCATGCCCTTGGTCTTCCTAACAGAGCACCACAGCAGCTCTGAATCTTCTGGAGTCTAGGGGGAGAGGAGAGTCACAGATAGAGAGGAGGCTGAAACAGTTACTGTCAGTTGGAGCATCCATGAGACATGAATTGAAGGGACACCCATCCATGTTGATAACTAAATTCACATCACAGCACTGGCCCTAGTTAGTTCCCTAGAATGTGGTTCCCAGACTAGCACCATCAGCATCACCTAGGAGCATGTCAGAAAACCCGAATTTCAGGCCCCACCCAAGAAGTACTAGACCAGAATCTTTCATTTCACCAGGATCCCCGAGTGACTTGTATGCACCATTTAGAGACCCTGTTTTAGCTCATTCATTCAACCAAAAGTTCCTACTCAGGAACTCCACTCAGAATGTATGCTGTGCATTGCTGGAGGCCGCAAAGATGCAGAACGTATGTAATTTCCAGTTTCAGAGGAGTCACAATTCACCTCTCCCTTGCTCTACCCAGCGCTCCCTCCATTCCACAAGTACTCATCAAGCATGTACTGTGTGTGAATGGTAAGGCACTGGCCATTCTTCATGGCCTCACAGAGTTCACAGTCAGCTGTGTCCTGATCATATGATGGATGTGAGGTTCCATGGGAGCACAGTGTTGAACCTGGGAGGTGCAGGTTGCAGTGAGGAGATGAGGAGGTTACAGACAGGAGACAGGGAAATATTGGGTAGAAGAGGGCAGTTCCCCAGCAAAGGCCTGACACCCTCAAGCCTGGAAACCCATGGCCCTAAATGGGAACAGGCATTCCTGTTTTCACACCCAAATGTTGCCTTTTGGCCTGTCATGCCCCCCTATCCTGTCCCTATATAAACTCCAGGCTCCATGAGCAGAAGAGCAGCAGAGAAGGAGAGAAGAGAAGGAATATCTGGATGTCGAGAGGAGTTCTGCTGCAGACAGTTAGAGAGGAGATTGGCTGCTGGACAGCCCAACTCCAGGGGAAGATCATCTTTCTACTCCATCCCCTTTCCAGCTCCCCATCCATCCATCCCATTGAGAGCCACATCCACCACTCAATAAAACCCTGCATTCACCATCCTTCAAGTCCATGGGTGACCTGGTTTTTCTGGATGCCAGACAAGAACTTGGAATATGGAAAGCTGTCACACTGGCCCTCTGCCCTTGCAAAAAGGCAGAGGGTCCACTGAGCTGTTTAACACTTAAGCTGTCTGCAGACAGCAAAATTAAAAGAGCGCACTGTAACACACAGCCAACTGGGCTTTGAGAGTCACAGGCACCCACCCCTAGATGCTACCGTGGGGCCAGAGCCCAGAAGTGCTCGTCCTGGCTCCTGCATCTGCCCATCTGCATGCTCCCTCTCCCATAAGGAGTTTGAGCAGTGGTGGTGGCTGAACTGATGAGCCATATGCCTGTTGCATGTCCTGCAACGGGGGTGGGTCAGGGAACTCTCCCGTTTCAGCAGTAAGAAGAGGAAGGTGAACTGGGACCAATGGAGTTTGCTGGAAATGATAGCCCCCAGAAAGTACTAATCCCAGTGCTAGGGATGATGCCAGCATTCTAGTGTAATTCACTCTGCTAGTGTAATTCTGCAACACTTTTGTCTTTTTGATTTTGAAACCACCGTGAAAGGATACAGCCTAGAACAGTGCTGTCCAATTGAAACAGCAATAATTTTTAATAGTCTAGTAGCTATATGAAAAGAGGAAAAAGAAACAAGTAAAATTAATTTCAATATTTTATTTAACTAAATATGTTCAAAATTGTATCATTTCAATATGCAATCGATATAAAAATTGGTAATGAGTTATTTTATATTCATTTTTACTAAGCTTTTGGAATCGGGTCTGCTTTTACTCTTTCAATGCATCTCAGTTGGGACTAGCCCTATTCTATGGGCTCAGGAGCCTCACGTGGGCCCCATGTTGGACAGGAGCCTCACAGGGCTGGTGGCCACCATGCTGGCCACCACGCTGGACTGCGCAGGTCTACAAGGACCCTGCTGTCTGAGGACTCCTTGCACGATGCAGAGTTCAGTTAAGGGTCCACAGAACAAAAGCGACAGAACACCTCCAATATTTTAGAAGAAAGTAGGATGAGGTGAGGTGGGGACATGGGGAAGATTAGAAAATTAAACCTAATCTTTTTTTTTTTTTTTGAGATGGAATTTAGCTCTTGTCACCCAGGCTGGAGTGCAATGGCACGATCTCCGCTCACTGCAACCTGTACCTCCCGGGTTCAAGCAATTCTCCTGCCTCAGCCTCCCAAGTAGCTGGAATTACAGGTGCATGCCACCACGCCCAGCTAATTTTTGTATTTTTAGTAGAGACGGGGTTTCGCTTTCGCCATATTGGCCAGGCTGGTCTCGAACCCCTGACCTCAGGTAATCCGTTCCCCTCAGCCTCCCAAAGTGCTGAGATTACAGGCATGAGCCACCACGCTCGGCCGAAAATTAAACGTATTCTAAGACAAAGAAATTCAGATTTTTTTTTTTTGGAATAAAGGATGCTGTGTTTATTTTCAGCCTTTGGACGACCCATATGAGTTTCACTTCACACTGTGTTGAAGAAAAGAGCTGCAGGGGACAGAAAATCAGTCAAATTAAAGAAAATATGAGGCGTAACTGCCCTGCAGTGAGAGCATATGAATTTTTCTGCCACACACTCTGAGTCATTTGTTAAAGAAAGCCAGAGAATAAGAACTGTCCTGGGTTATCGCTAACTTTCACTGTGTCTCTGGCTGTCTGATTTACTTGTTTGCACACTTTGTCAAATCTTGGACCAGGGACAGATAGCGTCCAGGCCATTACTCAAGGGGAAGACTGTTGATCAGAGTACACTGCAAACAAACATCTGTTTCTGATGGCTGCAGCACCATCCTTCATTATAGAATGAGCTTAATAAACACAAAGTCATAGAAATCCACCATTCACGTACGTTTTGGCCTGGTGTTATTGCAGTCTCTTAATTTAGCCAACAAAGAAGGTTGGCTCAAAGACACCTGTTTTTGCATGTAAAGTATCAGGCTGGAAGGCTTGGTCGGGAATGGTTTTAGCAACAGGACTTTCATTTGTGATAGTTCAGTCACGTCCTGGGGAATTTGATAGGGAATCCACCCTATCAAAGGCCAGTCATGCTTTAGCACCAAATAATTAATTTTAAAAGTTAGAGTTGGCCAGCCATGGTGGCTCACATCTGTAATCCCAGCACTTTGGGAAGCCAAGGTGGGCAGATCAACTGAGGTTAGGAGTTTGAGACCAGCCTGGCCAACATGGTGAAACCGCATCTCTACTAAAAATACAAAAACGTTAGCCGGGCATGGTGGTGGACGCCTGTAATTCCAGCTACTCAGGAGGCTGAGGCAGGAGAATTGCTTGAACCCAGGAGGCGGAGGTTGCAGTGAGCTGAGATTGTGCCACTGAACTCCATCTTGGGCAACAAGAGCAAGATTCTGTCCCCACTCCCCACCAAAAAAAAAAATTAGAGTACTGATCTGGATTTTACCCTTGAAGTTAAGCACACACTAATGACAGAAGCTGAAATAAATCCCCCAAATGTCTTGAACACTTTCTAGGCTTGTGTCTCTCCATGAGATTCTCAGACAGCTGCATTTGGATTTCCGGGGGCTGGACTGGATCTCAGATGTTTCTGGCCCAGAACCTCTGCCCTAAATGATTATTCATGAATGTTCTGGCTCAAAGGAGGAGAGAGAAGATGAGAGATCCAGAGGTCTGAGATGTTTATTCACACACCAATCTCTGGAGCGGAAGCCGTTAATGCTTCTACTTATATTCTTAAGGCCTCTTAAAGAAGGTTCTCAGCTTGGGGCTGGGTAATAATGGTGAGAGCATTTCCCACATTATCCTCTCGATATGCATCTCTGCCCTGACTATCAGACAATGGTGAGAGCCAGAACCACTTAGAGAGCTGATTGTCATCACCGCCCTGACAGTCTCAGCGGCAGGCCAGGCTCTAAAGGCTCCTCTGGATGCCTGTTGGCCAAAGATAACTCATGCCTCGGGAGTCGTGAGCAGGAGGTGAAGCCAAATGCCTTCAGTGACCTGAAAAATGCTATCTCCCAGCAACATGCACACCTTGCAGTGTCTTAGGAAATTATAAAATAAAACCCAGACTTATAAGACTCTTCCCCTGCCTAAGTTTTCTTTTTCTCTCTCAATTTTATTGCTTTGCTAAGGACATAGAAAGCAAACTAATTAAATGACAGCTAAAGAGCAAGTACCTCGACTGTGTCCCAGGGCGGCTGAGATAATGCGCGGATCTCAGGTGAGTCGAGGAAATGCCACAGACATTGCTGCCTCTCTACTAATAAATAGCTTTTTGGTCCCATAACATGAGAGACATTCTGGAAGCTGTGGGGGAGCAAAAGATGGCTTCCCTCTACCCTCCCAGGTTCTTTGGCTGGGCTATTGATTAAAATGGCATATAAACAGATTAACAGGAGAAAGAGCATATTCAATTCTGTACACAAGAGTCCCACAGAATATGAGACTCCAAGAAGGGTTAGATGATGGAAGCCTACAGAACTATATCCTAGATACAGAAAAGAACAGGGGCTTGGGGATTCTTGTGACGGGGAGGAGGTTAGAGGAGGGCGAGGAGAGGAATTGTATGGTGAATAAAGGTTGTCTTGTTATGTAGATAAACAATCTCTCAGGTAATAAAAGTTGTCTCCGAGCAGCCCTGAGCAGAACAGGCAGTAGTCTCTCCAGGCATGGTGTCCACGTACTCATCTTCCCCGGCTGACACAATTCCCTGGGAGGGGATTCACGACAACTGAGATCCATCAATTGTATTTGCAGAGAAGCTAGTTCAGAGAAAGGCCCTCCCTGAATTTGCTGTTCCCCAAGTGTCCTCTGTTAAGGAGTCAGCACACCAAAGCATCATACTTTGAGCTGGCATTTCCTGAACTCCTGCAAAGCCGAATAACAATGGAGAGTGAAGCATCAACTGTTCTCAGTGCTGGGCGCCCTTCCTCCCTCTCGATTTAGTGGCACAGACTGTTAGAACTGCAGGGCCCTCAGAGAGCTGATCATCTGTAGGGTAGAATACTGCCCCTTTTAATAATATTGGGACCTAATATTCTATATTTTTAAAAATTGTCTAACGACATAGATCATGGCAAACACTAAAAAAGCACAAAAAAGCCAGATTTTTTTGATAATAACAATGATTTAACTCCTTATTCTTTGAAATCCCATCTCTGTGATGAGAACCAAATTTTCAAAAGGCTAATAGCTCATAAAGGGCCCTTTACTGTTGTCCTGTGGAGAAACGGAAAAATGCTCATGGGGTCAGTTATTGTTCCAAATCAAATCATTCCTTTATCTCACAAGCATTTCTTGAGAGGATGCTTCTCTCTGGCAGTGCAGGGCCTCAGGGCAGGAGCACGTAATGACTCTGCCCCATCTCTGTGAGAATCACTCTCTGGAGAGCCACGCTTTTATCCTCTGCTCCTCAGCCTATCTTCTCCCTAGCCCTCCTTTGCCTAGATGACTTGGAATAGGGATTGCTATGGTTTGAATGCTTGGCCTCTCTGGAACTCATGCTGAGATTTTATTCACGTGAAGTCTTTCGGAGGTTATTAGGTCATTAGGGCTCCACCCTCATGAATGCGTTAATGCTGTGAGGTGGGAGTGGGTTACTGTGGGAGGAGCTTTGTTAGAAACCTTTCTCTCTCTTTCACACATGCCTTTGCCCTTCTGCCTATCTGCTGTGGGATGATCCTGGCCAGATGCCAGCATCATGCTCTTGGACTTCCCAGCCTCCAGAACCAAGAGCCAAATAAACTTTTCTTTATAAATTACCCAGTCTGTGGTATTCCATGTAGCAACAGAGAACATTCTAGGGAGTACTCTGATTCCCCATTAGGAAATCCCTTTGGGCAAACCTCCCTGACCCCAGGCCTGGGTTTGCTGTTTCTCCTGTGTGTTCTCACCACTCTGTACTGATCTGACCCTAAATCCCTCCACCCTGCACTGGGTATTTCCTTATCCATCATCCCTACTAGACTCAAATTCCCAGCTTTCTCACCCCATGTGTTCTGAGAGCTGCTATCCAAGTACTTGGCCCTGAGTAGGAGCTTAATAAAGGTTTATTCTAGGAAGAAAAGAAAGAAGAACACAGGCACCTAGACAGAAAATTGTGTGGCAACGCATAGACTGGATGACAGAGGTTAGAGCAGTCACAGAGAAGGAGATGATTGCTCTCCCTGGACAGTCTGTCCAAATTCCACAGCCCCAGTGACACTTTGTGTCTTGAAGGGTAAACAAAATTCATCAAGACGCAAACAAGACAATTCTATAAATTGAGCTAATATCATCAGTGTCCATGAGCCACTGAACGCAGTTTCTTGTCTCAGTGACCCCAATGCCATCTGCAAAATTTAGTTAAGATTCAAAATTAAAAGAACAAAAATGTGTCAGGGTGTCTCTAAGTTTACATTATCTGTAAGAATTCATTTCTATGGCTCTGTGTTCAGAAAGACTTTTCTGCAGGAAAATTTATCATGGTGTATATCACTCCCTGCACAATGACACAAGTCAAAATGAATTATTTTCCATGGGAAGGCTCTGTTTCTAAGGATTGAAATGCTTATTCAGATAAGTCACTGAAATGGCACAGATGGCCACACCTGCCCCTTTATTGCTACAGAGAACCTGACATCCTCTTTCAAGTCGGTAGCAACATACTTCTAAAAACAGAATGCGAAGCTGTAAATACTGCAGTGGAATGGAGTTCCAGCAGAAAAGTATATGTTCCTGTAAAGTCATAAAAAGGGGGACTAATTCTTCTCTTACTGGGATGGTCTGATATACGTTTAATGTTTTATATTTTCATTGAAGGCAGGAAGATTGACTAAATGATAATATTGCTTCCCACCTTCTCCTCCAGCTCTGACTCTTTAAACTGAATGCTGATTTATCTCTCCAAATATCTCACAGGCCTTCACTTTATTATGGGCCAGGAACAAATGGCAGTGGGTGAAATAGGCTTGGTCACACAGTGACAAGATTTACAATGAGATTTGGGGGAAAAGTCATTAGTCGTCATTTGCCATCCTGTGTTCATGCCCCTCTTTTTCAAAATTGCTGTTTAAAAGTGGGTCTGACTGGGCATGGTGGTTCATGCCTGTAATCTCAGCACTTTGGGAGGCTGAGGCAGGTGGATCAATTAAGGTCAGGAGTTCGAGACCAGCCTGGCCAACGTGGTGAAACCCCATCTCTACCGAAAATGCACAAATTAGCCAGGCATGGTGGCACACGTCTGTAATCCCAGCTACTTGGGAGGCTGGGGCAGGAGAATTGCTTGAACCCAAGACGTGCAGGTTGTAGTGACCCAAGATCGTGCCATTGCACCCCACTCCAGCCTGGGTGACAAAGCAAGACCCTGCCTAAAAAATAAAATTAAATTAAAATTAAAAATAAATAAATAAATAAATAAATGTGGGTCCACCATAATCAGCATTTTGGGCCAGCTTCCAGGAGAAAGGGAAGGGAAACTGAGGGTCCATGAGTGCTCACAGCCAGGCAGGCTCGTGTTCCAAGTCTTGTACCCGTTGGGCCATTTGAGAAGTGGCAACAGGGGATCAGCAGAAGGGTTAACTGCCAAGTCTACGCCTGTTCCTACCAATTTGGCAGTCCAAATAGATTTTTCTTTTAAAGTAGACTTTTGCGCCCACTAATTTGGAAAATGATGCTTTTCTTTGCTGAAGAGGAATGTCAAGTTAATTTCAAGGATCTAAAATAAACATATATCTGACACTGGCTCAGCATGGGAGTAAACCCACCTCCTTAAGAGCACTGGGAAAGAACCTGATAAGGGAAGCTGGGGATTGGTCTGTGGATGGAAATGACCCTCACAATCTCCTGGCTTTATGTTTTGTTCCTTTATACATACGTATATATATACACATATATACACACACATATATATACATATATACACATATATATACACACATATATATACACACATATATACACACATATATACATATACACATATATACATATATATATATACACACACACACTTGATTTGAGGTAAGTGTTGGTTTACAGTAAAATCTTCCCACTTAGCATCTACTTTTCTCATTTTTTTTCAAAGTCATGAAGTTTAGTTTGATGTTATCTAAAAGGGTGCTGATCCACTATGGGCACATTTTAGCTATTTTTCTCAAATCCACCAAAAACGTAAGGTGGTTGCTTTCAAGTTCTTCTTTTAGGGCGAGATGTCTGCTCAGTATATAGAAACTTTTTAAATGCTTCAATCACTGTAACTTGATAGGAACTTCCTATTTTGTTTCTTTGAATGGTACCCTAAGTTCTGCTTTATAATATCAGTAACCACAGGATTTTGAGTGCAATGCTCTATATAGCACAACAAAGTGGCTTCTTAGTATTAGCCCAAAAGAAATGTGTTTTGGGTTAATGGCAATACAGTGACTTTCAATAAAAACTCCTTTGGCCCCGGTCATTTCTATTCTCTGCAGGCAAAATGGATCCTTCTCTCTTTGTGTTCAGTGATGAGCAAGCATTTCAAATGTACATACAACTTGTTTCTGTCAATCAGTGATTCACGCCGAGTCATGTTCAATCATGTTACCACAATCTGGAATTTGCAAATCTGTAAGCATTTCTCAGGCAATGAATTATGTCAACACAATTGCACCATCACTGATGGACTTGGAAATGCAGACAGAACTGAAGAGGAGCGTCTCGGCACTGCTGCTACGGGTAAGGACAGAGCTTCTTGCTGACTTGGAAACATCATGAGCTTAGGCCAGCCAAGGTTTAGGCTCGTTGGATATTTTTAACAAAATGGGACTTCAGAGAAATTTAATTAAGATTTATTTCAAATTAAGATCACCAAATTATATTTACATAAAAGCCTCTATAATGAGTATGCTATATTTGTCATTAAAATGTCTTTATATTTTTATAAATACGGTTTCACAATGTTTTACAGAGTCATAATCTACATGGAAAACAAAAAGTCATACCAAAATTATAACTGCTAAGAGATATGTTAATGGTAATTAATCATGAGTGAGTCATAAATATAGAAACGCACTGACTTGATAAATAAGAAACAATATTGCTTCTCATTTGGCAAAGCTGAAAAGGGAGGGGCTGGGGAAGGGGGCGGCTGCACTCGGTGGGAGGCTCTGCACACTGGCACAATTGTTTGCTGGGAGGTAATTTAACAGGACTGAAATGCCTCCATTCTAAGATGACATTAATGGTAAAAAGCACCTTCAATTTCATAGTGGCTTGACCAAAGAAAGAAAAGCTCCATCATATTACCATTGTAAACATCCACATCAATTTACAATATCCTGATTTCAGAAATGTTAAAATACACAAAAAAGTACTTCTTAGAGTTGAGGATAAGTGTTGGACGCAAAGCTGTCAGGCCTCTGAGTCGAAGCTCAGCCATTATAACCCCTGTGACCTGCACATATACGTCCAGATGGCCTGCAGGAGCCAAGAAGTCTGAAGCAGCCAAAGAAAAACCACAAAAGAAGTGAAACAGCCAGCTCCTACCATAACTGATTGACCAACCTTACGACATTCCATTATGACTTGTTCTGGCCCTGCCCCAACTGATCAGTTGACCTTGTGACATTCTTCTTTCGGACAATGAGTCTTATGATCTCCCCACCATGCACCTTGTAATCCCCTCCTCTGCTAACAATAGATAACCTCCTTTAACTATAACTTTCCACTGCCTACCCAAGTCCTATAAAGCTGCCCCTCTCCTATCTCCCTTCGCTGACTCTCTTTTTGGACTCAGCCCACTGGCACCCAAGTGAATAAACAGCTTTATTGCTCACACAAAGCCTGTTTGGTGGTCTCTTCACATGGACAGGCTTGACAAAAGCTTTAAAAACATGCACATGCTTTGACTCTCTAACTTCCTCTTCTAGGAATTTTTCTTTTTAGAGAAAAGTCAGGAACACAGGAAAAATTCGGCCATGGGAAAATTATCATCATTCCGCAAGATAAACATTTACATAAGTCATGGCACACCCTGACGAATGGTCATCATTAAACATGGCGTTAGAGAAATGCAAAGATGTTTGTGACACACAATTAAGGGTGAAAAACTGGTAAAAAAAAAAAAAAAAAGCCCATCAGCATAAACTTGTCTCTGTTAAAATTGCGCACATGTGGGTTTGTGTATACACGTAAAACGTATCTAGAAAGCTCTACAGCAATGAGTCAAAAATCCCATGTCCAGCCACGTGGGATTATGTTTGTTTTCTAGGTTTTCCTTTTTTTGGTACAATTTACTGACATTGTCTAATGAGTATGTATTACTTTTGTAATAATAAAAACTCTTTCATTTTTCCACTTAACAATATTGAGGGCTGATGAGCCTGTGCCATTAGTCAGGGGGTCGGTGAGGCTGATACCAGGAGTGGACATGTGTGGAATGCAAGAAGGATCTGCAGGAAGAAAACAGTTGTGGGAATGCTGTTGGTGGCAAGATCTGTAGTGTATTTTTTGTCCCCATACAATGTCACTAGAAACCATTCATGGGCATTAAAAAAGAATCCACAATGACATCTCTTTTCATTATTTCATTAAAATAAAACATTAGGAAATAGCCAATGAAATCTTATCTAAAATGAGGTGGACTTTGCCCATTTATACGCTATCCCCCCAAGTAATTCACAAGCATGCAGCAAGACTTGCAGATGCTGTATTAAGGAGGCCACATTTTAATTTTAATTTTTATTTTTTGAGACAGAGTCTCGCTCTGTTGCCCAGGCTGGAGTGCAGTGGTGCAATCTCAGCTCACTGCAACCTCTGCCTCCTGGGTTCAAGCGATTCTCCTGCCTCAGCCTCCCAAGTAACTAGGACTACAGGCTCCCATCACCATGCCCAGCTAATTTTTGTACTTTTAGTAGAGATGGGGTTTCACCATATTGGCCAGGCTGGTCTCGAACTCCTGACCTTGTGATCCACCCGCACTGGACTCCCAAACTGCTGGGATTACAGGTGTGAGCCACCACCCCCGGCCAGGAGAACACATTTTTAAACTCTGTGGTAATGGTTGAGAATACTCTTCATTACTACAAGCATTTTGGACAGAAAATCTCTGAGACGATGACAGCATTGTGTGTTCTCTAAAGCGCCAGGTTATAACGGCCATATGTCTCCCTGAGTAGGATTTTCCAGAAGAAATTACCAAATGGCACACAAAAACGCAGTGTGCTGACACTAATACATAAAATGCGGAAGGACCCAGTCTTTCCAGAGTGCCCCTTTCTCAGGGCATAGACAAGTAGCTTTCCTACTGACAGCACCTCTCAGTTCAAAGGAAAGTGGTGTGCTTGCTGGATATTTTTAGATTGCCAGAATGTTCAGTGGAATCACATAAGGCCGTCACTATAAAAATGAAAGCAAGCCCAACCTTGGTGTGATGTTTTGCAATAAACAGCAATCCATGGAATAAGAATTTAAGACCCAATTTGAGGTCACGTGCTGCAAACCCAGTGTTCTTTCAGAGTCAGGTCGCTGTTAGATGACAACCCCTTCAGCACCGGCCTGAAGAAAGCGCAGGCCCAGTGGCAGTCTGCCTTCTGTTAATTCCCAAGGTTCTCAGCGTTCCTCAGATCAATAGAACTGTGATGTATCTATATAAATCTGAGTAGCAGATCCATTCTCATAAAGTTTACCCTGTCTTGCTTTTCAGGTGAGAAGCAGAATTGGAAAATATTTCAGGGAGTATTTGAAACAGGAAGATTAAATTCTGTCTCATGTGTATCATGAATAAAAGTGCTAAGCCAGGCACAGTGACCTTTCCTGTACCTGTGCTAGGATGAAAAAGATCATAGGTGTAGGCTCTGGGCAGCCCGTGCGTCTGCTGGGTCAGCGGTCTGGCACTTTTTTTGAGTGTCTGCTGCCCTTGAAGAAGGGGATGGGGAAGGATTGCATAAGTTGTGGCAGGGGGCCTGGGGCAGGTGGGTGGCCAGGAATCTGAATGAGAGTGAACATGAGTGAGAGTACGAGCATGTCTCAGCTGGTAGCCCTTGTCCCAGAGCTGGTGGCCTGCTGTGTCCTCCTCCAGTGTATCTGGGAGTGGTGGTTGATGTGAACGCCATGCTGAGCCCCGCTCATACCCACTGGGCCCAGCTCTTTTTCAGTCCTTTCCTGGCCTGGGGGAAGCACGTACAATCCCTGAGCTATGAACAGTGGCACCGGCTTTTAAGTAAGGATGAGGGCTTCCCAACCAACTGTAAGGGGGCTGCTGGTTTGAGCTTTTCAGGTTTCACAGCAAGCTCTTGGTCCTCTAAGGCCCTGCTCCTGGCAGATACTCTAAGGAGCCCGGGTCTGAGCTGGACACACACAGCAGCGAGAGGGGAAGGGTGAGCTATTTCCTCCACTCTGGTGCTCATCGTGGGCCATGCGTTGGTTACAAGGAAGCAGATGGAGTTGGGGAAACATGGAATGGAGGATGGGGAGGATGCAGGGAAGAGAATCGGGGTCACTGTGAGGGAGGGGCAACAGCGCCATGGGAAATGCATCATTGGTGCTCATGACAATGGCACGCCAAGGGGCTTGATGGCAGCAGCCTCAGGTATGGGCAGAACGTTGAATCCTCAGAATGATATGGGATTCCTTAAAACCAAGCAAAGCAACTCATCACCTACCCATAAGAATAACAGAAAGGGCCACTCGATGGTTTGATCATGTTTACAAAATCTGGCTAAACAGGAAGTTTCATCCTGAAACCGGTTTCCTCACGTGGAAGGAAGGCAGTTGACTCATCCTGCTTCCCCGTAGTAGATTTTATTTTTCAGATAAAAAACCTAGTATTATCAGCGGTGATATAAACCAGTGCAGGGCCTCTGGGATGCTGGCAAACTGTAGTTTCACTGTGAGGCAGGATTTAGGGCCTCCGTTTTTACTCATGAGACCCTGGAGGCTCTAGGTCAGTGACATGGCTTGGCTGTGTCCCCACCCAAATCTCACATTGAATTATAGTAATCTCCACACGTCAAGAGTGGGGCCAAGTGGAGATAATCGAATCATGGGGGTGGCTTTCCCCATACTGTCCTTGTGGTAGTGAATAAGTCTCACAAGATCTGATGGTTTTATAAAGGGGAGGTCCCCTGCACATGCTCTCTTGCCTGCCGCCATGTAAGACATGCCTTTGCTCCCTCATTGGCCTTCCGCCATGATTGTGAGGCCTCCCCAGCCATGTGGAACTGTGAGTCAGTTAAACCTCTCTCCTTGATAAGTTACTCAGTCTCAGGTATGTATTTATTAGCAGTGTGAGAACAGACTAATACAGTCAGAGAGTCTGGGGGCCATGGCGACAGGGATGCCTAAGAGACCAACACAGTGTCTGTCTGTGAACTCACTCATTCCCTTCTCACTCACTCCTCCACTCATTCATTCCTTCCTTACTCATTCCTCCATTCACTCATTGCTTCCTTGCTCATTCCCCCACTTATGCATTCTTCCACTCATTCCTTCCTCACTCACTCATTCCTTCCTCACTCATTCCTTCCTCACTCATTCCTCCACTCACTCATTCCTCCATTCACTCATTCCTTCACTCACTCATTCCTTCACTCACTCATTCCTCCCTCACTCATTCCTCCACTCATTCATTCCTCCACTCACTCATTCCTCCCTCATTCCTTCCTCACCCATTCCTTCCTCATTCATTCCTCCACTCACTCATTCCTCCACTCATTCATTCCTCCCTCACTCATTCCTCCACTCATTCATTCCTCCACTCATTCATTCCTTCCTCACCCATTCCTTCCTCATTCATTCCTTCCTCACTCATTCCTCCCTCACTCATTCCTCCACTCACTCATTCATTCACTCATTCATTCCTCCACTCACTCATTCCTTCCTCATTCATTCCTCCACTCACTCATTCCTTCCTCACTCATTCCTCCACTCACTCATTCCTCCACTCACTCATTCCTTCACTCACTCATTCCTTCCTCACTATTCTTCCACTCACTCATTCCTTTCTCACTCATTCCTCCACTCACTCATTCCTTCCTCACTCATTCCTTCACTCACTCATTCCTCCACTCATTCCTCTGCTCACTCATTCGTCCACTCACTCATTCCTTCACTCACTCATTCTTTTGTCATTTATTCCTCCACTCACTCACTCCTTTCTCACGCATTCCTCCACCCACTCATTCCTTCCTCACTCATTCCTCCACTCACTCATTCCTTCCTCACTCATTCCTCCACTCACTCATTCCTTCCTCACTCATTCCTCCGCTCATTCATTCCTCCGCTCACTCAGTCCTTTCTAACTTATTCCTCCACTCACTCATTCCTCTGCTCACTCATTCCTCCACTCACTCATTCCTTCCTCACTCATTCCTCCGCTCACTCATTCCTTTACTAACTCATTCCTTCCTCACTCATTCCTTCACTCATTCATTCCTTCACTCACTCATTCCTTCCTCACTCATTCCTTCACTCACTCATTCCTTCCTCACTCATTCCTTCACTCACTCATTCCTTCCTCACTCATTCCTCCACTCACTCATTCCTTCCTCACTCATTCCTTCACTCACTCATTCCTTCCTCACTCATTCAGTCAGCAAGAGCTTATTAAGCAGCAGCTATGCATGTGTCCCTGTGGCCTGTGCTGGAGAAGGAACAGTAATCAGAGACAGGCTCTGTCTGCTCTTGCCTGCCTTCCTGACTGCTGGACTAGAATCTCGCAGAGATTGAGCTTTATTCTGGCAGCAAATTCAGCTCCTTTGGAAATTATATTACCTTTTCTGAACACCTAAATAACACCAGGAGGTCAAGTACGTGGAAGTCTGAGGGGCGGAGGAATGTGCATTTAGGGTCGTGGGACCCCTTCCCATTTATTTGTGGAAACCCACTGTCTCCCGGACACTGGCCTCCAGGGCATGGTCTGGAGGGTCTGTAAGACTCCCCGTGACATTCCTGTTCCTTGTTCCACTGCCAGGGTCCTGTCCTCCCTCCGCTTTCCCTTCACTTCCTGAGTCTCTTTCCATTAGAAGAAGAATTCATATACACATACTACAGCAAAGGGAATGACAGCTGTAGCAGGTCGCCAGTGCATCAACACAGAGTAACCGAATACATCAGAGAGGACATAGGGATCTGGCCAGCTGGGAATGGAAGCCAAGTGGGCATGCTGCAGTGAGAATTGGGGGAGAAGGCCGGAACCTGGCGGGCTCATGTGGGCACGCTGGCCATGGTGGGATGGCAGCGTGGGCCAGGAAAGCCTGGGAACTGGGGGTGTTGGCATGAGATGAAGCTCACAGAGGCATGGGCTGCACCGGGTCCCAGGGACACCTGAGCACATCTCAGGGCGCCTTCTGTTCACAGCTTCCCACAGGAGTCCAGCTGAGAAGGAAGCCACATGGCCATTCCTGAGAACAAGGATAATGCCAGACAAATGAGATGTTCCAGCTCCCTAGCTCTGAGGAAGCTCATTCAAAAATGCAATTTTTAATTAAAAGGGAAACTTCCTGAGAGGACAGGGAGCATTTACAGCATGAAGTCAGGCAGGGTGAGCCTCACCCAGCTGCTGTTCCTTTCTCTTTCCTGCCTTCTGAAGAGGAGACTGTGGAAAGGGAAGCGAGGCAGAGGTGGGAGAAAGAGATAACTCCAGGAAGGAAGGGGTGCCTGAGAGAAGCAGCCAGGCAGAGCGGTGGGACGTGAAACTCCTCGACAGCCCTGTGTCCTGGGCCGAGGTGGGGAGGGTCAGTGAGGGCAGGGTACTGGTGTCATTTTCATTCAGACTTCTCTCTTTCTTTGCTGCAAATGGCTCTCTGGAGCACAAACTCTCAACAAGGTGGACACTCGACACTGTGCTCTCAATCTCCATGCACAATTTTGCAGAAGAGATTCTTTCCAGCATTTTCTCCCCAGATGTCAGAGCCGTGCACCCTTCTCCGGAAGGCTGGAGGGTGTTCAGCGTTGTTTGTCACAGGCAGCGGCCAGTCTCTGTGTTCTCGGGCGCTCTGTGTCAGGTCCTGGTATTTATTCCCAGATTCTGTTTAGATGCACCCGAGGCCCCAGGCAAAGGTTTCTGCCTGAGACAGTCCTTGGCCGCCAGCCACGGCTTCCGTGCCATGTCCCAAATGCAAAGTGCCACTCTCAAATGTTCTCTGATCTCCTGTTCGAAGCAAATAACAGAGTGCTAAAATCTTAACTAGAGGAGTCGTGGTAGAATTATTTATTCACTTCTAGCCTTTTGGCTGAGACTGTTTTGAAAAATAGAAAATGGCAGGTAATTCAGGTGTCACCCTTCAATGGCATGTGTTCTTCTTGATGTTTCACAGCTACTGCACATCGGGTGAAGAGGATTTTTTTTAACTGAGTAAGGTCATCTTTTCCTGATGAAGCCCCAAAGTGCAAAAGGCATGAAAGGCACATTACGCTTCTCCACCAGAGGAGGGTCTCCGCAGGCAGGGCAGCCGCTGAACAGCACCGGGAGGGTCTGTAGTTGCCAGACTCTATTATTGTGGGCTATAAATTAAGAGGCTTCCGTTTCAAATACAAACTCTCTCATCAGTCACAGGAAATTAAATGCCTTTTGAAAGGGAGCTAGGCATAGGAGGAATTCACTTTCTTCCACCTACACACTGTTGGCAGCTCCTCAGAGGGAAGGACGGAGCCTGCCATTCTGCGGAGCGTCACCTGGTTCCTACCCACGACTTCACCGTGAGTGTGGAGTCAACGGGACTCCAGAGCTCTGTGGCCTGACTGCAGGGCAGTCTGCTCCCAAAGAGACTTGGAGAGAACATGGCTAACTCAACAGAATACAGAATAACACCGGAGAGGGGCACCAAGAGAGTGGTGATCACATAATTGAGACCTAGTCAGATCCAGTAACAACTTCACGTGTCCGCGAGGAAGCATTCATGCCGAGAGGCCTCCCCATTTTCTGCCTTAAACTCATTTTATATACTTGGGGAATTGAGACTCCAAGATTACGAACATTTTCAAGATCCTCTGGCTAGTAGGTGATTTAGCTTAGAGTCAAATCTAGATTTGAACAACTCCATAATCATCATAATAAACAATAACGACACTACCTACATTAACTGAGCAATGGCTAAGTAGTAAGCATGTGCCGAACCCTTTACGTGAGTCAACTTAGTTGATCCTCAGATAATCCTGCGGCAGAGTGATCGTTCCAGCCACAGATGAGGAAACGCAGAGCCTTCGAGGTGTTATAACTCTTTTCTCACGCCTCTCTTACAATCCTCAGGAAATGTCGCCCCCCCGACCCCCCGCCAGCCCCCGACCGCCCGGAACTAAGCCACAGCCACCTCCTGCCCTGGTTGCTGCAATAGTCTAATCTCTCCTGGAGTCTGCCCGGCCCCCTCCTGAGCTTCGTCCCAGACAGCAGTCAGAGCAGGACTTCAGATGTTGTCAGTTCTGCTCTCACTCCCCGCCACTGCCCATTTCACTGGGAATGAGAGCCAGGGGTCCTCACCAGGCCTCCCCACTGCGTCCCTCTCTCCCCACAGTGTCTCCTGGAGCTGCATTGCTCTCTGGATGTGCCAGAACATGCCGTGGGCTTTCATCCTGCGTCACTCGCCTGGGAATGCCCTGGGATCCTGCAGGTGCCCACCCAGCTGGCTCCCTCCGGGTCCCGTCTTTACTCAAATCGCACCTTCTGATTTACTCTGAAGTTCAACCTGCTCTTCCCATCCTCCCACCCCAGGCGCAGCAGATCCGCCTTAACTGGACTCCCCCACTTCGCTTCCAGGGCGCCTATGGAAATGCTCTGACACAGAGCTCAGCGAACCACTTTACAATCACATTTTACTGGGACACAGCCACACCTTTTGGTTCGTGTATTGTCTGTGGCCACTTTCACAGAATGACCAGTGGCCCTCAGAGCTAACAGACGCACTGCCTGGCCCTTTACTGAAAAGTGCGGCCACCCCTGCTCTGACATACTGGAGAGCTTGATGACGGATTGGGCTTGTTTTTCTCGGTCTGTTTTCCCCCCGAGGAGAGCGCACACACTGGGGGTCAGGAACTTTGTTTCTTTTGAGCACTGACGCCTCCCAGTGCCTAGAACAGGACCTGGCTCGTAGATGATGCCAGTTCATATTTGTTGAATAAATGTGTGAATGAGGCATATATTTGCTAAACAACTCACCCAAAGTCACTCCAGTGATAGGCCCATCAGCTCTCGGCATCCAAATTCAAACCCAGGCAGATCAACAGAGAGTAATAGCAACAGAGACCCGTTCTTACCAGTGACCCCTGACCAGCCTCATCCGCTGCTGCCTCGCAGGAGACAGTGTCCTATATTTGCTCATAAAAACCAGGCAGGGAAAAAGGCAAGCTACCAGCTTTTAATCTTATCAATATGGGCCAGAAAGAATGGTTCATGGTTCTGACCATAAGACAAAGTGCTTCAAGGCAAGGCTTGTATCAACCGTGCTACGGAGTTGATACACACCGAACTGTCACCCGTCCTCCTGTCCAGGGGCCTTGGCGTTTTGAAGACTCCCCCATCTAGACGTCCAGCAGATGCTGGGCACACAGGAGAGAGGTCAGAATGCAGGATTTGCATTGAAAGCCACGTCTATTGGGGAAGCAGCTAAAGCTCTGGAATGAGGTACCAGAAAGAAGAAAGGAAGATGGAGGAAAGAACTCTGGGGGGAGATGGGGCCGAGGAAGGAGTAGGAGGTGTGGCTATGCTAGCTCATGCTCACCCCTCATTCAAGCTCCAGACCTGGGCCAAGAGCAAGGAGAGAGCTTGCTTGTGGGTCCAGAGTTTCTGATGGCAGCGGGTTTTTGATGGCCTGTAAAGTCATCTAATAGGCTTGGCGCAGTGGCTCACGCCTGTAATCCCAGCACTTTGGGAGGCCGAGGCTGCCAATTCACGAGGTCAAGAGATCAAGACCATTCTGGTCAACATGGTGAAACCCTGTCTCTACTAAAAATACAAAAATTAGCCGGGTGTGGTGGCGCGCGCCTGTAGTCGCAGCTACTCGGGAGGCTGAGGCAGCAGAATCACTTGAACCTGGGAGGCGGAGGTTGCAGTGAGCAGAGATGGCGCCACTGCACTCCAGCCTGGCAACAGAGCGAGACTCCGTTTCAAAAAAAAAAAAAAAAAAAGTCATCTAATGCCTCCAAGACCACGCGCTATTGATTTAATCTCTGAATTAAAGGTCTCTGAATTAAAGTGTATAAAGGTACCTTCTCCCATAACTCTGAGAATGGGGTTTGTGTCTTAGAAAAGAAAAAACTCACGGGGCTGGGGGTTACATCTATTGTTTCCTGTAATTGTCACAGCAGTACTCAATACACACATTTTCACAGGCAAGGAAACTCCGGTTAAATAACTTTCACAACACATTGGAAATTTAGGCTGCCAATTAGTCATCCCTCCGGCCCCCCTGGGTTTTAACCTCTAGACCTAGAGAACCAAATTAGATGAAAATACCAGCTTTTGTAAATCAACAGTGTCTAATAATCCCCCAAGGACAGGGCCCTAGGCAAAGCTGAGCTGGGGGAATGTAGACAGACCTCCTACTTTCCACTCCAAACCTAGACGCAGACTCAGTGGCCCACCCAGGGGCATGAGTAATGCTGGGAGCTGCAGGCTGGCTTCCCACGCTCCCTCCTGGGCCTGGCCCCCAGGCCTGGCTGACTCCATGGGGGGCCTGGCAGTATCGCAGCGCAGGGCTCTCACTCTGCCAGCAGAGCAGCTGTTGTGTTTTCAGCTGCTTATTCTCACTAAAACTTCTGATAAGGCCATCTGGAAAAGTATTACTGTATATTAATAAAAATATTTAAATAAAGTTACAGAATGGAGAGATTTACTTTGGAAGTATTAATATGTAATGAGTTAGACAGATAACGTGTTTGAAGCAGCCTCTGCCAATCTGTTTACTCCACGGAGAGAAGAAGAACAGGTGTGTCAAGCCAAACATCTTTCCTTGGCACTTGAACTGCCTTACTTGGAGCAGCTCTGACAAGCTTATTTTTGTGGTGGTGGTTGGGGGAACCCAGCATTTTTAGAGAAGAAAAGAGCAATCTTCACTCCAGAAAGTGAATCTGTCTATATTCACGTATCGGCCTTGACGTGGTTTGATTTTTCTTTTTAACTCCAGTGTTGGTTCTTTGCTCTTTGAAATCAAAACATTCTGTATTATTTCTGGGATTATACCCAGCAAAGTGAGAACAGGAGCTTCTTTTAGTAAATAAACGTGATCATCTTCCACCAGTAGGTGTCACTGTTCATTTAGCACAAACCATACCCGAAAGCCAAGGCAATTACCTCGGCTAAAATAACAAGCATGTTTTCTGGAAATAAAATAACCAGTAAGTACTGGGAAAAAGATTATTTTCTTTCACAGGTGTCTCCAAATCAAAGCTGAAGTGTGAACAACAATTCACTCTTTCTATGGCCTCCCACATAGTATTTGCTTCTAGAACTTTAGCACCATTGTAAGAATTCCTTCTAAACCATGTTTGTACCTCAGATCTAACTGCCTGACCCTATAAACATTTTGCGGTTGACTTGCTTATAAAATGCATTGGCATTTTCACATACAGGCGGTGGAGTTTTCTAGCGTTCCAGCCTAAATCGGAAAACAATGTCTGGTGTTGCCTACACAGAAACAATCGTATATCATAGAAAATTAGAAGTGAGGCAGTAAGGCGAGTCTCTGAAAATACGTTCGATGTAAACACATCGTTTACATGAAGGACATGGAATTATAAGTTCACACAGTGACACACAAATATGTAAGGTCATTAGTGTTCACTAAATGCGTAGCTATGCAATGAAAATGGTGAGAATCCTTTACGAGGTAACGTGCTACACAGAGTTTGTTGCTTCTTGTGCGTGATCTCACCTGTTCCCCCTCTTATGTGACCATTTTACAATGAAGAAATGGATGTTTAAAGAGGACAGTGAGGTCCCTGTGCCACAGTGGTAGAAAGTGACCAACTAGCAGTCAACCAGGCGATTTTTGACCCTAGAACCTGAGGTCCTAACCACAACACAGAGGGCCTTTCCTTTTTTCTTTTTTCTTCTTTTTTTTTTTAAACGGAGTCTCGCTCTGTTGCCCAGGCTGGAGTGCAGTGGTGCCATCTTGGCTCACTGCAACCTCCACCTCCTGGGTTCAAGCAATTCCCCTGCCTCAGCCTCCTGAGTAGCTGGGATTACAGGTACGCGCCACTGCGCCTGGCTAATTTTTGTATTTTTTTTTAAAAACGGGGTTTCACCATGTTGACCAGGCTGGTCTCAAACTCCTGACCTCAAGTGATCTGCCCACCTCTGCCTCCCAAAGTGCTGGGATTACAGGCATGAACCACCACGCCCAGCCTCCTCTGACTTTCGTAAGGGAAATAATTAGATTCTGCTTGTGTTGAATAATTCTAGCCAGGCCGGAGTTCAGTTCTAGTCCTCCTACTTCCGACTGATAGTGGCTCTGAGTAGTTCACTTACCATCTCTGAATTTCCATTTATTTCACTGTGAAAGGGGGAAATTGGTACCTACTTGTGGGATTGCTGTAGAGATTCAAATACCGTGTTTAAGAAAGTTCCTAGCACTGCGCCTGGCACGTGAAAGGCACTTGTTTAAGAACTTGATAAGGCTGGGCGTGGTGGCTCACGCCTGTAATCCCAGCACTTTGGGAGGCTAAGGAGGGCGGATCACGAGGTCAAGAGATCGAGACCATCCTGGCTAACACGGTGAAACCCCGTCTCTACTAAAAATACAAAAAATTAGCTGGGTGTGGTAGCACGTGCCTGTAGTCCCAGCTACTTGAGAGGCTGAGACAGGAGAATTGCTTGAACCCAGGAGACAGAGGTTGCAGTGAGCCGAGATCATGTGCCGCTGTACTCCAGCCAGAGCGACAGAGCAAGACTATGTCTCAAAAAAAAAAAAAAAAAGAACTTGATAAAGTAAAAAACCCTGATTTTTGAAATAAATTAAGAGTAATGAACATGCAATAAAGCATTCTTTTCTGAAATGCATTATGAGAGGTCAGGAGTTAGTCTTAAGCAGTTTTCAAAGGTGCAAGGGCTGGAGTGGCCTCAGTTTATCTGGATAAAATGACTATATATGAACAGAGATGCCAACTGTTGGTGCCAGGCATGGCTCCTGGGCTTTTGGCATGATGAACAGTTTCCTTTATTTTCTTTTTTTTCTTTCTTTCTTTATTTTTGAGACAGGATTCTGCTCTGTCACCCAGGCGGGAGTGCAATGGTACAATAACATCTCACTGCAGCCTCCACTTTCTGGGCTCAGTGATCCTCCCACCTCAGCCTCCTGAGCTGGGACCACAGGCACGCGCCACCATGCCTGGCTAATTTTTGTATTATTTGTAGAGAGAGGGTCTCCCTATGTTGCCCAGTCTGGTTTCAAACTCCTGGGCTCAAGTGATCCCCCCCACATCAGCCTCAGTTTTCTTTACTTTTTAAAAATTAAGATCCTGATTTTACAAATGAAGAAAGCTCAAAGATGAAGTTACATGTCCAAGGTCACATAGCTGAAGAGAGAATTTGCCGGGCTGCTGGATCTTGTTTTTTCCATTTGCCGTACTAAATCATGTGCTACAATATTTGTGGTTTTCCTCAACTCCACAGAGTTTGCTTCTCTGAAATTCCTATTCCTTGCTAACCCCTAATTTTGTATGTGAACCATTGGAGACAGGGAGCACAAAAGGACAGCAAGAGGGAAAGCAATAAACTAAGTAGAGAAAGGAAGGATCCTCCTGGTCCTTATGCCTTTGAGTGATGATGTAAGAAAATCATGTGAAGTTCACCTGGGTGAGCCTTTACCCTCCAGGCACTCGAGGGCCCATACCCCACACCAGGAGAGTTGAGGCATTCCTCATCTTGATTTTGAATTGATGCTTGAGTGGGGGTACTTAAGTATTAATTGAAACATGCTGAATTCCCAACATAAATGGAAATTCTCAGGTGACTTTGAATGGCAAAAATCAGTCCTTTCTAGACAACTAATGAGTAGATATAGAATTTCCATCCAAAAGTTGTAGAAAAGTGGTTAGAAGGGGAGTTGGGTATTTGGCAGTTAGGCCTGGAGTTTACTTTCTGGGTCAGAACCAATGTCCCGAGTCCATGCAGAAATCACATTTGATCTTCACTAAAAATTAAGCAGGACCAGCATGAGGGTGGATTGAGAGTATGTTGTATCTTCTGTAGTTACAGCATAACTTCCTTTCCCCATGTAGCATTAACAGGGGAACGGAAGGGACTCCCGAGATCACAGGAAGAGTTTGTTCAGATAGAGATGTTTACCCCTTGAACTGTTTCCAACCCTGGCTGTTGTATATTATTCTAAAGAGAGTACATTAGATATTTAGGGAAAAATTAAGGATAGTATAAAGTTAGCGTAAGAAGAACTTTTGTGCAGGGTCTACACAGAAGAAATCACATAAAGAGTTTAAAAAGTATTTTTTAAAAAGTTAAAATTTTGAAATATGTTCTTGAAATTCTGGATTCAGTATAGTCAGAGATTTACTATCAGTGGTGTTGAAGAAATTCTTGGTATATTCTTCAGCAACAGAGTGGCTATGATAATGGAAAAAGGTTAGAATTTAGTGAATTTCAGAAGCAAAGAATTTTGATAGAAAAGAACAACTGAAGTTCTTTGGATTTCTATGTAGCATTTCTGTTTAACGAGTTATCATTATAGAAACATAATCTAGTAAAGGAAAATATTTTTCAAGTTTTACTCCAAGAAATCATTTGAGATAACTGTGGCAGGATCCACATAAAACTTATTAGCCAAGGATTCTACTTAGTTCTAGTTGAAAGCAAAACAGTAATAACCCAAAATAACCGACTAAGGAAACACAAATAAAATCTTTTTTTTTTTTTTTTTGAGATGGAGTCTCACTCTGTTGCCCACGCTGGAGTGCAGTGGCATGATCTCGGCTCACTGCAACCTCTGCCTTCTGAGTTCAAGTGGTTCTCCTGCTTCAGCCTCCCAAGCAGCTGGGACTACAGGCACCCACCACCACACCCAGCTACTTTTCGTATTTTTAGCAGAGATGGGGTTTCACCATGTTAGTCAGGCTGGTCTTGAACTCCTGACCTCAAGTGATCCACCTGCCTCGGCCTCCCAAAGTGCTGGGATTACAGGCATGAGCCACTGTGCCTGGCCAGACAACACAAATAAAATCTTGAGAAAATTAACTTTACACCTATCTCCTCTCTTTCTTTGACTAACGCCTATATTCTCATAGATGCTCTGTTTATGCTTCATTTCTTGTTTCTTTTTTATTCCCCCTTTCTCTGCTGAAAGAATTATGAAGAAGGAAGAAAATTTGAAAGATAGAGGAAAAAAGGAAGAAGGAAGGAAGAAAGGAAGGCAGGCAGGCAGGGAGCAAGGAAGGAAGAGAGAAAAAGGAAAAAATGCCCCAGAGGCAAATGACATATTTTCAAAGCTACTTCTTCTAGGCTGGTAATTTCCCAGTGCCCTGACCTTGCATTCTAGACTTCAATAAATAAACGGGGATGATGCCAATGATCGAGACGCCAACAGCAGCCCTTTTCTAGGGCTGACATCGACTGCCACATCACTCACAGCATGTGGACCAAAATATGAGACAAGCTGGGCATGCATTCAGACATTTTATTTGTGTCTTTTAGAAAGCATTTATATTTCCTATAAATCCATTTACATGTCAGTATCGTAGTGAGAAATGCACGCACTATGAGAAGGCCTTGAAACATCAGGAGCTGCAGCACTCTTAGAGCAGACTTGACAGCTGCATTGGGTGTGAGATATCAGCATCTTTAATGTATGCCAGCCTTGCATGGGTTTGGTTGGGACGTCCTCATCTGAGAAGACGTGGCCCCCAAATGAATAGGGAGGCACTCACCTTAATTTTTCTCAACTAGTATCTGAAGGGTTGTCATGCTCTCTCTGCTTTCTAATGTACATAGAGGTATCTACATGCAAACGGATAGCAGCTGAGACATGCTGTGTAACTTGCAGCTTACGTGTAAATAATTCAGAGGTGAGTACTGAGATGCAGTTACACATCGTAACCACCTGAATTTTATGGGGGAAACCTTCTGCACGTATTCATGCATGAAGAACACACATTTGAACAGGGGCATAGGCAGTGTTTGTCAAGCTCTGGAATGTGGATGACAAAGGACATCTTAAAATTCCTTGATTTGGGGCCAATGACAAGCAAGACATTTACAGATTTAGATGACTTGTCAATCCCAAGCTGGAATTCATAAAATTTGCTGGTCTGTTTAAAGCTGCCTCTTTCTGGAAGCTTCCTCTGCACACTCTAGCTACAGCAGGGCCTTACCATGGCTCATTGTCCCACCAGTCCCTTCCACTGCTCTTGTTCCTGGTCTCATAGGTTACACACAACCACTATCATCTTTCTCCACCATTTGTCTAGAAGAGGGAGGGGACTCTGCCTAGGTCTCATCATTGTGTATGAATTGACAGAACAGTGCCCAGTTTACAGGCAGTGCTGAACACAGATCAGTTAAATGAATGAATATGATCTTTACTATTAGGTTTCTGGTGATTTTCTAAAGTCTACAGACAAGAAAAGCATGGGCCAATGAAGGTCAATGTCAAAGCACAAGGCTGGTATTGAGACTGGAGTACAGCATGTAGTGTTGAAGATAAATTGAGGCATATTAATATTAAAGAGTTGATTTGAGGCCAGCTGTGGTGGCTCATGTCTGTAATCCCAGCACTTTCGGAGGCCAAGGTGGGTGGATCATTTGAGTCCAGGAGTTCAAGACCAGCCTGGCCAACATGGCAAAACCCTGTCTCTACTAAAAATACAAAAATTAGCTAGGCATGATGGTGGGTGCCTGTAATCCCAGCTACTTGGGAGGCCATGGCAGGAGAATTGCTTGAACCCAGGAGACAGTGGTTGCAGTGAGCTGAGATCATACCACTGCACTCTGGTCTGGAAGACAGAGGGAGATTCTGTCTCAAAAAAAAAAAAAAAAAAAAGAATTGATTTTGATTTGAGCAAACAGCAACCATGGGTGGGCCAGCTCTGGATCACAAGTGGTTCATGGCTCCACAGAAGGGGCAAAGAGGAAGGCTTTTATGGAGTGAACTCAGAAGCAAGGCAAAGAATTCATCCCAGTGGAAAGTCCCAAGTTAGGGCTTAGCTGGCTATTTCAGATTGTCCTAGAACATGACCACTGAGTTGGGTTTCAGATTGCAGACTCAGGAACTCAGGGCATTGGGGCCACCTTGGTCTAGCAGGCTTCCATTTAATTACTTTAACAGCAGGAATCACAGGACACCTCTAACTGTCCTTAAGAGTGTAATTATAGCTCTTTGGCCACTCCCTGTACTAAAAGGAGGAGTGGAGAATTTGGAGAGGATGTAGGCAAAACCACTGTGAGCAATCAAAGTATCAAAGGAATTAACTCATCTAGGAATGCATGTTCCTTATTCTGCAGTACCTGGAAGGGCTTTTGGTGTGTGACAGCAATGTGAAGCGTCTTTACATCTTAATTCTAAGAGACAGCAGCCACGATGTGGGAAGAACTTCCTAGTTAAATGTGCTCTGAAAAGTTGGACTGTACTGTTGGGGGAGACTATGGGAGTTTCTTTGTTCAGAAACACTTAAGAAAGTACTCATAGGCCCACATTAAGTAAGTGATGCCTACAGGTGTCTTCTGTTTCTGTGAATTGGTGTGGAGAACCCAATGTTTATTGAGTGCCTATGTGCTGAGTTAGGCATGACTCTCTCTTTCTCTGTCTCCTCTCTCTCACACACACTTACTTTAACATAGGAGGAAATTGCATCCTGAGAGGCTCATATAACTACTTTGACCCCACTAGTCTTGGAAGGCTGAAACTCCATCCTAGATTGAAGTGTACAGCCCACCATCTTTCTAGTGACTCGTGTTAGAGAGCAGTGGGCAAAGAGTACAAACTGCATTGAGGTTCTCTACTCACAGCGTTGCCTTACAACACATCAAAAATGCGCCTCCTGAAAGGTTATCACTGCACCCATTGCAATCCTGATCTGAAAGTTCACAGTACTTGTTTGTCCTGTCTACCAGCAACCCTTCAGAAAGAGTCTCCATTGACTTATTTCAGAGGCAACAAAATGAGCTTCAGGGAGAGATGGTGTAGGTCCGTGGTCCGATCAGTGTCCAACGCTGGTCCCAAATGTCTCAGTTGTCCTTGTCTTTTGAGATCAGAATCCACAGATTTTCATTTCTGATGCACCAGATCAAGGACTAGTCCCCCTTGGCTACTCTCCGGTCAGACATGATAAAGGTGCCTCATCATCCACTGGAGAGGTGTCTTCAGGGGGAAGTCAAGATTACAACTAAGTATCTTTTGGGTCAACATGTTTGTAAAGTATTATGAGGAGATGAATTTGTCCAAATACTCAAATTTTGTGCTTTGTAAAACACAGTAGGTTGTATAACATAGACGAGACGCCTTGCCACATCAGTAATTCCCCCATATTCACACGGTGCCCCTGTTCCTTGGAAGACACGGTATTTTTTTAATAGCTCATGTTGGGCCCACAGGATTCCTGAAAAGTGCAGTGGTCTGTCCTGTCCTCCTTTTAAAGACTGATACCCAGCGTCAGTTCCACCACTGAGCAGGAGTTGACAGTGGAGTGTCCCCACACTGGATGTTCAGGGGAATTAACAAAGATGAGTGATGGCCTCCCAAGTGGTTAAGGGGGTGCCTGTGTACAGAGTTGTAGGAGCAAAAAATGTGACTGGGTGACAAATTTAAAGGAAAACAAAAAGAGGAAGAGAGAAAAATGGAGATTTGTAAAAAGCAAGAGAGAAAATGAGATGTCCCACTGCCCCTGAATACCCAAGGGGGCGTGCTGAAGTACCTCAGGGATATGATTCTATGCTATTGTGATGGTTAATACTGAGTGTCAACTTTATTGGACTGAAGGATGCAAAGTATTGATCATGGGTGTGTCTGTGAGGGTGTTGTCAAAGGAGATTAACATTTGAGTCAGTGGGCTGGGGAAGGCAGACCCACCCTTAATCTGAGTGGACACCATCTAATCAGCTGCCAGTGTAGCTAAAATATAAAGCAGGCAGAAAAACATGAAAAGACTAGACTGGCCTAGCCTCCCAGCCTACATCTTTCTCCTGTGCTGGATGCTTCTGGCCCTTGAACATTGAACTCCAAGTTCTTCAGTTTTGGGACTCAGACTGGCTCTCCTAGCTCCTCAGCTTGCAGATGGCCTATTGTGGGACCTTGTGATCATGTGAGTTAATACTACTTAATAAACTCCCCTTTACACACACACACACACACACACACACACACACACACATCTCCTATTAGTTCTGTCCCTCTGGAGAACCCTAATACAGTTATTTATTTATTTATTTTTTGAGACAGAGTCTCGCTCTGTCACCCAGGCTGGAGTGCAGTGGCGCAATCTCGGCTCACTGCAAGCTCTGCCTCCCAGGTTCACGCCATTCTCCTGCCTCAGCCTCCCGAGTAGCTGGGACTACAGGCACCTGCCACCATGCCTGGCTAATTTTTTCGTATTTTTAGTAGAGACGGGGTTTCATCATGTTAGCCAGGATGGTCTCAATCTCCTGACCTTGTGATCTGCCCACCTCAGCCTCCCAAAGTGCTGGGATTACAGGCGTGAGCCACTACTCCTGGCCTACTTACTTATATTTTTGAGACAGGGTTTTACTCTGGTCCCCCATGTGGGAGTGCAGTGGCGTGATCATAGCTCACTGCAGCCTCCACCTCTCCAGTTCAAGCAATCCTCCCACCTCAGCCTCCCTGGTAGCTGGGACTACTGATATGCACCACAACACTCAGCTAATTGTTTGTATTTTTAGATGAGACAGGATTTTGCCATGTTGCTCAGGCTGGTCTTGAACTCTTGGACTCAAGCCTTGGCCTCCCAAAATGCTGGGATATTACATGTTATTATTGGGCCCTAAACTAGTGCTTTATGCGAATCATCTTTTTTAATTCTCACAGCCACCCTAACTGGTAGGTACTATTATCATCCACATTTTTCAGAGGAGGAAACTGAGGCACACAAAAGTTGAATAACTTACTCAAGCCCACCAGCTCGTAAAAGACACAGCTGGGATTAGAACTCAGGTAGAACTGACCCAAGGATTTTCTATTTCCTTCCAGTTGCTGAAAAATCACTAAACTCATGAGGCAATTTCATAAGTCTATATCTTGTCTGGGTTGCTAGTAATTAGCAACCATTACATGAAATCTGACATGTGAAAGTGAAACACAATTGGAAGATGTTTTGTGACATGGATGTAAAGTATATATTTCTTGAGGGTAGAGTTGTTTCACTGCCAGTGTGTTCTACATTTAGGCCTTTGCTGAGGTTGGAAGTATTCAAATAGACAAATAAAGTCATATCATAATCCCATGTATCAAGTGTCATGGAAGAGTACGCAATCAGGCTTTTGATGAATCCCACGTTTCACTTGCAGTCTGCAGATTTCCATATGCTGTGGCTCAGCGATTTGCACTGGCTTCTCAAGCAAATCAGTCATGACTCCAGGCGTGACTCCAGACTGAAATCACTCTTGTCGATATACCTGAAAACAGAGGTTTCCAGCACTGCAGAGAAGCTTTGGTGCGGGGATGGGCTCAGAGGGTCCCGACAGAGGGTGACACTTGCGTGGTTGCAGAAGGAAGCTCGCTGCAGTCTGAGTGCGTCTCCGTGGAGCTCGGCATTTGGACACAGCTCACACGCATGAGTGATGCTCTTCCACCTGCATCTTCTGGCACTTGCACTGTGGGGGCCTTCCTCAAAGCCGTGCGCCTCCATCTCAGGGCAACATAGGGCAACTTCTTCCTTCTACTCACATTCTGAATGAAATACATTAATAACTGGCTTAAAAGAATCCAATCCTTTATCAAAAGACTCCAGCATTTTTCCTTCCATTGACTGCTACCTGATATTGAGGAAGGTATAAGGTGTCAGATTCCTTCTGGGACTGGCAGAGAGGGGCAGAGGGAGGCAGGATGGGCTGCTGGGGTGGAGAGTGCAGACAGAAGCCTGCCATCTGCTGGAGTCTGTGGGCTTCAGGGTCCACATGAGCCTCACGGAGAGACAGGCGGCTGCTCCGTCCATCTTCTAACCCGGCTGGCATCGCAGATGCCCGTGCCCAGGGCAGCAGCCATAAAGGCCGTGGCACCTTCTTGCACCTCTAAGCGTGTGGCATTGTGGCTGCCTTTGATTGTTTGGCGGTTTGCTGTGTTCTCTGAGTGTTTTTCCACACATCTGAAGGGTAATTCTTTGTCAACTGCTACTGTCTTGCTAAAGAATCAGCAATTCACACATATAATAAAGCTCACAACCAAAAAAAGCACATTCACATTTTTTTCTTTCATTTTTCTGCCTGAGTACCTCTACCTTGGAAAACCTCCATCTTGTCATATATGGGCAAGCATTCATGTATTTCAAGTCATGTTTTTGCAGGCAGATGACTGTGTAAGTCCTACATGGCCACCCTGCCAGTGTTTCAAGCAGGCCTCTATCATGTGCTGACCTATGGTTAGGGGTCCCTGGTTTCTCCCACCTTCTTCCTGATGGCCAGGCATACATTCCTGCCCTAAGACTGGAAGGCTGGCAGACCTGCTCAGGGCAGCTGGTTCAAGAAGGGGGAAAGTTTTGCTCATGTCCAAGAGATCACGTAAGATGCTCCTGAAGCTAAACTTCTCTTAGACAGGACACCTGCAGATGGCACCTTTGCTAACCTTGATTGTGCCTTGAGATATTCACCTTTCCTTCAAAGTGAATGCTCCTATCACCTATATCACACTTCATATGATGTAAGATACAATTTATATATTCTTGCTCATTTACTCATTTATTCATTTATACATTTACCCAGCAAATACTGATCAAGTGCTGAGACATGCTAGGTGCTGGGCTAGGTGTGGAATACAATGGTAAACAAGATTGAGAAAGTTCCTGCCCTCAGGGAGCTTATAGTCAGTCATGGGCAAGTAAACAGGTCATTATAACACAGCAGTGCCCTAAGTGCTATTGCTCTATGTGTGGGAAAACAGACAACCCGGGGAGCCATGGTTAAGAGGGACGGACAAATAACACGAATGTGGTGAGGCAGGGTGGTACCCCCAGAGCTGAGACCTTGCAATGTCTAGGATGTTGCTGGAAGAAGGAAATGGAAGCAAGTTCCAGAGCTCAGAAAACATTCTGAGATGGAACTAGAAGAACCTGGATGTGAAGCGGGAGGGCCAGGGAGGCCACGGAGATGGCTGCTGGTTTCAGGTTTGGGCTACAAGTAGATCAATGAAGAAAGAGGAATCCAGAAGTTCAAGTCTGAGGGTGTGTGGGAGGAGGGTGAGTTTCAGAGTCATTAATGGGCCTTTTCTTCAGTAATTCAGAATACTCCTAAGTGAGTATGGCCACTTGGATACCTGGAAATATTCATGGCTCCAGGTAGCTACCAAGAGAAGACTTCATTTTAATTCTTGTCAGGAATTGTGAAGGATCTAAGATTTTGCTTTCTTTGCAAGCTAACAAGTTAGTCTGCTCAGTTTTATGGAGGCCAGGAGAAGACCAGAGGTTCCTGGGTCAGAGACAAAGGACCATGCATTATTTACAGCAATATCTTTTTTTCCTGTGCTGGTTTCTCAAATCCCAGTTCTCACAGGGTGGTTTGAAATGGACCAGATGGCAGCTGCACATGGCATGGGTTGCATTACAGGTGTGAGGACCCTGACTTTAGGGAATCTGAGTCTTTTATAATGGGCCATGAGCAGGCCTGCCATTGTCAACAGAGGGAGACATTGTCTTTGTTATAAGCAAACTTCCCCTCTGCTGCGGAAAGAGACAGTATCTCTATCTTCCAAGGCTGTTCACTGTACGATTATTATTGTAACTATGTTATGAAACACAGGGCATTAATCCATCCATGAGGGGAGAGTCCTTAGGACCTAATCACTGCCTAAAGGTCCCACCTCTTAATACTATTACACTGACAGTTGAAGTTCAACATGAGTTTTGGAGAGAACAGTGAAACCACAGCAGAATGATAGCAATTTTCACCAACTTCCATTTAATTGCTTAACCTGTTCTCTCTTGGTATTGTCAGTAAATGCACTGCTCTTGGGGAAAAATGTGGTGAGAGCAAACACAGAGAGAATGGATAAGAAATACTGAATGGGCTGGGCGTGGTGGCTCACGCCTGTAATCCCAGCACTTTGGGAGGCTGAGGCGGGTGGATCACGAGGTCAGGAGATCAAGACCATCCTGGCTAACACAGTGAAACCCTGTCTCTACTAAAAATACAAAAAATTAGCCCGGCATAGTGGCGGGTGCCTGTAGTCCCAGCTACTCGGGAGGCTGAGGCAGGAGAATGGCGTGAACCCGGGAGGCGGAGCTTGCAGTGAGCCAAGATTGTGCCACTGCACTCCAGCCTGGGCAACACAGCCAGACTCCGTCTCAAAAAAAAAACAAAAAAGAAAGAAATACTGAATGCTGGCCAGGTGCAGTGGCTCATGCCTGTAATCCCAGCACTTTGGGAGGCCAAGGCAGGCGGATCACCTGAGGTCAGAAGTTCGAGACCAGCCTGGCCAACATGGTGAAACCCTGTCTCTACTAAAACTACAAAAAAAATTAGCAAGGCATAGTGGTGCGTGCCTGTAAGCCCAGCTACTCAGGAGGTTGAGACAGGAGAATTGCTTGAACCTGGGGGGCGGAGGTTGAAACGAGTCGAGATCACTCCACTGCACTTCAGCCTGGGCAACAGAGCGAGACTCTGTCTCAAAAAAAAAAAATATTGAATGCTAAAATCTATGTTTTCCCATGTATTTAATGTAAGCAATTATGATTAGCTAATCTCAATGCTTATTTGTAGAGTATATCATTAACTGGAAAGAAATAAACCTTGAGCCACTGAAGAAATGGCTTTTTCTATAAATTAAATAGTCTTTCAAACATAACAAATGTTTTTAGGAACTACGAAATTTTTAAATTTAATACTAGATCAAATCAGCAGATAAACATTTTATGTGGTTCCTTTTAGATGTGGTGCGCATTATTTAACAAGGTAGTTAAAACCTGTTTTATTAAATCATATCATAAAATTTTTATTCCCAGTATAGTCAATACTCATATTTTATATTATAAAGTGTTTAATATTTTCTACCTCTTATTAACAACAAATTAAAATTGTTTGCTAGCTGCTGAGTCAGAATATTTTCTTTTCTTTCTTTCTTTCTTTTCTTTTCTTTTTCTTTTTTTTTTTTTGAGATGGAGTCTTGCTCCGTTGCCCAGGCTAGAGTGCAATGGCGCAATCTTGGCTCACTGCAACCTCCGCCTCCCGGGTTCAAGCGATTCTCCCGGCTCAGCCTCCCGAGTAGCTGGGATTACAGGCACCTGCCACCACACCCCGCTAATTTTTGTGTTTTTAGTAGAGACAGGGTTTCACCATATTGGCCAGGCTGGTCTCAAACTCCTGACCTCAGGCAATCCACACCCGCCTTAGCCTCCCAAAGTGATGGGATTACAGGCGTGAGCCACTGCACCCAGCAATAATATTTTCTATCTATAGCTGTATCTACGTTTAAGCTTTTCACTTTCTTGACAATGTTTGATCATGAATAAAGTTATTTCTCTTTATTACATGACTCTTACTTAATTCTTCACAGATGCCAAACACTGGGGTGCATTTAATGCACGCACACATGTGTACCCACCAAAGGACTCCAGGCTATCCTTGCTTCATAAATAACTGTAATTTCAGCAACACATAATATTCCTTTATTACAAATCAAGTACAAGAACAGATAGATTTATTTTAGTTTGTTAAACTTTGTGAAATGGTTAAATGAATATTCTATGTCATTCTGATCCTGACCGTTTTTCATAACTCATCTTGCAAGACGAATATCTACTTTTTAGTGACCCCCAACAATATTCCTTGGAACACATGTTAGCATATTTTTACATTAACAATATTCACTTCCTCTGATTTTTTTTTTTTTTTGAGATGAAGTCTCACTCTTGTCATCCAGGCTGGAGTTTAATGGCGCCATCTTGGCTCACTGCAATCTCTGCCTCCCGGGTTCAAGCGATTCTCCTGCCTCAGCCTCCCAAGTAGCTGGGATTACAGGCACCCGCCATCACCATGCCCAGCTAATTTTTTTTTTTTTTTTTTTGTATTTTTAGTAGAGATGGGGTTTCACCATGTTGGCCAGGCTGGTCTCTAACTCCTGACCTCTGGCGATCTAGCCACCTCGGCCTCCCAAAGTGCTGGGATTACAGGCATGAGCCACTGCACCTAGCCTCTGATTTTAGCTATTGGTGTGAAGATTGAGTTTGTTAAATATTTTACCTTTTCTATAAATTAAATGACTCAGCAACTTCCATTTGGGTAAGAATATATTTAAAGCACATGACAAAAATATTTTATCAAGAGATGCTTTACTGGCAAAGGCGTATTGAAAATAACAATATTTAACATTTTTTCAACTCTTTCTGAATGTATTAAATGAAGGGTTTCTAAATGCACAAAATAAAAGGTACAATTAATAGTTATTTGTAAGATCCTCATAAAACCGTTATGGCATACTTCTAAAAAACTGAAAAGGTAAATTAGCGTGCCAATAATTTCATGGCAAAGGGCAAAAAATACTTTTGCTTCTAATTCTTTGTTCCTGAAAATTTTGAAAAATAAAAGTACGTTTTGATGATAGACTATTATGTGATTTTGGCATATAACTGCAAATGACTTTTAAAAAATCGAATGATACTGCTAAAAGACTTCCTCCATTGTAATCTACCTATTTATATGAACAAAGTTATTTAGTGCTTACATTAATTAAAATGAAAAATGGAAGAAATTCATATTGAACCCTGTCTGATTCCAGCTGTAAGTAGTATGCATCCGCGGCATCTCAGCAAGTTGGATATTCCCATTACCATTTCACTTTTTGTTTAGCAAGTAGTCATCAAAACTTGTAATGTATTTTTGTTGTTTTGATTAACTGTTTACTACTAATAATTTTAATAACTCAAGTAGGAAAAAATGTTAACCTCAGAACCTCGTTTTTAATTCTAGAAATTAAAAATTAAAGGCTTTGTACATATTTTCATTACAGAAATATATACTGGATGACCAATAAAATATTTTCATATATAAACACATGTTAGAGAATAAGAGAAGTGAAATGGACTACTAGGAGTATGAGGCCTGATATAAATCTCCCTTTGATAAGGAAGAGCCCATTCATGTGTTTACAAAATGAATGATGTGGACCCTCTGGTGTACAGATTCTATTTCTGTCATTTAAAAGATTGCTGTCTCTCTTCTTTTATAAAATATTTGTCAGTATTAGGCCGAGCACTGTGGCTGTCACCTGTAATCCCAGCACTTTGGGAGGCCGAGGCAAGCAGATCACCTGAGGTCAGGAGTTCAAGACCCGCCTGGCCAACATGATGAAACCCCATCTCTGCTAAAAATACAAAAATTAGCCAGGCATGGTGGCACACGTCTGTAATCCCAGCTACTCGGGAGGCTGAGAGAGGAGAATTATCTGAACCCAGGAGGCAGAGGTTGCAGTGAGTTGAGATCACGCCATTGCACTCCAGCCTGGGTGACAAGAGTGAAACTCTATTAAAAAAAAATTGTCAGTTTTTATAACACTCCAGGAGTTTCACTTTTTGCTACTACTTAAGCCTAGGTAAAATTTTATGATGGACTTAAACACTTGTGAGGAGGTACATTGTTTTCAAAATTTTGTACGTGGGGAATATATTATTAGGAAAACTGTTTGAAAACCACCACTCCATACCATTCCGATAGTAAGCATTCTATTCACTTGCTATTTTACTCAAGAGATTTTGCCAGTATGCTCTTCCAGTTCAACATTGCTATAGATCATAGGGAAAACGATTACTTATTTCTGTGTCTGCTTAAAGTTTTCTGTGTGCTTTTTTCCTCTGCCATTATCCCAGGCTAACGTCTACGGTGCAGGGTGAGGGAGGGTGGCATCTGCCTGCCGGCTGTTGGGGAATTTCCCTAAGTTTCTGCTTTGCACCCAGACTCCGTCTTCATGAAGCCAGAGCCGCCCAAGCTTCAGGAACTGGACTCCGATTCCTCAGAACAACATCCTCTCCAAGGCTGGGGTGTGCGCTGACTTGTGTAGACACAAGACTATAATGCAGACCGTTTGAGAATCAACACACAATGGGGTCTTTATTTTCCTACTTGTGTAATCGCTGAGCAAGTCATATCATCTCCTGGAGCCTTAATTTTCTCATTTGTAAAATGAGGATTTACAAAGCATCTTTTACCTGTCTCTTCAGGATTATAGCTGAAGTAGGGAAAGAAAGCTCTTTGAAAAGTTTAATGCAATTTGAAACATGAAAATCTTCAAGGTCCTAAAATTGGGGGGCATGCTGAAGGAAATTCAGTATCATTTCTTTCTGTAATATATTCATCTTTAAAAATAAAACAAAAAAAGACCACAAGTTTGGCGCGGAAAAACACCAAGAGTAACGTAGCATGCGTGTTTCTGGGAGGAAGGAGAGGGGAGGGTTAAAGAGTTCCTGGGAAGAAGCCCAACTTCTTGGCTGAAATTTACTGAAAGCCTTTGCCCGGCATGATCTTGCTCTCTTGTGCTCATGACAAAGAAATGTAACCTTCGGCCAATTGCATTTTTGTTCCACTGGTAACTAGGTTAATGTGAACAGACAGGTCTGGTGAGACAGCCCGGGAAGAAATAACACATGGGCTTTTGTGCAGCTGGATATAATGAAGGTAAATTGGGTGGAATTCAAAGATTTGCCAGAAAAAAGAGAGATGATTTCACTCTAAAATCATTTTGCAAGATAATATTTTACAAGGAACCTTTTGGACATGCATTATAAGCGGTTACATTTCCATTGTCCTAAAAAACTCCCTGCATAGTTGTACTCTATTTTTATCAAGCCATGCTCTGACGCCTCCTGCCTGGTTGGCGATAATCCCTAATGCAAAGGGATCGTGTGAAGGTAAGTGAAGTCGTTTGTTAATGTTGTTTATAAAGAAGCACTGAGTTTCTACTTTGTGCAGAGAGCTTTACAAATATTCATATGAGCTTTACGAATATTTACAAATATTGGTGCATTAAAAAAATAAAATGTGTTCATTTTAAATATAATAATGTAGGTGTCATTGCTATCCCCATTTTACCATTGCAGAAATGGAATTTCAGAGGTGTCAGGGGCCAGCTCAAGGTCACTGATGAATCAGGACCCGCTTATCCAGCTCTCTGCCTTCAGAGCTCTCTTGACTTTTCTGCATCACTTCCTTTACCAGGAATGATATTTAAATTATTCCAAAATGCAAAATATAGTTAGTTTTCCAGGCAGTTGTATTTATTTCTGGATTTTTTTTTCCCTAAATAAAACCTGTATCTACATGAAAACTCCTCCAGGATTTCCTTTCCTCATGAAATGTGTGGTTTCCTCAAGAACTGCCTGGGAGGCCCTGAGGCCGACCCACTCCTCCCAGCAATGACTTGGGGAGGAGGGAGTGGGGGAAGACAGAGAGCAGGGGGGTGGGATGGGAGGGCAGAGAGGAGGGGGATGGGATGGGAGGACAGAGAGGAGGGGGTGGGATGGGAGGACAGAGAGGAGGGGGTGGGATGGGAGGGCAGAGAGGAGGGGGCGGGATGGGAGGGCAGAGAGGAGGGGGCGGGATGGGAGGTACAGAGAGGAGGGGACGGGATGGGAGGACAGAGAGGAGGGGGTGGGATGGGAGGACAGAGAGGAGGGGGCGGGATGGGAGGACAGAGAGGAGGGGTGGGATGGGAGGGCAGAGATGAAGAGGCAGAATGGGAGAGCAGAGAGCAAGGGAGCAGGATGGGAGAGACAGAGCAGAAGCTGGGATGGGAGGGCAGAGAGGAGGGGGCGAGATGGGAGGGCAGAGAGGAGGGGTTGGGATGGGAGGGCAGAGAAGAAGGGGCAAGATGTGAGGGCAGAGAGCAGGGGAGTGGAATGGGAGGGGCAGAGAGCAGGGGGCAGGATGGGAGGGCAGAGAGGAGGAGGCGGGATGGGAGGGCAGAGAGCAGGGGGCGGGATGGGAGGGCCTGCTGTGTGCCCTCATCAGGTGGATTTCATCTCTGGGATGGAAGAGGAGGCATGGCATAGAGACGTGAAGTTCTAGAATGTTTTTGGCCACTCTCTGCAAACTCAAGACTTTTTTGGGGGGGCGGGAGCGGAGAGTGCAAATAATGCCTTTTTGGAGTTGTAATTGCTCCCTAGGAGGGTTAAATTTTTGGTGATTTGTAATGTCCTGGTAGGTTCCTGCATTCATGAACTGCTTGGGTGAATGGCTGTGATTTGGAAGTGAGGATGGGAGAGAAAGAGAGAAAGGCATGATGGGAACGTGGGTCAAATTGAAACTCCTGCTCTGACCTCATCCCTTCCGGGGGCTGACTCTTATTATCCTGGTTGGCTACTTGCAGGCATGTCTATACACAGGCCACCTGGATTAAGAGCCATTCCTCAGGGTCTCCTGGCTATTGAAATGTCTGTATCTGTAAGAGTAGCTTTCATTGTCTGAAATTGGCCTTTCCTCTCTCTCTATGTGTTAGGTTCCACCTGGTATTCACTTAGGGAGACCGGTCACCCTCTGCAGCTCTGTCTCACTACTGGGTACAGTGAAGAGGCTTACAAGCTTGGTAGCAGTGCCTATGAAAATAACAACTAGGATGCTTCTGTTATTATCACAGTCACCCCCATTATCCAAGGGGGATACGTTCCCAGACCCTCAGTGTATGCTGAAATCACGGGTAGTACCGACCCTATATATGCTGTTTTTTCCTATACATACATGCCTATTACGAAGCTTAACTTATAAATTAAGCAAAGTAAGACATTCACAACAGTGCTACAGCAGAGCAGGTATAATGGTGCGAGGACCACGACACAAGCTACGTGAATGTGGACTCCCGCTCTCTCTAAATATCTCATTGTCCTGCGCTCATCCTTCTTCTTGGGATCTATAGCTCTGCTATCCCAGATGGCTACTAAGTGACTTCTGGGCGCGTGGTGTCTACAGCGTGGAGATGCCAGACAAAGGGAGGATCCACATCCAGGTGGGAGGGTGTGAGATTTCATCGCACAACTCAGAACAGTGAGCAATTTAAAACTTAGGAAGTGTTGAGCTGGTATTTTCCATTTAATATCTTCGGGCCTCGGTTGACTGTGAGTACCAGAGACTGCAGGAATCGAAACCATGGATAAGCAGGGACTCCTGTATGCGCTTTGGCAGTGACTGGTGGCATGGATGCCACAAGGCAGGGGAGCCTGGGCTGGGCTGGTTGCTGTCTGGAAAAGGGGCCCCCTTTGGCTTTTTACACAGGTATGGCCAAGGGATGTGACCTCACCTGAGCTGGGACAGGCTGTGTATAAAAACCAAGCATCATAATTCTGACATCGTATATTAATGTGTTCCTGAAAGGAATATTAAATAATGCCTTTCTCAAAGTAGTAACATTAGTGTATCTACTAAGCTCACCTAAGCAGGGCTAGTCTGTGACATGCAGAAAATAAGCATAACGTAGTCAAAGGCATATTTTGAAAGTGACCATTATGCAACTATTAAAATAAATAATACCTTTCCCCAAATAGGAACACTAGTATATCTACCAAAGGCAGGTTGCTGGTGACTACTTGATTGGTAAACATTTGTTTATTCTTCCCTTGTAATTGACACAGTTATTATTTGAGCCCACATCTATCCTCATCCGTTTAAATACAGAGCTGGTGTGAGTCGTACTAAGTCAGGATGATGGTATGTGGGTCCGTGATGCTATATTCCATGGGTTAATATAATCTGCACATCATTTAACTAATCCACTGAGGGAGCTGGTCTGTCCCAGAAGTTTTGTTATTAAATGGAATAGTCGATGTTCTTGTTTTCTTACAAATTCACTTACAGGGAGAATTCTGTTAATTTTTTTTTTTTTTTTTTTTTTTTTTGAGACAGAGTCTTGCTCTGTCTCCAGGCTGGATTGCAATGGTGTGATCTCGACTCACTGCAACCTCCGCCTCCTGGGTTCAAGTGATTCTCCCGCCTCAGCCTCCTGAGGAGCTAGAACTACAGGCACACACCACCACGCCCAGCTATTTTTTGTATTTTTAGTAGAGATGGGGTTTCACCATGTTGGCCAAGATGGTCTCTATCTCTTGACCTCGTAATCCGCCCACCTCAGCCTCCCAAGGTGCTGGGATTACAGGCATCAGCCACTGCGCCCGGCTGAATTCTGTTAAATTTTACATACAGCATGTAGGGCAGAAGACATACTTTAAACTCATAGGTTTTCTTACTTTCACTCAGAAGGGAAGGGAAAACAGTACAATTCGGCGAAATAGGAAATCTAAATCTTTCAATGCATGGGTCATGTGGAAACTGAGAGAGAGAAGAAAATCGAAAAACAGATGATGGATGTTGTTAAGGAATTAGTAAACCGTTAAGTGCTCTATCATTATTAGATATTCGGGTGATCATCCCGCATGTAGCTATTTGACCAATGCTGCTTGTAAATTGGCTTAGGAAAATTAACATACGTTTTATTAAACTGACGAGTATGCCTTTTACAGAAAGCAAGGAATAGACATAGCCATTTTGTTTAAGAAATATAAGCACATGAGAGGCTTAAAAAGGTAGGGGTTGTATGTTCTCAGCACTGCAGCTAAATTCTTAAATGGAAACTGTTCTTTTAGCAATTTCAGAGTAGGCTATCTCAAGCTGATTGCTACAGACTCAAATTTTAAGTCGCATTTCTTTCAGAAACAGAAGGAAAGTCAATCTCACTTTCGAAAAGAGAAAGTAAGGTGACCCTTGTCATAGTAACATAATGCAGCAGGTCCCAGGTGTAATCCGGAGGTAAAGGCAGACAAGGTCCTGCGATGCCGCAGCTGAAAGGAAGCTGACGCCAACGGGCTTCTCAGAAGAACAATGACTCATTAGGCCCGGGCTCACGGCAGGTGCGGTCTCCCAACAACTGGCCTCCCTCCAAAAACATGGAGGAAATCAAGAGGGCAGAGCCGGGAAGGAGGCTGCATCCCTCGCCTGATGGGGAGCACTCCTAGCAGGCACAGGGTAATCAGAAAAGTGCTTTGGAATCACAAAATTAAAAAACAAGTGTCAGCTGTGGGAGATGTAGAAATGCAAATAAGTACGAATGCAAATAGGCCGGATAAATGACAGTGTGCAATCACCCAAAGCTCTGTTTACAACCCGAAGGCAGCTCCGTCTGTAATTATCTGGGCGCCATTAACTGCGTGGGAGCAGCTCTCAACGGGTACAAGAGAGACACCACCAGAAGTGAAATGTTCTCTCTCCCATGATGAAGCCAGATCTCCGAGCGATTCCATCTACACTGAACTAAACCAGTTTGTGCCAATAGAGCTAGGAGTATACCTTTGGTGAAACAAGGAAGCTAGATTTTTTTTTATTGCTTACTGCGCATCTGAACGTAATTCTTGCCATTAATTAAGAAAACAGATGATAAGAGATTTGGCTTCAATAAACATGTACTGAAAGCTACCACATCATTGAGTTTAATTATGCAAGCAATCTCGTGGGGCAGGTACTATGAGCTCAGATAGACTTGGTCAAGGTCGTCCCAGTAGAGCTGAGATTCGAGCATCAGTATTTTGGGCCTAGGTTTTTTTGTTTTTTGTTTTGTTTTGTTTTGTTTTGTTTTGACGGAGTCTCACTCTGCCGCCCAAGCTGGAGTGCAGTGGCGCGATCTCGGCTCACTGCAAGCTCCACCTCCCGGGTTCATGCTACTCTCCTGCCTCAGCCTCCTGAGTAGGTGGGACTACAGGCGCCCACCACCACGCCCGGCTAATTTTTTTTGGTATTTTTAGTAGAGACGGGGTTTCACCGTGTTAGCCAGGATGGTCTCCATCTCCTGACCTCGTGATCCGCCCGTCTTGGCCTCCCAAAGTGCTGGGATTACAGGTGTGAGACACTGCGCCTGGCCTGGCCCTAAGTTTTTACCCTTCCCATTATGTCAGAAGTTCTCAGTTGACAATGTCTGGAGACATTTTTCACTGTCACACTACAGAGTGCCACTGGTGTCTAGCAGACAGAGGCCAGAGACTCTGCTAAACATCCTACAATGCAAAGAACAGTCCCCCTGACAAAGGATTATCCCACCCCAAATATCAAGAATGCTGACACGGAGGTTGAGAAGCCTGGCATTTCCCCATTGCTGCTGCTGGGAGGCTGCCTCTCGGGATAGATTGAATTGTTCTGCAAAGACATGGTCGGCAGACACAGAGGGTCCCCTCACCAGGGGTCTGGGAGTTGCTGGAAATGGATAAGAAAATCCTAGTTCTACCTCACAGACAGGGAGGAAGTGAAGAGGTGAGGCAGTAAAAATTCATAACATATCTATCACAAATGCATTCTGAGATTGCTTGGATCTAAATTGCCCTTTCCAAACCCAAGAGATATTTCCAATGCCACCTGAAGGTCCTGAGAGCTCCCTGACATCATTCAGGACTGAAGGTAGAAAGTAGAATGGCCCTGGGTTTTCTGAGGGTTCTTTATTTGTCTTCGAGAATATTAAAGACCAGCATCTCTCCAGAATACAAATAAGAGTCTAATGTGATAAGAGGCTGAACTGAAGGTGTCCCTAGAAAATTTAAGACTAAAATGTCAGCTGAAAGACAAAGAGAAAGATGGGATTGTTCTTGCAAAATCTCATTGGTAAAGAGAGAGAGGATTTTCCTAACAAAAATGTTCTGAACTAAAAGCATCTCAGAGGGATTTTTGAATTTTGGCCAGCTAAACACCATCAGGGGTTCTGGGGGGTTAGTCAAATAAAGTCAGAAAGGGCCTATCTGAGGCACAAAACACAGCACAGCCAAAGCTGTGGCCACCGCAGGAGGAGCAGGAGAGAATCTGGTGAAGAGCAAGAAAGAGCAGCTCAGCTCTGCGGAGAAGCGTGGTGCTCAGCCATCACTGCTCCAGCGTGAAGAGAAGCGCAGTCCATGGCAGTTTGGGATGTGGTTGGAAGCTCTGCATCACAGTTCACATACTTACTAATTTTGTTGATTTGTGAGCTACAGAAAGAGTCTGGGGTCCTGTCCAGGCGCGGTGGTTCATGCCTACAATCCCAGCACTTTGGGAGGCCAAGGCGGGCGGATCACTTGAGGTCAGGAGTTTGAAACCAGCCTGGCCAACATGGTGAAACCCCGTCTCTACTAAAAATACAAAAATTTGCTGGGCATGGTGGCACGTGCCTGTAATCCCAGCTACTCGGGAGGCCAAGGCAGGAGAATCACTTGAACCTGGGAGGTGGAGGTTGCAGTGAGCTGAGATCATGCCACTGCACTCCAGCCTGGGCGACAGAGCAAGACTCTGTCTCTTAAAAAAAAAAAAAAAAAAAAAAAGGATCTGAGGATCTGGGGTCCTGAGAGCTCCAGTTCTTCCCCGCAGTTCCCGGAGCTGCTCCTGCTGATACAGGTTCTGCTGCCAAGGAATCCCAGGGGCCTCAGGGTCCCAGGAAGGGCCAAGGCTGCAGCTGCCGCCTGCCTGGGGGCTCCTCGGCCATCCGGCATCTTCCCTCCCTCCATCCCTGGCCTGCTGTTCTGAGTCTCTGAGAAGAGCGTCTGGCGGCTGGGAAAGGGGCTACCATGGAGGAATGGTCTTCAGGAAGTGAATAAAGCTGGCCCTGCCTCATGCCGATCAGCCCAGCAAGCAGGGAGGACATCGCCAATGAGTTTCTGGTTTTCACTTCAGAAGTTATGGAGACGATGTAAGACGAAATACTGTTCAGTGGGCTAATGCAGCCACACGAGTGAGTTTTATTTTCATCCCTACTTTAATAAACATACATGTGCCAAGCTGGCTCTGAATTATTTAAAATTACAGCAGTCAGAAGAGAGACCTTCTCAAAGTCTGTTGGAAAGATTTTTAATCATCTTTAAGTAAACTTCAATTTCTCTGAAATTGAAGGAGAATTATTTCTCCACTTCAAAAGTCAGTACAGAGCCATTGAAGGGGCTTTCCACCTCCTACGATAAGTAAAAACATAAAATGATTAGCACAAAAAATACACCATGAAATGAGTTTAAAGTCCTTAATCTTGAAGGCTAGATTTAAGACACTATTCTTACTGTCCACAAACAGGTTTACTTTAGTGATCATAACAAATGGCTTTTATTCAGAACCATTACTCAGTATGATTTTAAAATCTTGGGCTTCATCTTTTGGATAATTCACATGACCTTCTCCTTAGTGGGCGAGTACAAGAAGGCACTGAATAGCGTGCCATTCCGCACCACCAAGCGGAAGGGCGGCACTGCTTGTATCTAAGGTGGCGACCTGGACCAAGGGTGGCCTTCGCTGTCTTGGACTGGATGGGCTGGACTCCCAGCTGAAGGTGGCTTGGAATTTCGCTGTTCCTTCGGGGCCCCGCTTACACACCAACACCCATGAATGCTTTTCAACGAAGTTGCTAGAATGCAGCCGTGGAGACGAACAGCTTACCGAGAGCCTCTGCCAGGAAGCAAAAGAGAGGTTCTCTTCCCTTTCATTTTGGACATCGTAACAACTAAACATAACATTTATATCATTATCTGTCAGCAGTTTAACATAAACCCTCTCATTTACTGCCAATGTGTCCACCCTGCTCCTTAGGCAAGCCATTCTCCCCAGTGCACAGATGAGGAAATCGGGGCTCTGAGAGGTTAACTGACCTGCTCGAGGTGAAGAAAATGAGTAGGGATTAGAATCAGGGAGCGAGGCCGGGCGCAGTGGCTCATGCTTGTAATCCCAGCACTTTGGGAGGCCAAGGCGGGTGGATCACCTGAGGTCGGGAGTTCGAGGCCAGCCTGACCAACATGGAAAAACCCCATCTCTACTAAAAATACAAAATTAGCTGGGTGTGGTGGTGGTGCATGCCTGTAATCCCAGCTACATGGGAGGCTGAGGCAGGAGAATTGCTTGAACCTGGGAGGCCGAGGTTGCAGTGAGCCAAGATTACACCACTGCACTCCAGCCTGGGTGACAGAGCAAGACTCCGTCTCAAAAAAAAAAAAAAAAGAATCAGGGAGTGAAGTTCCTCCAACACGCGTGGTCTTATACTATGTCACTGTGCCTTACCACATGCCCTGCATGGGGCGGGGGAACTGGCGTGCATTGCCTAAATCAAGCACAGGAGTTTGATGGTACTACGAAGCGCCGCAGGGTGTGGGAGCCTGAGAGGTACTCACGCAATGCCCGCTGGAAGATAAGTTCATTGTCGCACAGACTTTGTAACATTGTAAGGAAAGAAGCCTGACAGTAGTTTTACAAATCACACCATATAAATTATTAATGGTAAATAGATAACCCAGAGTGGACAGTACATACTGCAATTTATAAGAACAACCAGTTTTTTTAAATGGTCATAACCATTTTAAAAAAAAGAAAAAAAGAGAAAGAAATCCTCCGCAGTCATTAGTTCAGTCAGTTTTACCTTTGGTAGAAATAAATTGTGCTTCAGCTGCTAATATTACTCCTGCCTAAACTGATGCCCCGGTAGGCAGAGCCAAGGGGTTAATGGAAAGAGTGGAGCACGCTGAGCATTTTGCCATCACAGATGCCTCTCTAAACGTCTCTAGCTCAAGTAATAATGGAGCTGCCTAATTGCAGTCATTAAGGAGCCTGTGACTTTAAATGACAAAGGTAGAGATGCTGGCATCGGCAGCCTGTTAGCATTTAATTTACATGAAATTCGATTCAGTGTGCACGAACTAACTAGGAGGCGCCAGGCTTAGGCCTTAGGCAGACAAAGAGCAAAAGTGTGGGAGGCTGGATGGGGCCAGTGAGCTCTGGAGCGTCTGGCTCCTGGACTGGGGGACTGGGAATCGGCCAGGCCAGGCCCAGCGGGTGGGAGCTGCAGATACCACTTCTCCAGGATCCATCCCAGGGCAGCTTCATGGGAGGGGCCTGGCTGAGTGAGCTTCCTAAGGAAACCCTCTTGCCCGGAAGAGGCTCCCAATCATCTGTCAACTTGTCTTTCCTATTTAGCAAACGATTGAGATTCTCTTCCTTAAAGACACATTCTCTGATGAACAGAATGTGCTCTGTAATGGGTTTAGCCAAAGCATCCCCACCACCTTCCTCCAGGAAGGTGTATGTCTGTGTGAAGTCCTCAAGGTCATTAGATCTCATGAATTTACTCCGGCATTTCCATTTCCATGCATGCTTTTTCCATTTAGACTAAACTGGCGCTTGGGGTGCTTGCCATGCTCCAAGAAGTCCCTGCAGCCCCTGGTTGGTGGGAGACGCAGAGCAGGCATTCAGTCAGCAAATATTAATTGACGTGGTGAGGTTGTGCTCTGAAAAGCTGAGTTCCTCCTGAGAGGCTAATTCACTGTGCTCAGCCTGTCTGCGGGTAGCGAGGGCTCCTGAGTAACAGCGAGCTTTGCACGAGCGCTACCGCGTGGCGGTGGAAACATTTGTTCCCCTTGATGAATGAAACGGCACTCTTGACATGCTGTATGGACAGAATCTTTACATGTCATTTATTTTGCATTTCAAATGCTTTGAAAAAAGCCTTCCTGTGGTTTTGGCCAGAGGTATTTGTTATCAGTTTAATAGATTTATTCCTGTTTTGCTAAGGTATGTAATAGTTATTTATTTTTTTAAAAAGCCAGTACCTCTCCAGTCTTCATTTTCATTTATCCTTAGCATGGTCTTTTCTAAAAAGGGCGTTTGGCACAATATCTTTTTTTGTTTTTTTAATCTCTAGGTAACCCCTGCCTACATTTTACTCTGGATTCCAAGAGTAGACTGGGCTTCAGGGACCAGATGCCAGGGCTGACACATCTGCCTAAAACCCATAATTCTTGAACTTGACGTGCTCAGCCTCTCCAAAGCCGCGGCGCTGACACAGCTCCCCCTGCACGAGTGTACAGCAGTCAGACAGGAACGGGGTGAGGGGGCTCAACTTTCTGACGGCCACTCAGAGGCTGCCTGACCGCGAAGACAGGACCGTAAAACATATACCACATGCGACCTGCTGGTGCTCGGCACTGACCCAGGGGAGGAGGGCCACTTGGGCTGGAATGCAGTTGCTGGGGGCTCATGAGGGGCTCAGTGGTGCCCCTGGCCACCGAGTCAAGCAGCGTAGATTGATCAGAGGAGCTGAGAGCTGAGGCCCACCCTCCCCTTTCTCCTACACATGGACACCTCTGAGTGGAATAAGGGAAGACTGTCCTTTCTCCAAGCTTGAAGGAAGATGTCTGTGACCCTTTTCCTGGACTTCAAGGCCTCGAAGTGTCAGCTGGCTGCCATCCCAGCGGCTGACAGGGCAGCAGGAGAAAGAGGCCACCTGTATCATCCGCCCGTGCTGCAGCTGAATGGGATCGGTGCAGCATGATAGAGGCCAGCTGCCCCGCACCAGGTCTGCGTGTCACAGGGCAGAGTGCATGGTCTCCCTTCACGTGCGGGGCCAGGTGACTGCACGGAGTGATGAGCTGGGCCCACTTTCCTGCTATTGGCCGCCAGCAAAGAATACAAGGGGTTTCCCTTCCCTTCCCTTCCCTTCCCTTCCCTTCCCTTCCCTTCCCTTCCCTTCCCTTCCCTTCCCCTCCCCTCCCCTCCCCTCCCCTCCCCTCCCCTCCGCTCCCCTCCCCTCCCTTCCCTTCCCTTCCCTTCCCTATCGTCAGCCTTGCAGGGTGGTGGTTTCCTTTGCCCGGAGAGTTCAGAGGCCTTAGTTCTGGAAAGCCTCCTGTGGGGAGATGCAGTGGCGGGGATAGGGACCAGAGCAGAGAGGGCAGCAGCATAAACAAAGAGGACAGGCAAACTGTTTGAGCCCAGGAGTTTGAGACCAGCCTGGGCAACATGGTGAAACCCTGTCTCTATAAAAAATATAAAACTTAGCTGGGTGTGGTGGCACATGCCTATGGTCCCAGGTATCTGGAGCATGGGGTGGTGGTGGGGTGGTGGGAGGATCATCTGAGCCTGGGGAGGTCGAGGCCGCAGTAAGCTAGGATTGTATCACTGCACTCCAGCCTTGGCAACAGAGAGAGATCTTAGAACAAAACAAAAAAATCGGAGAAGGGATTTCTCTGATTTCTCCCTTTGGGAAGGGAGGCTTGGAGGCTGCCTGGGGCTGAGCAGGGAGCACCATGCTTGTAGGCCTTTGGGGAGGTTTCGAGGTCCAAGTGTGACTTAGAGGAACTGGGAGATGCCAGCAGACACTGCGACCCAAAGGGGCCTGGCTTGGGACCTATGCAGCTGTGGGAGGGGAAAGGCCCTCCCCGCTACCAGATGTAGACTCTGGTGCCCTGAAGCCTGGCGTCTGAGCCAGATCTGACTTTGTGTAGAAGCATAAAAGGAATAGGATGTTTGTGATGGCTGAGCGTCATGGAGGAATTCATACCTGTTCCTGGAGCAATCTATTTTTAACCTTGTTAACCTGAACTGTACTTTAAGATTTAAACTAAATGCAGCCTCTTTTCTACCCATGATTTATTAGACCTCCCCTTTCTATCAAATTAAAGCTCTGCACAAATGAAACAATTTATCCTCATCTAATTTATAACCACCCTCCCACACTAGGAATATGGAGCCAGGAATGAGGGAGGTTCACGTGGGAGGCGGCAACTGCAGAACAGACAGCTCTTTGGATTTCTTTAAATTGCCATTTAATTCCATCCATCAACCCATTTTTCTGCTGTATACATAGAAAAGGACAATAGCCACTCCCTCAACCAAATATCCCTACATTCAGTTAAAAGCTACTCTGTACCCCAGGACATGGGAGCAGCTCCTATCCTTCCCAGGTGAAAAAGTGGGCTTTTTTCCCCCTTAAGGCTAAATAGGATTTCTTTTCTGTTAGCTATGGGTAGGTGACTTCTTAATGATCTTTAAGGAAAGAAGTCAATACAAGGAAAATATCCTTTTTTAATCCCATTTTCCTTCTCACCCCACACTGAGCGTTACTATAGCAACATCTTTCCTGCTACTAGGACAGTTAAGTCCCCCTGTGAAGTTAACCGAAAGCTGCTTTTTCACTCAGAAGGGGCTGCTGTTCATTGACCAGCTTTTCCCTGCGTGTCTAAATTCTCCGGTTCTCTCTGACATGCTCAATCTAGGGTTTCCCGCGGCTAAACCCTAAAATTCACTTCGAAACTCCTAACAGCAGAATTCCCCAAACCTTTTCAGAACTGAACTCATTAGAAATGAATTTACATTTTGATTTAGTTATAAATAACTTTTCTTCTGTGTATTGGTTTAAGTTTAGAAAAGGCCCCCTGTAAAGAAGACAAGTTGGAGAATAATCTCCCATATTCCTCTGCCATCCTTTCTTTCCTTCCTTTCCTTGAGATGGAGTCTCTCTCTGTCGCCCAGGCTGGAGTGCAGTGGAGTGATCTCAGCTCACTGCAACCTCCGCCTCCCGGGTTCAAGCGATGCTCCTGCCTCAGCCTGCCGAGTAGCTGAGACTACAGACATGCACCACCACGCCTGGCTAATTTTTTGTATTTTTAGTAGAGACAGCGTTTCACCATGTAAGCTAGGATGGTCTCGATCTCCTGACCTCATGATCGGCCCGCCTCGGCCTCCCAATGTGCTGGGATTACAGGTATGAGCCACCGTGGCTGGCCTCCTTTTTCTTTTAAAACATACATACATATATGTAAAAACAAAAGAAAATTTCAGGACCTTCCAAATTTCATAGGCCTAGAGGAAAGTTAAGCCCTGGAAATGGAGTTGTGAGAGCAGGCTGTTTTTCCTCTCTGGTGCGTGACCACTGCTTCCTGATTTTTGTGTTGAGATCTTAGACATTAACCAGACTTATAGCCTTCATTCAAACCAGACTGAATGATGTGGGAGGTAGGGACCTTGGTCATTGTTATCTCTTTATAATAAAATGCTAAGCAACCCCCTTAGAGTGAAATCAACAGTAGCCAATCAAATCTTACATCTGTGTGTTAGCCGTTATATGGAAAACGCTGTGATTCTGTTCAGCGCCTCCCTTTTGCCTCCATAAAAGATCTTCACTTTTCCCCACACCAGTAATATTTCACTGGATTCTTGGAATATCAGAAATTCATCATTCTTTGGTGTCTGCGTATCTCTGAATGGCCACTCTCACACAGCCCTTGAATGAATTACTTAACTGGATCTTAAGCATTTTGATTATTTTAGATGGACATATACACATGCATATACATGTATGTGTATATACACATATGTAATGAAATTGTTCCAAAACACAGAAAATACAAAGACTAATGTAATCAGGACTCACATATCCACACCTTAGATTTAATGCTGATTTCGGGGGGCATTTTTGCTTCAAATTTGTAAAAAGCAAAGGTTACAGACATAAAGATCTTGTGATTCTCTTATCCCAGTTTCTTCCCTCTTTCTTCTCTTCTTTCTCTTTCTCTGTCCCCCGAGGTAGCATCTATGCTGACGTTCCCGTATATCTTTTCCATCCAAATATTTGCATTTTTGCTTCACATTACGTGCAAGGCTTTTATCTGCTTCCTCCTAATTTGTGGGGGCAAGAGGCTAGACATCTCTGGCTGGAAAGGCACTCCCTGCAGATCTGGGAAGCCATGAGCCACAGGAGCATTAGCTGTTCCTCTACCCTTTCGTTTCTTTGCTGGACAATCCTTATAAGCTGGAGTCCAAGTTAACCTTCCCAAATGAGTGGCACTATTATTTTAAAGTAAAAGCGTTCAAGGTAGAGGATGACTTTGGGACTCTGGCAACACAGGAAGCCCAGTGTTTTCTCCCCAAGGTCACATTAGAAAGGTGGTGCAGCTGAGATGGTGACTGCTCAGAATAAAGTGATAAGGGGTCAAAAGGTGGATGGCTGACTTACAGGTGTTATGAATGAGACCATCAGGGCTCGGGTAAGAACACTGTCTGGGATAAATGGTTTGTGGTTATTGATCTGGACCAACCTGACAGAAAAGAAGCTGTGTGTATTATTATTACAATTACTTGGTTTATGCTTGCAATTTATAATTTGTATGCTCAGTCGACTCTGCCAATATAAAGTAGTAATGCCCCGGTTTCAAAATCTGACATTGGATTTTGTCCCACGATTTAGCATGTCCTCTAAGCAAAATAACTGTCCAACCAGGTCACTTGCCTTCAACAACTTAAAACACAAGTAACTAGGGAGGAAAACAAAGAAACATAAACTCAAAGAAGGTTTCAAGATTGACACAGAGAAAAATCTTTTCTCATCTATCCGTATGTACTCTCCCACTGCTTATCATGGGCCCCAGGGAAAGGCGATTTTATTCAAAGAAGGTAACTCTGAACGTACTCAGGGCCGTAATATGTGAAATGTCTCCCAGTGTTTGACAAAAAGACTCTCTTTTCATGTTCATATTCCATGGAAATCTAAGTCAAAGCAACAATAAAATAAGCTGACCCATAAGTGCACGTGGTGAAGAGGCTCAGCCAAGAAAAACTGTTTGGTAGTTGCTGAAAACTGGCATCTAGACCTCAAAGAGGAAATCAGAACCAAAGTGGAGACTTGTCCCACCAGAGATGGTGGGTGTTGGACTGAGTCAGCGACAGTGAGGCACTGACTAGAATTCCATAACCAGCCATACTTTCTAGTTTATAATGACATTCATGGTTATTGTTCTACACAGACAGGTGTGGGGAAGCAATGGGAAAGTGCAGGGAAACAGAAGCATTGGGAATGGAACATCTTTGGTTTCTCCATTTCAATGCACTGCCATGACCCCCACACCCACCCACGAGACTTTAGCTGTTCCAGAGCCAAGGGTTCCTGCCTCTTTGCTGATCCATTACTCATTCTCCCTACAGCTGCCTCATAGCTTTGGCTCCCAAGAGGTAAGGTACAGGTAGTCTGGCTGCCTGCATTATCCTCCAGCCTCAAAATACATGGGGAAATGAAAATAAACAAACTGTTGATTCCTTGAGCTTAAGAAGGCCTCGTGGTGTTACTTTATACCTTTTCGAGTCTCTCCTAAGATCAGAGAGAGGAGTGAAGAGGGGGAAGGTGTATGGCCAAAGGAGGACTTGCCCTGATTGCCATTGGCAAAGATGCTGAGCCTTAGGGACCATCCAGAGGCATGCAGGACCCCTGCTGCAGCATTCTTGAAAAATGATGTCTTCCTACACCTCCCTGACTCAACCAGAAGCTCACAGGTAAGAACACATCCATGTTGCGAAGCTCCATCTATTGTGAGAACTTCTGCCCTGCCGGCTGCCTCTGACATGCCACATGCAAGTGATACCATTTACCCCACTTTGCAATACGTAACAATCTGCACTGGATTTCCAATGCCCAATTGTTTTCTGGACTTCTCCATCAGTTTCAGCATATCTATAAACCACTCATACCATGATTTACTTAATGTTTTCTTTTCCTTTCTTTTTTTTTTGAGACGGAGTCTCGCTCTGTCGCCCAGGCTGGAGTGCAGTGGTGCGATCTCAGCTCACTGCAACCTCTGCCTCCCAGGTTCAAGTGATTCTCCTGCCTCAGCCTCCCGAGCAGCTGGGACTACAGGTGCCCACCACCACACCCAGCTATTTTTGTATTTTTAGTAGAGACGGGGTTTCACTGTGTTAGCCAGGATGGTCTCGATCTCCTGACCTCGTGATCTGCCCACCCTGGCCTCCCAAAGTGCTGGGATTACAGGTGTGAGCCACCATGCCCGGCTTGTTTCCTTAATTTAATTAAAATTATTCCAAAATAAATATCATACCATTAATGTAAATAGAAAACACTGAATTGTGTTACTTGCCACACATAGAAGACAACTGCAAAAAATCAACAATATGAACGATATGAAAGTCAAACACTTTTGCCTGTGGAAGAGCCCAGGGCCTGCGTTCTTGTTTTTAAAGAGGCAGGTAAGCAGGTAATAGAGAAGCCTTGAGGACTAGAACAGAACCGATGGAAAGAGAACTGGCAAGGGGCTAACTTCTGCATGATGTGTTTCCATGTTATTTCTCTTAGGTCCCAGCACCGCAGAAAATCATCTTGAACACCTCCCAAGGCCAATCTCCCACTGCAACAAATGAACTATTAAAAACAGGGGTCTCTTTTATCCTACCGACATCTCATTTCCAGATAAAATAGCTCCAGTTTCTTCAATGACTTCCACGAGAAGACCTCTCTGGAGAGGTCTGAACATTGTCTTCTGTCAGCTCCCTCTTGATTTTGGGACCAAGCATTGAATATAAAGTTAGGATGTGGCCTGATTAGCATAGGCAGAGCACTGAGAAGCCTTCCTTGTGCCTGTCACTACACTTCCATCAAAAGACTCCATCAACAGGAGGCAACGCAGCCTCAGGATACCACCTGCCCACGGCCCATCTGAGGGAACCTGCTGCCCACAGCCTCTGCTCCCAGAGGGACCTACCCAGTCCCAAAGCTGAGGCACCACCCATCCTTGAATGGCCAGAGTAACCTGTCTCAAGAATATGAGCAAGATGATTCCAAGAGAAAGTGGCAGTCAACAGTGGTTTTGTACAATGTGGATAAATATTAGAAAGGCCATCCAGGATGCGTCATTTGCAAGCTTGGGTGGACAGGCAGCTGCCAACAGTGTCAGCAGGTGGCCCATGAGTGAAACTTAGAGAATTAGGGGACTGCTTTGGTCTTGGCAGATTTCCCGGCCAGTCCACGGAACCCTCAAAATAGGTCCCTTAATTTTGTAGAAAAATGGTGTCACCTTTAAACGTTGTAAACTACATTTATAAATTTAAGACATTCTTTTTTTTCTTTTTTCTTTTCTTCTCTTTTTTCTTTTCTTTTCTTTTCTTTTTTTTTTTTTGAGATGGAGTCTCACTCTGTTGCCCAGATTGGAGTGCAGTGGCATGATCTTGGCTCACTGCACCCTCCCCCTCCCGGGTTCAAGCGATTCTCCTGCCTCAGCCTCCTGAGTAGCTGGGATTACAGGCACACCACCACACCCAGCTAATTTTTGTATTTTTAGTAGAGATGGTCTTTCACTGTATTGGCTAGGCTGGTGTCGAAGTCCTGATCTCAAGTGATCCACCCACCTCGGCCTCCCAAAATGCTGAGATTACAGGCATGAGCCACTGCGCCCGGGCTTAACACACTCTTAAGTACTTCCAAAGTCTGATTTAAAAAATAGTTTTGTTTTTCCTGAGGACTTAAATAACTTATGAATAAATCAAAGCAATAGATATAGTGCGCCTTAAGTTCTCCGAAAGGCTTTGATACTGTTTACAAACTTTGTCAGAGTTCAATTTAATATCCCTAGCCTCAATCAATTACTCAATTGTGTTTCAAGCTAAGTCACAAGGCTGAGCTGTTTCATTAATTAACCACATTCCTTTAGAAGTTCAAGTATGTATAAATTCCTTAATACAAAATATTGGTTCTGTGTTTTTTTATTCTTTAAAACATTTCTCTACTTAATTCTAAATCTTTTAGGGTGAAAGATGATTAGCTACTAAGGAAACTATTGCACCATCCCACACAACTATTTTAGGTTATGTTCCTGTATTATTTTTGGGATTGTCCTCTCAATTTGCTTGTAGTTGCGTTATAATCAAAACGTTTAGCTGGGGTGCTGACTAGATTCTTCATGGTGACCAAGTGGGTTCCACGGAGCCCTATTTATAGCTGCCATAGTGATGATTCCATAACCCACAGGCGAGGGGCAGGGAGCCCTTGACTTTAAATCCAAATTCTCTCTCTCTCTCTCTAATATCATATATATTTTATATATATATATAAAATACCTCCATTCAAGTCACTTGGCAGAATTTTGCACTATTGTGCTCTTAAGATATAAATATATTTCCATCTCAAGATCACATCAGGCTTAATAAAATTCTGTATTGTCAAAGTCTATACAGGACCACACACATTCTTCGTGTATTCAATCGCATTTTTGATATCTCTCATAGCCATTTTTGATAGTTGCAAATTCTAAGGCCATTCATTCCCACAATCTATTTGATGAAAGTTTTTTAAAAATGGAATATTCAATCCTTTATAGCCAATGAGGGCCTGAGCCTTGAACCAGTGAACACTACTGAGTAGCAGTTAGGAGGGCGCGGAGTCAGACTGCCTGGGCTTAACGTCTTGGCTCTGTCACTCATTTCATACTCTTAATCATCATGCTATAGAAACTCCCACAATCTGTGTGTGTGCATGTGTTATTAAATCCTTCAAATACTTCTCAGACTCTTGCCTGTGTAGATAAACAACGTGTGTTTTGTAACACCTTGGCTTGTCTCTAGTACCCGGTTTTTTAACCAAACATTACTCTGGGTGTTGTGGTGAAGGTATTTTGTAGATGGGGTTAAAATCTACAATCAGTGGGATTGCCCTTGATAATCTTAATGGGCCTCATCCATTTAGTTGAAAGGCCTTAACAGGTTTCTCAGAGGAAGAAATTCTGTTTCAAGATTACAACATCAGCTCCTGCTCTGTTCCCAACCTTCTGGCCCACCCTGTAGGATTCAGACTTGCTGGCCTCCACGGCTATGTAAGTCAATTCTTTGAAATAAAGAGAACTCCAACTAATGCACAACGGTCAGTCCATCCCTCCCTCCCTCCCTCCATCCATCCATCCCTCCCTCCCTCCCTTCCTTCCTTCCTTCCTTCCTTCCTTCCTTCCTTCCTTCCTTCCTTTCCTCCTCCCCTCCCCTCCCCTCCCCTCTCCCCAAATTCAAAAAAAGTTAACTTTATGATTATCCTTTCTGGGAATACTAGTAGTTACTATACACATTATTCACATAGAAAAATCAGTAATGTACCAGTTGGTAGTTGAATTCTTCAGAGGGAAAGATTAGTATCTTATTTTTTATTTAGTGAGATGAGGAACTAAAAGAACATTACTATTCTTTACTACAATATATAACAGAAGTGTTTTCTTGGTGTCTGCAATGCAAATTCTGATGTCAGTAAATACATTGAGAGACTAATTTGTCAAGCAAGCACAGACCACACATGGTTTCTTTTTATTTCTTTCTTTCTGAGATGGAAGGAAACCTAAAAGTAACTATGTACACAACTCGCTAGGGTTGCCAGCAGCATTTTGGCGATGTCCCCTTGGGTCACAGAACGGCAGCATGGGTTCTATAGGTCGGGGTGGCATTAGCACTGACGGCACATAGTCTGTGTCTTTTGAGCTCACTTTCCATGTTATTCTAGGTCCTGTGAAAGAAAGACCTCAGGCTCACGTTATTAGATCCTTGGGTAATTCTCCATACTCTGAAGTTCTTGAAGAAGGCACTGGCTGGGGTTAGGGTGGCTTTGGGAAACCCTTGACTGCTTGAGGAATCCTTTCCAATTCCTTCCTTAACCAGGCAGGAGGAACAGCAGTTCATTCGTGGTCTTGAGTCCAGGTTCCAGGTTCTAAGCTTGGTCTATGCTTTTGGTGTGCTCTCTAACTCAATGATAATGATAGTCATGGAAGTTTCTTAATATCTGGGGTTTTGAAACTGTTAGTTCCTGGAGCAAGCCCAAGTTTATTTTGGGGGAACTTTGCACCAGCATTGTAGTTATACTGAAATTTAGAATATGTGAGTTGAAAAGCACCAAAGCCAGTGTGAGAAATCCAGCCCACCATTAGGGCTACTGAAGTCCCATTAGGTTGACTACTTTCTGGAGGCCAATTGCACTTAACTTGGATTCCTGAGTGACTTTCTCTGGTCCATAACTTCACCTAGGTCACTGCTGAGAAAACCATCTAGCCTGTCTAAAATCATCCTTCCACTCCCCCAGTTGTCTCAGTTTCTCTGTCTTTTCTTCCCCAGCTATATTTTTCTTCATAACACTGGTTTCTCTAGACATTATATTACATCTAGATTTGTCATATCCTGTCTCTCCTATTAGAACATAGACTTCTTGAGACCATGGACTGTCAGTTTGGTTTAATTTGACACGTGTTTTTTTTTTTTTTTTGAGATGGAGTCTCACTCTGTCGCCCAGGCTGGAGTGCAGTGGTATGATCTCAGCTCACTGCAACCTCTGCCCCCCGGGTTCAGGCAATGCTCCTGCCTCAGCCTCCCGAGTAGCTGGAATTACAGATGCCTGCCACTGTGCCCGACTAAGTTTTGTATTTTTAGTAGAGACGGAGTTTCACCATCTTGGCCAGGCTGGTCTTGAACTCCTGACCTTGTGATCCACCTGCCTCGGCCTCCTAAAGTGCTGGGATTACAGGTGTGAGCCACCACGCCCGGCCTGACATGCTGTGTTCTAAACACCCAGCACAATGGCCAGCATGCAGAAAACACTGCAGAAATATTTGCTGCATGAATGACGTGCTATTTACATCAGCCTACTAAATGCTACCCAGTGAGTAGAAAAATTTCAAATGAAAGCATCCTAATCATTCCTTTTTTTATAGAGGCCTATCAGTGTAGGCTATTCTAGTGGAAGAAATCACATCCGGTCCCTGGTGCCATGAAGTTACAGAAATATTAGGTGAAGGCCAGGTGCAGGGGCTCACGCCTGTAATCCCAGCACTTTGGGAGGCTGACGCGGGCAGATCACAAGGTCAGGAGATCGAGATCATCTTGGCCAACATGGTGAAACCCCATCTCTACTAAATACAAAAAATTAGCCAGGTATGGTGGCACATGTCTGTAATCCCAGCTACTTGGGAGGCTGAGGCAAGGGAATCTCTTGAACCCGGGAGGTGGAGGTTGTGGTGAGCTGAGATCACGCCACTGCACTCCAGCCTGGCGACAGAGCAAGACTCCGTCTCAAAAAAAAAAAAAAAAAAAATTAGGTGCATACAAATAAATACATATACACATACTTTAACTCATATCAACATATTATAGAGAAACAAATATTGAAAAGAATTTCAAGGCTGGCCATGTGTGTTTATAGTTTCTTCCAGTTCAAAATCACTATGAAAAAATGTTTTTCTAAGGAGAACGTTGGCCTCTAGGGGAAGCGAAGGGCTCCTGCGTCGTGATGGTTAATATTGAGTGTCAACTTGATTGGATTGAAGGACGCAAAGTATTGTTCCTGGGTGTGTCTGTGAGGGTGTTGCCAAAGGAGATTAACATTTGAGTCAGTGGGACTGGGAGAGGCAGACCCACCCTCAGTCTGGATGGGCGAAATTGAATCGGCTGCCAGTGCAGCTAAGATAAAAGCAGGCAAAAGGGCGTGGAAGGCCTAGACTGGCTGAGTCTTCCGGCTTTCAAATTTCTCCCGCATTGAAAGCTTCCTGCCCTGGAACATCAGACTCCAAGTTCTTCAGCTTTTGGACTCTTGGACCTACACCAGTGGTTTGCCAGGGGGTCTCAGGCCTTTGGCCACAGACTGAAGGCTGCACTGTCGGCTTCCCTACTTTTGAGGTTTTGGGAGTCAGACCGGCTTCCTTGCTCCTCAGCTTGCAGACAGTCTATTGTGGGACTTCTCCTTGTGATCGTGTGAATCAGTTCTCCTTAATAAACGCCCCTTCATATATTCATCTATCCAATTAGTTCTGTCCCTCTAGAGAACCCTGACTAATACATCCATTCTCCCACATCACCAGCTTGAATCCTGCCCAAGAATAAAGAGGATCAAGGACAGGGCACTGAACTGTACCAAAAGAAAGCTGCTCTTTGGGTTTGCGAATGCTGACCTGGGTCTGCTTTGTATGGGTGGTCAGAGGGTGAAAGGGTCTGGGGTACATGCACATGACCCTTCCTCTTCCTCTTCCACCCACATGCCCAGAGAGCTCAGGGCTTCCTCAGGAGAAGAGATGGTCTCATTGCTCAGGGAACCTTTTCTCCTAGGCAAACAGAGGTAGTGTGGCAGCTGGAAGAGGCCTGGAGTGGTACTTGGACTTTGAAGCCAAACGCTTGCCCTCTCAGAGCCTTTGCCTCCACTGTGGTCCTACCAGAGAGCTGAGTTCAGGACCTGGGTTTGGGCGTGGAAGGGCGGTGTGAGAGCAAGGCTGAATAGTCCAACTTCCTCCTTTAACAAATATCCACTGAGCATCTTCGCTATGCAAGGCTCTCTTCCAGACCACTTGGTTCTTAGGAGTCCAGGAGTTCTCCACTCGGTACACCCAGTTTTACCAAAGTTAAACCCATGAGATTTTGTAATAAAGCCAAGGCTAATAATAATGCATTCCATTACTTTTCCTACACATGTGTCTCTGTTAAGCACTTTGCAAGGAGGATGGGCAGCTGGGCCAATGCAGGATCCAACTATTCAAGATTCCTCCACTTACACAATATATTGACACTAACTCTGAATGCATCCCCACTGAATATAGAACTCTAGTAATTTCTACTGAAAACATCAAATAAAAAAGCTACTAATTTAATAGAAATTACCTCTTCTAATTGCCCTACAATGATACAACTGTATTCTGAAAGGATACACGGATGTCATATAAATAATTCAAAATTAACATTTATATTTATGTACAGTGCCTAGAACAATGATAAGACATGACTGCTGAATGTGTGGATAGATGGATGGGAGGATGAATGGATGCATGAATGAATTAATGAATGCTCTGTGATCTGAGGGCTGAAGATACATTACTGAAAACTCCAAGAAGGTCAGAAAGCAAAATCAAGGAATATGAAAATCTACTGTTAGGTACAAACGTGTCTCTAGAGAAGAGACTGGTTCTGAAAATAGGGAGAATGGGAACCACCAACTTCCTGTGTGTGTGTTACCACACTCTTAACATGAAAACATGTGTGATAAGAAGTCCAACATTTTGTAGATGACCGCACATGTAAGTTAAAGAAATAGTGGCCTTCTTTTGTCTTTCCTTTGTAGTTTTTTGGGAAAAGGACGCCAATAATCAAAAGACCTGCAGAAAAGGTGATTTGGTGTTTCAAGGGTTGTGGGCTTTTATGGGACACAAGCTGAACTGTCATGCAGACAATGACCGCCTTCTGATTTACTTGGGCTGCTCAAAACTCTGGAAAGAAAAATAGAACATCCTACCTGTTATGGGAATACTTCTAAGAAGAAAAAGAGAAATACAGCTCTTTGTACATTCAGATTCCTTTAGCTAGAAAGAAAAAGGGTAGCCTCCTTTAAGAAAACCTTTGGGTTTGACAGAACATAAATAAATCTTAGTGTAGCTGCTTATCGAGCTAAAGAAGGCCTGGTGTCTCTGCTGCCACTTACAGATTTCAGAAACGTGTTGTCATTCTTTAATCATGATCATTATTGGAGAATATGATTGAAATTTTAATTATTAAGTAGGGGGAATTGTGAAGCACTTTCATCCAGCATCTCGGGTGCCTGGTGTGATCGACCATAAGTGCAGCTGATGCAAACCTGGAAGCCGTTATCACAGCTCCCTGGCCCTCGCCGCGGTGGAGGCAGCCATCTGTCTACCTCCTGCCGGCTGCCTGTCTCCTAAAATGTCTGCATGCTGTTTACTGCAGAGCCAGTGTTTGAACCAAATGCTCAGTAATGTGAAAACATCAATTATTTCCTTCCTACATTTAAATGAACTATGATTACCCTTGATTTAATAGCAAAGGAGCATTTCCAAGGTACAAAAACATTTCAGCCATTAAACTCAAAGGTTGTGTTTAAAATATATGTTTGTTTTCTTCTACAGAGCAATGGGCACTAAATTTATTAGCTTCGTGCTCACCATGACAGTAACTCCATGTCTGTGGAATTCTGTAGTCTGCATGTGTTAGGCTGTGGGTAGGCAAGCTTGTCAATGGAGAAATACTGACTTTGCCAGAAATTCGTAAATTTTTAGGAAAGTGAAGAGCATATGGTCACTGTGACTTGCTAGTATCCTTGGTCTAAACCTTATAATTACCAGAAGCCATTTTCATGTTTTTTTTTTTCTTTTTAAAGTGCATATCTTTATTTGGACAGCCTCAAATCCCTTCATCTTATCTGGAGGGAAGACAGGAATGAAAACCACGATAGTATCCAGGAGGGATTTTAAGGCAAGGCTGAGCTTTCTAAAGCTGCAAGCACTTCCTTCCTCAGAGAGTGTCTGCTGACAGCCAGGGCCCTGTTAGTGGCCCAGTAGCCAAAAGAAGCTACTTTCAGATGTGGTACTTAGCACCTGCCCTCAGTGATCACCATTTTTCAGGTAAGACTTGTTCTCCAGGTTAATTACAGTGGAAACCTGATCGAACTTGACAGTCGGTGTGTTTGTGGGCTTCTCTTCCTGCCACTCTGCAACCTAAAGGAAATGCTGTGTTCTCTCTCTTAAGAATGAGAACATTCTCAGAAATGCCCTTGAAGTGACTATTAATTCCAGAATATGGTGTGAATTAAGTAATTCATTTGGTTTTAGTTTACTTTTGAGAAAGTCCAAGCTGTGCACATGTTGAAATAAATCAGAGGCCTGTTTACAAATGGAGCCACCATTTCTTAGTGTGGAGTGCAGGGACCTGGTTCTGAGCAAACTAGTGGGAAGGATGGAATTCCCTGAATCCCTGGATCTGTTCACAGGAATGCCTAGAGCTTCTGGCACGCAGGGTAGCAGGCCTTCCTGATGCCCCAGCTTCTCTGAGATCCACCCTGCTGTCAGCCCTAGAACTCCCTCACAAGCAAGCTATTTTCCCGATTTTCTCATTGCTGTTTAGAGGTTTCCACTTATATGTAGATTTGTCCAGGGTCCTAGGAAACTAGCTAACTGGTCCCACCATAACATTTGCTATAATTATAACAGTTCAGTTATTTGGTTTTCTCTTTGTCTCCTTCTTCATAATTTAGAGGCTTTCAATGACTTACCACTAATGGGAGATTTCTGGCCCAGAAATGGGTCAGCAGAAACTATTATATTGAAAGTTGGTTTCTTGGTGCTGCTTACATTATTTTATTTAGATAGGAAAATGGCTGTTGATATTTTGTAAAAACAAAATCTATTTATCCATCAAATCACATATGCTTCTTTCCTTTAATTCAACTATCCATCCATCAGTCCATCCATCCATCCATTCATCCAACCATTCAACTTTTAATGTGTCCCCACAGGGTGAAGCAGGCATGGTGCAGGAATAGTACGAACAAATATAAACAGCAATTGATCCTACCCTCAATAAGTCATCTGCTTAGAGGACAGATTTTGGTGGTAATACAACCAAAGTTTATAATAGGAATATAATCCGTGTTATTTTAGGATGTCACAGAGGTTGCAACAAAAGATTATTTTATTTAATTCTTGTTGATGGGCACCGTGTGTTTACAGAGGAGAGTGCCTTTGACCAAGATCTTGAAAAGTGGGTTAGATATTGCTTGGGAATAATGGTCAAAGGAGGTGCAATACTCCCTCTGGATAGTCTCAGGCCCAAATATCCATTTAGGATCTCTGGAATATAATGGGCTATACTTGGCATTGGAGTCATTTAGAAGGACACAGGACAAGAAGCAGCATATCAGCAGGGAGGGCCAGGGGACACTTCTCTGAACCCCCGTGAACACTTGGGTTTGGGGAAGGAGACATGCTGGTAGGTAAGGAGCAATGCTGGGGTAGAAGTCCCAGGTGCCACATGTGCTGGCAGGAGTTCCAGGGGCACAAGGCCAAGCTGAAGAAGACACAACTTCATCGCCGTGAGCATGACTTCCAGGGACGTCCACAGCTATGGCTTCTCCCAGGTATTTATAGTTCATTTACAGTCCTGCCTGTCAAGATCCCACACACCAACCAAGAGTTATCTTTTTTTTTTTTTTTTTTTCTTCAGATGGAGTCTCGTTCTGTCGCCAGGCTGGAGTGCAGTGTCACAATCTCGGCCCACTGCAATCTCAGACTCCCTGGTTCAAGCAATTCTCCTGCCTCAGCCTCCCAAGTAGCTGGGATTACAGGTACGTGCCACCACGCCCAGCTAATTTTTCTTTCTTTCTTTTTTTTTTTTTTTTTTTTTAGTAGAGACGGGGTTTCACCATGTTGGCCAGGATGATCTTGATCTCCTGACCTCATGATCTGCCTGCCTTGGCTTCCCAAAGTACTGGGATTACAGGTGTGAGCCACCACGCCCGGTCCAAGAGTCATCTTTATCATAAGTACTTACTGTCTATTAACCCTATAAACATTCCACCTGCATCAGTTTTTCAGAAAACAGAACTGAACGTCAAGTTTGTCCTCAGGGACAGAGAAAGAGTTTTGCTAGCCAGTAGCTCAGAGGAAGCAGCGGCCTGTGCAAAGGTCTGGAGGTCTGAAAAGTACTCAGTGAGTTCCGGACCTGGAAATGGTTCAACATGAGTTAAGTATAAGGTGTCGCTGGAGATGAGGGGGATGGTGGAGAGGGAGGGTAGGTGGAAGATGAGGCCAGAGGGTCCAGAAAACAAACCAGATGGTGTTAAGGAGCTGAGGTTTTTAAGCTCTAGGGAATCACTTTATGGGGGGTGTTATGATCATATTTTATGGTATGGGGATAAAGGATGGATTACTAGGGGGAATACACTCAAGGCAGGAAGAGTGTAGGTTGTTCCAGTAGTTGAGGTAAAGAGTGGGGACCCTGAGTTAATAGGAAAGAGGAGGTGGATGCAGGAATCACTGGCCTTCTGGAATCAATCATTTATCAGTCAGCCACTGGAGATAAAAGGGTCTGGAATACATGCATGGAGGATTCTAAGTGCCACTCATTGCAAGGACCGAGGTAAGAAGAGACAGGACAGGGTTGCATGTGGGTGAGGGAAGAGGTGGAAAAATGAGCTCAAATATTGACATTTTACATTTGAAATGCTTATGAAAATTCCAAGTGGAGGTATCCAGTAGGCAATGTGAAGTATAATCCAGGAGCTCAAGAGAATGGTCTAGTTAGAGACACAGACTTGGGGTCTATCAACTATAGGCAGTCAGAACTGCAGAAATACACGAGAAGGTCTGAGGGAGGGCTTGGCTTGAAGAGAGGACCAAGGATGGTCACCTTGAAAATAACAGTGGTTAAAGGGCAGGTGGAAGACTAGCTTGTAATGTGGGCTGTGAAGGATGGCAATGGGTGGGGGAAGATGGCTGGAAAGGTGGGTGAGAAGGGCACCCACAAGCTAGCAGGGGAGGGAACAGTCAACAGTGCCAAATGCCGCCACCTGCAATGAGCGGGGACTCACTACGGTAGGGACCTACACATGCTTTGTCTCATCCTTTTCATCTTTGCACAATATTAGCCTCTACTGTCTTCCAATATGACCAAAGTCTAGTCCATCTAGAGAGATCAGATCAAAAGTGAGCCTGAATCATTTACATCTAACAATGTTATCCAGACAGCATGCTTTTATTCTGAATCACCTGAACTTCCAGCTATCTGTGGTTTATAAGCTGGCATAAGCTGGCATTTTTCAGTCGAAATACCACAGGGAGAGGTATTTTAGGAGCTGATTTGGTATTCAGTTAATACTGTAGAACGTGCTCTTCCATTACCTTGAAGCTAATGACTAGCTAAATTAGTTATATGGCCCAAAGCAAAGATAAGACGGTTAGTATGTTTGACCAGTCATTAAAATGTGTGTCTTTCTGGAAAAATATTCTCTGAAGTGAAATGACACCATGATGTCCGATCAGCAATATAGCTCACCCTTATTAAAAGGTCTACTTTGAATGTCTCCCCAGGGTGATCATATAAAAAAAATCAAAATTTAATATGTCATTAACAGAGGTTGACTTGCTGAAAAATAAGCTGAATTCGTTGGGAATTGCTGCTAAAACATTCTGTAGCTGGAAAATATCACCCTGTTTCTCTGGAGAATGGTAGCAATAAAAACACACAGAATACACTTTCATCCCAAAATTGGCATACTTTAAATAATCCATGATTTTTTTGTTCAAAACTGGCTTAATAGGTCTGAGGCCAATAATATTTTCTATTTCCTCAGGATTTCTTCACTCAGTTTTTTTGTTTGGTAGAGCACTTAGTATTAACAAGGCACTACAGTAGGCTATAGGGGCATGAAGATGTCAGAAGTTCTATGTATAGTAGACTGCAATGTACTGGAAGCAACAGGAAAGTCAGAGAGATAAATACTTACATAAATACTAAATAGAGAAAAAACTACCTAATGAGAATTATGGGTGACTGAGCACCAAGGGGTTCCAAGGTCAGTGTGAGCCCTTCTGGCTGGAGTGGTCAGTGAGATATTATTGAAGAAGGTGGCATGGGGCACCAGTAGAATTCCTGAGGCATCCAGATTCAGCACGGCCTCTGGAAGGTGACTGCCAGGTCAGCTTCACTGTCAGCTGGTGCCTCTTCTGACCCCTCCTCCCTTGTTACCAAGGATGCCAAAACTTTCCCAGCTTTCAGAATGACGACTGTTTGGTTCTACCTGGCTTATCCTTCCTGATCCTGCCTAACTGGCTCTTGAATCATGTTTTCCAGAGGTCAACTGAGTCTAAGAAGACATTAAAAATCCTGAAATTGGCCATATCATCCTGCCCCTCCTTGATTTTGGACAGGATGCATTTGGGATCTGGCAGCACTTTTCTGAGGGCATCAACTACCAAGGTTGGAGGGATCTTTACATCAACCTACACTATACCTACCAGATGCTTTCTTTGACCATTTTGATATCCAGATATGGAGTATTCCAATTTCTTGGTTCCCATGGACTGAAACTTTACAGGTAAAGGCCAAAGTTTTGATTCAGCATGAATGAGAAATTCAATGTACTATAAGCTGGAAAGACTTGGCTGAAACTCAGCCCCAGCTAAAGCAACATCAGAACTGCATACACAGTGGTAAAGATCAAGTGTCCACTTTGGAAGTATAATCTTTATCTAGTGATCACTTCTCCAACATTTCCACCCAAATTTTGGAAGCACCTAAATCCAAGCCCTGCAACTATCCCACAATATTATAGTATTATTCACTTATATTTAAGATACTGTACTCCATAGAGCTAGGATGGTAGATATCAACATACAGAGACCTTTAGGTTTTTTGTTTTTTTTTTTCTGGTTTTTTTTTTTTTTTTTTGAGAAGGAGTTTCGCTCTTGTTGCCCAGGCTGAAGTGCAATGGTGTGATCTTGGCTCAGAGTTTTGCTCTTGTTGCCCAGGCTGGAGTGCAATGGCGCAATCTTGGCTTACCACAACATCCGCCTCCTGGGTTCAAGAGATTCTCCTGTCTCAGCCTCCTTAGTAGCTGGGATTACAGGCATGTACCACCACGTCCAGCTAATTTTGTATTTTTAGTAGAGATGGGGTTTCTCCATGTTGGTCAGGCTGGTCTTGAACTCCCGACCTCAGGTAATCTGCCTACCTCAGCCTCCCAAAGTGCTGGAATTACAGGCATGGGCTACCACGCCCGGCCGGTACTTTCTCAAGCCAGGGATTGGATTGGGAAAACTGATGGAGTTGGCCAATTCCTATGGAAGTCACATTTCATTCCTGGAAACTTTGAATCTCAGATGTTTTTTTTTTAAAGAAACTTCATCTAGATATCATTTATATAATATGAAATATGCCAATTTTAATTGTATACTTTGATGAGTTTTGGCAATATATGCACCACTACAATCAGGATGTATTTTATAACCTTTCCATGTTCTGAAAAAGGTTTTCTCATGCCCTTCTGCAGTCAACACCATCCTATGCCCACCTAACCTAAGGAAATCATTGAACTTCTTTGTGTAACCACAGTCTTGGTATTGGTAATTTCTCAGAAAGTGTAAACTCATGTTCATTAGCAGACAAATAGAAAAATGAATTACCAAATAATTAAATAATGCCTTGAAGGGCTCCAAAGTAAGTCACACCTCAAATTCTGACATACAGGCCCCTAAGGTCTCTTATGAATCCCCAGTGAAACGAATTAGTCAAATGTCAGGTAAAACCATCAGGCAATACACAACAAGTTCCTCCACCTTGGCTTCCCCACCTGTTGCTTGCTGGGTCACTTGCTCCCCTTTGCTTAGCCAGTTCGACCCACAAAATATCTCCTTGGAAGCCTTAGCTCTTCAAGGAGGTGACAACTGCTTCTGCAGAGCTCAGGTCCTTGTGGTCAATGAAAGCGATAGGCTGCGATCCTCTCCAGGTGAGCTGCAGAGGTTAGAAAGCCCTTCAATCACTGACTCTTGCAGCTTGGAGTATGCAAAAAGTGGCAGCGACAGAGACAGCAGTCTAGACGGTGAGTCTTCTTTCATATGTCGAGACTGGCCCATGCAGGACCTGCTTTAGGCCTTTCTGCCTCAGTGTTTGCTTACTGCTCTAGTTCTTTTTGAAAGGCGACATGCTTTCTGGCTTGCTTCTTTTGGTAATAATGATGACTTCTTAACATTGGGATTTTAAAAAATCATCTTGGAGCTGGCCTACATTTTTATACGTTCTGATGTTCCTCATTCCTTCGTATACATCTGGGCTTCACTTCATATCCTTTCAACCTGCAGATGTGATTTTAGTATTTCATGCAGTGCAAGTCTGATGGATTCTGTCAGCTTTTGTCATCTGAAAATGTTATTTTTGGGTGCCTTTCTTTTGGGGATTTTTTTTTTTTTACTAGATATGGAATTTTAGTATACTTTTTTCTTTCCATATCATTCTATTGTTTTTTGGCTTCCATTGTTTTTGATGGAGAAGTCAGCCCTCATTCTTATCACCATGCTCTCCACACAATGAGGTTCCCTCTGGCAGCTCTTAACATTATCTCCTTATCTTGTGTTTTCAGCATTTTGACTGCAATTTGTTTTAACACATTGTTTTCTTTGTACCGCTACTGCTTAAGATTCACTGTGCTTTTTGGGTATTTAATTTGATGTTTTCCATCAGTTTTGGAAAAGTTTTCACCATTATCTTTTCAAATATTTCTTCTGGCCCATTCTCTTTCTTTTTCTTCTTGGATTCCAATTACACAGTGTTTGATATTCACCAGATCTTGGATACTCTGGTCTATGTTTATTACTTTTTTTCACTTTGTGTTTCCTTTCTCTCCAGCTTTATTAGGTATAATTGATAAATAATAATCATATATTCAACACATACAAAATAATGACTTGATATCTGCATACACTATGTAATAATTACAATCAAATTAATCAACACATCTATCACCACACATAGTTATCTTTGTGTGTGTGTGTGTGTCTGTGTGGGGAGGACACTTAAGACCTAGTCTTAGCACATTTCAAGTACACAATACAACATTATTAACTCTAGTCACCATGCTGTACATTAGATCCCCCTGTGTTTCTATTTGAACAGTTTATATTGACCTCTCTTCAAGATCATTGATACTTACCTCTTCTGCTCAGTCTTCTGTTAACCTGTTGAATGATTTAGTCAATTCTGATAACATTCTCTTCCAGGAAAGTCTTATTACTTTTAGTAATTTTCTTCACTTAGGTTTTTTTTGATCTCAGCTCTCTGATGGGTTAAAAAATCTCTGAAACTATGTAAGCTGTTTGGCTTGTTCTTTTTGTTATGGTAGAAATCTAGAAAATAGTTTTATCATTTCTCCTTCAGTCAACTAGTTTCTATTTTTGCACTCATCTGCTCTGATCTGTTTAGGGAGAAGCTTAAACAATTCTGCTTGCTCAACTAACTCAGACACTGTGGATGTTAGGATGAAGGTACAGTTTGCATATTAAAAGATAAGCCAGTACATCTCTGAGATTTGCCATCCTCTCTGGTAAGGACTGCACTCAAAGTAACAGGAGGGCCTAACCTTAAATAAATATGCAGCCATACTGCTAGGGCAAACATCCACACACAGACACACAGACATACAAACAACCCAAGGACAGGCTTTCTGACAAGTGATTGATAGATTTATTTCAAAGCTGTCAAGTAGAGCCCAACAAGAGTGGAATCTCAGGGTTCTCTTGGCAAGACTATGGTTCTCAGATAGGCATACAAGCTTTTTCCTTTCTGGGACAGTCACACGAAGTTAGATAATGAGGGATTTTTATTCTTTTGTTTCTGGTGGCAGAAATAAAATATTCTTTTCAGGGCAAAGGAATGAAATCTCATCAAGAGGTTCCTGTCTAGATTCGCGTCCTTATATACAAGCCAACTTCTCTCTGCAGAATGTTCTACATCCCAGAAACCAGGATTGTTTGCCACTGATTTCATTTTCTTCTCACTGTTGCCTCTGGATTAAAAAGCCTCTCTCATTACTGCTCATCAGTGTCCTGCTGCTGGGGGAGCCATTTGTGCTGACGAATAGTTGTTTTTTTCAATGTACTGGGAAAGTGGCATTTTGAGAGAGACTTCTTCCATCTACACCCTTCTGTCTTAAGTATAATTCACTCATTCATTCATTCATTCACCCATTCATCAGTAAATATTATTCAGAGTGGACTGTGTGCCTGGCACTGTGCGGTGAATTTGATATAGACACATATAATACGAACACGATTCTAGCCCTATGGAGTATATACATTATTAACTGATAAGTTCAGTCCAGCACACACTTACCAAGTTCTTGTATGTGCTGGGCATTTAAGAGTGTAATGACGAGTAAGATGGGCATTTCTCTGTAAGCGTATGGTCCAATGGGGAAGACCTAGATACAATTTTAATACAATGCTTTACTGTTGTATAACAGAGAAACATGCAGATTGCTATGGGAATGCAGGTTGAGAGGTGCTGAGCCTAAAAGGAGGATACAGGGAAGGCTTCCTGGAGATGATGACGCTTGAGAGGAGTCTCAAAGGATGTGCAGGAGCGACAGAGGCTGCAAATGCCTGCCCAATATTCATGTTCCTCTTCTTCCTCAGTAACAGAACACCAACTATGTGCCCAGCAAAATTCTACTTTTCCAGCCTTGCTTGCATTAGGGCTGATCAGTGAGCTGTGAGTAGAGGGTTTCCTGGGGATTCCAGGGAGCTACATTCTCAGGAGGAAGGGCCATGGGTCCCTTGTGACCATGGAGGTCCCACACTGTCTGTCAGTTGCATACTTCCAGCTTTTTTTTTTTTTTTTTCATGTGAGAAAGAGTAAAATTCTATTCCTTCTCACTCCCTTAGCCTACACTTTATTTTTTATTTTTAGTTTTATTGAGACAGAGTTTCACTCTTTCGACCAGGCTGGAGTGAAGTGGTGTGATCTCAGCTCACTGCAACCTCTGCCTTCCGGGTTCAAGCAATTTTCCTGCCTCAGCCTCCTGAGTAGCTGGGATTATAGGCGCGCACCACCACACCTAGCTAATTTTTGTATTTTTAGTAGAGACGGGGTTTCGCCATGTTGGCCAGGCTGGTCTTGAACTCCTGACCTCAGGTGATCCGCCCGCCTCAACCTCCCAACGTGCTAGGATTACAGGCATGAGCCGCCATGCCCAGCCTCTTACCCTATACTTTAAAACAAAAACAAAAAAACAGCCAAACCTAATCTTCAATCTGAAATAGTGTACTACGCCAGGTGTAGACAGGAAGAGAGAAGAGGCAGTGGGTCTGGGAAAAGCAGTCTCTGAGGTTTCGGGAGGAGCCAGGCACAGAGCTGTGACAAGCAGGGTGGGCAGCACAGCACTGTGGTGTCCCCTGAGCATACTGTGGGAGCTGCAGCACGGTGGGAGATGAGGCTGGGAGGGTGGACACGAGGGCCTCCCACACCCCACTAAGGAGCCTGCGCTTTCTTCTGTAGGGCGACAGAGGTGGTGTCAAGATTGTGTTTCTTCACCTAAGAATATCCATCTGGGGCTGGGCGCGGTGGCTCACACCTGTAGTCCCAGCACTTTGGGAGGCTGAGGTGGCCAGATCACGAGGTCAGGAGTTCAAGACCAGCCTGGCCAACATGGTGAAACCCCATCTCTACTAAAAATACAAAAATTAGCTGGGGGTGGTGGCAGACACCTGTACTCACAGCTGCTCGGGAGGCTGAGGCAGGAGAATCATTTGAGCCTGGGAGGCAGAGGTTGCAGTGAGCCAAGATGGTGCCACTACCCTCCAGCCTGGGTAACAGAGCAAGACTCTGACTCAAAAAAAAAAAAAAAAAAAGATATCCATCTGGGAGGAGTAGAGAAAATGCATTCAGGAGAGACTTGGGCGTTCACACGGTAACTACCACACACAATAAACAGACAAACCTATTCAAATACATGCAATGAGGTGGCTGGATTTCTCAGGCATTATGGTGAGTGAAAGAAGCCAGACAAAAAAGAGTAGGTACCACACGGCTCCATTTAGAAGAGGTTCAAAATCAGATACAACTCACTGACGGTGACAGAAGTCAGAATAGGGTTACTTCTGACTGGGAAGACACGTGACAGAGCCTTCTGGGATGCTGGCAATGCTCAATTTTTAGATATAAGAAGCTTAGATCATGCATCAGAGCATAATATAGTTATGCTCCTGTGAGAGGGGATAGGTGGGAGAGAGGCACACTGTCCGTCAAAAGGCATCTAGATTCACCTGCTCCTGTTCTGTGTGCTTGAACACATTACACATCCGTGTGCCCATGCCCTACCTATAACACCTGCAGGAAGTAATGAGATTATTGTAAAACTATTAGAATAAATACAAGGCCCCAGAGAAGACACCATCTTTAATCTATCCTCCCCCAACAATAACAAGAGGTGTGACGGAATTTTCCGGCTGGACAGTTAAAAAAAATTTCTTATTATAGTTTGGTCATAAAAGGGCAACTGAGACAGTCCATTCTGAATGGGAACCCAGGGATACACAGTGATTCTCAGGGGGTTGAGTAAAATGATACTGAGTGAAATTCATGAGCTAGAAGCTGAAGTCTACAGAATAAATACAGGGACAAGCCAGAATTGGCTCCAAGGTTGGCATCACATGTGCTTTATTTAAGTCACTCGATTATGGGGTTATGTGTTCTCTGTTGTCCTTGTTGGCTAAAATTAATTATGGCAGCCACCAGAGAAGGCTGGACTAGAATAAAACCACTGACTACTTACTCAGCCTTGAAAAGTCAACCATAATAAATGTCAAATCCTACAGAGTATCCTTTAAATGGCAAGGAGGTACTTCAGCCTGACTCCATTTTTGCCTCACTCCCCATTTATTGACCTGTGCTTATTAACATGTTTAGAAACTTAAAAACGCATTCATCCTTTACTGAAATCTGCCCAATGTCATCTGCTATTATTTCAAATACTCATATTTCAGGAAGGCTCAGATTTAAGTGAAGGTGTCACCACAGACTAAGTTACCACCTCCCGTCCTTGCATCCATGGCCGGGGAATTACTCTGCTATTTGCCACTAATGCAGCTGCCGGGAGGACCCAGCCTCAGAGGACTCGGGTATGTTCTTCTCAAGGACAGGAAAGTCATGCACAGTGTATGTTCATTCATTTGTGAAGTTGTCCTTGTGGCCACAGTTGAAGGCCCTCATGCTCACTGTCAGCCTATACACCTGTCAGTCCTTCCCATAAGACATACTGAACACCAACCTGGTTAACTGATAATGCTGACTACAACCAAGGCAACTTCCTCTTACTTTAAAACCCAGCAGTACACAAATGGGCGCTCCCTACAGGCCAAGTAAAATTCCTTCATGCATCTCCTAATGACTCCCCACCAAAATGCTGCCAAAGAGTCAATACTGCCACCTCCCCCATGTCTGTGTACTCATCCCTGGAACTTATGAATATGGCAGCATTCATGGTTTGGTTCTGTGTCCCCATCCAAATGTCACCTTGAATTGTAATAATCCACCATGTCAAGGATGGGACCAGGTGGAGATAACTGAATCATGGGGGTGGTATCCCCCAGGCTGTTCTTGTGATAGTGAGTGAGTTCTCAGAAGATCTGACTTTTTTTTATAAGAGGCTTCCCCATTCACTGGGCACCTATTCTCTCTCCTGCCACCCTGTGAAGAGGTGCCTTCCGCCATGATGTAAGTTTCCTGAGGCCTCCCCAGCCATACAGAACTGTGAGTCAATTAAACCTCTTTTCTTTATAAATTACTCAGTTTCAGGTATTTCTTCACAGCAGTGTGAGAACAGACTAATACATCGCAACGGGAGTTTGCAGAAATGAGTAGGTTAAGGGTCTTGAGGTGGGGAGATAATTCTGGACTATCCAGGTGGGTCCAGTGAACAAGAGAAAGAGAGAGAGAGATTGAGAGAGAGAGAAAGAGAGAGAGAAAGAGAAAGAGAGAGAGATTGAAACCTGAAGGTTACTTTGCTGGTTTTGAAGATGGAGGAAGGGACCTCAAGCCAAGGAATCCAGGCAGCCTCAAGAAGCCAGAAAAGGGAGAAAAGAGGATTCTCCCCCACAGCCTCCAGAAGGAATGCAGCCCTGCGACACCTTAACTTTAGGACTTCCGACCTACAGAGCTGTAAGAAAATAAATCTGTGTTGTTTTCAGCCATGACATTTGTGATAATTTTTTACAGCAACCACTGGAAACTAATACACATATTACTGAACTGTGAGAGGTAGAGGACCACTAGCCTGCATTTTCTCATAGAAGCTATAGCATAGCATTAATAATAGTGGTAATAATAATTGTTCCACTTAAAAATTAGCTAATGTTGCAAAGTGCTTACTATGAACCGGGCATTGCTAGGCTGAACATCCAACATACATAGTTTCCTTCAATTCACCAAGGTAGGCACTCTTAAAAAACACCCATTTAATAGAAGAGGAAAGTGAGCCACAGAGAAGTTAATTTGCTCAAAATTGCATAGCTAGGAAGTGAACTCTGGCTAGGGTCTAAACCTAGGCAGTCTGAGCCTTGTAACCTACACTAAAATAATGGTGTACAGTCTATGCCACATAATTTTTGTGTTTGATTATATGCTTTAGTTATATTACTACCTTTGCTGTCATAGGCCCATTAGGGTATTATTTAATGGAGTCACTCATCTAAATCTTCATTCCCCTCTTCAACGGCTCTACCCAGTGCTCATCACCCTTCTGCTGGAGCTGGGAGTGGTGGAAGACCTGAGGTTTTCCTCTAGGTAGAAGGAACTCCCATTATGAACACTCAAGAGTAATTCTCAACGGATCAGAACTTCCTGAGAGCAGGACACTCTGGATTACCTGAGAAGCACTCCCAGTCTAACCCTTTGACCCACTCAAGAGATGTCCTATGTCTTAGAGGGTTCTGCCCTGGCCCTCCTCTGGCCACACCCCTCTTCCTGGAGCAAAGAGTCTGTGGAGCTGAAAAGCTGCACCCACAACAGCACATGCTTGCCCTTCAGACTATGCCCCAGGCACCTGAGCCCCAGAATTCCCTGCCCAAATGGCCTGGGCTTGATTCAGGGCTTGTGTAGGCAGCTTCCTCCCATCTGTCCTTCTGAGAGTGGACTGCTCCAGCGATGTGCCTACCCTGAGCCCGAAGGCTGCCTGAAGGGCTGCCACATGTAGGGGATGTGGATGAATCTGAGATTTGTGGGCTGGGTGTCTGCCTATGTGTGTGCAGAGAACCTTCTAGGCAGGGCAGAGCTGGACAAGAGAAGGGGTCTGGGCTGACTCTCCCAGTTCCACTAAGTTCCGGTAAAGAATTCTGAGGGGTCAGAGAATTCTAAGTCAGAATCTGGCCTCTAAGGTCCTTATGAAGGTGTACTCCTTAAGGTAAGAAGATAGCATGTATTTTATTTAACAGCTTGCTAGTGTGATTTAGAATTTTTAAACATTGAGATGAGGGCCATGTGAACCCACACTTGTCTTCTTATCCCAGGTCCTGCAAACGTTAGGACTGGACTAACCACTCCCTCTCAATAGAGGGAGAGACAGAGAAAGGCCAGGTAATGAATAGAGTGAAAAACGTACATTAGAAAAATGCTCTTTCAAAAAGCCTAGAAAGAAATATAGCCAAACATTAGCAGAGTCTGCAATGTCTGAGTTTTGGGGTTATGGAGATGTTGTTTTATTTCACTTACAGATATACACCTACATAAGCAGCTTTATAATAAGAAAATATTTGTTTATGAATTCAAACTTATGAATATTTAATAAGTTCCCAGTATAATGTCAGCATTAGACTAGGATGAAAAACCAAACTAAACCAAACCAAATCAAAACAACAAATCTTCAAGACATGAAAAAGAAAGAAATGGAGAAATATGGATTGGGTAATGAAGAATGTATCCTCTTAGGCACTTTCATTAACAACTTGAAAATAGACCTTGACAGAATGATGACCTAATTTCTATATGCTCTTGAATTGGATGGTCTATCGGAAACAGAATCAGGATTCAAAAACATCCCCCCACCGTCTGACATCACTGGGTAATCTAACAAGATTACAGAACTGACTTTTAGAGAAGAGTTTAAATCCCAGTACTAGAATATATGTAACAGCTATATTGGCTGTGGGAGTTATAGCTTAACAGAACATGTGTCATAAAGATAATTAATATACAATAAATGCATCTATGAAAGATTAAATTAATCTAAGGTAACACTAATAGAAAAATACAGCATAAACTGAAGGCGTGGATAGTTTTCTTTTGCTATGTGGTGGCAAGACCTCACCTGGAATCTGTTTAATTTCAATACCAACTTTGGGAGACATTAAAAAAAATACTGAAGCCTATGAAGAAGTAGTTCTCTCTCATTTGAAAAATTTTTGAAAAACCTAATCTGGTATTTTGACCATGTTAAGAAGGAAGGACACATGCATGTTTGGACCAGGGTGTTTTGTAGAGTTGGTAATCTTCTTCATGGCCTGCTTTAATGACTGAAGGATAAGCCCTTCACAGAAGGACTAAGGCTTCCAAGTACCCCAGGACAACAGAGGGAGGTTGATTTTAGCTAGATATAAAGAAAAACGTTGTAAAAATCAGAACTGTTTGAAAATAGAATGGATGCCTTTAGAAGAGAGCGAGTCTTACTTGCAGAACGTGTTGGGAGTTTAAGGAAACCCAATCCATGACACCTACTATCCCTGTCTCAGCTTGAAAAGAAAAATGGGTCAACTAATTTTTGACAAAGGCACCAAGAAGACACAATGGTATCTGGATAGGATAATATCTTCAATAAATGGTGTTGGGAAAACTGGATATCCACATGTAAAATAATGAATTGAACCCTTAGCTTGTATCATACACAAAAATCAACTCAACATAGATGAAAGAACTTAACATAGGACCTGAAATCATAACATTCCTAGTAGAAAACACAGGGAAACCTCATCGCCTTGGCAATAACTTTTTGGATACCACACCAAAGCTCAGGCAACAAAAGCGAAAATAAACAATTGGACTACACCAAACTAAAAAGCTTCTGCACAGCAAAGGAAGCAATGAACAGAATCAAAAGGCAACTTACAGATTGGAAGAAAATATTTGAAAACCATGTATTTGATAAGTGGTTAATATCCAAAATGTAAAATAAATGCCTACAACTCAATAGCAAAAAACCCCAAATAACCTGATTAAAAAACGGACAAAGAGCCTGAATAGACATTTCTCCAAAAAAGATTAAAAAATGGCCAACAGGCATATGAAAAGGTAATCAACATCTCTGATCATCAGGGACAGGCAAATGAAAACCACAAGATAGCAATTTATACCTGTTAGGATGGCCATTATCAAAAAGACATAACAAGTGGTAGCAAGGGTTGGAGAAAAGGGAACCCTGACACGCTGTTGGTGGGAATGTAAATTGTTTCAGCCTTTATGGAAAACAGTACGAAGGTTCTTTAAAAAATAAAAAAATAGAACTATAGCACCATATGATCCAGCAATCCCTCTGCTGAGTATATACTCAAAAGAAGTAAAATTAGCACCTCACAGAGCTGCCTTCTTATGTTCACTGTGGCATTATTTACAATAGCAAGATATGCAAACAACCTAAGTAAGCATCAAAGGATGAATGGATAAAGAAATTGTGGAATATATTATATACATATATATTAGGGAGAGGGGAGCATTATATATATAGATACCTATATATCCATAAATTTATTTATATACATATATATATAATGGAATATTATCAAGCCTTAAAAAGGAGATGCTACTATTTTTGGCAACATGTATTAACCTGGAGGACATTATGCTAAGTGAACTGAGCCAGACACAGAAAAAAGTACTGCATGATCTTACTTACATGTGGAATCTTAAAAAGAAAATGTCAAATATATAGGGACAGAATAAAATGGTGGTTACTGGAAGTGGTGGGGGGAATTGTGGCAGAAAATGGGAAGATATGGGTCAAAGCATACAAAGTGACAGGTAGGACAAATATTCTAGAAATGTACTAGAGGACTATAATTATAATATTGTATAATGAAAATTTGCAAAAAGAGTAGATTTTAGGTGCTATTACTGTATACGTATGAAAAAAGTAACCATGAAGATGATAAGTATGTTAATTTGCTGGAGTATAGTAACCACTTCACTATGTATAAATATATCAAAATATGTTGTACACCTTAACTATATATAATAGAAAAATAAGTAAATAAGAAAGGAGAGCAGGTGGAGTGGCATTTTTATATACAAGATCGCTAGGATGGAGGGCGTGACTTGTGTATGTAGACTAGTGGGTTTTCTAATATCAAATTTTATGCTTGTGGAAATCTATCCACCCAAGCTTAGGCAGAGCCAGACTTCCTCGAAAAACAGAGCAGGATATAAGTTCTCTGCAGAGCATCTGCTACCAAGAAAAAAATGGGCGTGGAGCGTGATCAGTTTACTCTTTCCAAACTTACCAGTAAGTCACTCCACCTCTCCTGTGGTGGCATGGATTTGTATTACGGCGCCACTGTTTACTAGTACCATGTACGAGTAAATGGTGCAGTCATGTGAGGAATGAATTGGCTACTCCGCGGAAGTGCCCAGCACAGGGCCTGGTGTGTAATGGCTCTTCATAACCCTTACCTTGTTGGCTACCTCATAGTTATTCTCCTTCATCTTGTCTTTCCTGCTCCAACCATAGACCAAGCCTCTTGTTTCCTATAAGATTGAGACTGGTAACAGGAGTCCGTGGAGCTTGTGAACTTGGATGGGAATTAATTATATATTTAATATCACTAATCCCTACTTGAAGTTTGGTGTTTCCTTCAGTTATAAATATAGGTATGAATATCAGTAGTGCTAGTGGTATCTGTGACTTAGTCATAGATGAGAATCACAGATATTTTCGTATGATTTTAGAGCAGCTGTAGACACCTTGAAATACCAACTATGTTCACCATTACTTTTTTTTTTTTTTTCGGCAATGGAGTCTCGCTCTGTTGCCCAGGCTGGAGTGCAGTGGTGTGATCTCGGCTCACTGCAAGCTCCGCCTCGTGGGTTCACGCCATTCTCCTGCCTCAGCCTCCCCAGGAGCTGGGACTACAGGCACTTGCCACCATGCCTGGCTAACTTTTTTTTGGTTTTAATTTTTAGTAGATACTGGGTTTCACCATGTTGGCCAGGATGGTCTCGATCTCCTGACCTCGTAATCCACCTGCCTCAGCCTCCCAAAGTGCTGAGATTACAGGCGTGAGCCACCACGCCCGGCCCACTATTACTTATTTTTATTTTTTGAGATGAAGTCTCTCTGTCACCAGACTGGAGTGCAGTGGTGCAATCTCGGCTCACTGCAACCTCCGCCTCCTGGGTTCAAGTGATTCTCCTGCCTCAGCCTCCCAAGTAGCTGGGACTACAGGCATGCACCACCATGCCCAGCTAATTTTTAGTAGAGACAGGGTTTCACCATGTTGGCCAGGATGGTCTCGATCTCTTGACCTCATGATCTGCCTGCCTCTCAAAGCGCTGGGATTGCAGGCATAAGCCACCATGCCTGACCCACTATTACTTATACTTATAGTAGATTGCATGTGATCGCTGCTGTCCTATCAACTGGTGTGATGGAGCTGCCAACTTGGGGGAATGCAGTCACCTCTTCCCACACTGGTGACCCAGACATTCACGTTGCTTTCCAGTATTCCCATTTGCGATTTGTTTTTGGTCATCACGAGGAAGGAGGGTACTCATTCTCATGCATGGTTTATTGTTCCCAGGTAAACTCAGCAAAAATGTTCTTTGCACTGGTATTTCTTTAAACAATAAAGTTTTACTTTAACTTGCTATATTTTAAATGCACGGTATTGACTTGTTTTTTTTATTTACATATATTTTTGAGGCGAGGTCTCGCTCTGTGGCCCAGGCTGGAGTGCCACGGTGCAATACAACTTGCCGCAGTCTTGACCTCCTGGGCTCAAGTGATCCTCCCACCTCAGCCTTTTGGGTAGCTGAGGCATTTTTGTATTTTTTGTAGAGACGGGGTTTTGCCATGTTGCCCAGGCTGGTCTTGAACTCCTGAGCTCAAGGAATCTGCTCGCCTCGGTCTCCCAAAGTGCTGGGATTACAGGCAAGGGCCACTGTTCCTGGCCTGACTTGTTATTTAATTCATTCATAAAGAAACACATATTAAAAACCATGAATTTCTTTTTATTACTCTGATAACTGCATTTTCCTTTCAATCTTATATATTTTATACATTTAAAAATATTATTCAAGATAGGCTGGTCGCGGTGGCTCACGCCTGTAATCCCAGCACTTTGGGAGGCCAAGGTGGGCGGATCACGAGGTCAGGAGATGGAGACCATCCTGGCTAACACGGTGAAAGCCCGTCTCTACTAAAAATACAAAAAAATTAGCCGGGCGTAGTGGCGGGCGCCTGTAGTCCCAGCTACTCAGGAGGCTGAGGCAGGAGAATGGTGTGAACCCGGGAGGCGGAGCTTGCAGTGAGCCGAGATCGCACCGCTGCGCTCCAGCCTGGGGGACAGAGCGAGACTCTGTCTCAGAAAAAAAAAAAAAAATTATTCAAGATAGTGTCCAAACTGTTCATCAAACTGCCAAATGGATCTCTAGTACAAAATGGCTAAAACTCTTCCCCAGGAGTGTGAGAATGTATTTCAGGAAAATAATTACATCCTAAAAAAAGCTGCTGCTTCTGATGTGTGGGGAAATCAACATTTAGGGAATTCAACTGTTTTTAGTAACTGCCCCCCCAAGCTTTTGTTTGTGGGATTACTATTTACAACTGTAATTGGGATACATTTTCAAAGAAAACTTGGCTCAAATTTAGAACTCAGACACTTAAGACACTTTTCCTCGAGAAAATCTAAATATTTATGCGTCTCCAACTCACTTTCAAAAACATTTTAAAGCTTAAGATGTTATTGAGAGTTCCCCACTGTTGATGATGGTGATTAAAAAGGCCATTAAAAATGGCTCCCAGGAAAAGAACAGTTGTCATGAAGTCAGGGCAGCCGGGAGGCAGAAGACCCACCGATTTGTTTCTTTGACACCGGCGGTTTAGTCACACAGTGATCGATTTCTGAGAACAGTGGAGATGTGCTGGAATTAGTGTGGAATTTCTACACTCTTTGGCTCTGACTGGGACATTCCGTCATTACAATGAAATGAGACTGTGCTTTGCTGTCTCGCATCCTCTGTGAAGACGTTATCCAGCATGAAAAGGAAGGCAATGGAAACCGAGAGCCAGCATACAGGAGCTGCTAACAGAATAACTGGTGGGCGAGCTGAGGTGAAATGGCTTGGACACAAACCAGTGCATGCAGTTCTAATGAGGCAGTAAGGCAGGCACGGAAGTGCGCATGATGTCTGCTAATTAACTTGGATGATGTTGGAGAGTGAGGTATCCTGAGGAAAAGCCAACAGCACTTAACTCACCAGTGTGGTTAATTATCAGAGAATGCTGTTCCTGTGTAGTTTCCTACCCAGCATTTTGAAAAGATATTTGGCTTTAAAAGTATTAAAAACATGAAGTGACTCTTCTTGCAGGCGATCAGCAGCTTGTCTTGGTGATGGAAAAAAATAATGGGACTTGGCCAGGCGCGGTGGCTCATGCCTGTAATCCCAGCAGTTTGGGAGGCCCAGGCGGGCGGATCACCTGAGGTCGGGAGTTCGAGACCAGCCTGACCAACACGGAGAAACCCCGTCTCTACTAAAAATACAAAATTAGCCGGGCGTGGTGGCGCATGCCTGTAATCCCAGCTACTCGGAGGCTGAGGCAGGAGAATCGCTTGAACTCAGGAGGCAGAGGTTGTGGTGAGCCGAGATCACACCATTGCACTCCAGCCTGGGCAACAAGAGTGAAACTCCATCTCAAAAAAAAAAAAAAAAAAAAACTGGTACTTTTCCTTAGGATAAGGTTAATGAATCAAGGTGATGAAGATGGCCTTTCTTAATTCAGTTGCAGCATAGAAGAAAATTAACTTTGTTTGGTGGATAATCATTGGAAGTGTGAAAGGATAAGTTGTTTTCAGAATACTTTTTAGAAATAGTTTTTAGTTTTCTGTATCACAAATGGGAAAACAGGAAAATTAGGAAAATTAAATAGATACATCATGTTATTAGAATGCATAAGCATTACAAATGTAACTATCCTGATAATGGTAGCAAATATATTGAAGATGGCTCATGCAGGCCTTCCTTGCTTCCCAGTATAATCTGGAGTGGAAGATAATCAGCCTGGCAGGATGGAAGAGAGAGGGACAAGACGGCGACCAGTCTCCGACCATAAAGAGCAGCATGAAAAGTGGCTTTAAATCAACAGATTTGTGTAAAGTGCAAATGAACTGTTGTACCTGAGCTGTATCACAGTGAACTAATTTAACAAGGAGCAGTTGCAATGTGTTCCATTTTAGCTATTCTGAGGACAATAAAATGACAATATACACAGGCAGATTAAGGATGTCTCTTTCAAGATTTGGGGCCTGGCTGATTTACTCATAAATCAAATGACAATATGATTTATTGTTCAACTGAACAAATTTGAGAGTGAAAGGCAACATAGTAGCAGCTACTCCTGAACAATGGGCATAAAGCAGCTTGCCTCGGGCAAACTGAGTAGTGTGGCTCCCATCACTTCTCATGCTATAGTTCCACAATTATGTGTCTCTTTTTCACATGTATTATGCCTCTCTTTACAGTATGATTTCCACGGGAATGTGAGATTTACACATTGTAGATGCAGAATTATATTATTGCACTTATTAATAAAATAACACAAGTAGATAGGACATTCGGTCAAATAATTACTGTTTACCATCAGTATAGTTACACATGTGATAGTTGATCTACAAAATACTTTCCAAAGGATTATTTCATTTAACTCTCAAAATAGCTGTTATCTGGCTTCTTCAAAAAATTCTGAATGATGTGGCCAGCCAGGTGCGGTGGCTCACACCTGTAATCCCACCACTTTGGGAGGCCGAGGTGGGTGGATCATGTGAGTCCAGGGGTTTGAGGCCAGCCTGGGCAACATGGCAAAGCCTTGTCTTTAGAAGAAAATACAATAAATTAGCCTAGCCTGCTGGCGGGTGCTGTAGTCCCAGCTACTCAGGAGGCTGAGGTGGGAGGATCACGTGAGCCTTGGTGGTTGAGGCTTCAGTGAGCTCTGATTGCGCCACTGTACTCCCAGCCTGAGTGACAGAGTGAGACCTTGTGGCAAAAACAAAACAAAAATGATGTATCAAATAAACAAATAAATAAGTTTTATGTGGATATACTAATGCAATGATACAGCTATAGTCATCATATAAATATGTAATTCATTAAACAAATAATGATATTTCATAAAATGAAATACTATAGAACAATGAAAACAATTTACACATAGAGTGTAACAATTTGGATGAAAGAAAAAAGATATATTTGCTTATAGATGTGCAGAAAATTTCTGGAATAACAACGCTAAGTGGCTGCCTCTAGAACCTGTAACTGAGGCCTGAGGACAGGGAATTAAATCGTTCTGTATGCCGTATGATTGTTGCGTGGTAGGTGATTACTTCGCACAATGATGACATTTGAAAAATAGCATCATTATCAATATATTTAGTACGTACATGCCCATAATAGAGCAGTTCATAAAACACTATCTACGCATTCACATGTATAATAATACTAATAGTTTAAAAAGTTTCCAGTGTGGGTATGTATCCTAAAATGCCTAGAAAGATAAGTAATAATAAGTAGTGAGATTCCTGATCTTACTGGTTTTAGCTTTTTATGTTAACTTTCTACTTTTTCATTTTGATTGAATGTGTTATAATAAAACATTTATATTTTATAATCAGAACGCAAGCAGCAATGCCATTTCCATCTTAAGGAAGTGTAATGAGGGAACCAGCAATGCTGGTTTCAGTGTCTCAGTTTGGCTGGAAAGGATTTAATCCTGATGCTGCAACATTAACTTTCTGAGCATATGCTCTGTCCCCGGGGAAGATGACAGTCAAGGGAATCTTGAACTTCTTGGAAAATGAGAAAATTAAGGGCTTCTTTTAAAAGGTAAGTGATTTTACTTTTGAGCAATTTGGCTTGGCTTTGTTTTAGGAGAAAACTGGAATCTTACAATGTAGCCCTCTGAAGGGTGACTTGCACAAAGCCGGGGTCACTGGGGCACCCCCTCCCTGTATTGTGACAGTGTGGGGCTGGTCTCCAACTTCCCTAGCCCTGCTTTCCAGGTGCAAGGTGGAAATGCACTTCCCATCTCCTTTGAAGTTAGACCAGGCCACACGATTTGCTCTAGACAAAGAGTTGTGAGCACCAGTGACAAGTGTCATCCAGGTGAGAGCTTTAAGGGCCAGCACACAATTCCTTGCTCCCTTCCCTCTGGTGTGGGATCATGGAAGCCCAGGTGAAGGTGAGCCTCTGTCAGCCTCGGCCTTGATGAGGAGGGCAGGCTTCAGCCGTGTGCAGGCCTTAGCATGAGCGAGAAATGAACTTTTGTTGGGTGAAGCCACTGAGATTTTGGAGTATTTATTATCACTGCAGCGTTTCCTATCTGATCATGACTATATAATTTGTGAAGCCCAGTGCAAAACAAAGACACAGAGCCCCTTCTTCAAAAATGATTTAGCATTTCAAGATGTTAGCAGTAGAGCCTCAAACTCTGGGGGGCCCTGTGAGTATGGGGCCCTGTGAGTATGGGGCCCTGTGTGACTGTACAGGTCACACACTCCAGGCTGGCCCTATTTTCCTATTCCACCATCACAACAATCCTGGAAAAGAATCTTAATTCTCTTATTTCATATATGAGAAAATTGAGAGCTTAAACAGCTTGCTTAAAATAGCAGACTCACAAAATGCCAGAAGCGAGAGTTTGATTCCATTGGTATTAATAACACTGCGACGATGGGTCTTTTGTGCATTCCTGGTTCCGGGCTTTGGGGCACAAGGAGCCAAGTACACTATTACAGGAAGCAGACGAGACTCAGGAAATACCGTCTCCTTTGTAGGAAATCACCTAACCGGAACCTTCAATGGAAGGTAAGAAAGAGTTAACGTCTAACCCATTACATGCTAAGTGAATGTTTTCTCTTGCCAGAAAGTATAATTAGCAATTTCAGGCCTTATCTGAAATACCTGCCTCAGCACATGCTGAAAGTATCAATAAAGAAAAGCAGGCACCGCTTTTAATTTCATTGCTATAACTAATTAGCATTAGAGAAACCATTTTCATAAGCAGTGTGCTAACAACTCATTGGTAACTGGAAAGGAAAGCTGATGGTGCAGCTTTCTCCATGGTAACCAGGCAAGGAGAAAAGCGCTTCACAGCCACGAAGAGGGGGTTCCTGAGGGAAGCACGAGACGCGGGCTCCAAGCAGCAGCGCGTGGAAGTGGGCAGGCACTGCCCCCTGACTTCAGATGCCACAAAGAACATTGGCATATTCCAGTCAAGGGCAGTGTTTTGAACTGAAAATATTACATGCCACCATAGAACTGTTTTCTATATATTCCTTAAAAGCTATTCAAACCGTATCAAGATTTTTTTTAGAAAGGGCTCTACCAATTAAAATCACGTTGGTTTTTCCTAAAGAATTCCTATCAACTCTCCCACCCAACATATCCTACCTCTGTACCCAGTACAGGGGGCAGAAGGCATCAGATAAAGTAATAAAAAGAACCTTTGGCTGGGCGCGGTGGCTCACTCCTGTAATCCCAGCACTTTGGGAGGCAGAGGCAGGCGGATGATGAGGTCAAGAGATCGAGACCATCCTGGCCAACATGGTGAAACCCCATCTCTACTAAAAATACAAAAAATTAGCTGGGCGTGGTGGCGTGTGCCTGTAGTCCCAGCTACTCCGGAGGCTGAGGCAGGAGGATTGTTTGAACCTGGGAGGCGGAGGTTGCAGTGAGCTGAGGTCGCACCACTGCACTCCAACCTGGCGACAGAGCAAGAATCCATCTCAAAAAACAAAAAAACAAAACAAACAAACAAAAAAACAAAAGCAAACAAGGAAAAAAAGAACCTTTGCCGCACAAAGAGGGTAGGTAGTGAATCTGGTAATTTTAAAAGGCAGCTGTCGTTAAATCCTGAGTTTCAAGATGAAATCCTATCACTCTGTTTGAGCACTTTATTATTGTTCTTACTGATTGTGCCCTAGAACACATTAGTAAATTGGCACAATTCCTCTGTCATTTTCTTCTCTTCATATAAACTTAGTTTGGGCAATTTTTCAAAGAAGGAAGGAAGAAAGGAAGTAAAGAAGGAAGGAAGGGAGGGAGGGGCGGAGCCAAAAGAAACAAGGATTGAGTTTGTTGGAGTCACTTTAGAACATCAGTGCCACACTGGTCCATAAATATGTTCATTTTGCGGGGGGTGGGGGAGACTGCAACAACATCATACTGTATCAATGATGAATTCAGCAGTCACTTACAATGAAAAATGTAGGTGGCTTTCAAAGAAACAATCTCAAGTAAAATTGTTAACAAAACTTATCCATTTTTGAACACTGTATATTCAAATAGATAACATAAAAACAAGAATAATTTAAAGCATGTTACTCAACTAGATTTCACAACAAATGATACATTTAAAGTTTTATGGCTCCAATATCAATGCTTTAGGAACTGTGTGGCAAACATTTACTAACCAGGTTCTCATCACCTATTGACTGTGTGAAGAATATTTGTCAGCAGGCCAGCGTGCAGTGTTAGGTTCTGTTAGGATCAAAACAATCTCCCTCAGGAAGCTTATATAAAAAGTTGTCCTTGTCCCTACTCTTAGGTCAAGAAAACATTGTCATCAATATGAATACAAAGAGATGCATGAAATAACATGACTAAGTTCTTTAAGGGAGAAAGCCGCCATAGATTGGCTAGTTAGTTTGAGAATTGGCTTTTAAATACGCACTTTCTCTACATAATTTGGAATGTTTTAGAAAACAAAATGGGAACAAAGTACAATGCACATTAGCTGGGCAGGGAAGCATGAAGAATGCTTTCTATGTTACGGCTAATTCCCTGCAAGCTAGCCTGACTTTCAGAGCATTCAACTGAGTATGTGGCTGTTCTCCACCATGAGGCCAGCACGTGGTTAATGACCCCAATTCTGGCATTGTTTCTGGGTCTTGTTTTTTTCTGCACAAAGGTTAATTGAATTTTTACAAGGGTTTCCCAGAGGACTTGCACAACTTTTTGGTATTAAAACAAAAGGCCATCTTATAATAGACTTACAATATGACTTTCAAAAGCACTTTAAGTATTTTAGCTTAGACTTTAGTAACTGTGGCATATTTAACGTTTCATAGCTTTTTGAGAATTTCCACAGACATTCTCAGCATCTTCACTAAATTTAATCACAAAGTCTGGCAGTACAGAATTCTTCCTTCTCCCTCGGCTTCTTTTTAAGTTTGAGAGTGAATTTGGTTTTGTAAAAGTATGCTAGGGAGAAGATGCAAGGGACTTCTCAGCAATTACTCTCTATGTGTTCTGCGGATAAATGTTCTTTCCGGCTCGTGACAACTAACAATTGTGTTTCAAAAAAAAAAAAAAACATGCATTGTTAATGAGACTTCGCCAGAGATGCTTAGAGTTAGGTGAAATAGAGATAACTATTTTCATAGCTATGCATTAATTGACTGAATTGGCTTTGTATTTCAGGCCAACTCCAAAGCACTGGTTAATAGTTATAAAAATGTTTCACAGTGCTCCATGTCGGCTTCCCCCTGAAAATCCATGATAAAGATTGAGCATGGTTGAAAGGCTTGTCATGCGTAAGTGCTAATTAGCCCCAGGATGCTTGCCTTCATGAACTTTCAGGCCTCAGCTATAAGGTCAGGAAAGGCGTCATAGCTCATAGAATATGGACTTGCATTAATTCCTGGCATATAAACTCATGGATCCTCCACAGAATTCACTAAACTTCAATAAGCTACAATTCAATCCTTACCTCACATGTCACATCCCTAAAGGTGACATCTACATTAATGCCCCTCATCCCCAATAGAGAGCACATTAGTAGCTCGAATAGGCTATTACTCACTGTGACCTCTTTTACTTATTTCTTAAGGCATGGGAGTGGCATAGTAAGATCCTGGCAGGAGCACTGTTCACAATAGCAAAGACTTGGAATCAACCCAGATGCCCATCAGTGATAGACTGGATAAAGAAAATGTGGTCCATATATACCATGGAATACTATGCAACCATAAAAAGGAACAAGACCATATCCTTTGCAGGGACATGGATGAAGCTGGAAACCGTTATCCTCAGCAAACTAATGCAGGAACAGAAAACCAAACACTGCCTGTTCTCACTTATAAGTGGGAGCTGAATGATGAGCACACATGGACACAGGGGGGAACAACACACACTGGGGCCTGTTGGGGGGTTGCGGGGAAGGAGAGCATCAGGAAGAATACCTGATGGATGCTGGGCTTAATACCTAGGTGATGGGTTGATCTGTGCAGCCAACCACCATGGCACACGTTTACCTATGTAACAAACCTGCACATCCTGCACATGTACCCCTGAACTTAAAATGAAAAGTTGAAGGAAATTTAAAAAAAGACCCTGCCTGGCAGGGTTTCAGCTTAAAGAAAATTTCTGGGTTTTGCACATGGCCATTTTCTGAACGCCTATAACTGGCTTTTGAACCAAAGTCCTCTTGGAATGCTGAGACGCACTGGAAACCTCTAGATGGGCCATCCAGCCTGAAGAAAGCCTTTCTTGTTGCTGCTATTTGTATCATTATTTCCTTTACTAACAATAACTAAGATGCACTGGGTATGTTACGTGTTAGGGAGCGTCCCAAGTGCTTAGTAAGCATCGATTAGTTTCATTTTTACAACCATCTTTGCCCCGTGAAATAGGACATGGGATTCACTCTTTTTAAAGATGAGACAGTTGACGCTTGGGAAGCTTAGGAAGGTTTCCCAAAGCAAGCTGTGGGTACGGACGGCATCAGAACTAAACACAGGGAGTCTGACTCAGGGTGTTCGATCTCAGCACTACTGACGTTTGAGACCAGGCCATTCTCATGGGCCCGTTGTGGGCACTGCGTGGTGTTTGGCGCCATCCCTGCCTCTACCCACTAGATGCTAGAAGCATCCCCCTGTTGTGACGACCAAAACTATCTCCAGACATGACCAAATATCCCCTGGGGACAAAATCGCTGGCAACTGAGCACCACTGCTCTGACTCAAAGGTGTCTGCTCCTAACCACCTGCCTCTCAAAGGTGTCTGATCCTAACCACCTGCCTTTGCTGCCGCCGGCTTCCCCCTGCTTCTTTGAGGCAAAAATCAGGTCGGACTAGCATCAGTGGCAAAGGAACCAGTCAGACCAGCTCATGTGACAGCTTTGACAGACCAAGCATTTTGGTCACATATTAGCTTTTGAGAATCAATATGCATAGGCTGGAATGACACTTTCAGTAAATCAACATTCAGGCTATAACAAACCTATTAATATTCTGGGGAATTCATTGTGTACCAAGCCAGTCATTCAGATGACTATATGCCTTAGGTCTTTTTATGAAATAAATTAGATTTCATTTGGTAGGCTAGGCAGAGTACGCAGAGAGTGCCTTGCATTTCCTGGTTATACTAGTGTGTGGTGTGATAAAAAACTGAACAGGCATCTCCATCAAATGATTCCTGTAATGTCCCCATTGGCTCTTTTGAAATAAAACCCGTGTCCTGTTTCCCTCTTCCTAATTCACCTTGCTATTGCCTGTGTTCTATAATGGACAATGTGAACACTCAGACAGGGCTGATTTTCTAATCAATGGTAACAATTGGAGTTAGAAATGAAAATATTATCATAGTAAACTATATTTATTTTAAAGTCCATAGGCTAGTTTTCATCCCCTCCCAAACCACTCTAATTTATATAGGAGGGGGTCAAACTTTAGAGGAATACGAAGATGTTTCTAAAATTTAGATGCAATATGTATAAGAGAGAAGCTTCTACTTGTGATGAATTAGTTAGAAATCAACATTTTTTTGGACAGATTCACTTGAGAGAATGAAGAAAATTCAAGTAGAGAGAGGTATCCTGAGAAAAACAGAATATTTTAGACTGAACTGGAATGATCTGGAGATTTAGAACAATAATATATAAGGCTTTAGATATTATATATATTGCTTTATATTGAAATTTCACGGAATTATTTTAGCTCTTAAAGTATAGGAAAATCAGTTAAAGATGGAAACACTGATGAATCTAATGAGAATTTTAAACATATAAGTTTATTTATCTTAAACTGTAAGATTCTATTAGGCTTTAAGACTATAATTTTATGGACTGTGAGAGTTCTAAGGTCCCTTAAGATTATGTAGAAGAGATGTTTACTTTTTAGCAAAGAAAATATGATCCAGAAACCCATTTTTTAGAAATAAACTATTTATTTTTAATAAATTAAGCTTATTTTTAGTGAACACAAACTTTTGAAATTTAGTTTTGTGAAAGACACATGTAATCATGTATTATTTTGTTCTTTCTATATTTCATTACATTGCCTAGATCAAGCAAACACTGATATACCCAGATAAGTGTGGCAAACAGTTATGTGTTTTTTTTTAAACACCTCATTTTACAATTTTGTAATGCACTTTATTAAACAGAAACTTTAGCTCAAGGCTGCACAAAATAATGAATTTTCAGTTTCTGCTAAGAGTATGTATATGTTGTTTTTGTTTGTAAATAGTCTATGATATATTTTAAAATGAAATTTGAAGTCAGATTTCATGCATAGAACCATAAGGATTTTAGGAACGTGTTCTGACAAGCAGTGGTGTGAATACAGCTTCTCACATAAGAGGTGAGTTAACAGAGGCTCGGAGCAGATAAGTCACTGGTGCTGAGCCACAGGCTGGCAGAGCAAGGATCAGAACGTAGGTCCTCTGCCTTTTAAGCCTGTGCTCTTTTTGGTTCACACTGCCTCTATTATTAAATTACTTAATTTATCAGAGCAAAAAGCAAAACCTTAGGGATGCTATTAGCAATTTACTATTTCCAGTTCTTTTGGGAATCTGTTAATTGCCCTTTCATAAATGCTGCTCATTATGATTAAGACTTTGATTAAATGTGAAAGTCTAGGATTTATATGTTACAGACATATTTAATATTAATTTAAAGCACCAGAGCAGAATGAATTGTGCATTCCAATTTTTTAGCTCTAGCATACACTCTTTAATCAAGGATTTTTCAAGAACTTGCTTTGTGCTAGCAGGACCTGATTTTTCCCCTCAGGAAGCTCACAGTTTAATTAAGGAGAGCTCATATTAGTAACAATACACATCAGTGTCTGAGTAAGAGTTTAGGGGAGGTGTAGCTCGTCTTCATGGAGGTTAGGGGCAAGTGAGTTTAGTGAATAGGTGCCACGGAGTGAGACGGGGAAAGACGGGTGTCCTGGTTGAGAGGCGATGAGGTAAGAATGACTAATGCTTATGAACCATTGCCTGATAAACACTGTGCCCAGGACTGTATATGGATCATGTTTAATCCAAAAGCAATTCTGAGTGAAGTCCTATCCCTCAACCCTTTTTACAGGAGAAGACATTGAGGCATAGACCCATGAAGTGGGCTTGCTCAGTAACAACTGCTCAGTGAAGGGGCTGGGACTCCCAGCACTTGCCAGGTTCAGATCACACTACTGTCTCCTTCCTATACTGCCCCTTCGCCCATCTGTGTGAGCCAAGGCAAGGAAGACAGTCTGGGGCCTGTGGGATGGCAAAGGAATTTTCTAGAACTAAGAGTGTGTGTTGGGAAGGTAATGAGATGGGTTTGGAAAGGTTAGTTTGGGTAAGGCTTGAAAAGCCAGAAAAAGGATTTTAGCCTATGTTCTAAGCCTTCACCATTTTGTAGACCATCTTATTCACATTTTGATGGTCGCTTAGGTAAAATAAGATCTATTTTAGCCTTGCAAACAACTACAAGGAGAAATTAGTTGAATAATATTAAATATTGACTACTGATATGATAACATGTGTATTCATGTAGGAGGTAGGGGTTGTGCCTTCTTTTCCATTCATTCAGAAAAAGCGCCTATGGAGGCTCACGATAGAGAGGCACCATGCTCATTGCTTTGGGCATACCCTGCCTCCAGCATGAAGTCTGGCACTAGGAATTTCCCATTAATGTTCAGTGAATGAATGAATGGAATTTCCTGCCCTGCTCCTTGCCTCCCTCCCTTCCCACCTCCCTCTACCTTCCTTCCTCTTTTTCTTCCCTCCCGTCATTAAACACATATTTACTGAATACCTACAAAACTTCTATGACTAAAACCAATGAGATTCTCCCACGAAATGGGGTGGAGAGAGGGGAAAGGCAGAAAATAAGCAAGGCAATTGAATAATGTCATTCCAGTTAGTGATAAGTGATGAAGAAAGCAGGGCTGGCTTACAGGGTAAGATCGTGCAGTGGTTGGGGAAGGCATGGTCTAAGCAGGCCTCTCCTGGGAGGGGACACCTGTTCAGAGGGCTAAATGAATGGAGGCAGCCATGCAAAAAGCTGAAGGAAGGTCCTCCAGGAAGGGAGAGTCAAGGCCCTAGGAAGAGGACAAGTCTGGTTCATTTAGAGAACACCATGAAGGGCCAGAGTACTGGAGCATTGTCAACAAGGGGAAAGTGATGGGGCCGAGGACAGAAGGCCAGGTCACATAGGTCTTTGTAGTGTGAGAAGAACTCCAAATTTTATTCTCCGGAGTGGAGCTGCTTAAACTGTTAGTATAAATTATAATGGAATTTAAGTAATGTTCACAGAGGAGCAGAGAAGATAACAGAGACCGAGAAGGACATTTGAATTTATTATATTTTAATTAATTTTTTTAGAGATAGGGTCTTCCTCTGCCACGTAGGCTGAAGTGTGGTGGTGCCATCATAGCTCACTGCATGAATTCCTGGGCTCAAGTGATCTTCCTGCCTCAGCCTCCTGAGTAGGTGGGACTACAGGCATGCACCACCACACCTGGCTAATTTTAAAATTTTTTTGTAGAGGTGGGGTCTCACTATGTTGCCCAGGCTGGTCTTGAACTCGGCCTCAAGTGATCCTCCCACCTTGGCCTCCTGAAGTGTTGGGATTACAGGCATAAGCCACCACACCTGGCCTAACAAGGAATTTTTGACAGTGAATCTTGACTACTAAGAGACTAGGGGACCATGAAAGAAAACAGTACATTAACCAGGAAAAGGATGGCTGACACATTGAATGATGAAGAGGAATTAAGGCAATGGAAAATAGAACACAGACCCTTGGAGATGAAGAGGTCACGATTTACCATTGGCTGATAACCCACTGTGATGACATTTCTCAGGAACGAGGCGACTAGAAGAAAAACATGAAAGAAAAGGGGGCTAAGAGCTTTCAGAATTCTCACAACACTGTTTAAAAAGAGTCTCAAAAATCAAAACCAGTTTTGGCACACTGAGTTCTAAGACATAATTCACTCTCCTTCTTCCTATCCCTCCCTTCCTTCCTTTTCTTAATAGAAATTGTTTTATTTATACATTTTGTATTTTAGTTGCCTTGTCAGTTAAGTGATTACATTCATACTGGGAAAAAAAAAACATGGGCAATATAATCATAAAAATACAAATTTCTGGCCGGGCACAGTGGCTCATGCCTGCAACCCCAGCACTTTGGGAGGCCGAGGTGGGTGGATCACCTGAGTTCAGGAGTTCAAGACCAGTCTGGCCAACATGGTGAAACCCTGTCTCTACTAAAAATACAAAAATTAGCCAGGCATGGTAGCACACACCTGCAGTCCCAGCTACTCGGGAGGCGAGGCGGGAGAATCACTTGAACTCCGGAGGGCAGAGGTTGCAGTGAGCCAAGATGGCGCCACTTCACTCCAGCCTGGGCGAAAGAGCAAAACTCCATCTCAAAAACAACAACAACAAACCCAAAACAAAAACAAATTTCTATATTGAAAAGTGATGTATGTAATAATTTTTTTTTTGCTATACTTGGAACTTTTTTTTTTTAACCTACTAGGGATCTAATACATGAATTATTTATGCAGGAATTCCTAGATTGGCATTACTACTACATTTATGGTATATTTCTTCCTTGAATTGTTGAGACCTGATTTATTAGGTGAAGGATGACATTGTTTTCAAGGGAAAGGAATGCTGTTAAAAACCAAGCTGTTACACAAAGGCTTTCCTCCAGGCTCTGCAGGAACTCCCCAGTTCTTGGCTTGTTGCTGATTATGCTAACACCAACTTCTGGATTCATTTGAGTTCCGATGACTCCTGCCATACTGCTCCCAATTACTTTAAGCTGGGCATCCAATTCCCACAGTAACTCCTGGGTTCTCCTTGCCCATCTGTTCCTGCAGTGGCATCAAGCCCCGTAAAGAAGGTAGCTGTTAGGATATTCCAACTTAATGTCTTACCAGGAGGACCTAGACCAGCAATTACAATACAATGACGTAAGCATTTTCCTCCTCTAGTCAAGTTGAAGAAGAAAAGAGGAGCTGACAAACATAAGGCCAAGGAGTATCCCTGGTCTCAAAGGCTTTGAACTCTTACCCAGGTGTGGAGAGCCTTCTTTGGCATGCTCGCTCCCAGCACAAAAGTGCCATGTTGGTGGTCTGTCCCTCTAATCTACGTAAATCTCTCTACTTTTCTTTCTTGCTTGCTTGCTTTCTCTCTCTCTCTCCCTCCCTCTCTCTCTCTCTTTCTTTCTTTCCTTTTTTTTTTTTTTTTTTTTTTGAGACAGAGTCTCACTCTGTTGCCCAGGCTGGAGTGCAGTGGCACGATCTCGATCTCAGCTCACTGCAACCTCTGCCTCCTGGGTTCAAGCGATTCTCCTGTCTCAGCCTCCCAAGTAGCTGAGCTTACAGGCAGGCACCACCACGCTCAGCTAATTTTTGTATTTTTAGTAGAGATGGGGTTTCTTCATCTTGGCCAGGCTGGTCTCCTGACCTCAGGTGATCCTCCCACCTTGGCATCCCAAAGTGCTGGGATTACAGGTGTGAGCCACTGTGCATGGCCAGATCTCTCTGCTTTTCATAGATACAGAGAGGGTTTGGCTGTGTGTCCCCACCAAATCTCATGTAAAATTGTAATCCCCAGTGTTGACTGGATCGTGGGGGTGGGGTTCTCATGCTTGTGTGAGCACCATCCCATCGGTGCTGTTCTCGTGATCATGAGTGAGTTATCGTGAGATCTGGTTGTTTAAAAGTGTGGTATCTCTCCTCCCTCTCTCTCTTCCCCCTGCTCCTGCCATATGAGATGCCTGCTCCCCTTTCGCCTTCTGCTGTGATTGAAAGTTTCCTGTGGCCTCTCCAGAAGCCAAGCAGGTGCCAGCATCATGCTTCCTATCGAGCCTGTGAAACCATGAGCCAATTAAACATCTTTTCTTTATAAATCACCCAGTCTCCAGTATTTCTTTATAGCAGTGCGAGGACGAACTATTACAGATACCATTGCCTGTGTTCAGATTTCTTTAGAGTCGAGCACTTTCAGTTATATATCAGATGACTTCAAGATCTTTTGAAATGATTTGGTTCTCTCAGAAAACTTTGTATGGACAGTTAGGTAGGTGGCTGGGCTGATGCGCAGGGTGATGCCTGAAGGAAGAAGGATCGTACTCATTCATTTCCCCAAGGCTTTCTCGATTGCTCTGTGAACCACACAGGGAGCGTGAGAGGGCGTTGATGGGGTTTGTTTCAGGATGCTCTACTGCACCTGGCTGAACATTGTTGGTTGGGTTGTTCTTGTTAGTCCAAAGGGAGAGGGAGTCTAAGAGTATAATGTGAGTTGGAATCTTGGAGAAATAACTTACAAAGCTTGTGATTTGGGCAAATCCACTCTCTGCACCTTTCAGTGCTGGCGTATTAGGTAAAGACACACATTTCAGAGTGGCGTGTAGAGAAGTTCAAACCCCAGCCATTTCATTTGCTCCTGGAACTTTGTACGGGAAAGTGACTTAACTTCCTTTTTTTTTTTTTTGAGATGAAGTCTTTCTCTGTCACCCGGGCTGGAGTGCAATGGCGCGATCTCGGCTCACTGGAACCTCTGCCTCCCAGGTTCAAGCAATTCTCCTGCCTCAGCCTCCTGAGTAGCTGGGATTACAGGTGCCTGCCACCATGCCCGACTAATTTTTGTATTTTTTAGTTGAGATGGGGTTTCACCATGTTGGCCAGGCTGGTCTCGAACTCCTGACCTCAGGTGATCCACCCATCTCAGCCTCCCAAAATGCTGGGATTACAGGCGTGAGCCACCGTGCCCAGCCTATGACTGAACTTCTTTAACCTTGTTTTTTATCCTTTCTAAGACAAGGGTCAAAACATTACCTTCCTCATAGGATTGTTGGGAGAATTAAGTAAGGTAAAACTCATAAGACATGTAAGAACTGCCATCAAGTAAATGCTCAGTACATGTTAGCTGTCATCCATCTCGTTGTTGAGAACCAAATTAAATATCACTCTATAAGTGAAAGCACGTTGTTAAGACCTAAATCAATGTTAATTATTATAATGATGAGGTTGAGTATTGTATTGCTTCATCCTTGATGCTACTCTCCTCAGTAACTTTGCCAACGATTTAAAGATGTAGAAGCTATTCTTGTCAGAGGGATGGCACAGGCCCGGGGTGGGTCTCCTGGTAGGACAAGACCAAGATTATGGCCTTCCGGTGACAGTTGAAATTGATAAGGGGTAAAAGTAAAAGTTTCTTTTATGTTCAAAAATGAGGTGCATTATGAACTCCTGGGAGGAGACCCAGCTTGGAAGCAGTCAACGTGGAAAGTTCCTGGGGGTTTTAGTTGATGGTCAGCTAATGCTGTTTTGGGCTGAAGACCAGAACTGCTAAATTCCGTCTCTAATCATAAGACAGTTGAAATTTTGTACTTTGTTCTAGACACCACATATTAATTAGGAGGGCCTTATTATATTAGGTAGAAAGAACCTTGGCAAGTCAGTGTTTTGAAAATACGGTGGGTGAAGGACCTTTAAATGTTTGAAGTTGCCATCTAAAACAAGGATTATACATGCTTCTTGCTAGCATGGAAAGTGAAACTGTGACAGAGAAGTGGGTACTGGTGAGAGAAAGAATATAATTTCACAAAAGAAAAAACTCAGTAGTAATCTCTGCAGCCAAAATGGCATGCATTGATGAACGTGCTGTTCCCAGTGGATTTGAGTAGAGGCTGGTGATTGTGGGAAGATTCTCACACCGGGTGTCATGTTAGACCAGCTGACCTCTAAGGGCCCTATCATGTTTTATGATTTTATAATATAGCAGGCTGTACAGACCATTTTTAATATAGTCTTAATTTTTATAAAAATGTATTCATGCATATATACATAGTTATAAAACATAACCGTTAAATTCTAGTTAAATGCCACCAAAGATAAAAATAATAAAGTAGCTTCAAATTGTACTTATTGCAAGGTGACCTATCTGAAATGTCTTCTTGGTCATATTATAAGAGGACTTAAGATGCCAAAGGGGAGGATCATAGCCTATTCATATTTCCATCTCCCACAGAGTGTCTGGCACACATGTAATAATTAAAGTAGACAATCTTTATTGAATGTTCTCTTGTTTAAAGAAGTATTTTAAGCCCATTATATTTAATAATTCACTTAACCATCAAAACTGCTCAATAATTTTGACACTATCATTATTCCATTTGACCCATGAGGACACTGGCACTCACTGGAGTTTAAATGACTTGGCCAACATCACACATCTAATAAGTGCCAGGGCTGAGATTTGAACTCAGAAAGTCTGGTTCCAGAGCTTGTGTTCTTTACCATCACACTCTACTGCCTCTCCTAATGGAAGGTACTCGGTCAGTGTTTATCCAGTTGATGAACTGATGGATAGATGGACGAACGGAAGGACTAACGGGGGCTGCAGCACAGAGTCGCCTGAATATGTGGCAATGAACAAAGAAGGGCACAGATTACACGAAGAGCAGATGCAGAAAGGGCCGACGAGGGAGGGACGCTGGTAACACCTCAGTCACTGCTCTTCTTTGAGTTGATTCCGCATAGAGCATCTTAGGGTGAAACAGAACGACGTGCATTAGCACAGAGAAGCAAAAGCTCCTTCTCTTGAGTTCCTCCTCTTCCTTTGCAGAGGAGATGTTTTCTGTCAGAATGATTAGTTAGAAGTGAACAGTGAAGTCCCTCAATTAGCATTCCTTCAAAATGCCATCTGTAAGTGACTAAAGAAGTGACAGCCAGAAGGCAGAACACAGGGCTATCTCCGCACAGACAAGACAAGAGCCGGGGAGGCAGGGCCGCTCGATCAGCCGTTTCCAGCAATGTTAACGGGTCCACCCACTAAACTAAACAAATGCTTTCTTCCTACCATGGAGACAGAAACTGAAAAATAATTTTTGACAGCACTGTATGATTTAGTGGGTGCTTGCAGACACAGCCTATACTTAGTTTTATACCATATTTAATAGAACATTTCAAACTTTCATAATCATTTGGCAGCTTTTAAAAAATAAAAAATAAATAAATAAATAGCAAACGCCCCTCTGGGTTACTCAGTGCGATGAAAATACCGTATCATCAGGACTTTGTGATGTCTTGGCAACTCTTACCCCAACTCTATCCAACACCTGCTCTCCAGGTAGGTCAAGGTCAATATACTTGACTACTTCAAAGCCTCAACAAAAATGTTCTCCATCACCATGTTATCAGGTGTCCACGTCAGCTGAGAAGCCTGACTGGTCCTTTTCATGCCTGTGGAACAAGGGACTGAATCTTAAGGAGAGTGGAGACCTTGTGTTACTTACATTCTGCATTCAAGAAACTATTTCTATGAAGTTTCATGATCAATGATGCTTTTTCCTTCAAAACTATCCAAAGATTTCAAATCTGTTTGTACGAGGAGGCACTGGATTGAACTGAATTTCTAGTTTCTTCATCGACTGGTTCCTTCATTCAGTAACAAAACTGGACATTTTAATGTGCTGACACTGTGTGAGAGCTTTACACACATTAACTGATTTAATCAGTATGAAAACGGTCTGCAATAAGCACATGTATTCCCATCTTATGGGCAAAGAAGTGGGCTGGAGAGGTTTCAGGAACATGCTGCAGCTGGCTGAGATGCATCTGATGAACTCTGTGCTTCCAGTGAACTTGTAAGATCCAAGTCTCCAGGCGAACATCAAGTTCTTCTAGGATTCGTCCCCAGCCTTTCCCCAGTCTTCTAGGACTCCTCCCCCTTGCTCCACCTTGAACTCTGTTGTTGACACCTCTCTTGCCCTCTACACTGTTAAACAATTCTAGAGTGGTGCTATACATTGGAAATAAAATGCGAGCCACACATATAAATTGTATTTTAATATCCACTTTAGGAAGGCAAAAAGAAGCAGGTGAAAGTGATTTTGATAATATATTTTATTTACCACAATATATCAAAAAATTTATTTCATCCTGTAATCAGCATAAAAATTACTAAGATATCTTATATTCTTCTATGGTATTAAGTCTTTGAAATCTGGTTTGTATTTTACATTTGCAACACACCTCCCTTTGGACTACCCACATTTTGAGTGCTCCAAGGACGCTGGCTAGTGGCTACTGCATTGCCCGGCATATCCTAGGGGAGGGAAGGAATCCTTAGTTGTTAACGTGTCAGACAACATGCTATGGCTCATAGTTGTCCTCCTGATGTGTATCTTCTCCTCCCGTCTGCAGTATAAGAAGCCTTCACTGGGCACGTGTCTGCCAGGTACAGACTACATTTCCTGGCCTCTCCTGCACTCAGGGTCCCATGTGACTGGATCTGGTGCCTGAGATGTAAATGAAAGTGAAGCGTGCCATTTCTGGGTTACGCCCTTAAAGAAGGCATGTTCCCACCCCTTCTCCTTCTCTCTTTGTGCAAGCTGGAAGGCAGGTATGGTGCCAGTCACCTTCAACCACCTGAGCACGCTCAAGGGACAGCAGAGCCACAGACGGGAGCTTCTGTTTCCTCACCACAGAGCCAGCCATGGGGACCATGTCCTGAGAGAAAGAGGTTCCTGTTTTGTTCACACAACTATTGTTCATCTTTGACAAGCACGGTCATCTTCATTTACTTTCATCATTTCTAGAATCTAATTCCGTGCTCTCTTGGTGGGGTTAGACCCAACTCTTCCTTCAGGTCTCAGTGAAGCTTTATTTCAGCAGGGAGGCCTTTCTAATGTTCTGAAGACTCAGTTACAGCCCTCACTCCATACTACCATGGCACCCTGAGCTTCCCCTTTCTCAGCATCCGTGCACAGGGTTATTTAATGTTGGTGTTCGTTCTAGACCTCTGTGTCATGGGGGCAGGCTGTGACCATCTTCTGGGCACTTGGCACAGTGCTTAGCACATAGAAGTGCCAAATATTTGTTCAAAGAATAAATGTAATTAAGAGGCTTAACATGTAAGTGATGTGCTCTTGCCCTTCCCGGTTTGATGGGAATACAGAATCTCTTTAGATTTTCCTGGTTCCTGTTAGAGAGCATCAGAATGACAGTGCACACAGGCAAGGCTAGCTGGGAGGATCAAGTGGCCTGAGTGTCATGGGATGAGTTGTATCCCTTACAAAGATATGCTGATGTCCTAACACCCAGTACCTCGGAATGAGATCTTCTTTGGAAATAGTGTCATTGTGGATGTAATTAGTCAAGGTAAGGTGTATTAGTCTGTTCTCATGCTGCTAATAAAGACATACCCGACACTGGGTAATTTATAAAGGAAAGAGATTTAACTGACTCACAGTTCCACATGGCTGGGGAGGCCTCACAATCATGGCGGAAGGCCAATGAGGAGCAAAGGCACGTCTTACATGGTGGCAGGCAAGAGAGCATGTGCAGGGGACCTCCCCTTTATAAAACCATCAGATCTTGTGAGACTTATTCACTACCACAAGGACAGTATGGGGAAAGCCACCCCCATGATTCAATTATCTCCACCTGGCCCAGCCCTTGATATGTGGGGATTATTACAATTTAAGGGAGATTTGGGTGGGGACACAGCCAAACCATATCATAAGGTCATACAAAAGTAGGTTGGCTCTAACTGAAACATGGCTGGCATCCTCAGAAGAAGAGGAGGGAGACACAGCAAGAAGGTGGCCATGAGATGATGGGAGCAGAGACTGGAGTGACACAGCCACAAGCCAAGGATTGCTGGCAAACACCAGAAGCCAGAAGATGCAAGGAAGGATTCTTCCCCATGGGTTTCAGAGGAACATGACCTTGGAGGCACCTTGATTTCAGACTTCTGGCCTCCAGAACCATGAGACAACACATTTCTGCTGTTCTACGCCACCCGGCTTGTGGCACTTTATAATGGCAGCCCTAGGAGCAAATACATCAAGGCAGAAAACCCGTCACAAACCTGCTGGCATGCCCGTTCCTCCTGGCTACGACTCCACAGCCTGTTCCCAGGGGTCAGCCCACAGGCCAGGGCCAGGCGGCATTGCTGGCTAGTGGCCTGCAGGAGGGGCACTTATCAGTACTTCCTCACTCCCAACATGAAAAGTCAGGTAAAGAAGTACAGGAAGCTCTGCCAAGGAGTGGAAGGGATTTGTACCTCCTTAGGACAACTTCCCAGGTAAGGGCGAGTGGAGGACAGGGTGTCCCCACTACAGGAAGAAAGAGAGACATCATCATTCAGCTCTCACAGACATTCCTCCTTCAAAACAGACCCTCTGGCAAAGGTTATCCTTTAAAGAAAAAAAAGTTCTTGCTCCTCTGTCTTGAACTGGGAATAAATTAGGAGAGATAAGAGACAGATATTACTCCTTTTTAAAACTCTGTATTCCCATTGAAAAGAGTCAAGGGTACAATTCTCAAGTCTGTGTGTGTGCACAGTGCTTACATGTCTCTCTCTCTCTCACACACACACACACACACCATATCCCACTTACAGACTGAATACTTTGCACCACAAAGTATTTTCAGCTGCTTTTCTCGCTCCTTTCCCTTTCAATTCAGAAGGCTAACTCTAGCTCAATTATCTCTTCCTTTTGACAGAATTCACATCAAATGCAAACAAGATGAGACCAGGATTCTGCCTGGTTCTGTTGCCAAGGTGGGTGGGAAGTCGGCAGCAGGGATCAGTAGCTGTAGCTGCTTCAGCCTTTGTTGAGGCTAACTCTCCTCCCAAGGTGTCTCAAATAGAAAGGCTTGTTCCTGATGCTTTCCAATTATTTTCACTTCAAAGAAATACTTTAATACATTTAGTTCAAATTGCATGATGGTAATTATGCTTCTAAATCTGATCAAATGACGGGAGAGAGGAAACCTTTGCTTCCATGAGGGGATATTTGTTCTTCAATAGATGGGTCTAATTTTCCACAGTGGGAGGACTCACAAGCACTGAGACTGGCTTTTTTCATTAGTTATTTATAAAGCTCTTATTAGATTGGTTAAATTCACATGTGGGAAAAAAGATAAATTATTGTTAATCAATTTCTAACCTATTCTATTCATAATTTAGCTGATAGAAACCTCTGCTCACCAAGGGGATTTTTATTCAGGCTGCAAATCAATATCATGTTACAGAGTGTATTAATTAATAAATGGAATATTTAGCTTTTTAGAATTAGTGTTTGTATTTATTATATTTGTTATGTTACTCCTCTCCTCAACGATCCCATTATAATTCCTATTCCTCAGTAAATAAAAGCTCACTCTCTGGTTTGGAATTCAAGCCTCCTCCCAACACACCACACAACCCCGCCGTGCCGGCCATTCACACTGCTCACAGGGTCTTCAGCTCCCTTCTCCCTGGGAGCTTGTGGGAAGGGTGTGCTGTCCCAACCCAGTTAGATGTCGTCAAATGCCTTGTTTGGCCAATGAAATGTGGGTGGCAATGACATGTGTAACTTGAGGCCAAAGCCTTTAATTTCTGGCACTCAACTCTCCATCCCTCCCACCATCCTGCTTCCTGAAGGAAGGGCTCCATCTGCCGACCCTGATGGAGAACGAGGTCACATCAGTCTCCCTGCCAATCCTATTGGACAGGCCTTACGCGTGAGAAACAAACCTTTGTTGTTTCAAAGCACTGAAATGTTGAAGTTGTTTGTTACTGCAACAGACTTTAGTCTGTGCTGACTAATACATCCAGGATATTCTTTGGGAATTCTAGCGGCTAAATTCTATTTTTCAAGTGAAATCTGCTTTGGAACACCTATACATAATAAAAGCAGAGATGGTCATGTTGAAGAGTGAGATGGGGTGAGTGTGTGTGTATGGGGATGGGGGAGGATTGAGATTCTTCTTTATCTTCTACTGAAGACCCCGATGCTTTGCAACCTCTGCACATTTCTCAGAACTCAGGCTGAAACCCTGTGATCTAGTCCAAACCAACCTTCCCAGCTAGGGTTTCGTTCAAAGGTCACAACTGGTGGCTTGTGAGCAGGGTCTGGACACACATACACACACATTTTTTTTTTTTTTTTTTTTTTTTTTGGCTCACAGAGTGCTTGAAAAGAATCTAAGACAACATTTACAGATTGGGAGATCAACGTAAAAGATGCATCCTAAACTTCCCTTGCTAAAGTGAAGAATGAGGACACCCTGGGCCTCCACTCCTTCCCTTCAGTTGCTATTTGTCATTACACTTAAATGTCTGTTGCATACAGGGAAATATTTCTGTCCCATGTCTCTATCAAAAGTGGGAAAGGGCTGTGTTTTTCTAAAAGTAAGAGAAAGAGTGTATTTCTTTGTGGAGTGCATAATTCTCCTAAGTATGAAAGTGAAAAGCTAAGGTCAGTGTTTCCCACCCCTCATTTCTCTCGTTCATGTCACCTGTTGCTTCTTATTGGCTTTAGAATGTGGGACCTCTCTTATAGCCTCTTGCATCTACCTCTATGGTTTGACTTCTGAAAATGTGGTCCCTGGTCCACCTGGATCCAAGTTAGCTGAGTTGCTCGTGAAAAATGCAGATTGCAGGTTTCATTTCAGACCTACTGGATTTGAGGTGGTGGTGGTTTCTGCATTTTCCGTAAGTAACCCTTTCCCTTGACAATTCTTAGGCACAATTAATCTTGAGAATTACTGCTCTGTGGCTGAGGTCATCATATATTCAGAACCAAGTTCTACGAATGGGTAAAGAATTTTTATTCTCTTCTAGCTTTGAAAGACCCTTCAGAAGGTAGAATTTGGATGCCAAAATGCTATGATTTCTGAAATGGTGTCCAGGAATAATACAATGAATTATTTGAAACCGCAACTGTTCCCAAGATTACAGATAAACTGAACACCAAGTTGTCTTCTGAATGCTGCCCTCACTCTCCTCCTTCCCCACTTTCGTTCATGCAGTGTCTTTGCCAAAAGTCCTTCGGCCATGTTTCCTTACGAAATCTCACCCATCTTTAAGGTGCAGTTGAAATGTTAATGAAAATCAATGCATCCTTACTATTATCTAAAGTCAATTGTGTCAAAACTTTTAGAATTTTTCATTTTTCAATAGAGGTTATTTTTAAAGACAGTTTAATTTCACGGCAAAATTGAGCAGAGTACAGAGGGCTCCCCTCTCCCCTCTCCCCCATACATGCACAGCCTCCCCCACTATCAGTGTTCCCCACAAGAGTGGTACATTTGTTATAAATGCAAAATGTACATTGACACATCATCACCCAAAGTCCTCAGTTTACATGAGGTTCACTCCTGGTGCTGTACTTCCTATGGGTTTGGACAAATGTATAACATTTATCCACCTCTGCAGTATTATACGAAAGAGTTTCATGGTCCTAAAAACCCTCAGTGCTCCACATACTCATCCTTTCCTCCCCAAACCCCTGACAATCATGGATCTTTTTACTGTGTCCAGAGTTTTGCCTTTTCTAGAATATCATATAGCTGAAACCACACAGTATGTAGTCTTTTCAGATTGGCATCTTTCACTTGGTAATATGCACTTAAGGTTCCTCTATGTCTTCCCACGGCTTGACAGTACGTTTCTTTTTAGCATGGAATAATATCTCATTGTCTGGAAGTACCAGTTTATTTATCCATTCATCGACTGAAGGACACCTTGGTTGCTTCCCAGATTTGTCAATTATGAATAAATCTGCTGTCAATATCTGTGTGAAGGTTGAGTTGTATACATAAGTTTTCAACTAATTCAAGTAAATACCAAGAAGCATGTTTGCTAGATCACATGGTAAGAGTATGTTTAGTTTAGTTTTTTTTTTTTTTCTTTTTCATTTTTTTTTTTTTTTGAGACCAAGTCTCCCTCTGTCGCCCGGGCTGGAGTGCAATGGCGCAATCTCGGCTCACTGCAACCTCCGCCTCCTGGGTTCAAGCGATTCTCCTGCCTCAGACTCCCAAGTAGCTGGGACTACAGGTACTCACCACCATGCCTGGCTAATTTTTGTATTTTTAGTAAAGACGGGGTTTCACCATATTGCCAGGCTACTCTCGAACTCCTGACCTCATGATCTGCCTGCCTTAACCTCCCAAGCGCTGGGATTACAGGCAAGAGCCATTGTGCCCGGCTGTGTTTAGTTTTCTAAGAAACTGCCAGACTGTCTTCCAAAGAGACTGTACCATTTTGCATTCCCATCAGCAATGAGTGAGAGTTCCTGGAGCTCCACATCCTCCCCAGCATCTGGTGGCATCCATGTTTTGGGTTTTGGCCATTTTATAGTAGGTGTGTAGAGGTATCTCATTGTTTTAATTTGCAAATGCCAAATGGCATATGATGTTGAACATCTTTTCATATGCTTTTTTGCATCTGTGTATCTTTTTTTGGTGAGGTTTCTGTTCAGATCTTTTGCCCATTTTTAATCTTGTTGATAGTTTTCTTACTGTCAATTTTGAAAAGTTCTTTGTATATTTGGTAATAGTCCCTTTATCCGATAGGTCTTTTGCAATATTTTCTCCCAGACTGTTGAATGCTTTTTTTTTTAATGGTTGGTCTGTTTCCAGGAATCAGAAATCAGGCTTCACACCCAGCCCAGATGTTCAAGTGGTTGTTTGACTTGTCTGCCATCTGCAACTGTCTCTCTTCTGTTTCGTACTCCACGCCTCTCAGATGCTGGAGAAACTGGTCATTTGTTCTCTATAGCATCTCACATTGTGAATTTGTACAAGGCTCAGTGGCTTCTTGAGCCATGGGTTGTGTGGGTCTATAAACCAAACGGACAGGCCTTGGACAGACAGGGGTTTCCTTCAGGCAGCATAGCCTCAGCCACAGCAGCATCCTGAGGCTGAGGATGTAACACCAAGATATGAAGATATAACACTACGTTTCTAAGATGCGCTGTCAGTGAGTGACATGAGAGAGAAAGTCTGCATGTCTTAGTTATCAGCCATGTGAGAAGGAATACCTGGATCACTGAATCATCTGGGCATAAAAGCTTTTTTATGAGTTGTGTTAAAAACTGCTTTTTGTGGATCACATGAAACAACTCTGAAATGCATTATCCTGATCATCATTGTTGCTAATCATGTCCATTTTGGGCCATGCACTGCACATGTTTATCATTAGTCAGTTGATTAAGTTTGCACTCTTTGGGAGAGACACTACTCCTATCCCCATGTTATAGCTGAGGACGCTGAGACATAAAGAGATTAAGACGCTGTCAACCAAGCCAATAACAATATTTTCTCTAAGCTCATGAACAATGTTTGGCTGTGCAGAAAACCAATGACATCAAAAGGAGAGCTTCTAGAAGTAAACATGACTGATGGTAAAGGACCCTTCTACCCAACCCTGGGAAATTAGCAAGGTTTCCCAGCACCCCAAGCTACTTGCCTTCCCACCCCTTCTCTTCTGAAGCAACATCCTGACTCTAGAATCTATTCCCACATTTAAAAAATGGGATAATGTGAGCTGTCATTTATGCGCATTGACTGGTAGGGATGAGGGTAGTAAGAGTATCCTGAAGGAGGGGACCAGTAACAAGCAGGGAAGAGAGAAATGGGGGATTTGGGAGTAGCAACCTCTGGAGTACCAGTGCATTTATGGAAAGATAATAGTTAGAACACAGTGTTATCAGCTAGGACTAATGATGGTGGAGCAGTGTCGGTGAGGATATGAGGTGGCTCTGATCCATGCTCTACGGTGAATGCGCGGGAAGGACAGGTGTGGAATGGTTATGAGTACATGCTCTGGAGTAGAAGCCTCTGGATTAAAAACCTGACTCCACAGCTTAGTAGGTGCGTAACCCTGGGGATGTCGCTTAATTGCTTTAACCTTCACTTTCTTCATTTTAATTGTAGGAGGAGAACAGCACTTACTTCATGCATTTGTGGCAAGGATTGAGTTAGATGATACATATCCAATGTTAAGCACCATGTCTGATAGAAACTTCTTAATATGTTGGAAATCTTACTATTTTATGGTTGATGAACGAATGGTTCTAGTGACTTTCAGGGTATGTCTTCTGGCCCAAGGCTAACAGCAGGTGTGTATTATAAAGGCAAACTGATCTCCCATGTAGAGGGAGGAGATGGGATCTGGAAGGCCTGGGTGCTACTTGTAATACTAGATTGACTAAAAGGAGGGTAGAACGGGAGGGGGCTGCTGCTGTACCGTAGAGTCTTGATGAATTTACGGCTGTCATTCTGAAGATTTTAATCCTGTCTGAACAAGTCATAAAAAAGTCTTTTATACAATAGCCAAGACTCATGAACTTCTGTTTGCTGCACACTGTGCTCTTTCTGTGGGTTATTCAGGTCATTCTCACCACAAATACATGGGATAAGTACCATTTTCATCCTAAATAACCTCTGCCACTAAATAACCTTTGCCCCCACTGCACTAAGACTTTTACATGTTTTAACTCACTTAATGGCTGCAATGGCCCCAGGAGGTAGATACTTATTAATTACCCTCATTTAACAGAGGTTTATGGAGGTGAGGGACTGGACTGAGGGGGCTATGGGGGCGACCTAGTCTAGCTGGGTTCTAAGGCAGTTGCTCTGCCCCCAGAGCCCTGCTTCGAGAGCCTCTATGCTTCTATGAAGGTCACAACCAGAAGCAGTCCGGCCTGCAGTTGCTGTTTTAAAAAAGAGGTTGTAAACATCACTCACTGCACCACAGGGTGGCCGTGACACAAAGTCAAATGTGAGCATTCTTTTAGAATCCACTGTGAGGAAAAGCCTGCTTCCCCCAGGAATCCACAGGCTTCCATTCTGATAATGATGATTATATCACCGCCAGACTCCCCTTCAGCCTTGATCATTGAGACACCCTAGACAGGAGGAAAGCATTGAAGAACCTCTGTGGTCAACCTAATTCTTTGCTATATCCATGATCTGGATTTTCAGCCTTGACTTCTGGTTTATTATGATAGTGTTAGGTCTGTCCTTGTTACATGAGGAAAGGTATGAATATATTTAAAAAACTATACCAATGACATGGGTATAGAGACAGAAGATGTGACTGCTTATAGTTAGAGGTCAAAAAGCTATAAGATATTCAATAACTTAGAGGCTTGAAGAAAGATCCCAAAGGGTCTCCAAGGCTGGAAGGATGGGCTGAACCGAACCACAAGAAACCTAATGAGGGTGACGTAAAGGCACGAACACAGCGTTATCTGCGCCTCAGAGCTGGGCAAGGTCTGACTCCCTGAGGAAGAGACGGGGGGGATTGCCATGGGGACCACTCCCTGCCAGGCATAGCCTTTTCCCAACCCTGAGCGTCCGAGCAGGGTTTCAGGCAGGGCGGGTCGGAAACCTCAGGTGTGCGGGGATGGGAAAAGGGGGCGAACCCTGTGTTCCCCAGACCTGTACTGACTGAGTCATGTTACAAGTCAGGAGTTGTTGCAGGGATAAATGGGAACAGACCAAACACTGTGAAACTTTCTTTTTTTTTTTTTATTATTATACTTTAAGTTTTAGGGTACATGTGCACAATGTGCAGGTTAGTTACATATGTATACATGTGCCATGCTGGTGCGCTGCACCCACCAACTTGTCATCTAGCATTAGGTATATCTCCCAATGCTATCCCTCCCCCCTCCCCCCACCCCACAACAGTCCCCAGAGTGTGATGTTCCCCCTCCTGTGTCCATGTGTTCCCATTGTTCAATTCCCACCTATGAGTGAGAATATGCGGTGTTTGGTTTTTTGTTCTTGCGATAGTTTACTGAGAATGATGATTTCCAATTTCATCCATGTCCCTACAAAGGAAATGAACTCATCATTTTTTATGGCTGCATAGTATTCCATGGTGCATATGTGCCACATTTTCTTAATCCAGTCTATCATTGTTGGACATTTGGGTTGGTTCCAAGTCTTTGCTATTGTGAATAGTGCCGCAATAAACATACGTGTGCATGTGTCTTTATAGCAGCATGATTTATAGTCCTTTGGGTATATATCCAGTAATGGGATGGCTGGGTCAAATGGTATTTCTAGTTCCAGATCCCTGAGGAATCGCCACACTGACTTCCACAATGGTCGAACTAGTTTACAGTCCCACAACAGTGTAAAAGTGTTCCTATTTCTCCACATCCTCTCCAGCACCTGTTGTTTCCTGACTTTTTAATGACTGCCATTCTAACTGGTGTGAGATGATATCTCATTGTGGTTTTGATTTGCATTTCTCTGATGGCCAGTGATGGTGAGCATTTTTTCATGTGTTTTTTGGCTGCATAAATGTCTTCTTTTGAGAAGTGTCTGTTCATGTCCTTCGCCCACTTTTTGATGGGGTTGTTTGTCTTTTTCTTGTAAATTTGTTTGAGTTCATTGTAGATTCTGGATATTAGCCCTTTGTCAGATGAGTAGGTTGCAAAAATATTCTCCCATTTTGTGGGTTGCCTGTTCACTCTGATGGTAGTTTCTTTTGCTGTGCAGAAGCTGTTTAGTTTAATGAGATCCCATTTGTCAATTGTGGCTTTTGTTGCCATTGCTTTTGGTGTTTTAGACATGAAGTCCTTGCCCGTGCCTACGTCCTGAATGGTAATGCCTAGGTTTTGTTCTAGGGTTTTTATGGTTTTAGGTCTAACGTTTAAGTCTTTAATCCATCTTGAATTGATTTTTGTATAAGGTGTAAGGAAGGGATCCAGTTTCAGCTTTCTACATATGGCTAGCCAGTTTTCCCAGCACCATTTATTAAATAGGGAATCCTTTCCCCATTGCTTGTTTTTCTCAGGTTTGTCAAAGATCAGATAGTTGTAGGTATGCGGTGTTATTTCTGAGGGCTCTGTTCTGTTCCATTGATCTATATCTCTGTTTTGGTACCAGTACCATGCTGTTTTGGTTACTGTAGCCTTGTAGTATAGTTTGAAGTCAGGCAGCGTGATGCCTCCAGCTTTGTTCTTTTGGCTTAGGATTGACTTGGCGATGCGGGTTCTTTTTTGGTTCCATATGAACTTTAAAGTAGTTTTTTCCAATTCTGTGAAGAAAGTCATTGGTAGCTTGATGGGGATGGCATTGAATCTATAAATTACCTTGGGCAGTATGGCCATTTTCACGATATTGATTCTTCCTACCCATGAGCATGGAATGTTCTTCCATTTGTTTGTATCCTCTTTAATTTCATTGAGCAGTGGTTTGTAGTTCTCCTTGAAGAGGTCCTTCACATCCCATGTAAGGTGGATTCCTAGGTATTTTATTCTCTTTGAAGCAATTGTGAATGGGAGTTCACTCATGATTTGGCTCTCTGTTTGTCTGCTATTGGTGCATAAGAATGCTTGTGATTTTTGTACATTGATTTTGTATCCTGAGACTTTGCTGAAGTTGCTTATCAGCTTAAGGAGATTTTGGGCTGAGACAATGGGGTTTTCTAGATATACAATCATGTCATCTGCAAACAGTGACAATTTGACTTCCAAACTTTCATTTACGTTACCTGCAAACTCAATAGAGGCTGAAAAGTTTGTTGCCTATTTAATGAATTCATCAACAAATGCTGATTGAATGACTGCTCTGGGCTGGTCAAAAAGGGTCACAGGCAAGTGAGACAAGTGCAGAAAGGAGGATGATGCAGGTGGGTGGGGCCCAGGAGTGGCAGGCGGCTGTGGGGACCTAACCGGGCTTATCGAGAGGCACACAGCCAGTGCTCAATAATGCTAACGGTAAAAGAGCAATATTGATTTATTATACATTTAATTCTTTACAGATAAGTGTGATATGGCTGCCCCAAAAAGCTTGCTCAGTTGTAAACTGGGCCATTGGTCTGCAGTAGCAAAAAGTCAATTTGGGGAACCACCTTCTGTGAGACATTAACAAACTGTAACCCATTCGGGCAAGGCTGCCATGGAGCCAGGAGCAGCCTCACAGGAGGCTGAGGAGGGGCATTAAGCCTCCAGAGAAGAGACCCACAAGAGGATGTCACAGGCCGCCTGTTCAGCTACACCAAGCAGCTCCCAGGAGTGGGTCTCAAGCCATGAGTGCATGTTTCAGGGAGGCAGTTTTAAGCCTCACGTAAGGAAGAACTTTTTTAAAATTCCTCTCTTCCTAAACAACCTTCCTGAAAGATCTGAACTTTTTGCCTCTTAAGTTGGACACCTGCCAAGGAAGGAAGGTGTGCGGAACCCATGCCAGTAGTGGGAAAGAGGTTTGGTGACTAGGCTTTAAGTTCCTTTTCAGCCTAAGATTCTGTGGGGCTAAGAAGACGAGTGACTTTTTGTCAAAGTATCTTTTCAGTGTGGCATTTGTAACATTGCTCATCTCTATGAAATGGAATGATCCATTTCCTATCAAGTGAATTTGGGGCATCAGTTCTCAGTTTTGACACAATGACTTGGGCAGATTATTAAATCACATTATGTACTGGTCTGCCTGTACATGGCCCAATTTAATCCTCGAAGGTGGCTATGGGGTGGGGAACCGCCAATTATAATCTACAATCTCTTTTGCTAACTAGCATTCCACTGGTCAGGGAAGTTCCAGACAGCTGCTGGGGACAGCCAAGCTTTCCTCTCAGCCCAGCACGCAGCTGTTCAGGAAGGGATGCTCTCTTCCTTCGAGCCCTTCCCCCTACCCTCCGTTCTCTGCCTCCTCTATATCTTGACTCTTCTCTCTGCTCCTGATGGTACCATGCACAGTTGATATTTTCTGTCAATTTAATCCCATTTTAGGTGGTATTTCATATTTTCCTACCCTCACTGCAACCTCCTTAAACATTCAGTAAACTATATTTTCATAACGGGTTTTCACGTCCAGCCTGAATCACTCCCCAACCACCCAAGTAAGCTCCTTGACTTACATTTCCATCTTTGTATGCTCAGTGCAAAACATAGGTCCAGGTTTATAATAGGTGCTCAATACATAATAGTAGATGAAATAAATGACCTACCTTTTCTGACACATGGGAATGCCTTTCTATATTCTTATTTTTGGTAGTGAAGTTTCTGATAAAACGTATCCATGGAAACACATTGCTAATAGAAGTATTGCACACGTTAGGCATAAAAGCTGTACCCTTTTTTAAGTGCCACAGAGGACTAATAACTGTTAGTTTGCAATCACAGACTACAAAAGAAATGATTGCATGAATAGCTGAGATTCCAGGTGTTAATTCAATAGCAAAAAAATGTGTGTGTCCTTGTACTTTAGTTTCTGATGGTTAGGAGCTGATGTGTACTTGCTTTTGAATTCACTAAAATCAGATTCAAGACCTTCTATAAATCTGTAGACTCAAAGAAATGGAAAATGCCCCCAAAGGTCACCTGGCACAAACCCTGCCTTTAGGCAGAACAAGATATAAAACTCCTTGTTGACTGTCTATCCTTTAAAAACCTGTTTCAAGGAGAATATATTTGAGTATTTTCTTTTTCTTTAACCTCGGAAACGCTTTTCCTGAGGGTCAGTCCTTATGGCTCCATCACACATGATGAAAAATTCTCCCCTGCCATATTGTAAGATCATTTCCATTTGCTCTGTCCTCAGCAGAGCAGGAAAACATTGGTCAGCTTCCTCCGTATCATGTCCCTTAATACACTGAATAAATCCGCCCTGAGCTCCCTTTTCCTCAGACTTCATAAATCCAATTCCTCAAGCCGATCCTCACAGATCAGTTTTGCAACCCTTTAATCATTTTAATAATTTTTGTCACTCTCAGTTGAATCATTTCCAATTTATCTACAGCCTACTTTTTTTTTTCCCCTCAATTAAACACCATGGTAATGAAAAACGGACCAGAGCTAAGAATAGGAAAGTTTCACAGTTCTTGCCGAGACTGGAGTGCAATGGTGCACTCTTGGCTCACCGCAACCTCTGCCTCCCAGGTTCAAGTGATTCTCCTGCCTCAGCCTCCCAAGTAGCTGGGATTACAGGCATGCGCCACCATGTCCAGCTAATTTTGTATTTTTAGTAGAGACAGGGTTTCTCCATGTTGGTCAGGCTAGTCTCAAACTCCTGACCTCAGGTGATCCGCCAGTCTTGGCCTCCCAAAGTGCTGGGATTACAGGCGTGAGCCACCATGCCTAGCCGGGTGTTATGATTCTATGACAACATCACAGAAACATTTTGGTATCTAAAGACTTTTCTTTTTTTTTTAAATTAGAAGAGCACCAGAAAACTTTTTCACCTCCTGTTCTTGGGCAACACTACCTTCCATATCTTTCTCAGCAGTGCTTGAGAAAAAGCACTTAGTCCTAGTGTTAGCTGTTTATTCATCCTCGCAGAGAGAAAATGATCCACTCTGAGATCAAAAAGAATAGCAGAGCCTCGAAAAAGAGAGGTAAGAAACTCAAGGCTTTTAGAGCCAGGGAGGAGCCTGGAGAATAGGGGGCAGCCAGGTGGGCATGGTGGCAGATTGGAAGCACCTGTGCTGATTAAAGGAGGGGATGGCCTTTCATGTTTAGCTGATTTTTTTCTTCACATGAGAATGCCCATCTAGTGCACCAGGAGCTTCCTTTGGGGGGAAAAAAAAAAAAAAGGCTGGGCACGGTGGCTCACACCTGTAATCTCAACACTTTGGGAGGCCGAGGAGGGTGAATCACAAGTTTAGGAGTTCGAGACCAGCCTGACCAACATGGTGAAACCCCGTCTTTACTAAAAATACAAAAATTAGCTGTGTGTGGTGGTGCGCGCCTGTAATCCCAGCTACTCAGGAGGCTGAAGCAGGAGAATTGCTTGAACCCAGGAGGCAGAAGTTGCAGTGAGCCGAGATTGTGCCACTGTACTCCAGCCTGGGTGACAGAGTGAGACTCCATCTCAAAAAAAAAAAAAAAAAAAAAGTTAAGCCACAAATCGCTATTTTAAATTTAAATATAAAATGGCTTAATTAATCCATTGTGCAGCTCAACCCTGTGTGGGCTCAAAAAGGTGCAAGCAAGGTTTTGCCCGTGGGCTCCTGCATTCATGCCCTTGCCAGGATGCTAATCCTCTACCGTCCTTATGATTTCTATAAGAAATTTCTGAAGACATATGCATCGTTGAGAGGCATGTTCTTTACACATGAACACTTTTATAAAATTGTGTTTTAAGAGGAGATTTTAAAGGGCAGGAACCTAAGCTCTTTACTCTCTAATGATGAAATTCCAGATGCAGTGGCTACCAAAAATGACACAAGTCTGTGGAGATGAACCTTCTTGATGCTTTGTAATAACTCAACCATCACAGGATGTGCGGTATCATGAAGTGTGACTGTCCCTGAGATCGCCAGTGAGGCATCGTGAAGTGTGACTGTCCCTGAGGTCGCCAGTGAGGCATCATGAAGTGTGACTGTCCCTGAGGTTGCCAGTGAGGCATCGTGAAGTGTGACTGTCCCTGAGGTCGCCAGTGAGGCATCGTGAAGTGTGACTGTCCCTGAGGTCGCCAGTGAGGCATCGTGAAGTGTGACTGTCCCTGAGATCCCCACATCAAGTTGTTGTTTCCAGTTAATCTGAGACCAACGCGAAGCCCATTGAAGAAATGCACCCACTTGTGCTTAGTATTCTAATTTTCAAACCCAGCAGGTTCAATTCCCTTACAAAGGTTGGTCTAGGATAGAGTTCTGGGTATAGAAAGGCAATTTAACCAAAATGCTTTACCCTAATTACACAGCAAAGCTATTTGCATAAGTAACCAGTCTGGGTATTAAGAGACCCAAGAGAGTCAATGTTATTCCAGCAGAAGTTATGTTTTTGCTAACCTTCAAGAAAATAATGGTAAGTCAAGACTTCCAATGCTCTATTTGTAAAAGCAAATGATAAAGGATATAATCCTCTATCATTTGAATGACATATGTTGGAAAGAGATTGGTCTCCATTGGAAGTGGGCTGAAAATGGCCCTCCTTTCCCCTGTGGCCATTTTTGCAGGAGAGGGTGTTGACCGTATTGAGCGTGGATAAGGGAAATAATTTTTGTTATATCAAAAGAAGCCAGTCCAGACATGATTTTCTTCTTCCAATATGGAAAATGCTATTTTTAAAGAGGCCACTGATCTTTTGTTTGCTGTAGAAAATGAAGTAATCTCTTAGGGTAATGGACTCAAACTATAACAAAGGACAGGTTATCTTAAAATTTGATAAGACATTTCTAACAGGTAAACAATGACATCGTTTACTAGGAAGGAAAATAAATGTTCTTTGTGGAGATTTTTAAAAATAGACAAAACAATCACCCGAAGAGATTGGCCTATGAGGCTTAAATCACAGCACTGCAGGAGCAGTTCAATTTGTCAGATTGGAAATATGATGTAAGTTAAAAAATAAAGGAAAATAAACACAATCTAGATTGCTTCTACATATATAGTTCAGATGATTTAAACTTTTGCAACAAAATGATGCTTGGTATTTATCAGTTTTCCCTTCCAATAGAATATAAACCGCACGAGGCCTAAGACTGTGATGTCAACTGGAAACAAATCCTTTCATTTCTAGACTCCTGGGGAATTGGCAATAAGGATAAAGAAAATAAGTATTATGAAGGATGAGCAAAATAATAATGCATCTTTCATGGACTCCACAGCCATATCTGACACCGTGATTTCTGTGAAAGGTTTTAGCCCATGACAATTGACTAGACACATTAGGAATTATGGTCATACTGTCCCCATCTATTCAAGAACACCAAGCCCTCATGACATGAGCAAATAACAGCACTGACCTGCCCAAGTGACCAGACAATCCTTTAAAGGAGTATCACTAATTTGCAGCATTCCCAGGCCAGGGGTCAAGATGAAAAAGAACGATCCGGACTGCAAGTTGCCAGGTTACTGCAGAATGAAAGTGGCAGATGGGTTGATCTTAGGAAAAAAAAAATCTGCTAACTGGTGCAGAAAACATTAGTCTGGGAGAAGAATATCTCACTTTAGCGGAGACAGCTCCCGCAGTTCCACTCATTACGATCCGCGGGAAGGCTAGACTTGCTGTGAGGGTTCAGCCAAGGCTCAGGCCCACGTTTCCCCCTAACACAGACACACATGTGCACACACACCTACATCGTTGTCACTGTATGCAGAATCTCCTGCCAAGAGCCAAAGTGACAAAAATTATACAGTAGCTTGATGGGAATAAGAACACAAGTGTACCTAATCTATTCAATGTAAGTCTGAAAATGGAAAGAGGTCTACAAAGAACAGTATTACTAAAACAGTAACAGAGGTGGTTTCATTTTTATTAGTAAAAAATGCTCTAAAGCCTCTGACTGCTGCAAATATGATAAAACAGCACATCCCAAGCCCAGAAAAATGGTTTAAAACAACTCTAAGGAAATGACCCCCCTGAAAATCAAATGGAAGTGGAAACACACTTGGCCAAAAAGGGAGGCTCTGGTGCATAACAGACAATATAATAAAATTATAGGGAAACAATATGATAGAAATGAATCTGATGAAGTGTATTGCTATTGTAAGTAAATTCATGCTGGAGAAGTATTGAACAAACCACAAGAAGGGACACCTCGTTGGTAGGGATGACACCTTTGACGTGCTAACAACTGCTCATTTCTCATGGTCAACAGAGCGGGCTTCCTTTCAGGTCACCATATTGAGCACACCTGACTTGGACTGAAATTCCTGGTGAATTGGTATACAAGGTTTGTCATTAACTCTGCACCCAAAATAACCACACAACCAAGAGGAAGCTCTTTCTACCTTATAATGTTGTGAGATGATTGTTCTACATGAGGAGAAAACAATCACGTGTGACTATGTAGAGCAAACGCGGAGAGGCAAGTGCCCCTGACTCTTACTTGCCATCTTCCTGGCCTCCCTGGCGCACACAGCTATGGGGGCTGGAAGTTAGCATAATTACTTCCAATTAAATTAAGATGGCACAGCTTTTTCCCCTTTCTCTTTGAATAGCTGTAGGCTTAAGAAACAATATCCATGCTGATGATATTCCATAACATTAGATATGGTTTCATCAATACTGCTAGGTGTAAGAACTTTGGGAGTCATACATTAACCTGCCTTCCTCTTGCCTCTCAGAGAAATGCCCATCTGGCCTCCACAGAACCACTCTTGCCACCGTTTCGATTTCTCAGGTCAGGACCAGGACAAGTTCCACTCACTTAGGAAAGCAGATGTTTAGGAGTTTCCTATTTGGCGACTCATGAAAATGATAGACTGGTTTCTAGAAATAAAAATTTGGCTGCCTCTTAAGCTATTACATTCTCAAACTGTGATGGGATATTCCCATTTGAGCTTAAGATACATGTTTTGTTTGTTTGCTTGCTTTGTTTTTTGAGATGGGGTCTTGCTCTGTCACCCAGGCTGGAGTGCAGTGGCGCGATCTCAGCACACTGCAACCTCCGCCCCCCGGGGTTCAAGTGATTCTCCTGCCTCAGCCTCCTGAGTAGCTGGGACTACAGGTGCATGCCACCACGCCTGGCTAATTTTTTTTATTTTTAGTAGAGACGGGATTTCACCATGTTAGCCAGGATGGTCTCGATCTCCTGACCTCGTGATCTGCCCGCCTCAGCCTCCCAGAGTGCTGGGATTACAGCACATTTTTTTTTTTTTGAAAGAGCCCTTTCTGCTTTTTTTATTTGTTTACAAGATAAATTTTTGAAGGTAAATGTGGGCAAGGAGGTAAACAAACTGAGCCACTACATGAAGGAACCCGAAGTTGGACTCCTTCTAGGAAGTGATTTTCTACCTGAGCATGCTGTACGGGCCTTGCTGCTGCTGTTGTTTTTAACTTAAGAATGACTTTCCCCTGTACTTTACAATGAGCATGGGAGGTGGGCTTATCTCCCAGATCCATCACTGAAAGCTGGGCTATCTTGGGGAAATTATTTAACTTTCCTGACCTTTTGTTCCCTCCTCTATAAAATGGTGACAAATAGAATACCTTCCTGACAGGGTTGTAGAGAGGACTAATTGAGACAACCAACGTGCCAGCATTTTGGGAATCATTAAGGTCTATGAAAAGTTGGTGGTTGTGTAACTGTAACAGCTGTATTTTAGGACCCCAGGAATTACGATCTTCTCAAAGCAGAAATGTATTTCTTTGTAACCTTATTATCTAGTATATTTCCTGGTGCAACTAGGATCTCAGGAACTGTAAATAAACAATAGATTTAAAGAACAAATGACTGAATGAATGAGAGAACCAAAGAAAAAGGAGTAGAGAGAGTGGAAAAAAACAAAACAAAACCCCAGAGTCCTTGCTTTCTCAAGATTTCTGCAAATGAAAGATATTTATTTATCCAACTGGGCAAGGACTCTTTAGGCAGGTTGCACAGTCAGGAGTTGGATGGTGAATGTGGTCATGATCTTGAGAAGCAAACCGGGTCTGAGCTGCAGGACAGGGTCAGACCATATAAGGCTGAGACTGGGACTCTGAACAGTTTTTTGGGGGTAAAGTTTTATTTTGAGGAGTGATAGGGGTTATGGGGAAAAAGGGTGAAGAAGGCAAGGTTTTAAAACAGAATAAAACCAAGACCAGCTATTTTGAGGATGAGCTTGAACAGATCTGAACGTGAGGGACAAGGTGACAAAAAGTGAGAGAGGGTTAAGGATCTGCATCTGTGACTCACGCTGGCTTAGGAGGGAGGTGATGGGTGGGGAGGAAACTGCAGTTGCGGGATGGCCGTTTGTCCTGATGATTAGAGGCTGGTATCTGGGACCTCATTGTAAACAGACTAGGTCCAGGGAAAGGGGACCCAGTGACTAGGGGCTGAAAGAAAACTTTGTTGCTGTGGGAACCAGGAGACCAGAAGGGCTCTGGTTCCAGGAGGACTGCGGGGAGGCCAGGAACCCACCCCTTGAAAACTGCACTAGGAAGTCCAGAGCGGCAAGCTCCTTAGTGCTGCCGTCATGGTGCCTACTACGGAGTCCTCCGGATTCCTCTCCCCTGAAGCCAAGGGTGTCCCCTGGTCTCAAGCAGCACTGAACTTTGAGGTGGCAGTTGAGAGGCCCAATTGTTGGTTAAAGATGGGCCAGGGGGAATATCTTCATCACAAGATGCATAAAAGCGACTCTATACATGTCTTATTTCCTTTAAAAAGCATGAGGCCAACGTGCAGTGTCTTCCAGGCTGTTTTCTAAATCGTGCCATGAAAGGGCACATTCACACTACTGACATGTCCTGCTTTTATTGTTACACCTTCCTCCAACTGCACCTACTGAACATCTATTATATGCATGGTACCAACGAGAAATCAGCATCCAACTGTTTTCCCCCTCCCTCTTATCTGAAAACACAGAACAGCGTTAGATAATTTAAAATGAAAACAGCAAAAGTGACCAATAATAACACCGTATTAACCTGGTTAAGTTTTCTGGATTCTGGATTTCTTGTGAGTTTTTATCCATGTACATATATTTTTGTAATATTGCACTCATAGTAAATGTAATTTTGTGGAGCTTATTCTTATATGAGTACACTGCCTTTAGAGATGAATCTTAATTTTCTGGCATTTGGTTGTGGGATGCTTAGGCTATGAGAAGCTGGATCTCAACATTTAAAGCAGGATCATTTAAAATGAGGAGTCAATTGTGTTATTTCACATGTGTTTCATTTGAAACAGTGTATCATTCTGCTACTATGATAACTATAGCAAATCCTCCTTAGGACTGATTTAAGCATTGAATAAATAAAGTTAAAATTGAGTACACTGCCATTTTCAGTGCTTCTTGACTTCTACACACTTATCAACCACTACAAATCTGATGGCATCCACTTTCCAGTTGGTTAGCTTTCACCTCGACAGGCCTCAAGGTTCTTCTGATGGGATTTTAGTCCATGGCAATCACCACCATTTGAGCACAGTCACCTAGTATAGCTGGATATTTAAAGAAAAGAAAAAAAAGAGAAGCTAATGGCTTTTCACACATGCACTGAAAAAAATTAATAACCTGATAATTTCTGGCAAAGGAGAAAATTTTTTTTCCTTATAAGACTGCAAAGTTCAACATTATGTGATTTATCTCAGCGACCTGTAAGTAGTGCCTATAATTATTAAAAATAACCATCAAGCTGGCTTTTAAGAAGCTTCATTATGGTACTGCTAATACAATGCCCAACTCCATTACTTTTTTCTATATAACCTTAAAACAGAGCCAGTTCATTCCTAGTGTTTCCAAAGTGTTACTTTAAGAAGAAAAGTGGGTCAGGCGCAGTGGCTCACGCCTGTAATCCCACCACTTTGGGAGGCTGAGGTGGGTGGATCACCTGAGGCCAGGAGTTTGAGACCAGCCTGTCCGACATGGTGAAACCCTGTCTCTACTTAAAAAACAAAAACAAAAAAACCCCGCAAAAATTAGCTGGGCGTGATGGCGGGTGCCTGTAATTCCAGCTACTCGGGAGGCTAAGGTAGGAGAATTGATTGAACCCAGGAGACAGAGGTTGCAGTGAGCCAAAATTGCACCACTGTGCACTCCAGCCTGGGTAGCAGAGTGAGGCTCCTTCTAAGAAAAAAAAAAAGAAGAAGAAGAAAGAAGAAGAAGAAGAAAAAGAAGAAGAAGAAGAAAAGTAGGCTAGGTGTGGTGGCTCACGCCTGCAATCTCAACACTTTGGGAGGCCGAGACAGGTGGATCACCTGAGATTAGGAGTTCGAGACCAGCCTGGCCAACATGGTAAAACTCCGTCTCCACTAAAAAACAAAAACTAGCCAGGCATGGTTGTCGCATGCTTATAATCCTAGCTATTCAGGAGGCTGAGGCAGGAGAATTGCTGAAACCCGGGAGGTGCGGGTTGCAGTGAGCCGAGATCGTACCACTGCACTCCAGCCTGGGTGACAGGGCAAGACTCCATCTCAAAAAAAAAAAAAAAAGAAAGAAAGAAAAAAGAAAAGTACAGGAACATGACTCTTAAATAAGCCACCATTTCAGTGGATGCATTTATTGAATTGATGCTTTCAGTAAGTTGTTTCTCATTGTATGCATCATTTTAAAAGTTGTATTTAATCCACAGGTTTAATGATTTTTTCCAATTAAGGTAAAAATATAGTATTATAGAGTTCATAGTAATAGTGTTGATTTCAACTTACAATGGAGTAAACAGGTTTTGTAATTGCCTTGGGAAAGCCAGAACAGAAAAAGTAATTCTATCAGCAACATGGAAGCAAAATGAGTAGATGCCTTCTTTTATCTGGGAAGCACATTTTCAATCATGAGTTCATGATTGACAAGTGTGAGTTTGTTTGGCTGGGGCAGGGTTCCGTGTGACTGACCTATCTTTTTAGGTTCATTCGTGTTGACCAATCTTTATGGATCTGGGAGCAGCAAGTCAACCTAGAATCACCAAATTTGGTTACTTATATGGTGACATCACAGCGCACAAAAACGTGCATCAAAACCACTGAATCTGTTGGTTTCATGGGGTTCTGCTTGGGTAAGGACCCAGCCACACAGTTATAAGATGAAATCAAGAGTTGAGGTGCTAGGCCGGGCGTGGTGGCTCACGCCTGTAATCCCAGCACTTTGGGAGGCCAAGGCGGGCGGATCACGAGGTCAGGAGATCAAGACCATCCTGGCTAACATGGTGAAACCCTGTCTCTACTAAAAATACAAAAAATTTGCCAGGCATGGTGGCAGTCGCCTGTAGTCCCAGCTACTCAGGAGGCTGAGGCAGGAGAATGGTGTGAACCTGGAAGGCGGAGCTTGCAGTGAGCCGAGATCGCATCACTGCACTCCAGCCTGGGTGACAGAGTGAGACTCTATCTCAAAAAAAAAAAAAAAGAGTTGAGGTGGTAGTTGCACAAACCTACCTGTGATAAGTAGAGCTATACGCATACACTGTAGCAAAGTCAGTTTCCTGGTTTTGGTACCGTACTCTAGCTATGCAAGAGGTAGCCATTTGGAAAAAGCTGGTGAAGGGTACCTGGGACCTTTCTGTGCTATGTTTACAACTTCCTGTGTATCCATAACTATTTCAAAATAAAAAGTAAAGCAGACATGAAATCAAGAGGACTCTTATTTCCTCGGGGAGACTGGCAGAAGTTGGCAGCACAGTGGCTTCAAGCTGGAGGGAGATTTGGCTTCTATGAGGGCATGTGCGAGTCTAGCTCTCCAGACACCTTAGATGAAGGCCACTGGCCTGGGGATGGGGCCGGGGGCACTCACTGCCTCCCTCCCTGGCAGCTGGACAGTGACTCCACACCATGGGGCCGGGGAGGTGGCAACATAGGTGCATGAGAGGGGGACTGGCCCCCACCCTGCATATCTGCTGGCACTGAAATTCTCTCAGGACAGCTCAGCCCTGCTTTCCAGAGGATGAGAGGACTTCACAAAGCTGCCCACTGCCACTGAGCAAACAGAATGTCCTGTGCAGGGAAAGCAGCAGAAGGGCCCAGAAACAGCCAGTAGCCAGGTGCGGTGGTGGGCGCCTGTAGTCCCAGCTACTTGGGAGGCTGGGCAGCAGCCTGGGCAGCAAGGCCAAGTGCAGGCTGCCGTGGCACTGGGCGCTGCCCCTGGCTGTGCAATCCCAGGGCTCTGGGTGAGAGGTGAACCGAGACTCACATCTGCCCTTGCTGGCTTCCACCACCTTCTGGCAAAGAGCATTATTGGTTCAATGTTAATGCCACGGCCTCCCCCTAGCAGCACAAGCCCAGCCTCTGCTCACCCAGCCCCCTAGTGAGGCGAACCATGGCTCCTGTCCAGGGGCCCATTGCAAGTTTCCACACATCCTCCTGCCTGCTGCAGAGGGCCGGCGGTGTGCCTTGATACTTGGCTATGCATCCCATCCACCTGTAGCAGCCCCTGGCAGCTGCCTTGCACAGAAGAGTCACCTGGTGAACATTGACTGAATTGAGTCAAATAGAAAGCAGCTCTCACTCAGAGAGCAGCCCTCCACACCAATGTCAGGGAGAGGAAGGCTGAGCACAAGAGAATCTCCCTCTGTCCACAGAAATGCCTGAGCATGGAACTCTGGGAAAACTGCACTCGTGTCCAGATGCAAGTAAATGATAAACTCCTCTTGAGACTTCAGACAGAGAGCACAGACATTTATAGTGCAATGTACTTGTAACACCCAGAGACAATAAGCCCTCTTGCCAAGTCTTTGGGAGTATAGGCTAATTGAGGGAGATTGCACTGTTAGTGAAAAAAGTGTAATGTTTAATACCAAGTAGGGAGGGGGTCTGCCTTTCCAAGCTGGGGAGGTAGGGAGGAGAGAGGAGGTTTGTGTGGATGGTGCTGTTCAAGGTTCCCCTCTGAATCCTGCTCACCTTTAAATACCTCTGGCAGGCCTGCATAAAGGGCCCATTTCCCTTCCTCATCTAGTAGAAAATACCAGCAGGATTGCTCTGAATGAGGAGACAGGAGCCTCCATTAAAATGCAGACGCCAATTACTCTGCAGGACGGGCACTAAGCTTATCCTCCAGACTTCTACTGGTCTAGCAATGTTGATTAGTATCAGGGTAGTAACATATCTCCCTCCAAAGCATGGAGAGCTCAGAGGGAAGGGACATAGTGAAAGACAGGTGGATTCAGCATGATCAGATCTGGATGGGCTGAGCCCAAGGAGAATGTGGGCTGGAGATCAGGAATAGGCAGGTGTGATGGAGAACTTACAAGGGTACCATGAAAGGGAAGACATATAAACAAGCAAAAAGATATGAGCTTATCTGTTATGTATTTCTTTACAATTTTACATAAGGTTAGTCCTTATGGTGTACTAGAATAATTTCCATTTATGTGCAAGGTAAGATCATTTTTACATTTAGCCATCATCTTCATTGACGATGCAATTCTTAGAGTACCTTAGAGAATCTAGAGGAAATAGAGTGGTGGCCTTCAGCGCATTCCTCCATCTTATTCTCCTGCCCACACCCAGGACCAGAAGAAGAACACATTGTCATTCAGTCTGAAACCACCTCAAAGAAGCAGGGTTTGGTAACAATTAGAAGGTGAAAGAGAAAAATCACCTAAGCTGATCTAATTTCTTTCTAAAGGGAGGAAGTGTATTAATTGAGGGTGGGGAGGAGGAATAGCTTGAGGAAACTTGTGTTTCCAAGAAACAGCCTCACCAGTAGAGATTGTCTGTGGTTTGCATGTTCTTGCTGTAGGCAGGTGCACAGTTGATGGAAGGCCATGCTTATGAGTCTTCGATGACAAATGATGGGTACATGATGGGTTGAAACTTTCCTGAGCTTTCTTCAGTTTCTTGGCTTCTCTCTATGCTCAAATCTCTCTATGCATTTTTTTTTTTTTTTTTGAGAAAGAGTCTTGCTCTGTCGTCCAGGCTGGAGTACAATGGCGTGATCTCAGCTCACTGCAACCTCTGCCTCCTGAGTTCAAGTAATTCTCCTGCCTCAGTCTCCTAAGTAGCTGGGATTACAGGTGGCCACCACCAGGCCCGGCTAATTTTTTTTTGTATTTTTAGTAGAGATGGGGTTTCGCCATGTTGGCCAGGCTCATCTCAAACTCTTGACCTCAGGTGATCCACCCACTTCGGCCTTTCAAAGTGCTGGGATTACAGGAGTGAACCCCTGTGCTCAGCCAATAGTTAATTCTTTATTTTGAAATATTCTAGGAGGAGGAAAAAAAAATCTGACCATATCCAGAGGTTAGTAGTTAATAGCTAAATATCAACAAAGAAGATACGGCTAAAGATTCCCTAAAGTTTGAGTCCTGGGTCTTATTTAATTGGTGACTTGAATAACATATTTGAAAGTAGGCTCATGAATCTACAGATGAATCTTCAAAATACCTTTATTATGATAAAAAAGAAATCCAATGCTGATGAGTAGGCTTGACTTATGATGAGAAAGCTGTTCTTCCAAATCAAAATGTAGTGAAGACATTTTACATAAAGACACAAGAAACTCCTCATAGTCATCTTTGTATCACAGATGCTTACCTAGTATCTGACATAGGGTCAATACCCATAAATGCTTCTTGAAATCAGGGTTCAGTTAGACACAAAGCTACAGAGCTTAATTAAACATATAACAAGATCATTGGGCATTATTACGAACAAACTCATGTTTACTGGCCTCTTCTCCCGTATGTGAAGAGGGATTTCTTATTAATCCTGGGACTTAAATGAGTTTGTCCTCAGCAGGATCTCAAAGTCATAAGAGAGCTACAAAGATTGACAATTATTAGACAGTGTCAGAGTTGGGGGTGAGTCTTAGGTTGGGTTGATGAAGCAGGAGACTTCTAGTTCTCGAGAAAATGAAGAATAAGAGAGTGACAAACAGTGACCATATATGAGCAACGTATTACCCATTTGCCTACATATGTTCATTTTGCACTATATGGAATTACATATTTTTCATTTCCAAGAATTTGTTGCTCATCCATTGTTGCAGGTCTGACAAATTACCGAAAGCAAAGCATAAAATTAGGATAGAAATCCCATTGTGTTAAAGTTCCATGGAAATTATGCAGAAACTCAACTGCACAGAAGAGTGCATTAAAGATACAGTGGTTGCCCTGGGGAAGCTTGCTTTCTTCTTAAGTATTAAACATGTCATTTTCATATTTGAGCAAAAACCTGAATAAACTCCGCCCTCAAAGAAATGAAAGATAACCACTGACTGTGCACTTCATATAAGCTTCACTGCTACATTTTAAAGTATCCTGAATAGTCCCATGATGTTAAGATAGCAACACTTTATTACACACATTACTAACGTGGCAAGCTCTGAAGGTCAGGGAGTGGCTGGCTGGTCTTCAGCTTGACCCATTTGGGAGGTCCATTTTCATCTTTGGATTATCTGGCCTCTCAGTTTGATTACGGGGGCCATAAACAGCTTTCCCGTGAGAGCTGAGGTGAACATTTCTTGCTCATTAGGCCTCTTCCAGACAAGCCTCCCTTGCATGCAATGAATATGCACTTGATGCCCAGTGAACATGCACTTGATACTCATTGTTCTTGACTTGACATTCTGGTTGATTATCAGACATGTACTCCATCAGAACAGAGATGCAAACTGAGGATCTTGAATTTTGTGAGTTTCATTCCAGAGAAAGCTCTGTTGGGGCTGGGAGGGGTGGCAGAAGGGATGTGGACGGCGAATATTGATGCGGTGTGTGTGTATATAATGCTCTCCTGGGAGAGGTGTTTCTTAAAAAGCCGAGTTGGTTTTCAACGTGATATTTAACCGAATGCTGCCAAATTGTGCTGCCTCCCCAGCACGTTAAAAAAATCCATTAATAAAGTGTTTGTTGTTGTCAGAATGCCTATTCCAAAGCTTGGGCTGTGTGAAGGGCTGACTCCCCACAAGAGACCGATGACAGGTGAGGGAGGTAGAGGAGAGGGCTGAAGATGGATATGTGCTGCCTTGCTGACAAGTGGTGAGGACAAGCGAGGCGATGGATCAGTAGAATTTTCCATTAAATCAAGAAAAACACAACTTGCCCCCAACATCACCTCTGATGGTTTCTTAGACCAGCTGCTTCTCTGACTCCCTACTGAGGAACAAATTGCTTTCCTGGCAGGACATTTGGACACTCCTGCATTAATAGATATGGATCCCAGCATGCCAAGCCAAGCAAGAAGGCAATTTAATATGAGCAACACTGTCATCTCAATTTAGGACAACAGCTAGAATGCCCTACAGGGCACTGCAACAGCTTCGAGAAGTACACGACAGAAGACATTCTCACTGTCTTGAGGCTAGAGAAAGCTGGTGTTTCTAGTAAACAGTCAGGCCAAGGATAATAGAAAATGTAATGCAAAGATGACAGCAGCATTGTCCTATCTGTGAACATCAGTTTCAATTCATGTGTCTTTCCCTTCCGTAGTGAACGGAGGTCCTGTGTAGGGTACTTCCCTTCTACCTCAATCCCATCACAAAGACACAAACAAAAAGCCCAGTGACATCGTATCAATAAAGAAATAGGTAACATTAGATGACAGATGTTGTATACCTATGTTTGAGGAAGGTCAAAGTAAGAGGTAACTTCATGTTTGCATGTTCAAACTTACTTATCTATCTTTGATGCTATGCAAGACAAAATAAACGGAAGCCCTTTAAATTTCCACCTCCTAACACTAGCCTGTATGCAAGAAAAATATATTCTTGCTTTTTAAAAAAAAAACTCTAAATGCATTATGTTTTGGTACATACTTTAATATTAGTTTCTATTTTATTTTTCCATAATAAAGACATGGTTGAATCCAGTGTATCTATTATGCTAAGATAATTTATGCTAGGATAATATTTTTGATAGGAATTCTCATAACAAATCAGCTTCATGTACCAATTACAAAATTGGGAGATAACTAAATTTTTATAAAACGTTTTGGCAATATCCACTGATACATCAGTTTATTTTAAGTCAGTGTGGTTTCTTATCAATCATATTGCGAGGGATTCATATATAAATTGAGAATAAAATATGTTCACATGTAACAAAAATACAAATGTATCTCCTGTTAGAGTCTCTCTAGATAGAGACAGAAAAAGTGACACAGTAGATTCACACTTGAGTTTGCTCACAGACAGTGGCGATTCATATCAATTGCAATGCTTTTCATGGTGTCATTTTGCATTAGACACAAAATCGCAAAATAACTCAACTGGTCATTACCATGAACACTTCACCATGGAACTAGCTATGTGACAGCTCATAAGGCCATCATTATTATGTTGTCAAAGTCCCTATTGCTAACATTTACTGTATGGTGAAAAAGGTCTTTCCCCTGTCTCATGTGTGTTCAATGAGGTGACATTGTTTTATAAATCAATTTCATGGAGAGTAAATATTTATCTTAAAATGTTATCCTTTTATCTTTCTCTGTGCCTCCTCTTCTCCCTCCTGTTACTGTTTTTCTTCTTCTTTTGCAAAACATTTGAACACAGAAGCAAACCAATTTTCAAAATACCATCGGAGAAACCCATCAAGCATGGATAGCACCTGTGACCAGAGGAGAGCCTCTCAGCAAGAGAGAGACTGGGAATAACATTTCCCGTATCACTTGGGAAGTAAGAGGAAAAAAATGAACACAATTCAATCCATGAATTAAAAAAAATTTTTTTCCTATCCAGATAGTTCTCATTATTTTTTCATTAAATATTTTTTAACATAAAAATCCCTTGTTTCCACTATTTTCTATTTGTGAAAAGGCAAGAAAATAATACCAGCTTTCTGTGCATAGATCTATCACAGCACTTCCAAAAGGATGTTGGAATTATTTTAGATCGTGGACTCCCTGAGCAGCAAGGGTGGTCTAGTCTTGTATTTCCAGCACCCATGAAAAATGACTCCATATAATATTGGGCAGAAGTGCTCTGAATGAAATGCTCCCAAATAGAAAAAAATTGTTTTGTGTATCTACAGGAAGATATTTCAGAATTATATTTTATTTTTTTATTTTTCCAGAGACAGGGTCTCACTCTGTTGCCCAGGCTGGAGTGCAATGGCATGAACATAGCTCACTGTAGTCTCGAACTCCTGGGCTCAAGTGATCCTCTTGCCTCAGTCTCCCAAGTAGCTAGAACTACGGGTGCTCAGCTAATTTTTTTTAGTATATTTGGTAGAAACGGGGCCTCACTATGCTGCCCAGGCTCAAAACTATCTTTAGACTCAACAATAGTTAAAACCAAAAATAGTTTAAATTGAAGGTTTTGAATTCCAGAGGGATTATGCTTTTCGGAGCTGAATTTCCTCAAACAACCGTAACCTCATCTGCTTGCATAGCGTATAATATTTATCAAATACTAAACAAAAAATGGTGAATCTGGAGGTGAAGAGATATTTCTGCAAAGGAGTCTTGATGATTAAAAGTTTTCAAAATTATACCTTCACCTCTTATCAGTGCACAACATTGTAAGAGTTTGGAGGGAGACACTCATCTGCTTTCCTTCCCAATGAGTAGGTGTACGCAGGACGGAGCCTGTCAGAAGAGCAGGGCTGGCTGCTGTCCTTGCATCCGTTTGATGTAGGAGATCACAGGAAACAATGTGAAATTCTGCAGCCTGGTTTTAAAATTTCTTACATCTTTTACACATTTCAAAACATCAAATATGTTTGTTGTAGCTTGTTCTTACCTCTATTCTGCCTAAGCAAATGATATTTCATCTCTTAATGTGAAAATAAGATTTTTGAGTTGACACATTCATTTATTTTCTAAAAGGTGTGTGTGTGTGTGTGTGTGTATGTGTGTGTGAGTAGGGTTCTGTGTGAGATGGATGGGTGAAGCCATAAGGATATATAGCATAAAGCCATCCCTTATAAAACAGGACAACAAACCTTACACTAAAAATTTGCTCTGTAGAGTTGCAAGCCTCAGAAAGTTTAGGAGTGTCACCTGTCCTGTTCCTGGGCCTGGAGATGAGGGTCCACCTCTCCCAGGTCCTGAGGACTTTCTTCCTGGAGCCTAGCCTGCCAGTGAGTAGGCTGCTCTGATCTCTTCTCCCTGCACTCCAACATCTTGCTTTCAGCTTTGCCCTCTAAATACTGGAATAAAAGGGCCGACAGGTCAGGGATATCGGGAGCAGGAGAACTGTGGTGCTGCATGAGTTTAAGGGATGTTTTTATTATAAGACCAGAGAAGGAAAAATGTTCAGAAAGCAAAGAGAGGAAAAGTTTAGTTTATGAGAAGGCTGTAGGAGGCAGGTTCCCAGAGCCTAAGTATTAAAATATGAACAGAGACAAGAGAACCTACCTGCACTTAGTATCCCTATACTTGGGATCTTTGAAGGCTATACTATTTAAAAAAATTATTCTATTCAACGCATTGCATCAGAAATGCTTCTATGTAAATCTGGAAATAGGTGTTCCAATTATAGATGCTAAAAATGTTCTGTATACTACTTGGCTATAGAATAGCCTACATATATAATAAAAAATAATTATTTAAAGTAATTTTTGGAAAACAACCCAATAACTTAGATAATGTTATTAATATGGGTATCAAATATTTTAAATCTAATTATACCAATGTCTCAAATATATAACAAATATAACAGAAAAGATTAACTGAAAGATAGGTTTAAGTTGCCTGTAACCCAAATCTGTGTATATAAACAGTTTAGTATTGTGTATCTTCTAAAGACCACTGCTTGAATACAATTAAATGATCACTCACATATAGTAGTGGGCTGATAAACCAGCTCTTTTCCAACCTTCCTAAAAAATAAGGTCAGTCCCATAAATACTCTCATCACAGTCAGTTTCAAGCTGCCAACATGAAGTTGCTGAACATGGAGCTGGAAAAAGATGTGCATAACTGGCTCTTGTGAACCTGATACAGCTGGCTCCAGCCTCCAGTAGACACTCATGTGTTCAGACACATGCATGTGCGTGCACACAAACACACCTGTTCAACAGATTACAGTTGCTTATTGTATTGTACTTGAGTATTGAATAATTGTTTCTTGCTTACTTTGAAAAGTACCTAAGCTACAACAATGGGCAAAAAGTTTCTCGAATGCACACAAACTAAAATATTAAGTGATATTTTCCTATTGTCTTCTTTTTTGTTGTCCTGTCTTGCTAATTCTTTCTTGTTTACATGCTATAACCATTAGAAGCTCTGCTAACATCTTAAATAAAATAGAAATATTAAAATATATATATAAATATAAGTAATATAAATAAATATAATGAAATAAAATCTCAATGCATCAGTAATTGCTACTTGAGGAGCAAACCCTCTGATATAATTTTACATTTACTCATCCATTCATTTGCAAATATTTGCTAAGCACTGTAGGGGACAGAAAAGACTTTCTTTATCTTCCAAAGGTTCGATAATGTAGTCTACGAAATAAACTGACAGTAGACAGATCAACACGATAAAATACATACAAATTTATTACATACATATGCATGAGAGTCCCTCAAAATATAAGGTTCAAAGAAGGGGTAGGTAATTGGAGTTTATACAGAATCCCTGGGCTACAGAAAGGAATAGAGGTTTGGGGTCTCTGGCTGGGAGGTGGTGACAGGTTATGGAAAGGTGAGGGGTGGAAATGTATGATGAACAAAGGCTATCTTGTTATGCCGATAGAAAGCCTCATGAGTAGTAAAAGTTGTTTCAGTGCATCTCTCAGAAGAATCTGTGATCACCTGTGACAGAGTCTGTCTGGGTAAGGTATCACCTCCAATCTTACCTCCTGTGATAAGATCTTCTCTGGTTCATGAGATTCCTATGACAATTATTTTCCTTTATAGATATAGATTTCTTTTAAAAAAGAACAGCTATTCAGAGGCACTTCTGTGTCTGCAACTTCTCAGAATAACCAGCTCAAAATATGCCAAAGAAGTACATTCTGGGGTGGCATGTTCTGGTCTCCTACCATCATATTTCGGGGTGAAGTGTCTTGAGCCCCAACAGCATCAAGTATGAACTTGGAGCCAGGGCTTTGGTGTACATTTCTGCAATTTGTGCTTCGCACAAACAATTCCACCTATAAGACCAGATGGGCTGGGAAACAGGGCATTTCCCTCCCTGAACCTTATAACCTGCTGGATGCTATGCCCACATGAGGGAGGGGTGCCTTCTAATTCACAGCAAGATGCCTTCTGCTACCAAGTGCTGTGGCCTCTCTCTGCCTGAGGGGTGGAGTGAGGAACATCTGCCCATGGGTAGCACCTTGTAAAATCTAAAAGGTGGGGAGGCAAAGAGGACACGCACTGCATCTTCTTCCCTTGCACTGCCTTTTACTACTAGAATGAGAGTTTCCTCTTTCCTTGATGCTCTAATATTCCTAGTCAGGCCAAGCTATTGCTAATCAGAACATTCTCCGGCTCTCCAGTCTTCTTTATGAGACTGGCCTCTACAGGGCTGGAGTCTCTTTTCTGACAGTGCCACTGAATCAGCTGTCTGAAGAACCCTTGCGGGAGACTGATGGACCTTCACAGACACCGTTTCTCTAGGTCAGCTCAGTTTACCCCAAGGCCACAGGCATTACTGCCTCCTTTAACACAGCACTGCTTTTAAACATTTCTTTCCCCCCACTTAGTCCCCAGAGACTTAGAGTTAACTTGAATAAATTCCCCTAATCTGAGATTGAAAAGATAGAAAAGATAGAGATCTTTTCATCCTTCAAAATACTTAACATATATTTGTGGGACAGAAGAATTTCCATAGATATAATACATGCATAAAATGTCACTGTTAAAGTAATCCTCAGGGGAAAGATTTTTCATTTGTGACTTTACTTAGCCATGTCATATTGAGACAGGATTTTATTCTGATTGGTAGTTTTTGGTTTTCTCTTTCTGTTTAGTAATGAATACTGGTAAACCTCCCAGCTACAAATATCTCCTGATATGTTAAAGAAACAGTCTTCCATAGCTGTAGTGGGTGCACAGCTTTGGGAACGCAATGTGGCCTCTCATACACTCCAGGAGCTGTTCCTCCACCCCTTCCATGAAGGAAAGGTGATGCCTTAACCCTTTTGGAGAGGTGAGCAGTCTTGAAGCCCTCAATAATATCCACCAGCACCCCAGCGAAAATGGGAAATAAGACAGGAACTTGGAGAACTCCCATTGAGAAAAGATCCTAGAAATCACAGCAGAGTGGCAGGGTCTTTCTCAACTGTGTCGAAGTGGAAATGGGGTTGTGTACAAATAGGGCCCCCTCATATAACACACAACTGACTCCAGGGCACACCCATACTTTTAACGTCTGATTGTTTTCAAGAATGCTGTGAAAAGTTGTTGCGAGATACATGGGATTGAGACTTCTACAGTAAAGGGTTGAGGTTAGACACTGAGTAACTTCTTGTCAGTAAAAGGAATTAAACACTGCCTCGGGAGATGGTATAATTATCTCCTGGGGAGATGACTTTTTGTCTTGAATGATTAGGTGAAGTCCAGTGAGAATCTAAGAGGCTGGATGAAAATTCTTGGAAATTAAGCCACAACTGAAAAAAGGAGCCAAATAAATAAGGCCTTCTCTGGGGCCTCATACCATGTACCAAGGGCCGAAGAAGTAAAGTTTGCCTGCCTCATGATTCTAGCTTAGAAGGCAGGAATCCTGCTTTGTTTTATTTGAATTATTGCATTGATATTCACAAGAACAGTCTTGTTTGAATATCTTAATTTAGGAGTCTGCTACTTAAAACAGCTGTCTTATGTCTATGAGATATACGAGCCACAACCACAGACCCTACGCTGCGTTCCTCTCCCTAGTCAGTGCATGCCTTCCTGTTCCAGTGAAATTTAGGGTATTGAAAGGCAAGACTCTCATCTTCGAATATCTGATTTGATGAGTGATTGCTGGAAGTGGATGCCTTAGGGAAGGTGAGAAGGCAACGATGGGGATGATGTTGACACCTGGTTGTGGCTGACGGCTGTGTCCCTCCAGCTGCCTCACCTGGGGCTGCAGTAAGCACCAAGTTCACAGGCTTAGTGAGGCGAGTCACACGTTAGCCCATCTGCTCTGGTAATGTCAATACCAGCATGCAAGAAAGCTCCGAGTCTTAGAGATGGAAGAGACCTCCTTTTGTAGAGGAACGGGAAACAGTGGCACAGGAAAGGTGAAATGGCTTACTTATGATCTCACAGCAATGGGACAGAGAAATGGCTGGTTTCTCTTCAAATTCACACAGTTTCAGTTCCAGTAATAAAACATCTAAACCTCCGTATTTGGACGAAGTATAGTCTACTCATAGGATTACGGCAACTCAGTTTAAGTGAGGCTGTGTTGGAAGAAGCTGTCCTACATATAAGTTGTCTTCTGCAAAATAAGATACAAAAATAGTCTTGAAATCAAAAAAGATTTATAATCATTATTGGTACAACTGATTTTTGTCTCTGGCTGGAAAATTTTTCATGGGTTAAACATTCTTTCATATATTTCTCACATTTGAGAAGTGGAGATTTATTTGCTTACATTTTGATGATGAAGAAAAATATCACTTGACACAAATTAATGTCAATCCTTGTGGGACCAGTTCCTTTTCCACAGCATATATAATAAAATAACACAGGAACATTAATCTACTTTGTAGAGTAGTGAAACTTATTGAGCATGTTATAAAAACAACAAAGCAGCAAAAGCATTTTACTTAAGAAGCATTTTTAAAAAAACCCTTATTCATTTCACACCACTCTGATGTTTTAGCCAACTGTTTTTTCACTGGGCCGTGACTGTGCACACGGGCTTCTTGCCATCACTTAAATGGACACTTCTCAAACTCTCCCTCACAGGTGTTCCTGGACAGCACAGGAAAGAGAACAAAGAGAACAAAAACTACTTGGATTGTCTGGAGGTCATAGTCCAGAGGAAGGGTTGTAAATTTAGACATTTTTTGAAGATTCACGTGTTTGGTTCAATATAAAAGTATCATTCCCCACCCAGACCTGTCCCAGTGTCTAGGGAAATGCACCTTCTCCTGTGACGTTGCATATCATCTTCCATATCAGGTATCCTGGTTTGAAAAATCATACTTTTAGAAGAAATTGCCCTTTCCATTTTCTTAACTGCTCTGGAGACCAGCAGGAATTGGAGCAGCCTCATTCCATGTCGAAGAAGACCTATACGGCTTGCTTCTTTTTTCTTTTTTTCTTTTTTTTTTTTGAGATGGAGTTTCACTCTTGTTGCCCAGGTTGGAGTGCAATGGCATGATCTCAGCTCACCGCAACCTCCACCACCCAGGTTCAAGCGCTTCTCCTGCTTAGCCTCCCAAGTAGCTGGGATTACAGGCATTTACCACCACGCCTGGCTAATTTTTTTCTATTTTTAGTAGAGATGGGGTTTCTCTATGTTGGTCAGGCTGGTCTCGAATTCCTGACCTCAGGTGATCCGCCCGTCTTGGCCTCCCAAAGTGCTGGGATTACAGGCGTGAGCCACCACACCTGGCCCAAGGCTTGCTTCTTTTAAGAGAAAAAGGCTGTCATGCTGCTCTACTTCAGAGAACAGACCAATTTTTAGAGAGCTTCAACAATTTCTTTCTAATGATAATTCAAATCTTTACCAAAATCCTAACACATCAAATTTCAGTTTCATATTTTCAACTACCTACGGGATATTTTATTGCTTCAAACAGAACATAGCACTCCACCATCTGATAATAATGTTTATTTTACCTGAATGCAAGTTCCATAAGTTCCATCATTTGCCCAGCCTTAACAATAATTGTGCAAGGCCGGGCGTGGTGGCTTACGCCTGTAATCCCAGCATTTTGGGAGGCCGAGGCGGGCAGATCACGAGGTCAGGAGATCAAGACCATCCTGGCTAACACGGTGAAACCCCGTCTCTACTAAAAATACAAAAAATTAGCCGGGTATGGTGGCGGGCGCCTATAGTCCCAGCTACTCGGGAGGCTGAGGCAGGAGAATGGTGTGAACCCGGGAGGCAGAGCTTGCAGTGAGCCGAGATCACACCACTGCACTCCAGCCTGGATGACAGAGCGAGATTCCGTCTCAAAAAAAAAAAAAAATTAATTGTGCGAACGCCACCCACTACCCTCGCCCAGCAACACAGCAACATTGATGAGGAAACCGATGCACTCCCACATTTTAATGACCCAGTGTTGGAAGAAGTCAACTAAATGAGTTAAAAGTGTCCCAAGGTAGGTGGCCCAGTAAGACCATCCCAAAGAAAGGAACCTGGGCAGAATCCAAAATAGGCTCAAAGGAGAAGATTTTCTCTTTAGGGGGCTTGTACGTGTGAGTGGACATAGATATATACGCTGCAAACGTGTAGGGGATATTTAGGAGCACTGTCCCTGCTGCTCTAGGGCACCTATTCCTTGGAAAGAGTCAGGGTGCTCTGAAAAAAATCATGTCAGTCTTACCAGCAAGGAAATTGTAAACCTGAATATCAGACATGCGGGTGGATTACCTGCGTCTATTATCCAGGCTTGGGAAATGGAGGTGCTCAGGGATGAGAAGGATGAGATTATAAAAGAACAGCTTTGAGGAATGTTTTGGAACTGTTACAATGGATCCCACTTTTAGGGATACATAGAAAAAGTCTTTGCAAACACCAGAGATACAGGCACTACAAGGAAATTAGATAGATGCCAAAAGCATTTAATAAAGAAGGAGTTTGGGGTAAAAATTTGCAAATCTTCACCATCCTACCCTTCCCTGAAACAAAAAACTAATTTCAATTTAAATTTTTCACTATGATTAGTTCTATTAAAAATCAATCAATCTATCCATCCTATCTCTCTGTCTTGCACTCTCTCTCTCTCTCTCTCTATGTATATATATATATAACCTATCTATGTATCTATAAGTACAAGATGCTTCTTGCAGAAAAATTTGCCTAGAGACTGGGATTTGTGTAAAACTAACTGGATTAAAATTAAAATTCGCAAGTTTTAGGGTTCACTTAAGTAAAAAAATAACTTTTTCATTGGTAAAATGGTAAATTTATTTCTGGATCTAGTTTGTGAAGCAGGAGTGTGTATATGGCTGTGTGTGTATGAGTGTGGGTGTATGTATGTAGTGTGTGTGTGTGAGTGTGTGTGTCTGAGTCTGGACCCAGCTCCCTACTCAGGAGTTTACTCCATACTCTATCTGTTCCAGAGTAGGCTGTGATTCCCAGTGTACTAATGTTAAATGTTCTAGAGACATTGAAAATATCTAGGGTTGTTATAAATTAGCTTTGTGGGTTTTTTTACTTGCTTTTGTTTGTATTTTTGAATAAATGAGTTGAGGAAAAAACATCCTTGCTAAATAGAAACCATGGGTTACGAGACAGGAGAGACGCCCACGTGGTAATATGGCTGGAATGTCATGGTCAGAAGGTCTTTCCTGTCTTTCACTTTTTCATGTTCACTGGTGCGTGCAACGTGGATGCTGGGATATCTGAGTCAAGAAGGGTGGCTGTCACCGTCCACCCCTTATACCTGCCACCACTTCTCAAATACTGGTAGAAAGCCTCTTATAAATCTACAAATCTTGTCACTTGCGGGACTTTTCAATATGAAACCCTCTTATACAATTATATGTATGTTGGATACCATGGTGGATGCTGAGGAAACAGTAAGGAAAATTTGCTATTTCAGACTTGTAAATATTAAACTTATATTTTTAGATTTAAAAAAGGCAGCAAATTATGCAGCATAATAAAGATGGGTGAGTATAAATATTCTATAGTGTACCATATTAGCTATTAAACATTATACAGAGAGTGGTTATGAATTCAATTTCTAAATAATCTCTAAAATAAAAGAATGATCTAAATCTTCCACATCCCTGAGGTATTAGTCTTAAATGCATATGATATTACAAAACTGAAATTCTTAAAATAATTTCTGAAAAACTAGTGATACAGGAGTTGTAAAGAAATTACTTGGGCAGTGAGGGTATGGAAGTCCTCAGTAAGGTTTTCTTCTTAATGAAAAGCAGCCCCCAAATCATTTTCTTTTCCAACAAAGAGCAGCCTGTAAAATAGAGCTGCAGGCACAAACAAGCATGCTGGAAGCTTGCACGGGTACATGCTGGCAGTTGTGCCCATAGGAATATACTACCTGGGACTAGCCATGTTCAAAATGGCAGCTCCATCTTCTCTTTTTGCCAGCCACGTGTCCAGTAAGGAGCAGACAAGATAGCCCCACCAAGTGGAAAGCCCGTTTGCATAATAAGATTAGGGTGGGGTGACCAGCCTTCTTCGTGTGCTAAGTAAACGTCACACCTGGTCAAACCAATCTGTGAGCCCTACGTAAATCAGACACTGCCTCCTCAAGCCTGCCTATAAAATCTGCTGGGATCCGCCACCTTAACCCTTTTTTTCAGACATCTCTCTCTCTTGCAAGGAGCTGCCCTCCTCTCTCCTTTCTTCCGCCTGTTAAACTTTCCACTCCTTAACACACCCACGTGTCTGTGTACTTAATTTTCTTGGCGTGAGATAAGAAACCCTGGGGATTTACCCTAGACTATGATGCTGCTTCACTAGTAGGAAGAGAAAAGATAAACAGCGATTCCTGTTTTATAAGGTAGGAAGGCTGTATATTCACACGACACTCGCCGTCACAGTGGTCTCTGTGACTTCAGTGAACCCCCTTTCCACCTGTCCTCCTCGCCCTCACACTAGATTACTTTTTCCAAAAGATCTGATCATGTCACTTCCCCTGGAAGCCCTTGCCTGGCCTCCATTGTCTGCAGGATGAAGTACTGAATCCTTAACCCTCAGGGCCAGACTCCCTTTCCCTCTCCTGCTCTTGATCAGGCACCATGAGCCCACGACTCCTCTCCATTGGCTACTCATTCCTCCCTGGCCGTGTTCTCTGCAGCTGCCTAGCTTTCTGTCCCTTCACTCTGTTCCAGAATCTTCTGCCTGAAATATTTCAGTCACCACTTCCAGGCCAAATTTCTCCATCCCTCAGTGCGCTTAATGAAGCTCCCCATTCTTGATTCCAAACCTTTTCCTTTCTCACTGCATCATTCATGATTGATACAACGATGAGTGTGCTGAATGCAGGGGTCGTTGCTGAGGATACAAAAATGAATAGAAGGCAGCTCCTGCTCACCCCACCAGCGGCCCCACAGCAGCTCCACGTATGGGCAAGTGGTATGCACACGAGCAATGTGATACACGTGACTATGAGATGTGTTCAAGGTGATGCGGCAACTCGGTACGAAGGCCCTTAAGTATCCTGGATTTCTGTGGGACATTCCCCTGCACAATTACGTGTTGCCATGCGGCTATGCTGTTTCGCATAGACATGTCTTGTCTTCCCATTAGATGACGTGTTTCTTCAGCACAGTGGCTGTGACATCACCTCTGTGTGCCTGTAGCATCTAGCAGAGAGCCACATACATGCTGGATAACCAATTCATGCATGAAGAATAAACAATTTTCCCCTACAAGTATTACTGATTTATTTTAAATATAAGAAGGAATATACTGAATTTTCCCCCTTGGTGCATGTTTCTTATGAGTACAGCTTAGTTGCTAAAAACAGCATGATTTCTAGTGATTGCGGTAGAAGAATAAAAGCTAAAACTCCTAGGACTTCTGTTAGAAATGTAAATCAGAAGCTGATATTACTTCAAGTGCTACGTGAAATATCACATTCAATTTGTAACTCCAAAAGCTTTAGTCTGTGGTACATGTGGTTCTACATGGTTTAGTAGTGCCTTTGTATGTGACATGAGAACAAAATAATCAGCAGGTGTAAATGTCAATCGAACTAGAGAATTTTCTAGAATTGTACCTCTGCTTTCAGTTTATGGCACTACTGAATGCAAACTCTATTTATCTGCACAACTTCAGAAGGTTATTGTGGCAACACCTTTTAACAGAAGGGGCGAATACAATTTTATGGGTATTATTGAGAGTTAGAGGTCTAATTTCTCATGCCTGGGAATACAGAAAGTGAAAAATATAAATTGTTAAAAAAAAAGATAACCAAGGAAATACTCAATTCTGTTAGAAATAAAAAAGAAGTAGGTTCTTGCCAGAAGACTTTTTTTCTTTTCCTGCATGAAAATATGAAACTCTGAGACTGCAGACAAGTGAATGGTATTTGAGTAATGATAAAAGGAGACAGAAAAGACACCAGATGAGGCAGAGGCTGACATTTGTCCGCTCATCATCCATTCGCCCTTTTCTTCATAGGAACAGTTTCTAGCTGGGCACATCGCACCCCGAATACAGATATTTCCCAACTGCTTTGGGGGCTGGCCACGTAGCCTCACAAGTAACTTTTCTCTGTCGGAATACGAGTACGATGTTGTGTGCTACTTCCAGATTTGACCTTTAAAGAGACTGGGAATGTCCTCTTCTCTTTCCCCTTTGTTTCTGGTTGAAAAGTGGACCTGGGGCTGAGCCAGCTTGCACCATGTAGATGAGGGCAACTAAAGGCTTGGTGGAGTGGAGCATCCCAGTTCCAGACATAATTTTATGAGAGAGAGAAATAAACTCCCATCCCCTTAAGCCACTGCAGTCTTAGGAACTGGCCACACACCACGGAACTAACGTCAGAATAATATAATGGAGCCTACTACAATCCATTTAGCCAGAAAGGAACAAAAAGATTTTTTTTTTTTTATTGCTGATTACAGTTACAGTGGACACAACCATATTATGGAATATAATAATCTGGAGGTGATTTTGTTTGCTACTAAAACGCTCTCATCAAATACTTCTTTTTTTTTCCAATATCTGCCCAAAGTCCTTAGTAAATGAATTCCTTTGGTCATTATTAAGAGAAATAAATGCCTGTGTGCCCATTAAGAGATTTTGATTGGAGAAACAGAAAGCCCCAATTTAACTGGCTTAAATAGAAAGGAAATGTATCATATCCCATGACAGGCAGTCCAACCATGGAGTGGCTTCAGAGCTGATGAACTCAGTAGGGCAATGCACTCTAGAAGGGCCTGCATCTTCTCAAACCTGATCACTAGTAAGGGTCACGGGATTAGCAAGACTGGTTTAGACTACTCAGAACTCACTACTGACCCGGAAAATGAGGTCATTTCCCAAACTGGTCCACACTTGAAAAAAAAAAAAAAATCTGTTCTGTTAGCAAGAGAAAGGGGGAGATGGCCGTCAGGAGGGAAACCGACATTTTAGTGTACAGTCTGTCTGCTGTGCACACAGAGATTCTAACCATGACCTGATAGAAACTTACCCCTGCCAGCTGCCAGCCAGGTGCTGGGGGTCATGCTCTATCAGCAAGCAGTTCTGTTTGTACAGGGAAGGTGCATAGCCTATAGAGTCGGTTTCGTGCTGGCTATTTTATTCACATTCTGAGGTAGTTTGTGTCCCTGCAGATTTCTGATTATACATCAGTGATGTTTAATGTGATGCTCAGAATATTAAAAGCATACCCAGTAAGTGTTTTATCTAAATCATGTTCACAAGGGAAGTTCTGTGCTTTTCTGAGGTCTTGCAAAAACAATCTTTGGTTTCTTTAGACCAAGAAACTAAAAATAGACACAGTGACATAGCCTCCAAACAGCAATTTTGAGATCGAAAACCTCTGTTATATTAACAATGTGAAGCAGTTCCCATCCATCCCATTACAGGAAGTTCTGGGTCAATAGATTTAGTCTAACAAAGATCTTATCTCTTTAATCCTATCTTTCTACTTCAACTTTTCTTATTGATTAAGCATCTTCTGAACTTTACAACAATACGATACTGCTTATACAAAGCCCAGCCACGTCTTCACAGAAAAGAGTTTTTGAGAAGCCTACTTTGATTTAGATTTCTTTCTTTCCAAATAGCAGCTATCTTCTGAACACATAGCTTTTCTACGTACTTCCTATTTACATGTAAAACCATTTAAATGAATGGTCTAAACAAGGTTGATTAATCACTGGGAAATTTCTCTTTCAGGACACATCCATTCCAAGCTCTACATTCTTTAAAAATCCAGCAAATAAAATTTCATCTTATTTCTGATGCAAATGACTAACATAAGTTGACTGGACTATCTCTTCTATTTCCTTCAGATAATCAGGGCATGTCAAAATGCAGGCTTGTACAAATAAAGAACAATGCTTCAAGTTCTTTTTTTTTTTCTTTTCTTTTTTCTTTTTTTTTTGAGATGGATTCTTGCTCTGTCGCCCAGGCTGGAGTTTAGTGGCGTGATCTCGGCTCACTGCAAGCTCTGCCTCCCAGGTTCACACCATTCTCCTGCCTCAGCCTCCGGAGTAGCTGGGACTACAGGCACCCGCCACCACGCTCGGCTAATTTTTTGTGTTTTTAGTAGAGACGGGGTTTCACCATGTTAGCCTGGATGGTCTTGATCTCCTGACCTCGTGATCCGCCCGCCTTAGCCTCCCAAAGTGCTGGGATTACAGGCGTGAGCCACTGCGCCCGGCCTCAAATTCTTAGAAGGACACATTCAAAAGCTTGCATTTGATAATGTGTGTAAGAATTCTTTAGGCATACGTCACATTCTGCAAGTGGACTGGGTTTGTCTACATGGGGAGGCGGCCACAGGAAGAGTGAACACAGACTTCCTCCTAATTCCAGCCCTGCCAGTTTAGCACTAATACCTTGAGAGGAATTGGGAAAAAATCACTTGGCATCAAATTCCCAGACTGTCCCTGAACTCTGGTCAATAACTAACATGGCTTTGTAAAGAAAAATGTGATGTGTGTCGGGAACAATATTATTTCTGTCTGAAGGAGAGTAACAGGCAACTTTGATTGGAGAAAGAAACAGGCATTCTTGGCCTTCTTCTACAGAAAGGAGGAAGAAAATTGCTTTTTGGAAGTGCAGCAATAGGCCCGCTTGACAAATTACCTCCTAGAGTGCAAGAGTGAGGCTTATCTCCTTCTGACTGGGTTCCTTCTCACTTGTACACTTCTTCTGATCCTGGTTCAAGAATGGGCAAACAGACAGGCAAGGGTTATACATTTGACCTGGGCCTTACCCATGGCCTTGTAGTTACTTGATATTTTTCTTCTCCTTGAAAAAAATTCTTAAACAAATTGGACTTTAAGAAATCTCCTTCTTAGTCTCTATCCACAACCTCAACTTCTTAATGGACAGTGGGGACAAAGGCCTGTATGGTAGGCTTGGATAGCTCTGCCAGGTGTACCTCCTAAGGACCTCCAAATCTTAGGGGAGGTGGGACTAAAGGTCAAGCCAGGCCAGATCAGATTTGCCTAGGGGACACTTCAAGTTTCCACTTCTTGGTGCAAAAAGAGGCAAAAGTGAGTCTTTGAGGACCTCAACTGGTAGAACCCTGGGGCCCACTGAGATGCCAAGCGGAGAAGGAGGAAAAATACCTGCATTTCTTGGAATCCTAGGAAATGTGATTTCTACATCTGTTGCAGATCCTTGGAGACCAGTGCCCATGGGACTGGCTGGTCTTTACCCAAGAAAAGCCCTATTACCTCCCAGGAGCTTGTAGAGAGAGCTGATTGAATAACTGATCGACTTAGCCTTTCCCAGTGGAATGTTGGACAAGTGAGAGAAATGCCTGTCACTCTAGTCCTGAGTGCTCATTCTGTGTGGGCTCCCTTGAACTCTGCCTAAATGTCATGAACAACAGGAATAACAGCAGGTACTTAGCGCTGACCTTGGTGTTCCTGTTTCGTGTGAAGAGTGAGGGTGTGCTGCTTCTTCATCATGCCATGAGGCTAACATGTGATGTTCTTGGCATATGCTAGACAATCTCTGCCCTTACCCCCAAGGGGCACTAGCTGAACAAAAACAACACTAAAATCCCCTGTAGGAAGATGATTGCTAGAATACAGATATGTGCAAAGTTGCATTGGGATATGTTTTCCTATAACGTAAGAACTATTTAAACTATTTAAACATTTTGTGTAATTTAATTAAAACATCACTGATTTGCATTGGCTGCTCAATACATTTGGTGACATGTTTCAGAGACCCTATTTTGCGAAGGTAAATTAAATTTCCCAGTGGACTTCATTCTCATTAAAAAATGACATTCAGCTACATGGGTATGACAGGAGAGTTGCTCCTGACGCATTCCAGGTTTAAGAACGGCCAGCCGGACCACCACCTGCATGCCTGGCTCTTTCTGGAACAGCAGCGAGCCTTCACGGAGTTGGTTTCTGTGCCCTTGGTCTCTGCCAGTGAAAAGCATATTTCCTTCTCCCTAAGTTTAACCTCAAAGAAACACTTTGCCTAAAAAGGTGTAAAATTCTACCTAATTTAATTATTGGTCATATTGCTTTTATTTTTTAACATGTAACATTACTAAGTTGAATTAAGAAAAAAGTAATTCATAAACTCAGTCCCTAAGTAACCATCAACTACATGTTCAGAAACCTCAAACATTCTAGAAGGTTATAAACTCAAAAGTAAAAGCTTCCTCCCTCACACCATCACTTCCTCTACCCAAAGGCAGCCACTGTTCCCGGGGTGTCTTTGATTCTTTCCAGAAAGTATCTTATACGCTCATGTGCATGGATCCCCTTTTCATGCTGTCTTTACTTCATTCTGTGTATTAAAAGTGGTTCCGTATCAGGACACGGATTGACCTTACTCTTCATAACAGAGTATTGTATTCCACTGTATAATTATGTCAAGAACATACTTAACTGCTATAATACTATGGAAAAGTGGATCGTTTCCATATTTTTATCTATTACAAAATAGTGCTGGAAAGGGGAAGATCACCATTCAGAATGCTGGGGGTTGGGGAGATGCAAGCTGCCTGTCTGGTGGGGGGCCGCCAGGTCTGCCCCAGCTGGACTGGACCCAAGCACTAAAACCTCCAAAAGTATTTTAATGCTGTTGTTACAAGTCGTTCAAAATAACTGTTTGCAGAAGCACTTCTTCTGACATGGAAAACAAAAACACAATCTACAAGTCATTTTTGTTGTTATTATCATAATGCCCCATGCAGTTAATGTTTTTGAGATTGACACATGGTGACACTCGCCCTATGAAAATATTTTATTTATCATTATATAAGTTATTCTATGAAATTTTAAAATCTCTCATATTCATTTAATTAACCCTTGGAAGAAGAGTTACTAAGCATACATGATCACAAAATTTCATCCCATCTTCTCTAATTGATCTTAAACCCATAAAAATATATATCAATGGCAGTGTTAGAAAGAAAAAGATTTTACTGTAAAAATAAATTGTAGTCTCACAAATACATTTGAGGCAAATAAACCATATAATTTAAAAAGTCATACTTTCATTAGTTCTCTACAGAAATGAACTATTGTGGGCCTAATGGCTCTGATTTTTGGGTATCACTTGCTCATTTTGACTAGCAGTATGCAACTCAGCACTATGGATTAAAAAAATAAAGCAAGCCATCTGAATCCCAAGTTGCTTCATAAAACACCTGTCTTACAAAATGTACCACACAAAAGGTAGTTCTTGCTCTACAGAGTTTAGGAAATGCTGAGTGTGCTGTTCTGCTTGTTCAAGCAATAAGTCTTTGCATAGTGAAAGTTTTAAGTCCTATAGGAAAGAAATTGGTTTAATCTGCCTTGCCTGGTGCCTCCAACTCTTGGATTGCAGCTCTCTGCTCCACCTCTCTGTACCCCAACTCCTGCCCTGCTCCTGGCAGCATCTGTTGGAACCTGGATTGCATGACCCGTACTCTGGAAAATGCTGCTCTATATTTTTGTAGTCAAGAAATTGCTTTATCTCTGGAAAGTTTTTTTCTTTTTTTCCCTCAACTACAGCTGAATAGCTCAAAGTGCTTGTGTTGAAAACACAGGAAACCTGAGTTTGCAAATGTTACTCCTTGGACAGACGTCCCTGTCTTTTTCCAGACTGGAACTGTCCAATAGAACTTTCTGCAGTGATGAAAATGGGCTATATCTGCACTGTTCAATACAGTAGCCACTTGCCATGTATGGCCACTGAGCGCTTGGAATGTGGTTACTGTGATTAAGGAACTGACTTTTTAATTATATTTACTTTTAAATAGCCATATGTGGCTAAAGGCTGCCATGTCAGACACACAGCCCCAGACAGAGGTCAGAGCACAACCAAAATAAATGCACAGAAACAATGCTCTCCGCACAGAAACAATGCAATCTTCACAAGAAGTCTGTTTTCAGGACTGTTCTGAGCTCTCTGCAGCTTATAAAGCTAAAGAAGTTTCTCCAATCGATTTGCTGTAAAACTGATTTTCTAACACGTTATTCAAAAAGATGGATCTTACGATTTTGAAAGAGTATAATTATTGGTCAGGTGCGGTGGCTAACGCCTATAATTCTAATACTTTGGGAGGCTGAGGAGGGTGGATCGCCTGAGACCAGGAGTTTGAGACCAGCCCGACCAACATGGTGCAACCCTGTCTCTACTAAATTTACAAAAATTAGCTGGGCGTAGTGGCACGTGCCTGTAATCCCAGCTACTCGGGAGGCTGAAGCAGGAGAATCGTTTGAACCTTGAAGGCGGAGGTGGCAGTGAGCCGAGATCATGCCACTGCACTCCAGCCTGGGTGACAGAGCGAGACTCCGTCTCAAAAAGAAAAAAAAACAGTATAATTATTTCATATTTACCTTTATTTCAACAAAAACTGGCTAAAGACAATAAGAATAGCTAGTGGTCTGTGTTGGGTTAAAAAATATACTTTTCTATGTGCAGCTGACCCTTGAACAACATGTATTAGAACGTAAGTCCACTTGTATGTAGATTTTCTTCCTCCTCTGCCACCTCTGTAACAGCAAGACCAACCCCTCCTCTTCCTCCTCAGCCTACTCAACATGAAGATGATGAGGGTGAAGGCCTTTATGGCGATCTACTTCCATTTAGTAAACAGAAAATACATTTTCTCTTCCTTATGATTTTCTTAATAATGTTTTCTTTTCTCTAGCTTACTTTATCATAAGAATATAGTATATAATACATGTGACATACGAAATACCTGCTCATTAGCCATTTATATTATTGATAAGGCTTCTCATCAACAGTGGATCGTTGTAGTTAAGTTTAAGCTATCTGCTGACTTTCAGTTGCAGGAGGGGTTGGCACCCCTCAACTCCCAGTAGCTCATCAAAGATCAGCTGTACCTCAAAATCACAGAACACTTTCTAGGAATGTCTGCCAACTGATAGATGCTTTCCAGATGAATGGTATGCAGAACTTGTTTGTACATTTGTGAACAGTTTCTTTAACTAAAATAAATACTCTCCAAAGCTTTCCATCTTTGCACTTCAAGCTGTCTCACAGGCAGAAAGTCTAGCGAGACTTATTTCCAATCTGCAAATGAGCTGATCTTAGAGTTTAAATTAGATTTTTGGACACATGTCAAATAAACATGGACTGCATATTTTTGACATTTCATAACACCAACTTTCTTTTTTAAAATGCTCTTTGATGAAGAACATCTTGTATATCAAAGCCTAAAGTACCAACAAGATTTGATTCCAGTCTCTATGTGCTGCAGTGTCCAGGCGGTTGAGGCAAACTTACATGGGGACAGCTGGAGTGAAGGCTCATGAACCCACAGTTAGTCATCCTGAGAAACACCTGTTCTTTCTGATGTCTCCCTGAAAACATCATATATTTGGAGACTAGATTTTAATCTCTAGTCTTAAAAAAACTCAATGTGGTTTAAAAAATATCTAAGCATAATTTAATGAAATTACATATTTTTACAAAAATAAATTAAAATTGGCTTGAATAAGAAAAGTAACCATTTTCTTTTTTCCTTTTATTATTAAATATTGATCATCTACATGTTTTCTCTTTCCAAGGTCCACCTATTGAAAAACCAGCTTCACATCTTTGTTAATTTGGACTTTAAACTCAATAATTAGTTAAATCTTTGAGTAAAAGGGTAGGTATCACCACAATTTATCTTCATCGACTCCTTTCCTACGTTAAAGGCTGAAAATGAGGTTCAGACTCTCATTTCACTAAAACCTCCAACAGTATTTTAATGCTGTTGTTATAAGTCATTCAAAATAACCATTTTCACCAAAAACATAGACACATTTCTTTGCACGAAGTAGGTCATATCCTGTATTTGCACAGGTCTAAAACCACATTTGAGGGAGGCTTTACAACTTCATTTTCATAATTTTCGAAACCCTTTTTAAGAAAATCAATGCAAGAAGATGAACATGGTTAAGAGGATTTGGAAAGGGTCCATGCAAGTGAGGAGCCCAAGGTGAATGCCTCATTAGTTCCCTGATAAACCTGCCTCCGAGCGACACAGCATGGTGTTTGTTTAAGGATAGAGTGACTGTTAGATGCCTTAAGAAATTCTATCGCATTTCCTTAACTTATGGTCACTAATATGATTTTTGAAATTCTATTTTCATTTAAATGTGTATTTTTCTGCAGTTGCTACATTTTGTTTCTGGATTTCTAATTAAAAACAGAAAATTCCTTACCCAACTTCAAATCATTATTTTAATAAATTATCACCCAGACATGTAATACCCCAAGATAACATCAAATAAGATAAAGATGTTTTATTTATAGAGAACTCAGAAGGTTTGATTGCCATAGCTTTCTGCATTCCCAGGTCAGTGAGTATAATGTATTCCATATTTTGTTGCTGTTTTCCAGCACTAAACACGTCAGCATTTTGCATCGGAGTCATTAAAGTTTGTGAGATAGTTCTGATGAATAGCAATAAGGCCAGAAAAAAAGAATAATGCATAACATGAATTCTTCAGGAAATCAATTAATTTTTTTATGAGCAGTAGTAAAAATAGGATCTAGGGTTAGCAGAGTGAGGCTAGACTAGTATTTGATACCAAAATACATTCTCTGCTGCGTTCTATCTATGTAAAAATATTCTGTGCTGAGTCAAAACTGAAATCTCAGTCCTCCCAAGAGTAAGACATTTTACATATCAGAATGTACTCTTTACTTGGCCGTGTATGTAGCCTTTGATAGAGCACACCAATTCTGTAAATTCTGCAGTACTTTCAGGTTTCTAATGGACTTTTTGTGGATCCCTGAACATAGTGTTATTTTGGTTTTCTGAATTATATACTATGTGTGCTATTAAAACACTGTATATTGTATAAGTATATAAAGGTGCTTACGTATTTTTCAAAGAGCTCTTTGTTGGGGCAAGGTAAGCAGTTCTAATACTGGGATAAATGATGATTAATATTGGAAAATAAAAGTAATAGTTTATTGATATTACTCCTAGATTATTAAGATTCACTCAACCATTTATTTTATTCATTCATTCATTCATTCATTCATACATTTGATGAATGTTAAACACCAAATACATGATTCACCAAGAAGAATGAAAAGGCTTAGGACAGGAATATAAAGACAGGAAACCAGTGTAACACTGCAGCTTGAATTCTGGGAGGTAGTACTTTCAAGTAATTCTTTATAATGGTAATAAATTTACTGGATCCACCCCACATTTATCAGGCCTTTCCTAGGTGAACTGACATCATCACTTAAATGGAAATCCCTGTCTTCATTTATTAGTTAAGGTACATTGCTCCTCGGGGAACAGATAAGCCTGTGACACAGTGGAGCAAAGTGTCTGGAATCTGATTTTCCAATGGACATTCCCATATGTTTGAACAAAAGAGTCATAAATACTAACTATAGCACCTATTTTACAGAAGCTGAACTAAAGACACAGAAGCCCAACTAAAGACACAGAAGCCCAACTAAAGACACAGAAGCCTTCAGATGGAAAGGATATACAACAGAAACCACAGCTGTGCGGAAGACCACCCAGGCACATGGTCGTGGGTGAAATGACTAGAAGATTAGAATCCTCTGGAGCCCAGAGCTCAACACATGGGTGTCTAGCTGGGAACAATTTTAAATCCCACAAATGACAGAGAATTTGGTTTTCAACTTTTTTATACACGATTTTTTTTGTAACAGCTAACATTTCTTGCATACCCACATGGTAAGAGTTGTACTTTTTCTATCTTGATAATTGAGGGAAAAAAAATTAAGCACGGGTGAATTCACAGGCATCTTACAATAAATCTGTGAACCACATCCTGATAATCACTGGAGTTAATGACGTCTAGCGCTTTTTCCACATCTAGAACTCTGTAATTCTTCTATAGCTTTGCTACCAATGACTTTTCCTTGAACGATGTATTGAATGAGGCACTCACTTCTCCCTGAGGCAGCTTATTTTGTTCTTCGTTGTCCATACTGTTAGAGCATAGAGTAAAAAGAGATTCACCTTCTTCTAACTTTTATGTATTTGGCCATGTTCTACTTCTGAAATGACATAATCTAACCACAATTTCTTCCAGACAATGGCTTTCCATTACACTCCTTAAACCCAGAAAAGATGGGCAGCTTACAAGGTTGTACAAACCACAGCAAAACAACATGTATCAGGAAAAGGGGAAGAGAAAGAAGGAAACAAGTAAAGCCAGGAAACCAGTTTCCAAATCCACTGTGTTTATGACCTCTATATATGCTATAGGGAGCCCACAGATGTAGCTTTAGATTTTCTAGCAGTCAACTTTCAGAGGAAAACCTTATCAGCTGGTTTAACATCCTTAAAGGCAACTTTCCTCAGGACAAGCATAAATGTGCCTGGTACTCAGATCAGACTTGAATAGTCACCATGGTTCCTTGTGGAAAAGTCTGTTGGGATGTCCTGAACCACAGGCATCACATTTCCTGTGTAACGATCACAATATAAACAAATGGCATCGTGGCAAAGTAGTATTTAGGAAAAGCAATTATTTGAAAGGCTACAAATAGTAAGGTCTAGGTGCCCAGTTTCCTGCCGTAGATCTGGCTACATCCTGGATTCTAGACTGTTTGGAAGAGTATATCCAATGAATGCCATGTAAGCAATCTTCCTTGAATGTTGGGTTTTGGGTGAGCTTTGGATAAATATTCATTAAGCTTTTGATTAAATATTAAATAAATCTGCACTTAACTCTATGCCAGGAACTATTCTAAGTATTTTACACTTATTATCTCATTTAGTATGCACAATAGTTTTATACAGAGTTGCTCATATATACCCTATTTTAGAGATAAGGAAACCGAGAAAGATGAAAACCACAAGTAGTTTGTGAAGCCAGGGTTTGAACTTCACACATTCAACGCCACCCTTTTTTAATCACTGTGGAATTCCTTTAGCATTCAAGTTAGGTGAATATCCTTCTGTGAAAGTTTGGGATTTGAAGACAAAGGGCAATGATGAAGTCAATTTATCTCTGCTGAGAAGCCAAAGCAATGGGAATGGACATAAGCTTGCAAAAGTGTATGGAGACTGGGGCAAAAAGACAGGGAGGGAAAGGAAGGCATACAGTTCAGTGCATCCTTTAGAAAATCACTTCTCTGTTCTTTTTTCAGCTTCTTCAAATTGCAAACTGTGGTGGTTTAAAATATGTTCATAAATTCTTTGACACTCTTTAAGATGGAGCCCAACTCCCTTCCCTTTGAGAGTGAGCTGGATCTAGTATCTCACTTCTAATGAATAAAGTGAGAGTGACAGGTGCGGCTTTGGGGATTTGGTCCTACAAGGCACTGTAGCTTCTCTCTGTTCTCTCTTTTGGACAACTTGCTCTGGGGAAAGCCAGCTGCCATCATGGGGACAAACAGCCTAAGACAAGGGCCATGTGGTGAGGAACTGTGGCCTTCTGACAACAGCCAGTGAGGAACTGAGGACTTTTTTTGCCAACAGTCATGTGAATGAGCTACCTTGGAAGTAGATCTTCCAGCCCCAGTTAAGCCTCCAGATAACTGTAACCCTGCTAAACTGCAAACTCAGGAGGAACCCTGAGCCAGAACTACCCAGCAAAGCCACTCACGGGTGATTCCTGACTCTCAGAAACTGTGAGATGATACATTTCTATCTTGTTAAATTGTTAGAATTTGGAGTTGCTATGCAGTCATAGATAACTAATACACAAACCAACAAACACACCTCCAAAACCAACAAATCAAAACAAATTAAGATAAATTAAGAATACGCTACCTACAATTGCCAAAGGACAAAGAAACCTTGAGAATGTAACTATCCTCTTTTAAGTAAAGTTGCCTGCAAACTCTTCTAATCCAAAGACATTACAGCATTTTGATTCACTTCTAAAATAATTTGTCATGATTTGCAGCTTAAGTATGTATGTTATTTACTTATAATTTACTTGTATAAAAAAGGGAAGATAAAGATATTCAAGATTTCACATTACATAAACCCTTCAACATTCTTAAAGCAAGGTCAACAACCAAATGCAAAAGATGGGCCAGCAAAATTCTCTACCTCCTAAGAAAAGTTAAAATCTTAAAATCCAGCTTTAGAGGATGGAACCACAGTAGGCAATTAGCAGGCAGAAGCACACAATTTAGCCAGTAGTTAAAAATAATTCGTTAAAAGCTCATTTTAAAAGATAACATTTGCTAGCATTCTGATCCCAGAGGTTGGCAACCTGCTGAGGCCACATACAATCATTGCAGATAATTCAGCACATGATGATGACTAAGGCTGGAGAGTGTGTCCTGATTTCCATCGTCTCCAGGGAGAGTAAACACTTGAGTTTTCATTCTAATGCAATCACGATTATGAATCCAGAGGTATTTCTTTCCACTTAGGCACCATGGTATCTCATTATTTTTCAACTTCCACTTCCTCTACTCCATTGCTCAACCCAGGGTTTTATGAGCCCCACTGCATGACATACAGGAAGCTTTACTAAGGGGAACCAATGCTAATTTATTTCTAGATGACTTACAGCGCTCAGCCCCAAATCAAGACTGGCTAATACAACTCTGCTATCTGTGCTCCTTCTTGCACAAAACTCCTCATGAAGTTGCAATTTTAAAAGAAATGTTTCTCATCAAAATTCAATAGACTTTTATATGCACATACACTTTCTCACTTTTCCAGGCTGCATGAAATTTAATATCAGGATTATTATCCATTTGTCATTTTAACCTATAATTTAGTAAGCCTTTTTGTGTTTGAGTTATGCTTCTTCCCCCCTTGAGCCATCAGCTTGCAGCCATAGATTCATTTGAAAAGCCGGCCAGGTCACATGGTTTGACCTCTTAGAACAAACATTTTCCACATTTCTTATTCTGCTTCCATAAGAGACACCATTAGTTTTGTTCATCTCTATTTAAAATGATTTTTATGACATAATAACATTTCAAGTTTTCCACATTAACCTTCATTTTATTTCTTGAAATACTCAGGCAAACAATGTCACTAAGACGTCACTGATGGAGAATTCTTTCTCCTTCACTCCTGTCTACTTAAAGGCAACTCTGAAGAAAGAATAAATTTTTGCTCTGGATCAGCTGAGTGCTGGGAGAAAAGTTTAAAAGTCTGGCCTAGTGGCTCACAGCATCTTAAAGTAAATACTTCCATAAGCAACCAAAGCAGAAAATCTTCATATAACCGTTTTCACCAAAATAAATACATAAATTTTCAAATCTGGAGTCCTATAAAGGAATTTAAAATCTATTTTCTTATACGTAAGTTCAAAGATGTCTAAGTCCAAAGGGAAAATGAAAATAAAATAAAAATATAATCCCAGCCCATGTGCAAAAGCAAACAAGGACAGGAACACACCGCCCCAGGGGTGTGGGCAGTACTCACCCCACAGCCCAGGCCATTGCCCCCTTCGCAGGTGACTTTCCTCTGGTCAGGCTCCGGCAGCAGCCCCGCTCCACAGCCAGGGCGGGGGCATAACACGCCCCCCATCTGCAGGACACACTCCTCTGCACCATACTGCTGGTACCGGTTGTACTGCAAAACCCAAAAAGCAGATTGAGCTTTCAAACTGACTGCATATTTCAGCCAAAGGGTTAGGAGCTACAGTGCATGGGATTTCTTGCTTAACCAGTTTCAGTAAAATAATGCATGTGTGTGTGTGTGTGTGTGTGTGTAGGGGGAGGGAGAGGGCCACGGGGTTGATAGGGGAGGATGAATATGGTTCAATGCAGAAAAAGTCTACCAAATTCAACTGGCAAGACATATAAGTGCATTTGCTTTTTGCTTCTTTGTCTTCAGAAAATAGATTTTCCAAAGTTTTGTATTTTATAAGATCGCTTCTACCAACTGTATTTTAACAATCTTATTTCATATACATTTTGGGGAACATATTTAGGTATTAAATGATGAACACTTTTAATACATCGCTATCAATCTTATAAAGCAATATATTTTCATGCCTCTATTTAAAATTCAACAAGGTTTTATACTTATTTTGAAAATTGGCCCAGCATTCCACCTCATAATATTGGCAGCCCACACAATATCAATGAGCTAGAAGAAGGCTAATGTTAAACAATCACATTTTCCCTTTATCATTATTCTTATTCTTAAAGCATGATTTCTTGTGTCTCTGACGTCATTTCTTCCTGTTACCGTTTTGCTCAATTTCCTTTAATGGTTTCCCCAGCCTGCAAATAAATTCCAAACTCCATCAGACCATTTTCAAGGTCTTCTTTGTGGCAGCCCTACATTTTTGATCTTACATTATTTGTAATATAAACTCAGATCAAGTCAAACAGGTTTGCTCAATTATTAATTAAATAATGCAACATTTATTGAGAGCCTACTACATTCCAGACTCTATCGAGGCGCTGGGGATACAGCAGTGAATGAACAAACTTCTCCGCCTTCATCCACAGCACTGTAACAGTCAATACCGAGAGGTTAGAATGTCTAGGATTTCCAATGGTGCTAAGTGAGGAAGAAAATAATCAACAGGGAAGAGGGAGAGTCCAAAGAAGGTGGAGATTTCAATTTTAAAGAGGTGATTACAGAATGCCTTACAAAGCAGGTGCCTTTAAGCAAATGTCTGAAGGAGATTAGAAATGCAAGTCATATGGATCCCTGGGGGAATAAGCATTCCAGACAAGCAGAGAATACTATAAGGGGCCAGAGCCCCAGTGTGCTGATGTGGTTGGCTGTTCAGGGTACAACAAGGGGGGCAGTGGGGCGGAGGCAGAGTGAACAAGGAGGGAAAAAAACAGAAGGTGAAGTTGGAGAGTTTGTGAGGATCTAGAATATGTAGTTCCCTGACAGCTGCTTTCAGAACCCTGGGTGTTATTCTGGAAGATACCAGAACCACTGCAGAACTCTGAGGCTGAGGCATGACATAATTTGACTAATATTTTAAAGACATCCACCTGGCAGCTATGTTCGGAATACCCTCTGGAGGGCCAGGGTGTAGGCAGGAAGCAGAGAAGCTTATGTCAACCTCTATGACATAAGCAAGGAGCTTATGTCAACATCTATGCAAAAGATGGCACTGGCTTGAACCGGGAAGGTAGTGCTGGAGGTAGGATCAGTGTTTGAATTGTGGGTATAAATTAAAGGGAGAAACTGCAGAATTTTCAGTCAGGTTGGATGCCTGGTGTGAGAGGAAAAGAGGAGTCAACTGTGAGTGGAGTGTGGTTCCCCGTTTCCTGAGAAGACAGGAGGCGGGTAGGGGGTGGGGACAACTGTGGTAGAAGAAAGGGTATGTGTGTGTGCACGTGTGTGTGTGTGTGTGTGTGTAGGGAGTTGAGGCATGAAATAATTATTTCTATTGCGCTCATGTTCAGTTTGATAAGCTATTACACAGCGATGTCAAAATTTCCAGTATCTAATTGAATAAATAAGTGTAGTTTAGGAGAAAGGCATGGGTCCTAGATACAAATTTTGAAGTCATTAGCCTGAGCCTCTAATCCATTTTCTCATTCTTCTGTCCCCAGGAAAGAAAGAAAAAGATGACCTGGCCTCCTTGTAAACGTGTGAATGGCATACACATACAGCACCTTTACCAGAAAAGAGGTCTAAGAGTTCGGATGGCAAACAAACTAGCATCTCTGAATTTATGGGGTAAGGTTCTCTGGACAGTGTCATAAGCTGTGCAATTACCAGAGGATACAACGAAGATATTTCATCAAGTAATGAATGATGAGACAGTTTATGTAACTGACAGATTGCCTGTGAGTGATTACTGCATAGATTTCTCAGAGGCTTCATACATAACCCTTGCCCACAGCACAGCCCCAAATGCCCAGGAAGGACCTGGGGAGGCGCGCTGGCGACCTGAACGTCTCCAGGTCCTGCCTGAGTCTCAGGATTACCTGCATCCTTGAAATTATTCGTAAAGCTCGACACTAGGTTAGATCTATGACACTCTGACCATGTTATGAGGTCAGATGTGATTATCCAACCTCTGCAGGGAAGGTGAGAAAACACCAGCAAAGGAGAATGAGGAGCAGCAGCCTATGAGGCAGGTGAAAACTGAGGAGGACTCAGGTGTCCCGAAAGCCAAGGGAACACATCTCAAGGAGGCTGCCATGATGAGCTGTGGTTGCAGCTGGGTGTGTGGCTGCCATTGCAGTCTTGAAAAGTCATTTCAGTGGAGTCATGGAGCCAAAAGCCTTTGGAGTGGAGTCCAGAAAGACTCGGAGGAGAGAAATTCAAAGAAGTGAGAATAGACACTTTTTTAAAGGAGTTTGCCGGAAAAAGGGAGCAGAGATGGGGGTGGCCATTGGATAGGACTCTGGGGTTGTAAAGGATTTTCGAAAATGGAGAAATAACGATATGATACTATGCTGAAGGCAGGACTGAGACGAGAAGCGCAGATGGACAGTGTAAGCCAGAGAAAGAGCTCTGTCCTTGAGTAGGTTGGAGGGGAGGATCTAAAGGATGTGTGGAGGGTTGGCCTTCAGAGAGCAGGCAGCCATCCTTAGGAAGAGGAGGCCCGGCTGAGTGCTTAGGCCCAGGTGCAGACAGGCAGAGGGGGTACTGGGATTTGAGGAAGAAGAAACGTATGAGTGATGAAGGAAGGGGAGGGCGGAGGAAGTCGGTATCACTGCTGGGCGGCACCCAGGCCCTCCTGAGGTCAGAGATGATGAATTTAAAGGAAAACTCGTGAGCAGAGTCTTCTGTTTCTCTGCACCAACACTGAGCTGCAAAGGCAAAGTAGAAAGAATGGTGGATTTAAGTTTGGTTGGAGTTTTGCCGGAACTGTAAAAGGAAGCGGGACATCTCTCGATCACCTCCCGCTTATGACTGTGAATGATCTCACGGTGATCCTCCAAGCCCCTCTCCCTCAGCTCTGTTCACCTCCACCTATGACTGTGAATGATCTCACGGTGATCCTCCAAGCCCCTCTCCCTCAGCTCTGTTCACCTCCACCTATGACTGTGAATGATCTCACGGTGATCCTCCAAGCCCCTCTCCCTCAGCTCTGTTCACCTCCCGCATACCCGCATATGACTGAATGATCTCAGTTTCCCCCAAGCCCCTCTCCCTCAGCTCTGCACCACCAAACTGCTCAACCTACTTTTTTGTCTTGACCTGTCCAAATCCTTCCACATTGAAAAACAAAAAACAAAAAACAAAAAACTTTTTATTGTAAATATCACATAGAATAAGCTTAATACATTATAAAGTGACCAACTTTTTAAACACTACCCAGGCCAAGACACAGAACTTTACCAGGTCCGCCTGAAGCCCTCCATGTATCTATTCTCATCACAACACCTTCACCCCTTCCTAAAAGACACCATGGTTTTTTTTTTTTTTTAGACGGAGTCTCATTGTTACGCGGCTGGCGTACAGTGGCGCAATCTCGGCTCACTGCAACCTCCATCTCTTGGGTTCAAGCGATTCTCCTGCCTCAGCCTCCCGAGTAGCTGGGACTACAGGTGTGTACCACCACACCCAGCTAGTTTTTGTATTTTTAGTAGAGATGGGGTTTCACCATGTTGGCCAGGATGATCTCGATCTCCTGACCTTGTGATCTGCCTGCCTCAGCCTCCCAAAGTTGTAATCACTTTCTTGTTTTTCTTTATCACTCAAGGTTCATTTCTAAACACTACAGTTCATTTTGTCTGTTTTGAAGATGTGTTGTTTAGTCCATCACCCTCCATTGTCTTTTTTTCCTTGCAATTTATCTGTTGAAGAAAGCAGGACATGTGACCTACAGAGTTTCCCAGTCTTCATTTTGCTGATTGTATCCAATGTTGCAGTTTATAATGCACCTTGATAATTTTTTTCCTATAAATTGATAATTGGCCTATAGGCTTCATTTAATTCAGCTTCTTTCCTTCCTTCTTTCCTCTCTCCCTACCCCCTCTCTTTTCCTCCTTTTTTCCTTCCTCCTTCATTCTCTTCCCTTCCTCCTTTTTTGGTCCCTCCCTCTATCCCTCTGTCCTCCTTTCTCCTCTTCCTTCTTTCTGTCTCTCTGTAATACTACTTCATAGATGGTGTTTTGTACTTCTATCAGGAAGATCATAATGTCTTTCTCTCTTCTTGAAAGCTTAGCAGTCATTAATATTCAGTAACTAGATTAATTTACTGGGATTGAAAAATGATATTTTAATTCAAACATTCCTTCATTTATTAGTTAGAATACTTCTATTTTTTGGTTATCCAGTGGTATTGTTTGAATAGGAAAGGCAGGATAAAATATTTGAATCTTTTTTTTCAATGAACATTTATAAACTCATAAACTTAAACATATTATGTGTTAAGTGTGTTTTAGCTCAATGCAGTGATTTCCTTCTTGACGCACAACTATCTCATCTCTGGCCAATGGCAATCCTATCAAGATGAGTTTCCATAACATGATCCTGACACCATTCAATAGCTTCCTCGCTATCTGCTATGGAAAGTTACTCAGGTTCATCTTACACATTTCCTGCTCCAGGCCAGGAACTGCCTACTTTTAAAAGAAGCACTGCTTCTTAAAAATTTCAAGACCATAAATTGGGTGCTAGGCATGTTCAGTGGTCCTAAGTTAGTCATTGTTTCTAAGTCCTCTCAGTTCTTACTTTGAAGGACAGGTATCTCAGAACTACAAGGTTTTTACTTAACATTTTCTGTTTTACCTCTGTTGCTCCTTTCTTCCACACTGGTTCTCAAGAACACAGAAGATGACATAATTACAATATTCCATAATTGCTCATTTGCTTTTTCTCACATTACACAATTTCAGAATAACAATACCATCATTGTGCCTATGATTTCTGAAAACTTCAAATATGGTTTCATATGCTCTACTCATTCTCCCACAAAATTTTTAAAATAATTATACTGTATCCACACTGTTAACACATGTGGCCATTTCAAACTATGCTGTCTTTCTCTTAACCTTCATGTTATCTTACTTCTATACACACACACACACACACACACACACGCATGCAGGCACAACCATCAGTACTTATGTTGATGGTTGATGTTTTCCCAGTAATTTTGATTGCTTGAATCTTGTTCTCCAGTAAATTCCTCAGGAAGAGTTCCTGGGAAATACAGTCACTGAGTTCTTCCATAGTAACAGTTTATTTAGGGCTTTTATTCTTGATAATGAGTTTGGCTGCATAAAAAATCTTTATATTATACATAAAAAGAATATATGGAATTATAGTTTCTTACAGTATACATATAAGGAATATACAATCCTGATATACATACAGGGATTGTGTGTGTGTGTATATATGTATATATATATATACACACACACATACACACTTATATTTATACATACTTCCCCCTTGAGTATCTGAAATCTCTTACTTCATGTTCTTCTGGTATAAAATATTATGGATAAGCCTGAAAATAATGTTTTTTTCCTTTGTAAATTAATTGCCCTCTTTTGCCTAGATGCCCAAGGAATTTTTTTCCATTTCTTTAGAATCCAGGAATTTTGTTAGAGTATATCTTGGTGCTGGTCATTTTTGGATCAATTTTCACAAGCATACTGTGTCAGGAAAGTTGTACTGAATTTAGTTTTTAGGGTTCACTTTGTTCAGTTGCTTTGATGTTTTTCTTATGTCATTTCTAGTATACATATATTGGATCTTCTTTACCTCACTTCTAATTCCAACAGCTTATCTCAAATCCCTTTTTAATTTTCTTATTTGTGTTTTTTAGAATTTTCTTCACTTTTCATTTTCTATTTCTTTTAAGACAATGTCTATTATATGTATTTGTGTAATTTCCTAATAATTTCCTAATAACTTGGTTCACCTTGAAAAGGTTATTTTGGCTTTCCTTTGATTTGAGGCATTCTTCCATTGTCCATAAGGATGCTATTTTGTTCTACATTCACTGCATCATTTTAATAGCCCTGTACGGGACTGAACCTTGCTTCTTTTCTGTTAGAGTTTTACCTTGTTCCTTTGCTGTTGCTCAGTTTTACATGAAATTAGTTCTCCTGAAATTTTACAAAGAGGTAGGATTCAGAAAAGCTGTAGACTTTTCTCTTCTGGTGTTTTAGGCAGTGTTCAAAAATATGGGGGCTTCCTTTCTGCAATCTCACAACTCTGTTACCCCATTTTTAACTGGACTATCTCCTTCCTTTTTTTCTCTTCTATTTTGAGCAAATTTCTGCTCAGTGTGGGGCTTTGTCCTGAGGGGGGCCTTTGCCTGGGTAAATCTGGTGAGTGCATGAGACCTAAAGTGCTCCAAGCCCTTTAAACCTTATTACAGACTATTGCACTCATTTCTCTATCCTTTTGTGCATCCACATGCCCTGAGTTTGGCATAGTATCTTGTCAATAGTTTGTAGACAGTAAATAATTATGAATTAATAAAATCTAACTCCATTAAGTGACAATTAATTAAATAATTCTAATAAGATAATCAATAGCAATGGAAATTAATAACAGTAACTCAGGATTATTTTACCTACATAAATAATTTTTTAAAATAAGTTGCTCTTAAGTAATTGACTATTTTCTCATTTGACAACACATCACCTAGTCTATTTAATTTAGTTAGGTAATTTTATTACTATGACAATAGCTTTTATCTAGGAAGAAGTTAATGTATGGACAAAGTCCAATAACAATTTAGAAATTCTTGTTGACTGCATTCATAGTGGTCTCAAATATTGATGGAATTTTAAAAATTATGTCCCCCTTTCCATTCATTAGCTAGGGAATTTATTAAAAATTATTGTTATTTATTTTGTTTATGATAAACTCAAGAGCATTTGAGCATACAATTCCTTTTTCAAAGGAAGACAAATATTTTAACATATGCGCCTGGGAATTTCTGATGATTAAAAAGTACACACAATACCTGAAATATGCCTATTGAAAGTATTACTTTTCAAAATTAACATTGTGACATTTATAAGAAAAACACTGACCTGGAACAAAGAATGTGCTAGTATTTGTAGAAAGCTTAATATACTAAGGAAATAATTTAGTCATGTAATTACATATCATTAGCAAAGATCCTTACTTAGTTACCTTCGAGATATAATCCACAGTTTTCATAGATCCTTTTAACCATTTACTGGCACAAAGTTGAAAGCGCATTAATGGAGATTTGTGACAAACTAGCACTAATACAGAATACTGTATTTATCTCAGTATAAAATATGTGTGATAATGGTAAAGTAACTAATAAATCTACCCCAGTTGGTGGAAGGGAACAAACACTTCCCTTGATATTCTTGTATTGGTTCCAAGGGCTTTTTTTACTTATCAATATTGAATAGCATTTTATAAACAGACTAACTTGGAGGAATGTGATTAATTTATAATGTGAACTGGGTTTATATAGAGTCCACCCTCAACTGAGCTCAAAAGTGGAAAAATCACTCATGCATGTTTTGTCTATGGAACGCACAGTGAGCATCTGTGTGTGTGTAGATATGCTAATATTTACATGTCAAACTATACTGACAGTTTTAAGCTATTAAAAATAGTTTGCAAATTTCTAGATATGCTTTCATAAAGTGAATAATCCACAGACAACTAAAATAATTTTGAATTGATTGTACAATATTTGCAAAAATATTTGAAAATAAATGTAAATATTCACAAAGAATACTACTCTGAACCTAAGGAAAACAATAACTGTTTTTCTCCTGTATTTTATCAGATTATAGCAAAAAATACATTTCATTAGTATGCATTATGCAGGCAGAATCCTGACTCACTGCTATACTTTCTATTTTATTTCTTTGGGGAGTAAATTATTCAGTCTTTATGTGAATGCTCATGGATTCTCTTAAGAACAAAAAGTATTCATTTTAAAGCATAAAATTCATAGAAGTTTCAATAAACTCGTATTTTAAGAATTTAAATAATGGGTCATGTGAGAGTATAATGAAATAGATATTGTATTCTGTTAGTCTGCAGGCAGTTAGGAGACCTGTATTTGGGTAGAAAAGTGTTCTATAATGAAGGAACAGTTGCACGTTCAAGCCCCAGAAGGGCCAGTGAACTTCCCCTTTCTTGCTGGCTGTTAACTGCATGTTAAGTACATTAAAGGAACATGGGTAGTCACCTGAGAAGTGTGGCTATGGGGAAACCAAGCGTAAACATCCCCCACCACTGAAACACCATCCAAAAGGCCTCTCCTCTGTAGGAGAGGACAGGCTGCTTCACTCTGATGCTTAATTTGCATGCTTTCATAGAAAAAGAAGAAAAGAATCTAATTTTAAAAACTACAAGAAATGTGAAGTACAGGGATCCGAGGTAAAACTCAAGTCTGAGAAAAATGGCACATGTTCTGTCAAAGTGAGTCAATGCTTGCCAGCCATCCAGGAGCTATGTGGCCCCCTTTCAGGTCCTCCAAGCTAAGGAGGTTGATTTTGTGCTGTCATAGTGTTTCCCAGAGTATCCTTTTGGGGGCACTCAGGTACAGCTCTGGGGTCTCCTTTGCTTCCCCACACCACTCCATAAATTATAGCTTTTGTTACATCTCAGCCAAAAGCAGTTTGGGGACTCCCTCCCTGGGCTTCTCCCTCAATCCCTCCTAGAGCAGAGGGGTCCTGATCAGGCTTCTGTTCACTGAGCTACTGCAGTGAACCAAACCACGGCACCGACACTTTGCTGCTCGGTTAATTCTCTGTCCACTCTGTGAAGTGATGGATGTGGCCTGGGAGCCACAAAGAAGTGCCATCTTTTGCTGACATCCACACAGGCAGAGAACCCACAGTGCTGCATTAGAACTAAGGCTGAAACTTTCAAGACCACGCTTTCCACAATACCCAGCTGCCTCTTTCTCTTATTCCCTTCTATTAAAAAAAATTCAGTCAGGTATAGTGACTCATGCCTGTAATCCAAGCACTTTGGGAGGCTGACGTGGGAGGATCGTTCGAGACCAGGAGTTTGAGGCCAGGCTAGGCAACACAGCAAGACCCCATTTCTACAAAAAATTAAAAAAAAATTACCTGGGCATGGTGACATGTACCTGTAGTCCCAGCTACTCAGGAGGCTGAGGTGAGAGGATCATTTGAGCCTAGAAGTTCAAGGCTTCAGTGAGCTGTGATCACACCACTGCACTCTAGCTTGGGCAACAGAATGAGACTTTCTCAAAAAAAAAAAAAAGAAAATTCAGCTCACTATTCCTCTGTCATCTTTTAGAAACTAATGAAAAATAGTTTATTATAGAACTTCCTCTTTGGATTAAAAAAACTATAATAACATCAGAGAGGAACATCAGCTTATGATTTAGCCATTTCTCATTGCTATGCAGATAATGTCCCATTTTCTATACGCATTAGAAATTTTTTTCAAAAAAGAAGCACTCCTTAGATTGTCAGTAATCTTCATCTTCCTTTTTTTTTCATTTGCAGGTAGTTAGCCTGAGAGCATCTGTGACAGCCTAAGTGGTGGCCCCCATGACCCTGCTGTTTTTCTTCTCTATTCTGTTGCTAATAATGTTTTCTTCATCCCTGAACATCTGTCAGCTACTGATGAAGTGAATTGGCTAGAGAAAGGGCTGGACCTTGTTAATTGCATAGAAAAAACTATCAAGATGGCTGAAATCAAATGCAAAGAGGCAACATCAAACAAAACCTAAAAAAAAAAAAAAAAAAAAAACCAGTAAACAAAAAAAACAAGCAACAGATCATATCCGGAAGCACAGTTTAAGAAGTTTTTGGTTTTTTTTTTTCCAGATATTTCAGGTGACCCAATGCCAAAAAGCATCTCATCTTCTAGTAGTTGTGGAATCTTCTGGAAAAGAGATCCAAATCAACTGGCTTCCTTGTCCCCTCACCATGTGTGACACGGAGCAGCACCCACTTCCAGTGTAGCTCCCCTTCCAGGGGAGGGCTACAAAGGCTGTTTTCCTCACAAGAGTTCCTACAGCTGATGTGACTTCAGAGACTCCTGTAGACTATGGAAACAGGGTGGTGAAGCGTCTCCTGATGGAGCGCACTGCAGAAAGCAGGGTTGTCTGTGGCTGTAAATTATTTCACTCTTTGCTCTCGTCCCAGAGAAACAGCGTTAGGGTAGCACCTAAATCTGCAAATCCAAGAGCCTTGCCCCTCAGATAAATGAGCGTTGCCTCTGCCTTCCTTGAAAGGAGCTGGGGCACAGGTCACTGCCACTATCCTCCTTCCTGGCTCCCTAGGCTTTTTCTTTCCCTGAATTCAGTATTTTCACCTCTCTTCTTTCTGCTTATTCTCTAGAAGCTCTTTGTCCAGTCCTGAAGCAACTGCGATGGTTTCTAGGTGATTCTGAGGGAAGGGTGACATGTCATTTTCTGGAAGTTTTGTGTAAGGCTACGAGTGGGGCAGTGAAATGGGTTAGCTCCACTGAGCATTTAATGATCTAATTAGAACTTGGATGAACCAAAATATTTTTTAAAATCATGTGGATTGTATTAGATGGCTTCATATTTATAACTATCTGAAATGGACAAGCCTCTAACACTGAGGAAGCCTTTCGGGGTGAAAGCCGAGAAGCTGCCTTAATGCCAAGGCACACCTGAGCACAGGTAACAACAGCCAGGTGCTCTGGATGTCCACCTACGTCCCTCCAAAGATCATCACAATGCATCCCTCATGCCCCACATCATTGCTTCAGAGGCTCAAGCTGCCTGTCATTCTTATCACCCAAACTGTCAGTCCCATATGGGTCCATACATTTCCTAATATCAGCCAATTTCCATGCTTCCCTCTCTCCTAAGCCTTTTTTCTGTGTCCCCTGAAATTCCTGTTCATGATAAACTAACTTCCCTGTATAATCAGCCTTTTGAAAGGTTTCCCTGTCCACACTGACTTAACTGAAACTGATCCATCTCCCTTGCAACCTTTTCAAGTGAAGGCTGCTTTTCATTTCATATTCACATCTTTCAAGGCCAGAGGTGAAGATGGTTGTCCCTTGGCTCCTTAACGACGCCCCCAAATGCTTGGGTTCCTCTCCCTTGTAAAACCCACCACTCCTTTGAGACCCATGCTTCACCCTCACCTCCTCACTGCTGCCCCCTGATCTCCTGGACGCAGCCCCTAATTCTTGAAGACTGTAGCTTCAGGCTGTTCTCACCTTTTCTCTGATTCTTGTCATCATTCTGGGGACTTGAACTCCTGTATGAATAAGCCACCATCAATCTATTCTTTCTGTTTTACCTTCTCATCCTGCTGACCTTTTTCTCATCCTTCTATTCGCACGGTCCATCCCCAGGCTCTGTCATCCTGAGAAACTGTACCACCTCTGAAATCCCAATTCCAAATATGTCTCTTTCTGATGATCACCTCTTATCTTTCCAAATCTCTTGCTAAAGTATGAACATTGCTTAAATTCTTCAACTTCATCAAGACGTCTAATTAATTGGCCCCATATTTCCTCTCCAGCCATGGGCCTCTCCAGGCCCACCTTCCTTCCTGGTCTGACAGCTTCTGTCATCTACCACCAGAAGCATTGCCTGGAAAACACAGATTTCCATGGTCTTCTTTATCTGATGGCAAAATTCCAGGCCTGGAAAACATCACCTCCGCCTTCCCTGGGCGTGTAGCCCTGCAGCTGAACACAATGGCATGATGGCTTTCTCTTAAATAATGGACCACAAACTTCAAATGGGCACTTACAACTTCCTCAAGATTGTATTGTGTTTCTCTAGTGACATGTTCTCTCTACTTTCTTCCCCTCAACCCGCCGAAAAAAGGGGTGAAATAAAAAAGATGAAATGAGGATAGTTACAAAAGCATAGGAGATAGAAGTTTTTACACAGCAAGGGTAAGAAATATTTTTATAAACATTGGTAATAGTTATGATAATTAGTAGAATTAGGATAATAGTGAAGTAGTTATAGAAGAAAATGAATTTATTACTTTTATTTGGAGTTGCACCAATTTTTTGGTTCCTAAGACCAATGTAGGTAGGACCTGCCTCTCTCCAGCCATCCATACTTTATATTTCACTGAGGAGAGAGGAATCATGGCTGATGTCCTGATGTGCTCAACAGATGTTTCCTAAGCACACTCTAAGTGTCAAGTACTCTTCTATGTGGAAGACGCAGCAGTGAAAAATGACATCTGCCTTCGTGGAGCCATCATACTGCATCTCTCCTCTTCACATCCCTGCAACTATGAACACACCTGCACCTGCACTCACCCTCTCCAACCCCTCTCACAACACAAAAAGTGGCCTTCCTCCTGTTAGGGGCCGATTCCTCCCTCTCTGCTGGATCTGAGCCCTTCTTGCCTTCCAAAGTACTTCCCTTCTTCAGTTCTCGGATCTCTCTCTCAAATTACCAGGTAATTCATCTCTATGGAATCCTTCCTGTGAGTGTAAAACAAGTTGTGGCCCTTCAATCTTTAAAGAACTGTCTTGTGGTTGTTGCATTTCTCTTTCTCTTCATAGCAAACCCTCTAGAAGGAATTATCCTCCCCTTCTGTTCACTCTTCATCCCATAAAACTCTGGCTCCTGTCCTTACGCATCCCCCAAAACTGCTCATTATGGTCATTCGTGACTTTTGCCACAGGCGAAGGACGCTCCCTGACCTCATCTTCTGCAAACTCTCAGTAGCATTCAACATAAATCACCGTTCCTCCTCTGGAAGGCCCGCCTTCTCAGCTTCCCCAACACCATAAATCAGCATTCCTCCTCTGGAAGCCCCGCCTTCTCGGCTTCCCCAACACCATAAATCAGCATTTCTCCTCTGGAAGCCCCGCCTTCTCGGCTTCCTCAACACCATAAATCGCCATTCTCCTCTGGAGGACCCGCCTTCTTGGCTTCCTCAACACCACAAATTGCCATTCCTCCTCCGGAAGGCCTGCCTTCTTGCCTTCTCAGCTTCCTCAACACCATATGGCCCTGGATTGTCTTCTACTTTCCTTGAGGTTCCTTCCTGGTCTCCTTTGTTGGTTGCTGCTCTTTACCCAATTTCCAAACACTGGTGTTCCTTACGGTTCATCCAATCACGGTCTCTTCTTTCTTGGCTTCTTCTGAGAATCCCCATGGGTTTAAAATTTCCTCTACATGCTGGTATTTCCAAAGTTATCTCTCCATCTCGGACCTTAGGTCTCACTGTCCTCCAAGCTCTCACTCACACATCCAAGTCCCGACTTATCTCCTTCTCCATGCTTCAGGCATAGCAAATGTGTTCAGAATTGAAGCTCAGATCCCATGCCTCTGAAACAGGCGTGTCCCCGAGGACACTACTTCGCCTGCAGCACCCTCAAATGTTTTTGTGTCTGCAATCCCAGTACCACAAAGCATTGCTCTACAGTGTTGTAAGTAAAACATTTTCCCTTTCTCCTTCTAAAGCCCTCCAACTTTCCATTTCAACCCATCAGCCTACACCATGCACTATTTCCCCTTCTGCTGTCAGCTACTGACATCCATTTCTCTCTCTCTCTCTCATTTCTCAAATCTTCAGTTTACAATTCTGGAAGATCTCAGCGTGCACAGGGGTGGTACTCCCAACTCTCCGACTTCCCAATTCCATGACCTCAACTTCTCTCATCACCTTGTCCTCCATCTGAAATCAGACACACAGCCTCCCTAGGCCTCCTCCGACCTCGTCGGTGCTGACCATGCAGCTCCTCCACAAGCTCGATGTGAAGTCTCTCATTCTTTGGCCAATGCCTGTTTGTCCAGTTCAACCCTTCTAGTACTCAAATCCCAAAAATTCTTTGAGCCACTGGCATCTGTAACCAACTTTCCCTGTCCTCTCTCTCATCTGGGTTCTCTGCTTGCCCAGCTGAAATTTCACGGTCGGTCATAATCACTCCCTTAGATTCACCCTCAGCTTACACTGTTGTTGTAACACCGTAAGATGAGATCCACCCTCAGCTTCTTAGCCTCCCTCTTGTTTTTGTTACATTTTGACCGCAAAACTTCAATGCCAGTGCCTTTTCTGCATCTGTGCCTACACAGATGAGTGTGTCAGAAAAACACCCAGTGGATTGACCTCACTCCAAATTCAACCATTTCCCAAGTTTATTCCCTCCTCACCCTCCTAAATGACAATTTCATTATCCTCTCCTGACATGGTTTGGCTGTGTCCCCACCCAAATTCTCATCTTGAATTGTAATCCCCATAATGCCCACATGTCAAGGGCGGGACCAAGGGTGGAAGTGATTGGATCATGGGGATGATTCCCCCCATGGTGTTCTCGTGATGGTGAATGAGTCCTCACGAGATCTGATGGTTGTATAATTGGCTGGCATTTCCCCTGCTTGCACTTTTCCCTCCTGCTGCCTTTTGAAGAAGGTACCTTGCTTCCCCTTTGCCTTCCGTCATGATTGTAAGTTTCCTGAGGCCTCCCCAGTCATGTGGAACTGTGAGTCAATTAAACCTCTTTCCTTTATAAGTTACCCAGTCTCAGGCATTTACTTATAGCAATGTGAGACCAGACTAATACATCTCCTTTCCCTCTAAAACTCTTCCCCCATCTGTACTCTCAGCTGATGACCTAGCTTCCTGTTACACCAAGAAAAGAGAAACAACCAGCAGAGACCCTATGGAAGGTTTACCATCAAATCCAATGCTCATACGTCTGTGCCTGCATATTCTGTCTCCCCCACTGTTACCAGGCGGAACTGGCGACTCTCTTGTCCAAGCCCATGCCTACATCCAAGGACACTGCTCCTGAATTATCCCTTCCCCCTTCTGCATCATCAGTCTCCCAATTCCTCTACTGAATCATTACCATCAGTACATAGACATGCTGCAATTTTTCCCATTAAGAAGGTCATTTTCTTATCTCCATCCCTCAGCTACCTCATTTCTTTGCTTTCCTCTTCAGCTAAGTTCCCAGTTGCCAAAATTAAAATGTATGTATTTGCAGTCTCCCACTCTTTGGTTCACCTCTCACATGAATCCATTCGAGGCAGGCTTTCCCCTCACTGTCCATGGTCAAGGTTACCAAGGACCTCCACATTGTGGAGTCCAGTGCTCATTTCTCATCCTTGTCCTTCTTGCTGAGCATAGGACACAGATCATGATTCCTCCTCCTAAAGATGCCTTCTTCCTTTGGCTCCCAGGTCATGATACCTGCCTGGATTTTTTCCCACCTTATTATCATTATTATTTTTCGAGACAGAGTCTCACTCTGTCACCCAGGCTGGAGTGCATTGGCACGATATTGGCTCACTGCAACCTCCGCCTCCCAGGCTCAAGCAATTCTCCTCCCTCAGCCTCCTGAGTAGCTGAGATTACAGGCGCCCACCACCACACCCAGCTAACTTGTGTATTTTTAGTAGAGACACGGTTTCGCCATGTTGGTCAGGCTGGTCTCAGACTCCTGACCTCAGGTGATGCATTCGCCTTAGCCTCCCAAAGATCTGGGATTACAGGTGTGAGCCACCACGCCTGGCCTCCTCCCACTTTATTATTGCAACCCTATCTTATGCAATGTGGCTCCTTCCTCTTTGTTTTGCTCAGTCCTCCTCCCCTCCCCTCCACCAGTCACACTTGTTTCTGGACTATTATGAATGTTAAAGCCAGGCACATGATCACATTGGAGCCTCTGTTGTTGCTTCATCCGCTCTGTGGAAATCTCCTTTCCCAGATGTCACCATGAGGCTTCTCTGGATACCTTTCAGTCTTTATTCACCTGTCACCTGCTCAGTGAAACTTTCCCTGACCACCTTATATAAAATTTCACCTCTTCCTCCAGTATTCACTGTCCTTGTTTTGTGTGTGTGTGTGTGTGTGTGTGTGTGTGTGTGTGACAGAGGCTCGCTCTGTAACAAAGACTAGACTGCAGTGGCACAATCTTGGCTCACTGCAACCTCCACCTCCTGGGTTCAAATGCTTCCCATGCCTCAGCCTCCAGAGCAGCTGGGATTACAGGCGTGCACCACCATGCCTGGCTAATATTTTGTATTTTTAGTAGAGATGTGGTTTCACTATTTCACTATGTTGGCCAGGCTGGTCTCAAACTTCTGGCCTTAAATGATCTGCCTGCCTTGGCCTCCCAAAGTGTTATCATTACAGGTGTGAGCCACCACACCTGAGCGCTGTCCTTTTTCATTTCCTTTTTCTCCATAGCAATGATAGCCATCTAACATAATATACACTAAATGTGTTTATGTGTATATAATATGGTTTTCTCTAAGTAGAATATGGAGATTTTTCACTCCTCTATCCCTATAACCTAGGACGGTATATAGCACATAGTAGGTACTCAGTAAGTATCAGCTGAAAGAAAGAAGGAAGTGTGTGTATGTCTGCATGTGTGTGTGTGTGTGTGTTTGTGCGTGTGTCTGTGTTTTAGGAAATAGAGATCAATATTGCTCTGATGCACTATATTACCAAAACTAATCGTAGTGATATTAATTTTGATTATGGCTCAATTAAATTTCTAGGAGAATGCAAAGTGACCTGACCTTTACAAAGCAGATCTGAGGAGATGATTACTGTTGGCTTCTTTCCTTACTAATTACCCATGGACTCTAAAACAAAAATGGAAACACTGCAAATATTGGTACAAGTTTGAAGAGAAGACTCCATTATCTGAGCAGAATTGTCAGGGTAACAACCAGTGATTCTTGCTTTAAGAAGTCTTTAGGCTTTCACTGGAAAATGGCTGTGAGATGCAGGTGTCTTCACAAGGAGTTATGTTTGGGAGAGTCAGTTGTCAACTTTTACCTGCAATACGGGATAACTGATTTCACTTGTATTTGAATATACATTTATGCCTGCTATTCTGGAAACTCACAATATAGAAAAATGAAGGGGATGTACTGTAATTCTCTAACTCCAGGATGTGGCAGTGATTCCAGTTTCTTATCCTCTCCTTACTAATCCTTTTGTTTTTATTCTCATATTGGAAATGGGCAGTTTTACTTTGCCACATACATACACCAAACAAAAACACACAAACCAAAAACTCATTGATGAAAGTGAGCTGCCACATGTCCATTTGCATATTTCCTGGTCAAAGTTGGCAGAGACAATCTTTAGGAGTAAAAACAAATAACACTGGGCTGGGCGTGATGGCTCACGCCTGTAATCCCAGCACTTTGGGAGGCAGAGGCAGGCGGATCATGACGTCAGGAAATCGAAAGCATCCTGGCTAACACAGTGAAACTCCGTCTCTACCAAAAATATAAAAAATTAGCTGGGTGTGGTGGCGGGCGCCTGTAGTCCCAGCTGCTCAGGAGGCTGAGGCAGGAGAATGGTGTGAACCTGGGAGGCGGAGCTTGCAGTGAGCTGAGATCATGCAACTGCACTCCAGCCTGGGCGACAGAGCAAGACTCTGTCTCAAAAAATAAATAAAATAAAATAAATAACACTGGAAGTTAGGTCAATCAGCCTTTTGCCAACTCTTTAGTGTATTTTAAGGATAACTTGACACCTAGATTTAACATACTAATACAGAGTTTGTAGTTCCATATAGGGATCAAGAAACGTATTTTTAAGCATTCCATACTATGTATGTGTGTACATATATATAATATTTAGCACCCTGAATTATTTACTTAGCATATCTATTTAAATTATGACATGCCTCACTGAGCACAACACAGCATTTAAATAATCCACTTCAAATGGTCACCCTTTGTATAGACGTCACATGTTCATACCCGTGTACAAAAGGCTGCCATGAAATACAGATAACAAACACCCGATACAAAAACCTGGTAAAAAAAAAAAAAAAAAAAAAAAAAAAAAAAAAAAAAGCTCACACATCCACCCACAGACAGCAACTTAGGAATGTCTAAGACCATCGATCCCTCAGGCATAATTCATCTCTGCATTTATTTGTTTGCTCATCTGCCACTATGCAGTGCTTGCTTCCTGCTTGAGTCTTGAGATGAAATGCACTGGCAGATAGCAGATGTAGCAATTAATAACCTGTCAGGTCTGATGGATAGAAGAGGAAAAAAGTGTCCTCACACATATCTCCAGCATGGTTTTCTTCCCCATTTCAGGGCGCCCAGGGTCAGAGACATACTCGGCCTCCCTGGGGAGCCCAAACTGTCTCATTAGCATCTATCTTTCATGACAGTCTGATGCAGCCTTTGAGATGCTCACTCACCTGCTCTTCTCCCAGAATCCTGAAGTGATGGAGCTCTTTAATCAAGGAGTTGGGACAGCCAGCTGTTGGAAAGAAGAATTAATCACAAAAACGTCATTTTCACTCTGTGTGGTTATATGTTCTTACACACAGTTATGACTATCAACTGCCAGTGTTGCCTTTTGGGAGGACACAGATGTGTACCTGAAAAACACACATCTAACCAACCACAAAAAAAGCCAAACCTTCAAAAGAGCTATGGCCGCTGCCTGGCCTCCAACCGCACCTCTTTAGAAAACAGTTGCATGTGACTCTGGCCAGGCTTTCTCTCCCCTCTGATTATGATCTGGCCTTAGGATGTCATGCCACTCTGGTTCTTAGAAACATGTCCAGCATGTCACTGGTTCCTCATATATAGCCAGGATTCCGCAGGGCCAGAGTAGGGGAGTTGGTGACCACAGGCTCTGACTTATTCATCATGTCCTGTTTGCTCACCGTCAAGGCCAGGGGCCTGCTCATTGAGAGGTAAGAGCAAAGGTCGGGTAGCTAGACATCCATTCTTTGGGGGGCTCAGCTGGCGGTTAGTACCTTGCCTGGTTTTGTCAAGAGGCTTTGTGAAGACCTATTAGATCTTGCGTTTGAGTTTGGAAAGGGCATCTTACGGAAGGACCAAGAGAGAAGGCCCAGCAGTTCTGGTGCCTATCACTTTCTCGTTCCACCCAATCAATCCAAGCTCCTTCAGACTTTCACCTTTTCCTTCTTCAGTTGTAAAACAAAGTAAGTAAATAGGTAAAAAAAAAAAATATATATATATATATATATGCACACATACACACACACTTAATTAAAATACATATGTATAAAATATTATATAATTATATTTAATGTATAGATATGAGTTATATATTTTTTATATAACTCACACATATAAATTATATATGTAAATATATAATTTTATAGAATTATATAATTAATATAAATATTGGCCTAAATATATATATTTATATATAATAATATAACATATATAATAAATATTCTATGTAAAATAAAATACAGTTGACCCTGGAACAACATGGGCTTGAACTTTGTGGGTCCACTTATACACAGATTTTTCTTCTGCCTCAGCTACCCCTGAGACAGCAGGACCAACCCTTCCCCCTCCTCCTCCTCCTCAGCCACTAGCTGTGAAGAGAATGAAGATGAAAACCTTTATGACGATCTGCTTTTACTTAATGGATAGTTAATACATTTTCTCTTCCTGATGATTTTCTTAATAACATTTTCCTTTCTCTATCTTACTTTAAGAATATAGTATATAATACATATGACCTGTAAAATATGTGTTCATAGACTATTGATGTTATGGGAAGGGCCTCTAGTCAACAGTAGGTTATTAGTAGTTAAGTTTTGGGTGAATCAAAAGTTCCACATAGTTTTTTGACTTCAGGGATGTTGGTGTTCCTAAGCCTCACATTGTTCAAGGCCCAAATGTATAGATATGTAAAATTTAGGCCAGTATATGCTTAATATCATTTAAAATGTGTTGCATCCCTGTCTTTTCAATAGAACTATTCCTCGATATTAGGTTGTAGTCATTTATACTATTATTTTTTTGAGTCAGGGTCTAACTCCAGGCTGGGGTGCAGTGTGTAATCATGGCTCATTGCAGCCTTGACCTCCTGGCTGAAGGTACCCTCTTGCTTCAGCTTCCTGAGTAGCTGGGACTACAGGTGTGTGTACCACCAAGCCTGGCTAAGTTTTTTTTTTCCTAATTTTTTGTAGAGATGGGGTCTCACTATGCTGTCCTGGCTGGTCTCAAGCTCCTGGGCTCAATTGACGCTCCCATTTCAGCCTCACAAAGTGCTGGAATTATAGGCGTGAGCCACTGTAACTGGCTTATTTATATTATTCTCTCTGGAAACCAAATTGATATAAAAACCTGTTTCTTTGAGATAAGACCTATGGATTATATAATCTGTTGAACTTCCTAGTAAGGAAACTGGATTGTATGCAGGACATATCAACTAAATTATGGAGCCATTTCTCATATTCCTCAGCATTGTGATGTGAGAGTGGTCAGAAGCCCTGAGAGTGTTTGTCTTGGGGAGGCAAGCTGAGGAATGAGAAAACCTGTATTCACACAGGTGAAGGTGCTCATTGCAATACAGATTAGATCTGTGCATTGTTTCAGAGAGTAGGATTTAAACCAACAGAAGAAAATGGAATAAATTGCCTTATAAGACAGTAACTGCAGGTTTTTCAACACATGCTAAATGAATACTTATGTAGGATATTTTAGAGAGGAATTTTACTGGGTATGATGATGAATTTATGTGTCTACTTGATTGGGCTAAGGGGTGCCCAGATAGCTGATAACATGTTATTTCTGGGTGGGTGTGTGAGAGTGTTTCTGGGAGAGACTGGCATCTGAGTCTGTGGACCAAGAAGATCCACTCTCAGCAATGTGGGCAGGCATCGTCCCATCCACTGAGGGCACTGAGGGCCTGCACAGATCAAGAAGGCAGAGAACGGTGAATGCTCTTTCTCTTCTAGAGCCTTAAAGATCAGATTTCCTGGTTCTCAGGCCTTCTGACTGCAAGACATACACAACTCCCAAACCTGCCACCCCTAGTTCTCAGGCCTTCAGACACAGACTGAATTAGATCAAAGGCTTTCCTGGTTTTCCAGCTTGCAGATGGCGGATTGCGGGACTGCTTGGCTGCCATAATTGTGTGAGCCCTTCCCCCAGTAAATGTCCTCTTGTCTCTTTCTCTTTATAGATCCTATAGACAGAAAGGTCCTGTTTCTTGGGAGAAGCCTGACTAATACACTGAGTTATTTCCAATTCCAAAATTCTATGGTCATGTAAAATGCTGGAACATAGCTTTAGCCTATATTATACAACATTTCATACGTTGAGAAAGTGCTTCATAAATGTTTACTGAGTAGTACAAAAGATTACAAAAATGTGAACAAAATTTAAACACATGTGTAAACAGGTGATGCCACCAAGAAAATAAATAAAAATCCTGGCCAGGCATGGTGGCTCACACCTGTAATCCCAGGACTTTGGGAGGCTGAGGCAGGAGGATCACAAGGTCAGGAGTTTGAGACCAGCCTGGCCAACATGATGAAACACTGTTTCTACTAAAAATACAAAAATTAGTCAGACATGGTGGTGGGCATCTGTAATCCCAGCTACTTGGGAGGCTGAGGCAGGAGAATCGCTTGAACCTGGGAGGCAGAGGTTGTGGTGGGCTGAAATTGTACCAATGCACTCCAGCCTGGGCAACAACAGCAAGACTCTGTCTCAATAAATAAATAAATAAATAAATAACCCAAGTGAATATTTTACTGGAAAACATAATACATTAGCTTTCACAGGCATGTCTGGTACTGTAGAGAAGGAAAACTAGATCCTTCAAGTGAGAAACAGATGCTTGAGCTGAGTGCTTCTCCAACTAGAGGCCACGGAGACTTGCAGGCTGAAGATTCTTTTTGAGAAGTTGTTGATTTTGGGGTTGCTATTCTGATGATTACCTAAACAATAGTAAAAATATATTCTGGATCATTTGACTGGCTTCAGTTCAAACAAAAACTGCTGTGAAATTCAGCCTCAAGTCAGTTCCTGTGCTTTGGATCTCTTTGGGAGCAAGTCATCATAGTTTAGTTTCCTGAAACGAGTGAGAAAAGAGTGGATAGAAGGCAAGGGAGGCTTCCCCTGCCAGTGACGTCCCATGGTCTGGGGCTGAGTGTCCGAAGGGTAGAGTCACAGGAGAAGTTGTGGGGGAAGGGAGGCAGCCCACAGCTCAGGGTCCCGGGCCTGCTGAGATGGAACATTTGAATCTGGGCCAACTCGTCAGGGCCCTGTTCGGATCCCAAGCACTGCTTTAGTGTCAGTAAAATGACAGCCTCTGGCGTATTGAATTGATAGAGTCCATCAGAATATTTTGGTCTTGTACTTTCAGTTATATTTAATTGATATGTTTTTACTTGGGCCTTCTAGTTGTATAAGCATAAAGTATTTATAGCTCAGTTTATATCTAGACACATTGAAGACATATGGTCTTAAAAATAATTTCATTCAGCCAGGCGCGGTGGCTCACGCCTGTAATCCCAGCACTTTGGGAGGCAGAGGGAGGCAGATCACGAGGTCAGGAGATTGAGACCATCGTGGCTAATACAGTGAAACCCCGTCTCTACTAAAAATACAAAAAATTAGCCTGGCGTGGTGGCAGGTGCCTGTAGTCCCAGCTACTCGGGAGGCTGAGGCAGGAGAATGGCGTGAACCCGGCAGGTGGAGCTTGCAGTGAGCCGAGATTGCGCCACTGTGTTCCAGCCTGGGCGACAGAGCGAGATTCCGTCTCAAAAAAAAAAAAAAAAAAAATATATATATATATATATATATATATATATATATATATATATATATAACTTCATTCAACCTTGGGTGTTTTGGAGAATTTTTTGTTTCTTTACAAGTGGTCTTTTATGTCACTCAAACTTGAGAAAAATGGCTTTATTTTAATCCTGCATAAAATAAGAAACACAATTTTAAATTAGCTTATCTTCAGAATTTGTATTCTGGCCGTCTCCTAAGATACAAGTGAAAGGACTGATGTTGATGATAGCTCGTATATAAACATCTTTAACAGAAGACTAGATAGTTACTTGAAACACCTGGTAGGTTCAAAAAAACAACAAACAAGACTAGACACAGCATAGACTTCGATGAGAAGAGCTGGAAGGCGTCAAGATATTTAAGAAGACCGTGGACGGCTATCTGCAAACTGTGCTCATCACAGGGACACTAGTGTGGGAAATGGCCAGATATAAACTCAGTGTGAAGATGAGGCTTAAAAATAACAAAACTGGAACTGCAAGACGGGCCCACAGAATGCATTCGCGTAGGGAGACAGGAAAACGTTAGTGGAGGGGGCGGAGGTGGCAGAGAGGAAAAAATGGGCCTGACGAATAAAAACCACAGTACTACTTCTGGATTTGGAGCAATAGAGACCATGTCCGATCCTTCCATGCCCTTTAAGCATCACCTCCCTCACATGTGGGTTCTTCTGCATTGATTTTTGGTAAATCTGCGTTGACTCTTAATGACTGCATATTCCTTTATGTAATGAGTATTCCTGATGAAATTCGTGAGTAAGCGCTCACATGATTTTTTTCTTTGGGTGTTTGATGGGTGAAACTGGTATCAAACTCACTGCTTTTCAACTTTTGAGATTCAATTTTTCCTCATTCTGAAAAGTTAAAAAATCATCTCCGGAACTCTGAACTCTTTATTGTATCTCAAAGATTCCCGGCAGCATCTCTGAGACTATAATAGAAGTGTTTGGACATCTATTGGCATTTAAAATATTTGTATATGCCATATTATGTCATCATTTTTCTTAAGCACAAGGTTCTCCTTAAATTGTTATTCTGTCCTTTCTAACATGGGACATATTCTCTTTGCTCAAGAAAACAGGAATCGAGTAGTGTTTTTACCTACTGACACTGTGTTAGCTTTCTTGACAAGAGCCTATTCTTCTCTATCTTTTCCCTCTTTTCTTGTCCTGGACTCCACTTTTAAAGCCCGTCCTGCTGTCCTTGGCAATTTAAAAGAGAATGTCACCTCTTTCCGTGCCATCCTCATGCCGTGCTCACAAGTTTGTGCTCTTCTGTCGTGTTTTTCCTTTAGTTATTAAACCCCTCACTCATCTGTTGCCTGTGTTTTCTAAAAATCTGAGCTCATTGGTGTTCAATGAATACCAGCTTTTTGGTGTTAAAAATGAATAAGACAATTTGTTAAAAAGCATATAAACACAGGATTGAATCTTATTTTAAAGGACAACTGCGAAACTGGGCTCTATATTTCAATTAGTATCTGTAATCAACATTTACTTTCATTCTGTTGCTATACCATAAAGGTCATTTTATCATCTAACCGGGAAGCTCCTCAATGAAAATGCGTCACAAAGTTGTGTAGCATTTCCACAAAGTCACAGACAGCTACTGAGAAAAAGCAACCCCAAACAAAACAAAACAAAACAAAACAAATACCTTTGAGAGATTAATGAGCCATAATGTTTTCAGAAAGCTTTTGGTGAATTTCCTCAACAATCATGCTGTAAAGTAGGGAAAACTCATTTGGAAAATATATTCCATTGAGAGGCACTAAAAACCACATGAGTCTTCTATCACTATTTTTTCTTTTAATTTCTTTGCAAATCATCACAGGAGAATTGTGATATCCCTTGGGTTCCATGGAAAATCGTGAGCACCCAGGCTTGGGATAGAAATGGAAATGGATTTCAGCGCTCTGATGTGCTCCTGGCACTGGCCACATGACACAAATAATCTGCAATTTGCAGATTGCTGCTGTTTGGTGCGAAACGCTTTGAGGATTAATTTCTCTCTCGGCTATAGCTTAGAATCCCTAATGTGGGCTTGACAATTACAGTAACCTTCTATTTCCCCCCTAAGTACAACTTAGAAAAGGAAACCGACTAACGACAAAATGGCATCAAAAATAAATGATGATTCAATGTGATCAAAGACAATGCAGCGAGGCTGAACACTGACCTCTGAGCACAAGCCAGAGAGCATGGGCCACATGTGCAGGCTGGGCTGCAGCAGTGAAGGAATCCAGTGGGCGGCTTGCTACTCCAGCTAAGCCAGGTTGATTAGGGTTGCCATACACTGTGCTGAAGTAGCCATTTCTGAATTAGTCTGAGAGCCAGGCGTTAATAGGATCCACGGAAAACTCACTAAGCTGTCTTGGCAGAGCAATTGCATTCAGTCAGCAGCAGGACTTTATAGAATCAAGTTTAAAGCATTATCGTTTTCATAAATAAAGCCAAGCTTATTTTAATCCTTTCTCTCTGCTGATGGGTTTTTATTTATAAAGGATTATTCATGCATTCTTTCTCCGTAGCCAATACTTGCTGTCTCAAGATATTCCAAGCCATTTAAGGAGAATCTTGAAGATACTCACCTTCCACCTAATAATGTACTTATAGGTATACACATGGGAGAGTAACTTACATGGTTACACAAGGAGATATGGAATAGAATATTTACTGCAACATTTTTGTAATAACAGCAACAACAAAAGGACACATCTAAAAGGACCATCAACAGGAGAAGAGATAAAATCATTCAACAAATAGCCATTGTGCACCCACTTTGTGCCAGCCACTTGGGTCGCAGCCGTGAAAAATTAAAACAGACAAAAATCCCTCATTGGAGCTTGCATTCTGAAGGGGCGAGAGACAATAAAAATAAACTAATAAGTAGGTAAATGATGTAACATTTTGGATGGTCATTAGCACTGTGTGGAAAAGAGAAAATACAACAGTATAAAGGGCAGGGTTGGCTAATGTAAAATTAAGTGTTCATTTCTTATTGAGACCATGACACTGAAGCACAGATTTTTAGGAATTGAGTTAATATGAGTTAGCCAGAGTGAAATGTATCAAAACAGGTAAATCTCAAAATCATAAAGTTGAGAAAAAAGTTGTAATCGTTTACGCACAATGCAATGTCATTTACAGAAAGTTTAGAGAATCTATTAAACAATGTCGATGCACGCAAATATACTAAGAATATAAAATAATGCCTGCAAATGATAAATGCCCCTGAAGTATGTATCAAATTCAAGGGAAGAGGAAAGAGGAACAGGACCATAGAAGGGCACTGCTATTCAAATCTGTCTTAAAGTGTATTACAATAATTGTTAAAAAGAAAAGCTAATACTTCTATGATGCTTAGTAGGAACAAAACACTCTTCACAGTGTTATGCGTGTAATTCATTTAATACTCATGACAACCCTATAAGGCAGGTACTATTTTTATCCCCATTTTAAAGATGGCAAAATCAAGGCAGAAAAAGAACTAAACTAATGAAGTCATCAAAGCCAGGTAGTGTGTACATGGACATTGATTATGCTACTTTAAATATCTAACTGGATGTCTGGAACTTTTCATAATAAAAAACTCTAGATGAAAACTTTAAAGTACATCTAAAAATAACCTTGGAAAAGACTGAATAAAAATTCAATAACGTATAGACCTGAGTTTGTGAACATATATGAGCATGAATGTAGTCTGGAGAAGGAAAACCTTCCAATACAACCACTAATTAGTAGACATAACTTATCTGAGTAGTATAGCATGAAACTTTGTAAATTTTGATGCTTTCAGAATGAGGTGAAAGAAGCCATGAAATATTATCTATTCAATTTCTTACTTGTAGATGAGGCAGTTACCAGTCCAGAAGATGCGAAGTATCTTTTAGGAGCTCAGCATAGTGTGTATGAAGCTCAGATAGCTGTGATTTCATAATTTATATTAAAATTGATGCAGATTGGCATTTTCTGGTTTTTTGCAGCTGCTGTATTAATCCAAACATCCTTGCTGGGTCAACTTCTAGTGGCTATGAGACTATCCATCTTCCAATGAGGTGCCAGGGAAGAATCAGTCTCATTGATAATGAGACACAATCAGAAGTTTTCATTTCACAAATAATATTATCCTTATTGGCCGGAGGTGAATTCCAAGCAAATATTCATTGATTCTTCATCAAACAACTCTTGAGTGTACACTTACTATGCGTAATGCCAGGGGCCATAGAGAAATCATAAATGAATCAGACAGGGATTCTGCCTTCCTGGAGCTTGCAGAAGAAATAAGACGCACACTAACAAACCAAGTAGATGTAGAAACAGCCAAGTGAGCAGAGAGCAACCAAAGAGGTATAAAAAAAGAAAAAGAGGAGGTGGCTTAGAATCAAAGAGGCCAAAGCCTGGAGTGTTTGAGGAATCCAAGCAGCTGCTTGGCTGCAGATGAGAATTGAAAGCACCTGCATACACACAGCCTACCTACTGGGGCTGAGAACTGAGACCACTGAGACCTAATTATTTGTTCCAGAAAAATTCTGCCCTGGAAGATAAGCTTGTAAAGCAATAAATAACTTCACTGTTTGCTTCAAGAAACTCCTGCAAATAATTTAACCAGACAGTTTGCTCATCTGAGTAGCCATCTCTCTTAACAGGAAATCAGACGGTTCACCTGGGCAATAATAGCTCTTGTATAAGACAACAGTTTGCTTATGAAGGCTTCCTTAGGACTTTGTCTCACTGTGTCCACTGACCCCAAACTACTACGTCATTAATCTGCTCAACTCCAATCAGTTTCCCACCTTGAAAGATATCTGCAATAATCGCTTAAGCCCAGATCCCTAGGCTCTATGAACACCCTCCTCTGACCTCTCTTTCCTGTGACACCTCCATGACTGTCCACACGATGGTGTCACTTCCTGCACTAGATCTAATCAGCGCTGCTCTGCAATAGATTTTCTGTGGTCATTTGGGAGATTTGAGACAGAGGACAAGGTAGAACATGCAGTAACAAAAGATGAAAAACACTTCTCATTTTTCTTATTTGTATGTCATTACAATGTCAAAACAACTTAAATATTTTGAATTCTGTGTATATTCTTGGCGCTTTGCCTTCACCTTTGAATTTCATAAAGTTCTTCCTTTGTTATTGACCTATATTTTGAGTGATTGTGATGATACATTTTAGAGGGCAAGTGTTTTCAACATCCGGCATCCCTCAGATCACAAATTTAATTTGGCTGGTCAACACATGAGTGGCCACTGGGAATGGGAGGCTCTCAGAGTGAAAAGGGATCCTTATCCATTATTTTCTTTCTCCTGCTGCTCTCAAAAGTTTGTCCTTGGTTGACATCAGAGAAAGGAAAGGGAGGAAGTGAAGGAGATGGAATTTTGTGCTCTCTTTAATGTGTTTTTCCACAGATTATGGTGGTTGGTTGGTTACCTGAGTGAACATGTCAATGTCTAGTTAACGTTGGGGGAAAGAGAATCTGTGGGACTGTCATCCCCCAAGTGGGTGTAACCAAAAAGGGCACTTAGGTTAGGCACATCCCTGTCAGATAAGGCCTAGTTAAATAGGGTCTAGAGGGTCAGCGGGGCACCTAATTATCATGGTTAATGAGGTTTCTTTAGGAGAAAAGAATTCTGAGTTCCAAACAATGTATAGACATGAACATTTATGGAACACTCCCCTGTTTATAAACTGGAAATTTGTGTAATTTATATTTGTACCCTATACTTCGCCATAGAGTGTGCTCTGTAAACTGGCCTTCCTTGTAGGGCATGTTCCTGAATAGGGCATATTCAGGCACTATTAAGTTTGGGAAAATAAATCATATCCAAAACCAGTATTAAATAAATATAAGTCATCGAACTTTAGGAATTCCTTAACGGAGGAATTTCTTAAATGGACACAATTCCTTAAAAATGAGGTAAAGAGAGGGGCTGGGGGTAAAGTGGAATGGGGCAGGGGAACAGAAAAGAGTTTATAGTTTTACAAGTACTTAATGGTATTTTTTGTTTTTGAATTTTGTATTTTAAATTCATTTCAGTAATTTCCCTTGTCATTTTAGTTCTGTGCATTTGGTTTCTTTTATTCATCTTAGCGTAGGCATAATTGCATTCATTACTGAAAGGCATCTTTCAAATTCTTATAAAAAACAAAACCCATGTAAGCACTCTAAATATTGCCACTTAAGTTCATCACTGCTTTTATATAGCATCCCTGCTTTTATATATTTAGAGTGTATATGCTGGGGTGAGATACATTTGAAAGAGATGATGAAAATAAAACAAAAATCCAATTTAAAAGACAACTAATAGCTTCTATGATGCGGGAAAACCCACACAGCTTTGAGTATATTGTTAATTACACTACGGTTTGATTGCCCAGATCTTTGCATTTTATCACGAGAATTAGTAATTATTCTTTATTTTAATTAGCCAAAATGATGAATCTGAGCACGTCTCATCTGTCAGAGAGTTTTACCAATGAGCTCAAATTTGCTATCCATGTTTTGCAGTGCAGCATCACAAGTGTTCAACCAGGTGCCTCTAAAACACGAGACCTTGAGCCTCGGTATGCGGCTCAGGTGATTGCACCATGGCCCTGGTATAAGCAACTCCAGACAGTTAAATCCAGCCCTTCATCCTGCACACTTACATAAGAAATTCATTTATAGACAATTTTTTTTGTTGTTGTTTGTTTGTTTTTTGACACGGAGTCTCGCTCTGTCACCAGGCTGGAGTGCAGTGGTGCAATCTCGGCTCACTGCAACCTCTGCCTCCCAGGTTCAAGCGATTCTCCTGTCTCAGCCTCCCCAGTAGCTAGGACTACAGGTGCCCTCCACCATGCCAGGCTAATTTTTTTGTATTTTTAGTAAAGACGGGATTTCACCGTGTTAGGACAGGATGGTCTAAATCTCTTGATCTCATGATCCACCCGCCTCGGCCCCCCAAAGTGCTGCGATTACAGGTGTGAGCCACCGCGCCCAGCCCAAAAATTTGTTTTAAGCAAGCACTTATCAACTAGAAAATGAAGCTCAATAGACACGGATATCGTTGGTGTGTCAAAGCTGAAGATTATCCTAGGAAAAACTTTCATCTATCTGTGTTTGTGTATTTACAACTTCCTCTATCATCCAGACACGGTGGCTCACACCTGTAATCCCAGCACTTTGGGAGGCCAAGGCAGATGGATCACCTTAGGTCAGGAGTTTGAGACCAGCCTGGCCAACACAGTGAAATCCTGTCTCTACTAAACACACACACACACACACACACACACACACAAACACACACACACACACACACACACAAAATAGCCAGGCGTGGTGGCATGCCCTTGTAATCCCAGCTACTGGGGAGGTTTGAACCTGGGAGGCAGAGGTTGCAGTGAGCCGAGATTGTGCCACTGCACCAGCCTGGGCAACAGAGTGAGACTCTGTCTCAAAAAAAAAAAAAAAAAAAAGTTTCTCTATGTACCAATTTTTATTTTAAGAACTTTCATAGGCATGAGTAAAGCTACTGCAGTGAAAGAACCTGTCAAAGGTCATTTCACTACTTCTGTGCTGTCCTTTTGGTCTAAGTTCACAAAGTGTTTGTCTCCCTTGTATTTGCTGTTTTTGTGTTTGGTTATTTAGTGACTTTAAAAATGTCAATTAACTACCATGCCCAATAAGTACATAAGCAAAAGGAGTTTTTTTGAGAAGTGTTGAGAGAGAAGAGGCCTGGAATCTAAAAACACAGATAATGTGCTGAACGGAAGAAGGTCACGGAAGAGGATATGCTGAAGTCTGAGGTTTGAGTCACTGGACAATCAGAAGCAAAGACTTACTTATGGACAAGGTGAAGGGCGTTGGGCCTATGTCATCAACAGTGAGCAAGAGACAGGAAATAGAATGGAAGAAATGAAGGAAAAATGGAATCGCTGGCCTGAGAATGAACATCAGCAATTGGTGTTGACTCAGAAGGCTGAGATTCTGTTTGAGGACTTAAAGGTGAGGGATGGGAAAGTGGTCCTGCCGAGCTGCTAGTGCAGAGGGTGTGGAAGCCATGCTAAGCTAGTGAGTTCTGACAAGGGCTCCTTTCCTGCTTCAGGTTTTATCACCGACTCAATATTTACTGCGCAGAGAGCTGAGGACACACATTAATGAAACAGTCCACTCTTCACAGTGCTTAGGGCGTCCTTCGCTCATACTTCTTTGAACATACCCACTCTCTTGTCTATTTTACATTATAACACCTCCAGATGAGAGAAGGAGTTTTTGACTTAACTTGTTACTCCCCAGCTCACCGTGCCCAGAGCTCCACACATGACTGAATGGTGAATTTGGAATCATTGCTTTCATCTACTGGTTTTTACCAAAGTGTAAAGTGCATTTTCTAAGTGGCTCTCTGGCTCACAGAAAGTAACAGTTTTAAAGGAGATATTTTAAAAGGTAGAATTTCCAATGACAACCCAATTCTTTGGATAATTCGTCTTATTTTATAATAGCAGAAACATTCCTATATGAGAACACCAACTCTTGTTAAAACATTGAGATTACCTTGAAACAATTTAGAGTCTCTAAAGTTGAAAGTTCTTCTTTGAAGATCTATACATTACAATGTTGGGTGCAGCAGATATAATCTGAACTAGGAAAGACTGCATCTGCAGACTGTTATGATTATTATTATTATTATTTTTGAGACAGAGTCTCGCTCTGTCGCCTAGGCTGGAGTGCAGTGGCGCGATCTAGGCTCACTGCAAGCTCCGCCTCCCAGGTTCACGTCATTCTCCTGCCTCAGCCTCCCAAGCAGCTGGGACTACAGGCGCCCGCCACCTCGCCTGGCTAATTGTTTTGTAGTTTTAGTAGAGATGGGGTTTCACCGTGTTAGCCAGGATGGTCTCGATCTGCTGACCTCGTGATCTGCCCGCCTCGGCCTCCCAAAGTTCTGGGATTACAGGTGTGAGCCACCGCGCCTGGCCTGCAGACTATTATTAATTTTATAATAAGGATAAATGAAACCAGACGTTAAGTGTCATAAATGCATGAATTGAGTTCAGAGCTGTCGTCTTATGACTCAGATCCACGTTCACCCAGGTTGGGAAGCTCAATGCTACATCCATGTAGCTGATCCCAGCATAGGCCTGACATAGGAAAAAGACTATGGGAGCCCTTGTGCCAGTGACTACATTCCAACCAGCATCTTTCTAGTGAGATGACCTATTCCAACACACACACACACACACACACACACACACACACACACACACACACACATTTTGTAAGATCTTGAAAACCATAAACCAAAATAGATCCATGATTTACTGGTTAATTTTTTGATGATAAACTATAGAGCATTACCAAAAAGCCTAAAATGTTTTTCTGTTTGACTTTCATTCCTTACTTTTTTTCTTTCTGGTGATATGATGTCACTCTGAGCACACAGGACATAGGTTATATATAGTTCCTTTAGATTCTCTTTAAAACTTTCAGGAACAATGAAAAATAATATATCGACTAGGTAGCAGTTAGGACAAATGGTGTTAAGCTGTTCTAAAAAGACAATGTTTAAGCTAAAAAACACATCTTGGGATAAGAAATAAAGAAAATTCAGTTACATAATGGCACTATCAGGGTATAGCATCAAGGCATATGTATTTTTCTCTTCTCTTCTTAGAAGCGTTGGTGTCAGATGATCATTTCCAGGTTTTTTTTTTTTTCCTATTTAGGAGAAGTTCAGGAAATGCTTAATATTTACAATTCCCTTTTTAAAGGTGTTTTTCAAAATTAAAATAGCTTTGTTTTCATTGCCATTATAAAATATTAAAATAGTTGAGAAAGGTAGAAATTAGCAATTTTACCACCCAGAGACAGTCACCAGTATTTTTTTATGAATCATCTCCTAGATAACTCATTGCATGCCCTTACATCAATACACATAGGATTTTAAAGATGTTGCATCATACTATGCATGACATTCTGTAACTTGTTTTTTCCACCTAATAATAGGAATGGGCATCATTTCATGTCAAATGATACAGACGTACATCATCGTTTTTAATGGCTACGCACCTTTGCAATATCCTTGAGGCAAACCCTAATGATCATATTGGTGTCAGTGAGTCACCTAGACATGCATATTTGCAAACCATTCAGAGGCATTAAATTGGACACACTCCCCAAAGTGCGACTACCACCGGGTTAAAGTATCGTTCCATTGAACATTTCCATCATTCCTGCCAAAACGCTCTTCAGAATTTGTCTACAAACTTAACACCACCAATCACAGTGAGGCCAATGTCCCCCACTTTCCCAGAGTATTAGAGACACAACCCTCCCCTCCTTGGTTGTATGTGTATTCATCTCTTCTTCCTTCCTGAGATGAAGCTTGGCATCACTCCACTCTGAGAGAAATGAGAACAGTTTTTGCATTTCACCTTAATCAGATCAAACTAGGACAGGTGGCAACCCTGCAGGCAACATAATTATGAAAAATGTCTGTGCTCAATACAGCCTGTCCTTCCAGCTTCCCAATCAAATAGGACACCAGAGCCCAACCTTTCTATTTCAGCTGGTGACTCATAGAGCAGTCACCCACATAATTGCTCTGAATATAATGGTGCTGCAAAATCTGAAATTAAACATAATATAAAAAGCACAAAAATCTATTTTGTAAGATTAGTTAATTTAATATAATAATAGTTCTTCTATTATAATCTTCATGTGCCAAACTGGGGGGAAAAACCTTATGGCTGGCCTGTTATTAGAAGAAAATCTTTTAACATATCCCCCTTACACTTGCCATCCAAAGGTAAAAAGAAATGATGTTGAGGATTCCCTGGTTTTATTGTAAGAGAGTAGCTGTTGTCCTTCCAATAAAAAGTGTGCAATGAATATCTGTTTAAATAGATTTGAGATAAGCTGAAGCTGGATACAAAACTCCATTATACATCAGGGGGATCCTACACCCAGCTTCATTTAGGGTATTGCTTCTCAGAAGATATCCCGAATACCTCAATAACAAATGTTATATTGAAAATGTGCTCAGTAACAATTGCGGAATGAGTCTCTGTGCAGCGATTTTTCAGCCTGTCAAAATTATACTATCACACCATGGAAACAAATTAAACAGCACAAGCCTGGCTGCCGGGATGGCTGTATTAGCAATGCAGTGCTATTTCATAAGGAATGCATTGCTTCAGATCTGTCAATGAATGTCAACAATGGCTTCTCCATTTGTATGAAGCCCAATTTGTATTTGGAGAAAAACCAAGCAGAACACTTCAGAATCTGGTTCCATTTCTTCCCAACATTTAGATTAAAAGAAAAAAGCCCGGTTATCTAATTTATCTGTAGCCAGCGTTCCTTTTCTAGGGAGGCACTTGGGAGGAAGCCTCAGAGTGTGAGTTAAGCACTAACATTCTCTTTCTGAAGCACACGGGCACCATTAAATGCTTACTGACAGCTCAGAGAAAACACAATCTATGTGCTACACATTGTACAAGAAGGTTTTGTTGATATATTAGATTCATATATGTGAGCTTTGGTTTTCTTGTATTTGTGAAACGTGGCTTAGCTGTGTATTACGGCTTTTTGTGACTAATGAGTGAGTCTTGCTTCAGAAATGATTACAGTTATGTCAGAATAATGTCAAATAATCAGTATTAGTAGATGAGCTCTTAGAAAACAGAAGCCCTCTTTTGCAGATAGATATGTCATACCAAAGAGAAATTAAAACCCAAGACTGTTCTAAACGCCAAATAGAGTCTGCTATATTCACATCTCAAATTTTGTGTATCTAACAATTAAGTTAAATAGTGATTGTCAATTAAATAGCGTTCAAATTGTAGCTCAAACCGAATAAGAATTTCTTGTCCCTGGAGTGGATCTATGTAGACATCAACATTTTAAGACACAAAGGGATGATGAGTTTCAGGCTTTGTTGCAGAAGTTTCGACAGCCGTTTGGCTCTTCCCTAGCAGTCCTGAAGCACATGAAGTAGGTGGTCCTCCTGCCTCTTGCCTTTTTATTTTCTACAGCTGGCTCGATTACAGCCCTGAGGACCTGACACAGCAGAAGACAACCCAGCCAGGCAGCAGGTTCAATACACAGCTGAAATCTCACTGACCTCTACATATTTGGCTCCAGTAACCTCTTATGTATGTATTTATTTTTTAAGATCATGTTCTCAGTCTCCATAAGGGTAAATTTGTAAGGAAGAATTTCTTTAATTGTTTTTCCAAACATGCAATTCTGTGCCTCAATCGCTTCTTTTTTTAAAAAAAAGAACAGTTAGGGTGTCACTCTGTCACCCACTGTCGAGATCATAGCTCACTGCAGCCTCAATCTCCTTGGCTCCTAGGAGCAATGCTCCCTCCAGCTTCAGCCTCCAGAGTAGCTAGGACTGCAGGTATCTGCCACCATGCCTGGCTAATTTTTAAATTTTTTATATAGAGACAGGATTTTGCTATGTTGCCCAAGCTGATCTAGAACTCCTGGCTTCAAGTGATCCTCCCACCTCAGCCTCCCACAGCACTGGGATTACAGGCATGAGCTACTGTGCTCAACCTGCACCTTTGGTTTTGTCACTATATTGCCATAGCAAAATCCAGGTCAGTGGGACTTGAGTTTTGGTTTTCTCCACTGAGTTCCACGTTCTTGCTCATCTTTACTCCAGCTACCCTAGTGTAGAAATGAAATTACCCCAGTCCTCATGATGCAAGCGCTTATTCTGTGCCAACACCTTAAGCTCCGTTTCTAAATGAGATTTTGTGAAACGAATCAATCAATCAATATTAAAACTCAAGACTAAAATCTGTCTTTGATTTTTGTTCTTCCTACTGCTATTTCCACTGAAAAAAAAATTCTCTTTCATGTGTCCATGGGTAGAATATCCTTGCATTCTTTCTGTTGAAATAGTATGGTTCTAGTATTCACTAGCTAGGAGATATTAAAGAACGGAAGCCATCTTCCTCATTATGTTTTATAACAGAGAAATATAACTCCCCAATTTACATCTAAGTTCGTCTTAATAGTGCCTTACACAAAAAGTCCCTGAAGAATTACAACAGTTGGCCATTCTGCAAAGTGCCAAGGGACTGATTCTGAATCCAGAGCAACAACAACCAATTATGAAGAAATGGTCTCTGTGGCTAGTATGGTCTAGACACTAGCAAGCTACATATAATGAGACTGCTCTCTCCTTTCAAAGGCTGTGATTTAAATTTATAGGTGGGGTCAATGGGTTAATTTTCACTGCCTTGTTTCCACTACACTTACCGCTATTGAGGGGCCTTAAAATAGCTCTGCTATCAGAACTCACTAATCCAAATCAGTTTATAAAAACACTCTCAGATTAACAAATCAATGATACTTACACACCACAAAATTGGTTACCACTTAAAGGCTTTATTCTGACTAGATTTATAGCCTGCATAAATCCCATTCTCATGTAATTTAGATGGAAGACAAGCAAGAGGTATCTCTGCTGTCTACTCACAGCAGTGTAGGCCAAAAAGGAGAGAGATTCTTTATTATTGATGTTTAGCAGCTTGTGTTTAAAAGCTATAAAGAAGATGCAATGAAAATACGATAGATCAATTCCTAAATTTCCAGTATAGTTTACAAAATTTTAAGAGGGATTAAGGATGCTAGTAATTAACTTAAAAATAAGGGCATCATTATATGTCTGTGTAACAGAGATCATTTCAGAAACAAAAGATCAAGATTTTTTTCTTTTCCAACTATAAATAAAGCAATGCCTGTTTCAGATAAACTTCATCTGCCAAATACTTTAATGCTATCCTGAGGTTAAGAATGATAAAATAAGTTTGATCATTCTTATGGTAAAATGAAGGCTATTTAAAGATCAGTTTCATTCTTGCTTTTTTTAAAAAAAACTTTTATTTCTATAAGTTTTTGGGAAACAGGTAGTATCTGGTTACATGAGTAAGTTCTTTAGTGGTGATCTGTGGGATTTTGGTGCACCCATCACCCAAGCAGTATACACCGAACCCAATGTGTAGGCTTTTACCCCTCTCATTCTTGTTTTTTTTAAAGGTGTTTTGAACACATAAAACTCACTGTACCTAATATACTCTGAGCATTGGATTCTAGTAACATCACCTCTTAAGATGTAAAATCTCTTCATTTTAGTCTCTGTTGAGAATTAAAGACTGGTAAAACCAGTAATGTTTTTAGAAGCATATATTGCCGTCTGAACTTGGGATTTCTGATTCAAAATTCAGAGTAAAATTTTAGCTCTTGGGACTGCTACAGAAATATTCTATAAACATTAATAACACCATGTCAATAGAGCGTTAATTACTAGGATTAAAAATTTACTCTATGGGGGGCTGGGCGTGGTGGCTCATGCCTGTAATCCCAGCACTTTGGGAGGCCGAGGCGGGTGGATCACAAGGTCAGGAGTTCGAGACCAGCCTGGCTAACATGGCAAAACCCCGTCTCTACTAAAAATGCAAAAATTAGCCAGGCGTGGTGGCTCATGCCTATAATCCCAGCTACTTGGGAGGCTGAGGCAGGAGAATTCCCTCAGGAGGAGGCAGGTTGTGGTGAGCCAAAGAGGCGCCACTGCATTCCAGCCCTGGCAACAAGAGCAAAACTCTGTCCCCCCACCCAAAAAAAAAAAAAATTTACTCTGTGGGTATCAATAATGTATTATTCTAACTCATTCTGTGCCTCATTCAATAAAAGGCTATGAAGTAATTTAAGGATATTTGCAACAAACAAGTTGGTTTGCTGGTGTTGCTCTTGCTTTTTTTAATGAAGGGAAGAGTGGAAAAGGGAAAGTGATGGCAATAAAAGTAAGGGCAAACTGGGAGGTGGGGTTGGACCTCTCGGTGCATACCGTAAAGCCCCATGATACTGATCCATGTGGGCCACCAACTTGGTTCTGAGTTTCCCAGCAATCAGAACAAAGAGGGCACCACAATCCCTAGAAAATACACCCAAAGTGGTTTTTGAGAGGACACCATCATCTCTAGAAAATAAACCCAAAGTGGCTCTTGAGAGAAGGACAGAACTTAATTTTGGCACAAGCCTAGGACTGCCAGATTTAGCAAATAAAAATACAGGACACCCAGTTAAATTTGAGTTTCAGTAAAGTACCAAGTCCTTTTTTTTTAGCCTAAGCCTGACCCAGATATTTTTGTTAACCTGAAATGCAAATGTAACTGGTATCCTCTAGTTTATCTGGCAGCCTTACCAAGCCATAATTCAGAGAGAATATTTGTAACAGAAGGCCATTTGTAGCATGTAGTTTTAGATCTTGGTTTCTTAAGGAATGACTAGAATGAGAAATAGTATATTTCCTAGAAACAAAAGCTTCTAATTTCAACAACATCAGGACATAGTATATGGCATGCCGTCAAGAAACCTGCTACTGAAATACACCAGCAGATCTGAGCAGGAGCAAGCGCTGCAGAAGCCAGGGTAAGGAGGACGCGCAGAGACGCCCCGCTGCTGAGAGCGCCTGTGCTTCAGGGTCCACTGCAGGTCTGCACACCACAAGGTGGGTCACACCTGAGACGCCCGTATTTTAATTCCTTTCTCCCCTAAAGCCCTCAGCTCACTCCACTCTAAGGATTTAGTCGGTGAAAAATAAGATTATACTTCACACAAGGTTCAACCAAACATCATCAAATAAAGCTATTCTAAGAAATGAGGAATATCTGTATTCGATGGTAGAAGTTTGAAAGGAAATACAGATTTTTTTTTTTTTTTTTCCTTTCAAAGAGCTTGTTAAATTTGATCTCCCTCTTCAGGTAGATAACTCATGGTCAAAGTTTTCAAAAGTTTCGACATGTAAGAAAGAGGAAAATACATGTAAGGCACACAAAAATCATCTATTTTGTGTATGTAATTCCAAAGGATTTTGCTTCTTTCATGGAATTGCATAGAGATGTTTGTCTTATTTTCAGACACTGATAAGCCATTATCAGTATCATCTTTACCTGTGCACATGTTTTTTGTTGAATTTCCTTTAAAATACAATGAATTGAAAAGGATTAAATTCTTTTTTTTTTTTGGAGACAGGGTCTTGCTCTGTCACCCAGGCTGGTGTGTAGTGGTGCAATCTCAATCTCAGCTCACTGCAACCTCCACCTCCTTGGCTGAAATGATTTTCCTGCAGCAGTCTCACAAGTAGCTGGGACTACAGGTTCCCGACAGCATGCGCAGCTAATTTTTTTTTTTTTTGTATTTTTAGTAGAGACAGGGTTTCGCCATGTTGGCCAGGCTTGTTTTGAACTCCTGACCTCAGATGATCCACCCACCTTGGCTTCCCAAAGTGCTGAGATTACAGGCGTGAGCCACTGTGCCTGGGCTAGAGTATTAAATTCTGAAATGCAATTACAATTTTATTTAGGATATATTTTACATCTAATTAAATAAATATCCTAAAATTAGCTTCACAGTGGAGAAACCTGACGGCCACCACTTTGACCAAGTAATCCAAGTTCATCCCACCAGTAATGGGACAAGCTGACACTGTGTGCCTACTGAGGAGGGTACAACATCCTCCTCCAACACTCTTGCCAAAAATGCATAACTTGGTTGGGTACGGTGGATCACGCCTGTAATCCCACCACTTTGGGAGGCTGAGGTGGGTGGATCAGTTGAGGTCGGGAGTTCGTGACCAGCCTAGCCAACATGGTGAAACCCCATCTCTACTAAAAATACAAAAATTAGCTGGGAGTGGTGGCGCACGCCTGTAATCCCAGAACTTTGGGAGGCTGAGGCGGGCCGATCAGTTGAGGTCAGGAGTTCATGACCAGTCTGGCCAACATAGTGAAACCCCATCTTTACTAAAAATACAAAAATTAGCCAGATGTGGTGGCACACGCCTGTAATCCCAGCTACTCGGGAGGCTGATACAGGAGAATTGCTTGAACCCAGGAGGTGGAGGTTGTGGTGGGCCAAGATCATGCCATTGCACTCCAGCCTGGGTGACAGAGTGAGACTCTGTCTCAAAAAAGAAAAAATTGCATAACTTGAGTCTAAACAGGAGGAAACATTAGACAAACACAAATTGAAGGATAGTCTACAAAATAACTGTCCTGCGCTCATAAAAAATTCCACGGTCATAATAGACTAGACATAATAGTCTAGACAAGAGGGGTCTAAAGAGATGTGGCAACTGGATGCAACATGTGAACCGGGATTTTCTTCTTACTATTAGGTATGTACTGAGGATAAATTTTGAAATTTAAATAAGGTTTGTGTAAAGTATGGCATCAATGCTAATTTCCTGACTTCGATCATTATACTGTGGTTACATAACAGATTACTCCGGTATTGAGAAAACATATTCTGCAATCTTCAGAAGTAAAGGACCATCATGTTGGCAACTTACTCTGAAAGGATTCAGAAAAAAAATATATGCACATATGTACACAGATGGAGACAGGAAGAAACAAATGTGGTCAGTGTCAGCATGTGGGTATCTAGTTGAAGAATGTATGAAAAATTCTTTCTCTTGCACCTTTTCTCATGAGTCTAAAATTATGTCAAAATTAGAAAGTTCAAAGAAAAAGACATTTCCTCTGGTAAAAAAAGTCACTCGGTATCACTAGGGGAGGCATCCACTTTGTTTTAAAGCTTACTGGGCCTGAAGGAAATGACACTCGAACAGCACAGCCAGCTATAGCTATAGCACAGAAAACCACCTCCACCCTCTCCCACAGGAGGGCTCCCCGGCTAGAGTTTTCTGAATACTTACTGGATAGTTCAATGTTGTTTTTTTTGTTTGTTTTGTTTAGCTTTGCCTTGTTTTTTGTTTTTTACAGCTGAGAAAATTTGAGTTTCTACAACATCCACAGACAATCTGGACCATAATCAAGTCAGCGCAGTCTAAAGCAATGTTTCAAATATCCGAAGGTAAGGCCAGTTCTTTATTTTTTGATTGCTACTGAAACTAATTGAATAGTGTTATGAATGGAGTCAAATGATGTGCTTAATCAACTGAATATCCAATAATTCTGTACAGCCTATTCTATGTTATTTTTCTCTAACTATAAGATATTCTAATGGAGAACAAGGAAAGGAATAATGCCATTTTTATGCGGCCCTTTAGAAGACAAGGTAAACTCATCTTTTCTAACAGGATATCGAATATGCATTTTTTTTTAAGAATCCAAGCCTTGCCTGTATGGTTGTCCCTTGGCGTCCAAGGAGTATTGATTCCACTACTCCTTTGGGATGCCAAAGTGACAATTGCTCAAGTCTCTGATATACAATGATGTAGTATTCCTATATAACCTATGCACATCCTCCCATATACTTAAAATCATCCCTAGATTATGTATATCTAATACAAAGTCAATGCTATGTAAATAGTTGTTACATTGCAATTTTATTTGTATTATTTTTATTGTTGTGTTATTTTTTATGTTCATTTTTTCCAAATATTTTCTATCTGCAGTTGGGTGACTCCTCGGATGTGGAACCCATAGATACAGGGGGTTGACAGACACTAGGTTGAGGTAATGCTTCATGATTGTTGAATGTAGGATTTTGGATATGCAGAAACGAATTTCTACCTTAAAGACTGAGGAGCAAAATATAAGGAGACAATGCATTAAGCCCATCTGTTAATTTTGATTAGTTTTAATATACTCTTTAATATACTCTTCTGTTTATATAATGTGGGGCTAGTAGACGAAAGAATATCAATATCATCTGATGATATTAATGTTCTGATTATGCCTATATTCCTTCTACAAATATATATGGCACAAAATCCAAATGCCAGGAACTGGTCTAGATAAGAGGAACACAGACGATTAGACACAGTTCCTATGCTCAGGGGATTTACACTCCACTAGATGATACTTAAGTACACAAACTAAAGAGAGAAAACCCTAAGGGCTATGGAGAAAGATGAAGCAGGGAAACTGTTGGAGGGAGAGGGAGGATCTGGAACATCAGCAAAGTCTTCACTAGGGAGGTCCCTTGTGCAGAGCAAGGGACAGCCAGGACCAGCACTAGGAGGACGAGGGAACACAAGCAGAGCAGACAGGTCTGCGGGCCAGGGTGCCGCCAGGATAGGAGGGCTGGCGGGAGAGGCAGGAGGTCACCGCGGGACCTGAAGGAAATGACTCCTGGCCAGGGGTCAGATCGTGATGGTCTCAAGGGTTGAAGTTTAATTCCAAGAGTAGGGAGAAGGCACTGGAGGACTTGCACATGGTAGTGATGTCATAGCCTTCATATTTTAGAAGGCATTCTACATTGTAATAATGTTAGATTTACAGAAGAGTTGTAACGACTGCACAGAGCGTCCTCAGATGCGCTGCACCCCATGTCCGCTGCTGTTAACATCCTACATAACCAGGCCATCTTCCCATAATCCTCTATGTTTAAAAGGTGATCTGTCCCCTTACTGTATAGAAAATAATTATGAACTAATAATAATGACAATCATTATGAACTAATAACATCGCATGTCAACTGCATCCCAGGAGCTGTTCCGAGTGCTTCGCATGGATCACCTCATTAGTCCTTACGGGCTGCTTTGAGTGTGAGGGCAGGGCTATTGATATTTTCATTATCCCCATTTAATGGATGAGGACAGTGAGGCAGGGAAAGGTGCATAAACCTGCCCAGTGTCACAAAACTAATATATGGTGAGGCTGGTTTCAAGCTAATATTGGCCAATCCCCAACCCTGAACTCTGGAATGGTCTGGGGGAGCAAAACGAGATCCAGGGAGCCCAGTTAGGAGGCTCTGGCTGTGGCCTGTGGTCAGCAGTGCAGCGGTCAGGTGGGAGGTGATGGCACCTGGGGGCTGGAAGGTGAGGCCAGCAGGTCTTGCTGGTGGGCTGCCCTGTGGAGCAGACAAAGGAAAAGGAGGCAGGGGTTGCGCTGCCACTTTTATCCTGAGGAACCGGCTGGACAGTGGTGCCTTCTACTGAGAGTAGGAAGACTGGGGAAGAGCGAGAGAGGGCTCGAGGAGTTCTGCTTCGGATGCCACATTGGCAAAGTTTATAAATTATCCAGTTGTAGCCAAGAGAAGAAGGTGAGTGTTTGGAGAGTAGAGAGTGACACACCAAGTCATGATGCTCAGGGGTCAAATAGGTGGAGGTGATAGAATTGACTCCTGGAGGCCAGGTGCAGTGGCTCATGCCTGTAATCCCAGCACTTTGGGAGGCTGAGGTGGGCAGATCACGAGGTCAGGAGTTTGAGACCAGCCTGGCCAACATAGTGAAACCCCATCTCTACTAAAAAAAAAAAACCCGGCAGGGTGTGGTGGCGCATGCCTGTAATCCCAGCTACTTGAGAAGCTGAGGCAGGAGAATCACTTGAACCCTGGAGGCAGAGGTTGCAGTGAGCCAAGACCATTCTACTGCACTCCAGCCTGGGTGACAGAGCAAGACTCCGTCTCAAAAAAACAAACAAAAAAAGAATTGACTGCTGGACTTCATGCCAAATCTATTTACAAATCAATTTAACACTCTTCAAGATGTAGAAATCAACAAAAATTGGTTCATCAATTTTCTGTCCTCAGCCTGTCTCCTCTTCCTCCCAGATCCCCATCCCAGCTCTGTCTTATGAGAGAAACAAGGAAAGAGAGAAGGAAGGAAAGAAAGAGGGGAAGAGGCTGTGGGCAAGATGGGAGAAGACATCAAGAAACCCAAAGGCAAAGAAAATGATGGCTTTCAAGAAGAGTGGCAGGCCACACCTCTTCCCTTTGAACAACAAATTCATCTCATTTCTTTCCAACATCAAGACACCCATAGGACACAATAATATATTTTCTCTCAGATTTTTGTTAGAATTCAGTCAAACTGTCTGCTTTAGAATTTATTATCTCATGACGTGAGCCTCTCATTACAGGGTCACATATTTGATTTATGACATCACCAGTTAAGTTGTTTCTAGTATAACACTTACACAGTTAAAATATATAAATATTTTTACATAGAAGTTATGAAATTTCAAGTTGACTGAATAACTTGAACAACTAAAAACACTGTTTTTTTATATTTGAAAATGTAACTACATGTGCAAGAAAATTATAGCTAATAAAATAATAGTGAATAAAAGAAAAAAATAAGTGAAACAAGAAAATAAGGAAACAAGTGGATTACAAAATTATACATTCTAGAGAGGAAAAACGTCAAAATCAGATAGCCAGAAGCAGGGATACCTAAACGAACATGGATCAATACAAATTCTTCAACTACATGAGCACTGGTTGGGGGATCCCCAAGAAAGCAAAATCCAGTGGAAAATATGACTGTATTGGGTGGGTACCCTTTGTGCTATTCAAAAGGACAAACAATGCCGTGAGAAATCTAAACCTACAATGTAATTGTTGACTCCATATTGTGACTACAAAGTAGTGACAAAATAATTATATACTTGTTTCTATTGTGTGTCAGATAAAACAGCACAAATTCTTGCAGCCATGTATTACAAGAACATCAAAGAACATGTTGTTAGTGTTCAAATAAGGCAAAAACTTGAGAGGGAAGTTTTTCTGGCAATCTCTCACATTCAACAAACCACCGACAAAAAGATACTCCAAAGGAACCCATAGTGTGGGGCGAGATGTAGGAATTTCGTACACACAGACAAGAGGCAGGGGAGCTATGTTATTCAAGCTCAAGAAAAGTATGAAAGGAAAGGGTTCTGTTATGCCACTGGGTTTTATCTGCTTTCCCATTGTTGTGCTACAAACCACCCCTTACTTTTTATTCTTTTCACAATCTCTTTCCACGCAGACACTCCATGTGGTTAGCTTGGACTTCCTGACAACATGGTGGCCTCAATGTATCTGGATTTCTCATATGAAAGCCCAGGACTCTTCACGAAGGCCAAGACGGAAGCTGACAGTCATGTCAAGAGCTAGGCCTGGCAGAGTGTCTTTTTCCACTGAACTCAGTGCAAGCAGGGTGAGGTCAGCCCAAATTCACAGGGCAGGGAGGTAGAACCTACCTCTCATTGGGAGGGGGATCAAATTATTTGCAGGGATCTTTACTATGCCACAGGGTTGATCACCTTTATGGCAATTTGATTGCTTATCAGGCAAAAAGGAAGGGGGTGGTGCTATAATTTATGGTGGGAAAGTGAAAAAAGAAAGAACATTCCTGGGTCACTTCTCTAGGCTGCCTCTGACTAACTCCAGTGACAACGTTAAATCCACATCAGAGGTTGCATTTGAAACAGAAAGACAAGAAATACCTGCAACTAATGTTGTCCTGTGGAGTGGCCGGTGGCAGGGGACAGCTGAAAGATCCACACAGAAGGACAGGGGACTTGCAGACATGGGGTCGGGGTGAGGTGTGGGGACTGCAAGGAGACTGACAGCTTGGAGCTGCCATCTGTACAAAGCTTGCTATACCTATCAGGGTTGAGAACCCATTTTTGTGTTTCGACACATTCTTGGCACGTTCCCCTTGAGCATGAGGGAGAACGCAACTGCCTTTGCTTATTTTATCTAGAGAATGATGACCAAGGTGCTCTTTCCCTAAAGAGAAGGCAGAACAAGAGGAGAGAAACATATTACTATGGTTGGAGGTTTAAAAAAAACACTTTTCTGGAAATAAAAGTTATTCACAACTAAAACATTTTACACCTAAAAGAGAATCACTTATTTGGAAGATTTCTATCTTTACTAGTGCTTATTGTATAGGAAAACAACTATTTAAACAATACTCTTCACAATATGTATGTTTTTCTTTTTCTGACATTGTTTTCCAACTTTGGTTTGCTATTTTTTCCCTTTATTCCTCAACTTGTCTCCCACTTCTCAGCCTCCATTCATGTCTGCCTTGCCTTTCACCCACCAGTGGTCCCAGCGATATCGACAAGAAACCTCTAGGAACATTTAGCACACACAAAAAAAGCCTACTAAATCCCTTCCTGGTGGTCCCTATGCTCATAATTAAGTCGGTGCATTTCTGTCTGGAAGGAGAGTTGCACTAGATTATTTTTCTGATCATTTAAGAGCTAGTGCCCATTAGTTATAACAATGGTTGTAGGAGTATGAAAGTGCTGGCCAACTCCTATCTTTGCCTACACAATAGTTCTCTACCTCTTTCTTCCCTGAAGATGATTTGATGCAAGACCTGGCCTGAGAGCCTTCCATGTCTCGGCAGTAGGGACTCTCTGACTCAGAGAATTGACGGCTAATCTCAGTTTGCCTCAAGAATCCTATTCTCCGTGTACAGTGACTGTATTAGGAGTGTTCATAAGACCTAGTCTTGGCCAATGAAAAGTACCGGGAAGACTGCTGGGGGCTTCTGGGGAGTCTGTCACTTCCTGATACCTAGAGAGAAATTCAAAAGAACAAGAGGCTTTGGGCCTCACGCTTTTCTTCCTGTTTGGATTCCAGGGTGATGAGATGTTATCTTGAGCTGCAGCACCTGTGGGCATGGGGTGATGAACACATGCCGAAAGGAGGAGCCCAGGGCTTCACAGAAGTGTTAGCTCCTAAACAGAGCCCTCACCTGCCAACCTCTGGACTTCTCATAACTAAACAGCAAATGTTCTCAGGTTTCAGACCTCAGCTGGTCAGGTTTTCTGTTATTGTAGCTAAAGGAAGCTGTGCTCCATGAATATTTTCATATTTCACATTTCTGCATAGCTAGGGCTTATTGAGTAAGGATTACTGGCAACCCAAGTTAAAGAATGACTGAATGGTGAACATGTCTTGGAATTCGAGATAGTGACTTGTTCCTGTGACATGTAAAGGCTTATCTCCTCTGCAGCCATTCACTTACCCAGGGGTGACAAAACTGGGGACCTTTCTCTCCTTTCTTCAGAGAAGATTCTTCCACATTCCCGGACAAAACTTCCTGCCTTGCTGCCCTCCACCCCCGACTCTCTCTCTCTCTCTCTATCTCTCTGGAGTGGAGAAGGGACAAGTGTGACAGTTACTCTATGTAAGCTCCAAGTTTCATAATTCCAGAGGTCCTCTCCTGGGGAGAAAGCCCTGCCCATGCAGGCACACATGGCCCTCACTGTACCACACCATGGGAGATTAGTGCATGAGGTACTGGTGCTGCTATGATGTTCTGTGAGTAAATAAAAGGTCTGTCCTCTGATCCAGCGTGCGCACACACACACACACACATATTCTAAACCCACATACACACGTGTGCGTACACACACAGTTAGGGTAGTTCATGTACCTACTTAAATGCATGCACAATTCTGTGTGTGCATTTTTCTTAGTGCAGAAGGGGAGAAGTTCCTATGGTTTTAATCAGATTCTCAAAGGTGTCAGTAATCAAAACAAAACATAACAAAATTAAGAACTAGTTACTAGAGTATAAATCTCTTGAGGAAAATAACATTGTCTTAATATCTGTAGGGCCTAGCACAGTGTTTGACATGCAGCAGATGCTCAATAAAAGCTTCCTAATTGAATGAATAGATAAATTAGTTGTGTGGTCCTCCAACTATGCTCGATGCCTAGTGCTCTGGGTGAAAGAAACAAGTACGTGACATTTAAATACAAACTCATAAGCCATAAACTCATAGAAACAGATGTATACACGACAAACTTGCATTTATCAGCATTAAAGTCTGATAAAGCTCTATATTGAGAAACATTCAATTGTATGATAGCATGGAACATAATTTTGTACATCCAAATGTTAATTATAAGAGAGAGAAAAGACCTGCAAATGAAAGAGAGAGATCACCGTGAGTTATCTACTTAACATACAGGCTTGGTCACATTAAGCATTCATTCTGCATTTAAGCATTCTGAATTTTAAGAATTTTAATTTGCCTTCTTAGCAATGAGAGGCTGGAGTAAAAACCCAAAACATATACATGCATATGATTTCTATATTATATGAATTTTGTATAAAACATGATTATCTTTCTCTAATTCATTAGCTAGTTTATCGTAAGCATCCACTCCATGGAATGTGTTTTTCTTCCTTCAAAGCATAAGATACAGGATATTTAACAAAATATGTTATCAAAGTATGTACAGCAGATAGATTAGTAAACTCTTCTTGTAACATACTTCTTCCAAGTATCCTTTTTCTTTGGATGTTGGGTGGCCATGGAAGTTATGGGTTGAATTTATTCCCCAAAGAGATATGTTCAAGTCTTAACCCTAAGTACCAATGAATATAACCTCATTTGGGAATAAAATCTTTGTAGAAGTAATCAAATTAAGATAAGGTCATGAGGGTGGGCCCTAATACAATATAACTGTTGTCCTCGTAAGAAGAAAAGACACACAAAGACACATAGAGACCAAGCCATGTGATAACAGATCAGCTGTCTGAGTGATGCAGCCACAAGCCGGGGAATGCCGACTCCTGGCAACACCAAAGCTCAGACAAGGGGTGGGAGCAGATCCTTCCCAGAGCCTTCAGAGGGAGCTCGGTCCTGCCAACAACTTGATTGCAGACTTCAGGCTCCCAGGACAATGAGACAGTAAGTTCCTGTTGTTTTAAGCCATCCAAGCTTGTGGCAGATTGTTTTTTGGCAGCCCTAGGAAACTAATACAACGGGTGACAATGGATATATTCTTGTGACTCAGATCTTGCTAGTGCAATGTTGATTTCCATCTGTCACTATATAAAATCATTGACACTCAGATGGGAGGAGACGGATCAAAGGAGATCAAATCACAGAAAATAGAAGGATCTGAGAAGACCATTCTTTTAACATGCAATTGCCACTTAACCTAATCAAAAGATGTATTTTGTAATTTATCCTTAAGAATATTGTTCTGATAAAAATAACATTTCTTTAGAGTTCTGAAATTCAAGAGCAAAATGATTGCCTCATTGGAGTTACAGTTGACTTACATTTGAGACAGGACATCTTGGACACGTCGTTTGAAAATAAGGAAGGCATTGGACTTCCCTTTATACCAGGTAAACTTTCATCAAATCCAACCAAAGCCTGGCTTTGAGCAATTTCCGTGCTCCCATCAGCTTGAATTGTTCCAGCTGTGCTTGGCAGTGCTGGGATAGGGATGGGGTAACATAATGATCTCTCGCTAGCTACCCAGTTTTCTATTTCTCATTTGTTTTTAAAAGCCTCAAACACTCCCAAAGTATTTTCTTAAAAATTGGGCTTTCGTTTATTTTTGGAAAGAAAACAATCAAATGTTGATGGGTGAGGAATGTAAAGAGACAGCAACGCACGGATTCTCAAATGTTTCTGCTACTGGGTGTCTATGATGACGAAGGCGAGACCCAATGGTGCAATTTTCCCAAACATCCCGCACACGTGAAAACACCATGTTTGTTTCTTCAACCACTTCTTTAAAATCTGTTATATTAACATTCAATTAATAATATAATTTCTTTTTATTGTACAGTTCATTTTCTTAGAAAAGCTCTGGGTATTGAATCCTTAGAAGTTCCCCAAATTGCTATTTTGAATAGCCTAATTTTTATTCCTTACTTGGTATTATTATTTCTTCTTTCTCTCATCCTTTTCTGTTATTTCTCTACCCCTTTTCTTTGTGCATTTTCATCAGCTAGAGTTATATTCTTTTCCACTCCCAGAGGATACTTCAAATCCCATCACCCTCTCTGAACGGTCTTCCTTTTCTATCCTCATTCATCTGGGTGGACTTCTTCCACCTGCATCCTCCTGTTCAAATCCATGCTTGCCTGGCATCACACTGAGTCAGTGATTCTGATGGTAATTTTTTCATCAAGCGTTTGTTAATCATTCTCTGTCCAAGTAGTAGGTCATAATAATTAGATACTTTAGGTAAGAGATAATTTGGGCCCAGTTTCTACCCTCTAGGTATGTCTTTATTGATATACCCAGACAGTAGTAGTTAGTTAATATACTCCATATACAATATACTCTAGAAAATTACGGTTCTGTTGAATTGGCATGCTTTTGTTAATGCAGATTGATGCTACATCTCCAACACTAACCTCAGTTAAACTTTTTACCTAAGACAAGGCATATTATGGGGATATATGTGTGGGAAGGAAGAAAATGTTCTCACCTACTAGATGGGTCTTTCTTTCCTTTCTTATTTCATTCTTTCTTTCCCTTTTCCCTTCCTCCCTGATTCCCCTTTTCTCTCTTTCTTCTTAGAAGACACTATTAAAGCAGCTAAGTCATAATCTTACAGGTCAGGGCAAAAATTAGAAAACTATTCAGAACCACTATTACCCAACTCCTAGGGAAAAAAATAAACCAAACTCCTATTAAAAAATTCATTACAGTTACCCTTGGGAATCATTCTTTCATCCATTCACTCATAATTCATCAGTGTATTTATTATTGAAAATTCCTAAGTGTCAGTTTACAACAAAGTCATCCTAAACTATATGAATCTTTTCTAAATAATCAAGACTGTATCTCAAATTACTCAACATTACATTTCTCAGAATTTACCATTTGACTTCATATTGAATATATTTGTTTTTCTATTTATGTCTTAGTCTGTTCAGGCTATTACAACAAAATACCATAAACTGGGTAGCTTAGATAAAAAAAATTTATTTCTCACAGTTCTGGAGGCTGGGAAGTCCAAGATCAAGGTGCTGGCAGATTTGGTGTCTGCTGAAGGCTTCTTCCCCATTGGTAGTGCTCCTAGTTGTGTCCTCACTTGGTGAAAGGGGCAAACAAGCTCCTTTGGGTCTATTAGATAAGGGTACTAATCCAGTCATGTGGACTCTGCCCTCATGATCTTGTAACTCCCCAAAGGCCCTACCTCTTCATACTATATTTTGGAATACTTTGAGGAGAATTAACATTAATTCTTCTTTAAGTATTTGGTAGAATTCAGCAATGAGGCCATCAGATCCTGGGCTTTTCTTTGATGGAAATGTATAGAAATGTCTAATATAGTGGATTTTTTTTTTTTTTTGGACGGAGTTTCGCTCTGTAGCCCAGGCTGGAGTGGAGTGGCGCGATCTCGGCTCACTGCAAGCTCCGCCTCCCAGGTTCACGCCATTCTCCTGCCTCGGCCTCCCGAGTAGCTGGGACTACAGGCACCCGCCACCACGCCTGGCTAATTTTTTGTATTTTTAGTAGAGACAGGGTTTCACCATGTTAGCCAGGATGGTCTCGATCTCCTGACCTCGTGATCCACCCACCTCGGCCTCCCAAAGTGCTGGGATTACAGGCATGAGCCACCGCGCCCAGCATATAGTGGATTTTAAGTCATCATTATTTAAGACGCAATGTATTTAGCAAAACTAAAAACTTTTATTTTTTTAACAGGGTGCATGTAATGCTGTATTTAAATATCAAAAGAAGCTAATTCAATGTGACGAAGTAAAATAATTCATATCACTTGCCATCTTTCAGTGGTTGACTAAATCTGTTATCTAATAACCATATTTTTATCTAAGTATATTTAGGGGAGATTATCTATCTATCTATCTATCTATCTAATTTGCCTATCGATTTACCTACCTATCTTATCTATGTAATCTATTTTATCCAATCAATAAATCTAATCAACCAACCATTCAATGTATCTCTCTATTTATCTATCATCTGTCTTCCAAAGTAACTTTCCAAACACAATTAGAATTTGTGCTATTTCTATGTATGACACTGAATTTTTACATCAATTACTTAAGCTATAAAAAAAACCTTCCACAGAAATAATCTTACTAAAACAAAACTGGGTGCAAGTGAAATTCAACACCGGCTTGTCTCCCAGTAGCCTTAGCGTCTCTGCTATAATTTACTGAGAGTATAAAAGTGCTCATTCATTTGGACTTAACTTCTGTTTGTTGCATAGGGCCTGTTAGACATGCTATATTTCCTTACAAAATGTTAACATTGAGTTGTCCCTTAAGGAATATTTTAATGTGAGAGAGAAATGTCAAGGTTAGAACTGCTGAGAGATTTGCTCTCTGTAGACTGCTGGACTGTAAATAATCAGCCATCTCCAGCATCAAGTGATTGCTCAAAAGATAGGATTTCTTTCTCTGAACTTAAAAATTTAGCATAACTTGTATTTATTTCATTTTAATATTTAGATCTGCATTTCAGAGCACTTTAAGAATGTGTTGGTAACTTATTAGGCCAATATTAATGCAGCTCAGCAAATGAATGCTTATTATGAGTAAACTAAGAACTCTAGGGAACATAAACAAGATCTAATCCTTGCCCTCAAAGAGCCCACAGCTTAGTTGAAGGGATACATAAACAAATATTTAAGTATAGTAAGAGGCAGACTGATAATGGTACTAATAAAGACTTCTGTTTTTATAAAGGTCTACACAGTTTTCAAAGCCCTTCACCCACATTACTTCCCTTGACCTGAACAAGAAATATCTCCAGTAGACCAGAAAGACTGAATCATCCCTAGTTTAGAAACAAGGAAAATGAGAATCACAACATTAAGGGTTGGATCCACATTCATAAGCATAGTAGCAACAGTGCTAAATTGCCGATTTTTTGTTGGCACCATATTGACTATCTTCTGTGAAAATAATTAAATGGGAGGCCATCAGACAGAGGTGGCTCTAAAACCCCGGGTTCCTAAATCAGCAAATTGAAATATAACTCAGACTCATTTCCTATGATCGGCTAATTTAAAAGATGAAACTTGAACTCAGCTGATCACAGGCAGTCAACTTGGAATTAGCTTTATTGTTCTGAACTTCCCATGGGAATCGTCCAAATAAGGCAATTGTTCAAACTTTAGCCAATTACATAATTTATTTTCTTCCAAATTTATCCTATAAAAGCTTTCCCTTCAACCACCTGTGGTGGAGCTCTGACCACTTGTGGCTAGATTCCTAAATCACTGTTTGCACACATAAGCTGTTTAAAATTTTAATATGCCTTAGTTTATCTTTTAACACTTCTATTTTATTCACTCTTCCCTCTGTGTTCTGAAATTTTGTTGACCTCTCTTACCTGACTTTTATCTTCTCTCTAACTCTAACTTTGTGTTCTTGTGGACTTACACTATTTTAACTCCTTCCGTATCATTTTGATGGGGTTTGGGGAAGTAGCAGATATATGGAACTTCTTCAGGAACCCACGTGGGACAAAATTATTTCCATAAGCTCTGGGAATGCCTCACAGAGGACAGCAAATTTGACCTGGGTCTTTAGAAATGAGTAAGATTAGAGTGAGCTGCTGAGCTGAAAGGGAAATCCAAGAGAAGGAGGAAAATGGGAGAAGCTATGGTCTGAATGTTTATGTCTCTCATGAGTGTCCATGCATCTCAATTAGTACCCGTATAAAACAGCCCCTTCTACTATGTGAGGATGCATAAGAGGGCACCATCTATGAGGAAGTGGGCCCTCGCCAGACACCAAATCTGCCAGAGACTTTGTCTTGGACTGCCAAGCCTCCAGAACTGTGAGCAATAAAATTCTGTTGTTTATAAGCCACCTGGTCTATGGGATCTCATTATAGCAGCCCAGATGGACTAAGACAGGAGACTTTTAAGCCCACATGATAGGCTACATTAATATAGAGATCAATGCTTTTCTTTTTTTTTCCAGGGTTGAACCTTAAAAAGAGGTCAACTAGTTGAAACTAAACAAGTTCTTGTAAATTAAAAAAAGCACCTTCAAAACACAGAGACAATCCAGACCATTTAGTTGAAGACATAACTTTGAGCCTTTCAGCTAGAGCAGGTTTTCAAAGTAGGAGTCATGAAGCTGCCTCCAGGAGGATGGCATTCTTTACACAACAGAAAGCCTCCACCATGGTGATATGGATGGGGGTGCAGAAGACAAACTTAGCCTCCAATCTACTCGGCTAACAACTCCCTAGGCCTTTAGGGCAGAACGGGTGGCCAGAATCGAAGTCAAATGGAGTTTATTCAGCTGGAGGAAGAACTTGCAGTATGGTTGCTCAACTTCAGGCCACGGATTTGATCCTACTTTATAGAGATGAGAATGAGTCTCTGAATGCACAGTGTTTAGGTTAGAAATCTGACACATTGGCAAGCATGAACGGTTCATGCCTGTAATCCCAACACTTTGGGAGGCCAAGGTGGGCGGGTCACTTGAGGCCAGGAGTTCGAGACCAGCCTTGCTAACATGGCGAAACCCTGTCTCTACCAAAAATACAAAAAAGAGCCGGGTGAGCTGGCACATACCTGTAATTCCAGCTACGCAGGAGGCTGAGGCAAGAGAATCACTTGAGCCTGGGAGGTGGAGGTTGCAGCGAGCTGAAATGATACCACTGCATTCCAGCCTGGGTGACAAGTGAGATTCTGTCCCCAAAAAAGAAAGAAATCTGACACATTCTTAAGAGACACCATAAAGGGATTTACTTGTTACTGAAAATCTTAGATTAGCTTTTTTCTCTTTGATTAAAAAATAACATAAATTAGAATAAAATACAGATTTAAATTTATACTCTATTTTATTCTACATTTTAGAGAAACATATTTGAGTTCCTCAACATCTAATATTTCTGCATTCTCACAGTATTTCTGTGATGTAATTTTTCAAAGGATCTGTGTACCATCCACCCCTTTCAAAGCTGAGAATTTCATATTAGATCATTGCAGTTTTGGAGAAAAATGCATTAAAATATAACAGTTCACATTCTTTTGTGAGAAAACATATATACAGCTATGTACCCGTATGTGTATATGTGCATATATATTACATGTACATATAGAATGTACATGTGCACACAGACACATATACATTTACACACATATGTATTTTGATATTTCAAATGCTCAATGCAGCATGGCCATAGGTAATAGCAACCTATTCTATTTTTAGTGGTAGCCATGTCATACAGATGTTTTGACACCATTGTAAATAGCAGAAAGGGGTTGCCCTCTCTCTTTTTTTTTTTTTTGAGATGGAGTCTTGCTCTGTCACCCAGGATGGAGTGCAGTGGCGTGATCTTGGCTCACTACAAGCTCTGCCTCCCAGGTTCAAGTGATTCTCCTGCCTCAGCCTCCCAAGTAGCTGGGATTACAGACACGTGCCACCACGCCCAGGTAATTTTTGTACTTAGTAGAGATGGGGTTTCCCCACGTTGGCCAGGCTGGTCTCGAACCCCTGGCCTTGAGTAGTCTGCCTGCCTCGGCCTCCCAAAGTGCTGGGATTACAGGTATGAGCCACCGCACCCGGCCGGACTACCCTCTCTAGAGAACAATGCCAAGCAGAAATTACAACCCTCTGATGAGTGACATATAGAGAAAAGCATCCTATGGTATCAGCCAGAGGAGAAAATAGGGGCTCTACAGCAAGATGCGGACATGTGTGCAAACACCCCGAGCCAAGAGTTTCCTCAGGAACCAACCATAAGCTCTTTGGGGGCCTGTGGTGGTGGTAGTCCTAGGAGGTGGAGATGGGGGTTCGAGGAAATGCAGAAGGTTTTGTATGTAATGAAGTGTTTTCTTTTCATGGACAGAGACTTTGTTTTTCTATCCCAAAGGTCTAGGGGAGCCATAAAAACATTTTAGGGAAAATGACATCAATTCCTGTTTTAGAGTCACAATGGTAGGGTTGGTGTGAAGAACAGGCTGATATTGGAAGGCCGATGTGGAAGCTGCTCAACTCTCCAGTTAAGTGTGATGTGAGCGTACACTAAAGACACAGCAGGAGGAAGGGAGGCTGGGAGACACATTTAAGAGCTAACTAGTAGGTAGCATTGAGAGGAGTTGGTGACTACCTAGATGTGGCAAAAGAAGGAGTCTGGGATGACTTCAGGGTTTCCAATTTTGACCAGTAGGGATGGTGGTGACAGTAACTGAAAAAAGAAAAACAAGTGTTCCAGTTCCATGTGGCAGACTGAACAAATGTGTTTAAATCTCCTACTTCCTAAAGCCTGACTAAAATGATATTGGTGCAGAAGGGAACTAAATCTATAAGGACAAAGAGTTTGAGAGAGAAGAAAAAATCAGAAGAGAGATGTTAATCAAATCATAGAACACAGATGGAATGGTAGAACCTACTGTATTTAGCAGAGCAGAGAAAGCTAAAGCCTCACTGTCTGCAGAAGGGAAATTCAGTCATAATCAAGGCCATTTAGGTGCAGCACCACCGGAAGGCCCAGGACTGGAGGATCCAGGTCCCTGGCAAACTCAGAGAAAAGAAAGGGCCTAAAGGAGAATAAGTACTTGAAAATCTCATACAGTGAGCAGTAAGATGACAGCATCCCACCCCCCAGCCTATGAAGCTGGCAACTTTCCCTGCTTCCCCAGGCTGAAGACAAAATGTTCTTTTCCCAGAGTAGCCCTACAGAGTGGATCTGGGCTCAGGCCACCTGGCACAGCATGGGGGGAGATGAGGGGCTTTATTGAAATCAGGGAATTACATGGATGACTGCATGTTGATTGGTGATAGCTCAACCCCTTTGTTCTGCCTCCCTTCCAGACTGACGGCATCCAGATTTAATAAAACCCTACACCTCCCCACCACTGGGCAGGACATTATTGTAGACTTTCTATCTGCAGTTGTGGAGTCCTACCACCCTAGAAATAGTCCAGTGTTTGGGTGCAGGTGTGCCCCTTCCTCACATCCTGTTCACTGCTCTACTACAGGTACTCAGGTGAAATGCAGAATTTAACAAGCCTGACCTTGCACACGGTTTCCAATCAGTTTTTTTAAAATGCTTTTAAAAAAAGTATGAATGAAAAGCAAATGAAGACAAGACATCTGGAGAAAGTCTTCAGTACCAAAGGTAAGAGACTCCAAGAAACTGAAAAGGAAACAGAAAACAATTTAGGGAAGAGTAGAAGACTTAAAAAAATCAAACACAACAAACACTCAACTACAATCAATTTCTTTGAATAGATAAGATAATGGTATAAAGAAAAAATATTTGGAGAAAAAGAAGCGGTCTTAAATATTAAAATGATGACGGCAGAAAATTTTAAAAATTTAGTCAGTTTGGAAAACAAGTTTGGAGAAATCTCTTTGAAAGAAGAGCAAAGAGGTAGAGGAATGGGAAACAGGAGATGGGAGATTTAAAGAAAGAAAAACAAAGAATTGACCTAACACGTTTCATATCCAAGAAGTAGGAATCCCAGAAAGAGAAAATAAAGTGGAGAAAAATATCAAATAATTAAATACAAAGATGTTTCCCAGTATAGAAGGTCATAGGTTTCTGGCTTCAAGGAGCCACTGTATAAGTAGGCCCAGAACAATGAATGAGGAAGGCCTGAGCCAAGGACAGCCGTCACAGTGAGCAAATGGATGATGGGCTGGGGCAGAACAGGAACAAGAATCAGAATGGCCTTGGACTTCAGCCACCAGCCCTGAAAGCTTGAACAGAATGCCTTCAACATTCTGAAAGAAAATAGTGCCTTACCTAGGTTTCCCTATTCCCAGACAAACCATTGATCTAGTGTTGGGGGACAACAGAGAGAAAAATCAGTGCAGAATAAACCTGGGATTCGGGACAATGTGGACGACAGTGCCCTCTGCTGTGCTGGAGGGTCCCGACAGCCTCAGGAGGAGTGGGACCTCAGAATGCACGTCTCCAACTGGAAAAATTGGGGAGAAAATGATATGTGATTTTTCGTGATTATACTAAGAGATTTATAATTCTATTAGAAAGTTTGGGGCTGAATTAATGACGACTTTACCGAAACCCAAGTGAACAAGCAAATGAAAAAACCAAGTCAATCACTAAATCCAAGAAAAATAAAACAGTTGTATAAGAAAGGGAATTATAATACCTAGTCTGAACAATGCTTTTATAGAGGAGGTGTGTGTGTGGATGTGTGTGTGTTTGCAGGCACATGTTGTGTACAGCATTAAACCTTCACTGATCTTTCATAGCTAGAATTTAGCAGATAGTAGTTAAAATTAAAGTAAGAAAAAAATAGCTGGATAGTCATACTATATTTAATTTTTTTTTTTGAGACAGAGTCTCTCTCTGTCACCCAGGCTGGAGTGCAGTGGCGTGATCTTGGCTCACTGCAATCTCTGCCTCCCAGGTTCAAGTGATTCTCCTGCCTCAGCCTCCAGCGTAGCTGGGATTACAGGTGTGTGCCACCACGCCTGGCTAATTTTTTTTTTTTTTTAATTTTTAGTAGAGATGGGGTTTCACCATGTGGGCCAGGCTGGTTTCGAATTCCTGACCTCAAGTGATCCACCCACCTCGGCCTCCCAAAGTGCTAGGATTACAGGCATGAGCCACCATACCCAGCCTAGAATTTTTTATCCTAAGATTCATCTTGGGCTCTTTCACTGATTTATTTTATTATTTTTGCTAAAATTAGGCTGCAGCTTAGGTTGTCATCCAGGTGGCAATGTTGTCACAGTTGTCATTGCCTGCACATGCCCGTCAAACATACAGAATAGCTGTGAGGAGCTTAGAAGAAAATTCCAAAGACAGTAGCTGCTCACTCCTTAACTAAGGGCAGCATCTTCAGCACTCTTGCTTGTTGAGAGCATGCTATTTGGAAACCATAGTTTCTGAATTATGGGACATAGGTCCCATATGTCCAATTATGGGACAACCATAATTCTGACACTGCAAGTGAGCTAGCTAGGAGATTGCATTTTGAATGTGTTAAAAATATCTTAATCTATTTTACTTTTAATTTTTTATACATGTACAAGGGGGATAAATAATGAAAAAGTATCTCATATATTTCTACTCTAAGAGCACTTTTGATAAGTATTAAATATAAGTCTGAGAAATTTGAAGTGATACAAAGTCTTTCAGAGTTCATTAACAGTGTTTTTTTTTTATTTTTTCTTGATGATGAAGAAAATGATACTGTTTTTTAGTTCAATGGCATCTTAGTAACTATTTGGTGAAACTAGAAAAGAGTGAAAAGTGATTCTATAGGAATAAGGAAAGTGAGTAGTTTACAGATATTTAACACTAAATGACAAATGTGAGATTTCTTTGATGAAATATTGAAATTAAATAACAGAAAAGCTTCTAGGAGATGGGGCTTTGGGCAGATGGTTGGCAAAGTTGAGCTGGGCCTGAGATGATAATACATGAAGTTTCCTTTAAGAACCTCTTTTTCCCTATTCCACCAAAACCAAAACAAAAAACCCTAAGAAAACACTGCAAGTGAAGATCTACTAACAGGCAGGTTTTGGGCATGGAGCTTCAGGGCGAGGTCTGTGCTGGACTCAGCTTGGGGAGTCGCAGTGCCCGGGGGCTGGACTACGGTTAGAGTTCTCCAGTCACCAAGAACCTGCTGTTTCACTGAGGACCAGAAGCACATGAAAGGAGAATGCTTTTCTAATAGCTTCAAAGGAGTCGAATTGTTTTGAATAATTAGCTATGAGACTGTTCCCCATAGTTTACAAAGAAAAGTCATTGATATATTTTTAAGGTCATCATTTGATTCACAAAATAAGCAAAAAAATTTTTTTGAATGAGGCAATGACTCTCAGAGTGCAGAATTATTTTATCATTATTCATGTAAAAAGATATTAATAAATTGTATTATGTGCCAAGCACTATGCTAGGAACTCAAACTGAATTATTTCATCAACTCATCCCAAAAGCACTAAGGAATCATTACTAACACTGTCCCTATGTCACAAAGAGGGCAACTTGCCCAGAGTCGCATGGGAGCTGGCCTGTGGTGGGAAAGTGGGTTCTGACTCTGGGGGCAAAGCCGGGAGCTGGGATGTCCGCGGGCTGCTTCTAAACGCTGCCCATAGGGAGTTATCTTTTGTAAGGTCCTTCAGCACCACCAAAATACGTACCTCTAAAAATTACAGGCAAAACAGAAACAGGGCAGGTATTTCGTTGGTTGATTGACCCACTTATTTACGAATTTATTCAATAAATATATATTAATATATAACTAAGAAAAATGTATATGTATATTAATAATACACACACACACACACACACACAAATTTAAGAACCTCTATGGACCAGGCACTGTGAGGAGTACCAGGGATATAACAGTGAAGAAGAGAAAATAAACACCTCAAACAACCCAGGATGTTGTGTTGCTTGATATTGGGTGCCGTAACAAGTAGAACAGGAGGAGCAAATAAACCAGGGAGGCAATGGGGCCAGGGTGGTCCAGGGAGGGTGTGGAGGAAGGTCTGGGGGAGGCTATCAGCTGTGCACAGTGCCCAGGAAAGAGGATGCCAGGAGGGGCCTGGGCTTGGCCGGGGTGTCCACAGCAGAGCCAAGGTGCTTGTGTTGGAAAGAAGGGTCGTCCATGTGGCCAGAGGTTGTGATAGGAGAGGGGTGGTCACAAGGTGTCACCGAAGAGGTAGAGAGGAATCTGGCACTCACAGATAGAGTTGTTTGAATTTTATTCTAATTATAAAGGGCAGTTACTGGAGAATTTGAGGGCGGGGATAGGATCTGATTTGCAGCTGAAAACTACCGATGCCCTGAAACAGGAGCTTGAAGCCTTGTTCTCATGTCTAAAGCCATCCAAATTATAGGGGCCACTGTGGTTTTTGTCTGGTTTTACAACTCAGTTAATCCCAATGAATAATTGAGTACATAAAATCTATGAATTAGGGCTGTTAAAAAAGAAGTGATGGAAAGATGATCAATGGAACCACCAGGCGTGGAAATAATGTGAGTCTACGTGCGTATATGCAGGGCGAGCTTGAGCTTCACCCAAAATCTGTGGGTCTAGAACTTACTTCTCTCTTACAGCACAGGCACACCTCTTCTTCTTGTGTGTCACTTCACTGCATTTTACAGATGCTGCAGTTTTTACGCATTGAAGGTTTATGGCAACCCTGCATCGAGCAAGTCTGTTGACGCCATTTTCCCAACAGTGTGTGCTCACTTTCAGTCTCTGTCCATTTTTGGTAATTCTCACACTATTTCAAACTTTTTTGTCATCATCATATTTGTTATGGTGACCTGTGACCGGTGATCTTGGACGTTACCATTGTGATTGTTTGGGAGCACCATGAAATGTGCCCATATAAGAGGGTGGACTGAACTGGTAAAGTGTTGTGTGTGTTCTGACTGCTCCACTAACCAGACCTTCCCCTGTCTCGCCCCTTCTCCTCAGGCCTCCTTATTCCCTGAGTCATAACAATTTAAGTTAGGCCAATTAATAATCCTATAATGGCCTCCAAGTGTTCAAGTGAAAGGAAGAGTCACACAACTTCTACTTTAAACCAAAAACTAGAAATGATTAAGCTTGGTGAGGAAGGCATGTCAATTTCTAGATCTCTTGCACCAAACAGCTAGCCAAGCTGTGAACTGGGAATGCAAACCAGGAGCTATTGAAGGACATTTAAAGTGCTACTCCTGTGAACACACAAATGATAAGAAAGCAAACAGCCTTATTGCTGATATGGAGAAAGTTTGAGTGTTCTGGATAGGAGATTAAACCAATCACAATACTCCATTAAGCCAAAGCGTAATCCAGAGCAAGGCCCTCTCTTCAATTCTATGAAGGCTGAGAGAGGTGAGGAAGCTGCATAACAAAAGTTTGAAACTATGAGAGGTTGGTTCATGAAGCTTAAGGAAAGAAGCCACCTCCATCACATAAAGTGCAAGGTGAAGCAGCAAGTGCTGATATAGAAACTGCAGCAAGTCATCCAGAAGATCTAGCTAAGATCATTGATGAAGGTGGCTACACTAAACCACAGGTTTTCAATGTAGATGAAAGAGCCTTCTATTGGAAGAAGATGCCATGGAGAAGTCAATGACTGGCTTCAAAGCTTCAAATGACAGGCTGATTCTCCTTAGGAGCTAATATAGCTGGTGACTTTAAGTAGAAACCAACGCTCATTTACCATTCCAAAAATGCTAGGGCCCTTAAGAATTATGTGATATCAGCCAGGCGCGGTGGCTCACACCTGTAATTCCAGCACTTTGGGAGGTTGAAGCAGGTGGATCATTTGAAGTCAGGAGTTCACGACCAGCCTGGTCAGCATGGTGAAACCCCCTCTCTACTAAAAATACAAAAATTAGCCAGGCGTGGTGGCGTGAGCCTGTAGTCCCAGCTACTCAGGAGGCCGAGGCAGGAGAATTGCTTGAACCTGGGAGGCAGAGGTTGCAGTGAGCTGAGATCGTGCCGCTGCCTTCCAGCCTGGGTGACAGTCAGACTCCATCTCAAAAAAAAAAAAAAAAAAAAAAAAAAAAGAATTATGTGAAATCTCTGACTGTGCTCTATAAATGGAATGGCAAAGCCAGGATGAGAGCACATTTGTTTACAGATGCACATGGTTTAATGAATATTTTAAGCCCACTGTTGAGACCTACTGCTCAGAAAGAAATATTCTTTTCAAAATATTACTGCTCAATGACAATGGACCTGGTTACCCAAGAGCTCTGATGGAGATGTCCAAGGAGGTGAATGTTTTCATGCCTGCTAACACAACAGATGAAGGCATAATTTCAACTTTTGAGTCTTATTAAGAAATATATTTCATAAGGAAACAGCTGCCATAAAAAGTCCTCTGATGGATCTGGGCAAAGTACACTGAAAACCTTCTGGAAAGGATTCACCATTCTAGATGCCATTAAGAACATTCATGATTTGTAGAAGGTCAAAATATCAACATAACAGGAGTTTGGAGGAAGTCAATTTCATCCCTCCTGGATGACTCTGAGGGCTTCAAGACTTCAATGTAGGAAATAACTCAGCTGTATTGGAAACCACAGAAGAACTGGAAATACAAGTGGAGCCTGAAGATGTGACTCAATTGCAGCAATCTCATGATAAAACATGAACTGATCAGGAGTTGCTTCTTATGGATGCGCAAAGATTTTTTTTTTTTTTAAGTTGGAATCTGCTTCTGGTGAAGACACTGGGAACATTGTTGAAATGACAATAAAGGATTTTGAAAATTACATAAACTTAGTTGATCAAGCAGTAGCTTTGAGAAAGTTTGAGAGGATTGACTCCAATTTTGAAAGTTGTTCTGCTGTGGGTAAAATGCTATCAAACAGCATCACATGCTACAGAGACATCTTTCATGAAAAAAGAGTCCAGTGATGTGGCAAACATCACCGTTGTCTTAGAAATTGCCACAGCCACGTCAACCTTCAGCAGCCGCAACCCTGATCAGTCAGCAGCCATCAACATGAAGGTAAGACCCTCTCCCAGCAAAAAGATAAGGATTTGCTTTATTGCAGTGGGCTGGAACTGAATCTGCAATATCTCTGAGGTATGTCAGTATTTATTTTCTACTGCCATTATAATAAATCACCATAAAACCAGCTTAAAACAATATCCATTTGTTATCTCATAGTTTCTGTGGTTCAGAAGTCCGGGCACAGCGTAGCTCAGCTTCTCCTCTGCCCAGAATCCCAAAGGCCAAGATCAAAGTCCAGCACTGCTCTGTGGGGCTCTGGAGAAGAACCTGCTTTCCAGCTCATTCAAGTTGTAGCAAATTTCAGTTTTGTGGGGGTGTAGGATTGAGGTCCCTTTTCCTTGCTGTCTACCTGGAGGCACCTGTACTCCCTGCCTGCTTCACAGCCAGCAGGGGTGTCTCAAAAGCTTCTCCCGCTTCCCCTCCATCTCTATGCATGCCTCCACCTTTCTCTTCAGCCACATCTCTCTGGTTGCTTTTAAGGTCTCCAGGGGTGAGTTTGGAGAGCCTCCCTATTTGAGGTCTGTGACCTTTTTAGCTGTAGCTGCATTCGTGTTTAATGGCATAACTAGAGGACAGAATCTTGGAGGACCCTCTTTACAATTCTGCCTACCACAATAAATATTTTTAGTGATGGAGACATTATTTTAAACCAATTCACTGAGGACCAAAGAGGGCTCTATTAAGCAACTCAACAACAACAAAGAGAAACAGATTTGAGACAAACATAATTTAAACAAAGCTAGAAAAGGCTTTAAAACATCTTTTAGCATGCCTTGCATTAGTAAGCACATGTGCAAATGTATGCCATCAGAAGGCTATGGTAATATCTATTTAGAAGTGCACCACTGGACTGAAATCTAGACTATGTTGAGATTGTATTTCTCAATATTTCTGGTATAGTAGATGTCTAAGACTTCTTATCAGTTATTTAATACAGACATTTAAATAGTTGATATTGTTTCACATATATGTATAGACACTACAGTGGGAATGTCTAGTTTTATAAAAACAAATCTATTTGGTGCCACTAATACATGAAATTTTGACAGGTGGCAGAAATCAAATGACATTTACAGAAATTCAAACAAAATCTTCGCTTAATATTACTCTCCTTTTCCCCACCCTTAATCAATCTTGAAATGTCAGGCTGCAGGCAGCCACTGTGTCTATTTGGAGGTGGATACTGAAGCTGACCTCCCAGCATTTCCTCCTTCCAACCCCCTTGGCAACAACAGCAGTTTCTTATTTTTAGTTTTCTGGGAGAGGAAGACAGAGAGAGAGAGAGAGAGACAGAGAGAGAGAGAACACTGAAACTGTATATTTCTATGATATGCTGGAGTCTGATAGGTCCTTTGAAGAATGAAGATGCAAAAATATTAGGTTGATGCAAAAGTTATTGCAATTTTTTCCATTACTTTTAATAGCAAAAACTGTAATTTCTTTTGCACCAACCTACACATTTTTCTTTTAATGAGATGATAAGCATATAGAGAGGGGTCTTGAAACAGCTAGATGCCTTTTGTGTTATTTTGGGGCTTCTAGGCTGCCTTTCTGCTGCCCCCTAACCCTCCCTTCATCTCCTCATCCACACTTTTACAATAACCCCAGATCTATTATTAATATTAAGGACAAATAAAAAGTTGGTAGAATTTAGAGAGATTGAAAATATTTTTTTATTTCAGTGAAAGTTAAATATCTGGTCTAGAGAAATACTCAGGGTATAAATATGTCAATAATTTCATGGCTGTTCTCATAAAACTCAGCTCCAAATTTTAGCTAGGAAAAAACAGCAGAGTGTCGATGAAGAGAAAAATAAAATTTCAGGATTCCTGAATGACCACTAAACTACCAATGCATCCAACTATGTTACAATAGCCACAAGCACCGGCAAATGGCCAGCCAGCCAAAGGGTGTGGCAGCAACGTGGGCTGCCAGGACCCTTGCTCCGGCCCCATGCCTTGCTCTCTTTCCATAAAGGGGGTCATGTGATACAACCATGGCAATGCCACAGGGCAGAATCTGCGGTGAGTTCCTAAGGAAGCTTTTGCCTCCCTCTCCTCCTGCATGCAATGGGGAGCTGATGGCTGCAGTGGCTGCAACGTGGACCTGACTATGAAGCAAAGGGGGAGAGAACTGCAGACGAGCTGCCTTCACACAACATCATGAATCCATGCCAGGATCACGTACCCCGACCTTTTTGTTATGTGAGGAAAATCACCCTCTCTCGGGTAAGCATCTGTAGTTGGGTTCGTGCTGCTTATGGCCTCCAATAGCCCGAATAGTAACACACACTTCTCACCAGGACTCCCTCAGGGTCTCCCCTCTCTCTTCTGGCCGCTCTCTCTCCCCAGCCCTCCTCCTAGCTACCACCCCTTGCTGCTGATGCACTGACTTTGATGCTCTGCTGATCTCTCGTGTGGCCTGTCAACTTGCCTGAACTCCCTGTCCTGCTCTGTTCATTTTTACTCCCTCCTGACACATAGCTCTGTGTGCTTCTTTATTTGGTAGCCTTTGCAGCTCAGAGTAAAAGGTATTTCATTTGCGAAAGCAACACAACACAACAGGTTTGCCTCCTGCTCTCCCTGCAAGGGGAGGGGTCAGACTCATCCCATCCCTTTTAAACTTTAAACCACTATTAGGACTGCTGAAGGGAAAATTAGTGTGTAAAAATAAAATGTCCCCAGTGATGTGCACACCCATTTTTCCATATGTTCTTTTTTTTTTTTTTTTTAATTATACTTTAAGTGCTGGGATACATGTGCAGAACATGCAGGTTCGTTACATAGATATACACGTGCCATGGTGGTTTGCTGCACCCATCAACCCGTCACCTACATTAGGTATTTCTCCTAATGCTATCCCTCCCCTAGCCCCCCACCACCCAACGGGCCCCCGTGTGTGATGTTCCCCTCCCTGTATCCATATGTGCTCACTGTTCAACTCCCACTTACAAGTGAGAACATGTGGTGTTTGGTTTTCTGTTCCTGTGTCAGTTTGCTGAGAGTGATGGTTTCCAGCTTCACCCATGTCCCTGCAAAGGACATGAACTCATCCCCTTATGGCTGCAAAGTATTCCATGGTGTATATGTGTCACATTTTCTTTATCCAGTCTATCACTGATGGGCATTTGGGTTGGTTCCAAGTCTTTGCTACTGTGAACAGTGCTGCAGTAAACATACGTGTGCATGTGTCTTTACAGTAAAATGATTTATAATCATTTGGGTATATACCCAGTAATGAGATTGCTGGGTCAAATGGTATTTATGGTTCTAGATCCCTGAGGAATCGCCACACTGTGTTCCACAATGGTTGAACTAATTTACACTTCCACTATCAGTGTAAAAGCATTCCTATTTCTCCACATCCTCTCCAGCATCTGTTGTTTCCCGACTTTTTAATGATCACCATTCTAATTGGTGTGAGATGGTATCTCATTGTGGTTTTGATTTCATTTCTCCAATGACCAGTGATGATGAACTTTTTTTCATATGCTTGTTGGCCGTGTAAATGTCTTCTTTTGAGAAGTGTCTGTTCATATCCTTCACCCACTTTTTGATGGGGTTGATTTTTTCTTGTAAATTTGTTTAAGTTCTTTGTAGATTCTTGATAGTAGCCCTTTGTCAGATGGATAGAGTGCAAAAATTTTCTCCCATTGTGTAGGCTGCCTGTTCACTCTGATGATAAATTTCTTTAGGTGTGCAGAAGCTTCTTTTGGTACTTAAAATATTTTTAGTACTGCATTGGCAAATCAGGAAAATGCTGATGAGAAGAAAATGTACTTGCTCCGTTATTAACAATCTACATTTCGCTATACCTTTAAAATAGATTCATTGAGGTTTTAGACTCAATTACTGTAAAACCAGCATACGGTGTATGGGACCAGGAACTTGCACACTGTGTGATTACCACAGAGTTTTCAGGGAGGAATATAATGACAAACTTTAGTGAGATGGGTTTGTGGTATTTATATTTTTTCTTATTTCTTTTTAGCTAGGTGTTTCTCATATCCAACATAAGTGGGGGTTTGAATAAGCTAATAGATTATACAATGGATTTGAAGGTACAAACATGTTTTACATATGAAATGGCATGGGATGGGGGCAACCTATTACAATCCCAGGAAGCCAGTGCCAGAACTGCCAATCGGAAGATATGGCCTGGGTCTTCCTGTTAAATCGGTAGATTCCTTGTCTATTAGAAAATGCTTTAATGTACTCATCAGTGAATTACAACAAAGGAAAAAGACTGTGAGAAAGTAAAGTCCTTAAGGCTCACCTAAATCTGACCAAAATGTGCAGGTAGAACCAGTGTATGGGACACCAAACGGGTGCTGTATCTCTCCACTTCCACACTGAAGCTTGGAATTATGTATGATCATTAGAACTACTCTGTGTTCATCACAATTTGCTTAATCAATGTCACTTTGCATTTACTACACCTGTTCTAGCAAATTGCAACATATATTTTTTTTCCTATCGTACATGAAGTGTTTGGTGTGGAACTTTATTTTATATCCCATGCTCGTTAATTCCCTAAGCACAGCTCCCATTTTTCAACTGCTGCTTTGAGAAAAGGAGTTATTTGGTTTGAGAATCCTTTCCCTCTCCTGACCTTGTTGCCCCAGGATATGAACAACTTCAATAAGCAATGCACAAGGGAAGTACTTTGTGTTTTGCCCGGAAAGCCACAGAATCTTTGAATGCAACAGACACTCTCTCAAGGTAAAAGACTATGTCCAAATTTCTTTTTGCTTGCCCAAATTTTTCCCCAGCTTTTCCTTTTCTCTCTCACTTTTCTTTTTCCAGAAAAATACCAAAAAATTAAACTAAAGGTTTATTCTCAGTATTATGCCCAAACCTACCTACAAACAATACATCAATATAAGACTAATTGTGCATAAAATTCAAATTCTATTGCACTGCCACATAAAAATGCAAAATGCTTCAGTGGTATAATGTCTAATGCTGAGCCCAGTTCCATAAGAGCTGCCCCAAGACAGCTTGTACAGATGCAATTATCTCTCACACACTCAAACTGCTTTCTTTCACAACATTACTTTTATTATGCAAATGTATAAATCTAATTTTAATCCAAAAGACCATCTAGAAGATTAAAACCGCACTCATGTCTTACTTTCACTAAGTGTAATTAAAGATACTAAAAACGTTTTTCGTTGGAGGAAGGATTTTAGCCACCAGGTCAAGAAACCACAAAGGGCGTCGTGGAGCTGCCAAGCTGACTTTGCATTCATCTTCATTCTTGAGTGGTTCTGGTGAAGCAGAAGTGATAGAAAAATGAGCCACAGTAGCAGCAGTTTTCGGCAGAGGGCAGCAGATGCTCTTCACTTGGAAGAGACAGAAAGTCCTGGCAGAGCCTGAAGTGGTTCTGAATCCCCCGGGTCTGAAAGGTCATTTTGTTAATCACAAAAAGGCTGAAGATCTACAAGGCAGCAAGGACACAGATTGCCTGGTTTCACAGACATATGGTCACCGGCACAAGAATTTTTGGCAAGCCTGTAAAGCAAGCCTTTACAAAAACTGTCTTCATTAAAAAAAAAAAAAAAAAAAAAAAGAGTGACGCAATCTGGATGCCCAGAGTAGCTAAGGACACCATAGGGAAAGTCATTTGCTAAGCTGCTGTTTTTTTTTTTTTCTTCTCCTTACTTTCCTGTTTTACTGTTCTATGTCCAGGTAATGGTAGTTACAGCAGAAGTTTTTTATTTTTTTCAATAGGTCTATCGATAATTGTTACACTATAAACTTTTCATATGATAACATTGATAATAATGATATCTATATAACAATAACTAACATTTACAGGGCTCTTACTTGGTATCAGTTTAAGCTCTTTGTTTAGATAGTTTTATTTTAAATCTCACAGTGACCCTGAAATATTACTATTACCATTTCCTAAATGACGGAACTGAGTCTGAGAGAGCAATTTATCCAGTCACACTTGGTATGTAGCAGCAGTAGCCCTTGACTTGAATTGGGGTCTCTGAGACAGCAGAGTCTAGAACTGTACCCTCCAATATGGTAGCTGCAAGCCACAAGTGGTTATTTCAATGTGTCTATGCTGAATGGAGAGAGGACCGTGAAATACATGCTGGATTTTGAAGACTCTGTGTGAAATCAGAAAGTATCTCAATAATTTTTACATCGATTACATGTTAAAATTATAATATTTTGGATGTATTAGGTTATATAAAATATATTATTAAAATTAACTTCACCTTTAATGTGGCTATTAGAAAGCTTACAATTCTATAATTGGTACACATTATTCTTTTTTTTTTTTTTTTTTTTTTTGGAGATGGAGTCTTGCTCTGTCTCCCAGGCTGGAGTGCAATGGTGTGATCTCAGCTCACTGCAACCTCCACCTCCTGAATTTGAACGATTCTCCTGCCTCAGCCTCCTGAGGTACCTGGGACTACAGGCACATGCCACCATGCCCAGCTAATTTTTTTTTTTTTTTTTTTTGTATTTTTAGTAGAGATGGGGTTTCACCATGTTGGCCAGGCTGGTCTTGAACTCCTGACCTCAGGTGATCCGCCCACCTCGGCCTCCCAAAGTGCTGGGATTACAGGTGTGAGCCACTGTGCCCAGCTGGTACACATTATATTTCCATTGGTCCTGTTGGCTTTAGATCCTTGACTCCCACGCTGTACAGCCCATTGTCCCAAGACACCTTCTTCCTCGCCATTCTCAGGAAAATGAATGACATTAAGGAATTCTGTAAAATTTCTCGACCTGAACCTTGGTAGTTCCTCTCACTGAATTGATTTGTTTGATAGGAATGATGTCGGATGTAGGTATCACATGGAATGGAAGGAGGACAGAATTCAGGGATAAGAGGGAAGAAACCACTACTAGCATCGCCTCTCACTGTGTAGACAGGAACATCAGAGGAATCCGAATCTCCACTTTGCATCGACATTTCCTGGACAGGATTACCTCTCAACTTTAAGACTCCAGCTTCTAGAGTTTCCATAGATTATTGGTCAGGATAGTAACTAAGGGATCCAATGCATGGATATTTGAACAACCTACAGTCATGGAAGGAAAATGTTTGTTTTGATTCATCTATGTTAAAAAACCTTCAAGCTCTTCTTGGCAAGCACTGGGCCAGAGACAACGTGTCTTTGGTTTACAGAAAAGTTTCCCCATCTTTTTCTTTTATCAGCACATCTCTTTCATTTCAACAAAGATTCTCAACCAGGAAATGGTCACCATGGAAGGCAGTGAGATGGAGGATAGGCTGTATAATTCCGATGACTATCCAGGGGGATTCTGGCAAGATGCCTCCTGTCCACCTTTACGTTCGGTGCTTCAAGGGCTCACTTGAGTTTCTGCATTCTTCTGTTGATGCTTACCATCAGTGTCCCTGACAGCCTGGGTGAGGGTGCAGGGCAGAGGCTCAAAGGGGCCAGGGTTTTGCTGTCTGTCATGTGCCACTCTATTAGTCAGGCTTCTCCAGAGAGACAGAAGCAATAGGATAGATCTTTAGGTAGATAAAGATACATATATGAGGGGAGATTTCTTAGAGGAATTGGCTCATGTGATGATGGAGGTTGACAAGTTCCAGGACAGGCCATATACAAGCTGAAGACCCTGGGATGCTGGTCATGTGGCTCAGTCCAAATCCCAAAACCTTGGAACCAGAGAAGCTGATAGTGTAATTCTCACTCTGAGGCTGGTGGGGGTTGGGTGCTGATGAAAGTCCTTGAGTCCCAAGGCTGGGGGTCCTGGGGTCCTGATGTCCAAGGGCAGGAGGAGGAGAGTGTATCCCAGCTCCAGTAAAGAGAAACTAATTTGTTTTCCTTTGTTTTTCCTCTATATAGGCCCCCAGGAGCCTGAATGGGGCCCGTCCACATTAAGGGCTGATCTTCCCCTTCCCCAATCAATCCACTTGGACTCACATCCCAACCTCCTCTGGAAACACCCTCACAAACACACCCCAAAATAACACTACACCAGCTCTCTAGCTATTCCTTAATCCAGTCAAGTCGACACCTAAAATTAACCATTACAGCCGCACATTTTGGTTCATAGGAAAGAACTTTAAAGCTACTGATCTAGTTAACCTTGCTGGTCACCCATAAATGAGAAAGGATGTGAGTCAAGGAGGAAGGAGACGTGCTCTACAACATAGGCCACCCACACTCACTCCTAGTATGTTACCAAGTGACAAATTCACACATCACATTCCATTGTAGAAAAAAAAGTCACTTCTTAATTTCCTCAATATCTGATCTCACCTTCCGCTTAAGCCACCCTCTATTTTTCTCCCCAGAGAGGATGCCTTACCACGTGTATGCCGCCTATCTCAGTATCTGCTGGGGTAACGAGCACTTTTGGTACCTGTTAGGCCCCCCGTCTCCAAATCCTCGCACCTCCTTTCCAAGGTGGTGACTGGGTCCTCATGGTGAGTGAGAGGAGGGGTCCCCAGGCTGTTTGCAGATGGGGGCTGCCCTCTATTCCTCACCAGCTGCTGCAGTAGTGGTCTCCCTGTCACCACCTGCTCTGGCTGCTAACTTCTTTGAAAAGGGAAAGTTCTCTCTTTGCTTAGGGCTGTGTAGCCTCTGAAGATCTGGCTGCCATTCCCATTCAATTCCTGGGCACGCAGGTCTGCCCCGTAGGCTCTGATGGTAGGCTCCGTTTGCTCAGTAGCCAGCACCAGGCCTGCCCCTTTCCAGCGACCTCCCTGCCCCTCCCCAGGCCCCCAAAGGAGGTTCTGGGAGGCCCAGGCGTTCTCTACCTGAAGCCACTGTGCTCCTGCCTGGCCACTGCTGCAGCCTCCAGCAGGAAGCAGAGCCACAAGCCCTCACCTCTCATCCTCCCCCACACTCTATGAAGCCTTCTTGTCATGGACACAGGTCTTCCCTCCACCCCACAGTCCATGTGAGCCTGAAAGAGAGGTTCTGTTCCTCTTCTGTCTCTTATCTGACCAGAGCTGCCACTAGCTCATGCCCTCTCCTGGGATTGTATTAACTTTAGGCTTCTGGGAAAGTTGATTTATGAGGAAGAGGAAGAGTGAGAAAGAATTGGAGAAACAAAAGAAATCGGAGAACTTGACAATTTTCTTGCTCCTCCTGAAATGAATTTTCAAGGTGACTTATTATTCTGTTTAAAACACTAAATTCTCAGAATGCTATGTACTTCTTGGTGCTAACAAACTGAAAAAGAATCAGACCTACATCAAACCTATGCAGTTTGGAAATCATCTGCTCTTGTGGCTCATCTGCGTTGCTCACTTGTCTTGGCAAAAGCATATCTGAGTTGGCAATGTCTCTTTTCTTTTCAGCTTTTTCTTAGGCTGTCTATTTCATGTGCTATAGCTATTTACAATAGATTGCATGAGCCCCAGCCTGTTTCTAAGAAAAGATAATAGAAAAATGTGTATAAAATTGTAAAAATACAATCATGTACAAAGCCATAGTTAACACTCGAGAGCCTATGGGTGAGTCCACTAAGGGCACCTGCCAAGACCCTTAACCACAGAAGTCTGAGATATCCCCAAGCTGGGACTCCCATTACTTTCCCTATTCTGGCTCTCTGATGTGCTTCCTACTATGATATCCTAGTTTTTCTGCCTCTCTTCAACCATGTTTTCCCTTAAAAAAGATGTATATACAGACATAAGTCTTGTAAGTGAATGCATAAATAATAGATACAAAAAGGATTTTATTGTAGTATTCCCTAGCAACACAAAAATATGGGTATATACACTTCCAGTGTCACATTATTCAGGATGTCTTTTTAAACAGTATAAATATTATCCTCAACTGTAAGCAAATATAGACCAGTAAGGGAGCGACAGACAGCTTTTTAAAAACTGCTTTTTTGAAAAGCATATCCAAATCAAACATTTGTTATTTTTTTGCAATGTCAACAGAGCTCTTGAATAAAATATTAGGTTATGCCCCTGCTTTTTAATCTGAAAGTCATGTGGGTTTTGGTTTTGTCATAACTACCTTAGTGCCTGTGTATACTCTCTAAGTTTGGGCTGGAGCCACCCATTATTTTCCTAATGATTTAATGAAACTACATTGGTTTTGCAGATGAGCCAAAAATGGGTGAAAAGGAAAGAATGAAGACAGAAGTAAAACAGAAAACATGGCTTTGGCTAAGAAAGCACCTTTTCTTGCACTGTGCTTTAATATTCAGTAAACATTTGGTTACGGTTAAAAGAAATAAGAAATATGTATGTTTATATTGAACTGGCTAATTTAATGGCTGCTTTGACTTCTACTAAAGGGTCATCTAATATTTGATAATAAACACAACACATTAATTTTTCACTTTTCTTTGAATTACGGGAAGGGAGTCTTACTATGAAAAGCCTCATTATGAAAGGCCTCAGTCTGGTCTCAAATCCGCAGAAATTATACTCTTTCCTCTTGACATCTTGTAATAAATAAAACTGTTAATATTTTGACTTTAGACAAATTTCTCTTTTGCTTTCAGCAGCTAACAGTTACAAAAAGAGACAGTGCCACATTAGTTACAGTAATTTGCTTTGGGGACACCAGCAGAAACACATGAAATTCATTAGTGGCGCCAACAGCTATTTCCAATTCTAATGAAAAGGCTAAGCTACAATTTATAAAATGAGTCTTAAAACTTTCCTGAAGACAGAAGAGTTGAGATGATCTTTGGAATAACTAAAGCAAGAATCCCTACTGTACTTAAGCCAAAATGTTTGTTTTCACAATACTGTAACATAATGTGTTAACATTAAAATACTTTCTCATTGCCAAATGAATATAAACTGGGGAGATGCTCTCTCAGCTCATGCTCCTGGTCCATTAAGCCCGGGTTCCTGCCTCTGGCAGTTTCATGCTTCAAAGAAAGGCAACAACAACAAAAAAACCTTATAAGCAAAATTAGAATAAATCTACAGCTCTTATGATCAATCATGCAAGGTTAGCATTGGGAGAAAAACACATTTGCTTCTGTTTCCCATAGGAATTGCCTGCCTCTGACTTTGAGACCTTGGGAAATACATTTTCATCCCACAGGAAACTCAAGGTTGCAGATGGACACACACATTCTACTAATATCATTTTTATTTAAACAGTTTGGTCTGATAATTTATTAAAAAGTGTTCCCTAAAGGAATGATGCTGCTACTAAAAACATTTTCCTGAATTACTTTTAATCTAAAAAGTGCTTGAGAAGAAAGCTGGAAGATATGATAGTTGAATTCCTACAGAAGCCTTGCCTTCTATTAATAATGAACACAAAATATTTGGAAAATAAGACAATGGAAATAAATTGAAATAAACAAGTTGGTCTGCACTGGCCTTTCTTAGAATACATTATGCCATTCAACATCTCTTATTTAGAAATGTCCTTCTCCAGGAAAAGTCCTATGCCCTTTTTAAAGTAGATGACTTTCAAGCTACTATAAAGACACATGCACACGTTATGTTTATTGCAGCACTATTCACAATAGCAAAGACTTGGAGACAACCCAAATGTCCATCAATGATAGACTGGATTAAGAAAATATGGCACATATATACCATGCAATACTATGCAGCCATAAAAAAGGATGAGTTCATGTCCTTTGCTGGGACATGGATGAAGCTGGAAACCATCATTCTCAGCAAACTATCACAAGGACAGAAAACCAAACACCATGTGTTCTCACTCAAAGGTGGGAGTTGAACAATGAGAACATATGGACAGAGGAAGGGGAACATCACACATCGGGGCTGGTTGGGGGATGGGGGCCTGGGGGAGGGATGGCATTAGGAGAAATACCTAATGTAAACGACGAGTTGATGGGGGCAGCAAACCAACATGGCACATGTACACCTATGTAACGAACCTGCATGTTGTGCACAGGTACCCTAGAACTTAAAGTATAATTTTAAAAAATCAATAAAAAATAAAGTAGATGATTTCTCAATTATTTCTTTTGCATATAACCCATCGTTGAGGGGTAAGCGCAGAGGAGCAATGTGGCGGCTACGTAGAACCACTTCTTAACAGGGAGAGTAACATCTAACACTCGTGCTAAGATTTCCATGCGATCATGCGCACAAATTGCCAGCTCAGGGCTCAGCACACAAGTGTAAAATTTAAAAATGCCAGAACATTTCTGCTCAGGCCTATTCATAGGCCAGGCCTCCTTAGGTTTACTGATACACTTCCCTTAGTCACAAAATTTCCTTACAAAGGGCCTGTGGAATAGCAGTTGGAGGCCATAGGTCTGGCCACCATCTAATAAGACCCCACCCAAAGTCATCCAGTATAAGAAGTTGGTTTCATTACAGTATAAGGTAAAATTAAAGGCTGATTAAAAGCAGCAGTTTACATCTGTACATCATCTGATCTAATTTCCTCATTCCTGATGAGGAAACTGGGCCATAGACAGGCTAAATAAATTCCTCAGAAGTTAAGATCCTATATATTCCTGGTGCGGTTCACTGTGTATTCCTCACCGTGCACACAGTGTCAGGACAGGGCAGGCTCCAACTCCTTACTGTTTGGTGAACGAATAAGGAGGGAACCAGCCTGTTTTGGCGTAACCAGCTTACTGGCTGTGCGGCTGTTAGGATTCAGATTTCCTGTGGCTTTTTACTCTCTACTACACTTACCAAAGAAAGGATGGTTCTGGAAAGCATCACAGTGTGACACAGATCAAGTGCAGACCAAACTACCACCCATGTGTACACGAACAGGGGCCAGTGACTGATGATGCTTCAGGTCCCGTTAGTGGGCGCCAGTCCTTCCTTCAACCATTAAAGAAAAATAAAGGGAACACACTGATATTCTTTCCTTTCAACTGGGTGCTTGCTGACCTCAGAGTCCTAGGGCATATGTGGTTGCCAGACTGAAAGAACACAGAGCGTGTCTGGAGGATGCCGGCAAAGCTGAGAAGCCAAACTCTGGCTGCATCCACTGTTAATTACAGCTTTGCCAGCCTAGGCTCTGCTCCCACCACTCTTGGGTCAGACCCGTAGACCCTGGCCAAATGATGGATGAACAAATGCACTCAGACACAGATATCTAGTGAAAGAGTGGGTTAGGGGACCGGGCCGCTTACAGACCCCAAGGAGGGTACTGTAAAGAGTCAGCAGCCATGGCTGTCTGGCGCCGCGGGCATTTATTCAGCACAAATTTAATGACAAAGGCTTTGAGTCAACACACTTGTGGATAATTAACATGGTCACCCTCCCCCCACCACCCAGAGCAGTCCTGCTCGCAGATGATTAAAGGCCAGGTTCTGGGGCCTAAGTAAACTCACTTATCTAGATCAGTTTCTTTACATCCCCTTGTTACCTAATCTAAGCTCTTAAGAGAATTCAGCTGCCTTCAGCCAAATTTTCTTTTTTTTTTTTTTTTTTTTTTTAGAAGCTTTGCAAACCCCTGGCCTTCCAAGGTTTGCATCTTTCTACAATTGTTCCCACCACCCTGACCAATCTCCTACACACCACAATATGCATTTTCTCAAGGCGTTCTGCTGAAGGAGGTACAGCATCGGAGAAAAGCTTAGGAAACAGAGGGCCCCGACTGCCTTATCAGTCATGCTAAGATGATCTTACCAATAATGAAATAGGATCTACTATTATGTGATCGAATAAAGTTATACTTTTTTGATAAATAATTCAGCAAAGTTTCAGTTTTCTGAATCAAAGGGCAACTAAAGTACATATTATTTTCTGAAAGAACTCTACCTACTTTACCAGAAAGAGAACACCATGGAATATGGTACACACATCACTGTGTCATGTGATGTACAGCCTTGGACTTTACATGCTACTTAAAATGGATTAAAAACAGTGTTTACTATAAAGAACAAGAGGAGTGTAGCAAGTGTCATCAAATGCTTTCATAAAGCCCATCACCAGACAGTCAGTTACAAACACTGAGAAGACCTCCAAAGGTCTTTATTTGTGGTGGAGAGTTCTAGGAAAGATGGGTGGAACCCACACCAAAAGACGTGCTGCTCTTTGGGGAGAATGAGTGGTGTTTCATGTCTTTAGCTGTTGATATGTTTGATCCCCAATTCAGGGAGCAAATGGCCACATCTTTTGTGTGGACCCCACTGGTGCAGAGATGAGCCTGCTCTACGACTGCTTCCAGTGCACCAGGGTGACTAGGATAACTCTCAGTGTATTTCTGCTACATCACCTTGCCCTTCATTCAGTAATGATACAAAGCTGGAGGTTTTCAATTAAAAACTTCACTTAGGAATAAATTGTGTTTCATGGGTTTATGATGCCCTAAAATGTCTCTGAGAATTTACACTTCCTTTTTTATTTTTTATTTTCTGGCTTGTGGGTATTTGCTTTGTAGGCAGCTGCAAAATCAGTATTAGCCAAAACAAACTGATAATTAAACAAACAAACATGATGGTGTCATGTATCATGTCAATTAGAGTAATGTTGGAAAATGGAAGTATACAATACTTCTAAATATTGATTTATTGCTCTCCTTTTTCTTATTCTATAGAAAAACTAGATTAAAAAAATCAATGTCATTTACATGATTTTAGTCCAATAAAGAGTGTAATAATTTGGCTGTTCAATTAATTTGGTTTGAAGAAATATGAGTGTCTTAGTCTGCTCATCCTGCTGTAACAAGATACTATAGACTGGATGGCTTATAAGCCACAGAAATTTATTTCTCCAAGTCTGGAGGTTGCAAGGCCAAGATCAAGCTGATGGTGGAGTCTGTGTCTGATGAGTGCTGTCTTCTTGCTGTGTCTTCACACGGCAGAAGGGATGAGAGGGCTCTCTGAGGTCCCTTTTATAAGAACACTAATCCCATTCCTGAGGTCTCTACCCTCATGATCTAATCACTTCCCAAAAGCCCCACCTCCTAATACCATCACCTTGAGGGTTAGGAGTTCACCATATACATTTTGGAGGGACACAAACCTTCAGTTCATAGCAGTGGGTAAACATTTAGTGCTTGAATATTTGCTAGTGAAAGGATTAAATTCCAACTAGCCAAGAAGGCCACAAGCCAGGCTTTGTAGAGAAGTAGAGACATGGCACTTAGAAGACGGGGTTTGACATCTCCAGAACTGCACCAGCTCTTACTGCAGTACCATTCATTGTTAATTAATGCATTCACTCATTCATTCAACAGACAGAATCGTGCAGGGCTACATTTGGCCCTGTGGGGATGTAGAGGCGCATAATAGGCAGGCCCTTGAGGCAGGAATCCAATGAGAGTGTACCGTGCATGCAGATAACCAGAGCGCTGAGCAGGCAATGAAGAGAACCATTCGCAGGACACACAGCTTTAATTGAGTAATTTATAGTTACGGGAAATCTTCAATAATTGATATCTTGTAAGTGGGAGCTGAAACATAATGGGCAGGCAAAGGAGTGCAGAAGGCAGACACAGAGCTGGAAGACACTAGGCACTGAGGAAAACCAGCACCGAGGAATGGCGTCTTCGTGGAGCATGGACTGGATCAAGGGATGATGGAAGAGGTGGGGAAGGCAGGCTAGGGATGCTCATGGCATCTGGGCTTTGTTCAGGAAGCAGGACAGACTCCTCGAAGGCGTTTGCTCAAAAATGGGACCTGATCAGACTGGTGTTTCAGAAAAATGACTCCTGTAGACATGAACAGGGTGATGTGGATCCAGGAGAAGTTTAGGGCAATGCTCTCAGCCAGCAGAATCTAACTGAGAAGCAAGGGAGGAGGTACTGACATCGGTTAGGGTGCAGTCGGGAGCGATTTCAGAAGCCGCACTACAAGCCTCTCCCCCGCACCCCGGCAGTTGCTGCCCAATCACCCCTCCCTTTCACCTCACCTCTCCCAACCCAGGCTCCACATTCCATCAGTCACCGTTTAACAGGCATCCACATTAAGCCCTTCTGTTTAAAACCTCCACTACTTGACCCGTGAAGTCAGATTATCCAGTGGTCACAAAAGGCACCCTATACATGACTCTGCCAACCTCCCACCTCCTGTCTTGCCCTTCCCAGGCTGGCCCTGAACCACGGACGCTTTTTTAATGTTTTCCATCCTGGTATTCTCACCCAACCATCCTCCGCACTCTCGCTCTGCCTGCCTCCTTCCCCACCCACCTAGCAAATGCCAATTTGATCTTCAGGAAGATGCTGCACATAAGCTCGTGCTGAAGAATCCAGTTAATGTGAGTGGAGCAGACCTAAAATCTTGGGGCGATAGTGGTTACCTAGTGACCCACATCTCTGTGATTTGCTAATGCTGATAAAAGCTTTGTTGACAAGCCCTTTCAAAGGCACTCTGCTTCCACTCTGTGACAATAGCGCCAGGTCTGAGTCTCTAGCTTAAGGGTTTGTGAAATGCTTTCAGGTTTTTCACTGAAGGAGTTCACAAGCTTTGGTGCACCCTGAGTGGAGCTGTGTCAATGAGCTCACATAGCGTTCATTGTGCTTACACACCCACGGTATCATAATAACAGAAGCCTTTTCAATTTTCAATTTGATTGAATTTCACCCTGAAAAGGCATAGATTTTTACTGTGTACTAGAGTAAGTCTCACTCTTCCTTGGCAAACTCATAATATAATATGAAAGCAGAGCCTTTAGGGTCTGAAAAATTGAGCTTTGAAGGTCTGACAACACCTATCATCTACCCAAGGAACTGCTGAGCACCCACCAATAACTCCCTAGTTTGAAAACGTGGCCAATCAGCACAACTCTCTGAGGCTCAGCTTCCTTGTAGAGCCGTAGATGAGATGCTTTGAAGTAACTGGCACTTGGGGGACACACATGGTATGTCCCCAGTAGATGGAAGTTACCATTGACATAGTTTATACTGTCATCATAATAGAATTTCAGAACTGAAATAAATCAAATTTATTTAATTTAATGAGTTTCCAAAAGCAGAGAGTATCTTAAATCTTCCTGTACTTCCAAGAATTACATTGTTTTAAGATGTCTTTTAAAGCAGTTTCAGAAGTACCAGTGTGTTGCCATTTACCAGAGTCAAATTCAAACTTTCACAAATTCATCATCTTTAAGTTATGGTGCTCTCTGGATACTCTCTCAGCAGGCATCCACGGCTTTCTCTTGTCATCATCATCAGTGAAGATGTTTGTCCCCCACCATGTCTAGGGCCCTACACTAGGCACTCAGGAAGAGAAGCAGTGATGAATCAAAAAAGACACGTGGTTCTCTGCCAGCAAAGGGCTTGTAAAAGACCACACAGTGACAGTCAACCACTTGGGAAAGAACCACATGACACAGCAAGTTTGAGTGTCTAAACACAAAAACGGTTTTCTTCCAAAATGTTAGTCACAGATAAAATAGGATACAGACAAAAACAATCCTTTAAGGGCTGTTTGCATCCTCAGGGGTGTTTGCGGGTAGCACTGCCCCAGAAGGGTGGGGCCATGCTTTCTAGGCAGGCTGCTCCTGCTACCCTCTTGGAACTTTGTGCTCCCAGCCACAGCCATGGAAGAGGAAGAGAGGGTGGGAGCGAAGCAATGGTTCAGTGGGGGTGAGTACATCAGAATAACTCTGCCGTAGCAGACAGGAGTGCCCACCATGTGCCATGCATGAGCTAGTGCTTACTGAAAGCCTTCAACATTGTGGGATTCCATAGATAGAATTTTTTCTGAGAAACAGTTTTCTGATGGTTGTAAAGGAAACAAATTCTTTACCAAGCATTTAACATCTGCAAAGCACTAGAGTACCAATAAGCTCTACAAGACCCGAAATACACTAGAGTACCAGTAAATCATGCAAGACTCACAAGTAGCTCAGTCAGACTGGTAAGAGACAAGACAGGAGAAGAGTAGCTTTGCCACGTGTTTTATGCAAAGTGTCAAGTGACAGGGCAACAAATCCATGGCACAAATATCACAGGCCCTCAAAAGCAATGAGTGTAAATAGAAAATAAAATAATCTGGAAAAATAATTTCCTATGGCATGAGGCATCTTATTTATTTAAAAATGTATCCATCATAATATGAGGATGACTTCGGGCTATGAGGAATTTATTGGACAGTTTTCATTCAATGGGGAGATAAAAATGCTTTTTGAAATGTCTTGCTATCTGTAGTTAGAGGAATATCCTCCTCTTCTTACATTTCTATTTCATTTTCTATATGCAGTTGCTAGGGGTACGCACACACCCAAACACACACACACACACACACACACACACACACACACACACACACACATTCCTCAGGGCTTTTTATCCATTGGAAATTTGCCATAGCTAAACACAGCCACTGAAATAAAAACATATCCTGACATGCATTCTTACCCAATTTATCCCATTTAGGACTGTAGAAAGTATCTGGGAAGAAAAACTAATAAAAAAATGTGTAAGTCATTAACTATTTCTCACTGAGTTCTTTTCCCCCAGCAGTACATTAAAATGGTCTGTACAAATTGATAGCTTCAGCATTCAAAGTGCATTAAAATAAACCAAACCAAGACTGTGCACCAATGTCAGAGAGCAGCTCCTGTTTCCAATTAAAAGAGACTTTCCAGTGGAACTGATGAGTCATGGCTCAACATGGCAGAGAGGTCTTATTTATTTTTTTCAAATTTTCTTTTTAGTTTTAATGATAGTCACAGCGTCACACATTTTTGTTCATTAGCATAGATGGGGCCTAAGGTTACAAAAGCTGTGGTAAGAATCGTCCTTATTTGCAAGGGTTATTCTAGGATTTACATGAGAAAAAAAACCCATAAATGGCAACCCAGGCAGACACAGGCATCTGTGAGCATCTTGTAAAATATCTGTAACTACAGTGTAAATGCCAAAACGTTATCTAGTCTTTTACTTAATATGACATTTGGGTGAAATTGCATCTTGATTCATTTGATCTTGCTGTTTTTCTTTAATATGAAATTAGAAAAAAGTAGTTTCACTTTTGTTTTTAGTCACATTTTGAAATAATAGAAGTCAAAATAAATCCAGTTGTCTGAAAAATGTATCTGTTTCTAAATATTCTATAAACCATTGGAAACTGTATTAGTCCATTCTCACACTGCTAATAAAGACATGCTCAAGACTGGGTAATTTATAAAGGAAAGAGTTTTAATTTATTCACAGTTCCACAGCTCTGGGGAGGCCTCAGGAAACTTACAATCATGGCAGAAGGGAAAGCAAACATGTCCTTCTTCACACGGAGGCAGCAAGGAGAAGTACAGAGCAAAGGTGGGGGATATCCCTTATAAACCCAAATCTCGTGAGAACTCACTCACTATCACGAGAATAGCATGGGAGTAAACACTCCCATGATTCAATTACCTCCCACTAGGTCCCTCCCATGACACATGGGGATAATGGGAACTACAATTCAAGATGAGATTTGGGTGGGGACATAGTCAAACCATATCAGAAGCTTTGCAGATCATTGTCTCTTTCTGTTAGACCTATGGTTATTTAATTAAATTTCTATTCCAGGCTTTGCTGTACAAACAATACTGTATTCATTTGGTACAATAAAAATTAAAACAGAAATACTTGTCCCGGAAAATGTAAAGGTATGAAATACATTTCAGAAAAAATGCATGTGTATTTGTGTGTACGTCTGACTGCACACACATACACATACACTCCCAAAGGAGATAATTTAGTTGGTTTTCTTTTTTTACTGATTGCCAAATAAATTTCTCTGCTGAATACATTGCAAGTCTACCCTCATGATTCCAGTTTGTCATACTGTGTTTTTATATTCCTTCCAATTGAGGATGTTATGCCTAAACACACAATGTTCCAAAGAGTCTACTTCACTTCATACTATATTCCCCTTAGCAACATTGAATCCTTAAGACATCCATTAAAAGTCAGGTGCATTCAGTTAGCAGCTTAATAGGGTTGGGATCTGTAGAAATTTATCAAACAAATTAACATTATTGACTTTTAAACAGACACTGTAGACAGTTTCAAAGAATATCACGAGGATTTTGTAAAAGCCACATCATACTGTGGATATTAAATATTCCTGGTGGAATAAGATAGCTGGCACAGTTAAAAGAAACTGAGATATTGCAAGGCCAGGAGCACTGCTCTCCTCTGTTGCCCATGAATCTTCTAAGGAAAGAAAAGTGCTTTCTTGCCACTTCAGAGTTGTTTTTGGTTTCCTGAAACTGTCATAATTTAATTAAAGCACTCAGTGTCCTGCATATGTGACCCCATCTAGTTGACAGAATCATTCCACTCGATTTTTCTAACAGGGGACAAGATGCAGGTGCCAGGCAGCTGCTCATACAGTATGAGAATGGGAGGGGCCTCTGTCCAAAATGTCTCCTGTCAGACGAATTAAAATCATTATGGGCTACAGCTGGGTGCTAAAAATGTGTCTGTGTGTACGTCACATGAGGAGGGGGCTTTAACCAAATGGAAAACTTAAACACACACACACACACACACACACACACACACACACACACACATCCCCCACCCCCTAAAGCCCCAGCAACTTTTTGGGACTTCTAAGACTGTAAGTGAGTTATCATTACTGATGGGAATGGGTTCTGTCCCATAGGTGAGTCAGAATGGAGAAACGGATGCCTGTGGCAAGGCAGTGTTGTCAGAGACAGAAAGCACATCCCCTTGTCGGCCTGTAACCACAAGGTCTGGATGAGCTGAATAAAAAGAATAGTAGACACCCCTGGTGAGCGTCCCCACAGATGGGCTCAGTCCCCCTGAAGGCCTGTAGCAGGGCAGCGGGAGGGCCTTCTCAGGCTGAGTGGGACCTTTCCATAGGCAGACGGTGCTCTGAGCCTCCTGTATACAGTGGAATGGGCTCAGCACTGACCTGTGGCAACTCTTGTAATCCCACAAGTATCTCCATCTTACAGACAAGGAAGTGCGTTCTTAGGAAAGCTAAGCAACTTGCTGCAGGTCACACAGCTAGTAAGCACTAGGGTGTTTCCAAAGCCTAACTGGTCAATAGCACTCTTACTTTCTACTCAACTCACCCCAAGAACAGGCACGAGGACTCAAGGAGAGCTGGGGATCATCTGGACACGAAGATGGAAGAAGCTGAGGTGGGCTCGCCATCCTTTGGGGTTGGTCTTCCCAGGAGAGAAGAGCCGTGGAATTTACCTGGAGATGCTCTGTCTTGGGCCTCACCAATTTCGGATTTGTTCATCATAGGCTGCCCTCCACATTAGTAGGCTTCAAGCAGGTCATAAGAACTCAAAAAAGTCCAACTAATCAACAAATGCGAGTACTTTCCCTTTTAAAATACTTTTTCACAATTGAGAGAAAGGAAGAGAAGAGTTAAGGATCTGCTGAGTGTGGCATTTCCTCAGAACTTCTGTATGTCTTCTCCCTAGAGCAAGCTGTGGGCTTCGCATAGCATCCCTGTTCTCACCCCAAAGAACCCGAGGCCAGGAGAGTGATGTTGAAGCGGGCAGACGGTGAGGCCGATGCTCCTTCCTCAGGGCCGTAATTAAAACGGGAGACTTAGGAGCTGGCAGAATCCTTGGGAATCATTTTGTCTGACCTCCTTATTGGAGGTACCATGGCCAGTGATAGTTGATAATTTACCAAACCCCAAATTCCTTAGTGGTGAAGTAGAAAAAAAGAGTAGATTTCTGGTTTCTAATCCAGATCTCTGTTCCTTATGCTGTAAATAAGGTGCAAACAAACAAAAAACATCAACCAGAAAAATTTAAAAGCCAAAGAGAAATCATTTTGGAATATAGTAGAATCGCTTCTCTACATAACTGACTATAATCAAAGAACAGGTAGACTCCTGTTCAAATGAATACTGTTAGAACATCTGGTCTTATAAAATGAGCCTATTTACATGTGCTGACAGATGGCCCACAGTGAAAATGCTTTGCTAGTCTGATTACAACAAATCCTAATAAACCCGAATCCTCTCTCAGGTGCCTTCCTCAGCCCCCATTCATGTGAGAGGCAATCTCTATTACAAGGACATCGGTGTGTAGGCATTTTTCAATAATTTGCCATACAACTCTATCTGAGCATCATCAAACGCACTGCATTGAAAGAATCCCGGATTTTATGCAAAGCTATCTTCATTGGGTTTTATTTTGCTGCTTTTTTTCCTGGAGGAGGGGCCCGGTGGAAGGAGGTTGACAGCTGCAGAGGCAGTGACTCAGTGAAAAGTGGAGAGTTCCAGAGTCCCAGGTAGGTGAAGAGCTTGGGGGCCGTTGAATTGGTGGGGGATTAATGATCAAGGAAATCTCAGAACTTTAAGTAACTAACGCACTTCCCTAGACAATCCTGAAAGAGTTCTAATTAAAAATAAAGTAAATGTGTCCATGCTTTTTTGATATTTCATCAAATTTTTGCAGGAGGGGAAGTGCTTGTAAGAGCCCACCAAGGGCTGAATGTGAAGACAGGTGCCCCTTCATCCACACATGCCCCAGGGCTGTGTCCTCAACCCTGACACCCTGCAACCTCCTTCAGTCCTCTCCATCCCAGTGCCCCCGAAACATGAGTCTCCCATCTCGAGTCTCCCAGGCACTATGAGCAGGCCGTTGTGCTGAGGGCAGCACAGAGCTAGAGACAAGGCCACCCTGAGGAGGCACTGTGCTGGGCATGTGATGTGCTGGGCACATGACAGCACTCACTATGTCAGCACAGGACAGCCTGGGGGAGCCGCATGTCCACTGCCCCTGCTCTATCCACAGCTCTGTGCAGGATGTGCATCTTTGTCTCCCAGCCCTGATTTGTGGGCAGGAGGCTCAGAGAAAGGGCTGGCAGGGGTCAGAGGGCAGGAGCAGCGGGCAAGGCTCTCCCTGCCACCTCTCGCAAGGGGGCTGTCCATTCCGGAGACACTGGGCTGGAGCTCTGTGGATGTAATCCCCTGTCTTTCAGGCTGCTGCTGCAGCTGCTGGTGAACAGTCATGGCATGGGGGCTGCTGTGAGTGAAAGCAGGGAGCGTGGTCCTTAATGCACATGCAGGAGTGCCCCTTTGATACAGAGTTCCCCTGACTTAACTATTTGCAACAAAAGAGCCACTTGCTCCTGTTTCGGAATGCCCATGGGAAGGATGGAAATGCCAAAGAGCAAACTCACAAAGCCACCGTGGGAGGCTGAGGCAGGATGATCACTTGAGGCAGGAGTTCAAGACCAGCCAGGGAAACATAGCCAGACCCTGTCTCTATGTATTTATATAAAAAAATACAAAGTCGAGATTAAACAGGAGGCCCAACAGAAATACAGGCCTGTGGTCCACACGGGATGTTTACAGGCTGTTTCAGAGCTTCAGTCCGACATAAAGAAAGGCAGGAGGAGGGATGACCGGCCGCAGGTCAACAGCTGTAAGCACACTGGAGAACTGCCTGAGCGCTCAGGTCTGTTCATGTTCATTTTAGATGAAGTTTTGCAGAAAAAGAACGCCTGTTACCAAAAGTGCCACGCCATCACATAAAATGCCTCATCAGAATGTATCAGCCACTGCAGCTCTGAGAGGCTGATGGAGCACGACCTCATAAAAGGCTTGAAATGAAGCTTAAAGTAAACCCCTGTTGGTGGAAGAGGTAAGATGTTTTTATAAACCGCTAAATCACGCTGAAATTGGAAGTGTGTCTACTGAGGATCTGAGGTTTTTCTAAGGTATTCATGCATGTAGGAAATGCTTCTGAGGGTCCCTTCACCTTGGTGACACCACGCTTCTGCACCGCCACTTAAATGTACTAGGTGTGACTTGGGAGTCCATTAACGCCTGGCAGGCAAGGAGGTTACATCATGGGAATCCATTTCATTACCATAAATAAATGTCATGTGGCTGCCATACATTTTATTGATTAAACTGTCAAGAACAAAATTGTGTAAGAACAAAAACTTTTTATTCCTGTGGCAAAAAAAAAAAAAAAGGAGGGAAAGAAAAAGTAATGAAAATATCTACATAATTTAATGTCTCTGGGCCTCTAACTTCTTACCCAGAATAAAAGAACAAAGCCCAGCTTACTAATCCCTTGGAGGCTGCAGCATGACCTGCCTTTCGTGTTTCTACAGAACAAGGTAGCCTTTTCTCCTCTGTGTTCCCAGGCCTGTTGTCAACTCTAAAGAACTGCTTAAAAGCACCTCTTCAGGTAGTAGAGCTTATCTTGAGATGAAACTAAAAAATAGACTCATTTGCCTTTTGTCCTTAAAAAAAAAAAAAAAAGTACAGGTTTGTAAAAAGTTAAGTTCTTTGGATTGGCCCCAATTCTGTCTAGGATACAGTTTTTCTGCTTCCCTTATTTGAGAGCAAATAGCTGTTGACCTAGAGGCAAAATTTGGGTGTGCTCCCAGAGGGGAGGTGGCCCAATCCAAGGTGACTGATCCCAAGTGTGACTGGGGCAAAGGTCTTGATCCCAGGTTTCCTGTCAAAATAGCTAGAGGTAGAGTTGGCTTTCCATACAGTCTTAAACTTTTTTCTTTTGTGCTTGCTTTTATTTTTCTATCCCTTATTGGGCCAGGGTATTTTCCCTCAGTCCAAGGACAAACAATGCCTCCCACCATCACAGATAATAACTACAAAAGTTTACCTTTGCACAGAGCCTTGCAGTCTGCAGTGATATTCACCCCTGATTTTTTTTTTTTTTTTTTTGGAGACTGAATCTCTCTCTTTTGCCCAGGCTGGAGTGCAGTGGCATGATCTCAGCTCACTGCAACCTCCACCTGCTGGGTTGAAGCCATTCTCGTGCCTCAGCCTCCTGAGTAGCTGGGACTACAGGCACATGCCACCATGCCAGGCTAAATTTTTTTATGTTTCAGTAGAGATGGGGTTTCACCATGTTGCCCAGGGTAGTCTCGAACTCCTCAGCTCAGGCAATCTTCCTGCCTCGGCCTCCCAAAGTGCTAGGATTACAGGTGTGAGCCATCGTGTCCGGCCACACTGCTGATTTTCTTAAACAATCTTATCCATCTATGAGGGCATTATTTATCCCTGATTTACAAATGAGACAGAGGCTCAGAGAATGACTTGGCAGAGGTCACATGTCAGGAAGTCCTACAGCTGGGACTAGAAATCCCTAGTAATATGGTTTGACTGTGTCCCCACTCAAATCTCATCTTGAATTGTAGTTCCCATAGTCCCCACTCAAATCTCATCTTGAATTGTAGTTCCCATAATCCCCATGTGTTGTGGGAGGGACCCAGTGGGAGGTAATTTAACCATGGGGGCAGTTACCCGCATGCTGTTTTTGTAATAGTGAGTGAGTTCTCACGAGATCTGATTTTTTTTTTTTTTTTTTTGAGACAGACTCTCACTCTTTCAGCCAGGCTGGAGTGCAGTGGCACGATCTCGGCTCACTGCAACCTCCACCTCCCGGGCTCAAGCAATTCTCCTGCCTCAGCCTCCTGAGAAGCTGGGATTACAGGCGTGTGCCACCATGCCCAGCTAATTTTTGTATTTTTAGTACAGACGGGGTTTCACCATGTTGGCTGGGCTGGTCTCAAACTCCTGACCTCAGGTAATCCGCCTGCCTCAGTCTCCCAAAGTGCTGGGATTACAGGCGTGAACCACTGTGCCCCCCCGATCTGATGGTTTTATAAGGGGCTTTTCCCCCTTTTGCTCGGCACTTCTCCTTGCTGCCGCCATGTGAAGAAGGACATGTTTGCTTTCCTTTCTGCCATAAGTGTAGGTTTCCTGAGGTCTCTCCAGCCCTGTGGAACTTTGAGTCAATTAAAGCTCTTTCCTTTATAAATTAGCCAGTCTCAGGTACAACTTTATTAGCAGTGTGAGAATGGACAAATAGACCTAGTCTCCAAGTGCAGAGCTCCTTCTAGACTCTGCTGTGGTCAAATGACCATTGGGGATCAGTCCAATGACCATACAGGATCGAGTACGTTCACATCTTGAAAAGCAATTGTTAGCACAACGTCAGCACACTCTCTTTTCTGGCTTCATCTTTCCCCATGGAGGGTCATCAGGGAGCAGAAACACTCCTGGCCTCGCCTATACTCCTCACTCCCTCTTCCCCAGGAAAGGAAAAAGGAGTGCTTGAAATTTGGGAGCTAAACCTGGTGATAATGCTCAGCCTTGGTCCTCCGACCTCCTCAACCCTGCTTGCCTGCACTGTACGCTGCCTGGACTGCACCTCCAGGAAATATGTTTGCTAGAGACAGCCCAGCCCCGATCCAGCCCCATGGAGAGGGAGGCCTCAGGTGTCTGCCCTGCATAAGACTAGAGTGAGACCCAGCACCAACCCTTTGTGTATCTTTGCCACATTCTCCATTATCAGTCTTTTCAGTCACAGTCAACTCTGTCTCAGTTGGTTCAGAACTCAGGCAAGGAGGAGGGGCTATTTATTGGATTCCCCCATCCTGTAACACAAAGCAGTTGATATTTCTGCACAAGGCGCAATGCCTACCACCCCATCAAATTCTGCTCTGCGGGGGACTGCTGACTGTGCTACTCAGAATACCATGAGGCTGCTTCTAGTAAAATTCTTTCCCAGATGACTAGGGGCTCCAGAGAGATTTCATTCAAAACTGTTGGCAAGTCCCCAGGACGCTTGAGTCCTTTGAGAACCAGAGCTCTTTTAACGTCTCCTGGGGACTGCAGTGGTCTTGTGCTGAGGCTAAACAGCACTGTCTGTATTTTATTCTTCTTTCGCACTTTTTGTTTATTTCCAACCACTTAATCCTTTTTCCATTAAAATTATGCAAAAGCCTCACTTTCCTCATTCATATGAAAACACTTTTTCTTCTCTTCCACCCCCAGTTTTCTGGTTGTAGTTTTACTCCTAAAATCAGCAAGACTTGTTTCACATAATGAAAGAAGCTATTATATGTCTTAAAAACTTGCTTTTCATTAGCTTCTAAAACATACACAGATAAAGCGAAAATTCCAAAACTTTATGGAGCATTTTAGTTTTATGTGGTCTAGAAGGCACTCACTGGGGTAGTCTTGGAGCACATATGGGCACCTGAGCAGCTGCTTATGCTTAGCTGTGTCGCACAGACAGACGTGATTATTAGTGTCAATTAGTCTCAACTGGTATGAAACAAGAGACAACGAGATATGGAATACAAAATGTTGGCCTACATAATAGGTTACCTCTTCAGCTTGAGAATAAAAAGGGAGTATAGCCCACTGGGACTCTGGCAGCAGTGGTCGACATCCTATTTTTTGACCAGGCTTGAGTTGACAGACTCAGCCACGGCCTTTACCACCGAGGTTTCTTTCAGGAAAGGAAAGACACCAAGTGAAGGGAAACTATTCAGGCTGGTGGCACCAACAGCAACAGCCACATCCTCCCCAGAACTAACACAGAATTGCTGTATTTTACACAGTTTTCTCAGGTTAGTGTGATCAACTGGAGAAAAAAAGCTAACAATTATATTTCTGAGGGATGGAAATAAAGTTTAAAGGGTGCTGTGCTGAATAAATTAACTTTATAGGAAGGGAACGTCCAGTGATCTTTCGAAGCCCTGAGCTCAGCGAGAAGGCTGGAAAGCCGGCTCCCTGCAGGAATGAAGCCACCTTTGCGAAAGTATAACTGAGAAAATTATTATAGTGAAAGAGATCTGACCAAACCAACTCCATCTTCCTTCTCATCTCCAAGCTGTCATTGTTCATTCCTGGGCATAGGACAAACTGACTTTGGGAGAAACTTAGTTGATAATATAACTTTGAAACAAAGACGGTAACAGCCCTTTTCCAAAACAAACCCCCTTCCTGCCTAGGGACTAGACTGCTTTTGCGGGACACAATAAATTAGCTACAAGATTAGAAATGATGGTTTAGGAGTCATGCAGCTGGAGGCTGCAAAATTCTTAACCTTCTGAAATTGCTCCTGGGTATAACATCATTATTGTAAAACCTAAAATCTGTGCTTGAGAGATTTTGCTGACCCTGCATTCAATGGATCAGTTGGGACCACCCAGATGGATAAAGTGGCTCATCTGGTCAGAAAATGACTCAGCATAAGAGGGCAGCTTTGATTTCATTTCTCCCTATGATTTCATTTCTGACCTAACCAATCAGCACTCCCCACTTTCCAACTTCTTACCTACCAAATTATCCTTAAAAGTCCCATCCCCGAGTTTTCTGGGAGACTGATAGAGTAATAATAAAACTCCGGTCTCCCATACAGCCAGATCTGTGTGCATGAAACTCTTTCTCTATTGCGATTCCCCAGTCTTGATAAATCGGCTCTGTCTAGGCAATGGGCAAGGAGAACCCACTGGGCAGTATAGGATGAGGAACTCAAACTCTTCATCTGATATTTTGCATCATATTCAGAATACTTTCACAGCCCCAGGCAAAAAGGAGAGTAACAAAGGCAAAGTGCCCTGTGGCGCTTAAAGCTTCTGTGCCATACACCATCCTGATGGGCTGGGTAGTACCATTCCTGCAAATTCCCTTGCAGACAACATTAAAAGGCAGGCCACCTACCAATGAACCAAGCTCATTACCAAACATTTCCCAACAATGTTGAAGTTTCTGCTGGTGTAAAGAGTTTACATACTTCTTTTCCCCTCCAGTGTGGAAGAGCAATTCTCTAAGAAAGAAGTTTAATTTATGAATGTCTGGCTGCCACAAAATAATAAGGATTTTCCCCCACTACTTCAGATTAAATTATCTCATGAAATGGATTAGAAAGCAAAAGGTTTGTCTTATTTAAAATAATAAAAAGAAAAAATCTTTCCAAGCTGATTTGAAAATCTACCTAGAAGTCATTTAGCTGTCTGTTCCTTTTGTTTTAGTATTTCCATCTATCAGGGAATTAGTTTTGTCCATAAATGTAATCAATATGGAATATAAAGTCATCAAATTAAAAAATAGATTTAGAGTTTTCATGATAAAGTGTACCTTTAACTTGAGTTAATACAAATGTAAATTAGATATAGATATTTGATGCCTTGCTTATTGCATTTCTTTGGTATGTGACAGAAAAATGATCGCAGTGCTTATTTTAATACAAAATCTGTTCTCTTTCTAGAATTATTGTGATATTTATGGACTGTAATAGAGAATTTCTGATGTCTACAAGAACACAATATCCTCTTTCATTCTGGAAATCAAAAGGAAGATCAAAGGAGTCTTAACTGAGTTACTAGTCAATCACTTTTTAAAAAAAGACAAAAAATAAGGTGTCAGGTGTAACAAAGAGAGGTCTAAGAAGTCAGTGGAGGTATACACATACTAAGTACCCACAAAAATTTTAAAAACTACAACAACAATAACAACAACAACAAAAAGTCAGTGGAGGAATTGGGAGAAGTTGGAAAAAAGAAAAGCCAAAATAAGAATTTCTGGTGAGAAGAGAGGCAGAGCCAAGGATAGAAGGAACTCCTTACTATGATGTAAATGTGGTGGGTTAATCAGAAAATTGGTGCATGTTTTATTATTTTTAAAAACATTTAAACGTGCACTTATATAGCAATCTTTTAATGGAAGATCAAAGCCTGTTTTATTTTTTAAAGCATAGATCTACTTCTTGGAGTGTCCAGTCATCATTCTTTTAAATCAGTCTTTCTAGTTTCTGGTTTCAATTTCTTTAAAGTAAAACTAGGACATAAGGACAGTAACAATGCAATCTGAAGTCAGAATTGGTTTCGAGTTTTAGATTCTTTCATTTTTATAGTAATTCTGCATGCAAATAGCTCAACAATAGTTTTCTAATAAGCCTGCTTTATTAAATCTTTGCAAATCACTCAACTTAGTTTTCTGTAGAAACACTTCTTTTTTCATTGATGGTTCCCCGGCTTACTTGATTTTTTTAATTAAATTAAGAAATCCATATTAAGCATAACTAGTAAAAACAGGTCTGCAAAGGAACACAACTGACTTGTTAAAACACACAATTAAACCGGAGGGAGGAGAAATGCTGAAGATCTCTAGTCTCAAATATTTAGCGTGCCATGGACATCACTAGGGATGTATTTCAGAGGAACTGAAGGATGTTGGTTACCTTGTGAGGCTCTTCTGTATACATTGCTAGGAGAACATTTTTTATGCTACTAAATTTAGATAACTCAAACTCCATAGTGTTTGCTCTTGGAAAAATAATATATTCTAAATGGATATCTTTAACCAAAAAGTTAAATTCATTTAAACATAGGCCAGTGAACAGATATTAAAAAGTGTATATTGCAATTTACTTTATTTAGGTATTCCAAAGATGTCATATAATTATCTCTTAATAGCTAAGACGATTCAGTTCTTAAATCTGGCTAACGCATTAGATACAGAGGGAAATCAGTGTCATCTCAAAAATTATCTGAATCTTGAGTTTTATACCATCTATTCTCATTAATCTCTCTCCTGACCCACTTTTTACTACTAAAACAAGTAAATTTTTTTTAAAAAACTTTCATATTAGGCATAATAATAACAACAATGACATCTACAAAATTACTTCCATGGCATAAAGTACTTTCTCCAGTATTATTTATTTAATTAGCATTGATTGAATGTCTGTTATATGCCAGTTTGACATGTGAATTTTTTTTAGCCTGTCTTAAGATATCTTGGGGGGGTGGGGGCACAGTTCATCAATGCCAGAGGAGCAAGTGAAAAACTATTAACTTCAGTAGATGCTTCTTGTGACAACTGGTAGGGTCCTGCAGGAAGGAGAATCTTTCCTCCAAGGTGGCTCACCTCCAATCTCAGAGGGAAAAAGCATAGTCTTTTTGAGAGGGGTTCTAACTCTTGGCTGTGAGCAATGAGGGATGCTTGGAGTCAGCTAATTAGGAGGTTTAAAATTTGGAAAACCCAAATTCCCTGACCCAAACTAACCAGATTGTTGGGTGCAAAGTTAGGGATTCACTCAGGTTAGGGCATTTATCTACAGATTGATAATCCATAAAAATGGTATCTGGATCAGGCTGGGAAATGCATGTCAGTTTTGAAAGACACGACTCATCTTGCTGTTATTGTATGTGAGAGAGTTGCATATTAGTTAAGGGTAGTCTTTGAAGGTTTATAAATGGGAAGAAAGTACATTTGGATTCTGTCTGTCCTCCCTGGAAGAGGTGGTAGACACATGGATTTCGCCTGCCTGGCATGTCTTCCGGCAGCTACGTCTTTCCCTGCCCTTAGTTCGTTTGATTCAACTGGGCTTGCCTCATCTCCCGGGTCCAAGTGTGGGCGCCTGACCTAAGCACTGCCATTCAGATCTCTCATGTCTTCTTGGCGTCTGTTGGCTTGGACATATGGTTTTGGCTAAGCCAGGAGAATATAGATGGGGAACTACCTGTGCTCATTTCTGCTACCACCTGGGGAGAGAGTCTATTTGAGAGCAGTAAACATGGCATGAGAGCCGAGTGAAGGGAAGACAGACAGCTTCAAGATGTCATTTGAGGACATGGACCCAGGCAGGCCAACAGCCAAGGCTGCCTGAAATGACTCAGCTGCACAAATAATTCTCTTTCTTGTTAAAGCTAACTTTAGCTGGATTCTATTACAATGGAGATCATCCTGATTAATAAAACCAGACTGGAAGCAGAAGTAGGGGTAAGACCTAGAATCTGTCCTTGCCAACCTGCATATCATTTATCCTTATAGCCAACCCAGGAGTGAGTAGAATTGGTTAGATTTTGTTTCTGTGACATTTTATCGATAAGAAAAAAAATTCAAAGATGGGAAGCCAATGGTCCAATATTAGATGGTTAATATTTGGCAGAGCAGTGACTAAAACCCAGGTATTCTGACTCTACTTCCTACTATAATTGTGCAAAATATATAATTGATGATGCTTTAAAATCTTACGGAATAATCTCAGGACTAATTTCCTCAGTAAATAGCCAAAAAAAAAAAATGAATTACGGAAACATACTAACCGATATTTGGGGATGTAGATGCTTAAGTTAAACCACAGATACCATTCAACTTGTCAACCATGATCTGAAACGCACTTGACAAAGGTATGTTCAGGTAAACTCACGGAAGTCAGTTGGAATTATTGGTCTCATTTAATCATTGGGATAAATGACAACATTACTGAATTTCCAAATTCCTGAAAATCACTGTAGTCATTATAGCAATCATTTCAAAACATTCAACTTAAACGTTTATAAAATGAAAATTCTTACTAAACTTTTTTATAGAGCATAATCCTATAAAGCAGTTTGATTGATTTGGTTTTATTCCCATTCAACTATTTTGCAGTTTCATTCAATTTATATTATGTTAGATGGATGTTAATGTCCTAGCTATATGTGCATTTGGCATTGTTGCCTAATTAAAACTTCCCTTAATTTATCAATGAAATCACAATAAAGTGTCCATCACTTTGTATTGCATGGACACGGGGTTTAAGAGCAGAATAATGGCACTGTGCCCTCTTCAAAGTCATTATACAGATGAAATCATGCCAACATGTCCAGTAGAAACAGTCTTGAAAAGGGAAATAAGTTAGAAAAGGCCGCTGTCTCAGCCATGCCAGCGCAGGTGGCGGAGGAGGCGGCGTATCAGTGACAGTGGTGACTGCGTGTGCGTGCGTGGCGGGGGAGGCGGCGTGTCAGTGACAGTGGTGACTGCGTGTGCGTGCGTGGCGGGGGAGGCGGCGTGTCAGTGACAGTGGTGACTGCGTGTGCGTGCGTGGCGGGGGAGGCGGCGTGTCAGTGACAGTGGTGACTGCGTGTGCGTGCGTGGCGGGGGAGGCGGCGTGTCAGTGACAGTGGTGACTGCGTGTGCGTGCGTGGCGGGGGAGGCGGCGTGTCAGTGACAGTGGTGACTGCGTGTGCGTGCGTGGCGGGGGAGGTGGCGTGTCAGTGACAGTGGTGACTGCGTGTGCGTGCGTGGCGGGGGAGGCGGCGTGTCAGTGACAGTGGTGACTTCGTGTGCGTGCGTGGCGGCGGAGGTGGCGTGTCAGTGACAGTGGAGTATCAGTGACAGTGGTGACTGCGTGTGCGTGCGTGGCGGAGGAGGTGGCGTGTCAGTGACAGTGGTGACTGCGTGTAAGTGCGTGGCGGGGGAGGCGGCGTGTCAGTGACAGTGGTGACTGCGTGTGCGTGCGTGGCGGGGGAGGCGGCGTGTCAGTGACTGGTGACTGCGTGTGCGTGCGTGGCGGGGGAGGCGGCGTGTCAGTGACAGTGGTGACTGCGTGTGCGTGCGTGGCGGGGGAGGCGGCGTGTCAGTGACAGTGGTGACTGCGTGTGCGTGCGTGGCGGGGGAGGCGGCGTGTCAGTGACAGTGGTGACTGCGTGTGCGTGCGTGGCGGGGGAGGTGGCGTGTGAGTGACAGTGGTGACTGCGTGTGCGTGCGTGGCGGGGGAGGTGGCGTGTCAGTGACAGTGGTGACTGCGTGTGCGTGCGTGGTGGAGGAGGTGGCGTATCAGTGACAGTAGTCACTGCGTTCATACGCGTGGTGGAGGCGAAACGTCAGTGACAGGGCTCATTGTATGGATGGGTGGTGTTTGATGCAGCCTCCTAAGCCATGGATGCATTTACAAATAGCCCCTATTGGTTAAGCACAGTGGGACCCTGGGAGTTGAATGCCACAACCCAAACAGGATTGGGATCTTGAGTTTAGGATCTTCAGACTCCTTTAGTTCTGGTCCCCTACAATTTGTACTGATGGTTCCATTGCTGTTCTAGAATCCTGGGCACTTTTAAAAAATTCATACTAAATTTGGCCCCTGTAGGAAAGAAAGTACATTTATCTGTTTCAAATTTATTTTTGATAAAACACTTAATTTCCTATTGGCTCTGAACTACAATAAGATCAGTGGCAATCAAGTGGAAATATGAGACATTGAATGTTGATATTTTTCTCTCTGAAGGAAATTGTGCTCATAATGTAATATGGTGCAGGGGAAATTGTATTAATAGTAACAGGTTGTGGAAGGTGTCCTACACCTGTCCCCAACTAGCTGTGTAACCCAGAGTGATTCACCGAACCCTTCCCTGAGACGTACATCCTTACCTATAAGGATTTCCATTCAGAGCCTTTTCAAATATTGTTTCCAACTGTTATCTTCTGAACAGTATGCAGAACATACAAAATAAGAGAGGGTCTGATAGGGCATGACAGGGGCAGAGCAAAAACTGGTTAATAGCATCTCGTCGACAGGCGTGGCTCTCTGCCCCTGCTCACCCTGCAGTGGCTTCTTCAGTCAGGGCTGAGGTCTCTGAGCAGCCATCGTGCAGAGTGTGTGAAGTCAATAAATATTTAAAAACAGAGCATAGTAAGCAGAGATGACAAGTGCAGCCACCACCACAGCTCAGTCAATTAAATCCTGCTGCCAGCACAAACTGCCTGTGTTTAAAAGTGCAACTGGGTATGGGCCCATACTCAGAGAGTATATTCCTTGTCAACATTTTTTTTTTCAATAGAAATAGTAAGAGTTTTCATATTTGGGCTGTGCTGATACAAACATGCTCAAAATCCCATTGAGAAAAACATATTAGTCATCTAAATGAAGAAGTTTGCTAATGTTCTAAATCTTTCTATCCTGGGATATAATTTTGTTTTATTGAGTTTCTTCAGTGTTAAGCATATTGTGTCACAGAAGTGCTTTTAGCATTAGGAAAAGAATCATGTTTTAATTTTAATCCTTTCAGATAATTTATTAAAACAAAATAAGAGCATGCAAAGAGCCTAGTTAAAGTGAGCAATAAAGGCCTAGATATTTTCGTGCTTCTGAGAAATTTAGTACGGTATGAGATTTGCTGGAATAAAATCAATAGAATTGGTTTTATGGCTATAGCATTGCTATTTCATCTCTTTGTTTACTTGGGCATTTATTACTGGTGTATGATGCACAGAATGGGTAGAAATGCTGAAATCTGGTCTTTTGGCTCTCTTCCAGCCAGGGATTATTCAGGTGGAGACAAAACAAGCTTGCTTCTCCAGTAAAAGATCTGATAGCCTTGAGATGCCCAAGGACAGTGGCCAGAAGTAATTGTAGTTTTGCCTTATTATTTTTTTAAACTCACACAGATATGGATTGTACAGAAATGCATTTTCATATTCTGAAAGTGTAATACAAGCCTCAAAGTCAACAGCTCAGTAGTATGTAGACAAAGCTTTGATCCATAAGGCAGGTCTTACTGAGTATATATCCCTTCTGCCCATTATCCCAGTATATAAGCCATCAATAGATCGGGGGCAAGGGTGTGTGTCCATCAGAGTTTAATGAAACAGTAGGGAGGAGAACAAACACCTAGGCTCATGTTTATAGGGGCCAGGGATAGTCTGTGGACTTTCCTGCAACTGTCCATGGAGCCAGCCCTATAGTTCTTAATTGCCAATGTGGATTCTCATAAAATTAAACAGTATTATTCTGTCTTCACTATTAAGAGTAGCCATAGTAAATCACCTCCTCTCCAGTTTTCTGTTTTAACTGTGAGGTGTAGTTCATTCTCTGGATAGGGATGGCTTCTGTTTGCCTTTGTAATTCGTTGCAGAAAACCTATTATTTGCATTTCAAGCTTAGGTTCAGGTGTCTGCAGTAGATCAACAGCATAATTCTTTGTACTAAACTTAAGCATTCAAGCCCAGTCTAGAACACATTTCACAGAATGTCACAGTGTCCTAGAGCCAAAAACACAGCCATAGAGTCAACCATGAGCTTGGAAAATCCTCCAGAGTATGCAGAGCTATCAAGGGCAACGTCTCTTAGGAATAAAGCAATTAATTCAGAAATTAAATTTTCTACTTTACTCTTTCTGCAAGACCTTAGTCACATATATGACTTTCTTCAGGGATCCTTAAAACTATATTAGCCATCTGTGAGTTTGCAAGTAGCTAAATACACCACCTGTAATTATTAGTTTAATTATTATAACATAGTATCCTCACAAAGCATTGCTACATTTGTCAAATGTGCTGAAATCAGTTCTAACCAGAGAAAGTGTTGAAAAGACAGTGAGACAATTCTTCTCAAAATTGGAGGAACATAAAAGAGGCCCAGCTGACTCACATCAGTACATTTGCATGACTGACCCCCTCTCTCATATGGTCTCCTTATGGTGAGCGCCGTTCACAATGCACCCTCCTGGCCTCTTGCTTGCCTTAGGGCTGAGTGCACCTGTGCTGAGAAACAGGGCCATTCAACTCATTATTGTCATGATGCAACAGTGAAGCAGTACTTGAAACAGTAAGGATGCTTCTCTGGCTTAAAGAAAATATTGAGGGATTAATGGTGTTGATTGCTTCTCTGTTTGCAACATGACTGTATATAAAATAAAAGAAGTACATGTTTGATTTTACCCAATGGCTGACAAGCATTTGGGACATACTTCTTAAGCTGCTTATATAAACCAGGTTCAGAATGGTTTAGAGACCTAGTTCATGGACCTATTTCCTATGAAAAGGACATAAGAGACTTTTGTGTTTTATTTCTCACCTTCTGAAGTAATATATTTCAAAGCTTTTAATCAGAAAGAATGAATTAAATGACTAAAATGCCAGACCCAAAGTATGGCCAACTGTATCTTCTGAAGATGGCTGTCACATATTTATCATTCGAATGTTCTTCTCACAATGTCAGGTTGACACTCTGCCACTGAGTGGTAGGGACAATGTTGTCTCTCCCCAGGCTCAGGCAGAACACTGTGAGTGTCTCAACCAACAGGGTACAGTGACACTATGTGACTTTGAAGGCTAAGGTCATAAACATGTCATGCACTTCCACCTTGTTTCCTTGACAGGACCCAACTTGGAAGTCAGCCACCATGTTGTGAGGAAGCCCAAGCCACATGGAAGGGTCGCTGCAGGTGTGCCAGCCCAGAGTCTCAGCTGAGGCCTCAGAAGACAGCCAACATCTACTGTGATGACGCCCAGATCATACCAGTCCCCAGAGGTCAAGTTATCTCAACCTACAGGTCGTTCCAGATGATAACCCAGTAATTTTGCAACAAAGGCAAGCCAGCTCCTATGTTCTGCTTATATGCCTGACCCACAGAGTCCACGAGCATAATGCAATATTTGTTTATGTCAGCTGTGGTATAGTTTTTTACTAACTTTTCTTTATGAGTTTGTACAGGGAGAGAGAATTAAGGGACTCAGATGCCAGACCCTAAAGATAAGGTGCTTTGTTACGATAAGGAATTCTCTTTCCAGACATTTATAATTTAAGGTATGTTGATGTATTTAGTGCCTGAATGTCTTAGCATGGTATTTCCATGTGTTTTATACAGTTTGTCTTTCTCTACTCCCCAGCACTACAACGAACATATGTACAAACAAACTTGTGTCACCAGAAATTGTAAGTGACATCTGCAAAGAGAGAGATTGAGAGGAAGAGAAAGAGAGAGAGAGAGAAGACAAACAGAGACAGGGAGAGAGAGGCAGAGAGAAATGGAGACCGAGAGAGATTGATTTATTCTGTAAACATTCACATCACTTTACTTAACCTCTTTTGGTACTCGGCCTTTCAATTTTGTAATACGGCCAATGAGGAATTTCGGCAAATCTCATATCTAGGAGACCTAGGAGCTTGTGAAGTCCTTGTCCATCAGTGGCTATGCATTCACTGGCTCCTGGCATGGTGTCTGGTCTTGAGTGTAGACAGTCAGCCTTGGAGAATGTTTACTAAATGCACAGTGAAGGGAGCATGTGCATCTTACCTTCCTGGCTACCTTAGTTCTCAAGATAACCTCAGAGGAGCTCTTTCTAATAATGGTTATTTGTCATTTCCAAGGGTGTGCTACATTTTGCATTTATTTAACATCCTGAAGTTGTTACATAATACGTTTATTATATTATAATCTCCTTTGTGTCTCTGGTAATATGCACTTTTGTTAAATTTTCATATGTATCAGTGCTTTATCTAATAGATCACATTTAGGACAAGCAATGGATTAAGACTGCCTTATCACAGGGAAATCTAATGCTTGTCTTTAAGAAGAGAGGTTTAGCTTCAATTAAGACATATACATCTAAGATTTATCACTGCAAGTAGATACTTAATGTCTGTGTTTGGAATGTACTAATTAGGTTCCAATTAGCAGGGTCAAAATATGTAAATCAGAAGCACTTTATCCCCTTTGATGTCTCTTTCTCTCCCATAACTAATTATCTGTACTCTTCTTGGTCCCAGCAAACACCACGCACCATGTCTTTAAGTCTCTCATATGGTTTCTTCAAGTATGGGCCAGGTGCTGTCAACCTGTATGTTCCTCCTGAATAAGTCCCTGAGGGTGGGGGCACAGGGTCTGCATTTTACCAAGAAGACCAAGTAATCTCACTGGAAAATATAGTTTGAGAAATACTATTCTTTAGCCACTTAGGCATTTTCACTGTGATATCTTTAGGGTTTATCTGATGGATACTTACCAAGTGCTTCTCATCTCTCCAGGGGCTGTGAGTAGCATAAGAAAGCCTAACCCACCGCCCTATCCTGGAAGTGTGGTCAGGTTATTAAGGTATTGCAGATGACAATCATCATACAGGGCAGCTTTTTCAGTGACTCAAAGAAAACCCTTAGTATTCCATAAGCTGATATATCTTTTAAAGTTCATTTCTAAACTAAACATTGCAAAAAGTTTCCTGTCAAAAAGAGATTTCAGATGTCTCTATATACTGTTTCTTGTATAAATCACACACCCTTACCAAGAGCCCTGAGCTGGGACCCACAAATGGAAATCAAAGGTAATGTGTTCCTCCATTATATAATAGGAATTTCATAAAACCCATACGACAGTCATCTGTGTTATACAGAAAAACATTCATCACTGAGCATTTGAACATTTTGATGTTTCTGAAGTACAGAATTCATGACACTCTGCAAGTTTTTCCAACCAATTTACAAATTGTTTTCATCCCTCATCTTATTATCCTACCTAGTGTCAACTTGTTCTTTTGGCATAATCAATCTGAATGACTGGTAAGGTTTCATAGTGCAGCACTTTAATTTATGCAGACATCTGCCCAAAAGCATCTCAATCACTCATAGCAAGAAACAGGGGCAGCATTAGCCATGAGGAAATGCTGTTTTGTTACACATGTATATCTAAAGACAGGGCTATTTATATAAAAGAAAGTCAGGGTAGTGATAGACAGAACTAATGTATCAATGTCAGGAGAAAATGCAAGTCAAGGTATGGCAGCAAAAATCAGCCTCAAAGGTACCTGGAACACCATTAATTTAAAGCCCTTGTGGGGAAAGGGATATGATATAATCACTAAATTATCATTCGTAAATGAAGGTCTATCAAGTAGACTATAGTATTATATTTATATAAGAAAATCTTTTCACCTTGCATTCATACATAGGGGTTTATGTTGCTTTAAGTATTTTTCTAGTTTTATCATTACATTCTTAAACTACAGTCCAATGTGTAGCGATAAGGGATTACTGACATTTATAGTAAGTTATTTGTTCTTATTATTCTAAAACAATAGATAATTTTGATATAGAAATTAAGAAATAACTTATGTATGTAGATATAAAGAAGTAAAACATGATATATGATTCTAATGGAGAAGATAATGTGATACTCTCTAGCTATTTATGTGACTTTGGAAATTACTTATTGCATGCTAGAATATAACCAAACCAGCTATTAAAAGTTAAGAGGAGGTGGCAAAGCAGAAAATACTTTAAAGGAAACTTCCAAAGAGCCCCAGGTGATGTAAAGTTATAAAAGCTGAATTTGCTTTTAATACCAATTCAACATAGTTTTTCAAACTGACGAAAAGTACCTACTAGATGGCATTAAACACAAACATAAAATCTGTCTGCAATTAACCATAAATCCTTCACTATCCCGTACACATCTTGCTTCATCGGAATCAACGTTGACCTATTATCATGAGCAATACCTCTGATTCTTTAGAAGTATGTGCTACATAAGATACAAATTGGCTGGGCGCGGTGGCTTATGCCTGTAATCCCAGCACTTTGGGAGGCCGAGGTGGGTGGATCACAAGGTCAAATATCGAGACCATCCTGGCCAACATGGTGAAACCCCGTCTCTACTAAAAATACAAAAAAAATAGCTGGGCGTGGTGGCGCATGCCTGTAGTCCCAGCTACTCAGCAGGCTGAGGCAGGAGAATTGCTTGAACCCAGGAGGCGGAGGTTGCAGTGAGCCGAGATCACGCCACTGCACTCCAGCCTGTCAACAGAGTGAGACTGAATCTTCTCAAAAAACAAAACAAAACAAAACAAAAGATGCAAATCAACAGTGCTGCATGAAGAAGTACTCACCCAGACCCCGGCTGGGTACTCATGGCATGCTCCCTCATTGAAAACCGCCATCATCAGTATTAGCCTCTCCACCTCACACACATCCTAAAATGCTCCCAGCAAATATCATCCGGGTGCGTGCCATGAATATCATGTAGTTCCCTCTAGGAACTTTGCTCCACTAACTGCAACATTCTCTCTAGCCATTTAGGAATAACTAGTTCATACTTCCCACTGTCTGTCTTCCACCACAGAATAGAGAAGTACATCGTATGTATACTATAAATACTTCATTTGGTGATTTAGGTCTGATGTATCTGTTGTATATTGTGGGTCTTTATAGATTTTCTTTTGTTAGGAGAGCACATTTAAGGGTAAGATTCCAAAGACTGGAAACATTACTGGACTGAAGATTCTTTGATGTAACTGTGAAGACTCCTCAGAGGAAAATTCTGCTTGTAAACTGGCCGGCCAGCCTTCAGGGAAAAATGTCACAGGAGCACGCTGGGGTCACACTGCCTAGCACAAAACAGAACTCTATTAAACATTTGGGATCTGATAGTCTCTAATGTTATTTAGATAACTGAATAAAATGCATTTTTTTTTAAAGATGGGGATCTTGCCATGTTGTTGAGGCTGGTCTCGACTCTTGGCCACAAGTGATCCTCTGGCCTCAGCCTCCTGAGGAGCTAGGAGCGCAGGTGTGAGCCACCGCACTTGGCTCTAAAACGCATTTTTAAAAATGAAGGTGAAAACAATTTAAAAAAAGTCGAGTCAATAAAAATTTAGCAAATTTTCACATCCAGAGAATCATTTTTTATAAACTTAATTATGTTATTTTCCCTTTGCATTTGGGTTGGCCCTACCTGAAAATGTATACATCATTTGGTTTATGCTTACCCGTGTGGCTACTGTGAAAGATATCAAATCATGTACCCCTGAAGCCCTTCATTTATTATGGCTCCAGGGGAAAGGGGAGCAAAGGCCACTTCCGGGAGGACGCACTGATGACACAGCAAAGTCTCCAGCAGCCATGAAGAAGCCTGGCCCCTGCAATGCCGAGAGGGAGGAGGATGGAAGACGATCAAGGAAGGGCCAGGGGCTTGGACCCAGATCCCTTTCTTGGTCTCCTTTCTGGTCTGTCAGTCTGGAAGGTGGCAGTTTCTTAGAAAACTTCTAACATCTAAGGTTTAGGAAATCCCAGGGCAGTGGGGCTTTTAAAAATTGCTTCGGATGCAGACAAAGAAACCTCAGGCCTACTGTGTGCACCTCCCATGTGTGTATCTATGTAGGATGTAGAGAAGACAAAGGGACACAGTGAGCATGGTGGTGGGGAAAGGTCACCTGTCTCCCACGGAGGCATGGCTTCCTATGGAGAGAAGGAGGCCAGCAAAGGCCACAGGGGCATAACCAGCTTACCACGCCCCCCGGGAGGGACCCTTTCAGAAGAGACAAGGGTGGATGGCCCACTCTAGGAGTGCAGCCTTGCCTAGATCCTGGAAGACAGGGTGGTGTGACTATGGTGTGCCACTCAGCTCCAAAGGAACAAGGGTAGAAGCTCTGGTCTGAGAGCTGACAGGGTGAGGACAGCTGCAGTCAGAGCCAGACGAGGTGTCAGCACGGGCCCAGTCCCTCATCACCAGCAAGGTGCACCGTCACAGAGGCATTCCTGGGCCCACCCAGGCTCTCAGCGTCATTAGCATGGGCCTGGTCCCTCATCACCAGCAAGGTGCCCAGTTACAGAGGCATTCCTGGGCCCACCCAGGCTCTCAGTGTCATTAGCATGGGCCTGGCCCCTCATCACCACCAAGGTGCACTGTCATAGAGGCATTCCTGGGCCCACCCAGGCTCTCAGCATCATTAGCATGGGCCTGGCCCCTCATCACCAGCAAGATGCCCAGTTACAGAGGCATTCCTGGGCCCACCCAGGCTCTCACCGTCATTAGCATGGGCCTGGCCCCTCATCACCACCAAGGTGCACTGTCACAGAGGCGTTCCTGGGCCCACCCAGCCTCTCACCTCCATCAGCACATGGAAGAAGAGAACAGGGAAGAGACCCCTCTGCAGACAGTCCACTCCATCTGGGGCTAAGCTTTGCCAAACCGAGAGAGAAAGGCTTTAAACTGTGAACAATGTCCACAATAACGACAATACTGGAATCAACTGGATACTGTCAAAGAGTCTAGGTTTTAAACCAGAAGTGGCTAAAAAATGATTACACTGATTTTACTGGGTTGGACTAAATTTAGTTCTCCTGCTGCTGAGAGAAATTGGCAGCTTGTCAAAGAAAAGTTACAGAAAATAAAATGAGTTGACACATGTTGATTATTGATTTCCAGTTCAAACTCACCACACAGGCACATCAACACACATGCACACACACACACACACGGTCATATGCATAAATATTTCAGTCACATTCTTTGATTCACGTGTATGGTATAAATCAGAAAGCAACTGAGCATCTTCCTGGCTGCTTCCAGAATAAACCACGTTTGTTACAGCTTTCTAGTCTGGGGAGACAGCCGAGGTAGCCCGCTGCCTCCAAAAGCTGACTGTGGTAGCTCGGGTACCTTTGGAGCTTGTTTTCTCCACTTCAGAATATTAACTTGCGGGAAGATGACATTCTGAAAGAAGACCTGTTCTCCAAACCATTCTGTCAAGGAGCGAAATCCTCAGCGATGGGCGTGCAGACTGAAAGTCAGCGCTCGGGCCCCTGCTGCATCTTTGAGTTGCTTCAGGAGCCTCCCACCTGACTGCTCTGCCATCCATCCGCAGCTCTCACACTTCTGTTCCTCCCCGTCTTAGGCCCCAGTGTTGCATGTCCTTGGACTGATGTCCTGATAGGCTTCACTGGCTTTCATTTTCCACCCGCCTCCAGAACACAGCATTAGGGGTTCTGCTACCAGTCTTCCTAAGCTAACCCCACAGGACAGGGGCACTCTCTGCAGCACCCCCCACTGCTCCGAGCTGTTGGAGTTGGGAGGAGGCCTGCAGAGACCTTCCAGGGAATCTGAGATGCCATGGAACATGCCTACTGGTTCCTAAATCCAATGAAACATTTCAGTCCTTTAACCAGCATCTCAACGAGGATGATTCCAAATCTCTGTCTCTAGCCCCAACCTTTCATTTGAATTCCAGATCCTGATGAGGGGCACAGAGGCCTTCTCTGAACTTGATCAAGTAGCTCCCACCCTTGGCCCCTTGGTCACTCTCAACCACAGTGTCCTAATTTATCTTCTCCAAAATACTCACCAGCATCTAAAATTATCTTATTGATTTGTTCTCATGTTTATTGTGTATCCCCCTACCTCTTCCCAAATTCACCAGACAGGTGACGTGATATTCTAAGGAAATCATATAATACTGCTTTAGGGTCAAATAAAACACACGAACGTCAACAAAGACGGGGACTCGTAAGTTGTGTGTTCCTGACCCTAGAATGGTACTTGGCGCCAACAGATTCTCCAAAAAATATTTGGTTACTGACTCACCAATCTGTATCACAGAAGTCAACTTGACACTTCCACTTGGACATCTCTCAGACACTAAAAATTCAGTCCAAAATTGAGTGCACAATAGTTCTTTATTATCATTCTGTCTAATCATAAGCCAAGGGCACTACTCTCTGTTCAGTTCCAAATCCAGACCCCCGAGAATCACCTTAACTCTTCGTTCTCTTTGACCCCTACATCTCAGCTTGTCCCAGTGACCTCACGGCTCTGGATCGCCCATGCTGCCACTTCTCATGTAGATTTCTGGGACAGTCTTCTCTCTGGCTGGCTTCCTATTAGGCCCTTTTCCACATCATAGACATAATTAGTTTTTTAAAGGTGAATATGAGTAAGACGCTCTTTTATTTCAAATCTCCTCAGTGGCTTGCCACTGCTCCTAGGATCCTGCTCCACATCTCTGGAAGAGCATTCAAGACCCTGTGTGAGTGGCCTCTCCACCCACACCCACAGGCTGGCCTTTCCTGATGCTCTAGCTTTTCATTAGTAATTTTTTTAAAATCCTGCAAACACCTGTCTTATTTTCCTAAGGAGATGGAACTCACTTCCAAAACATTCAACATTGCAACAATCAAATTGCTAACAGTCCACCAGTTTAAGAGCTGAGAATATGAACTCTGCTTCTGTTTCTTGACACAGCCTCACTTGACATTAAAAATAAATTGGTTCCCCATCTAGATCAACTTGAAACATGAATTAAAAATGAGTATACTAGGCTGGGCATGGTGGCTCACACTTGTAATCCCAGCACTTTGGGAGGCCGTGGTGGGTGAATCACTTTAGGCCAGGAGTTGGAGACGGGCATGGCCAATATGGTGAAACCTTGTCTCTACTAAAAATACAAAAAAAATTAGCTGGCGTGGTGGCAGGTGCCCACTCGGGAGGCTGAGGCAGGAGAATCGCTGGAACCCAGGAGGAGGAGGTTGCAGTGAGTCAAGATTGCCCCATTGCACTCCAGCCTGATCAACAGACTGAGACTCTGTCTCAAAAAAAAAAAAAAAAAAAAGAAAAGAAAAGAAAAGAAAAAAACGGTATGCTAGTTGAAACTACTCACATTTTAAAAGGATGTCACACAAATTTCAGCCACATTGCAGAGTTTTCTTATTTCCATTTACCTTGCATGATAAACTCCGTCAACAAAAAGCAACAGAATTTACTATGGCATGTATATATTAAATTGTATTTTTTTTCAGAAATGCAATTTCTTTCTGAGATTACTTTAATCAAAAGAATAATTGCATTATTCATGAGCCATGCTCCGTTAATTGGAAGTGTTGGTCAATTATTACATGAGATCGCATCACCTTTCAATAAAGAGAAAAGAGTTCTCTTGTGCTGGTCTTTCAACCACAATTACCCCCTCTCAGTCCAGTGACTTATAACACAGCAGCAAAGTGAATCATTTAAAACTAGAAATCATCTTTGAAAAGTCAACCAGTGGAAACATGTTTCTAACAACAATAACAGCTGGAGAGTGTACTTTAGAGGAATTCATAAGTGCCTCTGCAACAGGATCTGGATAAAGGTCATATTTTTAATTACTATGGGTACAAATTTTACAAATCACATGCTTTCTTTACCGGTACAAAAAATTTATCAGAGGTGGAGCTTGGGGACATGCGAAATAATAGGGCTTTGAGTAGTTCCTCCAACTTTACAAATATTTCATCCTTAAGAAGCAGATATTTAAAAAAAATTCACTGAGGAAGGGAATGTGATATTCTATGATACTCACAGCATACTGTTTAGGGATCGAATAGAAGAAGTAAATATTCAACAGCAAGGAGCTGTTATGACAATGGGCTTGATTTTTAACCCCTTATGTTGTCCAGGTCCTGCACATTAAAAGTTCTATGTGTGACAATTCATTGTTTTATTCATTAATTCTGTCTGTCTAGAAGATTCTGAACCTGCTTCAGAGGGCATAGAATAAGAAACTGAGGACGAGAGGAGGCCCAGTGCTGAGTCCCTGGAACTCACGTTGTGCTGAGCACAGCGGCTACCATTTAGTACATGTTTAACTGCCCCATAACTGCTGGTCTCTCCATTGTCCTTGACTGTGACTGCCTGACAAATCTATGTTCTGTGCTTCAGCTATGCTGAGCAACACATTCTCAGTTAGGTATGGTTTATATAGCACTTCTTACAGTGCCTCTAAGTCAGTGACACTTAGTATTCCAGGGCATTGAGATGTAAATGTATCCTGGGCACTTAGAGCATATACGCTGTGTCACAATTGTTCAAAATTAATTATATATCATTCTATTCTTAATATACGAGTCCAATGGCTGCCTCTTTGAGGACTCATTTGAGCCTTGCACAGTGTAGATGACACTAAAAATGCATGATATGTTGAATTTCACACACATGTTTAAGCAGGCCCGGTGATGGTACAGTGGTTGAGACTGTCCTATTTGTCTATATTGGCATGAGATTGAAGCACAGAGCTTTCTGGAAGGCTAGTTCACTGCTGAGGATACAGAGCAGTGCTAAGTGTGGGGCAGATAAGGCCAGGGGCTATGGGCTGGGCATAAGGATGGACAGGGCGGGACTCTCACTGGGAAGGGGCTATGGGAAGGCGCTTGGTGTCACTCGAGGGACTGGGAGGAAGGCTGACACAAAAGCAGGTGGGCAACGGCCCTGGAGGACATGGTCTCCAGGCCGGGTTTTGGAGTCAGACAGGCCTGAGGTCAGATCTCAGCTTGTCGTCACTGGCTGCATGATCTTGGCAAGTTATGAATGGTCTTTCTAAGCCCCTGGGTATCTGCAGAAGGAGGCGGTGACTCAGGACTGCTTACTATCCACACTTATTCAGGTTCTACATGTGGATAATGAGATGCTTGATACTGAGTCTGGACAGAGATGTGTTATCTAAATCCCATTCATTACTGAGTTCATACAGTCAGAGTTCAGGTAGGGAGGGGTACTGGTTATAATAACTCTTCTTAGAGTTGCTCTAACAATTAAATGAGATGATGTATCCGAATGGCAGCAGCTGGGACTTAGTAAGGTCTCAAAAAGCATTGTGACTGCTGTTGCTACGGCTACTACTACTACAACTATTACTATAATGATTAGAACTATTAGTCTGCTACACAACTATCACAGATAATATTATTTAATTAGAAGGGTAGTGGATGGAGGCCATGGCTCTGCTTGAATGAGGTGGTTTGGCCTTGATTCACGTAGTACGCATTGCTGAGCTGAAGCAGGAGAATCACAGAATTATAGCAGTGCTCTGAAAGCCTGGTATGGCTGCAGGACTCAGATGAGCCAGATGGTCAAAGTGGAAGAGTTGGTAAATCAAGGTTATTGCAATAACTCAGTTAGTACTAATAAGGACCAGGGATGAATACGGTAGTTACGAAACTTGAAAGGACAGGCACAATTCTAAAAACCATTTCAAAGGAAAAACCAGGGATGGAATAAAAACTAAAAGGTGATTTCTGTGAAGATCAAAGACACACAGCTGAAGATTTACAAGGAAAAAATGGTGAGCTGGTAAGAGAGATGATGAGCATGGCCCATTCCTTAGAAAGGAGTGTGATTGTGAACAAAAGAAAAAACCAGACGTGAACAGCGGCAGTGGCCTCACCTATCTGAGCTGCCTTCCCATGTCCTGGGCCACTCTTTCCCCTTTGCTGTCTGGTCCTCCTCTCACAAGTCTGGACTCTGTTGCTGCAGGCTCAGGTTTAGACCCTGCCTTTGCTCTGCGCACATGCCCTTCCCGATCTCATCCATTCTTCTCGCCTTTAAAGACCACCTATTTGATGATGATGGCACGTCCTGACTCAGTTTGAACATCCCATTGGATGCTGAATCTCAAACAATTGATTTTTACCCAAAACCTGCTCCTCCCACTGCCCTCCCTATCTCAGTAAGTGGACACCCAGTCTTCCGTGATTCAGGCCGAGTCCCACGGTGCCATCTTTCACTCTGCTGCCTGTCTCATGCCAGTATCTAACCCACATACCTCTCGTATGTGCAGAGACTGGTGGCTTCTCACTGACCTCAGCACGCCCACTGCTGGTGGAAACCTCCATCATCTCTGATCTGGGTTAGCACAAGAGACTTCTGTGTCGTCATCTTCACTCCAGCTACAGAATTCTCCCAGCATGGTAGCCCCTAAAGTAAGGTCTGACTTTCTGCTTAGAACTCTTCAATCCTTTCTCATCTTATCCTAAAGAAAAGTGGAGACCCTCACGGAGTCTGACAGGGCCCTCTGAACCCAGGGCCCTACTACTTCTCTGCACCCACCTCACTTTTCTCCACACTCACTGGGCCCTGGCAGGTTACATCCACTGCTGTCTACTCAGCCACACAGGAGCCATCTCAGGGCCTGTGTGTCTGCAGCTCCATCTGCCTGGAACTCCCCTCCCAGATATCTGTGTGGCTGCCCATCCCAGTTCCTTTGGATCTATCTTCAGATATCATGTGCCACAGAGGCCTTCCCTGACCACCTCCTAGACCACAGGAACTCCCTTCCCCACCACTACCTGCCCCAGCCTCTGTCACCTGCTTCCATTTTTTTTTCTGTAGCAAGTGCTGTCTAATTTCTGTATATTTGCTTATTAATTTCTTGTCCATTTTCACTACCAAAGTACAGGTTCTGTGATGGCAGAGGTGTTGTACTGTATACAGCCACATCATCAACATCTAGAACAGTGCCTGAAAGATAAGTATTGAATAAATGTGTGGTACAAGTACGCTGGGCACGGTGGCTCCCACCTGTAATCACAGCACTTTGGGAGGCCGACGTGGGAGGATCACCTGAGGTCAGGAGTTTAAGACCAGCCTGGCCAATATGGTGAAACCCCGTCTCTACTAAAAATACAAAAATTAGCCGGGTGTGGTGGTTGGCGCCTGGAATCCCAGCTACTTGGGAGGCTGAGGCAGGTCAATCATTTGAACTCTGGTGTCAGAGGTTGCAGTGAGCCGAGATTGCACCACTGTACTCCAGCCTGGGCAACAGAGCGAGACTCTGTCTCAAACAAACAAACAAAAAAACCATGTGGTATAAGTAAATACTTAAAAAAAATAAGTATCCTATTCTGTATGGAAGGATGAGGAAAAAGCTGCACAGAGGGAAAGTTCATAACGTGAATGTTGGCTCAAAAAAAATTCTTCAGTAAGCCATCAGGGGTGGAATAAAAAGCTTTAAAAAGTGCAAGTAGAGGGGGTTCTAAGAGGAATGTGCTATTTTGCGATGAGATTTAGCCTGACTGCACTCTGCCTGTGCTGACCTGGATGCAGACAGTTGCTGCCTCCACTGAGGAGGGCATGCATCTCTTCACCCACTCGGCTGAACTTCAGCAGCTTCCACAGTGATAGGAACGGATGGGAGAATGGACTTTGTTGTTTTGAGGGATGGTGGTGGTGGTGGTATTTTTATTTGCTTATTTATCTTGGAAGTATAGGGGCCACCTGGCGAGTGGTAGACAGTGGCACATGGCAGTGGCAGGTGCAGCAGCCTCCAGGGAGTTAAATCCTAGCCCTGCCACTGGACTTCTGACTTTGGCTAAGGGTTGCCTGGCAAATGGCAGACAGTGGCACGTGGCAGTGGCAAGTGCAGCAGCTTCTGGGGAGTGAAATCCTAGCTCTGCCACCAGACCTCCAACTTTAGCAAAGTCTCTGACCACTTTGTGTCTTTGTTTCCTTCTCTGTGATATGAGAATATGAATGTGGGTTCCTAACCCGTATCTGAAATCCAAGGTTTCAGAACTTTTCAGATTTTAGGAAGGTAATACGGAGTACAGGCTGTATTTTATGGAACACCCACGGCAGGGTCTAATCGAACACATGAGTATATCTGTGGTGAAATACATGAACATTCATACCTAGTGGGATAAATCGAGGATATTGATATGGTTTGGATGTGTCCCCACCCAAACTTCATCTTGAATTGTAGCTCCCATAATCCCCACATGTCACGGAAGAAATCTGGTAGGAGGTAAGTGAATCGTAGGGGTGGGTTTTTCCCGTGCTGTTCTCATGATAATGAATAAGTCTCACAAGAGCTGATGGTTTTATAAAGGGGAGTTCCCCTGAACATGCTCTCTCTCTTGCCTGCCGCCATGGAAGATGTGACTTTGCTCCTCCTTTGCCTTCTGCCAGGAATGTGAGGCTTCCCAGTCACGTGGAACTGTGAGTCCATTACGACTCTTTTTCTTTATAAATTACCCAATCTCAGGTATGTCTTTATTAGCAGCATGAGAATAGACTAATACATGTGGCGGTGGCAAGAGCAGCAGCCTCTGGGGAGTGAAATCCTAGCTCTGACAATGGACCTTCGACTTTGGCGAAGTCTCTGACCACTCTGTGTCTTTGTTTCCTTCCCTGTAATATGAGAATATGAATGTGGGTTTCTAACTCGTATCTGAAATCTGAGGTTCCAGAACTTTTCAGATTTTAGGAAGGTAATACAGAGTACAGGCCATATTTTATGTAGACCCACAGCAGGGTCTAATCGAACACATGGATACAACTGTGGTGAAATATATGAATATTCATACTTAGTGGGATAAATCAAGGATATAAACAGCCTCACTGCAGTTCATGCCAGGATTTGCCACCGAGAGTGCATGTCAGGCAAGTTTTGTCTCCAGATGAGTCAGAAATATTAGACTTTATCTGTCAGGTTAATGTATTTAACAACTTGGACTTTTTATTAAACTGCAAAGGATTTCACTTTATGTATGATTTTAATAACAATATTTGGCCTAAGTTAAACTCTTTCCTTCTCCCTCCATTCTTCCCTTGCCTCGTTCTTTCCTGTGATTCTCTAAGCTCCCAACAGCCGGCCCTGTGGTGAGAGGGTGGCTGGTGGACCACGAGGAACAGCCGCCGGGAGAGAGGCTGGGATGCTGCACATGGGGGAGTGGCTTGGGTTGGCTTTGGCTCCGCCCCTAGCTGGCCCCAGAATCAACAGAACCCTGAGGTCAAAACAGTGCTCCCGGGAGCTCCGCTAATGCAGCTTCTCTCTGGGGCCCGCTTCCACACTGATCTTGCCCCTAAACCCCTTTGATTTATCAATTCTGGCCCCATTTCTGGTAAGTCACTCCCTGGGAGGCAAGCTTCTCCAATGGATGGAAGTCAGGAGCTTATGGAGGAGAAGTGACCTGGGTCCCTTACATGCCGGGTTATGTAAAGCAACCCCAAATATCCAGCTGTGGGGAGTCCACCAGAAATGCCAACAGACGAGCACTTTTCAGGGAAAAATAGAGACACAGCTCCCTCTCACGGTTTAAATGTATTGGGTAGAGATGAGCACAGCAAAAGAAATAGAGGGTCTTCCTGTTACGGGAAAGGGGTGTATAAATGGCACTTAAGTCAAGGATGTTCAATTTGTTCTCACTGTCAACATAGGGTAAAGTGGTTCTGTTCAGCTTTCTAAATGGCCAGGCTATTGGCTGAGTACAGCCTATCTGTTCGAGTAACTGTCACTTTATTTATAGTTATGGCAACTTCTTAGAACCAGTATCCTTTAAAATACAGCCTAATACTAGAGCCAGATGGGAAAAAAATCCTAGGGTAAAATATTAAATTGTGACTAGCCACTTAATAGAACAAAGTTATTCATGACAGCTTATATATGTCAAAGCCTATATGCTGGCTTGTCTATAAACTGGCAGATGGATTTTTTTCCAAATACTGAGAAGAATTTCAGTCTGGATTTTAAAACGAGTAAGTTATTTCAAAACAAAACTGACCAATAAAAGAACTGATAAAAATTTGTTTAAGCTTATTTTATTAGAAACAACAACTGACTTTTTCTTTTTTTTTTTTTTGAGACAGAATCTTGCTCTGTCACCCAGGCTGGAGTGTAGTGGTGCGATCTCAGCTCACTACAAACTCCAGCTCCCAGGTTCAAGCGATTCTTCTGCCTCAGCCTCCCGAGTAGCTGGGATTACAGGTGTGCACCAGCACACCTGGCTAATTTTGTAATTGTAGTAGAGATGGGGTTTCACCATATTGGCCAGGCTGGTCTCGAACTCCTGACCTCGTGATCCACCCATCTTGGCCTCCCAAAGTGTTGGGATTACAGGCGTAAGCCACCACGCCTGGCCCAACAACTGACTTTAAAACTCAAAAGGCTTTATTTAAATTATACTAGTAAAAAAACCAAAGAACATTCTTATTTATCTTCTAAACCATGGGAATATTTAAATAATTTTATATTTTAATATTTAATATAGATTTAGTATTATGTTCCTAAATCTGGGATATGGCTATTTTTTTCTGTTGAAAAACCGAAAAAGACCAACTCTATATGTGGCCAGTATACAGGTAACTGAGGCTGACATAGAAGAGAGTTACATGTATCCACCAAACAAACTCAACCTATGAAGATCTTAAACATTTTTTTCTATTTATTTTCTTGAGTTTTCATGACTATTGCATAATGGTAGATTTATGCAATTTCCATGTGGATGACAGGAGATAATGTCCAACATCTTCTACCCCTACAAATCAGATCTGAAATTTCTTTATGATTTCTTAATACTATCATCGAGCATTCAGGTAGGCTCCATGCCGGAAATTTAGACTCATCTTTACTGCTTCTTCCTTGCTCCCATCTTCTAATAGGTCACCCAACCTTGTTCATTCTACATCAACATCTCCTTTGGAAGTTGGTTCACTCACCCTACATTAGTATCAAACATTTTAGGTCAAGGTGGCAATTCTGACTTCCAGTAGTGATTTTTAAACTCAATAATGACAATAATAACAAAACTCGTCATCGGCCTTTTCTTCATATTAAGTCTTATATGAACGCCCATTGTGTGAAACGCTGAACTGATAGCCTCCCCTTTACCCTCTCAGCAGCCCCAAGGCATCCTCACCACTGATGCGGAATATTAGGGCCCTCTGTCTTGTCTTTTCCAACAGGCTGGATGTCTACCCACTCCAGCCCATGCCCAGCATGGACATCAGAGTCTGCTCCTGCCTCCTGGCTCAGGTTCCTGGGGGCAGCGTGTGGAGCTGAGAAGACTGCATTGCCTGGATTCCACCCCAGCTGGGCGGCTTACTAGCCCATCACACCTGGGCAGTCCCGTGAGCCTCTTTTATCCTGTTTCTTCATCACTAAGATCGAGAATAAATTACAATATCTATTTTGGGACATCCTCAGACAAACCCACTACAGGGCAGGGGGTCCCCAACCTCCCGAGCCATGGACCAGTACCTGTCCGTACGTAGCCTGCTAGGAACCGGGCCGCACAGCCAGAGGTGAGTGGGTGAGCAAGAATTATCACCCGAGCTCCACCTCTTGTCAGATCAGTGGTGGCACTACATTCTCACAGGAGCATGAACCTTATCGTGAACTACACATGCATGGGATGTAAGTTGTGTGCTCCTTATGAGGATCTAACTAATGCCTGATGATCTGAGGTGGAACAGTTTCATCTGCAACCACTCCACTCACCCTGTTTGTGGAAAAATTTTCTTCCACGGAAACTGGTCTCTGGTGCCAAAAAGGTTAGGGACCACTGCCATAGGACCTCTGGTTCTTCCAACACTCACACATAGCTGCCCCTCACCCCTACTTATTGATTTTAAGTAAGAAAAAAGCCAGTGAGTCATTGCAACAAATAAAAACTACAGGCAAGGCAAATTTACTACAAAATGTCTGACTTTCCCAGAAATTATTATTGCTTTTTAAAACATATTTTATTAAAGAAAAGGAAAAAATAAAAACCTCTGCCCCTCACTGTCCTGAATGATATAAGACTATCTGATTGGATACTAGTATGAGTCTAATGTTGCTGCCTGGAAGAAAGCAGTGAGAGGCGTCAGAACACTCCAGCACACTTTGGAACGGCCAGGGAGTTTTGCTGGCAGACACTCAGCTGAAGATGCCTTACACTCCCTACCTCGTCAGTCCCCACAGTAGGCGGTGGACCTTCATGTAATGGGAGACTCACACCTTCTGTGCAAGAGCTAGGCACATGGGTAACTCCAGGCTTTACCCCATGCTGCATTTATGAGAAGAAATAAGACAATGAATGAGCCTGTTAGGCCAGTGTCTGTCTTCTATGATTAACATAACCAAGGAAAGTCTGGCCCACATAGAAAGAGCAGCCCTGCAGAAACACTAGTCCCCCTGAGCTTTGTGCTTCAGCTTTTCCAAACCCAACTCAATCCACCATATAGAAAACTCAGCAGGAGTTTTAGCCGTCATCATTATTACCCTGGACCTCACACCACTACAGGACAAACTCCACAGTTCCTAGCATGACTACAAGGCCCTCCACCCTGCAGCCCCCACCTTCTGCTAGACTTTCTTGCTGGTCCATTGCTGACAGGCAGCTGTGCTCTGGCCTCAGGGACTCCATCCCTGGCCCCTTCCTGGAGCATCCCCTGATGCACATCTGTGGATCCTGCAAGCTTCGCATGGCCAGGCTTATCCCCACTCTTTCCTTCTCCAGCCCACAGGTCAATCTCCTGCGATGCTTTCTCCACTCCTTCACGCAGAGTTTATTTTCTTCTCTAAACTACCAGAATCTTTTGTTAATATCCTTGTTAGAGGGTTTATTGGGTGGTTTCATAATTACAGCCAACTATAAACTCCTAGAGGTCAAGAGCTGGTTTTATCATTCTTCGTATCTCTAGTATCTTCCCTAGTCCCTGATAGATGCTACATAATCAATAACTATGTGTTGACCAAATAGATGATTAAGTCAGCATTATGTTTTAAATTTTATTTAAGTTCACAAAAAGACAACATATTATGACACAAAACTGTTAATAGTTCCTTAAATCCAGGCAGTGAAATTACAGGTAATTCTTATTATAATATTTAAACTTTTCTTCATTTCCTAAATTTCATATCACAGCAATAATCATAGAAAATAAAAGAGTGAGAAAAACCTGGGAGGGTTTATTTATTTAACATTTCAGATAATCAAACAATGTTAAGTACTAATATTAGTGTTGGCCTCTCCTGCTAAATATTATGGGAACTTACCATTGCTTACATGAATGTATGGATTAGTGCAATAAAAATTACACTGGAATTCTCTAGATCTTGATGTATGTTTTCTTAATTTATTCTGACCTAATTCATTAGCTTAAGTGGTTCATACATTTCACAGCTATAAGTCTTGCTCACTCAGCTGGGAATAAATCTTTGGTAGTATATGCTGACACTTACTAAAATGTAACAATATGATTCTATTTTTCTATTAAGACCTTTAGCCCAGAAAAAACTCCCATAAAAAAAAAAAAAAGAAAGAAACAGGTTTTTCATATAAAGAAAAAAAAAAAAAGGCTTCAGTACAATTGGCATCTTGAATGTCATGGCCAAAAACTAGAGTTCCATGAAACTGGGTACAGATCTCATTATGAGCATAAAAACAACACACGCTCTTAAATACAATGCAAAATTTCCTGCTGATTAAAAATACAAACAACAATGAACAAAGCATAATATGAGTACAGGAAAAAGCCATCTATGGATTCTATGCTTTAGTTATGTAACATTTTCACATTAGGGCAGGTTCTAATGTTGATCACCATCATGACCAGAAAGAGTTGCACCAACATGAACAAGAGGTCCCTAAGACATTAAGCTCCATTAATTCTTCTCTGTGTAGGCAGTTAGGGTCGGACAAGTACAGGAGGGATGGACTTATTATAATGAGGCCTGGGATGGTTTCTTTTATAATAGTCTATATTGTGCAGAAAAAAATACATTATACTTACAAATATTTGGCACATAGTAGATGTATAATCAATATTAACTAATTAACAATCCTATGGCACAGGAAGATTTTTCATAAGCATGTTGTGACAGTGACTTCTCACATGAGGCCAGCTGTCTATCTCACCCACATCCTGTGACCTGCTTCTACCCCACTGGTTCTACCCCACTGACCTTCTTCTACCCCACTGTGACTAAGGCACTCCTCTCCACATGCTATATGGTCTGCATGTTTGTGACCCTCCAAAATTCATGTTAAAACCTAATTTCCATTATGGGGGTGTTAAGAAGTGGGCCTTTGGGAGGTGATTAGGCCACGAGGGTGGAGTGTGGAGCCCTCATCAATGGGATTAGTGTCCTTATAGAAGAGGCCTGAGAGAGCTCATCTGCCACTTTCACTATGGGAAGTTACAGCAAAAAGACACCACCCTTTACAAACGAGGAAGTGGGCCCTCATCCTACACCAAATCTGCCAGCGTCTTGATCTTGGACTTCCCAGCACCCAGAACTGTGAGAAATAAATGTTGTTGTTTGTAAGATACTGAGTTTATTAAGTTTTGTTATAGCAGCCTGAAGGGACGAAGACACCAGCTTCACAGTGACCACCTCCAGCTACTTTAATCATGGGACTGCTTCCTCCTCCCCATCAAATTTGCACACAGGGGTCAGCCCCAGTCAGTGCCTCCCCTGCAGCCACAGCAATGTTTGGCTGGGCTTGGAACACCACCTGCTAAAAAATGACCATCCCTTGGGTTTCACTGTGAAATCTTATTAATGCCAGCGTTGTATGTTTCCAATGTTCTGATGTAATGGAAGCAAAATTCACTAAGGATTGTTCTTCAAGGGTCAGCATGCCCAATATGTAAGCTGTCTTACCACACAGAGAGACAGGTTCATTTACGTCTCTTTAAAAATGGTTCTTCTGCTTCAACCACTAGGGATTCTCAACTCCCAGAAGAAAGTGAAGGACTGATCATGCTTTTATTTGCTGCAGTGTTGGTAACAACAGCTGACTGTGGGATGATCACTGTTTCTACATGTGGTGTGAGGAGCCTCCATCTATTAACTCACATCATCTGGACGCAGTGATGTCATTAGTCCCGTTTCACTATCCAGGTAACTGAAGTCACAGAGCTGGAAAGTAGCAGCAGTGGGGGTCAGGTGAGCCCAGCCTGCAGCGCACAGGCTGTCAGCCCCCAGCATGCTGCCCCTTTGCAGAACGGGCCCTGAGAAATGGGAAGCTTTTGGTTTTCAAGAGTCTCTGGATCTCAGTCTGGCATCCAGTGTCATAGGAATGTGTGTTAGAGATGACTGAAGATCTGAGACACATAAGCGATGTGGCAGAAGTATTTCACAATTTTGACCTTATAACTTCTTTTCTGTTTTGAAGCCCTGGGTGTTGGCAGGTATAGAACAATAGAGTGGCTTCAAAGAAGTGACTCTCCGGGTACTATTCTCTGTGCGCTTCCCAGAGCCCAGCTGTGTTCAAGCCAGGACTTTAGGAGAGTAGGTAGGAGATAATGAAGGGACGTGATTAGCTTCGTGGGACAGCCACAAACTGGGTGGCTAGAAACAACAGAAACGCATCCTCTCGCAGTTCTGGAGCGGGTGTTGGTGGAGCTGCTTCCTTCTGGAGGCTCTGAGGGCAAATCTGTTCCACCTTCTCTTGTGGTTTCGGGTGGCTGCCAACAACCCTTGGCATTCCTTGGTGTGTGGACTCATCATTCCGATCTCTGCCTCTGTATGCATGTGAGTCTCCTCTCTGTGTCTTTGTGTCCCTTCTCTTCTTATAAAATACACCAGTCAAGCTGGGCGCAGTGGCTCACGCCTGTAATCCCAGCACTTTGGGAGGCCGAGGCAGGTGGATCATGAGGTCAGGAGATCGAGACCATCCTGGCTAACATAGTGAAACCCCATCTCTACTAAAAAATACAACAAATTAGCCGGGCGTGGTGGCGGGTGCCTGTAGTCCCAGCTACTCGGGAGGCTGAGGCAGGAGAATGGCATGAACCCGGGAGGCAGAGCTTGCAGTGAGCTGAAATAACGCCACTGCACTCCAGCCTGGGCAACAGAGCGAGACTCTGTCTCAAAAACAAACAAACAAACAAAACCCACCAGTCACATTGAATTTTGACCCACCAAATCCAGTATGACCTTATCTTACCCTGATTACACCTGCACAGACTCTATTTCCAAATAAAGGCACATTCATGGGTGTTGGGGATTAGCACTTCAACATTATCTTTTTGGGGGACATAATTCGACCCATAACAGGAAATGAAGTGTTTTTTCGTGTGTTTTCTTCATATTTGTTTTTTTCCCTCAAGCACTAAAAAATAATGCAATTTGGCTCCTGACAACATGAATCTAAAATCTAATTCTGTGAGCAGGACTCTCTGAGCCCGGGCGCAGATGGGGTACCTGCATGGGGAGGGGCTTGTGTCTTGCTCTCAGAAACATAATAAACCAAGAGATTCTGCTGCATTTTCAACACATCTCTAAGAATAGGCAGCAGTGCACCTCCTTCTTAGTGTTGGCAGTGAGGCTGACGTGACAGTCTGAACGGTACATGCATCCCAGGAACCTCATGTCATGGTAACAGAGGCTACAGTGCCTCACACTGAAATAAGACGGGCTCAGACCCCCCACTGCAGCTGGCTGCATTGTCACCTTCTGGGGTACACATCCATGGCATGGAGCTTCTTTATTCTATTATCATCCAGGCTATGAGTCGGAGTGTTCAACATTTTAATGCTCCATATATCAATAAATTAAGTGTGATGCTGGATGGATGTGACCTTTTCAATATTCCACAGTATAACTGACGGGCTACCGTAGTTCCTCCCCTGTTTGTAATTTGAGTAATCTGGATGGGGGACATGAACTGGCCGGCCAATAAAAGTGAAGACTAGTGGAAAGAGCAAAGTCATAAAGCAAGCATTGTCCTTCAGAGACTGTATTAAAAGATTATCGTTTTGTATATCATTGTTTTTTCTTACCAGAGCATGTAATCATAAACTGAAAAGAGAAGAGACAAAATGTAATGTTGACCAGAATAAACAACGCTGTGTTCATCAGTTAATGTTATTACCCAGTCCCTTGGTTGTCTTGGCCTCTGTTTGTTATCATTTTCGAGGGTTTTATTCTAGACACATTTTTTGGTCTCAGTCAGATTTAGTACAGACTAATATAAAGTTCTGCTGCTCCACAGTGGTAGCCGACGCTTTTGGAAACTGCAGCGAAATCTCATGAACTCGAGTTCACTCTTGCTTGAAGTGGTCCACACACTTCCTTTGTTTAAGCAGCAATGATATGTCATGCCAAGCTGAGTTCAACTTTCTTGGTAACTCTTGAAGACAAATCAACCACACTAATAAATTATTCGACCTGCAGGTTATATGAGTAACAATGGACCACCCTAAACTCTAGGCAGCACACTCTGATTTCCAACAAAAGACAGGGAGATGCAGATAACGTGTAGATACTAAATGTATAAATTGTATTGTAATTCTGATAGGAAAATAAAACCCCAAACCCTGAACACCATTAATTTACCATATGTCAACTTAAAAAAATGTGAATGCTAGATAATAAAACTTTATGCCCATGTAAATGTCTAAACACAATTTTAATAACTATAAATAATGTAGAGATTTATTTCTTATTCATTTTAACAAGCTTTTCACTGAACTATGCTATGGTATTCTAATATTAATCTTAAAGATATCCCAGCACATTCTCAACTTAAAATTTAAAATATGGCTGGGTGCAGTGGCTCACGTCTGTAATCCCAGCACTTTGGCAGGCCAAGGCCAGTGGATCACCTGAGGTCAGGAGTTCGAGACCAGCCTGGACAACATGGTGAAACCCCGTCTCTATGAAAAATACAAAAATTAGCTGGGTGTGGTGGCAGATGTCTGTAATCCCAGCTATTTGGGAAGGCGAGGCAGGAGAATCACTTGAACCCGGGAGGTGGAGGTTGCAGTAAGCCGAGATCACACCACTGCACTCCAGCCTGGGTGACAGAGCAAGACTCCGTTACACAAAACAAAACAAAACAAAAAAATTAAAATATGACGAAATAAGGCCTTTCCTGTACTAAACTATGAGCAATTTATTTCACAAGAACTCTTGAGTCTCTGACCTATTCTAGAATCATCCAAAATTGAAATTATTATAAAGTGTTTTCTATGAATTTCCTACCCACCAGGCATCAAATGAGAGTATCAATGGAACATGCACAACCGAAAAGGATCTCGGCCAGCACTGATGAGATCCTTCATAACTATAAAGCAACAGGACTGATGAACCACACAGTGAATCCAGCCACATAACTTCATAATCACCCGTGCAGAACACACTTCTGGAATGCTGTCCACTCGGCCTGGCACTCCCCTGAGGACTAGGGATAGAGAGTGAATCGTAGGGAGATGGTCTTCACCCTCACACACACTCATCCAAGAAGGCAAGACAGAGCCCACCATGCACACCGCAGGAGACAAACACGGAAACCCAAGTCCCATGGGGATAAGTGTGCGGGGTGGGGGCTGGGAATGCCTGGAGAAGGAGGCAAGTCCTCAGAGAAGACCACTGATGATAAAGTTGCTTTTCAGCAGAGACCTAAATGAAGTCAGGTGTGAGCCTTCTGGAAACTGGGAAAGGGTTCCAGGCAGAAGGAACAGGGGAGCAAGACCCTGATGGGAAGCAGATTGAGGTTTGAGAGAAAGGCTTGAAAGGATGGCAGTGACTCAGCAGGGGCCAGGGCACATTGGCCATGCACCCATTTTAACTACTTTGGCTTATTCCAAGGGAGCTGAGAAGCCATTGGAGTCTGAGCAGAGTTGGGACGTTATTTGACTTCAATTTTAAAATGACTGCTCTGGCATCTGTTTGGAGACCAGGCTGGAAGGAGAAGCAGCAGAGAAGTGGGGAGGTGGAAGATCAGCTGGGGGCTGTTGCAGTAATCCAGGAAAGAGCCCATGGTGGCTTGGGCCAGGGTCCCAGTCATGGTCAGATTGTGGAAGGTGTTTTGAAGGAATTGTCTGCAGGATTTGCTGATGGGTAGGTAGCATGTGTGGTGTGACAGCAAGAGAGGAGTCAAAGTAACTTGGAGATGATGCTTGTGTCCATTTATGGAGGTGATGACGACTGAAGCAAAAGAAGGATCACACATTCATATTTGGCATTATGAAGCAGGAGACACCATTAGGAACTATGGGGAAGTCAGGGTGGCAGCTAGAGGTTTAATTTTGGGGATCAAGGGTAAAGTTGGAGCTAAAGCTATACATTTTGGAATTATCAGCATATGGTGAGTATTTAAGTCAATGATGCAAGGATAAGACTACCTACGGAGGGAAAACAGACTGGGAAAAAAGAAACAAAGGGGGAGAAGGGGTCTAAGACTAAGCCCCAGGGAATCACAACGTTTAGACTGAGTTCTGGGCTGGGAGTTAAAGAAGAACCACAAGATCATATGATATCATGAAGTATCCTAAGTATGAACTGAAGGCTTATCAGCTGTCAACATAGTAGACTGGCTGTCAAAGGATGGCTTTGCTGTATAATTGTTTTATTTTTAATCTAGTATCTCAAATAAATAAATTTAAATAAATTGCTCTGTAAATTTTAAATTACCACACTCATCTGCATTATCATTACTGCTCCTATAGTCTCTATTAGGTTAACCACAGTTGGTGGCTGTTCAAGGATTTACTCCAATAATGATTATGTTTCCTTTATTTAAAAATGCACATTTTTCCCACATTTTAACATCCCTGAAATCACAATGTATCATACAATTGACAGCATCTTAGAATTATAATTTTTTAAAAATTTAAATTTTAGATTCAGGAGGTACACGTGCTTGTTTGTTTCATGGATATTACATGCGTAATTGTGGGGGTTGGGCTTCCAATGTACCCATCACACTAACACTGACATTTATGATCAGAACTGATGCTATTTTTTCCTTCTTAGAGGAATACACAAAAAAGATACATCATATAATCTGTGACATCTTAGCTCTGATCAAATAAAATACGTATTTCTAAAGTCACAGCTCTGTTCTATTGTCTTTGGTTGATGTACAAGTAGAAGAGTTGGTCTCTGCACAGCTGCCCTCTGGGGCTAGTGTCTACTGGGATGATGAAGAGTCAAGGGTAGGAAGGAGGCAGCTCCAAGGAGTCACCGTATTTTGCCCAGGGCTTGCTATTGATTAGCTCTGGGTGTCATACACCTCCAGTGACTTTTGCCTTAGCAAGAAGACAGATACAGTTGGAAACTTACACAAGGGCTTGCTCTGGTTTCATTCTCCAGGCATTCTTTTCCCCTGGAGTCATACATCCCTGAAGAATAGAAGCCGTGTCTCTATTACCTTTTAATCCCCAGAATTGAGCACAATGCATAAATATAGCTGGTGCTCAATAACCATTTTATTTAAATTGAAACCCAACTCCCCAGTATTTGGAAAGACTTGTGGCCTACAACCTCAGAGGAAATGTACAACAGATTCCCTCCCTGGGCTGCGGTAGTTGAAGATCTCCGACTAACTACGGTCACATAAGGTATCATGTCTCAGTGCCCAGTACTAGATCCTGGTGTAGTCTCCATGGAAACATAGAGAGGAGCGCTTGTATCCTTGCAGAGAAACAACAAATGCATCCTTTATAATGATAACAAAATGCAGCATTTATAGAGAGGATAATCACCTGTGTTATGAAACAGGCAATTTAATAACTCTGTCTGATAAAAACGCAAAGACAACTGTGATGCTGTAATTTACTTCTGGGGGTGTCGGCATCTGAGTTCATGGGCAGTGGTGTGAGCAGCAAGAATGAATCTTCTTCATCTCCTTGTCAACCTGTTATATGCTCTCTTGCTGCTTACTATGCCGTTTTGTCTTTTTCTCCTCATTATATTCCCCAGCTCATACATCCTAACCTACTATTCCACTTATTTCTTCCTTTGCATCATGACCTGTAGTCTATATTCCTCACAAGAAGGTCCTCAAGGAATTACAAAGGACTTTTAGAAATAAAGACATAAAATATTTTTTACAGTTCCTGTGGCAGGCTTTTTGTGAAGATTGTGCTTTACACGTATTAAAAACACCTCTGAGAGTAGCCATGAAAGTAAATTTGAAAATGCATTTGAAATGTAAATAGTGTTTGCAGCGCTCAGGTGAGGCTGCTTCAGGTCACATGTAGCAAGAGCTCTGCTTAAGTCTTGAGTTATCTTTTCCTTCCAGTTTCCTGAATTATGTGACCTCTGAGAGGCATTCTGAGTCCTAAATGGGTAGTACTCGGCAGTGACTACAATTCCTAAACAATTCCTGTCCTCTCTTTCACTCCAGGATCTTCCAAGCCTGCAGCCCGTGGCCGCACTCTGGTGCCACTAGAAACTGTGGGCCATGAAGGAGAGATGCTGGCCTGGGTTCGTACTTGGCCACCCAAGAGAAGTAGGATGTAGTGCTATCTAACAATGTCTCTCCAACAAGGAGTTCTTGAGTTTCTTTTAATCGGGAACCCACTACATTGATTTGCATAATCTGATCTGGAGTTCAATAGATCAATGATTCAAGGTAAAGAAAGCTCCTGCAGCAGTTCCTAGCCCAGCCATTTCCAAGCCAGCTAAAACGCCTTGGAGCTCAGGTCAGCAAACTGGCTCTGAGCTAAGAATGGTTTTTACTTTTTCAAATGGTTGGGAAAAAATTTCAAAGAATACTATTTCATGATGACAGAAAATAATATAAAATTCAAATGTCAGTGTCTGTAAGTAAAGTCTGATTGGAACTCAGCTGCCTCACTCATTCGTTCATGGACTGTCTAGGGCTCCTTTTGTGCTGCGACAGCATGGTTGAGTAGCTGGGACAGAGACCCTACGGCCTGCAAAATCCAAAATACATAATATTATCTGGCTCTCTGCAGGAAAAGCCTGCAGACCCTTGCCTTAGATTGGCAGGCCTAGTCAAAGGCTGGCCTGTTTTGGGGACTTTCCAGCAATCTGGTTTCATGTAGGGTGCTGCTGTGAGACATGCTGATTGAATTCTGAAGGACAGGGTGAGACACAAGCAGGGAATAACATTCTGAGAAAAAAAGTTGGCTCTGTCAGACTACAGGGATGAGAAAAAAACAGCTCCTTGGTGGTGTAATTAGTAGTTTAAGTAGCTTTGTCTGCAATGATGCTAGAGTAATCTGTGGTCTTTCATCATGTTCAAGGAGAGTGCACAAAACCACTCAGCTCACTATAATTGCAAATAGCCCTTAATGAATATATATTTGCTTTGGCTCCTCTGCTCTATTTTACATCAATTCTTGTGATTTTTCAAGTCATAAAATGCCCCAGATGCCTTTCACTAAGGCATTTTCACCTGGATAAAAAGATGTAAACAGATTAGACCATTTCTAGGTGAGTTATCCAGGAAACAGGGGTAATACAAGTGGATTATCTATTTTCCGATCTGGAAAAGTAGGAGTGATATAGAAGAGAATCAATAGTTCTCTACAATGAAATCTTAGCCTTGGAGAAGTGTTTGGTGAGGAGGGTGAAGATGGGGGAAGTGGCGTTGCGAGAGATGCAGTTACTCACTGATGCCTTGCATGGTATCACATGATGTCACATGACACTGTATGATATCACAAATAGAAATGCGGACTCTGATGAGGTAGAACTGAGTGTCGGCTTCTCCATCGCCATGCAGCCCAAGGTAAACCACTGACTGCTGCCAAGCCTTGGTTTCCTTGTCTGTGAAGTGGTAGCACAAAGCCAGCACTGCTGTGACCTCCCAATGAGGTAGACGGAGCAAGGGTGCCTTCTATGCTGGCAGCTGGTGCTCACCTCGGCAGCACACACACTGCACTGGTGGATGGGAACTTCTATGACTGACGCCAAACAGCACACTGAAATTTGAACACAGTGTTTATGATCCTGAGGTTGAAATTTTAAAAAATTTCTCAATGGCAAGCATCAACCTCAGGACACTAAGTGGAGAAAGTGAGATGTTATTACCAAATCTCAAGCTTGACTAACATTAAGGTGCTTGACTTGAATCAGTGTTTCTAAAAGAAAATGAAAACTTCTCCTTCACTGTGACTCACAAATAACCAGTAAACAAGAATAATATGTTATAGAGGTGAAACCAGCTACTCATGGACTCAAATTTTCAGTTGTACTGAAGTGAACTGGGCAAAAAATCTTTTAAGAACTGCCTCCAGGAGTGTTGGCTATTTTGTAAATAGTCAAGGATGATGGTTTTCAGACTGTCTAGATAACCTTAACCTCACCATGAAATGCAAATTATTTGCTTTAAATGGCAAAAAGTAGAAAAGCTCTATTTTGAATGGTATTTTGTTTTTAAAATACTCTTACTCTTTAAAGTAAGAGTCAAGAAATAAAAGACATTTATTTAGGCTTAGAACACAATTTATCTGAGATTTTATGGTAATAACAATACTGAATCACTTTTTTTGTTTTTTTTTTTTTTTGGTGAACCACAAGCCCATAAGATCCTGGCTCTAATTCTGGCTTTACCATTCCTAGCTGTATGAGAATTGGAAAATTCCTTAATTTCTCTGAGGCTCTTCATTTTCTTCTATACAATGGGGATAAGTGTAATAATGGTATTAACAAAGTGGATGTAAACATGAAATAAGATAATAAGTGTAAAGCTCTTACCACAAATCAAGAGCATAAAAAGTTATCAGAAATGGTCATGTATCCTTGGTTATAAATACAGGTCATATATCAATTCTGGCATTTATTTAAGCAAAAAACCTTTAAATTCCACTCTTATTTTGGTGCCTGATTTTTTTTTTTTTTTTTTTTTTTGAGACAGAGTCTTGCTCTCTCACCCAGGCTGGAGTGCAGCAGCACAATCTCAGCTCACTGCACCTCCCGGGTTCAAGCAACTCTCCTGCCTCAACCTCCCGAGTAGCTGGGGTTACAGGTGTGCACCACCATGCCTGGCTAATTTTTTTGTATTTTTAATAGAGATGGGGTTTCACCACATTGCCCAGGCTAGTCTTGAACTCCTGAGCTCAGGCAATCCACGCACCTTGGCCTCCCAAAGTGCTGGGATTACAGGCATGAGCCGCTGTGCCCAGCCTAGGTGCCTGATTTTATTTTTAAAAATTAATTTTCAGGCATGGCAACAAATAAAGAAAAAACACACCCATTTCACGATGCTTATTGGTGACCCCCAGGAGAAGTGAATTGAGCTATTTGAGGGAAGGACAGGCACACACAAGCACATGCATGTGTGTGCAGGTGCACATGCCTCTAAACATAGTATAAATAGATTATGCCAACCAGCACAGCTCCAGATGAGAGTGTCTGATGCCACAGCGGCACATCATGAGCAGTCACCCTTCACTCAACTTCTAGCTTGAATAGAGGACAGAGATTTCAGGAGCATCGCCAGGTGATGGGTTTGGACCTGGCAGATGTGATTCTAAGTAGCTACTGCAGCTTCCGTGCCTATAGGACTAATACTGCAGAGATACAGTGTTTTATCTTTCAAAGCCAGTACATTCCAGGGAGGCTGTATCCTGGGGCTGCTAAAGACGCCTGCAAGACTGGCCTGGAAGAAATCCTGGGAGGGTCTGCTTCAGGCCGCTGAGCTAGGCTGGAAACACCTGGGACAGCTGCGCCTGTGACCCCTGAGCCACACTCGGGAGGAACCCCACACTCTGGCAACAAGGACTCGGAATGTCCTAGTTAGGCCTCCCTCCCTCCACCACAGCCTCGGAAGGTACTTCCCGCTTGGGCTCTTTCTTGACAAGCTGGAGTTTCAAGTCTTTTTTTTTTTTTTTTTTTAACACCAACCTAGACATCTCTAGACAGTACAAAAGTACTGGAAAATGGGGAAGCAAGTTTTAATAATAGGTACCTTTGGTTTATAATAGAACCACCCCCCCCCCTTTTTTTTTTAAGAAACAGGATTTAAAGAAAAAATGTTTTCAGTTCAGAGCCAGCCATTTTTTTTTTTTTTTTTTTTTTTTTTTGAGACGGAGTCTCACTCTGTCACCGAGGCTGGAGTGCAGTGGCACGATCTCAGCTCACTGCAAGCTCCACCTCCTGGGTTAACACCATTCTCCTGCCTCAGCACCCCCAGGAGCTGGGACTACAGGCGCCTGCCACCAGCCTGGCTACTTTTTTTTAATTTTTAGTAGAGACGAGGTTTCACCGTGTTAGCCAGGATGGTCTCGATCTCCTGACCTCATGATCTGCCCGCCTCAGCGTCCCAAAGTGCTGGGATTACAGGCATGAGCCACCGTGCCCTGGCCAGAGCCAGCCATTTTTAAGTGGGACAATTCCAGTACAATTGGCCTTGTTGCTGGGCAAAGACACTAGGATTCATTGTGCTGTTCTAAATAACCTTTTCGATCAAGAGATGGAAATGCACAACACATCGTAAAGGATGTGAAGGAACCTTTCCCCCTTTCTCCTTAATTAGAGCACTTGGTATTTGTGATGAATTAGGCTGACTCAGTAAACTACAGGACATAAATCTGCAGAACAGTTCTATTTTCCAATTGCTAGCTAGGTTAACACGCCTTAATAAACAAATAAATATCTCCATATGGACTATTATCCAAAGCAATTGTGAATCCTTGCAGTACGGGGCAGCGTGTGGTGGTGACATCCTGTGAATGGCCGAGTTCTGAGGCCATCCTCGAGCGTCCATTTGAGTAGTGGCCTAAATGAGGGGTGCCCTTCACGGATGGGATAAGGTAACGCTTTGATTAATGCAATGAGCATGCTGCTGAATGTTACAGTGAGTATTAAAATGGCATGTGCTAATTTAAAATCTTAGTTGTCATTAGATTAGAGTGCAAAGGAGAGCCACCTTTTGAGAAGACTTACTTCATCTCAGGGGGCAGAAACAAGCCTGTCTCTGTTTGCCACTGCAGGTGTCTGGCCAACAATGCTTGGGCTCTGAAAACATCCTGAAATACATATATATATATATATATATTTTTTTTCTTTTCCTAAAACAACATGGAAAGGTACTAAGCAGCTTACTTGTGGAAATGTATAAAACTAAATCAAAGACTTTAATACAACTGCAAAAAGTCACAAAGTGGAAAAAGAGCAGAATTGAAAAGCAATGTGATTCATGTCTGGTAATAGGTTTTTGAGTTTTTAAAAATTTTTAAATGTTTTATTTTTTGAGACAGAGTATTGCTCTGTTACCCAGGCTGGAGTGCAGTGGCACAGTCTCTGCTCACTGCAACCTCTACCACCTGGGCTCAAGTGATTCTCCTGCCTCAGCCTCCCCAGTAGCTGCAATTACAGGCACCTGCCACCACGCCCAATGAATTTTTGTATTTTGAGTAGAGACAGGGTTTTTGCCATGTTGGCCAGGCTGATCTTGAACTCCTGACCTCAACTGACCTGCCCACCTGTGCCTCCCAAAGTGCTGGGATTACAGCCCTGAGCGACTGCACCCAGACTTGTTAATAGGTTTTTAAAGATGGGTATGCTTTTGTGGCCAAAATGCTTTAAAGACGTATTTTTGTCAGCAACTAAATATTACTTGGAATTTCTTCTCATGATCTCTAGAAAATACTTGATAAGGAAAAATAACTTGAGTTATCATTTTTACCTTTTTCCAATTGCAACTCTTTTTAAAGAGTCCAAGTAAATCTTTTTTTTCCCTCCTGATTGTCTTTGGAAGTATTGATCCAGAAATACTTCATTTCAATGGTTATAAGTAACAATAAATGTAAAATAGCATCTGATTTCCTACAATGCTCATTTCTGTATTTATTTGAAAATGAGACCTGCAGGGAGCCATTATCCACACTGCGCTTTGACGCCAGGTGGCTTCGCTCCTGGTTCTGACGGGCAGCTCGAGTGGCGCTGGAGCTTTTGCTGGCCACACACTCACTGGAGGACCCTGTGTCAGACGGTGCATGGCCGATGACACAGCTGTGGTCAGGACCTGCCGCTGCCCTTTGGAGCTCACAGTCCCAAGGGGTAGGCAGATATGTGTGGCCAGATAATGTACTAAGTCACACTGTGTTCACCTGAAGTTCTCGTTCTTCATGCCAAAGGGCATAGAGCCCTTTGTACCTGTGCAGAGGGCGTCTGCAATGCCAAGAGCAAAGGGCTCCTGCAGATAGACCAGGGACCGCCTCCTGGGTTCAGTGAAAGCCGCAGTTCCCCAAGTCTCCTGGACTCCTGAGAGGAAAGAGAGAGCCAGGGACAAGTGGCTGTGAGGGGAAGAGAGAGGACAGGGTAAAGACGGCAGATACCGAAAGAGGAGGAAAGGACCAGCACTCTGCACGTACTGGGCTCAGCTCCCTAGAAGCCCCCATGGGAGGTGGCCAGGTGTCCACAGGGAGGGCTGCCCAATGGACCCCACGAGGCAGCTCCACTGGGCATGGCAGCAGTGGAGCAACCACTTGGGAACACACAGGTGTGGAAAAGGGCAACATCCAGAGATTTTTCAGATTCCATAGAGGCCTCCCTGAGGCTTGGGTGATGCCGGGGAGGAAAAGAGAGCTGGGAATGCTGAGATGGAATTTGCTGGTCAGCCAAGAGTCAGATTTAATTTGATTTTAAGAAACTAAAGAAGTATGGCATTTCTTGCACATTTAAGTTTGTGGTTTAAATTTTGAACTCACCAAAACATGTACAGAAATGGTTAGGGTGCATTGTGAGGACTGAGGAACAAGACTACCCTGGGCAGAGGCAGGAGTGAGATCGGAGCGGGGAAAGGCCTCCTGTGGAGGGGCTGCGGGGAGCAGGCTCTTGAGGGTAGAGTGCAAGGGGGTTGGGTGGAGAAAGATGGGGGGGCATTCTTAGGCACTGCGTTCAGGAGAAGGGCCCTGGAGGTGAAACAAACAGCTTCTCTTTTGTCTTCTGTGGTTTCTCAGCCTTTCATTCGGAAACACTTGGCAACATGGGAGGGAGCAGAGGGCCGCTCTGCAAGACGGGAGGCCTGGTGGGAAGCCAGGCGAGAGGAGCAGAACATGGCCACAGCATGAAGAACCATCCCTGCACCACACAGTAGAGGGTGAGCAGATGCCTGGATGCACCCCAATCCCCCAGCAGCCCTGAGCTGCTTTGAGCCTCAGTTACCTCGGTGGCCCAATGGAGACTGCACTGTCTCCCGGCAAGGCTGCTGGGCAGCTCACGGAAAGGACAACTGTAAGATACAGGTGTTTTCTGCCTGGCGGTGGTGAGGGCTCCTCACATTTTTCTTTTATCCTAAAAGCAACAAGGAGCAGCAGCAGTTTTTAGGGAGGAGCATGCATGGCACGACCTACGTGCCCTTTACTCATCTGGCGAGGGCCCAAGCTGAGTGGAATCTGACATCGTGGTAGAGCAGGTCCTTTGGGCCTATGAGGAGGCAGAAGGGAAGGAAGAAGGATGGCTTCCCGGGTGTTGACTCAGCAATAAAGCTTTCACCTGCAGAGAAGGGTAGGGATGCTGAGAGCAGCCCACTGATTGCAACTCAGTCTCTCTTGTTCCAGTTTCCCAGACACGTCTGGGTCCTGGGAAAAGAGGACTGGAGTGTCAAAATGGGGAAGAATCATTTCATTCTAATCTGCACTCGATCTTAGCCAAAAGTCTGAGAAGCAATTTCCATTCTAATTGTAAAACAAGTGGCAAGAGCTAGGCATCTCTGGGACTCCTTTAACAGAAGGTGAACAAAGGGGAAGAACATTGCCTCTTTCTCTCAATCCCTTTCCTCTCCCCTCAGCTCAGAGCTCCAGGTGGCTCCAGCAGCTCTGACATCACCTGCACCCATAGTGCTTGACAGGGCAGCACCTGAACGCTTGTAAGTCAGACCTGACAGGAGCACCTGTGCTGCTTGGCAGGGTGGTGTGGGGCGAACTGGAGTGAATCTGTCCTTGGGTACATGGAAAACATACTCTAAGGACTCCTGAAATTGAAGAAGGGGAACATTGAAATTGATGACTTACTGCTGTGACCATGGCCATATTGATAGCTGTAGGCAGGCTGCTGGGGTGTGGTGAGACGGGCATTATAAGACAGGGATAGCAGTGACACAGAAGGATTGATGTGGACAAAGAGCCACAGCAAAAACACCAGCGAGAAGACAGCTGCCGTGATTTAAATGAGAGAATATAGGGCTCTGAAATTTAAAAACTGACAAAGGTGACACAAATTCTTCACTTAAATTTCATATCCCTGAATTATCGGCATAAAACAAAGGGTAAAAGGGAGAAGGTGGATTTTAATCTTAGCATGGAAACATCCATAGTTAAATGTAAAGATGTGAATATATTCTAAGTATTTTAAAAAGATATATTCAAAATAATTAAAGTGTTTCTCATTTTAAAGAAATAAGATGTCAGATGAAAGATGTTGGACAGTTATTCTTGAAAGTGGTCTAAGAGTGTTTACAAATCATGTCTGCTTGGAGAAAACATTTTTCAAAAAAATTTATTTAAAAAAATTTTTCATTTTAAGGCTGTTAAAAAAATTTATTTATTATTACAACTGTTTTTTGTAGAGATGAGGTCTTACCATGTTGCCCAGGCTGGTCTCAAGCAATCCTCCCACCTTGGCCTCTCAAAGTGCTGGGATTACACGTGTGAGTTACCCACCGTGCCCAGTCTCAAAAAAATATTTAATAAGAGGAAAATCCATGTATTGGCTCCTATCAATCATTGCCCACTATTCAGCCTTTCTCCCCAATTGACTAAGAAATTTATGTTACATGATAGAAGTGAAGAAAAATTAAGTATATTCACGTTATATCTAAAGCTTTGTATAATATCTAACTATTCCAACACCAATAAAATCTGTTATCACCTATTAGAGGGAAAAAATGTCCACTATTTAGAAAATGTATAGAGAAATGACCTGGAAATAATGACCATTCTAAAGACACATGTAAATATCTATAGCTTTAAAGCATATTTTAAAATGAGATAATTTAACAAATAAGAGTTGCAATGATAAAACAACAATTATTTCACTAAAGTCTACATTTTAGGTCATAGAAAGTGCTTTTTTAAAAGGAAAAAAAAAAACCATTCCTGTGCAGCATTTTACAGATTTCAAAGCATCATTAAACAACTGAGAAGTGAATTTCTTTTCAGAACAGGAGAGGCCATGCACCACTTACACCACATCTCCATCTATTTCATCAGCAGTTGTGTTAAAATTCCTAGATGAGGGATCAGAAAGCTTTGGAACTTGAAATCAGTTTGTTCTCAAGACTGGTGGTTAACATGATATCATTGACTATTGGAAACAACTGAAAAACTCTTTTTTTTCCTATTAGAACATCGAATACTTCTATTCTATAGAATATTTCTATTCTATGTTCTAATGTAAAAATATTCATTTTTTAAATTTTTTAATTCTTTTAAGGCTTTAAATTTTGACAGGTTTGCCAGTACTCTTGCTCGGCAGTTTTTTCTACTTCACCTGTTAGTCTGCCCTCCTCCCTGTCTGGAATGATCTGCATAGAAAGGATTGTGCAAATTCTCATCGGCCACAAACGTTCTGCTCACATGTACCAGATGGCCCTAGTGCCTTGCAAGAAACTTGAGACCCATCGCATGATTTCTCCAGAATCAGATCCAACAGGATGCACCGCTCCTGCTGAACAACTAAGAAACGTTATTTTCAACCTCAGCTTGAAAACTTGATAGATAGTGTTTTCTTATTAGTAATGACCCATTGGCTAAGCCCTTTTCAGACATCTAACAGGTCATGAGTATGTGATTATCATGCTCAAATTTACACATATGAGGGGCCCTAGTATGGTTTCTCTCTTTCTATATAGTGCAAAAACCTAATGATTAAATATTGATTTAAAAGAGTGTTTGGAGCTCAGGCAGTAATTGTGCAGCCCGGTTCCTAACAGGCCACAGCCAAGTATGAGCCTGAGGCTCAGGGGCTGGGGACCCCTGATGTATACCACTGGCGAGGGACACTAATAATGGGAAAGACTACATATCTATGATGGATATGAGGGCAAAGGGTATATGGGGTATCTCTGTACCTTCCTCTCAATTTTGCTGTGAACCCAAAACTGCTGTAACAAATTAAGGTCTTAAAATACATATATTACTTCTCTTTATCACTGAGGTTTCTGATACCCCCTTAAATTTTGTACCCCAGGCCAATGCCTCAGCAACCTCACCCTAGTCCCAGGCCTGTGGCTCATCATGTGTTTCCAAATCATCGATGGGTTTTGCTTCTAGTGACTTACGTAAATATAAGCATTATTTTACAATGTTTTTAAATTTAATGACAAAAATACTGCACACTCATAAAAAGTAAAAAGTAGAAAACAGCAAAAAAAAAAAAAAAAAAGAGTGGGTACCTTGTTGACTTGTCATGATTTTGTAGAAAATAGTAAATCTGAGAGCATAAGAAGTTTGAGATCAGCTTTGAAGTTCCTGAGTTCAGGTCATTAGCATTTAATTATCAATGCCACCTTTCAGCCATGGTTCTCAATTTTTATAAGTGGATGCCTAGAGCACTTGGTGGGATTTCAGCAATACTTTCATAGCTCTCCAGGTAATGTCAATGGCTAGGGTAAAGGGTGTGGGTGGCATGATACAAAACGTCTGACTTTCTTTCCCCTCATTCTTCCCGTATGTTTACATCCTACTTATCTACATAGATCAACCAGTAAACCCTTTGCGTAGGAATTACATACACACTATAATGCTTTTATAAATCTTCACACTTTGTTGACACTGAGTAAATATTAAAAACCATAAATCACAGAAAAAATATTATTAAGTTTTCTTATTATGGGTCCAATCTACCCAGTGGCTTACCATGATCTACGGAATAAATTTCATACTCCTTAGATTTGAATTAAACGTCCCCAGAGTCTGTTGCCAAGATTTTCCAGCTTCTTTCAAACTACTTCCTATCCACACACAGGGCTCCAGTGAGTTAGGAATTATATTCTCCGAGAGGACCCTGGAATGTCTGCCTTCGTATCTTTGCTAGTTTTGTTCCTTTGACTTCAAACACGCTTAGCCCAGACTCCCTATTCAAAGCAAACCACAGCCATCTCCTTAGGAAACTTTCTCCTTTCCCCACAAGGGCGTGCCTCCATGGCCCCACACTGCACACATCCCTACAGTACCAGGAACCACGCCTGACCTTGGAGCTGGAGTTGTTTGTTACTGGCTGGTTTCCTCTAGGACAAAGTAAACTCACTGAAGACAGAGAAGGTTTCTTATAGCTTCTTCCTTGCTGTGCACTTTATAGAGAATGAAAAAGTGTTCCATTGAATGGAATTGAATCAAGAAGTCATGTTTGGGTAGTAGAAATGGAATGGACAACCCTCTTTTTTAAAGAATACAACACTGGCCAGTCACGGTGGCTCATGCCTGTAATCCCAGCACTTTGGGAGGCCAAGGCGGGCAGACTGCCTGAGGTCAGGAGTTCGAGACTAGTCTGGCCAACATGGTGAAACTCTGTCTGTACTAAAAATACAAAAAAATTGGCCGGGCTTGGTGGCATGTGCCTGTAATCCCAGCTACTCGGGAGGCTGAGACAGGGGAATTGCTTGAACCAGGGAGGTGGAGGTTGCAGTGCGCCGAGATCGCACCACTGCATTCCAGCCTGGGAGACAGAGCGAGACTCTATCTCAAAAAAAAAAAAAAATACAACATTAACAAAATAAGATATATCTTTTTTTTTTAATTAAAAAAAAATTTATGTTTTGAGATAGAGTCTCTGTCACCCAGGCTGGAGTGCAGTGGCACCATCTCGGCTCACTGCAACCTCTGCCTCCTGGGTTCAAGCAATTTTTCTGCCTCAGCTTCCGGAGTAGCTGGGACTGCAGGTGCGAACCACCACGCCCGGCTAATTTTTGTATTTTTAATAGAGACGGGGTGTCACCATATTGGCCAGGCTGGTCTCGAACTGCTAGACCTGATGATCCGCCTGCCTCAGCCTCTCAAAGTGCTGGGATTACAGGTTTGAGCCACCGCGCCTGGCCAAGATATATCTATTAAAAATATATTAAACATGTTTTCCTGTCTTTAGAGTCATACACTGTTGTGTCTGTCCTTTCAAATGGAAACCTTGACACAGCTGCAGTACACTCTGCTTTAATTACTTACTTAATTTGAAGAATGTTAAAGGTAAAATTGTAATAAGAAATTGTTTCCCAACATACTTTCCTTAGGTTCCCTGCTACCTCTTTAGTTTCGTTTTTTTCTTTTCATTCCATATCTCCAATCCACACAGAATGAATTTTATTTCCTTCCCTCGTCAGTCTTTCAACTTCCCCCGCAATTCTCAACCCTGCAATTCAACACTCTGCTCCCAAACCAGCCTTCTTGTCACTTCCAACTCATCTTCTTATTTAAGCTGCATTGCTTTTCTGTGAATTAGACTGGATCTTAAGTGAAGGAGACACAAACCAACTGCAAACGATGAATAAATACCATCAGTGGGGACTTAGTGAATGGCTAGGTCATTATCACCCCCAGTGCCAGGACCATCATGGGAAAGTCGTCCTTTTGGCTGTTCTGGAAGAAGTGGCAGCATAGTGACTTTCTCCTTTCCCTGTGGATAGCATGCAACAGGACCAAAGGGAGTATTCTGGGCTCCCAAAACATGGGGAAGAGCCTATGCTCTCATGTTTGGACATTCCTAGCAACGGGTTCCATTAAAAAGCTGTCCTAAACTCTAGGCTTATCAAGACTTTTACATAAAAAGACTATTGCATTTTTAAAACATAAATTTCATTCCTTTATGAACTTCAAATTTGCTGCTACTAAAAACATGATTGCTCTTGTTTCCATGGGACTTTTCTTCTAGTGAGTCTTTGTGGAATGCCTGTGATGGCCAGGTACTAGTATAGCGGCGCAAATACAACAGCAACTAGTCAGACACACCTACACTCAAGGAATTTACATTTGTGTTAGTGAAACAGGCAGTAAAGAAGGGAATGACAAGCCCACCTTTTTGCTGTTGTTCACCACTCAGTGAAGGTCCATGGGCTGAGGTGGGCTGTGGGTCACCTTGTCTGGTGCACCTTGTTCTGAAGCAAGGGCATCCCAACAGACAACAGCTGCCCTTGTGTGGCCCAAGGCTCAATACTGTCCTTGACGTGGACATGGAAGGAAACACAGAAATTTCAACCTCTGCTTCCGAGAAATGATTGCCAATTCATTCAGAGGTTAGTCTGCAGAGCTGACTGAGATCACCAAGGGAAACTGGAAGCTTATTGCCTTCCAACTTTATTTCTTTGAGTGCAAAGCCTATGAAGATAATCTGTTCTCAGTCAAAGAGAAATTTAATATAGCACTCCCTGATTTCTTCTATTTAATTCATAGTCTCCTGGCAATCCCTAAAGTACATTCACTGTGTGTTCAAGTTTTGCCTTGTTGTTTGCTTGCATCAAAGAGAGAATTAAATTGTTCAGACACACACACACACACACACACACACACACACACACAAACACACACACAAAGTGAACCCAGATCCCGGTTCCCTCAAGGCTGGCCTAAAAGTTATTGTTTTCATATCAGGTTTAATCAACAGCTTCTGTGATATTCCATAGGCCACCTCGTTCTATTGCTAAGACTTTTATTTTCTAATGATTAACCTTAACACACACAATTTTGCCTTAGCTTAGCCATTTTAGTTATATAATCATTCTGAAGGAAAAGGTCAAATTTATGAATTTCTAGGCTGTTCAGCACCCTGTAGGGACTGTCAAAACCTTTTGAAATAAAAGTGATTATTTTCCATGCCAAGAAATCGCTGGGTCATTGGGAACAGTGGGCGCATCTTGTTTCCCATGCCAGCATGCCCTGAGTGTCCCTGGCCAATGCATTTCTAGGGGTTTCCATGCTAGATGTCCTCTTTAGACATAAACAGTTTTCATGCCCAGCTTAATCATTTATCCGAGGGTTCTTTAAAATGTGAAAGTCATTCTATAAAGAAAAATTTTTTTTTTTTGAGACAAGAGTTTTGCTGTTTTTGCCCAGGCTGGAGTGCAGTGGCGCGATCTTGGCTCACTGCAACCTCTGCCTCCCAGGTTCAAGTGATTCTCCTACCTCAACCGCCCAAGTAGCTGGGATTACATGCAGGTGCCACCACACCCGGCTAATTTTGTATTTTTAGTAGAGATGGGATTTCACCATGTTGGCCAGGCTGGTGTCGAGCTCCTGACCTCAAGGGATATGCCCGCCTCGGCCTCCCAAAGTGCTGGGATTACAGACATGACACACCGCAGCTGGCCAGAATTTTTAAATTTAATTTAGAATTAAATGATTAAGAAAAATAAATTTTGCAGCTGAAGATGGAAATTCCATGCTCCAACTTCCCCATGCCACCAGTGATTACACTGTAAGGTGGATCCTAAAACATGAGGTCATTATAGGGAGACACCACTCTGTGCCTCGGTGTGAGTCCGCCACTCTCTCTACCAGACTTTTTACTGTCTTGTCTTTGCCTTTCCATTCAGTCAGGGCTGTCCTGGCAATGGCAGGCACTGCTGCGCACCCTCCTTACCCTCTGGCCATTGAGAGTTTGGTGTGTAAAGGACAGCAGGGATTTACAATCCCACAGACACAGAGTTTGAATTGGAACTTTCCTCTAATGTCAGCAGGCTGAGCTCCATTATGGACACATCCCAGAGTCCTTACAAGAGGAAGAATCTGGAAGATGCTGGAATGGCTTGGACTTAAAGAGCCTTCTAACCTGACTCACTGTTAACTTCCTGTGATGGTTAATTTTATACATCCACTTGACAAAATCATGGGATGCCCAGATATCTGGCTAAACATTATTTCTGGGTGTGTCCGTGAGGGTGTTTCTGGAAGAGATTAGCATTTGAGTTGAGAAAAGCAGATGGCCTCCCTAGAATGGATGGGCATCATCCCATCACTAAGGGCCTGAATAGAACAAAAAGGCAGAGGAACTCTGAATTTTCCCTCCGCCTGACCTCTTGAGCTGGGACATCAATCCTCTCCTGCCCTCAGCACTCCTAGTTCTTAGGCCTCAGACTCTGACTGGAATGCACACCATTGGCTCTCCAGCTCCCAGGCCTTCAAACGACATCACCAGCTTTCGTATGACTCCAGCTTGCAGATGGCAGATTGTGGGACTTTTCAGCCTCCATAAACGCAAGAACCAATTTCTCATAATAAATTTCTATTTATCTATCTATCTGTGTATCAATCGATTGAACAATCCATCCATCCATCCATCCATCCAACCATCCATCCATCCATCCGTCCTCCTTTCCTTTCCATCCATCCATCCATCCATCCATCCATCCATCCATCCATCCATCCACCCACCCCTATCCTATTCCTATCTATCCATCTATCCACCTATTCCTCAATCCATCTATCTTTCCTATTGGTTCTGTTTCTCCAGAGAGCCTTAACATACTGCTTTAGAAACCTCCATCTCTTCCACATACTGCAGTCTACCAGTTGGATCTTTTGTAGGCTTCAACCCTAACCTCTCACTTCCTGAGTTCAGTGCCTGGAAAAACAGCCTCTTGGGTCTAATCTTTTCTTCCGAAGGAAGGCCCCTGCAGGCAGCTCTCACCCGGGTTTGCCAGGCTTCATGGCAGGTTCAGTTCTACTTTTACTATATCTCTAACCCGTAAGTTCTGCTTTCCAAGACTTTTTCTAAAATTGGGGATCAAGAAGTGCTGGGGATGAAAGCCTAACAAATATCTAGGAAGGAGAATCTACTTAACATGGGGAATAGGACTTTCTGCATCTCTGTTTTTGAATAGAGGTTATCTGGAGCCTGTCTAGGTTATCTGCTCATGCTGAAAAAGGCTTCTCTAACACATGTATTTTCTCCACAAGGCACATCATAGCCTTCTTGCACTTAGGAATACTAGACAGCACTATGCTTGGGGGGCATTTTAAACAGCAAGATCACCAACAAAAAGCACAAAAATGTAAAAACCACAGCACTAAATAGGCCATGAAAAGGACATCCTTGTTCATAGCATGAGAGCTGAAACAAGAAGGCAGAGCATTGCTCTTTCATCCTCAGCAGACAGCAAGAGTGTTGGGTGAGTCAAACTTTGTTGCTCTGCAAATGTCCAGGAAGACCTTAAAGGCGTCTGGAATACTGATTTTGGGGTTACAAATAAGACTTAGCGAGTGGGCAAACTGCAAAGACAGAATCTGTGATGACACTGTCATCACACACTTTGAATACAATGTTTTCTGAGTTTGCCGATTTGTGGACTATCCTGAATTTGTGCTCAATTTTTCTCTCTCTCCAACTGCTTATGTTTTGCCTATGTCTCCATGTCAGCAGATTACACTCTATAAGGGAAAACGGAAATAAAGATGCAGGCGAAACTTGAATATCGGTGTGGGTTTTGCATGGCAAACACTGACACCAAATTTGCCTCTACTCTGAATGCTCAAGTTGTGGGAGCGCTACTTTAAGATGGAAATATGTGCTCTAAGGGAAATAATAACCAGAATAACTTTAGTTTTAAAATTAAATACCAAGAGGAAAAAAAATGGTAAAAATCCAACTCCCTCTTACTAAGTTTTTAAAGAAACACTCAAAAAAGTAAAATTAAACCCCCAGAGTATAATTCCCATTCTAATGACCACTGAGCACGTCATTGCTTTTGGTTGATAAAATAAGCACATGTTCTTCTCTTTACCTCGAAAACTTGAATGATTTCAAAGACAACAAGTAGGCAGTAATTTAAAGTCTTTTTTTGTGAGCTTGCCATTCTGCTCTTCGTGGGGATCTTTGTGAAGGGAAACTGTAAATACAGTTTTAGAAGTAAAAGCTTTCATCTTAATGACTATAGGATTAGAAAAAGATGAGACGCTACTATAGGAAAAGTGGGTGGGCTGGGCATGGTGGCTTACGCCTGCAATCCCAGCACTGGGAGGCTGAGGGGGGCGGATCATTTGAGGTCGAGAATTTGAGACCAGCCTGGCCAACATGGTGAAACTGTGTCTGCTATAAAAACAAACAAAACAAACAAACAAACAAACAAAACCAACCACCCCCCCCCCACACAAAAATTAGCTGGCATGGTAGCGCACACCTGTAATCCCAGCTACTTGGGAGGCTGAGGCATGAGGATTGCTTGAACCTGAGAGGCTGAGGTTGCAGTGAGCAGAGATCATACCACTGCACTCTAGCCTGGGCAACAGAGTGAGACTCCGGCTCAAAAAAAAAAAAAAAAAAAAGAAAAAAGTGGATGGATATTACCACATATTTTAAAATAAAATTTAGCAATCCTGGTAATTTTGGGTTCTTGATTTTAAACATAATATATTTCTGATTATAAAAATATTTTTCTGATCATAAAAATAGATGTCTTTAGAATTAAAAAAACACATAAACATAAAAAGAAGATAATTTAAAGAGCTTATAAAACATAGAAGAAAAACTAGCCCTAAATATTTCTGAAAACCAATATAATGTCATTTTAAATGGCACACAGAGCAATACCAACATAGATCTCTTTGTTCGAAAGATAGATTTTTTTTTGTCTTTTAATTTATCTACAAATAAATTATGGCATATTTTTTTCCCTCCATTCTTTACAGGAGTATGGGTGTTTTATCTTATCAGATTTCCTTCATGGGGAAAATGTATGTGACTTAGTCACCCAGCCAGGTGATGGTTGACTACAGGTGGACCAAGTAATGAAAGTTGGCAAGTTTGGGCACTTTTTTTATATTCAATTCTCAGGAAAGAGATACCCAAAATTATGTGTCTCTGCTAAACAATACATACAATTATGACCAGCAATAGGAATTGTGGAGGCCATAGCTCGGGGGTTCAAAATGATCCTGAAATAAAGTATTAGAAACCCTCTCATTTCTTTCTAATATTGGAAAAGTCACATGTCTTTTAAAATGAACAACCACATTATCATGAGCAATTCTAATTTTCCCCAATGTAATCATCACGAAACCATTTGTAATTGACAGGTTTTCTACCCCAGATGTAAATTTTTGGAAATACTAATATACAATTACTTTTCATAATTGGTGCACAGCTACTAAATGATGTATGGCCAATTCCCAAAGTTTCAAATGGATAAATATTAGTCTAATGTGCTCAATCAATGCAGAGAAATAGCTCTAAGCCCTTTTCCTGCAAGGGAAAATATTTACCGTATATCACAGATAGATTGGCCACAGGCACTAAGCAGTGATGGAGAAGCCTAGAAATCCTTGTAAATGTCCTTGTACTTCAGTGAAGGACATCCTCAAAAGACAGAAAGGAAAAAGAAAAGAAAACTCTGAATGGTGTTACCTCAAGTATTCTCTAAAACACAGCACTTAGAATCAGACCTGCATCAGCAAGTTGCTGCGTGACACACGAAAGCTCCTTTGCGTTGAACAACAACACAACAAAGGTTACAGAGAACTTTTGATATCCTTCATTTACCAGATTATTTCTTCCATCCATAGTTTACAGCACTGAATTAGAGATTGTTAATAGTAATAATAATAAGAAAAACAGATTTTGACCATGGACTATGATGTAACCCATCATAGTGGATCAACTGTATACTGAGTCTGACTAGAAAAAAATCAAAACAGTAAAATACCAATCAGATGCACTTCACACAATGTTGTCCTTTTCAATTTTGAATTGTGGTACAATATACATAACGTAAATAACCTTTGGGTTTTTTTTAAGCAATTAGGCACACAGTGTGCGATTTATAACTGCTATGAAATAACCCTACCCCTCTTTATTTGGGCAAAGGTCACTATGGATTTTTTTTTAAATTTTTAACTGTAGAAAAGGATGGAATTTCCCACCTTTCCTTAAATAAGAAATTCCAGACAATCACATCATGTCCATTACATCCTAGTACTCGGTTTTGACTAAGAACTGGATGCACATCTGTCTAACTGTCCAAATCCCTTTTTGGATTCTCAAATAGTGAATCTTCTTGGAATCAGTGGTTAAAGTTCCCACTTTTTCACGTGGACCGTATGGGTGACAGACTCCCTGTTTGCTAACATGAGGATGACAGTTGCAGATTTCAATGCAAACTAAGGAAGAATTCTCAGCTGAGTTGTGCTGCGTAGAAAACAGAATTGGCAGCTTTGTGAAGTGGGGGCTCCCAGTACTTAGAAGTCCTGAACTGTGGCTTGACGCTCACTGGGGGATCAGAATCTCCTGGTGGGCATTCACTAAACTCAGATGCCCAGACCTCATCATTAATTGTCCTCGGTGGGACCCAGGCATCGGCATTTCTTAAAAACCTCCCCAGGCGATTCCAATCTACATTGAAGCCTGCCAATCCCTGTGTAGTCACAGGCTAGAGGCTCCCAGGTCAACCCAGGTGGCCTCTGACATCCCTACCAGCCCCAGGACTGTGGACTAGGACACGGTTTTGCCTAATGACTGATTATATCCTGCCTTGGTTAAGGGCAATAGGATTGAGAAGATTAGCACTGCCCCCAACTGGCTACAAAAGGAATGGAAAAGCTCAAAGGAAGAACCATGGAGGTAGAATATACCGGGAGCCAAGAAAATTGTTTTCAACTACCTGAAATGAGAGAGGTTCCTCTGTAATGATGAACAAATGACAGAGAAAACAGTTTTGATCTAATAATGTCCAGTCCAGGGGTAAATGGGGTTCTTCCGCTCCTAACACTTTTGTTGCTCTTTGCCCACTTCTTGGTGTACTAGTAACCACCCTATTGGGCACTCAATGTCTTCCCAAATCCACATGTGTTCTCAGCAAAGGCCTGATCTCAGTTATTTACACCAGCAAAGTGAATGCAAGTTTACCTGGTAACCTCACTCAAAAGTGTTGCATTTTGAGCCTTAACTCCACAAAATGAAGAGTCTGAACCATTTTGAAAGGAACCTAAAGACAACTGAGAAGGCAAGGACATCTTTGTAGAGCAGAAGTCTTTTCCTGTAAGTCTGAGATCTTTCCATAGAAGTGGCTGCTAGAGGGAAAGATGAGAGACAGGGTGAGGACTAATGGGGACAAAACCCTGGAAGAGAAAGTTGGAAATGGTACAGTCAATCATGAGAGCACAGGACATTTACAGAGAAAAGAGTGAGGAGGTGTTTTTCAATTCCATAAAATAGAAAATAGAAAGAGTGAGCTTAGATTATAGCGTGATCAATTTTAAGCAAATAGACGATGAGAAATACTTTTCTGATTACATAGTGGACTGGGTGGCGGACAGAGGCTGAAGAAGTGTTTAAAAACAGGCCATGCATTCTCATATCTGCATAGAACATCCAAGCATTACATATGTCTCTCATTATTCCAAAGCATTACATACATCTCTCCTTAGAAGAGCGATGAAGCTATAGGACACAAGACCCAGTCCAGGATACAGCATGAAAGAGAAGATATTAAATAGCTAGCAGAGAGTCAGATGACAATCAGTAGATAAAAAGGGCTTGGCAATGGTAAGCATTATAGAATTTTGGAAAACCATTTTTTCCCCATAGTTAAGAGACCCCATTCTTCAAGGCCTTGATCCTGAATAAATGTCCTTTCAGGGTTGACACCCTATTTTTATGACTTAAAATATTTGGACGGGATATTTGGAAGTTTCTAAACTCTGCTGAACTAAAATCTGCTGAACAAATAAAGGGAAGAACTCTGTTTTGTACCATGTAATTTACTTAAATGCCCCACTACAGTGTAAAAGTAGACTAGACCATTCACTTCATGCCCTCAGGTTTTCAACATTCCATATGTCCAGTTGAGGAACGTACCTAAATCTAAGGATATTCCTAAATTCTTCTGCAAAGTTTCAAGGCTATTGGTAATAACATATATTTCGTGGTCAACTTGGAGGCTAACGTTGGTCTTTCTATTTCTGTAACAGCTTGCACAGTATCATGCAGGCATACATGTGAGTCTAGATGTAGATCTAGACATATATAACCCAATCAGTGCATTTCAAGTATCTAATTCTACCCTCTTACAAAGTTTTATTTATTGTTAAGATTATTTCAGAAGCACCATAGATAGGAATATGTATGTTAAATTTAGCTAATTGATGCTATTCACACAAATGCACTACTACTTTGTGATTTTATTGTAAAAAATGATATTTGCATGCTCAGTCAGCCTCAGTACTAAGCATCCAACTTCCCGATTTGCTGATTTTTTGTAGGTAGAACTGTGCATGACTCAGAAACTAAAGAGAACATGTAAGCCCTACGTTCTTTCATTGAAATGGTGATTGCCTGGATCACATGCACAGAGCCAGTATCCATTGCACATAATGTAGCTTCCCTGTTCTCAATGTTCCCTGGATCTGGCAGCACCTCAGGGTCATTTAAACTACACAAACTTTTCAAGGATCCTGCACTTTCTGTCTGTGTGGCTCCGTGTGAAGTAGCCTGTTAGTTCCTTAGCAGTAAAGTATGAGTGGATCATAATATAGTATCTGAAATAAGGAAACTATAAGTGATTCTCCACTTGGGATGACATCTTTCTTGAAACTCATCCTCTGGTAATGTGGAATTTGAAGAGCTGATATTTGTAATCTCTAACTTTTAGGAGAGAAGGAAAGACAATGATATCATGGAATGCACACATTATAATATTTGCTGTGAATTACGTGCTTCCTATGAAAAGCTACAAAGATGAAGGCATCTCTTTCTCTATGTAGCAACTGTGCTCTAGCAGGCTGTTGCTTCAGTAAGAGCACTCTACTCACAGCCCCTGTGCAACCTGGGCTCCTACAATAAAATATTCCAAATGTAAACTTGCCCTCTCATAAAGTCCAACAAATTCAGTCTCTAGTCTCAACGTTCTTTATCTTTGTTGTTGGTTAATTTGCTCCTCTGAACTGATCGTATGTAAAACAGTATTCTTTCTCTCCCCAGGACTGAATAGCAGAATTAGAATGTCTCCCTGCCTCTCTTCTCTAATCTTGTAAGCCATTGGTAAGTTCAATATCTGTTTCAAACACATTGTCATTGACCATTATCTAGAAAAACTCAATTCACCATGACCTTTAAGTTGAAAATACTCTTTAATTAAACATCAAGGAGGGACAATTACTGAAAATCAATCCCTGGCATTTTCTAATTGTGGAACAATTTTTTAAATGTCAGGGTCCATGTTCATGTAGGCCATTTTACATTTTTATTTTTCATTTTTATTAGTTTTCCCGCAATTCTGTATTTATAGATTCATTACTCCCAACAATTACCCTTATAAAAGGTTCCAGGTGTTTCTTTTCATGTCTTGGATGAATGGGCCATAATTTCACACCTAACACTTTAGTAAAGAAACATGCTTACTTATAAAACATACAACATGGGTCAAAATCCAACAAAAGCTTCTAATATGAGACTAATTAAATTAAATTGTGATTAGATTGAAGGAGTGAATCAATTAAATAACAATGGCCTAAATTTCAAGTTACACTTAAAGATCTATATATTAAAAATGTCAACAACATGCAAAAAAAAAAATCACACCAAATACAAATATGCAGACAGGCTACATGTAGCCAGAAGGATATAGTAGGATAATGGGCCTTACAGATCAACAAATTGGAGAATTTACAATGGAGAAAATAACACCAACACATAAAAATACTATACAAGTCAAGCAAAGGTAAATTATTCATCCATTGAAACAAATATTTATTCAGGATAATGCCTAGAGTCTAAATTTGTCTAAGAAACCACAGTAGTTAGAATAAATCCTAATCTGGAGAAATTGATCAACTGATTCTAAAGTTTATGTGGAAGGGCAAATGACTTAGAATATGTAAACTATTTTTTTAAAAGGACAAATCTGAACAACTAACACTATCTGCTTTTAAGACTTATTAGAAAGGTACAATTATCAGAATAATGTGGTATTGGTACAAAGACAGAATAGATCAAGACAAAAGGATAGAGAGTTCATAGATAGAACCTCACATATATGGACAATTGATTTTTCGACAGAAGTACAAAGGCAATTCGGTCAGGAGAAAACAGTATATTTAACAAGTAATGCTAACATAATTTGATATTCATATGCAAGTAAACTTTGATTCCCACTGATTTGCACAAAATGAATAATAGATATAAAGGTAAAACACTAAACTATAAAAGTTGTAGCAGAAAACAGAAGAGAAAAGCATGATCCATAAAAGAACAAACTGACAAACTGGACTTCATCAAAGTGAAAAGATCTGCTCTTTGAAAGACACTATTTAAAGACTGAAACAGCAACCTTTACCTTGGGAGAAAATATTTTCATGTATCTGATAAAGGACATGCAACTAGAATATAGAAATCACTCTAAAAACTCAATAAAAAAAGTGTAATTAAGTAGTGGCAAAAGAGTTGAATGGATGCCTCACAAAAGAAGATACGAGGATGGCAAATGAGCACATGAAAAGAGGCTCAACATCATTAGTCATTAAGAGAATGCAAATTAAAACCACACCTATTAGAATAAAACCAAAATTTAAAACATGAAGCATATCAAGTGTTGAGAATGAGGTGGAGGAAATGGAACCCTGATTCACTGCTAGTGGGAAGGTACAATGGTACAACCACTTTGGAAAATAGAAACATACACTATCCAAATGGCCCAGTTATTCCACTCCTAAGTATTTACCCAATAGAAATTAAACCATATGTTCATAAAGTTGTAAATAGTCATAACAGTTTTATTTTTAATAGTTCCAAAGTGGAATGACCCAAACGTCCACCAACAGGTAAACGGATAACAAACTGTGGTACGTCTCCAAAGGAATGAATAAAAAGGAATGAACTATTCCATTGATATGTTACAACATGGATAACCTTAATATAATCTATAATCTCAATACCGTGTATCTCAATATAATTAGGCTGAGTATAAAAAGCCAGACCTAATAAGAGTACAGGTTGTATTATTCTATTTATATAATAAAAATTTCAGGAAATGCAAAGTAATCTGCATTGACAACAAGCACAGTGGTTGCCTATGGATGGGGAAAGACAGGGATGTGTCAGAGGAAGGGATTACAAAGGATGAGGAAACTCTTGGGGGTGATAGAGAAGTTCACCATCCTGATGGTGAGGGTGGTTTCACCGGTGTGTACATACAACAAAATGTATCAGACTGTACACTTTCAACATGTGCAGTTACTTCAACTATTTCCAAATTACATAATCCTTTGATTTTCCCTCCTGTCCATTATCTACAACTTTGAATTGGTTGGAGAGCTTTAGGAGCCTTTGTTGGACACTATTAGTGGCCTGCAGGGTCTGCAGTCATGGGTATTTCTAATCTTCCTTGACCTGCTTTGTCTTCCTTTGGTTCCCACCTTTGTTGCTGTTATAAGCTCTTGAATCACTGCACTACTAGATGCCATCTAGTAGGACACCATGTTCCCCATCTTTGAACATCTTTTCCATCTTCTTTTCTAATTGCAGTGCCTGTTTGGCCCTCGTTTACCTCCCCAGCTCTCCTTGGCTATACTAATTCCTCTTAATTCCTTCAACGTACCCTACTTCACCTTGATTTGGGGTCTTCTTATTAGAAGTTCTCTATTTCTGGAAAACTTTCCTTCTAACCTCTTTGATCCTGGCTAATTCCTACTTATTCTTTAGGCCTCAGCTGCATGTTGTTTTCTTGGGAAAGTCCAATTATTTCTCCCACCAAACTTTGGCTTCAGTGGCCCTGATAGAAGACCCTGAACTTCCCATCAGCACTTCTCCACTCAATTACATTGCCCTGTTTACTTACCAGTATTCCTCCAGGGCACAGGGTCACCTCAATTCAGATCTGATTAGGGACCTGATGTATATCAGGTAATGGGGTTAGCTGTTGGAGGCTACAACTTCCCCATTTCCTGGAGTAAATTTAAGGATATGTCCAACTAAAACCAAACCAAACATTTGTTTCCTGCCTGTGAGCACAACATAAGAAATTCAAACTAGGTGACCAACTGTCTTATTAAACTTCCATTTGTACCAAAAGCAACTTCTTACTGAGAGGACATTTTGGTCCTGAGAAATTCTTGCCTGTAGTGTTTTAGGATAAGGACATTTGGAATCTGAAATTGCAGTCTACTATGTCATTTTCTCAAACCTGGTCTTATTACACTCTAGCCAAAGAAATATGAAATGAAGATCTGATCCAGTTTGGGACCCCCAAAAGGAATTGTAATGAAGGTTATATTTCAAATTATGTAGGCTGGTTACATGGTCAGTATGTAGCAGCTGACTGCCTGGTGTTTTATTTTGTTTGTCTGTATAGATATAGCATATGTAAGAAAGACAACTTCCTTTTATAGAGTTAGAAAAACAACCCTTGAGATTTATTTAGGAAAGTCTTGTGCCAGCCCATCATTCCTGTAAATATACACGTTGATCACTAAATGGTAAGAAAGGTGATAGGAACTGAAATAACCAAAGTAGGAAAATGTCACAACAAACTCTTCTTGATCTTCTGCCTGTCCCTGTACTTGGCTCACTGTGCAGGAAAGAGTTCTTCCTTAGGTTAAACAGGAGCATGCTCAGCCTGAAGCAGAGATGACATGCCTTTCAATTTTGAAACACAGTTTCCATTGTGTGTGACCCATTAGGTGTGACCTCATTTGTGGGTGATTAAAATGTGAGTGATTAGAATGTGATGTCCTCATAGTTACTCTCTCACTCCCTTTGAATTTCTTGGAATAAGTAAAACAATAATGTAAAATGAAAGTTGCTGACTTTTTATACCTCAAAAATGAATTGCTGATAAACATTTTATTTAAGGCACAACCAATTCATATAAATTTAAAAGTAACCATAAGAAATGGATTTTTCACAGTTACATCATCTGTAGTTTTTACATTTAACCTATTACAAAATAATAAATCATTGAACCATATTCTTTTCAGTGTCATAATCAATGCCAGATAATCAATTAAAAATTTAGGCATATGTATTAACTAGTATAGATCAATGTGGCTTGAATACACAAAATACGTCCAAATTCTGTCCAAGGTAAATAATTATGATGCTACATGGTTGTTGTGTATATATTTCACATAAATTTAGAAATCAGTATTTCAAGAGACATTACAAGTCATTATGTTCATTCTACGTCTCAAACATATTACGGGAAGAGAAATACCTTTATTTATGAATAGCATGTATCCCAAAAAATCTATGGGAATTTGAATGGCGGGCATCCAGAAACTTCATGTGGTCGCCAGTGGGAAGTATATTTTTGACAAGCCGCATACACTTAGGGCCAGCCACGGAAGTAGTGCCAAACCAATGATGCTACTGCACTTTTACTTAGCTTATTGTGATTTATTGCAACAGTTAATTCTGGCTTTCTGTTTCAAAATGATCTAGTCATCTATATTTATAATCATTTTAAATGAATATGTATTTCATGTTTTCAGTTATTCATGATCCCTTAAAAAATATAAATGCCTTACTGCTAGACACATAAGAAGATTAGGTTCTATAATAGTAAAAATGCCATCGGAAGATGAGAGAAGAGAAATTCTACCAAAATTAGGTAAAAAGATAAATTTTTAGGACTTCAAAAATAAATGCAAGGTGGAAGCAACAAGCCAAGTGTCCACTGATGAATAACTGGATCTGCAGCAGCCCATCCATACAATGGAATACTGTCCAGCCTTGAAAAGAAGGAAATTCTGACCCAGCCTATGACACAAAGACTATGCTAAGTGAAATAAGCCAGTCACCAAAGGTCAAATAGGTATGATTGTATGATTCTACCTATATAAGGTCCTTGGAGTAGTCAATTGCATAGAGAAAGAAAGTAGGATGGTGACCATGAGAGAATGGGGGGAGGGCGAGGAGAGGGGAATTGGTGTCTGATGGGTACTGAGTGTCAGTCTGGGAAGATGCAAAATGTTCTAGAGATGGGTGGTGGTGATGGTTGCCAACAATGTGAATTTACTCAGTGCCACTGAACTGTACATTTGAAGTGGTTAAAATGGTAATTTTAGGCTATGTATATTTTACCACAATAAAACAATAATTAGAAGATATAAGTGTAAAATGTAAAACATGTAAAACTGTTAAAAGAAAACACAGGAGAAAAATCTTCCTGACCTGGAGTTAGGCAAATAATTCTGAGGCCTGATACCAAAAGCATGAGCCATAGAAATAATTTGATAAGTTGTATTTTATTATAATAAACCAATTTTGATCTGCAAGAGGCACTATTAAAAGAATTAAAAGACTAACTGTAGGCTGGAAGAAAATATTTACAAATCGTGTACCTACCAAAGAATTTAAATATATAAAAAATGAAAACCTCTGAAGATTCAACAGTAAAAAAACAAACAAAGAAAACAATTTAAAAATGGATAAAAAGCAGGAGGATAGCTTGAGGGCAGGAGTTTGAGACCAGCCTTGGCAACCTAGTGAGACCTATTGCTACAAAAATAATTTTTAAAAAATTAGCCAGGCATGGTAGCACCTGTAATTCTAGTTACATGGGAGGCCGAGGCAGGAGGATTTCTTGAGCCTAGGAGTTTGAGGCTACAGTGAGCCATGATCACTCCAGCCAGGGCAATGGACAGAGCAAGACCTTGTCTCTAACAAACAAAAAACAAACAAAGGATAAAACAGACATTTTGCCAAAGGAGATAAATAAATGGCAAATAAGCCCATGGAAAGACAATCAACATCACTAGTCATTAGTGAAACATAAGTTAAAGTCCTGACCAGGTATCACTACGTGCCCATTAGAATGGATAAAATAAAGGCCAGATAACACCAGGGCTGGCAAAGATGCAGAGCACTAAAGACTCCAAATGACAAGACTGTATACATAGAAAATCCAAAATCATACAAAGCATTAGAGTGATTCCCTGACAGCCACACGATTCCCACCTCACCTCTGCCAGGCTTAGCTCCAATGTTGACTTTTCAGGGAAATCTCCAACGACCACCTTGTTTAATAAACATTGTAATGCCTCTCCAATCCGTTCTCTCAATCCTGGGTACTTTATCTCCCCTCTACACCCTTAGCATATGAAACTAAAGTCATATTTACATAATTTGTATGTTTCTAGTCAGTTTCCACCAGCTGGAATGTAAACCACATGAGGACACACATCTCTCTCTCTTTTTTTTTTTTTTTTTTTACAGAGTCTTGCTCTGTCACTCAGGCTAGAGTGTAGTGGCCCAATCTCAGCTCACTGCAACCTCCACCTTCCGGGTTCAAGTGATTCTGCTGCCTCAGCCTCCCACGAATCTAGGATTACAGGCATGCACCACCACACCCGGCTAATTTTTGTGTTTTTAGTTAAGACAGGGTTTCACCATGTTGGCCAGGCTGGTCTTGAGCTCCTGGCCTCAAGTGATCCACCAGCCTTGGCGTCCCAAGGTGCTGGGATTGCAGGTGTGAGCCACCATGCCCGGCCGAGGACATGCATCTTTATTTAGTTCAGGGATGGAAAGCAGAGCCTGTGCAGCATCTAGAAGGCAGAACACTCCCAGTACATACTTGCTGAGTGCATGAAGGCAGTTTCAGGTTGTATTCTCTCCAGCTGTTGGACTATTTTCCCCCCATGAATCAGACTAAAATACCCCACCACTGGTTTGGTCATCCGCTCAGCTAACTAACCTAATTTCCCCTCATATTCTGACTCATGCTGCCATCTTTAGTCAGTTTACCTGTGTTCTCTACTTAAACCTCACCTTAGATTTTACCCACTCCCTGAAAATTAGCTTTCTTGGTTTTTCTTCTTTATCTCACCCACTGAATCTGGTTACTCTGGGATTCCTTTCGTGCCCTTTTTACAGTCTTGTCCCACAGGTCTCATCTAAATCAAGGGCTTTATAAACCGTCAAATATAAGCAGAAAATCTGCACACCCAGGTCCTCCGGTTCCCCACCTAGGTTACAGCTGCCTCATGGTCATCTCCCTGAGCCTGTGCAGTACCACACCAAGCCCAAAAGTGCCTCATCCTGTCATTTCTGACCAGTCCTCTGGTCTGACTTCCCAACTGTATCCCTTTCTCTGTATCTAAATGATTCTTCCCATCACCCAGGGCTCAAACGTTGCAATGATCTATGCTTCCTCCTTCTCCATCATACTTCACATCTGCTCAGCTATAAAGAGGGTTGTTCAGGGTCCCTCAGCAGTGCCACGTTTCTCAGTTACATATGTGCTTTAGAATCTACAGGGGACTTTTCAAAGAATGTGGATGATTGGGCTCCATCCCAAATATCCTGATTTAATTGGTTTGGGGTTGAGTATAGGCATTGGCATTTCTTAAAGGTTCTCTGGGTGATGCCAGCATGCAAAACAGGATGGAATTCACTGGTGATGACTGTGAGCTTTGGAGTCATGTATCCCCTTATCCAAATTATTGTGGGCATGACTGTTTGATATGCTGGAGCCTCAGATCCTCAACTATATATAGAGGCTCCTCGACTTACAATGGGATTACCTCCCAATAAGACCATTGTAACTTGAAAATACCGTAAGTCAAAAATGCGTTTAATACACCTAACCCACCAAACATCACAGCTTAGCCTAGCCTACCTTAAATGTGCTCAGAACACTTACTCTGCCTTGAAGTTGGGCAAAACAATCTGACATGAAACAAGTTTTATAATAACATATTATCTTATGCAATTTATTGAATATTGTATAAAAAGTGAAAAACAAGGTTGGATTGGTACTTGAAGTATGGTTTCAACCATTGTGTATCACTTTTGCGCCATCATAAAGTCAAATAATCATATACTGGGGACCGTCTGTGTAGGGATTCTAACATCAGCCTCAAAGGGTTACTATGTAGATTAACAGAGATAAATATTTAAAATTTCTAATGATAAATGGTAGGTCCTTGATACATAATAATTCTCTGTCTCTTCACTTTTCCCATCTGTAAAATGGGAATAAAAGTACTAAGTTCATTGGCTGCATTGAATGAAAGTAAAGTTCCCAGTGAGGCACCTGTCCCTAACTATACCGTACCAAGCTAAAGGGACAGATGGAAGACGCATTACCAGGTTAGACAAAGGTTTCTTTGTAAACCTTGCTTCTTTGTCCATTCTCATTCTCTGCATTTCTATGGTTCTACTGGTGCATACCCCTATGGTGTTGTACCTGCTTAGCTTCTACTCCCTTGTCAGATTCATATTACTAATGCAGAGCTCCAACTGTGTCATTATTAAAACTCTTCAGTGGCTCTTCACTGACCATCACACTAATCATATGCTCCTCCTGCTGTCACTGGAATGGAACAAATCAGTCCTTCTAGCCTTGCTTCCAGTAGCCCCACTCTTTCCCCTGCATACCAGATAATGTGGCCCTTCACTGTTCCACACATTGCAGCCCACTTTCGTTCCCCTCCTTTCCCCCAACATCCTCAATTCTACCTAACAAATCTCTACCCATTTCCATTCATCCTGTCATAATGCACTCAACATCAACTGGATGCTGTCATGGCTTTCACGGGATCCCTGGATATCATCTGAGGAAGCCCCACAGACCAATTCACACCTCTGTGCCCTCTCTCACCAGCATAGCTTTGCCCATGCAAGATCCCACCCGCTTTTCAGGACCTAGCTCAGGAGCCACCTTTCTGAAGGAAACTGTCGCTGACTGGCCTCAGTGGGTCTTGTGCCCACCAAGGTGCTCCCATAACACCCCGGGTTCACGCCTCTCAAAATGCATCTCGGACACACTGTCAAGCTTTGCTTCACTGTCATTTGCTTCTTGACAGCAGCAATGGTGCCTTACTCATCTGTTCTAGGATGCAACTGGCACACAGGAAGGAATCGATAAACGAAAGACAAGGAGAGAAAAGCAGCATTGGAACCTGTGCTTGCAGTATTCCAGGTGACTTTTTTTTACAGTTTCTCTCTGTCACGCAGGCTGGAGTGCGGTGGCGCAATCTCGGTTGAAGCAATTCTCCTGTCTCAGCCTCCTGAGGAGCTGGGATTACAGGTGTGTACCACCACACACAGCTAATTTTTGTATTTTGAGTAGGGATGGGGTTTTGCCATGTTGGCCAGGCTGGTCTCGAACTCCTGACCTTAGGTGATCTAACCGCCTCGGCCTCCTAAAGTGCTGGGATTACAGGCGTGAGCCACCACACCCGGACTGACTCATTTATTCTGTTCTTAAACATTAAAGAAATATTAAACAGCCAGAAAGAGAAATTTTTAATGCTGTTTAACAATAATTAGGAAAGGCAAGAAAACTGTATTTTTAGGAAAAGCGATATCGAAAAACTTTATAGAATTTTTCATGGTCCAAATTCTAATAGTCACATATTTCTCATAAAGCTTTCAATTTTTCGTGTCTCCTTGTCGGTTTTATACATGTGTTTGGTAGATTCGAAGCAATGATAGTTCAGTTTAAAAAATATTGACTTCAACATTATAGCTAATTTCCAAGGGGATATTATACCATCTAGTTAAAAATAACCCTTGGAAATGCGGTTACTTGTGTTATTTACACATTTTAATGTTAGCAATAAAATGGAAGGTTGGTTACATTTAATGAATCTGTACAGTTATAAGAGAAAGACAGAGATTAATTCTGAGTAGGTCATTGCTGCTATAATCAATAGAGTACATCATAATTGTGCGTTGAGGAAACGCCGGTATGCTAAGGCAAAAGAACAATAGTCATCAAATGTGTGGTCCCTTGGGAGTTAATGAAGAATCTCTTTCTCCAATAGGAAAGAAATGCTTTCTAAAATTTATAATACCATATGGACACTCACACATATGGATGGCTCATAAATGCTCTACATCAAAGTGTTATTTTTACATTTTCGACACAACAAACACACTAAACAGGTGTTTTAAATGTCACACTTTGAACAGCAGTAATTTAATCAGCATAAACAATTCTTAGTAGTATCGTTGAAATATTAGCGGGATAGAGATGTTTTATTTGGGATATGCTTCAACTACATATTCAAAGGCAGTTTTCGATTTTAACAAATTTAATTTTTGTACTCTCTTTTAAGATCAGACTTTCCAGTTCAGTGCTCTAATTCCTGTGCAATCTGACAGCACATCAGTCCTCATCCTACACCTCCGTCACTGCCTGCTGCTTTTTTTATCCAGGCAAGGAAGCTTCCTAGGGCTTCAAACATACAATGAATCCAAAAGGACTCTGTTGGTTACTGGCTCTTACATTTATAGATTAGAAATTCTCCTTAATAATGCCCTTCTCTGAAAGTCTAAAAATGATCTAAATATTCAAATACAAGAAAATGACTATCTCAAAACTCACATTTCATTTTTGGAGTATGTTGCCCTCATTTAATGATATAATAGTTTTAGTGTCTAGAATTATACCTAGCATCTGGAATTAAGAGTCTGATTCTAACTATGAATATGATTCTTCTCAATAATATAAAAAATTATAATGATAGAATTAGTGAATACTAAGTTTAGTGAGAAGACCAGAATATGAAATTGTGCATATGGCATTGAAACACTATGTTTTTAGAAGCTTGTGAATTTTTTTAAAAATCCTTAAAAATGACTGTCTGATGGTAGAACTTAGGGAACATTTATTTTATAATGTCTATTCTAGTGTTTCAATAATTTTCTTTTATGGAATTATAAAACTTTAATGTGAATTTAAACATCCAAAATATTGTAAATATTACTACTCTTTCTCTTTGCATTTTACCACTGCCCCAATTACCTTTTTCTTTTCTTTAAGGTTCTGTAGATTTGGTTGATTTCAGAAAAAAAAAAAAAAAAAGGAGAAACATTATAGAAAATTGGAGGATTCTGTGTATGGGGGGGAGGTATTTCTGGACTTAGTGACATTGCAACAGGAACGTCATTCACTTAACCGTTCTTTCAACAGATACTTACTATATTTTCAAAATAATTAAACAAGCAACAGTAACAGCTAGTATATAAAGAGCTCCTTCTATGTTCTGCATTTTATGCCCTAGATTATCTCATATATCATTAGAGCAACTTTGTGAGGAAAATATTAATTTTATTATAAAAGAGAAAATCAAGCCTAGAACGATGCAGCGACGTGCCCCAGGTTGCCTGTAAGCAGTGGAGCCGGTTTCTAGAGCCCACATGGCTACGAATAATGTTGCCCAATGCAACGAGGGAAGCTGGAAATCCCAGGTGAAGAAAACCCAGTCTCTGTCCTCAAGAAAGTGAAGAATCTAAGCAAAACTTTGCAGCAACACTTTTAGTGAAGGAAAGGTTACACATCTGTGCTGTACAGCACGACAGCCACTAGCCACCTATGACAACTGAGCACTTGAAACGTGAATTTTAAATTGTGTTTAATTTTAATTAATTTCTACTTAACTTTAAAGAGTTAAATATGACTAGTGGATAAATGATTGGACATCTTAGTTTTAAAGGTTGAGGAAGATATAAAGAGGCATTTATAAAACACTGCAGGAGCTAATATGTTTTAAAAATAAAATAGTAATCCAAATACTCTTGGGAAAGGAGATCTCTGCTACAATTGCAATGTATATATGCTGCTTTCTGAGAATAATTTAAAGTTTCTCACTTCAACTGAAAATACAATTTTAATTATTTTAAATGAAGATAACTGGCATTCAACTTGTTAGATGGCATATATTTTTATTTCTACTCTAACATGAATTTATCAGACTCAATTAATTTTATATGATTGTGCATGAGAGCTCTTTTTTCAGAGAAAAAGTAGAAACATTTCTTGCTTTTCTCTCAGAACACATACTTTGTAAAGTACCAAAGTCTGAACAAATAATTCACGTGGAAATTTTGATATTAATTTAACCTCTAGGAGTACAATTCTAACCTTTGTTCTAAGCATACAAATACTACATTTTGAAAGAAGAATTGTGGGCCAACTGGGTATGTATTTAGTTTAGTTAATAGCAGATCATGAGACTCAATAATCTGAATAAAGAGCAGAGACTGTTAAAAGCCAAACACTTCACCTGTTATTTCCCTTTATTTATTGTATTTGATTTGCTGTCTCCATTAAATCTCAAATCCCAAATAACCTCAGAGTTTCCATGTATTAAGCTTTAAGCATTATATAAGAATTCTATATGTAAAACATCTAAGATAAAGTTTAAGGATGAATAAAATTACCCCAAAACATACAAATTACCAAGATACCTTAAATGTCTTTGGAATATAGCACAATATAAATAAACATTTTTGTAGAAACGCAAATATATTAGAAAAGTTATTCCTCATAAGCAAAATTATCACTCTTCCTCAACAGTCAGTGCTTCATGGAGATTTCAATGAGCTTTCTGGGTGAACTTCTAATTAAATGGCTTCCATGATTAAGTGTAACTCAGCTCAGAATATTGGTATTTGCATATATTTGACAGCCAAAAATGACAAGCATTGGAATAATTCCAATTTTAAAAAAACCTACAGAAAAGAAAGGGAATAATTCCCCATGAAGCTTTGTCAATTGTTCAATTCCTTCATCCTTAAAAAAAAAAAAAGAACCTAGATAATCTTATGTCATCCTTAAAACAATAGCTATATAGATGGTCCCTGACTTACTATGGTGTGCCTCAGGATGGTTCAGCCTTATGATGGTGTAATGCTTTCAGCACGCTCATTCACTTCCCATGGGGTTACATCCAGGTAAACCCGTCCTAAGTTGAAAATACCATTTGTGACTTAATGATATTTTCAGTTTAGGATGGGTTTACTGGAACATGACACCATCATAAGTCAAGGAGTATCTGTTGTACGTTTTTTCTTCTTCTTCTTCTTCATATCCTCAGTTTTAAGCTAAGAACATAGGCATGGAGTGTGTGCGTATCTGTGTGCGTGTGTATATGACTGCTCACTGTTCTACAGGCATTTAAACATCATAAGAATGATTTGATGATCCAGTCTTCTGTTAGGGGTCTAGACATATTCCACTTCCACACTTCTAGAGAACTGTTCTAGGCCATCTGCCGGCAAGCCAAAGCTAGCTGCTCACCACCGGGCTCTGTCGGCAGGAGTCACAGCAAGAAATAGGACATTTTCTTGCTTCTCGAATCTTGAATGTGCCTGCCTGCTTGCCTTCCTTCCTTCCTTCCTTCTTTCCTTTCTTCCTTCCTTCCCTCCCTCCCTCTTTCCTTCCTTCCTTCCCTTTCCTTCTTCCCTTCCCTTTCCTTCCTTCCTTCCTTCTTTCCCTCCCTTTCCTTCCTTCCTCACCCCTTCCTTCCTTCCTCACCCCTTCCTTCCTTCCTTCCTTCCTTCCTCCCCCACTCCCTCCCTCCCTTCTCCCTCCTACCCTCTTTTCCCCTTTCCTTCCTTTCTTCCATTTGATTGTAGACATGGAGAAAGGATATTTCTTATTTCCGTTGATCTGAAAGACAAACTAGATAAGAAATCTAAAAACCTATCTTTTCAGACACTTAAAAAAATAGGCACAAGGCGGGGGGTCATATCATCTGATCATTTTCATTATGTACCATTGTTTGGGTTGAAAAACATGAAAAGCATTCCAAGGACAAAAGACATTACAGGTCTGGTTCCTGCCTTTGACAGTTTTACTGTTAGAATGGAAGAAAGGGAAATACACACATATAACGATGAGAAAGCAGCACGATGGTAATGCAAATGGAGGAAGCATTGTTATAACAGTAAAAATACACACTGATGCATGTATACATTATACATGAATTAATACATATAGAAAGGTACATATATGCATTGTATGTCTATGACTGTGTGTATACAGAATGTGTCAGAAGAGAAGTCGTCATATGTGGAAAAGAGGTTTCAGAGTTCAAGATTTGTCTAAATTTGAAGAATAATAAATACATTTAGATTGGCAGAAAGGAGAAATTTAGAAGAACAAAGTTGAGAGGAGTGATGGTTAATACTGAGTGTCAATTTGATTGGGTTGAAGGATGCAAAGTATTTTTCCTGGGTGCTTCTGTGAGGGTGTTGCCAAAGGAGATTAACATTTGAGTCAGTGGGCTGGGAGAAGCAGACACCCTCAATCTGGGTGGGCACCATCTAATCAGCTGCCAGCACAGCTAGAATAAGGCAGCAGCAGAAGATGGAAAGAGCAGACTGGCTGACTCTTCCAGCCTTCATCTTTCTCCCATGCTGGATGCCTTTTGCCCTCAAACATCAGGCTCCTAGTTCTTCAGCTTTTGACTCTTGGACTTACACCAGTGGTTTGCCAGGGGCTATTGGGCCTTCAGCCACAGACTGAAGGTTGCACTATCGGCTTTCCTACTTTTGAGGTTTTGGGACTTGGCCTGATCCACCACTGGCTTTTTTGCTCCTCAACTTGCAGAAGGCCTATCGTGGGACTTTATCTTGTGATCATGTGAGTCAATTATCTTTAACAAACTCCCTTTCATATATACAACACCTATCCTATTAGTTCTGTCCCTCTAGAGAACCCTGACTAATACATGAGGGGAGGTAACACCTCAGTTAGCATTATGGTAACAGAGACCAGATATTGAAAGTGGGAAATCACTTGGGAGAATATTCAAATGTGGGCCTCAAGTAAATGAATTTCACATAACAAGTAGTAATGGAGTCACTACTGACACTTAAAATGGCTTAAAGTTAGATTATTAGCAAATAGGTTATTCTAATAGAAACAATGGGGTCAACTGGATGAAATGTGGGTAGGAAGCTGGGTTAGGATGTTGCTATACTGACTCTGTAACACATAAGGATACATTCCGTATCTTAGCTCTTAATACTCCTCAAAGAACATCTATGACACCTTTCCATCCAGTATTAGAATCCATTTTATGATACTTCTGAAACTAGTCCATTCAGACTCTCAAAAAAACCTTCCAATACCTGGGAGCTTATGATTTCTCTAGGAGTCTCATTCCATTTTTCAATAGCACTAATTCTACAATTTGTTTTTATTTTGAATATAAATCTGTTCCTTATTAAATTTACTTCCATATGGATCTAAGTTCTTCTGTAAGAAACAACACAGATGAACTCTACTCTCTTTTTCTCTTGATAGGACTCATATATCTAAAAACATATACATATATAAATGTCATGACTATCTCACAGATTCTCCCCAGTCTCCACCATATCTGCTCTGGAATAAGGAAAACAAAAACAAAAACAAACTGTTTTTGTCCTTGCACTCAGACACTCAACACAGAACACTTCTACGACCAGATGGTGGTGGAGGGGACTTGCCACATATACCAAGCAGTTCTCCAGTGGACACCAACTGGGTATCCTATAATTCAACTCGATTCTGATTCTACCTACCTGGAAATAGCATCGGATCCCACAGATTGAGGGCTCAGCCCCACAAGACTAGAGACCTCAATCACAAGTTGGGGCCACCTGTACCTCAGACCGATGGGTTACAAACCAAGGTTCCCACAATTTCCTCAATGGGTAAGATTAATTTGCTGGAACAGTTCACAGAACTCACAGAACTCAGGAAAACACTTATATTTATTGGTTTATTCTAAGGCATTATAAAGGATGCTGATGAACACCAGACGAAGAGAGGAATAGTGTGAGGTGGGGGGATGCAGCTTCCATGCCCTTGCTGGAGCTGCCACCCTTGCAGCACCTCTACATGCTCAGCACCCCAGAAGCTCATCAAATCTTGTTGTTCAAGAGTTTATAGGGAGCTTGGTCTCTAGTACCCCCTTCCCAGAGGTCATTGGGTGGGGCTGAAGGTTCCAGCCCTCTAATCTTCAAATTACTTGGTCTTTCTGGGCCAATCTGGAGGCTCTCTAGGAGGTGCACCCTGAGTAAATGCATTAGCATAAACACAAGAGTTATCCAAGGGGCTAATTATGAATAACAAAATATACTACTATCACTCCAAAATTTCCAGAGGTTTTTAGGACCTCTATCACAGTAACTGAGGACAAAGACCAAATATAGTTCCTATTACACCACAGCTCTTCTTCAGACTAGACTCACACATTTTTCAACTGTTCCTTGTACGACCTCACTGTCCATCACTCTGGCTCATACTCACTTGTTCACATTTATGTTGCTCTAAAAAGGGTGCTCCAGGTTTGTAACACCGTGGTATGGTTTGACTCTGTCCCCACCCAAACCTCATCTTGAATTGTAGCTCCATAATCCCCACCTGTTGTAGGAGGAACCTGGCGGGAGGTAATTGAATCATGGGGCCGGGTTTTTGCCATGCTGTTCTCGTGGGAGTGAATAAGTCTCAAGAGATCTGATGGTTCTATAAAGGGCAGCTCCCCTGCACACGCTCTCTTGCCTGTCACCATGAAAGATATGCCTTTGCTCCTCCTTCCCCTTCTGCCATGATTGTGAGGCCTCCCCAGCCATGTGGAACTGCCAGTCCATTAAACTTCTTTTTCTTTATAAATTACCCAGTCTCAGGTATGTCTTTATTGGCAACGTGAGAACCATGGATACACACGGTGATCCACAGTGGCTTGATCTGAGCAAAATACACTGTAATTCAATATTAGCAATAGATGACAAGCAACTATGGCCATGGTGAATCTAAGATGCTGAAAAGAGGGGAAGAAAGAGAGCCCCAGCCCTCACCATAAGGCTTAGAAGGGAGTGCTATGGTTTGAATGTGTCCCCTCCAAAAATCAGGTGTTGCCAATGCAGTATTATTAAGAAATGGCTTCTTTAAGATGTGATTAGGCCACGAGGGCTCCTCCCCCATGAATGGGATTTAGATACTTATAAAAGAGGCTTTACTCCACATTAGGCTCTCTTGCCTTCTGCCATGTGAAGACACAGCAAGGAGGTGTCATCGTGCAAGCAGAGAGGAGCCCTCACCAGACACCAGTGCTGAAGTCTTTATCTTGGACTTCCCAGCCTCCAGAGCTCTGGGTGATAAATTTCTGTTCTTTATAAATGACCCAGTCTGTGGCATTTTGTTGTAGCAGCACAAACAGACGAAGACAGGGAGTGTCCATGTACTCCATGTAAAACACTTTTTTTAAATGGCCATTTAAGACCGTAAACACAGAAAAGAGAAAAACAAAGACAACTTTCTCATTTACTTTCACACTTACAAAACAGTTCTCAAATGAACACACAGAGATTAGTGAATGCATTATGAAAGAATGAAGATGGTAAGACACTTGGGTTATTCCCAGGACAGAACCGGTGAGAGATGTGTCCGCTTTTGTTCCCCACCGCCGCCCCACAAAGACACATATCAGTGTTTACTTCCTTGAAATTGGCATTTTCAGGATTGGAATATCCCCACAATAAACTTCCAGATGCCTGCACATCTTTCAAATACGGCATCTTAAGGATGCCATATTTGAATGGTATTCTTACCATTATCCTTCCCGCCTGCTTCCTAAAACACTTTAATATAAACCAGAGATAATAACATTCCTCGTCTACAAGGCAGCTGCATGCCAAAGACACAAGCAGCTGCACCTCTGCTCAGTCCACATTGCTGGGTTTTTATAATGAAAATGTGCACATTAGACTTTTTTATGGTTTTGCCTTCCTGGAGGCGGAGTAGCTCTGGGGTCCATCATTCACTGATATTAGAAGGCTGCCTGTGGTAACACAGAACCCAATGTAGCAGATAACAAAAGGCAAATATAATTTGAATCAGAGAATGGCAGGACTGGAAGACTCAACAGAAAAAATCCCGTTGTCTTCCTGACTTTCGGTGACGATCTGAATTATCTCTGAATATCTGGAACGCCATAGCAGCCTTTTCTTGGTGGTGGGATTATGCGTATTTCTTAGTTCTCTTATTTTTGTTTATCTGTATGTTATTTTTACTCAGTGAATATGTATCCCTCTTTAAGACAAATATATGTGTTTATTAAAAATAAAGGAGATTAGGTTAGTCATGATAGTTTTATGTTCATTTAAAGATGTGTCCTCCTAACAGCTTTTATAGATTTAGGGTGGCTGGCTAGTTCTAAATAAAAACTGACATTGTTCCTTCTTAAACATGAGGTGCAAACTAGAGGTTCACCACTGTTGCCCAGGCCCCAGTTTCCATCCAGTTGAGTTAGGATGCTGCTCAGTTAAATCTCAGCTGACAGAGGACGTTACACAGCCAGCTGTGGCTGAGAGGATCCAGTGTTTCTAGAGCTGATGCAGAACCCCAGTCACTGGGGGGAATGACGGGAAGCTTCTCAGTCCTCACAAGCTCCCCTACCATCCACTAGGACCCTCTGCTCTGCTGTTTGCCAGAGCAGTAGCTCTCAAGGACTCCACACCAGCACCATCAGCAACATCTATGAATTTGTTAGAAACTCAAATTATGATACTCCACCCCAGACAGACTGGGTGAGAAGCGCTGGGGTGGGGCCCTGTGATCTATATTTAACAAGCTCTTCTGGGGAACTGGATCTGGTTTAGTGACACAGCCACCACGCTGTGCTGGGCCCATCTTACCGACTCCTCTCCTGAATCCCCCCAGAGCGCCTCTAAGCACCACTGTGTCTCCAGTTCCTGGTCAAATAGAACACAGGGGAGACTGGGTTAATTTGATGCTCACAGCAACCTTGTATCTGATGCTCTTTTCATATTATTGCTGTTGGAGTAATATTCTATTGCCAGATGTCAGTGCTGATAAAGAATTCAGAAATGAGGAGGAACTAGAGGCATTTTCTGGGCCTCTGCTGTTTCTCTTTATTTCCAACATGCCACTGGCATGAAATATAGCTGGCTGCATTGAAAGTAGCAGTGCTTTTTTCCCCCTAAATGTATAGAAATCTGTTTTCCTTATGCGTGGGTGGCAATTTGCTGCTGGTAGCTTCAAAACCATGGCTGCACTATGAACAAAAAAAATGCTCTTACAGTCTCAGCCCTGTTAACCTCTTTCTCCCAAACAAACAAATAAACCTAAACGCTATGTCTAAGCCCATCCGTCAACAGGCATTTACTGAGTACCTATTGTGTTTAAGGGATTTTATGTGCAAGGTGTCTCAAGAGGGGGGGAAAAAGAAACAAAGGCTATGTACTTAAGATATTTTCACTGAGGTTGGGCAGACAAGGCTTGAGAACAATTATCAGGAAATCTATTACACCAACAATGGTGAAACAAAACAGTGTCAAGTGGACGCTGGAAGGCAGCGGCAATGCAGTGGGGGCAGCGTGGGAGGTGAAGTGGCCCCCAAGGTGGCATGGCCAGAGCAGAATATGATGAGAGACCAGGCGGCTGGGAAGAGGCCTTCAGCTTAGAAACAATAAGCAACAGGGAACCACTTGGAGTTCTTGAGCGAGGGAAAGACAAGATGAGCCTGGTAACCATAATTAGAGAAGCATCACACTGAAGTGTGGGCTGGCTATCGGAGGGTAACACGGGCATGTGTTCTAATTGCTGTGTGCAGAGCATGTCATGTAGGCTGGGCTGGCCAATACCCAGCTGTCAGAGGTCTTATGTTCTACTAGGGACAGATGTGAAACAACCATGGCAAGAAACACACAGGATGTGTTAGTCCATTTGTGGTCCTGTAACAGGCAAACTGAGATGGATAATTTATAAAGAACAGACATTTCTTTCTTACAGCTCTAGACTGGGAAGTCCAACATCGAGAGGAGGCCATCCAGTGCGGGCCTTCTTGCTGCACCAGCCCATGATGGAATGCGGACGGGCAAGAGGACTGAGAATGGCATGAATCCCCCTTCACCTCCCAAAGGTCCCACCCACCTCCCAACACTGGTGCATTTCCACACTTGAACTTTGAGGAGCACATTCAAACCATAGCACAGGATAACTTTACACCATAATAAGGGCCGTGAAGACACTAGAACACCATGAGAGAGTCAAAGGGTGGGGGTCCTGCTTCAAGACACATCTGTGTTCTGACATCGCAGTGCCCTGGAAGGCACCAAGGGCTGGTCTGTCTACGAGACTGTAGGGAGCAGGAATATGAGGGGGAAGAAGCAGATTGCAGAGATGGTGGGGCGGTAGAGGGAAATGTCTTCCGGTGTTCCTAATTCACGAATACTTTGATTCTTATTCATATCTTCTGGTCAGCAAATCAATATTAGTATTTGTATCAATCATAACATCTCACATTTGAATTATACTTTGTAGTAGCCATGATAACTCTGTGAAGTAGACACAGAAACTCTTTACACAAGACCTTCTAAGAGAGGAAGGGGGTGCCTGCGTGTCACGCCCGCGAGGGGTGGGACTTGGATCCTGCCTGAGAGTTTTGGCCCAGGCCCGCTTCCATCCCGCTGTGCTCATGCAGGCAGCTTTCCCCTTCCATGGTGAGTGGAGCCTGCTCAGGTCCTCACTGTCATTGTGCATGAGAGTGAAGAGGATGCCCAGAGGGAAAAGCGCTCAGCTGTGTATGTTTCCAGCAAAAGAGACGCATGGCAGAACGTGGGGAGAAACACATCAACCAGAGCTAGCTACTACGTATCACTAAAATTGAGCCGTTTTATAAACATTTTATATTCATACAATGTGCCTTGCGATGGTTGGAAGATACACTTTTCAAGATGGCCTTTTTTCACTGCCCTTAGTTGAGCCTATTAATAATTAAGGCAACTTTCTTAAATGAGAAAATGGATTTGAAAGCCAGGCAAACTGTCGTGTACTGGGAAGAGGTTTCACACATTCTCAAGGAGCGCCCATAGCAATCACCAAGAGGCACCTCAAACCCTGGCATCCAGGGTGCAACTGCAGCAAGACTGAGATGGGCGCTAAACATCATTCGCCTAATAATTCCCACATGACTCAGTTTCCCTACTGAGACTCTGCTCCAGTGTAGAGGACATGGGTGCTACTTCTTTATATCCCACACTAGAGAGTGCATGTAGAAGGTAATTGACAAATATTCTTTGGAGGCATGAATGATGGTGCCTTGGGAACCAAGGAAACTAGTCAATGAAAAAAATAAATGAGTCCACCCAATTTCAGGGGGCTAGAGATGTGCTGGGCAAAGGTGTGGCCTTCTCAGGGTCATTCTCCTCATTCCCTAGGGTGGGCACCCTGAGAGAAACAGCCCAGTGGCCTCGGGACTATCCCTAGCAGGCACCTGCCAGTGAGGCTGCACCCATAATAGACAAACCCTCTGATGGCCTGATACCTGTTGTAAACAGGTTATTAAATATTGTAAATATCACTCTTTCTGGAAATGATGGGTGCAACTGGCTTTTAAATCTTCCTCCCGTTCAGTGACTCAAGAGGTTTTCTATCCTTCAAGTGTGTTATCCTGCAGAAAAAAATTTAAGAATAACTGCTCCAGAACATCTTCTGAGTCTCATGATCAGAGGGCCAGCGAAGGGGCTTTAGCGGCATCTCACAATTATAGATAATCTCATGGAGCAGGCTAATTACATTCCAATCCCTTCACTCATAACTAAGACTGTTATCAATAAGCCTGACATTATTGGTGATTACAAAGACTTTCTTATTTGCTCGCTGTTTCATTACTCAGCTTTTAAATGTTCCTTGGAGAAAAATTAGAAAATGGAGATAAACAAAATAAGAAAGGGGAAAAAAATCACCCCTCATCGCCTAGCGAAGGGTACGGATTGCCAACATTCTCGAGTCTCTCCTTCCAGAGATTTCCCTGTTGTGCTGACAGTCTTCATTAACAGAGTTTTTTTTTTTTTTTTAAGTATTTCTCAAGAGTTGCAGGAGGAATAAAGAAAGTAAAGAGAGAAGAGAGGAGGGAAAAAGGAGAAGAGAGGGCAAGCAAAGTTTCAGAAGACTACCTTGCCACGCATCTAGTGTAGGGTGGGCAAATGTTTTCTGTGAAGGACCAGCTAACCTACATTACAGGCTTTGTGGGGCTTGTAGTCTCTATAGCAACTACCCAACGACACCTTTGTACCACAAAAGCTTTCTTGTCTGCAACACTGCTTTCAGATATGTGACTAGGGCTATCATGTGTGATTATGGACATCATGATATAGTTTAAGTCATCTCTGTGTGCACATTTAAAAATCAGGAATAAAATGAATTGAATATAATACTATTTAGCCTGTATCTTTCATAGGGTGTCCCTCTTATATAAGTCTTTTGTTCTCCTATCATGATAAGAGAAGCTCACGTAATACTGCCTGATGACCCTTGCTAATCCGACTCCTGCGTTCAAGCCATCCTCCTGCCTTAGCCTGCTGAGTACTTGGGACTACAGACATGCACCACCATGTATGGCTATTTTGTTTTTTAAATATTTTGTAGAGACGGTTTCTCGCTATGGTGCCCAAGCTGGTCTTGAACTCCTGGCCTCAAGCGATCCTCCAGCCTTGGCCTCCCAAAGTGCTGGGATTATAGGCATAGGCCACTGCACCCAGCCCGCTGTTCTAACCCACTTCACTGGGTCCGTGGCTCTGCAGTCTTTCTCGTGTAACTCCAGTTTTGCCTCCCCGTTTGCACTATGCCCCAGTTTTCCATGGTTCTGCTTCCTGGTCTTACTAGGATTACGGCACAACAAACCAACAGAGAAAACCATTGGATTCCACTGGAAAGTCAAAAAAAATAATTAAGGCTAAAGTATAAGAATAATCACAAGCCTGAAGTGCTGCCACCTGATAATTATTAACCATACTAACAATAACAAAAAACATTATCAACAATTAAAAAGTTCAAAAGAGTAACAGCAGTCATTAAGAGCTAATCACCCACCAGGTATGACGTGAAGGTCTTCATGTGCATTATCTCATAGCAGCCCTACCACAGGTAACTACTATCTCCCTACCTTATGCAGGAGGGTAACTCACAGCTGGTACCTGGAGAAATCTGAACTTATGCATCCTGAATTGGGACTCAGTGCTGTCAATCCTCCTGTGCCCCGACACTGCAGGGTCTGCTCTGGAAGCACATCTGGAGGCACCGCAAACTCATCTGCCCCACATTTCAGAGGGCACTGATGGGCACAGGTGAGGGGGGGGCAGGTGGGCACAAGAAAGTCACCCCCTGCAGAGAGGAGGCCTGGCATTCAGCTGAGAAGGGGCTCTCCATCCCACAGACAATGTGCAACTGTCTTCATCAATAATATTGAAGGTTTAAATGTACGGTTTCCTAACCAGGATGATTAAGAAAAATATCTGTCATCAATGAAAATGCACTTTGCTTTCAAAATAGAAAATTCTACAAGAAGTTAGTATATTCTCATAGATACTTTTAAAACTGTTTTTTTTTTTTTTTTTTGCCATTTTTAAGTCCTGGATATTTCTTCATTCATCCTGCAAATAAAGATATCTTGACCTTACAAATTAGCAAATGTTGTTCTTGATCAGTTCTACTCCAAAACAGTAAAGAGAGATTAAGTGAACCTTATCATTTCAGAAGTATGCATTACTTCCTGTTCATAATGCAGACAGACTGTTTTTAATGAAAGCTTTTGGACTTAGGCTGGATTTTCTAGAAGGAATATCATGGAAAAACTTTCCCAATGGTTGGTAATCACATTTGATATGAATAAAATGAAGGTGCGACATAACATCTGATCCATGGGCAGAGGTCCCTCAAGTTTATAAAGTTTGTCGTTTGGGAAAGATAAATTGTTATTGCTGTTATTTTTAACTAAACAGAAAAGTCAAATTAAAATGTGATTTTGATCCAACTGTGTATGTATAAAATGTATAAAAGTATAAAATAAAGCTGTCCCTTGAAATATGACCAACTGATTTGTAAAAGTCAATTTCATTAGAATATGCAGAATAGAGAGAACATTTGAGCATTTTTATTTCAAAATTCACTTTGCTAGTGCATTTAGGACCGATGTGAGGGTGGGATAAATAGTTTCTCTAGCAGGGCAGCATCCCTGCCTTGCCCATGGCTTTCCTGGTGCCTGCATCTGCTCAAGGGCCAGCCCTCCTGACTAAAAATGGAGATGTCAGATCTACATAGAGGACACTAAAGCTTTAAGGCTAAGTAGTGATTATTTACTTCTTGATAAAATAATAAAAAGTAATAAAAAATAAAATTTAAAAAGGCTTCTAAGGCCAGTTGTTTATGCAGTCCTATCACACCAGAAAACATAAATGGATTTTATGGACGCACCTGTTCAGGGCCCTCTTTGGTGGGCTCTGGGTCCCCCCTGTGCTGGGGCTGCGTGGATGGCCCATCAGCCGCGCCACCCACCATGATCTGCTGCCTTCAGAGGGCTGCTGCCTCCCTGGGTCATGGTGTCACCACTACTCAGTGAACAGAAAAAAGTTCAAACACTTAAAAATCACTGCTCCGAAACACAATTCTGCTTGGGTAAGTGGCAGATTCCATGTGAATCTCAGTTTTTACAGATTAAGTGGAACTGTTTGACCCCAGCTTTCAGGTCCGGATAAAATGAGAAGTTTTTGAAAAGGGGATTAGAAAAAGACCTTAGAAGCACTTGGTTTGGAAGCTAATTTTTTCCACTCAGACTCACAGGGAGGGAATCCATTGAAAGCACCAATTACTCCTTCTTTCATAGTCTGGGAAACTGGCCTCTAAATCTCCGCCTTTATTGGTAAGTCAGGCTCAGCAACCCTCCTTAGGCTTGAGTTAAACAACTTAACACCTGCCTCTGCTCCCAACATGCACACAAACCACAACCAAACCAAAAAACTATTTTCTGAGTATATAGAAAATTTGGGGGAAAAAAACAGGAAAGCACAAATCCCCATAATGCCCCCAGCATACAAATATCATAATATTTTTGTGTGCATTGATTTTTACATAATTGGATTCATAATGTATACATTATTTTACAATATCATTGTACTTAGTATATTTCATATTAGTAAATACTTATCTACAAGAATGGTTTTGGTAGCACAGAGTTCTCCTCCTAACACTGTATTATAATTTAGTTAGCTCAGCACCTGTTGTTGAACTCTGACTTGTTTCCACTTTGTCACAGCTATAAGCAACGCTCTACAGAACAACAATGAACATAACCCTGGCTACATATCTGGTAATTTTCTTAGGATAAATTTCTAACAGTCTATTTTCTGGTCCAAACGTGTAAACATTTTCAATATTTTGATATATCAGCAAATTTCTGCCCCACGAAGTTGATCCAATTTATACTCCTGTCAGTATTTTTTGTGATCCCATGAATCCAGGGCAAAATGGAACATTGAATGCATTTAAAAATATTTTATAATGAGATAAAATGGTGTTTTATTATTCTTTTAATTTGAAATTAATTTGTCTATGCCTCTTATTTAAGGAATTGTTTGGTCTTGCATTTTTACAATTTTTCTTTAAAAATTCTCTAAGAAGTTTTTCTTTTTGAGGTCATTGGGTTTTCTCTCCTGACTTTAACTTTGAAAGATTTCCCTCTACTTTTAGCTCTTGAAACATCTCCCTTAGACCTTTAAGTTCTCCCATTCTCCTAAAAAGAGTCCTCATTTAGGAGTTAAACAGTGCACGTTGGCTGGGCACGGTGGCTCATGCCTGTAATCCCAGCACTTTGGGAGGCCAAGGCGGGTGGATCACTTGAGGTCAAGAGTTCGAGACCAGCTTGACCTACGTAGTGAAACCCCATCTCTACTAAAATACAAAAATTAGCTGAGTGTGGTGGCGGGTGCCTGTAGTCCCAGCTTCTTGAGAAGGTGAGGCAGGAGAATCGCTTGAACCCCAGGAGGCAGAGTTTGCAGTGAGCCGAGATTGCACCACTGCACTCCAGCCTGGGCAACAGAGCAAGACTCCCTCTCAAAAAAAAAAAAAAGTGCATGTCTACATGATTAAAGTGACACACAACAGATCACTGTTTATTACAAATCCTCATGTCTTTTAAAGTTCGTGGTAATATGTTTATGTTTTAACCCAAAGTCTCTGTTCCTCTCCTATTCCCACCACTTCTTAGAGCAAGGATCTTCGCATTGGAAAGCAATGGTGTGGGAGGGGAAACCTACGGTTTCTGCTGGGGTCCCCATCTTGCATATTTTGGCTTTCTGGCTCCTGTTGTTGCGGCTGGGAGAAATGACCTATGCAGGGTCCATGGGCAGCCCTAGAGGCTGAAGTTCAAACTCAGGGATAAAAGAAAGAAAGACAGACACTTTCTTTCATGACTGTAGACATGATCAATGGCCTGCATGAAAATGAGTCTATCACTTTACACCCAGGGCCACTAGTCACCTTGGAAACTGAATCACACACTCTCTGAAAAAAGAAAGTGGAGCCACAGATCTGGGCACAGTCCTCCCCATGCTCTGAGAATCCACGCAGGCTGCCTTTGCCGCTCCCTTCTTTCTCCTCTCATGGGTGTTTCCCGTGGATGCTTCCCTCAAGCTGGTCAGCAGACCTGTTCTGCCCTCACGGCCTCAACAGAGAAGACAGAGAACAGTAGGGGGCTCGGTCTTCAAGACACCTGTCTCCACTACCCTCTCCACTGCACACTCACCTGCAACTCCTTCCACTGTGAGTGCGTGGAAGCAGCTCCTTCCATCGTGAGTGTGTTTTAGAAAATGGGGAAGGTAGATGTTTCAGCAACATTTCTCCATTCAGTGATGCTGGGGGAAGTAGAGCTTCTTGCCTGGTGAGTCTGCAATGTCTAGATTTAAGGGTCCCCATCTACTGTCCCTGAAAGGACGGGCACATGGAATAAGAGTCCTTATCTGCCAAGTCCTAGTAATGCTACTGCAGAGGGGAACGGCTGAAGAGCTAATAGCTCCCTTTCATGTTAAATGACTCAAAGTGATCGTGAATAGCAAATTTTGATACAAGGATATTGCAACTTTCTAAATTTGAAAGGATATACATGTGCTAATGCAGAAAAGCTTGTGTATGGACATACTACAAGTGACAGTCATATTCTGCATTTGTAAAAGAGACCTGGTTGAAAAATATGGTAAGCGTTCATACTTTCAGGAATTGCTTCTCTTTCAGGGATGGTGCCTCTGATGATAGTGTGAATTGGAAAGCTGAAAAATTATACTCTCAGTACTGCTGGTTACATTTGCAATTTCTGCTCAAATTTTGATTTGTCCAAAGCCTGATACATTTTATCTAGCCATCTAATATCATTTAGTTTCTGGATGCTGAGGCTGTAATAATTTTCATAGCCCCTGTACTAAAATGCTACATTTTGTTTTTCTTTGTATTTTATCATGCAGGGTGAAAAATATGAACACATTTTTATAATTCTGGGACCAGTTATATATGCGGAGGTCTGGCAATTACTAGAATTCCCCACCAATTATTAGAATGAAAATATCAATAACTAAAGTTTAATTGTGGGTGATATAATTTGGATATATGTCCCTAACCAAATCTCATGTTGAATTGTAATCCCCAACGCTGGAGATGGGGCCTGGTAGGAGGTGTTTTGGTCATAGGGGTGAAACCCTCATGGCTTGGTGCTGTCTTCACGAATAGTGAGTGAGTTCTCATAAGATCTGGTTATTTCAAAGTGTGTGGCACCTCCCCTTCACCCCACTGTCTTGCTCTTGCTCTCCCATGTGAGATGCCACTTTTGCTTTTCCTCCTGCCATGAGTCAAAGTTCCTTGAGGCCTCCGTAGGAGCCTAGCAGATGCTGGCGTCATGCTTCCTGTACAACCTGCAGAACCATGAGCCAATGAAACCTCTTTTCTTTATAAATGATCCAGCCTCAGGTATTTCTTTATAGTAATGCAGGACGGCCTAACACGGTGGATAAATGTTCAAATGATTAAAAATTTTGTTTAATGCAAACATTTAAATAATTCAACAAACCAGGTCTCTGGAATTATAAAGACAATGGGTAGGGTAACCTCAGACCAGTTCACTAGATCATAAATTGATTGAAGGCAGTAGACTCAGGACAAATAAAAGTAAGAACTACATTACTTGGTGCCTGATGAAGTGGGGAATCATTTATCTTCAAAGATAGTACCACCTAAATATTTCATTAGATTCCAGAAGGGTTCATGGATGATAGATGCAGAAGTGATTTGCTAAAGGCACAGGCAGGGAAGAGCCTGAATCTTTTAAGGTACAAATTTCAAAGACAGCACAGGTATTCACAAAGCATCCCTTCTAGTCACTGGCTAACCGCATGGCTCACCCTGCCCATTTCCGCAGTTTGTGGCAGTCATTATTGCCAACACTAAAAAGAGCCTGCTGGGTTTTGGAGGTACCTGGAGCCCTGAGCCCCAAAGTCTCAGGAAGATCAATTAACTTTAATACTTAGCTTCCTCATCCTCAAAATAAAGAAAATTCTTTGTTTGCAGGGTTGAAATGAGCATTAAATGAGATGATTTTGGCAAAGATCCCAGCACCATGCCTGGCACACGCTGTGATTCTCAGGGACCAGTCCCTCTTCTCCCATCCTCGGTCATTGCTCTTGAGTTTTTGATCTTCCATATACTGTCAGAGCAGGAGGTTAACTACAGCAGCTCTGAGTTTTGTCCCTTCAAATGAAATATGTCCCACATTTATTTCAGCACATTCAATGACCATTATACCAGGGGAAGGCAGTGTCGTATGCAGCTGGAAATGAGGGCACTGACTTCACTTCACAAATCAGAAGGCATAAAGTTAGTCTGAGGCTCTCGTCAATGTGCACCTTGTAAATCTGGGGCCCTGCTATGAGACACTCATTCCTGCAGAGAGGGACTGAAATAAAATTTAGTTCACTTCCTGTAGTAGAAATGACAGTTTTTCTATGTAAAAATAGCATTCCAGTGGATTCAAAGATGTGTCATATCATTCAATGCGTTTCTGGAAACTCTGTTACTGTTAAGAATTCTGAGGACCACTTGCTGTAGTAAAAATGGCATTTATTCTATGTAAACAGAGTAAATCTATAACAATACAGATCATTGAGTTGTTGCACATGGAAAAAAAATCTGCCAAAGTAACCTATGTCGTGAAAGCACTTAATGTGTTATCCGGCACATGGCAGGTGCTTAGTAAGTGTGGGTTTCCCTTTCATTTCCTTTTCCTAAGGAGTGATCCATGAGGTCATCTTGATCTTGAATCCAAGAACGTCCCTCTGGGACCATCATTTGAATACAGTTTGTAAGAAGAAAAATAAATTCATCATTTATGAGTAATTGATTTGCTAAATGATCCTCTACTTAGTAGATTTACATAAGTGACATTTACAAAATGAAAATATGCCAAAACTGAAAAACCATGACATACAAATTTGATGTGAGAGGCAAAAACAAAGATAATGATAATAAACATGGAAGAAAAAAAGAGATAGATGCCTGATAGGTCAGATAGAGAGATGCCCTAGAGGACCTTATAGGCCCTCCCAATCAGGAATCACAACTCATTTTCTGAAACTATGAAAATAAAATCTAGGCTTGTATTCTTTCAATTTAAGGAAGTTCTTCTAGTTCTAGATCTTTGTTTGGCTCTTCCAAAATAGTGATACTGGCCAGTCACATCTGAAAGTAGGCTGCTTCTGTCCTGGATGTTGTCACTAGGTCAGAAACAGGGGAAAGACCCTGACTTCTCGGTTCCCCTCTTCCCCTGCCTGTGGTGTCTGGACGAGGCGGATCTTTTCATTCACAAGGATCTTGTCATGGATCCTAAGAGAACAGGAGACACACCCAGGAGAAACCAAGGGTGGCGATGGGCTCCATAACTCCCAGGGAGCTGCTGGCTAGCTGTCGTTTCTTCACAATGGGAGTCCTATTTTCTTGTCCTGGATAAAGGCAGGGGGAAGGAACAATCTCACACCTCTCAGCCGTCTAACCAACCCCTGCAGGGCAAATGCATTAGTTCCTGCTGTTATCCTGAGGACTGTTTCTCCGCAGAGGGACAGAAGAGGGAGTGCTCAGAGCACACAGTGAGCCGGGTCCCCAACCTTCCTCCTCTCCTGCAACTCACAGTGCAACTCAGTGACTGATCCTTCCCATAAATAACAGGGCCTAATGTGCTCATGAGAGGGGATTGCTTTTAGACAACAAGGATGTAATGGAAGCAGCCTCAAATGAAGAAACTTGCAAATGATTAATTATGGATCAATAAAAGATGATCCAATTGATTGTAGAGAAAGTCTGCAGCATGACTTCCTGGATTCGCTCAATGTATGGTCTTTTTAAAATGCTTGCTGTGATCATCCTGTGTTGATGGATCTACTTCACAGGGAGGGACAGTCTAAGTCCCCCTTTAAGCCTTCTGTGTCTGCCTTTAGCAACTTAACACACAGGCATCAGAACACAGGACATTGCATTAGCTGTTATTCCTACCAGACTTCATGATGTCAATAAAGGAGGCCAGTAAAGGCTGTCACTCTGCAACTTACAAAGAGGTCTTGCTTTTTTGTTCTGTTTCAGTAAGACTGGCTTATATATTGCTGTGTATTCCTACTTACTTTTCCCTGAATAACAAGATTAATTTAATGAAAAGAAAACCCACTTCCATACCCCCAAAAATGATCCTGAACATATCATCTTATTAAAAACAGATATTAAAAATTAATAAATTAATTGAGAACTGGGGCCTCTGGTATTCCAGTGGAAGATGCCCATCATCACCCATTTTCGCTTCACTGATGGGAATTTCCAAGAGCGAAAGGTTTGTCTCATCATTTCAGTGTAAAAATTAGTGCTTTGACAATCCTTTGCATGGGCTAAAAGATGCTGGGAAAGTTTTTGACAATTTGAAAAGATGTCTATCTGTTTAAAGTTCTCTCAGTTCTCAGCAGGTGGAGCTAGGAGAATGATTGTTTTTCTCTTACCAAAATGTGAGAAAAAAAAACATTCCACACCTATAGAAATTTTAATCACAGAAAATGAGTTATTCTCAAAATGAAACCAATAATAGTGTCTTCTTTAGCTAGCAAATCTTGCCTCTCTATTTTGCTTTTATTTTTCAAGAACAACCAGTCACATTAGCCTACACTGCCCTCCAAAACCCCGTGTGAGGGATCCCACCAGACTCGCACTGCACCTGCCAAGGTTGAGAGGAAGAGGGGCTTGTCACCGCACCCCACCTGATTGAAAGTAGAACATATAGCAGGAGAACCAGGCTGCACACGTACTGTACAAATTTGGGGGGAAAATATTGTTTTACGCAATCACATAATCGATGCTCATGGTTAAAAACAAACACAGGAAAAAAAGGAGAGGCTTTCTTCAAGTGTGTATTTATTTATCTTCTGATGGAATATTCTTTTTGGGCTTTTGAATCCAGCAATGCCCTCATGAGCGAGGGGTGAGGGGCATTTTGCTCCCCATGATGATGGCATGTAGGCTCCTGGGGCACGAGGTAAAACCACCATATGAGTTCCCAGCTCCACTATTCTTCAAAACATAAACAGGCCAAACCAGGCAGGAGCCTAATAGCAGGAACATATTTTGTATTATAAAAATACACAGTAGCGTATACTTAACAAATCTCCTTACGCAGTGGCCCCTCTCCTGCAGGAAAGGTAATCATGGCATTCTAGAGTTTGCCTGCATTCAACCAACATAAAATCAAACTCAAATGTGCCTAGATGTACATCTAAAGCCTCTGAAATAATTCTAACAGTTGAAAAAGATGAATGAGATAAACAGAAGGAATTAACATACAACAATTATTCTTCCTTTGTTCAACTCTTCCCATGAAGTAAAATTTCTTTTACTATTGTAATTCTCAAATTCACCTTAGGCAGCTGAGAATGTGTATCACTGCTCTTTAATGAAGAAGGTTTAATATTATTCACATTGACTATTATACTCTCCTATATGCTTAGACACTTCAACTCTAATAACACCACTAGGTAACACTAAAAGGACACCAAGCTTTACATAAAACCCAAGGTCAAAAATAATTAAGGGGAAAAAAGTCAACTTTTTAAGAAATTCTTTGGACAGAATTCTTAAAAATAAAAAATGACAGTTTTTTTTCCTGCGCATGTGTGTAAAGTAACAGTTAAGTCAACTCTATTTTTAAGTGAAGGTATTATTACATTTGGTTATTATAGGTTGGAAAAATGTCTTCAGGTAGAGGAATAACGAATTCAAAAAATGTCTTCCAACTTTACATTTGTAGACCATTTTACAGTTCAAGGCAATTTCTCATTCCTTATTTCACTTAAGCCAGTTAAAAAACCCAGTTTTACCTGACTCATTGAGATGTCTGACTCAGATGTGATGTGTGTCAAAAGGATTCTGTGATTACTGAGGGAGCACTAAAATTGGCAAATTAAAAATATATAGTTCAAGAATATGTTCAAGATGAAACTTGTGAGGACTTCATTCTAAGGCTTTTGCTTTCTGATGTGTTACATTCTGAGGTGTTGCATTCTGACATGTTGCATTCTTCCTGATATGTTGCATATTCTGACATGTTGCATTCTTTCTGATGTGCTGCATTCTGACATGTTGCATTCTTTCTGATGTGTTGCATTCTTTCTGATATGTTGCATTCTGATGTGTTGCATTTTGATGTGTTGCATTCTTCCTGATGTGTTGCATTCTTTCTGATATGTTGCATTCTGATGTGCTGCATTCTTTCTGATATGTTGCATTCTGATGTGCTGCATTCTTTCTGATGTGTTGCATTCTTTTTGATGTGTTCCATTCTGATGTGTTGCATTCTTTCTGATATGTTGCAGTCTGATGTGTTGCATTCTGAAGTGTTGCATTCTTTCTGATGTGTTGCATTCTGATATGTTGCATTCTTTCTGATGAGTTGCATTCTGATGTGTTGCATTCTTTCTGATATGTTGCATTCTGATGTGTTGCATTCTTTCTGATGTGTTGCCCTCTGATATGTTGCATTCTTTCAGATATGTTGCATTCTTTCAGATATGTTGCATTCTGATGTGTTGTATTCTTTCTGGTGTGTTGCATTCTGAAGTGTTGCATTCTTTTTGATATACTGCGTTCTGATGTGTTGTATTCTTTCTGGTGTGTTGCATTCTGAAGTGTTGCATTCTTTCTGATGTGTTGCATTCTTTCTGGTGCGTTGCATTCTGACGTGTTGCATTGTTTCTGATGTGTTGCATATTCTGACATGTTGCATTCTTTCTGATGTGCTGCATTCTGACATGTTGCATTCTTTCTGATGTGTTGCATTCTGATGTGTTGCATTCTTTCTGATATGTTGCATTCTGATGTGCTGCATTCTTCCTGATGTGTTGCATTCTTTCTGATATGTTGCATTCTGATGTGTTGCATTCTTGCTGATGTGTTGCATTCAGATATGTTGTATTCTTTCTGATGTGTTGCATTCTGATGTGTTGTATTCTTTCTGGTGTGTTGCATTCTGATGTGTTGCATTCTTTCTGATATGTTGCATTCTGATGTGTTGTATTCTTTCTGGTGTGTTGCATTCTGATGTGTTGCATTCTTTCTGATGTGTTGCATTCTGATGTGTTGCATTCTGATGTGTTGCATTCTTTCTGATGTGTTGCATTCTGATGTGTTGGATTCTTTCCGATGTGTTGCATTCTGATGTGTTGTATTCTTTCTGGTGTGTTGCATTCTGATGTGTTGCATTCTTTCTGATGTGTTGCATTCTGATGTGTTGCATTCTGATGTGTTGCATTCTTTCTGATGTGTTGCATTCTGATGTGTTGGATTCTTTCCGATGTGTTGCATTCTGATGTGTTGCATTCTTTCTGATATGTTGCATTCTGACGTGTTGCATTCTTTCTGATGTGTTGCATTCTGAAGTGTTGCATTCTTTCTGATATGTTGCATTCTGATGTGTTGCGTTCTTTCAGATATGTTGCATTCTGACGTGCTGCATTCTTTCTGATATGTTGCATTCTGATGTGTTGCATTCTTTTTGATGTGTTCCATTCTGATGTGTTGCATTCTTTCTGATATGTTGCAGTCTGATGTGTTGCATTCTGAACTGTTGCATTCTTTCTGATGTGTTGCATTCTGATATGTTGCATTTTTCTGATGTGTTGCATTCTGATGTGTTGCATTCTTTCTGATACGTTGCATTCTGATGTGTTGCATTCTTTCTGATGTGTTGCCCTCCGATATGTTGCATTCTTTCAGATATGTTGCATTCTGATGTGTTGCATTCTTTCTGATATGTTGCATTCTGATGTGTTGCATTCTTTCTGATGTGTTGCCCTCCGATATGTTGCATTCTTTCAGATATGTTGCATTCTGATGTGTTGTATTCTTTCTGGTGTGTTGCATTCTGAAGTGTTGCATTCTTTCTGATATATTGCATTCTGATGTGTTGTATTCTTTCTGGTGTGTTGCATTCTGAAGTGTTGCATTCTTTCTGATGTGTTGCATTCTGATGTGTTGCATTCTGAAGTGTTGCATTCTTTCTGATATGTTGCATTCTGATGTGTTGCATTCTTTCAGATATTTGCATTCTGACGTGTTGCATTCTTTCTGATGTGTTGCATTCTGATGTGTTGCATTCTTTCTGATATGTTGCAGTCTGATGTGTTGCATTCTGAAGTGCTGCATTCTTTCTGATATGTTGCATTTTTTCTGATGTGTTGCATTCTTTCTGATATGTTGCATTCTTTCTGATATGTTGCATTTTTTCTGATGTGTTGCATTCTTTCTGATATGTTGCATTCTTTCTGATGTGTTGCATTCTTTCTGTTATGTTGTATTCTGATGTGTTGAATCCTGATATGTTGCACTCTGATATGTTGCATTCTGATATGTTTTCTTGTTGAGTTTAAAAGATGGAGCTGTATGCAGGGTTACAGGAATAAGGCACAAACAATGGACCCATCCATGGGTGTGAAGCACATGTGTGGCCAGAACCCACCTGGTGGGTCATGACTGAAAAAACACTGTGAACTATTGCCTAGGCCCATCTCATGGTTGATATCTTTCCTGCTACTCTGAACTCTCTGTGACTGTCTATAATAACTGTAGGCATTTCTAAACAACCAAAAGTTTTTTGGAAGTAGGCTAAGATTTTTTACATGTATCATTAAATAAATTTACTTATTTTGAATTTAACATAAAGCATAAAAGATTTAAAAGTAAAAGTATGTATTTTGAGTAGGTATTTCCTTACATTGTGTACACTGTGTATGCATTTTGAATGTTTGTTTATCTAATAAAAGTTTTAAAGGCTTTTGGAAATATAAAACTGAATGATCCCCCACATTTCTGAAGAAATGTGAATGGCAAATTATAGGATGAATGGGATGGATTACAAATCAGAAATTAAACTCTATAAAGGTAAACAGAGACTGAAGAAGACAGAGAAATGCAATTGGAAATGAAGGCTAATTAAACAAAAGCACTAAATATGTCTAAGCAGCAAGCTACAATTAATATGGAAGACAAATTGTGAGCACAACTGCACTGTGAATATACACACACCAAATATAAATATTATGTTAATAACTGTGACGACTTGGTAGAAAGGTATATGTTTCAGTAGGTATAGCCATTACATTTACTTTTTTTGGTATTTTTTTTTAACTTTTGTTTTAGATTCAGAAGTACATGTGCAGGTTTGTTACACAGGTAAACTGCATGTCACGGGGGTTTGGTGTACAGATAATTTCATCACCCAAGTACTAAGCCTAATACCCAACAGGTACTTTTTCTTGTTCTATTTTTTTTTTTTTTTTTTGAGATGGAGTCTTGCTCTGTCGCCCAGGCTGGAGTGTAATGGTGCAATCTCAGCACGCTGGAACCTCCACCTCCCAGGTTCAAGCGATTCTCCTGCCTCAGCTCCCTGAGTAGCTGGGATTACAGGTGTGTGCCACCAGGCCTGGCTAATTTTTGTATTTTTAGTACAGACAGGGTTTCACCATGTTGGCCAGGCTGGTCTTAAACTCCTGACCTCAGGTGATCCATCCGCCTCAGCCTCCTAAACTAACAGGTACTTTTTCTGATCCTCTCCCACATCCCACCCTCCACGCTGTTCCTGTCTTTGTGTCAATGTGTTCTCATTGTTCAGCTTACATTTCTTCAGAGGTTTTTTTTTTTTTTGTGGAGATGATTCACTTTTATACTTCCGAAAGCCTTTAAAACTTTTATTAGATAAACAAACATTCAAGATGCATACAGTGTACACGATGCAAAGAAATACCTACTCAAAATACATATTCTTATTTTAAAAGTGAGAACATGCAACATTTGGTTTTCTGTTGCTGTGTTAGTTTGCTTAGGATAATGGCCGTCACCTCCATCCATGCTGCTGCAAAGGCCATGATCTCATTCTTTTTAATCAGCCATTACATTAAAGATGTCAGAGTTTTATGGGGCTATTTGAGCTTCAGTTAGCATCCAGGGTTCTTTGCATTGTCTCGATGACCTGGTCTCATGCAAACAATGTCTGGACTCACCCTCACTTGTTAGCAGTGAGCAGATTGAGTTTGCCTCAGGAGAATTTTCTAGGGACAAATGGAGATCTCTAATGTTGCCCTCATATTCCCCCTTTGGAACAACAGCACCATAATGAGGGCATAGGAATCTCTCAGTAAAGATTGCCTTTCTACTTCAGAAAACGCTGCTAAGAGAAAAAAACAAAAACAAAAAGAAAAACAGATTTTTATCAAATTGGTAATGAAACACTTATTTCATGATACTGGGTATATGAGGTATTATTATCAGAAAGATATCAAACAGTTAAACTTCACCTCTACTAGCTACCTAGGAAAAATATGTCCAAATTTTATCTAATTTAGGACAATATGGATTTTTAAGTCTTAAAACTGATGGGAAAGTCTATGGAATCTCCTTATATGGAAAAGTATGAAAATAAGCCAGAATTAAAAGAACTGAGTAAGATAATCTCATGAAACCCTTTGCAGGTTTATAATTTAATTTTTTATTGTTAAAATGCCCACGGTTTATGAACCTTAACTTAGAATCCTCCTGTAATAGCCCTGTTGAATAAACAACACCCGGGTATAATCATCTTCAGATACGAAAGGCAACTGCATTCGCATTTCTTGGGATAACAGCCAGAATATTACAGGTAGTAAACTTTGGGAGTGATTACCAAACCACCTAGGAGATAAAACTCCCTTAGCTTCCAGCTGATGCCTTATTCTCAAGATTTGTTATGACATAATTGCCCAGAATATAAGACTCGAGGTAATTCACTTTGCTTAACTGAAACAAAGCTTGATCCCAAAGAGAGAAAATGTTCAGTCCTTGCCAAGACTGCTGACCATTTCTTTCCAAAAATAGTGACTTGGGGTCAGTGGATCATTTACTATCCCTGCTTAGCATTGTTGAAAATTCCCAGGGGGTGAAAAAAAAAATATATATATATATATATATGTATTCCAAAGTGAATGACACAGAATGTGTAAGTGCTTATATTTTTAAACTACAAGTCTGTCTCCAAAAAATAACTTTCATCTTTTCTCTTCTAATAAATACTTTTTAAATGACCTCCCTTTTATTGAAAATTCATTTACACACACACACACACACACACACACACACACACATTTGCTAATGGAAAAAAGAACACAACACAACAAAGAAGTGTATCATAAGGAAAGTTTCCCTGAAGTTCATCTGGATGTGGTTTTACATCATCCTTCCAGCCAGTGAACACACAGATGTGAAGACATGTGCAAGCCATGTTTGTTAATTTATAGAGTACTGTACCTCGGTTTTCCTGCAAATTTTAAAGCAACTGAAAATGAACTGCAGCTTACATTGCTAACATTTTCCAGCCCATACAAAGTCATAAGATAACCAAAAATCATGTTTCAGCCCACGGTATTCCATACAACGAACGCTTTCACTCCAGGCCTGTGAATTAGGCTGACATTTTCCCTAGCTGTAATATCTCCATCCCAAAATACGTTCATTCAATATGTTCATCAAACACAGTGAGAATTTCTGTTTTCATACTGAGATTAGTATTGTGTGGAGCCACCTGTACAGGATTATGAAAGGCAGAACGCAAAGTCTTGTGATGGTCAAGACCCTCTCTGATCAGCAGAGGACCTTGGTACTCAGGCCTGGACTTGTGGAAACTGAGGGGTAATACATTTGTGTGAAGTGTGTGGTAATTTGTTGAGCTGCGGCAAGAGAAAATGAATACAGTGACTAATTTCCCTAAACATTTAGAGGAAATTTCTTGGCATAGGTGAGTTTTTAATGCTAAAATTTAAAACAGTTGCTTTTTTCACTTGATGTTTTACAAATTCCAGTGAATTGAATAAATCTTCCAAGCCAATGCTATTGAGTGGGACCTGAGTGAATAAGGTATGTACACTCTGTACTGAACTGAATATTTTTCTTAGTTTTACCAAGTTTCATGTGTCCCTTTCCCATTTGCCTATATCACAATCATGACACACCTAACAAAAATAAATATTAATAGTCTGAATGTGGATATCACCACTAATAATTTCCTTTTAATTAAACACATGCTTACAAACACAATTTCCTTAGAAAAATATTTTCTTTTTCCAACACAAGATAAACAAGCAAAAAAAAAAAAAAAAAAAAGCACATGCCCCCTCCAGTGTTAGTTGCTGCCTTCCTGTTAGGTGTCTTCTCCAGCCTCTGTTCCCCGTGTACAGAGAGGCTGAGGAGGGTGGATCACAAGGTCAAGAGTTAGAGACCAGTCTGGCCAACACGGTGAAGGGTACAGTTGACCCTTGGATGACACAAGTTTGAGCTTCACACACAAGTCCCCCTTATGTGGGTGTTCTTCCACCTCTGCCACCCCCGAGACAGCAAGACCAACCTCACCCCTTCTTCCTCCTCAGCCTACCCAACATAAAGACAACAAGGATGAAGACCTTTATGATGATCCACATCCACTTACTGAAGAGTAAATATATTTTCTCTTCCCTATGATTTTCTTAACATTTTCCTTTCTCTAGCTTACTTGAGGATATTTACATAATACAAATAGCATCCACAATAGGTGTTAGTCGACTATTTTCGTCATCAGTAAGGTTTTCAATGAAGAATCAACTATTAGTTGTTAAGTTTTTTGGAGAGGCAAAAGTTGTACACAGATTTGCAACTGTGCAGGGGCTCAGAACACCTAACGCCTGTGTTGCTCAAGGATCAACTGTATTTTTAAAAGTGAGACTGTAAGGCCAGGCATGGTGGCTCACGCCCGTAATCCCAGCACTTCGGGAGACTGAGGAGGGTGGATCACGAGGTCAGGAATTCGAGACCAGTCTGGCCAACATAGTGAAACCCTATCTCTACTCAAAATACAAAAATTAGCTGGGTGTGATGGAGGGCGCCTGTAGTCCCAGCTACTCGGGAGGCTGAGGCAGGAGAATCGCTTGAACCCGGGAGGTGGAGGTTGTGGTGAGCCGAGATTGCTCCATTGTACTCCAGCCTGGGCAACACAGCAAGACTCTGTCTCAGAAAAAAAAAAAAAAAGTGAGACTATAAAAATCTATTTTGCATCCTTCTTCTTAAAAAATTCTTCCTTTTACAGAAAATAAGTCCCAATCAATACCTGCTACCTGCTATGTGTAACACAGCACATCCTTCCCTGGAATCATGGGAAGGAAACAAATGTCTCTGGTCATTCATTCTTTCACTCATTCATCCATTCATTCATTTGCTGTTTACTGAAGTCTAAGCCTGTACAACGTGTAAGGGACGTACAAAACACCACCTGTCAAAGAACTCACAATCTCATGGCAAGGCTGATGTTCACATGAATTATCAAAGACAAAGGGCTTTTGAATAACACAGACTTCTGTGGAGATCCTCCCTGTCCTGCTTGCAGCTGTTTATACTCTTGGCAAATTATGTAACCTCTCTGTACTCCTTTAATTGTCTGTAAAATGTAGAAAATCATACCTACCTTTCTGAGCAGCAGTAAAGGTGAGAAGAGATCATACATGTAGAACACATACTTAGGACTGCAGTTGTTCAGTGGCTAATCGGTTGTGGAAGCCCTGGATAAACACTGTGACAACACATGTCTGAGAAGAGGGAGTTGCAACCAGCCTGCCATTCACTCCCTCCCCTTACCGGGGGCCATCCCCAGGGCAAAGAAAAGGAGGCTGAGACCTGGTCTAATCTCCTTGTCAACCAGGATTGTTGGAAGGAAGAAGCCTTACCTCTGAAGTCCTTAGCAGGACATCCAGCTAGGAATAATCTGTTAGTAAACAGAACCCAAGATCCCCAAGACATGACTTCCCAGAGAATGTCATGTAAGATATACAACTTTCTGGGGGTACAAATTAGAAATGTTTTATATTTTAAATGTTCCTTGCTGTCTGAGAAACCCCAAGACCTCGCCTATTCTGGGTCAGAAGGGTAGGCCCAACGTGGGAAGAAAGGTCCTGTTCTCACAGCTCCAAATTTGTGTTTCGTCTGAGGCTTCAATGGCCTGAGTCTCTGACATGGTTTAGTGAAGCTCAACACTGTGTAAAGTCTCTGGTTTGTGTGAGTCGGAGCTCACAGTCTGACCAAGCATAGCTCAGCGTTCTGCTCATGCAGGAAGGAGTACAGTGAAGGGGAGGCGGAGGCATTCACAGGCAGAAGAAAGAGATGCAGAGATGAGAGAGGGCATGGTGCAATCAGGCAATGGGATGTGTCAATTCTGCAAGAGCATACTGGAAATGGGAGACAAAGGCCCGAGTGCAGGTGCACAGGAAGAGGAGGGGCTGACGGCGAGGTCCAGGCACACCTGGTGAAGTCATCTGGCCTTCACCAGGAAGGCAAGGGGAATCCACTTAAAGGGGAATGAACTAAATCAGGTGACTGCTTGACCAGAACAATGTCCCTTAAGAGGGAATTAGGATGGAGCGATGAGGACAGCGGGCGCCCTTGCGAAGGCTGAGGTTCACATGAGGGACAGAACATGAATGAAGAGCAGAGGCAGGGATGGAGAGGGGAGAACAATCTGAAAACTATCTAAGGATATATAAGACTTTAAAGCAGCTTTAACAAGGGAAATAAAGTGTGGATAGAAATAAGTACGAAAAGAATTATAAGATCTAATATGATCACATTTTTGAGCTTCACGTTATGGCATTCGATGCTGTATGTGCCTGAAATATATTAACTCAATAAAACCTTACACTAACCCTTTGAAGTAGGCTCTGTTATTATTCCCATTTGAAAACCATGGTAAGTGAAGCCCAGCAAGATTACAGAGCTACTGAGTGGCAGGGCCTTGGACTGTAAAGCAAAACTGCCTAGAACAAAGCCATGACCATACCAGACGACTCCATAAACATGGCAGGAAACACAGAAGCCAGAGCGAGATGGCACTCAAAAAGCAATCGCTGTTCAGGGCAGGATGTGATTTCTGGCTAGTTACATAAGGCTGATCAAGAAGAAGTGGGCTCAAGTTTCAGAACACTCTGCATTACATCCAGCGTGTCACATATTACATCCCGTTTAACTCACTGAACCACTATTACCATTTGGAAAGATTCTATCTGCATTCCTCCAAAATAATAGTTTGGAAAAGTTCATTTAACGAGCCCTCCTATTTGAACCTGGCCTGCCTTGATTGATAAGACTTCAATATCAAATGTAGCAGACTTGAGTTTTGACTCTCGTTCAAAAGTAGATTTTTCTTAAAAATGCAGATGATTTCCTCTTCTTTATTTTACTATTTTTCTATAAATAGTAAAATATACTTTCATTTCTCTGAAAAGTAACACCAAAGCTTCACCTATAAGAATAACTTATTACTGAATTGGTGTCTTTCTCAGGAATTTAATCCAGGGGAAAACACCTTTGTCACTCGAAGGTGTATTCAAGCCAACAGACGATTCTAGCATCGGATGTCAGGAAGGACCAGGGGTGCTCCCGTCATCTTTAAAATCTTCCATTCTGCCCTCCATCTTCTGAATTCACATTTCATATCCTCTGTCTTAGTGGCGAGAGGCTTAGCTTTTATAAACCTGAAAAGTCACTGAAATTGACCTAATATTGAAGGAAAGGAAGTAACGTGACATTATTGTCTTTAAGGTAACATAGCAAAGGGTAAAGTGTGTCCCTGAGTAATCAAAGCACAGGCACCACAGGCTCCCCGTGCCACCAGCTCCCACACACGCAGATGCTGGAGAGGCATGGCTTTGAACCTGGTACCAAGTAGGGTAGATGACAACTAGTGTGTGTGGTCACCAGGTGTAGAGGCTGCTTCCCGAAACCCTGGGTGCAGTCACCACTGATGGGTTCTACATCCGTCTTAGACCTGCAGGTGGGGGTCCAGCATCAGGCTGGCTGGAGCCTGCAACCACCTACTTAAATCAGAAGTCAAATGTGAGTGCTGGCCACAGTGATATTCTATTGACCGTAAATCTGCCTGAGGTTCAACCTGCTGAGGCCTACACAGGCATCTACACTAGAGCATCTAATAATTTCACTAAGTGTTAGAGAACTGACAAAAAATAATAATAAGGCAAACTATGGGAAACAGGTATACAGTTTTTGTCAGATAAGATGATGTGGGTTACCGGTCAAAGCCCCTACTGGAAATAAGAAGATATTGATATGCCAGGATCCTCTTAACGTGATTTAAGCTAACTCATTTGACTTCACTGGATCTGTATTTTCTCCATTGTATATTAAGTGGAGAGGGGCAGGGCGGCCAGGTGCAGTGGCTCACACCTGTAATCCCAGCACTTGGGGAGGCCAAGGTGGGAGGATCACTTGAGGTCAGGAGTTCAAGACCAGTCTGGCCAACATGGCAAGATCCCATCTCTACCAAAAACATAAAAATTCACCAGGTATGGTGGCGTATGCATGTCATCCCAGCTACCAGGGTGGCTGAGGTGGGAGAATCGCTGGAACCTGGGAGATGGAGGTTGCGGTGAGCTGAAATTGCACCACTGCACTCCAGCCTGGGCGACAGCGAGACTATGCCTAAAAATAAATTAATTAATTAAATTAAAACAAGCAGGAGATGCACTATTTTAAGTGCCTTTTATTCATAAAATTTAAAAAACGTATTTGCAATATAAAAACTGAAAAGGTGTAATTGCTATTAATACTTACATGTATAATCGGATTAGTCGGGAAGAGTCGGCATGAGGTGTTTAAATTCTCTCACCATCAACATTTCCTTTCACTACTTTTCCAAACTGCTACACTTGAAAGATGTTTGCCAAATAAACCGTATTTCAGCAAATTTCTTTTTCTTCCTTTTTTCCTTTCCTTTCTCTCTGTACCTCTATCTTTTTTTAACTCAAAGACACATGTAACAATTTTTTTTCTTGTTTCTTTTGTTTTTATTGAGACGGAGTCTTGCTCTGTCCTGCAGGCTGGAGTGCAGTGGCGCGATTTCTACTCACTCCAACCTCCACCTCCCGGGTTCAAGCGATTTTCCTACCTCAGCCTCCTGAGTAGCTGGGATTACAGGTGCACACCACCACGCCCAGCTAGTTTTTGTATTTTTAGTAAAGACAGGGTTTCTCCATGTTGGCCCGGCTGGTCTCGAACTCCTGACCTCAGGTGATCCGCCCAGCTCGTCCTCCCAAAGTGCTGGGATTACAGGCGTGAGCCACCACGCCCGGCCAACACATGTAACTATTAATGAGGACTTCAGATCAGCCTGAGTTAACCAATGTTATCAAACGAGTTGATACAATTTCTGCCCAAAGCAACTTGACATTTCAATTAAATTGTGCAGCCTTTTCAAAGGAAAAGATATACTTTCCTTTAAGTGCTTTTGAAATATTAAAAATAGCACCTGGATGCTCATGATTAATTTTATGGATCCTGGAATGGGAGCTATGCATACGCCCTTTGTCCCTTCGAACCTAAGGATGTTATTGTCCTCGTCTATATCAACTACGTACACAAAGGTTCACCCCTGCATTTCCTGAGGCCTGGACCCCATTTCCACAGCTCGTTACTGCTACTTGCCCTACCTGTTTCACTGGGACTGCAGGGCTCTTTTACCTGTGGCTTCCTGCCTCAGTTTACCCCAGGCAGTCTCTAATCACTTGATCCAGACAGATATGCCTCTGGGCCAGCACTGCTCCCATGTAGGTGGCCTCCCTCGGTCCCAGGTCCTCCAGTGATAATTCTGAATGGGCCGTTTGCAATATTGATGAACACATTTAGAAACCGGATGTGGTAGTTGAATCAAGTTCGGGTTTTACAACTGTAATGAATGGCTGACACTTGGGCAGGCAGCTTTGCCATAGACAGGTGTGGAACAGGCAGTGAGCCCAAGCTTTGCAGCTGATTCAGTGCAGAGACTCACATCAAGACCTTTGACTTCTTGGTCATTAAGGAATTTATCAGGGCAATAACTTTTAGTAAAACAGTGAAGAAGAAAGTCTATCAAAAAACAAACAGTAGGCCCGTGTGGTGGAGAAACCACAAGCTAGGTTTCATTCTGATCCAAGGAACAGGTGGGCTTTCCCTATGCACAAAATTGTCTCACTCCCTGGACTGAATTGATGGTCCAGAGGCTTTAAAATACTCATGGACCTAGCTTAAGAATAACTGGGTAAATTTACAAATAATTGACAACTACTCTGTAAGGGCCAGAATTAACCCAAACAAACACATTTGCTAGTGTGTCCACAGCCATACATTTTCGTTCTTAATTCAGCCTATTCTCCTGGGTTCACGCTGAGTCCAACTTTTGACATCGTCCTTGCAGTCATTCATGCAACTCTGTCTATCTACTCTAAAAAGCTGAAGGGCATCTGTCAGCTAATGAGACAATTTCTCCAACAGCTGGTACTCATGTGAGGGTAATTCCGTGGATTTATTCAGTGGTCATTCCATCTAATAGTTTCTCCGAGGACCTGATTCAAAGCCCTCAAAATTGAAGTGTGGGAACAGAAGCATAAGAGTAACAAGACACTCGATGAGACAAATCTCAGAGGCAGGGCAAGGAAACTGAATGGAGTTGACACCAAGGCCGAAGGTGGCTGCCTTGTACCGGACGGGGAATCCGAGGATCAAAGTATCTTGTGGCAAAGTCTCCCTGGGGATAGTGTCTGTGTGCCCTAGAGCATCACATCAGGGGGCCTCTGTCTTTCCAGAGAGGCAGTCAGGTTCTTCATCCTTCAAACACGATCCCCACTGACCTGGGAGAAATGCTTGTCCCGGTGTCAGCCCCATGGATGAGGCCTGGGCAGTAAACACACCAGGAGGGTTCAAACTGGTCTGGGGTGGTCCTCTGTTGAATACACAAGCAGATTGATTGCATTCAACCTCTTTGTCTCAGGAAGGACATTACTTACACCATCCCAAATTAATAAGAACTATCCTCCAAATAACTCCCATGTGATATGGTTTGGCTGTGTCCCCACCCAAATCTCATTGTGAATTGTAATAATCCCCACATGTTAAGGGCGGGCCCAGTGGAGATAATTGAATCATGGGGGTGGTTTCCCCCATACTGTTCTCATGGTAGTGAATAAGTCTCATGAGATCCGATGGGATTTATTTATTTATTTATTTATTTATTTATTTTGAGACAGAGTCTTGCTCTTGTCACCGAGGCTGGAGTGCAGTGGCACGATCTTGGCGCACTGCAACCTCCGCCTCCGAGGCTCAAGTGATTCTCCTGCCTCAGCCTCCTGAGTACCCGGGATTACAGGCGTGCACCACCATTCCCAGCTAATTTTTGTATTTTTAGTAGAGACGGGATTTTACCATGTTGGCCAGGCTGGTCTCGAACTCCTGACCTCAGGTGATTCACCCATCTCAGCCTCCCAAAGTGCTAGGATTACAGGCATGAGCCACCGCGCCCAGCCCTGATGGTTTTGGGAGCTCCCCTGCACAAGCTCTCTCTTGCCAGCTGTCATGTAAGACACGTCTTGCTTCCCCTTTGCTTTCTGCCATGATTGTGAGGCTTCTCCAGCCATGTGGAATGGTGAGTCAATTAAACCTCTTTCCTTTATAAATAAGGGAAAATCCTGGGTATGTCTTTATTAGCAGCATGAGAACAGACTAATACACTGGAATATTGAGAATCTTCACGACGCTTTCAAAACAATATTTTAGTCATCTGCCCTGAACCACCTCTAGGGTCTTCCCATGCGCATTGTGGAAAGCAAGAACTGGTTGCTCTCCTTGATGAAGCTCTCACATATGCAAGGACATTTCAGGCTCAAAGTGTCCACAGTCATTGCCTTGCTCATCCCCTTCACTTTTTTGAAGAGAAAACAGAAGTGATAAAACTAGTTTCTATGGAGCCTCTCTAACCACGCCAGGCACTTTCACAAGTTAGCTCATTGAATTCTCACAGCCGCGCAGAGTAGCATCATGGCGTTTTGACAGAGGAGGAGGCAAAGCCTGGACCACACAGCTGGTGAATGCCCACAGAGGGGTGGCGCCCCCTCATCTGACAACCAGGCCCACCCTTTCTCTGAAGGCCGCAGAGATTGAGAGAGAAGAGTCCAGGTTTCCAATCCAACCTGGTTCCTGGGCTTTCCTGCTTCTGATAGAGAATATTTAGTTTAAGATTCTCTAAGCTATATCTGAAGCCTGTAATACTCTAAGAAGCATCAGTCCCTCATTGCCTTCATAATAAAACTTGTTTTCCCTAAGTTTCAACTTATTGGCTTAAATGAATTCTTTTTCCCACAGATTAGATTTGGAATGAATATTTTACAATGTGGAAATTATTCTTCCTGCTGTTCTGCCCTGGCACTCTCAACCTCTCCTTGCCTGGCTATACTGGTTTCTACCTTTTTTTTTTTTTTTTTTTTTTTTTTTTTTGAGACGGAGTCTCTCTGTCGCCCAGGCTGGAGTGCAGTGGTGCAATCTCGGCTCACTGCAAGCTCCGCCTCCCGGGTTCATGCCATTCTCCTGCCTCAGCCTCCCGAGCAGCTGGGACTACAGGCGCCCACCACCACGTCCAGCTTATTTATTTATTTATTTATTTATTTATTTATTTATTTATTTATTTTGTATTTTTAGTAGAGATGGGGTTTCACCACGTTAGCCAGGATGGTCTCGATCTCCTGACCTTGTGATCCGCCCACCTCGGCCTCCCAAAGTGCTGGGATTACAGGTACGAGCCACTGCGCCTGGACTTGGTTTCTATCTTATCTCGCAATGATCACCACCCTCCAACCCAACATATAATTCACGTCCATCCCTTTGTCCTCTGCCCCCACTTGCGTAAGTCCCTGCAAGGCCGGGAGTGAGCTCTCCCTAGAACACTGCCTGGCACACCGTGAGCCCCGAAGAAGGCCTCACTCTGATAACTTACAACAAAGGGAACTTTGAGGGGAAGTACATGCATATGTTAATGAGTATAGCCAACAGTATCATTCTATATTGTATACATTCTGGGCACCAATTCTGACAAAATAAATCATCGAGAAGTCTGGTCAATTCTGTTGGAGGTTTGCCCTATGGTCCCTGAATATAATTCTTACGTGCCTGTGCTTTTCAGGGCTGTGTCTTTGCTAGAAACAAGTGATTACCAAACTGTTCCATGGAGCCCTGGGGTTTTTCTCGTGACTTCGGGGGCCTCTGAGAGGGACAGCGAGGGCAGCACCTGATTCATCCACTTGGGTATATGTGGTTTCTGCTTCAGAGCTCATAGAAGAGTAGAGTTCATGGATTTTTATATGTATGAATATGTTTTTTAAAAGCCAACTATAAATATTCACTCTATAACTCAGCTTAACAAAAGTCTATTTTGCTAATTATTTACTGCTTTTTTTTTCTTTTTTTTTTTCTAAACTTGGTATAATGCTCCTCAAATTGGGAAACTTTCAGATCTCCAAATTACAGTTTCCAAATAACCATACATGCAGCACAGATGTGAACAGTGGGTCCAAAATAAGCACCTTAGATTAAGCCACACGATGAATCACTTCGCTTTCAAAAACAATAAAAGCCAGAGGCCATGTTGCACATGGCACAGAGAAGCAACAGAGTCCATTTCTTTAATAAGCATGACCCCTCACTGAATGCTTGCTATGGGAGATATGTGCCTCCTGCTGTGCGGGCTGGTTCCCAACAGGCCATGAACCAGCACCGGTTGCTCCATGGCCCAGGGCTTGGAGATCCCTGCCCTAGAGACTATATTAATGAATTAGGAATAACATTAACATTCCTAATAATAGGAGATGATGACCAGGAGGTGGATTAACATGGTCAAGGACCCAACGCTGGAAGATCCCCCAGGCAGCATTGACTCGTGGTCTATTCCTTCACTGTACTGATGCTCCTAGCTTCGAGAATGATGCATGGGCAGGCCTGTTCCATTAACGTTTTGTCAAGTGACTAAATGAAATATAAGTTCAAGAAGGCACCTTCCACCAGAGATGCTGGCTCAGGGATTAACAAAAGCCACATCAATGGCATTTGGAATCACTCATTTAATTACGGTGATAGATGCCAGCAGCAGCTCACATTATTGCCACATGCTTACCATTGCCAGACACCACTCTAAGCACTTAATTGTCTTAAATGGCTCTAAAAGGTCAATATTAGCGTTATGTCCACTTGGTAGATGAGAAAGCAGAGGTACAGAAAAGCTTTAAAAGGTGCCTATGTTTTCACAGCTGTAAGCAATAGAGCAGGATTGGAACATAGGCAGTTTTACTCTAGAGCTCAGATTTTTAATGCTGAGCTCTGATTTTAAAACTTACAGGACTATGAAGACATTACCTATAATATAGAAGTTACATTAGATCTGGTTCTTCCCTTAAAAGAGTTTCTGATCTAATCTGGGAGGCATGAAATAATAACATAAAATAAAATAAAATAAGGTATTACTCTGTATATGTTTCCAGAGGGGGCCCTCAGTGTGGACAGGTGAAGTCAGGGCAGGCTTCCTGGAGGTGGTGGCCTTGCCAGAGCCTTGGAGTAGTTCTGAGCAAGGCTGAAAGCATTTCCTAACAGGGGAACCTGGGAGTCATGGGGTCATGGAAAGGGAGTCTTTTCAGAGGATGCTGACCTAACCAGGCGACAAGCAGAGATGCAAGAAGAAAAGCAGGATACAAAGTGTTCAGCTTTATGGCCAAGAGCAAGCATGCCACACCTGCGACCAGGGGCACCAAGCAACCTGGGGTCAGGATGCATGCTTTCTCTTGCTGTTGGAACGTGAATATCTTGTAGGCAGTTTGTATACTCTCCAGTTGACCCCTAAGGACAGCAAACAATTAACACCCTATTTAAAGGCTAGAATATAGGAAAAGGAGGATCTGAAATCCAGTAGACTTTCCAGATAAGAGAGGAGACCCTGGGAAGGCAGATGGCAAGGGGAGGATTCCAGGTGGGATCAAAGCTGAGCAAATGTCTGATGTCTCTAACAGCCCGACTGGAAGAACAAGTGATCAGTATTTTCCAGTCAATTAGACACAAAGCATGATTGTTGCAGCCTGGTATGTATTCAATTAGGACTGTAATATGATGAAGCTAAGAACAGATTATTTTGCAGACTTTCTTGTGTCTGTGCCTGAGAGCTTGCTCAGGGGATCCAGGGTGACAGCTCTCTGTGGGGGCCTGTGGCCAGGAGGGGAGACGAGGCCTCATCGTGGCATTTTCAGGACTGAAATGCCAAAACAAAATGCTCACATTCGTTAGGAACCTCCTATGATCCAGGCAGGTTTGTGGGTACAGCACAAGTCTCTCCACGAATTAGGCAAAATTATCCCCCTTGCACTAATGAAATAAGGGCCTGGGTGCCCGAGTAATTTCCTAAAGTGAAACTAAGATGTAAATACAAGTCTCTCTGTTGCCAAAACCCAGGACCTTTTCATTGCGCCACACTGCCTTCTGTGTGTGCTCTGATGAAGAGCTTTTGTAGGTGTTCTTCAAGATGGAACTGAAAATTGAGTAAGACTTCCCAGAGACCCAGCTGTGGGGGACTATCCGCAGATGGAGACCCTGGGCTAAAGAGGCAAACCCTTATTTTATAAGTAGGGGCTAATTGGCTGGGTCTAAGTCCAGAATCCCCCCAGCTGTTACCCCCAAGCCTAATGCTCAAACAGACACATACAAAAAAAGACAAGTCAACAAGAACGGAGAAAAATCAACCCAGAAAACAAAAAAAGCTGTAATAGTTGGGTAAGGTACATTTATCTATTTTTTTATATATATATATATATATATTTATATATATATATTTATATATATACACACACACATACATTATACACACACATACATATAGATATATACACATATGTATATATCTATATAGATATATATCTATGTATATCTATAGATATATCTATATAGGTATACGTATATATATGTATATCTATATAGATATATATGTCTATATCTAGAATCTAGATATGCACAGACATATATATCTATGTATATGTCTATATATCTATGTATATATCTATATATGTATATATCTATATGTATGTATCTATATATCTATGTATATATCTATATCTATATATCTATGTATGTATGTATAATACTGAAGCTGTCATGTGACTACCCAAGCAAGGATCTTATCCACAAATATAATTATAATTATAAATGTCCAATTATCTGTTGAGATATCAGCTCATGATCATCTTATTGTAGAAACATTTTCGATTGATTTTCAAGCATTCATAAGCATTGGCTGAGAGACTGTGGTCTGTAAAGCACTGGCAGAATACAAATGCTTGTTGAGTCAATGGGCATTTATTGAGCATGTATTATGTGCTGGTCTTTGAAGACTGAAAATTTAAAAAACAAGGCCCCTGTCCTATAATATAGCCTATTGCTTGGAATGGAGTTTTAAAAATCATGCCAAGGAGAAATTGTCATCAATGCCTCCTTCCTCTCTTTGGAGATTTCTGTGACAGGGTAATGAAAATTATAATCACTTTAGATATCAACCTACTTGCCTAAAGAGAAACTAAAGAGAAATTGTCCTGAATTCACATAAACCAAGGTAATGGAAGTGATATGTTTCTCTTTTTTTTTCTCATCAGAAAACTGATTATTTTAAACAAATTGCAGAGAAAGGGAGAGAGAGGATGAGACGAAGGAAATGTATTGACTTCAGAGTTGACTCATGAACTGTCATAGTATATGAAACTGCATGAAATTCTGTAGTGCAGCCAAATATTAATTGAAACAATTAACTGTAGAAAACACGTGGGCACGACAATATTAGCAGTGCATAATCATTTGCAGTTAAGAGGTCCTTACCGGATTACTGCAGAAAAGCTCTGGAGTTCTAATTACTTGTGGAAGTCCCACAAGGTTACTGCAAAACATGGTAATTAGACGGTTGTAATATAAGGTGTTAGCAGGGGATTGAGGATTTGCTCTAAGCACCTTGGTGTTTTCGTGGCTATTTACTGAGCAGAGTACCAGAATTTAATGGAATTTGGTAGAATTCTCCAATGACTCCTACGAGCACGTAGTTAACAAACGTATCTTAATGTGAGTTCCGTGGTTTTCTTGAAAGTGATGAACATCGCCATCTTTAACTACTATAAGGAGAAAATATAACCTAAATGAGGTGGATTATGTGGATTTATTTTTGGGATTTATTGCTCTTGCCTTTCGGTGGCACTTGAGTCAGGTGTATTACACAGCTTTGAGATCTTGGCTTCACTAGGCATAACCCAGCATTAGAAAGGAAGTAGCTTGGTGCTTCTCTGCAACTCCAGCTCAGACTTCTATGTGACAGTCCTCTTTTACAACAGAATTGGGACATTGCTGCATATGTTTTTCTCAGCTTTGAGGATGCTTCTACAACCCATGCATGCACAATGAAAGAAATATTACACATTCAGTGATGGGCACAATGTACTTATTCAAAAATGTCAGTAAATATAAAAGATTTATCAGTTGAGCGAAGGAGACACGTCTTTTTCTTTCTTTCTCCTTTTTGCTGATCCCGAATCACTCTCTTACGTTTTTTTTGTCTGTGTACTACAAATGTGTACCTAAAAATGAAACTCAGACTATAAACTGCCCTATGCTCCCAGAGTAGAAAGCATGAAACTAATCTAAAGAAAATATTGGCAGAATTCCCACCCGCGCTTTGATTTCGGCTCAGAAAATCACCTCCTCCTTCTATAGGGTCTGGTTCGCCTCCCACAGCAGAGTCAGGGGCAGATTCCATCAGTCCATGGAAATGGGGTTCCTGGAAGGAACACTGGCTTTCTCATCTTGGTCCAGGCAAGGGGCACTTGTCGGGTCGCTGACAAAGGCATTCATTAAGAGTCAGTTATTTTCTGCAGGTGCCTTTAGTGAGACAACAGTGAGAAGGGGCACTTGGGAAGACGCGGGGAGTGTGTGGAGAGCCGTACCCCACTGCTTCTTTGGGGTTCCAAACCTCTAAGAGAATTTCCCCTATGCTTTAGCTGTTGAGAATTGAAAGTCTCCTTTCAAACATTTAAGCAGAGCAAGAGGGGATAGCTGCTTTGCTACAGTTACCTGTTAGTCAAAAGCTTAAAGGAGAAATTCCCTGGCCTGTCATGTGTATTCCACAACGCATGAAAAGACCAGACAAAGCGAAACAAAACAAACCAACCCGCCGCCAGAGGGCAGCTGGGAAACATTTTGAAGGGCTGGGAGAGAAGGAAGGTTGGCAAAACCAAGGGGAGGGGCTCCTTGGACTTGGTGAACAGATAACTCTCTATAGTAAGGATTCAGGGCCGGGAGGTGGGCAAGCAGGTACACCTAAGCTTCTTGTGTTGCTAACCCACTCCGGGTCTACCCCAGTTAGCAACGTCTACTGGGACCTAGAGGGGCGCAGCTTCGCCTATTTCTCTGACAAGACTGTAACATCTTGGAAGGGAGAAGCTGTGTCACATCTATCTTTGTAAGCCACAGAGCAACGAGCAAAGTGCTGAGTACATATATATACATGCATGCATATATGTGCATATGTACGCACATACACATGTATGTGTATAATCGTATACCTTACATATAAATCTATAATTATGCATCATCTGTATCTGTTAAGTTATACATCATTTTAGTGCTTTTATGGAGGAAGGAAAGTAATTTGCAGGATCAATTTCTATGCAGAAGTGATTCCTGGTACAGATTTTAATGCATTAAATTTTCACAAAGTCTTCAACTCCAGCAATTTAAGTTTTATCAAGGGCCCTGGGTTTTGCTGGCTCTCTTCACCTGTACCTCTTATCATTAAGAGGGAAAAAGAAAAATATCCTTTCCTGTAGCCCCATGGGACACTGCAAACCCCTCTGAGAAGCTGTAATGAGCTGGGGAAGCTGTAGTGGGGAGAAGGGTAAAGGCTCTGTAATCTCTCGGCCTCGGGGCTGACATGGGGCACATCAGGACTCCCCTGGCGAGGCTCTGTCACTTGACAAACTTGTGTAGTTGGAGCCATAAATTCTCCTTGTACTCCGTTGCTCCCCACCCACATTCACCCTGCACCTCTCACCTACAAGAAGTGACAGACAGAGTACTTTAAAAAACAACAAAACTCAACAGATTTTATCCTTTGTAAAAGCCTGCCATTTCCACATTTGTCTAAAATGCTGATTTTATAGTCCTCTGTGTTTGCATTGCTTTTGTTATGAGAACTAACTCCTTTCTATAAATATAGGAATAGCCCAGTTGAAGTAATACCACTTGACTGGATATTTTCAATTCATAGGATATTAATGGATATAGCACACATAGGACATATATATATATATATATATACACACACACACAGACACACACACATATATATAAAAATTAGTACAAAATTGTTTTGCCTCCTAACTTGCAAGGCCTGTAAACCCATTCTTTTTTCTTTTTACATAGATATGTTGAGATTTTTACATCTTGGCAAAATATAGGCTGTAATTTAATTTACTTAGCAACACTACCAAATAACACACTTATTCCCAAGGGAAATTTCTTTCCACACTTTCTGCTGGAACTTCTAATTGACATCTATTTCTGAATAATTGTTGAAACTAATGTGTTGGAAGGGCTGGTGATCTCAAATAGCTATAAATGAGGCATCATGGCATTTTTTTTTCTTCCTGACAAATCCATAAGTGAATAAATATTTTAAGTCAGTATTGGCCAGGTGTGGTGGCTCATACTTGTAATCCCAGCACTTGGGGAGGCCGAGGCGGGTGGATCACTTGAGATCAGGAGGTTGAGACCGGCCTGACCAACATGGTGAAAACCCGTCTCTACTAAAAGTACAAAAGTAGACAGGCATGGTGGCACATGCCTGTAATCCCAGCTACTAGGGAGGCTGAGGCAGGAGAATTGCTTGAACCCAGGAGGCAGAGGTTGCAGTGAGCCGAGATCACACCACTGCACACCAGCCTGGGCAACAAGTGTGAAACTCTTGTCTCAAAAAAAAAAAAAAAAGTATTAAAAATTCTGTCCACGGAATTGATTTAATAGATGAATCAATAAGTCTGGTATGACCATCATAGAGCAAGCAGATAAGGCTCTAGGTACAACAAATATATAATTGTATTAGTCATCAAAAAGGAATGCAATATATTTCACTAGTCAGAGAAATAGCAATGTGGAATAGAAAGAAAATATGTAAAAACTGATGGACTTTTATTTGAAATTTGGTTGAACATTAACTGTGGTTCTCCCTAAATATCATATACATTTTCTTTCACTTCATTGGTGATGAGCCATTAATATCATAAATAATACATACTGGTAGAATGAGTAAAAAAAAAAGTTCAGTAGAACCAATTAACAAACAATGTAAAACATGTAGATTTAGAATACCTGTCATTTACTCGGGTCTACTTTTTTGCCCAAATTTCATAATTCTCCTATCTTGGTCAACATCTACAAGGACAAGATGAATAAATCTCTCTCTGTGTGTAGAACATCGTCTGTTTGGTTTCCTCCAAGTAGAAAGCCAGGAATGATTCTTCCTTCACATTTCCTATCAATCATAATTCTATCAGCCAGCTGAATAGCTTGGTACACTCAGTGCCTATCAAATATTAAAGCCTTCCCATTCTTGAAATTCACATAATAGCGTGGTTTGTTATCTTGCACTAAATCTGTACTACATTACACATTTATGATTACCTGTAAATTTCACACTGATATTTAAGTTGTAAAATATGTTGATGCCTTTAAAAGTGTGTGAGAACATAAAATTACACAATCATAAAGTAAGTTAAAAATTATGGCAGCATAAATACTAAAGTCCAAATTCTTGTCTTACATAATCCAAGTGATAATCGTTGTGCTCCTACTGTGTGGCTGAGGACACTGTGACAAGCATGGAGAATTCAGTTGTGAGCCAGATTACATGATCCCTGCCTTCTGGGAGATGACACCAAATAAACTCACCAATGAATAAGTATCGCAAATTATTACGTGGGGTATAAAGAAAACAAAGAGGAAGCTGTGAGCAGGTACAAGGCTTATGGTATGGGACTTTTCAAAGCCAAGCCTTGAAGGATGAGAAGGAGCTATGCACACAGCAGGTGAAGGAGAGGGGGCAGTGAACTGGCTGGAGAAGAGCAGGTGCAAAGGCCCTGCACGGGAAGGTGGTTCAGCATCTGCAGGATTAGCGAGGAGGCCTGTACAACTGCCACAGGGCAGGCAAAGGAAGGAGAGATATGAAAGGAACCTGTGGAACATTATGGAGAATATTATGAAGAATTTGTATTTTTCCTAAGGAATCCATTTTGGGACAGGGAACTGATTTAATTTACATTTTTGAAAAACCCTCTCAGGAGGCTGAGGTGGGTGGATCACGAGGTCAAGAGATCGAGACCATCCTGGCCAACGTGGTGAAACCCTGTCTCTACTAAAAATACAAAAATTAGCTGGGTGTGATAGCACGTGCCTGTAGTCCCAGCTACTAGAGAGGCTGAGGCAGGAGAATTGCTTGAACTCAGGGCAGAGGCTGCAGTGAGCCGAGATCGCGCCACTGCACTCTAGCCTGGTGACAGAGCGAGACTCTGTCTCAAACAAACAAAAAAACAAAACAAAACAAACAAAAAACTCGCTCAAGGTTGGGTGCAGCAGCTCATGCCAGTAATCCCAGCACTTTGGGAGGCTGAGGCTGGCTAATGACCTGAGCCCAAAAGTTCAAGACCAGCTGAGGCAATATGGGGAAACCCCGTCTGCATAAAAATATAACAATTAGCTGGGTGCATTGGTGTGCACCTGTAGTCCCAGCTACTCAGGAGGCTGAGGTGGGAGGACTGCTCAAGCCTGGAAGGTCAAGGCTGCAGTGAGCTATGACCATGCCACTATATTCCAGCCTGGGTAACACAGCAAGACCCCGTCTCAAACAAACAAACAAAAAACATTCTGGCTTTTGTGTCGCAAATGGATTGTAGTATATCCAAGAAAGGAAGTAGAGAGATCATTTAGTAGACTTTTACGCAAGTTCAGTAAACAGATACTAGAGGCTTGGACTAGAGTGGTGGCCCAAAGACAGAGGGTAATGAAAATATTCCAGGTACTTTGGGAGCAGGAATCAACAGAAATTGGTGATGGGTTATCAGGGGCATCAGGAAGGGAGGGACAGAGAATGGCATCAGTATGGGCAGTGGTAACGCTTGTGTGAGGAACAGTGTCAGAGGAACAGGTGTAAAGGGTGTGTGGGTTATGGTGCGGTTAGAATCAAGACCGACTTGGAGACAAGGTAAGTTTGAGATGCCTTTGAGAATCCAAGTGGAGTTTTTGAGCAGTCAGTTTACCATGAAGTTCAGAAGTTCTGCAGAGAGTTCAGGAGATAAGACATAAATTTAGAAGTCAGGAGTAGGTAAATGATATTAAAGTAATGCTGATGAAGAGTTGCATGACAGTTGTCTGGGAGTGAGAAGTCTGGTTGGGGAGGAGAAGCTAATAAAGGAGACAGAAGGAGCCACCACCGAGGGAGAAGGCACACAGAGACGGCATGGAGATCTGGAAGCCCATAGTAAGCACGCAGTGAGGATTAGTGTTACTATCATTTGGCATTAAATTGTCTTATCCAGTGGAATATCCCAGTGGGATGGAGGGGAAAAAAGCCAGATTGGAAAGAGAGAAGAAGGAATGGGAGGCAAGTCAGTGGGGACAACATACGGCAACCACTCTTAGAAGCAGTACGAAGAAGGATAGAAAATTCTGCGGAGGGGGATAAGAGGTTTATGGGTGGACTTTTGTTTGCTGTTCAGTTATTGACTGGCTGAGCATGAGAGAGGAGAGCATGTTTGTAGGATGTAGGAGATGAAGCAGGGAGGGAGGGCCCATGAAACCTAGAGTGCAGATGACTCAAGAGCCAACCCTGAGTGGGGGGAGCCCAAGACCATTGAGGGGGGGGGGTGCTCGGCTTGGAGCAAGGCCAATTCTCTCCTGGTAATGGGAACACAAGTGCCAGAGAAGGATGCAAATGGCAAGGAGGTTGAGACTGGGTTGTGAGGCAATGAGAAAGGTCCCTTCTGATAGTTTCTACTTTATCATTTTACATTTTAAAAAGATGTGTGCAGTGCAGCCATGGAGTAAGGGAGGGAGAGCAGATGAGAGGTTAGGAAAGGTCAGAGGGTAAGCTATGAAAAGCTGCATAGGAGCACGGGAAATCCAGCAGCCAGAGATGAGGAGGACGATCCCAGACGGTGCCCAGTGTGTATCTGCGGAGGAATTTAAAGTAAAATGGGTGAGCCCAGTTGTGTAATTATCTCCAGCTCTGCAAAGTGGACATTCATGTGGGGTTCAGATTGGCCACTGGAATGGAGGCAGGATTTCTAGGGGAGAGAAAGCCTCAACAGCTTACAGGGAAGGCCTGGCAGACCCAATGTTGCATGACAAGGAGGAAGAGTAGGCGGGTGAGACAAATGACCTGAAGCTCACAGCAGGCCATGCTCAGGAGGAACGTGCTGATCTCAAAGAGAAAAGTGTGGGCTGAGAGGACACCAGCTTGACTCCGAGGGCCTAGGAGATGTGGAGAGGGAGGGGCAAGCAGAGGAAGGGGTTTCCTTGAGAGACGACCTGGTTCCGGAGAAGTTCCTGCAGCAAAAACACGCGGGGCATCCAGGGAAGTGCACAGGCCATGGCGGAGGCTGTCCGAGGGGTGGGGACACGAGGGCCACGAGGTGGGTGCTTGTGGGAGGCTGCGGTGCGTGATTAGCAGCAGGTGAGAGTAGAGAAGACAGTGGAATTGAAGACAACTGGGAGCTAAGACTGGAGGGTCCCTGCGGCCTCTCAGAGGGATGGGGGCTGAGCCCTCCCATGGTCAGGTCACAGGCCCTGCAGGTGCTGGGGGCCAACTCACATCCCTTTTCTTCCCTCTCCCTTAGGGTCTCACCACTTCCGTGCAAAGATGACAAATATTGTGTAAACGAATATTCAATATCCCTAACATTCACAATATTCATCATATCTAGCTCACACACTTTAGATCCTCAAATTCCTATTTTAAACAAAAATGCAACTGTCGTGGTGCCAGATGATGGCATTTAGCCTCTTTAGTATGTTACAGAATCTTTTCCTGAGACACTTAGGAAAGCACAAACTTTTTCACCCAAACAATGTTGAAGATGGCAGAGCCTGGTTTGAGAATCCCCACTCAGGGGGAAAAATAGTCCATTTAGCCTCTTTAGTATGTTACAGAATCTTTTCCTGAGACACTTAGGAAAGCACAAACTTTTTCACCCAAACAATGTTGAAGATGGCAGAGCCTGGTTTGAGAATCCCCACTCAGGGGGAGAAATAGTCCCAGGATGCCAGTATCCAGAGAGTTGACCTACCAGTGAAAGTGCTTATGTTTCTTTCAGGATAGGCGGTGTGGCAAACAAAGTCCCAAACACATCAATATGTCATTGATCACTTGACCCAACTTAAATTTTTTATTCCTTTGTTCATTGATAACATTGCATACCCATAGCGTGTGACAGTTTTCTCAGGGGCTGAGGATGCAGCCACAGACAAGCCCAGCTTCTTGCCAGTAGGGGAGGTGCATGACAGAAAGAGTTTTGATTCTTTTTATCATCCATACTCTCTGCAATGATTCTCACAGACAATGCACTCTCCCAACATACTGCACCCACATGACAGTGGGAGCAGCCTCCCTACACTATCTCCATAACTCTGCTTGGTGACCTCTCAGATGACAGTAAACATCATCACTCCCAGATAGTTCTGAAATTGTCACGTTGGAAAGTACTTGATAACTGTTAACACAAAAGGGACTCAGTAATATCGAAGGGTTATGGATATATATTCCTATTATGTGAAAAATACATATCTTGCATTCCTAGCAGACAGTAGTAGGTTATTGCTGGTACTTTCATATGTTGGGGGGAAAAACATGTACTTAAAACAGTGCCTCGACTACGGCAAGCAGAATTGAAATTATTATTATGATAATGATGAAAATAACATTACTTTCATTATGAAACAGTGCAAAATGGATAGTAGACAAACACTATCCATAATTCAATGTGGATAATTCAACGTGAAGACACTGGAAGTAAAACAATACTTTGAGGATCCAGAACTTCCTCATTTCACATTCCGTTAATCAGGGTTGATGTGTGCTGTTGGCTGGCTGTCTTCATGTCAGCCAGATCATCAAGAATGTCTTATCCAGCAGGTGAGTGGGAAACAGACTCTCCCCTACAGGCCAGCACAAGTGGCTACTGCCCTCTGTTGCCAATAGACAGTGGGCAATAGGTGTTGGAAAAAACGCCAAGGATATTAAAATGTGAGCCTTGAAAAAGGACTCATGAGCAATTGAAAATGGGCAATCAGCTGGGTTGAAATTGATCAATGAGGGATTCAAAGTAATAAAAAATAATGAGTCCGATTAAAGGCAAAGCAGCAAAAAAAAAAGCTAGTAGCTTCTACTTAGAACACATAGTTCATGAAAATTACTATAACTAAACATTGTATTTAAGAACACTTTCTCGGCCAGACGCGGTGGCTCATGCCTGTAACTCCAGCACTTTGGGGGGCCAAGGCAGGCAGATTACTTGATGTCAGGAGTTCGAGATCACCCTGGCCAAAACGGTGAAACCCTGTCTCTGCTACGAGTACAAAAATCAGCCAGGCATGGTCGTGCACACCCGTAATCCCAGCTATTTGGAAGGCTGAGGAGGGAGAATCGCTTGAACCTGGGAGGTGGAGGCTGCAGTGAGCTGAGATCACACCACTGCACTCCAGCCAGGGTGACAGAGTGAAACCTTGTCTCGAAAAAAAAAAAAAAAAAAAAAAACACTTTCTCTCAGCTTTTAATTTTTATTGCTAACTGTTTCCCAAATTATTCTTTCTTTAGAATTGTTTATCACATGACAAGACCAAAAGATTTTTCTTTCCTTTTCTTCTTTCCTTCTCTCTCTCTCTCCCCCTACCTCCTCTTTTTTCTTTCTTGCTGTCTTTATGTCTTTCTTTTTTTTAAATAGAGATTCATGGCCTGTGTGGGCTAGTGAAATACACACTGGGTTAGGGGTTGAAAGATATGGAGGCAAGTCCCAGCAACCTCACTTCAAACTCTGAGTCATAAGGTAATAACATGAACCTAGAATAGCTAAGATAACTTTGAAAAGGAAGAACAAAGTTAAAGGATAAATGCTTCATGATTTCAACACTAAATGTAAATCTACAGAAATCAAGACAGTACGCTATTGGCATACAGATACCCAGATAGATCAGTGACACAGAGCACAGAGAACAGAAATAGACCCTCCAGTACATGGCCAACTGACTTTCAACAAAGGTGCAAGATCAGTTCAGTAGCAAAAGGATACTCTCTTCAGTGGATGCTGTTTGAAAAAAATAAATACCAATAATATAAAAGAAACTTTGATTCCTAACTTGTATCATACACAAAAGATAATTCAAAATAGATCAGATATCTTAATATAAAACATAAAGCTTCTAGAAGAAAACATAGGGGAAAACCTTCATGACATTCTGTTAGGCAAAGATTTCTTAGGTATGCTACATAAAGCACAATCCATAAAAGAACAAGCTGGCAAATTGGATTTAACTGAAATTAAAAACTTCTGCTCTTTGAAAGACACTGTTAAGAAAATGAAATAATAAGCCACATACAGACAGAAAACATTTGCAAATCATACATCTGATAAAATACTTGCATGTAGAATATATAAAGAATTCTTACATTTTTATAGTAAGAATGCAACTCATATTTTAAAATATGAGCAACCACTGCACTCCAGCCTGAACGACAGAGACTCCGTGTCACCATAAAAATAATAATAAAATATGTGCAAAAGATTTTAACAGGCACTTCACCAAAGAAAGTAAGAGAATGGCAAATAAACACATAAAAAGATAGTCAGGCCAGGCGCGGTGGCTCATGCCTGTAATCCCAGCACTTTGGGAGGCTGAGGTGGGTGGATCACCTGAGGTCAGGTGTTCAAGACCAGCCTGACCAACATGGCAAAATCCCATCTCTACTAAAAATACAAAAATTAGCTGGGCGTGGTGGCATGTGCCTGTAATCCCAGCTACTCGGGGGGCTGAGGCAAGAGAATCGCTTGAACCCGGGATGCAGAGGTTGCAGTTTGCTGAGATCGCGCCATTGCACTCCAGCCTGGGCAATAGAGCAAAACTCCATATCTCTCTCTCTCTCTCTCTCTCTCTCTCTGTGTGTGTGTGTGTATATATATTCATATATATATATATACACACACACACATATACATCTCTCTCTCTCTATGTGTATATATATATATATATATATACAGTTAAATATATATATATATATTTAACATCATTAGTCATTAGGAAATGCAACAAACATAATTCCATAGTGAGACACCACTACACACTTAATGGAATGTGGAAACTTAAAAGATTGATGATACCAAGTGTTGAGTAGGAACTGGAGCAACTAGAACTCTCGTACATTCTGGGTGGGCATGTGAAATGGAAATGGTACAACCACCACGGAAAGTAGTTTGGCAGTTCCTTAAAAAGAAACTCTAAAATATGATTTAGTCACCCCACTTCTAGGTATTTACACAAGATAAAATGAAACATATCTACATGTACAAAGACTTGCATAAAATTTCATAGATGCTTGTTGGTAATGCCTGGCAACTGGAAACAAGCCCAGCGTTCATCAGCAGTGGAAAGGATAAGCAAATTGTGGTTGTATACATAAAATATACACAATTCAGCAGTAGAAAGGAGTAAACTTTTCTTATACACAACAATGATAAATTTCAAAATAATTTTGCTGTATCAAAGAAATCCTACAAAAAGAGAGTACATACTCTATGGTAGCATTTATATACAATTCTAGAAAATGTAAACAAATAAATAATTGCTTGGCAGGGACACATGGGAGGGGTCAGTGGCTATGTTCCTTACATTGATTGTTTTACTGGCATATACGTGTGTAAAACTTATCAAATGGTACATTTTAAATATGGGCCTCTTGTATGTCAATAAAGCTGTTAAAAACAATATAAACCAACATTAGCCATTTAATTAACACAGGCCCACTTAAAGATGATAGATCAGGAAGTCAAAGCTCAGAGAAATAAAAGGACTGGCCTGAAGTCACAAAGCTGAAGAGACTTGAAATTCAGTCTCAGGTCTGTCTGAGTATACAACCTGTCTCTTCCGTCCTATACCACACAAACACATCTTAACCTCTTTTGTTTTGAAAATCTCTCATTTCAGGCCGGGCGCAGTGGCTCATGCCTGTAATCCCAGCACTTTGGGAGGCCGAGGCAGGTGGATCACGAGGCCAGGAGTTCAAGACCAGCCTGGCCAAGATGGTGAAACCCCGTCTCTACTAAAAATACAAAAATTAGACAGGCGTGGTGGTGGGCACCTGTAGTCCCAGCTACTCAGGAGGCGAGGCAGGAGAATAGCTTGAACTCCAGAGGCAGAGGTTGCAGTGAGCTGAGATTGCACCACTGCATTCCAGCCTGGCGACAGAGTGAGACTGTTTAAAAAAAAAAAAACAAAATTAAAACAAGAGATAATCTCTCATTTCAAAGACATCAAGATTCCTTCAAGTTGTGTAATCAGGATGGCAAGCATTTTAATGTATGAGTTCATGGCACGCCTGCATCTTCCCCCTCAGTAACTAGGATCTAGGGGCTTCCTAGGTCAGTCGGTAGAATGCATTGGATTGGAAAGGTTGGCCAGTCACTGTAAATTTAAAGGTGTTTTTCCGAATGCTTCAGAAAGTACCAAAAAGCCATTAAAAATGAAAGACTGATGGAACAATTATGTCCCATTTTGACTTCTAAAAACCAGGATTCTTTGTGTCTTCAGTACTTCTAAGATGCTAATCATTCCAATAAAGCTGAATGGCATGACAGATTTTCGGCACCTATCAGAGTGGCGGCCATTTCCAACTTCTTTTTTATTCTATATACTGTCAATGTCACTAACATAGATTACATTTCAATTACCTTTTTCTATTCACTGACTCACATACATTTCTCTTAATTGCTAGATCCTTCCACGCAGTTTTCCCATTGTCTGGCTTCCACAACCTTATTTCCGTCACAGGTTGTACAGCCAATGGTCACCACATTCCAGAGTATATATCTGGTGTTTCAAGTGGGTTTTAGGGTTCCCCAGATTTAGAAATATGTACACCTGAACATAAAACTGGGTTCAGTTTTCTGAAGTCTGACCAATGAGCTGACATACTGATAGCTCACTGAGGTAAAAGAAGCTTTGTGATACTTTCAGTGAACGAGGCATAGCAGCCTAAATGCAACTGATTAAACCACAAATAATACTTCTCAATCAAATGGCCTCTTATCTTTCTTGTCTCTAAATATACCCTTTTACCACACAGCTCGTTCTTAAAAAAAAAAAAAAAATCCGGTGGTCACAACGTCAATTGCTAACTTTATTTTCTATTTGTATCGCCCACTTTATGAATACCCTTTTCCTCAATTTAATTAGTTAGTGTCACTCACACTTTAACTGGGAACATTGTAAGACGGAGCCGAATTTGAAAACAATGCCACGACGTCAGACTGAGTCACGTCAATTTTCTAACTGCCCACCACAGCCGCAGCGCAACTCAACGACACCCACACGGGTATCTGCGTCCTGGAATTGGACTTTTACATTTTTATTTTAATGAAAATGATGTATTACATATAAGTAAAACAACACCTTTAAAGATGGAAAAGACCCTTTTTTTCAAGCCTCAATTTCAGTTCTAGTGGGACAGCCAGGTGGGAGGGGGTCCCTGGAGAAACTCCAACCAGCCTGCCCTCTGCAGTGGGGAGGAGCCTGGCCCCTCCTCCTCCCGTGTGGAACCCGAGATTCAGGCTGAGCGCCGGAAGCCGTCTAACAGGGACTCTGGCCTAGCGAGAGTCCCTGTTTCCCCCTTTTCTTCCTTTTCACCTAATAAAACCCTGTCTTACCCACCCTTCAAATTGTCTTGCAAGCCTGAATTTTTGTGGTCGTGGGACACAGAACCCCGTCCATGGCTGAACTAAGGAAAAGTCCTGCAACATCAGAACCTTCAGTTCCGCATAATCAAAGCTCAATGCAAAAGAATCATGAGCATAAGTCCTCTAAGAGCATAAATAATCAAGTGTTGCTGATGTTCCCTAATATTTGTGGGTTTTCAGCCTACACCCGCACATATCTAAACTGTTATCAATGGCATGAATGAGTCAAGACTTCAGTGAGGCAGCACATATTTCAATACAATGCAACTTCGTTGGCCACAATCAATAGAGTGTTTTTCACTATGCCATGCTTTGAGTATTCAGCAATCACTTCAGAATGGCAGACTGCCGTAAAATAGAGGCCAAATCCTACCCAGGGAAATTTTATGGTTTAAACAGATGTTCTAGAGAATTACTGAAAATTAATGTCCCAGTCCTAAGGTATTATGGCCAGTTAATAAGTGACATGGTGAACCATTGTGTTGCAACAAAACATAGTAGGTACTTGCCTTGAATAAATCAATTATTTATTGTCATATTTTTGTGTCTTTCTCCAGATAAGACGGGCTGCCCTTTGAAAGTAAAAAGTACGTCTTTTTGCTTTGTATTTCTATGACCAGCACTGTGGCCGAGCTACGGTGTGCAGTGGATGGGTGGATGGATGATGGATGAATGGATGGATAGATGGTGGATGGATGGATAGACAAATGCATGGATCAATATGTGCATGTATGCCTTTGTGCCACATGGTACGATGTAACAGGAGACCTTGGCCAACGGTTGCAAATGCTCACATGACAAATGACAATCATCAGATTTACCAGATGCACAAGTTACAGTCAGAAATAGGTAGTATCTGATAATATCAAGATATATAATGGGACCCAAGAAATAGATTAAAGACTGACTTTATAAAAATACAGAATTGTAAACATCAGCATCTGACCAGCCCAATCTCCTGGCTTCCAAGTAAGAAAACCATTCTGAAATGTTAAAGGAAAGGCCAATCATACATAGAGAGCTAGAAGCAGAGCTATAATCAGAAAACAGAGGTACCAACTTCAGTCCAAGGCTTGTATCACCTTAGGAATTCTATCAAGTACACACTCATGAAGTGACATTTCCTGAGGAGGTTGGCACTGGGAAAAACGGAATCCCAAGGAAGAACAAGATTTGAAGGTTTTTCCCAAAATGGTTATAATTTAAGTGGATTTATCAAGAACAATTTGTATCTGGTAATTAGGTAGTGATTTCAGAATGGAACAGGACATGAGCACCTTGGAGGACAGGACATTTGGCCTAGGGAGGTCTGGGTTGGTGGAGGACAGGACATATCTGGAGCTACAGAGCGAGAGTGGGCAGGCAGTTCAGGCATTCTCCAGTTGGCATAGACGGGACAGAATTCCTACGGGTGAGGGCTGAAAAAACAACAGGCACACATGAAGTCGTGCTCTGGGAGTTAATGAGAGGAATTTAGGTAGCCAAGGAAGAAAACTAGGCTGATGTGAGGCGACAGTAAGAAAAAATATGAAGCCACAGTAGGCTCGACCAGAACACTGCTGTGGTAAAAATGGAATCTCAATTAGCATAAGACAGTGAGCGAATGGACAGCAGTGGGAGAACCTGACAATGAGGAGTTTTGAGGTTCTTGTAGATTCAGGAATAGAATAAAGTCTGAATGCTAATAGTGACCAAGTTAGAACAGAAAGCAAACCAAAAAGACAGATGCACTAGAAACGTGATTGAAAAAGACCCAGAAGGTTTAAGTCAGGGTCTTTTAATGCAGAAGTTACTTTCAAGCTATTAATGAACAAATGAAAGACTACTTGATGTCAGGCTGTGCAATGGACATTTCTATGATGGTGGAAATACTCTATGCCTGAACTAATATTGTATCCACTAAACGTATTTACATTGTTTTGTAATCACGAGAAACTGAAATTGAATTTCATATAATCTATATAAATTTAGATTTAAATAACTACAAAAACCGGTGGCCACATGTGAAGTTTGGCACATAATGCATTCAGTGTACTATAGAGCTATGAAATGCCTAAGGAAAAGGAATAAAATTCTACACATAATCAGTTTTATACTGTTATATTCTTGATGCATAATTGCTACATTCTAGGCCACCATTGCTCTCAAATATACTGGCACCAAGAAATTCTATTGCCATTTTCAAGTTGAAGTTTTCAATTATCTTTCCTTTCCTGTAACATTCTAGAAAGGATCTGAGACAATTATACAAATGTATACCAATAACATTTAAGTAGACAAAAAATGGAGAGAACATGAAATAGTAAGAGACTACTGAGGACAAAAGATAAAGAGAGCATATAGAAATAAAACCCAGAATAGATGACAGTTTCTTAAGATAAGTCCTGACCTTCCTAGTGGCCTAAGGAGAGTCAACATTGTACTCTGTAACCGTTGTATTACCTGTAGCATAGAAAACTTACGTGTCATTCAGGAGAACTAATATTTTTCCTGGACTGAAGTTTGAATCACGCAAATGTCTTTGAATCGCACAAATCATTTGACCAAATCGTGTGACTCTCTGTAAGCTTGTGAGCCGTGAGTTGGCACGTTCCTGCCGGAATTGGAGAAGCAAAGGCTGAAAGAGGCAGGCAGATTGACAGGTGATGTAGATGCATGGAGACAAAGAAGGGGTCTTTGGACCAATGGCTCTGTTGCCCCCGAGACCCACCCCTGTCCCTGGGAAACAGGAGACACCCCCATCCTTGATAGTAACCCCCTCCTCTCTTCTTATATTAGCTTTAGTTGGTTCTGTTCCTGCCAACCAGATGAGCCTTAGTGCAGAGGGGAACATCTTTCAGGAGTTGACGAAGAGCGGAGCAGTGTTAGTGGGTGATTTCCTCAGTGACCACGCTGTAAGAGGAGATTGTGCATCTGTTTCTGTCTCTGTTTCTTGCACTGCCCGTTGCTGTGAGTTGAGAGTTTAAGGCTGAGGCACATTCAGCAAGGGTCATATACAGAACTTCAACAGCACACTCACCAGCCCCTTTCTCCCCCACAACGTGCAAAGTGCAATATCACCCATATTAAATTGATTGAAAGTTAAGTTTTTGTCATGGATTCCATGATACCACTCACGAGCATTTGTGAGCTACAAGCTGAACACCTACCCGTCCTGAGCTGAATCGAGAAACCCAAGCATTACCTTCAACGCCTGCCTGCCCTTCCTCCACACGAGGCCCATCACGAGCCCCACTGAATTTGGTCTTTCACCTCTCCTCTTGCCCCTTTGCAACCATGTTCCTTCCTCCAGCAGGAGTATTCTTTTAAAAATGCAGATCCGATCATGCCACTTCTCTTATATGAAGCTTCCAGCATCTGACTTCCAGGACTGCATCCTTCAGGGTGGGCTTGCTGGGCCCTGCCCATTTGCTGGTCTCTTTCACTCTCCTCCAGCCACTCTGGTCTCTCCATGCTACAGACACGCTTTGCTCTCTCCTGTCTCAAGGTTTTACCTCAAGTTGTTCCTTTCTTCCCCTGTCCTGCCTCACTTCCTCCGTTTCTTCCATCTCTTATCTAATCTGTAATTATATAGCTGCATGGTTTTTCATAAATATCTGAAACCCCCACTGAATTGCAAGCTCCTTGAGGGGAAGAAGCTTATCTATTCTGCAGACCATTGCTTCTCCCTGTGACGCAGACAGAGCCTGCAGTGTAGTAGATACTGCCTATAAAATGGACAGGATGCTTGGATTTGCCTTATCTGGCATTTTAAGGACACACTTTATAAATTGTAGAGGCCTATGCAACCGTCTTTGTTTTTACTTAGAGGATACAAATTATATCATTCAACAGGATGCCACAGTTCCATATATTTCTCAAAATGTGACCAGATGCACCATTTTTAATGAAAATTAAGCTCTACTTCCAAGTTAAGGGAAAATTATTTTAAGCTATTGATACAAGTTTTAAGAATTCAGCAATTTAATTGTGCATTTCTATGTGAAATAAAAACAGGAAACTTATTAGGGTGTTTTCTGTAATATGAATAATTAATATTTGCAATTTAGAAATCTATCTCCCTACAATGTAGCTGTAGTCTCAGAAGGAAAGTGTATTAAAACAATAGCTAAATGCTTTCAATTCAAAGTACTTGGTATTAAATCCCTCAGGCATCAAAATAGCTCTGTAGTCTTTTCTAGAATAGTATGTCAAGCAGTCTTAAACACATATTTTATTGGCATCAGAAAAGCAACTGCAAATGTTTTCTCTTGTATTCAAACTCCTTTAAAAAAAAGATTCCATTGCTGAGCTCTGACAAATATGCCTCCTACTACCACACCAGGTTCCTTTGCAAACACACAATTCACAATTATAAGCAATTTTGTAAAATGCCTTGGAGTGGTTAAATATGTAATTGGGTAATTTTCTGAAATGCTTATTATTTACTTCAGCCTCATTTCAGTCTCACTGGTAAACAGTATATTCCTGTTAAGTGTTATTATCCCCAAAAACGCTTCCCTAATCTTCAGTGTTCCTTTAACATTCCTATAAACACATCATATATTACTTGGGGACGTGGATCATGAAACACAGAAGCTACCCGTGCCAGTCCCTTATTTAAATGGCAAAGTGGTCTTCCTTGTCTCTGAACTGGCGTTTTCTAAATCATTCGCATAGTGGAAAATGAACAATAGGACTTTTAAACCTCCTTATGATTTAGATTATATCTTAGCTGGTTGCAAATCTCATTATCAGCTTTACAGCTGTTTTTCTACCTTGATTTATTTTTATTTTTGGATCAGAAGGAAGAATGGCAAAATTACAGCCTAGACGTTTGCTTTGGAAAATAAAGTTTGAAGTTAGCTGTTGTTGATTTATACCCAGTATGCTATACTTAGCATGAGTGTACAGTTAAGCATACTTTATAGGTAATTACTCCTTCTACTGATATGATGATAGCTACAGAAGCTGTGTACAACCGAGAACAACACCCAATTCTTGCAACAGTACCTTCTAAAGTGGTATATTAGGCAAATAAATTGTGATGATGGTGGTGGCATTTCATCCAACAAGAGGTCTTACTCCCTCTGAAACCAACATCTTTTACTACTTGCTTAGTTACATATGAACAATAAAAACTCACCAAGATCACTGATTTTGTTGAAATGAAGAGAAAGTAAACAGTCTCTAACCGAAACGAGCATGTTCAAATTAAAATAGGGAGTAACAAATCAAAAACAAAATAAAACAAAATGCTTTGAATTGTTTTTGAAGGCAAAGTGTCCCAAATACTTTTACTTCTATGCTTTATTATTTTAGGTCCTACTTTTCTACACCATAACACAGTATTTTAATATTAATGAACTAGTTTCCCTCTATGTTAATAACAGAGATCAATTAAAATTTGGTCTTTGTCATTTTGCAGTTAGGTTATTTTAACTCACGATACAACATGTACAGTTCTTTTATTCTTCAAAAATATATAGTATTAAGAAACCTAAACCATTTTAATCAAAATTTCTGCTATGACTTGAAGACTACAGAAGCCCCTCTTTTTGCCTGTTGTTCCCTTGATAAAGTATTGATATGGAAGTCTCAATTACTAAAACAGAAAAAACTTATGCCTGCTGTCATTGACCACATTTTTTTTTTTTTTTTTTTTTAGACAGAGTCTCAATCTGTCACCAGGCTGGAGTGCAGTGGCTCAATCTTGGCTCACTGCAACCTCCGCCTCCCAGGTTCAAGTAATTCTTCTGCCTCAGCCTCCTGAGTAGCTGGGACTACAGGTGCACGCCACCATGCCCAGCTAATTTTTGTGTATTTTCAGTAGAGACGGGGTTTCACCATGTTGGCCAGGATGGTCTCGATTTCTTGACCTTGTGATCCCCCCGCCTTTTTTGTTGTAAAATAATCCTTGATATGCTTTATGGACAACCCCTCCCCACGGTTCCACAGAACACAGTTTGATAAACATCAATCTAAAGGTACTGCAGAGAGGCTGAGATGCTAGTGTGTCTTGCAGAGCCATTAGGAGGCACTGTCTCCACGTATTGATTTGATTGTATTTTTTCATGCTGAGTCTGACCAATTTCACGGATTCAGTAAATAGTAAGACTTGGTTTAGGGGCCAACAGACAAGGATCATAACATCTTTGAGGTGGAAGAAGTCCTAGACATGAAAGAGGTTTCGTGAATAAAAGGTGGAGAGGGAAAATGAACTTTACAGTCAGGCAGACCTGTTTACGTTTAGCTTCTGAGAGCCTTAGTTTCCTCATCTGCAGAAGGAGATTATTAGTATCAACCACAGAGAATCACTGTGAGGCTTATATATGGTAATGTACGCAAAAGGCCTGCCCTAGTATCCAGTAGCTAGAAAGTAACGTGACCAAAATAACCAGGTTAAGTTGGGGGAGAGTCAGGATTAGCCTCACAACTTATAGTTCAGTACTATTTCTACCATAGTGATCTAATTTGAAGAACAAGTTAGCTAATGAGTGCATCTTGCTGTAGGTCCAAAAACAACCTCCAAGACAAACTCAGCATTTCCCTTACAACAATCAGCATGGGCCGGGCACGGTGGCTCACGCCTGTAATCCCAGCACTTTGGGAGGCCGAGGCGGGCGGATCACTAGGTCAGGAGATCAAGACCATCCTGGCTAACACGGTGAAACCCCATCTCTACTAAAAATACAAAAACAAAATTAGTCGGGTGTGGTGGCAGGCGCCTGTAGTCCCAGCTACTCAGGAGGCTGAAGCAGGAGAATGGCGTGAGCCCGGGAGGTGGAGCTTGCAGTGAGCCAAGATCAGGCCACTGCACTCCCGCCTGGGCGACAGAACGAAACTCCTTCTCAAAAAAAAAAAAAACAAAAACCAATCAGCATGGCAGAAAAAAGAACGCTCCGAAGCAAAGCTGCAAGCATTAACCATTGTACTTCTGATGCCCATCTAAAGACACACAGCAAATTTGCTTAGAAATTATAACACGGTGGAGAAGTAAAGAGTTAGAAGTCACTCTCAATTGAGGCTGTTTAGGTATTTGTAACTATGTTACCTTAAAGGTTACTGTTCTAATAATAAAGTTGTCCTGTCCTGGCTGGGGCTGGGGGGTTGGGGGTGTGGGGATGGGAGTGCAGGGAGGTAGAGGTCTTCCGGACACTGCATCAGGGGAGGTAGCAGCCCCTCACCCAGGTGTGACTAGGCTGGGATAACATGGATACTGTGGTATCCCTAGAGTATCCATGTTATCTGGCTTTAGTGATGGCATTCCTGAAAATGAAATGTGTATCTGAAATGTGCTTTCTGTTAAGATGTATCAAAAATTTATGTTTTCCTGAATTTTAAAACTGACTGGTTTAGAAAAATGAATGGATGACTTCATTTTTTCTACTTTGTTCAAATCTAGTCTAATTAAGTTTTTTTTTCTGCAGTGTAAGACATGAGTTATGTCAGAAACAAGAGGTTCTGATATTTGAAATGACTAAACACGAAGTGGGCTCCCAAGGGAAGTTAGGGTATTCCTTCTGAAAGTCCTTCAAGACGGGGTTGATTTTTAAGTGTTTGGGATGGTTCAAATGCATCTGAAATAGATTAAAACTGAAAATATTAGTGCATCACATATTGTAGGAAAGTATTATTTTGTGAAAGGTTTTTCAATTACATGCGTGTGTATATTTTATATGTTTATAGCTCTTGATGTGAAATGTATCTCTTTCCATAGGTAGCAGCAACGTAACTTTGAAATCCACTGGCCTAGATCAGTGCTCTCCAAAATTTTGGTGGAAAACCCCTATTAGTAAAAATAAAGAATTGATTATGAATACCAATACTGATTCAATGCAAATACTGCTCCTATTTTATATACATTTAAACACATGGAAAACAAAAGATAGAAAAACAAAAAAAATTTAAAGGAGGATATAAAAAGTAAATCAAACACAGAAATTATCAAGTTTTCTTCCTGTACCCCAATGAATCACAGTCTGGAGTCCACTTCTTTTAGTGTAGCTCCCAATTCCATTAGAATACCGTGACCCCAATTTCAAACTACATATTTGTTTAATATCATACTTGATTTCAGTCCACAAGCACATAAATGAGTTTTATTCATTACTCATCTGCAGCCTATTCAGAATACAAAATTTTCTGGAAAGGACTTAGAAGTTATACTAACAACCCAGTTAAAGCAGCCTACCAATGCTATCAGTAAGAAGAGAAAAATAATACAGAGTGGTAGCCTCAGTAATGCCGCTATTTATACTCCTACATATACCTCTTTCTGAAAAAGATTAGTTTAGAAAATCTGGTTTTGTGCAATAAATCTAGTATAAGAATTTTATAAAGAACTATCAATAACTTTCCAAGTTATTTGTTTTCACAAGCACGTATTTACGGAACGTTTTACTTTTCTTATAATGTTAATCCCTGATTCAAAGGAATTAACTATTCCTATATCAAAGTATTAATGTAGAAAATGTCAAAAAGAAAATAAGATTTTTACTTTTCAACTATACAACTTCAATTAAACCTACATCGCAGCTTCAGGTTTCCCGTGCGAGTCATGCGTTTCTAGAATGCATTCTAAAACTGGTGTATAGGTTTGGTGGTGACTGGGTACCAGGTACTGTGCCAGTCATTTTTATATAACATCTGATTTATGACCTCTGAGTTCAGAATTCTCTTCATTTTAAAACGAGGAAATCAGCTCGACATCCAGTTGAGTGGGCTGGTCATTGAATTGGCACCATCTGAGTACAGAGTCCTCACTTTGCCCAAGGTTCCTGAAGCATGAACATAACCAAGGCTACTCCTTGGAAGCTGGGCTCCCAGTACCCCTAGAGGAATATCTTTTTGACAGAGGCTGCCAGATGTCCGCCTAAATTCCTCTTTTCTCTGGTTCCTAGGCCTCTACTCAAGGGTCCATTACTGAGACTCCCTCAAAGGTATATATGGCCAAATGACTAAGGCCTAGCTCAAGGATCTTAGGGGTGTGTGCTATTTCTGGGCTGGGATTATATGAAAGATGCATGCCTAGTTTATAATTTCATTCCCCTCTGCCAGCTGGATCTTGGATGTGGGGATTAAGTTTGACCATGGAGATATGGACAAGGCCCAGTGGGATAATAAAGGCAAAAGATACAAATGCCCCTCAGAAGATAACCACCACCCACCTGAAACGCCCACCCCAGGCAAGAATTACGCTGTGGTTGTGTGTGAGCCACTGATTACATTGTTGGCTTTACTGTAACTGTTGGCAGTTTAGTCTATAATAACTGGACGCCTCAGGTCCTGACAATCCATCCTGGGAGAGCCAGGGACTGAGACATGACCACAAATGCTGTCCTAGCCACCTGCACCCCCAAGAAGATGCTTGAATCTTTACATTTACAAAGCACAGGACAGTTAGGAGGATCCATCCTGAAACGTCTGCTAGTGAGTCTAGATTTTGAAATCAGAAAATTGGCAGAAAGAGCCCTGCATTCCCTAGGGACACTGTGTTGAAGCTCAGGAAACCAGCCCACATGGAGCATGGGGAAGGGCTTTTGGGAAGGCTGGAGGACAAGGCGTGTCTTAGGAACATCCAGTAGCTTAACCACAGGGAGCAGAACTTACATACAGAGGACTCATGTTCAATAGGCCTTTTCTGAACTTGGGGGTGCTGAGTATTTAAAAACTATTTCAGAATTGAGAAACTGATTGTTATAGGATAAAATGTGTACCCCCAAATTCATACATTGAAGTTCTAACCCCAGTTCCTCAGGATGTGACTCTATTTGGCAATAGAGCCTGCCTTTATTTATTTATTTATTTATTCATTTATTTATTTATTCATTTATGAGACAGAGTTTCATCCTGTCACCCAGGCTGGAGTGCAATGGTGCAGTCTCAGCTCACTGTAACCTCCGCTTCCCAGGTTCAAGTGATTCTCCTGCCTCAGCCTCCCGAGTAGCTGGGATTACAGGCGTGCACCACCACGCCCAACTAATTTTTGTATTTTTAGTAAAGACGGGGTTTCACCATGTTGGTCAGTCTGGTCTTGAGCTCCTGACCTCAGGAGATCCACCCGCCTCAGCCTCCCAAAATGCTGGCATTACAGGTGGGAGTCACTGTGCCTGGCCGGCAACAGGGCCTTTAAAGAGGTAACATGAGGCTATTGGTGTAGATCTTCACCCAATCTGACTGGTGTCCTTAGAAGACGAGGAGATGAGGACAGAGGCACAGAGGGAAAATAGACCACAGGAGGACACAGGCAGGACGATATCCACCAGCCAAGGAGAGAGGCTTCAGGAGAAATCAACCCTGCTGACACCTTCATCTCAGACTTCCAGCCTCCAGAACTGTGGGAAAATTAATTCCTGCTGCTTAAGCCACCCGGGCTGCAGTATTTTGTAACAGAAGCCTGGGCAAACTGAGACAGTAGTTGATTTCAAAAGCAATGGCCGGGCGCAGTGGCTCATGCCTGTAATCCCAGCACTTTGGGAGGCTGAGGTGGGTGGATTACGAGGTCAGGAGATCGAGACCATCCTGGCTAACATGGTGAAACCCTGTCTCTACTAAAAATATAAAAAATTAGCCTGGCGTCATGGTGGGCACCTGTGGTCCCAGCTACTCAGGAGGCTGAGGCAGGAGAACGGTGTGAAACCGGGAGGCAGAGCTTGCAGTGAGCCGAGATCGCGCCACTGCGCTCCAGCTTGGGTGACAGAACAAGACTCCACCTCAAAAAAAAAAAAAAAAAAAAAAAAAAAAAATTAAAAGCACTGCTGTGCTTGAGCCACAAGAAAGAGCTGTCACAGGTAGCAGCTTGGGGGAGGGATTAGGAATGATGCTGAGGAAGTAAATAAGATTACTTCTTTGAATGCTGTTCTTATTCCTCCTTCCTTGTGTTTTTCCACTGCCTTTTGTACAGTGTTTTCCTCTATAAATATATAATTCCAAGACTGGTGATGTCTAGTAATGGTTCAAAAAGCAGAAAATATAAGAAAGATTATTTTTTCCAAACACTCGAGTAGAATCAGTGATGGAACATGTGAGATCACCTGGAGGGCATTCAGACTTTACTGCAAATAAATAATACAATTACTTGGTTTGGGTATTAGATATTTATGTTCATCTTGACATTAGAATATTAAGCCACTCCTCCTCTTGCTAACTTGGTATGCATTGAAAACATGAAATTCTCTCAGTCTCCTGCTTTGGAACCAAACAGTATAAACCCTCATAAATATGTAAATCAACCCCTCTAAGCACATTATTAATTATTTCAAAGATGGTTGGAGGTCACTAGCTCATAGCAATTTCTATGCATGAAGTCTCATTAACACAAGACATCGCACAGGGAAGAAGAATAAAGTTTTATCACAGTTACCGAATGTGTGTGTGTATGTGTGTGTGTGTTTGTATGTAAGTGGCCAAAGCAACATACAGTATTGAATGCAGCACCACCAGGCTCTGAATAGATGCCTGTGGGTGATGATGATGGCGGTAGTGATGAAGGAACGGAATCTACAGCTAGAACAGTATTTTTTTTTGAACCTGTCTGCACCAGGAATAATATTTTTAAAATCCAAAGGGATTCCAGCCTCAAATACACTTAAATTTTTCTTGACCCACATGGCCCTGCTTTCTTCTGGAATAAAGTTCTGACTAGTTGCAAAAATCTATAGCTCAGGAAGATATAGCAGGCATCTCATTTCCTGTGACACTGCAGAGATCACAGACTGTGTTGCTCAATGTGTCTCTAATGTTGCATATTGCCGAGCGGCTCTCTGGCTGCTGTAAGTCAGCTTCGTTTAGGTGATTCTCAGCGATCGACATGTTCTGATACAGGCCGTGGGGCTCGCTGAGGTGGAACCACCCAAAACACCAAATCTGAAGCAGTTGAGGACGTTGGATACAACACTGACAGATGATGGAGGATATTTAACACAGGCAATGAACTCTGCTTTTTACAATTCATCAAACAAATATAAGACGCACTCTCACCGAAGTGCAATAAACTGATCTTGTCATCCAAGCAATTCTTCCCAGTCACTAGTCCAGTTTGCTTTTAAATCTCTGATTGTAAGCTTAAAATTTATCTGATGAAAAAGATAATAAACTATTTTCACACCCAATAACACACATCCCTCAACCCAATGAGGAAGACAGCCATTATCTAGTGTAATTAACAAAATATATATAACAAAAATAAGAATGAAAAAACCTTGAATGGAATAATTTGCACATATATTCAGAGGTTCAGGACTAGGAGTATTACTGGAATTTAGATGGTTCTGGAGAGGGACATTTGGCAAAACCTTTCAAGCACTACTAGTTTGAAAGTTAAAAGCAGGTAAATACTTGCATTATTTAGGGATGTATATATAGGTGGTAGTGCTACAAAGAAAAGCAGAGAATGATAATTATTAAGATCAGATAGTAGTTATATCTAGACAGGCAGAGGAAGCGGCTATGGAGGAGATCACAGGGAGGCTTCTGGGCTGCTGGCTCACATTGTCTGATCCAGGTGGTGGTTACAGAGGTTTTCTATAACTATGCAAATCTATAATTATACAAGTGCTATAAGCACTCTTGTGTATGCATAATATGGCTCATAATTTCAGAATACATCAAACCATTTAAAATGATATATTTAAAGGTCAATTAGTATTTTATTGACTACGTTAGAATCCTCCCAGCCTCAGGAGGTGCCCACTCTGATGACAATGCAGAATGCATACATTCAAAAATTGTGCCAACTGCTGACGAGGCAGGGGGAAAGAATTCAGGCCATTCTACTATCTGTTTATCTATCTATCATCTATCTATCTATTATCAATCAATCAACCCACCCATCCATTCATCTATCCATTTATCTATCTGCACATACACACTACACAAACACACACTAAAAAGAAGAAATCCTAAAGACAGCTGTTTTGAGCAACTTTTGTAGCTACCTTAAGTACTGACAGACGTCTTTCTACATTTCTTTGCATAAGTAATAAATTTATAGCTAAAAATTGTTTGTGTTTGCCCTCATAAAACAAAGGTAGAATGTGCTTTTTAAGAGTTTTTGGCAGAAATGGGTGGAAAAAATTATTTTTATTCTCTCTGCTATTCAGAACATTCCCACCTTATTTTTGCTTTCTCAAATGTTATTTTATCTTTAAACACTTAATAAGATGCAGAAAAAAAAAAGAAGAAGAAGAAGAAGGGGAAAGAAGTCAGTTTGGAGAGTCGAAATTCAAGGAAAGTAAGAACTGGGCAAAGTTGTCTTGGCGTTCCTCCCAGAGAGGAAGGGAGTGATGCTGCTGGAGCTGTTTCAAACGGACGGACGGAATCACTTCATCTGTAATCCAGACACATGCATGCATCAGGCAAACATAAAATTCTGTTGTCTTCTCTGAAGTAGAATTCTATAAAGGCAACATTTCCAAGGCCAAAAAGATGACCGAACAGACAGTGCCTTGTTGACCCAGCTAGAATGAGCTCTGCAACACCATCAATTTTGTCCTACAGCTCTTTTTCTGGTCCTTGTCCGTGTACCAGTCACTCCTTATAATGAAGTCACTTGATTGAGTGTTGTTCCTGTTGCAAGCAGGGAGAGGAAAGCTGAGAAGCCATTCAATAAATGTTATGTTTCGCCCTCCTCTCCACCAGCGTTAGAGACTGCTGTGTGTTGACAGCCCGTCTGCTTTTTCTCCTTGGCACAGGGCCAGATCCTGTTTCCTCCCCCATCCTTTCTACACCCTGAACACACACACACACACACACACACACACACACACACACACACACACACACACACACGGCGTGGCTAGGCAGGGCCATGTGGCTGAGTTCTGGTACAAGGAACGTGGAAATAAGTGACATGCTCCATTTGCAGGCCTGGGATCTAAACCTGAGTCTCCAGTGTGGTGTGCTGCTTGCTCTTCCTCCGCCAGCTGGCCCCATGAAGAGGATCGAGCCGAGACACAGGGGCTGCTGTGGGTGACAGAACCAGAAGATGGCAGGATTCGGGTCTGGGTCCCTGGATAATGGAGTGGAGCAGAGGCCCCTTGGGCAACCCACACTGGACCATGACATGAGGGGAAATCAATCTTGACCCTGTTCAGCCACTGCGATTCCAGTGTTGCTTTGGTTAGAGAAGTTAGACTATTACCCTGACTTTACACCACCTCATGCATCCAATTCAAAGGAAAACTGTCAAAATTGCTAAATCATTCCCAAAAATAAAACAGGAAGGAGTTTAAACTCCGAAGCTTAGGAAGTTTGATTTAATTTCAATCAATTTGGAGGCAGAAGGAACTTTGAACTTGGACTGCAAGCACATCAGGAGTTAGTTTCAATGTGGCTTAAATCCTGGTGCCACCATTTTCACAGTGGCAATTATAATTATACAAGGTCCAGGAGCTAGAAAGAGAATGGACTGTCTGTTTCAGCGAGGCAGGCAAACAGACAGGCAGACACATGGAGATTGCATGTGGATAGGCTCTGGGTAGTTTAACATTTTAAAGCTTATAATACGGATTGCCAAATTGCTTTTTGGAAATATATGAATTTATATTCTTACCTCTTTTGAATGTGTGTCCATCATTTTATATTTTATGCTTTAAGTTAGCAATTCTTTTTTTTTTTAAGACAGGGTCTCACTCAGTCACTCAGGCTGGAGTGCAATGCAATGGCACAATCATGGCTCACTGCAACCTCAGCCTCCCAAGCTCAAGCAATCCTCCCACCTCAGCTTCCCAAGTAGCTGAGACTGTAGATATGCCCCAACACACTGACCTAATTTTTAAATTTTTTGTAGAAAAGGGGTCTCCCTGTGTTGCACCAGGCTAGCCTCAAATTCCTAGGCTTAAGTGATTCACGTAGCCCTCCCAAAGTGCTAGGATTACAGGCTTAAGCCACAGTACCCAGCCTAAGTTAGCAATTCCGTAGCAACTAATTATGTTGAATTTTTAATATGCGTGTTGGCCATTTGCATATATTCTTTTGTAACTCATCTTTTAATATATTTACCTAGTTTTCTGATGTGTTTTAGGAGTTATATTAACACGATTATTTGTATTTAGGAGAGCAATGTTCAAAAACCAAAAAATAGTCCTTCGTATTAGATTTTATGTTTTGCTCCCTAAGTAGGTGTCTGCAACCCAAGTTTCTTGACTCCCTAGGCATCGAGAATATCTCTGTATCTAAACAGGATCGGAACTGTCTGTCTCATGCTGCACTATGACTGACAACAACCAAGAAGCATAACGGACTATAGTTGGTGAGCTGACATAATAGATGGAAAGGGAATTGCATTCCAAGTTAGGTGAAAACTAGAATTACATGAAAAGTGACCTGGGAGTACAACAGTAAAAACAAAAAACAAAAGGCAAAAACATAACCGATGGACTTGAATGGTACTAATGGTGAGGCTGATGGCATTTCATAGGGAAGGTGGGAAACTACTTCCTCAGCCCCTAGAGCAACAGAAAAATCTGTGCTACCAGGGCTTATAAAGGACAAGAGGTAAGTGCATTTTGCATAGTAGCCATCATTCTACAGTAGCACTCTCAGCAAATCAACCTAAATACATGAAGCTCCACCAAGTTGGGTGAGTGCTACTCAGTTTTAAAAGGAGATGCAGAGGGTGCTTCATCATTTCAAAACAATTCCGAGCATAGACTATTAGTAATAGCTGGCAGCAAACCTTTCAGGATAATTAAAAAGATTTTACCAAAGCCCATACCTTTAGGTAAGAGTTTGTCAGAGGTCCTGGAAATAGGCTGTTTTGGCTATGTTTGTCAATCTTATTTTCAACTTCATCAAAATGTACTGAAAAACCCATGCTAGCTAGCAAGTCAAATCACTACAGATGAAATAGACATGGGCAGAGGGAGTATTTTCGCATTTATGAATGCTACAGACTCCCATTGAAAATACCTTCTTGCTTACAGACTGCCCACCCCGTAGTAGTTCTTAAATATTTAAACGTGGGAACTTTAACAAACCCTGATGCCTAACCTAAAAGGTTACCATTTAATTGGTCTGAGGCATGGCCTTGGCATTGGGATCTTTAAAAACTTCCATGTAACTGAAAAGCATATCTGGGGTTGAAGAGCACAGCCTAGGGAGAGGCGGGGCGGCAGAGAAGCAGGAGTACGGAGCTCTGGAGCCAATCGTATCTGGGTTAAACTCTCAGCTTTCCTCCTCCTAACTCTGTGATCCCGGTTGCTTAATCATATCGAGCCTTTACTTCTTCCTCTGTACAAATAAGAATAATAATTTCTACCTTATAGTTGTTTTAAATATGAAATAGTGCTAATAAGTTAGAAATGTTCTTTTCTTGACCTTCTTCCCACAGAACTTTCAAAGGTATGATAGTTTAACTGTTGAGGCAGGCTTATCTATTCACACAGTGATTAGGAACGCAGGTGCTAGAGCCATAACTCTCTGGCTTTGTACACCAGCATGTGCAATTTAATGAACTTCTGAGGTTCCATTCCTTCATTTATAAAAATGAGAAGAATAATAACATCCATCCTAATAGGGTTTTGTGGAGATTCCATGGAGGTTTATGAGTAAGCACTAAGAATGGCACCATATTTACAGTAAGCGCTCATTAATCATTACTCATTTTTGAATTTTAGGGAAATAAAATTTCATATCCTACCCTTAGAAAGTATAACACAATATCTGGTCAAATAATGAGTTCACACTAGGAGAGCAGGGTTTCTACCTGGATGGTATTTTAAGCCAGTTTTAATTATTCATCATCATAATTTTGTCAATGAAAAAGATTGGTTCATTGTTGCCTGGCCATACCTTGAAGAATGTATAAGGTGTTTAGCTTAAGAAGTTTGAAAGAGACACAAAAAACTAGATGATGGAAACAGAAAAGAACATCTTATTACACACATCTTGATAGCAAGAGGTATTAGATATTTATCTAGAAATGAATATATACAGACACTGTTAAGACGTTTGGTGCATGAGACCAGTGTAATTTGGAAAGTACTTTGCTAACTCTACGTATATTCTCATATATATCTATATATGAGATATTTTATATACATATATATCTATATATGTATATATAGTTAACAGTCCCAGGGGTTTAAAAATTATTATTATGGTCTTATAACGTCTGTATTCAAATTCTATTACTTGATTTCCTAGGCTAAGGAGACACTAAATAATGAATTTGGGGGAGAGGACCATTTGTATGGGCTAGGGGCAGGGTGGAGAGGAGGTGAGGGCTATAGCTGCATTTATGGAAAAGCACAGAAGAGCCTGGAACAGTGCCATGCGTGGGACATTTGCTTCTTCCACAGGTTGAGTGGTGACTATGCCACCACCGCAGGAGGAATCATTCCAATTTGTGGTGATCAAAGTCCTTTGGACCACACCAAGATAGAAATACAACCACCAAACAAATTCAAAGAACATATTTACCAATAAATCTACCCCATTTGCAGCTTCATTCACACTCCTAAGTTCAGGAAAATCAAGGAATGGATTGGAGCTGTGGATTCCAGTACCAGATTAATCCATCTTTTATGATTAGATAGAAACTTTATCATTGAAAGGAACCGATGGCTTTAGGGATAAAATGTCCTTTGATTGCATAAATAAATCTTGCTTTAATTTTCTTGGAGGAATTACAATCCAAAAATAGCCAGTAGTCCCCACGGGGGCTCAAAACAATTCAAACAGGCATTTTAAGCTGGGATGGTGGGGAGGTTAATGGACCACTCTTCAGAGAAATCAGCAAGGGCCACTCCCAAGATTCCATACGTCAAAGACAACACTGGGGTCTGACTCTGGAGGTCCAGCCATTTTATACAATTAGAATTGCTGAGGAGGTCAGCCAAGAACCTCCAGAGAAACATTCCACAGCACCGGGAGTGCACGATCAGCAACGTGCCCAAAGTGCCCATCGTGTTGTCAGGGGCTGTGCTGCATCTGACCACAGACAGGATCAGGCATGGACTCTGAAGCCTTCCCGTAGCAGTCCAGCTTCCATAAAGCTGTGCTTTCAATACATTATTTGTTTCTTTACAGAATTAACTGTCATTTCTGTTGTCCATACGTATTATTAATATATGTTATTTATTTATTTATTTTTTGAGACGGAGTCTTGCTCTGTCACCCAGGCTGGAGTGCAATGATCTCGGCTCACTGCAACCTCCACCTCTCTGGTTCAAGTGAGTCTCCTGCCTCAGCCTCCCGAGTAGCTGGGACTACAGGCACCTGCCACCACGCCTGGCTAATTTTTGTATTTTCACTGGACACGGGGTTTCACCACGTTGGCCAGGCTGGTCTCGAACTCCTGACCTCAGGTGATTCGCCCACCTTGGCCTCCCAAAGTGCTGGGATTATAGGCATGAGCCACTGCGCCTAGCCAACATATGTTATTTATAAGATTCATAGACATTGATATAACCTTTAGCTCCACCATAGAAGAAAGCTGTGCCCTGGGAGTAATATGGGTTCCATCAGCTCTTGTTCCTGATAATCTACCATTTTGATTTATAGTTTGATAAGCTTTGATCCTATTCTTTCCTTTCCTTTCTTTTCTTTTTTTCTCTTTTTCTTTTCTTTTCTTTTCTTTTTTTTTTTTTTTTTTTTTTTTTTTTTTTTTTTTTTTTTTTTGAGATGGAGTCTCGCTCTGTCACTGGGTCTGGAGTGCAGTGGTGTGATCGTGGCTCACTGCAACTTCCATCACCTGGGTTCAAGCGATTCTCCTGTCTCAGCCTCCCCAGTAGCTGGGATTATAGGCATGCGCCACCACACCTAGCTAATTTTTGTATTTTTAGTAGAGACAGGGTTTCATCATGTTGGCCTGGCTGGTCTCATGCCTAGCCTCAAGTGATCTGCCTACCTCGTCCTACCAAAGTGTTGGGATTACAGGCGTGAGTCACTGTGCCCAGACTATAAACTTTGATTTTCTATTTCTATTTTGTTATCATTTTATTTTATGTGTCTTGTTCTATGCTCCACGAATCAAGGCAAAGCCAAATAAACCAAGAAGAGAGATCACCAGATAGATGGGTAATTGGCTGATTTATGCATTGAATTATAGGAAATCCCAATCCCAACCTACAATGAAAGAATGTCCAAATGCATGTTTCTCTGTAAATATACACATACATGCAGACATAGACACAAACACAATATGTATATGTTTACGGGAGTGCATGCTTAAATCACAACCAAAATAACAAAAGCCAGTGTACATTGCGTGCCTACTGTCTTCAGCATGTACCCTAAAGGTACTTCATAAGGCATTATTTTAATGTGTCCACATAAAATGATGCTAATGCATTATCCCCCTTTTACCTAAGATGAAATCAAGTCACACTAAGGTGAAGAACCTTGCCCTGTATTATGTATATAGTAAGATTCAGAGCCAGCATTTGAACTAGGCTTTTCTGAGGTGCCGTATATAACCCAGGATTTGTGCAAAATGGTTCACTGGTTTATGGGGGTAATATTAGGACTTACACAGGTATTATGCAAAAAATATGAAAAGAATTGACCTCCACAAAGACTTAATGTACAGAATGATGTGTGTACCATCTCATACCCTAGCCTGTATATTGGATGGTCATATGTCATGTATTGCAAAGGGGTTATCCCAAGGGAACAGGGAGTCCCACAACCACCACTGGAGAGTGGAGCCCTCTCTTGTCAGTCACCTTTCAGCAGAAGGTCATCTGTGCTTGGCTAAAAGAATAATGAATAACATCTCATTTTAATTAAATTAACCCTATTAAAACAGATAGGTGACTTAAAAATAATCCTTCGAAGAAACTATTACTTAAAGATAGAACTAATAATCTAAACATGAGGAAAATGAGAAAACGGCAACACTGATGATGTCGGTACATACGTGAACATCAATGTGATTATAAAATAGGCTCCGAGATAGAAGCTAACGAGAGTAGGGAGCCATTATATTTAGCAAGACATTTAAAAACTAAGCAAGTAATAAACAAAATGAGTGTCTCTGTTGAGCAAATATTAAAGAAAATCCAGTTTGTTCTTGACAAAATAAAATCTATGACATCTGAAAGTTTCTCTTTGCATAATATAGGGAAACATTGTAACTGGATATACAGTTTTTAAAAAGGCTGAAATAACGCATGCTAGACAATCTTGTGACAAACCGAACTATATTTTCTCATGAGTGAATACTTACGGAGATACATACTAAAACATGGTTGAAGCTATGAAGACACAGGGATGGAACCGAACCATGCCATGTGGAAGACTGACTACACAGTTGAATGGCAGTACAGTTGTTTCTAGCCTGTCTCAGCTTCTGGTTACTAGTTCATTTATTAAAATAGCAAAACACACAAATATGTAACTTTTGCACTTGTAGTTATTAAACATTAAGGAAAAGAGGTGCCAGGGAATATAAGTTCTCAATAGCAACTGGTACTTTAAAAAATAAAAGCAAATTTCTATGAGTATTATATTTAAGTAACCAGTGATGAGGTGGCCACATTCACAAAAAATATGTAGAAGGATTCCAAAGAAACTTTGCAACGCAACATCTTTCCATCCATTCATCCCTGCCTCACTCCCTATTAAAACCAAGAAGTTGAACCCAAGAGTGCATAAGATTCTGAGGATGGCATTGGCATACTGAATTTAAAAATAAAAGTCTAAAAGGTATTTAAAACACAATTAATATTTAGTAGAATCCATATAATGCATTTTAACAACTTAGAGCTTGACCACGCAAAATTCTTTTCAAGGAGGTTGTTAGTTATCTCGTGGCAAAGAACCACCAAAATTAAAGTTAATTTACACACATTCTTTACAAGTGACCCAACTTTGCTAATCTTTTCTGTATCTACAAGGGGCTGTCAACAGTGTGCTATATAGAAAATATTTTTGAAAATAATATATGTAACCTGTCCCTGAAAGAAAAGGTGATGTTTTCAACATGACTGAGAAAAAGAAACACCAAAGGATCCTAAACACATGAAAAGATGCTCAACTTTGTTTAAAATTAAAAAGAAACACACAGCCAACTACATAGAATAACATTTCTCAAATATATAATTAGAAACAGAGCAAAAGCCTTTCGGCTCCCCTGTTGGGGAGGAAGTGGAGAGCCTGACACTGCACTTTGCAATCGCTGATGGGCATGGAAAGCGCACCACTACTGGGAGGGGAATTTGGAAACAGTAAAATAAATACACATTTTCCCTTTGGTGCAGTAACCCCTCTTCTAGGGAGCAGATCCCAGTAATACTCTGACAACAATATGAAAATATGGGTGCACACAAGTCTATTAGTTGTAGCAATATTTACAGTAAAAAAATGAAAACTTAGTGTTTGCCAGTAAGGAAAAAGTAAGCTATACCTACACAAGGGAATTCAATAATGCTATATATTTTTATATGGAAGAAAATATCTATACCAGACTAGGGAGTGATCTTTAAAATATAATAGGTACTGTAGAGTGAAAAAAGCAAGGTAAAGAAAAATGTGTATAATCTACTCTCTACTGAAGAAGGTGACACATCTATATCATTTTTGATATCATCTATAGTATGTTTACCTATTTTTAAAATAGGTAATTGTTTTTAATAAACGTTTACCTTTGGGAGAGAAAAGGAATATTATTTACCTTTATTTATTTATTATTTACCTTTGGGAGAGAAAGAGAATGTAGATAAAGGGTGTATTTCTTTGAATATAGCATGTTTTGTAGCTTTTGCTTTGGAATAATGGAAATATTTTACATATAATGAAAACACAATAAATTTAAAAGCAATGAAAGGCCAGGTGCAGTGGCTCACGCCTGTAATCCCAGCACCTTGGGAGGCTGAGGTGGGCGGATCACCTGAGGTCAGGAGTTAGAGACCAGCCTGGTTAACATGGCGAAACCCCATCTCTACTAAAAATACAAAAATTAGCAGGGCATGGTGGCATGCACCTGTAGTCCCAGCTACTTGGGAGGCTGAGGCAGGAGAATCACTTGAACCCGGGAGGCCAAGGTTGCAGTGAGCCGAGATCATGCCACTGCACTCCAGCCTCGGCGACAGAGCAAGACTCCATCTCAAAAAAATAAATTAATTAATTAAAAAATTTTAAAAAAAGCAATGAGAAATACATATTCAATTGATGACATAACTATACATTAACTTATATGAGTTTATATCCCTATAAGGATATACCCTAATGACAAAACAAACTGCAAAAATCTTAACATTGTTTCCAATAATCACACTTAGGTGAAGGTGTCAATACTGTAATACTGATACTGTTGTGGGTGCATTCCAAAGTAAGGCAAATGAGTAATTTTGTTGGTATCACTCAGTAACAGAATTTTTGCCAAGGGTGAAAGAAACAACAGTTGTAATATTGGTGACTTTTCAATGAAAATTTGGTAACACTGGATTTGAACTGAAAATGTTAGTATAACTAATATTGCATTTGTACTTAAAAAAAAAAAAAGTCTCCTAGCTTGTTCGGCTAGGCCTAGAAACAGTAACCAACATGGTGACAATGAGCATTCCAAGCACCAAGACTTTTAAATACTATTTCCTCCTAAAGGGAGCCAGAGCTCCTGAGAAAAATGGCTGCTTGCAGGTTATTCGGCGAGAATTACAAGAAAGGTCGAGAGCATCTTGTTACACTGCAAATCCTGACTAATGGGTGCAGGAAGGTTCACTGTAGTATTTTTCCTTACTTTTGTATGTTTGAAATCGTCTAAAATAAAAAGATACACATTAAAAGAAAATGAGTTCAAAATGAACTGATAACTAAAAAGATAGAGTGTGAAGAGAAGACTTGAAAATGTGTGTTTAGAAATGTTTCTATTGTTTGTGGCTTTGTGAAGGCAGAAGGCTTACCAAAACAAAATTGTCACAATAAAAGCATTACAGAGTTTTCCAATCTGTAAATAATAAACTTCACTAGATTTTGGATGCTTTTGTTAAAAAGAAAGGCACAATAACTTTCAACAGGTTTTCCTTAACAATATGTTAACATATATTATGTGAATCTTAGTTTTAAAAATCATTGCATTATTGGTAGATATGCTTAAAAGTGAGTATCATAATTTACAAAGTCAACAAAGCAATTAATTTATTCCATTTGGATCTTTTTATCATTTGGAGGTATATTTTTTAGCTATAATTGACATTAAAACTAAATCTTGAAATAAATTGAACTTAAAACCTCACCATTGAGTCAAGGTATCCCCATAGTTTCAAATTAAGTTTTGAAGAATTAATGAAACATATTTAATCACATTGCAGTCATTTATACATAGAGAGAGATAGGAACTTTTACTTCACTCCAGGTACATAAATTACCTCAAAGTAGACCAATGATCTAAATACAAGAGGTAAGCTATTGGAAGAAAATATGGAAGCAGATCATCATGATCTCAGATATGGCAATGAAGTCTTTTGTTTGACACAAAAAGTATTAGCAACAACAACAAAAACAGAAAAATTGCATTTCATCAAAACTAGAAACTTTTGTTCATCAAAGGACGTTATGAAGAAAGTGAAAAGACAACCTACAGAATGGGAGAAATATGTGCATATCCTATATCTGATAAGGATCCAGTAGCCAGAATATATAAAGAACTCTTACAACTCAACAACAAAAACATAACTCAATTTAAAAATGAGCAAAGAAAGGACTTGAACAGACATTCTTATAAGGAACAGATATGAATAGTAAACAACCACATGATAAGATAATCAACATCACAGTCATTAGAGAAATGAAAATCAAATCCACAATAAGACACCACTTCACACTTAGTAGGATGACTAGTTAGAAACAGTAACAAGTGACGACAAGAATGTGGAGAGATAGAAACCTGGGACATTGCTACACTGCTGGTGGCAATATAAAACGGTACAGCAGCTGTGGAACACAGTGGGCAGTTCTCCTAAAGGTTAAACTTCGAATTCTGCTTCTCGGTATATATCCAAGGTAAATGAAAGCAAATGTTCATACAGAAACTTATATATGAATGTTTACAACGGCATTATTCATAATAGCCAAAAAGATGGAAACAACACAAATGCCCATCAGCAGACGAATGGACACACAAATTGTGGGGTATCCACACAGTGGAATATTATTCAGCCATAAAGAGGAAAGAAATATTCATACACGCTGCAACTTGAATAAACCTCAAATACATTATGCTAAGTGAAATAAGGCAGACACGAAAGGTCACCTATTGTACGATTTCTTTTATAGGAAATACCTACAATAGGCAAATCCATAGAGAAAGAAAGTGATTGGTGGTGGCCAGGGCTAGGGCAGGGGGTCACAGGCAGTGATTAGCTGGGTAGGAGGTGTTCAGAAAGTTTTGAAGCCCGGCAGAGGTAGTGGTTGTGCAACATTGTGAATGCACGGAATGCCACTGAATTGTACACTTGTAAATGCTTAATTGGTTACACGAATTTCACTTCCATGAAAATGTATATATGTAATAACTGTATAGTACAAGTAAAGGGTGCTTTGTAATGTTAAAAGATAAAATATTAAGTAGTTCAGGTTTATCTCATTCTTCTTTCTTTTTCACATATGTTATTTTACATATATTCGGTATGTGTTCAACATTTTGAGTGATAGAGGTATACAATTTAAAAATTAGGTAATACTGCTCTAGTTCCAGGGTAACAAATCTAGAACATGGAGAGTGACTCTAACCCACAGAAAAACTTGGTATACCTTGGCTGAATAATATTGACAAACTTATTCTCAATGCCTTTATGCAAATAATGCATTTTCCAGTTCAACACAATTCCTTCATTCCCCGAACTTTTATCTTTTGCGATCCAAACATTAATGTTTCATATCCAGCAATGATCAAATTTAAATTTTCAACTCTTCTGCAAGGGTTTACATATATCTAAGCCAGTTTTACATCAATAGTTGTTCTTCTGTTCTTCATTAGTATTAGAGATGGAGAGAAAACATGCTAGACTTACCCACACAAGGCAGGGAGTAGCCAAGTTGAGGGTCGTGAACAAACTGCCGATCATTGAGTCTTGTCACACAGTATAAGTGGAAACAGTCTAAGCAAATCACGTGGCGGGAGTTGCACTGGAAAACCAGGACGGGGCTCCTGCAGAGAGAAAGGAAGATGTTTCCTCTAGTACCTGTCAGTGTGGAAAGGTAGCACGTGCTTTAGACCAATTTCTGTAATCCTGGAGGGTTGTGTAGACTGTGCTCTGTGCAAAGACTGGAGCTGCTAAGCATTAAGCTCATGTATACCAACGCTACATCTTAAAAATTGGAGGCACTCAATGAACTACATAGAAAACTGATTCTCCTAATTTTACATTTTTTATGTTAACACATTTATCAATCTTTTGATTAAACCTGAGCTAAAATATAATCTCTTTCTGGAAGTCTTCCCTGACTCAGAATTCCCAATTAACCTATCAAATCATCCCATCTGCTTGTATATATTTCTATTGATCCGTTATTACACCATAGTATTCATATCTTCTCCTTTCTCATAGACTGTGATCTCCTGGAAAGTAGTTCCTATGTTTATTTTGATATTCCCATAGTACTAGGCATTGTAAAGTTTTAAATGAATGTTTTAAAAATTTAAATCTTTAAAACATTTTAAATATTTTTTTCCTCCAAAGTATTTTAAGGGAATCAAAAAAATTTAGGACTTGTATATAGTGATTTACTAGTAATCCCATAAACATAATTAGAGAAAATTCAACAGTGAAATAACAGATTTTCAAAATTCTGCTATCCCACTTATTTTAAAGCAATATGTAATACAAAACAAAGAAAATAAAATTACTTGGTAATTTAATTATAACTATGTTATAACAATAGAATCTGAGTTTCCCCACTATCAAAAGAAAAATTACTATTGCATCAAAGTAAAAACGTTAAACATTTTCTCACATTTTATTGGCAAATAAAAAAGTAGAATTTAGGGATAAAAGGTTATCCAACAGGGATTCTTCTACTGCAAGATTTTGTCTATTGTGCCATCTCAAAACCATCCAAATATTCAATTTCTCAGAGTATGGTTATGGGATTACTGATTAATCAATATATATAAATCCTAAATTTTTTTATCCCTTTAAAATACTCTGTAGAAAAAAAAATCTTAAAAGCCATGTATTTTTACTGGAAAATGAACCACACAAGTTTATGTCAAACAGGAGACAAGCTCAATACATGAATTTGAAATCAGCCCCAAGGCGATTTTAATAGTAAGAAAGTTATTGGAGTCTATTTAGATAAGCCTATTTCCTATGTAATTATAACAAAATACAAAATAAACATGTTCATTTTATACCCAATCTTTAATACCTATAAGAGCTCTTCAAAAGCCCTTTTTCTAGAGAAATGAATAATACTAATAATATAAAAGATAATTTCTTAACACCTAAAAGATTTTCAAAATTCTGTTATCCCACTTACTTCAAAGCAATATGTAACACAAACAAAGAAAATACAATTCCTTGGTATTTTAATGCCATGGATGTGTAAGTAATCGGTCAACTTAATCTGAGCAAGGGCGCACCTAAAGGTGCGGCTTCTCCTTTCCCCTCTTGGAACCTATCCAAGTCCTTCATAATGCTTTCCTATTTCTAACCAGTCACTCGCATACACATGCTCAAGCACACACATACTTTTTTCACTTTGCAACCCTATGAAGCTGCTGTATTCTACCTTTTTCTCTCACAGCTGTTACGTGAAAAATATTCTCCATCTTGCTTTCAGCAACATTGTAGACTAAAACCTTTATAGACCTCCCAATCTGCTACTAATTCATGGAGAAAATATTAGAACATTTATGAAAATATGCCTGTATATAACAAAGTTAAAAAGAAAGCTTAGAGGCCAGGCGTGGTGGCTCACGCGTGTAATCCCAGCACTTTGGGAGGCTGAGGCAGGCGGATCACGAGGTCAGGAGATCGAGATCATCCTGGCTAACACAGCAAAACCCCGTCTCTACCAAAAATACAAAAAATTAGCCCGGCGTGGTGGCGGGCGCCTGTAATCCCAGCTACTCAGGAGGCTGAGGCAGGAGAATGGCGTGAACGCGGGAGCTTGCAGTGAGCCGAGATCGCACCACTGCACTCCAACCTGGGCGACAGAGTGAGGCTCTGTCTCAGAAAAAAAAAAAAAAAAAAAAAAAAAAGCTTAGAAATGACCCTGTAGAGGAAACATAAAGAAGACTTACAGAGCCTAAATGGTCAGCCCATGAACTCCCGCCGCAGTGGCCCAGAAAGCCATGGCTGCATGGTATGCAGCCATCAGTGTAGCTTCTGCAGGCTTTTCCATTCCTGTTAGAAGAGTTCTCTCTCACATGGATGGACAACAACACCCTTCTATAGTTGTCTCCTTCAGTTTTAATATGATCCCAAATGACTCATACCATCTAGACAACACATGGAACATCAATTGTCCTACTCTATTAATGACATCCTGCTATTTGGAGAACATTAACAAGAAACAAGCACTACGTTGGTGGCCATGGTGTGAAATCAACCCTGTGCAGTGACAGGAGCCATTAGGGACATTAGGGAAAGTTTAGAGGTCCAAGTCTTGGGGCCTGGAAGTGCACACCTTCCAATATAAATAGTCCATCTTACCCATCCTGCAACTGGCAGTGAAGCACAGACAGCTGCAGACGTGGTGGGTCCAGAGTTTTGGTTCCCACAGAGTGAAGTGTATCTTCCTAGGGACACAGGAAGAGTCCTACTGAAAACTAAGCTACAGCTGCACCAGGCCACCTCAACCTCCTTGAACTGAGGATGTCTACCTTGAATAAAAAATAGGAGAAATGGGCACCAGGTAACAGTGGGTTACCAGATAGTGAGCAGTGAAGGGACTAGGGTCTGACACATAGAGGTATGGTCAGCATTGGAAGTGAAGACAGAGACTCATGTAACTCCCTTGAAGAAACGCCACTGCCCAGACGCAGGTGTGGAATGCAACCTGGGAAGCTGGAATGTTGTGTTTGTTTCTGCATGTCCTCTTCGGAAAAGAAAGAAATTTACAAGTTACAGGGAGTCAAAAATGATAAATGAGTCATTCAGGAATTCTGATTGTCTATTACTATACATACACAGTCAACTTGGATATATACCTATATACAGATATAGATAAATGATAGATACAGATATCAATATATGAATGTATGTACTAAGATACACAGATGAAGATATAGAAAAATATATATGCTGCCTTTATACACACACACGCACATACACAGATAATGTTATAAAGACGGTGTATATGTGCATTTCACATAGAATTATCAGTCACCTGGAATTCTTGATATAGCTGTGAGCTAAGATTGCGCCTCTCCTATTAAGATATTCCTTGTAGTTTTGGAAAGTTAGGTGAGGAATAAACATGACACCAATAAAAAGTTATTAGATTAATCACCTAAGGAAAGGAGTAAAAATCTTTTCATGGCTAGAAGGTCTACATCATTAACTTCCTAAATGCTAAATCAAAGAGGAGGGGAAAGCTAGTGTTTATGGGCACCTACTTCGGGTTAGGTGGCTTGCTAGGAACTTCGCAGACTTCCTTTCATTTCATCCTCCTAAAATAAACGGCCCCTCTCCTACCGTCCATCCTGTTCTCTCTGCACCTCCGTCCCCTCCAGCTGGGAAGGTCCTTGCGTAGCCTAGGATTCTTCTAGTTCCTGTACACCTAGATGCATGCTCTTTGCCATCTAGTCTCACGGTAATACTCACCTTCATATTCAAAGCCAAATCACAAATTCCTAGGTCCAGTTCAAGACTAAAGATCTCCAAGGAACTTTCTCTGGAGCCTAACACCCCACTGCCTCTTCCCTTTTTCTTTACCTTTCTTCAATAGTTATTTAAAAAGTTCATCTGTAATGTACTTCAATACTGGCCTGACTTTTGTTTAAAGTGTTTCATATACTCCTACCTTAGCTATCAACATTAAATGAAAAGTCATGAAATTGTAGAGACCCTACTTGCTTAACCCTTTCATGACCCATGCCTCATCAAATACAATGCTGAGCACCTGATCGTTTTGTAATCAAGAGTTATTGATTATTCTAGTGGATAAATGAATGGGTCACTATTTTTGTAGTTTCTCATACTTTTATAATTTCTCTGCTCTCATTCACATGTTGTTCACTAAATTTCTTATTGAACATCTACTTTGACTAAAGTAGGCACTTAGTAAATGCATGTGGACTACAGCACCCAGTGAATGGATAAATACCTTATAGTTATACTTGGTTTATACAATCACAGGGCGTAGTTGAGAGACACAAGATTACCATGGAACAAGTATTACAAGGAAGTATCTGTAATCCCCAAACTCTGGGAGCCCGAAAGTTAGGAAAAGAGAATTATTGAGTCAGGATGGATCCATTAGGGAACCTGAATTGAATTTAAAGAAATGGGAGGATTGCTGTTTGGTCACTGGAAAGAAATGTTGTTTCTAAACAGGAAGGAATCACAGACATGCAAGTATGCTTGGAACAGAAGAGCAATCAGGTGGGCTGATCAAAAAGATGTATCAGGAAAATGGTGGGGGACAAGATGAAAAGAGTTGAGAACAGAGCAGATTCTGGCCAGAGATCAGGGTTGACTCTAGGAGACACACCTAGCATAAGGCCTCTAGACTGTGGGATTCACTGAAGGTTTCTGCTATGGTCTGAATGTTTGTGTTCCCTCAAAATTCATATGTTAAAATCCTTATCTCCAAAATGATGGTGTTAGAACACGGGGTCTTTAGGAAGTGAATGGTGTGAGAGAAGAGCCCTCATGAATAAAATTAGTGCCCTTTTAAAGAGACCCCGGAAAGCTCCCACACACGTTCCACCATATGAGGACACAGTGAGAAGCCACCGTCTATGAACCAGGAAGTGGGGCTCTCACCAGACACTGGATCTGCCAGTGCTTTGATCTAGGACTTCCCAGTCTCCGGAACTGTGAGAAATAAATTCCTGTTGTTTATAAGCCACCAGTTTATGGGATTTTGTTATAGCAGCCAGAATGTACTAAGAGAGTTTTTAAACATGGGAAGGGAATGATGTTTTAGTAAGTTTAGCTCTGACAGAAGTATGGAGGGAAAGCTGGAAGTAGTGAGAACTACTTGAGGTCATTTTGATAATTTAGACATGAGTTACTAAGAACTGGACTATGATGTGCAAATGGCTCTGGGAGTGGAAATGAGAAGAAGAACAGGTGACATTTCAGAGCAGGACCCACCAGGACTTATCCTCTCATGGGTCTTTTGTTCCTCCTGACATTCCTGTGTGCCCTTTGCTCTAATTATCTATATATAAATGTTAATTGATCAATCCAGAGATGATTTCACCCCAATGGGCCAGGTTAAAGAGCGGTAAATTAAAGGTTAAGTAAAGTTCTCAATCATAAAAGACTTATAAATGCTTTCCTTGACAATGCCAAAGAGTTATTTGTAACCAATGATTTCTCTGTTTTGATAAAAAGCGACCCTTTGCAGAATATTTAAGCACAATTGAAGGAGTCTGAGTTACAAATAATGTGGCAAGTCATTCACATACATTAAAAAAGTAGAATATGGTTACACAGTGTTCCAAATATTTAAATTCTTGTAAAGTTAGTATTCTAGCATCTACAAAAGTAGCATGTGAGTTTTTATGTTTATCTAGAAAAATGTGCAATTTACTCTGCTGTCCACCTTGTTTGTTCTCTCTCATTTGCCCTTCTTCACACACTCTCAGGCAAAATCTGTCTGTTTCTCTTTCTCTCCATTTGCCTGATTCTTTCCCATGTGTACATCTTCATTTGTACTCATTAAGAGAGAGGCTATGGATGAAATGTGACATATATCGAAAGCAATGTGCCAGATATTTCAAGCTATGCAAAGATGAGGAAGCAAATCTAAGCTCTCAAGGACATATAAATCCAGTAGAGTGGGCAGGAGAGGGAAACAAATACTTATTATACAGGACAGAATATTTTAAGTCATGTTAGAGAGATAGGATATATTGCCACGCCCACGCTCTGGGGTAAGCAGCCTTCAAGATGTTCTCCAGTGAGCTCCACCTCCTCTGTAGTTCCTCTCCACATTGAATGGATTGACTCACATGCAATAGGAAAAGTGCAGAAACGGCAATGTGTGACTTCCAAGAGTAGGTCAGAAAAGACACCGCAGCCTCTGTCTGTGCTCTTACAGATCACTTGCTCTGAGGAAAGCAAGCAGCCATGTTGGGAGGACACTCAAGCAGTACTATGGTGAAGTCCATGTAGCAAGAAACTGGGGCCTTCTAACAACAGCTGGCATCTACTTGGCAGCCAGTTGGCAAGCCCTAGGATGACTGAAGCCCTGGCTGACCTTTTGACTATAACTGCATGAGATACCCTGAGCAAGAACTATCCAGCTAACCTGCTCCCAAATTCCTGACCTGCTGAAACTGTGAGAGGCAATGTTTATTATTTTCTTCAGCCACTAAGTTATGGGATACTTTGTTATTCAGCAATATCTAACTAATTCAGGTTCAGAGGAGGAGGAGGTCATATATAGGTTGAAGACCAGAAAAGAATTCATGAATGTAGGGGCATTTGAAAAACGGTCAGGATTCCAGTGCATAAAGATGCAGAAAACACCTGAGGTCAAGAGAAAAGAATGGAGCTGTGAAAGCACAGAGCAGGAAAAGAGAATGCTCAGTTATCAAGAGTGGCTGGTTTCTTCATTCTCCCCAGTGGAAAGCAAAGTTATTACATATGTATGAAGAGCAGCAGCATCTGAAATGCAATGAAAAGCAGCACAAGTTAAAATAAAAATATTACGTGCAAAATCCTTGAGGAAATAAAAACTAAATTTCCTCACGTGAGGGAGAAAGTCTTGCAATTTAGTTAACACTTGACCCTTGAAAATTCACACATTGTTTCCACTGTTCTTAGTTTGTGCAATAGTAACACAGAAGTCATGCCCCAGTTAGCAATCTTTCAAAGCTCTCTGCAAACTCCGCACATGGAGAACTATGACTCCTGGGCATTTAACACAGTATTTGATTAGATAAAAGTAATTAAAAGAGGAAAGCTACACCATTAAAAAACATGAATTAATCTTCTTAACGACTGTCACTTTAAGCCCCTTTTAGTTAGAGATGGCTTATAAACAATAAAGAAATAAATGACTGAAATCTCAGAGACAAATGCATTTTAATTTGATCTATATTTGGCAAAATTACATACTAATTGCCAAAGTGCACGACTGACAAAGAAGTAACTGGCACAGCGCCTGCCCACAACAATGCCAGAGAGAGCATTTCAGCCCACGTGGGTCGTAGAGTTCGTTATTTGAATTAGCCAAGTGAGCAACCCCCCTCACTGGAGAGGAGCCTGCTCCGAGATACTAATTGATAGGCTCAACTTTTAGAAATTAACATAAGCTTCAACAGTTGAATGATCTTCAAAATTCCTTCCAGCAGCCAAGTCTAAAATCCTGAAATCAGTTCATCTGTCCATTGGCCTGCTTAGAATCACAGTCCTATTAAGGCACTGGCAGATCCTGAATCAGCTCACTAACTACCCTTTCTGGTTTTTCTTGCCTCCTCTGCTCATGTTCTCCCTGTTTTATCCAGTCCACTCTGCTGCATGGAAGAGGGTTTACTTTGGTTCTGTAAGCTTATTTGCAGAAGTCCCAATATTTCAGCATATACAACGTAGCCAAGGTAAAATTCATTTATGTCTACATTTTTGAATCACTTTTATTCACCCATTCTGCCAACACAGTGGACCGGCCACTAGATGCCAGGCACTGTCATGTCACATCCTATAAAAGTGAACAAGAATGTTCCATCTCCTCAGGAGGTCACAGTCTATAGAGTTGAAGACAAATAATTAATTATTCATAGTGTGGTAAGCACTACCATAAGGATGAATTTAGAGACACCTAGCCTATCTCTGGGGTTGGAGGAAGGGCTCCCAAGATAGCTCATGGCTCAGTGCATCCAGTCTATATAGTGAGAAGAGGCTGAACAAACTAAATGGCTTTTCCTGTTTATAAAGGTTTTTAACAAACTACTACATAAAATAATATTGTAAATATGTTACAAAGGATTATGAAAATATAAATTCTCTATCTCCTTTCCTAAAAGAGTTCCCTTCTCCTCATAAATTCTCATCCAGTAAGTCGACATCCCATCTGGGGTGTTAAATATTGTTAAATTCAAGAGACTTTCTAACCTCAGTGTTTGTTTCCAAGTTTGACTCTGCTGCTATCTGCCCTCGGCACTCTGTGGACCCTCCTGTCAGGCACGTTTCCTTTCACTCCTGGGCAACGACTTGATTTTGTGCATCTCGTGGCATTGGCTTGTGTCTACCTGGAACTTTTTTATGTAAAAGTTCCCTATCAAATTAATTATGTTCCCATTGATAGGTTAACTCATTTTATTTACTGTCATGAAAGGAAATAGAAAAGTTTCAAGTAACAGCCACTTTTTCTGTTGCACACATACTCTCTTCAATATATACCTGCTGAGGTTGAGAGTCTGCAACACAGGTGCTATAAAAATAATTGAGTCAAGATTTAGGAGTGGCCATGGTGCAGTGTGCCCTGGAGCAACGGATTAGGTCTCATGAGTGTTGGCGGAGTCTGAATTCTCACGAGCGTCGGTCTGGCCAAGACCTACATCAGCACCCAGGCTGTCTCCATCCCTTCTTCCCTCCCTCAACCCCCTGCCTGATCCCAGCAGCTCACCCCAGCAACACTGTTCTAAAGAGGCTTCCATCCTGACAGTTCTTGGCCCCAAAATATGAACTAGTTTCGCAGTGCCCATGTATTAATGCCTCAGGTTTTTCTTCTATCTTTTGGAGCCTCCATAAGCTGGATTCACCCTATGAAATGTCTTTCCCTCTTTCCCTTTCACGAGTCCCTCTGTTTCTCTCAAGTCAGTCTCTTTGCTGCTTTTTTTCCTTATGCTCCTATCCCTACAGGCAAGACTCCTCCTCTTAGTCCTTATTCCCCCCAAAACTTCAAGGTTCAGCTGAGGCACAACCTCCCCCATAAGCTTTTTCAATAAAACTCCAGATAACATCGATGTGCTATTCACTGTCTAATTTCTTGTAATGTTTATATTTAGAAAGTATTGCTTTTATATTTAACTTAGCATTTTTTTTTTTTTTGAGGCGGAGTCTCGCTCTTTCACCCAGGCTGGAGTGCAGTGGCGCGATCTCGGCTCACTGCAAGCTCCGCCTCCCGGGTTCACGCCATTCTCTTGCCTCAGCCTCCCAAGTAGCTGGGACTACAGGCGCCCGCCACCACACCCAGCTAATTTTTTGTATTTTTAGTAGAGACGGGGTTTCACCATGCTAGCCAGGATGGTCTCAATCTCCTGACCTCATGATCCACCCGCCTCAGCCTCCCAAAGTGCTGGGATTACAGGCATGAGCCACCGTGCCTGGCCTAACTTAGTATTATTACATGTTATTTGTATTACTGTTTTCTTTTCTTTTTTTTTTTTCTTTTTTGAGACAGGGTCTCACTCTGTAGCTCAGGCTGGAGTGCAGTGGCACAATCTCGGCTCACTGTAGCCTTCGTCTCCCAGGTTCAAATGATTCTCATGCCTCAGCCTCCCAAGTAGCTGGGACTACAGTCACCTGCCACCATGCCTGGCTAATCTTTCCTATTTTTGGTAGAGATGGGGTCTCGCCACGTTGGCCAGGCTGGTCTTGAACTCCTGACCTCAAGTGATCTGCCCGCCTCAGCCTCCCAGAGTGCTGGGATTACAGGCATGAGCCACCGAGTCCAGCCTCATTTGTATTGTTTTCTAACTGCTTTATGAACCTGCACCAGGTCTCTCCAACTCAAATTCAACATATACTAATTGGAAGGCTACTATGCACCGGTCCCTGCGCTAGACCTGAGAGGGGGATGCAGCTGTCGCTCTCAGGAAGTCTGTCTGATGATGAGAAAACTCAGTCAGGGACACCTTGGAAGAACTAATAAGAGGCGACTCAGTCCAATGTTGGTCAGGCACAGGATATTTCCTGAAAGAAGGAAAATATAAACTAAGGCCGAAAAAGCAAAAATGAGTTAGCCTGACCAAGAAACTATAGGGAAGTGGGAAAAAGATGTGAAAACACTTCAGATGGAGTAAAATTAGGTAAGATTAGGGAACCATGCTGTATACAGTATTTTCATACTGTCTTCTCAGGCTTTATTAAAGTCCCAAATTCTTCCAGAAATTAAAAATTATATTAAAATATAATGATAATGCTTCTATAAGCCACATACATAAATCTGCGTTTTAGGTTTATATAATATCCCAAGTGTGGTTGAATTGGGTTCCATTGTTTACAACATTTTGAGCCATTGACAATAAACTGGCTACGCAAAATAGAAATAAAAAGCCACGGTTACAAGATGGAATTAATGTATTATTAATTTTCTCCAGATGATTTCAATCCTGGAAGATACCCATTTGCCTTTAGTCTAATTTGTGTATTGTATTTCTAAATATAATTACTGTTGACAGGTTGAACCAAACATAACCCATTAACTTCTCAAAGTGCTAGATTGAAAACATTACAATGTAACAACAGATATTAGAAATAAAAAAATTAACTTCTGTTCTTTTTAAAAAGTAAGTTAAAAGCAAAGATGTCAGTCCTGTTTTGTAGTAATTTGTTAGAATGATTTGGTTTACCTAGCTTTCTTGCCGAGGCTTTTATACTAGAAAACAGACACTGACATGTAATTGTAAATAGTGGATAAATCATAATGAAATAATTGTTGCGTGTAAAAAGAAAAGAAAAGAAACTAAAAATTCCAAAGGGTATTTGGCCCATGGGAGAAAAACGCAGCTCATAAAAAATTATCACGATACTTTCCTATCCCCCAATTAATAGAGTTATGTTTTTTCGAGGATGCTCAAAATTATGTTTATAATAGTCCAAGTTCTTCAGACTCTAATTTCAGGTCACATTCTATTCAGACGGTCGATATGTATAACTAAAAAAAGCTCAAGCCAGATTTAACATAAAATAGTTTCTGGGTCATATCATTTGCACAGAGCTGTTATGTGGCACAACTATTTAGCTGTTGGAGATGCCATCTGTAATACATACTAACTCATGCACATATCTTGTCTTTGTTTTTGCCTCTGTGCAAAACACCTAGATGCAGATAATGCCCAGATCCACTGCAAAAGCATTCTGCTAAATTGAGAAAGATATGAAGACAGATCTTGTTTGGATAAGAACCCCACTGTGAAATAAATTGTTCTGGTGTATCCCCAAACCTCATGACAGGAAGAATTAATGTGCTAAGAATCAGTCCAGTGGCCATAAATGTTAGAAGCTATTTAACATAAGAAATTATTTCAGACACAGAGTGGTTTTAAAAAGATACATCTTTTGCTGTTGACTAACCAAAACCCTGCACAAACAATTGTGTACCGGTTTTTCATTCATTCTTAAAATGAATGAATGTAATCGTATGCTGGGTCTTTTCTTTTCTTTTTATTCTTTCTTTCTTTCTGTTTTTTTGAGACAGAGTCTCACTCGGTCACCCAGGCTGGAGTGCAGTGGCACGATCTTGGCTCTACAACCTCCGGCTCACTGCAACCTCTGCCTCCTGGGTTCAAGTGATTCTTGTGCCTCAGCCCCCTGCGTAGCTGGGACTATAGGCACACACCACCGCATCTGGCTAATTTGTGTATTTTTAGTAGATGGGGTTTCGCCATGTTGGCCAGGCTGGTCTCAAGCTCCTGACCTCAAGTGATCCACCTGCCTCAGCCTCCCAAACTGCTGGGATTTAAAGGCAAGAGCTGCTGTGCCCAGTGGGTCTTTTATTTTTTTTATTAGAGGAATATTTAAAAATCAGGTTGTCTGAAGTAGAGTGGTTTGAAATGACGAGTCTGCCGAAAAGATTGTAGACATCTTAAAACAGTTCAACAATGAAAATGTCTCAACATGAGAAGGTACTGTGAAATTTCTAAGGTATCATTAGATGAGTTCAGCATTAAAATATTGACATATTTTAGAATTTCTGGCATATAGTAGATAAAATTATTTTCCCAACTTAGTTGTTTTTGCTTGTTTTACGTGTATCCAGAAAAGGATTGTATACCATCCCAAAGTATTTTCCAAAATAAAATAAAAATCAATATGGCATAACAATACAAATCAAAATGAATTCAGAGCCAGGCGCAGTGGCTCACGCCTGTAACCCCAGCACTTTGGGAGGCCGAGGTGGGTGGATCACCAGGTGAGGAGATCAAGACCATTCTGGCTAACATGGTGAAACCCTGTCTCTACTAAAACTACAAAAAATTAGTCGGGCGTGGTGGCACGCACCTGTAGTCCCAGCTACTTGGGAGGCTAAGGTGGGAGAATGGCTTGAACTCAGGAGGCGGAGGTTGCAGTGAGCTGAGATCGCACCACTGCACTCCAGCCTGGGTGACAGAGGGAGACTCCTTCTCAAAACAAACAAGCAAACAAACCAAACCAAACAGACAAAAAAAAATGAGTTCAGGTGCAAACCCAAGATAAAGGAATTCATGCAAAGATGTGACTGTCCACCCAGCACATGGGATGCAGCTGGTGGTTGAGGGAGGTTTGTAAAGAGCCCTAGGAGGGTGGTGTGAGCCGGCTGCGGCATTAGCTGGCCTCAGAATCCCATTTCTGTGAAACGAGGACCTGTGACATGAGCAGGTTAGATGGGACCATCTCCAGAGACTTTCTGGATATAGAGGTATTGCCATCTTCAATTTATATGATCACAACATTTCTTCTTTATTGAAAGCTTGTAGGACTTAATCCTCACTTGAAAGCACATGCAAAGCCTATTCATATTTTGGATTTCACCTTTCTTGAATTAATGCATATGCTGCAAGCAAGGGTGAGAAACAGGAGATTTCTAGAGATTTTACTCCCTGGGAGACTTATGAGAGGGAGATCTTGATCCAGAGTATTCCAGGAAGATCAGAAAAGATGTTTTGGTGTTAAAAACAAAAAAGGCCACAAAATATTACATATAGCTTTTAGTTTTAAAGCTCCTTTGTTCTTTTTTCAACAAAGTCAGCTGATCACCAGGGCCAGGCATGCTTACATGGAAGAAGAGCCTGTGCAGACAGGCTCCCTGGGTCAGCCTGGGCCTCCCTGGGTCAGGCGCCCCTCCACTGTGCTCGGGGCTCCCCCACACACTGCCCTCACCCTTTTCATCACAGGTCCCCGGGGTACTCACCCACTGGCTTCAATGTCTATGTTCTCGCCAGACTAGAGGCCAGAAAACTGGGATTTGGCCCTCAGACTGCTTTTGCCAATAAAGTTTTATTGGAAGCCAGCCATTTTACATATTACTCATGGCTGCTTTGTGCCATAATAGCAGCATTGACTAGCTGTGACAGGTCCTAGATGGGCCACCAAGCCTAAGCTACTTCCTATTTGGCCCTTATCAGGACATGTTTGCTTATTCCTGCTCGAGGCTGTTGACTCCATAAACACAGGGCTATCTTTCTGTATTCCCAATGCCTGGCCTGTGGCTGGTGTTTGGTCAATGTTTATGTTCTCAGTGACTGACAGTTTGACTCAAGGAATGAATGACTATCAAGGAACAGGGACAAACGCGAGGCAAACAACAATTTTTGCAGTGTCCAGAGGTCTGCAGTAGATGACTGGTTTTGAGCTAAGCCATTCAACTGCTGTCAAAGGCTGAAAACACCATCTCCCCCCATCCGCCAGAGTTAGGCTCATCCGTTCAGAGAGCTGAGTCCAGTTTGGAGAGCACCCAATACTTGCGACTTCCACATAATGGAAAGGAAAAGGCACAAGAACTTTGAAGAGGGCAAATAGGACAAAGAACATATTGATTCCCTTATTGAACAAAAATGTACTGCATGCCTACTATGGACCAGGCACTTAGCATTCAGGATGTCATTGTCTCTTCAGATTGGAAGGGATAGGTATTAAGCAAACAAGTAAAAACTAGCAATGAAAAGTGACAGCAAGGAAATGCCATGAGATCATGTGATAGTGCTGGTGCACTGCCCATGCTGGGTGGCCGGGGAAGGCCTGGGGATGGGACATTTGCATTGCCATCTCAATGACAAGCCATGTGCAGGTCTGGTGTAAGAGGGTTTGCAGGGAAGAAGCAAGTGGAAAGGTACTTAGGTAGGAATGCTGGGCATTTGTGAAGAATTAATCAGGGGGTTAGTGTTTTGGGGACACAGTGACCAAGGAGGCAGTGGAGCAAGATGAGGTCTGAGGAGATGAAGGAAGCCACATGGGGCCTTTAAGACATACTCAGGAATTCAGCGCTTGGACAATGGCAAGTCAGGACAAAATTTTAAGTAGGGATGCAACATAATACCATTTATGTTTTAAAAATCACTATAACTTGAGGTAACGAATGGACTGGAGCAGGGCTACAAAGGAAGGGAGATGCATGGACATGGTGAAAGCCATCCAAGTAAGAAAAGAGAGTGCCGTGGATCAAGCAGTGGAGAGGGAGAGGCAACGACAGGTAGACAATATGTTTGGGGCGATCGAGTGCTTGATGTCTCCTACCTAGCTTTGCTTTCCTACTACCATTTGCAGATTTCTCGCTTTTTAGGAAATCTCAAAATCATGCCCCAACATCCATGGGTTCATGGTTCTAAAAGTCACAGCTTTCATATTACTTTAAATGGAAATGAACCCTTTCTGGTTCTAAGCAAATTTAAAATCTTTGCTTAGAGCCCAGATTAAATGATAATGAGCCTGGTAACAAAATATTATATTAATACAGTTTTAAAACTATAGCTCCCTTTTAAAAAAATCCACTGGATTGACTGATCCCCTCTACCATGCCCAGTGCTGGGCACAGAGCAGTGGGCATGGGATGCATGGGCTCTGCTCCCACTGATGACCTGTTGTGGGCAGTGCCTGGCCCATGAAGCCCCGTGAGGCTGTGGGGGGACCATAGCTGATATCTTCAACAGGGGAGTGACAGCACTGGGGGACAAAAGCAGGAGGTGTCAGATATTTAGGAACTAAAATTGTCAAGATTCAGAGACTCATTAACCTGAGTCAGAAAGGGGATTCAGGCACAATGTCTGGTGACTCTTATCATTTAGTGAATGCTTCTAATGTGCCATGTTTCCTGCTATGTGCTTTCTCGGCATCACTATTTTAATCTGCAGAATGATCACTGCTTCTGGAGCGCAGGGCCCACTCCTGTGTTTTCTCTGCAATCTCACTGCCTAATGCTGGGCCTGTACCTAGGAGGAGCTCCAAAAATAGTGGCTTGATGAATGAATGCATGGCTCCCCCACCCCTCCCATGACAACAACAGTGAAATCCCTACCATAGAGAAGGACACGGGAGGAAACGGAGGCCTAGGGCGCTATCAAACACCCACTGTCCACAGCCCACCGGTGACGGAGCAGGCACCAGAGCCAGCGCTGCATAAGCCCCACCCACATTCCTCAATTCCGCATGCCAGGGCCCGGCCTCTGCGGGTGCTGCGGACATTTGCTGACACAGTACAGTGACTGGAGGAGCAGCAGGGCTGGAAACTGAGTCTTCTGGTTCTAGGCTTGCTGAGTTTGAGATGGCTTTGGGATGTCCCAGCGAAGATGTGCAGAAGTCAGTTTAGTTCACGGTTCTTTCGGGAGAAAGATGGGGCTATAAAGGGCCTGGGGACCCATCCATGGAGAGATGGCAATTACAGCCATGGGAGTGGGTGGGGCCACCCCAAGGAAATGCTGAGATTACCGTGTGACTGATTTGATTACGGGGCTTTAACTTATTGAGCTATAAACATCGAACAGTGTCAAGGTTTCTAATACCTGCCTCTGTGCATCTGTCAAACACAGTGGGCAACAACCTAGAGTCCATGACTTTCAGCCACTTTTACCTGTGGCTGCTTTTCAGTTATGAAAATAATCGAACGGGCCTTAGATCAGCCGGTTTTAACCTTCCATCTCACACCGCACTGGAAGCTCTTTCTTCCCCACAGTCAAGACCAGGACCGGCTCCAGCTGCTTCAGATGTGAGGCGCAGGGAAGGCCTGCGCAACTGCATGTGTCCAGGACTGGGCACCCCAGGTTTCAGGTGAACAATGGGATGTAATGAAGGGACCCCTCTTTTTCTTGCCTCCCACTGGAATCTGCTTGCATACAAGCAGATATTTCTGGTTTTCATTCCTTCATTCAACTAATGGTTGTGCTGACGGTTAAACAACAGGCAAGGCAGAGAAAGTTTCTCCTCAAATTGAACTTGCAGATTCACAAGGAAGGTGACATACACAAACAAGGAATTCATGCTAAATGAAGTGTTACCGAGAGGAGTAGAGAAGACTAAGGAACAGGCTGACCTAAGCTAGTGTCAATCTCAGCAAAGGCTCATTGGAGGAAGAGTCATTATTCTCCAAACAGCAACCAGAAGATGCTTTCAAAATCAAAGTTATAGCCTCTCACTCCTCTGCTCAGTCTCTGCAATGGCTCCCCCTGGTCATTCAGAAAAAGGTCCAAGTCCTAATGATGACTTTAATCCATCCTCTAAGCCTGCCACACTGCCCCTTCTCTGTCCCTTAGCTCCTTCTCTTCTCCCACTCGCTGTGATCCAGGCTCAGTGAACTCTGTGACCCTCCCCACACACGCCCCACATACGACACACACACCCCCCACACATGCCCCACATGACCCACACACGCCCCCCACACACCCCACATATGACCCACACATGCCCCACACACCTGGCTCCCAGCCTTTCTCCGGCTCCTCCTGTGCGAGCGTGCTTCCCCAATGGTCACGTGGCTCACACCCTGCCCTCCTGCAGCTCTTCCAATGTCTCCTTTGCAACGAGCCCCTCTAACCACCACCTGCTCATGTAAAACGGTGGTGACCCCACCCTACATTCCCAATTCCCATGGCCTGTTTTAGTCTTTGTCTCCGTAACATCGATCACTTCCTATAGTAGATTTGCCTTCTTACTCGCAATGCCTCAACCCTCCCTGTTCCCCAGCCATTGACCTGACTTTGTCTTTCCTCAGTTAGAAGCTGCATATATTTCCCCAACCAGTTGATGATGAGCTGAGCCACGTGGCTTTGTAGGGTGGCTGACTATGTCACCCCAAAATATGCCATTTTGGCCATATAATTACTTTAAGCTAAAGGCCCTTGAAAAAAACAGGTGATGTGAGAAGGGTGTTCTGATCTCCCCTTTTATACCTGGAAACAGGAGATGAAAACTCCCATGTGAAAGACACCCTCCTTGCATGAGGAGAAAAACCACTCTTCAATTGGGACTTATAGCAGAGTGAATTCTGCACAAACAGCCCTCATTAGGGTATGTATGCCTTATCTTCCCTTAGCCTCCAAACACTTGAGTTACTTTTCCACAATTGCCTCTGCTGGTTCAACCCAACACAAAAGAATGCTGGTTTTGCCACTTCTTTGGGTCTTCATTTCCTAATGAGGGCTGCTGTGTCACATAACGCTTTTATTAAACTTGCATGCTTTCCTCCTGTTCATCTGTTTCCTGTCTATTTCATTCTCAGGCCCAGTTGGGACTCTGGGTAGAAGAAAAGCTTTGCCTCCCCTGCAGCTTCCTTTGCCAATAGGATAGTAGTGTATGTGACATAATCCAGTACGTGGCATGGGCTTGTTTGGTGAGGCCTGCCCTTCTGAATTCCTGCCTTTCACCACGAGAAGAACTGTCCTTGGGTAGCCACTGGCTTAAGGATGATGGACTCATTGAGTAGACTGGAAACATCCACATTCACTGCCCGAAGCAGGGCCAAGCTCAGCCCAGCCCCAGCTCAACTCGGGTGGAGCCGAGAGGTGTGAGAAGGCTGGACGTAGTGTCAGGGGCCAGTGAGCTGCCAGGTTTCTTAGTACTCAGCCATAGCTGACCAGTGACCTTCTGTACAGTTACCGATTTATTAGATGCGTGACCTATTGTCTGTCTCTTATCACAAGAATGGAAGCTGCATTAGGGCCGAGAGCTTTTCCGCACTGCTGCCTCCTAAGTTCCTGGCACGTGGCGGGTCTGCGACACAAATGCATTTCATAAAGGAAGCAAAGACCTCAAGTCCGAACCCCCACCAAAGTGAGAAGCAGGAGTTTGTCAGGTTCTATTTCGCTAAAAGGAATGAAAGAAGATGGAACCAAAGAAGGAGGTGGTGTTGCCGATGTGTAGAGGTCAGAAGTGGGCCTGCTGCCATCAGACACATGGGGGGTGGCACAGCCTCCAGGTGACCTGCAGCTGCCACAGCAGGAGAACACTGACGGTAACACATAGCAAGTGCACGGACGCCTCAGGGACAGGTTTCAATGTCAATGAAGGTCATTATTGGCTGAGCAGCACAAGGGTTCCCTAACAATCACGAATAATGAAGAGCGCAGAGTATCCACCCATTTCCCAGGACACCGAGCCACCTGAATGCAGGCTGGACACCCAAGAGGAGAGAGGACAATGGGGCCTGAATGAACTTGGGGTGATGCAGCAGCAGAACTTGATCTATGAGGCTCTGGTGATGAGCAGCCTGGACACTGATAGGCAGGTGCTCAGATGCTGCCAGCTGTTTTTAGGTTTCAGAACAGAATCTTTGGGGCAGCTCCACCAACGTGCCTCGATGTAGGAGGAAGGCAAGGCTGGTGGCCTTCAGCTCTGGATCCTGCAAGGACATCTGAAATCTGCCTCTGCCATCTGCCTCTGAACTCCCTCTCCATCCCCTTCCCTCCCCTCCACTGGTGAGGTTGGACCCATAAGGAGAAGGAGAAGGTAACTTGGAAGGATTGAAGCAAACTCTGGTGTATTGAAGAGATTTGGAGAAAAGGTTGACAATTCATAGAAAATAAATCGTATATCTATTTTAATAACACTTAGCTATATATTAATTGGCAAACTCTGTTGCATCTACACATTGTCCCAACAATGCGTTTTAGAGTTCTGCAACAATAATAACCACAAAACACTGAAAAAGTTTCAAACATCTTCCAGCACTTGGAAACAAATTCTAGATTCTATTTTCCCAATCTATTGCTGTCTATGAGCAGTGCTATGGCAGAAGGGCCTAATCCAGTACTCAACTTTCTAAGCCTGACATTTTCCACATATGTAAATAGGTCTTCTTGAATTTCTATTAATACTTTTATAGATAAGAAAGTTGGACTATTAACTGAGACTAAATAACTTGCCAAAGGTGACAGAGTGGTTTGGCATCATTCAGACTATGAGTTTCAACATACAAGTCATGAGAATCTAGGTTATCGTATGGCCGCTAAACCACATTTCCACTTTGCCTCCCACTACAAAAGAATGCAAATTGAAGAAATTTAACAGTGGGAGGCTTCTGAATACAGTCATGAATTTTCTGCCTGGGCTACTGAAGAAACAATGTGTCTCAATTCACAGCTGGTATGTTAAAAATCATCTTCCCCAAGTCAATAAATCCCCTCTGTCGCCTCAACTTGAAACTGCCTGTTCTTCGTTCTTCGTGTTTACTCGATGCTTATTTCCATATCGTGTCACAGAAGCAGTGCCTTTTCCAATATCCATCCTCACAGACCTTATACCCTCATCACATCCGGAAGCGTTCTTCTGGATAAGCATCTGAGGATGCCATCGAGGTCCCGCTAGGGAGCCCTCCTTCTGTGGCCTTCCTGAATACACACATGCACACACACACACATGCAAGTACACACACATGTACACATAGAGCTCCCTGTTTGTGCTTTCATCTTCTGATGACCAGATCCTGTCTTTACTATTTCCTGTTGCTCTAGTGAGTCTCTTCCAGGGCTCCAGTGCAGGCCCTCCGATGGCCATCACTACCCCCGGCTCCTTTGTGTGCATCGGTTTGCACACTCTTCTGACTTCATTTGCTTTACAATGGGGCAAGGATTCTGTTTTCTAGAACACAGGAGAATTATCATTTGATGTGTCTGAAGGATCTTTATTGCAGGAGAAACAGCTGTTGATGAAGAGCCGGGGTGGCAAGGGGGTGGGCGGGAGTGGTGATGGTATCCATCTCAGCTCCACCTTGAATAGATGCTGTCCCTCCTATTTGCCCCATGGGTCCACCTGGGCTGGAACACTCTAAATGCAGCAAGTCCACGTACACCTGTGCTGCTTCTGCCTGTCAGCAGCTCTGCTTAGCAAGCTTAGCCAAGAGAAAGTCCTGCTCCTCATTAGGGTCGACGAGTTCTTCCCCACAGAGCAGCCTAGTCCCTGGCATAGGCCTTCTGGGATGAACTGGTGCCCAGAAGTGAAATCAAAAAAGAAATTCCATCGTAAATATTGGAGATTCATTTTCTGTCCACTTCAAAATCAAGGCCTCTGATGATCAACGTGATTGGTCGTCCAAGCAGCCATGCCATTGCCAACCTGCCCCACAACACAGTTGCTCACACATGACCAGCGACAGCTAGACACCACAGTAGTGAAGCAGCCTGCCCATCTGCAGCAGAGGGTCCCACAGAGGCCACCGCTCCTGGAACTGACGGGCCCTGATATTGCACACAGGAACAGCACTCACGGTTGTGGCTTCCCAAACACAGGACAGAGGCAGTGCATGATGTTTTGACTCAAAAGCACCCACATCATTTCTCCTTTCCCAACTCATACTGAACTCTGCATGGACAGGTTCCCTCCTTAGCAGAAAAACTTCCCCAGTCAGACTTACAAGCCAGACTTACCCAGTCTCTCTTGTTTCTTCAACAAGAGAGAGTTCAGACCCTATGTGGCTATGAAGCACCTCACCAGGTCATCCCTCGAGGAGGCTGGAGAAGGAGGCAGCTCTCCACCGAGCTCTGATTCTGGAGGAGCAAGCAGGCTCTCCACCTCCACTCACCTCTTATTCTGTAGGACGGAACACTCCAATGCAGGATGCAAGACAAGATTCATCACTAAGCTGTTGCCTAAATGTCAATTTAGCCTTTATTGAACATCCACCTGGTACCTGAATGTGCACTGGGGATCTGGGGGAATTTTGTTTAGAAATAGAAAACACAGAGCCTTCTTCAAGAGGCCATAATCGAGTTGGAGAGATGTTTGATATTAAGCTGTAAAGAGAGTCACACAGGATCAATTGAGAACATGTGAAATTTTTCGCAAATAGTGAGAAATCATCTGAACACCACCTGCATAAAAACCCACCTAATTCCCACTGTAAGCTCCATCTGAACCTAATGAGGATGGTAGTTACCGATTTCCAAAAAGGTTGTCTTCATTCCTTTGATTTGCGCTGTAAGTGTTAAACTTTAAAAATAGTCTAAAGGTACTAAAAATGATTTCATGTTTTTCTCAGTACAATTTTATGAGGTTTATGTTTAATTAGCCAAGTGTTACATTGAGGATATGAGAACGAGCAATATTCTGTTGCTATAAATCCTTCAGTTACTAAACCATATGGAGATTTCAGTAAAGAGAGGTGGAGGCAACAGTCACACGTGTGCACACACACACGAATACACACACATACACACATGCACACACATAAACATGCTTATACACAGATACACACATGCAAACATATATATACACAAAGATACATGCACACATACACATGCATATACACAAACACATGCATACACACACAGAGCTACATGGACACACACAGGTGCATACGCACATAAACAGACACATACGCATACATATACACATAGATTGCTAGGGCTGCCATGACAAAGTACCACAAACCAGGCGACTAAAAAAACACAAATTGATTCTCTCACAGCTCTGGAGGTAGAAAGTCAAAAACCAAAGGCCACGCTTCGTCTGAAACCTGGGAGAGGAGCCTTTCTTGCCTCTTCCTGGCTTCTGGTGTTGCCAGCAATCTTTCGCATTCCTTGTCTTGGAGATGCCTCCCTCCAGTCTCTGCCTCTGTCCCCCAGGGGCAGTTCCCCTGTGTCTCCTCACATCACACTGCCTCTGTACGTCTTCCCTCTCCTCCCCTTGTCTCTCCTCCTATAAGGACACGAGTTAGATTTGATTAAGGCCCTACCCTACTCCGGTAAAACCTCATCTTAACTTAGATCTTCATAACATCTACAAGGACTCCATTTCCAAATAAACTGCCACTCACAGGTACCAGAGATTAGGGCCCAACATCTTTTTCTGGGAACACAATTCAACCCACAGGTACACACACCCTCCACAAACAAATAATGTTGGCTTAGTTTTTAATTAATTGTGCTGAAGTGATATGTCATTTACATTTTCTGTCTGAGTTCCTGTATTGTGCGATCTTGAATTTTCCAGAGTAATTGACTTAATCTATTCATTTCTAAGATACAGAATAAGGTACCCCTAACTTTTACCATTGCATAGCTCAGGCAGGACTAGTATAAGTGATGAAGAAAGGAAGATTATTAATATTTTCATCACAGAGCCCTCATATTTTCATTATTTAACACATAATAATCTTCTAAGACTATTCAATCTTCTAATAATATTTAAATTTTCAATTTAAAATATTATTTTTATTCTGCAAAGGACATCATTGGGTCAGCTGACAAAATTGGAAAACAGCTGGTAGCTTAGATAAAAGCACTGTATCAATGTTAAATTGACTTGAATAACTGTACTGTCTTAATGTAAGAGAATATAAGTTGCTTAACTGAACACTAAAGTATTTATTAGTAAAAGACCATCATATCTGCAAATTTCTCTTAAATAGTACAGAAAATTGTAATGAATATCGTGTGTGTGTTGAAAGACACAGAAAAGGAGATCCAGCAAATAGGGTGAAATATGAACAATAGCTCAACTGTGACAGATGTTATAAAGGGTGTTCTTAATATTATTTTTGTATTATCTATAAATTTGAAATTTTCAAATGAAAACTTAAAAAGAGATTAAAGTGCATTTTTAATTGTATTGAGAGATGAGTCTAAGAAACAACCAAATACACTCTCCAATTTTCAAACCATGCTCCTTATCTTGGTGGGAGGACTTCAAAAAGGTGCCATAGTCATATGACAAATGAAAAGTAATTAAACTTAGTTTACTCCATTATCAAGACTGCGATAAAAATCATATTCTGGTATTTTGTTCTGTTTTGTTTTGTTTTGTTTTGTTTTGTTTTTCAGACAGGGTCTCACTCTGTTGCTGAGGCTGGAGTGCGGTGGTGCGATCACAGTTTGCTGTAGCCTCAAACTCCTGAGCTCAATCGATCCTCCCACTTCAGCCTCCTGAGTAGTTGGGACCACAGGCATGCACCACAATGCCTGGGTAATTTTTGTATATTTTGTAGAGATGGGGTTTCTACTTGTTGCCAAGGCTGATCTCAAACTCCTGGGCTCAGGCAGTCCGCCCACCTCAGCCTCCCAAAGTACTGGGATTATAGGCATAAGCCACAGAGCCCGGTCAGATCATATTCATTTAACTTTAAAGTTGAAAGGATGACACAGATAGAAAATATTTTTTAGTTATAAATACCATATTGGGTGTACCCCTTACCCACACATCAACAGTCCTCAAAGAGCGGGGGGAAAAAAAAACAGGGATGACTCAGAAATCCCGAGTCCTGAGGAATTACCACTGTGGGGCTGGGTACTTGATCATACGAGAAGGCGAGGAGGTGGATTCTGGACTTGCATTTATGGTGACAATGAATCTGAAGTACAATGTCAAGGGTTTAGATAACCATGTTAAGAAAAAAATGTTTGGGAGAAACTGGGTCAAGGTATATGGATTTTGGAATTATTGGTTCTGTGTGGGCTCTAGAAATAAAGTGACAAAAAAAATAGCAAATATCCCAGTTGCTTAATAGCTTATTGTCCTGCGTAGCGAACTTTTTTCTTAAGGGAAATATCTATTTTTTGGATTTAACATTATTTAACATGTAAGTCACCTTATTCACTCATCAATTTTTGAAAACTAAAAATATAAATCATTCCATTTTGGTGATAAAATTTTAATTTCCTATACTGATAATAAATTTTTCCTTGACAAATGCACTTAGGGCACCCTTCACACTGAAAAAATACAAGAGACAAGTCCCACGTCATCAATAGAATGTAAGAATGTAGGTGGATGAAGGATACCACCTGAGATTCTACATTTCTGTTAAACTGGCTTCAAATTATTAAGTAGCTAATCTAAACAAGTGTGCCTGTTTCTGCTCTAAAGCAATGTGGAATTCTTTCAATCCCTTAGGACGTGTTTTTAATAATAAACTTTAAAAAATGTGTTTAATAAAATATAACAAACTTTATAATGAGTATTCATACTCATACATACATAGTATTACAGGTTGAGCTGTGCCCCCTTAAAATTCGTGCATTGAAGTCCTAACCCCTAGTGCCTCAGAATGTGATTATAGTTGGAGATGGGGCCTTCAAAGAGTTAATTAAGGTTAAATGAGGTCAGATATGTGGAACTTAATTCAACATGACTGGAGTCCTTACAAGAAGCAGAGATTATGACACAGATATGTACGGAGGGAAGCCCATCTGGAGATACAGGGAGAAGACAGCCATCTGCAAGCGAGGAAGAGAGGCCTCAGAAGAAACCAACCTTTTCAACACCTTGATCTTGGGCTTCTGGTCTGTGAGGAAATACATTTCTGTTATTTAAGCCACCTGGTCTGTAGTAGGCAGCCTGAGCAAACTAATATACATGTATATTTTAGTTTTGTCTAAGAAAACTCTTGAATGGATTATGACAGACTGGAATTCTAGACTGATAATAAATTACTGTGTGACCCCCTTAAAATTTAGAGATAAGAGGAGGTCTTAGACAACGTCTAACATTTCATCATTTTATACCCATATACAAAAGCTTTTTTTCTGAAACAGAAAGCATCATACCTTGGTTGGGAAGCTGACATTCCCTTGGATCAAGACATGGCTGCTAACTGTAGGAGTGACTACTTATGTAACAGTCATTCAAATGAAAATACCTATGCTAAAAATGATTATTTGCAACATTCATGTATTTACTTCTTATTAGACAAGTAATTATTAAGCATATGGCATATACCTTATACTAGGCATTGGAAAAATCAAAAAATAAAATACAGTCATTATCCTTAGGATTCTAATTCAAATTCAACACGATGTATGCTATAGCAGAGACATAAATACAGCCAAGGTGTGTCTAGCTTTACCTGGGGAACTTGAGGAAGGCTTCCCAGAGGAGGAAAGTCTTTTGAGCTGTATCTTTAAGGATGGGCAGGGGTTCGTCTGATGGGGAAGAGGAAGAAAGGGTACTCCAAGCAGACGGAAGACTATCTGGTAAAATGGTAATTCTCAAAATGATCTGTAGATTCGAAATAATCCCTTTTGAAATATCATCAAAGTTTTTAAAGAACTAGACAAACTAACTCTAAAATTTATATGGAAATATAATGATCTATATTAGCCAAAGCAATTCTGAAAAATGAAACAAAATCTCAGGCCTTAAACTTCCTGATTTCAGGACTTGCTATAATGCAGCACACAAGCCAATAAACTAGGCCAATCAATTGTCAGAAAGAAAGTTTTCTGGGTTTTACTAATGATTCCAAGCAGTAATTGTCCTTTAGTTTCTCAAAAAAAAAAAATTTGTTTAATTTTCTAGTTTACCTGGCAAAATGAAAGACAGTTTTAGACATCATCATATACAGTTACAGAAATCAAGCCAGTGTGGTACTGGCATCAGGATGGATAAATAGATCAACAGAACAGAAGAGTGAGTCTAACAGAGGAGCCAAGGTAGCTCAACGGGAGAGGGCTGGTCATTTCAATATACGGGGCTTGGACAAGAGGAGAAACATATGCACGATAGCAACAGTAACATAACCATTGTCCCTTACATCACACCAAACACAAAGATTAACAAGAAATTGACCAAGGATCTAAATGAAAGAGCTATTACTTTAAATCTTCTAGAAGGGGCCGGGCACGGTGGCTCACACCTGTAATCCCAGCACTGTGGGAGGCCGAGGCAGGTGGATCACCTGAGGTCAGGAGTTCAAGACCAGCCTGGCCAACATAGTGAAACTCCATCTCTACTAAAAATACAAAAATTAGCCGGGTGTGGTGGCATGCACCTGTAGTCCCGCTACTCAGGAGGCTGAGGCAGGGGTATCGCTTGAACCTGGGAGGTGGAGGTTGCAGTGAGTTGAGATCGTGTCTTTGCACTCCAGCCTGGGCGACAGAGCAAGACTCTGTCTCAAAAATAAATAAATAAATAAATAAAAATTAAAAAAAATCTAGAAGGAAAAATGTAACAGACATTTTCTTTGTAACCTTGAGCAAGACAACAATTTCTAGATAAGATAAACCAAAAAATGAACAGTAAAAGCAAAAAATCAATATATTGGACTTCATCAAAATTAAAATTAAAATGTTGTTGAAGCCAGGCATGGTAGTTCACACCTACAATCCCAGTGCTTTGGGAAGCTGAGACGGGAGGACTGCTTGAGCCCAGGAGATTGAGGCCAGCCTGGGCAACACAGGGAGACCCTGTCTCTAAAAGAATAAAAATAAAAATAATTACTCAGGTGTGGTGGTGTTTGCCTGTAGTCCCAGAAACTGAGGAGGCTAAGGCAGGGGGTGGGAGTCCCTTTAGGCCAGAAGTTTGAGGCTGCAGATTATGGCACTGTACTCCAGCTTGCGCAACAGAGCAAAAGCCTGTGTCCAAAAGGGGGAAAAAAAAACTTTGAAAGGCACCATAAAGATGAAAAGGCAACCTTCAGAGTGGCAGAAAATACATACAAATCATCTATCTGAGAAAGGACCTATGTTGAGAGTATACATAAAAAAATCTTACAGTTTAGTATTAAGAAAACAACCAAGCAACCAACAACCCAACTAAAAATGGAGAAAGATTTGAATAGATGCCACAGTAAAGAAGATAGCGGAATGTCAAATGTGCACATGAAAAGATGGTGCAGTTCATTACACAACAGGGAAATGCAAATTAAAACAATAAGATATTATCATGCACCTACTAAAATGTCCAAAATTAAAAAGACTGACAATACCAAGTGTTGGCAAGGATATAGAGAAACTAAAGCCCTTAAATATTATTGTGGAGATACTTTAAAATGCTTTAAAAATAGTTTGGCAGTTTCTTTAAACCTGTAAAGTTTCTTTAAAAATTGAATATATGCTACCACAGAGTTTGGCAATTCCACAAAGTCTGCTCCCAAGAGGAGTGAAAACATGTGTATACACAAAGGCGTTTACACAAATGGTCATAGCAGCATATTTATGATAGTCAAAAGTGATGAAAGAATTAGAATAAAACCTGAATAGGACATGGAACCAGAAGTTTTCAGGCAGGAAGTAACAAAGTGAGGCTTGTTTATTCAAAAGACAAATCAGACATGGAAGTTGGACTGAAGCAGGTGAGAGACTCGTAGCAGGAAGACCAGATGCTTAACCTCCTTGGATGGATTCTATTTTAACTGACAGGAAGACAGTTGGATTTCCTAAAGGAGAGGCTTAGCTTGTGGGAGGAAGTGCAGTGGAAAGGATATGAACTTCCCATCATCCCTGTTCAGCATCCCAGGTGCGCACCTGAGCATGTGAGTCCCCCTTTGCCCAACCTCCAGTCTCAGGCGCCTCACCCACCACATGAGGGGATGTCCCCAGCCTCACAGGGCTGCGGGGAGGTGGTGCAGTATCTGTGGACAGCTTCTGGCTGATGCCTGCCACATGGGTGGGACTCGGGGTAGCTGAGTTTCCTTCTGCTTCTCTTCTAGCTTCTTATCCAAGGAAAAGGAAAAGACCTGTCTGGCCTTCCATAATCAGTAAGGTAAATTCATCCGTCCACAAAGAAAATATATAGGAAGCCTACAGTGCACATTTTCTCTCTGCCCCCACCCCCTATGCCCATGCCGCATCACCATGACGACTCTCTGCCCTGCTAGGCTTGCTCTGCATCCCAGGAAGTTGGGCCCTTGGGGCTGTACCCACAAGGCTCCCCTGATCTCTGGCTGCCAGCTGCCACCCAGCTCTGGGTCACATTTTCTGACAGTGGCTTCATCCTTCCCTGCTTCAGATCCTCTTGGCCATCCTCTTCCTCTCCTCCATGGCTCCTGGAGCTACAGCAGCACTAAGCAGGCCACTTACTTCTGAAAGACTGGGGTGCTGATGGAACTGGCAGTTTCTGGGTTCCTCACTACCACTGCCCACATCTCTGCAAATTCATCTTTGTCATTAAAGCATCTAGAATTATTTGGATTGATTCTGTTTCATGCTCAGACCCCAATTCAAAGGGTCTAAAACAGGTAAAATGCACAGAGATGGGGCAAATATATCCAAATAAAAGAGGATCCTTTTATCTTATGCTCAGGGCCTTGCTGACAGAAGGTAGCATCTTTGGTGATGCCACGTTTTTTCCTCTCCAGGAGCAAACATCCAAGGAGCACAAACTGCCAGTCTCTAGTTGTAGTGAGCAACACTGGCTACACTGCTTTCTACTCTTATTCAAGCATTGTGCTGTGAGTGAATTAATATTGTGCTGTTTCCATTCCTGTTAAAATATTCTTCATAGTGACAAAGAATACACAAAGATGTCCAGACTGACATAACGGTGCCACTTGAAGCATAACTCTTGGAAGTCAAATGTGCTGTGACCAAAGAGGTTTCTAAAGAGACACAGTGTATTGGTCCATTCTCATGTTGCTAATAAAGACTCACAGTTTCACATGGCTAGGGACGCCTCACAATTATAGCAGAAGGCGAAAGAGGAGCAAAAACATGTCTTACATGGCGGCAGGTAAGAGAGTGTGTGCAGAGGAACTGCCTTTTTTTCTTTTTTTTGAGACGGAGTTTCACTCTTGTTGCCCAGGCTGGAGTGCAATGGCCCAATCTTGGCTCACCGCAACCTCCGCCTCCCGGGTTCAAGCAATTCTCCTGCCTCAGCCTCCCAAGTAGCTGAGATTACAGGCATGTGCCACCATGCCCAGCTAATTTTGTATTTTTAGTAGAGACAGGGTTTCTCCATGTTGGTCAGGCTGGTCTCGAACTCCCGACCTCAGGTGATCTGCCCACCTCGGCCTCCCAAAGTGCTAGGATTACAGGCATGAGTAACCGTGCCCAGCCGGGAACTGCCTTTCATAAAACTATCAGGTCTCATGAAACTTATTCATTATCAGGAGAGCAGCATGGGAAAGACTCGCCCCCATGATTCAATTACCTCCCACAGGGTCCCTCCCATGACACATGGGAATTATGGGAGCTCAAGAGGAGATTGGGTGGAGACACCACCAAATCATATCACACAATTTCTTCTCTGAATTTATGGGTCTTTGAGGTACTTTTATGACAATGAGAAAAACTCTCTTTAGGTGTGTGCAACCACATACCAGGGAATTAAGTCTAGGGAACAGACCATAAGCCGCATTTCATCCCCAATTCATTGCTGCAGCCAGGTATGCCTGTGCAGTATACAACCTACACAACTGCAAGTGGCAGCCGTTACTTCATATGATTCTAGGACACTCGCACTTACTCCTTGGACTCAATTTTCATATGTATAAAATGAATAATGCTATACACTTTTCACCTAGCTTTATACAACTAGAGGTATTGTACTTTGAATTCAAAGAACTATAACTTATCTAAAAACATTCAGGTATACAAAGTTCAACCATCCAAAGTGTTCAACTATACAAAGAAAAGTTACCATTCTTTTGTGGGCTGATTATAGGTTACTTAGCAGGGGACTTTTTGTTCCTGGTGGTTAACGCAGATCCTAATATCCAACTTGGTCAACTTTCAAAAGTGCCTTATCAGACTTTCACTTCTGGCTACAATGGAATAACAAGCACTGAATTTATCTCCCTCCCTGAAGCAACCTAATAATTCCACAAAATATATGAAACAATGGTTTTCAAGACAGTGACATGAGACAATGTGGGACAAAGGTCCGTGAGAGACAGGAAGCAAGCATGCTGAGTCCTGCAATCACTCCAGCCTGCTGCCTTCAGAGAGTGGCCAGGCCCTGGTTCAGGGAGGGAGACCCTAGGGGGAGCTCAGCAGACTTGCGGAATTGAAGCGACAGGTCTGTGTGGTGGGGGGACGACGGGGCAGCTGGAGTTAACAGAACTGAGCAGAGAGAGCTGCACAGAGAAGATTAGAAAACTGTACGACGGGTTCACCTGAAGCGTCTGGCTGCTGGTGTAAACCTGCGCTTTGGAAAATGGTATGCACACGTACACTCGCTATGGAAAAATAGTTTGGCAATTTCTTAAAAAGGTGAACATGTATCTAACAGGAGATCCAGCCATTCTTCTCCAGAATTTCTAACCAATGCAGAGAAAACCCATGTGCATGCAAAAACTTGTACACAAATGCTCCTGGCAGCTCTATTTGAAATAGCCCCAAACAGGAAGCCACCCAAATGTTCCTCAACTGATGAGTGAATAAACTGGTGGATCCCTGCAGTCCATGTGGCGGCAGGCTGCTCAGTACCAACGAGGAGGGAGCTGGGACATATGCAGCAGCATGCGTGAGTCTTAAAATAATGATGCTGTGTGAAAGAAGACAAGCAGAAAGAAACACACACTGGGTAACTCCACTTCCAAAACCTCTAAAAAATGGTAACTAATCTATGGGGACAGAGAACAGATCAGTGGTCTCCAGGAGATGAGAAGGGGAGGCAGAGTGGGGTGGGAGGGAGAGAATCCAAAGAAACCTGAGGCAATTGTGGGGTGGGAGGGAGAGAATCCAAAGAAACCTGAGGCAATTGTGGGGGTGATGGGTTCACCGACTGTGATAGTGGTCTTACCGGTGTATACATGTATCATGACTAATTGAATTGCACACTTTCAATATGTGTGTTTTATCACACACCACTTATACCTCAGTGAAAAATTTCATGCACAGAAAAAAGGTTTAAGAATACAGTGGCTTGTTTAACCAAAGATTTTCATATGTGGCTGTCTTCTCACAATGCAGCTGGAGGGAGGCCACAAGAAGAATGTGTTCACACCCCAGGAGTTGGAGGTTGCAGTGAGCCGAGATCACGCCACTGCACTCCAGCTTGGGTGACAGAGTGAGACTCCATCTCAAAAAAAAAAAAAAAAATTGTTCATGCGCAGTCACTTTCTTAACCCCAATTTTGCTACTAAGCAACGTGTAAAAGGATTGTCACTATGCTGCATTTGAAAGCATGCCCTGTTTCAGATGTCCCAAATGGCAACAGGGTCACTCACAAAGAGAACAGGGTTCAGTATATGCCTTGATTCCTGTCCTCCAAAATGGTACCCATAGGTAAGTTCTCCCTGCAAAAGGGAACTGAAAAAATGAGGTCCTGGCTTTGGGCTTTCATTACTTTCATACACACACGCGCACATGCACACGTACTCACACACACATAAAGTTTTTGTTTTGTTATTCTAATTTGTGCTTCGATTTGCCCAGGAGACTGGGTCCTAGAATTTGATCAATTCTACCTTCCCGGTCCACTGCTAGAGAATTAATCTGGAATCACATTAAAAACTCCTGGAGCCCCCATCACTATAGCTTCTGAAGGAAAAGAAGAGGAAGAAAAATCAATGTGCTTTGTGTATTCACAGACTTCTGATAAACTCTGGGCATGAATCCTGTCTCGATTTTAAGAGGCTCTAAATGGTAGTGAGTTGTGAGCCTCACTGCAGAGCTAAGAAGTAGCCCCCTCAGAACTGGAGAGTAAACAGGGCCACGTGGGTTTCCCATGCCCAGTCCCCAGGGATTTAGACCTAGTGTATGTTTGTCACCACCAACTAGTGACAAGGACAAATTTTCCAATTAGAAGAAAGTCCTTTATTTGAAACTATATATTTCCCAGATTTCCTGTTAAAATGATTCCCTTTTATTAAGTGATGTTGAGACTAGATACTTTTGTTACTGTGTTTTTAAACATCCTTACATGGTAAAATGAAATATTGTAAACCTATATTGCTCAGTCCTCCACTTTATTTTTAAGAAAAGTTAACGTTAATAAAACTGAAAAGTCTTAAATGTATCAATACTTGTCATTGCATGTGGAAAATTTTATCGACATTTTGGTTTTGGTTTATATAGACTAAGTTACAATAAAAACAAAGAACTGTGAACACAATCACACATGATCACGAATGACAACGCTACTCCTACAGCATAAGAAATCTCATCTTAAATTTCCTCAACCCAATATTTTCAAAAAGAACTTGACCTGCCAAGCTTCCAGAAAACACAAATAAGGAGGCAGAATAATCACTTCCCACCGTTGCTCCAAGGAGACCCCCGAAGAGCCTGAAGATGTGAAGCTCTGATAAGGTAACTAATAATTCCTTGGATAGTCTACTGGCGTAGGAGCCATGGAAACAGATAAACAGCATTGGCACCAATGAAGGTTAATCAAATCATAACACAGACATGCATTTTATTACTCTGACGGCACACAGCAACACAGAGTTATCAGGTGCAGATGAACCTAATTAGATTGGGTAGAGGGAAATGGACAGCTGTGAGGTGACTGCTTTGAGCTCTCCTGAAAGATAAGGTCAGATTTACCAAAGATACATAGGTGGAAACTCAAAGACCAGTTTTTGGTAGAGGGGCAGGTCCTTGTGAGACTCAGTCCTAACTATCCTGAGGTCAAGAAGTTCAAAACAAAGTGGAAAGACTGGACATCTGATTCACTTGTTTTATTTATTTATTTTTTTTTAATTTTTAGAGATGGGGTCTCACTCTGTCACCCAGGCTGGAGTGCAGTGGTGCGATCACAGCTCACTGCTGCCTCAACCTCCCATGCCCAAGTTTCTCCTGCCTCAGCCTCCTAATTAGCTGAGACTACAGGCCTATGCCACCATGCCTGGCTAAGTTTTGAATTTTTCTGCAGAGATAGGATCTTGCTATGTTGCCCAGGCTGATCACCAACACCTGGACTAAAGCAATCCTCCTGCGTTGGACTCCCTAGTGCTGGGATTCTGGGTGTGAGCCACCATGCCCAGCCCCCAGTCACTTTCAAACAGAATTTAGCAAGTTTGGAAAGGTTACTAGATAGCAAGGAAAACCGTTTTCACAGAAGGCAGTAAGATAGTAGCAATGATGTAATTTTTCCCTCAAAAAAACTAGAAGGCAAGAGATCTCCAACAACAAGGGCCTGGGAATTTGACACACTTGTTTCCACACACTTCATAGAGCTACGAACTGGAGAAGTCTTTGAATGTGGGGTAAGATAGAGAAGGTCAAGCCCTGTAGGTATACAGGTGGGCATGGGAGCCAGACGGAGTCAGTGGACAGGTGAAGACGGCCTTATCCATCTAACATGTACTGTGGTTAGGCCTGGAGACATTCAATAAGTGGCATCTGAGTGCATGAATGTTTCAATACCCTCAACGCACTGCGGTTATGTTCTTGAAAATGTACATTGCATTCAAACATTATACTCCGAACCTAGGTGCCCAAATGAACAGTATTGATAAATGGAAATTTCATTTCTCATAGAGTCCTTGACTGTCCTCTCATATCATAAAAAATAAAGGGGATACATAGGTAGATGAATACAGATGTGATACCCTTTAAAAATAATAGCAGGCCAGGAGCGGTGGCTCATGCCTGTAATACTTTGGGAGGCTAAGGTGGGCAGATCGCTAGAAGTCAGGAGTTCAAGCCAGCCTGGACAACGTGGTGAAACCCTATCTCTACTAAAAATACAAACATTAGCCAAGCATGGTGGCGTGTGCCTGTAATCCCAGCTACTAGGGAGGCTAAGGCAGGAGAATTGCTTGAACCTGGGAGGCGGAGGTTGCAGGGAGCTGAGGTCACGCACTGCACTCCAGCCTGGGTGACAAGAGTGAGACTCTGTCTCAAAAAAATAAAAATAAAAATAAAAGCAAATAATGAGCATAAAAGTAACAAAGATTTATGTTAAACTCCTAAATGTTTCTTGTATCTCTATAGGTATTACCCCCAATCAAATTCCCAAATTAAATAAATTTTATAAAAATACATGCAGAGCTTCTAATAACAGAAATTCCACTCTACTCTGAGGATGTCAGTACAATAGTGCTATTAAAAACACATTTGGTTTACATTCAAAGGCTACCTTTCAGAGATTAAGGCACATCACATTTTAAAGTGAATCTCAAAGAAAAGGTAGATAAATTTATTTTATCCACCACTGAAGTCCAATCACTAAGCATAGCAGCAGATATTTAACATGTGCTTAGAAAATATTTTCCAAATAAAAAAATGATTTATCAAAACTCGTAAGAGATCCTTCAAAGCATGATATCCAAAACAGCATAAAATTAACTGGCCAAATTAAGCCTAAAAATATTAGTAATAAGTAACATTGAAAAAATTATTATCCTCAGTATATAAAGAGCTCTTACAATTTAGTAAAAACATGCTATTATCAAGCCACAGAAAATAGGCCAGTGACATAAACGCACCTATCCCAGTAAATGCTTGAAACTGTTTAACCTCATTATTAATAGTAATTTAAACTTTTTTTACCAGTAAGACAGCATTTTGCTCATCAAATTTACAATCTTTCTAAAAATAAGAAAATTCAATGGTGGTTAGCTCTGGCAAGATGGGTGCACTCATACATTGCTAGTGGGAATATAAATTAGCAAAACCTCTCTGAAAAACAAACTGGTAATATAATTCGTATCAAGAGTTTTAAAAAGTTTATAACTTTCAACACAGCAACTCCTAGTAATAATCTCTCCTGTGACAATAAAATATATGGGCAAAGATGGTGTATGAAGATGTTTATTACAAATAATTTTTTAAATATTTATATTTTCATTTATAATGTTAAAGTTTATATATGTTTATAAATATTTATATAATATATACTATGTAATTTTTCATAATTTAAAAAATAAAAATGTTATTCATTTACTTTATTAAAAAATTACAAATAAATATAAAATATATAAACAAATATTACAAATATAATTACATAATATACAGTATACAATATACAAATATTTATAAATATAAAAATATGTGAATAAAATTTTTATTTTATAAATAGCAATTTTTATAAGTATAAAATTTTATGCATAAATAAAATTATATAATTATATATTCATTTATAGGCGTATATATTTATAAGCATAAATATATAAACAATTGTTTATAAATATATTTTTAAATTGCAAACAACTTAAATTTTCAAGAATTGGAAGTGGTTATGTATAACATAGTATGTGTATGAAGAAAATCATTAAAATAAACCTTTGAAGCATAAACACCTTTGGAAAATACCCCCAATATGACACTATGTAATAAAATCAATACAAAAACTCTCTGTACAGCGTGATTCTATCTATACTATCTTATGAATATAATAATTCACAGACATAGATATACATACACATTTATGCATCTAAAAAATGGACAAAAAGCCCACCATATGGTTCATAGCAGTGAATGACTATGTGTATTATATGTTTTCATTAAAAATATTTTCAGAGAAAATAATTTTTGTAAAAATACTAATAATAATTATATAAAGCAAAAAGTAAAATCCCCCAATTACCAAAAACCCCCAAACATACTCACTCTTTGTCCTCCACCAACATACCCACTGATATCAGTCTGAAGCATAGAATGTATTTAAACATAAATCTTTTAAAAATATAGGCAGAATTAAATCTTTTTAAAATATAGGCAGAATTATCCTGTGCATATCGGTCCATCTTGGAGATCTTTCCTAGCCAGTACATAATCATCATTCTTATTAATGTCTGGTTATAATTCTATGGCTATATAAAAATGTGTTTAACCCATCCCAATAAAAGGGATTTTTTTTTTATCCAGACTTTCACTATTACAAATAATGTTGTATGAAACAGCTTAGTACACTTCTTTCTATCCTCTTTAAGAAACATATCCAGAAGTGTTAACTTTCAGGAAAAAGTGATCACACATTCATTTTCACGGACAATGGCAAATTTTCCTCCTAATTATCCCTACCACTTTATATCCCCAAAATAGCACAGGAGAGAACTTACATCCCTACAGCCTTGACTGAGTATTTTCTTTCTGCTTCACTTTTGGAAAATATTTCCACTGGTGTTCTTTTTTTTTTTTTTTTTTTTTTTGAGATGCAGTCTCATTCTGTCACCCAGGCTGCAGTGCAGTGGTGCAATCTCGACTCACTGCAACTTCTGCGTCCTGGGTTGAAGTGATTCTCCTGCCTCAGCCTCCCCAGTAGCTGGGACTACAGATGTGCATCACCATGCTCAGCTGATTTTTGTATTTTTAGTAGTGACGGGGGTTTCACCATGTGGACCGGGCTGGTCTTGAACTCCTGACCTCAGATGATCCACCTGCCTGGCCCCTGGCATCTTTAAAATTACTAGTGAGTTCACTTTTTAAGTTGCTTGGCTATTGACACTTCTATTGATAATGGTTTATTTATATCTGGAGCTCAGACCATTTGCTGTTCCCTAATATTCACTCACTCAGTCTTTCTTAGCAATAACACCCCAATATTTAATGGGACATGCAGTCATACAGGATGAAGACTACATTGCCAAGTCTCTTTTAAAGTTAGGGATACTCATGTGACTAAACACTGGGCAAGGGGACATGAAGAAAAGGGTTTGTTATAACACTTCCAGAAAGTGATTTTAAAGGAAAAGTGCACATCTTTCCTAGTTGTTGGAATGTAGATGCAACAGCAGAAGCTGAGGCATGCATCTTGGACGATGAATAAAAGACACATATGGCTGGGCACGGTGGCTCACGCCTGTAATCCCAGCACTTTAGGAAGCCAAGGCGGGCGGATCACCTGATGTTAGGAGTTCAACACCAGCCTGGCCAACGTGGCGAAACCCCGTCTCAACTAAAAATACAAAAATCAGCCAGGCATGGTGGTGTGTGCCTGAAATCCCAGCTACGCGGGAGGCTGAGGCAGGAGAATTGCTTGAACCCTGGAGGCAGAGGTTGCAGTGAGCCGAGGTTGCACCACTACACTCTAGTCTGGGCAACAGAGTGAAACGCTGTCAAAAAAAAAAGACAAATGTTTTGGATGTTACAGTAACAAACCAGAGGGGTCTCAGATCATGATAATGTTTGAGAAACCACCTTACCAGTCATTGACCATTTACCTCTGGACATTGTTTATGTGAGAATTAAATGTTTGTCTTGTTAAAAACCCTTTTATCATAAATTTTCTATCATCTTCAATTTGACCTAATTGTATCCTTTGCCAATTTTTTAATTGGCTTGTTTACTTATATCCTTGCCAATTTTTTAAACTGGTTTACTTATTAATTATTTATTTTTTGAGATAGGGTTTTCTCTGTCACCCAGGCTGGAGTCCAGTGACATGAATGTGGCTCTGCAGGCTTGACCGCTTGGGCTCAAGTGATGCTCCCACCTCACCTTCCAAGTAGCTGGGACCAGAAGCACATGCTACTATGCCAGGCTAGTTTTTCTTTTTTTTTTTTTTTTAGAGATGGGGTCTTTCTATGTTGCCCAGGCTAATCTCAAACCCCTGGGCTCAAGTGATCCCTCTGCCTTGTTCCCCCAAAGTATTGGGATTGCAGGTGTGAGCCACTGTGCCCATCCTGGTTTTTCTTTTTTTCCTATTGGCATGTACTTCTTTATGAAATAAATAGAATTTCCTGTGTCGGCAGCAAATCATGAAATAAATTCCATTCATTCATCTATTCATAAATTAGCTTAATAATTCATTATCGTATGCAACTTTCACCCAAAGGCAATGCGTGGGTGTGGCTATGGGTGTGGTGGGCTGGGTGCATTGCAGACACTAGGAGGAATCCAAACAAACGAATCTTTAAAATCCTGTCCATAAGTGTATGAAATATTTGGCATTCAAGTTACCCTAGGAGAAGAAGTAAAGAAAAACAGAAACCTAACTTCTTGCTTCTTTCATTGGCCGAAAGGATGGTATTACAGATTTGCTTTAAGAGAAAATAATCTCAAAATCTCATCTTTTAAAATGTTAGGGTATCCCATTAAAGCCACATTTGGCAAGTCAGGTTTCATGACTGCAGATGCAAATATTTAGGTGCACACTCCCTTGGTGTGCAAACCCCGTGCACTGAGGAAGGTTTTTCTGCGAACTGCTGAAGCTGAAGCTGAAGCTTCAGGGCTGTTCACTTGCTTGGGCCTGTCAGGAGGTCTAGTGAGGACTGAGCAAGGTGATCACATGGCTATGTATTCCCCAAAATTTAAGAAGATATTTTCACAGCTGTTGCTTAGGACAGGTGCCCCTTTCCACTCCAGCACTGCCTCTGGTAGAAATCCCCCTGTGTCAGGCGGCCTTGGAGTGGTAATGGGTATTTGGGAAGCTGAGCTATATATGTGCAGTTTGTCTGCCATTTAGTGAGATGTGGTATGGAGTTTACAGTTATTCCTTCATTGAAGTAACATACTCCCAGGTGTTTCAGTGTAAGAATGGCTTCCAAGGATCCTCCTCGCACAGACTGTGTCCACACACCCACCCAACGCCACGAAGTAGGGAAGATCAGAGTTCTGATATGGCACCCAGCACCTGAAATGTGTGGATGGAGAAAAAGGAAGCAGGTTTGAAGTTTAGGGAGCCAGAAGCCTGTCTGTGGATAATTCTTTCAATCATTAGATGTGCCAAGTCATAAGTGCAAGATGCGATTCTCATCAACACCTTGTCAAACAGAAGTTCATTTTGGCCAAGAATATACTTGATAAGGCCTTGTGCATAAACACAAATGAATCATGTACGCTTTTTGTTTATTTTAATGGAAACCACTTGAGATAGAATTTACCGGTATTTCCACACTTGAAGTGCAGAAACCTGTAGAAATAAATACTACAGTGAATATGTCAGTTATGAAGTTGCGTGATTTATACACCCTAATGTACTAGATCATGTCTTACTGTATCTGAAACATCTCGAACCAAAGAAATCTGGGCTCCAGATGAAAATAGTACACAAATTGCCACATCCTAACAAAATGCCTGCAGAAGCAAGTGCTATATTCCAGTGACTAAATTGCTACATTTATCTACTAATAATGAACTGCATGTAGCAATGAACAGGCCATTCAAGTATTTGCTAATTAACTAAGAGAAATAATCATAGGGCCACATTGAAAAAAAGATTTAAATGTTTCCTGATTTGACATGATATACTAACATTGACTAAGATAATATTCATTTCATAATATGCCAACACAAAAGGACATATTGAAGACATATTCATTGATGAGTTTTGTCAATTGATCAAATATGTAAGCAGTCACTATGCAATAAGACTTGAAATTCTCCGCAATCTTACACACCAGAAATAATGGAAAATTATTAGAAGTTACCTCAAATTTGAAAACAAGCCTCAAAGTTGTCATATTTCCAATAATTTGTAAAACTAAAAGGTACTTTTCAAAACCATCAATAATAAAAATAAATTGTAATCGACTATGCTTGGAAGACTAAATTATTTTCTATTCTTTTTATACAAAGCAATACAATAAAAGTCATATGCCAAGAGGCATATGACCAAAAATCATAGGAAAAAGAGTATTAAAGGGAATATCACACAGCAAGAAAATTGAAATATGTTATTTTTCTAAAAGTATGATTTTCCTGGTATCTACTGAATTTTTAAAATTTATAATCTGTTGTAATTTTCTTATTATCAATTATAGTAATACTTTTGCATTCTGTTACTTAAAGAAGGTCTCCCAAATGGTGTAATTTAAGATCCCCACAAAATCTGAACTTGTCTCTGCTTAGTTAAGCACCTCCTCAGGACCCCTTGGCCTCGTCAATATTTCCAAAATCCTTCTGGTCTGGGCTGCTCATGGCCATGTCCCTTTCCAGGAAGTGTCCTTGTCAAACTCTCAAGAGATTTAACTTTACCCTAGTCCTGGGTTTACCTGGCCCTCATCCCCACACAAGGGACTTTTCAGCATGGAGCTTCCCCTCTACTCCCAAGCTTGAATGAAATCTCTTGATCTTCTGAGCATGGGATTCTGCTTCCTGGGCAAGTGCAAGGAAATGTGATGTGAACTGGAAATGCAAGGGTGTCTGCTCCCCCCGGGACACACCTTCATCCATAGTAATGGGAGACAGGAGGATTCTGGGTAAATAAAGGACTCCTTCCCTTCTCCTTGCCTTCAGAGGGCTGGTCCAAGTTGTGGTTTCTTCCTTGCAAATTTTCACTAAGAGTCCTCTGTGTCATACAAACACACCTGCTAAGGACCAACTGTGGCTCTTTAGGGCCCCTGAAGCTGCGGCCGGCAAGAATGCTTCGAATTGCTTCTCATGTTTCCTTGCCTTTATTCCCCTCTATTTTTCACCCTAGCCATCCCGGGCTTCCACCTTCCAAAGAAAGTGTCAGCTCTCACTCTTGCCTCAAGCTCTGCTCTCTAGAGGACCCTGGCTAAAATGCAAACCATCTAACAGAAATTAAAAAGCCTGGCAATCTAGCAGGTAGGAGCCCTCATTACTGTAGCTATTATCATTACCACGAAGATTCATACCAAAACATGTCAGTATGGATGACCTTGGGTCACTGCTCTGAAACTCAATAAAAGGAATTAGAGAAATGAATGAAATTCATGTAAAAAGTAGAAAAATCATATTTAAGACAAATTTTAAAACAAAAGAAAATTAAAAATACATTATTAGCTTGGAAAATGATAGCATAAAAATGAGCTTTATTTTGATAAGCTCCATTTTGGGTTAAGCTTGATAAATACAAAATACAATACATGCATCTATTTATACACACATAGGCATATGACGACTATAGCAAAAATAGTATATTTCTGCTCATCCTTGCAGAAAATCCATTAATGTACAAATGCAAAAGTGAAGGTTTCTAAAAGTTCTATTTGTGGACGTCTGCACCCATGTTTTATCCGTTGCCATTTTTGTCCTACGGAAGGAGGTGACCAACCCATCTCAGATGCAGGGCAAGCTTCCGTGTTCCATCCAGTCAATTCTAGACAGATGGCCACAACACACATTTTTGAATCATGCCAAAACAAAGATTGAATCTGGCAGAGGCTTTAACCCATAACTTCTTTTCCCAAAGACATTAAATACATTTGCTTGGTATCCTTTCTGACAGCACCAATTAAACAGAGAGGCATGTAGGAACGGACACGCTGAGCGAGTTTTAGAGGAGAGAGTCAGGCAAAAATGCATGATCGAAATAGCCTCCCAAACAGGAAGACTTATGTTCTTCTCTCTTCTGGAAATCTAAATCCCATAGTGTGTAATTTTGATTTGCATTGGCAGGACAAGAATATAGCTCAATAAGACAACACAGCACCACGTCCAAGTGTACACCTCATACCTGCTCTTCACAACGGGGAGGCTGAATTGTAGGTAGGGAATGAGCTTGGAGGACTATGACATATATAAAATAAGCCAGGAAAATTCTGTCTGCCTAACTTACATGGATTCATGGCCAAACCGTTCTCCTTTAATTAACACATCTTTTCACATCTCAGATAAGGGGGTCCTTACAACACCACATTTCTTCCCACTCACACTTAATCACAGTGAGCACGAGCTATGGAAGGGGCTCTGTTCATCTGAAGACCCTGCAGATGCTGTCTTTTTCACATGTTGTTTTCCTCTCAGATCAGAGGTAGTCTAGGGAACTGAGATTTTCCAATGGGTTTGAGTTTTACTGCAATTACCAGAAGGCTATTGAAAGATGGGTTTTTAGAATCTGAGCAAATTATCACTGCAGGTAGGTATTCAGAGGATACATGTATCTATATAACTGTGGCATTGAATTTTTAAAAAATATAATCATTTTAGACTAGAAATTAGGGCTCTACCTTGTATTCACCTCAATTGATTTTACTTTTTTTTTTTGAGACAGAGTCTCACTCTGTCACCCAGGCTGGAGTGCAGTGGCGTGATCTCGGCTCCCTGAAACCTCTGTCTCTGGTTCAAGCAATTCTTGTGCCTCAGCCTCCTGAGTAGCTGGGACTACAAGTGTGTGCCACCACACCTGGCTAATTTTTGTATTTTTAATAGAGATGGGGGTTCACTATGTTGGCCAGTCTGGTGTTGAACTCCTGACCTTAGGTGATCCACCCACCTTGGCCTCCCAAAGTTCTGGGATTACAAGCGTGAGCCACCACACCCGGCCCTTGATTTTACTTTTTAAATTGTAGTCCACTTGCTCAAATTTGGAAACTAAAAGACAACAGAATTCTATTTCTACCAAGTTTTATTGACTATTTAGTTACCAGCTTTACTGATCACAACCAAGTTTACTAACTGACTTTGCCTTTTCTAGAGTGCCACCGTTCTGCTCATGAGTTTGAAATTATACTGGTTTTCATGCACATATTACATACATAATTATTCTGTGTGATGAACAGCTCAAGACCTAAGGAATAAAGGAATAAAAGACCTCTGTGTTTTGAAAATAAGAATCTGAATAAATAGAAAGATTCCCTTTCAATCAAATCTTATTTACCACACAACTTCTGAGTAACCTGCAAAATACTGTAGGCAATAACAGAAATAACAGACCCTGCTCCTTTCCTCAAAGAATTCAAAATTTAGTCAATTAAGCCAAATAAAGCCTTACCAGTAACTATTTAGCTTAATAATTTCTTGTTTTTCTGGCACTTTCAGAAAATGAACCCTACATAAAGCACCAAAATATTTTTAATCTTATTTGAGTGAATCTTTGATGTGACATCTTGTTCCCAAGAGTATTACAAATACGACTCTGTGGTTCAGGGCCTTCACGGCAAACAGTGATGCACAACAGCACGGCAGACCCTTGGGAGCAATCTAGTGCTGGCTGCTTCCTGTGGGACCCCCGACCTCACGCCACTGTGCTTCTGCCCAAAGGGGCTGCTGGTTTGCTTTTCCTGCCCCTCCCACAGGCGTCAGCTCTGCTTCCCACCCCTCTGTTTCTCACTGGCTGTCTCTCACTGTGCTGTGTTGAGAGAGGGCACTAAAGAATATGCAGAACAGGCCAGGCACTCTGTCTCCTAGCACTCTGGGAGGCTGAGGTGGGCGGATCACCTGAGGTCAGGAGTTCGAATCCAGCCTGTCCAAAATGACAAAACCCCATCTCTACTAAAAATACAACAACAACAAAAACATTAGTTGGGTCTGGTGGCAGCTGCCTGTAGTCCCAGCTACTTGGGAGGCTGAGGCGGGAGAATTGCTTAAACCTGGGAGATAGAGGTTGCAGTGAGCTGAGATCACGCCATTGCACTCTAGTCTGGAAAAAAAAGTGAGACTCTATCTCGAAAAAAAAAAAAAAAGAGCTGGTTGCGACGGCTCACACCTGTAATCCCAGCACTTTGGGAGGCCAAGGTGGGTGGATCCCTTGAGGTCAGGAGTTCAAGACCAGCCTGGCCAACATGGTGAAACCTGTCTCTACTAAAAATACAAAAATTAGCCAGGCACAGTGGCATGTGCCTGTAATCCCAGCTACTTGGGAGGCTGAGGCAGGAAAATCACTTGAACCTGAGAGGCGGAGGTTGCAGTCAGCCAAGATCGCACGATTGCACTCCAGTCTGGGTGACAGAGCCAGACTCAAAAAAACAAAAACAAAAACAAAAAAAACAATAACAGCAGCATAGTAAGAAGCCCTGGAAAGTGCAAGTGCTTTTGCACCCATGAGCAACTTTGCCAACCACAGTCTGGTCTGCAGGGCTTTCTTCCAAGTAAACTGCACTGGTGGCATTGTGTTTTGTGACAGTTTTCTTTTGTTTTGTTTTGTTTTTTCCCTTGGAGACATTTTGATGAATCTAGGCTTTTGGCGGTTTTCACTGATCTTTAGGCTCTCTGTGCTCCCTGCGGTCTGAGGATCAGACAAGTGGGTTATGTCAGACTGACATGAATTGAAACAGGTTTCCTGAGGTCTCTTTGGCCTAGAGAGCCCTGCTGGTGGCCTTGCCCCCTGCCAGGTGGATACTAACACTCAGGAAGCCACTCTCAGGATGCAGCCTCTGGGTAGGCCCCGCAAAGGCCTCCGCAGAAAGCTTTGTGGACAGACGCCCCTGCAGGTTGTCCCGGAGAGCAAAGAAAGCAAAGGGAAGCTGCAGCCCAGCTCCTCCACTCCCAGAGCCTGGTGAACATGTGCTCTGAAGGCACCAGAGCTTCGGGAACCTGTGTATGAGGACCCCAAGTCTTTAACCTTCATGCCACTTAGCACTAAATGCCAAAAAAAAAAAAAAAAAATGCCAATACAAGAACCACGGATGGGAATATAACATATGTAGCAAGTGAACAAGTTTGCAGAGCTAGGGATCTGCCTCTCGCCATGTCCGTAGCTTGGCCGGGAGCTGGGTCATATTCATGTTGGTGCCCTGCTTCGGCTACATTGGCCCCTTTGTCCCTACTACCATCTCTCTTATTCACCTCCCACAGCAATTTGTACAGGTTACACCTCACTGTCCCACTTGTAGGGCGAGGTCAGTAAGGCTCAGCAAGGTAAAAATCAATTTGCCCAAAACCATGCCCCACAGTTAAGGACTGGGGTTGCCCCTCTGGCCCTGGAACCAGAGTCTCTGCTGCGTGTTCCTGTCTCCTAGTGTGTCGGGGTTACCTTTGTTTTTTTTTGTTTTTTGTTTTTTGTTTTTTTTGAGATGGAGTCTCGCTCTGTTGCCCAGGCTGGAGTGCGGTGGCGCGATCTTGGCTCACTGCAAGCTCTGCCTTCTGGGTTCACGCCATTCTCCTGCCTCAGCCTCCCGAGTAGCTGGGACTACAGGTGCCCGCCACCATGCCGAGCTAATTTTTTTGTATTTTTAGTAGAGACAGTGTTTCACCGTGTTAGCCAGGATGGTCTCGATCTCCTGACCTCACGATCTGCCCGCCTCGGCCTCCCAAAGTGCTGGGATAACAGGCGTGAGCCACCGCACCCAGCCTACCTTTGTTTTACTAATAACAAGGTGTCACTGGGCCACTGCTACTTGACGCAAGGCATTTTTTACATTTATTAGATTTTCCTTTTTAAATTGAAACATAAAAATTGTATATATTCATGGTATACAACACGGTGCTTTGATATATATACCCATTGTGAAACGGCTACATCAAGCTAATTTAGCTAACAAATGCATTACCTCACATACTTATGATTTTTTACTTATGATTTTGTATGATTTTTTAACTGAAGAATAAATACAAACTCCTTAGCATGGGATTCTGTTTGCTTTGCCCGCAACCTCCTTCTAATGGCATCCAGCATATCAAGGAGAAGAAAGAGGTGCAGCCTGAAGAGGAAGATGGCCAAAAGTCTCCCTTTCCTATGACCCTGCTCCCCAACCACAGCAAGGGACCAGGTCATCAAAAACACAGGCTGGCCAAGCTCCACATTCTGGTTCATCTCACTGTTATCCAGATCCCTTTTTATCAATAGGAAACATCAGCTCTGCAGTAACGGTTATATGGTCCTGCAAGAACCAAGAAAGAACAGCTAACTGGCCCATAAGGGGATTGAACTCACATACTCAGCCTCATTAGGAACTACTTTCTAACCAAGAGATGCAAACAACTGGAGAAACATACAGGTGGTCTGCAGTTTCCAGTTACAGCATTAGCAAAACAAAACACAATGAAATAAAAATAAAAGCCCTGTATTAAGAACTGACCTCTATCCCAAGAATGATGTTGATTGGATGTGAAGCTGTTATTTGTCCAGATGTATTTCTAAGTACATGTGACATGTCAGCTGCTTACAGATCATCGGCTTCCTCCTCACATATCCAGCACAAAATCAACACGAAGTGACAGAGGGAAGGAACAGCATTGTCTTGTGTTCTGCTTCCAAAACCACCTTGACAAGTCAACTGACAGCAGAAAAATCCCAGGCTCCGTGGAGGTTCCTGATTTTCATAACATTAGCCATGCATTTCAAGGAAATGCATTTCAAGACGATCAACAGTGAACTTGGCGAGGGAGCACTGGTTCTGTGCAGAAGCAGCAGAAATGTTCTTTGCCTCTCTTAACATTTTGTGGACTCTTACTGTCCAGTCTCATGAGTGGGAATTTAAGTGGGAATGAACTGTAATCTGGGTGGATTCCTTTAATCATGTTGTGCAGGTAAATGTCAGCTGGCTTGGTACCCTATTCAGAATCCAGAAGAAATAAGAGGTTCAGGGAGGGAAACAGGGAGAGGGAGGCAGAAGGAAGAGGGTCTGCCACAGCCCTTTCCTACTACAACACAAGTCTGTTCCTGGTCCAAGTCCCTGCAGAGAAGGCTTCCAATAGCAGCAGCCACTTTGGGCCATGCCAAATGACTGGGGAGCCACAAGGGCCTCTTGGGACTCCCTCAGGAAGGCCCCCACACTCCAGGATCCAGCAACTGTCTGGCTGTCTTGGTTCTGTCCCCATGTGGAAGTTTCTCCCATGTAGGATTGGATACATTTACCAACTGGACACATTACTAGGTTCACATGTTCTTCCTTTTCAAGTCATTAGTGCCCCATTATTTACTCTTGACACTTTTCAATTAGCAACCATTTCTGCAAAAGAGCAACTTCAAGAGAAATGCAAATGTATATTAGGGATGCCTGATGTTTTAAAACTCAAAATAAGCATAGCTTTATGGGGACCCATAGAACCACATATTTTGAAAATATCTTAGTACTTTCTTGAATAGAAGTATGGTCATGAGAATAATAGTGTTGTTTTTCAGATGGTAAACATCAATATCGGCCGGGTGGGGTGGCTCTCACGCCTGTAATCTCAGCACTTTGGGAGTCCGAGGTGGGCAGATTCTGAGGTCAGGAGATCGAGACCATCCTGGCCAACATGCTGAAACCTCGTCTCTAGTAAAAATACAAAAAATAGCTGGGTGTGGTGGCATGTGCCTATAGTCTCAGCTACTCGGGAGGCTGAGGCAGGAGAATCGCTTGAACCCAGGAGGCGGTGGTTGCAGTGAGGTGAGATCACGCCGCTGCACTCCAGCCTGGGCAACAGAGTGAGATTCCATCTCAAAAAAAAAAAAAAAAGATCAATATCAGTGTATACCCGCGGAGCTGTAATACAGGCCGATCCCTAAGGCCTCCATGGTGCCTTACAGCCACACAGTGTGACACAATGACATGTGTCATCCTGGAGCAGGGCATCTCACCCTCCCCATTCTCTACGGTCTGTCTGGAGAAAGCTTTGTGGCGGCGCCTGTGCCCTGCAGGGTCTCCAGCAGCATCCCCGCTCCTGCCCACTAGATGCCAGCAGCCTTCTCCTACTTGGGACGACCAACTATGACTCCAACCATCGCCGAATGTCTGGCTGAGGGTGGGAGGTGACGGTGAGTGTCTCCCCACCCCCGGCCGATTGAGGAGCAGTCCTAGAGGTATTACTATGATCCCCAGGCTGCAGTCAATAGGAAGCCTCAGGAGACACACATACTTGCCCAAGGTCACATACCATTAGTTCACTGTAGACAATGCAACGTCTACTGTGTGCTACGGAACAACTGGAAGGAGACGGAGCCCGCTCTAAGAGATGGTGCCCACTCTAAGAGCCCTCTTTTCTGATTGAGCTGGTAGCACAGAAAATGTCTTATAAAGCCAGGGCAGCCTAAGAAGCCGTGATCCCTGGAATGGGGCACCGCCCAGATACAGTCTCCGGGTGGCCAAATGACTTCTCCTCACTGAAGTGCTTGCCCAGAGGCCTGAGCGATTTCCTAATCCTCTTGCTTAATGTCTTCTGAAAGGCTCATTTTAATAAGGGAATGAAGCTGTTTTAAGATAAGTTAGGTAGCTTATAATATGAAGTGCTAATCCCTAGCCTAGAAAAACGCAAAAGAACAGGTTTTGACTAAATGTCTCTAGCTATAACCTGATGCTGTTCTAGGACCATTAGCATTTTTTTTTCCCCTGGGCTGCCTCAGTCTTGACACTTCCTTATCTCTCTTCATTGGTGCGAACAATACCTGAGCTCTCCCTCACAGCAGCCGTCTCCCACAGATTCCCCTCGGATGTCCGGGTGGGCAGGTGGGGGTGGAGTGAGCAGATCGGGGTTGGAGTTTGGTTATGCAACCATTGAGAAGTGAGATGAGTCTGCAGCTTCTGCCTCACTGTATGGATAACTAAGTTGTTGTGTCCGAGGCTAGCACCCACGACAGTGGACACAGAGGTGGAGAAAGGGTATGTGGGAAGCAGCACTCCAGCTCTGTTCCTATCCCATGGGTCCTGAAGGAGCCTCTCGGTTTCCTACTAGATCTTACCTAGAACTATTTAGATTATACATGTAGTTTTGCAGCAAACCTAGCAACTTAAAGGAACTCATGATTCGTTTTTTATTTTGGAAGCTATGCCTCAGAATCTATGGGAAACCAATTTCTTAGAAAACATGGAACTCTGGACTTTTTAATTGATCAAACACTAAAAGACAGTGAGCAAAAGTCCCAACCTAAGACAGTGGCACAGACATCGTGTAAGAGCAGCCGCTGGGATTCAGGGTCTCCAGCACACAGTGAGGAGAGGCCATGTCTCAGCTTCTCCATCCACTCAGTCAGATCATAAAACTGACCAGTTTTACGCACTGATCTAGGAGCCGAGAGGTTTGCTGTATAAATGCAAAGTAGTAATCCAAACACTTCTCCCTTAGTCGGTCTACACAGCCAAATAATCCCCCTCCAGAAAGGCAGTGGGGAAAAGCTCCTTCTTCCTTTGCAGGTAGAAGGCCTCACACATTCTCACTCTTAAACGGGTCAGGCTTCTAAGGCTTCCCATGGACCATATCTAATTTACAGGAAAAAGACTAGAGTATACAGCCCTGGTCTCCACAGTTTCAAAATAGCCTGCGGTAACTAGGCATTGTTATTATTTAACAGTTCTTATCCATAACTTGTTTGGGAAATTGTAATAAACTGATGCTCCGTTTGAATAATACCATCAATGAGATAAGATACTTTATAATTATTCTTCTACCTGGGGAACACGCTCATAAGGAACAAGCCGGCTGTAAGCTTCAGATTGTTACACTGTAGACAATGCATTCTGCAAATTGTTGGAAGCACTGGGTAGAGGGAGGTTCATGTGTGAACAATGAGGATGATGATATCCACAGGCAGAACAGTTTGAGGGTTTCAGAGAATGCAAGAAAAGCTGATGCTACACACGCCCTGGCTCTCAGGGTGGCAGCGATGGGAAGGAAGGGTCCCTCCCAGGCCAAGGCAACCATTCTGGGAGACAGCAAGTTTGCCTTGTTGTACCATTGCCTGCCTGGGATTTACAGAAGGTCTGTGGGATGAGCCACCCCACCTAGCTACGTGATGACTGAACATGTAGCAAATAAGCCTGTGAGCACCTCCACCCCACCCCACCCCACCCCGGAGCACCCCCGTCAGCAGGCAGAGCTTGGCCTATACTCACTAGGCATCATTTCTGCCCGCTGTGGCCAAGTCGCTCTCCAGGGTAAGTCCGTCTCTTACTGATTTCACTAATTCTTTCTCCCCTCTGGAGTTTCAGGATACTGAAAACTACTCAGCAAATTCTTTAAAATCTGAAATACGACAGGAGTTAAATATGCTCTAAGGAAAAGGGGGAATCATTTTTATTTAGTATTTTCAAATAAATTAAAGACCTGGCTTATTTAACCCACAGGATGGGATGCTGTGACTATCACCAATCCATGGGGCAAAAGGGAACTGACTTGAGCGTATGGTGAGAAGGAAGGGGGGCTTCCTGGGGCAGGGAAAATTGGAAAAGAGATTCACGCAGAACCCCCACTCCACACCCCCTGGGAAACGTGCTTACCCCACTCTTCAGTACCCTTGTTTAATCTGTGACATTGTGATTGAAATTTGTCACTCTGGGAGTTACATCTGATGTTACAGCCTGCAGCGGAGCTAAACCAAAATAAACAATCTGCTCTATTCTGCTTAGACTAATACGACAGTGATGTAAGGCCCGAGACACTGGCAGCGGCAAAATGCTTTTCCCACACCGCATGCTGCAGCTGGGCCTCATGCGTTTCCACGCCGGGGATAGGCGGCACCGGCTTATCCACGCATGGCGAGGGTTGGGGAGGGGCTCAGGCACAAGTGCAAACTTTGCTTGTAGGCAACTGAGTTATCCTGTTTCTTCTATCAGCCGGCAGCACGCGCTCTTAAGGTGGACTTTTAAAAGCCTTTTTAATTTTATTTTCCCGGGCGTGGGTGACCCCTGTGTCTCTGAGCCTGGAGGTTTTGCAAACACGCTAACTGGTGGTGGGAGTGTTCACTGCAGTGCACATAAAGGGTGTGTGGCTCCAGCACGTATCGATTTGAAGCTGCCCACACAGACGCATTTTCAGTTGTCTTAAATTAAATACCCAATTTATTTTTTGGTACATATTTGGTTGCTTGCCAGCAAATGACTCTCTTAGTATATTCAACGGCTTTTTGCCAGAAAGATGACAGGCTTTTTTCTTTAAAAAGGGGGTGGCCCCTAAATAGCTTCCTTTCTGAAGAGCTCTTGGTGGCCCCCTGGTCTGTAGCAGCTAACTCGGAGGGCGGCCTTTTTACAACCAGCTTTGGGGGTGCTAAATCTGTGCATTTTTCAAGCCCCAGTAGTTCTGGTCTCAATGTAGTAGTATTCGCTTTCTTTCTTTTCTCTTTTTAAATTTCCACACAGGGTCCTGAGAGCCCTGCCATATGTGGGCTACTCATCCCAGCAGCACGCAGAGGCTCTGCGATGCCAGCGGTCACAGTGAGTCCCCTCATCTGGTCATCCTTCCATCCAAGATCCCTGGCTCTGGATGAGGGGGAAATTGCCGTACATGATTCAGTTAAAATTCCAGCCTGAGTGGCCTGGATTAAATCCGGCCTCCTACATGCAATCAACTTTCAATTTTATCACCTCATACGAAGCAAAGCGTGAATGAGAGTTCAGGGAACTTGGATAGAGATAAAGCAGGGTCCTCTTTAATACACAGATGCTTGTTAAACCTGCTCATTATCCTACACTGTGATTTTCTACGTGTAAACCAGAGACGATCATAATTATCATATGCCTCTCCAGGATTTCTCCACGGAGAAAAACCTAAGAGTAAGTTCATCAAAATGGAAGGTAGAAAACAGGAAGAAGCTAAAATGTCATATCCAGGTGCAAACTAGAAGCCCCTCGTCCACCCTGGCCATGAGCTCCCTCCCTTCCCCTACTAAAGCATCCCCTGAACCGGGGAGAGGGACTCCACTTCCCAGTTCTTGGGCCCTCACTGCTCCCGAGCACAGGCCATAAAATGACGGGAGCTGTGTGAGGTGCCAAGGTCTAAAATGAATGCGGGCAGCAGCACCTGTGAAGCTGATAAAACATCAGTTTGCATTTGGCTCACCTTGCAAGAGGGGGTTTTATGCCTCTCGTTTTCGCTCCGCTCCTACACTCCTGTCACCCAGCAGCTCACACTATAAAGAGCATCCCCTGCGCTCTGTCTTAAGGAATGGGCGCTAAATAAAAGAGGCAGCACGCTGCTGTTAATTTTTCAGCATAGGGGACGCTCTGCCTGTGACACCAGATGGAAGAAAATGTCCTGCAGCCTCCTCCCCCCTCATCAATGCTCAGTCACACCTCTCCTTAAGCATCCTTCAGCTTTCCCGAGAAACTGGTGGAAAATGGTGTTGTCTGAAAATCTGGGAATTTTTCCCTTCCTCCTGCTAATGGCCTGGGTTGAATAAACATTGAAGAGGAAAATTTAGAAAAATGAAAGAGAGAAGAAAAAAGCTCTACCCCTAGATGGGGCTACTGTCCGCAAGCAGAGTGTGTTTGTTTTTTAAAATTCAGTTCACTTACAGTGAGACTGAGATTAGGTATCAACAGAGAATTTACAATTTAAATCAAACTTTGACTCGTTTAATTAAGTCTTTAGTCCTGTGAACCTCATTCACAGCCTGAGCATTGGGCTGCTCTAGGACTCCCATTGATAAACTTCTTAATTTCCTGGGTGTCTGGGTTTTTTTTCCTTTAAAAAAAAAAAAACCACCCATACATCAAATCCAAACTGTTGAATAAACTACAAGGAAATAGTAGGCAGCAGCGAATGTTTATATGTTCCAGGGTAATAGATAATGAATAATAACAGACTGAGGGTGAGGGTAGACTTAACAAAATGCTTGGAAAAGCCCAAGTGAGCTTCAATCTGTCCACTTGGGAAATAAGTCTGAAGAAGGAGAACTGCATTCCAATTAACATCTGTAATTTGCATTGTATGAAAGCACTAGAAAATAATAGTTTTGAGAGCTTTTTTAATGTTTCCAGAGGTAGGAGTACAGATAATCTTATTTAAGAAGCAAGCATAATAGGTCTTTCTGTCATTTCTGCGCTGCTGAATCATAGGAAGGACAGGAAACTCTACCTCCAGTCATGAGAAGAAAAGGTCTGCATGTGTCTGCTTAGCCTTAACCCCCTTGCCCAGGACAGAAAGCGGCTGAAGGAGGGCTCTGCCTCAAGTGTTTCTTAATCATTCCCTTCAGCAATGGTGCTGCTTTTGTTACATGACTGCTAAAAGAGCTGACGTGTCTGTATTGTGCACTGGGCACCATTTTACATACATTGACTCATCTGCTCCTTAAAACCATGCTATGGTTTAAGTATTATTACAATATTTACTAGAAAATTAAATAACTTGTCGAAACTCATGACCCAAATTTTTAAACCTTATTTTAGATTCTTCTAAGACCAGGGCTATTGTGAAAACTCAGTGTTACCCATAAATAAAACAGCGGGGCACTCTCCTTATCAGGAGGCAGTGTGCCTTAAAATCAGCTTTGAAGTCAAGCCAGACTTAGCTGCAAGTCCCCCCTCCATCACTGCAGGCTGCATGCCTTTGGGCAGGTCACTTCAGCCTTCCGAGCCTCAGCTTCCAAGTCTGTAAAATGGGTTAGCATCATTCCCATCTGGCAGGATTGTCATGGGGCTTAAATGAGATAACACATTAAAAGTGTTCAGGCCTCAGCCTGGGTGTTAGCCCAGGTCTCGCAAATACAAGAACAGGCACCTTCCTCTTCCTCATCCTTAATGCTTCCTCATATTCTCTCTCCCCTCCCACACTAGCAGCACCATTGCAGGCACCGTCCCCGTCCCACTGCACTGGCTGGCCCAGTGCCACATACTGCAGGGAGGAGACACAAGCATGCGGCCCTGGGGAGCGCTGGTCCCTGCACAAACACGGCTCTTGCAGCTTTCACCCTGAGCTCGCGCCCTGCACCAGGGCAGCCAGTCACCTTGACAAGAGCAAGGACTGAGTTACAGGTCAAGGTAAGTGGCAGAAGCAACTCACTTTGATCTGTAACTAGAGCTCAGGGAGTCCCATTCGACCCTGCAAGGGGCCTGACAAGCACAAGCCCCACCCAGGAGCCAATGTGTCTCCGCAGTGCTTGCTCTAGAGGAGAAGGGACTGGGCGAGGTGGGGGGAGGAGCAGCCTTTGGTTCAGAAGCAAAATAGGGGGAAAAAAGAGGCCCAAAAAGAAACAGAGAGGGGAGAAGAAGCATTGTTAAATGACAGAGCCACAAACAGAGCTCTTTTGTCTACTGAAGTGATGTAGGGGAACTGAGGTGGCATTGGATATATGCCTCCCACAGTGAGAAAGATTGTGCTGGGAAGAGATGGAGAGAAAGATGCCCCTGAGGGAAGAAGGTAAGCCGGACACTGAGACAAGAAACCAGGAAGGCTGAGGGAGCGCCTGGAGCTGGGATGGGCTCACTCCAGGTATACAATGTGCACGTGGGGATAAGGCTGCACTAAGTCGGGGGTCACGGCTAGTAATAATAAGCAAATCACTGGGAATTACTCTCTGGGTAGGCACAAGTGAGGCCTCTCAAACCACCCCGACGTTCAGAGTGAGGGCTGGAGCTCTCTGCTCCTGACAGGGAGCACAGCACTGCATCCTCGCAGCCCAGGAGAGTTCTGGCCCATTCGAGGAGGTAGCCGGGGGTCCCACTGACTCTGGAATGCTTGGGGCTCTATTTTAGTCCTTGGAACTCCGGGAGAGTCAGATCCCTCATCTGCAAAGCTCTAGATATCCCTGTCCCTTGATTTTTCTTGAATCAGGAATGTCCTCTAATTTCAGAAATTAATTTGAACAATTTAAAGCCTTCTGGGATTCAGAGGAGGCAGCTTGGATGCTACGTGGAGCTACAGGAGGGGCGCAGCCAATCAGCCACTGATCTTCACTCCTCAGGAACACACGGAAAAAAGTCCACTGAGCAAATCAGAAGGCACATACCCGTGTGCAAATACACAAAATGTATCCTATTATAAAATTTTATTAGCAGTGACAGTTTTAAGGGAGCTTTAGCAATATTTCAAGCTCTGGCATCAAAATCTGACATACTCAATTTTGCTTTTATCAGGTTATCTGATGACATTTCTGCAAAAGAGGCACTCGCCCGTCTCAGGCTCGCCCCTCCTCTGCTGGGCAACACTTGCCTACAGTTGGCGGAGCCAGCATGGACAGCATCTCTCTTTTTCTGCTGAGGAACAAACAAGGGTTCAACCCTCAACACACAAAGACCACCAGCACTGCTTGCCCTTTCATTTTACAGCAAGCTCATGTCTAAAGAAACCCGTAAGCTCGTGGGCAGGGGACCAAATGGCAAGTGCAGGTAGTGTGATTACAGAGGACTGGTGAGCTCTGCAGATGGCATCTGGGGCATCACAGGTGACAGGCAGGCTGTTGTGGGGCCCTGCGTGTTTGTGCATTATTGCAAAGATCGGGAATCAGCAGCTAAAGTGCATCTACCTGGTTAGGGGGCAGCCTGCCCTCGACAGCTGAGAGCTGGGAAAGCCATCTCGAAGATTGCCACATCACAGGCGGAAAGCCCCAACCATTCCGCTCTTTCTTTTTAACTTTTAAGTTCAGGGGTACATGTGCAGGATGTGCAGGTTTGTTACATAGGTAAATGTGGTCATGGGGGTTTGTTGTACAGATGATTTCATCACCAGGCATTAAGCCTAGTACCCGTCAGTTATGATTTCTGAGCCTCTCCCTCCTCCCACCCTCCACCTTCTGCCAGGCCCCAGTGCCTGTTGTTCCCCTCCAGTGTATGTGTCCATGTGTTCTCACCATTTAGCCCTCACTTGTAAGTAAGAAAATGTGGTATTTGGTTTTCTGTCCCTGTTTTAGTTTGCTAAGGATAATGGCCTCCAGCTCCACCCATGTCCCTGCAAGGGAAATGGTCTCATTCTTTTTTTTGGCTACATGGTATTCCACATGGTATATACATACCACATTTTAGAAATGCAAATCAAAACCACAATGAGATACCATCTCACACTGGTCAGAATGGCTATTATTAAAAAGTCAAAAATAACAGATGCTGGTGAGACTATGGAGAAAAAGGAATGCTTATACACTGCTGATGGGATTGTAAAAAAAGTTCAGCCACTGTGGAAGACAGTGTGATGACTCCTCAAAGACCTAAAGGCAGAAATACCATTTGACCCAGCAATCCCATTACTGTGTGTATACCAAAAGGAATATAAATCTTTCTATGACAAAGACACATGCATATGTTTGTTGCAACAGTATTTACAAAGCAAAGCCATGGAATCAATTTTTCTTAATAAATGAATCCAGGAACAAAAGAGAAGGCTCCATGAAACCCATTAGGTGCACAGCAAGAGGGTGAGGAGATTAAGAGGGAATGAGCGTATCTCCTAATGACAGAGTCTCTCCTTGACCAAACGTTAGTCAGGCTCTTCTGAATCCTCTTCCTATCTGTGCCATGACTTTTAGGCTTTCTTTTTCCTTTTTTTTTTTTTTTTTTGAGACAGGGTCTCACTCTGTTGCCCAGGCTGGAGTGCCCTGGCGTAATCTCGGCTCACAGTAAACTCCACTTCCCAGGTTCAAGCTATTCTTGTGCCTCAGCCTCTCGAGTAGCTGGGATTACAGGCGTGTGCCACCACACCCAGCCAATTTTTGTATTTTTATTAGAGATAGGGTTTCACCATGTTGGCCAGGCTGGTCTCGAACTCCTGACCTCAGGTGATCTGCCCACCTCGGCCTCCCAAAAATGCTGGGATTACAGATGTGAGCCACCACGCCTGGCCCACTTTTAGACTTTCTTATCCATCTTTGCATCCCTCAATTTTAGCAAGATCTGGCTAAGTTGGTTTACCTTCAATATCTGATCACCCTTGATATAAGATTGGTTTCTTCATTCCCTGCCATCTTCCAGGTGACATCTGATCACCTCGGCCTGCCTACAGCAAGAATCCTGTTGGCAAAGAATTACTTTGCCCTCTGAGTAATTTTCTATCCAACAACCCCCAACCACTCTGTCTCATCCTGCTCTTGGACTACAAATCCCCAATTTTTCCTTATTGTATTTGGAGTTGAGTCCAATCTCCTTCCCCTGCTGCAAAACCTCATTGCAGTAATCCCCTCCAAATAAAGCCTGCCTTACTGTTCTTTAACAAGTGCCAGGAATAATTTTTAAGCACTAACCCAAGTTTCTTTCCCGTACTCCTTACAACAAGATGTAAGGAGCACACTGGGCTTGTCCTCAGGTTGCATTTATTAAGCAAAAGCTAAAATCCCCCTTTCAAATATGAGAACATAAAGCATATAAGAGAAAAGTGTTTCCTGGGTGATCCAAATTAAAAATAAGAGCCATGAGCCAGGTGTGGTGGCTCACTCCTGTAATGCCAGCACTTTGGGAGGCCAAGGCAGGCACACTTAAGTTCAGGAGTTCAAGACCATAGTGAAACCTCATCTTTACTAAAAATACAAAATTTAGCTAGGCACCTGTAATCCCAGCTACTAGGGAGGCTGAGGCGGGAGGATCACTTGAATCTGGGAGGCAAAGGTTGCAGTGAGTGGAGATGGCACCACTGCACTCCAGCCTGGGCAACAGAATGAGACTCTAAAAAAAAAAAAAAAAAATAGCCATGGGCAAGAGAGACATGGCCTTGCTGATTTCTCCCCTTGAATCTGGCCCACCGAGGACACCTCTTCCTTCTCTTTTTTTTCTTTTTCTTTTTTTGAGACAGAGTCTCGCTCTGTCACCCAGGCTGGAGTGCAATGGCATGATCTCAGCTCACTGCAACCACCACCTCCAGGGTTCAAACGATTCTCCTGCCTCAGCCTCACAAGTAGGTGGGATTACAGGTGCCTGCCACCATGCCTGGCTAATTGAGATGGGTTTTCACTATGTTGGCCAGACTGGTCTGAAACTCCTGACCCCGTGATCTGCCCTCCTTGGCCTCCCAAAGTGCTGGGATTACAGGCGTGAACCACTGCGCCCCGCCTCTTCCTTCTCTTTATTCTGCCTGAGGATGCACGTTCTCTTTTGACAGTTTCAGCGGATTGAGGCTGAATGTTAAGTTTTCTGCCAAAACGGGTTCAGTATCTTGTCAGCTATTTCCTCTGCTGAAACGCACTTTCATCTTTAATCTACTCGGGAGTGCTATGTATGACAGGCGATCCTTGGAGGAGAGAAGTCTGAGGGACAGCCTGCTACTGTATTTAAATTGGCTTCACCCAGACAGATAAATACAAAGATAAGGTTAATAAGGGTTAATAATTTATAGTCAGAAAAGTTTAAGAGGATTGCATAATTTAAGCCTCCCGTGAAGGCCCCAAACCAAACTCTATATTATTATCCTGAAGCCGGGTCTACTCCGTGACTCTCCTTCTGAATAACAGCCCCCCATGAGTCTCCCAGATACCTGACCTCAAAACCACAGAGCCACTGAAGCCACCTTCTGTCTCCTTCTCCATCTTCTCTGAGAGACAGCTGGTTAATCAGGTCAAATTATTCCTATCTGATTATTAGTCATTAGCAGTTATAGTTATTCTCTAGTACCTTTCACACTTGTTCTTATTTTTATTCTCACTTGGATACTTAAGAATAAAATTCTTCTGCTTATTTTGTTTGAATCCGTGGATTTTAAAAATTATTCCTGGCTGGGCGCAGTGGCTCACGCCTATAATCCCGGCAATTTGAGAGGCCAAGGAGGGGAGATTACTTAAGGTCAGGAGTTTGAGACCAATCTGGCCAACATGGTGAAACCCCATCTCTACTAAAAATACAAAAAGGAATTAGCCAGGCATGGTGGTGGGCACCTGTAATCCCAGCTACTTAGGAGGCTGAGATAGAAAAATTACTTGAACCTGGGAGGCGGAGGTTAGAGTGAGATGAAACTGTGTCACTGCACTGCAGCCTGGGCAACAGAGCAAGCCTCCATCTCTAAATAAATTCATTCATTCATTCATGCATTCATTCATTCCATAGTACAGCTACGATCACGTCGGTGCCCCATTCAAACTCAGTTTGCATCGAGGGTGAATCTCCCTCCCCTCCCTAGGATCCCTGTTGGGATCTCTGGAGATGGTAACCTGCGTGGAAGGCTCCAGGCTCTGGTCCTCACCCTCTCTGTGACTTCCACTTGAAAGCCTTTCTGCCTACGTGAAGATGCAGATGAAGGACCCGAGGCTTAAGGCAACAAGAAAATTTAGAATAGTTAGCAGCCGAGATAATGAATAAGAATTTTCAGTAACTTCTGGGCAACATAAAAGTGGAGTGCTCAGTCTGCAATTTTTGCCCCATCACCTTTAATAAGCATGAAGCAAAATGGACAAAAAGAATATTAAACTTTTAAAGACTAAAAGATCTTTCAAAATATATTCCTCGCTTATAATGGTGGCAACGACCCTTTCCCTTTGTTACCTAGCTGAAAAAAAATTACAAAGATTAGCATCAAAAGCAAAAATGAACATTGCAGAATGGGAGTAGAATAGTTTGCCTCCAAGGAAAGCGATTGAAAGTTGATTATCCGGTTTGTTAAACAGCTAACATTGAACCTTGTGGTCGGGTTTTGGGTGAAGACTCTAAGCCTGAAAGGCCATGGTCAGGGTCTCTCTACGGAGCTGGACGGTTGGACTTTCTGCTGTGGTGGCAATGTTCTGTATCTACTCTGTCCATATCCTGGCTACTGGCTACATGTGGCTGTTGAACCACAACTGAGGAACTGAGTTTTTGTTTTATTGAATTTTAATTAATTTTTAATACTAATTTAAAGAGCTACATGCTGCTAGAAGCTACCACATTGGACAGCACAGAATAAGGCATTCATGCTGCTCCACCTTTCCCCGATTCTTGTTCACAAGGTCAGAGGTTGAGGAAATGTCAATGCAAAACAGAAGGGGATATAAGGCAGCAGGACAGACCCTCCACCCCTACCCCGGAAGCAGAATCACACGCTTCGCTTCAGGCCTGCCTGCCTCCTGGTGTGCAATGCTGATGTCAGCCGTGGAGTTGGCGTATGTGTTCTGTGGAATATCTCATAAGTTAAGGAGTCTATAATTAGTACCGGGAATCTAAATAATAATCATGATAACAAGAACTAACCTTGATAGAGCGTTTACTAATAGAAAGTACTTTACACAGGTACAAACCAGTTGGGTAGCTTTATGTAAATGAGCGGGACAGAGGCCTAGAAAATTCAAACAGCTTGGCCAAGACCATAAGATTAATAAGTGGTAGAGTCAGAACTTGAACCTACTTCTCTCTGACTGAAAATCAATCAACTCTTAAACAGTAGACATTTAAAGTGGGATTGTGGCTCAGCTGCTCAACCAGTGGACCAAACAACTAATTCTCTGAGACCCTGGGCCACCAGTAGATGCCCAGGACAGCAAGAGCCCCTGGCCAGTAGCCTCTAGGCTGGTGGTGTCTGTCCAGAAGCAGCAGTATCTCTCCACCACAGTGTGCTCTACAAATATCATCACTGTCTTCACGTGGAATGAGGAAAACATGTCTAGGAAGCACTGAATGACATTCTAAGGAAAACCATGTGGGTCATTCCCAAAGAGCTGGTCATGAACAAGACCCCAAGGATGCTAGCACACCATTTGACTGACTCCAAGAACAGTATTGGAGGCAGGAAAATGTCCTCACGTGCCACAAGATTTTAAATTCTAATTTGCAGTAGAAGGAATTATAAATAGGACAAAGTCAGAAATCACCCCAAATTTGCATAGCTAGGGTCGGTTAAATTCATGAATAATGATGAGAAAATGAAGACCCTAAGATTAAAGTGGTAGCTTAGTTTCCGTAAAGACATTAAAGATATATACATCTCAGTAAAGAAGCTTTGTAACACTGTCATTCTCAGACAATGGTCAAATCAGGTGTTTCCACATCGCTTCTTAGAGCAAAGTTTCTTCAGGACAATGGGACATTTGTAAAACAGACCCAAGCTTTGATCTGATCCATGACAGGGAGGCTGCTGGTATTCACTGAGTCTGTCGCCACATCAACCTGGTGAAGGCTTGGGCAGCACCTGTCAATCCGACACGAAGAGGTGTTCCATGAGTTTAATGGACACCGTGTGCCAACTCCATTTTAGGTTATTAACATCAATTGGAGGGAAAAGAGGAAAACGGGGAAAGATCGCTCAGTAGTGGATTTTAAAAGTCTTTTGTTGCATCTTGCTGAACTTGGTCCCAACTTCCCTCATCTAACAAAAGATAAAAATAGGCTCCAAGGCTGTTATGCTGAGAGTTAACATGAGGGAGGACTTATCCCTCATTTTCTTGATACCTATTCTATGTGAAGAGAAGTTTTGTAACTGTGAAATGATATCTAATACGGGTTCTAATATGGAAACATATTTCTTCCAATGTCTCACACTCCCTTTCATTCGAGCGACCAAGTCCTGCTCACATATAATTTTATTAGAACTTTTCTCAAGGGTTACTATTAATACTCAGAATACCAATAACAACTATAATGTATTTACCACATACCAGGTAATAGGCTATTTTACATAGATTATCTTAGAATTTCCCTAAAGCCCTTGAAAGATAATTATTATGCTCTTTATGCAACAGATTTGTTCACTCATTCATTCAACGCATATTTATTGAGCACCTGCCCAACAGCAGTGGGCATTTCTTACCCATTGCTGCTGGGAGCACAGGGCCCAAGCAGGCTCCCTGTCCCCAGTGAGGAAAATACAGGTATATCCAAAGGATTACATCATAGTTCTTACATAAAATTATTCTGTTACCATATGCTCACATGACAATACTGCTTCTTTACAAAATGGTATCTGCGTGAGTGAAAAAGAATTCAGGGTGGGTGGGTGGGAGACTCGGGTCTTGTGTCTCCAGATTTGGGTCCCACCTTACCAAATTCCATCATGTAGAAAAAGAAAATTCCTCAATGTAATTGCTCCTGTGTTGATATAATTGATATCCTTCCAGAGGAGGAAAACCTAGTTTTTAATCTATTTTGCATTGTTCACCTTCTCAGCACCACATACTTAGAATAAGCAGGAATGATGGCTCTATCACTGTACCATGAGGAGATGAGACTATGGATGCTGTGCCAGGGTCTGTAAGACTTTTAAACAAGAGCTTTGTTTGATTCCATTATTAACCTCATCAGAGAGAGGCCCAAAAGTTATTTAAGATTTGGTTACTGGGCCAGGCGCGGTGGCTCACACCTGCAATCCCAGCACTGTGGGAGGCCGAGGTGGGCAGATCAAGAGGTCAAGAGATCGAGATCATCCTGGCCAACATGGTGAAACCCTGTCTCTACTAAAAATACAAACATTAGCCGGGTGTGGTGGCGGGTGCCTGTAGTCCCAGCTACTTGGGAGGCTGAGGCAGGAGAATCACTTGAACCAGGGAGTTGGAGGTTGCAGTGAGCGGAGATGGCGCCACTGTAGTCCAGCCTGGTGACAGAGCAAGACTCTGTCTAAAAAAAAAAAAATTTGTTACTGAATGTGGGTTTGAATGGGTTAAAAAGCTAGCACAGAAATGCAAAAAACTACCGATTTTCTCTAAGGAGACTATCAGAAGAAATGCAACTTTGTCCTGCCTTGCCCAAGGGCAGAGAAGGTTGCAGACATTCTCTCCCCTCCTCAGCTGTCTACATCAAGTGGTTGAGGGGTGGGTACTTTGTGGTGTGAATAAAAGGATTATTGTGCTAGCAAACACTTGTTTTCTAAGCATTTTACCTGTACCTTTTTAGATTTTAGTCTTTGCCTTTTTTTTTTCCTATTTGTTTCCCACTTAGTACCTTAGAATTTGCCTTTTTAATGCAAAATTAGGATAGTAAAAAAATTGAATCCGGGGTGCATCACTTAGAAAAGTTAAAGAAGATTTTCAAAATTAATTGTTGACAAGACTCAGCAAATATTTGCTGAATACCTGTTATGTGCCAGGTAATGTCATAAACCCTAGGCATAGGACTGGGAACCAGGTCCTCTCTTCTTGGAATTCACATTCTATTTCACAAGGGTTGGGAAAGAGAAAGAAATACAGAATGGAAACTCTGCCCTGAGCACAAAACCTATGCATTTGGTTAGAAGAAGGCTGGTGCTCTGCACACAGGGGCCTAAGAGAGGAATATGAGGTAGTGGAGCTCTCAGTGACCTCGCTGTTAGAGCTGTAGGGAAGATTTAGGTCACCGCCTTATCTTACAAGTGAGGAAACTGATACCAAAAGAGACTGGAATTATTGTCTGAGGTCACCCAGGCTGTCCCACTGGATGTCAGGTACCGCCTCTTCAGGACTATTCATTAGCATTTGTGAAAGTCAAGATATAACAGCATATTTAGCCTTATTTCTTTCTTTTCCTCTTTATGTTGTATTTTTCTTTTTGGGTCATTGTTTTGCATTAATGTTCATAGACAATTTTTCACCATTTATGTAGGATTAGTTCTCATTGAAAGATTAATTCCACATTTTCAATAATTTATATGATTTGATGTCACAAATATCTGGATAATTTGATATAGCATCAAAAAAAGGCTTTCTCTATCTTCATGTATTATCATATAATGCATTTTCTTATCATAGGGAAATCAAAATGTGTCTCTCTAAATCCTTTTGGTTTTTTAAATTTTATGAGTTTAACATGCGTGATATATAAATCACAGTCAAACATTTTCTTCTTACCTCATCTGATTTAGTTTGATAAAATCAACTCCATCTATATGTAAGTCTTTTAGAAATATGTCTCAGTTTTTCCCAAATGGGTATGTCTTACATCTAATGCGTGAGAAAAAATTCCAGTAGCACCTCCCTGGGGAATCTGAACTAGGCCCTGATTATGCTAATAGAAGCCAAGAGGTTTTCAAAGCAAAAGAACTATAATAAATTATTCATAAATAGGTCTCTCTTTTGATGGTTTGGGTGTTTCCGAATTTTCCAGACCATAGAGGATATGTGAAATGATATATGCACGCTAAGCTGAAGATGTTACAGAGGGAAATGGGAATTGAAAACTAATTGGAATTTTAAAGCATTGCATTTTTGCATTTGGTACACTTCCTGGAGCTGGTTTGGGCATGGACAAGACCCAGGAGCCTGCTTTTCTGGTGGTCCTTGGTGACTACGGATATTTTTAACAGGCAGGGACTGGTTTCTGAGGAAAGTGTGTCCCAGTTCCCAAAGGAAAATGACTCCTCAGTGACTGTTAGCCCTCGAGGCAGTTCCAGATGAGGTGCTAGGCTTAATTCAGGTTGCCAGTCTACAGAAATGAAGACTTTATTTGGCATACTGCTCGTTTGCACTTGGTTTGTCAGACTCTCTACCTCCTCTTCCTTCTTTTTCTTAAACTTGTTTTTCAGTTTGTTCCTCTGGGTCTCTACATTGCCAAACCCAAGGGCACCTCCTAGTCTGCGTGAATGGACCCCCACGCAGTCCAGTCCACAGGTGCCATGGTTTTGTGACTTACACATTTTGTTGTACCTGCCAACATTTCAACTGTTTTAGAATTCTTTTTTGTCTTAATGGGTGTTGACAGGTTTTAAAATGTTTCCTGTTTATTTCTACTTGCAATTTTCTGATCTCTGTAATTTAAACTAATTGCATCTACTTTGTTATTTATTCCATTTTTTGTACTCATTTAATAGAAAAAATAATAATTTCTTCAACTTCAGTCTTTTGTGTTTGCTGAAACCCACCCTGGCCTCACATGTTCAAGTTAAGCCCTGCCCCCACCTTCCTCACACTCCCATAGGGTCACAGACCATGCACTGATTTACCTGCCTTTAGGAGCCCCCAAACTCCTTCCTTTTGAGATTTTTCTTTGTAATGAATGTCCTCGCCATGATCACAACCCAAATAAAAACTCCTCAGTCGTCTGCTGTATTTTGTCTTTAACAGTGACCAGAATTCAATTCGAATTTTGGGTTCACATTTAGTCTTATAATTTAAGAAAGAATAGGAAAAAACGGAGAGCAACTTGATTTGAAAAAGACAAATCTGAGGCGGGTGAGAGATTCTAAGTCCTGATGTGCTTGGAACAGTCCAGACCTCTGTCAATTGTCCCAGCATAATTATTACCAGCACCCCCCTTTACACTCAGAAGATCCTGGTCTAGATGAAGAATCATATGTGCGTCAGCTACTTTCGCTATCGTAAAGCCCAGGCCGGCACAGTCCCGAGGATAGAGTAAGCAGCCAATACACATTTACTGAGTCAGAAATAAAAAGATGCCAGCGGTCACCCTCCTTCCCTCATGGTGGGAGCCAGGGAAGCTGACGCTACCACAAAGCTATGGCATCACAGGTACTGGACACTGGCTAGTCACATATTTATATGACTCCTGGAAGACAGCCATGAGTAGATGGCTATTATCCATATTTTAATAATATCTGCTAAGAAAAATAACAATTTTGAGATAGCACTTGTGGAATGAGTCCTCCATATTTAATGAACCAGGGAAACATAAGGGAAAGGTTAAACAATTCTATGAAGCCAGGCGCGGCAGCTCACGCCTATAATCCCAGCACTTTGGAAGGCTGAGGTGCGTGGATCACGAGGTCAAGAGATAGAGACCATCCTGGCCAACATGGTGAAACCTCATCTCTACTAAAAATACAAAAATTAGCTGGGTGTGGTGGCGCGGCTGTAGTCCCGGCTACTTGGGAGGCTGAGGCAGGAGAATCGCTTGAACCCGGGAGGCAGAGGTTGCAGTGAGCTGAGATTGCACCACTGCACTCCAGCCTGGTGACAGAGCGAGACTACGTCTCAAACAAACAAACAAAAAAACAAAACAAACAAACAAAAAAACCCCTACAAAATAGGAGAAATATCTAAAAGTTTTTTTCTTGTTTGTCTTTATGAAGGGCTTCTTCCCGTTCAGTAATAATTTCCCTTGCAATGGAGCAAAACTTGAAACAATAAGGGACTCAGGAATGTTTTGAAAGCTCATGAGGAATTTAGTCTAATTCCTTCATTGTGAGTTGCTGGCATTCTACTCCATTTGTATTCAGCCTCCTGTTACCACCAATGCTCCCCATCAGTAACAGTCATACTAATGTGGGGTGGAATGAGAAACTCTCAATGCTTCCAATGCTATAACCACTTGCCTATCCCAGTTTCCAATCTCCTTTAAATACTGGGGATTTTAAAGGTAACTGAGTTTATGCCTTGGATTGTCTGTGAAATCGCAGGAAAATACATGTGATCTTCCAATGCCCCAGTACTTACAAATAACGATACTTTATTGCCATGGATTTAATGTGTCCTCCAAAGTTCCTAAGTTGGACACTTAATCCCTGATGCAACAATGTTGAGAGATGGGACCTTTAAGAGGTGATTAGGTTATGAGGGCTCTGCTCTCATGAATGGATTAATGTCGTTCTCATGGGAGTGAGTTCCTTATCAAAGGATGCATTTGGCCCATTTCTCTTTCTCTTTCTCTCTCTCTCTCAGTCTCTTGCCCATGTGATGTCTTCACCATGTTATGAATCAGTAGGAAGACCCTCACCAGATGCAGGCCCCATGATCTTGGACTTCCAGACTCCAGAACTATGAGCCAAATAAGTTTCTGTTAATTATAAATTGCCTAGTCTGTGGTATTCTATTATAGCAGCACAAAAGAGAATAAGCCGATTACTATATTATGTTTCAGAAGCTTTTCAAGAATCACTCTTGTATTATATTATGCACAAATAATGTGTTTTGTTTGTTTTTTTTGAGACAGAGTCTCACTCTGTTGTCCAGGCTGGAATGCAGTGGCATGATCTCAGCTCACTGCAACCTCGGCCTGATGGGCTCAAGTGATTCTCGCACGTGCCTCAGCCTCCTGAGCAGCTGGGACCACAGGCTCCCACCACCATGCCTGGCTAATTTTTGTATTTTTGGTAGAGACAGGGTTTCACCCTGTTGGCCAGTCTGGTCTCAAACTCCTGACCTCAGGTGATCCACCCGCTGAAGTCCTGGGATTACAGGTGTGAGTCACCGCACCTGGCCCAAATAATGTGTTTTTAATAGTTACTGTGGGCCAGGTGCAGTGGCTCACGCCTGTAATCCCAGCACTTTTGGAGGCCAAGGCGGGCGGATCACCTGAGGTCAGGAGTTCGAGACCAGCCTGGCCAACATGGCGAAAACATATCTCTACCAAAAATACAAAAATTAGCCGGGCGTGGTAGCACACACCTGTGGTCCCAGCTGCTCAAGAGGCTGAGGCAGAAGAATCTCTTGAACCTGGGAGACAGAGGTTGCAGTGAGCTGAGATTGTGCCACTGCACTCCAGCCTGGGTGACAGAGCAGGACTCCGTCTCAAAAAAAAAAAAAATTAATTGTTACTGTGAGGAAGATGATAGCCACAGAGGGAATTTTTAAAATAAACAACCTTTCAACAGGAAGACAGAGAAGAAATATAAAACACAGTCACATGGGAGGCTGAGATGGGAGGATCCCTTGAGGCCAGGAGTTTGAGACCAGCCTGGACAACATAGTGAGACTCCATCTCTACAAAAAACAAACAAAGAAACAAAATGAGCCAGGTGGTGGTGCAAGCCTATAGTCTTAGCTACTCGGGAGTTGGAGGCGGGAGGATCACTTGAACCCAAGAGTTTGAGGCTGCAATGAGCTATGATCACATCACTGCACTCCAGCATGGGTGACAAAGCAAGGCTCTGTCTCTAAACCACACACTCAGACACATATGCCATCACACACACACAATCACAAAGCATCAGTCAGGAAGGCCAGCAAGAGCAGAACACAGAATGTTAGGATTTCAAGGTAGAAGCTCAACACTCAATTCAAGGTAAACTTGATAAGAATTTGCAACAAGACCAATGATCTGCTAGGTATTATAATGAATAGAAAAGCAATATGGGGTTCTGGCTGTAAAGCAACCGAGCTTTTTTGAAGAAACATTAAATGCACACATAAAACCCCTGAATGTATGTCAGCAGATGACGAATGGCTCTAAAGTGGTATGGAATAAAAAGGAAAAATCATGAAAAAAGAAGGCCCACCAAATTGGAACATCTACTTGGAAAACTTGAGAAAGAACAGTTTTGGTTGGGAGTCAAGTGCAGTTAACAGGATTCAGAGTGAGCACCGCGTGGGCCTCCGAGGTCAGAAACCAGAGGGAGGCCAGAGAAATGAGATGAGCTACAAAGTGCCTCAGGAAAGAGACAGCTGGGACCAGATGACACACACACCATGGCCTGTTTTTATGTTTTATGTCAGTTTTAAGAGACACTGGGATTTTCCTAAAATAATATATATTTGATGGAAAAGTGCTGTCCATTTCAGTAGCAAAATCACTTTATTATATTGCTGGGAAAACTTGAGAATTCAAAGTTGGAAGACAGCAGGTGGAGGTTATAAATTTGATATTAATATGGCAATATGGAGTGAGATTTATGGGCTCTGATAGAATGTGATCTTTTACTGAAAACCGTTTTTACTTTCTTATATGTATCTCAGTGATTTGACCCTGGTTTTATGTGAATATTGTTTTAGGGGACGTAGTTTTCTGAATACAATTTATTTTATTCAAATGACTGCTTACGGATAGATAGCTAAGGACTAGTGCGGCTACAGTTTCAATAAACAGTCCAATAACATTGGAAGATAAGTTTTGAAAGACTGTAAGAAGCCAAAGAATAAGTTTAGACAATTACATATTTGGATATAATTGCTTTTGAAGTCAATATTCAATTTTAAACTGTTTAAGATAATATGTTTTTGCTTTTATCTAAAGTATATGAGAGACTTACACCAAGCACTAAACTGAAATTGTGGTATGCAACATGACTCTACTTAACAGAGCTAGGAATACTGTCAGTTTGCAAAGGTAAAATTACTTCGACTTTTTCTCTGGAAAACTGAAATGAATTCCTTTGGAAATTAAAGTCCTCGTTGCTTTACAAACATCATTTCATTATGCAGGAGATCTTTACTCACAAACATTCATATCACACAATGTCAGAAACACGACAAGGAGAGAAGGCATGGGGCTGTAGTCAACCCACAAAAGACAGGCTTTTATCCCCAGCTCTAAGAATTTCCCGCAGACATTACTAACCCATCATGCCCATTCAGTGCACATAGAGTGACAAGGTTTCAAGTGGCGCTGCAGTGAGAGACTACTATGACAACGAACACAAAAGAATAGACATTTTAAAACACTAAAAATTGGCCCGGTATGGTGGCTCATGCCTGTAATCCCAACACTTCGGGAGACCGAGGCGGGTGGATCACCTGAGGTCAGGAGTTTGAAACCAGCCTGGCCATCATGGTGAAACCCTGTTTCTACAGAAAAAATAAAAATAAAAAAAAAATTAGCCAGGCACAGTGGCAGGCACCTGTAATCCCAGCTACCCAGGAAGCCAAGGCAGGAGAATCGCTTGAACCTGAGAGGTGGAAGTTGCAGTGAGCCGAGATCATGCCGTTGCACTCTAGCCTGGGTGACAGAGCAAGATTCCATATCAAAAACAAACATACAAACAAACAAAAAACAAACCACTAAAAATTAACTGAAAATTAAGATTAAAAAATATTAAAAATGAAAAATAACAAAAAGAAAAAAATTAACTGAAAATTCGAAATGCATATGTGATGAAATGTTAGGCAGGAAGAATCAGCAGGAGGGACAACCGCCAAAAATGAAAGCGGCAAAAAGTAATTTTTTCTGTCTATTCAACCCACAATCATCACAGGCTATATTTGAAAAGTAGGTAGGTGTACTTACCTACATATAGCCGTTTGTAGGTTATATTTGAAAAGTGGGTAAGGTGTACTTACCTACATATAACTGCACTTACATACAGTTATACGTACACCTACATCTAATGTAGTTATGGTTTTTTAAGAGAGTAAAGAATGAAATGGAAGACTATCATTACTGACAGTCTTCTAAAAGGCAGTCACCATAGCATGATTAATTTATTCCTGGAGTTCTCTTGGTCCTCACACACTTGATTCTCTTGAAACCAGTGAACAACTCTCATGTCTTACTGCTAGATCTAGAAAAGTGGTTCTCGGCTGGGCGCGGTGGCTCATGCCTGTAATCCCAGCAGTCTGGGAGGCCGAGGCGGGTGGATCATGAGGTTAGGAGTTCAAGACAAGCCTGGCCAACACAGTGAAACACTGTCTCTACCAAAAATATAAAAATTCGCTGGGCAGGGTGGTGTGTGCCTGTAGTCCCAGCTACTGAGGAGGCTGAGGCAGGAGAATTGCTTGAACCCAGGAGGTGGAGGCTGCAGTGAGCCGAGATCGTGCTACTGCACTCCAGCTTGGGCAACAGAGTGAGACTTCATCTCAAAAAAAAGAAAAAAGAAAAAGAAAAGTGGCTCTCACAATGCACACCTTGCACCAGAACCACCTGGAGAACTTTGTAAAAATGCAGCTGCTTGCTCACCACCCCCAGAACCTCTTTCTGCGATGATCAGGGTGGGGTTTTGGGCACTGATATGTGTAAGATCTGCATCAAGTGATTCTCACATGCTGCCAGTTAAGAAACACTGGTTAACAAGGAGACACATATGAAACCTCATGTATCAGACATCTAACCTACCCTTATTTCTTTTATTCTCAAATCTCCATCTCAGCTTTCTTCTTCATTTAGAATTTGGATATAAACCATAACTATTAAAATTGACTGAATATATCTAAAAATCATTGATTCATTTACTTACTGCACACATACATAATCCACCATTCACCTGACGAGATCACAGCACTTAAAAGAGTACTCCAGACACAGGCTGCTAACTCCTCATCTGTTGATTGGGTCTTTAAAACATTACTATTGTTCACTTTCATACTGACAATACTGTTATGCTATAGGGTAAGCTCAAATTTAATTTTCTTTCTTTACGCTGTTCTTTATTGTATTTTTTCCATTAAAATAATATTTAACAGATAATCCTTATACCTTTGCTTCAAATAATAAAAATAACCTAACTTATTTTATGAGACTAATATCTTGTTACCCAACTGGATAAGAACAACGTAAGAAAAGAAAATTACAGGCCAATTTTACATAAGGCTATAGATATAAAAATCCTTCGTAAATATTATCTAACATAAGAAAGTGTACAGTTAAAAAAGCAGAATCAAGCAGGTTTCATCCCAAGGATTTAAGAATAGTTTAACATCAGAAAATCTATGTATGTAGTTCATGAAGTTAACAGACTAGAGGAGAAACTTTTCATGCTACTTAGATGCTAGGAAAGCATGAGTCCAAGCACAGGGTCTCTGTCTCTCTGCCTCAATAATTCTCCAGATTACGATCAAAGATCTGCTAGGTGCGGTGGCTCACGCCTGTAAACCCAGCACTTTGGGAGGCCGAGGCGGGCAGATCACCTGAGGTCAGGAGTTCAAGACCAGCCTGGTCAACACGGTGAAACCCAGTCTCTACTAAAAATACAAAAATTAGCCAGGCAAGAGGGCGGGCACCTGTAATCCCAGCTGCTCGGGAAGCTGAGGCAGGAGAATCATTTGAACCCGGGAGGTAGAGGTTGCAGCGAGCCGAGATTGCGCCACTGCACTCCAGTCTGGTCAATGAGAGTGAAACGCCATCTCAAAATAAATAAATAAATAAATAAATAAATAAATAAGATTGAAGATGAACTTCTTCTTCTACAGAGCTTCTGTAGGATGAAAAAAAGGCGCTGATATATGCTTTCTGTAATTTGACTCAATGGGTTTTTGAATCCTTCATATAAATTTATAACATCATATTTCATTTATTAGAAGGTACATATACTGTTTTTTTAGTAGCACATTTTTACCATAAATGGTGACTGTAATCGATAAAACAGAGTATTCAATATATTTCTACAAATGTGTATTCCCTTCTCCCCAGAGAACATCATAGTATAAGGTGATCTCCAGTTTTCTTCTGATTCTATGATTTAAAAATCATCCCTGTTCTGAGGCTCTTAAGTATTTTGTTTCTTTTAGGTGCATTGGAACACCAAAATCACTCATCTGTTTCTTTGTTCTTGCTTCCCGCTACTCACGAACATAAAATAAAAGCTCTCAAGTACTAAAATACTGGGCTTTATATAAACTAGAGTTTATATAAATACTGAAAAATATTTCTTCCTAGAGGTCAGACTGTCTTCAGGGTCACGGCTAATATAAGCATTTGCTTAGATAAAAAGTTGACATTTTTTTCTGTAAAGAATCAGAGAGTAGTCCTGGCACAGTGGCTCATGCCTGTAATCCCAGTACTTTGGGAGGCCGAGGCAGGTGGATCACCTGAGGTCAGGAGTTCAAGACCAGCCTGGCCAACGTGGTAAAACCCCATCTCTACAAAAATACAAAAATTAGCTGGGCATGATGGTGGGTGCCTGTAATCCCAGTTACTCAGGAGGCTGAGGCAGGTGAATCGCTTGAGCCCGGGAGGCAGAAGATGCAGTGAGCCAAGATCGAACCACGGAACTCCAGCCTGGGCGACAGAGTGAGGCTCCGCCTCAAAAAATAAAAAGAATCAGAGAGTAAGTGTTTTGGCTTTGTAAACCATACATCCTCTATCAGAACGGCTCAACTCTGCCACTGCGGTGTGAAAGCAGCCACAGACAATGCATATGAGTAGGGTTGCATTTCAATACAACTTTACTTACAAAACAGGTGGTGGACTGCATTTGGTGCATGGATCCTAGTTTGCTGACACCTGGCTTAGATGCAGTGCACCCACTGAGGAACAGGTGTGTCCTACTCTGAAAGCAGCATGAGCTAGTCTGACTACTTGTTTCAAATCAATACTATATTTTTTAAATGGCCCACATTTTCAATCTAGCAAATCTACATTGGGGTATGTGTATGGGTGTGCCCATATGTCTGTATCTGTTAAATATATCAGTTTGCTTTTAAAATGTTTAGACACAGCTCACATAAGCAGAATATCAGTTCAAAGCAGTTCTGGCCAACTCAGTTTAAAAAATAACAACACTGGTGTGTTACTAATACTACCATTTCTATACGTAGCATGATTTCTCCTCTCTGGTTTAATAACAGTCATCCAAGTGTGACTTCAAGTAATGATCACTTCTAGCGAGCTCGAGTTTACTGCCAAGGTGTGAAGTTGGAAAGAGGAAGACACAACTTCATGGAGATCAAATCACTCATGACCTTAACAGCCAAATAAGTATTAAATGGCTGCAAGGTAACAGGTAGGCAAGGTTTGTTGTAGCATCCAATTATCACGTTGGTGCAAAGTCACTCAGTAGACAACAAGTATCTAATGGCCAAGGAGCTGAAACCTATGAATTGGCTGTTTAAAAAATACATTTGCCATAATTCCTTCTCACACCTAAGTTTCCCAAAAGGAATGCATAAAGCAGGTACTAATAATGGAACAAAAATAATAAAGTGCTTGCCAGGGTAGTTGATTCCTTTTGAAAACTGATCACAAGTAAGAGATTTTAGTTACAGCTTTCTTTTGCTTCAATGATTTGCTAAGAATCCATAAGGATAACCTATTCAGATACTATAATCACATGAGACATGATATGTGAAGCAAAAACTGTTACGGGAATTTCTGCTTGCATGTACACTGGCTGTTAGGTTACAGAATAGAAATAGGATTCCTCTGCATATTTAACATTGGTTCTCCATTTGTAGCCGGACAACCAGATAGTACTGATTTCAAAGTCACTGTTAAGAGCTCTAAAAACTTAGATTTCGGTAACATGTCATCACCTTGCACGAAAACTGGACCTGCCACTAGGCTTGGAGAAGCTCTGATGTGCTATAAACAGCCCTAACCATCAAGATGGTAAAGGTTAGTGTGACCCAGAGACTTCTGCTCTCTGAATACCCGCCCCCACCTTCACCTATTCCCTTTATAAATGCTAACAGAGCCCGGGAACTTTCTGTTCCAGAGTGAGCCTGCAACAGCATTCTCTTGGGTGAAATGCTCTTCCCGTTGGCGGTGAGAATCCTTCCTCCTTATTCTAACCCATGCTCCCCACAGAGGAGGAGGAACCCTGAGCTTCTCTTAGGGACCATGGCAGAGGGTTGGAGGCATGGAGGCAGCTCTGCATGGCCTTTTAATGCTTAGTATGCTCAGGGTGCCGCCATTCAATTAACTGGCACAGCTGTAATTTTTTTTTTTTTTTTTTTTTTTTTTTTTTTTTTTTTTGAGACAGAGGCTCGCTCTTGTTGCCTAGGCTGGAGCACAGTGGCGTGATCTTGGCTCACTGCAACCTCCATCTCCCGGGTTCAAGTGATTCTCCTGCCTCGGCCTCCCGAGTAGCTGGGATTACAGGTGCCCACCAACATACCCAGCTAATTTTTGTATTTTTATTAGAGATGGGGTTTCACCGTGTTGGCCAGGCTGGTCTCGAACTCCTGACCTCAAGTGATCCACCACCTTGGCCTTCCAAAGTGCTGGGATTACAGGCATAAGCCACCACACAAGGCCACAGCGATACTTTTTGACTAAGTAAGGCTTCCGTAAGAGTTTTCACACACATGCCCCAAATCCTGGATTATATGAGACAAAAATAAATAGGCCATGTGCGCTAATTGCGTACCTCTCTCTTCTCACATTTCGGTTTTCTAGAAATGAGAACGCAGGCCAGACGCGGTGACTGACGCCTGTAATCCCAGCACTTTGGGAGGCCAAGGCGGGTGGATCACAAGGTCAGGAGATCGAGACCATCCTGGCCAACATGCTGAAACGCCATCTCTACTAAAAATACAAAAATAAGCTGGGCATGGTGGCGCATGCCTGTATGCCTGTAATCTCAGCTACTCGGGGGGATGTGGCAGAAGAATTGCTTGAATCAGGGAGCTGCAGGTTTCAGTGAGTTGAGATCATGCCAGTGTACTCCAGCCTGGGTGACAGAGTGAGACTCTCTCTCGAAAAAAAAAAAAAAAAAAAAAAAGAGAAAGTGCATTTCTTGTGTGTCTTGTGACAAGAGTTAACAAAAACAGTCCTGCTTCTTACCTGTTGGTGACATTTGTAAAGGTCCCATGGTTATGCTTATTCAGTGGCATTCCGTCTTCTTGCATGTCTAATGGTGTTAGAAGGCCTGAAACTATGCCTAAAACTATATGGTATTATCACAGAGAGAAAAATAAATTCATATCAAGAAAAATACTAAGATTTATATATAAAGCAACAATAATGGCAATAATAATTCTATGGTGTAATTCCCCCGAGAAAAACTGAACGGAACAATGGTTAATCTTAAAATATTCCACAGTAGAGCTCAGGACTTAGTATAATTGCCTGCTACTAGTCTCGTGATAACAGTCGAAGCTAGTTTTGTGGAGGGTTTTTTTGACACTTCAAAATTATCGTGTTGTCTTCAAGGTCACAAATCAAAGTCTTATCTATTAGTGTATAATAGTAAGTTTACAGTTTTAAAATATTTTATCATTAAGAAAATATTAACTGCAAATTTAAAAAAAGTACTAAGTGGAAGTAAGCGAAAAGACAGATATTGTGATGAAAAGAAAGACCTTCTTTCCCTGCCTTTTTGAGTGTATTGATTCATTCATTTAACTGATACTTGTTGAGTGTCTCCTTTGTTATGGTCCTTCTGTGAAGCACCTCCATTCGACAGACCCTTTCTTTGGGTAAGTGTGTATAAGGTTCAACAAGGGAAATCCATGTATGCATGCAATTGTAGAGAGTAGGACACTTGGTGATAAAGGACTTGAAAAGGAAATTAATATCCCACTTAAATCTTCTTTTTCAACATCAGATTTTACAATATTTGCCATCTCGCACTCACTTTTTCTAAAACAACTCATTGGACACCGTTGCCTCATCACAGCCCTAAAACAGAACTCCCTCTTTCGGTCAGTAACACCATCATCTTCCTAGTTTTAAAACCGTGGAGTCTGTTTTTTTTTCTTGTAAATTTGTTTAAGTTCCCTGTAGATTCTGGATATTAGACTTTTGTCAGGTGGGTAGATTGCAAAAATTATCTCCCATTCTGTAGGTTGCCTGTTCACTCTGATTATAGTTTCTTGTGCTGTGCAGAAGCTCTTTAGTTCAACCCCATCAAAAGAGGACAAAGGATATGAAGAGACACTTCTCAAAAGAAGACATTTATGTGACCAACAAACGTATAAACAAAAGCTCATCATCACTGGTCATTAGAGAAATGCAAATCAAAACCACAATGAGATACCATCTTACACCAGTCAGAATGGCGATTATTAAAAAGTCAGGAAAAAACAGATGCTGGCAAAGCTGTGGAGAAAAAGGAATGCTCTTACACTGTTGGTGGGAGTGTAAATTAGTTCAACCATTGTGGAAGACAGTGTGGCGATTCCTCAATCATCTAGAACCAGAAATACCATTTGACCTGGTAATCCCACTACTGGGTATATGCCCAAAGGATTATAAATCATTCTACTATAAAGACACATGCACACATATGTTTATTGCAGCAGTATTTACAATAGCAAAGAACCATCCCAAATGCCCATCAATGATAGACTGGTTAAAGAAAATGTGGCACATATACACCATGGAATACTATGCAGCCATAAAAAAGGATGAGTTTGTGTCCTTTGCAGGGACATGGATGAAACTGGAAAGCCATCATTCTCAGCAAACTAACACAGGAACAGAAAACCAAACAATGCATGTTCTCACTCATAAATGGGAGTTGAACAATGAGAACACATGGACACAGGGAGGGGAACTTCACACACCAGGGCCTGTTGGGCAATGGGGGGTAAAGGCAGGGAGAGCATTAGAACAAATACGTAATGCATGTGGGGCTAATAACCTAGATGATGGGTTGATGGGTGCAGCAAACCACCATGGCAAATGTATACCTATGTAACAAACCTGCACGTTCTGCACATGTATCCCAGAACTTAAAAGTAAAATTTTTTAAAAAAGTGTAAACATTCAAAAAAAAAAAAAAACCTCAGAGTTGTCAGTTGCACCCCTTTTTCTCCTCCCTCATATGCAGATAATCCCCAAATCCTACCAACTGTCCCTTGAAATGTCTCACAATCTGTTTTTTCCATTCAGCTAAGATATAAATGTGAGGTATCTTTCAAAAACCTGATAGTAATTGAAAAATATTCTAAGAACTTCCACTTGAGCTGATATTGAAGCTGGGTGACTAGATTTGTTTCCTGTCACTTCCTCAACTAATGATCGCAAACCTGCTGCCTTAATACAACAGAAATGTATCTCCTATCAAGGGGAGGCCAGAAGTCTAACAAGACTGTGCTTGCTCTGAAGACTCTATGGGAGAATATATTCTTTGCCCCTTTCAGTTTCTGGTGGCTGCCCTGGCATTCCTGGATTTGGGCCACATCACTGCAATCTTTGCCTCTGTCTTCACATCTTCTCTTCTAAGGACATTTGTTATTGGATTTAGGGCCCACCCAGATAATCCAGGATGACTGACTCAAATCAAGAGCCTTAATTTATCTGCAAAGACACTTTTTCCACATATGGTCATATTCACAGGTTCCAAGGATGCAGACACATGATTTTGGAAGCCACTATTCAACCCACTACAGTGAATTAGTTCCTCCCTTTCCCTGAAATGAATGCACAAGTCTCCTAGCCTTTTTTGAGTCAGGCTTGTCGGGGATTACTCGAATAGGAAATTCCCTAAATTGTTCTAGCCTTGGCAACTCTAAGTGGGAGCAGAGAGAGTAAGGCTGGTGGTGAAAGCAGTTTTCCTTCCTACTGCAACTTTATTCACCTCTGCATTGGCTGAGCTTAACATAATGGAAGGTTAAATACAGAAATAAATGAATGAATAAGTGAATAGGCACAGGAATGAAGGAGTAATTAATGAATGGACTAAAGACCAAAGGGATCTCAAGAGTATAAATTCCCCTGAGCTCCCCTACTGTGACCCCAGCCTGGAGCAACGGGGTAAAAAAAAAAAGATTCCTTTTGGTCTACTGAGCCCGTGGAAGAGAGAGGAATGAACCACCATGGCTGTGAGGTCCAGCTACAAATGGGAGGCTTGTCCCTTAGAATCAAAGGCTGGTGGCAGCTTCCCTTCCATTCAGAGGCGAGAAGGAGTTCAAGCCATTCAGAGGTAAGAAGGAGTCCAAGTCACACAGAAGCAACGAAGACCCGTCTATCTCTGAAGTGGTCAGAAGTAAAACCTATTTCCTGTTTGGTTTGTTTTTTTAAGAGAAAGACTATGATGTCAGAGGTACAAGACACCATGATCATATTGCAATAGTCCTAAGATGGTGACACATGTCAGACAATCAGATCTTCTCAAATTCTTAAAATTATTATCCAGGATGAACTGATTTTCACCTAAACATAAAGATCAAGAAGAATCAAGCTGCTTTTGTGTTCATATGAACAACGAAATGTCTCAAAATAAGCAAAACCTCAACTGAAAGAGAGGCTTGAGATTACAAGGTGAAAACTGTTTCTTGCAATTATTCTGTTTTGGGATATTCTTCTCTATAATGCATTTATCTCTAAAGAACATTCAATTTTTGAGACAGAAGAATAACATAAAAGATTATTCCACAAGATAAAGAAAATGCCACTTTGACACACACCTCTCCTTTTTTGTTTGTCATTCCCTTGACTTTGTAAAAAAGGAAAACCATGTTCCTTGGATTTCTTAAAAAAAAAAAAAGGGAAAAAACATTCTGTGTTGTTGTGTATACGTTTTTAAATTATCAATCTGCTCAGGACTGACAAACATGAAAAGAATTAATTTAATGCCGAAAAATCTGAGAAATAATTTATGTTTAACAAGTATGCCCGCTTATTCCTGTGTGTGTACTGTACAACAGTGTCCTACTCTTAAGAAAAGTGAGTTTAGAAAGATATTTGCTCATGTGGTTTTTCAAAATTGAGTATGACATTTCCTGGAAGTGATGGTGAAGGTAATCTCTGCATGACAATTAACCCAGTCATCAGCACCATACACCTGGGCAAGGGGCTCAAGAATGAAAATCTCTACACTTCCCGCCTCTACTCCAGGTGGAAAGTCACAGGGTGGGAGGGCAGGCGTGAGATCCAAGAGAAGACTTTTAACACTTTAAGGTATATAGGCATAGCTCATAGCTGTCATGGGCTTGGTTCCAGACCACCATAACAAAGGGAATACTGCAATAAAGTGAGTCCCGTGAATGTTTTGGTTTCCCAGTGCATACAAAAGCTATGTTTATACTATGCCATAGTCATATTAAGTGTACAAGAGCATTATGTCTCAAAAAAGTACATACCTTAGTTTAAAAATATTTTATTGCTAAAAATGCTAATGATCATCTGAGCATTCAGCAGCTTTTAATTTTTTGCTGGTAGAGGGTCTTGCCTCAACGCTGATGGCTGCTGACTGACCAGGGCAGTGGTTGCTGAGGATTGGGGTGACTATAGTGGTTTCATACAATAAAACGAAGATAAAGTTGGCCCCATCATTTGACTCCTCCTTTCATGAAAGATTTCTCTGTAGCACATGGTGCTATTTGATTATATTTTACCCACAGTAGAATTTTTTCAAAATTGGAGTCAACCCTCTCAAATCCTGCTGCTGCCTCATCAACTAAGTTTATGTAATATTCTAAATCCTTTGTTGTCATCTCAACAATGTTCACACCATCTTCACCAGGAGTAGATTCCATCTCAAGAAGCCACTTTCTTTGTTCACCCATAAGATGCGATTCCTCACCTGTTCAAGTTTGATTATGAGATTACAGCAATTCAGTCACATCTTCAGGCTCCACTTCTCATGCTATTTCTCTTGCTATTTCCACCATATCTGCAGTCACTTCCTCCACTGAAGTCTTGAAGCTCTGAAAGTCATCCATGAGGGTTGAAACCAACTTTTTCAAAGCTCCTGTTAATGTTGATATTTTGTCTTTCACCCATGAATCATGAATCGTTTTAATGACATCTAGAATGGTGAATTCTTTCCAAAAGGTGTTTTTTTGTTTGTTTGTTTTTGTTTTAGTTTGTTTTGTTTTTTTGAGACAGAATCTCACACTGTTGCCTGGGCTGGAGTGCCGTGGCATGATCTCAGCTCACTGCAACCTCCACGTCCCAAGTTCAAGTGATTCTCCTGCCCTAGCCTCCTGAGTAGCTGGGATTACAGTCGCCCACCAGCACACCTGGCTAATTTTTTCGTATTTTTAGTAGAGACGGGGTTTCACTATGTTGGCCAGAGTGGTCTCAAACTCCTGACCTTGTGATCCGCCTGCCTTGGCCTCACAAAGTGCTGGGATTACAGGCATGAACCACCGTGCCCGGCCTCCAAAAGGTTTTCAACGTGTTTTGCCCAGATCCGTCAGAGGAATCACTTTGAAAATGTGTTTTTAAATTGCAATTCTTAGAAGTCAAAAAAACTTCTTGATCCATGGGCTGCAGAATGGGTGTTGTGTCAGCAGGGATGAAAACAACATTCATGTCCTTGTATATCTCCATCAGAGCGCTTGGGTGACCAGGTACATTCTCAGTGAGTAGTTATATTTTGAAAGGAACCCTTCTTTCTGAGCAGTAGTTTTCAACAATGGGCTTAAAACATTGAGTAAACCATGGTGTAAACAGATATACTGTGATCCCGACTTTGTTGTTCCATTTATAGAGCACAGGCAGAGTCAACGTGGCCTAATTCTTAAGGGTCTTAGGATTTTAATGGTAAATGAGGATTTGCTCCCACTTAAAGTCACCAGCTGCATTAGCCCCTAACAAGGGAGTCAGCCTATCCTTGGAAGCTTTGAAGCCAGGAATCGATTTTTTTTTATCCAACTATGAAAGTCCTAGATGGCATCTTTTTACAACAGAAGGCTGTTTCATCTGCACTGACAATCTATTGTTTAATGTAGCCAGATACATCAAACATTTAAGCTAGATCTTCTGGATAACTTGCTGCTTCACCTTGAACTTTTATACGAGGGAGACAGCTTCTTTCCTTAAATCTCATGAACCAACCTCTGCTAATTTCAGACATTTCTCATGCAACTTTCTCACCTCTCTCAGCCTTCACAGAATTGAAGAGAGTTAGGGCCTTGCTGTGGATTAGGTTTTGGCTTAAGGGAGTGTTGTGGCTGGTTTGATCTATCCAGACCAGAGTTTTTCCATATCAGCGATAAGGCTGTTTCACTTTCTTAACATTCCCGTGTTCACTGAAGTAGCACTTTTAATTTCCTTCAAGAGCTTTCACTTTGCATTCACAATTTGGATAACTTATGGGTGCAAGAGGCCTAGTTTTTGGCCTATCTCAGCTTTCAACGTCTTCCTCACTAAGCTTAATCATCTCTAACTTCTGATTTGAAGTAAGATGCAATTTTCCTTTCACTTAAACACTTTGAGCCCATTGTAAGGTTATTATTAATAATCGGTCTTATTTCAATATTGTTGTATCTCTGGGATTAGGGAGGCCCAAGGGTGGGGAGAGAGATGTGGTGATGGGCAGTCACTGGAGCAGTTGGAACACACACATTTATCAAGTACGTTCACAATCTTATTTGGGCACGGTTTTTGGTACTGCAAACAATTGCAACAGTAACCTCAAAGATCACTGATCACAGGTCACCATAACAGATATAATAATAATGAAAAAGTTAAATATTGTGAAAATTACCAAAATGTTGGCCAGGCGCAGTGACTCACGCCTGTAATCCCAGCACTTTGGGAGGCCGAGGCGGGTGGATCACAAGGTCAGGAGATCGAGACCATCCCGGCCAACACAGTGAAACCCTGTCTCTACTAAAAATACAAAAAATTAGCCGGGCGTGGTGGCGCATGCCTGTAGTCCCAGCTACTTGGGAGGCTGAGGCAGGAGAATGACATGAACCCGGGAGGCGGAGCTTGCAGTAAGCTGAGATCGCGCCACTGCACTCTAGCCTGGGCAATAGAGTAAGACTCCGTTTAAAAAAAAAAAAGAAAAGAAAAGAAAAGAAAATTACCAAAATGTAACAGAGACACACAAATGAGCACAGGCTGCTGGAGAAATGGCACTGATGGGGTGGCTCAGGGCAGGGTTGCCACAAACCTTCAATCTGTAAAAATTACAATATCTGCCAAGTGCGATACAATAGACGGCAATAAAACCAGGTGTGCCTGGACAATTTTTATAGTGATTGCTGTGAGTAGGTGTGGGAGGATGTGGGGTAAGGACAGGGAGGAGCTGGTGGAAACAAACCTTTTAAAGCAGCTCAGGCTCTGGGAAAGGCCTCAGTTTGTTTTCTCTCTAGAGCTGGCTCTGGCTGAAGAGGATGGATGGGGTGATGAGGAAAGCTTAATTTAAATAGAGTCCCACCTGGACTGGGATCACTGCTGGCCTGAGTTCTCTATTAGCTGGTGACTCAAGCATAATTAGTGAGGGGCCCACATGATGAGCCTCGATTTTGATCCAGGTCTGAACCATGCATTATTTTAGTATCTGGACAAGGAATACATGTTTTTTTCATCAGTCTTTATTTTATTTGGATCTGTTCTATATTGCGAGTTGATTTTGTCTTTCCAACTGAGATTGGAAACCCTTAGAATTAACTGTTTTTTACCTTAATGTGGTATTATCATTTTTTCTGTAAAACATGTAGAAAGGGCCAGATAGTAAATACTTTAGCATGTGAGGTCCATATATTCCCTTCTGCAACTACTCAACTTCATGCTGTTGTGACAACATTTTATTTATAGGCACTGGAAATTGAATTTCATATAATTTTCATGTATCAGAAAATATTATTCTTTAAACAAAGAATTGCAACCTTGTAAAAATGTAAAATACATTCTTAGCTCATGCCCTGTACAACAGCAGACTGCTGGTCACATTTAGTCAGAAGGCCTCAGTGTGCTGACTTCCCATCTTGTTTTATTCTAAATTATGGAAAAGCAGATATATAAAAACATGAAAAGATGATGATGAAAATAGAAAAAAAAGGTGGTAATGATGATGTCTGTTTAGATTAATTACATAAGCAGATAAATGCTTGCCATAGTAAAGAGCTATTTGGCATCATAATGAGTGACACAAAGGCAAGAGAACTAGGTTTTATTCTAACTTTATCTCTCAACTATTAGTAATCATGGGAAAAATCTTTTATTTATTTATTTATTTATTTATTTATTTATTTATTTATTTATTTTTGAGACAGAGTCTCACTCTGTCACCCAGGCTGGAGTGCAGCAGCACAATCTTGGCTCACTGAAACCTCCACCTCCCAGGTTCAAGCGATTCTCCTGCCTCAGCCTCCCGAGTAGCTGGGATTACAGGCATGCACCACCATGCCTGGCTAATTTTTGTATTTTTAGTAGAGACGAGGTTTCTCCATGTTGGCCATTCTGGTCTTGAACTCCTGACCTCAGGTGATCCACCAGCCTCGGCCTCCCAAAGTGCTGGGATTACAGGGGTGAGCCATTGTGCCTGGCCAAATCTTTTAATTTCTTTAATCCCAATCTTTTACTTCTAAGATAATGGAAATGGATTATAATGTTTCTAAGATCATTTTCACTATTGAGATTATTCCATCCTTGTTTACAACTGCTATCTTCTCCTGTGTATAACTAGCTACCAATTTACTATTGTTTTACGTATAGTATACACAATTATAAGAGGCAAGATCCTAAAATAAGAGGTGATTGTTACAACTGAAAATGAATACTTTGGGCCCGGCGCAGTGGCTCACACCTGTAATCCCAGCACTTTGGGAGGCCGAGGCTGGTGGATCACTCGAAGCTAGGAGTTCAAGACCAGCCTGGCTAACATGGCAAAACCCCGTCTCTACTAAAAATACAAAAAAATTAGCTGGGCATGGTGGTGCATGCTTGTAATCCCAGTTACCCAGGAGGCTGAGGCAGGAGAATCACTTAAACCCAGGAGGCAGAGGTTGCAGTGAGCTGAGATCACACCACTGCACTCCAACCTAGGTGAGAGAGTGAGACTCTGTCTCTAAAACAAAACAAAACAAACAAAAGGAAATTAATACTTTGCTCTTAATTTGTCCTTAAAGCACAGGCTGTTTGTGGAAAAGCACAATCTTTAGGCCTCTTAATGATTTGTAGCATATCATCACTAAGCAGTCATTTTGAAAAAGCTAAGAAAGATGAAATCAAAGTAGAATATAAATTATACATCAGATAAGTCCCATTATGAGGAGGGAAAAAAATGTTTGGATGCACATGGCCTATCTCTTGCTGTCATCAAAAGCACTTGTCAGGATGAGGCCCTTGCAGCAGGTACTAGAGTTCTACTGATTTAGACTTCAATGGCTGGTGTGTTGTATTTTATAGTGTAAAATAATTACAATTACTTTAAAAATTGTTATGGTCCAGCACAGGCCCTATAAATGGCATAATAAATAGTCTATAAATAATAATGTGAACCTCACTGGAACTAAACCACATTTTTCCATTTTTCTAAAGCAGAACATGCTAAGAAATAGAAATTATTAAAAATTAAAGGCGATGGCTGTGCGCGATGGCTTATGCCTGTTATCCCAGCACTTTGGGAGGCTGAGGCAGGTGGATCACCTGAGGTCAGGAGTTAAAGACCAGCCTGGCCAACATGACGAAACCCCATGTCTGCTAAAAATACAAAAATCAGTTGGGCATGGTGGCGTGCACCTGTAATCCCAGCTACTCATGAGGCTGAGGCAGGAGAATTGCTGGAACTCAGGAGGCAGTGGCTGCAGTGAGCCAAGATCACACCACTGCACTCCAGCCTGAGCGACAGAGCAAGACTCCATCTCAAATAAAAAATAAAAATAAAATAAAATAAAATAAAAGAAAGGCGATGGTCAACCCATACACATGCTTTTAAGAGCCCTGTGCTATGTTTTGAGCTGATAAATATGAGGCCAAGAAGAAATTAACCTCACAATGATTATATTTTTTAGTATAATGGTTTCTATTTAACTTGAGCATACTTAAAACGAATGCATCACCTAGAAGCCACATCACCCCGCTTCAACTCAGACTCTGCTGTTTCTGTCAAGAGAATCACATTTCTTCCACTCACAACACATACATGCCGTCCTTGACCCACCCTCTTCATCGTCTTAATCACCAAGCCCTGTGGATCCCTCCTTTGAAAGAGCTCTTCAGCTGTCTTCTCCCTTTTGTTTTCCTGCCAACTTATTCATTGTCTTCTTCCCAGGGCAGACCACATTTCTGGCACATACAGGAGACCCAAAATTGTCTATGAACGGGAGAAGTGAAGGTAGTCCTCAGATAGTTTATGTACCAGGACAAACTAGCTACATGTGGGAAGATAATCTACACAGGTTTAATTCAGCTGATGGGTTGATTTCAGAAGATTTCAGCCCATTTTATTATTTTATTTCTTCCTTTTTTACTTAAAAAACAAACATATATTGAGCATTTATTTTGTACAAACAAAACAAAATAAAATACCAATCATCTATGTATTGAGGGTAGAGGATAGAAAAGTACGTTTTCTCCCATTCAAGTACTAACCAGGCCCGACCTTGCTTAGCTTCCAAGATCAGAGGAGATCAGGCACATTCAGGGTGGTATGGTCATAGACAGAGAAGTATGTTTCCTAATATTAAGATACTGGGCTGTTCTCAGAGTGCCTACAATTCAATTGGGAAGAAAAGTGGTACAAAGAAAATGACAAAATCAGAAGCCCCCCCACAGCTCAGCACATACTCTATTACCAAATTAGAGATACGGATGTCAGGTGCTGTGGGTCATGAAGAAAAGGGGATGGCTGTGTTTCAATGTCCTTTAACTTTTCATGCACTCAGACTTGGACTAATTCAGGCCACACAGAACAAAGCTAGCTGAATCTTGCTGTCTCCCACATTCTCAAATCAAACACACCTTACATAATTATCTCATGTTCTTCTTTTTAGAATTATGTATGCCACTGTTTCCTTTTGTTGGCATGAGTCAGAGTACATTTAACACGACTTATTTACTTCTCTACTAAAAAAAAAATTTTAATGTTTCATGATCAGAAGGCTATCAATATTTTATATTAATCACCGAGTAAAGATATCAGTAGAGCTATTTAAAAATCCTGCTGGCCTGTGAAGGAAAGGCAATACGAGAGAAATGATTAATTATTAACTGATAAGCATTAATTACTGACCATATATTATGTGCCAGCGACAGTGCCAACTGTTTTCATGGACCTCCTCTTCTTTAATTCTTGCCATGGACATTGGTGATAGGTAGGTCTCCTTGTTATGAGGAATGTTTTTAGAGGTAACTAGAGAACTCTGGGGAGTTAGGCTGGGAATCATGGAATAGTTCTTTTGCCTAAATGAGACATGGGGAAAAATACTGAAGAGAGATTTTCTTGGGGGATGAAATTAGAGATAGGGTAATCATCTACTCTTCAGAGTCAGAAGATAGATGCAGAAGACAGAGAAGGGGAGAGGAGAGAGGAGGAGGAGGATGAGGAGAGAGAGGGAAAATAAGAATAAGAGGGAAAATAAGATAGATACTTTGTAGCAATTTAAAAGTATAGAGATTATTTCTAGAGTTTTCAGTAAGCTATGAGTTTTCCTGGGAGCTGTTTTAATCATTTCTTTTTTGGAAAATACACCATCACAGAATGTTTCTTATTTTACATCATTAGACGTATGATGGTATCTCTTCCAGAGACATGGCCCCCAAAAGTCTGTGATAGAGAAAAACCATATGGTACTTTTGGTGCAGTCATTTAAGGAACATGAAGAAAGAGCCCTACTTTGTATTAATTTGGGGTCTACCTGGAAAGGCCCTTCAGAGAGAAACTTGTGTTACTATTGCCTCAGCCACCCTAAAGCCATGCACACACTTAGAACTCAGGGTGCAGTTTTTAGACATTATTCCAAATGAGGATGTTGCACTCTACTTTAAAAAGTATAATAAAAAGTGTTATATTTTACAATCCTAGACTCTACAAAGAATGACAGGATATTCTCAGGGATCACTTTGCAGCAGAGGGAAGTGGACCAGCCAGAGCCCTCTTCCTGGCAGTTGGACAGCACAAAGCTCCCTGTACACACATTTTAAAACATAAGTTGTACATGTGAAGGTATTTGGTGGCTGTCATATGAAGTTTAAGATGTGTGGCTATTTTTCCCTTCCATGGATATGGATAGGAAATCAAACATGGGTTTTTAGCATGTATTTCTCAGCTGGTGTAGTCTGTGTTCAGAATACTTAACATATCTGTGCTATAAAACTCCCGTGTATATTTGCATATGGGACACACCACAGGCATGAGGACGTGAACGGCTCCAGCATTCACTGACCGTCTTCTGTGTGCCAAACCTCAGTGGGGCACTTTAATAATCCTCTCATTTAATTTTCACAGAAACCTATAAAATAGGTATCTGAATCATTACATATTCAAATATTTCAGTGACTCTTCACTGAGCAGCGACTTTTGCCAGGTGTTCTTGCAGGGCTCACAGCAGACGCATTTCAGCCCTATTTAGCTTACATTCTAGTGGGAGAGAGAGAATAAATAGACAAACAAGTGCGATAAGATGCTGTGGAAGGGTAAGTGCATGAGGAACTACACAGCAGGATTGGGGACAGAGAATGTCAGTGGGAGGACGCAGCAGCTGAGTGGGGGTCCTATTTTTCAGAATAAGGTCAGGAGATGTCTCCTGCACAGATTGGAAAAGGTGAGAAGATGAGCCATAAGCCATTGAGTAACTTGACTAAAATCACCCTGAGAATGCATTTATATATTTAAACAGGGCAGCATTTAATACCTCTAGGGATTATGTAGGACACTTGTATTGCTTTATCTCTCTCAAATCTTCTCCATTGCATCAAGTATCCAATCTGTTTATAAATTTGTCTTAATTAATGCCCTCGTATCAGACATACCTCATAGCCAGCATCAGGCGCTCCTGTCCTCAACTCCATGTGGGCCCTGATCAACCCTGGCGCTTTGCCTCCTGTGCTGGGCTTTCCTGGTCACACAGAGGGCATTTACTGATACCCACAATGCTTAATCCATGGTCCCTCATATTAAAGCCATCTGCTGGGCTTAGCAGCAGCCAGCTCCATAAAGTGTCCTAGTTTCCCTGCTTCACTCCCCGGCCCTCCCGCCTCTGTCCTGGGACTACGACTGTAACAGAGTAAGAGCACCTGAGCCCTCTGCCTCAGGCTCTGCTTCCTGGAGAGCCCAGGCTCTTATATTATATTTCAAAATCCCAGAGGAGAAGGAGACCTGTCTTCATTTTTCATCTCTCCCACTGTCACAAATAGAGTTATTCTCCTGAGGGCTAACCAGAAGTTATTCCAATTTTGGGTCCAATTGTGAACTGATGGCTGTAAGACATACAGTAATGACTTTTTTTTTTTTTCAAAAAACCTAGATGCGAGCTAGTGTGTGGCTGGTTGTCAAGCAGAAAACTGGCTGATAACAAGGGAGGGAGCTGGGAGCTTGGAACAGGGGATCGATGAAATAAATCGGCTGAAAATGCAGAATGAAATAAAGGCACGTTGTCAATGAATCTGTGCTGAGTCCCCCAAACCTCCACTCACAGCCCAGTTGCAGTCAGTGTGCGTCTCTTCCTTCGAAGCACGCGTCAGTCTCGGGGGCTCCATCTCTGGAGCCTTTCCCGGGCCTGCCTCTCCTGGTCCTTCTCTGTAGAAACGGTCTCTCCTACCCCAGACACTCATTCTCGCTCCATGTTTGGAACATGCTTACTCTGAGGTTAGATATCCTGGGGCATAAGTTATACTGCGGCGTGTTTGGAAACTACGCAAGCATGAAATATACACAGTCACGAGACAGAAGAGGAGGCACGAAGAACCACCCCGACACCCAGCTTCTCCTGACGGGAACTAAATACAATGCATATCGGCCTCCAGAAATTCCGAGGAATGGAAAGGAAAATCGCCGGTAGCATCCACCGCACATCAGACACGAGTCACACTGACAGCCAGAAAAAAATGGAAATCCCCTTCCTAGAAAGAAAAGAACTATTTTATATCCCAAACTACAAAATTAAAACAACAACAACAACAACAACAACAACAAGTCTGCCAGTTGAGGCGTTTGATTGTAGAAGGGAGGCCACTGTGATAAGCATTTGACTCTCGTCAAAAAAAATTCCTGTTTCCCTTGAAATCTTTGCCCTATTTCCCCTACTATTAACTTGGCCATAGTCACTTTCCTCTAAGCTTTCAAAATTTCCTAGAGGCCTTGCGATTATTTTATATATCTAAACAATATATTTAAGACTTTTAAAAGCCCTGTTTTTTGTTTATATATAAATAAAAATTATATAAAAATATATAAATATATAAAATATATTATAAAATATATATTATATAAAATATAAAATATATATAAAATATATAATATACAAAATATATATTAGATGTAAAATATAATATATAAAATATGTATTAGATGTAAAATATAATATATAAAATATGTATTAGATGTAAAATATAATATATAAAATATGTATTAGATGTAAAATATATAATACGTAAAATATATATTAGATGTAAAATATATATTACGTAAAATATATATTAGATGTAAAATATATATTACGCAAAATGTATAATATGTAAATATATATTACATATAAAATGTATAATATGTAAATATATATTACATATAAAATGTATAATATGTAAATATATATTACATATAAAATGTATAATATGTAAATATATATTACATATGAAATGTACAATATGTAAATATATATTACATATGAAATGTACAATATGTAAATATATATTACATATGAAATGTACAATGTATAAAATATATATTACATATGAAATGTACAATGTATAAAATATATATTACATATGAAATGTACAATGTATAAAATATATATTACATATAAAATGTACAATGTATAAAATATATATTACATATAAAATGTACAATGTATAAAATATATATTACATATAAAATGTACAATGTATAAAATATATAATATATAAAATGTACAATGTATAAAATATATAATATATAAAATGTACAATATATATAAAATATATAATATATAAAATGTACTATATATAAAATATAATATATAAAATGTACAATATATATAAATATATAATATATAAAATATATAATATATATAAAATATATAATATATAAAATGTATAAGATACATGAAATGTATAATATATAAAATGTATAAGATACATGAAATGTATAATATATAAAATGTATAAGATATATGAAATGTATAATATATAAAATGTATAAGATATATGAAATGTATAATATATAAAATGTATAATATATAAAATATATATAATATATAAAATGTATAATATATAAAATATATAATATATATATAATGTAAAATATAAAATATATAATATATAATATATATTATATTATAAAATATATTATATATAAAATATATAATATATAAAATATGTATTATATATAAAATATATAATATATAAAATATGTATTATATATAAAATATATAATATATAAACTATGTATTATATATAAAATATAAAATATATTATATATAATATATAATATACAATATAATATATAACATATATAATATATATATTATATATAATATATAAAGTATATATAATATATTATATATTGTATATAAAGTATATATAATATATTGCATATAAAGTATATATAATATATTGTATATAAAGTATATATAATATATTGTATATAAAGTATAAAGTATATATAATATATTGTATATAAAGTATATATAATATATTGTATATAAAGTATATATGATATATTGTATATAAAGTATATATAATATATTGTATATAAAGTATATATAATATATTGTATATAAAGTATATATAATATATTGTATATAAAGTATATATAATATATTGTATATAAAGTATATATAATATATTGTATATAAAGTATATATAATATATTGTATATAAAGTATATATATTATATATAAAGTATATATAATATATTGTATATAACATATATAAAAATATACAATACATATATAATATAAAATATATGTGTGTGTGTATATATATATATATTTTTTTCTGAGACAGAGTCTCACTCTGTTGCCCAGGCTAGAGTGGAGTGGCTTGATCTCTGCTGACTGCAACCTCCTCCTCCCAGGTTCAAGTTATTCTCATGCCTCAGCCTTCCAGTAGCTGGGATTACATGTGCGAGCCATCACACCTGGCTAATTTTTGTATTTTTTGTAGAGACGGGGTTTCATCATGTTGGCCAGGCTGGTCACAACTCCTGACCCCACGTGATCTGCCTGCCTCGGCCTCCCAAAGTACTGGGATTACGGGCGTGAGCCACTGTGCCTGGCCTGTTTATGAATATATTCTCATCAGCACCTGTCAACTGCTGAAACTATGGAAAATGGGCTAGGAGCTCTGCTCAACAGTGCGGCTATGGCAATAAGAGGTATCATGGCAGTCCTCACAAATCTCCCTCTTGTTGAATGGGGATCTGATGAGAGACTAACATTTAGAAGAGGCTCTGTCCGTTTTGACACAGGAGGAACTTTTAGTATTTCACGTGGGACCCCAAGGCCACAATGGCATGGAAATGACTGTCAGCATTCACCTAACTGCTCTGAGGAAATGTGCCTGTGGTGACATAATTAGTAAAGTGAGACACAGGATCTTGACCTCGAACTCATGTCCTATGATCCTCCCCCCACTGGCATCCCACTCATAAGTACTGGGGCCATGCAGGATGTTACCAGATGTTCCATGGGTGCCGTTATGTAACCCATGACTTTGACCTTCACTCAACACTGTAGGACCTGAGACTTACATTCCCAGGTAGTGAAAGACTCTCAGAAGGCAGGAGTATCGGAGGATGTGCTGAAACCTACATATCTTCAGCCATTGCTTTTCCTGTTCATTAGCTACCAAATACAAATGGTTTAATATTTTTGGGCTGAAAGACACATATCTTATGTCATTGCTTTTCCTGTCTCATTAGTTACCAAACAAATATAAATGTTTTAACATTTTTGCTTTCTTTTAAGCCATATTGATTATTACACTGCTTCTTCTGGGTACTTAAACTATATTACCGAATATCTCCCATCATCCTTGATTTTGAGATTATTGTCTTTCCATTTTTTGGTTTTTGGATGCCAATAATTTTTTACTCATTGTTACTTTTCTGTGTTTTTGACACAGAGTCTTGCTATGTTGTCCAGACTGAAGTACAGTGGCACAATCACAGCTCACTGAAGCCTCGACCTTCTGGGCTTAAGCAATCCCTTCACCCCAGCCACCCAAGTAGTTGTGACTACAGGCGCATGCCGTCACACCCAGCTAATTTTTTAAATGTTTTGTAGAGACAAAGCCTCATTATGTTGCCTAGGCTGGTCTCAAACTCCTGAGCTCAAGTGATCCTTTCTCCTTGGCATTTCAAAGTGTTAGGATTACAGACGTGAGCCACCATGCCTGGCTTTATTTTCACTTTTCTTATTAAAAAGTGTGTAGTGTCATCCAAGATTAATATATCCCTACATTAAGATCCTATTATTTTCAACATGTATGTGATTTTGAAAATATTCTTTTATTTTCTACTATTATTTTTTCTATTCTCCTATCACAGTTGGATGTTTAGAAGCCAGTATCTGTAGAATATTTTAAGTTTTATAGACCAATTGATCTCCTCAAACACTGATAAAGATCCCTCCCTCCTTCTTAAAAAATACCCACTGGAAACCATTGAAATCTTTCGTATTCAATTCAAAATGTCAAGTCTATTAAAATTTAATTCTTATTGAAATATTTGATTTGCCATTTTTCAGAAGTATTCATACTTCTTGACTAGAACTGCTCATTTGCAATCTAGAGACCTATTCTGAGCATCAGGTCCTTTTGATAAAGGATATATTGACCATCACAATGGACGCAAATGATTCAATGCCTGAATCCTATATGTAGTCCCGACCTTCCCTCTTGCACAGAGACTCTTTCAAGCCACGTAGTTGCCTGAACCTTCATTTCTGATGCAGGTGTGCACAGTGGTAGTCATAGAGGAGGAAACTGTGAAGCAGCCCAAATCCCACTGGTGTCCCCCACTCCAGCCACGGCGGCCCCATTCCTCCTGTCTGGACCCTGCTAGGTGAGGACAGCCTCAGGCTCCTGTGAAGGGCTCATGTTCCCGACCGTACCAGAGCTCTCACCACTGCCCTCCATGGCCCCTCCAGGGAAACACCTCTCCAAATTTTGCCATTTCATGGCCTACATCATGACTATTTTAAGCAAGACTAAAGGCTGATAATGCAAATATGGAAACAAATTTGCATTTTTTTTTTTTTTTTGAGACAGAGCCTCGTTGTGTCACCCAGGCTGGAGTGCAGTGGTGCGATCTCAGCTCACTGCAAGCTCAGCTTCCTGGGTTCACGCTGTTCTCCTGCCTCGGCCTCTGGAGTAACTGAGACTACAGGTGCCCACCACCAAGCCTGGCTAATTTTTTTTTTCTTTTGTATTTTTAGTAGACACAGGGTTTCACCGTGTTAGCCAGGATGGTCTTGATCTACTGACCTCATGATCTGCCCGCCTCAGCCTCCCAAAGTGCTGGGATTACAGGCGGGAGCCACCACGCCCGGCCCATATTTGCATTTTAATAAGAGCTTTAGTTAAGAGTGACCGAAGAGAGAATGTGAAGCCCCCTGGCAGTTGCTAGGATGGCATGTGGGATGGACAGGCCTTGTAACGTCCCCTAAATTCCCCCGTGTAGACAGTGACACACTCCCATATATGCAGTATGGCGCTCAATGAGGGAGCGGGTAGGCTCATTTTATGCAAAAGGGATGTGATAACAGCTAAGCCATCCCATGGCCGACACTTCAAGGTGTTCTCTTGAAGGGTGGGTCAGCCTCTTCCTCTCTGCTGGCCAGTTTCTTGTGTCAAAGAGCCATGGATTCTCTACACAGTCGGCTGGAGGGAGCTATGAAGCTAGTGGCTCGGAATGGGGAAAGAGTAAATGCTCCAAATCAAAATGAAACGTATTTGCTGATTACAACCGATGAGTTGCTCCAGTCGGGCTCGATGTCAAAAGTAGAAAGAAATAAATTTTTAAAATGTAATCTTCTATTGAAGTATAATGTATATACAGAAACGTTTGTAAACCATGTTTCCTGTTAATAAAATTTCAAAATGGAAACTCACTCATATAACCAGGAACTGAATCAAGAAATAAAATGCTTTAAGCGCCCCAGAAACATTTCTTAGTGGCCCCTCCCAATCACCATCCCCTTTCATCCCAGAGCCGACCACTGTCCTGATTTTTCAACACTAAGGATTTATTTTTTCTTCCTTTTGAAATCGCACAGTACGAATTATTTTGTGTTTGATTTTTCTCATGCAACACTGAGTGAGATTTACTTTATAGTAGGATCAGCTACTAATTTGCAGGGGCCATTACAAAATGAAAATGCAAGGCCATTGCTGAAAAATCAAGAATTCCAAGATAGTGACAGCAGCACATTAAACCAAGCCCAGGGTCCTTTTAGTGCAGGGCCCTCTGCAACTCACAGGTGGCAGACCCCAAAGCCAGCCTTGTAGAGAATCCCAAAGCACGACTATACTATATTTGTCCATCTTACTACTGATGAACATATTTGTGAGATTTCCATTCTTTGGTGCTCCTACAAACATTCTTGCGCCTCTTTGGTGAAGATATGGATGCATTTCTAATAGGTATATAGTTGTGAATGGAATTGAAAGGTCCTAGGCAGACAGATGTTCGGCTTTGGTAGATGCAAGCACAAATCTGTTGTATCAATTTACACTTCTACAATCAGTCTTTGAGAGTTCCAGTGGCTCCTCATCCTTACCACCATTTCATGTCTTATCTTTTTCAGCCTAGGCAGGAATTTAAAGTGCCGATTCCTACACTCTGCTCCAAACCTTCCTAACTCCATATCATTAGCATTTCTCTCCAGATTCTATATTTTCACAGCTCCCCAAGCGATTCTCCGTTAAGTTAGGAAGCACTGCTAATTAACTGAGCTACGAAGCTATGAGAACATCACATGCAATGTTCTCATTGCACCAGAGTCAAATATGGGTTGAAGGACTAAGAATATTGAGCTCACACTTTCACCCTCTAGGTAAATCAGCAAGTGATTACCAAGTATATGGGAAGTGGCCAGGACAGGGACAATCTGTATGGTCATTATGACATTTCTGGTTTTTTTTTTTTTTTTGAGATGGAGTCTTGCTCTGTTGCCCAAGCTGGATGGAGTACAGTGGTGCAATCTTGGCTCACTGCAACCTCCACCTTCCAGGTTCAAGCAATTCTCCTGCCTCAGTCTCCCGAGTAGCTGGGACTATAGGCGTGAGCCACCACACCAGCTAATTTTTTGTATTTTGAGTAGAGACGAGGTTTCACCGTGTTAACCAGGATGGTCTCGATCTCCTGAACTCATGATCTGCCCACCTCAGACTCCCAAAGTGCTGGGATTACATGTGTGAGCCACCATGCCCAGCCCATTATGATATTTCTATGAAATTGAAGGGAGTAGTGTCAAAGGGTTTATAAAAGAGCATTATGGACTTTTTTAATGTTACAAACTTGACACTCTGAAAACACACTGAAACTTATCGTTATAGAGTCTTTTTCATTTTCAACCTCCTAATTTTTATTTTAGATAATCAAAGTAAAATCACACCATTTTACATAATTACAGTGTATTTTAAAGCTTTTCTTTTTTGTTTCAGATCTGTAGGACATCCACTTAGCAACAGCATGCCATTTTCTTCTATTTTCTACACTTTAGGCATATGCACATTAGAAGTAGATGAAAATGCACAGAATAAAGGAAATTCTGTCAAAATATATGGTTCCTCAGCAAAGAAGCTTGGAGTCTGATACTATGTGAAATATAAACAGTAACTTGGGGATTCAGATGTATCATATTTATGCTCTTTTCATGTTTAATTTTAGAAAAACACATTCATGGCAATGGTATATGTAGATACTGCTATTTCTAAAATATCTTATTAAAATGATAATAGACAATGAATTTCAATATTTTATATTTTCAGAGCAAAAATCATTCACAAAACAAAAATTCCTTATGCCACATGGCATCTGTGTATGGTGCATGTGTTCCATGTTCGATAACATGTGCTGAGATATATAATAAAAATTTCTATTTCTGGCCATCCTTACATAATTATATTTTGAACATGCATATTTAGAGCATAAATGTAAAGCTCTATGGCACTGAGAGATATGATCATATTTATCTTCATTTTAGGAAATGTAAGTATATGGGAAATTTATATAACCTCAGCTATCTACATCTCTGCATCGTTATTTTTTCCCCCACAGTATTAGGGTATTCTTCTCCGCAAGTGGGATATGAGGGCATTACCTTATACACGTCCCCGGAAAGACAGTGCGGTCACAGCCACCCTGACTGGGGAGGAGCACCGGCCCACGAGGTGGGGTGGGAGGTTTGGCTGCTCCTGGCTTGGTCTCCACTGGCCATGGGAAGCCAGCTTTTCCTACAAGGAGGCCCACTTATATTCCTCAAGCCCAGTGCATCATGAGAAGAACGCACTTCCTGGGCACTACCTCCCCTTCCCCTGCTTTTCATTTCCATTGAAGAGTCGGTGGTGACACGGGAAAAGGCAAGAAACTTAATCTGGGCTTCCAAGACAGCCGGAAAGAGCAGCGGCCCTTGTTCTGAAAAAGCACCCAAGAACCCCTTCAGATTCCGCCAGCACGTTCACGATTATAAGGATGTGGGAGATTGTTTCCCCAACACCTGATTAGTTAACTCAAACAGTACCTCCAGAAAACTAGTTATGTGGGGTTTGTTTTTTTTCAGTTTCTAAGCTTTCATAGTTAAAGACATATTTTCATGTAAAAATGAAACCTTTAAACTGCACTTGTAGGACCTGCAAAGGGTAGAAAGGAGGGCCTCACCAATGCCTCTGCACATCTTCAGCCCTCTACCCCACACTCAGGGTTCCCACAGAATTCGAAGACCTTGAAACAAGTTTCCCTGGAAAACAGATGTTGGCGGGACACATGTCATCCTAAAGCCCCCTGTGTGGAGACGCATCAGCAGCCAGGGAACTGCTGAAAACAGATGTGGAAGTTGGAATCCAATCCGGGTTTGCCAGGGGAGTAGGAAGTTCCGCCCTGCCACCCTTTTTCTTTGCGGGAGAGGTGGTACACAGAGTGGGAATTATGTGTAAACTACAAGCATCGGAAAAATGAGAGGCTAATGCAAGAATATGGACCTGTCCGGTCAGTGCAGTGTGTTTCCTGAGTGGGGCTGAGTGGTTTAGGGCTGCGACCACCACAGTCCTCCTCACACACGACCAGATTCCATGAATCCCACTACAAATATGCATTCCCTCCTGCATTCGGTAAGGGGCCAGGACAAATGGGAAGAGCGTTGCAAATGTGTACAGTCCCCAAGGGTCTGATGGTCAGCAACTCAGAGCAATGGAAATGATACTTAATCGTCTCTAAGAAAACTGGAATTCAACAATAAGGTTACATTTCACAGACTATACACCTACAGCAACTCATTAGAGCCTCCTGACACTGGGGTGGGTGGAAAGGACTACGCATGATTACCCTGCTTTACAAAAACATTGGACTCAGAAAGGGCAACTGAAAACGGACAACACAGAAGTCGTGGCTCCTTTGCTCCCGATGGCAAACCCACTAGTGTCCACAGGTTCTGGAGCATCTTCTAGGCCTTTCTCTTTTCTGATGCTGATAGGGAATGCAGTGGCCAGCTAGGACAGGCACCATGGCAGAGTGGGAAACTGAAACTGCCACCACTGCCCATCCCCCAACCTGAGTTTTAAAATTTAAAACTGTTGGTGGGCAAATGATGAACCACCCGGACAGCTAGCAGATTATTTAGAATAGCTATATAGAGCTTGGTAATCACCTCAATTCTAGAATAGAAACAGCAAATATAAAATTAAACACAATATAAAATCAAAACAAAACATGTCCATTCCTGTGCTTTGGAACTTCAGCTCAACAGCTCACCTTGAATTATGTAAATAACAGCATCACCTGTTATTCCTGACTTCCTTTTTGTTTGTACTTTTTATTCTATTTTATTATGTTGTCATTTTCCCAGATGTGAAAGGGCATCATTTCTGATGTCAAAGCAGTAAACACTTTGATCACAGCAATGGCATGGGGGCGGGGCGGCGGTGTGCGGTGCAAGAATCAGGCAGGTGGTGCGGCCCTCCAGGGAGGGGAGGCTGCGGCAGGCAGTGAGCCCCCTCCCCAGCCCAGGCGGCAGCTTCTCTCCGGGCCTTCCTGCAGGAAAGCAGCACTTCCACAATGAGCTCATCCTCTGACCATTCTAGTCAGCTTCTCATCAATTATCCCAGTTTTAGGGGCTCTGAGTTTGGGAGTTAAACTGCATAAAGATCAAACTCAGGCTTCTCAAGTTTCACTTACTGTGGGATAGAGTACAGTCACTGGAGTCAAACATGTTTTAACTGTTTCCTCTCATTTCCATATCAAAGCAAAATGATGTGAAGATGGATGAAGAAGGTTGAATTAAGATATAACTCCACGGCTGGGCGCAGTGGCTCACACTTGTAATCCCAGCACTTTGGGAGGCCGAGGTGGGTGGATCACTTGAGGTCAGGAGTTCGAGACCAGCCTGGCCAACATGGTAAAACCCCATCTCTACTAAAAAATACAAAAATTAGCTGGGTGTGGTGGCGGGTGCTTGTAATCCTAGCTACTCAGGAGGCTGAGGCATGATAATCGCTTGAATCTGGGAGGTGGAGGTTGCAGTGAGCCAAGATCATGCCACAGCACTCCAGCCTGGGTGACAAAGTGAGACTCTGACTCAAAAAAAAAAAACAAAAAAACAAAAACAAACAAACAAACAAAAACCTCCAGGTAGGTATTTTTTCTTTAAAACTTACCTTTACATATAGATAACGATAAAGAAAGACAGAAATAGAGGTAAGAGAGATAATAACATTTTTGTTAGAGAATAGAATTGAATAAAATAAATTTCCTAAACTTTGGTTTAATCATGTTTTAGAAAGGAAACATCTGAGGCCAGGCATGGTGGCTCACGCCTGTCATCCTAGCACTTTGGGAGGCCAAGGTGGGCACATCACTTGAGGTCAGGAGTTTGAGACTAGCCTGGCCAACATGGTGATACCCCATCTCTACTAAAAATACAAAAAGTAGCCAGGCAAGGTGGTGTCTGTAATCCCAGCTACTCAGGAGGCAGAGGCTTGAGCCCAGGAGGCTGAGGTTGCAGCGAGCTGAGATAGCGCCACTGCACTCCAGCCTGGGTGACAGAGCAAGACTCTGACAAAGGGAAGGGAAGGGAAAGGAAGCGGGGGAGGGGAGGGGAGGGGAGAAACATCTGAAACACAACGCTGCAGACCCGTTACCTATATCTACCTGTGAGTAGTAACTAGAAAACATAGACACAGCATGCAGCAAATCATAAAATGATTTTTTATTTATTTTTATTTTTATTTTTTTATGGAGACAGAGTCTCACTCTGTCACCCAGGCCAGAGCGCAGTGGTGAGAGCTCAGCTCGCTGCTGAAACCTCCACCCCCTGGATTCAAGCAATTTTCCTGCCTCAGCCTCCCAAGTAGCTGGGATTACAGCCGCGCGCCACCACGCCCAGCCAATTTTTGTATTTTTGGTAGAGACGGGGTTTCACTATGTTGGCCAGGCTGGTCTCAAACTCCTGACCTCAAGTGATCCGCCCATCTTGGCCTCCCAAGGTGCTGGGATTACAGGCATGAGCCACTGCGCCCAGCCTAAAATGATTTTCTTTTTGTTACTCTTGAAAATGTATGTGATTTTCTTTTTGTTACTCTTGAAAATGAAGTGGGGTGGGTGGTAAAATATAACATTAAACATTACATGAAACTAACTGGCAATTAGAACTAACTTACTTGGTTGGTTATTTCTGGTTGTACAGCCTTCTAGGGTTTATTTACCACGTGGACACGGTGCCCCTATATATCACTAATGTATTTTAGAGTTTCATGAAAACACACTGATGAAAGAAACAGCTCATGTTTTTATGTGCATTAGTATGTTTCTAATGCAGTAAATTTTTGTGAAGATGTGTCGTGTCAACTAATTCAACCATTTAAGTAGGTCTATCAGTTTATATAGAATGAAAATGAAGTTTCAAGGCCTGTGACAATACACAGCAGACCACTGCTATGAGCTGAATTTCATTTTGCAGCTTAGTTTCATTTTAAGATTCTACTATGACATATTTAGCTAGAGAAAGATATTAAATCCAACTCTTATGTATTTAATATAATTCAACTCAAGTGCTTCAGACCTTCACCTCACTTTATGTAACCTTAAAATGATGGATATGCAACTTTTGATGTAGGGCTCTATTTTAACTGTGAGATTACAATACGAATGGTGATTCTTTTATCAAGTCATTTATTTTTAAATTGTGCTTCCTGTCATTTCTAATTTTGTTGAAATAGCAAATCCACTTAGCAGAGAGTACTCATAATTTAGCTCATAATTTGATTCAATGAAATTAGTTCTTGTACCTCTTCTGAATCTGTAGTAGTCAATGAGTCTAGACGGGTTATCCATGTGTAGATCTATATATGAAATGTACATTTATTGTCTACACAAAGGGTCAGGAAACATTTTATATGAGAATCAAATAATGAATATATTTAAATTTTGCAGGTCATGAGGTCTCCGTCACAACCACCCAACTCTACCATTGCAGCAAAGAATAGCACTAGACACACAAATGAATGGGCTGTGTTCCAATAAAACTTTATTTACAAAAAAAAAAAAAGCTATCTGTAGTTTATAGACCCCTGGTCTAAACTTTTGCTATTCATGAATGTAGGTCTAGACCTACTGCATCTTCATTAACTAGAAGCTTATTATAAATGCATTTAACCATGAGAAAGCTGATTTGAAAGAAAGAAGAAAAAAAAAAAAAAAGAAATGCATATTCTCAGGCTCCACCCCGGACCTACTGAATGTGAACCTGCTTCTTCAAGATGCCCAAGGCATTCAATCTGCTTCTTCACTGCCCAGGGCATCTGAGTGAACATCAACGTATGGGAAGTGCTAGTTTAAACCACAGTGACTGGCTTCTATCTGGGTTCACAGAGCAGATAAAGGAGGTTTCATTTGTCATTTTAGCTGTCTATTCAACAATAAGAATGTCTGGGCCGGGTGCGGTGGCTCAGCCTGTAATCCCAGCACTTTGGGAGGCCGAGGCGGGCAGATCACGAGGTCAGGAGATAGAGACCATCCTGGCTAACACAGTGAAACCCCGTCTCTACTAAAAATACAAAAAAATTAGCCAGGCATGGTGGCGGGCCCCTGTAGTCCCAGCTGCTCGGGAGGCTGAGGCAAGAGAATGGCGTGAACCTAGGAGGCAGAGCTTGCAGTGAGCTGAGATCGCGCCACTGCACTCCAGCCTGGGCGACAGAGCGAGACTCTGTCTCAAAAAAAAAAAAAAAGAATGTCTGAGCCCTCCTGTAGAACAACATTCTCTGAATTAAGTCATTGGGATATCATAAGAAAAAATGAGGATAACTGTTCATATAATTTTTTTAAATTTTGAAAACATAAACTGAAGTTAAGAATTACTGATATTCACTGTGCAGGTGGACACTGGCTCCATCATTCAGACTCTATGTCCCAAGTTTGAGGAGGGGAGAAAGGAGTTTTCATCACACAAGGAGGTGGCAATGGTACCTCCACCAATGCTAACCTGTTTCCTTTCCAAATGTGGGGATATAAAATAATGGTTTGCATTTGCAAAACTGAGTGAAATGCTCTAGGTTTAACAAAATGAATCTTCTCCAAACAAGTGCTTTAAAGTATTTCCTGCAAAGAAGCTGCGAAAATAAAATGATACTAATAATATAAGCACAACTGAACAGCAAGAAAATAAGACAGCTATACTCTAATTCATGTATATTCTATTCACATATCACATTATGTAAAAAATAAGAATTAAATTTTTAACTTAAAATGATAAATGATGTGATACACAAATAGAACATGCATGAATTTGACGAAATATAGATTTACTGATAAATCTCAATCTGATAGAATTCTCTGAGATTTTTCATTAATAATTTCTTGAAACCATAATCAAAATCTAAGCATTGAAAACATGAAAACAAACTTCTCCAAAGTTTGTGATGTTGGCCTTGGTGCTTTAAAATCATCAAGAATATTTAATAGGCTGGGTGCGGTGGCTCACGCCTGTAATCCCAGCACTATAGGAGGCCGAGGCGGGCGGATCATCTGAGGTCAGGAGTTTGAGACCAGCCTGACCAACACAGAGAAACCCCGTCTCTACTAACAATACAAAATTAGCCAGGCATGGTGGCGCATGCCTGTAATCCCAGCTACTCAGGAAGGCTGAGGCAGGAGAATCGCTTGAACCCAGGAGGTGGAGGTTGCGGTGAGCCGAGATCGCGCCACTGCACTCTAGCCTGGGCAACAAGAGCGAAACTCGTTCTCAAAAATAAAATAAAATAAAATAAAAAGAATATTTAATAATAAAAATCTAGAAGTCTCTTTTGAGTTTTTCTTGTTTCATTTATTTAGTTTCTTAATCGTGAAAGAAGAAAAGCTATATACTTTAGGGAAATTTTCTCCGTATTGCAACAAAATGATTGAAATCATACAAAGAAAATACTGTGGCAATAAATTGGGATATGTTTGCTTGTCAAAAACTTCTGAAGAAAGATGTGTAGAAATTATTACTGATGAAGCAAAGAAGCAAATGTTAGAACAAATACATTCCAGGTTTGACACACATGTGTCAGCTGATGGTATTTTATATATTCTCTCCCAATAATGAAGTACCTGAAAAACTTATTTTTCATAAAGCATTAAGTTGTACTGTAAGAGATGTGGTCTCAACATAGTTTCTTGCATTAAAAACTATTATTTGATGGTTGTGTTGGATTACTGTAGCACTGATGGAGTAACTATCTTGATTTGAGAAAAAGACTCAAGCTGAATGGTTACAGAGGTAGTACTGGAAGAGTATTCACTCATTGTATGCCTTACAAAAAAGATGCCGAGCAAATAAATTAAAGCCAGAAGTAAAAAGTGCTACAAGTGTTACTGATGTAGTTAATTTGATAAAAACAAACCTTCAACAATGCAGTAGACTTTCCTCTGCTAGTTGGAATAAATAGGGAGGGACTATAAAACCTATTTGTACCACAGAATTTCACTGCTTAATTCACAGTATAAACCTTGAAAGTATTGTGAAAGAGTTACTCATTTTTCCTTTCAGCAAGTTAGTGAAACTTTTCAAAGTCGTCATGTATGATCGTATAAGAGATGCATTCAACAATGTTAGGGGTCACCACTTATATTATTCCTAATGTATTAATTCAAATATCTTTACTCTGAAAACATTTTCCAGCAGATAGCAATGTGTCTTGAAAGAAGTTTTTAAAAATTTGCATAAAAGTGCTACTTGGACTTGTGTAGAGCTTTGATATCAAATGACTGCCAGTAGAAATGCAATCTAGCAGATATTTTAGAAAAGTAACAAAAACAGTTATTTTGTCCCATTAAGGTCGATGCGATTTTTACCAGATATAGAAATATCTTTTTTATAAAAGGAAGTTGAACTCTGGAGCAAACACTTTGAAGACAGAAGTTTAGAATATCTCCACTGTTTTATGAATTTGTTTTAAAAAATAATTGTGTCAGTTATGAAAATGCATATCCCCACCCTTTAAAGAGTTTGGAAATAGAAGTGCATATTCTGTTTAAAAATCTTTCAAATAAAATGTCTTAGTTTTGAACATATGGTTTAAAAATGCAATAATGGCCCACCTTCTAAAATTGCTTGACATCAATGGAGAAATTTATTAAATTTCAAGAAAAATCTGACCATTTGCCTAATTATCAGATGTGATTTGAACATTAATATCATGTTCCAGTAGGCAGTAGACAATGTGTCCTTCCATTTTGGGGTATTATTTTTGCTCATTAACTCCCTCCAATATCAGCATATGACAGCTGAATGTCAGCGCTTACCTTCTACCCATTCATGTTAACAGCTTCTGCAGCCCTCCTAGCTAGCATCGAGGTCATTTTCTTACTTTCCAACACTTCTGTTGTAATGCAGTACAACCTCAATGTTCTCACAACACATTCATTCATCCAAACTGGCCTCAATCTTTTTCTCCTCACACCATACGGTCTTGCCATCCTCTCAACTTTGCCCACCTCTCCTGGGGTTGCACCATGTACCAGTAGTTTTCAATCTCTGGGAGTTGCTCTTGCATCCAAAACCAACTGAATTAGCCTTTCTAGGAGTGGGGCATGGGGAACTATATTTACATTTTTTCCAGTTGATTTTCACACATTGTGACAGTTGAGAACCACTGGTGTAGGCCTGTCATTATCAATAACTGCCCATAATCTTCATAATCCTCCAGCATCCTTTGATCATCACTTCGTACCCTCAGCTCAATCCCTTTAGTAACCCCACTTGAATAATTTTTCAACTCTACTAGAACCTTCAATCCATTAACCCTGCTAACTTTTCATTATTCATTACTCCCTCCTGTCCTTAGCTCCCTCCTTGCCCAGCTTAGACTTCATGCTTCCTCAATCCCATTGCTGGATTTCTTTTTTGTAGTACTTACTGACAAAGTCTCTCCCAAACATGGGAAAATAAAGTTCATTACCCTATTCTGTGCCTGCCTCAAGAAGCTGACTTTGGGCAGATAAAAATTTACATCCTTACTAATTTAAATGTAATTTAAACATAAGAACCTAAACTTCAAGTTTATTTCCATAAAAATTGTACTTGGATATATGATCGGCAAGAAAATAAAATTAACAGAAATAAGAGAACCATGGAAATAAAAAAGATATATTCCAAGGTAAAAAGAAGAAGAACCCAACAAAGTAACCACGAAGTCAGAGACGCAGAGATGTGGGGTATCTGAGGGTCACCGAAGAAAAGTTTTAAGAGTGAAGAATGGACAAAACAACTCAATTTTGAAAACAGAGAGAAATGGAGACCGATGATCACACAAACACTGTATATGAATGTACACAGCAGCTCCAATCGCAATTGCCAAAAACGAGAGCCCAGATGTCCCTTATTGAGTAAATGCTCAAATACACTGTGGTGCCAGCCACACAACAGTCACCACTGAGCAACAGAAAGGGATGAACAACGGGTGCACGGCAAGGTGGATGCATCTCAAAGGCATTGCCCTGAATAAAGGGAGTGCCTTAAAGGTTACCTACTGCATGGTTCCATTCATCCAGCATTCTCAGACAGACAGACTGGAGGGATGGAGGCCAGGTCAGGTGGTGCTGGGAGATGACGACACAGCCACAGCTGCAGGGATTTGCAGTGAGGGAAGAGTTTTGAATCCTGGTTATGCCGGTAGCCACAGTAATTTCTACAGGTGTTAACATTCAAGTGTACATCAAAAGGAAAGAAGTCAACACAACTGTAAGACAATTTAAAAGTTTTAAAAAATAGTGTTGGTTGAGAGAATGCATTCAATAAATGTAAACTTCCCTCTTGAGAGTTTTGTTAAAGAAACTGCAGAACTCTTCAGAGAATATAGGGCTAATGAAAATGACCGCTTCCAATTATCTATAATTTTTTTAATGTTTTCAAAGCACTTATTATTATTTATTGCTAAGAAGCTTAAAATAAAATGTAGTAAGAATAGAAACCAAAAGAAGCCCCATACATTTAGTAATCAGTATATATTTGAAAGTACACGCATTCGAGGAGCAGCTGGGGTCTGAGGCCTCTCACTTAGACTCATGGGGTCAGAACAGGTCTCGTATCAGCTCTCCAGCTCCCAACTTCTATTATTCTGCCGTCTCCCTTGTGTGACTAAAGCAATGAGATGATTTATTCATTCAAATCCTATGAAAATCAGTTCTTATTTTACAGTATTCTGAGAATGTTCTCTTACTTCCTAGCTTTTTAAAAGGCTTTCTTCCTGAGATGCTATTTTTCAAAATCAGATTTATTTCTGAAAGAGTCCCTGTTCTCTTTGCCAACCTCCTTGTAGCTGGCAAACTTCCCTTTTTTCCTTCAGGATGAAAGAGGCCTTAATCCATCTTACACAATATTCTGTGTACGGCAGCCCTGGTCTTGGCATCGCATCACACTCAGTAAATGACATAGAGCTTCCCAAGATTTCAGACTCTGGGGTTCCACAACGGAGATGAGAGCAAAAGGATGTGGTCATGTAATCTATGCTATGCGTTCAGAAAAGCTCACTGAGTTTGGGACTCATGGGCTGAAGACGAAGAGGAGCCATGTGGCTGTATTTAAGCCTTGGGGGATGCCGGAGAAAAGGTGGATGCTGTCTCAGATTTAATGTGGTCCTAACAGAGTTGGGAAGACAGATGTCTCTCTGTGCCATGAACATAACACTCTGTCAGGGATTTACCCTGGGAAAAGTCTGTCTTTCTCTATTCAAGGCACTGTTGATTCATTTGGGGAACAGAATTCTACATTCCAGTCAATGAATCTACAAGACAATTGGGAAAGGATCACATTAGTTTTTAAATAGAATTTATTTTCCATAGTGTTATTTCACAGCAAACTCTGTTCCATTTCCCGCGCTCTGCCTCCGGGGTCTTAGAACAATCACTTCTTCAGAGGAGGACCTTGCCAACCAGTATACTAGATGCCAGGCGGAACTTGGCTTTATAGCAGAAAATGAAGTGGGCTACTGTGATCTATCGTCAGAATTTCTCAATCCGTTCTCATATACCCCGAGGGAGATTTCACTCTTGCTACAAAGCGGGAAATAACAACAATAACAATCACCGCTGTAATAGAACACATTATGAGGGGGCATTCTTTTAAAAGCCTTTAAAATGCTACCAGGAGAGTTTTATGGCTGCTCCAAGTCAGAACTTGGCCATGTTTAAAAGCACGGGGAGAGGGTGTTCCGGAGGCGACCCCAGGGGGGCCACAGCGCGCCCCCTTCCCCTGGGGGCTCTGCTAGTTTTTTGGCTGATAGGATCACAGCCAAGTTCATGGGCGCCCCGAGGAAACACTAGGCACAGCTTGTGCTGTTCAAAACAATCTTACCATAAAAGTGACTTTTCTTTTTAATCTAAAAAGCACTTTTTGTAATGAGAGGTTGAAGCCGAGATGCCAGTGAGTTCTGCTAGTTTCTGTTTACTTCCTTCAATTTCGTATTGTTCGGTGTGTGACTGAAAATTGGGTATCAAAGGTAAGTATTAGGGTCTTCTCCTGGGTCCCTAAACATGAGGCTTCGAGGTCTTACAGGCTTGAATAATTCTTCAGAAACTACAGCAAGTTTGTTTTTAGAGTGTCTTCCAAGTACCAGCCCTTTGTCTAACATCTCTACGCCCTAAACATTCCTCCCAACCTTCGAAGGACTCCAAATTGTGGCCAGACTACAGGGGATTTGTGAAGTGCATGCATATCTACAGGGGGTAAGACAAATACATCTTCATTCTGACATCATCTAGGTTTTTCAGAGGTAAAAGATGTAGAGTGTCTGAGCCACCTATGGAGAAAGCAGTTAGATCTAATTATAGCTCTTGGGATAGAGGAGTTGCTGTCTCAAGAAAAGCAAATATGTAGGTTAAGAGCCCTGTTTGACCTTCAGAGATCATGCTGTTGCACGCCTGTTAGAGTGATGCCCTTGTTTAGTCCTTACCTAGACATCTCACAAATATTCCTGTGAAGTTTTCTTGGAAGTGGATGGTTTACGAATTCCCAATACATTTCCTTTGCATCCTGATGGACTCTCTGGGTGACCTCTAACTATAACCTTTCAAGAAGCAAATTTTTTGAAGTTTGCAATCAGGCAAACAATCCTCACTCTTCTTATAAATTCTCATCTTCCCTAAGTGCTTATATTTGAATATTCTTAAAATAATGGGCTGGGTACAGGGGCTCATGCCTACAATCCCAGTGCTTTGGGAGGTTGAGGTGGGAGGATCTCTTGAACCCCAGAAGTTAGAGGTCAGTCTAGGCAACGTGGTAAAACCCTGCCTCTACAAAAAATCTTTGGACCAGCCACAGCGGTTCACACCTGGTATCCCAGCACTTAGAGAGACCAAAGCAAGAGGATCGCTTGAGGCCAGGTGTTTGAAATCAGCCTGGGCAACATAGCTAGACTCCACCTCAACCAAAAAAAAAAAAGATTAGTTGGGCATGGTGGTGTGTTTACTTCCTCCAATTCCCTTTGTTCGGTGTATGACTGAAAATTGGGTATCACAGGTAAGAACTAGGGGCATTTTGCTGGGTCCCTAAACATGAGGCTTCGAGGTCTTACAGGCTTGAATAATTCTTCAGAAACTACAGCAAGTTTGTTTTCAGAAACCAAAGAGGCTGAGGCGGGAGGATCTCCCGGGCTCATGAGTTAGAGGATGCAGTGAGCTATGACTGTGCCACTGCACTCCAGCCTTGGTGACAGAGCAATATCCTATCTCTAAACAATAAAAAAAATAAAAATTTTAAGTTAAAAATTAATGGTCGTTTTGTGAAATTGGTCAGAGTTTAAGGTTTTAGAGAATGTACCTGGTGGCAGAAACCAATATTTAGTTGTTTTATGAGACGGAGTCTCACTCTATCACCCAGGCTGGAGTGCAGTGGCGCAATCTTGCCTCACTGCAACCTCTGCCGCCCAGGTTCAACCAATTCTCCTGCCTCAGCCTCCCGAGTAGCTGGGATAACAAGCACCTGCCACCACGCCCGGCTAATTTTTGTATTTTTAGTAGAGATGGGGTTTCACCATCTTGGCCAGGCTGATCTTGAACTCCTGACCTCGTGATCCACCTGCCTCAGTCTCCCAAAGTGCTGGGATTACAGGCGTGAGCCACCGCACCCAGCCCATCAATATTTTGTTTTAAAGGTGCTTAAAAAAGACATATTTATACATTCCCCTTTTATAGTTAAATCAAAAGCGGCTTTTGGTATGCTCTTTCAAGGCAAAGGTATAGATAATCCCAGCCATCAGGATTTTACTGAGTGATTGAAAGTATAGGGGTACCATAGAATACTAACATATCAGTAATTAGCTTAGCCAGTTAAAGCACAGAATTGAGGAGGGCTGGTTATCTGTTCACACGCCATGAAGTTGAGTTAGCTTTGTTCTCATCAGGAAACAAAGTATCCTATAGATGCCTAATGTTAGAAACAACAATAATATAGTTTAAATAGACACTGGGCTCAAACCTTAAACACTGTCTGTGCCTTCACTATGTTATCACTATGTTACTGTTGCAGGAACAGAGACAGACTAGAGGAGTGACCTTGGGCAAGTTCTTCATCTTTTCTGAGCCTCAGTTTCTACATGTAAAATATGGACCAGTCAGTAGTATCCACCTCAGAAAGTGTCTCTGAAAACTAAATAATAGTTTCTTTACATACACTGCTTGGTGCCTGGCAAATAATAACTCAACAAATATAAGATGATAACAATGATCCCATCCAGTCCCAGCCACAAAGTGAGCAAGAAATAATGATTCAGAGTTTTAAAGGAGCAGTGTCTTTCTTATTCTGTTACTCTGTGGATTCTGAGACTTGCTCAAGATGCTTCATGCCTTTCTCCTTAAACCTATCTGTGTTCTCCTCGACAGATCTGGGTAAGTCATCTCTGTACTGCCAAACATTTTAGCACACGATTTGTCACAAAGAACACAAAATTATTTTTGAATGAACAAACATATGAAGTAAAAAGCCACATTCATTATCGATCCTATTCCTATCCCCAGATAAGTTCTATGTGCTATAAATAAATAGTGAGTTCTGTTTGCATTAAATGGTGTGACCTTCTCCTGTGTCCTCAGATGGAAAGTTCTCACCGTTGGAGACTTTTTTGACACTACTCTCTCTTCATTAGCTCCACTACCCACCTGCCAACCCCTTCGACCTACCAACCCCACCATGAACTACTGACAATCTTTCTGTGGCCACTGCCTTCAATGACTTTCCCATGAGTTCCCTTGCTTTTCTACCGTGGTCACTGACTTCATGCGAGTCTCATTATTTCCTTCCTAGACCACTATGGTATTCTTATAACATCTCTCTTCACCCCAGTTCAGACTATAAATGACTGACATATTAACCTTCCTCAATCATAGCTGTAAAAATATTCCTACTTTTTCCAAACTTTTCAGCAGTTTTCCATTCCCTTCTAAACTACAACCAAACTCATCAGGATGGGATTCCAATCAGTCCTCACCACAGCACCTGCCTTTCCAAGCCTCATTTCCCATTTAGTGCTTTGCTTGGACCTTAATGTATCTTAAATACTTTCTGTTTTCAAATTGTGCGTTACTCATGCATTTCTCCATGTCTGGAATATGCTCCTTGCGATATACTTATCTTTGAAATTCTTCCCGTGTTTGTGTCCTGAGTGAAATTAGCCTTTCTCTATGGGAACGTTTTCACATGCCCTTCCAGGAGGTCACAGATCCTAGTGATCTCTTTTGTATGCGCTTCTAGACACATTGTTGATATCTGGCTTGCCATATTGGCAGAATTATTACTTACAAGCATTAAAATGATATGCATGTTGGACAAATGTGGTCCATCCTTTATAACTGTATTTATTTAATGAGGATATGATTTGATCCTGTTCTAAAGTCTAATTATGTGCTTATTCCACCAATGCTTAAGATGGAAAATTTGAAGCACCTCCAAAATCTGAGGTGAGAATAGATGTTATTTCTTAAGATCTGACCTCCCTCTGTTATAACAATATTTTATAGACCGCTTATTTGTTGCTATTTTTAAAACTTTGTATTGACTTTCCTTACATTTTGTTGCTTTCATGACCAGTGAAAAAACTTTCAAGTTAAAATATAGCTGAGAAGAATGAAAGAGAAATGGTAATATAAAGCTTCACATTTAACTGCCACAGCAGGAAAACTCAAAATTGAATTCCAACCCTAGCTACTAAACACCCTGGTAAAGCTTTGCTCCAGCTTCACTGAGCCAGGAAATTTCTCTCTTTTCCCCTCTGACACTAGAGTCGGCAAGAGGAGACCCAAACGGATGGCATAAGAAAATAAATACCCCTTCCATGGAGGGCTCACAGAACTAGAGCCTGCTAACCGTGGCTGGACTTGCTTGCACCCTGAAGGTGCTGACAAGGTGTGCAGGTGGCCAGGAATCTAAAACACAACACTGCCTGGGTCCCCCTGGGGAGCCAAACCCCAGTGAGGCTTCTGAGATTCAGGAGCACGCCCACCCCACCTGCTGTTACGCCCCCCAGTGAGGCTTCTGAGATTCAGGAGCATGCCCACCCCACCTGCCGTTATGCTCTTTTTCACCCGTAGTTAGCTGGGGTGCCTATGAGTGCCTCAGTAAATATCTGTTGAACAAACAATTGAATGGACACATGAATGAATGGATGAGGGCACAGTAGGGGTAAGGGGCAGGGTTGGAGGGAAGAATTCTTAGAGAAGTTGAGCAGTGAAGGAAAAATAGGAATTACCCAGACGAAGGGAGCTGGAAAGGACTGAGGGGCACAGAATCAGCTGAGCTGGTGGGAAGTGAACAAGTAAAGCTAAGGGGCTAGAGACCACCTTGTTATCAGTAGGAAGGGAAAATCCCCTCAGCAGTGTTGGAGGAGAGACTAAAGTGCGGGTGAAGCAGGGCAGGTGTGACGGGTGATGAATAAATTATGTGAGAGAAAATATAGCTGTCAGGTATGCTTATGAGACACTACATTTATGTGTAGAAAGGACTATGGAAGAATTGAAGGTGGCCATGAATTATTTTGCCCTCCTCCTATTGTAAGGTGGGGTCTCCCCTTGAACCTGGGCAGACTCTGTGACTACTTTGCTGAATAGAAGACAGTGGAAGTGCTGCTCTGTCAGTTTTGGGGTTCATGCCTAAAAATGGGCAGCTTCCATTCCCTGTCTTTTAGATCACTCTCTCTGGGTGCCCTGAGCTCCGACACTGCCCACTTAGCAGAGGCCATGTGTCTATCTCCCATCAACAACCATAGTGGAATCCATTCTTCCAGCCACACCTACCAAGATGCCTGACATGTGAGCCCCTCCACCAGCTGAGCACCACCAAGCAACCTCAGTCAACGCCATATAGAGTAGAAACATCCCCTGACCTAGCCCTGCCCAAACCCATAACCCACACAATGATAAGGCAATAGATAAGGAAAACACGGCATATAAGAACTAGTGGCGACGGGAGGAGCTGGGGGAGCAGGGGAGGTGACGTATGCTTATTTTCACAGGACCAAGCTTCATAAGTGTTTACAAGATGGTGTTGTCACTGTTGGGGGCCTTTTCCAATATTACACTCTTGCCTGTGGTTCCAGGTTCATTTCCTTTTTCCATATCTCAATTCCTGATGCTGAAATTAAATTTGGAACAATGAAAAAAAAATTCCACTGGATCTATTTTCTGGTCATGTTCTATTCCTAGATAATATAATATTCAGAGGACAGAACAAAACCTGTCATTGTTGTAGAAACGCGTGTTCAGCACGCACAGTCACGTACAGCACATTGTGGTGTAATCTCTTGGGCATGATAGAATTAGAGGAGAGGAAGAAATGATTCCAGTAACTCAATCAATGACCGATGATATAGTTTTCTGAGTATTCCTAGTATCTTCTAACTTTCTCTTCTACATGTTGGACACTATCACTGTCTCTACCCCTTGGCCCAGATAGCAGCTAAACAGCCAATAGCTGAGCCAACAGTGTTCAATACTCATATCCTCTTCTTTGTTCGAGCTCAAGTGAACACGTGGCATTCATTCGTAACTGCAGCCTCCTCAAGCCCAGAAGCCTGAATCTGTTTTTTAATTTAGCAGTGAAGAATGCAGCTACATCACATGCTATGAGAGCAGCTGGTGTTTCATGCTTCTTCTCTCCTATCATCCCTCTCATTCAACTTCTCTTCTTTTTCAGATATGTGATCACCTTATTTATGTATGTGTTGAGGCTCCCTTTCAAGACTCCAAAAGGTCTAATCCAAAAAATAGCTGCTAAAGTATTATCTCTTTTTTAGGCCCATTTTCCTTCTGTAAGAGAAGAATGCTTCATTGGGATTAGGGAACATAGTGGTTTGATTGATTAGACTGCTTACCAAAGCAATACAATTTTAAATGATAAATAACAGATGTGGGTACTCTATACAGCAATTGTTTAAAAATAATTTTGCTTCTATAGTACATTTTGGTTTAGAATTGTGTGCTTCTACCCTCTGTGATAATTTATGTTGTTCATGGCATATAAAATGTCTCCCAGTTGCATAGAAAAGGTTTTTCTCATCTGCTACATCTTCAATGAAATCAAGAACAAATCTCTGATTATTGAGTTTTGAGAAGGATGACTATAACAGAACTTGTAGCAAATTTTCCATAGTAAAGCAAAATCACTATAATTGATACTTGTAATTGATACTTTAAGCTGCCTTGTATTTGCCAATTTTCCAGTTAAAACGAATCTGTAAAACTAAGATATTACAAATGAATTTCAATCAGCAATCAGATCAATTTGGCACAGTGAACCCTTTGAATTACGGAAGTATTTTACTTAAAGTTTCATGAGGAGTCCTGATGCATATAAGGTAGAAGGGAAATGAGCTACAGGTTCTGGGGAATCACGAAGGTCCCACGAGCGATAATATTTATGCATTACATCTGTATATTGCTTTACACTGTTCACAATATCCTTTCATCTACATAATTTTTATGTATACTTCACAACAGTTCTCCAAATGGATATAATTATCTTCATCATGCAGCTGAGGAAACGGAGGCACATACAATTTGTGCTCATCACAGCCATCGTTTATGGGAAAATGCTGTGGCTGAAGTGGGTCATGCAGATGATTACTAAATGGATGTTTTCAAAGCTAAAGTTGCAGGCATCTTTGCTGACAGTGGAATATCATTTTGGTACTGGGCGAAGCTATCTGGGTAGACAGAACTTCCAGAGTGATAGGTGGCAAGTTTCATAAAATGTCTGAGTTTCTTAGCAATAGTTAAAACATGGTTTAATCAGACGATAATTTTGGTGATTCCCCCTCCCTAGGCTGCAACAGCTTTAATTTTAAGAGAACTGAGGTAGTGGTCTAATTCCTATTGCAAATGTATGCTTGTGGCTTCTTCGTAATTTGCAGTGAAGAATCTAGAAAAGTGATGGGGAATAATGTCTAAAAGGCCCGGAACGCTTATAACTCAGCATAAAGCAGCCTATCACAGCTCAATGGCAAATCATCGGTTGAAGTCAAGGGCAAAAGGGCAGGGAATCCAAGGGCTCCTCTGCCCAAAGCATCGCTTACTTGAGGTTGGCAGCTGGCTGCACAGCAGCCCTTGGCTGCCTTCAAGGACCGGCCAGAGTCAGCATCCTCCACCCCGCAGCTATGTCAGCGTGGCCCAGACAGTGACTGTGGAGTGGGGAGGCCCTGGCCAGCCAGGCACACATTTCACAGATGAGGCTGAAATGAGAAACTTCAGGGAGATATTTGCATAAATATATTTCCCATTGTCCAAAAATAAGGCCAGACGGAAACATCTTTCAGTATGTTCCGATGAGAATTACAAAATGTTATACAAATCAATTTTTTACAAAGGTTATTATGAGGTTTATTCTGACAGAGGACAAAGCCTTTCCCCCCTTATTAAAACTGTTGCTGATATCACTCTGAGGGAAGTCTTGGGAAAGACCAAAAATAATATGTAGGTTTTATAAGGGAATATTTTGCGATTTTATCAAATATTTACCAAAGGCTCAGATAAAAGATATCCAGCCACAGGTGAAGGGTATTTGTCACTGGGAAGTGGGGTTGAGGGGAATGTTTATTTTCTCACTCATATTTTTCCATTTGCTACGGTAGCACATCCTACCTTTATAAACAAAGATATTTCCCACGGCCTGGCTCTTCTCTTCAGCTTATCGATGATATCACCTGCTTATCTTTGAATGGGTCAGAATCAACAACTGCTTACGAAACATACACTGTCCTTTTTTCTAACCAGTTATTTTTCTCCAGTCATCTATAAATAGGTCTTCAAGGCGTATTCCCATACATTGTACTATGTGTGTATTGTGGGATTGAGTACAGCAGGGAAGTCATATATTTTAAAATATGGACAACCGGGCCGGGCCAGGCGGCTCTTGCCTGTAATCCCAGCACTTTGGGAGGCCGAGGTGGGCAGATCACTTGAGGTTAAAGTTCAAGACCAGCCTGGCCAACATGATCAAACCCTGTCTCTACTAGAAACACAAAAATTAGCTGGGTGTCTGTAATCCCAGCTACTCCGGAGGCTGAGGCAGGGAGATTTGCTTGGACCTGGGAGGCAGAGGTTGCAGTGAGCTGAGATCATGCCACTTCACTCCAGCCTAGGTGACAGAGTGAGACTCTGACTCAAAAATAATAAAATAAAATAAAATAAAATAAAAATAGATAATCGGAAAATTTTAGGTGAATTCAGAGGAAGCAGAATAAATTTAAAGCTGAAATTATCGAGAAGGTCTTTCTGGAACTGATAGCATGTAAATTGGACTATGCACCGTGCAGGTGAGATGTGAACGTGTTGAAAGGGAAGTGAGAGGGAGTCCACTGAGAAGCAGCAGCAGCAGCACCAAGAAACAAGACATGGGGCTCTGGGTGACGCCAATAACACATGAGCCTGGATGCTGCTGCCACTGAGTGTGGGATCAAATTAGAGAAAATTAGAGAAAAATAATATATATTTGTGTATATATATAAATTATACATAATTTACTATGTAATATATAATATAAATTATATATTATAATATATATTATATATACAACATATATTTTATATATAATATACATATTTTATATATGTTATATATTATGTAATATATTATATATTAATATATTATATATTAATATACTGTAGTATATACTATAATATACTATATATAATATATTATAGTAATATATCACATAATATAATATATAATACATTATGTATAACATATATTTATATATTAAATATAAATATATACAACATACATAATTATATATAAAATATAAATATATAATAAAATATTATGTAATATATATAATGTATTGTATATAATTACATATATTATATAATATACAATACATTATATATATTATATATAACATATATGTTAAATTATATATATATATATATTTTTTTTTAGATGGAGTTTCGCTCTGTCACCCAGGCTGTAGTGCAGTGGTATGAGCTTGGCTCACTGCAACCTCTACCTCCCAGGTTCAAGCAACTCTCCTGTCTCAGCCTCCTGGGTAGCTGGCACTACAGGCACATGCCAGGACGCCCGGCTAATTTTTTTGTATTTTTAGTAGAGATGGGGTTTTGCCATGTTAGCCAGGCTGGTCTCAAACCCCTGACTCAGGTGATCCTTCTGACCTCAGGTGATCCACCGGCCTTGGCCTCCCAAAGTGCTGGGATTACAGGTGTGAGCCACCGCGTCCAGCCAATAAACAATAAATTTAATAAGAAAAGTAAAAAAGCAGTTTGGATCGATGGCCCAAGGAAGAGACGTAGTGTACTGAGTGCGAGGAAAAGCATGTCTCCAGTATGTAGTTAAACTGCAGGATAAATCAGTCCTGCCTGGGGGAGAGAAAAAGTAGGGCAGAGGATGGGCAGGCCAGTCTCCTTCACCCCTGTGCCTGGAGTGAGTAAATTCGTCTCATTTTCCTCATGTCCAAATACTCACATCATGAGATATTACAAAGCTGCCAAGACAACACACCTCAGATTTTCTGAAATGGTCTAAATTTCAAATATTCCACTCCACTCTGCCCATAAGTGTTCTAATGTGGAATTTTTGGTCTGGTATACAGAAACAATGGCATTCAGACAACGGATTACAAACAATGGAGCGGGTCTGATTTAAACAGGGAGGAGTACATAAAAATGTAGATATTTGCCTTAAAACAAATATTAACAAGAACAGGTTTTGTTTGTTACATTTTGTAAATTCATCGTGGCTGCAGGAAAGACTCAGTGATTTATGCATTTGAACAGAGAGAGGTATGATGGCAAAAGGACGGTGATTTTGTCCAGGAGGTAACTGGAGATTCTCAGAAAGGGTCCTCTGACCCTGCCGCTGCAGCTGCGAGTGCTTCAGCCTGGGCTGCGAGGTGCAGGTTCCCCTGGAGAGAGTGGGATGCCGAGTCATGGAGCCAGCAGCCAAACCCGGCCTGCACATTAAGTGATGAATCAGAGCGTGTGATGCTGACACACGGGGCTTTGCTTCCGAATGGTACTTTCTTCCCAAACGAAAGGCAAATTCCTCTACCTCCATTTCACTGCAATGTTATCAATAGCAGACTCTTCCTTTGACTTGGGAAAAATAGGAGAACAGGGGTTTCTAAGTTAACATTTCCCTAAAGACCCTGGCTGGGCTTATGCTGCCTCTTTCCAGCAATGCGTCAGGGCACTCCCCTGGCCGGCCCTGTCCTTGCACCCTCTGTGAGCATGGTCTGCTTCATCCTACTTGCAAGATGTCAAAACGTCACCAGGCTGCAGAGGCTCAGAAGAGACTGGCTTCTGAACTGGACTTTTGATTAAATCACGAGAGAAGACTGCTGTGTAGTCTTTTCAAACTGTGTGTTGTGGTTCAATAAGAAGTCTAACCTAAATGGGTTAAGACGGTCTAAATATTTCATATGGTTTTGCTTATTCATTCAAAATAATTATATTTTTAGGCAGAGAGTGGTTTAGAGTCACTGGTGTGTGTGTGTAGATGTAATAGACATCCATCCATCTATCTATCTATGTATCTATCTATCTATCTATCTATTTATCTTTTTTTTTTTTTTTTTTTTTGCGACAGAGTCTTGCTCTGTTCCCCAGGCTGGAGTGCAGTGGCACCATCTCAGTTCACTGCAACCCTCCGCCTCTTGGGTTCAAGTGACTCTCCTGCCTTAGCCTCCCAAGTAGCTGGGATTACAGGAGCCTGCCACCACGCCTAATTTTTGTAATTTGAGTAGAGACTGAGTTTCGCCATGTTGGCCAGGCTGGTCTCGAACTCCTGTCCTCAAGTGATCTGCCCACCTCGGCCTCCCAAAGTTCTGGGATTACACCTTGCCCGGCTCATCTACGTATTTCTTATGTAGGACAAAAGCACTAAGGCACAGCGTTAGGGAAACTCCTCATGCTGCCTGTATAAGCCCCTGCTCTCAGAAAGTTGTGTGCTGCAAGATGGGCAAGCCAGTGTACTGTGCTGGAATACTGGTTTCTGGCTGGTTCTCTACTTAACAAGTAAGGCAGTGAGTCATCTGATCCTCACCTTCAGGGGAACTGTTCATCGCTATTGTCTTTAAAGGCAGATATCAGAAGTTGCCCAGCACCCAGTGTCTAGATCTAGTGAGAGGGATTTAGGGGAGTCTTTCCAAAGGAGACAGGACGGAAGCAGCGTTGTGCTGGAGGCGGCTGCACCGGCTCTAGAGCCAACTGTGTCTTTCCTTCCCAAGTCTGTACTCAGTGAGGACACACTGGTAGCTTGAAGCTGGCCCAGATGGGTGTATTTACACCACAGAAATTGGCAGCAACTGCAAAGTGGGCTCTTTTGTTTACCTCGGAGATCTGCTTGCTAAACTTTCACCAATTGTTGGATGAAAGCTAGTTCTGAGTCAAAAGGATGAATATGTCTTGACCAAGGAGACAGAAGTCAAACTTCGCGAAGGCAAAGAAAAGAGGGTGGGACCTTCGTTTCTGAGCTGACAGCCGCCATCTACCTCCATGCAGCCTCTGATGGGAGGAAAATTGTTGTTTTTAGGGTGAATGAACATCAAATATTATTTGTTGGGTTGCCAACCAATTTAGAGTCAGAAATACAGGGAAAGACAGAGGACATGAGCTCATATTTTATTCCTAACAAAACCTATAAAACACAGTGCTTTGGATTTGTGGTCAAAAGGGCTGATGAATATTTTGCCTCAGAATGAAACAGATACACCCACTTAAGTATGAGCAAAGAGATGAAGAAAATGTGCAGGCAGGAGCCTGGGAACACAGAGAACTTTCTTTTTTTCTTTTCCTTTTTTTTTTTTTTTTAATGGTCCCTTTTATTGTATGTATGCGCAACGCTGGCCTGGCTTTGCAATGCAAGTCCTCAGTTAAGATATAGTCAAATAACTATGGCTGCAGTTTCATCTGCAGGATCCACAATTCAGATACAAACAGGGAGCTGGGGTGGGCAGGAGAAACAGGAGGGAAGCAGAGTGCAGACTGTCCCCAGCACTGGCTTCTTCACACAGGGTTGGCCCAGGCAGACACACCCCATGGAATCATGAGGAAATGACAACATGGTCCCTTCCCACAGTAAGCCTGGGGCTGCTAGGAAACTGCCCTTCAGAACCTTTGTGCCCAGGTTGTCTTGGAGCCCCACAACTTTTCATTTGGATTAATTAAAAAATAATAAGTTAAAATTAAGCAACAGCTGGGTCCTGAGGATGCTGAGCCAGCACGCCCACAGTTTGGGGGGAAAAAAATAGCCAGGCCTTTTTTGAGGGGGCAAGGTGCATTGGCTTGTTTTCAAATTTGTGGGTTTTTTTTTTTTTTTTTTTTTTTTTTTTTGAGACAGAGTCTGGCTCTGTTGCCCAGGCTGGAGTGCAGTGGCACGATCTCAGCTCACTGCAACCTCCACCTCCTGGGTTCATGCCATTCTCCTGCCTCAGCCTCCCGAGTAGCTGGGACCACAGGCGCCTGCCACCACGCCAGGCTAATTTTTTGTATTTTTAGTAGAGACAGGGTTTCACTGTGTCAGCCAGGATGGTCTCGATCTCCTGACCTCATGATCTGCCTGCCTCGGCCTCCCAAAGTACTGAGATTACAGGCATAAGCCACTGCACCCGACCTCAAATTTGTTTTTAAAAACACATTCCCTGTGAGGTAAGACCGCAGGTGGTGGGACTCTATGAGAGCCTGAACCTGGGATGTGCCAAGTCGCAGATTCAGCCAACACCATCTCTGTATCCTCTTGGGAAACAGGGACTGGGGATGGGGGTGTGGGTCAAGAAGAGCGTGTGGCCAGCAAGATGGGGTTGTGCAGAGGCCGAGCTGCAGAGACAGACCTTGAGATGCAGAGGACAAAAGGCAAGGGAATGGGAGGTCTGATGTGGGGGGAGTCAGGATAGGACTGCAGCCGTGGAGGTCAAGGTGTGGATGGCTCTGCTACTGCATTCTTCCCCTCCCAATTTCTGGTTGACATTCTAATTTTTAACTCTTACACGGACTTAAATTTTGTTTCATGCTTAGCTACATCTCCATCTGAGAAGTTTGGTCCCCACCTTGAATATCCACCACGTAAAATAAAGAAACAGGAGAGGAGCCTGGGCGGTATTTTCACCTCGTCTCCCTCTACTTCTCAGCTTTTTTTCAACTATACCATTATTATTACATTTTCAAGATTTGTAACATTTACGTTTTATTCTGTTAACAACCATGATTACATGCCTTGCCTCTGAGTGGATGCTGGAAGTGAAATAGACACACTCGTGACACTAACTAACTACGTTTGCTGGCTGGAGCCTGAAGGTACAGGCTCATTCTTGTGTTCCTAAACCTGGGTCACCCCAGGAGGAATTTTCTGAAATTCAGATCAAATGAATAATTATTCCTTACACTAACTTTGAAAAATCTTTTTGCTGTATGTCTACGGACAGGTTTCCGGTGTAGACTTTTGCTTTTCCTGAGCGTCAAGCTGCCTTTCCTTCTTCTTGTTGACAGAAGCAACACAGGGCTTCCCCACGGCAGTGCTCAGCTCTCCCAGCTCATTCAGTGTCTCGTTAACTGACTGTTCTAAGTTGACTCCTTCCTTTTCAGATCCGCTTCCAAGCTGTCTTTCTGGAATTTTCTTACTGAATCCCCTGCCTTCCTTTATCTTGGGTTTTATTTATACATTTTTTTTAAAGTACATTTTTGGCCGGGTGCGGTGTCTCACACCTGTAATCTCAGCACTTGGAGAGGCCGAGGTGGGCGGATCACTTGAGGTTAGGCATTCAAGACCAGCCTGGCCAACATGGTGAAACCCTGTCTCTACCAAAAATATGAAAATTAGCCTGGCATGGTGGAAACAGCTGTAATCCCAGCTACTTGGGAGGCTGAGGCAGGAGAATCACTTGAACCCGAGAGGTGGAGGTTGCAGTAAGCCAAGATCACACCACTGCATCTAAAAAAAAAAAAAAAAAGGACATTTTCAGGTATTTTTTTCCTCCTCCGGGAATTCTTTTTAAAATTTAATTTAATTTTAAAAGAGAGACAGGGTCTCACTATGTTGCCCAGACTGGTCTATAACTCTAGTCTTTCAGCAGTCCTCTCACTTGGGGCCTCCCAAAATGTTGGGACTACAGGTGTGGGCCAGTATGCTCAGCCTGGGAATTCTTTTTATTCATTCTGAATTGCATGTCTCTTCCACACTGTTGAGTTTCCTTGTCCTTTACTGCAGTCCATATCATATAATAATATCATGGTATATTTTTTGAAAAGTTGCATGGAAGATAACAATTTCTGGATGCTCCATGTCTGAATGTGTCTTAACTTGTTTACACATTTGATAAGAACTGGAATAGGTACAGGAATCCATGTTGAAAGAAACTTCTTCTCAGAACCTTGCTGACATTTGCCCAGCTTCCACCATTAGCATCAGAGGGCTGACAGCAAGCTCTGTGCCTGGCACAGGACGTGGCTTCTCATTGCTGTAGCTTAAGGGACCTCTCTGGCCAGGGAGAAGCCACTCGACTCTGGGACTCCATCTAGCTTTCTCTTGGTCAGATGATTTCCAGTAGCTTCTTTTGCTATTAATTTTGTGAGTATTTTTACAACCTTCTAGGGATCAAGGTGAGTTATACCCAAGTGTATTAGTCAGGGTTCTCAAGAGGGACAGAACTAATAGAACATATATATATATATATATATATATATATGTTTATTTAGTAGTATTGACTCACAAGATCACAAGATAAGGAGCAAGGAAGCCAGTCCTAGTCACAAAACCTCAAAAGTAGGGAAGCGACAGTCTAGCCTTCAGTCTGTGGTTGAAGGTCCAAAAGCCCCAAAGCTGAAGAACTTGGAGTCTGATGTTCGATGCCAGAAAGTTTCCAGCACGGGAGAAAGATGAAGGCCGGAAGACTCAGCCAGTCTAGTCCGTCCACGCTCTTCTGCCTGCTTTTATTCTGGCTACACTGGCAGCTGATTAGATGGTGCCCACCCAGATTGAGGGTGGGTCTGCCTCTCCCAGTCCACTGACTCAAATGTTTATCTCCTTTGGCAACACCCTCACAGACACACCAGGAATGATACTTTGCATCCTTCAGTCCAATCAAGTTGACACTCAATGTTAACCATCACACCAGATCTTCCTCTGAGATGTGAAATTTTCAGTACTATTCCTATGGCTTTGTTCTTTTCTCTGCCCTCATGGATAAAGGATACACTTCTGTATTTCATTTTGGAGAACATTCACTGGTTTACAAGAAACTTCACTGTTCTTTGAATAAAAATAAGGCAAAATCGTCAAGGGTTTTGAGACTATTTGGAAAAAAAAAGCTCGAAAAGAATGGGATGCACAAACTAGTTATTGTTGAGGCAATCAGCATCTCAACTCCTACTACACCTTAAAAATTATTTCCGCAACATAACCACACTTGCAAATCTCTTCATTTTTACACATATACACACATATTCTATATTAGTACTGAATTTTGCTAACAGCTCACATTTGCCAAGTTATTCTAACTTGTCTTATTTATGTTCATGTTTTCATCTTTCCCCTACTGCTTGAAATAAAACTTTGTGTCATTGATTTATTTTTGTGAATGTGCACTGGGGACATAAGAGAGGAAAATAGCAGGAGAGGTGTAAACAATGGCATGAAAGTGACATAAGATGTGAGCCAGGATGGTCTGTAGAGTTCGGACTGTATTTGCTGAGATCGAAAGGACCACAACAGTGCTCTCAGCAAAGGTGCAAATTTAAGAAGGCTGCAATTATTAGAACATAAAGAATTTCGGGCAAGGCGCAGGGGCTTATGCCTATAATCCCAGCACTTTGGGAGGCCAAGGCGGGCAGATCACCTGAGGTCAGGAGTTCAAAACCAGCCTGGCCAACATGGTGAAACCCTGTCTCTACTAAATACAGAAAAATTAGCCGGGTGTGGGGGCGGGTGCCTGTAATCCCAGCTACTCAGGAGGCTCAGGCAAGAGAATGGCTTGAACCCAAGAGGCGAAGGTTGCCGTGAGTCAAGATCAAGCCACTGCACTCCAGCCTGGGTGACAAAGCAAGACTCCATCTCAAACTAACAACAACAACAACAACAACAAAGAACATAAGGAATTTTCTAGGAAAGTGAAACTCAAAACTTGACATTTGTGAAATAAATGTGAACAGCAGTATTCAATCAATTTAGCTCGGAACCGTCAATGACCTGTGGAGCACGTGAGAGTCAGTGGGGCAGATTTCTGGTACATGGACGATACCTAGAGAGGTCCTAGTCTGAAAGAATCTTCCAGATGGAAACGGGGCATCTTGTTTATACAAGCCCAGGTCTCTCACAGCAAATTCATCTGTATGTTCCTTCTCCTCTCCTGCCAGATTGCCAGTTACTTTGAGGGGAGGAATATCTTCCAAATTTTCTGAAACACCTCCTGGAATTTGACATATCAACTGTATTCTGGATATTTAATGAATTCTGTTTGATGACACAGGTAGACTAAAATGGTCTTAAATCATTTTGACAGAGGTAAAAAACATTTTATTCCACACTGGACTTATTCTTTTTCTGTCTGAAGTGATTACAAGAAAAAAAAAAACAAATAGTTTAATTTAAAATCCAGATTGGTATGTAATTATCACAAAATCAGTGAAGTTCTTTTCAATGAAAAAACACCAGTTCTATAATTTGGACAGACAAAATTTAGCAATAACAAAATTAAAGGTACAACCCTTAATCTATTAATTATTTAAAAATGCATCTCGAACTATTTTTCTTTTTATTTATCCCTTGTATCAATAGTCATTTAATTGGCAAACAAGAACATGGAAAAATATAAACTGTAACTCACTGTAATAAACTCTAAATCAATACAAAGAAAGTCTAAAATGTGTTTTGATGTCCAAATGTAGCTACAGCCACTGTGTCCTGTGTTCTATAACACAGAGAAATAATACAAAATGATAAAAAAAAAAATAAAATAGATTGAAGAGAGGAGGCCTGTAATGTAAGGGGCGCTGTGTCACTCTCAGGCAGCAACCTGAGCCAGTGAGTCAATGCACGAGGCTCTCCTGTTTGTTGGTACTTCCTGTTCTTTCTTTATAAAATACATGGAGAACTAAATCCGCAGGATGCTCACACAAATGATTCATAGAGAAAGCTTAAAAGAATCTCACGTTGTTAATGAGCATCACAATAGGCTCTGCTCATGAGAAGGCATTTTGTTTCCGCAGAAATGTTTTTTCTTACTCTGTCCTGATTTTGATTTCTGTTTAAATTCAGTAAACACATTACCAAAATTTAAAGAAGGTGACTTGTTTTCCCCAACTCTCAGTTCACCAAAGGTATTTCATCTATTTGTTCTGAAAATGCAGCTGCTCTCTAGATGTATGTGTGCCCTGATAAGAAATGTTTTGTGTAAAAATAAAAATCATTTCTTTTGATTAAAAAAAAAGAATCTCCAGTCGTTTACACTGGAAAACGAGAGAGAGAGCGCTTGCATACTTTCTTCACATATATTAATGGTGGGAAGAAAATGGATGTAGAGTAATAGGGCCTGAGGAACTCATAGAAGGAACCGGACATGTATGAAAAGATGATGACTGCCAGGTGGCACTGACGCAGCCTCCAGCCCCTCTATCTTAGGCTTTCGGGACATGTGCTCTCTTGCTTCTGCTGGACAGCGTCTCAATACTTTCCTCCCTAAAAGCAGGTTTTACCCTGGTCAGAGGTGCTCTTGAGGCCCAAAGAAGAGATTTCCACAAATAGTCTATAAGAGCATGTACATACTATAACTGCTTGATAAGTGAATGAATGGATGACTAAATGGAGTCAATGCTTTCATGACCTAACGTTGTGGTTATGGGTGTCACTATTCTCTTGGCAATAGTGAAATAGTAAAATAGTCTAGATGTCATTAAGAACCTTCATGGAAAAGATGCCGGTGGGGGAAGGAAAACAACATTCATGATTCATGGGAGGAGATAAAATAGCAACATGAAGGGGAATTTGGAAGACGCTGACGCCAGCCCTCATGGGTGATTTTGAGGGGTTCGAGACTTCAGTGGAGGAAGTAACTGGAACTAGAATTAGAAGTGGGGCCTGAAGATGTGACTGAATTGTGGCAATCTCATGATAAATCTTGAACAGTTTGCTTCTTATGGATGAACAAAGAAAGTAGTTTCTTGAGATGGCGTCTACTTCTGGGGAAGATGCTGTGAACATTGTTGGAATGACAACAGAGGATTTTTTTTTTTTTTTTTTTGATACAGAGTTTCCCTCTGTTGCCCAGGGTGGAGTGCAGTGGCACAATCTCGACTCACCACAACCTCCACCTCCTGGGTTCAAGTGATTCTCCTGCCTCAGCCTCTCGAGTAGCTGGGATTACAGGCACCTGCTACCACACCCGGCTAATTTTTGTATTTTTAGTAGAGACGGGGTTTCACTGTGTTGGCCAGGCTGGTCTCAAACTCCCAACCTCAGGTGATCCACCCAGCTCAGCCTCCCAAAGTGCTGGGATTACAGGCATGAGCCACTGCACCCAGCTGAAAGAATCTGAATATTACTTGTAGTTAGTTGATAAAGCAGTGGCTTTGACAGGGTTTGAGAGGAATGACTCCAATTTTGAAGGAAGTTCTACTATAGATAAAATGCCATCAAACAGCATCATGTTATAGAGAAATCTTCTTTGACACGTGAAAGGAAGACTCAATTGATGTGGCACATTTCATTGTTGTCTTATTTTAACAAGTTTCCACAGCTGCCCAAACAATTTGGCAGTCAACACCCTGCCTGATCAGACAGCAGCCATCAACATCAAGGCAAAACCCTCTACCAGCAAAAAGATTATGACTTGCTGAAGGCTCAGATGATTGTTAGCATGTTTTAGCAATAAAGTATTTTTAAATTGAAGTATGTACTTTCTTAAAGAAATAATGGTAATAACACTTAATAGACTACAACATAGTTAGTTTTAGAAGCACTGGGACACCAAAATCACTGTGGACTTGCTTTACTGTGATGTTTGCTTCGTGAGGGTGGTCTGTAACTGAAACTGCATTTTCTCCAAGGTATACTCATATTTAAATAGAAAATGGACTTTCTTTTACTAAGGAGAATGGTATTTTCATTTGTCTCATTTTTGGAGGGAAACTCTAGAGAAGAAGCCAAGACATGCCCACTGTCCCTCTCCCATCCTATGGAGGCTGCCCAGTGCCAAAGAGGAAGTGGTTACTCTGGTCACTCATATACACACAGCTGGCACAATTGTCACAGTCGCTCCCCTTTGTGACAGGCTGGTGGAATGACTTACAGTTGAGCCCACCAAATATAATACAGATGAATTTAGTCATTCAGCCTCATGAGGTCACACTTTTACTGTTTTCAACAAAGCTTAAACCCCCTTCCCACATTCTGTAGAAAAAAAAGTGATGACTTCCGGGGTTGTTTTCTAGGCCATTTCTATCAGAACTCCTGCAACTCGCCAGATATTTCAACTCTTTGGAAAGCCACCTTGTGTCCATTTTATGTCCCCCAACCCTGGATAATGTCTCTATCTTCCATGTACCTAAAAACATTGCAAAAAAATCTGCTATTCAACATATCTTGGTGTTATTGTCACTGGAGGAAAATGGAAGGAGAAAAGCAAACAGAGAGTATGGAAATAAATACCTGTCAGTATGGAAATGTAGTATATCATAAAAATGGCACTTCAAACCAGTGGGAAGCAATGGATCATTCCGTAATACAGTACTGGAACAGGTTAATAAAAAATTACAAAGTTTAATTTAGATCTGTATTGTATTCCTTAAAAACAAAGTAAATCCCAATAAAATAAAAATTCAAGTGCGAAAAATCAAAGAAAGCATCAAAAGTATAAGAAACGATGGGCCAGGCATGGTAGTTCATGCCTGTAATCCCAGCACTTTGGGAGGCCGAGGCAGACAGATCACCTGAGGTCAGGAGTTCGTGACCAGCCTGGTCAACATGGTGAAACACCGTCTCTACTAAAAATACAAAAATTACCCAGGTGTGATGGCGGGCACCTGTAATCCCAACTACTTGGGAGGCTGAGGCAGGAGAATTGCTTGAACCCAGGAGGCAGCAGTTGCAGTGAGTGGAGATCACACCACTGCACTCCAGCCTGGATGACAGAGGAGAATCTGTCCTAAAAAAAAAAAAAAAGAAACGTTGGATGATGAAAAATTTTCTAAGATTGCACTGGTGATATCTTCCTTGAGCGGACGTTAAAACCAGAAGCCATAAAGTAGTAGGTGCAAACCTCTGACTACCAATAAAATGTTTAAACTATTTCTATGGCAACGTAACAAAAGCAGAAATAACCTTCTTGTCGTCTGCTCTACTGATGGTCACCAGTAAACCATTCTTGGCAAAAGGCATGCCCCTGTACCCCCTCCTCGTGAATCTGAGCTGGGCCTGTGACTGGCCTTCACCAAGAGAATGTGACGGACATTTCAGAGCTTGGCCTCAGGAGTGCTGGTAGGTCCTGCATTTGCATTCCTGGACACCCCTGAGCTAAGAAGTACAGCTGCAAGAAGAACACAGCACGTGGAGAGGTGGTATGGAGGGGCCACGTGGAGATAGAGAGCCCTGGAGGCTACATGGAGAAGAGCACAGAACCCAGCTGACCCAAGAACTGAGGCCCCAGGACTACAGCCCCAGTCAAGCCATTCCAGTTGGCTGCCAGCCATCCTCACCTCCTAGCTGAGCTCCAGACACCTAAGCAGACGAGGTCTCTGAGACACCACATCTCCAGCAGAACTCATACAGGAAGAGCACCACACTGTCCTCATGGGGCCTTTTCCAAATTCATAACCCTCAGAATTTTAAAAAGTAATATGTTATTTTGTTTTAAAGACATGGGATAGGCCGGGTGCGGTGGCTCATGCCTATAATCCCAGCAGTTTGGGTGGACGAGGCGGGTGGATCACCTGAACTCAGGACTTTGAGACCAGCCTGGCCAACATGGTGAAACCCCATCTCTATTAAAAATACAAAAAATTAGCCTGGCATGGTAGCAGGCACCTGTAATCCTCCCAGGGAGGCTGAGGCAGGAGAATTGCCCAGAGGTGGAGGCTGCAGTGAGCTGAGATCACATCACTGCACTCCAGCCTGGGCAACAAGAGCAAAACTCCATCTCAGAAAAAAAAAAAAAAAAAAAAAAAAGACATGGGATAATGTATAATGTGGCAATAGATAGCTGGAACACCCAATAGTCAAACTCAAAAGAAAATCAGCAAACTGGGAAAAGACTAAGCAATACCTATGCCAAGAGACTAACGTGTTAAATATGAAAAAAGAGCTTATGTGTAAATAAGAAAAAAGTCAACTCAATACAATAGGACTCAAAACTTACTTCAAAGAACAAAAACATAAGTGGTCAAAAATCATTTGAAATATGTTCAAGCTCACTCAATCTTATTGAAAAACTAAGTAATATTCTTTTACTTGCCTATTGGATTGGAAGATATTTAAAAGTTTAACAACGAATAAAATTAAATTAAGTGAAATAAAATAAAATAAAAAGCAATAACCAGAATGGAGGTGATGTGAGGCTCATGAACCACTTGTTGAGAGCAAACATTGTTTACAAAAAACCTACTATGTCTATTTATTCAATGACCCAGCAATATAATTTCTAACAATATATCTTATAAACATGATATACTCAAGGATACAGAGATACACAAACTGTTATGGACTGAATGCTTGTGTCTCCCCCAAATTCATATGTTGAAACCATTACCTCCAATGTCATGGTATTTGTAGGTGGAGCGTCTAGGAGGTAATTAGATCTATATGAGGTCATGAAAGCAGAGAACCCTTATGGGATTTGTGTCCTTATGAGAAGAGGAGAAACCAGAGCTCACTCTCTGTCATGTAAGGACAGCAAGAAGGCAGCTGTCAATAAACCACGAAGAGAGCCCTCACCAGGTTTCCAATCTGCTGGAGCCTTCGACTTGGACTTCATACCCTCCAGAATTGTGAAAAATAAATTTCTATTGTTCAAGCCACTCGGTCTATGGTATTTTGTTAAGGCAGCCAAAGCAGACTAAGGCTAGAACAAAGATGCTCATGAAGCATCATTTGTAATATCTTAAATGTTGGAAAATTCTACATGTCTACCCTTAACAACCTCATTCAATAATTTGCAACACAGCTATACAACATAACACTGTAAAGCTTTTTATCAGAATAAGGTAGTATTATACATACTGATCTCTGAGGATGTCTAGATATTGGTAAAGTGAAAAAAAGAATAAGCTGTAAAATAGAATTTACTGTAGGATTCTATTTGTGACCTTTTATGAAAAAGATATAGGCACATGTATATTACACACTTGTAGGCATGCATACTTCTATATTATATTTCTAAGTACACATTGGGAGCTATTCATGGTGATTACCTCTGAGGATAGGGAGTATTAGAATGGCCAACTTGGTATGAATAGGGAATAAAGAAGACTTACTTTTTATACTACACCCATCTGCACTGTTTTTTTTAACGTGAAACATGTAACTTTTATTAAAAAGAAAAAAAAATTGTGAAATGCTTCATAGTCCTTTGTGTCAAGAGCTCTGCCATAACCCAAAGCACAAAACCTAGGAGGTCTGTTGATCTTAATCTACACTTTGGCCTCATACATGGATATAGCATGTTGGTTGGCACCATGCAAACACTGTTCCTCCTTTCTGGGTTGGAGAGGAATCAGGAGTGTTTGGAGAAAAAGAAAAGCACATCCCCCGAACTGGCAAGCGATACTCATGACCATCAGCAGCCACAGGCTCCATTAACAAGCAGGAGAGGGATGTTTCCCTGGTCTCACCAGCAATAAATGTGTCTATGGGGAAGCAAAGTTTCTAAGAAGTGCTTAAGGAACTCTAGGCATTCCTAGACAGCCCAGGCTCTGAATTTAGATGGGAGAAAAGTAGGCAGATATCACTGACAATCATGTTGTTTTAAAATGTTCTTTTTTGCGTTGGGTGCGGTGGCTCATGCCTGTAATCCCAGCACTTTGGGAGGCTGAGACAGGTGGATCACTTGAGGTCAGGAGTTCGAGACCAGCCTGGCCAACATGGTGAAACCCCGTCTCTACTAAAAATACAAAAAATTAGCTGGGCGTGGTGGTGTATGCCTTTAGTCCCAGCTACTTGGGAGGCTGAGGCACCAGAATTGTTTGAACCCAGGAGGTGGAGGTTGCAGTGAGCCGAGGTTGTGCCCTGCACTCCAGCCTCGGTGACAGAGTGAGACTCTGTTTAAAAATAAAATAAAATAAGATGTTCTTTTCACGTTTATTGATTAATTTTCATGAACCTGAAAGGTGTTTGTGAAAGAACACCCTATTCTTATTATTCTATGTACAAACAGAATCATATTCACTCTTAACCCTCACATCAAGACACTTACTTTGATACATTTTTAAAAGCTTGAAAACCAAAATAGAGTTTTAATTTTCTTATCAAAAAATTTCAAGCCTTTATATCAAGGTGGTAGGATTGTTCATCTCTTTTGGGTCAACCCTGTAAATGTGAGAACTGAAATTGATCTCTGCTATGCGTGAGTGACATGGCAGACCCTGAATATGTTGTAGAACCAGAACATTTTCATTACCTACATCATGCTGTGTGTCAAACAGGCATGCCAATCCGTTTGTGGATCTCAGCAAGCCATTGCACACGCAAACGTGTATGATAGGTACGACAGTTTAACTTAGCATTCTCATTTGGAAAACATTCTGGAACATGTGAATAAGTAACTGGAAAATTCCCAAATAGACATAGCATTGCGGTTCAGAAACATGAATATTTACCATTGACAGAGAGCAAGAGAGAAAGCATGCACACAAGAGAGGGTCCCCATCAAACTGAACAATGTATGAGCAAGAATCCACAGTACAAATGGGAAGGATGATCATGGCTGCGAGGCTACAGTTATGACTAAACAACCATTGATAAATTTATTCTCGACTATATCAAATGATAAAGAAAATAGCTATGAATTTACTGAAAAAAAAGCATTATCCCTAATTAATAAGAAAAAAGAAAAAGAAAGGAACATCCAGCTCAAACACTTATCAACCAAATAGCACAACAGATATTGAGAACACTAATATTTGGTTATAAAGGACAAGAAATTGTTAAGAAGAAAAGTAATTTCCACTTTGGTATTTCTGGCCTTATGAAGACATAAGATACATTGGGAGGATTATGGAAACATAAGTGATTGAGAGAAAATCTCATGAGAAAATTAAGAAGATGGGACTGTTTATGAAATAGGAATACCACCCATAATTGGACAAAGACAATAAAAAATTTTTCTAATTACAGTATCATTCCATAAGTATAAAATGTGTATTATCAGTAGGTGAATATCATAAGCCAAATGAAAAGCAAACAAGTAAGTAAAAATATTAAGTAGAAAAATATTCTCATGAGTGATTGATATGATTACATTTGAATTTTAGAAGATGTCATTAGTGGAGATGTGAACAGAGTCAGAAGGATTTAGGATGAAGTCTGAGAAAGCTGTTATGAGGCTACTGCAATGGTCTGGGCTCTTTTGGCATTTCCTCTTTAAGCTAAAATTGGCCCTTCACTTACTATTTATTCTCTTTTCCCTGATATTTGCTCTTCTTGTTTTTAAAAAATCCTTCAATTTAATTTTAAATTTTATGACTTTCCTCTTCTTCTACCCAGTTCCGTTCCTTACTCTGCATTGCCAAATTACACAGATAGTATAAACATAGACCACGTTAGTCTTTGCTTTTAATTTTTCTTTTTCTTTTTCTTTTTCTTGAGGCGGAGTCGCGCTCTGTCACCCAGGCTGGAATGCAGTGGCGCGACCTCGGCTCACTGCAAGCTCCGCCTCCCGGGTTCCCGCCATTCTCCTCCTGCCCCAGCCTCCCGAGTAGCTGGGACTACAGGCGCCTGCCACCATGCCCGGCTAAATGTTTTGTATTTTTAGTAGAGAGAGGGTTTCACCGTGTTAGGCAGGATGGTCTCGATCTCCTGACCATCGTGATCCGTCTGCCTCCGCCTCCCAAAGTGCTGGGATTACAGGCCTGAGCCACCGCATCCAGCCTAATTTTTCTTTTTCTTTTTTTGAGATAGAGTCTCACTCTGCTGCTCAGGCTGGAGTGCAATGACACGATCTCGGCTTACTGCAACCTGCAGCTCCAGGGCTCAAGTAATTCTCCTGCCTCAGCCTCCCGAGTAGCTGGGACTACAGGTGCGTGCCACCATGCCTGGCTAATTTTTGAATTTTTAGTAGAGACAGGGTTTTGCCATATTGGCCAGGCTGGTCTCAAACTCCTGACCTCAGGTGATCCACCTGCCTCGTCATCCCAAAGTGTTGGGATTACAGGCGTGAGCCACTGCACCCCGCCGATTTTTTCATTTTTATTTCAAATTTCTGCCATATATTTTGGATTCTCTCTTTAAAAAAAATCTGTAACATTTTAAAAGCAATTTTGGCATTAATATTTGTGGTAGTAATAAGGTTTTACATGATGGTTTAGGATATGATGACAATACAATTCTTAAGGTTAACACAGCCAGGAGAATTATATGGCCAAGTGAATAGATCTTTAGACCTCTGGCTTTGGAAGCTTCTTAGGAAATCCTAAGAGATTTATAGACAACAAATGTTTACAACATTTAGGTACACAACAGCATAATACTAGACACAAATACTAAGCAATATTCAGAGTCCAAATACAGCCATACTCATTTTGCTTGTAAAAGTTTAGTTTTTCAATTTGCCTCCTGCTGCACAGAAGTAATATAGCAGGTGATTCATTTCCACGTTTGAACTGCTGTTAACCACAATGGGTGAAGGAGAGCGAGATGCAGGCTTTGCCGATCATGTCACCCTTGGAAGAAAGGGGAATAAAATTATAGGGCAGAATGACCTATCAAATTTCCTTGACAGGTGCTAATTCACTTTGATCTATCCTTCACCATAATTTCATTGGTGGGGAGGACATACATATTTATAAGTGTGGAAACAGGCGACTGTTGTTCTGTTTGCAATTTACAACAACAAATAATTCATTTCCATTTTCATATTAGAAGTCCCAAGGTGACCCGGGAGTAGATACCAGCCCCCTGCTGTGCGGGATTTCTAACATAATAAGGAATAAAGCACAACAACAGTACATTGTGACCTGGGCTCATGGGTAATCAATTCACATATTTACCATGGAAACAACAGTACCACGCAGAACATCGTCATTGCTTCAATTTGCTGATGAAAGCCCTCGAGAACCCAGGAAGAGTGTGCGTGGAAGCTGGCTGATTAATCTGACTTACTTATGCTTTGTTAAAGAGTTATTGTCTTAATCATAATTAACACTAAATAGTTACTCATGGAAAAGCTGCAAGAGAGATTCAGCTCTACCTCTTATGAGGCTTATGGTCTGTGATTTTCAAACCATGAGTCATCGACAAATATATACAATGAAACAGAGATTGAGCCAAATGGGAGGACACCAGGGCTTTGATTTCAGAAGTCGGATTTAGAATTTCATTTTCTATGCAAAATACTGCATGGTATACAAACACCTCTCAGGTTATATAATCATGGTGCATTATCTTTGTACCCACAAAATGCTTAACGAACTCAGTGGGGTGAGTTCTTTTTCTTCTAAGGAAGGAAAACAAAACTTCTATGCACAGGAAAACAAGCCAGTGCACGGCATGACTAACACAATGCCACGTAATTAGGCAAAAGCTTTGAATAGACATTTCACTTAACGAGATATACGACTGGGTTAATAAGCACATGGATAAGATGTTTAATATGACTAGTACTTAGAGAACGTCTATAATGAACAAGTTGACAAAATCTAGTGTCGGTGAGGAAGTAGAGAAACTAGAAACCAACACCCCCGCTCCCCACCACCACCTTTTGCTGGTGGGAATGCAAAATATTGCAGCCACTTGAAAACATTCGAGCAATTTCTGAAACTGTTAAGCACACGACTGTTAGAGCCAGCAATTCCTCTCCTAGGTATCCAACTGAGGAGAAATGAAAGTGCAGATCCACACGAAGAGTTTTACGCCATGTTCACAGTGTAACTCACAATAACAACGCAAATGTCCATCTACTGGTGAATGGATAAACAAAAGGTATCATATCCTTGCAATGGAGTTTTGCTCATCAAGAAGAGTTTCACATACAACAACTTTGAGAAAAATCTCAAAATTACGCTGAGGGAAATAAGACTGACAAAAGATTACATAGCATTTGATTCCATTTATCTAACATTTCTAGAAAAAAAGACAAAACTCTATAAGCAGACAGTTGATCAGTGTTTGCCTAGGGCTGAAGGTGGGAGTGAGGATGGCTGAAATATGCATCGAAAAACTTTTTAGGGTTTATTTTTCTGAAACTGGATTGTGATAACTGGTTGCCCAATTGTAAATGTGTATTAGAAATGATCGAACTGGACATATACCTGGAGGATTTGCATGCTGTGTAAATTATACCCCAATAAAGTTATCGGAATTCAGTAAGAACATAGCTTGCTCTAGATGGTTAAAGGTTTCAGGTGTTCCTGTTATATGATCTCACCATTACGAACTGTCATTTTCCCAAACCAGTGAAGTCTTAGCAAGTGCTGGAAATACAAATAGGTTTACAATTTAAAGGGGCAGCTGGAGCCTCAGTACTCCATCAGTAATATGTATTAAGACATGCCACAGAGCAAATGCACACAGTGAAAAGTGCTGGGGAGCCTGTACAGGGGTCTACCACATGTGATTAAAGAACTGTGTCAGATGGCATTTCAACAGCTTTGTAAGTGATGACAGGGACACAGGTAAAGTTGAAAAATCACATTCCTATCCTCCTTAGGACAGATAGTAAGCATACGTTTTTAATTACTGTCATGAGTCGCTTAACCACATGGATACATTCTGAGAAATAGGTCTTTGTGTGGACATCACAGAGCATACTTACACAAACCTAGATGGTATCACCTGCTACACACCTAGACTGGATGGTAGAGCCTTTTGCTGCTGGGTTAAAAACCTGTACAGCATGTTACTGGACTGAATACTGTTGGAAACCGTAACACCGGCCGGGCGTGCTGGTTCACGCCTGTAATCCCAGCACTTTGGGGGGCTAAGGCAGGTGGATCACTTAAGGTCAGGAGTTTGAGACTAGCCTGGCCAACATGGTGAAACTCTGTCTCTACTCAAGGTACAAAAATTAGCTGGGTGTGGTTGTGCACACCTGTAATCCCACCTACTTGGGAGGCTGAGGCATGAGACGTGCTTGAACCTAGGAGGTGGAGGTTGCAGTGAGCCAAGATTGTGCCACTGCACTCCAGCCTGGCAACAGAGTGAGACTGTCTAAAAAAAAAAAAAAAGAAAGGTACCCCTGAATAGGACACTTACTGTGAATGGAGCTTACAGTACTCCAAGTTGCTCTCCTGAGTCAGTGAGTGAGTGAATGTGAAGGCCTAGGACATTATTGTATACCACTGTAGACGTTATGAACACTGTACATCTAGGTTACACTAAATGTATACAACAAAGTTCCTCAATAATAAACTGACCTTGGCTTACTGTAACTTTCTGACTTTATACACTTCTTAATTTTTAAAACTCTGACACTTGTAATAACACTTAGCTTAAAACACAAACACATTGTACAGCCATATAAATATATTTTCTTCCTTTATATCTGTATTCTATATGCTTTTTTTCTGTTTCTAAATTTGTAAAACTTTTTAAACTTTTTGTTGAAAACTAAGACACTGACACACACATTGGCCTAACAGGGTCAGGATCATCCATATCACCATCTTCCACCCCCATATATTGTCCCACTGGAAGGTCTTCAGGGGCAATGACATGCATGGACCTGTCATTTCCTATAACAATGCCTTCTTCTGGAAATCCTCCTGAAGAGCCTGCCTGAGACTGCTTTACCGTTAACTTATTTATAAGTAGGAGTATACTCTAAAATAGCAATAAGAAGTATACAATATACATAAACCAGTAACATAATTATTCATGACCATTACCAAGTATTATGTACTGTACTTCATATGTGCTATACTTTTATATGACGGGCAGCACAGTTTTGTTTACACCAGCACCACCACAAACATGAATAATGCCTTGAGCTACTACATTGCAACAGCTACAGTGTCACTAGGCGACAGGAATTTTTCAGCTCCACTATAATTTTATGGGACCACCATCCTGTGTCTGTCATGGACTGAAGTGTCATTGTCATTATACAACACCTTACTGCACTCAGATGACCTCCTGCTTCACCCGTAAAGGAAAATCATCATCAGTGTAGCCTGTAGCTACAGGATGGTGAAGTTCACTGACCTGCCAGCCAGTCACTGTGTTGAAATTTGGTAGAACGTCATCCTCTGAGCCACTCCTAAATCTTAGTGGGAACACAAGTAGCACAGGATAGGCTGACGACTGAAGTGAAAGCAGATAGAAGGAACTTTTCAACCTCTCTTGTAGAACAACATTTCAATTACCAGAGAAAGTGGATTCTCTGGGATGCTACAAGGCAGATGTCAGCCTCAATTGGTTAAATCTGAGAAACATTGACTGAATTTCTCAAAAACAACAGGGAATCCTGCATCTAATTCCAATTCATGTTTAAAAAGCCCAGAAAAGTAAGTTACATACAATAAGGCAAGTAATACATTATTACCATTTTGTTGCCACTCAGGATTCAAACAAAAGAGACTCCAATAAACCCCCCTGTTGTCAAATGCAGAAGATGAAATTGGCAGAGTGTCAACTTCTACAGAAGGCCTCACTTCTCTTCCTTGTTCTAGCTATTTCCTGCTTGTCTTTTAAAATTCCTATTAAGTCTTATGGTTTTGAAAAATATTTTCCTGACCCCTCAGTGTGTCCCCACTTTCAGCCACCTTACTTAGTCTGATTTAGGGGTTCCATTGTTTTGCCCTGGTATGCAAAATGGATGTCTATCATTTCTCACACTGCATGCAAACAAATATTAGTTTACTTTTTTCTCTCATATTAGAAATCTGTTAAGGGAAGGGGGAAATATATATGTGTGTGTATATATACTTATATTTGTACACGTGCACATACATATAAGTAAATTTGCTTAATTTCCTAGGTGCTGAACCAGAATTTCATAAATTATTTGTGGGGATATAATATAAGTACATGAGGTAATTCCTACATGAAATGGAGTAACTAACATAGGTCAGCATTAAGTTGCCATTAAAAAGTTCCAAAGTATGCATTACTCATGTTTGGATACCATGTAACCTGTAATGAGATCTGAATTCTGGAAATACAGGCAATGATTACAGGAGTCTAAGAATAAAGAAGCCAGCATAAGCCTAAAAAATAAAGAGAAGGTTTTGGAGAAGTTGGAGTTTTGTTTTTAATTTTCACACATCTTGGATTTTATAGCAAACGAGACTCAATTAACTAATAAAAAATGCATGTTCTTATGCTGTGATCATATTTCACAATTGCAGTTTAAACAAAACCATGACTCACTATGCTGATGTTATTTCCTGTTGCTGCCACCTATGGACACCAGGTCCCAGCTCCCTCCAGGCTGGCAGGCATCTTGCAGCATGGCTGGAGGATCCTCCCATGTGGCCTCCCTGTTCCTGATCTCAGCAGCTTGTTTCCCACACCTTCAAGTGTACATTTCCTCAGGTCACTCCATAGCATACAATCCTCCACTGAGTGGATCCCCATCACACATATAAAGTAGATTCTGCAGCTGGGGGCCAGTGCCGGGGCTCATGCCTATAATCCCAGCACTTTGGGAGGCTAAGTGGGGGCAGATCACCTGAGGTCAGGAGTTTGAGACCAGCCTGGCCAACACAGTGAAACCCTGTCTCTACCGAAAATACAAAAATTAACTGGGCATGGTGGCACACGCCTGTAGTCCCAGCTACCAGGGAGGCTGAGGTGGAAAAATTGCTTGAACCCGGGAGGTGGAGGCTGCAGTGAGCTCTGATCACACCCTGCCTCAATAAATAAATAAATAAAATAAAGTAGATTCCTCCTCCTCTTCTTTTTATTTGCAAAATATTGCAAACTCATAAAAAGTTATTAAAATTGTACAAAAAGCTGTTCTTCACCTAGGTTAACCACTTGTTATCAATTTTGTGAGATTTCCTCTTTCTGTCTCTACTTACATATAATGAATATAACATAGTTATTACTATATGTATAACTGTATTGTTATTGTTGCTATGTAGTGTCTGAGTTCTTAGAGAGTAATTTGCAAACATCACGATCCTTTACCCCCTAATTGTTTAGTGCCTCCTAAGGAGGAGGACACTGTTAGGTAACTGCAGTACAATCATGAAGTTCAGCTGGTGCAGATTCTGAATGGAACTTGCGAGACCCTTCAGAACCTGGCCCACCTGGCTTCCTCTTTCCCTGTCTGCCTGGTACTCTTTGTACTTTGCCTAGGAAAGAAACGGCCATTCCTTGCTATCCTCCATTGCTTTGTACACACAGCCCCTGCCTTTCAAGCATTTTTCCCATTCTCTTTCCTCAGCTGAGTTCACTATTGCGTCTGCGTCTGGACTTGAATCCAGGCTCTGGCGCTTCGTAGTTATGGGACAATGGGGAAGTTACTTAACCTCTCTGGGGCTCAGATTCCTCGTCTGTGAAATGAGATTAGAAAAAGAAACTGTCTCCTGGGATTTATTGTGGGGTTAAAGTCAGATATTTTAGGTCAAGAGCTAAAGAATACCTAGGAAAAAGTAAGCATTCAAAATCTACTTACTGCCCCTATCACACTACCATCATCACCAATCATTTCTCAGGCCTCATCTTTAACCTCACACACTCCAGGAAGGCCTCACTGATCCTCAAATATGAATCCAATGGCCCAGACTGTGTGCTTAGGTACCCTGCATTAAAACCACTTACTATAATTTACTGGAAGTATTTTCTATTTGTTTCCTCCTAGTTTGCGTTTAACGTCTTTTCCACAGTGACTAAGTCTGACTTGGTCAATTTTGAAAGGCTAGTATTCAGCATAGTGCCTGACACACAGCAAGATTTTAATAACTACTCACTGAATCTATAAATGAATTTCAGTAATTCAGAATTCAGAATGAATTTCAGAGTCTAATGGCCGAAATAATTTTCCCAAACTCGGCCGACAATTGATTTTTCAGGGGAAGTCCAGATAGGTTAAGAGCAGAAAAGGTGACTCATTCTTCAGGGGCTCAACACCCATTCCCCACTGCCCAGGGAAAAGTGTTTGCATGCCACGTGAAACTTCAAGCAAGCTAGTTTTTAAGCTGTTAAAAAAAAATGAGGGAATTAATTGTTCTGAGCAGTTTCTCACCATCTCCACAGCATTAAATTCAACATTCGATTTGCTTTTCAAACACAGTTAACAGGCAGGAAGATGAGATAATCTATTTCAGTGAAAATGTAAACTGTGGAAGTACCCTGTGAGTAAACTAGGGGAGAGAGTCCCTCCACAAACAAGAACCACGGCTGCCCGTGGGGAGGCTGGGAACATGCCCAGAATTCACCTGGCATCACTGTTGAGGTCAAGTGTTAAGACTTGCTGGGAAAAAAATATTGTTGCTGTTGTTTTTTGGTGAATCCAGAGGAAGGAAACATATTAAAATTCTAATGAATGACTAAAGTGAAAATGCTTTACAGGCTTATGAATGAAAATTTTCCCAAATTTTTCCCTATATAAAGATTACACATACAAATTTAAATACCACAAAATCGAAATATAAAACAATTTATGATGGGCTAATATAAAATTACACTTTTTCAATATGATAGAATTGCATCTTTGACTTTATAGAAATGTTGTTTAAAAATGTCTTTAGAGGTCAGGTGCGGTGGTTCAGGTGTGTAATCCCAGCACTTTGGGAGGCAGAGGCAGGTGGATCACGAGGTCAGGAGATGGAGACCATCCTGGCTAACACGGTGAAATCCCGTCTCTACTAAAAATACAAAAGATTAGCCGGGTGTGGTGGCGGGCGCCTGTGGTCCCAGCTACTCAGGAGGCTGAGGCAAGAGAATCGCTTGAGCCCGGGAGGTGGAGGTTGCAGCGAGCTGAGATCGTGCCACTGCACTCCACACTGGGCGATACAGTGAGACTCCATCTCAAAAGAAAAAAAATGTCTTTAGAAACTCCTATTTATACACAAACTGATATCTAAAGGAAGATCCATTTTATACTTCATTAGTGTAACTTTCAGTTACATGGAGTTGTAACTAAGTGCATTAAAGATACAATTGAACTTATTCCCAGATGTCAAGTGTCCCTGCCAAGATTTAAATCCAATCACAATATGAATGATGTTTAGGAGACTCAATTGGGATAAAACAAACAAACAAACAACATGGAAGACATCCTCCTTCTTTGCTAGTTGATGATGAAGAAAATAAGGGCAGCTACTCTACTTTACTAGGCACTTACCACATGCCAGACACTGCGCTGAACTCTTTATATGTCTCGTCTCCTCCCCACGAGACTCATTTAAGGTTTGTATTTATTATTCCCAATTTAAAATTAAGAACATTGGAGCTGAGAGAGGTCAAATAGCTTTCTCTAAATCACTCAGCTAGTAAACGGTGCAGTAGAAGCTGAAGTAAGTTCTGTAATCTATTTTAGGAACTTTTCAAAACGAACTGTTCTGTTTGAAAGTTACGGAGAGTCAACCTCTAAGTAAATGGGAGTGGTGAACACTTAGAATGACAAGGAACTGCCACTTCGTTCTTGACCTGTAGAAAGGCAGTCGGTGAGGGAGACATGCTATGATCTATTCGGTAGTCCTAAAAGAGACTCATACTTATATACCTAAATACGCAGGTCAAGACCTGGGCGAATTTCCCTATTATATATTCCTGTAGCTGAGTGATGTTTCCTTTGCAGCGGGAGTCGCAGATTCAGTTTTGTCTGTCTGTTGTGGTTATTAGACTGAGGTCATCTCCCTCACTTGACTTACCCTCCAAGAAAACAGGGAACTTATCTGGCTTGGCACACACTGTCTCTCCAGCCCTGGAGCACTTTGTAAAGATGAAGTACTGAATAAATATTTCAGAATGAATGCATAAGGGAAATGTGTGTTCAGAGGGCTGCAGCAGTTGAGTTCTTAACACATCGACCCTTTCAACACATTCCTGGGGCCCGGTGACCTCTACCAAGGCTACCTTCATGTTCGTCTTATCTCTGTTGCAGCAATTTGCAAATTGAGGAATATATAATCTAGTGAGTTTTAGGTCTGGTTGCACTCTAGTTGCAGTCCAAGAAACAGGTGAAAGAGCATATTTTAAAATGAAAACATAGGAGAGTTCTTTGAAACTGAATCTAAGTCCAACAAGCCTACGAGAGATATAACTGTCTTTCTCTGTAAGACATTCAAATGAGCTCTGAAGTGGTACAACAAGGGCAAGTAGTGGCAAACCCTGGGAATCTTCTAGCAGAGGCAAATAAATTCAGCCTTTAGAGAAAATCCCTCTAAACTTTTGCTTCTCCTTTTTAAAAGACAATAAGTTACATTTTGACAAACAAGGCTCAGATAAATGAGAACATTTAATTCTAAAGGATACCTGTTCTAAAATGACTGGTGGGCAGAAAATTACAGTTTTAGATACTTCGTGTGTGGGGGAGAAGATACTATACACTAAAATGAAAAAAAAAATACACATACACATGGGAGTTGTTTTATAGCTTGCCAATGATAGTTTGTTAACCAGTATTTTCCTTCCTTAGTAATCTTTTTATAAGTGAATTTGTGGATTCTCCAAACCCACTTGCATGTACATGCTTTTACTCATATATTTTGAAGAGGATTGCAAAGTGTCTGAAGAACTACGAAGGAGCTTAATCAAAACCGTGAATACATCACTACGTCTTACATACAGGAAAATTAGGCCTCCATATTTTTAAGCTGAAAAAATGCTGAAGAATAAATAAGGGGTAAAGAGGAATACAAACACTACATTAACTTACAGGGTAAAATAACTTACACTTATAACTAGAATAGAAGAAAATCAAAAGTCATGTTAACAAAAAGCAAAGATGATAATAGAGTCCACTTTAATTATATTTGAATTAGAAAATGGCTAAGGGAAATGTTATTAGTTTTAAAACAGAAAAGACATTTTTACGACTGAAATTTAAAAGAAACATATTTTAGGAAATCAATCTAAACAATAATTTCATCTTTAATGGAAATGAGAGTAGTTAGAATTTTTTAAGTGGTTACTAAAAAATTACTTTGCTTGAACTTGGGAGGCGGAAGTTGCAGTGAGCCAAGACCCTGCCACTGCACTCCAGCCTGGGCAACAAAGTGAAACTCTGTTTAAAAAAAAAAATACTTTACAAAATAAACAGTACCATAGTAAATGTCTCAATGAAATTATTTTAGAGTGAAGAACTTTAGATAAAGTTACTGAAGAAGCATAAAAAATATTAGAACAATCTGTATATCATTGTTAAGGAAAAGAGTGAACAAGGATAACATTTATGTTTGCTTACCGTTGTAGACCAAATATTTGTTCCTTCCCCAAATTCATATTTGGAAATACACCTACTATGATGGTACCCCTGGGAGACGGGGCCTTTGGAAGGTGATTAGGTCATGAGGATAGAACCTTCATGATTGGGATTAGTGTCTTTATGAAAGTTGCCTTCTGCTATGTAAGGGCATAAGGAGAAAGTGGTCTGCAACCCAGAAGAGAGCTCTCACCAGAGCCTGACCTTGCTGGCACCCTGATCTTGGACTTCCAGCCTCCAAAACTGTCAGAAATAAATATCTGTTGTTTATAAGCCATTTAATTGTGATATTTTGTTATGGCAGCCTGAATGGATAATGACACTTATTATTAATATTTGGGAAGATAGGGAAAAATAATTTATGATGGTTAAAAATACAGATTTGTAGGAGGAAATAAAGCACAGCTTTGAAAGACAAATCATACTCGATCAGGTAAATTCCCTTTATGACTCACTGTGTAGATTAGAAGAGGCAGGAGATTTAATATTTCTTAGCTTCATAAAGTCCTTGGTTTTATTCCACAGGATTTGGTCATAAATAATTGAATATGTATTTCAGCCCTACAAGAAGTTAAGTGGTTCCGTATGGACTGGGGTGGGAGGTGAGATAAGATAGAAAATATAACAATCATCAGAATATATAACATATAACAAGATATTATTTGCCAGACGCCATAGTATAGTATCTTACACATTATTTCCTGGAATTACAACAGCTGACCTAGTGAGGTAGGTGTTTTTATTTTAACTTTCACCTAGGAATAAACTGAGGGTCAGAGTGTAGTTAAGAAATTTGATCAAGGTCACATAAGTCCCAAGTGGCAGGGCTGAAATCTGTTGATTTTTCAAAGCATCTTTCTGCCCCTAAGCCTTTGGAGTTAACATGGGGACTCATGAGAGCATTTCTTAAAAACTTGTCTTGGATCTAATTGGAATAGGCTCAAGCGCCTCAAAAAGTTAAACACACAGTTACCAAATAATCCATTAAGTCCACTCCCATGTATATACCCCAAAAAAGTACAAACGAGGACTCAAACCCACACTTGTATAGATATATTCACAGCAGTATTCACGATACCCAGAAGGTGGAGGTACTCCAAACGCCAATCAACAGGTGAATGGATAAACAAAACGTGGCATATATATATAAATGGAATATTATTTGGCCATAAAAAGTAATAAAGGATTTCTATATATGACAACCTGGATGAACCTTATAAACATTATGCTAAATGAAAAAAACACAAAATCACAAGTATTATATAATACGATTCCTTTTACATGAAATGTCCAGAATAGACACAACTATAGAGATGGAAAATAGCTTAGTGATTGCCAGAGACTGAGAGATAGAAAGTAGCTTATTGATTGCAAGAGGCTGGGAAGACAGGGAAATGGACTAACTGCTTAATGGGTATGGAGTATTATTTTGGGGTGATGAAAATATTTTGAAACTAGATAGAAGTGGTGCTTGCACAGCACGGGAAAGGTACTTAATGCTACTGGATTGTTAATTCTAAAATGTTTTGTTTTATGTGAATTTCACCTCTTTTTTTTTTTTTTTTTTTTTTTTTTTTGAGACGGAGTCTTACTCTGTTGCCCAGGCTGGAGTGCAGTGGCATGATCTCAGCTTACTGCAACCTCTGCCTACCAGGTTCAAGTGATTCTCTTGCCTCAGCCTCCCAACTAGCTGGGATTACAGGCACACACCACCACACCTGGCTAATTTTTTAGTAGAAACGGGGTTTTGCCATGTTGGCCAGGCTGGTCTCGAACTGACCGCAAATGATCTACCTGCCTCACCCTCCCAAAGTGCTGGGACATAGGCATGAGCCACCATGCCTGGTCTCACGTCAATTTTTTTAAAAGGCTCAAAACACTTCCTAAAATTATGAAGCCCATGAATAATGTCTGCAACCCATGAATGCATAAGGCAAAGGAAATAATGGGATTCCTTGTTTTCATAATTGAATAAACAAGGAAGGTGTTCCCTTTGCCTTGCACAGACTGCATTTTCAGTAAAATGGAAAATTGCTGGCAATGCCACTGAATTTACCTGTTGGGAATGCCACTGAATTTACCTGAAGCCAGCATTCTCTCTTGGACAGAAATAAAACAATGAGCCATACTGGGGTTCAGACGGCCTGGGTTCCAGTCCCAGCTCAAGGAAGAACTAGGTGAACTAAGGAGTTCACAACCTGACCTCTTGGTGTCTGTTTATTTATCCATAGATGTGAGTGAAATCAGGCCAGATGGATGAATGATTGCTACATTATCTTCTAACCTAAAAAAAATTATAAGTTAATATTTTATGAAATGAAACAAATTGTGATTTCATCTTGTATATAATAGATATAATAATAAATAGTGTCCAGAAAGCACTGGGAGCAATACATTAGGAGTGATGTATGATGTACAGACAAAAATGAGAAGATTGTTCTTCAAACATTGTCTGGGGAAGAAACAAGTCATAATGGATCACAGGTTTACACAATTTAGTAATCTACTTAAATGCAACAGTTCTCAGTAGAATATAGCATTTCACTCTTTACCTACATGGCTGAGTACCTCGTTGTAATACTAAATGTTCCTGCCCATTGTAGAAACTCATATGTATTGCTGAATAATCCTGACACTGAATCATTGTGGTATAGGCAGAATAATGGCTCCCAATGATGTCTATGTCCAAATTCAAAAACCCTGCAAATAGGAATATGTTACTTTACATGGCAAGGGGAAATCAAAGTTGTAGATAATAATCAGCTGATCTTCAGATATGATGAGGATCCTGAATCACTTAGGTAGTAGCAATATAATCACAGGATCCTTAAAGGGTAGAAGGGGAAGGCAGGATAGTCAGTGTCAGAGTGACACAAGAAAGAGTCCATCGGCTACTGTTGGCCATGAGGATGAAAGGGGCCATGGGCCCAGGAATGGCGGCACCTCCAGAACCTGGAAAGCACAAGGAAATGGACTCTCCCTGAGAGCTTCCAGAAGGAACGTAACTCTGCCAACACCTTGATTTTTAGGACTCCTGACCTACAAAACTCGAAGATAATATACATGTGTTATTTTTAGCCACTACCTTTGTGGTAATTGGTTACAGCAGCTGAAAAAATATATATAATAGGTTGTTTTTGAATGAACGAATGAATGAACTCATGGATGTGGGAGGTCAAAGTAGACACGGCGGCTGGGCGTGGTGGCTCACGCCTGTAATCCCAGCACTTTGGGAGGCCGAGGTGGATGGATCGTTTGAGGCCAGCCTAGTCAACATGGCGAAACCCTGTCTCTACTAAAAATACAAAAAAATTAGCTGGGCATGGTGGTATGTGCCTGTAGTCCCAGCTACTTGGGAGGCTGAGGCAAGAGAATTGCTTGAACCTGGGAGGTAGAGGTTGCAGTGAGCAGAGATCACACCACTGCACTCCAGCCTCCAGTCCAGTAGACATGGCACCCAGCACCCCCAGAGGCATTGTGTGAAGTTCCAAGAAGGTACTGGAAGGTGAATTTGCATCTATATCTATCCCTTGATATTGAACTTCCCAGCCTCCAAAATTGTAAAAAGTAGATTTCTTTATCAATTACCCAGTCTGCGGTATTCTGTTATAGTGACAAAAAATGGGCTGAGGCACTGACCAACAAAAATTGGCCTGAGAAAGACAGGGGCACCTATGTTAATAATGGCATGAGAACAAACACCATTCTGAAAGAAAGCAAAGGGTTCCTCTGAGTTTTAAAGGCACACAAAATATTTAATAACAGATTATAAGTATTGATGATGAAGACTACTTATGGATTATTTGTACTTTCCCCTATGGAAAGCAGAAAGATTTTAACTATGGTTATCAAAATATATTACGATAAAATACTGGAGGAGAATTTAGCACAAAACTGTGATTTCAAGAGAATAAAATGATTTAATTTCTTACCGATTAGGAGATTTTAGAGGAGAAGAAAATAATTCATCCATCGAAGGCAATGCTATCATGGAGTTTAGCAGGAACTTAAGTGAATGCTTTAGTGAAAATCATCAACCATATGTGACTCCTTTAAAAAGCCTAAAAATGTTTTTTAATGCTAAAGTTCACAGAAAATAAACTTCTAATCCTTTAAATATGTTAGATTAAAATATTTTTTATTATAAAAAATTCAGAAATATTTAAAAAATCTCAGTTAACATAATTAAGATTAATCTTGGCAATGTGAAAAAAACACAGTTGTCTTTTCTCTGATGTATCGTGTTAATTAAAAAGCAAATATACATATTGTTCTATGTTGGGTTATGTTTCCGAACAGTTCAAATATGCTTCCTCCCACATAATGTTTAAGATCATAAAAAATATAAATTTTTGTTCATTGAATCATTATTTATATTTTTATATCAACTATAATTATGTTTTCCAGAATATCACCTTAAAAATGCTTTCCAAGATCTTTAGGCAAGTTAAAACCTTGAAGTAATATTAAATTAATTGAAAATCATTTGATACTCAGAAAATTTCAAAGTAAGATAAAAAGAATACTGAAACATTAACTACTAAGCATAATTTTAAGTTTGTATACTTTTATTTTTATTTTTACATGCTCGAGGGAAGCCAAATCTTTAGCTTATGTTAATGACCATTTTCATTTTTGCCACTTTGCAAAGTGAAAAAAGGATGTGTGTAGCTATAAAAAAATTATGTTTTATGTGTCTCTGACTTCTGCTAGTCAGCTAGAATGCTTATGTACAACACACAATCTCAATTATCTGTCAAGTATCTTGCTGAAACAGCAATTATATTTATATAGATGGTTACAACTATACTAGCAGAAAGAGTGAGAGAAAAAGAAAAACATATTTATGCTTTTTTTTTTCCAAGAACAAAGACTAGTTTTTGAATAAAGCAGCAGTTCTCAACATTTTTTCTCTCCATCCAGTAGATTCTTAAAAATTACTCAGGAATCTAAAGATGTTTCATTTCTGTAGTTTATAATGTGGGTTATAAGTATCAATATTTGATGTTTTAAATCACTAAAACCAGCCGGGTGTGATGGCTCACGCCTGTAATCCCGTCACTTTGGGAGGCGGAGGCAGGTGGATCACCTGATGTCAGGAGTTCGAGACCAGCCTGGCTAACATGGTGAAAGCCCATCTCTACTAAAAATACAAAAATTAGCTAGGTGCGGTGATGCACATCTGTAATCCCAGCTACTTGGAAGGCTGAGGCAGGAGAATTGCTTGAACCTGGGAGGCAGAGGCAGCAATAAGCTGAGATCAGCCACTGCACTCCAGCCTGGGTGACAGAGCAAGACTCCATTTCAAAACAAAAACAAAAACAAAACTGAGAAAATAAAAAATATATATATTTATTAATGTATTGGGAAATAACAATGTTGACTCCATTAGATAATAATGTAAATAACATTTTCTTAAAGAAAATTTGTATGAGAAAAATGACAACCTTGAACATTTTTACAAAAATATCCTGAATGTTTGGCTTAATAGAAAACTGATGGGTTTTCAAGTCTGCTTCTCCATTTAACCTCTTTTGGTCATATAGCCTCTGAAAAACTCCGTAGCTTATTATTGTTATGAAAATAACTTTGGCGTCACAGTTCCCCTGCAAACATTTCAGGGAACCCCAGAAGTCTTCAGACCACACTTTGTCCTAAAGTGTCTGTCTGTCCTACAATGTAAATGAAGCTCACAGTTCCCCTGCAGACATTTCAGGGAACCCCAGAAGTCTTCAGACCACACTTTGTCCTAAAGTGTCTGTCTGTCCTACAATGTAAATGAAGCTCACAGTTCCCCTGCAGACATTTCAGGGAACCCCAGAAGTCTTCAGACCACACTTTGTCCTAATGTGTCTGTCTGTCCTACAATGTAAATGAAGCTCACAGTTCCCCTGCAGACATTTCAGGGAACCCCAGAAGTCTTCAGACCACACTTTGTCCTAAAGTGTCTGTCTGTCCTACAATGTAAATGAAGCTCACAGTTCCCCTGCAGACATTTCAGGGAACCCCAGAAGTCTTCAGACCACACTTTGTCCTAAAGTGTCTGTCTGTCCTACAATGTAAATGAAGCTCACAGTTCCCCTGAAAACATTTCAGGGAACCCCAGAAGTCTTCAGACCACACTTTGTCCTAAAGTGTCTGTCTGTCCTACAGTGCAAATGAAGTACACCACTTAGAGAGTGAATTGGACTTGCATTGGTTTATAATGCTGATATGGTTAGGCTTTGTGTCCCTGCCCAAATCTCACCTTGAATTGTAATCCCTGTAATCCCCATAATCCCCAGGTAACGAGAGAGACCAGGAAGAGGTAATTGAATCACGGGGGTGCTTCGCCAGGAAGTTCTCATGATAATGAGCCAGTTTTCAAGAGATCTGATGGTTTTATAAGAGGCTCTTCCCCTTTCCCTCAGCACTTCTCTCTCCTGTCGCTTTGTGAAGAAGATGCCTGCCTCCCTTTTGCCTTCCATCATGATTGTCATTTTCTTGAGGCATCCCCAGACATGTGGAACTGTGAGTCAATTAAACCTCTTTCTTTTATGAATTACCCAGTCTTAGGTAGTATTTTTATAGCAGTGTGAGAATGGATTAATACAAATGCCTACATATATCTAAAAAGAAACTACAAAGATACATCAAAATTTTAGCAAAAATTACTTAACTTCAATGGGTTTGCTTCATTGGTTTACTGATTAGGCCTTGACCCACAATATGAAAAAATGTCCAGTGAAAGCAAATTCCTCTGCCTTCTGTCTAATCTGCCTACAGAGCAGAGATTCTGTGTCTCATCAGAATAGTTTTCTGTGATTTTAGATGACTTTATTATGCCCTTGATTATTTAAGGGCAAAAAATGTTGCATCACTTAAGGAAGAGCTAAGATTCTTTATAATTGTCTTTATCCTCTACGTTTTATGTTTGTATTTTAAATATATGTTGTTACCTTGAGAGACAGGTTTTTTCCCCTCACTTATGCACGATCCTGTATTAATCTAGTAACACGATCTCCTCTGACAATTATTAATTTTACCGTCCCAACATTGAACCCCAAATTTAGATAAAAAATAGAAGTCTCAGGATGTTTTTTTCTACCTAAAACTAACTTTGAGATCTCCCAAATGGCCCTGGAAAATCACCAAAGCTTATTCTTTCAACTTATAAATAGATGCTAGAAATAATTAGGTCTGTCTAATGTGTTATTTTAAGAGTTGCACAGGAAGAATTTTCAGATCTCAAGAAACACTAGCCTCCTCTAGGTTAAGTTTGCAAAATCTTATTACTATAAACATTTCAGAAATTGTATGCTTTATGGAAAGTCTCTGGAGATTTCACAGTGCCCTTTCTGCCCACCATATGAGGAAACTTCAAAAGTTCACAGAAAATGCATATTATAGAAAAACTATGCATGGATTCCAATTTTTGTGCCAAAATAAATCATACTAATTTGTTACAATGTGTCTGAGTAGGATCCAGTTTGAGGCACTAAGGAGGATAAGACGGTCAGGTGTGGTTGCTCACACCTGTAATCCCAACACTTTGGAGGCCAAGGAGGGTGAATTGCTTCAGCCCAGGAGTTTGAGATCAGCCTTGGCAACATGGTGAAACCCCATCTCTACCAAAAATACAAAAAATTACCCGGGTGTGGTGGTATGTACCTGTAATCTCAGCTACTAGGGAGGCTGAGGTGGGAGGATTGCTTAAGCCAGGGAAGTTGAGGCTGCAGTGAGCTGAGATCATGCTACCGCACTGCAGCTTGGGCAACAGAGCAAGACCTTGTTTCCAAAAAAAAAAAAAAAGAAGAAGAAGAAGGATAAGACGTCAGTTTGAAAAGAGTCCCTATCAGAGCAACATGAATTCTGCTAAAATCCAAGCAACTTACAGTGAAACTTAGGTGAAAAAATAGTGAAATCACTGATGTTTTTTGAAAATTTTATAAGGACAATGCCCCAAAGAAATGAGCCATTTACAAATTGATAACTCCTGTTTAGAAGGGATGAGATGATGTTGAAGAGGAAGCCTGCAGCAATAGACCATCCACATAGATTCACAGGTGAAAAATTCATCCTGTTTGTACCCTAACTGAAGAGGACCAATGACTAACAGCACAAACAATAGCCAATGCCATAGACTTCTCAGTTGGTGTAATTTACACAATTCTGAGTGAAAAATTAAAGTTGAGCAAGCTTTCCTCTTGAGGGGTAACAAAACTCTTGTGCCTAGATTAGTGACAAAAGTGGAGCTTTCAATGGAAATTTTAAACAAATGAGATCAACATCCTGAAGCATTTCTTTGAAGAATTATAACAGAAGATGAAACACAGCTTTACCAGTACAATCCTGAAGACAAAGCACAACCAAAGCAATGGCTACCAAAAGGTGGAAGTGGTCGTCAGGCAAAGGCAGACTGATGAAGAACAAAGGTCATGGCAACATTTTTTTTTTTTTTTGAGACAGAGTCTCGCTCTGTCACCCAGGCTGGAGTGCAGTGGTGTGATCTCGGCTCATTGCACCACCACCTCCTGGGTTCAAGCGATTCTTCTGCCTCAGTCTCCCAAGCAGCTGGGGACTACAGGTGCATGCCACAACACCCGGCTACTTTTTTGTATTTTTAGTAGAGACAGGGTTTCATTGTGTTAGCCAGGATGGTCTCCATCTCCTGACCTCGTGATCCGCCTGCCTTTGCCTCCCAAAGTGCTGGGATTACAGGCGTGAGTCACCCTGCCCGGCTGGTAACAGTTTTTGGGAGGCTCAAGGCATTTTTGCCTGTTGACTTTATGGAGGGCCAAATAAAGAAAACGTCTGCTTATTATGAGAGTGTTTTGAGAAAGCCAAAGCTTTAGCAGAAACATGCCCAGGGAAGCTCCACCAGAGACTCCTGCACCACGAGAAAGCTCTGATAACTCTTCTCATTGAGGAAGGGCAAATATGCAAGTTTCAATGAGAAATTATTAGGCATCCACTTTACAATCCTAATTTGGCTCCTTCTGACTCATTTTTGTTTCATACTTTTTTATTTTATTTTATTTTATTTTGAGACGGAGTCTTGCTCTGTCACCCAGGCTGAAGTGCAGTGGCGTGATCTGGGCTCACTGAAACCTCCACCTCCCGGGTGCAACTGATTATCCTGCCTCAGCCTCCTGAGTAGCTGGGATTACGGGCGCTCACCATCATGCCCAGCTAATTTTTGTATTTTTAGTAGAGACAGGGTTTCACCATGCTGGCCAGGTTGGTCACGAACTCCTGACCTCAAGTAATCTGCGTGCCTTGGCCTCCCAAAGTGCTGGGATTACAGGCATGAGCCACCACACCCAGCTGTCCTAAATTTAAAAAGTGTGTAAAGGGTCCCCATTTCTCTTCAGTCAATACTGTAAAAAAGACTGTACTGATGTGGTTAAATGCCAGCAGCCTCAGTTCCTTGGGGATGGACTAAACAGCTGCTATCATCACTTACAAAAGTGTCTGGATCTTGACAGAGATTATGTTGAGAAATAAAGTTACATTTTTTATCTTTTAATTCCATTTTTTTCCACAAACATTTTGAAGTATGCTTACATGTTCTTACTATCAGGAGAAACACTGATATCAACTCATATACAACAGAAAATTTTATTCTCCAAACTGAAAGTATTGGTCGCAGCAGTAATTTAACAACAGCTTTTAAGTCTTTGTCATCTATAGTCACTTGTTTCACTCTGATGCTTTTCTAAGGCTTTGCCATCTATAGTCACTTGTTTCACTCTGATGCTTTTCTAAGGCTTTGCTTTAAGGTACAGACCACAGCTTGTGTCTTCAACAAAAGACAGTTTCAGACATTTTTGGAAAAGCGCTCTGAACTACTGACATTTCAAACAGTTATCTCCTGGGCATGGGTTTCTGAGCTGAGAATGCTTAGACAACTTTCAGATATATCAGTGGACTATGTTACGATTTCTAGAACTCTTTTTAGTGAAATCAGATTATTAATCTAAGATCCAGCAGGAGAAGAATTAATTATTTAGGACTGAATGAGCTGATGAGGAAAATTCTGTTTTGTTTGTTTGTTTGCATGATGTTGTTGTAATATTCCATTTTCTAGATATATGACAAAGCCTTTTGTCTTTCTTCTTAAACTTTCTATCATGCACAAGAATCTAGTAGACTCCACTTTTCTACAATCAAACGAAACATTTCTAAATGATCCCTGATTTTTACTGACACTCCAGATTTCATACATTCTTCCTAAATTTCATTACTTTTCATGGCAATGTAATAGTCTGCACAGAAATCAGTAAAAATCTGTCCTACTTTTTACCAGAAAAATAATTGGACAACCTAGGTCAATATAAAATAAATTGGGCAACCTAGGTCAATATAAAGCATCATATTTGAGAATGGTTCTTATTTCATCAGATCTGACATTCTGCTCTTAAGGAACAACTGTTGATTTTGCATGGGTCCACAGAACACTCTCAGGGAAACTGGCTTACCAGGCTCCAGCGATACAGATGGGAAGACAGGTAAAATCCTGGCATGTTAGAAGCATTAATACCTTTTCAGGACTTCAAGAGAGTTTACCCAAATTTACATGTTATACAAGTATAACCTAGTAAAGACAGCCTTGAGCTTAGTTTTATAGTCACAGAATAATAAATAAGAGCAATTTTAAAACACAATTTGAAATTCCTTATAAAAACATTTGTGGTTTTAGTAGTTACATTGTATGGTTCTAGATGGAAGAAGTCAAGTCAAGGAGGCCTATATAGTAAATTAACAGTCCTACCACCACCATATAACTAATTAGGCCCAAACAAATGAGTCCAATATTTTTTGTGATTATTAAATTTTGAGATTATGATGATCATAAATTGGGATAGAAAGTAAGAAGAAATTTTGAAGGACGTTGAAACAAAAGAAACAAGATGAGTGGGTGTGTTATGAAATGCCAATCCTGTCATCTGATTTATGGGTATGTGCCACTTACAGTGTTTGAGCCACTGTATAACTTTAAAATTAATGCAAATTATTTGTGTCTGTAGAGATACAAACAGATTTTGTCTACGTTTTAGAAATGTGAGTGATTCTTTCCTCCTCAACAAAAACCACTTTGCATTTATTGTCAGATACGTTTCAGCATTTGTGATTGCCTAGAGATGACTTCCCTTTGCAATTCCTTTGAACTGGTTTTTAACATCTGACTAGTTTCCTCAAAATTTAAATAAAATCTTCGATGTGTTCATTTATATTTGCATGAGAGTCATGACTTTGTTTTAAAAAATTATACTTTTAACAATTTAAAGAAATCAATATTAGGGGATTGTTCTTGATTTTGAAAAGGAAAAACTAAGAATATCAACCAACTTCAATCCAGGACTGCTCAGAAGCTGGATAGAAAAAATAATGAGGCCAGGCACAGTGGCTAATGCCTGTAATCCCAGCATTTTGGGAGGCTGAGGCGGGAGGATCACCTGAGGCCAGTAATTCCAGACCAGCATGGCCAACATGGTGAAACCCTGTCTCTACTAAAAGTACAAAAAATGGCCGGATGTGGTGGTGCATGCCCATAATCTCAGCTACTATGGAGACTGAGGCAGGAGAATCACTTGAGCCTGGGCGGTGGAGGTTGCAGTGAGCTGAGATCGTTCCACTGCACTCCAGGCCTGGGTGACAGAGCGAGACTCTGCCTCAAAAAAAAAAAAAAAAAAAAAAAATACCGTCGTCGGGCATGGTGGCTCACACTTGTAATCCCAGCACTTTGGGAGGCTGAGGCAGGCAGATCACTTAAGGTCGGGAGTTCAAGACCAGCCTGGCCAATATGGTGAAACCCCATCTCTACCAAAAATACAAAAATTAGTCGGGTGTGGTGGTGGGTTCCTGTAATCCCAGCTACTCGGGAGGCTGAGGCAGGAGAATCATTTGAACTCAGGAGGCGGAGGTTGCAAAGAGATGAGATCGTGTCATTGCACTCCAGCCTGGGTGACAGGAGCAAAACCTCATCTCAGAAAAAAATAAAAGAAAAAAAGGCAGATGTTAAAAACAATTTCAAAAGAAATGGGAAATTTTAACATGGTTTATATTTTAGATAAAATTACTAAGTAATTTTTTTATTTTAAAAAATTAATAAATAGTTTTCTTAGGGGTAAAATTGGTACTAAATAATGGAGTTATTCTCTTTTTTTTTTTTGAGACAGAGTTTCGCTCTTGTTGCCCAGGCTGGAGTGCGATGGCGCCATCTCGGCTCACCGCAACCTCTGTCACCCGGGTTCAAACAATTCTCTGCCACCATCTCCCAAGTAGCTGAGATTACAGGCATGTGCCACCATGCCCGGCTAATTTTGCATTTTTAGTAGAGACGGGGTTTCTCCATGTTGGTCAGGCTGGTCTCAAACTCCTGACTTCAGGTGATCCACCCACCTTGGCATCCCAAAGTGCTGGGATTATAGGCGTGAGCCACCACACCTGGCCAATGGAGTTATTCTTAGGCCATGCTTGCTGAAGTATTGAGGTGTCTAGTATCACAAAATTTGCAAATCATGTTCAAAAAATATAGCAAAAAAAAAAAAGAAAAGAAAAGAAAAAGAAAAAAGAAAGTGTGTCTTTGTGTATGAGCACAAAGGAAAAGAAAGAGGACAGAGCCATTGAGACCACCTGTTAATGGCTGGTGCCAGCAAGGCGGTGCCTCCATGGCTGCTCAACGTTGATATCATGTTGATGTCTCTCAACTTCTCTTGAAGTTGAAAATTTTCAAAATAAAAATGGGGCAAAATACCAGAGAGAAAATTTGCATTTATTTAAAAGACACTGAGCATTGGTTGAGAGTTTTAGAACCAGAGGACATAAAGGTTCTTGATAACATATGTATTTTTCATTCCTCAGATCCCTAGCCAGTCTATACTCCTTTGTTCCAGACACACTGATAAAAGAATACTCCAACTTAGTTCATGACCATAAGTTAATAATTATTTCAGATCCTGAAAAAGAAGAGCCGGAAAGTGACTGTTCAGAAATCAGAATGTCTATGTGGCATGTGGCAAGGGAAGAAGGTACATTCAGGCTCCCTGCAGGCGCACAATCTACAATGCAGGACCACCCATTTCCAGTCTCTGTGATGCTGACCACAGCCTCTTAGAGCTGGAACTAATAGCAAACCTCACTTGGTGTTTGTGATCTCCCCGCACACACCATGAAATTCATCAGTACTAATTGCTTTGGACACAGAATATTATTACTGACAGGAGAGAATTGAAAGAGGCCATACTGACATGGAAGTGCTGGGAAGGGAATGGCATGGTCGCTTTAACCAATATGGAAGGTGGGGAAGGGAAGTGCTGGGTAGAGGAGGGCATGGTCCCTGCCTAGGGCTCCACTCTTGGGCCTGTGCCCAGGGACCTAGGTGTGGACAAGTATTTTCATTTTCCTGCCCCAATGTTGCATTTCCCAAGACCACCCTCGCCTTCCACATCCCCATCCTGTGCCTATGAAAACCCCGAGAGCCTAGCAGGCAGACACAGGTGGCTGGACGTCGAGAGGAGCACATCAGCAGAGGAACACACCGGGGGCTGGATGTCTACAGGAACACACCAACAGCCACCAGCATGTTGGCCACTGACTGGCAGAACAATGTGGAGTGTGGCTGAGGCAGCTGGAGGAGATCCCAGGCTGCTGAGTAGCCTGACTCCAGGTGAAAACTATCTCCCTTCTGGCTCCCCCAGCTGCTGAGAGCTACTCAATAAAACCTCACTCTCATTCTCCAAGGCCACTTGTGATCCGATTCTTCTGGTACACAAAGGCCAGAACCCTGGGATAGAGAAAGTCCTCTGTCTTTGTGATAAGGCAGGGGTCTAAGTGAGCTAACACAAGCTGTCTACAGATGGCTAAACTAAAAGAGCACCCTGTAACACATGCCCACCGGGGTTTCAGGAGCTGTAAACATTCACCCCTAGACACTGCTGTGGGGCTCCAACAGCCCTGTCTGTATGCTCCCCTAGAGCAGCCAGGCACTAAAGAAGTGAGCCACGCCCCCATGACACGCCCTGGGAGGGGGACAAGGAAACTTCCTGTTTCAATACCTGGTTATAAATATTGCTGGAGACCATAATAAAGAGATGGAACATAGAGGAAAGATCATGTGAAAAAAGGGTGAGTGTACAATTTTAGGGTAAAATAGAAATACGTTATTAATGAAGCAGGAGGTGGGTGTTTTAATTTTGGTCCAAGTTTTCAGTTAAAACTTTTTGCTTATGAAAATAATATCTCCCAAAAGCATAAGCGAGTTCTTGCATGAACAGAGAAGAAAACAAAGATTTACATTCCTATAAATTACAGACAACCTGAAATATGGCCCTCGAGCTACCAAATTTACTAAAGCACATTGGCAGTCATTATAATTGCAGAACATTTTACTTCAGTGGTACAACCACAGGGGCCTCTGGGGAAAGGCTGGGCATTTTACTCACCAAAACAACTCATTGGAACTAAAGGCATTTAAAATTACTCCACTCAGGCTGGGCGCGGTGGCTCACTCTCAAGCCCAGCACTTTGGGAGGCCGAGGCGGGTGGATCGCCTGAGGTCAGGAGTTTGAGACCAGCCTGGCCAACATGGTGAAACCCTGTCTTTACTAAAAATACAAAAATTAGCTGGGCGTGTTGGTGGATGCCTATAATTCCAGCTACTCGGGAGGTTGAGGCAGGAGAATCACTTGAACCCAGGAGGCAGAGGTTGCAGTGAACTGAGATCGCACCATTGTATTCCAGCTTGGGCGACAGAGCGAGACTCCATCTCAAAAAAATTAATAGATAAAATAAAATAATTCCACTCAGCAAGATTTTGTTGTTGGATACTTCCTTTTGTTCCAATTCGAATACAGTGCATGACACTGGAATTGCAAATTGCTCTCATTATACCTACCTGAAATGAAAAAACTCAAGAGATTTGACCAAGAAATATGAACACCTTTACACCAACAGAGTAAATGGGAGAAGACTGTTCATATCATTTATTTGGAAACGTTAAGGTTGGAACCACAATCTAACATTTGACAGAAAAAAATTATATCAGAGATCTGTAATAAAAAATACAGCATATACCCCTTTAAGAGTAGGCAAAAAGAGAAAATAGCTGGAGTATCCAACAGGAGATATTTTGAGGCAAAAAAATTAAAATAGACATTTGCAAAGATGACGATTAGGGAAGACAGTTTTCTTCTAAAGACACATGCAGTGAAGAAAGAAATCTTTATTCTTATCTGGGTTGCAAATGGCACTTTTTGCAAAAGAACTGCTACTTACTTCTAGAGTCAGCTAAAATGATATCAAACTTTTTTAAAGATGCCTTCTTAAGGCAGAAAGTATCTTAATTTAGTTTTAAGATATTTTAGGCTTATTAACCTCAATAGTGAACTTGAAGATTTTCCATTAAATCCACTGTCCATCAGCCTATTATAGACATATTACAATTCTCCTCCCAATATCTTGCCTTCTTTATGAAGTTGACGTGAAGCTGAAAATAATTATGTCAAATAAGACAAAAAAATTAACAAACCACAAAATTCTATTTCATGTCATTCATCAAATGCTATCAATACACTCTGTGCCAAGCACTGGGTTAGAAGAGAACAATGATATTATTTGTCATTTATTTTAACTTTATCTAATTCATTTTTTATAAATGCACGAGTAAGTATCTTTTAGACATGAAATATATGTGGATAGTATGTATATTTTGAAGGAATATAACAGTTTAATGCTATTTTCACAAATGATTATTTTATGCTTTAAAGAAGTTTTTGGTAAGTGAATGTGGAAATCCTGAAATAAAGTCAAATGATATGATTTGCATTTTCCCAGCAGCCTCTAAGGAAGCAGCCTGAGGGATCAGCCTGAGGAAATACCCTGAGGGATCAGCCTGAGGGATCAGCCTGAGGAAATACCCTGAGGGATCAACCTGAGGAAGCAGCCTGAGGGATCAGCCTGAGGGATCAGCCTAAGGAAACACCCTGAGGGATCAGCCTTGAGGAAGCAGCCTGAGGAAGCAGCCTGAGGAATCAGCCTGAAGGATCAGCCTGAGGGATCAGCCTGAGGAAGCAGCCTGAGGAAGCAGCCTGAGGAATCAGCCTGAGGAAGCAGCCTGAGGAATCAGCCTGAGGAATTAGCCTGAGGGACCAGCCTGAGGAAGCAGCCTGAGGAATCAGCCTGAGGGACCAGCCTGAGGAAGCAGCCTGAGGGATCAGCCTGAGGGATCAGCCTGAGGAAGCAGCCTGAGGAATCAGCCTGAAGGATCAGCCTGAGGGATCAGCCTGAGGAAGCAGCCTGAGGGATCAGCCTGAGGGACCAGCCTGAGGAAGCAGCCTGAGGAAGCAGCCTGAGGGATTGGCCTGAGGACGCAGCCTGAGTGATCAGCCTTGAGGAAGCAGCCTGAGGAAGCAGCCTGAGGAAGGAGCCTGAGGAAGCAGCCTGAGGGATCAGCCTGAGGATGCAGCCTTAGGGATCAGCCTGAGGGACCAGCCTGAGGAAGCAGCCTGAGGGATCAGCCTGAGGGACCAGCCTGAGGAAGCAGCCTGAGGGATCAGCTTGAGGAAGCAGCCTGAGGAATCAGCCTGAGGGACCAGCCTGAGGGATCAGCCTGAGGAATCAGCCTGAGGGATCAGCCTGAGGAAGCAGCCTGAGGGATCAGCCTGAGGGACCAGCCTGAGGGATCAGCCTGAGGGACCAGCCTGAGGAATCAGCCTGAGGGACCAGCCTGAGGGACCAGCCTGAGGAATCAGCCTGAGGGACCAGCCTGAGGAATCAGCCTGAGGGACCAGCCTGAGGAATCAGCCTGAGGGACCAGCCTGAGGAAGCAGCCTGAGGGATCAGCCTGAGGGACCAGCCTGAGGAAGCAGCCTGAGGAATCAGCCTGAGGAATCAGCCTGAGGGACCAGCCTGAGGGATCAGCCTGAGGAATCAGCCTGAGGAATCAGCCTGAGGAATCAGCCTGAGGGACCAGCCTGAGGAAGCAGCCTGAGGAATCAGCCTGAGGAATCTGGCTGCAGGGAAAATAGAAGTCCTATCATTGGACTTTATCTCACCTTCTCTCACCATGTTCTGTATTGCCCATAATCTGTTTTTTGATATAATTTCAAGATACTGTCCCTGAAACTCTGCAATGGGAGGCTTAAGGAATGTGATAGCTTGACCAAGGGTTGGAGGAGGGTTTCCAGGATACCCTGTAGTGCTCTTTCAACTCCAGGTCTTAAACAGGGCCACATTCCCTGCAAGCCCTGGCACAGACCCCATGCTGAATACATAGAAGCTGCTTATTGCCTTGTTGCCCCATCACCATTTTTTTTCTGTTCTGCCTCCTTCTTGGGGCCATTGAAGATTCCTCAGCACTGGGCTCCAAATCCCTTCTCTGTCCTTCCCACCCACTTCTGTGCTAAGTCCCAGAACCTGGTATTGTCCTTTCCACTAGATGATGAGTCTCTGAGCCTGCAGACTGTCTGGATCACTTTCTGGGGGCCAAGCACAGTGTCTGCTAAGAAGGCGATCCCTGAGACTTTTATTTTATTATCCAAATAAAAGGTGAAAGAGTCTGTCCAAAATAGTTGCTTTAGGAATTGTACTCCTTATAAAGCAAAGAACACACTGTCACAGAATTGATTTTATCACAGTCATGAAATCGATGTTAGAAGAAAACAGCCCTTTTTCTCAGCCAGGCAGAGACTTTGAAGAGTTAACTTTTACTGCATCACAGTGGCCTATTTAATGCTATACAAGAACACAGAATACATGCTGTATTTACAAACTTCAAAGGAAACTAGCTATTTGCATTTTTATCTGTAGGAGAGGAGAGAAACATGTTTCCTTTTTGACCTTTTATCCTCAAGTTATATATGAGGAAGATTAAATTTGTCAGTATTGTCAGTGTAATCTATTTAGGGTTTTAAACCATAACAGTGGAAAATATCAAGATTGACTTTAAAGCCTACTGAATATAACTTTTTAAAAAAAAACTGGATGAGACGCTGAAATGGAGAGAAAGCCTCAGTTATGGGAGGCCGGATTGGAAGTTTTTCAAAATAAGCATCTGAAATAATGGGCCCCCTATTGCTCGCATGCAGACATTAATCTTTTGTTTGTCCTGTCAAGGTGAGAAAAAAAATTGGGTTACCATCATAGCCAGGTAATACGGCCCGCTCATTTGTAAATCACATGGCTTTAGTAAGCAAAGATGCTGCCTGGATTTAATGAACGTGGTATCAGAATGTTTTCTTTGAATGAGTACAGTGGTCTTCTATCCGGTTTTCTTCCTTCCATATATCTGTCTCTTTGAATGACACCAAGTGGATTAATCTTCCTAAAGCCCCAGTTGGGAAAATTATCATTCTGCCTTCTCCCAAGCTTTCAACCATTCCCACTATATGCCAAATAAGCTCGTTATGTTGCATTCAAAGCCTTCTAGGACTTAACAGTAACCTATCTTTCTTTTTATCTCAAATTTCTCTCCCAGGTACACCAAGTTGCAGCTAAACCAAACTGTGGTTTGTTGCCTGTTTCTGGATCTTTGCTCATTCTTCACCATCACTGATAATGTTCTCTCTACCCCCTACCTTTCAAAATCCCACCTGCACTTCGAGATTCAGTTCAGCTCACAGATCCATCTTGAAGCTAGACATGACAGTTTCCCTCTTTTGCAGTAGCAGAGAAATATGTTTGTACTCACAATATTTGTCACACCCTAGATTTTAAGCTCCCGAAATGGATGAGCCTTCTTTTACTATTTTTATATCTCCCACTGTCCTGCCAAGTACGAATAAATATTTTTTATATTTCTATATATTATTCCTACTATAAATTCCTTAGGGTGATGAGAACTTCCTTAGGGTAAACACCTAGTTTTTGGTATTATACTTATCCCTTACAGTATTTAGAATTTATTTAGTAAATGCTTAATAAATATTTTTTAACGAAATGAGTAGAAACTGTAGAATGAGTAGAAAATTTTTTCCTAAAACTACAAGTAGGAATTTTGTCTATCTCAGAGACAGCAGAATATGCTTAGTGTTTCAATAAAGGACAGTTTTTTAGAATAAATAGTGTACTTTGGAAGCCTGAAATAGCTGGAAAAGTTGAAGTTTCTTATTTATTATGCCTCTGGATGTGTTTTTAATTTATTTCCCTAGAAGAGCTCTTAGGCAAAGTGATAACTTGGCTTAGAATCTTTAGGAGAAATAAAGATGAAAATAAATACGGTTCTTTACCAAATTGCATGCACATCACACACACACACACACACACACACACACACACACACACACACACACACTCTCTCTCTCTCTCTCTCTCTCAATACAAAAGAGACAGCGCTAACCCTGTCTTGAATCCATAGAATCCTCAAATGCATGCATTTCAGAGTATTAATGGTGACACTGATAAAACATTCAGATAATGACTTATTCTGAGTCTGCTGAAGGGGTGTCCTCACAGTGAATGCCTTCCTTTCCTTCTGAGATCCACCAAAAAACATACTAGTCTGTTCAGAGTGATCTTAGAATTCAGTTATTTTTATGGCTTGGAAAATCTACTCCTGGAAATCTGTTCTTTAGAAATACTGGCAAGGCTGTAAAGATACATGTACACTGCTGTTAATCCCAACATTTGGAGAAGGAAAAAAAGTAAGCGATCTCAATGTCTACTAATAGAGCAAAGCTAAATAAATTACAGTACGATGGAATGTATACTCTGCAGCCGTTGTGATAAATCAAGTATGTCCATAGGGGTCCTTGGTTAAAAGGCTGTCCATGATGTTTTATTAAATGTAAAAAGCGCGTTGCAAAAGATGGGGAAATACCCAAATTGCTGAACACTTCTGTAGATCTCATTTTTCTAAGAGTAATATTCTATGTATCTATGCACTTATATTTATAGACAGGCATACATATGTATAAATTTGAGTACATATGTTGATGTCTGCAAGTGCTTATACATCTGTTTATGTGTAGATGTATGTACAAATGTTTATACATGTTATATGTAAAATATATAGGCTATATATATGCATGTACATACCTTTATAGATATTTTTACAGCCATAGATAATAAGATGTAGAAAGATTCAGAACAATTTAGAATAATTATCTCTTTTATTGGCTTAAAGGAGGGAAAAGTGAACTTTTATTCACTTAATAGAAAAAAAGAAAAAAGTAGCAGAAGTTCAAAACTGTGGTGTTTAATTTGGGGGCCTGTCCTGATTCATGAATCAGATTTGAAATATACTTGAAGCCTTTTCTTAAAAATGGTCATTCTTCTGACTTGATCTGCAGACTTTATTGATTCCAAATGGTTCACAATGAGGCTGTGTTCTGTCATCTTTTACAGCAATTGTTCCTACTTTCATGTATCTGCCTGTGACTGCAGGAGGCAGCGGCTTCCCCAGACCACTCCCCTCCCTCCTTCACACCTGCCTGGCCCGAGTCCCACAGTGATACCTGTCATGGAACTACATCTTGTATTCATGTGTTAAACAGAGCTCTGTAGTTGATTCTCAAGAAAGAAAGTTCCTTTCAGTGAAACAGAGTTGTAGCATAATTGTTGTTTTAAAACGGTATTTTTCACGTCAAAAGATGATTTAATGTAGAATTATTTTTTAAATGAGCTGCCTTCATAGATTTAAAATATACTTTAACAAATGTTTGACTTACTCTCACATACTTGACATGGCCTAATATGTACCTTGTACACCTTTTTCATGGATTAGAGTTTGAAACCAAACCAGAGGCACCTTCTCTTATGCCATCCTCTGAAAGCGTATTTCAGGCTGAGAATATCTATTTTGCATTTTCTTATTATGTATCTTGAGATGCAATTTCTTTCTTTTCTTTTTCTTCTTTTTTTTTTTTTTTTTGAGACAGAGTCTTGCTCTGTTGCCCAGGCTGGAGTGCAATGGTGTGATCTTGGCTCACTGCAACCTCCACCTCCCAGGTTCAAGCGCTTCTCCTGCCTCAGCCTCCCAAGTAGCTGGGATTACAGGCACGTGCCATCATGCCTGACTAATTTCTGTATTTTTTAGTAGAGAGGGGATTTCACCATGTTGGCCAGGCTGGTCTTGAACTCCTGACCTCAGGTGATCCGCCCACCTCAGCCTCCCAAAGTGCTGGGATTACAGGCATGAGCCACCGCGCCCGGTTGAGATGCAATTTCTATAACAGCCCTCACCAACTATTTTAGGTCTTCCTGCTGGACTCATTTGCTCATTTATTCAGCAGATAGTTACTGAATACCTACCTGCTTCCTGCCACTGACTTTTGTTCAGTGCTGGGGATACAGATGTGAATACAGTGAACATAGTTCAAGTCTACTAAGGCAGGCGACAAACTTTCATCCTACAGTCCCCTAAATAAAGGTAGACTAGCACATTGCATTATGACACATGAAAGAAGAGTAAAGAAGGAGGTGAGAGTTGTCGCAGGCTGCAAGAATTAGGACAAGGAACTCTTCTCTGTGGAAAATCAGATAAACAGAGACCTGAGACCTGGACAGGAGTCAGCTGCATGAAGAAATGCAGACAATTTCTCTGGCCATGAGACATGCGAAGGCCTTGAGATACAGAAAGATTTGGAACTTGCTTAGGAATGGGAATAAGGCCCATGTGTTTGGAGGGCAAGAGGGGACCCAGACACAGAGCCGTGTCAGTAAGGGCACATCTGAGTAAGGCTTTCAAGAAGCTTGCATTTCAACACAGATCCTTCTGGCAGTCAGTTTGCATTTACCAAATGGGCCTGCCATTATCCGTACATGTTCTCATGTAGTATAAAAAGTCACAGGAAGCTTTTTGGGAACTTGCCCCAGTATTTCCACAAAAGCAGAGCTCTCTGATTTCTACGGGGAGGCAGAGAGGCTGGAGGGAAGTGGACCAGTGAGAAGTGGACTGCAGGGCTGCAGGGAAGCCTGATCAACACGTGGGCTCCAGGCTGCTGGATGAACAGAGCCTGGGGTGGACTTCAGCGGGGTAGTTCCATGCAGGACATGATCCACACAACGCTATGAAGTCCTGTTCCCTGCCCAGAGCCACCAGAAGTATCTTCCTAAAGCATAAACTGGTCACTCTGTTCTCCTGACTTAAAAACTCCAGGCTGGGAGTGGTGGCTCATGCCAGTAATCCCAGCACTTTGGGAGGCCGAGGCGGGTGGATCACCTGAGGTCAGAGTTCGAGACCAGCCTGGCCAACATGGTGAAACCCCATCTCTACTAAAAATACAAAAATTAGCCGGGCATTGTGGCAGGCGCCTGTAGTCCCAGCTACTCAGGAGGCTGTGGCAGGAGAATCGCTTGAACCCAGGAGGTGGAGGTTGCGGTGAGCCGAGTTCGCGCCACTGCACTCCAGCCTGGGCAACAGAGCAAGACTCTGTCTTAAAAACAAACAAACAAACAAACAAACACACAAACAAACACTCCAATGACTCCCTGATGACTAAGTGATAGAGTTATAACTCCTTGAAGGACACACGAGGCCCTCTGCAAGTGGATCCCCCAAATTCTTTGTCTACTTTTACTTCGCTGAGATATAACTACAGCTTACTTCCTACCCCATATGGGCCAAGACAGAGCACTCTCTGTGATTCAGCACATGGGATTCCTCTTCCAGGGATGACTAACCAACTCCTCTGCATGGTAACCTACTGCTGATACCACAAGACAGCCTGCTGCCTCTGTCCTCCTGATTCCACAGCTTTTGGAGGGCAGCACACGGCACTGGGGAGAACAGAGGGCATGCCCCTGGCTGTCCAGGTCAGCTCAATTTAACTGGTGGTCAGTGGCTTACAGATATTGGTACCAGCTATCCCTAACAGCTAAACTCTTTGCAAAGCATCTCCTCATGGGACAAAGTAAAAGGAAGGTGGGAGATTGGGAAACAGTTACAGGTAACTAAAACAGCATGTGCCAAGGTCCTGTGCTGTTTTGCTCAATGAACTGGAGAAAGACCAGTGTCTGGAATGCAGTGTGAAGTAAGAAGAAGCCAACAGTGGCAGGCTCTGATTAAGGTTTTAAGAAGTGCAACTATCTTTTGCTTTTACAAAATATTAGTGGAATGGTGACTGATGGACATCCACGTGAAATGGCAGCATACAACATAGAAAACATGAATGGACCCAACCATATGTTAAATTGGTTCTATCTTTGGCCGGGTGTGGTGGCTTATGCCTGTAATCCCAGCACTTTGGGAGGCCGAGGTGGGCAGATCTCCTGAGGTCAGGAGTTCAAGACCAGCCTGGCCAATAAGACGAAATCCTGTCTCTACAAAAAATACAAAAATTAGCCAGGCGTGGTGGTAAGCACCTGTATCCCAGCTACTTGGGAGGCTGAGGCAGGAGACTCACTTGAACCTGGGAGGCAGATGTTTAAGTGAAGCCAAGATTGCGCCACTGCACTCCAGCCTGGGTGGCAGAGCGAGACTCAGTCTCAAAAAGAGTGGTTCTCTCTTTACAATAGCAAAGAGAAAGAAAACAAATGGTTACAAAACCAAAATACAGTAGGGGACACTGATAAAATTCAATTTAGCAAATTCTTCCTGGCCTGTGAACTTGCTAAGGGTATGGCGTTGTAGGGACTGTGAAAGATGAATGGGACCTACAGACTGGTTTATCAGGTATGAGGGAAACATTTAAATATTTACACAAAATGCAATGGGGTTTCAATATAAAAGAAGGTTCAGAAGGCATCACAGAACACGTGAAAATTGTACTGCGTCTTCAAGAGTTGTAAAAACCTCAGGCGAAGGGCTAGAAGAGGGAGTTTCAGGAGAAGGAAGGGCAGCAGAGTGAAGACACTGAAATAAGAACCGGAATGGCTGCCCTATTCCAGGGGCATTGAGCCATGTCCCTAGAGCAAAACATGTCTTTTTAGAAAGAAAGAAAATCATCAATAAATTATAATTTGTTTTACATGTCAAAGAGGAAAGGTACGAGTGTTAAGTAATCAGCCTAAAAAAAGTTTTGGGGCGATTTCAATATTTGTTCATAAGAATTCATGAGTAGGATTTTTATGTTACTATTACTTTAAGTTGCTGTAGGCAGAATTTAGCTTGAAGGAAATTTAAGATTTCTTGATAATTAAAATACGAAACAGTATGGCAAGACAGGCTGGGGAACTCCAAGTCTGCCTTAATTAGATGCTAAAAATAGATGTTTCTAAAAGTCCCGTTTCCTTTCTAGGCCATCCAACATTCTGGAGAAGTGCTTTTAATCTCAGCAATGTGCTAATTGTTTCTAATGGCCTGTAAACAAGCTCCCTGAACTATTAACCTTCTTCTCTCTGTAGCCAGAGATTCAGGAAATTAGTCTTTGAAAGAAGAGTCCAGCAGGTTGCCCAGGAGGGCGTCCCAAAGTACAGACACTGTCACTGGTTTGGAGGAAAATCAAGGTCAGATCTGAGCAGCAAGCTTGTAATGTGGAATAGACAAGCTCAAAACCTTAAAAAGAAAGATCACTCCACTCCTCTCTGGTTCTCTGGTTTAGTTTGGTTGTGTTCCTATCTGGAAGGAGAAATATAAATGTTAGGCTGGGCACAGTGGCTTACGCCTGTTATCCCAGCACTTCGGGAGGCCGAGGCGGGCAGATCATTTGAGGTCAGGAGTTGGAGACCAGCCTGGCCAATGTGGTAAAACCCCGCCTCTACTAAAAATACAAAAAGTTACCTTAGCTAGGCATGGTGACGGGCCCCTGTAATCCCAGCTGCTCGGGAGGCTGAGGCAGGAGAATTGCTTGAACCCAGAAGGCGGAGGTTACAGTGAGCCAAGATCGAGCCACTGCCAGCCTGGGCAACAAAGCAAGACTCCATCTTAAAAAAAAAAAAAAAAAAGAAAGGAAGAAGGAAATGTAAATGTTAGCACCTCTCCAATGGCTTCCAAACACAAACACAAGCCCATAATCCCAGGATTTTTAAAAAACATTAAAACAATATCCTTCAATTGACAAGAATGTTGAAAATTTGATTGTGCTAAGTTAAAATTGATGCCATATTGAAAATGGCGTTCAATTTAATCTCAGAAAGGCAATGCCTACCTGAACCCTTGGAAAGGAGCTGGGGCATTGAGGGTGCCACCCTCTGTTCTGCTTGTCCTTTTCAGAACATGACAAAATTAACTTAATTTGTCATGAAAGATGAATGATCACAGAGTAGCCAAAAAATGTTGTGAAACAGATGGTCAGTGAAGAGAGGCTTTATCAAACATATTTCAAACTTTATTTAAAATTACAATAGTCGGCCAGGCGACCTGGCTCATGCCTGTAATCCCAGCACTTTGGGAAGCCAAGGTGGGCAGATCATTTGAGCTCAGGAGTTCGAGACCAGCCTGGCCAACATGGCAAAACCCCATCTCTACCAAAAATACAAAAAATTAGCTGGGGATGGTGGCGCACATCTGTGGTTTCAGCCAGTCAGGAGGCTGAGGCAAGAGGATCACCTGCACCCAGGAGGCAGAGGCTGCAGTGAGCTGAGATTGCATCATTATACTCAAGACTGGGTGACAGTGAGACTCCATCTCAAAAAATAAATACATACATAACATAAATAAAATTACAGTAGTAAAACTATGTGCCTGGCACAGAATGAGCAATGGAACAGAAGTGGAAGCCTGGAGGGGAGAACCCAAGAGAGACAGATATTTATGTGTGATCTCAGCTTATAAAACCTTTCCAATTAGTGAGGTATTAGATGATTTGCTAAATGGTATTAGAATAATTAACATAATAAATAATAATAAAAGTTGGATCTTTTTAGCATTCCTCAATTGAGGTAATCAGGAGGATCAAAGAATCACATGTATAAAACAATGAAAGGGTAAAAGTAGGATGACAACGTGAGTCAATCAATAGCCCAGGAGGGGCCAAGACACGCCCACGTGAGCAGAGAAACCAAAATCCACTGATCATTGACTACACACAAATGTAATAATTGATATGGAAAGACAGTCTAAACAGAGTAAACATAGGGAAAAGTGCTAGCATTCCTGACATCTGAAGAAATCTCCCGAATTTATTTATTTATTTATTTAGATGGAGTCTTGCTCTGTTGCCCAGGCTGGAGTGCAGTGGTATGATCTCAGCTCACTGCAACCTCCACCTCCCGGGTTCAAGTGATTTTCCTGCCTCGGCCTGCCAAGTAGCTAGGACTACAGGTGTGTGCCACCATGCCCAGCTAATTTTTTAATTTTAATAAAGACGGGGTTTCACCATGATGGCCAGGCTGATTTTGAACTCCTGACCTGGGGTGATCCACCTGTCTCGGTCTCCCAAAATGCTGGGATTACAGGCGTGAGCCACCGTGCCTGGCCCAAATTTATTTATTTATTTTTTAAGACAAATATCCAATAGGAAATTTAGGGTGGGGGGATGGCAGGTCAAAAGAAGTAATTCACAAAAGGATAAATACAAACAGCCAGGTTTACCGGGAAATCACACTCAGTGTCAGGGGAGCAGCTAGCCAGCAAATGGCCCAACAGCTAGCAGCACAGCCACGTCCCTGAACACCTGCCGGATGCCAGCCCTGCGGGTACTGCTGCAAAGAGGTGCCCAGATAGGATAGGTAGAAACAAGTGACACACACAAGTCAGAGGGCAGCATGTGTGACAGGGTCTCATCACTACAGCATTCTACACACACATGTACATTCCGAACACATCAGCAGGAAGACTGGGCATCAGAGTTACAAGACAGGTGTGAGCTAGCACGACACACCCTGAATTTCAGATCCATGAATAAGCCCCTTCCTACTTATAATCAGTGGTACTGAGGCAGAATGGGGCGCACCTAGGAATACACACTTTAGTACAAAACCTGGGCTTGAGACCCTATTGTAACTTATTGACTATGTGACACTGAATTACATTCCAAGCCTCTTCCCACATAAGTCTTGGTGACTTATGTGAGGACTGGGACACTAATAGTATCTACCTCCCAATGTTATTCTGAGCATTTAAGGAGGCCCTGCATGTAAACACACTTAGCACGCACTATCAGTGAAAGTTTGGGCAGGAAGAGATTTTTCACAGTTGGGTAAGGCTTCCAGCAGATGCGACTTGGCTGATAAGAATCTCAGCCGTGTAGCTGAAACGTGGCTTCTGTAATACATCGAAGTGAAGCACTTAGAGGCATATGGCTTCTGTAAATGTGCTGCAGCCCTGAGCAGTATCTTCTTCATCAGTTCCACTAAAGACTGGAAACTCATTATAATCCTGGCAAGACTGAGGTTTAGCCGAGAATGTTCTAATACCACAGAAGCTCTGTATGCCACATCACTGATGCCGCCACAGTGAGACAGAATTCGAAGTACAGTCAGATGCTTTTAGTAAGGTTCTCTTTGGCCTGACCTTTTTTCCACTCCATTCGCCTTGCTTTCTGTGGGAATAATTCTCTCAACTTAAAATTACCAAATAGCATTAAAAATTCTGCAATATTTCTGAAATCATATTGACACATAATGGAGGATTTTTCAGAATAAAATTAGATGGCTCTTGTAATTGTTTTATTAAGGAACTGCAAACTTGTTTCCATTCTTCCTGAAATTAAGGATTCATTTCCACTGTAAGGCAAGAAAAACCAGCTAACATTTATACAGTCAAAGGGTGACACCTATTAAACCTGATCGAGGTTTTTGGAATTTATTTAAAATACAGAACTAAATTACAGTTTGTTGGTTCTGGAAAATGACTTTCAGAATTGCTTTATCTCTGTACAACCAGACTCAGCCTCTCCTTCACAGTGCAGGCCTCCTAATCACTGCCTGTTTACCATGAAGCATGTTTTCCAGTATTGGCTCAGCCAGTTTTTCTTCCCTCCTTTATCAAAATCCAATGGAAAAGAGCCAGCCCCATGGCTCAATGTGAAGGGCCAGGAGTTCACATGCACAATCTTAAATTTGGAACTAAATGTATTTCTCTTCAGACCATGAAACGATGGAGAGGAACAGGAGAGTTTGGAATGTACATGGTTGAAGCAGTCTCGGAGGAAGTGATCTTCCTGTCTCACAAAATCATTCCTGGGTCAGCCCCACCTCTTCTTCCACCTGGAGCAGGCTTTCCCGACCTCAGCATCATTGAAAGTTGGGCAAGATAACCCTTTGCTGTGGGGCTGACTCGTGCTTTGTAAGATGCTCAACAGCAGCCCCGGCATCAACACACCGGATGCCAGGAGCACCACCCTTCATTGGTGACAAATAAAATGTCTCCAGACATTGCCAAAGGTCCCCATTGGGAAAAAACCACCCCGGATGAAAGCCACTAACTTACAGCTATTTAAGGGTATTATTATATCTAGATTCTTGCCTCATGCCATATTATCAAAAAAGAAACAGAGTTACAGAGAATATTTACTAAATTTTACATTATCATAATTATATTCATAAAAATTACATAATTGGCCTTAAAAACATTATTGTTTTCATAGGAAAAAAAATTTCAATTCAACTCGCTAAAGAAGGGTTGTATTAAAATTTCCTTGGAGGCCGGGCGCAGTGGCTCATGCCTGTGATCCCTGCACTTTGGGAGACCGAGGTGGGCGGATCACCTGAGGTCAGGAGTTTGAGACCAGCCTGATGAATATGGTGAAACCCTGTCTCTACTAAAAATACAAAATTAGCCAGGCATGGTGGCGCATGCCTGTAATCCCAGCTACTTGGGAGGCTGAGGCAGGAGAATCGCTTGAACTGGAGAGGTGGAGGTTGCAGTGAGCCAAGATCACACCATTGCACTCCAGCCTGGGCAAAAAGAGCTAAACTCTATCTCAAAAAATAAAAATAAATAAATAAAATTTCCTTGGACAGATGATATCTGGGATTTGAAAGCATGCGTGCCAGTCACAGTAAAGATTATATACTCTTTCGTTATGCTTCATAGAACCATGGCTGTGGTAAGTTTGGAGAACAAAGTACAGATAAGTCAAGACCTGTTGGTTCAAGTAAAGACTTACCTACAATATCCCCCTTTCAGTTAGCAAGTCAGGGCCAAAATCTTGGCTAATATTTACTGTCCATATGTGATCAGCACTGTTCAAGTTTTATCTCTTGTAATTTTCACAACCTTTTGAAGAAGTTGAGAGAGACTGGGGAACTTGCCCAGGAAACAAGACAACTAGAGGTAGAACTGGGTTTTGAACCCAACATTCTTTCTCCAGGGCCTGTGCTCTTGATTCCAGCCTGTTCCATGGAAAATGTTCACCAAAGGCTAACTCAGTGGGTGTCCTTGAGCACCACTGAGCCATTCAAGGGCAAATCAATCTATGTTCAGAAACAAATGGAAATGAAGACTGGAAAACAAGAAAATCAGATATGGTGAGAAACTGGGGGAGGAGAGAAAAGTCTGTGCCTTCTGCCAGTCTCAGTGCAAAATCAGTATGGCATAAAATAGCACAAATGGACAAGAAGCAAGTGAGAGAGTACAGTGCTCTCTCAGGAAAGCATTCCACTGTATTTATGGAAAAATAAACTCTCTCAATTAAGCCAAATTGTCAAGATAAATAAAAGGATAGTTCCATCCATCTATAATTCAGTAAGGGATACAACAATAAATGTTCTGAAATTTATTTTTTAATTTCCTGAATTAAAATCTCTCTCCATATGGACTAGGAGTTGCAAAAACATATACATATATATGCAATTATATATATAATTCCAGAAAACCAGATTAGAGTTGAACAGTGACACCTATGTAAAAACCAATGTGTGTGATGGAGTCATCTTATTTCGTGCATTTTAGCATTTTCCTAGGATACTGTTCTATATAAATTCTGTAATAGAGTTACATATAATATAATTACTGTAGCTATTAGTGATTTGAAAGGCCACTTTCTTGGAAAATTTCAACTTAGTGTTGTCACCGGCATTCCTGGTCATTTTCTTTGTGCATCCTGTACACGTGTGCAGGTGTACTGGACTCTGTGGTCATGGGAACCTCCGAGTCTTCAGACACCCGCTGGAAGACCAGCCATCATCACTCAAGTCTGCAGCCAGCTGCCCAATACAGAATGGAGTGAGATGGCACCTTCCTTACTGTCATACGTGTAAAGTCTTGCAGTAGGAGAGGATCTGAGAGGGAGCAGCAATTCCAGGGGAAACTGTTCATTGATAACATCTGAATAACATTTGACAGTTTCCTAAGCACTGTCACGTGAATGTTGTTTCTGAACTATCACCACAACCTTGATACTCCTTTTAAGTAGGTACCATCAACATCATATGACAGAGAGGTAGCTGAGGGTAAGGGTAAATGACTAGTTCAAGTTTATATGGCAAGCAATCAACTGCAGATGCAAATCCATGTCTGTTTTTGTTTTTTTGTTGTTCTTGTTGTTGTTTTGTTTTTGTTTTTGTTTTTGTTTTTGTTTTTTTGAGCCAGAGTCTCACTCTGTCATCAGGCTGAAGTGCAGTGGCATAATGTTGGCTAACTGCAACCTCCACCTCTTGGGTTCAAGCGATCCTCCTGCCTCAGCCTCCCAAGTAGCTGGGATTACAAGTGCGCGCCACCACGCTCAGCTACTTTCTGTATTTTTAGTAGAGACAAGGTTTCACCATGTTGGCCAAGATGGTCTCAATCTCCTGACCTTGTGATCCACCCGCCTCAGACTCCCAAAGTGATGGGATTACAGGCGTGAGTCACCGCGCCCAGCCCATGTCTTCTCTTGATTTTGTTTGCTTTCTGTTCCACCATGCCATGTTTCTGACAGTATCGCTAGACACCACTCCAGACCACCAGCAAAGAAGGCAGAGGGCTTGCGCTCAGGGGGAAGGTCCTGAGGAGTCTCCTGAAGTCCTCCCGTGCCGGTCAAGGCTTTCATTAACTACGCGGATCAATTTAACCATCTCTCTTGTAGAGGAGTACTTTAAAACCTAGTCAATGAGTGCTAATCACAGAAATCATTTGAGATTAATCTTAGAAATAATCATTAAATAAATGTAATACCCTTTAAAAAGGGGCATAAAAACAGATTCAAGTTAAGAAAGTCTAGTTGACAACAAAATGCAATTCCACATCCCAGAAGCTTACTGAATTGCATTAAGCTTAGGATGCTAATATTGGATGTCATGTCTCTGTATGGTTAAAATGCACAAAGAGATAAAGACGCTTGCATTTATTTTAAAAACTGTTATTATAATACTTGGGTAATTTATCAGTGACGTTGTTTATTTGTACTGTGGTTAAATTTTTAGCGCAATAATTGTATTTCTTAAAAGACACGCTAAATTCTTCCTCTCTTCTTATGCCTGGGAAACCATATGAAGATTCAGTAGGAAACTAAATTTTGAAGTTTATTCCCTAACTTTTCTTTAAGATACATTTTGACTATTTGAATGTTTTATGTTGTTGCTATTTTTAAGGGAATCATTTATATCAGATATAATGAGAGAAATTTAAAGTAATTTCTACATCAAATCAATATTATGGTATTTGTAAAAAATAATAATAATAATAATTAAAACTCTGTTTTTTCTTTGCAGTTGTTTTCATTGTAATATGATACCTGAATTTTATGTAAGAATGTGAGGGTGGGCCGTGTGCAGTGGCTCACACCTGTAATCTCAGCAATTTGGGAGGCCAAGACAGGTGGATCACCTGAGGTCAGGAGTTTCAGACCAGCCTGGCCAACATGGCAAAACCCCATCTCTACTAAAAATATAAAAAATTAGCTGGGCGTGGTGGTGGGCATCTGTAATCCCAGCTACTTGGGAGGCTGAGGCAGGAGAATTGCTTGCACCCAGGAGGTGGAGGTTGCAGTGAGCTGAGATCATGTCATTGACCTCTGAACTGGGCAACAAGAGTGAAACTCCATCTCAAAAAAAAAAAAAAAGAGAGAAAAGAAAAGAATGTGAGAGTGGTTAGTTAATAACATAGTTAACATAGTTGAATCTGACTGTTTTTTGCTTTCAAAACATATATTATTCCACTAAGTGGTATAAGTTCCCTTTGCATTACAGCAGTCACTGAAATAAGTTAAATATTGTTATTTTTGTTATTTCTTGTCCAAAAAATACACACTGTACGCTTTCTCTTCTAATACCGTCCTAAACAACTTTTCGCAGGATTCACTGGTTATTCTCCTGCCTGTTGCCCAAGGGCTGTAGAAGATACAGAGACGTACCACCCAGATCCTGTTTCAAATAAGTATTTGCTGCTCAGATGTGAGGCGTGTGGCCAGGGATGGCCTCTGCTGTCAGCATCGGCACCTGTCCCTGGCAGCCACACCAAGAGGCTGAGCGAGCTGGGGATCTAGCGGTTTTCCCTTTGCAGGCCTTGGCTCCGACGGATAAGTTAAACTCACACCAACTTCTGCCTCAATTTCTGCCTCTGGAGAAGTCCGCCCATAACAGTCTCCTGCCACAGCCTCTGCAGCAGCCACATATAAGAGGTTAAACTCTATTAACATTTCCAAAGTAATCCTTTTAGAGAAGTCTTATCTTTCCCAAATACTTTTCTGTCACCAATGCCCAATTTCTTCCAAAACTACTTCTTATACAATTACGTGTCCACACTATTCCTCCCATTAATATTAAAATATATTTGCTTGTAGCAACATGGTCCCTCCTAACTCAAAATATTTCCTCTGAGGTGATACTTAGGGTTAGATACTCCCATATGAATAAAAACCTCGTTTCTAAAAATAACTATTTATGACATATATTTCCCAAGAACAGGATTATTAATAATCATAAGTGATTTAGATTTGTGTACAGATCTAAAATTTTCAAAGTATGTTCACAGAAATTAACTTATTTGATCCTACCACCACCTCAGGAATTAACCAAATTTAGGAAATTAAAGTCACAGTGATTGATTTGCCCCAAGTCAGACAACGAAATCGGTGGTGGGTTCAGGAGGAAACGCTGTTCTTATGACCTCCACCCTGGAGTCATCTGCTTTCTGTGTTACAACCTGCACACCTACAGACCTTCTGCAAAGTAGAATGCGCTCCCTGGGGGATTGGGGTATATGATCCTAAACTCCAGGGCTTCAGAATCTGTAACTTGGATGTTGCCATTTGAAGCTGAAATGGAAAGGGAGGGCTGTGCTAACTTGGCTCCCCGCTTTGGTGCCACCACACTGGAAAAAAAACATGGTTCCAAGTGCTTACTGCATGGACTCACTTCATCCTTACAAAAACTGCAAGAACAAGAAGATGCTCTTATTATCTAGAAGGACAGAGGCAAAAGATGGCAGAGCCAGGTTCTGTACACACAGTCTGGCTTCAAAGGCAGGGCTCTGAACCACTGTGCTTCATGTGTATCTTGGGAATTGGAAAGACGGTTGGAGGCAAACGCAAAAGACATCCAAATCTTAGCAGTGAGTAAAGAATGAAAATGAAAGGGAAGGCAGAAGCAGAAACTTCTTTAGCTGTTGGGGATAAATCACGCGATAGGAATTTAAGAATTCAGGGGATGATTTAAGATCACCTACATAGTCACACATGTCTATAAATAACTCTTGGATTAATGGTCTATGTATACTTCCATATTTATAAGAATAATGCATATCAGAAGAGCCTTCACCAGAAGAGGCCATTTGAAAGAGATGGGTTTTAAGCAAACTGGGAAGGTGATGTGGAGTGACGATTAGTTACTATTAGCAAAAGGGTCAGTGCTGCAATGATGTAGGACTGCAGCTTGCTGGGGACAGAAAGTCAATCCGTCTTGCTTTGTTAGAACAAGAAATGAAAGTCAGTCTGTGTATTTAAGAACAGCAATACCAACTCCTCACCTACATGGTAGACAGCTTGCTTTTCCAATTGCAGTTTAAGAACAAAGGGAAGGAGAATTCACTTTGTCACAGAATTTTCACTAATGAATATAGACACCAATGCAGGAATATGTGTTATATTTGTGTGTAACCCTAATCACTATTACCTATGCTACCTCTCCTAAACCCCAGTGGCTGTGGCACTGTACAATGGGTATAAATAACATTCGAAATGTTAAGATCAACATAAATGCAAAATATCGAACAAATGGTAAGAACAACTTGTTAGCAATAGTTGGACCTTCTCCAGCCTTGTGGAATATATACTGATGTCACATTATCCTGACGTACACATGTGTCTGGACTGAGCGCACAAGAAAACAGTCCTGTGCAGTCTGGAACACCACAAAGTCACTTTTGTTCCGGCTCAGAGAAGGAATCTAATGTGGAGACCTGCAATGATAGCAACAGGTGTTCAAGTTTGACTTTGTGGTCACGGTCTGGTCATTTCCAGGGTAATATGCGAGGAGGAGGTACTTCAGCAGAAACGGAAGCTACGTGGGATGGCTTGGGGTTAGGCAGGTAATGTACGTATCTAGCCGGTTGGGTGTAAAGGAAAAGGGAGTGGGAAAACTGGTGCGTGCTCTGCTCAAACACATAGCAAATGATTCTATGTATTTCTTCAAAGTTCTGTCTTGGCCAAGTATTATAAAAGAATCGTGGGGAAAACTTAGCCTAAAGAAATAAAGTTTGGGTCCCTGTTCTATCACGATACAGTGAAAATGAACAAGAGGTGTTCACACCTTCTGCCTTGCTTGAACTAGCCCGGTTCCATCACACCTTCACCTGCTAGAGAGTGTCCCCGTCGACGGCTTTCCCTGCCATCGACAGAAATGCATCAGGCTTGATCAGAAACGCGAGGTTTTATCTCAGCTTGAAGCACCTGGAATAGTTTCTTGAGCCACAGATGAACTCAGTAAATATCTGTTGAATGAACAGACTAATCTCCTTTTACCTTATCTTTGATGGTAGAAGAGGTATTAAAGATCTCAAATGCCTGCATGAGACTGCGTTGCCTGTGATACTGATATAATAGAATGCTGGTATATCTGTGTAGCCCAGTACCTCTCAGTGTTGTGAAAATCCACATCGAGATCTAGAAACTCTTGAAATTCCACTTCCGGTGCACAGAAGATACAGCACATGAAGTCATGTTTCCTGTGACGCAGAATGCGTCAAATTCACAAGGAACAGAATGAACACACCATGGCCCTTGCTTCGATAAATAAATTTGCACTCCGGGTTTCTGAAACTATTGCTTATTTTGTCACAAATAGCTCTACAGGCTTTGAAAGCTACAAAGGACAACTTTGCAAATACTTAATTCTAAATGTCATGAGAAAATATAGCTACATAAAGGATGTTTATAGAGGGCAAGGTAGATCATATTAGTGCTAATCACTAAAAAGTGTCCCAGCAGTTTAAAATTTCTATCTGAAGATATGAACTGGCACAAACATTATTTGCAATGAAAAGTAACTTCTTCCCCTCACCTAGTTTATAACAAATTGCTTATTATAAGGATAAAATTGCCATTAGAAATAAATGCACAAGTAACGCAATAATTTTCTTTAAAAAAAAAAAAAAGTTATTTAAACACTGTGGGTATTTCTTTCAGATGAAAATGGACCTTAAAAACCAAGCTTAACTGTTAACAAAGTTCTAGCAAGGGTCTCTTAGATGCCTCAGGAATGTAGCACCTTTTTTTTTTTTTTTTTTTTTTTTTTTTTTGAGGCGGAGTCTCGCTCTGTCATCCAGGTTGGCAGTGGCACAATCTCGGCTCACTGCAACCTCCACCTCCCAGGTTCAAGTGATTCTCCTAACTCAGCCTACTGAGTAGCTGGGATTACAGGTGCACACCACCATGCCTTGCTAATTTTTGTATTTTTAGTAGAGATGGGGGTTTGCCATGTTTGTCAGGCTGGTCTTGAACTCCTGACCTCGTGATCCACCTGCTTCGGCCTCCCAAAGTGCTGGGATTACAGGCATGAGCCACCTCACCCGGCCGCTCCATCTTTCTTAATATCCACCAACAGGCCAGGCATGGTGGCTCACACCTGTAATCCCAGCAATTTGGGAGGCCGAGGCCGGTGGATCACCTGAGGTCAGGAGTTCGAGACAAGCCTGGCCAACATGGCGAAACCCCGTCTCTACTAAAAATATAAACTTAGTGGGCATGGTGGCATATGCCTTTAATCCCAGCTACTCAGGAGGCTGAGGCAGGAGAATCGCTTGAACCCAGGAGGCGGAAGTTGCAGTGAGCCAAGATTGAGCCATTGCACCCCAGCCTGGGTGACAAGAGCGAAATTCCAAACTCTGTCTCAAAACAAAAACAAACAAACAAACAAACAAACAAAAAACACCCACCAACAGAAAATGAAGTGCTTAAAATCCAGACAGTTACAACACGCAAGGTTGACCCTAACGGATACAAAATTGGTCCAGGATTTGCAATATTGCCCTGCTCTTCCCAGCGGGGGTTGCTGCGCACCTGCAGTGACAGTTAAATGAAAAGGTAAGGCATAAGAATTTCATGCACAAGCACCTGTGACATCTCTAGGAAGCTCTGCTGACGCAGCTGCTCACATCTGAAGCCCACAGGTTCACCACGGGAGAAATGAAGGTCGCTGACTGACATTAAAACTGACATGGTTCACATTTCAAAGTATCAGTGGGGATAAAATATTTCTTCTATGCTTTCGTAAGTAACTGACCCCAAATAATATGGCAGCATAATCTATATCCTGTGACTTGGACTTCAAAATTGGACATTTTCCCTTATTTCTAATACCTCCTTAAAAATCTCCACTGATTTCTGACTAATTCATTGTTTTATCTGAGTTAAATAATTAACTCAATTAGTCTATTAAATTCAGAAGGGATTTTTAAAAGGAGATTGTTTCATGTGAAAATAGTTTGCTTTCTGTTTGTTGCACTGCATGAAACAGATTTTCCTTTAAGTCAGCATTTATTTAAACCTCTTTGATGCAAAGTCTTGTGCTGGCCACTGTGGGGAGGACCAGTCACACTGGCATGTCAGTCAATTTGGGTCTTGCCCTGCAAGCAGCCTGCAATTTTGCAGAGCAGCAGACTTGGAGGCAGCTCTGTATTTTTCCACTCTTACTGGTTTTTAAAGACAGACACACAGGACAACAGCCAGTTCAACTTTTTCTTTTCTCTGAATCTCACTTTACTGCTACATTCTCCTTTTCACATGCAAATCCACCTTCCGGCCTCACCAGATAGCCTTGCTTTTTGCTGTACAGAGAAAGCCAGGACCATGCAGGTTGGAGGGTAAGGTGCAATGAAAGAATAGCAATGCAAGCCATGTAGACTTTGGTTTGTAGATTGGTTTAACCACTTCCTTGTGGTGTGATCAGATGTAATTTTTTTAATGTGATAGATTCAATTTCTTCATTTATAAGATGGAAGCCCTAATTATTTTAAATCAATGTAGCTAAAAAATTACAGGTCATTAAGCACTGCATCTGAATCTCAAAGGGAGCATGGTGATCACCTGTTATTGGAGGCTTTATGCAAAGATTCTTTCTGGAAGGGTTTACAGCAGCTCTCCCTCAAGACTGGATTAGATGAGGGTGTGTCACACTTTTCAGGAAAGAATCACTCCTGGCGTAAGGAGACAGAATTTACTCCTATGGGGCCTGGGGCACAGTGTGAAGTAGCCTGCTTCAAGCTAGAAGATATATCTTTGAAGTTTTCTCTTTCATCTTAAAAAGTTGTAAGATTTTCCATTCGACTCTAGAACATACCCTTATTTATTATAATATAAACATATTTGGGTCTACTGGGAGAAATATATAGCTCTGTGTGCACAAACACTGGTGCTACAACACATAAAAATCTTCCAACAATTTCCATGACAGAAAGAAAACCACTTACTGTGAAAGGCTATGTTAAAGATTCCAGTTTAACTTTTTGTACGTATACCTGAGTTTCTCACCGTGCTCCTCAGAGTCTGATGACTGGATAAACTATCAGGTCCCATCTGATCCCTACATTTTAAGAAAATCTTAAGTTGATGGAAAGTAGCTATTGGTAATGTCAAAAATCAGACTGACGAAGAACTTACACAGTAATTCTAAGTCACAACAGAATGCCAACTATAGCCAGAATTAATATGTGAATTGACAAAAGAAGCTTAAGACACAACAAATGCATTCAAAGGGAATTGTAACTAAGATCTCCATTCCCTATCTCTCTTTGTTGAATGAATGAATGAATGCATACCAAAATCCAGTCAAACTATCTTTAAGTCATTCTCCCCCAGGAACACCTGGAGAAAGTACAAATGGACTTTGAGATAAATCTTTGCTAATCCCCAGGCCCAAGTAAATCTTTTAAGTCTGCAATCCATTGTGGCATTGCTTCAATAAGCCGAATGAATTTTATTTTAGGACAAATTTGAAGGCAATTATGAAACCATTTATATCAAACAACAATGACACCAAAAACATAAGTCTTTATTGGAAGGGTTGAGGGAAATAACATGGTAGAACAGATTTTTAGATTTAATGCCCAACAGGGACCTGGCTTTTCAAACATGTGTCTCGAAGGTTAATTTCCGACTAAGTAAATCTGGCTATTTTTTGGTCTGCTTCAGCTTTGGAAACTAAGGAATAACGATTAAAGGTGAGATAAAATACAGAGATTCACTAGGTGCCTTCTATCGATGAAAAGAGTCAAACTCTGTAAAATATTTAAAGAGATTTATTTTGAACCAAATATGAGTGACAATGGTCCATGACACAGCCCTCAGGAGGTCCTGAGAACACACCCAAGGTGGCTGGGGCACAGCTTGGTTTTATACATGTTAAGGAGGCATGAGACATCAATCAAACACATTTAAGAAATACATTAGTTTGGTCCAGAAAGATGGGACAACTCAAAGCTGGGGGCTTCCTGGCTATAGGTAAATTTAAACACTTCCTGGTTGACATTTGGTTGAGTTTGTCTAAAGACCTGGGAGGGACAGAAAGGGAATGTTCAAGTTAAGACAAAAGACTGTGGAGACCAAGGTTCTTCTGAGGTCTTATAATGGCTACCCTTAGAGACAATAGATGACAAATGTCTCCTATTCAGATCTTTAAAAAGTGCTAGATTTTTAGTTAATCTCTTTAGGATTGGGAGGGCCTGGAAGAAAAATATCTAGCTATGTTATCTAGATAGAAAAATATCTAGCTAGCTATAAACAGATGCAAATTTTCCCCCACAAAGGACAGCTTTGTAGGGCCATTTCAAGATACAGCAAAGAAACATGTTTTGGGCTAAAATATTTTGTTTTTCTTCCTTGTCTCATAATGTTATCCCAAAGTCAGTTTGGAAAGTAGTCACAATAAATAGGGTTAAATAAAACCTATCTGATGAGAATATACGAATTGTAGGGCATGACTCCCCAGACTCCTTAGATAGAAATTTGGGTATGATAAAAAAAATCAGAGTTTAGTCCTCAATATCATGATAAGGATTTTTCTATTTTGTATGTTTTCAAATTTTACCCTTTAAAAAATTTAGAAAACTGGCACTGTAAAGGGAGATTGAAGGAGCAGAAATATGAATTTCGTTTGGGAGACACTGACAAAGGGTGAGCCCCAAGACACACATGCTGGCTAGGGAAAGAATTCCGGTATCCCTTTGGCTTACCTGTGCCATTTTTATATGACTTAGGCACCCAAAAAAGTCCTGAACCTTCTTTTGTAACTTCTATTGGAAAGACTAAACAAGGCAGCTATTTTGCCTTCAAGTGCTAGACTTACTGTGCTTAATCCAGTTCTTGCTTTTTGTTCAGCTTGTTATGCTTATATTCATAAACCTCAAACTATCAACTGACAACCCTGAAGGGTGAAGATCAAGTCACTACTGTTGGTAAGGAGAGGAGAAGACAAGGCTTGATGCCAGAAGGGAACCTGCGGCTTCACAAAAAACCTCAGGACATTCTGGTTCCCAGATAGTTCACTTTTTCCCTTAAGAAAGAGTAAAATATTTTGTTCGTTTGTTTGTTTGTTTTGAGACGGAGTCTCGCTTTGTTGCCCAGGCTGGAGCGCAGTGGCACGATCTTGGCTCACCACAACCTCTGTCTCCTGGATTCAAGCGATTCTCCTGCCTCAGCCTCCCAAGTAGGTGGGACTACAGGTACACGCCACCACTCCCAGCTAATTTTTGTATTTTTAGTAGAGATGGGGTTTCACTATGTTGGCCAGGCTGATCTCGAACTCCTGACCTCGTGATCTGCCCACCTCAGCCTCCCAAGGTGCTGGGATTACAGGCGTGAGCCACCGCGCCCGGCCTAAGAAAGAGTAAAATATTTTATGTCAAATGTAAACTCAAAGGACACAAATCATGTACCTGAATTAAACTGTAAACCTAAAATCTGGCCATGAGTCACACATGTCTCTTATACATCAGCCTACATGTTACAACATATATGTGATTTGGTAGGCATCATCATTGCAGACTTCATCTTTGATTTCTGCATTTGTCAACAGACAAGACTAAATACAAGTATTTTTGCAACTGTCTCAATCAATTTATAAGCTATGAAGAATTCTTATTCCTCCCTCCTGCAGTCCTTAGAACCAGTCAGAGCCTTGGAGATGACCTACTTAAAATCCTGGATTTTACACAGAAACCAAAGGCCAAAGAAATTGTGGTATTCTGTTAAGGTCAAAAAGTTAGCTTTGTGGCATTAGAGCATTTGAATTATTATTAAAAAGGTAAATGAAAGAGTTATCAGTCTCTTACTATATAGAAGTATATTTGTAAAGCACAAAAACATAAAATTCTTACTTTCATTAGTACTGACAACCGAAATGAGTGACTGAGGCAGAAGCCTCCGTCATCAAGGTCTATTATTCCAGCTTGAGAGCATGCCTGGGAAAAACCCAAGTCACAGCTACCTCTGTGGCTGCTTTTTCCCTAAGAGGTTCTCAGGAGATTTAGCATTTATGCATTTTCCTTAAAAGGGGGAGGCAATGAGACATACTTGTGATGATTATATACTTGTGAGCCTTCAGATAGTGCCCAGTAAACCTACATTTTACATAAGATAAGGTGAACATTTAAAGAAAATCAGAATAGAGGAAACAGCTGTCTCAGGGAGGGTGAAGGACTGATTTATCTTATCTTGCCTTTATTCTGTACCTGGGAAGATATAAGCCAGTGATGGACATTATCAGTGTGGGGCCTTTTTTCTCTTTTGAGACACAGTTTCACTCTGTCACCCAGGCTGGAGTGCAGTGGTGTGATCACGCCTCAGTGCAACTTCCGCCTCCCGGGTTCAAACGATTATCCTGCCTCAGCCTCCCAAGTAGCTGGGATTACAGGCGCGCACCACCATGCCTGGCTAATTTTTTTTTTTTCTTTGTATTATTAGTAGAGATGGGATTTCCACATGTTGGCCATGGCTGCTCTCAAACTCCTGGCCTCAAGTGATCTGCGCACCTCAGCCTCCCAAAGTGCTGGGATTACAGGCGTGACTCACCACGCCCAGCCTCAGTGTAGAGTCTTTTCGAAGGCCTGGTTTCTGTTTAGCCCTTAGGGAAGGAAGCCTAGAGGTGGTTAGTGAGGGTGGGGACATAACAGGCCTGTCTGACCTCCCACCCCATCATGGCTGGAACTCAGCTTCCAAGGTGTCTCCACGGTCCCCTTGACAAGGAGGGATTCTGTTCAGTCAGTTGGAGGCTTACAATTTTATTTTTATTTCCCAGTATAAGGAGTACACAGAAACTATATTTACAGATAAATTAATACTATCCTCTGATTTTCATCTATTATGTGGTTAATTATGTCTAATTTGATTAATGATGTATGATTAATACATATATATACACATAAGTAAAACAATTATAAGAATAAAAAATAGATTTAAAACACCCTTTTATTTTTAAGTCTGTAATTATGAATTTGATTTATCTCCAGGAAAATATAATATTTTAAAATAAAGACCAAAGCAACATATTTAAACATAAATTCAAAAGACAGTAAACTGTATATTTATAAAGGACACCGTGATACTATGAATAGTGAATGAGAAAGCAATTGCTGAAACCAGATCTGTTTTGTAGACTTTTTGTATAGCTTTCGTACGGAGAAAGTTTCGCATTGTTCTCTCACAATAAAAAATGCAAATAAGCGAGTGAGAAATTCTTGAATTCATAAATAACAAAACAATAATAATAAAAAATCTCCTTTATCAAATAGGCAAAGACAAAAATTATGAGCATATGCAATGCTGAAAGAGAGGCAGGAGGGAGCCCTCTCAAACATGGGAAGCCAGATCAGAACTAGAGCAGTGTTTCTGGAAAGGAAGGTGACAATATGGATCAAGAACCTCAAAAATGTCCATTACCGTGGACCTGCAATCACTGTTATGACCGTATTCTTAGAGCCAAGGCATGCAGTCAATGATGTCTGTAAAATAATATGGTTTTCAGTCTTATTTGTTTTTTTTTTTTTTTAACTGTAAGTAAATGCTCAAAAGTGGGGAAATGGTTAAATAGAACTGAGATAGCCAAGGTACCCAAGGGGGTACCCGGAGAAAGTGACCAGCCTGCGCACTGGGAGAAAGGGATGGAGCCTTGGGAAGTTCATGCTGTTTGCGGCAGGGAGGAGCCTGGCCTCTCCTGATGCAGGTAGTGCCTGGGATTTCAGTTGGTGAGGTGGGAAAACCTGCCTGGTTTCTGTTTAGCCCTTAGGAAAGGAAGCCTAGAGGTGGTTAGTGAGGGCGCTGGCATAACAGGCCTGTCTGACCTCCCACCCCACCATGGCTGGAACTCAGCTTCCAAGGTGTCTCCACGGTCCCCCTGACCAGGAGGGAGTCTGTTCAGTCAGTTGGAGGCTTAATATTTTACTTTTATTTCCCAGTATGATAAGGAGTTCGCAGAAACTATATTTACAGATAAATTAATACTATACTCTGATTTTCATCTATTATTTTAATCCATATTCATTTTGCCTTATAGATTTTCATCTATATTCATCTTGCTTTGCTGAGAGTCCCTGTTACCCTTTTTCTTTTCCTTTTTGCCCAATAAATTCCATTTCTCTCACCCTTCAAAGAGTCTGCGGGCCTAATTTTTCATGGTTGTGTGACAAGGACCCGGTTTTTAGCTGAACTAAGGAGAAAGTCCTACAACAGCATATCCCCAAATAACGGAATTTTAGGTACCTATTTTTAAAAAACTGTGTTCATGGCAGAGAAAATTTATTATTATTTTCATTTTTTATTTTTTTGAGACAGGGTCTCACTTTGTCACCCAGGCTGGAGTGCAGTGGCACAAACAGCTCAATGCAGCCTTGACTTCCCAGGCTCAAGCCGTTCTCCTGCCTCAGCCTCCCAGGTAGCTGGGACTATAGGTGCATGCCATCACGCCTGGCTAATTTTTATATTTTTTGTAGGGACAGGGTCTTGCCATGTTGCCCAGGCTGGTCTTGAACTCCTGAGCTCAAGCAATCTGCCTGCCTGGCCTCCCAAAGTTCTGGGATTACAGGCATGAGCTGCCACGTGCATGCCTGGCACAGAGAAAATTTATCATAATGTCCTGCTAAATGGAAAAAGCACGATACGAAACTATATAAATATATATATATATACACACACACACACAATATAATTATACAGCACACACACACTGCAAATAGGCATAATCAAGATATTGCAAAAAAATTAACCAGAAATTTTACTAAGCATGAGGGTAAAAATAACTTCTAACACTTTTTTTTTTTTTCTTGAGACGGAGTTTCACTATTGTCACCCCGGCTGGAGCGCAGTGGTGCAATCTTGGCTCACTGCAACCTCCACCTCCCGGATTCGAGTGGTTCTTTTGCCTCAGCCTCCTGAGTAGCTGGGACTACAGGCATGTGCCACTGCACCTGGCTAATTTTTCTATTTTTAGTAGAAACAGGGTTTCCCCATGTTGGCCAGGCTGGTCTCGAACTTCTGACCTCAGGTGATCCACCTGCCTCGGCCTCCCAAAGTGCTGGGATTACAGGCGTGAGCCACCGTGCCTGGCCACTTCTAATGCTTTTTATAGTTTATCGTGAATGATTTCTAAATTTAAAAAGAAAGCATTATCAGGAAAAACCCCACAATGATCACCAAACTGCACGGAGTGTCCGTGCAGGCGCTCATAATGTCCTTACACATGGATCCCTCGAAGTCAGAAGAAAGAGTTCTTCTCTCTTTCTTACATATGGGGCACTTGGCTGCCTTACACGAGAAGGGACCTTATTCAATCAAGTGGTTGGTTATATACACACACCCTTAAGATGCATCAGGATATAGTCGCTTCTATTTATAAATTCTCCCAAAAGTAATCATATGAACAAAATTAATGTGACAATATTATTTTTCCAGCAATTATCACCCTGTGTATCTGGGAAGTGGCTCATTCTCTTCGAAAGATGTTGCCAGTTATTAATACGAAAGTGACAGCATAACAGCAGGAAACGGGGAGGGCAACGCTCTTAGTAAGATAATACCATCATCACCACATATTTTAATGTCATGTTTACCAACCTTAATGGAAAGTTTAAAATACTGGCTGATGAGCTGTTTTCTGACTTACAGAAGAGTATTTTGAATTTTTCCTTTGAAAAACTGAACAGTGACTTAAATTACCTACTGGTATCAGCGCAGTCAAGCCCTCGCTTTTAGCACTTTTCAATCCCTTTCCTGAAACACCAGAATCCCCATCTTAGCTGTTCTTCTTGCATGTTGAAAGCGTTAGCCATACACAGTCATTCACCTTGCCAAGAGAGGCTGAAGCGCTGCATTTTAAAGGCAATATTGTGGTGCTTCCTGCCACAGCAGTGACTAAACATGCAGCAAAGAGAAAATCACGTCTCATTTTTATTCCTTCTTGGAAACAGGTTTGTTCAACAGATGCTGTTAAGGTTTTTGGGCTTCTATCAATCAACATTTTAATTTTAATTTATTAGAGAATAGAAATAGCCTGATAGGAGTGTGAATATTTGCTTATCATGAAATCACAGAGTTTAAAGCAACTTTAAAAGACCATCTCATATAGTTCCAAAAGCCAAAGAGGGACAACACTTAAAATGATTAGGCTATACGACTATTTTTGCTTAAAAGTCTGAAACAATAGATTCTTTGACTTTATTCATTAATTCATTTTGGCATTTCATTAAAAAGTTCTTTCTGGGCTGGGTGCGGCGGCTCACGCCTGTAATCCCAGCACTTGGCGGGGCTAAGGCAGGCGGATCACCTGAGGTCAGGAGTTCGAGACCAGCCTGACCAACATGAAGAAACCCCCGTCTCTACTAAAAATACAAAATTAGCCTGGCGTGGTGGCGCATGCCTGTAATCCCAGCTACTCGGGAGGCTGAGGCAGGAGAATCCCTTGAACCCGGGAGGCGGAGGTTGCAGTGAGCCGAGATCCCGCCATTGCACTCCAGCCTGAGCAACAAGAGTGAAACTCCTTCTCAAAAAAAAAAAAAAAGTTCTTCCTGATATGAGGGCTAAGTTCTCACTATTGCAATTTGAGCTTCTTAGCCAACTTCAAAGAACATGTAACGAAGCTAATTTCTTTTCTCTGTCCATTCGGAAAGTGTAGAGTAAGGAATTGTACTCTGAATTGCCTACTCTGCAGAGCAAACAGACTCAGTTTCTTCCACTTTGTCCTTGGCTCCTACACCGCAATTCGTATTGAGTCGTTTTCCCTTTTTTTACTAACAGGCCATCTCCACATTTGCTTGCTTTTCTTGTGTTCACTGGGATTAGAAATAACAAGGTCCCAAACTAGCTACATGCTTTCATTTTGAGCGTATGAATGTGTGCGAAGCCTCAGCATAAATATAGGCAAATATGGAGAACTGAAATGTATGGAAAAGACATTTTAAAAATAAAATGTATGGGCTACATGTTGTGGTGTTCATAAATTGTTTTTCCATTCCTGGCCGGGTGCAGTGGCTCATGCCTGTAATCCCAGCACTTTGGGAGGCTGAGGTGGGCAGATCACCTGAGGTCAGGAGTTCAAGACCAGCCTGGCCAACATGGGGAAACCCTGTCTCTACTATAAATACAAAAAATTAGCTGGGTGTGGTGGCACATGCCTAATGTTAACATTTTTAATGTTAGCACCATATTTTAATTTTATTTTGGAACTTAATGGATGAGTTTACATTTTATACTCAAATATGTGAGCTTATATTTTAATATCAACTAAGATTACATACACTATTTTAGATATGCCATCTCCCATCTTAGGACCCTATTTACCTACTTAAACTAAGTCACTGGCATTTTAAATTGTTTCCTCACATTAAAATATACCCAAATTGGGCAGACGCATCAAAATAAAGCAGACACTCCCCAGGAAAGAGAGTTCACTGAGGAAGGCTCATGTGGCAGAACAATACTGGGAAAGTAAGGAGGGGGGAGTGATGCTATTTTTAGATCCTTACCTGATGTCCGTGGAGGGAAGTGACACTATTTTTAGATCCTTACCTGACGTCTGTGCACGTAATGCAAGTGATGTTCCGACTATTTGTTGCGATCAGGTGCAAAGCTACTGATGTTTCCTTGTCAGAGGTGGGGTGTGCTCCACATTTAAAGAAAAATTCCTGAAAGAAAGATAAATATGATCACACACATGGATCCCGGCTGCTCATTTTTCCTCTAAATGTTTCGACAGTAAACCATCTCTTTGGACAAGAGAAGAAATCTGTTACGAGGTGTGAGATGGAAATAAATCAGCATCAAACCTTTCCCAGGAACGGATGACCTTGTGCCAAAGTGGTCAACAATTCTGTTTTAGAAGGGCCCTGAGTCTCTGCTATTCTTTTGCTCTTTAAGCGAGGGAGCTGGAGAAATACGCTGTGACCTTCTTTAAGCCATGCCCCTCGATGATAATAAGTGAGTCTAGAAGAATCACACGACGTGGAGGTGGGAGGAAGCCTTTCACTAATGAGGAAAGGGAGACGTGAAGCCATGAAATGAGGTACCCATGGGTCAAACAGTAAGAGGTGAAGCCAAGAAGTAACTCAAGCTCCCCGCAGGGAAATCCAGTGCTTTTTCTCCAGTATCACTACATGGTTAGTCATTTAGCGGAGTCAGGAATTGAGAGAGCCCTACTGTAAATAGCCACACAAGTACACATGGACCCCTGGTAGACACAGAAGTGCAGCAGAGGCCGGGCGCGTTGGCTCGCGCCTGTAATCCCAGCACTTCGGGAGGTTGAGGCAGGCGGATCACCTGAGATCAGGAGTTCGAGACCAGCCTGGCCAACGTGGCGAAACCCCATCTCTACTAAAAATACAAAAATTAGCCGGGCATGGCGGCACATGACTGTAATCCTAGCTACTCGAGAGGCTGAGGCAGGAAATCGCTTGAGCCCGGCTGAGGCAGGAGAATCACTTGAGGTTGCAATGAGCCGAGATCACCCCACTAAATTCCAGCCGAGAGTGCAGCAGAGCATGGCTCTCCCAGCCCCATCTGGAGTCTGCCCCTTTTCTGCCTGGCATCAACACCCCAGCATTCCTGTGAAGACTCTGCCACCCACCCTCTGTGCCAGGCAACTGGAATGCTCCAATCCAGTATCTTGCTGCTTCTTAGTTCCTTTCCCCAGCCAGGTCCTGCCACATACTCCCTCATTTTAGCTTTTCACATAGGTCACGTTCTTTTGATTGATAATATTCTCCCTCCTCAACCACGTTTTTTCTTCACTTTTTTCTGTTCTAACTTCTGTATTTGTTCTCACTCTCCTTCTGTTCACTCACACACCAAGGCGTTTGGCCAGCAATTGCTCTGCTTCTTGTCCCACAGTCTGTATGCCTTCCGTGATACTAACATCTGTGAAGCTAAATTTTTTGCTACTGAAAAAAAAAATACATATATTTTACTGGATGACAGAATAACACCTGCATACCACACTTACTCCTAATTCCACTTGTGTTTAACTACCTGAAATGTGGGAAGGATTTTCCCTTAAAACACTTGATCTGGTATTGACAAACTTTGATGCAAAGTGCAGATATTAAGTATTAAGTGCTTTTGGTTTTGTAGGGTATATGGTCTTTGTCACACTTCTCAACTTGGCCTTGTAGCTAAAAACAGCCATAAGCAGTATGCAAATGAATGGGTGTGGCTGTGTCCTAACAAAACCTTATTTACAAAATATGTGGCAAGTTGGATTTTTCCCTGCAGGCCACGATGAGACATTTGTAGAATGCTTTATTCATATTTGTATTCTAACAGTGACTGACATTAGGATAGGCATGACATATACTTCTTTTTTTTTTTTTTTTTTTTTTTTGAGACGGAGTCTCTGCCGTCCAGGCTGGAGTGCAGTGGTGCGATCTCAGCTCACTGCAAACTCTGCCTCCTGGGCTCACGCCACTCTCCTGCCTCAGCCTCCCGAGTAGCTGGGACTACAGGTGCCCGCCACCACGCCTGGCTAATTTTTTGTATTAGTACAGACGGGGTTTCACCATTTTAGTCAGGATGGTCTTGATCTCCTGACCTCGTGATCTGCCTGCCTTGGCCTCCCAAAGTGCTGGGATTACAGGTGTGAGCCTGTAATATGCCCAGCCTGACATATACCTCTTAAATGAAAAACAATAGATTAATCAACGCTATTTAATCAATGTTATTTATTATTTATTTAATAAATGCTATATGTTATCCCCTTATACGTTTGACAGCAACATTTAATTTCTTCTTTTCCTATTTATAATTTACTAACCTCATCCTCCTCTGACATGTGATACCATGAGCAACACCCCTTGGTCTGAAGCTGTAGTGTGCATCAGAATCACTTGGGTGGGAGAGGGCACAGGCTTGTTAAACCAGAGATCGCTGAACCCACCCTGGGATTTTTTGTAATTTCTGGGATGGCATCAAGATTCGCATTTCTAACAACTTGCCAGGTGATGTTGTTCCTACCGCTCAGGGGCCCACACTTGGGAAACCTGAGCTCCACCAATGTCAGAGGCAAAGTGAGTAAACTCTAGTTACTCTCTTGCAAGACCGCTGCTGTAGCAGGTCGCTTACCGTGTCTGAAAATAATGCTACATCTTACACAAAATATGTGACTCTCAAAAATCTGGAGTGTGCCATTTTACTTTTTTTTTGAGACAGAGTCTCTATCACCTAGGCTGGAATGCATTAGCGCGGTCTTGGCTCACTGCAACCTCCGCCTCCCAGGTTCAAGTGATTCTCCCTCCTTGGCTTCCCGAGTAGCTGGGATTACAGGCACCCGCCATCATGCCAGGCTAATTTTTGTATTTTTGTAGAGATGGGGTTTCACCGTGTTGGCCAGGCTAGTCTTGAACTCCTGACCTCAAGTGATCCACCTGCCTCGGCCTCCCAAAGTGCTGGGATTACAGGTGTGAGCCACTGCGCCTGGCTGAGTGTGCCATTTTGAAGAGAAGTATCCCAAAGCCAGGGATTTGGAACCCAGGCTATTCTTCACTACAAGTCTCACCAATCCCAGGTGGTATAATTTAGTTAACTAAACCTATCCTATCTGGGGCAGTGGAATATCAGCCGGTCCTCACACCTGCAGTCCTCAGCCCATGGAGGCGTGTGTGTGGAGTCTTGCTGGAGTGGACAGGATGTCCAGTGTGTGTGATGGGCCCAGGCTCAGGCATGCCTGTGGAGTCCTGCCCATGAGTCCAGGACCTTCCCCACAGCAGCATGGAAATCATGCTGATGTTTTTGTTTGGTTATGTTTTGTTTTCCTGAACATAGGATCCCATTCCTTTTACTCAATCTTTTGAAATGTGACAAATCCTTCAAAGGCCAGCTCAAGGGTATTGAGAAAGAGATTTAAAACAATGTCTGAACACCAAAACGAAAAGTCTGAAGGACATGACTGACCCTTATGAAATACACTGAGCTAGCTACGACTGGTTTTTGCAGACATGAAAAAAATCCTCATTCAAAACATAAAGTAATTCCTCCAAAACAGCTGAGTTGGCAGGACTATTGAAAAAGTATTTCATATACAGATAAATAGATAGAAAGCACTTACGTTTTTTTCTTAGCTTACAGAAAGCTGCAGTGGACATTCAGCTAACAAATCACAAATTGTTCTAACACCAGATAAAATTCAGCCAGATAAAAGCCTTTTTATTGGGGGTAGGTGTTTATAGATAACGGTATAAGAAATTACAGATAGTTGAAAAATTCTAGTAACACATATAGTGTTGATAAAACTAAAACTCACATTGCCAATCCTATTTTAAATATGTATGCCTCAACAGTAAATTTCAGTGCTTTCTCCACCAATTTTTATGAAAGAATGTTTTTGTTGTAGTACTAGAATAACTGGCAAGAACTGTGAAGAATGTGAGATTTTACCCAGCTTGCAAGTTAGCAAGTTAGTTTGCTGCAGTATCATAAAAGCTGACAGAAGACAAGAGACTCCTGGATCAGAGACAAAGGACTGCAGAACTCAGAGCACAGGGAGAAAGAAGCATGAGCATCATATTACACCAGTTCCCCTCCACACGTCTCTCTCAGGGTTGAAGCAGATAGGCTAAGCCAGATTCTACAGGTGCAGTGGTTTTGCATCACAGCTGAGAACTCTGAGCTTAGGAAACTCAAGTCTTCTTTAAGTAGTTCTAAGCAAGTCATCTTTTCATCCTGAAGGGAAACATTGTCTTTATTATACTGCATAATAAGCAAATCTGCCTTTTGATCTGGAGAGAAACATTATCCTCTCTACTTTCTGTTTTTTTGTTTTGTTTTGTTTTTTAAGACAGAGTCTTTTCTGTCGCCCAGGCTGGAGCGCAGTGGCACGATCTTGGCTCACTGCAAGCTCCACCTCCCGGGTTCACGCCATTCTCCTGCCTCAGCCTCCCAAGCAGCTGGGACCACAAGGCGCCCGCCACCACGCCCGGCTAATTTTTTGTATTTTTAGTAGAGACGGGGTTTCACCATGTTAGCCAGGATGGTCTCGATCTCCTGACCTCGTGATCTGCCCATCTTGGCCTCCCAAAGTGTTGGGATTGTACAGGCGTGAGCCACCACGCCCGGCCCTATCTTCTCTACTTTCAAGGTCATTTGCTCTAAAACTTCCTTGAAAAGATGGGTCAGAACAAGTTGGTGCCTCCCTCAGAGATGAGCGGACAAACGACAGACCCATGGAGAATTGCTTCTCAATAATAACACCTTTTCTTGCAGGCTAATTCGCAGTTGTTTTATTTTATTTTATTTTATTTTTTTGAGATGGGAGTTTTGCTCTTTTTGCCCAAGTTGGAGTGCAATGGTGCGATCTTGGCTCACTGCAACCTCTGCCTCCCAGGTTCAAGTAATTCTCCTGCCTCAGCCTCCCGAGTAGCTGGGATTACAGGCATGTGCCACCATGCCCAACCAATTTTTTGTATTTTTAGTAGAGATGGGGTTTCACCATGTTAGTCAGCTGGTGTCAAACTCCAGACCTCAGGTGATCCACCGGCCTCGGCCTCCCAAAGTGCTGGGATTACAGGTGTGAGCCACTGTGCCCGGCCGATCTGGTCATTTCTGCTCCTGTACAATCAGTGGGCTGGATTGTTGAAGTCTTTTCTGACATTTCCAATCTGTATTCAAAACCAGCAGACAATAAAGGAACACACAATAGAAGTGAGAAGGGCCTTTTTCGAAAATTCCACCTTGGGTGTCTGAGATGGCTTGCTCACACATGGGTGTCATCTCACAGACAGTGGCATGATTCTTTGGGATTAACTGCCTCTGAATTCTGTTTTGTTTCTCTTAATTACTCAGTTTAAAAAATTAAAAAAGTCAAAGACAGGAAAGCTTTCTAGCTGGAGTCCAAGAAGGCTGGTCAGAGGGCTGGCACCACTGCACCACTGTGAGGTCACTGGGGCATGGCAGGGCCCAAGCCAAGTGGCCAAGAAACATCTCCAGCTGTGCTGAGCGACAGTGGTTATGCCTGAGGCAAGGCTGCTTAAGGTGGCATTGTTTGAGTTCTAGCGTGTGCAGGGGTTGGCCAGGGAAGTTGCTTCTCGGTCACTAGGGAAGCAGAGTATTCTGGGGGAGCAGCCGGGCAGTGTCCTCTTCATCAGGAAGCCCAGCTGTCAATTCTAGTGTGGCTGGAACAGAATCCTTTACGGTGGGTAAACTGAGTCTCAGAGCGGCCCACCCCACCTCTTACAAATGGTAGTTCACAGATAAATCAGCTACAAAAAGATTCCCCCACCTAACCAGGAGCTGTAATTCCCAGGGGCTTACTCACATCATTTGTATACCAATAGTCACTTCCGGGAAACCTTAATTAGCGAGAGAGCTAAAATCTATAACAGCAAATGGCCAGTTGTTTTTTTTTTTTTTTTTTTTTTCAAATGAGAGCCTAAATGATTTTATACTTGAAAAAAATAAGGCTTTAGAAAATGTGCTTGGCTTTATATTGTGACACTGTTAAATGCCATAAGCGCTTTCAACTTTATTTATTTTTTTGAGACACGGTCTCCCCCTGTAACCCAGGCTGGAATGCAGTGGCACGATCTTGGCTTACTGCAACCTACGCCTCCCAGGTTCAAGCAAATCTCATGTCTCAGCCTCCTGAATAGCTGGGATCATAGGTGTGTGCCACCATGCCTGGCTAATTTTTTGTATTTTTAGTAGAGATGAGGTTTTACCATGTTGGCCAGGCTGGTCTCGAATTCCTGACCTCAAGTGATCCACCCACCTCAGCCTTTCAAAGTGCTGGGAAAACAGGCAAGAGCCACTGCACCCAGACCGTTTTCCACTTCATTAGTATTAAATGGAAAACCCAACAAAGTTGTATGCCTCAAGTTCTTAGAAAGGCTACTCATGCTTTTACCATTTCTCTGGACAAGGCTCTGATCCCTTCCTTCCATTCTTCTCTTTCATCATAACTCACTTGCCCTCTCCTCCTCACTGTCGAAGCCTGACCCTCCAAATCACATCAGACCCATACAAATCAAAGGGGGACCAGAGGAGAAGAGCAGGAAGATGTCAACTGGACTGTGGTATTCCTGGAAGCCACTCCTGCTCACTTATGTCCCTTCACCCATGACTCATAAGCAGTGCCACTCACAAAGAGGAAAACTAGAGCAACAAGAACGGAATAAATAGCCCAGCAAAATCTGAAAATTAGATTGACACCAAGAATGCAACTGTATAAACACATTTATGATCAGAAGCTAATTAGCCAAACCCAAATACAATTTGATAGATTTCAAATTACTATAAAGACGGATGACAACTGGCTTGAAAGCCCTGTTTATCACAGTCCTAATATGGTCAAATCTGAAAAACTCATTAGCAGTAAGACCTGACTTATTTACCCATGATCCTTCTAATAGCTTTTATTGAACATCCTAAATTTTATGTTTATAGATATTGTTTAACAATTATGTTTTCCAAACGAAATATTGTATCTATCTTCGTAAAGAGTTAAATTCCATTCTTGTCTCCAAATCCTTCTTAGTTAATATTCCCCAAAAGAAAAAAAACTATCCTTCCCTTGATAAAGTAATGGGGACACACACTTTTCACTAACAAGGTTGCAAAGGGTATAGGGTTTGTACTTAACACGTAACTGCATAGCTATTTGCATGGCTCAGGGTATAGTTAGGAAAACAGGGCCCACACCAGGTAGTTCAACTGACGGAATTGAATGAGATTAGTTATAGAGGAGTGGAAGCACAGAAGAACTAAACAGAGAAAGGAAGCCACTTGAGATTAGCGTCATTATTGCACAGCTGCCATCTGGGGCTAGAGGACAATGGGAGAAGGTGTTGGAGTCACCACAGCTCTGCAGCTGGGCTATCTGGTTGGGAGTCTGACAATGAATGGGATGAAGCCACTGCCAGAGATGTCCCCTAGAGAGAGAGGGAGAAACGCCCCTGGCTTCTGCCTTCTCTTGGCCCTCCCATCTCCAGAAACAGCCCCAACTTACAGAGCAGAGAGGGGGAAAAGGTGGCTTGGGTCTGAAAGCCACCAGCAGATGACTGCTGCACCGCCACGAGGTGGACCCTGTGTGAGATCAAAATTCTCCAAGTGTCACCCTTTGTTAGTGGCGACACATTCTAATCAGCCTCCACTAAAAACAAAAATATACATTCAGATATTGTTGTGAAATATGTATTGAAGATACAGAAATACTCACACAAATATACATTGTGTATTGAGATTAAACTCAACTATACCCGTCAAAAGACTATGCATCCAAATTTTCCGATGATATTAACAGGATACAGGGCTGTGGTTACTGCTTATGAGATGAACTCGTAATAAGTATCTTACATCTGTATCAGAAAGATTCTCACAGTTACCAAGTTAAGACAGACAGCCTGTCACTTCAAATCAATCTAAATGCCTCTCACAAACCTAAAATCCTGTTTGTAGCTAACAGCAACAGATATTCCCCAGTTACTCTCTCCTCAGAAACTGTCCAGGCTAGAATAGTTCCTCGTTAGTGAGACACAGATTCTTTTCTAAGACACAACTACTAGTTTTAAGTCTTCCTATCCATGCAGAGGTTTCATTATTAATCTTAATAATAAAGTTTTAATTTTCTTTAAGTTAAAACATGTCAGCTGGGTAGGGTGGAACGCACCCGTTGTCCCGGCTATTTGGGAGGCTGAGGCAGGAGGATCGCTTGAGCCCAGGAATTTGAGACCAGCAAGGGCAACATAGCAAGACCCTGTCTTTAAAAACAAACAGAAACTCCACAAAAACAAACCAAAAAATGCCAGATAAAACATAACCACAACATTCTCTACCTAATACATAAAAAAAGCCTTTAAAATAGCCATGGCAAAGCCTGTTTATCTTGTGACTTCTTTATTGTGTCTTAGCCTTCATACTGAAGTGTTCGACTTACTGGGTATTACATAAACCCAGTAACTGAATTTATCAGTTCTGATACAAAGTAACTATGCAAACTGGAGGACTGTATAATAAATGTACACTTTGTTAAATTAACAATGCCAGTTTTACAATTAAGTTACACCTAGTCAAACAGATCAGACCTAAAAAGTTAATGAGTCTATCATCATGTTCAATTACAAGTTTGTTTTCTCTCAAGATGTTAATAAAGCCTCTAGATGATGTGCAAAGTTTATCAGGAGAAAGAAAATCAATATACTCCACACAAAGCAAAACCATGTCAAAACTTTGCTGAAAAGGAGGCTGTCAGTTTATGGTACATGTCTTCAAGAAGTCTAACTTAAAACAAAAGTTGGCTAATATAACAACCCACATCCGCCCCTTCTCTGCCTGATTGTAAGTTCTTCAACGTGCCTTGAAGTTTATTCCAGGTGTAATGCCACTCAGCCATAATTTGATGTTTATAACTTTAAGAGAAAAAGGGAGATTGTTAAAGAAGATGTTAAAAGTGATTCCTGAAAAGTAAAAGAAAAGGTTTGCAGTCATTACTGACCCTTATAAAATGCGTGAAAACTAGGAAAACTAATATTCTCTTTCCAGCTCAAGGTACTTTCTCCAACAAGCTCAGATGGCTGTACCTCCTTTTCCCTCCCCAGCCCAGGGGTGAACAGGCAGCTCTGGCCTCAGTGGTCAGAGTAAAACAGCCTCATACATGTGACCACAATGAGATACCTGTCTGAGAACCAAGCCAGTGCTCAGAAGGAAAAAGTGATGAGAGAAAGACAGTCTCCAAGAGAGAGATCACTTGTACCCTGGATCCAGCTATGCCTGATGTTTCCCCAGTTACTTATTAATTTTTATTTATTTATTTATTTTGAGATGGAGTCTCATTCTGTTGCCCAGACTGGAGTGCAGAGGCGTGACCTTGGCTCACTGCAACCTCCGTCCCCTGGGTTCAAGCAATTCTCCTGCCTCAGCCTCCCGAGTAGCTGGGATTACAGGCGTGTGCTACCATGCTGGGTTAAATTTTGTATTTTTAGTAGAGATGGGGTTTTGCCATGTTGGCCAGGATGTTCTCCAATTCCTGACCTCAGGTGATCCACCTGCCTCTCAAAGTGCTGGGACTACAGGTGTGAGCCACCCTAATCCCTGGCTGTTTTTTTCATTCTTTAATTTAGCAGTGCCCATAGGCACTTCCAAGACTGATTTCCATATTATCTGTCAGACTGCAAAACAAGGATTTTCCTTTATTATCTTTATTATCTTGGAGAAAGCTTTGACCTTAGGCGTTGTCCCCTAGATAATCTATCACTGGGGAATTTTTCAGAGCAAATGCTTCCACTATGTCTGTTGCTATTTCTTTACTTGTGCATATGATCTTGCTGTTAGCATCCATGAAGGGTCCCTGACTCCAAAGGCTCTAGAACTAAGGGACAGTTGGCGAAGTTCCACGCTGCACAGCCTCCCTGAGAGTGAGCAGGAGGACCCTGCTGGCCAGATGAGGCAGCCCTCCCTGACCTCTGACTCATTCCTGGGCAGGAATGGCCATCTCAGGGGAATCTGGATCGGGATTACACACAACACAGCAACCATGTTTTTTCTTTCCTTAGGTTTTGGACTAGTGGCTCTGGTGTGGTACCAGCTTCCCCTGAATTTCTCTCCCAATTCCAACAAACGTTTGGAGATTGTAACTTGTCTCACCTCAACATAATCGCAGTGACTTATGCGATGTCATCTGCTCAGTTTATAAATCGAGCATATCTCTTCCCTTTCAATTTTGTAGCCTAGCCCGACAATAAAAGAACATTTATTATTCTAGCTGTTCTTTCTCTCCTTTAGAAGCTAAAGGTTTCACATGCTCTCATAATATGTCAGCTTCAAGAACATAACGGCACCCAAAACATGTGCTAGTTGCATGTTTAGGCCAAGCTTTCCAGCTTTTGTGCTCAGATAAATAAGATGTTAAAATATCTGGTTGTTAACATGGAATATTTCCTTTTGTAATCTCCCACCACCGAGTGTTCGATTCCATGATTTGACCTCCAGGAGAGGACATATAAACGAACATGTGTTAGCTGGTAATTATTTACGAGAAACTGAGGAGACAGGTCACAATTTTGAAAATTCATTATGACTCACCATCCCTAGATGAGTTACTATATTCCTAACATTTTCTAGGGAGTCTCTAGAAGACAGTATTATTTTACATTTATTTCTAAATGTGCAAAACACTTATTCTAATTAACAATGGCAAACAATGTAGACGAGCTATGTAATCATTTCACTGTCTGGGTTAATGATCTTCCAGGCCAAGCACACTGGCCGAGCAAGGCCTTGTAGACTTTCTAACCTCCTTGCCTCACTGCCTCCCACCTCACCTGCCCACCTCTCCCTTGGCCTGCCATGGAGACCCTTTGAGGAGGGGCTGGACTTCCCCCCTTCACTCTGGCCCCTTGCTTGTGGTTTGAGCTCAGCAGGATCTGTCTTCTTCCTCTGCTTTGTCCACTCATTTTGCCTTTCAAATCCCTAGATGTCTTTCAGGCCTCAGTGTATCTATCTTCAACCCTGGAGGCCTTCCTTGATCCTGTCCCTGTTTTAGCTAGTCCTCAATTATGTCCGGTGCCTAAGCTCTCCATAAGATACATCCACCAGTGTGTCATGTCAGTTTACCATTGCCATGGCAACATCCAGGAGTTACCAGCCCTTTCCATGGCAATGACCCAATGACCCAGAAGTTACTACTCTTTTCCTAGAAATCTCTGCATAAACTGCCCCTTAATCTGCATGTAATTACAAGTAGGTATATATATGACTGTAGAACTGCCCTGAGCTGCTACTCTCTGCCTACAGGGTAGCCCTGCTCTGCAGAAGCAGTCACAGAGCTGTAACACCACCGGAGCTATAACACTGCTGCTTCAATAAAGTGGTTTTCCTCTACTGTCAGCTTGTTCTTGAATTCTTTCCTAGGTGAAGCTAAAAACCCTCTTGAGCTAAGCCCCAATTTAGGTCTTGCCTCCCCAACATCACTATTCTTGGGAATTAAGTAATTCACTCTGTTCTCTCCCTGCTCTTTGGTTAGTCTGCAGTGTCCTTTTTTTTTTTTTTTTAAGACTTTGATATTCCATCTTTTGAGTTACAATTGGGACAACTGAGAGGGGGGAAGAGCTGGAGTGGGGTGAGAACTAGAAGGGCTCAACAGCTGGAGGTGCAGTTCACTTAGTTTTTGTACTGGAAGGGTTCATCACTGGTTTCATTGAGAAGTCAGGTGCGACGAGAGCTTCTGTCACCTACATATTCCTCCTAACATTTACTGCTGCTGTTGAATCCATTGTGCTGTTTATTTGGAAAATCACCCCCACTCCCTGGACCAAGTGAGAGCGGAACAGCCAGAGCCTGAGAAATGCAGCCACAGCAACTTCACAGTGTCTAGTCTAGGCAGGGAAAGTGCAAGAGAAACATACCTTTTGATAGCAATACTTCACAAAATGATAATATAACTGGTTTGTTGGCTATGAGCAAAAAGAAATATTGAGCAATAAAAAAACAGCCTCGCTTTAAAACATTTTAAATGACTTTAGACTTGGAATCTAAACTTTTTTCTTTCAAAAGTCCTTGTTTCTTTAGCAAGTAGAATTTAAAGCTTCTTTTTATTCGTGTCTTCTTTATTGCAGGCAGCACAAGCCATCATAAACATTCCACTCAAGACAAACTGGGCAAAGGCAAATGCTTAATACAATTTAATACTTTCTCACATTCTATATATTTACTTTATTTCCTCATTTGGAAAAGAAGAAAATAAAATGTAATTTGTAAATTTACCTATAAACCATATACCGGAAAACTAAGATGAATAAAACTGGAAAATAAATGTTACACTGAGTTTTTTTTTTTAACATGCCAGTACAAGTGATAACCAATGGAAGAATTAAAAACTCAACCAGCCATCCTACTTATGCAAAATATATATCGATGGGTATAGGCATGTGTGCTTTATATATATGATCATCCCTCAGTATCCAGGAGGGACTGGTTCCAGAAACACCCCCTCCCAGATAGCAAAATCTGCAGATGCTCAAGTCCCTGATATAACATGGTGTAGTATTTGCATATAACCTAAGCACATCCTCCTGTGTACTCTAAATCATCTCCAGATCATGTAGAATACCTAATACAATGTAAATGCTGAGTATATAGTTGTTACACTGCATTACTTTTTAAATTTATATTGTTTTTAATTATTGTGTTATTTTTTGTTTTTATTTTTTATATTTTCAGCTGATGATTGAATCCAAACATGCAGAAGCTGTGGATATCAAGGGCTGATGTTACATAGATTGACTGAAAAATTTCAGAGTCCAATTAATACTGCATCTAAAATAAGTTAAATAACATCAAACCTTTTGTGTCATAAGGACACCATTAAAGTTATTTATTTGTTCATCTCTCCTCTGTTTTTTGAGAAATGTATGCTGTGTTGGAGAGGCAAAGAAGGAGGATGGCAAATAGTGCAGCATCATGCGGTTGCTAAGAGGCATATGTAAAAACAAAGAAACATCCCACAAGGCAAGAAGAGGAACTGTTAGAGTGAACGATGCTCCCTCTTAGCCCAGGCTTATCATTATAGAACAATTCTCAGGCGATGGCATCTATGGGCACAGTTTGTGTGTGAGGGCAAAAGACTCCTGTACAGCTCATGCCCCCACCAGGAGAGAAAAGCTGGTGGCCCCTGCCTTCCATCACTGTTGGGGAAAAGTCAGGAAGAGTCAGTTCTTCCAATGGGAAAAAAAAATTTTTTTTTTTTAATCTAAAGAAAATTCTTCAGGGCTGGGCATGGTGGCTTATGCCAGCACTTTGGGAGGCCGAGGCAGGCGGATCACCTGAGATCAGGAATTTGAGACCAGCCTGGCCAACGTGGTGAAAACCCGTCTCTACTAAAAATACAAAAAATTAGCTGGGTGTAGTGGGGCGCGCATGTAATCACAGCCGCTAAGGAGGCTGAGGCAGGAGAATCGATTGAGCCCAGGAGGCAGGGGTTGCAGTGAGGCGAGATCCCGCACTGCACTCCAGCCTGAGCAACACGGCGAGACTCCGTCTCAAAAAAATAAAATAAATAAAATAAATAAATAAAAAGAAAAATTTTCAGGAAACATAACTAGGACACAATAAAGTGTTGCAATCAGGTTTAAACATAACTTGAGAATATAAGAATTTTAAAATTTAATTAAAAGCTAAAAAAGAAGAGTAAAAACAGAGAAAACCTATTAATAAAATGGAAATCATGAGTGAAAGCTCAGAGCCATGAACACGACAGTGAGGACATCAATATATAAATCATAAACACAGAGAAGCGGAACCAAAAAAAAAATTGCAGAAAAGATCTTCTGTGGGTTAAAGCTACCCAATGGATAATACCAGTACTACAGAGCATTTTCATTGACTGCCTGATTATTATAACATGTTTGGTAAGTTACTTAATCAAATTTATGGTAGCTGTCTTTATCATGTTTAATTTAGCTGATTTTTAAAAAAATATTTACAATGAGCTTTATTTTTTTTTATACTTTAAGTTTTAGGGTACATGCGCACAACGTGCAGCTTAGTTACATATGTATACATGTGCCATGTTGGTGTGCTGCACCCAGTAACTCGTCATTTAACATTAGGTATAGCATTAGGAGACATACAATGAGCTTTAGTACAAATAGCTTCTAAGTTTGATCAAGCGATTTGGATTCACTATGGACATAATCACATATATCTCTTTTAAGCTTTAGATAGCATGAATTAAATTGATGGATATGTGAAGATTATGATATCCTGACACTTTGAAATAAACACTTACTCCTTCCTTACTTTCATAGTGCCTGGAAATATATATATACCATCCAGGGCCTGGGGATCAAACAGCCTTACCCGTTACAGCTGGTGCCCATGCACATCAGGGGGCCTGAGGACAGGTCTGCCTTCCTGCTGCTGTTCCCACCAGTGCATGGATATACCATCAACTGGGAGCCTGGGGATCAACCTACCATACCTGTTGCCACTGGCAACTGTGTATGATTGCAGGGCCTGTCAACAGGTCTGCCCTGTCCTTGATGCCTGTGCATACCATCTGGGGCTTGAGGATAGGTCAGTTACACCCCCCACCACCTCTGCTGGCACCCAAGCATGCTATATGGGGACCTGGGGACCAATGTGTCCCAGCCGCCACAGCCTGCAACCACACACAATATTGGGGACCTGAGGACAGGACTGCCCCACCTGATGCTACCACTGACAGTGCCTGCATGCTTCATCTGGAGACCTGGGGATTGATCTGCCCCACATGCTGCTATTAATGGCTATGAGCACCTTCCAGGGCCCTGACGATGGGCCTGCTCAGCCTGCTGGTGCCCACATACTTTGTCTGTGGGACTGGGGAACAACCCTCCCTGTCTGCTACCACCAGGGCTCACACACAACTCCCAGAGGACTGAGGATGGGCCCACTCAGCCGGCTGCCATCACCACTGCTGGCCATCTACCCATATGCATCACCTGGAGGCCTGAGCACTGGCTTGCTTACCCTGCCACCACCACCACTGGTGCCTGCATATGCTGACTAGGAACCAGACATGTGGCTTGCCACTACTATTGCCATGAATGATGCCACACACCACCCAGGAGCCCAAGGACCAGCCTGCCCTCCCAGCCCACTGCCACCACTGCCAGCACACAAGCAGGCTGTCTAGAGGCCGAAGGTTTGGCATACCCAAACCACTGGTGCCACCACTGTGCCCGAAGACCAGCCCACTTGGTGTCCCTGTCCCCACAAAAGCTTCACTGCAACCTCTACTAACAAGTGCTGCCCGAGCCACTGAAGAGATCACAGACACAACTGATGCTGATTACAGCTGAAGAACTCATTGAGACATTACACTGCTGTGCCCAGCTAGAATCAAAGCCAAAGTGACCTACCAAAGCAACATTATAAATACATCTGTAGAAAAAAGTAGTCTTTTTCTAAAAAAGCCAATCCATAAAATTGGAAGAAGCAACTGCTACATCAGAGGCACTGTAAAAAGCTCAATGAGATATGATAGAACACAAATAAAAGATACAAAATATCAGAAAAACAATTCATGATCTGAATGAGAAACTAAACAAAGAGAAAGATATTTTTAAAAATGTCTAAACAAAAATCCTGGATCTGGAGAATTCAATGAATGAAATAAAAATACAATTGAGGGCTTCAAAAAAAGATGAGATCAGGGAGAGGAAAAAAGAATTCTGAACTTGAAAAGAGATCGTTTGAAATAACCCAGTTAAAAAATTTTTTAAAATTATTAAAAAATAAAGTAAGCCTATGGGATATATGGGACACTACAAAGCAAACAAATGGAATTTGGGGTGTTCCAGATGGTGAAGTGATGATCAAAGACATGGAAAGCCTATTTAACAAAATAATATCTGAAAACTTCTCAAGTCTTGCAAGAGACTTAGACATCCAGATACAAGAAGCTCCAAGAATCCCAAATAAATTCGACTCAAAAATGTCTTTTTCAAGGAACATTAGAGTCGGACTGTTAAAAGTTAAAGACAAACAGAATTCTAAAAACAGTAAGAGAAAAGTGTCATGTCATATATAAAGGTATCCCCATCAGACAAACAGCAGATTTCACAGCAGAAACCTTACAGGCAAGAGAGAATGGGATGATATAGAGTGCTGAATGAAAAAACATGCTAGCAAAGAATATTCTACCAACAAAGCTATCCTTCAAAAAGAAAGGAGAAATTAAGTCTTTCCCAGACACAAACAGAAGGAATTCATCACCACTAGACAAGTCTTATGAGAAATGCTCAAGGAAATTCTACATCTGGAAGGAAAAGGACAATATGTACCATCATGAAAACACACAAAAGTACAAAACTCAATGGTAGTGCAGACACACAAAGGAGAAATGTAGGACTCAAATGCTACTATTACAGAAAACCACCAAACCACAATGATAAACAATAAAAGGGAAAGAAGGAACAAAGCATATGTGAAACAACCAGAAACAACTAATAAAATGATGGAAATAAGTCTTTACTCATTAATAATAACTTTAAATGTAAATGGATTAATTTCCCCCATAAAAGATAATAAATGGCTAAATGAATTTTAAAAAATGACCCAACTGGCCAGGCGTGGTGGCTCATGCCTGTAATCCCAGCACTTTGGGAGGCCGAGGCGGGCGGGTCACCTGAGGTCACGAGTTTGAGACCAGCCTGCCCAACACAGTGAAAGCCCATCTCTACTAAACATACAAAAAATTAGCCAGGAATGGTGGTGGGTACCTGTGATCCCAGCTACTCAGGAGGCTGAGGCAGGAGAACTGCTTGAACCCAGGAGGTGGAGCTTGCAGTGAGCTAAGAGCACACCACTGCACTCAGCCTGGGTGACGAGAGTGAAACTCCGTCTCAAAAAACAAAACAAAACAAAGCAACAACAAAAAAATGGCCCAACTATATGATGCCTACAAGAAAAACACTTCACCTATAAAAACACATAGAGATGAAAGTGAAAGGATAGAAAAAGTCATTCCATACAAATAAAAACCAAAAGTGGACAATAGTAGCTATACTTACATCAGATAAAACAGATTACAAGTCAAAAAATCTAAAAAGAGACAAAGAAGGCTGGGCACGGTAGCTCACGCCTGTAATCCCAGCACTTGGGAGGCCAAGGAGGGCAGAAGTCTTGAGGTCAAGAGTTCAAGACCAACCTGGCCAACATGGTGAAACCCCATCTTTACTAAAAATACAAAAATTAGCTGAGTGGGGTGGTGGCGCACCTGTAATCCCAGCTACTAGGGGGGCTGAGGCATGAGAACTGCTTGAACCTGGGAAGCAGAGGTTTAAGTGAACTGAGATCGAGCCACAGCACTCCAGCCTGGGCAAAAGAGTGAGATTCTGTCTTTAAAAAAGAGAGAGAGAGAGAGAGACAAAGAAGATCATCATATAATGGAACATGTATCAATTCAGCAAAAGGATGTAACAATTCTAAATATATGTGCACCCAATAGCAGAGCACCCAGATATATTTTTAAAAAAATTATAGATTGAAAGGGAGAGATAGACCCTGATACAATAGTTGGGGGCTCCAATGCCCCTATTTCAGCACTGGATAGATCTATGAGATAGAAAATAAAGAAACACTGGATTTAAATTGCACTTATGACCAAATGGAATTAACAGACTTCTACAGAACATATTATTAAGCTGCAGAATACACTTTCTTCTCATCGGCACATGGAACACTCTCTAGAATAGATCATATATTAGGACATAAAACAAGTCTCAAGAAATTTGTTAAAATCAAAAATCATATCAGATATTAATATCTTTTCAGACCACAACAGAATAAAACTAGAAATGATAACAAGAAAAACTTTGGAAACTGTACAAATACATGGAAATTTAACAACATGCTCCTGAATGACCATTAGGTCAAGGAAGAAATTAAGAAGAAAACCAAAAAATTTCTTGAGAGAATTAAAAATGGAAACGTAATATATTAAAACCCGTGAAATACAGCAAAAGTACTGCTAAGAGAAAAGTTTATAGCAATAAACGCCTACATCAAAAAAGTAGAAAGACTTCAAATTAACAACCTAACAATGTACCTCAAAGAACTAGAAAAGAAAGGACAAAAGAAACCCAAAGTTAGTAGAAGGAAAGAAATAATAAAGATCAGAGTGGAACTAAATGAGATAGAGGCAAGAAAAATGTAGAAAGGATTAAAACAATAACAACTTGGTTTTTGGAAAAGATAAAAATGACAAACTACTAGTTAGAATAACCAAGAAAAAAAGATAGAAGACTCAAATAAAAAAAGTATACACGAATAGGAGACATTACCACTGGCACCACAGAAATACAAAGGATCATTAGAGACTATTATAAACAACTACATGCTAACAAATTGGAAAATCTAGAGGAAATATATAAACCTTGGACACATACAACCTACCAAGAATGAAGCAGGAAGAAAGAAAACCTAAGCAGACCCATAATGAGTAGTGAGATTAAAGCAGTAATAAAAAGTCCCCCAACAAAGAAAGGTCCAGGACAAGATGGATTAACTGCAGAATTCTACCAAATTTATACAGAAAAGCTAAAAGCAATTCTTAAACTATTTCAAAAAGGTGAAGAGGAAGGGATTCTTCCTAATGCATTCTACATGGCCAGCATTATACCGATACCAAAACCAGATAAGGACACAAGAACAAAAGAAAGCAACAGGCCAAGATCACTGTCTTCGTCGATTTGTCTTGCTATAATGGAATACCTGAGACTGGATAATTTATAAAGAACAGGGGTTTATTTGACTTACAGTTCTGCAGGCTGTAAAAGAAGCACTGAGCCAGCACCTGCTTCTGGTGAAGGGCTCAGGCTGCTTCCAACCACAGCAGAAGGCAAAGGAGAAAGAGCATGTGCAGAGATCATGTGACATGACAGAAGGCAAGAGAGCAGGTGAAGGTGCCAGGCTCTTTTTTAAACAACCAGCTTTCATGAGAACTAATACAGCCCCTTACCTGAGACAGGGCATTAATCTATTCATGAGGGACTGCTCCCATGACCCAAACACCTCCCACTAGGCCCTACCTCTAACATTGGTGATGAAATTTCAACATAAGATTTGGGTGGTCAAATATCCAAACTATAGCAACCCGTTATGAACATCAATGCAAAAATCCTCAACAAAATAGCATATCATGATCAAGTGAGATTTTTCTCAGGGATGTAAGAATGGTTGAACATAAACAGATCAATAAATGTGATACATCACATCAAGATAATGAAGGACATACAGAAGCATGGTGTGCAGAAAAGAAAAAAGAAAGTGGAGGACAAAAACCATATAATCATCTGAATAGATGTAGAAAAAGCTTTCGACAAAATTCAGCATTCCTTCATGATAAAACATCAACAAACTAGGCATAGAAGGAACATACCTAATGGGGAAAAGGTGAACGTCTATCCTCTAAAGGACTTAAACATGACTAGGATGCCCACTCTCACTACTCCAATTCAACATAGTACTGAAAGTACTAGCCAAGTCAATCAGGTACAAGAAAGAAAAGTCATCCAAACTGGAAAAAAGAAAGTCAAGTTGTCCCTCTTTGCAGACAACATGATCTTATATACAGAAAAACCTAGACTCCACCAAAAAACTCTCAGAACTAATAAATACAGTAAAGTTGGAGGACACAAAATCAACATACAAAAATCAATAGTGTTTCTATACACCAATAACAAACTAATTGAAAAAAAAATAAAGAAAGCAATCCCATTTACAATAGCTACCAAAAAATCTACTTAGGAATAAATTTAACCAAGGAGGTAGAAGACCTTTGCAAGGAAAACTACAAAACACCGATGAAAGAAATTGAAGATGACACAAACCAATGGAAAGACATGCCCTGCTCATTGACCGAATTAATATTGTTAAAATGACTGCTCAATGCAATCCCTATCAAAATAACAATATCATTCTTCACAGAAATAGAAAAAAAAAAAACAGTCCTAAAATATGTATGGAACCACAAAAGACCCTGAGTAGCTAAAGCAATCCTGAGCAAAAGAACAAAGCTGGAGGCATCACACTACCTGACTTCAAAATATTCTGCAAAGCTATAGTAACCAAAACAGTAGGGTACTGGTATAAAAACAGAAACATAGAGCAATGGAACAAAATAGTGAACCCAGAAATCAATTAGTGTATTTACAGCCAACCATCTTCAACAAAGGTAACAACGACACACATTGGAGAAAGGACACTACAATAAAAAGTGCTGGGCAAGATGTATACAAGAAGAATGAAACTAGACCCTTATCTCTCACTATATGCAAAAATCAAGGCAGAATGACTTAAACATAAAGCCCCAAAGTATAGAACTACTAGAAGAAAACAAGGAAAACATTCAGGACATTGGTATAGGCAAAGATTTTTATGGCCATGAGCTCAAAAGCACAGGCAATAAAAAGTACATAAATGGGACTATATTAAGCAAAAATGCTTCTGTGCAGCAAAGGAAACAATCAACAGAAACAACCTGTAGAATGGGAGAAAATATCTCCAAACTATTCATTCAACAAGGGACTAATACCCAGAATATACAAGGAACTCAAAAAACTCAAAAGCAAAAATACAAATAAACCCATCAAAAAGTGAGCAAAAGGTTAGAATGGACACTTCTCAAAAGAAGACATACAAATGGCCAACAGGTATATGAAAAAAAATTAAATATTACTAATCATCAAGGAAATGCAAGTCCAAACAGCAATAAGATATCATCTTACCTCAGTATGGCTATTATCAAAAAGACACAAAATAACAAATGTTGGTAAGAATGTGGAGAAAAGGCAACTCTTATACACTGTTGTAACCTGTAAATTAGTACAGCCATTCTGGAAAACAGTATGCAGGCATCTCCAAAAACTAAAAGCACAAGGTGGCTTACGCCTGTAATCCCAGCACTTTGGGAGGCTGAGGTGGGAAGACTGCTTGAGTCCAGGAGTTTGAAACAAGTCTGGGCAACATACCAAGACCCCATTTTCACAAAAAATTTAAAAAACCCCAAAATTAGAGCTACCACATGATCCAATAATCCCATGACTAGGTATTTATCCAAAGGAAGGAAATCAGCATATCAAAGGGATACCTGTACCCCCATGTTTATTGTAGCACAATAGGTCAAGATATGGAGTCAACCTGTGTAAATCCAACAGATAAATGGATAAAGAAAACGTGGCGTGTACACACACACACACACACACACACACACACACGAGTACTAATCAGCCACAAAAAGGGTGAAATCCTATGCTTGCAGAAACCTGGATGAACTCGAAGTCATTATGTTAAGCAAAATAAGCCAGGCACTGGACAAATACCTTTCCAAAGTCAAAGGTGAACATTAATCCCATTCTGGTTACTGGACCTTTATTGAACTGACCCAAATAAAAGGTTCCTATATGTTTCTTCAAGCCAGCAGTATCTACATACTTTACTTTAAACCCCGCTTATTTTCTTTTTGGCTGATTTGCCAAAATGTGGTTGACTGATCCATCAAAAATAATACTGTAATCTCTAATGGTATTCCAAATTTACTGAAATTAATTTGCGTCTTTATTTTCCCCAATTTTTAGCTCCTCTTAATCAAATTTACATGTAACTGGTATAAGTAATTTCAGCTAATTAAATGAATAGCAGACTATTTGTTATAAATTTAATAGTTACATTAACATGTATTGCTATTTCAATACTTTTATATTTACATAGATAACAACACTATTCAGCATTAGTTAGTATATGGGAAGGGAACAGTATAAGTATGAAAAACAGCCTACCCCCAAAATATATTTTTAGATACAGGAGAAGTTTATGATTAAGTTGTACAATTTTCTAGGGGAAAAACGTTTTATTTTTATTTTTAATTAACATGGAGAAAGCACCTAAATCATCATGCTTCAAAAGGAAATCACGTTGAAAACAACCCAATCACTTACATGTGCCCCTTGACATTGGACTCATATCAGCGGGTAGCTAGCTCACAACTGAAATGACCCATAAATCTTGCAAACCTAGTCTACCTCTATACATACAAAAGAGCAAGCTTCAATTGCGTTCTCGAATGACAATAAGTATGTACAATGAAATACGTAATAAACTGAGATCTAGGTGGCTAGCACATTCGACGCAACGTGCTCTATTCCATAGACAATTCCATTCTACTTCTTGGTGCATTAAATGAAGTTATTTTCCTTATATACATAGATCTGTATACTCATTAAATATAGTGACTTCTGCGAAAAAATTTATTTCTACCCTGCAGTGGAAGCCTAGGAAAACATTAATTTTATGTTACTCAGAGGTACAAACTACAACCTTCTCCTTAGAACAGGAGGTATAAAAATCAGCCTCCTGGGGTTCTGTTGATAATTCCTCTGGACGGCTGGGAACTTGATCTAAGCCATTCCACATAACTGGACATCATTTACAACTTGTGGGTTTTGTGCAGTGTCTCTGTGCCTTCCTACATGGGGACTCAATCACATAAGCAAGAAATTTCTTTTCCCCAATCACCTAACTCAATACCAGCCAGCTAGATGGCATCTCTCAAGGCACTGTGGTAGAGGCATGGTGGCTGTTACTCATATTACACTTTTCCAATCAGTTGGGTCAATCTGTCTACTCAGAACATACTAAGTGATATCAGGCACCTGCTATTCTGTGGTGACTGTGAAATACTCTTCCTCACTCTACATGTACAAATCTAGTTTCTTTTCAGAAAACCAGCAGTTAGTGATAGAAACACCATTCCCAAACCAAAATACATGAGGGTAAACTCAAGTTGGACAGAGTTGTCCATATTTTTTAGCTGCAAACATTCCTTTCATCACCAACACCTGGTGCTCAATGAATGTATCATTACTTGGCTGGTTATATATAAGCCCATCTGTGCAAAAATGGCCAAAAGCCCGCTCATAGTTGGCTGGACCTGTGTCCTAAAATACAGGAGCCAGGTAATGACGAGCTTTGATGACCTTCATAACCATGGGAAAGACAGCTGACAGAAATGGTTTATATGGCAATAATGTGGAAATAAAGAACCACATATACTGCAAAATATATTAAAAAACATAAAACATATATTATATGGTTATTATATAGCCCTTTTAAATACAATATTCATCTTTTCTTTACAGGGATTTTTGGGAAGTATGAGTTTTCCCATCTAAGATTTAGTGAGGAAGCAATAACTATATCACTTCTGGATAGTCTACGAATATGAGAATAATGAGTTGACTATTTTCAGCCCATTTATCAGCCTCAACTCCTCAAACACACAAAGTAGATACACTGTCATAAATCTTTATTTGTGCTATGATGGTTGCCAAGAAACGCTTCATTTCTCAATAAATCATAGTTGGCATGAAGTCATGTGTTGCTAAATATTTTATAACCTCCTCTTATGAACCTGGAAACAATCTATTAACTACACATATGAAAACCCCCATATATTTGCATATAAATAAATATTTATTTGTTTTGTCCAATTTCCATCTTTATCTGACAAAGATAAAATGAGTGTAACCTCAGCAAGCAATTCACATGTGGCCAGGGCTCCATCCAGTTATCCTAGTTACAGCTTTCTACTCTGGTAGCAGGTAGCTACTGTTTCATTAGCTACAGTTTGTATATCAGGCTTAGACTGCCGTTCCTAAAAAACAACAACATGTATTTACACTTTCAATAAGAGGAAGTTTCAGTGAATTGCCTGGGCTCCAGGAAAGTCTTGAGAGAATAAAAGATAGTGTAAGAGAAATCCAATCCCGTTATACATACTTGCAGTGTAAATTTGTCATCGGGTCAATTTCCAGTATATTTCCTAACCCCCAAAATGCCTCAATATAAATGGGATCTTCAGGGAAATCATACTGTGGAAATAAGTAATTTATGGTGTCAGTTTGTTTCCAAAGATGAGTAGTGTGAACTGAGTATGTGTGTTTAGGTAATTTTCCTCACAATCCCATAATCATTTTCTAGTCTTTTGAGAATGAAAAACATTCTACTTTATTTTGTCCTCTTAACACACAAAAGCATTTGATAGAAAGATAAGTAGATTCTCAGTAGGTTTAGGAAAGGGTGAAGAAGGATTTCTAACAACCGCAACACAGAATTATACACAGCTTGCCTCCACCACAAGCGATTCTCCTATAAACCCCTCTTCACACCTCTCAGAATCATTGCCACAGTGAGCTATCAAGTCTCAGCAATAACAACGAACAAAATCAGTGTCAACTGCTTAGAGAAGAGGCAGTCTGGATAAATGTAAAATTGACAACCTGCTTGGGGTGGGGCGGAGGAGATGCCACTGCAATTGATTTCAGGAAGTGAACTCCTCTTGTGCCCATCTGGACACTGGACTTTACTGGTTACTGTTGCTGTAACAGCATCATGAAAAAGAGTGACTGTCCCTACCTCGGAATTGCTCCACAATTCCTGAAAAATAAAAACGTGTCTTGTAGTGAAAAGGTGAAAGCACAAGCAGTGAATCCCCATCTATGCACGAGCAAATATTTCATGGCACGTCCATTTATGCAATGGCATTCATTTTGCATTTTCTATGTGCTAAGCAATGTGCGAGGTCCAAGAGTCACACGAAATAAAGCACAATGCCCGAGCCAAGAAGGTGGCGAGAGGTGAGGAGTGATTGCACTATGGTGATTGTTAGCTGCAGTGGTAGGCACAGATAGGAATGATGAAATGGAACTACTTTTGTTACCAAGACTAATGCACCAAAACATGTATGTGGGAAAACAGGACACTTTGGTCAGCTAATTTCCGCAAACAAGCTTTAGAGGACTTTTTTACTTGATGCATATGGATGCCAGATTTTAGATTCCACAGACCAAAATAATAATAGCAGTAACAATAATAATAAATGATGAACTGAGTTACTGGCAACTTGAAAAATAGTGATAATTATATTTCAAAGAAATACTAATAGTAACAAGATGCTTATATTAATGGTAAAATTAACTATGCGTGAATTCTTTAGAACAAAATTTTGTTTTAAAGACTTACATTTAAAGACTTGTTATATTTTTCCATCCATCTACTGAAGGACATCTTGGCTGCTTCCAAGTTTTGGCAATTATGAATAAAGTCGCTATAAATATCCATGTGCAGTCTTTTGTGTGGACATAAACTTTTAATTCATTTGGGTAAACAGCAAGCAGTTAAATTGCTGGATCGTATGGTAAGACTATGTTTAGTTTTGTAAAAATCTGCCAGACTGTCTTCCAAAGTGATGAGACCATATTGCGTTCCCATCAGTAATGAATAAGAGTTTCTCTTGATTCCCATACTCCCCAGCATTTGGTGGTGTCAGTGTCCTGGATTTTGGCCATTGTAATAGATGTGTACTGGTATCTCATTGTTTGGTTTTTTTTTTTTATTTTAATTTCCCTAACATGGTAAGACGTTGAGCATCTTCTTATATGCTTATTTGCCATGTTTATATCTTCCTTGAGAAGTATCTGTTCAGGTCTTTTGCCCATTTTTAATCTGGTTGTCTGTTTTTGTATTGTTGAGTTTTTAAAGTTCTTTGTATATTTTAGATGGTTGTTTTTCATTAGAGATATCTATTTAAATATTTTCTCCCAGTCTATGGCTTGTTTCATTCTCTTGACAGCTGCTTTTCAAAGAGCTGAGGTTTTGTATTGTAATAAAATCCAGCTTATCAATTATTTCTTTCATGGATTATGCACTTGGTACTGTATCTAAAAAGTTATTACTATACCTAAGGTCATCTATGTTTTTTCCAGTGTTACTTTCTCGAAGTCTTATAGTTCTGCACTTTAACAGTGAGGACTATGAAAGTTTTAATTTTGTAAGGAGTATAAGATCTGTTTCCAGATTTTTTTTTTTTTTTGCATGTTTGCATCCAGTTGTTCCAATACCATTTGCTGAAAGACTACACTTTCTCCATTGTATATTCTTTGCTTCTTTGTTAAAGATCATTTGACTATGTATGGGTCTACTTTTAGGCTGTCTATTGTGTTCCATTGATCGATTTATCTATTCTTTTACTATTACCACACTGTTTTGATTACTGTAGTTCTGTATAGTTAAGCCTTAAAATTGGATAGTGTCAGTCCTCTGACTTTATACTTCTATTTCAATACTGCAATGGCTAGTCTGGGTCTTTTGCCTCTTCATATAAACTTTTGAATCAGTTTGTTGATATTCACAAGTTAACGTGCTGGACTTTTTATTGTGATTGCATTGACTCTATAGATAAAATTGGGAAGAATTAACATTCTGACAATATTGACTCCTCCTATCCATGAACATGGGCTATTTCTCCATTTATTTAGTTAATTTCTTTCATCACAGTTTTGTAATTTTCCTCATACAGATCTTGGACAGTTTTGTTAGTTTACCTAAATATTTCATTTTTAGAGGAGCTAATAACATTTTTAGAGGAGCTAATATGTTATTGTGTTCTTAATCCGAAATTCCACTTGTACATTGCTGGTACAGAGGGAAGCAATTGATGTTTGCACATTAAACCTGTATCCTGCAACCTTGCTATAATTACTAACTAGTTCCAGTGTTTGGGGGATTTTTTTGGTCAATTCTTTTGTATTCTCCACATATATAATGATGTCATCTGCTACCAATGATAGTAAGTTTTGTTCCATTTTCTTTTGTTCTTGCATTAGTTAGGCCTTCCAGTAAAATGCTGAAAAGGAGTGGTAAGAAATGACATTCTTGCATTGTTCTTGATCTTAATGGCAAAGATTCTAGCTTCTCACCATTAAGTATGATGCCCACTGTAGGTTTTTTGTAGATATTCCTTATCAAGTTTAGAAAGTTCCCCTGTATCTCTAGTTTGCAAATAGCTTTTTTTTTTTTTTTAATCATGAATGGGTGTTTGATTTTGTCAAATGCTTTTTCTGCATCTACTGATATGGTCATTTGATCTTTCTTCTTTAGCCTGCTGATATGATGGATTATATTCATTGATTTTCAAATGTTGAACACCCTTGTAGATCTGTCATAGATCTCAGTTGGCTGCATGTTATAATTTTTCAATACACTGATTTGCTCATATTTTATTGAGGAATTTTGCATCTATATGCATGCAAGATCTTGGTCTGTAGTTTTCTTTTCTTGTAATATCTTTCTCTGTTGTTTGTAGTAGGGTAATGCTGGCTTCATAGAGGGAATTAGAAAGAATTTCTGCAGTTTCATCCTTCTGAAAGAGATTGTATAGAACTGGTAAAATTTCTTCCTTAAATGTTTGGTGGAATTCACTAGTGAACCTAACTGGAGCTGGTGCTTTCTCTTTGGAAGGTTATTAATTCCTGATTCAATTTTTAAGATAGGTACCATTCTTTTCAGATTGTCTATTTCTTCTACTGTGAATTTTACTAGCTGTGCCTTTCAGGGAATTTCAGCTACATTATCAGATTGTAAATATAGATTTGTTCAAATATTCCTTTATAAGCCTTTCATTGTTCATGAGATCTATTGTGATGTTCTTTTATTTCCAATGTTAGTAATTTGTGTTTCCTTTCTTACTTAACGTGGATACAGTCTTATTGATTTTTTAATCTTTTCAAATAACCATTTTTTTTTGCTTCATTCATTTTTCTCTGTTGATTTCCTATTTTGAATTTCATTGATTTTTTGCTCTAAATTTAATACTTCTCTTCCACCTTTGGATTTAATTTGCTCTTCTTTTTCTACTTTTCTAACATAGAAACTGAGATGATTGATTTTAGGTCTTTTTCTCTTCTAATATATTCATTCAATGCTGTAGATTTCTCAAAACACTGCTTTCACTGTATCCACACATTTTAATAAGTTATATTTTCATTTTCATCTGGTTTCAAATACTCTTGTGATTTATTATTTGACTCATGTGTTACTGAGAAGTTTGTGTTTAATTTCCACATATTTTGGGATTTTCCATCTGTCTTTCTGTCATTGATTTATAGTGTAATTCCACTGTAGTTGAGAGCAAATATTATATGATTTCTATTCTTTTAAATTTGTAAAGGTGGCTGTTTTATGGCCCAGAATGTTCTGTGTCCTGGTGAATGTTTCATGATAGCTTGAGAAGAATATGTATTCTGTTGTTGTTGGTGGTGGAAGTGGTCTACAGAGGTCAATTATATCCAGTTGATCAAAGGCTGTAATGAGAAAAACCCAGAATCATACAGAAAAACCTTCCCCCAAATTGGGAGGTTGTTGACAAAAAAAAAAAAAAAATTTGGACATGTCCAGCTTGGCGAGTAGATGGGTTATAAGGACTTATATATGAGGACCTCCTGGATGGCAGCAGGACAGCTTTAGAGCTCCACACCACCTCTTGTTCTTAAACTACTTTTAAGTGAATTTTCTGAATTTTTGTATATTGTGTTTAAGTGCTGAGACTATTTTTCTTGCTAGGTTCTCAGACACTTTCTAGGATGCTTAGGTTCTCAGGAACACCTGCTACTTGGCTGAGCCCCATAGCCTTGGCTCACTGCCTGGTCTTCAAGGTTTAGGTGGTGGACATATACCATGGGCTAATGGGTGGGAGACTCATCATGCTACAACGGTGCTGCTGAGTTCAACTATGTCCTTACTGATTATTTACATGCTGAAACTGTCCATTTCTGAAAGAGGGTATTCATTCATTTTTATTGCAGTTTACTATATCACTGTATAAATATACCATAACTTGTTTATGCATTGACCTGTTAATGATCAATTGGACTACCCCACAATATAGCCTACCATGGTAAATATGCCTGGTGTACTTGTAAAGAATATGTATTCTGCTGTTTTGCACAATATTTTATAAAAGTCAATTAGGTCCTGTTGATTGGTAATACAGTTTAAATCTTCCATATCCTTAATGATTTTCTACCTATGTGTTCTATTATTGAAAGAGATGTATTGGAATCTGAAACTTGAATTATGGATTTGTCTTTTTATCTTGCAACTTCAAAGTATTCTCACTGCAGCAACTTGTTTCTAGGCCTGAAACACTTAAAGCCTTGGTCTCATCACACAGATAAATTAGGAGTTGATCTGAAAAAGCTGGGATTTGGTTTGGATCTGTATCCCCACCCAAATCTCATATTGAATTGTAATCCCCAGTGTTGGAGGTGGGGCCTGGTGGGAGGTCACCAGATCATGTGGTTGAATTTATCATGAATGACTTAGCACTATCCCACTTGGTACTGTCCTAGTGAATAAAAAGTGAGTGAGTTCTCACAAGCTCTGGTTGTTTAAAAGTTTGTAGCACCAGCTGCTTCACCCGCTCTTGCTCCTGCTCCTGCTGTGTGAGACACCTCACTTTCCCTTTGTCTTCTGCCATGATTAGAACTTCTTGAGGCCTTCCCCAAAGCAGAAGTCACTATGCTTCCTGTACAGCCTGCAGAACCATGAGCCAATTAAACCTCTTTTCTTATAAATCCAATTAAATCTCTTTTCTATATTTCTTTATAGCAGAGCAAGAATGCACTAATACAGGCCGCCATAGACCTCTACTGACCAGCAGTTCATATTTGGTGCTTACTGCTTAATTATTTGCTTGAAGATAATGAGCATTTATTGTTGCAGTAGCAATTAGCAAACTCCTCAACACCAGTGTAGGTAATATAAACATAATGATAGCACTGAAAGTTTTCTGAAGATGTCTGTTGCAAAACTGTAGCTTCAAAAAGAAACTAATGAACTCATAGAACTGGGAGCACTTGGAATCCACATGGAAACTCATTTACCACACTGCAGATGGTATGTCTCCCCTGTGATGAGCAACAGCTTTTGCAAACTGGCTGTTGATCAGGTTCACTTCCTAAGTGGCTCCTCAGGCTCACGTATGATTACGAATGGAAAGAAAATTTCAAGGAAATAGTGTTGATGTTGGGCTCAGTGGGATAAATTATATTTAAGAAAAATGTTGAAGATAATGCTCTATTTGAATTGGCATTATTTTGCAAAATACTAAACATATACATTTTTCTTTCCATAGGAAAATATTAATTAATTGTCTGTAGGGACACAAAGGAAGACTTGCCTGTAAAGGCACTTAAATTAAAATGAAATGAATCTCAGAGTAATAGCTTTTGAAATCAGAAGATATGCCTGAAAAAGAAAGCTAATATAAAAATCGAGCTAACGTTTAATATTAAATAAGTTAGTACAATTAAGTTAGAAAAAGAGAAATGACAACATATTTCAAGCATGTGCTTCTTCCAGGATAAAGTCTCAAACTTTGGGGACTTTTAGTTTGGTCTGCATTTGACTCTTTATTGGTAATAAAAGAAATAAAGTATAGGACAATATAGAATACCAGGAAAGTTGTTCAAATTGGGAATTTTGTAAGAAATATGTCCAAAAATAAAAACAAAGACTGTTGACTCATAATATATGCTATATGGTAAGACATTTTATCATATCACTAAAAATTAAGTCGACCTCTTCACTTTGATTAAGCAGGAGAAATGCTGTAGTGGAAAAGATTCAACACAACTCTCAAGCCACCTCTGACTCTTGCACATGCTTGCTCGCTCTCTCTCTCTTTCTCTGCAGGAGTATTAAATTCGCAGGAAAAAAAAAAAAGGAATGAAACTCTTGAGCCCTTACTTGTGTTCTTGCTTGAGTGTTGACAGCCTGAACCTATTGCCCTGCCGAGAATGCCTCGGGCTAGAGAGAAAAAAGCCTTCATTCATGATAAAAGCTCCTTAGGCTCAGTTTACTTTTCCAAGTTAGCTTTAAAGTAGTTGAGATACAGAACTGTAGGGTCTTTGCTAATAAATCAAATCTAACCTTTTTTGGGGGGAAAAAAGTTAACTTTAGAAAACTGGTGCTAGATGTCAGTGTTGGAAGACGGTAAGGAGAAAGGTTGTGTATTATTTCTATTATCTAAATCTATTTAATCCTATAATCTGAGTCCAACACTTGTAGAATTTTATAGCCATTTGTGAATTTAATATAAAAGGATACTGTATATATATATATATATATATATATATATCTACTCACATTTTATGATGATGGTGACATTGCTAAATTTTAAAAAAGCATACTAAAAATTGCTATCTTATTTGAACAATATTAAGTAAACCTGCATTTCTTAGAATTACTATAAAGTACATGAGAGCTTTTAAACATTTAAAATGAAGTTATATATGTGTGTGATTTTATTTTGTCTAATGAGTTGTTTGTTCCATCTTTGTTTCCCATCACTTAGCACTGTTCCTAGCACCCAGCAGTTGCTTGGCGTTTGTTGATTAAACCACTGACAATTACTGGGACTTTAAAAGAGTTCCAATTCAATTTCCATTCAATTTAAACACTGAATGGAAAAATTCTTACACAACTAATTGATGCTTTTGCCCCATATTTTTCCCACAGCAAGATGAGTCTTTCAACAATGTCAACCAGATTCCACATTCAACATTGTGCACTCAATTTAACATTCCACATTGTAAACCAGATTCCACATTCAACACTGTAAACCAGATCATATTCTTCCCCTACTGACTATCCTCTAGTGTTCCATTCCACTTGGAAAACACAATCCAGATTTCTTGCCATGGTCTACAAGACCAACGTGAGTTGGCCCACTCTGCACTCCACTCCTGTCTGCCCTCTTCAAAGCACTGTCCTCCTTTCAGCTCTTCAGATAGGCCAAGCTCTTTCTCTGCTTACGATGCCTTGCACTAGCTGTCTCATTAGCCGAGAGAGCTCTGCCCCCTGGTCCTTTGCACACCTGGCTCAATCTTGCCATTTGGGGCTGAGTTCAGTGTCCTAAAGCAGCCTCCCACCCTTCTCTTATTGTTTGCATGATGACATCCCATACTGATCTCCATCATGGCACTTATTGGTACCTAGTATTAACTAAGAAATTTATTTCTCTTAACATACTGCCCCCAATGAACCCCAGAATATAAGCTCCATAAGTCCAGTGGCCCCCTCCTTTTTACTACTGTACTCTAGAACTTAGAAGAGCGCCAGGCACATTGTATGGCTTCATTATCTATATATACAGTTAAAAAATTATATATACAAGTAAACAAATGAACCATGAATAACTGAATGGATAAATGAATGGGAAATATACTATCAGCCAATATCCAAAAATTATACATATTTAGAAGAACAATGGAAAATGAGCATTTAAAAAAAGTTTTAATTTTGCCTGAAAAAGCAAGGTTGCTATTAGTCATTTTTCAATATTTAATGAAGGGCTGTGCATTTAAAGAAATGTCACTGCTCTCAGGATACAGTGCAGTCAGTGGTCATGTTGAAATAACACACAGTAAAAGGTGTCTCATAGAAATTTGACTATATGACGTTTTAAAAAGGCCATGGGGTTCATTCTTTCATGCTAAGAATTTAGAGAAATATTCACTAACAACAACAATGCAAGTATAATAGCAGACACATTTCAGGCAAGAAATCAAAACTGTTGAAAAAACTTCACCATCCCAGAGTATAATGTGATAGCATGACACATGTTTCTTGAGCTAGGGATAGGGGAAGTTTTGTGAATATACTTCTGAAAATGAAAACAGATAATGAAAAACCAAGCTTAATGGGCAAGAGTTTTGCAGGGTCTCCAAGCCTAAACTTTAATAGGTACCACTTAAACCGTTGATGGCAGAATCATCAATTAAGTTTTATAGCAGAGCTGAGTAAGAAATCAATCAATAAAATATTAGTAATCCATCTGCTCATCACAACAAATTCTGGCAGACAACATTATTACCTTAATGATATGATATTGGAAGGAAAAAAAATAAGGAAAACGGCTTAGCATCTCCCAAAGGCATGCAATATGGTTCCAAATCAATTCGAATTTATAGCTATCCTGAGTTCTCTATAATAACTTCATTCCACAAACACTAAATTTTGAACACCTTTTAAAAAAGCCAGAATCAATATACATCCAAAACAACCAGGTGCTCCATTTACATGTCATTCCAATATAGCAGAATGAAAAGCTTTCATATTCAACCCAAGTTTGAAAATTATAGCTGTGGATATATTGTCACTAGGGGAGCATTTATAAGATACCATACACTTAAGCAAGATACTAAAATAAGAAATGAAGTTCAACTGAAAAAACTGCAAAGGGATAAGAGGCATAACTGGATTATCTAAGACCAAAAAATGGAATTCCTCCTGAGGGTATCCAGGAAAGCTGAGCTGCAAAGTTTACTATGAAAATTCCTGTAAACTCTCAGGAGACTATAGAAGTCAAGAAATTAGAGAAAGATGCATATATATGTGTATGAACATTTGGCACCAGATAGTGAGACACGGAGACGTGTGCTTGGAGGCAGAATGCCTGCTATTTGTCTCTTCAGCCCCATTTCCCACCATTCTCCACCTGCTTCCTGCCCCAGGTGCCCCAGGACGCTACCCTACATGGGCTACATGAGCTTCTTACTGATTTTGGTCAATTGGTAGCAGCTACAAAAGAAAATGGAGAAAGAGGTAATTATTCCTCAGGCCTCACTAAGTACTCAAGCCAAGGCTGAGAAGAGAACAGTGTAGCGAAATGCATCATGTTCAGTGTTGTTGTTACACAATCATTTACCACTAGATAGAAGCTGCAGCAGGAACCTAAACAAAGTCTGGTGGTTAATGAACCCGGGTAGCATCTGGAAAAGCTAAGGGTCTCATACCTCAGTTATCAGTCTTCCTTGGATTTAAAACAAAATTCTGTATGGAACACTTCCCAATTTAAAATAAAAGGAAATAGACCATGAGAATAGAAAAATACATCCTGAGAACTTATTATATGAGAAAAAGACACCATGGCCCCAGTGAATTAGATCCTGGCATTAGAATAGGAATATTATTTATTTAGCCTTACAATATTTGAAGGGGATTTTAACAGGAAAGATAAAGGAATATGACTACAGTAGAGAAAAATTTAACAATCTTTGAGAACCAAAGGAATCTGGCTGGATACCCTTGTAAGAGTTATGTGGGTTCAGGAACAAAATAAACTATGTAAAAAGGATCATAAACAGGTGAGTTGTGGCCAGGCGCAGTGGCTCACGCCTGTAATCCCAGCACTTTGGGAGGCTGAGGCGGGCGGATCACGAGGTCAGGAGTTCAAGACCATCCTGGCCAACACAGTGAAACCCCGTCTTTACTAAAAATACAAAAATTAGCCATATGTGGTGGCATGAGCCTGTAATCCCAGCTACTTGGGAGGCTAAGGCAGGAGAACTGCTTGAACCCGGGAGGTGGAGGTTGCAGTGAGCTGAGATCACGCCACTGCACTCTAGCCTGGGTGACAGAGCAAGACTCTGTCTTGGAGAACAAAGGAAAGAAAGAGGTGAGATACTACATTGTCTAGACTCATCCTTGGAAGGCAAATGGAAATTTGGACATAGAAATTGGGAAAAAATGGAAATCAAAGCAATGAATTCCCAGAACACTGTACAGAAATTATCAAATTGCGTAAGCTAATGAAACACCTACATGACAATTTCAGCAAAATGAAAAAACAAACCCACAAACCACAACCGTCAGAATCACTATTCTTCAATAACTTATGGCAAAAAAGGAGGTAAAAAGATGTCATTTTCCACAAAGAAGAAAAGCTGAAGCTCAAACACAGACTCGGAGGTTTTTTGTAACCTTTGCACACTGAATATAAAAATTGCCCTTTACAGGCACACAGGATGCATGCAGTGAAATAAAAGTCTTCTCGCGGCTGGGCATGGTGGCTCATGCCTGTAATCCCAGCACTTTGGGAAGCTGAGGCGGGTAGATCACTTGAAGTCGGGAGTGTGAAACGAGCATGGCCAACATAGCAAAACCCCATCTCTACTAAAAATACAAAAATTAGCTGGGCATGGTGGCGGGCACCTGTAATCCCAGCTACTCTGGAGGCTGAGGCATGATAATCATTTGAACCTCAGAGGTGGAGGTTGCAGTGAGCCAAGATCCCACCACTGCACTCCAGCCTAGGTGACAGAGCAAGACTCTGCGTCAAAAAAAAAAAAAAAAGTCTTCTGGTTCATAACTAGGTGTACCTGTAAAAGTTGTTTATAACTTCAACATCTGCATGCTAACTTCACCTACGCTTGGAGTTACTATTTAATGAAACAAACGACAATCTTTTAGAGGAAGCAATGGAACATTTTAGAAATGGGAAGAATGTCTCCTGTTTGCCTTTGCTGCAGATATCACTTCCTCTGGCTCGTGTTAGCACAGGGAGACCCCTCGTAGAATCAATCAATTTGCTTTGGAACAAATGTCTTATATATATATTATATATGCATAATATATAATATATATTTATTATATATAATATATTTTATATATTTATTATATATTATATATTATATATTATTTATTATATATTTTATATTTTTATTATATATAATATATAAATAATATATATTTATTATATATAATATATATTTATACTATATAATATATAATATATTTATACTATATAATATATAATATATTTATACTATATAATATATAATATATTTATACTATATAATATATAATATATTTATACTATATAATATATAATATATTTATAATATACAATATATAATATATAATATATTTATAATATATAATATATAATTTTTATTTATAATATATAATATATAATACATTTATAAATATATATAATATATTTATAAATATATATAATATATAATATGTTTATAATATATAATATATAATATATAATATATTTATAATATATAATATGTTTATAATATATAATATATAATATATTTATAATATATAATATATAATACATAATATATAATATATAACATATAATATATTTATAATATATAATATATAATACATAATATATTTATAATATATAATATATATTTATTATATATATATTTTATATATATATAAAACTTTCCAGACTGACTTTAAGATTGGTTTGATATTTTTATTTTCTATTTTACTTTGTTTTCCAGTGCTATGAATAATTGACAGATGACTAAAATAACCATCTTTATTGTTACAGCAAAAACCTTGATAGCGGTGTTTGTTCCATAGTGCATATTTAAAAGGCTGTATTTCAGAGGGTCACTCTGGGCTAATGACCTTTCTTCAGATTAAATATATATTTTTAAATTTTACAACGTTCTGGGTATTCTAACCATAAGAAATAACTAAAAGTGCATAAACCTTTACAAAATAGCAACTATCAAATTATTTTACTTCTACATATAAAATTAGTTTTATTGACTAGGAAAATTGTACTATAAATGCTGTAAGAACTTTACTCTGGAGAAGTAATTGATGGATAGCAGAGATTTAGGTAGATATATATTTAGATAGCTAGCTAGCTAGAGGACAGATATAGACAGACTATACTACACTACACTGTGCTATGTCATATTTTAATAATGACATGCAAAATGCTTTCCATGCATTGTTAAATACAGGGTCTTCAACAACTCTACTATTTGGATACTTTCCTTTGACCACGTCATCCTGCGGAGATGAGAAATCGTTTAACCATGATGTCAGCCTTAGTCTGATGCCAAAGCCCGTATTTGATTTCTTTGGGAATTTTAAATTCTAAAATAACTTCAGATGTATAGAACAGTTGCAAAAATTGTACAAAGAACTCTTATATATTCTTCATCCAGCCTCCTCAAATACTGGTATTTTTTCCACATTTAGTTTATCTTCTCTCAATCATTCTCTATGTACATTATATAGAGAAAGTAAATTAAAAAAGAAAGTAAACTAAAACAAGTAAATGCAAAGTAAATATATGCATATATACATATTTAACTATATATAATGTACATTATTATATATCTTTATGTATGTAATTACTTTTTCTAAACCATTTGAAAGTAACTTTCAGATAGGATGTCCCTTTACCCCTAAACACTTCACTTGGGATTTCCTGAGAATAAAAACATTCATTTACATAAATTTTTACACAATACTTTTCTCAAAATCAGAAAATACTGATAGAATGCTGTTACCTTATTGAGCAAATCTGATTCTTACCTGTAAATTGAACCAATTATATCAGTAACACCCAAGCCCCCCAAATTGAACCGAGGACCACCCGCTGCATTGAGTTTTCATGTACTTTCAGTCCCCTCTGATCTGGAACAGTCCCTCAATCTCTCACAGCCTTGACATTTTCTGTTGAGTGTAGGCCAGTTTTTGTGTAGAATGTTCCTCAATCTGGGTTTGTCTGATGTTTATATTAGGAGACACATGCTATCGTTTGTCCCAATATTTCAGCTTTGATCATTTGGTTCAGGTGGTTCCTGCCAGGTTTCTCCACTGTTAAGGTTCCTGATTTTTATTTTTATGTTGAATAAGTGTTTTCTGGGGGGACAAGGCTATGCAAATATTCTGCTGTTAATCAAACCTTTACTTACCAGTTTTAGTATCCATTGATAATCCCTGCTTGAATCAATTATTAGTATGATGGTTGCCAAACTGCAGTTTTTCTAAATGAATCAATCCTTCTACATGTGGAATTTTACAGAGAGGAAGAGACTTCTAACATTTATTTATTTATGTATTTATTTGGTTATATCATACAGACCCATGGATTCCTATTTTTTACTGGGTTAACATCTATTGGTCATAATATCATTATTTATTTTGATACTCAATTCCCCTAGAGTAGCCAATGGGAGCCCTCTGAAGCTAAATCCCTTGTCTTTTGGATACGTCCTCACTGTTACATGCGTCCTTCTTTCTTTTCTGGTGTAAGAAAAATGTTGCAGCCTCCTATTATACTTTTCCGGCTCCAACCCCAGAATCAACCATTTTTATGAGGAGCCCTAGTATTTTTAGTGGAGAAAATGTTCAGAAACTGAGTGCCAGGTGTATTCATTCCTAGTGGGGTGTCATTGCTTCCAGATATTCTCAAAGACGAAGCTAGGAAATGTGTGTGTTATACACAAAAATATCTTTATGACAACCCCAAGTGCATAGTGATAACTGTGATTCCAATCAAGCATCACAGTGTTTATTCGAGAATCTTCTTTTTCAGTATCTGTAGCTTCCTTCTGTGACACTGATAAATCTGACTCTGGTTATCTCAATATTTGTTGTTTATCAAATTTAGAATACACAGGAGTTATAGAAACGACAACTCAGAACAAAAACAAAACAACTTATTAAATTCATTTTTATATTGAGTTCTGACTTTATGCTAAAGGTATGTAGTAAATAATTCAGTGGGTAAAGTTATTTGGAAATTTCCTTTTCCCTTTCACTGTGCCATATTATCTATTTGAAATACTATTAAGTTCATTTGTTTGCATTTATAATTGGTTTTAGTTTGTTTTATTCTGTGTCCTTGCTGATTTTTTTTAACATAATACATTAACAAGGTTCCAAAGGTCAAAGCTATACAAAAAGATTCAGAGAAGGGTCACTGTCCTAACCTGGGCCCTGGCTGGGCACTGCTACCCCCTCGTACCTCCCATTCAGTTCCTACTCACCCCCCATCGGGAAATTTATCTCACTTGTTCCTGGTTTATTCTTCCCATTTCTTTGATAAAAATCAGCAGACATGCATACTTTCAGTGTGGGTCCTGGTTAAAAACCCATGTGTGATATTTCAGGCGGAGCATGGGCAGTTGAGCAAAGCTGCCCTCCCACATGGGATTCAGAGCACAGCCAGAGCCCTGCACAGTCAAGGTTTCGGAGCCCCCGGCCAGTCAGGCTTTTTTACATACTCACACTGCTTCATACCTAGGTCTGTAGCTGAGGCCTTGGGCAAGGCCCTCTTCAGGCACCTCTGCAGAGGCCTCCTTCCAGGAGGAGGGGAAACCTTGAAGACATGCTTCCTCACTGTGACTCAGTCCACTTTGAGCTCTCTTCACCTGGCCACAGGGTCCATAAAAATGCTGGAGCCTTTTGTTGGGTCACCCATGTCCGCACGGATCCACCTGACCCTTGACCAGTGCACCATTCCATGGAGGAAACAGGAACGGAAGCGAGCTGGTGCTTCCTCCCTATACCACTCCCTATACACTGCAGTGAGTGATGAAAGGTTTAACTCATTAAGGGCTTGTTGCTTTAAATGGCTACTCTGACACCTGGCACTCTCTCCCAGCTGAGGGGAGCTCCTTACTCCACTCCACTCAGTCCCCTTCACTCCTGCAAATAAGGTAACACAATACAGATCACCTTTCGTATGTTTTTTTTCACTCAGCAAGGTAGTCCTTAAATTACTCCACCTCAGTGTGTAGAGGTCTTTCTCATGCCTTTTTCCCAGCTGCATAGTACTCTATTGAATGGTTGTACTCTCCCGGTTTAGGCAACCCCTAGGTTGTTTCTGGTATTTTTCAATAACAATTACTTTTTGTATAATATCGTATTGTTGAAAGACAACATGTTCACGTTGTAGAAAATATGAAATTTAAAACATATTATCTTGAGTAAACTTGCAGCATGATTTTAAGAACAGCAACTTTTGCGATTGATCCTTTTGAAAATTGGAAGCCAACCGTTCAAATTTATTGTCAAGTGTTTCCTCTAGTGAAGTGGTGGGGAAGGTTTCTTTGACTGTGAGTTCTGAAATGTTAGGCTAACAAATCACTAAACTGTGGCAGTGGAGAAAAGGAACTCACACAAGTACACCGCTGAGCTTCATTCTTCTGGGAGAAAAAAGACTTCTTTGAGATTATATGATTGGTTTCTTTTCCCTCAATTGCAGTAACAAGTATATGGGCTAAGGATGATGATCAGAAACTAGAGAAAAAAAGAGCTATGTATCAAAGGTAATTGCAAAGGGAAAAGCAGTATGGCAATCCCAGCTTTCAGTCAGAAGCGCAGAACCAACTCAATTCAGGGCTGTAATATTCTCCCCTTCAAGGTCCAGTTTCAGCCACAGCCTAATTTTCAACAGGGATGGCATTTGCAAGCTGGAGATTGTCAGCTACGCTCTTGCTGCTGAATCCTGTTTTCAATGCTTCCCTCCTCCCTTCCTTTCTCCCCTGTCACCTTCCACTGCTCACCCTTCTACTCTCTGAAATTGAAGCAAATTGCAATGTACTCTATAGCATTCCAGCTAGAAGAATGAAAGAGTTATTCAGATATAAAGAACATAATAGAGGAAAGTCCTTCGGTGAGAAAATGGTAAGCCGAGAACTTTCAAATTTCAAGACTGAAAGTATGAATGCTTATATGTTACAATCAATATATAAGGCTGAGGTCAGAAATCAAATGTAAATGACATATTCATGGAAAGTATCTACTCGCAGGGTAGGATATTCTTAGAGATGGAAATCAATTTGTTGTAAATTGACTGAAGTTCATTTACACGAAACAGAACCTTTGTACAATAGAGCATAAACTGACAAGATAAGTATTCATTCTGAGACTCTAAAATGGAAAAGAACAGTTCAAAACTGCCAAGATGAAGGTCTCCATCTGGCATTTCAAATTTGCTGATATTTTATGAAAGTCAGTTTTATGTTATAGGGCAATTTTCTGCCAAAGAAATCAAAGGTGGGACTAATTCTTGTTTAAAATAATGAAAAAAAAAAACTGAATCCATAGCAAAGGCGACACATCTGTTGTTGTTCCAATTTATTTTCTGTAAGCCACATTAATTATACATATGAATCACACACATGAATTTAATTCAAATTAATAATAGACTCTTGAAAATACAGGCCGATCAGAAAATTACTGAGCATTTCTTCCATCACTCACTTTCCATACACAAAACGTAACTTGCCTTGGAACCCCTGCAGACTGCCCCTTGGACAAAATATCCTCTTTGAAAGGGGATAAAATGCTCCTCCTGTCTTTCTTCTTGTCTTGATAGGTGGAAACTGCACAGGACTCCTGAGGTCCTCTGACTGTCCCTTGCCAACTTTCATCTCCCATCACGAGGAGGGAGAAGGTTCTTATGATGGACAACATTTGATTCCTTAGTTGGGCCATGTCTATTGCTAGCAGGGCCAACTAGAAGTAGGGTATTAGATCCATGCAAGTATTGCTAGCAGGGCCAACTAGAAGTAGGGTATTAGATCCATGCAAGTATTGCTAGCAGGGCCAACTAGAAGTAGGGTATTAGATCCATGCAAGTATTGCTAGCAGGGCCAACTAGAAGTAGGGTATTAGATCCATGCAAGTATTGCTAGCAGGGCCAACTAGAAGTAGGGTATTAGATCCATGCAAGTTACCCTGGAACACTCTCCTCGTGGCCGACCCATCCCCACTGGTCACTCAACAGTAACAACCCTGAGATCACAATTTATATATGGTGAGAGCCTGAAGGTTGTCTTCGGTCTCAAGCCCAAGCATGCCATGGAGTCCTACCTCGCCTGTACCAGGGAGATGTCATGGAGCTTTAGGCACAGGATCCTGGCAATAAAGCGGCCCTCACTGCTCATCTCACAGTAGTCCCTTCTGCATCTGATGCTTTCAGGATCATGCAGTAACAAGAGGGGATGGGCAGGATGGATGCCTACCCAACACGCCAACTCCACCTTCCAAAACCTCACACACGCGGCTCTGAAATTCACACACTTCCGCTCAGTCAACTGTGTGTGTCCAACTCAAACATCCGCCTCTCTCCCGGGCCTGCTCAAATGGCCCCTTATGAACAAAGAGTTTGTCTTAAATATCTAAGATCATAGCATGTGGATGAACTTTTTGTGTTTTACATTTTGTGAAGCTCATTTCATTATTTTGTGTGGCTTCATGAAAATGTTGTAAATAGCTATTTTTCGAACTTCCATAGGGAGATATATCTTATGGAGTCAGCTCCCTAGGGTGGTTAAGAGTCTGTACTTGGGAATCCATCAGAACTGGTTTGAAATTCAGGTCTGGGAATCACTAGTTATGTAGCATTAAATGTTTGCTAATCTAGGCCTAGTTTACATGCATGTACATGTTACAATGAGGAAAGTGACCCTTACCACATAGAAACTATGAGGGTTAAATGGGATCCAATATGTGTACAGAAGGCATGTGGCATGGTGCCTGACAATATTAAGTGCCCCATAAATCATATCCATTATGTTCATGTCATATTGTAGAAAAATCTAATTCTGACTAAATGATAGAAAATCACCACATTCAATGCAACACTGAAAATTTTAACCATTGTAACTATAACTAAATATTTCAAGAATGTTTGAAAAACCATGGTTTGTTTTAACATTTCATGTGATCATTCTTCACGACAAATATAGTTTTTCTCATCAGAGGCTCAACAGTATGGGCTTTTGTATCTAATTAATTCAGATATTTTCTCCATTACAGTAAAAGATCCCCTTGGGAAAATCACATCCATCATCTTCTGAAACGTTGCCTGTCACAGCAAGGGACTATATATAGGCTTCAAAATTTCATAGTTAACCTTTTCTGTCACTTAGCGTTTCTATTTCTTTTTTGATTTCTATAAGACAAGCTGCATTCATCTTAAAATAAACCAATACCAAGCATGAAAAAAGAAACCCCGAGAGAGAGCCTCTGTTGTTCCTATGTGTGTTGCTGAGGTAGCTGGCTGTCTATGCAATGAGCACCATGACCCTGTGGGAAAGATCTGGAACAGAGATGAAGAACACAGGCCATAATAACTTTTATTTTTATTTTTATTTTTTTTGAGACGGAGTCTTGCTCTGTCACCCAGGCTGGAGTGCAGTGATGTGATCTCCGCTCACTGCAAGCTCCACCTCCTGGGTTCACGCCATTCTCCTGCCTCAGCCTCCCAAGTAGCTGAGACTATAGGTGCCCACTGCCATGCCCGGCTAATTTTTTGTGTTTTTAGTAGAGATGGGGTTTCATCGTGTTAGCCAGGATGGTCTCAATCTCCTGACTTCGTGATCCACCTGCCTTGGCCTCCCAAAGTGCTGGGATTACAGGCATGAGCCACCAAGCCTGGCCCATAATAACTTTTAGACAGACGAAGTCAAAGTCTTGAGGCTCAATAGCTGGTTTAAAACAAATGCACATGTGCTCATATCCCATTCTTGGGAGATGTGGTTAAAGTAAGAAAAACTAATGATGAGAGGGGCCATTTTTGAATTACTTGGGAGTCTAAATTATCAAATATTTTGCAAGAAAAGCATGTTTTTATTATTTTCAGTCTTTTATGGTAATACAAATTAAGCTCTCATAATCTTGACAGATGTGTTTTAGGGCCTGCTTTAAAAAAGCAACAGGAATGATTTACAATTAGTATAGAAAATTGTAATGTGCAAACTGATCATTTCAAAGTGATTTCTCAGTGTGCTCAACTTTTTATAATAATCTCTAATTGTATTTATATACTTAGGATGCTTTTTTGTCCTCCCAAGAGCCAAAACCTATCTTGAGTATAGCTCTCTACCATTACATAAATCCTACATGAGTGGGCTCTGCAATAATGAGATTACTATGTAATGACTTTATATTATCTGAAACTCTAAGTTAAATATAAAATCTAGAGAACTACACTTAGCAAGTCACCTGTTTTTATATTATTATTTCCCCATAATTTAGCCTTGGTGCACTAGCTGAATATCACATCATTCTTTGACTATTATATCACTACATTAAAATATCACAAATTCTTCTTATGTAAAGCATCACATGCTTCCTTCTAGAACTTTGGTGATCAACCATACTTAGATGGTTTACTGACTCATACAACATTTCAGGAAGAGCTACCAAGGTATTTTCTTTCTACTATCAGAATGAAACACTAGGGCTAAAATTCTATAACCAAATTTACATTTTTATGGAGAAAAACATGAGGTACACAGAGACCAACAAGGTTATTCATGACTTAAGCATTAAGTGCCAATTCTCTCCCTAACTATCTTCCTCATTCACCTTTCCATTGGGCCCTGCATGCCTGTGTGTTGAATAAGTAAATAATAAGTGCTATAGCTGTTAGAGTGTCATTAGAATCTCCAGAACCATGTAAGACATGGGCTAAGGAGCTGAAAGAATACTTTGAGGGGCACTGAAGTGTTTCCAACTCTGGCATGCCTCGGTGCACCCTCAAGCTCAGAGATGGATTGAAAGGCACTGTTCAAAACAAGTCTCCCAGCAGCCTGCTATCTACAGATCATTGAAATGATATACTGCAATAACTTCCCCTGGAACGCTTATGGCTTATTGTGCTGATGTGTAATTAATCTGCTGAGCAGTGACAGGACCCAGCTGAAGAGTGCTTCTGGAGCTTTTAAGATCTGGCATGCCAAAGAACACTTGAGGAGTCCTTGGTCCACGCTTTGTTAGCACAACAGACTACAACGAGCCTTTAATCTGTGATTGCACATATGCTAGATAACTTTACGTATTAAAAATCATGGCTGGGTATGGTGGTCACGCCTGTAATCCCAGCACTTTGGGAGGCCAAGGTGGGTGGATTACCTGAGGTCAGGAGTTCGATACCAGCCTGGCCAACATGGTGAAACCCTGTCTCTACTAAAAATACAAAAATTAGCCTGGTGTGGTGGCGGGCGCCTGTAATCCCAGCTACTCAGGAGGCTGGGGCAGGAGAATTGCTTGAACCTGGAAGGCAGAGATTTCAGTGAGCCAAGATTGTGACATTGCACTCCAGCCTCGGCGACAAGAGCAAAACTCCGTCTCAAAGGAAAAAAAAAACTATCACAAAGTGGTTTTCCTCAGCCTTGGTCTAATGTCAGCAGCACCTGTAAGTGCATGTGCATTTGTAACCTGTGCTCAAAGTTGAGAGGATGGAGGGACAGCAGACTCTTCCTGCAGAGAACAACTGTGTTTTTGTGGCTTGGTCAGGCTTAGAGAGCTCATTAGGCTCCAGCCCTGCAAATCTGTGACTGCAGTGCACTTCTGACTTGCAGTAAACATGGATAGAATATAGGGACAGCTTGGATGGAACTGGAATCGTCAGTGACAGAATGCTAAGTGACCAATGAATCGAAAATTTAAAAAAAAACAGATAAAAACAAAGAAACATACAAATGATGTCTGAAAAGAGCAAAATCCTATTTAAAGATATGAATGTTTTTCTAGATATTCTTTTGTACATGATACTGAAAATATTTTCATTCGAATATCAAAAAGTGGTTGATGAAGTTGGATGTAGCTGATAGGCTAAATATACATATCTTGGTTCTTTCACAATTTCAAAGCAGTTGATAAGGGACAGATATATATGTAGGTAAACAAAAAAGTTCAAGCTTATCAGCATCTACTTACTCGAGAAAAGCATTTCAAAAAACATCTTAAATTTTGAAATTGGGGAGTTAACAGTTAATATGTAGTGGAATTCAGAAATTGATTTTTTTCTCACATATAGGACTAATAAAGATTCTCCCCATATTTCTACATTTTAAAATTTAGGAATGCCATGACTAACAAGAATAGCTCTCTTTGAATTTTCTGTTAAAATATGTAATGGGCCCGGCGCGGTGGCTCATGCCTGTAATCCCAGCACTTTGGGAAGCCAAGGTGGGCAGACTGTGAGGTCAGGACTTCGAGATCAGCCTGGCCAACATGGTGAAACCTCATCTCTACAAAAAATACAAAAATTAGCCGGGCATGGTGGTGCGCACCTGTAATCCCAGCTACTCAGGAGGCTGAGGCAGGAGAATTGCTTGAATCTGGGAGGTGGAAGTTGCAGTGAGTTGAGATCATACCACTGCACTCCAGCCTGGGTGACAGAACGAGACTCTGTCTCAAAAAAAAAAAAATATATATATATATATAATATATAATATATATGTATATATAATATATATAATATATGTACTATATAATATATATACTATATTATATATACATATATAACATACATACACATCAAATATATATAATGTACTTAATTGATAACAGATAATTAAACTATCATATAAAACCACACTTAAACAAATGATTAAAAATCTGATGCTTTTTAACAAAGGCTTTCAAATAATTGGTCAGTACAAATTCAAGGTCATCCAATCCCTTTATGCTTTATGAAGACTAGAATCTTTTCCTCTCATACTTTTTGATGTCCCGGCATTACAGGGAATATATATATATATATATATATATACATATATATATATATTTTTTTACCTTAAGCTCTTTTTTAAAATTATCTTTTAATTTCATTTCCATGAACATTTTGAAGTCCCTTCCTTCATGACTAAAATATCCCCACACGCTCAGATAAGAAACATATTTCTCATCCGAAGTTTCTAGGATATTACTGTGCATACAAATCACCTGATGATCCTGCTAATATGCAGATTTTCATTCCCTACTTCTGGGATGGGTTGAGATCCTGCATTTCTTCTTTTTAAATTTTAAATCCAGGTGGTACATGTGCAGTTTTGTACATGGGTATATCGTGTGATGTTGGGGTTTGGGCTACCATTGAATCCATCACCCAAATAGTGAACATAGTGCCCAATAGGTAGTTTTTCAACCCTTGCCCCCTTCTTTCCCTCCCTACTTTAGAATTCCCCAGTGTCTATTGTACCCGTCTTTATGTCCATGTGTACCCATCGTTTAGTTCCCACTTATAAGTGAGAACATGCAATTATTTGATTTTTTGTTTCTGCATTAATTCCCCTAGGATTATGGCCTGTAACTGCATCCATGTCGCTGCAAAGGACAGGATTTTGATCTTTTTTTTGGCTGCATAGTATTCTATGGTGTATATGTACCACATTTTCTTTATCCAATCTACCATTGATGGGTATTTAAGTTGATTTCATTACTTTGCTATTGTGAATAATGTTGCAATAAACTATGAGTTTTTGATAGAATGATTTCTTTTCCTTTGGGTAGTTACCTAGCAGTGGGATTGCAGGGTTGAATGGGAGTTCTATTTTTAGTTCTCTGAGAAATCTCCATAATGTTTTCCATAGAGGTTGTGCTAATTTACATGCCCACCAACAGTGTATAAGCACTCCCTTTTCTCTACATCTGTGCCAATATATGTTATTTTTTGACAATAGCCATTCTGACTGGTATGAGCTGGTATCTCATGTGGTTTTCATCTGCATTTCTCTGATGATTAGATGTTGAACATTTTTAAATATGTTTGTTGGCTGCCTATATGTCTTCTTTTGAGAAGTGTCTGTTCATGTCCTTTGTCACCTTTTAACAGGTCTTTATTGTTGTTGTTGTTAAGTTTCTTATAGATTCTAGATATTAGTCTTTTATCCAATGCATACTTTGCAAATATTTTCTCTCATTCTGTAAGTTGTCAGTTTACTCTGTTGATTGTTTCTTTTGCTGTGCAGAAGCTCTTTAGCTTGTCAATTTTTGTTTTTGTTGCATTTGCTTTTGAGGATTTAGTAATAAATTACTTACATAGGTCAGTGTCCAGATGAGTTTTTCCTAGGTTTTCTTCTAGGATTTTAATAAATCAGTGCCTTACACATAAGTCTTCAATCCATCTTGAGTTAATTTTTGCATACGGTGAGAGGAAGCGTTCCAATTTCACTTATCTGCATATGCCTAGCCAGTTTCCCAGCACCAATTATTCAATAGGGTGTATTTTCCCCATTGTTGATTTTTATCAACTTACCAAAGGTCAGTTGCTTGTAGATATGAGGCTTTATTTCTGGGTTCTCTACTCTGCTCCATTAACATATGTGTCTATTTTTGTACCAGTATTGAAATGGGAAAGGTTCCCTTGTCCCCCTAGCAGGGCATGCGGTGGGGGTGTGGCTGCCTTCTTCAGAGCCCTGCTGCTCCAACCTCTAGGTGAACATACAGACGGGCAGGCTGTGGGGCTCCCACCCCACAGCAGTGTCTCGGGGTGAATGTTTACAGCTCCTAAAGCCCCAGTGGGCGTGTGTTACAGGGTGTTCTCTTAGTTTGCCTACGGGCACCTTGTGTTAACCAACTCAATTAGAGCGTCTACCTTGTTACAAGGACAGCGGGCTTTCTGTATCCCCAGTTTCTTGCCTTGGTGTACCAGAAGAATCAGATCACACGTTGGCTTGGCGAATGGGTGCAAAGTTTTACTGAGTGGAAGTATCTCTCAGCTGATGGGGGAGCAAGAAGGAAGACGGGTTTTCCCTGGAGTCGGGCTGCTTCGGGGCCAGGGCTCTCCTCCGACCGCCCCAGCCAAACTCCACGTGGTTCTGCTGGTCGCCTGCCGGTGTTTGTCGGTGTGCTCTTCTCCTAGCCTGCTCCTCTCCTCGCCCTCTCCACGACTAGCGGCTTGCATCTTCTTCCGCCGATGTGCTCCTCTCCATGTCTGGCCGTCTGTGTGTCTGCCTGCTAGGGTCTCGGGTTTTTACAGACCCAGGATGGGGGTGTGGCGGGCCAGGGTGGTCTTAGAAAATGCAACATTTGGGCCCGAAAGCAGGACTGCCTGTCTTCACCTAGGTCCGTGGGGGTGGAGCCCTAGCCAGGGACCACACCCTCCTTTACCCAGCACTTCCCTTCCCTCCCTATCATTCAGAAGGACCATACTCTTCCCTTTCCAGTACTCCTATATTAGCATCATGCTGTTTTGGTTACTATAACCTTGTAGTATAGTTTGAAATCAAGTAATGTAATGCCTCTGGCTTTGTTCTTTTTGCTTAGGATTTCTTTGGCTATTTGGACTCTTTTTTGGTTCCATATCAATTTTAGAATTGTTTTTTTCTAGTTCTGTGAAAAATGGCATTGGTATATTGATAGGAATGACATTGAATCTGTAGATTGTTTTGGGCAGTATGGTCATTTTAATGATATTGATTCTTCCATCCCTGAGCATGGGATGTTTTCCAGTTTGTTTGTGTCAGGTACGACTCCCTCCCTTCCTCCCTCCCTCCCTCCCTCCCCACCTTCCTCCCTCCCTCCCCACCTTCCTTTTTTTTTTTTTTTTGACAGAGTTTCACTCTGTTGCCCAGGCTAGAGTGCAATAGCACAACCTTGGTTCACTGCAACCTCTGCCTCCCAGGTTCAAGCAGTTCTCCTGCTTCAGCCCCCAAGTAGCTGGGGGTAATTGCATGTGCCAACACGCCCAGCTAATTTTTGTATTTTTAGTAGAGACAGGGTTTTGCTATGTTGGTCAGGCTGGTCTCAAACTCCTGACTTCAGGTGATCCACCTGCCTCGGCCTCTCAAAATGCTGGGATTATAGGCGTGAGCCACAGCGCCCAGCCCACTTATTTCTATTTTAAATTTTTACATTTACCACTTTTTTGTTAAAAATTAAAACAGAGTTTTGTAGTTCTCCTTAAAGAGATCTTTCATCTCCTTGATTAAATGTATTCCCAGGAATATTACTTTTTGTGTGTAAGGCTCTTGTAAAGCGAATTGTTGTCACTATAGTGAACAATTTTTAGACTCAGGAACTTCTAAAACCACATAGATGCTTCAGTTCTAAACTCTAGTGACCTTGGTGCGGTCCCAAACAAAGATCTAACTTTTACACCTAAGAATGAATTTTGAGTTCATCGAAGACCTGAAATTAGACTAAACTGTAAGCATCTCAAAAATAAATCCAGTGTTTCATTCCTTTGTTGTTTATAGTCAGCACATGCACCAAATAAGTCTTTTTTTATATTATGAAACATTTATTACATATTTTTATATATGTATATAACTTCTATACATTTCTATATTGTGTTCATGTCCAGATTGTATTTTTTTTTTTTTTTTTTTTGAGACGGAGTCTCGCTTTGTCGCCCAGGCTGGAGTGCAGTGGCGCAATCTCGGCTCACTGCAAGCTCCACCTCCCGGATCCACGCCATTCTCCTGCCTCAGCCTCCCGAGTAGCTGGGACTATAGGCGCCCGCCACCGCGCCCGGCTAATTTTTTGTATTTTTAGTAGAGACGGGGTTTCACCGTGGTCTCGATCTTCTGACCTCGTGATCCGACCGCCTCGGCCTCCGAAACTGCTGGGATTACAGGCGTGAGCCACCGCGCCCAGTCTGTATTTTTAAATTATGTATTATTTATAAATAATTTCAGAAGATTAGTATACTCTCATTTGACCATCAAATCTGCAAACATACTTTTGTTTTCTTCCTTCCTGTGCAGTACAGAAAGTGAGCCTTTTCTAATCCGTGTCATGTCTCTCCCTATATACTGTCCAATTCATTCCATCTTTTTAGTGACTTCCTTCTATTGACTACCCTTTCTTGCAGTGTCAACTTTTTAAGGAAACCTTGTCAGTGAATCCTGTGATCTCCCAGTGGCCATATCCATGGTGCTTTTTTTTTTTTTTTGGAAATGGAGTCACTCTGTTGCCCAGGCTGGAGTACAGTGCCACGATCTCAGCTCACTGCAACCTCCGCCTCCCAGGTTCAAGCGATTCTTCTGCCTCAGCCTCCTGAGTAGCTGGGACCACAGGCATGTCCACAACTGGCTAAATTTTTTTCATATTTTTAGTAGAGACGGGGTTTCACCATGTTGGCCAGGCTGGTGTTGAACTCCTGACCTCAAGTGATCCACCCGCCTCAGCCTCCCAAAGTGCTGAGATTATAGCCATGAGCCACTGCCCCCGGGCCATGGTGTGTTTAATGTGCCTTTTAAATACAGGAGCAATCAAGGCTTGGTAGATAGGGAGATGAGGGCCAAACATGCAGTTGCAAACCACTATTGCAGTCAAGGAAAGGTTAACAATCCTTTCTTAGCGGAACAGACATGGGCTCGCAGGTCCTGTCAAATGAAATTACTTGTCAGCATAGCTACGTGCAGAATAGTTCAACAGCCTGGAAGCCAGAAATCTGAGCTTCTTCATTTCTTAGTTCTTTCAGTGAATTGCTTTGAAATATATTGACATCTGTGTAACTTTGTGGACTGTCACTTCCGCAACTCCGTGAAGACAGAGAACTCTTACATGTATTCACGTATTCATATACACATGACAAATGGAAGGCAACCTGGCTTTCCCTAAAATGCGGAGGCACATGTGTGATGACTTCTGCTAACACTGCAATTGTGTACTCATAATCTCTTATTGTAAATAGAGGCAGATGAAGCCACTCCAGCTCTACGTCAACTCTCCTGGAAAGAACCAGAATGTAGGTCCTGTAACCTATTGATTTTTCATTGGCTTCATGAACACATATGTCCTGCAATCTTGTGGACCTGTAAGCTCTTCATGCATTAAGACACATTCACCTTCAGCCATCTCAACTTTCCTAAAAGAGATGCTTTTGCTGTAAATATTCTAAAGCTATTTCAGTCAAGATGTTCTGAAGCTATATTACTTAGAAAAATGCTTTTAGTAGGGAAAGTGGAGCTCCCTAAAGGCATCTTAATATGTACTAATCTGCTTTGCTTTTTTTTTTTCCCCCACAAATGGCATTCATCAAAATAAGTTAAATAGTAATGGCTTGAAACATAATTGTGCTGTTGTACGTTCTCCAACTGTGTACATTCAACAAACCTTGGAAAATTTCAGATCACATGAAGAGCAAATTATTGGTATGTTGTTGGCAATCAGGATTAAGTTGCCAGAGTCATGTTGCTTAATAGCTTGCTTTTCATAAAATAATGATGGTGACAAGTTAATATTTATTGAGTCTACCGTATGTGTAATGGACTGTACTTCAGGCATTTTCTCATTTAATCATGATAACAAACCTATAAACTAGAAACCACTTTGAATTCCTAGTTAATAGATAATGAAACTAAAAAAGAGAGATAAACAATTTTGCCTGTGGTCACGTGGTATGCTGCGGTCTAGAGCTGGGATCCAAATCCGGGCTTCTAACTTCAGACCCCTCACTTATAACCTCTCTACAAATTCTGCTCTCCCCAAAACCCATGTCAATCGTTAGTGTTTCAAGACTCTAAGCATTATTCTTTCTATATCAAGAAATTGACTGTATTTTTAGTCTCCATACTTCATAGGAATTCATCTTATGATTCCTATGTTTTTGGATATCCTCATCTGTATGTTTAACCATGATATTAATCTTGACATGTTTCAATGTTATAATCACAGAACACCCTAAGTTGATGTTTTGCACCATCCCCATAAAGTAACCATGTTTATGGTCCCTCTGGGCATCTATCCTGTCAGAGAATTGCTCTCATTTCCACTTATTTTCAGTTCCTGCGAGTGCGACAAACCTCTGCATATTCTTGTGTAGAAAAACCAGTCCTCAGGCAGAAGTAGAATATGTAAGGAATACCTTTATCCTGTTAGAAAACTAAAGAAATATCAGCAATTTCTTCAAGAGCAAGCTCATGTCACTTCATCTGTTAATCCTTCCTGACTATGCCAGGTAAAGTTCACCACGCCCAAGTTTGTGTTTCCAGATATGCCATGTAACACTGTATGTGATTATACTCTGCAATGTTTTAATATATCTGCCTTTCTCATAAGACAATAAATACTTGCTGGGGGGTGGGAAGGGGCATGCTTATTTCTATATTCACAGATTTTAGCACAGTTGCTGAGGTTGCCTCCGTGCTTAATACATGGTTGTGGAAAGTAGGGGGAAAGTGGAGAGGAGGAAGAAGGGGCAGAAAAGGGGAGAGGGAGGGAAGAAGGAAGGTGGGGAAGGAGGAATAGATTAATTACATTAACTTGGAGTGTGGTTTATATACATACTAGATGTTTTGATTTTTCCATAATTTCCCATATTGCCAGGATAAAAAAAATCACATAAGAAATATACTCCGAATACTGCCTCTGACCCAGATTCCAAAGAACAGAAAGAAAGATGGTCTTAAACACTGAAAACTATCATGTCATTAGGCTTTCCAGGAGAATTCTGTACAGCTTCAACTGTGCTCTTTTAGAAAAGCCAGGTGTTACAAAAACTTGGTTGTTTATTGACGTATTTTATCTAAAACATGGTTTTAAAGTGTGTGCGTGTTTTTAACCTGATAGGTAGAAGCTAGAACCGCTGCCATTTAAACATTGCCATCAGTTTTCTATCTTCTATAATGTGGAGGCTTAAATTCCCCTTTGGAACAAGTATGTCAATGTTTTCAGTGAACTATCTAAGTGGACATTTTAGTTAAGACAAAGTGAAAGCAAAGTCTGTGCTCTGAAACGGAGAGGTTTGGGGCGAGGCAGGGGAAGACAAGCTGCAGGTGCATCTTTGCTGGTTCTATCTCCATTGATGACGGAGCCCTGGGCGGCTGCTGTGTGCTCCTGTGGAGGTGGACGTGGAAACTTCCGGGCACGGAAATCTTTCTTTAGGAAATAAGGAGTAGGCAAGAGGTGGAAGAAGCTGCTTCCTTTGAGAGACTCTGAGGAGCTACGGGCACAAGCATTATTGCTTTAGGGAGCTGGCTACAAAATGGAGCAGTGAATGGAGGGAAGGACGCTGTCCAAAGCCACACAGAGCCCAGCATGTCTGGGCACCCACAGGCATTGGCTTGGGAATATTGGGAGCTACTAACCTGGAAGTGGATATTGGTGTTTTCACATGGGGGACCCCTAGCAAAGCCAAGAGGGTGGCGTTTGACTGGCTTCAGGGTGACAGCAAACAGTGGACATCGCCCAGGAGGAGAGCTCAGGAATGAAACATGGCACAGGCCATGTGGAAACCAAAGAGAAGAGGGTGCTGTGAACGCACATTTCCTGAGCTCTTTGGAGAGTCCCATAAATTATTACTGTGGTGATGTTTAGAATGATAGGATGGAATGTACCAGAAATTCAGGTGGAACAAACATATGTCATTGGAAGTTTAGCATCAACCATTAAAGTGACTGTATTTGTGCCCAAATACAATCAGAACTCCTGTGGCAGGCCAGTTATTTGCCCTGCCCTTACTAGTAGCTCCCAGTTCTCCCTGCACTTCAGAATCACCCAGGGAGCTCTGCAGAAACAAACCCACCCACCTCCACCCCCACACATGATACAGAGAAATGCAGTCACTGGGTCTGACATTTCTATTTTTTAAAAAAGAAAACTTTCCAGGTAATTCTGTCTTACAGATACTTTTATTAAAAATTGGGTTAAAGTTTGCAGAAATCAATTGGGGATACGCAACATCAAATATTTACCATGAAGGACCTTTCTTCAAGGTTGTATTTTATGTCTCTCAATCATTAGTAAGGCAAGTTCCTGAAGTTAAGGGATGTGGCTTTCACCTCCTTGTATTTCCCACAGGAGGTAATGTGTGGGGAAATGAAATGCATACTTGTGCTGTTGAAATGGCCTATTTGCTCATCCCAGGTTCCTCGATGGCACCGTGCACCGCACTCTAGTTCATCCATGCCAGCGCTCTTTGCTCTGCTGAGCAAAGTTGTTCATGAGGTTTGGCTCCCTCTCTGCTGGGATTTTGCCTCATCCTTTATTCTCAACCTTGACCCTGTCCAATTTGTTCCCACTAAACGCCATAACTTTGTATTTGCTTAATTGTCCTGGATTATCTTGGACATCATTTTTGTTGTTGTTATCATTGGAAGGTGTTAACATCTCCTTCCTAGTATACACCATAATATAAAAACACATTAATTATGGCATCTCAGTAATTTATGAAAATAGCAAATGCTAGTCCCATGCTTTGTGACAGGATCTTGCTCTGTCACCCAGGTGGGAGTGCAGTGGTATTATCATAGCTCGCTGTAATCTCAAACTCCTGAGCTCAAGCCAACCTTCTGCTTAAGCCTCCTGAGTAGCTGTTACTACAGGTGCACGCTATCACACCCAGCTAATTAAAACAAAAAATCGTAGAGATGGGCTCTCTCTATGTTGCCTATGCTGTGCGAAAACACCTGGCTTCAGGCAATCTTCTCACCTCAGCCTCTGAAAGTGCTGAGATTACAGGCGAGAACCACCGTGCCCAGCCGCTGCACCTTTTTTGTTCCATGTTTTTCTCAGAACCCCCAAAATTTCCCAGACAGCTGGCTGAAACTTTTAATACATCCCTACAACTAATAATGCCACTTTCTTCCCACTCCTTGACAAATGATGTTGCCTCCCACATTACTGCAGCTCCCCGTTATCTGCCCATCTCCACTGATGAAATCACTGCTGGGAATTAGATGTACTCTGAATGTAAAACGGCCCCAGTTACTGGAAGGATCTCAGAAACTGTCATTAGTCATGGCTGCCTCATGCTCTCATCTGGCTGGTCTTCTTAATGTCACTGTAACATGTCACAGTGATTTGCATCTTTGCATCTTTGCATGAAGCCCCTTCCTTTCCTGGAATCAAGCCTTCTTTTTACCCTTGTACAGTTACAAGCCTTCCTCCAACCTTCATGGTTTAAGGCCTTTCCAGCACTTGCCAAAACCCTTCCCTGCACACTCCCTGTTCTAAGTGCAACTTTTTCTGCTGTCTCAGAATTTGGGCAGAGGCTCTGAGTCTGAGAATCATTGGTCCTAGGCAGTTACAGAGAATGAAATGAGAGACCTGAGACCCTGGGCTCACACCCTGAAGACAAGGGAGCAAGGTGCTTTAAGAGGACCGCAGAGAGAGAGAGCTCTAGGTACTGGAATTTGTGGATGTACAGGTGATGGACACCCTCCTGGAGAATTAACGAAACATCTCTATCAAGAGCAGATTCTTCAAGAGTGCAGTCTATGAACACTGTTCCTGATCATTACCTCTCCTCAGCTCACTCCAGCCCCTCCACCCTAATTCTGGAGGAGCCACGAAAGGAGTAAATGGGGAAGCAAGAATGAGAGAACAAAGAAAAGAAATTAAAAAGAAACGACAGCGCATTTCCTCCTCTAAGATAAGACTGAGTGGTGAGAGAGGAAGAAGTTGACATTACATAAGTAACACTTTGATGTTGGCCAACTTGACATTTTGATAATGGAAAATAAACAATGCAGCTGAGATGTCCAGCTCGGATGTCCTCCAAGGCCTGAGAAGGACAATTCTAGAGTGATCTAGGAATGGTGAGAAAGACTTTGGCTTCTTTCTGCACACACCTTTCCAAGGGCACCTATTTTTTTTTAATGATAACAAATGGTGACAAGAATATATGTTATCATTCAAATTAGACTGCATGTTTGAAATAATTGCCCAGAGTGTCCATCTGCTGCTGTGGGTATGGAAGGTACTCGATCATTATTGGTTAAGCCCCATCCTCCACATCCCTCTCAACATCTAATCCTTTTTCTATCTCTCATAGGCAAGAGCAGCATTTATAGTCAAAGCTTATTTACAAATATTATGATGCAAAAGTAAGATTATATTCAAAAGGCTGCCAAAAGAGTCACTTTTATTTTTCTTTCCTTTTTTTTTTTTTTTTTTTTGAGATAGCATTTCACTCTTGTTGTCCAGGCTGCTGTACAATCATGCAATCTCAGCTTACTGTAACCTCCACCTCCAAGGTTCAAGCGATTCTTCTTGCCTCCTGAGTAGCTGGGATTCCAGGCACGTGCCACCACACCCAACTAATTTTGTATTTTTAGTAGAGACAAGGTCTCACCATGTTGGCTAGGCTGGTCTCGAACTCCTGACCTCAGGTGATCCACCCCACTCAACCTCCCAAAGTGCTGGGATTAGAGTTGTGAGCCATGGTGCCCAACTAAGAGTCACTTTTTTGTGGATCGTTGCATGTCCTGAGGATATATGAAGTCAGGCAACAGAAAGAAATACCATGTCAAGATAATTCAGAACCCAGTTAGCTGAAAGCTTGTTCTACTAACTACATGTGAAGTAATGTTCTAGTTATTTCAGCTGTAATTCCAAATTCAAAATTGTTTACACCCTCTGGTTGCCTTTGTACTCATGGATAAAACATAACTGTGTCATCAATATTATCTGGCTCATAACAGCTTGCTACTAATGCTGCAAGGTTTTCAAACAGCTTCAGCCCACAGCACAAGCAGCGCAGAGTTTCTTAAGGGTTAATTTAAATGTTTATATTTAAGAAGCATATTCATCTCCCCTTACAATATCCATCAGCCATCTTGCATAAATGTATTTCTGCTGCTGTCATACCACTCTTTGGAGAATTTTATTTTTAACAATGAAAATAATAATATTTTAAAACCACCAAGCAAAAACAAGGCAAATATGATCATAAGATTACCTAGTCATACACTTTTCTCTAAAAACCATACCTATTTGTTCTGTAGAAAAGGAATTCTAAGGCAGAGATGGGAGTGAAGGAGAGAGCATTTTAAAATCAGGAGAAAACAGAAAACATGTCTGAATCTTGAGGCAAAGTGGGGGCCACTTTGCAGCCTAGGCCAGTTTGTCTGTCAACCACCTCTAGAGAGGACAAAATAATTTCACGTTTACTAGCTACTATCTGCTGGTTATCTTACGTATATAACCTCATTCCTTCTCCATGAAAATACTGCATGATTATCGCTTCATATCGATGAAAAAAGCGAAGCTGAGAGAGGTTAAAGTAAAATGCCAAGGTTCTGCAGTATAGCTAATGGTCACCGCTCTTGGCTCCTTTTTCAGAGAAAGCATGGCTAGAAGATCTTGAAAGTTACAGAAAGCCCCATGAGACAATGACTCATCTCTGATGTGTGGCAGAATGAGAAACCACACTTACAGTGGTATCCTCATCACTCTTCCATTGAAATGAACCCAATGCTCCCACATGCAATCCAACAAGAGATAAATATGACAAAACAAAGAAAGCTGCATGTTTGAAGTACTTTCCAAGATGTCTTACCACACTCCTGATTGGGACTGTAATATCCAACAAGCTTGACCCAATTTCTCTGAGATCCTGGCTTTCCCCTAACCTGACACTCTTGTTTTATTCTTGGTTTAGAGAATTCTTGCCCAATCTTTCTGCCTCTTTTATTCCAGACACTGGCTCCTCTCTCAGCTGTCTCACATGTTATGAATGATCTCGCCTCCATCACTTTTCACAGCTCTTTACAAGTGCTGACCATGGATCATATTCGAGTATATCAGGGTCTAGGACAATGTGTTTACATTGCAGAAATATGACTGGCTTTCACCCTTCTGAAACATCTCTTTTTATGGAAGACATTCATTGATATCTTCAGTCTTAAAAACTTGTTGGCATAGAAGAACAGGAAACTGGAAGGGGAGTTTTTTACTTTTATACTTGTATTTGCTAAATGTGTTAAACCCTTAAATGTGCTACATATGTACTATAAGGAATGCACACCATTGGTCAACTATCATAATTTATGCTCTGTAATTCACAATGCATACTTTATATATATGTGCCTTAGTTATAACTAATATGCTTCTTTTTTTCTTTAAAAATAATATAGATCAATGATATTTAATGTTTAAGGGAATTTTAAAGATCATCTAGCCCCAAAATATCATTTCATAGGGGAATTTGGTCAATATCTCTTTAAAGAGGTAGAATGGAAAGCCAGGTTCCTGAGTTCTAATCATTCCCAGAGGTTCTCTTGTAGTTAAAGCATGATTTTTTAATTAATTAGCTTTCATCTTAGAAATCGTTTTTTATCATAAAGCTAATTTTCAGACATTTGGAAAACTGTGTGAGTTATCAACAGATGAAATTATGCTGTTCACTCATTTAACTGTTCATTGTGTGTTTTCCTTCCATCTTTTCTATCTTGTTTATTTATTAATCTCCAGAATTTAGAATTATGCCTTGAAAACAAATATTTGTAGAATGCATGAATCAATATGCAAAGTATAAAAAAGGTCTCTCTTTGAATTCTGACATAGCCCTATGAAATATTATAACATGGAAGCTGCCCTTTGATGTAACTGGTCCTAATTAAATCAATTCAGATAATGTAGTATAAATGATCTTTGGGAATACAGTATCATAATGTTTGAAAGTTATGAAAAATAAAGGGGAGCAGCAAATATGCATTTTTAAAAGCTATACACAAAATTGGCCTCACTCACAGGGTCATTCAATTGTGTGTGTGTGTGTATGTACACATACATATATATATATATAGAGAGAGAGAGAGAGAGAGAGTGTCTACTACATGTCAGGTACTATATTAGTTACTTTATATGTTTAGCACCTCAGAGCTCGCTGAAAACAACCCTTATGGAAGATGCTATTATTATTCCCTATGTTAAAAGTGCAGAAACTGTTTTCAAGGTCACTCAAAAAGCAGTGCTGGTAAAACAGCTGGAAACTGGGTGTTTCTTGCTCCAATGCCTTTAAGGCTATACTTTGCTGTCTTCATAAATTGATCCACAATAGGTAGAGACAAGTAGAAACAAGCATATTTCCTGCAGTTTATTCATTTCCTTCCTATCTGTTTTTGCATAAAGTTTCACTTATAAAAATTACACAAAACTTGAAAGGTGAACAGGAGATATTAGGCTTAGAAGAATTCCTCATGATGAAGAACACTTTGGTACTGATTTTGTTAACACAGTTTTCCAAGTAGCCTTATAAATCAAATAGAAATAATAATTTTAAAAACCCTAATGACTCAACATACTTCATTCCAATTGAAACCTACTGGATACATGTAATTCAGAGAACAGATTCTTCTCAGTTAACTTTATCCAAGACTCTAACTTTTTCAGTCAGGAAAAATATAGCCCATATGGAATGTTAACCTTTTATTACAGAATTATGATTTAATAGCTTCAAATTGCTGGTCCATGAGGAATAGCAGCCGAGAGCTTGCACTATGGAAGTAACAAAATGTTAATGTCTTAGTCCTTTTGCATTGCTATAAAGGCATATCCGAGGCTGGGTAATTTAAAAGAAAAGAGGTTTAGTTCGCTCACGGTTCTGAAGGCTGTACAAGAAGCATGGCACCAGCACCTGCTTCTCTTAAGAGCCTCAGGAAGCTTCCACTCATGATGGAAGGTGAAGGGGAGTCTACATATAGAGATCACATGGCAGGAAGAGAAAGACAGACAGAGGGAAAGAGAGGAACGGGGCCCAGGCCAGAGAGAGAGATATATATAGAGAGAGAGGCTAGGCTCTTTATAACAATCAGTTCTTGCAAGAACTCATCAAGTGAGAATTCACTCATTACCTTGAGGAGTCACCAAGCCATTCACAAAGGGTCTGTCCCCATGACTCGAACATCTCCCACCAGGCCCCACCTCCAACACTGGGGATTAAATTTCAACAAAAGACTTAAAGGGGACAAATATCCAAACTGTATCAACTAAAGAATAATTTTGGGGGTGCTAGGTTTTCTCAGAAACTAAAAAGTGAGATATAACTTGCCATTATATGATCTGTGTTTAAACTACATTCTCTCTCGTCCATATTTCTCCAGGATGATATGCTTAACTTAGGTATTAAAAATAAGTCCATCTGATTTATTTTCAAACTTCATAAAAAATTATAGATCATGTAGAAAAATTAATCTGTGTGACTAGTAAAAGAAAATGTGACAGCAATTTGGAGAATTTACTATAGCAGATATTAAATATGTAACAATGTATTAAATGTTAGAGGGATCAAAATAATATAGTTTTCAGGGCAGAATGAGCAGAGGAATGGAATAGAACAGACTCGAGAGATAAGACCCTCAAGGTTAATATAATAAAAAGATGAGATTTATTTCAAGTCAATGGGGAAACATGTTTTATTCAATAAATGATGCATAAAAAGTAATTTGTAGATTTTTGGTGAGAAATAAGTAACATTAGATTCATAGAAACCCTTCACACTAAAACAAAATCTATATGAATCAAATATTTAAATGTTTTAAAAAGTGAAACTGTAACTAGAAAAGATTTTCATTAAATATCTCCAAGTGTAGAGAAGATCCTCCTAATAATGATCACAAAGACATAACCCCATAAAGAAAACAATACGGCCGGGCGCGGTGGCTCACGCCTGTAATCCCAGCACTTTGGGAGGCCGAGGCGGGCGGATCACGAGGTCAGGAGATAGAGACGATCCTGGCCAACACAGTGAAACCCCGTCTCTACTAAAAATACAAAAAATTAGCCGGGCGTGGTGGCGGGCGCCTGTAGTCCCAGCTACTCGGGAGGCTGAGGCAGGAGAATGGCGTGAACCCGGGGGGCGGAGCTTGCAGTGAGCAGAGATCGCGCCACTGCGCTCCAGCCTGGGCGACAGAGCGAGACCCCGTCTCAGAACAAAACAAAACAAAACAAAGAAAGAAAACAGTAGTTAATTACATCAAAATTATAGTTTAAATAATTTTGTTTTGAGATAGAGTTTCACTCTTGTTGCCCAGGGTGGAGTGCAACGGCAGGATCTCGGCTCACTGCAACCTCTGCCTCCCAGGTTCAAGCGATTCTCCTGCCTCACCCTCCCGAGTAGCTGGGATTACAGGCACCTGCCACCACGCTCGGCTAATTTTTGTATTTTTAGTAGAGACAGGATTTCACCATGTTGGCCTGGCTGCTCTGGAGCTTCTGACCTCCAGTGATCCACCTGCCTGGGCCTCCCAAAGTGCTGGGATTACAGGCGTGAGCCACCGCGCCTGGCCATCTGAAATAATTTTGAAACACCTTAAAAAGACCTGAAAATTAAATTACTTACTGGTAAACATATTTTCAGCATGTATGACAAGAAATGGTTTCATATAAGAATATATGAAATGGTCATAAGAAACAAACTATAAGAAATAATTTCTTATACTTACTGTAAGAAACTTTTATCTATACTGTGCAATTATAAAAGAAAATAACCATAATAGTAAGCAATAAATAATGAAAATGTATTCAATTATCCTAGTAATTGGATAAAGGCAATTTTACATGAGATGTCATGTTTCACCTAAATAATTGGCAAAAATTAAAAAGAATAAAAGCACCCAGTGTTAGAGGATTCAAAGTAACTGTACTGACATGTAGTTTGGGGGAAAGTGGAAATTGATGGAAACTTTCCAGGGGACCTTTTGGAACTAAGGACTCTAACACTTTACATGTAAAATATTTTGCCCTTTGCAACTCTACTCCCAAAATTATATTTCAAAAATGTGACTAGACAAATTACTAGAGATGTGTCTAAGGAAGATCACTAATGTGCTGTTTTTATAATGAAATGTAGAGCAGCCTATAAACTTATCAATGCAAGATTCTTCAACAAAATAAATGGGATCCATCACCAAATGTGCTCATAGAGACCTGTATCTCTTGATATGGATAATGAGCAGATTATATGAAGTAAAAGATGCAAGTTATAAAATAATACGTGAGACACAAAAACAGGTGTATGTGTGTGTCTGTGTGTTTTCATGTGTACACACACACACACGCACATGGAAAACAGACTTGGAAGAATATGCACCCAGTGTTAATAGTGATTATCTCCAGGCGGTTTGATTTAAGAGGTTTTACCCTCTGCTTTTTTTTTTTTTTTTTTTTTTTTTTTTTTTTTTTTTTGGTTTTGAGACGGAGTCTTGCTCTGTCGCCAGGCTGGAGTGCAGTGGCGTGATCTCGGCTCACTGCAACCCCTGCCTCCTGGGTTCAAGCAATTCTCCTGCTTCAGCCTCTTGAGTAGCTGGGACTACAGGCATGCGCCATCACACCCAGCTAATTTTTGTATTTTTAGTAGAGACAGGGTTTCACCATGTTGGCCAGGATGGTCTCAATCTCTTGACCTCGTGATCCACCCGCCTCAGCCTCCCAAAGTGTTGGGATTACAGGCATGAGCCACTGCATCCGGCCTTACCCTCCTCTTTAGGTGAAAGTATGTTGGCTAATTTTTTTCAGCCAACATTATGTTTTTATAATCAGAAAATGCAACATTTATTATGAAAATAATTCAATGAAAATGAGGTATAATAGTTTTAAATTACACATCTAGTATGACATTTAAAAATGTGTGGTATTCTGGTAATAATCATACTGGCACACAGTTCTGAAAAAAAAATAGAAACCAATAATAAAGCTTTTCCTAAGCCATTATGACCATGTTATTTTTTCCTCCAGATCAACTGGTATAGATTATTATCTATGTCATAATAATCTGTTATATAAAATGCAAATTAAGTACATTTTTATTTAAGAAAATTACAAATGTTACAGTTTGGTACAAAGTTATTGTCAGAGCCACTTAATTTGAATACATATTATTTGTAGAAATGGCAATTGACTGCGTAGAAATTATGGCAAATTGATTGTAGTCTTTGTGGAAAAGGCTGGAGAATGCCACCTTCTGAAATCAAACCTAGTAAAAGTCAACACATTATAATTACAACAACTATGGTCATAATAACTACAATTTATTGATCCCTTACAATGACAGGCTCTGAAGTAAGCACTTTATACCCTTTATCAGATAATGCTTAAAACAGCTTTGTATAATAGTCATCGATACATCTGTATCAAAATGTGGAAGCTCCTAGGGTTGCAAAGGTTTCATCTGGGGCCACCAGCCTGTAAGTATCATAACAAAAGTTCAAATCAAGTTTCTCTACTGTCCGAGCTATTGTCTACTAGGCTACATACTAAGCTTCATCTCTTTTAGAGGAAAACTACAGAAAAATAAACCATCAGATAAAATCATTTGTAAATATGTCACTGATGTTGACTTGAAAAATATGTACTTAGAAATCTAAGAGACCAGGGTATAACCTCAGGTAGACATGATAGGATCACATTTGATAGATATATAACTTCATTTCAATGCCTTGGGCATGACCAAGTTGTGCAATTAGTAACCAGCAAGAGGTGGAGTTGACTTGAAAGTGCTTGCTGGCCGGGCGCGGTGGTTCACGCCTGTAATCCCAACACTTTGGGAGGCTGAGGCGGGTGGATCATGAGGTCAGGAGATTGAGACCATCCTGGCTAATAGTGTGAAACCCCGTCTCTACTAAAAAAATACAAAAAATGAGCCGGGCGTGGTGGCAGACGCCTGTAGTCCCAGCTACTCTGGAGGCTGAGGCAGGAGAATGGCATGAACCCAGGAGGCGCAGCTTGCAGTGAGCAGAGATCGCGCCACTGCACTCCAGCCTGGGCGACAGAGCGAGACTCCATCTCAAAAAAAAAAAAAGTGCTTGCTACTGTTTTTCTGACACCATTCAATGCAAAGATATACTTTAAATATAGAAATAATTCTAGCCCTGCCTGAATGAACTCTCTTTCAAGATCACATAACTCTACTTCGGATGCTTTGATCATTGCTATGGTTTGGATATGGTTCATTCGGCCCCACCAAGTCTTCTGTTGAGTTACATCCCCATTGTTGGAGGTGGGGTCTGGTGGGACGTGTTTGGATCCTGAGGGCAGATCCCTCATGAATGGCTTAGTGCCATTCTCAAGGGAGTGAATGACTTCTCATTGTTGGTTCTCCTGAGAACTGGTTGTTGAAAGGAGCCTGGCACCTCCTTCTCTCTCTCGTTTCCCCTTTCCCCATGGGACCTCTGCCCAGAAGACTCCTCTTCACCTTCCACCATGAGTGGCAGCGGCCTGAGGCCCTCCCCCAGAAGCAGATGCCAGCGCCATGCTTCTTGTACTGCCTGCAGGACTGTGAACCAGATAAGCCTCTTTTCCTTATAAAGTAAGTACTCAACCTTAGGTATTCCTTTATAGCAACACAGACTAAACAATTATCATTGTCTGTTGCTAATTTGAGCCCCCTTTCAATAAAACTATGACGTACACACACATATGCACACAAACAGACAGACAGACAAATGTATATATCAAAGTGTGTATAGTCTTCTGTATAACAGCATGATCACAGAGAACACTGTGGAAGGTATGCCCGTCATCTACTGCTATTCAACAAACCACCCCAAATGTTAGTGGATTAAATATTTTTTAGGTTTTAAAAATTAATTTTACTGGTAAATTTAAACAGGATTAAATTAAAGCAGCATTTGGTGGGCACTGCTTGCCTCTGCTCTGCTTGACAACAGCTGAGGAGGTTTAAAAGCTGGGAGGTGGAATTGTCTGAAAGCTCACTTGTTCTCAAACATGATGGTTGTCGATGCAAAGACTCAAACTGCTGGGAGCTGGTACACCTGGGTTCCTTAGCCATCTCTCTCCATTTCCATATGCCTTTCCCTCTGGTCTCTCCAGCACAGAAGCGGTAGGAAACTCGGGCATTTACAATGTTGTTTGGGGGCTGCTAGTGTACAGGTCAACAAAAGAGGAAGTTAGATGCTACTTTGCCTTTTATGATTTAGCTTCAGAAGTAACAGCATAAGTTCTACTGTTTTCTATTCTTAGAAACAAGTCACTAAGTCTGACCTAGGTCTGTGGGGAGGGAAATTAGAACCACTTTTTGTTTTTTTTTTTTGAAATGGAGTTTCTCTCTTGTTGTCCAGGCTGGAGTGCAATGGCATGGTCTTGGCTCAATGCCACCTCTGCCTCTCAGGTTCAAGCGATTCTTGTGCCTCAGACTCCCAAGTAACTGGGATATACAGGCGCCCACCACCATGCCTGGCTATTTTTTTTTTTTTTTTTGTATTTTTTTGTAGAGACGGGGTTTCACCATGTTAGCCAGGCTGGTCTTGAACTCCTGACCTCAGGTGCCGCCCACCTCGGCCTCTCAAAGTGCTGGGATTACAGGGGTGAGCCACCATGCCTGGCCTAGAACCACATTTTTGATGTATTTATGAACCTGCAGACATATTTTTAAAGAACCACACAAGGATGAATAGCTTGGTAATGTTGAGGGAGGTCAAGTTAGTGGGGGAGCTGCCCAAGGAGAACAGTAGTGAGGAAGAAAAACAACAAGAATCAGACAGGGACAGAGTGGAGGGCAGGAGGGAAAGTCATGCAGCTGAGAGGGAAGATATGAATACCATGGAACTTTGGGAAGCCGAGGCGGGTGGATCACCTGAGGTCAGGAGTTCAAGACCAGCCTGGCCAACATGGTGAAATCCCATCTCTACTAAAAATACAAAAATTAACCCAGCATGATGGTATGCGCCTGTAGTCCCAGCTACTCGGGAGGCTGAGGCAGGAGAATCACTTGAACCTGGGAGGCGGGGGTTGCGACCAGCTGAGATTGCACCACTGCCCTCCAGCCTGGGTGACAGAGTGAGACTCTGTCTCAAAAAAATAAAAAATAAAAATGAATACCATGGAATTGGAGCTGTTCCCAGAGTATAAACCAATAAATGAACATCATGGTTCATAGTCTACTGTGTATTAGATAGCTCATGAGTTTGTCTCTTTAAGAACTGAGTTGCTAAAATTTAGTTCCTGAACCTGTAAACATTTGGACTCATGGCAATTCTTACCACTTGGTGGCCATTCTCGTCAACATGTCTTTAACCACAAAGCACTATTTGATGGAGAGAGTAATGACATTCCATTTCTTCAGCTCCTCTTAAAGCTCCAACTGCCTCCAGGCCCCACCCATTCCCCCACCTCTCTCTCTTTCTAAACAGAGATTGGTTCTCACCATTTCAAAGGATTTAGGTTGTTACTGTGGTTTAGTTTAGCTTTGCTTTGTTTTTTGAGGTCCACCTGTCATATCTGTGACAGAATTTGCAGGAGGTACTCCAGTTGTGATCACTGGGAAGAAAATGCGGTGAAATCAGACTAACCCATAATTCTCAGTATATCATTGCATGGCTTCTAAGGAACCACAATTTAAACAGTGCATGATAACCAGTATTAATGGATTATAGCCCCTAAATTGTAACAATTGTGACTCTGTAGACTCCTAAGTATCTTCTGGTTTGGGTAACCTTTCTATTATTTGCTTTCTTGGGATCTGTCAGTTACAGTGTGCATTTAGTCCCGTACGTGTGGCTGACATATCCTATCCTAGAGTGGCCACTTGTTTAGAACAGTTCTATTGATCCTGCATGTTCCCTAGGAGGAAACACAAGGCCTTGCTGAGAAGGCTCTCAAGCTTCACTCCCATGCAGTATAGTTTACATTTCTAGTTTTGTGATTTAGTTCTCATGGAGCCATAGGCCATAATTATTCAGTTGTAATGAACCTCACAATGCATCAATGCATTCTTCTCCATTTATATTTGCTTTTATTTGAATGAAATAAATTCATTCAAATAAAAGCAAATATAAATGGAGAATACATTCACAAGATGTTCACAAGAATTATAATAACATAAATGAAACAAACATTTATTTTATTGAAATAAAAGCAAACATAAATGGAGAAAAATGCACTGACTATGGTTCATGACTGAACCATAGTTCTTATTTATGAGACACAGTCTTGCTCTGTTACCCAGGCTGGAGTGCAGTGGCCAATCTCAGCCCACTGCAAACTCCACCTCCTGGGCTAAAGCAATCCTCCCACCTCAGCCTCCCAAATAGCTGAGATTACAGGCATGTACCCAGCTATTTTTTTTTTATTTTTATTTTTCATAGACATGGGGTCTCATAACGTTGCCTAGGCTGGTCTCAAACTCCTGGGCTCAAACAATTCTACTGCCTTGGCCTCCCAAAATGGTGGGGTTATAGGCATGGTCCACTGTGCCTGGCTGAACCATAGCCCTTTTAAGCATTGAATGCATTTAAAATATTTTCATTGTTCTATCAATAAAATATCCATATTTAAATGCAGGCCTTATAATAATTAATACTACTCACTATTAAATACCAAATTAGAATTGATTCTCTAAAGTGTCTTCATATATTGTACATTGTGCTAGGTAATATGAGTTTTAATTGCTTAATATAAAATTACTTAATGGCACTTATAATTCTTGTGAACATCAGTATAAGTTTTAATAAAATGGTAGAAGCACATGGAGAAATGGTTCTTTGATTGTTAAAATAGTTCATTTTTATAAGGCAGGTAAGAAATTAGTAAGTTAGATAACTACGTTAGTCCATTTGCATGCTGCTGAAAAAGACATACCCAAAAACAGGAAGAAAAAGAGGCTTCATTGGACTTACAGTTCCACATGACTGGAGAGGCCTCATAATCATGGCGGGAGGTGAAAAGCACTTCTTACATGGCAGTGGCAAGAGAAAAATGAGGAAGAAGCAAAAGCAGAAACCCCTGATAAACCCATCAGATCTCGTGAGACTTATTCACTGTCATGAGAATAGCATGGGAAAGACCAGCCAACATGATTCAATGACCTCCCTCTGGGTCCCTCCAGCAACACATGGGAATTTTGGGAGACACAATTCAAGCTGAGATTTGGGTGGGGATATAGCCAAACCATATCAATAACCCTGAGGAAAAAATGACAATGCTGGGATCCAGAAAAATATAGATGTTTTTGAATAAGGTTTTTGAATAAGAAAAATCTCCATATATACACAGTTAGATAAACCCAACAGAACATCCTTCAGTTTTGAAAGCCAAGGAAGCTTCATTGAATCCTGTGTCTGCATAAATGATCAGTGAAATTTCAAAAGTCACTGATGTGCAGTCTTGCTTCACAAATGGACAAATGGAGATTGTTACAGAGGCCAATGGGCATGGACATAGAAGGAGAAGGAGTTACAGACAGAATCCCAAACTCTCAATCCAGTTTCTCAAACTGTCCAGCATGTAGTTGCTATTGACTCAATTGTCCTTTGGAAAGGATGAAGTCTCAGATAGTCTCAAAGTTCACTTTACATAGTAACCCATTTTGTCTCCCCTCTAATATTTTGAAAAGGTAACGGCAACAGAAAAGGGTCCTCAGTTTTCTAGGAAGATTGACAAGAAGGAAGCAGCAGGAAGAGAAAGGCAGGAAAATCTTCATACTGGATCATCCATTTCCAGTGATTATAGATAACAGAGTTGCTGATAAAGATAGAATTTCAGTCAACCACTAAGCAGATTCCCACTGAGGAACACACTGGAGAAACACGAACAGTCAAGACAGAAGACCACCAGATGGCTGATCTTAATAACCCAATAAACACAAGAAAAGAGTGGCACTTCTACCCAGTTCTAAACGAACATCTCATTTGTATGTTGTGTTCTGAGTTTTAGGGAAGACAAAAATGCCAATTCTAATTTACCTTTATTCACACTTTGCCAGGGATTCAAGGAAGGCAGAAAAAATTGTACAAAATAATCTTTTGTTTTTGTTCCCTTCAAGATTCTCTTTTACTCTTTTTGTTCCTTATGCCATCACTCCACCACAACCATACTACAGACTTCGCAACTGCTGTCTCAGCCTTCGAAACACCTAAACTTCAACATGCTGAGATTACGTCTATTACGCTAATGAACTTCTACAGGAACGAACAAACGAAAAGGAAGTAATGCACCACCTCCTGTTTCTCAGCCATCACCACCTCCCAGGTGCTTCCCAGAGCAGTTCCCTGCTGCCACGGGGCTCCTGCAGGAGCTCCTCCCTGCTAGGCAGGTCCTCAACCCCTAGTCATCAAGTCTAGCTCAGCCTCTGCATTTCAGCTCAACGTCTAATTTCCCAGGGTAGATTCCAGGCAGCCGTCCTGTTTCATGTCCTCTTAACATCCTCTGCTTTTCTATCTCATCTTCCTTCTTGATAAGCTCAAAGTCATGAGGACTGGATAGAGCTCCATCAAAGCAGGGAATGTTGATTTTATACACTGGAGCTGAGTGGGCAGTCTGGCACAGAGCAAGTGGCCAGTAGGATTACGGAATGCATGAACCTTAATTTTCTATTCCTTTATTCCTGTCATTTCCTGTACCTCACAAAATGTTCCCAACCATGCCAACATCACCACCTGTGAAAATCCCACCACCCTTCCCTTGGGCCTCACCTCCTCCATGAAGTCCTCTTTGATCACCTTTGTGTTTTCTGAACTCCATAAGCACTTTCTATGCGTGTTTCACATCACTCATGATATACTAACTTGTGTTATTTCCTCTGCCCTATTCACAGAGGGAAGTCCTTGCATGGTCCTTCACAACCAACCTTATTAGCATTTAGGTCATGGCATAAAAATCATCGTTTGCCTACATGTCTCACTCCATCCCCAATTTTTCCCAAACTATGAAAGCAGTGAATTCAATACTCGTTTTTCTATCTTAGTGCTTGGCACAGAAGAGATGCTTGGTAAGCTTTTTACTTGCTCTGCGGAATCTGAATTGCAGCCATTTCTGTGAAGTCTTCTCTACTCGGCTAGATTCCTACATCCTGAAAGTCAGTCTTTGTTTTCTGCATAGTGACTAGCACAACAAATCAATGTGTTATAAAAGTTATCTACATTTCTTTCAATGGAAAGATGCAAATTTTAAAAACGATCTTTTGCTTTTCCACTCTTGAAACATAAACATTTTCTCTGTACCTTGTAAATAATACTTGCGTAAGATGATCACCACTGAAGTTATTTTCCCAAACCCTGAGTATTAAGGGGAATGATGACTGCCTACTTGAGGAAGCTCAGATGATCCGAAGATCCCAAACTATGTTCCTTTCTCCAAGAAACATTAGTGGAAGGGAGTGTTTCACCACATGTGGGTCAACACTACGTGACATCGTCTCAGTTGTTATTTGATTCTCCATATGCTTATAATTTCCATTCTAAATCTCAAGTTTGGTAAACTGGCTTTAAGGGATTTTTGCCACATATATCTTAAAAACTAAATTTTACTGTGGCTCTTGATAACTTTTTGAGAGCTAGCTTGACCTGAGTAAGAGAGATGATAGCTCCTTAATGACCGCCATCAAGGCATGATGAAGTGCGGGTCCCCGGGAGCCATCAATCACCTGCTGGAAGGACTAGGAGGGCTGTTTCCCGGCCGAGAAGCAGGCCTCAATCTCTTGGCCCATTACTCTCACATCTTCCTTCTATTCTTCTCACTCCATTAGGCTCCTGTGTATCTGCACTGAGGCTATCTCAGAGTGACCTCCCATCTCTAATCCTTGATATTTCCATTTGGGTCTAATCTACCATCTCGATTGAAACATTTGGGAATGCTTACAGCGGTATTTCATCTTTCTTTGCTCTAGTTATCAGAATCTCATTTATAAATCTATTTGAAATTATCTTTTTTGTATCTATTGCTATCTTTTCCAGTAGATCGATATGTACTCTCTCCTAATCTAAAACCTAGTGGTCTAGAAGCACACCTCTTTCTGAGTAATTGTGATAAAGTGCTTTGTTGTTTCTTTGTTTTCAGGGCCTTTGTCTAAACCTGCAATGCAACCATCAATACAGCCTTGGACTGACACGTTTGGCTTTTGAATCATTCTATGGAAAGGCAAAAAACGAAGTAAGACTTTTGAAGCCTCTGGGGTTTATAAACCGGTATAAAATTCCTCATATTTGAATATGTTGTAGTAATATGCATGATTTTGTTCTACTGCATATAAAGTGCGATACAAACTATAGAACAGAGAGTCACAGATCATCAAGTGTAAAAAACAGCTGACATTCACCTTGATTAGTAGTTTCCTGGAACAGGGAAGCAAGAAGTATGTATTTTGGAAGCTGCATATTGCTGGAAAGATGGCGTCATAGACTAAACCAAGGTCATGTTCTGTGATAGCAGTGTGGACACTATTATTTCACATGTGCAGATTCTCTGCTACAGCCGCACTGGTTCTGGCACCTGGTTTTCTTTCTCTGGAGATTATTTTTTCATGTAGCAGTTTACAAGGAATCTTTAACACTACCATGAAGAAGATGGCTGTTAATTCAATTTTCCACCAAGTTATAAAAGAGCCCTGATGAAAAAGAAGTTATGTCATGGTTATCTCACAGAAAAAGGAGAATTAAATTAAGTTTAGGGTTCATACCATCATTGACACTTTTTTTCATGGGAAACTAATGTGTTTTCATATATAAACGAAATTTTGATTCAAATTTGCAAAATTTAAGCTAATTCTGTAAAAAAAATCTATCTTCTAATTTTAACCTTAACAATTCAAAAAAAAAAAAACAAGAAATTTTTTGTTATCAAGTACTCAAAACTTGGTTTAGAAATAAGCTATCCTTGAGTCTGAATGCTGGATTGGGTTTTTGAAAAATGTTCTAAGAAAACTTTCTAGTTTGTCACCCCAAATTGCATGTCAGACAACAGAAAACACTTTGTCACGCTTAGACACCATTCAATCATAATCTGAGTATGACTTCAAAGTTTTCACAATTCAATTTTGTTTAGAATTAAGAAAATATGACTGTGGGGACCAACGTAAGGGCAGGCAGAGCATTTCTCTTCAGCCAAACACCAGGGCAGAAGGAAAAGGGGAGTGAATGAGTCCATTTGTCCTTTACCTCTGTTTTCATTTTCCACTCTCTACATTTAAGTGTCCAGCTGCTCTTTGACCACAGTGGGACCCCTCAAAGCCACAAAGGCTGGAATTGCTTAAATATATATTTGGAGATGCTTGTGCCGATAGTTATTGTACAGTGCAGACGAGCATGGGCAACACGAGAATATGGAGCCCACGGCTCTCAGGCTGTGCAAATGAAGACCGTCATTTGTGACTATCTCAGGGACACTTTTCAATCCAAGAGTATTTCTTAAAAACAAAAGCAAACCAACCTTTTATTGTTATTAGATACCAGAAAAAAAAAAAAAAACCAAAACATACAGTTCACACATGAAACCATCCTGAGAAATTCTGAGTCTCATTTTCTGTGATTCTAATGAAGTCTAAAACAACAATAAAAACAGACAAAAGAAATACAGATTCCTTGGAGGATAGTAATTTGATCAAACTAAAACATTATTAAGAAACTTTTTGGACATACAATACGGAAATGACTTCTGACATAAATCACAATTGCTCAGTATTAGGAGACTTATTTGCTATTAATTTTGCTTCAGTCAACATCTCTCAACAACATGAAATCAGAGGTGCAGACCATGAATATTAACTTTCATTTAAACTAATGCTCCAGTTGGCATATACTGAGCCTAAGAGGGGGAAAGTGTGAAAAATAGATTGCATGTTGAGTAAGATGAAAACACTCTATTTATTATACTGAGTTTAATAGTTACATTATTTATTATAGTTCAGGGGATAGTTATAAGTATCTAATTTCATTTGAAATAAATCTTGGAGTTATTGTAAGAGGTGTTACGCTACTTGTTCTGATAAGAAAAAAAAATGTTTGATGTATAAGAGTTGAACTCCAGTCAAAATCAAATAATCTAAAAAAGAAAATGTTATTTTACATAACACTTCAGGTAAATTCTGCCTCTCAAAAATAGATGATATATAAAAAATATTATAGCTTGTGTAATAGGAAATCAACACCCCTCAATAAGAATTTCTTTAAAATGACCTTGGTCATTTATTACTTTAAAGAGATCACTTAAATTTTCTTTCTTTTTTATTTGAGTAAATACCCCCATCCTAAACCCTACTGTGTGACTGTCAGGTGTGAGGCAACAGGCAAGGTTCTTGCAGTTGGCTAAGGGGCACCTCATTACCAGAAAAGCACCGCTGAAGCCACAGGTCTCGGAGGGGAGCGTTGGATGACAGTGGACCTCAGTGTTACGAGTTAGGATTCGGAACTCAGAAATAATGCTCAGGCACTAGGACTTCAAGGTTTTCCTTAGCCTATGTGTGCCCAAGTAAGAGAAACACACATCCCCCAGTACACATACAAACACAAATTATTGTTTTAAGTTTTTAAGGCCAGTGTGTCCAATCTTTTGGCTTCCCTGGGCCACATAGGAAGAAGAATAATTGTCTTGGGCCACACATATAATACACTAGCACTAAAAATAGCTGATGAACTAAAAAAAAAAAAATCTCATAAGAGAGTTTACAAATTTGTGTTGGGCCACATTCAAAGCTATCTTGGGCTGCATACGGTGCCGTGGGTTGAACAAGCTTGGTTTAAGGTATCATAGGTAAATTATAAAATGAAGATTGACACAGAATAACTAAAGTCTTATGCCATATCCAAAGTTGAGTTAATTTCACTAATGGAGAAAATCCTAATTGATTTCATCCCCTTTTTAATCTCAAGCATATATCCTTTGAGCTGACTGGAATTCTTTTTATAAAAAGGTAAGAACTAATAGTATGCTCCCTCCTAAAATAACAGCGATTAGCATAAAGCTGAATTAGGTTCAGGTTTCTCTGTCTAAAGGAGAGTTAGGGTCAAGTTTGTATTTGTACTCTTAAAAACCAAGGGTAAACTTTACTGCTATTTAAAACTATCTACTAAGATTATCTTTAAGGGTATAAATATTAATTAATTAAGAATATATTAGGAACACTGCTATTTTAAGTTCTAAGTACATGGATATTTTGTCTAAGTGATAGAAATTCAAATTTTTAATAAACTTAAAATATATAAAATAAATTATATATAGGGTCCAAAATACTGTCAAAACCTTGACTTTAGAAAATACAGGAGTCAGAGTTTATATTTAGCTGCATTGTGAAAATGCAATCCAGAAAAATGGTTTTAAGAGAGAGTGAAAGAGTTGAGCTCACACTGAACACTTAACTTGGGCTAGCTATTGTCATGGTTAGTGCTCAAACCTTCAGTCCCTTCACTTAACAGGCATTTAGTTGGTGTTTATTAAATACAGAAGAAAAAATATAGTTGGATATGATGCTTCCTTTTCCTACCTTGATAAGAATATCTTTGGGTATTTATGATCCTTAATTCCCTGTTTAAATACAAATTTAGCTACACTCCAAATATCTGCTATGTGGTACCCTTTCATTGTTGTTTGTTCCCTTATTTCCATTTAGATCTTAACATTGACTCAGTGATTTGAATGTCCACGTGTAACAGATTTTTAGAGTTATATTTTTGCTATTGATAGTTAAATTTCTTAATGTCCTAAAACACGACCAGTTGTTATCCTCCAGTTGCCGAGTGACTCTCTCCTGATGTCGTGGGCTCACTGGTGGTATGAATCGGATGCATCCTTCCTAAGCTTGTACTGCAGGAGCCCTCAACTCCACAGAGAGCTGTGTTACTCTCTCTCCCACCATGGTGTTAAATTTATCCACATATTTTGTTAATTCTGACAATGTTTCCTTAGTACATTTTGAATCCGTGTTACTAAGATCATACCATTTTAAACTGCTTTATCTTCCTGCGTTACTAAACCTTTCTAATCCTCAAAACCTCAAAAGTCTCCTTTTCCTGGGATGCTGAACATATTTTTCCTCAAAACCTCGCATGTCTCCTTTTTTAGTAATGTTTCCACCCTCTCCTGAAAATCTATTTTATGTGCAATTAAAATGGTATCAACAGCATTCTTGAGTTAATACTTGCCTGGATTATTACTTTCCATTCTTTTACTTTCGATGTTTTTCTGCTCACATGTTTTAGATATGTCTTTTGCAACCTGCATAAAGCCAGATTCTGTTCCTTTAACCCAGTCTAAGAGTCATTGTCTTTTACATTTCAGTTAGCGCATTTCCATTTCTTTTCATTTCTGTTACATGAGGTTTCACTTGTGCCATTTTTGTGTGCACTACTTAAGTTGTCCCATTTTCCTATATTTCACCCCCTCTCTTTTTTTTTTCATCTCTCAATTTGGCATTTTGTATTTCAGTTCTATCCCTTGAATGGTTATACTAGACAATGTAGGTTCACCTCTAACTTTGAGGGTTTAATGTTGACAATGACTAGACTGACCAAGTGACTGGTCCAGGAATTGCTTCCCAGGAGGTCCCAAGCCTGAGGTTCCAATAAGGGTGGGGAAGATAATGACCTTGGCACAGGGACCATGACCTTTGAGGACACGGCTGGCTGTCTCTCCTGGAGAAGGAGCTTCCTACCAGGCCCAGAGGAGCATGGTCCATGCGGAGCACTGAAGACCTTTGAACTCGAGCCCTCGCTGGGACTTGAGGCCACTCCCACCTCCCCCCAACCACCGTGGCCACACAGCTGGAGTTGATGAGAAGCCAGGGTACTGAACAGCAAGGACTTGAATCCAGCCAAGACAGGGAGGCCCAGCTCTGAACCTATAAACACATGGTGTTCGGAAAGGCCTGGAGAAGCAGCAGCCATTATTTACTGCCAGAAAATTCACGAGGCAAGTCCCATATGTGTTAGGAGTGTGAGGAACCACACACGTCCTACAAGTGCTGCAATGACAAGAAAGCATCCGAAATTCCCCCCTCATTTGGCACCAGGATCTTCTATGCAAATAAAGGTCTTTTCAGTGCAGGGAAGATGAGGAAACCTGGAGCCAAAGCTGTCGCCTCCTTCAGAATTCCAAAGTCCACACCGCAGAAGGGATTTGTTGGGGAAGCCAGGCTGAGAAAGTTCCCACTCACTCAGCACGGAGAATTCACACCCAGGAGAGGCCGTCTATGCGAGATTCTTCAGCCACGCTCAGGCCTTAAGCATCTCGAATGCTGACACTGGAGAGATGCCTGGTGAGTGCAATGTGTGAAGAAGCTTCATTTGTCACCCGGAACTTCACAGGCTAACGGGCCTCATGAGCAAAGCCAGCGTGGGGGACTTTCCGCCGCAGGTACACCCTCGGGAGTGCACATCAGAGATGGTCTTAGGGCTGCTGTGCACGCGCCTCCGCATCCTCGTTCAGGAACAATGTGTTCCTGCCTGAGAGGCGAGCAGGAGCGTGGCCTTTGTGAGAAAGGCTTCGGTCATGATGCAACCCCATGTCCAGAGCACCCATGCCAAGGGCCATGGGGTGGCCACAAGGGCCACAGAGTTGTGAGGCCTTCGGGGGCGATGATGTACTTTCTGACCTTCCCTGGAACCCAGGGTGAGTTGTCACCCCCAGGGCTGATGGGAAGAAGCCTTCCTTCCTCTCCATCCTGGTGGGGCAGCTGCCACCCCAACATGATCAAAGAACACAGCCTCTAGTGTCACCCACACTACCCTGGAGCAAATCCAGACTGTCCTGTGCACAGAACTGGCCTAATCTGAAAAAGGGGACCCAAGGGGTGTCAGCTGGAAGCTTCTGGGCAAGGCTTCCTTGTCCCATGGATTTTAAAGTCTCTATGTGACAGCTGTGATGGCTTCAAACAGCCTATGAGTCCCCTTATTTGTGGACTGTGGTATCCAAAGTGGGCAGAAGTTGCCCGAGAACAAATCCCCCAAAGATACCAGGATTGACTGTCATTAGATGAGATCGGGCACGTTCAGGGTGGTATGGCCATAGACAGGAATGACTGTGTTATCAAACTCTATCCTCCATGTTTTTTAAGTTCTCTTTTATATTTTAAATCTATTATGTTCTGGCTGCATTTAGGATAATTTTTTTCAGGTCAAATTTCAGATCTAAGTTCTATTTTCTCTTTTTACCTATGTCTTATCTGCTGTTCAGCCCATTTAGTAAACTTTGTGTCAATTATTATAATTTATATATAATTCTAGAATTTCAGGTGTGTGTGTGCTTGTTTAATTTGACTGGATATTTCCAATCGTTTTGTTTTGTTTTTTTAATCTTTTATTTTTTAAACATATTAAGCATCCTTATACTCTATCCTTGATGATTTCAATTTCTATGTTCTTTACTGTTTTGAATTCTGCTCACTCTTATTCACCATGGCTTGTTTCCACATATATGTTGTGATTTTTCTGATTGTTAATTTATGTTCCTTGAAACACTGAGAAAATTATTTCAGGACTCCTTTGAAAGTACAGGGCTCCTAGAGGATTTGGGCTACTCTCAGCCCAGTACCCAGGACTACAACTCATGACTGACTACATTAAACAACATTCTAGACCCAGGACTTTCTGTGCCGCACAGGAAGAGTGACTATTGGCCCCAAACTCAGGTTTGAGTTATAGATATAACTCTAACATTATACACATAATGTTGTATATATGTATACCATATACATACCTAGAATGTTGACCCTAAAAACTTGTAAGCATAAACCCATCGGTTTGTACTTACAAGTTTATAGGGGCAAGATTCTAGGTATGTATATATGTATAACACATATGTATATATGGAAACATAGATGTATATATAATTATATTATTAGATGCAATTATATCTACATATTATGTATGCTATAATATATACATATTACATTTGTATACATGTAAACGTATGTAATTACACTTAAGAATTCTGCCCTATGAAATACGCACTCTAATTTCATCCTGGTAGGAAACTGGCAAGACTGTGTGATACCTCAAAAATCTGTGAGTGACATACAAGTCATTATCTTTCTTCAGGATTTGGATGAATAAAAATCTGTTCGTAGCCCCTAGCCCTAGGCTGGTGGAGAGTGACTGTTTATTGTTGCCCACTGCCATCCTGGTATCCTTCCGATCAGCCAGCAGATTGGCAAGAGAAAGCTCCTCTCATGATTCTCGCTCAAACGCTGTACCTGTTGCTGTTGACAGACTCTGTTCCTGAGAGAAGGTATTAACTGCCAGCTGGCTCTGACAGTTTGGGAACTAACGCTGACATTTGTGCTGGCAGCATAACAGTATTTACAACTCAGGAAATGTATACAGTTAGATTACGATGGAGCCAGCGAGTTTTGAGGTTAAAAAAATACAACAATATACATGTGAAGCATGACCATAATAACAAAATTAACTTAACAATAAATTCAGAGCTTAGGGGTTCTTTCAGGAAATATCTGCGGTCTATGAAACATATGGCATATACGTGCAAAGAGAGAAAGGATTACAAAGAACAGAGGATGGTAATTCAATTACATCGCCGGCCACCCATACTATATTTTGTAATAGTCCACTATGTCAGAAAATTACTAAAGAAAGGTAGAAGTAGATAAAGCAGAAAAAAAAATCAATTTTGAATGATGGGGAATATAAATATAAAATATCACTGGAGCAGGAGAGAAGGTGAATCTCATGCTTCTGTAATTTTTCTTTTGGAGGCTCTGCACTGGCTCTCCTTTTCTCACCTCTCCTTTTCCTTCTATGGATATAACTTTGCAATGAGTTTAAATTGGCACATTTCCACACGGTCCCCCCAAATGATTAAGTCACTAGGAAAGTGACCCTGAAAGGCAGGGGCACAGGTTGGAATTTTGGTGAATGTAATTAACCTATTTAAATATCATAACACTTTTGGCAAACATTATTAGATGGAAGAACAGTCAGTTGACATTTTGTCTCTAATTTCCTAGCAAACAGTGAAGATGTCATCATTTTCTTGCAATAAGAGGAATGAATGTGACCAGGTACTTACTGCACTAGTCCCAGGGCAGTGTGGGGATTGGCATTCACCACTCATCCGGTTTGGAATTAAAACATCATCCCAGCAAGATGGACCCTTTGGGAAAAAACAACAATATATGCTTATATGAGTTATAATAGAAATGTACTCCTTAAGACATGTTTTCACTTATATTATAAAATAATAGTGAAATTAGTGTGTAGTCCAATGATTTTCAAAGTGTGGTCTGCGGACTCTGGGGGTCCCCGTGACCCTTTCAAGGGATGTGCTAGGTCAAAACTATATTCATCAACATACAAAGACTATATTTGACATTTTGCTCCAAATCTGTTCGTTTTCCACTTATAGCCTCCCCCTAGGCCTGAGGTTAAATGCACCTTACTAGAAAGGCCATCCCTGACTTTGCTCCACTTCTGTGTCTGCCCTTTCAGGCTTCCTTTGCTTCATAATAATTATTACTACCGTCCCCACCCAACCCCACCATGCAGTGGCCCAGCACAGAGCAAGGGCTGTCTGTCCCTAGTGACCACAGCTACACAAAAGCCAACTTGGTCTACTCTGTTCCCTGAGGCATCCCAGCACCTAGAGGAGGGCCTGGCATCGAGGGGGTGCTCAGCAAGCTTCCCTAGGCATCAAAGAAATAAAAATTCAATAAAAGCAACACTTCTTTTAAATTAGAGAAGATCATTTAAAATGAAATATCAGTGTCAATTATTGCATTCCTCTTGGAAAGCAAACCAGTAAAAAGCATCACAAGCATTCAACTGGTTCATAACTTTTTGACTAAATTTTAAGAAATCGGGCTGTGCACGGTGGCTCATTCCTATAATCCCAGCACTTTGGGAGGTTGAAGGGGGCGGATCACCTGAGGTCAGGAGTTCAAGACCAGTCTGACTAACATGGCGAAACCCTGTCTGTACTAAAAATACAAAAATTAGCTGGGTGTGGTGGCACGCGCCTGTAATCACAGCTACTCAGGAGGCCAAGGTAGGAGAATCGCTTGAATGCAGGAGGCAGAGGTTGCAGTGAGCCGAGATTGTGCCACTGCACTCCAGTCTGAGTGACATAGCAAGACTCCATCTCAAAAAACAAACAAACAAAGAAACAAAAAATCAAAAGCAAAAGGCAGATAGGGGAGAGGGCACAGGGGATCAGGAGCAGCAAATTTCCAGATCCTCAAATCTTCTAAACAGAAAGTTCAGACCATCTACTTGGAAACAAAAATCAAAACAGAATGTTTAAATTGCAGCAATACCTTCAATTTCAACCTAAAATTCTGTGTCTGACCTAATTATCAATTAAATGGGAGAATGGGAAAAAGTGGCTTGGGGAGATACAAGTTGGAAAGTTGGCTTGTATGTCTGTGAGGGCTCAGGGTTCAGGAAATGATCAGATGCCTGAGGAAAGCCCCAAGTGGCAGCCTGGACCTCCTCACCGTGGGTGGAGCAGTGAGGTGGCCACGGGAGGGGCGGAGTAAGAGGTGGGTTGTCTCCCCAGCTGTGACACAGAAAGGAGGAGGAGGGAGGGTGGCATCAAGGGCTGGAGGAGATTGACAGAGCTTCCGGGAGACGTGGTATGAGGCCAGTGCCCAGTGCAAGGCAGAAGGTTAGGACTCGGGGGCAGAGGCTGTGGTGATTTTACTACCAACGACGTTTGGACCCAGCTAGAGTTTAAGTTGTAGGAGCGAAATCGGTCATCACAAGGCCCATCTCTGCTTCAGGAACCAGTGCAGAGCCGCCCTGGCACTTCGTAGCAGATGCTGAGGAAAATGCCGTGGGAGGTGGGCAGGGGTTCACAGCCACCCCTGCCAGTCTGCAGGAGTGCTCCCTCCCTCCCTCCTTTACCATTACATGTGTGCACACACACATGCATACCACATACTCACACATACATGCACATACCACACACACTCACACAGGCATGCACGCACACAGGCATGCACGCACACAGCATGCCACACACCACACCTGCATAAACACACCACATACATACACGTGCACACACATCCCACACACCTCACACACCCCACACACATATACCCACATGCATGCATGCACACCAAGACACACCACACACGCACGCACACCAAGACACACCACACATGCATAAACACACCACATATGTATATGTGCACATATATCCCTCACACCCCACACACCTAACACACCCCACACACATACATCCAAACACATGCATGCACACCAAGACACACCACACATGCATAAACACACCACACACACTCACACGCACACACACACAATACCACACAGCACACAGGCCTACACATACTACATACACTCACACACTCATGCATGCACACATGCACTATTCTAGAGAAAAGCAGGGGACGCAGAGCAGTTCTCCAGGCCTGAGCCGTACCTGAAAGAGACTGAGCCATTTGACGGAGGCTCTTTACCCCAGACTTCAAAAGATCGGTGCATCTGGGATCCACCGATCATTAACCCAAAGGCCGCCGCTTAATATGGAGGTAAATTTGCAGAAGAGTTCTAGCAGGACTGAAGCTGCGATGGTTTGAAAAGCCTGCTTTCAAGCTTGGCCCTTGGCTGGCATCTGGGAATGTGAATTTTGGAAGCGTCCACCTCATTCCCTTACTGCTACGGGTGGTGTGCAGAGCCTGAACTGTCTGCACAAACCATGGCTATGCGCAACATCTTCTCACCCTCGGCAAGGCTGGAATTTTGATAAGCCCCAAGCAGAGGTGTCTGCATGACCAGTTCCCACTAAAATCGCTGGGCACTGACTCTCCATTGAGCTTCCTGGCAGACAACACTTCACACGCGTTGTCACAACTGAGTGCCTCTCGAGTGACCACTGGGGGAGGACTCAGAGCCTTGCCTGCGGTTTCCCCTAAACTCCTCCCCCTGGGCCTTTTCCCCTCGCTTCATATCCTTTTGTTGTAGTGAATCTTAGCTATGTGTGTGACAGGACAGCAAGTCCTGCAGGCTCTCCTGGTGAATCACTGAATCTGGAGGGGGGAGGTGGTCTTGGGGGCCCAGGACATGACGACATAGGATTGGTGATCAAGGCAATGTTCTCCCAGGCACATAGGAGGGTCGGGGCTCATCATTAATATCACACCAGTCACAAAGAACAAGCCGTTTCATTTTCTTTGCACATCCCACTGTGTTCACGATAATGGAAGCACTTATGTGATTTTCAACTTTAGAGTAACACTGTTAAAACTGAACAGAGGATGTTAATTATGATTATGTAACCAAATATATATGTTATTCAGCTTGGACAATATAAAAGCAAAAACAGAAATGTGAGGACTTGGAAGGCAGAAGTGAGGCTGGAGAGAAAACAGAAAAGTGCTGATGAATTCCCTGACCTGCCAAGCTGTTTTTATTAGAAGGTCGTCTGCACCTTTGATTTTTAAACATGAGCATATATTCACTCGATAAAAGTTACAAATGTATAGAAATAAAAGAGAGGAAAAGAAATGATACCTACGACCTTGATCACGTTCATCAGCCTCATTTTTCCGGCTTAAAGTGAGAAATTCAGTGGAGATAAATGTGGCTAGAATGCAGTCTGCTACAATGAATACACTTTTTAATGTGAGGACCTTTCTTACTCCTATACAAAAACTTTGAACTATAGTTGCTTTAGCCATGCAACTTCTGCAACGCTGTGTACGACGATTAGGCAATTTAGGTTTTATATTTTCTAAAATATGACAGGAGCAAAGTGAAATGTGCTTTGTAATGGCATAGATTCACTGGGACATTTGTTTCTATTTTCTGGATAGTCATAACATTCATACTAATAGTGTGAGTAGTATGGATAAATTAGCATGTCTATTTTATTATATTGAATTCCCATATTCAACAGAGGATTTTAATTATGATTATTAAATATATATGTAATGGACAAATTACATGGCAAATCGCAAATCCTTTGAGGGGAACCCAGAGGGCATATCTTGCCCCTTTGTTTTAATGTCTGTTTCTCTGTAGGTTGTGGTTTGTTCTACCTTTACGGACACTACAAATCAGATTTCTCTCTTTTTTAGACAATTAGGAAAACTTTAGAGTCAAATTTGTGGACCAGCTCTTACAATTTTACATAAATCATAATACACACTTCGCTTACCAAAATTACCCTTGGCTTCCTATTACTTTCCTTGGATCCCTTTCCTCATCTAATTTAATTTTTCCTGGTTTTCATCTGCATGTACCCCTGCAAGCTTGTCACATCATTCTGAAACGAGTCAGGGGATAATTAGGTCATTGTCGGGCCTTGTGATGTAACCTGACTGACAGCTCTAACAGGAGCAGTGCTCCCTGGGATGGTAGGTCATCTCGCCTCCAGGGACAAGGTGATCTCTGGCCAGATGCCTGTGCCGAGCTCTGGCTCTCATACTGTGGTTGGTGGCAATTCCCAGTGAACCATACTGTGCTTGAGGCACCGAAAAGTCCCTGCGTTTAAAAGAAATCCATTTCGCTGTGGTTAACCATTAACTAAATGGGACAACATTGCTTCTCTTCTCTGGAAGTTTTTTCTGACTGACTCATGACACATGCAATGGTCAATAACACACCTACGTGGCAACAGCCAAGAAGGAGCACTAATAGGCCGGGCATGGTGGCTCATGCCTGGAATCCCAGCACTTTGGGAGGCTGAGGCGGATGGATCACCTAAGGTCAGGAGTTCAAGACCACCCTGGCCAACATGGTGAAACCTTGTCTTTAATAAAACACAAAAATTAGCTGGGCATGGTGGCGGGTGCCTGTAATCTCAGCTACTTGGGAGGCTGAGGGAGGAGAATCGCTTGAACCAGGGAGGCAGAGATTGCAGTGGGCCGAGATCACGCCACTGCACTCCAGCCTGGGCGACAGAGTGAGACTCTGCCTCAACAAGAAAAAAAAAAAAAAAAAAAAAGAAGGAGCACCAATAATTAAATGCAGGAATTAGGGCCCAGTTATATTTTGCTTCACAGAGTAAGACTTCTTACCTCAAAGTCTAGAATTCAGTGAGACTTTTCTGTGCATATCACAGATGTTTATTTTTTCATATTTAAATTTTTACTGCCCTAATAGCAACTAAAATATTTATGGAACAATTCCCGTAATTGCCACATCAGGTACTATGTTACTGACAAATTCGTGTTTTACAGAGACATTATAGAAAACTCATTCACACATTCTTCTTGATTTCAAACCATAACACAATGGTGTAAGTAGTAAAACTGAATGGAATTCTTTTGAATCTGGGACTTTAACACAGTAAAATGGATATGCTAGTTTATGCAGCTGCTCACACTAATAGTGTGAATGCTATGGCTATCCTGAAAGTAGAAACAACTGTCCAAGTGAATTTATACCCTTACAAAGCAGATTTAACTGTGCTCCTGTCAAATTTTGGAAAACATAAAACTTTAATTGCCTAATCATTGAACACAGTGTTTTAAGAGTTGCATGGCCAAAACAATTATAGTTAATAGTTTTTAAATAGTAGCAAGAAAGGTCTTCAGATTAAAAAGGACTGCAAAAATGCATGGCAGTAGAAGGGAGCTATGGATGATAATACGTCAATTACAGAAGCAAAACCACTATTTCATCCCTCAAATCTACCAAATTAGAGAAAGATATCTGAATAAAATGTCACATAGTCTAATAGGAAAAATTTGGCTGGTTTTTAGAGAACGTTCCCTTTTTTTTGCCTAGTAATGACGACAACCAAGAAAAATATATGAATTATTTTAGCAACACTAGCAGGGTGAGGAAACCACGGGCTGCTGGCCAAATCCCACCTTATACAGACTCTGTGCTAAGAAATGTTTTCATGTTTGTTAATAGTTGAAAAGCATAAAAAGAAGAATGTTTCGTGACACATGAAAACTATGAGAAATTTAAAATTCATTGTCCATAAAGTTTTATTGGCATATAGCCACATACAGCATGGTTGCTTGTATGCTACAATGAGCTGTTGCAACACAGACCTCATGAACCACACAGACTATCACGTTTACTGTTGGGCCCTTTATAGAAAAAACTTGCCAACCCCTGATCTACAGCAAATTAAATTTTCCAAACTCATACTGAAAAGTACTCTTTTATTTTTAATATTGTGGCAGCACTTTGGCTAACATATAATCGCATATGTTTGTATGAGTAGGTATGTCCTGGGTCTCAAGTGAGAAATTACAATGAAAACCTTAGTGCTGTTGACCTGAGAATTCCGAGAAGACGGTGATAGAGAAGCAGCAATTGAATCCTGGGATTCATCAAATTGTTTGCATCAGTAAGTGGAAAATGACAACTAGAGATGGCATTTGTGGATTGGTCCTGACTAATGTTACTGTCTATAGAAAAGCGTGAAGCAAATATTATCCAAACACGTCTATATGATGCACGTAAATCAGAAATACAGAAAAATGACCCCACAGAGGGAAAGCATTGATAAAATCTGTAACATGTGGGTTTTAAAATTTATTTTCAAAAGTTCTAGAACTAATAATCTGAAAGCCATTTTGGCTATGTCTTTCAATGCCCAGAAAAGTGGAAAATTGAAGTATGTAACTGACTAATTCATATCCAAATATTACTCAGACACAGCCCAGACTCACAAAACAAAATAACTATTTTTCTTGAGTTATCTAAATAAATGCTATAATCTGCTCATCATATGTGAGTATATGCATTGATGCTTAAAATAAATTGCTAATTCTATTTTCCAAAATGTTAATAGAAAACCATGGCATTTAAAGTTTTTGAAAAATGTTATTTAATCGTAATTTTACTTAAACTATACTTACCCTATTATCTCATCTTGTCATCAAATATGAAGGATTTCAAATATTCTCTTGAATAATCCACAAACATTTAAGCCACATAATTAAGTGTAAGGGACTAAAATAATTTTGTAAATCATACTAAGGACATAATACAACAACAGCAAAACTATCTTGAAAAAGCTGTACCCAGAAGCTTGAGTCCTCCCTTGATGTTTTTCTATCTGTGTCTGCAACAAAATGATACAAAGAAGGAGCTTTGAAGTTCACAAACCTGTTGTATTTCATTTCTACCAATGACTAGCTATATGTTCCCGAGCTAGTTGCATGGACCCATTCCAAACTTAGTACTCTTCATCTGAAAAGTAAGGAATTAAATACCTACTTCACAGAGTGTGCATGAAGATTAAATGAAACAACACAAATACAAACAACACCGTGCAAAGGCAACACAACAAACGCCTTTACACAGTTCCTGGCACATAGAGAGTTAAAAAAATGGCAACTGTTACAAGTATTATTTCTTATTTCTCAAAATAGAACTGCCTGAAGAGGGTTATTTTTGGTTTAGTAAAAACTGAGCAGTAAGAAGCCCTTTCCAAGGGACCTGGACCCACGGCCCAGTGGGTTTCTGAATTTATCCTTTTTCTCAATTTCCCTATTATCCAGCCCTCCCCAGGATCATGTCACTTTCTACAGCATGCTGTTTATAACTCTTCTAAAGCATGTATCGCCCTATGTCATATAGTAGACACTGACACTGTTCTGAGCATCCATCTTCCTTCATTTGATTTAAAGATCCTGCACTGTCACAAAGCCAAGCACAGTGCCGTGGTTAGAGCAGCAGCATGATAAATGCAATCATTAAATAGTAACCAGGAAAAAGAACGAAAAAAATTCGTTAAACCAAAATATTCATCCACTTACCAAGTATTTATTGTTGCTCTTAAACCCTGAGACTGCAGTTATAAAAAAGAGAGAATAATCGCTTTTCTTGTAGACTTTCTATAGTAGCTACAAAAAAATGGTATTACAAATGAACCAATCACATCCATTAAAATGAGTAAGATTTTTGAAAATGCCCATGTCAAAGACGGGCAAGTTGGAAGACAACTGGAATATACACACTGTTGGTGCACATGGAAAATAGTATAGTCACTGCTGAAATCTACTAGGCATTCTTTTTTTAAAGTAAACATAAAAGTAACATATGACTCAGTTATTCTACTCTTAGGTAGTCATGTGAGATAAATGAAAATATATCCACACAGAATGTTGCAGGCAAGTGCTCCTAACAGTTTTATTCATAGCAAATGTAAACTGGAGGGCACCCACATAACTATGAAATATTTCATCTGACTGGATAGACAAGATGTAGTATAACTATTCAGTGGATGACCACTCAAGAATAAGCAGTGTCCTGTTACCTATAAATGCAACAACATTAACAATTCTCAAAATCAGCCTGAGTGAAAGAAGCCAAACATGGAATATGTGGCATGATTCCATGTATATGAAATGCAGAGGTCGCTTGGGGCTGGGAGCACAGAGTGGGAACAAGCCACATAAACACATAAGGGTTATTTTGGGGGTTATGGGCTGAACTGCATCCCCTCAAAATTTATGTTTAAGTACTAACCCGCCGTTCCTCAGAATGTGAATGCATTTGGAGATAGGTCTTGACAGAGGTAATTAAGTTAAAATGAGGTCATTAGGGTGAGTCCCAATCCAATATGACTGATGTCCTTAAAAACAGAGGAAAGGCCATGTGAAAATATGGGGAGAAGGTGGCCATCTGCAAGCCAAGGACAGGGGCCTTGGAAAACACCAAGCCTGCTGACACACGTTGATCTCGACTTCTAGCTGCCAGAAATGTGAGAAAATACATTTCTATTGTTTATGCTTTCCAGTCTGGGGTATTTTGTCATGGCAGTCCTAGCAGACAAATATAGAGGGTATGGAAATGTTCTTTATCATGACTGTGCTAGTGGCTTTATGTTGTTATGTACTTGTCAGAACTCCTCAAATTGTACCCTTCAAATAGAGAAAGTCTATTTACACAAATTATTCTCAATAAAGTGGGTAAGGAAAAAAATGAACTGAGAAGTTGACAAGGAAACTCAATAAGAGACAGAGGCTCTCTGTAGCAAATGTTGCTTGAAAAACTGAATATAAATATCTCACTCAATACAGAAAGCAAATGGGAACTGCTTTATAACCTTGGAACAGGTAGAACTTCCTTGTAAGGACACAGAAGGTTCTAATCCCACATAAAGGAATGTATAAATTGAATTTCAATGAACATTAGAGCTCATCAAAAACACTAAAATATGACTATGCAAGCCACAGACTTGGGAAAATATTAGTAATACATATAATCGTAAAATAAGTAATCTCAGAGCTTATAAAGAGCTAATATAAAGGACACATTAATAATACAGACATAAACACACCAGTTACAAATAAGCAAAAACCTTGAACAGGCTATTCACAAAACAAGACATATAAGTGGCCAATAATTATATAAAACGATGGTCAACATCATTAATAACAGGGAAAATACAAGTTAAAATCACAAGATACAATTTCACTTGATTTCACATTTTAGCCACTATGATAATACTAAATGTCGGTGAGGATAAAGATTAACAAACGCTCTCATATATCATTGGTGGAAATATAAAACAACCACTTTGAAAATGGTTTTGGAATTTCTTTCTTTTTTTTTTTTTGATACAGAGTTTCACTCGGTCACTCAGGCTGGAGTGCAGTGGTGCGATCTCCGCTCACTGCAAACTCTGCCTCCCAGGTTCAAGTGATACTCCTGCTTCAGCCTTCCAAGTAGCTAGGATTACAGGCATTTGCCACCACACCCGGCTAATTTTTGAATTTTTAGTAGAGACAGAGTCTCACCATGTTGGCCAGGCTGGTCTGCAACTCCTGACCTCAAAAGATCCGCCTGCCTCGGCCTCCCGTAGTTCCGGGATTACAGGCAAGAGCTGCAGCGCCCAGCCCTGGAATTTCTTATTACATTAAACATATAGTTAAACTATGACTCAGCACTTTCACTCCAAGGTGTTGGTCCAAGAAAAATGAAAATATACACACACACACAGCAACACAGACTCGTACAAGAATCTAACATCACAGCCTTACTCATGTTAACCCAAACCTGGAAACAAGCAAACGTCCTTTGACAGTGACTAGAATAAACCATGGGGTATCACATAGTAGCAGACTCAGAAATGAAAAGAGAGCTACTGAGTCACACAACCACACGGATGAGTCTCGAAACAAAACACCATATTTACCGAAAGGAGCTGGCCATAGAAAAGTGTGTATTATATGATTCCATTTATATGAAATCCAGCAAAAAGAAAGATTAATCTATGGCGATAAAAATCAGAAGAGGTTATCTTTGGAATGGGGAGGTACTGACTGGAAAAAGAGATAAGGGAACTTTCTGGAAATGTTCTACATTTTGGTTGGGGTAGTAGTTACATGAGTGTATGTAACTGTCGAAGCTTTTAGAATTGACACAGTGCATTTTGTAGAGTGTAAATTGTTCTATAATTTAAAATAATAGACTGAATCTCCTATCCTATCCTTCAGTGATTTCCTCTTAGCTTTTGGAAACAATAGTCTGTGATTTCTGTTATAAGATAATCCAAGCCACTGCCAATCAACACAAAAGACTAACCACTCCTAGGGCTTTGAACTGGTTACTAACCTTCATCATCAGGCTACAAAACTCTTAAAGTCAAGGACTGTGTCCTACATATATCTATGTGCTTTGCTGTGAATAGATAAATGTTTTACCTAAACATAGTGAATACACAAGAATAATTAAGTCAGACTTTAATTTTCTCATCTGTAAAATAATGAAAACTGAAAAATCTGTGTTTTCAAAGTTACATTTTCGTTTAAGCAGGGTACTTTCATTACATGAAATTGTCTATAGTAACCAAATACATAAAACAAATAAAGCTGACCCAACGTGGTTGAAGAAGAAGGACGAGTCCCCAGAATTCTCATTAATGGCCTCTTTTCTCTTTGTCCCATGTGATGCCCTTAAGGGCCCTCCCCACAGAAAACAATTTGAAATCCTAAAAGTCTCTTACAATAATACACCATGGGTATGCTCAGAGAAAAGTCCACAGTGGTAAAGAATCTGGCAGAAGATGGTTGAATCAAATTGTATTAGGGTTCTTCAGAGGGGCAGAACTAATAGGATCTATGTGTATATGAAAGGGAGTTTATTAGGGAGAATTGGCTCACATGATCACAAGATGAAGTCCAAGGATAGGCCGTGTGCAGGCTGCGGAAGAAAGAAGCCAGTAGTGGCACAGTCCGAGTCCAAAAGCCTCAAAAGTAGGGAAGCCAACAGTGCAGGCTTCAGTCTGTGGCTGAAGACCTGAGAGCCCCTGGCAAACCACTGGTGTAAATCTAAGAGTCCAAAGGCTGAAGAACCTGGAGTCTGATGTCCAAGGGCAGGAGGAATGAAAACATCCAGCATGAAAGAAAGATGGAAGCCAGAAGACTCAGCAAGCCAGCTTATCCCAATTTCTTTGGTTTGCTTTGTTCTAGCCATGGGGGCAGCAGATTGGATGGTGCCTACCCACATTGAGGATGGGTCTTCTTCACCCAGTCCACTGACTCGAATTTCAATATCCTCTGGCAACACCCTCACAGACATGCCTTGAAACAATTCTTTTCTTTTTCTTTTTTTTTTTTTTTGGTCAATTTTAAAAAAAAATTATATGTTAAGTTCTAGGGTACACGTGCACAACGTGCAGGTTTGTTACATATGCATACAGGTGACATGTTGGTTTGCTTCCCCCATCAACTCGTCATTTACATTAGGTATTTCTCCTAATGCCATCCCTCCCCCAGCCCTCCACCCTATGACAGGCCCCAGTATGTGATGTTCCCTGCCCTGTGTCCAAGTCATCTCATTGTTCAATTCCCACCTATGAGTGAGAACACGCGGTGTTTGATTTTCTGTCCTTGTGATATTTTGCTGAGAATGATGGTTTCCAGCTTCGTCCATGTCTCTGCAAAGGACATGAACACATCCTTTTTTATGACTGCATAGAATTCCATGGTGTATATGTGCCACATTTTCTTATTCCAGTCTATCATTGATGGACATTTGGGTTGGTTCCAAGTCTTTGCTATTGTGAATAGTGCTGTAATAAACATACGTGTGCATGTGTCTTGATAGTAGCATGATTTATAATCCTGTGGGTATATACCCAGTAATGGGATTGCTGGGTCAAATGGTGTTTCTAGTTCTAGATCCTTGAGGAATCGCCACACTGTCTTCCACAATGGTTGAACTAATTTACACTCCCACTAACACTGTAAAAGTGTTCCTATTTCTCCACATCCTCTCCAGCATCTGTTGTGCCTGGAAACAATTCTTTACCAGCTATCTAGGCATCCTTCAACTGAATCAAGTCAACACCTAATACTAACTATCACACAAATCCTTAAAAGGCCATCCTTTATTTTCTCTCTCTCTCTTTTAAGGAAACACATATTAGCTGTGGCTAACACATATGTTTATTAGAACACATATATTATGCTCTTTGCTATGGTCTAGATATGTCCCCTAAAATTCATGTGTTGGAAACTGAGTTCCTAATGCAACAGTGTTAGGAGGGGGGCCTAATGGAAAGCGTTTAAGTCACAAGGGCTCCACCTGCATGAATGGATCAATACCCCTAAGAAAGGAGCTTGCAGGAGTGGGTTCTCTTTCTACTGCTCTTCGACCATGTGAGGACACACTGTTCCTCCCTTCTGGAGCACATAGAATTCAAGGTGCTATCTTAGAAGCAAAGAGACCAGGCCTTGACCTGCTGGGGCCTTGATCCAGAATTGTGAGAAATAGATTTCTGTTCTTTTTAAGTTACTCAGCCCCAGGAATTCTAATATAGCAGCACAAAAAGAACTAAGACATTCTTAAAAATACTTAATTGAATCACTGATATAGATCACATGACATTATCCAGGTGAAACAGACATTTGTCTTTATGTTATGGCAGAAGCTTTCAGTTGTTCCTCTCTTCTTTTATGGTAATAGAATTTCTGATTTATAGCTGAGCATACGACTCCCGGGAAAAATGACTCTACCTCCCAGCTTCCCTTGCCTGACTGGCCATGTAAGTGATGACCAACAGGATATAACAGAGGTGTCCTGTGGAAACTTCTACTTGTCCTTTTCTTCATGCATTTTTTTTTCTCTCCTGTTTGTAATATACATAGTGCATCTTGAACCACAAGTTCAAGGTTATACAACGTAGAGCAACAATATAGAGAGAGTCTGGGTTCCTGTCATCATGAAGTGCCACAGCAGCCTTGAACCACCTATCTAAACTTTTACATGAGAGAAAAACTGAACTCTCACATTACATAAGTCACTGTTACTTTGAATTTTTAAGATATTCACTGTCAAATTCAATGGTCATTATTATTACAATTAAATTAACTTTGTTTTGATAGAAAAATCAATGGAGCACACAAAACAGTAGCAATATTCTATGATCTAAGAAACCAACAAGAATTTTCTTTTACATACATGAGGATGTTGACATAGGAAGATAAATAAGTCTTTTGGAAGACAAAAGTAAAATATTACTTATAATACATCAGGGAATAAGACCTTATTTATAAGTTCATGAGTTTTTACAATTACAGAAGTTGACCACAAAACCCAAACTTTTAAAAAAGCATTGATCATTTTGATGAAAATCTTTACCAAATGTGTTCTATAGTCCATCCTTATTTCAGCAGATTACATGCGACATGCATATGATGACTTAGCTTTCTAAAAAGAGCAATGGTATAACGAATATATGCCACATGCCAGAAGCCATAGTTAATACCATATGTACCTCATCCCTAGTGACCTATAAACAAAACAAGGTGGGCAGTACCACAGCCTTTTTTACAGATGGAGAGACTAAGGCTTGGAGATGCTAAGAGATATGTCCAAGGCTACAAGTTTACAAAGTAACAAAGTCCATTTATCATAAAAGTATTTGTTGTTTTGTTCACTTTTCAGACACAGTTTTAAAAAATACATGTCAAATAAGCATTTTTTATTTACTGTTTTACCATGAACTACAGTGAAATCCTTGCTAACTGTATCTCTTTCCTTCAGAGGCAGATGTCAGACAGATGTCACCATCATGTCAGGATGGTGGACACTTTCCTATCTGGTGGGTAGGAAATCAGTAACTACATTTACTAATTATGAAAACACCACCAAGTTAAGATTTTGTTACAAGACATGTGTACGGACATACATTTTTGGAATATATGTCAATATCTTTACACTCCTTTGGCCTCTTTGCTTATAACCTGCTTTTCATTTAGTTATTTCCTGAGTTTTGTAGGTGTTTTTCTTTTAAAGTCTTTATTATCGACAGGTTTTTCCAGGTACATTACTTCATTTATCTCAGAAATCATACGAGACATTATACTTGGCATTTCTTTTCTATTGCTGTGTAACAAATAACCACAATTTTGTTGCTTAAAACAACATGCTTTTATGATCTCACAGTTTCTGTGGGGCACGGCCTGGTGTGACTTCTGCTCAGAGTCCCATGAGGCCCAGTCAAGATGTCGGCTGGGCTGCTCTCTTCCCTGGAGACTCCATTACAGCGAAACTAGCTTCTAAGCTCTCTCAGGCTGTTGGCAGAATTAACTTCCTTGCAGCTGTCATTACAAGGGCCTCGGCTTTCTGCTGCCTGTTGGCTGGAGGCCTCCTGCCGTTCCTTGCCATGTGGGCTTCCTCACCTTGGCAGTTCACTTCATCAAGTCAACAAGGAGAGGGTCTGCTCCAGTCTCCACTGAATCCATCATAAGTAATATCGTCAGGGGAAGTCGTAGATAACATAATTGGCACGGTCAGGGAAATGAAATCACTTTTGCTGTATTTTCTTGGTTAGAGAAAGCAATTTCACATGAGCATGTACAGGAGGTGGTGGGAGGTCACTGGGCCGGGGGGGTGGGAGTCACCTTCATGTCTGTCCATGCCCCGTTTAGCAAATTAGGAGAAAGAGCTTTCATAAAATTAAAGTTTCAGAAATGGTAACTCAATATATAACATTAGTTGTCAAGTGCTCAGGCTATTTTTCAAAAATATAAACACATGTTTCAGTTTAGGTATGTGAATATTTGAACACTTCCTTGGAGTCCTCCTTTTAAAATTTCAAATAAGTCATTTTATAGCTTGGGAGATGATATGGTTTGGCTGTGTCCCCACCCAAATCTCAACTTGAATTGTATCTCCCAGAATTCCCTCGTGTTGTGGGAGGCACCTAGAAGGAGGTAATAGAATCATGGGGGCTGGTCTCTCTCGTGCTATTCTCATGATAGTGAATAAGTCTCATGAAATGTGATGGGTGTATCAGGGGTTTCCACTTTTGCTTCTTCCTCATTTTCTCTTGCCACCACCATGTAAGAAGTGCCTTTCACCTCACGCCATGATTCTGAGGCCTCCCCAGTCATGTGGAACTGTTAAGTCCAATTAAACCTCTTTTTGTTCCCAGACTCAGGTATGTCCTTATCAGCAGTGTGAAAATTGACTAATACAGGAGATATTAAGAAATAAATACCAGATGTAACCAGAAACTGAGTTTCTGTTTATTCTGGCATGTTAAACTTTACAAGATTAGAATATGTTACACAAACAGAAACATGTTTTGCTTTAATGAGTGTATATATTCCTTTCTAACTTGAATTTATTCCCTATGATTTCTTAGAGCAAGAACATATTATAGAAGCAGTTAACTAAAAGGCTCACTACGGTTAATTCTGCAGAAAGCAATAGAAGTTTATAGAAGTTAATTCTGCAGAAAGAAATAGAAAGGATTAATTGTTCCTAAGTAAGCCAAGTTATCTCTACAAATTGTTTAAAACAAATATTAGAAGGAAAACAATAATTAAGAGAAGATCTTAAGAAGACACCTAATCTAGTTCTTATTAATATTTTTCATTTCTGATTTTGATATTATATGAATAATAAAAAATCCCTCATTTGAAAAAACTTTATATGGTATACAGGACGCAAGAGAGGCAAAAATGATTTTTTAAAATTCCAGCCAGTCTCCAAGAGACTATGATCATAATAAAAGCAATGGCAATGGCATCACCTTGCATTAGTATAAAACAGGTTTGTCTACAAATCGCTTTCACATGTCCCAAGCCAACCTTGATTTCCAGTGAAAATCTGTTAATGCTGTGTTCTATAGAGCTCTGAGCCACACACGGATTACTTGGTCGTGTGTTGATAATTTGTTCATGTGTAACTGCAGAACTGTTGCCCAACAAAACCCTGGCCCCAAGCCCAAGTATTCACTGGGTTCTCACATGTAACTACTTGGGTATATCTTGATGATTACATCATGCATTTTCATAAGAGTATCCATTTTATCTAATGATTTGTTAATCATCAAAACAAGGATCTTCCCTCATTTTGTAATAGAACAACTGAAGTCCATGCTTTTCTTGGAAAATATACTCATATTTTAGTAAAAGTTTGATCACAAGGCTGGGCAGAGTTAGCTGGGTAAGTTTGACTCTGCTCTATGTGGGGTCAGCTTGGATGGTTCAGTGGGACTGAATGGTTTCTTTTCAATGTGGCTCTTTTGCATGGCCGAGTGGATGCTGAATATAAGCTGAGGTCAGTGGGCTGCTGTTCTTAGTTCTTCTTAACAAGGGGGTGCCTTAGAGCAGTGGTCCACAACCTTTTTAGTTGTCTGTCATTGTCAACATGCACAGGTTTGACGGAAGACAGTTTTTCCAGGGACCCAGTGGGATGGTTTCAGGATAAAACGGTTCCACCTCACATCATCAAGCATTAGATTCTCATAAGGAGTGTGCAACCTAGATCCCCCGCATGCACAGTTCACAATAGGGTTCTTGCTCCTAGGAGAATCTCATGCTGCCACTGATTTGACAGGAGGTGGAGCTCGGGCTGTAATGCTCGCTCGCCTGCTGCTTATCTCCTGTTGAGTGGCCTGGTTCCTAACAGGCCACCCCTGCTGGCCCAGGGCTTGGGCACCGCTGCCCTAGGGCACAGTAAGTGCTTTCTAAAGGTGACTACCCTAAGAGAGAGGAAGTAGAAACTTTCAGTTTCTTAAGGCCTGAGCCTGGAAATGGGCAGAGTGTCATTTCCAACATGTTCTATTAGTGAAGCAGTCACAGAGCTCAGATGTGCTAAAAGAGGTTGGTATTTAAAGAAAATAATTCTAACAGCACATCGTGTCACGTTTTCATCTGGCATTTCACTGGACGGTATTCAACATTTGCAGTTTAATATTTTGTGCCCTTGAGCACTGCCACCCTTAGGAAGGTGTTTGGTGCTGTCCACGCCCTCATCTGTGAAATGGGGGCAGAGACAGCACCAAACACCTTCCTAGTAGATCAGCTCTTCTTAGCCTCATCTCTTGTCACTCTATTCCCAGCATTTTCCCCACTTTCTGACAATGTGGCCCATTTTGATTTTCCTTTATTGTTATTCAAAATACCTTAGTAATATATGCTTTATTAAAGGCCTTTAGATAATTTAAATATCACGAAACAGTAATGTATCTCATGGAATATAGTTTACAGACACCTAAACAATACAACAGCACTAATTCTTCTGGTTCTCCAAAAGTCCAATAGGATCCCTCTTAAATTTCCATCAGGTCATGGGCATGGGCAGACAGTATCTGTGAACTTATCAGTGGATTCCAATTATTTTACTGAATTTAATTTTTTTTTTTTTTTTTTTTTTTGAGATGGAGTCTCGAGCTGTTGCCCAGGCTGGAGTGCAGTAGCGCGATCCTGGCAAACTGCAACCTCTGCCTGCCGGGTTCAAGTGATTCTTGTGCCACAGCCTCCGAGTAGCTGGGATTACAGGCACATGGCACCACACCCACTAATTTTTGTATTTTTTCAGTAGAGATGGGGTTTTACCATGTTGGCCAGCCTGGTCTCGAACTCCTGACTTCAAGTGATCCACCTATGTCGGCCTCCCAAAGTACTAGGATTACAGGCTTGAGCCACCGCACCCAACCTATTTTACTTAATTACTCTAGTTTCTCAAAGACACTCTTCATTTCTCCTAGTGTTTGGAATCACTACCAAACACTATCATAAAGTTCTGAAAAAGCATTCATTGTTGCTAATTTTAAGTCATTGATTTATTAATTCCTTCGACAAATAATGAGCATCTAAAAAGTGACACACATTTTGCCAGATTGTGGAGATGGAATACTGAAAGAGACTTTCGCACGTCAGGAGGATAAAAGTGATTACACAGGCTGGGCGCGGTGGCTCACGCCTGTAATCCCAGTTGCTTGGGAGGCTGAGGTAGGGGAATCACCTGAACCAGGGAGGCAGAGGTTGCAGTGACCCAAGATCACGCCACTGCACTCCAGCCCGGGTGACAGAGCGAGACTCCGTCCAAAAAAAAATATTAAACAGGCAATTAATACTGAGACTCTTTGAGGGTATATTGGAGGGATGAGAGACCTCGACTTCTGAGAGAGCTGGGTTTTAAGCTGAGAGCAGAGGAATGAGTAGCAGCAGTAGGTTTCGCGGGAAGAAGTATTCTGAGCATGGAGAACAGAAGAAAATTCCACAAGCCCTGAGACTGATTCTTGGAATATCGATCCCAAACAAGATGATTTCTCAGATACTGACAAGTAATCCATAAATAGTCCATTTTTATTCGTGCAATTTTCTAAATATCTCCATCCATACCACTAGTCTTGATAACACAATTCAATTATAATATACATGTAACTGTAATGTACACAAGTTCCTGATTTCAAAGCAATGAGGATGTCAAGATGATAAACAGTGGTTTTGTGCTTTGGTATCAGAATGATTGGGTTTCGAATCTAATGGCCACTACCAGCCAAGTCAGGATGGGGGTGTTTCTGAACATCAATTTTATGATATGTAATGTGGAAATAACAATTGCACGTAACAAACAGGACTGATAGTTAAATGAGATAAAGTAGTTAGCAAAATACCACACGCATAGTGAATATTCGATAAACGTTAGTGGGTACTGCTGAATAACCACAGTAGAACAATATCATCATGGAAAGAACTCAGTAGAGAAAGACTCAGAAGATCTAAGTTCAGGATGCAATTTCACTTGAGTATCACCTCATCGATTTAACATCCTCATGCCTCACTATCTCATCTGTAAAATGTGGGTACAGGCCAAAAGAGCTCAGGGTCAAATAAGGTAACAAATGAGCTAATTAATGTGAAAACCATTGAAGCTACAGCAAACAGGTCACACAGATAGTAGTAAATGAATGAATGGAGCAAGGGGTAGTCTTGAAACAGTCTGATAGGAGAGAGAAGTGTACTCACGCTTACTCACTTTATAACAACCCCAAACCTGGGACCACTTTCAAGTAAAAGTGAACTTAAAACACAATGCTGCAGCTGCTGTTGGCCTCAGCGTTAACCAGAGCAAGTGTCTATTCCTGTATTTATTACTCAGTACTGCCAAGTTAACTCAATGGCTGCCTAAACAGAATATCTCAGCTGGTCTTGAAAATTTTCCCAAGTACTACCTCTATAGCTTTGGGTTTTTTAGTTGTTGTTTTTTGTGTGTCTGTTTTCTGAGACAGGGTCTCGCTCTGTCACCCAGGCTAGAGTGCAGTGGCGCGATATGGCTCACTGCAGCCAAAACCTCCTGGGCTCAAGCGATCCTCCCACCTCAGCCCCCTAAGTAGCTGGGACTCCAGACGTGCATCACCACACCTGGTTAATTTTTATACTTTTTGTAGAGACAAGGTTTCGCCATGTTGGCCAGACTGGTGTGGAACTCCTGGGCTCAAGCAACCTGCCTGCCTTGGCCTCCCAAAGTGCTGGGATTACAGGCTTGATGCCCTGCCCTCAGCCCTCTACAGATTTTAAAACATAATTTGGCAGATAATTCACTTCCAATACAAAAACGTGTTTGGTATCATAAAAAGCAAGCATTTCATAATCTAATACTCAATACCATAATTTACCCACTCTGAGAAAATTATCACAAGAAAAAAGTCACATGGAGAAATGCAAATCAAATTCACAATGAGATACCATCTCACACCAGTTAGAATGGCAATCATTCAAAAGTCAGGAAACAACAGGTGCTGGAGAGGATGTGGAGAAATAGGAACACTTTTACACTGTTGGTGGGACTGTAAACTAGTTCAACCATTGTGGAAGTCAGTGTGGCGATTCCTCAGGGATCTAGAACTGGAAATACCATTTGACCCAGCCATCCCATTACTGGGTATATACCCAAAGGACTATAAATCATGCTGCTATAAAGACACATGCACATGTATGTTTATTGCGGCATTATTCACAATAGCAAAGACTTGGAACCAACCCAAATGTCCAACAATGATAGACTGGATGAAGAAAATGTGGCACATATACACCATGGAATACTATGCAGCCATAAAAATGATGAGTTCATGTCCTTTGTAGGGACATGGATGAAATTGGAAATCATCATTCTCAGTAAACTATCGCAAGAACAAAAAACCAAACACCGCATATTCTCACTCATAGGTGGGAATTGAACAAGGAGATCACATGGACACAGGAAGGGGAATATCACACTCTGGGGACTGTTGTGGGGTGGGGGGAGGGGGAGGGATAGCATTGGGAGATATACCTAATGCTAGATGACGAGTTAGTGGGTGCAGCACACCAGCATGGCACATGTATACGTATGTAACTAACCTGCACAATGTGCACATGTACCCTAAAACTTAAAGTATAAAAAAAAAAAAGTCACATTTCTTAAGAATAATTCTCATTAGTGTAAGGGAAGTGACTCGTCCTCCACAAAAATGCAGCTCCGCTGGGTTTTGACACAGTCAATCACCATCATTACTTACCGAGTCCCTCCATGCAGGGTGTACCTATGTTAAACCAATGAAATGCCAACAACGCGTTTCCCCCTTCACAACTTCCAGTCACCAAACTATTCCTGAATCACAAGATGCCTTCAGTTATATTACTATGTGTTGACAGCTTTGCTGTAGGTACATCACAGGGATAGCAGAATTGAAACAGCAGTGATTTTTGTTGTTGTTGTTCCGTTTCATAGAATTTAAACAATGGAGACAATAAAGCCTTACAGATCTGGTGATTCACATGAACGCACTCTTAACAGATTTAATTTAGGAGAACCATATGATTATCTTCGTCTGTTCAAGCTTCCTTTACTAAAAATAGTCTGGCTGTTGCATGGAGGAAAGTTTGCTGTAGCTCAGATTAGAGGCAGTTTCAGGCAGCAAAATATGTTTCTAGCTGTTGAGATGGTAGCACTCATTTCAATTCATGGCATGTAAATCTATTTGAATAATATTTATCATCATATAAAGATTCATAGTTACCTCAGCTGGCTTTATGATCTTGATAATTATGACTGGAACTCAACTATACTTATTAAATAAGAAGTTTATTAGATTTCTAGTGAATGCTCAGATACCATCATCATCATAGAAATATTATTATTTAGTTCTCAAAATTCAGCTTTATGAATAACACATCACATTTTGGTGTGTAGTATAGTACTCTAAATCCCCACATAAAACTTAACTTGATCGCCTGCATTTATTTTTAAGAAAGGGAAAGGTACAAATAACATCGGATTATGGTTAAAATTATAAAAAGTTCACATTGTATTTAATTTTCTATTGCTTCTATATAATGTACTGCCCGTGAATATGTATCATCAATCTGGGCTGACTATCTTGACCACTCCAACAACGTTTTGGAGTGGTGGAGGTGAGAAAGGCATGTATCACTGAAGTAAGAAGCTGGCTAGATAAGGACTTAGCAAGGACTATAAGGAAAAGTGCTTTTCAAGGGTCCTAAAGGGCAACAGAACTTAGGCCCCCCAATGAAACATTAAACACGTATGTAACGAGCAGGCTTCCAATCATCTGAGAGCTAATGATGCTGCCATGTATTTATAAGGTACATTTATCCCCATCTTTTCACTGAACTGTACACATTGTGGGCAGGGGTTCTTATTCTTGCCCCTTACTGTCCTGGGGTTTGTAGACATGAAAAAAGAAAGGCTTGCTTTTTTTTTTTTTTTTAAGACAGAGTCTCACTCTGTCACCCAGGCTGGAGAACAGTGGCATGACCTCGGCTTACTGCAACCTTCACCTCCTGGCTTCAAGTGATTCTCCTGCCTCAACCTCCCTAGTAGCTGGGATTATAGGCATGTGCCCCCACACCCAGCTAATTTTTGTATTTTTAGTAGAGATGGGGTTTCACCATGTTGGCCAGACTGGTCTCGAACTCCTGACCTCAAGTGATCCGCCAGCATTGGCCTCCCAAAGTGCTGGGATTACAGGTTGCGGGCCACCTGGCCCAGCCAAGGAAGGCCTTCTTAATCCAAAAAAAACCAAATAAGATTTGGCCAAAAGAAGAGTCACTTTGTCCTTGGACAAGTATGTTGGCAAAGACATACATATTTTTTAATTTGTTTTAACATGGTCTGGTTTAATACACATTGTATAGATGTTCTAGTCTATAAATTTCCCTCTGAGCCTTTTCACTTCAAGATATTCCGATGCCTCTTTCTTGTTTCCTCTCTTCTATCTTTCCCCCGATTGTGTTATAATCAAAGTCCAATCACCTCTAAAAATCATTCAGGCCTGTTTCTTTATGATCTAATCAGAGAGAAGAGGAAGTCTTAATTTTAGATGAAAACTAACTAAATTTGTAGTCATCTGGGCATTCTTAGCACTGATTTAAACCAGCTACAGTTTATTCTGAAACGTTTTAAGTTTCTCACAGGTTTCCGCAAGAATTTTCCCAAATTATTATTTTATCATTTATCTTCCTTTTAGATCGATGTTTTTGACTTAATAAACCAACTTTTCTTAAAATTTGCTCTTGCAATGTACATGGATTTCATCAAATGAAGTGGAAAAGATTGTTGCTGAAGAACAAATAAGCTCTTGGTTATAAATCATTGACTTTCTTAACTTTTTGACATAATAATATTTTCAGGGGAACAATTTTCTTCCCCCACATGCCTGTCATTGCTCAGAGAACTGCAACTCCCATCTTCTTCACTCACTCATCCACAACGCCGTCCACACACTCTCTGCAGGATGAGTGTGTCACTTCAGTCAGAGGGAAGAGAGTGGGCAGGCTGCTGGGACTGCAAACCCGTGCTCAGATTCCCCAGACTACCTTCACCAGGAACGTGGCAGACATGGAGGCTGGTGACCCAACATCCATTTCCCTCTTGGTTCAAAAGATGGAAGGATACAGTTCATTGAAAATTGTTCAAATGCACAAATAATTACCACTGTATTACTGTTACCTACAGCATTCAATATAGTAACATGTTGTCCATGTTTACAGCCTCAGAGCAATAGGCTGACCTATTCTCCTGCTCTGAAAGCCTAGGTGTCCGGTAGGCTACAGCATCTAGCTGTGTCTAAACACATGCTATGATGTTCGCACAATGACAAAATCCCCTAACAACACATTGTTAGAACCTATCCCACCACAGTTCAGCAATGCGTGACTGCACTTCTACTGCCCCATGCACGTTTGCCACTTTATGGCTGTTTATTTTGTTGATGGAGAAAAATTAGTGCAAGTCAAATAGAGGGACCTGGAGGAGGTGTCTTATAAATTGGTTGTGATTATTAGCTGAGTATTCTTTCCAAATAGCCCAGCCCACCACTCCCACTACTAATTTTATCTATTCCATGAATGATTAATTTTTAACAAAAATGAAAAATCCAGGATGGTTTAGGTAAGGAAAAAATTAAGAGTTTTCTTTAAAATGTTTATTTTTTATTCATGGCTGGGGGCTGTGGCTCAGGCCTGTAATCTCAGAACTTTGAGAGGCCGAGGCGGGTGGATCACCTGAGATCAGAAGTTCAAGACCAGCCTGGCCAATGTGGTGAAACCCTGTCTCTACTAAAAATACAAAAATTAGTCAGTCATGGTGACATTTGCCTGTAATCCCAGCTAACTCAGGAGGGTGAGGCAGGATAATCACTTGAACTCAGGAGGCGGAGGTTGCAGTGAGCCAAGATCACACCACTGCACACCAGCCTGGGCAACAGAGAGAGACTCTCTCTCTAAAAAAAAAAAAAAAAAAAAATTATTTTTTATTCACAATACTAGCATACGCCTACATTTCAACTGATTATAGCGTATGGGATAAGTTGAAATTTGATATTCCATAAACCTTTGGGTCTTTTATGTTAACAGCTCAAACTGGCTTCATTAAAAAAATGTATGGTATCAGCCAACAGATCATGGGTTCTCAGCATCTGAAGAAATTCAACGTTCTCTCATTTTTCACGGTTTCAACTTCTCATGACTTTAGTGCAAGGATACACTTGTTCAGTTGTATCCCACGGCTTCTAACATCTGACTATGCTTCTTGAGATCAGTCTGAAAGCTGAGGCATGTTCATACTTGATCTTGAAACATGCCATATTAATACATTTATTCATAGAAGTATTAGTAATTGTGATATTATTCAGGAATCAAAAAACAAAGGGAAACACAGAGCTTGCTTGTTATCCCAAATTATGCTCTGGTTTAAGGAAATCTTTCCCCAAAATCATGTTACTTAATTTTGGCTAATTTAGATGACATCTGCCGTTCGTTTACCTAAGGCCAAGAAAACAGTTATATTTTAATTAGAACTTAGTGCCAAACATTTTTAAGTTTGATAATAAAGCCACTTTTCTGGGCAATTTTGCAGGGCCTCATTTTGATTCCCTGTTACCTCAAAATGACTAAGCAAAGGAGAGCTGTATTGGGTATTTATCAAGAAAACTATTAATAATGTATTGGAAATAAATATGTGTGCCACAAACCATAAACTTGTAAAGGCTTTCTGTTTTCCTGGTGTGAATAAGATAGGGACATCACAACTTGGAGCCATTAAATGAAAAGAATAGGGTTACTAAGCAAGATTATTAATACTTAATAATTAATACTTAATAATTAATAAATTAATACTTTGAAAAAGATTAGGTAAGATTTAATTTAATAGATCAGACCCTCCTTTACAGTCTGTCTTCACACAAAATCACAAAGTCTTATGTGACTCAAATTTCTTTTGAAGTCATCAGAGGTTGCCATTCTGGAACTCATAAGCGGTGACAGCTAATAGCCTCACAGTCATGAAGGAGGTAGAAAAGTTAACATGAAATTCCCAAAGCTCAGCACTCGAGCCTTTTCAGAAGCTGGAAATCGCTGTTCACAGCTCCACAGCCCCTGACAGCATCATTCTATGAGAACAAGGTCAAGCGGAAGGTGTAGCGGAACACGAATTTGTAGTCTGAGATCTCAAGGAAATGAAGCAATCTATTTGGAAAAGCAAGGACGATAGTTGGGAACCATTAGCAACACTACAGACAGAAGAGGCAGATACTCCGTTGCCCAACTCAAAAGGGAATTCATATTCTCCAAATCCTGACCTCTAGCTAGCTGTTGTTCTTGTAATTTGTAAATCGGTGTCCTCTTTTCTTATACCCAAAGCCAGCATCTTATTTTGATACCTCATACTCCCTTTTGGATGATTGCAGTAACTTGTCAACTAATTTTGTGCTGTCCCTCTCAGTTCTCTCAAATGTATTCACATACCTGCCGGAGGAATATTTCCAAAGAAAAACAAAACCCTGCCCATCCCCTGTTTAAACCCCTCTCATGGTTCCCCCTTATTTCAGGACAGTTTATGCTCCCTGGTCCCTAACACAGCTCAGGAAGTCTTTTCTCATCTGCCCACTTCCCTCCTTCCCCACCTCTCTCCACCCACCTTATTGTCACCCTCTACATAGAAATCCACAGGCACACCTATAAGGAAACATAGAGCTATGCGTGATTTTGAATCTTCCTGGAAACTTTCTCTGCTTAGAAAATTTTTTTACTTTCTAGGGTCTTTCAATCAGAAGGTCTCAGGAATGTTTAATGAGAGTAATGCATTTACAGTTAGTATAATGTTGCATTTAAGTTATGTTTATTGGAAAAATGAATTCTCAACTTTCTCAAATATTCCTCACCTGCTCTGTGCTATTGCCTACTACAAGCACATGTATCTTAAGGTCCATGTTGACACATTTTGCTTTCCTGCTGGAAATTTTCTGGTGACTGCATTTCCCTAGGATTCTTCCCCAGCAACTGAGACTGATGGAAACAAGTTTCTCAGTTTCAAATGAAGATTCAGAATAATGACTATCATCCTGTGTGTTTATTAGAACCCGGTGAATCGAGATGATTTCTAAAGAGAGAGTGCAATAGAAAAATACAGAATTCAGAAGAAAAGTACCTAAGTTCAAGATTCATTATTTATATATGAAATTGTACCCTTGGGCAAGTAATTTCAATTCTACAATGCTCAGGTTTGTCTAGGTGTAAAATAAGAAATAGTATCAGCTCTCGATATCCTGTAAGATTTTGGTGAGGATAAAACAAACAAAACACATGAAAAGTTCTTTTCCACCCTAAAACACTGTAATGTTAGTTACAGGCGTAAGTTGGAGATACTGTGGGTTCAGTTACAGATCACTGCAATAAAGCAGATATTACAATAAAGCAAGTCACACAAAGCTGAGGTTTCTCAGCGCACACAAAAAGTATGCTTGCACTATACTGTAGTTTGTTAAGTATGCAATAGCCTTATGTCTAAAACGAGAATGGACATGTCTTAATTAAAAAATACTTCATTGCTAAAAAATGTTAACTCTCATCTGAACCTTCAAGTCATAACCTTTTTTGCTAGTGGCAGGTCTTGCGTCAATGCTGATGGCTGCGGACTGTTCAGGGTGATGGCTGCTGAAAGCTGGGGTGGATGTGGCAATGTCTTAAAATAAGACAACAATGAAGTTTGCCGCACTGATGGACTCTTCATTTCATAAAAGATTTCTCTGTAGCATGTCATTCTGTCTGACAGCAGCAGAACTTTCAAAACTGGAGTCAGTCCTCTCAAACCCTGTGGCTGCTTGATCATCTAAGTTGATTTCATGTCTGAAATCCTGTGTTATCATTTCAACAATGTTCACAGCACTTTCATCAGGAGTAGGTTTCATCTTAAGAAACCACTTTGTTCTTCCATAAGAAGCAACTCCTCATCCGTTCATATTTTATTATGAGATTGCAGAAATTGAGTCACGTCTTCAGCCTCCACTTCTAATTCTACTGTTCTTGATATTTTCACCTCATCTTCAGTTACCTGCTCCACTGAAGTCCTGAATCCCTTAAAGTCATCCATGAGGGTTAGAATCGACTTCTTCCAACTCCTATTAATGTTCATATTTTGACCTCCACTCATGAATCATGAAGTTCTTAATGGCATCTAGAATGGTGAATCCTTTCCAGAAAGTTTTCAGTTTACTTTCCCCAGATCCATCGGAGAAATTTAATGATCTTTAGTGATCTATGAGAGCTGTAGCATCATGAAATTTTTTTAAAATAATAAGTCTTGAAAGTCAAAATTACTCATTGATCCATGGACTGCAGAATTTAGGTGTTGTTTTAGCCGGCATGAAGACTACATTCACTTCCCTATACATTTCCATCAGAGTTCCTGGGTGACCAGGTGCACTGGCAATGAGAAGTAATATTGTGAAAGGAACGTTTTTTCCCGAGCAGTGGGTCTCAACAGTGACCTTAAAATATCCAGTAAACTGTGCTGTAAACAGGTGTGCTGTCATCTAGGCTTTGTTGTTCCATTTATAGAGCACAGGCACAGTAAACTTAGCATAATCTTAAGGGACCTAGGATTTTCAAAATGGTAAATAAGTATTGTCTTCAACTTAAAGTCACCCACTGCATTACCCCTAACAAGAGAGTCAGCCTGTTCTTTGAAGCATTGAAGCCAGGTATTGACTTCTCTCTAGCTAAGAAAGTCCTAGATAGCATCTTGTTCCAATAGACGGCTGTGTCATCTACACTGAAAATCTGTAGTTTACTGTGGCCACCTTCATCATTGATCGTAGCTAGGTCTTCTACATAACTTGAGGCAGCTTCTCCATCAGCACTCACCCTGAACTTGAACTGTGATGGAGATGGCTTCTTTCCTTAAACCTCATGAATCTACCTCTGCCAGCTGAACAACTTTTCTTGTGCAGCTTCCTCACCTCTCTCAGCCTTCATAGAATTGAAGAGGGTAAAGGTCTTTGATTTGGTTTGGCTGTGTCCCCACCCAAATCTCATCTGGAATTGTAACTCCTACAATTTCCAAGTGTTGTGGGAGGAACCTGGTTGGGGGTTGTTGAATCATGGGGGTAGGTCTTTCCCATGATATTCTCTTGAAAGTGAATGAGCCTCAAAGATCGGATGGTTTTATAAGGGGAACTTTCCCTGCACAAGCTCTCTTCTCTTGTCGGGCACCATGTGAGATGTGCCTTCACCTTCTGCCATGATTATGAGGCCTCCCCAGCCACGTGGAACTGTAAGTGCATTAAACCTCTTTCTTTTTTAAATTGCCTAGTCTCAGGTATATCTTTATCAGCAACGTGAGAACAGACTAATACAGCCTTGCTCTGGATTAGGTTTTTGGCTTAAGGAAATGTAGCTGGTTTCAACATCTGTCTGGACTACTAAAATTTCCTTCATATCAGCAATAAAGCTGTTTTTCTTTCTAATCATTTTTGTCTACATTGGAGTAGCACTTTTAATTTCCTTCAAGGAATTTTCCTTTGCATTCTCCACTTAGCTAAATGTTTTCCACAAGAGGCCTAGCATTTGGTCTATATTGGCTTTCAACATGCCTTCCTCACTGAGCTCAATCATCTCTAACTTTGATTTAAGTGAGAGACGTGCCATTCCTCCTTTCACTTGAACACTTAGAGCCCATCATAGGACTAAGTGGCCCAATTTTCATGTTATGTTGTCTGAGGAAATAGGGAGGCCCAAGGAGAGGGAGAGAGATGTGGGGATGTTTGGTCACTGGAGCAGTCAGAACACACACAATATTTATCAATTTCATTTACCATCTCATATGGGTGTGCTTCATGGTATTCTAAAACTATTATAATTGTAACACTAAAGATCACTGATCATACCCTAAAATTATTAGAATAAATTTCATTCTTTTAAAAAAATTATTCTGTTTTGTATCGCTCAGGCTGGATGCAGTGGCGCGATCTCGGCTCACTGCAACCTCTGCCTCCCAGGTTCAAGGGATTCTCCTGCCTCAGCCTCCCGAGTAGGTTGGATTACAGGTGCCTGCCAACACGCCCACCCAATTTTAGGACTTTTAGTAGAGACGGGGTTTTTCCATATTGGCCAGGCTGGTCTCGAACTCCTGACCTCAGGTGATCCACCCGCCATATACTTTTGAAAGACAAAGTCTGAACTATTAACTGAAAACAAAGATCCCCAATCACTGTAACAGATTAATAATAATGCAAAGGTTTAAAACATTGTGAGAATTTCCAAAATGTGATACTGAGACATGAAGTGGGCACATACTGTTGGAAAAATGGTGCTGCTGATAGACTTGCCGCTCAATACCGGGATTCCACAAACCTTCAATTTGTAAAAAACACAATACCAGAGAAGGGCAATGAAGTGACATGCAATAAAGTGAGGTGCGCCTGTACTGTTTTCATTTTCATCAAGCCAAACCATAAGAATCTTGCACAACATCTGTATTATTAGAGTAGCATGAATAATGCTTTTTATTATAATTTTGTTTTTACTTCCAAAAAGAGAAATAATTTTTTTTCTGATTATGAACTAAACAGATCCTCCTGTCTAGTAATAGAACATCAAATCATCACCATAGAGATTCCACTTATCTTTTTAGGAATTAAAAATAGTCACAATCCACTTATCATTACACGGTTAATAACTTGATGCCAGAAAGATTTTGACAAAACACAGTACCCTTCATTCTCTTTTACCTTAGAAATGATTTACATTTCAGGTTAAAGAAATTCTGACACTCAACTAAAAATACCTGCAGACAGATATCTGTAACCCATATATGAATTGACAGCATTTTATAAATAGAAAAGTTGGTATTTCTTCATTTTTCAAAGATTTAATGTTAAGAAGGAATGGTTACTAGAATTAATATTTTTCCAGGGACACTAATAATTTGATTATAATTGAAAATTAAAAAATAATTTAAAAAAGAATTGAAATACACATAGCATTCTCATAAAAATAGAACTTATAATTATAATGTTGATTTACTTTTTGACAGAGGTAAAAACTATTAAATGCATTAGATACATATTATTGAAAATATTTGAAGGGGTAGGTCATAGTTTCTCTTTCCAAACTTAAAATATAATATTAGGTTGGTGCAAAAGATTTTTACCATTAAAAGCAATAGCAAAACCTGCGATTACTTTTGCACCAAACCAATGTGTACTGTAAAGCCAAATCCTGTAATCTCTTTAAATTTGACTTAACATTTGCGACCTACATCCACTCATGCATTGAAAAGGCAGCTCTGTGGAGTCAACATCTGTACATGAAGCCCGTGAAGAGGCTGCCTCCATGGGACCAGAACAAGTTAAAGAATTCAGGTTGCTGGTTTCTTTCAATAAAGTTGTGGGAAGTAAGTTTCCCTATATGTAGAACATTCTGATGAATTGTAGTTTTGGTATCATTTAGTATTATTTGGATATTAAGAACAGGACTTACAGGAGTCTTCAAAAATAATCATAATGAATACATTTATGAATGTAATGAAATAATTGTGTTATACTGTTGCTATAGCTATGCAGATTATCTGAGAGATACCTGAGTTATTTATGTTTTTACAAACATAAGTTACACTACTGCTATAGTCAATGAAAGTATACATTAGTAAATTTTCCTATACTCTGTGTTACTAAGAGTGTACTGTAGTTACAGGAACTGTGGCATCTCTAAAGCGTGTATTTAAAAAATACTCAAGCAAACTTCAGTTATAAGGCAATTATGATCCAAGCAAAGTTCAATTATAAAATAGGTAATGATAATATAGAAGGCACAATTAGGACAAAATATTCTTGTCTCTGTACTGTCAGATAGCCTGGAATTACAATCAGTAACCTGAACTTCATTTAGTGTGAAGGCAGAGTCTCTAAAATCCAATTCAAACAAAAAAGGTTAAAGTGACATGTTATTCCATTATCACTCATTGCTATATTGATACAGACTAGTTGATCAGTGTCCTACCACAAACACACACACAAAGAGAGAGACTCACTCCTCATGCAGTGAGACAGTGGAAACAGGGAAACAGATGTCTTCAGAGGAAAAACCCAAATGGGACATACGAGATAGGCTTTTTAAAAAACCCTATGTAAGCCTGCACGAAGAAATGGATGTAATTCTAGACAAATCCCACCATGTTGTATAAATGGAGGTGAAAGATAAGGAATTACCCCTACCCCGAAAAACAACTGAGTTGAAATTAAAAGTATGATTATATTATGGATTGTCTAACTTCACAAGTATTATCAACTTACTAATTTATATTAATGAATAGCTTTCAATCTAGATATGATTTCAAATAAGCAATACATATTTGACTATTCAGTTATTGAAATGATTTTCATGCATCTACTGTGTGTTAAACTTTGTATTAAATGTTAGAAATCAAACACGAGTGAGATTCAGGACTATATTCTATTATTCTATAATTTAGTGGAGGACATAAAGAGCAGATATTTGACAAAGAAATGCATAACATACTAAGGGAGTTCAGTTAATGGCAAGACCAATTATAATTTTGTTTCCAACTTGGTATGAACTATGCTTACCAACTGTGAGAGAGGGGAGTTAAGATACTATTCATGTATTCTCAAATTAGTCAATTCCAAGAATTTGTGAGGGTTACTCTTTTCAAATCAGGTGGGTGGTTGGCTCAATCAGCGCTGGCAGGTTACATTCCCATCTTACTGTTCTCACCACCGCCCACTGCAGTGAAAAACACTTTTATGACATAAATTTACCTGTTTTAAAAGTACTTTTGTTCTCAGAACTGAGGGATTTTATTGTTAAATAAAAGTGACAGGGGAAGCAACATAAAGTATCAAAGATGGTTCTGATCAAGTCATGTAACAGTGACTATGAGAAAGATTTGCCATTCTAGTCTATCCATCCTATTAGTCCCCCTAATATTTCCTTCTTAAGGCTTTGAAATCTCCCCATAGAACTCCTTATGTTACTTCGAGAATTTTAATAGTCACACAGCAAATAAGCAGAGAGGAGCTCACAATTAATGTACTAATGCCCTTTTCTTTTAATAAAAATTATACTCTTTCATTATCCTATTAACAAATGATTCTTTAGGGAGCATTTCTTTAATGTTCACAGTGCTGGCACCCTAGTTGGCACTCAACTATCTTAAATTTTTAATGAATTCATAATTAGTCTGGGCATCTCTCAAAACTTAAGAGTCTCTGAGTGCATGAGTGGACTCTTTATGTTATCAGATTTATTGTTTTGAAAGCAAAGAAGACTAGGAATATAAGCAAAAGAGGAAACAAGCAGGTAGTTTGAGAGTGTAGAAAACTCCATGGCACCCAAGCACATTCTAAGATAACACCTTTTTCACCAATGGAGAGAAAAGAGAGGAAGAGACGGATGAGCAAAACGACTCGCTGTTACCATACTAGCAGTGTCAGCACTACAAAATACAACATTTAAAAATGTGTTAAGACGTTTTTCTGTATTTATCAACAGATAAACCCACAGCCAGCCCAAATCAGGTACTGGAGATTAAAACTAAATCCCTGGACAAAGATTAGCATCTCAAGGAGAGGCTGTACGATATTAGAGGAAAATGTGGTCGAGCAGGTTGAAAAGGACACCTTCACAGACACATCTGGGAGAATGCTAGCAGCTCTTAAAATACTTCTCCTTAGTAGCATTTATCTCGATCTTAACTACATCATTGATGCATTAATTATAGGACATTTTTCTCTCTGGTTAGAATGTAAGTTCCCTGAGAGAACAGACCTTTTCTGTCTGAATTCCAGTGACTAGTCTACTGCCATGCAGGCTCACAGTTCGTATTTGTGGAATGAAATTGCTGAACAATTAATTATACATGAAGGAAATTCAAGCATAAATTGAGCCATTAATACAAATATGAAAATACAAGGAAATATGAACTTTAGAAAGCAAATAATATGCCACAGAGGTTCCCAATTGCATACTTCACTGGACTCACTTCATTTAGGGACCTCATTTTCTAAGGTCCCCCAGCTGTCCAGTGCTCAGGTCATCACTGACATGGGTTCAGAAAATACAGACACATCCCCAAGGCAGAGCCAGTGTTTGTTTTATTTTTGTTTTAATGTAAGCACCACTTACCTTTCTCACCTATGGGTAGACTCTCTCATTCCATGATATTAGAAAATGTTTCAAATGAAAATGCCCCTGGTTGTAATATAATGACTAAAATTACATTAAGATATCAATATAAAGAGTATCGAAAACTTTCCTAAAAATCAGTTTTAATAAAAGAGTTGAGAACATGAGAATGCCCTTAAGGAAAAGGTAGTAGAAAGAAAAATCAAATATACATTTGAAGTTCATCAAAATAGATTTGGAGTTGGCACAGATTAGAATTTTATTATTTTTTAAAAAATTGGGCCAGAAACAAGCACCTACTTTACGCTAGGCACTGTGCTTCCCTATGAAAGGAAGCATGGTTTCTGCTTCAAGTGGGTGAGTGGAGGGCCTAAAGGTGCTTAGAGAATAATTTCTTTTCTTTCTTTTTTTTTTTTTCTGAGACGGAGTCTCGCTCCGTCACCAGGCTGGAGTGCAGTGGCGCGATCTCGGCTCACTGCAAGCTCCGCTTCCCAGGTTCAAGCAATTCTCCTGCCTCAGCCTCCCGAGTAGCTGGGATTACAGGCACACGCCACCACGCCCAGCTAATTTTTCTATTTTTAGTAGAGACGGGGTTTCACCATGTTGGTCAGGCTGGTCTCGATCTCGTGACCTCGTGATCCACCCGCCTCAGCCTCCCAAAGTGCTGGGATTACAGGCATGAGTCACTGCGCCCGGCCAATAATTTCTAAACAATAGTAATGCAAATAGAGTATGCACAGCGTGGACATTCCAACTTCCTAAACGCAGGAGCACTAATGCTCCTCTGGCTTGAGAGAGAGTCATCAGAATTAGGGGATGCAAGGGACGCAATCCAGTACAGGCTCCAATTTCTAACCCTGTCCCACATCAATGAGGACCTTTAGAGAGGGCACAATATTATCCACAGTCTCATAATTCAACAGGGAATTGGGCAAAGAAACAAAAATAGTGACTATGGACTAAATTGATTCTGAACCCATATTATGATTCAGTAAGATAAATGTCCCTGAAAGTTTCTGAAGATTCTAAGGGCACCCTGATGACCAAAGGGGTGAGAGCTAGGGTCATCACGTGACCTCATTATCCTTATTATCTCTCAGCAGTTACCGAGTTAATGGGGAGCTGGAAAAAATTGTTTTTCTCAATCATTGGAAAACAGTAAATGAATAACAGATAGCTAGTTTTAAAATTTACCGGATATTTTGTCAATTTTCTAAGCTACTTGTTATATCTTTCTAATCCTTAAGATAATTGCATTTATTAGAAAAAATTAAATTGGCTTAGCAAAATTTTAGTCAAAATTTTGTGTATTTGTTTAGGAAATGAACAAAGAGATTACAATCTGGATCCTGATAGTTCACTGGTAAAAGATAAGATTATACCAACAAATAGATAACCTACATGAAATGGGTAAATTCCAAGAAAGACACAACCTACCAGAACTCACTGAAGACAACATATCAAATCTGAATAGACCCATAACAGGTAAAGACATTGCGTTACTAATTTTAAAACTGCCAAGAAGAAAAGTCCAGGTCCAGGGGATACCTTGGTAAGTTCAACCAAATATTTGATTCGTTTTCAACAGGGTAACAAGATGATTCAATGGGGAAAAATAATCCCCTCAATAAATGGCATATGCAAAAGAATGAAGCTGAGTTCCTACATCACATTACATATAAAAATTAAGTCAAAATGGATAAGAGGCCTAATGCAAGGGATACAACTATAACAGTCTCAGAAGAAAATTTAGGAGTAAACCTTTGTGACCTTGGGTTTGGAAAAGGTTACTTAGATCTGGCACCAAAAACATGAGCGAACAAAGACAACATAGACACACTGAACTACAACTTCTGTGCTTCAAAGAACATCATCACTACAGTAAAATGACAACCCACCAAAAGGAAGGAAATAAGTGCAAATCACATATGTCATAAAAAACCTGTGTCCAGAATATATAAAGAACATTTACAACTTAACAAGGAGAAGACAAATAACCCAATTAAAAAATGGGCAAAGAATCTGAATAGACATTTTTCCAAAGAAGTTATACGAATGGCCCAATAAACTCTTGAAAAGAAGATCAGCATCATTAGTCATTAGGGAAATATAAATCAAAATTATGAGATATCACTTCACACCTACAAATATTGCTAAAATTTAAAACAAACAAGAAAAGAATAACGGGTGCTGTCAAGAACATAGGTAAATTGTAAATCTCATTCATTATTGGCAGAAAGGGAAATTGGTACAGCCACTTTTAAAGAGTGGCATACCTTAAAATAGTGTTACCATATCTCCAGCAACTTCCCTTCTAGGTATATATCCAAAAGAAAAGAAAATGTATGTCCATATAAAAACTTGTATATGATCAGCCACAGCAGCATTTTTCTAATAGCAAGGAAGCAGAAACAACCCAGATGCCCATCAACTGATGAATACATAAACAAAATGCAGTATATTCATACAATGGAATATTATTTGGCAATAAAAAGGAATGAAGTACCACAAGCCGCAAATATGGATGAACTTTTAAACGTCATAAGTGAAAGCAGGCAGTCACAGAAGACCACATATTACATGTTTCCATTTAAATAAATCTCCCAATTAGGCAAATTCATAGAGACAAAGTCAATTTGTGGTAGCCAGGTACTCGGGGAAGAGGGAAGTGAGCAGGGGCGTGGGGTGTGACTGCTAATGTGTATAGGCTTTCCTTTTGGGAATTATGGCAGTGTTCTAAAATTTGATGGTGTTGATGATTACACAACTCTGAATATACTACTAAACTGTACACTTAAAGATGGTCAATTTAATGTTAGGAAAATTAAGTCAATCAACTGTTATTTTTTTGAAAGGCAGATAAGGTGGTATCTTAGATCCATAAGCCAACCTAAAAGTGCTGAGGAACCACGCAGTATTTGTGTGTGTGTGTGTGTCTGTGTACAGGTGTGTGTGTGTGTGTGTGTGTGTCTGTGTACAGGTGTGTGTGTGTGTGTGTATCAGATCATTATAAGGAAGGATGTATGTCTAGAGAAGTCATGTTAGGCTTCACATACTTTGAATACATTGTTACCCTAATGTTATAAAAACTTATAGTGGATTTATATTTTAGACACAAGTAACATATAGTTGGCCAGTTGAAGTTTATTTCTGGAAAACTTTTGTTTGCATTTTATTTTAAAATAGTTATCCCTCAATCAGCATGCCCTACATTTTTCTAGTGGCAGAAAGTAGTGACCAGAATAAAAAAGCAATTAAATTAGGCAATAACATTACTGAAGAGGTCACTGGTTCTGCTTACATTTCACTTGTTTTGCCTATATATATTATCCATTGAACTAAATACAGAGAAGCCACATTTTCTCTTAATATTCTCTTATGGTCTAGTGATTTTCTTTCTTTTTTAAATATGGAAAATTACAAAAGCTCTAGCTACACAACGACATCAAATATACAAGTGTCTCATTGCAATACACCAGGATATTTTGACTAAAGAGCCGTGATAACTTTGCAATGATGTAGGACGATGTTTCAGACAAAATATGAAGCCAAAAAAGGCAGAATATAATCTGAACTGACATTTCCTATCTAGAATGACAGAAATGTAAATGTGTTTTTCTCTAGTGTTGAAGGTTTGGAAAATGCTAGACCCTAAGATTTACCATGGAATTTGATGATTCATAGTGAACATGAAGAGACAGACGCCACAGTCTGAGTTCTATTTGGTAATTCGTGGCCACGAAAGTGCACCCCTCATTGCTTTCCAGCTATTTACACTTGCCAGTACAATACAAGATTCCTAATTAGCAACCATGTGGCTTCACTTTAAATAGCCTTGCTAGCTCCCTTGGGACCTCTTGAAATATCATTCATATTAGTAGAAATACCATCCCATTTTGTTACAGATTTATTTATTTCTCTTGCTATCCTTTTTTTTTTTCTGTTAAGGCATATTACTGTTACATGATTATAAGCATTTTTTAAAGTTATGGGCAGGGCCATGATCTAACTATACTTCGTAGTTACATGACATCTAAAAATGTGCTATCTGATTAAAGGATGCATTTTAGTAATAAAGATGATAGCTATTTACATCCGATAACTGCCTACAAAAAGACAGAAATGAGCTGAAAAATGGAAGAAGATGGAATAAATACAGTTTACTAATAGAGCTTATACTTCTCCCATTTGGTTTAAGGAGGCTTTTAAACACTTAAGCTGAGATTTACTATGAAAATCAGACTTACAAACATCACCATCAACACAGAATTATTAAAATGTAGAAAGTGTGAATATGTCTAGGATTGCGATCCCATTATGCAGGGACCTATGACCTACTAGAAATCCTTTGCAATTCTTACTGAACTATTTTTTCATGTAAATGAACATCACAAGGACAGGTGAACTCTCTGCAGGCACCGATCGTCTGGTTTTCTAAAAGTATACAGGGCAGACAGGGTATTCACCTTGATTGGAAACAGAGAATCCAGGTATATTTGAATCTTCTGCCTCCACCATATTGTGTAGCACTATGTTTTGTTTAATTTTATCAGTAGAAAGAAAAAGGCCAGACAAATGCCGTGACTCAATCCTGTAATCCCAGCATGTTGGGAGGCTGAGGTGGGCGGACCACTTGGGCCCAGGAATTCAAAACTAGCTTGGGCAACAAAGTGAGAGCCGATTCTACAAAAATTACAAATATTAGCCAGGCATGGTGGCACATGCCTGTAGTTCAAGCTAGTTGGGAGGCTGAGGTGGGAGGATCAATTGAGCCCAGGAGGTCAAGGCTGTAGTAAGCTGTGATTGGGCCACTGCACTCCAGCCTGGGCAACAGAAAGAGATTCTGTCTCAAAGAAAAGAAAAAGGTCATACAAGTTTACCACTAATAGGCCAGGTGCAGTGGCTCACTCCTGTAATCCAGCACTTTGGGAGGCCGAGGCGGGCAGATCACCTGAGGTCAGGAGTTTGAGACCAGATTGCCAACATGGCGAAACCCCGGCTCTACTAAAAATACCAAAAATTAGCCTGGCATGTTGGCGAGCACCTATTATCCCAGCTACTCGGGAGGCTGAGGCAGGAGAATCACTGAACCTGGGAGGCGGAAGTTGCAGTGAGCTGATATTGTGTCACTGCCTCCAGCGTGGGTGACAGAGTGAGTCTAATGAAAAAATAAAAAATAAAAAAATGAAAAAGTTTACCACTAACAGTTGAAGCAATAAATTTTGTTTTGACGAAGTAACATTTATAGTCGGTGATTATTATAAAAAATTTTGTTTTAAATCATTCACAATTGAGTTCCCATCCTATTGTAAGTCTACTGCTAACCTATTAATTAATTGCATGCATTATTATATTGGTCTTATGATACTACCTAGTAAATAAATATACATATGTGGGTCATACTCCATAAGTCTGAAATACACAGTTTAAGAGGCTAATAAGGTATATGTAACTAAGAAATACACTAGTATCATCATTATCTGCTGTTTTATGTTTTAATAACTTCTATTTCTGATATTTCAAAGTGATATAAATGAGCAAGTTCTATACAAAGCTATCTCATAGATTCTAAAATCACTGGTCCTTCAAACATGTTTGTGGGTTCTTTTTAAAAAATAAACATTCAGATGCTGATGAAGTAGAAAATTAGTCTTCTGGAGACATATTATGATGGAGCCTTAAGATGGATGAAAAGTATAAACTGCATCATCCAGGGCTGGATTTCCTGTGCTCACTGCAGAAACGTCCTTGATGTTACTGATGTCTGCCTCACGCTTAGCTCTCAGAGCCAAAGCTCCATCAGGACAGACTGGAACTGCTACCCAGAGGCATTTCACAATTTGAACCGAAAGGTTTTCAGGCTTGCGTTCTAGCTAATTCTGTTGCTTCTAATTCCAGCCGGACTTAAACTCTTATCTTTGGATGCCAGGCCTACAGATAGGGCTATCACAGTAGCCCCAATTCCCAGAAAATACGCAACTCCATGACCCAGGTGAGATTAAATCCTTCCAGATAGCCTAAATAAATGGTCTATAACTTGTTCCTGTCACTCCCACTAATGCCTTTGTACTGTGAAACAGACTAGGAAAGGTGTAAATATCTTCAAATTATTAGCTGCACTTCCTCTTCCTTGCCTCTACCAGGAACTCTAGCATCACGCTCCTCATGGGGCAAAGGAAACCCAGAGGCGGCAGTTCCTGCACTTTCTTCTCCTGTAGTTATTAACCAATTTGCAGATCTCCGTGTATTACTGGTAATAGAGGCACACTCATATCTTTTCTCTTTAACACCTTGCCAGTAAAATTCTCCTGCACTACCCTGTGTGCCCCTCTCTCTCTAAGAAAGATACAGACCCAATTATACAATTTAGCCCATTACTTTGGTTCAAACAGATTTCACCTCAAAACAGATGTACTTGAATGTAAAAGGACCTTCTTGTCAGTGCGTGGGGTAGCTGTGCTCTCCTGTACCCCCTAAACATTTATGTGAAATAGTCACATCTGAAGAACACACACATATATAATGGGAAGTATCTCTTAAGCAGCACCGCAGGCATTTGCTTTAAATCCCCCGTAACTCATAACGGCTTGACTGTGCATCCATGCTTCTCAGCAGCTAGGGGTTCCCTGAAAGCAGGGACAAAGCCATGGTCTTCCTTGTTTCCTCTGCACCTCACCTCGTGCTGAGCACATGCAGACTCAGAATAGATGTTCACTGAATAAAAGAAAGGATGGATACATGAATACATTAAATGAACCTCAAACGTTATCTACTACGCTCTGTGCAGAATCAGTCAGAAGACAAGGTGTCTCGGGAATGCAAAACGGGACAAAGAAAACCCAGCTCAAGCAAGATAAGCACTGGGCACTGGTTCCATTCGTCTGAGCGAGGCAGCACGTCGAGATGCGACAAAAACACAGACACTGACTGAGTAGGTAGAGCAAGGGGTGGAAATCAAGAACCAACAAGCAGCCCAGTGCCCATCTGTGAGCTGGGGCTGCAGGAAGAAAAGTTGGAAAGGTGGCTGGGTGTGGTGGTTCATGCCTCTAAGTCCAACACGTTGGGAGGCTGAGGTGGGAGGACTGCATGAGCCCAGGAGTTCAAGACAAGCCTGGGCAACAAAGTGAGAGCCCATCTCTACTAAAAAAGTGAGCCGGGTGTGGTGGCACGCATCTGTGGTCTCAGCGACATGGGAGGCTGAGGCAGGAGGATTGCTTGGGCCCAGGAGGTTGGGGCTGCAGGGAGCTGTGTTTGTGCCACTGCACTCCAGCCTGGGTGACAGAGCAAGACCCTGTCTTAGGAAATAAATAAATAAATAAATAAATAAATAAATTAATTTAATTTGGAAAGGCAAGGCTATGTTGGGAGGGCCCTGACATAGTGAGAAGAAGTATCATTATTTGAAGGACTTTGGATGTTTCTCATGTGACTGGAAAGACTATTCATATTCTTACCACAGCAAGATCTGAATTTGTGAATTGTCAAGCTCTCTCGGTAACATTGTTTAATTTTCCATTATTAGTTTTAAGTCACTTTAAAACAAATTGTGGTAAAATTCAACTCCTGTCCCACGACTTAGTTTACCCACATTTAAAACTATTCCTGAAATAAACTATGTAAATTTAGGAGGGAAATTTTAATCTGTTAAATGTATTTAGACATTTCCTATTCAGAGAAACATTATGAAGCCTTCTATTTTGTGTATAGTCTGGATTTTTAATTATGAATATGTGTGTGTATTCATGCAAACAGTATTGATGGAGATGTATAGATAGATAGATGATAGGTAGATAGATGCCAGATGGGTACATGGACAGTCACACAGATGGAGAGATGGTAGGTGGACAGACTGACACTATGAAGAAAAACAAAGAAGGCCGAAGATGGCTGGGGTGAAGCCATCTTTCTACTGGGTCTTCAGGGGAAGGCTTTTCGACAAGGTGGCTTTAGAATTACTACAACTGAATTCTATCCATACAGGAATTTTAACTTTTCTGGAGTTAGAGATGATCAAATATATTTTGAAAGAAATAAGGTCCTGGTCACAAATATGCCACTGCAGAGATAGGTTAGTCCTCACGAGGCCTACACCTCCCCGACTCTCTCTAAAAATGAACAAGATGAGCAGATTGTGGAACTCTGGGTTTCATTCTTATTGCCCTTTGAGGGGAAGGTGCTTAGAGGTAAATGTTGGCTTGGAGCTGACTAGAATGAATTCGTTAGCTTTGAATTTGGTATGCAGCACACCATATATGTTGAGAGGTTATTTAAATGTTTTTATAGTTTACATGGAGAGATGAATTATTTTATTTTTATGTAAAAATTGCTGAGATTTCAGCATTTACGATCGCTGACCTATTAATTTAAGTAATAATGTAATGAATTTTATATTTTTACATCTGCAGAATAACTCACAATCCTGTGCAATGTTTCTGATACCTGCCTAAATATCTGTATTTACTCATTTTGCATTTCTTTTCAAAGGCTCTCATGATTTCAGGAGGTATACTGATGCAAACTTAATATCCAGAAAGAATTCTGGTGCAGGAATGGTTTGGTATCAAGAACGTGGGCTCCAGAGGTGGACAGGTGTGTGTCTCCAGGCTACCTTGTATCCTGCATAGCTTTGAGATCTTGGACAATTTATTTCTCTCAGAGGGCCACAGTTTCCTCATCTGTAAAATAAGGACAGCGATACTAAGTTCAGAGTGTCATCGAGAGGATAAAGTTAAAGAAGATCCTGCACACACCCACAGTGCCTAACAGCATTCCATCTGCAGAAGAGGTCTTGGTTATTTGATGGGATTGAGTGCACAGAGTGACAAATGTGTCCATACAGGGAACGTACTTACTCCTTTGGAGCACTTATTTCATATGTGGATCAGACAAGTTAGCAAGATGGTAGGTATGCTGCCAACTATAACGACAGAGATAGCTACACATGTGTAGATTGTAAGATTGGTGCTTCTGGAGCATTAATAACAGATCAGAACCCGAGGATTTGTTTTACCACAGATTAGGATGCACCTCAAACACCTTCTAGAATGTCCAGGCTGCTTCTCACTCTGTTCCCTAAACTCTAAGAATTAGCTATAAATTAGCTATTAATCCTCCATTCACATCCAATTTTGTGTAGTTTTAAACGTACAAGCATATAAAAATAGATAAGCCAACCTGTTCCATTTAGCCCTTTAATCAATATCTTAGAGCAGACGAAAATTTGACTCATATTGTATGTTTCATTTACAAAGCACTCCTATTTCAATGACTAACCGTAATATAGCTGGTGATATGGTTTGGCTGTGCCTCTACCCAAATCTCATCCTGAATTGTAGCTCCCATAATTCCCACATGTTGTGGAAGAGACCTGGTAGAAGATAACTGAATCATGGGGGTGGTTTATCCCACACTGTTCCCCTGGTAGTGAAGAAGTCTCACACGATATGATGGTTGTATAAGGGGTTTCCCCTTTTGCTTGGTTCTCATTTTCTCTTGCCTGCCACCATGTAAGATGTGCCTTTCACCTTCTGCCATGATTGGGAGGCCTCCCAGCCATGCAGAACTGTGAGTCCATTTAACCTCTTTTTTTTTTTATAAATTGCCCAGTCTTGGGTATGTCTTTATCAGAGTGTGAGAATGGACTCATACAGCTGGAATTTTTTTTTTTTTTTTTTTTTTTTGAGATGGAGTCTCGTTTTGCTCTGTCGCCCAGGCTGGAGTGCACTGGCAGGATCTCGGCTCAGTGCAACCTCTGCCTCCCGGGTTCAAGCCATTCTCCTGCCTCAGCCTCCCTCAGCCTCCTGAGTAGCTGGGATTACAGGCACATGCCACCACGCCCAGCTAATTATTTGTGTTTTTAGTAGAGACAGAGTTTCACCATGTTGGTCAGGCTGGTCTTGAACTCCTGACCTCGTGATCTGCCCGCCTTGGCCTCCCAAAGTGCTGGGACTACAGGCGTGAGCCACTGTACCTGGCCAAAAATTATTATTTAACAGGAAAAGAGCACGTATAGTATGATTTTTTTAAGGAAAAAAGTTAAAACTGTCTGTCAAAATATAGCTAATGTGTACCATTTAGATAAATGCAATTTAAGAGAATATTATGCTGGAACACATATTATGTGTCTTGTGTTCAAGCACATCACATACATCATCCACATGAGCTGTCCCAAAGTCTGTAAGAGCAGAGTCACACACTCATTTGACAAATGGATGACCTAAGGCTTAGAAAGTTGAGGTAATTTTCCCAAATACATACACAGCGAGTGGTGGAGACAGGATTCAAATGTGAGTCAATGCAACTTGGAGAATTTCCGTAATGGCGGTTAAGGAAATAAATTTTGCCTGCTAAATAGTTGTAATGTTCATTCTTTCACCTCTAGGCTAACCATTTCACTTCTCTGCCTAAAATCTCCAGTGGTTCCACCTTGCATGGTTATTTCCACATGCTATTGACTAGGCATACTTACTAGTAAAAAATGTGAGCACACAGCCCTAAAATATCTTGTTTATTCACAAATTTTATATGCATTACTCTACTAAGAGATTAAGTACACCATAAAATACACACTGCTTAGAATTTAAGAATAGATCCAAATGAGAGAATTACAATGTTGACACGTGGTTATTTGTTTTTCACTATTGAGTAAGAAACCAACGAAAAGCTTCCAATGGTACTCTAATGCTGGTGAAATTTTTTAATTACCGATGACTTCACCAAAGTTTGTCTTCAAGTTTTAGGTGATTTCTTGGTAAGAGCCTTGACCATGGTCTCAGCCTCACACTGTTAGCAGTCAGCATCACATTGCACAACACTCCCTGAGGACAAGGCTCATGGTTAATAGTGGTGGATATGAATTCTTATTTCAAATAGTGCTTGACTCTAGTCAGATCTGATAAAACCATCTTTTTCTTTTCTTTTTTTGCTTGTTAATGTGGCTGGTGAAGTGCCTTAGTATAGTCTTCAATACTATTTCATTTTGTAAGAGTTGCTTTAGTTTAAACAAGGATCATGTGAACTGCAAAACACTGCTATGTGCTACAGGAGACAAATCAATGCTGGCACACAGGAATGTCCGCTTTTCCCAGATGTTACCTGTGACCATCAGAAATATTCAGGCAACTGGGAGTGGGCATACCATGAGCAAAGTGAGGGGTTTTTCCTATTTGCTTTGATTAAAAATTAATATAAATGAAAGTCCTAGTATTTTCTTCCTGCACACTGATGGTATGTTTTGCATCCGTTGGGATGCATCAACTGATTTTGGAGCCCAGGAAAAGTCTAAGCTATTTGGACACTAAGTTGCTACTTAGGACTACCAGAAACCCCATGCCTATGCTCGCAGCTACATCTCTCAATATCTTCATCAACATTTATTTGTAGTTTACTGTGCTTACGTACAACCTTTCAGGTCATGGCTGCACTCAAGCTGAGTTCCCTACCTAGGAAATCCTTCCTTCCTATATTTTACTCTTAATCTAAAATTTCTACATTATTCCTACTTATCCTGTAAAAGTCAGATTCGGAGTGATTGGAAGACATTTCTTCCATGTACTTGTGAGAATTAAGGGTTAACTTGTCCAGTACTCATTCCTCAGTAGGTTGACTTGAAAAGGACTTAGCCTTGCAGGCTCAGGAAAGAGAATGGTGTTTCCCTATCAGGAACTCTAAAGCAGCAAGTGAAGAGGGGTGGATGGATGTGGAATGAGATGTGGACTTGTCACTCTGCCACCATGCCGAATATACAAAATCTGGAGTCTGTTACACTTGACATTTTCACACACAGAAGCCACGCATTTTTCAAGGTACTATAGCTTTTAATAAAAGCTCTTTGTGCTTTGAAGAGGGTGTTGGATAACAGTACATATACATACTTGTTTTAAAAAAAGAAGAAAATTAATTGAGGCCAGCATACATTTTTCCATGCCATTTCCAACTTTAATACCGTTGAAATTCCTTTAAATTCAGCTTGAGGTTCCCATGGAATCACCTCTGGCCACGGGCCGTCAGGTACAATCTTGGGATTAAGAGCTCTCTGTGATGACCCAGTGACCTTGACCATTTAGGGCATTTCAGATTATTCTAAGGCATATTTTTAAAAGTAGGGTTTTTTCCTACATGACTAGTTTTGTTAAACTTGTAATTTCTTTTTAACATAAATTTCATACTGAAACAAGTTAAACTGTTTTTTACTGAAAGTCAGCTTTTGACAGAAGCGTACCCCTCCCTGGAGAAACAGTTCTTCAGAACCTATGAATATGTAACACCAATGACTTCCAGCACTTTTAATTTTACGAATTCCCTTCTAATGGCTTTAATTGTAATTCCTGGCATAAAAGAGGCAAAAGGATAATACTTTGTTGAAATGTTTAATTGAAGTATAATACATGTATGTCTTTTATGAAACAACCTCAAACTTAGCATTGCAAGCACAGTACAAATAACTATTTTCAAATCAACAAAAATGATATCTATTTATTGTATATAATGTTGTTTTGAAATATGTATGTGTTGTGGAACAGCTAAATTGAGACGATATGTGCATTACCTCATATACTTATTTTTTGTGGTGACAACACCGAATATCTAGTCATTAGTGATTTTCAAGAATGTAATACATTGTTATTAACTACAGTCACCATATTGTGCAATACTGTGCAATACATCACTTTTTCCTCCTGACTCACTGAAAGTTTGCTTCCTGTGAACAACACCTCCCCGCCCACACACAGCCCCAACTTCCGGCCCCTGGCAACCAGCATTTTACCCTCTACTTCTCAGATTTCAGTGTTTTTAGATTCCACGTATACGTGAAACCGTGCAATATTTGTTTTTCTGTGCCTGGCTCATTTTATGTAACATCATGTCCTTCAGGTTCATCCATGTTGTCACAGATGACAGGGTATTGTTCTTTTAAAAAGTCGTATGGTATCTTATTGTGTTTATAAATATAACACATTTTCTTTATTCATTCATCAGTCAATGGACACTTAGGTAGGTCCCTACCTGGGCTATTGTGAATAGTGCCGCAAAGGACGTGGGAGTGCAGACATCCCTTGACATGCTGGTTTGTTTCCTTTGGATACGTACCCAGAAGTGAGACCACTGGGTCATATGACAGTTCTATTTTTAACTTTTGAGCTGTTTTCCATAATGGCTGTACCAATTTACATTCCCACCAACAGTGTACAAGGCTTTCCTTTTCTCCACGTCCTTGCCAGCACTTATCACTTATTATCTCTTGTCTTTTTTTTTTTTAAGATAGATGTCGCTTTGTCACCCAGGCTGGAGTGCAATCTCATCTCACTGCAACCTCTCCCTCCTGAGTTCAAGCGATTCTCCTGCCTGAGCCTCCTGAGTAGCTGGCATTACAGGCACCCACCACCACACCTAGATAACTTTTGTATTTTTAGTACAGAGAGGGTTTTGCCATTTTGGCCAGGCTGCTCTCGAACTCCTGACCTCAGATGATCTGTCCCCTTCAGCCTCCCAAAGTGCTGGGATTACAGGCATGAGCCACCGTGCCCGGCCATCTCTTGTCTTTTTGATAACAGCCATCCTAACAGGTATGAGGTAATATCTCATTGTGGTTTTAATGATAATTTTTTCCCTGATAACTTATGATGTGGAGTATTTTTTCATATACCTGTTGGCCATTTGTATGACTTCTTTTGAGAAAAGTTTATTCTGTTTCTTTACCCCATTTTTAAATTGGGTTACTTATTTTCTAACTATTGAGTTTTTGAGTTCCTTATCTATTTTGAATATTAACCTCTTATCAAATGTATGGTTGGCAAATATTTTCTGCCATTTCATAGGTTGTCTCTTCACTCTGCTGATTGTTGCGTGGCTGATACAGAAGTTCTTTAGTTTGATGCATTCCCACCTGTTTTCCCTTTTGTTGCTTGTGCTTTTGGAGTCATATCCAAAAAATAACTGGCCATATCAATACCACGCAGCTTTTCCTCTGTGTTTTCTTCTATGAGCTTTACAGATTCAGTTCTTACATTTACAGCTTTAATCCACTTTGGGTTGATTTTTGTATATGAGGTCAGATAAGGGTCTCATTTCCTTCTTCTGCTTGTGGATATCCAGTTGTTCCAATACCACTTATGGAAGAGACAGTACTTTCCCCGTTATGTATTCTTGGCGTCTTTGTCAAAAACCAATTGACTGGGCCAGGCGCGGTGGCTCACGCCTGTAATCCCAGCACTTTGGGAGGCCGAGTCGGGCGGAACACGAGGTCAGGAGATCGAGACCATCCTGGCTAACGTGGAGAAACCCTGTCTCTACTAAAAAAAAATACAAAAATTAGCCGGGCGTGGTGGCGGGCGCCTGCAGTCCCAGCTACTTGGGAGGCTGAGGCAGGAGAATGGCGTAAACCCGGGAGGTGGAGCTTGCAGTGAGCCGAGATCGTGCCACTGCACTCCAGCCTGGGCAACAGAGCGAGACTCCATCTCTAAAAAAAAAAAAAACAATTGACTGTATATGTGTGGATTTATATCTGAGATCTAGAGATACTATAACTCTCTATATCTCTAGAGATACTCTAACTATGTGGTATATATTTTAAGGCAGGTAGTGTGATGCCTCCAGCTTTATTTAAATAACTACTTTTGGGAGTAAGTTGCTGCCATGATGCTCCATCATCCCTGAAAACTTTACTGTGTATTTCCTAAAAACAAGACATTCTTCTACACAATTGGTCCATTCACCAAAATCAGGAACTCACATTGATACACTATTAGCATTTAATCCACAGGCCTGATGTAAGTTGTCTCAATTATGTTCTTTCTTACCATGTTTTTCATTTTTCTAATTTTTTCAATTTTAAGTTCCAGGGTCCATGTACAGGATGTGCAGGTTTGTTACATAGGTAAACGTGTGCCACGGTGGTTTGCTGCTCCATCAACCCATCCCCTAGGTATTAAACCCAGCTTGCATTTGTTATTATTCCCGATACTCTCCATCCCCCCACCCATCCCCCAGTAGGCCCCAGTGTGTGTTGTTCCCCTCCCTGTGTCCCTGTGTTCTCACTGTTCAGCTCCCACTTATAAGTGAGAAGGTGCGGTGTCTGGTTTCCTGTTCCTGCATTAGTTATGCACCAGCTAAGACTATGCCTTGCATTCAGGTGCCATGTCTCTTTTGGTCCTGGCTACATTTGCATATAGGAAAACAATAACAATTAATGGCAATCATCAATACTTTCCTCTATCTAGTTAGGTTAATGTAGACATGGTGCATAAAAACAATTACATTATTAATCTTAAAAGATAAGTGAAGCGCTCATGAAAACGGGGAAACTGGTATATAAATATTTTCTTCGACTGCTCATGCTGCATTCTGGAGACGACCTTCACAATTTTTTGCACAAATATTTGAAAAACATACGCAGGTATTTTATTCAAAAGATCCATGCCTTCTTAAAGCATGAAAGTTGGAAAAGTGGTTGTGGGTCCACCAAACTACAAAGCCCAACTTCTAGAAGAAATAGAGGGCATGGCACACTGCTGATGAAGAACACACAGGGCAGGAACAACAGATCTAGGCGTTTCTTACTGAAATCAGGAACATTTGCCATAGGCATTACTGAGCCCACAAGTTCAAAGACTTGAAGAAATAGACATTAAAGATCCTAAGAAGACAGAATTGCTTCCCTAATCCTCCCTTTCCTGAAGTACCACAAGTTATTTACAGTGCAGTGTCCAACACCTGGGATGCATCATAAATTACACCTGTATACCATACCCACATTCTGCTAAACTCTCATCTTTCTGCAGCACTGATAGTATTGACATTGGCCCATGAAAAATGCAAAGGATGAGAGCCCAAGGCCCTGGGAAGGAATAGTTCCAGTGCTTCCCTGGCAAAGCAGCAGGGCTATGGAGTACCCCACTAGGCACAGACACAGCGGTATGCTAGAGATCATCTTTGCCCCGTTCTTTCTTAATTAAAAGTAATATAGTTACAAAGGTAGTCTCCATTTCTTTTGAGGGAGGGATACAAAAAGATTCACATAGTAATTTTTCTCGGCAAAATTCACCTTCCCCTTAGCCTCAGAATTATTTATATTTAGAATCTTTGTGCCAGGAAAATCACAGGTAAGCCCCAGCAGGAATTTTTTTTTTAAGACGCCTTCTCAAATTTAGCTATATATCACCCATTTCTCCTTGATTTAACTAAATTTCTAAATCAAAACCAGCTATACAAATCCAGATTTGCTCTGCAGCTTGAAGATATATAAATACTTTATTTACAGCATCTACATTTTTTTAAAAAAAGTTAATTTGCTTTTTCTGTTTTTATTTTTTTATTTTTTATTATACTTTAAGTTTTAGGGTACATGTACACACCCACATTTTTTGACTCCAATAATAATGCGGCAGGCATCGCCAGCACTGGAAGAACAAACTTACCAAGACTATAAAATAAGAGGTTCCCAGGCGCTGACTGTTCTAATTACAGAGGAAACAAGAATCATGTATGTGTCAGATGAAGACATCAAAGCACATCTCCTGTCCAGGGATAAACAACGAGGATGCAACGGGCAGAAGAGCTATGTGTGCACCTATCGGTGGGCCAGAGATTTCTAGTCCTACCTGTGATCAGCCCGAAAAAGCAAGCACAGCACACCCGACTTCTGCCTGCCTCGTGTCTGTCACCTCACATTGCTTTAGAATGAAATCTGTCTTTTATTATTTTCCCATGCTTCTGTTGGATGTCATTGTAGAGATGCGTGTTTAAACAGCATTGTCCACATCGAAAACTGCTTCTTCACAGGTTAACAGCTCTCTTCCTTATAATATTGGCAGCTTCTACATAAGCCAGCAGCTGAAATTGTTGGTAGGCTTATTTTTACACTTTTTTGTTGTTGTTGTTCGCTTCTGATTAATGAATAGGAAGAGAAAAATCCACTGTCTCTTCAACAGATAACGAATTTATCATGAGTTCATTATAGATTTTATTTTTTGGCTTGCCAGTTTCTTAATTCATGGCACCAACATGTAGAAGAAAGATTAGTTTATTTAAGATTAGACTGACATTTAGACATTTTTTCTCATGCAGATAGCAGATAGCAGTATAAAACATTTTAAACAGGAGCAACTGAGAGCTATTTTCTCCCTTCATCTGATATGCTGAAACATGTCCAAAGCAATCTTGCGTTCCCCAGCAGCTTCCACATCCAGCCAGTTTCCAGATTCAGCAGGGCATCAGCTTTCCTACAAATATACTTTAAACTGATAACAGGTAAACAGGGAACTGTGTGTAGCCTTCTAGCTTAAATACAGTACATATCACAAAGCTTCAAAATGTCTTCAAGGCAGTTTATTGTCTGAACTCTATAGAAGCTACGGAGATTTCCACTTCACGGCACTACCTTCGTCGTCAATTCAGCACTACAGACAAGGTCGCAGCATCTCAGCATTGCAAGTGACGGCCTGCAACATCTAGCTCTTCCCACCCACAGTTGATGCCAAACATTTCTCTTTCATCATCCCTTTGCAGAGGGCTAGTCTGCCTCCACACTGTTTCCACACTTCTTAGAATGTGGATTTAAAATGTTACTATAGGCCTGTATCCCTTATAGACATATTTGATCATTAGAAATGAATCTCCTATATTGGGCCAAAATTAGCCGTTTGGCAATTTACACATGTTCAACTAAGATTGGTCCACAGGAGTCTGAGAGATTGAATGTAGACATTTCTCTACATGGAAACAACATAGTGCTCTGCCTGCTACAACAGTCAACTGCTCTTGCCAGATCCCCCTTCTGCTTCAGGCTAAACCCTGGCAGTGGAACATGTGAGTTGGAGATTTCTTTTTCTTTTTCTTTTTTTGTTTTCTTGAGATGGAGTTTCACTCTGTCGCCCAGGCTGGAGTGCAATGGTGCAATCTTGGCTCACCGCAACCTCTTCCTCCCAAGTTCAAGCGATTCTCCTGCCTCAGCCTCCCAAGTAGCTGGGATTACAGGCATGCACCACCACGCCTGGCTAATTTTTGTATTTTTAGTAGAGTTGGGGTTTCACCAGGTTGGCCAGGCTGGTCTTGAACTCTTGACCTCAAGCGATCCATCCACCTTGACCTCCCAAAGGGCTGGGATTTGAAGATTTCTCAGCTTTGGGCTTATAAGCAACATGATCTTGAAGGGTGTCATTTTGTATCAGTGTTTGATTTAGTCTGAAGGAGGGAAACCTTGCTGTAACACTTTGCAAAACATGTTTTGAGAAAGAAAGAAATAGCACCCAAAATAATTCAATAAATAAAAGATTAAGAAATAGAAAAATATGAAAAATAAGAATTTTGAAGACTAATAAAATAGATAAATGTTTGACACACTTGATCAAAAAGATAAATCCAACAAAATCATATCACAAAGAAGAAATATCTACTGACAAAGCAGAGGTTTTGTCTAATATGCCTAACATTCTAGATGACTTGGATAAATTCCTGAGAAGGTTTTTTAAAAAGCCAAAATTGGTACAGGAAAGAAATACATAATTTGAATGAAAATGTGTATGTATTAGCTAAAATAAAATGGTTAGAAAAAAAAAAACAGGCTCGGAGGGTTTTTTAAGTGAGTTCCATCAAACCCTCAAGTAACATTCCAATTCCTTTATGTTTAAAAAAAAGAAAAAGAAAAAAAGCTGTTCAGTTTTGTTTACATTAATTTAAAAACAAAACAGGAGCAATAAAAGAAAATGAGGATGAAATTCCATTTCGCTTATAAGTATATATATGAAACAGAATCCAAATAATATCCCATCATCAAGATTTATCTCAAGAATGTAAGGATGGTTTATCATCTGAAAAATCCCCACCAGTGTAATTTAACATATGAACAAACTGAAAGGTAAAGCACTTATTATCTCTTATAATACGGACACAATGACTTAATCATAGTCCATACCTTTACTATTAAAGCAAACAGAAAAGAACAACAGAGTAAACCAGGAATGGAACAGAAGTCCCTAACTTGATAAGGGCAATATATCAAACATTGCAAAAATATTTAAATTTCTGGGAGAACTCTTAGCTACATTTTAACTTCTGAAAAAAAAAAAATAGAGGATGATATCAACAAACAAAACAAACTCCAGAGATGAGAAATTGAAACAAGCACTCAGAGGAATGCCAGGGCAGTGGGCCTTCTGAGCCCAGAAAGGCCCGGATTCACAATGAAGGGACCTAGCCTCAGACAGCAGATGAGAGTGGCAGTGTTTAGCACTGTCCCTTAGGAGAGGCTCAGTAAAATGCCTCTGCCAGCTGCCTCCTCTTCCTCACCTGTATGTAGCTGTGAAATCCTGGGCACTGTTCTCGAAAGAGCATAAGATGCTCCGAGAGGGTCTGCCTTACACGATTGAAGCTGGGCCAAGAGGGCGAGTGGAGTCTCAGGGGATGGCAGCCTGTGCTGTGGAGGTGAGGGCCACAGAGCAAAGCCCCTCCATGAAGGGCTCAAAGCAAAGGAGGGGCCTTCTGCAGTGCGGCCATTAAGATCATGGTCTGGGAAGCCAGGCTGCCTGGGTTTGAATCTCAGCTCTACCGCTTACTGCATGACTCAGTTTGTTTGTCTTGTGCCCTGCTCTCCTCATCTCCATGAAGAGCTAATGGCAGCACCTACTTCAAGGCTGGTTGGAAGGGGTGAATGAGTTAATCCAGGTAAAACATGAGAACAGTCTCTGTTCTTCCTCAAGGGAAGCCTCCTGATGCCTGAACACACACATTCCACTGGTGTATTTCCAGCACAAGATTCTGGTGTGCATATGCCTCCAAAATGCAACAGGGAATCTATGTAACCTTCCAGTACTAATTAACATATTGTTTGGCCACACATGTTAATAAACAAGCAGGAATCATCTGATTTTGGAGGTAAGTAAATAACATGAAAAAGAAATGCCAAGATGCACAAAGACAACAACTAATCATATTAATAGAAGGACTGTTTAATGGAAGGTACATGAAGGAAGAAGAAATCAAAGAACCGGTGCTTCTCAGACTCTGACGTGCAAGTGGATTACCAGGAGATTTGTTATTAATAAATAAATAATAAGAATGAAATGCAGCCTGCATCAGCAGGCCAGGCGTGGACTCTGGGATTCAGCATTTCTCAACAAGCCCACCGTGTAACACCAATGTTGCTGGTCCACGTTCCACACTTTTAGGGGTGGGGATCAAAAAGATAAAGTCAAGAGATGTTTCAGGAGTAGGAGGAAAAAGACAAAAATATACAAAGAAAGAGAGATTTTTAAAGTAAACACAAAATTAAGAAGTAAAATAATTCTAATAGGCATCCTGAAGGAAGATGGCAGAAATCAGAGAGGGGAGAATATAATTTAAAAATAAGGATATTTTCCTGGGCAATAAGGATAAAAGGACTAGTTCTCCATGCTGGCTACATGCTCTGATTTTGGGTGGCATCAAAGAATACCAATTGTTTGGCCATAATCTATGGAGGCATAGCTTACGTATCTGTGGTTTTTAAAATCATAGTGAAGTGAGAAGCACTCATCACCCATTAGAGTAAAACAGCCCAAAGGGTATGCAGCGAAAAGAAGACAGAACCCACCTTGACATATTTTATGGCTCTAAACGGGGATAGAAAATCTGAGAGGTTTTACAAGAAATATAACACCTGAAACCTACATATGAAACACATGCCCGAATTGAATTCACCTTCTCAATAGTAGTGCCAAGTTTTAGAAGAGCAGTGCCTTCAAATTGGGAGAGAAATGCTATAAACACAGCCAAACCACATCAAAATAAAGAATGGAACTAACAAATAATGCCTTCAAGGAGAAAGGAGATTATATGACAACAAATTCTACAAATATAAATATAAATATTCATTTTTTAAAGATGGAGTCTCACTCTTATTGCCCAGCCTAGAGTGCAATGGCGTGATTTCGGCTCACTGCAACCTCCACTTCCTGGGTTCAAGCAATTCTCCTGCCTCAGCCTCCAAAGTAGCTGGGACTACAGGCGTGTGCCATCACCTGGCTACTTTTTGTATTTTTAGTAGAGATGGGGTTTCACCACGTTGGCCAGGCTGGTCTCAAACTCCTGACCTCACGTGATCCACCTGCCTTGGCCTCCCAAAGTGCTGGGATTACAGGCATGAGCCACTGCACCCGGCCCAGATATTCTTAACTATAACATAAAGGCATATGTTTCTTCCACCAATAAGAAAAATAAAAATCAATTTCTCTGAGAAAAATAGAGCAGTAAAAGAAAGGCATAAATTTGAACCAAATATGAAACAAACTAAAATATGGTTAAGATTTTTAGTAACTGTTATCTCCTATAAACTCTGAGGTTTGGAACATTATTAATGATTAGTACAGGCTGAGAAACATTCAAATATCATTTCTTTCTCATGGATCCAATCGTCATACATACTTGCCCGGCCACATAATACAATCTTATAAATCTTGTCAATGTAACTGTATTACTACATCTGACAGAATTTAGGAGGAGACAAAAAAGTGGTGAAAAATGTGGATAGAAAATGATTGGTTGATAAGTTCCATCAAAGTTTGTTGAATACATCAGAGTTGAAGTATGTCGTTCAAAGTAACAATGCACTTGATGATTACAGCTCCCGTAAGTACGGGAAGAGGATGGATAGATTAACAATGGGAACAGGCTGGGAGAAGAGATGTGGGGCAAAGAATGCCAAATTATTAGGTTTTCAAGGTGGGGGGTGAATGTGCATATTTTAATGTTGATAAATCAATAGCTCCGTGATGATGATAATCCCCAAAAGAACTAAGTGGAGAAACACGTACAAGTGGCTAACTCTGGGGAACAGAACTGAGGACATGAGAGAGTGAATTCCTTTTTTTTTTTTTTCATTTTATGAAGAAAGTAGGAAAGCATGTATTACATCCATAATTAAAGATATTTTAAATGGTAATACAACCAAGCAGTTGAAATAACCTAAGCATTTCAACTCCATTAATATCTATTTTTTTATTTAATTTTTTTTTTATTATACTTTAAGTTTTAGGGTACATGTGCACATTGTGCAGGTTAGTTACATATGTATACATGTGCCATGCCGGTGCACTGCACCCACTAACTCGTCATCTAGCATTAGGTATATCTCCCAATGCTATCCCTCCCCCTCCCCCCTCCCCACCACAGTCCCCAGAGTATGATATTCCCCTTCCTGTGTCCATGTGATCTCATTGTTCAATTCCCACCTATGAGTGAGAATATGCGGTGTTTGGTTTTTTGTTCTTGCGATAGTTTACTGAGAATGATGGTTTCCAATTTCATCCATGTCCCTACAAAGGATATGAACTCATCATTTTTTATGGCTGCATAGTATTCCATGGTGTATATGTGCCACATTTTCTTCATCCAGTCTATCATTGTTGGACATTTGGGTTGGTTCCAAGTCTTTGCTATTGTGAATAGTGCCGCAATAAACATACGTGTGCATGTATCTTTATAGCAGCATGATTTATAGTCATTTGGGTATATACCCAGTAATGGGATGGCTGGGTCAAATGGTATTTCTAGTTCTAGATCCCTGAGGAATCGCCACACTGACTTCCACAATGGTTGAACTAGTTTACAGTCCCACCAACAGTGTAAAAGTGTTCCTATTTCTCCACATCCTCTCCAGCACCTGTTGTTTCCTGACTTTTTAATGATTGCCATTCTAACTGGTGTGAGATGATATCTCATTGTGGTTTTGATTTGCATTTCTCTGATGGCCAGTGATGATGAGCATTTTTTCATGTGTTTTTTGGCTGCATAAATGTCTTCTTTTGAGAAGTGCTTTTTAAAAGCATTTTGAATCATCTGTTTCTCTTAGATACTTCTTCATTTTACTTAGGAGGAGAGCAGCATTCTATCGTCATTTCTTCTGGGACTTTGCACAAATCAGAAGATTTGCACAAGGCAATACTGTGGCAGCACAGAACAACTTTAACAAGTTCACAGAAAGGAAAACCATTCACATTCGAAATAGAGCTCCATGCCTCTAACCAATACCTTCCCCTGGCATATGTCTGACCTTGTGCTGGGGACTGAACTAGAGTCATTTCCTGTGTTACTCAGGACACAAGTGTCATGATGTTGTATGCACTCCAGTCTTGACTGACTAGCCCAGAAGGGCAAAAAGGCAATGTGAGGGGCTTAGTCTTGCTGCCCAGCCCTCACTGTTCACTTTCCAGAATTCTTATGGTAGGAAAATTTCTCAGTTCAAAAGCTTCAGGTTACCTGTGCATTTGCTCTTTCAATACACATGAGGAGCTCGGTGTCACTCAACCTATCCGTATTCCTCATGCTCCAAGAGTCTCACTCAGAGGTGAGCGTAGGGTTAGAAGAAAAAAATGGGAACAGTTATCATTTAAACAGTTTCTCACAACCCCCATCAGGTACAACTCTTGAGTGAGTACCAAGATTCCTTGCTTAAAAATAAAAGGTTGAAGGCCGGGCTCAATGGTTCAGGCCTGTAATCCCAGCACTTTGGGAGGCCAAAGGGGGTGCATCACTTGAGGTCAGGAGTTCGAGACCAGCCTGGCCAACATGGCGAAACCCTGTCTCTACTAAAAATACAAAAATTAGCCGGGCATGGCGGCAGGCGCCTGTAATCCCAGCTACTCAGGAGACTGAGGCAGGAGTATCGCATGAACGCAGGAGGTGGAGGTTGCAGTGAGCCGAGATCGCACCTCTGTACTCCAGCCTGGGCGACATAGCGAGACTCTGTCTCAAAATAAATAAATGAATAAAAAGTTGTACCAAGTAGTGGCTAATTTATAAAGCAAATAACTAATCTTTTAAATGAGAGAGAACAGAAGAGTTTCTCATTTTGGAGATTAAAGCATGGCCCAGTCAGCAACTTTATAACGCTGACCAGGAGAGGTACATGCCTTTGTTAACCCTGGCTGTTGTTACTGTTATATCACTAGCATGTCTCCTCAACAACACTGTTCCTTTTTCTCTTTTCCTGTTGCTGTGAACTAGGCAACAGGCATAGTTGTGTATGAAGTTATCAGGAAAATCACAAAGATGTGTCTACCAGGGCAGGCAAACCCCAGATCCTAAGGTTTCTGTCCAGCTTTTCCATAAACTTTTCCTATTTCTTACTTCCAAGTTTGTCCAAAAACACCAGCCTTTGACTTTTTCTCTAAATGAAAACCCCATAGAATCTAAGTTCCAAGCCCAAAATTTATTTGCAAAAGAAAGGAGGAAGGAATGAAGGAAGGGAAGAAGGAAGGAAATACATATTATGTATATTTAATATACACTATGCACTTCTTTAATATATTACTTATTACATATGGATGCATTTTTATCTGTTCATTCAAGAAAGGATATGTCAAATGCCTCTGCTTGGGAACACCTATGTTCAGTTTGCTCCAAACATGTACCTGGTTTTCAAACGTCCCACACTCCTGCTTCACAGGGAAAGATTTGCCATTATGCTTAATGGTGGGAATCTATGCAAATGGTTCCACATGCCAATGCCAAGCCAAAAGAGAAAGACAAGCCTTTGTTCCAGAAGACACAGCCCTTTACAGCCCTTTGAATCCATTCCTCTGGGAGCTTCCCCATGGGAGGACTGCTTCTTTCTGTGACCCAGCCTCACTAAATGCACTAGGAATCAGCGCACTTCACTAAATATTACATCCAGATCATGTGTGTATTTACTATAATTATGCATATTTCATCTGAACTAATTTTCAGAAACCCTTTCCTTAGCAAATCGCACATTTTACGAAATGTCAGTGTTCCCTACCAACCACCATGAAAACAACAACAAAAGCTGAAATATAGCAGGAACTCAAATCGCAGAGTATTTCAAATAGATAATTAGACTGAATTCTAAAGTTCTCTAACTACCACATATGTAGTATTAAAAAGGTCATTAAATTGTTGGTGTGACAGGGTTAGTTAAACATAGGCCTAGCAGCCAGTAAAGATGCTGAGTGCAGTGACAAAGAACGGTGAACAGAGGACCTGTTTGTGAAGGATGAGGATTTTCCTGCATTCACTGTTGAGAAGTCAGTCTTCATAGGATGGTGCTGAGTAGGACTAGATAGATTTAATCACCATCACAGGAACAAACTCACTAATTATAGTAGCAGTGACACAGGACAGGTGAGACCCACAACTGGGGCTTAGCTGAGGAGGGTTCTTGACTTTGCCCAGGAAGGAATTGAAGGGTAAGTCAGTGGTGTTAAAAAGCAATGTTTACTGAAGTGGCGGTGTACAGCAGCAGCAGCACTGCCCCGTAGGCAGTGTGCCAGGGTAGCAGCTCAGAGGCAGCATTGCAGCCATATTTATACCCACTTTTAATTTCATGGGGTGGATTAAGAAGAAATTTCTAGAAAAGGGTCACCAAGTTGTCGTGAAAAGGGGCAGTAACTCCCAAGTGTTGCCATGGCAATGGGAAACTGACACAGCACCCTGGTGGGTGTGTCATATGGAAAGCTGCTTCCAGCCCAGCCCTATTTTAGCTAGTCCTCAATTTGGTCCAGTGCCTGAGCCCCGCCTCCAGAGTTGACTTCCACCTTCTACATCAGTAAGACAAAGAAAGTCGCAAAGTTGGAAGAATATACAGAGAGAGATAAAAGCTGTATTCAGGAAGTAGATCCTCTATAAAATCCACTGGAAAATACAACTGACTTAGTAATAGCCAATGACGAAACACTGCATGCGCAGAAATTCAGGACTTTATACAAGTAATAATGAATGAGGACGCAAGGCAGCCCTGGCCAGGACGACGAGGGGCAGGGATGATACAGGGACCAGCTATGGCTCTTCGGACCCTGACCAAGGAAGGAAAGCTACAGATGAGTAAACAGAGTTGACTCCATGAGCTCAGCAGAAATAGGGTGTTTGTTTATGTGTTTGCAGTTTTCACCAGTTCTTAGTGAGAAGTTAGGAGTTACAGTGTGCACTCCTCTGCTATTTATAGTCTGATATATTAATACAGGAGCTGTCTTGGCCAAGCTCTTCCTCTCTACAGATGCTGTCCCTTAAACACTTTCCAACATCCAGTGAGCACTTATACAAATATTGCTTTTTATTTCATTTACCGCCTTCTCAGCTGTTTATGAGTCAAACTGTTTCCTGGTACTGTTGCTGTAGGTGTATATTGGACATTACTCAGGATCTGAAGCATATACAATATCCCCAAGCTTAAATTAGTCATTGTTTCACTTGTCAAATTCAATTAACATCATATGCCAATTGCATACCATGAATCATTTAGCAAACACTGTCTAGAAATATTAACATAAATCCTGTGTTTTACTTAACACTATGTTGAATTCTGTTCATAAGTTTGTTGTTTGCAACAGTTTAAGTTTTAGTCAATTTCAAAATTCTTTTGAATGTACTATGTGTGTGTACTATGGGATAAAAGAAATAAATTAATATATTGATGTTTACGGTAATGTGGGTTCTCACTATGGGAAAAGGTAGATATGAATACTGAAAGGGGAAAGGCAATAGATAATTCTATGGTATTCCTGAAGTTATATGAATGAACTCATTAATGCACACAGACACACATACACATATTCTACCATATAGTAAAATGGTCTGGAAGCAAAAACATTGGTAGTAACGTTTATGTCTAAATGTAACAGCCAGATCCTAGGGTTTGGTAAATAGAAGATGAACCTGGAACTTCTGTGCCAAAAAGCAAGGACTCAAAGACCAATGTGGACATATCAAAACTATGTAGGAGCTGATTTAAGGGGGTTCATTTTTCTCAAACTGTTCTTTAAAGAAGAATGCTAAATGGCAAATGTAAACAAACAATATAATTATAAATCTTTCTGGTTTTTTGGAAACCACAAATGCAATTATTTATTTGGGCAGAAATAGAAATGAATCCTTAAAAAGACCGTTGAAGAATAGCATCTTGACATGGTCTGAAAGCAGTATCCCACATCTTGTCTACTAATTGCATAAGAAAAAGGCAGCCTTGAAACAGGGGCGATGTCTTTTTGAGTATGAAACTCACAAGGGAGAGACTTTATCAGATCAGATGCTAGTGGGGATCACAAACGCCAACAGATGAGCTGGCGTTCTGTGCTGCTGATGGGATGTAATGTAAAGTACACACCCTCTAGGAAACGGTCTTGCCACACACGCTTCACCTGAACACACCATGAGGAAAACGGCAGGACAAATCCAGATTCTGGGACATCCCAAAAAAGGACTGGCCTGACGTCTTTAAGTATGTCAGAGTTGAGACAGACAAAAAGTGGCAGGAAGTTGTGGCTGACATGACCAGACCGCCAAATGCAATGTGTGGGCTTCACCTCAACCGGGAGAAGAAAAACAGATGTCCAGAGAAGACGTTCGGAGATGGATGGGAAGATGTGCACAAGGGCTGCCCATGAAATAATATCACTGAGTCAACGTACAGGCATGGTGATGGAACAGGATGACTTTGCATTTAAGAGATGCACGCTGGCTGGGCACAGTAGATCACGCCTTTAATCCCAGCACTTTGGGAGGCCAAGGTGGGCAGATCACGAGGTCAGGAGATCGAGACCATCCCGGCTAACACAGTGAAACCCCGTCTCTACTAAAAATACAAAAAAAATTACCCGAGTGTTGTGGCATGCATCTGTAGTCCCAGCTACTCGGGAGGCTAAGGCAGGAGAATGGTGTGAACCTGGGAGGCAGAGCTTGCAGTGAGCCGAGACTGCACCACTGTGCTCCAGCCAGGGCAACAGAGTGAGACTCTGTCTAAAAAAAAAGAGATGCACACTACAACTTTCAAACAAATCCACCAACACACACGCACACACAGACGTGCACACTCACATACATACACACATGTATCATGTTTTGTGTGAGTGCGGGGTGTGTGTAGCATGGGTATTTGTGTGTGAGAAGGAAGGCAAGTGGGTCAAAAGATAAAGAAATGGTGCATAGAGTAAATCACTGTGGTACTGTACTAGTCTTTCAAGTTTTCTACAGTCTCACAATTAAAAAAAAAAAAGGTGGAGAAAAATTTTCCTGGAGAGAGAAACTAAACAACCAGAAGTTTCTGATGATTGAATTAAATCGTTTTTCAGTATGCCAAGCCTCTGAGCAGCTGGATTTTCCACACTTTAGTTTGTTGCGCTGGGGCCTCCCAGTCTTGCTTCCATAACTCAACAGAATTCTACCACCAATTGTTGAATCCAAAGTTTCTTTCCAAAGTCTCTGAAAGCAGAAACTGTGTTCCAGATACAGAGAATCAAAATGCGCTATTGAAGTCATCCAGAATATCTGTAGCCAAGACATGATCAGAGAGACCTATGAATCTAAGCCAGTTTTCTGATTTTTAAGCCAAATTGTTTATCTCCATTCAACATTCTCAATACTTGTATCTACAAACATATTGGACTAATACAGAGAGCACATTTCCACACTGGAACAGTTGAATATGGATGTGAAAACTCGAATATCTTTGCAACCTTCAAACAACACTTGACATTAAAAATCCATTTACAAATCCAGCTTTATGCTAAATATTGTGGTAACATTCTTAAAGACCAGACCTCTTCATGTGGAAAATGATGTCCCAGTCTAAAGTTTTTTGAAAGGATTTGCTATGAAACTGATAATAATTTTATAGGTATTCATGTCTATACAATTACTAGGACTTTTTTTACACAGAATACCTAAGTTTCTCCTACCTTATTGAAGATTCTTATTAAAATACCACATATTAAAAAAGGTAAGTAACACAAAAAGTCACAAAAGAATCGAAGTTTACTTTTTTGCTTTATTTGGCCCAACACAGTGTCTTCTAGAAGTCCTTGTCATCACAAAAATATAAAGCTTCCTTTGGATATGCACTCCCCAACCTGAATTGTAAGCACTTTGAGGACAGTAATTAGGTCTTCCATCACACTTTAGATAATGTCCTAGGCCAGGCGCAGTGGCTCATGTGTATAATCCCAGCACTTTGGGAGTCTAAGACAGGAGGATCACTTGAGCTAAGACAGGAGGATCACTTGAGCCCCGGAGTTCAAGACCAGCTTCAGAAACATAGTGAGACCCCCATCTTTACAAAATTAAAAAAAAAAAAGCTGAGTATCGTGGTGCACACCTGTGGTGCCAGCTACTCGGGAGGCTGAGGTAGGGAGGTCAAGGCTGCAGTGAGCCATAGTCACGCCACTGCACTCCACCCTGCACAACAGAGCAAGAGCCTGTCTCAAAGAAAAGAAAACACACCATGACGTCCTGCATATATCTGCCTCTCAGAGAAATGATTCACCGATTTCATCATTTAAAACCAATGCAATACTTTCATTTTCATGAAAATGGAAGCAGGCTTTCATGAAAACAGGCTTCAAGTTCATGTTACACAAATCCTACAGAAATTGTGGACAAATGATCTGACATCCTCCTATAAAAGGATGAGATGAAGCTGTGCCTCATGTAACTGATCATTTCTATATATTAAGCCATATGAAATACCATGTCTGCTGAGCAGAGGCTACAATTAGAAAAGACCCGATCTAAAAGAATGCTCAAAGGTCATCAAGCATGATTACATTCTGCTGCACACTGTAAAATGCATCCCAGTGTAAAGGATTATTCAACAAATTATGAATGATTCATTCATGGCAGATTTTTCATTAGAAGGTAATGTCTCCTTTCCCATAAAGTCAACATTATGATCCATGATGCCATTTATTAGAACTTATGCTATTAAACAAGATATGAAAAGAGAATCTTCTTAAGTGTCTCACATCAGTTAAATTACCCTCCACCTGTTGGAAATAAGCACTGTGGTCAATGAAGGGAGAGGGATATGTAGTACATGTGTTACAGATTTGCAAGAGTTATTCTTATGTATATGTATACATGTACACAATTTTCATTACGGATCTTTCATTTATGTCTGAAAGTCAAATACTTACACCTTTTGCTTAAAATTTTGGACTCTAAATTATCCCAGGACTGGTAGTTACCTCAGGACAGCATAGTAGTTATTAAAAAGTCAATTAGATCCCATTTGTCAATTTTGGCTTTTGTTGCCATTGCTTTTGGTGTTTTAGACATGAAGTCCTTGCCCTGCCTATGTCCTGAATAGTAATGCCTAGGTTTTCTTCTAGGGTTTTTATGGTTTTAGGTCTAACGTTTAAGTCTTTAATCCATCTTGAATTGATTTTTGTATAAGGTGTAAGGAAGGGATCCAGTTTCAGCTTTCTACACATGGCTAGCCAGTTTTCCCAGCACCATTTATTAAATAGGGAATCCTTTCCCCATTGCTTGTTTTTCTCAGGTTTGTCAAAGATCAGATAGTTGTAGATATGTGGCGTTATTTCTGAGGGCTCTGTTCTGTTCCATTGATCTATATCTCTGTTTCGGTACCAGTACCATGCTGTTTTGGTTACTGTAGCCTTGTAGTATAGTTTGAAGTCGGGTAGTGTGATGCCTCCAGCTTTGTTCTTTTGGCTCAGGATTGACTTGGCAATGCGGGCTCTTTTTTGGTTCCATATGAACTTTAAAGTATTGTTTTCCAATTCTGTGAAGAAAGTCCTTGGTAGCTTGATGGGGATGGTATTGAATCTGTAAATTACCTTGGGCAGTATGGCCATTTTCACGATATTTATTCTTCCTACCCATGAGCATGGAATGTTCTTCCATTTATTTGTATCCTCTTTTATTTCCTTGAGCAGTGGTTTGTAGTTCTCCTTGAAGAGGTCCTTCACATCCCTTGTAAGTTGGATTCCTAGGTATTTTATTCCGTTTGAAGCAACTGTGAATGGGAATTCACTCATGATTTGGCTCTCTGTCTGTTGTTGGTGTATAAGAATGCTTGTGATTTTTGTACATTGATTTTGTATCCTGAATATTTTCACAACCTACTCGTCTGACAAAGGGCTAATATCCAGAATCTACAATGAACCCAAACAAATTTACAAGAAAAAAACAAACAACCCTATCAAAAAGTGGGCAAAGGGCATGAACAGACACTTCTCAAAAGAAGACATTTATGCAGCCAAAAAACACATGAAAAAATGCTCACCATCACTGGCCATCAGAGAAATGCAAATCAAAACCACAATGAGATATCATCTCACACCAGTTAGAATGGCAATCATTAAAAAGTCAGGAAACAACAGGTGCTGGAGAGGATGTGGAGAAATAGGAACACTTTTACACTGTTGGTGGGACTGTAAACTAGTTCAACCATTGTGGAAGTCAGTGTGGCGATTCCTCAGGGATCTAGAACTAGAAATACCATTTGACCCAGCCATCCCATTACTGGGTATATACCCAAAGGACTATAAATCATGCTGCTATAAAGACACATGCACACGTATGTTTATTGCGGCATTATTCACAATAGCAAAGACTTGGGACCAACCCAAATGTCCAACAATGATAGACTGGATTAAGAAAATGTGGCACATATACACCATGGAATACTATGCAGCCATAAAAAAATGATGAGTTCATGTCCTTTGTAGGGACATGGATGAAACTGGAAATCATCATTCTCAGTAAACTATCTCAAGAACAAAAAACCAAACACCGCATATTCTCACTCATAGGTGGGAACTGAACAATGAGAACACATGGACACAGGAAGGGGAACATCACACTCTGGGGACTGTTGTGGGGTGGGGGGAGGGGGGAGGGATAGCATTGGAAGATATACCTAATGCTAGATGATGAGTTAGTGGGTGCAGTGCACCAGCATGGCACATGTATACATATGTAACTAACCTGCACATTGTGCACATGTACCCTAAAACTTAAAGTATAATAATAATAAATAAATACATTAAAATAAATAAATAAATAAAAATTTGACATGTTTCAAAAGAAAAAAAAATAAAAAGTCAAGTGAGATTTTAAAATATTTCCCAAGTGTTATCTGAGAGATGACTTTGAGAGGAGGAAAGCAAGCGGTGTTTGTTATGAGCTTTGTCCAAATCAGAGGCCTTGAGTGTTCAGAGGATCATCTAAACCCATGAAAAAAATCAGCTGGCAGGAGCCCATATGGGTCAAGATGGCTTCTGGAGATAGATAAAAGTGGGTGTCTGAAGTAGACCCCCTACTTCCCAGCTGTAACTGGCAGTAGAGTAATCTTGCTAGGACCAAATATCCTTTGGTACTGCATACATCAATAGCACTAGCTAAAAAGATTGATCTGAGTTATCCATTTATTTTAGAGTTTAAAATACACTCTCCACAGCATCTTTTTTCCACTGGGAATCCAGAGATGTTTTACTTCCCGTCTCTATAAAAAGCCGCCTCACAATTTACAGGGCCACTGCCCACTCTTCATACTTTAAAAGATATAGATAGGAATTCAGAAGAATAAGAATCCCTCCTTATTTGTAGATCAAATTTACCCTTCAGCAAACTTCATGGGCTGACACTTTACCCTTGAGCAGGGGGTATAGATATACAATCATTAAGAATAATCACCAAATATTTCAATTTACTTGATTTAACAAGCTTTTAAAATCCATTCCAAGGGGGTAAAATTTGATTAATAAACTGCAGGCCACATAAGGATCTTGTACAAGGTGACTTATTTAACTGACTCCACAGAAAAGTCAACAAGCAATCCATTGGTCACAACACAACAACAATTCCTAGTTGAGTGTCCCAAATGTCACTGGCTTAGTGGCAGATTTGGGTCTCAATTGCTGATCAATTTCTGCATTATGATTCTGGCATGAAACAGCTCTCTAGGAAAGGGACGATATCATAAAGATGTGTATAAGAAAAAGAAGATGGCTGAGCCCTGGCCGCACGGACTTTTTGTCACGCCCTTTTCAATCAGCTAGAATCCAATCTGATAACCATTTACTGTGTCTTAAGGGACGAGAGCACATGTGTACATTAGATCCTGTATACATTTACGCTGCACATTTAGATTGAGTGTGTACTGTGTGCCTGTCACTACCATAAGTCACTATGGGTTCAGAGATAAAACAAATAGCTCTATGTAAGGTGCTCACAGTCTAGACAGGCAGAGAATAGGAAATATAGAACACCAATACACTGAAATAAGTGAAATTGCAGAGATATGCACAGGCGTGAAAGTCATTTAGAGGGTGGAGAACATAGGGGAGTTTTGAGTTGAGTGATGGAGCTGAAATGTGGGCAAATGTTGGAAAGGAATACTTTGCACCAGACTGCGAAGATCAAATAATAACAAATTCAGGGATGTGTGTTTTAGCCTGCTTATATTGCAGAGGGACTGAAGGATTTTTAACTGAATGACAGCATCCATTCCAAACTTCATCAGACAATAGGATAGAAGGCAGAGTTTCAGCTCAGTGAAGCATGTTTTATCAAACTGTCCAGGATGGTTTCTGAGTAACACATAAAAATGTAAATCACTGTGGGAAAGCGGCTGTAATTCACGATGACATAAAAACTACTTTAAATCATAAACACAAAGCAGGGAAAGAAAAAGCTTCTTAAAGTGGGAAGGGAGAGAAGGTGGGGCTTAAAATAGATAATGAAGAATGATTTTAAATCTTGTTATGCTGGCACGTAAATGGTTTTGCATCAGACAATTCTAGAGAAAGGTATGTGATTCCAAGTGGGAGTCATGTTCAGGATGAGATACCCAAGCAGTCTGACATATGCTTGCAGTCTACTAGGCGTAGGCTTTCGCCGAAGGGCCTAAGCCTAGGGGAGGCTTAATCACAGATCCCACGCTGTGGCCCTTTCCCTGCATCCTGGCCATGTGAACTATAGTAAAAGTGAAATTGTATGAGACTGCGAGAAAGACCTATGCATTTCCAAGCCAAGGCTCCCTCAGCAGGTGGGGAAAATTGGGGTGAAGGTACAGACCATGTCCCTGTAAAGGCTGCTCAGTAACTCCTATGCTCTGACCAGCTCTTGAGATGGTGTCAGAACCTGTTGATTTCCTTCTCCACTGCAGCTTGATTCATCCACACTAATGCAGTTCTGCACGAACAACAGCCTCAAGATGGAATCCCAACACAGGTTCCAGGCTCCATCCTTTCTGGAGTCAGGTTTGAGGACAAGCCTTTTACCTCTATGCACAGAGAGAAACATCTGAGTGAATGCAACTGATGGAAATCAAAAATTTAAAAGTAAACATTTTTGGGCCGATGTGGTGGCTCATGCCCATAATCCCAGCACTTTGGGAGGCTGAGATGGGTGGATTGCCTGAGGTCAGGAGTTCAGGACCAGCCTGGCCAACGTGGGGAAACCTTGTCTCTACTAAAAATACAAAATTAGCCAGGCATGATGGCACACACCTGTAATCCCAGCTAATTGGGACGCTGAGGCAGGAGAATTGCTTGAACCTGGGAGACAGAGCTTGCAGTGAGCCAAGATCACGCTGTTGCACTCCAGTCTGGGCGACAAGAGTGAAACATTTTCACTTACATTTCAAATTTTAAAAATGAGTATGATTGAGCCGGGCGCAGTGGCTCACGCCTGTAATGCCAGCACTTTGGGAGGCCAAGGCGGGTGGATCATGAGGTCAGGAGATCAAGACCATCCTGGCTAACATGGTGAAACCCTGTCTCCACTAAAAAAAATTAGCCAGGCGTGGTGGCCAGTGCCAGTTGTCCCAGCTACTTGGGAGGCTGAGACAGGAGAATGGTTGTGAAGCCGGGAGGTGGAGCTTGCAGTGAGCCGAGATCACGCCACTGCACTCCAGCCTGGGCTACAGAGCGAGACTCCATCTCAAAAAAAAAAAGAGTATGATCACATTAAAAAGAAGTAAACATTTCAGCTTAGAGCATACTACATTTTTAAAATTAAATGCTTCCCCTAGTTTTCAATATTACACATGAATGTATTTGCTTCATTTTTACAAACACATGGCAGGTATACATGAAGCTGTGGCTGCTCAGTCAATGCCAAGCAAAAGGCCTGAAGTCCTAACCTTGAAATGCCCAATGATGAGTTAATAAAGTCAGCAACATTAACATGTGCTCTTTTACAGCCAAATAACCAACCACAACCAAAAGAGTATTTAATATTTGCTTTCATTTATAAGGTAACCAGTGCATTACAAAAAAGTTAAAAAGTCTACGATTCTCTGAATAACTTGGAACTCCTATAAGCAACACTTGACAAATTAGCAACATGGGAGTGGAGGTGTCCTGGCCTTTGAACACGAAGATGATGATGTCTTCCTTGTCATGCTGCCAGTCTAGAGCACACATAGACTTGCGTTTCTAATTATGATAATAACTCATCTGGCCACATCCACAGATCATCCCATTGCATTTGTGACCAACAGCACACACGTTCAAAATAGCTGGTTGAAATGAGGTATGCCTATTGGTTATGGAATAAGCACAGGGAAGTGAACTAATCAGATAGATATAGTAGTAAGTGAGGGTGAATTTCTACTTCAGAATAGATACCTTCAAAGATTTCCTTTAACAAGTTCTCATGGATCCTGGTAGACCCAAAGAAAAAGCACGCTTTTTCTTCTTAGAAAGGAAGTGAAGATATCTTATTAATTATGAGAAAATATGACAGACTTTGTTCCAAAGCACTGCAGGAAGTGCTCGGTAATCCTGCAATTGGCACAAAGTCTACAGGGCTTTAAATCAAGGGGCCTCGGGATGATCAGGGAAAGGACTGTGAATAAGCTGCCAACCTGTGTTTTGCCTTGAAGGCTGGGCAGGGCTGTCAGGTACTCAGACATTTTCTCTCACCTCCAAACTCTTCCACACTCTGCTCTGGATGCTGTAGACACAACTGTGCCAACTACTTTTCCCAAAATGTTTTGCCAGCTGGATTTGGTGAGCTCCTGTCAACAGGAGGCAGGAATTCACAATGCAGGAGAAGAGGCAAGGGAACTTCCTTATTCCTGTCTGCTTGCGGTTTGTGTCAGCAAAATCACATGAGCTCAAGTTCCCCAGCAGTGGCGCGCTGTCCCAGAAGCAGCTGTTTTTTCCCCTCCTCTGGCTTCTTTTGCCACTTCCAAGAACAGTTTATCTTGCCCCTCTAAGGAGCCAGTGGCAAGCAGGTCTTTAGGCAAGAAGCCTTGAAGGAAGGGAGAAGGGCTGCTTTCTCTGGGAGGGGAGAATCAGAGAGATTTGGAAATTCAAAATCAGCTTTGTCTGAATCTATTTAGACGATCCGCTCCAGTCTCAGGGTCCAATATCTTGCCAATCACTCTGACTTTCACACACAAGGCTGTTTGAAGGTTCTTGAACTTAATTGTAATTCTGTAACATTTTGGATGTTATTTTCTGCAAGTCAGCCCTATGACTAAGAGGGGAGAAAGTTATCATTATCTTTTTAGTTCTTCAGGCCAAAATAGAAGTTCTCTGTTTTGTTGTTGTTGTTCTTGTTGTTATTTCAGGTAGGGTCTTGCTCTGTCGTCCAGACTGGAGCTCAGTGGCGAGACTATGGCTCACTGCAGCCTCAACTTCTCAGGCTCCAGTGATCCTCCCACATCGACGAGTAACTGGGACCACAAGCACACCCAGCTAATTTTTATATTTTTTTGCAGAGACAAGGTTTCACCCTGTTGCTAAGGCTGGTATGGAACTCCTGGGCTCAAGCAATTCTCCTGCTTCATCCTCCCAAAGCATTGGGATTATAGGCGTGAGCCACTGTGCTTGGCCCATTTATTTTTTATAAAAAGTATCCTGAGTTTATGATTTCCTATCACTAGACTTCTAGCCATTTAACCCCATAGTCCTTGTCATCATCATTTCTATCATCACAGGTAGGTATTGCAAGGGCTTTCACCTAATAGGACAACCGTGAGCTGGAGTAAGGGAAACATACATTTCCACTCAGGATTATCAGCTCTGAACTGCAACCAATTCATGGTAACTAAAACTCCATTTTGGTCACCAAAGTGGAGGCTTTTGGTGGTAAGGTGATAAATGGATGAGATTCCAGAAGGTTCAGAAATGCATCACTTGGTTATTTTTCTAGTTCCTGAATATGTAATTAGAACAGACATTTTCAGCAACTGGCAGAATTCCTGCATGTCTCTCTGCCCCCTGGTGTGAGCGATATTAAACCAGAGCCAGGAGGCTTCTAAAATATGACCTTCCTACCAGAGGATGTTAATATTGCTGGGGGAAGGGCAACGATTAATATCTCTGTCAGAGATTTGAAAAAGGCAAGTCTCACCTACTTACTCCATACTCATTTAACTCACCTGTTTGGCCCATGCACAAAGTAGTTGGACTTAGAGAATAATTATGAATTACCATAAATTTATTTAGCTTGTGATTGCAATTGCAGCTGCTCTTCCAGATATGATATTTTCACTGGAACAAATAAACACAGATCCTGGCATCTGGCAGTTTACACCTTTTGATCAGGCAAATTAATTCATAGCAACTTTCAAGGATCACCAAAAGCCATTTGCTTTTGCTTGGTCGGGTCCACATAGCACCTGCACTTTTCTCTGGGTGATGTCAATTCTCCTGCTCTTTGTCCTGACTACATTTGCAGAATGTGAGGATATACCCTCCAAGTTAAAAGGTGAGTTTCTGGAAATTGCAATGTGCTTACCACTAAAAAAGAAGGACAGTACTTGATGGGCCTCCTTGGGCTTATATGTCACTTGTACTGCTTTCACCCATTTATCAAGAAATGTGTAAGGCTACCAGTTTTGATTGGAGTCTTGGGCAAGAGAGGACTGCTGCAGATTCAGATGGCAGTGCAAGCTGCTTTGCCTTATGACAAGGGCCTTATGATCCAACAGATACAATTATATGTCAATGTCTGTGACAAACAGAGGTTCTGTTGTGGTTAGCTGCTGGGTCCTGATACAGACTAAACACCTAATTCTATGAACATAAAGAAACCATGTGGGGTGGCCATGAGGAAGGGGATGAGAGCTGGCCTGCTGCATCTCTGCTGGCTCAGCTCATACCTGTGGACTCCTAGGAGAGAGAATTTTGACCAAATCACATAGGAATGAAAAACCTCAGGCCTTATTTACAGATGAGCAGTACAATATACTGTCACTAAAACATTGGTTGATGCAGCATGTGGTTATTTACTTGGTCAAGATTGAGATAGAAGTATAGGAAACAGTGATTATTTGGTGATCATTAAGGGTCTGGTTGGAAGGTAAGGGGCTTGGAAAGAATGGGATTAGAAGGCTGAAAACAAATTGTTCTTACTGAATCCTCAAAACTGAGTCTCCAGTGTGACGATATCTGCACTCCGTAGAAATGCTCTCTCAAGGGGGTTCACTGCAGAGGAGGCTGTCAGTAATCGGGCCAACAAGACGACATGCCCTGTGAATGTCATGGAGCCTCTTTCCTTAGCCTCTCCTATTTACCAGATGAATCCTGTGGCAAAGACAGAGCTATGCTTGGGCAGCATACAACCTCCTCTCGCCAAGGCTGATCTGCTACCAACACTCCTGTGTGCTCATCTCCTGCAGCAGTGAGTGCTCAGCATGGAACAGGGCACAGTTCTCCCAGAAGGGGCCTCTTAGGAGTGGGTTGATTACTTTGGACCCTTACATTATGCAGGAGGCAGCAAACGGTCCTCGCTGGAAAAGGCATTTATTTTGGGTATGGATTCATCGTTCCTGTCTGCCTTGTTTCTAGAAAAATCGTTGTCCACAGGTTTATAGAATATCCTAGTCACGATATGGCACTCACACACATGCTTCAGAACAATGAACTCATTTTGCTGCAAAGGAAGTATGGCAATGGGATCATATCTGTTGGTTTTTCTCATATTATCAAGTCTCCCAGAAGCAGCTGGGCTGATGGACTGTTGACTGACCTAGAAAAGCCTTAGTGGTGGTGTCAGTAGGTGACAACATTTGGATAGCCTGGGCCTCAATCTGTTCTATCTATCTATCTATCTATCTATCTATCTATCTATCTCTGATATATATTTGAATTCTTATATATGCGCTGACCCAGCAACCAATACATGGTGCTGCTTCTCTCACTGCCAGAAAACACACCTGCAGAATCAACTGGATGATGTGGGAGTGGCTGCTTTCACTACTATATCTAATAACCCATTCACAGAATGTTTCATTCCTGTCTTCTCAGCTCTGGGCTCTGCTGGTTTAAATGTCTTCGTACCCAAGAGGGCAAGGTTTCCACCAGGAGAAACAAAAATAGTTAAAAAAAAAAAAAAAGTTGAGACTGGTACTTGCCCATTTGGAGTTCCTTAAACACTGAAGTAACAAGAAAAAACGGGGGATACTATGTTGCCTGGGATGCTGGTCACAATTTCTAGGGGAAAACTGAATTGCTACTACACAGTAGTGAGGGAGAGAAATGGATCTCATTTACAGGGGAATTCCTGTGGCAGCTCATGGTATTTCCATGTCCAAAAGTACAAGTTAATGAAAACTATGGCAACCAATAAAGATTAAACTGTTGGGTATTTAGAGCTTTCAGGAATGAAGATTTGGGTCACATTATACAATGGGAAAAAAATGCAACCTCCAAACAGATTATGGCTGAAGGAAAACGTAATAGAAGAGGAACTGTAGAAAAGAGATGTTATAAACAAATATAAACTTATCAGTTATATGAATACAGTGTAAATATAGGTATGTATATAGTAACTAATATTTCATTTCTTCTTTACCGCCACTAGTTACTTATATGTTTGTAATTTTGTGGTTAACTTTATCATTTAAATTATTCTTTAGGTTATAAGATTCTGTTGCAAGTAAGAAGAAACTACAAGAGAAATTAACATCTTTTAGACAAGGATAGTATGATGGTTGGAAATTGTGTCTTCCATTGCTCAGGAGAGGCCAAGAGAGTGTTTGAACAAATAGTTATTTTTTATTAGGTATACCCATGGAGTATTTACTGTTATGAAAAGGAAGTTTGAGTATGTGCAAAGCAGTATATGTTCTGAAAAGATATGGTCAGTGTGGACCCAAAGGGTTGGTCAATATGAATTACTTAACTATTGTTTCTAACATCAAAACCCTCCACTTGTATTCTATTCTCTAATGTTTTGACATTAAATTACTCAAAACTCTTAACAGCTAGCTTCTTGTTAGACTATACCGAGAGGAGGCACTAGAGGGAGACTGGAAAACAAGAGGAAGGGAGAAGGGGCTTTTCTTCTTCCTGTTGAGTTGATTGCCCTGTAAGTATCACTCTGGCAGCAGCACACAACCCGAGCAGCAATTGCTTCTCCCAGAAGCAGCACTTAGTCCAAGCACCAGCTGTTGTTTCCAGCCTCTAGTTAGTTTTAAGCAAGGAGAACTAGCCTCATCATGCCATTTTGATGATCCAAACCCAGCTCTGAGAAAAGTCCCATCTGTGAGCTTTCAGATTCTGACAAACCTACTCTCTTCCACTTCCTTTCACCAACACCAGGGCTGGTGGGAGCTTCTTACTGTTAGCATGTCTCAATTCCCTTAATATTTCATTTTTGCTTTTCAGTTTTCTAACTCTGTGTAATGAATTCTCTACTTAAAATTTCCTCTGCAAAAAACCAGTGGGATCTGTCTTTCCCTCGCTGGGAAAGGGACAGAGCAGGGTTTTAATCAGTGAGGTTGGGAGTTCACTACACTACATTAAGTACAAAGTTGTAAAGAGCCTAAGCCAGGGATGAATAACAGCAGACATTAAGCAAGAAAAGCCCATTGAGCTGGAATCTGATTTGAAATGCAATTGAAAAGGGAGAAAATCAAAGATAACCGCAGGCTCTGTGGCTGGGTGAATGGAGTATGAACGTTGAGATTGTGGGTGTGGCTGGGAGACATTGAATTTGAGGTGTCTGGGGAGCATAAAGATGAACATTTTCACAAGCAAGTGAGAACTGTCTAACATCCAAGAAAATGCCATGGGATTAAAAATAAAGACTTGAGGAGAATCTGCAGATAAGTCTATTTCACTCTGAGGGAGTATGAGACAACTGGATAGGAGAGTTTTGAGAAGGAAAAGACAGACGCCAAGAAGTAACCTTCGGGACCATCCATGTTTAGGGTGCTGAGGAGCATGGCAAGTCAGCCAGAACAATTAATCAGGGTTAGTCATGGAAGAATGACTAAGAAGGAATGAAATCCCTCAGTCAAGTGTCAAAGAAGTCAGGGAAGTCTTAGAAAGTGGGAGCCTGGAGAGGAAGTCAGGGTCAGTGGTGCCAAATGCTTGCACAGGAAGCTCTGCCGGCATCAAGTACGATTATTATAGAAAGTGAGGAATTCTCTCAAATGCCACCTTCCAACCTGCCAGCTGTCCTGTGGGAATGTGACACGTAGTCCTCAGTTCTGATTTAATAAGAATGACACTAACAGTTAGCAAACATAGAAACGGGAAAAACGCTGCCAACATCGTGTAGCACATCCCTAAATACAGCCCATAGGGACTGTCTCCACATGCTTCAGAATCCAGCCCCGGAGCTCCACGAATAACTGCATGTGAGTCCACGGGCGGCACCACACCTCAGAGGGAGAAACACAGCCCCCCTTACATTCTCAAGGAGGCGCTGCTTTCGATCTTTTATTTTCCTTTGAGTTCTTCACTGGCGCAGAACTTTGTTCTATTTGATTGCAACATGTAAATATTATCATCATATCTTCCTTTATTAGGGACAATATTTTTTTCCCTACAAAAGACTTGAGCTGAAAGAAATAAAACACTGTTTCAGTTTCAGGAATTCTAGGGAGGATTAGAAGAAAGGATTAGAACACAATTACCCCTGCGGAAATCTAGGGAAAAGATCCAATACCTATTTTGTCTTTACCCACCCAACTACTCACAACCTGTCATTTATACACAAACAAATAGCGGTCACTGTGCAACACATCTTCTATTTCTGGTAACGTACCATGGTCAAAGTCATAAAAGAGTCAATTATTGAACCTGGTAGAGCTGGTGGCAATTTTCAAGCAGAGGCACAACTCACATTTAAAGATGATACATGGCAGGTACTCAATAAGTATTTGTTGAATGAAGGTGTAAATGGCTGTTTGATGGCTAAGACATGTCTTGTCTAGGTTTGTGACTCCGTTACAGTTGGAGGATGAATTGCTGTATTTAAAACGGGTAGAGAATTGTCAGAGATATTACCTGCTATGAAGATCGTCAGATCTATTAGATATGGATGATGTTTCATTGCCAGAAACAGCTTCACCTAAAAATTAGCAGCCACAGAAGCAGGGCTTCTGTAGATTATGATGTCTAACAGGTCAACTCCATATATGATACATGGTTGCAAATTTGAGCAACATAATAATATTTTTGGGTGCCTATTAACTGTTTTAACACTGTGAAAAAGCACAGTGGGAGATAAAGGTAGAAACAATGGCTGTGCTATATGCATGCTTATCACTGCAGAAACAAAGACCGAGACACAGAGTTCTCATTCTCATTCCCAATGGGAAGCAGCACTAAACACAGAGTTCTGCATGTGGACGTGCTATCAGGGCTTAGCCAGTGGTAACTGGTCATTTCTGAACTCATGAAATAGATGATGCATTAATATACTGAAATTTGTTTTTCTAAAGCCCTCAAGGATTGTTACTTATCCTTTAACCGTGGCTGCCTAAAACTGGCTGAATTGGTTTCGATTGATTTAACAACCCTTCTTCACTTAGTTTATCGTTATTTAGGAAAAGGTCAAATTATGTGGTCATTGTTGCCATGGTTCATTTTGGAATAGCAAAGTCACACATTTTCACAAGTTTTCTCACTGACAAATTAAATAAACATCCATTTTTAGCAAGGTTTCTCATTGTGGGGAGCCCCTCCTCTCCTCTAGGCTCCAAACCACATTTAATCCTCCTGCAGACCAGCTACCAAATGTTTATTTCTCCTGAGCTTTTGCAGCTACTCTTGGTCCACCTTGAGTTAAAATTAGAATTTCTCTGGATCTATCAAGAAATATCTCTCTTCTATGCCCCGGTGTCTGTTCAACCAACAGTCTCCTCTTTTACTCTAATTCATTTTCCTGTTTTTTGTTTGTTTGTTTGTTTGTTTTTCCCTAGGAAGTATGAGCATTCCCTTGTTTAATATTTTCCTCATATTACATTTTACACTTTCCCATGTTCTCTCACTGAACTGCACTTTGCATTTATTCAGTTAAATGTAGATTGCTTCCAGTACATACTGTGACATAACATGTTTAATAACTGAAATCCAGAACAGATATTATCTGCACCAATGTAGTGTCACATTGAATTACAAGTTCCCAGTTCTTTTCCTTTTTACATTATTGATTTCTAAACCAATAAAATGGATACTTATTCAAAGCCAGAAGGATTTCAAGAAATATATTGAAATAACTGTCAGATAATCTTGGTGAACTTTGTAACAAAATCAATTATACAATGTTCATACCAAGTTGCAAAGGCAAGGCACGCTGCCCCTGTGACTACCTGCCTAATGCACTCAATGCCAAATGACTTTTCTCCCAGACACAACATGAAAAGCCTGTTACTCAAAAGGTGCTAGTCTACCAACTCAACTTTTGCTTTCCAAATACAATGCTTTTCATTGCTGTCTAGCAAAAAGGAGCTAAAGAGTGAGAAAGATGAGTTAAAAATGCAAATCAAAGGAAACTTAAAGACCCAAAGGTTCAAAAATCAGTAGGCATACTAAAATAACATTATTTCTCTTCTTTGCTATGTTTCTCTAGAAGTAGTGGAATAAGTGAGTACCTTATACCATAATTTCACATCCCAGGAATCAATGGCCAAGTATAGCCATAGAAAGAGTTGGGGTGAAAAAATTGAGGAATCAAATGAGAAAAGAAACATTGTAATAAAATGTGCATCATTGAGTCATAGGGAAAATCTGCATTCAAAACTTTTCCTAGAAATTATAAAAACTGCCCATTACTTTGAATAACACATTGTAATTTAAAAATACTTCACTAAATAAAAAGGCAAATTAAAAGAATCCTTTGATTGTTCCATCCCTATGGAGCCTTATGAATCCCATAATCCTTGAGAGGTATCTTTACTGGCATACTTATAAATACACAATTAAAATATACAATGAAAATCCAGTAGGTATTCATCCCTTCACTTGCGGGACTCCAGCTATGGCAGTATGAGAGCTCTGTACTCCTCACCTCTTCACACTATTTCTTCTGCATGATACAACTCTTCTACTTCAGCCCTACTTCTCTTGTTAAGAATGTTAACTGAGAGGTTACATCCTCAGTGAGACTTCTTATTGCCAAAAAACTCCACTGGGCTCCCTTATGCTTATTTCCTCCAGAACTTTCTGCTTTCCTTCCCTCAGCTTTACTGCAGTAACTACTGAATGTCTTCAGTGCTAGAGTGTGGGCCTCCTGAGGGCAAGAGCCATGTCTCTTCTGTTCACAACAGCATTGCCAGTACCTTACTCAATGCCTATCACATAACAGAAAATATGTAGATGTCAAATTAGTAAATGAAAGTGTGAAGTGGATGGTAAAAAGTCATCATAGTAAATCACTAAAGGGGTTCCTTTACCTGTTTTGCATATATTTGTGTTTTTAAGAGGTCATACAGCCTGAAGATACACTATATATATTTGACTACAGATAATATATCAAAGCATTGGATTTTTATGGTAGAAGAACAACATCTAGATCATAGTATGTGGCAAAAAGTGAGAGAGATGGGAAAGAGGCCAAACGTAGACAGCATCTGTAAGCCATAGCACCAGCCGACTGTACAATCTCACACCTTACTGTAGGAGAGAAAGCAAGTCCACATTATCTTTTCAGTAGTGCATTTATACTACAAGTATCCTGATAAGAAAAGTTGTCTTGGGCCCTGTTATTTTCTGAATGTATGTATACCTCCCAAAATTTATATATGGAAACCTAATCCCTAATGTGATAGCATTAAGGGTGGGGGCCTTTGGGAAGTGATTAGGTCACACAGGCAGAGCCCTCATGGATAGGATTAGGGCCCTTCTAAAAGAGGCCCCAGAGAGCTGCCTCGCCTCTTCCACCATAAGAGGTTGCATAAAGAAGGTGCCCATCTATGAGAAACTCCTCAGAAGACACCTAATCTGCTGGACACCTTGATCTTGAAGTTCCAGCCTCCAGAACTTTGAGAAAGAATTGCTGTTGTTTCTAAGCCACCCAGTTTATGACATTCTTTTATTAGCAGTCTGAGGTGACTAACAAGCCCTAATTCACTTAAATGGTAAATGAATGCTTTAAAATGTATACTCAACCAACATTTTGAGAATCCTCTAAAGGATAACATCATATAGGGACTGATCAAAGGGTTTTATGATCCTAATGAATGTGAAACCACAGGCTACAAAAATTCTCAAGAGCAACAATTCCTGATTAGATTTTATCAGAATTTACTGGGTAGCTTTATATTAAGTACTTCATCATCATTAATATACCTAAGGTTTTTAAAATGAGATTTAATTTTATTTACAATAGATAACATTTTGTTGGCATCTACAAATTCTGGGAAATATTAGAGAAAGTAATATGAATACAGCTTTAATTAAATAAAGATTCAAATATAAATGAGTGTTTGCAACTGGTATAAAATGTCATCTTTGTGGAAGCATTTTATCAACTTAACATTTTGCTGCTATTAACATAGATAAGGCAGAACTAATATGGCCAGAAGCAAGGAGAAACATGCATGGAATAAGTGCTGTAAATTTTTTTCTAGAGCTATATATTCCTTAGTCAGCATGCAAGGAAAATGGTAAACAAACAACGATGCTAAATAAGAAAAACTTGGAACGTTCCTGAATGTACCAGAGTGTGAATATGCCACTTCATTAGAGGGCGGATCATTCTATTTTATAAAATAAAGTTAAATATACTAATTTCATTTTCAAATATTTAACACTTTACTATAAAATACTTTTCCTGATGTGAGGACTGATTCACAGAACTGCATAAAGTTATTTATAATGTTTTATAAATGTTATTTGAAATGATATATAATGGCCTACTTCTCAAATTATAGAGTAAATATATACAGTAAGTCCAAAACTATTTTTTACAACATCTGAGAAACAAATTTTCCCCTGTAGAATGTTTACACTGAGGAAAAAACAGCTAGATTATAGAAGTTAAAAATATACAAAAATAGGAAATAATATGTACTGATTAAAGTAAGAAAAAAATGAGCCTCACAGTCTCAGAGGCTTTAGAATTGAGGAGTAGAGAATGAAGCCTGCTTCTCAATTAGCTTTGGAAAAATAATAAAGAACAAAACAGCTCTCCAAAACAAGGCTCCATCTTATTGTACAGACCCTACCAAACGAAGAATGATCTTTCTGGCCCCCAAATACAGGAATCTACCACTTTGCAGCCTGTCTTCACTTCTCTTCTGCCCCACTGCCCCACAAACACCTTTCGAATGCCCACAAATGCCTCTCACCTCAGAAATCCTTTTTTGTCTTGATACTGCTTCTTAAACAGAAATATCTTGTTTTAGTCAAACCCATTCATTTCATCTATCACACAACAGAGGGTTTCTATTTTTAGAGGTCAAAAATCTCAGTGATAACCCAATAAAATCAAACCTCTTCACAGGTAACAACTGTATACACACACGCACACGGACACGTAATTTTGCGTGCACTTCAAGGTTTACAGGCAGGTCCAGGTCTGATGTTAATCCAATGTGCATCGGAATGGCTGGAATGCCAGTAAAGTATGGCCAGGGTCCATTTCGATTGGCTGTAGTGTGCACTCACATTGGGAGGTGCGCAGGAACAACCAGTTGGGCCAGGGTCCATTTCGATTGGCTGTAGTGTGCACTCACATTGGGAGGTGCCCAGGAACAACCAGTGGATAAATATTTAGAATAGCACTCTCTCTGGGGACAGGGATCCCAACCTAGATAGCAGTAGTAGGAAATCAATGCACTGCTACAGCTGTGGTGACTATGCCATCATACAGGAAGCTATGTATGATACACACTGAATGCAATTTACATTTTGCAGCCAGGAAGAGTCTCACTTCTAGGTTTACCACTCACTTGCTGTGTGACACAAGGACATTTATTTCTTCCTAAACTTAAATTTTCTTATCTGGAAAATGGAGATAAATAATATTTTTGTCACAGGATTAGATAAAGAATAATATGAAAAGTATCTAGTGTCTGGTAAAAAATGGATCCTCACCAAATAGATGATATAATGACAAGGACAACAATGCTGAAATGTTTATCATTTAGATAATCTTCTTAACAGCTCAACCCTCCCTTTTGCTCTACGATGCCCGACTTCAAAATACTTTTCTTAAAATTTATATTTCATTCACAATCATTTCTATTTCAAAATCCTTCCTTTCCCTGAAAATCACAGCTTCATGGCATTCATTAATGATGAGGCAATTCCCACCACCATGACAGCCTCGGTCATGAACTACTTGCAGATTCAGCTTAATAATGACTGACTGAGAATGCATCAGATGCTAGGCATTATATACACAGGAATTTTAGGAGCTCACATGATGACACCCTCTAAACAGGAGCCTGAGGAACAGCAGCTTCAAGTGAGAAAGTTTTCACAGGGCAAATAACATCTAAAATGCCAACCAGAATACACAGTAATGCAATAATGGCCAAATGAATTTTAGTTGTATAATGTTCTCTCTTTTCACATTGTTTTCATAGCACACATTTCCAGGTTTCTATAAAAATGCAGCCAATGATGAAAAGCAACATTTGTTATCTTAGTTTATATTAGTAGCTTGATTTCCCCTAGAACTGCTATGGATGTGGAAGGGGTTTGGGACTGAATTAATGAAGCTATTTGGATAACAGCTGAAATAAGATCCAGGAATGAAATAATGTATCTATAAATCTTTTTCTGTGTCTTTAGATTCTGCAATCCCTTGAGCTACTTTCTTGGTACCTGGAGGAGAAAATGATTATTTTAATTTTAAAAAGCCAGTAGGTGTAAATACATGCTGAGCCTTAGAAACAAGCCTTAAATTTTTCCAAAGATACTTCATATATTTCAGATATAAAAATATAAGATTTTTTACACTGCCAATCTTCTAATAAAGACTTAAAGAAAAGAGAACATTTAAAAATGTTTATTCATCATCCATTTCTTCAGCAAATGTAAAGGTAGAGTCTACAATCTATAGGATCCTATATGGGGTGGGGTTGGCAAGTGCTTCAGTCGTGGTCTGTGCCTTCAAGGACATCATGGGCTGGGCATGGAGTGTGGACTTGCACACCAACACCGCCGACGTGTGGCGATGGTTAACTGATCACTTACAGATAACATGCCATGACAGCTCATAGGATAAAGCATTACATAGAGCTGGGTTTTGTTACCGAAGAATGAGGTTTGAGTTGACCCCTGAAGATGGGAAGGAGTGGACACAGAGAGGAGAAAGAACATCATATGCAGTGGGAACAAACATTTCTGAAGGTAACAAATTCTGCTGAGAAGTGACTGATGTGAAACTTTGGGAAGTAGTCGTGAAAAGGCAGATTGGTGTTGGATTGCAGATTCATACTCTGGGTCATGACGGCTGGGCTCTATTTAACAAACCCTCATTGTTTTTACAGTGCCTGACATATGCTACCTGCTGAATAAAAATGTGAGGAATGAAATGGCCAGAGCTTCACCTCGACCACGGACAGGCCATACCAGAGGCAGCAAGGCACACAATAGAATACTCTGCATTCAGAGTCTCCTCCTAATAATTAGCATGACCTTGGGTATATACAGTATCTTGTCTGAGAAGGAATATTTCAATCTACACGATGGACATAATAACTATCTTATCTAACGGGTTGTTTGTGAGGTTCAAATGCAATCATCGCTGTTGAAATGTACTGGAATAATAATGACATTGTAACTAGCACAGAAGAGACCGGTATGACATCTATTAATTATTCCAATAAGAGGTGGTGACCACCTGAAGTGGAAATGGGGGGGGGGGGCAGGGTCTGGTGTCAGGGGTAAAGGACAGTTCAAAGTTGAAGGCAACAGGGCCAGGACTCTAGGGCATCTCTATCTCTGAAATCTACTCTGATAAGTGCTGTGGACAAAAATCAAGCAGAGCGGTGGGATGGCGGGTTATAAGAGGGTGGGCAGAGAAACCATCTTAGAGGAGACGGCTTAGAGCTGAGATTTAAAGGAATGAAAGCCTTCCAGGCAGAAAGAACAGAATGTACAAAGGTCCTGATGCAGGAGCTCAGTAACAATACTGAGTGAACAGTCTAGAAGCTCATTTGGCCACAGCACCGTCGGCATAGTCGGGGCAGCAGAACATGTGCTTGGAGAGATGGCCACAATCACATCAGGACAGTCCTATGGGCACAGTGGACTTAGGGTTTTACTGTGAATGTGATGGGCAGGCAGATGGTTTATGTCTGAAAAATGTTAGAAGGATCACTCTGGCTGCTGTGTGAGAATCAGCTGAGAACATTCTAGACATTGAAGAGTGATAGGAATAGGACTGGGCAGGAGGCTGCTGCCTGGAGGCACCATGAGGGATGATAGTGTTTGAACAAGAGAATAGAAGTGAAGGATCTGTGAAGTGATCGGATTCAAGGTCTAGCTGGAGGTAGCGTCAGCAACGCTGCTGATGGATTAGATGGGGGCCTGTATAAGAAAGACAGGAGTCAGATAGGACTTGAAGATATTTGTCCTTAGCAACTGAGAGAGCAGTGGTGCTGTGCTCTGGGGTAATGGTCTCTTCAGGGAAGGGCAGGTTTGGCAGGAAGTATTTAGAGTTCTATTTGGGACATGTAATATTTAAGATGCTAGTTCCCCATCCTACTATCCAATGGGTAGCTGAATATACAAGGATGGAGAAAGGGAGAGAAATAGGGCTGGAAATATCAATTTTGTAGTCATCCATGTATAATATCACAGAAAGCCATGGGCATGAATGACAATAATTTAAAAGGTATAATAATAGAGAAGAGTTTTAAAATGAGATATGGGTGCTCAGTTCTTGGGTTGCTGGGAAGATGAGGAAGAGTCATCAGGGCAGCCAAAGAGAAGTGGCCCATGTGGCCGGTGTGCATTCAGCGGACTCTGATGTCCCAGAAGTCATGAAAGAAAATGACCATGTCATTTGGGGATGTGAGGATTCTTGGAGTCGTTTTGACGAGTGGTAGGAGGAAATGACAGGCTAGAGTGGGAGGTGAGCATGGAGAGATGCTGAGCCTAGATATTTTTTGAGGCATTTTTAGTAGAAAAAGAAAGAGAGAATTTGGGTAGTAGATGGTAAGTGTGAAGAAATATGGAAGGTTATTTACGAAATAATGTAACTTGGGAGATGCTACAACAAGATTCTGTCTGATACGAATGAATTACCCAGTATACGTCCTCTTATTAAATATTTACAAAACTCTATATGGTAGGTGTTATCACTATTTTAGGGATGAGAAAATGGATTTGCAAGGGAGACACATGGTCCAAGACAGCATGGGAACTGGTGGAGCTGAGAAGGAATTCCAGCTCAACTGAACACTACAGTGGAAGCTTGGGCCACCAGAGTACATATATAATGTCAATAAAATCATTTTTTAACTCACATCTGGGAAGCAAGATAGTACCAGACTTTGGGTTAAAGGAAAAATCTCCAAATCTCTTATTAGTTGAAAAACCTTGCTTTCCTTTGTTTTGTTTGTTTATTTGGTTGTTTGCTTGTTTTATAAGTTACTGATGGAAGAGAACATCAAATATTTGCCAGATACATGTGCAGAACATTTCAGAGCTAGGGAGGAGGCCAGGAGAAGTTTCAGAAGGGAGAGAGTGAAGTGAATGGGCCCAGACACTTCAAGGACATGGAATTTATTTAACTAGAATGTCTGAGTAGGAATAAATGAAGGCAGAAGAAAGTTGAAAATTTTTGGATGATCTAGTTAAAGGCTTTGAAGCAAAGAGTGAGGATTTGGACCTGCTTCTCTTTAGAGTGAAAGCTACTCTGAGATCAAAGCCATAGGTGAAAAGAAAGGTTGACAGCAGCATGGAGAATTGATTGGAAAAAGGTTTTGATGGAGGCAGAGAGTGCCAAAAAGAAAGAGTGGATGTCAGCTCATTCTTCTGGTAAGTAATTACAATAATGACCCTATGCTAGCACTGTTGAAAACTAAAGATTAGAGTCCATTATTACAATAGAGCTATTTTTACATGAGAAAAAATCCCAAGGTTTAATCGAAACTGTTCATACTGAAACTATGACAAGCCAATTGTTCCTAGTACTTTTAATAAGAAATATACATGTTATAACAAAACCTATCACTACAACTGGGAATAACACAGAGCATCCCACCTTACTGATGGCATATCAGTAGCATCACCTTTTACATAAAGAAATTCTGTCTAATTCACAAAATATATTATTTTTAGGGAATAATAAAATATTAGTTTTTTTGTTGTTGTTTGGCTTTTACAGACTGGGTCTCCCCCTGTCTCCCAGGCTGGAGTGCAGTGGCCTGATCATAGCTCACTGTAGTCTCTAACCCCTAGGCTCAAGAGATCTTCCCGTCTCAGCCTCCCAAAGTGCTGAGGTGACAGGTTTGAGCCACCAGGACTAGCTAAAACATCGCTGATTAAAGGCGCAGAAAACATTTTTACTTTTATTCCCGATTAGTTGTCCTAACTGAAATTTTAAAAGAAGTCATTGAATATGGAATCTGAGAAATTAGAACAACAGTAAATTAGATCCTAGCTCTTCAGTGGGTTGGAAGGTGCATACTTCATTCACCTATTAAGCTGACATTTATTTATACCTACAGACTGACTGAGGCAACAGAAAGAGAAAAAGTGCTTTTTGATAATACACTGAGGCTCAAAATTTTAAATCAGAGTTGAAATCATCACTTCAGAAAGTCTGCTGGAGTGCTGAGGCCATCTGTCTCCTTGCCTTGACTCTTGTCTCCACGTCAGTGACAGTGTGTGTAGCTGACTGTGGATCTGCAGATGAGAGGGTCTTTGCAATGGGCTGGTCAGAGAAGGTGAAAGGTGAAAGGTGAAAGGTGAAAGGCTGAAGGAATGGGGGAGGGGAGGGGCCATTTTCAGTCTCCTTTTCTGACATTACTGATCATTTCTGATCACAAAAGTAAGGGACTCCTTGGGATTGCAAACCACTTTATTTAAAGAACAAAATAAAAGTCATATTAGGATGAACTAAGTAATATATTTACATTCTACAAAAGCGCTCAAAATACAGTCTTTATTCAAAAGCCCAAGTCAGATGGATTTTCTCACTGAAGCCTTGTTGAGTCCCTCAACTGGAGTTCACCCTCAGCCCTGAGTCCCCCAGAATACATTGTACACATATTTTAGGAAAGAAACATGTTCTACTTTCTAAATTTCTGTTAAAACATAATGTATTTATGTATATATAAATATATATAAATAAACATATTTTTATAAATTGTAGATAATCTACAGAATTTCTATAATATAGAAATTGTATAGGTATAATTTTATATATATTGTGTGTTCATATATACATGCATATCTCACACAGGAACTGGAAAAGGAACATCCAGGAAAAACTTCTTCCCCTTTAGTAGGATTCACTTAAGGAGAACTCAACGATTTGATGCATTTCAGCTGTTTGAATATAACTTAGCTACTCAGTGATACATATGCAAGTATTTTAATTCTTTTTGAATCAGCCCAAGTAAGCCTTAGGTTCTGAATTCTGCCCTGTGTAAATGTCACCTCATTTATTTACTAGGTGCAAATAATGCACTGCTAAGCGATATGTGTTGGCTTCCAAGCCATCAGTTATGGGTTTAAATTTGGAATCTAGAATTTACCAGGTATGTAATTTGGAGTAAGTTAATTTAATTTCCTAGGCATAAGTTGCCTCATTTCTTAAAATGGGGTCTATGCCTCCTTGGATTGTTGAGAAAATGACATGGGATGATATTTGGCAAGTGTTCATTAAATGGTAGCCTTTGTTTTCAGCATCATCACTGTGATCAGCTGAATTGCTGATTTTCACTTTAACTACAGGAAACTTGAGTGGAAAAGCCTGAGTCATTTATGTACTCATTACTTCAGGGGATCAATTCCAAGTAAAAAAGCTAGGGCCTCAGCTTATTGTTTATTGTCAGTTGCCTGAAAGTGAAATGTAGAGGAGGCCACTTCATGTAACAACACAGATAACTCCAAAATAAAGGAATTTTATTTATTTATCCACATTTATTAAAATATTTACTTTGTAAGTATAAAAATATTTTAAAATAATTAAATATAATTTTATTTATGAAGTGGGCAGATGCGTAAAGAGGAATGTGTGAAAATGTATAGAAAAAGGATTTATCTTACAAGTACCTCATTTTTAATGAGACTCTAAAAGAAACACTCAATCTATTCTAAGAAAAATATAGTAACATGACTATCAAAGAATCATTTATTAAAAGCCTTCAGCTTCAAGTGGGTTACTTTTTAAAATAAATGATTTTATTTCCAATTAATTTGGAGGTCTGGCTGGGAATATAAAAGAATATTATTGTGTTGCACAGGCTTAGAAATCAAACAAGTCTGGACTGAAATCATGACTTGCTATTTACCAGCTACTCAAACTTTCTTGGGGTCAGTGTCCTTATTTATAAAATGGAGACAATATTAGTATATATTTAAGCAAATGTCTGTAGAGATTACAGGAAGCAGGTGAAGTACCTAAAACTACCTGAGACACCTAGTTCTTCACTTTAAGGGTTATCTGCTTTGCAAATTTCTCTCACACTATAAGCAGCTAGAAAAATAGAGAAACAACTGTTTTCTGACTGTCTCAGTCTGTTTTGTGCTGCTATAACAGAACTCCTGACACTGGGTAAATTAGGAACAGAAATGTATTGGCTCACAGTTTTGGGGACTGGGAGGTCCAGTATCAAGGTGCTGGCATCTGGCAAGGTCTTTGTGCTGTGTCATGACATAGTGAAATGCATCACACGGCAGAATGGCAAGAGAGAGCAAAGGGGGCTGAACTTGCCCTTTCATAATGGGTCCACTCCTGAGATAACAAACTTACTCTAGGACATGAATCCACTCATGAGGGCAGAGCCCCGATGGCTTATCGCCTCTTAAAGGTCCCATCTCTTCACACTGTTACAATGGCAATTAAATTTCAACATGAGTTTTGGAAGGGACAAACATTCAAACCATAGTGGATATATAGAAGTTATATATATAAAATACATATGATTGGACTGAGGTAATGCAGGACTGTGATCCCGACGTCAAGGAAACCTACAAAGATTTGGCCTTGTTAGCTATAGCAGAGGAAGGGAGACGCCAAACAAAGCCTAGAAGTCTCGGTGAACTGGGGAACCACAAATCGAAGTTCAGGGAGGTTAAGGAAACTAGAATTTTCAGGACACAATACCTAAAAGAAGTGACTTGCACAGAGAGAGTTCTGGAAATTTGCGGATAGACTACCTTGAATCTCTGGCTGAATATTATTTTTCCGTACATGCATGGGGTTAACAATTCTCAAAGCTCACACGGAGTTGGGATATTTTGCATTCCCACCAGACACAGTGGAGAGACCTTATGGTACTTGAGGCATCTGGTAGAGTTGCCAGAAGACTACTGTCATCATGGTGGGGCTAAATTACCCATAGCATTATGGCTCTTCTGGATGCCCCAGCAAAGCATAAAAGCAAGTCTCAAAAGGAATTGATGTCGACTAGCTCAACTGTTGCCTGCATAAAGACAAACTTTTTTTTAACAGAATGCTACAAAATCCACCACCTAATGTACAATGTCTGGAATCTAGTAAATCACTATGAATCGTGCAAAGAAACATAAAAATAGGAACCACAACCAGGAGAAAAATCAATCAATTAAAAAAGATCCAGAAATGACAGAGATAATGAAATTCATAGTCAAGAATATTTAGCTACTATTACAAACATGCTCCATATGTCCAAGGAAGTAGAGGGAAAGAGGATCATGATGAGGAGAAAAGTGAGTGTTGAAAGTCTCAAATGTAATATATGGAGAGAAAAAAATACCATATTTTCAATAAAGATACACTAGAGAGATTAACAATTGATTAGATAATGCAGAAGGGAAAAAGGCAGTGAATGTGAAGAAATAGCAGGAGAACCCATTCATAACTCATCTCAACAAGAAAATAGGGCCAGAGTATCAGTGACCTATGAAGCAATACCAAGTGGTCCAACACAGGAGAAATTGGTGCTGCCCATCCAAGCAAGGAAATAACAAGGGGAGATAAAGCAAAGATTGAGAATTTTTAGAAGTTGGAAGATAACTAAGAGAAAGCAAGAGTGGGGGTTAAGAATGATGGAAGACATGATCGATGCCTTCAGTCCTTCCTTGATACCCAGAGATGGGCCATTACCTCCTTAAAAAGAAGTTTAAAGTAATGAAACTCAATTTGACACAATACTGGAAAATGGAGTTGTATTCATGCATATATTGTACATTTTGCTGTCACTATTTTAGGGGATGGTGGCAGAAACCAAAGGAGGCTCTTAATGCCTTTGGCATCAACAATGGTGTTTCCTTGGCATCTACACTAACATGCCTTAATTACCCTATCACCATCTTAAGTCCTTGTAGATTAAAATTGGGTGAAAATTTTTAGAATAAGTATCTACAAAAATATAAAGCCTTCCCTTGAAGAGCGGACAACTGTGGAAATATACAAAGAATGGAAAAATCCACTAACAAGTGACGTGACACAGAAAGACGAATACAGGCACAGGGAAGAGACAATTTGAACAGAGGCTTATGAGGACGTTGGGTGTGGGAAGGGCCCACTGCAGGGTAAAGAGAATCAGCATGGCAGTATGATGGAAACACACCCATAGCACTCTCCACAGCATCACAGTCATCTTCATGCATGGGCCATGGTGGTCAGTTTGCCTAAAACTAGCACTGGGAATGACAGCTTGTTCTCAGCTTAGCTGTGGACTCACACTGAGAGATTAGGTTTCATAAAGCAGAAACGTACATCAGCCTCAGAGGACATGAGTAAAAAGTATAAAAACAGACCCTCACCTATACATAGGAATAAAATGAAGTATCTGTAGGTACCAATTGATCTGAAATGGCCCACTCCAGCGAACAGAAGGTGCCTGCTTGCAAGCCTACTCTGAGTTGTTTTAAACATTATGAACCTGACAGAGCGAGACTCCGTCTCAAAAAAAAAAAAAAATTATGAACCTGCCAGGATACTGAATAAATGCTTAGTACAAATGTCCAAATATAGGAAAGTCCATTATATTTTTGAAAACTTAATGTCACCAATGACTTCATTTATTAAAAAGGCACTCTGCATGTGAGATAAAGTTGGGTATTTGAATGATTTTAAGTCACTAAATAGTTCTGTGAAAACAGTTCAGCAGGATTCGCTATTAGAATAAAAGCACTGTCCTTGATAATATGATTCTGAACATTCAATTGGGGATTGCATTATGATTCAGTTTTCGCACTCTAAAATCCAACTTCCCTTCTAGTTTCCTGTTTAAAATTATAATTTCTAAAACTAAGAGCCACAATTGCCCTTCTAGCCTTTTGCTTTTCATGATAATTTAGAAAAAAAAGAAATTGAGAAACATATGGCAGGTAATCATTTGCAAACACACGACTCTTTCAATGCCTGCCATGTTCAACTTCATTTTATAGCATCTATCTTGGCAATATAAATTGTGTTTGGCTGCAGAGGTATGCAGTGCAGTACAATGAAGAAAAGCAATCGTGACAACTGAAAAATAAACAACAAATGTGTGTTTGTGAGGGAGAGAATGTGTGTGTGTGTATGTGTGTGTGGTTTAGACGGCACCAGCTCTCTGCTTTTCCGGCTTTCTTCCAAAGGGGAATGGTGTTATTTTCGTTGGTTTCCTTGTTCCCTTTTACAGCAAAGCAATGCCACTGGAGGAAAGACAATTGCCACATCTCAGAGGGTTGCCAAATGACCTCAAACCAGTTCAAAAGGAGCGCCCTCACCAGTTCCACAAATGAAAGCAATTTAATCGAGCACATGCAGATGGATTGGGTCAGGAATATTTACTATTATAAAGGCCATGATTTTTGAAACAAGAGCCTACATTATATTAATTTTTAAAAGTGGTAGCATAGGAAGACTGTAAGATTATTTATGATGGCCGGGCGCAGTGGCTCACGCCTGTAATCCCAGCTCTTTGGGAGGCCGAGGCGGGCAGATCACAACGTCAGGAGATCGAGACCATCCTGGCTAACACGGTGAAACCCTGTCTCTACTAAAAAACACACAAAAGGTAGCCAGGCGTTGTGGTGGGTGCTTATAGTCCCAGCTACTTGGGAGGCTGAGGCAGGAGAATGGTGTGAACCCGGGAGGCGGAGCTTGCAGTGAGCTGAGATCGCGCCACTGCACTCCAGCCTGGGCGACAGAGTGAGACCCTGTCACCAAAAAAAAAAAATAAATGAATAAATAAAAATAAAAATAAAAATAAAAAAAGATTATTTATGATATAGTGACTATTCAGAATGAAACATGCTAGCATACTCACATGTTTTTGTAAACTTTGACTTTCATGCAACTTCCCCAAAATTCTCTCAAAAGTAAGTTTTCTGGGTTTTTAATAAAAATTATCAAAAGTATCTAAAATTCAAAACTTTGAAAGTATATAACTAAGCCTTCAAAATCAAATCAAATTTATCTAATGCTTTATTTTTCAATGGGTTTTGATAAACCAAGTTAAATATATTTGGAATACTTCAACTGTGCAATCTACACTTTAATGGATTCAGAGACATTCTAGCTCAAATAAGTGCAGTCACTTGTCTTACTGTTCAATTAACATTCAAATTAACCATTTAAATTTCAACATATTTTGCTTTATTATGTATTTTAAGACAACATAAAAATGAAAGAAAACATGCTTGATTTGGAGGCAATACATGCAAATTACCCATGGCAGTCAATATTGGTAATAGAGAAACTTAAAAAGCATCCAGTGGATTTCAAATAAATGTAGAACACTGCTATATAGTATACTTTGCATAAGTGGTATATACTGTTGAGAAGTAGGGGGAGCAAAAGAAGCTTATGTACATGGAGTAAACACACACGAAGAGCAGGTATAAAGAAATAGCTGCCCATTGTCCCATTTCATGGAAGTAGCCTTTTTCCCTAGAGAAGAAGTATTAAAGGAGAGTCAGTCTAACCAGGATTATTTGTGTGTTATCTGTTCTGAAAATAGCGCACTCAGGCAAGATGATCACCAAAACCTTTCCATAAATATAGTCTGCAATGCACCATTGTAAGCTGTCCCGTTTACTATTTTGACTCATATTAAATGTCAAGAGTATGTAAACACATGATCACTTATATTAATATCCATGCATAAGCTGCTTAAAAGATTTTAGTTCACAAAACTCAGATACGAAACTGCAATAAGTCTGAAAAGCAGTAAGGCAGGAGAGAAGGAGAGTAGCCAATTAAGAAATGGATAGAAAAAAAATGAAAATGCATAGTGAGAAGGGGTATTATGCTGGCTAAATGTACAACCCCAGGTCATGGGGTTACCTGCACCAGAGAATCCCAGATGCTAGCCCTGGCTCATGCAGCACAGATGGCAGCCCAGTGGTGAAGAGCCTGCATCCGGCAGTCAGACTTCCTGGCTCCACATCCTGTCTCTGCCAGGTACTTGATGTATGGCTTTGGTCAAGTAAGTTAAACTCTCTCTGCCTCAGTTTCCTCATTTGAATAATGGAGATGAGCATCGTTCCTCCATTACAGGCTTGTTATGGAGACTAAAGCAGTTAATGATCATAAAGGTCTTAGAACTGTGGTGGGAACATAGTAAGCGCTATGTGTCTCCTAGCCGAATGACCATCCTGACCCCCTGGATTTTTTATTTATGCAATAAAGATAACAACACGGACCTCAAAAGGCACTTATAATCAAATTATTTGAGTTAATATTTGTACAGCATTGCCCACAGTGACCAAAACATGGTAAACAAACAGTAAACAGTAACAGAATCAGTATTGCTTTAGTGAAGAAACAGCTAAGATTTAATAAACACCTACCATGCTGAGCACTTTACATTATTAATTCATTTTATCCGCTAACAACCATGTTTGAGGTAGATTTTATCATCATCTCTACTACAAAGATGGGAAATTGGAAACAGGTAAATAATAATGATAAATACTACTAGTCTGAGGAAAGCTACTAGAATTGAATAAAAAATTACTTATAAACCAAGGCAATCAACCTAATTAATTAGCCTTTGGACTTTTTCTCAGTTAATTCCCAATTTTGTGACTGAATTGGTCAAGATGACTTGCAGTGTTGGCACGCAATACATGGCCAATTGTTCTAGGAGATGTTCTTTATTTATTTATACATGTGAGAATTACTGAACACCTTGGCAGAGGCCACTAGCTAGTTGTCTTGGTGATACATATTTTTCTCCTTCTTCCTTGTTGAGTAATGAGATATTTAAGGTGGTAAAATGGCCACCCACAGCACTAGATTTCCAAGTCTCCCTTGCAGCTAGAAGTATCATTGACTAATTTCTGGCCAATGAAATGTTGGCAGAAGGTTAAAATTATTCCTTAAATGCAAAGAATGAAGCTGGCTGGTACGAGTCTTTATCAGCAATTCTCCTTTCTTCTTCTTGCTTGCACTACGGACTTGATGGCTGATGTGCCATAGAATGTCTTGGGCCAAGAGGTGACCTTGGGAAAATAGCCATGCACTATAAGGGCAATGAGGCAGAGATCCTGGTTCTCAGTGGTGATACATGGCAGCTTTAGACTACCTATGACCAGACTTCTACTACAGAGAAAAATGTACACTTCTGTCAGCTTTAAAATCACTGGAATTTTTGGACTTTGTTCCTAGCAGGTGAATACAATTCATGCTGATACGAGCAGCCATATGAACTCAACATCAAGGGCAAACAAGATACATTTGAAGAAAATAAGAATGCAAATAATTAAATGCAATAAAGCATTGCACATATTAGGTAATAAATAGCACAGGGTATAATGAGATTGCCCAGGAGAAAAGTGTTTATTCTGTCTGCATGGGTTTCTTAGAGGTGATGAAGCTTGAATTGAGTCTTGAAAAATGAGAAGGCATTTGATTCAAGAAGACAGGAGTGAAGCAACGGGCTGCAGCCATTCCAGGCACAGAGAACTCATGGGGAAAAAGTCACAGAGAGACATGAGTAATTAGATATTTCTGAATCAAACTGTTATTAGTCATTAGGGTCAAAAATATATAATTTCATACAGAACAGATGGCATATTTGATTGAATAAGACATTATAAAAATTATCTGGCTCATTTAAAGAAATCTACATATTCTTCTCCATGTAATATGCTTAAAAGTGGTTGACACTTAAGAAGGCAAAGAAAGGGGCTGGTGATGGGGCTTGCTATCACAGCCTCTCTCTCAAAATGTAGGTGCTCACTACCCCAGCTTGACCCTGTTACCGTGCACACTTGGTTGAGGTTAACAAAGCGCACTTGGAGAGAACTTTAAAGGCAACCTTTAGAAAAGCACAAATCTCCAATAAATTAATATTCTCCCATCATGATAAAAACACATAAAATATGCAAGATGGATTTTAATATTCATGACTCACATCTTTCAAAAGACTGGTGAGATATCAAATGTAATATGATAACAAAAAAGCACTTTGTAGAGGTGCTCAAAGTACTTTCAGCATTAATGAATTCTTATAATACCCTTGTAAGAAAGAATGGAGGCAGAGATTATTCACCATAACTTACAGACGGGATCGAGGGTGGAAGGATGCTGTCAGAAGATCATCTGGTGTAGGTTTATGGTGCTCCAAGCCTTCCTGGGAGCTGGCTTCCCTACAATGTCTGCAGTAGGTGCACGCGAACTGTAGGACCTATGGTCACAGGCCCACCCCCAGGTCAACCTTTGGTTGTAGCTTCACCACTGCAGAGGGGGCATAATGACAGCTTACATAGTTGATTTCAGGAACTCTTGGTAGTTCTAATTGACTGCTGAGAACTGCACCGATTTTTAGCTTGGCATGAGCAAAAAGCAAACAGCTTGCTTGGGTTGCTAACCCTGACTGTAAGCTTCGGCACAGTGGAAAGTCTCACACTGACAGGCCTTGGTGAGAGAACCACATTTGCTCCTTATCTAGTAACATTTAAGGCTACGGTGGAGTGAAACTACGAGGATGAACGTAAAAGGCCTAGTACATTAAGGGATGAGGAGCATAGCACCAACTCATCATTTTTAGTTCCCAGAACTTAATCAAGGATTCAGGCTTTCACACAGAACTCCCATTGGTCATTTCTTTTTAATCACTAATTATAAGAGAGATCACAGATTAAATTTCCAAAGAGGAAAAATCCCTGATGACTTCCTGTCGTCAAGGTATTCACTTCAACGCAATTTATTACGGAAATTGAACTCTTCTGATGATGATGGGTAAAAATAACCTTCAATTTCCCTTTTAGGTGTGTAGACATACAAGCAATCCCCACTTTTCTCAGCTTTGAATTTTGTTGCTCTCAGGGTTTAGCTGTTTAATAAAGACCTGGATGTCAACAGTTCGTACCAGTGTTCAAACAGATAAAGACAATACATTCAGAATAAGGATATGTAGAATAAAACACAGGGATTTCCCCAAATGGTGATTTGGGTGGTCTGGGGAAATTGTTCTTTTCCTGTAAGTAAGGACCATCTCATTATTTTGTGCTAAGCATAATGTCAGGCCCACTGTGCCTGGGAATATTTACACATTGGGGGGAATTACTGTTGCTGGTGGAGAGTCTTGCCTGCAAGTTGTCCAGGTTCTTGGTATTTTGAACAAAGAATTAGACAAATGCACAGCAAAGCAAGGAACAAATGAAGCAAAGAAAGCAGAGATTTATTGAAAGCAAAAGTATACTCCACAGTGTGGGAGTAGGTGAAGCAGCAGCTCAAGGGCCCCAGATACAGCATCTTTTCGGGTCCAAATACCCCCAGAGGTTTCCCATTGGCCACTTGGTGGACATCTCATGTAAATACAGTGTTGGCCCGCAATCAGCGTCCAGGTCAGCTTGGCTGCAGAAAGCAACCAATCAGGCTGAAGTGAAGTTACAAAGGTCATACTCCTAAACAAACATCTGATGGGTGGCGAAAAGCAACCAATCAGAGGCTAAAGTTACAAAGTTGCACTTCTATGCAAATGAAGACTTGGCCTGTAATCAGTCTGACTGGTTGCAGACAGCACCAATCAGAGGCTGAAGTGAAGATACAAAGTGACACTACTATGCAAACGTACTTTCAATTTCCCATCTGCCACACAGAAAAGGTTGGGGTTTGCAAAGGGAGTAGCCTATGGTCCTTTTGTTACTCAGGTGTGGAATGCTGGGGTTTTTGTTTCAATTTAGTTCTAGGAAGTCAGCGTGAAACAGCCTTAGTATCCCTGCCTCCAGACCCTATTCTCCCAACTGATTATCTCTTTTTCTATATAGCACCCACGTAGCCATCCAGCAAACATATGCTAAAGATAGTAGACTAGAGATGGACAATCTGGACCATGACGATGTCATTGAACAATTTAGTTATCCAACTCCAAAGCCTCTCTACCTCTGAACTCAGTTTATAATCTTTGCATTTTGGGGGGTAATATCCAGGTTTGTTCAAGTGTGCTGTAAATTTTATGTTAACAAAACCTACCTTCCCTTTGGAAATCATGTAAGAAAACTAAAAATAAATGTTTAGTAAATATATATATATCGATCGATAGATAGATATACTAAACATATATATATACATATGTATATATACACATTATATATATATATAAATTTTTTTTTTCTGAGACCGTCTTGCTCAGTCACGCAAGCAGGAATGCAGTTGCACCATCTCAGCTCACTGCAAGTTCCACCTCCCAGGTTCAAGTGATTCTCCCATCTCAGCCTCCCAAGTAGCTGGGACTACAGGCATGCACCATCATGCCCGGCTAATTTTTGTGTTTTCAGTAGAGACGGGGTTTCACCATGTTGGCCAGGTTGATCTCGAACTCCTGACCTCAGGTGATCCGCCCACCTTGGCCTCCCAAAGTGTTGGGGTTACAGGTGTGCCACCGCACCTGGCCTACATTCTTTTTATTCCTCCTGGGCTCAAGTGATTCTCTTGACTCAGCCTCCCGAGTAGCTGAGATTACAGGCATGGGCCACCACTCCTGGCTAATTTCTGTATTTTTAGTAGAGACAGGGTTTCACAGTGTTGGTCAGGCTGGTTTCAAACTCCTGACCTCAGGTGATCCACCGGCCTCGGCCTCCCAAAGTGCTGGGATTACAGGCCTGAGCTACCCTGCCCGGCCTTTTTTTATTTTGTATAAAAAGATGCAGGGCTGGGTCCGGTAGCTCAGGCCTGTAATCCCAGCACTTTGGGAGGCTGAGGTGGGAGGATCACTTGAGGCCAGGAGTTCAAGACAAGGCTGGCCAATATGGTGAAACCCCATCTCTACTAAAGACACAAAAATTACCCACTGGCGTGGTGGCATATGCCTGTAGTCCCAACTACTAGGGAGGCTGAGGTGGGAGAATCACTTGAACCTGGGAGGTGGAGGCTGCAGTGAGCCAAGATTGTGCCACTATATTCAACCCTGGGTGACAGAGGAAGACTGTCTCAGAAAAAAAAAAAAAAAAAAAAATACAGGATCATACCACGTCTATGTTGGCTACTTCCAATCTCTTTCTTTAGTTGATTTTGTATTGATGTTGCAACCTCAAGGGAACAAACACAGGACATTCTCATGACATCTGACACAGGAAAGGGATTAGCAATGAATGTGACAATGTGAATATCATCTTAAAGCAGATCCAGCCTAGTGAGTTCTTCTCAGCATTCTGGACACCCTACTAAATATGATTTCATGATACCTTACAGATTTATATTTTTTCTTTCTAAAATAGAAAGTAAACTTTTTAAGACTGAATGAACTTTTCATTTTAAGGTGCAGTTAGTATATAAAGGTAAGGGAAGGGTACTTCCAAACACAATTTTAAAGTCATACTCTTAAAAACGATATTAGCAATAACCAAAGAGATCATTTGTGAACATCTCGTATATAGCTATGATAAATTGACACTCACAGAGGCATTACAGGGTTATAATTTTAACTACAAAACATTCAATCAAGGTAATTATATTCTACTTGTCCAAAGAAATAACTTATTAATAAAGAAGTAAGGTAGACAGTCATGAACAGCATAAAAGAGAATTCCAAGGAGACAAAAATTACACAATATTTCTATGCGAAAAAATTACCCAGAGATGTCCTCAGCCCCAAGTCAACAACCAGCATGGAGGACCCTATAATGACCTGTCTCAGTCAGCTACATCAGGGCACCATAGTTCTGGTAACATCACTGCTTAACATAATCCAGTTGACTAGCCTTGTAGATTCTATGCCTATAAAACAACCATTGGATAACAATTGAGCTATCCAAAAAAATTTATCTATAAGTAGAGAATGTGCTGATGAGTAAACATTAGTATCTTCTCCCTTTGTTAGTTTTGGTTCTTATTCTACTTTAACCAACCAGTATTCCACCTTTTAAACAGAGTTATCTGATGAGTTTGACCCTCGTGATTCAGCTCTGCAAAGGCTGATGACTTCTGAATTCACCAGCGTTTGGGTTTCCACGCCTAAGAGCTTGAAAAAAAAAAAAAGACTTTAGAACATGGGGACCATTCTGTCACCAGTGAGAAAACTAAACTATCAAGATTAAGTCATGGAGATTTTGAGGTCCCTGTCACAGCAGCATAACTTGTAGCCTAATTCACATATACTACCTCATTCAATCCTTAAAAGGTCCTATGCAGGTAGCACAAAAACAAAAAAAAGTAAAGTCCAAGGTGATATAAGCCAGATTGAAAAAAACAAACAAACAAACAAACAGTGACCACATATTTAAAATGTGGAAAAAAGCCTAAAATAAAGGAATAACATCTAAGCAAAGGCCTGAAAGAAAATCATAATATGAAATATATTTTTAGTCTTCCCTGCAAAGAGCCAAAGAGCTTTGGGCAGTAGAATTCTGAGATGGGCCAGCAGTCAGGAAATTAGGAAGTTCTCAGATACAAGACAAAAAGTTCAAGGATGGGTAGAAATTGAGAGGGAAAGAAAAGTTATAATAAAGCCTCCTTTTATACTTTCTGACAAGACAAAAATTGACATTCTTTTTTAGACAATTGCAGGTTCAAGTGTGTTTACAAGTATGGTTGCTCATATGTGTGGCCAGGGTGGGGGTACTTACGGCACAAACAGATTCTTCTCATTCATTCATACTTAAGATATGGATTTCTTGGCACAAATAGGGTAGTGAGAAGTGAAATATTACTACAACCCTGTGTCTGCGTCTGACCATTTCTGCGGCTGTCACCATCTCCCAGTAGGACAATTCATTGTTACTTTCCACCTTCAAGGTGGTATTAGAGAAGAGGCAATAGCCAGGAAGGCTAGCTAGGCCTTAAAATATTGATTTATTTTATTTATAAAATAAAATATAAGACTTTACTTTCTTTTTTCTTCATAATTTTTTTAAGACAGGGTCTCACTCTGTCACCCAGGCTGGAGTGCAGTGGCACAATCTCTGCTCATTGCAATCTCTGCCTCCCTGGTTCAAGTGATTCTCATGCCTCACCCTCCCTAGTAGCTGGGACTACAGGTGTGCACTACCACACCCAGTTAAGTTTTGCATTTTTAGTAGAGACAGATTGCACTGTGTTCGCCAGGCTGGTCTCAAATTCCTGACCTCAAATGATCTGCCTCTTCCAGCCTCCCAAAGTGCAGGGATTATAGACACGAACCACCATGCCCAGCCAAGACTGTACATTTTTCAAAGTAAAATCAAGTCAAGATGGAAACCAGGAAGGTTGCCATCCTGTACTGTTAAGAGCAAAATGAAGGTCTTGAGGCCAAAAAAACGAGTGCAGACACTCTAAGACTCCAAAGTCTCTAGGGTCTGGTAGTTTCACTATCAGGGGCCAGAAATGCAGAAATAACCCGATCCTTGGGCTAGGAATGCGCAACTGTCTAGTGCCATGGTGAGGGACTGCAGCCATCAGTGTCACTAATGTGGAAGGGCAAAGGCAGTCAAGAGAGGGAAAGAGGGTCTTCAGGAAATGATACTGATGAAGCAAGAACAGGGGGCCAGGATTCTAGAGGTGCAGCAGGATCCAAGTTTCCTGATAAATAAACCCCCATGAATGAATGTTTTGTCTTGGAAAGCATTGTATGGTATAAAGACTCTACATTCCTGCATTTTGTCACAAGCCTCTAAATCCCCAATCTAGAGCACCTGGACAGATCTCACTTCTTCACATGCAGATTCCTGAATTCAGTAAAAAATCCAATAGGAATTTAATGACCTCATTTCTTAGTAATATTCCCAATACCAAACACATCCACTACCATCACCGTGTCTTTTTAAGAAAATAAATATGCGAGTAAATACAGAAATAGATGGATATTTTAAAAATACCTGACGGACAACAACAGTGAAAAGGATAGGTCACAGCAATAACTTAAGTGTTGGCTAATCTGTAATGGACATATGTATCCTAAGAAGACAGTGGCAAAATATTTCTAATGTGAATTTAAAGTGTTTGAGTTTGGGGGCCTTCTCTGTTTCTGCTCCTGATTTATATGCTGTCTCCAGAGCATGAGGGTACAAATGATTTCTTGAGGGCAGAATCTTCCTCTGCTCCCGCACACAAGGCTTTGTTACCGCAGGGCTGCTCTAGAGCACAGAGCCCCTGGCAGGATTCGTCTCAGGTGAAAAGAACATCAAAGCTGTTACTTTGAAAAAGACGCACTCCAGAAAACGCAGCACAGTGTGGATTTTGCAACAGATCTCACACTGGGGAAAAATAAATCCAGCTCAATTATATTTGGGTCCTGCCTTTACAAAGGCTCATTAACCTCTAAATCATTCAAAAGATGTAAAGGGAGAGTAAAACGAACTACAGCTTTCCCTGCCAGCTTTTTTCAAGGTGAAATATTCTTGGTGTTTGGGTACCTGGAAAGGAAGAAATGTTTACGGAACTCTGGTTCTCTGATATTGACACAGACAGGAAATTGGATGTATTTATCTATTTTAAGGAAACTGTCCAGTGTTATTTATTCTCCCCCACCACCCCACATCCTACGAGGTGAGTCAAGAAATTATTGAACCTCAATTCATGGTCGTTGAATATTATGAAAAAATGCTCAAATGTCACCTGAGACTGTGGGCTATATAACACAATTGAGTTTCTAATAAAAGTAAAAGAGAAATTGGCAAAGCATAGGAAAGCCACTACTGAAGATCTATATGAGGCAATAAAGACAGCAGGACGATCCTAAATTAAGAAGAGAAAAAAGGGAAGAAAATCAGAGGCCGTCCACAATACTGAAGAATGTAAGAACTGAAGATGATTCAGCAGATGACCTGAAATTTCCTCTGTCTTGAATTTTCAAGAAAGAGAATGTGCTCTCCACACTCGTAAGTGGGTCAGAGGGTGTTCCCACTGCATGGATGGGCAAGCTGGCTGGCCGAGAGTTTGTCTCAAGGTTTGGCTCCATCAGACAAACAGGTGCACCAGCATTTCCCTCCACCATTCCCAAGGGCACCTTCTTAGAAAATGAAATTTCATGCTCAGTCAAACTTTAGAAACATATGATTTAAACATATGCCAGTCTCTTTCTACATATTTGCAGCTTCGCAATTCTTCACCTCCCAGTCCCTTTCTTAAAATAGCTTGTGGTTGAAGCTAAAATGTTTAGTTGAATAGCCATCTTTTCCTCTTCTTATCTAGCCTATAGAAATCTCTCATGAGGAAACTGAGCAGCCACAAGAAAGCTGAGTTAGTGACAATTTATAATGTGATATTTTGATGCCTGAGACTATTTTCAGAATTACAAGAAAATTTTCCTTTTCCAAACACACAGTCTTCCAGAAAAAAATCTACCATGGACCATAACCAATGAACACCGGCTGATTCACGTCTTGCCAGTCCCACTTTAACAAAAAGAAAGAGAGACAGGGTATGTGAAAAAGTTATAAAGATAAAAATATCTTCGGAGGACATAAGGTAATAATCAATTTTTTTATTCACATAGGGTAAGAAATCTTTTCTATAAGGTGAAAAGTGTTAAGAGACATAAACTGCCCAGAGTTACAGGATAATTAATTTACACTGATTATTTTACTAAAACACAAATATAGAAAGTGCTTGTGAAAAACATTATTTAGCAAAAAATAATCAAATAATTACAATGCTTTATGTACCCTTAAATTAGCAGCAATCCATTACAAACAACAGATTTTATATTAAGGGTCCCACATGAGCTTCTAATAACAAAGGTCACTTTTTACTAAGACATAACTTGTGGCTGCTCAACAGTAGAATTGGAAAGAAAGGCTCTTCTCTGATTTTACCTTCCCAAACTGATGCATGCCAATGAAATAAAACATTATCCTGCCAAATGCAAGCAACCCTGGGGGAGGTTTTCATTGATTAAGTAAGGTCTTATTGTGATTGGCTCACATCGTTTCCTAGTATTTCACAATGTGTGTCTCCCAAATTTTCCAAATCCTTCCTAATTTTCGTCCAAAGTCACCTCAAGCTTCTAGAACCAGTGGAACTACTGTTCTTCATGACACCCTTCCTGAATAGCCTACCCCAAGCTCACCAGGCCCACTCAGCCACATCATAACTTCCATCTAACTGGCCCGCTATCATTTCTCTATAGGTAAGCCCTATCTCCTCAATCAAGGTCATTGAAATTAAGTGAAAATGATTGAAATGACCAAGGCATCAGGAACAGTAGTTTACAGTTCTTCCACATGCATACTGCAGGAACACAATATACATTTCATGATAACAAGTGATCCTCCTGGGAGGAAGGAAGACTTGGTATCTGCCAGGAATATGAGTGGTATCAGCCCCAGAAGAATAACAAGGTGACGGTGAGGACACACAAGACCAATTTCCCAATATTGTCAAGGAGAGTGTGGTCTACAAATGAATAGAAAGCAGCATTTTAAAAATGATATAGACTCAACTAGGAAATATCAGATTGTATCTCATAGAAAGAGTAAATTGTTTGCTGAAATCTTTGTTTCAGCTACATATATGTGTGTGCTGGATCATGATGTGAAATCTATTTCTTACTCTGGGACAAGGTCAGAGAGGTTTAAAATGCACTGCTTTAATTTGTCTCAAAATGTGTTCCACAAAAAAGCAGTTCCACCAATGTGACCTGCAGAAAAGGGCTCCAAAGTCGATGATGTTCAAAAATAGTAGATTAAACCAAATTAAACAGATATTTTAAATGCCTGAATTACCAGGGCTTTCAAAATGTTAATACGATCACAAGTGTTCAAGGCTAGAAAATAGTATTGATGCAGGATATTTTCTTGACCCCTTCACAGGACCTGTGACAGAGGTGTCCCGTTTACTCAGCCCACCATGCTAAACCCCTCACAGGAGGGAGCGTGCAAGTGAGTGCAGGAACAAGCCTGCTCCTTTGGCACCAGCAGGAACAAACTCCAATTACTCACTTGGGCCTGCTGTGGCCCACTCCTTGCAGGAAGGAACGTGTAGGGAAGTGAGCGCAGGAAATGGTCAGCTGCTTTAGCCCCAGCAGGAGCAAATCATGTGTAGGCCCTGTGGCAGCGTCCAGGTGGGGCTGACTGTGACCCAAAGGCCTCAGAGGGCATGTTACAATGCTCTCTTAGGTCTGCTGTCAGCAGACAACAGTGTGTTATCAGTTCAGCGGGCCCTTTGCCTCATGGAGTGCAGCGGCTTCCCTCTGCCAGTGAGGGCAAAGAGGCATTGTAACAGCCTTTTGGGGTACCCGCACTTGTTGGGTCCTGAATTCTTGTCTGGTACACTAGAAGAATAAGGTTACCTAGACAAATGGAAGGATGATGAATGCGGACAATTTTATTGGTGATGAAAGAGGCCCTCAGCAGAGGGGGAGCTGGAAAGGGGATGGGAAGGGAAGGTCACTGTCCCCCGAAGTCAGGTTGTCTCTCTTCCTTTCTCCTCCGAGGCCAGTTTGCCTCTCCATGACATTCAGCAGTGGCTCAGAAGCCAATTCGCCTCTCCCCAATGTCCAGCCATTTCCCCTCTCTACCAGCTGAACCTGGGGTCTTTATAGGCACAGGATGGGGGTGAGGTGAGCCATAAGTAGTTTGGTCTCTTCCTTTCTCCTCCGAGGCCAGGTTGCCTCTCTATGACATTCAGCAGTGGCTCTGAAGCCAATTCGCCTCTCCCCAATGTCCAGCCATTTCCCCTCTCTACCAGCTGAGCCTGGGGTCTTTATAGGCACAGGATGAGGGTGAGGCGAGCCATAAGTAGTTTGGAAAAGGCAGCATTCAATTGGTAAAAAGACATTATTCAGAAAGAACTACTCGGGAGAGAGCGGGTAAGCAGGGGTAGAAGCTCTCACTTTGGGCCATGGGTTCAGGCTTTTTGGCTTAAAGGTGGGGCTTTGCCAGGGACCTGCCTTGTCTGCCAAGAGTTTCTCTGCCTCCTGTTTCCATCAGCATAAAGCTCATTCTAACTATATGGCCATGAAACCTAGGGCAGGTCGAGGAACTAGCCTCTCTCCCACCACACTCTGAAAAACAGTGGTCAAAGCCAGTGCTGCTGAAGACACCCGCGTCGCCTCTGCATTTCCCGTCTGATTTCCCCTCTGACGTATGACCGCCCTGCACAGCAAAGCCCATTCTAGATTACAGGGAAGTGCTCAGTAAGCAAGAAAAACACTGAGAACATCTGGGAGAAAAAAATAATAAGAAAATGCCTGAAAATTTGGTTTCATGTTATAAGGAATGGAAAATTCATTTCAATTCAGCCCCCAAATCTAATATAGGTTTCTCAGGGGACCATTTGTGAAGTAGATGTGTTACAATAAAAAATGTTAGTAGATCAAGAAAATACTGAATGGCCTACACTCTAGTGACACTAGTACAAAAGGAGAAAAAAAAAAAAAGGAAAAGAAATGAGATGAAGTGTGTTTAAATGGCACTTGCCCAGGTCTGGTTATTATCCTCAGCATCTGTTAGTTCTGCTGAACTGCATTTGCCTTGGTACTAGTCACTACCATTAAATTTAGACAGTCTAAAATAATTGTTATATGAAATACAAGGTAGATAATTTGTTATTTAAGCATCAGAAAGTAAAAGAGCACCAGGTAGTAAAAATAATCAAAACAATTCATAATATTTTCTTTATGAACTCATGTACTCTTTCTTAATAGGAAGCCATGATTTTTATTTTTTATATGAATGAAAACTTGATACACATATATTTTCTTTCTTTGATAGATATTCTCTCTCACCAGTATAAAAGGAAATAGCTTAATTGAAAAATCAGGTTACCAAAATGAAGGACATTAATTCAACTCTGGATTTCAGGTGATGCAAAAAAAAACCAAAAAAATTCAAAAAAAGCACAAAAAGGACTCTGAAGATAATTTATGTACTTTTCAGCAAAACATCCACAACATGACTTCTAGACTCATGTTGTGGAAAAAAAATAAAACCTAAAAAAAAACAACAAAATGACTTACTCAGCTGTTTCCATTGAAAAATTACTTCCCATTAGGAGATGAACAAAATGTAGCATTTGGTTAATCCCTGGCAGTGGCTTACCATTCTCTTAATACTTTCTTCTGCATCTACACAGTTCTTAGCACATATCTGATATTTTGCCATATTGCTATTTTAATTACAAAAAGCTAATCAAGTGAAAACTAATTTAAATAATCAAGTAAGTCAAGGGCAAATTAATCCTGATTCGTCTAATACAAGTTTATTACATCAAAATCCCTATCTACTCTCATCAGAGAATTTGGGATTGTAGTTGAATTTTCTTTTTAAGCAGCACTATGAGACTACCAGGAATACAGACAGAACTAATACTGAATTTCAGCGTCAGAGACGGCAAGCAGAATATCATAGTTTTATAAAAGTGATCTCAGAACATTCATAGTAAAGTCCATCAAGCGGAAAAGAACAGAACAGAATGGTCTCAAAGAATTAAAATGTTGACTATTAATCTCAATGCCCAGAAAAACTTGCCTTCATCCAATTCTAAGGAGCCACTTTTGAAGTCCATCATATAAGCCACATTCTGTAAATCTTGACACTGGCTCAGTGCTCAGAAACTTTCAGTTAAGAAAAAAAAAAAAGAGTCAAGGGAAACACAAATTTGGCTAAAGAAGGAACTAAAACCAAAACGTGATAAGTGATTATAAAACCATTTTCAATAAGATGCATAGAATAAGGTACAATGTCTAAAGAATGCAAAAGGACGGAGGAGCCCAGGGCAACTTGCTTCTTTAAAACCATTTGATTTCTTCCAAACAGACAAAATTCAGAGAAGGAATAGTGGAAATGAGGAAAATGAGTCATAAATATATGCCTTCACCCACACCTCGTGTTTCCTTGGTTAGACTAAATATTTTAATATTTACATCCCTATGTACTGTATATATATTTTTGCTATGCCTTCGTAATCAAAACAACTAATACAGCAATATTGGATACCAATGACAGTCAAAGGCCACTGAATAAGCCACTGAATAATGGAATTGTATCCAATCATCCAAAAGTAACATTACTTGATGTGTTAGTCAGGGTTCCCTGAAGGGACAGAACTAATAGGATTGATGTATACATGAAGCGGAGCTTATTAGGAGAATTGACTCACACGATCACAAGGTGAAATCCCACAGTAGGCCATCTGCAAGCTGAGGAGCAAGGAAGTCAGTCTGACTCCTAAAACCTCAAAAGTAGGGAAGCTGACAGTGCAGCCTTCAGTCTGTAGCTGAAGGCCCAAGAGCCCCTGGCAAATCACAGATGTAAGAGTCCAAAAGTTGAAGAACTTGGAGTCTGATGTTCAAGGGCAGGAAGCATCCAGCACAGGAGAAAGACGGAGGCCGGAAGACTCAGCAAGTCTGCTCTTTCACTTTCTGCTGCTGCTTTATTATGGCCACATTGGCAGCTGATTAGATTGTGCCCACCCAGATTGAGGGTGAGTCTACCTCTCCTAGTCCACTGACTCAAAAGTTAATCTCTTTTGGCAACCCCCTCACAGACACACCCAGGAACAATACTTTGCATCCTTCAATCCAGTTAAGTTGACACTCAATATTAACCATCACCCTTGACTAGCAGACAATGTTCTCCCCCTTTGCACACAGGTGGAACAGGTGGACATCACCCATTTGGGGTTTGTAAAGACTCCAGACCATGTGGCCCTATCTGGGAGCCTGATTTGTCTAAGCATCCCCTCGACGTTAGGCACTCAGGTCATCTCCAGCATTTCCCCATTGCAAATCACATTTTATGAATACCTTTATACATCAATCTTTCATTTCTAGTTATTTCTTCATGGAAGAAGTGGAATAAAGAACTGAGTTAACAGGAATATTTTTAATCCTCTTGATACATTTTAATCTGGTTAATTAAAAAAAAAGTACTGGCAAGCCACATTTTGCCAGTATTTTGTTTTTCCTAATCTCGGATTACCTTCCTACTCTTTTTAGTCTATTCTCTTCTCCTCTGCCTCTTCCCCAACACACCCCTGTACCCTGTGCTCCAGCTCCAAGAACCCTTCCTGCACAGAAAAGACAGGATGGCACTTGGCCCTTCCATGCTAGCTCCTGGCTTTGTTTCATTTTCACATGTAATGCCTTCATGCCCTTCTCCTCTTGCTCTCTATTTGACTCTCCTGATTACCCCCACCGAGAATGGCTCACTTCCTCATCAAGGTTACTAAGTGTTCTGTTCATGCCTCATTTGTAGCAAGCATAATTTACATTCTCTGGAAATATAAATTTGCCAAAAAGCTGCTCCAGCTAAAAGATGGTCTCTAAAAGTACTGACAAAAATGCAACTGGTACTGCAAGACCAGAGCTTAGAAAATGCTTCTGCACATAAAAGGCACTCTAAAGGAAATGCAATTAATACAGGGGAAATTCAAAAGACATCTTAAATGGCCTCAATTATACCCTTTCAGGATAATTTATGATCTGCTAATGATAAAATGCAGATGGTGGACTATATTAATTTCAAAATGCTCTACTGCAGTTTTACTAGATATTTCTGGGACTATAATGCAAAACCAACCCAAGACACATTCATAAAGACTTCTCATTCCCTCCAACTACAGCCAAGTTGAATTCCTTACTCTTGTTAGGCATGCATACTGTGGATCTCAGGTTTTAATGTTCTCTGTATTTTATCAACAGCTTGTCTTCCATAATAATAATACTTTCAGTCCTCTGGTCTCAACATTTTGTTGCAACTTTGTTGAAACTTCTTAATTTAATATCTGAAATCATATTAAAGCCTTCTATGTTTCTTTGAGATTATTTTTTTGCTGGGAGTCTGCTGTTTTCAGCCACCTATCAGAAGGTAACTCATGAAATAGAGTATAATTGTCAGGGTGTGATAAATTTTTGGCATATTTTCTATGTAACTGATAGGAAATATAATACAAGGCTGTTAAATAACGAAAATTTTAAAAAGGAATACCATTAGGAAGGTTTTCTGTTTGGGTGATGGATGTGATCTATCATATAGTTCTAAATAATAAATTCAGTTTTCTGTCTCAACGGTTGTTCTCTTCTTTCTCCTCAGGAAATGTTACACGCTGAGCCTCTGTCTCCCAGAACAGTGCTCCTGAATATTGAAAACATGCTGCCCAGATCTTTCTTTCTTCTTTGACAAAGGATACTTATCTTGTAGAGTGTAAAAGACCAAAGCTTTTTGTTTGTTTGTTTGCTTGTGTGTTTTTTTTTTTTTTTTTTTTGGTTTGTTTTTGAGATGGAATCCCACTCTGTCGCCCAGGCTGGAGAGCAGCGGCACAAACTTGGCTCACTGCAATCTCCGCCTCCCGGGTTTAAGCAATTCTCCTGCCTCATCCTCCAGAGTAGCTGGGACTACACTTGTGCACCAGCACGCCTGGCTAATTTTTTATTTTTAGTAGAGACGGGGTTTCACCATGTTGGCCAGTCTGGTCTTGAACTCCTGGCCTGAAATGATCCGCCCGCCTTGGCCTTCCAAAGGGCTGGGATTACAGGTGTAAGCCACCGCGTCCAGCTGCTTGTTCCTCTTCTGCCTTCTTCCTATTCCTTTCTTTCCTCCTCCCGCCTTCATCCAACACGGTTTGTGGTCCCTGTTACTTGGGACTATTGTAGGCTTCAAACGAGTCTCGTATGGCAGTCTCTAGTCCATATTCCACCCCTGTAGCTAGTGTGCCCATGTTAAAGCTCTATAGTGTTCGCATTACTCCTCTGTTCATGAATGCTCATTAGCCTTCCACTAACTACCATACTAAAGCCCATCTCCACCTTGGCATTCAGGGCCATCCACATAACACTAACCCTAAGCCTAGTCAGAGCCCATTTACTTGTGTTTTTACTTCCTACTGTCCTGCCACACTCACCCTTAGAGCCCCTCTGGACCAGGCTCTGTGTCAAAAACACCAGGTGATTTGCTTACCTTTAGGCCTTTGCCTTGCCTATCTCTATCTATTAAATTCTGCTGATCTTCTTATCGTAAATACTGTTTTCTATTGACTAATTATCTATGAGAATCACACAGATACTCATACGTGAGCATTGCTTTTCTAGGATGCAACAGAACTTAATGTTTCTTATAGACCTGGCCATATTTTTCTTTTTTAGTAAGCTTTTCTATATATTAGCAACACACACTTGGCAATTTAATTTTAAAAATAACATTTGCAATACAATCAAAATCTGATCTACTTAGGGACAAGACCTATAGACTGAAAACTAGAAAGCACTGCTGAGAGAAATTTTCAGAAAGTCTTAAATAAAATGGTAAGTATGTCTTTTACAAGTATCTGAAAATTCAATATTGTTCAGATCTCCCCAAACAGATCTATAGTTTTAATGTAATTTAAATGAACATCTCAAAAGGCAGATTTCTTTGTAGAAATTGACAAGAAAGTTCTAAATTTCATAAGGGACTAAAAAGGACCCAAACTAGCCAATATAACTTTGACAAAGAAAACAAAGTTGGAGAACGTCTGCTACTTTTCTTCGAGTTTTATTATAAAGTTATAGTCATCAAGAAAGTGTGGTATTAGCATCAGGACAGAGGAAGAGATCAATGGAACAGGACAAACAGTGCAGAAATAGACAAATACTAATCTGCTAATTTTTGGCAAAATGTAAGTGTAATTCAGTGGAGAATGGATAATATTTTCAACAAGTGGCTCTGGATCAATTAAATTGATCTGATCTATGGCTTGTACCTTGTAACATTTTTCATAGTCCTAAATATGAAGGTCTAGAAGGAAACCAAGAAGATTTTTGTGACCTTGAACTAGGCAAATATTTCTTGAATGTAACACCAAAAGAATGATCCACAAAAGAAACATTGTATAAATTGGACTTTATCAAAATTTAAAACTTCTGCTCTTTGAAAGACATGTTTAGGGAATACAAAGACAAGCATGCACAGACTAAGAGAACATATTTGAAAATTATAAATCTGATGAAGAACTTGCATCTAGACTCTACAAATACTTTTCAAAACTCAATAATAAGAAATTAAGCTACCCAATAAAAAACAGGCAAAAGATTCAAGCAGACTAAATTTTAACGAATAAAATATATGGATGGCAAATAACCACAATCAATGATGGTCAATAGTATTAGTCATTCAGAAAATGCTTATTAAAATTCTAGCAAAGCAAATTATAGTGACATAAAACCAAGCTGTGTTTGCCTACAGACGATGGGACTAGAGGAGTGAAAGGAAGGGATGGCTGAATGGCAGTAGGAGACTTTCCTGGTTCTGGACATGTTCATTATGATAGCAGTGATAGTTTCACAGGTATTTACAGATATCAAAATATATAAAAGCATATACACTTACAGCACTGTGTCAAACTATACCTCAGTAAAGCTATAAAAATAATCATGCTAGCAATGATCTCCATTTTCCAAGTTAGTAAAATAATTTTCAGAAAAGGAAACGTCGGCATGTGTGAGAGAGAAAAAAGGACCACATTAGCCTAAAAACAAACAAACAAACAAAAACCCTGCCTAAATCAGATGGCTGTCCTGGGACTCAAGGAACTGTGCTTTAAGAGGGGACTTTCTCCTGTAGTCCCAGCTACTCGGGAGGCTGAGGCAGGAGAATGGCGTGAACCCGGGAGGTGGAGCTTGCAGTGAGCCTAGATCACGCCACTGTACTCCAGCCTGGGCAACACAGAGAGACTCGTCACAAAAAAAAAAAAAAAAAAAAAAAGATGGGACTTTCTATCAGGCAGAGATAATAAAAAGGACTAGTCAAAGGAAGAGGCACCTTATGCAGAAATCACTGTCATAATCCTTCCTGTCTATAGGCAAGGATGGCTCTGGACCACCACCACCCCCTGCATTCTAATTTGAGAGTGGATACATTAGTGTATCTAATTTGAGAGTAGATACACTACTCCAACCCTTAGGGTCTTTCTTGGGTTCTAAGAACGCTGGATGAGAAAATCTAGCTAGGATCAGGCACATCTATAGCAAAGCTCACAGGTTTATCCACAAAGGCCAGCCATGGGCTGACCATGTGAGCATTCTAGGGATGCGATCCCCGGAAATCTAGGTCACAGACAATCCTCTGGAAGGTACAAAGAGGACACTGGAGCAGGAGATGTGGTGTCCAGCCCAGTACCCCCTAGGAAGGCCATGTATGTCACTAAAGGATGCTCACTTAATACAGGCAGAATCTCACCTTCTCAGAGGTATAGCAGCCCTCCCTTATCTGCGGTTTTACTTTCCACAGTTTCAGTTACCTGCAGTAAATTGCGGACTGAAAATATAAAATGAAAAATTTACAGAAATAAGCAATACATAAGTTTGGAACTGTGCAGCACTCTGAGTAGCATGATGAAATCTCACGCCACCTTGCTCTGTCCTGCCTATGATGGGAATCATCTTTGTCCAGCGTATCCACCCTGTTTCTGCAGCCTGCCATTGTTCATTGACATTGTCTGCTCCTGACATTGAAACTTGAACATGCTCACGGCTGGATGATCCAGAATCACCTGAAGCAGATAATCCTCCTTCTGACCTAACACTACGTCACAATGCCTGGGCCGTTCACCTTGCTCAATCCAATCAGGTAGGCATTTTATCAATGCAACATAACAAGAAGTGCAGCTATGGTAAAATAAGATACTTTGCTAGAGAGACCACACTAATATAACTTTTATTATCCAATATATTGTTATAATTATTCTATTTTATGATTATTGTTGTTAATCTCTTACCGTGCCTAATTCATAAATTAAGCTTTGGCATAGGTATGCATGTATAGGAAAAAACAGTACAGTTTGTCCTCTGTATCCACAGATTCAACCAAAAAAACCAAAATGATAAAAAAGTAATAAAACAATTGAAAACTACAAGTTGAAGAACCAATACAGTATAAAAACTATTTGCATTTTATTTATTTATGTATTTATTTATTTATTCATTTTGAGACGGAGTCTCACTCTGTCGCCCAAGCTGGAGTGCAGTGGTGCAATGTTAGCTCACAGCAACCTCCACCTCCCAGATTCAAGCAATTCTCCCTGCCTCAGCCTCCTGACTAGCTGGGATTACAGGCACATGCCACCATACCTGGCTAATTTCACTGCACCCGACCTTACACAGCATTTAAATTGTATTAGGTAATCCAGAGATGATGCAAAATATATGGAAGGATATGCGTAGGTTATGTAAAAATACTGTACCAATTTACATCAGGAATAGAGCATCAGCAGATTTTGGTATCGGTGAGGGGTCCTGGAACCAGCCACCCGACAGACACTGAGGCACCACTGTTTGTATTGGGTTTGGTACTGCCCAAAGTTTCAGGCATCCACTGCGGATCTTGGAACCTATCTCCCATTAACAAGAAGGAACTACTGTAACCAAGAAACTTTGATTAACAAGAGAAAACTGTATGGAATAATTCACTAATTCAATGATAAACATAATTTACAATATATTACCTTCATAAGACTTTTCTAACTCATATGCAAATAGTAAAAATACACAAAACAAGCAAGAATGCAAAAAATTTTCCCTAAATCTTACCAATTTGCATTAAAGAAAAATTTCTGGCTGGGTGCGGTGGCTCATGCCTGTAATCCCAGCACTTTGGGAGGCCGAGGCAGGCGGATCACAAGGTAAGGAGTTCGAGACCAGCCTGGCCAATATGGTGAAACCCCATCTCTACTAAAAATACAAAAATCAGTGGGGCGTGATGGTGGGCACCTGTAGTCCCAGCTACTCGGGAGGCTGAGGCAGGAGAATCACTTGAACCCAGGAGGCAGAGGTTGCAGTGAGCTGAGATCGCGCCACTGTACTCCAGCCTGGGCAACAGAGCGAGATTCTGTCTCAAAAAAATAAATAAATAAAAAGAAAAATTTCTCATAGGACTACAGTTCCCCTGGGATATTACTATTCATTTATAATCTATCATTTTGCAAGCTGAATACCTTCTTAACAATTTCTTAAAGTGCTATGAATGCCTGGACTTCTAAGACAGTGATGCCAGTGTCTCTAACTTCCTGTATATGCCACGCTAGTTTCTGTATAGAATAGGTTATCAATTTTACGTCTGTGTTAAGGACAGGAATCACAGGACATCTCACTTATTAAACGGCATCTATGGAATTATGCCAAACACATTTATCTATAAAGAATGCTGGTCCTCACTATTTTTCATTAATCAAATGCAATGTGTAACCAGTTACAAAGCCTGTAGTATTAATAGAAGCTTCTAATCTGTATAGCATGCTGCTTTCTTTTAGCTGAAATAACATTTAAAATCCATAAATATTGGAGGTAAAAAGAAGAAAAAAGATTATAATGTGTGTTATGGCTTGTAGCCAGAGGAGAACAGAAGCAGGGGAAAAACAGGTAATGCTTTCCAGCGATGAGTGATGAAAAAGAAGCACAACAATTCCAGTGACTGTATGAGAACAGCCAGAAATCATTCTTCTAAAAAATAGTTTTAAGCAGAACAATTATCTAGAAAAGGATCACAACACATTGCACCGCCCTGAGCAGTCCCATAAAGCAGTGTGATGCCTCTATAAAGCAAAGTTCAGTCCAACAGGGCTGTCAGAGGGGAACATGAGTGAAAGGGAGGGAGCGCCTTGCACATTTATATCCATGCTGCAATGATCCCCACATCTCTCATGGTGCCCAGCACGTCTCCTCCTGCACCCACAACCAGGAATTAGGCTCCACGTTCACCTGCTCTGCAGCTACAGGCCTTATCCTCTAATTAAACCAACCCCACTGCTCTAGAAGAATAGCCCTGCTCAGTGACTCACTAACATTTAAGAATACACACATGTGAAACGAAGATGAAAATGAGGGCGGAGATGATTTATGTGAAAGGACTTTTAAAGATGAATAGGTTTTGTGAGGTTGAGGAATCCTGCCCCTCTAGAGACAGAGGAGGCATTTGCTGAAGTGTGGAATACCAGCTGTTGAAATGTTAAGTCAAATGAAGTAGAAATGTAATAGTTGTTATTTAACAATGGCCGAAAAGGAACTCGCTAATTAGTATTTAGCAAAAAAAGGTTGTGAGTGGTCAACCTGTGTATTTGTTTATTTGTTTGCTTTTGTTTGGAGACGGTCTTGCTCTGTCCTCTGGAGGGCAGTGGCACTATCTCGGCTCTGCAACCTCCATCTCCATCTCCTGCCTCAGCCTCCTGAGTAGCTGGGACTACAGGTCTGCGCTACCATGCCCGGCTAATTTTTTTGTATTTTAGTAGAGACGGTGTTTCACCATGTTGCCCAGGTTGGTCTCGAACTGCAGACCTCAGGCAAACCTCCCACCTTGGCCTCCCAAAGTGCTAAGATTACAGGCGTGAGCCACCATGCCTGGCCTAATCTGTGTACTTTTTGTGTGTAGAGTGTGACTGTTACAAATGGGAATGCCCTAATCTATATGTTACTTTGGAATTTTCTTATATAACAAAAGAAACTTCTAAGAACTGCTACCATTTGGAATCCAGTAATTGTATTTATATCGAAATATTTATTATAATGAAGTATAGCAGAAAGGCTAGTGAGTTACAGAACAATATCAGAAGCCTATGTGCCATCTAAAATTTTCTTTTATTTTTTAAATTAAAATGATCTCACCAAGCTTAATCATCTCTAAATCTAAAATTTTCTACCAAGTTTACTAGGACACTGGAGGCCTATTTCTCCAGAAAAAATGGTAATATTAATTTTTACATATATTAGAAACTAAACATTTTCCAGGAATGTACAATTACTCTGGAAATTCCAAATCTTTATGTCAAAAAATCTAGAAAATCTGCCAAATGTACCATGTCTAAACCTAAGTGCTGTATTGCTACTAATGGTATCTTTACTCTGTCTTTATATAGAAACAGGCTTATTTTGAATTTAGGGCTCAGAAATAGACCTACACATACATGACATGGTCGTTTGATTTTCAACAAATGTATCATAGTCATCCAAATAAAAAAGGAACAACTGCATATCCATATAGATATCCATACCTCACGCTATCATAAAATTTACATATGTTGGATCCTAAACCTAAATGTGAATGCCAAAACTAGGGAGCTTCTGGAAAAAAAAATAGGAGAATATTTCATGAGTTGGGATTAGGCAAAGGTTTCTTTGACAGGTTAGAGACCACAATATCATTAAAAAGTAATAAACTTAGAAATTAAAACATCTGTTCATAAAAAATAAGAAGAAAATGAATTACCAAACTCCAGACTATAAGAAAATAGTTCCAAAACATACATCTGATAAAGTACTGATATGTAATAAATAGATCAAAGCTTCCAGAACAATATATACATTTCCTAATGAACCTAATTTGAAAGTGAACAAAATACAAGAAGAGACATCACGAAAAGAAAAATATGAATCACTAACCAGCATGTAAGAAAGCACATAACATTGTCAGTGAGTCTGAATGGAATGCCAGTGCACAGGAACCAGAATGAAAGCCTGACAGCATCCGAGGCGGCGGAGCCACCGGAATGCTCATGAAGAGTCAGAGGTTTGACCTTTTGCTATCAATGTTATTATAAATGTTAATGCACAACTATCTGTCAGCCCAGCAATTCCACTGCAGGACATTTACTCAAGAGAAGTGAGGCCGAGTGTGGTGGCTCATGCCTGTAATCTCAGCACTTTGGGAGTCCGAGGCAGGTGGATCCCCTTAGGTCAGGAGTTCAAGACCAGCCTGGCCAACATGGTGAAACCCCTTCTCTACTAAAATACAAAAATTAGCCGGGTGTGGTGGCGGGCACCTGTAGTCTCAGCTACTCAGGAGGCTGAAACAGGAGAACTGCTTGAATCCAGGTGGCAAGGGTTGCAGTGAGCCAGGGTCATGCCACTGCACTCCAGCCTGGGCAACAGAATGAGACTCTATCTCAAAAAAAAAAAAAAAAAAAAAAAAAAAAAAAAAAAAAAGAAATAAAAGCATCTATTTAAAAGTGGTTACCACAACAAATGTTTACCTTGTTGTATAAATGCTCTATTCAAGAGAGTCAAAACCTGGAGACGGCCAGGTGTCCCTCTACAGTAGACAAAAATACTTCTCAGCCATAAAAGGCATGAACGGTTGCTCCACACAACAGCATGGAAAAATCGCCAACATATTTTGCTGAATGGAAGAAGCCTTACACCAGAGTAGAGACCACATGACTCTTTATATGACCCTTTAGAAGGCAGAAATTATGGTGGAAAAAAAATCAGAAGTGTTTTTGCCCCTGCTGGGTGGAGGGCTTGGAACTGACCAGGAAGGAGCATGACATCATTCTCTGGGGGGTGATAACGCTCTGCAGCCTGAGAGGGGCTGAGGCTGTACCACTATATCTTTGCCACAACTCATAACATTCCACCGGATATAAAATCTATCTGAAAAACTGAACTATGAACATGTATTGAACTTGTTTGTCATGGCGTTCATGTTGAAGTATTTCGAGGTGAAGTATACTCATGTCTCCAACTCACTTTAAAACTCATTTTAAAATTCTTCAAAAATGAGATGAATTGGTAAGTGGATGGAGAAAGATAGATAGATATTTAGCCAACAAAGGAAATAGAGTAAAAAGTTAATTGCAGAGCTCTATCAAAAAGCAATCCTTACCCAACAGCATGCAGAGATTAGTAGACAGATGCTCTAGCTTCCCATTCTCTGGAAGCACAATTCTATGAGACATTCTCCATAGGTCCTCAGATGCCCAATGAGACTGTGCCCTAATTGTCCCCTGCACTATAAACTCAACTACCCACTCTTTGTCAGCTTTGCTTTATTTTCCATCTGACTTTCCCAACTCCTCAATATACTTCCCAAGATTATTCCCAAATGAACCACCTGCACCTAAAACAGAGTCTTTGGTTCTGCTTTTACAGGAACCCAACAAAGATTATAATATAGGGAATAGCATGCATATGTCCAACTGTGTCAGAAATGAGGAGCCAAGCTGATGAGTGGATCTATAGTGATGTTCTAGGAAATTTAAAATATAGAATTCCATTTTCGCATTGTCAAATGCAAGGTGTACAATTTTGAGAATTGTAAATAATTGAATATATAAAATGAAGGCTCTGAAATATCTGTTGCGATAGAGGTAAGAGATCTGACAGCTTGTATGTTGGCATCACAAAACTATTGTCAGTTGTTACATAAATGGATGGTAAAGCTGGAATGCCTGGATTGGAGTCTCGGCCCTGACGTGTGCTTGTTAATCCCTCCTGCCTGGGTTTCCTTGATCTCTTAAGCAAAATGTTGAAAGAGCAGCTGGATCATGGTAAACGCTATTGAAGTGTGCTATTGTTTTTATTATTGCCTGGCAAACACTAAGGAAGTCTATCCAAGGAATTGTAACAGAAGGAAAATGAGGGATCTGACTATTATAGAGAAAAGTAATTAATTTCCACGAAACAGTAACTTGGCTAAAGCGAGCTTTGGATTATTTGTCAATTCTGAAATAACAGGGATTTTTTTTTTTTCAAAACAAGTAAATTTAGGACAAATAAGATGACGTACTTCAAAAAGTAATGAAAAATGTATGGGAGCCATTGTTCCTCAGGGATGGGGAAAATTTGACCAGTGTTTGTGCAAATTTGGGGAAAAAAAGTCATGGACTAGCACTAAACGAATGAGATCTACCTAGACTTTGAGGTTTGCAAAGGGTCTTAATGAGGCAAACACCAACTGTGTTCTTTCTTGATTCTGTTCATTACTTCATTTAATTTTTAACGGTCTTGCCGTGAATATTTGCATGAGATATAGAATATTTTTAAAGCAAGAATATTAATAACAGTTTTTCATTTTAGGCTCATTAAATAAAAATGTTATTTTTTCACTAATTCACATGACATTTATTGAGATGTATTAAAAAATAAAAGAAAGACTTTGAAGACAAAATTGCTCAAAGGTTGGGGCAATCTGCTCTTGCTAGGAGTAAAATTCAAGGGCCATTATATGAAGTATAAGTCAAATTATAGTACCAATCAAATAATAAAATATTTTTGATGGAACTGATATAAAAAAGTTGCGTATCCTTGTAAGACGAATTTCTTTCTCTCCCTATCTCTGAGTAGCTGCATAAACCACTAAGTTTTTCTAGAAGCAAGTGATAATGCTTTATCATAGGTACAGGCTTAAAGAATGATTAGGTACACTTAAAGTTGGGTACTCCTATCAAAATCCAAGACAGTGCATTGCTTCTTTCCTTTCCAAATTTTTTTTTTCAGTCTTGTGGCCCCTAACTAGTAATTAAAAGAACTAAATTAAAGTTCATACTGGCTACTTGAAATTTTACTTTTAATATTCTTTGCATTATGCATGGAACTTGTCTATGGTTTTAAAATCCAAGGGGAATTATGACATTTGTAAGGCAAACCCAGGCTTTCATCCATCATTCTAATCTGTTTTACAAAAAAAAAAAAAACTCAAAGCAGCATTTGGGGAACAAAATGAGTGACAGAAAAATGGCAAAAATATGTCAATAATACTGAGATTTCAGAGATCCAGGAGACTAGCTACTAACCTCAGCATCTCCCGAGATACTCCATTATTGCTATTTATGTCATTACAGATGATATAAATCTTACGTACAATCATTGTACACTGAAAAGTAGCAGAAGGAACAGAGGTTTGTGACCAGAATCTATGACGCAGGGAAAATTAAAAATGCATGTACCATTCCATATAGGAGGGAATTGAAAATTATATGCAAAAGAGTATATGTATACCCACAGACATGCTATATAAAAATGAACAAAATTTAAAAGCTTATTGTTACCCATTGTTCTGATATGTATTTCTGTTTTCTTGGAAGGTTCTTTTCTGGCCAGCCAGATTCCTAAATTTTATATCCTGCTGCACTAGTGAGATATGTAAGAGGATTCCAAACACTCAAGTGTCCAAAATTGAGCTGTGCTGAAGACTTCAGGCTCTCCTTCCCCTAAGATGAGAGGTCATCAGGAAGATGATGCTCTGTGATAACAGGATTGAGGCAGAAAAGCTACTTGTCACATTCCCTTGTTTGGAGTTTGGTTTTGGACTAGAAAGAACACTGGCTTCAAAGTCAGAAATCAAGAACCAAAGCCCAGTTCTAACTTGTTTTATTAGCTGAGGGACTTCAGGTAAATCATTTAGCATTTCTTTCCTTCAGTTTCTTCAGATATTTAATGAAAGAATTAGACCAATTGATTTCAAGGTTCTCATTTTGTTTCAAGATTCTATAGTTATAAGTCATAAATAAATCACCAGTAAGTTTGCGTTTGTCAAACAATTCAAGTTACTACCACTTTACAAGGGCACATATTAATTTTCTTAAAAATTTATCACATGTTATGTAAAAAAATAAGACTCCTGAAATACTCAGACAAACCATAAATGTGCAAATATTCTATTTCACTACCTCACAGACAAGTTTTAGCTGATTAGCATGCCCTGATGAAAATACACACGATATGCAGGTGTAGGAGTTGGATGAATATTTTTAATTGTGTATCTCCTCTGTAGGCCAAAACTGTTCATCTACTAATACATTAGCCTTAAGGCATGTGCCACTTTTAGTGACTCAGTTGTTAAAACTGCGTTACAGCTGCATTTGCTCCCAAAAAATATTAAAGTCCTGTAAGATTTCTATTAATGAATCCTTTTGATCTTCTATTTTACATCAGGTAAAAGGTTTCAGGAGCTTCTTCATTGTTACAACATCTCCTTGTATCTAGGAGGATATGGGGGAAAATAGCAATAAAATAGGTGGGGATGACATTCTGATGCTAGAGAGCAGTTAAACGTGATGGGGGAAGAAAGCGACGATCCAACAGAGTATCGTCGAGTAGGAAAACGATTTTATCGCATGACTGCCTACCTCATTACAAAGTGAAATTCACCACTATACTTTTCCGTGTGAGCTTTCATCTGCTGTACAGGAGAGTGGCTCCCCCGGTTTCCTATAACAGCTGTTCCCATGAATCTATCAGATATTTTGTTTCCACTTCTACCTTTCTTACTCTCTGTCTCCATACCCTTTTGAGGGATGAGAGTCTGTTGCCTAACTCTTTCATTAGTTATTTATTTATATCTGCTCTGGGAAAGAAGATTGTGGAAAATGTGAGAGCAATTCACACATCAATGTTTTAAGATCCTGTGTACAAATGGGATTGCTCCGGAAAAGCTTCTTCCCACAGGCACTAATTAAAAAGCAGTAAGTTCACTTGAGCAGCAATTTTCTTCCGTTTATTTTCCTTTGTATTAGACATGCTACTTTTTACTTTAATTTGAACATTATCCCTCTCTGTCCAAAAAAATACAAAAACAAAAACCAAACAAAATACAGTAAAGGAAGGCAGAGTATAACATTAACAATTTAGAGAAGATATTATTTTCCCCTAATAAAATCTACTGCATTCTTGGAAAGCATTAAAAGTATAACAGGTCACACATCCTTGAAATATTAGATGAAGGAATTTGTGAAGACAGACTATTGGAACCTCTGACAGATTAGCTGGGCCTCTATTTCCGTGGTCATTATGAAGCATTTTTAGATGCTGGTCACGATTAATGCTGGAAACAATGTTAGTGACAGTTCTTCTGTGCTTATCACATGCCTTTAGTTCAGGACCACAAAGAAGGAAGGAAGGACCACAAATGGTACACGAATGGGCTGCACAGGGTGCTTTAAAAGGTAAGAAACCAAAGTGATTGCTTGTGTCTCATTTAAGTTAAATTTACCACAAAGTTCATATTCAATAAATTTAATAAGAAAGGTAAATAAAAACAATCACAGTAAGAATTACATATGAAAATAACTATCAATTCATTCATTCTATTAACAAACTAATAAATTATTGAACATATACTATGAGTGATTCTGTCCTAGATACTGGAGATTTTCATGATATACTAAGTATGTTTCCTGCAAGAGTTGAGGATGTCAGAACCACTGGGACACTGCGGTTGAATAGACACCATTGCCTCTTGGTGGTCTGAGGCTGGTAAATACACAGGCAGGAACTATGCATTGCAACAGAAATACCTCCAAAGGTCCTTATGAGGACGGTGCACACAGAAAAAAACGTAGGGTCATGGAGAAACTGGAAGGAGGAGGATAGAAGGAATAGGTGAAACAGGCTAAGATTTATCCACCCCAAGTTGGGAGATGGTATTTCAGTGGGAAAAATGTCACTGCTAAAACTAAACTAGACTAGCAATTCCGTAAGATGTAAGAGTGTGAGTGATGAGCTGAGGGACAGCCTGAGTGGTTGAAACGCTGCTTTTCTGATGATTTGGCTGATGGAGTGGCCCTAAGCAAGTTTCTTCACCGCTCCGTTTCAGATTCCTCCTCTGTCAAACCGGGAAAATACTTGTTTCTACAATAAGAGTTGAAGGATTCAATGAAGGATTTAACATATGCAATGCTGAGAAAGGTGTGTGGTGTTCAGTAAAAAGGCAGGGTCTTTTAGTTTCTTTCGTAGGGCTGCACACGCCTAACACAGGGGATGTGAAACACAGACCTCTCATCCTACAAGTCCCAGCTGCACCTGACCCCAGCAGCCTAACTGCCCCTGGCCCATGACTCTATCCCAACCCATTATCTTCTTCATAATCACAATTTATAACTTGGCTATTGCTACATTACATGATGCATTTGCCTATGTGTATACTTGCTTATTTTGCATTTATTTTCCTCATATATGAGCCCTATGAGGATACGGACTTGCCTGTATTTGGGGACTGGAACATACAAGGTGTTCAATGAGTTTTGTTAAATCATTACTGATGATGCTGATGATAGCCTGCCACTACATAGCTCTTCCTTTGTGCTACTCTTCTAAGCATTTTAAATACACTAATATTCTTAATTCTCACAGCAACTCCAAGAGGCCTGCCTCATTAAGTGGGTCCTGTTACTGTCCCCTTTTATAGCTGAGGATATTGAAGTGCACAGGATAAAAAAGAAAACCACCTAAGGACACAGAGTAAGTGATAGAACTGAGTGCTGAGCTAGCAGTCGGCTCTCAAAACATATTCTTAGCCATTAAGCTGCCTGGTTCTAAGTAACTAAATGACAGATAGGAGCGGGGTGCTGCCTGGGGCCCTGGCTAGCCAGTAGGCAGAAATGGACCCCAAGTTACCCAGGGATGGGAGATGGGGCAGATATTAAGAGAAATGAGGCACATCCTGTACTAGACAATTTTCCTAGAAGCCCAGTGGCTGAGCTATTTCATCTGCAACCAAGAGTGATATTCCATTGTTTCACATGCGCTCTGTGAGCCGCCTGCTGCCTGTTGCCTGAGCCTTACTCCTTCATCCAGCAGAGCCAGGCCGGCCCAAACCCCACATTCTCGCCACAGATGGACTGGGTTTGAATCATGGCTGTTAAACGCTCTTCAACACTAGTCAAGTGATTACTTTCTTTATTTCCTCACCTGCAAAATGGGGATTATAAGGTACCTACCTCATAGGTTTGTGGTGAGAACTAAATGAGTTAATACAGAGACCAATGCCTGGGACAAATGTAGCTCCTCTAATTAACAATTTGAATTCCCTGGTCCCTAGGTTTAGTCCCTGTTTGTCATGTACTTTACAAAAGTGACAGGTTCCTATTCTTGGAAATGAACCTGTCTATACTCAGAATCAGAAATACCAAAGGAACAAAATAAAAATGGAGGCATACCAGCCAATGGGTGCCTCGGTGGTATCTTCATGAAATCTAACCCATCAGAGGCAGATAAGCACAGAGTCCAAGGCCTTCCTCTCCAGAAGAAAGAGGAAGAAGGGGGGCGTGTGGGAGTGCAGAGTGCAACCCCCCGAGGGGCTGAACCCACAGAAACAGCCTAGGGGTGAGATAAGGGGTCCTGGCCCCTGAAGACACCCTGGGGAATTGAATGGCTTGGGGATGGGGAAGGAGAAACTGGGGGGCAGAGGTGAATACCTCCCCATTTCTCAATGCCTGGCACCTGTCATTCTGCTGTTCCTTTCTTTCCAAGATCAAAACAGGACATTGGCCATCCTCCTGGGTTGTGCTTCCAAGGCTCTCTTTGATCACTCTCAGCCCCCCAGCTTCCAGCTGAAACTGACCTCTAGTGGCCTGTACACTGGCCTTACTACAGTCATTGCCCCCAGATTCAGAACTCCCGTCTCATGTCCTGATTGCTGTGCAGTCAGCATCTCCACGGACCAGCACTCTAGATTATAGCACTGAGTACAAGATGGAAAACCAAGGAATTTCACCACCAGTTAGTGTTAGACAATTCATTGTTCTTCAGTGGCTTGAGATTTAAAGTGGCAACTCCATAAAAACTGACGAAGCCTTCCTTGGTGTTGACCTTTGACATTTGTGGGCAGCCACATGTGGAGTGCGTCCTGGACATTTTCAGGTATCTATTTTGATGCAGCTTTTTTTTTTTTTTTTTTTAAATTAAACAGACTTTCTCACTAAATTGCTTTGTCATGGCCTCAGGGAGAATCTGGCCTACAACACTGTTTACTATTTCAAGTCACGTGTGAGTCTGATGCCCTCATTTCCTCGTCTTCATGCTTGTCTTACACCAATCAATAAAGGAAGGAATTGGGTCATAGTCTCCTGGGGATGACTCCCAGATTTCAAATTCTGGCTCTGCCTAGCTGTGTCTTTGGACCAGTTAGTTTCTTCATCTCTATAATGGAATTGCAATATTACTTTAAAGGGTTATTGTGAGGGATAAATAAGATAATGGGTATAAAGTGCTTGGCTGGAGCAAATGTTCATTGGGTGTCAGCTATTCTCATCGTCACGATCAGTCTATGAGATGGAGTCCACTGTACTTGGTACTTGGAAATAAGACGTGTTTATAGATCTGTGCTGACATGTCGGTTTTCAAGAGCCACCATATACCCTGCTCTATGCGTAATCTTTATAATTTAGAGTAAATGTTAAGGGAGAGGGGGCAGTAAGAAATAAAATGTAATGAGCAATCATTGGGGAAAAAAATTGCATCCACTTTTTAAGTGCATTCTGTATACAGTTTAAAGGTAGAATTCCTGAAGTTATACGATTTTAAAATACACTTGAGAAAGGTGATGGGCTGTCCAAAGCAATGATTTTCTTCTAAGAAATACTTACACATATAGAAAATTTGTATCTTTATATTTGCTGATGTGAGGCTGCTCTACACTTTGTTCCCTTCCATCAGCATGCAGGAAATAAATAAAATTTGCCCACACACTAAATAAAAGTCAGCTGAATCCCAAGTCCTTGCCCTCCCCCCAACCACACAAACTCATGCACCCATGAATATCTTCTTTTTGGTTCTGAGTGCACACAGAACCAAAGGAATTTGTATTGAAACATTTGATTTCACTTAACCTGCATTTTTATATTTCTATATATCTTAACTCTGAAGTTAAAATACAATTCTTCCAATAATATGAAACACACAGTATTTTACAGGTATCACACTTCTCAGGTTAGTTAGCAAGAATTTATCTCATCATTTATCGAAATCACTACCAATTTTGGCTTCACACCAGACTTCTAATCAATTCTATATCCTTGTTCAAGGCATGTTTCTTATTTTTCACCGCTAGTCAGGTATTCATTCCCTTGTTCTTTGTTCTTGTTCATTTAACACACAACTAGTCCCATTCATAGGAAACACGTCCTAATCCAATTGGTGTTTTAAAAATTGAATCTTCCCAACAGAAAGTCATTGTGTCCCTCCAAGTTCAGAAATACTAACTGCAGGCACTTGAAGTTAAATCAAAGGATAATTACTGGTCTAATATTTTGGATCATCTTAAATATAGAACCATATTGTGCTACAGCTGGAGAAATGCTGAGAGTTTTTAGATAACTTGGAAATTACACAGCCTACCGAGGTGTCTTTCTCCACCCTGTGAGGCTCTATTAAAGAGACAAGGGGGACTTCACAGAAAGTTTAATTCAAACTTAATTACACTTGAGCCTGAAAGTTGATTAATCGGTTACATTTGCAAGCAGCAGAAACCAACTCTGGCTGTCTTATACATCTTGTACACCTTGTTGTCTTATACACCTTGGTAGGATGTTAGCCTCCAAGTCTCCCTCCAGGCAAGCTGTCCCAGAGGTCATAGAGCAGGAAGACTCAGACCAAATTAAAATGCTTGAATCGCGTAACTTTTTAAAACATAGTTTGAGAAACAAAAGGGAACAGAAAAGAAAAGTGAGCCAGGGGAGAAGGTGATTTTTGTTTATAGCCTTTTATATCTACTACATTCCCAGCACCACCTACAACACTGGTCTGGTACACAGTAGGTACTTTATGAAGATGTCCTGAATAGCTATAGGATATAAGTATGCAACCCTTTTGTAATTATTATAAGATAATGTCTTGGCAATCATAGCTAAAAACAAATCAAATGAAAGAAACTTAGTCTCATATTCTATTGTCAAAAATTCTTCCATGATAGTATATGCAATAGAAGCTGTACTGGTGGATTTCTCCCATGTACAGGTTAGCACACAGGTAACGTATGACCTGCAGAGCTGCAGAGGATCTGTCTGCTTAGTGCTGAAGGCCATCACTTGATATGGAAAGTAGAAGTGGGGTGTCAGGGTGGTAGGGCCACTGGTCCACGGGACATACTGCTGGAATAGCAAGACTTGGACCCCTGCTTCTGTTCATCCTAAGGAAGTGACTGGTGCTCCTCTGATGATGCAATGCAAATGTCCTGCAGTCTAAGGGCTGTTGTCTGACATCCAGTCTCAATAAATATCTGTGCTGCCCCATCTCCATGAATTCTCCATATAAAGGCTATTTGAGAAGCCAGGCTGTGAGTGCTCTCCACCATGTAGCCTTCACTGACAGAAAATCTGCTCAATGTTTTAATTTTAAAGGTAGATCATGGATTCTTTTATAATTAGTTGTAGAAAAGATCCTCTGGCAATACGGTAGTTAGAACACATCTTTGGCACCCTTCGCTCTCAATTAAATATTCAACTCTTACCTGCTAAGCAGGGGGAGCTTGGGGCACATGACTAAGCCTTAAAGTCCTATAAGAGTATCAGCAGAGGGGCCTATTATGATTTGGAGAGGGGTGGAATTAGATGAATAATCTAATAAAGAATAAACATCCCTGAAGAGCCAAGAAAATTATGGAGAATTTAAGTTGGTTGAGGCTAGGCTAGTGTTTTAAGTTGGTTGAGGCTAATTTAAGTTGGTTGAGGCTAGGCTAGTGAAAGAACTGTGCAGTCACTAGACTCAAATAAGTATAAAAAGCCACGCCATCTCGTGGATAATACCAAATAATAGAGGACCCATAAGTAAATCTAGGAATATATGGTACTTCATTTTGGCCAGGTGATATATTGATATGTTGGGAGAAAGGATTATTTAATAAATGGTAATGTCACAGAAGGCCATCTATTCAAAGAAATGAATTTGGGCCCCTTCATCACACCACATATGAAAGGAAATTTCAGGCCAATTAAAAGTTTTCAATGTAGTAAACTAAAAAAATAGCAGATATATCTGACATCTAGAGGCTCGGAGACCTTGATAATCGACAGGTGACTACATGAAAATATTTGTATATGATGATACCATAAATAAAAAACAGCAGACAGTGGAAACTGATAGACTAGAACAATATACATGCGACTCCCACAGTAGAGGAAAGGTTACTATCTGCCATAAATACGGCTTACACTGTGATTTGAAAACCCTACCTAATGTATGGGAGCAGAGAGAAATGCTCAATAAACAGATGAAACAAAATTTAAGTTACAAGAATATTTTGTTTTGGCTAATCAGACTCTGAACACAATGAAATTCCTTTTTTTTTTTTCTGGGAAAAGGAGTCCTTTCATAAAATGAAAGCAAAAGTGTGAATTGTTACAGCCTGAAATTAAGGAAATAAGTATAAGGACATATATATTTTACTCACACACACACAAATAAATAAATGCATATAAATATGTATACCCCTATTCACTGGATTGCTGTATATAGTCACACGCACACACGCACAGGCACTCACACCAAAATCTAGAAATATCAGTAACAAACCAATAGGCAAATGTTTAAATCAAAGCCATTGCAGCAGAGCATAGAATATTATGCAGTCATAAAAAATTTTTAAAAATAGAACTATAAAAATTATCTTTGAGAGAATGGCTATAAATGATTAAGAGAAACAAATTCAGAAGAAAAAAGAAAAAACTTATTTCTATGTGTGAGTGTGAATGCATGCCAGAGATATCAGGAAGGATTTTCACTAAAATGGTTAGCAATGGTTGTATCAGCGGTTTCTACCTCACCTTTTTTATATTGGTTAAGTGTTATATAATGAGAGTGCATTGCATTATTTGTCACATAAAATTTAATTTGAAAGCTATTTCATTGCTAAAAGGCACTGGTATAACTATACCTTATTTTTCTCATTTAAAAATATTCCATCAAAATAACATAGTGCTTCCACCAGGTGTGTGTCAAAAAAAGAAAAACAACAATTACTAATGCCTATCACTTAAAAGGACTTTGATATAATTAAGCGAAAAAAAAATAAAAGCAAAGCACGTTCTCTTTGTGCCTTCCAACTACACCAAGAATACAACAAAGACGGCAGAAGTTTGTCTGTACATTTAATAAAGAAAACAAATTAAAGAGAGTGCTTTGCACTGGGACATTTGAATCTCAGTGGCAGCTGCCAGATTAAAAAAATAAATAAAGAGCCATAGATCAAGCTGCAGCCGCGTGCCTCCAACTCACTCCGCAGCACAGGCCCAAAGCCATTGTCAGTGCCCCCGGATGTGTGGGTGTCCTTCATTTCTCTTTGAATGTGGCCAGGCCTCTTGAAGGAGAACACTAGGTGGCATGCCTACCAAGCTCTGAAACACCATTAACCACCAGGAAAAAATGCGATTAGGATTCTATTTGGAGATCATATTATCCCCCCTAGGCTAAGGAGGCATTCTCTAACACTGACAGGCTCTGAGTCTCTTTAGCCAGAAAATCAAAAAGTTTCTGTGAAGCCACTAGGTAGGACTTTTAGAAATAGAGTCGCTACATCCTCTAGGCTCCTGGGAAAGAACCTGTAGCTGAATTATTTTTGTGGGTCATCCGTAAAATGTTAATTGTGGATTGTCAAACCCTTACTGCAGAGAGGACTTTCACAGAAACAGTTCTATTTCTGAGAAATCAATTTGAGCAGAAGAGTCTCTTTTGACATGCTTAATTCAATGAGCAAATTGTAATGGGCCTATCCCTTAAGACACTGGTGTTTGTGTGTTTGGGAGTGTTCGCTCAGCAATCTTGGCCCTGATGCTGGGGGAATTTGAACCTGACAGGCCCAGAGGATGAGGCCAGCCCCTTTCCCTGGCCTATGGCTCTGGTGCTCCAGACACACACACCTGAGCTACCTCCCTTAAAGGCTGGAGGTCAATTAAATCCCTCAAGTACCTACTACCAAGCTATTTGTTTAAAGACTATTTTGGCCATTTTTTTGATCAGTAGGATATTGTCACATGCTGCCAAAGTGCTGCAGGTGGACATGGTTGTGTGTTCTGAAGGACTTACATCATCCTGCTATGGTCAGCTTTATGACACAAAGAATGAGTGACAACTCAGTCTTCTCAGTTTTGTGTCGTTTGTGGTTTTGTTTGTGTTTATTTCCTTCCCTATCTGGGGTAAATGCCTCAGTCCCTGATTCAGCAGCTTTCTATCTAGGTGTTTGATTTACTGAATTGCATCATCTCTTCCTCATCAGAGTTTTCGCTTGTTTGCTTGTTTGTTTTGAGTCAAGGGCTCTCCGTCTGTCACTGAGGCTGAGTGCAAGTGGTGCGATCACAGCTCGCAGCAGCCTCAAACTCCTGGCCTCGAGCGATCCTCTTGGGTAGCAGGGACTACAGGTGTGTGCCACCACGCCTGATGCCTGGCTAATTTTTAAAATTTTTTTTGTAGAGATGGAGTCTCACTATTTCCCAGGCTGGTCTCAAACCTCTGGCTTTAAGCAACGCTCCTGCCTCGGCCTCTCGAAGTGCTGGGATTACAGGTATGAGCCACTGTGCGTGGCCTCCCTTCACTCGTAATTGCATTTTGAAAACTGGGCCTGCAGCTCTGTGGATACCACACATGTTCTATTTGAGCCTATATTTCTCTGCTGGCCGAACTTCTTAGGAACCTGTGCCAATTGTTTTTCATCTTTGATCATCAGCCCGAACCATGCTGTGTCCACCTGAGGGGACGGTCCAGCATCTCTGTGCCATGGCAGATGGACTGCCGGGGCTCCACCTGGTTTTGGACCCTGCAGTTTGCACCGTGGCTCTCCTGACTGCAGAGCCACCGGCAGCTGCTTGTGTTTCCTCATTTCCTCTAACCCCAGTCTGTGGGGCCTTCCCCTTCAGCCTGCTGCAGAACCCATCCCTCTGGTCAGTTGAAAAATGTGGGTAACTGAGTTGGAGGTGGCATGAGGGGACTTTCTGGAAAAGGCCTAAAAGTCTGTCTAGAGGAGCGTATACATGTGTGTAGGTAAGAATGGCATCAAGTTGCACACTGAAGGTTTATACCCCTTACTATATGTCAACAACAACCAAGAAAAGAATCACCTGCCAAAGTCAGTCACCACCTACTTAGTTCCCTAGAGTTGCCACTGGCTCAATTCATGAGCTTATGTATGTGCCAAGGGGAAAGGCTTCCTCCGCCACTCAGCTTTGGAACTTTGTAAACACGACCAAGCAGCAAACAGACAGAGCCTGAACGTGTGAAACTTAAATATCTATTTACTGTTTGCCTCCTCTTCCCATTTTTTTTTTCCTTTGACAGAAAAATTGTAGTAAGGGGACAGTGCTTTTTGTTATCTTATTACTGTGTGTGTGTGTGTGTGTGTGTGTGTGTGTGTGTGTGTGTGTGTATGTGTGTAGCAAAGTCTACATCCTAGAAATGTATGCTGCATGCCACAGCTGGGGGCCTTTGTGATACATGTGATATGTGAAATTCATTGTAAAGGCATATTTGAGGTGATTTTTCCTTATTGTAATTCTCTGTAAATTGGGAGCTGCACTGAGGAAGTGACAAGGATGAAATGATGGTTACTATGATCAGCCTGTTTTCCCCAACTAAACATTTTCACTTGGTTGAAAGCTACCAGAGACTACAGTCAATAATAACTTAATCGTACATTTAAACTTAAAGAGCGTAATTGCATTGTGTGTAACTCAAAGAAAAAATGCTTGAGGGGATGGATACCTCATTCTGCATCCTGTGCTTATTTCACATTGCATGCCTGAATCAAAACACATCATGTACCACAGAAATATGTACACCTCCTATGTACCCACAAAAATTACAAATGAAAAAAGAAAGTCATCAGAGGTCTTGAATATACTATAAACATATGTGTTTATAGTCTCTTCAAACATATACCAAGAACCTTATTTAAATCTCACCAAAAAGAATTGTCGGCTCACAGGACAAGCTCAAGAGCTGTCCACTGTGATAATGTGACAATCCCAAACGAATCTTTTCTCCTCCTTTTTCATATTTCTCCCTTCCCCACATTGACTGAATGATATGTTGTCGGTTCCTTTTGTTCCAATCAGGTAGTTTTCAAAATTTCATGGCAGGGGAACTGAGTTAACCAATATATACATAGCCTAATTAGCTTTCAAGTTGGCTTTATGGGGCAAACAAGCAAGTGCGTTATACAACAGGGAACAGTGGGCTCCCCTCTCTCCTGTATCTCAATGAGTGGGCACACAAATGCATCCCCATATATTAACTGGACAACACAACAGCCCCAGCTAGACCAGAGATGGTAGACACCAAAGAGGACATCAGGGAACAGGCAACATCCAAATAACATGATTCTAGTTTAAACTGGATTGGCCTCATTCTCAGGTGAAAATGGGTTTACACAATGCATCCCTGCAACATTTGTAAGCTTATTTGTGCCTTTACACCATGTTTCATTCAGAAAGAACGTGAAACAGCCCATAACAATACAAGCAAGTGAAGATATCTGTGGAGGGGAGTGGGCTGACCGAGGAACAGAAGGGTAGGAAATGTTGACCCAGTCAGGGGTGACGTTCCAGTCCCAGGTCAGTTCCCGAAGTTTCATGTGCTTGCTAGAGGCAGGACATCTATTTGTTTCTAAGCTCTCCAGCAAGCATAGGAAAGGGAAGTGGGATTAATTACATAAATCACACAAACCATTTGCATATTTCTTTGCTATTTCTGGTACTGAAACCAAAGAATACAAGCGGATGCTTGGTGTTACCAACATCTGCACGTGAGCTGAATAAGGATGATGGTCATATTGGCTCTGGAATCACTTACAGCTTCTACTTCAGATCATGGATTTCCACACATAGTAGGTATTAAATGCTTTTTGAATTTAACGGGACAAGGGAATGTAATCAGAAAATGAAGAAAGAAAAAGAGAAATAAATGCATAAAGAGGGTCAGGCTTGGATAAATATTGATACAGTGTTGTACAAGAACCACAGAATCCAACACGGTACATCTGAGATACAAAATAACAACAACAGCAACCACAAAGAGAAACATGAGGAGAATCAGGGAAAGAAACTAAGAATCATAAGTAGGAATCACTAAGTGGGGATCAGGTCCTAAGCAAATTGCTTTACGTGCATTTGATTATTTATTCCATCATTGCTTGTCAGCTTCCAACTATCCCTGCCCAAGAGAAAAGTGCACAGACACACTCAGATTTAGGGGTAGGAGAGAAGTTGAGGATAAGAAAAGAGGTTCCGAAAGGTTAAGGATCTTGCCAAAGGTCACACATCTAGGAAGAGGAACTTGGTTACCTTATCAAAAACAGGAAATCCATTCTCAGTTTGATAATGAGTCAGATATCGTACTGACTCATTATCCCAGAATACGTACAAACATTCTCAGTGATCTGAGTTCCTGGCGTATTTTCTTTTGTATTGCAATCTCACAAATAATGTGTAGAGAAAGAAAGGAACTGCATGCAAAGTGTGTTCTTTTTACACACTTACTTTGCATCCACCAGTTTCTACCCTGGACAAAGACAGGGGTTGGAGCTGTTATTTGCTGTATTACTGCTGTACTAGTCCCTTCTTGATGGTTCCAAATACACTACACTCTAGTCATTAAACACAGATGTTGCCTGGAGATCAAACGCTACACTTAAAATTATGATTCAATCTGCATTTACATTTAGAATGGGTGTAAACTTGAGGAGAAATGCTGTATTCAGAGATATTGAAGCCAGACTTATAAAATATAATAGAATTTTATATTACACGTAGGAGCGTCTCAGCCTGAGGACAAGTGGCACTAGCTGTAGTTGCCGTCATGCTGAAGCCTGTCTATGGAACTGGGCGGGGTGGATCTACCGGGAATCTACTGACATGGGACAGTGAAGAACCACCTGGGAAAACATCACTGTGTGTCAGGAGGGTGTGCAGGCACCCAAGCATCATGCAAATCTAACACTTCAGTCTGAAACATGGGATGGCAAGTTACTACCACTCAGCCAGCTCCCATGGGCTCATCCCAGGATCCTCGCAGGAGTACACGGGAATTTTTCTCTTATTAAAACATGTGTGGGCATACCTCATTTTATTGCACTTTTACTTTATTGTAATTTGCAGATATTGCCCTTTTTACAAATTGATGTTCTGTGGCAAGCCTGCTTAGAGCAAGTCTATTGGCACCATTTTTCCAACAGCATATGCTCATTTTGTATCTCTTTGTCACATTGTCTTAAATTTAACCTTCAACTAAATAACTATTGTATTATTTGAAACGTTCAAGTAAACTAAAGTTTTGTGAAAACTGCTTTTCACCTACTTCTAAAATGCATTACTATTGGGTCATTTCTGACACCTTTTTTTCTTTTTTTTGGTGCTTTTCTGCCGATTTGAAGAAATAATGATAAAAAAGAATTTCTATAAATGTAAGGATACTTGGTTAATGTATATTTGCATTTCATTGACAAAATAACATTTTCCACAACCATGTGGTCTCAAGCAGATAAATTCCTGTCCAGAAGCACGGTGCTACCTTCAGCATTTAAATGTCAGGAGGCCCAATGTGTTCTCACATTGAGAACCACATGCATTGGAAGGTGGCTGCTATTCAGATAGGGAAGATGTAAGAGGATGGAGAACAAATGAGGTCCTAAGGAGACATGTAAGGCATTGGAACCCAGGCTGCAGCCCAAAGGGATCTGAGACACAGCTGCTACTGACAGGGAACTCACATAGGCCACATGGAGCTGTTTCCCTGCCATCATCATCTTCTGGTGGGCCTCCTTGCTGACCCACTCTGAGGATAAGAAGGTGAAGGAGATGTCCTTGACAGATGGCAGCCTATGAAGTAGGTTTCTCTGTGTAAGAAAGGCACCTCCCCTCCTGTCTTGGTATGGGGAGGGAAAGACTGTAAGCCTCTCTGTCTTATAAAAATCAAAGATTTCTGGTTCCAAAATTATATGCCAAAGTATACATCTTGGAAGGAATTCAATATGGTGATAAAACTATAAGTTGGGAAACTAACAACCTTGGTCCTAGTCCCAGATCTGATCTGTCACTGCTGGCTGCATGACCAAAGCAAGGCCTGTCTGATTTCTAAGCTTTGGGCTCAATAGCCATAAAACTTTACTAACACTTGAATTGCCGCAGTATGCCGCCCCTCGATCCCTACCATACACCCCATTTATGCAATAGCCAAGTAAATTTTTTCCAGCTCTTTCTTCCTAGTTTTAGAAAAATACACTTAATATTTCTAAAAATCCAAACAGGTGCACCTGACTGCCCCAGGGAGAATCCCCTGAACTAGTGCTATCTAAGAGAATTTTCTGTGTTGACAGGAATGCTCTAAACTACAATGAATGCAGCAGCCTCTAGTTGCAACTGCCCAGTGAGTCCTTGAAATGTGGCCACTGTGGCTGATAATCTGACTATTTAATTTTCTTTAATTTTAATTCATGAAAATTTAAAAAGTCATATGTGCCTAGTGGCTGACATATTGGACAGCACAGCTCTGTATCAACTTTTGCTAATTAATCTACATATCCAGGATCTTGTACTTTATTTGTCCTTTTAATCAATCAAATCCAATATTCAATAAGCAAAAATTACTGATTGCATAATAGGAGGCTTCACAGAAGGGCAGAGTCTAGTGAAGTAAAAAACATCCACTGTCATCTCTTTCTCTTGATTACTTCCAACATTTACAAATTTGGGCTTGCCCCGCTGATATGGTTTGGCTGTGTCCCCACCCAATTATTAGTTCCCATAATCCCCATGTTTCATGGGAGGGACCTGGTGGGAGGTAACTGAATCATGTGGGCGATTTCACCCATGCTAGTCTCATGATAGGGAGTAAGTTCTCATGAGATCTGATGGTTTTATAAGGGGCTTCTCCCTTCGTGCGGTTCTCATTTCGTCTCTCTCTTGCTGCCCTGTGTAGAAGGACATGTTGCTTCCCCTTCCACCATGATCGTAAGTTTCCTGAGACCTCCCTAGCCATGTGGAACTGTGAGTCAGTTAAACCTGTTTTCTTTATTATGACCCGGTCTCCGGTATTTCTTCATAGCAGCGTGAGAACGGACTAATACACCCAGCCTCCTTTGACTTCCCTTTTGCTGATCCCCACTGAAGTTAAAGATGCACATTTCACATGTGCTTTAAAGATTCTGAAGTCTGCATGTTTGGAGTAGGCCGGGCAATATTGAGAAGTTTTTGTATATAAACCTTTGAGAAACTTAAACCAATTTTCTCCACTCTTTAACAATACGAGTTTCTGTCTCCTAAATGAGGCATTTATTTCAAAACTCTTATACACAAAACTGTAATCTTAAAATAAGGGTGGGGGGGTGCTACTGACTGCCTTGGTCTTCTGTTCTGACTAATCTTAACAAAGAAAGCCTCATCTAATAAAGACAAAATTGGCATCGTTATGAAACTTGTATTGGGCTCTGCTTCTGAACATATATACTGGCATTTTCCTAGATTTGTGATATTATTTAGTACATATTTCACCTAAACTATGTATTCCACAGCACATTTTCCAATGTTATGGATATTTTTTCTAAACTCATCTTAATTTTCCAAGTTCAATACAATGCATAGCCATTTGAAAATAAATGCTCACTAAATTTCAAGCTGTACCAGGTAAACTTACTTTTTCCCCCCACTAAATGATAAACTTGAATAATATATAGAACCTAACATTTGTGCCAATTCACTCTCCTGCCACCCCTTCTTCAAAATCATAGTTTTCCAAATAAAGGAAACAAAAACTTACGGCTGAATACCCCGCTCTAAATTAAACATAAAGTAATCAAAGTCATTATTAAATGTTTTTCATGTTGTCGAAGGAAACAAAACAACAGGAAGGACAAGAGTTTAGGTCAAGAGGTTCCGGTGTTATCTGCATCCTTCATTATAAGTGATTTCAAAATCTTTTTCCCTTCAGGAAAAACTAGTGAGTAACAGCTTAGTCTAAATGACAGCAGCTCTGTGGTATGAAGGGTCCACATTTCCGCTAATTTTCACCTCTTCTTATCCTGATACCATGAGATGGAATTTAATAGATGGCTGGAACATCTATAACATGACATTTACCAAAGGATGTGTCAGCGGCATCCATGGCCTCAACAAAGATGGAGCCTCCAAAACATAAATCAAAGAAAAATATAAGAACATCTTAGAAGAAAAGGATGACAGTGATCCTGCACATTTAAAATATTTTAAATGCCTTAGGGACTCTACGGAGCAAGTAGTGTTAAAAATAATGATGTACCAACTAAAGATATTTAGCTCCCTGTTAAGAGAAGAGGCTATGTAGCAGAAGGAGAAAATCTTTAGATTTTTTTTTCAAAACATGTGGTTTGAGAGCCCACCTCATACTGTTCCTTTGGTAATTCTCTTATTCTCTGTGAACCTTGTATAGTTTTCTTGGGTGTAAAATAGTCACAGGATGCCCAACCTTACCCAATTCACATGGTTATTAAATCAATAAAGACGATGTGTGTGAAAATACTTTTTGAGCTGTAAAGGCTCTACATGAAAAGCTTATGTAATAGAATATTAAATTGGAGGTTTCAATTAAAGCCAGATACAAGAGATACTACAAACCAAAAGAGGTGCTGATTGCATATGTGAATTTACAAATCTAAACATCACTGACATAATTTTTTTAACAGACTTTTTTTTTTTTTTTTAGCAGTTTTAGGCTCAAAGCCAAATCAAGCAGAAAGTACATCCTTTTCTTCCAAGCATGGGCTATTTTGAAACATCTCATGAACATCATGTTTATAAAGATTGGTTTGTTGGAGTGAGTGGAGATAATGTTTGAAGGTGATTTCTTTGTGGAAGAAAAGGGCTTCTATGGAAAGACTCCACTCAGAGAGCTTGATATGGCTCTTCTAGAGTTAAGCAGAAACAGTGATATGATTTGGATCTGTGTCCCCACCCAAATCTCATGTTCAATTGTAATCTCCAGTGTTGGAGGTGGGGCATGGTGGGAGGTGATTGGATCCTGGGAGCAGTTTCTCATGAATGGTTTAGCACCATCCCTTTGGTGCTGTTCTTGGGATGGTGAGTGAGCTTTCACAAGATCCATTTGTTTAAAAGTGTGTAGCACCTCCTCCTCACTCTGGACAGGTAAAACATCTCACATCTCCTTTGCCTTCCGCGGTGACTGGAAGCTACCTGAGGTCTCTGTAGAAGCATTAGCCACTATGCTTCCTGTACAGGCTGCAGAACCATCAGCCAATTAAACTCCTTTTCTTTGAAAATTACCCAGTGTCAGGTACTTCTTTACAGTAAGGCAAGAACGGACTAATACAGAGAGTGAGTTCGGGTCTGACCTGAGTCCCACTTGATAATGTAAAAGGCTAGCTACTTTGTTGGTATAGTTATATTGGGTTTAGTCTGTGATCCCAGAGTTTGTTAAAACAAGATATGTATGAGAATGCCCAATGGAAAATGAAAAAGAGCTGCACTGAAACCACTTTAGTTTCTACCCAAGATGTCCTGGAAGACCAAGGAGACTCCAACAGAGAAAATCGGGGTGGATAACAGTGAAAAACCAGCAGCTGAGAAAGAAGTGATCACCGGAGGAGGAACATCAGTATATGCTTGGAGGTGAAGCAGACATTTCCTCTGGTGACCTCTAAACAACTTGTACAGGAGCCAATGAGATAAAGTCTGCTTTTCACACTTCCTACACTTGACAGCTTAAACATATCCCATGACAGTGTCAGCTGAGTGAGAACTTTCCTGTGCCCTCTTGCTAAGCTCCTAAATTGTGCTTCAACACTGAGGTATCAGAAACAGAAGAGAGCAAAATGGCAGTGCAGGGGAGCAAGTTCAAGGTGGGGAAGGACGGAGGATGCCCCCCACCCCAATATACACCACCCCTCCAGCAAGTGTCCAGCCTAATGCAGGCCCAGCAGGAGTACATGGCAAGCTTTTTATTTGTTTAGTTGGTTGTTTTCAAGAGACTGGACACTACTATGTACTGAAATAAAGCTGTATTTGAAACGTAAAGTTATCCATTTGGCCCTGGGAGAAAATCTATTAATATAACATGACATTTACCAAAGAATGTGTCAGCAGCATCCATGGCCTCAACAAAAATGCTATCTGCCAGGAGGACATGGAAACTCCTTTAGAGGAGACAAAAGAATCCTCAGTAAAAGGAACCACCTCCAGATACAGCGTGATGGGTTGTGCAGTTGAAGCTACAAAAGGTTTGTCTTGGACATTAATATGGTTTGGCTGTGTCCCCATCCAAATCTCATCTTAAATTGTAACTCCCACAATTCCCACGTCATAAGAGGAACCCAGTGGGAGGTGCTTGAACTATGGGGGCAGGTTTTTCCTGTACTGTTCTCATGATAGTGAATGAGTCTCATGAGATCTGATCATTTTAAAAAGAGGAGTTCCCTGCAAACTCTCTTTTTGCCTGCCACCATCCATGTAAGACATGACTTGCTCCTTCGTGCCTCTCACCTTCCACCAGGAGTGTGAGGCCTCCCCAGCCGTGTGGAACTGTAAATCCAATAAACCTCTTTCTTTTGTAAATTGCTCAGTCTCGGGTATGTCTTTATCAGCAGACATACAGATATATCGGGAGCTGCTTTACAAAAATCACCAGTAGGCATGAAATTTCCAGTGGCTCAATATGTCCCACTATGACCAACCCTCGTGATAAGCTCAGTGTTGGACACAGTGGCTGCCACACCTGCTCACTTTGAATTGTCATTTCCAACCCTGCCTCTTCATTCTCCAACCTGAACACCAGCACCATTCCACAAAGAAGGCCCTGTGTACACTCTGCCTTTTCCTTCTCTACAGTCAGTACTGGATCAATGTCCACATAGGCCCTATCCACAACCCAACAGCAATCTCCTGGTCCTACTTAAGAGCACATTCACCTTCTAATTTCAGGATCTTCTTTCATAGTCTTGCGATACCTTTCGTGGCTCCAACGCTATTCTTCGAAAAGAAAACTTCTTTGAGGCAGGAGAATACTCTGTCCCTTTTTTATGCTTGAATCGTAAGTTTAATACAGAAGGAAAGCCCTAGAAAGTAAATCATTGTAGCTGCTTTAAACATTTGAAGAGCCTACAGATGGAACATTCCTTAGATTTCGTTTTGTTTTTTTTTTTAAAGAACAAAACTAGAAGAATGGGTGGAAACATTTAGGTCAGATAAGTTTCTCTCAAGCTCTTTAACAATGAAAACAGTTTTTGAAAAGCAATGATTATTCCTTTACTCAAAGTGCTCTAGCAAAAGTCAGATGACTACAAAGCAAGCATGTAAGAGTAATTACCTTCTATAGGAGGGAATTGAGATTAGACGACTGCAGAGTTGATTCCTATTCTAATTACCTTCTATAGGAGGGAATTGAGATTAGACGACTGCAGAGTTGATTCCTATTCTAATTACCTTCTATAGGAGGGAACTGAGATTAAACGACTGCAAAGTTGATTCCTATTCTAATTATCTTCTATAGGAGGGAATTGAGATTAGACAACTGCAAAGTTGATTCCTATTCTAAGTATCTTCTATAGGACAGAATTGAGATTAGACAACTGCAAAGTTGATTCCTATTCTAATTATATTCTATAGGAGGGAATTGAGATTAGACAACTGCAAAGTTGATTCCTATTCTAATTATCTTCTACAGGAGGGAATTGAGATTAGACAACTGCAAAGTTGATTCCTATTCTAATTATCTTCTATAGGAGGGAATTGAGATTAGATGACTGCAAAGTTGATTCCTATTCTAAGATTATGGATAGGCCAAGGTATACAATGACTATTATATCATTCATTATCATAGTCATTATATACCTTGGCCTACCATTCATTTACTTCATGAAACATCTTAAACATCAAATAATAATAATAGTAATAATAATAAAAATATCTACTATGTGGCAGGCACTATGCTAAGCACCAAAGTATGGTCCCTGCCCCAAGGAAATGAACCTAATAAAGGAGCCCAGAACAGGGGGACCCAAATAATAAAGACTTAATTTTTTGGTCACACTCCATTTATTTCATGAACTCTGTTTATGCAGTTTATATTTTTATGATAACATTGAACAATAGACATATTATGTCATATTGGTTTACACTGACCTTTACCTAAAGTACTTTAAATAAAAATATCCTATTCAGAGACAAAGACAAAGAGCATGGTTCTCATTTGTTTGTAGCACATTATGGGAGGAGTAGAGTTCATTTCTCCATGAGATACTACTGCTAGCTTTAAATTATGGCCATCTCTGAGTGTACGCTTATTAGCATGGCATTCTAAATTAATATGAAATTCTGTATGCACAACTGAAGATTCATAACACATTTAAAAAAATAGGGTCATTCTGACACTAGACAGAAATATAATTCTTTGAAACTAGCTGTGGGAGAACCTGTAGTTCAATCATACTAACAAATGACTGAAGGGTTTTAATCATACTCAGAGATTCAAGTGGACCATGCCCAGTGCATGCCATAGACTCTGGCATCAATGAGTATCGTGCCCTACAACAAACCCACTTGGCTAACTAGTCACTTTACAAATCATATTTTATGAGCATTTCCCTTTTAATTTTCAAAATTTCCTTTTTCCCAGTACGCCAATACTCTTCCATTTTCTTTTCAGCAAGGGAAAACTCCATGTTTCACTTCTAATCCAGTTCTAGAATCTTAATCCCCACTTTAGAAAACAGAGTCCAGTGAATTTTACTCTTTTCAGGAAAAGCCTGCAGAGTGTCAACTCTCCCTCAACCTTATAAGAAAACTAATGTGACTCAATGTGAGTGCTTTCAGCAAGAATCTGAGCTCAAGTTCCCCAGATTAAACTCTCAGTTTGGTTTCTTTCTCGCTGGGTGACCCAAGTAAAGTCAATTAACCTCTCCGTTTCCCACCCGGCTTTACTGATGCATTTATGCAGGTCGCTGGATATTCCCAGATGGAAGAGCATGCATGCATACATTCATAATGCAAACTCATATCACAGTACTGGTCTGTACTGGCTTGCCTCATTCTGAAGCAGTATTTTCAGGGAGACTCCCCTGCCCCGCACATTTTATCACAGTAAGATAAGATATTTGTTTCTTAAAAAGCATCAACAAAGGATCTACTATGTAGGAAGAAAAGGCTACTAAATTCTATTTATGTTTCCCCAGTGAGATTTTTGAGCCATTCACTTCTTAAGCACATAAATTAACCCACTGCCCTACAGATCTAGTTTTTACTTCCACAAGTCTTGATAAAGTTCCTAAGTGCTCAAACGGATAATATGTCAGATTCACTCTGCAGAGACTCAGGGAGGTACATCTACATGTAGAAACAGGCACCGGAGAAAAGTAGCACTTCACACACAAAAACAGTTTCAAGGCTAGCCAAGACTCTAGTACAGGCAAAGTGATACAAATAGGGCATAGAACAGCAGGGTTTCCATGCAGGCAAGAAACTGATGAGTTCAGGAAAGTGGGCTAAAATGGCGATGCATTTACAAATGTGATAGTCGCTGACCATTGCCAACCCAATGTGCTTCTCACCCTCTGTCCTTGTTCATAGGAATCCGATTTTTTTTGGAGATGGAATGGGCCCAGACTAGGGGATAAAACAGGATTGGTCTAAGCCAATCATGGCAATTCTGTTTCCATGTGGCAAACACTTGCTTTTCAACATGCTTCGTTATTATCACTGGCCATATGGCCCAGTTATAAATGATGAGCTGTAAGGAGAGGCCTATTAGGAGGCTTCTAAGAATTATCTTTTTTTATTTTGTTTATTTTTATGTATTTATTTATTTTTGAGACGGAGCCTCACTCTGTCACCCAAGCTGGAGTGCAATAGCGCAATCTTGGCTCACTGAAACCTCTGCCTCCTGGGTTCAAGTGATTCTCCTGCCTCAGCCTCCTGAGTAGCTGGGATTATAGGCACATGCCACCACAGCCAGCTAATTTTTGTATTTTTAGTAGAGACAGGTTTTCACCATGTTGGTGAGGCTCATCTCGAACTCCTGACCTCAAGTGATCCACCCACCTCGGCCTCCCAAAGTGGTGGGATTACAGGTGTGAGCCACCGTGCCCGGCCAGAATTATCTGTTTTATATAGAAGAGACAGGCACGGCTGTTCCCGTTGTTATCCTGCCTTGCACACAGAATTGATGCCTTGATGCTCTGTTCTATGCCATGAAGGACAGTGGCTAGTAAAGCTAGAAACAGCCCCGTCATTGTGAGTCAACAAGAATGTCCTGATGGGTTTATCTGCTGTGTGAGTGCCTGATCCCTGCCAGGAGACAGCATCACGAACCAATAAACAAACCAACCAAGTTTTTAAACATGATACATACATGTAACTACAACGTAAAATGAAACAATAAGACATATGAAAAACTTTCTTTAGAGAACCTTATTTTTTCTTTTATGCTTTGTAGATACTTTAGGTTGAGTTTTCTCAAACCCTTCTATGTAGTGTCAAGAAATATTTCTCTTATAAATATTTTTAAAATGTATCATCCTGCACAACGAATAAAATTGTAGATCACTTAACCAATTTCCAATTATCTAAATTAATGACTGCATGTCACTACTAACTGACAGACTTTGTAAAACTTTTAATATCTTTTACATAAAAAGTAAGTAATACTGGCTCGGTGTACCTCATTGCCATAATGATATGCATATGTGAAATTAGAAAAAGCACTATACAAATATCATAACAATTAAATATTTAGGTAAAGTCTGAGCTTAGCTCATGATTTATGGTAAGCATTCAATAAATTATAGGGATTTTTTTTTTTTTTTTTTAGATAAGGTCTCACTCTGTCACTCAGGCTGGAATGTGGTGGCATGATCATGGCTCACTGCACCCTTGACTTTCCAGGCTCAATGGATCCACCTGCCTCGGTCTCCCAAGTCGTTGGGCCTACAGGCACATGCTACCATGCCCAGCTAATTTTTTTTTTCTATTTTTTGCAGAAGCAGGTTCTCACTGTAATAGTAGTCACTCCTCATAGTATACATACAACAAAACCATGTACTTTGGAAGTAATGCAATAAGTAACATGTTTTAAAATATATACACATACTTTTTCAGAGTAACATGCTTTTAACTTCCTGCCCACAATTTTGAGAATTTCAAACTAGCAGCATGGGTCAAGCACATGGCTGGGTATCAAAACAAAAACACGGAGACACTCTACACAACAAAATGCAAAGCGACATCTGGTATGTTCCCATCTCTCCAGGGTCCTCATGATGCTGAGCTTTTGAGCATTCTAAAGGTACACTTGGGGAACTTGCGTCTGCAAGACCGACTTCTTTTTCTATCTCCCTTTTTCTTAAAGAATAGTGAGTAAAATCATTCCCAAATAAACAAAAAGCAGTTATTATTATAGAGGGATCTCTATTAAAGAAGCAATGAAAGGCTAGCACTACTGTGGTCTGGATGAAAATAAATAGCTGGATTGAAAAGTCAATGAATTACCAACATTGACCCACATTTCTCTAGACTTTAATTAACTGACATCATCCCAATGAATAACATATGATAAATAAAATCTTAATTCTAAAATACTAGGCAAAGGACAAAGGCTCTCAACGTACGCATTTCTGCGATACAGAAGAGTAACAACGAATTGGCTAAAATTGCCTGCAGCTCAGCTAGATACCATTTTACTCATTTCAGATCAATGCTGGGTTTCTCCCTCTTTGCCAAAGCTGAATGTGCATCACTCTGGCTTTTGTCCAGGTCCCCACATAGACTTTGATAAAATACTTACTCAGTCCACCTTCAGCTATCACTCCTCCCTGAACTCGTCTATCCCCTCCATCCTCTTCTTCTCTTAACTATGCCTCTGCTCCATGATACCCTCAGCTAAACATTGGAGGAGTCTTTGAGAGCCATTCAAATGATCTGATGTTTTCCTAAAAATTAGTGTCTTTGAACAAATGAAGCTTTTGTGACCTATACATGTGTGTCCTATGGCCATTTGTAGGAGTTGGTTCTAGGAAGGCTGCTGAAAATCCATTCACCAAAGGCTGATTCACTGGCTGGCCAACTTACCTAATCGTTTACTCAAAAGTTCTAAAATTTGATTATTTATGAACTGCACAGTGTGGTCTTTGGTGTCCTGAGCTCTTCAGGTCCCCTCCTGGCCCCTCAGTGTGCAACTGCCTGGAGCTGTTGCAGAAGGGAGCAGGGGCATAAATGATGAACATCCCTAAAATGCTCCTAGGAAGAGAAGAGGTTGTTCACCTATAACCTGAAAAGTCCTTGAAATTCAATATAAAATACAGAAGATCCTAAAAGCTGATTAAAAGAAACATATTTTTGGTAAACCAACAAACAAAGAAAATGATTTGGAAAATGTTTTTTAAATCTGGAGAAACAGAAAACAACTAAAATAGAGATTAGAAAGAAATCGGTATAAGCCAAGAGTTCCCATATGGAATTTTGAAGTTTAGGTTATATTTATAACAATAGACGTACAAGTATATTAAAGAAGAAAACGTTCTTAAGAAGATGAATTCACCTGTATTTCATAACTTTCAACAAATTGATCATTCATTAAAATCTGCTAAGAAAATATTGACCATTTTGAGAATAATCAAATACAGAATACAATCAAAATACTTGAATAAATTCCAAAAGAATGTTCCAAAACAATATTATTCCTTATATTAGTAAATGTGGTAAAAATCAGCAAAATAGTGAGAAAATTCAATGGTATCCATATGAGGTGTGTGTTGGTGGAAAAGAACATTTACGGGTTTGAAACCCAGGCATGAATTATCAAAATGAGTCTCAAGAAAATGACAGTAGCAGCATTTACTTACAATTTTAAATTGCTTCTACTGGCTGATACTGATGCCCTGAAATGGTTTCGATCAACCGTCTTTAAGTAGACCCCTTTACATATATATTGTATATAGTATGCAAATTCTAAATGTAAACTATCAAGAATAATACATGTATAAAAAATAAATCATCAAAATTTTAAGTTCTTTATGGTAATCCTTTTTTATATGTTTATTTTTATATGTTTATTATGTTTTTTATATGTTTATTTTTACCTTAGCCTGGCTCTTTTGGAAGTATTAGCTTTGGTAAAAGGGAAAAAGAGGAAAATATTTTAACCTTTCTCACTTCTCTATCTACTGGCTCTTTGCGAGGTGAGTGTGCATCATTTGTGTGTGGATGAGAGCCCATGATAAGGACCAAGGAGAACACAAGCAAAGAGAGTGGGCATGAAAAGGAGATGAAGTAAGAAGCGTCCACAAGGCCAAGAGAAATCTCGTGGCAGAACAGATGGCGGCGTGAAGGGCGACAGTGAACACGGGGGCCAACCTGGCTTTGGCAGATGCCAGACATGCATTGTGTTCTTCACACTTTCCACCCTGGAGCTTATGAATCCACACAGAAACCAGCTTCACTGTAGATTTAACACTGTAACGCGATGCAAAACAGAATGCATGGTGGCCGGTTCCACTCTCACTGTCGGGACATCCAAAACATGCCCTACAAATACTGTCAATACCATAAAATAATGCGTAATGCCTCCTCCACTGTGCTTTAAAAGCACTGAAATGCCTGATAACCAAGTCTACAATAAGCAAAGAGGGGATATCACACACTTAGGCAAAAACACCCTATGTGAAAACTAGAAAGTAAGTTTAGATCTATTCTAAGACTTGAACTTCTTACATAAATGTGAGAGTAATTTTGATAACAAGAGAAGTAAGAAGACTCCTGGCCAACAATTAATCTGTAACAAATATTAAGCTTAGGAATGATTTTACATTTAGACTGTATTTCTTAATACATTTCCTCACATAAATTGTGCCTAATCTATAAACTAATTTTAAACAAAATCCATCATGCCAGGCACTTTACATCTTACTCTATTTATTGCACCATTTCTCATCAGAAACCTTTTAGCTTTAATGCTATTCCATGGCAGAGTATCTCATTAGAGTGGCAAAGATAAAGTTCTTTTTGAGATAAAGTAATTACAGTGATTGTAGCGGGGGGTGGGGGCACCCAAAGTTCTTGGCTACAGTAATCTCCTGGCTTCTGATTCATTTTAAGACCAATAAACTGAGTACAAACAAAAAGATGTTAATGGTGGATAACTCTGGTTACCTAGAGTTTGTCCTGGAGGGATTAGCAATTCATAACCTTAATCAGAACTAGAGTCCTGGAGAATTTTGCTCCCAGGAAAATATTTCAAGACCAGATGCTGTATGTGCTCTCAGCTCACTTCTATGTCAATTCTATCTTCTAATTATTATTAAAGTCAATCAAGTATTTCACTCTATAAAAAGCCTTACTATATTTTAAGCCAATTTTCTGTTCCAAAGACTAGTCAGTTACTTCCTATCCCAGGGGCTTTGCTTTCTTGAGGAGGCACAAGTCAGTTGAAATATGGGCTATGGCCAAGACAATGATAGTAGCAAGGGACAGGACTCCTCATCCATGATCAGAAAGAGTACTGTTAGGATTTAGTGAGAAGCCTTCAGGGGAAGGAGGAGGCTTGGTTTTCAAATCATGCCAAGGGACAGACTTACCATCGCCATGGAGTCTAATTAACCTTACCAGCCCATTCAAAATAATTAAAAATTAATACAGTCTCTGATAAAGTTTGCTGATATAAATTGGTGCTAGGGAAATATTTCAAGGAAACAATGACATGGATTATTTTAAATTATTAATTTCATTGGTCAGGAACCCAATCAGAATTAAATATTCACATATAAAACAACCTCCCTTGTGTGTTCAACTCTGTCTTATTTCTGCATGGACCTCAGTGGATGACTTTTGAAGAAGCAGATGAAAAGTGAATGCTTGCCAATTAGCCATTGTTCACCGTTTTCCAGTAAGCATTCATATTTCTAAAGGATTATAGTCTAGTCCAAACTCTGATCAAGGTCACCGTGCAAGAAAGAGGATATTCTGATATGGAGATGAAGAAAACTTGGAGTCCGGGTTGGTTCTCAACTTACCTATGAGGTCAGGTGAAAACTTCAGACATCAGTTCCCCATGCCTAACATCAGGACAAAATTAACTATCCATTTCCTTTACAATTTGTTAGAGTATCATATTAAATGTGAAACATGATTAAACTGGAGCATCACATTTGAAAAGCAACTCATTATTATTACATGTAAATTTTAAATAGCATTCAGGAAATGTTAGAATTAAGAACAAATCACCAATAAAAACTTCAGAAGATTACCATTTAGACTCATGATATGAGTGGATCTCGTTGCAAACTGATTTTTCCAAATGAGAAAAAAATACAATTATGCTTTCAAAAATAACCCAGGTGGCTAACCAGGTTCCAGTTTTCCTCCTTAGGTATAAAAATCTTGCTGAAGTTCACATAAACCACATGCTGCTCACCTATAACTAGTCAGCCACACAAGATCCTATATTGTATTTTTGTTCTTGATCAGAGAAAATTATGTAAGTTATCGATCCTTATAAAGTTCTAGAAAATGAAACCTCAGAATTGCCTATTATTCACACAGCAATCTTTACACTTGGCAAAGTTTAGCACCTGCTCCATTATTGCAAAGCCTAAATTTGCTGGTGAATCAGTAGTGTGACTGGTCAGCTGATCCACAGAAATATTATTTGTAGGTGTTACTGAATGTGTATTTTTGTTATTGAAAAATTGAAACATCTGATCTTCTCCTATGGACTAGCTACACTATATCTAGTTACTGTACTAAAATATGGATTATATAAATTATCTTTGATTTAATTGTCCCTAAATCCATAAGCATATTTTTTTCAAGAGTATGTTTCAGTTATATTTTAAGTACAAGGGAAGTAGTTAGAAAATAGAACACTGATTACTAGATTTGTATAGTGAGGACTATATCCTAGTAAAGGCCAGGGCTATGGAAAAATACAAAGCAGATTTTTCACTCCTGGCTTCGATATTTATGAACTGTGTAACTTTGGGCTCATTACTTAACCTCATGGAGTCTCTTTGTAAAAACACTGGATGAGAATTGGAGAAAAATAGAAATACAAGAATATAAGGATAAGGAAGAAAATCAGTACACTGTAGTGAAGTCATCATAATTGCTATGCTTCATTTCATTATATGATGCCAGACAGAATTTCTAAAGGGTATGAATTCATGGAGTCAACATAGAAAATTTCGAATACAAATGCTATTTATTCAGCATTACTTGATTCGTGTCCTTCTATGGACAAGGCACTTTGTGAGGTGTTAAACATAAACTAGAGACCCAAGCTGAAAGTTATCTGATCTTATAACAAGGCTTACAGGCTCTTCAAACATAGACAAGTAAGGACACTTTGGCAGAATGAAGGGCAGGAAGTGAATGATATCTGCAATACTGGAGTTGACATTTTGGCCCCTCAGGGTAGGAAATGAAGAGAGGAGAGGCCAACAGCTCTAGAAAAACTTCAGAGAAGGGTCAATGATATGCAGAGCAGAAAACAGTGCTTGGGGAAGAAACAGCATGAATTTAAATATCAAAGGTGGAGCATCTCTGGGAACTGAGAAAAATCCCAGGTGGTCACATGACTGGGCTTTGGAGATAGAGGTGGAGCCGAGACTACAATACACAGGGATTGAACTTCCCTCCCAGGATACTGGGCCTGGGGAGCAGGGTGGCATGACATCATCACAGAGCCTCAGCCTGAGATGGAAATGCTCACAGCCTCTTGATGCAGAGCAGTAGAGGTAGGGGTGGTTTTACTTCTCTGAAATCAGTTAGCCAAAGCCTAGATTGATTTCATACATGAGTATATATAAATATATATACATACATACATAAAATAGTAATATTAATAGAATAACAATATAGAATTTTACATTTCTAAATATTTATGTTCTGGCTACTGTTCTAAGTACTCTTCGTAAATGAGCTATCTGCACAAAAGGAAATAGATACTATTGTACCATTGAATAGATATTACCAAGTTGGCATAGGTAAGAGCAAAGGAAGTCAGGATTCTAATGGGGCAGACTGGCTCTGGCTAACTGATTTCAGAGAAGTAAAACCACCCCTACCTCTACTGCTCTGCATCAAGAGGCTGTGAGCATCTCTTAGGCTCACAGGTCATCACCTCTCAGCCAAGCCTTACTGTTCCTGAGGATTACGACATGTCAGGCTCTGGTAAGTACCTACTATTAATGTACCATTTAGTCCCCACAACACTCTATTTTGGCTTGTTATGTTTAGGCCAATGCTACAGGTTGGTTTTCTTTTTGTTTTTCTATTTTTTTCCCACACAAAGCAGATTATTAAATGAGAAATCCCATGTAAAATTCCAGATTGATGATTTCTTTTGATTAAAAAGAAAACAATACAGCCATACGGAGTTTCCCTCTCACCTCTTGCCAGCAACTGGCAGAAGTGACTTTTCAACATGAATTCCGCCTCACCCTTCCACTACCGTCCTTACTGCCCCCTACTGCCCACATCTAACCTAACTTCACATCACCTGAGTGATCACTGTGGACATATGAGTATGTGAAATCTATGGTAATTATATCTGTGTGTTAAAAAAAAAAAGCTAACAAGCTGTAGGACTTAAATGTTTAGATTAGACAGTCCAGGTTCAACCTCCAAGTCCACACTCATAAGTTCCTCTTTTCTTGGGCAAATGCCTTAATCTCTTTAAGCCTTATTATCCTCACATCTAAAATAGGGTTACTAATAATGCTTAACTGAGAGTGTTCTTATGAAATAATTAAACCAGATAATGCCTGAAAAGAATTTAGCTTGGAATTCAATATTCATTTCTATTGCCGTTTTTACCAAGAATACCAGGAAGTTGGTATAAATAGGTCATATATGCCACCTAAAGCAATCAGGACTTAGGCACAGATTGGGGTAGATGAGGTTGTGTCTTGTGTTGAGAAAGCCAGAGGAGAGGAGCAAGTGGAAGCAACCCCTCTGGGGGACATTGGGCCTGCAGCATGCTGCCCGGCAGGAGAGCTGCCCAAGAACTGTCCCAGAAAGAGCCCCGTGGGCATCATTCCTGTGTGGCTTTGACTCTATAAATGAATTTCTCTAGACAGCTGAAATGTTCATCAAAGTGAAACACTGAATCACAGCTTTCTGAATTCCACCATTTTCTCAGGCCTGAGAAGATGGATCCATGATTTCTCCTTTATTAGGTGGATCTTTTGAGTTCTTTCACAGGCCCCGTAACACACATTCTACAGGGCTGCCGCCTTGACCCTGGCCCGAGAAGATGGATCCATGATTTCTCCTTTATTAGGCGGATCTTTTGAGTTCTTTCACAGGCCCCGTAACACCCATTCTACAAGGCTGCTGCCAGCTTGACCCTGGCCCACAGCTCCTCATCTGTGAACCAGATGAAATGTGCCTTAATTAGCCTCTTGTCTTTAACCTGTCCCCATCTTCAAGTCTAATGGCAAACTGTCCTCAGCATGAACTGTCCTCAATAGCGTTTGACACATCACCCTGGTTTATACAATTTTGCTGTGGTTTCCGTCAGCTTGCAGAATAGAATCTGAACATGCCAGTCATCAATGGGGTTCCTGGCTGGCGCCTGGGGTGTTTACCCACACTTGCACGCCTGACTGCCCCCAGCACTGTGTCCTTGACACCTCCGTGTCTGTGTTCTCTCCACCGCGGGGACTGGACACGCTCGGCCTGCATGCCCTCTATTGCATCCACATCACATCCAGCCAAATCCCTTGGAGCCACCGAGCTGGAACCTGACACTTTCTATCGGGGTCAGCAAACCTGTTCTCTAAAGAACCAGTGAGTATGTATTGCAGGCTTTGTAGGCCACCCAGTCTGTTTCCCAGCTACTCCACTCTGCACTTAAAGCAGGAAAGGAGCTGTAGGCAACATGTACAGAAATGGGTGGGGCTGGCTCTCCATTAAACTTTATTTATGGACATGAGAATCCAGATTTCATGGGTCACATAATGTTATTCGTCTTTTGATTTTTCCCAACCATTTAAAACCATAAAAACCATTTTTGGTTCAGGGGCTGCACAGAAACAAGCAGTGGCCACAGCAGACTTTAGTTGACTGACTCTTGCTTTATATGCATACTGTTTGCTGATCCATACTCTTTTTTTACTTTTTAAAATTAAGGTATAACTTACATTTAGTGCACCAATCTTAACGAAACAGCCCAGTGAATGTTGACTTTTGTATATAACCATGCTACCATCGCACAGATCAAGATACAAAACATTCTTAGCAGCCTAAGGTTCCTAAATGGTCCCTTCTAATCACAACGTAACAGAAGCCCAACCTCTTTTTGCTGCCAAAGCACTCTCCATACTTCCTTTCATAGGCCTGGATAAAGTAATGGGGAAACAACCCTGTGTAATCTAAACTTTCACAGAGCAGAAAGAAATCCAGAAGACAAAGGCGCATAAATGAAACTTCGGCTATCATTAACTATCACAACCACAGAAAAGAATGCCTTTTCTTTTCAAAGACGGGTGATACATCATTAGAAAAACTGAAAGGCAATGTGTTAGTACACATTCATTTTCCTGGCAGTCTCATGCTGACACTGCATTTCCTTACCTGGGTCAAGGTGAGCGTTGCCTGCCTGCAGGTGCTGCACTGTACCCTGAGTTTTCCCGGCTGCACTCTTTGACAGGGGCCTTTGCAATACACATAAAAGCTGTTGTAGATTGATCTACCTGCTGGAGAAGAAAAAGCAGAGGAAGTGGCTAATAATGCTGAATCTAAATTGAGACAAGAAACTCTTTGAAAGCTTGTTAGAGGCAAATTTTAAAACTCAGTCCTCAGGAACATTTTGAAACATTACTGGAATAAATATTCCAATGAGAATACAACAATTTAATTTCGAAAATCTAACTTTATGCTCCAAGAGTGAAATCTTTTCTCTCTCTTGCCAACAGCCCTGTGACTTACTCAGCAAAGTAAGCAGCCTACTGCCAAGAGAATCGGGCAAGTGTATCTGCAACACAGTAAAATCAGAGGCACTCTTTGCCGAGGAAGTTCGAAAAGATGACAGGAATTCTTTCAGGATGCTCCTGAATTCTATCTCGTGCTTCCGGACACAGTTTTGAAGACTGCAGATTTTTCCTCATAATATCTTATCTACAGAGAAAAACCAGCCCATTTATCATGATATAAATGATATGATCACAGTTTGCTGGGCTTCTAGGGTTGACTTTCTAACTCACAGTCACACATAAAATAAGAAAAGAGGCCAACGCCGAGGAACTTTCAGAGACCAAGCAGCTATGTGCAGAAATGGATGGTTTGCATTTCATTTATGATCTCTCTACCTAGGCAAACACCATTCAAATAATACATTTTCAAGAGTAAAAGGTGAACAAACAACTAATTGAATAGTTCAATCTCAGATCATTTCTCTCAACTGTCACCATATAGGGATACTCTGTAAACTGGGGAAATTTAATCATTTTATACTTCCATATCTGTTAAGAATTGACCTTACTCAGAAGCACTTACCAGAAATACAACCTCCTTCCTGAATTTCTAAATTTTGAAAATTACTAAATAGTTTTTTCTTTTAATCCTTATCTGGGTGGATAATATAACAGATCATGACATAAAAGTTTCTTTGAAATTTTACTATGATCATCAGAGGCATCTAGAGATAATATTGTTTTTTAAACTTTTGGAATGAAAATCTTCAGCCTCACAAATGCATATGATCTATTAAAAACAACTAGAACAAAAATAATGAAAAAAATGAGATTCTAAAGTCTTTTGCAGCTTCATTTCACGAATTTACAAAAAGAGCTTTTGCAGACATATTGGATTATCATTTGTTTAGCTATCTTTCCTAATATTGTAGGTGACAATACTTTGCAAATTCTGAAGCACAACAAAGACATAAAGTTTCATAATTTTATCATTTGTTTGTAATATATTTTATAATTATTACTCTATAAAGATTAATATTTAGTTTCCAGTGGGAAATGGAAGATAAAATGTAAATACATGCTTATATTGATATGAAAGTACTATTTTCTGACACTTCTGTGTAACTTTAATGCCCTAATGTACAACATATTCAAGTACATAAATATCACATTGCTGTTAGCAAACATAATGACATAAAATGTTTCACGTGTAATATAAATGCAGCATAGAACCATGTATTAATGTTATAGAAATATTTGTAACAACTGACTGAAATATCTGTAATATGTAAGTAAATGTTAATGGAAATATTTGTAACATAAATATTTGCAACATGCAGAGTATCAAAAGATCACAAGAACTGTGATAATTCTGATGTGCACTAAGAAGTGCTTAGTGAAGAAGGTAGGAACCTTTACTGTTAAAACCTTTATCAGCAACAGGAACAAATCCAATTTCACAATTTTTATAACCTTTTGTAAAGGTCAAACAATAAAAAGAAAAAAGGAGGAAGAAAAGGAACAGGAGAAGCAAAAGCTTTGAAAGGGGAGTCAGGGCTGCAAATACGCTAGCATTGTTGAAAGAGCATATTAGCAAGAGTTTTACAATATTAAAAGAAGCATCTCAGAAATTGCAGGAAACTAAGTGACTCTTCTCTCTCCCTTAAGGCAATAGTGATGTTTGCAATATTGTTTCAGCTAGTGATATATCAACGCAGAATCTGAAAGCTAAGGAACTTTTCCACCTCCGAATGCTACAACCTTCGCTGAAGTCCTTCAGAAGTTATTCAGAAAATACTGCATGCCAATGTCTGTGCCCTAGAAGCATACAAGATGACATGCAATCTATTACACACACTGCTTTCCAGACCCAGCCACAAGTTGGGGATTAATAGCCAGTCTAAGGAAGATCAAGGTCAGGCCAGTCCTGGCTGCAGCGCTTTTCAAGCTGTTGGCTCCACTTGGTCAAGCAGCTGGGGCATCAGGTAAATCTTGAGAGCCCCTCCAGAATAGCTTCCCTATTTATTTAGCTACATAACACAATTAAAAGTTGGCAAGGTTTTCTGTGTCATGCTGTGACCTGGACAGGCATGAAAACAAATAACACCCCGACAATCTTCTGGGCAAGGTTCCCATCGGCCTGGCTGAAGGGCCTAAAGTAGAAACTCTTGAATATGGAGTCATAACTCTTAGAGGAATGGCAAGGCAATTCCAAAAATGACCTGAGAAACCTTTCTCGTGGTATGTAGCTGTCTCTAGTCAATAGCATGAATCTCACCCTTTCACTTGTTCTTGGACCTTAAAATCCTTTCTCTCTCCTAATCAACTCTTCTGTATGGCAGCTTCTTGATTATCCCAATAACTAAAGTAGCTTATGTTTGTGTTCATAAGAGTTTCCTCTTTTTGTATAGTAAGTTTTGAAACATAGAGAGATATTTCAAAAATTGTACAAATCACATCCTTCATTGTAATTCATCACTTGCAGATATTTTGCCACGTTTGGGTTCCCTGTGCGCGTGTGTGTGCATGTGTGTGTGCATATAGCTGTGTACACATATACTACATGTATAAACTATTTGGTTGAAGGATCTGTAACAAAGTTTCTGACATCATGCTACTTCACCTCTAAATTCTTCAACATCCTAAAACTAGGGATGTTTTTCATATAAAACCATTTAGCTTTTTAAGTGATTTGGTTATTTTGTAGTTCTATTCATAGACTAATCAGGTATATTTTAAGTAGGCATTACAGAAAATGACAGTGGTTTGCAAGCTAATAAAAGATGACAATCAAAAATATTGGGGATTCTCTGGTCAAACCAATTTAGGTGGTGCTAAGTGAAGCCACATTAAACAAGTCCCCTGACCATAGCCCTTCTCAGAGCTGAGTGACTCTGTAAAAACGAAAGGATGAAGCACAGGACATCTCAAACTTCTCCTGACCACAGACGCCTTCCTGGAATGCTGCATCATGTGACACTGTACTTCTCAGAAAAAAACAATTTAGAAAAAAATATCAGATGAAGGATTCAATCCACTTGTAGGGCTTGATTTATAGAAAGTGAAACTGCTCATGTTTATAAACCCAGATTTACCAAATTCTCCTGGATATCTGCCTACGGCCAAGTTCTTTCCTCCAACCCAAAACATCAACGAACTCATATAATTACTTTGTCATGTGCCAGGAGGTTAAGTCTACTTATGTAATGATTTTGCAAATAAAGTATGTTAATTTTATTCAGAAGTTTTGTTTTGTTTTGTTTTGTTTTTTCCTGCAGAGAAGTTAAAAAGAAAAGTGTACTGAGTTCAGGGCCCTTTTAAAGTGTGAGTCACTGTGGCCATTCAGAGGTCCACTGGCTTTCTACCATTCCTTAGCCTAAGAAGTCCATCTTCTTCTTCTTCTTTTTTTTTCTTTTTTCTTTTTTGAGATGGAGTCTCGCTGTGTTGCCCAGACTGGAGTGGAATGGTACAATCTCGGCTCACTGCAACTTCCTCCTCTTGGGTTCAAGTGATTCTCCTGCCTCAACCTCCTGAGTAGCTGGAACTACAGGCATGCACCACCACACCCAACTAATTTTGGTATTTTTAGTAGAGACAGGGTTTCACCATGTTGGCCTCGATGGTCTTGATCTCTTGACCTCATGATCTGCCCACCTCAGCCTCTCAAAGTGCTGGGATTACATGCATGAGCCACCACACCCGGCCAAGTCCATCTTCTTCTTTAGTTTTCTCTCACACTTTGCCTAACAGAACCCTCAGTCAAATCTTCTCTTTTCCTTTCTTTTCTTGGTCAAAAAAGTTGCTGAAATAACAATGTTTACAACATATTGAATAGAGCCAATATTTGAAAATAGTATATTTTATTTGCTTGGGATTTTTTAGAAACCAGTATAATCTTTACAGTTATCATTTTTCTTTTATGTATTTTAGATAATAGGCTTAAGGGTTGAAGACAGGATACTTAGGAAGAGTCGTTCTGATTCTAATGGAAACTTTTCATTAACCTGAGAAGTTTCCATCACTAGTTGTCACTGAGAATTTAATTGCTGGGATAATTTGTTTTCTAGGTGGGGAGAGAGTAAGATTTAACATGTTTCTTATCTTGGTAAAATACTGTTCAGTATCAACATATTGTAACAGAGCAAAACAGCAGGAACAGGACTGATTTTAAGTGATATTTATCGCATGAGCTATTAAAATATTAAGTAGAACAATGTCACCCAAGAGAACTCTCTGCAATGATGAAAATGTTCTCCATTTGCACTATCTCATATTAATATATACACACAGAGACACACACACACACGTACATAGCATATGTAGCCATTAGCTACAACTACCTATGGAGAACTTGAAACTTGGTGAGGAATTACTCTCTGAGTTTTATTAATTTAAAGTAGTTTCAATTTAAATAGCTGTCTGTGGGTAGCAGCTACCAAACTAGAAAGCACAGGAGAATAAAAACCACTGGTGTGGCTGGTCCCCTCTTCAACTGACAATGCGGAGACTCACTGGGCAGTGAAACAGCTTGTTTTAATCTGTGCTCATATAAAAATAATGTTGGCCCGAGAGAAGGAGAAGGAAGAAGGTTTTACTCGTGGCACTGGGGTAGGACAGAGACAGGGGGGACTTCCGTAGTGCTAGAAGCAGAGCAAAGCTTCTCGCCATCATGTGCCCTTATTTCCTACACCAAGGGGATCTGTTCTTGAGATGCACCTGGACAGCAATGGCTCCATCTCCATTTCCATCACCACCTTTGAAATCTGACCCATATGCTCAAGGTACAGTTAGACTGGCACTTCTTGTATGATTTCTGCCCTTGATTTCCATTATCATATGATATTTCCCTAAAAATGACATCTAAGAGAAGGAAAGTAGCCAGTGCAGTCTCATCCTCTTCGAACAGCTGGCTTGCACCAACACCACAGAACCAGCTACTGATAAGGAGCTGCTGGCATGAGGCGTACCCCCAGCCTTTGTCCAAAGCCCCCCACATTGCCAAGCCTGGCTATTGGTGGTTTCAGCTCCTTCCCTCTTTCCTCCTTCTGACTACAGAGTTGTCCTTGTTTCTTACACATCAAGAATGCTGCTGCTGGCGTCATTAGCTCTCATTTTTCAGTTACACCTGCCATATTCCCTCAGTTCAGCCCTGCGCCCAGTCACGCAGGGAGTCACCTCAGTTCTGGTGGAGCCCTGGAGTCTCCTGTGGAATAGATGCATGGCCAGAGTTTCTGGACCCGGGACAGGGATCTGGTCAGAAGTAACAGCAGGGGCACAGAACCTTCTTCCTCATCATCCATCAGGATTCTTGCTACTGTATTTCTGGGTGCTGGCCTTCAGCAGGGCTTGACCACATTTGCTGGAATACACGTCTCCACAAGGACACAACCAGTATGTACCAAATGAACAGAATCAGCACCACCTCTGATGTCCAGCAAGCGCTTCTTTACACATTATGGAGAGAGAACCCACTTATTCGTTAGTTCTAGTTTAACCAATATGTACAGAAATAGTCTAAAGTGGTTCTACATGAAATTCATTTGGACTGGACTTCCTGAATCACCTCTTCTAAGGACACCTTGCTTTGGAGCCTTAAAAAGATGGGGATCAGCCTGCCGCAGTGGCTCAAGCCTGTAATCCCAGCACTTTGGGAGGCCGAGGCGGGCGGATCACGAGGTCAGGAGACCCAGACCATCCTGACTAACACGATGAAACCCCTTCTCTACTAAAAATACAAAAAATTAGCCGGCTTGGTGGCCGGACCCCTGTAGTCCCAGCTGCTCGGGAGGCTGAGGCAGGAGAATCGCTTGAACCCAGGAGGCGGACGCTGAAGTGAGCTGATATCCCATCACTGCACTCCAGCCTGGGTGACAGAGCGAGACTTTGTCCCCCCAACCAAAAAAGAAAAAGATGGGGATAACGACCATTTCACCATTATGCAGGTTACTGGGGGAAAAGTTGCTAAACTGGGCAGGTCAAACACGGAGGCTTCATTATCTCACTAGAAATCTCCCTCTAGGGAGCCACAGTCAGCACTCTCTGGAAAGGTCATGCAGCCAACCGATTCACTTGACCGTCCTAACATCCCACTCAGCGCATGGCCCCGTGTCTGCCCATCTTTCCGTCTCACTATGTGAGTGGACCACTCTCTTCAGTTGAACGCTTCCTTCCCTCCCCTTCTGAAGGCTCATGGTACCTCGTGTGCACACCACTGGCCCTCAATGCGCTCACCTTGACCTTTCTGTACCTGTCCAAATTTTTCTATGGATACAACCTCTCTGTATGTAACACTTCACTCTATTTCATATGCTCCAAATGGCTAGTGAAGTTCCCTGAACTCAATAAACAATCAATAGGTATTTGCTAGGTCAATAAATTCTCCCATATTTTTAATGGGGTGAAAACTGAAGTGAGCATGGTGGTGTCAGGGCAACAAATATAAAATAGAATGCAGCCATGATCATTCAATATCTAGAACATCTTTCCTACCAACCAGACACCCTTTAAATTGTTGGGATATCATATATGAAATCAGTAAAATTAAACATTAGAAAAATTACTTATATAAGAACTAAAATAAAAAAATGTTTATATAGGACTTGGTGTAACTGAACGTTAAGGAGAAAAAGTGAAATTCTAAGTTTACCAACAAGTAGAACTATTCTAAAGGAAGACAGTTATTACATGAACACTCTTCACTCCAATCCTTGTCCAATAGGTTATTACACCCGACTGAATCAAACTGCCTGTTCCATGCTTTTAATGAGCCATAATCTTAACTCCTGTGGAGTAATCAAGGTTATGCTATATTGTAAACAGCTTCCAATTACATAACCATCCATCCAGTGAATGTACTTCTAAAAAATACTTCTAAAACATGCTTAGCAATCTCTAAGGAGACTCTACACTTAAAAGTTATAACTTAATTCTCAAATTTTTGCTGGGGTTTTAAATTAACGTATCTGCACAATAATTTGACCTACTGAGGCAAAAACTGCTGATTAAATCTAATACCTTTTTCTGATTTTTTGGTTGTTGTTGCCAATTTATTTTTTCATTTTTCATTTTGAAAATAATAATGAAATTTCCCATACCAAGACAAAACTGTAGAGTGAAGCAAAATTTAAGAATTAGGTTTAAATAAATAACAAAGTACAAAGCCAAAAAGAGTAAATGTAGGTGCTTTTTCTTTCAGAAATGGACATGGGCCAGGAAATGGGCACAGTTAAGGTGGTGCCAGGAAAGTCACAGCTTTCCAAAAGTTGAATAAACTCCATAATATAAATGTAGATGGAAGAAACCATCAATGCTGCAGATAACGTGTCCAGTTTCCTCACAATGACATCTCTATAGCCAGGGGTATGTCCATCTTGGCTTAAAGAGGCAGCACCTATGGGAAAACTGGCTAGCCATATGTAGAAAGCTGAAACTGGATCCCTTCCTTACACCTTATACAAAAAATTAAATCAAGATGGATTAAAGACTAAAATGTTAGACCTAAAACCATAAAAACCCTAGAAGAAAACCTAGGCAATGCCAATCAGCACACAGGCATGGGCAAGGACTTCATGACTGAAACACCAAAAGAAATGGCAACAAAAGCCAAAATTGACAAATGGGATCTCATTAAACTAAAGAGCTTCTGCGCAGCAGAAACTATCATCAGAGTGAACAGACAACCTACAGAATGGGAGAAAACTTTTGCAATCTACCTATCTGACAAAAGGCTAATATTCAGAATCTACAAAGAACTCAAAACAAATTTACATGAAAAAAACAAGCAACCCCATCAAAAAGTGGGCAAAGGATATGAACAGACACTTCTATGCATCCATAGAACAGACATCTATGCAGCCAACAGACACATGAAAAAATGCTCATCGTCACTGGTCATCAGAGAAATGTAAATCAAAACCACAATGAGATACCATCTCATGCCAGATAGAATGGCAATCACTAAAAAGTCAGAAAACAACAGATGCTGGAGACGATGTGGAGAAACAGGAACGCTTTTACATTGCTGGTGGGAGTGTAAATTAGTTCAACCATTGTGGAAGACAGTGCAGCGATTCCTCAAGGATCTAGAACTAGAAATACCATTTGACCCAGCCATCCCATTACTGGGTATACACACCCAAAGGATTATAAATCATGCTGCTAATAAAGACACATGCACATGTTTGCTTATTGCAGTACTATTCACACTGGCAAAGACTTGGAACCAACCCAAATATCCATCAATGATAGACTGGATTAAGAAAATGTGGCACATATACACCATGGAATACTATGCAGCCATAAAAAAGAATGAGTTCATGCCCTTTGCGGGGACGTGGATGAAGCTGGAAACCATCATTCTCAGCAAACTATCACAAGGACAGAAAACCAAACACTGCATGTTCTCACTCATAGGTGGGAACTGAACAATGAGAACACTTGGACGCAGGGCGGGGAACATCACACACTGGGGCCTGTTGTGGGGTGGGGAGAGGGGGGAGGGATAGCATTAGGAGAAATACCTAATGTAAATGATGAGTTGATGGGTGCAGCAAACCAACATGGCATATGTATATGTATCAAACTGGTACGTTGTGCACATGCACACTATAACTTAAAGTATAATAATAAAAAATAAAATAAAATAAAATAAAGAGGCAGCACCTCTCTGGAGCCATGACCTCTTTGTCAAACCCTGGCCTGGCCTTGTCACCTTTGGGAAATCAACTGGCCCTCAATGCCTGTTCTCTCATCTGCAATTATTCTCTCATCTGCAATTATATGTCTATTATTATTGTCTCAGTAGACAATAATAGTATCTAACTCAATAGACTGTGGTAAGGATTTTAAAAATAATAATGGAGGTGAGGCACTTAGAACAATGTCTGCTATACAGGGAATGTTCAGCACATGTTGTTTATTTGTATTTGCTGCCAAAAAAATTCTGAACTCAAGTTCCTCCCACGGATTCTTCAAGCTGTAGGCATTTACTCCTCCTACTTCCTCAGGTGGTTACTTTCCTGTTTAATAAATGTTGATTCTTAGACAGTATTTCCATCTTAAATCTACTGCATTTTTGTAAATAGAGGAAATATAAATCTTAAATAATTCTTTTTAAAATTACTTCATTCCCAACCAAATCCTTTACAATTAAATATTTAATAATATTATGGAACACAAACCCTGATGGAAAGTCCCAAAATTGATTTAAATTTTTCTAGAATCATATTTGTTTCTGTGAATCACTTTTTTATTATGAGGTAAGAGATACAGGGGTAGTTTGTAGAAAAGTTAGGAAGGAAAATAATAAACAATTACATGATCTAGTCCAGTTGATAAAATTTTCAAGTTGGCTAATATACTTTAAAAAAAAGTATTCCCAAAATAAAAGCTTTTTTTATTGTATGGTTGTGGAATGGTACTAAAGGGGATTCAATATGTATTTCAAAATTTAATATGAATGGCAGACTTGTTAAATTTGCATCCACTCTTCTTTGAAAGGTAGGTACGATTGTCAGCATTTTATAACAAAGAAAACACAAGCTCATGGGTTGAATGGTGTCCCCAAGACAGCACCCGGGGTCATCAAAGATTTGCAGGTAAGCCTTCCTGATTAGAAAGCACATGCTTTCCTTTTAACCACATGATAATAACCTTGAGTCAGACGGTGGACTTTACTAAATACTGTAGGGGACTGATTCCATGGCTCTTGCAAAGTGGCACTTACACACAGATCGGCAATTATGGACCCAGGCCAGCAGTCACAAACACCACTGCAGGTGCTGGCTCACTACCCCCACGTCCCTCATGCAATCAGTGCTAACAGCTTCATGGAAATTCCCATTAATGTTTTAAAGCACTGGCATTCAGTAAGAATGTGCAGGTACAGCAATTACCAATGAGGACAATTAAGTCTCGTTTTCAAAGATTAGCACATGTTCTAGAAATTGAATGTTACCCCAAGAAATGGAATCCATGGAATGACCTGAGAATCAATACAATTTCTTTTTTATTTTTACAGAAGTAGTACTTTTCTTGCTATTTAAAAAATAATTAAAAAAATTTTTTAAAAACATTCTAAGTGTTAGAAAAACCTGTTACATAAATGAACCCTCAGAGGAATGGCATTAATTAGAGAGTAGAGCAACACGGTGTGAGCCTCCAAACTCCCACATTCTTTATTCATCTTCAATAGCCAATATAATTAGTTTTGTATAAATATTTTATTTACATATAATATTTCCTATCTTCACGCTAACATAAAACTCTTACAAATTTTGATGCTTTAAGCATCTTATTTCACCTGTAACAAATAAGACAAAACATTCAGTGTTAAAAAATTTGGATCATTTCTAGTATTGATTTCCAAAAGCTTTTGGTGGTGATTGAGATTCATAAAATCTCTAGTACCTCTTAAAAGAGAAGAAGAAATATTTTTCTCTAGTAGCATACTGATAAGTTAGAAACACATGGTGATGTCATCATGCTGGGGGGAAAACATAGATTATTTTTTTCTTTTAATCAAGACTGATAAGACTATGAATTACATATTGTTCTAAAAGTCTGCACTGGAATAACTCCAGCTGAAACACTCTTCACTGGTACTGTGGGACCATGAAAGTCTTTCTATATCATGAGTATCTCAGTCAAAAGGTTTCCAGGAATCCATCTAAGACCTCACTCAGGGGCCGCCACTCTCCTACCCTAAATACTCCTTGCTGTAAGTTCCCTTCAAGTTGAATGTCTGTAGCAGGCTGAGCTATCCCATCTTCTGCAGTGACTTCAGCTGTTTAAGTCAGCAATCCCCCGAGATTTGAAGCTTCTCAAGGGCAAGTTTCATGTCAGTGGTCTCACTTCTATTCCCCACCCCCACCTTCAACCAAAAAGAATGTTGTCCAAGGAAGACATTAAACCCCGTGAATGATCAAATAATTAAGAAATTGGTGAGATTAAGAAAGCTCGTTTAAACTCAACATTTTAAAAACACAGGAAGGTTGCTCGGCCTGTGCTACAGATTACAGTAATGTTTCTGTTTATTTTTGATATTGTCTCTGCCTAAAGAAGAAAAACATCGGGCTTTGAGAATGCTGCAGAGTCACAGGCCGGCATGTATTCTTCATTGCCTCTATAAAAGGTAAACTCAGAGAAATCTAAACATGCTTATATACAGTCAGGCATTGTTTAACAACAGGGATATATTCTGAGAAATGTGTCCTTAGATGATTGTGGAATTGTGCAAACATCAGAGTGTACTTACACACACCTAGACGGCATCACCTAGTACACAGCTGGGCCCTATGGTACAGCCTATTGCTCCTAGGCTATGAACTTGTGCAGCATGTTACTGTACTGAATACTGCAGGCAACTGTAACACAATGGTAAGTATTTGTATACCTAAACATATCTAAACATAGAAAAGGTAATGTGACATTATGAGGGCTATGATATGACTGGGTGATAGAAACTTTTTAGCTCAATTAAAATCTTATGGGACCATTGTTATATATGTGGTCCATCCTTGACTGAATGTCTTTATGTGGTGCATGACTATACTAGCAGTCAATAGGAAAAAAAATGAAGATATAAATTGATAATTTATCAGTCAGTATCTAGCTTTCTAAATGTACTTTAATCTTGTCTGCAAAAAGGATTGGGTTGGTTGGGGAAAGGGAGAATGATGGTTAGAAAGTGGGGTGGTGGTCCTAAAGAAACAGAAGAATATTACAAACCTATCAAGATGCCATCTATCAATAATGTTAACAATAAATATTGGGGGAAATCTCATGTGCACTCAACACTAGTAGTTTGTGAGAAAATAATGAAACAATCAAGACAAGCCTCCCTTTAACAGTTTTCAAATCCTAGAATAACACTGAGATGTATTCCAAAACACCGTGAAGGGTATTTCACAACGCATACACAATGGGAAGGAGCCTAGCATGCTCACAATAGTAAAACGATGCTGGGCACAGTGGCTCATGCTTGTCATCCCAGCAGTTTGGGAGGCTGAGACAAGTTGAGCTTGAGCTCAGGAGTTCGAGATCAGCCTAGGCAGCATAGTGAGACTTCATCTCTACAAAAAATAAACAAAAAAATAGCTGAATATGGTGGCACATGCCTGTACCTCCAGCTAGGAATAGCTAGGAGGCTGAGGTGGGAGAATTGCTTGAGCCCGGGAGGTCAAGGCTGCAGTGAGCTAACATGGTGTCACTGCACTCCAGCCTGGGCTACAGAATGACACCCTGCCTTAAAAAAATAAAAATAAATAAATAAATAAACATATATATATGTATATATATTTTGTAGAATTATTACTATAGTAAAAATATTTCCAAAAAAAAAACATACACACACACACACACATGAATAGTGAGAAGTAAATCCATATGCAGTTTTATAATAGAGTCTTATATTGAAAGTTCTTTGATGTCCTATTCTGGAATTATCCTAGCTTCACTTTCCCATGAGCCTGTGTTCTATCCAGGCGCATCCACTCATACCCTTAGGAGGCCAGAAGGCAGCCATGCACCCTAGATCAAAAGGTGTTGGCTCAATGCTGTTAGGCAGCGGCCCCGGACACATCCCCTATCTCTCTGGAGCTTGGTTCAGGTCTCAGACGTACAGCATACACACACGAACACCAAGGTGCCAGGAGACACTGTAGGAAGACCTTCAAAGGGGGACAGATCAAACAAATAGGCACCTGAAGGAAGGGAAGGGAAGTTTAGAGGTGGGGCCAATTCAACACCCAGAGTTCTATGACTTCCAATTGCATGCACTTTGTTTCAGCTGTACCATCGTAAACTTTTCTATCTCCAGTATCCTAGGTTTTGAGCAGCAGAATCGTGGTTCCCCTAGAGAGTCAAGACAGAAACCACAGCACAGACTGCCTCCTCTCCTTTCTTCAGGGTTGGATGGTTCTCTCTGTGTAGTTGCGGATGGCAGCCACTGGTCACCTGTGGCTCTGAGCACATGAAAGGTGGTTCCTGAAACTAAGGAATTCATTTTTAAATCTTACTTACATTTGTTTAATTTAAATTTAAACAGCCAGTTCTGTCCAGTGGTTATCCAAATTTGGGCAACACAGGTCTAAGGGAATGAATTCCTTCTTAACACAGATTGAAGGTTCCAGGGAAGTTACCTGTATATTTGTAGACTTTTATCCAGTACATATGCAAATAATTTCTGTCCAGTGAAACAGATAACACCCAAAATGTTTGGCCTGGTGGAAATTTCTTAGTTGATAAATAGATAGATAGAAAGATAGATCCCTAATTTCTCAAGGCTCTCTGAATTGGTCATGGTATCTTATGATGTCCCTCATTCATTAAAAGATTAAATAAAAATTTTTACATGTGTTCACTTTATATTTGCTTTATAATTTTACCTTTTGTAAATTATACTTTAGGATCTTATTTTTCAGGAGAGAGAAGAATGTTAAGGCTCCAGCTTGGGGTTGTCTCTCAGTAAGTAACCAATAAATATTCACCTTTCTTCCTCATCCTTTATCCCTGCTAACAGCATCTAGGAATCCTTATTTCATCCTACTTCCCCATCTGCAACCTTATTGGGCCCAGAAATACCACTTCCTTTAGGAAGTCTTACTTAATTCCTCCATTTAATGTAAATCTCCTCCCCCTAAATGCCCACTACATTTGAGTTGCATCATTCTTAGGGGTCGTAAGCTACATTCTATCTCACAATATCCCATAGATAATTTTATCTCTCCTACCGGGCTTTGGATTATTTTTAAGGTGAAGGCTACATTTTATTGCATTCTCCCTGGTTTCGATGAATAAAAACGGTAAATATTATGTGGAGGAACCAAATAACTAGACTTGAAACTAATGTGGTATAAAAAAGTCTTTTAGCTTGCAAAAGATAAAATCACAATCAACTGGCCTTAAAATAACTTAATCTCTGTGACAATATAATGAGGAATGTTCTTCCAGGCCCATTAAAACGACATGCAATTTGATAATTATTTTTACAGTGTCAGGATTCTAAACTAAATGTTTCTCAGCTTCTGTTATCTGGTGATACTAAATGAATGTTGTCAAAAGATTAAATATAAATTGGTTATAAATCTTCATTTAACCACATCATGCAGGGAAGGTTACATTACAGCCACCATGTTCGTGTCATCATTAAGAAATGGAGTCTCATTTTAATAGTATTAAGACTATTGAAATTATTGTTTATTCTATCTAATTGGCTTTGGAGTTGAGGATGAAGCTTTTGCTAGGCATCACTGAATACAGGAGCAAAACTGAAATAAAAATGAGGGGCAGGCCAGGTGGTGGCTCACACCTGTGATACCAGCACTTTGGGAGGGCAAGGTGGGTGGATCATGAGGTCAGGAGTTCAAGACTAGCTTGGCCAACATGGTGAAACCCCATCTCTACTAAAAATACAAAAATTAGCTGGCATGGTGGCGCATGCCTGTAATCCCAGCTACTCGGGAGACTGAGGCAGGAGAATTGCTTGAACCGGGACCCAGGAGGCAGAGGTAGCAGTGAGCTAGATCGCACCACTGCACTCCAGCCTGCGCTACACAGTGAGACTCTGTCACAAGAAAACTGAAGGGCAATGAACTTAAACCCTTCTGGACCCCAAATGGACAAATGGACAGGATGGGGAATAGCTGCAGCCACTATCTGCAGGAAACACTATCATTGTCTGAAAGGCCATCTTCACTTTCTAACTAGATTTTCCAAACTAATTAAACAATCTAATTTCAGTGAAAAGTCCTTCTTTTAAAAACCCAGTTTGCCTGGCTTTTTCAGGAAATGACCTATGGTTTGATCACCTGTCCGAACCATCTGGCGGCAGGAATGTGATCTAGTTAGACTCTCACAGACGGTGTCTGGGAAGCTCCATCATTGGGCTTTAATGTTAAAGCCACACGGCCACATAGCCAGGACACTTTGATGAACAGCCACTCACAGACACAGTGAGCCCATCATGAGATGATGAGACCAAGTTGCATTACAATGATTTTGACAGCCAGCAAAATTATATTTAAAAATGAAATTTTTCTTTTGGTTCTGTATTTGAAGTAAGGAAAATCACTTTGGGGGTAAAATCAGGGTTTTGGAAGAAACCGATACTTCTTATTGGGTTTAATTTAACTGGCAGTAATAATTAGGACATGATAATTATACCAGGTGAAGCCTGCAATAGACTTAGTTCTACTTTAATACTTAATTGATATTGCAAACACCAAGATTTTCAGTGTACAGACAAATATAGTATCCTTGTATAAATGTATATGCTCAACTAATGCAGCTATTCTACAATCGAAGAATCTCTCCTTAATCAAGGAAAATGATTCATATCAGAAAAACAGTAAAAAGCACCTCTTGACACATTCTCCATGTGCTACATGAACCAAGGCCCAATCATCTGTTCCCCTCAGTCTCTCTCCTGATATGCATGGTTTCCACATCCCTTTCTACAGCCTCTGTGTGGGGGTGGGAAGAAGGAAGCAGAAAAACAAACACACACATCCACATGTTCCTTCTCCTTACTGCTCTGGCTTCTCAGACTTGGTCCCACTACTTAAATTTTTTGTTTGTCTGTTTGTTTGTTTGTTTGAGACAGAGTCTCCCTCTGTTGCCCAGCCTGGAGTGCAATGGTGCTACCTCAGCTCACTGCAACCCCCACCTCCCGGATTCAAGCTATTCTCCTGACTCTGCCTCCCTCCCAAGTAGCTGGGATTACAGGCATGTGCCACCACACCCAGCTAATTTTTTTTTTTTTTTTTTTGTATTTTTAGTAGAGATGGAGTTTCACCATGTTGGTCAGGCTGGTTTCGATCTCCTGACCTCAAGTGATCTGCCCGCCTCGCCCTCCCAAAGTGCTAGGATTACAGGCATGAGCCACCATGCCCAGTTTTAAATTTTTAAAAGACTATTAATAAATACATCAATTAGAGGAATATGTAAGATTCTACTGAGAAGCACAATTCCCATTAGCACAAAGGAGACAAAAACACTATCATGGTATTGTTAAGGCTCCAGCTTGGGGTTGTCTCTCAATAAGTAAGCAATATTCACCTTTCTTCCCTATCCTTTATCCCTGCTAACAGCATCTAGGAATCCTTAATTTATCCGACTTCTAAGTAGGAGGTGAGCAGGGGTGTGGGAAAAAATTCTGGCAGGATCTCTATGCAAAAGAAACAGGTGGTTTAGGGTGCGATTGAGAGGTAGACATGTCCCACACAGCTCCAGCACAGAACTGCACGCTGGGGTGACAGGTCTGCCTTTCAGAGGACTGAGCTGCTGTGGCAACAGCCAGCCACAACCCTCCAGAGGGAGGACCACAGTTCATAAACTTTAGAGTCTCTGGAAGCACTTGCTGGGGAGCAGCGTGACAGAGGTGCTTTCCAGAAGGCGGTGCTGACCAGGCCGCTCCCTGCGGAAGCCCCTCTGGGGAAGGACACTTGGCAGCAGGCATGATGGTGGTGGCTCAGCAGGGGTGGAGAGCTCCTGTGTGCAGCCTGTGCTCCTGCTGAGAGAGGCCCCAAGCCCTGGAGTCATGACATCAGGAGGCCGTCGTGACTCGTTCACTAGGTGTGGGAAGCCCAGCACTGTGTAGTACATGCTGCAGAGGGCAGAACCCTGAGGTGTGTGGCAGCCTAGAGTCCTGCTGAGCATGGCAGCCGGGGCTGGAAACAGTGAGGCCTGTTCTGGAGTGCCTCTGTGCAAATCCACCTATCTGGGGTTGGGGATTGGACATGAGTTATTTATTCAGTTTATTAGTTATTAATTTTTAAGTTTACCAGGGAAATAATTGCATGCATAGCAAAGTATGGAAACCATTCATTAAAAGATTCATGAGACTAAGGTATCAGTTGAGTGGACACAAAATAAGCATTCCAGGAGTAGAAAGCACCCTACTCTGTGGGGTGACATTGAGACAGTGCTGGGACCCTAACAGTGAAGCTCCCTGTGTGAGGACCTGGTGCCACAAATGGGGTGGTAGATAATGCACATGGGCCTCCACTCGTGTTCCTCCGTGGCAGTGAATTAAAGAACATCCATCTTCTTACTTCTTTTCTGTTTCTCAGTTGCCAACCATATGCCTGTTTAGTTACACACCTCGGCATGGTGGCTCACGCCTGTGATCCCAGCACTTTGAGAGGCCAAGAAAGGTGGATCACTTGAGCCCAGGAGTTTGAGACCAGCCCGGGCAACATGGAGAAACCCTGTCTCTACCTACATAAAAAATAAAAATTAATAAATAAATTAGCTGGTCATGGTGGCATGCACCTGTACTCCCAGCTACTTGGCAGGCTGAGGTGGGAGAAATCGCTTGAACCCAGTAGGTCAAGGCTACGGTGAGCCATGATCCTGCCACTGTACTCCAGCCTGGGTAACAGAGAGAGTTCTTGTCCAAATAAATAAATAAATAAATAAAATAAGAAATCAGCCAAAGACTTCACTTGCTCTGACAGAAACTTTCACAAAATCTACTAGAATGCAGTGGATTCAGAGATCTGTCAAACACTTCTTTATCTAATACTGCATAGGTGACTACCTGTCTAGAAAAATTAATAAAAACTGACAAGCCACCTGCACTGTAGCTCTTCCGCTTCCTCTACTGTTCATTATTGGCTTTATTTCATTTCTATATTAAACTGCATATTGCAAACTCAGGCCAGCTGGATCTTTGCATAGATACTATATCTTGTTTCTGCCAGAGATGATTTTTATTCAGAATGAACAGTAAAAGGCAACACTACGTAGAAAATGCACTTGAGTTTTAAAATAAAGATGAAAAAACTTGTGCATCATCCAATGGTCCTCTGCAGCATGGAGAAAAAAAAAAAACATACTTCAGGGAGATAATATCTTTCCTTCTCCATTTCACAAATGGATATCTTCAATTAAAACACTTGTTTAGACTCATTAGTGTTTCCTTGATTTGATTCTTTGGTCCATGAGTAAATACATTTTAGAGATTAAATGATTAGTTTCTTTACATATAAAATAGGGCTAATAGTATTTGCCTTTAATGATGTTGGAGAATAGTAAATAAAATAAAATACTCTTGTCAGGCATGTACAGTTGCTCCCTTGTATACATAAAGGATTGGCTCCAAGACCTCCTATGGACAGCAAAATCCAACAGTGCTCAACACCTTTATATAACATGGTGTGGTATTTGCCTATAATCTGTGTATATCCTCTCATATATTAAAATTGTTTCATCAGCAATGGGGAAAAGACTCCCTATTCAATAAATGGTGCTGGGATAACAAGCTATAGATATACAGAAGAATGAAATTCAAGATGGATTAAAGACAATCCATCTTGGAGTTCATTTTTCTGTATGGTGATTCCTATACAGAAAAATACCTATCACCATACAGAAAAATCAACTCAAGATGGATTAAAGACTTAATGTAAGACTTCAAACTATAAAAATCCTAGAAGAAAACCTAGAAAATATCCTTCCCATTCTAGGCCTTGGTAAAGAATGTATGCTTAAGTCTTCAAAAGGAATTACAACAAAAGCAAAAATTGACAAGAGGGACCTAATTAAACCTGCATAATTAAAGAGCTTCGGCATAGCAAAAGAAACAAACAAGGGAGTAAACAGGCAACTACAGTCTGGAATCTTCAGGAATGAGCCCAGCAAGGCCAGAGTTCATGGGGGAAAAATTTTCAACATAAACGTAAAAGAGTGACTAAATCAATCAAGGGTAAGAAGTGAAGATTCAAGTACAAAGCAGAGGACAGCAAACCAGGTACAAAGGAATCTGTCACCTACACAGTGAGCATAACCCAACAGGTAGTTTCTCAAATCAGAGACCCAACCAGTAACCAAGGTAAAAGAGAGACTAAATCAATCAATGAAAAAAAAGTCAAGATGCAAGTTCAAGGCAGAGGTCAGGAAATGGAACTCCACATGGACACAGAATGGTCTACTCATGGCGCAGCCAAGGGGAGGGGCAGGCAGCCGTCAGGGAAAAGTACTCAAAAAGGCAACACTCACCGAATGACTGAAATTTGGAGTCATGGATTTCAGCAGGGATTTGCAGTGAAAGAAACAGGCATATAGAGACTAAGTTCCCAATAAACGTTACAATTCATCCTTTCACTCTCCTCTTGAAATGGGGTGTATTGTGAATGTATTGAGCTAAATTATCCTGCATGGCTTTGGCCAGCTATCCCATTCTCTGGTGAGTGTTTATTTTCTAAGAGTTAGATAAGTAAAGAGCGGAGAATGGTAATGTAACCAATCTGATGCCTTGTTAGAAAATCTTCCCTCATGATACCAGAATGCTTTGGTGTGAAAGATTGGTTCCTACTGGAATAGTTTCTTTTTTAAGACTAATGCACAAAAATGCATATTCTGCCTATGTTTCTTCCCATGATGTGTATTCATTTAGTGAGTAAGGAATTATTTCTTTTCTTCCTTGTTCGCCTCAGTCCTAGTGCCCAGCTCAGTATCTTGCATTTGCTACTAGTTGATGACACTGAATTTGCAGCAAAATGAAATAGACCTTCTTCAATTGGTCTGTTTGTCACTGAGTATATGTGTCATTGCTGTGACAGTAACCTGGCTGATGAATGAAATTTACTGGACTATGAACAGTAATAAGATATTCCTGAAGCCCTGGTTTCTCACTTTGCTATCTTAAACCAAAGCTATTAAACTCTTCAAATAAGCATGCTTTATTCAGTAATTCATAGACTTCAATTAAATTTGGAGCAGCAGAGAACTCTGAACATTCCCATTGATGCCACCGTGGTATGGCCAGAGCTAGGCTCAACTGCTCCAAAATCATCAGCCAAACACCTCAGTCTCCCAAGCCAAAATTTGACATAGACTATGCTTCTCCGGCCTTATTTCATTACTCAAAATAAGATGATTGAAAAATGTATGAAGCTGACAGTAGAATACTAGTGGGCACAAGAGAGGAGATGTAAATATTCAGGTAAAACTCAATCAGTTCAGAAAAAGATTTTTAGCAGATGCAAATTAATTGGAAATAATGTCAGATGATAAATCTTTGCTTTATCACTTTGCAGTCTGGGTTTGACAAGGACATAATCCCTAAAAAGAAAGGATTTTCAAAAGAATCAACAGAACATTAAAGGTATAGAGAATTCAGACACTAATTCAATCATACATAAGCTTCTGACCGCTTTGAAGATGTGAACTATCATGCTGAGAGTCCCACGTGTCAGGGCATTGCAGGAGCCTCAAGGAGCTGAAAGCAACCGTGGCTGACAGCCAGCAAGAAAGCTGGGACTTCAGTCCTACAACTTCAGGGAATGAATTCTGCCAACAATCATGTCAGTGTGAAAAAAGAATCCCAAACTGCAGAAAGGAACATGGCCCAATTAATGCCTTGATCCATCCTTGTGAGATCCTGAGTGGAGGACGCAGTTAAGAACTGCTCACAATGTCTGCGCGTCAGATCTGAGGAAATGCGGGACCTGACTCACAGAAATTGTGAGATCATAAATGGGTGTTGTTTAAAGCCACTACACTGGTAGTAATTTATTACACAGCAAAAAATGACTAATACGTGTGGCTGGTTTACTTCACCTCACTGTTAGTTTTCTTTTTATTTTATTTTATTATTATTATACTTTAAGTTTTAGGGTACATGTGCACAACGTGCAGGTTAGTTACATATGTCATATGTATACATGTGCCATGCTGGTGTGCTGCACCCATTAACTCGTCATTTAGCATTAGGTATATCTCCTAATGCTATCCCTCCCCTGTCTCCCCACCCCACAATAGTCCCCAGAGTGTGATGTTCCCCTTCCTGCGTCCATGTGATCTCATTGTTCAATTCCCACCTATGAGTGAGAACATGCGGTGTTTGGTTTTTTGTTCTTGCGATAGTTTACTGAGAATGATGATTTCCAATTTCATCCATGTCCCTACAAAGGACATGAACTCATCATTTTTTATGGCTGCATAGTATTCCATGGTGTATATGTGCCACATTTTCTTAATCCAGTCTATCATTGTTGGACATTTGGGTTGGTTCCAAGTCTTTGATATTGTGAATAGAAGACCATAATAGGAGGGCACTTTAAGAATTTCATGTGATTGACACTCTTGGCATGTAGCTAGCATGTAATAAAAGTACAGTAGAGGCAGTTAATCATAATGATAGCGCTGCTAATAGTACTATTAGTAGCAGCAGTATAAACTGCAGTAATTGTGACAGGCTGGAACTCCTAGATATGCTTGTAAACAAAATTAAAAATTGGGATGAAGAATTCTACAGGCTGGTATTTGACTAAATTAAATCAATGCTTGATTAAATCTATTGACATCTATACATATGTGTATATTGGCTTATTCCAAATAGACACATGACACACACACACACACACACACACACACCATAATGCTCCAGAAACAGCACAGTATACCTTTCTACAAATACACTATGCATATTCCTACCTTTGTATCTCTTTCTTATGTCCTGGTTTTTCCCCCTGAAATGTCATTCCCACAGCTCTACCTGTAAAATTTGTTGATTTTTCATTGCCTACCTAGGATTATGTGTGTTAACAATGTTCCAAGAGCTGTTGTTGTCATTTTGTAATATGAGATAGGAATCATGTGAGATAAATATTACTATTATTCCAATGTATCCCTTTTTAAAGGACAGGGAATGAAGGACTACAAAGACTGATTTGGCTGTGTTCGTGGTGTGGTGTCAGCATCTGAAATTAGTCACTCAAGCTCCTGGTTGTGCCTTCCACCACCACAATAAGCTTTGAGTCGATGGCCCCTCATAGATACTCCTCCATATCCAAAAAAGATTTTTTTTTCCTTTTCTTATCTCTTAATGATATTTTATTTGACTTAGTAGGGTTTAAGCTAAGACCAAGCTGAGCTATATTTGGCATATAGATACACTGAGTTTACAGAACTGCCTAACAATGTTCTGGTCAACAATGGACTGCATATACAATGGTAGTTTTATAACATTACAATACGGTATTTTTACTGTATTTTTTCTATGTTTAGATACACAAAAACTTGCCAATGTCTTATAATTTCCTGTAGTATTCAGTCCATTCACGTGCTGTACAGGTTTGCAGCCTCGGAGCAACAGGCTGTACCATGTAGCCTAGGTGTGTGCGAAGCTATACCATGCAGGTCTGTGTAAGTCCACTCCATGATGTTCACACAATGCCAAGATCACCTAACGGTGGACTACTCAGAATGCATCCCCCTCAAAAAGTGACCCAAGACTGAATTCACATCCACTAATGTGCATGTGGGGAAGGACAAGTTGGAGAAAAAGCTTGATGCGTGCCGTCATTTATACTTTCCCAGTTGAAGGAGAGAAGCCAATCAAAGGGAATTAACAGAGAGGCTGCAGGCCTTCTGGAAGGAATCTATCTTGAGGGAAGTATGCCTGGGGAATTGGATGATGCTGCATCCTCTTTCTGGGCATGGACCCACCCTGACCCAGCTACTCTAGTATTATATGCCCTAGGGAGAAAATCATGGCAAGAAATTAAGGTTGTTGCTGCAATCCCCAGGGCCCAAGCCATCTTGCTCTGAGCTGCTATAAGAGTTTTACACAGGCAAAGCCATTTGCTGATCAAATTTTATAAAAAACCATACTCATCTGAGATGCCCTGTGTTAGTGGTAGCCAAAACTCCTGGTGTTCTTGGGAGAGACAAGCCTGTTGTCTTGGTTCATTTTCTGTGGTTATAACAGTATAACTGAGACTGGGTAATTTATAAAGAAAATGTTTATGTAGCTCACAGTTCTTGAGGCTGGGAAGTCCAAGATTGGGCAGCCCTGTCTGGGCTGCATCATAACATGGTAGACAGCAACACGTGGTGAGAGCACATCTATGAGTGAGCAGGTGCAAAAGACAAAACACAAAGAGTGACCGAACTTTATAACAACCTGCTCTCATAGTAACTAATGCAGTCCCTCAAAAGTAAGAACCCACTCTTGTCAGATGGCATTAATCTATCCATGACCGTAAATACCTTATGACCCAAGCACCTCCTGAAGTTCCCACCACCTTTAAACCAACACACCTACATTGGTGACCAAGACTCAACAGGAGCTTCTGTGAGAAGAAACCATATTCAAACCATAGCACCTGTTGAACTTGAGAAATTCAGGCTTACATGTTATTGTGGTCTATTTTTAAAGCTGAGAGATCGGGACACCTTCTTTCATCTCTTTGGTATCTTCAGAATTTTGAAAAGTATTTCTAAGTTAATGTAACCTTCTTTTTCATACTAACCTGACACTGATGTGGCCAAAGAGACCTGGAGAACCTGAGATCTCTGCTGTGCACATCTCCCCAACACTATGCACCTTGGAGCTCCTCTCATCTCTGCACCCTCCATGGAGCCAACTCCAATGCTGAACACACAGCAGAGGCTTAATAAATGTGCTTTGACCAAAGATTTTGTTGTATCAACCCACAGTAACAAAATTGACAGAAGATGTAGCTGATGTGTTTAACTTCAGAAAACATATATGGGGAAATCTCATATAAAAGGACAATGTGGATTTACCTGGGAAATAGTTATTAACTAATATAAACTGCTGGCTACAGGAAATGACTGCTGTTAATGTAGGGCTATATATATATATTTACTTTTGTTATATATTTATACTTCTATTACTTTATTATTTTATTTCCTAAACATATATGTTTAGGAAACCATATGTATATACAAATGGAAAGAGTTGGAAGCAATGATCCCCCAGGGGAATCTATTGCATACAGGTAGGGAGAAGGCATCAATAAGTTAAATAATAATAATAATAATAGTAATAATAAAATTAGATCAAACTGGGCAGGTTAGAAAGAACTTAAGGAGAAAGAGTCAGTGCTTACCCTAAGAAAGAAAAGACTCATAAAAAAAGAGAGACTGAGAAAAGCAGAAAAATAAAAATCAGGGCTGTGCACTTTGAGACAGACAGGCAGACAAGACAGAGGCAGAGACAGATACAGAGAGAGAGACAGAGACACGCAGGCACCAGAAAGGAGAGAGTGCTCCCCTCCAAGGCTGCGCTGCACCCCTTCCTGGGTGCTGTGGATAGGGGCCCTAGGGCTCCTCCTTCCACAGTGGCACTGTAATGGGAAAGGCCCACAACAAGCATGAAACCAGTCCTCACGAGCAGAGCCATGTGGGTCAAATTACTGCAATTTGGGAGAAATTCTGCAAAGACGTTTGGGAGGGATTTGTGCAGGAGGAACACCAAGAATTTTGTTTGTTTGTTTGTTTGTTTGTTATTTGTTTGTAGATGGAGCCTCGCTCTGTTGCCAGGCTGGAGTGCAGTGCTGCAATCTTGGCTTACTGCAATCTCCACCTCCTGGGTTCAAGCGATTCTCCTGTCCCAGCCTCCCGAGTAGCTGGGACTACAGGCGCCTGCTACCACGCCCAGCTGTTTTTTGTATTTTTAGTAGAGACGGGGTTTCACCGTGTTGGCCAGGCTGGTCTCAATCTTTCGAAGTCGTGAACCGCCCGAAGACTCCATGAGTATAACAAGATTAACTTGAGCCTAAGAATTCCTAGGCATGGGCAGCTCGCTGCTTCAGCCACTGGCTCAGGCCAAATCAGTTCTTCAAAATCAGTCATGGCTGCATTCCCTTCCTTGGTATATGCTGCTACTTATGAGGAAATCCTAATCCTGAGCACAGAAGTTCATTCTCTTGCTGCGCTAATGATCCGGCCAGAAAGTGCTGACAGCCGGCTGGCTGCCTGGCTGGCTCTCCTGCAAACGCACAGTCTTCTTGTCATACAGCAGGAGGAGCACAGTGGATAACCAGTGTATATATCTACATTTAACTTTACGTAACTATCCTAGTATACGTATGGGACTGGCATATAGTCTTCCGCATATGTACATCTTTACGTAGTTGGTATGATTTCTCTGTAATAAAGTCCAAATTTTAGTGTGTGTGTTAATTCTCTTAACATCCACACTCTACTCATTGACTATTGCATTCATTTTTAGCTACGCAACACTTTGAAAATAAGGGTTTTTTTCCCCCACCTTAATGTAATAAACCAAACCACTGCAAATTTTATCTTGCTTTTCATTATCTGGAATAATTTAGCTACTTTTTTTTCCTCTCTCTACCCTTTATATCTATATCCATTAGAACACAGTTCCTGAAAATCACGGTTTTTGAAAACCCAAAACATATCCAATTATAGTTTAAATGTAAGAGACTCTCTCAATGATCAATAAATCTGACACCCACAAACACTTGTTTTACTTTAGAAATGGCGCAAATATGTGAGTCCCAAATTATGAAATTATGGTGTTGATTTTCACTTTGTGCTTGACCTCTACCTGAAAATACAAAGCTGAGGTCTAATTTGACATTAATTAATCTTACTCTCTTCCCCTCACTCTTAAACTTGAAAAACATAGCAGGGAAAAATGCACTAGCCTTCTACCATTCTTATCCCCTATGTGACATAAAAACAAAAGTGAAGTTAGCTACTTAGTCAAAGCTGGCAAATGCATTCTCACCATCCCTAGTGTCCATACAGAAAACTTGCATGCCTTCTGGACAGAAAACACTAAGGTTGTGTTCCTCTATTGAAATTTGGGGGAAGTCCAAAAAGATGGACAAAGGATGTTGTATTTTAAAAACCAGTAGTTCCATTAAAAAAAAAAAAAAAACAAAACTTAACTACTTAGTGACCTGAGTGACAACAGTGTGTTCTTGTGAGGGCTATTTTCTCATGTTTGGTGGTGAATGTGCAGACACAATGTTTATCATAGAGAGAATTCTCCAAATAGAAGGTGTAGAAACTTCACTACACTGAGCTCATTCAAGGACCTGGGCATAAAGCAAATTACAAGAGGGATTGAACCACATAATAAGAGAGAAGCCTTTAGTCTTTATTTCTACTGAAGCAGGTATGCTTTAGAGAGACATGTTTCAACTGAAATGTACAAACCACAAAATCATGAAATTCAAAATTCAAAAGAGAAATTCATCATAAGGGCTGTGGAACTGGCTTCTTAGAGTATATTTTGTGGAAAATAGAAATCTGGAGCACTACATTTGAGATGCAAAGCATAAGTGGGTCCCCGATGTTACAGTTGGTCAACCACACGTACAGACAGGGACTAGAGACTCTTCTCTCCATCTTCAAAAATGACAAATATTGGTAATGAGAGTCCCAGAACTAATCCTTTCCTGTATAAATGTGAATGCTCATTTAAAATTTGAAAAATAAAGTTATGATTCATTAAAATGAAAAACAAGAAATTTAGGGAAAAAAGTTCTTAGTCCATTGATCGCTCATCTCACTTTGCTGAAAGATCGTTAAATGGTTTGAAATTAATGTCTGATAAATATGTGAGCTAATTGAAGTTATAAATATCTTCAAACAGCTATTCAAAGCTTATTAAAAATCGTCACTTTAATGAGGCGAAAACATGAAAACTGGCTCTACCTAATGCCTAGCAGAGTCCAATATTGCACTTTACATATCGGTTTACAAACATTATTTCCAGGTGTCTTTAAATAGAGCTCCAATCTTGCACTGTTCTGATTTTTCAAAATCCTTCCAGATATTTGGACTCAAGTACCATCACTAAGAATAGATCCCACGGTAACATCAGCCTAGCCACAAGCTTCCACATGCACCACCAGTAGCTGCTGCTTTGCGGTGTTGTATGCTGGATCTTTTGTACATCTCTAAATGGTGGAAGGTACCACAGCCCAATCTATGGGACCACTTCTGTTTTCTATCCAAACTCGCTGCTCAAGTGATCTTCTCAGTCCTATGGCTTACGTATCTACCCTTTGCTTTTTGCTAAATTTATGTTTCCAGCTTTGAGCTGCAGATTTGTACAGCAAATCGTCTCTCTGATTCATCTGCCTTGCCATCTCTAAATTACTATGTCCAAATTAGAATCCCTGATTGTTCCTCAACAAAACCTGCTTCTGCCTAGTCTCCCCCATCCCAACAAAAACACCCCCAGTCACCCAGGTGTTCAAGTAACTATGATTCATCCTTAATTTCTCTATTTCCATCATATTCAGCCTCTAATCCATCAACAGATACTGTAGGTTTTATCTTCAAGATCACTCCAGAATGAGACCACCTCTCACCACCTTCAGAATGACACAAGCGTCACCCACGCAAGCACCTGCTCTTACCTGGAATCCATTACCTGCATCCATTTCAGCCTGCCTGAGCCATTTCTCCAACAGAGGCTGGGCTTTTCTTTTAGAAACATGAATTAGAGCCCATTATTTCTTTGCTCAGCACCTGCTGATGGCTACCTATGCACATTCTTTACACACATCTGCCCCTGCCCCTCTCCCAGATCACCAGTTCATTCCCAGATCCAGCCACTCTACATCTACATATACCAAACTCAATATCTGCCCTCAGCCTTGGCACTTGCCATTCCCTCTTCCTTTCCACTGTTCCTCTCAACATTGCACAGCTAGTTCCCTCAATCTATCCAGCACTCGACTTAGAGAAGCCTTTCAGAAATAGTCTGTTTTTGTACAAACGACCAATACCTGTATCCTTTCGATCTGTTTGACATTTCTGTATGGACTCATAACTAGCTCAAATTATATAACAATTTAATTTAATTACTTGCTTACTGGTCATCTTTCCCACTATAAGGTCAGCTCCATGAGGCTAGGAATCCTGCCTGTTGTTTTCACCATTACATCTGAGTACTTAGAACCACTCCGCCACAGAGCCTGCACTCCGTAAACATTCCTTTATTGAAGGAAACATAATTGAATGTGCATCCCTTTTCACAGCCTGGGTACCAGACAATTCTTATATTCTATTATTGTAAAGGTAAACTGAAGTGCAAATAAACATAACTTTGAATAGCAAGGTTGTAGGTTGAAATCAAGTAGTCATTACATATGTATATATGCATGAGCATATCTTACTGAAGCAATTTTTATATTATTGGCCTATATGGAGCCAGTGAATACTCAAATTAACTGTAAGTGTGTCTATCTGTTGGCATGAGCCAAGAAGTTTGACAACAGTGATGGTTCACAGAGCAGGATGTAGCTGGCTGCATTTGCTGTATACCAAGCCAGCTCCTTGGCTAGAAGCAAGTGGGAAGAAGCACACCCTCTTTGAAATAATCCTGCAAGAGGCAAGCTGGGCTTGAAGTCTGGGAGGATCCAGGGGAAGAGTGAAGAGGAAGGCACTCAGCTGATAACCAACTTCCTCACTTGCTCCACTTATATTTAGTGATTGCTCTGATCACAATTTGAATAATGCTCACCAGAGACTGTTAGTCCAAACAATGTGTCCCCTAGGACTGATCTACTGACTTCAATTTCATGTTCTAATACAGAACAGCATACATAACTTGAAGATAGGAATCTACACAACTGTGAACAATAGAGGAGGGTCACAGAAATCTAATAACAGCCTGGAGAGAATCCCATTCTTGCTTTGCTGTCATGCCAATGAATTGCATTCTACAAGAAACTCTGTTAATTCACTGCTCCTATCTTGCACCAGGCAAACCAAGTCACAGTGAAGAGAAGGTATCCATGGCTCTTTAAAGCAGTACTTTATAAAAATTCTATGCATGCCCACCTGAAAATAACTTAAAATCTCTGTTGTAGCTTTCTGATCTTCTTTCTATCTCATAAAAAATATTTCAAAGTAACATCGTGGGTTCAGACACCTGTCTCCCCAATGTGATGTAAATTCATTGGACTGATGGTGCCTGTACGACAAATGCTGGAGGTGGTGAAGGCATTCCATAGATAGCTTATCAGCTTTCTCAGAAATTAAGAGGAAATTCGCTCCTCACTGGAAACCTCAGATAAATATGCCTCCCTCTCCCTCCCTCCTTTTCCTTTCTCCCTCTCCTTCTCTCTCTCCTCTAAACCCAGTTAGTTTCCAAAGAAAATATTTCAGAGAGCTGAGAGATCCTCCCTAATACAGAAGCCAACCCTCCTGATCACCCTCCATGTAAACTGAAATACTAACATTTCTCAATGTTTATAAAGAAAATTTACTTTCTGAAAGGGAAAACCAAATTTATTGTCCCAGTGTTATAAACAGTGTTTGTAATTACAAATTGATTTCAGAGAATGTGAAGTTCAGTTATGCCTAAATAGATAAGCATACTTTTTAAATGGGTAAGAAGTCATTGGGAAAAAATGTAGCAGTGGTGTTCCCTAACTCCCCAAAATCTTTTCAGATGAGGAACTGCATTTTACTTATACTCAGAACTGCAACAAAGTGATAAGGTGTGAGAGGGAATCCTGGAAAGACAGAGCAGACAGTATCCGCTGCCTGCTGGATCTGTATCTAGGACAGTGAAATATCACAATTTGATCATTTGGGAAAATAACAGCCATACACATAGCATGGTCCTAGGAAAATTATACTTGTGTGGTAATCCCATTCAATAGGTTAATACCGAATATGCTGAGGTTTTGGTATTGTGAAATTAGAGAGTTACCTATTCATTCACAAATCAGGAAGCCTAATTTAACCACCTGATCCACTGTCCCAAATGATTAACTACATCCCAGAGAGAGAAAAATATATATGAATTAAACAAGGCAATCTCTCCCAGAGAAGACAGAAGGAAAACTAAGGAAATGCAGTGCTCTGTAATTTCTCTGGCCCCACCTCACTAATAAGGGCCTGGCTGGGTTAAGGCTGCTGTGTCCACAGTATCATAGTGTCATCACCTGTCACCTAGAGATGGGGGTCTGTCACCGTGACCACTTCCATACCCCTTAACCTCTCAGGGAGGTTAATTTCATGGCCCTTGGAAAGCCAATTTCTAACATAGTGTCAGAATAAGGTATCACTTTCCCAGAACAGGGAGAGAGGCTTTATCTCAGGATTATGCAAAACGAGGGGTATGTAGGGTATGAGCAGCCATATAGGGATTTGGCTAGCCTGACAATTTCTGCATCGCCTGACTCCTATTTTCTGAGCCTAGCTCACGGCACTGTTGCTGACCTGCAGTGCCTGTTGAAGGCTGTGTGCTCAGGGCCTTTGCAGCTCCCCTCCCATGCCTGGCTACTGTCCCCTTCTTCTGCGGGGGCTGCCTTCCTTTCCTTTGCAGGGGTAAAAGGATGATGACCAGGAGAAAGGCGATCTTTCCTCCTCACTCCCCAACTCCTGGGGGTTCATCCCCATCTTCTTCACTAAATATAGCTCAGTTTATCAAATGGCCAGTTGAATGTCAGGGAAAATGGACCCTTTTCCTCAGAAGTGGTGGATTAATTGCTTTTCCTTTCACTTTTCTGAGGATAGGCATATAATGGAGCAGCCGCTTGGTATGAAATCATTGATTTGCCTCAAGGTTGAGATTAAGCCAGTCACTTCAAACATTTTAATATTAGCAAAAGGCTTTGTGTGATTTTTTTCTTCTCTCTGCTGTGACTTTATTCAAGGTCTTTAGATCACAGGGGCTTTGACAAGTTTGTCAGTGATCAGGGGCTGCCTTAATCAAGTAAGAAAAAATATCCCGCCAAGACCTCCTATGCATTTATATGTTACAGGACTGTTTAATGCCAGTATCTGCACAAAGCGTGGTGTGTAAACTACAGGCTTTAGAGGATATTAATTAATACAGATTGGAGAATTTCTGATGCAGCTCATTAACAGAGATCAATATTTAAAACTCATGTTTGGGTAAAAAAAAAAAGTCATGGTAAATAATTGAGTAAAAGAGGAAATACACACCAGCATAAAAGTGTGTTTATTTATTTTACATAAATATCACCATAAGCACTACTGAACAACTATATTTCCTTACAGTAAAATAATACCACATGGAGACTTCCAAAAGAAAACCATTGATAGAGTCCTATAGTCACCCTTATGTACAAAAAGTCACGTGAATACTGCAAAAAGAGGTACATCTTGTTATTTCAATATTAACTCTCCAAGAGGTTTTTAAAACATCTCCAATATCTGTATGGAAAGGTTATTCATTAATATTGGCTATTATTTGGATGTGAATCCTAGAAAAAATATAGACATTTTTAAAGCAAAGCATATGCAAGTATTTCTATATAATTCATTAAGGAATGTATTGACTGAAAATACACCAAGATAATGCATATCTCGTAATTCAAATTGAAGGAACTTATTCTAAGGAAATGCTATACAAATATGCATGTACAAGATGTTCACTGATGCAGTGTTACAAATGCAAAAACCTGGATAAAAACTAATAGCCTCAATTATGTTAATGGAAAGTGAAATACTGTGAAGCCATTAAAATGACTCTAATATCTGAGGAGAAAAAACCTCCTCCTCATTTTATAGACAAAGATGGTCAATTAAAAAATAATTAACGAAAAAATTTTCCACTTTTGGGGAAGCCATTTTATTGAATACACTCATTTATTTAAACATTCAAGAAATATTGGATGTGTCTGCCAGATTTCATGTGGTTAGAAACTTCATCCCCAAGCTCATATATTAATTTTAAGTGGGGCATTTGGGAGGTAACTAGGATTAGATGAGGTCATCGCAGACGGGTCACCCTGATAGGACTGGTGGTTTCATAGGAAGAGAAGGAGATACGAATGGACATGCATGCTCTTGTCCTCTCACCATGTGAGGCAGCAAGAAGGCCCTCACCAGATGCCGGTGGCATGCTCTTGGACTTTCCAGCATCTAGAAGCATGAGCCCAATAAACTTATTTTATTAACAGATTATCCAGACTGTGGTATTCTATTATAGCAACAGAAAATGGACTAAGACATATACTAAAGAGTTGATGAGAAAAATAAATATGTGATTTTGACACGTTCTATGAGGAAAAGAAAAAGATGCAGCTCAGAATCATAGTATTGAACCTAACATAGGATGGGGGAAAAAAGCAGAGAATGTGTTGTTAGGATACTATGGGAAAGTGAGAACAGGTACACGACAATTTGCAACTAAGAATGTTTTGGACTCAGAGGGAGAATGCCCCTGGCATCATGTCAAGGCCGGGCCACACTGGGTTGGGGCAGGGGTGGGGAGACAGAACTGAGGAAAAGTGGAGCCAGGTCCCAGTGAGCTGGCTTTAGGATTTTGAATTTTGATTTATTTCAGTTCAGTTTATATACTAAAAGGTTTGATTCAGTTGGTTCATTGAAAAGATTTACCAGGGAAGAAATGACACAAGTCATATGCTTTAATTTAGTTATATAACATAATATAGAGTTGTCCCTGAGGATCTGAGGAGGGTTGGTTCCAGGATGCCCATGGATACAACGGTCTGCAGACACTCAAGTCCTTGATATAAAATGACAGAGTATTTGCATATAACCTACACATATCCTACTGTATACTTTAAATCATTTCTAGATGACTTGTAATACCTATGACAAGGTAAGAGCTGTGTTAATACTTTTCATATTTATTTTAAAATTTGCATTATGTTTTATATTTATTGTTATTTTTTACTGCTTTTCCACCAAGTATTTTTTATGGATTGGTTGAATCTGCAGATGCAGAACCAAGAATAGAGGGCAGACTGTGGTGACAGACACCGTCTGTGTTATCATTTGAAGAGCGGTCCTGTGGGAGAAATGACAGCATGACAAACAGGCTATGTGGACTTCAGCACATCAGCACAATGTGCCTCCAGTTTTTTCATCTGGAAAAACAACTGGCGGTGGGTGGTAAGTGATATTAATGTTCCTTCCAGTTCCAAGTGCAGTTTAGTGCTTTGGGAATAGTATTCAGAGATTCTCTTATGGTAGTGACATTTTTACCAGTGTTAGGTGAATAAAATATAACTTTATGAAAAAAATGGTATAAAAGGATTAGTATGCTATTTTTCTTATACACAGGAAACTAGCTGAATGAGATGCTTAAGGGATATTTGCCTTTTATTATGTGAGGTTTTTTTGAAATTTAAAATATGAAGAACCAAAACTTACCACTAAATCCTACCATCCAGATTGCTTTTAAAAGTTCTACTGTGAGAGGTAAACTGGGAATCTGAGTGTGTTTCCAGTTGTGTAATAATTACATTGCCTTATTGTTTTTTAGCCAAGTAATATTCTTATCTGGAGGTGATGTTTAATATTGTTTGAATATCTATGTGACTTGCAGCACTATTGAAAATGAGTCTTACGACATGCCTCCATCGTTCTGATATTGTGGACAAATAATATTATAGCTATCTACGAACATTACATATAAAGAATGCATATTGTCAAGATTGAATTTTACCTGAGGTCTGAGCCCCTGGAAAACAATGAAAATTAAAGAAATACTCCTCATGGCCGGGCGCAGTGGCTGAAGCCTCTAATCCCAGCACTTTGGGAGGCCAAGGCAGGTGGATCATGAGGTCAGGAGTTCGAGACTAGCCTGGCCAACATGGCGAAACCCTGTCTCTACTAAAAAAATACAAAAACTAGCGTGGTGGCTGGTGCCTGTAATCCCAGCTACTCGGAAGGCTGAGGCAGGAGAACTGCTTGAAGCCGGGAGGTGGAGGTTGCGGGGAGCCGAGATTGCACCATTGCACTCTAGCCTGGGTGACAGAGCGAGACTCTGTCTCAAAGAAAGAAAGAAAGAGAGAGAGAGAGGGAGGGAGGAAAGGAGGGAGGAAAGAAAGAAAAAGAAAGAAGGAAAGAAAGAGAAAGAAAGAAAGAAACTCCTCACCCTTCAGTGTGATCAAAAACAGCTTAGTGCCAGGTCCCCCCTTCTCCATATGAATTAGATGTGTCACCTAACACTGGTAAAAATGTAACTGCTATAAGAGAATCTCTGAATAATATTCTCAAAGCACTAAACTGCACTTGGAACTGGAAGGGACATTAATATCACTTGTACCCGTTGACTACATAGGACAAGGCCAGACTTCCAATTCCTATCTTTTGCCTCAACAATGATTAGCTGGATTGCTTGTCCCTACTGATGAATCAGAAATGCTTGTTGGTTAAATTTGGTGAAGGTTCTCTCTATCCTCAGAACCCTGACCTCAACCCCAGCCAGCAGAGAGCCTCTCCTGAGAAGAAGCTGGCCCTAGGGTAAAACCCTCTCTCATTTACTATCCCCTATGTCTCTCTTCCACCCCACTCCTCCACACCAGTTCTTACTAGCTTGTTTATTCCCCTGTATAAAAGAAAGCCCAAGCTTGGTGTGGTGGCTCACGCCTGTATCCTAGCACTTTGGGAAGCCGAGATGGGCCGATCACTGGAGGTCAGGAGTTTGAAATCAGCCTGGCCAACATGGTGAAACTCCATCTCTACTAAAAATACAAAAAAAAAAAAAAATTAGCTGGGCATGATGGCACATGACTGTAATCCCAGCTACTCAGGAGGCTAAGGCAGGAGCATCGCTTGAACCTGGGACGCAGAGGTTGCAGTGAGCCGAGATTGCGCCATTGCACTCCGCCTGGGTGACAAGAGAGAAACTCCATTTCGAAAAAAGAAAGAAAGAGAGAGAGAGGGACAGAGAGAGAGAGAAAGAAAGGAGAGGAAGGAAGGAAAGAGAGAGAAAGAATGGGAGAGAGAGAGAGAGAAAGAGAGAGAGAGAAGGAGGGAAGGAAGGAAGGCAGGAGACAGAAAGAAAGAAGAAAGAAAAAAGAAAAGAAAAGAAAAGAAAAGCCCCTTTTGCCTAACCCTTGAGATGCCTGCAGATCTTATGGTCAGAGCATTCTTCTATTGCACCCATCCTCCTCCCACTATTCGAATAGCCCATCCCTAAGCCCCTGCAATAATCCTTTCTAATAACGTCTACTCTTACTAAATTGAGATTTATTTTTTATTTGACAGGTTTTTTAATGAGAAATGCTTTTTAAGAAGTTAGAATAGTTCTGGTGGTTGTTCCTTAGTCTCTCATCACATCTCCTTTATGACTTGGAAAGATAAATTTAGCATGGAAAAAAATGTGATTATTAGAAAACAAAAAGAATTTTAAATCATGAAAGAAATTTATGCAAACAATAGGGCAAGACCTAGTACATAAAAAGAGTCAGTGAAGCGAATAAAAACAACAACAAAACAGCACCACCACCACCACTTCACCACAAAGTGAAACAATTTACATAATGATTTCTTGCTTTTCTTCTTCATATTATTGAAAGTTTCTTTGTTCACATTATCTCCAGTGGTCTGTTAAATGTTTGCAATGCATCAGTGCTCCTCTGAACAACTTTGTTAGGAATGAGAAGTGCTCTACGTATCAACAACAAAGGCAGCCGAATGACTAGAAATAAGTTTGTTGAAAATACTTCTTGGGTTCTGCCTTACCTGTCAATCACAAAAAGAAGGTGGAGAAAGGAGACATGCTTATGGCATCCCAGTTTTAAGGAAGAACATTTTAGCAATAAGCAAGCAGTCACCAAAAGGATTTAAAAAGGCAGTGGGTTTAGGGTGCTTTGTTTCACTGTGAACATGAACTGTCATAAATGCATATCTGATATTTTAATATCAGATATTTGGTTAAAAAAAAAGTGAGGGAGAAGGGTGCATTTCATTATCTCTCCCAGATACGTACTGGCCATCTGGTGGGAAAGAAAATGGGCAGTCCCAGTCCAGGGCCCAGAGGATCTCCTTTGTCCCTGTACATACACGCAAGAACGCACATATTACATTATCCAGGTAGAGAGCACGTGGTAGGTTACAAAGAAGCCATGAAGAAGAAATAGGAAACCTGAATTGTAGTTGCACTCCTCTCCATATCCTCATCAGCAAAATGAATGAGTTGTTAATAATTACAAATGTACCAACTGTCATACGTTGCCATATGGCTTGTATATGTGTTTGGTATTTTAAATCTATAACATACAGTCATGTGCCCCAACTGCATCAATCATGGCATGTGTATATGGTAGTATTTTGTATTTTTACCCTATTTTTAAACGTTTAGATACAAAAATACTCTCCATTGTGTTACAGTTGCCTGCAGTATTCAGTACAGAAACATGCTGCATGGGTTTGTTGTCTAGGAGCAATAGGCTACACCGTACAGCCCAGGTGTGCAGTAGGCTATACCATCTAGGTTTGTGTAAGTACACTCTATGTTGTTTGCACAACAAGAAGATTGTCTAACCATGTGTTTTTCAGAAGTATGTTGTCATTAAGTGACACGTGACTATACATAAATATGTTAATAGCTTGTAATGAAGACATACGCTCTAATTCTGATCAAGCCTAGACAAAGCAACTTATACACATAATTCTTAAAATAAAAACCTAAGAAAGATGTTAGTATTCCTTGTTTCTGGAAAAGGAGCCAAGACCCTGGGAGTTAAGTGGCCTTCTATGAGGCCAGATGACTGGGCCAGGACCCACTACCTGGCTGACCCCAAAGCCCACCCTTTTATTCATTCTGCTGCATTGGTTGTGACCTAGAATATTCTGTTGTTTTTCTGGTTGTTTAGAGAAACAGAAAGAAGACTCAGAGTAGCCTCTGAAATGTCCACTCCCCAAACATTGCCCAGAGCCACTGGAGGTACAATGTGCCAGGCACAGCTGTGTGGGCAGCAAGGCACGTGGAGCAGGAAGCAAAGGATGATGCCGAGGCACTGGCCACGTGTGCAGTGCCTGAAGGGGGTCTCCTCTGGTCGTGGCTGTGCACCAGTGACAGAAGGGGTTACTCATTATGATACTGGAGACCACCATGATCACTGACATTTCCTTAATGATGCACAAAATGAAGCGCACAAGTATCCAACAAGTGACTGGAGAAAACTCTAGCATACTTCTCTGAATGTACACTTCAGAGAAGGAGGGAAATGCTTAAATGTAACATTTTAGATAAATCACTGAATACAGTTAGTATAGTAAGTACACTATGGATTTGATGGTATGTAGTAATACGTCTCTATGGCAAGCTCATCTCCTGGAAAACTGGAACTACATTTGTCCACAAGCCTTTCTCACTGAGCAGGAACACAGCTTGCAGGTCGGCCGACTCATCTCCCCAGATTTTATTTTCTATTTTATCTATATTTTTCCTGGCTCTAATTTGTTTCTGTTTTGTTACATTTTATAGATTCCTACAAACCTCTTTAACTATTTTGTAATGCAAGATATTTGAGCATAAATCCCTAAAAGACATATTATTTTATGATGTAAAGGTTTCATTTTTGCCATTTTATAGATGATTAAATAGAGGCCCGGCATGGTTAAGCGGCAAGCCCAGAGTCAGCCATCCAACGCAGCGCAGAGCTGTGATCCAACCCACTTCCACTCCCACGGCATCTCGGCTTCGTGGGAGTTGAGGAGCGTCTCAACTGCATGTCAGGAGAACCCATGAAAAGGAAAGAACCCAGAACAAATGGGTGAGAAAGTTCAAGACTATGTTCAGCGTAAGAGCAAAAGCCTCCTGAGAATTCTGCTTGCAGCCCATTCCCAGGCATTACAGTGCAAAGCTAATTAGGGAGAATGGCATGAGTAGAAGACCACCAAGACCACCAGCTGAAACGGGTGTTCTCATGGCCTCCAGTGGGCTCGACTATTTTTATATTTTTAATACTTTGGTCCAATCACTACTCTATACAACTTAGCTGTCTTAAAACAATAAAGCCAAAACAAAAATAAAACAATAACCCAGGCCTCCCAGATGTTGGCTTCAGTCTGTGTTCACAAGTTATCTTCCTAATATCACAGCATGAGCACTACTTCCCCATACTATTCTCATGAGATCTATGGCCAGGTCCAAGGTCACATCATAGTAAATCTTTATGAAGGTTAAGAAATTTATAACATTTGCATTTGTTCACGAGTGTCAAGAATCCCAACCGGCAGGTTTTACGCTCAGGTTTGAATGACACTTTGCTAACCAAGCCATTAACGTTTGTTTCAAGGAGTCGGGGGAAGCTCCCCAGCAGCTCTGAGCAAATGAGGAGCCAGAGAAAAACAATTAAATTTTTTTTTAAATAAGATCTTTGAAAGTATATTATTAATTCTATCATCCAATAAGTGTTTTCGAAGACTATGCAAATGACATCTTGCGGTATAAAAGCTGTTACAGAACAGACCTTCCAAAATTTCTCAGTCTCCTTCTTTCCTTCCCACGCATGCCCTATGTGTGGACTGGCAGCAATGTTTTTACTTTTAAGAGGAATTTCATCATTTGGGAAAAATTTAGAGATATTAATGAAAAATTGCTATGTGTCTCATGGCTACCTACTGATTAGAAGCAATTAACTTATTTCTATTTTTAAAAATTAGGCTAGCAAATGAAGCCTGTGGGAGAAGCGTATTTAATAAATATAGAAATATTAATTGTAGGAAGTAACAATAACACTACGCAAAGTTGTCCTGTACATTGAAAAATCATACTGATTGTTTACCTCCTTATTCACAGCAAGGGAATCAAGACCATAGAAGTCAACCTGTAGCTGTATAATTGCGTCCAAATCCCAGTGAAGAGTAAATGCTAAAGCATTAGGGTGAACCCATTAAAACTGAGAAAAGAGAGGGAAATAAATCAATACTCAAGAGTAGAGTTACCTACCGAAGTACCATTCAGTTCAACATATTTGGAGGCCTCTTTTTCATATATGATGAGTTTTGACTCATATACACTGATAAAAAGGTGAAGCATAAAACATCTAGAATGATGTTTTGAAGAAGGTGAAAGAATCACTGTGGTGAAGACTACAGAACTGCCCCGCCTCCATCTCTCCTAGGCACTTTAGCCATCTTACTCTAAAGCAGATTTGGAGTTGACTTTTTAAATTTCCTTTCAATGTTAGAAATTTAAATTAGAAAATGTATGTTAAAGTTGATTAAAACTTAAGTTATTCTGACCCGTTTTCCTCTTCTACTGCAATTCTGTCAAATGTCTTTTATGATGCCTTTACAATTACTGTTATCATCATCATTATTATTTTAGTCTATCATGTAGGAAAATATAACTGGATTTTGATTTCCTTAAGAGGTTTTCTACATTATTTAGATTTGTGTAAGAATGTTATTGTAAGTAAATAGCACCAAATCTTAAGGATACAATATATAACTGCTAACGCAAACAGTATTCGAGAAATGCATCTAGATATTCATTACTTTATTAAAAAAGACATAGAATTGGCATAATAAATTGCTAGATAAAGCAATTGAGTAAGAAGTATAATGAGTTCAAGTAGAGATAAGATCATTTTATGGAGATAAATGAATTTGAGAGGTTGTGATTGAGCAGTGAGAAGTGGTTAAAGTGTTTTAAGACAAATTATAATATCTAGGTCTTATCCCTACTTATATTGATAGGCATGATTTGGTGGGAAAAAAAGAAACATTGTCACTTTAAGTATTTCCCTATCCTAAATGAAAGCTACCTTATTCAAGAGTATAAGCTACCCTAAGTTTCTTTATTTTAAACTTTGAATGCTTCATCACACAAATGTTTATATTTTAATAGAAATGTATTGTGTCTGATGATATCCAACATATATATACAGGCTATTGAATTCTATATGTAGTAATAATCATGAAACTCAGTGTTTTCTCAATTATATCAGCAAATTCTCTAACACAGATATGCCAGGTTTTCTTCAACTTTGATGAAGTCACTTTAGTTCTAGTAAAGTAGAATTCCTTCTAGAAGGAATTTAAAAGAAGCTGAATTTCCTGGCTTCCCCCCACCCCCAACAAGCACCTATATAATTTATCAGTCCATATTTCAAACTACTTTATTTATTCAATTACAACACATTCCATGGATAATTCTAAAATAAACTCCTACATTTAAAATTAAGGAGCCACAAAAGACACTTTTAAAATAAGATAAGAAATTGCATAAAGAGAGAAGAAAAAATAAAATTTTTCACAACCTACAAATTACCACCAAGTTTTACAATGAGTTTGACATTCCTGGTATTCAGAGCAAAATATGGACACAAAGACTCATGCACACACTGGGTGACCTCATTTCACTGTTGTATGTGTGATTCCTCATTCTAAGTATAGAATCCAGGAGGTGCGGGTCCCTTTGTCCCCACCAGGAAAATGCAGTTTTCCACAGTGTTAAGGTTGGTTACCTTTTTCCAATGGGAGAAAACGCAGGCCAGAAACTGAGAAAGTTGCTCAGTTCATACAGAAAGCAGACTGCCTAACGTGAACCTCGTCAGAGCGACATATGCTATTGAAGTAATGTGTTCCTTTATTTTCTAAATGGATCCTTCCCAAGTAAAATGTACCTAAGTACATAAACCATTTAGTGGGAATACATACACAAAGAGTTGCCTCCTAGATGTAAACGCCTCTTGAACAACAATCAACTATTAACTCATGCAAAAATATTTTGATAACATTTTCACAATTATCTGCTAAATTAAAGGAAACTACTCACAGCAACAAATGCCATCAACATCTGGCAGTGAAACAACTTTGAGTTACATCTGGACAAAAATGACTCATGTCTACCCTCACCTGTTGCAGGCTTTACCCCTACAGAGAGGCAGCTCCTCTTTGCCCCAACATATTTAGTTTCTGGACTGCATTTTCGCCTTCTGTTGCAAAATGGCAATCAACCTTATTACCGTAGAAAACTGCATCTTCATGGTAAGGACAAAGGGGTCTGTAAATTCTGGAATTATATTCAACACTTACATTTACATGAAAGAGCCTTGAAAACAATAGAATAATTAGACATGTTTGTGAGATAATTATGTCATGTAATGATGCCTATTCCCCAAAGAGCTGTTGGTTCCTTTAGAAAAAAAAAAAAAAAACATTTATCAGCCAATCTTGCAGACTTGTAGGATCTGAAGAACAGCACTGTTCTCATCAGAGCTAAAAGCATATGCTATGAATGGGGTCCTCCACATGGCAATGACCGCAATAAATTACCAGTGTGTGTTCTGTTTTCTTGAGATGGGCTCAATTTATCATTTTATTGAAAAGGTTCCATTATGCTAATGTCTTACAAAATCACATTCTGCTGTTGCTGGAAGGTCATGAGGGGATATAAATTTTTGCATTTAGAACTAAGAAGTTGTATAGCAGTCACAGACTCCAAGGGTTAATAATAAGCCATCAAAGTACATTCAAGGACTTATCAATGACAGCTCTTCAGCATGCTCTCCTAGTTAACAAAAGAGAAAAAGGGGAATATTGTTCCAAGCTTAACATCACACACACAAAAATGCTTCAAGTATAAACGTATTAAAACTTGGTTTTAGCACAGGTTGATCATTTGAAAAAAAAGTCATTGAAATTTTATGTGTCAGTGTGAAGTATCAGTATAACAGGTACATTTAATATGAGTTTAATAGAGGTTTCTAGTACATAGTACTCAGTTTGTTTAAATTAGCTACCATCTTCAAAGACTTTCAAAGATAAGTTTGCTGAAGATCTACAAAGAATGCAAAAATTAATATGCATATTTTAGTGTAACCTCATTGTGTCTATAAGGAGGATAATGGAGATTTTTGACTAGCCTCAAATCCCACATCTCAGTGAGTTCTTAGGGAAAAGAAAGATGATGAGCTAATTATTCAATGCAAATTAGATATTATTCCTTAGAGAAATGTTTTGTTTCCATCTTTTCAAGAATTACTGATTCCTTCCAATCATGAAGGACTGTGGATGTAATTCACGAATATATGGTGCCATCAATCTATCAATAATTTGCAGTTATGGGCAACAACTGTCAAACAGCTGAGTAAAAACACATAAAACCAGATAGCTCCCTTTGGACCAATTATTGTAAACCATAGAAACACTGAGGAAAAACAGTTGCTCTTTAGAAACACTTGGTATATACTTGGCATCCAATTTTTTAATGCAACCTAACAAGCAGAATGTAAACAATAGTAACTGCATTGCTAGATTTGTCATTCTGTTTTGTCTGGTTCAGCAGCTAAGTGGTTACGAATATTAATATTCTACAACATCAGTGTACCTTAAATTCAAGAGGCCATTTTGAATGGATCACTGATTGCATTTTGACGGAATTCCCAGGGAGGTGATGAGTAAGAAGCCAGGTTGTGGTCTAGGGCTGGGCACATTCAATCTTATTCTGTATTAAAGTACAGAGATGGAGATACACAATATGCTCTTTCCTCACCTGGAACTAATTTGACAGGGAAAAAAAAGCTTTAGAAATGGGTCTAAGATAGTTTGGAAACCCAAGTTCACAAAATTGTGTTTAAAAATATATAAAAGGATTATAGAACTTCTTGACAAATTCAAATTGTTATATAAAGTTTCTCATTGAGTAGCTCCAAACACTGTCAAAATTATTTTTTCTGTCAGTTATGTATGTCCTGTCAACAGGTATATGCATTCACGCCAAATGAACAGGCCATGGAAAGTAGACATCTCTTTATTTGGGAAACCATTACTCAAAGATTTTACCAAAAAAATAAAAAAAGATTTTTGGAAGAGCTTGGGGTGAAGTGGTTGTTTTTGCATCAGGGTATATGGAATTAATGTTGATTCTTCCAAATCATGATGACTCTAATGAATCTAATCAAGTACACATAAACACTTTGATCTAATTCAAAGAATATGGAATTTTGAATCAAAAGACAGTGGTTCCAATCTTAGCCTCAATATCTTTTAGCTATGACAGTCTGGCCAACAATTTCATCTTTACTCTCAGTTCTCCATAAAAGAAGGAATGATAATTATGGCCCTAAGAGATAATGTAAGTGTAAATGTTTCACAAACTGTTAGAAGAAAGGGAAATACTTATTATTCTCTTGAGAGTAAAATATTGTATCTCTCTGGTGATGTAACGGTTGCAGGGAGCAAAGTATATTTACCAAAACGGTTTACATATTAAATAGGACTATTTTAGGTTCATTCTCTTAATAATCAAAAAAATTTGAAACTTAGAATTAAACCAAAGAGATTACTGGTACTCTTTCAATGCGATGTAGATTTATTATATGGGCTATTTTACAACTCTGTAGGAGCAGTGGTTCACTTTTCTCCAGTGGAAATACAAAGAATTTCTGTCCAGTGGAGCAGACAACCTCAAATATTATGGTTTATTGCCCTGTAAACACTTGACAAGATTTGTATCTAGTCTAGCAATCTTATGCTAACATCTCTTTATTAAATTGCATATTTACCTATCTATAATCAAGACACTAATTTTTCCAAAGCCTTTTGAACCAATTTATACAGCTTGCTGCTTCTCACATTAAGTAATAGGTTGAAGAAAATTTTTGACACTTGTACATTTCATATCTAATATAATATCTAATATAATATAAAATAGCAAAACAGCTATTTTACCTTACTGGAAATTATAATTTAATGGTTTTAGAGGTCACGCTCAAATGGACCAAATAACCTTCATTTCCAGGAAGTTTGCCTCATGGACTAATATACTAAGGAATAGTTCCTGAAGTCAGACAGATCTTGAAATCTGCAACCGGGGTTCTCCACTTTTTCCCCTTTCTCTTTTCTGAATTTGTGTGTTTGGTTTTGCTTGGAGCACAGACTCACAATAATCTATTTCCCTTTGGTGGTCACAGTGATTGGGAATTGCCTTGATAGTCTGACTGGCAATCTCTGGACCTGGATGACACAGCTTTATTCTTTGTTGAATAAGAGACAACAGAGAATATGTGTAAGTCACTTGTGTTTACTTGTCTCTTGGTGACCTCGGATCAATTAAAAATTTTATGCCCACTGGGGAGGAAAACAGCTCTTTGAGGTCTGGACTAGTACATTTTTGTGATTCTCTATCTTCTTTTGACGCATGACTGAAGTTGTAGGACTGAAGCTATAAATTCTCTACATGGCTTTGTGTCTACATAACTGTAATTCACAAAAGCTGTTGCCTCCATTGTGTGAAATGTTTCCCTGCTTGTTGCAGGCTGAATTATGTCAAAATTCCTGTGTTGAAGCTCTAACCCCCAGCACCTCCTAATCCAACTGTATTTGATTAATTATAATGAGGTCTTTCGGGTGAGCCCTCATGCAATCTGACTACTGTCCTTATGGGAAGAGGAAATTTACACACCAGACAAGGGGGTATGTAGAGGAAACCCCATGAGAGGAAACGGAGAAGACGGCCATCTGTACACCAAAGAGAGACGCCTAGAAAGAAAGCAAACCTACAACACCTCGATCTTGGACATTTGGCCTCCAGAACCACAAAAAATAGATTTTGGTTGTTGAAGAAAAATAAATAATGACATATACAAATGGAATACCGGCAAAATTCACAGAAAATAAAGCAAGCTCTGAGTACTTCAAGTGTTCTAGGCTTTTAGGGAAAAATCTCGTCTTATAGAAACTGCTTGCTGAGAAATCCAATCACATACATATGGTGAATCTTTGGACAATGGAACAGTTTTAATAATTTGGGTTTAAGAAAGGAAAAACTTTTCTCTCATTTTTCAGTGTTAAATATGTGATAAGGTTTCTATTTTACATTTTAACAGGTTGGGGTTTGGTTTCCCAGGAAAAGCGTACTTAATCCGAACTTCTCGTACTTCTCAAACTATTTTTCAATCACAAAATCTTGCATTACAGTGACATAATTTTAAAGTTTTTTGAAAAATATACATTTTTAGCTGACTAAATAGAATAATAATTCTGGCAAGTTTTTCTATAGTAGGTTCTTATATCTTTATATATAACTTGCAAACATGCATTGATCTTCAGACAGCTAGATAATTTATATTAAGGCTGAAAACAAAAGCAATGATAAACAGACATAATATTTAGTTTACATATTTTTGGCCCTTTAGTTATACATACTATAGAATGGCTATATTTTTGAGTCACGTTAATTGTTTTAGTTTTGCCACTTTAGGAGCCTGTAGCTCTAAAAATTATACTATATATATTTATAGCTTTGTTAGTCTGCTAAAATGTTTGTGTTTGACACGCAGCTCTCTATTATGACTTTCCAGTTTCTTTGTGAAATCAAAGATCTTATTTTGATTACAAGTTATAATCGGATTTGGAGGTTGAGACTTAAATAGAAGAAACAGTAACAGAAAAATACAACTATTTATCCAAAGTAATGGGATGAGCTTTCTTTTTCAAGAATGAAAAGAATAGGGTAGTTTTTCCCTAAAGCAAAGTGTTGGTTTGTACCAGTATATGAAATGACACCGTGAAAGATAAAACTTGAGAGAACACAGCAACTTGTGGAAAATTTGAGGGAAGTGAATTTTAACTGCTTTTGTTTATAACACCTATGTCTGAAAAGAAGCTATAAAATATATTAAAATTTTGATTGGCTTATTTGTGAGATAAATTAAGGGGGAAAATGATCTCATAAAACCTTATGCATTTCCAATGCATTAATGCAAAATTAAAAGTAGTCTTTTTCTTAGTTAAATTAATAAATTCATCTTAGAATTCTTACCAAGGCATAGTAAAAATACTATTTTTCCCTTTTGTGTGATATGACCAGAAAGCAGAGATTTTATAACCCACCAGAATAATCTCTGCTTTGTGTTGATTCTAGCATAGTGTTAGATAAATAAAAATCTACAATTATGAAAGGCAAAGTTTCCTCACTTGTGAATGAACCAAGATTCCCTGCAATCATATTACATTTACCAACAATTATTTTTGAATACTTGTTAATTTGATTAAATCGATAATTAAAGGCACCTAGGATTTTATTATAGCCAAACGACCAAGTCTACTCTGACAACTACTTTAATTTCCCCCCAGCCCCATGATCAGATCTAAAATTTAAAAATATAGACCATAAAAATTCAACAATATACTTTATACTTAAAACTGTCTTTAAAATCTCCCACAGGCTCCCTGGAGAGAGGAGCTGGAAAGCCTTAGGTTTGTTTCAAGGGTTTTGTATTTCTTAATCACCCCCCCACTACAGAAGAGCTATGGAATGAGCTGTCAAATCAGAAGGACGCTCAGCCTTCCCTGGGTTCAGTTTGTGTACATGAAATGTTATGCACAGAAATCTGTTACTAATCGAACATTTTATGGGAAGACCAAGGAGAGTCATCAGAGCCCATGCTGTCCATTATATGTTCTTACTCTCCGGAGAAACATTGATCAAACTCTTATAAAATAGTCATACACTGTGTCCCAAAGGGTTATTTTACACTCATCATTCTGATATTGCTGGTCACTGTAGTAATTAATCCAGCCTTTTATTAGTATCAAACTGGTTTCTGTCTCCGATGCTTGCCTGTGAACTGTGCTATAAACCACAGGCCTGGGGTTGTATCTTCAGCGTATACTCCTGTTTCCAGACTTCTCAGAAAGGAGTGTGCCAGATACTCTGAACTACTGATACTTCAAAGAATAGACTCTTGGGTACTGGCATTAGAGCTGACATCAGCTCAACCTCTTTCAGACTGTACCAGGGAATGAATCAGAATTTCCAGGACTTATTTTAGTCTGGAAATAGATGTTCTTCATGAAACTAGCACCTAACCCAAGATCCAAAAAATAACAATTAATTACACAAGAACAAATTAACTGATGAGTTAAATTATGGCTATTTATTTTGAATGTTTTTAGTATTGCATTTAATGTCAATTTTTATGGATATATGAAGTTCTCTTTCTTCTTCATCGATATCACTTTGGATGTAATAGACTATTGCTTTTGTATATAATTTTTTTTTTTTTAAGACAGAGTCTTGCTCTGTCACCAGGCTGGAGTGCAGCGGCATGATCTCGGCTCACTGCCACCTCCACCTTCCAGGTTCAGTGGATTCTCCTGCCACAGCCTCCCGAGTACCTGGGACTACAGGCGCACCACCACCACACCCAGCTAATTTTTGTATTTTTAGTAGAGACGAGGTTTCACCATGTTGGCCAGGATGGTCTCGATCTCTTGACCTCGTGATCAGCCCACCTTGGCCTCCCAAAGGGCTGGGATTACAGGCATGAGCCACCAGCTGCTTTTGCATATAAAATTTAAAAAACTGTAAGTAGTATCTGATTTTTAGCATCCTTCGAAAGGCAGAAAGAAATACTTTTATTGATTCTCCTTACTTTTTCATGAGAACATAGTTATTAACATAGGTTCAATTAGGATTTGTTCTCATCTTACTAGGATACAATTGAACAAATTGATTATGCAACAAAGGATACACATGGAGAATTATATATGAGAATAAATCTCACTTCATCAAACACAGCGGCACGCTAGTCCGGAAAACTGACGAGACACATAGCTAGTGCCTACGAAGCCCAGTGGACAAATCAGGTTTACTACCTGGCTATTAGAGTCCTGTTCCTGAGAACTTCAAGAAGAAAGGAATTCATCCCAATTTATATATACAGTGCAGGCAAAATATGGTGGAGAGAATGTCTTGGAATTGTTTCCCGAGCTTTGAGAAAGAAAAGCAAATAATAAAGGCTTTTAAAAGTCAAATCTAAGATTCCTTAAAAAAAAAATCTCAGGCAGAATTAATTATCTGGGTCAAATTATATGGCTATAGATTTGTAAAGCAAACTCAAGCAGGCCTATCTGGTTAATTAACAGTCTCATTGGAACTATGTAAAAAATAAGGCCATGTTTCATCTGGATGAAAATAGCATTTTTCTGTGATTAAAACAAAACAAAACAAAACCTTTGTGGGCTAGGTGCAGTGTTTCACGCCTGTAATCCAGCACTTTGGGAGGCCGAGGCAGAAGGATCACCTTGAAGTCAGGAGTTTCAAACCATCCTGGCCAACAGGTCGAAATCCTGTCTCTACTAAAAATACAAAAGTTAGCCGGGCATGGTTGCAGGCACCTGTACTCCCAGCTACTCCGGAGGCTGAGGCAGGAGAATCGCTTGAGCCCAGGACGCAGAGGTTGCAGTGAGCCGAGATCACACCACAGGACTCCAGCCTGGGTAACAACAGAGCAAGACTCCATCTCAAAAACAAACAAACGAAAACCTTTTTGATTATTTATAAGGGGGGAAATGGAGTGTAAAAAAATAGCCACAACTTAGAAATGGGCCAAATAGACAACTAGATGTCCTTTTGGTGCAGCGTTGAGCTTGTTTTCCTATTGGCAGGGAGCTGTACCACTTTGTAGAGGCTGAGATACCTTGTACATTTTTGTTTGGTAAAGATTTCCATCCAGTGTAACAGATAACCCCAAAGTCAATGGTTTAATATCCTCCCATTTATTTATCTCTCTCTCACACACACATATGCTAGAAAGAACTTTTCCTTTCATGAGTACACAGAAGTACAGAGAGTTGTATAATGAGTAACCATCCCCCAGATTCAATTATAAATAATGTGTAACTAGCTGGTTGTCCCACTTTCACTGATCCTAAGATTGATCACATGGCAGGCATCAGCCAGATTCCCTTCACTTATATCAACCCATTCACTTTCATCTAATTGTTTCATCTATTTATATCTGTTGGCAGAATAAAGTAGGACTTGCAAAATGGTGAATATCTAATTTCGCAATGCATCTCCAATTATTGTCTGAAACTTCTCTGTAAAGAAAAATTTTCCTCAACTACTAGGGCTATTTGGTTACCTTGAAATAGAATTCTTACAGGAAAAGCTAGATAAACCCTTATTTTATTTTTTTAATTATCAGTTTCCTGAGTTTGATTTTAGGGCTCTAGTTATTTCCAGGAGTTTCTAATGTATTTGGTTTTTTTAGCAAAATTATGAATTGTTAAGTCTTCAATAACTTTTTTGTCTTAGATTACACTTGTTTTCATCTTGGATTATCCCATCTTGGGACACTGAATCTTCATTAGCCCCTGTGTCCTTCAAGTATGTCCCTTCTGATTTCATAATCTCCGCTAGCTTTCAAATAAGATAGCCACACAAGATACGCAAGGTTCATCTTGCATATGACTTGTCCCAGGCCTAAAATCTTCTATTCTTCAATGATTCCTTGTCTTTTTTAGTTAAAAACAGTATTAAGAGACCACAATCTGAGTGGCCACAAACGTACTCCTAGTTAATAGGTTTAGATGAATGATCCAGACACTCTATCTGAAAAGAGGGGAGAGTGGGAGGATCAGGAGACAGGAAAAGACTAGTACATGAAGTGTTAAAACTGGCTGCTCATCAGAATCACCTGTGAAACCTTCAACATAGAGATTCTCAGGCCTCAACCATTATGGAATATGATGATCAAAGGGGAGCCCAGGTTATGTAAAAGGCCCTCAGGAAATGAAGTCACTCCGGGGCCCACTAGGCGGGAGTGCTGAGTTACAGTCTCCAAGCAGCCACATTTCCAGACCTTGGGATCCAGTATATTAGATATGCTTAGCAGTTGAAGAATTTCTTTCTTATCTTAAATAGTAATACATATTCATTCTAGAAAGTTCATATAAACCAAATATTCGAAATAAAAATAAGTCACAATCCCATCACAAGAAGAAACTGTTATTAAATCTTGCATCTGCATTTTAATATTCTTCTTTATGTATGCACATGCATAAACGGGGATATATATGGTTAGTTATTTTTTGCAGAGTAAGATCACAAACTACTCAGTAATTTGGAATTGAATTTTGTCATGTGGTGTCTTTCCATGCCATTAAATAATATTCTCAACATCATCTTCAATGGATCCATAGTGTTTCATTTTATAGAACTGCCAAACATTCAGAACCTATGGTTGTACCTCTTGATAGTTTTCCATTTTTTACTAATATAAACAGTGTTGAACATCCTTCTAGATAATCTATTGTGTATATCTGTAATATAATTTTATCATAAACTCTGAGAGTATAAATGACTAAGTCAAAAGGTCAAAATTGCATTTTCTCTTGTGAGAATTCTAAAATAATTCCCTATCAGTTTAAAGTAAGAAAAGTCTAGGGCACATGAAAAGAACTAGAAATGAAGAAGCAAGTGTGCATAAAGAGGGAAGGAAACATGCTGACTGTTATCTTTTAGAGCTGTCACACATTGAATTTTAATGTTTGGGGAAATAACCAATGTAGCTGTTAGGAAGCTGTGATTCAAACATGGTAGCACTAAACGATACATCACTGTATTGGGGGCAGGTGCAACATAAACCTCCCACGGATATTTGTCAGGTGAAGAATTCAGGCATAAGGTTTGCCTATTTGTATATAGAATTTTGAAGTCAGGGTACCTTCTAGTGTTGACTGCAATGGTTAAGTCATCTGTCTGTCTCTGACAAAAGAGCTAGACCCTGCTTCAGGAATGCAAACTTCTCCCACTGCTATGGTCTGACTGTTTCTGTCCCCAAATAATTCAGATGTGGAAACCTAATCACCAATGTGATGGCATTCAGACATAAGAAATTTGGAGGTGATTAGGTCATGAGTATGGAGACACCGTGAATGGGATACGTGCTCTTCCAGAAGATGCCCTGGAGAGCTGCTGTGCTCCCTCCACCATGAGAGGGCACGGCTGGAAGGCACCATCTATGAACCAACAAGCAGCCTTCGGCTGACATCAGCTTTAAAGGTGCCTTGTTCTTTGACTTCCCAGCATCTAGAACTGGAAGAAATAAATATCGGTTGCTTATAAGCCACTGACTTATTTTGTATTTTGTCATAGCAGCCCAAAGGGGCTAACACACCCACAATTGGGAATCTTGGATGAGAATGAATTATATTTCCCATTTTCAAAAAGCTTATCAATGAGTGAATAAACAAATGTTGTTTTCATTCATTTAACACATATTATTAAGTTAGTAAGCATCAACAATGTGCCCAGCACTGTGTTAGGTACTGCAGCAGCCCAGAGTGAGAGGAAATGCCCCTGCTTCCTGGAGCCTGCCTTCCAGCGGGCAGCCTACCACCTGCGTGTGCTATTCTGGTGGTCAGGACGCTGTTGTCTACAGTAACCTGGTAAATTAACTATGTTAAAAGCGTACTTTTTCTTTCTTCACAGAAACAAGAAAAATTATTTGCCATGGAGTTCAAGAGAGGAGCATATCTATCGAAATGACAATTGAAAGAGAAACTGGAAACATCACCTGTATGAAAAATAGTGGATGGTTCTGTTAATGAAACAGGGATGCTGGTGACAACAGGCAACAAATCCAATCCAATCTAATCTAATCTAATCTAATCTAATCTAATCTAATCTGTTTCTCCATAATAAGCAGCAATCATACAACCCACTAAATGACTGTTGTCGCTTGTCACTGAAGATGTCCATATTTTATTGGGACATAATATTTCTTCTTGGCATGAAGAGAATGGATTAAGCAAATGAATAAAAGCTATGGTTCTACTTTACCAGCACAAATGGACAAATCCAAAATAAATAACTGTTACAGCAACTATGCTAACCGTATTCATTAAAATATTCAAGGTATACTCATTCTCATTTTCATAAAAGGAAATCCTAAACGCTCAATTTGAAGTATGTTTCCTCACTATTTGTAGGAACTTCTAGTCCTAGAATTCTTGGTCCACCTTTCCCCAAGATTGTATTCATTTGTTAAATATGAGACACCACCAAAATTGTAATGATGCCACAATGGGAGAGTTAATGAAGTAAAAAAATATTAAATGAGTCAACTATTATTAAAAAAGAGGCAACTTCATATCCATCAATTAGAAATCAAAGAGTCTGGCTGGCTATTTATCATCAAAAATCTTTTATTGGTATAAAAAAGTCCACACAATAAGCAGCTTTTTAAAATAACCACTCAGGCCAGAGTATCACTCACCAAGCTGTGACTTTATGTTCTTTGTAACAATAAAGAAATTACATGGCAAACAACAATCTGTGAAGACTTTCAAATTATACTTTCCTAAGCTATCGCTCTAGATTAAAATGTTTGCCTTAGTTTTCAGGGGGTTAGAGAAGAGTGTCTTATCTCCAAACAGAACAACTTCATGAAGATGCATACACACTTTCTTCTTGCAGCTAAGGAAGGACCGTCTTTGACTAGGTAAAGATCCATGTATTTGAATCATGAAAATATCCAAAAAGACGGGCTGGGCATGGCGGCTCACATCTGTAATCCCAAATACTGGGAGGCTGAGGTGGGCAGATCATGAGGTCAGGAGTTTGCCACCAGTCTGGCCAACATGGTAAAACCCTGTCTCTACTAAAAATACAAAAATTAGCTGGGCATGGTGGTGGGTGCCTGTAATCCCAGCTTCTCTGGAGGCTGAGGGAGGAGAATTGCTTTAATCTGAGAAGTGGGGGTTGCACTGAGCTGAGATGGCACCATTGCACTCCAGCCTGGGTGATAGGGTGGGACTCCATCTCAAAAAAAAAAAAAAAAAAAGGAAATATCCAAAAAGACACATTAGCAGGACTCAGTTCCCAGTGTGTTGTTTGAGGCACTGACCCTGATCTGAAAACAGTGCTCAGTTGATTCAATCTGAATCTGTGTCCACAGTCTTCCTGCTCACTTAGAATAAGAGCTGTGTTTGCATTTCACGATGAACACCCACTTGCTGAAAGCTAACTTGTTCCTAACTGCCCCCATCCTTCATCCACTGCCAGAGCCAGCTTTGTTAAGTCCCCTGTGACCTATATCTGTGACCTATCCCTAGCTAATCTTCTCTTTCAAACTATGAAGTGGGGTACACACTCATCGCCAAAGGGTCCTTTGAGCAAGTCCCAGTAGAAAATTTATCCACTTTTTGGATGAAATACTCAAAAAAGAGTACTACATTTCCCAACATAAAATGGAAAACAAATACATATGCCATACATCATTCAGGGCTGGAAAACAACGAAAATGTAACACTCCAGAAAAACAGCCATGGGAAGTATTATTCCTCATGCCATCCATCATTATCATAGAGCACCCACTATTCTAATTTAGCTCCAAATGTGTGGTGGAGGTGATCAAACTTTAAAATTAAGTAAACAAAGAGATTCATACAAAAATAAAATAAAATAAAATAAAATAAAATAAAATAAAATAAAACCCTGACCCCAAAACTAGAGTAACCTGACGTCTCCCAAGTACGGGCTGGGGACCTAGCACCTGTTCTGGGGGCAATTCAGGCAGGTAGCCATGGATCTGTAAACCTAGGTAGTATTTTAGAGCCTGAGCACAATATTGGGCCTTTGTACATGTGAACTAGAAAGCGAAGGGATAACTGAAATGGATAACAGATAGTCAGCACTTGGTATATTCCAGGCCTTTCTCTAGGCCCTTGTCATGAAGTATCTGACATGAACTTCATGAGTTAGGTACTTTTTCCTTATCTCTGTATGAGAAGTGGGGAAACTGGGGCCTGGTATGTTTAAAAACAAAACCAAACAGTGCACTATTCACTTGAGGATCTTATTAAAATGAAGGTTACTGATTCAGTAGGTCTGATAGGGGGCCAATGATTCTGCATTTCTGATAAACTCCCAATTGCTGCTGCTGGCCCACAGATCACAATTTGGACTGCAAGAAAGTAAATTGTCCGAGTCCTAGACATAGCAAGAAGTAGAGCCAAGACGGGCTAAATTGCTTGGCTCCGGGGCCCACAGTTACTGCCAGTCGGCTTAGCATTTGCATGGCAGACACATCACAGCCCAGGTACCATGAATGCGCTCAAGGATTCAAAATCAATGTCTGTCACCCTTTTTGACTGCATTTTCTAGCAACAAAAATTCTGTATTCAGTGCGTAGTATATACCAGGAACTGTAGTAAGCACAGGTTCAAAGGATTTTCATTTAATCCACTGAAGTAAATTATCGGCCATTTGATTCCCTTCTTACAGGAAGCAAATCACAACCACACTGATGCACTGGGATTCTAGTGAGTTTAATTATCATGCACAGAAAAGATCAAACATTAATTTGCAAAGAATTAGAATCTAATAACACACCTCTAACACCAAAGGTAGTCAATCTTTGGGGATTGAGGAAGAATTGTAAGATCTTACAGAGCATCAGAGGTATCATTTGGAAAATTAATTATAGTCAAATAGATGAAGAAGGTGTAGGAGTTTGGGCCTGATTCTGTGAAATTATCAAAAAGTAATCTAAAAAAGAATGTAGTGATATTTTCCTTGTCATAAGGGTTTCATTTTCTATTATATAATAGATATTTTATTAATTCTGTTTTTCTTACATAAGTAGACCATAAATTCCTGATTTATGTGTGAAATGTTTGGAAGCTACAGGTCATATAAAATAACACCTTCCATAAAATTTCACAAAATTTCCATTAGTCCTTATTTACTCAGAACAAATTTAGAAAGATTGAAAAGAGTGTATTACAGACAGTTAAATTCTACCACTTAATTTGAAATTTTTCCTTTATCTTCCCTTTAAGAAGTGGAATCCAGCAGCCTGCCTGCATTTTTGGCAGACTCTGCAATAATTAGAATGCTCAGATGATTCCCAAGATGGACCTCCCCAGTTGCAAATACCCTGCCTCCGCGCTTATTCCTGTCAAGTGCAGATCTCCCCATCTTGGCATATGGGCAGTGGCCTCTGAAACACTTCAGGTTTTGAAGAGTAAAAAATGTAAATGATTTGCTTCATTGGCCATGGAGGCCTCCAGAAGAGGGACACCCAGACACTACCATTTGTAGAGGCCTGTCGTTAGAAGAGCACACTGTCCAGCCAGGCTTCGTGGAGTCTTGAATGCAATGTCTCCCTTCCCCTTGAAATCACAATATGACCTTGCAGAGGTGACTTCAGAAAAATCAAAACATTTCGAGGCTCCCTACAAGTACCTTACTTAACTTCAACAACCAATGCTGTCATTTCTCACCTACTCTCCCCCACAGTTACTGTTTATTTCCTTATGTTTCAAAACAGATAACAAACCATAAAAAGCAAAGCAACTCCCACAGACGCATGAACCCAAACAGGCATGAACAAAAGCACGAGGTAGACGGGGCCAGCCTCAGCCTGTGCTGCCCCGGCATGGTATTCCTCTCCACAGCTTTTGTCAATTGCATGCTGACACTCCTTCCCGCTCTATTTCATGGCATGTCTCCTCTCCTTTTGCAAGTATATAAGCAAAAACATGGGGCCAGGTGTGGTGGCTCACACCTGTAATCCCAGCACTTCGAGAGGCCGAGGTCAGTGGATTACCTGAGGTCAGTAGTTCCAGACCAGACTGGCCAGCATGGCGAAACTCCATCTCTACTAAAAATACAAAAATCAGCTCAGCATGGTGGTGGGTGCCTATAATCCCAACTACTCGGAAACAGGCAGGAGAATTTTGAACCCAAGAGGTGGAGGTGGCAGTGAGCCAAGATCACCCCACTGCACTCCAGCCTGGATGACAAGAGTGAAACTCCGTCTCAAAAAAAAGGAAAAAATATGCATGGCATGAAGAACGCTTTCTTAAACACCAGAAGAGGTGGAGAGATGAGATGCAAAGTCACAGCAGCTGTGACTTTTGGCATCAGAGCTCTTGAGTGCGGGAAACCCACTCTTCCGACTTCATACATCCTCTGAACCTACAACAGATTCCACGAAGCTTGGCCACCTGCATGGAACCTAACTCTTCCCAACATCTCCAGTGTTGCCTTCTTGTCTTTCAAAGCCAGGCTCAGGGTCTGTCTTTGCTTCTCCCTCCTCTAAATCCCCATATTACTGTCATTGTACCCATTTTTTAAAATTTACTCCATTTCAACTTGTGTATGTGCCTTTGCCAAACTGTGAGCTCCTGGAGGGTCTGGTTCCTGTCACTAACCTTTGTATCGCCTGTTCCCATCAATAGGTTTACTATACCTAAGAATTACCCAGAAGGCAGCAGATTAAAACAAATGTGAGTGCTGCTCTTTGACAGGTATATGGCTCCAAGGGATGGTTGTCTCGAAGGACCCCTCTACCAAGCTCTACCTTCCTCAGGGCAGGACTGTCGCTTGCTTTCTGCATACCCAAGGCAAACTCTACCACGTTTTCCATATGCAATTATTAACCATGTTCTCCTGCCACATGTAACTCCTAAGAGTTGAAGAGCTATAAGAGTTATATTTCACATGGTGGATAAAGCTTTCTGACAGTATGACAAAACTTTATCTCTCGTTACCCATGTGCCAGGCAATGGAGGTAGAAAATGTATTAGATGACTGACTTGACTTTGATGAGTGCCCCTCACAAGTGTAAACAAATATGTTGCAAGTAATGACATGACCATATGTAAAGCACTATAGAGAGGAAGGAGCACACTTTTGGAGGCTGAGGCGGGCAGAATACCTGAAGGCAGGAGTTCAAGAACAGCCTGCCAACATGGTGAAACCCACCTCTACTAAAAATACAAAAATTATCCAGGAGTGGTGACGTGCACCTGTAATCCCAGCTACTCATGAGGCTGAGGCAGAAGAATTGTCTGAACCCAGGAGGCAGAGGTTGCAGTAAGCCAAGATCACGCCACTGCACTCCAGGCAACAACAGCAAAACTCTGTCTCAAAAAAAAAAAAAAAAAAAAAAAAAAAAAGAGTAAGGAGCAACTAGTTCTGCATCTACAGTGGCATACAAACTTCTTGGAAAATATTTCAGGATTTTCCCCCTACCTCAACCATCCCTCCCCAACCAGAAATATATGTGAGGCTGGCAGACCTCTCACAGCAGTGCAATCGTCACTTTCTGTGTTTTAACCTTTACTATTGAAAAGTAAAATTTTCAGTGTTGGAAGAAAGATTAAATCCTGGCAAAATAATAATGTATTTTTAACTATTTTATGTTGATATCAACTCCAGTATGACTGCCAAAATTTTGTTTTTTTTCAAGGAAGATTTACACAAGAGGCACTCCCTAAAGCTGTGCAAAACACCAAGAAATTCACGCCCTCTCGCTTAAAGTCATTAGCATGTATAACACACATTTTCAAGTACTTGAGATTTGGTTTTGGATAAAATGAGAATTAAGTCTGAAGCTTATCACTTTATTCCATTAGCAGGCCTCCATGACTGATTAGCATTTGGCAGGTGTTAGTTAATATACAATCCCAGAATAATTTTCATTTTGTACTATATTCAACCACTGGCAAAAAACTGTTGATAAAAACATATTCTCTAACAATTATAATGTATCAATGGTATATCTCCAGAGTTCAGGTCTTAAATTCAATTGCATTTATTTCAAATTTCTAAAAATATTTGTCTATTTTTATATTTTTTCTATTTAATCTTTACAAGTCATATTTCAATAACTTATTCTGGCACATAATGCAGGAATGTCAAATCTTTTGGCTTCCCTGGGCCACAGTGGAAGAAAAATTGTCTTGGGCCACACATCAAATAGACGAATGACAGCTGATGAGCTAAAAACAAAAATTGCAAAACAACAACAACAACAACAAAAAACTTCATAATGTTTTAAGAAAGTTTACGAATTTGCGTTCAAAGTTGTCCTAGGTGGCATGTGGCCTGTGGGCCATGGATTGGACAAGCCTGATGTACTGTTTCATCAAAACTAGTCTCTTTCATTTAGCAAGAAGTAAAAAGCCTATTGTATAGTAAATTGTTCTTCCATATAATTAAATGCTTTCTTAGTAAGCTAGACAGTAACACTCGAAAAAAACTGGAAAACATTACCAAAGTTTTTCTTTTTTTTTTCTCAAAAGCAAAAAAATCTGAAAAAGTAGTATACCTTGTGATATAGTTTTAAAATCTGACTACTTGGCTGAAATCAATTAACATGACTCTTCAAAAAGGTCCATTTTAAGACTATATCTACTTTCTAACCAAAACATCTAGAGGAAATGCAAAAATTCCTTTCATCTGATAGCTATATTCAGGAAAACACAGGCTACTGGATATTTTACATAAGCTCTGGAGTGAGACGGTCCCTGGGCACGGCTTGAATTGTCTGGGTCAGTTCCTCAAGTGGTCTGTGCAGTTTCCTCATCTATAAAGAGGATATGAACATGGTCTACCTTACAGGGCTGCAAGGAATTAAAAGAGGTATTTCAGGGAAACAAGGTTTCCTATAGTGCCAGGTTTGCAGCAAGCACTCACCGACACCGCCTGCAGGTACGGCCCGTTCGCGATGTTCTGGGCAGTGCAGCAGTTCTAGGATTTGAAAACCTTCCGGGTTGTGTTGCCTCCACCCTTTCCTCCTGCAGTTCCTTCACAAGCAGCCAGCATGAGGCTTCCTGAAGTCAGATCATGTCACTCCATTGTTCAAAAGTCAAATTTTCTCAACAGGGTCAAATCCTGGGCCCAGCAGACCCTACCTGACCTCTCCACCCTGCCATTTTTCTGACATCCTCTTCTCCGAGCTCCACCTGCTCCAAGCTCCACCCCATACTGGCTGCTGCGTTTTCTGGGCGGGGCCCTGCCTGGGGCTCACGAGTTGCTGTCGCCTCTGCCATCTGGCACACAAATGGATGCTCCCTGAGGGTGTCCTCCTCACAGTTTAGCTCATCACACAGGCCTTGCGGCTGCCGTATATTACAAAACTCCCCACCAATACTCTTTGTCCCCTTGACTCTGCTGTTTCTCCATAGAACACACACTTACTAGCTGCTCCAAATAGAATAGCTCTGTTGAGGTAGGCATCTTGTCTGTTTCTATTTTCTGCTACATCCCAGTACCTGGCACTGTGCTTGGCACAGAGTAAGGACTCAATCATTATTTGTTTATGTAGTTCATTAACTGTAAGACGGATATTGGAGGAGCCTCCTATTTTTTTGCTAGGTCCAATAGCTTCATCTCATCTGTCAGGAGATGATGAATGGTGCCTCATTTAGGAAACACCAACAACACATGAAGGTAATTTACACACAGGCACCCTGGAGCCCAGGTGCAGCTCAATGTTCTTATTGAAAACGTAGTAAAATAGATTTTATTCATTGACCATATTTTAAGGAATACTATTTTTTACTATTTCGGGCAGTACTACTCAAAGCACAGCCCCTGGGCCCGCAGTGTTAGCATCACCTGGGAGCTTGCTGGAAACGCAACTTCTCAGCTTCCATCCAAGGCCAACTGGTCTGGGCCCAGTCATCTGTGCTTTTATAGGTCCTCAGGTGATTCTGATGAGCACTAAAGCTTGAGTGGCACTGCTGTAAAAACTACTTCAATGACTCGTTCCAGTTCTTTGACGTCCTCTTACAAGTCTTTAGTGTGACATGCTTGCGTTCTTAGTACCAACAGTGTAAGTGGTTCTTCATGTACATCATGTTATCACCTCTCATGTTGACCACTTATCTTTTGCCAACTAAAAATACTTGAAAGGCACCTTCTCGGGTTTCAGAAGTTTCCATTTGTTTCGACAACATATGAGGCTACAGCCCAGCTATTCACCCATTAGAGCCCTCCCACGTCCAGCCAGCACTTATATTCTTTGAAGTTAAAATTGAAGACTCTGGAAGCACAGAAAATTGGGATTTCTTTTAATACCTTTTTCTGAGGCACAGGTTTTCAAACATTGTATAACCAAGGATTTTTTTCATCTTTTCAAATGATAGATGTTTTATGTGTTTAATATGTGAAGTACGTAAAGAGGAATGGTCTCAGGCTGCTGTGATTGGCTTGGTGTGTTCACCTCTCACCGACCTGCCTCTGTTCTCCCACCCAGCGTCTGATTGTTCCGTGAGAACAACAGGTAGGATCCATAATTGTAAGGCTGGAAAACCTTAGCCATAGGGCAGAGTTTCTCAGAGTCAGTACCAACATTTTGGGGCCTCTACCCCCAGACAAATACATCAAAATTTCTGGTCACAGAAAAAGAATGAAAGAAGATTTTTTTTCTTGCCATTCTGTCCATCAAAGAAACATGGAAAAACATGCAAGATAATTCTGCACATGAGAGTCTGTGAATCTCTGCTCTAGTAACTTTACGCTCTCATTTTTAGTGAAGAAAAACAATCATATAGGCATACTGTTTGCATATAGTCATTTCAAATCATTCCATTCAGTCTTAACTCAAACCAAGAATGAACCAAGACATTTGAAGAGATGAAATCTCAATTTCTCTGTATAATTTTAAATAAAGCATTCGCTCTAAAAGCTAAATGCACAGGAGTTCTGTTGAATGACTGACTATGTTTACAATTTTAAGCAATTTAGTAAACATGTATCACCACTCTTCTAAGAGATTTTGGGGAAAACTACAGTTAATTGGACAAAAACTCCGTCCTCAAAGAGATTAAAAGGTGAAGTCGGAATTGGAGTACAAAATAGCAAGTAATAAGGAAGAGTCCTAAGAGTTCTGAAAAGGATTCCTTCCAGTTCTAATGAGTAGGAGAGGATTACTTGTAGTTTAGCTGTTAGTTTAACACAGAGTTAAATCTGAAAGTTGACCTAGGATGCACCATCTCTCTTTTCCCAATCTTTACAGATGCAATATAACTTTACAGAGGCCTTTTAGTAGCAGCATGTAGGGTGCCAAGAAGTTGCCCCCAGTCTGTAGTGGTGCAGGGAGAAGTGTTAGGATGGCAACCCTGCAGCCCCCAACTGCACCATGTAGAGTTGCCTGAGCCAGTCCCTAGCCTGCAAAAAGCACAAGGCTGGCAGGCCACACAAGACAGAGGGGTAAATGAGAAACAGGGTGATCAGAGGTTAGATGTGACTCAGACATGGGTGGAAAGTCAAGGTGAAAAAGCACATCATCATAGATCATACAGTACTCTGAAGGCTGCTGTCATTTACCGCATTCCATAAATTTACTAGAATTTATTGTCTATTGTTTGGGTTGAAATAATCACACATTTCAATTTAAAAATATAAAGAGAATATTAGACATTTAGCAGAATTTTCTCAGTGCCTACTGGTACTTCAGACCCTATATAGAGAGAATACTATATTTTCTTAAAATATTATGGTCTAGAGAGAGAGAGAGTAAATTGAAAGTGTCAATAATTCTAAGTTCATTCTCATAAAAGAAAATTCTGGAGAAGACCAAGGGCAATTTTATGATAAAAAAAATAAGACTAAAATTTCCAGATGAATATGGTTGATAAGAGAGTAGAGCCAGATGCACTAGGAAATGTATTAAAGAATGCGAATATGTACACAACATGATTCTTGTGCTCAAATTGTTTTTAATATTCAGATAATAAGGTTTAATTTTGCTCTAAACAATGTGATTTTTTAATTTTTAGTAAGAATTTTATTTTGGGAAATCAAATTAAAGAACTAGTAGATAGGTCTCCTAACATAATAAATCCAATCTGTTATACAATTGTACAGGAACAAACATAGTAAATATAGGGTTTGGTACCAATTTTGGTTTCAGGCGTACATTGGGGGATTTGAAACGTATTGCCTGTCTATGGGGAGGGACGACTGTACATGTGAGACACCCAGAAAAAATGCATAAATCTCAAAGAGGTGCCTAAAATTCAGGCTTGAATACCATCTTCAATGGCAAAGGAAGAAAGGGAGAGGAGAAGACAAGAGTAAGGTTTGTTAGGCAGATTATTCAGTTGGTGCCTTCTCAAGGATCAGAGTCTCCAGAGACTCTGTCCTCCTCATCCTAGTAAGGAGAGGGAGACACCCTTACAAATGGAGACTTCCTTGGTAGATATAAATTTCCCTTACAAAAGGGTCACTTCTACTCTGTTTTTAGAGCTTTTCCTGTGTCTACTGTTTCTCAAAATAATCAGCTTAAAATAATACTTATGCTAAAGTGGCATATTTTGGGGTGGCATATTCTGGTCTTATACACACTCAAGGTGGAATTTTCCCTTGTTTGGTTTATAATGTTGGAGCATGAGTATCCTTCAGCAGGGCTTGTTTTTCTCTAGAGGTGTCAGTGTCCGAATGATCTTATACATACTCTGGTTGAAATGTCATAATTGTTATGGGCTTGGGTTCGATATTTATATTAATATATTATTCTGGTAACAAGGGTATTGCAGGGGTTTAGATTTATCTCATTTTTCCCCATTTTTGACATTTATTTCCATTTCTCAATTTTTCTTTCCAGACCTGAGGTGCCCAGCTCACATGAAGCAGAGCCTCTTTCCCTCCCACAATCATCTCAAGATCACCAGAGCATCAGTTAATGCCTTACTTTCTGGGCTTATCTACTCCTGTATTTAAAGATGTGGTTTCTACATTTTCACTTGTCCTTGGAAATTATCTTTTTTTATTTTTTGCAAGATCATCGAAAATTTTTAAGTTCCTTAAATTTTCTTTAGTAATTTTAGTAGGAGGCATTTCTTATTATGTTAGGCTTCCATCTTGCAGGTCCCAGAACTTTCTGACACTGTGAAGGCCATACCAGCCCACAACTGCCAGGATCTATTGTATGTGGGAGGAAAATCAACTTCTACCCTGCAAAGTCATTGTGATTATTTTGTGTCTTCTGTCAAACACAGTAAAAATTAATTCTATTACACCTTTGACTATTTAGATTAGAGAATAAAAGACTAAGAGGCACATATTAATTTTTTTAAAATAACTAAACAATAACCATCTTTGCCAAAGAAAAGCATTTTGAAATGGGTGGTAGCATAGAGAGAAGGAAGAGTCCTTTCACACTAAGGATGTCATTGCCATTGGCATATGTGGCTTTAGAAACTACAAATGGCTCGATTAGCTTTAGAGTTCTTTCTGCTTTTTAGAATTTTTCTACATCACTAGAAACATATCTCTTATATTTAATCTCAATATGAAAACCTGTTTCATAGTACTTACAATAAATGCATTCTCAAATTTTACATCAAAGTACTCCACCTACAGTGATGTCTCCTTGTAGTGAATTAGAGACTCCAATCCAAAATGTATCATAAACTAAATATGCACCTGGCGAGGCCATGCTCCATGCAGACTGCACTAAACAAACAAACAAACAAAATGCTTTAATAATCTTAGAGCATTCCAATTACCTGGACTTCCAGCTGCTGGTGAGTCCTTCCTGCTGTCAGTGTGCAGAATGACAGCCAGCCCCACAGAGTCTCCTGGGAGGACTGAGCTGCTGAGGTCCACCCGAGTCAAGCTCTGGGGCTCCCGCTCACAGCCTCCCGCCGCGTTTCTGGGGTCATCGCCTCCAGTTGCATTCATTTCTTGACCTTTTCTCCACGGTCTCTGCACAATGTGAACAATGCTCTGCTGATCCAGGTCACAATTCTGTTTGGGAGCAAGGTAAAAAAAAAAAAAAAGGAAATGTCAAACATGAAATGCGAGATAGAGTTTAACTTGTCCTCCGTGGTAGAAGGGAAGCGAAAGTGACATGTAACTGACCAACTTAGGCGCTCCTTTGGCCACAGCAGTTACACACTACACATGGTAGACAAACAACACTGAACTGGGGCCAGAAACAGAAATTTGGGAATACGTGAAACACAACAGAATGCTGACGTCATATTCAAAAGGACATAAAATCTAGCAGGAAAAAATAATTACCAAACTGGATCTATAAGCACAGTGAAAACAATAATTCCTTTTTTCCCCCCAAGACAGAGTCTCACTCTGTCATCCAGGCTGGAGTGCAGTGGCGCGATTTCCGCTCATTGCAACCTCTGCCTGCCGGGTTCAAGCAATTCTCCTGCCTCAGCCTCCCGAGTAGCTGGGATTATAGGCAGGCGCCACCACACCTGGCTACGAAAAATATTCTTAAATAGTAAAACTGATTGACATCAGAATTGATGATATGTCATTCATCTCTGTTTTATAAAAGTACAGAAAGTGAGTTATTATCAGTTAGAGGGCATTTCTTTACAGCATCGGAAATGAATGCGTTTGAGTAGGCTCCACACACACCCCTCCACGGGCACCAGCACACACATCATTACACTGGTGGGGAAGCAAGACAGGAGCACACTCCTGCCACCCAGGGTTCATTCTCTTTCTGACGATTTAACCATGAAAACCAGCTAACATTTATGAAAATGTTTTGCATCTATTTATTGACACGTAGGAACAGAAGACTTTAACATTTTGTAGCATAAAAATTAAAAGTCAGATTATTTGCTAGGACAAGAACTAGGCTACCCTAAATGGAATTCTAGTTTCAGAATATCTACTACACAGGGCCGGCCGCGGTGGCTCAGGCCTCTAATCCCAGCACTTTGAGAGGCCTGGGTGGGTGGATAGCCTGAGGTCAGGAGTTCAAGAAGAGCCTGAACAACATGGCGAAACCCCATCTCAACTGAAAATACAAAAATTAGCTGGGCATGTTAGCATGCGCCTGTAATCCCAGCTACTCGGGAGGCTGAGGCAGGAGGATCACTTAAACGCCCACCCCCACCCCCCCAACCAAAAAATAATAATAATATCTACTACATAGAAGCAGTTACTCATCTGGTTGCTACCCTCTTAAGACACAGCAAGGACTTTACTCTCTCAGTAAATCGATGTGGCCGGGCGCAGTGGCTCACACCTGTAACCCCAGCACTTTGGGAGGCCAAGGCGGGCGGATCACTTGAGGCCAGTAGTTTGTGACCAGCCAGGGCAACATGGTGAAACCCCATCTCTACTAAAAATACAAAAAAAATTAGCCGGCTGTGGTGGCATGTACCTGTAATCCCAGCTACTTGGGAGGCTGAAACAAGATAATTGCTTGAACCTGGGAGGCGAAGGTTGCAGTGAGCCAAGATCACACCACTGCACTCCAGCCTGGGCAACAGAGAGAGAGACTCTGTCTCAAAAAATAAAATTAAATAAAATAAAATTAAATTAAACTAAATACAAATAAGCCAATGCCTTTCAAATACCTCTTGCCATTGTCATTTTAGGAATGCTCCAAGAACACTCAAGTGAAATGCATCCATAACTCATAGCGATGAATGATGCCCTCCCCTGCTGCTTTCTCAAGCTCTTCTGTTGCCCTCACCATCAATGTCCCTCGAACAGTGGTGCCCAGCACTCACCAACACCCCTGACCCCAAATACAATGGCTGGAATCTGCCTCCTCCACCCAGGAGGGCACCAGGACACCCTTCGTCCTTAAATCCCATTCCAGCTTCTTCTCTACTCTCACACCCTGGGGCTCCGTCTCATCCCCAGGCCCTGTGCCCCTCCCCATTCTCAGAGCTCCCAGCCTCTCCCTAGGACTGCTCATACTCAGCAGAGGCCACTGTGCATCATTCTCTGACCTGAAGTGCTCCCCTGCATGACTTCCCAGTTTCTGTCAAAGGAAAAACCATCCCCCACATCACCCGCTTCGAGCCTTCCCCTCCCACCTAAAAATCTCATTATCCTCCCATGTTTTGTAACGGGCTGCAAGAGAATCACTCTCTTGAATTCCTCCTACCTAATCTTTGACATCGGCAAGGCACCAACAGTTAGCAGTTCTGTCTCAGAATTACCCTTCACATCTTCAACTCTCTTACATCTCAATAGTCACCTCCCCGTTTTAGGCCTTCCTCATGATAATAGCTTTGTAATTACTCCCCACATCTGATATCGCCATACTCCAGTCCAATACATACAAGAATTCTGGGTGTGTGCTACATAATCTTTCTAAAGTGTCTCAGTATTACTTGGAAAATGGACTGTAACATCTCCCATGTTCTTCAAGTGTGTTTGTACTTTTTTCCTTTCTAAATCATGATCTAGATTTGACTTTTCATCTTCCTTACCCCTCCTATATGATACATGTGGCAGATTAAACTATTCTTCAAAATCATGCACGCCTGTACATTAATGCACATACATCATGCTCCCCACTTCCTCCCTGCGATTTGTGTCCAGCCACATGAATGGCTTTGGCCAAAGGGACGTTAGCAGATGTGGTTGAACCAGGGCCTTGTATTTGTCCCGCTGCTAAGGTCCATCAAAAGAACATCCCTGCCAGGCACAGTAGCTCACACCTGTAATCCAAGCACTTTGGGAGACTGGGGTGGGCGGATCACTTGAGGTCAGGAGTTCAAGGCCAGCCTGGCCAACACGGTGAAACCCCGTCTGTACTAAAAAGACAAAAATTAGCCGGGCATGGTGGTGCGTGCCTGTAATCCCAGCTACTCAAGAGGCTGAGGCAGGAGAATCACTTAAACCCAGGAGGCGAAGGCTGCAGTGACCTGAGATCTCACCACTGCACTGCACTGCACAGAGCAAGACTCCGTCGCAAAAAACAGAACTTCCCAGAAAGCTTCTACCTGTTCACACATGGCCCAGACCTGAGTCCAACCCACTGAGGTGACCAAGTGCAGCCACACTCACAGCATGAAGCAGGGACCCGCAGCTGAAGCCAGCCTGAGGCCGCGGGCACCCCCACTGACCTGTAGGCACATGAGAAGATGGCATACTTTTATGGCACTGAGATTTGTGCTTGTCCTTTAAGCAATAATGGCAGACAGTCCTCTATTTTCCATTCTATTTGGACAAGCTGTCACTGTCCATGATCAGCTCCGTGTCAGGCAGCACTCCTCCAGCTGTGCACAGCCTCTAGCCTAAGTCGTTTCAGAGAAATGGGCATCAGGATCCGAGTATACTCAAGGACCTGCACAGGAGCATGTGAGCTTTGCCACAGAAGGAAAAGTGGAGAATTAGCACCCTAGCCTATCTTGAGGTTTCTATCCACATTTTTTCCCTACCTTTCCATGTTCAGGACTCAGGTACTTCCTGTGATCCTCCTAGAGAAAAGTAACACCTTTCTCCCTCATCTGAATCTAAAAATCTTTGCTTACTGTGCTCTTCTTATTGCAGTGGTTAGGGCTTGGACAGTATATATATATATATAGTGTGTGTGTGTGTGTGTGTGTGTCTGAGTCTTATCTTCCAACTTATTTTAGAAATACTTGAGAGCAGCAACTTGGCCATAGCAGCATTCATCAGAACACCTCACACAGTGCTTTGGAGCCAGGAGATGTAGAAACATATCTATGAATTCTAAAAGTTTGAAAAAGTGAGTGAGTGAAGGGAAGTAAGAAAGAATGAAGGAGTGAATGAATCAATGAATATAAACAGTCATAAACTCAGTGCCCAAAGTGCCACAGAGGGAACCAGCAGAACAAGAAAGAAAGGACACAGAATTTAAAGTCAAACGGACTCATGCTCTACATAATTTACTAGCTGTATGAATTATAGCAAATGATTCTTCCTTTCCCAGCTTTCTGCCATTGACAATAATATATCAACTTTGAAGGCTGTTTTGAAGATTTAAGGAAATGTAAAGAGCTCAGATCCCGATCCGCAATGATACATCATTGGTAGTATTGTTACCATTTATGAGTTTCAGAAAACTAAAGAGGATGGGTCCCTAATCTTGTACATGAATAAGGTGTCAGAATTCTGTTTAGCTGCACACTTACACAATTCTGTTTGGAAAACATACAGAGAAGGCAGAATAAGCAGAAGCTATCAATGTGACAATCTCTCTGGTAGCATTCCAACTTTCTGTGAACTAAAAAGTGATACAAAGAAATAATTCCTATATCACCATATAGCCAGATGCCATGAAACACGTGAAGAACCTGAGTGAATTTTCAGGGACAGGTAAAACGTGACAAATGTTGATGAAATCTAAAAGATTTCAAATCCAGATTTTCCTAATGCTCAGGGTACAGCTGCAAAGGGGAAAAGAAAGTTCTCAAACAGATTTCAGTAGTTACAGTGATACTTATAGGATGCATTTCCCTCAGTCGCCATCCCTGTTTCTGAGATCATTAATTGCTTAATCTTTGACTCTTACAGAAAATCTTCCTGGTCCCAGAAGCGGTGCCTTTGACAGACGGTGGACTCACACACCACACTGGTTCAGTTCAAAGCCACATTCCATGGACAGTACATTGGATACAGTCCAGTTGTACAGCCACGCAAAAGCCCCAAATACTACTTAGTTCTCCTAGTAAACAAAAAAATTCCTCAGATGTGGGAAGAAAGAGATTTTCGGTGGGAGGACATCAGAGTGCTCCAATATGGTTTCAGGCTACCTCAGAGCAGAAACAATGTCTTATTTATCTTTGTTTCTCCAATAAATAAAATATTACCTGTCAAAGAGAAAACACTTAATACAGTTCTTTCTTTTTTTTATAACAATATATTAATCCAACAAGTAAGGCAGTAACAAATTCTTCAGTGTAGACAAACCAAGTAGGTATTTCTGTAACCGGGTTTGGTCTTACACTGTCAAGCACAGCTGATGACCCATGGGAGACTGAGGGATCAGTATCTTGGGCTTTCTGTCTATAGGATCGTTGACATGGAAACATACCAGTATTAACAAAACATCCATGGGAGTTTTTTTTTTGCCAAACAATGATCAACTCTCATCTGGTTGGACATTATCCAATAATATACAAAAAACTGATGTATTTTTCTTTTTCCAAAAAGAAGTTCCTTCAACGGCACATAGTTAAGATCCAAATATTTCAGATTCTTCCAAGCACTTAATAAAGAGTTACACAGATCATCTCTAAAATGATTAATAATGAGATTCTAAAATTGTTAACAATACCACATTATTAATACATTGTTTTCAGGAGTTACAAAAATAATTATGTTAATAATAAAAAACATATAGAATATACTTAGCCATATATTGCAGACCATTACAGGTTTTGAGACATAATAAATTATTTATTATTCTCATACTCTGATGAGGGAATAACTATCACCATCTGCTATGTCTCAATGTGTCCTCAAAATTTATTTGTTTCAACTTAACCATCAATGTGATTGCATGAAGAGGTGGAGTCTCTAGAAGGTGATTAAATCATGATGGGGCAGAGCCTTCATGAATGGGATTAGTGCCCTTATAAAGCAGTGCAAGTGACTTTCTGTCCTTTTTGCCCTTTTAGCTCTTCCCCTCTTCCAGCAAGTGAAGACACAACAAGAAGGCCCTCACCAGACACTGAATACCAACACCTTGACCTTGGATTTCCCAGCTTTCAGAATTTTATAAATTGCCCAGTCTCAGGTATTTTGTTATAGCAAGACAAAGAATACAAGACAACATACATAAAGTTAGTGTGTAAACAGAGCTAGAAATAGTGTGTTAATCCATGAGAACTGTGCCAGGCACAGATAATGCTGTTTTACAGATTACTTATTGTGGTTGCTGTTGATTCCACTTTATAGAAGACAAAGGGGAGCCACAGAGAAGTTCACGATGGGTTCAACAACACCCAGCTCCCGAGTGTGAAGCCAGGGTAGGAACCCAGGCCATCGACTCCTCTGCTGGTGTTCATTGACTCTGCTGAGAGGAAGTGGAGACTTGGATGAGGCAGACAAACTAGGACAAGTCTACAGGGGCCCATGGTGAAGACCAGGGTTTGGATGCTGCAACGGAACCACCCCAGGTACGAAGGAATGATTCAGAGAAGAGCCAGATAGCTGAAATGTTAAAAACGTGAGAAGACAGGATCTGGGACTGGGCTGTATAGGAGGTAGCAAAGTAAAGATTAGTCCAGTGTGATTTTAAAAAGGAAACAAAACAAAACAAACAAACAAAAAGGATGAAAGTAAGAACAAGTGGGTTGCAGAGGAATCAGTGAGAGTATGGAAAGTGAAAAGAAGATGGTATAGGTGAGCTGGTCACACACCTCGCAGACTCCGGATGCTGGTGCCGGCTCAAGGTAAAGTCTGTACCTCTGGAGATCCCGTCACCCCAGGGAAGACTGCACTTATCACATTGTATTGTAGTTTCTTTGTATGCGTTGCTCTCTGTTACCAGACAATACCGTCTTTAAGAAAAAATACTGCAACTGTGTCTGTAGTACCTACTGTAGTGACCTGTTCATAAAACACACTCCCCTGTGTCTACTGAATGACTCTATGATCCTTTAAGCACATACCTAGAAGTGAGGAAACATTTCAGATGGCGTTAGTAACTTACCCAAGTCAAGTCTGATGCATAATTGGGAAATGAAAGAGCCAGGCCTGCAGCCTCAGTTTTCTGGCTCTGAGCCCAATGCTCTATTTCAAACATCCCACGTTGGATTGTCCACCTTTCTGTGCTCATGACATAAGTAGACATGTTGGCAGAAGTGCCCAGCCAGTGTGCTTTTATCAGCATACTGATCAGTCTATACTCATTGGTATACTTACTGTACCACTGTCTATGGTCTGTAAAGTAGGTAGGGCTGTCTTCAATATCTTCAGTATTATTCATTCATTTTCAATTCCTTCTAAATCTGTTGAACTCTATTTCCTCATACAAAATGCTTAAAATCATTTCAGTGTATGGCCAACAAACATATGAAATAATGTTTAGTATCACTAGTGATCAGGGAAAGGCAAATCGAAACCACAATGCGATACCACCTTACTCCTGCAAGAATGGCCATAATTAAAAAATCGAAAACAGTAGATGTTGGTGTGGATGCGGTCATCAGGGAACACTTCTACACTGCTGGTGGGAATGTAAACCAGTACAGCCACTACGGAAAACAGTGTGGAGATTCCTTAGAGAATCTAAAAGCAGAACTATCATTTGATCCAGCAATCCCACTACTGGGTATCTACCCAGAGGAAAAGAAGTCATTATACAGAAAAGATACTTGCACACGCAAGTTTATAGCAGCACAATTCACAACTGCAAAACCGTGGAACCAACCCACATGTCCACCAATCAATGAGTGGATAAAGAAATCATGGCATATGATGGAATACTGCTCAGCCATAAAAAGGAATGAATTAATGGCATTCACAGCAATCTGGATGGGATTGGAGACTATTATTCTAACTGAAGTAACTCAGGAATGGAAAATCAAACATTGTATGTTCTTACTGACAGATGAGAGCTAAGCTATGAGGACACAAAGACATAAGCATGATACAGTGGACTTCAGGGACGTATGGGAAAGTGTGGGAGGGGAGTGAGGGATAAAATACAACATATATGGTGCAGTATGTACTGCTTGAGTGTTGGGTGCACCAGGATCTCACAAGTCACCACTAACTAACTTACGTAAACAAATACCATCTGTACCCCAATAACTTATGGGAAAAAAATCATTTCAGTGGAAGGCTGTCATCCTTTCTAATGTGTAATAACTTTACATTTTAAAGACTGAACATTTCTGATTTTTATTTGGATTTTTAATAGACTACATTTTCTATCTAGAAAAGGAATACGATCAGCCAAGAATGATCAGACTAATTTAAAAGTCAATAGTGTTAACAGATTCTAATGTTAAAACATTTTTACATTGAGTTCTTTCTTAAATAACTTTGAAGACACACTTTTAATAACACCTTAAATTGTCCTTTTTTGTGCTGAACAATCTTGGCATTCTTTCTGTTTTTTGCTTCTTCTGAAAATAGCTTCTAACAAACAGATTTTTTTTTTTTAAGGCAGGGTCTCACTCTGTTGCCCAGGCTGGAGTGCAGTGGCATGATCAAGGCTCGCTGCAGCCTCGAACTCCCAGACTCCAGTGATCCTCTTATGGCAGCCTCCTGAGTTGCTGAGACTACAGGCACACGCCACTACACCTAGCTAATTTTCTAGTTTTTTTTTTTTTTTTGTAGAGATGGGATCTCACTTATGCTGCCCAGGCTGGTCTCAAATTCTCAAATTCCTGGGCATAAATGATTCTCCTGCCTTGGACTCCCAAACACTGGGATTCCAGGCCTGAGCCACTGCACCTGGCTTTAAGCAGATGTGGTTGGAAGCCCATCACAGTTTTTAATAACGTATTTTCTATGCCAAGAAAAGACAAAACGGCAATGATTTAATAAGTTAGGCCGAATGCAGTGGCTCACGTCTGTAATCCCAGCACTTTGGGAGGTCAAGGAGGGCAGATCACTTGAGGTCAGGAGTTTGAGACCAGCCTGGCGAATGTAGTGAAACCCGTGTCTACTAAAAATACATACAAAAAAATTAGCCAGATGTGGTGGCACAAGCCTGTAATCCTGGCTACTTGAGAGGCTGAGGCAGGAGAATCTCTTGAACCTGGGATGTGGACATTGCAGTGAACCAAGATCGCACCAGTCCACTCCAGCCTGGGTGACAGAGCGAGACTCCATCTCAAAAAAAAAACAAAAAAAGGTGTTATTTAAGGTGTTTTTTAATGTAATGGCTAAGAACTATTTTGTTTGGTCACTGCTAACAATGCAATGTGTTTCAAGACAAGATGACCCAGAGATGTTCACAGTAAGTCAGAATAATCAAAAAGGGAATTGTTCCCAGTGATATTTTTTCACTTGAACTCCAGTTCCCCTCCATAGTTTTCAATGAACACTAAATGCCAATTTATATTAATTGGGTGAGAACAGAAACTATCCTTTCAAACTGATCCTTCATTTAAGAAAAGGGGGACTTCTAAAAGATGAATATTTGTGATTTAGCCTTTGAATTTATTTCACATTTCTTATGACTGATTTTCATTATGATCAAAAATATTATGCTGTGTAAAGATACTGAAAGGCTCCTTCTCTGGTTCCCAAAGGCAGGCAATACAATTACTCTGAAAGGTCAATTAGCCCCACACTAATTGGCCAGTGCAGGCCTGGGCCTTGTCACCTCCATGTCCCTCCCGCCACAGGCCTGAGACCTTTCTGCTGCTCATGAGGATCCTACACCAGAGGGGCTCCATAGGGGGCGGGCGGTGGGGGTGGGGGGGAACCGCTCAGGAATCACTCGGTTTGGCTACATGCCAGCAACTGCAGTAAGTGATTTAGTTTTGAAGAGCAGAGGACAGTGCTGTTTGAGCATGTAGGGTCAGGATTTCACTTCTCTGGGTTCCCTCTTTCATGAATACAAAGGATATCGGATCACCAAAGCTATGCCCATTAAACCCACTTTAAAAGTGTGTTTTATATTGTCAACATTGCAAGAAATGCCTCAAGTATCACTTCTTTTTTCTTTAAGTATTATTTTATTACTAGTTGTGATAAATATTATGAACACTTTAAAATATATATATTTTATTTGACAGAATTAAATTAATGTTTTTAAAGCCATGGAATACGCTGTATAGAATTACTGGGGTCAGGGTTTGAGAGCTTAACAACACACCCTCTTGATGAAGCTGACCTGGAAACTCAGGCACGTCGGGGAGGTCAGCACTACCCAACAGAACCACATGCGAGTTTATGCCACGCTCCCCAAATTCCAATGGTTGCGATTAACACTCAAAATCATATACCTCCGTGATTGCAAAACAACATCTGCGCAAGGTGTTTACTGTGGGATTATTTATAATAGAAAATTATCGGCTGGGTGCAGTGGCTCATGCTTGTAATCCCAGCACTTTGGGAGGCTGAGGTGAGCAGATCACCAAGACCAGCCTGGCACACGTGGCAAAACCTGGTCTCTACTAAAAATACAAGAATTAGCCGGGTGTGATGGTGCGTGCCTGTAATCCCAGCTACAGGCTGGGAGGCTGAGGCAGGATACTCGTTTGAGCCAGGAGGCGGAGGTTGCAGTGAGCCTAGATCGGGCCACTGCACTCCAGCCTGGGTGACAGAGTAAGCCTGTATCTGAAAAAAAAAAAAAGAAAAGGAAAGGAAAAAAAATTTTCAGAAACAAGTGAAATGCCTGACCATAGAAGACAAGTACAATCTGTGAAGAAAAAAGAAAACAAAGCAGAAAATAGAATATAGTAAGGGACTTTCTATGTCAAAAGCAAAGAAAATTAAGAACATACAAAAGTAGCTGTTTTTGTAAAAGGAAACGTAGAAAGGAAAATCGAAGTTAGTGAAAATGGTTACCTATGAGGGAGTAGGGAAATGGGTTAAAGGGATAGAATGGGAGCCATGTTTCCCTAACGTGACTATCTACAGTTTCAGGTGTGAGGCACAGAAAATGTTTCACACAATCACAACAATACTTACTAAATAAAAAGGAGGAAAAAAGCAAACTCTAAAACTGAAAATTACCAGAAACATATTGAGCTGATAATGTCAGTACATAAATAAAAGTAGTTCACGTAACTTTTGGACACAGTGCTCTGTATATCCTTTAGTACAAAAAAAGGAACCCAAAACAAATTTTGTACTTTATTTACTAAGTTGATTACTGGTATGATATAGGTGTAGGAATTCAGAAACTATTTGTATTTATGTTAAGATGAAAAATTACTAAACTTACTGCTGTTTTTGGAAACCGAGTTTTTCACAGTGGCTGAAGAAGGTAAGAAGGAGCTTCATGATGTTGGAGTTGAAATAAAGGGAACAAAATGTACTTATGAATTTTAAAAAAATTCTATTCATTGAGGGGAAATTACTCACCTATCCAGAAGTTGCAGAATAATGAGACCCATGTATCTGTTCATCACCTTATTCAACAATTATCAATTTGAGTCCAACCTTGTTTTATCAGTATGAATTATCATGGATAAATGATATTATCAATATCACTACCCACTTTCCCTTCCTATATTATTTTGAGACAAATCTCAGATATCATATTATTTACTCAACAAAAATGATCAATATGTATCTCTATGAAGGAGGAATTTTCCTATAAAACATAACTAGAATACCACTAGAGGAACTGAAAAATTACAAATAAGCATTTAATAGCATCAAATATTTATGTGTCCATAATTTTAATTGTTTCCAAATCTGTTTGAATCGAGATCCAAACAAGTCCATATTTTGGGACTGGAAGGAATGTATATTATATCTTCTTTTAATTTTATTTATTTATTTATTTATTTATTTATTTATTTATTTATTTATTTATTTTGTGAGACCAGGTCTCCCTCTGTCACTCAGGCTGGAGTGCAGGCATGATCAGGGCTCATTGCAGTCTCGGCTTCCAGGGCTCAGGGGATTCCTCACCTCAGCCTCCCCAGTAGCTGGGACAACTGGAACATGCCACCACACCCAGCTAATTTTTTGTATATGCCATACAGACAGGGTTTTGCCATGTTGCCCAGGCTGGTCTCAAACTTCTGGGCTCAAGTGATCTGCCTGCCTCAGCCTTCCAAAGTGTTGGGATTACAGGCCTCAGCTACTGTGCCTGGCGTTCAATGTTTTTTTATTATTAAGACATAACTAATATATTGTAGTTCTCCCTTTTAAAGTGTATAATTCAGCAGTGTTTAGAATATTTGCAAGGTTGTGCAGCCATCAACACTCTCTAATTTCACAACATTTTCTCTTAAGTTGCTTTTACAAGTTCCCTCACCCATCTCTCTTCCTGTTTTTACAATTAAATTTGAAGAAAAATGGGTTAATCCATTGTAGAATTTCTCATAATCTAAATTTTGCCAGTTGCATATGGGTGGTATTACTGAACAAGTTTCTACATTGTCCTTATTTCTGAAAATTTTATATTTGTGGCCAGGTGCAGTGGCTCACGCCTGTAATCCCAGTGCTTTGGGAGGCCGAGGCAGGCGGATCACAAGGTCAGGAGATCGAGACCATCCTGGCTAACATGGTGAAACCCCGTCTCTACTAAAAATACAAAAAATTAGCCGGGTGTGGTGGCAGGTGCCTGTAGTCCCAGCTACTCGGGAGGCTGAAGCAAGAGAATGGTGTGAACCTGGGAGGTGGAGCTTGCAGTGAGTGGAGATTGCACCACTGCACTCCAGTCTGGGCGACAGAGCAAGACTCTGTCTCAAAAAAAAAAAAAAAAAAAAAAAAAAAAGTTATATTTGATTCTACAGGCTTGACTAGGTTTAGGCTTAATATGTTTTGCTGGGATTCCTGTAAGGGTGCTGCTTTGTTCTTCAAGAAGGAAGCACTATGTGACTATGCCTGAGTCTGACTACATTTGGCTGTAGTGTATCTTCTTTATGGAAGATACGCTAAAATTGTAAAATGGTGATCTTTTAATATTATCACTTCTTCTCAAACTATTAGATAAAATATTTCTATCAAGATAAATTTTCCCTCAATAGCTATTTTGTTACTCAGAGATAAATTTTGTATAGGAAGGCAGAATAAATGCTCTATTATTTTCTTAGTTTATACATTTTCAAAATAAGTTGACTCTAGCAATGAATAAAAATGCAATTTTTAAAAGCATTATTAAAAAATTATAGAAAAGGCCGGGTGCGTGGCTCATGCCTGTAACCCCAGCACTTTGAGAGGCCAAAGCAGGTGGATCACTTGAGATAAGGAGTTGGAGACCCACCTGGCCAACATGGTGAAACCCTGTCTCTACTAAAAATACAAAAATTAGCCAGGCGTGGTGGTGGATGCCTGTAATCCCAGCTACTTGGGAGGCTGAGGCAGGAGAATCGCTTGAACCTGGGAAGCAGAGGTTGCAGTGAACCAAGACCACACAATCGCACTCCTGCCTGGGTAACAAGAGTGAAAATCCGTCTCAAAAAAAAAAACGAAATTACAGACACACACATATTAATGATGTCCATCGATTGTACTTATTATTTTGATTGGTGGTTATCTATAGCTAATTGGTACATCTTAGAATGGGTTCCTGAACTGTGGCAGAGGCGCAAGAGTCTTTGGTAGCTTCCCTGCCATCCTGTATGACAAGAGACTCCAGTCTGCTTTGAACACTTTTTGTTCTAGACCTGTAATAAATCATTTTGACAAATAAAAATGGCATTTAAAGATGACGATGTGGATGGTTAGAGACACTCATTGCTACTGGATTCATAAAGGTTTGTCAGCTTTTTCAGTGACAAGAGGTATGTTTTGTTCGTTTTTTAAAGATAAAATACATCATGAGTTCAATCTGATATTTCCCATTCAAACCGAGGAGTAGAGGGTTTTAAATAATCTCCTTTGTCTTCCATCTTAATCTTCTTTTCTCTTGTTCAAAATCGTGAAAATGAAACGATTAGATGTCACATAATTACTCATTATTTTAGACTACATTATATACACAATGTGAATGATACCATTAAATTGATTACTAATCATAGTTTAAGTTTTTCTTCTTGTAGTTCTTTTTGTCTTGGGATGTACCTCATTAAAGATGTATAGTCAAACTGCTGTATTCTAAAGTCACTTGGAATAATGTGGCTATGATTACAACTAAAGATACTTGCATTCATTTTTTTGACTTTATTTTTTATTCTTAGAACTTTCTATTTAAAATATTTAATTCTGTTTTATAATTATGGAAAATATTTTCAAGTTTCTAAAGTCAAACTTTAAAAACATAAAATTGTCAAAGATGTCTCACTTCTACTTTTGTCTGTTTAATATATTCACTATCTTTTTGTTTGTTTTTAGATTTCTGCTTTACCTCTTTAACAGAAGCTGGTGTGTGTGTGTGTGTATTTAAGCACCTTTCTTAGATAATTGATAGCATGTTATATACTTTTTTCACTTAATTTCCCCTACAATTAATTCTACAGTAGTATATACACATTTCCTTATTATTTTTCACAACCATACAGTAACCTCACGTGTGGATAAATCATAGTTTATTCAACCAATACCCTATGTTCTATGACAAATGAGGTCCCACTGGCCAAGTTTGGGAAAATATAAATACAAAAAAGAATAGATTGATAACAGGTTATAATACATTAAAGAAAAAATCCATGAACATATGATAATATTAAAAAGTATACGTGTGAGGAGTAAGAAAGAGTTCTTCCATACAGAACAACAGAATAAATACGGCAAGAACTGTCGGCACAATCATATTTTTGAAGGCACTGATATAATAATTAATTCACTCAAGGATCACCAGTAGAAGCTACAGCAAATGGATCCAAGATTGGTGGGAATCGGGATTTTGGCAGTTTCCAAGTATCTGCCCACAGATTCCCTAATAATTTCATAAGAGTAGGGTTATTTCTGCAATGGGAGATTTGGCAGGCATAACTGTAACTAAGATTCACACGGGCATTGTCAGTTACAAAGGATTCAGCATTAACGACAACAAAGTTTAACCCAAATTTAGCAATGAGGAGACAATAAAACAAATCGAGGTTGCAGGATAATTCTGCAAACAACTGACCCTTACAATTCAAATTTTTGAAGGTGCAAATTAGGTGTGTGTGAGAAGACTGTTCTATACTAAAGCAAAATAAAGATACATGATAACTGAATGTGATCTGTATATTTGACTAAACTTTTGGTCAGAATAATTTAAAAAATTATCCAAAGCATACAAACAACCTTTAAAACTCATCAGTAAATAAATAAACAAACATTAAAAAAGGGCCAAAGGCTTTAACAGATACCTCACCAAAGAAGATACAGAGATGGCAAAGAAGTAGGCTCCACATCTTATGTCCTCAGGGAGCAGCAAATTAACGCAAGATACCACTACACGCCAATTAGAATAAATCCCAGAACAAAAGCAACACCAAATACTGGTGAGGACGTGGAATAACAGAACTCTCGTTCATTGCTACTGGGAAAGCAAAACGGTATAGTCACTTTGGAAATCTGGTGGTTTCTTACAAAACTAAACATACTATAACCATACAATGCAGCAATACCTGGAGTATTTACCCAAAGGAGTTGAAAACTAAAATCATGTCCACACAAAAGCCTGCACACAGATGTTTACAGCAGCTTTATTCAGGATTGCCAAAATTGTATGCAACCAACATGTTCTTCATGAGGTGAATGGATAAAGTATCATACATACAGATCATGGAATATTATTGAGCACTAAAGAGAAATGAAGTATCAAGCCAGGAAATGACATGGAGGAACATTAAGTGCATATTACCAAGTGAAAGAAACCAATTTGAAAAGGCTACATATTGTCTGATTCCAATTTGAAAAGGCCACATGTTGTATTATACGACATTCGGAAAAAGGCAACACTATAGAGACATTGAAAATATCAGTAGTTGCCAGGGACTGAGGGATGACCGAGGGATGAATAGAGACAGCACAGAGAATACTTAAGGCAGTGAAAATACTCAGGGTGATACTATGTTGATGGATAAATATCATTATACATTTGTCCAGACCCATAGAGTGTACACCAAGAGTGAACCCTCATGTAAGCTATAAATGTGAAGTGATTACAATGTGTCAATTTAGGTTTATCAGCTGCAAAAAATGTACCGCTCTGGTGGGGGATGTTGATAATGGAGGGGGTATGGGCACATTTGGGCAGGGAGTAGATGGGAAATACCTTCCTCTCTATGATGTGAACCTCAAACTGCTAAAAAATAAATAAATAAAGGCTTAAAAAAGCTATAAAGGACAATTTGGGAACAATTAGGAGGATCTTTGAACATGGACTACAAAAGAAATATCATCGTATCGATGTTAAATTCCTTGAAATTTACATCACACATTACAGCGGCTACGCAGAAGATTGCCCTTTGCCTTTGTAGATATAGACTGAAGTGTTTAGGACCAAAATGTCAGTCTATCTGCAATTATGTTTAGCCTCTTGAGAGACAGAGGAAAAAAAGGAGGGGAAGGTGTAAGTGAGGGAGACAAAGAAAGATAAAGCAAATGTGGCAAAGTGTTAACAGTTGGGGACTCTGGAGAAAGGTTGTACAGATATTTGCTATAAATAGATTTTTTTAAAAATTGTTTTTAAAGGTTTGAATCTCCTAAAATATCTTCATACTCAGTCACTAAATGGAAAGTAACCATTGAAAATAAGAAATGTTGGCGAGGTGAGGTGGCTCACGGCTGTAATCTCAGGACTTTGGGAGGCTGAGGTGGGTGGATCACTTGAGCTCAGGAGTTCAAGATCAGCCTGGCCAACATGGTGAAATCCTGACTCTGACTCTACTAAAAATACAAAAAATTAGCCAGGGGTGGTGGCAGGAGCCTGTAATCCCAGCTACTTGGGAGGCTGAGGCAAGAGAATCGCTTGAACCTGGGAGGCTGAGGTTGCAGTGAGCTGACATTGCACCACTGCACTCCATCCAGCCTGGACGACAGAGACTCCATTAAAAAAGAAAGAAAGAAAGAGAGAAAGAGAGAGAGAGAGAGAGAGAGAAAGAAAGAAAGACAGAAAAAGAAAGAAGGAAAGAAAGAAAGAAAAAGAAAGAAAGAGACAGAAATAGAGAAGAGAAGAGAAAAGAAAAGAATCCTCTGTCTTAATCCTGAGTTCTAATTTGATTGCCTTGTGGTCTGAGAGACTGTTTGTTATGATTTCTGTTCTTTTGCATTTGCTGAGGAGTGTTTTACTTCCAATTATGTGGTCAGTTTTAGAACAAGTGCTATGTGGTGCTGAGAAGAATGTATATTCTGTTGATTTGGGGTGCAGAGTTCTGTAGATGTCTATTAGGACTGCTTGGTCTAGAGCTGAGTTCAAGTCCTGAATAACCTTGTTAATTTTCTGTCTCGTTGATCTGTTTAATACTGACAGTGGGGTGGTAAAGTCTCCCACTATTATTGTGTGGGAGTCTAAGTCTCTTTGTAGGCCTCTAAGAAGTTGTTTTATGAATATGGGTGCTGCTGTATTGGGTGCATATATATTTAGGATAGTTAGCTCTTCTTGTTGCATTGATCCCTTTACCATTATGTAATGCCCTTCTTTGTCTTTTTTTATCTTTGTTAGTTTAATGTCTGTTTTATCAGACTAAGATCGCAAACTCTCCTTTTTTTTTGCATTCCATTTGCTTGGTAAATATTCCTCCATCCGTTTATTCTGAGCCTGTGTGTCTCTGCACATGGGAAGGGTCTCCTGAATACAGCACACTGATGGGTACTGACTTTTTATCCAATTTGCCAGTCTGTGTCTTTTGATTGGGGCATTTAACCCATTTACAATTAAGGTTAATACTGCTATGTGTGAATTTGATCCTGCATTCATGATCCTAGCTGGTTATTTTGCACATTAGTTGCAGTTTCTGGAAACTGAACAACCTGCTCCTGAGTGACTACTGGGTAAATTATGAAATTAAGGCAGAAATAACAAAGTTCTTTGAAACCAATGAGAACAGAGACAATGTACCAGAATCACTGGGACACAGCTAAGGCAGTGTTAAGGGGTAAATTTATAGTACTAAATGCCCACATCAGAAGGAGGGAAATATCTAGAATTGACACCCTAACATCACCATTAAAAGAACTAAAGAAGCAAGAGAAAAGAAATTCAAAAGCTAAAAGGCCAGGCATGGTGGCTCACTCCTCTAAACCCAGCACTTTGGAAGGTTGAGGTGGGTGGATCACTTGAAGCCAGGAGTTCAAGATCAGCCTGGCCAACATGGTGAAACCCCGTCTCTACTAAAAATACAAAAATTAGCTGGGCATGGTAGCGTGTGCCTGTAATTCCAGCTACTTGGGAGGCTGAGGGAGGAGAACTGCTTGAACTGAGACCTGGAAGGTAGAGGTTACAGTGAGTGGAGATGGCACCACTGTACTCCAGCCTGGGCTACAGAGTGAGACTCTATCTCAAAAAAAATAAAAAATAAAAAAATAAAAGCTAGAAGACGACAAGAACTAACTAAGATCAGAGCAGAACTGAAGGAGACAGAGACATGAAAAACCCTTCCAAAAAATCAATGAATGCAGGAGCTGTTCACATATACACCATGGAATACTATGCAAGCATAAAAAAGAATGAGATCATGTCCTTTGCAGGGATATGGATGAAACTAGAAACCATCATCCTCAGCAAACCAACACAGGAACAGAAAAAAACACTGCATCCATGCCATAAAATACAACTCAGCATAGTATTCCATGGTGTATAAAAAGGATGAGTTCATGTCCTTTGCAGGGACATGGATGCAGCTGGAAACCATCATTCTGACAAACTGTCACAAGGACAGAAAACCAAACCCCGCATGTTCTCACTCATAGGTGGGAATTGAACAATGAGAACACATGGACACAGGGAGGGGAACATCACACACTGGGGCCTGTCAGGGGGTGGGGGGCTAGGGAAGGGATAGCATTAGGAGAAATACCTAATGTAAATGATGAGTTGACGGGTGCAGCAAACCACCATGGCACATGTTTACCTATGTAACAAACCTACACGTTCAGCACATGTATCCCAGAACATAAAGTAAAATTAAAAAAAAATAAGAAAATAAGAAATGTGGTACTACTACAAAATTTTTAGGATGAAAAATTGTATGTATTTCATGCTATCTGTCGTGAATTCAGCTATCTAACCTGCTATATCCTACACATAGCTTACAAACTGACCTAAGAAAGGAGGGAAAAATGAAAGCAAAATCCAAAGTTGCTTATAAAAAAGAAATCTTTGTTTTGGAATATGAGAAAGCTATTGTATAAATACAGATGACCAATATGGATTAAATAGAAGAATTATAGTCAAATACCATAGCAAATGAGTTAAAATTTTGCAGCTCATTACAGTTTTGAGGTCTCTAAAGTGAATAAGCATAATACCCAAAATAGTGACTTTGTAGAATCCTAAAATCCAGTTATGCAGTCTACAGCAGCAGTCCTGAATCTTTTTGGCACCAGGGAGTGGTTTTGTGGAAGACAATATTTCCACAGATGGGGGCAATGGGGATGGGGTGTGGTTTGTGGATGAAACTGGTCCACCTCAGATCATCAGGCATTAGTTAGATTGTCGTAAGAAGCACACAGCCTAGATACCTCACACGTGCAGTTCACAATAGGGTTTGCACTCCTATGAGAATCTACTGCCACTGCTGATCAGACAGGAGCTCCAGCGTCATGCTCATCTGCCCATGCTCACCCCCTGCTGTGCAGCCCAGGTCCTCACAGGCCACAGACAGGTTCTGGCGCCACGGGGGTTGGAGACCCCTGGTATAGAGCAACGCATGGGCAAAAGCACTGCATGAGTAATCAAGGTCAAAGGCAGAATTAATGGATGTTCTAATTTACTATGGAGGCAACATAGCAAAACCTCTTAAACATTTTACAACAAAGATCCTGTCCATATTACAATCTTCAAACAGATATGGACTTCCATACAAGAAGAGTATATTAAAAAAAAAATCCACACTCTCTCAGATGTTCACCCAAAGTGATAAAAATGGAAACAATAGAGAGAATCACATCTGTTAAAATCCATATTAGAAAGTATACAAATAAAAGTGCTTATGATAAACAGCTAATGAGAATAAATGGATACACTATTAAGCTATCTTGGCAGAATTTATCAATGTCTTAGATGTACATGCAGAAATTCTCACATATGTCCTCAAAAACACATGTACATGGATGTCCTTTGCAACCACAGTAAAAACCATGGCAACAATCTAAACAGTCATCAATATTGGGCTGGCTGCCATTCATACATACAATTGGTAAACATTTGTTATAACTCTAGAAGTACACGGAAAAGAAGGCGGTCTATTTTTTAAATAAAATCAGCAAGTTGCAGAATAGCATGCACTATTATTATTAGCCCATTTGTCTGTATGTTGTATATCATTCTGTATATGCATTAACTTATTGGGTACACATAGCAAATTTTGATTAACTCTGAAGAATGGGATTAAGTGATGGAAGAGAGGAATTTGTATGTTTCTGAAATTTTAAAAAGTCTAAGCACACATTACTTTGATAATTTTAAAAAGACACCTGGGAAATTATTTGCAAGTAAAATACTCATTTAATTCCGGATAAGCTTTCCTTTCTTTCTTTCTCTCTCTTTTTTTTTTTTTTTTTTTTGACAGAAAAGATAATGACAGTAAATGCTTTACTTAGAATAGAATGGAATTTTTTTTTCTACTTTTCTGTCAATGTCTTTATGGATGATGTTGTCATCTTCATTTTGTCACTGTTAGTTGTAACTTCTTTCTGACCTATGTTTTACCCTTTCTGGCTATAAGCTCATTTTACACACAGTTATTTATATGAACAGTTGGGAGCCACTCACTCACCTCTCTTTTGAGAAAAGAAAAATATATTTGTGCTTTATAACTTTTATTATCTTTATGCCAATAAGTCTTTTTATTTTCACCTAAGATTTGTGTCTATTTTTGGAATGGCAGAGATGCTGGAAATCATATTTCAATCCAATTGAAATGTATGTGTGAGTGTGTGTGTTTGTATGTATGCATGGTTTTATGTCTTTAGAATTCTTTGTGAGTGCTCCAGTAAATCTGGTGCCTTCTGAGACGACAAGAGAGGATTAAGGAAATGGTATGAGTCTTTTGTAACTATCTCAATGAAAAAGTAGAGAAGCATAGAGTGAAAAAATCCTTAGAACAGTCTTGCTCTGTCGCCCAGGCTGGAGTGCAGTAGCACGATCTCGGCTCACTGCAACCTCCGCCTCCCAGATTAAAGCAGTTCTCATGCCTCAACGTCTGAGTAGCTGGGATTGCAGGTATGCGCTATCACACCCAGCTAATTTTTGTATTTTTAGTAGAGACAGGGTTTCGCCATATTGGCCAGGCTGGTCTCAAACTCCTGACCTCAAGTGATTCACCCACCTCAGCTTCCCAAAGTGCTGGGATTACAAGCAGGAATAAATGCTACTGTATTAAAAGTATTAGATCCTGATCCCTGCTTGATGTGTTAAGCTCAGTGTCCTCTATCTGAAATAAAGATACACACTAGCGTGTTCTCCAGATTCACCTTAATTTTACCTGAACAATATTCTAAAATTTTCAAATTATAGCACAAACATACTAAGTACACATATAATTCACAAAAATTAAAAACATATATTTAGCCAAAAGTAAATAAAATCAGTAAAATAAACAAATCTGAGAACTTCATGAATGGCAACCACAGCCTAAATGCAAAGAAGGAATAAAACAGCTACTTCTTGGCTCTTGGGCTTTCATGGGCCCAGGATCCACTAATGTAAGAGTAATTTCAGAGATTTTGAAGGGTAACTGGGTATATTTATGTATTGTGTTCTTTCTTTCTTTTTTTTTTTTTTTTGAGATAGAGTTTTGCTCTTGTTGCCCAGGCTGGAGTGCAATGGCGCAATCTCGGCTCACTGCAACGTCCACCTCTCGGGTTCAAGTGATTCTCTTGCCTCAGCCTCCCAAGTAGCTGGGATTACAGACATGTGCAACCATGCCCAGCTAATTTTGTATTTTTAGTAGAGACCAGGTTTCTCCATGTTGGTCAGGCTGGTCTCGAACTCCTAACCTCAGGTGATCCACCCGCCTCGGTCTCCCAAAGTGCTGGGATTACAGGCGTGAGCCACCACGCCCGGCCATATTGTGTTATTTCATCTCACATCTTGACCTTGAACTCTGCCAGTTCTCCTGTAAATAGCAATTCCACTGTAGTTACTTACATTTGAAGTTTGGGCAGTTTTTGATAAATATCCTTATTACTGGATTTTCTTTTCAAAATGAACAAGAATATTGGACAACTCAGGTCCTCCGTTTGAAGACATTCACAGCTGAGAATGATATTCGTATACATCTGGGCTACAGACTAGCAGTTCATCTAGTTAATCAGTTACTATGTAGCCAACCTCACACGTTGCTATTTACTGCCAATATGCTGCACAGCTACAAGTATTATGGGCTAAATTGTGTCCCCTCACAAGTCATACATTGAATTCCAAACCCCCAGTATCCCAAATGTGACTGTTTGGAGATAGGGCCTTTACAGAGGTAACCAAGTTAAAATGTCAGCATTAGGGTGGGTCTTATCTAACATGAGTGGAATCCTTTTAAGATGAGATTCAGGTATAGACAGACACAGAAAACAGACCATGTGAAGGTACACGGAGAAGACAGACATCTGTAAGCCCAGGAGAGAGGCCACAGAAGGAATCGACCCTACTGACACCTTGACTTTGGAATTGTGAGAAAATAAACATATTATTTATTTAAGCCACCCAGTCTGTAGTGAAGGCTCATTTTATACAAGAATTATACAACATTTTACTGGTCCCTCTAGAATTCTATAGCAGCAGGCATGTATCAGGGATCTTCACAGATATTTTGGAGATTTTTTTTTTTTTTTTTTCCGAGAGGGCCTCTGGCATATACTCTTGACATAACATCTGGGCACCATGGGTAGTACCTCCTTTATGTCAGATACTTCATTTTAATTAGGGGATGACTGCATTATTTCAAGACAAAGCAGGTGTAGGTTATTATTGGGTGTTGTATCAAAGAAATAAAGAAATGTAGGATGACATGGGGTTATTCATTTCTGCATTGAAAATAAGGGGAAATAAGGAGTTATATAGTAGGATCTTTGCAATTACACTGAAACCAGTATAGTGCGTGCTTGTTGAATGAATGAATATCAGTAATAACTCTCAAGAACTGTATTAAGCACCATATTTACTAAATATCTAACATATTATTTGTAATCATCAAACCACACTGATAAATAAGTATTGTAGCAGAGACAGCTGGCACCTCATCGAAATCTGTTTCCTCCTCTTCCCTGACACCAGATGACCTGATTTCCCAAATTCCTTAACATTTAGGGTTGGCTACACTGATTCCTTTTATCTGATGGGTATGACTAGAAGAGATGTGTGCCACTTTGAAGCCAAAGCATGTTCACAGAAGTTGTAGTGAACGTAGACAGACAACAAACAGATAAATACACGACAAAATGGTTGATAAATGTGTGTGGCGGCGGGGGCATAGATGGAGAGATGGGCAAAATACAAGTTAGAGACAAACTCTCAACTGTAAGCTGGGAGCTCACATCCTATGGTTTCAACCACACAACCAAAGACTACAAAATGCAGCGTGGCAGCATAATCAAATTTACATCATCAGGTTTTGGATTGTCAATAAACTTTCTAGAGATTACTCTGCACAGCCAAAATTTTAAAATGATATCAGATACAACAGCTAAAATTACTGGGTTGAAACTGGAAGCTTCCTTTTTAAACAGAGCTGTAAATGTATAAAATGCCACATTAGGGCACAGGTTTTATCACGTTTATTTGCTAGCTAATTATTGAATCCAAAGCCTTTCCAAACTTGTTTTTGGATGTTCTTGTGTTTGTTTGTTTGTTTTTCCTAAATCTGTATAGCCGTGAGCCTTGATCTTCATGTTTTCTTTCTCAGAAATCAATCATTCCTTTGTGCTACATACCACCTCCTCCTTCCTGATAGTATGTAGGCCATCTTCAAACTCCCTACAACTTCACCAACATTTCCAACTCATTTTCATACTCTTAAGCCCACTGGCATTATACATGCAATACTGACTCCAATAAAATTTATCATGTGGGATTAGCATAAGCAGAGGTGGCAAACTTCTCATTTGTTGCTCCCAAAAACAAAATGCTAGATCTCTCTCAAGTAAGAAGAAACTTGTATCACAGTGTGGTTTGGATGGTTGCTATGACAATATTGAGTTCTTCTTTGAGAAAGACCATGATAAGGCATTCATTAGGAACATAAGTACCTAGCAGTGAGGGTTGTTTTCTTTTTCATTTTTAAAATATCTGGCCAAGTAGCTGGCGTTTAAACAGATCAAGCATTTTACCTACATTCTCCAAACTTTAATTTCATAACGACTCCTTGAAATAAGATGATGGACAACAAAACTGGAGCTCAAAGAGATGCATAACTTACCTAAAGGGATATCACTGGATTTGCATCCAGGTTCATCTTGTAAAACCACGTTGAACTGCTTACCTTGACTGCATAAATCAGCAATGAGTACAGATATCTACTTTAATTAACACATCTAAATCTTGCTTCATTCTATAACCAAAGCAGTTAAAGGGTAGAATTTGGAAGCACTTAAGATGAACCCTCCAATTCTTCTCTATTGTCTCCAAAGGCTGTCCCATCTAATGGTACAGATGTGTGAAACTCAGAAAAATGATAACAGATTACAGATGAGACGCAACGAAAGCTTCCAGCCAGGAAGGTGGGTGAGGCAGATAGACAAGATCATGAATTTCCAGAGGAACATATGACAATTCTGATTTGTCTGTGAGGAAAAGACATGATGTCTCCCTATAAAAATTCACTGCACATTGCCAGGCATGGGGGTTCTCGCCTGTAATCCCAGCAGTTTGGGAGTCTGAGGCAGGAGGATTGCTTGAGCCCAGGAGTTCAGAATCAGCCTGGACAACATGGCAAAACTCTGTCTCTACAAAAAAATATAAAAATCAGCTGGGCATGGTGGCACATGCCTGTGGCCCCAGATACTCAGGAGGCTGAGGTGGGAGGATCGCTTGAGTCTGGGAGGTCCAGGCTGCAGTGAGCCATGATCACGCCACTGCACTCCAGCCCGGGCAACAGAGAGAGACCTTGCTCCTTGCAAAAAAATCACTGGACATAATGAAATTATGAACATAAGAAAAGGTTGGATTTAAGGGCTATTTTAATGTAATTCCCATCATTTTCATCATTCTTTTGTGATTCATATTATTTACCATGGAAGACTTCTATTTAAATCAAAAGGATTAACTGGGAGGGACACATTGATAACAAATAACTAGCTATCACAAATAGAAATTTGTGAAGGGATGGAATGTGAGAAAATTAGCTTTGATTATGAAAAATGAAAGAGAAAAGCCTAATGTAGAATTCGCAGCTAAGTGGGGGCAACCCATGCCAATCATTTCAAAGGCTGGTCACACCCGAGGCGTGACTAACCCAGCAGCAGATGGAACCTGGATTCTACATTTCACCATGCTTGGGGTGGGCTTGGGGCTCCATGACCCACAATTTTCCCACTGCATTTCCCGGGCCAAATGCCTCAGGTTCTGTCTTATTCCTGAATCCTGTTCATGATTAGAATCATGCTCAAGAGCTAAAATCTTCTTCTGAACTTAAGCCCCACTGACGGAAGCACTGAATATGCCTAACTCTTACAGTTTCCCTCCCTGCCTGGAAGTGGGCTCTATACCAAGCCAGGTGGTCCAGAGCCACTCTTCTGCCCACATCCTATCCTCATCCTCATCTTAAATGTAGCCAACGAGGAAAAACATCCATTCTGGTTTTGGCTGCTGGTAGCAGGCAGGGGTCTAAGGTAGCTCTTGAGTGTCTCACTCCCTGATCTGTGTATCCGCCTTGTATGAGCAGCATCTGTGACTATGAAGAATGCCACCCGTGTGATTAGGTTACACTATAGGGCCAAGGAGAGGGGGGGTTTCAGATATACGTCAAGTCTGTAATCGGCTGGCTTGTTCAGCAAAAGGGAGATTTTCCCCGGCGGGCCTGAACTACTAAAAAGAAGTGTGTAAGTGAGCTCCATGAAACGGGGTCTCAAGTTCAGAGACATGAAGTGACAGAGACTTCACGTTCCTGCTAGGCTTGAAGAAGCAAGTCATCGTAAGTTCTACAGCTGCAAGAAAGTGAACTTCTCCGAAAAGGACACGGAGCCCTCACCGAGGCCCCCACCAACCCCTTACCGAGGCCCCCACCAACCCCTTATTGTAGCCTCATGAGCCCCTAAGCAGAGGACCCATTAAACCAAGCCCACAAACATGGAAATGGTGAAACACTCACATTTTTCTACCATGATACCATTTACAAACATCGGATACATTTATCATTCAAAGGATTCTTGCCATGTGCAGATACCTATGCTCGGCTGCTGAGGAAGGCTGAAGCCCCTTGAGGACAAAGAAACATGAGCTTGTTGTCATTTAATCAAAACGGGCTCTTGAAGCTTAGGTCAGCGGTACCATTGTGAAGTCTGTTTTTCACTTTAAGGCCATGTGAGACAAAGAGATCTGTTGTTGTCCGTAGGGTTTTACTACAACATAGGATGTGGAATATGGCAAAAGTATAGTTTCCTACACATGGGTTTCCTAGGATGGCAGTAATCAAGTACCACAAACTAGCGGTTTAAACAACAGAAATGCACTGTCTCACAGCTCTGGAGGCCAGACCCTGAAATCAAGGCATCGGCAGGGCTGGTTCCTTCTGAGGGCTGGGAGAGAAGGACCTGCTCCAGGGTGCTCTCCTTCCTTGTAGATATCCACCTTCCCCTTGTGCCTGCACATCGTCCTGCCTCTGTGCTTGTCTGTCTCTCTTGTTTTTCCCCCTTTTTCTAAGGACACTTATATTGGATTAAGGCCCAGCCTAATGACCACACTTTCACTTGATTACCACTGTAAAGACCTGATCTCTCCAAATAAGGTCACATTCCCAGGTGCTTCAAAATAGGTTTTGTTTGGCCAGGCATAGTGGCTCATGCCTGTAATCCCAGCACTTTGGGAGACTGAGGCAGGTGGATCACTTGAGCTCAGCAGTTCGAGACCATGGCCAACATGATGAAAACCTGTCTCTACTGAAAATACAAAAATTAGCCGGGCATGATGGCAGGTACCTGTAATCCCAGCTACTTAGGAGGCTGAGGCAGGAGAATTACTTGAACCTGGGAGATGGAGGTTGCAGTGAGCCGAGATAACTCTAGCCTGAGCCAACAGAGCAAGACACTGTCTCAAAAAAAAAAAAAAAAAAAAGATTTTTTGAAGAACACAATTCACCCCATAATGCCCATAATAGAGGAAGGAGAGAGCATCCAAGGACTAGGTACCTTACTGGAGGGCAGCCAGCCAGCTGCCTCTGCTGTGGCAGCAAGACACCAAGGTGACCCTCCCAATTTCAATAGCTGTGGGATCATCAAGGGCAGGAGAAAGGGAAAGGAAGAACCTTGAATGTGACTGCATATCTAAGTTCCTAAATTGAAACAGAATGACCTACCTGGAAGTAAGAGTATGATTTTTTTCTTTCCTTCTGAGAGTGGAAATGATGGCTTGTGAGAAAGTTGAAACATAGAGAAAGTTTCATTTCAGCTTATCTGAGTTGTGCTGCATGAATATTTTTATTTGCCTCCTATGTCCTGAGCATGAGAATTGAGCACCAGAGGAAGAATCCAAGACTCCTTCACTTTATCCCCAGTCCACAGACCGACCATTGTCCTCAGCAATAGGCTGACTGTCATTCCCTCCCATTTTGCATGCAGGGATTGTACACACTGAAAAACTCCCTTCTGTCTAACCTCCCCTGCAGCAGGTCAAGTATAGTTTTTTGCTTTAATATAAGATATCTGTTGTACTAAGACTTCATTGAATAAGTTTCTTAAACAGACAAGCAAGTCATTTTTCCACTGTTGAGTGGCCTCTTAGTGAGTTAATCATTTTGTGGAAATACAAATAAATCTAACACAAAATACCAGAATTTTTTCCTTCTTAATAGAATTTAAATTCTTTGATTTAAAACATCATAATTTATTCCTTGTTAGATTTTTCAAATAATATATTCAAATGTCCACGTTAAATGTCAAATTAAGAGACAATGATTTTTATGAGTAATTTTTTATCACCAAAAGTTAATTGCCTCACGTACATTTCTCCACTGAGTTAGTAATATTATGACAATATTAATGCCATAGATTTTCAAGCTAAAGCAGATCTATTTTTCAAATGGAAAATTAATTCTAAAAAAATGAAAGTACTAATTTAAATCATTAATGGCAATTTCCTCTTCGCAAACTGCCTTGAACTTTTCCAGTTCTGCCCTAACAGTCCAGGAGAAGGAAAATACAAACTTTCTGGCATGGAAATAACATAAGAAGGAGCTGCAAGTTTCTTGGCAAAGACATTGACAACTTTTCAGGATAATCACAAAAGGGATAGGATAACTCTAAAAATGAACATAATGCTAGTCTGAGCCAGTTAAGTGCTCACTTTCATAGCTTCTGGTAGAAAGAGCATTCACGGAATTAAATATTAAATATGTTCTCCGAAGTTCTGAGATAGTAGGATAACTGTCTGTACTTATAAGAAAGGAGCGATGCCATGGGTGATTTTCCTAAACATAGCAGAGAATCAGGAAAACAGCCAAGCATTTGCTGAGACGGAGGCACATAAAACATGAATCTGAGAATCCCAAGGGTAGAAGGGAGAAATGTGGAGGGTTATCATCATAAATCATGTTAGGAACTAGGGCAAGAAACTCATGGTGACCTCTGGACACTAAAATGCAGCTGGTCATAATTAAGCTTCAGGCTTTGCTCTTCCTGGGCCAGTTCATTGGCATCGTCTACTGACAGGCCTCGTACCAGTCTACAGAAGCGATTGCCTGGAACAAGCCTCTTGATGTTATTGACACTTATGAACCAACTCTGGTACTAGATGCAAAAAGCATGTCACAAGAGGGATGGGTGGGATCGGGGGGAAGGGACATCGCAGGAATCATGCCACTTTCCAGCCCCACCATCCTCTGGTGCCACGTCCACCCTTGATCACTATTACCAACCCAGTATCCCTCTAGCCCTTCAGGGGAGGGTGTCAGGGATCACAAGGAAACACATGGGACCCACACATTTCGAGATGCCTCACCTCCTGCTCGAAAGTCAGGTGAAGAAGGATTCTTGAGCCAAACATGAAAGATTTTTTGAGAGCTAAGCTGACAGGAGAATTTCCCGTAAAAAGATGAAAGCCCTGGCTTTAACAGAGCCCCTTTTCATTTTTACCTTTAAAAAGCTTTTCCTTTCATGTTACCCTGAGGTTATTCACCGCTACGACAACAATCTCCAAAGACGTTTTCTCCATTATAGAAGAGGAAAAGGTTGGCGTTGGGATTTGGTCAGGAAATGAAGCGTTGAAGACAAACAAGATGTTCTAATATAGAGCAAACCTGATGAGTCATTTTCTAAGTGAGCAGCCGCTTCCAGATACAATTAATAGTAACTTCCTAGTTATTACTATTATTATTATTATTGTTATTTTTTTCTTTCTGAGACAGACTTTCACTCTTGTCATCCAGGCTGGAGTGCAATGGCGGGATCTCGCCTCACTGCCACCTCTGCCTCCTACATTCAAGCGATTCTCCTGCCTCAGCCTCCTGAGTAACTGGGACTACAGTTGCCTGCCACCACACCTGGCTAATTTTTTTATTTTTTAGTAGAGACAAGGTTTCACTACATTGACCAGGCTGGTCTCCAACTCCCGACCTCAGGTGATCTGCCCACCTCGGCCTCCCCAAGTGCTGGGATTACAGGTGTGAGCCACTGCGCCCGGCCTCTTCCAAGTTATTCTGTCATTTGGCACTGATCCGTCTTTCAAAGACATTCAATTAATCACCAGAGATGCAACACCATAAGGGAGCAGAATATTTCAATATATTACCTGATATATTTTCTTTCGTCATTACCCTTTTGTACCCTGTAGCTTTCTACCTTAAAGGCTCCACCTACAGGCAGAGGCTCATTGCCTTAGAGAAGGAGAGACTTAAAAAAAATCCCAGGCAAACAGAGGGTCAAGTAACCAGACTTGGAATTGCAGAGATGTTGGTGAATCTACAGCAGCCACAATGGTCCAGGATAGAATCTACTCCATGGAAGCTTGGAAGTGGGAAGAGCCGAGGATGACCTAGAGCCCATAAGAAGATAAGTCTGAAGCAGCTGGAGGAAGGTGGATACCCACAGGATGTGTGATGGGGTCTGGATGAGAGCAGCTGGGTGAGAAGCAGCACCACTGCCTTCCTTAGACCCACCAGGACCAGTTCTTTCGGTAGTGATGGAGATGGGGAGGCGGAAATAAAAACCCCGACATCTCTTTGATTAGGTGAAAGTAAAGCAACCAATGGAATGCCCTAATTCTTTCTGGGATCTCCTACAGCACACAAAAAACACCTGATTTCCAACACTGGGTAGCAGCAATACTGTAGGTATGGCCCCACAGAGTGTCTATGCACAGAGTCCTGTGGTCGCTGGGGACCCAAGGGGTGCAGTAAATACCTCATGAAGGGCAAGGAGGAGGTCAAAGAGACTTTCTGAGAGTAACAGTATTTCCAAAGGGTGCTGGCTCAAAAAATGAAAATATGTAAGCCAGATGTTTAGCATCCTGGGTAAGATATTAACAAGCTTCAACATCAGATGTAAAGGGAAGGAAAAGAAAATTGATTCCACAACATCCCCAGTTTCACTTCAGTAGAGGCCAATAAGACAGAAGCCAACAGGAAATTAGACTTCCCTTCTTCAGGCAGAACAGTGGTGAGGCCCTATGGCCTGATCATCCCCAGGAAAAGGATGAAAGGATAAGAAGAGGGAAAGAACCCGAATGGGAAAGAGTATTTCTCAAAGGGGTCGAAGTTTTAATTTATAAGATGAAAAGAATGAGGGTTAAAATGTAAACAAAGCCACCAAAATATAGAAAACACAGATTTGGAATTCTAAATCCATGTGCTCCATTCATGGAGGAGGTGGAAACTTGCTGAGCTCTCGAACCACTCAGCCAGTTCACAGACATAAAAGGAGACCCAGCGGAGAGGGAGTGGGAGAGTGGGAGATCACCGCCCTGGAGAGGGCAGCTGTCCCATTGGGGGGCCCCACCTCCACTTTTTCGAGTGCTCTTCCTCCACCTCAAGCCTGGTGGAAGCCAGGGGATGACTCAGAGATGGGGACACAGAGGGCTCTCCTCCCAGCCTGAACAGCTAAAGCAGGCTGTGTCAGGAGGAATGTGAATACAGTGGGTGGACCTGTACTCCAGGGCTGCGGGAAAGACTGGGGTTCCCCAAGGACCAGATGTGGGCAGGTGGAGAGACAGAAAGAGAGAGAGACAGAGGAAGAAGAGAGACAGAGAGTGCCCGCCACCGCACCCGGCTAATTTTTTGTATTTTTAGTAGAGACGGGGTTTCACCGTGTTAGCCAGGATGGTCTCGATCTCCTGACATCGTGATCCGTCGGCCTCGGCCTCCCAAAGGGCTGGGATTACAGGCGTGAGCCACCACTCCCGGCTGGGAGAAGTCTTAGGGCTTAGACATGAGGGCCACCTGGAGGGTGGCAGGACCCTGGAAACAAGAAGCCAAAGTCAAGTCTTCAGGGCAGCAGGAGAGATCAGAAGGGGCCATGCAACCAGGCTGAATAGAGAGGCATCATATTGGGAGGCAGGAGAGATGCAGAAAAGAGCTTTCCATAGGTGCAAATATACTAAGAGTTCATGAAAGCCCCCGGTGCTGAGGAATCAGCTGGAACCCTTGGCCAGGCTCCAAGTACCCGAGCCAAAAGCTCTGTTTCCTGGCCCCATTCCCCTCCTTCCTACACCCTTTCAAGCTTCCTCAAACTTCTTCAGAGCTTGGCCTGAGAGAGAGAAGGAGGTGAACAGAGAGAGAGGAGAGAGGCAGAGAGAGAGAGAGAAGCAGAGACTCTAATTAAACCTCTTCCTCAATGTCAATGTCAGGCAGAGAAGAACCTGTGGCTTGAAATGAGCAAGAAATACAAATTGTGGAATTGATTATTAACTTGCCTGAATACCAGGATTAGTAAATTTAGACTTTGTTCACTACTTCAACTGCCCACAGGACTGAGTAAAACAAAAATCACAGACCCTGCTGAAACTGCAGGAATGATTTAACTCCTGCACACGATTTAATTGGGCAACTGGAAAAGGAAATACAACCTTTTGTTCTGATGTTATTAAAGATGTGCTTGCTCAGCATCATTATTGTATTAAGTTTTCTGCTGAAGAAGATTAAGAAGAGAATAAGAATAGAATAAGAGTAAAATAAAAGAGAAATACAATACAATAAAAATATAAAAGAAAAGAATAGAAAAAAGAGTAAGAAAAGGAAAAGAGGGATGTAAGTAATGCAGATTCAGGTGTAGGCACAAACTAAGTTCCATCTAGAGACTACTGAAATACTGCACTCACTTTGATAACCCAGAAAACACAGGACAAGATCTGCACGAGATCTGGATCTGGGTTGTGCTTCCTCGATCACTAACCCTAGTAACCATACTTATTAGCTAAAACCTCTGCCTCTAGCTTTTCATTTGGAACATACATTTAATATACAGCCCTACATAAGTTCAGCCAATATGCAGCTCAACAACATATTAACTAGGCAAGTTGTATTTCAGAATCTGTGTGAGAAGCGGCATGCACGCAGCCTCCCAGCATTCGCTGGTGCTGGGGCTTGTGTGTGACAACATCAGGGAGCTCTTCCAAATGCTGGTCGCTCGGTACCCATATGGAGGCATTCTTCCTCTAGATTGCCAAGCTTTCTTACCACAGGAAGATTTAGGCTGTGTCCACTTAGGGCCAAAATAATGAATCAGTTCAGTCGTTACGTGTGCACCATTTATACTGGGGTTTGACAGAATTTTAAACTTTTTACTCGATTGCCTTGATATCATGGAGTTATTGCTATTTATCAGTCTATATTTACACAGAAGGCCTGACGTGGCTACACGCAGGCCCTGTGGTCTGATACCATGTAAGGCACCCACAGCATCCCTCACCAGCTGAGATCGAATTTATTCACACACATGCATCTCCCCTCCAAATGGAACTTATTCTGACTTTAGATCTCCTATTAGGACTAATGCCATTAACTAATTGTCCAATAATTTCAGCAAAATTCAAAGTATACAACGGAAGTATTACCTGGCCCCACTACAGGAGTTGTGGGAACCTCACTGGCAATCAGATTTTTCCTGTCTGTCTTCTCTTGCTCTTCACTTCCCAGGAAAGCAGGCAGATCCACTAACTTCATAATTCTAGAGCAAAGTGGGGCCTTACACACAAGCCTACGCTTGCCCTTGGAGTTTATTTTGACTTCTGCATAGGTGGCTGCCACTGCAGTTGTCAGAATCTGAAATTCGGGAGATGCCCCTTGACAGGCAGGGACACCATCTGATGGCAGTGTGACAAGGTGCATTGTTAATACAGGAAGGGCTTTCTAATCGAGAGTGGATACCCATGCAGAAATTTTCGGATGTTCCCAAGGTCACTACAAAGAAACATGAAATAAAAAGATATACCCCATGAAACTACAATTTTGGAAAAGTAAAAATAATTACAGCAAGTTTGTATCTGGGATTTGTTCATTTTAAATAAAATTTAATAACAAAAACAAAGCAAAAGAGAACAAGGAGGGGAGAGGGACAGTAAATGGGTAAAAAGAAGGAAAAGATGGAGGAGAAACACCAAGAGCTGTCAAAGCCCACAGTCGCCTTAAAACAGCATGTGCCCATCCCCCCACCCCCTTCTATGCCCCCCACCCCCTTCTATGCCAGCGCCCAGTACCTCACTCCCTATCTGCGCTGCCTCCCAGCCAGGGGCCTTGACAAGCCCACACTCTCCAGGAAGGGTATGAGCACAGCCCCTACTGCAGGAGAGGATGGAGACAAGCTCTGTTCTTCTTGCTTTTATGTGAGTCTGATACTCATAACACTCATCTCCTTTCTGAGCATTGCAGGCTTTAAGGGCCCTCTGGCTGGCTCCTTAACCCAGCTTCTGAAATCCCCCGGAGCTGCCTGACTTCCCACTCTGGACCCTAAGTAAACATTTACAGAAGCAGTGGATGCCGCTTATTTCTTACTCCACAACTATCTATCCATTCTTTTGCCAACCAAATTATTATGTGCCAATCACATTGAGGCAAAGCAAAAATGAACGCACTTTAAAAACATTAAAATGTGCTCAGATTGCAAATGTATACAGCTATTATACCCAGCAGGAAAAAAGCCAATTAATTTACGTATTTAAGAAAATTTTCTTACTTGAGGACAAAAATTAAAAAGGGGAAGGAAACTCATGTTGAATTTCACTTAGAAAAGTCAAAGTGAAAATAATCAGAATATCTTCAGCTACCCAAGGATTTACTGTAACTAGAAAAAAGCGTCGTTTCCATGCTGCCTCAGCTTTCCAAATCTATCATTCTAATCCATTTTTAAAAAAGAATAAAATCTGAAAAATAAAGTACATCTCCAGGCCTCTCATATTGCAAATGACGTGTCCAATCATACTTCTACAAGGAAAAAATTAATGGCAAAGGGGGCCAAGAGTTAACTGCTGGAATGGTTAACTAGAAAAGGCCCAGTCGAAATTAATCCCCATGACTTCATGTGAATTTCATAGCCATAGCTTAATCCTACATGTCAGTACAACAGGAACTGCTTAGCTCTGCTAATCAGATTCTAGAATTTTTCTTTTCTTTTTTTTTTTGTAAGCATCTTAGTTTCGCAAAGGCAGCTGGCTGTGATGGTATTGGTCACTCTGCTGAAGAATATACATGGGACCTAAAATAGCTCTGGGTCCTTTTCAACTGTGGCAGTTTCATCAATGGCATCCGTTACAAGATCCTGGTAGTAATATTGATATATCAACGTACCAATTAAACCATCTGCACAAGGGTATCCATCCACCTGTGTCTGATACCATGTAAGGCATTCTTTCACATCTGGCACAAAGAAGGAAAAAAGGCACAATTCTACAAGATAGGATTTTGAAAGAACTTCTGTTTGAAGAGTGAAAAGAATAGATGTGAGGGAGGAGCCAAGATGGCCGAATAGGAACAGCTCCGGTCTACAGCTCCCAGCGTGAGCGACGCAGAAGACAGGTGATTTCTGCATTTCCATCTGAGGTACCGGGTTCATCTCACTAGGGAGTGCCAGACAGTGGGCGCAGGTCAGTGGGTGCGTGCACCATGCGCGAGCCGAAGCAGGGCCAGGCATTGCCTCACCTGGGAAGCGCAAGGGGTCAGGGAGTTCCCTTTCCGACTCAAAGAAAGGGGTGACGGACTCACCTGGAAAATCGGGTCACTCCCACCCGAATATTGCGCTTTTCAGACCGGCTTAAAAAACGGCGCACCACGAGACTATATCCCACACCTGGCTCGGAGGGTCCTACGCCCACAGAGTCTCGCTGATTGCTAGCACAGCAGTCTGAGATCAAACTGCAAGGCGGCAGCGAGGCTGGGGGAGGGGCGCCCGCCATAGCCCAGGCTTGCTTAGGTAAACAAAGCAGCAGGGAAGCTCGAACTGGGTGGAGCCCACCACAGCTCAAGGAGGCCTGCCTGCCTCTGTAGGCTCCACCTCTGGGGGCAGGGCACAGACAAACAAAAAGACAGCAGTAACCTCTGCAGACTTAAATGTCCCTGTCTGACAGCTTTGAAGAGAGCAGTGGTTCTCCCAGCACGCAGCTAGAGATCTGAGAATGGGCAGACTGTCTCCTCAAGTGGGTCCCTGATCCCTGACCCCCAAGCAGCCTAACTGGGAGGCACCCCCCAGCAGGGGCACACTGACACCTCACACAGCAGGGTATTCCAACAGACCTGCAGCTGAGGGTCCTGTCTGTTAGAAGGAAAACTAACAAACAGAAAGGACATCCACACCAAAAACCCATCTGTACATCACCATCATCAAAGACCAAAAGTAGATAAAACCACAAAGATGGGGAAAAAACAGAACAGAAAAACTGGAAACTCTAAAACGCAGAGCGTCTCTCCTCCTCCAAAGGAACGCAGTTCCTCACCAGCAACAGAACAAAGCTGGATGGAGAATGACTTTGACGAGCTGAGAGAAGAAGGCTTCAGACGATCAAATTACTCTGAGCTACGGGAGGACATTCAAACCAAAGGCAAAGAAGTCGAAAACTTTGAAAAAAATTTAGAAGAATGTATAACTAGAATAACCAATACAGAGAAGTGCTTAAAGGAGCTGATGGAGCTGAAAACCAAGGCTCGAGAACTACGTGAAGAATGCAGAAGCCTCAGGAGCCGATGCGATCAACTGGAAGAAAGGGTATCAGCAATGGAAGATGAAATGAATGAAATGAAGCGAGAAGGGAAGTTTAGAGAAAAAAGAATAAAAAGAAATGAGCAAAGCCTCCAAGAAATATGGGACTATGTGAAAAGACCAAATCTACGTCTGATTGGTGTACCTGAAAGTGATGCGGAGAATGGAACCAAGTTGGAAAACACTCTGCAGCATATTATCCAGGAGAACTTCCCCAATCTAGCAAGGCAGGCCAAGGTTCAGATTCAGGAAATACAGAGAACGCCACAAAGATACTCCTCGAGAAGAGCAACTCCAAGACACATAATTGTCAGATTCACCAAAGTTGAAATGAAGGAAAAAGTGTTAAGGGCAGCCAGAGAGAAAGGTCGGGTTACCCTCAAAGGGAAGCCCATCAGACTAACAGCAGATCTCTCAGCAGAAACCCTACAAGCCAGAAGAGAGTGGGGGCCAATATTCAACATTCTTAAAGAAAAGAATTTTCAACCCAGAATTTCATATCCAGCCAAACTAAGCTTCATAAGTGAAGGAGAAATAAAATACTTTACAGACAAGCAAATGTTGACCGATTTTGTCACCACCAGGCCTGCCCTAAAAGAGCTCCTGAAGGAAGTGCTAAACATGGAAAGGAACAACCGGTACCAGCCGCTGCAAAATCATGCCAAAATGTAAAGACCATCGAGACTAGGAAGAAACTGCATCAACTAACGAGCAAAATCACCAGCTAACATCATAATGACAGGATCAAATTCACACATAACAATATTAACTTTAAATATAAATGGACTAAATTCTCCAATGAAAAGACACAGACTGGCAAATTGGATAAAGAGTCAAGATCCATCAGTGTGCTGTATTCAGGAAACCCATCTCACGTGCAGAGACACACATAGGCTCAAAATAAAAGGATGGAGGAAGATCTACCAAGCAAATGGAAAACAAAAAAAGGTAGGGGTTGCAATCCTAGTCTCTGATAAAACAGACTTTAAACCAACAAAGATCAAAAGAGACAAAGAAGGCCATTACATAATGGTAAAGGGATCAATTCAACAAGAAGAGCTAACTATCCTAAATATATATGCACCCAATACGGGAGCACCCAGATTCATAAAGCAAGTCCTGAGTGACCTACAAAGAGACTTAGACTCCCACACATTAATAATGGGAGACTTTAACACCCCACTGTCAACATTAGACAGATCAATGAGACAGAAAGTCAACAAGGATACCCAGGAACTGAACTCAGCTCTGCACCAAGTGGACCTAATAGACACCTACAGAACTCTCCACCCCAAATCAACAGAATATACATTTTTTTCAGCACCACACCACACCTATTCCAAAATTGACCACATAGTTGGAAGTAAAGCTCTCCTCAGCAAATGTAAAAGAACAGAAATTATAACAAACTATCTCTCAGACCACAGTGCAATCAAACTAGAACTCAGGATTAAGAATCCCACTCAAAGCCACTCAACTACATGGAAACTGAACAACCTGCTCCTGAATGACTACTGGGTACATAACGAAATGAAGGCAGAAATAAAGATGTTCTTTGAAACCAACGAGAACAAACACACAACATACCAGAATCTCTGGGATGCATTCAAAGCAGTGTGTAGAGGGAAATTTATAGCACTAAATGCCCACAAGAGAAAGCAGGAAAGATCCAAAATTGACACCCTAACATCACAATAAAAAGAACTAGAAAAGCAAGAGCAAACACATTCAAAAGCTAGCAGAAGGCAAGAAATAACTAAAATCAGAGCAGAACTGAAGGAAATAGAGACACAAAAAACCCTTCAAAAAATCAATGAATCCAGGAGCTGGTTTTTTGAAAGGATCAACAAAATTGATAGACTGCTAGCAAGACTAATAAAGAAAAAAAGAGAGAAGAATCAAATAGACACAATAAAAAATGATAAAGGGGATATCACCACCGATCCCAAAGAAATACAAACTACCATCAGAGAATACTACAAACACCTCTACGCAAATAAACTAGAAAATCTAGAAGAAATGGATAAATTCCTCGACACATACACTCTCCCAAGACTAAACCAGGAAGAAGTTGAATCTCTGAATAGACCAATAACAGGAGCTGAAATTGTGGCAATAATCAATAGTTTACCAACCAAAAAGAGTCCAGGACCAGATGGATTCACAGCCGAATTCTACCAGAGGTACAAGGAAGAATTGGTACCATTCCTTCTGAAACTATTCCAATCAATAGAAAAAGAGGGAATCCTCCCTAACTCATTTTATGAGGCCAGCATCATTCTGATACCAAAGCTGGGCAGAGACACAACCAAAAAAGAGAATTTTAGACCAATATCCTTGATGAACATTGATGCAAAAATCCTCAATAAAATACTGGCAAACCGAATCCAGCAGCACATCAAAAAGCTTATCCACCATGATCAAGTGGGCTTCATCCCTGGGATGCAAGGCTGGTTCAATATATGCAAATCAATAAATGTAATCCAGCATATAAACAGCCAAAGACAAAAACCACATGATTATCTCAATAGATGCAGAAAAAGCCTTTGACAAAATTCAACAACCCTTCATGCTAAAAACTCTCAATAAATTAGGTATTGATGGGACGTATTTCAAAATAATAAGAGCTATCTATGACAAACCCACAGCCAATATCATACTGAATGGGCAAAAACTGGAAGCATTCCCTTTGAAAACTGGCACAAGACAGGGATGCCCTTTCTCACCACTCCTATTCAACATAGTGTTGGAAGTTCTGGCCAGGGCAATTAGACAGGAGAAGGAAATAAAGGGTATTCAATTAGGAAAAGAGGAAGTCAAATTGTCCCTGTTTGCAGACGACATGATTGTATATCTAGAAAACCCCATTGTCTCAGCCCAAAATCTCCTTAAGCTGATAAGCAACTTCAGCAAAGTCTCAGGATACAAAATCAATGTACAAAAATCACAAGCATTCTTATACACCAACAACAGACAAACAGAGAGCCAAATCATGAGTGAACTCCCATTCACAATTGCTTCAAAGAGAATAAAATACCTAGGAATCCAACTTACAAGGGATGTGAAGCACCTCTTCAAGGAGAACTACAAACCACTGCTCAAGGAAATAAAAGAGGATACAAACAAATGGAAGAACATTCCATGCTCATGGGTAGGAAGAATCAATATCGTGAAAATGGCCATACTGCCCAAGGTAATTTACAGATTCAATGCCATCCCCATCAAGCTACCAATGACTTTCTTCACAGAATTGGAAAAAACTACTTTAAAGTTCATATGGAACCAAAAAAGAGCCCGCATTGCCAAGTCAATCCTAAGCCAAAAGAACAAAGCTGGAGGAATCACACTACCTGACTTCAAACTATACTACAAGGCTACAGTAACCAAAACAGCATGGTACTGGTACCAAAACAGAGATATAGATCAATGGAACAGAACAGAGCCCTCAGAAATAACGCCGCATACCTATAACTATCTGATCTTTGACAAACCTGAGAAAAACAAGCAATGGGGAAAGGATTCCCTATTTAATAAATGGTGCTGGGAAAACTGGCTAGCCATATGTAGGAAGCTGAAACTGGATCCCTTCCTTACACCTTATACAAAAATCAATTCAAGATGGATTAAAGATTTAAACATTAGTCCTAAAACCATAAAAACCCTAGAAGAAAACCTAGGCATTACCATTCAGGACATAGGCATGGGCAAGGACTTCATGTCCAAAACACCAAAAGCAATGGCAACAAAAGACAAAATTGACAAATGGGATCTAATTAAACTAAAGAGCTTCTGCACAGCAAAAGAAACTACCATCAGAGTGAACAGGCAACCTACAAAATGGGAGAAAATTTTCGCAACCTACTCATCTGACAAAGGGCTAATATCCAGAATCTACAGTGAACTCATACAAATTTACAAGAAAAAAACAAACAACCCCATCAAAAAGTGGGCGAAGGACATGAACAGACACTTCTCAAAAGAAGACATTTATGCAGCCAAAAAACACATGAAAAAATGCTCATCATCACTGGCATCAGAGAAATGCAAATCAAAACCATTATGAGATACCATCTCACACCAGTTAGAATGGCAATCATTAAAAAGTCAGGAAACAACAGGTGCTGGAGAGGATGTGGAGAAATAGGAACACTTTTACACTGTTGGTGGGACTGTAAACTAGTTCAACCATTGTGGAAGTCAGTGTGGCGATTCCTCAGGGATCTAGAACTAGAAATACCATTTGACCCAGCCATCCCATTACTGGGTATATACCCAAATGACTATAAATCATGCTGCTATAAAGACACATGCACACGTATGTTTATTGCGGCATTATTCACAATAGCAAAGACTTGGAACCAACCCAAATGTCCAACAATGATAGACTGGATTAAGAAAATGTGGCACATATACACCATGGAATACTATGCAGCCATAAAAAATGATGAGTTCATGTCCTTTGTAGGGACATGGATGAAATTGGAAATCATCATTCTCAGTAAACTATCGCAAGATCAAAAAACCAAACACCGCATATTCTCACTCATAGGTGGGAACTGAACAATGAGATCACATGGACACACGAAGGGGAATATCACACTCTGGGGACTGTGGTGGGGTGGGGGGAGGGGGGAGGGATAGCATTGGGAGATATACCTAATGCTAGATGACGAGTTAGTGGGTGCAGCGCACCAGCATGGCACATGTATACATATGTAACCAACCTGCACAATGTGCAAATGTACCCTAAAACTTAAAGTATAAAAAAAAAAAAAAAAAAGAAAAGAATAGATGTGACATGAATGGACAGATGAATTAGGAGGCATACAGTGTAATAACACAAAGAAATTATTGTGGGTTCATATCTAAACTCCATCAGAAAATATATTCATATATTCTGTAACATGAACACATTTAATCTATAGTGGTTGTTCTCAGAGTAACAGAAAAAAAAATTCTTATTATTAAGTTCACTTTCAGAAAAATATAATTAAAAACCACATAGGACAAGGAGAGACAAAGAATAAATTTCCTTGAATCATCTAAAAATAAATGTATCAATATAGCAACATACCACTGTGGGCTCTTCATCCTTCCTGCTTCATTAATTACAGTCCAGTGACACCTCCATGCCCAGTCCTAGCTAAAAACCATACTCTCAACACTAAATATTAAGTCTCAGATTCTGACAAGTATGTTCATGTCAGTAGTTACAACAAGCAAAATATGTGAAATCAGGATTATAGCTGTGGGTGCTAGAAGTGGATTCTCTGTCCTATTATTCTCCATTTTCACACAACTACACATCCATCCATCTTCCATCTTTCCGATTCTGTTCTGTGCCCTCAGAGGTTGACACCCATAGGCCAAATCACTTGGGCTCCCTTGTCCTGCAACCTCCAGTTGGGTTTTGACAAGGGGAGGTACCAGGAGGTCAATGGGTACAGAGGGAGGGGAGAGAGAGAGAGAGAGAGAGAGAGAGAGAGAGAGAGAGAGATTGACTGGGGCTTCCCTCCATCCTTCCTGGCCCTGCTTGCTTGAAATCTCTGGTTCCGGTGGGGACTGCAACCCTCCAGGATTTACCACCCACCAGATGTCCCTTCTGCTAGGGCTCCAATTCTCATTAGCTCTGGGAACAGCATTTATTCCTCTTTTCCCTAAAGACCTAACAATAGTAACAGCTTCTCACTATGAATAGTTCAGGTGTCTTGACATCCTTCTTTGTTTTTTTTAAAACTGTTTTCTTCAGCCTCCTATCTGAGGGTGCTGTTTTCTTCTGGAATCTGAACTGACACACCCTGGAATTACAGGGTTATGTTTCCCTGAAGGGAAGGGTGACAATAGGAAGTACTAATGAAGATATTTCCCCCTCAGGATGACATATGCTCTCTAACTTAGTGACCCTCCCACCCATCCCCCACCCCTCCACCCCATGAGGTCAGCATGGAGGCACCAGAGGACATATTTACAATTCTTGGCCTTCACCTTGATGAAAGCAGCAATCTTGGGGAGAGGGAGAATGGTAAGGAAAAACTGCCGAGGTGCAAGCTGTTTCTTGACCCTGTATAAGATTCTCAGAGCGCAGGAAAAGAAAGCCAGAGCCAGGGCTGAGCCAGGTGGAGGAGGGGAGGGCTGGAAGCCCGGACCTCTGGGAGGTGCTGCCCCGCCATGTGCCCTGAGGGCCTTGATGTGGGAGCAGAAGAGATGGCCTGGCGTGTCCAAGACAGTGAGGGCCTGGTTCCAGCCCCCGCTCTTCCAGGAGCTAAAAAGAGCCTCCACATCCTGCTGCACTGAAAAGAGGAGCTGGCCTTGCTGAAGGGAGGATGGCCCACAGGGGCTCACAGGGTCAGGGCAAAGGGTTACCCTTGGGGAAAGCTGCAAGGAGGTGTGAACTGGAGGCAGAGCTGCTGGAACACATCTCAGATGCCAACCTTAACAGCGAAGACGCATCAGGCATCTCAGCCCCTTCGGGCAGACGGAGACACTGTGCTGGATGGTGGGACGCTGCCCATGACACGGCTCACGGTGAGCTCCCGACTTAGATTCAATGCCAGACACAGGGGCAGAGAGGCCAATGGCTCAATAGAGGAGACTTCCAATCTGAAACGCTTGAGTGTCTCTCCCGGTGTGTAAGATTCTGGTTTTTACCCTTAGGTGGAAGGTGGAATGGGCACACTAGAACACTATTCTTTTCTCTCTCTTCGTGAGCAGCTTCTTCGATAAAAAGAGTCTATTTTTTTCCCAGGTGCACCCAAGTGTTCAGTGGCTTCAGTGAATAAAGTCACTGGAAGATATGGGGCTCATTTCTATTTAATTAGATATAAGTTTTCATTATCATTATTGTGAACTTGGCTTTAAATTATGCAAACATATATAAACTATACATTATCACTTCCCTTTATTTAATCCTTTATATATATATGTATTTATTCCTTTAAATAAATATATACATATATTTATTCCTTTAAATAAATATATACATATATTTATTCCTTTAAATAAATATATACATATATTTATTCCTTTAAATAAATATATACATATATTTATTCCTTTAAATAAATATATACATATATTTATTCCTTTATATAAATATATACATATATTTATTCCTTTATATAAATATATACATATATTTATTCCTTTATATATATGTGTGTCTATAGGTCTGTGTTCTCATGGCCATACAGTGGGCTGCAGGCCACTCTGCAGGAATTCTTCCTACCTACCACACTTACTGCTTAGCACATAGGTGTTCAAAAGACAACTGTAACAAATAACTAATTACACATAATTATAAAGTAAAGTAAAGCTAGACCAAAATGACATAAAATCTGAATCAATGTTTCCATGCAGAAAATCCTAGCTTTCACTACAGGTTTATTCATTTCAGACTTACATAAAATACTCATGGTATTTTTCCACATACTTAGTGCTGAGTTACACTCATGTTTGCTTTCCATTCTCTGCTGTCTTTTTTTAATAATACAGAAATTTTCACACAAAAATGTACTGAACACGTGTAGTAGCATTATAGAATCAGAGCAGTAGCTGCAAATGATTTATGAAACTATCTACCCTGGATAATACAACAGTGTTATACATACACAATTACTTCATAAAATATGGAATACAAACATGAATAGGAATGCCTATGACATTCAATGTGTTTTGTCAGCCTTTAAAAACTTATTTCTGAACACAGTGGCTTTTCTTCTTCTTTAAAAAAAAATCACATTCTATCAGAATCCATCTAAACTATTTCAGAGATGTGAAAAGCTGTCATATTTGCAAAGACCAACAGAGAAAAAGGTATTACAGTTATCCATTCCACCTCTTGATGCCAGTTAAATATCTTTGGGAGTTCATTTAGGTTTCTAAAAGAGAAGATCATGCAAAATGCTTATTTTAGGTCTCCTTAATGGAGACTGAAGAATGTTATGCAGCTCTCTGTGTTTTTTTTTTTCTTTTTATGTCTAAATTATTTGACTTCTTTAAACCTTTCACCTGGATACTTTTCAAGTTTTCCACATGCATCTTTAATAGAGGAGGCCTGGAACCAACCAAACATAGATTAGAACACCTCACTTCTCTAAAGTTAACCTTTACCGGGCAAGCTCAGTCACTCATGAAAGAGTCAAGAGCCAGGATGTAGACAAAAGACCACTGAGCTGCCACATCTTCACAGGACCAACTAACAGGCCACAGAATTGCACCAAAGCTTGAGGTCTGTAACCTGTACTCAGATCCATCGTAACCCACTTATTCTTTTTGTAGACAACCTACCAACAACCATTAACAACCTTGTCTTCAACCTATACATTAACAAAATAAAATGCATGTCAGGACACAGATGACAGTACCTAAACACCAATAGCAAACTGGAGCTGATGGTGGAGCTACATCCACAGACATGCACTAAAGAAAAATAGATTTTTTTTTAATGGATGCAATCAGAACTCCACAGTTTTATAACTTCTGAAAAAAAATGATAATATATTTATCTAGTACTTCTTATACATGATTTTTATAGAAGAAATCGTTTAATTGTATACACATATATCAACATTAAAAAAAGGCCACAGAAATGCAAAAACTTTTTTAAACCTTCCAATGACCAGGAAGATATGCACTATGATTTCTCCTTTGTGCATCAAGGGCTTTGGGAGCTAAAGAGGCTTGCCAAAGTAAAGTAGCGCTGTCCATGGAAGAGAGAAGACCAGATTCCAGGCCATTTAACCCCCAAGGCTACTGATCTTTGTAGTATAGTCAAAGACGCAGACTCAGCATTCTTAAACTTCTGATTGCCTTTCACTCACTTGCCTGCTCTTGCCTCCTAAATATATGTCTGTTCTTAGGAACTGTATTTGGTCTTTGTAGTAGTCAGTGAGGGCTGCCATAACCAAACACTACTGACAGGGTGGCCTAAACAACAGACACTTATTTTCTCATGGCTCTGTAGATTGCAAGTCCAAAATCAAAGTATCTGGATGTTTGGTTTCTCCTGAGGCCTCCTGCGTTGGTCTTCAGATATCCATTGTCTTGCTGTGTCCTCACATAGCCTTTTCTCTGTGTTTGTGTTCTCATGGTATTTCTGCCTTTTCTTAAAAGCATGCCAGACCTATTACATTAGGGCCCAATACTTACAGCCTCGTTTAACATGAATTGCCTCGGTAAAGACCCTATCTCTAAATACAGCCTCATTGGGGAGGTTAAACTTCAGCATATAAATTGGGGGGGGGGGGGGCAGAATTCACTTTCCCTGAAAGGCATATTTATTCTCAATGCTTCGATTATATCTCCAATATGACGTACACCAAACCTGTCTCTTCAGGTCTCAGGTCTTATTTGTGCTACAGTCACAAATTTATTTCCAACTACCTACGCAATATTCTCATTCTGATATCCTGTTAGACTAAACTTGTATCAAACCAAACTCATTGGCATCCTGGTCAAAGACATTTTCTTTTCTCGTGTCCTTGCATTAATCAATGGTTTGATTTGGTTTGAACTACTTTTCACTATTCCTGTCTTCCTCATTTCTCCAGCCAATAAGCAAGTCTTACTGATAACTCTGTTCAAAATGTGTTTGCATTTAGTCATTTTATCCTCCCCCTCTACCACTTGAGTAAAGGCCTTCATAACCTCACACTTGAAAGAGCACGATAATCATCTACTACCTTGGACCCAAGGTAGATGCTCAACCTTATTTAATCCCCTCCTATTATGTATGAGAGGAATCCATTAATAGGATGGTATGTCACTCTTATTGTTAGGTTATGTTATAAGACATAGGTAGCTTTAAGAAAGGATTAACCTAAGTTAGACTTAACCTAATCAAGTTAACCCTTAAAAGAGACGTAGCTCATCCTGGTGAAGGAGACTTCAATCATGAGAGAAATTCAACAAGAAACAGATTGTTCATTGTTAGCTTTGAAAATGAAGGGAGCACTCACTGTGGCAAGGAATGCAGGCAGGTGACAGTCTCCGGGGAAGAGCCAGTGAAGAATGGAGTCCTCAATCCTACAACCATAGGAATTGAATTCTGCCACAGCTACCTGAGCTTGGAGAATGACCCCAAGCTCCTAATGAGATTTCAGTCCTTATTGACACCTTGATTTCAATCTTGTGGCACTCCAAACACAAAACACATCTATCTATGTTATGCCAAAACTCCTGAGCTACAGAAATGGTGAGATCACCAACAGGGGTCTCTTTAAGACTCTAGATATGTGGTAAGTTGTTACACAGCCATAGAAAGCTAACATTACTTGGTTACCCTCTAATTCACCTCCCACTGCCACATTTATATTTCTTGTTCAATTAGTTCATTATTTTGGTGCCCTTTTACCAACCTCATTGAACATTATCATAATGCTAAGGGCCTATGGGTGAGTATTATATGCCTTAAACATACACACACAAACACAAACACATACACACATACACACACACACACACAGACACACACACTTCCCAGAGAAAGCAGTTACGTGACTTTTGGAAACGTAACCAAACTGTCAAAAGAACATAAAACTAGTTACTCATATTTGGAAAGGTAATTCAGTACTATTTGTTCTGCTATGGTGTAAAAAAAATCCACAATATTTTAATGGCAATAGTTATTAAATAGTGAAAATCTAGCAGCATTTACATCAATTAATATTAAGTTCCATCAGTACTATGCCCAAATATTATTTTATCCCTTATCATGTTAATTCCTGCCATTGAAACTTACACCCAGTTTTCAAAGAACTTTGATTTTTGCTTCACCTAAGATAGCAAGTCTATTCCCCCAATTTTGCAATACAAAAACTTTTGTTTCAGGCAAGCCAATGTTCTCAGTGCTCCACTGTGCATCTCTGTTCAATGCGATTCCTCTTGAGAACCACTTATGAAGAAGAATTCCTCTCCATCAATCCAAACCTTTGAGATGCATCTAATATAACTTCTTGTTCATAAATTCATTAATTAACAAACATGTACTGAAGTACCTACTGGGTATACTAGAAATGATGAGATGCTTTTCCATTGGAAATTGGTTAAAACTAATAAAGATTAGGAAGCTGTAAAAAAAAAATTAGACAAAGATCTCTATGCAACAATATCAAATGATACTGGTCAAAATTCATCTCTACTTTACAAAAGATGTCTGTAAACCACAGGAAGGAGACATTGTTTTTAAAAGTATACATGTATAGTTGGCTATCTTTTGCTTAACAGAGAAGGAAAATAAGAAAACATCTGCTTATCTTTAAGAAAACAAGCTCAGGAAGTGTAAGCTGGAAACATGGCGTTGACGGAACACAAGTGGTGGATGGAGGTAGTGGAGGGCCAGGAGGAGGCAATGGGAGGATAGGAATGAGGAGGGAGGGAGCCTTCTCTGCAGGGAATTTTTTGTATAGATTTTGCTCCTGGAAATATGTTAAAGGTCCATATAAATTCAGTCAACAAAGGCAGGACAATCCTATAACTGAAAACATACGGAAACAAATAAATCTAATTATATCTCAAATGGATATCATTACCTCTGTGAAGGGAGAAAAAAAAAGAAATAGAAGTAATCCAAGTGATTATAATTCATTTGGAATAGGCCTTTTCCTCACCTCTGAATTGCAGGGGTTGTTGGTATTTAAGTGATTGAAGGTCGTCTCTTATGTTGCCGCAATCCCCTATTATTTTGGCAGGACTCATGACTGGTCTAAATAGCCAGTTTTCATCTTTTATTTATGCTGTTTTTTTCTCCTATGTACACACTATAGAAATGGAAACTTCACTGTAGTAAACTTTTCCCTCTTTGTTAATGACCACTGCTGGCCTAAAAATGTTACCTTTATTTTAACATTGCTGCCTATGGCTATTAGAAAAAGTTGTTTCACACATAAACATACTTCTTGGAACCACAAACTTTCCATATAACTAAAATGTAATGCTTGACTCATCCAGTTCTATCTATCTATCTATCTATCTATCTATCTATCTATCTATCTATCTATCTATTCATCCATCCGTCCATTTATCTATCTATCCATCTACCTGTCTATCTATCTATACTTCCCCCACACTTATATATGATCCTCTTTTAAGGACTTGGGGAACTTTTCAACATTTTGTTACTCCACTGGCTTTTCACACAAATGGGGAAAAGACAGACTTAAGGGTACCAGATAAACAAAAATTACTAAATAGCTAAAAGCAGCTGTCTCGAGGGTCCTGGGGACCTGGAGGCCCTGCTGCCAATGCTGGGACCCAGCACCTCCACTCCAGCTGCTGCTGCCAGATGTGAGTGCCAGGGTAGTCAGATGTGTTGTTTAACTCAAGTGAAAATGGAAATCCAGGTTTTTAGATGTAATCAAACAGTTTCCAAATATTGGCATTCAATTCAAGATATTTATTTCTAAACTATCTGAGGGCCGCTCCCAACCCATCTGTAGGTCACATTCAGCTGCTGAGGACATTGTGAGACCTCAGATATGGAACAACAAAACCAACCAGAGATACCTAAGCACCAAGTTATGTATTACAAACAAGATTTGCACACAAGGGAGAAATAAAACTGGGAGCAGAAGTGGAAAGTGCTGCAGAAGGAAGACTTGAACTGAATTTAGAAGGAAAACACTACATCTTAGAGTATAGAAAATAAAAGGAAAAAAAAAGTTTGCCAATATGTCATGGCTAATTATGCCCTCAGTGTCTTTGCAAACGGAAGTGCCAGGCCACTATTCACTGAAACTCAGCTTGGTTTTACCAAACCTTGAAAAGTTAATATTATGATACATCCAGAAAGATGAAGATAAACATGACATGTTTATAATGTGATTTCCCCATTCTACCTCTAATTTTTTTAAAAAATTATCATTGCTTTTTTTTTAAAGTTGTGTCTATGTTTCATATAGTGCTTCTGATCTTTTCTCAATGTCCAGTTGTTTTTACTTCTTGCTGGGTCAGAGTATAATTCTTGAACGAGCTTCGCTCTTATTTCCAAATGCTTTTAGACCATGGATCCAAAAAGCCATATTAGCTAGAATTTTGCATAAACTGAAGATAGGAAAACTATGAGTACATGACATTCTTATAAGAAAAATGTTTTGGTTGTTAGTTTCCTAATTAAGTTTTGTTAAATCAATGTTGTCAGCTCCGACTTCTAGTGTCTCTGTGTCACTAGCATTTGATTGTTGAATAAGTATTATTTTGGTGTATTTTAAAGTAGTATTATCTGTCACAATATATATGATTTTGGAACTATTTCTAAGTATACTGAAAATTCTATATCTAAAACCATATATACATTTATCATATAGATACACCTATCTATAGTATCTATATCTGTTTTAGATACATATTTTACATATATACATGTTAATGTCATGTTAATGACATGTTGATATCATCTCTTTTCTTTTACATGTTTTAATCTTTTTCTTGCTCAATTCCCTTGACTATTTCACAATGGAAATAAAAAAGAAGTTCTTAGGACCAAATCTTCTATAACCTTATTACACAATTGGGTTATTTCTATTATTTTTTAAATATATGGAAAATAATCTTCATAAGTTCCCTTTCTCCCAAATAGTATATTGTAAATATTCTTATACAATTAAAGATGGGTCAGAAAAAGAATTCTACAAGAAGTTACCCTAAATGAACCCTAGTCTACATAACAAAAGATGTACAATGGTCAGAGATGGCCAGACTGAGGGTGTCGTGTAATTTGGTAATGCTGGTTCACAAGAAATGATAGTTCTAAGGGGCTGCAGGGCTGGAGAGAGACCAGACACCCCTCTCTGCGGAGGCCACTTTCTAGTAAATGATCAGCTGGTGTTAACCCCTATGGGGCAATTTCCAATATGAGTAATTACTTCTTGTGCATCTAAATCTTCCCTGAATGTGCAGCTGGGAATACTTTCATTACATGTTATTCTTTCCACACCATAAATTAATCCCTACACGTGCTGTAGATCCCCTGTGAATCTCAAAAAGGAGTTGCGAAGATTAATCATTTAATTTGTGTGAATTGTGTGAAAATTGTTTTCCCCTGGCTCTTTGAGAAGCTCAGTATATGCTCAGCTCCACACAACGGAAGTATTTGAACAAATTAATTTACTGAGCAACTACTATGTGTCCGGTACTACGCCAGGCAGTGGGAGAATGAAGAAAATTATTAGACAATCTCTGACTTCAAGGGATTTATTAGCTAGTAACAAAACTGAAATGACATGGTTAGGCCACAACCTCAAACGCCTATGGCCAACGAGGCAGAGCTAAGAGCAACTGTTTCAAAGGCCCAGGCACGCTGCCAATGCTGAGGCCCAGCACCCCCACTCCAGCTGATGCTACCGATGGACACGATCACCAGTGTGTCCAGGTGTGTTGTTTAACTCAAGTGAAAATGGAAATCCTGCTTTTTATGTGTCATTAACCAGTTCTCCAATGTTGGCATTAAATTCAAGATTTGTATTTTTAAAACTGTCTATCTGTGGGCCAATCCCCACCCATCTGTAGGTCACATTCAGCTCCTGAGGACATTGTGAGACCATGGATCTGAAACAGCAACAACAAAACCAACTAGCGGGATGGTGTGGTGGCTTGTGCCTGGAATCCCCTCACTTTGGGAGGCCAAGGCAAGTGGATCACTTGAGGTCAAGAGTTCGAGACCAGCCTGGCCAAAATGGTGAAATCCCATCTCCACTAAAAATACAAAAATTAGCCAGTCATGCTGGTGGGTGCCTATAATCCCAGCTACTCAGGAGGCTGAGGCAGGAGAATCGCTTTAACCCAGGAGGTGGAGGTTGCAGTGAACTGAGACCATGCCACTGCGCTCCAGCCTGGGCGGCAAAGAGACACCGTCTCAATAAAAAAAAAAAAAAAAAAAACACCAACTAGATATAACTAAGCGCAAATTAAGCATCAAATTATGTATTATGTACATAATAAATTATGTATTACAAACAAAATGTGCATATACGGGAAAAATGAAACTGGAAGTGGAAAATGCCACAGAAGGAAGACCTGAACTGAATTTGGAAGGAAAATACTATACCTTTGACTACAGAAAATGTAAGGGGAAAAAAACAGTTTGATGACATGTCATGACTAATGATGCTCTATTGCATGCTAATACAATGGAGATTATCCTAAATGACGGAGACATGACCTTCACAGAAAAATCTGGAAGGCACTGCAAACATTGAATAATTTTCATATAAACTCAGATGTGAACAACATCCATGCTCCCAAACATTTCTCCGCTAGTAATAAGAAGATGATTACGAAAATGAAAACCTTGTTCCTTTCAGCTATTACGATATAAAAAGTGGTTATTGTTAATACATTGTGAGATCAAGAGGGTTATACAGACAAGAATGATGACCCTAACATTTGCTTTCAAGATGTTTTGAAATATTTGTCAAGCTGGTCATTGTGTGGAGATGACATTTAAGGATTAAAGGCTCTTTGCAAACTCCCCTCTCCTGGCCATGCCTGGCCTATGCAGGATCCTTTCTAATAAGAAAGGATGCAAATGCATGGGTGGTGACAGGCACGTGGCCTTCTTCACCGTCACTGCTACCAGGAACCGAGGGATCACTACACATGTCTCGGTTGTTTGTAGCCCCTCAGGGTCAGGAAACACCTTTCAAATCCACGTTTTATTTCCTGATCGATGAAATGCAGCCACTGTGGCATATTCATGCATCTCTGCTAAGAAATAAATAATATTCATGCATCTCTGCTAAGAAAGAAAAGTCAAAAATAGAAGGGGAAAAAAAACTTTTTGTGGGAAGAGAGAAACTGGAAGAAAATTGGTTGGAATAAAAGATTGATGAAGAGGTATTCAATGCTTGCAGGGAAAAAACTGGGAAAACAATTGATGTCAGGAAGCTTTAGATAAGACACTCAAGAATTTCATTTTAATATTTATTGCTTGTAGTGAAATTGATCGGTATCTCCGGCATGATGAGGTCATGAAAGAAGAGATTGATGCAGGCAAATTCATTATTTCTGCTTCTGTTCTTTCTGTTTTGATATTAGTCTATTTTCTCCCAATAAACTATCCTATTGCGTACCTCCCAACTTTTGCCATTTGTGGTAATGTAATTTTCCTGTCATCTTTTATGAAATACTAGAGTACCCATCTGTTGTACGGGTAGGGATAAAATAGCTTCCTTCAGAAGAAAACACTGACTGTAAACAGCCAAGCCCCATGAAAGACAAGTGAATCTTCTAGGGGTCCTTTATCAGATTATATTTTCTGGTGCCAGGGCAGCCCATCTTGCTTGACCTTTTTTACTTATGTACATGAGAAAAACCGTGGGTCCTAATCAGTCATATGATAATATTCTGGTTTTTTTTTTTCTAGCATAGTTATTCAACTAAGATATTTTAATGCAAATACTCTGATTTCAATTTATTGAAATCAAGGAAATAAACATAAAAAAATGGAAACAAACAATGTAATTTAGTCAGGTATCTTGAAAGATCAAGCACTACATTATGTGTCTCAGAGACTGGCTTCAGAAGTCAGCCGCTGTCCTCAGAGACATCACTGACCTTAAAATGCAGGTGACAATGATACCCCTTTTCCTCAGAGATTGTAGCAAATCACAACTCGAAATCTCACAAAAACAAATCACAACAACAGAGTCTCACTCTGTCACCCAGCCTGGAGTGCAGTGGCACGATCTCGGCTGGCTCACTGCAACCTACGACTCCCAGGTTCAAGCGATTCTCCTGCCTCAGCCTCCCGAGTAGCTGGGATCACAGGTGCCTGCCACCATGGCCAACTAATTTTTCTATTTTTAGTAGAGATGGGGTTTTACCATGTTGGTCAGGCTGTTCTCGAACTCCTGACCTCAAGTGATCTGCATGCCTCAGCCTCCCAAACTGCTGGGATTACAGGCGTGAGCCAGAAAATCACAACTCTATCCAGAAGATGCTCCTGAATCTGACATCCAGGGGGATAGGATCAGCTGCCTCCTTGGATGTGGTGAAGGGATCTTTATGTCAGCTGTCTTGCCGAATAAGCACATGGAGCTGATTTCGATTGTGCACTGCAGATCAGCAAAAATCTTTCTACTTACACTGTGCGTAAGCTTGAGAAAATATCCTTTATCTGTATGGAAAAAGTTGTACTGTTGAAATTATTTTTAATATTATCACATTGTAATTGTTAGATTAGATTTTTTTTAACTTTTAAGCTCAAAAGTACATGTGCAGGATGTGCATGTTAGTTACATAAGTAAACTTGTGTCATGGAGGTTTGCTGTACAGATTACTTCATCACCCAGGTATTAAGCCAAGTATCTATTAGTTATTTTTCTTGATAATCTCCTTCCTCTCATCCTCCGCCTTCCAGAAGGCCCCAGTATGTGTTGTTCCCTATATGTATTCATGTGTTCTCATGACTTAGCTCCCACTTATACGTAAGAACATGCTGTGTTTGGTTTTCCCTTCCTGAATTAGTTTGCTAAGGATAATGGCTTCCAGCTCCATCCATGTCCCTGCAAAGGACATGATCTCATTCTTTTTTATGGCTGCATAGTATTCAATGGTGTATATGTACCACATTTTCTTTATCTAGTCTGTATGAGAATATAGACGGGAAGACAAAGAGAGAGTAATGGAAGATAAGAGCTAAAGCCCCACCAAACCATCTTGATTTTTGCCACCAACTTAGGATACTTCCCTCATGTCCCATGTCAACCAAAACTGCAGCTGTCTGATCCACCGTCTCATGTCCAGGCCAAGTGGCCTCTCAACATCTGTAATACCATAATAGCTTCTTCCCTGGATGCCCTGCCTCTACCAGGCCAGTTCCCCACCATAGCCAGAGGGCCGAAGTCCTAGCAGGCACCATGGTGACGGAAGCAGAGGATGCCAGAAGCAGAGGATGCCAGATGCAGGGTCAGGAGCTGAGGAAAGCAGGCAGCCTGCAGCAAGAAAATGGGTCCCTGGAGCCTGCAGGAGCAACAACCCTGCCGACACCTTGTTTTCTGCCTGGGGCGTTCTGACCTCCAGAAGTCTAAAGGAAGAAATTCCTGTTGTTTAAGTTCCCACGTTCATGGTAATTGTGGGGTGGGGGAAGCGGGGAGGGATAGCATTAGGAGATATACCTAATGTAAATGACGAGTTAATGGGTGCAGCACACCAACATGGCACATGTATACATATGTAACAAACCTGCACATTGTGCATATGTACCCTAGAACTTAAATTATAATAAAAATATATATATATAAAAAAATAAAGCAGCAATGGGAGACTTTACAGTACTGGATACATGAAGATTTTATGTACAATTTTTAAAAACTAGTGAATTCAAAACAACTGACATACCTTTAGGGTCAATGAAATTTGAAACAACCGCAGCAAATACTTTGTTAGTGTCCATATTATTACATAATTATTAATAACATTAAGTGTACCATCTTTTCAGTATTTAAGTGAAAATTTACAATCATTCAGTAAGGAAAGTTCTCTGATGACCATAGGGTTCTTTTTACTTGGTAACTGAAATAGTGAAAACAGAAAATCATAAAGGCTATCTTTGTCCAGCAAAGCCCTGGCTGGAAAGAAATAACAAGGTCATAGTCTCTGCTAACGAGGGCAACTAACTTTCCTGTAACAGTTGAAGTTTTGTTATAGTGGTTTGAAAGATTGCTGACTTATAACTTTGAGATTTAAAACACTTGCTATAAGAATAGATTTGTTAAAATATTTGTTGTAGCAAAGAAAAATAGCTGTGAAAGATGCTTCCTGGGAGATGGTTTGTACCTGGCAACTCATAATCATTAGCTCACAATGACTTCATTGATCTGGGTCTAATCAAAGCATGAGGAATCTGAAAATCAGAAACATAGCTAAGTTATCCTCCCCTGTAAAATCTATTATACACGTGAAAATAAAAGTGACTCTAACGACACATAATCTCAACTTGTTTAAGTAATAATAATTTTTTTCTTTTTTTTTTTTTTTTCTGAGACAGAGTCTCGCTCTGTCGCCCAGGCAGGAGTGCAGTGGCACAATCTTGGCTCACTGCAACCTCCACCTCCTGGGTTCAAGCGATTCTCCTGCCTCAGCCTCCCAAATAGCTGGGACTACAGGTGCGTACCACCATGCCCAGCTAATTTTTTGTATTTTTAGTAGAGACAGGGTTTCACCGTGTTGGCCAGGCTATAAATAATTATTATGTCATATTCTTAAGACTGCTCAGTGCTTAGGGTGAGAAAGCCTTCCCAAGGGAGGGTCTGTTCTCTCCTGCCTGGTCTGTTTTCTCCTGCCTGGTCATAGAGCATCGCACATCTCTCTCCATTTATTTTCTATTCTTTGAGACAATTATTCCTCATGTTCCAATATTCTTTTTCTTTTCACTGTCTGTTTTTCTGTCTTGAACAAATCTCCAACATCCCCCACAACTATCCCTTTTAAGTTTCAGATACCCAGACAACAAAGCACATGACCAAGACGCTTGATCACACACACGTGCATGCATACACGTACACACTTACACACCATGCATATGTGTGTGTGTGTGCACACAAAAATCTTGCTTCGCAAACAGAAGAAGGCATGTAAATAACTGCTTGGAACTCATTGGCAGATAAAGAAACAGAGGAGATGTCAATTATTTAAGATAATAAATGGGTCTTTTCTCTTAGTATTGCTCCCCTGCCAGAGCAGGTTCAATCCTAAGAATTTTACCTTTATCCCACCCCTCCGCCACTGTTTCATTTTATGGCTTTAGGATTGTCATTTGGCTTTTCCTTGACCAGTTCTTTCCATAAGACTTGCTGGCCTATGTTCCCTTTCTGATTTTTACTGTTCTCTTGTCCTTGCTGCCCTCACTGTAACTGGCTTCTGTTCATTTCTCCAACCTGTCAAGAGCATTTGGAATCCCATTCCTACCCAGCTAGGTTCTGTTGCCCCATCTGACTTTACGACATCCTCATGCAAGGTGACCATGTACTCTACTCCATCATCCCAGTCACTGACGAAGAGCCCTGGGCACAGGGCTGACCCTGGCAATACAACGCCTGTGTCTGCCAAGTTAATGGCATTCCATTATTAATTACTCGTAAGGAGAAATGTGGGGGATGACAGGGGATAACACACACCTCTAACATTCCCAGACATCGAAACAAGCATCTCATGGGCTTCTGTGGAAGTTCATTTACATAAGTGGTTCTTGATCCTGATCTTGTAGAGGTCATAGAGCCTTTGCAGATGGGATAAAAGCTATGGATTATCTTTTCCAAAAGCTGTGCACACACACATGTCACAGCATTTTGCATAAAATTTCAGAAGATTCAAGGATTTCCCTTGAAGTATATCTCTAGAACTCCTGGAGTTTAGAACATTCAGGTTTAGAGTATCTAGTGAAGATACTTTTAAATATTGTAGCATCTACATTATCTTTAAAAGAAGTGTACACTAGATGCCAGAAGAAAATATAATTTGAAGGATTTTCTTTAATCTAGATGATATCACATATATACCTTAAAAATAATCTTGATTGACCTATGCTCTCAGGCCAAAGAAAGAATTATTCATGAAATCAAATGAAAATGATTTTTTTCTGCTGTAAAAAGTAAAATTATTTTTTAAATTGTGGTAAAGTACACATTTCATACAATTTGCCATCTTACCCATCTCTAAGTGTACAGTTCAGTAGTGCTAAGGACCACAGTTGTGCAACCAATCTCCAGAGCCATTTCATCTTAAAAAACTGAAACTCTATACTCATTAAAGCATTACACAATAACTCTCAATCTCCCCCTTAACCCAGTCCCTAGCAACCAACATTTTACCTTCTAGTCTCTATGAATTTGGCTACTCTAGGTAGTTCACAGAGTATTTTTCTTTTTGTAACTGGCTTATTTCACTTAGCATCATGTCTCAAGGTCTTTCCATGTTGCTGCATGTGTCAGAATTTCATGCGTTTTCAAGGGCCGAATAATATTCTATTGCATGTTGCACGTATATACTGTATCAATTGTTTTTTTATTTTTTTGAAATGTAGTTTTGCTCTTATTCCCCAGGCTGGAATCCAATGGTGCGATCTTGGCTCACTGCAACCTCCACCTCCCGGGTTCAAGCAATTCTCCTGTCTCAGCCTCCCAAGTAGCTGGGATTACAGGCGCGTACCATCATGCCCGGCTAATTTTTGTATTTTTAGTAGAGATGGGTTTCATCATGTTGGCTAGACTGGTCTCAAATCCCTGACCTCAGGTAATCCACTCACATCAGCCTCCCAAAATGCTGGGATTACAGGCGTGAGCCACCATGCCCAGCCGCTGCATCAGATTTTTGTTTATCCATTCACACATCAATGATTACCTGGATTGTTTCCACCTTTTGGCCATTAGAAATAATGCTGCTGTGAACGTGGGTAAGTAAAATCAAATTTTTAGCAAAGAAATGTTACTGCTGTGTAAATACTATTGTTTGTTTTAAATTTTTGAAACTTTTAAAAATCATTTCATTGTTAGGCACAACTGACAAAAAGAGAAGTACACAAAACAACTCAATGAGTCATCAGGTAGCAAACAGTCATATCGCCGCCACCCAAGTCAAGACACAAAGAAGGTTTCCATGTAGCGCTTGCTCTCTGAGGTGTGTCTACTACACAACACAGAGTTCCCAAGCAGAATTAATCTGGTCTCCCCAAGAATGCTGCCAGACAGAGATTAGTAATCCCATGTTCTGGGTCGAGTAAAGGGAAGCTTAGAGAATGTCTTACAAGGTCACATAGCTAGTAAGTGATAGAAATAGGATTCTAAACATCAGCCTTTTTCACCCCACCTCCACATGGGTTGGACTACGTAGAGGCCAGCTGGTGCAGTAAAACACATCAACTATATTAAAATTATCCAGAGGTATAAATGTGACTGATACTTGGTTAATGACCACATTGTTTATCCTTTTGATATTCTTCATTGTGACTTCTGACCACTGTTCTAATTTTGCCCTTTAGAGTAATTTGAACAGATGCCGTAACATTTCCACATGCAAGATCCTAAGTAGCTAAAGACCGTGGGCACGTCCCCAGGAAGACTCATTCCCAGGAATTCTCCCTAGGTTCTCTCAGGGAACGGCATCTCCAGGCAACTTACTCCCCTGACGGTCCTCTTGTGGTCACATTAGTGTGTTAACACCCCTAGTAAGTAAAGGTATGTCCAGAACTGACACTGAATTTTAGATGTTCACTATCAACCCAACAAACAGTTCATTCACTCATTCAACAAATATTTCTTTAGAGCTTTGCACTATTCCAGACTATACCTCCTCTGACAATGCTTTGATTAATGCAGGGAAAGTTACAGGCACATTTTTCTACTCTTGCCACACTGTTGTCTTATACTGAACATGGGATCAAGTAAAATCTGTATGCGTTTCACAGGAACTACTGCCAAGGAAGGTCCCCAGCATCCTATATTTATATAATTGGTTTTTCGAAATGATCTTTGTGCTGTCTTCACAGTAGATCACCAGGGTTTCATGTGGTAATATTTCAAAATTAGTATTTTGGTGGTTGATCAACAGAATCCAATAATATTTTTTAAATGTTTTTTCAGACTTTAAAAGTTAAATTTTTATATCTGTTTAGAAAGAATCCTTTCCTTCCTTATATGCCTCTCCTTCCTTAAAAACAAACAAATGAAGTGTGTATAATTGTTCTCTGTTGTTATGGTTTGCATCTTATAGCCATGAACTCTAACGACCGACTTCCTATGTGCTAAAAGTGGTAATTGATCTAACTGCATTACAGTTTTTCAATATAAGCAACTAGTTATTGAAGTGGCTTAATTTAGCGAGGAAACACCTAATGAGTCAATGGGTTTATTCGGTTAATTCAGTGAAAAGTGCTAATGATTCAGAAAGTTTAAGGAGTTCTTGTAAGGCAGCCTGTAGGAAAGTACTAATAACCAAGCTATGACCAACTGCCTCAAGAGCAGGGTTGCCAGGGTAGGCAAGTTAGGATACAAAGCACTCAGTGAAATTTGCATTTCAAATTTGTTGTTCATCTGCAATTCAAATTTAACTGGTTGTCTTGTGTTTTATCTAGCAATTCTATTTTGCAGCCTTCAACATAGCAATGATTAATTAACAGGAGATGTTAATACCAGATTTACTTCTCCATGGGAATTCACTACCCACAAAAAGGGTAGCCAACGTATTTTGATGTTTGACTTCTGCAAAATTAGAAGACATAAGTCTTTTTTGGAAATGGCTTAAAAATAGAAGGGGCAGGATAAAACTGCAGATGCCAACTGTCATTTTCCACTCCATCCATTCATTTCATAAAATTATACAGCCAGAAAAAGATCATTTAGTCCAAATCTATTTACTTAGAAATGTCACAAGACCAAGAAAGTATCTTACTTTTCAATAATTCCTCAGAATCTGACTTCGCATCTACTCAACCTATTTCGTTTTGGATGCTGTAAGGTCTTCAGAGCTAGAAAGGATGCTGCAGTAAATCTGGCCATCAGGCAGCTAACAAAGAGGGCACACCAGACAGCAGACAATGGGCTAATGCTGGAGATGGCCCTGGAAGGGCATGGGTCAGGTTCTGTGATGTCCTGGTGATAGAAGCATTCCAAGGCTGGACAGTTCTGCAAAGGGGATAGGAGCTCGGGAAATCAAGAGGAGCAGTGGCCAGGAAAAATGTGCGTGACTTAGGCATACAAGATGTATAGGACCATGAAAAATGGGAAAGCAAAACTCCATAAGAATTTTTGGTAGGCTGCTAGTTTTTTAAGTTACATTCCACAGCCGGATGTGATAGAGTCCCAGTCATGATACCTCATGTCACTGGCCAACAGGGTTGATTGAGCCACAACCAGGCTTATGAAGTTGGCTTTGCCCCTACTCACTGCTTCAGCTGAATATCTCCCTAAACTGAACATTCTGGTAAAAATGACATCTTCCTAGAAATAAGACCAATTTAAGCATAGGTGAGATTTACAGTCTATAATAGAGAAAACCATAATTTATGACTTTTTATAAGCTAAGTTTATCATTGCTAACACTGTTCTTTCTTTCATGCACACATTCCACCGACAAACAGCCAAAAATTTTAAATAAACCAAAAGGATTCAATACATATTCACAGTTCTAGACTTATTGGCTCTAGAAATTGGGGCCTTTTCCTTTTGTTTTATGCTAATTAGGCTTGAAGTCATAATTTCCCTTAAACACATGAGCACTATTAAGCGACAACTCTGGGATATTTAAAGAGTTACAAAGAGAGTGCAAAAGGGGAAAAAAAACATGAATACAACCTCATTCCTTTCTTTAAAAGGATCTCAGTATAGTTAATGAAATAAGAGATATTTATATGAAAAGTTGGCATATATTGCCTGTGCTTTTACGTAAAAGCTGCATTAGTATAAAAAACAGTAAAGATTATAGAAATTCAAAGAATCCATATCACTTTTGATAGGGGTGCTCAAAATTTCATTGCAGTAAAAAAAAGAGGGAATTGAACCTGGACTTAAACAGTTAAGATTCAAGTAAAACTGATTATTTGAGCATCTACTCAATGGGGAGAGTAGGCTTATTCACATATATTCTCTAAATTTATGTCATTTCATTCAAACATTAAAGCATATCATTTACCAATAAAGCCTCAACCATTTACTTCTTCCATATTTCATATATAGGTAATGATATGGTTTGGCTGTGTCCCCATCCAAATCTCACCTTGAATTGTAATAATCCTCTCATGTCAAGGGCAGGGCCAGCTGGACATAATTGAATCATGGGGGCACTTTCCCCGATACTGTTCCCATGGTAGTGAATAAGTCTCAAGAGATACGACTGTTTTATAAACGTGAGTTCCCCTGCACAAGCTCTCTTGCCTGTCTCCACGTAAGACCTGGCCTTGCTCCTCCTTGCCTTCTGCCATAATTGTGAGGCCTCTCCAGGCATGTGGAGGTGTGAGTCAATTAAACCTCTTTGCTTTATAAATTACCCAGTCTTGGGTAAGTCTTTATTAGCAGCATGAAAACACACTAATACAGGTAATGAGGTATGCTAGTAGAAATTAAGTTTGTACTGTGTTTGTTTTCCCTATTTTTTGGGAACAGATGTATCAGAAACTCACACACTCACTTGATTGGGAAGAAACTTGGGGATTCTCTCTACAAAGAGCACAATCACTGAAAGTAGCCTGCCTGAAGGATAGTGTCCTATTTCAACTTTGACATGTGATGGCTCCTGAGGGTAGAGCATTGAAAAGAAGGCAAAGGATGGTCGAGATACATCCCATTCACCTATTTCCCTGTCTCAAGTAAATGTATATCCTGGGAAGGACAGACAGGCATGTAATAGGGAGAAGTGAGGTGGCTGGCTACATTCAGTTCAGTAATTGAATATAGATACAGGTATTGGTTCTGAAGTTTTTTTACCATGGTAAAATATATATATAATCTACCTTTTTAGTCATTTGTAGTTGCACAGTTCAGCTACATTAAGCATATTCACATTGTTGTCCAACCAACACCACCATCCAACTCCAGAAATTTTTAATTTTCCCAAACTAAAACTCCATACCCATTAAACACTCACTTCCTGATTCCTACCCTTCTCCAGGCCCTGGTAACTGCTATTCTATTTTCTGTCTCTAGGAATTTGACTACTCGAGTATCTCATAAAAGTGGAATCATACGATATTTCTGTGTGACTGCTTATTTCACTTCGAATATTTTCCGAGTTCTTCCATGTCATAGCATGTATCAAAATTTTATTCCTTTTTAATGGTGAATAATAATATCAGAAGATGAAAAATGCCTACAGCAGCAAAAAGTAAGCCAAATAGATGTGAAGCCAACAAAAGGCCTCCATGTTATATACATACATACCACATTTTATTTATCCACTTATTCATTGATGGACATTTAGCTACTGTGAATTATACTGCTATGAACAGTGATGTACAGATATCTGTTCAAGTCCCTGCCTTCAGGTTTTGGGGGTATATACCTAGAAATGAAATTGCTGGGTGATCATCTATATTTCAGTTGTGTGGAACCACCATACTGATTTCCACAGCGGTTGCACCAGCAAAGTACAAGAATTTCTATTTCTCTACATCCCTGTTGAACTTTTTACTTCCTTTTTTGTTGTTTTGATAATAGTTATCCTAATGGATGTGGCACTTCACTGTGGTTTTGACCAGCATTTCCCTAATAATTAGTGATGTTGAGTGTCGTTTACTGAGCTTATTGGCGTGATTATGAAGATTTGAAAGTTACATTTTATAAACATAGCATCAATCCAGGCAGGCCAAAGATATAACATTTGTGAAAGCAAAAACGAATTGAAAAAACACAAACAGGTGACTTTTCAATGCCATTGATCAGCATGCTACATTTAGTACTTAAATACTGAAAAAGAAACTTAAAAATCCAAATATAGAATAAACGGTTAAGTGTATTACGAAGCACTTGTCACAAAAGAACACTAAGTTATAAAAGTAGGAAGACTGGTAGGTAATACACCAAAATGTTTAAGGTGGTTATTTTTAAGTGTGTTTCATAAGTAAGCTTTGTTTTATTCTTTACACAGTCTTCATCATTGGCACTCAAGAAATATTTCCTGATTAAGTCACAAATTGATTTTTTTATAATAGTGTGTAATTACGAAATAAGAAACAAACATATTTGTTTTAAAAGGAAAAATAAAGTAAACTCCTAGTAAATTGGTTCTGATGTACATTAGAATTGTCTAGGGAGCTTTTAAAATAATATAAATGTGTGGTACTTCTCTTCATCAAAGATCAGAATCTTTGGGGGTGGAGCCCAGGCATCTGTAATATTAATACACAAAGAAAGTTGAGAACTACTGTTGTGGAAAATAAGAATGAATTAGGCCCTTTGGAAGTGTTCCCTTCATCGTCCGTTGCTGCAGTTGATTAAAGATGAACCACTCAACCAGCCTAAATTGTTGACCCACAAAACCATGTGCAAACTATAATAGCTGTTTTAATGCTCTAAGTTCTGATGTGGTTACTTACACAACAACAAATTATTAACTCACTAAAAATTTTCCCCAATAAGGGCTTATTGTGTGTTAGGCACAATACAAGTGCGTAACATTGATTATCTCATTAAATTGTCCTAACAAACCAATAAGGAAAACACATTATTTCAAATGAAAATAGGCTTGGGATGCTTACACAGTTTGCTCTTTAGCATCCAATTCCAATCACTAATATACTAACATTTGCCTAATATAAATTAGAGGAAATTAAGAGAGACAAATTGCATGATATTGCATTGTAAATACATAATACATACACAAATACACAAAAATTCATTGTAAATAATTCATCAGCATGCTTATTTTTCAACTAATGTAAACACTCAACATTAGGTAGTCAGTTAGGTATGCCTTTGGCATAACTGAATAATATACACAATATACATTGTACTCATTAGGTAACTTCTCATCATTCATCCTACTTCCACCCACTTACCCTGCCAAGTCCATTGTCTATGACTGCACACTCCATGTCCATGTGTACACATTCTTTAGCTCTGACGTATAAGTGAAAAAATGAGCTATTTGTCTTTCTCTATCTGACTTGTTTCACTGAAGATAATGGCCTCCCGTTCCATTCATGTTGCTGCAAAGTACATGATTCCATGTTTTTTATGGTTAAATATAATTTCATTGTGTATATCTGCCAGTTTCTTTATCCAATCATTCATTGATGGACACTTAGGTTGATTCCATATCTTTGCTATTATGAACAGTGCTGCAATAAACACAAAGTGCAGGTATCTTCTTGATATAATGATTTTTCCTTTGGGTAGATACCTAGTAGTGGAATTTTAAAAGTGTAATAGAAATACAAAAAGCCAAAAAAAAAAAAAAAAACCAAGCATTTTAAGATCAAACAAGCAAAAAAAACCAAAAAAAACCCCACAAGATTTCAAGATACTTCACCAAAAAAAAAAAAAAAATATATGAAAAGCAAATAGGTAAATGAAAACATGTGCAACATCATTAACCATTAAGAATGTGCAAATTAAAACCATTAAGACACCACTACACACCTATTAGAATTGTTAAAATTTAAAAGACTATTTCAAGAATTGGCCAGGATATTGTGCTGCTAATTGGGAATTTAAAATTATATAACCACTACAAAAACAGTTTTGCATTTTCATGAAAGGCTAATCATATACCTCATATGGTCTAGCCATTCCACTCTTAGGTATTACCCAAAAGAAATGAAAGTTTATTATGAAATATTGAAAAAATGAAAATACATTTCTAAACAAGCCTTGGGTAAGAGAAGAAATGAAAATGGAAATTAATAAAATTCAAAAGTGAATGAAAATGAAGACATAACATAACAAAATTTAGGGGATGCAGCTAAAGCAATATACAAAGAAAATTTTTTGGGACTAAACAGAAAAAAGTTTCCAATTGTCTTCACATTCCACCTTCACAAACAAAAAATGAAGAGCAAATGAAAAGCAAAGCAAGAAGAAAAAAGAAAACAATAACGATCAAGGTGAAAAATCACTGGTTGAGAAAACAGAACAATAGGAAAAAGACCATGAAACCACAACTTTGTTCTTTTTATTGATCAATAAAAATTATACTGTCTTGTCAGACTGAACAGGAAATAAAGAGAAAGGATACAAATTACCAATGTCAGAAACAAGAGAAGTGACAACACTACACATTGTAGAGATACCACAAGGATAAGAGAATATTCTGAGTAATTTTCTACCTATAAATTTGGCAACTTAGATGAAATTTTACAATTCCTGTAAAGGCTAAACACAAGGACCTACTAAATTTCAAGCCAGAGAGAAAAGAAAACTTGAATAGACTTATGTCTATTGAAGAAACTGATACTGCATTAAAAAACCTCAAACGAAGAAAATTTTTAGGCCCAGATGTCTTCACTAATGAAGTCTATCAAACATTTAAGAAAGAAAAAAAAGCAATTCTACACAAATGCTTGAGAAAAGTGAAGACAAGGCAATACTTCCAATTTATTTTTTTTCAGCCATTATTACTTTGATACAAAAACAAGACAAAGATATTGTGAGAAAAGAAAACTGAAAATGAATATTCCTTAAGAACACAGAAATGTTAACAAACAGAATTCAACAATGTGTCAAATAACGATACATTGTGACTGAATGGGGTTTCACCCAAGAATGCAAGTTTGATTTAACCTTTGAAAATCAAACATAATTTACCATGTTAAGAGAGTGAAAAAGAGAAATATAATACTCTCACAAGGTTTAAAATAAAAGCATCTGACAAAAATCTGAAGTCTGTCTTATACAGTCCCACAGCAAATTAGGAATAATAGAGAACTTTCTCAACCTGATAAAGATCATCTATGAAAATCTACAGTTAACATTACATTTAATGATGAAAGATTGTCTACTTTCCCTCTGAGATTGAGGCCTTAATGTTAAGTCTTACGACTTCCACTCAACATTATACTGGAGCTGATAGCCAGTGCAATAAGTCAAGAAAAATAAAATGCATAAGATTAGAAAAAAATTAGAAAATTCCTATTCTCAAATGACTTGATTGCCTCCATAGAAATTTCTATAGAATCTACAAAAATGTCATTAAAGCTAATAAGTAAACTTAACAACTATCTCGGTTATAAAGTCAATATACAAAATATCTAAAATTGGAATTAAGAAACACCATTTACAATAGATCAAACATACAAAATATGCAAAAATAAATTTACAAACAGTTTCTGTGAATTGTACATTGAAAAGTATAAAACATTGCTGAGTGATATTAAAGAAGAAAGACCTAAATAAATGGAGCAATATTTGCTCTGGAATTGGAAGACGTAACATTATTAAAATGTCATTATTCCCCAAAGTAATCTACAGATTGTCAATCAAAATCTCAGAAGATGGTGATAGAAACCGACAAGCTAATTCTAAGATTCATGTGACAATGCAGAGAACCTGAAATAGGCAAAAACATTTTGAAAATGTAGTACAAAATTAAAAGACTAACACCATCTGACTTCGGGTCTCATTGTAAATCAAGACAATGTGGAATTGACATCAAGATAAATAAATACATCAATGGAACAAAATGAGGGTAAATTCAAAAATATGTTGACCATTGAGCTTTTGACCAAGTATCAAAGGCAATTTAATTGATAAAGGATGGTCTTTTAAACAAATGGTTCTGGAACAATTGACTATCCACTATAAAAATATGAACTACGGTCTATATCTTGCATCTCTTGCACCATATATAAAAATGAACTTGATTCACAATAGCAAAGACTTGGAACCAACCCAAATGTCCAACAATGATAGACTGGATTCAGAAAATGTGGCACATATACACCATGGAATACTATGCAGCCATAAAAAATGATGAGTTCATGTCCTTTGTAGGGACATGGATGAAATTGGAAATCATCATTCTCAGTAAACTATCTCAAGAACAAAAAACCAAACACCGCATATTCTCACTCATAGGTGGGAATTGAACAATGAGATCACATGGACACAGGCAGGGGAATATCACACTCTGGGGACTGTTGTGGGGTGGGGGGAGGGGGGAGGGATAGCATTGGGAGATATACCTAATGCTAGATGACAAGTTAGTGGGTGCAGCGCACCAGCATGGCACATGTATACGTATACATATGTAACTAACCTGCACAATGTGCACATGTACCCTAAAACTTAAAGTATAAAAAAAAAAAAGAACTTGAAATGGATCTCACCAATAAATGTAAAATCTAAAACTGAAAATTTGAAAAACCACTTACAGAAAAAAACATAAGAGAAAATCTTTATAATCTTTGCTTAGACAAAAATTTCTTGGATAATAATACAAAAATCTATAAAAATCTATAAAAGACTTCATTTATTTTGACTGTCAAAATAAAAAAAAATAAAGACTTCAAATTTAAAGATTTTTTAAAAAGCCAAATATTGAGAGAATATCTTGCAAATCACATATTTGATATATGATATATTCTTGTATCTAGGATATACATAAAAATTTTCAGACTCAGTAAGAAAGCAAACAATCATATTGAAAATACTAAGAAAAAGATTTAAACAAACACTTCATCAGAGAAAATACTTGAGTGGCAAATAAGCATGAAAAGATGTGCAACATTTTTAGTCATTAGGGAAATGCAAAATAAAACCACAATGAGATACTACTACAAACCTATCAGAATGTCTAAAATTAAAAAGGCTAATCATACCAAATACTGGTGAAGGTTGGGAATAACTGAAACTCCCATGCACCACTTCTGGGAACATAAAACGGTAATCAGTTTGGAAAAGATTTTGGTGATTTTTGAAATTGAGACATAAGCTGATCATATAACTAAGCTATTCTACTCCTAGAAATGAAAGCATATGTCTATTCAATAATTAGTACACAATATTCAGAGTAACTTTATTTATAACAGTGCAATAGCCAAAAATGTGATAAAAACAAATGTCAATCAACAGGTAAATGGGCAAATACTGTGGTAAATCTACACACCTGTATAAAGGTGTGCAACTTTCTAGTGTGTAGATTTACCACAGTGTTTACCCATTTACCTGATCATTTGTTTTTATCACATTAAATATACCAGCAACATGAAAAAATTTTTAAATAATTATGTTTAATAAAACAGGCCAGAGTAAGGAGCGCATTCTATATTATTCCATGTAAGTACATTCTAGACAATGCAAACTAATCTAGAGTGGCAGGAAGCAGATTAGCAGCTTCTTGAGGCTGGGAAAGAGTGGGGAAGGTGCCGCAAAGCAGCACAGAGAACTTCTTGGGGAATTTCTGTGTTTACTGTCGTTACTGTGGTGATGGTACTGAGGTATACAAAGACACTAAAATTCACAAACATTTATATGCCAGATACATGCAGTTTATTGTATGTTGATTATGCCTCAATAAATCCACATGAAAAGAAACCCAAATTAACCCAAAATTATTTGTAGGGGTAAAGTAAATGCATTAGAATACAGGTAGACAAGGAGATACTGGAAATCTTGAACAGTATCAGTAATGCTTTGCTAAGCACTGGCGCAGGGGGTCCACAGGTGCTCAGTTCATAATTCTGCTTCACAACTTGCACACACACTATAAACTCTAGTATATATAAAATAGTAAAAATATTGATCCTTATATACAATTAAAATGGCCTCTATTTCACAACGACAAATATGTGTGTATATGTGTAAGTGTATATGTGTACATGTATATGTACTGGAATGTGTATCGGCATGAAGGGGAAGAATAAAAATAAAAATAAAATGACAAAAATGTCTCACATGAACCAATGGCAATATTGTGTACTCAACTAGTGAGTATGACTAATTCAACTTTTGCATCTGATGTAAAACAAAACAAAACAAAATTACTACTGTTGCTTTAATCCACTGGGTGATTTCCCAGTAATTTAATTTTTAAAAACTGGCATTAAGAACTAAGCAGAACCAGGATATTTTAATTTGGAAAAAAAAATCCATAAATACACAAGTAATAACATTATTTTAAAATTAAATGACTGATTTCAGAAGGAAATGTTTTCAACAACTTTATTAGTGCCAGCCAAATAATGGGTTAGCTAGAGCCCTCATGCCACAGCTCCTGGAAGACTTCAGGCTCTCAATTTAAGCTCTTTGAATGTAAAGAGAGCCAGACAAACAGCTTTTCTTCTCTAACACTCCATTTGGCTGGTGAACACAAGTTATCGATTCTGGGATTTAGGGTTGCCAAATGCTTTCTTAAGAGTTCTGTGCTATTGACTATCTTCGTTTCCTCTGCACTTCTTTTCTTAGTCTTGGGTAAAATTTAAAACTCTTTGTACCATTTTTCAACTCATCTCGACGGAAACAGCCTCAACTTACTATAAAAATGTCAATGGCTCACTACTGACCTAACCTCAAAGGATTGGGAACGCTGCCTCAGACATCTCTTTTCTATGTTCCCAGGGTCTACAGAGGCTCTACCACAACTAGATGGGGAAGCCCAGTCTGTAATCCAGCAGGACAGTGGAATGCTACTGGTGAGACCTACAAACTAAGTCTGCAGCACAGTCCAGCAGCTTCCCCGAAAGCTCAGCCCAACAAGCTTCCTGAATTTCACATTCATTTTACACAACATACATGTTAGTAGATATTTTTAACGTACATATGCCTATTTAGGGGAAATTATTAGCATCATTATTGCCAACTTACAAGTTATTATTTTGCAAGTTTTATGCCCTTTAGAAGTGACTTTGTAACAGTTTAAAATATTATTTTCTTTAGGTAAAGAGTCATATTTGAAAAAGAATAAGTCAAACAAATTGTATACATTTTATAAATTTGTTGAAAACCTTATTCTTAGAGACTGTAAAGCAATGGAGATCTTTGCAAACATCCGTGGTCATGTCTAATGGTGACAGCACACATAATAGCCAATCAGAGCTCAGTAAAACATAAGCCAGCAAATCAGAGGCCGCTCATAGAAGGAGTCCAAATTCCTTTACTGCAGGATGAATAACTTGTAAAATCCAAACATTCACATTCTAATCCTCTGAATGAATGCTGAGTAGGGAGGAGACGAAGCTTAGAAGCAAAAGGAAGCTTGCATACTTTGACGTCCTGTATTGTTGAAGTTACAACAAATTAAGACAAAAATAATAGTTATATTAGAAGACAAATTAAATACACGAATCATAAAGTAGAAAGAATTTTTGAAGAAATGATATTCAGCATTCCCAGGGATTATAAGTCAGACAAAATTAAGTCATGCAGCATTTTAATGTAAATATTTTGCATGATACATTTACCCACAGGCTTATCCTAAAGCAGTATGTTTGCACTTTTATCATTTGCCTTAGGATGAAAAAAAGATCAATGAATTTAAGAGTTTTAAACCTCTTTAATATTTGCACAATATTAGATGTGCTATAATCTCATATAAAACTACCTCCTAGAGAGCTTTTGAGAATTGCTTTTGCCTGGGGTCTCTGGTACTAATACTTCAAGAGATTAGAAACATCTTACTTAAGAAGAGTTTTCTTTTTGCCCATTAAAATCAAACAAGCTTTGTTAAACACTGAGGCAGAAGAGATTCATAAATCAATGATACTCCCCTGAACTGCCCAAGGTTTGCATCATAGATTAAAAACCAATCTCAGAATTGAAAAAGCTACAGGGCCACATATCTGTCACAACACTAATTTACTGAACTTAGGAAGAAAATAACATTAGCATAGATTTAAATAGTTTTCTATGCAATATGCAATGAATCAATGTACTGACTTGCTTGGGGTTTATGAAAACAACAACTGACAATGAATATCATCCTAAGTAAAGAGAGGAGTTATGGTTTAAAATCATGTGACTACACAATTCCTACATTTTTTTAAAGAATAATTTACATCAAAATTTTCTCTAACTTTACCCCATTATCACAGATTCTTTTCCTTGCATTCTTTTCAATACTATTTATCTGCTATGAATAATATTTCCATGTTTAAAGCATTCTATTATTTTATGACCTAACAAACTCCAGGATTTAAACAATGCTCATCTAACAGGAAATAGCGCCCTTCCAATCTAACCTTCATATGCTTTCGTTTTCTTCCTTTTCTTCTCTCTGAACATGGAAAATGAGTGCCATTTCTATGCTGAATATTGATCAGAAGAGAAAAATATATGAGGTGTGAGTTATATTGTGACTACGGTGATTTTCCATCCACTCAGTATTACTTATCGCGTCAATCACTTAATCCTGCAGCATAAGTTCTTTTTTGCTTATGATGGAAAGTTTTGTTGTGTTTTATTTTTTATTTTTGTTTTTTGAAAAAAGACATGAGCAATCTGATTTTCTTTGGACTTCACAAAATCCAAGAAAGAAGATTTACTGAAAATTCATTTCTTAAAAAATGTGAGGTCCTTGACAATGGTCTTCTCTACAGTTTCAACGTTAGGTTTTGAAAATGTGAGGTCCTTGACGATGGTCTTCTCTACAGTTTCAATGTTAGGTTTTGAAAATGTTAGGTCCTTGACAATGGTTTTCTCTACAGTTTCAATGTTAGGTTTTGAAAATGTTAGGTCCTTGACAATGGTTTTCTCTACAGTTTCAACGTTAGGTTTTGAAAATGTGAGGTCCTTGACGATGGTCTTCTCTACAGTTTCAATGTTAGGTTTTGAAAATGTTAGGTCCTTGACAATGGTTTTCTCTACAGTTTCAACGTTAGGTTTTGAAAATGTTAGGTCCTTGACAATGGTTTTCTCTACAGTTTCAACGTTAGGTTTGAAAATGTTAGGTCCTTGACAATAGTTTTCTCTACAGTTTCAATGTTAGGTTTGAAAATGTTAGGTCCTTGACAATGGTTTTCTCTACAGTTTCAACGTTAGGTTTTGAAAATGTTAGGTCCTTGACAATGGTTTTCTCTACAGTTTCAACGTTAGGTTTTGAAAATGTTAGGTCCTTGACAATGGTTTTCTCTACAGTTTCAACGTTAGGTTTGAAAATGTTAGGTCCTTGACAATGGTTTTCTCTACAGTTTCAACGTTAGGTTTTGAAAATGTTAGGTCCTTGACAATGGTTTTCTCTACAGTTTCAACGTTAGGTTTGAAAATGTTAGGTCCTTGACAATAGTTTTCTCTACAGTTTCAATGTTAGGTTTTGAAAACGTGAGGTCCTTGACGATGGTTTTCTCTACAGTTTCAATGTTAGGTTTTGAAAACGTGAGGTCCTTGACGATGGTTTTCTCTACAGTTTCAATGTTAGGTTTTGAAAATGTTAGGTCCTTGACAATGGTTTTCTCTACAGTTTCAACGTTAGGTTTTGAAAATGTTAGGTCCTTGACAATGGTTTTCTCTACAGTTTCAATGTTAGGTTTTGAAAATGTTAGGTCCTTGACAATGGTTTTCTCTACAGTTTCAACGTTAGGTTTGAAAATGTTAGGTCCTTGACAATAGTTTTCTCTACAGTTTCAATGTTAGGTTTTGAAAACGTGAGGTCCTTGACGATGGTTTTCTCTACAGTTTCAATGTTAGGTTTTGAAAACGTGAGGTCCTTGACGATGGTTTTCTCTACAGTTTCAATGTTAGGTTTTGAAAATGTTAGGTCCTTGACAATGGTTTTCTCTACAGTTTCAATGTTAGGTTTTGAAAATGTTAGGTCCTTGACAATGGTTTTCTCTACAGTTTCAACGTTAGGTTTTGAAAATGTTAGGTCCTTGACAATGGTTTTCTCTACAGTTTCAACGTTAGGTTTTGAAAATGTGAGGTCATTGACGATGGTTTTCTCTACAGTTTCAATGTTAGGTTTTGGTCATCTCTGAGCGTGCATAACATGAATGGAAAGTTTTTTTCGGAGATCAGACCGTTATGTTTTTTGGAAGTGTTTCCTGTCAAGGAGAAGCTCATGGTCTCCCAGGTCTTATCTTTCCACTGGGTGGATGGGCCAAGGGAACACGAAGAAGCATAATGGAGCTCTGTCTGAGAGAATCACCAGAGTCTTCCCTAGCGTTTCTCAATGGTCTACAAACAGGTCTGCGGGCTTGGATCACAGATGGAGATCCAAGATGGTCATGGGCATTTACGTGGGCAGGGCAAGCGACGCTGGCCACACTGCAAGGCCCTCAACGTTCCCACGTGAAAAAAGAAATTGTTCCTCAAACAGCACCACTAGGTCGGGTGCGGTGGCTGACGCGTGGAATCCCAGCATTTTGAGAGGCCAAGGCAGGTGGGTCACGAAGTCAAGAGATCAAGACCATCCTGGCCAACCAACATGGTGATACCCCGTCTCTACTAAAAATACAAAAAGTTAATGGGCATGGTGGTGCACACCTGTAGTCCTAGCTACTCAGGAGGCTGAGGCAGGAGAATCACTTGAACCCAGGAGACAGGAGACGGAGGCTGCAGCGAGCTGAGATCGCACCACTACACTGCAGCCTGGCAACAGAGCGAGATTCCGTCTCAAAAAAACGAACAAACAAAAAACAGCAAAACAAGCACACGTGAGAAGCCCTGCTTGTTCTGTGAACACAGTCATTTCTGCCTTTCCTTCACAGTAATTCAAAAGCATTTACTGAACAACGAATGTGTATTAGAACTTACAAAGATGGGTGAATAAGAAACAGCTCCTTCCTTCAAAGGTCTCCCTATCTACGGGAGAAAAGAGACCGGTAAATAAAGGGCCGTGCAGACCTATCTTATAAGTGCTGAGCTAGCAGCGGGACAAGCGAATAAAGGAAGTAATGGCAGCTCTGACATTAAAGCCCTCAGCTCCTCCTGGAAAGAGGAACCAAGCCTTGGTGAAGCTTCAGAGAAGAAGGAACAATTAAAACAGGCTCCAGGGATGAGGAGAATGGACTGGATGGAGGAGGAGCGAGCGGCTGCCAAGGTAGGTGTGCCTCCAAGCACAGAAGGCAGCCAATGGTCATGCCCGGTTCCTGGGCCAGAGAGCAGGGGGGTGGTGCCAGGTGGTGCTAGGGCCCCTGCTACATGGCTGGAGTTTCTCTTCTTCTCTAGTTCATTCCATGTTCTAAACACAACAAATCACATTGCCTCCAGGTGTTAGGACCAAGAATATTAAGTTCCTGAACCAAAATGCCAATATTTGGTAAAATGGCATTCCCTCATTTATATATATAAGTGCATATCTGTATGTGTTTGGGTACTTCTATAAAATCTGCCAGTTTTTAACTTCCTAAATATAATGGCTAACTCTTTTATTATAGACAAAATAACTAAATAATTGCACAGACATAATCCAACATCATGGGTTTGATTTTCTTAAGGGTAGAACAGCTCCAGCCATATAAATGCAGTGTGCGAGTGAAAATGAGGATGGAAGAGCGGGTGCAGCACGGGGTACCCAGCAGTCCTTGGGCCAAGGTCTGGACGCTCAAAAGCAGTGGAAGTGGAAGGTGGTAGCTCCGATAGCCAGTGGGCATATACGCACAGAGAGCCTCACTCTCCAGCTCCAAAGCCTTCCATATCGATGGCTCCTTTTAGCACTACAGGATCCTAAGGAGAGATGTCAAAAATGTTTAACAACCGTTGCAGCAGTACCGGGTTGGAAGGGACTCCGTAAGCAAGTTCCTACCTCCTGAGCATCAGGTCTGGCCTTGGTGATGGTTTTTCTCTGTCAAGGAGATTTTCAGCATTTGCAGTACATTAATTTTATGCATGAAATTTATCTTCATGTACTGTTCCTTTGTTTATTTTTGAGAGGAATATAAAGGGAACTAAGAACAAACTTTTGCTCGAAGCCCTACTCTAGAAAGAATTCTAGAGTAACAGGATCTCTAAATTTCAAAGGAAGCCAAAAAATAAAAAAATAAAAAAACTCAATAATTTTGTACATTTTATATATGTTTTGGTAGAATAAAATAAATCCTGTAAAACCACAGAAAGGTAATTTAAGTACTTGGAAATCTATGTCAATATAGCCAAGATAATGGAGGTAAACTAACCTGGATCCGAGAAAACAAAAGTTGGAAAACACTGAGGGATCATCTTGTCGGCCTATCAGAAACGGTATCCCATCTACAACATCACAGCAAGTCAACATCCAGTTTCTTCTTAAGGCTTTCCAACAACAGGAACTTTGCCATCTTACAAGGCAGTCCATCCTATCAATGAATAGCTCTACATCTTAGAAAGTTCCCCTCAGGAAAGAATGGTCCTCTATACCTTTCATCTATCAATCCAAGTTCCGTCCTCTGGTGTCCTAAAGAGCAAGTCAGGTCTTTTGAAAATGATGTCTCTTCTCATATTTCCAGTGCTTATCATGTGCCTCTATAATTATGCTCTTTTCCATGGTTTATAAGCACATTGCTGATGTGATGTGGGGTCTCTGCATTTTTTCTTGGTGCTGTCTTGGGAAGCGGCATAGTATGGTGGTATCCTCTGAAACTGCAGACTCCAGGCCCAAATGGGCTGTGGAAAGGGGACCTTCTTTATACATGTACATAAGTTCTGAGCAATAAAAAATTTTATTCTATCTGGTATTTGTGCAGTAGCTTTTTATAAAAGAAAGCAAACAGCTTCACCTTTGTTTCTGTTATATATCATCCTGTTGGTTAAGCCCATAATTCCAACTATAAAGGCTGAAAATGAATTCTAGATATTGAGTCTGTCACTCAGGGCATCCATTGTTCCTGCAAGCTCAGAACCAAGTCTGCTAAGCATTCCTTCTGTGTTTTGTACAAGCAGATGGAAAATGTCTGAAACAAAAAGAAACTAAACAGGTGGTGCTTTCACATGCCACTAGAGATTTCCTTCTACTTCAACTGTGCCATTGTATTTAAGTGAAGTTCTGGAAGTTACAAATCCCCCTGTTACTCTGCTGTCCTATGAAAGGCTATGAAGAAGGTGCATGTGTGAAAGTGCCAGCTGCTTCACTGACACACTCACCTTCACAGCCTAAGCAAGGGTGTTGATCCCACTTGACACATCAGGAACCCGTGTTGTGGAGGCGTTCAACAGCCTACCTAAAGCCACTGAGTGGGTGGGAGGCAGGTGAGTGACTACAATACAGACCCCAGGGGTCCTTCACTTACAAACACATCAAGAGAAGACACAGTGTTGATGCCCAGATGTATCGTTTCAGGTTTTCCATCGCTCTATTATGATTTTAGAAATGATAATTTTAGGCTGGGCACACTGGCTCACACCTGTAATCCCAGCACTTTGGGAGGCCAAGGCAGGCGGATCACTTGAGGTCTGGAATTCAAGGCCAGCCTGGCCAACGTGGTGAAACCCTATCTCTACTTAAAAAAAAAAAAAAGAAAAAAAAAAATTGCCGGGAGAATTCTATCACAAGAAGCACAAGGATGATCTCTGCCCCGCCATAATTCAATCACTCCCAACCAGGCCCCTCCTCCAGCAATGGGAATTACAATTTAACAGGAGATTTGGGTGGAGACACAGAGCCAAACCATATCAACCAACAATCCTAAACAGTGGGTTTAACTTTCCTTTCAGGTCTCAGGAAAGTACACAGGACAATAAAATATGCCCGCTTCCTCATTTCATTTATGTATCCATCCCTTCATTCTTTCATGCTGCAAACAACATAAACTGTAGCTCATTCCTTTCTTCTGCTCTGTGAAAACATTTTTACAGCTTCCCATCTTTCTTCCTACTTATCCTTGGTTACTTGTCATTTCCTCAGCATTTGTACTTCCCCTTTCAAAATGTGAGCTCGGTGGACACCACCTAAATCGGTTTTGTTAGATATCACCCCATTTTTCTTTCTGAGTATCATCACATGTCAGTGAATAGTTGGAATTTATTCTTCCAGAACCTTAAATCAAATTCCTTCAGAGGATCTAGACCCTGCCTTTTCTAGAAATGTGGAGGCCAGTTTTCCTAAAAGCCATAGTACGTGTCTGATTAACCTGGCATTTTCTTTCTTGCTGACTGAGACCTCCGTAGCGGTGGGGTTATTGTCTCTGACACTGCAACTCAGTATGGAATATGTGTTCCCCTTGTAGCTTCCTCCACCATTTTTGAGAATGCATGTTAACCAATAAAGTCAAAACTTTAATGACTTTTAGTGGGATGTATTCAGATATTTGTTCATTCAATAAGTATTGATCAATTTCTTGCAAAATGCCAGTCTTGTGACCTATGTAGTTAAAATGTCACCCCTACTCTTCCTTCCCAAGAACTCTGCCATCTGCTCTTTAAAGGTTACAAATGCTGGCTCAGCTCAACCAGAATTAATCCAGGCATGTGGTTTCTTTGGCTAACATGTTGCATTACAAAACGAAGTCATTTCTCCAAAATTTCACATACAAGATTTCACATACAATTCCAAATTATTAATTCCTCTTGAAAAACTGGAAGACAACTCTGAGACTATATATCCATAGGGCCAAAACCAGTGAGAGACAAGCAGCAGCTTCCCCTGAAGAAAGGTTTTATTTCTCCATGTGAATGAAGATAAGTTCTCCAGGAGCAGTGTCAACACAGCACACAACCTGGCCTGCGCCCCTCTCTCTCCTGAGCCCTGTAGGCATCCAGGTTTATACCTCCTGCCCTAAGTAAAGCCTCAATCCTCCTCTCCTTTAGGACTCACATAAATTATCTCTGCCATTCCTGCTCCCTTGGATTGGTAAATTATCGTATCAGTATAAACCCATGCCATCACTAGCCCATATGGCCCTTCATGAAAAATTGGAAAAAGGCACCCTTATTCTACTTTATATCCATCTGTTGGAAAATTGCTGTGAAATACTGATTTTGTCATGTGAAGTTACATGGCTTCTTTATCCCAGAAATTTATCATAATAAATAACCAATAGCAAATCTTGGAATTGCGCTGTGTGAATGGTGTCCCTCCACATGGGACACTGGCAGGCAGGGCCCAGACAGCACCAACATCCACGACAGCCCCCAACCCACACCTGCTTGTCACCTACTACAGTTCCATCCAATAGCACCACCACCAACACTTCCACTGCCCCACACACAGCTTCATGAAGGCCATTATGCCAAGGGGAGGTTTTTTCCTTCCAACTATTATTTCTATGAAATTTTTTCCTTCTAAAATTTGCTCTCCAAATATTTTACCCTGCACAGGGCTCTACATGCTGCTATTTGAAAGATCAGTAGCAGAATCTTCACTAACCTTCCAAACAGATATTTTGAGATAATATTAAGGGGACTTTATTTCCATAGTTTAAAGAAATATTTTGCCCTGTTACTATACTTTTTCCTATTTTGAATTTTAACTAGAGAAAGAGACCCATATATTCTTGATGTGAAAAGGGACAAGTTACTCTTTCTCTGCTACTCTCTTTTTATTAAAAAAAAGCAAATAAAATGCCACATTAAAATCTTCTTTTTTTTTTTGAAACAGGGTCTCACTGTCCCTCAGGCTGGAGTGCACATGCAGGCACACCTCTTGTCATTGTGCTTCAAGTTGTTGTGCTTTGCAGATACTGCATTTTTTAACAAATTGAAGGTTTATGATGACCGTGCATCAAGCAAGTCCACAGGAGACATTTTGCCAACAGCCGTGTGCTCACTTCATGTCTCTGCATTACATTTTGGTAATTCATATAATATTTCAAACTTTTCCACTATTATTATATCTGTTATTGTGATGTATGATCCACGATCACTGACATAAATATTGTCTTGTTTTGGGGCACCACCAACCATGCCTATATAAAACAGCGAACTTATAAATGTTACACGTGTTCTGACTGATACGCCAACTGCCTGTTAGACACTGTCTCTGTCTTTCTCCTCAGGTGTGCCTCCCTATAGCCTGAGACGCAACTATACTGTATTAGACCAATTAATAATGCTACGATGGCATCTAAATGTTCAAGTGAAAGGCAGAGTTGCATGTCTCTCACTTTAAATCAAAAGCTAGAAATGATAAAGCTCAGTGAGGAAGGCACGTTGAAAGCCAAGACAGGCTTTGCACCAGGTTGGCTGCACCAACAAGTTAGTCAAGTTGTGAATGCTAAGAAAACTTCATGAAGGCAATGAAAAGTGCTACTCCAGTGAACACACAAACGAAACGAAAGCAAACAGCCATATTGCTGATATGGAGAAAGTCTGAGTTATCTGGATACAAGATCGAAACAGCCACAACATTCCCTAAAGCCAAAGCCTAATCTAAAGCAAGGCCCCAACTCCCTTCAATTCTACGAAGGCTGAGAGAGGTTGGGAAGCTGTAAAAGACAAGGTTGAAGCTAGCAGAGGTTGGGTCATGAGGATTAAGGAAAGAAACTGTCTCCATCATGTAAAAGTGCGAGGTGAAGCAACAAATGCTGCTGTAGAAGCTGCAGCAAGTTATCCAGAGCATCTAGCTAAGATTGGATACACCAAACAACAAATATTCAGTGTAGAGAAAACAGCCTTTTATTGCAAGATGCCATCTGGGACTTTCATAGCTAGAGAGGAAAAGTCAATGCATGGCTTCAAAACTTCCAAGGACAGGCTGATTATCTTGTTAGGGGCAAAGGCAGCTGGTTTAAAGCCAATGCTCATTTCCATTAAAATCCTAGGGCCCATCATGCTGACATTTCTGTGGCCATGCTCTATAAATGGAAAAACAGCCTATATGCCAGCACATCTGTTTACAGTGTGTTTTACCGAATATTTTAAGTGCACTGTTGAGAACTCCAGCTCAGAATATTACTGCTTATTGACAATACAACTGGTCACCCGAAAGATACACAAGGAGATTAATTTTGTTTTTATGCCTACTGACTCAACATCCATTCTGCATCCCATGGATTAAGGAGCAATTTTAACTTTCAAGTCTTATTATTTAAGAAGTATATTTCATAAGGCTATAACTGTCACAGATATTGAGTCTTCTTATGGAGCTTAGCAAAGATCTTTTAAAACCTTCTGGAAAGGATTTCTCATCCTAGGTGCTCTAACAACATTCATGATTCATCGGAGGAGGTCAAAATATCAATATGAACAGGAATTAGAAGATTTGGATTCCATCTTTCAATGACTTACTCCTCAGTGGAGGAAGTCACTGCAGATGTGGTAAAAATAACAAGAGAATGAGAACTAGAAGTGGAGCCTGAAGATGTGACCAAATTGCTGCAATCTCATTACTTGAATGGATGAAGAGTTGTTTCTTATGGATGATTTTGTTTTGGTTTTTGAGACAAGAGTGTTGCTCTGTCCTCCAGGCTGGAGTGCAGTGGCCTGTTCTCAGCTCACTGTAACCTCCGCCTCCTGGGTTCAAGCGATTCTCCTGCCTCAGCCTCCTGAGTACTTGTGATTATAGGTACACGGCACCACGTTTGGCTAATTTTTTTCTTTCTCTTTTTTTTTTTAATTGTTGTATTTTTAGTAGAGATGGGGTTTCGCTAGGTTAGGCACGGCGGTCTTGAACTCCTGACCTCAAGTGATCTGCCTGCCTCAGCCTCCCAAAGTGCTGGGACTACAGGCGTGAGCCACTGCACCTGACCTGTAGGTTGGTTTTGAGATATAATGCTATCGCATAATTAATAGACTACAGTGTAAACATAACTTTTAAACGCAGCGGGAAACCAAAACACTCATGGGTTGCACTTTCTTGCTATATTTGTTTTACCGTGGTCTTCTGGAATCTAACCTGTAGTATCTCTGAGGGTGTGCCTGTAACAATACCAGAGTTCATTTTTTCTGAATATACCTTTTGTTAAATCACCACCATTTTCTTAAAAAGCAATATGTTTATGCCAACAACATACTCACAGTGAGATTAAATTCTTTAAAAGAAGTTAACTTTTTGAATGTAATAAACTTAATATATAATAATTACATCAAACTGCTCTTATTTCTCCTATTTTATCGCTCACCAGTGATTTTGATAATGCCTTCTTCTCCTCACCCTTCTACACAGTTCAAGGCCAGGCCTGCCATTCCTTCAGAGGTAGAGGGCTACACAACTGGTAAGTCCATGCCAAGTGAAGCGAGGGTGGCCAACTCTCCCAGCAAAGAGAGGGGCCCTGGGACATGAGACTTTAAGTGCTGAAACAGGAAACGTCCTGGGTAAACTGGGGAGGATTGGTCTCACTTAAGGGCAACTAGATTCAAGTAATTACAGTGATTCCGCCACACACCTTGGCTTTCTCTGAGCAGTGCGGCCCATCTCACACTGGAATGCGTGATGCTGACAAGAACCTCTACAGGGTAAGCAAGGGCAGCAAGGACAATGGAATGGTTGGGCTCCATCTGTGAAATACCAGAGCAGCAACAGGAGTATGAGAGGTTTCCATAACACTTTCTGAAGACTGTTTGTCATTTTTCCACTTATCTAATCAGGTGTTTTCATAAAACTCAACAGAATATGTATACAAGTATAAAATGTATACAATGTATACAAGTATAAAATGTTCATATTACTCTATCTTCACCTCTTCTTCTTTTTCACTAGAAAGATGTCACACTGTCAATGCCAATTTCAGTCTATGTTACAGCTACAACGATACCTCCTCTCTCTGGAAGCCTCAGGGGAATGTCTGGGTAATGGAGAGCACCGTATCCACACTTTACAATTTTAAAACTTAAAGCCACACATCTGCGGCACATGACAGTGCCAACTGCCAAGTACTGAACTGACAGAGATTCACACCATAGTGCTAATTCTCTGCACAAGGAAGGAATAAAAGTATGTGTCAAAAATCTGAAAATGATTGATGCCTGCCATCTCATCAAGACTGTCTGTCACACGATTTCGATTGATGATTTGAGATTGCATGTGAGCGGGACGCAGGTGCTGCAGGTTGCCTAACTAGCTCAAAACTTATTCTCAGCACCACAAAGACAAATGAATCTCCACATCAGAATACTTTCCATAAAGTTCATTAGACTTTACTACATCTACAAAAGGCTTGAGGTGGTTGGCCTAATCTCAGGGATACTAAATCCCTAACCATAGAGGACAGCTCAACAAATCAGCCACTTTCAAAGGTACTGGTGAGTCCAAGAGACCCAAAAATGTGAGAAGCAGTGCTCTGGCCATTGTGAAGGCACTGAATTGTTTTCATCACTGGGGGAGAACATATCTACTCTCAGATAAGGATATCCCTGGATTTTCTGGCTGTCGAGTTGAGACTGCTAAGGACTCGGTCAGAGGTTTGTAATTAGAAGAACAACTCGTGATTTCAGTGATTATTTCTAAAGCACACAGTACTGTTTAAACATGACTCTTATGAATCTTGTGACTACAAATATTGAATTAGTAAACTCTCATCTCTAAAAAGGAACCCCAAATATTGACTTGAAAATAACCACTTTTAGCCACAAGATTATAGATGCAACCTGTTGAACCATTTAGTATGAATCTGCCTAATTAAGCAAGAGGATTTCAAATAACCAAATATTTCTATTATAAAACACAACCCAAAATAACAGTTAAGAAAAGTTATCACCTCCCCCATCCTCACATAACCAAGGTATTTGAAATTGTTTTAATATTTGCATAAATATTTAAAAAGTTTCACCTTTAACAGACTAGGTAACTAGACGATGCCTCATCTTTTCTCAGAGTTCAACACATTGGGACCCATTCTTTAGATGAATGCACTTGCTTATAAAAATGTGTGATGAATGTCACTACATTAGCACATAATAGATAATCCAGTTATTTTCAGACTTAATCAGTTGTAAGTAAAGTGTGAGGGATTTGAGAACACAGAGAGAGGGCTGGGGGCTCTGCAGCTCCTGGTCAACATGGAAAATATGCAGCATTTCCCGTGGAGCCTCTCAGTCTCACTGGCAGCTGCAGGATCAGCAGGTCTCGATCCATCATCATTACTCCTTGGCCCCATACGGGCTGTGGGGACACCTGGGTCTAATAACAAAAGCTAATCACTCGGCAGTCGTTTATGAAAGAGACATAGGAATGGAAAGAAAACCAGGAAAAATGAAACAGATGAATACAAAAGTACACTGAAGAGACTGATGTTAAATGGAATGGGATTATAGGATATTTTAAGAAAATGTGAGAGTATTACAAGTAACAAACTACTTCTAATAGCAAAATATTGCCATAAAAATACATTATTAATGTTACATAATACATAATATTTCATTATAACATATTATAAATGCATCTTTAAATATCTTTAAAGTTTTAAGAGGATAAATCTAAAAATTAACTTTCAGATAAGTTTGGAACATGCACAGAATGTAGAGATTTAACTTTGATAAATAACTCCGTACTGGGACAGTGGTCCGGGAGACAGAAGGAGAATGAGCATTTGCTCCTGACTTCAAGGTTCTTACCATCTCCAGGAGAGACAAATGTACAATTATAACCACAGCAGGAGATGATAAGGCTAATAGGGAAATCTAAAAGAAGTAGTCTCTGATTTTTGTAACTTTATGATATTTCATGAGAACCAAGAAAATCAGAAAAGCTCTCTAATTCTACGCATTTTGTCCCAATTACTCAGTTTCTCTATTTCAAGTAAATTGGATATAACACTTGAATAGGATTCTGCCTTGATAAGTATTTATCCAACCTTATTCTAAAGTTTAATTCATTGTTCTGAAAATTGGATGAAAAAAGTGAACTTCTTAAAGGTTTGTGAATAAAAAATATATAGTCAAACCATAATGAAATTCTTCCTGAATACCAATGTCTAGAAATTTCCCTGAAGAAAACTGGCAGATGTCTAATAGAGTATTGCTTCTGAAAATTAACTGTGTAGTTCTGTGGTACAAAATCACTTGTAAAAAATCTCCTGGTGTCAAAACAGCATGGAACTGGTACCAAAACAGATATATAGACCAATGGAACAGAACAGAGGACTCAGAAATAACACCACACATCTCCAACATCTGATCCTTGACAAACCTGACAAAAACAAGAAATGGGGAAAGGATTCCCTATTTAATAAACAGTGTTGGGAAAACTGGCTAGCCATATGCAGAAAACTGAAACTGGACCCTTTCCTTACATCTTATACAAAAATTAACTCAAGACCTAAACGTTAAGACCTAAAATCATAAAAACCCCAGAAGAAAACCTAGGCAATACCTTTCAGGACATAAGCATTGGCAAAGATGTCATGACTAAAACACCAAAAGAAATGGCAACAAAAGCCAAACTTGACAAATGGGATCTAATTAAACTAAAGAGCTTTGCTCAGCAAAAGAAACTATCCTCAGAGTCAACAGGCAACCTAAAGAATGGGAGAAAATTTTTGCAATCTATCTATCTGACAAGGGCTAATATTCAGAATCTACAGGGAACTTAAACAAATTTACAAGGGAACAAAAAACATCAAAAAGTGGGCAAAGGATATGAACAGACACTTCTCAAGACATTTATGCGGCCAACAAACATATGAAAAAAAGCTCATCATCACTGGTCATTAGAGAAATGCAAATCAAAACCACAGTGACATACCATCTCATGCCAGTTAGAATGGGGATCATTAAAAAGTCAGGAAACAACAGATGCTGCAGAGGATGTGGAGAAATAGAAACACATTTACACTATTGGTGGGAGTGTAAATTAGTTCAACCATTGTGGAAGACAGTTTGGGGATTCCTCAAGGATCCAGAATCAGAAATATCATTTGACCCAGCAATCCCATTACTGGGTATATACCCAAAGGATTATAAATCATTCTACTATAAAGACACATGCACACGTATGTTTATCATGGCACTGTTCACAATAGCCAAGACTTGGAAGAAACCCAAATGGCCATCAATGATAGACTGGATTAAGAAAATGTGGCACATATACACTGTGGAATACTATGCAGCTATAAAAAAGGATGAGTTCATGTCCTTTGCAGGGACATGCATGAAGGTGGAAACCATCATTCTCAGCAAACTAACACAGGCACAGAAAACCAAACACTGCATGTTCCCACTCATAAGTGGGAGTTGAAAAATGAGAACACATGGATACAGGGAGGGGACCAACACACACTGGGGCCTGTCAGGGGGTGGGGGGATGGGAGTGGATAGCATTAGGAGAAATACCTAATGTAGATGATGGATTGATGGGTGCAGGAAACCACCATGGCATGTGTATACCTATGTAACAAACCTGCCTGTTCTGTACATGTATACCACAATCTAATGTATATTTAAAAAAAAAAAAATCTCCTGGTGTCACTTCTGCCATTCAAAGTCAAATGTTCTTCTAAATCTAGGTATTCATTAAATTAGCATTGTAGAGGGTTTGCTTTTTAATGAAATAGTTTTTTTTGAAACCTCACTAATTGGTATAGTGACTCTTGCATGGCTCTTCCATCGGTATACATATTTAAGTTTGAATTACTGCTAAATCCTCTTTGTGAATAACTAACTTGGCCTTGTTCTTTAGTTCTGTGTCAACCTATTTGGTAGAAAGTGGCAAAAGTAGAGGCAAGAATATCTCAAGTCATGCAAGTGATGCTGAACTCAGTTTCTGTCATATATTTAAGCACATCTGATTATGGCCAACGTTTCCCTTCAACTTTCACTCTACATGATTGCAATATAGTTTTTCCACGAGTAAGTGAGAAGTGCAGATAATACTTTCAAAACAAAACAAAACAACGTTGGTGTTTAATAAGACCCTGAATAAGCTATTGATCTGTGAATTAGCACCAGGCACGATGTGAAGTAGTTTACATATATTATCTCATATCACCTTCTTAATAACTTAATGAGGTGCTATTATGATAAATATTATAGGGTGAAAAGGACTAATCATTAAGAAGTGAGGTCACTTGCCAAAGTTTACATAGTAAGTAAGTGGTGGACCTGGGATTTTGACTCATTGATTAATTGACACGACAAATAATTAAGTATCTACTATGCACTATGCAGTGTGCTAGGGAGGGAAGAATCATTTACTTACTCCTCAGTGACTCTAAGGCAGATTTAAGGCACGGCTTCTCTAAGCTCTTGTGTTGTCATTTGCCTCATGACACAGACATAGAAACTAGATTGATTTTCCTCCTTGTCAAGCCCAATCATGGTGATGATTTTAAAAAATATTATTAATGATTACCTTTGGCTTCTAATCCCTAACATGATATACTTATCTACTGATTACAGAAATGTTTGCTTTAGTTTTATTTTCCAACCAAACACAAAATATAATGGTAGGAAAAAAGAGTCCAGGTTGCTCCGTTCATAAAATCTTATTCCTAGGTTTCTCTCTTGTGGCACTTTAAAAAAAAAGTATCCATGAAAGCCAAGGATTGATGTAAATAACCATTAGGAAGAGCTTAATGTTGACAAGTAGAAGTCGAGTTTGTTTTAGAAAAACAATAGGAAAACCTGTTATATACTGTCTGCAATGCTAAATAAATATTTCTCATCAGAAGAAATATCTGCTTATTACATTTTTGTCTTCCTGATTAGTATGCTTTATTCCTGACATCAACTTGAAAAAAGATGCAATGCACAAGTTGTTTCTGTACATTCATTTCCATGGAAGGGGTGTGTGTGTGTGTATGTGTATGTGTATGTGTGCACGCATGCTCACAAGTGTAGAAGACAAGGATTATAGAAGTAAAATAATAATGCAAGATATGCAAAATTTAAACAGTTAAAATTTTAGGAAACCTACATGATTTCTAATGTTGCAAGATAAGAAAGCTTCTGCTAAAACCAACATATACAAAAACGTTACTTATGAAATACTTTTGTAGAGATTTCACCCATGAGCAATAGAAAAAAAGGAAAGTTATTTAATATATTAGAAAACCGTAAGAAACGTGGTCTGTGGTCACTCCCTCTCTGGCACCTTTACCACAGTGATGACAGAGCTATGCGGAAAAGAATTTCTGTGCCAGTTCAGCCATCTGCTGTCGGCTCACAAATGGAGTTAACAGTCTAAGAGGAAAGTTTGTTTTGAGGTGCCATTCCCATGTGCATACAATCCACAAACTGCAGTGTATAAACGTGGCTCAGTCTAATACCAAGTTAAGACTTGGTTTTTTTGAAGAGCATATTGCACAGCATTTTCTGGAAATGCTCCCGATATTAGATACATGTCACATTCGCATGGAAACATATGGTCTTCAATGTGCAATCTCAAATCGTCTACAGAGACTCTGCAATCAGAGATTCCCTGTTTTACCTTCCTTTTATAAGTCAATTTTCACTTAGCAAACTATCACACTGTGGTGATTTGGAGGCATTATTTTAATTCCTAATGTAAATTTACTTTTAACAGATGTGATTCTATGAATCATATAAAAGCATATGATATTAGTTATTAGCTGAAATGATGCCAAGGGGTGTTACGTGCTGGAAACTAGAGCAACTGAGCCAAACCAAGCTCACCCCCATCACTGCCCTCACAGCTGGGTCAGGGAGGTCTGGCCTGGCCCTTGTCCATTCTGAAGGTTGAGAGAAAAATGGCATCTTTATGATGCCCCCCTGCCCACCGAGCTACTCAGATATATTTCGCCCTGTCCTTGAAGCAGCCCCACTACTACTAACAGTGGCTCTGAAAATGTGGACTTGACAGATAGTACCTGTCACTGGCTTTCTATCTATCCAGGCTCCATTCCTTTCTGGGCTGCAGGTTTGAAAATGGATGTGCCCCAGGGAACCTGAATACAGTGAGTTCACACACAAGCAGGAAAGAAGTGAGTTTCTTTTGGTTTGGGTTGAAGCAGTTGCTCAAACGTGATAGGCAGAAGAGGTAAGGATTTCACTGTGCTTTAACAAAATGCTTCCATGGTAATCAGTCCTGTATAGTGTATAATCACTATACAGAAACAAAGTGTGCACCAAAAGGTAAAGAATTTTCCTAGGACAAGACCGCAGCTCCACAAACAACCAAGGGAGCTGTTCAGAAACCTCTTTCTGTGCTCTCTTACTTCCCTGAGTTCATCCCCAGGCCCCAGGACCTCCCATTCCAGATGTGAAGAGGTGAAGACCACACCTGGAATAACTCTGAATACAACACAATTGCTCCTCACATATCAGCTGTTCTTTTCCCTGTTCACTACTGAGAAAACATAGACAAATCATGGCACTTTCTGTCTAGCATTGAAAATGGTCATTTTAAGAATCAGGGCAGATGTTGGCTACACACAGAAAGCTGCCCAAGGGTAGGCTTGAAGCAAAATAAATTAAGAAACCCATCATGTACTCTTGAGTGCAGGGAAACAAACTGATAATAGCAACAAGTATGCATCCTTTTCAAGTAAAGATAATGAGTCAACCTGCTGATTGCATATTGTGGTGACTGAATACATTGTGCAATGATTAACAAAGGAACTGATTGTTCATAATTCAAGGAATATCTTTCCATTTACTGAGGCTTTACTTAACCTCTAGCAATAGTTTTGTCAAGTTATTCACAAAGGCCGTATAAATCTTTTGTTAGATTATTCCAAGGTTCAGCATATTTTTGATGCACGCAATTTTAAATGGTAGCTTAGAAAAATCACATCTTCTGCCTGTTGTTAGCATACAGAAATGCAATTGATTTCAGTATGCTGAATTTTTATTCAGCAAAGTTATACATTCTCTTATGAATTTATATGACTTATCGTTACATTCTTTTGAGCTTTGTAGTCACATTAGCTATGAATAATGATAGGTTCTTACTTTCCAGCCTTGAAACTTGCTATGTTTTGAATGTGTCCCTCAAATTTCATATGTTGGAAACTTAATCCCCAAATTCGTATGTTGATGGTATTTGGAGGTGGGGCCTTTGGGAGGTAATTAAGATTAGATAAGGCCATCAGAGTGGGGTCCTCATAATGAGACTGGTGGCTTTATAAGAAGAGAAAAGAGATCTTAGCTGGCATGCTCTTGCCCTCTGCCACGTTATGACACAGCAGAAAGGTCCTGACCAGATACCATTGCCACGTTCTAGGACATTCCAGCCTTCAGAACTATGAACCAAATGAACTCTTTTCTTTGTAAATTACCCAGGCTGTGGTATTCTGTTCTAACAACATAAAACAAAGACAATAACTTTTGTTCTTTTACTAGCCATATTACTTTTAGTGGACTGGTCATAATGAATATAATCGTGTTTTTTCCCAATCTTAAAAATAACCTTTGAGCATTTTTGCCGTATTTTCCACAGTTTTTAAATAGATCTTTTTCTATTAGATTAATGAAAATTTGGCTGGGTTCAGTGGCTCACACCTGTAATCTCAGCACTTTGGGAGGCAAAGGTGGATGAATTGCTTGTGCCCAGGGGTTCAAGACCAGCCTGGGCAACATAGTGAAAAATCTGTCTCTACAAAAAAAAAAAAAAAAAAAAAGCTAGCCAGGTGTGATGGTGCATGCCTGTAGTCCCAGCTCCTTGGGAGGCTATGGTGGGAAGATCACAGGAGCCCAGGAGGCCGAGGCTGCAGTGTGCTGCAATTGTGCCACTGTACTCTAGCCTGGGTGACAGAGTGAGACCTTGCCCCTATACCCCCACCCCCAAAAACAAGAAAAAAAAAAAGTCCTCTATTTCTAGTTTGATACGTTTTTAACCATGACTGCATGAGAAATTTTTTAAAATACTTTTTCAGCATCTACTGAGATCATGTAATTGTTTTAATCTGTCAATATGGTGAATTACATTATTGATTATTTATGTTTACATAACATGACTATTTCATGTTACTCCAGACAGGTATGTCTGGAATAAATCCTAGAGGGTTGTGAGATATATATCTATGGATATATACATATATCTATATATGTGTCTATATCTATTTCTAAATTTGCTTTCCTAGTATTTGTAGTCATATCATCCTTTAACAACATTTTAATTTCAGATTTATATTTAAGTGTACTTTTTTATTCCTAATATTATTTGTGTCTTTAGTATTTTTTTCTTGATCAGTCTTGTGAGATGTGTATCTATTTTCTTTGGTTTTTAAAGAGCAAACTATTAGATTTATTATATTTATTTTATTTTTTTCTTTGTTGATGTCTGGAATTATTTTTATTATTTTATTTATCTATTTTCTTTAGGTTCTTTCTGTGTCTTTTTTCTGACATCTTATGTTGGATGCTTAGTTCACTAATTTTCAGCTTCTGTTCCTTTCTGATGAAAAAAAAATAAAGCTCACCAATTTTCCTTGAAGAGCCATTATAGCCACACATGTAAAAGGATCAATTTTTAGTATATAGAATTTTTTTGTATTTTGTATTTTTCTACATTAATAATACCATCTAATTTCCTTTATGATTTCTTCTTTGATGCATTAGTTACTTAAAAGGTTTTCTTAATTTTCAATATGGGTTGACCTAGTTAAGTTTTCTAACTTCATTTCATTGTATTCAAAGAATACTGGGTATAAGAAATTAATCTTTGGCTTTGATGATTCTTGCTTTATGACTTAAATGTGTGTTTGAATAAAGAAAATGTATTATTTGTGATGAATATCACATTTATAAATTTGTGTCAGATATAGTACTTATGTATATATATATTTTTATATAGCATTTGTTAATTTTATTGCTTAAATTTTATCTATGGTGCCCTCTTATTTCACTGAGACAAATAGATTAAGAAATCTCCCATTACATTGCTGAAATGATCTATTTCTTCTTTTAAAAAGAGCTTCAAGCTCATTCATATTTTTTTCGTAATTATTTTACTTGAAACAATGGTTTTGAAGATACCAGCTATCAAGCATTGAAAACTAACAAACCCTAACAGACAGAAACAAATAAGGTGAGTCTTAACATTACTCCAACTTACTGCCTTGAGAGTGTTTCCAGGCTGGGGCCTAAGGCTAAAGTGAGATAAAGCTGAGAGTTGAGGGAGACGATGGCCTCCAAATTTCACAGGACAAAATATTGGTGAGAGGTGCTCAGAGACAGAGTGTCAGAGATCTGCAAAGACTTGTTCAAGTTTATGCATGTGAGAAAACTAAAAAGAACCTACCCGAAAGGATTAGAGATAACAGTGTCAGGGACCCACGAGGGTAAGGAACAGTGCCTCTTATACCCACCAGTGAAACTGAAAACCTTGCTGGTTCACAGGGCATTGAGTAGAATACACAGAGTGGCCGGCCTCTGGTGGGCAACAGTAAGCCCTAGACTGACCCTTATTCCAGTTCTGCCTAACAACCAACAACGTGACTGGAAGGATAAAACTATTTCCAAGTAACTTAACTCGGTCCCAGAACAACGACCAAAAATATCTGTAGAAGAGAAAAAAACATATCTAATAATCCACAAAGCATAAGTCACAATATCTGACATCCAGATATTGTGGTCAACAGAAACTGATGAGGAATGCAATAAATACCTATATTAGAAAAGAAGATCTCAAATCAATGACATTTTCTATAATATAAAACTAAATAAAGAACAAATTAAATCCAAAGAAAGTAAATCAGAGTCAAAATCAATGATATAAAACAAGGATGGACAAATTTTTTCTGTAAAGTGTCAGACAATAAATATTGTCATCTTTGTAAGTCTCCTATGGTTTTGTTGCATATTATTATTTCTTTTTACAACCCTTTAAAAAAGTAAAAATCATTCTTAGATCCAAGGCCTTACAAAAACAGGGCTAAATTTGGTCTACAGACTGTAATTTACCCAATACTGAAGTAAAAAGCAAAAAAGAAAAAGAGAGAGAAAGAGAGGACAGAAATTCTAAAAATCAACAGCAAATTAGTTGAGATAGTACAATAGATAAACATGTAGGCAGAGAGAGAAGACATAAATTATAACATCAGCAATGGCAAAGGTTACATCACTACAGATTGTGCAGATATTAAAAATATAAAGGCAGATTATGGACAATTTTATACCAGTAAATTTGACAACTTGGATGAAATGGACAAATTCTTTGAAAGACACAGTCAGTCAATAAAAAAGAGATAATAACCTGAATAGAACTTGTTGAAGAGACTGAATTTGTAAAAACCTTTCAGTGAATTCTAGTAAATATTTAGGATAAAAATTACATGAATCTACACAAACTTTAGCAGAAAATTAAAAAAGGAATGACTGGCCTGGCGCGGTGGCTCACGCCTGTAATCTTAGCACTTTGTGAGGCTGGGGTGGGTGGATCACTTGAGGTCAGGAGTTCAAGACCAGCCTGGCCAATATGGTGAAACCTCATCTCTACTAAAAATACAAAAATTAGCCAGGCGTATTGGCATGCGCCTGAAATCCCAGCTACATGAGGGGGCAGAGGCAGCAGAATCGCTGGAACCCAGGAAGCAGAGGTTGCAGTGAGCTGAGATCACGCCACTGCACTCCAGCCTGGGCAAGAGAGTGAAATTCTGTCTCAAACAAACAAACAAACAAACAAAAAATGAATGACTACTTTCCAACTCAATGAAGCCACCACTGCCATAATACCAAAACCAGATAAAATATTACATTCCTCAGAAACAGATAAAAAATTAACATTTTTCACAAATGAAATTCAACACTGTATTTTAAAAAGTACATTATGATCAAGTAGAGTACATTCCAATAACGAGAGGTGATGCAAAACGGGAAGAGAAGTAAACTTCCTTGCCCTGATAAAGAGAATCTATGGAAGACCTACAGCTAACTTTCTAGTTGACAGTAAAAGACTGAAGGCTTTCCCCTTAAAAGGAGGAACACAGTGAGGATGTCTGCTCTTATCACTTCTATTCAACATTGTACTGGAGGTTTTAGTCAATGCAATAATTCCAAATTAAGAACTCCAGATAAACAAAAGACATCGAGGCTGGGAAAGAAGAAGAAAAACTGTATTCCTTCAAAGATGGCATAGTTTCTATGTGAAAATCCTATGGGAACTCCTACCAGAAGTGCTAAGTGAGTTTAGCCAAGTTGGAAGAGAATAAGCTCAATATACAAAATTAATTGTATTTCTACATACTAGCAACAAACTGTTGGAAATTAAAATGTTAACACTACCATTTACCACATCATTTAAAAAAATATAAAACAGGAAAACATCTGACCAAACAACAGAAAGAAACAGAAGAGACATTGAAAACCCAAAACAAAACACCACGGAGAGGAAATAAAGTAGCCTGAAGAAAATGAAGTATGTTATGTTACAGGTTAGAAGACTCAGTGTTGTCAAAATATCAATACTCTCCAAATTCATCTATAGATTCATTGCCATCCTAATCAAAATCCCAACAGGCTTTATTTATTTATTTTAGAAACTGACAAAGTGATTCTAAATTTTATAGAGTAACACAAATGACCTGGAATATCTAAAACAAAGTTAGAGAACACTACCAGATTTTTAGAACTAATCAAGCTACCTTAAAAAAGAGTACGTTATTGGTACAGATACAGACAAATAGATCAATAGAACAGAAGACTCCAGAAACAGACAAAACATGTTGACAACTGATCTTGATAAAGGAGCAGAGGCTATTCAGTGCAGAATGAATAGTCTTTTCAAAATACCATACTGTAGCAATTAGAGATTGATATGCAAAAAATGAACTTTGATTTCTGCTTTACATCATATACAAAATTAACACACAATTGATCATAGTCTTAAATTTAAAACCTAAAACTATATAACTTCTAGAAGAAAACAAAATAACTCCTTTAAGACCTTGGGTTAAGAACACACTTTTTAGCTAAGATCCCCAAAGCATGACCAAAAAAAAAAGAGCAAATTTACAAATTAAATGTGTTAAATTTAAGACTTTCTGCTTGTGAAATATACTATTAAAATATAGAAAAGACAAGTCACGAACTTGGATAAAGCATTTGCAAGTTATATATCTGATAAAGAGGACTTATGTCTGTAATGTAGCACATGCAGAACTCAATGGTAAGAAAACAACTCACCATCCTGGGCAACAGAGCGAGACCCTGACTCTACAAAAAATAAAAAAATAATAAAAATCCAAGCAAGGTGGCATGTGCCTGTAGTCCCATCTCTTCAGGAGGCTGAGATGGGAGGATCACTTGAGCCTAAGGAGGTTGAGTCTTCAGTGATCCACGATCCTGCCACTGTACTCCAGCCTGGGCCACAGAGCGAGACTACGTTTCCAAAAATAAAAATAAAAAATAAAACAACCCAATAAAAAGTGGAAAATGAAGAAAACAACCCAATAAAAAAATGGGCAAAAGATTTGAATGGACACTGCAGCAAAGAAGACATATAGATGGCAAATAAGTACCTGAGAAGATGCCCAGCATTACTTTCTATTAGGAAAATGCAAATTAAGACCACAATGAGATACTACTACACACCTGTCAAATTGAATACCTTTTAATTAAAAGGTAGACCAAACCAAGTGTTGTCAAGAATATAAAACAACTAGAATTCATCTATGTTTCTGGTCTAAATGGAAAATGGTACAACTACTTTGGAGAAGAGATTGCCATTTTCTTTGGAACCAGGCCATTTCGCAGGGAGGTATTTGCACAAGAGGCAAAAAAAAAGCACATGACTACACAAAGAACTGTATACAAATGTCCAGCTTTACATGTACTCATCAAAACCTATTTAAACCCAAATGTCAGAACAGATAAACAAACTGTAGTATATTTATGCAATGAAATAATATTCAACAATAAAAAGGAAGGCACTTGCAAAATACACTGTAACATGGATGAATCTCAAAATGATTGTAATGGATGAAAGAATCCAGTCAAAATGTATATACCCTGAGGTTTTTGTGTGTGTTTGTGTGTGTGTGTATGGGTGTGTGTTTATTAAAATATATGTAACTTTTTTGCTAGTTTTTTTTTCCTGTGGTATAAAAACAAGGTAGTTTTCCTACCACCTTTGAGTAGATAAGTGTACTTAACATTAAATGTCAAAGGTAGACACCAGAAAGCTTTTGAGCCACCCCCTCCGGACACCAGAGTGCTACTTATTCTAACATACCCTACTGGGTCAGATACAAATGAAAGACAGACTGCAGCAGGGGACACAGAGCTCAGTAATATTGACAGCGGGGTTCAAAAGGATTTGAGACATGGACTTCACAAACAGCAGCACCATAGGTCTCCCTGAAGCACTCCCAGTGAATTCCTATGGTTGGCAATATCTGGAAAATCCCTGCACCCAGGTCATCCCACCAGGGGGCCCTGAGAACCAGAACTACTTTTTATCACTGTGCTTCACGTAGTCTATGAAGTAGAAAAGGTAGATTACGGCAAGTTGTCACAAAGAACAAGGTGAGTCAAACCAAAGGACTGCCTTTACTTAAGCATACAACAGAAAAGGCTGTGTGTCAAACTTTCTGAACCATTTATCTTTTATAGACTGCTGAAGACTGTTGAGTTCAGCGTCTCTTAATCCAAAGCGCTGTTTTAGAAAAGATAATCTATGTGGCAAAAAATCTGGTCAGGTCAGTGTGACTGCGCATCCTGGGGCCATCTTGATTATGAAAAACTCTAATATGGGAGGAGAGAGACTTTCAGAACAATCACTCAGGGGAAAGCAATGGCATCACCCTGAAGGGCATGGATTAACAGATAAATAGTGAAGCAGGTTAAAATCTAACAGTCACATTCCTGTAAAAGATATCTTCATCTCACGTCTAATTATTTTCTTTTCCATTGCTCTTCTCTAATTAGTACTTGCTTAGTAATGGAAGCATCGAGAAAGGACAGAGAGAGTATTATAATTCTAGCAATAGAAAGCTAGACACCTCATTTTCCAGATTTGATTGCACATCTTAAAAGTATCCATTTTTTCCCCACATTTAAATGGCACCTATAATGGCATAATTTCAACTTTAAGTAGATAAGATGAATAGATGGGGACTGAATGCAGCGTGCTTACTTTAAAACAAAAATGTGGGTTCCTTATTTCCTAATGAGTAAACGAAAATAGAACTTTCCTATCATTTTCAATGCTGTATTTTATTTTGATTATCTTTACTAGTATGTTGAATGAGAAGTTTTTCACACACCAATGTCCACTGCAAATGTTTTTAGAAGTTCTCACTAAGTGGTGGTAGCAGGCCAATGCCACCATGCTCTCAACCTCATCGTGTGGCAGGTTGATTTAGTCAGCTTCCCATATTTTGCAAGTTCTGCTTTTATTTTCATCCCCTTAAGCAATGAAAGTCACACCATTAGAGTTGGCTCTAAGCTACCTAGGTAAGAATGGACAGTTAGCAGAAAATACATAAGCAATCACCAAATCTAATTTTTATCTTTCTCTCGAATAGGCAGCACAAAAATTACTGGAACTGCTAAAAAAAAAAAATGAAATTGAGTGTTAAGCATTTCAGCAGCTATTCTTTCACATATATTAAATGCTATTTAGCTATTATATATTATGTACATAAAATAAATGCTAAATGCTAAAATGTTAAATTTTAAAAACTAAGTATACATATATGAATAATTTTTTTAAAAAATCATATTCACATATGTATACTTAATTTTTTGAAGAATATTAAAGGTAAGACAATATAGAGACATGAATAATACACAATCTGCAAAAATTAACTTTTGGATTAATCAACTATGTAGTTTACCTTGTACATAGTTCCTGGAATTTTTGGAAAGTGGCATGACATAATAGAAAGAGCCCAGACATTAGGATTAGGTAGACTGATATTGAAACCCCACAGCCTACTTGATTTTGAGCATGTATTACTTAAGTTGCAGTGTCCTCATCTGTGAAATTCCATATAAATCTAATGTGAGGATTGACCAATTTTATGTGTCTGTAGTGTCAGTATTTGCTAGCACATATTGGCTAGCAAAGAATGTACAGTTTTTAATATGCAAATCTGCTGGAAGTAGGGACAAACTGTACACTTACAACTTAAGCATGCAATTCTCCATAGCTTCTATAATGATTGTAGTTATATTATTATTTTATCGTTATAAGTTCCACAAGTTTCTTTGACTATCCGAATATAACCAAACTAGTTTCCTTTATCTTTCCATATGAAATGGATGTATTTGTCTAGAATTTAATTCTGCAGCATATGGAAATTTGTCTCTGCAATGTTATGTATTCCTGTGACATTCTCTGGACCATTCTCAACCGAAGAGGAAGGTATACACACCATTCCTTGATTTTTAAAAACTTAACAATAAAAGAAAACTAAGAGAGTGGTTGTTATCATACCTCGGTATTTAAAATAGCAAGGCAAAAGCATAAATACTCTGACCATTTACTCACAATTGCTCATGAGGCAGATAGTGGCAACTTTTAGGAAGACAAGATGAGAATAAAATTGCGTCACAAAGCAGTCTCTTGATTACCAATATTAAAATCATTTGTACTTATCATGAACAATGGGGAGATCAGACCTTCTAACTCTAAATGAGTAATATAACAGATTATAGTCTCTATTTTGGCCAGAATCACAAAATGTACTTTTTAAACTATACTTTAAAAATATGGATCATATGAAGTATGCATAAAAATAAGATGGCATTTCCACCTCTAATTAGCAGCTGGAAAAGCTAGAGTAAGTGTATGGCAAATCTCTACTATGGCCAATTATATTTCCAATGAAGCAATAAAGCATACATTTATTACATAATTTAACAGATATAAATATATATATTTTCAGTTCCTTCCTCCCTTCATTATACTGAGGAATCTTCCTCTGGACAGTTCTATCCTCAGATGTTTTACTCTTTGTATTATTTGTCTTTACTGTGTCTATCAACCATCAGCAAACCATTAATTGAATAAGTTGATGTATTAGCTTTTATATTTTTAAACTAAGCAAATAAATTACTAGTTTATTTATGCAGTTATCCTTATTTGGAGACTCTTAAAATATCATATGAAAGGTTTTTTTTTAAACGCAAACACAATTTACTTTTCCTCAGTCAATTAAAAAAATAATATTGTTACTCTCACTTAAAAGAATATACATCAACAACAGAAATACTCATTAAATGGAACTATGTCAGGCTCTGTGGGAGATTAGAAATACAAAGCCTATAAGACAGTCTACAGGTTTGAATTTCTCTTTAAAAATATTTATTATATTTTTCTGTTTTCATAGAATTAGAGAATAATATATAGTTTCATGTTATATTGATAATAGAGAAATTGGACTTTATTTACAATTTAATTATAGGTGTTTGAAATTATGTTCTAGGCTAGAGATCTAAAACATAGATCTCACATTATCTAATTAAGAGACTTTTTAAAAGGCAAGATATGAGAAATGGAACTTAAATTTTAACACCATCTGTAATCTATCTATATATATACATATCACAATTTAGTTTTTCATTTTGTGTAGATATATATACACACACACATATATCATTTCTGGGAGGAGTCAGGAAATACCTCTAAACAATATATACTGTCTCTCTAAAGTCCTTCACCAATTACTTCCCATATTAAGTACTGAAACAAAAACCATTTACCTAACTGCAGCTGTAGTAGCAAGAAGAAAAGCCCATTTCTTCAGCATGAATAAAAGGCAAAAGTAAGCAGGAAAGTGGGTTGGAGATGAAAAAAGAAATTACTCAGAACAAACTGGGTATTTCCTTTTGAACCAAATTAAAAAAAAAAAAAACATGGTCAATTTTGATGGATTCTAACATTCATCTCAGGGACCCTGAGTGACATAAAGGAAACCAAGTCAGGAACAATGTCTCTGTCTTCGGAAGTCTCCTGTGAGGCAGAATTTGTTTACAAGGTAAAGGATTAATTAGGTTTACCTTAACTGATCTATTTGACAAATACTCAAATGTAAATTATTAAGAGCAAAGATCAACCCATCAAAAGAAATGAAGATTCTGCATATAAGTGCCCAGCAGATCCATCTATAGGTTGATACAGGGAGTACTTATACAGGAGTCTTGTTGGTCCTTCAGTATACAGGGGTATCTCAGACATTCTGTGTGAGGGCACTGCGGGCACTTTACACCTGCCACATTCAGAGACAAGGCCGAAACCACCAACGTGACCTTTATTATCTCCCTTAAATGCAGATTTCTGTAATTAAATATCTTCTACCTTGGTCACTACTACTTAGCAGGATTACGCTATTCAATAAATTGACTATGTAATGTAGAAAGCAGAAAACGTTCTTGCAGCTTTAATCTTCTCTAACTGAAAGATGCTAATCTTTCCACTCTGTGTTCCTAAATTGTGCCCCTTGCTGCTTTCATAGCCTTCCCCCCACCCCCATCCCATTTCTTCCAGGGCCATCATTTCCTCTTTCAGGACAAGAAATGACTACAGTGTTCCATGAATATAATACCATGGTTTACACCACGGTAAGAGACTGTGTTTCACTATGATTGCTGTAAGGTGGCCACATGGGCCCCAGACTACCATAGTAGACTACAATATTTAAGAAATAATCTAATATATAATACATTTTTTTTTGCTTGGTCAAAACAAAGTTTAAATTCCAATATTAAAATCACATGAAGTTATTTTGAGGATATCAACAAACTGATTCTAAAGCTTATATAGAGAAGAAGAAGACCCAGAAAAGCCTACACAACACTGAAGAACAAATATCATTGGTACCACCCGACTTTAATGCTTACTATAATGTCACAGTAATAAAGAAAGTGTGATTATTAGTAAAAAAAAAAAAAAAAGATAAGATAGACAATAAACAAATCAATGGAGATCCCAGAAATAGATCCACACAAATACAGTCAACTGATCTTTGACAAAGAGGCAAAGGCAATAGAATGGAGAAATAATCATCTTTTCAAAAAATGATGCTGGAACAAATAGCCATCCACATGCAAAAAATAGAATAAATCATTACAGTTTACATCCTTAACAAAAATCAACTAAAAATGCGCCATAAACTTCAATATAAAATGCAAAACTATAAAACATGGAGAAGATAACAAATAAGATCATCTAGATGACCTTGGGTTTGCTGGTGATTTTTTACATGTAACACCAAAGGCACAATCCATGAAAGAAATAATTGATAGGCAGGGCTTCATTAAAATTAAAGACTTCTGCTCTGCAAAAGACACTCTCCAGAGAATGAAAAGCCAAGTCACAATCAGAAAATATTCACAAAATATATATCTGATAAAGGACTAGTATCCAAGATATACAAAGAAGTCTTGCAACTCAGAAACACATAAGTAAGGGACCCATTTTTAAATGGTCAAAAGAGTTAAGCAGACATCCTACCAAAGGAAAAATAAAGAAATAAATAAATACAGCTGGCAAGTAAGCATATTAAAAGACGCTCACCATCATATGTCATTATGGAATTCAGAAATAAAACAAAATTAGATAGTACTGCCCACCTAGTTGATGGCTAAAATTCAGAACACTGATAACAGCCAATGTCAGTGAGAATGTGGAGCAAAAAGAACTCTCATTCATTCCTGGTGGGAATGCAAAACGTTATGGCCAGTTTGGAAGATAGTTTGGCAGTTTCTTACAAAACTAAGCAGATTTACCATGCAATCCAGCAATCACACTTTATTCATATCTGGACGATACCTGGAAACAAGATGTCCATTAATGCATCAGCAGGTGAATGAACAAACTCTGGTTTATCCTTACAATAGAATATTATGCAGCAATAAAAAGAATTATTGAGTCACCAATAGATATGAAGGAAATTTAAATACATATTGCTAAGTGAAAGTCTGTCTGTAAAGGCTATATACTTTCTGGCTCTAACTAAAAGATATTTGGAAAAAGCAAAACTATATATAGAAGCAGTGAAAGATCAGTGATTGCCACAGGTTCAGGGGAAGGAGGGAGAGATGAGTACGTGGAGTACAGGGTATGTTTAGGGTAGTGGTGCTCTTCTGTATGACGTTATAACGGTGGATACATGCCATTAGATATTTGTCAAAACCTACAGAATGTACAACACAAAGAATGAAGCTTAATGGAAGCTATGGACTGTAGTTAATAATAACGTATCAATATTCCTTCACCAATTTAACAAATGTAACACACAAATGCAAGATGTGTTACTAACAGAGGAAAGTGTACGTGTGTGTTGGGGGAGAAATAGGGAAAATCTTTGTGCAACTTTTCTGTATGTACAATTTGTCTGTAATCCTAAAATTACAGACAAAAGTTAGTTTATGAATTTTAATAAACAGTTTGGAATATTTTTTGAAATCTTTATTTTTCACTTGCCATACTGAAAGTTACCTGGCATGGTTCTTTTCAGCCTTGTAAGCAATCAAAATATTTCCACAATCTAATTCAATCAAGCTTGGTATTTTACTGTTTGAAAATCTTAGCATTATTTACAGATTTAAGGTTTTTCTATTCCTTCTTTTTAAAATAATAATTAAATTGTTTAATGAAAGCATTTCTGACTGTAAACGTTTAAATGCTACAAATTTACATTTCTCTGTTCTTAAAGGAACTTATTTTTGGTTTCTTATCTTTAAGACAATGCCACATTCATGATAAAAATATACTTCACCAATTTTGAAATAGTTCTAGCAGATAACTATTAAAGATCATTAAAAACTCTTGAGTGGATGCATTCAGTTCTCTAAATCTAGAGTGCAGCATATCATAAAGTGTCTCCTATCCCTATCTTATCATTTTAGATTTTTTTCTCCAAAGTAGTGCTCACTATCAGAAATCACCTTGTTACAAGGCCAGGCAGAGCAGCTCACGCCTGTAATCCCAGCACTTTGGGAGGCCAAGGCGGGTGGATCACTTGAAGTCAGGAGTTGGAGATAAGCCTGGCCAACATGGTGAAACCTCCTATGTACTAAAAATAAAAAAATTAGCTGGGTGTGGTGGCGGCTGCCTGCAATCCCAGATACTGAGGAGACTGAGTCAGGAGAATCATTTGAACCTGGGAGGTGGAGGTTGCAGTGAGCCGACATTGTGCTACTGCACACCATCCTGGGTGACACAGTGACACACTGTGGCAAAAAAAAAAAAAAAAACAAAAACATATATATATATATATATATATATATATATATATATATATATGAAATCACTTTCTTCACATATATGTTTACTTGTTTCCTAAATCATCTCTCCCAATTCCCCAGCCCATCAGCCCCATAGGAACAGATGTACTTGGAAGTGCCACAGCAGAGGAAAAGCACCAGGTAAATAAATATTTGGGAGGTGACTGATTGAATAAATTAACTTATCTAGATTTGGTTTGTCAAGGACATTCGGAAAATTAGGTAGAATTTAGCTCCATGAATGTTGAGAAAGTTGAGTTTTGAGAGCCCTAACATGGCCAATTCATTTTACAGAGGTGGAAAATGGGGCTGACAGATGTTAACTCACTTTGTCCAAAGTCTTAGTAATGGAATCAGGAAAAAATTCAATCACTTGACTTTTAACCAATAATCTTTTTTACTACAAGAGTTAATTTGCTAATGAAATCTCCTCAGTATTTTCTCAAAACAGAACAAAACCATGAGTTAAGTATTCCTTTTTCTTTGCTATAACTAAATATACCTTTTAAAATTAAAAAGAAAACATAAACATGGTTATAAGTGATCTTATTTCCTGCATTTGAGGCAGCTAAACCAGTATTTCCCAAAATGTCTTAATACCCACTTCTTGATCTGCTGCAAGGAAAAATATTGTTCAGTGGTCAAATACGTTCAAGAATCATTATTATTATATAGAGAATAGACATTTGCCTCTTAATGGAATTGGAAAATTCCTACAGTAAAGATACATGTTTAGTTAAGGGTTTGCTAAACTACTTCACTGTGGCATCCTCTTTTCAAAGAACCCATCAATATTCTACAGAACAAATATGCCATACAACACATTTTTATCTGAAAATCTTTTATAATTGGCTTATATTATTGTTTTATTCTTCAAAATGTTTTCTAAACTGTCTCAGTTCTCGTCCCATGTCATACAATATTTTATAATTTTTCAAATTCTCACTTTTATGTTCTCACTTACTAAAATACGGCAAAATATAATTTATATATACATATGTGTGTGTGTGTGGGTGGGTGTGGGTGTGGGTGCGGGTGTGGGTGTGTGGTACCTGGAACAAAATAAGTGGAAAAATTTGTTTCCTCTCTCTTATCGCACTCCTTTAAAAATAACACAAACAGAAAGTGTTCTTTCTAATAGTGCAACTTACGGTCCATTTATTTTTTAATATTTGTTATTTAATCCATGGCACTCACTTTTTTGAACTGCAGTAAGGTGTTCTTCAACAATTCCTAATTTTTCTGTGAATCATTTACTTGGACAATGCCACATTCACATATACATCCCCTAACATTTGCATTTATTCAGTTTCCTTTTAAAATAAGTGCTAAACAAATTAATGGATTTTGAAGGAGAAAGGCTTTCCTTTCAAAAGAATGGTAACCTTTATGTAGTTGTTTTTAGATATTTCCTATAAAACCTCTGTCTATTCTCGATACAGTCAGACATCTTTTCTTCTTTTTTAAATATTAAAAATAAGCACATAAATAAGTCATTTGTTCTTTAAAAAACAAACAAAAAAACCAAAAAACAAAAAACCTACAAACACAAAATCATGTAAACCAGAAATCTTTCACAGAGGTCAAGAAGACAAAAGTAAACACCGACAATGAAACACTGACAATGGTAAGATCCTTGTGAGGCTCTCGCTCCACCTTTCTCATTACTTCTATGTTTCTGTGGCACACCACGGGCCAGTGCTTACTAAGACCTCTGCTTAGTGATGGAGTTAGTGGGTCTGCACCTCTGATTGTGCTGGGCATGAGACATACTGATTAAAAATGGTAAAAGGATAAAGGAGCTGGCCTTAGAGAGACAACATGGATGAATGATGAGTTTTTGAATTAAATTTTTGACAGCTTTGATCTTTACTGAAATTTTAAATGAAAAACAAAACAAAGCAAAACAGAGTTCCAGGATTTTAGAAGTGCCTTTTATCTTAAGTGAAATGTTCTCATCAGAAACTCTGGCATCCCATCCAGTGCCTTTGATGCTGGCTGTGAAACAAGACAATCCATCTTCTTAGCTGGGAAGACAGGCTCTTCACCACCCAGGAAACCATAACTTGTAAACATCAGTCAAGTTGAGATGGCTACATTTTTACTTCAGAAGTTGGCTTTGCATTTGGAGTGGCTCATTAGGGGAAAAGAGAGAGAGAGAGAAAGGGTTATGGACCAAAGTGTGTTTCTCAAAAAATTCATATGTTGAACCCCTAACCCCCAATGTGATCGTATTTGGAGGTAGGGCCTTTTGAAGGTGATTAGGGTTAGATGAGGTCACGAGGATGAGGTCACAAGCCAGGATTGGAAAGCTTGATAAGATGAAAAAAAAAGAGTGAGCTTTCTACTCTGTGTGAGAACACAGCAAGAAGGCATCTCTCTGCAGGCCAGGAAGAGAGGCCTCACCAGCAATCACCTTGATCTTGAACGTTCCAGCCTCCAGAACTCAGAGAAATAAACATGTGCGTTTAAGTGCCCAGTCTATGAGACTTTCTTTTGTAGTAGCTGGAGCAGACTAATACCAACAGACCAAGAGAGAGAAAATGGAGAGAAATTTTCTGGCTTGTCTTTTAATTATTCTTTATTTATAAAAAAAGCCACATTGATTTTTGCAGCAGCGATGCAAGTGTACTGTGCATAGGTTTGATGTTCTGCTCAAATTAAGTCTAAGTTTTTCCACTAAAGGAATTACAGTGTTAATATGCCAAGAGTCCTATCTGCTCACGTACTTCCAGTCTCTGTAAACACGTGCAGCCTGATATCAAAGCAAACCTTGAGGCCATTAACTATAACATTCTTGGAGAAACAGCTAAAGACCTACTAAGAAAAAAGTACCAAATAACCAAAGCTGGCAATTACAATTCCACCCCGAAAAGAAAGAAGGCATGTATATGAATTATGAAAAATAGGGACTGTGCAGCTCTCAGATTTTCAACAATGAATTGCTCACATTCTACACCGTGTGTGTTAAATGTTTAAAAGTAAAAGATCCCAAACATTTTGCCAAATATGCAGTGTTCCAAAGGGAAGTATCAAAAGGATACTCATTTATAAAATTATGGTTCAGTAGATAAATTATAAGGCCTCAAAGAACATGCTGTTACTTCTACTTGCCAATTTATAAATTGACTCAAGTCTACATTTAATTTATGAAAAATCAAATCATCTCAAGAATGTTTTCGTTATTTTTCTCTACCATGTAAAATATATGCTTTGTATGCTTGATAAGTTGTATCCTGTCAATTTTAGAATTTAGCTATTTGGAACATATAAACCACATTTCTACGACTCAAAATAGTATAATGCTTAGTTACCTATCTTTAAAAAAGTAATAGTAATGCACTGAGATATTTGGGGGTGGGAGGTGGCGGACACAAGTTTAACTTTCAAAAATAAGGGCCGTGTAAAATAACTGAAAAATAATCCTATTTGAATTAAAATTGAATAATATTAAAAATAAATTTCTACTGAAAATTACACCTGTTTCTCTATTTTATTTTTCTTCCTTTTAGGATAGCAGAAAATTCTGTTAGATAAATCAGACTAACACGGGAGACATTGTAAATATTAAGAAACAATAGTAGGAAGAGGCGGACTCACATTCATCTTGCTCTTTCTGCTATTCCCTTCCAAAACCAACTGTGAACAAGCACTCAGGGTGGCCAGGGTACGTGAGGAAGCCTCCTCTAACCCAGAAAAAACTTTATTTCACAAAAAGTTATCCTTCACAATAAAAAACACTATTCTATAAAAATTGTTTCCCCTGGCCAGGCGCAGTGGCTCACACCTGTAATCTCAACGCTTTGGGAGGCTGAGGCGGGTGGATCACAAGGTCAGGAGATCGAGACCATCCTGACTAACACGGTGAAACCCTGTCTCTAATAAAAATACAAAAAATTAGCCAGGCGTCGTGGTGGGCGCCTGTAGTCCCAGCTACTCGGGAGGCTGAGGCAGAAGAATGGCATGAACCCAGGAGGCAAAGCTTGCAGTGAGCCAAGATCACACCACTGCACTCCAGCCTGGGTGACAGAGCGAGACTCCTTCTCAAAAAAAAAAAAAAAAATTGTTTCCCCTGACTTGAGTTATGGGAAAGAGGGTTAGCTTCACTTGGCCCTCCATGCCCCTGCCCAGGCACGTGTCTGGATTAGTGTTCTGCAGAGGCAATTCAAAGTACATTGTCCAAAGCCCCTCTTTGAAAATCTTTTGATGCTGCTGTAATTCAACTTGGTTTCTATGTTGAATCTGAAGTTCTGTGTTACTACTAACCCCCTTTCTGTAGGAAAAAATGTATTTTTCTATACAAACCCATATGCCATCGAGGTACCTGTATTTAATATACCTCCATTTAGTAGCTAATAAATATGTCTATTTGAAAACTGTTTATTCTTCCATACTTAATCATAGTGAACTATAAATCCAAACTTGACAGCACAAGAAAAGTGACATTTTTCTTCTTTCATTTCTATGCTACTTTTTCCAAATTATTTCTTGTTCTTTTTAAAAATGAAGCAAAGACATCATCATTGTTCACTATTATGCCTTCAGTTAACAAAAACCTTTTAAAAAGATTATTTGAAATGCATATGTAATATGCATGACTACGTTAACAGGATTATATGCTATTAGATATTGTGATATAAAATTACAACTCACTGGGAGACACAGTCCTCTTTGGGCCTCTCTCCCTTCTATACATCTTGCTGGACTTGCCAAGATCAAAAGGTCCTGTCCGCTTTTAACAGACTATTACTCAGGGTTGCTTATGCAACTGGTAACCTAAAGAGATAAGGCAAGGTCTTCCCCTAGACAAAAGGCTTGCATGCGGCTTGCTATAACAGTAGTCCCAGCTCAGTATTCACCAGCTGTGATGCAAATCCACCCATGAGTAAGTTCCCTCTGAGCCAATTGCTTCATTCCCTGCACACAAGCTGCTGCACTGCTGAGCACTGTGTAATAAAGCCCTTTGCCTTTGGCCCCAAGACTCACGTCTTCCACCAGCAGCCTGATACAGTAGCAGGCTCACTGATTTGTAAGAGGGGTAAAATCAAACCCCAGACTTGATAATACCATCTACACAGACATTCACTGGTATGATTCAAGAATATAAATAACTGGTATTCAATGTATCCAAAAACAATCATGATGAATATTTCACCAATGCATTGCTCTTTAAAATAATACCTAAATAATTATCTGTACTGTTTCCATACCTTGACCTTTCAATTGGACTTTTCCTTAATTTGAGCTTTTTTGAGTTGTCATCAGTGTCGTGGAGACTTGTGCCTTCCAATTACACAGTGGTGTTCAAACAGAAGAAATTCCAAACTTTTCTTCCTTTTGACTATAACTACCCTGGGAGTAAAATGTCCCCAAAATAAAAAAATAAAATAAATAAAATAAAAGAAAGAAAGAAAGTATCTACTTGGCAAGTGGGAGGTCAGAAGAAAAGGTGCTTCAAACATCAAAGAAGGTTCTCAAAATACTCTTTCAAATGAAGAAAGCCCCACGCTCGGTGCCTTATCTTGCAAGCTCACATGGCCAGACAGCAACCTTTAAAGGATTATCTTAACATGCGGCGAGCTGGGCCCTCTCACGTGTTCTGAAATTTAAACCAGAAAATGGCTGCACAACTGACATGGTTGTGGGGTGTGAAGGGGAATTAGGAAGAGGGAGGAGAGGCTCACATTTCCAGAATGAGCCAGAGTTCAGGTAAAGATATTTGTGTAAAAAACAAAGCAACCAGGAATATGATCCTGGGCTGTCAATTTGTAGAACACAATCTAATACTTATACGCCATAGGTAGTCACAGAAGTTATAAGAAACTATAAGCCCTAAGGCATTTTTTAGAATAGAAATCTCTCTTCTCCCTCTTTTTTTTTTTTTTTTTTTTTTTTGCCAATATGTAGTGTGGGATTTTCTTTGGCTAAAAACTGTTCCAATTTCCCTGTTTTCTAAATATATTTTACTAAGCATTTTCTTTTACAATCAGGAGTATTGTAACCTTTGTATATTTTATCAATAATAAAATAAATCCATAATTTAAAAAAATCACACAAAAGTGTATAAAGTAAAAAGTCAAAGTCCCACATCCCCACCTCTGAATTTCACCTTTATCTGTGTGTATATGTATATTTTGATATTGTATTTTGTAAGTGTATTGTTCTGTAATGTGCTTTTTCATTTAATAGCACGATTCACATTCTTCCATGTCAGTAAATACAGAGCTTTCTATTTTTTTCACGTCTAGACAGTACTTTACAAGATGATTATATTCAGTAATGTATTTAACCATTCCCCTACTGATGAATGTTGAAATACTTTCCCCTAATTTTTTACTGTTTCAAAATCAAAAATATGTACATCAACTTCAAGCTTTTTACTATAGCCCGTGGACTCTTACGTGATTTACTACCTGTCTTTGTCTTCCTCTGGAACTTCTTATACCAAATCTTTGTGCCCCTGGCCTTTCTTCCATGCCTGGGCTATGCCAACCTTGTCTCTGCATCTCTGTGGAATGTCCTGTCCCAAGGTATTGGCGTGGTGGTTCCCGCTGTCTCGTCACTCGCTCCAAGGTTACTTCCTTGGTGAGGTCTTTCTAGAGCTCCTGTTCTGCACAATCTAATTTATCCTTAGTCAATATCTCTTATACCTTCTCGGTTTATTTTCTGTACAGCACCCATCACCCTCTGGAATAATCTTGTTCATGTATTTCTTATTGTTTACTGTTTTCATGTAAGATTTTTCTCTGGTATGCTCTAATGTGTCCTTTATTAGAACAATGTCTGCCACATCATAGGCTCTCAATAAACGTCCACTGAGAAGATGGATAATGGAAATATACTTCAACTTGGATTGTAGCACATTTACACAAATATTTCCATTAGAGAGATGCCTCGAAGTAAAATTACTGGCCAAAGATTTGTACACATAAAATATTGATGGGTACTTGCCCAGAGTACTGCAAAAAAGCTTTAATGGCAATTTATATTGTCACCAATATTATGGCAACGGCCCTTTTCCCACAAATGCAGTTTTATAATGCCAATTTGACAGGTTATAATAATTTTTTTGTAAATTAAAAATCGCCTTGTTCTAAAGAATCTTTTTATATTTATCACATTTGTGTTTTATCTCCAAATTAATCATTGTTGAAAATCTTTTTTATTCTTTTATCTTTTGGGATTACAAAATGTCATTTTAGTTTTCTTCCATTATTATACAAGATTGAAAGGATTCTGGTTGGCTTTCTTAGATCTTATATCCAACTGGGATTTATTATTATATGTGGCATAATAAGAACTATTATTCTTTTAAAATATATTAATTGTCTTTTGCTTATTAAAAAAAGTCATGGTGGACATTTCTTTAAATTTTCAAAAATAAACACAGAAAAGAAAATAAAAATCACCCCAATAGAAACTTGCCTGATTTCTTTCCACTGCATTCCCTGTAAAGGTGTGTTAATAGAAACGTTTCTTTGATCATACCTATAAAGCGGTGTTTATAAAAATGTTTATTCCCGGCCAGGCGCGATGGCTCATGCCTGTAATCCCAGCACTTTGGGAGGCCGAGGTGGGTGGATCACCTGAGGTCGGGAGTTCGAGACCAGCCTGACCAACATGGAGAAACCCCGTCTCTATAAAAAATACAAAATTAGCTGGCTGTGGTGGTACATAATCCCAGCTACTTGGGAGGCTGAGACAGGAGAATAGCTTGAACCCGGGAGGTGGAGTTTGCGGTGACTAGAGATTGCACCATTCCATGCCAGCCTGGGCAACAAGAGTGAAACTCCATCTCAAAATAAAATAAATTTTAAAAAATTAAAATGTTTATTCCCTTATACAACATTCCCTCATACTCTTTTGTATACAGTTTGATATGGTTTGGCTGTGTCCCTACCCAAATCTCATCTCAAATTGTAGTTCCCATAATCCCCACGTGTTATGGGAGGGACCCGGTGGGAGGTAGTTGAATCCTGAGGCCAATTACCCCCATGCCTGCTGTTCTCATGATGTGAGTGAGTTCTCAGGGGAGCTGATGGTTTTATCAGGGACTTTTTCCCCTTTTGCTCGGCAGTTCTCCTTGCTGCCATCATGTGATGAAGGACGTGTTTGCTTCCCCTTCCACCATGATTGTAAGTACACTGAGGCCTCTCCAGCCATGCAGAACTGTGAGTCAATTAAACCTCTTTCCTTTATTAATTACACAGTTTCGGGCAGTCCTTTAGAGCAGTGTGAGGACAGGCTAATACACTGTTTTTTCGCTTATGCTATGAACATTTTCTTTTGAAAATGTGATTTTTAATAATGGTAGAGTATCTTAATGTGTATGTGTATTGTAATTTGTATGAGTGTATTTTAATGGTTCCTATTGTTCTACAATTAATTCCTTTTTCTGTTATGAAAAATTAAACCACCAATGAAAACCCATGCTCATAAAATCTCCAGGACCGTCTCTGATTTCATTCACAGGATAGATTCCTAAATGTGGACTCAATAAGAAAGGGAGTATAAATTATTTCACAGCTCTTTTCAGGCCTTTTTCAGGCAGGTTGTGTGTACTATTTAAAGTACTATTAATCCCACCACATACAAGATGTATTAGGTACTTCTTAAGAGTGCACTGAATATAAGAAATCTGTTACAAAATGTTAGTAGAGCAGAAAGAGAAAAAAAGAAAGAAAAAAGGGATAGAATGAGATTAGATCACCTGGTAAACTGTAGGAAACAGCTACTGCCCCCAGGACTCAGGAAACTCAAGAAAGTACTTTATCAGAACTTCTGAGTGCTGAGTGCATGCCAGGACCCCTGAGGATGGGCCGACTGAGTGGGTAGAAACCACCAAGGCACTGCCTCCCAGTCACAGAGGAGTGGCATGGAGAAGGGATCACAGACACTTCCAGAAGCAGGAGAGAGGGAAGGGTAGAAAAGAGAAAATGACAGTGCCTTTCCCCTGACCTGCCTTTGGATCCACTGAGCAGATGTCACAGGAACTTGCTGGCAAGGGCATCTGGGATATACAGTTTCCTCCCGAGTCAAGCATTGCGGAGCAGCAAAAAGGGCGTGGCTGGGGAGGGGTTGGGAGAACAGGGAATCACTCTCACACCCAAGAGTGCATGGAGCATATCTGGGTGTCTACACAGGTAAGAGAGTGAGGGGTCAAAACTGGGCTTCTTACGACTCTAAAATGTATTTTTAGAGCAGTTACCAGGAGAGCTGACATTGTTGAATCTACCTGAGAAGCCAGAAGCCAGACTCTTTGTATTACTACAGAATGTGATTCCATGCTGTTGCCAAATGCCAGGAATTTCTACACCGACTGCCACCAGGACATGGAAGTCTCATTGTTTCTTAAAACACAACTATTCTTGAAGACATGGAAGGTCATCCTTCTTACATCCTTACATCCTTCTTTCTATGGCCCTCCTAGGCTTGTCACGAGTCAGCACGAATCCCAAAGGTACCAGCAGCACAGAAGCTCACACTCTGTCCTCAGAGCTGGGTTGGCAGTGACAGAAATGCTTATGCAAACACAGGCTGACTTCTCACTGAATGTATAGAACATCTAGGAAAGAAAGGCAAAGGATTTAGGCCAAAGCAATACCTCTTAATGCAGACAACCAGTGGCAGCTAGCTAGTCAGCTGCTCTCAACTCTTCAACGTCCTTCAAATATTTTCTCTAATTGATATAGCATAATTTGTGATGCCAACAACCAAGTGCTTTTTCACAATTACAGAGAGCCAAACCTGTGTATCTGCTGCTCACTTAGGCTGCTTGTAATATTGGCCTAGTTCTCTAAGCTGTCAGCACAATTACCTTGTGATTAAAAAGATAACATCAATAGGAATTTCTTTTTTATCAGCTAAGCCATGGTTACATGTTGCATGGACACTAGCACTCACTACCCCATCCATATTTTGGTGAGATTTTTGCCCATTTCCTTTGTTTTCACAGAAAATGAAATAAAGCATAAGCTTGTTGGTTGCAAAGGTGACATATAGTAAGTCAAATAAACCCATAATGAAGTTCCCTTATACTTCAGGTTAGCTTCAAAATCCCACTCAAATATGTATCCAAAAAGAAATAAAACAGGAAACTTTCTGGAATAAGTTCTTTTGTTGCTATTTTTATATCGAATTGGCAAATGTCATTTCACTGTCTGAGGTCAAGGGAACACAAGGGAACAGGCAGTTCTCGAAACAGAAAAGCTGGTGGTGCTGTGCTGTCCCTAGCTAAGAAAACTCTGGTTCTATGAAATATCATTCCACCTGAGAAAATTTTCACATGATTAAAAGATAACAGTGCCATAAACCTACCCTTGAACATCAGGTGTGACTCTTATTATACTACCCAATGTCTTTTAAAAAATATTTAGATCATTAGCCAATTTGTGTGGGTGATACAATTGTACACATTCCACAAAAATATCAGCCATTTGTCTAGTTCAGCATCTGGTAATGTCAATTAAGGATTTTACTTACTCACAAAGAGAAAAAAGTAAAGATATTAGTTTCAAATTAAGTCCAACAGTCTATTGAGTACGTAGTTTAAATGTATTTCAGCTCTTCATCCTCCCCAGGGCAGAGATCACTGGCAGAAATTAGCATCCACGGATAGGAACCAACAACAGGGTAGCTGATGATGTTTAGGTGAACTCCCCTCTTTATAATAACAGAAATAACCCCTCTTCCCCTACAAAGCCTGTCTACATTTTGCATAGCACTAAGGATGGCAGACCTAGGAGCTGAGTTAGCCAACCCTGAAGGTATCCTGCCTCAAGACTTGTGACTATTTGGAAAAATAAGCATCTTCGTCATGGGGTCAGTGGAATCGGGGCAGTTTGCTGGAGTGAAAGCCGCCAACTAGGTCACCCTGTACTTGTCATCAAGAATGAGTACACATGGCCTCTCTGTCATCAAGTGGCCACCTACTCTTTTTGAGTGGTAATTCTTGAAATATGGTTTTCTCTATGAAGAAAGCTTTTCTCTCCATAGAAAAAGCTTAACAGCAAATTTCGCCATAGTCGAAATGTTTCACCTTTCTTTCCTTTTTGATGTGATCGTCAGCTCTTGACTGCATCTCGTTTTCTCATGCCTGCTTTCTTTCTGCTGTCAGTCACAATCCTTTGTGACAAGGTGGGATCACCTGGCAGATTATTTGGATGTTGCCTCTCATGGAGATATATCTCACTGACCCTTTCGAATTCAGAGATTTTTTTTAATATAGAAAAAAAGGCATAGCATTTTAACATCACTAAGGCAAAAGATAAGGACACTGGACTGAAAAACCAAGGATGTTGTATAAATATTCGTCTTTGTGTCACTATTTTATTGGCTTGAGGTATCTAGGAAACAACTTCATTTCCCCAAATTACATTTTATTATCAAACAAAAGATGAAAAAAGGACTACTTATCCCATTAAACTAGCATAATGGTTACTTTAATTGGAGGGGTGGGAGAGAAAGAAAGGTGAATCTACTTAGATTTCTTGGAGAAACAAACTTACAAAAATGGAAGCTGGTGGCAAAGCCAAAGTGAAATTCACGTTTACTTATTCCATGCAATATTTCTCTGTCCAACCTATGTAAAGCAGTACAAATGAATATAGTCATAGCAACTAATTGAGTTATCAGCATCTCCAGAGTAGATGTTACTAGTATGTCCTGGCGTATGAATGGTAGTATTATGTGGGATATTAGTAGTTCACTAAGAGTCCTATAGGACTTCTTGTGTCTGGATAAAGAGTTTAGTGAGTGATACTGAAAAACCAACAGCTTGGCTCATGGGCATCCTTGAACAAATGGTACTGAGCATGGAACGCAGCTACTCAGAACTTATGAGCCAAATGGGTGTTTTCCGTACATGGCTTCATGTCCAGAATGCTACTGCTATTAGCCCAATGGCCATCACTGGTTATCAAACATCCTGACCCAAGTCAAAGCCAGACAAAGACAGAAGGCCATCGTGGGAAGGCGAAGCAATTCACGCTTAGGGCAAGATAATTATTTGGTATGCTTTCAATCCATTTGTTCAACATTTGCTCCCAGGAGAGGCGGGATGCTTCCTGGGGACAGATTAGAGAAGAAGGGACACTGCTAAGTGCTCATGTATTATTTCAAGCAGTTCACTCTGGGCCCCGACCCAAATCCTCAGGCAACAAAGCAGCACCCTGCAGGTAATAGGAACTGTCCTCTTTAGAAAGCAGTGTGGTGACCAGGTGTTGCTAATCATCAGAGTCCCTTGTGACTCACAGCCGCCCTCATGCAGCTTTGCGAGTTCTGACTGCCAACACACACAGGACTCTTCCTAAGCATTATTTCTGCTGAATTCTGGGATCTGAATATCAGACTTTCAAACCCGGCTTTCTCACTTTCTACTGGGGTGACCCTAAATACAAGTTATTTCGCTTCTCTGGACTCAGTTTCCTCATTTATAAACATGAGAATAACATTATCTACTCCACAGGTTGCTGTGAGGACGAAATAAAATAACACAATTAAGGTGTTATCTGGTATATAATAACCATTCGATAAAACTTAGCGATTATTATTTATGGCATCCATTCACAATGGTACTCAATGGTACTGTGTACACTGCCTAAGAATCCTAACCTTTATTTTTGCTCCACTCATCACTTCTATTTCCAGTTCTGTGATGCCAACAAATTGGGTAATTGTACAGCAGCATGTTATTATGCTTCTTCACCTCCCCTTCTTACAATGGGTCCCTTCTCCGCCTTCCTCAAACATGGCAGCCCTGTGGGATGTTGAGGCTCTTGAGGCTCCTCAGTTTGAAATGAATGAGCTTGCTGAAGTGGAAATATTAGAAGGGCATGATTGGCAGATTATTTTGCTCCAGCACCTTCTTGACAGAAGTGCACAAAGCTCTTCAAGAAGATGGAGCTGCTGCCAGATGCCCTCTGTCCAGCCTCCTGGAAGCCCAGGAGAAAGCTGGAGTGGACGCCATCCTTCTGGCCTCCTCCTGAAGGACATACTGGTTTCCTTAATTTCTTTTCTACTTTTTGTCCTTCAGTCTGTTGTCCCTGCACAGCTATAGAGAAAACAAGGATGACAGATTCCATGTCGTTTTGCAGCCAGGGAACATCTTTGGCTAGAGATTTGACGGAAGTCAGTGCCAAGTGGCTGTGTCCCTGTAAGCAGTCCATTATTTCTAATGGTCTATTTGCATGCAAACCTCCAGGCCAGAGGCAGAAGTAAACATCCCAGAAACTTGTCCCTGGAGACTCTGGGGACACTCTCATTTACACGCTGTGCTCCATTCACGGCGCTGAGTTTACTCACACGTGCTACACATGCTATCCTCACGACAGCCCTGTAAGATGGTATTAGCATCTCCATTTTATCAGAAGAAAAATAACTTCCAAGAGGGTTAAGCATTGGGTAAACACGGACATAAAGATGGCAACAACAGACACTGGGGACTACTAGAGAGGGGAGTGAGGGAGGAGGGAGGGTTGAAAAACTAACTACTCGGTGCTATGCTCACTACTTGCGTTGCAGAATGATTTGAACCCCAAAGCTCAGCATCACGCAATATACCCATCCAGCAAACCTACACAGGTACCACCTGAATGTAAAATAAAAGTTGAAATTATAAAAAAATTGTAAATTACAAATAAATGAATAAATAAAATTTTTAAAAATACAGTTAAGAAGGGGACTTTGCAGTCTGGTGTACCTGACACTAAAGCCCGTGTATCTTTACCATATCATGTTTAAAAAATCATTTTCAAGAGAGGCAAGAAATTTCAGTGGAGAAAAAGACTGAGTATGTAGAATGGAAGATTCTCTAGATGTGTTGATTTTGTTTATCACGGTGTCAACTACCGGAGGAGTAGGCAATTTTATGTGGATGTAGACCACACACCTTTATCAGGAGTACTTTTTCAGGTCAATTCCCTTCCCTAGCACTAAAAATAATTAATAGATCTCTTTGAGAGACTAAGACAGTGAGGAGAAAGTACATTTACCTACCACAACTAATGAGACCTGAATAACTGGAACAGAATATTTGGAAAAAATAATGGTTTAAATGGTTAACGATATGTAACTAGTAATATAATAGCTACTTCAACGGAGCTTTCATGTATAACAGAATTTCATTGCAAGTTTAAGTTTTCTTTTGAGAAAAATTTGGCTATGTAAAGGTGAGTTTGGCAATTTTAAGTTTACAATTTATTGGTCAATAAGTAGTAGTAAGCCTCTTTTGTGTTTGTTGAGTTAATAAACTATGGTTCTTGGATAATTTCTTTGTTGGATGTTAATCTATAACTCTTATTTGGCCTGTTATTTGACATTTCTAACCTCTTCCTTAAACATTAACCAGAACCCTGAGTACTTTCTTTTCTAACACTGGTAAGTGATTGATTTTTTTTCTTAATTTCATAACTTTTGAAGCTAAAATGTGCAATATTTTGACTGAGTGAATTAGGAATTCTTGTTGGGATTTGGGAAAAGAAAGTTATGAGAAACTGATGACTGCCTATGTAATACTTCCTTTATAGGAAATTCTTAATACCCTTATATAGGAAATTTTAATACCCTTCTTACATATCTTTTGTTCCTGGTGACATAGAAGAACAAGTTTAACAACATCTAAAGAAAGAAAATTATTAAATATTTACAGTCACAAACCTTTGTTCAAAAAAGCACTTAAAAATTATATTTAATAGAGTTTAATTGAGTAAAGTGAATCACATAGCCCTCAAACTAGAATAGGTTTAGAGAGACTAGTGTTTTTGTGTGGTCAAAGAAGACTTATGGAAAAAAAAGGAAAATGATGTACAGAAAATGGAAGTCAGGTACACAAACAGTTGTATTGGTTACACCTTGGTGTCTATTTGAACTGCTTTGAAGAATTTGTCACCTTTCAGAGGCCAAAACTTGGTGATCTTCGTGATTGGAACAAGAGGAGGTTATAGCCTGTTTACGCAGTTTACTCTGTACAGAGAAAACTTTAGGCCAGACTTAAAATACGCAAGGAGGCAGCTTAGGCTAAATTTGCTTTAACAATTCTCTCTTTTTGGTCAACCTCCAAAAATCATGAGGGGTTAACCAAAACTCTACGCACTGATGACATTTTGTCACTATTATAAACATATTCACACAGTTTTAAATTTTATTGGGAAGTAGTTGGATAGTGGGTTTTATAAAGTGAAAAGAAGGACTTTAGGTTACTTTTCTGTAAGGATTAGAGTAGAAGGAACCTCTGTGTGTTGAAATTTTTTGATTTTAGGAGATAAAACCTGGTCTGCTATAGTTTTTTTTTTTTTTTAAGTTTTAGTTTGATTATGTGATATTTAGTATGAGTGACTTTAGTTTGGTTTGGTCTGGTCGGTTGGAGCCTAGTACATGAGTTTAGTCAAAAGCAATAGCCTCTTACAATTTTATGTTTTATTTATTTATTTGTTTGTTTGTTTATTTATTTATTTATTCATTTATTGGATAGGTGAGAGGGTGACCCAAACTTTACTGTTGGCTTCGTGGTGCTTTTAGCTATTATTATTTTCAGTTTTTGGTCTCAGTGTGTCTTATATGTTACAGTGACTTGTTGATCACTTTTTGGAGTTTTTGTTGTTTGGGTTGAAGAGGGACCAGTTGACAGTTTATAGATGTCTGTATGTAAACATTTGAGAAAATATAGTATTTTGGGGAGGCTACTATTATGACTATTAGGAAGATAATATTAAGAGTTTGAAATATGGTTTCTGGTCAGAGTCTCTATGAATCAATTAAAATTGAAGAGTTTTAAACGTGAGTTAGATAAACAGTATTTGTTTTAGCCAAGTAGTCTGTTAATCTCTCATAATTGAATCTTTATAATTTTTATGTATAACAAAAAGTGTTCATAACAAAACAGATTCTTTTTGTGTAGTCAATGGATAATCTAGTGTGATTTTATTATTAAGAACAGTTTTATTAACAGAATTTAGTCTTTTGTGTAACAATAGTCTTTGTAGTAGAATTTGTTATGGAGTCTATTATGAGGGATGCATTTATAATGACTGTCCCATTTATTTTAAACTATGGAAAAAGAGACCTAATAAGTCATGTATCCTGAGAAGAATGAAGGACAAAATCTTTAGGCCAAACGTTATAAATAGAATGAAACAGCTTTAGACTAAACTTCATGTAACACCTTCAAGTGTGAGCCACAGTGATGAGTAACCAGGGTCTCAAGCTGGTATTTTTTCAAGCAAAAAATACTTCAAAAAAGCCACTGGAGTAGGGGTGGGGAGCGGGTAAGAAGATCCATATCTGCTTATCAACTCCTGTTGATAAGCTAATCCACTTAACTCTCCTCTCCAGTATCATTCTGATCCCATCGGACACCTCCCAAACTGAGCCTCAATGCCTTTCCCGCATGGACCCGCCTCTGGCTGGTGAAGCCAAAGGTCCTGAGAGCATGCATGTGGACAGAGCTAGGCAGGGTTCCTTGGCGTCTCCTGGGGACGTCACATATTATCCTCCATTATGATTGTCACAGTACATGGTATGAGCAGATAATAGATTTTAAGGCAGTTTAAAAAAATGCTTGTGTAAATGAAATGGAGCATTTGGATTCAATTTAGTAGCCTTATACAATATCTGCTTTTTATTTCAGAGAAGACTTCTGAGGTAGCTGATGAACATGCCGGCAGAGAGGTTGAATTCCGAGGTGAACCAGTCGTTCCAATCCAAGGGAGACAGCGTTTGGAAGCTTTAATGTAAACAGAAACCCTGTGGGACTCACTTGTGCATACAGCTGTCAAAACAATTCAATATCCAGAGATAAACAGGGTATAAGACACCCACTAGTATATTATACTGGAATGCAACATCTTTTTAAAATTATGTTGCCATATTCTGTACTTTATCGAGTACCTTCCATTTTAATATTTCATCTAATAGACTGTAATTTGGCACTTTGGGTAGCAAATAGTGAATTAAATGCTGATGTGGCTTATTAGGGCAAGTAAATTTGAAATCAAGTATAGTGATAGCATTATAATGTGACATGTCATCAGTTTACAGACGAGATTTCTCAGAGGAACACAGAGTTCTGAATACACGGGTGTTGGTATCATCATAGAGAACAGCAAGTATTCATTATTCATTTAGGAAAGGAAATGTGTACCTGGATAATAGTTTAAAGCTATATATATATATATATCCATATATATCCATATTCTATACTGATATATATCCATATATATATCCATATATATCCATCCATATATATATCCATATATATCCATCCATATATATATCCATATATATATCCATATATATATATATATATATATATATATATATATATATCATTAACATCAAGGCTGCATGAACCAATTTGCTTTGCACAAAGACACAGGAGAGGTGGTATCAAGTAGTGGAAGGAGTTGTGGCTTTGGAGTTAAAGATACTCATTCAGATTCTATCATTTGCTAGATATAAGCCTTGAGAAATATACTTCTGTGGGCTTCAATGCTCTCTACTGTTTAAAAAAAAAACCTTGAAAAATTCCACCTTGCAGCATTGTTTTCAAATTGTCAATTTCAACTGGCGCTCAGTGAATGGGAGGTGTTGGAAATGAAGACATTCAGCACATAAATAAGGAAGTAAGGTGTTTAAGAGTCTGTATCACTGGACCTATGGGCAGTCTTTCTGGGCCACTGTCAAGCTTCCCTTTTTGAGAAGCTACAACAGCCACATGGGAGAGTCCAGCGACCAGAGTGGCCGCCGTGGTCCAGATAAGGAAAACCGCCATGGATTCAGCCAGACTTAGAGGAGAATCCGCAGGTGAACCGTTCTTCCTCTTCCAGCTATTACTGGATAAGCCCACCGTGTCCCTTCCTCTGCAGAGCGCACCTGCATCTTTGATTCCCCGCCTTGAAGTCCTTGTCCTTTCCTAGCCTGAGTCATTCCACTCAGCTCAAAAGACAGTGTTTGGGCATCGTCTCCATTGGAAGACAGTTCCTGATGTTTCCTAAAGTTCTCTTTACTCCCCTGTCACATCCTCATAGCATGCAGCAATAAATAGAAATTACCCTGTTTTTCAATTATATTTCTATAACTATTGTTGCCCTCCTCCCTTTCAGTAATGTAAAAAATTTTCACAGTATCTTCTGTATCCTAATTTTCCCCACTCAATTCGATCTTTGAGATGAACTGGCAGCTGCCTATTACCTTTTACTTTTTCCTCTCTAAGTGATACTTTTAGTAAGCAATTTACAGCTACCTCCAAGGTGAATTTGTGTGTAACTTAATTACATTCACTTATACCCTCATTATAATTACAGTAGCTTAAAATCCCCATCTGTGGAACAAAAGATGTTTCCATTTATCATGTTTCTATTGTGTATAAGCTGTCCTTAATATTAAACACCACAATACTCTCAAAAGATGAGACTATCTCTGGTAAATGCTACACCTGTCCCCCCCACTATCTCTTTATAAATGCCTCAGTTAAAAATGATATGTTTTTACCATTACTTTTTTCTGATTTTTTTTTATTAGTCAAAAAAATAAAGTGCTAACAAATAGCTGGGTGGATAAAGTGAGTGAGGCCATTAATATTCTATACTGATAGTTAATATACATTCTCTTTTCCACATTACGTCCTTAGACTTCAGGTATAAGTCCAAGTAAAAATTCAACAGAATAAGGAAAACTGCATTCATTAGTAGAATTGTTTTTCTTTTTCCCTTATAACACAGCACAATTGCAGATCTATCAGGAGACACACAAGCAGACCTCCCAGACTCGTGGGTCACACTTAGGGGGTTATTGGTCAAAAATTTCTGGATATCTGCTTTCTGAGAAAGTAGCAAGATTTTGCTGGCATTTAAGTTTTGATAATTAAAACTAGATTTTTATTTTATCCTATAATCGGTAGTATTTTCCCCCACTCAGAGTCATAAATAAGGTTAAATAGTACAAGACGTATTTAGTCACCTAATGATGCTGATGATCCATCTCAGCCAAAACAAATCCTTAAAACCAGGCAAATAATATTAATCTCACAAAAGAAGCAACTGTTAACTAGAAATGGAAATCCAATTAAATACATTTCCTGAATAATTAAATAATAATGAAAACTTGAGGAACATGTACAGGCATACCTCAGAGATACTAAGGGTTCAGTTTCTGACCACTGTGTAAAGTGAATATAGCAATACAGGGAGGCATACAAGTTTTGTGGTTTCCTAGTGAATAGAAATGTTACATTTATACAATGCTGTAGTCTATTAAGTGTATAATAGCATTATGTATATAAAAACAGCATACACACTTTAATTTAAAAATACGTTATTGCTAAAAAATGCTAACAATTACCCGAGCCTTCAACAACTGTAATCTTTTTGCTCATGGAAGGTCTTGCTTTGATATTGATGACTGCTGACTGGCTAGGATGGTGGTTGCTAGAAGTTGGGATGACTGTGGCAATTTCTTATAAAAAGACAACAATGAAGTTTGCTGCACTGATTGGCTCTTTCTTTCATGAAAGATTTCTCCATAGCATATGATGCTGATAGCATTTTACCCAGAGTAGAATGTATTTTCAAATTTGGAGTTAATCCTCTCAAACCCTCTCAAAGCCACTGCTTTATCAGCTAAGTTATGCAGTATCTAAATCCTTGGATGTCATTTCAACAACGTTCACAGCATCTTCACCAGGAGCACATTCCATCTCAATAAACTGCTTTCTTTGTTCATCCGTAAGAAGCAACTCCTCACCTGTTCATGTTTTATTATGAGATTGCAGCAATTTGGTCACATCTTCAGGCTCCAATTTAATTCTAGATCTCTTGCTATTTTCACCACATCTGCGATGACTTCCTGTGCTGAAGTCTTGAAGACCTCAAAGTCATCCATGAGGACTGGAATCCACTTCTTCCAAACTCATGTTAATGTTAATATTTTGACCTCTTCCCGTGAATCACAAATTTTCTTAATGACATCTAGAATGGTGAATTATTTCCAATTAACTTTTCCCAGTTCCATTAGAGGCATCCCTACCTATGGCAGTTGTAGCCTAATGAAATGTATTTCTTGAATAATAAGACTTGAAAATTAGAATTACTCCTTGATTCATGGGCTACAGAATGACCGTTATGTTAGCAAGCATGAAAACAACATTCACCTCCTTGAACATCTCCATCAGAGCTCTTGGGTAACCAGCTGCATCATGAATGAGTGGTAATGTTCTGAAGAGTCATTTTTTTCTGAGCATTAGGGCACAGTAGGGCTCAACAGTGGACTTAAAATATTCACTCGAGTATGCCCTAAACACAGGTACCATCATCCAGGCTGTGTTGTTGCATTTACAAAGCAAGGTCAGAGTAGATTCAGCATAATCCTTAAGGGCCCTAGGACTATCAGAATGGTAAATGAGCATTAGCTTCAACTTAAAGTCACCAGGTACATTTGCCCTTCACAAAAGGGCAGGCTGTTCTTGGAAGCTTTGAAGTCATGCATTGATTTTTCCTCTTTAGCTATGAAAGTCCTGGATAGCATCTTCCAATAGAAGGCTGTTTCATCTACACTGAAGATCTGTTGTTTACTGTTGTCACCTTCATCGATGATCATAACCAGATCTTCTGGGTGACTTGCTGCAGCTTCTACATCAGCACTTGCTGCTTCACCTTACATGTCTATGCAGTGGAGATGGCTTCTCTCCTTCAACCTCATCAACCAACCTCTACTACCTTCAAATGTTTCTTGTGCATCTTCCTCACCTCTCTCAGCCTTCATGATATTAAAAAGAGTTAGACCCTTGCTCTGAATCAGGTCTTGGCTTAATGGAGTGTTGTAACTGGCTTGAACTTCTATTCAGACCACTAAAATGTTCTCCACATCAGCAATGAGACTGTTTCACATTCATATTATTTATGTGTTCACTGGAGTAGCACTTCCCTCAAGAATTTTTCCTTTGCATTCACAAATTGGCTATTTGGCACAAGAGGCCTAGTTTTCAACCTGTCTCAGTTTTGGACATGGCTTCCTCATTGAGCTAAATTATTCCTAGCTTTTGATTTAAAGTGAGAGATTTGCAACTCCTCCTTTCACTTGAATGCTCAGAGGCCACTGTAGGATTATTAGCTGGCCTGATTTCAATATTATTTTGTCTCCGAGAATAGGGAAGCCCAAGGAGAGGAAGAGAGGTGGGGGAACTGCTGGTCAGTGGAGCAGTCAGAAGACACACATTAAGTTTGCCACCTTGTAAGGGAGCAGTTCATCGCACTCCAAAACAATAAGATCAAAGATCACCGCTCACAGATCACCAAAGCAGATAAAGTGATAAACTTTAAAATATTGCAAGAATTACCAAATGATAGAGATAGAGTGAGCACATGTTGTTGGAAAGATGGTGCTGCTAATAGACTTGCTCGATACAGGGTTGCCACAAAGCTTCAATTTGTAAAAAAAAAAAAAAAAAGAAAAGAAAAAAACACTCATTATCTGCAAAGCATGCTAAAGGGAAGCATGGTAAAATGAGGTGTGCCTGTGATACCAGCAAATATTTATTACACGCTGCATTTCTTTAAATTGTCTTATATGGTGGGTATTACTTTTTCCTATTTCACAGGTCAGAAAGCTGCGATGCAGAGAGGAGAAATGATTTGTTTAAGGAAGTAGAGTAAGTAGGCACCAGAGGCAGCATTACATTAGCTTCGAAGTCCTTATTTTCACTAAAATACCCTGCCTTCCCCTCCCGTTTGTTGCTCTGTGTCCCACTTTAGTATGAAGGGGCCTATGTTTATATCACAGTAGAGTCATGACTTAAGTAGTTTTAGACATAGTATTTCCCCCCTCATGAAATTTAACTCCTGCAGCCTATTCTATGGCTTTAACAAAGACATACAGAATCATATTAATTATCTTTTTAAAAAACCTGAAAATACCATCGAGATATTTATGGAACTCACATGAAAGTGAAATAGGGAGTATTTCCCCATTCCCTCAAGGAATTGAGTAATAAACTAAGTTTTAACCACCAATGGCAGCAGGTTTGCATGCCACTTCACCCAGATAACATAAACACACCAGTTATCTGCAACCCCTGTACGCCCGACATGGTATAAAGCAAAAAGAGAACCATTTAACAGCTTTTATATTAGCTAGTCATCCCAGTAATAAAACAGGAAGACAATCATACATAAATGTCACCACACAAAAACTTTCTCTATTACTTATTAATAACCAACCTGATAATATCATTAACGGCTTGTAGAGCTAATTGTGGTGGCTTTTTACTGCTCCCTTTGATATGTGCACTATCCTGAGAAGGATAACATCTGTTAGATCTAACTCATCCCAAACATCAAATGTGACACCGTGGTGTTTAAATAACTCGACTGCGCGCTATTTCAGCAGGTCCTTTCCCGCTCTCCTTTCTCATCTTCACAAGGCTGACCACAGGCAGAAGCCTTCCTGTGCTCATTACTGAGTTTCACGCAGACACGATGGAGTGGGAGGGAAAGTTTATTACCTTCATTCTGCTTGAATCCATCCCTGACTTTTTGGTCCTTCACAGATTTCTTTGGGAAAATAAAAATGATATATTGTTTTCTGAACAAAAGGAAATTAATTTCAATCTTTTAAAAACCAACTTGAATGTTATTCAGTTCGGTTTTTTCCCTAAAAAAAAAAGTTTCAGATTCCAAAGTTTTTCAAAAAGTAACTTCAAATTTCATCTATGTCAAAATAAGTAAAATAGGTCCTCTTGTCCTATTGAGAATGACAAGCTCAGTATAATCTTGGAAAAATCAATTTCTATAAATGACTAACCCGCCAATTGTATTTTGATTTTTTTTTAAAAAAAGAGGTGCCTATGCAGATGCAGGATACATATAAATATAGAGTCAACCATCTCCTAGTGACTCAATCATTAAATATTTAGCTGACTTAAATTACACTGCATGCATGGGGACTACAGTTAATGACGATGTATTGTGAAAAATGCTGAGAGACTGGATGGTGTGTTCTCCCAGCAAAATGCTAACTAAGTGAGGTAATACATTTGATAATTTGCTAAATTTAACCGTGCCACAGTGTCTGTCTACTTCAAAACAGCACGTGGTATATAATAAAAACATATAATTTTATGTCAAGTTTAAAAGTATATTTATACTAAAAATTAAACTCATTTTTAACCCTATAGTTTATGTGAAACTATATGTTATGTAACTGAAATATTTTCACCTAATGTGAAATCTTGTCTCTGCTCCTGCCACAAAACAAAAACATGAGAAAGTCCACTCGTACTTGTCAGAGGTGGGTTCTCTTCATCTTGCTGATTCCTCTGGTGGGTCTGGTAAGGCTGAGCTTGGTGTTCCCTGGACTCCCAGAATGGTTTGGGTCCAGCACTGGGCTGGCCCTCAGGAGGCTGCCCTGCACATCCCTGTGCCTGTGCTGGGTTCCGACCCAGCCTGTCTGTGAAATATGCGTGCACGTACGTGTGCGCATATGTGCGTGTATGCATGTGTGTGCGCAGGTATAAGGGACAGAGACAGACAGATGAACACAGATGGAGAAAGAAAAATTGGTAGGTTGTATTGAGATTCCAATCAAAATCTAAAATATGATTTTATAGTTTCAAACTCAATCTAAACCTTTTTTGCAGGGTAATGTTTTATGACTAAGCAGACGCAGAAGTCACTCTCAAATAAATATAGACTATGTCAATAAGGTAACATTGCATTCAATTATCTCCCCAAGGCAGAATCCCTGTCTTTTCTAAATGATGTAAATACCTTGCTCTCTGTGTCCACAATTTAAAATGGAAGTTAATTAAAAAGTCGACTTGAGCAGGGACCCCAAATATAGATTCATTTATTTATTTATTTTTAAGTTACACAAAAGTATTACTATACTAGGGTGCACACTACAAAATATGCTAATAGAATTTTTAAAGCAATGATGTGAATAAAATGAATGAAACATTTTAGAAGGTTCATAAAGGCAACAAGAATTGAAAATCCAGTAATTACACACTAAGAAAAAATAAGCAAAAAAAAAAAAAAAAAAAATTTCTCCAACCAAATGTTTACTGGAAGGCTGTGATAATTTTTATACTAAAGGTTATTATTCTGAACAAAAGCTTATTTTTTTCCTTAGTAATAGTTCTTAAGCTCAATTTACAAGCACAAATTCTCTAATCTTATTGTGAGAAGGCTGTTACGAATAATTTTTGTTGTTCATACAGAGAAATTGAGAAACAACGATAATAATTGCTCAAATTATTGAAGTTAAGAAGAAAATAAAAATTAATGGTCTAGTGTTTATTCTTATAAACCCTCCTCACAACACACACACACACACACATATGAAGAGAGAGAGAGAGAGAGAGAGAGAGAGAGAAATTTTCCACTTGTCTGCAAATAGTCCCTAAGGTTCTTAGCCAAGGTGTGTACCTCAAAGTCTAAAGGCCAAGGTGTGTACCTCAAAGTCTAAAGTATGAATTGAAGACTTAAAAGTGGAATCAACAGAGCATTTTATCATGAAAGCCACACAAGTGTGGTATCTGAAATCGTGTTCTAAACATCCTTCGAATGCTGCCTTTTCTTCACCTTATTGCCAGGAAAAGCACAGAAGAATGCGTCAGGTGGAAATCTGCATGGGAGGACAAGCAATGAGTCAAGGTGGCCTCTGGCTGAGTAGATGCACTCACTCATTCCTCCAACCAGCGCTGTCTGTGCTAACTCCATGGCGGAGTTCCTCTGAGTGCTGGGGAACACAACAGTGAACGTGACAGACAAGGTCCTTGTAAAACACACGGTCTCGTGGGGAAGGCAGAGCCAACAACACAAAAATATTCTCTGCAAAGCAGAGAACTGAGGTAAACTCGTGTGGTTGTCAGTGACTGGGGTGTTATTTTAGGAGAAGGCTGAATTCATGCAATTCTTGAGTTAATTATGTTCTTCGGGCTGGCCCTGGGGACTGCAGTGGCAATGGACCAGGTTTCATTGCAGGAGGAGGGTGTTGGCAGCGACTCTGGGCAGTGTGGGGCTAGGCCGAGGAAGGCGCCTGAGGAGACAGACACCCTTCCTCTCTGACCTCTAGGGCCCAGGTCCAGCTTCCCAAGACACCCAGCACAAGGAAAGCTCCAATCGTCATCTTTCATTTCTATCAAGAGTGACACTTACGGATGTCTAACAACGTTTCTATCCAATTTTGGGTCTCTAACTATGTTTCTATCCTGATGAAAAAGGCCAGAGGGTTTAATAAGAAAATGAAAATTAAATGCACTACTTCCTCACTTAGCACATAGCAAGGTTGAGGGGCAGATTTTCTGAGCCTGACCCTAGGAATTTCCTAACTCAGGTCAAAAGGTGACTGACTCCCAAGTCAAAGGTCTCTAAGGACAGGTGTGTTAATAACACCACTGCCATGGGTGGAGCTTTCAAAGGTCTCCAAGGACAGATGTCTTAACAACACTGCTGCCATGGGTGGAGCCTCTCTGTGCCACGTACTGTGCTCGGGGAGGGACATGAACCACCTCACCCTGGACCCCTCTCTCTTCTCCAGTATCTGCATTACATGTGCCCAGGGGGCCCTTCTCTACTCTGCTGGGATGCCAGCATCTGGCCCAGCATCTGGCACAGAACAGACTCAGCCCAAATGTAGAATATAAAGTCGGGTATGGGGGTCTGATGCCCTGGCAAAGGAACTGAAAGACTTACCCACTGTCCAGTCCAAAGTCCCTAAAAGAAAGTCACAGAGGCCAAGACCCCAGACACTTTTTGTCCCCAACACCCAAAGCTTCATTTTAAAATCCTTTCAGTTCCTCCAGAAAAAAAAAAAAAAAAAAAAACCTGACCCTCAATTCTTAGACATTTTATGTAAATGAGGAGAAAGTAAGGTGCTAGCCCTTCCCGATCACTTCTTCTTTTGAATGGATGTGTGAGTCCTGCCAAAGTGCAGGCTAGTTTGTGTTCTCCAAATGCCTCCTAGCTCAGTGAGGGTGGTGTGCGCAGGGCTGGGATGGGCCACACAACATACAGGATCCCAAATAGCAAGAAGGCAGTTGGAGCACAGCTTAATCCTGTTGAAAGAAGCCACCAAGAAGAGCTGGGGCACCGGTGGGTGCAGGTGATGAGCAAAGCTACCTTCTTCCCTAGGTAATGATTGCCCATGGGGAAATAATCAGTAATTCTTCATCTAGGAAAATACTAGTTGCTGTTCAGAGCCTCTGACTGGAAGTGAGGCATTTCCAAATATCAAACAATGATTAAAAGAAATAAAAAACCTTTGCATCTTGGCATGCTCATTTAAGAAAGAAAACAAAATAGACGTACACACAGCCCATTTGCATTCCCTCTACCCAGTCTAAAAGGTGTCCGATGATTCATTTTAATCATTTACCAATTTCTTGGTAACCAGTGTGTATTGCAGCAGATACTTGGCAAAAGCATGTTAATTTGCTACTAATATCTGTATAAACCAGACATTAATATTCTCAATTTACAAATAAGCAACCAGAACTTCAGCGAAGATAAGTAACTTAGCCAAGATTATCCTTCTAATAAGTGGTAAAGCTGGAATTCAAACATAGGCCTAGTGGAGTCCAAAGCTTTCCCCACTCCTCAGTAAAAAGCTAAACAAACTTCTTAATTTTCTGAGCTTCCTACATACTCTTTGCACTAGGGTAACAACCCCATGGCTGGCTTTATTGCAGAGTTTCTCTGCACTGGCATTTGGCCTTTGCCTGTCTAATTTTGGCTAGTTGCATAAGATTCTAACTTAGTGCAGGCTCAAGGTGAGACAGTATTTTTGTTTTTTCTTAGGTTTATCTCTGGAGATTGCCAATGCTTGCAAGAATAGCAATACTATCATTAACCTAATAATGTTGGATTAACTTCAAGAGCTGGGTAATAGCGCCAATGTTCATTTCCCGTAAATGTTGGAAACTCCTTTAACCTCATGAGATCCTACATAACGTGGGAAAGAGTCCAGTTCTGACTCCAAAATCTTAATAATTCACTCTTTCGTTAACTGCTTTTTAAAAATTAAATGTATTATACCAAATAGTGAAAAATAATAATAATCAGTTTGTACCTAAATTTCTTTAAAGAAATTTTTAGTTTTTTAAAGAAATCTTTCCAATGATTCTGACTTTTTGGAGGGGAATGCCACATGGTGATTATACTGCTAAGGTATATATATATATATATATACACACACACACACCATATATATATATATATATATATATATATATATATATATTTGGATTTTTTTGAGACAGAGTCTCGTTCTGTCACCCAGTCTGGAGTGCACTGGCACAATCTCAGCTCACTGCAACCTTCGCCTCCCGGGTTCAAGTGATTCTCCTGCCTCAGCCTCCTGAGTAGCTAGGACTATAGATGCCCCCACCACGCCTGGCTAATATTTGTATTTTTTTAGTACAGTCGGGGTTTTGCCATGTTGGCCAGGCTGATCTCGAACTCCTGATCTCAACTGATCCACCCACCTCGGCCTTCCAAAGTGCTGGGATTACAGGCATGAACCACAATGTCCAGCCCTGCTAAGGTATATTAACGGTCAGTTTAGTATTATTTGACTATTTATTAACATAATAGGAGTAAAACTTAACACTTTTTAGGGTAGAGATGGTACAAAAAATTAAAGTGTAATAAATATAAATCTATAAAAACAGAAGTTAAATAAGAAGAAATCTTCTGGGGAAGAAGAAATAATAGAGTATAGATTATTCTTAACGTAAGTCAAATATTTGATAAGGACCACAGGCACCTTCTTTTAATTCAGATGCTGAATTTTCTTTAGTCCTAGAAAGAAGTGTTGTTAGAATTCCAAGGATATTTGGATGAAACTTCGCTGTAAACTCACGTGGAAACTATTTTAGCTGGCCACAGATGTGAAACTAAAAATGTTGAAATACTTATTTCAAGTGCATCTCGAAAATCTGCAATGACTTCCTCCTGGAAGATAATTTTCTTACTACACATGCTTGACGTGGATTTCGAAAATCTGCAGTGACTTCCTCCTGGAAGATAATTTTCTTACTGCGCATGCTTGACGTGGATTTCGAAAATCTGCAGTGACTTCATCCTGGAAGATAATTTTCTTACTGCGCATGCTTGACGTGGATTTCGAAAATCTGCAGTGACTTCATCCTGGAAGATAATTTTCTTACTGCGCATGCTTGACATGGATTTCGAAAATCTGCAGTGACTTCGTCCTGGAAGATAATTTTCTTACTGCGCATGCTTGACGTGGATTTCGAAAATCTGCAGTGACTTCATCCTGGAAGATAATTTTCTTACTGCGCATGCTTGACGTGGATTTCGAACATCTGCAGTGACTTCATCCTGGAAGATAATTTTCTTACTGCGCATGCTTGACGTGGATTTCGAACATCTGCAGTGACTTCCTCCTGGAAGATAATTTTCTTACTGCGCATGCTTGACGTGGATTTCGAAAATCTGCAGTGACTTCATCCTGGAAGATAATTTTCTTACTGCGCATGCTTGACGTGGATTTCGAAAATCTGCAGTGACTTCCTCCTGGAAGATAATTTTCTTACTGCGCATGCTTGACGTGGATTTCGAACATCTGCAGTGACTTCCTCCTGGAAGATAATTTTCTTACTGCGCATGCTTGACGTGGATTTCGAAAATCTGCAGTGACTTCATCCTGGAAGATAATTTTCTTACTGCGCATGCTTGACGTGGATTTCGAACATCTGCAATGACTTCATCTTGGAAGATAATTTTCTTACTGAGCATGCTTGACGTGGATTTCTAACATCTGCAATGACTTCCTCCTGGAAGATAATTTTCTTACTGCGCATGCTTGACGTGGATTTCAAAAATCTGCAATGACTTCATTCTGGAAGATAATTTTCTTACTGCGCATGCTTGACAGCTGGGTCTCCACACTGCATCACTTCCAGGCTCCTTTCACACAGCCCTCCTGGCATTCTGCCTGGAAATACGTCATATAGCAAGTTTCACACTTTTTTTACATACTTGCAAAAAATCTTAGGTTAGTGCTAACCTAAGATTAGTGCATTGTTTCTAAAAGGCCAACGCATTACATTTTTCCTGAGAATAAATATTGACAACTCCAGGATTTAAATAGTGCACTTGGCTAAGATTATGGATTTTAGGTAGTCTGTATATCTTTATGATATTGTCCTATGTATTTTAACATTCTTCACTTTTCTTAGTACTGCCATTTCATGATTTTTTTTTCCTTTTGGATGGTATTGATTAGTACATAAATTCCTTGGTTGTACACCCTGTTTTCATTGCTAATCCAGTAGACGAAAAGCAATATGCCCAAAATCTTTTACAAAAAAAAAGCTTTCTTGCATCTGCTGCTTGCATTCTTTGTGTGATATAGTATTTTCTCTCATTATTGTTGGTCTTCAAAGGCAACAACAGCATAAGGTCTGCTCAGGCCAGAGGGCCTCCTGATATAGTCCTCATGGAGACCACACAGAGCCTTTCCAAGAGGTCAAAGGAGGCCAGAAGTTTTTGGTTCTTTTTCTCCTAACTTTTGTGTTCATCCCAGGTAAGCCTCCATCTCCAATCTCTGTCTACTAGAATCTATACACAAGCTGGTGCACCAGCTTGCCTGCTCTCACTTGCCTTCCTTTGATGATACCATTATGTCTCTGATTCTACAACTTAAATTAATTTTTCTTTCACTCAAGTCTAGTCCAGTAGATACACATTCCTGTTATGGCAAAAGATCATGTACTGCTATTTATGGAACTGTAATTTATTCTGTACTTATAGGTGAATTAGGCAAACCAATAATGCCAGCAAAGCATATAGATCGAGGCCAACATTTGCAGTCATTAGACAAAGTGGACTCAGCCACTATTTCTAAGTCTTTAGTTTGGCCTAATACCTAATGTTACATTGATGCCATACTGTAAGCTCCTTGAAGTAATTTTCTACATTTTTAAAACTCAGCCTATCATTGCTAAAATAATAAAAATTCTAATGCAAATTGCTCTTTATTTCTATTACCTGTAAGGACACTTGTATTTGAGAATACACACTTGAAATGAGTTAAATATACCAACATGGATGTTTGGCTTCAAAGACCAGGAGCATGTCGGATCCAGGCTCACTGCTAAGCTTTCTCTGACTAGGCATATAAATCAACATCTTCAGTGCTTTTAGGGCCACCATGTAGCGATTCCATGATGCTTGGCTCAAGCTCTGCGCATCTCACATTAGTCCTCCTTTCACCCAAGCTGGCTCCAGTAATTGGGTGACTGTTCTGGCAGAATCATGTGCTACCATTTAAAGTGAACTAGACAACCAGTTGATACTGGGTGAGGATAGGAGATTCTTTTTTTTTTTTTTTTTTTTTTTTTGAGACAGAGTCTCGCTCTGTTGCCCAGGCTGGAGTGCAATGGTGCACTCTCAGCTCACTGCAACCTCCACCTCCAGGGTTCAAACGATTCTCCTTTCTCAGCCCCCTGAGTAGCTGGGATTACAAGTGCCTGCCACCACGCCCAGCTAATTTTTGTATTTTTAGTAGAGACGGGGTTTCACCATGTTGGCTAGGAGTTGGTCTCAAACTCCTGACCTGGTGATCCACCTGTCTTGGCCTCCCAAAGTGCTGGGATTACAGGTGTGAGCCACCATACCTGGCCGAGGCTAGGAGATTCATAGAGGACAGAGAAGACATTCTAGGCTTCATATTGAAATTGTAAATGTGAACCCATAAACAAGACAATAGAGATGAACTTTTGCATGCACGATCTTATTTACTCTTACATAATACCACCAACTACCACTTAACTGGAATGTCATAATGTAGAATCTAGACAATCTTTATTAAATTATTAAATTAGCTAGAATCATTCAACATGGTATTGTGGTAAGAGTAAACAATAAATTTTATCTAGCAAATTTATTTTTGGATATACATTACTTCAAATAGTTGTGTGACCACAGGAGCATCATAACTCTCACCGGTTTTTTCTTCTGGGAGACAGCTAACAAACAACTTTACTACAATTTAGAAAATAATCCTTTAGATTTAGTTAAAATTAAAAACATTTCATATACTGGTAGCTCAAATAAAAAAATTTTGGTTGCTCACTAAACCATATTATTTTTCAGACATGATTATATGGTCATTTTGATTACAAAAGAAATACAAAGCAAAGTTTATTTGGAAACCTTTTCAAATGTTTCTACATTGTTAGCGAAGCATTATATATTTTCAAAAGTATCCAAAATTTTTTTTATTACACTGTAGTAACTTATAATCTAGCTTGTATTTCCTATTTTCCCATAATATTAACAAACATTTACGTATTTGAGAAAGAATTCCTTGAAGCATAATGAGAATATACTTGTTCAAAAATCTCGCTTTCATGTTTTCATTTTAGGACTATAAACATTAGGTAGTTCAGAAGAGGAGGTGCAATGCAAAAGGTCCTCTGCAATGCTAGGGAGCTCTGGGCAAAGTGAGAGTGTTCTGCTTTCCCTTAGAAAGGTCCTGGCCTAAAATGAACACGTACTTCCATGAGCTTAGGGTGTGATACAGAAATATGTATTACTCTATGTAATCCTTATCATTGCGTTCCTACCAACTCAAACATTTTTAAGGTTAACTGAGTACTCAATGTAATTGTAATACATCCACCTAGTCACTACTACAAGATAGTCTGTGTGGCTGCAGGCTATGAAGGATAGCTTTTTATTTTTTCCTTATCAAGGTAATATTTGGAACACTTCAAAAAAGCCATCACAGTGCCATTATAGATGAAAGGCTTCCCGGTAGAAATTTCGTTTCCTATACCTGTAACAGGCTTTCCTGCAGAAATGATAGCATATGTGATACATCCAAAAGGCTTATCTCATGAAGTCCCAGTGAAATGTATTAATTTTGCTTTTGGAAAATAAAAACATCACTAATTTACTGAGAACTCTGCAATGCAGTGTAAATTCTGTACCCAAGAAGTAGAGCTCATCACTTAAGTGAATAGAAAAGTAGCCTATAGATGTTACTGTGGTTATGATAAAACACTTTTAAATCCTGTATATGTTTAAAGTTTAAAGAAAAGCATTTGCATCTCGTTTTCCTAGTGTAATTAATTGGACCTTGAATGTTGTATGTTTCCCTGTGATATTTGAATGAAAGCCAGGGGTTGTCTTATTATTTGCCTTAATATCTATTTGCAGTAAAAAGCTAACAAAGAAGTGTCCAAATTTGAAGGTAGTGAACCCCCATTTAAAAGATATACTATCTCAATCAACTCACCTATGTAACTTTATTAATATAAAAAGAGATATCCTGGCTGAGGGCAGCCAGAAGTTACTCTGGGATAACTAGCCTTCAAGACGTACCTCTTGGTAGTCACACTCTAGCATAATACCTTCCCACAATGAATTATGGCTCTCCTGTGTGATCAATACAATATAGCAGCGGTAACAATATGTGCTAGATTATATAAAGGAATGCAGCTGCCACTTGAACATTTGGATTGCTCATCCAGGGGAAGCCAGCTGTCCTGCCATGGGAACACAGACACTGTCCTGCAGAAAGGTCCAAACAGAGAAGAACTGAAGGCCCTCGGCCAACAGCCAGCATCAATTTGCCACATGCACGATGTGATTCAACCACATTGGAAGTGAATCTTCTATCATCAGTTAAGTCTTCAGATGAATGTAGTTCACTGACATCTAACTGCCATTGCATGAGATACCCAAATCAAGAATCGCCCAGCAGTCTCTCCACAATTCCAGACCTACGCAAACCATCAAAGATAATGCATGACTATTGTTCTAGGCCATACGTTTTGAAGTAACTCATTATGCAGCCATAGACACTGATACAAACGCCAAAGTTACAAGAAATTCTCCTTTGTTTGCAAAAAAAAAAGAGAAAGTTCTTACTCCAGATGCCCACTGTCACCTGGGGTTGTTTTGCGGTTGAGCAGTTTGAATTTCAAGGTGCATATGCTTTAAAATAAAGGGCTGGCTCTCAGGCCTAGTCTGTCTAGCTGAGCATACATATAGGACTATTATTATCTGAGTTATTAACATTTCTTCAAACACAGCATTATCCAGTTTAAATTCTGTCTTCCTCAGTAGACACTAAGTTGTAGAACTCAGGCACTGTGCTGTACCCAATGCACCAGGCACCTTTTCTGGTATACAGTAAATGCTCAGTAAATGTTGGACACAGGAATATGTCATTCATATGTGAATAATTAAATGTAGACAAAGCGAATCGAATCATTTCTTGAAGCCTAATGAGTTCTGAGCAAGGCCTTAAGCTGAGTTAAGAGTTACTGTTGCAGAGCTTTTGTTTTCACTTCCAGGCAGTCCTTGGAATGCTGCTGGGCCGTTTTGTTTGTATATGCACTAAACCAGCTGGGGTTGTAGGAGTTTTAGAATGTTTTGAAAGAATAAATTTCTCTGAAATGAGAAGTGGATTGTCATTTTAGGATTCGGAGTAGTTGAGGATGTGTTCCTCGTGTCTGAACGGGAGTGCAGTCAGCATTAGTGTTGTCCAGCCCTCCTTGCTGCCCCACCACATAGAATATCGAGCCAGCTAGTCCCTTTGTTTTTAGGTGGGACGTGTCACTAGTTCTGGCTAACAAGGTGGAACAACAGGTATCACCTCCCAGCCAGAGCATAAGACGCCAACTCTTCCCTGCCTTTGTGACTGTGGCAACTTGTCATGGTGGAGCCTCGTGACAAGGACCTTGTCTGTCACGTTCACTATTGTCACTCAGTCAGCCTGGAGCCCGAGGTCCCACATCGAGCAGACCCACTCTGGACCCGTCGCTTGTGTTAGAAAACATTTTTTGTTGTTGTGTAAAGCCACTGGAACTATTGGCACATTTGTTACAGAAACATAATTTTCTGTGCTGATAAAGGCCAGTGTAAGATCGATATAAATTAATCACCCTCCCATATGCACATGCGCACACACACACGTTTATACAAAAGAAGCAATCATATTTACTGTGTTTTTACCTGCCCAGAATTCTTCTCCTTTTTTGGTAAGAACAACTTCACTGACTTCTGAGAAACCACAAGTCTAATGCATTTAGGTTCAAGGTGGGCTAATGTATCCCCTAAACACACAGGCATGAACACACACACACAATATACACACAGGCATAGGGTTTGACTAGGGTGGGCCTATCCACCTGTTTAGTTCCCATGGCCATAGTGGTGTTGGAGATAGTATGCAACCGAGGACAGCCCAATAAGGGTCACTGCTATGACTCTTGCTGGAACTATTAAGAAAGAGGCCTTCTCTTCCCACTAGGCTTGCTAACTGACAGAATGTAAGCCTGAAGCTTATGGTGCCTTTCTGTCACCAAGAGGACACAGCTGACTTAATGAAGTAAACTCCAGAAAATTTGCTTAATTATTGTTAAATGATTCTGTGCACTCTCTTCATTTAGCAACTGTTCAGGAAGGTAAGAAAAAGAAGCAAACTCGGGAATATCAACAGATTTGAGATGTCTGAATTAACTTCGAGCACCTGGATTAAGTCATGTCTAGGCCAACATTAATGCCAGGAACTCAAATACTTAATCCAGCAATCTCTCTTTTTTTCTGACGCCAGTCTGGCTGGATTTCTGCTTCTTGTAATTGAAAGAGCCCTAGCTAATACATCTTCTATATGCACACGGCTGTACTAGATATTTGGAGGTAGATGGAAATGCAGAAGCCGAAGACAAGCAAATATAACATGGTCCTTGCTTCAGAAATTTAAAATTTGTTTAAGGGGATCAACTATAATAAATGAAAAGCTAAACGCTCCAATCCATGAGCTCTTCCAGCAGCGTTAAGGAGGTCTAGAAAAGCTACTTATTTCCTCCACTGTCACCGCTGACATTGAGTGTTGGGGAACTCCTTACCCATTTTTATTGAGGCAGAAGAGCACACTCGGCAGTAGAAATGTAAGATTTTGGCCGGTCACAGTGGCTCACGCCTGTAATCCTAGCACTTTGGGAGGCCAAGGTGGGTGGATCACTTGAGGTCAAGAGTTCAAGAACAGCCTGGCCAATGTAGTGAAACCCCATCTCTAGTAAAAATACAAAAATTATCTGGGCATGGTGACTCACACCTGTAAGCCAAGCTACTTGGGAGGCTGAGGCCTGAGAACCACTTGAGCCTAGTACCTGGACGTTGCAGTGAGCTGGGATCTCACCACTGCACTCCACCCTGGGTGACAGAGCAGGACTCTGACTCAAAAAAAAAAAAAAAAAGAAAGATTTTCTCAAATTTGTGGAAAAGAAACTAAACAAAAATTCACTATGAATCAATTTACTATAAAAGTTCTATTTAACACTTGCAACATAAAGCAAATACTTTAAAATTAAAAATCCCAGAGTGCTATGTAATACAAACATGAAAAACATATAAAAGCCTTCTAGTATCATTTCCTAACTAACATCTGGCTTACTGAATAAAGCTTTATAATGTCAACTTCATTTTTCCACAGTTATTATCATAGGTAGTTATAATGTTTTTCTTAAAAAAATGAATATCAACACAAATTTGCTGTTATAAAGAGTAAGACAACTTCAGCCAGATCTTTCTCTTTTTTTTTTTTTTTTTTTTTTTTTTGAGACAGAGTTTTGCTCTTATCACCCAGGCTGGAGTGCAATGGCACAATCTCGGCTCACTGAAACCTCTGCCTCCAGGGTGCAAGTGATTCTCCTGCCTCAGCCTCTCGAATAGCTGGGATTACAGGCACCCAGCACCACACCCAGCTAATTTTTGTATTTTTAGTAAAGACTGGGTTTCACCAGTTGGCCAGGCTGGTTTTGAACTCCTGACCTCAGGTGATCCACCCGCCTCAGCTTCCCAAAGTGCTGGGATTACAGGTGTGAGGCACTCCACCTGGGCCAGCCAGATCTTTTAACTTCATCAGGATCTTCACTTTATTTTCAGAGAAACAAATATGCAAATGTCCTTTTCTCTACTAGTAATCTGTGTGTATATTACATGATGTGGCAAATGATACATTCCTGCTTGCCACAACTAATTTTCACTAATTTCTCCAGATATTCTATTTAAGAGGGCTATTTTCTAATGGGCAATCTTTAATATTGATCCAGTAATTTACCATGCAGACTCAAGAAAAAGAAACTGAAGATGTAAATTTTTACTTCGGCAAAATACCTTCTTCACATGACTTAAAACATAAACATGATTATCAGGAAGTATTATGAAAAATGGGACTATGAAAAATGGGACAATAAAAATTCTCCTAGGGAAACTTCCATCAACAAGAGGGGACGGAAAAACAGCATTTTCTCTCACCAAGGAACAATCCCCTCCCCACTTTTTTTCATCTTGTTGGTGAAACTCTAAAATGAAATGTGAAAGCCACATAAGCAACAGCAATTGGGTAGGAACTGTGGAAGGAAGCCAGAGATATTGTCATGGAGAGATATCTTCCTGAAAGTGAGGGGAACACTGAGGGGTCAAAATCAGAATGGGGTAAACCAATGGGTGGATAGCTCCACTAGACCAAATTTGGTTTAGAGTAACAGAGGAGGCAGGTGAAAATTAATAATCACACAGCAAGGCCACGGTTGGAAGAAGCAGTCTGTATCCATGAGGCAGAGAGTAAGAAAGTGAGCAATACTAGAATAGCAGGTGGACTACTGCTCTACGCCCCACCACATACAGGACACCCCTCTACAATACATGTCCATGAAACCCAAGTATTCAATGTTGAATAACACATACACACACACACACATGCATGTATGCACGCATGCACACAATCTATACAAACATACTACAAGAAAAAGTCTATTTATAGACTAAGAAATCTCATCAGAAAAATGTTGTTACTCAACAGAACTCTCTGGCAACCTATTCTAGTAAGAAATGAAAACCAAACAATGAATCAACCAAGCAGTTGTGTCCATGAAACAAGACAACAGAGCAGAAATACAAGAGCTGGAGACATAACAGAGAAACTTAAGGAACAACTGAAAAAAAAATAAAAATAAGATGTGAAGTGACACAAAGGTACAAACTCACTGCAAAAAGCACTACAAGGAAAAAGATAGAAAAAAGAACAGTGAGCTAAACGGCCTGTATGATTTGGAAAAAAAAGAAATCAAAGAAGAGGCTGGGCACAGTGGCTCACGCTTGTAATTGCGGCACTTTGGGAGGCCAAAGTGGGCGGATCACCTGAGGTGAGGAGTTTGAGACCAGCCTGGTCCACCATGGTGAAACCCCATCTGTACTGAAAATACAAAAATTAGCTGGGCATGGTGGCAGGTGCCTGTAATCCCAGCTACTTGGGAGGCTGAGGCAGGAGAATTGCTTGAACCTGGGAGGTGGAAGTTGCAGTGACCTGAGATTGTGCCACTGCACTCCAGCCTGGGTGACAGAGCAAGACTCTGTCTCAAGAAAAAAACAAACAAACAACAACAACAAAAAACAAAGAAGATTTGAATCTACATATGGAAATAACACATTGTAATAAAAGGAAAATGACCTGTAGACAACACCAGTTTATAACTTATTAAAATGATCAGTTTGTGGTTTGTGGAGCAAAAGAATCTTCTGGACAGCCAAGCAGAAAGATCAATTCACTTATGTGGAGAAATAAATCAGACTTGCCTCTGACTTTCCCACAGCAACATGTAAATATCAAAAAAAAAAAAAAAAAAAAAAATGCTAAAATGACACCAGTAAAAAACACAAGGAAAGAGTGTTCCAAGAAAAGTAATACAGCATGTTGAATATTGTTCTCAAAATTTTTTGGAAAAAACCGAACTATCATTAGCTTAATAATAGAACTAAGACTGAAATCATTGTGGATTTTAGGGTAACGGAAAACAGTTTAGTGCACTTTGTCCTGACTGTAAAACAACAGCATTTCTTTAAAATGGGAGGTGAACCAGAAAAGGTAGATGGGTGGGAAGCAGAGGAAGTACATTTCTTAAAACAGAGGATACATCTTTTCTCAAATGCTTATGGAACAGTCATTTCCTTGAAGAGACTGCATATCAGGCCCCAATAAAATATGAATTAATTTGAATGAGGGAACTACTATATACATCATACTCTGAGTACAATGTAATATACACTTAGAAATTAATAAAGCAAAAATAACATAAGTTATTAATTTAAAATAATTATTTTAAGCAATTCTTGAATAAAATAGGAAATCCAAATGAGAATCACAGAATATAGTAAAAACATTGATGATAATGGAAACGCAACACAAGGCAACCCACGCTGTGCAACTGAACTGATGCTCAGAGAAAAATTCATAGTTGCAAAAGCAAGTGTTTTTAAAAACAAGGAATAAAAAGTATGTTTTCATGCCAAAATGTGGCAAATGGAGACAGAACTACGATTAAATATATATAAACAACATAACCATAAAAGTCAGAAAAAAAGAATATTAAGAAAAAAATAGAAATTGCTGAATCAGAAAATGGGCAAAAAGAGCAGAAACATCAAATAAACTAAAAAGCTAGTTCTTCACTGGGAAAAAAAAAAATCTATGCAGATGCTCCTTGACTTACAATAGGTTTATATCACCATAAATTCATTGTAAGTTGAAAATACCATAAGCTGAAAATGCATTTAATACATTTAACTATGGCATATCATAGCTTACTGTAGCCTACTTTAAATGTGTTCAGAACACTTACATTAGCCTACAGCTGGGCAAAATCATCTAAGAAAAAGCCTATTTTTATAATAAAGTGTTAAATATCTCATGTAATTTATTGAATACTGAAAGTGGAAAGCAGAATGGCTGTGTGGGTAGTTCAATTACGGTTCCTACTGAATGCCTATCACTTTTCCACTATTGAAAACTCAAAAAATCATGTCAAACCATCATAAGTTGAGCATCATCTTTAAGCAATAAACTTCAAACTAATATAAGGAAAGAGAAAGAAAATATACAAAATTAAAATAGGGAGAATGGTAAATATGAGGGAAAGAACTTTGCACAATTCTTTGTAAATTTATTAACTTGAAGTAAATGAACAACTTTATAAGAAAATAGAATTTATCAAAATTGAGTCAAGACAGGAAATCTAATCAGACCAATTTCCACAGAAGCAAACAGTTATTTTGGACTCGATAACTTTTTAACCAGCTTTAAGCAACTTCTAGAGATTATTCTGAGTATTTCAAACCACAGTGTTGCCGGGTGAAGTGGCTCATCCCAGTAATCCCAGCACTTTGAGAGGCCAAGGCAGGAGGATCACCTAAGGCCAGGAATTCAAGACCAGCCTGGCCGACATGGCAAAACCCAGTCTCTACCAAAAAACAAAAATTACCCAGGTGTGGTGGCACACACCTGTAATTCCAGCTACTCGAGAGGCTAAGGCACTAGAATCGCTTGAACCCAGAAAGCAGAGGTTGCAGTGAGCTGAGATTGCACCACTGCACTCCAGCCTGGGTGACAGAGTGAGACTGTCTCAAAAAAAAAAAAAAGTTTCAAACCATAGTGTCATTCCAATAAGCAGTATTATTCCAACGTTTGCCAACCATGCTCAGGCATAGAGAGTTAAGGAAATTAATAGCCATATGTACTTTTCTCCAAAAGGAATCTATCGGAACACAAGGCCGTTCCCACACTTTCCACTTCCCACTCACAGTTGCCCCCCTACTCCCTCAACGGTAAAACAAATGCAGAAGTCTCACTCTTGAGGACTCTTAGCTTAATTCATTGTCTCGGGGTATAAGACTTTAGGCTGACCCCCAAAAAAGGAAAAGTTAAAATATGTGTGTCCACTCAGCCTCCTTTAACTAAAGCACTATACAATAAACCATAAATAGTAGGGGTTTCTGTCTTTCCTTGTCATATATATATATATATTTCTTTTATTTCCTTTTTTTTTTTTTTAAGACAAGGTCTTTCTCTGTTGCACAAGCTGGAGTACAGTGGTGTGATCACAGCTCACCGAAGCCTGAAGCCTCAAACTCTTGGCCTCAAGTGATCTTCCTGCCTCAGCCTCCTTAGTAGCTAGAATGCCATCATATCTGAGTGATTGTTTTTTAGCTTTCTTAGAAACAAGGTCCTGCTGTATTGCCCAGGCTGGTTTCACACTCCTAGGCTCAAGTCTCGGGCTCCCAAAGTGCTGGGGTTACAGGCATGAGCCACTGTGCCTGGCCCTGTCATGCATATATTTCTGTTAAGGGTGTAGGGATATCTGGCCAGTGTTGGGATGGTCTGGACTCAGATACCCATGAAGATCTCATCTCGTCTCAAGGCTTTAAACACTGTCTGGATTCTCACTCCCAGATTTATATCTTTTCCGCCTTGCTTTGTTCTCAACATAACTGGCCAACTTCTTCTTCTCAACATTGGCTTACAGCATGTCCATGAACGTGAAATTCTTTCAACTCACAAGGCCCAACACCATCTGGCGCCTTTCGTCACTTGTAGCTCGCCTCCAGCTCTCCTCACTCACTCTGGCCTCCAGCCTCTCCTGCCAGCGAATGCCTGCCCCCTTGGAGCTTTGGGCTTGCTGCTCCTTTAATCTCATTCTTCCCCATGCAGCCCTGTGCCTCACTCTCTCACCCGGGCTGCATCCTTACTCAAATGCCTTCTTGTCAAAGAGGTCGACCACTCCGCCTTATTTAGAACTGCACTCTCTGCTTCCTATCCCCAGCAAGTTTTATTTTTATCTACAGCATATATCACCATCTAAAATACCACTGTGCATATCTGATGGATTTATCTTGTCTGTCGTCAGCCTTTTCTCTTTAAAAGGAGGTTCCAAGAGGGCACCGGTGATTCCTTTCCATTGTGTGAAGCTGTAACCCCCATACCTAAAACACAGCCTGACACAGGTGTCAGAAATAGTTACTGAATCCCTGGAATCATCACCGTATTCCTGGATTCAGGAATGGGGAAAAAAGTGTTCCATCTGAGGACAGAACTGGATCAAGTTCCAAAGCAGCCTCAAAGGTTGGATGGGATTGGAGTGGGGAGTGACACAAGTCGTTGTAATGACATGGGCGGGGAAATCATGGAGTTTTGTGGGAGGAAGGCCAATGTCAGAAGAACTTTTCAGGGAAATGGGTCCAGGTGGCTCACTTATCATCATTAAAAATCTATGCAAGTTTTTACTTCTCTTTCTCCTCTATCCATAAAGTCCTGGTGGTGAAGGCTTACCTGTTTTTTTCATGGCATTAAACCGAACCATTCACTTCATGATTTTGCCTGGTATCCCAGTAGGTGTTCCCTATCCTAATAGATAAAATAGAGGTTGGTTGGCAATTTGCTGCTTCATCTGTCAGTTTAGAAATAATCCTTTTTGGCCAGGTGCAGTGGCTCACGCCTGTAATCCCAGCACTTTGGGAGGCTGAGGCAGGCGGATCACGAGGTCAGGAGTTCGAGACCAGCCTGACCAACCTGGTGAAACCCCCATCTCTACTAAAAATACAAAAATTAGCCGATGTGGTGGCATGTGCCTGTAATCCCAGCTACTCAGGAGGCTGAGGCTGGAGAATCATTTAAACACAGGAGGCGGAGGTTGCAGTAAGCCAAGATCGCACGATTGCACTCCAGCCTGGGCGACAGACTGAGACTCTGTCAAAAAAAAAAAAAAAAAAGAAAGAAAGAAAGAAAGAAAATCCTTTTTTCTTTTCCTCATTAGCAAAGAGCTCAGTGCTTCCTCCAAAAGGATATTGGGTCTAGAAATTTGCCAAATACCTGTGAACATGTCCTTTAGGATTCCAAATAGTACACTCATATTTTGAAATTTGGCAAAGGCTTGAAACCAACACTTATGGGTTTTTGGTTTGTTTGTTTCACTCTTGTTGCCCAGGCTAGAGTGCAGTGGTACAATCTTGGCTCACTGCAACCTCCACCTCCCAGGTTCAAGCGATTCTCCTACGTCAGCCTCCCGAGTAGCTGGGACTACAGGCGTGCACCACCACACCTGGCTAATTTTGTATTTTGAGTAGAGACGGGGTTTTGCCATGTTGGGCAGGCTGGTCTCGAACTCCTGACCTCAGGTGATCTGCCCGCCTCGGCCTCCCAAAGTGCTGGGATTACAGGCGTGAGCTACTGTGACCGGCCACTTCTGATTTTTTAAAAAGTGAACATAGAGCCACACACCAAGTAAGGAAATACTTTTAGCAGCATAGAATCCAACACTTGCCTTCCTTCATAGATCTCTATATACACAAAATAGAAATGAAACCAAGCACTAGGCCTATATTATTAATGCAAGAAGTGTTTGCTTGGGATTGGATGAGCAAAAATGTCATAAAAACAAAACACCATGAGTGTCTCACAATATACCCTGCTCAGAGGTCAGCCCCTCCATGTGTCCTGCGGAGCTCCTGAAGCCTTTAAGAGACAACTCAAAAAAGGAGTGAGGCAGCCTGTTCTGACACTTGGACGTCTTCCAACGTAGACTTTCAGTATTATTTTTCTAAACATCCTAAATCTCTAGTGAGAACATGGAATAGACTATTTCTGTAATGGCAGATCTTACAAAAGAGAAACAACTTCCCGAAAACATGCCTATGTCCAGTCACAGAGACCAAGCATCAAAATCACCTGCAGGGGTTTCTCTAAGTCGTCCTCACACGTGCTTGGACATCTGTATGAATTCAATGCACAGTAAATACTCCTTTGAGGGTCTCTTATGGACAAGACTTCGAGAGAAGAATAAGATACATTCTGCCCCCAAGGAACTCATCATCTAGTCCACGGTGTGTGGTGATGGGAATGCAGATGCCAGGTGCTATGAAGTGAACCGTGTCACCCCCAACATTTATATGCTAAAGCTCTAAACTCAGGTACCTCAGAATGTTTTGGGGGACACGGCCTTTAAAGAGGTGATCAAGTTAAAATGAACCCATTAGGGTGGACCCAAATCTAATCTGAATGGTGTCCTTATGGGAAGGCAAGATTAGGACAGGAGAGATACTGGCGTTGCAGGAGCCCAGAAGAAACGCTATGCGAGGGTGTAGTGAGAATGTGCCATCGGCAAGCCAAGGAGACAGGCCTCAGGAAAAACCACCTGCTGGCACTGTCCACTCAGAGTAAACCCCGAGTGATCTCAGAGTTCTAGACTCCAGACCTGGGAGAACATATAAACCACCCAGTCTGTGGTATGGCGGCCCTAGCAAACTAACTCACCTGAATGTAAATATATAACTACAAAGCAACAAATAAAAAGATGGCAACAACAAGCAAGCAATGGAATGGACCCTCCTGCTGGGCTGAACATCAAGATAGTGATTTGGAACCAGCTTTACACAAGGAGCATCATTTTTCCCTAGGTATGATTTTTATCCAATTCACTTTGATTAATGACAGCTACCATTTAGTGAGGGCTTTTTATGTGCCAGGCACCAAACTCAACACTTTTCATGCATTCACTTACTCAACCTTCACTGCAACCATGTAAGATCGTTGCCATTGTTATTCCAAATGGACAGATGTGGACACTAAAACAGAGAGGTAAATTTTGACCTTTGCTTAAGTCAGATGGCTGCAAGAGTTGGAACTGGAGTTCAAGTCCAAAGAGTCCAACTCTAGAATCCTTAGAACCACTGTGCATACTGCATGAACAGTACTCTTGCCTTCTCTAGTCAAGAGTTCAATGTGAACTTTATTCCAGAAAAACACACCATTCAACATCTTCAACAAATATTATAAAGAATGCAGCACTTAGATATAGACTCTCTATGCAGCATTTCCTAGCTACATTTGACTTCTCTGTTTCAATGTATCTGTGTAGCAAATATTCTATGAAACACAATTTCTTAATTATTGACCTCGTTGTGTCTTTACCAGCACTGTGACTATACCATGTGGTGTGAGAGTCACTCCACTAAATAAACACAGACTGAGGTCAATAGTCTAATCATTACCAAGGCCCTGGGAACCCTCCTTGAAGAGAAGAGATAGAAGCGCACTATCCACCATGAAAAGTTGAGGTAGGTAGCAAAGTCAGTATCTACACCACCCGCCAGCTTCTACTCCCCCCTTCCACACGGGTGCATGGCTGCCACCACTTCCTGATGGGGAGCTTTTCAGAATACAGATAACATCTTCACTCTCTTGCTTCCCTCCCCACCCCAGTATTTTTATTTAGTAGATCTGGTATGGCTCTAGGAAGCTATTCTTGAAAGTTTAATAATGATTCCAACTCTCTGCCAGGTTTAAGAACCATAATAATGTTGACCAAAATTGTAGATTTTCCAGGATACTCTAAGCTTTGATAATTTTGTGCGGACAGTTACTAGATCATGTGATCTAAACGAGGGTTGGAAATACCCCCATTTATATTTCCAGGCAGACTTTCCCTTGCCCACTTCCAAAGCAACCTAGACTTTGGGACTACTCTATTCCCTCACTGCTCTTGCCCTCACTCACTTAAAATACTTTTATCTAATACAAAGGTGCTAGATGTTGACCTGATTGAAGTAGAGCTGTTAAGAGGTAACTGAAGCTTCAGCTAAATAATGCCAGGGGGTAACATTGTCCAGGGAAACTGTTCACCAGCAGACCTCTGTTGCTCCTGATGTAGTCCAAGTTATTTTCAGTTTAGCCTTTCATAACGTTGTACAAAGAGGCTTTATTCATAAAACAGTAGCTTTGGTTGGCCTCCCACATCGTGAAAACAAATGTAATATAGTAATTAAGTGTGCTGATATGTTATCATTGCAAATGTCAAGTTCATTGTAGCAGATGTTTCAACTGAAGATCACTACCCATTAAAATCAAACAACCAGGAGGCCCCAAACTCACTATCTGATTTCATGCGTCAACTTCAATGCTTAAGACAGTCAATCACAACTGTCTTCCATGTAATTGTCTTAAAATTATTACATAACAAAGAATCAGATCTCAATTCTTATCACCTGCTAGTCATAATTAAAATGTGAATGAAGGGCTAATGACTGACACAGTTACAGGGTATAAAATACTTTCACAATTTTACTTCCCCAAATAGATGGCATTATTATTAAGAAAAATTACTCAAAATGTGAAATAAGGAAAAAAACGACTGATGTGTTAATGTCTTGCTAGAGCAAAGCTCACTAAATCTCCTTGAACTCTCTAGAGAAATGTAACTTGGTTAGACTTACTACATCTTCTATTCATTTGGGCCCAGGTATTTTACACGTTTTAAAGTTTGGGTTCCTAATTTAAAAAAAAAAAAGTGATAAAATCAGATGACTAATATTTTTATCAAGTTAAAAAGTTTTATTATCCAGTAGGATAATAAATTAGCCACTATGATATCTATATCTTTTCAATTTTATTTCAGCATTTCTTTTTCATCTGACTATATAAAATTCCTACTCTCGTATCTTCTTTTGAACCAGTTTTGTCATCCTGCTGATTCCCTCATTAGTAGTTACATGGATCTTATGAAAATAAATATAATATCCCATTAGAAACATATCTGCTACTAGTCGGGGTACTTATATAAAGTTGCAGCAATTATCAGAAAAAGGTAATATGCAAATCTCCCCTAAAATTTCCCAACTATATTCAGAAAACGAAACAAAACAAAAGCTTAAGTGACTGCTTAGCTGAAAATAAGACTTCCAGAAGAATGTCTGTCAAAGTTGTACCAAGAACATTTTGAAAATACAGGTTAATTCAAAGAAGCACTCACAAAATGCCCTCAATATGATTTTGAGAGGAATTATTACAAGTGGTATGTATTCTTGAAAGCCAGGTTTAGGGTACATCTCTAAAGCAGAATAGGTGGTTTTCAAATCGCTAGGTCATTCAAGGCCTTTAAACCACTATATTCTATCCATAATTTGCAAACGTACCACTAACTTACACTAAAGAGATAGTGAGAAACAAGGTCTTGTGGAAGCAATTTACACATACAGAGTTGAGTATAAAGTCCTAGGCACTTTGGCAAACACGCTTAGGGGTGGAAAGTTTCTTTTTTGGTAAAGATCCCATAGATTACTATTTACATTTTAGCATCATCTAAACAATCTGGAAGCTCCTGAAGCTCATGTCTCATCTTCACCATGGACATAATCACATATTCTTACTCTAAGCATCTCTCATTTTTATTCTACTTGATTCTCATTCTTCATTCTTCGTAAACGATTTATTATAATGAATCCTCTGCCTCTTCCTTCCCCTCTTCTTCACCTCACTTTCCCCTCCCCTCCCAGCTTTCCCTCTGCCTTCTCCTCCCCTCCCCGCTCCTTGTCTTCCATCCCTGCCTCTCCCACTCCCCCTGTCTCTCTGACACTGTTGTCTCCAACCACACACAGGCTCCCTGGGTTTCTTTCACAAATAAAGGAACGATTTGCATAGATGGGGTAATGTGCGTCTGCTTTTGTGGTGTACCTTCCATTCTTCCTTTCTTCTGGGAATAGTAACTCCCTCCCTCTTCTTTTCTTTTGTTTTTTTTTTTTTTTTTATAGACAGTGTCTCACTCTATTGCCCAGGCTGGAGTGCAGTGGCACAATCATAGCTCATGACAGCCTCAAACTCCTGGGCTTCTGCGATCCTCCTGCCTCAACCTTCTGAGTAGCTGGAACTACAGGTGTGCTCTACCATGCCTGCCATATTTTTTTTTTGAGAGGGGGTCTCACTATGTTGCCCAGGCTGGTCTCAAGCTTCTGGCTTAAAGTGATCATCCAGCCTTGGCCTCCCCAAATGCTGGCATTACAGGTGTGCACCACCACGCCCAGACCCCTCTCCCTTTTCTGTAGCACATTCCACCCTCACCCCATGCACTTTTGCATGATTATCAATAAGGGTTGAACCACATGAAATTGCCAATTTTGTAGATCAAACATGATAGAATATTAGCAAATAGAATCATGAGATTGAACATATATTATCCTTTTAATAACACTAACTTATTCAGTATTTTATCAAGCATATAATTTAAAGTTGTATTACTAGTTATAAATTTAATATTTACCTCTTTCAAGCCCAAGCACAAAATATTTGGTTTGTTTAAACTACATCATGTAGGATGAAATTAATACCTCAAGTGGGATTCTCAACATACTAACTAGAAACAGCTCTCAGAGAAGATAATTCAAAGACAAATTTAAAATCAATCCCACAGCAAGTAAAACCAACTTTTTTACCAAGTAGTTCAGTCACATGGGAGCAGCGGAATCAGTGTGACATTTTCTTTTCACGCGATATGTGCAACCATGCTGCTTTAAAGGGAAGAAATAAGATAAGCTGATTTTATTTCCACCAGTGAAAAAAGTTTTCAATACAGCAGCTTTCATCAACTCAGCATGGCTAACAAAATAACATTATCAATGAAAATAAAATAATAGATCAGCTGCACAATCTAGGCATTTTTGTTTTTAGAGGCCTTCTCTAAGATTTCTCTGTAGAGATCTGTGAATGCCTGGTTCCTGTGAAAGAAACCCACCCTGCTGTTTTTTCTGCTCCTGCTGAGAGACTTGCAAAGAATAAAATCTTTTTTTTTTTCCAGCTGGAGATCAATTGGTTTGAGGACTGCTCTGGCCCCTAGGAAGTTTTCTTTTCCCCCATGGGGGGAAGAGATCCTCAGTTCCCCGCCCTGACCAGAGTTTGCCCCCATTGGATAGTTTTCAAAGCTGAATCCAGAAACAGACCTAAAAGCATATCCAAAAAAGGTGCCACTGAACAACAGCTAATGATTCAAATGGAAAGTCCACACCCTCCATCTAGCTGGGTCTCCTCCTGCCTCCCTTGGGGAAGGAGGGGGAGAATGCCCTTTCCAATTTGGCTCGACTGAAAGCAAGGGCTGTGTCTGTCCCCCTTGCTGAAAAGCCTCCTTTTGTTTTTCTTTTCTACTGTCAGGAAGCCTGCCTCAGAGGAGTGGACAATGCATACCAATGAGGAAAGGAGAGCAGAGGTGATTGAAAGTGAAGATAATTTTTCCCTGTCATTTACAGGCTGCTTCTCAAACCATGCCCCCTTTGTGATTCCACTTCAAAACACACTCTTGCCAACTCTCAGCCAGGAGGCTTTTCCTTAGTGATCTGCTCCACTATCTTGGAGTTTGGCTTCTGTTATCACCTGAGGAGCTGAAAAGCGTTCAGATTCAAGGAAGCCTCTCCTCTGCCCAAATCAGCAGAATTTAAGGCTCATGAGGATGAGGACTGTGACAGGGAAGAAGGAGGTGACAGGGACAGGAAATGATACTTTAGCTTATTTCATTGTTGAATGGAGCAAAGTTGAAAACGACTCTTCTGGTGTCTCTCCTTAAATCTTGGGGTATTGATACAGACTCATACAAAAATGAAAAGGAGAGAAATGAACATATTTATATAGTCCTTTGGGGTTTCACAGTGATCTACCTATAGCGACACGTTATTTTAAATTACAATAATCTATTTAAAGAGAAATATGGTGGAATTTACTTTTAAAAAGGTTATGTTGCAGGGATGTTTTAAAAGATAAAAATTAAATGGCAACTCAAAAAATATCTGTCAGGCATTTAAAAATGGATTTCAAGACAAGCATTTGAATCCTACTTTACAAGAAGTGAGTAGGTTAATTAGGAAAATAAAGTATCTTCTGATAACAGTAAAACCTTGAGATATATGTGTAGCTCTTATACCAGAATGACTATGAATCACTAACAAATTTACTTTCTAGACAAAAGATGGACCACTTAGACAGAACAGTATAAGAAACAAGGAATGTTAAATGAAGCTTAACATCATGTAACAGATGTTAGGTTTTCTTCTCTCCCCCAAGGAGGACTGTAATACTGTTGGAGATGACACTTGTCAACTGTGCAATGTGTATGATAAATTACAGAAGCAAAAACATAATATTATTATTTAATAATCCATTTTAAATATCACTGTCATTTAAATACCACCTGTAAGAAAAGTTGTATAAATTTGGCAATGAAAAATACACAATCCAGAAAAAATTACAATTAAGGATCAGGTTTTTCTTTGAATATAGTTATAATTTTAAAAAATCCCTTATCACTTTTATTAACTATAATTATTAGGAGACTGGAGACAAATATAACCATTGAAGCAACTGAGTTCCTTTCAAGGGCCACCGTCTTTTTCCTCTAACCTCCTCAGGCTCACATCCCCACCTCACCCCACCACATTTAAATTACTTTAAAAACACGAAAAAATGTTTCCTATATTAGAAATTTGAATCTATCAACCCTGATACTTCTTTAGATCCTGAAACTCCCTTTGCTTTAAACACAATGTCCAACTATTGAGAAAGAAATTTCCCATAAAGAAAACCATAGTATTTCTTTGCTTACAGCTGAGAGGCATTTTTTTTTTTTTTTTCTGATCTGGAAAACAACAATCACAGAAAGCAGGTTGTTTGCAAAATGAGATCTTAATTTACTTAAAAACAGAATAGTAAGATGAACCTACTAAAAGTAACACCATAGCACTGCTACAAATGATTTACAGTTGTTCACATTACTGCCATAATATTGGAACGATAAATGACATGCCAAGGGGCTCAAAGTAAATTTCTGGAGTTGAACTGCACAAAGCAAATTGCTGAGTTTGTGTCATATCCTACCGTGAGGATGGCATATCTAGAGCAAGGCTCAATCTAGAAGGTGTCTGGACTTAGGATTCTAGGGTACGATGAATAACAAATGGAACAAAGATGTCACCCACAGGAAGTGGGGACTACGGGACTCACTGTGGACACCTAAGCCACCGCCTCCCTATGCGATGAAAATCTGTTCTTCATAGCAATCCAGTATACATTCAAACAAGCAGAAGAACAACACGGGGTAAGGGCTACTTAACTAACTTATCCTATTTTCCATGGAATTCCAGAAATCATAAGAAAAAGTTCCATCTTCTTGGTTTTGAATGTTTTAAATTAAAAGAATTTCCCTTCCCAACACTACAAATATGTACAATGACACATTAAATACAACTGTGCTTTCTAAAACCTGATACTTGACAGAGAGCTCTTCTTCAAAGCTCAACTGCAAGTTAAATTTTACTGCTTATCTTTTGTTTATCACCAACAAGAAAAAAATTGAGCTTGAGAACTCTAAGCTTATAACTGGGTAAATTATGTTTTGTATAAAGAAATACAAATATCCATATTTGGATTACTTTTGTATAGATGGGATATACAAAGGTGCCGACATTACAGGACTGAAAAAAAGAGTCAACTTGTTTTGCATTAAAACATTTTTTTAAACTTTCAAAACAATAAGAGACTAGTGGTCTCTTAAACACAGTTTAATGAATTTATCTCTGGCAATGTATTGTGATGTGTTTGTGTGATAAACCTGATACCATGAAAACATGAAAATAATTTCTGGAATGTTTCATTTCTTAAGCAAAAATTTCTTAAATATGAAAATTGGGGGCTTCTTCTGTGCAGTAATAGGTAAGACCAGTCTGGTCTGCAGCCCATATCAAATATTTCAACATTTCATGCCTATATAATTGGCTTTAAAAGACTAAAAACTCTCTGTACAGTCTGTTTTTGTTGTTGTTGTTTTTCTCAGTCCTTAATATCCTGGAGTCAGAACAAATGAAGAAGCCCCATCAGCTTCAGACCACGACACACAGCTTGCAAGAGTAAATGATTTATGGAGCTACAGGCATGAGTTATGAGGGAGCGGTCTACATATTTGCGTTGTGTAGCTGTGCAGGGGGAAAGAGACAAATGAGATTCTTGAAACATTTGTGAAATATAGAAAGGAAGAAAAGAGAAAAAAGTTAATAAGCTGCCTCAGATAGTAACTAATTAGATAGCAAGGTATTACCGACAAAATGAAACAAGAACAAAAGGCAACAAAATTTGGTTTAGGGCCAAACATTATCTATATTTTCACTTTTGGATCTCTACTCATTTCCTTTTTTTCCATTTCATTCAAAAAACTATTGCGCAAATCACCATTCTATTGTCTTCTAACATTGTCGCTATTTTCACTGGATTTTATTCAACTTAGAATTAAAAGTTTCAACATTTCCAGTCATGTTATTCTTTCACGTTTTTTGCCTTAAGGAGTAGACCATAGACATCACCTATTTTAATAGTTTCATCTAGTCCTGAATCGGCACTTGGAGCTTCAAGCTGGGGGTTAGGGAGAAAGCACAGACACACGCAGGCTGCTATGCTGGGCCCTAAGGGCAATGTCAAACTCAAGATTGCAGATACAGGCTGGGCGCGGTGGCTCATGCCTGTAGTCCCAGCACTTTGGGAGGCTGAGGCGGGTGGATCACTTGAGGTCAAGAATTCAAGACCAGCCTGGCCAACATGGGGAAATCCTGTCTCTACTAAAAATACAAAAAATCAGCCAGGTGTAGTGGCAGGCACCTATAATCCCAGCTACTCGGGAGGCTGAAGCAGGAGAATTGCCCGAACCTGGGAGGTGGAGACTGCAGTGAGCTGAAATCATGCCACTGCACTCCAGCCTGGGCCACAGGGTGAGACTCTGTCTCAATAACAACAAAAAAGATTTCAGATACAGAGCTGTTGGCTTTAGGAAATGCACAGAACTTACGGCTCCATAATATAAACAAAACTTGAAAAGGGTGATGTCTGATTCCAGATTACTCTTGCTTTTATCTTACGCTAATCTCTGTGTTAGGTAAGGACAAGCAGCTTTGAACGGCTGTTAGGACAAGGCATCGTTGTCTACAGGTGTTATGATGACCATGAAGATTAGAAAGTAGTGAATCTGCCGGGCACGGTGGCTCACACCTGTAATCCCAGCACTTTGGGAGGCCAAGGTGGGTGGATCATGAGGTCAGGAGATCAAGACCATCCTGGCTAACATGGTGAAACCCCCGTCTCTACTAAAATACAAAAACATATTAGCCAGGCATGGTGGCTGGCACCTGTAGTCCTAGCTACTCGGGAGGCTGAAGCAGGAGAATGGCGTAAGCCCAGGAGGCAGAGGTTGCAGTGAACCAAGATCGCACCACTGCTCTCCAGCCTGGTCAACTGAGCAAGACTCCGTCTTAAAAAAAAAAAAAAAAAAAAGTACTGAATCTTTGAAGTTTGAAAATAATGCCATCTATGGATAGAATAAAATAATCAGAATGGAAAGTGTAAAGATGATATAAATATAGTGAGCATTCTTAAAACTGTTTATCATTGATGTCCATCTATTAATTAGGCTGCCTTACAAAGGAATGGATTTTCTATCACTGGAGGCATTGTATATTTTTATAACTTGTTCCCAAACTTATGATTTTACAGACCAGTAAGATTTCTGTTCTTTTATTTAAGAAAATTAAGATATCTGATTCTAAGGAATAGTTAAAATTTTCACTTATTTCTGAGAGATGGCAAAATGCTAGTAAACAACACCTCTTCAAAAACAATAGGATTCTACTTCCTTCACTTCTGAATGTTTCTGAAATCGAAGATGCGGCAGAACCATCAATTCCAGGTTCACCTTGCCGGCAACCCTGCGTAATAGACAGCGTAGCTGCAATTGGCTGTGCCTACGCAAAAATAGCCAACTGGGGAAAGTTATTTGGACTGGTAACACTAGAAACTATTTAAATTTTAACATGAGTTAAATGTTAAAACACCACTTTGTTTAAATGTGTTCAAACAGAAGACACAATGTGGCACTGAAATGCAGCAATTGTGTGGAGGCAATCAAGTATCACAGGGCAGATAATGAATTCAATAAAGGCAGCTAAAATTGCCAAATCTTCAACAGGTAGAAACAGATCGTGTGAAGAGTATCACTCATGTATCTAAATATCTTTATGGTGAAAGCTTCCTACTTTAAGAGTAGCTGTTCAACACTTAGTGATATGTGATTAAGAGGTAATTAAGAAGTTAAGAAGGCCAGGCTCATGGCTCACACCTGTAATCCCAGCACTTTGGGAGGGTGAAGCGGGTAGGTCACAAGGTCAACAGATCATGACCATCCTGGCCAACATGATGAAACCCGTCTGTACTAAAAATACAAAAATTAGCTGGACCTGGTGACACCCATCTGTAGTCCCAGCTACTTGGGAGGCTGAGGCAAGGGAATCGCTTGAACCCGGGAGGCAGAGGATGCAGAGAGCCCAAATCGCGCCACTGCACTCCACCCTGGTGACAGAGTGAGACTGTCTCAAAAAAAGTTAAGACAACCTCAAATTTAAATAAAGAAATGTATTTTTAGAATATATTATTCAGACTATTCTGACTAATGGGAGATCTTCATAGGTAATACTCAGCAACACTCGTTAATAGGCATCTCTCCATTTGAAAGACTGCAAAACGCTGAATTCTGTTGTTTAGTGCACTGAATTTTAATCATTTAAAAATTGTGATGTCTTTAAATCAGGCATGCCATCTCCAGTTCTCAGTGGCTCCACTACTTTCCAATATTTGACCTCCAATATCATGCTTTAAAATACCGGCCTGGCACTTGTGGACATTTGTGCTAATGGCCCTTGGTTTCCATTTATACCACTGCCATAACAATGACAAAATTGTCGAGGGTGAGTATTTGTTTGCACATTCTGTCCTATTTTCCTAAATAATATATTTTTTAAATCCTCATTTAAGTGCTTTCCATATTTTCCCACCATTTGAATCCCCCAGACCCCACCCCTACCTGGTGACATTCAAGATAATCGTAGCAGAGCAGCTTTAGCTGTCAAGAAGTCTGTCCTCTGCTAAGAGGTGGTAAGGATGGTTAATTATTCTGATCAAGTCTATTCGGTCTGTGCCAAGAAGAAAACTATGTTTCTGGAGGTAGGATGGAAGCGAAGTCACTAGATTTCCTTCCTTCTCCTTTTCATATGCCTTACAAGTTGCTGAGTAAGTATATTTTATTTGGAAGCATTTTGATAAATTCAATTAAACCTGCTGCCAGGCTGTAAGAATTTTTCTGTGTGTAGTTTGTGGGCAGAACATCATCAATCAGTTTTCTCCACCATTTTTGGTTTCTAGACTATTCCTGTAGTTAAATAAAAAGTATATTTACTATATACTCAAATTATTTTCTTTCTGCTCTTTTTCTTAATAACTTACCTACTTACTGACACGTGATTGGGGACAGACAATATTTTACATTTCTACAAAGCATTTTATCTCATTTTTCTATTTCTAAAATGAAAATTTGAGTAAAGATGTACATCCTTAAATTCTGTACATAGAAAATATACTAAAATGAATCAACTTAATAATCAATTAAAGAAATTTTTTATTTAAAAATGGATGAGAATGTGTTTGAAATATATGGTTCAGTCTTACAACTAAACACAAAGCAGTTCTCCGAACTAAACAGCTATTTTAAATCTATAGATCTTCTGCTCCAGCATCCTAACAGCTGGAGGAAATTACAGTCCAGAGAGACATGTGCATAATTTGAATTAAACAGATGCGGGCTGTGAAGACAATCAAACAACACAGGGTAAGAGATGCAAACAATATTACTGAAACTCCAAGGAGTTTTTATTTTTTATTTTCATAATGATGGCAAATGTGGCCATAGTTGTGATACAAACTACCTACCCATCCTAGTAAAAAGTCGTGACTTTTTTTCAAAAGTGCAAAAGGAAACATGCCAAATTCTAAATCAAAGCCAGGACAGGGCCATCTCTGTATTTTTCCATTTATAGCACTCTTGATGCCACGCGTTGACTGTGAGCTAGGGGTCGCTGCCTTTCCTGCCCCCGGCAGCCGGGCATCCCCTGAGGGGATCTGCATCCTGCAAAACACGCCAGGCCACTCACACCATCACATGCCGGCAGCTGTGGGGGCAGAAGACTGAGGAAGAGTGAGAGATGACCAGAAGCTGAAGGGAGACATATGTAAAGTAGAAAAGGAGTAACTTAAATGTCATTTTCTGATTCAAAATATGAGTGACCTGCTTTAATGAGCAAAAACCTGCGTTTAAAGCCACAAGTAGTTCAAACACTGAGGGCCAGATGGTACCCTTTGAAATTAAAGCGCTCTCAAATCGAACATAGCAGGGAACCTCCCTGTGCCTGACTGTGTAACAACACTTCTCCCAGATAATGTCCGTTAACGTTTATGGCTTTCGGTTTCTAGCTCAGTTCATGAACGTGTTTACGGGTCTTCTGTTGAGAAATCAAGAGTTAGTGTTCACGTGGCAGGTTTTCCAAGACCTAAGTGTGAACGTGATCATCACATTTCTTCCACCTCTTCACCTTCATAGTAGACATATAGACAAGCATTTGGAAAAATGCCTGAGGGTTCTGTAAATAGCTAAACATTTTACCACATGACCCGGCAATTCTACTCTAGGTATATGCCCAAGAGCAGTAAAAACACAGGCCCACACAAAAGCCTGCACACAAATATTCATGGTAGCATCATTCACGATACTCAACAAGTAGAAACAACCCAAATGTCCATCAACTCATTAGTGGATAAATAAAATATGGTACATACATACAATGGAATACTATTTGGCAATAAAAATGAAGTGCAGATTCATGCTATGACATAGATGAAACTTGAAAACATTCTACTAAGTGAAAGAAGGCAATCACAAAAAGATATATATTGTGTAATTCCATTTATATGAAATGTCCACAATAGACAAATCCACAGAAAGTAAATTAATGGTTGCCAGGAACTGAGAAAAGGGAATGACTGCTACTGAGTATGAGGTTTTCTTTTGGGGTTGATGAAAGTGTTCTGAAATTGATTGTGGTGGTGGAGTGAAAACGCTCCCAAGATACTAAAAACCATAGAATGGTATGCTTAAATGGGTGAAGTGCATGGCATGTGGACTGCATATCAACAAAGTTGAGGCCAGCACTCAAAGAGATTGCAGAACAAGAATTGGAGTGTTCCTGGAGCTTCAGATGTAGGCTCCACGAAAAAGTGATGAAGAGAGAGGGACAGACAGTGTGTGTGTGTGTGTGTGTGTGTGTGTGTGTGTGTGTGTGTGTTGAGGGGGGGATGGCTGGAACCTGTGGAAAACACCCATTAGGAGGGCAGAGGCACCCAGTGGCTGATGGTGTGCACGGTTCCTGCACACTCATGAAGGAATCCAAGCACACCCAGGGCACTCCTGCCTGCACCAGGGGAGCTGCAGGGAGGGCTCCTGTCAGCAGACCACTGCAGCCCCCAAAGGCCCCTTCTCAGGAGGAGGGGAGGGAGAAGCCAGCTAGAATCATCTGCGAGGGTGTGGGGCACCAGGACAAGGACCCACCCTGTACCCAGTCCCACCCCCCAACCCTGGAGGTGTCTCAAACTGGGAAGCAGGCACAAGGGAACATACAGGTAGGCAAGGCAAAGAACCAGAGACAAAGCCCATTCCTTCCTTAGGCTCCAGGCAAAGCAGGTGCAAGCAGGGGCGGCAGGGGTGGGAGGGGTGTTGGTAAGAAGATCCAATACCAAATTAATTTCGACGTTCGTGTTATTGTCTTGGCTTGGATGTTCTAATTACATCCTTAAGACTATGTCTGTGACTTCTAGTACCTGTAAGGAAGTTTGTTAAAGAGTGAATAAAAATGTCAGGGGACCTTCTGATATCCCATCCAGGAACAGGGAAAAATTGCTCTTCCTCAACAAAAGGCTGGTGAGAGATGAAAATAGTTTTGTTTTGATTATATTGCAAAGTGTTCAACTTTATTATAAGATGTGTGATTAATAATAATAGCTAAAATCAACTGAGCTTAAGAAGACGTTTACATGCATGTGGTCAGTCCTCACAAAAACACTATGAGGTGTATAAATAAATAAATGTACAAGAATAAGACATTTACTATTCTCATTGCTCAGATGAAGAAACTGAGGCACACTAAGGTTGAGCCAGCAGGTGCAGGGTCACAAGCTGGAACCCAGGAAGTTGGTTCTGCAGCCCAGTCCTAGCCCTGGAACTCCACAGTGCCCACAACGCTCCCAAGTGAAATATATGATGGAGCATCTATGGGAGGTGAGGTTAGGGGGATTTTACTTTTTGAAAAATGCTTTTTGGTATTTGAAATATTCTCATATAAACATCCATGACCTATAAGGACAGAGGGAGAGAGACAGACACAGAGACAGAGCCAGAGACAGGGACAGGGACAAGGACAGAGAAAGAGAAAGAGAAAGAGAGAGAACCATTTTAGAAAGTTGCTGGACCAGGGAATATTTTGCACAACATGAAATGATTACTTATTATCCTCCCTCCTGATTTGGGAAAATTTTGGAAAATTACAGTGGAAAGCAGCAGCCCCCAACCTTTTTGGCATCAGGGACTGGTTTCGTGGGAGACAGTTTCTCCACAGACTGGAGCAGGGAGATGGTTTCAGGATGATTCAAGTGCATTACATTTATTGTGCACCTTATTTCTATTATTTGTACATTGTAATATATAATGGAATAATTATACAGCTCACCATAATGTAGAGTCAGTGGGAGTTGTGCGCTTGTTTTCCTGCAACTAGGTGGTCTCATTGGGAGCGATGGGCAACAGTGACAGATCATCAGGCATTAGATTCTCATAAGGAGCGTGCAACCTAGATTCTTCACGTGCACATTTCACAATGGTGGGTGGGGGGGGACTCCTGGTGTAAAGCATTATGTTTAAAATACCATAGCCTGAGATCAAAATTTTAGGCACAAATTTAATCACATTGAATCCTTTGTCTTCTATTAGTTAAAAGGTTGTCCTGCTGCCATCTTGGAATGAGTGTAAGTTGGAAAATCTAGATCCGAGGGTTTCACATCTGAGCATGCATAACAGTGCCCTGGAGAGCTGCTAACAGTGCAGATTGCCTGCATCCAGCCAGCAGAGTCAGGGAGATTTCAGGGGAGCCCCTGCCCAGTGGAACTCTTAAAACTGCATTTATAACAACTTTCCCATCTCCATTCTAGGAGATTCGGATACAGACAGCCCATGGCAAATGTTCTGAGGAGTAATATGGTATTATTTTTAAAAGCTAACACCCATAAATACTACATTAAATTAAAATTCAGGGATGAATGAAGGACTTGTAGCTATGACTCTGTAGCTCAGAGACATAAAAAGTGTAAGAAGCAAAATTATTACTCACTAAGAGATAAGCAGGAAAAAGATGGGGACACTTAGAGTTTTAACGGCTTACCTCTTTTGTAGAGCCAGAAAAGTCAGCAGCGGTTGGAACTCTGGTAACAATACAGTTTTGGTCTTCTACTTATGTACTCTCTTCTCTATTACTAAATTTTAAAAACCAGAACAGCAAACCTAAACCAAGCGATACAGTCGAGCTCAAAGAAAGACTGAGCTCAAATGCCTTAGGTCTGCCCCAAGAGAAGCTAGCATTGAACTCACACATCCTCCCTGTGAGCACAGGCTTGCCAGCCACAGCTCACCACCGCTTTCTTATGACCCAAACTCATGTCCAGAGATCTCTGATTCTCCTTGACAGACCTCCAGGTAATCATTAATAATTGACAGGAAACAGGCTTACTTGGAAATCTTATTATGCACGATGTTTATCAATGACCCTCCATCAGGACGGAAGCAACAGGCAGCACCTGCGTGGTTGTTTTGTGCCAGGCACTCTCTGGGTACTTGCCTAACATTATTTTATTTACCCTCACAGCGCCCTGAAAATCAGATGTTATCCTGATTTTTATTATCCCTGTCTTCTCAAGTAAAGAATCTAGGCTGTTAAGAAAATTAACTAATTTACCTGCCATCCCGTGAGACACAGATGATGGAGCTAAGACCCAGGGTGGTTCCTTGTGACTTTCAACTTTCCCTTTGATATTTTGGCCTCTCTTAATTTAGCTACATGAAATGTTAACCTATTATGTACTCTTAGTTCAATTTTTTGGTTTATGTGTAATCAGAAATGACACAATATGGCACCTTCTCAATGAGTCCATCAATTCATATCATTGTCTATTAACTCAGGATGGCTAGCTACTCATTAACAAATGTCTACCAAATTCCTCCACGGCCTTGCTAGATAGTATAAATAAACAGGAGAAGAACAACACATTACAGGAAAACAGCGACAGTCTACTGCAAACAAGGAGAATCAAGTAAGTAAGGCAAAGACACTAAAGGACTCAGGAACATCATTACATAATGTTGACCAGTAACTATTAATATAATGTAATATGAAATAGGAATGCAAAGGTACTGACTGAAGGAGCTACAAAATTAAGAGATATTCTACTAAACTATTAAAGTATGTATTCTATTTATAAAATAAAAATAATTTATCTAAATAAGTTAAATAGGAAGTAATATCTAATTTCAGCAAGGAAAGCTTATCTTCAAGTTTAGATGAGGTCCTTAATTACAAGTAACTATCACATATGGCTGCTCTGGGACCCACAATTTGAGCTGAGCAGCAGATTATGGTTTGCCACTGGGAATTCTTTAGTCTTGTCCAGGAAAGATTCTTAGAATCTGCATAATGGAAACAGTTACTAAGACACCATGTATGTATGCTTTACTTGCTAACTTCAAAGAGTTCTAGAGTTCTGTTTTCATATTTTCTGACTTATTTTGTGTTAGCATGAAAGTATATTTAGAAAGAAGGGCTACTTAATAATATTTCTTTAATCAAATTCTTCATATAAAAACTTCTGGTCCAAATACCATTTCTGCTAGAAAAATTTACCTGCCCCTAGTATACAACAGTAACATTGCTGTCAAGCCAGTGATGCATCATTGATAGAAATGCATTGGCCACAGCATCAAACAGCATCACATGGTAGTTTTTATGCCACTGCACATGAGCTGACAGCCTTACTTGGGTCTTGCATGTAGAGCTCTCACAGGGCAGGGAAGGTCCAGAATACAGCAGGTTTGACTGCACATCCCAATATTAGTGGTACTTTTAAAAAATGACTTTGGGTCAGAGAGTTCTTTACGAGTAAGAACTGGGGATAACTGAGAGGGCTCAGGTATCTGCTACTTTTAAAAATGGCTTATAGGACATTAAGAGTCATAAGAAGGAGGCTGGGTGCGGTGGCTCACGCCTGTAATCCTAGCACTCTGGGAGGCTGAGGTGGGCGGATTGCCTGAGCTCAGGAGTTCGAGACCAGCCCAGGCAACATGGTGAAACCCTGTCTCTACTAAAATACAAAAAAAATTAGCTGGACATGATGGCGTGCACCAGTAGTCCCAGCTACTTGGGAGGCTGAGGCAAGAAAATTTCTTGAACCCAGGAGGCAGAGGTTGCAGTGAGCCGAGATCGCGCCACTGCGCTCCAGCCTGGGCGACAGAGCAAGACTCCAAGAGACCAAAAAAAAAAAAAAAAAAAAAAGCATCATAAGAAGGAAAGTAAAAATGATTATTCTTCTAGTCGCTTTCTGGATTCTTTGCCTTTCATTGCTTCTATAGTACATATTAATATTACAAAGAAATCTGAATTGGAATAGACAATCATTTCCCTTACATATAAAAATGTAACTGAATAAAGACATTACCCTAACCATCCTGGGGTTACATTCCTAGATACTCTTGGATTCCATCTACACCTTCTCAACTAAGCACTTACAGATTTCTGGCTTTATATATGTACACATCAGTAACCAGAACTAAGTGTTGAGGAATGAACAACAAGGAGATGACAGAGTGACTAACTCTGGCCATGATGAAAATGGCAGATCTAAGATGGAAATTATACTAGGAAATTCCCCAATCCTAGAAATACAGTTGGCCTTCCTCCCTCCCTCCCACCTTCCCTCCTTCCTTCCCTTTTCCTCTTTCATTTTTTATTTCCTTTGTAAGACATCTAGACAAAGTTTAGGTGCTATATAACTCAGGGACAATCTTCAGCTTCATTGTGTGAGATTTTATTCATGATTGCCTTATCACACACAATGACAGGGAGTAGGAGAAACCTCATTTGAGTATATAATCTGCTGAGTGTGATGCAAATGTCAGTATCTGTGGTATCTTTGCAGTTACAACCCACTGGTTTCCTCTATTCTCTTACCACTTAGAGGTGAATTTCTAATTCTAGGAACTGGTCGTCATCAGAAATTGATGAAGACTTCAAGACGTTAAATCAATTCAGCCACTGCTACATGGTACCTTATAGAAGAGACCATTAATTATACTAAATAATGTCTATTCATTTATTCAACAAATATTTATCCAGTGCCCACCCACTGGATAAAAATAATCACCCTGAGTGTTTAGATGAATGCCTAATGACAAAGATGATGCTTATGCCATTCTAAAAGTGATGAATTGAACTGAACATTTATTTCCACACAAAAACCTACACACAGGTGTTTATAGTAGCTTTGTTCATAATTGCCAAAGTTTGGAAGCAACCAGCGTGTCCTCATAGGGTGAACAGATAAATAAACTGTGGTACATTCCATTCAGACAATGAAACGCCATTCAATGCAAAAAAAGATATATGTGACCAAGCCATGAAAGATACAAAAGAAACTTAAATGAAGATTACCAAGTGAAAGAAGGTGATATGAAGAGGCGACTTTATGATTCTATCTATAGGACATCCTGGAAAAGGCACAACTATAAAAAGGGTAAACAGATCAGCGGTTGCTCAGGGTAGAGGGAAGAAATGGGTGATGAGGTAGAGCACAGAAAATCTCTAAAGCAGTGAAAAGACTGCACAATCCTACAGTGTTGGATCCATGTCATTAAACATTTGTCCAGGCCCTAGAATGTACAACACCAAGAGTGAACCCTAATGTAGAGGACTGGCTCTGAGTGACAATGATGTGTCAATGACCAGTTGTAAGAAACGTACCACTGGGGGTGTGCCGGGCGTGGTGGCTCACGCTTGTAATCCCAGCACTTTGGGAGGCCGAGGCAGGTGGATCACTAAGTCAGGAGTTCAAGACCAGCCTGGCCAAGATGGTGAAATCCCGTCTCTACTAAAAATACAAAAAAATTAGCCGGGTGTGGTCGTGGGGGCCTGTAATCCCAGTTACTCAGGAGGCTGAGGCAGAGAATTGCTTGAACCCGGGAGATGGAGGTTGCAGTGAGCCGAGATCACGCCACTGCATCCCAGCCTGGGTGACAGAGCAAGACTCTGTCTCAAAGAAAAAAAAGAAAAGAAAAGAAAAGAAATGTACCACTGGCGGATGGGGGTGGGAATGTTGATAGTGGGGAGGTTGTGTGTAAGTGAGGGAATGAGGTTGAGAATTTTCCACAATTTCCACACAATTTTGCTGTGAACCCAGAACTGCTGCTCTAAAAAACAAGTTTCATTAATTAAAAATCAAATTGCTGCTTTCAAGGTTCATGGTTCACAGCCACATAGGAGATGGGTGTCTTAGCCTCATGTAAGGTGGAGAATTAGAACTAAAATCCTTATGTAGAATGGAGTCCTAGAAAACCAATGACTTTCGTTAAAGGATGGACTAGAAAAAAAAAAATCTACCCATCAGAACAGGTAGAAGAGAAGAAAACTTATTGACCTGATACTAGACCTTACATTTGATGGTTTGTAATCAGAGATCTGCTCTTCCTTCGATAAAAGGTTTAACCTTATACTATTTATATAGTCCATTTTCCACAACGCTGAAAAATAAACATAAAAAAGTAGTTATACACTGCATGCCAGAGACAAGCTTAAAACTATGGTGAAGAGACACACTGCCAGCCTGCCACGAAGCAGCCCCACAAAGCCCAAGAACTCACATTCTAACACAGAAACCTTGTGAAAATATAATTTCCAAGGGAGAGAAGCAATACCCCCAGTCACCATCAGGATTAGTTACCTAAGAACCACAGACACAGAATTTTGTACAGATATCATTAAATTACTATTTTTCAAATGATTAGAGACTTAATGGAAGAACATTGAAATATAAAACAAGAGCAGGATTCCATCAGAAAAGCCAGTGACATTGGAAAAAGAATCACATAGAAAACCCATCAATGAAATATCCATTCTTTGAATGCCACTGGGAATGCAAAATGGCCCAAAAATGGTACAACTTTGAATATACAACTAAGGGTGAAAGAAAGGTATGATTAAATTACCTGGAATGCAGCACAAAGAGATAAAGTGATGAAAAACTTAGAGAGGAAGTGAGAGGTACTGAAAAAGGAATAAAAAGTCCAACGTATAATGAACTTATATTCTAGAATTAGAGGAAAATGCAAAAGGAAGAGAAGCAATATTTGATGACACTGGTGTATATTTTTCTAGAACCGATACGAATGTTCTCATACAGGAATCACAGTGAATACGGAAAGAAAGCCAAAGCTGAATGCATGGATGTGATAGCGACTAACCACAAAGATTTGAAATGATTTCTAAAGCTGCAAGAGAGAAACAGATTACCTCCAAAAATACTGCAAGTAGACTCACAGCATACTTACCAGTAGCAAAGATAAAAGCTATACGCTATGTCTTCAAAGGACTGCAAAAGAATAATCTCAATATAGAATTATCTTTCCTGTAATTCAGAAAATCAGACAAGTTATTCCTAAAGAACAACAAGGTGGGTGATGTGAAATGCCTTGTCAGATACCACAAATTATAATAAAACTATAGTAATATAACAACGTAGTATTGGTGCAGGGAAAGACAAATAGACAAACAGAACAGAGTAGAGGGTTCAAAATAGATCCAGGTACACATAGAAGCTATATATACGTCAAAGGTGTCCTTATGAGGCATGACTATTCAATCATGGGAATACACAAAAGGTGATCCCTGTGAAGAAAATAAAATAAAACTGGATCTTGCGCGGACAGCACATGTACACAAAGATAAATTCCAGTTGTTAAAGACCTATATTTAAAAACTAATTTTCTTTTTTCTGAGACAAGGTCTGGCTCTGTCACCCACGCTGTAATGCAGTGGCACAATCTCAGCTCACTACCACCTCTGCCTCCTGGGCTCAAGCCATCCTCCCACCTCATCCCCAAGTAGCTGGGATTACAGGTGCACCAGCTTGCCTGGCTAATTTTCATATTTTTTTGTAGAGACGGGTTTCACCATGTTGCCCAGGCTGGTGTTAAACTCCTGAGCTCAAGGGATCCGCCCACCTGGGCCTCCCAAAGTGCTGGGATTACAGGCATGAGCCACCATACCCAGACAAAAACCAAAACTTTAAAATGTATACAAAAATATTCTTTAAAAATATTCAAGGCCACAACATAGGAAAACTTTCACATTAGACACAGAAGATACAAATCATAAACAAAGATGAAGTAAGTTTTCCACATTAATGTGGGAAATCTTACACATCCAATAACAGCATCAAAGTTAAGGAGACAAACCAGAGGTTGACAGGTTATTTGTTTCCTACGTTAGCCCCAAAATACTAATATACATTGTGCATTAAAATAATTCACATTTTAAAACCATCACAGGCCCATTAGAAAGTTTGGCCAAAGTATACTAAATGCTCAGAAGACAAAATGCAAATGAACAGTAAATGTGAAAAGATGCTTAATTGAGTAGTAATTAGAGAAATGCAAGTTAAATCTACAATGACAGAAAAGTTTACACCAGTCAGGCTCAAAATTTAAAAGTCTGAAAATATGAAACATTGGCGAGGATGTGAATAATTGGGAGTTAAATTGTTATGATCACCTAGCAGAGCAATTATTTAGTATCTATTAATAGTAAAGCTGAAGTTATTGGTGCACAAATACCACACCCAGGAATTGGTCTAGAGAAAGTCTTATACCTGTGCACAAGACTTGTATAAGAATGTTCAGTGCAGCACTATTTGTGAAGCAAAAAAATTAGAAACACCTTAAATTCCAAATAGCATGAGAATAAATCCATTGTGATGTCACACATGGAATGCTATTCATTAGTGAACACAGGTGACCTACTGCTATATCCACTAACACGCATTAATCTCAAAATATGATTGAACAAATATGTTCAGTTGCATACAGTAGGTAACATCATATCATTTATTTAAAGTTTAAAAGCATGCAAATTAGCAGTATTCCATATTACTTATAGGCTGGTAAATAAATGTTTTTTTTTTTCTTTTTTTTTTTTTGATGGAGTCTCGCTCTGTCGCCCAGGCTGGAGTGCTGTGGCGCAATCTCGGCTCACTGCAAGCTCCGCCTCGCGGGTTCACGCCATTCTCCTGCCTCAGCCTCCCAGGTAGCTGGGACTACAGGTGCCCAAGACCACGCCCAGCTAATTTTTTGTATTTTTTTTAGTAGAGATGGGGTAATAAATGTATTTTTTAAAGTATAAAAACATAGTTGATAATGACAAATCCCAAATTCAGGATAATAGTTACCTCTGTAGAGAAGGAAGAAATGGAACACAATCAGAGAGAAGTACATCCAGGGCTTCAGTTTTAGTTGTAATATTTTTCTTAAGCTGAATGGTGGGCCCACTAGTATTTGTCATATAATTCCCATATTCTTTTCCATCCCTGGGGTTTTGCAATAACAATTACAAATACGTATCTCCCTACAAAGTTTATACAATGGTTTATATATAATTCATTCATCTTTGACTTGTAATGGAAATCTGACTTGCACAGGAAGTCAAGATTGCTAATGTTAGACTTGCAAAAGAACAAGCATGCTAATCAAATTCAAAGTCACTAATGTAATTTCCATGTATTTCTATTATAGTTCTCGATTTAGATTCTACATCTAACCTCATCTTGACTGAGAAAGTATGTATAGATTCTCAAATAAGCTTTATCTGAAGAATGTCTTACTATGTATTATTTGGTAGCACTAGGTATCAAACACTGAGGCTCAAATTTATATTTCTGTTCTGTTCTAACCTCAACAACAGACAGATAAACAAACTTCCTACTGGAGATCGCCACCTAAAATTTATTTGAAACCTTAAACCTCTCAAATAAAGTTTATTTGAACTGCCCCTCCCACAATAACCCATTCCTCTTTTTCTTCCACCCTCCTCTGTGCCTGGTGGCATCAACATCTAACATGAGTTCTATATCTCACATAGCCAAGTATCAATGTGTCATACTTCAATTTTCTCTTTCCCTTGCATCTCACAATGCGTACATCTGCTAGTCCCATTGACACAACCTCTAAAACATCACAAAGCTACATGTGTCCCTCCATTACAATGTCTAGTACCCTAGCGAAGCCCCATGCTCCGTCCCCCAAACACCTAGACTAGCCTCCCAATTAGCCTCCTTGCTTCCACCAACTTCCAGCCACACTTACCTCCCTTATGGCCTTGGCATGTGCTTACCTAATGCCCACTCTAGGTCCTTCGCTCCCTCTCTCTGGAATGATTTTCTGCAGGTATTCCCAGGGCTGGCTCCTTTATTAGCTTTCAGCTCAAACTTCACCTTCCAAGAGAAGCTTTTCCTAAATTTCCAATATAAGGTAGTGTCACCAGTCCTCAGCCTATTTTAATTCTTTCCAAGCACTTATCACTAACTGAAATTTACCATTTTTATTGCTTTACTTGCTTTAAACCTGAAGATTGTATTTGGTTGCATGTACCAGAATACTGACTACAGAAGTATAACCAATTGGGGTTTATTTTTCGCATGTTACAAGAAGTCTAAACAAAAGCCATCTAGAACTGGCTGGGGGCTCCCTGATGCCCTCAGCAACCCAAGTTTCTTCTATCCTTCTGCCCTGTCCTTTTAGCATGTGGCTTTTATCTTCATGGCACTCTGACTAAAAGCATTAATAACCTTCTTGCACATGGAATGCAGGCTCCACAAGAAAAGGGACCCTGTCTGTCTTACCCATCACCGGAAGAATGACAGGTGCTGTGTTAACAGCTTGATCAGCTAGAGCAGTGAAAGAGGAACTCAAGAGTCCTCAACCTCAGCATCATTCCTGCATCCTGGGAGTCCTGCACCATAGCCTCCATTCATTGGCCCTGGAGATTCTACCCGGATTTCTCTTCTCATGAAGCCCTGGCCTTCATGGCCTTCTTTATTGGCCCTGCCTTAGTCCAGGGCTTAGTCTCACGCTACAGTCTCCTAAGTGGCCTGCCACCTGCCTCATTTCGCCTGCCACCCTGTCACACCCACGACACAAACTGATCATATTCATCTCTAGAACTCTTATGTTTTCTTAAAGTCTGCACTCAAATAGAAAGCTCCACAAAAGTGGGGACGCACCGGTCCTGCTTACCACTGTTCTCCAGGCCTAGGAACCAGGAGTGCTTGCTGTGGAGGAGACACTTGGCAAGTATTTATTAAAAGAATCCAAGGAAGCATCTAAATTCCCGAAGATTATGTGCAAAGCCCCTCTGCATTTGACCCGGCTCATCCTCTTCCCGGTATCACCTTCCTCATTCTCACTTTTGCCGTTTGTTTAGACACAGCAAATAATTGTAATTCTAAAGTAGTGCCAGACCTTTGCATCTTTTATTTTATAATATCTGCATAAAATATTCCTTCCTTTTAAAAACAGAAATCTTCTGTTCATCACTTAATTCCCAGCTTATGATTCTCCTCAGCTTAGAGGCCTTACTGACTCAGCCTAGGGGAGCAGACAGTGCCTCCTGGATGCAGCACTTTGATGATGATGACGATGACGACGACGATGACGATGATGATGATGATGATGATGTTAAAATCACAATGCCAGCAACTGACATCATGGGGAGTTACAACGTACAAGGCACTCTTGTAAGTATTTCTGTTTGGTGACTCATTTAACCCTTGTAGCAACCCCATGAGGTAGATAACACAATTTTTCTCATTTTAGGAGAGGAACTGAGGCACAGAGACATTAACTAATGCACCAAAGGTCAAAATGGCATAAGCTACATTCCAACCCATGTGGCCCACCTCCTAATCCATGCAGTATGACTTGTGCACACATTTGTACACTGTGACCTGAAAGATTGCTGGGAGCAGGGCTCATGCCTCATGATACATAATGGGTGCCCAGTAAAAGACTGTTGAGTGAACAGATTTTAAAACAATCAGTTGTGTAAATACAGAATGGGGAAACTGGCTTACATATATATATATCTTGTAAAAACAGAGTCGGGGTTCAAATGGACTGTATGGCTCTCTAAGTCATATCATTGATCCTAAAAATAAATTACAGGCCACATTAATAGGCAGATTATACCAAGGGGCATGTAGTAACTCCAGCATAGATCAGGCCACTTTGAGAATCTAGTACAGTCCTCTCTCTTTAGAAAAGACCAAATGGAGTTCGTCCAAAGTAGGTAAAACATATGGCTGCTAAAATAGGAAGAGAAATAACTGAAGGGCATATGGATTATCGTCAAGTATCTGAGAAAGTGCTATGTACAAAAATTTCTTCTGATTTAAAAGGGCAGAACAAATCTAAGGGTGGAAGAACAATGTGCTCAGATAAGGAAGCAAATTCCAGTTGTGTGTGCTGGGCCCACTCAGGCTGTCTCCTAAGAATGGACAGAGAACACCTCTTCCCAACGCCGCCTTCAGTGTTATTATGTTGGTCCCTTAAAAAAAAACAGGGCTGGCAGGTTTTGCAAGGAAACTCCAAAGTGACAACCAGAGCTTTGTATTTATAGAGTCAGTTTACCTGCTTATCACTGCATTTAACCCATTTAGTTGCTAAAAAAAAAAAAAGAAAAAAATGGACTTGGTTGCCTTGTGGGGAATGGATAGTAGTTGAGCCTTGTGGTGAATGGATAGTAATTGAGAATGCTGCAGAGAGAGTTGACTTCGTAACCAACAGATACATATCATTAATGTGCACAGAAACTTAAGGAGGGGCCAATGTGATACACGAACTGCTGTCAGTCCTTTACATTTAGTTATTTTTAAATTTATTTTTCAGGAAGTATCTATAAAAACACTATATGTAAAACTATTTATAGGTCAGGAGGCTGAGGCAGGAGAATTGCTTGAACTGAGACCCAGGAGGCAGAGGTTGCAGTGAGCCAAGATCGTGCCACTGCACTCCAGCCTGGGCTACAGAGCAAGACTCTGTCTCAAAACAAAACAAAACAAAACAAAAACAAAAACAAAACTATTTATAGGTTAAACACTCTTTATAAGTAAAACTCATTTATTTAAAGAAACAGACTGATATTTTTATAGTTCTCTCATCAATCTCTTCTATTAAAAACAAACAAAATACTAAAAGAAAATTGCCAATCATTTTGAATAAGAGATGGTCCACTACATTCCTCCACCAGAGGCAAGAATTAAAAATTTACCAAGTCAAGCAGGAAACCCTAAAAGATTATCAACAAATGTATTATATTTTTCAAATTCGTAATGCAAAATCTATAGGTATGTTTTCTAATCAGTCCAAGACTCCAAAGTAATTAGTGAATTTATTGCCATTTTCAAAAAGTAATACCCCTTGATATGTAAGTTTCAATAGTATGGTTTTAATAAACTGAAATGAATCATTAGAAGAATTTCCCCCCTTTATCATAACTAATTAAGTCTATTTTAAAGCTTATATGCCCTCTTCAGGGAAATCTTTAAAAATTTCAAATTGTTTATATCAGTGAACAGGGCTGAATAACCAATGTATAATTGGTTAAATCAGATACATTATTTCCCCCTCAAAACAATGCCATTGAGTTGAAGGCAAAGGATAGAAATTAACTCACCAGCTATATACAATATTATATGACATAAGCAATATTAAAGATTGGTATATAAGAAACCAAGCTTGGCTGGGTGCCGTGGCTCATGCCTGTAATCTCAGCACTTTGGGAGGCCGAGGCAGACGGATCATGAGGTCAGGAGTTCAAAACCATCCTGGCCAACATGGTAAAACTCCAACTCTATTAAAAATACAAAAATTAGCTGGGTGTGTTGGCACGCAGCTGTAATCCCAGCTACTAGCGGGGCTGAGGCAGGAGAATCGCTTGAATCCAAGAGGTGGAGACTGCAGTGAGCTGAGTTCACACCACTGCACTCCAACCTGGCAACAAAGCGAGACATCGTCTAAAACAAACAAACAAACAAACAGAAACCGACCTTTAAAATAAATACAAACACAAAAAGATTAGTATGTATTTAATCTGCAAGGCTAAAGCCACACAACTGGATTTCAGTGTACTACAAAATGACAGATCATATAAATTCAAAATCTTCATTCTGCTTATCAATTACAGAGGCAAAAATATAACTATTTAAGTGGGTCTTAGAATGTATTTTCTCTTCAGAGTGCTTCCTGATCCTCTTGCCCTCTATTTTACATTCAAGCGACTCATGAATTCTTAGGAGAAATCTGAAATTACTTCATGCCCCTTGTTAAACAGATTTTGAATGGTAAGTACTCCTGCAAAATTGCTCCCCCAAATAAAATTTCACATACAGATACATTCAGTGCATTAAAAAAGTAAACTCCATTAGAATAGAATATAGTATTTTCTTAAGATAACTGTTTAGACTTAACTCAAAGGAGTTCCCACAAATATATTCTGTTCTCAGTTAGTTCAAGTGTGGAATAGGCAATTTGGCATGGGGTAAATCTGTCCCCTTTTGCAATGTTTTAAAACAGAATAAATCGTGGGATGAATTTACTGCGCATTACAAATAAAATGTTTATCTTTTCTTTGTGAATTATTCATCAAATTAAACTAATAACGTTAAAATTTGCTTATGTGTCAGTTCTTTGTAGGTAAAATTTCATATAACACTCAAAACAAACATATAAAATATAGGCATTATTACTATCTACACTTCATATAGATCAGAAAAATAAAGACTGGAGAGCTTAAATGACTTGTCCTTCCCAGAGAGTCTGACTTTAGAGTGATTCATATCTACTGTACTTCATTATAACAGTGTATTTGAAAGTCTAGTTGAACTCTTAAGTGATTTCATCTAGTGTATGACATTCTTGAAGTTTTGACTTCTCATTTATATATAGCAATAAGCACATGTGTAGGATGGCATCATAAAACTCCTTGGAATGAAAAAAACATATAAAAGGTTTTAGGCTCCTACAAGAACAGCATGTATCTCAATGTTTCTCAAAATGAGAAGAATTGACTCCAAGGTACAAAACAGGTAAACTGAGGAAGCAGATGTTAATTAACTACTTTAGCAGGTTCTGAAGTTCTTAGTGTCCAAGGTTTAAATAACACTAGAACTATCTTAAACAAATGTTTGTGTTTATTTCCTCTCTTTTCTGAACAATGTTTTTGATGAATTACGCATAGATGGAATGCAAACACACAGACCCAATTCCCTTTGAAATATGTAAGCCTATAAAAATGAGCAGAAAATATCCTTGGCAAAACCTGCACTGAGCTTTCAAAAGCCCACATATTTGAAATTGAGTTTTTGATGTACTCAAAACACAAACATCAGTGGGTTCTCGCATTCCTCATTTCTCCCTCTAATGTCAGAATATTCTATTAATTTAAAAAGCACAGTTCTGTGCCATAGTCTACATATTAAATCTTATCTGAGTGACACCTCTGAATGCAAAGTATCCAGAACAAATAATAAGACAAGAAACATTCCATGCAAAATAAAATTCAATGACAGAATAAAATCTTCAATCCAATGCAGTTTACACAAGTACACCCACAAAAATTATAATTTTTCCCAGGAAATGCATTCCCCAAATGAATGTATGCTTCTCTGTGTGAAGACATATATGTACAAAAGGCTAAAACATTTTTTAAAAATCCAAAAACAATTGATACTAGAACACTATACTGACACCAACTTTATAAATCATGGGCTTGCCCAACAATTCAGTAAATACTTGATGTTCTGCCTCCATTCAAATGAGTCTGTGCATCCTCTGATTTAGCACATGGCCAAAGAAAGATCTTTCAGCCCATCCTTCTGTGCCTTATAAAGGCTACTATGGCAATCTTCACTTGTCTAATGTGAATTTCAGTTCATTTAACTTCTGCTGCTAAATTGTTTATGATAATTTTATTTTTATCAATATTAAACCTAATATTTGAAAAAAAAAGTTAACACAACATATTAGGCCAGACTCTCCCATTCCCATTTAATTGTGTTTTCTGTGTCCTATGGGCATCACTAAAGTTATACTTTAACATAAACTATTATAATATAAATGATCACATCCCACACATTTAACTTCATCTGCCATTTAACTTATATCTAAGGAAGATCAATGCTGGAGTAAATATTTACTAATGGTTAACTTATTAATTAAAGCTATGACCCAAGCCCATACATAAATAGAAAATGAAGGAGCACACATACTCCCATATGTATTCATCATAAGTGAGTTTGGTATATAAGCTTCAAAGAAGTTTCTCATATACAATCTTATTGTTCCTTGACAGTCATCTCAGGCTTGTTACAATGACTTAGTAAAAAGGGAAAAAAGTAAAGATGGAATTTCAGTGAATCATCTTTGGGTTCAGAGCTTTTGGGTGTATAGACACCACCTCTCATTTCTTAAATTCTTCCCTAAAGGATGATGACTGTATTAAGCAAAATCTCAGATAACATCAGGTCAATTGGATGATGGAATCTTAGTCCAATAATGGAGACAACAGAAGATCTGAAACTAGGACTTCAGTGAACAGTAACACAGTTTCAGTATGGCATCTCTTCTCTGTCATTTATCAGGTTTCCTGTACCCTAATAAGATGCATCCTATGTTAAGAGTTTGGAGATTGGATTGCTGCAGAGTTTCACCCTCTCACACATTGCTTGCCTTGGAATGTGAGTGTAATCACAATGGAAACATCTATGAGATGAGAGCCTATTAAATGAATCCACAGACTATATATCTTCAGCATCTTATAAGCTAGAAGAATCTTAGCTTTTTTTTTTCTTCAAGTCTATGCTTATCGATGGCAATCCTCAGAGATGTTTTGTAAGTCCACATGGGCACAGAAATGTCAAGGCTTCCTTTCAAAGAAAAATAACATTTCTGAGAGTTCTGAATTATGCAAAGAGGTAAGTCATTCAGGGATACTTTCTGACATGTAGAGGCAACCAGACACAAATAGATGAAATAACGGTCTTCCCAAAGTGAGCATTTGCCCTGTACAGATGATCATTCTTTGATTCTAGACTCGGACACGTAGCAGCACTTACTAGTTCATATAATAATGTACCTGTTCTTTGGAGGAACTCAAGAGGATATGTACATTGGCCTAAATAAAGGAGGCCAGCAGTAAGTTCCATTTGCAAGGCAAACCTTCGGAGAGAAGATGCTTGTATCAGTCCTGTAGTGAATGAGGATCTCATTTACATGACCAATCTCTTACACAGAAATAAATCACTGCGTGACTGTGCTCTGGGTATAATGGTATTGAGCCTGGCCTCCTTTTATCTTATAATCAGTTAAAATAGGAACTATATTGGTCATTTGCAGAATTCTTTTATATACAAACGAAAAATCATGGTGGAAATGTATTCAGTGCTCTAAATTGATACTAGCCTCTTTCTGTTTTATAGTCAATAGAGAAAGCAATCTCTACTAAAAATACAAAAATTAGCTGGGTGTGGTGGTACATGCCTGAAATCCCAGCGACTTGAGAGGCTGAGGCAGGAGAATCACTTGAACCTGGGAGGCAGAGGTTGCAGTGAGCCAAGATCATGCTATTGCACTCCAGCCTGGGCGACAGAGTAAGACTCCATCTCCCAAAAAAAAAAAAAAAAATTTTGAATAAATTACCAAAAAAACCCATGAAATTTCAATAAATTTAGTTCACAAATGAAGCCATTACATCCCTAAATTCTATTACATAAATATGTTACTAATGTTTACTCTATAACCACAGCAGATCATTTGTTTCCTTTTTTTTTTTTTTGAAACAGAGTCTCTTTGTGGCCCAGGCTGGAGTGCAATGGCGCAATCTTGGCTCACTGCCACCTCCGCCTCCCAGGTTCAAGAGATTCTCCGCCTCAGCCTTCCACGTAGCTGGGATTACAGGTGATTTTTGTATTTTTAGTAGAGACGGGGTTTCACCATGTTGGTCAAGCTAGTGTCCAACTCCTGACCTCGTGATCTGCCTGTCTTGGCCTCCCAAAGTGCTGGGATTACGGGCATGAGCCACTGTGCCCAATCTGGCTCATTTATTTCCTAAAATTATAATGTATGACTAACAAATCAATTTAAAAACTATGTACAACTGGAGTACACAATTGTCAAGAACTATTTACTTTTGCTTAGTTTAAATATTTGGTAAAGAGTTTGCAAATAAATACTCATCATGTCTATTCAGATCTATAATGTGCTAAAAATTCTGTTTAAGACTTCAAGAAAGAGGCCAGGAGTGGTGGCTCATGCCTGTAATCTCAGCACTTTGGGAGGACAAGATGAGTGGATCACCTGAGGTCAGGAGTTCAAGACCAGCCTGGCCAACATGGTGAAACCCCGTCTCTACTAAAAACACAAAAATGAGCCAGGCGTGGTAGCGGGCGCCTGTAATCCCAGCTACTCAGGAGGCTGAGGCAGGAGAATTGCTTGAACCCGGGAGGCGGAGCTTGCAGTGAGCAGGGATTGTGCCATTGCACTCCAGCCTGGGCGACAGAGCGAGACTCTGTCTCAAAAAAAAATTAAAAAAATAAAAAAAGGCTTCAAGAAAGAGGCATTAATGTCTCTATAAGTTTTACTCACCCTATACTCTTAGTATGAACAAGTCTTTAAATGTGTCTGCTAATCAATTAAATTATTTTTCTCATTTCTTATGTTAAATATCACTCATTGAATACATACTCTCCCTTTAAAAGAGAGACAAATAGCAAGCTTGTTTATTTTCTAAGAAAGTGATAGTTTCAATTCCTCTGTAAAAGTGGACAGATATCCTAGGTTTTTTTTAAATTCAACTTTATATTAAAATGCTTACACATTCTAATGCAGTTGTAAGAGATAGCAGAGAAAGATGCCAGCTACCTTTTCCCCAGCTTCTGCCAGTGGTAACATCTTGCCAAGCTAGATGTTATAATTGTACTATAAGCATTGTTACAGTCAGCACAGAGGACGGCCATCACCAAAGGGTCCCTTCTGTTACCCTTTCACAGTCGCACCCTCCTCTCACCTGCTTCCACCCCCTTCAGAACTGCTGGGAAGCATGAATCTGCCCTCCATTTCTATCATTTTGTCGTTTTGAGAATGTTATATAAATAAAATTATTCAGTGTATGATCTTTGGGGATGGGCTTTTTCCACACAGCACATTTCCCCTGAGATCCATCCAAGATATTTTGTATATCAACAGTCAGCTCCTTTTTTACTGCTGAGTAATATTCTAGGGTGTGGAGGTACCAGTTTGTTGAACCACTGATCCACTGAAAGACATCAGAGTTGTTTCCGTGTTCTGCTAATGTGAATAAAACTGTTATAAACATTCATATACAGATTTGTGTGTGTACCTACGTCTTCATTTCTCTAGGATAAATAACTAAGAGTATAACTCTGTCATCTGGTAAATACATATGTCATTTTTTATGAAACTGCTATATTCTTTTCCAGAGTGGCTCTACCATTTTATATTCCCAGTAGCAATTTGCGAGTAATCCAATTTCTCCACATCCTCATCAGCATTTGGTGTTGTCTTCATTTTGTATTTTAATTTACCTACTTTACCTATTACTCTAGATATTACTTTATACATTCTTAACTTGTCATGCTCTACTGCAGTTGCTATTTTATAGGTTAAGTTTAGAAATCTTACCTTTCCTTGCATCTGTGTTTATGTTTGCCTGAAATGTTTCTTCTACATGTAGAACTACATTAGACAATGCTATAACTTTTGCTGCAATCCTCTAACATAATTTAGAAAACTCAAGAGGAGAAAAACAGTGCATTGTATTTAACCATATTTTTGCTTACTATGTTTTTCCCTCCTTCCTAGTGTTCCAAAATTCCTTTTTTTGTTGTTTCATTTGTTTAGAAAATTTCTTTAGCCATTCTTTTAGGGTAGGTCTGCTGGTGACAAATTCACTTAGTTTTTCTTTATCTAAAAAAAAAATGTATTGATTTGTTCTTTCTTCCTGAACGACATTTTCACTGGGTATAATATTACAGGTTGGCAGTTCTTTTCTTTCAGCATTTGAAAAACATTGTGCCACTTCCTTCTAGCCTTCATGGTTTCTGATGAGAAATCCACTGTAATTAGAACAATGTTAGCCCTATAGGGAAGGTGTGATATTTCTCTGGCTTCTTTCAAGATCTAAAATTTGTCTTTAGTTTTAAGAAGTTGAATTACATTGTGTGTTGGTGTGGGTTTCTTTGGGTTTTTCCTGTTTTAGATTCACTCAGCTTTATGAATCCATCTATAACTTTATGTCTCTTGCAAACTTTGGAAGTTTCCAACAATTATTTCTTTGAGCATTTGCCCACCATTATCTTCTCCTTCCAGGAATCCCCTGACACAAACTTTAAATGCTCTGTTAGAGGCCCACAGGTCTCTGAGGCTCTATTCCTTTTTTCTTTTTCCAGCCTACCTTTTCTTTGCCATTTGGACCGTGTCATTTCTATGTTCCAACTTCCAGTTCACTGACTCTTTTCTCTGTTCCTTCCATTCTTATGTCAAACCCATCAATGAGTGTTTTATTTCAGAAATTTCAAACAAAAGGCTCTCCACTCAGCCTTTACTAGTGTTGGTGGGGACAAGGATAGGGCCGCAGTTTTTCTGTTGCGTTTGGCTGGAGTAGACTGGTTATTGTCTAAATGTTTTCTATGTTGCTAGGCAGCCCCTTTCTGAGTCCTCTGGATAAAAAACAGGCCATTGTTGGGGATTTCTTCCTTCCTTCCTTTCTTCCTTTTCCCTTCCCTTCCCCCTTCCTTTACCTCTCCCTTCTCTCTCTCTCTCTCTCTGCCCCTCCCTTCCTCTCTGCTTCTTTTCTCTTCTCTTTTCTTTTTGTCCATATATGTTGACATTTCCTGGTTGCCAGTTTCTTCAGTTCCACATCTGAGGTAACGTAGCAAAAAGAAAACTCAAGAAATTCACCTCTGGATTCTTCCTTGGGTTCTAAAATCCCTACTCTGTCCACATTCTTCTCACTACTTTCAGAATCTTCCTAAGCTTGTACAGCGGACCCTTGAATAACATGGGTTTAAACTGCATGGGTCCATTTATATGCAGATTTTCTTCTGCCTCTGCCACCCCTGAGACAGTAAGACTAACTCCCCCTCTTCCTCTTCCTCTTTAGCCTACTCAGCATGAAGACAAAGACAATGAAAATCTTGATGATCCACTTCTACTTAATGAATAGTATCTTTTCTCCTTTTTGTAATGCTCTTAATGTTTTCTCTAGTTTTTTAATTATAAGCATACAGTACATATTACATATGAAAAATATGTATTAATCAACTGTTCATGGTATCAGTAAGGCTTCCCGTCAATAGCAGACTACTGGTAAAGTGTGAGGGGAGATAAAAGCATACATGAGTTTTGTCTACATAGCGGTTGGCACCCCTAACTCCATGACTCCACGAGTCAACTGTACAATATGCAATGTCTAGGCTTTTTAGTGTAGTTGCTGGGAGGAAGAGGGAAATGTATGCCTACTCCAGCTTCCCAGAAGCAAAATCTGTGCCAGATCATTCGTTTTCAATGTCTATATTTTTTCCATTTTCCTTTAATTTTTTAAAGTTCTTAAAGTCTTGCCAATAACAAAACTGAACAGATGAGTGTGTAATGAAAATAACTATACTCTAACAGTGCTTCTCTAAGTGGCCTGTGGATATGCTCTCCCAGAACTGAAAATTCTATGAAAATTTTTTAGATGTGACATCAATTCTATTATAATCTTACAAATACCCTTTGCCAGTTAAATAGACAAACTCGCTTTTTAAAATTATGACATTTCATAAGACTGTGGTCTCAAGCTATAGTTCCCCAAAGTACCTGGGGTGAGGCACTAAAACTAATTTCCTCCTCAAAGAAGGTGAAACTAAGTGTGAGAGATACTGCTCAGTATGTGGGGTGACCACTGCCTCAGTTTTCCTAGGACACTCCCAACATATAATTTTGTCCTGGAATAATTATTGACAGGGTCTTCTTTTATACTCACAATATCTCATTTTGCCTGATAAGCTAATATATATGTTCATATCACCTATGATAAAGAATACGAAACCAGGAGGAAAACACCCAGCAAGCATAGACACCACCCCAGCCATCTCTTCTTCTCTTCAGGACACCAAGGTGTATATTTAACATTCATTAGTGGAAGCATTAAGTAGCTCATATGGAAGGTCCATCTTCTTTTTCTCAGCAGCAACTTATTATTAGATATTTTGTGCTTATACTGTGAAATATAGCACCTGTAATGATAATGGGTAACTAAATGATATTGACTAAATAGTTGTAAACATATGTTCTAAGATTATACAAGAATATCTAGGATGCTAAAATTCTGCCAGTTGTACACTTAAAGAAAACATAGCCATCAATTTGCAATTACATGTGTAACTTCCTAGTCTTTACAGTGAAACTCTTCTATGAACAAAGTTTGCCAACTTCTCGGCACCTAAATCATTTAACTGTGATTTAATAGAAGTTCCATAAGTATGAACCTTTCTTTTTCAGTGTCCTCAGACATAAGTTCTCAACAGCCAGCTAGGCATCTCCAAACACACGTACTCAGCTGGCATCAACTCCCATCATGTTGGAACAATGCAGCATCCTTCCCCCAACCAAACCGGGTCTTCAGACTTCCCATTTCCTTCTATGGCATGCCATTTTTCTCTAGTTCCCCACCAATGAAACTTCAATGCCAAGTTAGTCAAGGTTATGTGAAATATAGCCCATATTTTATTTTTTGTCCAATCTTCAACATCTCTCTTCAGGTTCTAGAAGAACAAGAACCCATCCTTTTTGGCAAGCATTCTCTATGCTCATTCCCCCATTCCTCCATCTACAGAATCCTACCTCAACTCAATTCATCCAAGAAGTTCTTCCTGGTGACTTCCAACCAGATGTGTTTTCTCCACCTTTAAAACTTCATAATATTTTCAGGTGCGATACGGCAGTTATGTTTCATATTCTTATATTATAGCTATTAGGTTGAACAACATGAAATTGTTGAACCTGTAAAAATGGCAATCCCATATGGTTCAATCTAATATTTCTCTTGGTTTTAGGGCTCATAAATAAAGAGCAGTCTCCATGAAAACAGGGGCTGAGTTAGGTCTCTCTTTTGGATCCCCTGAGAAGCCTAGGACATTGGAAGTGCTTAAGAAGTGTTTGTCAAAATAGACTCATAAATCAACACATGTCTTAGGCATATATGTTTGCAAAGTCAATCACCTGAAGCAATTAGTCTAACTACATATGAAATCGCTAATTGTTTTATGAATCAGCACAAATGGCAGTTTAGAACCTGAAGGTTTTGGCAACATAAAATGTTTTGATTCAAGGAGCTGTTTTAAAATTATTTATTTGTGAAGGAAACATCCTTGGATTTAGAGGTTGGCAGATACAGTGAAAATCTTTTTAGTTGACTGAAATAGAAAAAAAAAAAATCAAAACACTTTTTAGCACATGCACTTCCCTTATAAAACCAAATTGCCTGAAAGCAGAGGCCAGCAGTTTGTGCACAACGAGTGTGTGCCTCAACACCATCAGCAGGAGATGCAATGCAGAATGACAGGAACAATTTGCATTTCTATAGCTTCTTTGTATACCCAAATTCTGAGAGCATTTTACAAAGCCATAAATATCGTCACCCACAAGAGACAAGGAAAGGATGCAGATACAAGGACGGACTTTGTGTACTCTGACCCAGGAGCCTCCCTGCGCGGAGCAGTGATACCCACACAGCTGTAAACCTGAGTGCAATTAATTGATGCTGGTTAAGAAAAGGGGAACATACATCTGCAGGGTCCTTCACAGTCACAGGGACCATTCCCAGAAAGCGTTTCGTCTTTCTTGCATTCACAAAGAATAACATCAACAAATGTTGAGTTGTATTTGCGAGTTTCCCCAACAAAGGACGGGTCTCTAGTTCTAGGTGATGGTGGTATTATCAATCACCTCACCAGTCCCCCTAATTCCTACAAAAATCACCAATCCGAATGACATGTGTGTAGGGCTTTCATGGGGCTAGGAGCAGTGGGCTGCTAGAAGCTCTGCTGGGGCCAGGAGAGAAGAGAGCATCGTTCACTCTTATTACGTTGCAGGGGCCTATTTCCAGGGACAATGTTACTGAACCTTGGAGAAATTCATGCAAAGGTATACTGTTGTTGTGCTCCAGGCTTCCTTCCCCATCAGCTGCAGAACTGTGCGATTCTGGTCCTGGCCCAGGTGTGCCCAAAGCTAGTTGCCAATGGGCCCCGGAGCCCACACCTCCTCTAGCGCAGCATAGCAGCAGCCCTCACTATCCTCCAGGGGTCACAATTGGGTTACAAATTCCTCACAGTGCAGGGACTGAGCAGCCTGATTGGGAACAATTTATTCGAATCCTTCTTCATTAAGATTCAAATGGAATAAGTAAGGTAGAAATTGAACAGACACAGAAATTGTGCCTTGCTGCTCTTGCAGTCAGTAAACATTTATTCACTAAGCCTAGCTCGTGTGTTCTTTCTCTCTCTCTTTCTCACTCGCAGTTGTTCTTCCAATCTTTCCTGCTTGCTGTTTCAATGCATAATTAAGAAGGTCAGAATTAATGAAGCAGTGTGGAGTAAAGTTCAAGGAATCCCCAGGCACTATTTATTCTATTAGATCTCAGGCATGAATGTCAGATTGGCAGCGCAGGCGGCATGAGCAATGGAGCTGGCGGCATCCCAGGAACGGCCGCCAAGGGAGACTCACCTGCACAGTCCAGTCATTCCTCAGCTCCTTCCCTGCGAAAATCACACGCAACTGGTCAGCCGGAACCCCCTGTCGCTTAGCAACCACCTCCTTGAGCTGGAAGATGCTGGTGTCAGAATCGACCTCCACTGGGAAACCATGGCTGGAGTTGAACCTGACAAACACTGACCAAGGAAATTGGAAGGGAGAAGAGAAAGTGAGCATCACTCGAAGCCCTTAAATGGCGATAGCAACATTTCTCAACTGATTTACCCCTCGCAGCCCTTCAGTGAATGGTATATATTCTCTTTCACTTACAACAAAAAACTTAATGCTATAGAGCAATATTTGGGAAAAACAGAGTTAGTTACCCATGAGATTTCCCTTTCATATATTCGTCAGTGACCTGCAAACCAAAATTGCATTCTCCCTTTGACATCCATCCTGGGAAACAGAGAGACTTGAGCAGGACACTTGCTTGATTGGAATTGAAAGAGTCCCATGAGTTTATTGAAAAGACTCAGCTCTGACAGCATGTACACACTCACACTCCCTCCACAGTGACCCTCTTAATAAAAATAGGAGGCGATGTGTTAGCACTCAAGGTATAGCAATGGAAAAAATCTAAGCTGCTCTATAGACCAGAGTGAAGACCCACTCGGGGCTACGGCTCAGAGCCCTAGACTTGGGTGGTCCTGGCCAAAATGCTCCACTGGGTCTATGAAGACAATTATTTGCCCTCTTTTTGGCAGGGAGGGGGTGGAGACGCTAGTGACACCATTTGTCTTACTGAAGCCACTGTTCCCCGTGAGACCCAGGCTGCATCCTCTAGTCTGTCTGTCTGCATGCCGTCTTCTCACTGCACCTGCCGTCCCACCTCTTCAGCGTCTCTCATCTGCCCTTTCCTTTCCATTCTTTCTCTCACTGCTTGAAGTCACGCTCTCATCATATCTTTTCTAGAGTCTCATAATAACCCCCAACTGGAGTCTTGATCCACGCCATCACCTCCAAAAGGCCCTACATAGTTCTGCAAAATGAGCCTTATTAATACAGAGCTATGTCACACCACTCAAATCCTTTAAGTCTCACACTGTCGGCTGGTGAGGAAAGACTCCAAGATCCCTTTCATCCAGCACAAACCTATATTCCAGCATTTTCTTCATTAATCTCCACGTGTACTCTTTTAAACTAAATGCTCCCAGAAAAAAAAAAAAAATCACAGAAAACTGCTGCACACAACTTCTTGCTTTTATTCATGACCTCCCTCCTTCTCCTCTTCCTATTGAAATCCTGCCTACCTCCATGGCCCACTTCAGATGTGACCTCCTCCAAGAAGCTTCTGGCTATCAGCTACTGCAAAAGCCTGATCTTCCTTATTCAGGGCACCAGTGGCATTTACTATGTATGTCTTTTAATATTCACCACATTCCTCGTGGAAGCAGGATAGCACACGGGTTAAAAGAACATCCTGAAGCATTAGGAAGACCCATGAAAAATCCCCACAGATTCCTTTAATTGGCTTAGGATGCTAGGGGTCAATCTATTAACCTCCCTCTTTAGGTCTCAGTTCCCTTATCTTGAAAACATAAATAAACCACAGACCATATTATTCGGTTCATTAAATAATATTTATAGTATTTAAAACTATCTTCTTGTAACCTTTAAAAATAATGGACATTTAGCTGTTTTTGATATACATTTTGCCTTCTTTAAAAGATAACAAACTCCTCAAGGGCAACTGCTGTTGTTTATTTACTGCTGTGTTTCTTTTAAATGTAGTACTATAGCTAATTATTTCTCAATACCAATGTAAGATGACCCACCTCATCATAATTATAATAATCATTACAATGCCAATAATAATCAGGCACTTACTATGTGCCAGACATTGTGCTCTCATATGGTTTTTCTAAGCCTCCCAGTGATCTGGTCAGGTCCCTATTATTATCCTTATTTTATAGAATAATAAACGAAGGCCCAGGGAATGGTACCCACTTTTCTAAGGACATTAATTACTTTCTAATAGAACTGGGTTTCAAATTTATTTCAATCTAACTCTAAAGCTCATTCCATTTCTACTAAAATAGGCTTCCTGAAACCATCTCAGAAGAAAAGTCCAGGCCAGGCACAGTGGCTCAAGCCTGTAATCCTAACACTTTGGGAGGCCAAGGGGCAAGGATTACTTGAGCCCAGAAGTTCAAGACCAGCCTGGGCAACAAAGTGAGACCCCATCTCTACAAAAAATTTTTTTAAACAATCAGCAGGGCGTGGTGGCATGCACTTGCAGTCCCAGCTACTCTGGAGGCTGAGGTGGGATGATTGTGTAAGCCCAGGAATTAGAGGTTTCAGTGAGCTATGGTTGTGCCATTGCACTCAGTCACCCTGGGTGACAGAGACCTTGTCTAAAAAAAAAAAAAAAAAAAGTCCACATTTCTATCCCTCATGATTAAAAAGATAACAATAAAAAGGCTTTATGACATAAATCAGATATTCCCTATATGGGTGCACAGTACAAATAAATAAAAGCTCCAGTGAGGAGCTAAGAGCAAAGGACCGTGAACAATAACCATGAACAACATGGGCCCCAAAACAGACATGACACTCAAGTGAGGGCAGGTGGCCCAGATGACACCACAAGAACAAAAGCCTGACATCTCTGACCAGCACGGAAAGTGTTTAGAAAAAGGAAGGACGACCAGTGACAAAGTGCTCCAAATAAAGAAAATTCATGAAAAATACTAATTACGGAGGAAATGGTGCTTTTGATACACTTTTAAGTCAATTTCTTTTGACACCTTTGAAAATGGAGGGGAAGAAATAAAAATGTATTGGAAGCCCTGAGGTATCTTCACAGCATCCTCAGATCAGAGACCATAAGACAACCAATTCATCAGAAAAGACACACGACAAGTTAGGGGCTATAGGGACAAAAGATATGATCCCAGTTCTAAATTTCATTTTCTACTAGTGAGAATAGATTTAAAGTAAAACACCATAGGAAGGAATGTGGGAAGAAGTGGCTGGAATTTGTGCCAAAGCTGCTATAAAACCAGATAAAAATTCCAGGAGATCTTAAGTTTATGATTTTGCTCCAGGGGTTCAAATCATGGAACTCCTACTGCAAGGATGAGAGTTTTTTTGTAAAGGGAAACTGCAAAAAATATTAAAGATACCTCTGTCCAACCACTGAAATCCTAAGTATATACAAGTTTTTTCTATAATAGAAAAGTTACAGATTTAAAGTTACAGTATTTAGATAAATCATAAATACTATGGATATGAATATTTTTAACAGTAAATCTAATATACGACATAAATTTAAAATGGAAAGATAAATCAAATACATAATATTTGACCAACTAAAACATTTGCATGAATAAGAAAAAACATCTTAACAGACTCACTGAGTTCATAATCAAGTGCCATTATGTGAAAAATGGCTAGTGCTGAATGGCAGTAACGTGATTTGAGTGGGTCTCAACCTTTTTCTGACATATGTGGGAAACATGTCATGTCCCATCTGTACCAGCCCCTGAACTCCAGCCATGATTTCCAAAACAGGAGTGGAGGGAAGTACCCAGTTCTCCCCACCTACTACCTCTTTAAAGTCACAGAAAGCAGAACGTCTTTAGAGCTACATAAAGAGAAATTTGAATGCTGGTTGTAACGCTTGCTAATTTTATGACAAGTTACCTGGCCACCTTGACTGTTAGCTTCCTGATCTAATAAATGGGTATAAGGGATGCAACACCAATGTCTGTTACACAAGATTTATTGAGATTATGGATGTATTAGAAAGTCTCAGAAAGAGACTAGTACAGGGCCTATCCTCCTAGTGCTGGGCAAGTGTGTGCTCCAAAAATAGTTCCCTATTCTAGGCACCTAGAGGAGGTAGAGCTAATGAAAGCAGTGTCCTTTGCTTGCATGGTAACTAAGGGAGATTAGATAGCATGTGGGTAAATACTAAATAAAGTAGCCAATTTTTCTGGATTCTGCTCCTCTTGGTGGACAGAAAACTTCCAGAGACCAAGAGATATGATAGAGAATATGGCTCACCTCTACTTTCTAAGGTTTCATTATATATTAAAAGCTTGGAAATGCATTGTTTTAGTAATTGTTTTGATGACGTATATTATAGTATCAGAAACAAACAACATATCAGTAAACATTATCAATCATGTGTATTATCAATCAACATTATAATGCACTGATAACAAAAAACATAATGAGATATATCCAGATTCCTTTTTTATGATATCCCTAACCAGGGTTCAGAAGTCCCAGAGAGTAAGGGTGAATGGGTGGGAAGAGGGGAAAGGGTTATTGGTGGATGGGCCCTTATATTTCTTTTAAGACAATTTTATTTACCAAGTCTGACCAGGGTATAAACTTTATAAATATAGTAGTCAATATCAATAATTAATGATTTTTAAATGATTCTGGCTGCTCCTCAAGCAGCCATTCCACCTCCTGCACTGAGAACAGCGATGTCATTCATCAGCACAGCCCCATCCTCCTTGTCATTGGTCAAATGATTGGTTCGGGGATGATGCAAGCCAATCTGTGCCTGGCACTCCCCTTGTTCCAGTGATTGATTCTGCAGAATACAGGTGACATAAGGTGGACTAATCAAAGTCATATCCAGAACTGTCAAAGGTTCGGTGAAGTCCTTTTAGATGGCAAATAACATCATGTGATGCCTTAGACAGTTTTGCGGAGAGACCCAAAGAAAATCACAGCCCAAGATAGACCATTAACATGAGCACAAAAATGGACTCAGTGCACTGAAGGCAGGCAATTCTTCCTCATGAGAGGGTTTCCTAAGCTCCGTGGGATGTTCAGCTCCACCTGCAGCCCAGTAAGTATCAGAGGCACGCCCCGGTTAATTGCGGCAACACAAAAGTAACTCCACATGTTTCCAAATGTCCCTTGCCTGGGAAGTTTCTTCTGCACCTTTGAGAACTATCACTAAATCTAGTATTCCCTAACTTTAACAAACCAACCAACCTGTCCTCACACCCTCCTGCGATTACTACCCCATTTTTCTACATAGAAATTTTCATTGAGAATTTCTTATCATCCTGGTCTCCATTTCTTTATTTTATACTCTTCTGTGAGCCAACACTTGAAGACTGCTCTTGGTAAAGCAATGAGCTCTACACTTCAATCCTGTCATCACATTTCAGTTCTTATCAGGTTGACCTTCCAGGGACATTCAATATAGTTGGCTTCTGTTCTCATCATCCTTTCTTCTCTTGGCACCCGCCAGTGCACCCTTCTGGTTTCCCCTACAAAAGAGGACATACTTTTGTAGCTTCCTCTTCTGGATTCTCTCCCTTTATTGGCCCTGCAGATTTTGGAGTATCCCAGGAGTCTGAATCTGTGTATTCTCCCAGGTGACCTCCTCTAATCCCGTGGCTGTAATGCAGTGGATATGTCATCAACTCCCAAATCCTTATTTCCAGACTTGCCATCGCCCTGGACCTTTATTTCTCTTTCTCTTTCTTTCTCTTCCTCCCTCCCTCCCTCCTTTCTTTCTTTCTTTTCCTCTCTCTCTCTCTCCCCCTCTCTCGCTCTCTCTCTCTCTCTCTCGTCTCACTCTGTCTCCCACTATGGAGTGCAGTGGCACGATCTCAGCTCACTGCAACCTCCGCCTCGCAGGTTCAAGCAATTCTCCTGCCTCAGCCTCCCGAGTACCTGCGATTACAGATGCCCACCACCACACCCATAAATTTTTGTATTTTTAGTAGAGAAGGGGTTTCCTCATGTTGGCCAGGCTGGTCTCGAACTCCTGACCTCAGGTGATCAATTCGCCTCAGCCTCCCTAAGTGCTGGTATTACAGGCATGAGCCACCACGCCTGGCCCTCACTGGAACTTCAGATAATTGCATCTACTAGCATTTGATATCTACACGGATGTCCAGTAGATAAATAAAATAAACATTCTCTTCCTACACCTGTCTTAGTGCTTTGCCTTATTCCTACCCTCTTTGATCCATCAATAAATTTTGTTAATGGTAGTCCTTCATTTCTAACCTAATCTCATCTACAGTAATCTATTTCCCTACCCAATAATTTGTGGTGGAACACAAATCTCTAGAACTGCATCTTTGGACTCATAGCTCAATGTTAAGTGACCTTGCATGTGCAATTTCATCTTCATTGGGTTGTTATAAGGATCTGCATTATTACTAGCTACAAGCATTTTTATAGCTCGTTTTTTTATTTTTTTAATTGCTATTTTTATGTTTTATGTTTATTATTTTTATTTTTATAACTATTACCTGCATACTCATTTAGCACTTGAGTATACGCTGTATGATACCATCCTCTAATAGCTTGTTTCATAATTCTTTATTTCTGTCTTTGAAGTTCTTTGTGACAGGAAGCCTCATTTCATCTCCCCACTTACACACAGAGGCCAGGATTTTTGCCTTTTATAATGAATTATTAAATGCTATCGGATCAACCCTCCTGCAAAAAAACTACTATAAAATTGGGACTTTACTAAAGAAAGCAGATTCTTGAAAAGCCATAGAAGAGTGAACAAAAACAATGAAGATTTCTAGTTAGGGGGTCCACATCAGGAGAAGTACAGTTACATAAAGGGAGTGCCCATTCTCACAGCTTTAGGCTTGAAGCCAGGTGCAGTCCGTGCACATGGCATGTGGGCCAGCAGGCACTTTGGTTGCAAAGCCACAGTTTTTCTGGCTGAAGAAGCAAAACACCAAGACTGGGACACCTACCTCTGAGGAGACATAGAAGAAAATGAGTCAGAAAGAGAAACCCAAATTTCTGTCTACCCACGTCTCTGGCTAACCCCTGAATGATGAAGGTGCATTATCAGACTCACAGTTGCTCAGCTAAAGGAAGGATGTGCTCAAGGAGGTGAAGTATAATGCCCCCATGACTGTAAATCCCCTGTGAAGGTAAACGCCCCTATGACTGTAAATGCCCCTTTGAGTGTAACACCCCTGTGAATATGAACGCCCTGTGAATGTAAACGCTCCGTGAATGTAAACGCCCCTGTGATTGTAATCCCCCTGTGAATGTAAATGCCCCTGTGAATGTAACACCCCTGTGATTGTCTTCCTCCTGAAGAATACAGCATGGAAAGGGGAACAAAAACAACCTCACATATTCTCACTCATAGGTGGGAATTGAACAATGAGATCACATGGACACAGGAAGGGGAATATCATACTCTGGGGACTGTGGTGGGGTGGGGGGAGGGGGGAGGGATAGCATTGGGAGATATACCTAATGCTAGATGACGAGTTAGTGGGTGCAGCGCACCAGCATGGCACATGTATACATATGTAACTAACCTGCACAATGTGCACATGTACCCTAAAACTTAAAGTATAATAAAAAATAAAAAATAAAAAAAAAAAAAAAAAAAAAAAAAAAAACAACCTCACAGTGGAGAAACCTGACAGGCGCTACCGCAGCCAGGTGATCAAGGTCAACATCAACAGTGGTAAGTCATCTTGATCATGTTTACCCTTGACACAATGTGATGCAACGGGCAATTTATCTCTGTGGGCTTTCTCTCAAAAACACATAAGCCCAGTCTAATCTTCACGAAAACATCGGACAAAACGCAATTGAGGGACGTTGTAGAAAACACCTGGCCAGCACTGCGCAAACCTTTCAAGGTCATCCAAAACAAGAACAGTCTTTAGAAACTGTTAGAGTCTAAGAGCCTAAGGAGATGAGTAAAGGCAATGTGGTAGCCTGGATGGAATCCTGGAAAAGCAAAGAGACATTCGGTAAAACTAAGAATATCCAAATACAGTTTGAATTTTAGTTAATAAGAATGTATCAGCATTCGTTCATTAATGATAACAAATGTAGTATAACAATGTAAGAAGTTTAAAATAGGGAAACTGGGTGTGGGGTACATGGGAACTCCCTGTACTATTTTTGCATCTTTTTCTGTAAAACTAAAACTGTTGTAAAATAAATGTTCATATATATTAAAAAAAAAAGATCTAGATGGAGATCAGACTTGCACACAAAGAACAGATTTTCTTTTCAAGATCAACCAAAATAAATGTCTTCCAAAACAAACAAAGAACCAAGGGTCACTGGAGAAAAAATTACAGAATTCAGTGTCTCCAGTAATTACGTTTATAATGTCTCAGATATAATTTTAAAAGTATCTAACATTTCAAAGAACCATGAAAGTATACCATTCTTGGAGAAAAGAAAATCAAGTGAGACAAAACCCTGAAATGACTCTAATTTTGAAACTAGGAAACAAAATTTTAAAGGAACTAGTAGTATTACTGTCCTTAATGGAGTAAAAAAAAAAAAAAAATTGCAATGAGTGGAAAGGTATGACAGATAATCAGAGAAATAGAAATTATAAAAAGGAATCAGGCCGGGCATGGTGGCTCACTCCTAGCAATTTTTTGGGAGGCCCACACGGGCAGATCACATGAGCCCAGGAGTTTGAGATCAACCTGAGCAATACAGTGAGACCTTAGCTCTATTAAAAAAAAAAAAAAAAAAGAGAGAGAGAGAGAATCGAATAGAAATTCTAGAACTAAAACTACAATTGCCTGGAATAAAAATCTGTTAAATAAATTTAATACCCAAATGGAGATTAAAGAGGAAAGCATTAGTGAAGAATAAAGAATTGTTTTTAAATGAATAGATGTTAGGGACATATTAGATAATATCAAATGATCTAATATATATGTTGTTGGAGTCACAAAGAAAAAATGAAAGAATGGGGCAGAAAAATTTTTCAAAAAATAATGCCCTCAAATTTTAATATGTGATGAAATAAATAAATTTACATATTCAAGATGTTCAACAAACGTCAAGCAGGATAAACATGAACGTGCTTGTGTCAAGGCAAATCATAGCATAGTCAAACTATGGAAAGCCAAAGACAAGGAACAAGCTTTGAAAACAACAAGAAAAGTTTGTCTGTCACATACAGGGTTGAAATGACGTAATTAAGGGTTAATTTCTGGTCAGAAACAATGGAGGCCAGAAGTGACGGCACAATATTACAGTTCAGGAAGAAAACAAAAAGCAAAAAATGCTTGTCAATGCAGAAGTTTATATCCAGTGAAAATATCTTTTAAAAATGAGAATAAAGATATTTTAAGATGAAATAAAATTAAGATAATTTATCACAAGCAGACTCATATCACAAGAAATATCAAATAAACTCTTCAGACTGAAGTGAAATGGTACAAGACAGAGATTCAAATCCACAAGAAACAGTAAAAGCATCATAAATGCTAAATACAGAAGATAATTAGGTAGGAATTTTTTTGCTTTATTCAACATAATTTATTTAATGCAGATGACTGGGTAAAGCAGAAATTCTATTCCATGGGGAGTTTAGAACATATAGATATAATGTGTGTGCCAATTACAGCATAATAGGTGCGGGGTACACATGGGTCTTTTATTTATTTTATGAAGTGGAGCAATATTAACAATGAAGAGACTAAAAAGTTAAGGACAGACATTATATTTCTTATAGTAAAAATCAAAATGAATAAAAATATTGACCCAAAAAGCAAACAAAAATCATAATGGAATTCCAAAAAATATTGAAATAATCCTTCCAAAAAGGGCAGGAGATAATGAAGAATGGAAGAAAAACAGAGAGGTAGACAGAAAAATACAATAAACTGGTGACCAGAACTCACCACATCAATAATTACATTAAATTTTAATGAAGTAAACACTCCAATTAAAAGGCAGGGACTACGTGGACAGAAGGAAGTGGGTCCAGCTATACTGTGTCTACAGGGCTGCATTTTCGATATAAAGACACAAATGGTTTCAAAATAAATGAATAAAAAGAAATACGCCAAGCAAAATCTAATCATAAGAAGGCAGGGGTGACAATATTATTAATATCACAAAAAATAGATTCAAAGGCAAAACTATTTTGAAAAACAAAAAGAGAGAAACTTAAGACTATGCTGCCACCACTTGAAAAGGTGGATCGCAAGGCTCAAGAATCATAGCCCAAGCCTTCCCACTCCTTCCCTCCTTGAGGTGGAAGAGGTGCCCAGTACTGCATTGGGCCAGACTGGGAATGTCAAGGTGTCCTGCCACTTCCAGGTTCCCCGGCTGGAAACAGAATGAGGACTTCCTACCCTCCTCAGGGAGTAAGAGACCCTGGTCTTTGAACATAGCAACTGCTGAAGACATCGCGCATAGCCTCAAGGAAACAGCTTTGGTTCTTTGACGAGGGTGTATCTCCAGTAGAATTCCCTCCTCTCTCTTTTTTTCCTTCTCTCTCTCCCCAACACACTCTTTTTTTATTCTTTGATTAATTCTTCCACTTTTAAAATTATTTAGTAGAAATCACATTAAGGGAGATGGAGAATGAGAGGCAGGAAAAAGGCAACTGAAAATCTATATAATAAGATGTGTATACTGTGGCTAAGACCACGGATGTTAGAACCCTCTGTGTGGGTTCACAGACTAGCTCTGTCCCATCCTAACCAACTACGTAAGCATGTCACACAGTTTCTCTCTCTCAATTTATTACCAACAAAATAGGCAATAATAATAGTATCTGGCCAGACACGGTGGCTCACACCTGTAATCCCAGAAGTTTGGGAGGCTGAAGTGGGCAGATCACCTGAGGTCAGGAGTTCGAGACCAGCCTGGCCAACATGGTGAAACCCCATCTCTACTAAAAATATCAAAATTAGCTGGGCGTGGTGGCGCACGCCTGTAATCCCAGCTACTCAGGAGGCTGAAACAGGAGAATCACATGAACCCAGGAGGTGGAGGTTGCAGTGAACTGAGATCGCGCCATGGCACTCCAGCCTGGGCGACAAGGGTGAGACTCTGTTTCCAAAAAAAAAGATGAGAAAGTGGACATAATAATAAGGGCAAAACTCTTTGGGGAAGGAGATGACAAAGAAAGGAGAAGAAAGACTGGATGATAACTAGAGAGGGTTTGTGTCTTATAAGGTATACGTTCACAGTATACTTTGTACCTCATCAAAAATAATAATCATAGTATCTACCTCCTAAAGTTGTTGTGAGAATTTAATAAATCAATATAAGAAAGGTATTTAGAAGAGTGCCTAGGCACATTTTAAGTTTCGGCAATTATTGACTCTTAACTTCAGGTCCAACATATAGTGTAAAAATTATTGTAATTATCACGTCAGTTGTGCCATATTAATGTTTGGTTTTAAAAATGTACCATTTATTTTCTTTAAATAAGAAAAGTGTTCCCAATGGAGTTCTATTCCACTACACTTTATAGTAAATTGTAATTGGTCTAAAGTGTCGTTAGTATACTGATAGTGATATCTTCTGTTTAAATAGAGCTCTCAATTTTCAAAGTGCTTTTACAGACATTATCTCAGTTAATCTTCACAATAGCACTGAAAGATAATTGGGAAACCATTTACTATTCCTATTTTTAAAATAAAGAAACAGATGCACAAAGAATAAAAGTGGCTTGCCCAAACTTCACAAGGAAAGAAGCAGGAAAAAGAATCTTGGGTCCTAAACTCCCTCCTCTGTGTTAGTGTCTTTCACACTGGACTGTATGTTACCCTGAGGGTATATGGGACGTGCCAATGGAAAGTTCTCCTATTCCTCACACACCGTTCCTTCAAACAGATATGTCTGGAAACACATTTATGGCTGTTTCATGATGGATCATTTTGTCCCAGCTTCCCTTCGAAATCAACATTCTCCCACTTCATAAAACAAAGGAATACACTCAATCTCCCCCACGGTGGCTCTGGTGCACCACCACAGGGTGTTAAAGGAGCATGCCTTGAACAACTGGGAACGGGGAGCCCCTTTGAACCCAACCCCTGTTAACTCAGAGTAGAGCTTTATTTCTTTCAGAGTAAGGTAAAGGTTGGCATTAGGAACGATGATGTCTTTTTTAGCCATTTCGGACTGTGTTTTCAGCACGTGGGTTGAGTTAGGCTGGTATGAATACAGATACACAGTAAAGAGGGACAAGAGAGATGGTGATGTTCATTTAACTCTCATAGCTCTTCTACCCCTTGGTATTGCCAAAGAAGTAATTCCTCCTCAGGGAAGTTCTCAGAAGATCAGAGCTAAGATTGTTGTCTATAATACTGAAGATGACGGTACCTTATATCACCCAGGAGACAAACTGCTGGCAAAGTTCCATCTCTTACCTAACCATCCATCTGCCCACCTGCCCATTCATCCATACATCCACATAGCCAGCCATCCACCCATCCATCCACCTACTCCTCTGTAGTATAGTTATGCATTTTGAGAAATGCATCCTTAGGCAATTTCATCATTGTGCAAACATCATGGAGTGCATTTATGCAAACCTAGATTATATAGCCTATTACACACCTAGGCTATATGATATAGTATATTGCCCCAAGGCAACGTGTACAGCATGCTACTGCACTGAATACTGTAGGCAATTATAATACAGTAGTGTTTGTGTCTCTAAGCATAGCAAAGGTACAGTAAAAATATGGTACTATAATCTTAAGGGACCACCATCATATATGTGGTCCCTCATTGACTGAAATGTTACTATGCGGTGCTTGACAGATATAAGATGGCTATGGGGGCCCATTTTTTTCTGAAAAATTAACTCTTATTGGCTGTCTGATTTGATAAAGATTGGTTTTACATCATGTCAAAAGGCGGTCACTTTCCACAAATGGAATATGAAGCTCCAAGGCTTTGATTTAAAAAATGTTAAAATAATTTTATTATAAATATTGTATTGACAAAAGTGTATTAAACTGAAGAATATTTCAATTTTTCCCAATGTTTCAAAATTTGTCAGATTGAACAAAATACCTCTAAATGATAGAATGGCAAGAAAAATTAAGTGAGTTAAAAAAAACTTTATAAAATATATTTGATACATTTCCTAGAAACTGAATAGGTGAATGTCTCTATATAATTTTTTCCAAGTAATTAGCTTCAAATTCTTTATTTTCAACAAAATTAAAGATGGATTCAATTGGGTTATAAATTGACAGATCACTGGAGTAATTATGACAAATATTACTAATAAATTTTTGTTACAATTTTGAAGACATTAAAAGAATGAAGTTGCTATAATAAAATCTCTTCTATTCCAATAAACTTATTAGTTAGAACATGGGCTTACACCCACAACAATGAAAAGGAAGAACAAAATGATGCTGAATCCATTTCATTCCAGCAATAAGTAAGATTCATCCACAGACAGGTTACCATGCATAAAAATAAGCCCATTCATCTAATTAAGGGATTTATTTCTAATATTTTTATGCTTAGTAATTATTTGTCAAAAATACCAAGAAACCATTCACCCCAATATATATTTATATTTTTAAGTGATTTGTATACTAAAAATAGCATGACATATCATGATTCACTAGAAATTAATACTAAGGCTTATGGTACAAGGGAATTTAAAAATATATCATAAACTTTAATTCTTATACATGTTTTTGTTGCAAAGATATATTTTGGGATGATGTGTAAAGATATTTAAAACAAAAAATAGTTGATTCTTGTTATTTTCTATAGGCTATAGTTGTAGTCTGTAAAGTCACCACGAACAGTAAACTGCTGAATACTAAAGCATTGTTCCTAGGGGAAAAATACAGGGTTAGGTTCCTTTGAGCCTCTGGTTACAACATTTTCATCCACCAGTCAATACATAACCTTGTTTTATGTGTGTTTCTGTTTAAAGACAGCTTGTTTATTACATTTTATTGATTCACTAACATTGCACTCATAGCCAATACCACTATAACTAATGCCTTAACTAGGTTTCTATAATGTGTATTTCTCCACAACGGACATCACCACCTACTTAAACTCAGGAACACTAGCCAGCACTTCAGTACTATGCTTGGGGCCATTTCGAACAATGAAATCACCAATAAAAAGCACCAAAATATGAAAAACATGACACTACATAGACCTCAAAGAGGGCATTTGTTTGCAGTATGAAAGTTGAAACAAGAAAGCAGAACACTCAACCTCAACTGAGAACATGCTTATTGAGCAACTCAAATCTTCACAACTCTGCCATTTCTGTGAATGACCTTAAAAGCTTCCAGTACTGATTTTAGGGCAAGGAATAATTTTACCATGTTGGTGAATTTGCAAATATGGAACCCGTGAATAATGAAGATTAACTATATTACATTGGGATAAAGTTATGCAGGAGAGTAGAATAGAAATGAAAAAGTTTGTAAAAAAGAAACAATATCAAATTTCAGACTATTAAAAATCATCTTTTACATGTATTATTAGCAAGATGATAGTGAAGGGTAAATCATCAGTTTTAATATCCCCCGAAAACATTTTTAAAATGATGCAATTGCTGTATAATTTAACCTTAATATTTATAATCTGACCATACTGCAACTACTTAAACCTATAATAAAATTTTTATATCAACTTAAAAATGTGCAAGGAAGTATATGGTTTCTCAAGGTGTTTTATAATACATATGAGCAAAATAATTTCAAGATTACTAACTTTAGAAATAGAAGCTAAAATCACAATGAGGCTGATTAATACAAACAAAGAAATAAAAACTACACAAAACCCCAAACTTAAGAGTCAGGCGTTGAAACCAAATAGCCATTCAGTGATGCAGACACAAACTCTGGGGCTCACACTGTAATGAGTGTGTTGTGTTTGTCTTATTAATAATGATGAAGTATTTTTTATAAATACTGCTTTGCTCATTTTTATATAGACAATTTTCAAACAATTTAATATTTCTCAGTTGCTTCAATCAAAAAGAGGTTTGTGGCCGGGTGTGGTGGCTCACATCTGTAATCCCAGCACTTTGGGAGGCCGAGGTGGGCAGATCACTTGAGGTGAGGAATTACAGACCAGTCTGGCCAACATGACAAAACCCCGTCTCTAATAAAAACACAAAAATTAGGCTGGGTGCAGTGGCTCGTGCCTGTAATCCAAGCTCTTTGAGAGGCTGAGGTGGGTGGATCACGAGGTCAGGAGTTTGAGACCAGCCTGGCCAACACAGTTAAACCCAGTCTCTACTAAAATTACAAAAATTAGCCGGGCGTGGTGGCACACACCTGTAATCCCCAGCTACTTAGGAGGCTGAGACAGGGAGAATTGCTTGAACCTGGGAGGTGGAGGTTGCAGTGAGCCAAGATCGCTCCACTGCACTCCAGCCTGGGTGACAGAGTGAGACTCTATCTCAAAAAAAAAAATTACCTGGGCATGGTGGCACGTGCCTGTAATCCCAGCTACTCAGGAGTCTGAGACAGAAGAATCACTTGAACCCAGGAAGCAGAGGTTGCAGTAAGCCAAGATCGCACCACTGCACTCCAGTCTGGGTGATAAGAGCAAGACTCCATCTCAAAAAAAAAAAATTTTTTTTTTAAATTAATAGAGGTTTGTAAGAATATCTAAGAAAAATATTTCCTCAGACAGGAGCATTACTTTAAGGAAAAGATAGTACTATATGAATATATTCCACTGTTAAATATTTCCAATACGTGTCTTTTCCTCCCAGAGATGGGACAGCTTGCTGGCTCTGTGAGTAAAATTAATTAGTCCCAGCTTTTTGTTGCCTTTTTTTTTTCCCAATGGCAGCTTGTAACTTTATCTCTTTTTTCTAAATATCCATAAATTTTCCATGCAACAATAGGATAAATTTATTTCACTAATTTTAGGATAAAGAAAATGAATAAAATTAAATGACTTATATTGAGTAAAATAAAAGAAGAGGAAGAAATAAATGTTTTTGTTTTGTTTTTAAGACAGGGTCTCACTCTATCGCTAAGGCTGGAGTATAGTTGCATGACATCGGCTCACTGCATGCAACCTCTGCCTCCCAGGCTCAAGGGATTCTCCTGCCCCAGCCTCCTGAGTAGCTGGGACTACAGGCATGCACCACCACACCTGGCTAATTTTTGTTTTTTCAGTAGAGACGGGATTCGCCTTGTTGGCCAGGCAAGTCTTCAACTCCTGACCCCAGGTGGTCCACCCTCCTCGGCCTCCCAAAGTGCTGGGATTACAGGCATGAGCCACCACGCCTGGCCAGAAATAAATGTTTTTATTGTGAGCCAACAGAAATTACTGATTCATGCATTAAAAATATTGAAGCAGATACAGTCCAAAGGCAGCATCATATTACTGTAGAGATACTACATGCAATCTGCTTGGAAGACTGTGCATAGTAAGCACTTATTAGGTAGATAATGGCACTCCCCTGAACTGAAAACAAAAGTTATAAATAATATTTAAAATCCAAAAACATGATGGTACTAATATTAGTACAAGAAATTACCACCTTATATCTTATATTAACTTAGCAAAAATTATTAATTAATATTTAATGAAATTGTCAGTTAGATGGTCAGTAAAAGGAAGTCTTTGGCCCATAGATCAAAATTCACAATACAATTTTATCCTTAATCTTTAAATACAAAATTATATTTACGAGCGTATTTTTAACTTCGCAGCAGAGATTTAAGCCAGTGGCAAATACAGAGGCTCTCAAGCCAGACTACCTCAGTTTAAATGTCTGCTTCTCAACTTTCTTGCTTTAATACCTTCAAAAGTAAAATACTGTTCACATGTATCTTACAGAGTTGTTGTAAGCATGAAATGTCTGACTACATGTAAAATTCTTAGATTAATGCATAGTATACAGTAAGCACTCAGTAAATGTTAGCAGCTAGTAAATGTTAGCCGCATTTTCAAAAATGATTTGGAACTTTCTAGTAATCACCAACATTACTTTCAGAAGCTCTAGTTGGAAATATTTGTTGAAATCTTCTCTTAAAATCTCAACAGATAGGGAGAAGGTGGAATCTCACACACTGCAGGTGGGAATGTAAAATGCTGCCGCCACTTTGGAAAACAGTCCAGCAGTCCCTCAAATGCTCAGACCTAGAGTTATCATATGATCCTGCAATTCTACTCCTAGGCTATATACTTGATAGAAATGAAAAATATGTCCAAATAAAAACTTGCACATGAATGTCCCTATCAGCATTATTATTAATAGCCAAAAGGTGGAAACCACCCAAATGCCCATCAATTAACCAATGATATATGCATGTGTTTGTTGTACCCATACATTGGAATATTACTCAGCAATGAAAAAGGATGAAGTGCTGGTTCATACCACAACCTGGGTGAACCTTGAAAACATTGTACTCAGTGAAAGAAGCCAGTCATAAGATGTTGTATGATTCCATTGATATTGAATGTCTAGAGTTGGCAAATCTATAGACACAGAGAGTGCATTAGTGATTGCCTAAGGTGGTGGTGGACAGTGTTTGGGGAGAAACAGGAGTTACTGCTAAAGGGAAGTGGGTTTCTTTTGGGAGTGATGAAAATCAAAATTGACTGTGGTGATGGTTACAAAACTCTGTGAATATACTAACAAACAATGAATTTTAGACTTTAAATGGGTGAATTTTATAGTATATGAATTATATCTTAGTAAAACTGTATCTCCTCCGCTGTCCCTCCCTAAAATAAAACCAACCAAATCTCTGTATACCCATCACTTATTAAAGTACTTGGCAAAACACTGTGACTTAGTACGTTTGGGATAAGCGAATGAATGAATGTGCATTCACTTCACTTTAAATGTTTTTTCCCCTATTTTCATCTATTAGAGAAAACTGTAATCATGAGAAGAAACTTACAAAATTTGTAAACATCATCTTTCGCATTTAGAGTTTGTTTTTATAATGTGACAAAGTTTTTCTGTTAAATATCTCACAGTTGCTGTACCTAGAAGTGCTTTAAGAACCTGAAATAGTACTAATGGTATGAAAAAAGTAGACTTATATTTCAACCTTTAATATAGAAAATATAATTTGCTCAAATTAATCATACTGTTCTAATTTCCATATGCTCTAAAGTATGAATAAGATTTAGACCTAATTGCTGGTGACATTAAAATTCATTTAATTCTTACCGTCAACAAATATTCACTGAATAAGTAACTATTTGCTAGGCACAGTGCTAGAAAGTGATATTACAAAAATGAATAACACAGCCTGGGGACAGAGATATTACAACAGAATTATGTACAAGAATATGATACATGCTATATTAGGGCTTGTGCCATGCGTACCACACCAAATGTTTTAAGAATGAAGAGAAAAAAAAGGAGGCTGGGCGTGGTGGCTCACGCCTGTAATCCCAGAACTTTAGGAGGCCGAGGCGGGCGGATCACTTGAGGTCAGGAGTTGGAGACCAGTCTGGCCAACATGGCAAAACCCCATCTCTACTAAAAATACAAAAATTAGCTGGACGTGGTGGCACACACCTGTAATACCAGCTACTCAGGAGGCTGAGGCAAGAGAATCACTTGAACCTGGGAGGTGGAGGCTGCAGTGAGCTGAGATTGGGCCACTGCACTCCAGCCCAGAGGACAGAGTGAAAGTGTCTCAAAAAAAAAAAAAAAAAAGAAAAGAAAAAGAAAAGAAAAGAAAACAAAAAAAGAAGAGACCAGCACTTTGGGAGGCCGAGGTGGGTGGATCACTTGAGGTCAAGAGTTCAAGACCAGCCTCGCCAACATGGTGAAACCTCATCTCTATTAAAAATACAAAAATTAGCCAGGTGTGGTGGTGCGTTCTTGTAACCCCAGCTACTCGGGGCGGGCGGCTGAGGCAGGAGAATCGCTTGAACTTGGGAGGCGGAGGTTGCAGTGAGCCAAGATTACATCACTGCACTGCAGCCTGGGCGACAGGCTGAGACTTCGTCTAAAAAAAAAAAAAAAAGAGAGAGAATGAAGAAGAGTGGCTAAAAGCTGGAGTAGTTCAAAATATTTCAGAGATAAGGGAAAATATAGGAATGATAGTAAGTAGGGGATTTCCAGGTAGAGATTTGTTTTTTATTGCTACAGGTTAAAGACACAGTTTAGGAATTACTCTTTTAGACAACAACAGTGTATTTTCATTAGCCATGAGGTTGCCAGTATTATAGGATGGAAGTATTTACAGTAGTGAGCAGAGAGCAGGCAGAGTCTTGTATAACTGTGAGAACTCTGGAGCTGTCCCATGAAACTTTTAACGGGCTAAATTTTCTATTTTACAAAAGGACAACGTAAATAATTCATCTTTCAATATTAAGACAACATGTTAACTAATCAAAAATATCCTGGCTATCACAAAATTCAAAAGGAAAATGTCAAAATATCTACATGTTTATATTTTGAATTGAAAGATATTCTAAAAGTTGTTTCATGATTATGAACTGCACAATGGAGGCCAATGTTTGGTTCACAAATGTGTGCTGTTAATTAGATTGGGAGTGATTGTATATGGTTTCTCACAAAGGCATCTCGAGTTCAACCATGTAAATTGATGGAATTATCAGAAACATCAGACCCATTTCATTTCAACCTGGCTTTTATAACAAATGTGTGTGTGTATGTGTATGGTGTGTATACATGTGTGGATGTGTGTGTACATGTATAGTCTCCCCCAATATAAACGTGAGGCTACATTTTCAGGTTAAGAGGGCTAATGTGTATCTTGCCTTCTCATCACAAATTGTTCTACAAGTCCATCCATAATGATAATTATATCCTTCAATAGATGGCTGCTTACTTCCCAAATTTTAAACTGAACAAAAATATTACGGATCCACCAGATAATTTTAAATCTATCTACTTGAACTGCAAAATTAGGAGTTGAATGAAAACCTTACTTAGTGCAGTATGTTTAAAACTCATCTTTGGCTAGGTGCAGTGGCTCAAGTCTGTAATCCTAATAGTTTTGGAGGCCGAGGTGGGTGGATCACCTGAGGTCAGGAGTTCGAGACCAGCCTGGGCAAAATGGCGACATCCCATCTCTACTAAAAATACAAAACTTAGCCGGGTGTGGTAGTGGGCGACTGTAAGCCCAGATACTTGGGAGGCTGAGGCAAGAGGCTGCAGTGAGCTGAGATTGCACCATTGCACTGCCACCTGGGTGACGGAGTGAGACTCCGTCTCAAAAAAAAAAACAATTAAAAATTAAAAATGAAAAAAAAAACCCTCATCTTTGAGCATGTTAGTACTTGCTTTGATAGAAAGGGTCTGCTTGAGTTCGTATTAAATCACTTAACTCTCCTTGTAGTTTCCTCCATTATTAAATGATGAGAATGTTCCTAACCTATTGCAAATGATTACTTACCATGGAAATACAACCGCAATTATACTCAAGATTATTCCAAGCACAAAGTTTTGCATGAAATCACTGTAACATTAACACTGTCTAATAAGAAACAAAACCCAAATCTTTCTGTTAGGAGATTATTCTCCATGGGTCTCCGGCCTTCTGCAATCTTACCTCACTACCTCTATGCTGGACTAGCTTTCCAAGGGGGTTTGTATAGGAAGCATCCTTATAAGACAAAGGTAGTGTCTTCCTCTGGATCAAAGGGCAGAAGTGCTTCCTGTCTGTCATAAAAGATTCGGGTTCCCTGAGCTCCGGGTTCCTCTCCTTTTAACACATCCTGCTGTGTGTGCAGGTGCCACTTCACATTGCCCTGTGGAAACTGGGGCCTGGAGATGTTGACAATGTGACTACTGCTATGGGGCAAGTAATAAACTATCCAGCTCCCTGACCCAGGAATCTCATGTCTTGGGGCCAATGTTTGGTTCACAAGTGTGTGCTGTTAATTAGATTGGGCACCAGCTGAGTGACTGTATATGATTTCTCACAAAGGCATCTCGAGTTCAAGATCGGCATCCATGAAACTGTGACCAGCCTGCAAGAGGGATAAAGTCTCAGATACCTCACAGTTCCTGACACTGTCTATCATTTCCTTGACTTAGGCATTACATTCTTACTCTCTGAGGCTGTTATTTTGTTGTTGTTTTTGGGGACTTAATAAGCACGTTTTAAAGATAAAAATAAAGCTTAAACTGAAATCAAAATACCAGTCTTTATTTTATTTTAATCAAAGACTGCCCTGACCTTTTTTTGAGATGAGATCATGAGGTGACGTTTAAGCTTTGTAAATGCTTATACATAACAAGTACTTTCAACAAAAAATTCTAACAATTCTTGAAGGCTTATATGCCAGCTTAGAAGAAAGCAACCATTGTTTACTTTTTCACTTAAAAAATTTGCAGATGCTGATTAAAAGGCGATTACTATTTTTTTACACTTAGGTCTTTCTTTAATCAAAATTGACTATATCTCTATAAATGGGAATCAGGGATCTGCTATTACACGAAAATAGATGTCAACATATGAAAATTAAATAAATGAACTTTGCCACTGCCCTGTAATTAAGTGATAAAGATTTCATTCACTTTTCTAAGGTTTTAATCATTTATGATAACTTTTATTTTCTTAAAGAAAAATTGAACTTTGATTTTAAAAATTCTAAAGTTTTCCTAAGATATAGCACTAATATGTAATGGAGCAAACTTTCAAAGTCACATCCTATTTCATTATAAATTTGTCTACAAATGGCCGGGCACAGTGGCTCATGCCTGTAATCCTAGCACTTTGGGAGGCCGAGGCGGGTGGATCATGAGGTCAGGAGATCAAGACCATCCTGGCTAACACAGTGATAACCCATCTCTACTAAAAATACAAAAAAAAAAAAAAAAAAAAAAAAATTAGCCAGGCGTGGTGGCGGGCGCCTGTAGTCCCAGCTATTCAGGAGGCTGAGGCAGGAGAATGGCGTGAACCCAGAAGGCGGAGCTTGCAGTGAGCCGAGATCGTGCCACTGCACTCCAGCCTGGGCAACAGAGCGAGATTCCGTCTCAAAAAAAAAAAAAAAAGAAGAAGAAACAAAGAAAAAGAAAGAAATGTGTCTATAAATACAAGTTTTAAGAGCCCCCCACCTCCTTCTTAATAAATATTAATGCATTTGCTCCTCCACTAAAAACACTAAGAAAATCAACAGCCATGGCGATCTCATGGCTGTTATGTGCTCAGGGCAAGCATCTATGTAACATATCCCTATTCTGCAACACCTCACCCAGCAGACAGAATGTTTACCTAAAACTCCCTGAACTTATGAAAACTTCAACAATCATGTCAACATTTAAGCTCATTCCCAATTAACCAGTCTTACCAAGCATCACTTCTATGAACATTTTAAAGAAAAACCAGTGAAGTGGTGAAATCAACTCTGTCCAAGCTTGCATGCAACTCTAGGAAGGCGGTTAGCTTATCTCTCAACTAGTTCTTATATTACACCACTATATTTAACATCTGACTTTTGTTGCTGTTTATAATATTACCCTTTATTTTCCTTCAATTTTAGAACTTCAGTTTGTGGCCACCTACAGAATAAACTTTCAGCTTTACCAAATTTTCTCTTCTTATGAGAGATGCACAACACTTAATAGAGAGAACACTATTTTTCAAGCTGCAATATACTGTGGTGTTTTCATGTTAGACATAAATAGTGTCAGTGAAAATGTTGATCAAAGAAATGAAATTCTAATAGGATGTCAGAAGAAGCAGATTAAACAAATGATCTAGCTGTTCCAAAGGCATCAAAATGCAAAATAATTCTTTTCTGGAGGTATTACTTAGCCAAATGTTGTAATTTCTTTAGAAATTTCAAGAAGGAATAGGAAGTGTTAATGTTAGTTTAATTATAGAAATAATGTCAAGTGACAATGGCAGGGAAGAAACTGAATGCTGATTTGATCTACACACAGTGACATGGACATTTAGAAAATATATTATATGATAATTATATAATCCTGGCTAAATTCTTTGATAGGTTTCAGTTGCCCCTGTAAATGCTCTAAAATTAAATTCAGGAGGGTATATTGTGATATTTAAGAATTTAACAAAGTTATCTCAAGAACATCTCACTTACACTCTCATGCTATCTGCAATCCTTGAATATATGGTGACTAATATATCTTAATGTATTTTTGTATATCAATATTTTTATTATGTTATTTCTTAAGACGACAACTCCAAATAACAAAGTGTTGAAAGAAAATATCAGAACCACCAATATTTTTCTTTCCTTGACATACTTGCAGATATATATTTTTATGTTTATAACAGAAGTTAATAAAGAAACATGCCCAGCTTATTATTTCTGGATTGATTGCAGAAACAGCTACTACCCTTTTTGATGATGTGGAAGTTTATGCATGTATTGAGGAGGCAATAGCTGTGATAAATTACTTCAAGAAAATAACACTTTCCATTGCCTTTCTTTTTTTCCTTACAACCTGTGTTATGGAGTGAAAGGTACTTGGCCTTGTCTTCAGGAGGCAGAAGCAATCATTTGCAGAATAGGCTTTGTGTGCTAACATTTAATATTAATCTATTCCCAGGCATTATATTATTAACTTTGAATAGATGCTGACAAGTCTTGTTTTTGGAGGGAGGTGGGGCAGGGTATCGCTCTGTCACCCAGGCTGAAGTGCAGTGGTGCCATCATGGCTCACTGCAGCCTTGACCTCCCAGGCTCAAGTAATCCTCTCACCTCACCCTCAAGAGTAAGTAGGACAATAGGCATGTGCCACTACACAGGGCAATTTATTTTTTTTATTTTTTTTTAGAGACAGGAGTCTCACTATGTTGCCCAGGCTGGTCTCATATGCCTGGGCTCAAAGGATCCTCCTGCATCGGTCTCCCAAAGTGCTGGAATTACAGGCATGAGCCACCACATCCATTTCACTTTTGCTTTTTTTTTAATGTGCCATTGTTGCATCTGTTTCTACTGAAGAATAAAACAGATACCACTATGCTCTTTGTTTTCCTTTTTTTTTTTTTCTTTTAATCACTACCCATTTATTAAAGGCTAGGTGGATTTGGGTAATTCATCACTGCTAAGTAAGGTAACTAACAGCACGTTTATGGATGTATTATATACACTGGTTACCTTGTTTCAATAAATAAGCAGCTGGTAAGTCATCTCCCAGTTTTATCCCCAACTTCTAAAAGAAAAATAGGTCGAAAAAATTAACAAATCTGGTTAGGAAAAATACACTGAGCCCAACTATTATGATTCCCTGGATTCTATTATTACGTTTATTTATTAGTATTATGAGTCTTTGCTAAAATGTTGACTTCTTATGGAAGGCCTCTCAACAGTGCTGTTTAAAAATCCCACGTAATCAATCCTTTCACTCGGTACACCCTAACCTTTTTCCCTTCTTCCTTTTTCTCCACAGCTTTCATCAATATCAAACACAATTCGTCATGAAAATCAAGATTTATTCGTTTTGTTCACTACTCTATCCCCAATGTCTGGCACATACTAGCTGCTCACTAAATAAGAATGAATGTGTAGTATACCACATGGATGAAGTATGGGAGGTATTCATTCAAGCACTTATCACGCGCTCTCCTAAATTACCTAACATCAGTGACTGCCCCCACTCCACCCGCTCCTCATCCAGCCTCCACTGAATGAGGAAACAGCACCGTGAATGAATAGCTCATGATAAAAATTTAGCGGTCGTCATCAGTGTATCCCTTTATCCCTATCATTGAGCCTTTGGTTCTATCTCCAAAATATTTATTAGATTTCTCTACCTCTCTCCATCTGCATTGTCGTGACCATTATCTGTCTTTTGAATCAGAGCAATACTCTCAGAACAGGACTCCCAAAGGCAGTCAGAGGAATCCCTTGACACAAGAAAAAACTCACGTCACTTCCTACTTTAAAGGCCTCAATGGCCTTCTATTGTTCACAGGATAAAATCTACACTCCTTACTGCAGCCTGCAGGGCTGCACGGCCTGGCTCCCACTTGTCCTCCAGCCTCAACCCCCTGTCATGCTCCCGCTACGCCGCCCACCGCGCTCCCGCTACGCTGCACACTGAGCTCCCGCTATGCTGTGTCTGGAAGAAGCCAACCCCTTGCTGGATTTTACATCTTGGTACTTGTTGTTCCCTTTGCCTGGAGCACTCTTGCCTCCTAACTTTCCATGACTCATTCACAGCCTTTGGAGAGTATCTCAAATGCCAGCTGCACAGGTCTTCCTGTGACCACCCTAATTAAGCGGCCTCCCTAACCACTCTCTCATCACCTTGTTTACTGCTACCGTGGTTCTTATCACCACTTTGTTAACTTACTCTTTGTTAAATGTAAGCCCCGACAGGACAGGGACTTTGCCTCTGTATATTCACAGGGACTAATAAAATACCTGGAACATGGAAATTGCTCCATATATAACAACCGAATCAATAAATAGAACATTCTCCCTCACTTGGGTGGCATCCCTCGTCTCACTAATTAGAATGCCTGGCACAGAAGAGACATGCTACAAATGTTGAAGTGAATGAGAAAACTGAAATCTTTTATTGTATCCTGAGTGGCACCCAGAAAAATCTTTGTTCATTAATATTTGCATATAATAACTGGACTGAGAGAAAAATGAATTCATTTGATTGACATTTACTCAGTGTCTGTCCAGTGCTGGAAAGAGCATATGGCAGTTTGGCTTGCAAGCACAGAACAGAGGATATCATTTCTAAACTGTTCGGTAATCCCATAAATATAGGACACACACATTTCACCAAGGCATTTGGCAAAGTTTCTCATTATATCTTGTCTTTAACATGCAGGAATGCAGATTGGATGGTAGCCCAGCTGATGGGTTTGGTACTAGAGAGTGGTTAGATGAAGACAGCTTAAGCATGTTCAACAGCTCTTTCAATGCAGCAAATATTTCTTGAGCAGCTCCGGCCAGCCAAGTACTGAGCTTGAGGCTAGAGTAATAAAATAATTAAGTGTGGTCTCTTACCTAGAAGGGTGCATAAGTCTTCCCGTAAAACATTTCAGATCTCTGCCCTGTACCATTGACACTATTTTTAAATTAATATATTGGATGAATATATACAGAATGTACTTCTATCAAAATCATATGAGAATTTTAGGGGAAGGAACAGAAGAAATAATAAATCAGGATCCAAGAGATGATAGCTATCTAAAAGGCTGGAATGAATTCTTTAAATGAAATTTAGTGCAGATATGAGGTCCTACCAATGAATCCAAAATACCAACTACATATTTACAAAATGGGGGAAATATGGAATGTATCCACTCATAAACATTCCTTAGGGATTTTAATTTACAGTACTCTATAAAAATCTATTGTGATATAGTGATCACAGAAACTAGTTTCACCTTCTGGTGTATTTACAAGGAAGTAATCAGCCTGTGCTCAGACCACACTTAAGAAGTGTTTGAAACACTTAAGCGTGTTTGAAGGCACGCACCACACTATAAGAAAAGTTCAGAGGAGGCGGTCGAGATGGACACGAGGATCCTTGCTGCAACAGCCAATGGTGTTGCTAAAACACTGACACTAATGAAGAATTTGTGGAATGTTAAGAAAGTGGGGGGGGGGGTGCGGGGGTGGGGGTGACAGAGGAAGTCATTCTACAAAAAGGTACTTGCAGATGCATGTTTATAGCAGCACAGTTCCAGGTTGCAAAAATGCGGAACCAGCCCAAATGCCCATCAATCAATGAGTGGATCAAGAAACTGTGGTATGTGTGTGTGTGTGTGTGTGTATACACACACACACACACACACACACATACTACTCAGCCATTAAAAGGAATGAATTAATGGCATTTGCAGCAACCTGGATGGGAATGGAGATGATTCTTCTAAGTGAAGTAACTCAGGAATGGCAAACCAAATATCGTATGTTCTCACTCATAAGTGGGAGCTAAGCCATGAAGATGCAAAGGCCTAAGAATGACACAGTGGACTCTGGGGACTCAACAGGAAAGGATGGGAAGGGGGTGAGGGATAAAAGACTACAAATTGGGTTCAGTGTATACTGCTTGGATGATGGGTTCACCAAAATCTCACAAATCGCTACTAAAGAACTTACGCATGTAGCCAAATATCACCTGTTCCCCAAAAACCTATGGAAATAAAAAATTTAAAAATTTAAAAAAAGAAAGTGTGGGTGAATGGTAGAGAAGGAGGGAGCTAACTGTCCATAAGTATTCAAAGAGCAGGTATGCAGAAGAAATAGTAAACCTGTTTTACACGATCCTAGGGCACAGGACTAGGAAACTACATGAGGACAGATTTTGATTCACCATAAAAAGGCCTGACTATCAGCGCTGTCCTGAGAAAGTGAAGCATCTCGTGAGGAAGTCAGCTCTCTATCAATGACAGGTCTCCCACGGCCACTGGGACATCCTCTGGACAAAGACATCAGACTCAGGACTTAAATGCTGCATAGACAGCAGATTTCTAGACCCTATGTCCTTGACATTTTATGATATAATGAAAAGGGAACTAAAAAATTAGGAAGAATACATTTTCATTCACTCAACCAATGCTTGCTATGGCTAGGCACTGTTTCAGGCACCATGGACACAGCAGCTAACTTAGGCAAAGTAATCCCAGCATTTTGGGAGGCTGAGGCAGGCAGATCACGAGGTCAGGAGTTCAAGACCAGCCTGGCCAACACAGTGAAAACCCGCCTCCACTACTAGTACAACAATTAGCCAGGCGTGGTGGCAGGCGCTACTTGGGAAGCTGAGGCAGGAGAATCACTTGAACCCGGGAGGCGGAGGTTGCAGTGAGCCAAGATTGTATTACTGCACTCCAGCCTAGGCAACACTGCGAAACTCTGTCTCAAAAAAAAGTATGCTTGTGAAGCATACATTCTAGATGGTTTGGGACAAAATGAAACACAAGCATAAAACACCAGTCTTTGGGTTTGAGAGGATACTTGGTGCTAGTTTGAGGCAAAGCTACACCTGAGGCATTCACACTTTAATTTTGTTTATTTATTTTTAAATTTTATTTATTTGTTTTTTTGAGATGGAGTCTCATTCTGTGGCCCAGGCTGGAATGCAGTGGTGCAATCTTGGCTCACTGCAAACTCCAGCTCCCAGTTTCAAGTCATTCTCCTGCCTCAGTCTCCTGAGTAACTGGTATTACAGGTGTGCGCCACCATGCCTAATTTCTGTATTTTTAGTAGAGATGGGGTGGGGCGGTTTCACCATGTTGGCCAGGCTGGTCTCAAACTCCTGACCTTAGGTGATCAGCCAGCCTCGGCTACCCAAAGTGCTGGGATTACAGGCATGACCCACCACGCCCAGCCCACACTCTATTTTTTATGTATTTATTTATTTTCATTTTTATTTATTTATTTATTTATTTATTTATTTATTTATTTATTGACAGAGTTTTGCTTGTCACCCAGGCTGGAGTGCAGTGGCACAATCTTGGCTCACCGCAACATCCACCTCCCGGGTTCAAGCGATTCTCCTGCCTCAGCCTCCTGAGTAGCTGGGATTACAGTCACCTGCCACCACTCCCAGCTAATTTTTGTATTTTTAGTAGAGATGGGTTTTCACCATGTTGGCCAGGCTGGTCTCGAACTCCTGACCTCAGGTGATTCACCTGCCTCAGCCTTCCAAAGTGCTGGGATTACAGGCGTGAGCCACTGTACCTGGCCTCCACACTTTATTTTTAAGCTGGAAGTTATCATAGATAGAGCCATTTGTTACAATAACTGCACTAGACCTTTTGCCTTTATTCCCGCTATATGTTCTCCTTTCCTTTCTAACCTGTGGCTTCCACTCCTCACCACTGCAAAACAATTTACAATTAATTGCTTATACTGCAATTATTAATAAAATATATTTTGCCATTTACTAAACTATTAGATATGTTTTCTGAGTTTTTACACATTAAAACTTTCCACAGTAAACATTATAAGTGTTCATTATTAGAATTCATAAATTATACAGAAGTGCAAAAACTAAAGGATGTATCTACTTCTGTTACTTTCACAGAATAATCTATGCATATGTACTAATACAGATTTAGACATATGTTATCCCAAATCTGGTAGTACTTTTGTAGCTTTTCATTTTATTCTAGTACTAAAATTATTAGAACACTAGCCTTTTTGGAATTGATTTTTAAAGTCCCCTAATTGGAATTGCAGCCATCTTTTTGGTCTGTCCTCTGATTGAAGAAGCTCTAACAGCGCAATCATCATATGACACTTAATAAGCATCCTTGCTGGGCACCTGGTCCATAAGAACATTGAGAATAAATAGTTTCCTGACATTCAGTCAGATTGATTGATGCACATCAAGTCAATGACACTGGGGAACGCTTTGTAGATGGAATGACTACATAATAACAGGAAAACTCCAGGAAGATACACTTAATGAATCCTTATTGATCTAAATACACCTAAAACTTGTTTGTAACTTTAACCTCTGCCACATTATAGAGGAAGACATTCCAAACTCAAACTTTTTTAAAATATACTTTAAGTTCTAGGGTACATGGGCACAACATGCAGGTTTGTTACATATGTATACATGTGCCATGTGGGTGTGCTGCACCCATTAACTCATCATTTACATTAGGTATATCTCCTAATGCTATCCCTCCCCCCTCCCCCCACCCCAAGACAGGTGTGATGTTCCCCACCCTGTGTCCAAGTGTTCTCATTGTTCAATTCCCACCTATGAGTGAGAACATGCAGTCCAAACTCAAACTTTTATTATATATATATAATATATATTATATATTTTATATATATATAATATATATATTATATATTATATATATTATATATATATAATATATATATTATATATTATATATATTATATAATATATAATATATATATTATATATTATATATATATCTATCTTAGTAGAAGTTGAACAAATATTTCCGAAGCTGTTCAGAACAAGGTAGAATTCAACATACTGGAAATGTGTGTGTGGCCTGAAAATTATAGCCAGCTACTCCAGAAACCTATAGTTGTGGTGTTTTGGAATTTGGTGACTTGGCCATGGTTATTCAATTAAGGAAAATATTCTCATACTTATTTTTATATCAGTCTTTCCTACTCAGGTCCTTCAAAGAAAACATGGTTAAACCTATTCTCTCCCCTTCATAGTTGCTTAATTTTATTTTTTCCAACCCAGGAAGTCCTAACTTGTACAAGTGTATCCTCATAAAATACTAATGCCTTGGTCATGTTATCTACTCTGAAGTCATTTTAAGCCTTTCCCTTTGCTAGGATGCTTACCACAACTGGATATTTCAAGTATGGAAGCACCATGATGTGAAGCAAAGATGGGAAAGTAGTTTTATTTCTGTTTGCAAGCAAATGATGTCTCCTTCTTCACTGGCATTTTAGGTAAAGGCATTAGGAAAAACTACTGGCTTCAGAGAAGAGGACTTAATGACACTAAGTTGTGTGATCTGGTGAACACACTTTGAATCAGTTTTCTCCAAATGCATTTCCCTATGTTTGCCAACATCAAGCTCCCTATTATATCATGGTTTCTAGAACAGTGCTGCCCAATAGAAGGACTAGTAAAGCCACCGATGTGGGCCACATATAAAATTTTAAATTTTCTGGTGGCCATGATAAAAAAGTAAAAATATGCAGATATAATTTTAATATTCTATGTAGATGCAAAATATTATGATTTCAACAAATAATCAATATAGGAGGTATTAATAAGATACTGGCCATTCTTTTTTTGTATCAAGTTTTTGAAATTGGGTGTATGTTTTGTAATTACAGCACAACTCAGTTGGGACTGTCCATATGTGGCTAACGGCTACTATATTGGCAGACAATTCTAGAACCAAGCTGAAAACCATAAACTGATGGCAAGTGTGGAAAGAGCACAGTTTGCACTCTCAGACTACTAGATTACCTAGACTCTTTACTCTTGAAACATCAAATATGAATTCATCTATTAAAAATGTCACCATAATTATAGATGTAGGTTAGCCTTTCTTTTACAATGATGGGGTAAAAATAACTGATTTCCCACCAGCTTTCCGGTGCAACATCCATTACCATAATAAAGCAAATTTAAATTTAATTAGAATGTAATTAAAGGTAATGTGGGTGATTCCAGGATAGCTGATTTGTTTTACTAGTAACAGAAACGCCCTTTGCCACTTATATGAAGCTGGAACAATATAAATCAAATGACTTATTATCTGAGAGAACAAAGTACAGAAATATTTACATAACATAGTACCATAGGCAGAATATCCACGTTAAACTAATGTTAAGAACGACAAAGGGAAGATACGCCAGCATAATACGTCTTACTTCTTTTCCAATAATACAACTGGGACATTGCAAATACCCAACTTCTAGAATCTGTCAGGAAGAGTAATCTACAAGTATTTAATTCTCTCCTGCACATGTTGAATGACTAAATTGTGCAAATATATTTGAATGCTTTTTTTAGAAATCACTATACTTCTTTGTTAGGTTACTTAATTTTTAGCATAAACCCACCAAATCCCATGTCAATTGTTAAAAATGGATCTATTCAAGCCTACAGTACAAATTTATGGTTTTCCAGGAAATCACAGGAAAGTTGTTGTAAAAGGTATTAAAATTCTTGCCAATAAATCCCATCTTTAAAAATATTCTGTTAAATGTAAATGTTGAAAGTAGTATTAATAACAGCTATGTTCAAAGAAAACTTTAAGGGCAAACATAAAACAATTTACTTGGAAGGACATATTACAAGATTCAAAGATTTGCTAGATTCTTTGAACAGGTTTCGATAGGAGATGATCTTGTGATCTGTAGATAAGAGACTCTGAATATCAAGTGATCAGAAACCAAAGCAGAGATAAGGCTACTGAAAATAGCCTATTTCCTGTGCTGGTCTGGACCTAGGCTTTGGGGTATAGGCAGGCCTGATACCAGAGGTCCGATGTAGCAAAAGGAATGAAGGAAAAAGATGAAGAGACAAAAACATGCTGACACTGTCATTATTTCTACAAATGTCAAAATAAAATTCAAAATGAAATCGATTTTTTAATTACAAAAATTCTTCTGAGAATTGTTTATTTTCCCCTCCAGACATAAGTAAACTTAAGGCAAGGAATCATATTTACCTTCTGATATGCTTCACATAGAATTTGCCACTTTTTATCAGCAATATTAAAAATGATTATGTGATGAATAACTTTCAGTCTATACGCCCTAAGAGCAGGCAAGAAAAATTATTCAAAAAAACAAAATGCTTCTCACTATTAACCAAAAACCAGCCTATGAAAAGGCACAGTCAAATGATCTTGGTCAACAAGGCTAAGGCACCCATTCATTATTTATTGAGGGCTTACTGGGTATAAGGACATCTAAGAATTTATTCAATGTCAAGTGTTGTGGGCCAAAAGCCACAAGAGAAAAGGATTTTCACTTCCAAGTCCAGCCTAATAGTTCCAATCTTGGAAAGAACGAGAGAAATAACAGAGGAAGAGAAAAGAAAGAGAAACTTGGAAGAGGAACAAATAAACAGCAGACATGTTGTTACTGGAGAAGACAAAAAATGCAGTGAGAAGACAGAGACGTAAGAACCGAGCAGGTACATGCATGTATGCATGTGTGTGCATGTGAGTGTGTGTGTGCATGAGTGTGTGTGTGTTTGCATGAGTGTGCATGTGAGTGTACGTGTGCATGCATCAAGAGACACAAGCACAGGGCTGCGTGTGTAATGCGGCTAGCTGCGTCACGCCTCTGGAAGTACAAAACACCACTATTTATTTATTTATGTATTTTGAGACGGAGTCTCGCTTTGTTGCCAGGCTGGAGTGCAGTGGCGCAATCTCAGCTCACTGCAACCTCCGCCTCCCGGGCTCAAGCGATTCTCCTGCCTCAGCCTCCCAAGTAGCTGGGATTACCGGCACACACCACCATGCCCAGCTAATTTTTGTATTTTTAGTAGAGACAGGGTTTCACCATGTTGGACAGGATGGTCTCGATCTCCTCACCTCGTGATCCACCTGCCTCGGCCTCCCAAAGTGCTGGGATTACAGGCGTGAGCCACCGCACCTGGCCTAACACCACTCTTTTTTTTTTTTTTTTTTTTTTTTTGAGACGGAGTTTCACTCTTGTTTCCCAGGTTGGAGTGCAATGGCACGATCTCAGCTCACTGCAACCTCCGCCTCTCGGGTTCAAACGATTCTCCTGCCTCAGCCTCCCGAGTAGCTGAGATTACAGGCATGTGCCACCACGCCCTACTTATTTTTATTTATTTATTTACGTATTTTTAGTAGATACGGGGTTTCTCCATGTTGGTCAGGCTGATCTCAAACTCCCGACCTCAGGTGATCCACCCGCCTCGGCCTCCCAAAGTGCTGGGATTACAGGTGTGAGCCACCGCGCCCAGCCCACTCTTTTTGAGGGTAGGGTTCACAACTGTGTATATGTAAAGTTTTTAGTCTCAAGATTTCTTTAAAGTGGTAAACAGTCACGCTGCAGACTCATAAACTGTGTAAATTCATACAAAAGTTTAGTAAATCTTCTCAATCCTATTTGTATAGGCTTTCTTAAGTGAAACAAAGGGGCAGAAATAAACAATAGGTAATGATAACTGTGGAAAAGAAAACAGGCAGCACAGCATGAGGAAAGGACGAGCACAGGGAAGCCCAATGGGTCAGAATGATGTGCAAGCTCGGTCTTGCCTGGTTCAACCTCATGAACAAGAGAAGATCAGCAAACGTGATACCCCAGCCACAAGAGTAGCACTGATAATAATAATTACGATTCTATCGTCATCATTCATGTGGAGGTGCATGCCAGGTGCTTTCGAATTGTTAACCACCCACAAGAAGCCTGAACACCTGGAGTTCTCCTCATCGTGTACATAAGCAAAGGGAAGGGAGAGAGAGTCTTTAATTGGCCCCAGAATATACAGCAATAAATGGAGGAGTTGAGGAGTAAGGCCAACTGGTTCTAAAATCCTGCCTGTGGTGTCTGGCTGTAAAACTCTGACTCTTGCCTAAGCTGAAGTCTAGCCTGGGACCTGAAGTGCAGCAGCTCTGACTGAAGCTGGATGGTTACTCTACTTCCAGTATTGTGCTCAACGAAGAGGTCAGTTTTTGAGCAAATACACTTGACTCTTTGAGGGAGTTAAGAAAAATGAAATTGAAATAAAGCCAGAATATGCACCAGAGAAAATTTTGGTGTCTATTTTCCTGAAATCACACAATCTATCTTAAAATTTTTACAATGCTCAAAGGTGTTTCATCATTGCCCACCAACTTCTATCCTGGCAGGTACCAGGAAATTATCATCTCTCAGGTTTCAAATAAAGCAGGTATAGGCCAGCTGTTCTTGCTCACAGTGATACTACAGGCAGTCAAAAAATAAATTCACTGATGAATGTTACCTCCTAGAACTTCCACGCGTGGGACTTACACACTGATGCACGAGTTTCCATTGGCATTTTTGACAGCATCTGTACTCCTTCTCTTATATCAACAGAATATGTCCAGAACTACTGGCTTTATAAGGGTCCAGTTATGCAGTTGCTACACAGGGTCATTTTGCCAGTCCTTTCATTCAAAACCATCTTTGGTGACTCCCTTCATTGAGAACAAGATGCAAAGTCTTCAGGTGTTCACAGTCCTTTACGATTCCCTTTTTCCACCTATTTCTTGCTATACTTTCCCCTTTCAGTATCCACTCTTTTCTCATCCTCCTCCTCTCTGCTGCCGCCCCTCCTACTTCACAAACACCAGCCACAGGGAGCTTGTTTCTAGGTCATGCTTCATATTCTCCTGCATAACTGCATGTTCTCTGGGATAACCTTTCCCCTACAGCATCTCTAACTATTCAGGAAGCTAACCTTGTGGAAGGTCCATTCAAATTATACCCGTCTTACAAATCCTGCTCTATCTCTTGCTGTTGTTTGGCAACACTAGGATCCTTTACTGTTTGTCAGCCTCATCCTGTTTCCCGGCTTCTGCAACTGTTTTTCTCAGTACAGTGCAGAGTCCCAGAGCGCAGGGTCCTAAAGCGCAGGGTCCTAGAGCACAGGGCGAACATGGTTATCCACGGTGAGATCTTCTTCCCCTAGTACCTACCACAGTCTCCCATATAGGAGACATTCACATGTATTTGTTTAATTTTACGAACAACTGTGGAGCTTACTCTGAGAAAAGAGGTTTCATACTGACCTGTAATTGGATATTCTCTTTCTGGCCTAGTATATAACCTCCCTGATTCAGGCTGCGGCTCAGAGTTCTTCAAAGAGTAAGTACAGTTATCACTGTTGAAAGTGACTCTGGCTGTAAACATCAAAGACGCGATTTCTAATGTTGTTGTGGCTGAAACTCCGCTTAAACACTAGGGAGAACAACAAGTCCACAGAAGTCACATGTCTGTTCATTAAACGCACAGGAAGACCTTGAACTAAACCCTTCACAAAACATCTAACACAGAGCTTGCAATGGTGAGGAGCCTCTCTCTCCTGCACAGCCAGTGAACAATCTAGGCTTGGAGAGAGAGAGAGAAGAGCAAGAGCATTCTAATAAGCAGGTGTCTGTGACCTCCTGAGTAACCAACCGTGAAACCAAGAGATAAGTACAGTCATGGGTCACTGAACAACGAGGACACATTTTAAGAATTGCGTTGTTAGGGGATTTTGTTTTGGGAACACCACGGAAGGGACTTACATAAACCCAGATGGTACAGGCGACTCCACACCTAGGCTCTATGGGGCAGCCTGCTGCTCTTGGCTACAAACCGGCACAACATGTTTACTGAATACCTTAGGCAACTGTAACACAACAAGAAACATTTGTATATATAAACACAAAAAAGTAAAGTAAAAACACAGTATAAAAGGTAAAAAATGGGACACTCGTCTAGGAAACATGGAGTTTGCAGAACTGGAAGTTGCTCTGGGTGATCAGGGAGCGAGTGGCGAGTGAATGGGAAGGCCTAGGACATGACTGTCCATTACCACAGACTTCACCAACACTGCACACTCAAGCTACGCTAAAGTTAGAAAAAAACATTTCCTTTCCTCTGTGATAAATTAACTTTAGCTTACTGTAACTTTTTTTACTTTATAAACTTTTTAACTTTTTGACTCTTTTAATAATACTGGTTTAACACACAAATGTATTGCACAGCTACACAAAAGTATTCCTTCTTCATATCCTTACTCTATATGCTGTTTTCCACCTTAAAAAAAAAACAACCTTTAAAACTTTTTTCTTTTTTTTTGAGATGGTGTCATGCTCTGTTGCCCGGGCTGGAGTGTGGTGGTGTGATCTTGGCTCACTGAAACCTCTGTATCCCAGGTTCAGGAGATTCTCCTGCCTCAGTCTCCTGAGTAGCTGGGATTACAGGCGCATGCCAACATCCCCAGCTAATTTTTTTTGTATTTTTAGTAGAGATGGGGTTTCACCATGTTGGCCAGGCTGGTCTTGAACTCCGTATCTCAGGTGATCTGCCCACGTAAGCCTCCCAAACTGCTGGGATAACAGGCTTGAGCCACCATGCCTGGCCTATCTTTAAAACATTTTTGTTAAAAAGCAAGACATAAACACACAGTAGCCTGGGCTTACAGAGGGTCAAGATCATCAATATCACTGTCTCCCACCTCCACTCACATCTGGTCCCACTGGAGGGTCTTCAGGGACAATAACACACATAGAGCTGTCATCTCCTGTGATCACAATGCCTTCTTTTGGACACCTGCTGAAGGACCTGCCTTAGGCTGTTTTACAGTTATCTGTTTTTTTTTTTTTTTCAAAAATAATTAGTAGGAGCCAGACGCAGTGGCTCACGCCTGTAATCCAGCACTTTGGGAGGTCGAGGCAGGCAGATCACGAGGTCAAGAGATTGAGACCATCCTGGCCAACATAGTGAAACCTCGTCTCTACTAAAAATACAAAAATTCGCTGGGCGTGGTGGCGCATGCCTGTAATCCCAGCTACTTGGGAGGCTGAGGCAGGACAATCGCTTGAACCCGGGACGTGGAGGTTGCAGTGGGCCAAGATTGTGCCACTGCAGTCCAGCCTGGGTGAGAGAGCAAGATTTTGTGTCAAAAAAAAAAAAAATAGTATAAGTTCTATAAAATAACTATAAATACATAAACCAGTAATATGGTCATTTTTCTAATCACGTACTATACATAATTGTATGTGCTGGACTTTTACACAACTGGCATCGTAGTAGGCTCATTGACCCCAGGGTCACCACGCACACGAGGAACGCATTGCACTAGGATGTTACCATGGCGAAGACATCACTAGGCGATAGGAGCTTTTCAGCTCCGTGACAATCTTATGGGGCCACCCTTGCAGATGTGGTCTGTCACTAACTGAAATGTCATGGGGCACATGGCTGTATACATCTTTTTACTGTATTTGAATGACACAGACAATTACTGACCACCAAAAATAGGGAGGAGAGGAAGAAGATGCCATGGAAGTAAGTAGAAACTATTTCTGAAGGAGAAAAACTTACACGGGAAAAAGACTCCTTCTTTGTGCCACGGATTTGCCAGTTGACATGACTGAAAAGCAGTCACCCAAACAATGACCAGGAGGACTGAGTGCTGCTGGTGAAGCCCACCAGAGACCAGCGGATGGGGACTGCTGCTGTGTTAGCGAGGGGAAAAACAGCCTAGGACACTGCCCACCCCATCTTCAAGGGCTTCCCTGACTCTAGCAAATCATAAAAACCAAAACCCATAAATGATGAGGCCACCAAGTCATAAAGAAGAAGTTAAACCCAATCATTACCCTTTTGTTAGATAGTATGGAAGGAGACAGCGTATTTTAACTGGTTTCTTTTTTTTTTAAGACAGAGTCTTGCTCTGTCACCCAGCGTGGAGCGCAGTGGCACGATCTCGCCTCACTGCACCCTCCGCCTCCTGGGTTCAAGTGACTCTCCTGCCTCAGCCTCCTGAGTAGCTGGCACTACAGGCATGCACCACCAAGCCCAGCTAATTTTTGTGTGTGTGTGTGTATTTTTAGTAAAGACAGAGTTTTGCCATGTTGGCCAGCTTGTCCCAAACTCCTGACCTCAAGTGATCTGCCCACCTCAGCCTCTCAAAGTGCTGGGATTACAGGCACGAGCCACTGCGCCTGGCCTAAACTGATTTTCATTCTACTAGAATTAATGTTCTCATATAAAGAATTAAGTAGTCAGCTATATGGCAAAGTGAAGCTTTCAAAAATAACCCATTCCCTATTGATCTAGCCAGCTTCAGATTTATAATAGCAAACAGGATACCAAATTATAACAAGACCACAAATTCTTATCTGCAGAATCCTCATGTCCATGGAGAGGTAAACTTAAGTCTCTTCAAAATCTGTAAATACTATTAGCTAATTATTCTGAAACTAGTTCCTGATACATTTTAAGGTTTCTCTTAAAGTTAACTCACTTTCTAAGATTCTACCACTACTGGTGGGGGAAAAAAAAAAGCAGATTCTTTTGTTAACGTATAATGTTTCCATTAAGTGGAAATTCAAGGGCAGGCAGATGCTATCTCTTAAGAGTTGTGCATTTCGTATTAAAATTAACTAGCATGGTATTTGGCATCTCACTGGGATGCAAAAGGGAACATTATTTGCTGCTGCGCGCCATTAGTGCCAGAAACATTTTTCATAAAATGAAGAGTGCAGCTCCACTAATCTATTAGTCCTAAGCCATTTTAGATCGTATCATTGATTAACTAAAATATTTTTTTTCAAATGACGGCTGATGACAGAGCACTACCTTAAAAGTCAAAGAACTATAAATTAAACATCAATCCAGTTACCATGTTCTGTCAAAACAAGAAATACATGCGTGTGTTTGTGTCCTTTATATGGGCCAACATAAGCTTTTCCTATTATTTCTGGAAATATTCAGATTTATTAGCACACATAAAATCCTCAGACTGAAATTATTATAACATTTATTTCAAACTGAAAAAAATACCAAAGGAGTAACCTGGGGGGCTTGGTGTCTCATGGTGGACTCCTATTTGCTTTTGCCCCTTTTCTTCTTTGGGTCTTACCTTCCAGCACGCTTAAACTTCTAGTTATAGAAACCCATGGCAACACTCACTGCCCAGAGTAACTATGTTTACTCAGATAATGAAAAGTGGTGTGATAACCTTATCTCCTGGGACAATTAGGTTATGTCCAAAAAGCCAGGCTCCTTAAAGATCCTTTTCAATGATCTCCATGCTCGATACAGGGCACTGACTTTACTACAAAAATATTTAAAACACTGTGGCTTTTCATACGTTCACAACTTTTCATTTTATGTTCAGCTGCTACTCAAAAAACTAACTTTGTGCAGTATTCCAACCAATACATCATCACATAAATACATCTTTTACACAAGCAAGTGCACTTGAAGAAATTCCAGTTGAAGGCCTACAGGAACCTCCAAGGTTACCCAGGAAACCTATTTTGACGAGTTATGTGTATGTCAAAACACATGAGTCTACATCTTCATAAAACTGTGTGACTGAGAGTACATCAGGGGTTAAGCTACGTAAACAAACAAAACCAGCAATAATGGCAACAGAAATATTCACAATATTGGAATCAAAAGTAACTATTTGTGACATCTAATGTTGATTGGTTATCCATAATTTTTTAAAGCCTTCATATTAAAAACAATGAAAGAAAAATACATGAACCAAGTATACTATGTAAAATGGATAAATGAAAGCAGAGAAAAGAAAGCAAGCAAGAATAAATATCTACTCCAAAACCCAACTCTAAAATGAGATGCATAGGCTCTTTAAATCACAAAATCTTTGTGGCTTACTAATGGAAGGATCCTTAGAGATCATCTTGTCCAATCTACCTTCCAACGTGGAAATTTATTATCCATCATACCTAATACCAAACTGACGCAGTCCAGCAGAAACACTCCGGCCTGAGGGTATGCACTGATTCCATTGTTGGACAGCTCTATTTGTTACAGCCCAACTTTTGACGGATGTGTAAGACTTGAAGACATTAAGACCCAGAAATGACTCTATGATTATACTATGATTATAATGACTATATGATTATACCTCATTATAATTACTACAGCCTCCATGAATATATGCTACTCAAAGTGTAAAAAGTCACATCACCAGAAGACAAACACAATGTGATCTCCTATCCCAAGGATAATTTATCTGCCATATGCACAAAACCCAGTCTCACGATATTCGAGTCTGGGTCCTCTCTGAGAAACAGACATCAAGATCTGATGACATGTGCAAGAAATTTATTGGGTGAGACACCTGTGAAGGAAGCAGGGATGGATTCTTTGGGGAGTTGCGATTGTTTTGTGTCTTATGTGTGGTGGAGGTAAAAGAAGTTATGCCTATGTAAAAACACATAGAACTGTGCACCAAAAAATTTAACTATATGCAAATTTTTAAAATTAGAAAATATATATTTAAAAAATTTGGAGGGAGGTGTAGGAAGCTGAGAAGCATCAGACTGGGATACAGATTCAACTCTGTGAAGGAGGCAGTGGCGGCAGTGGGGGCGGGGAAGGAAGGAAAGAAGGGACGTAGGGAAGGAGGGAGGGAGGGAGGGAGGGAGAGAGGGAGAGAGGGAGAGGGGGAAAGGAAAGAAGATTTTAAATATGTGATAACACATGATGTTCCAAAAGGTGAAGAAAAACAAGCCACCTCACAGATTGCTGGAGGCAGTCTACAATGGTAAGGCTACCAAGAAGGACAAGTTGGACAGCTCTATCAAAATTAGAAAGGCACAAGCCCTCTGATCCAGCAATTCTACTTTTAGGTATTTATATGACAGAAATATGTAGACATATGTAAGATGATGTGTCTATAAAACTACTAATTGCAAGATTGCTTATAACAGCTAAAGCTGAAAAAATTCAGCTCAGTGTCAATAATAGGGGACAAATTAAGTTAAATACCTTGTGTTCCATTCATTTAAGGGAATACCATACATTCTTGAAAAATACTGATGCTCATATGTACTGATGTAGAGATATTTCCACTGAATGAAACACTGCAAAAATATGCTATCATTTGATCATCTGTATTAAAAAGATATATATGGTTGTCTATGCATAAAGTATGTCTAAAAAAGAAGAAAGCAACGATAGCATCAGATGCCTCTTAATATAAAGGAACTGGCTGTTTGGGCAAGAGAAGTTGGTGGGAAATGTCCCACTGTACATCCTAGTGGAAAATTTTGACATTTGAATCATGTAAATATATTACCTGTTTTGAAAGGTAAGCAGACTCTATTTTAATGAAGATGAAAAAGATCATTCTAAATGTTAGGTGAAGAATACGGTTCATTAGGGAATAAGTGTCAAGGCAGGAAGACCTCTTCAGGAATGGTGGTAGCAAAACAGGGGGTCTCCGTGGGGCTGACAGACCCTGCATACATGCTGAAGATGCAGCCAACAGGAGTTGATACTGTAACTAGATATAATGGATCAGGGGAAGGGGACTCAGGCTGGACTGACTTTTGGCTTGAGTATCCAGATAAACAATGTTGGCATCTGTTGAGATGGGTATGACTGAGTTACAAACAGCTTAGCAGGTGTAAGAAGACAAAAACAAGAATTCTGTTTGGGACACAGTAACGTAGAGATGTTTGTTAGCCTTCCGAATCAAGAGAGTAACAGTACATCGGAGTCCATAAACGTGCCTACTGAGATCAACAGTGTTTTTAATTTGCAGTTCTTCAGCTGCAGTGAGACCGGGCATGCTTCTTAGGAGTCCTGGTCATTGTGATGTATAACACTGTGACTATCTGTTCATCATGTTTGCTCACTTGCCTATTGGGCATTTTGTTCCTTATTATTTGTAAGTGCTGTTAGCATATTCAAGAAAATTGGCCCTTTTATCATTTACATTAAATGGTTTTCTTCAGTTCATCAATTTTACTTTTACATTGTTTGTATCATTTTCCCTAGAGGAACTCTAAATTTTTATGTGGTCATATTTACTAGTTTTTCTATGGCCTGTGGCATATATTCTTTTCACAATCAGGAAAAACAAAGACAAATCTCATCAGTAATTATTAATGTGAATGTAAATTCTATAACATAAAAAATACATTTTATATAATTTCAGAAGTTTTGTAGTACTTACGCAAGTTTTGAGGGCATTCATTCGTCACTTTTGTAGTTAACCCACTGGAATATCTTTAATAAAGTAATAGGATTTTTGTTTATTCCTTAGAAAAATTGGATATTTAGGGATATTCTTCAATTCAAAGCTCATGATCAACTAAGGATTCTTTAGAGGAATGGTACGTATTATTTTTTACTTACAGCATTAAAACTCAGCTAGAGATAACAATTGTGTTTGCATAGCTTATTTTTAAAACATGTGGGCACAGTGACTTTGTTCAATTATTTTAGAAAGCACCAAAGTAGTATGAGAGACACTGCTATTTTTTAAATGCTACTCAGCACAACTAATGACTTATAAAATAGGTAATTATTTCCTTTGAGGTCAGAAGTAGACTTAAATGTTACAGCAGAAAGCCAAAATAAATGTGATTAGTTTTTCTCAAAATAGTAAATTAGCACTTGACTCCCACCTGCACGCTGGTATTTATCTTCGTCTCCAGAACTAGTAACTCAATTTGATGCAGTAGCAGGGTACTGGGATGCCACACGTGGTTTAACTCACCAAGGAGACAGCTGCTTTGTACTGACACCAACTACACTTGTCTTTACCCCAACAACTGTTCACATTAATCTGAGTTAACTACCCTTTGGAGCAACCTGTTCAATCTCAGTTAGTCGCCTACTGGAGCGCACAGACACAGGTGATTGAGATTTGAGGGAACCACAGTCACACTGACAGAAATGGAATCTCACCCACTGCATCTTCAGTCTGGCTGGAGAACCTGAAGGAGCTAAAGGCTTGCTAGAAAATCCTAAAGAACCACAATCTTCTATCGCATATGCAAAGCCTGTTTTACTTCAAATGATTGTCAGTGGCTATGAAGTTGCATTCACACAAATCGCTAACAAATTAATATCTGACATTAAGAGGGGTTTATTTCAGTCTTTTGTTTTTTTTAAATTATAAAATGAATTGCTCTTTTATTTTTGAAAAGTGCATACATTTTAAAAATGAAAGTGACTCCCCTCCCCACCCAACCCCCTCCTAATTCCACTCTCCAGGGGAAAGTGCTGTTAATATTTTGGTGTACAACTTTGCAGGCTCTTAAAGCTGCATTACTACTCATACATATGTATATGTACGTATGTATGAATATGTATGATTGATATATATGACGCACATATCAATCTAGCCTGCTGTTTAAGCAAAAATGGTATCATACAAAAAGTTCTACAATTCCATTTGTACTCAATAATGCACAAAACTCCTTCCGTTAAAGGAACTACAGTTCCACCACATTTTTTTGTTTTGGTGTCATGGTGTACCACACCACGTGCATATCAGAATTTATGTAAACATTCTCCCTCGAGGGGCCATTCCAGTTGTCTCTGTTTTTCATAATTAACAATCATGCATCTGTGAATATGTACCACCATATACTTGCTCATCTATTTGTGAGAGACCGAATATGAGAAGTGAAGTTTCTGGGTCAGAGAACATGTCCACTTGCATTTCTGATAGGTATTATCAAATGCCTTTTCAAATGGTGGCTGTTTTACTTGACATTCTACCAACAAGAAAGACTATTTTATAAGGCTGCATATTCAAAAGTTATTTTAAAAGCCTCATTACATGTAAGACACCATATGGAGCATGTCACAAGATAAACACATCAGTACTCTCATATAAAAGTAGATTTTGGCCAGGCGTGGTGGCTCATGCCTGTAATCCCAGCATATTGGGAGGCCGAGGTGGGTGGATCACCTGAAGTCAGGAGTTCAAGACCAGCCTGACCAACATGGTGAAATCCCATCTCTACTAAAAACACAAAAATTAGCCGGGCGTGGTAGTGCATACCTGTAATCACAGCTACTCGGGAGGCTGAGGCAGGAGAATCATTTGAACCTAGGAGGCAGAGGTTGCAGTGAGCCAAGATCGCACCATTGCACTCCAGCCTGGGCAATAGAGTGAGACTCTAGTCTCCAAAAAAAAAAAAAAAGAAAGAAAAGAAAAGTAGATTTTAAGGAAAAAAACGCATAATCACCTACTAAGAAGGTCTAGAAAGTGTGATTAACTCTTTAAAATCTAATAAGATATGAACTCTACCTCCTTGACCACCCAGTGTCTGAAGGGTTATTCCTGGGGTCAGCTTTGCAGAAAGTGCTTCCTTATGGAGTGGTTGTTAGTTGACTTTGCCAGACAGCCTCTGCGTTTTCATTCTCTAACGCAGGCTGGCAAGACTTTGTATAGAGATAGAAACACCAATTCTAGTTTGTTCCTTGAGAAGGAAGGCCAAGTGATTGGTTTTCTGAGGCTGTGTGTATCTCCCAGGCACAAGCCTCTGTCCCCAGGAGAGCCTGCACGCGTGGCAGGACACATTTGTCGTGGGGCTTTTTATGCTCCCTGTCATCACTTTTTATGATTTTCTCATTAATTCCTTTTCTTTACTGAGGAAATGAACACACATAAAACTGGAAAAACGAGCAAAGAATTACATAAAATCTACACAAGGACTTCCTGTCAAAAAGCTTCACTAACATAATAGATATAAGTTCTTACAATCAGTGGTTCCCAGGCCTTTGAATTTCATGGACCAGAATTTTTTTTTTTAAGTGAAGAATTCAACATAGAAACAACTATTATTTGTTCTTTAAAAACATTTTTGAAAACCTCACTCAAACAAATAACCTAGCAAAACTGTTTTACAAAATAACGCCTGGCTGGGTATGAGGACTCATGCCTCTAATCCCAACACTTTGGGAGGCCAAGGTGGGAGGATCACTTGAGGCCAAGAGTTCCAGACCAGCCTGAGCAACAAAGTGTGACCCCCATCTCTACTTTCAAAAAATAATAAAATTAAATTAAAATAATGGGTATTTTAACACCAAAAAGAAGAGTTTTACCTAGACAACCTCCCAGACATAAGCACAGACACTACATCCACCATTTCCCTTTTTTTGTTTTGTTTTTTTTGGCGGAGGGTTAAACACTCACTAATATTTAGGAATTAGTCCTCTGCAATTTTTCACTTGTCCTGATAAAATCCAGATTTTACAAAGTTTAAACACCACAAAAATCACAGGGCTGTTTATAGAAGGAAGAATTCCTGTTACTCTTAGCTGAATATTCCCAATAATTCTTTGACTTTCTTTCTTTGTCTTATTAAACCAATGAGAATCTCCAGGCATGCATGTTTTAGGTCAAATTAAGGAAACGCCCCTATGCCTGATCCTATTTGGAATTTCCATTTTTACTCATGTATGTCCCACGACAATAAAATTATTGAAAAGCAAGTGCCACCAGTGTGGATGCATGGTCTCCACAAATCCACTCTTCACTGAGGAGATTTCCCCACATCCACTAAGGTGTGTGTCGCCTCCAGCTGCAGCGCCATACATCACGAGATCAGCAGAGCTCAGGCTGAGTAGCATTCCTCCTTTCCTCCTCTCTACTCACACTTCCTCAGAGGCTATCCAGCATGATCATGAAGAACACAGGTGGTGGGGCCAGACAGCCACTGACTACCTCTGTCACTCTGGACGGGTGACCGTCCTCTCTGAGTATCACTTCCTCCTCCGTAAATGAGAACAATACCGCTCACTGCATAGGGCTGCTTGTGTGAGAACAGCACGAGCAGGCCCACATGGTGTTGGAAAAGGCCCCGACGCATAGCAAGGGACAAATAGTGCTGGTGATTGACACTAGCCCCTGCCAGGCTCTTGGGCATTAGGAATCCATAGTCAAGCAATGAAAGGGTCCTGCCCTCATGGAGTTTACACTCTAGCAGGAAAGACAAATATTTAATAATCATGCAAACTGAAATTAGAACTCTGATAGGTGATATTAAGAAGGGGGTAAAGGTGTTCCTGAAGCCTGGGGTCTGGGTCTCTCTGTGGAGATCCAGGATAAGCCACCACTCCTGAAACTTGAAAGATGAGTAGAGTTAACAATTTGGCACAGGGAGAAAGGAGCAGGGGTCCAGGGAGAAGGAGCTCACCCTTCCTTCCTGCCTTCCTCTTCTTCTTTCCTAAATTGTAAATGTCACCTATTCTAAATAAGGCAGTGTCTTAAAGAACAACCTAATAATCTATGTATTGGTATAAACCTTAAACAAAGTTCAAATTTACTCCAATGCACAAAAATTCAGTTAATCTCTATGAAACAATCAAGGATGCCATTATATTCTAGAATTCTTCTGCTGGCCCTCCTCCAAAGCGACACATGACAAGCTGAAGCAGCATACATTTAGCTTGTTTCACAGAAGAATACTTATCTTCTAAGTGCACAAAGTAAAACATTAGAAAGGGATTCAGTACAGAATATTAAAACTCTGTATTTTTCAACTGCCTGCACTGAGGAAAGATAGAAAATCTATCCCACAAAAAAGTATGAGTTTGGATCAGTTTGTTTAAATTTAACAAAACAAAGTTCATCATGGCTGATGAATCAATCTTTGTTTTGAGTCCCTATTTTTACGCAAAACCGCACTTTGCGCGACAGCATGAGCTACTTGTGAAATAAACACTTCAAGCCTCAAATTTCAAAGGAGTTATAAGTATGTTGGGGGCAGCAATGCTGGAATAACTTTCCTACCCCCTGGTCACTATCAACTTGGAGAAAAATTATTTCCAATTTGCCTTCTACTTTGTACCCTTGTGGTGTCTCACAGTCCCTGAAGGATGTGCTGTCCGTGCACTCACAAACACCCCACTCTGGCCATCTCCACTTTGCTACAGATCACAGTCTCTTTGCTTCCAGTAACTTTTCTCTATGTTCCAGGGTCACAACCCCTCCTCATTATCCCCAATTTCTTTGGGGTCAATTTCTAAGAAGTGTCTTTATACCTTAAATCCTTGTTTTTTTTAAAGCAAGAAAATGCTGGCATGAGGTCAGATGCAAATCACTTTGCATCCTCAAAGCAACTAAATATTGTCCCATTGTAGAGATGGGATGTCCTTACCATAGTGACAGTGATAGCATACTCTCTCATGGCTCCCTGCAGAGTCCTTGGGAGCGATGTGACAGGTTTTCATAAAGAGGGAAGAGAAAAGGACTTAAAACACTGCCTGCAGGAGCCTCTACACCCTTACTACTTTCTGGGTTATTGCCTCATGGGAAAAAGAAATTCAATCATTTGTCGGGGGGAAAAAGTGTGCTTTTTCTTTTCAAAGTCTACCCTTTTATGAAATATTTAAGCAAACATTTATTTACTTCTAAACCACCAGGAAAAGAAAGAAAAGCAACCAACATTTAACTTCACAGAAGAAATAAACATTTCACTAACTGTTATACCTTTAAATTTGTTTTGATATATATAAGATCATGAATACAGTCATCTATATTTTCCTAGTCAGTGCAACAAAAAATAACACTCACTAATAGATCAGAAAATGGAGATGACAACACTTAATTCCAGAATCCAGGAATTTTTTTCCATAGTTTCCTGTAATCCCTTTAAGACTCTAAACAAAGATATTCTACCTTTTTTCTTTAAGAAAACAAAACGAATTTCATGCTCATTTGATATTTCTAATAAATGATTTTAATAATAGACTAAGCCAAAAAGGAAGCTGGTCTATATTCATTAAGAAAAATGCAACCATAATCACATTTCATGAATGGACAACTTTCACATATCCACACTCTCAATGCCTACAAAGTTTAAATGGAAAGATGGATTGTTCAAGAAAAGCGTTGAGAGCAGCATCCAGACCTCAGCACTGCCCTCACACTGAGCCCTTCAAAAGGACGGCACGAGGGGCCAGGTGCAGTGGCTCATGCCTGTAATCCCAGCACTTTGGGAGGCCAAAGAGGGTGGATCACTTGAGGCCAGAAGCTCGAGGCCACCCTGGCCAACATGGCAAAACCTGGTGTCTACTAAAAATACAAAAACTAGCTGGGCGTGGAGGCTGAAGCAGGAGAATCGCTTGAACCCAGGAGGCGGGGGTTGTGGTGATCTCAGATCGCAGCACTGCACTCCAGCCTGGGTGACAACAGTGAAACTGTCTCAGAAAAAAAAAAAAAAAAAAAAAAATTAGCCAGGTCTGGTGACACATGCCTGTAGTCCCAGCTGCTAGGGAGGCTGAGGCACACGATTCATTTGAACCCAGGAGATGGCGGCTGCAGTGAGCTGAGATTATACCACTGCACTCCAGCCTGGGCAACAGAATGAGACTCTGGCTCAAAAAAAAAAAAAAAACCAACCAACCAAGGATGGCACCAGGGACCACTTTGTAGGGTGTAAACAACAAATTGCTCAGCATAAGAAGCATTTTGAAAACACAGTGAAGGAAAACCTGAGATCACCATGCTTCACTGGGTCTCCAGGGCCCAGACAGAGGTGAGGCACCAGGTGTGCGCGACAACGTCACCCTACAACCTTTAGTCCACCTTCGTGCTCCAGCCACTGCCTGCAGCTGCGCCCGGACAGCACCTGACTGCAGTTGCCGTGGCTCACTCACTTTCCGCCTTCATATGCCTCATACGCTGCCAGCTCATGGGACGCCCATGGAGACTGACTTAGCCATCCGGCTCATACACAAGCCTGGGGGAGCAAGGCAGCTGGCCCAGGGGGTCAGGCTTGACTAGGGAGAACCAGTCTTTTGGGCAGATGCCTTTGAGGCCCATTCGTCATAGCTCCTTGGAAGGTCTGCAGCAGGGTCCACGCCGGGTAGCTTGTTTAGGTGACCAGCCGCACAATCAGGGACTTCCAGGCATGGCTCCATGTCTTGATCACATGCCAGTGGCTAGAACACTCCTGAGCAAAAGTATCCTGTCAGCAGATCACGTGTTCCCTGAGAAATAAACTGCTGCTGAGAAGCTACTATTAATAACAGATGGCGGACAGTTTGCTGTGATACCTGGACTGAGTACCTCGGTGCCTCTGCTGTCTCTGGGCCATCTGGATTTCTAGGTGTGACTGTGGCAGACGTGCCTCGGGTGCAGAGGAAATGGAAACAAGATGGTCCTGCTTCTGAACTCGGCCTCATGCCCTCATGCCCCAAGTCTGAAGTTCTTTTGGTCTCCTCTTCTGTACTTCTGGAAGCTTCCACTAGTCTCTTACCATGCTCGCATGAACTAAAAGCCAGATGCCTAAATGACTAACATGATAAAAGATTAGCCTGTAAGGCCACAGTGACAACTGTCACCTGAAAGACGAAGGGGAAATAATTTGCATTGAAGGGTGCGCTTGCAGGAGTGCAAGCGCACCCTTGGCTTATCCTCACCCCTTGGCTCATCCAAGTAGCAGAAGAGTTTGGGTTGCATGAAGCTTCCAACCATTCAGTGCAGGCTGAGCTCCACAGCAGTGCCTAGGGGAGCACAGCTCAGATTGTGCTGAGAGCCACCTCTCTTGTCTCACAGGTCCCATCCCTGGGCTGAGGCTCTTTATCGAGGAAAGAAAGAAATGTCCTGTCTGGCCTCACACACCTGAAAGTCAAGAAGCAGAAGAATGGCCGGGCGCGGTGGCTCACACTTGTAATTCCAGCACTTTGGGAGGCTGAAGCAGGTGGATTGCCTGAGGTCAGGAGCTCCAGACCAGCCTGGCATGGCCAACATGTTGAAACCCCCTCTCTACTAAAAAATACAAAAATTAGCCAGGTGTGGGGCCGGGCGCAGTGGCTCACGCCTGTAATCCCAGCACTTTGGGAGGCCAAGGTGGGTGGATCAGGAGGTCAGGAGATCTAGACCATCCTGACTAACACAGTGAAACCCTGTCTCTACTAACAAATACAAAAAAATTAGCCAGGTGTGGTGGCACATGCCTGTAGTCCCAGCTACCCAGGAGGCTAAGGCAGGAGAATTGCTTGAACCCGGGAGGTGGAGGTTGTAGTGAGCTGACATCCCGCCACTGCACTCCAGCCTGGGCAACAGAGCGAGACTTTGTCTCAAAAAAAAAAAAAAAAAAAGCAGCAGCAGAAGAACATGTCTCATGCACATAGCACGGTCTTGTGCTTCCTGCCCCCTCCCACACCCAAGGGAGGAGGAAGGTGCTCATGCAGAAGACATGTAATCTCTTCTTCCAGAGTTTTTTGTTTTATACCAGCCTATCTCTTACTTCCCTTGTTCAGCCAGCAGGATAAAAATCAATGGACATTTCTATCTCCAACCTGCTGCAGCTGCTTCTCAGAACCACCATCCCTTTATGTAGAGGAAGAGAGAGGCAATTTAAAACGGAAAAGGGAGAATTGCGAAGACGAAGGACCAAAGGTGACTTCTCCCTTTATCCTTCCTGAAGGCCAAAGGTTGGAGACAGTAAAAGGAAACTTTGCTGGGTTTGTAGAGGCAAAGAGGGATATTATGGACTTGAAAGAACTTTTCAGATGCAGTTGGTTACAAGAATGAAAATCAGGCAGCAATGAGCCAAGGACACTCAGCAATGCCGTCAGCAGTACTTAATTCCACAAACAGAGTTATCAGGTGACTATAAGGTACTCAGAGAAGAGGTTCATATTTTAGATATAAAAAGACTTATCTCTTGGGTCTAAGAAACTACATATTTCAAAGAGAAGAATAATCAGCTTATAACTAAGAAGACAGACTCAAGAAATATGAGCAGTGAAGAAGATAAATGGGGAATACTGAAAGTTTTTGAATTTGCATATTTAAGCTGGTGATAAGAAAATAAGAATTGTGTTATTTCATCCTTTGACGAAAGCATCCATGCATGACCACTCCCTCCATAACGAAACCCTGGTACACACAGAGCCTAGATTATCCACTGATAACCCCACACCATCTCAACGAAGCTAAATAAAGATGGAGAAGAAGGGGCTTTCCACCTCTCACCAGCTGGCCTCACCCAGTGTCTTCAGGAAAACCAGTCTCCTAGGCTTTGACTGGACCTCCCCATTTGTGAGATGAGGGAGAAAACTCAATGACCTCTATATCCTCTTCCCACTCTGCAATGTGGTGACTGAATTGCATGATGTATGATTACATGGCCTTTACCCAATCCCCTCCTTACTGTTACTGTCCATCTATTTCGTCTTTCCTGCCTCATTGTGGAGATGCTGCAATGTGCCACCGTGGCTGTCTGGACTACATTTCCCAGAATCCCATTCTCTCCATGTCTCCTATTGTGGTTGGTGCACCATAAATAAGAGAGGTTCTTAGGTGGGATCTGGAAGATGGGCTGAAGCAGCCACACTTCATTCTGCAGCTTACACAGGCTGTTGTCATCTACAGCCTGGGCGTTGGCATCAGGCAACAGCTGGGCCTGCAGCTGTGCTGTGTCCCCTGCACAGAGATGTTCCTCAACATCTCTGACCCAGGGCCAGGTGTGCTTGTTTAGCACCCTGGTGGGGAACCCTGGCTTCTGCAAGACCCCAGTAAGCCCAGACACAACAACAGTGACACAAGTTCCAGCATCAGGGTTGAGATTTTCTTGCTCTCCCCCACTTCATATCAACCTTCTCTTCTCCAGAGCCTGCCATGTGGACTTCAAGCTCCAGCATCCAATGTGAGACAACAGCCTTATAAAGACTGCTTGATCAGCCCCCACAATTGCAGAAGGTCAAATCCCTATAACAAAGCTGCTTGTATATATGATCAGACATATGTGGGTTGGAGCCTTGAATAAACCTCTTAAATGGAGATTATAATTGTGAGGATCTCATAGGATCACTGGGTGGTTTAAGGGAGATAGTGAATGTAAAGTTGGCATGGAATGCACAGTAAATACTGTGTTATTATTAACTAAAAATCCCAGTTACCCTGCTGAGAAAGTCTCTCTCATTTTTTCATAGCTGTAGAATCAAGCGAAGTAGGCATTTTGCCTATGTCGTACCAGGGACTAAGCTAACAGAACCCTGGCTCCACTCTAAACCTAAGAGAATCTAATCCTATTTTTATTAGAGACCAGAACATAGTAGATGACAAGTACTTAACCTCTCCCTCCAAGGAAATGATGGCGAAGCCAAAAAGAACGATACCAAACTGGAAACCATTGATTTCAGTAAGATATTTCAATGTCACTGAAGGAAAACATCATTTTAATGGTGGAGTTTGATATCCACATTAAAAGACAGTTAATCGAGAGACATCATACAATAGAGCGATTTGGGAAGAGTACTTGGTGAACTGAAAGCCTAATACATAAACTTTCCTCTTTCAGCTCTTACTAATGAAAAAAGTTATTCAAAGAAGTATTTGAGATGGACTTAAATATCAAAACCATACTTCTTACTTTTTAAACTACTTAATACATATCGTGTTCCAAAAAGATCTAAGTATATAAAATTAGAGTTTTTCTCATCAGAGAATTAAATTTAAGACCATCAAGAAACCTCAAGCTTTCTGATCTGTACAGCACTTTTTGGTCTTTTTATTTCGGTCTCAAATATTTTGAAATGGTATTAAGTTGTGTCCAAATGACACAGTGGGCCAGTGGCTGGGGGAGGGAGGTGAGACCTGAATGCCAAGAGCTTGGGGAACCATTGTTTCCCACTCTATTCTGATGTCCAAGCCGACACCCACAGCCCACTGACTGTCTCACCTCCAGTGTGCCGTGTGAGCCACCTGGCACACACACACTTCAAAGCCAGATCTCAGTGTGATACCTAAAGAGCAAACATCATCTTGGTCCTCAGAGCCACGAGCCCTTGCAGATTCTCTGCCAGTGTCATCTTTCTTTCTCAATGTCACTCAATTTTAAAACACTGCCGCCAAGTGTTGTTCGTCTTTCCCTGATGGCACTCAGCACCATCACCGACGTCCACAGGTGCTTCCAGACACATCTCCACTGTGCCTCCAGCCTCCTCGCCAGGCTCTCACCATCCCACACCTGGACAGCCTGTGACACAGCCGGTCCGGGGTCACCAACTCCTGCCCCCTCTTTCCATACATTCATTCACATATGATCTAGTCCCCTCCCACATACACTTCACTATACTATCTTTCACTATATAAACCTTTAATGCGGCCAGGTACGGTGGCTCACAGCACTTTGGAAGGCCGAGGTGGGTGGATCACTTGAGGTCAGGAGTTTGAGACCAGCCTGGCCAACATGGTGAAACCCTGTCTCTACTAAAAATACAAAAATAGTCAGGCATGGTGGCGAGCACCTGTAATCCCAGCTACTCAGGAGGCTGAGGCAGGAAAACAGCTTGAACCCCAAAGGTGGAGGTTGCAGTGAGCCAAGATCACATAATTGCATTCCAACCTGGGCAATAGAGCGAGACTCAGTCTCGGGGGAAAAAAAAAGAAAGAAAAAAACAGTATAGATTAAAATGATCGATTGTAGAGAATTCTGCTGGTAGAAAAGTAAATTTATATTTGCTTGCATGAGTAACTTCTACATTCTTTGTAATGGATTTTACATAATAGGAGCATGTATTTTGTGACAATAATAGGCCCACTCAAGCAGCTGGATATACAGCTAACTCTTTATCACTGTTAGGGCTGAAATGAAACTTGGTTTACTTCTTACATGGAAAAAAAGTCCTTCTTTTCCCAAATATCAAATATATAAACTTAGATTCATTTAGAAAAGTTGACTCCTCAGTAGATAATAAATGTCTCAGATGAAACAAATCTCTCTCTCTCTCCTTAAACACATACAGAATAGGAAAGGCTCATACACATGGGTGCAAATTCTGGCTCCTCTCAATGATCCTGAGTGTGTTATTTTCCATTTAAGCCTTGGTTTTTCTCCTTCTAAAAATGGAAACAATGATATCTATGTGATAAAGCTGTAGAGAATATTAAATTAGACATAATAAGTGCCTAGCAGAAAAGAGACACTTTAGATGCAATTGATAAATTGTAGCCATAATTATGTATATGAAACACTTGTAACTATAAGCCCATTTTCCACGTTGTTCATTCCTTCAAGGCTACACTTGTATTTGAATGTCTATCTGCCACTGTCTTGGTTTACAGCAAAATCACCTTATAATGAAGAAAGAGGCTGCCATGTTTTGAAACCTCCTTTAGGTGGAATCCAATGGGAAATAACTTATAAATACATATTTTTATTGTATATGTAACAGTATATTTTTAGATTTATCTTAGTGATGTTGTAATGGCTAATTGTATAAATTCTGAATCAGCCTCACTTTTCCTTTTAACTCAGTTCATATATCAGCTCTTCAGCCAATGGAAATCTCCTTTATAGGGTGTGGCATAACCATTAACCTCCCTTTGTGCCCCATGTAATTTGACTATAATAAATTTCACTATACTGTCACTGCTTTGTGCATAGTAGATGCTCAGTGAATATTCAGTGAATTTAAACTTGGCAAGTAGTCAAAGAGAAAGAAATTATTTTAAGTAACTAAACTTAACAAAACACCTAACTACACTTCCGGAAATAGGTAAAAGAACTAAAGATTACATAAAGTATCAGGTGTTAGAAGTCTAGAAAAACATAATTCTCCAAATCGTGATTGTCAAAATGTGAGCCCAGAGATAAATTCCCATGCCTTTGCATATGAGCAAATTGGCTCTACAATTTTTACAAAAGAACTATGGCTCTGCACTGTTGGACTCAAAACGCCCTTTGTGCTGCATTTTCATTAATTCAAAACACTTAGAATCATTTTGCAGAGCAGCTCATTTTGTGCAGCAGAAGGAGGCCATGAATTATCTGTTGTGCCTGAATAAAGCTCTGCAATGTTGAGCCGTGTCTTCGCTGAGTCTAGGCGCCTCCACTTCTTCCATGCCATGCGAATGACACAATTTGAAAAACACAACCAAATGTACACAGTATTCCATCTTCTATGAAAAGCATCAGGGGGGAGGAGGAAAAGAGGTTGGCTAATGGAAGTGAGTATAGATAGAAGGAATATGTTCTAGTTTTCAATAGCACAGCAGAACTCCTATAGTTAACAATCATTTATTGTATATTTCAAAATAGCTAGAAGATTTGAAATGTTCCCAACACAAAGAAATTATAAATGTTTGAGGTGGTGGATATTCTAAATGCCCTGATTTGGTCATTACATGTCGTATGCGTGTAACAAAATATCACATGTACCCATAAATAAGTACAATTGTTATATGTCTATTTAAAAAAGGAAAAAAACACCATTTAAATAGAAAACAACATAAAAAGAATGTATACATCCTTTATATTGATGAGATCTCTTAAACCAGTTGTGTTCAGTTCCACCTTTGAAACCTCAGAACAAGGGATGTGTGATTATTGCTACTTACTTGACTCTACCTGGTGTTCAGTCTATTGTGTACAAGTCTCCTGTACATCTTATCCTTATACCCAACTCTATAAATTGTAAGCTCCCTGAAGAACGGAGCTTTGTCCTGTCCTTCCTGACACAGGCAACACTCAACATTTGATGTCTGTCTAGTCTACGTAACTATCTCTTCCAGCAGAATCATTTTTTTTTTTTCTTTCTTTCCTTTTTTTTTTTTTTGAGATGGAGTTTCGCTCTTGTTGCCCAGGCTAGAGTGCAATGGTGCGATCTCGGTTCACTGCAACCTCTGCCTCCTGGGTTCAAGCGATTCTCCTGCCTCAGCCTCCTGAGTAGCTGGGATTACAGGTGTGCACCACCACGCCTGGCTAATTTTGTATTTTTAGTAGAGATGGGGTTTCTCCATGTTGGTCAGGCTTCTTTTTAGAACAGTCCATAAACTACCACCTTTAAGTGACTGAATCCTGGAAATAAGTGTCAAAAAACCTAATGTGTATCCATGAAAGTATTACAGTAAATAACATGTAATAATGTGAATATGAGAAAGAAATTGTATTATTCTGTAAGGTAAAATGAGGTTTATGAGAACTGGATTATTGTTGAGAACAGTAGCTGTTAACTGCTGTTTTATTATGTATCCTTCATGTATAGGCAAGATGCTACTGAAAATGATCATTGTCTAGGTATGACTGAAAAAACAAGCATGTTCATTCATTCATTTGCTCATCCATTTATTAAACAAATATTTTAATCATTTCAGCAACATGTTTGTGTTGCTGCCAAAGAGAAATTAGATTCTAACATGTTCAACTTAAAAAGACTTCAGTGGCTCCCTGTTGTCTCTGGGAGTAAGTCCAGGTCTTCTGCGGGATACATAAGTTCTTTCCTGATCTGGCCTCTCCCTGTTTCCCTGTCTTATCTCTCATCACACCCCTACTTCCACCCTTTATTGCTACTGTCTTGTTTCACACCCTCCATGCCTCTGTAAATCTTGTCTCTGCAAGGAATAGTTTTCTTCTCTCTCCTAACTCCTATATGACCTTAAAGACTTACCTGAGGCAACTCTGTGCCCTGGTAAATCTTTCATATTATTCAAATCTAGAGCAGCTGTTCATCCTCTAGGTACCCACAGCATACTGGGCTTTCCTTTGTCATAGCATTTGTCACACCTCTTCAAATCTGTTTCTTTATCTCTCTTGTCCACTAGACTCTTGCAGGCCATATGATACTCTTATCTGCATGCCCAGTGCCTAGCATGGTACCCAGCAAATTGTAGGCAACCAATACATATTTACTGACGACTGAATAAATGTGGAGACTGGGGTAACTATGACAAAGAGAACAGACAATTAACTGGAATTCAGGAGACCCGGACACTGTCTTCAAAGGTTGAAAGACTTTTGGAAAATTAATCTTTTTGTGCAACTCCTGGCATTAGCTAAGGTGGTTGTCCAAAGCATTCCTTAGCTCTGTGGCTACCTGACATTTTCTAAAAGTGACAAAGTTCTAATGTGTCTCTAGCCGAGAGGAACAGTTACAGTTGGCACTTAAAAACATTATTTGTTTGCTTAGGGAGACATTCTGTATCTTAATTTCAGACTACTTACGACAGGTCTCTGATACAATGTATGGAGTGTCAAATATATCATCTTTTCTAGGTTTTAATAAAAAGAAAACCTTACCAAAAAAAAGGTTGCCTTGACAATATATCTATAGACAATATCTGAATTAATAAACTGACCATTTATTTTCTTTTCTAGTTAAGGATGCCATCTAGAACAAGGACTTGGTCATGACAATTGGAAAGCCATCCAATGGTTCATGGCTCATGGCACTCATATTAGCAAAGGTGGGTTCCTGTCATCCCTACCCTGCCCTTCTCAGCTCAGGTGCACATCTCCTCCCATCACACCAAACAGCCACAAACAGCCTTTCTCTTTTCTTCCTTTTTTTTTTTTGGTGACAGAGTTTCACTCTGTTACCCAGGCTGGAGTGCAGTGCATGATATCGGCTCACTGCAACCTCCACCTCCTGGGTTCAAGCGATTCTCGTGCCTCAGCCTCCTGAGTAGCTGGGATCACAGGCGCCCGCCACCACGCCCAGCTAATTTTTTGTATTTTTAGTAGAGACGGTGTTTTACATGTTGGCCAGGCTGGTCTTGAACTCCCAACATCAGGTGATCCACCCGCCTCGGACTCCCAAAGTGCTGGGATTACAGGCGTGAGCCACTGCGCCCGGCCCAAACAGCCATTCTTACTGCACGTCTATATGGTGGAGTTAACTCCATTTCTCAGGAAGATGGACGGAATGAGTATTCTCAACAGATAACAGATTTTCATAGGCTGTGAAACCTTAGTAATTTGAACAATAGAAGAATGACCTAAGTCAGTAGAGTCTCTTTTCTTACAATGGCTTAAGTGCTTTCAGACACAAAGAACTAAATAAGGCATGCTAACAAATAGATTGGCTGGTGAAGTCTTATCTTTTTCTTAATGAGTACACAATATGTAATTGATATGCTATCTGTATATAACCTGAACGTATTGAAAGAAGGGCCTTAAATGTACCTCAAAAACTATGTTTCTCTAGGTATATTTAATATTATTTCTTAAATACTATTAATTTTATTACTTACATAATAAAGATGTTTTAGGTTGGGTGCAGTGGTTCATGCCTGTAATCCCAACACTTTGGGAGGCTGAGGCAGAAGGACTGCTTGAGGCCGGGAGTTTGAGAACAGCCTGGGCAATATAGCCAGACCCCATCCTTACAAAAAATTTGAAAAACTAGCCAGGCATGGTGGTGAATGCCTGTAGTACCAACAACTCAGGGAGGTTGTGGCTAGACGATTGCTTGAATCCAGGAGTTCAAACTACGATCACACTTTTGCAGTCCAGCCTGGGCAACACGGCAAGACTCTATCTCTAATAATAATAGTAATAAAAGGTGTTTTAATATCCCTCCTCCCCCAAGCTCCAAAAGATAAATTCTAAACTAGTGGAGTTTGGATCAGTGAGGGTTGATGGGGAAAAATGTAAATATAGTAGTCTTTTCACTTCAGGCCAGGCCTCGTGAAATCCATATCTTTAAACTTAATTATGTTTCTAAATCCCTTTTTTCCTTTTTTTTTTTTTGAGACACAGTTTAACTCTGTCACCCAGGCTGGAGTGCTGTGGTGTAATCTCGGCTCACTGCAACCTCCACCTCCCTGGTTCAAGCGATTCTAGTGCCTCAGCCTCCCGAATATCTGGGATTACAGGCATGTGCCACCACGCCTGGTTTTTTTTTTTTTTTTTTTAGTAGTAGAGACGAGGTTTCACCACATTGGCCAGGCTGGTTTCAAACTCCTGACCTCAAGTGATCCGCCCTCCTTGGCCTCCCAAAGTGCTGGGATTACAGGTGTGAGCCACCGCGCCCAGCCATGCTCCTAAAACTCTAACCTGTGACTCTGGAATATGTTTACAAGGAAGCTCAAGATTGAGGACACTGCAGGCCATCTCAAAATGATGTCAGAGGGCAGAACCAACGCTTACATTAATAGAATTGCTGGGGCACTAGTTGCCTTGCCGGAGTGGCACCCTTGAAGATAAGAAACAAAATGACAGCTCGCACCAAGTATTCACCCTTAGGCCACACAGATAAATGTGCAGCAAACCTCTTCAGGCTCCACTTGTCTGGAGAAGGAGACACATGATATATTGATGCAATGTGGGAAAAAGAGGAATGAAGTAATTTTAAAAATAATAGGTCATCTATCTAGAAAGAATGGCAAAGAGGAAGGCCAGGGTGGGTGGGCAAAATGCACCATTCTGTTTGTTAAGCAACATCTTAAAAGGTGCAGTTAAAATATATGTACACTTCCTCAAATTAAGCAAACATCATCATTAGGATATTTCAGATACTGAAACTGATGAGAGGCATCCCACGCCCCTTTTTTTTGAGACAAGGTCTCTTCTGTTGCCCAAGCTGGAGTCCAGTGGTGCGCTCATGTCTCACTGCAACCTTGACCTTTTGGGCTCAAGCGACCCTCCTGTCTCAACCTCTGAAGTAGCTGAGACCAGAGGTGTGTACCACCACACACAGCTACTTTTTAAATTTTTTGTAAAGATGAGGTCTCACTATCTTGCCCAGGCTGGTCTGAAACTCCTGGGCTCAGGCCATTTCCCCAACGCCTCCCAAAATGCTGGGATTCCAGCTGTGAGCCACCTTGCCTGGCTGAACAGTACCTCTGGAGATGAAGCAAGGCGTGGGTGGGCTTCACTAAAGGGCAGCATTACAACAGGGAAATAGTCATGCGATATGTCTAAAGCAAATTATCATGCCTAATAATATTTCTTTTAGTTGAATAATTACAATTTCATTATGGCTCATTTCTTATCATCAATATTTTCATTTAAAATTATAAATGAGATGATCACATAAAATGAAAAACTGACTTTAAAGTTAAAATAACACACGCTTTTCCTGAGGAAAAGCGTGATCCCAGCATTTTATAGAATTGGAAAATACTTGGGTGATGATCAAATCCAATATCCTCATTTCACAAATACATAAGATACTCAAGAGTCTAAATGATATTTCAATTTTATCCAACTAGTTTGGAATAAATCCAGCAGAACCAGTATCTCTGGATCCCCAACCCAGTGTTTCCAGAACAATATTCTGTGTTACATAATTTTATATTTATTTGGCAAACTACATTTTAAAGTTAAAGGATCTAAATATAGAAATAGTTTCATATATTATCTTTCTTAATATTAAAATAAAATAGAATATCTTGTATTTGGTGGACGGTTTTTGAAGCATCAAATTTATGTATTAATAACTATGGATCATGTATTATTATTCCTCAATGGCAAATTTGGCACGCTACAGAAAATTGTCTTCATTTCTTTCTTTTTTTTTTTTTTTTTTTTTTTTGTTGGTGGGGGGTGTGTTTTTTTAGACAGAGTCTCGCTCTGTCACCCAGGCTAGAGTGCAATGGCATGATCTCGGCTCACTGCAACCTCTGCCTCCCAGGTTCAAGCAATTCTCCTGCCTCAGCCTCCTGAGTAGGTGGGATTACAGGCGCCCACCACTATGCCTGGCTAATTTCTGGTATTTTTAGTAGAGAAGGGGTTTCGCCATGTTGGGCAGGCTGGTCGTCAACCCCTGACCTCAGGAGATCTTCCTGCCTCAGCCTCCCAGAGTGCCGGGATTACAGGCGTGAGCCACCGTGCCTGGCCTATGTTCCTTCATTTCAAAGAAACATTCATATTTGAATGACTTGACTACATAGAAACCTTGAATAAAATTCCAAAATGTAGGAAAATTACAGGCCATGATAACATAATTTAAAACATAATCCAATAAAAGTATAACCAAGCAATAGGAAGATAGTTTAGTATTTTAACCATTTGAATATAAAAGCCTTTTAACCTTTGGTCAACAGAGAAAATCCAATTATATTTACCATTATCTAAACGTAAATTAAGTGGAAAATACCTACAATGTGAATGTTGATACAGCTGAACTCGGAGGATCCGAACAGCTTTCAGATACTGAAAGGAGAGAAGACATAACCTAAACTTACCCATTGTGGGTAAATAGGAGGGTGATAGGGGCAAGGGAAGAAGGATGAGGCTGGAACACCACGCTAATTCTAAGTCAGATTACAAAGCGCTTCAGTGCCGTGCAAAAGAAATCTGAATTATTTTTAGATGACAAAAAGAGCACATCAGAATTTTTTAAGAAGCAGAGAAGGACTTTTTGGCAACACAGCCGACTGAATTGAGAAGGGTTCTTCTTCCTGCTCCAGGCAGAACTACTGGAAAGAGAGAGAGAGAGGACAGAGAGAGAGAGAGATCACAAAGGCAGAGAGGAAGGCAGGCTGACGGGAAACTCCAGGGATTGGAAAGGCAGAGGGAAGGCCAACCCGGAGTGGTGAGAACACCAGCTGACTCCGCATCAGCCTAGGGTCCTGGTCCCAGACCCTGCTGTCAAGGCTGAAGGATGGAGCTGAGCATACTTGCTAATACGAGACACGTGTTTTAGGGCCTGCAAGAGGCAGAAAGCTAGATCTGAGAATCTGTGCATAAACCATGACCCTGGAAGACACACTTGGAAAAGGGGTTTACAAAACTTCACCCAAATAAGTGGCAATGAAGCCCAGGGCTCTGGGAGGATAAAAACACACAAAAAATGTTATAATAAAAGTAGTAACTAAAACAGTGACATATTGGCATAGGGAACAGATAATATATCAATGGACTGGAATAGAAGCCCTACATAGATATGACATCTTGGTGTACGACAGATACAGCATTCTATATTAGTAGGGAAGGATAGAGTCCTATATAAATGAGACCTAAATGTGAAAAGCAAAGTGTTAACATTTAAGAGAGAAATATAGGAGAATGCTTTGTAACATTAGCATAGGAAGGCTTTATTTTAAAAGTTCATGAAGAAAAGAACTGATACATTTGTCCCCACTCTATTTAAAGCATCTGCACGTTTAGACAAACTATAACCCAAGTGAAGACAAGCCACAAACTGGAAGAAGACACCACTGATAAAAGATTAGTATCCAAAATGAGTAAGAAAACTGTAGAAATCAATATGAAAATTCAAAAAAAGGCCCAAGGGAAAAATTGAGGAAAGACAGAACTAGGCGGGGCACAGAGGAGGGAACCTGAATAACCACTGGCCGTAAGGAAGATGCTCCACTTCAGCATGAATCAGGGAACGCTGAGGAACATGGCAAGGCTGCCCCATCTTATAGCCATTTTATTGTGGAAAAAATCTAAGATTCCGAAGATACTAAGGGAGGGGAAAATGCAGAGCAATGAGCACTTCCATAAACTGCCAGTGGCCACGTAGGAGTTTATTTGTACAACCAGATAGAGAGAAATGTGTAAAGAGCTACTAAGGTTTAGTATTCACATTTCACTGGACCTAGCAACTTTGTACCTATGTTCTAGGGGCACTATTTTCATATGTTCAAGTAAACACGCACAAGGATTTTTAATGCAGCCTTATTTGTAATTGCAAAAATCTGGCAACATACAAAATGTTTATCAACAGGACAGTGATTACATGCATTGTGGTAGTGTCATAAAAAGGCATGGCATGCCCCTATTAAAATAAGCATACTAGAGCAATTTTTCTCAAAATGTTGTTCAGGAATAGCAGAATCAGCATCACCTGGAAACTTATTAAAATGTAAATTCGCAGACCCCACTCAAGAGCTACTGAATCCGAAATGCTGGCAGTGGGATGCAGCAATCCGTGTTTTAAGAAGCTCCCTTCCCCCCTGTCAGGTTGAGAGCAGTTATACTGGATTTACCTGTGTCCACATGGATAAGCTTCAAAACCAAAATCTGAGCCACAAAAGCAGCTATATAATACAATTAACATAAATCTTAAGACCATAAGTAATATATGGACAGAAAGGATATATGCCAACTTTAGGAGGGATGAAGGGGTAATAGAAATAGAAGGGAGAGGATTTCAAATGTACCTATAATATGTGATTTACTTGACAAAATGATATGAAGCAGATCTGGAAAACTGTGAGTATTTGTCACATCAGCGTGATAAGTATAGAGGTGTCTGCTAGATTATTCTCTGCGTTTTTCAGTTAGTTTTGAATATTTCACAAGCATACCGGCACAGCCAAGTCAGTGTTACTGTAGGATAACCACATTGTAAGGGAAGGTGTAAGGCAGGAGAGATGGGAGGCAGGGGCAACAAGTTCCTATATTGCTTCAGTTACCCAGCAAAGGAAGGGGCTTTAACTGAGGTCTCAGTTTTCTAGGACTTGATCCTCCATTTGGTGCTGGGAGTGAAGAAAAGGGGCAGCCAAAGAAAATTCCAAAGTGTGCAGCTATATGGAATGAAATCTGAATCTGAGAAGAAAATGTATGTCCTCATTCAATAGTTGGTATTTGATAATAGAGACAGCAAATGGTGGTAAGGCAAGATGAAAATATCACTGACAACAGAACTCTTGGGAAAATAAAGAGGAAGCAAAAAAAAAAAAAAAAAAAAGGAATGCCTTTAGAGGTAGGAAGAAAAAAGGAAGCAAAAGAATTTCTACTGAAGTCAAGAGAGTTTTACAATGGAAAGGATCACGTGGTAGAGAAATGTCTAGCAAGCTAAAGACTGAGAAGAGACATGTGATACTAGGAAGAGAATTTGATTATTACAGTCCTCCCTCCAGCCCCCTGAAATGCTTATTTTATAAGAGATCTGAGAGAAAGTCTATTTCATTATTTGAAAGATTAAATGTGCAATATGGAATTGGCAACAGCAAATATGGACTTACCTTCTAAGATGTTCTGAGACAAAACATAAACACAGGGGCAATAACTGGTGATTAAAGTTTAGGAAGAGGTGGGATAAAAATGGAATCATGATCCCGGGTGAAAGGGTCAGCTTTGGGAAAGATGAGGAATTCTCGCTTCGGGAGAAGAGATAAGGGGGAGATATCAATACAGTGGGAAGAGATGACGAGATGAGTTTAGGAAAGTTCAAGGAGCAAATAGTTCCATCCAGCACCAGCTTGGAGGCAAGAGCACATCACAGGTGCCTTCATGCCCTTAAGCGCATCACAGTGGACTTAAGGGGCTGAGGAGAAGAGACAAGGTTGGCACTGGAGAATGGAAAATGGGGTTTGCTAAGAAAAGGTCAAAGAATCACCATCCCATATTTTGAGGAAATTAGGGACAAAAATATTTTATATAATGAATGAGCATAGTTATTTCAAGTAGCCTGATGGCAGAACAGGAGAGGGTAAAAAAGACCTGGGTTCTTCTGAAAGTGAAGAATGAGAAGGCAAGCACTCCAATATTTGCATTATCTCAACATACAATGATCTGGAAGATATGCTACAGCCACCTCCAAAATATACTGAATTTCCATCCATTCCTCTTTCCCCTCTAGTTCTTCATGCTATGATTTCTCACCCAGAACAAGACAGTAGCAGTAACTATTCTCATTTCCACTATGCTGGCTCCCTAAGACTCATTCTCCCTAGAAGCCAGAGTAACTTCTTTGAAACGCAAATCATATGATTTCACTCCTATGCTTAAAACCATCCAATGGCTTCTCACTGTCCTAGAATGAAATCCAAAGATGGACCCTGGGAAGCAGAAAAGACGACAATCAAGAGTTCTTCCTGTCTCTCAAAAAAAGAAAAGAAAAAAATATATATATATATACGCATATTCCTTAAGGTTAAAAATACCCAGTTCGCTCCTTTTGCCAGCACCATATTGACAGCCTCAAATTCTATTCAATGATTTTGAAGAATAAATGTTTTTATAAAACTTAAGTAACAAAAAGATCTACTACACAAATTAAATCACTGTTAAGTGTGAACTAGGTAAATTAACTGACAGGAACACATTTACAAGGTATGTATAGGATTTATGAAAGCCTATACTCTACTTTTCCTCTAAAAGACTGATTTTTAATTATATTATTTGAGTGATCATTTGATCTGTATCCGTCTCCCCTGTTGGAGTGTGAGCTTCAACTAGACAAAGATCACCTCTATCTACTTTATTCACAGGACTATCCTCGGCATTCAGCATAGATCCGACATGCTGCAGGGGCTCAGTCAATACTGGATGGATTACCGAATAAATGTTAGTTAAATTACTGAATACTCAACGAAGTAGAACAGAAAAGGCTTGGGCAGAGTCCCAGGCAGGATGAAGGACTGCAGTCCAAACTCTATGATTAAGAAAGTATGAGACTTGCTATATTAGTCAATTTTCATGCTGCTGATAAAGATATACCCAAGACCGGGCAATTTACAAAAGAAAGCAATTTAATTGGACTTAACAGTTCCACATGGCTGGGGAAGCCTCAGAATCATGGCAGGAGGCAAAAGGCACTTCTTACATGGCAGCGGCAAGAGAAAATGAGGAAGATGCAAAAGCGGAAATCCCTGATAAACCCATTAGATCTCCTGAGACTTACTCACTACTGTGAGAACAGTATGGGGGAAACTGCCCCCATGATTCAAATTATCTCCCACTAGGTCCCTCCCACAACACATGGGAATTACAGGAGTACAAATCAAGATGAGATTTGGGTGGGGACACAGAGCCAAACAATATCACTTGCTTATGTCACATTATCTTTCTAAGCCTTATTTATCTTGTTTAGCAAATGACATAACATGATCTGCAAAAGCAAATGAAAACGCTGTAGTGTCCCATTATCATAAGCTGTGATGACTAACAATTACATGGAACTTAGAGTCAATTTGTTTTCTGACACACTAAAAGTCCTCAGGGTTGAAGAAAGCAACAGCATCTGCCATTTCATTTTCTGAGAGGCATCCCACATAAAGCAAACAATGTCAGTCACCTGCCATCTCTCTAAAGACCCAGTGTTTGTAAGCCATGAGGCCCCAGGGTTAGGGGCTCTCTTTAAGGCCTCTCAGACTCTTTAAGGACTTTCAAGCCTAAGCATTTTTACCCAGCAGAATCTCAGAAGCCTCTATCTAATACTAGAAATAAGACAGAAGCTATATAAGCCCGGGAGGTTGAGGCTGCAGTAAGCCGTGATTGCACCACTTCACTCCAGCCTGGGTGACACAGCAAGACCCTGTCTCAAAAAACAAAAAACAAACAAACAAACAAAAAACAAACAAAATAAAGGAAGATAAAGTTTCTTTACAAAAAGAGGCAGAGAAGACTTCATAGAGATATTTGCTATTCAAGTGAGAATGCTCAGATCTTCTCATGAGCACAAATCCATTATCAAAATAACTAAGAATCTAAGAATGAGGAAACACCACTGACCTCAGTGACAAGTCATTAAACTTCAAATAAATACTCATGATGCTTTGCAGATATCATTGTTGTGGCCAATAACAAATAAAATTTAACCCAGCAGCTTTAATGTCACGGCCCTTCTATTTTTTAAGTGCGTATTTCTACAAACATATCCATTAAACCCCGAGTTTGCCTCAAAAATTTAAAACACAATTTTAAAACATTTACTACCATCACTCAGTTGTTCCTTTCCAACCTGGTATCCATTAGGGACCCTTTTGTTTGGTTTGGCACAGACAGCCCATTCTATACATACTGATTAAGATTTTACTATAAGAACATTTCTTATAGGCAATCCAGTATATATGACAAAATTTGTATATTTTATGTTGCCATATTCCCTGAATATTTAAATGAAAAGCCTCAACAAAAAGAGGATTTGAAAAAATGTCGATATGCTATATTTAGCTGATCTTAAAAACAAGCCTATCTTAGAACATTCTCGCAGGTAAATCATGCATAATTCATAGATTTTTCCCGAAACATTATATACACATCCATGCATCTCAAATCATTAAAAAATAAATTAGTTTGAAAGTGACAATAGTCAAATACCATCCTGGGATAGAAAAGTTACCAAGATAGCAAATGTCTTACATTACAAAGGATGTACCTTTGCTATCCCCAGAGCAGTATTTTACGCAGACACTGCTGTATAAAAAAGTCATTAGTTGTTTTATTACATCGTTCTATTTATTTTTAATAAAAATGGTGTAAATCATTAAATTATTCTGAATTTGAAAGGCAATTCCCACTCCTGCTGGAAGCTAGCTGATGACTGGATGGCCCTGCTGTTCCTGCTTGCGTGAACTATCCCTCCTGGTGAATTATACAACTAGTTAATATACAAAAGAAAATAGGCAACTCCCATTTGGCATGTCATTCTTTTATGCCCGAGAGCTCACTTCACATGCAACAAATCTCCACAGCAGTACTGAAAGGGCCTAATGAAGGAACACAGTGATATAGGTCAGCCCAGAAAGGCTTTGCTTTCTTCAATGAAGAGTGTCTTGACAGAAAGCATTTTCTCCGATGTAACATTACAGCTTGGAATCTGCCAAAACAATAGTCGGCACCCAACACCGACACCTCTACGTTCACTAAATAGACGTTTTTATTTACTTAATCCAAAACCAGAGTGGTCCAAAGCAGTTAGATAAAGTTGAGTATTTTTCTCTTTTGCAATTGTAATTGAAATTCTGTTGGTTGAATAAAAACTGGAACTTGCCTTTCTGAGGAATGAATTCATGCCACAGAACTTGTTCAGAATTTGGAATGCATTTTCCATATGATGATGGCAGGTGCTTTCTCACATGTGAGAGGGAGACACTCCTAGGTAAGTCTGGTCACGATCAAATCTCTGTATTTTCTTAGCATCCAGCCCTTGTTTAGTTGCCTCCTTGGCCAACTGCACCGAGGAAGCAGGGACTGCTCTCTGGGGAGCGGGGTGAAGACATCCAACTCTGAGCCCTCCAGGGCCTATTTATAATAGAAAAACAGCCTCTGTTCCCTTTTCAATGCAAAGTACTTTCTCATATCACCTTAAAACTTATTTATACTGAAGGTCATGCACAATGGCTTACAACTGTAATACCAGCACTTTGGGAGGCCGGGCAAGCAGATCACTTGAGGTCAGGAGTTCAAGACCAGCCTGTCCAACGTAGTGAAACCCTGTATCTACTAAAAATGCAAAAAATTAGCCAGGTGTGGTGGTATGCGCCTGTAATTCCAGCTACTCGGGAGGCTGAGGCAGGAGAATCGCTTGATCCCAGAAAGCAGAGGTTGCGGTGAGCCGAGATTGCGCCACTGCACTCCACCCTGGGCAATAGAGCGAGACTCAGTCTCAAAAACAAACAAACAAATAAAAAAAAAAAACATATATACATATATATATACCCACTGAACAATAAAATTTTCTTACATGTGGGAAGAAAAGTGGGTTTCATAAAGGAAATTTTAATGAAACAACCATTTATAAAGACCAATAGCATACTGTATTCCACTAATATTTTTTCATGATTGAGATTTTAAAGTTTTTCTATAGAAAAGAACCCAGTAATTTTACATTTTAATTATGTTCCCTTTTATATGTTTTCTTTGTGTCTGCCTAATTTAATATTACTTTTTTTTTCTTATCAGGCCTGGAAGCTACCACTCTTTGGTATTACTTACTAATTGTGTTTGTAGCACTTACTGAGATACATTAGCTCAAATTGAAATGGCAACATGAAATGCAATTATGCCTACTTATAGACATTCTAGATATACATGTACCATATTGCCTTAAAGTGCAGTTTGTTTTACCTGCTAGAAAAACTGTGAAACAGGAACACAGACATGTATACAGAACTGTACAGAATACAAAAAAAAATGTCTACAGTGTTTTCCTTTCTCACAGTTTTCATGTGATTTAGACATTAAATGTCTTACATGTAAATTCTGCAACTGTAGAAAATGTAGATAATTAAAAGGGAATAGGAAATCAGAATCTAAGCCATCATTTAGGTTCTCTATATTGTTCATGGACTATTAATAATACATGTATACGACTAAAGAGATCATACTAATAAAGCCCATGGTCTGGGGAGAGTAAGGGACTAGTACTCACCCCAGACCACTCCAAAGACCACCATCTCATTCTTGTATTAAGACTCCAAATTGGCATCCCTGCACCTGAGTCTAACCAGCCCCCCATGGTACGTGATCTACAGCTTTGTATAGAAAAAAGGACACAATTCTAGTGAGCACTGTTTCTTGAAAACTGCACTTCACATAAAGAGATTTTAATTTTTAATAATTTAAAAATAATGGAGATTACACTGAAAATGATGATGTCTCAATGAAAATAAGCCTCAGCTAATACAACTCACATGGAGTTGTATACAATGGAGAGTTATTTGAAGCACAACACCTTATATTTATGCTGTGTTAGCGAAATAGCACAGAAAGGTTGATGAAAAGTGTTCACTGCATGCCAATAAGCCAAACATCACAGGAAGTGTGTAAATGGATTAGGATTCTTAGACGAATCTATCTAGCACAGCAATATGTAACAAATTAAAGTGGAAGAATGAAAATGTTACTATCATCACTTTCCTTACAGCTTCTCCTTACTAAAAATGGGTTGTGTCATTTCTTATTATAACAAAAGATTTTCTTGATGGGGATCTGCTAATATGGTCATGGGAGGGGTGGAAATCAAGCATAACCATGGAATTTAGCACAAAGTATACCTTTACTCACAAAAGGGGGGAAAACATTTTAGCATGAAGATTGCTTGGTGCTTATGTTGTACTGCTAACTGCATATTCTAGAAATAATTAATGCTAGTCTCAATTACCAGCATGCAACTCACATTTTCAGCTAAATCAATAACTGAAATAACAACAAGGGAGAATTCCCCTTATATTATTAATAGGTTCTCAGCCTTATTTAAGCATCAGAATACCTGGGAGTCACAATGTTCTTTGCAGTTATTGTTATACCTAGTGTCTGTCATAGGTGTTACTAATTTTGTCATGCATAAGTGGCAACAATGTTATTACAAAAATCAAAATTATGAGCATGCACATCCACAAAAGCAGTAAGCAACTGATCTAAGTATGACTGGCTGCCTCTATGCTGTACTGTGATATTCGTGTGTGCTATCTGCTTGCTTGCTAATTCCTAGCTACACTTTATTAACAAACAAAGGTAGGTTTAAAAATAATTATAGGATAAAAACTTTAAATTTGGAATATATTATCCATTTACTTATTTTTCCTGAAAAATGGGAAAACATTGCAATTATTCAATTATAGTGATAAAAGATCAGTCTAGCATACGGTGCTATGCACAACGGTTCTAACTGTTGGTCAGACGTAATCTTTGCCTTTGAGGTATTTCCAGTCTGTTAGGGCTGGCACAAATCCTAAACTTTTAAATATGTTTCTCATATAGAGCACAGTAGCACTGACATGGGCTACTTGGCTCACTAACCATTGAAGATGAAGAATGCTTCTCAGGGAAAATTATACCTGAAGCAGTTATTGAATCAAGAGCCTGAAAGGAAAGGTGGAAATTATATCCTTGGCAGAGGAAGCAGCATGACCAAGGCAAGGAGACAGAAAAAGGCATTCCAGCTGGGCGTGGTAGCTCATGCCTATAATCCCAGCACTTTGGGAGGTCGAGGCAGGCAGATCACTTGAGGTGAGGAGTTCTAGACCAGCCTGGCCAACATGGTAAAACTTCACCTCTACTAAAAATACAAAAACTATCCAGGCATGATGGTGGGTGCATGTAATCCCAGGTACTCCGGAGGCTGAGGCGGGAGAGTCACTTGAACCCAGGAGGGAGAGGTTGCAGTGAGCTGAGATAACACCACTGCACTCCAGCCTGGGCAACAGAGTGAGATTCTGAAGAAAAGAAAAGAGGGAAAGAAAGAGAGAAAGAAGGAAAGACAGAGAGACAGAAAGAGAGAGAGAAAGAGAAGGAAAGAGAGAGACAGAGAAAGAAGGAAGGAAAAAGGCATACCATGGGCGGGAAGCCAAGTGATAGCTTTTCATGACTAGACTGTCAAAGTTCAAGGCTGGAGTGACTGGAGAAGGTAACTGGACATAAACCAGACTTAGAGGATGGAATAGCAATTATGAATTGGGAGACAAGGCAAATGTTGACAATTTTAGGCATCAGGTAGTAAAACTGTCCTCATTCTTTTGAAAATTAACCTCGCTGGGCACAGTGGCTCATGCCTGTAATCCCAGCACTTTGGGAGGCTGAGGCAGGTGGACCACTTGAGGTCAGGAGCTTGAGACCAGCCTGGCTAACATGGTGAAACCTCATCTCTACTAAAAATACAAAAAAATTAGCCGGGTGTGGTGGTGCATGCCTGTAGTCCCAGCTACACAGGAGAATCTCTTGAACCTGTGAGGTGGAGGTTGCAGTGAGCCAAGATTGCACCACTGCACTCTAGCTTGGGCGACACAGCGAGACTCCATCTCAAAAAAAAGAAAAAGAAAAAGAAAATTAACCTAAAAACTAAAATACCAGGAAGAACAATTGTGTTTATAATAATTCCCCAAAGTAATTATAAATTTTGCAGTAGACAAAAAAATATAAAATATGAAAATAGTAAGTAAAATAGGGAAACATTTCTTAAGACTAATTTCTTCTCTTTCAAACCCTCTTGGTTGGTTAGTTGTTACCTTCCATCTTGTTGAAATTGACTTTTTTTTTTCTGAAAAAGTAAACTGAATCAAATTCAGGCTAAGCTTAATGCTACCAATTTATTTTCAAAGACAGACAATAAGGTCACGTAGGGCAGTTGTGGGGAAAGGTTAGAAAAAGTGAGTCGCCCTGTATGATAAATGACAGGCTCAATGCATCCGTTCCTTCCAGAAACCCTCAACACAACTGGCTAGCTTTTAATGTAATCAGAAGATATCCACATGGTCTTTCTCTCAGTCCTCTTCTCCTCACTTGGTGATTTTAAGAAGCAAAAGTCTGGCCGTGATGGCTCAAGTTTCCTTGAACACAGCACAAAAAGATAAATGCCACTATTGCACAGGAGGAGAGTATACAGAACAAGAGTTCTCAGTTCTGGCCGGGCATGGTGGTTCATGCCTATAATCCCAACACTTTGGGAGGCCAAGATGGGAGGATCACTTAAGCCCAGGAGTATGAGACCAGCCTGGGCAGCAGAGTGAGACCCATCTCTATAAAAGAAAAAACAAAAACTTTTCAGTCCTGATGACTAAAACCATCAAAAATTAGACTATATTTTAGACTAAAATTAGACTAAAACTATAATTTTTCTTTAATTAAATCTATTCATGTAGTATAAGTGGTTAATAGAAAGTATTTCTGATTTGTAATATATTGCAGACGTTTATTAGATTGATGTTTAAAATTGCAAAATTGCAAGAGTGATATACAAAAAAAAAGAGGAATTATTCTAGACAACTAGAGACTCTCCTATATTTAAAATTTAAAAGCATGGTATTGAATATCCTATTTAGGAGGCCTTTGACAACTATTTTTACTTTTTTTTTTTTTTTTTTGAGACGGAGTTTCACTCTTGTCACCCAGACTGGAGTGCCATGGTGTAATCTTGGCTCACTGCAACCTCCACCTCCCGGGTTAAAGTGATTCTCCTGTCTCAGCCTCCTGAGTACCTGGGATTACAAGCATGCACTACCACGCCCAGCTAATTTTTGTATTTTTAGTAGAAATGGGATTTCACCATGTTGGCCAGGCTGGTCTTGAACTCCTAACCTCAGGTGATCCACCTGCCTCAGCCTTACAGAGTGGTGGGATTATAGGCATGAGCCACCGCACCTGGCGACAACTTATTGTTACTTCTAATGGTTTGGGAGAATTCAAATTATATTAGTAAGTGTTTTAGAAATAAAAAGCCATATAGTCATGTTAATATGCTCATAAAATCAGAAGAAATATAAAGTTGATAATCAAGAAAGGATATATAAGTATTGGTAGATGTAAGTGTTGGTAATATAAGTATTGGCAAAGTATTGGTAAGTATTGGTAAAACTAATTTCTAACTTCAATGTTAAGAAAAGCAACAGTCTTTGAAATGAGTTGGTTATCGGGTACATTGTAGATTCTGGCTTTACTTATTTAAATTTTTTTTTTTTACTTGAATCAGCTTTCTCTTCCTATCCCCCATCTCTATGTCTAAATGCTCTTTTCTGTCCATGGAGTTATTAAACAAATAAACAAACTCTCTGGGAGCCCTTGACCCTAGGGGATAAAGAAGACTGAGTTCTTCTTTCTTCCTGAAAAGTTCTAGAAAGTTCCTAAAGGAGCTATGTCTGTACTACTAATAGGCTAGGGCCGCATGTGACTGTCAAAAAGGGTCTCTATGAGAGGAGTCCCAGGAACGCCCTGAAGTATCAATTAAAATGCATCTGTTTGGTACCACTTGTTCCTGCGGAAACTTAGCAGTGGAGGGTGTTTCTTACCCCAGTAAGCTGCTTCTTTGTGCTATTGCGGCGATTGCTGTGCCTGAGGGCAGCCCTCCCTCCCAGTCGCCAGTTCCGTCTTTGCACTGCATGTTCTCTCTGATCCTTCTCTGATCCTTCCTTCCTTCACAGCTGATGACTGAATTCATCTTTGACGTGTGGTCCCTCAACTCAATGTAATCTTGCATGAAAGTTCAATATCTGCCATCTGGCCAGGTGTCCACTTATCCCACTACCCTTGAACTCCCAGTTCCTTCTCTCTAACTCCTCTGCTGAGTGCCTTGCTGTGGCCCCAAATGTGGCACCATACACATCTGCACACCTATCCAATGAAGCAGATTAAGTCCCACCCACTTCCACTGGACAGAACAGTAGTCTCTTACATCAGACTTAGCTAGATTCCTGTATCACTACTCGGTTATATTATATTATTTGAAAACATTTCTGGCCAGGTGTGGTGGCTCACGCCAGTAATCCCAGCACTTTGGGAGGCCGAGGTGGGCGGATCACTTGAGGTCAGGAGTTCAAGACCAGGCTGGCCAACATGGTGAAACACCATCTCTACTAAAAATACAAAAATTAGCTGAGCGTGGTGGTGCAGCCTATAATCTCAGCTACTCAGGAGGCTACTCAGGAGGCTGTGGCATGAGAATCACTTGAGTTCGGGAGGTGGAGCTTGCAGTGAGCCGAGATGGCGCCACTGCACTCCAGCCTGGGCAACAGAGCGAGACTCTACCATGAAAAAAAAAAAAAGAAAGAAAAGAAAAGAAAAAAGAAACATTTCTTATTGAAACATTCCTCACTTGCATTCAGTGAATGACATTTATTTGATGCCTACTATATAGCTGGAATTCTGCTGAGCACAGTAGTTAAAGAAATTGCTCAGATATACACTTGCCCTTGAGGAGTAAGCAAGGCAGTGACTATCTAAAAAGTGAGGCAGAAGTGTAAATAAATGGATAAAAGAGAATGTCCTATGGTGGAAATGCAGTGAAAACAGGAGGTAATTCCTCCTTAATGGCAAGGTTAAGGATGGAGGGGATGCCAAGGAGGCTCTCAAGAATACAGATATCTTCCTGGCTTACATCAACAGTTTATACAAATTGCTGCATGTTAGACTCTTGTGGGGAGCTTTAAAACTCTTGATGTCCAAGCTGCATCCCAAAGCAGTTAAATCAGAATCTCTCGGGGTGGGGTGGGGGAGGGCTGGGGTAGAACCCAGGCATTTTTTTTTTTTTTTTTTTTGAGACGGAGTCCCGCTCTGTCGCCCAGGCTGGAGTGCAGTGACGCAATCTCGGCTCACTGCAAGGTCCGTCTCCCGGGTTCAAGCCATTCTCTTGCCTCAGCCGCCGGAGTAGCTGGGACTACAGGCACCCGCCACCATGCCCGGCTAATTTTTTTTTTTTTTTTGTATTTTTAGTAGAGACGGGGTTTCACCATGTTAGACAGGATGGTCTCGATCTCCTGACCTTGTGATCTGCCCACTTCGGCCTCCCAAAGTGCTGGGATTACAGGCGTGAGCGACTGCGCCCGGCCAATATATTTTTTTAAGTCCCTAAATTAAAAATTATTCCATCGAGCAGCAAAGCCTGAGAACCAGTGAACTAGATCATTGCGTCCTTGATAAAATAATCTTACACTAATCTTAGTTCAAGAGCCTGGCAAGCACCATGCCTACTACATGTTCTTATGTGATTTTGGCATTGAATTTAAAAAACTGAATGAAGGAATCATTCTGGTAAACTAAAATGGACAAAAAAACTGGGTTTTATGTTATCTCAAAAATTGTCTACATCTTAGTTCATATATTATATTAACCAACAATCTTTTAGACTTTCATAGAAGCTGTAGTTATGAATAGATTTATGTATACCATGAAAAAAATGTACGGTAGTTATTCTTTCCTCAATTGTCATTTTAAACTGAGCCATTTATTTATTAATACACTTAGCTGGATGCTATAAGTGAATACAATTAGTAAAAGTGATAAAACTAAGTTTATGCACAACTGTCAAAAATGTGTGGTAGTTGTTTTAAAAACTTGTTTTCATAGGTCAAGAGCTTACAATGCATTCTCCATGAAACAGACTATTCATTAGTTTGAGAAGATAAAACAACACATTTATGGAACACTCACATGGTGAGCTAATCAGTTAACAGTCTTACTACATAAAAATTACAAGAATTTTCATTAACAAAATAATAGAAAATTAAAATGTAACATTAATATAAGCACTTATCATTACATTAAGTAGTTCTATATACACACACAGACATCCACACTTATGTACACACAAATGCATACATTTACCTCACTGCTATTTATAATTATTTAACAGTAGGTTAGCATATTTATTGATATATTTTTTGAGACAGAATCTCAACTGTTGCCCAGGTTGGAGTGCTGTGGCGCAATCTCGGCTCACTGCAACCTCTGCCTCCCAGGTTCAAGTGATTCTCGTGCCTCAGCCTCCTGAGTTAGCTGGGATTACAGGCGGGTGCCACCACGTATGGCTAATTTTTGTATTTGTAGTAGAGACAGGGTTTTACCATGTTGGCCAGGCTGGTCTCGAACTCCTGACCTCAAGTGATCCGCCCACCTTGGGATACCAAACTGCTGAGACTGCAGGAGGGAGCCACAATACCTGGCCAGCAAATTTAAATAATGAAAAGCAAATAGTCCTCTAATAGTAACTATTGCACTTAGCATGTTTCATTCTAACTCTAAACCCACAACACATAGACATATAAGTTTAGTACCCTAGAAAACATAGCTACATAATTTGAATTATTCACAACACTTCATCACAACAAAGAAATTACTAAATTTGCCATGTAAGTGTATACTACACATGGAGTAGTTTCACGAAGCACCATTGTTACTTACGTTATTTCATGTTTTAAATTCTGCCTTCATAGCATGGACTTTCAGCTATGCCTCCTTTAAAACTTACTGGCTGGGGGGCTCATGCCTTTAATCCTAGCACTTTAGGAAAACATAAAAATTAACCAGGTGTGGTGACGCACGCCTGTAGTCCCAGCTACTTGGGAGGCTGAGGCAGGAGAATCGCTTGAACCCGGGAGGCGGAAGTTGCAGTGAACCGAGATCGCGCCATTGCACTCCAGCCTGGGCAACAAGAGCGAAACTCCGTCTCAAAAAACAAACAAACAAAAACCTACTGGCAATAAGAGAGGGTCAGTATTTACGAAGTGACTCATTTAAAATACGGAATAACTTAAACTAGTACAAGAGTAGGCATGGTGTCGGAGTACAGATGCCAGCGAATTAAGGCTCTGTGCTGCCTTCCATGTTCCAAAGGTAGCTTGAGCTCTAGTGTGTCAAATCAATTGAGCATTCAGGGCTCTGGGCCAGTTACTAGTATTAGCCTATGAGGGCTCTTGGATAGGTTTATTTGGGGCTTTGTGTGGTCAGGAGGTGCCCCAGCCACAAACACTTTGAGAAACAGGCCCTATTCTTAGGTGATGCTTAGATGAAGTGATAATGTATTATTAATAGTTTTGATATTAACATATGTGAGATTTTGTATGTGTGTGTATGCATAAATATAGTTCAGACTGATATAATACTGACTTCTTTCTGAGGCCATGGAATTATAAATAAAGAGGCCCACATGAAACAAATCCATCTCATTTATTCTATTTCCCACTGAATAAATGGCCCTTAGTCCAAATGCATTTATTTTTAATATATCTGATGCTTAACCCATGACCAAATGGACTCAGGAAATAAACTGTCTTCCTTGGGTAAGAAGAAGAGCTCCTATGTTTTAAAGGATTTTACATTGTTTTTGCTGTAATTTCATATATGAAGGAAATCTAAAAACTATTCATGATTTAGATTTATTCATGATTCACAAATTGCATTCTGTGAATCAATAAAATAATTGAAGATATCAAAATATATTCACTCATGTTAAAAAATACGGCTGATGGTTGAGCACAGTGGCTCATGCCTGTAATCCCAATGCTTTGGAAGGCCAAGGCAGGAGGATTGCTTGAGACCAGGAGTTTGAGACCAGCCTGGACAACATAGCGAGACCCTCATCTCTACAAAAAAAATATATATTTTTAAATATGGCTTAGTGTGGAAGAACACATTTTTGGATTTGCAAATCAGTTAATGAAAGCCACTGATTATTTACCTTCCAAAGAAGAATCAGACATTTCTAAGACATCTACACTATGGTACACTTCACTGGCTACTATTTTAGTTTAAAAAATTAACATAAATTTCATTTTATTAGCTGATGTTTTTAGTATAAGAACCAGTTGCACTAAAAATCAGTAGCACTTATAATGAACTCTAAGCATTGTAAATGGTGACTTGACATAATTTAGCATTGAGATGAATTTAGGGAAACATTTTTCTTTTGCTGTTTGTTTGTAGCATCTCAGATCTCCCCTCCCAACTCCTCTCTGTCCACCAGTTCCCTCTTGCCCAAGTGCTGCTATTCTCTTGGTCACTCATAATCATTTAGCCTGTGAAATTTATTCTCTATTTACAACTGGCTGCTACATCACTACTTCTGAACCTCTTGCCAAATATTACTACAAACCAATGAATTTACAAAATCTGTTCAAACACAAAGATGGGCAAGAGAGACTGTATTGTCTTACAATTGCCTCTGTGTTCCTTAAGATTTAGTGTATTTTCTTCCCTGGGCACAAATTTGGTATTTACTTCAGTATTTCAAGTAATTACTTACTTGGTTTTGTCATTCAAATTTTTAAATGGAAAGAAAATGTCTAAGGCTCTTAGTTTAAAAAAAAAAAAAGATTAAGAGTGTCAGAATTATTCCGATCCAATGACTTTCGCTAAGCAAATCTTTTTAAAACAGCTCAAATAGTATGAACATTTTACAAATGAGCTTTAAACATCCTTAATCTAAATTGTTCTTAACTTCTGAATACCTAGAAAACTACTATTTGCAGCTTAAATGTAAACATTCATGCCAGACTAATGCAGAAAAATCTAGGGCAAATCCATGATTAATATTTTTTTCCAGTTTGCAATATCCAGCTCTATTTAAGAAAGGGCCTTAATGAATGCTGCTGTAATAATTTAAATAGAAAATTGATTTCATTTTTGCATTCTCACTGTCATTTCAATCAGAATTGTCACTATCACTCACATCTTCTATTCATTATTTTGATTTCTATCTACACTCATTTCACAAATGAAAAATACATCATTAAACTCATCACATTTTCCAAAACTATAAGCAAGCACATGAAATCCTCTCTTCTTTGTAAAGAGCTGCCAACATGAGAGGGCAGACTCTAGCTAGTAAAGCAAAGGATGGATGGTTCAAATTTATCCTTGTAAGTTATGGCTGCATTTAAATTTAATTGTCTGTAAACTAAAGGGTGCTTTTCTCCCTCTGGATAACCTTAAATATTTCACCATGGCTTATTCAAACTACTGTGAAAACTTAAACATATATTCCTCATGATTACATCCATTTTGGTCTTTAGAAGAAAAACTAGCAGAGCTTAAATGTATTATAACCCCTTCTTGGACACACGATGTTAAAACTCAGTTTGTTGGAAAAAACATATTACTATTCTATACACACACAAACTCCATATAGTAATTCCATATATTTACATTATAAGCATATTATATATGTGTGTATGTGTATAACATACATATATATAATGTATGTATTATATGTATTTATAGTGTATATTTATAGTTTTGTCAACCAAATACTTTCTGTTTAAGGAATATGGTTTAAGCACAAAATATAATATGGTTCAAATTGTTAAAAAACCACAGCTTACTTAATAAAAGATTAAGAAAACCTAAGCAAATTGATCATAAATGTTAGGGGCAAGTAAGCATGAATAGAATTTTAATTTAACATCTTTATTTTGACTCAGTATTATTGTTTTCAAATCATAGGAGGTTTGACGCAATGGAATATCAAACTAAGAAACACTTAGTGAGATTACTTATAAAGATGTAACTCACTTTTTATTCGATGTCCCAAGTTAATGCTTATTATCCTCAACCTGACAGTTTTCTTTGAGTAAGAATTATTTAGTGCTAGAATATTAATACTTGTATGATCAATTACAATTTTATTTTATTTTGTTTTTTTGAGACAAGCTCTGGCTCTATCACCCAGGCTAGAGTGTAGTGGGGCAATCTCTGCTGACTGCAACCTCTGCCTCCCAGGCTCAAGCCATCCTCCAAACTCAGCCTCCCAAGTAGCTGGGACTACAGGCTCAGACAACCATGCCCGGCTAATTTTTGTATTTTTTGTAGGGATGGGGTTTTGCCATGGTGCCCAGGCTGGTCTCGAACTTGTGAGCTTCAGTGATTCGCCCGCCTCGGCCTCCCAAAGTGCTGGGATTAGTGGCGTGAGCCACTGCACCCAGCCTTACAATTTGATTTTGATGACACTAGTCAACAGTAAACACAACAATGGCTATTGGTCTATACCATCATGATAAAGCAGATTAAAGAGTATTTGGCCTTTGTTTGCTTTGTTAAACTGTTTCTAATAAAGTCAGCAAGTTTTGTTTTAAGTCACCCATTCCAATGAATTTGCTACGTACGCTGCTGGTCAGCACAAACCATGATGGGGCAGGTGAACACCTTACTCCAAGAGCTATTAGGTGAGACACACCTAACAACATCACTGGGTTTTTCTCCCATGCTCTAAAGTCTTTCTAACACTAACCAGAAGTACTACATCTGTTACACAATAAATAGTCCTCTGTCCTATAACACTGTGAGTCAGGTGAACTGATCAGAAAAAAAAAAAAACAATGTTTACAGAGTTATAACTTCAGACTAAACAACAACAAAAAGAAGGCATTTCAGTTAGACCATACAGCCTTGAAAAATGTAAATGATTTACCTTCAACCCTGACCGTTCCAGCAAATAACCCCAATCAACTCTTGCTCCTCAAATTTTCCTTCCTCTTCTATTTTCTGTTGATTCTATTACCAGCATCGAAACCTTGGAGTCATGGCTCATGCCTTCCTGATACAGTCACATCCAAGAAGCTCTAAAGCCCAATGGCTCAACTGTGTTCCCTCCTCTCCATTTCTGCTTTTACCTAAGTTGAGTGCTTATAAAGTGATCAGAGGAGCAATTTAGAATTCATCAAATTAGGAATGACTCTTGATGACGAAATTACAGATGAGGCAGTGGGAATTCACAGGAGAGTGGGAATTCACAGGACAGTGGGAGTCAAGGGAGACCAAGGACAAGGAGATGAGTTCATGGCTTGTTGTTTAGATATTAGATGTGACGAGCTGAAAGTCTCAATGGAAGTGATGGAAAGTAGAAATAGTATAAAAGAAACCAAGAAAGAAAAACTCCATTGGGCTAGGTACAGTGGCTCATGCCTATAATCCCAGCTCTTTGGGAGGCCGAAGTGGGTGGATCACCTGAGGTCAGGAGTTTCTGAGACCAGCCTGGCCAACATGGTGAAACTCCGTCTCTACTAAAAATACAAAAATTAGCTGGGTGTGGTGGCGCATACCTGTAATCCCAGCTACTTGGGAGGCTGAGGCATGAGAATCACTTAAACCCAGAGGCAGAGGTTGCAGTGAGCTGAGATCGCACCACTGTATTCCAGCCTGGGTGACAGAGTAAGACTGTCTCAAAAAGAAAAAAAGAAAAAATCCATTGGTTATTACAACAGATTTGTTTATGGGGTCAAAAAATCTATGAAGTTTGGCTGGGCATAGTGGCTCATGCCTATAATCCCAGCACTTCGGGAGGCTGAGGTGGGAGGATTGCTTCAGGCTAGGAGTTCAAGACCAGCCTGGGCAACATAGCACCACCCCATCTCTAAAAAGAAATTATGTTTAAAAAACAAAAAACTATGAGGATCAAAACTATAAGGATAAAGAAAAGGAAGAGTAAGGATAGTGTGAGTGTGAATAAGCACAACGGCTAGATTTCAAAGCAAATCCAGAATACGGGCTTTGCTGGTGACCTTGGAGAAGTTACTTAACCTTTCTGTGCCCCCGTTATACCTCAGATGTTTAAGAAAAAAGAAATGGGGTTAACAACCCTATATCCTATGGTTCTTTTGAGGATTAAATGAAAAACAAATATGCTTATGAAGTACTAAAATCACATTATTAGTGAATTTAAAAATCTTTTAGCCCTAAAATTTGATTCTCTGTGTAGGAGCTATTGTAACCCTGGATATTTTTAATCAACATATTTTATGCTACAATATACCTAAGGCGTCCTGCTTCAGGATGACCACATCCAATAAATATTCAACAAGCATCTGGGATTGCACTTTTAATAAACGTCTCTGTGTTGAAAGAGAATTCTTATCATTTGGAGGAGTCATTTTATTTATTTATTGGCCTTGGAATTACTTCAGACTGTTGACAATTCTGATTTTGGTAATAGTCTTGGGTGAGAAAATTGTTCAAGGACTAAGAGTGACCTGTCATGGTAACAACAGTCTGTGAATTCTATAAAATAGAATGCATGGACCTTGGTTTGGAGAAGAGCAATTTACTTTAGGGCGTATTCATCGATAATTCTCTTCTCTTGAGCAACTTTCATTTTTATATGAATTCTTTACAAAGTCAAAAACAACTGATGCATTGTCTTAGCTACATACAATTCATTTACCAGCACCTAAACTACGAAACTGCGGTGACTTAAAGGGCTAGCTTAGGAAGACTAACTAGTTTGAGATAAGTTTGCAAACTAAAACAACCCACTTTTTGATACTACATCAAAAACTGCTTTCCAAATTTTTAGTAGAACTTCTCTTTTAAGCAGACAGTATAATCATTTTATGAAGGTTTTTGTGTCCTCTAAAAAGAATTCTTGTGTTCCAAACTCTCCCAAGGTTATAAGACAGAAGTCAAAACTATGTGATGTATACTGGCCCCTGCCTTTTCCATGTGAAATATCACTGATTCTTCAAAATGGAGGTTAAAATGTAAGTGACTGATCTTTCCTCACAGAATTCCAGAAACAAATATGCTTTCCTACTCTCCAAAGACAGGAAGATGAGCAAAGTGAGAAATAAAATGTCAACTACTTCGATCAAGGATGACACCTGAGTGGGAGGGCTCCAACCGCCAGTTAGTCCTGCTTAGTCCTAGCTCTGCCCCTTTCTAGTTCTGTGACCCTGAGGAACTCCCTCCACCAAGACCACTCTGACCCTCTGTGTGTGTGTATTTGTTCTCTCTGTAAAAGAACAATAACCTCTTGCCAGGTGCTCTCTGACTTCATCTCCAGCTGCTGTCCCCTGGGTTCAGCTCACTCCAGACTCACGGGCCTTCCTGCTGCCCGGTCCTCCCACCCAACCTCCCCTGAGCCTGAAGGGCCTCTGTACTTCTTTCCTCCCCCTCAAATGCTGGGCCCAGGCTGGCCACATCGCTCACTCCCTCAGAGAGGCCAGGTTTGATCCAAACCCCACCTGCCCCGTGAGGCGTGGCCTCATCTAAAGTCAGAAATTGGCTCCATCTCCTCGACTCCCTCCCACAATTCCAATTTCCCATTCTGCCTTACATTTCTCCTTAGCACTTATGGCCAATACACTATTTAACGACTGTGTGTTCTCCTCCTTCCTTAATTAAATGCAGCCCCACGAGTCAGAGATTTTGGCCAATTTTGTTCACTTCATATTTTTAGGATCCAGTATAGTGTCTGGCATGTAGTAATGCTTAAAAAAATCTGTGGAATAAATAAATGAATGACTCTTCTCCACAAGGTTGTCAAATGAATGAGATATCGGTTAAATCGCTAAGCTGTAAAACATATGATTCACTATTTATTTTTAAATTGTTAATTTATTATTATTTTTTGGAGACAGGGTCTCACTCCATTGCCCAGGCTGGAGTGCAATGGTGCAATCACGGCCCACTGCAGCCCTGACCTCCCAGGCTCAGGTGATCCTCCCACCTCTCAGCTTCAGACTACAGGTGCAAAACCACACCCAGCTAATTTTTATATTTCTTGTAAAGCTGGGGTTTCACTATGTTGCCTAGGTTGGTCGAAATTTCTGAGGCTCAAGCGATCCGCCTGCCTTGGCCTCCCAAAGTGCAAGGATTACAGGCATGAGCCACTGCACCCAGCCTTTTAATTTATTTTAACATTCTGTTCATGAAATAAAATGTAGATGACAATTAAACTATCGGAGTCAAGGTAAAAATAATTAAATGGAAATTAGTTATAAGAACTATAATGCAGAACCTCCACAAGGCTAAGGAAAAAAAAAAACAACTACTACAAAATACTTGGTATCATTAGAAGTAAAAAAAAAAAAAAAAAAATCGGAAAACAGTCAAAAGCTTAAAAATGAACCAAAGGTGGCCGGGCACGGTGGGTCACGCCTGTAATCCCAGCACTTTGGGAGGCCGAGGCGGGCAGATCATGAGGTCAGAAGTTCAACTCCAGCCTGGCCAACATAGTAAAAACCCATCTCTACTAAAAATACAAAAACTAGCCGGGCCTGGTGGCGCATGCCTGCAGTCCCAACTACTCGGGAGGCTGAGGCAGGAGAATCATTTGAACCCGGGAGGCGGAGGTTGCAGTGAGCCGAGATCGTGCTTTAAAAAAAAAAAAAAGTACTGAAGGTTTGTGGATTAAACCAGAGCTGTGACCTCTGGACCAAAGTAATAAAAGTCCGGCCCATAGCCTGGTAGAAGATAGCTAGATGGAAGAAAAAGAAAAGCTGCATAAGAGAATAACAACAGGCCCGGAGAGGCCTGGAGACAGAGGAAAACACAGAGGATTAGATTTTCAGAAGCTGTGGACTTAAGCAATAAAAAGTCTATCAAAGTGTACCTTGTTGATGTATGGCACATGGCTAATAATTCCTAGGTTAGCCCTTTAAGGCACATTGAAAGATTGGTCATTCCCTAAGTATGACATGATGAAATGAAACTGTGTAGACCATCAAGTACCAGGGGAAAATAACCTGTGTGAGGCTTGAGCTTTTCCAAGAGAGAAAACAAGATAAAAAATAAAAACAAAGCCCACAACACAAATAAACAGGATTTACTCTACAAAACAAAGCTCACATTTGCATATACTAAGGCTTGTTCTCTGCTTAATCGAAGGTAGGAGGAGCCAGGGTGATTGGCTCTCTCCCTGAGAACTTGAACTTTGCTTCAGAGGGCAGTTTCTAGCAAGGATGAGCACTGTTTCTGATCTGAAACCGGGATAAAACATAACTGAGTATCCACAGCTCAGAGCAAGACCGACAAGCAAGACGCATAGTTACAGTGAGTGTATGATAGAGCTAATCTGCATTTTAAATTCGCACTTAACAGTCTTCGAAGGTATGCAAAAACCGTTTTCACCAACAGGAAAATCCAAAATAAGTACATTCAAGGATTTTTTTTTCCACAAAATAAAATAGTTACAAAGGTTGAATAAAAAATTATCTAAGTGAAAATCACTTCATACTGGGAATATAAATCTCTGGTTCTTTGGTAAATAAAATTAACAAGAATTATTAAACTAGAACTATCAGCATATAGGTTTCTAGGTTTCTAGATGAACAGTTTACTAACTGGGTCATGTATAAAGGTCAAACCAGTTTCTTCATTACAACTGGTTAAAACTGATCGAATAAAAAACAAATCTGCTATCAGCTGATAAATACTAACTTTAACAAAGGCTCAGTACATGTAGACATGGTCCATGTGTGTTTTAATTTTTAAAAGGAGTGAGGAGGGAATAGGAGAAAGCAATATAGCTCTCATCAGCACTTTCTTCCCATCAGGCGCTTTACATACAGTCACTCCTTTTAATCTCATATCCACCCTGGGAAGGAGAATTAGGACATTACAGTTAAGCCACCTGCCCAAGGCCACATTAACAAGTGACAATGGCTGGTTCTGCTAGATCCATCCTGGGCCTCCTTCCACCACCAATCTCAGAGGTATGGCCCAAAGAGACAGCTCAGTCTTCAGGAACAATCAACTGAATTTAATATTTACTCAGGGCCAGGTGTGGTGGCTCATGATTGTAATCCCAGCACGTTGGGAGGCCTGGGGGGAGGGCGGGGTGGGTCACCTGAGGTCAGGAATTCAAGACGAGCCTGGCTAACACGGTGAAACCCTGTTTCTACTAAAAATACAAAATATTAGCCAGGCGTGGTGGTGGGTGCCTGTAATCCCAGCTACTCGGGAGGCTGAGGCAGGAGAATCGCTTGAACCCGGGAGGTGGAGGTTGCAGGGAGCCGAGATTGTACCTCTGCACTCCAGCCCGGGTGAAGTGAAACTCCGTCTCAAAAAAAAAAAAAAAAAAAAAAAAAAAATTTACTCAGATAAACCAAACAGGAAGTACAGGGCAGGACTCAAGAGAAGTTATAATAGAAGAGCAAAGATCAGTAAGAAATAAATATAAATAATAGTTACATAATTTACAGAAAATAGTCATTAAACTGCATTCAAGCCAAGATATAAATTCTATTCACAAAATATTTTAACTTCTCCTTGAAGGTTAGTATTGTCTTATTTAGTGTAAATTTAAAGTATCATGTACGCAACACCACAGAAAAGATACTGTCTGGAAGCTAAGACATTACTAATTAAATGCAAAGAGTTGATATGAAAAGGGAGTAAAATAACCTAGAAGATGGGGCACGGTGGCAAGGCTGAGGCAGTCAGATTGATTCTATGAGTCCAGAAGTTTGAGGTTACAGTGAACTATGATCCCACAGCGCCACTGAACTCCAGCATGGATGACAGAGTGAGATCCTGTCTCTAATTAAAAAAAACAAAACAAAACAAAACAAAAACCTAGAAGAGAGTAACAGCACCATACTCAGCTTTCTCAGCTTTTTACTTATTTATTTTTTTTGGAGACAGAGTCTTGATCTGTCGCCCAGGCTGGAGTGCAGTGGCGTGATCTCGGCTCGCTGCAACCTCCGCCTCCTGGGTTCAAGCAATTCTAGTGCCTTAGCCTCCCAAGAAGCTGGACTGTCATGCACCATCACACCGAGCTAATTTTTGTATTTTCAGTAGAGATGGGGTTTCACCATGTTGGCCTGGCTGGTCTCGAATTCCTGTCCTCAAGCAATCTGCCCACCTCGGTCTCCTCAAGTGTTGGGATTACTGGCATGAGCCACTGTGCCGGTCCATACTTAGCTTTTTTTAGTGATACATTTATACTGATTAGTTTAATTCTAACTTGATGGGGAAAAAATTAGTAGTTGGGAATGAATGTATAAAAATACCACTTCATTCAATAGTTACAATTATTCATTACATTTAAAATATCCTTACACCTGAAGGGAACTAGAAAAGCGTGCCTATATATTCTAAATTTCTTTTTCTCCTCCACACTCTCCAAATTCCCCTGCCAAAACAGAATATTGATATTACAATGGAAAATTATAAAGACGATATACTATGATAGTTCTTAATATTCATTCATTCTGAGTTTCTTAAAATGTATAGAAAGATGGCCCAAAGACCTCTGCGTTCTGCAGCAGGCAGGTCTATGCAACCCACCCGCCAAGTTCGAGGAAGCTGAGCTGACCCATCCAGTCTCTCGAAAAGAAACATTTAATAGGGACTTACGGACAGAAGCCATGTCTCAGGCAGCAGTGAGGCCAGATAGTGGATTCCTGTGCTGCTACCCACCACACCCAGGGCTTATATACCCTAGGAAAGGAATGTGTAGGACAACTGAAGTCCATCCCTAGGGAAAGGCAAGAATGCTACGTCAACCTATGTAAGGGCAGGGTTTATGGTCAAGGTTGTTTTGACCTAAGGCCAGGATTTATAGCAACAGTAGATAAAGTAAAAATCTTAAGCTGGGCGTGGTGGCTCATGCCTGTAATCCCAGCACTTTGGGAGGCCGAGGCAGGCAGATCACCCGAGGTCAGGAGTTCAAGACCATCCTGACCAACATGGAGAAACCCCCGTCTCTACTACAAACACAAAATTAGCTGGGCGTGATGGCACATGTCTGTAATCCCAGCTACTCAGGAGGCTGAGGTGGGAGAATTGCTTGAACCTGGGAGGTGGAGGTTGCAGTGAGCCAAGATCACGCCATTGCACTCCAGCCTGGGCAACAAGAGTGAAACTCACTCAGTCTCAAAAAAAAAAAAAAAAAAAAAGTAAAAAAGTAGAGGCATTCCCAGGAGTTAATTATTAGTTAACATGATTAGCATCCAAGATGGATTTGCCTGGAAATGGAAGTGGGATGGGGCGGAGAATTATCTTCATTTGTATCACTTGAGGAATAGCTGAGTGAAAACTTGCTGTAGGCAGCTGGGTACTCAGGTTAGACTTTGAAGACTCACTTAGGGGCTAGATTTAGAGAACTGCCGCTTAATGGCTCATAGTCAGAAGTCAAAGCCACATTGAAATTAAACAGACTGCCATAAAACAGTGTGGCCTAGTTGAAAGACAAAGAATCTGAAGTGAGAAGTTCCGGGTTAAAGTCCGAGACCCACCATTACCAGCCATTTCCTTGGCTGAATATTTGAATCTCCAGTCTCAGTTTCCTCGTCTGCACAATGAAGAACACACTCTGCCTCCCTGGGAGCAGAAATACATCTACCACTTAGGGTTGCTGTGAGAATGCAGTGAGAAAAGCACTGGAAAGCGTCTTATGAAGTCCAAGTCATGCATGAGGGATCGCTATTAGCAGCATGTTTAATGGAATATATGTTCTCAATTCAAATGACAGAGACTCGCATCCTAAAATTTAAAGAAAAGTAAGTTAAAAAGTTTAAGCCTGGCGCAGTGGCTCACGCCCATAATCCTGGTACTTTGGGAAGCCGAGGTGGGTGGAATGCCTGAGCTCAGGAGTTTGAGACCAGCCCGTGCAACACGGTGAAACCCTGTCTCTACTAAAATACAAAAAATTAGCAGGGCATGGCCGCGTGTGCCTGTGGTCCCAGTTACTTGGTAGCCTGAGGCAGGAGAATTGCTTGAACCCGGGAGGCGGAGATTGCAGTAAACCAAGATCACGCCACTGCACCGGCCTGGGTAACAGAACAAGACTCCATCTCCAAAAAAAAAAAAAGAAAGAAAAAAAAAATGTACAGGCCAGGCATGGTGGTTCACGCCTGTAATCCCAGCACTTTGGGAAACCGAGGTGGGTGGATCACCTGAGGTCAGTAGTTTCAGAGCAGCCTGGCCAAACCCCATCTCTACTAAACATACAAAAATTAGCTGGGGGTGGTGGTGCATGCCTGTAATCCCAACTACTCGGGAGGCCGAGGCAGGAGAATCTCTTGTATAACTGTCAAGGGGTTCACCTTGCTCGCTGCCTAGACAGAGCCGATTCATCACAACAGGGGAATTGCGGAATTGCAATAGAGAAAGAGTAATTCACGCAGAGCTGGCGTGCGGGAGACCTGAGTTTTATAATTACTCAAATCAGTCTTCCCAAGCATTCGGGGAGCAGAGTGTTTAAGGATAACTTGGTGGGTGGGGGGAAGCCAGTGAGCCAGGAGTGCTGATTGGCCAGAGATGAAATCATAGGAGCTGTCTTCCTGCATTCAGTCAGTTCCTAGGTGGGAGCACAAGATCAGATGAGCCAGTTAATCCATCTGGGTGGGGTCAGCTGATCCATCAAGTGCAGGGTCTGCAAATATCTCAAGCACTGATCTTAGAGGCAGTTTAGGGAGGGTCAGAATCTTGTAGGCTCCAGCTGCATGACTCCTAAACTGTAATTTCTAATCTTGTCGCTAATGTTAGTCCTACAAAGGCAATCTAGTCCCCAGGCAAGAAGGAGGTCTGCTTTGGGAAAGGGCTGTTACAATCTTGATAAACTGTCTAAGTCATAATTTTGCAAAGGTGGTTTCACTTGAACCCAGGAGGCAGAGGCTGCAGTGAGCCGAGATTGTGCCACTGCACTCCAGTCTGGGCAACACAGCCAGACTCTGACTCCAAAAAAAAAAAAAAAATGTAACAAAACTTACTTTATCTACATTTGGCCACAGTGTTGTAAACCTTATAATATTCTTTACAACAGTACCTAAGGCAACAACGGGTTCTTAGCATCAACCACATCTTCACTTTGGCCTACAACAAAATAAAATTTCCCTTATTTACCCAAATGGAAGAAGTTTCCCCTGAATTGTATTTTTAAGGTATCTCCCCCCAACTCCTCTCTCCAGATAATACAAAGGCTACAATCCCTAACAGAACCTTTATAGCACAAATCCAAGTATGTCCCTAGACTCCCAAGAGCTGCTTTTATGGACTATAAAACTAGCAACCTAGCTTTCCACAAACATCTTTACTGCTATTAGTGAAAATATGCACTTATGATATATGCACGCACACAAGCATATTCCTGTCACCTTACAGAGCTAAGTCTACATCACGGAGACGTGAGCACACATCTCATAGTGCACATCGTTACACATCCCCCCAGGGGCTGACAGGCAGGGGCTTGGTTTTATCTTTGCTTCATCTCTTGCACTTTAAGAGTCCCTTGGGTAGTATCTTTTTTGTGCTCAGGTTTGATATTTCTTACTCAGTCTTTATGATGTCTGACTGAAAGCTCAATGGCTCAAGATGTCCTCAAGGGTGCTAATGTTTTTATCTCTGTGTCCTAGCACCCTGCCCACTCTGTTCCCTACAAATGTTGAGTGAATTAACTTCGTCTGAATTAATAAGAAATGTAAACCACTTGTGATAAAAAATAATCTGTCTCTTCCACACAAAAGGTCAGTGTAAATCTGGATTCTGAACACAGACTAGATTGAACAAAGATTTCTTATCTGTATCGGAAGCAAAACTGAGTATGGTGTTTTGTACAAGGAACAAAGGAAATAGCTACACCTCTCCTACTGTAGACGTCACTGAAAAAGTCTGTTTCTCTCCCTGGGGGGATACTGTAAACTCAGTAGCCAGCACTCAATACTGTTGCCAGAAGCAGGAACTGGAAGTCATCATTCTAAGTCGCCTTTAATAAAGCAGAAAAGATGCAATAATGTCTTGGCAATGTCAGTTCCCAAACACTGACAACCTAAACTACATCTTCTGGCCCTAGGTGCTTATCGGCTGTACTGACGTGCTTCACATTTTATAATGTTGATAAAATGAGGGAAGGCCTGTGGCTCTCAAATTCTTGTATCTGCTTAGCTAATTCCAACCCATTATTGTAAGCAGCAACAACAGAGGAAGGACAGTCTCTCAAGACTGAGCACTCATGTTTTACCCAGTTACAATGCTATTGTTCTCTGGGTGAATCAGTTTTAAAGTAAATACATTTATGGCTGGGCGCGGTGGCTCACGCCTATAATCCCAGCACTTTGGGAGGCCAAGGTGGGTGGGTCAGTTGAGGTCAGGAGTTCGAGACCAGCATGGCTGACATTGTGAAACCCTGTCTCTACTATAAATACAAAAAAAAGTTAGCTGCGCATGGTGGCAGGGGCCTGTAATCCCAGCTACTTGGGGAGCTGAGACAGGAGAATTGTTTGAACCCCGGAGGTGGAGGTTGCAGTGAGCCAAGATCGCACCACTGCACTCAAGCCTGGGTGACACAGTGAGACTCCGTCTCAAAAAAAGAAAAAAAGTCCATCTTCAATAGAGGCAATGTGGTGCATTACAAAGGGGATGAGTGAAAACAGGCTGGCTTCAAATGCAGGTTTTACACTTTACCAACTCAGTGATCTTGCCCAAAACACTTTGTCTGAGCATGTATTTTCTATCTTATAAAAGGAGATATATGCCGAGCACACACCTGTAATCCCAACACTTTGGGAGGCCGAGGCGGGCGGATCACCTGAGGTCAGGAGTTCGAGATCAGCCTGGCCAACATGGTAAAACCCCATCTCCACTAAAAATACAAAAATTAGCCAAACACAGTGGCACACATCTGTAATCCCAGTTACTTGGGAGGCTGAGGCTGGAGAATCACTTGAACCCAGGAGGCAGAGGTTGCAGTGAGCCGAGATTGCACCAATGCACTCCGGACTGGATGACAGAGCCAGACTCCATCTCAAAAAAAAAAAAAAAAAAAAAGAGATATGAAGGAGGATTAATAAGACAAATGTACATAAAATATTTCACACAGGCCCACATCATGAAATCCCAGATGTTAGTCATACATCATCTGCCTAAGTCTTTGAATATTTGGGGTATGCAAAACAAACCAAAAAGGAGTTGCCTATTGAAGAAAAGGCAAATGTCTTGACATGATGTTCAGATCTTATGTGATTCTTCGCCATCTTACGCTAGCAGGTTGATGTCCTTGTCTTCCCCCACAGCTCTACTCCAGTTGAACCGGGGTAGGCGTACTCTCTAAGCTACTCCATGTCTCTCCACTTCCAGAAGCTTCTTCCTGCTGGTACCTCTGTCCCCATCTCTCAGGACTCCATCTGCCATGACCCTTTCATAATTCCACTGAGAAGTGACTTTTCTTTTTCCCTTCTTTGAACATCGAAAGCATGCTGTGCCTCTTTACGGTAGTTCTTTTACAACTTGGCACGGTGCTTTGCAATGTAATCACTTGATTACAAGTTTCATTTTCTTCATTAGACCGCACACTCCTTGAAGTTTATATGGCTTTATTTTTTGCACAGAGTAGTTATTCAATATACACTGACTGAATATATTTTAAAACTTCAGGGAGTAATTAAATCAGCCAAAGTAAATTTAGTCTACACATACATTTATAGAATGTACACCATCTCCAGCCTCAGACAACTGCACTCAAGTTGCCCCTTTCCCGAGCCACTTTCTGGCTAATTGCTAAACATGTTTCCACCAGATCTGCCCCTCCAGCTGCCTGCAGCTCCAGTAGAGGCTGTGTGGAGAAGAGCCATGCAGACTGCATCTGTAAGGTCCTGCCTGTGCACTTTCCGCTTCCCAAATGAGGACAGAGAGCACTCCTGCCAGCTACCAGGCAGGGCCCAATTTCTAAACTCTGCCTTGACCCCCTGCCTTCCCATCAGAGGAGAAGCATCCTTACCTAAGAACACTACTTCTTCAATGACCAGTCTTCCTTCCCCAGTTCTCTTCCTTCCTCAGTCCTCTTCCATCCCCAGTCCTCTTCCTGGGGGTATGAGAAAAAACTCTTAACAGGTGCTGGCTAAAGGGAAGCCCAGGGTCTCCAAGATCTATATCTCACCAGAGTCCTTCACAGCAGTGCCAGTCGGAGTTGGCTGTGTTCATGTTCCCCAAGCTATCACTTGCTCGGTCTTTCTGCAGCTCAGAGGGGATGGCTGGACTACCAATCCTAATGGGTTGGGACCTTTCTGCAAACTCCAGTCTCCCCATCTGCCCTGGTCCTGCCTTGTTAGACAGTTCTCAGTTTGAGTTCAGATAACTTTTAGAGTCCCTGGTTCCTATTATAATACTTAATATTTTGTCCAATGTCTTTCTTCATCATATATATGCATATATATGTACATATATACCTGAAAATACACACATATATAATGACCTCATGCAAGATCATCTGTCTCTCAGAGTACCCATTTCCTATATATGAATAGATGGTGTGTGTGTGTCTATATATATATATATATATATAAATCAAATGACTGTTTTGTATTTATCACACTCAATCATCCATATTCATAAATAATAATATTTCTCTAGCATTCCAGAATCAAAGTTAAAATATGGCATGAGGACCAGGCTCACTGCCTCATGCCTGTAATCCCAGCACTTTGGGAGGCCGAGGTGGGCAGATCTCTTGAGCTCAGGAGTTTGAGACCAGCCTGGGCAACATGGAGAAACTCCCTTTTTACCAAAAATAGAAAAAATTAGCCGGGCACGGTGGTACATGCCTATAATCCCAGCTACTCAGGAGACTGAGTAGGAGGATTGCTTGAGCCTGGGAGGCAGAGGTTGCAATGAACCAAGATCGCACCACTGCACTCCAACCTGGGTGACAGAATGAGACCCTGCCTCAAAAAAAAAAAAAAAAAAAAAAGAATTTGGCCTGAGCCTGGTCAGCACTGGTCTGATGTACTGAAAACCATCTCCTAAACTTCTCTCTCCAACAACAATTAAGTACCTTATTTACACATCAAACTATAGCAAAAACATCAATGACAAGTACAACATCTGACTATTCCATGAAGATGGTAGGACTGTTCCCAAAGCTTTCTGCTTACAACTTAAGGCCAAACCAAAGAGCCGTGGTTCTCCTGCACTAAAATGGTTTCAGCCTATTTCCAGTCATGCTGCTTTACTAACAAACTATAATGAACTACTGTAAAACATGTGTGCTATACTTCACTCAGCAATGCCTTCACTATAAGATGTTGAAAATCTGTGTTTCTGGATGCATAAAAATAACAAGCAGAAGGTGTTATTTTCTATTCTAAGGGTCCAGAACAAAAGAATGTGCTTTCATTGTGACTAAGGAAGTATTCTGCACAGACCAATATAATCTTCTACTCACAATGTTTCCAGTTCCTTTGGGTACCTGGTGTCATTTTAGCTCTGAGTTATGTATTAAGGTCACCTGCTTTAAAAAAAATAAAGACAACACATGGAACTCAGTAGAGAAAGTGAAGTTTCTTGCTGCATCTCCTTCGAGCCATCTTCCCTGCTTGTCTGTAGGGATTCCACTGTGCTACCTCACCTACCTACCTACTCCTCTCATTGCATCGATGCTGTGATACCGGCAAACTTCTTTATGGCTAGGCCTTGCTGTCAGTGAGTTTCCTTAATGATGAAGGTCTCTGCTACCTGAGCAGAAAAGCTCCAGCTCGGCTTGGTCCATGACATTCATATGTGGAGTGTCATGAGTTTACTTTTAAAGAACTGCAAGAAATATGAATAAACACATTTTTTTGAAGCCTATGTTCAATTACAGCACTTCAAAGATGCTGTAGGAAAAGCTGAAGTATAACACAGCATGCAAAGATGCATTGATTTCTTTCTCCAAATCACATGTAACATATGTAAGTCTATACATATATGCATACATATATATGTACACCAAAGTTTAAGAAATAGATGGTTGTTGACCAATTGTACGTTTTTAAAGAGTTTTCTAACAATTATATTAGATATTTTATAACTTTTAAAAATTTACTTCGAAAAGATTCTCATAAATCTCCCAGAGAAGGCTTAGAAGGCTGGCTTCAAACTCCAGTTGCCTGAACTAGGTACAGAGAAGGCTGAGATGACAGCAGTTTCTAGCCCTGGCTGCACATCACAGTCACCTGCAGAGCTTTCAAAACTATTAAACAGCAAAATATCTGACACACAGTAGCTAATCAATACACGGAAATTTCTCTGTTTTCCCTTCCACCCTATATCCAATCCCATATTTCCCAAAATGCCTACAGAGCATACTCTGCCATCTCACTAGCACCTCACTCCGTAGCCTAAAGCTTCCGACAAGTATCACCACATGTTCCCACTTCTTTGCTCAGGCCCAGTGAGTTGCCAGGGGTTTCCGCATCACCTATATTTTATGCCTGTTTCTTCTTCGTGTTCCCTGTCACCTGGCATAATGGTCTTGAACTGTCTCCCCACTTTAGGCCCACAGTTTCCTCCCTGCAGCCTGGGGGATCTCTCCACAGTGCACGTGTGATCGCATCTTTCCCACTGCCACCTCCTCCAAGGCAATCTGCCGGCAGGGATCTCCCTGTCTCTGTACTTCTGTCTCCATGTTCCCCTTTCTGGGACCCTATATTGCAGGCAAACAGAATCAGACAGAATGTGTGAAATAGATGACTCCCGCAATCTTGTCCTGTCCCTATTTCTACATCAGCTTCCTGTAGATGTTTCCTCTTTCCCATCTCCTGTTCTCTCCACCAGCAGTGTCCATCTCCATGTCAACTGTTCCCTTCCCATGGCCCTTGTCACTTATGTGTATGTGGGATGCTTTAATATTTATAGGAAGACTTGTGTTGGTGAAAACACAAGTCATCAGGTTCATTGTGGGATTTATTCCAGGGCTTGCCTTCTCTCTTAAGTCTACATTTGTGGATTCTCTTCTTAGACTACATTACCCCAAACACCCAGTGGACAGCTACGACATTATTGTTTTCTTTTGATACTGGTATAAATATAGTCATCTTCACAACTGAATATATCTCTTCCACAAAAATTCATGTAAGAGCAAAATATAATTTCAAAAGTCAAAGTTGGAAATACCCAAATATCTCGCCGGGTGCGGTGGCTCACGCCTGTAATCTCAGCACTTTGAGAGGCCAAGGCGGGTGGATCACTTGAGGTCAGGAGTTTCAGACCAGCCTGGCCAACATGGTGAAACCCTGCTCTACTAAAAATACAAAAATTAGCTGGCATGATGGCACAGGCCTGTAATCCCAGCTACACAGGAGACTGAGGCAGGAGAATAGCTTGAACCTGGGATGAGGAGGTTGCACTGAGCTGAGATTGTGTCATTGCACTTCAGCCTGGGTGACAGAGCCAAACTCTGTCTCTAAATAAATAAATAAAATTAAAAAAAAGAAAAGAAGTATCTAAATACCTAAAGGCAACACAACTTAAAAAACCGTCATTATTCATCAAACTAAAATTACATGTCTTCATGAAAAACAAGTGGCAGAAAGTTTGGTGTGCTATGTGGTGCAGAAATTCATCCAGTAGTCAGTCCTGCCCAGACTGATTCCATGTTTTTGTATTTTCTCATAGCTGAAAATATTAAATCCAGACAGAATCTCTGAGGCAACGACCGCGTGTGGGAAGCCAGCCTATTTAACTTGAGATCAACCGATCTACAGAGTATGCACATGGCTCTCTTGTAAAGAGGTGAGAAAAGATTTCAAAAAGCACTGTCGTCAGCAGAAAGGACCTTTACAGCCAGATGAAGCTCTGGTTGTTTTCAGCCACTTTCCTCTGCTGGGGAAAAGGCACATTAAAAAGACACAGCTGTCTATTTCAGTGTACACATGCTTGGTAGCATGGGTGTTATTTACTGATAAAAAGCACATGACAGCAATTTTAAAACAGGGCTTGTCCTGTCAGTCAAATTAGAGAGGCAGGATGTCCTCTGCAAGTGATTACCGTGGGGGCCCACAACGTGGCGGCCTGCCAGGTCAATTACAGCAGGGCTGTGAGGACACATGAAGAAGGATCGCCTTAATTCTAAACAGGAGCATCAGTAAGATAGAAACCAGGGGACATATTAACACAATGAACAATACCTTAAGACTGTGGCTTTGGCTAGAGCTGTAAAATGTATTTATATTGAGTCTTTCTCCATGTAAAGATTTTTTTTTTAATTAACGAGAATGAATGTATAGGAATACAATTGCAAAATAACATTTGTATATTTCTGGAGAAAAACATTTCTCAAAGGAAAATTGGGATGCTATAATTTTCATCTCATCAAGAAAATTAGACACATGGGTAAATTAGCATTTGGAAACCTGACCAACGATATTTCATAATTGTTCATGTCCCTGATATGTCAATTTGCCTTCCATTTCTCCTATACTAAGATTAATTTCAGTTTCAAATGTCCTTGTCATTTTTTCTCCTCTCTATTGCACCTACAGCTTCTTTGTCTACAGGAAAAAATATTAAGAGATCAGCAGCATCAGTTGGAGGATTTACATCATCGACTATCTGGATACCAGGGACACATTCCTTTGTTTTACACTCATATTCCAGGAGTCTCATGGAAATGCATTAAACATCAGACAAAAAAATGTAGGCCGCTTGAATCGCAGCTTAATTGTTTAGGAACTAGATCCTGATAGTGCCCCAATAACAGAAGAAAATCCCTATTCACATCTACGTAGAGAAAATACTGGGCTGCTGACACTGAATTTTGCAGCTATGCGAAATTTAATGCTGATTAGTAAACTCTCAAATTAAACAGTGAAAGATTATAAAGACACATGCAAAAGATGTAAATTAAACCCAAAATATCAGAAATACCACAGTCATAATTTCCCACCTACCTAAAGAGTTATTTCTAAAAAAAAAATTGTTGCAAATTTCTTTTATTTTGTTTTGTTTTGAGATGGAGTCTCCCTCTGTCGCCCAGGCTAGAGTGCAATGGCCTGATCTCAGCTCACTGCAACCTCCAGGTTCAAGTGATTCTCCTACCTCAACCTCCCGAGTAGCTGGGATTATAGGCGCCCACCACCATGCCCAGCTAATTTTTGTATTTTTAGTACATACGGGGTTTCACCAGGTTGGCCAAGCTGCTCTCGAACTCCTGACCTCAGGTGATCCACCTGCCTCGGCCTCCCAAAGTGCTGGGATTACAGGCGTGAGCCACTGCACCCAGCTGAATTTATTTTATTTTTTATTTTTTGAGATAGAGTCTTGCTCTGTCACCCAGGCTGAAGTGCAATGGTGTGATGTCGGCTCACTGCAATCTCTGCCTCATGAGTTCAAGCAATTTTCCTGCCTCAGCCTCCTAAGCCACCATGCCCGGCCATGAATTTAAATAAATTCTAATATCCCATTAATGTTTATTACAACCCCAATAATATAGGTAGGCAGAATACAATCCTGAAAAAGATGCCAAAAGTTGAAACAATATAAGTCAACTCAGTTTCCCCAAGTTAAAATTATAAGAGAATATTAACTGGCTGGGTGTGGTGGCTCATGCCCGTAAGCCCAGCACTCTGGGAGGCTGAGGCAGGTGATCACCTGAGGTCAGGAATTCGAGACCAGCCTGGCCAACATGGTTAAACCCCGCCTCTACTAAAAATATAAAAATTAGCTGGGCATGGTGGTGGGTGCCTGTAATCCCAGCTACTCTGGAGGCTGAGGCACAAGAATCACTTGAACCTGGGAGGCAGAGGTTGCAGTGAGCCGAGATTGTGCCATTGCACTCCAGCCTGGGTGATAAGAGTGAAACTCTGGCTCAAAAAAAAAAAAAAAAAAAAAAAAATTAAAAATGATACTAAAGACCCTAGAATTTCTGGACATATCTGTCCAAGTATCTGTCACGTGTCATTCTCACTATATAGAAAGCAATCTCTAAAGTCACTGATGTCTACATGCCTAAACTTTTCACCATTTTTGACATCTTAATACTTTTAAATTACAATCCAAGTTGAAAGGGCAATGTAGGATTAGAATAGAAAGAGGTCTTCAGAAATCCTCACATCAATTTCACAACTCCCTGTACAATGGAGGCCTCTCTTCCCTGATTCTTCCTTAGGGTTTTCAAACATGGAGTCCCTCCTAGGTGCCAGAGGTTGTTCTGGGCTCAAGCAGTAAAACGGTGAAGAAAGCTGCCAAAACCCTTGCCCTCATGTGGGGAGACAGACATGAGGCTGAGTAAGCCACACAATCTGTTAGGATGGTGATGAGTGCGTGGTGCATCATTTCATATAGGGTGATCAGGAAGGCCTCATGATAAGGTGACATTTCAGGAAGGCCTAAAAGTTGAGGCATGCATCATGCAGATAACTGGGGAGAGCCGTCCAGACAGGGAGGGCAAAGGCAGGGGCACAGGGCCAGGGGCCAGCAAAGAGGCCAGCGAGAAGAGGGCCGTCCTAGGCTCTGGACTCTACTGCTGCTGGGATGGATGGCCCTGGGGAGTTCTTGCAGAAGAAACACAAGCCAATCACCCAAGGTGACTGTTAAAATGAAAATCCCCAGGCCTCTCAATCTGCACTTCTGATTCGGTAGGTTTGAGGCCCAGGGATTAAGATTTCTTAGTTTGCAGGTAGTTCAGCTGAGAGTGGCCCAAAGAGCATTCTCAGAAACACATTTCTGAATCCCTGATAGTTTGGCATCCCTCTTCTATTTCCTTATTTTTGGTCAGCTGCCCTCTACAACAAGCAGCCATCATTTTGCAGCTGTTTAGCGTTAAACAACTAGGAGAGAGATGATAAGAAGGAATACCCTAAATATAAGAGTTAAAAACTAAGCCACTTAGTTTTTGTCTAGCAAGAGAGTCTGGCCCCAATATCTGCTGAGCTTTGCTGACATTCAGTGATTGGCTTGTAACTGACAAATGGTTGAATTCTATGAGTATGGGCATCCTATGACTATCCTGGTCATTGATTTGACTAATGATTCCTGTGCCCTTGGGTTGACTAAAACGCAAGGCTGTTGTGTTTGGTGAGTTTGTTAAGGTGAAGGTCAAGTCAAATATTGCCTGCAGAAGTGATATTACAGATACCCAAGTTCCCAGGTTGCAGAAGGTAAGAGAATTCAGATGATAGGGATTACAGGTGCAAAGTAGTAGTTCAATGATCCTAAATATTTTCAGTTCAAGTGCTTCTTTTAGGGATATTACTTAGTATTTCATCTCTTTTCCTTTGATGTCTAGATAGGTATTAAATATTGCAGCAATGAAAACCATTGACATCAGGTGCATTCTCTCTACATTATTTTATTTAACCCTAAAATAGCCCTGTGAGGTAACTACTGTATGGGTTAACCAAAGCCCAGAGATGTTACTTGCCCAAGAGTCACAGGGCTATTAACAGGCAGAATTGAGACTCTAACATATGTCTGATTAATCCAACACCCATGTCTTAACCACTAAAATATACTGCTCCTTAAATCTATAAGAAACATACTTGCCATAAATGTTTTACACACGGCATTTCCACAAGAGAGCTTAATATTGAGATGCTGGTTAATTATCAGAGACAGCGTGATGCATGAGGAACACTAGTTTTGGAGCACAACAGATCTGGGGCTCAAATCATTTGACCACTGAATAGCAAATGACTTAATAGGCCTGAGCCCTCAAACCTTCATTCATAGAGAACATTATGTCTCTCAGAAATGTAAGTGAGAAAATAAGTGCAATGCATGGGTACTAATTCCTTCCCTACTGACTTGGAAGCAAACACGGACCGTCACCTCCACCTCCACCCGGGGCACAGAGCACAGCACTCGCGCAAACCCCCAACAGAGGGTAGAGGGTCATCTCAGTTGGGCTTGGGCTTCTGTAGCGGGGGGCTCACTGCTCCGCCGAGTGCCCTAACCACTGATGGACACCTCCAGCCCCTCTGAGGGTTCTTCCTCCTACTGACCCAATGGTCGACTCCCCCCAGGACTGCTTCTCTGAGGCAACACTGCGCAAACTGACTCCTCTTTCCTAGTGATAGTGCCGCTAATAACTGAAGACAGTCAGCTGGTGTCCGCTGGTCTTTCTTTCTCTAAATTAAACATGTCCACTTCAGTCAGAAGTCCCTCTGATCACAATTTCCGAACAACACAGTATCCACAGAGGAAACTCTGCTGGGAAAACTCTAGTTTTTCCGTCTCCTTTAATGCCAGGACCAGGGACAAAAATTGAGATTGACATATTAAGCCAAGAATATGATTGGACTATTACATAGGCTAATCTAGAAAACTCACCTTGATAATCCCAGGCTTCTTGGCTAATCTTAGCGCCTTGGACCAGAGCAGTCACATCGGCAGAAAATTCCCGCCCACTTCTCCTCCCAGTTCCACCCCTCACAGCAGCTGCTCACATCTTTCCTCCTCCCTTTTTTCCCTCCAAGGCCCTCCCTCAGCCTCTGTTTCATCTCTTCAGGAATCTCCTCTTCCCAGCCCAATCCTAAACCCAGGTAGCCTTTATTCTAAATTTGTATAAGTGTGTTCTAAGTTCCTTGCCTCCCCAATCAGCCAGTCAGCTCGGCAAAACAAAAGGACCTTCCCCCAAACCAGCTCTCCTTATCAGGTAGAGGAGGAGAGAGTTCTGTAATATTTGTAATTATTCGGACCCTGTCACACTTTAAGTAACTCAGCCTAAGACCATTATTATACCTGTACTTCATACCACTGGCTGACCCTGAGCTTGTGGTCAACCCTGAGTCCTAGAGCTTTCATCATCTTAACTCCTGCCCAGGCCAATAGATAGCCTCAATCCTGTTATTGCATACAATCATGTTTTGGAAAGCTAAACAAACAAAAAAACATGGCAAGGTGCAGGCCCAGCAAAGGGGCCAATGAGAAGAGAGCCGTCCTAGGCCCTGGACCCTATGAAAGGTTTCTGACTATGAAACCTTTACTTTCATCCCGGGTAAGTCCAATTTTGGTTTAGCAAAATCAGAATTCTTCTTGCAGCTTATTGCAATCATTTCATTTTTGCTTCTGTTATCTCTTGTACTCTACTAGCTCTCCTTTTCGGATTTGTACCTTCTATGAATGTGGTATGACTTTATGAGGATCATGGACAAAAATGTTGAGAAGAAACTGACCAAGGAAAACTTTTGTTGCATGGATAAATACATAGATGCATATAAAATAGGCAGTACAGAATGGATACATAACCATATAAGATGCTCATAAAATAACACAACCCTGAGGACACACAGAGATGCCAGGTAACATCACTGCACTGAGTCTAATAGTCTCTAGCACTCCCACACGAGCAAACCTGGCTGCAAAATCATGTTATACAGAAACAGAGGAATGCTCATAGCACAGAATTAAATAGAGATTCTAAGTCATGTGAGGGGGCAGCCAGGAAAAAGGGATGTTTATGTTATTTAAGTGACAATGAAAGTTAATTATACAGCACAGGAGACTAGAAAAGCTTTATTTGACGTTGCAGACTTTTAGTGACCACAGAAGCAGTTGTAGGTATTAAAATTTCATCCATCTCAGTGTCATTTATTTACTTTGCCAGATAATCAGTGATCTTGCATTTTTATCTTCTCACTTTAAATGTATGCACAGAATGTTCTCTCCTATGCGATCTCACATTTATTTTATTTTTTATTTACTTTATTGTTGATTTTCTTTTTTTTTTTTTTTTTTTTTGAGACAGAGTCTCGCTCTGTCACCCAAGCTGGAGAGCAGTGGCGCGATCTTGACTCACGGCAACCTCCGCCTCCCGGGTTGAAGCCATTCTCCTGCCTCGGCCTCCTGAGTAGCTGGGATTACAGGCATGTGCCATCACACCTGGATATTTTTGTATTTTTAGTATAGACGGGTTTTCACCAGGTTGGCCAGGCTGGTCTCTAACTCCTGACCTCAGGTGATCCACCCACCTCAGCCTCCCAAAGCGCTGGGATTACAGGTGTGAGCCACTGCGCCCGGCCTCAAATTCATTTTAAAATCGGAATTGTCAGCTGGGCATGGTGGCTCACACCTGTAATCCCAGCACTTTGGGAGGCTGAGGTGGACGAATCGTGAGGTCAGGAGTTGGAGACCAGCTTGGCCAACATGGTGAAACCCTGTCTCTACTAAAAATACAAAAAAAATTAGCTGGGTATAGAGGTGGGAGCCTGTAATCCCAGCTACTTGGGAGGCTGAGGCAGGAAAATCACTTGAACCCAGGAGGCGGAGGTTGCAGTGAGCCAAGATCACGCCACTGCACTCCAGCCTGGGCAACAGAGTGAGACTCCGTCTGAGAAAATAAAAATAAAAAAATTTTAAAAATATCTGAATTGTCCTGGTATTCCATCCAGTATCAGGCTTAAGTTGTCAAGAAGAGATACCAGTCTTGATTTCTGTGAACTGCTAGAATTACACAGAAATTTGCTCCACTTCCCGGAAAAGGCAAATAAAACATACCAGGATTTTAGGTGGTGCAAGTAAGTTGCCTGCCAGAGCAGCCATGGCTACATATAATTTGCCCAATTCCCATCAGGCATTTGGTTATTTAAATTTTAAGCATGCTTGATACAGCGGTCATATTCACCTTCCTTATATATGAGGAAAACATTTCAAGTTATAATTATGTTAATGGTATTCTAATAGTATTTTTAAAAAATTATATAACATTTATTACTCTGAGGAAATTAATGTCAGATGACACTAAAATAATTAAGTTTGAATTAATCACAGATTATATCACTTTGTTCTCTTCAACTTTTAAACATGTTTGATAATTATAATCTAACAAAGGAAAAATTAATAGAGAAAATAAGTCTAAAAATTTTCTCCTCCGAATTGGTAATTGGGGGAACAAAAGATGTGGGCAATTAGCAAATGAATATGGTGCTTCAAGACTGAAGAATTTAGGATATGTAACAGGTGACTTAGTTCAGGGTTGTTCCTAGAGGTAAGAAGTTTCAATAGAATTTAAGAGTCTACACTGTTCATTCTATCAGTATATCTTCTATGGCACACAAGAAGCAATGGTTATTCAGTTATCTTAATTTCTTAAGTTATAAAAGTTAAATTTGAGCCAAAAGCAATTACCATGTAAAAGTGTATGCAGTTGTTTTTTTGTTTTTTTTTTGAGACAGAGTCTCACTCTGTTGCCCAGGCTGGAGTGCAGTGGCGTGATCTCAGCTCACTGCACCCTCTGTTTCCTGGGTTCAAGCGATGCTCCTGCCCCAGTCTCCCAAGTACCTGACATTATAGGCGTGCGCCACCAGGCCCAGCTAAATTTGTATTTTTAGTAGAGACAGGGTTTTACCATGTTGGCCAGGCTGGTCTCAAACTCTTGACCTCAAGTGATCCACCTGCCTCGGTCTCCCAAAGTGCTGGGATTACAGGCATGAGCTACAGCACCAGGTCGGTGTGCAGTTTTGATCTTGTTATTTGACCAAGGAAAATTTAGCCATTTGAAACAAACTTTTTTTTTTTTTTTTAAGACTGAGTTTCACTCTTGTCACCCTGGTGCGATCTCGGCTCACTGCAACCTCCCCTTCTTGGGTTCAAGCTATTCTCCTGCCTCAGCTTCCCAAGCAGCTGGGATTACAGGAGTGTGCCACCACGCCCGGCTAATTTTTGTATTTTTAGTAGAGATGGGGTTTCACCATGCTGGCCAGGATGGTCTCGAACTCCTGACCTCAGGTGATCCACCCTCCTCGGCCTCCCAAAATACTGGGATTACAGGCGTGAGCCACCGCGCCTGGCCCAAAACACACTATTTCTTACATTAACTCGATGTCTCCTTTCATCTAACAGAAGCAAAATACACGCCTAATTGAAAGACAGTCAGTGTGTCAGACTGAAACAACCATCACCAAACAACCAAGGCACTCATCAGGAAAACAGCACTTTTCCCTTGATTCTGACTTTTTTTCTCACATACCTTTATTTGCATTATTCATAGGTTTTATCAGAGGTTTATTTCCCTGGGTTAATAATGAAACATTTTTCATTTGTTTCCACCAAGGGGCTTGCTATTCTACTATTGCTTAGAGCTTCAGGTGTCTCCATATGACAAATGCCAAACATATGCCAATCACAACATTCAACTGGTAGCATATGCTGAATTTCCCAGACGCCAGATCCAGTCAGGAACTTTCTGGTTTAATGAGTCTTGCCTATTATGTTTCTGGTACACATCACTACAGAATTTTTCCCCATCTACTTCCAAGAACTAGAATAAACCAGAAGAACAAAACAAACTACAACAAAACCATAATAAATCCTCTCTTCGTTTATCATCCATATGTCACGTACAAAATTAGTTACACTAGCAGCATTTACTGAGGGCACGGCAAGATTTACTAAGTCTTGTTTCTCATGTTACAGCCAAATTTTATCAAAGTTGAAAATAACAATATTTTACATCCGTATAGTTCTTTGTATTATTTATTTCAAAGGACTTTCAGAACTTTTACCTAATTGGATATTTACAAAAACCCGTCAATTGAAGTAGGCAGCAATTCTTTCTCCCACTTAATAGAGGAGATAAATGAAGCCCAGATAAATTAAGCAGCGCTCCCAATGTCACAGTTAGTTATTATTATTATATTATTTTTTGAGAAGGAGTTTCGCTCTTGTTGCCCAGGCTGGAGTGCAATGGCGCAATCTCAGCTCACTGCAACCTCTGCCTCTTGGGTTCAGGCAATTCTCCTGCCTCAGCCTCCCAAGTAGCTGGGATTACAGGCACGCACCACCACATTGGGCTAATTTTTGTATTTTTAGTAGAGACGGGGGTTTCAACATGTTGGCCAGGGTGGTCTTGAACTCCTGACCTCAGGAGATACATCCACTTTAGCCTCCCAAACTGCTGGGATTATAGGCATGAGCCACCGTGCCTGGCCCACAGTTATTAACAGGGCCAAGATCCAATAAGAAGTTGCCTTGAACCTCACATCCACTGGTCTCCCACTATTCCTCATTAGGCTGTGCCAAGGACACAAAGTCAGCAGGGATCGAGACACCATTAACCTCCCTCCTGACACTGGAAGGTGGCCCCTACTTCCTCTCTGAGTTTTTTGTTTTTGTTTTTGTTGTTGTTGAGATGGAGTCTCGCTCTGTCACCAGGCTCGTGTGCAGTGGCGCAATTTTGGCTCACTGCAACCTCCACCTCCTGGGTTCAAGTGATTCTCCTGCCTCAGCCTCCTGAGTAGCTAGGACTACAGGTGCATGCCACTACGCCCAGCTAATTTTTGTATTTTTAGTAGAGATGGGTTTCACCATGTTGGCCAGGATGATCTCAATCTCTTGACCTCATGATCCGCCTGCCTCAGCCTCCCAAAGCGCTGAAATTACAGGCGTGAGCCACCGTGCCTGGTCCTCTGATAGTTTTTTAAACATTCAGAAAAATGTGAATGCATACTTAGGTTTCTGCCTATATTTCCTGAGAGAAAATCACGCCTCAACATCAAACGCAAAGATCAGTCTTAAATCTGGACCCAGGAACAGGAATTCTCCTAATTAAGCACATAATCCCATTTATCTCTCTAGAAACCACTGACATTCAAATAATGCTTCATTTCGTTTGTAAATACTAGTTAGATGGATTGTAATACAAACCAAAGAGACATTAATACAATTGTCCATTTCCTTTGGAAGGATGGCTATCCTTCCTATTTAAGCTAAAAGACATTTTCATTTGAAAGCCATTTGAGCTTGAGCTGTAATGAGCTCAGGTGCAAATTTCTCGATGAACAAGTCTAATAATGACACAAAATTTCAAAAAGACCAAGAGCTATTTCATGGGTTATTTCCTGTGGCAATCATCTCAAGTTAAATAACGTGACATTTTAGAAATGGCATTGGGTAAATAACTCTCAGGTGCTTTTTTCACTGGTCCGCTCACTCCCCTTATCTTCCTGCTGACTAAGGAAGGTAAAGGGTGTCCTCCACAGGAGGTGGGAATTCCTGGTCCTTTGAGATAAAGGGATTTCCCATCATATCATTCCATCTGAGGCTGTTATGGACTCAATCTTCCCCTCAAATTTATATGTTGAAATCCTGCCCCCCAAGGTGATGGTGTTAGGAGGTAGGGCATTCGGAGGGTTATTAGGGCACAAGGGTAGAACCCTCATGAGTGGGATTAGAGATCCCAGAAGCTAGCTCTGCCTCCTTCCTCAGTGTGAGGACACCCCCAGAAGACGGCCATCTTCAACCCAGAAGAGGGCCCTCCTTCAAACCCAGAACTTGCGGACACCTGACTTCCAGCCTCCAGCAGTGTGAGAAATACAGTTCTGCTGTTTATAAGCCGTCTATGGTAATTTGTTACAGAAGCCCAAACTGACTAAAACACAGGTTTCTATGAAGTTTGTTTTGAGAAACAGAAAAATGCTTGGTAGTCCTGCTATTGGTTATCATTTCTCAGACATTATAGAAATTATGTCAACAGCACCCTCGACATGTTATCTCTGGACAAACTGATGTGCTTCTAGAATTTTGAATTTATTTACTTAACTTTTATTATTAGTGATTAGTTTCTACACACGTTTGCAAAGACGGATAAAATCAGAGCCCTACCATTGAGTAGATAACAGCCTAGCAGGGGAGGTAGAAGGACAAAACTAATAGTAATAGAATGCGATAATTTTTTTTTTTTTTTTTTTGACCGAGTCTTGCTCTGTGGCCCAGGTTGAAGTGCAGTGGTGCAATCTCGACTCACTGCAACACTGCCTCCTGGGTTCAAGTGATTCTCCTGCCTTCAGCCTCCCAAGTAGCTGGGACTACAGGCATATGCCACCACGCCCGGCTAATTTTTGTACTTTTAGTAGAGACGAGGTTTCACCATCTTGGCCAGGCTGTCTCGAACTCCTGCCCTCAGGTGATCATCTGCCTCGGCCTCCCAAACTGCTGGGATTGCAGGCGTGAGCCACCGCACCCAGCCAATAATCTCTTTAATAGGGATTAATGTAAAACAAAAAGAAAAAGCCACACAGTGGATGATGAAGCTAAATATGTCTCACCGTTTGTCTGGTGTTTTATAGAGGTGGTAAAATTTCAGTTGGTGGTTCCTAATAATATCACCTTCACAATAGAAAATAAAGATCTATGTGCAGACAGGTTAAGGTTACTCCAGCAATCAAGGTAGTGTAAAGGATAAAATAAGAATGATAATAATAACGAGTACGTAGCTAAAAGTCAAGGATTGTAAAACATCACAGTAACTTCGGCCTTTAGGTGGAATGAAGCCTGTCTTAGGTAGGATTTCCTAGAAGCAGACCCTAAGTGGAAGTGAATTATTAGTAAGGGCTGTCCCAAGGGAGAAATAAATAGAGGGTCTGGGGGCTAGACAGGGAAAGGAAGGAAGCCCAACAAGGGTGTGTCATTAGGTAAATTCTTACGAAGGGTTATTTTGGCTCATTGCTACAAGAGAACTCTAGAGACACTTCTCAGAGTTGCCCCGTTTGGGGGATGGGCAGATGATGAGGGGTGGGAGAAGGAGGGGCTGAAGTAAACACCCCCATCCTTGTCAGTCTTTGGTTAAAGACTCTCCTAGGGGTATGTAAGTCACCAGGCGAGGCTGGGCTCCACAGCTACTTGGTAAAGTTTCTGAGCAGTACAGCATCTGTTACAGGCCCATTTCAGAGGAGTTGGTTCTAGAGTCTATTTTATTAACATCTAAGCATATGTTAGGTTTTAAACAGAAAGCGTCAAGTCTCTGGTGGATGTGCAATAACATCACACCATATTTAAGTTCTTACAAAGATGTAGAAGGAAGATGTGGGTTTCAGAAATGTTCTAGAAACTAGAAACACTTCCCTGTGTGTCATGCTGCGACGGTGCCATGTCACGCAGCCCACTGGAGTGGCGTGTGAGGTAATGACATTGACTTCAGGTCCTGGTGAGAAGACTATTGCCAGGAGGCATCTGGCTGGCTGGTGGCTGCTCATATCCTACGCATACCCACCTGACAGATCTCTAGGATTGAAACTGAGAGAATGTATGTATGACTAAGCATAACAGCAAATTCTCTTCTGTATGTAATTTCAAGACCCTTCTTATCATCTCTCTTAGTGATCTAGTGATCTGATGCTTGTAATAGGCCTGCGTGAATATTCCTCACTTCAAAGTAGTCTGTGAGACACACATACAAACAAGATTCTATTAACAGGTCTGCCAGTGAAACAGCCCAAGTAGCAAATTTGATAAAGAACACGCACTTGGGCATACAAATCCCAAAACTATGTACTAATTCCACCAGGTATAAATCTCACCCACCAGACCAAGGTCTGAAAACTATACCCAATTTCCAGTCCATAACAAGTTAAATGGAATTTAAGGAGGTTCGTTAAAGTGTTATAAACTTACAAAATAAGAGCTACAAAAGAATATCACAAACAAAGAATGAGAATAACTCCTTTTCTCTAAATATACAGTTATTCAGAGATTTCTTTTGTTCTTAGAGAATTGTTGTCAGTCTTCCTGATTATAAAAATAAAGTCTTGTTGCAGAAAATTAGGCAAGTACTTCTTAGCATTTTTTCCTTTTCCTTTTTCTTTTGGATATGCCGTTTTATTGAGGTGCAACCATATATAAAAACATACACAACTCCTAAGTACATGGTTGAGTTTTTATAAAGCAAAGAAACCTGTGTAAGAACCACCCAGAAGATGGTTTGGTTTCCGTTGAGGGCAGAGTAAGTTCATACAGAAGCTCCGGCCTCGTCGTTGTAACATGTATTTGTGAGCTACTTGAAGAAACAGACCATTTCTTCTCTTGTCCTCCACAATCCTTGAATATTTCACTTGTTTTGGAGATTGACAGATCAAGTTATTCATTCATTAACAATTATTAATCCCTACTATGTGCTCAGCAGTCAGTGTGTGATGATGAGACTTGGAGTCTAGTGGAAGACACAGGTAATACAGAAGCAAACATACAACGTGTTCACTATAAAATACAAAATGCTAGGGAGGAAATAAAACTGATACTGTGGTCAAGAATAACTAGGTATCCTACCTAGAAAAAATGGTTGGAGAAATAAATTAGAGATGAGATTTAGATAGAAACTTGAATAAAAAGAACACAGCCATGAGAAGAGAGAAGGAAAACACATTCCAAACAAAGGGAACACTGTGAACAAAGTACACAAATCCGGCTTGTTGCACAAATGGAAAATCAGGTGACTAGGCGTTGGTGGCCATAGGTGTGAGTCGGACAGCAAAGACAGAGACCAGGCCAGTCATGGCTATACTGGTCAGGAGAGTGACTTAAAGTGCTAAGTGCAATGTAGGGGGAAAAAACGGGGTCTTAGCAGGAAAGTGAAGGGACCGATCTACGTTTTAATTAGAGTACCTTGAACACTGTATGAGCGTGTGTGGCGAGAGACAAAGCAAGGTGCCGGCGGGTTATCGCGGTGGCAATGGAAGATGTACTCTGGAGGTATATCAACCATTTCTGTGGATGGACTGGATGTGGAAGCGTGGGAGGTGCAGAATCAAAATCCATCAAGTCTTTTTACTTCGGCAATTATGTGGAATGAGGTGTCATTCACTGAGATGGAGAAGATTCATGGAGAAATAAGTTTCCATGAAAAAAAGCAAGAGTTTAGTCTTGAACATATTACATTTCAGATGTTTGAGAAACATCTGCGTGGAGTTGTCAGGTAAGTAATTTGGATAAATGAGACGGGAGTGCTGAGAGGAGAGCTGAGCTGGAGATATAAATTTGGGAGTCATTAGCATATAGATGGTTTCTAAAGCCATGGGAATATAACTCAAGGAGAAGATAGAGAGGACATGGGGCCAAGCTCTGAGGACCTTCAACCTTCAGAAGTTGTTCAGGTTCAAGCCAGAAAAGGCTCAAAACGCTAAGCAGAAAGAATCATAGATGTAGGAGGAAAACCAGGTCTCAGAAGCCACGAAAGCAGAGTTTCAACCAGAGGGGGTGGTCCACAGTGCCCAGTGCTGGAGAGAGGCTGCGTAAGAACAAACGAGAGGAGCATCTAACTGGGCTTGGCATTGCCCAAAGCTGTTGGTGATGCTGTCTCAGGGGAGAAAAGATTAAATGGGAAGGGAAAATGGGGCAAGAAGTGAAGTGAGTGGGGTCCAGGTAAGTTCTTTAAGAGGCAGACGCTCTTAGAACACGATGTGCATTAGGGAAATGAGAGAAGACAATAAAGGAGAGAGGGGACCAGCCAAAGGAACAACCTCTTTGATGAGGCAGAGGTGGGCGTCCAGCACAAGTGGAGGCCTTTGCATCTAAGAGGAGAAAGGACGCTTTTTCTCAAGAAACGGAAGACAAGAAGGTGAGTGCTCTTGGTGTCACCTTCTGAAATTGCAGTAACGTGTAAGGCAAAGTGAGCAGCCGGAAAGAAAGAGGCAGGGGAGGGTGGGAGGAGTGGGAGGTCTTATTGGAAGCAAGGGACAGGTATAGAGTGGGGTGCTGTAGAGAGTGGGAGCTCACACCTCAGGAAGCCGGGTACTGACAAGGAGGGAAGAGCCGTCTGCTGATGTGAACTTACAGTGTCCTCGGTTTACCCAAATGTTTACTACCAAAAAAAAAAAAAAAAAACCCTAAAGCTTCAAGGGAAAGAAAATAAAACACAGACCACCACAGTCATTTAAAGCTATGCATTTGCTCAGGAAGTGCAATAAAAAGCGTGTGGGTAACTGGGCGTGGTGGTGGGCACCTGTAATCTCAGCTACTCAGAAGGCTGAGGCAGGAGAATCTCTTGAACTTGGAGGCGGAGGTTGCAGTGAGACGAGATTGCATCACTGTACTCCAGTATGGGCAACAGAGCAAGAATCCATCTCAAAAAAAAAAAAAAAAAAAGTAAAAGTGAGTGGGGAAAAGGCAGCTGAAAGAACATGAGTGAAATGATGAACTTTGGAATCTCAGGTGCATAAAGACAGGAGTCATGGCAGGAGGGCTGGGGAAGGAGAGAAAGCGGCGAGGGACTCCCGTGGAGGTTAACACAGCAAGGGCTCTGCAAGCACCGCAGCTGTCGCTGGAGACGCGAATGCTTCATTTTGTTATTTTGGAGGTGAAGTAACATTTAGTTCGACTCTGTTACACTGAGAGTGTTCGATGAGAATAGAGTAGAAGAAAATGTCACTGAAGATGAGCAGATCAATGAATGAAGATACAGGATACTGAGGGGACCATTCACGTAAATAATGAGTTGCCAAGAAAACGGACAGAATGGCCGGGCGCAGTGGCTCACGCCTGTAATCCCAGCACTTTGGGAGGCTGAAGCGGGCAGATCACCTGAGGTTGGGAGTTCATGACCAGCCTGACCAACATCGAGAAACCCCATTTCTACTAAAAATACAAAATTAGCCGGGCGTGGTGGTAATGCCTGTAATCCCAGCTACTTGGGAGGCTGAGGCAGGAGAACCACTTGAACTCAGGAGGCAGAGGTTGCAGTGAGCCAAGATCGCCCCATTGCATTCCAGCCTGGGCAGCAAGAGCAAAACTCCATCTCTAAATAAATAAATAAATAAATAAATAAATAAATAAATAAAAAAGAAAAGAAAACAGACAGAATTTGGAGAACCGGGGGTGGCGGACAGGACAGATAAACATCCTCAGAGAGTTGGTGGGGGGCAGGAGGTTAACAGATGACAGTGGCAACACGGGGTGGAGGGAGCACAGCGCAGCGCAATGGCATGAAGATCACGGGCTTTTACTAGAGTGATGGGAATGGCGGCTTGGCTGGTGTTGAGAAGAAAGCATCTCATGGCCTTGCCGGAGCCACGCGTACCTTGGGACGGCCTCCAGAGAAGGCGAAAGACCCAGCCAGGGCCAGGTCACCACAGAAATGTTCTAAAATGAGACTGAGAATTTAACAATGGAGTTTGTGATTGTGGGAAAAATTCCAAAAGCAGAGTGTATCAACTATCAAGAAAAATGATGAAATATACTTATTTGGGGGGCTTTATAGAAAGGAGGAATTTTGTGCTAAACCTATTATATATCTAACTCAAAAGTCACTTATTCAGCTCCTTTTATATGCAATGGACTATGCTTCTAACAGACTTTTCAGCCACATGCAACAAAAAACCAAGTAGGAAGGGCCCATAGGTTGGTGCACAGGTCAGTATGTGATACCCCAATGCAAACACATGGTAAATGACTGGCAAAAGTCAATAATGGCTATAGATATTATATATGGAGGCATTTATACAAAGAGGAATATATGTAAGGAGGAATTTAAAATCATGTCTAGAGTAATATAATAGATGTTAACAATCATGATAATAGTATTTCAAAGTATATTAAACAAAATGGATTCATTTCTAACCCAACCAGTAAAATATTCTTTGAACCAAGATTTTACTAGGATGCCAAATTTAAAAGTTAAAAAAATTCCAGCTTTTTGAGTAATGAGCAATTTCAGTCATCAATAAAATTAATGAAAATGAGAGAGCAAATTACACTAATCCATTGGGTAAAGAAAAACTTAAAACATTACCCAAATAGAAGCTTTCTTTTCTATTGCTTTTCATCAGTAATAGGTATCAACTACATTTAACAAAAACACTGTTGCTGAGATAACTCACCCTCTTGGTTTTTAAATACACTCAAGATATGTCATTTTTCAATAAATGATGTCAGGGTTACACTGTGTGAAAAAATACAAAAAAAAAATAAAAAATTTAAGTTTCATCTATAAATATTATTCCATTGACATTTCATAATTAAAGTTCCTAAAGAATGAGTTCAAGGCCGGTGGCTCACGGCTGTAATCCCAGCACTTTGGGAGGCCGAGGCAGGTGGATCACCTGAGGTCAGAAGCTTGAGGCCAGCCTGGCCAACATGATAAAACCCAGTCTCTACTAAAAATACAAAAATTAGCTGGGTGTGGTGGTGTATGCCTGTAATCCCAGTTACTTGGGAAGGTGAGGCAGGAGAATCACTTGAACCTGGGAGGTGGAGGTTGCGGTGAGCCGAAATGGCTCCAGCCTGGGCAACAAGAGCGAAACTCCATCTCAAAAAAAAAAAAAAAAAAAAGTGAGGAAACGTTGGAGAACATAACTTGATTGAGTGAGAAGGAAATGGTAGCTTAGAGCAGACCCTGAAAGCAGGGAGGCAGCTAGCTGGGCCTGATCTCCTGCTGCAGAAACAGGCAATACAAGCGTACTGTGTGCAGCCTGTAAGTTTGTCACTATTTGTCATGCAGAAACAGGTGAGTAAGACATATTATAACTCGGAAAAAATCTCAAACCTGTTGCACAAGAAGTTATTTACCATTGTAAGCTCTCTGCGAAATGTTCTGGAAACCCAAGTTGAGAACAGCTTTGATCAGAGGCAACTGAAGGCGGGCAGAAGAAACCAAGCAGTAACTACTCAGCTTTTGTGTGTGTGTGTGTGTGTGTGTGTGTGTGTGTGTCAGTTTGGCAGACGCCTTCTTTTTTTTTCCCCTCTAGTGCATCACGTTGAAACTGTAGCTAATGCCGGGCACAGTGGCTCACACCTGTAATCCCAGCACTTTGGGAGGCTGAGGCGGGTGGATCACGGAATCCGGAGATCGAGATCACCCTAACCAACACAGTAAAACCCCATCTCTACTAAAAATACAAAAATTAACCGGATGCAGTGGCATGCACCTGTAGTCCCAGCTACTCAGGAGGCTGAGGCAGGAGAATCGCCTGAACCCGGGAAGCGGAGGTTGCTGTGAGCCGAGATTGCACCACTGCACTCCAACCAGGTGACAGAGCGAGACTCCATCTCAAAAAAAAAAAAAAAAAAAAAAAAGAAAAGGAAGCTGTAGCTTAGAACAGGAGAATGCAAGTGATTATTATCAGGAATTGCATCTGTGAGGGAACCTGAGGACTCGAGCCAGCCCAGCAGAGGGCAAGGCAGCACAGGGCATGAGTCATTCTCCTGATCCTACCTTCACAGGATATCAGACAAAGGAAACTGAGCACCTGCCCCATTTGATGAAATAAAGCAGATAAAAGATAATACATTTAAACAAGTAGATGTGTATCTTTTATATCCAAGCAATATTGTACAGAAAGGCACCACCTCTTACCTTATGACAAGTGTTACTTGTCATACCCATACTCAGGAAACCCCGATGTTGCCAGCACAGAAGCCAGGACAACAGAAAGCTGAACAATTCCTTTTGCCCAACGTGAACATCTCCAATAAGGCTCCAGTTTGGAAGACTTCTGAAGGCCTTTCAAATTCATAATAAATGCTATGAACTGCCACACTTAATCCCCTGTATTCTGGCTGGGCCAGCTGTTATAATACACCACCCCACAGTCATTGCTGCTTGGTAGTCGAACAAACATGCTGGAGTCAGAGGCCAGAGTCCTTCCTCATGCCACCAGCTTCCCTGAGCCTGGTCCCAACACCATTCCCCCCAGGGCACTTTGCTGTGGCCTCACTGGGTGTGCCCACGTGGTCTTGCCCTGAACCCCAATCTGTAATCAGCACCAGCTCTTCAGGCGTTGACCATAAAAGGCACTGAATGATGGTGGTGTTTTTTGTTTTCTGTTTTCTGTTTGTTTGTTTTTTTGAGATAGAGTCTTGCTCTGTCTCCCAGGCTGGAATGCAGTGGCATGATCTCACTACAACCTCCACCTCCCAGGTTCAAGTAATTCTTATGCCTCAGCCTCCCGAGTAGCTGGGATTATCAGGCGCCCGCCATCACACCCAGCTAATTTTTGTATTTTTAGTAGAGATGAGGTTTCGCCATGTTGGCCTGGCTGGTCTCGAACTCCTGACCTCAAGTGATCCACCTGCCTCGGCCTCCCAAAATGCTGGGATTACAGGCGTGAGCCACCATGCTCAGCCGATGGTGCTGTTAACAACAGTATCTATCCTTGACAATATAGGGCTTCTTCTGACCACCTCAAAGATGCTACTGCATCAGGCTTTACCAAATTCTTCTCTTGTTACATGAGTTTCAGCTCAAGAATCAGATCATGGGGGAAGCTTCAAGAGCAGCAAAACTTGTAATTTTTGCCCAGTTGCCCTACAAGAAAATAAAGTTTTGACTCTTAGGCATAATCACCATGGTGAGAACCTATATATTAATATCTACACACAAGTATCTATATCTCTCCTTTTAAATATACTCTTTAGAAGCTGCTCCTTATGACAAAGGTTTTATTTGGTGATTTGATGATTTAAAAAATCACTTTTCTTTATGGTGACTATTATGCCATCATCTTTACTAACAAGTATATTATCAGGAATCTCAAACAAAGTGGCATTCATGTTATAGCCTTCATTACTTCAAACTATTCCGGATTCCCCATATTATTTTACATATTTTCACTGACTTTTAAGCAAATGCCTTAATTTTCCTCTTTTTTTTTTTTTTTCTGAGGCGGAGTTTCGCTCTTCTTGCCCAGGCTGGAGTGCAATGGCGCGATCTCGGCTCACTGCAACCTCTGCCTCCCGGGTTCAAGCAATTCTCCTACCTCAGCCTCCCAGGTAGCTGGGATTACAGGCATGTGCCACCACACCCGGCTAATTTTGTATTTTTAGTAGAGATGGGGTTTCTCCATGTTGGTCAGGCTGGTCTTGAACTCCCGATTTCAGGTGATCTGCCTGCTTCAGCCTCCCAAAGTGCTGGGATTACAGGCATGAGCCACTGCCCAGCAAATTTCTACCTTTTTTTTTTTTAAATTTCTGAGATGGGGTCTCATTCTATCACTCAGGCTGGAGTGCAGTGGAGTGATCTTAGCCCATCACAGTCTCTGCCTCTGAGGCTCAAGTGATTCTTCTGCCTCAGCCTCCTCTGCACCTGGGACCACAGGTATGTGCCACACACCCAGCTAATTTTTGTATTTGTGGTAGAGATGGAGTTTTGCCATGTTGCCCAGGCTGGTCTCAAGTTCCGGAGCTCAAGTGATCTGCCCACCTCAGCCTCCCGAAGTGCTAGGATTACAGCATGAGCCACCGCGCCCAGCCAACTTTTCTACTTTAAAAAGGCAATTGGTGAAACCTCTTCTCTACTAAAAAATACAAAAAATTAGCTGGGCATGGTGCCGGGTGCCTGTAGTCCCAGCTACTTGGGAGGCTGAGGCAGGAGAATGGCGTGAACCCAGGAGGCGAAGCTTGTAGTGAGCCAAGATCATGCCACTGCACTCCTGCCTGGGCGACAGAGCAAGATTCCGTCTTGAAAAAAAAAAAAAAAGGCAATTGGTAAGTTGTATGGACATTTTGAAACTCAAACATTTTTGTGTTACCAGGAAATTCACTATAGAGAGAATGAAAACTACGACTATTTGTAAATAATACATATGACACAGACTGCGAAAGGCCACTAAGCTGATTTGCAGGTAAAATTTTTGTTCTATCAAAACCTTAAAAACCACATGGACACACACACAGCCTTCCCCAGCCCCTGCCATCCCATCACACAGCCTTCCCCAGCCCCTAACATCCCATTTGTAGATGTAACTGACATATAGGAAGACAGCCCATAGTTATCATGTAGGTTCACCTTGTCCCTGGAATTGTGTTACATAAAGAAACTGAGAAGCATTTCTACAAGAAAGCTACGGGTCACTTGTGAAAAGCCCCAATTCATCCCAGCTGAGGCATTTATCTTGTTGGAATCACTGGTAAAAGGGAAAGCCTTGTCTCTTAAAGACTTTCAGTTATAGAGGCTACATAAAAAGTAATGGCCACCACAAAGCTTAAACAGATAAACTATCCATTTTGTGTCTTCTCCTATACATTAGTAATTACTTCTAAAAACATCTCCACCTGTACCTCAGCCTCTTATTCCTCACCAGTATTCCTTACCAATAAGCAACACATATCCTAATGATATTTTGTTGATGGAGATAGAAATTAAATAGGTGGCTAATTCTTCTTCACATACGAGAAAGGAAAGTTATGGAATGAAAATGATGTCTCTAGGGACCTAAATTTTTCAAACTAGTGCGACCTCATCTGTGACCATGGCTAAATTCTCTTGTCTCAGCTTTCTTCCATATAAAATGAGTTGTCTAACAAACAGCAAGCTCAATTAACATCTGATACCATTATTATTAAACTTTTTCTATGTATTTCATTCTCAGTTAATATGATGACAGAAGGGGATAAACATAACTTATCAACGACATTAATATGACTTCTTTCCCCTACTACATTCGTTAATAAAGAGGTTATAATTAGGTTTCAAAGATAGCATTTCATTAAGGTGATTTCATTCAGATACAACTATTTGCATATAAGTGCAATAAAAACTTTAGAAGTTTTTATTTGACTATGTTAGCTTCATAAGTAGAAATAATACACATGCTTTATGCTTAGGTTAAAAATCAGCCTAACAATATATTCATGATTAGTTCAAAAGAGCAGACATCAATTACCTATAAGTTTATAACTGTCAACACATAACAATTACAAAGTAGAAACAGAGTAATCAAAGTCACGTCATAATCAATGTCCAGAAGGTCAAAGACATGCAGAGGCCAAATGCATCTTCTAAGTGTTGCCTGGATCAATGTCTTATATTTTACAAGTGTAAACATGGAAAAATCAAGTGATTTTTAATACATTTCAGAAATGAAGTGATTTTTAATACATCCCATATAGTAAAAACATAAATTTGAACTAATGTCATAACACCCTTCTGGTGTCCTTTTCATTAAAATGCACTACCCTAATCATGTTTACAATTGATATTTCTCTGAAGTATAAATTACAGATTGTGTTAATAAATTTGCAAAATGTGGCAAAAATATCCATTGCCAACATATATTCGTTCAAGTCAATCAGTGTATACTGAATGAGTGTCTTCTTTCTCCAGAAACTTTACTAAGATGGAAGGAAGTCTTTCAATTAAAGCCCAGAGAGAGAGAGGCAAAAAAAAAAAAAAAAATCCAGGTCATGATAAAACATGAAAATCTGTGAAGTTATAAAGATGCCCACTGGGTATGAGGGTGATAACAGAGATCATTTCCAGGTAACAGAAAAGACTTTATAAAAGGGTCATGTCTGAGTTGAGCCGTAACTGAGGAGTATTTGACCAGATGGGACTGAAGAAGGAAGGACGATTTGCAGCCTAGGTGATCAAAGGAGCAGGGCGATGGGGAGAAATCCATGGAGCGTGTCCAACTACAGTCAGTCTGGTGTGAGATGCTGCAGTCCCAAGTGCATGGAGTGATGGAGATAAAGCTGAGGTCTCCAGGTTGTGGAGAGCCTTAAGTATTAAGGGGCTTGGGCTTTATTCTTTGGGCAATGATATTTAGTAAACAGTTTCAAGCACAGGAATGCCATGGTCACATTTTTCATTGTAAAAGAACATGTTTATAGCAGTGGAGTAGATATTGAAGAGAAAGACTGAGCGAAAGAAGAAAGCCAATGGATATCTAGTTTTTAAAAGATAATCTAGTGAGATGCAGAACAAGATGGTAGAATAGAAAGCTCCACCGTTCGTCCCCTGACCCCGCAAGGACACCAAGTTAACAACTCATCTACATAGGAAAAACACCTTCTTAAGAACCAAAAATCAGGTGAGCACTCATGGTACTTGATTTCCACTTCATATCCCTGAAAGAGGCACTGAAGTGATTTAAAAAAACAAAAACAAAAAAAAACCGTCCTGAATCTGCTGACACCACGCCTCCCTTACTGGGGGCGAAGAGCATCTCTGGGCACTAGGGGAGGGAGAACACAGCAATTGTGAGGCATTAAATTCAGTGTTGTCCTGTTACAGCAGAAAGGAAAACCAGACCAAACTCAGCTGATGCCTGCCCATGCCAGGGGGAATGCAAATCCCTGTGGTCGGAACTTGAGTGCCTGCAAACCTTGCCACAGAGGGCTACAGCACTCTGAGTCTCCAGGTCAATGTGAAAGGCAGTATAGGCCATAAGGACTACAACTATTAGGAAAGTCCTAGTGCTGAACTAGGCCCAGAGACAGTGAACTGGGGGTGGGAGGGCACGTGACATACTGAGACACTAGCTGGGACAGACAAGGGAGTGCTGGCATCACTGCTCCCCTAATCCCAGGCTGCACAGTTCTCAGCTCCAGAAAAGACCCCTTCCTTCCACTTGAGGAGAGGAGATGGAGGAGTAGGGAGGACTTTGTTTTGTATCTTGGATACTAGCTTAGCCACAGCAGGAAAGGGCACCAGACTGAGTTGTGAGGCCTCTGTTCTAGGCCCCAGCTACCAGACAACATTTCTAGACACACTCTGGCCCACAAGGGAACCCACTGCCTTGAAAGAAAGGAGCTGGTGGCAGCAGCATTCATCACCTGTTAACTGATGAGCCCTTGGGTCACGAATAACCAGCAGCAATATCCAAGTACCACGTCGAGGGCCTTGGGTGAGGCTCTGGGACATGCTGGCTTCAGGTACCAGCACAGTTACTGGGGTCCAAAATGCCAAGTGTGCTCTTGGGGTCCCCAGTTGCAGGACTTGACCCTTGGATGGCATTTCTGGACCTGCCCTGGGCCAGTGGGAAGTCCACTGCTCTGAAGAGTGAGTCCTAGACCAGGTGGCATTCACTACAAGCTGACTTAAGAGCCTTTGGGCCTTAAGAGAACATCAGGGCTAGTCTGGCAGTACTCCTCATGGTCTGGGGTAGTGGTAATTACAGGGTGAGGCTCCTCTGCCTTTGGAAAGGGGAGAGAAAACTGGGAAGGACTGTATTTTGTGTTTTGAGTGTCAGCTTAGCAGCAATACCAGGTTGATGTCTAAGACTTTTGACTCTAGTTCCTGACCCCCAGATGGTACCTCTGGACCTACCCAGAGCCTGGCAGACCTCACTGCCCTGAAGGGGAAAAAACAGGCCTGGATGGCTTTATCACCTACTGATTATAAAACCCCAGGGCCTTGAGTGAACATAGGCAGTAGCCAGGGAGTGGTTACAGCAGGACTTGGGTGAGACTCAGCCCTTTGTTGGCTTCATGTCTGACTCAACAAAGTCATAGTGGTGGTGGCCACAGGGGTGCTTGTGTCACTCCACCTCAAGCTTTAGGTGGCTCAGAACAGAGAGAGAGAGACTCTTTGTTTAAGAGAAAGCAAGAGAGCCGGGCGCGGTGGCTCACGCCTGTAATCCCAGCACTCTGGGAGGCCAAGGCGGGCGGATCATGAAGTCAGGAGATCAAGACCATCCTGGCTAACGCAGTGAAACCCTGTCTCTACTAAGGAATACAAAAAAATTAGCCAGACGTAGTGGCGGGCGCCTGTAGTCCCAGCTACTCAGGAGGCTGAGGCAGGAGAATGGCGTGAACCCAGGAGGCGGAGCTTGCAGTGAGCCGAGATCAAGCCACTCCACTCCAGCTTCGGCGACAGAGCGAGACTCCGTCTTAAAAAACAAAAAACAAAAAAAAAAAACACAAAAAAAGAGAAAGCAAGAGAAGAGAACAAGACTCTCTGTCTGGTAATTGAGAGAATTATCACAGATCTTGTCCAAGACCATCAAAACAGCACCTCTATGAGTCTGCAAGAACCACAGCATTACTGGGCTTGGGGTTCCCCCTAAAGTAGATACAGCTTAGATCACAATACCCAAGTCCTGTTAAATATCTAGAAAGCCTTTCTGAGAAAGATGGCTACAAATAAGCCCAGACAGTGAAGACTAAAATAAGTACTCAACTCTTCAATGCCCAAAGAACATCTGCTAGCATCAACACCATCCAGGAAAACATGACCTCATCAAATGAACTAAATAAGGCACCAGGGACCAATCCTGGATAAATAGAGCTATGTGACCTTTCAGACAGAGAATTCAAAATAGCTGTGCTAAGAAAACACAAAGAAAATTTATGATAACACAGAGAAGCAACTCATAATCCTATCAGATACATTTAACAAAGAGAATGAAATAATTAAAAAGAATCAAGCAGAAATTCTGGAGCTGAAAAATACAATTGGCATACTGAAGAATGTATCAGAGTCTTTTAATAGCTGAACTGATCAAGGAGAAGTAAGAATTAGTAAGCTTGAATACAGACTATTTGAAAATACAGAGTCTGAGGAGACAAAAAAAAAAAAAACCAATAAATTATGCCTTGCCTACAGGATCTATAAAATAGCCTTAAAAGGGTAAATCTAAGAGTAATTGGGCTGGGTGCGGTGGCTCATGCCTGTAATCCCAGCACTTTGGGAGGCCGAGGTGGGTGGATCACAGAGTCAGGAGATCGAGACCATCCTGGCCAACATGGTGAAACCCCGTCTCTACAAAAAATACAAAAATTAGCCAGGTGTGGTGGTGGGTGCCTGTAATCCCAGCTAGTTGGGAGGCTAAGGCAGAAGAATCGCCTGAATCAGGGAGGCAGAGGTTGCAGTGAGCTGAGATAACACCACTGCACTCCAGCCTGGCAATAGAGCAAGACTCCATCTCAAAAAAAAAAGAACAAAAACAAAAAAAACAGTAATTGGCCTATTGGCCTTAAAGAGAAAATAAAGGACAAGATAGGGGTAGAAAATGTATTTAAAGGGATAATATCAGAGAACTTCCCAAACCTAGAGAAAGGTATCAATATACAACTACAACAAGGTTATAGAACACCAAGGAGATTTAATGCAAAGAAAACTACCTCAAGGCATTTAATAATCAAACTCCCAAAGGTCAAGGATAAAGAAAGGATCCTAAAGGCAGCAAAAGAAAAGAAATAAATAACATACAATGGAGCTCCAAAACATCTGGCAGCAGACTTTTCAGTGGAAACCTTACAGGCTAGGAGAGAATGGCATGACATATTTAAAGTGCTGAAGGAAAAATCTTTTATCTTATAATAGTGTATCTGGCAAAACTATCCTTTAAACATGAAGGAGAAATAAAGACTTTCCCAGACAAACAAAAGCTGGAGAATTTCACCAATAGCAGACCTGTCCTACAGGAAATGCTAAAAGGAGTACTTCAATCAGAAAAAAAAAAAAAAATTAATGAGCAATAAATAATCACCTAAAGGTACAAAACTCACTGGTAATAGTAAGTACACAGGAAAACCTAGAATATTATAACAGTGTAACTGTGGTGTGTAAACTACTCTTACCCTAAGTAAAAAGACTAAACAATGAACCAATCAAAAATAATAACTGAAATAACTTTTCAAGGCATAGTGAGTACAATAAGATATAAATAGACACAATAAAAAGTTAAAATGCCAGGGGATAAAGTTAAGGTATAGAGTTTTTATTAGTTTTCTTTTTGTCTCTTTGTTTATGCAATTGGTGTTAAGTTGTTATGAGGTTAAAATGATGATAATATCAAACCAAAAAAACACACAGTGGAGACACAAAAAAGAAAAAGCAAGAAACTAAAACGTATCACCAGAGAAAATCACCTCTGCTAGAGGAAGATAGGAAGAAAAGAAAGAAGGAAGAGAAGACAACAAAACAACCAGAAAACAAATAACAAAATGGAGGAGTAAGTCCTTACTTATAAACAATAACATTGGCCGGGAGCGGTGGCTCAATGTGTATAATCCCGGCACTTTGGAAGGCTGAGGTGGGCGGGTCACCTGCCTGGGAGGTCAGGAGTTGGAGACAAGCCTGGCAAACATGGTGAAACCCCATCTCTACTAAAAATACAAAAATTAACCAGGCGTGGTGGTGTGTGCCTGTAATCCCAGCCACTCGAAAGGCTGAGGCAAGATAATTGCTTGAACCTGACAGGCAGAGGTTGCAGTGAGCTGAGATCGTGCCATTGCACTCCAGCCTGGGTGACAAGAGCGAAACTCAGTCTCAAAATACATACATACATACATACATACATACATACATACATACATACATACAATGAATGTAAAGGGACTAAACTCTGCAACAAAAAGACACAGACTGGGTGAATGGATGAAAAAAACAAGACTCATTTATTTGTTGCCTACAAGAAACACACTTCACTATAAAGATCCACATAGATTGAAAATAAAGGGATGGAAGAAGATATTCTATGCTAATGGAAAACAAAAAATAGCAGGAGTTGCTATACTTATATCAGAAAAAATAGATTTCAAGACAAAAACTATAAGAAGATATAAAAAGGTCACTATATAATGATAAAGGGGTCAATTCAGCAAGACGATATAAGAACTTTAAATATATATGCACCCAACACTGGAGCACCCAGATATATTAAGATAAAGCAAATGGTATTAGAGCCAAAGAGAGAGATAAGCCTCAATACAATAATAACTAGAGACTTCAGCACCCCACTTTCAGAACTGGACAGGTCTTCAAATAGAAAATCAACAAAGAAACATCAGACTTAATCTTCATGATAGCCCAAAAATCAGTAGCATTTCTATATGCCAAGAATTAGAAGAAAATAATAATAAAGATCAGAGCAGAAATAAATAAATTGAAATGAAAAAAATACAAAAGATCAATAAAACAAAAAGTTGGTTTCTTGAAAAGTCAAACAAAATAGACGAATCTTTAGCCAGGCTAACAAAGAAAAAAAGAGAGAAGATCCAAATAAAACCATAAATGAAAAAGGAAACATTGCAACTGATATTGCAAAAGTTCAAAGGATCGTTAGTGGCTACTATGAGCAACTATATGTCAATATATTGGAAAGTCTAGAAGAAATGGACAAATTCCTAGATACATACAACCTACCATTATTGAACCAGGCAAAAAAATCCAAAACCCAAACAGACCAATAACAAGTAACAAGATTAAAGCCATAATAAAAAATCTTCCAGTAAAGAAAAGCCCAGGACCTGATGGCTTCACTGCTGAATTCTTCCAAACATTTAAAGAAGAACTAATACCAACCCTACTCAAACTATTCCAAAAGACAGAGGAGGAGGGAATACTTCCAAACTTGTTCTACGAGGCCAGTATTACTCTGATACCAAAACCAGAGACACATCAAAAAAAGAAAACTACAGGCCAATATTTGTGATGAATATTGATGCAAAAATCCTCAACAAAATACTAGCAAACTGAATTCAACATTACATCAGAAAGTGGGATTTATCCCTGGGATGCAAGGATGATTCAAAATATTCAAGTCAATCAATGTGATACATCATATCAACAGAATGAAAGATAAAAATCATATGATGATTTCAATTGATGCTGAAAAAGCATTTAATAAAATTCAACATCCTTCACGATAAAAATCCTCAAAATACTGGGGATAAAAGGAACACATATCAACATATGGCTTTTATTAAAAGCCATAAATGACAGACCCACAGGTAGTATCATACTACATGGGGAAAAACTGAAAGCCTTTCTTCTAAGATCGGGAACATGACAAGGATGCCTGATGTCACCACTGTTATTCAACATAGTACTGGAAGTCCTAGCTAGAGCAATCAGAAAAGAGAAAGAAATAAAAGGCATCCAAATTGTAAAGGAAGAAGTCAAATTATCCTTGTCTGCAGATGATATGATCTTATATTTGGAAAAACCTTAAGATTCCATAAGAAACCATTAGAACTGATACCCAAATTCAGTAGAGTTGCAGGACACAAAATCTACATACAAAAATCAGTAGCATTTCTAAATGCCAACAGAGAACAATGTGAAATAAATAAATTTTAAAAAATTCCATTTACAATAGCCACACATAAAATTAAATTCTTAGGAATTACCCAAAGAAGCAAAAGATCTCTATAATGAAAACTATAAAACACTAATGAAATAAATTAAAGAGAATGCCAAAAAAGGAAAAATATTCCATGTTCATGGATAAAATCCAATATTGTTAAAATGTCCATACTACACAAAGCAATCTACAGTTTCAGTGCAATCTCTATCAAAATGCCAATGACATTCTTCTGGGAAATAGAAAAAAGAATCCTAAAAGTTACATGGCACCACAAAAGACCCAGAATAGCCAAAGTTATCCTAAGCAAAAAGAACAAAACTGAAGGAATCACATTACTTGACTTCAAATTATACTATAGAGCTGTTGTAAGCAAAACAGCATGGTACTGGCATAAAAACAGACACACAGAGCAATGAAACAGAACAGAGAGCCAAGAAACAAATCCACACACCTACAGCAAACTCATTTTTGACAAAAGTGCCAAGAACATACACTGGGAAAAAGAGTTTCTTCAGTAAGTGGTGCTGAGAAGACAGGATATCAATAGGCAGAAGAATGAAACTAGACTTCTATCTCTCACCATATAGAAAAATCAAAGCAAAATCGATTTAAAAATTAAATAGAAAACCTCAAACTATGAAATTACTTCAAGAAAATATTGGGGAAACTCTCCAGGACACTGGTCTGTCTGGGTAAAAATTTCTTGAGCAATACCCCACAAGCACAAGCAATCAAAGCAAAAATGGACAAAGGAGATCATATCAAGTCAAAAAGCTTCTGCACAGTGACCAAGAAGCAGCTTCTCTGCTCCTTCTGGAATCTCTGCCTGGTTCAACCCACTTGCCTCTACTCCTGCCTCCACCATGTCCATCAGGGTGACCCAGAAGTCCTATAAGGTGTCCACCTATGTGGGCAGCAGCAGCTTCTGGGGGTGGCCTGGGTGGAGGCTCTGGTGGGGCCAGCGGCATGGGAGGCATCACCGCCATTGTGGTCAACCAGAGACTGCTGAGCCTCCTTAACCTGGAAGTGGACCCCAACATCCAGGCCGTGCAGGAGCAGGAGAAGGAGAAGGAGCAGATCAGGACCCTCAACAAGTTTGCCTCCTTCATAGACAAGGTACGGTTCCTGGAGCAGCAGAACAAGATGCTAGAGACCAAGTGGAGCCTCCTGCAGCAGCAGAAGATGGCTTGGAGCAACATGGGTAACATGTTCAAGAGCTACATCAACAACCCTAGGGGGCAGCCGGACACTCTGGTCCAGGAGAAGCTGAAGCTAGAGGCAGAGCTTGGCAACATGCAGGGGCTGGTGGAGGACTTGGAGAACAAGTACAAGGATGAGATCAATAAGTGTACAGAGATGGAGAATGAATTTATCCTCATCAAGAAGGACATGGATGATGCTTACATGAACAAGGTATAGCTGTAGTCTCAGCTGGAAGGGCTGGCTGACGAGATCAATTTCCTCAGGCAGCTGCATGAAGAGGAGACTCCGGAGCTGCAGTCCCAGATCTCGGACACATCTGTGGTGCTGTCCATGGACAACAGCCACTTCCTGGACATGGACAGCATCATTGCTGAGGTCAAGGCGTAGTATGAGGAGATCACCCAACCTCAGCCGGGCTGAGGCTAAGAGCATGTACCAGATCAAGTATAAGGAGCTGCAGATGCAAAGACTGAGATCTCCAAGATGAACTGGAACATCAGCCAGCCCCAGGCTGAGACTGAGGGCCTCAAAAGCCAGAGGGCTTCCCTGGAGGCCACCATCGCAGATGTCAAGCAGCGTGGGGAGCTGGCCATTAAGGATGCCAACACCAAGCTGTCCAAGCTGGAGGCTGCCCTGTAACAGGCCATGCAGGACATGGCGTGGCAGCTGCATGAGTACCAGAAACTGAAGAACGTGAAGCTGGCCCTGGACATCGAGATTGCCACCTACAGGAAGCTGCTGGAGAGTGAGGAGAGCCACCTGGAGTCTGGGATGCAGAACATGAGTATCCATACAAAGACCACCAGCGCCTATGCAGATGGTCTGAGCTTGGCCTATGGGGGCCTCACAAGCCCTGGCCTCAGCTATGGCCTGGGCTCCAGCTTTGGCTCTGACATGGGCTCCAGCTCCTTCAGCTGCACCAGCTCCACCAGGGCCATGGTTGTGAAGAAGATCAAGACCTGCGATGGGAAGCTGGTATCCGAGTCCTCTGATGTCCTTCCTAAGTGAACAGCTGCGACAGCCCCTCCCAGCCTGCCCCTCCGGTGGCTGCCCCAGAGCCTGGGAGGGAGGCTGCTGTGCAGCGGAGCACAGGGAATGGGAGACCCACCTGAGGCTCAGCCCTAGCCCTCAGCCCACCCACGGGGGAGTTTACTGCCTGGGGACCACCTTGCCCATGCCTTCAGCTACAAAACAACTCAATTGCTTTTATTTTTTTTTCCCCCAAAATAAAACCTCAGCTAGCCCTGAAAAAAAGGCTTCTGCACAGTAAAAGGATACAATCAACAAAGTGAAGAGACAACCAAAATAATGGGAGAACATATTTGCAAACCCTGCCAGGGGATTAATAATCAGAATATACAAGGAGCTCAAACAATGCTATAGGAAAAAAATATATAATAATCTGATCATTTTAAATAGGCAAAAGATTTGAACAGACATTTCTCAAAAGAAGACATACAAATGGCAAACAGGCATATGAAAAGGTGGTCAACATCACTCATCATCAGAGAAAGGCGAATCAAAACTACAATGAGCTATCATCTCACCCCAGGTAAAATGGCTTATATCCCAAAAGACAGGCAATAACAAATGCTGTCAAGGATGTGGAGAAAAGGGAACCCTCATTCACTGTTGGTGGAAATGTAAATTAGTACCACCACTATGGAGAAGATTATTTTTTAGTTTTGAGGTTCCTCAAAAACTAAAAATTAAGCTACTATTATTTGATCCTGCAATACCACTGCTGGGTATATACCCAAAAGAAAGGAAATCAGTGTATACAAGATATATCTGCACTCCTATGTTTGCTACAGCTCTGTATATAATAGTTAAGATTTGGAAGCAACCTAAGCATCCATCAACAGATGAATAATGCATAAAGAAAACGTGGTACACACATACAATGGAGTACTATTCAGCCATAAAAAAGAGTGAGAGCCAGTCATTTGCAACAACCTGGATAGGACTGGAAACTATTAAATAAGCCAGGCAGAGAAAGACAAACATCACATGTTCTCACTTATTTGTGGAATGTAGTAATCAAAACAGTTGAACCCATGGACATAGAGAGTAGGAGAATAGTTATCAGAGGCTGGGAAGGTAGTGGGAGGATGGGAGGGAAAAAAATAGAATGAATAAGACCTACTATTTGATAGCATAACAGGGTGACTACAGTCAATAATAACTTAATTGTGTATTTTAAAATAACTTAAAGAGTGTAATTGGATTGTTTGTAACTCAAAGGATAAATGCTTGAGGGGATGGATACCCCATTTTCCATGTTGTGATTATTTCACATTGCATGCCTGTATCAAAGTATCTCATGGCCGGGCACAGTGGCTCATGCCTATAATGCTAGCACTTTAGGAGGCTGAGGCAGGTGGATCACCTGAGGTCAGGAGTTCAAGGCCAGCCTAGCCAACATAGTGAAACCCCCGTCTCTACTAAAAATACAAAAATTAGATGTGCGTGGTGGTGGATACCTGTAATCTCAGCTACTTGGGAGGCTGAGACAGGAGAATCGTTTGAACTCAGGAGGCGGAGGTTGCAGTGAGCCAAGATCGTGCCATTGCACTCCAGCCTGGGCAACAGAGCAAAACTCATTTCAAAAAAAAAAAAAAAAGCAAAACAAATGAAAAAAACACCTTATGTATCCTATAAATATATACACATACTATGTACCCACAAAAATAATAATTAAAAAAGATAATCTAGTGAAAAGATGATTCAGGACTGATCAGAGGCAATGGTTAGGCAAAAAAATTAAAACTGCTTTGACAAACTTTTGGCAGATAAAATTTGTGATTGGTTGAATGTAGGCACTCCGTGAGAAGGGATAAAACAGAAAACTCTAGTATGGAGGACTGGGTAGATGTGACTTCCCCACACAAGAAAACAGCCATTGATTTAGGGGCAGCAATGAAGATTTTAGCTGGATGTAAAGTACCCGTGGGATGTCCAAGTTGAGGGAGCCAGGAGCAAGGTGCCTGAGCTGGCACTTCAGGGAGAAGCCTGGCATGGAGCTAGGAGGCAGGCAACATATGCTCAATGAGGAAAGAGCCCAGAGGTGGCATACAGGATAAACAGCAAGAGAAATATGAAGAGAACTAGGAAAATGCAGATAAGTAACTGCACTATCAATAAAATATTAAACCACAAATGTGAGACTCATTGCCCTGTCATGTTATCTGAGACCAATACATTCAAAAGCAAGTATAATAAAGGTACAGATGACCTGAGAGTACAGAAATGCTTAGACAAATTTGGAAAAAAAAACAGACATTCCAGATGCAAACCTAGGATTGAACAATTAGTGTATCTTTGACTATCCCCCATCTCATTACCCATCCAGCCTGCATCCTGGCACCCAGACTTGAGCTCTGGCCCTCTATTACCCCCTTTATGTACTGTCTCACCTGTCCCAAATGTGTCTTTGAATGTCCACGCAGGTTCTGAAGGTGGCCTTCAGTGTGTCATGCTGAATGAGTTAAATTTTCCAGGAAAACCCATATCCCAAATTATTGCTTACTATGATCTCCTGCATAATGTTAAGTAACCTGGGTTTTACTCTACATGCTTCCATACTGCTACAGAATAAACACTCAGCACTCGTGAAAAAGAATTTATGGCTACAGAAAACATATCCAAGACTTACACAAGAAGATTTACAGCTAAGCCCTGACATTAATTGGCTTTGTAATCCAGCTTAGCTCCTCTTGCTCCAGCTTTGTCATCTGCAGAATGAAGATAATGGAGCAGCGAGCTTGTCACAGAATCCGAATTACTATCCTGATGGGCCAGGTGTAGACAGACATCCTTAAGTCTGTCACTAGAGAGAGCAAAACGTCTTCATGGGGGCAATATCATTTTACAGTATTTGGGGCACTGAAATATTCCTTTCAGAGTGTCCTTACTTTACTACAAAATGTCCTACCAGGGAAAGAAAAATATTATCAATTCTATTGAAAGAAAGCATTAAAGGAATCTCACTAGCTCTTTCAGTAAAATCAATCAGGAAATCATGAATGATAACACGTATTATGCAGACATACATTATCCATCCATTCCTTTAAAAATATTTATAGAAAATTTAAGTTCCTGTGTCTGTGAAACTATTCTCAAAAAACTCTGCGTAACCTAAAAACAAACAAAACCCCCTGGGGCTCTTCCCTTTGCTCCCCAGTAATTCTCCTCTGCATTTTTAATATCTGTGTGTCACCCCCTGTCATTAATAAAGCTATCAACAGTCAGTAAAAGGCAACAGAAGTGTTTCATTGAAATCTTAATTGCCAGACATACAGAATATCTTAAAAACTGTCCTTTAAATGCCCACATTTCTCAAAATCATCTCTATTAATTTTATTTACAATTACATTTTTCACTTTCTGGGTGCTCCATTTTCCATTTTTAGAACGTCTTATATATTTGGGTAGATTCCAAACAGAAAATGAGTTCCAAGCCTTGGACTGAATCACTCATTCCAATGGGTGATCCTAAAACTGAAATGCAGGCTTACCTCAAAAGCTAAGACCTCCCAGCCCTCACTCTGTGCATGCAAGCTTCCACCTTTTTTCATGCAAGCTCCCCAAGGAGGACACTGCCTCTCGTGCGCAGGCAGGCCCAGGAGCTGATTTGGAGATCTTCCTGGCTCTCTGTCGTCTGCAGACTTTCAGTGCTCCCATGCATAGATATTGGTCCCCTTCCTGAGGATCATAACACCTTCGAGTTCTTCCATCCTTTGAAACCTCCTCGTTGTGACAAACTTCCAACTAGACCCAGCTTGCTTCTACTAAGTCTGTTCTGTTTACTGTCTCTTTTGTTATAAAATTATTTACTCATTTTATTTTAGTGATGTGAATTAAATGGGTCATATATGCTTTTGCTAGTAACCCAAGTGATATTCAGGTTTCTACATTTTAATAATGAGTCACATCCTCTGGTCTACCAATGCCACTTCCATCACCCACCCCTTCCTAGTTAAAAATTTGGCTAGCATCTTTCCATACTTTTCTCTTATTTATACAAACGTGAAATACATTTACATAAGTTCATTTAAAGGGAATGTATAACTTATTCTGAATTATGATTTATATATTCTGAATTGCGATCATTTATGTAACACAAAGCTCGCTGCTTGCAGAGTAGAATTAACAAGCGTGAGGCCTGTTAGAAAGAAAGTGACTTTATTAACCAAAACTAGTCGTGGGGAAGTGGCTGGATTCCCATCCAAAGCAACTACTTCAAATTTTGGTGGGGAAGGAAAGAGTTTAAAAAGGGAGAACTTGATACGAAAGGCATGCCAGAACTGTGCTGAGGACGATGTCTGTGCATCTTGTCCAGTGGCTATCTTGGGTCCCAGTCCACCTGGTACATGGTCTGGCGTCATCTCAACAGTGGCGGGGCTGCTGATTAGCCCCCTGAGGCCATCTCTGGAACTCTGCAGCTGGGTCTCCAGGCTTGGTCTGTCTGTCTCAAGATTAGCCCCCAAATCTTCAAAGAAGGCACATAATTAGATGCTAGCGTACAGTTAGATAAATAAGAAGGGAGTATATCTGGAGAGAAACGGAGGGACGTGGAGTCTATTTTAAGGCTAAAGGAAACAGGCTTCTGTAGTTTGCTTCAAGGTTACATCTTGAAACCCAAGAGAAAGAGGAAAAAAAAAAGTTTTAAAATGCATTTTGAGGTTATGCTGCCCAGTTACATTTACATCATGATATTCTTAAGCCAATCATCTTTTTAACGTCTCTTTCATAGTATGGATATTCCGGTTTTTATTCTACCATTTCATTACTGATGGATCTTCACATTGAATATTTCGTCACTAGAAGCAATACTGCTACTTATTTCAACGTGTATCTTGGACATTCCTGTAGTTTTATTTCTGAAGGCTAAATTCTCAAAATGGGATGGCCGTTTCATAGGAAATGCACATGTACATTTTGAAGAGACCATAAGATTGCTATCCCCAAAATGTTGAAGTAATTTATTCCTCTATCAATAAGACATATAGCCCCTATTTCTTCAACAGCAGTGAATGATACTAAGTTTTTTTGGTTTTTGCTAATTTGATAGACAAAAAGAGGTATTTTGTTGTTTTAATATGAACTTGCTTGATTCCAGTGAGGTCAAATGTATTGGTTGTTTTATTTTCCATTATGTACACTAGTTGTTCTGAGTGGACTTGGCAACAGTGTAGTTGAGTTTTCCCCCTTTCACATTTTATAGATTAGGGATGTTAATCCTTTGTTTTATGCTTTTCAAATATTCTCTCCCAGTTTATGGTCCATCTTTTATTTCTATTTGTTATTTCTTTCACCATACATAACATTTCAGTCTTTATGTAATCAAACTCATCAGTGTTCTTGGTAATGGCTACTAGGTCTCCTCTCCTCCTTCAGAAGGCCTCTTCTATGCCATGGAGAAAATGAGGCTCGACGTCCCTCAGATTCCAGGCCATGCACCTGGATCTGCATCTATCTTCATCTTCTGTCAGTCTTGGAGAAAGCGGTGTCTTCTGGTAGAAACAAAACTACCTACTGTGTTCTTCACCTCTTCATTGCTTCAGACAAAAGACTGCAAAATGACCTCTGCATGGACACACCCAGTAAACCATTTTTAACCCCGACCTTTATTGCTCATTCTACACAGGTGACCCCTCTGATGATTTCATGGGCTCTCACTTGTGAATTCCTGAAGACATCCTGGCTGTCCTCCTCTCCCTCCAGCAATTGTATCTCAGCTCCTGAGAGCACATGCCGCTTTTCCTCCGTATTTTCCCTTGGTCTTTTTTCATTTAATGCAGTCTTACTGGTTGACCCCCTAGCTCCCAGGACTTACAGTTTAGTCTCTATGCTGATACATGCAGACTTGACCTCCATGCTTGCCTCTCTAGCACATTCCCAGATTTCTCAGCTCCAGACCCATTTTTATACAGACTACACATCCACAACCGAGCTTGTCATCACCATCACATACTTGGTGTCTAAAAGAATGGCCAGGGCTACATCCCAGTCACACAGGCCATAGGTCTCACTGTCTCCATGGACTCCTCAACACTATTTGTATTATAAATCAACACCACAGGATTTGTGCCCTCTAGACCCATGACACCCTATATTCCAGAACAAGAGAACAATCGGCCTGGAGGTTTTGCTTGGATCTCTTGTACACTCTTGCAACAGTCCCCCAGCAGCAACTCTCCAGTCATTCTCCATTCAGTTTTGCATTCTGTAGCCATAAAACCTGGGTCTTGATTGTGCCTCTTCCCTTGGAAAAATCCTATCTTGGTTCTATTGGTTTATAATGAAGTTCAATCTCCCTGTAAGGTTTATGAGACCACGCATGGCTTGAATCTTACTTCTTTCTTCAACCTTGGTTCTCACTCTGCTTCCTTCTGCCTCCTCACTCTGACCATGTCCTGTCTTCAGAAACCATATCCTGATTTCCAGTTTCCTGTCTACTATGTTCTCTCTCACGTATGTACCATTGAACATGCAGTTCCCTCTGCTGACTCAGTCTTAAAGTATGATGGGAAGGCTAGAGCATCACAAAAATGCCTGGACAGTTAGACACAATTATTAATAAAAGTCAAATCTCAAAAGGCATGCTGTCTATTAATACAAACACTAAATGTAAACAAGAAAATTGCATATTAGGAAGATGAAATCAACGCTGCATTACCACTAACTTGAACAAGGGGTGGGCAATAGACACAGAAATGAAATTACCCAGTGTTGAACATTCAGATTGACTTTGGAATCTCACAGGCTTTCCTAAAAAAACACTTCTTCCCTTTAAAAAGGGACTACTGGCTTGGTGGAGTGGCTCACGCCTGTAATTCCAGCACTTTGGGAGGCCAAGGTGGGTGGATTATTTGAGGTCAGGAGTTCGAGACCAGCCTGACCAACATGGTGAAACCCTGTCTCTACTAAAAATACAAAAATTAGCTGGGCGTGGTGGCGCATGCCTGTAGTCCCAGCTACTCGGGAGGCTGAGGCAGGAGAATTACTTGAACCCGGGGAGGCGGAGGTTGCAGTGAGACAAGATGGTGCTACTGCACTCCAGCATGGGTGACAGAGTGAGACTCCATCAAAAAAAAAAAAAAGGGACTACTTATTGTACATTTTGAATAAAAGATGAATTGAGAGCGAGGATTTGATGCCCCTCACGGCATCTTAGTGACAAAAGATTTACCATCGGGGTGGGCTCAGTTTCTTTCAGGTAAATGAAAAATGGCAAAAATAATGCCTTTCATTTCTAAACATGACCATAAAGATAAAACATAAAAAATGATGACAGATTTGACGAACTAAATCTTTAAAATGTCTGTATGCCAAAACATACACAAAAACACACATATGCAAATTAAAAGATAAGTGAGTAGGTGGAGCAATAATCATAACCAAAGAGAGTTATATCTTCAATCTATAAAAAGCTCTGATAAATATGAAAGAGATAAATACCCCCCAAAAATAAGCAAAGATATAAACAGATAACTTAAAAAAAAGATGATCAATAATAGGAAAAAAATCAATCAAATCACATGGAAAAGAATAAGGTAACAGTTTGAATTCTAAAACTGGCAAAAATGGGCCAGGCACGGTGGCTCATGCCTGTAATCCCAGCACTTTGGGAGGCTGAGGCACGTGGATCACCTAAGGTCAGGAGTTCGAGACCAGCCTGGCCAACATGGTGAAACCCCGTCTCTACTAAAAATACAAAAATTAGTCAGGTCTGATGGCGGGCACCTGTAATCCCAGCTACTCAGGAGGCTGAGGCAAGAGAATTGCTTGAACCCGGGAGGTGGGGGTTGCAGTAAGCGGAGATCACACCATGGCACTCCAGCCTAGGCAACAGAGCAAGACTGTCTCAAAATAAATAAATACAATACAATACAATACAATACAATTGGCAAAAATGGGCCAGGCACAGTGGCTCACCTGTAATCCCAGCACTTTGGGAAGCCAAGAGAGAAGGATCACTTGAGACCAGGGGTTTGAGATCAGCCTCAGTAACATAGCGAGGATCTGTCTCCACTAAAACTAAAAAATTTAGCCAGGCAAGATGATGCATGCCCGTAGTCCCAGCTACTCGAGAAGCTCAGGTGAGAGGATCACTGGAGCCCAGGAGGTCAAGGTTTCAGTGAGCTGGGATCACACCAGTGCAGTCCAGCCCAGGCAATAGAGTGAGACTCTGTCTCAAAAAACTATAATTAATTTTAAAAATTTTGAAAACTAAATAAATACAATTGGCAAAAATGATTGAAAGGAAGCTAACTTCAATATTGATGAGGGTGTGCAAACATATGCACTCGCAACCACTGATGACGGGAACATAAAAACCCATTCAAAGGCTGAAATATGGATGTTCTCTGAACCAGCAATTCAACTCATAGGGGTTTATCAAGAGGAAATATTTGGACAAATTAAAATAATATTTAGCCACTAAAAATAGTAATCCACAACCAAAATATTAATGGTACTGAGTGAAAAACATGTACAAAACTATGTGATATATACAAACATATATATAGTATAAGCCTCTGTTTTAATTAAAAATATGAAAATTAAATGTATTAAATATAATGTATTAAAAATATGTTATAAAAGGGTATGTGTGTGTGCATATATGCGCATGCCTAAAATGGCCTCAGAGGACTTTGCAACAAAAGTTTAACAGTCTGGGGCCGGGCATGTGAAATTAATTATTGTTTTTAAATGTTTCTAGATCTCATACATATTTAAACAAAGACTATAAATATTTCTTATAATAAAACAGCAATACTATTTTAAATGTCTGTTTTGAGGACAATGTATTTAGGAAAATTGTATATAGAACAGGAAAGGAGTACAATCATGGAAAAGAGGGAAGTCAGTGTTAAATTATAAAACCTGATCACACATTCTATTTGTTCATCATTTAGAATATACTTTTAAAATGGTTTCAATACAATAAAGCCTTAAATGTTTTGCTCTAAGCATTCTTGATTTGATTTTTCACACATAGTATATTTTAAGGGCTGTTCATTTGACTGCATTTGGTTCATTTAAATTCATCTCATCAAAATGCAAAATTTCTAAGAGCTATTTTATCTTCAAAAAAATCCCATTTAAGTCTAACTTATGTCCTATTTTTTCTTAGAAAAAGGAAAACAAATTTTACTAAAAGTAAATGAACTTAAGTTCCAAAAGTTCAAGGTTGACACAAAAGTAACTTAAACACCATAAGACAGAAAAACATCCTGGCCTTCAATTCTTATTCAAAAAGTTTATTTACCCACATGTGTTTCTTTAGTCATCAGTCTACAAAACAATTTGAACCAATTTTCCCTATCTTTTAAAATCTTATGTTACATGTTCTTCTTTGACATAGCAAATGAAAGTTGAGCCTTTTCCTGGAAAAAGAAATCAAAGCCTGTCATTGCCATGTGCCCCTCTCCTCCAATCCTGCGACTCCCAGTCCACTGAATCTATCTGTCACTTAGTTTCAAGAATACGACATTAAACATGCTGATTCCTCTACTTAGAATGACTTTTCAAATCTTTTATCTTTCATGCCCAGCAAATACTCAGACCCAATACTCCTTCAAGACCCAATCTAATCACCTTATCTCTAGAGACTCCTAATCACTGTAGTGGAGGATGCCTCAACTTCCTTCAGTGGACAAAATCTACACGCAACAAGTTCATGCACACACGCACACACACACATTCACACACACATATTCACACACACATCCAGACTCACACAGATTTACACACAAAGTTCACACACACAGATTCACAGAGATTCTCTCACACACTTTCACACACATATCCAGATTCACACACAGATTTACATACACTTCACACGTGCAGATTCACACACACAGATACACACATACACACACAAATTCACACACAGATTTACACAAATTCACACACGCAGATACACACAGATTCACACACAAACACACAAATTCACACACACAAAATCACACAGATTGAAACACACACATTCACACACATTTACAAACATACAAAAATTCAACACACAGATTTATACACACGTTCACACACACAATTATTGGGCTTATATTGTAACTATCTGTTAACATGTCTTTCTTCTCTAGCAGACTCAGCTTCTTATGGAATGCCCTGTTTGCATGCCGAAATATACACAGAACCTCCCCAGATGGGTGATACCCCACAACACATTCCCCACAAGAGTTTGCTGAATTGATTAAACATGACCTATCATGAACGTTATCATTATTTTAGATTATTTTCTCAGTATAATACAACTCCTTTTAAGATCTAGTCCCATAGATGTGAAGTGGGCTGAAGAGTTTGGAGTTCATATGACACAAGACACTGGACTTTCAGTGACAAGGAACCATGGTATCAGATGGTGCTTTGAAAGTAACATTGGCTGCACACAGTGGCTCATGCCTGCAATCCCAGCACTTTGGGAGGCTGAGGCAAGCAGATGGCTTGAGCCCAGGAGTTTGAGACCAGCCTGGGTAACATTGCGGAACCCCATCTCTACCAAAAAATACAAAGATTAGCCAGGTGTGGTGGTGCATGCCTGCAGTCCCGGCTACTTGGAAGGCTGAGGTAGGAGGATCACATGAGCCCAGGAAGGTGGAGGTTTCTTTGAGCAGTGATTGCACCACTGCACTCCAGCCTGGGCTACAAAGCAAGACCCTGTCTCAGAAAAAAAAAAAAAAAAAAGTAAAGAAAATAACTTCAAGGAGGGACTGAGGATTGGGAGCAATTTAGGTGTGACCAATCTAGCATGGGGTGACAGGGACCTGTATTAGGAGGATAACAATGGCAAACAGAGAAAATAAAAAAAACAGAAAATCTGTACGATGTCCCCCAGCAAATGTCAGGAACAGGCAAGAAAATATTTTATGAAATTCATCTGGATGTGAGAAGGTCCATGAACTGTGTTGGACAATACATCAAGGGAGGCAATTAGGCAAGGCCCCTTTCCCACAGAAACCTTGAGCTACACTGTTTACATGTGGAAGCACACAAACAGCAAGGAGCTGGGCACAGGTTCTCAGCAGGCTGATCAATCTGAGGCTCCATCAGTGCTCCCTCTGCTGTAGAATCCTGAGGGCTTGCTGAGTATATAACGCCTTTCCTACTTCTTCAGAGATTCCTCCCCTCGCCCGAAAGTGTAAGACAGACATCATTCAGTGGCATGTACTAAAAATACAATGGAATGTCTAGCATACTTGCTGAATTGAGAAAACATTAATATCCCAGGCTCCTCGGGTACCAGAATGGAGTCAATGCTAGAAACCACTCTTCTGAGAAAGAGTCAAAAGTGCCACAGCAGGTTCAATGAGGGTGTCACCACTAAGTTAAGATGCTGTCACAAGGCTAATAAAAAGATTAAACGTATTAAAAGGAGAACTGATACTAAGACAAATTTGATTTCCTTTCCCCAAAAGAATACCAAGCATCTGAGATATAGGAGGTTAAGTGAAGGTCAAAAGAGACAGTTAGATTCATTCATAAGCAATTTACTTTTCAGGAGAGATTTTGAAAGATTATTTAACTTAGAATGAATAGTAAAATATTCAAGGTAGTTATATGGCAATTAATGAAAAAGTGGAAATGAATATTAAATTCCTAGCTCACCAGTGTCATGGTCTAACAAGAAAAGGAAACCAATTTCTAATTTTCCCATGGAATGACTTACATAAAGAATTTGTAGATCTTCATATACAAAGATAAATATCTAACTTAGGCCAGGTGCGGTGGCTCACGCCTGTAATCCCAGCACTTTGGGAGAGAAAGGCGGGTGGATCACCTGAGGTCAGGAGTTCGGGACCAGCCTGGCCAACATGGCAAAATCCCGTCTCTACTAAAAATACAAAAATTAACCAGGCGTAGTGACAGGCGACTGTAATCCCAGCTACTTGAGGCTGAGGCAGGAGAATCACTTGAACCCAGGAGGCAGAGGGTGCAGTGAGCCAAGATCACGCCACTGCACTCCAGCCTGGGCAACAAGAGTGAAACTCTGTCTCAAAATACATATATACTTAACTTAGATTTTAAGAGTTTTTCTCAACTAATAGAGTTAGGTAAAGTAAATTACTTAACTGAACTATCTGCACATTTTCCCCTAATTTATCTTTGGAATATAGTTATGAGAAGGCTGGTCAAAACCAAGACACAAAAGTAGACCCCAAAAACCCAACAGGGAGAGGGGGAATCATGTTTTCTCTCACATGACCTCTCTCACAAAGGGCTATAAAAGCCAAAAATTTAAACAGACTTAGATAAAAATTTGAATTATTTCCAAATGCAGAGTGCTAACCACTACAGTCAAGTCATTTCAATTCCCTGTGGTTAAGTCTCTTATCTGCAAAACATAAACATATAAATCTCTTTGATGACATTATTAAGCATTTCACACATTACATATCCATCTGAGAAGACAGCACTGAAGCAGAGAAGTCCAATATTATGTATGCAAAGGATGCCTTGCAGGAGGAAATCCTGTCCTCCTTCAGTTCTCACTGATTTACAGATCCTAAAACGTTTAAAAACAAGCGTTAAGTATTTTTAAAATGGAAAACAAAATACACTGGAATGAGAATGTTTATCCATGTGACTTTGCACATATGAAAGCTGAATAAATGTTCTGTATCATCCAGTTATTCCAGTTTCAGGAGTTAAGGATACTGACGATAAAATATCCTGATTACGGTGCCTGCATTTTTGTGTTCACAGAGTTTATCCTGTCATATAGATCGCCTAAGGGTCTCTGAAAGAAAAGATGGAGTTACGAATAGAAATTTATTTCTAGGACCAAGTTCAAGTTCAAATTTGCATGATAATATCTGCAGTGCTTTATTCCTCTTAAAACCCAAGTTACCAAGCTCTTAAACTCAGCTCTCTTTGCATTTTAATGAACAGAGTCCAAGTCTGATGGTTAAATGGTTTGTTTTTATCTTAAGCTTTTGAATCCCGCATAAGACCTACCACAGTGCTAGGTACTCAGTGGGTCTCTAAAAAACTTACTGGCTGTTTTTAAATTGAACCTTACATGTCTCTGAATTATAACACATGATATTAAATTCAGCAGCAAGGAAAATAAGCCTTTAAGTTCTTACTTTGCTATGCTTCCTTGCTATATGGAAAGACAGTGTTTATGAAAATGTGATTGCTATGGCTTACATGTCTGTCCCCTTCGAAACTCATCTTGAAATTTGGCTGCCATTGTGACAGTGATAGGAGGTAGGACTTTTAGGAGGAGATAGGGCGATAATCCCCAAGCGGATGGGATTAATACCATTATAAAAGGGTAAGTTGTGTGCCTTTTTATCTCTTGGCCCCTTTGCCTCTGCCATTTGAAGCCTCTTTGATCCCCCCGCTCAGGAGGACAGGACGGCATACAAGGTGCCACCTTGGAAGAAGAGAACGACCTTACCAGACACAAAACCTGCTGGCACCTTGACCTTAGACTTCCCAGCCTCCAGAAGGGTGGGTCAATACATTTCTGTTCTTTGCAAATTACCTAGTCTGTGATATTCTGTTATAGCAGCATAAATGCACTAAGACAATGACCATTCTATGTGGCAAAGGCTAGAAAGAGGTTTAGGGTTTAGAGTTAGCTTCTGAAGTGACCAGCAAGGACAGAAACACTGCAAGAAATTCTTTGTGAATCATGGCTTTTTCATTCCTGGAGTCACTTTTCCTTCGATAAACAAACAAAACTCCACCTGTGAATATAATAGTCTCATATCCAAAAGGGCTGGCTGGTGCTGGGAGAACAGGATATATATTCCTGAAGCCTTTCCTTAAGTGGTAGAATCGTTCTTCACTGATGAATCCAACAATTATTCCTGAGATTGATGTGTTGATTTAGCAATGCTCTATCACTCAGCATCTCTCTGTTTATGCTTTTCCTCTCCCAGAGGGCAGCCATTCTAAAGAGTTATCCCTCTCTGCAAGTAGCGAGACTCATAAACTCTCCATGAGCATATTTAAGGACTTCCACCATTCAAATGAAAAAAATTACCAAATAACAAATGATCCTATAAAGAAAAAATTTTCAAATGAAAATAAAACAACCCTCAGAAAAGCCATACAAAAATATAACCCACCACTATCCTCTGAAACCTTTGGAAATCTCTGCTGTCTTACTGAAGTACTTGGAGTTTTAAATGCAGTTTTCTGGCTAAGACTGAAAATAGGCGGGCGCGGTGGCTCACGCCTGTAATCCCAGCACTTTGGGAGGCTGAGGCGAGCGGATCACAAGGTCAGGAGATCGAGACCATCCTGGCTAACACGGTGAAACCCCCTCTCTACTAAAAATACAAAAAATTAGCCTGGCGTGGTGGCAGGTGCCTGTGGTCCCAGCTACTGGGGAGGCTGAGGTAGGAGAATGGTGTGAACCCAGGAGGCGGAGCTTGCAGTGAGCTGAGATTGCGCCACTGCACTCCAACCTGGGCGACAGAGTGAGACTCTGTCTCAAAAAAAAAAAAAAAAAAAAAAAAAAACACTGACTATATTTACATATGCCTGGACAGAGAACATAGAACACTGTACACAAAACATTATCTGATATACCTTTAAAGTCATTCTTAACCAACATGAGGGAAAATCTGTCATTAGTCAATAAACAAAGTCAATTGCTGAGAGGAACACTCTGTACATTCAGAAAAATTAGAATTCTTGCCTTGCCCCTAAAAAGAATTTAAACATAGCTGCTACTGATTAGAGACAGGGTATTTCAAAGTCCAGCCAGGAAAAAATAATCAGAATAATTCCCCTTGCTCCTAGATCCAGGAGTCAGAAGGTGAATCATAATCAAAAAATTCATTAATTTATGTTTGAATATCATGATTTTCCAGCTCTCTAAATTAAGGGAAAAAAGCCAGCCATACAATGAATTGTGGGCATATCCTATAAATGGATTTTCAGAAATATTGTCAAAGTTCTTCAAATTAACTTTTCAAGACCAATTCAACAAATACCTTTCTGGGTTTCTTTCTTTCTTTTCTTTCTCTTTCCTTTTCCTCTCCTCTCCTCTCCCCTCCACGCCCCCCTCCCCTCTCCTCTCTTTTCTTTTCTTTTCTTTTTGAGATGGAGTCTCACTCTGTCGCCCAGGCTGCAGTGCAATGGCTTGGCTCACTGCAACCTCCACCTCCTGGGTTCAAGTGATTCTCCTGCCTCAGCCTCCCGAGTAGCTGAGATTACAGGTGCCTGCCACCGTGCCAAACTAATTTTTGTATTTTTAGTAGAGACTGGGTTTCACCATCTTGGCCAGGCTGGTCTTGAACTTCTGATCTCATGATCCACCCGCCTCAGCCTCCCAAAGTGCTGGGGTTAACAGGCATGAGCCACTGCACCTGGCCTATAAATACCTTTCTTGAACTATATTAGAAATTAACTTTTATTTTTATCATAAGTACTTTTAGCTCTAAAATAAAATTAATATCAAATCACAGTAAACATTTAAGCATATCTAAAACTGAGTGGTTATGGGGGCCGTTTCCTCCGACAGCAAACTAACTTCCCTTACACACCACATTTGTCCCGTTACCCGTTGGCTGCATTTAGTTCTTCTAACTGCACCCAATTCCTATATTCTGGAAAATTCTCTGGCTCCATTCATTTATTCCATAGATATTTACTCCAATTATCTCAAGGGTAATGCAGGGCATTAGTGTTTACAAACATTCTTCAAACCTGTCATAATTCTATTCTTCTCTTATTTCCTGTTAGCAGTTATTTACATGCGTACATATGAATGATTAAGAGATATAACAAATGCTCAGTAAATGTTGCTAATTATTTTTGATTCCACATTTCAGGGCAAATATACTGAGTATTTCATAGACTTACATTATTATTATTATTAATTTATTTATTTGATATAGAGTTTCGCTCTTGTCGCCCAAGCTGGAGTGCAATGGTGTGATCTCGGCTCACTGTAACCTCCACCTCCAGGGTTCAAGCCATCTCCTGCCTCAGCCTCCTGAATAGCTGGGATTACAGGCGCGTGCCACCATGCCTGGCTAATTTTTTTGTGTTTTTAGTAGAAACAGGGTTTCACCATGTTAGCCAGGCTGGTCTTGAACTCCTGACCTCAGGTGATCCACCCGCCTCGGCCTCCCAACGTGATGGGATTACAGGCATGAGCCACCACGCCCAGCCAATTTACATTATTTAACACATCAACCTGATTAATAACATCTCCAATATTACAAAAGCAAAAGCTGGGTTTCCATAGGATAAGTAACTACCTCAGTGTCACCAAGGCACCCAATAGAGGAGCCGGGATTCACCCCCATTTAGCCTGACCCTATGTGCTGGGTAATAAGGGGAAAGTTGTATATAAGTTCAGTAGACAAAATTAAAAGGAGGTGCCTTTGGGAATGTCATAATAATGCAACGTACCTCCTTCTAACTACGTGATAAAGCATTATAAGTATCTAGATTTGATAATATCCTGATTGGCATCTCCGAAGTTATTGTGTTTCAATAGTTAGCATTAATTCGAAACTAAAATATACTCTGCTAATGCTATCTGTGAGAAACCACTAAAATGTTCTGCTATGATTGTCAGAAATATGTCTTTATATGTTCATGGAGAGGGCAAAGGTACACTATGAACGCTACTGACTGAGACACATTATCACCCCATTACCATGTTCTGGTTGGTGAGTAAGTGTCCTGGGAATCTTAGAAGAGAAAGAGGTCCTGTGCCATCCTCTCCAATATGACTATGAGTTAAGGTCATAGCAATCAGGACTTGAAATCTACCACGAGGGGCTACAAGCCGGGTCTTAATTTGACAGCTGCTGCATATTAAATCTAATATCAAGAGCCAAACAGTATTTCTAATCAAGTAAATGGATGACTTTTTTCCTTGAAACAGAAAAAGAAGTTCTGTAAACATAAGATGTGTTTGAAGGACACAGAAAAAGAGAGAGAGAGACAGAATAAATTAGGCCAAAAGATATATGAACTGTTAAAGCTTGCAATTAAGACACTTGTTCTTGATTATTTAAACAAATGAGTTCAGTTCGATCAACACTGACCGAGTGCCTTACATGCCCGGATAGGCACTGCGGCAGGTCCTACTAATGCAGACACAATGCAGGCATCAGTGCTCTATCAGTCCAATGGTCATGTGAAAGGTAAGCCATACAGGTAAAATCACCAGATCCAAGTGGAAGAAGGCTGTGACTTATTCATCTCACTATTTTAATAAAGAACTACATTTTAACAAACATTTAATTAAAATGTTTTTATAAAAACATAACATAAGCACACAGTAGCATTTATTCTTATTTTTGCTTTTTTGAGATGGAGTCTCACTCTGTTACCCATGCTGGAGTATAGTGGTGCGATCTCGGCTCATTCAACCTCTGCCTCCTGGGTTCAGGCAATTCTCCTGCCTCAGCCTCCCAAGTAGCTGGGATTACAGGCATGCACCACCACATCCAGCTAATTTTTGTGTTTTTAGTAGAGACAGGGTTTCACTATGTTGGCCAGGCTAGTCTCGAACTCCCAACCCCAGGTGATCTGCCCACCTAGGCCTCCCAAAGCACTGGGATTACAGGTGTGAGCCACCACGCCCGGCCCACAGTAGCATTTATTAAAACCTGGGGTTACAGTTGTCACTGACATAAAGACTAGTCTCACTTCTTGACCTGGTAGCAACTATCAAAAATAAAACATAGAGTCTCGGGAACAAATGGTAGTCCTTCCCCCTTACAGAACAATGGCAATAAATATATTTATGATAATATAATAGTCATAATGAAAATAAACATTACTGTGTTGTTATGCAAAGAATAGGTTAATCTGATGATTATACATGCATAATATGTGATTAAATATAAGCATAATAGACTATCAGGTTGCAGTGATTTACCTTTAAGGATATCAAAATAAACCTCCTTGAGGATTACAAAATGACTTTCCTCATAAAGAAGCACAGAAAGAAAGTAATCTTGACTAGCAAAATGAAAGCTTTACTCATTTGAATTATCATGCAGAATAAAGGGAAAGAAAAATGTATCTATGCTGCAAGGAGATTATACATCTCTCATAACTTGGCTCTCAATAATACAAATAACTAGAAATTTTCATATTTTCTTTGGGAAAAAAGTTACATATCAACATAAACATACTTGAACGAAGTGAGTTTTTGAGAGGTTTTTTTTTTTTTTTTTTTTTTTTTTTTAGATGGAGTCTCAATCTGTCACCCAAGCTAGAGTGCAGTGGCACTATCTTGGCTCACTGCAACCTCCGCTTCCGGGGTTCAAGCAATTCTCCTGCCTCAGCCTCCCAAGTATCTGGGATTATAGGTGCGTGCCGCCATCCCTAACTAATTTTTGTATTTTTAGTAAAGACAGGGTTTCACCATGTTGGCCAGGCTGGTCTTGAACTCCTGACCTCAAGTGATCTGCCTGCCTCAGCCTCCCAGAGTGCTGGGATTAGAGGTGTGCACCGCGGCGCCCACCGGAACAAAGTGAGTTTTGCTGTGAGAAAGGCCAAATTTCAGTAAGAAATAGGATGATCAGAATGTAATATTCCTCACATTAACAAAAAAAAAAGCAAACAATATTAAACTAGGATTTCTAAAAAACAACTGAGTTTCCCAGGAAATGGGAACTTCATGACACTGTCCAGCCAGGTGGGCACTACGTCCAGGCAGTGTCCCTGTGCTTTGTGCGCTCCTGCTTTGCTTTATTAGAGCAGAGCTCATTTTTCTTTTTTTTGGAGACGGAGTCTGGCTCAGTCACCCAGGCTGGAGTGCAGTGGCGCGATCTCGGCTCACTGCAACCTCCACCTCCCAGGTTCACACCATTCTCTTGCCTCAGCCTCCCGAGTAGCTGGGACTACAGGCGCCCGCCACCACGCCCGGGTAATTTTTTGTATTTTTAGTAGAGACGGGGTTTCACTGTGTTAGCCAGGATGGTCTCTATCTCCCGACCTCGTGATCCGCCTGCCTCAGCCTCCCAAAGTGCTGGGATTACAGGCGTGAGCCACCGCGCCCGGCCCAGAGCTCATTTTTCATCACCATTCACATACAGTGCCATAAAGAAAGCTTCTGGGTGGCACCTGGCACACGGTAGGTGCGCACTAAGTTGCAGCTGTCATTACTGTCACTATGAGTGTGGACCAGATGAAAGCTGAGGTCACCATCCTCTCACTGTCTTCCATTCCCACCAGCTCTCCTCTCCCTGCAAAACACCCCACCTTTGGGCACCATGGCTCATCAATCTTGTACTGTTATGCTCCAGCTGAAATTCTGGGATTTCTGACAAACTGTATGACTGTGATGTTTTATCTTATTACAAATTTTAGTGTTCTTTACATAGTCCCTTATGCCATAAAGCAACACAAACACATACCCTTGAGATAGTTCACACGGGGTCATACCTACGCAGATTTTAAAAATACCACCACTATACTTTTTTGCCTTTTTCTCCTTTGTTTCATCATAAATATCTTCAATCTCTCTCTCTCTCTCTCTCAAAAATACAAAAATGTTACAAGAAATTTAAAAAAATAACACTGATAGCTCCTACCGTCCACAAACAGATATGTTCATATTTTGCTTTCTTTCTTCCCAGTATTTTTCTTCCTCATTCACACTTCTGGGAAAAGAAAGGATAGTGACTGTATGTTTAAACAGCTGTACTCATAAGTACACTTTTTTTGTCTTCCCTTTTTAAACATTTAACTTTAAATTTAACTTTTAAAATTTAATATGTATTTTTTCTGTGTTTCAGATTATTTGCAACGCATTCAAAACATCTTTTCATGGTGTAACCGAATAATAATGAATGTGGCTCTAAGCCTTCCCAGATACTCATAACAGCAACATTTATATTAAAAGTAGAGATACACTTAGGCTTATTGTTGATATTTGCATTTGTATTCTCAATACTTTCGACCATTACTAGAAATCTGGTCTTGCAACTCTGTTTGTTTTCTCACTCTAAAACCTCCCTGGCCATTATAAACATATACTCACATATTGCTTTATGTTTTTGTTTCTGTCATGGTAATACTGTACTTGATATTTGTATCTCCAACAGCATCTGGCACAGTATTGTGCACACAGTAGGCATTAAGTAAGCACTTTAAAAACTGAACTCACTTAAGGGATTTCAATAAAAGGGCTAACTCGTTGGAAATTAAATAATTTGTGAATGAGACACCAAGTAAATATATTAGTCACTTTCTGACTTGATATAATTTTCACGTAAGATGTGTGTGTGTGCATGTAAGCACATGTGAGCTTATCTCTAAAAGTGCCAGATGTCTTTAATTATCTTTCTTCTCCTTTCCTTTAAAATAAAATTTATATGTTTTTATTAGCAAAGTAATAAATGCTCATTATGGAATTTTTCATATATATGGACAAAAAAGGACTTTTCATTGTTCATGTCTAATAGTAATATATTTTAGGAATAATACTAACCTTCTGAGACCATAAAATTTCCATTCAGATTATTTTTCCAAATGAAAAGAAAGTATCTGAGAGAAAAATTTTAAATACCTGCTGATAAACATACTAAACGAAAAGCAAAAGTAATGACCTTAATTCCAACTTTATATCAACCTTAATCTATCTGCAAAGTTAGCCATCTTTCTTTTTTTTATTAAGATAGTGAACCAATAAAGCAGAAAACAAGTGGCTAGTACAACATATTTCAAAGCACCCATTGATCTTGCGGCTTTCTTGCCACTTTCCATCTGAATCTTCTGTCCACCAGTCTTGAATGGGATTGCAACCTAAATCAGTTTCACTAAAGCCCACATCACACATAGACAGCTGGCTCTAGTCTTAATGAAGACTAATGAAAACAATGAAAGCCACAATGAAACCCATAAGAAACACTGACATAACCTACAGACTCATCAAGCTTTCATCAGTACTCTGGAATACTTTTTTATTATGAGTGAATTGGTGAAAAAACAAAACAAAAACAAAACACCGCCATGACCCGGCACAGACGCAACGTGTCACTTAGGAGCACATACTCTGGGCACACGACAGCCTCATGATGATCATTCTGGCAACGTGGGAATGGCTGGCCCCACAGACTATCCTCTCCAGGCCTCGTATCAACTAGCCTCTCAGCTTGGGAGCTACTCTAGTTCAGTCACCAGGTCTGATGATGTCATAGACACAGGTGGTCACTGTCTCATGGGGGGCCCTTCTCTGAAGGAACAGGAGCCAGATTCCTGAATGGCACACTCCTTCCCATCAGGCTGTGCTCAAGATGCATCAGGCTGAGATTAGGCTACAAGCTCCACATGGTTGTTAGGAAACCATTACAAATGGCTCCAAATTTAAGGACAGAGGTAAGGGACAGAGGTAGGTAAACACAGCTAGGAATACACAGGCAGAATGATACTTTTTTTTTTTTGTAAGTGTCACATCAGAACTTTGTTTTTCTTTATAGGTACATTTTTGTTAGTATCATCTAAACTGGCCACATGTCGTGTTCTGCTTTGCTAAGTGCTGAGTATCCTCTTTTTAATTTTTTTAAATTAAATTAAAAAATTTTTTCACGGATATATAATAGTTGTACATATTTATGGTGTCCATGTGATATGTTGTTATGTGCATTGAATGTGTAATGATGAAGTCAGGGTATTTAGGACATCTATCACATCAAGTATTCTTAAATGATGCAAGTGTAAGATTATTCTTGTGAAGAAAAAAATGACTAAAAGGAACATTTAAATGGACTCATGTCCATCTCTTCTATGTACTCTGAAAATTTTAATACCAAATATCACCTAAGATATAAGCTTTTTTTTCCACAATCAATACAATGGGTGGGAGGGGGTTCACCTTGAGGTATTGAATACATTAAGAATTTAGGTTAAACTTCAGTTAAGCTAACTCAGCAGTAATTTAAAATGTTTCTACAATGAAGGATAACAATTTTGACAATTATACAGCAAGTGTGAAATAAGTAAGTACTCCATTTCCTTTGTAATAATAATCAAAATTAGTGATATTCTGACCCACATTCAAATTCCTATGTACTGAACTGCTAGAAAAAAAAAAAGGCATGTTAGGAAAAAGAAGAGATTCCAATAATAGCGGTTTTTTACAGCTTCACAGTTTACAAAGAGTCTTCAAAACCAGAACCTCATTTTTTTGTTTGTTTGTTTTGAGATGTTGTCTCACCCTGTCTCTCAGGCTAGAGTGCAATGGCGCCATCCTGGCTCACCGCAACCTCCACCTCCCGGGTTCAAGAGATTCTCCTGCCTCGGCCTCCTGAATAGCTGGGATTAGAGACACTCATCGCCATGCCTGGGTAATTTTGTATTTGCAGTAGAGACGAGGTTTCACCATGTTAGCCAGCTGGTCTCGAACTCCTGACCTCAAGTGATTTGCCCGCCTTGGCCTCCCAAAGATTACAGGTGTGAGCCACTGCAGCTGGCCCAGGACCTCATTCTTGTAACAGCTCTGTGGAATAGGTAGGCTATTTATAATCCCATTAGATATATTTATCCTTGAACTCATTAAACACAATTTATGAATACTTGTTTCAGGGATGCATTTTCTGGCAACCTCTTCAGATTCAGCTTTACGATGAATATCTGGTTACTTGTCCCCATTTGGGTTCTGTAGGGATTTGTACAGTCCAGCACTGTGCCGATCAGTATTGGAACTGCTCATCATGTACCTACTGACTTATCACCTGCCTGCTTCCAAACACCACTGCTTCAGAATCTGCAAAGAGTAAAACAGACACAACCAAAAGAGGTGTGTTCACTTTTTGCCCTGTACATTAGATAACCACAGACTGGATATATGGTTATTTGATGGAGAAATAAAACCAAGTAGGTACCCTAGTTCTCTTCAACCTTGACACAACAGCTTTATGTAGATGTCAACAAAAATTTTTAAAGATTCAGAAGGATCAAAAGAGTGGGACATAGAAAAGGATCAACATTAATTTTAAAAATATACTTTATTATAAGAAAAAAATAATGTGTGGTGTACAAGCTGTAAAAGGATGAAATGTAATGCGATCTCAGAATGTATGTCAAAGATACTTCCAAAGTCAGCTAACACATCACGATTACAAAGCCCACAGGACATAACCTTTAAATCCTCTGAACAATCACAGACATGCAAGGCAGGGACCATTTACAGAAGGACACTACGCGAAATGATGACAACCAGACCAAGGAGAGACAAGTGCTGCTGGATACGACGTCAGCTAAAGCATCAACTCTTCTACTGTCTGAATGTGGAAAGCAATTATATACGAAACAGAATTAGGGGTTAATTAGGAAGTATAAGAGCACAGCCCAGGAATATAGAAGTAAAGTCAGAAAGACCCAGAGGCAAGTACAATCAGCAAAGCTATCGAGGGCAATTGGGCATCTTTCTAGAACAACTGGCTGCATATGAAAGAAACAGAAAAATTCAGGTTCACTAATCAATGACAGGTGAAATAAATAAACTGAGCATATGCAACTGGATGGCACGTCTATTTTGTGCTTTTGAAAAGAACCTGAGAAGCCCTTGGTGGAATGCTACATATCTGGAAAACAATCTATCAATATCAATAATGAAAGCCATTCCATCAAACTTATAAACTTTATTTATATATTCCTCATGTGAAACTATGGCATCATCTCTCTGGACTTTACATAGTACGGTTTATCACTGAACTCTCACAATACGGTTCCACTGAGTTCAGCAAACAAAGGGCCTATTTTGTTTCTGGACCAGATCTCTTGCCTTCAAGTTGCTTGCTGGGGGCTAGATGTATGAAGATAATGAGGCTATGAAAGGGTGTGTACCAGGAGCCAGCGGGCCCAGAGGAAGGGCAACTGGCTCAAACTCAAGGGCAGTCACACCCAAAGGAGAGTCAGGATAGGGCAGGGACAGGAACAGCTTTTAGCAGAGAAAGGAAAATTTTGGTAGATATTAAAAAAGGCTAATGTCGCTTTCGTTAAGTGTGTTTCTAGATAATTTATTCTAGAATAATCTAACCATTAAAACACTCCTTTGGGCCAGGCACGGTGGCTCACGCCTGGCCTAACACTTTGGGAGGCCAAGGCAGGTGGATCACTTGAGGTCAGGAGTTCGAGCCCAGCCTGGCCAACATGGCAAAAGCCCGCCTCTACTAAAAATACAAAAAATTAGCCTAGCGTGGTGGTGTGCGCCTGTAAGCCCAGCTACTAAGGAGGCTGAGGCAGGAGAATCACTTGAACCTACGAGGAGGAGGCTGCAGTCAGCAGAGATCGTACCACTGCACTCCAGCCTGGGCAACAGAGCGAGACTCTCTCAAAAGCAAACAAACAAAAACTACCCCTTTGGAAGAGTAGTCTTAAACCTTTTTGCTCAAATTCTTCATGAAACAATTCTGAGAAAATCACATGCCCTTTGCATACTTTAAGTACAATTAACAGTATTTTATCTTACATATAAATAATTACAAAAATGTAGTTTAGATGTAAAGACTGAAAATTCTAAATAAACATTTTAGAATCTCCTAAATATATCCAATGGATCTCAATTCATGATGTGATATCCACTATTATTAATTTTAAAAATACATGAACAAGTTCCTTTTAAAAGTCTGGACATTTTACAGCCTTCCCCTTCCTCTTTTCTGTTTGAAGTCTACTTCTATTGGATTTTATTGTAATATATTTTGATTCTTCAAAATCTTTCATTGTTCACTCCACATACATTTCTGCAACAAAAAAATATGTATGACTTGCATGGTAACTGAATTCCATAGGCTAGTTTATTAGCTAGACCACTTAGAGGAATTTAGTATGAATGAAATGAATATGTCATCCAAGTTCACTGTTAGTTACAGAATGTTCACATGCTCAAATTGCTCCTATGAAGTTAATTCTAAAAAGTACAGTGGTCAAAGCCTGAAATACTTCCTGATGTGACTGAACATGATATTTTTTGGATAGTATGTAGAAATACTTCCTTTGCTTTTCCTGTGCTATAGTTAAGCTCTTCCTTTCTTAGAGCTTATTTTCTCTTTGAATAATCTTTCAGAAAATCACTTGAGCTGGGCGCGGTGGCTCACGCCTGTAATCCCAGCACTTTGGGAGGCTGAGGCGAGTAGATCACGAGGTCAGGAGATCAAGACCATCCTGGCTAACACGGTGAAACCCCATCTCTACTAAAAATACAAAAAATTAGCTGGGCACTGTGGTGGGTGCCTGTAGTCCCAGCTACTTGGGAGGCTGAGGCAGGAGAATGGCGTGAACCTGGGAGGCAGAGCTTGCAGTGAGCTGAGATCGTGCCACTGCACTCCAGCCTGGATGACAGAGCGAGATTCCATCTCAAAAAAGAAAATCACCTGAAACATAACTATGATATCCCTCATGGCAACAAAAAATTGTTCCTGAGTTTTCTTTTTTTCTTTTTTCTTTCTTTTTTTTTTTGAGACTGAGTTTCTATCACCCAACCTGGAGTGCAGTGGTGCAATCTCGGCTCACTGCAACCTCCGCCTCCTGGGTTCAAGCAATCCTCCTGCCTCAGCCTCCCAAGTAGCTGGGACTACAGATGTGTGCCACCACACCCGGCTAGTTTTTGTATTTTTAGTAGAGATGGGGTTTCTCCATGTTGGCCAAGCTGGTCTTGAACTCTTGACCTCAGGTGATCCACCTGCCGCAGCCTCCCAAAGTGCTGGGATTCCAGGCATGAGCCACTGCGCCTGGCTTGTTCCTGATTTTTCTTGAGGTTTGGCTCTAACAATTACAGTTATTGGTTTTTTTAAAATATCTTTAGTGTTGCTCTATTTGAATAATTTTAGTGTTATTTTTAAATAGAAATAATAATTTCACTGCTAATCCAAAAGTAAATAAAAATCACTTTTCAAAAGATAAAAAGTAAAGGAGTTAAGGTTGAACATGTGTTCCTCTCTGAACCAGAGTTCTAATAACACCTATATTATCAAGTCTACTTACTTTTAACAGGCTCCATTTGAGTTACTAATGCTAATGTTAATGAATAAATAAAAAGTTTACAAATAGATTCATACTTCATAGCAAAGAAAATAAGCTCATTCAATATTAATGTCATAATCAAGTTGTACAATGTATACTTTTAACTTAATCCAAAATGCCTTCACAATTTCTAACAAGTTTGCTGTAGAAACTCAGATACATCTGGTGAAAAAAAAAATTCCAAATTTAATTGCCAACACTGCTTGTAATAATAAGACTGTTACAAGATACAAAGATATCAAGAAGTCAAGACTGTAGACATCTCAAAGCCGGTCAAATAACAACATATTAAAACCCCCTTTTAAAAATATGTGGAATTCTAAATACTCTAACTTATAGGCATAAAACCACTTATTATCTGCCCCCTTCCCGTGAAATTTTTGAAATCATAAGACAATGGTTTATCAATTTCTCTTTTTCTTTTTTGTATTTCCACAAGTGACAACTCAGCAACTTGTAAATGTTTCACAATTATGCTTCAATACTTTAAAGGTAGGCTGCAAATATGAAATATTTCTTTATTATTTTCTCGCTAATAATGTCCATTGAGTGAAAGGAATAATTGTTACCATGTGATGTTTCTTACTTCATATTTACTATAATTTGATAAGTAGATCAATATTATATTTCAAGTATTTCCATAGTGTGCAACACAGATGCTCAAAAGGTGAAAGGCAATAACTTCCTAGGCATTGAAATAAAGCAATTGTCTTCTCTGTGACTCATTCTTTATAGAAACTAAAGCAGAAAGCATATGATCAATGTTCCTGTAGTGTGAATTTTCTACCATAAAAGAAAATGCACACATTTTATATTAATGGCGGAAATCAGGTATCTGACTATCCTAGAATAGCTACCCAAATCTACCCTTTTCATAGAACCCAATAGGCATTTAATCTTAACTACAGTCATATTGAGAGGCATGGTTTTAAAATTAGGACAGCAGAAAAAGCTTAGATTCTCCTGGCGCTAAAGGGTGAATTATTTCTACCAGGGGCCCAGAGAAAGGGCCTGACTTCCCAAGGAAAGGAAGCTTCATGCATAGGGAATCCGATCCCCGCCACCTTCTACATACAAGAGGGTCACAGAATATTGGTGCAGAAAGACTATACTAATTCCGGGTTTCAGACACATGTGACCTTCAAGAAATGCAGGGTTCTTTCCAAGTCTAAATAGTTATCAAAAATCTAACTTTAGGAAATGTTAGTGAACTAGTTCTAGTAACTAAAAATAAACGAACCATTAAAGCATGCTTTCTTTTATGCTACTACAGTATTTGTGTTAATTTAAACTTGATTTTTTCTCTTAACCTCCATGGAAATGGACAAAAGATACAATGTTACCTTATATTTATATGAAATGTATGAAAGTTAGGCAATGCTTCCTTATTTTGTTAGAATATGTGAAAAAAATAAACATGGCTACTAGGCATTTTCTCCTAGGCCAAACCTGGCAAGTAGTCTATTTTCCTATTCTCCAGGATAATTTAACAGACTTTAAACTTTTCTACTATTTTAGATGTATTTTACGAGGTGGAATTAAAAATGAACATTGAAAATGGCATAACTGTTTCATATCCTTAAATATTTTTCCCAACTCTTCTTTGAAATGGTTAATTATGCACATAAAGAATAGTTTTGATTCACAGGTTTGACTCTGCTGTGATTATATATTTGAAGACCTTTCTTATCATGTGTCTATATTGTATGAATTTTGCCTGTAATACAGTAAATACAGTTTTGTCTAATTGTTTCATGCCTAATGTTTCTGACACACTATTTATCTGTTTTGAAATGCACCCTCCAATCTTGATTCTTACTCCCAACAGACCTAGATTGAACTTTTATCATATACAATTTTACTCTGCACAATCTTCATCACTATTCAGTAATATGTGGCAATGTTAAACTCCATAATAACAAACCAGGGCCTGGTCCCCCCCAGGGTGACTTCCACTAAGTCCTTTCAGGTTACAAAGGAACTGTCATTATTCCTGTGATTATAGGTAAAAATAACCTGCAATAGAATTCATTCCTAGATAATGACTAGTGTTATTTTACAACTGTCTCTTTTCATCCAGACATAATTTTCATCTAGAATTATAATATATTGAGCATTTTCAATGGTATTTTACAAAAAACGTTTTTATCTGAATTAAAATTAACGAGCCTTTATCTGAGTTAAAATAGAATCATGATGGAAATGAATTCATTTCACTGTGAATTAACCAACATCCACTGAGATCAAAATCACCATCTGTGTTGCCAAAGGAAGTGTAATATTTGTGCATCAGCATTTTCATTTTAAATTTTAACTTTCTTATAAATTTCTGAGAAATTGTTTTAATCATATCATGGAAGTCTACTATTTGAAGTAACAAATATATGGGCCCCTTCAGGAAAAAATAGGCTCCTATGCAATCGTTTTTATTTCTCAATCTACTGAAAGAAAAAATCTTGAGTTTCCAGATTTTTATTCATTTATATACTATTTCAACCAGCCATTCAACAATATTTGATCTGAGGGTCTAGTACATGCCAGGCACTCACAACTGTGAATACAGAAGTGAAAAACACAGAAAAATTGCTCCTCATGGAGCTTACATTTTAGAGGAGCTTTTGGAAGATGAAAAAGATAATAATAATAGCAAGTAAATAATAATTAGTTCTATAAATAACAGAAAATATGAAGCCTAAGAAGTTCATGAAATAGAAAGAAGTTGTTGCAAGGCTGGGCACGGTGGCTCAAGCCTGTAAACCCAGCACTTTGGGAGGTCGAGGCGGGCGGATAACCTGAGGCCAGGAGTTTGAGACCAGCCTGGCCAACATGGTGAAGCCCTGTCTCTACTAAAATCACAAAAATTAGCTGGGTGTGGTAGTGCATGCCTGTAATCCCAGTTACTCGGGAGGCTGAGGCATGAGAATCGCTTGACCCGTGGAGACGGAAGTTGCAGTGAGCTGACATCACGCCACTGCACTCCAACCTGGGTGAAAGAGTGAGATTCTGTCACCAAAAAAAAAAAAAAAAAAAAAAAAAAAAAAAGCAATTGCAGAATAATTAAATGCAGGCCAAAGGACTAATCATGTGCCCTTCCCTCCAGACAAATTACAGTACATTCAAGAATGTAGGTATCACTCCTTCCCTTTCTACTCCTATACTGAAAGAGCTTTGCAAGTTTCACATATTATTTTATGAGGTCCCAGTATACATCCTAAAAATGTAAAAATCTTTTCCAGTTTCCATTTCTGGACATATGATCAATTAAACTGTAATCCTTCCTGCTACAAAACACCAGAAAAGCTGGCTCGGTGATAAGAAGCATTTTCAAATGTTGAAGTCATTTATAAAAAGAAATCCCCAGGCAGTTAAGAAACAATGAGTGGACACAAAATAAGAGCTAACCCAGAAGATAATGACACTTCCCCTAAATTGGCTAGTCCCGGCAACCAGTGGGCTTGAAAGCTGTGCCCTCAAAAGGCTGTGGCCTTGATGGTGGACCAGGAAAGTCCACCCGACCGCACAAGCAGGACAGGTTGAATTTGCGTGTCTTTTGTCCAGAATCTGGGCAAGAAAAATGTCTTTCCAGATAACAGAATGGGGTTCAAATTGACATACTTTCAGGTCCAGACATCCTTAAACAGAAAAAATAACAACAACAACAACAACAAAAAGCAGTCTCAACCAAATAATACGCCCAGCAGAAGCAAACTCAAAAGCATTCTGGAGAGAGATCCTGTCAAGGCAAGCTGCATGGGTTATTCAGTGACAGAGCCCAAGTGAAGATGAGCTCACCAGTGAAAACGTCAGGGTACACGACAGCACACGTGGCCATTCTTCCCGAAGATGTCAATCAGAATATGGGCAGAACTCTGTCAGCGTAAATGTGAAGCAGAATTCACGCTGTTTTATGCTTGATGCCTAATTTCAACCATCAACAACAATAGTAACAACAAAACAGAAATGATGAAAAGTCTCCTAGAATATTTACAAAGCATATACTTCACTAGTTTCTAAAGGTGGAAATCCTAAGAGTCCTAAAATTATTAATTCAGTTAATAAATTCATCCTTGAAGAAACCATGTATCCAAATACCAGGCCAGATAACAACCAATTTTTAAAATCTATTTTTAATTGATGTTTCATTTATGTACAGCAAAATGTACAATTCCTAAGTGTTCAGCCTAATAATCTTTTATACATTTATATACCCATCTCATCCCAACACAGATCAAGATGAATGCTTTCATCACCCCAATAGCTTCCTTGTGCCTCTTTCCAGTAACAGCGTTCCCTAACTCTCAGCAGTAACCCCTTTCCTGACTTCTATTACCAAAACGTGGTGTGGCCTATTCCTTAACTTCATGCCATCACGTGGTATACTCGTGTTCAGTTCCTTTCAACCAGCATAAGGTTTTGAGTTCAACCATATTATTGTACATATCAGTAGTTTATTTTTTAATTACAGACTAATAACCCATGATTTGATTGTGCCACAAATTGTTTATTCTTTCTTTTGTTAATGGACATATGAGATGTTTCCAATTTGGGGCTATTATGAATAAAGAAGATGTGAACATTTTTGTACAAGTCTTTTTGTGGACATACATACTTACATCTCTTAAGTGTATACGTAAGAGTACTAAGTCAGATCCCATACCCCAAAACGCTGTTCTGATTTATTTTAATCACAGATGGTGATGTGGTTTGGATCCGTGTGATTTGGATCACCCAAATCTCATGTTGAAATGTAATCCCCAATTTTGGAAGTGGGGCCAGATGGGAGGTGCATAGATCATGGGGGCAGTTTCTAATGGTTTAGCACCATCCTCTCAGTGTTGTTCTCATGACAGTGAGTGAGTTATTGTGAGATCTCATTGTTTAAAAGTGTGTAGCCCCTCCCCCTTCTCACTCTTCCTCCTGCTATGGCCATTTAAGATGCACCTGCTTCCCCTTCGCCTTCCACCATAATTGTAAGTTTCCTGAGGCCTCCCGAGAAAGAGAAGCCTCTATGCTTCCTGTAAAACTTGCAGAACCATAAGCCAATTAAACCTCTTTTCTTTATAAATTACCCAGTATCAGACATTTCTTTATAGTAGCGTAAGAATGGATAACATAGCTAGTATCTTAGTACATTTTCTGTTGCCATAACACAATACCGCAGACTGGGTAAATTATAAATTACAGAAGTTTATTGGGCTCCCAGTTCTAGAAGCTGAGAAGTCCAAGAACAAGGCAACGGCACCTGGTGAGGGCCTTTTTGCTGCATCATAAGATGGTGAAGGGCACACATGTCAAGAGGGCAAGAGCATGTGCGTCAGCTTGGGCCTCTCTTCTTCTAAAGCCGCCAGTCCCATCATAGTGGCCCCACCCCGATGACCTTATCTAATCCTAATTACCCTCCCAAAGGTCCCACCTACAATCAATATATGAATTTGGGGATTTGGTTTCCAAAACATGAACTTTTGGGGGACACATTCAAACCACGGTAAATGGGTTTTGTTTTAGAAATTCATATGTATAAAAGTATAAAGTATGTAATATTTGTTTAAGGCTTCTCTTACTCCGCATGATTATTTCTGAGGTTCATCCATTGTTGTGTGTATAATTAGTTCATTCCTCTATCTTGCTGCTGATGGGCAGTCTTGCACAAGTACTTCCGTGGACATATGTTTTCGTTTCTTTTAGGTTAGAGAGGGGTCATGTTTCCCTTTCCTCGAACGCTCTTCCCAACTTTCTCTCATAAGACAATGAATTTAAAATGTTTTCTGAAGTATAGCTAGGATCTTATATAAAAAAATTGTACTTTTCATATATGAGCAGTACATTTTTATATATGAGGAGTACATTTTTATATATGAGGAGTACATTTTTATATATGAGGAGTATATTTAAAGGGTGAATACTCAGAAAATGTTAATAAGACACCCCTAGATTTTACCATACATATTGCATATTTATCAGATTTTCAGGGAAGAATTGTGATTCCATCAGTGTCATTTATGAATTTATCGTATCTTTAACAAACTGCTAGTTTTGACAAGGCAGTGTTCCAATCTATCATGTGTTTTCTCACCTGAAGACTCATTTATTCAACAAATATTTATCAAACATCTATTTTGTGCCAAGGATTGGGAGTACAGGAACACACAAACTATTCACTCTGTAGTTGAAGAGCAGAGGGTGTGGTACAGCTAATACAGCAGGCAGTCACATACATCCCCATGTCATAAATGCTAGGACGGGTATCCCCACATGGTGCCCAGGGAGCCTGCAGGAGAGAGCACCTCCGCGTAGTCCCAAAGAGTCAGAAAAGAATCCAGGGAGAAACAACCTCTGGGAGCACCCTGGGTCCTAAAGGCTTTAGCCAGATGAGGTGGCGTTGAGAGGGAGAGAAGAGAGAAGAGAAGGCAGGTAAGGGTTGTGGGATGGACAAGGCAGAATGTTTCAGGCAAACAGAGTGTCATGAATTAAAAGCTGGGAAGCAAGGGGAGGCATCAAGTCAGTAGGAGTGGAGAGCAGCATTGAAGGTGAGGGTAATGAGGGGAGGCCATAGAGGTGGGTGAAGCCAGAACACTGTGTCTTGCATGTGGTTTTGGAGAATTAAGAGTTTGTTGTGAAGGCTCCAAAGAGCCACTGAGGAGTTGGGGCAGCCCAAATGTGTGATTTGGAATCATCATTCTCACTGCAGTGGGGAAACAGAGCGGTGTGGGACAAAGCAGGAACAAAAAGACACATTAAGAGTCCATTGCAGGTATCTGGGTTAGAGAAGTTGTTGGTCCTGAGCTATCATAGAAGTGGGCTAGAAAGTGAAAACCCATGTCTATTCCTTTACCTGTCTTCTACAACATTTTCACATGCAAACAAACTAAAATGTATTTAATCATAAGAAAATCAGGTAAGCTCTTTTCAAAATTAAAATATAAGCCTCAAAGCAACAATGGGTCTCAAAAGCAGAGAGTGGCCTTTTAGAAAGCAATGGGCGAACAAAGTTCGCAGCTAAATTGGTGTTCTTGGCTTGGCGATGCAGAAAGTAAGAGGCTGCAGGACGGCAACCATACTAAGTGTGTCACATCCTCTCCGCCTGGGGTTCTCGGCTGACATTACCCATCACAAGGACCGCACAGGGTAGGTCCAACTCCCAAACCCCAGAAGCTCCAGGATGCATTGCTATTATGCCAACTTTTAGTTTTCACACAAAACAAAGGATTTTTTCTTTTGGCTCGTGGGGTGTTTCTTATGAATGAATTGTGTATAACTCAGGGAAGAGTTCCCTATCTGAGTATATTACTGTTGAGTGACAGATTTCTGAGTTGTGAATTATTAAGGTTGCAGAGATACCTCTAAAAGTGGCAGGTAACAACTAAAAAACAACAGTCTGCGAATTCCTACATATTTTGCTACTAAATGACATCAGCTGGAGCCATAGTCCTCAGGCCTTAACTACCAAAAAAGTTGAGGAAATACATACTCGCTTTATTTTCAGCTTTTCCCCTAAGCCAGAGGTTGGCAAACGACAGCCTACAAACCAAATCCAGCCTGCTATTGGTTTCTGTAGAGCTGTATTGGAACCCAGTCCCACCCGTTCGTTTACATATTGTCTTTGACTGCCTTTGCATGAGAACATCTGATCTGAGTAGATGGGACAAAGAACCTTATGGCCCCCAAAGCTGAAAATATTTAGCATGTATCCCTTACCAAAAAACATGCAGATCCCTGCTCTAAGCGATGCTGAAAAATAACATCTAAAGTATCCTGTTTTCTAAATTTACTGAAAAGAATAACAATGATCAAACATTGAAATTGCAAAAGAAAAGTTTTAAATTCCCCAAAGCAACTTCCCATATCTTCTTTTTACTGAGATGTATAAAATTCATGAGTTGCTTGAGAGAGTAGAGCATGCTGGAAACCACCCGCATGTGCCATCAACAGATGGGAAGGGCTGTCACATTTCTGAAAGGGATCCTGCGGAAGCTGATTAAACTGTTAGAAAACCATTTAAGGGAGATCTGCCAGTCCCCACCAACAGACTCAGATTTTAGAGGATAGATATTTCAGAGGAGTTTCATGAGGCATTTAAAAGAAGTTCAGATCCTTAACACTGCGAGGATGGATACCAAGCAGAGGCTCACGCACACTTTTCAGCAGAGTTATTAACCAAGTCAACACCTCCCTCTGTTGCCTGACTTGAATGCAGAGACAGGTGTGTGAGTTCGACCTGAGGACCACACTGCACCCCAGCAATTGCACCTGTCTGACCACAGCAACCTTTCCTCTCTTAACAGTAAAGCTTCATGTACTCCTTGTACATGGCAAGTACCTGCTTTCATAAATCAGGGCAAGAAATGGCAAATCTATCTTAATTTCCACCTCAAAAAGAATCACTGAGCACCTTTTTAAAGGTTCTCAGCACTGATCCCCTTGGGTATTCTCTGAGGCACCTGTGGTAATCCTTATTTGTTTCGCAGCCTGTGCTGAATGAAAACCATCCAAGTCAAATACCTTGCTTTCCCCTGTAGCTTCCCCCACTCAGTTTGCCTTCCAGGGCTAAGACAGCATGAAGCACAGAATATTGATTGGAAAAGCACTGCAGACTTTTCGTAAAGCCAGCCAAATTATCATCTACCATATATGTTCCCACATGTAATAAGAAACCTGATTGATTCATAAATTTTAGAGCATATTTCTAGAAATTAACAAAATAAAATCTTTTCTGGGTCCATGTTGTTCCCCCACACTCATCCCCTACATATGAAGTCTCTGGTGTGTCAGCTCATGTGTGACAGACAAACAATAGCCTTTTCCCCACAGGCCCTGTTTCTTTCTCTCTCCTTTTTTTTTTTTTTTTTTTTAACTTAGACCCTGCCATTCATTTTCACCTCTGACAGTAAAACCCCAGGACAAGATTGTCACAAAAAGGATTATCTTTCAGATCAATGGTGAAATTGATTTGAAACCCCACTATTTATTAGCCTCCAGCAAAAGTGCAACTGGTTAGGAAATATGTCCTTTCGCACTCATGTTATGCTCAGTTCACCTAGGCAGCACTTCACTTCATTTCACATAAATGCAATAACCTGGCCTTTTACTTAAAATTAAGTCATTTTCCACATAGATTTCTATTTTTTTGTGAGAATAAATGCAAAATGAGGATTCATACTCCAAAATTACTTGCATGTATTTCTAATCATAAAGTATATATCACTTGCCAAAGGTGATCTTTTCATTATCCTTTTATAGGTGATACAGAATCCTTTACTTCTAGCTTAATATAATAGACCAGGTATAGATTATTTTTTCAGTTAAATTTTCTAACCCTGAATATGAAGGCTAAAATATAGACTAAATGGAAAGCTCCCGTAGGAATAGAGAAGATTAACTAACTACTTTCATCCTACTTCTCAATATATTTTTGGTCTCCCACATTGATTCCCATATTAATTCCCTTACCCCAAAACCCAAGAGAAAATTTATTCAAATTACTGACAATGTTACTTGCCTAAGAGTTATTTTAACCACAGAGTCCAATAGCAGTGAAATTTTATCAATATCAACTAGGTAAAATAAACCCAGAAAACCCAGGGTATCAATTCCTTGGTATAATTTAAATAAATTAATTTAAAACTAAAATTCTAGTCTGTCTATTCAGTAATTCAAAACACCCTAAGAATTCAAAATACTAAAGACAACTGTGTAAGTGATTTTTAATAGGTTGATATAATTCATTAAGAAACCAATTACCACAGGTAAAAGTTAAAGAAACAGTGTAAGAAGAGCTCTTTTAGCAAGAAATGTTTACCTGTATACTTATATAGACATATATGTGAAGTACTAGGGTAATGATTTATTATACCCAAACAGCAAATAAACAGCTAAAAAGAAAACAAATATGTCAAAATGATATATTCATATCACATGGCCTTGTACAAACATTTTACAATGTCTAGTGTACACATTTTAAGTTCCTTAAGCCAGAAATAAAAGTAGACAAAAATTTGCCAATGGCTTCTATTTTAAGTATTCATATTTAAGCCAACTATTTAGACTAATATGTATTTTCTCATAAAATTTGACTATATTCAGTGACAAAAATTTTATGTAACCAAAATGCCACTGAATTCAAATGCAGAGATTCAAAGTTTATTGTTAATCTTAGATTCCAAGGCCATACAGCAAAACCTTTCATCCAAGATTAGATTTGCATTTAAAAAGATCAATTTGCCTACAATGAACAGAATGTTTGAAGAAGAAGCAAAATAGATGTGAACAAACAAATTCGTAGATTAACCACTCTATCATCTTTTGCCTCTCACTGAATTACAGATGCTCCTTAACCTATGATAGGGTTACATCCCAATAAACCCAATAAACAAATTTAAAATACCCTAAGTTGAAAGTGAATTTAATACACATAACTTACAAAATATTATCGCTCAGCATAGCCTACCTTAAACATGCTTAGAGCGCTTAGATTATAGCCCACAGTTGGTCAAAATTGAATATCTTATGTAATTTATTGAATACGATATTGAAAGTGAAAAACAGGATGGCTGTATGGGTACTTGAAGTAACATTTGAACTGAAAGTGTATTGCTTTCACACCATTGAGAGGCCATAAACTTGTTAAGTCAAACCATTGTAAAAGCCAGGGACTGTCTGTAGTTCAGTCAAGAAAAGATGATTGATTGGACTAGGGATGGTGATGGGGAAGATGGAGAGTCACAGATGGGAGGAAAAACTGACAGGACTTGGTGATAGATTTGATATTGACATGAGGAAGAGAGAAGTTGCAAGGCAGATTCCCAGGTGAACAGTTGAGCAGTATAGTTATTTTTTGAGACAGTCTCACTCTGTCACCAAGGCTGGGGTGCAGTGGTGCAACCTTGCTTCACTGCAACCTCTGCCTCCTGGGTTCAAGTGATTCTCCTGCCTCAGCCTCCCAAGTAGCTGGGATTGCATATGTCATCACGGCCGGCTATTTTTTGTATTTTTAGTAGAGCCAGGTTTTCACCATATAGGCCAGGCTGGTCTCAAACTCCTGGCCTCAAGTGATTCACCTACCTTGGCCTACCAAAGTGCTGAGATTATAGGTGTGAGCCATGGTGCCCAGCCCGGTTATTTATTGAAACAAAAACACTGGAAGAAGACCCAGCTTGGGAGTGGGTGGGTGGGAGAAGAGATCCTGATTTTAATTTTACACGGGTAGGGTTTGAGATGCCTTTTGAGACATCCAAATGTAGAAGTCACAAATACAAAGAGATCTCTGGGTCTAGACTAGAGATTGATTCATGAATCATTTGGATACTGCTAGTTATGAATGCCATGGACATAAATGACATTGGTGAGAGACCATCTAAGTAAGCTTCCAAAAAAGACAGGAAAACACATGGCCAGAAAAGTAGAAGAGCTTGTGTCACCAAAGCCTGAAGAAGGATGATGCTGGTGTTGGATGTTGCTCAGGTGGCACTGGTAAACTTGGTAGAAGTGAATACTGTGGAGATAAGAGGTTAGACAACATACTAATATCAGGTGGAGACAAAGCAAGTGAGACCAGAAGCACAACTTTACCCATTCCAGAGGTGTTACTGCCAAGGTGGGAAGAGAGTCAGGGTTGTTTCCAAAGACAGAGAGAAATTAAATGAGTTTTTTTTTTAAATGAGGGAAACCTGGGTCTGTTTAAAAACCAATGGAAAACATCCCACTGATAAGATGAGGCTGAATATAAAAGAAAAGGAAGGATAATCAATAGAGTTAACTTTCTTAATAAACTAGAAGTGATGGGATACAAAGCAAAGCACCAGTGGGAGATTTGCCTTAGGATGCAAGGAAGCTTGGATGGGTTTAGGTAGGTTTATTTGCTTGGTATCAGGAAGATGAGGGAGTTTCCATATGGTACTTTTCATTTCCCATGTAAAGTAGGAGAAGAGTTCATCTGCCAAGACTGAGCAGGAGTCTGGAAAAGAGAAAGGAAGAGGTATGAAACTGTTGTTGTGAAGACTGGGAAGAAAAGCTGATCAGAGATGCCTAGCAAGAGATGGGACAAGCAGTGCTGAGAGCTCATTTGAAGCTGGTGTTCAAACATTAACACAGAGCCAATCTGTCCTCTTGGGCGTCTTTCTCCAACATCTTGTGGCTGCACAGGTTGAAAGGCCAAATAGTTGGGTTCTTCCAAGTTTTGTGTTTTTACAGAAGACAGCAATGCAAAGATTGAAAAGCAAAGGTAGATTCTAGGCCTACTCTAACACTGAGCATAAACAATGGTGTTATTGAAGTTATGGACCAGGGAGTCAGGTGGAGAAAAGAAAAAGGGAAGACTGACGTATCGGGAGAAAATACAGGAGTCAATAGACTGGAGGTCCTAATGTAGTCCCAAAACAGTCCCAGTGACAGGGGTTGAAAGCGTAAGCCGGAGTATGTCCACTGGAACAGGTGAATATACCGACAAAGTCAGGACGTTAATGTAGGACCCTGTGGCTCAAGGACAGGAAAGGAAGCAGTGAGAAGATGGGAGGTCAAGGTTTTGGATGCTGAATCTCCCAGGATAATGGGAGAGGTTCGAGTATAGACAGAGATTACAAAAAAGGTGTCAACTCTTCTGTGAGCAAGAAAGAATGTGGTGATGACACAGGAGACTAAAACTTGAATGACATAAACCTCAAATGATCATGTTTTGCAAAAGGTTAAAGGACAAATAGTCAAAAAGCAGAAATTCAGAGTAAAAATGTCACCAATCCCAATTCTTGGCCCTGGGTTAGTTGGATGAGAATGTAAACATTCGTGACTTGAAGGGACACTTCCAGGAAATGGGAAACCTCAGATGTGAGCCAGGATCCAGTTAAGAATAAGAGAGGAAGTTAAGAACATAGGGAGGCATGCTGGTTATGGAGTGGAAGTCCCAGTAGAAAAATCATTCAAAACACGTGTGGGTGGTCAGAAGAGAGTACACAGCCCTTTAGGACTGAAGGGACAGGAGGGTATCTACTGGGGCATGGGTCAGTAGCACAGGGGAGAAAGTCTCCACGTTTCCTGGGAGTGGATGAGCAAAGGCCTCGCCTCTCTGCCAGTGAGGCTCTCTTCCTGAGAAGAGACAGTGTGCTGGCAGCAAGCACTGGTTCTGCACCACCATCTCAGCTTCTTCACAAAGAGGACCAACTTCCAGATAGAAGAGAAAAACAAGCTAGAAAGAAACATAAAGGCAACCTCATCAAACCCCTTTCATGTACAGAAGATAAAGTGCAGGCCCAGGGAGCTTAACTGACCTTCTCAGGGTCATGCATTTAGGAAAGGGGCAGGACTAACTTGAGCTCAAGTCTTTTGGTACCCAGACCACAAAGGTTTCTGATATTCTATCTCTTCCTGACCTTGCCTTAGACTGATTCACTGCAGACCTGAAGAAGTAACCCACGAAAGTGGGAATTAAACTGGACATTTGACTCAAAAATATTTTTATAAATTAGAAATTAAACAGAAAAGAATAGCAAATTCATATAGTTTATAATCAGAAGAGGAGTTTGTGGCTTTTAAAAGGTAAAAAGAGTTTATTTTACTTACGATGCTAAATTTACTCCTATAGTTATGATTCTTCATTGTGCTGAAAGTCAAATATCACTAACACTGATATCAAATTGACTGTGCATTGGCCTCAAACTGCCTTTTTAGGTAATCTCTCATTATTGTAGGATCAAAATCAACATTTTAGCCAAGCTTCAACACAAACTTTGGATATTTAAATTCTTATTTTTAAATTTACATTATTCTTTATGAAAATTGACTACTATATTTAAAACACATAAATACATTAAACAAAATAAAACTAATGCTCTACAATGATTTTATTGCCATAGAAATCTTATTTATCTTTGTGTAATCTATTTCACTAGGTTAGTACCAGTGATTCTGGCAATACCCTAAGACAGAATAAATGGTAGGCAGCTGTGACATATCACAACTAAGCGTTCTTAAACGCATAACACAGACATTAAGTAAAAAACAACATTAGGGCGATTATACATTAATTACATGGATACGTTTTGGAACAAAAGTAATTTAAATTGCATTTTCCATAGTGATACTTTGAAAATTCTTACCATTTCATGTATGTTTTGAAATCATTTGAGATGGATGAAACGTAAGAGAAAGAACGCTCTTACAACAACAACAAAGCTCATATTTACATAGCATGTACTCTGTCAGGTACTGTTATAAATGCTCTGCAAATATGAACTCATCTCTTCTTCACAACAACCCTGTGTGCTAAGCACTGTTGTCCCCATTTAGTGACGACAAAACTGAGACCCAGAGAGTGTATGTAAATCATCCAAGGTCACACAGTTGGTTAGTGGTAGAGGCAGGATCAGACCTCAGGAGGACTGCCTCCAAAATCTAGGCTCTTCACCACATGCTATGGTTCTGTCCTAAGCAGGATTTTATTTGTAAAAATAGCTCTAGAAATCTTACTCGCTAATAAGTTTATAACGAATATACTGCTACGCTGTTAGAGGTCACTATTCCAACATGGAAGCAACCATGTCCTGCTACGATTCCTCACCAGGCTCACATATTGTACAATATTAACAAGTAACGTTAAACTATAAAACCATTTATACACAAATGAAGGCTTTCCTGTGGTAAAATAGTAACCATAGCAACAAAGTAAGATGGCTTTGCAAAGTGAAAAGTATCCTAAGGCATTTGATGCCCTCACAAAAAGCTTTCTCTCAATTTACAAGAAGATGTAACCAGTAACAGCAAAATAATAGTAAATTTTCAAAATAGATTATATTGCTATCTAGATTAGCAATATTTCATGTTAGCATTTTTATTTCTAAAAGAACAAGGGGCTATATTCAAATTGCTCCCATTTACATCTCTATAGCAGGAATCCTTAATTCATTCGAGATTTTATGATAAATTTTGACTAAGGTAACATTTTTAAAAAATCATGATATGTACATAGGTTCAATGACAAAAATATGCAATTAGAATAAAGTTGTAACAATATCACATGCATCCTACATAAGTATAATGAGTAGAAATATATACTTAGCATACAGGAGAATCATAATTATCTTTAGATTTATTTCCCTAAGAAATAGATTTTATTTTTTGTATATCAGAACTGATTGTGAAGAATAGGCCTCACTGGAGAAATAATGTGTTGAATCCTTTTGTAATATCTATTGGCAAAGGAACTATACAATTGCTTAAGTAAATAAATTTTAAAGACTGCTAGTACCATATATAGAATTAATAAAGAAAGAAATATTAAGGGAGGGCTCTGCTTTTGCTACAGGGGTTTCTCGAGCCTTATTCTCTTCAATGTATATCAATGAATGGATAAATTAAAGTAGCTTATTGCTTTTCAAATATTTGGATGATAGAATAAGAATACAAAATTCAGATTGGTACAATGTGCTGATCTTATTAAGCTGAAGTTTAATAGAAGTAACTGTGCTAGAGTTTCGAAAAACAACATACAACTAGCAGAACTAAGGAGATTTGGTATTAACTGACAACAGCTTCCATACAAATCAACAGCTTATAACCATTCACAGAGTAAATATTATCACAGGTGTATCAAGGGTGCATTACACTCAGAAGGAAGGAGCCGCTAACCTACCCTACACTATCACATCACACCTCCAGTACAAGGGCATTGTATTTCAAGAAGGACACACACACTGAGGGACATTTACAAGAAAAGTGCCAGGATGATGGTGGATTGTTAAAATAATTTCATGTGAGGTGTGTGTCACACTGAGAAAGGTCCAGTTCCACTTGAGAAGTTTCCTGAGGTCAGGGACTGACCACATCTTAGTTTTGTCATCAATACCAAGTATGCAGTAGACTCAAGGTAAATGTTTGTTGTACAAGTGAAGTGATTAGTAAATCTAAATGTGCAGAAAAAGATAGTTATGACAAGAGTGTGAAAATCTTCAAATACTTGAAGGAGTGTATATAAAGAAATGATACGGCGGGGCGTGGTGGCTCACGCCTGTAATCCCAGCACTTTGGGAGGCCAAGGCGGGCTGATCATAAGGTCAGGAGATCGAGACCATCCTGGCTAACACGGTGAAACCCCGTCTCTACTAAAAATACGAAAAAAAAAAAATTAGCTGGGCGTGGTGGCGGGCGCCTGTAGTCCCAGCTACTCGGGAGGCTGAGGCAGGAGAATGGCGTGAACACGGGAGGCGGAGCTTGCAGTGAGCTGAGATCGCGCCACTGCACTCCAGCCTCGGCGACAGAGTGAGACTCCACCTCAAAAAAAAAAAAAAAAAGATACAAATTATTTATAATAATAGAACTTAAACAGAACCTCCATAATAGAACCAGGACCAAAGTGTGGAAGCCACGGGAAAACAAATTTCAATTCAAAAGACCATCTAGTCAGGGCTGTCCTAGGATGGAATGTTGAGGTTCCTCATCTTGGAAGGGATCAGGCCAGACGAAGGTTTAGACATGTTAACACTGTGGAAAATAGCTTTCTAGCGCAGTGGAAACCAGGGGCAGAGACATCGTGGTATTGAACCAGATTTCTCTCGACAAGTTAAGATGCTGACTTGCTGAGGCTCTGTTTGGTCCTAGGGACCAGATGCAGTGAGCCGAGATCGCGCCACTGCACTCCAGCCTAAGCAACAAGAGTGAAACTCCATCTCAAAAAAAAAAAAAAACAAAAAAACAGCAAAAAACAAAACCAAACCAAAACGTTGCCTTAAACTGAAGCATACACATCAACAGCGTAAGTTCTTCCAGGATGATGATGAAAGGACAAGGCATAAAATGGTTACAGTGTCCCCAGAGTTACGCTTTCCAGACGCAGCCCTAAGTGGTGAAAAATCGTGCTCCTGGAGCTCCCTAGGGAGGGTGCAGCTTCCAGGAGAGAGGCTGCACCTGCTTCTGGCCCACAGAGGGCACCTTGCTGCTCACACATTTTTATACTACTGGATCATTCAATTGTTAGGTTTGCAACTAGTCTCTTCCCACCAACCTATAACCCCTTGGAAGTAAAATGTTTAAAATTTCCACTAACCCTGAAATTTTGTTACTACCAAATATTGGTTTAAAAGACTAAAATTAATACCAACAAGACATACCAATTAATCCTGACATGTTGCCTATGAGGGAGATACTATCATTATTATTTCCACTTTACAGATTAATAAAATGCAATTTAGAAATATAAAATAACTTCCCCATGGTCTCTCAGTTTGTAGCATTTGGACTAAAGCTGCAGGATATCCAACTCCAAAGCTCAAGGTTCAGCCATGATGATAAGATATTCCTTGCACTTAGAAGCACTGACATTAAATTAAGAGAGAGAATGAATAACAGCAGCTTTAACCAACCAACCAAAGTAAACCTGTTTTTTAGGGAATAGAGAATAAGTCTTGATTTTTTAATGTAAGGGAATTTGTGTAATACCCAATGAGATAAATTTCAATCCTGTATTACAATCAGTTTGACTCATATTATCTTGTTGACAAACCATAGATTTGTAATAATTCTAGAAAAATGCCTCTGTTGTGTTTCAAACTCACTACGTCACTTTACAGGCAGCCACAGGTGCAGTTGTTTAACGGTGAGCTGCCTGTAGAGTATAACCAAGACAGGTGAACTCTCATTGCAGTTTACTGTAAGCTTGAAGATAAATAACTCATTTTGCAGCAAATGCTTCTACCTCTTCGCCAACAATTACAATCCTTTAGTTTTTCAATGTACATAAAGAGAACTCCCCTAAGAAAAAAATGAAAAAATATACACAAATTTTGAAAGTCATCCTTCCTGAGTAGGTATCCATTGTAAACAGAATGGCTGATAAAATGCCTTACAGACTGAAACGCAAGATGACCAAGCATGAAGATTTAAGAAATAGGAGTAACAAAAATAAAAACACCATATAACTAATACAGTCATTATCTCAGAAATAAATGTGTATTGCTTAGCTTGAAGAGTCACTACCAAAAAGGTCAAGATCTTAAAAGAACAGGTACTGTTGCAATCACTGAGAAGGTTCCGGGAAATATACAGCTAATATGAAGAAACAAAAAGAAGAGAAAAGTCCTGAGGTTAGCAGGACTAGTGGAATAAATGACAATTATTTAAGAATTCTGATTATGTATTCTGTAAATTATTTCTTGCATTTATAAATACTGTATTTGTAGGAGTCAAATGATTCTGACAATATTACTTTTGTCTTCTCCTATAGTAATATTTTAATCATAAACTAACACCTCCTAAACATGTAAGAGATATCTGAATTTTTTAATTAATTAAATCACCTAGTTAATTACTAGGTGAGTTACCTGAGTGCCTCTAGGGACTAAGGAGATGGTGGTGACAATGGCATAAATGAGAGGGGTAAGTCATGAGGAGGAAGTTTTGTGCCATAAACCTGTAAGTGCAAAATCAGGCAAAGGGCCACATTGTCTGCTTTACACACCATTTTAGTGTCTCTCTAAAAAATATTTTCATTGCCCTTGTAAAATAATTTATATATGTTAACTTATACATACACTTCAATATATTTGTGCATAAAATTTCAAAAGCTCTAGAACCCTGAATATATTTAATGTGTGCCTTTAAATTTGCATTACACCTCAAATATATAAATGTCAAATATGTACATAAATTTTTAAAACACAAAAATATTTTTAAGGATGCCCTGTGGTCTAAATCAAATAAATGTTCACGAAGGGAAAGGAAGGTTAGGCACTAGACTCTACTAGGCCACAACACGTATCTGAGCTTTGCCTATGAAGTTTTGAATCTACAAAAACAACTTATCTATTTTCCAGATTTGTGAACTCTAATTGATGAAATCTCAAGTCTGTAGTTTTTTAAAAAAGAAACTGAAAGATAACTAGCATAGAAAGAGCCATATACACAGTTTAGATGGTTTTGCTACTGTTTATATTTTGAAAAGCAAAGATTATAGGCAATGCTCCACACTGTAAATAACAATTACTCTATGTCTAATCCATTTCTATGCATTGGGAATAGAACACACAGTCAAGATGTGTCCATGGTGGCTTTTTGCTTTATTCTCACCAATTAACAGGCGATTGGATATGACAGTAATTAGACACCTCAGCTGGAAGAAGATCATTATGTCTTAATGAGGGGATTAAAAACAATAAAAATGTGCTTATTGCAAAATATGAGCACATACCTTAAGTAGCAATAGTACAATTTATTTTGTCTCCAAGTTTATTGTGCTTTGTCAGCCCATATCAAAAAAAATTTCCCACCAACATGTGACTTAGAAAATTACGCAACCTAAGCATACAATTAACAATTTTTGGTGAGTCAGTTCTATGTTTTGGCTTATTTTTTTTGATAATGTTCACTAGTGCTTCTCTGACAAGTTACAGTTGCCACATAGTATTATAAATCTTATACTGGTACATTTCACATTCACCCAAAATTTCAGCTATATACTCAGCAGTATACCTGCTATGTAGTTCAAGATACCATCTCAGATTTAACTTCTTCAATTTCCATGAGATGGATTTTTTTTAGACCTGCACACAGACCTATGTACACCCTTGGCAGGCACTCACAGATGCAGAGTGACTGGAAGGAGCACAGAAGGTCTCTGATGCAATGCACACGCCACCCCAGCAAGGTCAAAAGTCTCCTAGCAACTCTTCTTCGGGTTAGAGTTTTGTTTCCCTAAAACGGATGTTTAATTGCATGTGCCATCTGTAAAGGACAGTATTAATAGCTAACACCTCCTCTTATTCCACCATTAATTAATTATCAAATATGCCAGCATTGAGATCTGCTTTACAGGAACTGAAAAATACAATGTAAAATCAGGACAGGATAGAAGAGAGGGACGAAGAACGACTTGCAAAACCCTACTTGTCAGCGGACATGTGGGTGAAAAGTTTTGTTCATTCACTCACACACTCTTTCAGTCACTCATTCAGAAGGCACTTACTGATCACCTGTTATCCACATTGGCAGAGTATATAAATTAATATTTAACCAAGGTAATCATTCTTTAGTCCTAAACCAAGAAGATGCTCTCATAAACATTATGTATTATTGCCAATTTGGAAGTAAAACAATTCTATACCCGTATATTCAAAACTATGAGCTATCACCCAGGAACCTCCTAACTCATGGCTCTTAAACCTATAAATATTAGTGTATCCAAATGTATCCTTCTCTCCTTCATTTAAGAGACAGAATAGGTTTTCCCTCTTTTATTTAAGGCCCATTTACCCATATCCTCTGGACACTACCCCTGACCCCACTGCCTTCTGAAGACTTTGTGCATTATCCCATAGTAGTTCATGGTAGAGTATTTATTTGTTTGATAGTAAGCCCGCTGGGGACAAGGGAGCTTGCGTACTTTATTCTTATTTCTATCTCTAGCATCTAACACACCTTGGCTCACAATATTAAGTCAATCAATCCTTGCTGAATAAATAGACTTAGCAATGTGCACAACTTCTGCCCCACCCCGTTGCTATCACTGTAATTACCCCATTAAATGCCATAAATATTATTTATAAAAAGAATAAAACTTACACTGCCTTCCAGTGGTAAGCATATAATTGTTGCATGACACTCTATACAATGATACTCCCCCGTAATATAACTCACTACACAGTTTTTACACTGAAACTGTATCCTTCTTGTATTATAAAGGTGAAATGGTATATAGCCAAGCATATCTGAGCAATGGTATGGCTTTTTCTTGCTATCTTCTATCAATCAATTTATTTGTACAGCACAAAATTGCTATTCCTCTGAATTGAAGCAGGAGAAAGCCTTACATAATATAACACTATTCTGATACACCTTGACATATACATTATGTAACAGTACTTTTCCTTTGCTATACTTCGCAATATAATCGAGAAATGCTCTTTTAAAGTCAGCAACATCAGCAGGAATAAGACTTTTAAATGAAGCTCCTAGGAAGACAGAATTCTCACACTTAAAAACAAAGTATTTATTCCACAGGAAGAAATATTACATGTTTTCTGAAATTGATCAACTGCAGTGATCAGGTAACAATTGCATTGTTAAGCAGTAAGAATGATTTCTTAAAAATTATTATTTAATGTGATGGCATTTTAAGTTAGATCTTAAAATTTTTAATTGATAATAATTGTACATAATTATGGGGTACAATGTGATATTTTGATATATGTATACATTGTAGAAAGATTAAATCAAGCTAATTGGCATATGCATCATCTCACCCTACTTACCATTTTTTGTGGTGAGAATATTTAAAATCTATTCTTTTAGCAGTTTAGAAATATATAACACATTATTATTAATATTATTTTTTGAGACGGAGTCACACTCTGTCACCCAGACTGAAGTGCAGTGGTGTGATCTGGGCTCACTGCAACAAACACTTCCCAGGTTCAAGCTATTCTCCCACCTCAGCCGCCCAAGTAGCTGGGATTACAGGCACCTGCCAGCACGCCTGGCTAATTTTTGTATTTTTGGTAGAGACAGGGTTTCACCATGTTGGCCAGGCTGGTCTTGAACTCCTGACCTCAAGTGATCTGCCTGCCTTGGCCTCCCACACTGCTGGGATTACAGGCATGAGTCACCATGCCTGGCCATATAATACATTATTAACTATGATCAGCATCCCATGCAATTATTCCTTCTGTCTAGCTAGAACTTTGTACCCTTTGACCAACATCTCCCTATTTCCTTCCACTCCAGCCTCTGCTTCTATGATTTCAGCATTTTTAGATTCCACGTACAAGTGAAATTATGCAGTATCTGTCTTTCTGTGCCTGGCTTATTTCACTTAGTATAATTTTTACCTGAAAAATATTTTTTTTTGTTATGGTCCTATGATGAAATATAAAACCATAGTAATAATTAACATGTAATAGTACTATCAGGAGTACTAATACTACTTAAAGTTTACTGAGCACTTACTATATTCAGGCACTTTCCTAAGGGGTTTCAATGTATTAGTGCATTTAAAACTCAGAGCAGCCCCAGTGACACAAGAATAATCATTCTCAGTATTTATTCTTCCCTAGGAACCTGAGGTGCAGAGATTTGAAGGAATTTTCCCAGGACACCAGCTGATAAGTGGTAGACCGAGGGTTTAAACCCATGCTGTTAATGTTAAACATTATTCTTTCTTTAGTGTCTTTATACTTCAATGTGAATAAAAATAAATTACTATTACATGCCTCTTTCTGTCTGAAACTGAAATCATTTTTTAAAACTGTTTGGAGCACATTTCAGAATAGGAATGATAGAAAATCACCAGCCACTCAAATTTCAATATTTTAAGGAAAGGGTCTTATGAAGTGTGTATTCAATCTTATCAATGCATGGATAATGGTGAGCTCTCTGGCAACTGCCGAAATCCTACTACTGTATGACTTAGAAATAAACGACTATTTCAAGCGCTACTTGGTAACTATGCTGCCAACCAGTTTCTACACTGCCTTTATAGGAAATAATGTACTGTGATCACCAATGACTATGTTTATAATAAATCAAATACTTTATAAATTTATACAATTACATGGAAATCCCAGACACATTTCTCCTTTAGAAAGGCAAGCAGAAACAAATGTATCCCGTGTTCAGGAAAGTAAAGGTTTTCTTCGTGAGTACGCTCTGAATCTAAATAAGCCTCAGTCCAAAAAGAGTTTTATTGCAGACTGATAATCCCCTAGGTTTATAATAAAAATGCTGACAGAGCTTTAGCTACAGCATAACAAATGAAAGGCCATAATGTTCTTCTGTCAGAAATTCCTATTTATTTCCAGTGTCCTAACAGATGGGCTTTACTGCCTTGAAATTCCCCCCCAAAAGTTAATTGCTTGTCTATCAAAAAGATAAACATCTTGTTTTAGGCTTTGGGGATATTACATGTGGAGAGAAAAACCAATACTCGAGCAACACATTGTGTCCGAAATGCATTCGCAGTAAGAGAGCCATACTCTCTCAGGGCATCAGAGTAAGGAACAGCTGGATGACTCCAACGTCTTAAAAAGTACAGGATTCTCTGCATAGTGACACTAGCATCTATAATACCTAGATTTCATTATACCAATAAGGCTCGATTTACTGCCACATAAATGACTAAAATAACTTTACAAAACAAACTTCAAAATGAAGGTGAAACTCTTTTAGACTCTTGAAATAGTGCCTCAAGCGAAATGAACCTTAAACATATCTAATTCAGTATTTTTCCTTTTTTTTTTTTTTTTTTTTTTGAGATGGAGTCTCTCTCTGTCGCCAGGCTGGAGTGCAGTGGTGAGATCTCTGCTCACTGCAACCTCTGCCTCCCAGGTTCAAGCGATTCTCCTGCCTCAGCCTCCCGAGTAGCTGGGACTACAGGCATGCACTACCACACCCGGCTAATTTTAAAATTTTTTTTAGTAGAGATGGGGTTTCACTATGTTGGCTAGGACGGTCTCCATCTCTTGACCTCGCGATCCGCCCGCCTCGGCCTCCCAAAGTGCTGGAAAACTATGCGTTTACTACTTTAGCTAGTGTACAGTAGCATGGGGATCTCATTCTCCAAAGAGCTGGTTTAAATGGAAAATATATAGACAGCCTCTTAACTAATGATTCACATTAAAAAGGAAAATTATGACTTTAACACATGCGTATTGGTGCCACTACCAGATTGCACGGGAAATGAGCCTGACTGAATCTGGACATTTTTGTGTTCTTAGAATATTTTACTTAGAAATATAACAGTTGTATAAAAAGTAATAATACAGAGGTGTTGGTATCTATCCTTTCACTTTTTCCACTCACACACACACACACACACACTACCGCAGATAGGCAAGCAGGCCGACTGAAGCATGTTGAATAAATCATACTTCTATTCTTACTGTTCTGCTGCTTTTTTCACTAAGCAATGTATGATGGACATCTTTGATAAAGGCCTCATTCATTCTGACGAATGGACAGTTTCCATTTTATACATATTCTACAATGCACTTTATTAGTTAATGAGAGTATCTTCTCTCTCACAATATTTTTTATAAACATAAAGGTAATATTTGCACATGCATTAACATACATGACATTGCAATTTGATATGCTTAAATACATATTAGACATACCAAAATATATCAAATACATATTATTTCTTGACTTAACTGCTTTGCACAGTGCATTTTGCTTGTCTTCTATGGAAGATAAAGAATTGAGGGCTGTTATACCCATTCCCTCCTTCTTTCCTATTCTACCTCCTGACTTCTGGCATTTGTATTTTACTTTTAGCTCCTCAACAGGTTATCATTTATAACTTCAAGTAATATATATTTAAGCTGTCTTGTTGACTTATCAACCTTAAGTCAACATCTTTTTCAGTGAAAATGAGGAACTGCTGAGTAGACACTTGATTCCACTTTCTCCGTGTTCTGCCATCTTCTGGTTATTGTTAATTACATTATTTTTTTTCTAACATCAAGAGAATAATTTAGTCTCCGATGCTTTTTGTAAAATTTGATTCTAAAAATTAAAACTCAATGTAAGCAACATTTCTAGCATTATGACTATTGAATACTATTCATTGCAAAATGAAGTAGTGTAATTAGATCCTTAGGGAAGGGATTTTCATCCAATACTAATGTGCTGCTGCATAAGAAAGAGTTTTGAAAGTTTCAGGCCTTCGTGTATTATCTTTTTATTCCCTTTTAGTTCTCCATTTAGTTTCAGTTTTCCCTTTAATTTATATTCAGCTATCACTTTTCCTGTATATCATCCTTTTACTCATTTTTTTTGGGGTTAACACCCAACACATTTGCATATAGACATTCTTTTTAATTTTTGTATTTTTAATAAAGATGAGGTCTTTCTATGTTGTTCAGGCTGGCCTCCAACTCCTGGCATTAAGCAATCCTCCCGCCTTAGCCTTCCAAAGTGCTGGGATGACAGGCGTGAGCCACTGTGCCCAGATACATATTTTTTACCAATCTTTGTATTTCTCATGTGTATGATTAAAAGTTGGGAATAGAATTCTATATTTAAATTAATTTTCTCTCAGGTCTTTGAAGACACTGCTTTGATAGCTTCTCGGATCCAGTGTTGTTGATGGAAAACATAATGTTAGCCTGGTTTTCATTCCTTTGCAGACAATCTATTTTAGTCTCATTGGAAGCTTGTGGCATCTTCTTTATCTTGAGAATTTTGAAATTTCATCAAGATATCTCCACATATAGTTCACTTTGATCCAGCCCGCTTGCCAGGCTTTTACATCTGTCTATTGATGCCTATGGTAGATTGAGAGCAGCAATGGCCCCAATTTGTGCCTAGCTTTGGAAGAGCCCTTCCCGGGTTCTCTGGGTTTGGCCACATAATTTGCTTTGGCCCATGGGACAGTACTAAAGGAAAGTAAGTAGCAACTTGAAAATGCCCCTGCCTTGGATAATTGCACTCCTGCTGCTCTTAGGAATCCTCCTGCCAAGAGAACAAGTCGAGGTTGGCAGGGTGATGAAAGACACATGGCTCAGCTCCTCCCATCACCACAAAGATCACAGATAACGGCATGCAGAGTTCACCTTCTATGAGCTAACCCCAGCCAATCTTCCACTGACCAGAGAAACATGAGTCAGTTCAGGTGGAAACAGCCACACTGCCCACATCAAAAGAATCAACCAGCCGAATCACAGACACACAAGCTAAATGAATGGTCTTTGTTTTAAATCACTAAGTTTTGAAGTCATGTGTTACATAACAAAGGTTAATTGACATAGACTATTTCTTTTTTTTTTTTTTTTTTTTTTTTTTTTTTTTGAGACGGAGTCTCGCTCTGTCGCCCAGGCTGGAGTGCAGTGGCGCGATCTCGGCTCACTGCAAGCTCCGCCTCCCGGGTTCACGCCATTCTCCTGCCTCAGCCTCCCGAGTAGCTGGGACTACAGGCGCCCGCTACCACGCCCGGCTAATTTTTTGTATTTTTAGTAGAGACGGGGTTTCACCGTGTTAGCCAGGATGGTCTCGATCTCCTGACCTCGTGATCCGCCCGCCTCGGCCTCCCAAAGTGCTGGGATTACAGGCGTGAGCCACCGCGCCCGGCCGACATAGACTATTTCTTGAGCTTATAAAATGTTGTCATGAAACTGTATTTTCTGCCTTTCATTGTCTTATTATTTTGTATTAATCAGATGTTCGACCTACTGACTCTATTCACTATTGCCCCTAACTCTTTGATGTTCCATTTCCTTATCTTTCTGTTTTAAGTGTTCAGAGTTAATCTTCAATTTATTTATTTATTTTTTATTTACTGAGACAGAGTCTTGCTCTGTGGCCCAGGCTGGAGGGCAGTGGCACCATCTCGGCTTACTGCAGCCTCCATCTCCGGGTTCAATTGATTCTCCTGTCTCAGCCTTCCAACGAGCTGGGACTACAGGTATATGCCACCACGCCTAGCTAATTGTATTTTTTAGTAGAGACGGGGCTTCACCATGTTGGCCAGGCTTGTCTTGAACTCCTAACCTCAAGTGATTCGCCCTCCTCAGACTCACAAAGTGCTGGGATTACAGGCTTGAGCCACCGCACCCAGCCTAATCTTCACTTTAAGTTGAAGAAAAAAACATGCTTAGGCATCAACAGTTCCCTTTCCATTATTTGGTTTAATACATTTTTACTGTGATAATCATACTTTTAATTTCCTGGAAATTTCTTGTTTTGATTGTTCCTTTTTCATAACAGCCTTTACAGCTATTATTTCCTTTCAAATTCCGTGTTTTTTTTTGTTTTTTGTTTTTTGTTTTTTTTTTTGGTAGCAGAGTCTCGCTCTGCTCCCCAGGCGAATTTTTGCATTTTTAGTAGAGACGGGATTTTGCAATGTTGGCCAGGTTGGTCTCCAACACCTGGCCTCAGGTCATCTGCCCACCTTGGCCTTTCAAAGTGCTAGGATTATAGGGGTGAGCCACCATGCCTGGCCTTCCTCTCAAATTCTGCTGAGGGTATTAATTAGACACCTTTTTAAAAGTTTCTGGTAATCCCTGAATTGTACTTGAATCTTCTGGTATCGGTTGCCCTTTTCATTCATCTAAATACAGTTTTCCCCTAAATATCTGATTGATGATTCTTGGATCTGATAATCCTAGTTACTTTTCTAAGTGAAAAATGACATTGATTTGTATGGGTAATTCATATTGTTTCATCTGCACTGTGAAATACATGATCCCAAAAGGCTTCTTCCTGGAATGAAAGACATGTCAACACTCAGAACATTCTGTGGGTTTCATGAGCAGAAAAGCAGGCAGGCAGGCTGGTGACACCCATGCCTGCCAAGACAGACAAGTTTTATTTTACACGTGAAATGCTTTATGAACCTCCCTTTTTTACACGTGAAATGCTTTATGAACCGCCCTCCTGAACACCTTTCCCACTTTTCCCCAATGCTCAATGTAGGATTTCACTTCAGAGAAACAAAACAAAACAGAAAACAAAAACAAACAAACAAAAAACCTTTTCCATTGTTTTAATGCTACCACATGAGAAAAGAGAATTAGGCTAGTGTGTTGAACCTGCTGACTTAAACTGGAAACCCAGTCATTAGGCTTCAGCCTCAACCTCTTTTTTTTGGATCTTGTTCGTTAGCTTCTTCGGGTCATAAATGCCTCACGCTGATAACAGAATTCACTCGGTTTTATTTTTGAGAGAATACATTTTGAGAATGATTCATGTAGGGAATAATTTATTTGTGAAGAATAAAGTTTCCAATATAAAGATCTTGTTTTAAAAATTGGCTTTTTTTCTTAATTTCAAGAGAATTGATGACACTTTTTAAAGGATTTCTGAAATCAGTGATCACTTAGATGAATGTTGCTATTATCTGCACACATTGCTACATTAAAAGCTCCAGAATTTAAAGTTCATTTGAGCTTTCTGACACTAAATAATATTTCTTTGTTTTATTTCCAAACTTATGAAAGCAACATAGGCCCAAAAGGACAGCAGTATATTAAAATAAAATAAGGTTATTTTCCAATGAGAATAGAGATAAATCATTTTCCCAAGGAGAGTTCACCAAAGCTAGAGACTGGCCGAAGAAAAGCAGCCCTCAGCTTCAAAGATCAAGCTAATTTTAAAACACAACCTATCTCCTGCTTCATTTGTCTTAAATCTTAAGGCTGTTGTCCAACAGATCATGGCAGTCAAAAGAACTGTCATATAAAATGTACATCTAGTAAGGCCCTCTCTATTTTTATTTTAAAACAGTGATTTTAAAAATTTTGGTAGAATAACCTAATTATCAAATAAAAGCTTATAGAAACCCACATACCTACACATATATAAAAAAACTGAAGTACAGTTGTTTTGCTTGAGAAGGCTGAAGGTGGGGGCAGAAATGCTTCACAGCTTAGCTTCATTCAGGGTCCTGAGATACCACAAAGACACCGTTTTTCTCAAACAAAACTGAAATCTGCCAGGCATGGTGGCTCACGCCTGTAATCCCAGCACTTTGGGAGGCCGAGGTGGGCGGATCACCTGAGGTCGGGAGGTCGACATCAGCCTGGCTAACATGGTGAAACCCTGTCTCTACTAAATATACAAAATTAACTGGGCATGGTGCCGCATCCCTGTAGTCCCAGCTACTCGGGAGGCTGAGGCAGGAGAATCGCTTGAACCCAGGAGGCAGAGGTTGCAGTGAGCTGGGATCATGCCACTGCACTCCAGCCTGGGCAACAGAGTGAGACTCTGTCTCCATAAAAAAAAAAAAAAAACCAAAAACTGAAATCTACTCTTCTGTTACGTGAGGAGAACAATCTGTGTCTCATATTTAAAATTTGCAAGTATAGATACATTTTTCATGAATATTTATTAAAAACAATTAAATAAAAATTATTCCATTAACTCATTTGTTGAACATTTCCATGTAACCACAACAATGCAAAGCACTTTGAGAGCTGCATGGGAGGTCTAAGACATGGTTTCTAATATCGGAGTTCAAATAGAAATCACATCGGAAGCTGAAGCCACATTGTGTGGTGCTCACTTCCACAGCAGACTTGTACAGCTTGAAGTATTTAAGCAGATTAACTGTAAAGGAAAAGGAAAAATCTTACTTAGCTGCATCTTAAAAGACTCTTGGGATTCAAACAATCTATAGGAGGAAGACAGCTAACACACCAGCGGTAGAGAAAACACAAACATTTTTGTTTGTTCGGTTTTTTGCAGAGACAGGGTCTCCTCTTGAACTCCTGGCCTCAAGGGCTCCTCCTGCCTTAGCATCCCAAAGTGCTGGGATTACAGGTGTGAGACACCATGCCCAGCAAGGACAGATTTTCAAGAAGAGAACACAGCAGGGATGTGGTAACAAGAGGACATCTGTGTAACTGAAGTGGAAAATAACATATATTGGAGCTTGAAGGGAAATAAAATTAAATACCTAAGTGAGGAAAATACAATTAGTGTTTCAACCATCTGCTACCACTTCCTACTATGCCCTTCCTTCTGGGAAGGCTCTATTTCCCTTCTTCACTCAGGTAAGGCTCTTGCATAAGTGACTTGCTTTGGCCAATGAAATGGAATTAGATGAAATCACTGTGATGTCTCTTCTCTCTGTCATAAGGCTGAACGTGCTCCAGATAGAACCAGCTCCATCAGCTTCTGTCCTGGAGTGAGGGCAACTTCAGCCGTGCCACTGCAAACTCACGATGAGCGTGTAACTGAGCGAGGAATAAATCAATGTTGTTGAAGCCCCTGGATCCATTATCACTGCAGCTCAGACAATCCTCACTGATACAATGCTTAGTACCAGATGAAGGATGACATTAAAGTGAGGACTGATGTCTATCTAGTGTAGGTTTATAAACAGTTTTCATTTCCAAACATGCCTTTTCACTCAGTGACTTTAACATGGGGATGGGTGATGCTGAACTTGGTCTTGTCTAGCCTTAGTTTACATGGCGGCATGGCAGCCAGTGCTCATGTTCAGGAACCTAAGATGAGAAGGAAAGTGTCTTCGGGGTTTACTCAATGTCACTTTCTCATTAAGACTTAACCATCCATTTCAAATTGTAAATGAGTCCCTTCCTCTTTTTTTCTACTCTGTATCTCCCTCCCTTATTGTCTTTCTCCACACTACTTCACCACCATTTGCATGTGTGTGTGTATATGTATTTATGTATGTGTGTGTACCATGTATATATATGTGTGTGTGTGTATATATATAATATAAACTTATGTTTGCAAAAACATATCTAAAACTTATATAAAATTTATCTAGTTGCAAAAACCTGAAAATTAATACACATCTCATAGTTCCTTTCTGAAAAATTATGATCTCTACATCCCCATGAAGAAAGTAAGACAAATAAACAAAGCACTAGGAAAGTTACTCCAGTTACTTCATTAGCATGAATTTGCAAGAAAGACTTCAGTCTGTTTTCTTTAACAGATAAAATATATCACAGTTCAGGCAGACCTTGACTTACACTAACTCGACATATCTTGACTAATGAATGACTTATTTACAACTGGGTAGAGACTAGGAAAATCCCTACATATGCTGCCAAATACAATAGGTATCGCTGGCAACCAAATCAGAACCATTCCCCTGCCTCAAAAAATGATACTTAGGTTAAGTGCAATCATTGATTAGTGCAATATTTCTGGTAGATTTGGGGTTAATCTGGTTTTTGCATGCTGGATGGGGAATTTACCACTGTTATGTTCTTTCATGACAAAACAAATGTGATGTTTTAAACAAAAACATTTTCTAATGCATTTGTGTAATGTTTCCATTTGAAAGGTAGAGAATGACTGTGCTATATTTGCAAAACACAAGACCTCTCAGGGACAGCATAATACTTTCACTTCCAAAAAGCTTTTCCCCTCAAAGGAAGACACTGTGCCCTTGAGAATGACTCTCGAATTAATCATAGAGGAAGAACTTTCATTTATAAATTACTACTCTTACATTTCACAGATGAAAGAAACAGAATACTTTATAATATTTTAAAAAACTATCTGGATATGGTGGCTCAGGCCGGGTATGGTGGCTCAGGCCTGTAATCTAGCACTTTGGAAAGCCGCGGAGGGTGGATCACTTGAGGTCAGGAGTTCAAAATCAGCCTGGCCAACATGGTGAAGCCCTCTCTACTAAAAATACAAAAAAATAGCTGGGCCTGGTAGTGGGCGCCTGTAATCCCAGCTACTTTGGAGGCTGAGGCAGGAGAACTGCTTGAAACCGGGAGGTGGAGGTTGCAGTGAGCCAAGATCATGCCACTGCACTCCAGCCTGGACAACACAGGGAGACTCTGTCTCCAAAAAAAAAAAAAATTTAACTGAGCATAAGATGATTAAAATATAGTCCCTTCACATGTCTTTAACTGCATTATATTCAATAAAATATTCATTTTAAAATGAAAACTTGAAAGTAACTGACCATTCAAATTTTGAACAAGCTGAAGAAGCTTCAAATAGCAGATAATTACCAATGTTTTAAACGTAGTATGTCCTGGAGGGAATCCAACATCAGGATAAACAAGGCAAAGTCTCTGTTCTACAGAATTCAATGCAGTGCTGGAGACTGAGATGCAACCACATAATCCTATCATCTCAAACTGAACTTCAAGGAGGGAGTAACTAACTATGCCCTGAAAATGATGGACAATTTCTAAGAGGGCTTGATACTTGGGCTCTGTCTTGAAGGATGCAAGGTCCTTCCTTATGAAGAATCTACCATACACAATAGTGCAGAGGTGAAAAGAAAGCACATTCAGGAAACAGTCTGTGATGGCTTCACCCAGAATAGAGGGCATTCAATGACCTGGAAGATGTTTTAAGAGGTTATTCAAAAATATTTACTATCAACTCAATGTTTGTCATAGGAAATTATTTTGTATAGAAATTATTTCCCCAGATTGTGAAGAGCTTTACACTGCCTACTTTGGAGTTTATTTTATAGGTAATGAGGAGTTATCAGTGGCTCGTAAACAGGAGACTGGTAGGATCAATTTCTTTTTCTTTATTTAAGGAAGGTAACTGGAGTTGGAGGCGAGGGAGACTGGTGACCAAGAGATTAGTTAATAAGCAACTATAATGACTGAGGTGAGAGATGATGAAGGGTAAAACGGGACAGTTAGGCAGGGTGAACGCAGGTGAATAAATTATCACCAGACACAATGGTGTGGCGAAACAAATAGGTGGAGAGACACAAGAATCTGCAATAACTTTTAAGAATTTATAACTTAAGGAACTGTTTGGGCATATTAACCAATAACAATGGAGCAACTAGAGATGATCAGTGGGCAGTTTTGAATACTAGGAGAGATGTCAGAGTCATCACAGGACAGGTTGTAGTTGAGGCCAGGTCAAGAGTCTAAGATGCCACTGTATAGGATATAGCAGTAAAAGAAAACAGGAAAACAAGAGACCTAAGCAGAGGAAAGGGAGACATCAAACCACTCGGTATCACTCGAGTGATAGAGCCAATGAACATGGGCTACAGGGAGTAGGACACAATGTCATGAGGTCGACAGAAGAAAATATATAAGGACTATAACAGTCTTTAGAGGTAGCAATAAGGAAGTCATTGAAGGAAAATTTGAGAGTTGGTGGGGTTAGAAGCCAGACTGTCATGAAAACAGTAATGGGAAATAAGGCAGAGAAAAAAGGTCCTTTCTGAAAGTTTTGATGATGAAGACGCAGAGGAAACAAGGACAGTTGGTTGAGGGTAAGGTAGAGTTGAAAATTAAGGTAAAGGGAACTTAAACATAACTGTATGACCTAAAGATGGATCCAGTTAAGAAATCAATGATAGAAGCTATAATTGTGAGGCAAAGTAAGATAGAAATAACCTCGGAGATGAAGAAAGGAGGCCACCCTTTTTTGAGCATTCAATGTGTACCAGATGTTTTGCTGTACACTTTCAGATGCATTTCCTAAATTAGCTAAATATTACCAATAAGTAGGTATCGGTATCCCTAATCCACAGTCAGGAAATGATGGAGTAGAAAGGTTTATTAAAATTGGAATATCTCAGAAGTGAAGATCTCTATGTGAAACAGGAGACAAATCATATGTTCCAACAGCATTGGGAATCAAGTAGTGAAAATGGCAGAGCTCCCATATGGAATGAGAAAGTGATTCCTGGCAGATAAGACAAGAAAAAAAATATTCAGAGTGCATGGTAATTATTGTATAATAACAAAAAGTTAACCTGGAATGATTGCATTATTTTCAAGCACTAGCTCAACCATAAGTGTATTCTTATATATAAGGTCTAATGAATGCTTTAATGAACAATAGCTTTTCATTTTGCCAAAGATACAGGAATATGGTTCAAAGTAATGTTACCTACATTAATCCTCACTAGAGTTTAACCTTAACCCAGTGAAGGTTAATAGGGTTCCCTATTTCTATAAGGAAACTGTACTAAAATAATGTCTCGTACTATTTTACAACTATTTTATTATGTGAAAACTCCATGCTGGGAATCACTACCAAAGACTAATTTAAAACTAATTATTTTAGCATTAATCTGGATAATGATCCATAATGAATGGAAAATGAATAATCTGACATTTCAGGGGTTCCCTACTGCCCCAATTCATATACAAGAAAATGCTTTTGCTATGCCTTTCATACATAGATTAAACCACAATCTAAAATATCCCAAAGTGTTGAGATACTTACAAATTATATTTTAGTTATTTATAGAATAGAATGCATAAATCTAAGTTTCAATGCTGAGTTAATTAAGGAAAGTCCAATTTTATAACATTATTTTTGCATGTGGAAAAATAACTAATACATAATGCTTGACCATATGGTCTGTTAGTCCTTTTGCTAATTACCTACAAATCACTACACAGGTTTTACAGCTGCTATATATTATTAACTGTAGCATGTTTTCCCCAAAGATTTTATTCCTCTCTTCATACATTTTTGTTTTAACTATGTACAAAACAAGTTCGTATTTTTAAAAGAGTCGATTGCAGAAGACTGAATACACAACAGATATATATTTAAAGGAATGATGCTTTACATTTAAATTAATGTTAATTAATTGATAAAAGTTTCAGCAGACCAAAATATTGAATAATTTTCTTTTAGTCAACATTTTAAAATTCTTCATTAAAGTCTGGTAGCCTATGACACGCAGTGCTGCAGTCAGGCATTAAAATGTTGTAATAACAGTTTCTGATATAGAAAGCAATTAGCTGTTTAAAAAAATGATGTATTTCATATAAGCCATATCTAATTTGGGACATGTGCTTTAAACAATGTTAGAATTAAATCTGAATTTTGTCACAGAATCTAGAATAATTATTATGTTTTAAAAGTATAATGACTGAATAGCATGTCAGAGAAAATGGCAGAAAATTAAAATTGAAATTGAAGTATATAATTCCCAATAAAATGCTTGCTTCTATCCTCCCCAGAATACTTTCATTACATTCTACTCTTTATCCAATTGGATAAACTACCTAGCTGCAGTGTAAAATCCTACTGGGCCAGGATTATGACTGATTCATCACATGCGTCAACTGTGCACGATGGTCTGCACAAGTAGGTGCTAAAGGTGTTTGCTGAAATAAAAGATCCACACTTTTCGAATCAAACAAGTTCTTACTCTTACGGTGCACACATTGATTTACCACCTTAGTCATATAGTAATAGTGTATAAAAGCCAAAAAGATTACTGAGTATATAAAATAATTGGTATCTGAAAGGCCCTTTTAACTACCAACTATAAATTCTTCCCTAAGCTTTATACTGTCCTGCCAAGCTAACAGGTTTTCTTCGTACTAACGCTGCACAGATCTTCAGAAAAGCTGCTATCAATTACTTTGATTTCCCAGGCTGCCCAAACTGCTAATGGAACTTAGTAATTAGAGTTCTTTTGAAACAATCCCAAATCTGAGCATTCTGCCTGATTACAAGCAGCCATCAACATCAATCGTTGACAATGTAATATACATTGGATGTGCCAGAGGTGATCATTATCTAAAATCCTGTTTCTAGAACATGACTTCTATCTAGTGAAGAACATGTAATGGGGATTTAAGATTTTTCTACCTCCAATAACTGATTCTATCATGAATCTTGTATACAGCATTCACAATCAGAAGCAAAGATATCTTTATCTGTAATATTTCCAGTCAATTTCATAGAAAAGAGCCTTGAATTCTGTCACCATTTTAAGAGGCCATTTTGTCCACATCTTCCCTTTCACCAAAAATGTAATCAGATACCAATACATTGTAAGCATGATACTGTCTTACACTTGTATTTGGAAGCAGGTTCCCAAGTTGATGATCAGCATTCAGAATAATAAACTTTGCAATCAGAATTGCTAACTTGTAAAGCCAAAAATCAACAGGAAGCAAAATGAGTCTGAAAAGCACAAAAATTAAAAAATTTTATAGAACCATTTGCCCACAGATCAAAAGGAATTTTGATCAAATTGACTAGTATAACTCAGGAAATTACAGTTATTAGTCCTTAAGCATTTCGGGTAGAATTCTCATCTTTTCCAAAGCTTCACTCAAATACAACAGGTCATAAGACCTCACAATCTTCTCGGAACACTAATGGAGCTGCCACAGTATTTGAAGGACATGGTCATTTACTGTGTACAATGTTTCTGGAGGAAAATAAAACTTTTAGAGCAGAGTCATCTGTATTACGTATCAATGAGATGTCAGGCCACCTCAGGAATGACTGTTCCACTACAGTCCATGTGCACTCAAATATATTAAATAGTCTATAAATTCAATGTCAAAATTAAATTGCAACTGTCAATAAACACAAATAGAGGACTGGTTTATTACTTCTGTTATATTAACCAGCTTTTCCAACTAAAAACTGCAATACTAACTCTGCGTTCTGCCTGGAATTCCTTATAAGAAGGGTGCTTTAAGAATTGATTTTTAGTGATGCTGAGCATTTTTTCATAGGTTTGTTGGTAGCTTGCATGTATTCTTTTGTGAAGTGCCTGTTCATGTCCTTTGCCCATTTTTAAATTTTTTAAATTGTGTTTTGCTTCTTGATTTGTTAGATTCCCTATAAATTCTGGACATTAGGCCTTTGTCGAATGCATAGTTTGTAAATATCCTCTGCCATTCTGTAGGTTGTCTCTTTAGTCTGTTGATAATTTCTTTTGCTGTGCAAGCTCAGTAGTTTAATTCAGTCCCACTTGTTCATTTTTGTTCTTGTTGCAATTGCTTTTGGGGACTTAGCCAAAAAATTTTTGCCAGAGCCAATGTTGAGTAGAGTATTTCCTAAGTTGTCTTTCAGAATTATGATAGTTTGAGGTTTTACATTTAATCTTTGGTCCATTTTGAGTTTTTTTATATAGGGTGAAAGGCATCCAGGTTCAGTCTTCTGCATACGGCCAGTTAATCAACAGATAAATGCAAATCAAAACCACAATAAGATACCATCTTATACCAGTCAGAATGGCTATTATTAAAAAGTAAAAAAAAAAAAAAAAAGATGTGGCAAGGCTGCAAACAAAAGGAAACGCTTATACACTTACACACTGTTGGTGGGAATGTAAATTAGTCCAGCCACTGTGGAAAGCAGTCTGGAGATTTCTCAAAGAACTTAAAACAGATCTATCATTTAACCCAACAATCCCATTACTGGGTATATACTCACAGGAAAACAAATCATTCTACCAAAAAGACACATGCACTCACCTGTTCATAGCTACACTATTCACAATAGCAAAGACATGGAATAAACTCAGGTGTCCATCAATAGTAGACTGGATAAAGAAAATGTGGTACATATACACCATGGAATACTACATAACCATAAGAAAGAATGAAATCACGTCCTTTGCAGCAACATGGATGAAGCTAGAGGCCATAATCCTAAATGAATTAATACAGGAACAAAAAAAAGAAATACTGCACGTTTCACTTATAAGTGGGAACTAAACATTGAACACACCTGGACATAACAATGGACACTGGGGACTATGAGAAGGAGGAGGGAGGGAGGCATGGGTTGAAAAACTACCTATCGGCTACTATGCTCACTACCTGGGTGATAGGATCCATACCCTGAACTATAGCATAACACAATATTCCCATGTAACAAACCTACACATGTACTCCTGTATCTAAGATAAAAGCTAAAATTAAAAATATAAATTAAAAAAATAAATAAAAAGAACTCACTTTTGTATAACTGTAATAAGAAACAGAAGTAGGTAGAAAAGACAAAAATAAAACTTGAAATGATACAGAAAAATATGCCCAAGACAAAAATCCAGTTTGTTATAATAATATAGCAAATGTCCTTAGATACAAATGTAATTGGTAATTCTAATATAATACAAAATAATCAGGCTAACTTCTCCATTACAAGTATATTTTATAATAATTTTCCTGCTGGCAAACATAAGCAAAGCTGAAATTCAAAGGATTTGTTCAGTACAATCCCTTGTGAAAATATTTTTTCATTTAAAATATTAAATAGTGTTAAGTTTCAATACTTGTCATATTTAATTTATACTTTATGCATGTATTAATTTTGAATGTATCTTTAGTACATATCTTTTAGGATTCATTGCTATTCCTTACAACCTAGATGAGCTATAAAATCACCAGGCTAAACCTTTAAAAAAAAAAATGTAGGCCGGGTGCGGTGGCTCACGCCTTAATCTCAGCACTTTGGGAGGCCGAGGTGGGTGGATAACTTGAGGTAAGGAGTTCGAGACCAGCCTGGCCGACATGGTGAAACCCCATCTCTACTAAAAATACAAAAAATTAGCCAGGCATGGTGGTGGGTGCCTGTAAGCCCAGTTATTTGGGAGGCTGAGGCAGGAGAATCACTTGAATCCGGGAGGCGGAGGTTGCAGTGAGCTGAGATCACACCACTGCATTCCAGCCTAGGTGACAGAGCAAGACTGTCTCAAAAAAAAAAAAAAAAAAAAAAGTATCCATTTAGTCACTGGGAAGGGAGGACTTATAACTCCTAAAACTCCAGTTTCTAGAGAAATTCAATTATGTATAAAACCAGATTTCCAGAACTTCACACATTTGGCTGATTTTCTAGTTGAGAAATCATGTGAATTCACACCAACCTGGAGGTTGCAGATTGCCTGAGTTTTGTCCCACTTGCTGAATGCAGAGGCCCAGTGCACCCCATGACTGGTGTCTCCAGAACAGTCTCTTTCCGTGGGACCCTGAATGTGCCTGGGATGACAGAATAACATGAGGTGGGGGAGGAAGGGAGGAGAGTTTGTGATGTGAGGGATGGCAGGATGAAGCGAGGGAGGGAGGAACGTGTGTAGCTAGATGAGCTAAACAAGAGACTAACGACTGGAAAACTATTTTTCAACATTGCCCTAGACATTCTAGGTGTGAGGGCATTTAAATAATGTTTAAACATTAATCACTTCTAAATAATTAGAAGTGGAAAACAGTAAAGGAGAAATGAGACAGTTACAGAGACTGCTAAGTACATGAAAAATATACCACACGGTCTTGTGTCAACAAAACTAACCAGCATTTTACAAAAGGGCTCCAGTGGGGATGCCATTTCTTTAAAATAGTGACTCCCCTGAAACAAAAAAGCCAAAGTTCCCAGAACAGCCTGTGCATTCACCTCTCCATACCTGGGCTTTGGCTGTTCTCCAGGGTTGGAATGCATCTGCAGGTGTGGACATCTACCCTCACAGGCCTCCCTGTCTAACCCAGGGGCCAGCAAACATTGTCTGCAAAGGGCCAGGTGGTAAATGTTTTTGGCTCTGTGGCCTCCTGATGCCGCTGGTTTCTCCCTCTTCCTCCTCTTCTTCCTCCTCCTCCTCTTCCTTCCCCACCCTTAAAAAATGGAAAACCCAGGCCAGGCATGGTAGCTCACACCTGTAATCCCAGTGCTTTCTCCAAGGCACACCCTGAGGACTCAAACCACAGCTGCTAGGAAGCTCCCTGTTCTGCTGTTTCTACCATAGCTGTGATCACTTCCCACAGTAAGGATACAGTCCCATACACTCTCCTGCCTCTCTCCTCCAGCATGAATGCACACTTCTTCAGGCAAAGCTTTGATGTCTTATTTAGCTTGTATCACCAGCCACTAGTGCAATGGCTGACACGAGAAGAGTGATGGACATTTGTTGTTGTTGCTGTTGTTGTTTTTAAGACGGAGTCTCGCTCTGTCACCAGGCTGAGTGCAGAGGTGTGATCTCAGCTCACTGCAACCTCCGCCTCCCAGGTTCAAGAGAGTCTCCTGCCTCAGTCTCCCAAGTAGCTGGGACTAAAGGCACATGCCACCATGCCCAGCTAATTTTTCTATTTTTAGTAGAGACGGAGTTTCACCATGTTGGCCAGCATGGTCTCGATCTCTTGACCTCATGATCCATCGGCCCCGGCCTCCCAAAGTGCTGGGAGACATATCTTTATTTAATTAAACATTCTTAAACTCCAGTTTTCTCACCTGTAATATTAAACATTTATGTTCCTTTTAATCTCTAAAATTCCCTGATCTCACTTTTGAGAAGTTCAAATACTGTATCTTACCTCAAGTATTTAAATAATGAGTTTAATTCTTAATTCTGCCTATACCAAAGAACAAAGTATCTTTTTACTTGACTTGATTTCTTCCTTTCATGCAGGACAGTCCTGGGTGCTCACAAGAGTCAAGTTTCACACACAACAGCTCACGGGGTAACAGCCTTTTATATATTTTTCACATGTGGAAAATGAACATAGACATGGGTCTTGAGAAGGGTAATCAACTGCATTCTGAGCTAGGCATTCAATTTCCAAAATAATAAATTTCCTCTATCTTTAGTCTCTGTTCCCTTCCCCTCTTTCTCATTCTGGGTGTTTTACCAGAAAATTAGAAGTCTTTAAAATCAAATCAGTGCAATGAAATGTTTGGCTTTTAGGGTGAAATCACCAATGTGATTATATGGCAGGATCCCACATACTCAAAAAGTTCAAATTTGACTTTGCTTGATTTTATATGAGACTGTTAGTGTTTCTGATGCCATTTTTACCCTGAAATTCAAATATTCTCCAAGAGTAGACCTTATGTCATAGCTTTGTTAATATTATTTCATCTTGTTATTAAGTTTTCTTATTTTATTATAATAATATTATTACTTTTCATTACTCTAAGAAATTATTTCTTAATTTGGTTGACATTTAGGTCTTTCAACTGTCATTATGATTTAAGAGTTTGTTGATTCTCAGTGGTAATCACATAAAAAACAGTTCCAAGGAAAACAATTTGGTGATGATTAACAGCCTCTGATGATTCCACCAATAATTGTACACAGGCAGATCTGTCACTTGACACAAGTGAGTGCCTCAGTCACATGATTCGCTTCCAGTTTGGGGGCTTGGTAGCCTGGTCTATTTTGTGTGCACTGCTCTCAACCATAATGGCACGAGGCATGTTTGGAGAAAAAGCCTCCCAAATGAAAACCATTATGGCATGAGGCACGTTTGGAGAAAAAGGCTTCCAAATGAAAATAACTACTTACAAAGCATCCTTGGGTCAAGGAATTCTGTAAAAATTAAAATGGTTCTGTTCTCCTGAGTGCTGTGACTGAAAAGTAGTGGAAATTATAAAAATTAAATATTCTGAAGGCACTTGCCAAATATCAGCAACAGCTATATATTACTTACATAGTAATATAATTTGCCCACAAAAAAAGTTAATGTTAAATTGCTCTAATTTTCATATACTCTTAATCTTATTATTGGACAATACATTTGTTTTTTCTCTTGCAACAAGTCAGTAGAAAAAAAAAAATCTTAGTGACATAAATTTTTGCTTTAAGCCCAACATGAAATAAATAGCACCAAATGTTTGGCTAAAAATAGCTTTGAAATTTTTGAGCCATCTCCACCTCCTGTGGAGCAATGTGGGGGAGAAATAAACCAACCAATAAATAAGATCTAGTTCTGTTTCTAACCTTCCCATTTTACAAATGAAGAAACTTGGCACAAAGAGGGTAAAGAGATGACTGAAGGTAACATGCCTTGTTAAGGGCATCTTAATGGAATATATTAGATGAACTCAGGCAAATCTATGTTCCTGCTCAAGATCACTAGAGAAGTTTTGTTTCTGTTCTCCAAGTTTTCACATTAACAACCAAGAGACAGTGACTTGTGTAAACAGTGACACAAAATGCAGACATTTGGTGAATGAAACGGAAATGAAATAAACACCCATAAAGAAGCAAAACAACTGGGCATGGTGGCTCACAGCTGTAATCCCAGAACTTTGGGAGGCGGAGGCAGAAGGATCCCTTGAGTCCAGGAGTTCAAGACCAGCTTGGTCAACATACAGAGACTCAGTCTCATCTGGGAATGGTGGCATGCACCTGTAGTAAGTCGGCAGGCCGAAGTGGGAGGGCTGCTTGAGCCCAGGAGCTCAAGGCTGCAGTGAGCCATGACAGTGCCACTGCACATCAGCCTGGCAACGGAGCGAGATTCTGTCCCAAAAAAAAAAAGATGTGGCCAGGCACGGTGGCTCACGCCTGTAATCCCAGCACTTTGGGAGGCTGAGGCGGGCAGATCACAATGTCAGGAGTTCAAGATGAGCCTGACCAACATAGTGAAACCCCATCTCTACTAAAAATAAAAAAAAAATAGCCGGGCGTGGTGGCGGGTGCCTATAATCTCAGCTACTCGGGAGGCTGAGGCAGGAGAATTGCTTGGACCCAGGAGGCAGAGGTTGCAGTGGGCCGAGATCACGCCGCTGCACTCCAGCCCTGGTGACAGTGCAAGACTCCGTCTGCCACCTCCCCCCACCCCCCCCCAAAAAAAGCAGCAGCAAAATAAAGTTAGAGACATCCACCATCAGATTGAGATTTCAGGAGGTCAAACTTGCAAATACACACACTGGTGCATACACACAACTCCAGCTGATAAGGAGCACAACCAAATATTGCTTACCATTCTAAAATTCTAAACAGTAGGGAGAGATCAAAGTCTTACATGAGAAACCCCTGAGCACAGCTGACAGGAGCTGGACATACAGGTCTTCAGCCAGTACGGAGGCAGGGCTCGACTTTGACCTTCACTTTGAGTCCCATGGACATTCCTTCTATCCACACAGAATTTCTAGCTTGAAATCACGAAGAAGTAAAAACTTTGACCTCATATTTGACTTCTGTATTCTCTTTTCCCTATTAACTCTGTCTATCATAAAATACAATTAAATTAAAATTGTATCTTAATTAAAACAATAATTTTACCAAATCCTTGTAAATTTGGGTCATTAGATGAATGAGAAACTTGCTTTTTACCATTTAGTTTCAGAACTTCTTTAAAAGTCACTATTTCAAATTACTTATTCCTAAATTTACTTTGTTGATACTGATTTTCATGCATTCATTTCCAATTATGGTTGAATAACAGGAAATACAAAAATTTTTCTGCATAAAACTATGGCCCTAAAGCATTGAACGCCAATGAATGATTGAAGCTCCTTGAAGAAAGCATCTCTAAAAGCCCTCAACTGTCAATCCTACAATATAACGAAGGCAGATGTCATTCTCAGACTCCTTTATATAGTTTCTTTCATAGTTTCATTTTTTAAAAAAATAAAAGAAATGCTGAAATGTGAAGTTCCTTTTCAGCATGCAATTTGTTCTAATGATAATGTAATTTCCCTATGTAAGGAGTTCCATATTATTTCTTTTTCTCCACACTGAACTGTAAGACAATAATATTATCCCTATGTTTATTACTACCCCTTCAACTTTATGAAGCACAAAATGCCTCCTTTCCTGTTTTCTTGACGTACAGAATTTTGCTTCAGTAAGCCTAAGAGTTTTTTTCCCTAGCCTGTATACGCTTGTTCTGTGCCAACTCATTGTAAAGGAGCCGGTTTGAAAGCTTATCACCATTAACTCTGTGACTTTCCGACTCTGTCTCCCTGGTAACAGAAGCCTACAATTACGAGACAAAAACACAAAGGATTTGCCAAATTATCTAAATTCTAATACTCTAACATTTTATACCCTTCCGCCTCCCATCCATGCATCTATTGTTTTTCCCAAGTCTAAAGCAATGGTCTTCATGTTAGCTTCTCTATCTTCAGTTTCCCTCTGGCCAAGTCATCTAAAACACGCATTCCAGTTGAATCTTTTGGAAACCTTAGGCCTGTCATTCTTCCATAAAAAACTTTCACTGCGCCCCAAAACTCTCAGAACAAAGTACAAGTACTTCCGTTTGGTATTCTAGGATCTCTATGACTGCTAACTATCCCTTTTTTTTTTTTTTTTTTGGCAGAGTTTTGCTCTTGTTGCCCATGCTGGAGTGCAATGGCATGATCTCGGCTCACTGCAACCTCTGCCTCCCGGGTTCAAGCGATTCTCCTGCCTCGGCCTCCCAAGTAGTTGGGATTACAGGCACCTGCCACCACACCCAGCTAATTTTCTGTATTTTTAGTAGAGACGGGGTTTCACTATGTTAGCCAGGCTGGTCTCAAACTCCTGACCTCAGGCGATCCACCCACCCACCTTTCATACATATCTCTATGCTTCTGTGACTTTGGCCACTATACGAGCTAGGTCAAGTTTGCCAGTCTTCCTGTGTCTTGCTACTTCACATTGCTATAAACATTCTTAAGTAAACAAAGCTCTGTTTTGAATTAAACATTTCCAAAGCAAAGTATTTCACTAGCTTCCTGATTCACCGCATGCTTGTCCCTAACAAGTATGCTTATTCCTTAGGATTCTCCACAGTCAATGGCGCCATTTCCCCAGTTGCTCAGGCCTGTTAAAGTACGAGTTTCAACAAAGCAAAATCATGATTCCTATGTAATAAAAATCATGTCTCTTATGTAAATAAAAAATGAATGTGTGTCAAAGATCTTATACACTTAGCAATTAATGAGGAAGCCAGTAAGATGTTAAAACCAGTTGAAATTAAAATTTGAAGAGGTAGGTGTTTAAAGGCAATTTTACAAAGTAATTTTATGGTAAGATCACCTGGTTAGATATATTAATAAAATGGGTTAATGTCCAACAGGGCAATAAACTATAATTTTTAAATCATCTTTTCCACCAGGTAGAAATTATCTGTATCTCTACTAGACAAAAATCTGTACATTCACCCTTCTCCTACAAGGTTTTACAACACCCAAAGCAACAGAAAATCAAAGGTAAAAGCCTACACTGAACGGAAAAACACTCAGTAGTTGCTGCCATTTTTGTTTCAGAAAACTTTTCTGATATTCTACCCCTTATGATTATAAATAATCCTCAAAGATTATCTTTAAAGAAAAAGTCTAGCCTCATTAGGTTTGGTCTAATTATTCACATGGATGCAAGGCAACAAGAGTCCTAATCAAACACACAGGCCTCGAGTTTGATCTGAAAATCTAGAGCCTTATAGTATTGAGCAACTATGAAAGATTAAGAATTTTCTGGGTAGATTTTTCATCAGAGGTCTCAGATTTGATTTTAATTATAGTCCTCATATTTTTTTATGCTGAGTGTAGGAGACTCAGCCCAAGATGTTTTCTCCAGCAGATTTCATATATACCCATAAATCCGGGTGAATTCTTCTCTTCTTGATGACTTCCAAATTCTCTAAGGCCTCTGATCTGGTAAGAAATCATACCTTCTGTGAAGCTGATGTTCTGTAAGCCAAGTACCAAGTGCCAAGCCAGGGTTCTTGGGAGACTCTGTAGGCACTGAATCCATACATAACTAGTCTTGAGAACAGGCTTCCAACTAAGAACTTGCTCTTTAATAGGGGGCTTTTCACAGCTGATTAAATGAGAATCATTCTCAAATGCGATATTGCTTGCACAATTGATGTTTCCAATTATGCTCTGATAAAAAGAGAGCAAGATTCTTATTGAATCTTACCCAAATAACTATATTGCCAAGTCAAGTCACAAATCTTAGTAACATAGCTGTTTCTGAATTCTAAGGGATGAGTGAGAATGAGATACCACTAAAAATGTTTCACTGCAGTTTACCAAAGCATAGTCTACTAAACTGAGGCTTAGAGACAGCTTGGGAAAAAGGAGAAAGGGTTTCCTCATACAACCATAAATAAGAGAGCATTCCAACAACAGCAACATATCTAAACAAATAACCACAATTAAATTAGTCTCATCAGTTCATTTAGTCCTTAGTAATTAAGTTTTATTCTGCTGGATACCGCTTTCATAAAGTATGTCTGCTGCTGGACTGAAAGAAGTCCTGGAAATCCTTAGTCACTGATATAGTCTGCAAGTTGTCTAAGCAATACCTGTTTGGAAGGCTGTGCTTGACAATTCCCTGAAGGGGCAATGGTTCATAATGCTGGTATAGGCCTTTCCGCAGGTTCTGAACTCCCCTTTGCTAAAGGTATAAACTCTAGCCTGAAGCTTATAGCAAAGTCACCAGGCAAACATCAGAAGGGAAAAGAGCTGTTGCTTGATGGTAAGACTCATGGCAGAGGTCATATTCCAGGAACAGTATTATTACAGCAGGCAAGAGTAAATTTCTTTTTTGGGATAGAGGACATAACTATTTCATAAGGGTTTCCCCTGAGAGAGAAGACATATGATGGATAGCAGAGGCACTGACAATTTCCAGGGTCTTCTCAAAATGTGTACACTCTATAAAATATTTTTTAAAATGAATAACATTTTACTTATACAAATTTAACCTGGTGAAGGTTAAGCATCTTTCCTGATTTGACAACTATCTTCATACAGTTCTCACAATAGTTTGAGGTAATTAAGACATATGGAACCCATGAAACAAACCCAATTATTTCTAGTATTCTTTTACTTATAAAGTGAAAGAATAATCTTTATGAGGCCCCCTCAAAACATAAAGATAGCATTAGATGTAAAAGACATTTTACACTGAAATTTTTTTTTTCTAAATTTGCAATCAAATTGTAGAAGGCAAAAATCAAAGTGTTGTCAGAGGAAATTTGCTCACTGAATTAGGATGGAACCATGGGGGCATGAGAAACAGTATCTGGTTACCTATTTAATCAACGTGGCAAACAGAAGAAGGCACACAAGTACCAGGAAACTTCAGTTCTTTACTAGTGAGGAACTTTGGCTCACTGAACTTCGTGTTTGTTTACATTTATTTATCTTGTTTTGTTTTTGTAAATAATCAAGGACATGATAAGGTCCACACAAAGTTGAGATGCAGAATCCTTGCTACTTAGGCAGATTACTCTGCAGGTAAAGAATGATCTTTTGTCACTCCATCCACCCTCTGTTAACTCTAAGGCCAATTTATCATTTTAACATAGAGAAGTCATGTTCTAGTTTTGTTTTAATGTGAAGTTTGGCAGTAAAGGTTTCATGAGCTCCTTTTATTTTTTTATATCTTGTGAATAATTCTATCAAAACTGAACAGAATTTACCAAAAAATTAACACGTTTCATTATTTCTTTACAGATTCAGATATTATAAAAACAAGGCAAATACAATTTGTTTCCTCAAACACTCTATAGCTAGCTCTCCACGCTCATTATTCTCTTCATATGCTGGAACACACTAATACTTTTCTTTGGGACTAGTCTTGTTTTTTATTTGTTTTTGTTTTCTTACACAAATGCACTTACACAGTTGTGTTCCTTGTCATTATTCCTCCTTGTGATAACAGTAGTCCTAATTTTTAGCAGATATTACAACTTCTATTTCATAGACAAAGCTGGGTGGGAGATAACTGAGAACTGTCATAGACAGCATTTTAGCAGACTAGCAAAGCTCAAAAATACACAACATATACCTTCCTAAAGCCACATTCATCCTTTTTGCACATTCTTAAAGTGACAAAAAATGAACACGTTTAATGATATGATCCATAAAATAAGAACCAAAAATATTAAAAAATTAACATTTGCTTAATGTTAGTTCTTATAATGTTCTATCTTAGAAATTATTCAGGGATCTAAAATAATACTTATTAATTAGCTCAATTTAATTTTAATCCAAATTTTGAAGTTACTCTGGGCCTTGAAATTATGTTTAAGCTAACATTCTATAAAACATAATCACTGTTATAAAATCATTGGTCAAAATTGTAATTCAATATATTTGAAAACATTTCATAATCTCAAACATTATTTAGAAGTAATATTATCTTTTTGGTTAGCAAACCAATATAAGTATAGTAGTGTCGAAAACTCAGACTAAGTAGTTGCTTCATGAGAAAAATTTAAATCTTATGAAGAATATAATATAGTATATTATACTTAAAATTGAAATATCATAGAAAAGTTATATAACTTTTTTCTTAAGAAAAATGATTAAACCAATCTAATCAAAAATTCACCTTATGTGAAGTCTTAAATTGTTTCTTTTTTAGTAGTTTCTGTAAGAATATTTTAAGTCTAGTACAATATTAGGAGATACTCTGAATTTTCTAAATTTCTTATATTGAACATAATTTAAATATGAATATTTACTGAATTCATTGTAAGACATAGTATGATTGAAGAATATAGGATATGGTGGATTGCGACATTTTAAATTATGGGTTTAAAAGTTTTGTATATCCTTATCTATTTTATTTTCTAAGACCTAAATATTAATGCACTGACTCAATAACTAATCAGAAATAAAAGTTGACATAGACATAAAGACACCACGGGTAATAAGAAAGAACAAGCGGCCGGGCGCGGTGGCTGGCGCCTGTAATCCCAGCACTTTGGGAGGCTGAGGTGGGGGGATCACCTGAGGTCAGGAGTTTGAGACTAGCCTGGGCAACATAGTGAAACCCCGTCTCTACTAAAAATATAAAAATTAACCAGGCATGGTGGCGCATGCCTGTAATCCCAGCTATTCAGGAGGCTGAGGCAGGAGAATTGCCTGAACCCAGGAGGTGGAGGTTGCAGTGAGCCAAGATCATGCCACTACATTCCAGCCTGGGTGACAGAGCAAGACTCTGCCTCAAAAAAAAAAAAAAGAAAGAAAGAAAGAACAACAAGCATATTTTTCACTATGTGTAATTATTTTAAATGAGCTGTCACATTTTAAATTTACCTAGAAATTAGACCATTTGCAGGCCCATTTCGGCGGGGAGGCAGAAGGACAGAAAATCATACACATTTTCCATTAATGGACTCTTGCTGTGGGAAAGGGTGAGCTGTCCTGAAGACCTCTATCCAGTGTTCATAAGTTTATCACTCACCTCTAGTAAAAAGCAATCACTATGTGAATTTATAGAAAATATTAATTTCATGTTTATTTTTAACCTATGAATATAGTGACTTTCATTAATATACAATGTACTTTTATCATTTCTGAAAGGTTTTTATCCAGTGTTTTGCTGAAGCTTTTTGTCTTCTGAAGTACACTAAATTTTCAATTTAATAATTTAGTTCAGTTAATACTCATTTTACTTCGTGTAGTAATAAATTATTCAACTTATTATTACCTTGTGGACTTCCATAATTTTTCAAATTGTAGTCAGCAACACTGTCTGCAGCAGATTATTAAGAAGTAAAACCATATATAGAAAACATACATTTAATCTTTCTTACTGTTTCATGTCTTGCTAAACAGCAGCTCTGGGGCCAAGCACAGACGGAAATTCTCCCAAGCCCAGCTCTACCTCCTCTCTGACTCCAAGTAGGTTGAACGCTTCCACTTCCAGCATATTCAGTCTTTTGGCAATGGAGATGCACAAGTTGCCTGGAATCATAAAAGGCTCCTCAGCTTGCCTATCTTTCTAGTTCCCAGGACCCTGCCTGTGTTCCTCCTCCTCCTGCCACCCAGATATGGCTACTAAGCCCCACCCTCACAGTCCACACCATCCTCCAGGCGGAGTGCACCCCCCATGGAAGGCTCTGAGCTGGAGAAGCACACACCACCAGTCCAGACCACACTTGGCAGTAGCAATCAGGGTCAAAGGCTAACATGTACTTGCAGGATAAAAATGGATTCTGTCTTATACTCAGTATCTAAAGATAGGGCTGGTGATCACCATCACTGGAGCCATCATCACTGCCAGCCCGCACAGACCTAATCCCTCCCTGGGAGAATATGTATCTGCAGCCTAAAGTCTGAAGCCTTTTCCTAAAGCCTTAACCTTCCATAAAAAATAACCGTTGAATATTTTCAGAAAGGCAGGCACTCCCCACAAAAAAGAACAAGATTCCCATAAATACAGTGGTCTATCCCCTAGCTGGCCCTAATTATAGAGCCCCAATTTTCTTAGTAAACTTGTAGCTAGCTAAGTACCACTAGCCAATGCTAACCTGATGCCATTTACGAAAAATAAATTTCAGAGATTTATTCTGTATGTGTGTATTTAAAAATCTGAAAGCAATACGGTATACTGCAAAGAATATGGTTTGGAAATCCTATAGATTTGGTTGAAGTCCCTGCACTGACACTAAATAGCTGTATGTTATTGGAAAACTACCAAAAGCTTATCTAAGTAAGGCTTAGAAAAAACAGTCAAGTTATTTTCATGATTAATAAGATGCATATAGAGAACTTAGCATAGCTCTCGGAATATAATAATAGTCATAGTTTATTGAGCAATTGCTATTAATATTATTGAATACCATTTCAGTGTATTCAACTTTTCTTTCCGTGGCTTATTAACAGAGTATCTACTTAACTGCATATTCAATTCCATGTCTTTATTTTTCATATTATAACATTGTCCATATTAAAATGGCTTTATTTACAATTTTGTTGACTACTATTCTATTGAATACTGACAGCCTAATTTTATGAATGTCTGTGACCTTTGCTATCTTCCTAACATGATTCTTTACAGGAAATTACATAAAATATCAAAAAAAAGGAAAAGAAATATTGTAACTATTGCAGCCTCATTCATGGAAAAGACAGGGTACCAAACTAAAAATCCAAGGGATGAAATCTTCAAGGCCACCAGCTGATTTTTGTGCATCAAGAAGCAAACAGTCACTCAGTTATGCAGCTGAGCTATGGCAAACCTTACCTGCTTACAGAAGACAGCTAAGAGCTACAATAAAAGAGGTCAATTGCAGCTCTTCTTTCATAGAGTTTTCTCTTTCATAGCATGGAAAAAACAAAGTCAGGGATTCCTTAATTATTTCTTTGATCCTATAAATTTTTTGTTGGCATAGTTGTTTAGCTGTATGGGCCACTACATGAAATGCTAAGGAAGAAAAAAAAAGTGCTTTTTGACATACTCAAAAATTGTCTTTTGAAAACTAAATTGTGCTTTCAAGGAAAAAGTATTCACATAAAAGTAATAATCAACAAATCAGATATAACTGATGAGATTGTTTGATAGCCACCTTGCTTCTATTCACGTACTCTACGTGTCTTCTCAAAAGACTCCCACCAAACCCCATTCTTGTCATTTCCAGAACGAAAGGAGACAAATTCTGAGCCAGAGCCATAGTGCAAAAACTTTCTCTTTTTTTTTTTTTTTTTTTTTTTTTTGAGACAGAGTCTTGCTCTGTCGCCCAGGCTGGAGTGCAGTGGCAAGATCTCAGCTCACTGCAAGCTCCACCTCCTGGGTTCACGCCACTCTCCTGCCTCAGCCTCCCTAGTAGCTGGGACTTCAGGCACTTGCCACCACGCCTGGCTAATTTTTTGTATTTTTAGTAGAGACGGTTTCACCGTGTTAGCCAGGATGGTCTCGATCTCCTGACCTCGTAAACTGCCCGCCTCGGCCTCCCAAAGTGCTGGGATTACAGGCGTGAGCCACCGCACCCGGCCTAAACTTTCTAAAGCAGATTCCAGTTTTCCCAGGTAAAATCACACAAAGAAACCAAACATATAAAATAAATAAAAGGTTTTTAAAAGTAAAATACAAAGTTTTTTTTTTATTTATTTTTTCAGAGACAGAGTCTCTCTCTTCTGCCCAGGCTAGAGTGCAGTGGTGTAATCATAGCTCACTGTGGCCTTGACACCCTGGGCTCCAGGGATCCTCCCACTTCAGCATCCTGAGTAGCTAGGACTACAGATACATGTCACCATGGTTGGCTAATTTTTTTATTAAAAAATTTTTTTTGTAGAGATGCAGGTCTCGATATGTTGCCCAGGCTGGTCTCAAACTCCTGGCCTCAAGCAATTCTCCCACTTTGGCCTCCCAAACTGCTTGGATTACAGGCATGAGCCACCATGCCCAGCTGAATTTATTGTTTTTAAATAGAAAGTACACTTGTGTAGCACTTAACATTGCAGATACATTCTGAGAAATGTGTCATTAGGTGATTTCATCATTGTGAGTATGTTATAGAGTGCACTTGCACAGACCCAGCTGGTATAGCCTACTACACACCTAGGCTGTATGGTAGAGCCTCCTGCTCCTGGGCTACAAGCTGAACAGCATGTTACTCTACTGCATACTGTAGGCAACTGTAACACATGGTAAGTATTTGTGTACCTAAACATATCTAGACATGGAGAAGGTACATTAAAAACACAGTGTTATAATCTCACAGGACCACTGTCACACACGCAGTCTGCCATTGACCAAAACATTATTATGTGGCACATGATTGTATTATAAGAAAGAGAACAAAAATGGCTCATAAGTCCACAGCCAAGGACAAAAAATACAGAAGTAAAACAAATTTAACTAGGAAGTTGAAACCATACATAAAGATATAAAATAAAGAGTAAAAGCTTCTTCCCCTTCCCTCTGAGCCCTCTCCACAAAGGTAAACACTGAGCAATTTCTCATCATTCTCTCTCTTCTAGAGAGAAAGAATAATAATATAAATAATAACGTAATATAATATAAAGAGAGTTCTCTTTGTAGAATAATGTTGATATATTAATCCAAATACATGCATCTTAAAGGTAGTATTTTGCTAAATAAATTTATAAATTAAATTTCAAAATATTTATGTGCAATAACTAATCAATGAGAACAAACAATCTGTTTTTGGAGAAAAAACATATTAGGTCAGATGTCATGGAGGGCTATTTTAGACTTAACAAATCTTAACACTCATTTTATTTGGGTATTTTAATTTGGTTACTTAATATTACAAAATTGTGATTCAAACGCATGAGCAGATGCACTATGGAAAGGTCTTAACAGCCTTAAAAATCTACAATCCAGGAATCTAAGTGAGAGGTAGTTAAGAAAGTTTGGCTTTAAAGCTGAATTATTAATAATATATAGAAGCTACCTGAATCCTTTACTTATATGTCAAACAAGAACTATTCAGGGCTTTCTGCAAGTATTAAGGTCATGTTTCACCTTCACTTTTTGTGGTACAATTAAGAAGGCATGCCAGAGTTTGTAGTAATTCCTGCCACTCACCAAGGAAGTAGAAAGTTTATTTCTGAGCTCAGTCTGATCACAACCTCACAATTTTCCCTACTTTATATTCCTTTTCTTGCCTCTTTCCTCTGTCACCACTTTATCTATCACTCCTCTGTTGCAAACAATGAAGAAGTACTTTCTTTCTAGCTATATAATATCATGTTAGAGCTCCCAGTGCTAGGTCCTAGAACCATCTCTATATGTCCACAGTGCAAAAAAAAAAAAAAAGTCTACAGGGCAAAATTTGTTGAGTACTAGAAAAGTTCCTAAATATTCCCCCATATCACCCATTCCCAACTAATTACAGAAAGGTCACAATGTTTCTATTATAAATCAACAAATATCTGAGGAAAGGTGTAAAAAGATGAGCGATGTAAAATGGCAGTATTATATAACTCTACTATATTAAATATCACATGTAACTACTTGACAAAGGAAAGACAGACAGCCTTCTCCAGCAAGCTTCAAAATGCTCTGCCTAAAAAATGGATTTTATAATCACGTTTTTGTAATATCTCTCTGTACTGTGATTTTACATTATACTAAATGGGATTCCAATGGTCACTATGTGTTTAAAGCATGGCAGCATTCTTTCTATATGCAACTCTTCTGAGGTAATTAAATCCTTGGTGTTCTCTTTTTTTTTTTTTTTTTAAAGATGGAGTCTTGCTCTGTTTCCCAAGCTGGAGTGCAGTGGTGCCATCTTGACTCACTGCAACCTCCGCCTGCCGGGTTCAAGTGATTCTCCTGCCTCAGCCTCCCGAGTAGCTGGGATTACAAGCGTGTGCCACCACACCTGGCTAATGTTTGTATTTTTAGTAGAGATGGGGTTTCACCATGTTGGCCAGGTTGGTCTCGAACTCCTGACCTCAAGTGATCCACCCGCCTCGGCCTCCCAAAGTGCTGGGATTACAGGCGTGTGCCACGACAGCCGGCCAGTGCTCTGTCTTTTAAATATCATCTTGACAGTTTGTGAGTAAGCTCCTTTTACCAATAGGCACTGATCTCATAGAGTGAGCACAAACATACAGCCTTATATGTTATGTGTTAACTTAGCTGGGCTCTGGTGCTCAGTTAGGTCAAACACTCACCTAGATATGGCTGTGGAGGTATTTTGTAGACATAATTACCATCTGCAATCAGTTGACTTTAAGTAAATAAGTTTACCCTAAAAAACTTGGGGGTCCTCCTCTAATCAGTTGAAGGTCATATGAGCAAAAACCACGTTTCTTGAAGAGAAGGAATTGTGCCTCAAGACTGCAACACAGGAACCCTGTCTGAGCTTCCAGTCTGCCAGCCTGCCGTACAAATTTCAGCCTTGCCAGCCCCCACAACCATGAGCCAATTCCTTAACATATATGTATATAAACATTTCTTTCTCTGGAGAACCTTGACTGATACACACACTAAATCTCCGTCAATATAATATTCAACAAGTATTTATCGAGTGCATTTACATGCCAAACACTGTTCTAGATGCAGGTAATATAACCATCAATGAAACAGACAAAAATCTCTATTTTCATGGGGCTTATATTTTAGTGGTACTAAGATGACTAGCAAATTGTTAGTTAAGGTAACCATATAATTCATCATACAATCCAGAGCACTTTTAAGATAAGGGTGAAATAGGATACTGGTAATGATTTTGCCAGGGCAGCATGTCTAACCCAGAGCCATCTTGACAAACCAGGATGGTACACATCATCTAAGTCTCTAGTGAAACTGAAGCCCATCTCCCCCACACGACCATGCATCTGGCTAACTGTAGAAAGTCAAAGGTACATGTCATTAATCAAAGTTGAGGAACAGACTTGTAGATTCAGAGAGATTTGGGTTCCAATTCTCGGTTACACATTATAAAAAGTATTAAACTTTTACTCCAGCCTGGGCAACAGTGCAATACTCCGTCTCAAAAAAAAAAAAAAAGTATTAAACTTTTATGAGTCTCAATCATGCCATTTAGAAATCAATCTAATGTGAGAACTAATGATACACATATGTACAGCATATACAGAAAGAACTGGAACCTGCCAGCCCTTCAGTAAAGTGCATGTAAAGTAAGTGATTAAGCCGAGCAGGGCTGGGGATTAAGTGGTGCACTGAAAACTTTGGTACATGAATATAAGTCTTTCTCTACTACTTTATTTTTTTAACATATGTGAATGTATGTCATTGGTTTTAATATTTTTGAAGAAAAGAGAGAAATCTGAACATTCTGCCTGGGAATTAGACAGCAAAGTGCACCAGAAATGATGAAATGATGGCAAGGCTATAATTTAGAGCATGGACATACGTGACTCTCAAGCGGCCATTTATCACTGTTAAGATTGCTAAAAGTGACTTTAGGTTTACCTTTAAAAAGTTTCATATTCATTAAACTGAATTCTACACCAATATATACCGAAGTAGAAGCTGCCTTAAAAGCAGGTCCAACAATCCTTCTGCCCTGCTGGAAACTGTTGCTAGGAGACGAGAGTGAAGAGAACACTTCCTCTCCAGTGTGACCACAGGAGCTGCAACTGCTGCACACCCTCCACAATGCTTTTGAAGCCGGTTTGAAAAGTCTCTGCCTACGGCTGAAACCTCAGAGAGATTTTAACAGTCTACAAAGTATACAAATATCCCTAGGTATGATCTGAAGAGTGAGAAAAGCTTCCCTTTGTCTCCTAATGTTTTTCTCCATTGGCTTATCCTAGAGTCCAATAATCTTTGTCCATTCTCTCGGAGTCTTCCCAACAAAGACATAAAATTAAGGGAACTCACAGTGAAGATGATCTATTAATCCTGTGGGAGGAAGGATGAGGTTACTCACATGTAAGGACAGCATGGGTGTGACAACTGTTTCAGAAAGCAAAGTCCCAAATGCCCCAAAATTGTATTTATGTTCTTTTGTTTGCTGGTGGAGAGAATGTGAGGGAATGAGAGGTCGAGAAGATCTAAGGAGAGGAAAGATAGGAAACACATTGCCTTTTCTAGATAGGATAGGCCAGAGTAGGAGTTCATACTGAAATTCTTTATTATCCTGTGAGGGTTAGTCAACTGAGAGCAACCACAATATGGCTTTGTTTGTTTGTTTGTTTAAACTGGAAAGAAACACTGTGTTTCCTTCTGATTATAAATGTAAGGCTCATTACAAGCCTCCATTCTCCTGGTACATTTTTCAGAAAACAGAGAAAGTGAAAATCTCTCAAATGACACTGCCACTGACTACATTTTGATGTATATCTTCATCGATGTTCCCTTTGCATGATCACACACACACACGTGCACACCGTAACACACTTACGTGGAACTCTGTAAGTCTGAAAATAAGACAAGTTCCCTCCATCACTATAACTAATCTATCCTTCTGAAAAGGAGACTCCATCTATTCCTGTCTTCACTTCACCAGATTACCAAATGCTGTCTCAATTATCGCATTTTGAACGAGAAAGTAGTTTGAGGAGACACATTAACCTGAAACAACCTCCTCCGTACCGAATTGGTAATTATTTCATACTAGTTACACCTCATAACCACAAATATTAACTCCTGTAAATAAGCTTTTTAAGGATCACTTTTAGAAAGTTATACTGTGCTCACACTGACAAGATCCTCAATATATGCCCATGGGAAGAAGGAAAAAAGCAGGCTTCTCAGGTTACGTAAGTGGATTTAGAGAGTGCTCTAACTCAAGCAACTTTAGGCAGTGCTGGTGCTGACATATGTGAAAAGTGTGAATAAAATTATTTCATGATAATGATAAAAATAATATTTCTAAATTGCTATCTTTTTTGTATAGTTGATTTTCATTCACTAATAAATTAATTGCTATAAGTAGATAGTTGACTTTTGCATCTTTATCCCTAAAATTTCATATGCATAATGTGGGCCACATACTTTTAAAAATAATATTCAGATATTTAGCATTACCTTATATCGAGATTTCTCACCCTCAGTACTACTGACATTTTAGGTCAGACAGTTCTTTGTCATTGAGGTGGTCCTATGACTTGTAGAATGCTCAGCAGCTTACCTGACTTCTGCCCACTGGATGCCAGTAGCACCCCTCAATGTAACAGCCCCAAATTTCTTCAGATATCATCAATGTCCACTGGTGGCAAAACCGCCCCAGTTGATCTTTATATTTAGGGTCACCTCATATTTGGGCATATGTGGTGTCTAGCTTGTCTTTACAAAACTGGATCCTAAGGACACAATTTTATAACCTGCTCTTCCAGCTGACTGATATGTCATAGCGATCTTCTCAGCTCATTATGTACATATTTTCAGTGTGTTCTTAACTGCTGCACTGTGCCTCATTAACAGGTTGTGTCATAAGTGTTGTACCAGTTAACAATTGTTTCCAATTTCTCAGTATCATAGTCTCTATTATTTCATATATAAATTCCTTTAAATATGTTCAATTACTTCCTTATATTTTAAGACCAATAGTATCCTTAGAATTCATTTTAAATTTAGTTTAAATATGCCTGAAGTCAAAGGATTGAAAAAAGCAATACAACACAATATAAGGTCAAAACAAATATATTTTAGATTGCTTATTATTTATGGTTTCTACCCATGCCACTCTTCTATTAGAATTGAGACCAGCCAGGTGTGGTGGCTCATGCCTATAATCCCAGCACTTTGGGAGGCTGAGGTGGAAAGACTGCTTGAGCTCAGGAGTTCAAAACCAGCCCGGGCAACAGCTGACTGACACTTCCTATTAAAAAAAAAAAAAAAGAAGAAGAAGAAGAAAAAATAAATACAAAGAATTGAGAACTAACCCCCCGATAAGATTAAAAATTCCTTCTAAATGACTAAAAGCTTTGCTTTTTCATCAGTATTCTGAGCATCTTTTTCAAATACAAAAGATATAAAACAGGCCCTTCAGAGATCCATATGTATCAAAACTGTATAGCTTCTAGCATCTTTTCCTTTAGAAACTCTATGTGGTAATTCAAAACCAAAACCAAAAATCTAGTCAATCAATGATTTGAAGATATTTTATTACTAGCTGTCATAAACAATTTTAAGTGAAGTCTTTGGGTTTCTTGCTCTAGAGAATTCTAACTGAGTTTAAAAGATTTAAAAATCGATGATTGCATTGTTTTTGGATTCAGGAAGGATATACAAACAGTTTAATGAGACTGGAAAGAGGTCCAAAGCAGTTTCAACTGTACCTATAGAACTTCTTGAAAGCATTTTCTAAAGAAAATATGTCAAGACATGAAGACTGATTAATTCAGAATGGGAGTTTGTGTTTGTGTGTGCGTCTGTGTGTTTGTGTGCGTGTCTGTGTGTGTGTCTCTGTGTGTATAAGCATGTTCTTTGAAATATTTTAAGGATTTTTCATAATAATTTTTTAAAAATCAACTCATAATTTAATAGGATGTTGCAAATAATCTTCTCATAAAAAATCTTAGAAAATTTCTCTGGAATTAGCGTTACCTTTTCAATAAACAAAATGGGTAAATAAACATTATTTTGGTAAATTTTGTGTATTTGGAATCTTAGGTGATAGAATTTGTTTCCAGACGACCTGGGTCTGATCCTCAATTCCTTACATTCACATTGAATTATTTATATGGTTATTTAATTTTTTTCTGCCTAAGTTTTCCCTTGCATAAAAGACAAATTGTTATAATATCTACTTCACAGTGCTACTGTGAGAATAGCAGAGGAAATGTTTATAAAAATTACCTTCTAAAATATAAAGCCACAGTATTCTAACTAGTTGCCAACAGTATCTAAATATTCTTCATAGTAATTAAAACAGATTAAGAATTACACTGTATTATTCCTCAGTGTTGAGCATGGCCCCTTTTTTATCTTAGTATTTATAAAACAATTTCAATGAGTAACCATTTATACACATACAGGCAGAAACAAAAACTGCTTTCTTTGTTCAACAAGTACCTACTCACTGGCACTCTTTTTGAAGGCAGAGAGGACTTTAGGTACTTCACATAAAGTAAGTGGTTTTGTATTTCACATTATTTGAGCCTATCAAAAACCACATGCTATAGGAAAGAATGATCTTACTAAATCTATTTCAGATACAGGAAAACAGAAGTGTCGAAAGTTAAGAGACTTGTTTAAAGTAGTGATAGGATCAAGTCTAACAGTCGAGCTTCCACATTTGTGACAAACTACTTTGCTATTATTGTAGCTCTCCTTCTGGCCCACTGTGAAAAGCCATGTTCATAAACATGTTTTTAACAGTTATCAAGTTATGGATTAAGAAATATCATCCTATGAGATGCATATTACCAGTATCCCCATTTCATACAAAGGAAAACTGAGGGATAGAGATTAAGTTATTTGCATAAAATCACACAGCTGTTAAGTAACAGTGGCAGGTTTTGAACCCATGTTACTTGCCTGAGGAGCCCGAGTTCCCAACCATGATTTGTGCCACACACATTCAACTGGCATTAGATAACAACAATCTATTTTACTATATCAGAATATGATTAATTTATCTTTCTTCATAATGATAAAAGATTATCCAATAGCATCTTCTAAATTGACATTTATCCTTCAAAATTTATTTTCAAATCTTCTGATTCATCAAGAGAAAACAATTTTTTAATGTTTACTGTATTAGTCCATTCTCATGCTGCCAGTGGAGACATACCTGAGACTGGGTAATTTATTAATGAAAGATGTTTGATTGACTCAACAGTTCCACATGGCTGGGGAGGCCTCAGGAAACTTACAATCACGGCGGAAGGGGAGGCAAACACGTCTTTCTAAACAAGGCGGCACAGCAAGGAGAAGTGCAGAGTGAAGTGGGGGGGAAATCCCCCTATAAAACCATAAGGATTATGGGAACTACAATTCAAGATGAGATTTGGTTCGGGACACAGCCAAACCATATCATTTACTTAAAAAAAAAATCATAATCTTTCAAACAAAAATAATGCTCTAGTCTTTTTAATTAAACCCCAATATGATTTTCTAACAATTCTGTATGCATAGTTATACCAATGTCAATTTTAATAATTAGAAAATGCTATTCATCTTTTTCATAAATTTCATACTTTAATTCCACAAAAAATAAAAATATACATAATTTATTACAATATGTTAATGATTTTGGCATTCTGATCTACAATATAGTTGTTATGCTTTAAATATATTATCACATTTGTATTGAATAAAACCCTGAGCTTTATCTGCCATGAAGTCTATAAAAAAGGAAAATCACAATTGGATTAACCCATGAGTATTTAAGAATTTCCTTGGTAGTTTTTTGATTCGTAATTGTATTCCAACACTTTCACAAGTAAACCGTAGGGATTTTTGCCTCCAGAAACTTTATCTGGCAGCCTAGTATAACTGTGTGGTATTCCAGAAACAATCGTATCTCCTTTATTTTTTTAAGTGTATATACAAAGAGAGAGTATATACAAATTAACACTAATTAGCAAGTCAGAAAAGCATGTTTTTCTCCTTAGCTCTTATGAGTGTTCATATATAATTTGCTCCAAAAGAAATTTTAGTAAGTTACAGTACTGCCAGAATTACTTTAATTTGATGGTTTTAATAGGGAAAAAAAGGAATTATGGAAATCCCCTTCGGAATTCAATCACAGAAAGGAAAGATTCAATTACTTGGAAGGTCTTTGGCACTGTGAGAGAGATATACAGAAAATGAGAGCCACACTTGGGTCATCATTAACTGTAATACCATATGGCATTTCCTCCTCTGAGCTTCTGCTACCATCTATTTACATAAAATATCAGCTGCAAACCAATAATTACAAACACACATACACACATAAATGAGAGATAACTATGCTGAGTGAAATGTAAACTGACTTTTAATTATTCATTAATAGTAATTTAGAATATTAAGGGGCATGACACAATGTTATCCTCAGGGTCCCTATACACCAGGAATTCACCTCATTTCAGATTAACAACCCAGTATAAAAAGGCCTATTAGGCCCAAATTATATAAATTATTCTTGAACAGAATAGGTCCAATATCAATCTATATGATTCTAAATGCTAATCTACATTCAAGGACTAAATGGCACAAAGTAGAGTGTACACTTACAACAGTACCAAGCACATAGGTGGCATTCGCTAACAAGAGCAGTTACAGAAACATTCTCTCTACTGGCAACTTTTCAGCTACATATGTATTAATTTAAGAGCAAGAACTAATTCGGGATATAGAGAAACACAACCCACTCTCAGTACTTTTAAGTCAAATTGTTGATCATCAAAGATTCTACAATGAGCTTTAAGATCCTTCTCAATCTGTGGCCCTACACAGCCACTACCAACTGAATGGAGCTGGCAGGCAAGATGGAAGTTATCTGACATTTTATGATCTGTGATCTCATCTTCCCCCAGAAATCAGGACGCTAGTGAATGGCCTCACCCTCCATCCCATTATTTAAGCTAAAAGGTGTATGTCATACTTGAACCTCTCTTTCACATGTAGTCCACATTCAATCCGACAATTGAATTGCCTTTCTAGGCATTGAATCTATGCCATTAGCACTGTCTCTGCCACAGCACATGAATGCAAGTCTGTAATTACCTCCTACCATTCTTTCCTGTCCCCTCTAACCCTTGCTCCTCACTGCAATGAGAGTATTAGTTTTGAAGAGCACATATAATCTTATGACCACCACCATCCCAACCCAATCCTGAAACAGCTTTACATTCCTCTTGATCTTCAACACAGACCTTTATCCTTAACAAGACCTTCCAACAGCTGGCCTTCCAGATGTATTCCAGCATAAGACATACTCCTTCCCTCTCCCCCTTGACACTCCAGCCATACTCCTCTCAATCCCAGGCACCCACCCTCCAGGTACTCTCCTAGCACAAAGCCTTAGTTAGGAGCTTTCCTCTTCTCTCTGTTTTGTTAAACACCTACTTTCAGAACTCAGCTACACTGTCCCAGGACTTCTACTTTACAGATGCCTGTCGTATCCTGCCAACTTGCCATAAGTTTAATTTTACTGACCCTTGAGGACAGGGGCTAAATATGTGGTGTGCTTGTTCATATTATATGAACACCACCTAGTACAGGGCCTAGCAATGGTAGATGCTAAACAAATCCTGCTTAAAAGCTAGAATGAATGAATGAAAAAATGAATACATTGATGCAATTATCCATAGTAGATTATTATATCCTTGACAGAGCCAGTGTTACAGAAGAGTTGGCTCCTAATTAAACAGACATATTTTGTATATTATATATGGTATTCTATTCATTTGATACTATTGCATTTGTTCAGTATTGCAGATAAATTACAAATTAACTGCAGTAATAATTACATGTGGGTATGATCAAAATCCCCAAATCTATATTAACAAAGTTCCTTAAAATCAAAGTTGAGTAAATTTATATCAACTTTCCATCAATATGTGTTTTATTACATTCATTTAATAATTCCAACAATTACTAAATTTAAAAAAATACAGGAAACTAAGCAACAAAAAGTTCTCTTAAGAGTTTTCAGGACAAAGAATACATAATGTTTCATCTGCTAAAGTAGCATCCTGGCATCCAAAAGTTGTTTTTGCCATATTTTCAATGATAATTTTTAAAAATTACACTTGGTAAATTCAAATGGCTGAAAGAAAACACCTGTAATAAATCTTTCTCATGGAAATCCACACTGAAAATGAGTGGAAGACCCTCCATATTGTAGTCCGATGTGAACACCCCTGTCATGACTCATGACTGCTGCCATTTCAGTATGGTCTGGTGTCAGAATATAGTAGGGACATGAGGGTTCCAGGCCTAGCACAAGCACCAAATTACTGGCAAACACTGTCACTGGAGGCTTGTTGGAGGCTTGTTTCTGCAACTCAAAACCTAAAATGACATCTCTGCCTCAGAGGATTACAGGAAGAAGATGACGTAGGTATTTTAGAATTCTTAAAAAATATAATACTGTAAAATGTCACCAGAACAATTCTGAGATTTTGGAGTCATTTATGACAAGGCATGCAACCAGATTGCCAACTCTTGTGGCAAAATCAAACCTCTGCATGGTACAACATCCCCAAATTCCACATAATTTAACCAGATGCACTTAAAAATCACTGCATTGCATTGGTGCCACAGTTTTTTGTTCCTATACATTTCTTACAATATATTCTACTGGTCTTAAAGAAGTTTGCAGTGAGCAAGCATTGTATCTATTCAACTTTCTTTCTGTAGAGTCTAGCTCTTTATGCAAAGACATACTTAATAAAATGCTTGTGAAGAGTCATACAACGAGATAATATTTACTCAAAATAAGACAAATAATATTCTGCACTCATAGCCATAGTAACCTATGATATAAGAAACAGTGTGTTGGCCGGGCACGGCGGCTCACGCCAGCACTTTGGGAGACCGATGCGGGCAGATCACCTGAGGTAAGGAGTTCAAGATCAGCCTAGCCAACATGGTGAAACCCCGTCTCTACAAACATAAAAAAATGAGCTGGGCATGATGGCGGGTGACTGTAATCCCAGCTACTAGGGAGGCTGAGGCAGAAGAATCGCTTGAACCCGGGAGGCGGAGGTTGCAGTGAGCCGAGACGGTGCCACTGCACTACAGCCTGGGCGACAGAGTGAGACTCTGTCAAAAAAAAAAAAAAAAGAGAAAAAAGAAAAAGAAAACAAAAGAAAAAAAAAAAGCAATAGCCTGAAGATCTGAACTTAAATCATCTACACATCCTATTCTAAGCACTAACTACTTATAATGCCAATATCATATAAGTCATGTGAATTGCAAGTACAACTCAAGACAAACTATATTTTAAAGATATTTAAGAAGGATTTTTAAATGGGTGCATGTATTTTAAAATGCTATGACATTTAAAACAAGTCCAGGTCTTACCGATTTTTTAGTAGTAAAAAGAAGAAATAATACATTCTATCAATACATACCTTTGGAAAGAATCAAGCTGTAAAACACTGAAAACTCTTCAATTTTCATAGGTAATAGTGGCTTTAGGGCTTTCAAAGTATAACTTTTTATGGATTAATCATTTGCAATCTTTCAGACTTTGATCATATAGTATGAATGTTAAATGTTATAATACCTTTCTTAGTTACATGAATTCAAGGGGCTGTTATTCTACAATTCTAAATACAATTCATTTCTGGCTATGCCTAATTTTACACTTTATGCCTTTTTTCCTTTAACTTAAATATGTTGTTTGGCCAACTTCCAGCTTTGGATTTTTAAGGTTTATATTGGAACAAGTTTCATTCCAATTTGATTTGTGACATAGATAACATTGTAAGCTACTTTTCTATATTGCCTCTGAAAAAGAGCTATTTCCATTCCTACACAGTATACAGATTAAGAAAGTTATACATAATAAGTAATGTACCACTATAATTTGAAAATATTCATCTTGTTCACGTTCTCTAGCTCTTACTAAGATATTTATAACGCCACTGAAACAAGAATTGATGAATTCATCACTGTCTGGGACATTTTGATCATAATCAATAACATAATTTTACCCTTAAATAGGATTTCAATTAAAGTATATTTTTCAAAGCAATTTTCCTTTAAAATAAAATGGGTTTTTGTACCATGAGTTATTAACCCATTAGGTGCCAAAAAGAAAATTATTCTGTCTCTGAAGTTCTACATCAGAAAAAAAAGAAATGAAACCAAACTCTGTTCTATTATACATTTCCCACAGGTACATTTCATAAAAAATTACATTATTATATTTTCATCATGGAAAATGAAAAGTAATATACTTTCGTAAAATGATAGAACCATGAAAGTTTTATTAGATAAAAGTGAGGACACCCAAATGCATTGCTACTGCTTGGACAGAGTATATTTTATCAGCAAAGAAAACATTTTCATCTAAACAAAATTTATTTGTCATATCATTATGAAACATCAAAAACAATATTAAAAACCCTGTGAAACTTATGCAAGGCACACAAAATATACTCTATTTTATGATAATACTCCTATCCTAGCCATTTCATCCATTATTTTCCTGTTCTCACTACTAGAATGTTCAAAGAACACAGATTTCTCTCACACACAATACAAAATAGCTTCCTTCAACAAAAATAACTAAAAATTCAAAAATTATTTTAAATGTATAGTATAATCATTTTATTATAAAGAAGTCACCTTCATTTTTTTAAGCTTCAAAGCATGTCCTCTACTTTACTACTTTCTCAGAAATAAGTCTAAGTATTTAACCCCTTGTTTCAATCACAATTAGCTGGTTCTTGCTAAATGATTCAGTCCAGCTCCTTATGAAAGCATGCAAGAGGCTCACTTCTCACCTTTCCTTATGCAGTGTTCTCTAGTTCTGCCCACTAAATCTGTTTCACCATCACACTGTGTCTTTGTATGCAATTTCCTCTGCATCTTCTCCCCTTCCCATGTAGAAAATGTGAACTGATCCTTCAAAATAAAAAACACACACTATTTTCTCGTAGAGTCTTCTATGACCCCCTTGGATAACTGCTTCCTTCCCTATGATTCCATAGCTATTTATGCAGACCTCTGAGAGAGTGTTCAATTTGCATTCTAATTATTTATCTACTTGTTTGTCCTTCCTACAAGAGTAGGAGGCTCCTGGAGGTAGAACTCATTGGTCCTTCTGTCACTAGTACCCCTCAAGATTCGGTACCTAAGACATTCAACAAAGCAAAGAGATGGGATGAGTGATTGCTGTCCACATGCTCTGTTCATTGATCTTAAAACCGTCAGCCCCAAAGTAGGAACTTGCCAATTATTTAGAAATGCCTATCTAATCTTTCTACTGTATTCAACTTGTGTAGGAGAGTTCGTGTCCCTGGGCTGGGTTCTCAAGACGTTTGATTTTCAAATTAAAGAGATGAAATTTATGACTCTAAGAATTCTGGGTGCTGAGCAACAACATTCAACTAAGAAAGAACAAGGGAGGGCCGGGTACGGTGCCTCACATCTGTAATCCTAGCACTTTGGGAGGCCGAGGTGGGCGGATCACCTGAGGTCGGGAGTTCAAGATGAGCCTGACCAACATGGAGAAACCCCGTCTCTACTAAAAATACAAAAATTAGCCGGGAGTGGTGGCGCATGCCTGTAGTCCCAGCTACTCAGGAGGCTGAGGCAGGAGAATGGCTTGAACTCGGGAGGCAAAGGTCGCAGTGAGCTGAGATCGCGCCATTGCACTCCAGCCTGGGCAACAAGAATGAAACTCTGTCTAAAAAAAAAAAGAACAAGGGGTCAGGGAGCAACTGGCCACCACTGACTTCAGTATCTCAAGTTGAGTTAGGAACTTAAAGAACAAGTTTCTAATGTAATTTCTGTAAAAATTCTAATGCCTACAGGAAGATACAGAGATTAAAATCAGGTTAAAGCAAAACTATAAAGACAAGTAGTAATGAGGATATACAAGGTGCAAAGACATACAGTTCCCACGGACAATGACGTTAGTAGGGGTTGGTTTGGGAGACCTGGCGGTGATTAGGCAGGGTGGGGAACCCTGAGCACAGAGGTTTCTTTACTAGAAGCAACCAAACGGATTCTAAACTCTGCTCTCTAACACTTGAAGGTTCCTGTGTCCTGGAAATCTTTATTCACCAAATGCAGTTTGTTGCTTTGTTAAATATGACAGGGTTATGGCTGAAGTAATAATCTATGCATATCTATGTATTTAACATATTCTTTAGTCCCTCACACTTTTCTTGAAGCAGAAAAGAAGGCACAGAGAAACAGTTAAATGTGAGGCAGAAATAATTTTTTCTTTTAAAATTAAATTGTTTATTAAAATATATTGAGGGGATACAAGTGCAGGTTTCTTACATGCGTATACTGTGTGGCGCTGAAGTCTGGGCTTTTGATGTATTCATCACTTGAACAGAGACCATTGTACCCAGTAGGTTTTTCAACCCTCATCCCCTCCCACCTTTTGTATTCCCTAATATCTATTATTCCACTATGTCCATGTGTACACGTTTAGCCCCCACCTGTGAGAACATGCAAGCTTATATATATCTGCAATAAACATATGAATGAAGGTATCTTTTTTTTTTTAAATAATTTCTTTCCCTTTGGGTACATACCCAGTAGTGGGATTGCTGGATCGAATGATAGTTCTATTTTTAGTTCTTAGAGAAATCTCCAAAAAGGACAATCTGAAACCTGAAACAGGGCAACCTGTTTGGAAAACAGTATGGAGATTTTTTAAATGAGGTTACTTTTTTTTTTTTTTCTTGTTGAGTTGTTTGAGTTCCTTGTAGATTCTGGATATCAGCCCTTTGTTGGATGCATAGCTTGCAAATTTTTTTTCCATTCTGTAAGTTGTCTGTTTACACTGTTGATTGTTTCTTTTGCTGAGAAGCAGCTTTTTAGTTTAATTAAGTTCCATTTATCTATTTTTGTTTATGTTGCATTTCATTTTGAAGACATGGTCATAAATTATTTGCCTAAACCCATGTCCAGAAGAGTTTTTCCCAGTTTGTCTTATAGGATTTTAATAGTTTCAGGTCTTACATTTAAATCTTCAATCAACCTTGAGTTAATTTTTGCATATGGTGAAAGGTGTGAGTCCAGTTTTCATCATTCTACATATAGCTATCCAATTTTCCCAGCACCATTTATTGAATAGGGTGTCCTTTCTCCAATGTATATCTTTGTCAACTAGGTCAAAGATCCGTTGCTTATAGGTATGTGGCTTTATTTCTGGTTGCTCTATCCTGTTCCATTTAATCTATGTGTGTATTTTTATACCAGTATGATGCTGTTTTGGTTACTATAGCCTTGTGGTATAATTGAAAGTCAGGTAATGTGATATGAGGTAGGAATGATTCTGTTGCACACTGTAGAGATTTTCTGTTCCAAAGGCTTGGGTTGGGGGAAAGGGAGGCAGAAGAGTGATTGAAGCTGAAGGGAAAGGTGTGAAGGAACCAAGAGCCTTGACAAGATGAAGGCGGGGGAAGCATCTTGCACTGGGAGAACAAGGGAGCAGAGTAGAACCCGACACCCAGCTGCTCCCAAATATGCCTCCACCCTACAAAACATCAACCCATTGCCTGTGCACAACCCACCAGCCGATGGTCCTACATTCCTTATCAGCTAATTCTTAGCAGAAAGCCTTTTATATATCAGGGATTGCTCAAAAATAGTTCACATGGATTAATTCTTCCAATGCTCACAATAACCCTGTGAGGCAGGCACCATTACTAGCTCATTTCACAGAAAATTGTGGCAGGGAAGAGTTAATATCAAGGCCACAGAGACTGACACTCTTCTAAGCAAGGAGGTGATAACCTGACCACTGTATGTGGGGATGAGCACGTAAGGGGAGATTTTGTGCTACCCAGGAAGAAACTGAACAGGAAAAAAAAAAAAAAAAGGAAATTTCCCTATGAGTTGGGTTAGTTGCAGACATCACTGTAAAGTTTAGTAAAAGCCATTTTGAAACTGCTGCATGTCCAGAGGAAATAATCACAAAACGAAGAGCATTTTAAATATTGTTTTAAAATGTTTTTTAAGACAGGTGTTAAAAATTACTATGATTAGATTAGAACTTGCACTGGTTCCTTGTAGACAGAAAATAAGTGTGTACTTCCAGGAAAAGAGACAATAAGAGAAGTAAAGCAACAAGTTAGATTGGGGATTAAGTGGGCTTCAGTTTCCTCACTTATAAAAAAGAGAAGATAGAATTGAAACAAAACCAAAAACAACTTCTATCTGAAACCTACCCCAACTCCCAAGTTACACGAAACTAAAAAGAAAAGCCCAGACTTTGGATGGGGAGAATGTAGCTGAATTCAGTTATCTGCTATACTGGTGAAGCCCCACAATACTTTTTTTTTTTTTTTTTTTCATTTTATTTTTTGAATTTTTGAATATTTTATTTTTATTTCCTCTAAAAAAAAGGTGGGGGGATATGTGTGCAGAACATGCAGGTATACACGTTCTGGTACATAGGTATATGTGTGCCATGGTCCTTGAGGAATCACCATACTGTCTTCCACAATGGTCGAACTAATTTACATTCCCACCACCAGTGTAAAAGTGTTCCTATTTCTCCATGGCCTGGTCAGCATCTATTGTTTCCTGACTTTTTAATAATTGCCATTCTGACTGGCATGGCATGGTATCTCATTGTGGTTTTGATTTGCATTTCTCTGGTGATCAGTGATGTTGAGATTTTTTTCATATGTTTGTTGGCTGTGAAAACTTGTGAGAAGTGTCTGTTCATATCCTTTGCCCACTTTTTGATGCTGCTTTTTTTTTCTTGTAAATACGTTTAAGTTCCTTGTAAATTCTGTATATTAGACTTTGTCAGATGGGTATATTGCAAAAATTTTCTCCCATTCTCTAGGTTGCCTGTTCACTCTGATGATAGTTTCTTTTGCTGTGCAGAAGCTCTTTAGTTTAATTAGATCCCATTTGTCAATTTGGCTTTTGTTGCAATTGCTAAAACCACATGATTATCTCAATAGATGCAGAAAAGGCCTTTGATAAAATTCAACATCCCCTCATGTTAAAAACTCTCAATAAACTAGGTATTGATGGAACATATCTTAAAATAATAAGAGCTATTTATGACAAACCCACAGCCAGCATCATATTGAATAGGCAAAAGCTGGAAGCACTCCCTTTGACAATCAGTACAAGACATGGACGCCCTCTCTCACCACTCCTATTCAACATAGTATTGGAAGTTCTGGCCAGGGCAATCAGGCAAGAGAAAGAAATAAAGGGTATTCAAATGGGAAGACAGGAAGTCAAGTTGTCTCTGTTTGCACATGACATGATTTTATATTTAGAAAACCCCATCATCTCAGCCCAAAAACTTCTTGAACTGATAAGCAACTTCAGCAAAGTCTCAGAATACAAAATCAATGTGCAAAAATCACAAGAATTCCTTATACTGACAACAGGCAAGCAGAGAGACAAATCATGAATGAACTCCCATTCACAATTGCTACAAAGAGAATAAAATACCTAGGAATACAGCCAACAAGGGATGTGAAGGACCTCTTCAAGGAGAACTACAAATCACTGCTCAAAGAAATAAGATAGGACACAAACAAATGGAAAAATATTCTACCCTCATGGATAGGAACAATCAATATTGTGAAAATGGCCATACTTCCCAAAGTAATTTATAGATTCAATGCTATTCCCATAAAACTGCCATTGACATTCTTCACAGAATTAGAAAAAAACTATTTTAAATTATAGAATCAAAGAAGACCCTGTATAGCCTAGACAATCCTAAGCAAAAGGAAAAAAGTTGGAGACATCATGCTACCTGACTTCAAACTATACTACAAGGTTACAGTAACCAAAACAGCATGGTACTGGTACCAAAATAGACATATAGACTAATGGAGCAGAACAGAGACCTCAGAAATAACACCACACATCTATAACCATCTGATCTTCAACAAACCTGACAAAAACAAGCAATGGGAAAAGGATCTCCTATTCAGTAAATGGTGCTGGAAAACTGGCTCGACATATGCGGAAAACTGAAACTGGATCCCTTCCTTACACATCTTATACAAAAATTAATTCGATTGATTAAAGACTTACTTAAATTTAAAACCTCAAACCATAAAAACCCTAGAAGAAAATCTAGGCAATACCATTCAGGACATAGGCATGGGCAAAGACTTTTAATTATTCTCAGTTTATTCTCAATCCAGTTTTAAGATGTCTATAAGAAAAGAGGAGGGAGTAGTTTTTGTTTCTATCATGTGAGATACACTGTGGCTAGAATGCGGTATGCTTTATAAGTCTGAGGATCATTATAATGGCATATAAATAACAATGAGACTAGTGAATAAATATTCTGGATTTTCCACTGATCTGGGGAAAATAAGTAAATCTGCAAAGAAGCTATAATTCCTTGGAAAACAGATGTGAACTAAAATATCATTTTTTAAAAATGGCATTGGTATATACAAATGCTCTGCAATTACTTTTAAGAAACAAGTTACAGGACTCAAATTTCCTATCTCCACAGAGCGCTAAGATATTAGTCCCAGGAGAGCGAAATGTCCTGGAAGCCAAGAAAAGCAGAGAAAATAAGAACATAAATTCAGGAGGTGAATTAAGGTTGTTCACATGGAGTAACATTTTATAATGCTTTTATGTCAAAAATAAATTTGAGATTAATCATTTTCCTACAAAATATGTTGTACAAACTCCCATTTTTAAATTATGTCAAGGTTTAAAAATAGAACACTCATTTTTAGGCTATGTTGGTAATTATGTTAAAGCACTACAGTACTTCAGGAAAATAATTAATACAATGAGGTTTCTTGGTACTATGAGCTACCTTGGTATCTATAACCTGCATATTAAAATTTAACAAGTAAGCGCTTATAATAATCAGAGTTTCAGGACAAGCAAATTGACTAATTCTTGTTTCCATTATAAACAAACATTGAATTTACAAGGTGGAATACAGATGACGTATTCAAATGAGTTTACAAAGTACTTAGGATTATGAATATAAACCTACATTAATAAGAAGATTGAACACATCAGGTTACTGCTAAACTCTATTTAATTACTTACAAATTAATCAAGTACAATAAAGAAAATTATCATTTGAAAGACACTCTTGATAATACTACTAAGAACTGTCAAGCTTCAATTATCCATGCTAATTCAGAAAGCTGGCTAATCCTAAACAGTGGATAATTTAACAATTCTTTCTATTGGCACAGATTATATTTCTGTGCGTGACAAATTTACCTTAGCAACTTGTTTTTCTTAGTTTAATATTAAAAACAAGTCTAGCTTCCTTGCTAGATCAGAATGCAAAGCCAGGCAGAAGTTTTTTTACAATTTTAAATGGGTTAATTACCAAGTATATAATCCATATATACAGTATATAAAATCTAAATGCTGTTTAAAATATTTTAGTTAAGCTTTCAACCACATTTAATAAATGCATGTTAAGGTATGTAGATTACGACACAAAATGATAAAAAGGCTGCAAATTTTTTTCTATCACTTTGAAAGTCTGTCAAAATTTAAGTCATATAAAGTACCTTGTGACTTATTATTTCATTTTACAGATAAAACTATAGAACCTTCAAGAAGTTTCATGTGGAGTGACTCCATTATGGTAAGTATATTGGTGTCCTATATATATATTTAAAATATCTATCGCAAACATAGATCTTTTGAGTTCCCTCTTTCTCACTTTTCTAACAGAAAAATATAGCATACACAGGGCACAGTAAAGAACATGGATACCGGAGCTTGAATATCTGGATTGGAATCTCGATTCACCACTTAGAGCTGAGTAAAAATAGGCAAATTATTTAACTGCTTAGAGCCTCAGTTTCTTCATCTATAAGATGGGGTTAATATTAGTACTTATCTCTTAGGGTTGTTATGAAGACTAAATTAAATGATACATGCAAAGCAGTTGGAACAGAACCTGGCACATAGTAAATACTCAATGAATATTAGGATTTACATAGCATTAATAAGCACAATTACTTATTTTCAAATAGATAACTCAGACAAGAGAGGAAAAAAATCTATTTTTCTTTAAGAGAAGTGTCATACATTTCTCAATTTAGCTTATAATTATGTTGATTAAAACAATAACAAAAATATTCTTTGAACCATTAGAGTAATAATTTTCCCCTGGTGTCAAGGTAAAAGTAAGGAAGCAGATATATCCTCAGTAAACTCATCAGAGTATCTCATCAAGATTTTCACAGTTATATTGAGAAAATGAAAAGCTCATAATTGTAAGATTAAAATATGAAACTTTATTATAAAAAGGGCACAGATTTTAAAAGATAAGCAGAGAGATTTACATGAGAAAAGTGCAGTATCACATCTAGTAATAGTCCAACATCTACTTTACCTTGTCATTGTTACTCTCCCGGTGGAATAAACAGAACCATGTCACCTCAAGAGTTAATGCTGGCCAAGTGCCAAAGGCCAGCAATGGCAAGAAAGGCTGTGGACAGAGGACCTGGGCTATGGCTAGAAGAGAATGCCAGAGAAGGGGAAAAACTGACAGGGTAAGAGATGAGACGATGAGGACAGAGGTGCTGGGCCAGCAGTTGAAGGAGAGGGGAGGGAGCACCATAAGTGGCTGTGTATGGGGGCGCAGCAGAACCATCCATGGTCAGACCAACACAGTGACAAACAGCCACTCAAGAAGTTCCTAAAGAACTCAAGGGTTGACACAAAAGGATGTGATGAAAAGCACTCATTCAGGCTCCCACTGTAGCATCCTGTGGCCTCGATGAGTGGGTGTGGCACCTGGTCATGAGAAGTATCTAATAGGTAGGCCCAGGGACGTAAAGTAGGAACAGGAACGACAGACCTTTCAGCTGTACTTCTTTCCTATATTCAATGGCACCTGCTTTCTAGGCATTTACTTCTTTCTGAGAGTGGATGATAATGATGATGGTGGTGGCCCTGGTGGTGGTGGTAACGATGTATCTTGACTTACAATCATGGTTTCCTTCCCATTTTGAGATAGACACAATGATTCCCATTTGAGAATCTGAAGTACCAAGACCTAGAGAGGTTAAACAATTTGCCTAAATGGCACAATAAGTAAAAGGAAAGATTGAGTTTTGAAATCAGTCTCTAAACCTCTAAAATCCATAATTTTTTTTATTATACCATCTACTATTTCCCAGTATACCTCACCACAGAAAAGGCAACATATCATTGACCTAAAAGCCTGAAAGTTCTACTTGTGAAACTTAAAAAGCATGCGGACATCTTTTTTTTTTTTTTAAAGGAAACATGTTCTTATGCTCTTCACATCTGAATAGATTAATAGCAACAAATTAGAAGTAAAATGATTATACAGACACAACATAGTTGAAGACATTAAGTGTTGTATCTTCTTGAGTCACGATTGCCCCCATTAAAAACCACTATGTTTTAAAGAGGACTGTTTATTTAGAGATCTGGATGGTAAGCTAAACTTTAGAATTAAGGAATTCAGATTTAACCCTTTGTTACTTGAATAACTTTATATATATATTTTTAAAAGCCCTTCCTAATTCAAGAACGTTACCCCATTTGCAATCTCTTTGCCAGTCTGTGCCATGACAAGCCTCATACACAGTTTCCACTTTTATGTATACCAGTGACTTTCTGGATGCCAATAATTCGTACTTCCCCAAAACAGATACTTGAGAACATGAATCATCCTAGACTATTAAATTAGGAGTGCACTATCAATTTAAGAATAACTGACATGAGCTAATTTGCAGCTATTCCTTTGGTATTTGGCCCTCAGTTGGCACTACAAAATTAGAATCCTAAATATTCCAAGGACTGGAATTCCATAATCTCTTACAAATTTCCAATCTTCTAAGAGATTATAGGATTGAGGGATGGCATATTTGGCATCAATAGAATTCAAATGTCTCAAATATTTTCCAGATTGAAAAAGTGTCCACTTAAATATTACATCTGGACAATAAATTAATAAATCACCAAGGAAAGCAAATATATCACTTTAGAAGCACATTTGCAATTGTTAAGTTAAAGGAAACTGACAGAAACCAAATTCCTTCCTTTGTGCTGCTAAACATTTGACAAACCTAAAAGTATCCTTGGTAAAGTGGCTAATAAACTAACAGAATTAAATATCCCTTTTGAGTACAACTGATTACATGTATGCAAGTACACACTCAGAACTCTATTTATCAATTTCAAACTGCTGTGAAAAGTGCTGAATTCCATTCTTTCAGGGAGACAGAAAACATTTACAACAGCAACAGCCCTGCAGTCACATCTTTTTGTAACTAGTTCTAAGAACGAAAAAAATCTTTATGACAATAACAAGAAAATGAATTTTCATTTTAAAAGGCAGTCCCTGTGCCATCACTGGCTGTCCTGCCACCCAGCTCCTCTGAAGGCATTCAGACCCTTCACTGGAATGTCTCAAAAATCAATAGCAATTTATTCTCTCTTTGGACCCCAAGCAACAAAAGTAAATAATACTGTCACCTCCAGTCTGCCTGCAGAACATGGTCACAAAACAGCCTTGCCACTAAAATACAACCTTACGCAGCTCTTTATCTATGCTGGCGCTACTGATTGTATTGGCTTTCGTAGGGGACAAATACTTCAGCAAAGCCACACAAAGAGGTCAAGCTCTTGTACCTCAGCCAGAAAGAATGCTGGGACCTGAATTAAAAAGAAGACTTGCCACCACCTAAGCTTCCTGCTTCAACAATGTGGGTTTTATGGAAGAAAAACAAGAATATTTATTTTCCAAGATTATTAAAACTAAGGGGGAAAATGTAAGATTAAATATACCATATTTACAATTTTTTCCTATAGAATTTAAGAAAATCATCAGATCACTGAAGCAATTGGTTGACCCATAATATTTTGCAGCTAAAATCAACAGGTAGGCAATTTTTATACTGTCTGATAAAAGTATTAATCCATAAGCAAACTACGACTTAAGAATTAAAGTTCTATTTTGATAATGTTTAACCAAGTAGGTGATATCAACACCATTCGATTGTTGAAGACATTATATACACTCTGGAATATATAAAATGGCATTTTGAAGCAATAGAAGGAATACTAGGAATAACCAAGTATAATCTTATCTATTTACAGAAAAAAGGAAATCAAGCTCTATATGTAACACCAGAAAACAAGTTAATGGAAGAAGCAGGACTACAATCCAGTCTAACATTCTTTTCACTATACTGCTTATTGATGAAAAATTACTTATAGGCATACTAAAGAAGAGTCAGGCCAGGCGTGGTGGCTCATGCCTGTAATCCCAGCACTTTGGGAGGCCGAGGCGGGTGGATCACAAGGTCAGGAGATCGAGACCATCTTGGCCAACATGGTGAAACCTCGTCTCTACTGAAAATACAAAAATTAGCTGGGTGTGGTGGTGCGCGCCTGTAGTCCCAGCTACTCACAAGGCTGAGGCAGAAGAATGGCTTGAACCCGGAAGGCGGAGGATGCAGTGAGCCGAGATTGCGCCACTGCACTCCAGGCTGGCAATAGAGCGAGACTCTGTCTCAAAAAAAAAAAAAAAAAAAAAAAGACTCAAAGTCATTTTGATGAGAATAAGCCATCATCCCTCAGGGCTACAAATTACTCCTTAAGAGAAAAAGCAAGTACTTTGAAACATTTGTGCAGTAATCAAAAATTCCGAAATCATAGAAGAATTTACCAATCATACCAGAAGTATTTACTGAATATCCGCTGTGTACTTCTCACTAGTAGGGAATACGAAAAATATACATACACGTTTAGGAAATATTAAAATATTGAATATAAAACTATTAAATAAAATAAAATATTAAATATAAAAATAAAAATATTAAAATATTAAAAATAATCAGATGTCAAATTGTATGGTCAAAGAATAAATGGAAATCAGGCAGGTGCTGAGAGGAGACAGGGGAGGTAGGTTGGATGAGGGACAGGGAGGAAGACAGGTGATGGAGGCAGACGCCAGGGCTGTGAGTGCTGGGAGGTGCTGCGGGGAGGATGGGCCTGGCAGAGCAGTGGTGCCCATGAAGTAAAGTGAAGACAGAGAGTGGGGCCAGACACTGGAAGCCCCAGAAATCAGGCAGAAGGACTTGAACTTAATGTGGTAGAGACTCCAAATAATATAGAATTAACCATTTTAACTTGGCAACATCACTCCTATTGTTTTTTGGCTCACTCCTAGCTCAAAAAAACAAAAAATACACTAAAGATGTTGTCTTATTGGTCAGAAAAATATGACTTAAAAATATAATAATTTTTTGAACCAAAAAGGTGTTTCCTGGAAATTTCATTTAAATAACAAAAACCATACCATTGTGAAAAAACTTCACTCAAAACTTACAGTTTTCTGATAAAATTAGTATCATTAAACTAAGGGAGAAAACAAGTCTCTGAATCCCTCATTTTTATTCGGTAACATTAACCACTTTGGCAAAAAAAATAAATGAACACTAGGATTGGGAATTTTGAAAAATCATGTTTAACTTTTGTACTTTAAAGAAGATACAATGAAGTTGATATACTCTATCTTCTATAAAACTATGAGGCATCTAAGGTTAATCATTAAAACTGATTAAATATTATATTTAAAAACAAATACTCATTTATGTTTTTTCAAATTTTAGAAAGTTTGTAAATTCTGTAGTAAACCAAAATTCTTTTCTCTTTATTTTATGCATTCATTATAGAAAGTTTTGGGGGAAAAGTGTGTGTGTGTGTGTGTGTGTGTGTGTGTGTATGCATGTGTATAGATATACAGACACACATGAATAATCATGTGAAAACTTATCTGCCAGAGGTCTACTCTAATATTTGTTACAGGACTCTTTCTGATTTTAAAACAATCTACAGCAGAGATATAAATATTTTACTTATCACTGTCAATACATATCAAATGTCTTGAAATGGCTATGTCAAGGTAACACAGTAACTACACTTATAAAAATATATCTTACAGAAAAGATTGTGGATGTAGACAGTGGTCTAGCAACAGGAATGTTCAATGAAATATTGCTGGAAAGATGAAAATGGGAAACAAGTTTAATAGCCAAGAGCAAAGCATTCAATATGTAAGTTATAAACATATTCATACTTTGTCATTTTTATACATATTAAATATAGTCACTGCCCATCCATTTATTTCTCCTATTTTCCTAATTTTGAAGAAGAGTTCCCAGAATATTTGCAAATTAATCTGTAAACACTGAATGATAGTGCCTGCCCTGAAGCTCACATGAGGTGCTTCGAGGCAGAAACGGTGTGTAGCTGGTGCCCAGAACAGTGCCCAGAACAGCACCTGCCACAGAGGACACGGTCAACAAGTACTTAACAGAGTGAAAATAAAAAGTTAACTAAGGATTTGTAACTTACACTCACTCACTTTGAAAAAAACGGAAGCAGTTTACAACAAAGTATGATAAAATGTAGTTTTCTTTTTTAAAACAGGGTCTGGCTTGCAATGGCAGGATCTTGGCTCACTGCAACCTCCACTTCCTGGGCTCACACCGTGCTCCCACTTCAGCCTCCCAAGTAGTTGGAACTACAGGCGCACACCACCATGCCTAGCTAATTTTTGTATTTTTTGTAGAGACAGAGTTTCACCATGTTGCCCAGGCTGATCTCCAACTCCTGAGTTCAAGCGATCCACCCACCTCGGCCTCCTAAAGTGCTGGGATTACAGGCGTGAGCGAACACGCCCAGCCTAGATTTTTTAAAAATGTAAATCAAAGTAAGAGAAAAAACCAAAACATCCAAACCATACAGAGGAAGATGGAAAATAACAGAATCAGGAACCTGAGCTCATGCCAACACTCAATCATACGTTCAAACTTCCTGTCAAGGAAGGCTACAGCAGGACTGCAAGTGTGGCGGAAGGCGGCAGTGTTTAAAATGTAAAACTTCAGATCAAGCCAGCAGGAGTCAAAGCCTGATTTCACCAGCCGTTAGCACTGTAGGACTCTGGAGAAATCAATGACTTTTTCTGGGCCTCCTTTTCCTCCCATACAGAATGGAGCTCTTATGAGAGCATCACCATACGGTTCTGAGATTGACACCAGCCAATCCGTGCACAGTGCTAGTTGCATGGTGTCAGAACACATTAAGAGCTCAATGTATGCCAAATCTGTTATATTCATCATTACAGCTTTGACTGTATGCAAAAGATACCATTCAGTTCTTCCAAGCTGCATTTATTTCATAGATTCAATATTTATTGAGACTAAATATTTATTTTAAAACTTGGTTGGATGAAGCCCCACCAATGTCTTCAAAAGCCTAACATGGAAATGGAAGAACAGAAATACCAACATATAACAGTGACTCAGGTGACATGCATAGAATAGAGATGTACTCAGTGTTCCCTGAAGTAAGAGGAGGAAATGATGGATTACTGAGGGGTAGGGCTGTGGGGCAATATCACATTAAAAGTGATGTAGGAACTAGGACATGAAAGAGGGGTCAGAGTACAACCAAGTAGGGAATAATGGTATTGGAAAGTCATTCCAGGCAGATTGGACAACATAACTAAGGAAACTGAGGCATGGGAGGACACGAGAAGCTGATGGTGTTTGAACACTGTGTGATAGGATGCTCGTGGAACTGTGACAGAAAACAAAATGGCAACATTCTGTTGGGGTCAATTTTTGAAGGCCCTGTTGTGCAATTTGGACTTTAACAAGTAAGCAAAGGAGAGCCAGTTTGGGCTGATAATGACATCAGTGTTTTAGATACTAGGATTATCATGGAAGACAGATTGGATTTAGAGAGTGGGAAGAAAGAATAGAGGCTAAAACATCAATACTCCAGGCAACAACTAATGCTAGGTAATAAATAATACAGACTGGAAATAAGACAAGACAGTGGAGTTGGAAAGAAGGAAACAGATGCCAGCAATATTGCTGAGGGACAGTCAGAAGAATTAGCACACAGGAAAATCAAAAACGATTTCATGGTTTTGACCTTATATGGCTAGGGCAGTGACAAAATTAATTAAGGATGGTAACATAGAGGAAGCACATTTTGGGGTGGCAGAGAAAGAAGACTTTATTTTATTTATTTATTTATTTATTTATGAAACGGAGTCTGGCTCTGTTGCCAGGCTGGAGTGCAGTGGCGCGATCTTGGCTCACTGCAACCTCTGCCTCCCAGGTTCAAGCGATTCTCCTGCCTCAGCCTCCAGAGTAGCTGGGATTACAGGCACGCACCACCACACGCCTGGCTAATTTTTGTATTTTTAGTAGAGATGGGGTTTCACAACGTTGGCCAGAATGGTCTCGATCTCTTGACCTCATGATCCCCCCGCCTCGGCCTCCGAAAGTGCTGGGATTACAGGCATGAGCCACCGCACCCAGCCCATTTTTAAATAGATTGAATTTGAGGTAGCTCTGGAAAACAAGGAGGTGATGATATTCAACAGAAAGATGGAACTAAGACACAGAAGCTCAGAACGTGGATTGAGAGGTCATCTGCATAATAGATGACAGGCAAATTTACAACACCAGGGGAAATTTCAAGGGGACAGCATTTAAAGTCAGAAGGAAACCAAAGTAATGACACTTACTCTATCACTAAAAAGTATGATATCTAAAATAACCAGTATGCAGGACTTAAAACAACTACAACCTTCACTAAAAGACAGAAACACTTTAATAAATGTAGAGAGATATTATGTGTCTGGATGGGAAGAATAATTTGTGTAGTCATCAATTCTCTAATTAATCTGTAGATTTAATATAATTCTAATAAAAAACTGTAATATACTTTTGGGAAGCTTAATGAAATTATTCTAAAGTCATCTGGAAAGAGTATCTGAGAATAACTATTTTTAAAAGAGTAATATGAAAGGCAAAACTGACCTAGCAGATATTAAAACATATTGTAAAAATTCAATAATGGAATACTGACTTATACACAAAAAGATTACTAGGTTAGAAAGTCCAGAAATAGACAAAAGTATGTGTAATTATTCAAAGCATAAAAACCTGCAATTTCAAATCAGCAAGAAAAAAGATAACTTTAATCTTTTAGAGAAGCAACATGATGAGAAAGCTTTTTCTTCTGAGTTGTGTTAAGGATGATGGAGGAGGTCTAAGATTTTCATACTTAGAGAGGAAGACATTAGTAACAGAAATACAAAAGAAAGTGTTCAGTTATTACAAAGTCAGAAGTAAGGAAGTTGTGGATTCTAGTGAATGTTTACTACTGGAGGGAATCATGGAAGAAACCACCAACCATAATGAAATGATGCCTTCAGAAAGGAAAGCGCCAAGAAGGATAACTTGACAACAATGCTAGAGACAGCTCTAAAGAACAGATGTTTTGATGAGTTTCCATACCCAATTTATTGGAAATACCAAAAAAAATAGCAGAGGTGAAAAAAATAAAACTTTATTGTCAGAGATTGGGCTTTCCAAATTTAAGATTTCTGAGTTGTCAGTTCAGAGAAATGGCGTAATAAATCAGACTGCAGCAGCAGAAATGTCTGGCCAGGATTTGGGGAGGTCAATAACATAGATTTCTGAAGTTGCCAAAAGAAGTGCCCAAGAATTAAGGCAGATGGGGACAGGGTATTGAATGATAGCTTCCTCCATTACTGTGGAGGCATGACCTGTGGTAAACAGAGGAAGAGAAAAGAAAGAAAGAGATTTAGCTAAATATTTTGAGCTTCAACTGAGGTAAAAAGTTACTGACGACAGAATGTGAGGCTGAGATATGTTTTTATTTTTCTCTCCACAGTGCCTAACACACAGTACACATATTGTAAAAGATTATCTAAGAATGGCTGGACGCGGTGGCTCACGCCTGTCATCCCAGCACTTTGGGAGGCGAGGCGGGTAGATCATTGAGGCCAGGAGTTTGTGAGCAGCCTGGCCAACATGGTGAAACCCCATCTATACTAAAAATACAAAAATTAGCTGGGCATGGTGGTGGGTGCCTGTAATCCCAGCTACTTGGGAGGCTGAGGCAGGAGAATCGCTTGAACCCGGGAGGCAGAGGTAGCAGTGGGCCAAGACGGTGCCACTGCATTCCAGCCTGGCCAAGAGAGGAGACAACATCTCAATCAAAAAAAAAAAAAAAATGACCTAAGAATCAATGCATGTGGTAGGAAATGCTGGAAAAAAAACACTGGAGAACTTAAAGACAACCCCAAAATCTAATCACAGGGCATAGGAGATAAAGCAGAATGAGTAGGCCACATGAAGGCATCAAGGTAAGCAGCATCACCAAAAGAAAGCCTGGCTCAGCCAATGACGAGAGGTAAAAAAGATTAATAAAAAGATAGACGGGCAAGGGCAGTTCAAGGACCATAACAGCTGAGCTAGTGATGGAAGACTTCCTTTTGCACCTTTCGAATAAAATTATTTCATTATCTCCACAAAGATTCACTTCCAGGTACTTGGTTATTCTGGCCTCCCACCCTCTATATCCATTAGTCCCCACCGTGAAAAGCACTGAGGAGAAAAAAAAAAAAAAAACACACAACACTCTTTGCACCTGAAATTATCATATTTAATAGGGGAAAAAATGGAAAATATTTTCCAACTGTTGTTTATTTCTGAATTTCAGATTTTGTTCTCAATTATACTGGCCTGGAACTCTGTCAGAGGTGAATATACTCAGACCCATATGACTGATTTACACTAGAAAGCTAGTTGTCGATTGCTAGTATGTAATGCAATTGTCAAGCTGACCCACGTTTGTATAATACCTGCATCAACTCAGGAGGTGTTGGCTAGCTTGCAAATTTTCTTTGAAAAAGCGCTTACCTAGGCAAAGGACAACGTATTTTTTGAAAGCTCTATTGAGGTCTGACACACAATAAATCACATATATTTAATGTGTACAATTTGACATATTTGGACATATACATATACCCATAAAACCATTACAACAATCAAGATAATGAGTACATCACCCCCAGTAGATTCTTCCTCCCGCTTTGTAATCTCTTCCTCCTGCCTCTCCCTGACACCCTCCCGCCCTCCACTCACCCATCTGAATTACAGATTAGTTTGCATTTTCTGGAATTTATACAAGTCAAATCACACAGTTTATATTCTTTTGTCTGGTTTCTTTCCTTCCACACAATGATTTTGAAAATCATTTCATGCTGTTCCATGTATCAATAATTCACTTTTATTGTTAAATAGTATTCCATTGTATAGATATACACCAATTTGTATAACCATTCACCTGTTGATGGTTATTGGAGTCATTTTCAGTCTTTGTCTATTACAAATAAAGCTGCTATGGATACTTGTATGTGAGTCTTTGCATGAACATATGTTTTCATTTCTTTGGGGTAAATGTCTAAAAGTAGAATGGCTATGTCATAAGGCAGCTGTATATTTCACTACATAAGACACTGCCATACTTTTTCCCAAAGTGGTTTCTCCATTTTCCATTCCCATCTGTCATGTATGAGATTTCCAGTTACTCTGTATCCTCACCCGTACTTGGCATCTTTCAAATTTTAGAATTCTAATAGGTGTATAATAGCATTTCATTGTGGCTTCAACTTATATTTCCCCAATGACTAATAATGTTGGGGGTATCTTTGCATGTGTTTACTTGTCATCTGTATACTATCTTTGGGGAAGTAACTGTTCAGATCTATTGCCTATGTTTTATTGGGTTGTTTTAGTATTTATTGAGTTTTGAGAGTTCTTTAAATAGTCTAAATATAACTCCTTTTATCAGATATGTAATTTGCAAATATGTTTCTCCCAGTCCTGACTTGTCTTTTCATTCTTTTAACAATGTGGTTTTTTATTCATTTGTTTTTTGAGATGGAGTCTCTCTCCGTCACCCAGGCTAGAATGCAGTGGTGCGATCTTGGCTCACTGCAACCTCTGCCTCCTAAATTCAAGCAATTCTCCTGCCTCAGCCTCCTGAGTAGCTGGGATTAGAGGTGCCCAGCACCATGCTCAGTTAATTTTTTGTATTTTTAGTAGAGACAGGGTTTCACCATGTTGGCCAGGCTGGTCTTGAACTCCTGACCTCAGGTGACCTGCCTGCCTTGGCCTCCCAAAGTGCGGGATTACAGACGTGAGCCACTGTGCCTGGCCTTTATTTATTTATTTATTTATTTATTTATTTATTTATTTATTTATGAATGATACAGTTTCGCCCTGTTGCCCAGGCTGGAGTGCAATGGTGCGATCTCGCCTCACTGCAACCTCCACCTCCCGGGTTCAAGTGATTCTCCTGCCTCAGCCTCCCGAGCAGCTGGGATTACAGGCACCCTCCAATGTGCCTGGATAATTTTTTTCTGTACTTTTAGTAGAGATGGGATTTCACCATATTGGCCAGGCTGGTCTTGGACTCCTGACCTCAAGTGATCCGCCCACCTCGGCCTCCCAAAATGCTAGAATTACAGGTGTGAGCCAATGCACACAGCAAGTTGTTTTGAAGAGCCGAATTTCTTAGTGTTGATGAAATCCAGTTTATAAATTGTTTTATTTATGAATCCTGCTCTTGGTATTATATCTAAGAAATCTTTGACTATTTCAAGGTCATGAAGATTGTCATTTGGAAGTCTTATAGTTTTAACATTTAAGTCTATTGTTTGAAAAAGGACATTTTTTCTAAATATGTCTTAACTGACATATTACTGACAGAAGTAAGTAACCACACCTATTAATGAAGTTGCAGCATCAGCGTCTCAACTATTCTGGGAGACAATGTAGGCCAAATGTTCCCTGATATTATCTTGATAATAACCCCTTCTCAAAAGGGCGAACACTTTACTTCAGTATCAATACCAAGGAAGGAAAAACTGTGGTGTGAGAGTTCTGCTCCCTGGGTGCCCTCTCTATTTTGCCTCTGACCCATGAAACCTTAAAAATGAAGATTATGAGGAAGAACAGGCCAGTGAGGTCAGAGTCACGGGTTAAAGCCTTAGGGTCAGCAGTCTGAGGATCCTCATTTAAAATTTTCCCCTACTGTAACTCCCTTGCTCATTGTTTGGGTATATTTCTTATTCAATGTTAATGTTAAAATATCACTGCCATCTTGTTTTTTCTCTTTTTGTTTCTGATCCTATTTCCTTTCATTAAAATGTTACTTTCTGTTTTCCCAAAATTATTAAATACATATAACACATTTTCTTTTCTTCCTCAAATATTATTAAGTATAGATACATATACACTTAATATATACTTAATTAAGCATATATATACTAAATATTTGAGGAAGAAAAGAAATATATGTTTATATGTACTATGTACATGTATGTGTGTATATACAGATACATATATACTTAATATATACTTAATTAAGCATATATACTTAATATTTGAGGAAGAAAATAGATATATTTATATGTACTATATGTGTGTATATATATTTAATATTTGAGAAAGAAATTAAAATATATATATACTATATATATATATACACACATACAGGTCATGAGATCAAGATTATTGTCATAGAATCCAAATCTAGCTAGAAAACACAAAATTTAATTCCCACTGCAATTTTAACCCCACAGATGAGCCTTGATAAAGTAATGAGAGAGCAATAAGTAGCTTATCTTTTAGAGGTACCAGATCTGTTTCTAGTCCTAAGGCATTTCAGTAGAATGCTTATTTCAATAAACTCACTTAATGCAAAAGATAAGATCATAAAGGCTTGTAAATCAATTTTTTTTTAAACTAAAACATAAATTCACTAGTGGAGCTCACTATTTAGGTAATAACTCTATTGAAAACAATTTTATAGAGTAAATAATCACTCCTTCTCATAAATTCAGGTTTACATCTGTAGGCTTTCTTTAAAGCAATCTTCAGTGACTCATTTTCTGACCACTGTGTCCAAAATAATTTTTTAACACTGCACAACAGGAGATATTTAATATAAACTGTTTTCCGAATTGTCCTTATTATTGTTTTCACAGCAGCCACAATGTGATTAATATTGGAAAAGGCACCATTATATTCAAGCCTCACTTTCAAGTAGATAATATTTTAAAACATAAGACACAAACAAAACAAAGTTATTGCAAAAAGTTGGCAAAATATAGAAAATCTCTCGTTTGGCCTCTCACTTTCACACGTGTTTTTGAAAAAGATTCCAGGAAGACTCCTCTGTGCTCAACAGCATAGAACAGCACATGCACTCTGTTTCCTTTTCTTCATGAAAAATCGTAAGAATGTGGAAGAAAAGTATAGTTTATTAGCAAAAAATGCAGAAATGTACCAAAGAGAAATTCTCTTGTAGGACTTCTAACTCTATAAGTTATTAAAATAGATACAACTCAGGAAAAATTTATCATGAAATCAAATATGATAGAAATTAAAGAAAACTTAAAAGGTGTGTTGGATGCCTGAAGTTGGTGTTGGGTGATGAAATTGAGGCAGGAGAATAGAGTCTGGAGGCAGGGAACCTAAAGCTGTTTCACACTGACTTCCTAAAACTAAATTGAAAGGAAAACCCTAACTTTCCACACCTAAGTAACAAAAGGACAAGAGACTACTCCCTTTGCAAACCCCCACCTTGTCTGCATGGTAGATGGGAAATTTAAAGTTGCATAGGAGTGTGACCTTTGTAACTTTTCCCTTCAGCCTCTGATTACTGTCTACAGCCAATCAAAATGATTGTGGGCCAAGCCTTCATTTGCATAGAAGGGCAACTTTGAAACTTTAGCCTCTGATTGATTGCATAAAGCAATCAATCAGATGTTTGCACAGGTGTGTGACCTTTGTAACTTCATTTCAGCCTCTGAATGGTCGTTTTCCAAGGTGAATACCAAGTGGCCAATGGGAAACCTCTAGGGGGTATTTGGACCCAAGAATATTCTCTATTTGGGTCCAAATAGACCCAACTCCCACCCGCTCCCACCCTGTGGAGTGTAATTTTGTTTTCAATAAATCTCTGCTTTTGTTGCTTCGTTCTTTCCTTTCTTTGTTTGTGCATTTTGTCCAATTCTTTGCTCAAAATGCCAAGAACCTGGACACTCGCCACTGGTAACAAAATGAATATTTTTATATGTGACAGTATTTTAGAAAATAATGTGACTATACATATTCATATACATATACATAGCCTTAAAATGTTCATACCATTTGACCCAGTAAATTTTATTTATCTGAATCTACCAGAGATTTTCAAAAACAATCCTAAATTTGGAAGAATTTCAGCCATACAAGTGCATATAGTAGTGCTGTGTGGAATCGCAGCAGTGAAAACATCCCAGCTATGCAACCACATAGAACTGGTTAAGAAGATATGGTATTACTGGGTATATACCCAAAGGAATATAAATTGTCCTACCATAAAGACACAGGCACTCATAGGTTCATCATAGCACCTTTCACAATAGCAAAGACATGGAATCAACCTAGATGCCCATCAATGGTAGCCTGGATAAAGAAAATGTGGTACATACTATGGAATATTATGCAGCCATAAAAAAGAATGAAATCATGTCCTTTGAAGCAACATGCATGCAGCTGGAGGCCATTATCTTAAGCAAATTAGTGCAAAAACAGAAAACCAAATACCACATGTTTTCACTTATAAGAGGAAGCTAAACATTGAATACACATAGACACAAAGAGGGGAACAACAGGTACTGGGGCCTACTTGAGGGTGGAGAGTGGGAGGACTGTCAGGACTGAAAAACTACTTCTCAGGTACTACGCCCACTACCTGGGTCATGAAATTATTTGTATATCAGATCAACAGGCAATCATGAGTGCACCAAACCAACATGCAATTTACCCATGTAACAAACTGGCACATGTACACCTTGAACCTAAAATAAAAGTTTTAAAAATTAAAAAAGAAGAAAAAAAAGAACATATGGTAGATTCTATTAATTTGGTAGACCATTATGTAGGTAATAAGGGTACATTTGCAAACAGAAGAATCCCAAAATGAAATTTTCAGATACAGAACTATACAAATAAGGTATACAGCTTATATTAAAAATGATTCATAGAATTAAAATGACTGTGAGAATATTCAGTATCACTAAAAATTCAAACAGTAGTTTTATTGGAGCAATGACATTACAATAATTGTTATTTTTACTTTCTTGTATTTTGCAAATGTTATTTAATGAACACGCATTATTATGAATGCAAAACAGCTGCTATTTTTAATAAGAGAGCCAAGAAATACAAATATGTTCATGCTTCTTCAACAGTGAAGCAGGGAGGACTTTATCTTATTCTAGGTCTATGCCGTCCAAAAGAGTAATCACTAACCACAGACGGCTATTTAAAGTAATTAAAATTCAAACTTTAGTTCCTCAGTCATACTAACTACATTTCAAGAGGTCAATAGCCATAGTCTACTAGTATCAGACAGCAGAGAGAACATTTTCATCGTCAGAAAATTCTACTGTGAACGAGCTGTTCTAGATAATTGGCATGGGCTCATAGAAGATAACCTACAAGGAAAGGATAATTCATAAGATGCAAGTCTCTGTAGTTAGTCTACACTAAACCAGCAACCTTAGTCTATTAAGAAAGCCTGTTCTACAAGATGGACTATGCTATATAAATAAGTGACTCACAGATCATTAGCAAAGTAACTATAAGTCATTAGGTTTTTGGTTAGTTTCCTGGGGATGTTATTTTGGTATCTGATAAATTCATACAAAAATCACGTCTGTTGGAAGTTTATGAATGTAAAAAAACTATAATTACTCTAAGATGGAACAATTCCTCCAACATGCAGCCTTCCTACAGAGTAAACAAATTTGTCTTTGTCTTATAATAATCGGTTGTCTTGAGGAGGCAGAAACAGGAAACAAAAAGACAACTTTGGAAATAATACTTTTTAAAACTTTATTCTTTTAAAAATTTCTGGGAAAAAAAGGCAAGAAAGAAGAAAGAAATTCATTTGAAAAACTAGCTCTTCAAAAGCAGTACCAAAATCACTTAGGTGGATAAATGTTTAAGAGTGAAAAAACGTACACCTTTATTTGAGAAAGTAGAATAGTATGAAGAAATAAGAATGCAATTCACCAAGCCATTATTAATGAAGGGCTTATCTACTAGAGTATTTTGTGCAGTTGGTATTCCATTACATATAATACATTTCCCGTTAGAATGTTTATTTAATTTTCTTGATTTACCCTCATCATTGTACGAAGATGTTCCAATCAATTTTAAATTAATAGGCTGTCTTCATTTCAAACATGCAGGCTGGATTTTACTGACATAATGTGAACACTACAAAAAGCTGTTTATCTTTGTTGAAGTATGCCAAGATCCTCTGATTTTTTTTTTTCCAGTGTTTTCTACCCTTGAGATTTAAAACTGAACTCTTCAGCCAGGAAAATCAAGGCAGCAGAAAGTGTAACTATTAAGATGTAAGTTGCACTTAAAAGTGTTTCAATGCCCCACAGCTTTCCATACAGTTCAAAAATTATGTCTAGTTTTTAAGATTATTAAATGTTACTTAGAGGTGGGAATTTTATCACCACAGCAATTAATATCAGTGGAAAACCCTAATACAGCATAAGTTGAATGACAACCTTTACAATGTATCCATTTAGAGAGGCTGGGAAACTCAGGAAAACAAGCTGAGTATTTGGAGTCAGAAGTTTTAGGCTGATTGTCAATGTTGCTGATTCTCGAAACTTCTGTTTCCTTATCTACAAAATAGAGACACTGAGAATGCATAATACATGGGGTTACTGTTGCCTTCATGGTACAAGTTAGGACACAAGGAGCAGGTTACTTATTTTAAATCTGTTCACGGTTAGTGAGGTAAATTATTCAAAACAAAACCAGAAAAAATGATTATGATTAAAAAACAAATCCCAGCAGGCCAGCCTCCCTTTAAATATATTTAATAATATGACCAAACAGATCTATAAAATATACAAATAAGGGAATAAGTATTCATTTAACTAAAAGGTGTTGTTAAATAGAACTTCATCGGCCCTTTAAAATGTAACTTAAAAGTATAATTTAAGCCTAGTGTTTTTCATAAACATGTTTACGGTGTAAAAAAGAAAATTTGTAATTTATATACATTGCATCTACTGTATTAAGTCTGCAGCAGGACTGGACATGTTCCTAACCATGTACAAACCAGTCACACTGCTTACCAGCTATAGACCTTGGGCAAATTACTTTACACCTCTGAGTATTAATGCTCTAATCTTTAAGATGTTGATGATGAAACCTACTTCATAGTGCTGCTGTGATGACTAAATTATGCCACGAAGCATGTTGCACAGATGTGTACTGCAATAAATCAATGTACGTTTGCAGTCATCTTTACAGCACAGCTGGTCATGAAGACTCTCCTGAGTACATTTTTGACTAGAGATATACTGTGTTTTAAAACTTCTAGTTTTAATAAATTTAACCATTGAGAAGAACTGTGCTACTTCTTCAATATTCAGAAAAGTATATATTTTTCATACAAAAGTAAATATATATATATATAACTATTAATTTCACATTAGAAATATGAAAAGCACTCCAATTCCTGGAAAATGTCGTAGTACAAAGGGTAAAAATTAAGATAGATGAAAACCAGAAGTATTCCTCTACACCTTTACCACTGACATTAAAAAGTGAAAAATCAATTCCCTTTTCCTCTGGTATAAGCAGGTAACAAATGGTAAACAGTTTAGCCAGAAAGAAGAAAAGCCAAGGAAATCCACTTACTAAAAGTTAAATTCAGTGACTAAAATTATCTTTCGTATGCTCACCACTACCAAAATCTATATTTCTAGCTATGTTCTTTCCTGAGATCCAGATATATGGACAACTTCCAAGAATCAAACTCAACATTTCTCAAACAGAGCTGAGTATTTTTGGCCAGCAGACCCTCGCCTGCCATAATTTGCCTTCCCTGTTTTTCCCTCTCAGTGGATGTCAAGTGTGAAGGTCAGTCTGCGTGTGTCTCTCTTTGCCCATCATTAACGTGTGCATTCAATATTATAAACACAGGAACCTCTGCTTTGCATGCAATAGAGGGTGAGCAAGCCTGTTTATAGCGAATGTCCATTCTGAAGGGAGAGCGCACAAATTATTAAACAGACAGGACTCCTTTCAAGCCTTTTAAGCACTGTCTGGGTTAGGGATGTGGTGGCTACAGCAACATAAAAAAAAGTTAATTTTAAAATATTAAACATAATACAAAATGGTGACATGATTTTTCTCTAAAATATAGGAAGTGATCAATCAAATGAAAAACTATATTTTAAGTAAAACTTCACCATAAATGTCATGATTTAGCCACAGCTGAAAACTTAAAGGGTCAGATTCTTCCAGCTGACCCTATGGTGCCCAGCTGGCTGAACACTCTGAGAATAATCCAGTGCAGTGGAAACACTGGACACTTAATAAATGATAACTCCTGAGGAAGAACAAGGAAGTCATGTCCACACCAGAGGTGGGTGGTGTAACGGCTGATTTTGGAGAAGTTTTTGTTTTGTTTTGTTTTTCTTTTGTGGGGTGGGGGTTTGTTTTGCTTTGGCTTGAGACAAGGTAGGAAAACCCATTTGGAAGGCTGGAAATTTGATATTTGATATAAGAGTCTGTCTGGCTAGAAAATAAGTTCTTCCAGACATCAAAAAGGAACTAATAAATAATCAGAATAAACAAATATTGGCCATGATATATATTTAAAAGGTAGCCTAGCTAGGCATGATGGCTCGTGCCTGTAATCCTACCACTTTGGGAAGTCAAGCTGGGTAAATCGCTTGCACCCAGGAGTTCAAGACCAACCTGGAAAACAGGTATGTGGAGAAGGACTAACATATACTCCTGAGAACATCTCAGAATACGCAGAGCATGTTTTTGTTAACTTTTTCAAAGATCAGCTGGCACTCCATAGATATATGGCTTTATTTCTGGGTTCTCTATTCTGTTTCATTGATCTATGTATCTATTTTTATACAAGTACCCTGTTGTTTTAGTTACTGTAGTCTTACAGTATAGTTTGAAGTCAGGAAATGTGATGCCTGCAGCTTTGTTTTTGGTTGTTGTTGTTTTGTTTTGCTTAGGCTTTGCTTTTATATTTTTTATTTTTTTGGTTCCATATGAATTTTAGGACTGTTTTTTCTAATTCTGTGAAAAATGATGTTGGTATTTTGATAGGAATTGCATTGAATCTGTACACTGCTTTTGGCAGGATGGTCGTTTTAACAATATTAATTCTTCTGATCTATGATTAGAGTTAAAAGAGCCTCTTTTTCTTTTTTCTTTTTTTTTTTTGAGACAGAGTTTCGCTCTGTCACCCAGGCTAGAGTGCAGAGGCACGATCTCGGCTCACTGCAAGCTCTGCCTCCTGGGTTCACGCCATTCTCCTGCCTCAGCCTCCCGAGTAGCTGGGACTACAGGTGCTCACCACCATGCCCGGCTAATTTTTGTATTTTTAGTGGAGACGGGGTTTCACCATGTTAGCCAGGATGGTCTTGATCTCCTGACCTCGTGATCCACCCGCCTTGGCCTCCCAAAGTGCTGGGATTACCGTCGTAAGCCACCGTGACCGGCCACAAAAGAGTCTTTTATGGAGAAATAGAGAATGGAATAAAGCCAGATAAATTCAATTTACTGCTCATAAATGGCCATGCTTCTTCTTAACATGGTCCCCTTACTGCAGAGGCTATATATCTAAAAATGAGAGAAAAGCAATCACACTGTTGCTTATGAGCAATCTACATGAAATACAAAAATTCCCCTTCTGAAAAATTATAACAATTTGTTATTGAAGATGTGTATGTAAATTTTCCCACCTGTGTTGCTTTTTTATACAAGCCAAACCTAGCAGGAATCTCTAATTATCATACCATGAGGATGGCTTAACAAGGGTGTTGCCAGCCCACAAATGCAATTTGATTCTCAGCATGACGGCAAGACTGGCAATTTACAAACTCCAGCAACAAGTAACTATGAATATTAAGATCTTAATTTACACAATGGAGAACTCATTGCTCTTAGAATAAAAAAAGGAACATTTTGAGGATCCTGTTGCTGGATTTGGAGTAAAAAAAATTATGGTAATGATTCTGACAATTGTTGAAGCACATACATACCTGAATATCAGGGTACTTTTTTTTTTTTTTTTTTTTTTTTTGAGACGGAGTCTTGCTCTTTCGCCCAGGCTGGAGTGCAGTGGCCCGATCTCAGCTCACTGCAAGCTCCGCCTCCTGGGTTCACGCCATTCTCCTGCCTCAGCCTCCCGAGTAGCTGGGACTACAGGCGCCCGCCACCACGCCCGGCTAATTTTTTCTATTTTTAGTAGAGACGGGGTTTCACCGTGTTAGCTAGGATGGTCTCGATCTCCTGACCTTGTGATCCGCCCGCCTCGGCCTCCCAATCAGGGTACTTTTTAGAATTATTCTGCTCACAATGGGGAAATATTTTACTTAAATAAGCAGCCTGAATTTGAAATCAAGTCATAAGGTAAATGTCTCAATTACAAATGGTACTGCTTTATATATGGATAAATCTCATAGACATAATATTGACTGAAAAAAACAGACATAAAACATAATGCATGATTCCATCTGTATAACGTTCAAGAACAGACAAAAATAATCTACAGTGATAGATGTCAGATGGTGGTGACTTTCAGTGAGGATATTGATGGGAGGGTGCCTGAGGGAGTCTTCATGACTTAGAAATATTCTACATATTCATCTAGATGGTGAGAACATGGGTGTATACATATGGAATATTATTTAACCTCTACATGTAAGATTTGTACAGTTCAATATTTGTGTGATATACTGCAATAAAAATTTAAAAATAGGTCAATTGTATTAGATAACTAACAAAATTGAAAAACAGATCAATAGTACTAGATAATAAATATACAATAGTCTTTATCTTTCCTAAAACAAAATTTAACTGCTACTTTAGTGAGTACCAAGAGTGCACACATTCAGAAGGTTTTGGAACCCATCTCCTTGTGTAGCACAGCATTACATATTTTACATTTCAACGTGGCTACAACTCCTAATCCTCCTGTCAAGAATCCCCCATGAGCCGGGCTATTGATAAAACAATTGCTTCTCCAGTAAAGAGTTTTATTTGCTCTCTCATTGCCTATCAGCTTAATACATAGGAGAATATACTTGAAAAGGATCAAGTTCTATAAACAGGACTAAATGATTATGGAGCAGGCATCTTTATAATTGTGTTTTTACTTTTTTCCCCCCAGTTGTTTCTCAAGGAATACAGCAGAAATTGAACCATAAAGCTTAGCTTGACAGAAAGGCATTAGCCTACCACGCTAAACCAAAGATAGGAGAGACAGTTATTTATGAAGAAACACTGTTCCCTATTATCCTTCTGAGATTCTAAAAAAGGGCTAAATATTGATGCATTTCCAAGTCACCTTTTCCCCCACTTCTTGTATTAACAAGCAGGAGTATGTTTTAGATGCTCCTAATTTGTCAAGATCAGGTGAACAGAATTGTCGTACAGAGCACACTGCTCTCATTCCTACAAGGGCTCTGCAACCCTGTGGGTTATTAATAATTCATCGGTCTTTCTTAGTTCACAACAGGGGCATTACTCAGAGGGCATCATTCTTACTGAAAGAAGTTAACAGCGATGGGCAGATAAACAATGCACAAGTCAAACAAGAAGAAGCCTCTTATGAATTTGTGAACACTGAAGATCTGTTAAAGAGCTCCAACTACTATAGGAAAAAAAAACTGCTAGGTATTCTTTACCTAGGCTTCTATTGCCTGTTAGGCTAAATTCAGCCATCTTTAGAATTATATCAGTTGTATTAACACAGAAATTCCTTGAAAATCATTTAACTCTTTTGTGTGTTAACACAGGTTATACTACTGGGTACAATTATGCTGTCTTTATTGAATTAGTTTCTCCAAACTAATCTTTTTGGCAGGAATATGATGTCTACTTTTGGGTTCCAACAGTATTTATTTATCAAGGAAATACATGAAGCATCCTAATGTCTTAATGATTGAAAACAAGTCTCCAGGAAAAGGAACACCATCCTTTATGGTCCTCCTCAATACAGGTAGACCCTCTGGGTGAAATTTAACACAGGTATTCCAAAAAATTTAAATAACAGTGGCAACAGGCTCAGAAGCCTAAAGGCATGAATCACGCAAGAGTGTAAAACAGTAGAGCGCGGCAGAGTCTGCAGCCTGTGACTGCATGCCCTGCTTAAAGAAACTTCAAAAACAAACCAAAAACCAAAACCAAATACTGCTAGGCCAAACATGTCTATGTGGGGTGACCAATTTCAGACCCATAGCATAAATCAGAAGTCTTTATTCTGAATATATGAGGACTCAGAATAGGATGTATTATGTCCTCTAAATAAAAGATATTCATGTGGGTTAAATCAGAGCATTGATTTATTTTCTTGAAGATATATTGTTATTAGAATGTACTCCATTATTTAGAATGTACTCCATTATTTAGAATGTACTCGAATACAAATTAAGCCTCTGATTTCTGAATATCAGTAAAGAGTAACCTCGCTTTAGCTAAAAACAGTAACATAAAATTTACTGAGCACTTACTAGGTGCCAAGTACTATTCTAAGCACTCTGCATGCATAAACAGACTTGTAATTCTCACACCGATTCTATGGAGAAACCAAGCAGGCACAGAATGAGAAAGCAATCTGCCCACAAAAACACAGCTAATGAGGCTGCTGTTCAAACTCAAGCAACCTGCTTTCAGAGTCTCTGTTTCCTTGCTTACTGCTCGCTCCCTCTTAGTTAAGAGCACAGCTCATTTACTCCACATGAATGCATCAAGGGAAAGCGGTAGCTTTCACTCATTAGCAAGACTGAAGTCAATTTTATTTATCCCATATAAAATAAATAGAAACTCACCACCAAAATCACTACATATACTATACCTCCTACCTTAGCTACAAAGCAGAGGAGTTTCAAGGACCAAGAAACAAAAGGCTTGGAGACAATGAGTACAGTTCCTGATAACAGTAGATAATAAATATCACTAGGCTGAGAAAGAGTTAAGAGGTCAAAAAGAGGAAAAGATGATTCTATAACAACATGCCATTTTCCTCTTGTACTTGAAATGGACATCTTCAGAGTCTTTGCTTCCTTTAAGATACTAACTAGGTCAAATCAGATGTTCCTCTTTTTTTCTTTTACTAATGGAATGCCCTAAGACAGAATAAACATAGAAATTAAAGGATCTTTGAAAAACCCTTGGGTTTTTCTTAACTGATAATTTCAAATTTTAAATGCTACAGATTCTATAATTACAGTGACCTCACTCTTGGCACTGAATGTTATGCCTTCATGCTACAGTAAATACCTTTGGTTATGAAGGATATGCTGTCCTAAAAAATGGAATATTTACTAGTAATGTTGCAATTTTTTATCTGAGGTGTTTCCCGTTCATCTTTTTCAAAATAGAATTTCACCAGAATTAAAGTTAACATATTATTTATTCATCATATCTGATAAGCATCAGATGATGATAAGGAATTTTTTTCATAAATACATAAAAATTTCTTTCAACAAATGCCCCTACTATATCTAAATATATAGTTGGAAATGTAAAGCAAAAGCATTTCAATTAGATAATTATAAAAGTAAACACATTTTTTCAATTTATGCACACTTAAAACATAAAATGTTTTAGAACAAAATATTTCAACTAATTTGTTTTAATTAGTTAAAAATACATGACACCATCTCATAGTAGAGACAGCTACATAACATGCTACGTAATGGATTAGTGTCAGAAAATGCCAACTTTTTGCATAATTTCAAGAATATATTCCAAAAACACCCCCACTTACCATCAAGATTTCAAAATAATAATAGTCAATATTTATATGTACCTCCAATTCTGTGTCCTGCCAATTATCTCATTGGATATCCAAAGGAAAAAAAGGTTCTACATCTCAAGAAGTTTGAATAACCCTTAAAGGATCAAAATGTAGTTTATTTTATGAAAGGCTCTGAGAATTCTTGCTTTGAAAAAATTAACTTTCGGTGAAATATATTGTTTTCCAGTTAATGACATACTTCTCATACTCATGCACGATTCTAATACTTTCATAAACAAATACTTAGAAAAAAGTTCCATCAAATAACCAGTGAGAAATAAATTCAACCTACATCACTAAAGTCAACATGATTCATTGGTTAGAAAGGGAAAGGAAGACATCTCTCTCTTACTGAAGCAGCAGTAGCAGCCTGGGGTAAATCTGTCACGCAAATACGTTGGGCTATTTCAATGTTACTCTTGTTAGATCTTGCTTTTATCAGGCTTTCATGTAAATAGGTAGTAAAATTTTCAAAAAGGCCATGTGTCCATATGCACAGATTAAAAAAAAAAAAAAACATGGTTGTCCAGACAGTTGAACTGGGATTTCATTTCCCTGTGTATCAAGAGACTTGTGCAGTAAAGGGTTAACTTAGCAGTCTTGAGGTTTTCAAACCACACACATTCTAAAGAAAAGAAAAGATTGGCTCTTGACAAGCTCCTGGGACATAACCTCTAAGTGCTTGGAGTATCCTGCCTAATAAGAGTTTGCTTTTCTACCTGGGGCCTTGGGCCACACTAGACAGTTTTATGCTAACAATGTGATTTATGGCAAACACCCGTTCTAGTTCACCTGGGGCCCTAGGTCACACTGTATCAGAAGTTTGACTACAGGAGGGGCTGGAGACTGAGTAACTAAAGTTACCAACGTAGGTGTTCCACACCTACAAGACAGACCCCCCCAACAAAATCCTTGACCACCAAGGCTCAGTGACCCTCCGGGTTGACAATACTCCATGTGTGCTATCACACATCATTGCTAGGAGAATTAGGAACTGTCCACACAAATCCACCAGGACAGGACAACCAGAAACTCATTCCTGGTCTCTCCCTGACTCTGTTCTATGTCCCTTTTACCTTTGTTGATTTGAATCTGTATCATTTTGCTATATTAAGCCATAACTGTGTGTATAATAGCTTTTTATCATAGATTTTATGATTTCTATGAGTCCTTTCAGCAAATCACTGAACCCGAGAGACAAACTAGATTCTTCCCATAGGTATCTAGGATTCAACCAGCCTTATTATCTGACTCCTTGGTCATGACCAGTCTCTGTTCAGACACCTAATATCTATCGAACCCCTTAAGTTTAATCAGCCTCCAGATTTCAGCAGAAATAAATGCACAGAAAAAATAAGCCCATATAATTGGCTGTAGAATGTAAAAAGCAACTTTTGATATTTAGGCCAATTACAGTAATAAACATTAAATAAAAGAGACTGACCAACTGCAAACTGGACTATTTTCAAACTTGTTGCCAATGACTATCCTCCAGGTAAGAGATGAAGGTGCCTCACAAATTCAACTGTATAAGATGTATGTGCCCAGCAAGGTCGTGCCTGAAGTAGCCATCCTGCCTTTCTAACCTATCTCGTCCCATCTATCACCTCACAACATTGGCCACTAATGCTGCATCCTCAGTAGAGATGAGATCGTGACCTACCCAAACATTCATTATAAAGGTGTAAGAGTCAAAGAAGCATGTTGTCAGCTCTGCTTTTGGCAATAAAGGAAAGGTTTTTCTCAGGTTTTCCTCTTCACATGGTTTTGGGCTGACAGTGAGCAGTGAGCAAGCTGTACTTAAGAGTTGTCCCTAACAGATGTGAGGGTGGGGACAGCATTGAATACAATCACCATCTCTGATGGCCCCCTCTCTAAATGCATTAAAGGAACTCAAACTGGAAAAGGAGAATTACCCAGCCATTAAATTTCATTCTTTATGAGACACCAATAGCTATCTTTTTTTGCTTTCAAGAAACTTGGGTTATGGGCACAAAGATCCTTCAAAATATTCAAATTCTCCATCTTGAATCTCAGACAATTTTTGTGCATAATAAAAGTTCAATTGAAGCCTCTTTTAAAGAGTCACTTGAAGAGGTACATAGTGACTAAAATAATCATTCAAACAGGAGATAAACAGGAATAAGTGAAGCTAATTCAACCTGCACATGAATATTTAACATGATACACATATGTTACAAAGCATACTATAAACATCTCTGTGCCTATTGACCTTGTGCAGCTCCAGGAATAAATGCTGGAGGAATTTGGTACTTAAAATGTTGAAGAGGCCAGGCACGGTGGCTCATGCCTGTAATCCCAACACTTTGGGAGGCCGAGGTGGGCAGATCACGAGGTCAGGAGATCGAGATCATCCTGGCTAACACGGTGAAACCCCGTATCTACTAAAAATACAAAAAATTAGCCAGGCATGGTGGCGGGCACCTGTAGTCCCAGCTATTTGGGAGGCTGAGGCAGGAGAATGGTGTGAATCTGGGAGGCGGAGCTTGCAGTGAGCCGAGATCGTGCCACTGCACTCCAGCCTGGGCAACAGTAAGACAAAAAAAAAAAAAAAAAAAGAAGAAATATGGAGTGCTGGTAGACATTTCTGTCAATAGCAGCAATCAGTAGCTTAATCTCTATTGCTTCTCTCATTCTACATGGCAGAGATAGCAGTGCTAACTGTGGCAATCCAGCAGAATGCGAGGCCTTCAGAAGCAGAGCTAAATATGAGGAGCAGCACACACAGTATGTGTCTTTATGGCAGCTCTTAGGAAATCTGTCCATTTGCACAGGTGCTCCTAGAGGCAAATGAGCAGACATACCTTGAACCATAGTGACTCTCTTAAGGTTATTCAAAATTAAACTGTGTCACTCCCAAAGAGACATCACAATCCTGGAAGAATTCAGTCACCTGTGACTAACCTGACAACAATTAACATACTTGAAAATTGTATAAAACTCAAATTAAATTTTAATCTTTCATACTTAAGAATGAATCAGTAACTGATAAAGAACTGTTTAACTCGATTTGAATGTGATTTCATGAAAGGATACATTTTTTAAAGTTATTCATCTGGATCACATATTCAACAGTTAGAGTTTTCCAAAATAATTCCAAAGCAGGTTTCATGCTGACATTTTTAAATCGTAAAAGCTTTAGCACAGTAGGCATTGTCCTTGCCTGGATGTTCTGTGTCGGATCTACATTCGTGTTTATACTGTGCTGCTGAACAAAACTTAGCACCACAATAATTATGTGAATCAAGTTCTAGTCGACTTTGTCAGTATGCTTTTCATCTCTAAAGCTTTGAAGTCAAATCCCAGTAAATGTCAATATGCTCCTATCATGTCCACACCTGTCATCTGCAGCACAAGTCAGTGTGATCTGCAGATAGAAATGAGGAGAAATTGAACATATTTTATGGCTGTTCTGCTTGAGGCAATAAGAATAAAGTAAATCAATACTTCATGTCATTTCCTGAAAATACTGTATTCTCCAAGACATTTAGCCAGCATTTGCCCATTTAACAAGGACAAAAACATAAAAAGGAAGTTTTTAACTCAGAAAATTAGCACATCAATATTTCTGGGTCACAGAAATTCAAGATGTATCATGCATTACTTCAAAATCTCAGTTAAATACACTCTCAAGGTTGGTTGCTCACAGGAAGGGTAAGTATCATTAAGAAAATCTAAAATTTCAGGAATGAAGGCTCATATTTAACATCCTATTATTCCTACTAAAATATTACTAAATTTATAGCCCCATTAAAAAATGTCAAGACATGACTTTCTCTGTAAAATGAGACCTGCAAAAACATTATATATCTTTACTTACATGGTATATTTTTCTAATTTTTCTATCAATTTCTATCATTTTCCATCATTCATTTTTAAAAAACTCTTTATACTTTACTGTTCAACATTATTTCTGACCTTTGGAAATGGATATTTCTTGACTATCTACCCATACTGTATGTACACTTAAGTAGAAGAATGTACAAGTTCAGGGAGCCTCTGCAATAGTCTTTTGTAATTTAAGAAATAATTTCCAAATCTGAGCAAAAATAATTGGGCCTTGGTTGGAAAATGTAAGTTACAAGTATATAACTTAAAGAATATTGAAATCATATTTGGGAAAATAAAAAGTATCAATAGTAAAATATGGTAGAACTCTAAGTACATAGAGTTTGGAGTCCGAGAAGCTAGAGTCCAAATATTGGCTAACCTCCCATTAACTACTGATCTTGGGGCAGTTTTCACTTCTCTGAGCCGAAGATTCACTGCTTGTACAATGGGAACGCACACGATGTACAGCTGCTCTGAAAAGCAAACGAGCTCTGACTACAGAAAGTGCCTGGAACACGGTACTCAGCAAATGGTATTTTCTTGGAATCCTATAAACAGATTGATAACAGGAAACATACTAAAAAAGAGAGAGAAAAACAGTGAATATAGGGCAAAAATGAAAATCATTAAAAAGGCAAAAAATGTCCCGGTAGCAATGATTTCTAAGTATCATAAAAGAAAACAACTAGGAAAATATTATTAGAATGCTATATCACTAAAATCTGTTTTTGAGACCAGGATGTTCAATTCGAAATCCTAAGAATGATGTGCTTCCCCCTGCCTGAGAAAGTGCCACGCTCAAGAAAGGAGGAAGGGAAGGAATTCCAGTCCTTCTTTGCTTGTGGGTTTTCTCTTAAAACTTCTGTTTAGAGGAGGTAGGTGTGTTCCTGTCCCCTTGACTTGGCTTCAAGGACTAGAGACAGAAAGTCTACTGGAAAAGCATGTATTTGTTTGTGAGGAAATTAGATACTGGATTCGATACTGGATTCACTATATTGTTTATTCAAATGATTTGTGTCAGGAAAAACTTTTTTTTTTTTTTTTGAGATAGGGTCTCACTCTGTCACCCAGGCTGGAGTGCAGTGGTGCAATCTTGGCTCACTGCACTCCCAGGCTCAAGCCATCCTCCCACCTCAGCCTCCCAAGCAGCAGGGACTACAGGTGTGTGCCACCATGCCCAGCTAATTTTTTTAAATCTTTTGTAGAGATGGGGTCTTGCCATGTTGCATAAGCTGGTCTTGAACTCTTGGGCTCGAGGGATCCATCTACCTCGGCCTCCCAAGGTGTTGGGACTAGAGGTATGAGCTACCGCACTTAGCCAGGAAGAACTTTTCAAAAACAAATTGTTAATAAATCCCTGAGGTTACATTACTCATCCATAAATACGTCAGCATGTATCTCCAAAAAAGTAAAGTTATTGTTAAGCATACTACAATATAATTAACATATCTATAAATATTAACAATGCTTCCTTAATATCAAATTAATACTCAAATATATTCCACTGTCTCATAATTTTCTTTACAGTTTATTCAATTCAGACTCCAAATATTTGCTTCCAAATAATCTAGTTGCTGAGGGATAAGAGAGTGGGTAATTGAGGATATAGCTGAAAAAGGTCACATATAAGATAAAATTGTTAAAGTTGGATGACTGGTATAACAGAGTTCATTAAGTTATTCTCCCTGCTTCTGTATAACCTTCAAGTTTTCAGTAAGAAAAATGCTTTAAGTTTTCCGTAATAAAAAATTATACAGACATACATCAATGATAATAAAAAGATAGCAATAAATATAACTTACAGGTTTGAGATTTTTTTAAATGACATTTTAGGTCAAAAAAATGCTGAAACTCAGACCTTCCTAGCCCTGTAGCCTCAATAAACACAAAGTAACTGAGAGTAGAAAGTTAATTTACTTTAGTAAAAAAAAAACAAGTTTTAACAGCATCAAAATATGAGTTGAATAATTAATTAATTTTTAAATTCCTGTATTAATGTGTTTATGTCAGGTTCCACCAGATATAGGCATAAAACAAACTAGGTGCTGCCTTTTTTGGAGATTATAGGCTAACAGACTCAGTGCCTGCCTTCTATATATGCTATGGCGTCAAAAGTTGGGAAGCATCTGTTCAAACAATAGTTTAGGATTTTATTGAAGGTCAATTAAGACTTAACTGAGAAGTTTTAAAACTATTAAATACATTTATGGAAACAATTTTTGCATATCTAACCATTTTTATATTATCAATAATTTGAAAATACCATTTTTTAGAGCAGGAGTATTTATTAAAAGTAAATATACCTAGGTCTACTTCATTAGTAAAAAAAGTAAATATTCTTAGGTCTACTTCTTAACATATTCAATTGGATAAGCAATGAATAAGGAGTACTAAGTTGAAGAAGTGAAGTCCTATCTAGACCTCAGGAGCTATGGAGAATACAGAAATGACAGAATATACGCCACACTAAGCTGCCTTGCCTGTTTCCCTTACAAACAGCAATTAGAGGAGACTCCTTGGGGACTTAACATATTTACTCCTACATATGTTAACTAAAAGCCTATGCTAATGTACAAAGGATGGATCTCCTCCTGCCTGAAGATCTCAGCAGATGTGACAGCAGGTTCTGGAAGAGGATCAGCATACAAAGGCATACGTGTCCACTGGCAGATCCTGCTGGTTGCCTAGTCTATCAATATTGCTTTTCCTTTCCTCCTTGCTAACAGAACCTTGACATTACTGAGGGTGGCGATGTGCCTAGATTTTAACCACTACACTTCCCAACTTCTTTCACAGCCAGGACTGGCCACATGACACAGTCCTTGTTAATGAAATTTAGGTGGGAGTCACTAGGTGGATTGAAAATCCTTTATAAGGGGACAGTCAGGCTGGTTTGCTACTTTTTCCTTTTACCCTTTTCTTCCTCTTTGTCTTCCTCCCTATACCTCTATGTGCTGGCTAGAGCTCAAGCACCATCACATGAGCATGAGGACCCCAAGGATGGTGGCTTGCAAAGTCAAAAGGCTTCACTTTCCTCTCTCCCTGGCTGGAGAGACTGCAAGTTTCTCCCCAGGTGTGTGGACCACAGGTGCCGCAGTTGGCCCCAGGCTAAAAGCTGCAGAGATAAGAACTGACTTCTACAGCTCTCCACCTTTTCTCCTCCATGCCAGTATGCACACCCAACCAGCATCTCTGCTTCTCTTCACAATCCAGTACCTTCAAGTAGTTGTTTTTGTGATATGTCCAGGTTTTTATTTTGGAGGGACATGCATTCCAGCAGAGGCTAAGTCCCTTAGTTTTTAGAAACAAAATTATTTAAATTTCACTACTGAGCCCCAAAGAACTTCTAACATCTGGACTATTAATAAATGGCTTCTTGATCAGAGAGTGATACTCAAAAAGCCAGACCCAACAATAGAGTTCACAGAAACAACAGTCCTTCTACATTTTCTTAAGAGCTCTTCATTTCCATTAAAAGGGTTTTGTTAATCATTTAAAAAATATTGTTAAATTACTGCCATGTGTGACTCATGGATTAGGTGATAGCTGGTACTGGCTTTATATAGCTACAGAAACAGAAACAAGTCTATGGGTGTCTTACATGTCAATATGCTTTAGATCATTTCAGGTAAAGTAATTAAGCAGATACATATTGACTATTTGGTGCCTAACCTTATGGTGATGAGCAAAGTGTGGGGAAGCTATTGAAGAATATGAAATCACTCTTGCCTTTCTATAATCTTATTGAAAAGAAAAAAAGACTAACAAGAAAAAATTAATCCAAATCAATATATAATCAAATGCTGAAATATGGGGAAAAGGCAAGCCAAAAATGTCTACCAAATTATGACAAAATATACAAGGCTAAGACTAGATTAACTGAATCCACTCCTCCTAGATATGCTGAAGCTCTGAATAGATAACATCTGGTAAGCTGTGAAACATGAAAAGCATATACAGTTCACCGGAAATCAAAAGAGCTTAGGCTTACTATGTGAGATATAATCAAGAATATGGGTTTTAATCTATGACCCATTGTTTGCCAGGTTCTTTTTAAATTTTTCATTCAAACATCATATATTAAACAAAAGCTAATTTTAAGAATAAAAGTGTCTCCAATATTTTAAGTCTCAATGACTGAAAGAATGGTGAAGCCCTTCTTGGGACTCTGAAGACAATACCTCAAAATATGGTGCTTTGGCATACTGAACCAAAGCAGGAGCCCTAGGGTCTCCTTGACCTTCCTCTCCCGGTCTCTCAATCATCTGTCTCTCCCAAACCAGAGGATGAGGCTGTTCTCTGAAGTTCTCTTGTCTACCTAGAAACCAGACCCACCAAAGAGAAGTACGTTACCTTTGATCTTTTCCCTGAATTTCATTAACAAGAGAAGATTAAAACTCATATTCCAGAGGAAGAGACTGAAAATTAAACACCACACCTAGAACCCCGATGAACTTCATCCCAAAATGAATATTGAATGAATATTCAAGCACTTCACACAAATAATCATTGACGAGCTAACTTCTATCTTCCATGTTCATTAAAATCATTTAGTACACCCCACAAAATTGCCTCATTTCCCTCCTCTCTCCTTTCCCTATGAAGAAGGGTATACAAGCATCTGGACCTCATTGGGTTATTGGGTAATCATTCTCCTGCAATTGCCCCATGCTTAGGCATGTTAAACAAATTTGTAAGACTTCTTCTCCCATTAATCTGCTTATTGTCAGTTCATTTTCAGCAAACTTTCAGAGGGTAGAAAAGAAGCTTTGTCCCCATACCATTAATAAATATGAGTAGGAAGAAAATGATCTGAGAAGAAGAGATGAGGAGCTATGTTCCAAGCATGCTCAATTTGTGTGAACAGCAAGACAATCCCTCTTGTGCCCACTGTTTATAGTATGATACAGGTGAAGTAGCGAAGGCTTTGATAACACAAACACTTCAACATTCACATCTCAACTCCACCCACTTCTCAGTTGGCCTTCAGCAAGACTATGAGATCTAGCTCCCAAGATTGCAAAATTAGGATCACAATATCAAACTACAGGAATACATTTTGAGAATTCAGTGACATGATTCAGGTAAAACACCTAACCAATAATAGGTATTAAGTGTTAACATCTTTCTTTCTTGTTTCTGCTTGTTCTTTTTGAATGCCAAATCTGATAAGCTTATGAATCTCTACTTCAAATTGACCCATTTCCTAACTATCCTCAACATCATATGCTTATATCTATCGCACATCCTTTACTCCTATTTTCTATTTCTCTCAACTTAAAAAAGCACTATAAAAGCACTTTTATAGTATTAAAAATACTATACATCCTTCAAGATCCAATTCAAGGCCTGTCCTTTTGGTACATAAGCAATCATTTCAATCTGCATTAGGTTTTCCTTTACCTCATGACATACTTTGCTATTAATTAATTTACATACATGTCTTGCCTCCCCAGATAAAACATAAACTTTTATAAAGCAGAATCTGTGTCTAAAATTGTTTTTGTTTGTAAAGGCTCGGCTCTGGACTCCCTCTGAGATCAACAAAAACTTGCTGAATAAAGGAATCAGTGGTGCTGACCATTAAAATCTGAGGACTAATGTCTATTCAGATATACCAGTCAAAGTCAAATTTATGAAATGTGATTTTTGTCTACTGCCAACTGCTAAGAAAACCAAAATTCAATGTGATTATAATTGTAATGAACAACAACAAAAAAGCAGCTGTTGCTTCGGACTAAAAAGCAATGCTTAAAAGAGATAATGTAACGAGGGACTTCTGTAAAAGACCTTAAATAACTATTGCACAAGAAGATGAGAATTAAAATTAAATTAATTAAGATAATCAATTCCACTATTAAAATGGAAATGAACTTTTATCAGAACCGTGGTAGAATCACAAGTAAGATGTTTCAATAGTTAAAAAGTAGTTTTTAAAATTTGAGATGCATTGCAAAAAAAAAAAATTGACTCATGGGTCAGCACTGGAATTAACCCTATTACAACAGTAATTTACATGAACTATTAATCATTTTAAATGTGATTTAAAAAATACAAGTCCAGCACACCTGTTCACCAATCAAAATACCTAGGGCTTGAGACAATGTAGTAAGACAATCTGTAAAGCTAAGGGTCAACAAGCTTCCAAGATTGGAGCTTTCTTCACTCTCTTTTTTTTTTTGACGTCAGTGTACAACTAGACTCAACATTCAACATGTCAATTATGTCATCATCACTAATCTTTCAGTATTAGCAAAAGTATAACTTCAAAAACTCATTTCCAATAGGAACACACACACATTCACATACACACACACACACACACACACACACACACACACACCTGACAAAATGAAACCAACAGAAGCTCATGGAAGCATATAGGGAATAGTTTCATTTATGAATAAAATGTTTCCCTGTATCTTCTATTAAACCAAGGGTTTTAAAAATCAAATTAAATCAAAATACAAAAAACCATAGTATATTGTTTTTGTAGAACTAAACATCTCCTTTAAATTGATATGTCGTTAAAATAGGAGGTGAAAACTATCGTGACAATTGTTCTACAAGATTAAATTAGGAGAAATAACCAACATTTTATACATTAACATTTATTTAAAATCTGCATATTAATGAACTTCAAGTATTGCAAACTTGGCAGGATGTTGAAATCAATGGTTTCAGGTATCTATCATGATATATTGAGTCTCTGGTTTACTTGACGTTTTTCCTTTAAAAATAATTTTAAGTAGTTAAGCAATGTAATTCCTCTTATTTTCAAAAAAATTCATACTCTACTTCCTTCATAGATGGTCACTGTAAAGAAGTTTAAACTCTAATTAACAGCTAATAATATGCAGAGAGCAGATACACACAAAAGCTTCCATTAAACAAAACGGACAAAGAAAACTACCATTTCCTGATTTTCTCCCTCAGCCCTCCCTACCTACTATCTTGATTCTGCAAACAGCAGAATAAATTAAAGTTCCTTTCTTCTACATCAACTCCTTTGTCCTCTCAAGGTTGCCTAATCATATTCATCTCCTAAAATGAAGTAAGAAACATTTCAAAAGCTGTATTCACATTAAATCAACTTTCTGATTCGTGCATTGCAGGAATAAAGCAATGTAATCACATCTTAAATTGGTTTACAGCAGGCTGTCTACCTTATCCTACTTCTCAGGATTGATGAAATGAATAGTTTTAAAATAGCACTTTTTGAAATGACAAGAGAATTAATAGTGCATAATTACCTCAGTGTTGACAAGTGAGAGATGTTTAACTCCTTAAATGAGCTCTCCTAATGAATCAGTGTCAGAGAAAGGCTCCACTGCATGTACATGGTTGATTGATATCTAAGGGGATTGATTTAACCATAAAGGAATACCGAAACCCAGTTTTTAAAGTTATTTAGGCAAAAAATTAAATGAAACAATTTTTACTTAATATTTGGAATATATTTACTTAAGACTTTACCATAAGCTTTGATAGTATTCTAGGTGTTGATTACTAGGAAAATCTTATTTTACATTGTATGAGTCCACTAAGGAACATTTAACCTTTTAATAGAGTGGCAACAAAAAAAACTTACTTTAGTATTGGACTCCACACTACTTAAAAGTGAAAATTAAGCTATTGGATTTAAAAAGTAGTACAGAGAGTACATTTCTGACATGTATATTTAAAGACTGTAATGAAGACAACTACAATACAATGATGTAAATCTCCATTTTAATGAAAACTTTTAATACATGTAAAATATGTATAAAATATTACCATACCATGTTGAACTTTTAACATTTATATTCATTCTCTTTCTAATTCATGTCAATTAACATGTGATACTGTTCCATTCTATTTTAAATCCTGTGGGTAAAACCAAAACAGATTGGTATTTCTAAACACCTGGAATTGAGAAAACTGAACACAGTCTCAGCAGTAGAGCTGTGCAACTGAAATGTAACACAAGCCGGCTCCAATTTACTCTTCATTTTTCCATGTCTTTCACGTATACCAGCTGCCTAGCTTGAGTGTGTGTCAGGCACGGGGCTAAGAACTTTCTATTTAATTCTGGAGATTCCTAAGAAGTAGATCATACTATCCCCATTTTGTAGATGAGGAAGACTGTGCACAGGGAGGTTCCTGTCCCACAATCACAGAGGGTCATGAGTAGAGCCTGATTATGCGCTAAGACAACTGGAATGCATAGTCCACACACACACTGGTTGGCAAATATATTTCCATGTAGATTATCTTTACCGGATTACCACTGTTTTAGCTATCAGTGAAGGTGTTAGATTGTGTTGTTATTCCTTTACCAGTTCAATATATTTGGGAGTCAACTAAATGCTGGTACTTTCCCAGATGCTGAGACTACAAGCGCATGACACAGATGAGGCCCTTCTCACGTAGAGACCACAGACAGCATTTGCAGGGAGGGGGATTTGCTTTGTAATTAAGCGCCTTAGCTAAGAGACACAGGTGCAGGAGATGCACAATTTGGACACTTAGACAAACATTCTTGACCTGGTACCCGCTGAGCCTCAGTGAAACAGTGAGGGTAAAGTGTGAGGACAATGGCAGCCTGAGCTCCCAGCACTAACACAATAGCTGGAGCTGGCCATGCCCTCCACCTGGGCAGCAGGGGACTATACCACCAGGCTCAGGTGGACTGCGGGGGGGTTGTAGGCAGAATGTGCAGCCTGGGAGTGTGGTACTCTATGGGAACGTCTGCCTTAACCTTCCTTTAGGAAGCCAAAGCCTCTATGCTGGCACTCCTCCCCAGGTACTAACCCTGTCACCTCTCCCCTAAACTCCTTAGAAGATTGAGCACCAGGGATGAAACCAGGTCATCACCAATCAAATTCCTGGCTTCACTGTTCTATCTTGGGTTTCTTTAAAAAATAATTAGATACATGAATGCCTCAGTCTGTTCTATTAGGTGTACTTAAACTATGTGTCAAAGCTCATTGGAATATTTCGCTGATGCCTTAAAATGTCTTTAGCAGAAATGCATTTGAGTTGCAAACATGCACCTTAAATGTGACTTCCCAGGGACAATCAGCTAAGAAATTTTAGTTAATGTTATAATTTATAAATATTTGTGAATAAAAATGTGTTCTAAATTAAAAAACCAAGTCTTCATTGACTCATCTAAGAATTAGGGATGATGAAAACTACTTCTTAATAAATACTGAGTTATTGTAGCTAGATGGGTCTGGTGGGCTCTAAAACACAGCAGGTGTGCCCGAGGATGGTCACATCTGAATCGTGAAACAAATGGACTTCGGATTTTGTTTATGTTACAAAAATCTACAAGAAAAACAGTATTTTTCTTAATCAGTTTTAAACTAAGTCAAATAATTTTGCTGCATTTACCAAGTGTGTAGAGATTTATATTTTAAAAATATAAGAAGTGTAGCTTCAATGGTAAACATGTATTTTATATATTACTTCGTAGGGTAATGTTCCTTTGCTTTTTTAAAAAAAATTGCTATCCTTAGCACAGAAATAAAAAATGTTAAAATAGTAAGAGACTTTAGTAATAACTACTAAAAACTGGCTCTTCCAACTTTCCAATATCTATGATGGAAACCCTTCACACCTGCCTGATGTGTCAGACAGACACAAACTGGTTGTTTGAGGGGTCAGACCCTTTCTTAGACTGCCCCTCCCCTCCTCACCCCTTAAAGTGATACCCTTGAAAATCCCCTTTACTGTTTCAGAAGAACACTGTTTTAGAAGCAGCTATACCACCACATCATTTACACTCACAATGCCATAGATGTAAATGTGAGACCTCAGGGCCAGGCCAAATACTCCGGGCCTGAAATCCTACTCTTTCCATCAATATGCCCTTAATCAAGAGGAATCTGGTAGAGCTTCTGTGAGAATACAAGTTCTTAAGTGTAAAATCTAGATGTCCCATTAAGCAAACGATACCAGTCAAGGAACTGGCTTTTTTGAGCTCTTCCTAAAAATAATGAGATTTGGAGGACAGCCATCAGTCATGGAAAGACATCAAACACTGCATGAAGACCTCTTGAAACCTGGTTCCACAAGAAAACTAGAAATTAAAATAATGCATTTAACAGCTCATAAAGTTTACAAGATTCTTATCTGCTCTGCAAGACAGAAAGAATCAAATGATTTTCTTGGCCAGGGAGAATTCAGGTTCAATTTTTAAGCCCCTATTCTGTAACCCTCAGTCAGCCCTGTAGGAAGGTAATTATCAGGGCTAGAGGGATAGTTCCTGCTGTTTCCTATAAGTAAACTCAGGAGCTAAATTAAGGTACTTAGAGGTAAACTCTCAGGGTGTGCAGAGCTTGGCTGTTTGACTCCCGTGGATTCTGGAGCAAAGCACTAAACACTTCTATTTATTCAGAGAGCAGGTAGAGAATAGGGCAGCAGAAACACGGCTTTCTCAGACACCTCCGCCAGCCCCTGCTAATCAACGGGAGTCACACAGCTCACAATCTCTTGCTATGGTTTTAAAATGCAACTTTTAATGTTATTTCATTGTGGTGTCCTTGTACTGAAAAGCATTTATTATGTAGTTTCAAATTTACCTGAAGGTTAAAAAAAAAAAAAAAAAGACCACAGCAGGAAAGCTGCCATTGTGAGAAAGAAGGACATAAAATTCAAGCAATGAATTAAAGAGGCAAATGAAGGAACTCTTTTCCTCTATTAGAAATAGAAGAAACAGATTGTGCTCGTCTTGCTTAGGGCCAACAGGCGCACTGCATGGAACTCAGCCAGCTTCAGTCACAAAGCTCACTTAGGAGTTCTGCTCTGTGAAAAGAAGAAGCCAGATGGGCTATTTACTTTCAACAAGATAATTCTGGAGGAAATTGTTATATGTCAAAGAAACTTTTTAGCTTCATCTGCTATTTTAGCCTCTAAACTGATTCAGGAAGCAGAGGGGAGGGTTCTGTTAGGAAAGAAATAAGAGACCTGGTAAGAGAATTGGGGAAATAAAAGCAAGCACAGTGCAAAAGGCTGGGCGGCCATGTCGTCCAAGTGCATAAGCTTCCTGGACTCATATCCTCACTCTAACCTTGGACAAGCGATCTGACCTCTTGGAGCTTCAGTTTCCTCCTGGGTAACATGGGGACCACAACAGTGTCACAAGAGGTTGTAAAGATTAAGTGGTATAAATATCAGTACTTAAAACACAACACACACATGAGCACTCAATAACCATCAGGCATTGTTTTTATTTATTTCATTTTCTCTTCTATTTGCAAAACATAAAGGAAATCTATCATAGATATAGATCAATGACTAAACAATTCTTAAGAAGACACTAACAGCTAAATGTTATATTGGTCTACTGATTATATTGACCATATACCACTGATGGAATTTGTTTGAAAACAACTTCTCTTTTGTTTGGCTACCACAAAAAGTAAAATAATCCAGATAATTTTATTCTTGGATCAAAAATTTCAAAGACATTTTCTTACCTCAAAATTAAGAAAGATAGCTTTTAAGAAAAGTAGCTGTAGAGTGAACATAGAAAAGTTAATTAAATTCTAAGTTAAATTTCTAACACATATAAAGGATGCTTTCTAATGAGAAAAAAAGCAGAGTTTCCCCAGCAAACTGTAAATAACTTGGACCAAAATCAAGATAATTCTTATATGAATATACTGTGGAAAAGGTATCTAGCAACCTCATTTTTAGGATGTACAATATCTAAATATTAGTTATTAAGCAAAAACTGAAAGTATTCAAATTAAGTTATGTGACCATTAGGCATCCAACTTAACCTACTTTTCTTTTTACACTTGTACTATTGCTCAATAATAACTGATGATTCCAAGAGAATAAACAATACTCTCACAACAGAGTAATACAAAATATGTTCAGTCTACTGTATTTACCATGGCAGGAAAAATGACACACATTGTTAGAAGGATTATTCAGCATGAAGGACTAAAATAAAAAATAGTTGCCTGGTTATCTTTGTATTGATTTCAAAAATTTCACAAATATTCTATTTCATTGTCACATTAGAGAAACAGCATCACTATTTTTTTTTTTTTTTCCGAGACACAGTCTGGCTGTCACCCAGGCTGCAGTGCAGTGACATGATCTCAGTTCACTGCAACCTCCAACTCCCGGGTTCAAGTGATTCTCATGCCTCAGCCTCCTGAATAGCTGGGACTACAGGTGCAAGCCACCATGCCTGGCTAATTTTTATATTTTTAGTAGAGATGGGGTTTCACCATGTTGACCAAGCTGGTCTCGATCAAACTCCTGGCCTCAAGTGATCCACCTTGCCTTGGCCTCCCAAAGTGCTGGGATTATAGGCATAAGCCACCATACCTGGCTAATATTTGTATTTTTAGTAGAGACAGGGCTTCACCATGTTGGCCAAGTTGGTCTCACACTCCTGGCCTCAAGTGATCTGCCCACCTTGGCCTCCCAAAGTGCTGGGATTACAGGCATGAATCTGCCAGCACTGGATTTTCACTTTTTTGTGTAACACATTTTCTTTCTGTAAGGGGAAAATAAATAATTCATTAATTTAATTTTCAAAATTTATTTATGGCTCTGATAAGACAAACATAAAAGCCAACAGCATATTTTAAAGCTATTTTGAAAATATAAAAAGAATGGTTACTATGTTTGATTTTTCATATGGCTAGTGACTCAATCCAGCTGTGCCCCAAGAAAACTGAATGAATGTTGATGATAAAAATATCTGAAAACTGTATGAGAAACCACATAGACATATATGCTAGGAACTTACAGATTTTATGCCCCAATTAAGGCCTGTGAATAAACGGAGACGAGTATTCAAGATAATAGAAGTAGAAATCATATCTTTGTCTTAATTACCATTTATAAAGTTAATATAAAATAAAATTTCCCTAAGTATTGCAGAAAAGCAAACATAGCAAGACAATTTTACATTGTCAATAAACTGGAAATGGGCAGGAAAGCTGCTTCCTTTGAAACAACCTAACATGGCTTTCATGACACTGATTCTTAACAGTGATGAAACATTAAATGAAACATGAAATTGATTAGCCTCTTTCTCTTCTATACTCCAAATTTTCTCCCACTTTGAAAATATCTACTATTTCACTAACTCAAAGGCCAAAAATCTAATAGCGTTTGTTACTCATTTTCGACCACTGGCCTAACCCCATTCCAGGCACCTTCAGAAATAACACTGCCTTTCTGCCCTGACATAGAGTCAGAGACCTAAAGAGCCTTGTTGGGAGAGCAGTCTTCCCTGGGCCTACATATCTCACTGCAGGGGCCCCCAAGCCGCAGGCCATAGGGGTCCGTGGCCTGTTAGGAACTGGGCCACACAGCAGGAGGTGAGTGGTGGGCAAGCGGAGCCAGTAAAGCTTCCTCTGTATTTACAGCTGCTCCCTATCACTTGCCTTACCACCTGAGCTCCACCTCCTGTCTGATCAGCAGAGGTATTAGATTCTCACCGGAGCGTGAACCCTATTGTGAACTCTGCATGTGAGGGATCTAGGCTGCAGGCTCCTTGTGAGGATCTAATGGCTGATGATCTGTCACTGTCTCCCATCACCTCCAGATGGGACTGTCCAGTTACAGGAAAATAAACTCAGGGCCCCCACTGATTCTACACTATGGCGAATTGTTATTTCATTGTAATATATAATTATTTCATTATATATTACAATGTAATAAAGGGCACAATAAATGTAATTCACTTGAATTACACTTGAAACCACCCTCCTCGCCCTGATCCATGGAAAAATTGTCTTATGAAACCGATCACTGGTGCCAAAAAGGTTGGAGACTACTGTCTTACTGGGTATGCCAAGACATCAAGGGTCTGAACACTTTTTTTTTTTTTAATAACCTGGGCTACTTCTCAGGTTGCTTTCGCAGGTGAGAGATGAGGCAACCTCTCCCCTTGGACAAACAGCAGACTGACTTACTGCTTGTTATAAAAGCAGTGAATTCCCCAAACTCAGAGTTCCTTAGTTGCAATGCAAACTCACTCATTCATAGCATCCATCCGGACCATAGGAATTGAAAGCAAGGGCAATTGATGCCAATATGCTGGTGCTCATGCTGCTTATTGTGCCAAGGGTAATAAAACGTTTTCTTTCTGACCCGGAAGTCTCATGTCTTCTGCCAGTAACCATGAAACAGTAACTGGCTAAAATGTATGAGAAACGACACACATACTATTAGCTTCCAAATAGGGTAAGATGATATCTCAGACCTGACAGTTTTGGTGAAGGAACATAGCTATCTGGAGAAGGAAGGAAAAGTGTCCAGAGATTGGGTCCAGGAATATAAAAAAATCTCCCTGGAATATGAGAGTGAATGCTCTTGCCTAGGAGGTGGACAGTGGGGTGTGGTGGGTGGGAATAAGGGTCCCTACTGTCCTGTGTGCTAATGAGGCTAAGAGAGGCAAGATTGAAATGAGTATGTAAACGGAACCGTGGATATTGCTCACTCATTCTCCTCCACGGGATGGGGTGTTATCATGACAAGGGGGCAGCAAGAAAGGCAATGTGGGTGTGGCTGCTGAGCCAGGGGTCCTCAAAGCTGACACAGTGTCTCAATAATGACCTTTTTACCTGATATAGGTCTCTGTGCGGACCATCAACTTTAGAAGTCTAGTTAAGCCTCACATAGGCTGCTGCTTGAAAGCCACAGTAAATGTGCCTTGTTGATTAACACGGAGCTGCTGTCCCTCTCATACTACCTGATCCCTCCCTTCCCTCTATTCTGAACTCAGCTGCTTTAAGGAGAAGGATGACTGGGCTGGGTTCAAGATCTCCCTATCCCCAGGGGACAGAAAGCCCCTGGCACCCCCTACAAACACGCGCGCGCAAACACACACACACACACACACACACAACTGTTTGGTATGATGAGGAAGAAAGGAACTCAACTGTTATGAGTCCAAGTTTCCATTCTTCCTGGCCCATGGAAGAAAGGCACACTGAACTCTACTAATGGGGTTTAGTGCTTCCCAGTGGGAAAGGGGAGGTGAACTAGCCTTGTAAAGGTGCCCTCTGGGCTTATTTAATGTGGTGTTGTGGTAGCAGCTCCCATATTCAATTCTATAATAAGAACTGATGTATTACACATTTGCACGGCCTAATCCCTGAAGTGTCAGAAGGGCTTTTCATGTTCCAGAACTGCTGCAGAGGCCCCTGCCCACTATAATAGCATCACCTGTTTGATGGAGCTACAAAGTACTTTAAAAAAAAAAAAAAAAAAAAAAAAGCAGCTGTTATCCTGCAACTAAGCTCTTGTGGAGAAAAATGAACAGCTGAAATCCCATTTTCAGGTGAATCTACTTAAAGAGGTGGGAAGGGCCTAAGAGGCCTTGCTGGTCAAATGGAAATGGTATATTCAAGGGCACAGTGCATCCAGCCCTAGCATCATCCAGTATTAAATGAAAATAATGGCAGCTACTTCTTTGGAGAAACCATATCCCCCATTCCACTACTGGAAACAGAGCTGCTGGTTCAAGAAGGCTCTCAGAGGTTCCCATCAGGGATGGCCTGGTTCACTGACAGTTTGATGAAGCTAAAAGCCGATGGTGGTCTCTGACCAGCAGCAGCCAAAAGGACCAGTCAGCACATTTCTCTGTATGAGAGCTCTGACCCTTGTCAGACAATGCTCCTAAAGACCAGGCATTTCGTATTTTACAGACTCTTGGACTGCTGTAAATGACTTGTCTGCTTTGCCATTTGGAAGACTACAGACTGGCAGATTAAAGAGCCCCTCTGTAGGACTACACATTTTGAAAACAAATCTTGGCTGCTGATTGGTCTGAGTGTCACTGATACAGATGCCTGCAGTAAGTGCTTATTCTCTGATGAGACCAACTGGAATCAAGCTGTTGGTCAAAACTGCTATTAAAAAAAAAAAAAAAACCAGGAAAAGTCATGTGGACATGGCTGGCCCTGAACTATTCCGCTGTGCCGATGCCACCAACAGCATCTCCCAAACGTGGCCCTTCCCCTCAGACCTGTGCAAACACAGATTGCTTCAACACTGTTCCAACCTGACATACAAATTCATAGGCTTCTCCTGCCTCCCAAGCAGCTGTAGCTAATGCCATGTTTAGCAATCTAGATTGCAGCACCTCAGTGACACTATGTGGCTTAATCAAACCAGTGTAATGCTGATTCCAATCAAGTGTAGCAACGAATTCCAAACTAGAGTGGCCTGTGCTCTCTATATGGGGGAAAGTAGGCCACAGAATGTCTCTCCATTAGGCATGAGGGTTGCTTTCTGAAACAGCTATTATCATTGACAATGAGACCCAAGACGGGCAAGTCATTACAAACTTCCTTGCGCAGATCATATTAGGTAACAGACTTGTCTTGCACCGTCTGAATTAAGACCTACTGGTCTCCCTCTGGGATTTATTCATAGTAGGCTGAATCAGAGACTCTGGTCGGGGAAGGCAGAGAGACTGGATGAAGTCAATACTGCAGGTTGGCTTCATCCTGCTGCTTAGGATTTTATTGATTGTTGCCCTAATTAAATGCTCGTATGAGACAAGTTGACTAGTTTGGTTCCAACCTCTGTTGGTCTGATTAATCAGAGTGACTACAGGTGGCCTATTCATGTAAAAATTTACCAAAAGCCAAGATGGGGATGGACAGAGACAGTTTTCCTTGGTCTTCTTATACTCCCTGCATGTCTTGTTGGGATACCAAGACTGCATTGTCCTGACTGCTCTTTTACCTGGGCCATTTCTCAAGACTGCATTGTCCTGACTGCTCTTTTACCTGGGCCACTTCTCAGGACTGTTTATACATCTGATAACCTTAAATAATGAAGTAATGTCTAACCCCAGACAAAGAGCATAGGTACTGCTTGCTATAAAAATGGAAGATTCCCTAAGCTCAGCAGTCATCATCTGCAATGCAAACCTACTGCATGCACAGCATCCATCTGGGCTGTATCACATCACCCCTGTGAGATTCAGGGGCAAAGGAACTAGAGTAAATATCATGACGCTTATGCAACTTGCCATACTATGAGTAATAAAGCCCCTTAATCTCTGACCCATGTCTCATATCTTTTGCCAGTCTCCATGATATAAACAGGCTAACTCATTAGTTTGTAAGTAGGGTAAAAATCAAAGCCCAGATCCAACATGTTTATCTCTGGCTTGCACCACATAGGGCATACGATAGAAACCTAGTTAAGACAATCATCCCCATACTTAAATGTCCAAACATGAAGTTACATAGCTGTCCTAAAGTTGAACCTATCTTCTGAGATTATTTCATGGAAGCAAGAGAAAACTATTAACACATGAATGTAAAAACCAGGGTCACTTCCCCATTTTCCAGGCCTAACAAACTTATGAAACCTCCACATAAAACTAGGGTTACTCACTTCAGTTCCGGTTCCTCCAGAGTAAAACCCCTCTGAAGGGGCACTATTACCACCACTTCACCACACTAGAGTGTGGAGGAGAAATACTAAGTATATGAGATGCTGTAATATTATAGTTTGAACGGAAGGGTGATTTGAGATGTGAAAGAAAGTGAATAAGAAGTGCTACTAGACATGGGCAATATACTTTTTAAATTCCAAACTTGATTTCAAAAAGTAGAATCAATCAGTCAAATAAACAAAAAACCTACCTTCAAGGAGGTGGAAGAATGGCAAGAAAACTGGTATTTATAAAATTAGGTCTCTTTGGCCAGGCTCACGCCTATAATCCCAGCACTTTGGGAGACCGAGGCGGGCGGATCACGAGGTCAGAAGATCAAGACCATCCTGGCTAACACGGTGAAACCCCGTCTCTATTAAAAATACAAAAAATTAGCCACGCGTGCTGGCGGGCGCCGGTAGTCCCAGCTACTCGGGAGGCTGAGGCAGGAGAATGGCGTGAACCCGGGAGGTGGAGCTTGCAATGAGCCAAGATCGCGCCACCGCACTCCAGCCTGGGCGACAGAGTGAGACTCCACCTCAAAAAAAAAAAAAAAAAAAAAAAAAATTAGGTCTCTTTTGCTACAAGGGAGGGAAGGCAGAAAAAGTATGCCAGATTGAGGGAATAAAAAGTGTTAAGAAATATCATAGTGTTATATCCCATTATCAAAAATCCTACAATTAGGGTTCAAAATTCACCTTCAGAAATTTAATAAAAAGACTCAAATGTCACCAAGTGCTTTATGTATGATTATTGGCAAAATATTTGTCTGTTAGCTATACTTATACTGTTTTTTAAAAGCAAAAAAAAAAGAACTTAAAAGACAGGATGAAATAACCATTCAGAAGCAGAATTATAGAAGCTAATTATTAAAATAACTCAGCATTATATCCAGACCTCTAGCTGAGCAGATATCAAAGGCAAATCAGTAAATATTCTAAAATGACTGCTTTGTAATGTATATGATTAAAACAAACTGTGCTAAAAATTAAGAAAATTCACATTGCTTCAGAAATTTCACATTCACTTGTCTCCGTAATTCAATAAAAATAAAATAAATGGTTTTTCAGAACAGCCACCATCAGGAATGTGACGTTTGATCATTTCTCCGCCCTGCTGTGAGCAATGAGGTAAAGGTAGATATATTTATTCACATCACTCTGCATCCTCATGGGTAAGTGAGGCTGTCGGCATGTCCCGTGACTTAATTATGTGGTGGCCCTGCTGGAGGTGTGCTTGCTTACCGTAAACAGACGCAAATATCTCAAAACTACCCCTGATTTACAAGAAAAACGTTCAAGTTTAAACCAATCTTTAACACAAAAGAACATCTTTAGAACAATTGTGAAAAAAATCAGACTTCCTTCTTTGCTTTGCGTCACGGGGCCTTTGTCTAAGCAGGGGCTGAGGAGATGCAGGGACACTGGTGACAGGGAGGGAGGGGCTCTGAGAGCAGGCACTGAAACAAACCTGCTCTTCCCATTTTTTAAAAAACCCTTCGGAATAATTTAAATGAGCTCCCACCCAAATTAAATTGCCTTGAGGTTTTCCCTCCAAGGCTTTTGGCATTATAAATACCCCCTGACTTTGGCCTGTCACGTTTCCTCCATCAATCACGGAGTAGCCTAGAATTAAATTGAAATGATTGGATCAAGAAAAATCAAATTTTTTAACATTTAGTTTCAGTAATGTGATTACGAACCTTTTAGTGATATTGTAATTACTCTGAAGCTTTGAGCATATGTTTCTACTGAGAGCATTTCATGGAGAAAAGCTGCATTAGGGAAACAAGTAAATACAGACCCCAATGAAGCAAAGTGCATTTGTTGTAAAGTTAAAAGCTAAAGGTGGAAAAGAGACAAAGCATCTACGTAATTTACACCCTAAACCTGCTGCATAGAGTAACCACTTTTAAAAATCTCTACTTCTTCCAAAATTCAAATAATTTAAGCACTTCCCTCTAAGGGCAAGCATTAAGGAAGCAGTAAGAACAACAGTAAAGGACAAGGGAAAAAAAGAAGAAAGGAAAAAGTCATCGTCCTTGTGCTAGGTATTTGCATGGAAAAGATGACAAAGCTCTCTCTCTTAAAATTAATGAACCATCTCCTCAGATACTTAATTTTCACCAAAGTCAAGGCATATAGTTACTTCCCCTATTTGTTAATTTTTTTCTCCCATCTCAACACTTAATGGGATTCTGCTAGGCTAGGAGCCCCAAAGATAAATGAAGTGGGGCCCCACCCCAAAGGTTAATATCAAAAGAGATTGGATTCCTCAAGGGACATGGAAGAAGACAAACCAGAGGCAAGGACAAAGGTCTTCTCTCCTTTGAATCACACTTTCATTTAGGCAACAATTATTTATTAAGTACGAGCACGCTTATTCCCTCAAGAATAAGGCAGGTAAGTAAAGATACACTATAAAGATGGAATGAAATTTGGTTTTTAAAGTTTAGAGGAAAATAATTCTGTCAAGACAGTCTGAAGTACACAAACCTTTTGAAGGGTTTGTTTCTTCTGATTATATTAAAGTACAGCTAATTGCCCTAATAGTTTAAAGATCCTAAGTGGGAAGCTGTGTAATAGCTCCAAGTACTTAATTTGGCTACTGGCAATTTTATTTTATATTTCAAATTTGAATTCACATCTCACTTTCAGCGACAAGACACAGCCACTTCCTACTGCCTTAGAGTTCCTAGCATTAAGATTGAGCGGTTCCTCATTACTCAGAGCAAAACCTGAATTCTCCAGTATGGCATGGAAAACTGCACTGAGCTGGTCCTGACACCCTAATCTATCATCACCTCCCACTCCATGCTCCCTGTACTCCATCCCGTCAACTACTCATCCTTCCCAACACAGCCTCTGCTAACAAGCCTGCCATCTTGCTGGGGCCAGCCTCTCTGTTTCAAACGCGCTTTCTTTCTTGGCCTGCTCAGGAGTCCAGTCTGTTGTTAAGAACCAGCTCAAATAAATTCCACCTCTGCTGAAGGTTCCCCTGCTTTATCACACAATGAAGCGTACCTCCGTGATAACATCTATTATTGTCAATGGTTACTTTCCATGTGTACACAGCATCTTCACTAACTGTGACTTCCTCATTTAGATACGCACGCCTAGTGCCTATCATAAATCCTATAATTTAAGGTGTCAATAAATATTTGCCGAATTTAACATTTTCTTTTTTCAGCAAAAAATAAATGTTTTCTTCTTTAAAAACCAAATTCTGCATTCATCTATTTAAAAAATTTATTCCATATTAGAGTTTCTCCTAACTGTACTAACAATGTATAAGGGAATATTTTCCAAATGTTTCTGTTAAAACTGCCTCAAGAAACCAAATTCTATGCTGACATCTGTGAGAAATTACAAGATTTCGCTCTTTTGTTGAAAATTCTAACTGTATAATTTTCAACCAACCCATATTAGTTATTATTTACAAAGGACAGGACAATGTTAAACTATTCCAGGGAGCATGAAGTGTCTAACGCTCATAGTGAACTGTCAAATCAGAAAGCAATATACACATAATGGTTATTTGCTTCCACTTTGCCTGATCATCTGTTATGTGAAGTGGTATCTCCTGTCCAAAGCATAACAAAACTTCCCCTTCTCTACAGGATACAAATTAGCAACCTGGTACATATCAAATTACCCAGCTGCAATGCACTATGGGAGTCCAGGAGAATATTCACACCTTCTTTTGCCACCTGAGAAAACTACCTTGAAAAGTGAGTTATGTCCTTGGCTAGCTTCATCAACTAGTCCATACACCCTACCCGCCTGCGCGCGCGTGCGCGCGCGCACACACACACACACACACACAGACTCATGTGTAACACTACTGCATTACCTTTAAGTGACCTCACAATAGGCAAAAATCAAGTCATAGCTCTCTGTCATTCTTCCTTCATAAGGAAGTACCTAACCACACGTTCAAATGGTGAAGCATTACTGGTAACTGTGGTGGCTGAATAATGCCTCCTTGCCCCTGAAACCTACAACTGTTTCCCGATATGACAAAAGGGACTTTGCAGATGTGATTAAGGATCTGGAGACGAAGAGGCTATCCTGGTGGCTCCTGAATGTAACCCCATGTGTTCTTTTAAGAGGAAGGCAGAGCAAGATTTGATGGCAGTAAAGGAGAAGGCAATGTGACCACAGCAGCAGAGACTGGAGTGATGTGGCCAGGAGCCAAGGAATGCCAGCAGCCTCCAGAAGTGAAAGAGGAGTCTCCACAGGAGCTTCTATCAATGGAAGGGGCTAGCCCAGCGAACACCTTGATTTTAGTCCCTTTTAGTCACTTTGGGGCTGGGCACAGTGGCTCACGCCTGTAATCCGACAACTTTGGGAGACTGAGGTGGGAAGATGACTTGAGCCCAAGAGTTCAAGACTAGTCTGGGCAACATAGCAAGATCCTGTCTCTACAAAAAATAAAAAATAAAAAAATTAGCCAGGCAGGTTGGCACGCACCTATAGTCCCAGCTATTCGGGAAGTTGAGCCCAGGAATTCAAGGTTGCAGTGAGCTGTGTTTGTGCCACTGCACTCCAGTCTGAGTGACAGAGGGAGATCTTGTCTCAAAAAAAAAAAAAAAAAAAAAATAGTCATTTTGGACTTTGGGCCTCCAGAACTGTAAGAAAATAAATTTGTGTTTAAAAGTCACTAAACTTGTGGTAATTCGTTACAGCAACAACAGGAACTACACAAAAACTAATACAGTAATCTGGCCATGCCCCAATAGTGTATAATATTAAAGAAAGTGAAATTATGGTTCTAAGGTTTGTTTTCCTGAAAACACTACTTTTATGACCAGAACATGAGCATAGTATGCTACCATTGAAAATTTATCTGACATAATTTGACACAAAAGTAGAATCCGTTTTAAATGTATTACCACGATGCATTTGTCCTTAAGATTGTGTTTATAACACATTGCTTTCCAGTATTTCCAAAACATTATACGCTTAACGCTGAAGATCTGAAAAACACAGAAATCATAATAAAAGAAAACATCCCACAACCCAAAGATATAATTTGCGGGTATACCTCCTGATATTTTTACATATACAAATGGCCCCTAATGCTATCTAGTTTCCAGTTATGGTAACTAAATGGTCACATTAACACTTTTTAAAAAAGATCTTTCCCAATTATTAAGAACTCACACATATTTGTCCATCTTAGATCACTTAATCATCCTATCATCACTGTTTTAAGACAAAAAAAATCTTATTACTTCTAGGAACTTCATCTCAAATAGCGTCCCCATCCCCTCTCTGACTGACTTTACCTGTATAACTTGCATTCTATTAAGCATAAAATGATTAAATTGGCTGCAAAAGCCAGAAGGGACTTTTAATGAATTTACACACAAAGAATTGTGACAACTATGTCTTGATCCAATATGAAAGTTTCTTAGATGTTGAATCTCCATTAAAAATTATTCCAGAGGCCAGGCGCGGTGGCTCACGCCTGTAATCCCAGCACTTTGGGAGGCCGAGACAGGTGGATCACGAGGTCAGGAGATCGAGACCATCCTGCCTAACACGGTGATACCCCGTCTATACTAAAAATGCAAAAAAAATTAGCCGGGCATGGTGGCAGGCGCCTGTAGTCCCAGCTACTCGGGAGTCTGAGGCAGGAGAATGGCGTGAACCTGGGAGGCGGAGCTTACAGTGAGCCGCGATCACGGCACTGCACTCCAGCCTGGGCGACACAGCAAGACTCCGTCTCAAAAAAAAAAAATTTATTCCAGAACTGTCCCCCACAAAACAAAATAGAGTTCTAAAATGGGCAACAATGCCCAGAAATTGCCAGAACATAAAAAACAAGCACAGAGACTTGGTATAAAACTCAAGACACTGAGAATAAGATTATTTGGTGACTTCTTTGAAATCAAGATGATATAAAAGTCAATACCTATGTCAGAAGCTCTGCATGTAGTGAGACACGGCAGATGCCACACACACATACACACACACGCACACACGAGAAAGGGACAATGAATAACGGAGAAAACTCTAGAGAGGGACAAAAGGAAGAAATTCCAATTCCAATCATAGGTTGAGCATCTCACAGATTCCTAAATGAACAAGAGTGGAAAGCCCACAACAGAGCTCTACGAAATATCACTCTCTGTATCATATGATTATGTCTAAATTGACTGCCCAATAAAACACATATACTTCCCATCTGATCCTATGAATTCAGACATATTCATGTAAAAACGTCTTTATATATTGTCACATGTAATTATACAAATTTGGTGAATATCAACTGGATCATGCAGTCTACATTTGTCTGTGGTCAGGAGCCCAGAGAAGCAGCACCTCAGAGAACATGACCTCACTTGTGCTTAAATCTGTACCTCTCACACTCTGGGAACTCACCAGAGAGCTATAAAGGACTTTCAGGAGAAAGGAGGTCGAATTTCAAGGGTGGAAAGAAGACCCAGGGCACATGGAATATTATTCTTAAATCTGTCTAATTCTCCAAGGAGCAAACCTAACTTGCCCCCATCCTCTAGCTGCCCAGAGTTCATCATTCCTCAATTTTGTTTCAATGGAAAAAAAAAATTGTAATCAGGACTGGATTTGCCTGGAAGGAAAATGCAGAGCCAGAGACTACAAAGATTTCCATTGCAGACAATTCCCAATCTAGGGAATGTCTCCAGTAGGAGCTGTGGTGAAGCCTGGTCTGTTCTGGTCAGGCCACTCCTGTGATAACCCTCAGGAACATTACAACCCACAGTCAAGCCCTGTGGCAACAAGTAAGGAAGAAATTCACCTGTTGTTCAGACAACAGCTGCTCCTGTGAGCTGAAGAATGAAATATTAAATTCCAGCTTCTGAGAAAATCAAGGAATGTGGGTAAGAAAAAAAATGAGGGGACAGAAAAGAGGGAGTGCAGGTAGATGTCAAAAAACAAAAAACAAAAAACTAAAGGTTGACCTCAGAAACACAGATATTACAAATGTTCCTTCCTATTTCTCCATTTTATTAATACGAGCAATTTTCAGGTGTCTACTTCCTATCATTTCACGATCTGGAAAATGGATCTACTCTGCAGGTACAATAAGCTTTAAAAATGACTACGCAGTCACAGAGGGCTTCATCACAAGATCTTATTTATGCACTGAAACTCCAAAAATATCTCACAATAGGAGTAACTGGCGTATTCAACAATTATGTAAATAAATAATAAAAAGTCTCAATCAGGACAACAATATTAACTCCCTAATCACCAATTTTCCCCCTCATTTGATGAGGGTAGGAGTAGAGATGTGCAAAATGGGTGAGGCTGCTAACTATTGAACATTCTCTCCTCCAAAGTTAAGAGCTCTCATGTGAAACTTTATGGGGGCCTCTGTTCAGGTCTTACAGTAAAAGTAAATTAGAGAGAATCATCAAGAAGCCATCAATACTCTTAAAAATACACACATCTGTCCATAGATGGTCTTAATATGTGCCTAGGTATATGAGTCACGCAGATATCTAAGAGGAAGAAACTATTCTGCACTATTCTGGGTGACACGATATCCACAGCTCTGATGACACTGTTCTCTCCACAGAGAAGAAACTATAAATAGAACCCTAAGCATCATGTTCCACATATCAAAGAAGGAGATACAAACTATTTTTGGAATACAAATACACTTAAAGCTTTAGTAACATAAAATAAAACACCTGTCAATAAGAGACATTAATCTATTCTACAAAAATAAGAACTTTTAAAAAAGAAATATGGCCCTTAATCAGAGATGATGTAATGACATATCAAATCAATGTCAACACCCTGAGAAAAGCCATCTCCTACCGCACAATTACCCTGCCATTCTCAGTCGAAGACTGTCCTCTATTAACACATTATCTGGACTTCTTTCCTTTGTTTTATGGAGTGAGTTTATAAACGCTTGTTCTCCGTAACTAGTGATTTCAAGTATTCTGTTTTATCTAAGAAGTACAATGAAGGTCATGAGAAGTCCTCTATTAACACTTTATCTGGACTTGCTGGCACTAGTGTAACTATTTTCTACAATGTTCTATTTCATAACTTTCTAGTACTGCCACAGACATCTTTCTAAAATACAACCTGTTCATAATGCTCTTTTGTAGATAATGGTTCAGTGACTCCTCCCTATCGCCAACTTTAAACCTACCTCCTTGACAAAGCTTATCTGGTGTGCCTGCAGCCTCACCAGATACCTTGCATTCTATTCTCTTCTCTCCCCTCCATGCCTGTCTAGAAGGCCGCCTTCACCTAGTTAACTCCTACTTGTCCTGCAGGACAACTGGAATGGCTCCACTGGGAAACAGTTGGATCTTCCAAGCTCTATAGGCTGAGTTTTCCAGTACTTCCTTGTATAAACCTATATTATGATACCCACCTTTCACGTTTGTAAATCTTTACTTTTCTGTACCCCTTCTAGACTATGAACAAGGACCTGATGAAGGGTAGTTACTAAAATGTTGGCTGACTCTAAAGGAGGTGCTAATTGCCTCACACTAAAAAGAGGGTAAGAGGTGACATGGAAAATTTCACATAAAGTTGGTGCCATTGGAATTGGATCTTGAGTGATGAACAGTAGTTTTGAGATGTTCAACAGAAAGAAAGGGCATTCAGATCAATGAGAATCAAATGAACAAAAGAAACATGAAAAATCACGTGTTGCAGGCATGTATGTGTGTGCTGATATGTACATACATCTTTCTAATTACTCTTCTTCTGTGGTGGTGAAGGTGCAATCTATACCACCAATATAAGCCTAATCAGCCCAACTAGGCCACAAACTTATTGGGAAGAAATGGTCATTTCTATGTACCTTCCCCACAGGCAATATATAGACAAATACAACCTATGTGTACCCATCCCTACCCAGCACCATCTAATACATATGGTATAAAGAAATGACACTGAAATAATAATCATAAATACCTATTCATTCAAGGAAAAAAGGTTTCTATTTGGTGAAAAACGGACATTTGAGTTAACCTGTTAAGAGTCCTAGGTAATTAGGAAATCACTGGGGGAAAAGAATCCTATTACTGTAATTCCTTTTAACCAAGATTCTATCCTACAGGATGAAGTAAATAAGCCAGGGAGGTGAGCTGCAACATAAATCAGCCGATTGTCACATGAGTCTCTTTAATATTACAAAATTGAGGGAGAGAAACCATTCAGATTACTACGAAGAAACATTTAAAATGAGCTCATTAAATGCAAATTAAAACAGAAACATTGAATAAGCACTGGGCTACAATTAAAGGCTGCAGAAACAGCAGGTAAGAAACAATTTTCATTGATCAAAGAACTAATAGCTAACAGAATAAAGTATTTTGCATTAAAACTGCTTTCATGAATATGAAGCATTTCAAAGTAAGAACTCTTTTTTTTGCATTTTTCAAAGAAACTTTGGAGGTAGGAATGGATTTACATATCTTAATACAAAGTACTTTCACTGTATCATTTTCAGGCAATGAAACTATGAGGTTTCAAAAAATGCAGACTTCAAAAACATCCTCAGAAATAGGGCCAAAATTGTAAAGGGCAAGGGGTCATTTTAGAGCCTTTGGACCCAAGGAAGAACTATTATATAATTACATAAAATCTTCTATGCAAAACTTTAGTAGAGCCTATTTTTGACACAATTTTACCTCATTATAAACAGAAGCTTTGGGGTACTTAGGCATAGAGCTGGTTTTCATCAACTTATCAAAATGGCAGGGCAAAGAGCAGTACACAGTATATTCAACTAGAAATATAAATTGAGACTTTAAAATTCACTGCACACAAGCTTGAAAACAAATATGCAGATGTGTAGCCAAATGGTGAAGTCGGAATATACATTCCTGATGGCAAGGGACTTTTTCTGTTGTGCTCCCTCGTTTCCCTGGCACCTAGAGCAGTTAAGGGTACACAGCAGGTGCTGGAATCACTGGATCTGCTTTTGCAAAACTAACGCACTGTAAGATGAGAATGGGAAGTTTTCTTCTAAATTAATTTGAAAAGTTAAAAGATACTGTTTTTCATCTGTCAAGACGGCAAAAATAAAAAATCTTCGATGGCACATGGGAGGAAATGGGCACTCTTATACACACTGAAAGGGAGGGCAGGGCCACCAAGGACAGTTGTGCAGCTTGTACACTGAAAGGCGCTACACCTAGGGTGAGAGAGAGGTGGGGGACCGGAAATCCAGGAGGCGTTCTGCTAGTGAAAGCTGAGTCAGTCTCGGGAAGGACGTCTTTTGGCAATTTTCAGCCCAGAGGGGCAGGGCAGCTCTTTACTACCATGTTGTATTAGTGGAGGCTTTAGATAGGCTTGTAAAATAGGGCAACTTATTTTGGAAAAATTTTGAAATACCTAGGAAAATGTAAAATCTACAAACTCTTTAACTCAAATTGTCATACGATTTTTATTTTACATCTATGCTTACATGTGCAAGTAAAAAGATATGGCCACAAACACTTCTGACAACAGTTGTCTGTAAACCTAATGAGTGCTTATTTATTGGTAAATATTTTCATAATTAGTGTATCCTATAAAAGACTAGGCAGGAATCGCTGTGGAGTGGATCTGGACACGCAGATATGTAAATTCTCAAAGAGATGCTAAGTGAAACAAGGTATAGAAGAGACTATGTTCCAATGAATGGTTTTTGTCAATCAAAAATCTTCTTAAAAGTCTAAGACACTGAATGTGTATTTCAATACTGACAACATTGTTGTATATATAACCATGCACTCTAATATCTGCTGTTACTCAAATACCTAAATCCAGTTCTACAGAACATTTAGAACATACCACAAATATCCCCACTAACATTCCATTTTAAACACAAAGAATTGCTCATTTTTAAAAAAGTCAAAATATATTTTTAATAGAGGTATCAAAAACTACATTTTTCTAAATTGAATTCTTTTAAGCTTTTCTATTCTGCTTTATATCATCTTGAAGTCCTTCTCCACACTTTCCACAAAGGCACAATTTTTAACCGACTTCAATTAAATTATGTTTCTGTAGCTGCCTGGGTCAGGGCATTCAACACATCAATCACAATGCAGGTGGGAAATGTAAGTACTTTTGAAACAGTCCTCATGCCAATAAGGGAATCTTCGGTTTTGAGAAAGTAAAAGGAAGGTACATGTCATTAGCAGTGAGGTCACAGTCAGTTCTGTTTACTCCTATTCTACCAGGAAACCCATCTTTACGTTTCTACTTAAAGTAAGCCAGGATTTAAATAAAGTGGCAGAATATTATTCGCAGTAAGGTTGAGGCGGGAAATTAAGGAACAATAAAATTAAAAAGAAAGAGAAATAAGTTTTCCTGTTTTAGGCTAACTTGTTCCAGAAGCAGCAACAGGCACAGCCTAGACCCAGGAAAAGTCTTGATAATATTATCTAATATGCTCTGGAGACTCTCTCAGCACTCCCTCAACACAGGGAGAAGAAAAACAAATTTTCCTTTGTTTTACAGAATGAGTTTATAGACTCTTGTTCTCTGTAACTAGTGATTTCAAGTATTCTGTTTTATCTAAGTAGTACAACGAAGGTCATAAGAAGCCTGAGTAGGCCTGAACTACAGCTGCCTGGGCACCACAGAGAAGGTTATAGGATAAGCCTGTGCCCAGGCAAACCTAGATAACGAACATCTGGGTTGCTTGGCAATGGTCATCTGCAATCCTGTCTTTGTCCTGCCTCTGTATCCCTGCTTTCACGCCACTGTAAGCTTGCTTCAAGCTAGCCCACCTCCGTTTGTGAAGTGTGTATAAAAGTCAAGTACTGTCTTTATTCTGGGCCCAGTCTTTTGGATGTGAGTCAGCTGGGCCTGAGTACACTCAATAAAGATTCTCCTGCTTCAACCTGAGGTCTCCCTCATACTCCCGAATCCCGCAACAAGGTGAGTGTAATAGTTAGAGAAAGCATAGGCCTGAAAGGAGCAAGCCTTGAGAAGCACTCTTACCTTTAACAGAAAATCCCAGATACATACTATTTACATTTTAGTGATCACTGGATAAAGTCTATAATGTCTTTCCTGGCTCTGAATTTTTGTCACAAAAACACAAAACCCATCACTCCAAGGCTTCCTTTTAATGGTTTTCACTTTCACCTACCTTTAGCACTGTTCACCACACCCAAATCCCAAACTGACCATTCAGATGTTTACTGAAATGTGGCTAATGAGGCTGGGCGTGGTGGTTCATGCCTGTAATCCCAGCACTTTCAGAGGCGAATGCGGGAGGATTGCTTGAGCCCAGGAGTTTGAGACCAGCCTGGGCAACATTATGAAACTCCATCTCTACAAAAACTATAACAAAAAATTGGCAGGCATGGTGGCACACACCTGTAGTCACAGCTACTCAGGAAGCTGGGATGGGAGGATCACTTGAGCCCAGGAGTTGGAGGCTGCAGTGAGCTGTGATGGTGCCACTGCACTCCGGCCTGGGTGACAGAGACAGAACCTGTCTCAAAAAGAGGAAAAAAAAAAAAAAGACGTGTGTCTAATTTCAGAATTAGGCAATGCAACTAATTGAATATTTTATTGCACATTGTCCATGATCTTATATGTAAGGCACATTTCCTAGGGAAAGCAGGCATGGATTTAATCATTTATGTTGTACTGCACACTTATTTGCACTATGTAAAACCATGGCTGGAGTGAGAGAAATAATACTTTTAAAAACCAACCTTATATTCTCCATGTCATTACCAGTAATTGATAACTGTTTAATCATCAACTCCAAAGATATTTCTTCCTTATTGGAAGAATTCCAGATAAAACTAAACAGAACTGTCCAAACATATTTCATCCTAATAAAGTTATTTATATAATCACTTATTAGGTCATAACTTATAACTGAGTAATGTTCTTTAGATCTTAAGTGCTTGTCTTTATATAGCTTTACAATAAATTTGTTTCTCTTAAAATTATCTGTGCACTAGGTTAAGTTAAATTAAAATAAAATGTATTTAACTGTCTTCAAAATAAGGTATAGGCTATTTTCTTCCTGTAGACTGACAGCACAGATATTGGAAAATCTCTTCTACTTGGTTTTCTGATTCAGTTCAAACTTGTGCTTGCAAGTGAATCTTACGTAAATGTCACCTAAAAAGAGCTCAAGAAGACTCATAAAAAATATTTTTTTCGTAATTTGATTAACTTTCAAGTCATTCACCAAAAGTCAGACCATGCTAGAAAGGGAAGAAAAGTTGGATAACATTCTTGTTTTACCACAAAGACAATGCCAGTTAGCTGGCTTGATTCTCCCACTGATGGGGAGAATGTTTACATTTTAACAATAACTTCACAAATAAACAGATGTAAGAAGTGTTTTCAGTGCATAAAGATCACATATTTTATAAATCCACCTCTCATCTTTCTTCTGGACAGACCACATCTGACTTCGAACGTACTTACTGCAATCAAAAGTGTTTTGTAAAGGACCCTCCTCAGGAATAAACAAGCTCACTAAACCCTCCAAACATAACCTGGAGAAACCTCCACAATAATGAAACCCCATCTAGCACTGTTTTTTAAACATACGGTGCATTTCCATTAATTTTCAGGGATAGCCCCTAAAGTAACTTTTGGCTCAACAACCCTGGAAGAGAGGAGCTTTGCTCATCTTACACATCAAATGTTCATGAACAACTCTGATGCCACTAAGTTTCGTTCACAAACTTGCACCTCGGTCGTTCTTTAACAAAAAAAAAAAATGGTTATTTTGCAAAAGGCAATAGATTTAATCTTGGCTACTATTTAATGTTTCTTTCATCTCAGCCCTCCAATGAGAAGTTTAAAAGGAAACATCCGAGGGAGCAAGTTTAGATCTATCTGGAGGAGTTTCTGTGGAGCCAGCCACCCTCACCAGGTGCCTTCCATTAGAGTTTAATGCTTTGCTGCGGTTTCCTGAAAGAGCCCCACAGAGAGTGGGTCTCGATGGGTCCTGAACCGCACCACAACCGGCCAGTGAGGTGAGGGGCGAAGGTGAGGGGCGAAGGTGAGGGGCGGCGGCGGGGCGAAGGCTTCGGGACCCCACACGGTCCGGGGGACCGCGAACGAGGAGCGGGGGTGCGGGGCCGCCTGGCGTCCCCGGCGAGGCGGTCTTCATGAGAACGCTCAGAGCAGGGGCGGGCGGGCGAGGGCTTCGAACGCACACACTGGGGCCCCGGACCCGCGTCGCTGAGCTGGGGAGCCCGGCGGCGCGGGCCGGGGACGGCACGGGCACTTTGGCCCCGTCATTGACAGTTGGCACCGGGGGTCCTGGTCGGCCGAGGCGGGGCGTGGCGCCATACCGGGGCGCAGGGCGGCGCAGAGAGGCTGTACCTGGCAGGTACCCACGTACCTATCATGGTCACTGGGTAGGTGGCGGCTGCGGGCCAGGAACAGGCCTATGCGCGCAGCGGCGCCAGCCGCGCCTCCCACCAGCGGCTCTCCTGGGTTAATCCTCCAGGCCTCCCCGCCCCAGCGCCCGGCCCTAGGAATGCGCACGCGCGGAGGGTACGCGGCCCAGGGCCTGCTGGGAGTCGTAGTTCTAACGCGTAGTTTCTCCTCACGCCTCCTGCCCCCAGCCCCCGACCGCCGCCCTTTCCGGCTTCAGGCCCAGGAATCTTACGTCACCGGGGGGGCGGGACTATGCGCCCGCCGTGTTGACCAGTCGCTTAGCAACCGGGAGGCTTACCTTTGGAAGCTTGTTGCAGCTCTTGCCACGGTCCTGCCCTCTTCCCGCCCCTCCCCTCCCCTAAACTCCCTTCACCTAGGAGCTGCCAAACATCTGGATCAACCTGGGCACTACGAGGGGTTGAATTTCTACCATTATCGCGCCTTTTGATATTTTTTTCCAGACCTCCTGCTCACATCCGTAAAGCCCACTGATTCTTTTACTACACTTTTTATGAGAACAAGACATTTTCTAGGAAGATGGTGGCAGAAAAAGAGACCCTGAGCTTAAACAAATGCCCAGACAAGATGCCGAAGAGGACCAAGCTGCTGGCACAACAGCCGCTCCCGGTGCACCAGCCTCACTCCCTGGTTTCTGAGGGCTTCACAGTCAAAGCCATGATGAAAAACTCAGTCGTAAGTGATCTTCCTGAATTAAATGCACTCGCTCTGAATCAGGGGACACGAGATTTACAGAGGTTGGCCAGCCCTAGGATGGACTCTGAGCCCATGTCCTGGGTGGTCTTTGCCAAAAAAGGCAGTTACTTGGCAAGTAGCAAACGGTGCCCCACAGTGTGTGGGGGGCAGGCTAGGTTGTTACAATCTTGGGCAAGTGATGTACTCTGCCCATTTATAAGCACCTTCCTGATAACTTATGGTTTCTGGACCGCCCAAAATTACTCTTAAGCTATTTACACGAGGAAAAAAGATCCCCTTTACTTACTAATTCCTAACTAGCCCCACTCAGCAAAGGGCCTTATAGAAGGTGAGTTCTTAGAAATCATAAACTCTTGCAAAATTTAACATGAGCTGATATACAACCGGGAACATAAACTCATGAAATAATCTATAATGAGAAATTTCTTCACTTCAACCTAGGAAATTTTAGAATATCCTAGCATTTGCTCTAACAACACTTGTCTCTTACAAAATGATGTCATCTTCTTAGAGTACTGAAAGCCAACTTAATATGAACACTGTTTCCTGACAGGCCTTTTAAGATGATGTGCTTTAAACAATACAAGCTTTAGCTCATATATCTCTGCTACTAATACAATTCATATTTCATCTCTATTATTTGTAGTAATAAAAATAAAATATTCTAAGTATCATTAGAGAAAAAAGATTAAAAATATATACAAATATTTTAGCTGTCTGCATGATAGTATATATATTTTAAACCTTCCTATTTGTTAAATAGCTTTACACTTGGTATGCTAAGACAGATTTTGCTACTGAGTAAGCACCTGTCTGGGAATGAGGCATTAAATAATAAATGCAGCTTTCAAATTTGTGTAATTTACACCCTGGGAAGATCTGAGTTATTACATGGCAATTCATTATGTTAAATGAATAGTGTTGTTTTCCAGTGTCACATTATTTCCTTTGCTTATAGGTTGCAAACCTGATAACTTATTCCTAAACGACATACTTAAAATACATGAATGAAACAGATTACCTATAGACCTCTAGGCCAGGTTCCCATGTGGCTATGCAAAACGATATCCTAATTATTGCGAAGTGTGTCAGGTGATTTACAGTAGTTAAAATTCTTGGAAATGGACTAAAATTCTGCTTGTTGTAACTAATTCTTTTTCATGGAATTTCACATAAATTGGTTCTCCTAGGAGTCAAGATGATGCATTTATCAGCAATACCATAACGATTCAGGTTAATCATTTAGTTTTTCTTCTACACAACATTTACAATTTTGATGTTTTTTAATGTTATACTTTAATTTTTTTTTTACTGGTTGGGGTTCTTTTCTGTTTTTTCCTAAACCTGTATTCATAATTCTTGTATCATATTAATTCTTTAATATAATCTTACACCTAAAGAGATAGTTCTGCAAAATCTGATGTTTCTGTATTGCCAAATGTAATAAGTATGCCTACATGACTTAAAAAAAACATTGATTATGAAACAGGCTTCTTTATAAACAACTTATTTGAGATCCATTATCTTCTCTTTTTATGTTCTAAAGGAAAATCTTGTACTAGCAATACCTCTCTTGCCATTGGAAATCGTAATTCTTAAATGCAAACATTATTTATCCATTCATCTATTTATTCAGTCAACAACTGTCTCTCTCTCTCTTTTTTTTTTTTTTTTAATACCCAGTGTTTGCTAAGCACAGTTCTGGGGATTTGGGATCAGCAAAGCAAAGTCTCTGCCCTTAGTACTCCGAGGAAAACCAAAATAACAACATTCAAATCTTGATAAAAGAAGGCTGGACAATACCGTTTATACAAAATAACTTCAGTGGTACAGGAAATAAAAATTTTCGATTTCATAACCAATATTTACATTTCACCATTTTTATCTTTAGCAGTATAGACTTCTCAGCATTATAAGGTGAAAATGTCCTCATCTCTCTCTGAAGGTGTATTTTGATTCAGGATGTGTATGCCAATTTCCAGCTTTTCTTAATTGCAACCTCATGCTCCAAGAGCCAACACCCTCCAAACCACTTTTCCAGTTAGATAAGTCAACATTCCAATGCTCTTCCACCTAAAACATGAAGAACTGTATATATCATAAGGAGTTATACAGAGACTCCTGATATTTCTTTGAGTGTGATAGTGATACAAGTACATAAACTTGATCATAAATATGTTTCATCAAATGGGCTGTGCAAGCAGAAATGCTTATTTAAACAATCTGGATATGAGAGTGCAAGATTATTGAAAAAATAATGATAAATGTAAATGGCAAAATTTTTAAAATCTCAATGTCAAATATTTTTCTTCAATAGAAACTAGACTTTCTTTCCATGAAATTTTTGTTGCATTCTATAAGAAAACAAGCATCACAAAAGCCCTGCAATGAAATAATATTCAAATTCACATTTTTATAGTGCTTGCCTATAAAGAGATATGAGATACACAACTTGAAGATTTCATAGTTCATTTTCCTTTAAAAGTCTTGTTTGGGGTGTGATGGAGCCCATGACCAGAAACTAGTAACCCAGTATTTTGTTGTCTTTATCTTGTCAGATACTTTCTGTGCTGCACAAGCTTATCATGAAGCAAGTTAGAAAATTGACCCAGGATTATGGTGACAGAGAAGTTGAGTTCAGCCTAAGCTTTCTATTACAGCTTTCCTTCTCAAAAGACTATAGATGCTTTATGCTCAAAGTTTAGGGGAATGGAATAAATAATTTTTTTAATATTAAAGGTTGAGTATTCCTATTCCAAAAGTCTGAAACCTGAAGTGGTCCAAAATACAAAACGTTTTGAGTGTTGACATTACACTCAAAGAAAACTCTTTTGAGCATTTTGGATTTCAGATTTTCAGAACTGGCGTGACCATCAGTATATAATACAGATATAGTCAGCTCTTTGTACAGATTCTGCCTCCATGGATTCAACTAACCTTGGATTGAAATGTTTGGGATAAAAATTTTATCTGTATTGAACATGTACAGACGTTTTTTTTTAGTCATTATTCCCTAAACAATAGAGCATAGCAGCTATTTATGGAGCATTTATATTGTTTTAGATATTATAAGTAATATAGACATGATTTAAAGTATATAGGTAGAAATGTGTAGGTTACATACAAATACTATGCCATGTTATATCAGGGACTTGAGCATCTGCAGATTTTGGTATCTGCAGGAGGTCCTGGAAGCAATTCCTCATGGAGACTGAGGGATGACTGTATTCCAAATTTGAACAAAAAACAAAAACAAATCCAAAACACTTCTGGTCCCAAGCATTTCAGATAAGGGATAGTTCAACCTATACTTTACATGTATAGTGTGTTTTATATTTACCAATCATGTGCTCATTTAACATGTAGTGGTAATCATCAATATTTATAAATTGTATATTAAAATATTAATTTGGCTTCTGTAACACTGACCAAATAACAATAGCTTAATTAAGATGGAAGTTGTTTCTCTCATAATAGAAGTTCAATTTTGTAGGCAATCCCAGGAGGTTGAGCAGCATTCCCCATGAGGCAGGTGCAGGGGCATAGGAGCATGTTTGTTCTTTGCATCCTGTAAAATGACACCTGAGACAAGGGGGGCTCGAGACCACCAGGGTCAAATACCTGCCCTCAAGAAGGAGGAAAGTGGAAGCAGAGAGCTTCCCATTATGTGCATGACCCAGACACAGCACCCCACTTTCATTCTCATCCAACTGGCCAGAACCTAGTAATAAATACACCTACATTTTCCCTTTTTGCAAAAGCCTATGAAAGCTTGACCCATGAAGCAACTCCCAAGCCCACGTACCTGTCTCCTCAGGAAAAGGATGAAGGAAGCTATGTAGTTCCAAAAGGGCATCATCTCCAACACCTACTTCAGGTGGAGGAGAGAAAAATGGGTATGGAGCAATCTGCAAGAATGAGGCAGGAAGAAATGAAGAGCAAACAGCTTCATTATGAGGGCATGTCCCAGAAACAGCAATCCTCACTCCTGCTCAAATCCATTGCCAAAACCTAGTCTTATGGCCACAGCTAGTTGCAAGAGAGGCTGGGACATGTAGTCTTTAACTGGTAACTCTGTGGCTGGCTCAAACTCGCAATGTTTTATTACTGTAGCCAAGGAATATTGGGGGATAATTAGAAATGTCTAGCTCCAGTGCTAAATGTGCTACATTATTAGTGAAGAAAAGGAGAGAGACAAGTAAAATAATTACAATACAAATAAACAGATGTCTCTGGCAGAGAAGTACTAATGATGAAGGGACCAAGTGGCGATGAACTAATGGGGGCCCTCATCACCTTTTGTCTAGGTTTGTACAATATCATCCACCTATCAATTGGTTGACTCCCTCAATCAATTATCAGTACAATTACACTAATCTTTCTGGTACAATGTTCTGCTCCTATCACTATTCAGAGCTTTTGGAGCTTCCCAATTCTTATAGAAAAAAAGTCAAGATACTTCCCCAGGGCCAGCAAGGTCTTGTGTGATCTAATCCCATTCTGTGTTCTAAAATTTCATCTCCCACTGTTCTCATTTGCTTCAGTCAATCTGAACCAAGGAAATAAACTCATATTCTTTATTTTTGTGTTTCTGTTTATGTTGTTCCCTTTGCTCGAACACCCTTCTCCCTACATATCTGCATATACAAATTCATTCTATCATCAGGTAACACATATCTATTGATCACAGACTATGTGCAAAGCACTGTTTTAAATGCTAGGAATTTAGCAGTCAGCAAAAGACAGAACACATGCTGTCAAGAAGCTTATATTTTTGTGGCCAGCAAAATGCCAACTGCTTTAAGAAGACTTCTTTAATTCTCCCTTCCTGTCACCCACATAGAAAGTTATCCTTTATTCATTGTGTTCTACTTTGTATTATGGTCATTTCTGCTCATGTTTTATCTCCTTATGTAAATTCTCCGTGAAGGCAGTATCCACATCTAAGTCATTTTTTAATCTTAACCAGAACCTAACAGTGTATTCAATAAATATTTGATGAATGAAGGAAAGCAATTCTACCCTTTCTTCTTATCTCATATTCTCCTACTTTCTTATTATAATTGTTATTTGTCTCTATTTTGAATTTTTTTAAGCCATCCTCTCTAATTGTGGAGCCCAGACGCTCCCTTTAAAACTTGAGAAGGCCGAATCATGGCATTCGTCACCTCAACCCCTCAGGTGGCTCCCTGCCTCACTCAGAGTAAAAGCTAAGCTTCCTCTATTGGGAAGGCCCTGTGTGATCTGCCCACCCTTGCTGCTTTATGCAAATCTGTTGGCCCTGCCTCGGGAATTCATTTAGTGCCACGCCTTTGCCCTTCCTGTTTCCTCTGCCTGAAATGCGTTTTACCCTGTGTGTCCTCATCTCTTGATGCTTCAAATTTGTGTTTAAAAATTAGCTATTTAGTGAGCCCCTTCCTGACCACTCTATTTTAAACTTCAGACCCTTAACAATCCCTTCCATCCCTGCTCCAGCACTCCCATCTCCCTTCCCTGTTTTATATTTTTCCCTCTAATATTAATTTAGTTGAGCCTGTGTTTTTCTTCTACCAGAGAGTAAGCCCCAGAAGGGCAGGAATTTGTTTATTTCACCCATTGCTGCATCCTCACCTCAAGAAAAATTTATGGCACATGGTAGCTGCCATTTATCTTATTTTGATCAGTTGAATTAATGAAAGACTATATTTTATACTGTAATTAGACAATCATCTTCAAATTAGTGGCTCCAAAGAAAATGCCAATGATGTTATATAGATATTAAATCTAGAAATGAGAATAATTTGCAGCTGTTTTATGCAGTATCATAAAAGTTACACATGTTCATTGAAAAAAGTTAAAGTGGTTTGGCTTAGAAAAGCTTTTTCCTGTCTAAGATGATGAGAAAAAATTCAGTCTTTTTTTCCTGGATTCTGTTTTACTTTTAATTTTTTATTTTGAAAGTTTGCTTCACCTTAAGTCATTTTGATTTTGGAAGGTATAAATTTTGACTTATTTTCCCTAAATGGCCAGAGAATTGTTACATTACCCTTTATATACTTAAATTAAATTATATCAGACATCTTCCTATCAAATTTAGGAATTCCTATCCAATTTAAATAATATATCAGTGCTATGTTTTTATTATTTCAAGTAACTTTATTAATAATTGATTACTTAATGTCATATATTTATTCTTTCATATATAATAGGGCTAGTGATCTTCATTCCATTTGGCTTTTCCAACCAATCTTATGAAAAGGCAGAGTAGACTGTGTTTTTCCACTTAATGTATAAATCTCAAACAATTTACTATTTTGTGGTTGTTTAGAGATACTTATTAAAGGATAGAGCAAGGACTGGAACCTAGATTTCTAGGTTTTTCTTACAACAGTTCTCTCACATACTGTAAGTGAATCACTTGGTGAATATCAAACCAAACACACTGATACAACCAACACCCAAATCCAGAAACATTGTCAACACCACAGAACCCCATCTGTCTCTTTGTAGTCACTACCCAACATACCCACATGCTAACCTTCTTCTGACTTTGGCCAACAGACTAGTTTCACCTGTTTTTGTACTTCTATACATGGAATCATAAAGTATGTAATTGTTTTGTGTCCAGTTTCTTTTATCAACATTCTGTTTGTGAGATTCACCCACATTATTGCATACAATTATAGTTGTAAGTAAATCCTTCATGTTTATCCCTGTCTAGTATTTTCTTGGATATACCATAATTTATTTATCCATCGCTTCCTCGATGGGTATTTGTGTGACCTCCAATTTAGAACTGTTACAAATAGCACTGCTAGAAAAATTTTTACACTTTTTTTGGAGAAAGTATCTACGCATGACCAAGGACATATTTCTGGGAGTGGGATTGCTGGACCCTAAGTCATGCTTGTTTGGCTTTAGTAACTAAACTAAAGCTGTTTTCCCAACTGATTTTTCAAATTTAAACTCTTTCCAGTGCTATATGAGAGTGCTGTTTGTGCTACAGTCTCACCAATAATTAATATTTTCTTTATTTTGCATTTTAAGTATTCCAGTAGGTATGTAATGTTATATCCTTGTCATTTGAATATTAATTTTATTGTGACTAATGAAGTTAACAACTTCTTCATATATTTACTGTCCATTTGGATATGCTCTTTATTGAAGTGTCTTTTTAAGACTTTTGACTGTTTTTCTCTTGGCTTGATTTGGTTTTTTATTTATTTGTAGTACTTTTTTCCATCTATATTCTAAATGATATGAGGCACTTGTCTAGTATTGTATGTATTGCAACTACAGTTACCCACTCTGTGAGTTTCCTTTCCATTCTCAAAAATGGCTTTTATTGCTCTTTTTAAAGTTACATACTTTGTGAAGAAAAATGATTACCTCAAACATACTTGTGTATTTCTTCATAATGTGTTCCTCAACCAGTTTCAACTAGCTCACAGTGAAATACATATACATTAAGACACATGACTTGGAAAATAAATTGGAGCGATTGGAAATGAAATAGAATAAACAACAGTGAAATAATAAAATAAAATGTAATTAAAGTAGAAAGCTTGGGCTCAAGAAAAGAAGCATCAATTTTGTCATTCATAAGAGTCAGTATATTTATCAATGGATGTTCAAATTTAATTCTGAGCTTCTTGGCATCTGTTGCTGAAAGGAGAACATTATACACATCTCATTATCACAAAAGGAGAAGCCCATCAATCCCTATAGGGAACTGAAGCTTTCTCTACACTGAACTCTCTGAGAAATTGGTCATGTCACATTTTAAATACATGCAACATACCATGTGCACATTTTTATCTTTTGCAAGAAATGCAGTGAAAATATCATCCACAAAAGATTTCAGTGAGAGCTAAGTACATGTTATTAAAATGTATCTTGGCAAATTGGATTTTGCCTGATATTAAATTGTTGTAGTACATGTACGTAGACTTTCGGTGGTCCAATTTGATCTGGAAATGGAATTTACAGTGCTCACAGGAACGTGTAGATTGTATTAGTTATTGTTCTCAGTTCATTTCATGATGGCAGCAAGATAGCTGCGTTTTTGTAGTTGGCAGGGAGAAAATGTGTAATATGATAAGAGCACAGAGCTGAACGACCTGAGAGGGTCTGAGACCAGGAAAGTTTCCTGAAGGGAATCATGTTTGGTGAAATATAACAGTTGAGAAGGACCTAGGGGAGTGTGCAAAGGCTGAGAGAGACCAGGCTCCCAACTACTGTGGTTTTCAATCTTATTTTCTGCCTTTTTTTTTTTTTTTGCCATAAATAATTATGTTGTAAGTTCTATTCATTGTATACATGTTAAAAATTATTTAGATTGCATATATATTGTATATATTTTGAGAGCATACAGAGTGTATATACCTACCCGTATGTTTGTATAGATTGCAATGTACATAATTATAATACCTTATATGGAATTTTATGGATTCCTTCTAATATGCTAATATTTTACATGTTGTTGAAAGCTCATAAGCATTTAAAAGGCTTCATAAAATTCTATGCTTTGAATTTGTCATAATTTACTTTGTCTTTCACTTAGGTTGTTTTCAAGTATTTACTATTAGTGTATACATAGGGTTGAAATTAGTATCTTTCTATAAAAAGTTTTTTCTGTATTTTACAGTATTTCCTTGAAATATAATTTCTGAAGTAGATGTAGTGGGTCAGAGATCTTATCAATCTTAAAACCCCAATCAAGGTTTTATTAATACTGCCACCTGCTGTGCTTGAATGTGCCTATTCTAGCTCCTCCTGTGGCCTCCCTAAGGGGCTTTTCACTTCCCGGACCTTGCCTGCTGTCTACCTCCTCATCTGCCAGTGTTGAGGGTCAGGATCTCAGCACCTCTGAAACCTATTCATGATACAAATGAGGGGGTTGCAAACATCTAAGGCTGTAGTTCTCAGATTGCAAATTGTAATCACTTGAAAGATTCCCATTTAATTCTTCTAAGTGTTCTGGGGTTGATTTAATTAGTCTTTAATTAGGGGTTGAGAACATCTGGGTACATAGTATGATGGGGAAGATCTCAGAAAACTATTTTCTAGATGGCTACTCAATTTTCCCAAAGACATTTATTATGTAATATTTTATTCCCCATTGCTTTGTGTGTTCTTTTTCTTTTTGTGTGTTTCATAATTCTACATAATAGAGATATTTGAGAGGAATTTTTAACGAATGTCCACAGTTTTAATTATTGTGGTAATTAAACCACAACTTGGTAATATGTTTTAGAAATTGGTGAGGCTAATTTATCCTGTTAATTCCCAGAATGTTTATTTTAAATTTTAACATTTTACCGGTTTAATCTTCCAAATGACCTTTTAATAAGATGTAAAGTCGAACATCATTTTGAGTTGGAAATGATCATATAACTCACTAGCAAATAATGATCATTGTATAACAGTCTTCACTTATAGTAATATAATTTATCATTCCATGCTTATAGGTATACGTTTTCCTAATAAGTATTTTTATATTTATTTTATACCAAGCCATCTCACTAACCAATGTTTTCACTGAATTGCATATATTTTATTTTAATCATGTTCTTCTACATTTTGAAAAATTTAAATCTACAAATAAATATAGAAATAGAAAAAGAGGCATTTATTCACCATCTAGATTTAATAAACAATATTTTTAATTGTAACATTATATTCTTATAAGTAAAACAATAACCTCACTAAGAGAGCCACAGCTTAATTTGTACTCTGTCCTTTCATTCTTAGAGGCAAGCAGGATGCTGAAGTTTGTATACATTATTCCTAAATATGCATAATGAATATATATGTATTCGTATATCCTATAGATAGATGGATACAGAGATAGATGCAGAGATATAGAGATAATAGAAATTCAAGAACTGTTCTTCAGGTTACTTTTTCATCTGAGTTATTTGGTTACAGTGCAGGTTTCCGTAATGCCTTCAGGTCATATTCAGTTCATTAATAGCAGAATGCTATCAGTGTACATAAGACGTTCAGATGTGACTTTCCCCATCTTGTTAGTATTTTGTGTCACAAAGTAACAGCAACTGGGTACAAATTATACTAACACAGCTAAATGCAGAGTGACACAGAGTAATAGTGTCATAGATTATACCTGTTCGCTATGGGTTCTTCTTCCTAGTTCTGTTTGTGCACTTGCTCTTGGAAGCGTCTAATGTGAGGCAAGCCCAATCTTTGTAGATCCTTACAATGTCCCTATCATTTTTTCAAAAGGCATAGCACTATACTGTATTTACTCCAATATTTCATTTTTAAAGGTAAGGAATTTAATATTTTAACTGTGGTAGTTCATTTTAATTAGAATGATTATTAAATGCTCTGGTTACAAAGTTGCATGTATGTATAGAGCTTTGTAAACATTATTTTCCCCATAGGTTTCCCCAGACACTTTGTTATTTCTAGTTAGCCATTTTGTTGAATGGTGGTTCTCCAGGAATGCATGTCCTGTTAATAGCAAATTTGTTTACCTGCTATGTCATATTCCATTGTGTGAATAAACCGGCTTTTTAGTTCATTCTCATACTGAGGGTCCGTTAGGTTTCTACATTGCAGTATCATAACATCCTATTGTAGGATTCCTTGTGCATGAAGGCCAAAGTTCACCAGATTTGGAATTGCTGAAAAATGAGGTATAACTTCAACTTTAATAGAGTTTGTCAAATTTCTCTTCAAAGTAGTATATAAATATTTATATTGTGACCAACAGCTAATGAGAATTCTTTTTTCCAAATGCTTCTTTCCCAGATCATAATTTGTTGGTATCAGACTAAAATTGTACCAATCTGAAGTATATGAAATAATATCTTGTTTTAATTTTGCATTTCTCTGATTACTAGTGGTCATGTTTTCTTTTTATAGGAGTTTTATCATGTAGATTTCTTCCTCTTTAGTGTGCATATTCATAGCCTTTGCCCATTTTTTCTGTTACATTGTCAGTCCTTTTGTTATTGACATATAGCTGTACTTAACATACTCTAGATGTGGATATGTTCTGGATATGGTATGTACATATTTTCTTGCAGTTAGCGACTTGTCTTTATACTTATTTTTACATCTTTTTAATACATAAATTTTAAATTTAACTTTAGGTATTTATACTTATCACATTCTTCCTTTATGGTTTTGGTGTTTTTAAAAAATTTTTGTCGGCCAGGTGTGGTTGCTCACGCCTGTAATCCCAGCACTTTGGGAGGCTGACGCAGGTGAATCACGAGGTCAGGAGATTGAGACCATCCTGGCTAACATGGTGAAACTCCATCTCTACTAAAATACAAAAAATTAGCTGCGTGTGGTGGCAGGTGTCTGTAGTCCCAGCTACTCAGGAGGCTGAGGCAGGGGACTCACTTGAACCCGGGAGCCAGAGATTGCAGTGAGCTGAGATAGTGCCACTGCACTCCAGCCTGGCAACAGAGTGAGGCTCCATCTTTAAAAAAAAAAAAAAAAAAAAAAAATTGCCTAGTTTCAAAATAATTTTTTTGATCCTAATATTGTAAGGTTTCTTCTATGTGTTTTATTCATATAATATTCACACATACATTGTTAATTATTTAACTGCAAATTTATTTTTAAGATGGGAGGTAAGGCTTTCTTTTGATCTTTCCCATATGGAGAGCCACCAAGACAGTACCATCTATGAATACTAACTGAGTACTCTGTATTATGTCCCATTAGTCTCTTTGTCTGTCTCTGAACCAGTATCACACTGCCTTTATTGTTGTAGCTTTACAAATTTTGTATTTAGCGAGATGAGTTCCCCCAATTTGTTTATATCCTAGTTGACGTCGTTGCTTTCTTACTATCTATAGGAATTTTAGAATAAGCGGTCAAGTTTCATGAAAATTTCCTTGGAGATTTTAACTAGAATTGTATTGAAGGTGCAATTTGTGGGACAATATCAATCATCTTTTTTTTTTTTTTGAGACGGAGTCTTGCTCTGTCACCCAGGCTGGAGTGCAGTGGCGTGATCTCAGCTCACTGCAAGCTCCACCTCCCGGGTTCACGCCATTCTCCTGCCTCAGCCTCCTGAATAGCTGGGACTACAGGCGCCCACCACCACCCCCAGCTAATTTTTTGTATTTTTAGTACAAAAAAATTTAGTAACACCCCCGTGTTAGCCAGGATGGTCTTGATCTCCTGACCTCACGATCCACCTGCCTTTGGCCTCCCAAAGTGCTGGGATTACAGGCATGAGCCACTTTTTTTTTTTTTGAGATGGACTCGCTCAGCCGCCCAGGCTGGAGTGCAGTGGCATAATCTCAGCTCACTGCAACCTCTGCCCCCTGGGTTCAAGTGATTCTCCTGCCTCAGCCTCCAAAGTAGCTGGGACTACAGGCCCGCGCCACCACGCCCAGCTAATTTTTGTATTTTTAGTAGAAACGGGGGTTTCACCATGTTAGCCAGGATGGTCTTGATCTCCTGACCTCATGATCTGCCCTCCTCAGCCTCCCAAAGTTCTGGGATTACATGCATGAGCCACCACGCCCAGCCATTTCAATTTTTTATATTCTTAATTTGCTAAGGGTGTTTTTCTTAATTGGAAGTAGTATTGAATTTTATCAGACACTTGCTGCATCTGTTGCAATGATTATAAGATTTGTTCCTCTTCAGTCTGTTAACGTTAATTATGTGAATACATATATTCTAATGCTGAATTATCCTTATATTCTTTTACATTATTTAATCATGATGTATTTAGCTTAAAAAAAAAAGCATAAATTATTGGTGTCTCTGATTTACCAGGCAGCAAAGTCCTTCCTAGTGATCCACCACAAGGTGCTTTTGTCATATCATTCCAAGATGAGGTACTATTGCTAGGGTAGTCTTTTCAAAACTGTGTGTTATTGCTAGGGTAGTTAGTGTTTTCAAGATCAGGTATTATTGCTAGGGTAGTGTCTTAGTAGGCTGGGGCTGTCATAACACAATACCAAAGACTGGGTGGCTTAAACATTTATTTCTCATGGTTCTGGAGACTGGGAAGTTCAAGGTCAAGGTGCCACCATTTTGGCTATTGGTGAGGGCCCTCTTCCGTGCTTGCAGATAGCCACCTTCTTGCTGTGTCCTCACATGGCTTTCCTCCATACATGCTTGTGAGGAGAGCATCTCTCTCTCTCTCTCTCTCTCTCTCTCTCTTTCTTTCTTTCTTGTAGAGCCACTAATCCTGGCCTAAAGGCCCCATTCTCAAGACCTATTCTAACCCTAATTACTACCCCCAAAGCCCCATCTTAAAATACTTCACATTAGGGATTAGAGCTTCAACACATTAATTTTGGGGAACACAAACAGTCAGTATCAGGTAAGAGATGGGATTGCTGTGTTTGGCTCATCTGTCAAGACTGGAAGAAGGACCATCTCTTGGAGTTCTTGGCTGCCAGAATGAAACAATATTTCTATAAACTAAAAGAAATCAAAAACTTTCCTTTGGAAAGAAAACTAAATGTGTGTACCACATTTGCATTCTACAAAAAATATTTATTAGATTTTAATGATTTTTTTACATACTCATAATTTTTTTGCAGTGAGAACAGTTAAATCTACTCTCAGTGATTTTCAAGAATGCAATTCATTGTGATTAACTATAGTCACCATGTTGTACAATAGATCTCTTGAATCTATTTCTCCTATTTAACTAAAATTTTATGTCCTATCACCAACATCATCCCAACTCCCTCATCTCCCAGCTTCTGGTAAGTACCCTTCTACTCTTTGCTTCTGTGAGTCTGGCTTTTCTAGATTCCACGTATGATATGGTTTGGCTGTGTCCTCACCCAAATCTCATCTTGAATTTTAGCTTCCATAATTCTCACGTGTTGTGGGAGGGACCCAGCAGGACATAATTGAATCATGGGGAGTGGTTTCCCTCATACTATTCTCGTGGTAGTGAATAAGTCTCACAATATCTGATGGTTTTATAAGGGGTTTCCCCTTTCATTTGGCTCTCATTCTCTCTTTGTTGCCACCATGGTAAGACATACCTTTCGCCTTCCACCATGACTGCGAGGCTTCCTCAGTCACGTGGAACTGTGAGTCTATTAAACTTCTTTTTCTTTATAAATTACCCAGTCTCAGGTATGTCTTTATTACCAATAGGAGAATGGACTAATACAACATGTAAGTGAGATTGTGTCGTATTTGTCTTTCTGTGTCTGGCTTATTTCACATGCATAAATATTCTCCAGGTTCATCATAGTGTCATAAATGACAGGATTTCTTTTTTTTTTCTCATTCACTCAAGCACTTACTCTTTGTGTAACAATACTCTTGTAGTAGTTTTAATCCTTCTCTTTTTAAGGCTGAATAGTATTCCATTGTCTATATATGCTACACTTTCTTTATCTATTCATCCATTGGTGGATGCTTAGGTTGTTTCCATACCTTGGCTCTTGTGAATAATGCTGTAATAAACATGAGAGTGAAGCTATCTCTTTGAATACTGATTCAAAGAGAATAGAAAGAAGATATTCAAAAAATATCTTCTTTGAATACAGGTTCAAAGAAGAAAGAAGTGGAATTGCTGGATTATATGGTAGTTTAAATTTTAATTTTTTGAGGGACCTCCGTACTGTTTTTTATAGCAGCTGCACCATTTTGCATTCCTGCCAACAGTGTGCAAGGGTTCCCATTTTTCCACATCCCCACAAACACTAGTTATCTTTTGTCTTTTTGATGATAACGGTTCTAACAAGTGTGAATATCTCATTATGCTTTTAAATTACAGTGCCCTGATGATTAGTGGTACTGAGCATTTTTTCATATATCTGCTGGGCATCTGAATGTCTTATTTTGACAAATGTCTATTCAGTCCCTTTGCCCACTTTAAAAAATTTGTTCTTTTGCTATTGAGTTATTTGAGTTCATGTTTTTCTTTTACTATTTTGGGTAATTTTAAACAATTATTTTCATTGTAAAAGAGAAAAATTCTTATGTAGAGTCTTAAGAAAATACATAAAAGAGAAAAGATAAATCTCAAATCTCATTTTTTAGTGTTAATCACTCTTGAATTATTCCCACATCTCTACATGCCTTTTTTGTTTGTAGAATTGGAGTCATATCATACATATATCATACTATATTTTACATTTTAGTATGACCAATATATTCTCATTGCTAATTTATTAATGTTTTTTCCTTGATTGGATTTATTTATGCTTTGGTTTTCTTTGTATGCTATCTCTCGAACTGACATACCAATTCTTCCAGTTTTGATAATGGATTTCTTATTTCTACTCTCACATATTTTTTTCTTTTGCTTTCCATTATTAAACTTTTTTACTGAGTTTTTGAATTATTTATTTAATGCCTCTTTTTAACAGTTTTATTGAGATGTAATTCATATACATATAATTCACTCAGTTACAGTGTAACATACAATGGCTTTTAGTATATTCACAGAGTTGCACGTATATCACCACAATCAATTTTGAAACATTTTCCTCATGCTAAGGAAAAAAAACCCTTAATTATCATCCACCAAATGGCTTATTGGTCCCAGCTCTAGGAAATTATTAAGCTATTGTCTCTAGAAATTTGCCTATTCTAGACATTTGTCTTTTGAAATACTTTTATTTGTAATAGAAATTATTATTCTTGTTATTTAAAAGATATGTAATTGTATTTTTGCTTCCCTCTTTTATATGGTTGTTACTTATGAGGAATTATTTTTCCTATTGGTTGGGGCTTTCTGATTATGGTTTGATTATGATTTTAAAAAATACATTTGTTGCTTGATGGTTATTTAGTTTCTACAGTCTAAGCTGCTTGAAGTTTATTAGAGTTTTGGTCTAGAATAGGATCGTTTTCTAGAAATGTTCCTATGAAAACTTGAAAAAAAGACTTTTTTTGTCTATAGTTATTCTGGATCATTAAATGCAGATCATTTGTTTCAGTGGGAAAGATATCAGAGACATCTATATAAACATATTATTCCTGGCTGGGTGTGGTGACTCACGCCTATAATCCCAGCACTTTGGGAGGCTGAGGTGGGAGGATTGCTTGAGGCTACAGTTCAAAACCAGCCTGGGAAACATAGCCAGACCCCCGTCTAAAAAATTTTTTAAATAAGCCAGGCATTGTGGCACATAACTGTAATCCCAGCTTCTTGGGAGGCTGAGGTTGGAGGATTGCTTGAGCACAGGAGACCAAGGCTGCAGTGAGCTGTGATCATCACTGCACCCCAGCCTCAGTGACACAGCGAGACCCCATCTCTTTATATATATATATATATATATTTCATGAATATAAGTTGTGTATAGTAAGAATTTGGTCAGTCTTAGGCATATTTGAAATAGGTACATAAGTTTTGGTATTCCCTTCTGTTTATTTTCTATATCCCTATTTAGTAATCCATAAAAAATTGTTTAAAGATTTTAAAAACATGACTCACTGCGAAAAATCAAATGATATCATGTAATGTTTATGGCTTTTGTGATTTTGATCAGTAAGTAGAAAATGCAAAAGAAAACAAGTTATAAACAATAATCAGAAAACAATGAAGAAAATGTCATCAAAATGTATTTTTTCGTCTTTTTTTAACCATATCACAGAACCTAGCAAATTCATGTTTCAGGAGCTCTGAAAATGACCTGACAATAGGTAACAATATTTATTTATACTTCCTTTTGGGCCCAGCATTCTAGACTTTTTCTATGTTATTTATTTCCTGGAAAATATATATTTATACATTCAATGGATAGCTTTCATATTTAATGGCCTTAAAATGAAATTTTTTAAAAAGATTCAGGAAGATATATATCATTTTGCTTCTGCTTCCTTAGTAAGAATTGACTTAAAAATCCATGTGCCATATATACACTACTGAATAGCCATAAAAAGGAATGAGATTGTATCCTTTGCAAGGACACAGATGAAGCTGGAAGCCATCATCCTCAGCAAACCAACACAGACACGGAAAACCAAACACTGCATGTTCTCACTCATAAGTGGGAGTTGAACAATGAGAACACGTGGACACAGGGAGGGGAACAACACACACAGGGGCCTTTCGGGGGATGTGGGGCGAGGGGAGGGAGAGCATCAGGACAAATAGCTAATGCATACGGGGCTTAAAATCTAGATTTTGATTGATAGGTGCAGCAAATCACCATGACACACATATACCTATATAACAAACCTGCTTATTCTGCACATGTATCCTGGAACTTTAAAATAAAAATAAAAATAAAATAAAAATCTGTATGCGACATTGAGGGAGTTGTGAGGACACATACTTGACCAGACAGTGGTCTTATATTGGTGAAAAGCACATCAAGGTTTAATAACTAGGATGACTGCTGATTTTGTAGTACCTAGAAAATAAGACAAGAGACATTGAGATTTAATACTTGTGGTCCAAGAACTGAAACTTTCAAGCCTGTGTGAGGTAATTAGTTAGTCTGTGGTAGTGAAGAAGTGTTCTGCTTAGGGAGAGATTTATTTGTAAGTTTTTTGTGTATATGGAAGAATCATAGCCTAAACACAAATTTAAGATATTATTATTCATGAATTTGCTTCTTTTTCAAAGTTACTGTCATTTTGGGAAAAAAGTGTAAACTGATAATATCATACATAATAATTACGTTGTATAAATAATAATTTATATTTTAGAATTATCTTCCTAAACCAGTTCAAGTTAGCCATTGATGTGACATAGCGAAAGTAATACTATAAAACAATGATGTAATAAATGCCAAATAAAATGATAAATACAAGATAGATCATGGCTCACTACCTCACTTTTGTGGTTTTTGCTTAGAAGAAAATCTACAGAGAAATATATTTCACAGGTTGTCTATTCTAAATTAAAGTAGCTATGAATAAATAGTCCCAGAGATAAGCAGTAAATCCTTTACCAAATTTTCTGTGTCCAGCAATTTATATTTTAAGGTTATTTTGCATGATAAAACTGTAACATTGTTTTAAAATTGAGTAAAATGACACAGTGTTAAATATTTTCACTTGAGCACAAAAATTTTTTGAATATAACACGGTATTTAAATATAGTTTAGAATTTTATATGATGTAGTGATTATAGACACAGAACAGTAACAGTTGTATAAGGTAAATATTAGTAACTTTAAACGGTAATGATGGATGCCTCTGTTTATGGTTTATTTCCCATTGAAATTTCTTAAGGAAATGTTATATTTGCTGATGATTTCACTGGATGGTCTACACACATTCACACAAAATTATCTTCTGTCATTATTAGGAGTAAATATGAAGACGTTTTAGGCGTTCATCAAATATAACTTTTACATACAAAGAATGAAGCATAAATAGCCAGTGTCTTGGTCTCCCCTCCCCTCGGTGCTTTGCACAGTGTCATAGACATAGGAGATGCTCAGTAAGAAGTGTTCTGGATTTTTAAATTCTAGCTTAGTGTGTGAAAGTGATTCCGCTCAGAATGTCCATCCCCTGTTTTACATTTCTTTCATATTCATAACTTACAGGAAAAAAGAGGTAATTAATTGACTAGGATCTTGCAGATATATAAAAGGACCCTTCTCTGTATCACACTTGGCCTTCTTATTTATGTGCAGAATTTGATTGATTTGAAACTTATCAACACTTGATACTGCAACAAATTGACAAGAATGATGTTTTAGTAAAACCAAAGAAACCAGAAATGTTGGGAGGTGTGATGTTTAATACTGAGTGCTAATTGGATTGAAGGATATAAAGTATTGATCCTGGGTGTGTCTGTTGCTAAAGGAGATAAACATTTGAATCAGTGGGCTGGGAGAGGCAGACCCATCCTTAACCTGAGTGGCACAGGTTAATCAGCTGCCAGCACGGCTAGAATATAAGCAGGCAGAAAAATGTGAACAGAGAGACTGGCCTAGCCTCCCAGCCTACATCCTTCTCCTGTGCTGGATGCTTCTTGCTCTAGAACAACATCGGACTCTAAGTGCTTCAGTTTTGGAACTCAGACTGGCTCTCCTTGCTCATATATATATATATATATATATATATATATATATAAAACTATAAATATATATATAACTATAACTATAACTATATATATATATATTCCATTAGTTCTGTCCCTCCAGAGACCCCTGACTAATACAGGAGGTTATCAAAAGCATGTATCAGCACCAGTACACTGGGTATATTAGACAAAATTGAAATGCTTCTAGTGACCTACGTAGTACAAACACCAAGTTTACCCAGAGCTAATGCAAGGAAAGCCAGAATCAACCAATCAACCAGATTGAGCGAGCCAGGATAGGACTTAAGCTGACCAAGACAGAGGAGACAGTTTAAGGTGATTTCACATAGACAAAAATTTTACTCAGAATCCAGACCTAGATCCCAAAGTAAACTAAGATCCAGCCAAGAGTATTAGTAATGGGAGACAGGGCTCAGGAAATGTAGAGATTCATCTCAATCCACAAATATCCTTAAAATTCTTAGTCTCCCATTAGGAGACACCTGGGCTAACATCATATTTTCTGGAAAGAGGGGAGAACATTCTGGAGTGCAGATGATAAGTGGGCTAAAAAATGATTTCAGACTGCTGTGCTGATGTTAGCACTTTTCATTACAATTTAAGTTTTACTATTCTAAAATAATTAATTCAACCTATTAATTTTACTCTATGGTTTTTTAACCATAGATCTCACCTCTCTAACTCTAGTCAATCACTCACTGGTAAGTGGCATTTGTCATTAAAGAAAGTGGGTTGGAGTGAATCTGCTGAAACGTATTAAAATATTGGAAAACCAAGTCAGAACTTGTATTCAGGGCCGAGGCTGTGGCTCACGCCTGTAATTCCAGCACTTCGGGAGGCCGAGGCAGGCAGATCACCTGAGGTCAGGAGTTTGAAACCAGTCTGGCCATCGTGGTGAAACCCCGTCTCTAATAAAAATACAAAAAAATTAGCCAGGCGTGGTGGCACCTGCCTGTTATCCCAGCTACTCGGGAGGCTGAGGCATGAGAATCACTTGAACCCCAGGAGGCGGAGGTTGCAGTGACTGAGATCGGACCACTGCACTCCAGCCTGCGCGACAGAGTGAGACTCCATCTCAAAAAAACAAAACAAAACAAAACAAAACAAAAAACTTGCATTCAGTTTATAGTGGAAAATCCATATCGTCAATTTTCCATTGTCAGATTTGAAAATCTCTTCTCAAATCAATAATTATTTTCTAAAGTATCAATGAGATTCACACACACAGTTAACAGGTAAAGTATAGAAAATGGCTTTTCTGAACCTATCAATCCCTGACCGCAGCCTACTCCCCTCCCCCAGGTTCACATCCCTTCACCTCTACCACATTTAACCCTTTTTTATTTTAAATACTAAAATAAAACCATTTCAAATCTCTACGTAATATGCTTATACTACTACTTTTTTAAAAAGCTTAATTGAGGTATCAACAATAAACTATATATATTATAGAATGTGATAAGTCAAGCCATGACAGCAATCAAGATAATGAATATATTCATCACCTCTTTTTAATCCCTCACACTCACTCCTTTCCCCCTTCTCCAGTTAGCCAATGATCTGCTTTCTTTTACTATCAATGAGTTTGCATTTTGTAGAGTTTACATAAATCAAATTATACAGAATGTATTTTTTATGGATCTTTTTAGTCATCAGAATTATTTTGAGATGCATTCATTTGTATGTAATACTTTATTCCTTTTTATTGCTGGAAAGGATTCCATTTATATTGATATAGCATACTTTGTTTAACCACCTGCTGTTGACTTGGGTGGTGTCCAATGCATGGTTGTTAAAAACAAGAACATACTCTGAACATTGTTGTACAAGTATTTGCATGGATGTATGTTTATCTCATTTGGCTAAATATCTGAAAGTGGACTAGCTGCACCGACTGTCAAGAAGGTGAGAGGATCAAAACTCCACCATGTCAGCTTTTCCTCGGCTGGCACATGAAGTTATTAATGGCAATAACAAGAATATCCTTGCCATCCCTGAGACATACAAAAGATCTTACAGGGATATAGTTTATACTTATTACAGAGTATGTATAATCCTACTTATTACATGAAGATCATTCTCCTGGGGCACAAAATAAAAGGAAACATATTTCTTTTTTTATTTTTTTGAGACGGGGTCTTGCTCTGTCGCCCAGGCTGGAGTGCAATGGCGTGATCTCAGCTCACTGCATCCTCCACCTCCGGGGTTCAAGGGATTCTCCTGCCTCAGTCCCCTGAGTATCTGGGACTACAGGCATGCACCACCATGTGCAACTGATTTTTGTATTTTCAGTAGAGATGGGGTTTCACCATGTTGGCCAGGCTGGTCTCAAACTCCTGACCTCAGATGATCTGCCCGCCTCGGCCTCCCAAAGTGCTGGCATTATAGGTGTGAGCCACCGCACCCAGCCAAGGAAACATATTTCTTACTTTAATAAGTGTAAACTGTATCACTGAATATAGTAATACTTTCATATTATGGGAACATTCACCATTGATTTATATATGCTATTAAATACATAGTTTCTATAGAAGCTTTATTGAAATGTCATCAGATTATGAAAACCAAATCCCCATAATTTTTCCACTCATGTATATTTACATTTGCATTCACTGTCTCCATTGTTGATTACCCAATGTGTACTGATGTTTCTCCTTACAAACTATGATAGTACTTAACATTTTGCTTCATTCGTTGATACTGATTTGTTCCATGTACATAAAACTTAAATTTATGTCTGCCTTCACTTATTTTCTTTCAAAGATACATTAGGAGTCTTTCACATTTTATAAGAAACCATAAATTTTATTTCAGCCTTAGGCCAACCGCTAGCTTTCTTGCCAACCTAGATGCATATATGCAATTTAGTCTGTGAGTTTTGAAAATTTGAATGATAGCACATTAAACTGGAATAATGAACCAATAAAAATTTTTATGGCATTTGGAAAAATTACTTCTCAAACATTCACACTGTCATTTTACTCATTAAAATTATTCTAGGATCATAAGTTAGACCATGTATTCCTAAGGCTTGAAAAATCAACAGATTATTTCTAATGATCATTGATTTGACCTGACTGCAGGATGATAAAATCTTATTTTGGAAAGCTAGACTAGGCATTTGTAATTATATTTTCCATCTTCAACTAATAGAGTAAAATTATTGGAAACTCTTTAAGATAGTGTCCACAATGCTGTTTACAGTTTAAGTGCTATGATTTGCCACAGTTATTATCTTCATATAGTCACTGCCAGTGTGTGACATTGGGTTTCATCAGTAAATAAGACTACTGCCACAACTTCAGACGGTTTTCAGAGAGATTAAATTAAATGTTATTGTGAAGTACAAGGTACGTGCTCAGCAATATGGAAGTCACAGGTATTATGTGCTCAGATGGTAGGTAGTTTTGTATTTTTCACAAATCTATTAACATACAATTGTCCTGTCCTATAAACCAGACCTTTAGGGATTTTATAGAATTCTAATCTTTTTCTTGATGCTTTAGCCACTAGTGGTCGTGAGTTATGTGCTCAGGAAGGCATGTGAATGCTTACGAGTGAGTAAGGTACTATTTCATGTTTGTCTAATGACTTCATTGGCCTTTACCTTCGTTTACAAATGCACTTAATTCAATAAGGAAGAGTCCTTCTCCTGAAGGTTTTACACTAGTCAAAGATGTTTCCAAGCCATATACATTATTTTTATTTGTGTTTATGCATATGATACAAGCCATTTTAGAAATGATTTTTTTTTTTTACTCTTTAGAAAGCAATTTAGAGTTAGCATAACATCTAACCATATTGGTATTTCTGTTTTCTGTTATAATGAGTGAGGATGATCCTTATTTTTAAAAGAAGTAATAAAAAATCAAAGAAGAAAAAATTTCATATCTAAGCATTTTAGATTATAATTTGGCAACTGTGCATTAATCCAAACAAATAGAGCCTACTGAGATTGTTCATGTTCCTATTAGTCACTCACACATTGGTGTCTAATTGTCATTTGTTTCTGCTGTAATTCAGTTCAACTGATGTAATTAAATACCATTCATCTAGCAGCAGTTCTGAAATCTTTTTTTTCTGTAAGACATGATAAAAAGTATGAGTTTTCTATAAAATCAAGTTTACATTCAGTTGGAAATTTTCCTTTTAAGTTCTTATTCTCAATCTTAATTGTCAATATCAAATAGAGCTTCTCAGATGAGGGATATAGGCTAATTTCAAATTTTCTCTGAACTACAAATATGCTCTTCATTTTCTCTAGTCTAGGCCTAAATTGCTGTGCTTGCATTTGTAATCGGAAATTGATTGTGTTACTGTGGGAACTGGAAGAGTGTATTGCTGGTTAAAGAAAAATGTGGTAGAAGAAGTGCTGTTATTATAATTGTCTGCCATCTTAAATGCCTATCATTTTGAACAATACATTGATAACATTTTCACACTCCAACCCCAAAATGCTTCTCTCCAGAACACTGCTTTCTGGTCAGTATTAGTCTTCTGTATCGATCTGACATAAAATGCCTTGGTCACATTTCTAATTTGTTTCTATGTTGAACTATAATTTTTACATGGAATGAAATTAGTTTCCATTTTATTCATACTTACATGGCACATCTTAGGGAAAAAACATGAAGTATGGTAAAATATCAGTTATTTAGAAGCCAGTCATCTGAAACATTTCAACTTCTGACCAAGAAGACACGAAACAAGTTCCAAAAATTCAGATGAAGAATTTTTAACATCTGATGCTAAAGACAGCCTCGAAGAAGCAAAGCTCTATTTTACACACATACACACACACGCACACACACGCAAAGCAATATTATGCATTTTACTGTGTGAAAGCAAAGATGAACTTTGTTTTTAAAAAGTTTGCCTTTTGTATATGAGAGGCAAGTATGTGAAGACTGACCAAAAGAATGAAGAGGAAATCAAAACCAGGAAGAGGAAAATGACCCTCAGTAGAGGCAAGAGTTGGGGGAGTTAGGATTGAAGATTTCCAGCACATATTCTCTTGGACCAGTATCCAGTAACATCAAGTTCCTGGAATTTTCTGGAGGTTTCCATTGCTTTCCTGATTGTGACAAGGACAAATGCAGAAAATTATCTGTGACTTTATAGTTTAATTAAAATATTCCCAAAGCCCCACAAGTCTTGTCTTAGGAAACCAATGTTTCCCAAAAGGCATCAACCTGCTGAAAAAGGTTAACAGAACATAGCATCTATGTACTTTAAACCCTGGCTGAAAGGAGACTGAATGTGGTGGCACACTTTAGCTCTAGAGTGTTGAGGACGAGAATAATGTTGTAGTTACTTTAGTTTGATTTTCGTATATAGTACCAGACACTAAACAAATCTGCTTTAGCAGAAAAATATTAAAATACATAATAATATGTGTGACATAGTCTAAATAATGCATTGTCTGTTTAATGTATTGTTGAGATTTGTATGCTAGCTCTTTGGATCCTCTTGGCTTGGGTTCTTCATTCCACCATATACTTTATTTTTCTTTAGGCTTTTATGTATTTATGTATTTATTTTTATTTAAAACTTATTAATGTTATTTTGATTCACAAACCATAATTCTATCATTTTGGGGGCACAGTGTGATGTTTTGATATATGTATACAATGTGGCATGATTAAATCAAGCTAATTACATATTCATCATCTTGCTCACCATTTCTTATGGGGAGACAATTGAAATTTACTCTCTTACTTTGAAATACATAACACATTATTATTGATTATAGTCATCCTGCTGTGCAGTAGATCTCAAAATATTTTTCTTCTTTCTACCTGAGACTTTGCACCCTTCGATCAACAACTCCTCATTCCCTCCCTCTCCACCCCCACCCCACCTCAGCCTTTAGTAGCCATGATACTTCCTACTTCTATGAGTTCAACTTTGTTATAGTCTACATAAACCTGAGAGCATGTGGTATTTTTCTTTCTATGCCCTGATAATTTCATGTAGCATAGTGTCCTCCACATTCATCCATGTTGTTGCAAATGACAGCATTTTGCCCTTTCTTAAGGCTGAATAGTATTACATTTAATTTATATCACAATTTTTTATCCATTTGTCCATTGATGAACACTTAGGTTGATTCCATATCTTGACTATTGTGAATGATATGGTTTGGCTCTGTGTCCCCACCCAAATTCATCTCAAATTGTAATCTCCATGTGTCAGAGGAGGAACCTAGTGGGAGATGATTGGATCATGGGAGATAATTCGATCATTCCCCCATGCTGTTCTCATGATAGTGAGTGAGTTCTCATGAGATCTGACGGCTTAAAAGTGTGTGGCTTTTTTCACTCTCTCTCTCTCTGTCTCTTTCCTGCCACTATGTAAGATATGCCTTGCTTCCCCTTCACCTTCTGCCGTGATTGTAATTTTCCTGAGGCCTTCCCAGCCATGCAGGAGTGTGAGTTAATTAAACCTCTTTTCTTTATAAATTACCCAGTCTCAGGTAGTTCTTTATAGCAGTGTGAAAATAGACTACTACAGTGAATAATGCTGCTATGAACATGGGAGTGCAGATATCTCTTTGACATATTGATTTCAGTTCCTTATGATGTATACTCAGAAGTGGGATTACTGGGTCATATGGTAGTTCTGTTTTTAGTTTATGGCAGAATCTTCATACCATTTCTCATAATGGCAATACTAATTTACATTCCCCTCATCAATATGTAAGAGCTCCTTTTTCTCTGCATCTTCCCCAGAATTTGCTTTCTTTCATTTTTTGATACAAGCCATTCTAACAAATGTAAGGTGATATCTTTTTGTTTTTAATATGCATTTTCCAAATGATTAGTGATGCTCAGAATTTTTTCATATACTTGTCAGCCATTTGTATCTCTTTTTTTGAGAAATGTCTGTTCAGGCCCTTTGTCCAATTTTTAATCAGGTTATTTGTTTTCTTGCTTTGAGTTGTTTGAGTTCCATATACCATCAGATGTATGGTTTGCAAATATTGTCTCCCATTCTGTGGGTTGTCTCTTCAGTTTGTTATTGTTTCCTTTGCTGTGCAGAAACTTTTTAGTTTGATGCCATCCATTTGTCTATTTTGCTTTTGCTTTTATTGCCTGTGCTTTTGGAGTTATATCCAAAAAATAACTGCCCAGACCAATGTTGTGGAGCTTCCTCCCAGTGTTTTCTTCTAGTTGTCTTACCCTTTCAGGTCTTATAGTTAAGTTTTTTTTTATCTCTTTTGAGTGATTTTTACATATGATATAAGAGCCTAATTTTATTCTTCTGCATGTGAATATTCAGTGGTCTCAACACCATTTATTGAAGAGATTGTATTTTCCCCATTGTGTGTTCTTGGTACCTATTTCAGAAATCAGTTCGCCATAAATGCATGGGTTTTCATGTCTGTTTTTATGGCAGTACAATGTCATTACGTCAATTTTTTGGAAGAGTTGGAGAAGTATTGGTGTTAGTTCTTTAATTGTTTTGTAGAATTCCACAGTAAAGCCATCCAGTGCTGGGCTTTCCTTTGGTGGGGGACTTTTACAGGCATGTAAAAGTCTTATTCAATCTCTTTACTTACTACTGGTCTGTTCAGATATTCTATTTCTTCATGATTCAGTCTTGGAAAGTTCTATGTGTCTAGGAATTTATCCATTTCTTCTAGATTATACAGTGTGTTGGCATATAATTTTTCATACTGGTTTCTTATGATCCTTTGTATTTTTGTAGTATCATTCGTGATGTCTCCTCTTTCACTTGTGATCTTATTTATTTGAGAAAGCTTTCTTTTTTTTCTAATTCATCTAACTAAGGGTTTGTCAATTTTGTGTATCTTTGCAAAAACCTGTTAGTTTGGTTGTTTTTAAATTATCTTTTAGTTTCTAATTTGTTTATTATTTATTCTCTGATCTTTGTCATTTTCTTCCTTCTGCTCATTTAGAGGTTGGTTTCTATTTCTCTTTTTAGCTCCTTGAGGTATGACATTAGATTGTTTATTTCTTCTTTTTCTTCTTCCTCCTCCTCCTCCTTCTTCTTCCTTTTCCTCTTCTTCTATTTTTTGAGACAGAGTCTTGCTCTGTTGCCCAGGTTGGAGTGCAGTGGCGCAATCTCGGCTCACTGCAACCTCTGCCTCCCTGGTTCAAGTGATCCTCCTGCCTCAGCCTCCTGAGTAGCTGGGATTACAGGCACCCGCCACCATGCCCAGCTAATTTTTATATTTTTAAGTAGAGACGGGGTTTCACCATGTTGGTCAGGCTGGTCTTGAATTCCTGACCTCAAATGGTCCACCCACCTTGGCCTCCCAAAGTTCTGGGATTACAGGCATGAGCCATGGCACCTGGCCCTTTCTTCTTTTTTTGATATGAACACTTATCACTATAAATTTCCCTTTCGGGACTGCTTTTGCTTCATTCCATACGTTTTGGTGTGTTGTATTTCCATTTGCATTTGTCTCAAACATTTGTCACAAAATGTTTTTTTTAATTTCCTTTTTTTATTTCTTCTGTGACCCAGTGGTGTTCAAGGAGCATATTGTTTAATTTCTGCATATTTGTGTATTTTTCAAGATTTTTTCTCATCCATTTCTTGTTTCATGCCATTGTGATCTGAAAAAAATACTTAATATTATTTCAGTCCTCTTAAATTTGTTAAGTTTGGTTTTGTGGCCTAACATGGTCTATCCTGAAGAATGTTAGATGATCACTTGAGAAAAATGTATATTCTGCTCTTGTTGGATGGAATGTTCTGTTTATGTCTGTTAGATCCATTTGTTTTAAAGTTTAATTCAAGTCCAGTGTTTCTTTATTGATATTCTGTTTAGATAATCTATTCATTGTTGAAAGTGGCGTATTAAGGTCCTCTACTATTATAGCATTGCAGTCTATCTTTCTTTTCCGATTATTTAATAATTGCTTTCTGTATATAGGTGCTCTAATATTGGGTGCAAATATATTTATAATTGTTAGGTCTTCATGGTGAACTAACCCCTTTATCATTATGTAATAATCTTCTCGTCCCTTTTAATAATTTTTTTTACTTAACGTCTACTTTGTGTGTTATAAGTGTAGCTACTTCTGCTCACTTTCAGTTTATATTTGCATGAAATATCTTTTTCCAGGCCTACATTTTCAGTCTATGTGTGTCATGACTAGTGAAGTGACCCTCTTATAGGCAGCATGTGGATGGATCTTTTCTTAAAAATTTATTTAGATTCTCTGAGTCTTTCTATTGGGTAATTTAATCCATTTACATTTAAGGTAATTGTTGCAAGGTAAGGGCTTGCTGTTGCCATTTTGTAAATTTTTTTTATTGTTGTTTTATAGTTCCCTTTTTACTTTCTCTCTTGCTATCTTTCTTTGTGGTTTGATAGTTTTCTGTGGTTGTATGCTTTCAGTCCTTTTTAAAAGTATTTTGTAGAATTATTCTATTTGCTTCGTAGTCACCATGAGACTTACATAAATATCTTTTCCTTATAAGAGGCCACTTGAAGCTGAGAACAACTTTCCTATAATTGCATGTAAAAACTCTAAAACACTCTTTACAATACAACCTTTATCACAGATTAAATACTCATATATTCTTGGATTTTTTTTTCTGGACTCACTATTCTGTTCTACTGTCTATTTTTCTATTTCTACAACAATACTATTTTGCCTTGCTTATTGTGAATTTATGTTCTATGTTACTATTTATTATAAATATCAAAATTTTGTTATAGTTTTACTTTATATTTTCTTAATATGATCAATGCAATGTTCTATTTCCAGTTTATTTGAAGTTTAAATCTTAACTAGGTGTTAACTGTTGAGGTGATCATCAGTTTGCTAATATTTTGTTTGTGAATTTTATATTTGTGTTCATAATTGATACTGATCTATAATTTTTATTTGTATATTATTCTTTTTGAATATCACTGTCTACTGTGAAAATAAAACTGGCATTAGAAGATTAAAGAAACATTATATAAATATAACATGGGGGCCACACACTGTGGCTCACGCCTGTAATCCCAGCACTTTGGGAGGCTGACATGGGTGGATCACCTGAAGTCAGGAGTTTGAGACCAGCCTGACTAACATGGTGAAAGATGAGCAGATCACCTGAGGTCAGGAGTTCGAGACCAGCCTGACTAACACAGTGAAACCCTGTCTCTACTAAAAATACAAAAATTAGCCGGGCGTGTTGGTGCACACATGTAATCCCAGCTACTTGGGAGGCTGAGGCAGGAGAATCGCTTGAACCTGGGAAGTGGAGTTTCAGTGAGCTGAGATGGTGCCACTGCACTCCAGCCTGGATGGCAGAGCGAGACTCTGTCTAAAAAATAAATAAATAAAAATTAAAAATTAAAATAAAACATGGTTGCTACACATGCATGAGAAAGTAAGATACATTGGCTCGACTAATGCATAAAATACATTGGATATCAATAATAAAAAGACCAATATTCTGTAGAAAAATATGAGAAAGAGATATGAATAGGCAATTTACAGAAATGAAAACAAGAATGGCCCCCAAAAATATGAGGGTGAAAAATACCATGTCAAATGAAATGAAAATTATACTCGAATTATTTTCACTTATGAGGTTATCAATAGTACGAAAGTCTGAAAACTTACTTTAATGGCAATGCTGTAGGAAATCAGGCACTCTCATACATTTCTGGTGGGAGTGCAAGTTGGTATTAATTTTATGGATGGAAAATGTTGAACATCAATTAAATATAAACCAAATTAAAAAGATATAGTGGCTTGGGTGTCCAAATACTACAGTTTTATTATTAGCTTTCTTATCTGACAGCCGTGTAAGATTTTACATGTCATTATTTTTCTTGATCTATTACCTTTTTTAAAATGAACTATTTGAAATGTGTAATTTTTATAGACTTTACAAGCTCTAGACTCTAGTGATATATATATGTCACACAGCTGATATCTGCACATGACTCTAAATATGCATAAATTTATGTTATCCATGAATGAAAGAACGGCTCTTTTTCTTAATTTCTTTTTTCTTGACTATAGCATATTTTCATCCTGTGTATAGGATTTACAAATCAGTTTTTACCTGATTTTGAACTGTTCCATCTTCAACCAGTTGCCATATGACTACTTGGTTCATTATTTGTGGTACCATTTTTGTAGATAAAAATATGTAGATGATAATATGGGTTTGTTGTGCATATTCAGAAGCACTGTACTGTAATCATTAAGAACATGGACAAGAGAGCCAGATTACCTGGCTTGGAAATCCCAGATATACTATCCATGTGCTGAGTGCATTGATTCATCTCTTTCAAAGTTTTCTCACCTATAAAAGAGGTTAATAAGAGTGTATGCCTCCTAGGGCTATGAGGATTAAATAATCTATTCAAAACACTAAGACCATTACCTGCTAAATATACATTTGCTATTTTTATTCATATGAGGATATAGATGTGTATATCATGAATTGAAAATAAGCCATTTTTTTGAAAAGCAGTATACATTTTTGAAGTCTTGAACATGAATAATATTTAAGCATATTTCACTAAAAAATGACATGATTTTGACCCACTATATAAAAAATTATAAGATTTTGGAAAGTTCTTCATATTGTAGTGTTTAAAGACTTGAAACCCAGTGTTTCTAGCCATTGAAGAAAACTTAGACTACTTCTGCATAAATTGACATGGAATTGCCTTTATTATTGATCTGAATAAAGTGGGTGGAGGAACATTCATTTGATGAGGAGAAGCAGCTCCCTAGAACACAGAGATATTCAGATGTTTTCCACTATTTACAATTCATCTTGTTTATAAACCTTTAAGAGCAGATTCCGTTGAAGAAAACAAATTGGCACTACAAGGAGTAAGAATGCTTTTGTTAGTGAGGGACTCACAGTGCCTTTCCAATTCATACATTGTCTTCTGATGAGTGTGGGTATTGGGTTAGAATTTTGGCATCTGAAAGTAAATCTATGTGAGCTGTGGCTCACATAACCATGGCTGTAGGTTATGTGAGCTGTGAGAATTTTCAAATTACCTCAGACTTCTGAGAATATTCTTGGTCATTGAGAAAATATGCAGTAATAAATGCTCCAGATTCACATCCGCATCTCACAATGTTGAAAGAATAGTGGGTATCATTTATTTAAATGAATTTTACAATATGCTTACTCCATTATTTCATTTTCTTAGGAATTATTCTCCCAGCTTTACTAATAGTTGTGGTGACTCATATCTTTCTGACTACTTTGACCAGGTCTGAATATACTTTGGGGTACAAGAGATGTGTATTCATTGGCTATATAAAGGTGGTCGATATGCTAAGGAATCTTAGATGGCCAGAGTTACTGAAAATTCACTCAATAGAATGGGTGATTATATAGGAACTATTATTTTTGCTGTTAATATAAATGCATCTTCAGGTATATTATTTGTGTTTAACACACTGTTCTAAAAGTCCGATATTAGGACTGTTTTTGTTGAAAATAAATATTCAAATATTTATGTGTGTGCCTTAGCTATGGTTGCCAGAAATAGAGCCTGAAGCAGGAATTGTATGCATAGATTTGTGCAAGGAGTAAGTGAAGCAAGAGAGGGCAGAGAGAAGATGAGCAAGGATATGGCTTCAAGTAAAGTTGAGCCTCAACTTGATCCCACAAACAGATTATATCAAAGTTTCATTCCTGATTGATTTGAGGCAAAGGAGGGAGGCTTGGTACATGAGAGCTCTTCTTGCAGCAGTCAGTCGTCGGCTACTGACCTGACTACTCCAAGTGTGGTGTATGACTCCCAGGTGCCTCTAGGCAAGGCTACTCCAGTATGCTAAGCACGATCCTTCAGAAAAGATTGCAGGTGTCAGCTGTCAGCCATGGCACACACAGGAGTCCCTGGGATCTACATGGGACATCAACATCCAACCATAAACAAAGGCAGCACCTTCATCACATCACATGTGGGCTACTGCAGATGGAGTCAGCTCTGTGGTGATCAGCAGAAGGGGATTTCAGGCTGACTGAAGCACCAGGCCACTCTGTCAGAGGCAGGAGTGAGTGTCTAATGTTTAAGGAGCATTGTGAGAGGATCCTTGTGAGAGAAGGGGGACAGTGGCAGATGAGGAGCTCAGGGAAATAGGAAAGAACCAGGGTACCAAGAGACTTTTGAGCCAAACTAGGCGCTTATGTTTTATGTGTCAGGCAAAGCCGATGGGGGTGTGTGATGGTTTGATGTGATGGAGGAACCACACGGAGGTCAGTGTGGCTGGAGGAAAGTGAGCCAGGTAGAGCTGAGAGGGTAGGAACTGAGATGAGATAGTGGGACGTTTAGAAAGTGTGAGGCTGTAGAGGTCTTGGGAAGGCCTTTGGCTTTTACCTCTTTTTCCCCAGGTGGGACGGGCTGTTGAAGGATTTTAGGGTGGCAGTGACATGGTGAAAGGATCACTCCAGATACTCCGCCCAGAGTATACCATTGTGCTCTGTGGTGAAACAGGGAGACCAGTTAGGAGGATTTTTGCAGTGGTTGAGGCAAAAAGAGATGGGGACTCAGATGAGGGTTGTCATAGTGGAGATGTGGAAATGTGAATAAATTCAGGGTAGATGGTCTAACTGCCAGCACTTACTGATGGCTTGGCTGGGCAGGGTCTAGGGATTTGTGGGATCACATAGCAGAGTAGAATCTTCTGGCCTTCTTTCTGGCCACTCTTCACCACAGGGCCCAGTGTCCTCATGGTGGCTGATGCCCCAGCCCTCCTCATGTGATTAGATAGGATAGATTAGATTTCCCTACCGCATGTGCCCCTAGAAACTCAGATTCCTCTGTTTAACCCAAGCAAAGCCATTTATCTCCCCACCTTATCCCTGAGTCCAACTCTGCTTATCCAAAAATGAATTATTTGTTGGCAGTGCTAAACAGAATGCCATCTGTGGTTGGGTCTTACCCTGTAGCAATATAGATGAGCTGAGCTGGTAGAAGTTGTAAAAATTATATTTCTTTTTTATTTCTTACTACAATTCTTTTTAAATATGAAGGGGCAGGATCACGATTTATTTGCTTGTCAGTATGGAGTATTCTATTCCCTTTAGAAAGCATAGGAAGTTTTGGTTTTGCATGTCTCACTCTGCTCTACTGTCTGTGCTATGCAGTGTGCCAGTTATATCTCTTTTAATATAAGAGTCCCATGTATTAGATGATAATATTCTAATCTTATAGGTGGAGAATTTGAGTCACAAGGGTTAAGTGACTTGCTGAAGATAAAACACCCAGTAGAGTGAATTTCAAAACCTGAGTGAGGCTGGGTACGGTGGCTCACACCTGTAATCCCAGCACTTTGGGAGGCTGAGCCAGGCAGATCACGAGGTCAAGAGACCAAGACCATCTTGGACAACATGGTGAAACCCCATCTCTACTAAAAGTGCAAAAATCAGCTGGGCATGGTGGTTCACACCTGTAATCCCAGCTTCTCGGGAGGCTGGGGCAGGAGAATTGCTTGAACCAGGGAGATGGAGGTTGCAGTGAGCCGAGATAGCGCCACTGCACTCCAGCCCTCCAGCCTGGTGACACAGCGAGACTCCATCTCAAACAAACAAACAAACAGACAAAAAACCCCTGAGTGACACTAAATTTACATGTTATAAAGTCTCTAAACATTCAAGGAAACAAGCAGATCTAATCCCAAGTTCCACGTGGGCAGGGAGCTCTGCTGTCATGTTCATTGTTGTATCACCATCCTTGATGACATTAACTGGACTTTAGTGGGTTCTCAATAAATAATAAATCAAGTGAATGAGGCATTATCCATGTGGCACTGGAAACATGGAGGAAGGAGAACTTAATCCTGATGGGGAGCTTTGGTAGATGTGGTATTTCAAGGACTCTCTAAAACCAAGAAAGGGTTCAGCAGGTTGAGAATGGAAATCCTTTTACTCCAAGGTAAGAATACACAGTGAAAAAAGCCAAAGAGTTATGTAAGGCATGTTTCTCTTCTGTGGAAGAAACATTGGGAATTGACATTAGAGAGCTCATCTATGATGGATGGCTTAGGACCTTGACCTCCTTGTTAAGGAGTTTGTACTTCATCTCTGTCCACACAGGTGAGCCTTTGGGGGTGTTGAGGAGTGAGGATCATGAGGTACCTGGGATTCCTTTTCTTTAGTGTTGTACTTGTGATTTTTAGCTTAAAAGGCCAGAAGCGTATAGAGATTTTTAAAAAAGGCTTTAGAAAACGATGTATATTTTGGTCATAACAGCACTTAATATGGCAGGGATAACCATGGATGTTGACTTTGCGTTCTTTCATTATGCATGCTATTTCACATTATGTGAATAGGTGGTTATTTGTATCTTGTTGCATGCTAAATATATCAGATTTAAAAATCAATTTTACATATAGAACACTGATTAATCAATTTAGGAAGCAGATTAGTTTTGCATTTTTCAGAGCTCTATTGATTTGATTATAATGTTGTTTTACAACAAAGTATAACTTTGATTTATGTTCAGATGTTAAGTATTTGTACTAGTTTACCATATATGTGCACTATCTTATTTCTTTAATGACACTGAATGGGCCAGGTTTTCACTTTAATGGCATTCAGGAATACATTTAACTAAAAATATCCACTCAAATGCACGTGGGTTATGTTTGCATGACATCAATTAATGATCCTGGCAGGTTCTGTGTTTTTCTAAATTTTAGGACTTGCCTCACACAAATCAGAAGTATCCAGACTTTCAAATTTACAATATCCATTCAAACTTTAAATGCCCTTGATTAATAAAAATACATGTGACAGCAGAGTATAGCTCTGCTTTTAAGCTGTTAGAGAGAACATAAAATGATTATGGCTTGCAGTAAATGTTATTATGGCCCTGAGATGTTTCCTCAGGGATTCAACAATCTCCTGCACTTTCTTTAAGACTGACCCTCTCTCCTTGAGAAGCAGCAGAAAGGAGGGATGTGGAGGCAAGACCGCTGTCAGGTCACCTGTCACAATGCTGACAAGGCTCTGATATAAAACCTAATTTACAGTTGAAGAAGCACATCCATTATCCTTCTGATTTTAAAATAGAACATACATCAGCAAAATGATAAAAGAAAGTGCTTAAGAATTATGAATGTCGACTATTTCCTATCATAAAGTCACAACCCTTTTTGAATATTACTTTAAATTATAGCAGAGTTTAACGATATTCACGTGCTCTGTTCTCTGAAAATGAGTATCACAGTATTTCAACTATTGATAAGCTAATAATTGTGTATTAACTATCGACTGTCTTTGAGATCAAGATCTAGGTAGATGGTGGTATCAGTATTTAGATATTTCTTTATGAAACAGATGTGCACCAGAACTTTGCTACAAGGACTTAAATAATGAATTATTTTCTGTTGACTTATATTAAAAGTACAGCGTTGTTTTATCTTCATTTATAATTAACCTTCAGTCGGCCATGTTTCTTCCTTACTCCTGATCCATCTTTTTCCTGTTATTCTCAACTAAAGATGGATATCAAACAAATCCTGTAATGTATTTATAAAAACTCGACTATCTTCTTGAAGTGAAAATAAACTGTTAAAGTGTCTGCTCTAAGACCCTGGATTTACTTTTAAAATGGGGTGCTCCAGGCCGGGCATGGTGGCTCACGCCTGTAATCCCGACATTTTGGGAGGGCGAGGTGGGCAGTTCACGAGGTCAGGAAATCGAGACCATCCTGGCTAACATGGTGAAACCCCGTCTCTACTAAAAATACAAAAAATTAGCCAGTCGTGGTGGCATGCACCTGCAGTCCCAGCTACTCCAGAGGCTGAGGCAGGAGAATCGCTTGAACCCAGGAGGCGGAGGTTGCAGTGAGCCAGGATTGTGCCACTGCACTGCATCCTGGGTGACAGAGCGAGACTCCATCACAAAAAAAAAGGGGGAGGGGGAGTTGCTCCATATTATTGTCATCATAAATTTCATTGCAAAAATTATGTATTTTAATAATTGGTGTTATGGATTAGATAATTTTAATCTTTTTAGCATTGTTTTAATATTTTCTTATAACTGAATCAACACAAATTTAAATGATTTATAATGGGCTAATTTATTAGAATAATATTTGAGATTTCACAATTTAGAAGCAGAAATGTTGAAATAGCCTATTCTAGCAAAAACTCAGCATTATCCTTAAATTACCCATGTCCATATTTAGAGATAGAAGATATAATTTCTTATCTATTAACTATTTTCTGCTTTTAAAACTAATTGTTCTTCCCATCTCTGCTATATTTGAATGGACTATCCTTAGATTGTCTTCTTCATGTCTGAGAATTTTATATTTAAATATATGTTTAATATACAAGTAAGAACAGATACTAAAAAAACCTCTGGAATCCAAACTTTTTTTTTTTTTTTTGAGACAGAGTCTTGCTCTGTTGCCCAGGCTGGAGTGCAGTGGCACGATCTCGGCTCACTGCAACCTCTGCTTCCTGGGTTCAAGCGTTTCTCCTGCCTCAGCCTCCCTAGTAGCTGGGATTACAGGCACCTGCCACCACACCCGGCTATTTTTTTTGTATTTTTAGTAGAGACGGGGTTTCACCATGTTGGTCAGGCTGGTCTTGAACCCCTGACCTCGTGATCTGCCCACCTCAGACTCCCAAAGTGCTGGGATTACAGGCGTGAGCCACCGTGCCCGGCCTGGAAACCAAGCTTTTACATTTATGTTCATATATACATACCTATTTATCATCATCATCATCATCATCTTGTTCTCTCTACCTATCTATTCATAAATCTATTATCTATCTTTGTATCTACTTACCTACCTACCTGCTTGCCTGAATATTAGTCCTATCTGAGCCAACAAGGCTAAGATGCATTTTGAATTTGACTCTTGGCCTTTTGTAAGTCTGCCAATTGCAGAATAAATTTCCAGCACGCATGCTAAGGCCTCCTTATTCAAGGGAGAGGGAAACCCTTGAAAACATTTTACTCTACTCTGACTCAGTACCCAGTACTATTTTCCAGTGCAACTCTACCCGCTTTCCTCGCCCCCAACTAAACCCTCCAGGTCCATAAAACTGTGGGAGCCTTTTGTTTATGGCTCTCTCAACAGTGAGACCATGTCTACATCTGCTGATCCACTTGACCGGTGACCTGTGTCCATTCCATGTGGGAACATGGAAAAGGGAGAGTCAGAGCTTTCTTGATTTTAGCCTCTTGTTTGTACCATTATCGTAAGTGATGGTAACATAGTGGTACCAGTTTGGATGTATTTTAGATTTTTCTCTTCTAGAAGAGCTATTAAGATTAAAATAATCTTTTTTTCTCAAAATTTTGTAGAACATTTCTGGAGCATTTCGGGGGGCATTTCTTTAGATAAACATGTATAACTATTTAATATTTTATACACTGATTGGATTCTTTAAATGCTAATTTTGTAGAACATTTCTGGAGCATTTTTGGGCATTTCTTTAGATAAACACGTATAACTATTTAATATTTTATACAATGATTGAATTCTTTAAATGCTATGGGAGTATTCAATCTTAGTGTTTCTTCTTTTTTCTTTTTTAAGAAGTTTTATTTTATTTTTAGTTGACAAATAATATTTGTGTATACTTACAGAGTACAATGTCATGTGTCAAGATATGTGGATACACTGTGGAATGATCAAATCAGGCTCATTAGCATATCTGTCACTCAACTATTTATCATTTCTTTGTGGTGAAAACATTTAAAATTCTCTCTTTAGCTATTTAAAAATATGTAATACATTATGATTAACTATAGTCACAGTGCTGTGCAATAGATCACCAGAAATTACTCCTGCTACCTAACTGAAACTTTGTCCCCATTGACCAATGCCTCCTCTTTCCCTGCCCAGCCTCTGGTAACCACCATTCTACTCTCTAGTTCTATGAGCTTGACGTTTTTAGATTTCACATGCAAGTGAGTGCATATGGTATTTGTTTCTCTGTGCCTGGCTTATTTCGCTTAATGTTTTCTAGGTTTACCTTTCTCATGTTGTCACAAACGATAGAATTTCCTGTTTATTTTAAAAATGGAATAGCATTCCATTGTGTATTTATACCACATTTAAAAAATCTATTGATGGACCCTTAGGTTGCTTCCATATCTTAGATCTTGTGAATAATTCTGCAATGAACAGAGGAGTGCAAACACCTTTTCAATGTACTGATTTGAGATCCTTTGTGTTTATACCCAGATGTGGGATTGCCAGATCATACAATAATTCTGTTTTTGTTTCTTGAATCTATTTTGTTTCTTGAAACTCCATAATGTTTTCAAAATGGCTGTAAGAATTTTGATATTTCTTCTTGAGTCAGTTTTCTAAGTTATATTTTTCTAAAGATTTTTAATCTGAATTTTCAAATTTGTTGGCATAAAATTATTTAATGTGTTCATATTTTAAATTTCTGATCTATCTGTGATAGAAATTAAGTCGGGCATCTAACTCATTAGTAGTTTTTCTTTTCTAAGAAATGTAAATATAAAAGGCTATAAATTTCCTTCTAAGTACTGATTCTCACACATTTTTTTCTATAGTATGTTCTTTACTATTCAGTTTGTGAAATTTTTAAATTTGCATTTTCGTTTATTCTTTGGCCCGTGTGTTATTTTGAAGCATTTAATAATTTTTAAATATATACAGTTTTTAAATTATTGACTTAATTGCAACATGGAAAAACACAGGGAGTCTATGATATTGTGAAGACATACTTTATGGTGTAATACATGATACAGTTTTATAAGGTTTTCAGGAGTACTACAGAAGAATGTAACGTTATTGAATTGTCCATATGTTCTATATTTTATATGTGTGTATGTATGAATTTGTTCATTTAAGAGTTTTTTTTGTTCTACTTAACTATTTGCCTTAGTAAAGGAGAGAGCTGGGCTAAAGTTTTCCACTGTTATGATAGATGTGCTTATTTCTTTCAGTTGTTATATATTTTTATTTCTATATTTACATAAAGTTCAGAATCATTATATCCTTCTGGTGACTATAATTTTTATCATTATGCATTGACCCTTTTTTCTCTTAAAGTGTTTCTTCTTCCTTAAAGCCTATTTGCCTTATATATCTATTTCAGCTTTCTTTTGTTTAACATTTACTTGGAATATATTTTTCATCTTTTACTTCAATATTTTCATATCCTTAGGTGTTTTGTTTGTTTTTGTGATTTTTTTTTTGTTGGCTTTCTTAAAAATAGAAAATAAGTTGGGTTTCATTTATCTTATACATTCTGACAATTTGGGGAGAATTTAACATATTTACATTTATTGTGATCATTGATATGTTTAGATTTATTTCTGCCTTATTAGTAAAGAATTTTGTTTTCTTATTCTATGACTATTTTTAAAAATTATTATTTTTAACTGATTATTTTGTTACTTATTATATGGGGTTTCCCCCTCCTTTTTGAGGATTAATACATGCTGTTTCTATTCTTTTAGCCATTATTTTTGAATTTTTACCACACATATTTTCCTTAATAAAATCTAAATTTAAACTAATTTTATTTATTTTTCAAACAGTGTAGGAAATGTTAGAATAATCAAACTGCAATCACCACTCCCCTGAATTAATCTGTGTTTTTCACTATTTTAGTTTTTTCCTTTTTAAAAATCCCACAAATTAGATGTTATGTTTATTACTTTAAATAGGTGATTGGAGAGATGTACAAGATGTTTAGCATTGTATTTGCATACCATTATTTTTGCATCTTATTCTTCTGAAATCATTTTCCTTCTTAAAGAGCATGATTTACCATTGCCTTTAATGAATATCTCCTGGTGATTAACTGTTTATGCTCAGGTGAATGTTTTCATTTTACTGTCATTTCTGAAAGATAAATATTCTGGGTATGTAATTAGAGGATAATAGTGATTGTCTCTCAGTACTTCAAATGTATTATTCAACAACCTTGTGGTTTCTCTTGTTGAGAAGTCTGCTGTTTTTCTAATTATTGTTCTTTTTTTGATGATTTGCCTTTTTTCTCTGGATGTTTTTCTAATTTTCTCTGAGTCTTTTTTATCAGGCAGTTTTGCTTTGATCTCTTGGCATTGATTTCACTTATTGCGCTTTCAATACATTAGAAACATTATTTATTGCATTTGGGGAATTTGGAAAATCACAGCCATTTTATTTTCAAGTATTATATCTCCTATATTTCTCTAGGACTTAGGTAACTGTTAGGCTTTCTCATTCTCTGCTCTAGATATTTTAATTTTTAAAATATTTCAACATAATTTGTTCAACTATATTTTCTATATTATGGATTCTGTCTTCAGCCAAGAAAGTCTAAGTTGATCAAAGTTTTTATGGACTTTTTCACTGAATTCTGAAATACTAATATATGGGGGGTGTTACCTGTCCTTCTAAAATGCCTTTGAACCTTTCTTATTTTCTTAAAGCAGATTTTCTAACTATAACCTAAATCCACACATTTGACTGACAATGCTAACTTTAAGTCCAACTTATTTTGGGAATTTAAACTCAGAAGTGAGCTTAAACTTTGATATCTGTGGGAAGACTCTCTTGGCTACCTTTCATGGCTGTTATAAACACTTCCTGTTTGTATAGCACTCTGTGCTTAACCCTGTTGATTAACTTCCTGTGTCTTACAATTGCCCATTTTTCTGTCTTAATCCAACACTATATTGCAAACTGAGGGCTCCCTTTTCCCACCATGGTAAATGTGGAGGCAGCTTCCTGGAAGAGGCCTTGAGGTCACATCACAAACAGTAAAACAGCATATGGGGGAGAATCTCCTCGGAAGAGGACAGACTAAACTTGTAATCTGCACACCTTTTATTTAAACCCTCTCAGTATATTAAAGTCCTCCAAGAAAGACAGTTGTCATAGGGAGTGGTCTAGACATAGCCAACTTTTCCTCCATGAAAAGAATAAGCCTTTATTTTGTTCAGCCACTGGGAGTTTCGAGGTGGTTTTTTACTGCTCTAAAACCTAACTTATCCTAATACCAGGGACAAACGTTATTTACTCTGGTGACAAACATTATTTCTATTTTGCAAGTGAGGATAAACTGTTAGGGAGGTTAAATTACTTGTTCAAAGCTCATACGTGTTGTAGCAAGGACTAAGTATTCTTAGGCATAGGGCTCAGCTTTTTAAACCTACCTTGACGGTTTTTGTGCCTTGTCTATAGGGATAGTATTTTCTACTCCAAAGTATATGCCATGATGATCCAGAGGATATTGATCATGCACTGGTAAGAAGAATGTCTCTGTATAAACAAATGTTGGTATAATATAAACATTGATAAATTGTGAGCAGTGATCTTTACCTTAGCTCTGAATGTCTAAATTTCACTTGGAATTTTTCAGTAGATTTATATGAACTCAAGCATTATCCTACTTAAAAGAAGGTTAGCAAAAAAAAAAAAAGAAAAGAAAAGAAAAGAAAACTTATCAAAAGACTCTTTTTAAATCCAAAATGACACTATATAAGTGTCATATAATTTATAGGTTAAGGAAGCTATAGATAATGATATCATTATGACTGATTCTTATTGATTACATTAAAGTGATATTAGGCATTTCGGATTTTTCAGATGTTTTTCTTGAGGTCTCCTAGATTTTAAAAATGATAAACTTATAGCAGTTTTAGTGGCCCTCATTATTTTTATGAGTGACTTCAGGGCTATCACAAATAAATGAAAAGTCTATGCAATTTCAAGGCAAACCAATTAATGCCCCCTTCCACCTAAATTATCTCAATATTTCCTACAGATAAGTCCTAGAGTAATGCTGCTAAGGCTTTTTAAACTTGAATTCCACAGATGCAATCCTTTCAGACTTTAAAAATGTTTATTCTCCTCAGTGTTCTATATTCCACCAGGTATCCTTTTCCAAGATAATTTTATTTCAATTGAAAATCTTTTAATTCATTGCACAATTATAGTTGAGCATTTCTTGGCACAACTACCCAGATTTGCAAGGCCATAGCTCTTAGGTGCCTATCTGACTGAACCTTGAACCTATGGCATCCATTGTAGCTGGTGATAAAAGTTATATCAGCTCCATTTTCCACAGTTCTTAACTGTTAAGAACAACCCTCTCTAGCTTTCTCATAAATCAACTTTGGGATTATTGGCATATGAGCTTTGTTCAATTTTTCAAGCCACATAAAATAGATTTTTTCCATTTCATCAATCACATTTCCTCAACTTTTGCTCTTGATGGCCAACTGCAGGGGCAGTTTTCACAGGCTGTGTCACTCATTTGGTCTCCTCATTTCTGTTTGATTATTGTTATATACACCTGCATTTTCATTGCAGGCATCATCCTCTTCTCAGTAGGACTTTGATTACTCACACTACTTTTTGCTTAACAGACTTGATTTTAATGAGCTAAATAATAAGAAATCTGACAAAATAAGCATAAATATAGCAACCATTTTCTGGACTAATAAACAACTTGGTGCCCTAGTAATTCCATTGGTAATGTAAAGATGTGACTGCATGTTGGTAAGATAAAGATTTGACTACCTGTATAGTTTTATATTGATTAGGTTTGATAGGCTTAAGTTTATAAATTTAGGTATTTTTTGTTGTCACGGTTTTATATAAGGGATTTTTTTTAGTTCTACGGGAAAATCCCTACCATAAAGGAGTTTATAATCAGGGCACTTTTTCAAATATTCCTGTTATAACTCAAAATAAAATTACAATGAAATACATTAGAATTCTTAATATTCATGGAATACAAACTCTGAAAGTAAGATTAGAAATATTTCTTACTTATGAAATAACCTTGTTATTACCATTTTAGTTACTTTATGATGAAATAACCTTGTTATTGCCATTTAAGTTACATCATAACTTAAATTTTTGGGTAGAATGTCTTCTAAGAGTGCTCCAAGTAAAGACTATTTGAATTATCTATGCAAGTACCTACTAATATTTAAACTTTTGATGATCTTTTCACATAATGGAGGACAACGGGGTCTATAGATAAACACCCACATCAGTGGTCCACCATTCCTCTTCCAGGGTTATATTTCATTGTGTTCTGATTTTAAAGCAAATTAGGGAGTCTGTTTTTGCCAATTTTCCCATGTTGCTGTGGTTCTGAGTGCTGTGATTATCAAGACGACAGAAGTGGAAGGCAGGAGTGGAAGTGGCTTCTACAGTCTTCAGTGCAGCATCCACTACAGAGTTGATGGCATTTTACGAAGACCAGGTGTATTTTGTACTTTTTTTTTGGTACATGTTTCTCAAATTATGTTAAAATTAACCATGAATATCAAAGTATACTGTCAAGAAAAAGAGAAATGCTTATGTTGAATATTCATAGCTGTTAGTATCTTTGGAAAAGGTGGGTAATCATTTTTAAAAATAGAGTAATTTTCTTTGGAATACATAACTCTCAAGAACATTTTGGTAGCTATATACATCTAAGAAAAGTGTATTCCATTTATTATTTTGTTAATTAAATATTTGTTGATCATTACTGTGCATGAAACATTCTCTCGGATGGAGGTAAATGGAGCTCCTCCTTGTTAAGGAGAATAGTAGGGAGATGTGACGGCTGCACAAATGACTACATTTCCAAGCAGGATAAAATACCCTGCTCTGGGGGACCAGGAGAAGGGGAAATCACTTCTAATGGAAGTTGATGATAGAAAGAGTTTGTGAAAGGCTTTTGCATGATATTTTAAATTTGATAAAAAGATAAGATGGAAGGGCATGTGCAAAGTCACAAAGGGGGAGAAAACAAAAAATGCTTTCCATGAATAATTAGTTAACCTGGGTTGTTAAAAATGTATGGAAATTCTGTGTAGGCATGACAGATGAAATCCAAAGGATTTGTTTCCAGTCCATCATTAGCACCACTAAAATAATAGAAATTATTTTTAAAAAGCATAAATCTAAAATAGCATGAGAATAACTACGAGAGCAACAAAGTGTTGGATGCGATAAAGCTTCCAGGGGTGTAACTGAGGCAACAATCAAAGAAACCTGAAAATTGATGTGCAATAAAGGGTTACAAGATATTTAAAGAAAGCCTCTAACACAAAGAGAAAGACCAAAGCAAACAAAAGTTTTAAAAATCCTTGCAAAGAGTAAAATAAAATTTGGGAAACAATTTTCTTGGAGAAATAAGGAAAAAGAAATTATCCTTAAAGCAGGAAAAGGAGGTTACAACACATTTTGAAAAGTCAATAGGAGGGAGAGTCCTAAGAGACAACAACGAAAAGGCCCACAGGGCTCACCTTACCCTGAGCCATGAATTCCAAGTATTGAGAGACCATGGAGGCATTTGAGCAAGTGGTGAATGATGAGGAGTTTTGTCTTAGGATCATTAACCTGGCAGCAATACAAAGAGTAGGCTAGAGAAAAGAGGCAGAGAGCTAGGACAAAAGTTACTAAGGAAAGGAACCAGGGGTATAAATTCCAAAAGAGGTGGCAGGAATAGAGGACAGATTTAGTTTTTACAGAGGAAAGAATATGAGGGAATGAAAAAGAATTGGATATGTAGACAGAAGAAGTACAGGGAATTAAAGTGTTGAGAGTAAATAAGACTCAAACTTCAGTTTTAAGCCTTTGCATTTGAGATATTGGTGGAATTGCAGATAGAAATTATTATCAAGTATTATAGAGACTATTGGTTTCTAAAGACTGAGAGATGAAGAATGGATTTAGAATCACCGAGGTCATTGGTGATCTTGCAGGGAACAGTGTGGCTGGTATGGTAGGGGTGAAAGCCTACTGGAATGGGTTTAAGAGGCTTTGCAAAGAGAAACTAGAGATAATAGGGATACTACTTGCAAAGAATGGTGCCACAGAAGGTTGATAGCTGGCTGAGAATGAGTTCAAGAGCAGGCTTTATTAAGAAAGAGGGGAGAATTTCTATCTTATTTGTGTTTTCCAGTTGGGCAGCAGAGAATATCCTAATATCAGAAAATTTTACAAAATTCTGTCATGGTTTTCATAAATGATTATAGCTTGCTTTTCAAAATGCACAAACTGATTGCAATACAAAATAATTAAGTAGCACGAATACTTTAAAAATAGATGTAGATATTAATAATACTAGATAATTTCTGGTTAGTATTTACATCATGGAAGAAAATATAAATTTAGATATTTGGTATTTTTACAGCTTATCATTTTTTTAATTAAATAGAAACCTTATTTTAGGTCTTTACAGGAATCAGCATATAAATGTAAAGACAAATCCTGGCTTCTTGCTGGAAAATCCTTTAAGAAACATAATTTTCATGGCATCTTGTGGTCTTAATCCAGGTAAAGCTCTGCTTTAAAAAAATGAACAAAAAATATAAACTGCACCAAAATTCAATATTTTGTTACTTACTTTGCTGTCTCCATCTTTAAGTGCTCAATTTTATTCATAAAACAATTGAAGTAATTTAATTTCAAACCATTTGGGTTTTGTCATATTTACTCCCACATTACATGCACATGGTAGATATGGATGGAAAGCTTTTGACGAATGGCATTTTTTTCAATTGACTGACTAAATCTAGAAACAAGATCTCCTAGTGCCCCAGTGCCAGATGGGCCCACCCCACTCTCTCCGACTCTGAAATGATCAAATGCTGTATGCAGGAAGCTGTGCGGCTTTGCCAATTAATAGCTGCAGACTCAATTATGAACAAAAGGGCAGCCAGCCTTTAGTAGGGAAAATCAAGTTAGTAGGGAAAATCAAAATGTTTAGCCAAAAAGCATTTAATTGTGTTTCTTTAATAATGAAGTCCTCTTTAGATATGTTCATAAATCAGGAATAGTTTCCAGGAAAAATGATAGATATGTTCGTAATGCTACGTAGTTATGGAATTGCTTTCCCATAGATCTTTTCTGATTGATCATTATGTTGGGAATTTTTTGCATGTGTGATAGTCAAATAATGGTATGGGAGAAAAGTCAGGATATTCTATTAACAAGATAATCATTTTCTCCTATTCTTGTGTTTACATCTTCTCTGTTGCCATTTAATTCCCCACTTCAAGGCTGTTTCATGGTCTCCATCTCTACTGTATTTAGTTAGGCTTTTTTATTCTTAATGTTTTTTTCTAGCTTTCTTGTAGTCTGTGATTAGAAACACATAAAATTTATCTGATTAGTTAGTGGGAATTTATCACTCTTCTACTACTGAAGCACCCTGCTTTGTTGTATTCTTTTATTATTCCAGACATCAGGATGTAATATTTTAATTCTATATGACTATCTGCCCTACCCGACTAGAAATCCCTGAAGACTGGAGCCGCCTCTCACCTATCTTTGGTTTGCTGGTAGTCAGTGAGCACGGTGCTCTGCACGTAACAGGACTCAGGGTTTACCCAACGATGGCCTCAGTGTTTATGTTCCCCATCACAATCCTAACCCCCAAGGCAATGATATTAAAAGGTGCGGCCTTGGAGAGGTGATGAGGTCGTGAGTATGGAGGCCTCATGAATAGCATTAGTGCTCTTCTAAAAGAGGCCCCAGAGAATTTGTTCTCCCCTTCCACCATGTGGAGACCCAGTGAGAAAGTTTAACATATGAACCAGAAAGTGGACCCGCAGCAGACACCAAATCTGCTGGTGCCTAAATCTTGGACTTCTTAGCTTCTGAAACGATGAGAAATAAATTTCTATTGTTTAAGTGACCCAGTTTATAGTATTTTGTTATGACAGCCTAAACAGATTAAGACCCTAATCAAGAGTCTACATTTGACCTCTGTGCTTACCTGTTACTAGTAATCAAAACATTTTATACTTTGACAAAGATAATTGCATAAGTGTTAGAGGTATATACTTATCCATTGTTAATTTTAATCAATTTTACATAATACAAATGCACTATTACATATGCTTTTCACAGAACTTAAATGCCCTTTGATAACTATGTACTTGAGTCATAAGTAATTATGTAATTTATCTGAAATGCTTATAATAAATAGTATAAGAGAGATTTAACCATAAAATGTAACATTTATTTATATATCTATTTTTCAAATTATGTGCACATCCAATTTTGATTTGTGTAATGTTTTCCAGTGTCTATCATGGTTCAGTGATGTTTTATCTTCACTTCTGAATCATTTTGAAGCAGATTCTGTATATCAGCTTCTTTTCCTTGCCTATTGAACTTTCTGCCATGTAGTCAGTCTTAGCTAACACTTACGTATTTTAACATTTAAAAAATCCTTAGAAATCACCTCGTCCACCCATTTTCATTTTAAACGATGAGGAAACAGGTACAGAGAAGTTATAGGGCTTATATAAAGTTAGTATAAGTTTGTCTTATGATAACTCTAAGCTCAAAGGTAGATATAGGTTTTGTGGGGCTTGAAGCTGATATAACTTGGGAAGCCCTTTTTAAGAAAGGGAATATAAAATTAGGCGAGAAACTTAATATTGACTAAGAATGAGAAAAAAAATAAGAACCTGGCAGATACCACAAATAAAATCCATCCAGAAAATAACACTGTTACATTGTCCCCGACATCTTTGCAATATTTTTCTCTGTATTTATTAGCTACATATTCCTTGGTCTTTACTTCATGACAGCAATTACATAATGCATTTTCTGTGGAAAACAAAGACAGATGATCAGATTCTCCTGTAGCATTGTTAATGGAAACTTGCTTTTTACTATTGACAGTTAAGTTTCTTTCAGCTTCACAACTTATTATTGCTGTTGCCACATCTTCGACTCCCATCTGCCTGTCCTCATTCAGGTCACACAAGCCCTGGAGCAACCTGCTCCCTGGTTGTTTTCCAGCAAACAAGACTCCAGACCCTCACTGTCAACAATGAGCTGGCTATAAACGTGGGTCTTTGTGCTCCTCAAAGCAGGGAGCAGAGCAGCAACCCCCTCAGATCCTTCTCTGGGATTAAAGATAGCGTCCAGATTCTGAGGCACAAGCCAACAGGGGATAGTGCTGGCCACCCACTCTCCTGCCCTGGGCCTCAACATCAGAATTTAAAGGTGACCCAGGCTCCAACCTCCTAGCAGGTGGCTGATGCTGGGTCTCCTGAGAAGAGCATTTGGTAGGAGCCCATACAAGTGAGAGGCTTGGAGCTTAAGCTTGGTTAATGTCATAGTCAGTCTGCTTCTGCCTATGGCAAATCCTTGCAAAAGGCCAGACACTGTTTTTCTCTTTACTGAGAATTTACAGCATTGTAACTGACCCGCTAAGTACTCAGGTAAAAATATTTGTGATTCGCCTGTGTCTCCCTAAGCCACATCTCTCTCTGGGTTTTTAATAAGCTAGCATTAAAAGGCATAAGAATGATACGTTGGACTTCGGGGAAAGGGTGGCAGGGGGATGAGGGATACAAGACTACACATTGGGTACAGTGTACACTGCTCAGGTGATGGGTGCACCTGAATCTCAGAAATCACCACTAAAGAACTTATTCATGTAACCAAACACCACCTGCTCCCTAAAAACCTATTGAGATAAAAAATAAAGTTGAAAAATAGCTAGCATTAAATCAACCAACGATTTCTCTGGGTGAATGTTCTGTCACACACTTGCACAAACCCCGATCTCTCTTCAGGGGCCTCTTCAAAAGTTCAGTATCAGACTCACTTGGCTCCCTCGTGCCGGCTGTGTGACGTTGTTTTTCTCCACTTCTAGACATGCAGTTGACCATGTGCTCACAGGCCTCTGCTGTGTTCCCTGTGGCACCTTCGCAGACTGAGTGGCTTGGCATTTGGCTGATGTAGGCCATGTGGGCACACACTCAGCTTATTGATAACATCCCTCAGACACTGCCATTTCCAACATTTTCATTCCAGATTTCAGAATTCCCATCACACCATCCCAAATTCTACTAAGTGTCAGACCAGGCCATGCTACCCTGTCCTTTCAGGGCTTACAGAGACTTTGGTGAGATGTTGGATTTGGTCATGGTGCTATTTATTGTTATTATTAATTATTAGTTTTTTAATCACAGCCTCCTATCCTCAAGTTCTAGGTAAAATTGCCAAAGTAGACTCCTTTGAGTTTTGGGATTTTTTAAATTTGGTGCCTATGATTTCATAAGGAAATATTTTATTTTATACTTTTACTGTAGAGATGCATTTAAAGTTTAATATTAGCATATTCTGGAGCATCTTAGGGAAGACAGCCTTATAACTGAATCCTGCCATATGGTTCAAATGCAGCTGATTTGAACAACATTTACTGCACTTGCTTTGAACTAATAAAAGAAGAAAGCTCCCTACCTTCTTTCTTTCCTTCCTTCCCACCCTCCTTCCTTCTTTCCTTCCTTCTTTCATTCCTTCCTTCCATCTCCTTTCTCCCAAAACACATTTGTAGTGAACACATCCTTTGGGCCAAACACTGTTTTGGCCCGTAAGTATATAGTTGTGAGCTAACCGACACTATTCAGGCCTCACAGAGCACACAGTCTGAATGTGTAAAATACGCATTTGCAACAACTGCAGGCGAATAGTGTCATCGTTTGCCATATGAATGAAGGTTTTTCAGTGTTTTTGGGGGAGGAAACAGGTGTGAGAATTGCATGATGCACAGTGGCAGAGCAGCGCTGAGGCTAAAGGAAAAGTGAGTCAGCACGGTGATTGTGGCGTCGGTTCTGACTCAGTGGCAGTGGAGCAGCTTCTGCCCCATCAAAAGAGTATTATGTGATGGGAAGGAGGCTTTGTGCTTTTTCCTGTTTTAAATACAAGATCTGGGAATTTGATTTGTTCCTGTGGTTGTATAAGTGCTATAAGCGTAAGGGGTATTGCCTTGTTTTTATATGGTTTGTTTATTTTTATTTATTTAACAAACACGTTTAAAGCACATATAACCTGTCAGGGGCTATACTAGGTGTTTTACAAATTTCAGCTCATTTTATTTACACATATTTTAGGTAAAAGCAACCAATACAAACTTAGACGTTGAGGAGAATATATATATGTATATATTTTTTACCTTTATGTACTCACTCAAGTTTAAAATACCTTGTTGAAGATGAAGTCCCTGGTGAAAATGTAGAGACTCAGGGAAATCTAAGTGGCAAATATTCAAATGCATTAACTTTCCCCAACAAAAAGCATTTCCTTGCCTCAGTCTCTGAACCAAGACTCTTGATTTCCTTCTGGAGAAGCTCCTTAGTTCCTAATACAGACCGGCAGGTGGAGCAGCACGCCCTGAACCCTCCAGTAAGCCTGGGCCTGTGCGGCGCTCAGAGCGAGCCTAGCGGGGTTGACCCCTGAGGTTCCAACACTACTTTATTTATTTTTATTTATCAACTTTTATTTTAAGTTCTGGGGTACATGCGCAGGATGTGCAGGTTTGTTTCGTAGGTAAACGTGTGCCATGGCGGTTTGCTGCACAGATCGATCCATCCCCTAGATATTAAGTTCAGCACCCATTAGCTGTTCTTCCTGATGCGTTCCCTCCCTCTGCTCCACTGACAGGCCCCAGTGTATGTTGTTCCCCCACCCCATGTGTCCATGTGTTCTCATCATTTGGCTCCGACTTATAAGCAAGAACATGCGGTGTTTGGTTTTCTGTTCCTGCCTTAGTTTGTTGAGGATAACAACTTCCAGCTCCATCCGTGTCCCTGCAGAGGACATGCTCTCATTCCTTTTTATAGCTGCATAGTATTCCACGGTGTATATGTACCACATTTTCTTTATCCAGTCTGTCGTCAACAAGCATTTGGGTTGATTTCGTGTCTTTGCTATTGCCAACACTGTCTTTTGAAAGAAAATATTTCTACTTCTTGAAGGGCATGGGCCTTATCTACAGTGCTGGGTTGACCTGGTTACGAGAAATCCACAGAAAACATAATCTGATATTTACTCCCATTACAATATGGTACGCCTGTCATACTTCAGCAAGCAAACTATAAAGGGAGAGAAAATTCACTTTTATTTGAACTACTCTTTACTCCTCTGAGGCTTCCCTGGTTCGTGGCAAACAAACATTGTAACAACTTCACCTAGAATTCAAAATTTTAAACCATCTAACAATGTTATAACAGATGAGTCTTGGAACTTGGAGGCCAGGGAAAAGATAGTCATGAGCAAAACCAGTCTTCCTTCTCTTAGAATAAGTATTGAGAGTATTTATTTGTGCATGTCAATTCAATAATGAATAAGAATGTGACCTCGAAATAGTATGTAGTCCATTTTTAATCAAGATGGAACAGCAGTTCTTCTGACCTGAAACAACTTTAGACAAGACGTATGAAACAATGACACTCAAGCCATTAAACATCAGGCAATGAAGGACAGTGATCCTCAAGAGATGGGAAACAGATGAGGTGAGACCTACAATTGCCTCAACTTACTGCCTGGGAAAAGTTTTCAGAGGGTGGAAGCCTAGCTGTCTCCTTGAGTTCAGAAGATGAAGCTTAGAATTCAAGGAAGTTAAGTCGGCTAGAATTCACAGGACAGTATGACACAGGAATGAGATGTACAAAGAGAACTCAAGATCTGCAGAGGGTCCCCCTCAGTGCATGTGTGTGAGGAAACTAACAGAGGCAGGGGAAAGAAGCACCTAAAATAGTAAGGTGGAACAGGGGTCAAGGCTCAACAAAGTAGGAAATAGTTGCTTTTCCCAATAGCCAGAGTGGAAAACTTAATATTTCAAGGGGCATTGAGTAGAGTTCTAAAAAGGATCCTCCCTCACTAAAGGGGAAAAATGAACCTTGGTAAAAATGCTAATTTAGGACCACCTAACAAAGCTTAAAGGCAAGACTTGAATATTTGGGCTCACATTAATCCCAAATATTCTAAATAAGTTAACCATGTTCCAGAGAAATTTCAAAAATATTTATAGCTATAAATTAACCATGATCCAAATAAATTTCAAAAATATTTATAGCTATACTAAAATTCTTAGCCTATAAAAAGTAATATCCAAAATGTCTGGCAACCAATTAAAAATTATCAGACATACAAAGAAGGAAATAAATACAGCCTAAAATAAAGAGAAAAATCAATATATTGAAACTGACCCAGAATTTACAGATAATAGAAATAGGACATTAAAATAGTTCTTATGACTATACTTCATATATTCAATGAGCTAGAAGATACATCTTACATGTTAATAGAGACATAGAAAGTATAAAAAGATCCAAATCAATTTTTAGAGTTGGGAACTACAATATCTAAGATGAAAAGCACACTGGATGGGATCAAAGGCACATTAGATATTGCAGAAGAAAAGATTTGTGAATTTGAGAACAGCCATAGAAAATATCCAAAAGGAAGCAGATAGAAAAAAAATTAAGAAAAAAATGAAAAGAACATTTTTTCAACAGTGAGACAACTAGAATTGACCTAATATACATGTAATTCTAGTCACTGAATGGGAGACGAGTGGGAGATAAAATAATCGAAAAGATAATGACCAAAAAATGTCCAAAGTTGGTAAAAACTATGAACCCACAGGTCTAAGAAGCTCAGTAAAACCCAAACACAAGAAAGATGAAGGAAATGACGCCAAGGCCCATTATAATCCAATTGCTTAAAATAAGTAATAAGGAGAACATCTTAACAACAGACATAGAAAAAAATGACACAATGTAAATAAAGGAAAGATGAAACGTATGACACCTTGGGAAAGAAATGCAGGCTAAAAGGCTGTGGAAGAGCATCTTTAAAGTATGCAAAAAATTATGAACCTATAATTCTTTATTCTGAAGAAATATTTTTTTAAATGAAGGTGCAATAAAAAGTTGTTTTCAGATACACATAAGTCAAAACAAATTCTCACCAGCAGACATTCACTAAAGAAATGTTAAAAGAAGTCCCTCCAGCAGAAGGAAAATGGAAATAGAAGAAACCCTCCCTGTGTCTACACAGAGGAAAGGGACCAGAAATGGAAACTATAAGAGTAAACATACTTTATTTTTCTAACTATTTTAATATCTAATATTTTCTGATTATTTAAGTCTTTAAAATTAATCTACTGTTTAGATAAAATTACAATGTAGTAAGGTTCATAACACATGTAGGATTAAAATCTATGACTACACTAGCATAAAGGCCTGAAGGAAAAAAAAAGAAGTATATTGTTGTAAGGTTTTTATATGTGTGTGTGAGGTATAGTATACTATCACTTGAAAGTAGACAGTGATAAGTTTAAAATGTTTACTCTAAAACCTAAGTGAACCACGAAAATAACCATAAATAATTATAGCTAATAAGCCAAAAAAGGATATAAAACAAAATAATAAAAAATTCTTGAGTAATCCAAAGGAAGGCAAGAAAAGGAGAGAAAAGGAACAAAGAACAAACGAAACAAAAACAAAAAAAGCAATATGTATATTTAAACCCAATAATATTAATAATTATATTAAATGTAAATGGTTTAAAAACACCAATGAAAAGGAAGCAATTGACAGATTGAATTTAAAAGCAAGACCTAACTGTATTCTGCCTACAAGAAACCCACATCAACTACAAAGGCACATACAGGTTAAAATTTACATGGAAAAAGATAAAATATGTGAACACTAATCAAAAGACAACTGCGATAGCTAATGAGTATCACACAGTGGATTTCAGAACAGAATATTGCTAGGAATGAAAAGGATCATTACATCGGAATAAAGGAATCAGTTTATCAAGAAGATGTAACAATTCTAAATACTAAGCAAAAACTGACACAATTTCATGGGGAAATATATAAATCCACAATGATAGAGATTTCAGCACCTGTTCCTCAAGAATAGATGGAACAAGTAGATAGAAACTTAGTAAGGATGTAGGCAATTATTATAACAAACATTTTTTATTACAAAAGATGTGAAATATTTTTGGAATCAAACAATTTTATCTGAGTTACATTTTCTTTAAGTGAGACATAATAATGCCACATTGTAGAGAGCAAAATTTAAAAGTGTGAATTAGTCAGCTATTACTTTAGGAAATTCAAATTTTAGATGATTTTTTCTTTGTGAAACATAGCACTTTCTGTAGAAGTCAATTTTTAAACATCAAATGCTTTATTACAAAGTTTAAAATAATTATAGAAATGATTAATTTAACTGTCACTCTTTACGTACTTTTCTGGTTTATTTACATTATTTGGTTGGGGAACTTTGCTGAGTTACCTAAAGGAGATTTCAGAGAAAATTTGTTATGTAAAAATGGACCATATTAACTTAATTCAGAGTTTCCTATCCCAAAGTTTGTATAAATCAAGAAATTACTTAGTCAAAAGCTTTTATGGAAGCAAAGTTTTAGGAAAAATATTTTAAATATTAACTTTAATGGTAATACTAAGAGATTTTAAATATTCTAACATAATTCTTACAACTTGGTGAGAATAGGATTATTATCTCAATTTTATAGTTGAGGAAACTGAAACTCGTATGTTTTAACAACCTGTCAGAAGTCACACAAAGCAGCAGAAAAAGTTCTTCTAAATCTGTGTCCACTTTTTTCTCCACTAACTTCATGATAAAAATAACACAAAACAAAAATCACTTAAATTAACATCCAGAAATAACCGCTCATCCTTTTTTTGTGATTGATGAAATATTGCCTTAATTTGATAACATGAAATTAATATGTAGAGGGTAAAAGGAAGGAATGTGTATTTTGCTTAGAGACTATAGGTAAATAGATATTTGCATATTTTTAATAGAAAATATATTTGTTTAAAGTGAAAGTGAGGACATTTGAGCTAATCTAATTCACAATTCCAAAATAGCACCATCTCACTACAATAAAATACATTCAAGTGTTAGTTAACCATTGACTGAAAAAATGAGTGATATTTTTAGACTACACAAAAATGTACTAAATATTTTGTAAACATTCTTACTCATTCTCTTCCTCCTTTCTTTCTCCTCTCCACATATGCATATATATGCTACTGGCAAAATGAAATTATAACTGCTGTTTTTCATTTATCATTATGTATTGGCACCTCTTTCTCTGCTAATAATTAGTTTACGTTATAATTTTTTAGTGATGTTTTGAAATCTATATTTAAGGGTATAATTTATTTAACCAAATCTCTATGTGGAAGGCATTTAATAGTTTTCCTCTTTTTTAAAATATGCTATGATAATTATTCTTGTACTTACATCTCTGCAAACTTTCTAATTATCTCATTAGTATAAATTCCTAGAAGTATAATTGTTGGATCAAAGGGTATTAACATTATAAATTTTGAGACCTATCGTTAAACTTCCCTCTAAAAGGGTTGTACTTAATTTGGAGTCCCTCTAACAGAATATAAGTGTATTTCTTTTATATTCCTGTCAACAGTTGATATTATCAATGCATTTTTGTCAACTGGTTAACAGAAAACTTCATCTCCTTGCTTTTGTGTATATTGAACATAAGGATATTATCTTTTCATGTACCTTGTTGCCATTTTTAATACATTTTACTCTTATAAATTGGAAACAATTGGTCACGTTTCTCAAATATTTTATTGGTTTTATTATAATCATATTGACTTTACAGATTAATTAGGAGAAAATTACAAATTTAGAATATTGAGTCTTCCCTAAGAACAAGATGAAATCTTGTGGAACCAGAAATTTTTATTTCTTCAAGTAATCCTTTATGTCCTTCAGTAGAGCTTTGTTATTTTCTTTGTTTAACAATGTGACAGGAACTTACCAAACCTCTTTTCTTTTTGAATAGTTTTCTGTCTTCCCCTGTAGTTAATTAAGCATGGCCATGTAACTAAGTCCTAGCTAGTGAACACCAATTTCAGTCCTTGTTCTAATACCCCCAACCCATGGTCATCTTATCTTAATTTCTCGATCTCCCTTGTCTGCGTGGAAAGGACTGTGAGGACCTAGAGGAAGGTAGAGCTGCAAGATGGAAAGATGACATTCAAGGCTACGCAGCAAGAAAGAACATCTGTGTGGGACTTTGTGCAATCCAAAAATAAGCTTGTACTATTTTAAGACACAAGTTTTTTTGTTTGTTGTTTGTTTGTTTTATTGTTGTTTGTCATAGCAAATTCTGTTTTTCTAATACAGAAGTTCAGAAGTTGGTTCTAAGAGTGGTGTGATATCAAAAAAATCTGAAGCAACTGGTCAGTAGGGCTATGAGAAAACAGATATAGAAGACTGAGAAGCTGAAAAATATTGATATTCTATGAAATAAACATTTTTAAATGTCAACTGTGACAATTGGGAAGGCAGACTCAGTGCTCACTGAGACTGTGGCTCTAGAGCAATACTTGAAAAGGCTCAGAATGATAGTGTATGTTTGCTACTCTTGGTGCTTTCAGCAAGACATTACAAGAAAGAGGTGAGATCAGATAAGAATTGGTTAGTTTTCAAGCACAGAAAAATGGGAATGGACATGTTTCAGTGATCAAAATCCTTACAGGTTTGGAAAATCCAACTGCTTCTGGACTCAGATAGCATCAGTAACAAGTAAATGTGCTTGAGAAAGTTCTTAGCTACAAAGGCCCAATGAAACTTCTCATTGGGAAAACAGACTCATCCCTGCAGCCTAAAGCAGATTTTATATATATGGCTTTCCCGACTAATTTTTTTTCAGTTAGCTTTAGGGTAGGCACAATTACATTGACAAAGAAAGAGAGAATGAGGGAGGCAGAGAGAGAGAGAGAGAAAGGCAGGTGCATGAGGGCAAGGAAGCAATGAAACAAACCAATTTGAGAAGGAAATCAATTTAGGTGTGGTTATTAGGACATAAAACTGCACAGAAAGAAATAGATAAGTCTGCAATATTTTGGGGTTATCATATTGCCAAAGAAACCATGAGTTAAGACTAAAAAAGCCTTCCCTTGTTAATTTCCTATACAAACCCTTGGATCTTTAAACTTGCAAAGCAAGAAGCAAACTGTGAAAACGGTACAACTCCCAAGGGCCTGCACACCCAGTTCTGATGGAATACACCCAAGATCAGCAGTCTGCAACCTATTTGGTGCCGGGGACTGGTTTCGTGGAAGACGATTTTTGCACAGACGGACAGGGGGTGAGGGGGTGGGGGGGTGGGGGGAGGATGGCTTCAGGATGAAACTGTTCTACCTTTGATCATCAGGCATTAGTTAGATTCTCATAAGAGCATGCAAGCTAGATCCCTTGCATGTGCAGTTTACAATGGGGTGTGCGCTCCTAAGAGAATCTAATGCTACCGCTGATCTGACAGGAGGCGGAGCTCAGGCGGTAATGCTGGCTTGCCCACTGCTCACCTGCTATGTGGCCCAGTTCCTAGCAGGCCACAGACCACTAGCGGTGAGCAGCCCGGGGACTGGGGACCCCTACCATGTAGGATAACAAACAAGAGACTGCTTGAGGGCAGAGCCAGGACCCGTGGAGGACAGTGCACAAGGCTGCCCCCTCCAGAGAGCTGCATTAGGTCCTAAGCAAGGAATTTCTCCCGTCACAACAGAGGAATTGCGCAAGGTCTTCCTGGCAGGGCCTGCCATGTCTCTAGTTTTTCCTTTCCTAAAGGGAAGTGTTTGTTGTGGTTACCTTGTCCTGTTCCACCATAGTGTGTTGACACACAGAGGGGCAGATAAGGTGCCCACTGAATTCCTGTGTCACCAGAACATATCTGAACTAATGAAGAGGATTGATTACAGATGGCTCAGAGAGAGCCTCAGCTTTGAGGTATAAACAGTGCCTGGGTGGGATTGTGGGTTTTCTGTGAAGACTGACTATAATCTACATGTAAAAAGAGGAGTAAAATGGAGATTTGGTGAAGAGATTGGTGGACTCTAGCAGAGACTAATTACTCTTAACGAAACCTGTTTTCTCCTATTCCTGAATACACAACTAGATTACATTTCCCAGCCTCCCTTACAGTTAGATAGATCTATTTTATTCAGTTTTAGCCAATAGAACATGTGTGGAATTAATGTATGCTATTCGTGGTATGGTTCATAAAAGCCTTATATGGGCAACCATCTATTATCTCATTCCCATAAGTTAACTTCATGGAGAGAACGCCTAGGACCTAGAGAAGGGTAGAGCCATAGTGTAGAGGAGGCTGGTTCCCAGAATGCCCCAGTAGAAGGCAGAAAGGTCTGCTTTGGACTTCAATCAGAAGAAACACAATCTTAACGAGTTTAGCCTAATGAAATTTGACCGGGGCTTTTGATTGTTTGAATAGCAAGTGGTTTTTTTTTACAGTAATGCAATTTTTATTATGTTATTAAATCTCTTCCTCTCACTTTTTAATGTTTTGAAGGTTGTTATTGTGAATTGTTCAAGAATCCAGGATGAATAGAGTCATAAATTTTTTCAGTTGTATTGGATCACTTAGGCTGAACTTAGACTTCATTTACAAAATCAAATGCATTGTTAATGCAAAGTAAATCTAATATAGCGCACGATAAACTATATATTGATCAAAATTTCCAAATAACATTTTAAATTATACAAAAGAGTAGCAGTTTTGCCAGTAGAAATACTGAAATTTCTGCCATGAGTAATAGTTTATACTAGGAAGAAAAATAAATATGTGATCTGCCCTCAGCTTTTGCATGATAGCAGAGAAGTGATTGATATTAGGTTATTCATTTATGGGTAGCTCCTCTGTGCTTTATTTCTCACCCTGTCAGACTGAGAAGACATACCAATTTTATTAGGACTGCTGATGTACTCTGTACTTATAGTTTTATTACCTATTGGAGAAGCTACAAAATATTGGCACTCTTTAATAATGAGCCTTTTATGCTTCCTTGTGTCAGCAAGTATTTTAGATTAATACCCTATGTTTGATTGATGGAATTGTACTGAGCTCTTTTTTAAGGTTCTAATTTCTCCAAACATGTAAAAAAGCTAGCAGGAGGTCTCACATATATGTGTAGGCATATATATATACACACACATACACACACACACATACACACATGATAACTATATTATGTATATAGTTATATATGTATATGGTATATATATATGTATATGGCTATTGTGTGTGTATATGTGTGTGTGTTTGTGTATATATATATGGTTATTTGTGTGTGTGTGTATATATATATATATATATGGTTGTCCTCTCTCTTTTGCTAGGCAGACATATGTCTGAAGCTGATATTATATATTTGTCTATTATTATAAATAACCAACATAATGGTATCCATGTTATTAGGTTTGCAAAATATTTTTTGAACAGAAAACACCAATTTAGAAAGAATACAAAATTATATTCTGAAGTTCAAGTGGGGAGACATAAGAATGCTTGTCCTCTAATTTTTTTTGAAAAATTATTAAAGCTAGTCCAATGCCAGTGTTGGACTAGTAACCTGGATTTTTTAAATTAATAGACTTTATTTTTTAGAGCAGTTTCAGGTTCACAGCAAAATTGGGCAACAAAAGGTACAGGGAGTTCCCATGTGCTCCCTGCACCAGTGTGGTACGTTTGTTACAACTGATGAAACTGCATTGACACATCATTGTCCACCATGTTCATAGTTTACATTAGGTCATTCTTGAATACTCTGAGTTTTGACAAATAAATAACGACATTTTCCACCATTATGTATCATACAGAGTTTTCTGAGTGCCATAAAATGCTTCTGTGATCCCCCTATTTATTTCTCCCTCCTCTTAATCCCTAGCAACCACTATCTTTTTACTGTATCCATAGTTTTTTCTTTTCCAGAATGTCATGCAGTTGGAATCATACAGTTTATAGTCTTTTAAGATGAGCATCTTTCAGCTAGTCATATGCATTTAAGATCTCTCCATGTCTTTTCATGGCTTGATAGCTCATTTTTTTTAGTGCTGAGTAATATTCCATTATTTGGATATACCACAGTTTATTTATCCATTCACCCACTGAAGGACATCTTGGTTCCTTCCAAGTTTTGGGAATTATGAATGAAGATGTAAACATCTGTGTGCAGATTTTCATGTGGACATAAGTTTTTAATTCATTTGGGTAAATTCCAAGGAGTGTGATTGCTGGATGATAGGGAACAGTATGTTTAGTTTTGTAAGAAACTTGCAAACTGTCTTCCAAAGTGATGGCACCATTTGTCATTCTTACCAGCAGTGTATGAGAGTTCCTGTTGCTCCATATCTTCTCCAGCATTTGTGGTTGTTAGTGTTCTGAATTTTGGCTATTTTAATAGATGTGTCATGATACCTCATTTTTTAAATTGGCATTTCTTTATGGCGTATAATGCGGAGCATCTTTTTGTATGTTTACCTGCCATCTTTATATCTTTGGGAGGTGTCTTTTCAGGTCTTTTGACCATTTCAAAATAAGGTTGTTCATTTTCTTATTTTGAGTTTGAAGAGTTGTTTTTATATTAGAATAACAGGCTTTTATTATGTGTATCATTTGTAAATATTTTCTTCCAGTCCGTGGCTTGTCTTCTCATTCTCTTGAAGAAGAAAAGCTTCCCTGATTGGAAATTGAACTCAGGCCACAGCCATGAAAATAATAAATCCTAGCCACTAGACCAGGGAGTGCATGCTCTAGATTTTTAAAATCTTGTAATGAGAATATTAAAGGATTAATTAAAGTAAATATTTGGTCTTTTATTTTGTTGTAAAACTAAAGATATGTCAATTATCTCCAAGAGATCTAAAAGAATGGAAAAGATGTTTCTTCCCTGTTTTGATCATTGAGTGAGGAGGCAACTAACTGACTCTTAAAAGCTTGGAACAATTTTCAGAATAATTGAAGCTTGGCAGAGCTTTGCTATAATCATTTTTAATAATATTTCTATCAAACAGTTGTGAGTCCCTATAATGCTAGGTAACAAAGTTTTGTTGAAATATATAAATTTCTTTTATTTAGTTTTTGTAGCATAACCATATTGGTACATCAAATATTTGAACATGCTTACTTTTATAGGGAACTAACAACTCATCTTCTAAGGCAAAAATCAAAGAAGGTTACTATAAAAATCCACAATCATGTTAACTTTCAAAGTCTTACTTTCACTAAGGAGCATTTTTTCTTTACAAAGATGAAAAGGAGTGCTTACTATTTCAATTAACTCTTGGTTTCTTCATATTATATTTAGCGATTTGAGATTAAATAGATTCATTTAGGTATCATGGATTAATTTACATATATGACTTTAATTATCTTTCAGTATATTATCAGGTATTGATTTAGACTGTTCTCATAAGTCTTTTGGTCTTCCTCATTAGAAACTGATTTCCTGCGGATTTACATGATTGCCCTCTAAATAACCAGGGTGAGAAAACTGTGCCAAAATGATTGGCTGGAGAGAGTATAAGTTCATTTAGACCACTTTTAAAAATATCAAAGTATTGTAGTAGATCTCTGTTGTACTTTAGCATGATTTGAATCATGTCGTCCAGGTCTGCATATCTACCTGCATATGGAGTAACACCTGATCATAAAATCACATTTAGCACTATTGGTTTACCATTTCCAAGTACTGATATTAGAACTAGATCTCAAATAGTAGGCAATTCTTGTGTTGTATCTGTGGGGAGAGAGAGTCTGCTTTCACATGACTTTCTAAAAGTAGCAAATTATATCTAAATGATGTTTAAGTGTTTTAAAATGTAAACACTTAGATTTTAAATCTAAAAACACTTATTGGAAAAAATCTTTATTTCCCTTGCATAATGTTGGCATGAATGCAGCGTGGCTGGATTGGCAGTTCTGTTACTGCAGGAAGTGGATTTAAAAATATATAATTTCAAAGCCAAATAATTCAGGCAGACATGCTCATAGGATGGATAGGTTCAGTGGATACATTTGCTCTCCGCACACTCACCCCACTCACCCCACCAACCCTGACTCCTCCTTTGTTTTGTGCTTTGTCTTTCTTTTCTGTAGATTGGGATCCAGGTTCAAAAATCTTAGCATAGTTTACCCTTCTGTAGTCCAATTTTAAATACTCTAATGGAGTGTTCTATTGTTTTGTAGCAAGTCAAATAGTTTTCTCCATATATATATATATATATTGCTTAGCCATTCCATACATAGTTAATTCTGTTAATCTTACCTCATAAATCAATATTTCTAGGTCATTAATCACCTGTACTGCCCTTTACACATCTTACTGTATATATCCCTTTTCCCAATCCCTTGTAAACCTGATTTTCCCTCTGCACAAAATTTATTATATAATCCTAAGTAGGCTGAAGATATAAATTTCTTTTTGGAAGAAGAGTGCTTTAACATTAAAATGTCTCTAAGACTGGTCTTATCTAGATCTGCGTTGATCCCGCTATGTATCAAAGGACAACCTAAAGCCGGAAGATAACTGAATAAGTCTTTTAACTTACTTGGCACTTCTAAAATATTGAGTTACATTTGACCAGATAGCTCCAATAAAAGGACAAGATTTATTGCTTAGGAAACTTCAATCCTGTATTATTGTGCTTTGTTTAGCAGATTATTCTAAAGGAGAAACATATGTATTTAAAGAGGTAGAATTTTTTATTATTGTAAATGAACAAAAGATATTTCTAGCCAGTTGTGTCTCCTAGAATGTACTGTAGTTAGGTAGAATTAGGATGTTGCTTTCAATTTATGTATGTGATGCTTATAGTTTCACACAACTCAAGGTATGTCTTAAAGTGAGTGTGACATAGAGAGAGAGAAGCAGCCTCCCTATTACATAGATACTTAACTTAGATTGTATATGTGCTTGCAAGGATTGGAAGCCAAGCTGAAAATGGGGGTTTTTGTGGGTACATTTGCTCTCTTCCCCACTCTGACTCCTAGTTTGTTTTTTTTTGTTTGTTTTGCTTTGCGCTAACTTTCCTTTTTCTGTAGATTGGGTCCCAGGTTCAAAATCTTAGTATCACTTTTGATTCTCCTTTCCTTCTCTACCCCATAGGTAATTTTGAAATATGTCAGAACAATGGCTTCTTTTATCTGCTATTTTCTTGTTATTTCAAACAATGTACTTATAGATTGCCTGATCCTTCTAAAGTGAAAACTGCAAGAGAGTAGGATTCCTATTTGCCTTGTTCACTCCTAAATGCCTGGAACTTAGAACAGCAAGTGCTCGGTAAATATGTGTGTAATGAATTAATGAATGTCACTTGTCTTAGTCTTCCCTTTCCATTTGTACTAGCTCCACGTTGGCGCTTTTGCTTCATATCTAGATTATTTAAAATATATAGCATCCTATCAATTTGAATTTCACCATTCAGTACTTACTGCATTCTAGAAGGAGGATGGGGAATGCAGAAGGTAATGTGTAGTTTTAAACAGGGCAGTCATGGAAAGCTTTAGAAGGGACAAGTTCTAATGACACCTGGGGGTCAATCCCAGCAGGACACAGAAGCAAGCGTACATCCTCTCCCGCAGGAGGCTCCTGTGTGATGTTTCACGTGCTGACGGGTGTGTAGATGTGGTGGTAGCAGCCTTCCGAAGTCCCCTTTATGTTATTTCTATTCAGTGACTAGGAGCAAGAACATTAGCTGTGAATGAGGCTGGAGAAGAGGTGTTGGAGGTTTGAGGAGAGAATAAAATATATAAAATAGCCATCTGTGTGCATGGCCAATTGAATGGCGTAGAGAAGTGTGGTGAAATCGCTTGTTCTGCACCAGCTACATTGGGCTGCTGAGGCCTCAGCATACGGTTGACAGAGAGCTTGATCTAGGCAGCATCTGCAAAGCACAGCAAACCAAGGGTGGGTTAAGGGAGTTCAGGGTGAGTGCAAGGGAGAGATTGTACCGACTGACCATGACTTTAAACTGGGTCAGGCAGGAGGGCAGAAATAGGAGTAAGGGGCAGTGAAGAGAAGGGAAATAATTGGATTTTCAGGATTTTATAGCGAAGGTTTCAGGTTGAGCTAGAACGATAAGAAATGGTAGCCTTAGAGTGGGATATATGAAGTCTGGAATTTTGGAGTGGCTGCAATTATTTGTCAGAAACCTGGCTGGCCAGGATGCAGGTCAAGACCGTGATAGAACAGGCCAAGGAACTAGAGAGGCTGAAGCACTGGTCCAACTATCTACACAGGCCCTGAAATGGGATAGAACAGTCTGAAAGAGGAGGCAGACACTTCGTCTCTAGTCCCAGTGTTATAAAATGGATTTTAGAGAGAAAACAACCAACACTGCTGGGGAGACAGCATCCTTAGGGAAAAGTCAGGCTTCTGTTAGAGCAAGAAGGGGTGAAAAAGGCAATCTGAGACAGGGAAGGGTATGCAAAAGAGGTTTTCCTGATGACCGACTGTGAGCGGCAGGGGCACAGTGCAACGGTTTTAGCAGTTGATGAGGTGGCAGAGATGATTTCAGAAAAGGAGATGTGTAGAACCATTCAGGAGCCAGAATGCAAAATGAGAGGTGACCTAGTGTTTACACTTTATTGGGACTAAAGGGCATGGTGAGTTTGGTCTGGAGAGTGCTGAGGTATTGGTTGGCCATGAGTATAGGAGGAACAGTAGGCTGGGGCTCAGCTGGACCTTGAGTCCTGCAATAGAGGGAGGGCAGTCCAAGGGCAGGTGATTTTCCTCCTGGCACAAGAGCTCCCTTAAGACACTTGTCCACTGGTAAATTTGTAGTTTATTCATTTCACCACCATTTTACAGTCCATTTTCAAAAAATGCTGTGAGTATTCACTCATTCTACTTATTCAGGATTGTTGTGTTGTTGTTCTTTTTTGTTGTCTTTTACAAATACTGCTGCCATGAACATTCTCATAAACATAAGTATAGTTTCTTATTGAGAAAGACAATAATCATGGATAAGAGATTCTCTAGGGAACACGCCTAGGAATGCAATCGCTTGGCCACAGAATATGTACATTTTAATTTTATTTTTATTTTTCAGAAGTAAAGAGTAAAAACATTGAGTGATCTCATATAACAAAGTATCTGGAGGAAACAGCTCCTTGATTTCTTCAGGGACCCATATCTTTTGCATCTTTCTGCTGTAGCATCCTTGGAGTATTGTCTTGTTGCTTCATGGTTGGAACATGGTGCCCATTGTTCTAGGCATCCTTTCACCATCTATCTGGACAAGAAGAAGGAAGAAAGGAATTGACATGTGCATCTGCATTTAGCAGGCATCATTAGTATAAAGCTGTTTGACAAATATTAATTGAACCATCATTTGGGTGGCAATGTGTCAGGCTATGGAATTTAATAATTAGTCAAAAATGTACAATTTGGACTCATTAGCAAATCTTACAGGTCCAAATACAAGACTTCTTCCTAGAAATTTATTTTACATGTCTGATTACACAGAGAAGGGTCATTCCCCAACTCCAGCACACTCTTAACAATTCTTGTGTTCTGACTCTGAGGAGGGAAAGGATCAGGAAAAATAACTAATGGATACTGGGCTTAATACCTGGGTGATGAAAGAATCTATACAACAGACTCCCATGACACAAGTTTACCTATGTAACAAACCTGCACATGTACCCTTGAACTAAAATAAAAGTTAAATTTAAAAAGTATGCATTTTTATATATGCAGCTTTACTAGGCAATGGTAAATGGTTTCCAAAGTGTATCCATTTACACTCAAACTAGCAGGAATGAGACTTCCCATCCCTCCATATCCTCACCAACACTTCACAGTACCAGAATTTTTTTGTCATCTAGTAACATAAAGATGTTTTATTAGTGTTCTATTTGCACCCCTGTGATTATTAATGAAATTGAGCATTTTTAATTTGTTTTATTGGCTATTCAGTTATACTCTTCTGTTGTTACTATATATTTCCTGCTTTTCTGTGGGGTTGTTTTTCTTGTTGATCTGTTGGAGTACTAATATGTTTTGAATACTAATTTTTATTGATTATGCTTGTATATATCTATTTGGAGTTTATGGCTTACCTTTTAATTTTTTAAATGGTATCTCTTGATGAGCAATCATTGTTAATGTGGACAAATTTATCAATTTTTATACTTTATGGTGTGTCCTTTTAGCTATCTTTCTTAAGAAATCGTTGTCTATCCCAAAATAATAAAGATTTTTTTTCTGCATTTTTGTTAATTTTCATATGGTTTGGCCTCTAATATTTCTTTTAATCACACAGAATTGAATTTTATATATGGTGTGAGACAGAGATACAGTTTTTCTTTTTGCATGAATATGCAGTTGTTGCAGCACCATATATCAAAAACTACCTTCCCCATTCATCAGCAATGTCACCTTTCCCATATGATCAAGTTTATGCAATCACTCAAGAAATATTTATTGAACACCTGTTCTGTACCATGTACTATTAATCTAACAAGGAACAAAACAAACAATGATTCCTCATGGAGCTTATAATTTAGCTCAGGTAGGAAGGTAATAAACAATAAGCATTACAGATGCATTCTATGGTACATTAGAAAGGAATGAATACTATGGAAAAAAGAGAAAGTGAATGAATACTATGAATATTATGGAAAAAAAGATCTGGATAAGGGGGTTTGGAGTTCTTGGTGGGGAGACCGTTATTTTAAATGGGGTGGTTGTGGTAGGTCGCATTAAGAAAGGGAGACCGAGACACTTAAAAGAGATGAGGTAATGAAACAGACATCTGGAAGAACACTCCAGGCAGACACAACACCTAGAGCAAGTTCCCTCCACTGGGAATTTGCCTGATATGTTCAAGGGAAGCCAGTGTGGTTAGTGCAGAGTAAACTGTGGTGAAAATAGATGAGGAGATCAGAGAAGAGGGGCGGGGGGCAGAGTAGATAAGGCTGTGCTGGCTGCTGTATGACTCTTTTTAGGACACTTATTCTTTCTTTTTTCTTTTCATTGACTATATGCGCCTGTTGGAACCAATTCTGTTGTAAATTGAAAGACATTGATCCAATTTTATTCTACCTGGATGGCTAACCAGATGTCCCAACACCAGTTAATGAATCGTCCATGTTTCCCCACTGATTTGAGGTCTAACTTTGTGATTTATTGAATATGCAAAATTATTTGAACTATAACTAGATCCCTGCTCCAGTGACCTTATGTTATACCTGTACACACTGATTTTTTTTTTTTTGGAGATTTCCTGACTAATTTTTTAAAATAATTCAGTGTAAACTACAGAATCATCTTCTCAATTTCTAAAAAGAAAAACCTAGTTGTATTTTTATTGCGATAGTATTAAGTTTATAAATTAATTTTGCAAAATTAACCATTTTGTGGTGTGTAATGACATGCAATCCTTCTATCACAAAATAGTGTGTTTTCTAATTTTTAAGTCTTCTTTATACTTTAAATCATATTTCAAAGCTTCTTCAAATAGATCTTGTACATTTATTACATTTTTCCCATGTACTTTATTTTTTGTTGTTACTATAATTGAGTCTCTTTTATCAATATCTCCTAATTGATCAGCACTTTTGTATATGAAAACTATAGATTTTTGCATGTTAATTTTGCATGCTAGTACCTTACTAATTTTCTGTGTTACTTACCAATTTTCAAGTGGTTTTCTCTGAGTAAATGATCATGTAATCTTCAAAGACTTACTGTTTTATCTCATCATTACCCAGTGTTTTAACCTCATTTTTTTTCTCTTACCTAATTGTACTGGCTAGTGCCTCCAATAGAATATTTTTAAAATGTTAAATAGTACAGCAATAGAGGACATCCATATCTTGTTCTTGCCTTTAGTAGAAGTGTGTTGTATTTTCCCACATGGTTCTGAGATTGGAGCTTTACATTTGACTCTCTTGGTAGATTTTTCTTTATTTCTTCATTTTCAATCTCTCTGGGTCACTTTGTTTTTAGCACAGACGTGTTTTTCTTTATGATCAAAACTGAAAGTTTATTTAGTCTTTTTATATTTATTAATAGCTGAGATGTTGCTCCAGGTTCTGTGAAATTATTTTGTAATGTTTTCTACTTTTATCTTTCTCTGTGTGCTCAGTTTTCTTTGTCCATGTGTATTTGAAAGAGTATGTACACGATTTATTTTGTTATGGTTATCTTTATAACTGTGTATATCACCTATAGCCCTTATTTTTTATGATAGCTATTAATTCCCTAATATGACTAATGAACATAATTAATATATTTTCTCTTCTTCCCTTTCTACAGTACCACCTGATTTTAGTCAATAGTATCATATTTCACAGTGCTTACCTTTGTCTGGTTAAATATAGTTCCATGCTCTAAATCCTGTCCTTTGCCTCCCAATGATAATAGATGAAGCAAAAAAAAAAAAAAAAAAAAGATACCTCACATGTTTTTCTCATCTCTCTCTCGATTTGTGTTAGTTGTGTCATCTGCATATGATATGTGTTATTGACATTCTATACTATCATCCTGAAGCCAATGCTAAATGATGAGTTGTGTAGTTATTTATGTGAATGCTTGACACAGTCCTTTCAAAGACATTGCCCCAGTCCTTTCCTGAGAGTCTCAAGCTTGTCTCCAAAGAGTTTCCTCAAGAGTGGTTCATAGCAACAATTATCTTTGAACTTTTGAATTTCAAAAACTATTTATCTGGCCGGGCACAGTGGCTCACGCCTGTAAACCCAGCACTTTGGGAAGCCAAGGCAGGCAGATCAACTGAGGTCAGGAGTTCGAGACCAGCCTGGCCAACATGGCGACCCCCCGTATCTACTAAAAATACAAAAATTAACCAGGTGTGGCACATGCCTGTAATCCCAGCTACTGGGGAGGCTGAGGCAGGAGGATCACTTGAACCCTAGAGGCAGAGGTTGCAGTGAGCCGAGATCATTCCACTGCACTGGGTGACAGAGCAAGACTCCATCTCAAAAACCAAACCAAACAAAAAAAACAACAACAACAACAGAAAAAAACCTATTTATCTGTAGATTTTATACCTAAAGGGCACTTTTCCTGGAAATATATACCTTGGCAAACCTTTTCTTATGAATCTTGCAGGTGCTTATCTATTGTCTTCTGGGATGAGACATTGAACTGGAAACTCGAAGTCAACCTGACTCTTACAAGTGACTTGATAGTTTTAAATAACTACACAAAAGCCTTTTAAAAAAAATTCTGATAAGTTCACTAATATATGTCATTGGGCAATGTTTGCTTTAATTTTTCCTGGCCCACAGGTAATAATTTCTTCAGCAATAAAGAAGTAGCTCTTGTATTTCAAAACATTTTTATAACCACATTTAAAAATATTTGTTTTTTTCTCATTGTTTTGAATTTTTTGGGGGGGGGACTTCAATTATGATAAGGTAGCACTCCCTTGCCAGACTTTACGTCTCTTTCACATTATTCATTTTTCTCATTTCTGTCCTTTCTCTCCTCTTTGTATTTTTGCAATGCTATTTTTCCCTTTTATTTCTTCCAGTTTCATTTTTATATATTGAGTTTCTTATTTCTACTTGCTTTCCGAATTCTGGTGCCTTATGCTTCATCTTCTCCTATTACATCACCATTTCTTCCCTGTCATAATTCTTGGTCTCCTTTCATGTAAGTGGTGGATTCACCAAGTTTTAAAAATTCCTAGCAAGCTATTTGGTCATAGTGTTTAACTCTGCATGGTATTTTTCATCAATTAGTAAGTTTTGCTGCTCTTTTAAATATTGTTTTTCTTGTAGTAACTTTGATATTGTGCTAGGTCCCACTTTAATACTTACCACTGAAATGAATTGATTTTTCCTAAATGCTTATTTAAAGTGGGCTTCTGGGTCTAGGCTTCTTGATCCAACCTTTTCCCTCTCTATTCTGTCGGAAAGAATGATGGTTGCAAGTGTCATTTGTTTATATATTTATTTGTGTTCGTGGGTCCCTGTTCTGCCTCTTTGATCCACAAATGGATGTGAAGGGACTTTTACTGGGAGCCTTATTTATACTCATTTTTGCAAACAAGAAACAAATGTTGTCCCTCATGAATTCTCCCTCACCAGAAATACATTTTTTTCTGGTGTTTTCTAGAATCCCTCAATGATCTCCATCACTCACCATATTTCCTGTCTCTCCTTCCTCCCACATAGCTTGTGCCTTATGTTAGCTGCTTTTGGTGGTCAGTTTTTCTCCTAATTTTACAGCAAGTGAGGCTTATGGTTCCTTTTTATTTTTATTCATCTTATTTCATTCATATGATTTCCAAAATAAGAAGAAGAAAGGAGAAATGTTCACACTAGAAATTATATTAACTTTTGAGATTTAGTACTTGTTAGGTACCAAGGCACTAAAGGAGGCTGTGAAGCGGGGCATTTGCTCAACACCTCCTATATTTCCTTTTGAAAGTGAAAGCTTCTTGTCTGTGGTTACTCATATGTCATCGTATATTTAAAAAACAAAAATACAGTAACATATTTCAAAGGAAAGATGTATTAGGAAACCCCTCACTGAGTCAGATTGTGTGTTGTTTGAATTACTTATACAAGTATATGGAATGCCTATATAAAATTTTAATATCTAACATATTTCAAATTGTGCTTACCAATTCTATTCAAATCATGTAATCGTATGCATGCATCAAAGTAAATAATGCTATGCAAAAAAGAATAACTTCTGAATGTAAAGAAAGCTATTACCAAAGCTTCTGGATTGGTGAATTGCGAGTGTCTGGCTGGTACTGGGTAGACAAATGGCCAAGTCAGACTTGTTGTTGATGGAGAGTGGTTGAGAGTTCAATCTGCATGTGGATTAGTTGGCTTTATTTTGGAAACAAGCTGACCAAACTTCAGCCAGCTTTCACAAATGAAGATTTTGGCTCAGGGAAAAAAATGCATATTTACTAAAAAATAATAAAATGTAAATGAAAATAAAAATACTTTGCATCTGAATAGTGAAAGATGCATTACTATCTTTATTTAGGGCGGACAACATGCTGTTTAGGTACATGTTCATCTTTTCTCCTTTTATATTCTTAATATTTCTTTCATGGTCGAATAGACCGTGGTGGAAACTGTGGTGGAAAAAGCCTAGGTTGATCGGACTCTAATCTAGTGTTTCTTATTAAATTATCTTCCAGTTAAATTGTAGTAAGTGTGCTTTATGTGTGTGATATATATTTTGTACATTTCTTGCTTTCTTTATTATTGGAGTTTCTAAATCATAATCAGAGTATTTCATAGCTCTGTAAATTGTATTAACTTTCTAAGTATTTTATTTTAGAAGGAGCCAGTGCAATGATGGGAAAGTGGGACCCTTTTTTTTTTCTTACCACTATAAATATCTTTTATTGTAGGACAGTTCTAAGAACTGTTTTCTATTAAATAGCTATAGTTTTTTCTTCTGGAGAATTTCAGTTTGCATCATTAGACACAAGGATTTTCAAATTTTCTATTAAAATATTCATGATATGTAAGATGTGAATGGTAATAGTCTCTTAATAGACACAAAAATAACATTTTTACTCTAATTATTCAGTAAGAAATAACTCTTGCAAGACACAGAAGATATATGTTTAGATATAAACTGTTTACCACCTTTCAACATTAAAGGTATTAGGAGAGTAGAATATATTTTACACTCTTGCCCATTTATATTCTCCTTTCACATTTGGCTCACTCATTCCTTTGGCCTTAGAGTTAGGTGTGACAGTGTATTAGCTAAGCTGTCTCAGTCATTCAGGCATTTTATCAGTTCTACAAGACAGATGCTAAATAGCATAGTCTAAATTGAAGTCTCTGATGACTCTCGGAGACAAGTTGAAGGCAAGAACCGCACTTGGGCACTTAAATATGTGGCCTTTTTCTATATTTAACTGCAAGAAGAAGGCAGCTTTTAAGTAAACTTTTTTAGCCTTTAACTGTCAAGAATTTTTTAAATCATTTGATTGTTGCATCTCATTTTGTTAAGAAAGGCTATTAACCTTTTCTTTTTCTCCTACAATGGAGAATTTTAAAGATCACTGCTGCCTATTATTTTAAACAAAAATAATTTAAAACAAATTTTGTTGTTTAACCATTGCTTTCAGGACAATTTCAGACTATAGAGACATTTTTGAAATGAAATATTGCTTCCAAATGTGCCACAGTTTATCTATAAATTTTAAATGACATACTCACAATTTACTTAGCAATCTTTGGGACTTCCTTATGTCATACAGTTATTACAGAAGCATTTTTAAAATCAAGTGGACCTGAAAGAATCTGGTATCTATGAAATGGAGATAGATGTTAAGTAATAGAGCTGAAGAAAATATGCTTTGAAATGTCGACTGGGATATGTTTCCATAGCCCGTTTGAATTTCAGTTTACCAAGAGGAAAACAAGGAGTTGATGTGTTCTTTGCAGTTCCTCTTAGCTCCAAAAGTGTGTGAATGCTCTGATAATATTGTATGTCCTCAGTATGTGTTGAATTAATACATTGAAGTTTTCCCTGCCAGCCCTTGTTGCCTGTAGTGCCTTATTTTTAAAGACTCCGTAGGATGCTTACTCAACATGTTAAGTTAGAAAGGTGTAGAAGGAATCATAGAGGTCAGCCAGGAACATTTTACAGGAGGCTGAGGCTGCAAGGGTCCGATCACCTCCCCACACCTGGCAGTTCCTCCACGTGCGCTGAGCCGTCTTCTGAACTGCCTGCGTCTTCGTGGACCTCCTTAAATCTTTCTGGAAACAAGGCCGCTTACAATGTGTGGTCAAGCTGAAAAACCAGCTGTAGTACCAAACTGTGCTAAATGTTTTAACTGAAATATTTGTCAATTTTCTTTTTTTTTGAGACAGAGTCTCGCTCTGTTGCCCAGGCTGGGGGATATCTTGCCTCACTGCAACTCCACTTACTGAGTTCAAGAAATTCTTCTGCCTCAGCCTCCCAAGTAGCTGGGATTACATGTGTGTACCACCGTGCCCGGCTAATTTTTGTATTTTTAGTAGACATGGGGTTTCACCATGTTGGCCAGGCTGGTCTCAAACTCCTGACCTCAGGTGATCCGCCCCCCTTGGCCTCCCAAAATGCTGGGATTATAGGCATAAGCCACCATGCCTGGCTAATTTTCTACATATTACTATCTTATACTGATAGCATTGCATCTTTCTCATAGCACCGATTAGAAAAAAAAATGCATTATAAGTTATTTGTTTTTCTGTGATCATCAAAAGGCAATGGTAATTTAAATGTAATTTATTATAATATGCACATGTTAATTTTGGTTTTTATTTATGTTCATCATATTTAAACTAGTCTCTGCAAGTACTTTGGACTAATTTAGATTATTTCCTTTAAGTCTAACAGAAACCTTAGATTTTCAACCAGATTTTTCATTTGGACAAATGAATTTCGAAACAGGAAATGTGAATTTTATTGCAAGAGATTTCACATAGAAAGTGTATTGGTCTCATCAATAGTGAATTTTTGGTTATAAGATTGTAGTAATAATTAATAACTACTTAAATTTATAAAATTTACAGAAAATTCAGACAAATTAATTCTGATTTAACTGTTAACTACAAAAGTTGTAAATGGACAAATATAGGGAATAACAAACATAATTTTCTAATAATTATTTCTAATTAAAATTGTACAGAATTCAGGTTCATAGGAAATTATAATACGTTTTTGTCTGGATCCACTGAAAGCTGTAGGTACTCTGTAAAGGCTAAGTAACATTTGCTAATGAAAAGGAACAATGCCTTCAGATCGAAGAGGTTTATCTTCTGAGTTTGCAGAATTCTATATATTTTTTGTGACATTTCTCATATTCTTATTTCAAGTGCAGATTGTGGGTGGTATTTTTATCTCTTCTAATAATATATATCTTGGAGCTAATGTATTTGAGTTGTATTTTTTCCCCACTCGTACCAAACCTAGTAACTTGTGAAAATTAAGTATTCAATATATTTTTAATGAATAAATGATATAGGTAAAAGTCTAATTTAGAGCTATTTTCTTAACTCTGTTTCTAGTAAATAATTTAGTTTATGTGACCATAGATCCCCAAATTCATATTTATGAGCTCCTAACATTGAAAAACTTACTCTGCACTTTACATGTTTCTCTGGCCATTTTATGTAAGTGCATTGGTTATACATATAGCTTGTTTTCTAAAAGCCACTGCGGTTCCATAAGTGGTTATATAATTTATGAATTCCAGTGTAATAGTCCATTAATTTACCTCTCTTTTCCTATTTCCAGTTACCATTGGTTTTGACCTCCTTCAGCAATCACACCTTGCTAACATCTCAGATCTTGACATCCCACAGGGTAGAAAGGCTCCTATAGAATACAGATCCTTCTTCATATTTCTCACCCATTCCTCAGTGCACTACAGTCTGGCTTCCACCTCATCATGTCACTACTGCTTTTAGATTTTCAGATGGATACTTTCAGTCCTCCTCTTAATGATCTCCCTTTATTATTAAAAAACAAAAACAAAAAAAATGGTCTCTCTCACTTGTTGAATTTTATGGTATCATCCCTTTTCCATTTTCTTGCTACTATTCTGACTATTCTTTCTATTCTCCTATAGAATCCACTTGTTGTTAAATATTCAGGTACTGTCTTGGGGCCTCAGCCTTTTTCTCACTATACACTCTCTCTTTGGGAAAAGTTGCCCGTTTCCATAGATTGAACCTACCACTTGGTCACAGCCAAACATAATCAACAGCTCAGCCCTCTCTAATAAGGACTCTTCAGATGTCCAGTTGTTCAGTGACCCCCCAAGTTGTTTACCCCACAGATATTGCAAGCTTAATGTGAAGAAGGATCTAACCCCACTTCACGGTAGGGATGTGGTTTGTTAGGAAAGGTTTGTGCTGAGTCTTGAAGGTGATTAATGGTTATTCAGGAGAAAAGGAAGGAGAAAAGAAAAGAGTGAGGGCACGAGGGAGAATTACAGGCTGATGGAAAATCATGGAGACCAAGGAGGAGCAGAATATATTTGAGACTGCCAGCATTTTGGTGTGACTAATGCTTGAAGGGCCTGTGCAGGAACAACCAGAGAGACTGACAGTCAGCTTGCAAATGTCTTTGTGTAGTGTGTCAATGGGAAATCATTGATGGATTTTAAGTAGATGAGAGATATGATTTAATTAGTCTATTAGAATATTCATTGTGCAGCACACAGAGGAATCAACTAGAAAAAGCAAAGCTGGAGGCAAAAAGAGCAAATAAAGAAAAGACAGAGACTTTCTTACACAAAATTTAAAACTTTTCAATGCGAAATAAATAAAATGGGAAACAAAGATGATAAGATATTTTCAGTCAATACAACCAGTATTTAATATATTCCAGTATAAAGATCTCATACAAATTAACATTAATGAGGAAAAGACATGAACACGCATTCACAATGCATGCATATTGTATTTACACAAAATGAGAAAATGCTCATCCTCCTTTGTTAAATGTAGTAATCTAAATTGAACAGGAAGACTCATCAATTTTTTAATTAGAAAATAATATTATCAAGAATCATAAAATATACATAAAATTTACCTCATTATCTCACATTGGAGACTCTGTCTGAAGGAAATAATATAAAACATGCCATATGCCTGGAATATTTATACAATGTAATTACAATAGGCAAAAAATTGAAATAATATAAATCCAAATATAATGGCAAATAGGTGGAATATTACTTAGCTATTAAATACGAAATTTTGATAGAAATGGCAACATCAAAACATATTAAACTAAGTTAAAAAGTACACTAAATGGAAAGGACATAAAAATGTAAAAATATGCTATTTGCAGTATTATGTTTTTGAAAAGTTTAAAAGGAAAAGCACAAAGTTATTAATAGGTGGTAGGATTACAAGTGATTTAATAAGATTTTCTTGCAAGCTTTCTGCAGTTTCTTATTATTTATATGATTTAAACAAATAGACAATTTGTAACTTTGTAGTCTTGAAATCTAAATTCCATCTCTGCCTGTAGCTCTTCTCATCCAATCGGTCAGGTGCCCCGAATGATCCTTTAGATTTTTGCTTGAATTTAATAATCTAGGATAGTGACTGAGGGACATGTCCTGTAGAGACAAAGAGATTGGGGGTTAAAGTCTTTTTCTGACTGTGTGCTGACATGGTGATTTCCAGCCGGTTATTTACTCTCTTCAATTTCCTTGTCTGTGAAATAATTTTTATACGGTTTTGTTGCAAATTGATACCAGTAATGTTCATAAAGCAATGAACACAGTATGAGGGGTTTTGTTCTTATTCTTGATGCCACCTTAATTTAAGGCTTTTGCCATCCCATGCTTGGACCACTGCAGTGAAATGCAGACCATTCACCTTGACTCTATATTCTCCTGACCTCAGGCCATTCTGTTAGACCTTGACTGAAAACCCTTCTGGAAGTTGATGGCTCAAATCACTTGAAGTTTTCCCTGCCAGCCATTGTTGCCTGTAGTGCCTTATTTTGAAAGACTCTATAGGATGCTTACCAATATATTGAATATTTATTGAAATACAGTCATGTATTGCTTAAATGTGGGGATCCATTCATGCGTTGTTAGGCAATTTCATCATTGCATGAACATCATACAGTTTACTTACACAAACTTAGATGGTATTGCCTACTACACACCTAGGCTATGTGGTGTAGCCTATTGCTCCTGGGCTACAGACCTGTACAAGATGTTACTGTATTGAATGTTGTAGGTAAATGTAAGAAGATGGTAAGTATTTGTGTATCTTAAACATATCTAAAGATAGAAAAGGTATGGTAAAAATATGGTGTTATAATCTTCTGGGACCACAATGGTATATGTGGTCTGTTGTGTACTGAAACATTGTTCTGCAACACATGACTATATATAAAGGCCAACCTTGGAGATATCGCAGATTCAGTTTCAGACCACTGCAATGAAGCAAATATCTCAATTAAGAGAGTCACATGATTTTTTTGTTTCCCAGTGCATATAAATTATATTTATACTGTATTATAGTCTAATAAGGTACAATAGCATTATGTCTAAAAACAATGAGCATACCATAATTAAAAATACTTAACTGCTAAAATATGCTAACAATCATCTGAGCCTTCAGTGAATCTTAGTCTTTTTGCTGGTGGAGGGTCTTGCTTTGAGGTTGATGGCTGCTGACTGATCAGTGTGGTGGTTGCTGAAAGCTGGTGTGGCTGTGATGATTTCTTAAAATAAGACAACAATGAAATTTGCTGCATTGATTGATTTTTCTTTTCATGAAAGATTTCTCTGTAGCATGTGATGCTGTTTAATACCATTTGATGCACAGTAAAACTTCTTTCAAAATTGGAGTCAATCTTCTCAAATTGTGCCCATGCTTTATCAATTAAGTTTATGTTTGCTGTCATTGTCCTTTTTTATCATTTTGATAATGTTCAAAGTGTCTTCACCAGGAGTAGATTCTGCCTCAAGAAACTACTTTCTTTGCTCATCCATAAGAAGCAGCTCCTCATTAAAGTTTTATATGAGGTTGCAGCAATTTGGTCACATCTTCACTTCTAATTCTAGACTTTTTGCTATTTCTGCTACATCTCCAGTTACTCTACGGCAGTCTTGAACCCTTCAAAGTTATTCATGAGGATTGGAATCATCCTTCCTTTTAATGTTGATATTTTGACCTCTTCCTATGAAGCAGAAAGGTTCTTAATGGCATTTAGAATGGTAAATCCTGAATCTTTTGCAGAATATTTAAATTTACATTGCCCAGATACATCAGAGGAATCACCATCTATGGCAGCTAGAGCCTTACAAAATGTATTTCTTTCTTTCCTTTTTTTTTTTTTTTTTTTTTTGAGATCGAGTTTCACTCTTGTTGCCCAGGCTGGAGTGCAATGGCACAATCTCAGCTTACTGCAACCTCTGCCTCCCAGGTTCAAGCAATTCTCCTGCCTCAGCCTCCCAAGTATCTGGGATCACAGGCATGCACCACCACGCCCAGCTAATTTTGTATTTTTAGTAGAGCCAGGGTTTCACCATGTTGGTCAGGCTGGTCTTGAACTCCTGACCTCAGGTGATCCACCCCCACCTCAGGCTTCCAAAGTGCTGGGATTACAGGTGTGAGCCACCATACCTGGCCTAAAATGTATTTCTTAAGTAAAAAAAAAAAAAGCTGAAAGTCAAAATTACCCCTTGATGCATGGGCTGCAGAATGGGTGTTGTGTAAGCAGGGATGAAAACAACATTCATCTCCTTGTACATCTCCATCAGAGCTCTAGGGATACCAAGAGCTTTGTCAATGAGGAGAATACTTTGAAAGAAATCTTTTTTTCTGAGCAGTAGATCTCAACAGTGGGCTGAAAATATTCAATAAACCATGCTATATACAGATGTGTTGTCATCCAGGCTTTGTTGTTCCATTTACAGAGTACAGGAAGCATAGATTTTGCCTCATTATTAAGGGCTCTAGAACTTTTTAAGTGCTCAGTGACCACTGGCTTCAACTTAGAGTCACCAGCTGCGTTAGCCCCTAACAAGAGAGTCAGCCTGTCTTTTGAAACTTCGAAGCCAAGCATTGAATTATCCTCAGTAGCTTTTGCAGCCCAGTGTCCTCTTCCAATAGAAGGCTGTTTATTCTACATTAAAAATCTGTTGTTTACTGTAGCCACTTTCATCATTTATCTTAGGTAGATCTTCTGGAAAATTTGCTGCAGCTTCTCCATCAGCACTTGCTGCCTCACCTTGCACTTTAATTTTATAGAGATGGTTTCTTTCCATACATCTCACAAATCAACCTCTACTAGCTTCACACTTTTCTTCTGAAGCTTCCTCACCTCTCTCAGCCTTCACAGAATTGAAGACAGTTAGGGCCTTCCTCTGGATTAGGCTTTGGCTTGAGAGAATGTTGTGGCTGGTTTGATCTTCTATCTAGACCACTCAAACTTTTTCCGTATCAGCAATAAGCCTGTTTCACTTTCTCATCATTCATGTGTTCACTGGGATAGCACTTTTTATTTCCTTCAAGAACTTTTCCTTTGCATTCACAACTTGGCTAACTATTTGGTACAAGAGGTCTTCCAGCCTGTCCTGGTGTCCAATATGCCTTCTTCACTGAGCTTAATTATTTCTAGCTTTTGATTCAGAGGAAGAGATGTGTGACTCTTCCCTTCATTTGAACACTTAGGAGCCACGTAGAGTTATTAATTGGACTCATTTCAATATTGTTCTGTCTCGGGAAATAGGGAGGCCTGAGGAAGGGAGAGAGATAGGGGAATGGCCAATTGGTGGAGCAGTTAGAACACAAACATTTATGGATTAAATTTGTTGCCTTATATGAGAGTTGTTTGTGGTACTCCCCCAAAATCACAATAGTAACATTGAAGATTACTGATCACAGGTCACCATAACAGATATAATAATGATGAAAAATTGAAATAGTACCAGGATTACCAAAACATGATGCAGAGACATGAAGTGAGCCCATGCTGTTGGAAAAATGGCACTGATAGTCTTACACAATGCTAGGTTGCCACAGACCTTCAATTTACTAAATAAACACAATATCTGCGAAGCACAGTAAACCAAAGTGCAATAAAATGAATGTCTCTATGTATCCTTAACAAATAAGTCTCATATCTTTTCTATCATGATCATAATATATATTTAAATTCTTAAATTGTTATATTATTATAACATAATCATTTTACTTGGTATTATGAGCTCATTTTTGCTATCGTTGAGACACCTATCTTCTATTACAATACAATTTTCTTATTGTAATAATTTTGTAAGCATTGTCCTGGTCATTTGGTGGCCTTGAGTATTGTAAAATTTCTGATGTAGTGAAGCAATTACAGTTGGCAAATGAGGCAGACACTGAATTACGGAACTTCTCACTCAGGAGCCTACGCTGAAGGTAACCGATTTACCATTCCTGAGACTAACAGTCCAGTCCTGACAGAACTCAAGTCAACAGGTCTTGCCCAGTCGTTTATAACAATGGCATTTTCATGAATCAGAATTTCAGATTGAAGCTGATGAAAACAAGTAATCAATATCTTTGCATCCTATTGTTTCAGTGTTCTAGTGGGTTGGCTAAATGGGCCAATTAGAATAACACAATGCAAATTTCCTGCTTGATATAAAAGTCTTTTTTAAACAGCTTCAGTTTATGCTAAAGAATAAAAATAGTGAAAAGGAAATTTTCAAACTATATGATGAAGACTTCAAGAGCCTTACATTCCTTCCTTATTATTGTTAGTTTTGTGACCATATGATGGACACTGTGATCTAAGTCCTAAATCCATTATGCCACATTCCATAAATGTAGGCATATAAAGTATTCTGTCATCTGTAGTTATTTCAAACTGCATTCAATATCTTGGTTCCCAAGTGCATTGGATTTTATTAAAAGCATTCTGCTGTAACATCCATTCTTCCCAATTGGTTTACAGATTGCCCCTACCATTCAGGCAAACCCTAATTGCATTTTCCCACAAATCTCGTTTGATTTATGGTCTCTTGTTTGCTTTATATTATTTAGAATAAATTGAGGTAAAATTCTTAAAACATGAAATAAAATTTATAATATTTTCTCTTCTACAAATATGGAACTTACCTAAGGATTTTCAGAGTCGTTTTGTTTGTTTTAAAAGTTGTTTAGACAAGCTACAACCATCTGCGTGGTTTCCAATAATAAGATCTTTATTACCATCCCAGAATTAATTATAGTTCACTTGATTTTTTTTATGTACAGATATTTAGGATTATATGGAATAAATTATGTATAGAATATAAAAATGGTATGTCCTTCTATAAAGCTTAGGTGGATACACATGTCATACGTACCTGGAACAGAAAAAAATATTATTTCGGCTGTAGTGACAAAGCATCTGCATAAAATTCAGTGCCACTGATGCACCGAGACAGCTAATTGAGAACATTCTTGCTTCTGTTACAAGTTCCGGCTTTTGAGATGCCAAGAGTTAATTTAGAATGGATCTATAGCAGATCCCAAAAAGTATAAAGTGTTTAAAAATAAGTAAATAGCAGAAATATAAAAACAGAGGGATACCAGAGACTTAAGAAGAGAATTTCTCACTGTCAAGGGATTACATATCACCATGGATTATTTTGTAAAGTTCTCTTCTAAATAAAGGCTTTCCATGGAAGTGCAGACATGGAATCATTTCTGTAGGGTACATGAAAATTTATTGAAAGGAAGAAGTATAAGTTATCTATATCAATTTATAAATAGCCTTCTAAGCTTTGTTAGGAATGTGTCTATTCATTCAAAGGTTTGAACATTAAGAATTTTGAGCTGAGAATCAGAAAGATTGGAGTATATTCAGTATAAGAGACAAAAAGAAAAGAGAAATTGATTTTTCGAGAAGTGCAAAGACAAAAGGGGGAAAGATGGATGATCTCAACAAATTTTAGACCAACTCAGCAAGTGGGAGGCTTATTATCAACAGTAAAAATAACTATGTGACTTCTAGAAAAACTCAAAAAGGGTGGTTAGTGGATGATTAGCAAACAAAGTATCTAAATAATGGTTGTAGTTGAGTTTCTTAAATGGGGCTTTGGGACTTTCCTCTTCACTAGAATAGTAAAGAGGCCCCAACATCTGCAGTGCCAGTGGAGACCTCACGAGGAGCTTGGGCTTGTTCCCCACTTAGTGACGAAAGAGTTGTCTCCTTCCCATTGGAGTTAAGTCAGAGGACTGCCTAGAGAGTCAGGAATTTCACCACTGCCCAGGGTAATGAGGCCACACCGTTTATGATGTAAGTGTGGACAATGGGGGAGCAGTAATGAGTCACTCCTGCCCCTTCCAGCCAGGAGGGTATCAGTGGAGGCCTAGTGAGTTCTGGAATCTCCATCCCCACCCAGTATTAATAAGGCACTCCCTCCTCTGGGGTCACCCAGTATTAATGAAGCATTCTCTCCTCTCGGGTCAGTAGACGCCAAGTAGAGTAATGAGACCTCTACCCCAACTTGGCAGTAATAAGGTAGCACCCTTCCCCCAACCTTTGCCAGAGAAATGTCAGAATAAGCAAGCTAAAACGGAAGCTTTAAGATCTCATAATATAATGTATCAAACATACAGGTTTCACAAGAAAATCAGTAATGACACCAAGAATCAGGAAGATCTCAGAGTGAATGTAAAAATATAATCAACAGGTGCCAACAACAAGATAACAGAAATGTTAGAAATGTCTAGGGAAGAATTTTAAATTAGTTACTTCCAAAAATGCTTTTATGAATATTATGACGCCCTTGAGACAATGAAAGAGTGGAAAGTCTCAGAAAAGAAATAGACGATATAAAGATGAACCAAATAGAAATTGTAGAACTGAAAATACAACTCAAATTAAATAAAAGCATATTTGGGCTCAACAGCAGAATGCAGGAGGCAGAAGGAAGAATCCACAAACTTGAAGATAGAGCAGTACAAGTTACCCAATATGAACGACAGAGAAAACAGGCTGGAAAAAGAAAAAGTTTCAGGGATCTGTGGCACCGTAACAAAAGATCTAACATTAATGTCATTGGAGTCTACAAGGAAAGGAAAAAGAAGCCAGGCCAAAGTAGTACTCAAAGAAATAATGACTGAAAACTTTCTAAATTTGGCAAGAGACATGAACCTACAGATTCACAAAGTTGAACAAACTTCAAACAGGATAAAAAGCAAAGAAATGCATGCAAAGGCACATCGTAATTAAACTTCTGAAAATTAAAGACAGAGAAAAATCGTGGCATAACTAAAAAAAAGTGGCACCTTATAAATAAGGGAAAGCAATGTGAATGAGAGTGGATTTATCATCCAAAGCCTTGAAGGGTAGATAGAAGTGGCACACTATTTTTCAAGTGCTAAAAGATAGAACCATGAACCTTAAATCCTACATCCAGTTAAAATGTAGTTTTGGAAATGCAGAAGAAATCAATAAAACTGGCCAACTTCTAGTAAGACAGACAAAGGAGAAACCGAAGACACAAATTACCAAATATCAGAAATGAAGAATGGATATCATGAGAGACCCTCCAGACATCAGAAGGAGAATACAGAAAAAACACAAGCAATTCTACACTTGTAAGTTTAACAACTTAAATAAAACGGGCCAATTCCTCAGAAAATACATGTTACTGCAAGTCATCCAATAGGAAGCAGATTATTTGAGTAGCTCTATAACTTTAAAGGCTATTACATTTGTGATAGAAAACTCCATATCAAAAGGTGACAATAAAAATCACAGAAGCATATTGATTGATGCAGAAAAAAATTGAAAAAATGGAACATTTAGTTATAATGAAAAACTATCAGAAAAATAAGAATAGAGGGGGAAAGGTCATCAACTTGTTAAAGAGCATCTGCAAAAAATTTTGCAACTTTATTCATAATAGCCAAACCCAGGAAGTAATCCATATGACCTTTAAAGGTGGATGGGTAGACAAACGGATGTACCCATGCCGTGGAATACCATTCACCAGTAAACAGCAATGAACTGTTGATATAGGTTGACGACCCCTTATCTGAAATGCTTGGGATTCAAAGTGTTTTGGATTTTTGATTTTTTCAGCTCCAATAAGCATTTCCTGTGAACACCATGTCAGCGCTCAAAAAGTTTCAGATTTTGGAGCTTTTCAGATTTTGATACTCAATCTGTACACACAACAACTTATATGATTCTACAGAGATTTATGTGGAGTGAAAAAGGCCAATTCCAAAGGGTTACATGTTGTATGATTCTTGAAATAACAAAATTATAGAAATGAAGAGGACATAGTTGTTGCTAGGGGACGAAGGTTAAGGGGAAGAAAGAGTGTGGCTGTATAAGGACAAATTGAGGGAACTTTGTGGTGGTAGAAATGTTCTTGTCTGTATCAATGTCAATAACCTATTGTGATACAGTATCGTAGTTTGTAGGATATTCCCATTAGGGAAAGCAAATAAAGGCTATGTGTGTTCTCTGTGTGTTATTTCTTACAACTGCTTATGGATCTATGATTATCTTAACAAAAAGTTAAACAAGAAAAACAAAATAAAATAAATGAGGCTTTTGCTGACCAGTAATCACTATTCTACAATAACAATACACACACACATGCACATACATATATGCACTATACACTGGCACTATTGCACATAATTTACTATAAATATTTGTTCACACATTTATGCTCGTTTAACTTGGTCAAATTTTCTTTCTTTAGATTGTATTATATCGCTTTTTTGAGGGTGTTAAAATGGTGCCATATTGGTAGATGTTACCATCTACCTTTTCTAAAAAAAAAAATAACTTTTTGGCAATATAAAAATTTGTCAATCATTTATCATTTCCAAAAAATGTGATTCAAGATTTACTCCTCCATGAATTTCAGAAGTCCAGGAATCACAGTTCTACAGTTTCCATGATAGTAATATAGCTAAAACTGTTCTTTTTATGTAGCCTCCAGCTCAAAGAGCTGAACAAAATAGTTGTTAAATACATGTGGTTATTTAATAATTGAATGAATTTGACTGAAAATGGTGGCTATTAATTCTAATTCCAGAACAAATTCCTAATCTTCAATAAGTAAAAGGAAATCTTCCTTCCTACTGGTAATACCCAATGCTGCCTCAATTACTCATATAATCATATACTGGGAGTAATGTGCTATGTAGTGGAGTAAATTCTAAACTCTAATAAATGTGTGTTACCTCACTCTTCAACTCCACTTCAGCATTTAATCATTGTAATAAGGTATTTCTTAATACCACACTTAATTTCAAATATAATCCTTTTATATATGTATTAGATACAATGTATTTTTCATATCTAATATGTGTATTATATGTTTATTTATTGTGTGTTATTTAGATATGTTAATATATTCATTAAAATTGGAGTTTTTAACAAAAATATTACAAATTAACATATAAAATAACTAAAAATATTAGGTTATATTATTTTGTCTATAGTTAGTATTAGCAAAGTAATCATGAATTTATTAAGCTAATATATAAAATGACTAGCATTTACCTTTTTTCAGTAAGCAGGGAAAAATAATCATGTTTAGACTATATGTAAGGAACAGAACAGTACATTATTTTCTAAATAGTTTACTTACTACTTTCAATTTTGTAATCTAATGAATTAGTTCCAATGTAAATACAGATTTAAAAGATGTATTCATTGTAAATAACTCTATAGGGAATATTTCTTCTTCAATAAAAATTTCAGTTTTGGAGATGAAAGTTTCTCATCGGTTCTAATTTCTCATCTATTCTAATGTTACTTTCTTGTGAATTCATGTTACCAAATGTATGCTGTACACACACATAGTAAGCCACCTTTTTTTCTTTCTACACTAATTTATTATTACTTTTATATCATTTTAGTAGTTTTATTGTTAATATTCATAATGTGAGAACATATTCCACTATTTTCCATATATATAGAAAGATTGAAATGTTTTAAATTACTTCAGTATTCCATAAAGTATATCAGACCCAAGATTAGAATTTATAAGTATTTGAAATTGTAAAAGTTTTAACATTCTAAGCGTAAGACACCTCTATTAAAATGTTTTTCGCAAACATAATATCAGTTTTCTCTTCCCTCTAAAGTGATATTTTAAGTGACATTTTCTAGGAATGCTTTCTAAAGTAGCTTGAAATAAAGTAGACTTTTAATAGTGATTATAAAATAATTTTCTTCCCCAGGTGTTTGTATTAACAGATTTCTGTTGTCCCTTATTAAATAATGTGTTTTTATCTTCCAACATATTTATACAAACTGAAATCTTTAAAAACAGAAAGTTCTTTTATTGTGAATTTTTTTAGTATGTCTTAAAACCTGATCCCTATTTTTTTTTTTTTTCAATTAAGGTGAGAGGCCCTCCAGCTGCAGGGGCATTTAAAGAAAGACCAACCAAGCCCACAGCATTTCGAAAATTCTATGAGCGAGGTGACTTCCCAATTGCCCTTGAGCATGATTCGAAAGGAAACAAAATCGCCTGGAAGGTAAGTCAGGGCACAGCTGTGCCGGCCAGCTGCATCTGCTGAAGTGACATCTCCCAATGCCAAACACACTTGGCTGCTAAGTAAATAAACTGGAGTCATTTCTCAGCACATGGAAGATGGTGGGAAAGCTCTTAGAGAAAGCCCCCCTGTGTCAGCCATCCACCTTGACTAACAATTAAATTATAGCCTGCAAAGAAGAAAGTGACAGAGTTGCTTTGCCTTAGAGAATTGTCTGCTGCCCAATTCATCTCTATTTTTATGAGAACCTGGCAGCCCGGCCTGTTTCAGGCAGTCCATCAAATGATGGAACTGGTGGCTGGATACGGAGAGCAACAGCCATTTATCTCCCCTAGATTTCACCTTCCTGCAGGACACTTCCAAATGGAAGCTTTAATTACCTAAATGGATAGGTCAAGATTGTCTGCTCCCTGGAAATGCAGAGTAGAATACAAAAGCAGGCCGATCCCAATCCTGGCTGTCCTCTCCATCCCAGCCTGTGTCAGCAGGCGCGATGGCTGTCACACGTGCCCTGTTAGAGGCTGACCTCCACCGCCGAAGCCGTTACAGCACAGACATTTTTCTGACAAAAGGTTAATTGGCTTCAAAATAAATGTATTGCCTAATGACTCCATTCTAATGTGGTTGTGTTCCTTCATAAAAGGCTCACTGATGTTATTTGTAAAAACTTGCCAATCTCTTAACCGGAGAAGGCTTTTACATTTAATTTGAGAAAAATAAATGCTGGTCTCTAACCGGCTTCTGCTATTTAATTATTGTTGTTATCAAAGACTTTGCTTTTGGTGATATTTATCAACTAAAAGGGCTTCTCTGCCTACAGACAGCAAAGCAGTTGTGCACCCTTATGAGTATCACATCAGGTTAAGGACAAGAAAAGGTTTTGGCCAAATATTAGTTAAATTAAGCAATTGACACATTTAACTGGGAAGTCCAGCAGTCGTGACCAAAAGCAAATCAGGAATTGTTTTTAATTAGTAACAAATAAATTTATGTTAAAAATAAAATTACAAATGAGAGAAATCAAGGTAAATAGCTTAAAAAGGTGCATTAAAATTAAATTTTTCCTTCCTGTATAGAAACATTGAAAGGATTATTGCATTATATCTAGTATGTCTTTTGAAATATTTTCATATTGTTATCAAACATTTCTAATTCTTGAGCAGTCATCCGATATCAGTTATTGAACTTAGAATTATTCCAACTTATATTACAAGAGGAACTTGGTGGTATCCTTATTAGGAAACCTTACTATAAAATTTTGGGGGGGTGGGAAAGAGGTGAGTAACATTATTATCTCCTTTATAATAGTGTCTGTTAGAATGTGAACTTGTTATGTGAAAATGTACGTATGATGAGAAAAAATTTATAGCATGTATAACTAACTTTCATACTTTAGTCTTAATATAAGCATATATTTCCAAAGTTTTGTTTGGATTTTTGGATTCATATATTTGATTGGTTGCATGGATTTTGTGTTTGCCTGTCTATATACTGGCTCATAGATATGTACTGGCTCCAAGATAATACAATGGAGTTTCTTCAAAACCTGATTCCTGTTGAGTAAAATAATTGTCATAATTCTTTATAAAAAGGGAGTGGCTTTTGGTGTTTTAGGTAATTATAACCTACACATAAATTGTATTAATGAAAATAAATTATATAGATTTACTATGATTCAAATAATTTTATGAGCAACCTTTAGAAGTGTAGAGACTAGAAAAAATCATTTTGAAAATAAATTATTAATAAAAATATGAGATGAATCATTTTCTTTATCTTTGATAATCCAACAGTCAGCAGGGATATAAAATGCTTTTCTTTTTGATGGATATATTAATTCTCTTAAGCTACTATTGATTATAGTACTGATTCAGCAAGCTAAAAAGTAATAAAAGGAAGAAACAATTTCTTTGCTGTCACTGGTAGTATAATAGCATAAATTTAGGAAAACATTTTATTCTGGAAGCTGTGGACTCCTTTTAGAGAGTAGCTACTACATTTTAATTGCATTACTGTAACACTGAAGATAAGATGTTAAGATTATTTTTTATTTTATTTATTTATTTTTTGAGACGGAGTCTCGCTCTGTCCCCCAGGCTGGAGTGCAGTGGCGCGATCTCGGCTCACTGCAACCTCCGCCTCCTGGGTTCACGCCATTCTCCTGCCTCAGCCTCCTGAGTAGCTGGGACTACAGGCTCCCGCCACCACGCCCGGCTAATTTTTTGTATTTTTAGTAGAGACGGGGTTTCACTGTGTTAGCCAGGATGGTCTCGATCTCCTGACCTCGTGATCCGCCTGTCTCAGCTTCCCAAAGTGCTGGGATTACAGGCGTGAGCCACCACGCCCAGCCAAGACATTAAGATTATTAAACATAGGCTTGGGAACCATCTATCCATAGTTTCATATTTATTTCGTGGCACATTTGATGAAAGGACAATCTGGTGCTAAGTAGGAGGAGGGACTTGTTTTAGGATGCCATTCTTAAGGAAGAACTCTTGAGTGTTGAAGGAAGCAGGGCGATCCGTCCCCCACAAAAAACTAAAAGCAAGAGGCCAAGACCCTGCACTCTTCTCATGTGTGTGGGCAGGGCACCGGTTTCTGGTCATGCAAACCTCTGGTCTCAGTGTCATAGCTCATCCCTCACTGAGGACTGCTGAGGAGCAGTGCTTCCCTCCGAGGATACCGGCCCTCTCTCAACTCTCCTCAGACACCCTAGGGACTCCAAGTGGACTTGTGAGCACCTGAAATGATGCACATAACTAAGTGAGAAGCAGGTCTGTTTCTTTTATCAGTGTTTCCAGAGCCTGTGGCTCTGAAGGACTTAGGATGCACTGGCTCTAAACCCCAGCACAGGCTGCCCCAGCCTCTCACGGTCATTCCAGTCTGTGAAGGTGCTGGTCTGGGGATCCCTCCCCAGGTCCTCAGACTCCTTTTCTATTTGTTCTGGATTAGCTGACCTGATCTTCACCAGGTTAGGAACCATTGTGTGTTCTTGAAATAACAAAGGCACTCTATGGTAACATCAGAAAGTAGAAGCAAGAGTTAGAGACAGACAGATGTCTTTGCATGCTTAGGTTTCTCAGCCCACGCCCTGCTCTCAGTACCAGTTTCATGCACGTGGAAGTGGTCATTTGTTCCAGATGCCAAAACAACGTGGCAGGCTGCGTGTCATCGTCTCTGCAGCTTCGTCTCTTTCTTGTGGCATCTCTGAAGATTGCAGCAGTGTCTGATCCAACTGTCTGCAGTGGTGGAAATGTTCTACGTCTGCACCGTCTAATATGGTATAATTGGCCATATGTAGTGATTAAGCACTTGAAATGTACCTACCGAGACTGAGGAACTCAATTTTTAATTTTATTTAATTTTAATTAATTTTAATTTAAATAGCCACATGGTTACCATATTAGACCATGCAGCTCCAGATTAAGATAATGGCAGTCAAAAATAAATGCCTGAATCTGCTACCCAGATAGATAGAAGGCTATCACTGTGTTAGAATTTTTATTATTAAAGTGAAAAAACGGGACTCATCTGTGGATTTTTTGTCATGGTTTTCTATGCATATCATAAATTTATTAGTAAATGTGAGAAACGTTTTGCAAAATGTTTGTAGTGAAAATTTCTATGTACTTATTAATGGCAAGTTCATGAGCTATGAAAGTTGAATAAATCTCATCTCGAATATGAAATCTACCGGCAAGCCCAGGAATAGCTTTTTTTAAAATTTTTAAATATGCATTTTCTAAATATCACTAAAGAATTCTTGATTATCAATGGTTGTAGTTATAAAAAAGCATAAGGAATACTTAAACAAAAAAAATGTTAATCTGTTTCTTTTGCTACATTTTCCTTGACCCCTCTAACATTTGGGAAATATGACTGTTGATTCTTTTGCTGTCTTCAATATCCACATTATTGGCAACAAGTGAGAAAAGAGCTAAGCTGTCTGGATAAGTTACAAAGCAGATAATCAGATGAACGATGGAATTTTAAAAATTGTGTTTGAGTTTTCTCATCTTAAATTGCCATCCTTTAATTTTCTGTCCTTCTGTAATATAAATCGCACACTTCTAATGATGGTGATCGGGGTGGGGATGGGGCTCTTTGTAAAGGTTTTCCATATGGGCACCTGGGGAGGGAAGAAATGCTATATGAATTGGTAAAATACATGGCCCATTGTCTCTACCTCTGCTGTGTAAATAAAGAGCGAAGAGAAGCATACAAGTGGTTTTGAAACGGTCACTTCAATAGAGAGTTCGAGAGAAAGAGATGAAGATAAATACCTGAGGCACTGTCAATTTTTAGAAATAACTATATCATATTATAAACCATTCATTTATTTTGAAGATGGAAACAGCTACACCTACATAAAAGTGTCTCTAAAATCTTTCACTTTCTAGGCATTTTGATGTAGTAGATATTGATACAGGTCATCTTTCTCCATGATAACGTGCTATGTGACAGAATATGACATGCACTAAGACGGTCTTGTTTTCCACTAAATTTCTAATAACCAGGCATAAGAATGTCCCAGATATCAGAGATATTTGAATAGGACATAGATAAACCTGTAATCCTCTAGGAAAATCAGGATAGAATACCACCCTTTCATGCATGCAACAAAATCACAAACCTCTCAAATTTGAAAGGGAGAAACTCAAAATGGACTTGTATTTTGTCCAAAATCCCTCCCCACTGCCCGCACAGCACCCAATCAACCCACACCTGGCAATGTCACGATGGTCCTTGTCCAGAGTAGCAGACATGCCAGAGGCCTTTCTGCGTTCTTGTTTTTTCTTCTTTGACATGTAAATGATATTCCATAGCCACCTATATTGAAATGAAATTAATAAAACCAGAACTGATACATATGAGCAGGTATATGTGAGAATGGACTTAGGTGGCCTCTACTCACTGCCAAAAATGTATCTTCCTCACTGCCCTATTAGAGATATATGAAATCTCACCATGGAGGCAAATTTCCCCTTAGGTTAATATAGTAATTTTACCTGTTGATTAAAATTTAGATCTCCAGACTTTGTTTTGTATTAAAAAATGACTTATTAGTATTAATCAGGTAACTATAAACATTTAATACTTTTTATAAATAAACGTTGACATACATGTGTCATTTATATATTTATACCCCACATTATTTCAAAACGGATTTAAATTGTCTTACAAAAAAACTATAAAGTCAGCAAAAATAAGAGATGAGAGAAATGAAAACCATAGGGACCCAAAATGGATCCAGTAACAATGTTAGTAAAAACAGGCATATCCTGAAATCCTATAAGGCGAGATCTTTGTCTGTATTTCTGGTTTATTCACTCACTTTCCTGGTACCTAGAACAGTGCTGTCACAGGGCAGGTGCCCAGGGATATTTGTTGAATGCAAGTAAAGCATACAGGAGCTGATTGTTTTTAAGTTTTATTTCTCTTGCTTCGTAGGCCTCACTTTCCTTATCTGTAAGTGACAACAATATACCAGGTGACTTCTATGGCCCTTTTAAATTATGAGCATTCAAATAAGTTTTGTTTCATAATTATTAAAATAATTGTATTTTGATATGTTGGTGGAATACTTCAAAGAACAAATATTGAGTACAAATTTGCCACAGAGATCAATTCTTCTGGTAGCAAAATGGAAATATTAGCAGCAGCACATTTAATTTGAATCTATAGCACTTTAGGTTCCAGAATGATATACAACGGTCTTGAGGGGGTTGAACTTTTACCAGGAGGATGCTCTTTAGGTTATACATGAATGCTTTCCAGTGACTACTCATCCCTTAAAGTTTGCTTTCAAAATGACAGATTCGCTTCCCTTTCTAAAGGACTGAAAATATATGTTGCACTTGAACACCCAAGTAAAGGAAATGCTGTGAATAAATTAATTAGATGCATAAATCAGCCTTTATAATTTCCACTGATGGTGTCTCAGACAACACCTTTAATTATGTGTTGACTGACAATTCCATTCAGTATTTCTTCTCTGGCATTTTCTCCTTTTTTTCTAGTTCTTTTTATTTCTCAGCAGCATTGGTATTCAGGAACGATAAAAAGCTCTGTCAATGTGACTGTTTTCATTGACATAACTGATAATTTCCTAGTAGGAAAAACAGTTATTGCATATAATTATTATAAAAATATGCACACATTTTCTTACAATTAAAATCAGCCCAACTCAGGATAGCTCATTATCTGTAAATATTATTGCATTTTAAAGTAAATCTCACTGTGATGTGATACTCGATCCATTTGCTATCAGAATATTCACAAGATTCTGTAATTTTGAGTTATAATTTAGTCCCTTGGTACCTTCAATTTCTTAATGTTTCAATTTCTTAAGGATTTTTAAAAAATAATGCTGTATCTGTTGCCCCTAAGGTAAAACTGATATTGACTTTTGAAATCTTGTAGGCAAATTTATTTGAGCTGAATAATTTGTTTCACATCAAGGAGAATGAATGTTCTCTTGGAATTGTCCTGGGTTTCTATTTCTTTTGATAACTGCCAAAGCTTGAGTTTGGATAATAGGACTTAGTAGAATTTGCAAGGCAAATTTTACAAGAGAAGTGACAATTTACCTGATTTTTGTACAAGAGATCTGCCATGTTCCCACAATTATTTCCTTTGTGATTAATTAATAGACAGAGCTTATTCCAGAAGTTTTGAAAAAAAAAATCCTCTGGCAATGAGTGTACTATTCTTAATGCCATTCTTTTATTTGATGTAAATTGTTACATCTTAAAAGTGTATAGCATGAAAATACAGCCATGTATTAGAAATAACTTTTGTTTAAATTGGTTAGATGACCTGTGAAAACCAGATGAAAGATTTTCTGCTGAATGGGCTGGTGCTCCCTGCTGCCTATATAATTTATGTGAGAAATTAGTGCAAATGGTTCACTTTTATGGAGCAGAGCTGCTTGTAGCAAGCCTGCAGAAACAATTTTCCCCCAAGCCTCCATCTGTTCTTCAAACTAGGGCATATGCCATCTCATCGAGCTTGAAAGTCAACTGATTTATAACTCCTGGAAAGTGTATAGATTGAAAAGAAAGGTCGACTGCTGCTCTGTGACAGTGATTTGTTTGGCATTGGCTAAAGACAATTCACATTACCAGGGACCCAAGGGAAACAAGAAATGTTGTAAGTTTCAGATCTCGGTAGACTGACAACTAGAAGAAAAACAAATCACTCCTGCTTTTTAAGTCAGACGACCACCAGGGTTGAAAAGTAGGTCTTGGTAGTGTTAAGGGTGCCAAAGCTAAGCTGCCACCCATATTGTCACTTAGCATCTCATGAAGAAATGTGTCACTGCCCACCCTCTCAGTGGTAAATGTTGACATTGTAGAAGTATCAAAACTCTAATTTTTAAACACAAAATATGTGTCACTGCTTGTCAGAAAGTTCTGTTTGGAGACACAAATTGGTCTTTGATGAATTTTCTGTATCTACCCAAGGATAATCTCCAGTTGTATTCCAATTAGTAATTTAATGAACAGTTCGCTCCTGTCTTATCACTCGTCACACGTCTCTTCTCTTTACTGAAGCACTATTGAGATCAAAAGTCCTTTGACAGATGACAAATGGAATCAGATTGGCAGTGTGCTTGTAAACAACAACAAGAAAATCATTCTTTGTTTGATGTTTTCATTTGAGTAGTCAAAGTATCATCCTCCCAGATAACAACTTTTAGTCTATTGATGTTTTTGTTGTCTTTTTTCTACATGTATGTATGTTTTTTATTTTGTCAAAACTGTGTTTCACATGATAATTTTTAAGGAACTCAAAGGAACATTCATGGTCCTAATTAAGACAGGAGATTGGTAGTGGACATACTGCCACAGGAATTCTAATAGTTTTTTCCAGTTTAATGACAACGAAAAAGACAATCATCTTTTAATGTGCAGGTTTAAGTTTTCAGCGGTCATTACTAAGACCTGTGGAAAGGAGATACCCAAACATGTTTCTATGCAAAGCTCCATGTTAGCAGGGATGCACACACATGGCTTTTCCTGTAGTAATTCTCATGGTATGGTGCCCAACCACGTAAGCAGGCTTGCCTTTGTGAGCATGTCATTACCATGTTTTTGAAGAGCAGAGTAACTACTATTTTCACAAAGTTCATTATGTATGAAGCACATTTCTTGCTATTGGGAAAAGTATAGAAATGGACAGAGTTGACAGAATCATTTTAAAGCCAACCTCTGCCCCTACTCTAAGAGACTGTCTTTACAACAAATACTCCTACAGAATTTCCAAGATTGGGTTCTAATCTGAATCAAAGAAAACCCATCAACCTTTGTAGCCATAAATTCTCAAATTTTGAGTTCTTATTTAGATTGATCTCTCTCTGTTCATTCATAGTTTTAAGCACTTAAAAAAACAGGTATATGGTTTGAATATTTCTGAATTCTTGAATATCTTGAAAATATAAAATTTCAACTTTCATGTACATAAAACACAATTTAATTGAAATTAGCATTCTTAAATTACAATTGCTTCCCTTCATATCTCTTTAGAAGATAACATTTTTGTATTCTATTAACAACATATGTTATGTTATGTATATTATAACACATGTATTATAACATATATGTATATGTATAACATATAACATATGTTATTATGTTATGTATATCCAATTCCATTGATCTCATTTTCTGTAGAAATTCCCTTTATTTTCTGCCTGCACATTTGTTATTATACTGATTTGCCGTTGCATGTTACATTTTCCTTTTTCTCTATCTTCACAGATAATTTTGTGGTATGTGGAGAGATACTGTGTCAGATATTTGTGTCAAGATGCTATGTATATATGCTGAAAAATTAAGACTAGCCTGATTTTATTCCTTTAATGTCAATGTATTGTTTGTTTGTTTGTTTTGTTTAACAGCCTTGTAAATGCACTATTTTTGTGTAATTAAAAATTGCTTCCATGTATTTTTCTTTTCCTTTTGTGTATTCTTCCTTTACTACAGTAAGCTTATTGTCTACTTACTTGGAACTTTTTCTCAACTGAGGAAAGTTTTCTTTTGTAATATTACTTATTGTTACTCTGTCCCAATTTTCTGTTTTCTTTCTTAGAACAAATATTACATGTAGATTATACATTTATATTCTGTTCTATTATTTCTATCATTATCTCCCTCAATATTTTTACCTCTTTATCCTTGTTTTAACTTCTGGCAGAGCTTTCTTTTCTTTTTTTCTTTTTTTTTTTTTGAGACAGAGTCTTGCTCTGTTGCCCAGGCTGGAGTGCAGTGGTGCAATCTCGGCTCACTGCAAGCTCCACCTCCTGGGTTCAAGCGATTCTCCTGCCTCAGCCTCCCGAGTAGCTGGGACTACAGGCGCCCGCCACCACACCTGGCTAATTTTTTGTATTTTTTTAGTAGAGACGGGATTTCACCGTGTTAGCCAAGATGGTCTCGATCTCCTGACCTCGTGATCCGCCTGCCTAGGCCTCCCAAAGTGCTGGGATTACAGGCCTGAACCACCGCGCCTGGCCAGAGCTTTCTTATGTTTTCTATTTTTGTTGGTATGGATCTATCCATTACTGCCACCAGTTCAAATTTTAGCTGTGCTTAGGTAAACTGCCCTGCACCTGGCCAATACCCAGTGTCTAGCATGAGCATGTTTCACCTGGTCTTATTCTGTTGGCCTAAAAGGGGACTTTGTAACTTCTGACACTGAGATAGCTGGAGTACACAAACACCTATAATCCCTAAAAGGCACAGGTACCCAGCTCTGTCTTTGCCTGCCTTTACCTATAGCATTTTGCTTGTGGGACACACTGCTTTCTAGGACAGAATGCAATGTGGTACCAGAAATCTCTGTCCCTACAGAGATTTGTTGTTGTTTCTTGAGTTGACTGTGAATGGATGTAGGAAGGGTGAATGGAAGTGGATAGTGCTTTGTCTTGAAAGGCAACTACTTCAAGGTGGCCTAGTCCCTCCCGCCCCCACCATCACCCTTTTATTCTAGACCTTATGTTTCTGACCGGGCCAGGAAGGGGGATCAGAAAGTGTGGGAGAGATGAAAAAGCTGACTACCTACCTTTGGATTGGTGCCTCTGGTTGCAAAACATAAGTTGACTATGAATTGTGGTTTTCCAATCCAATTCCGTTGATCTCATTTTCTGTAGAAATTTCTTCTATTTTCTGCCTGCACATTTGTTATTATACAGATTTGCCGTTGCATTTTCCTCTTTTTCTGTATCTTCATAGATAATTTTGTGGTATGTTGGGAGATACTGTGTCAGAGATTCGTGTCAAGATGCTATTTAAAAACACTGAGTCCAATTCATTTTTGTGCATTAATGGACTATATTCCTTTGCAGAGAAGTAATGTGATCTCATTAACAGGCTACAGTGACTTGTCTATTCATAAAGGAATTGAGTACTTATAATGGGAAAGACATGGTGCTGAGCTCTGTAACCTGCATAATATGAGTTCTGGTCTTAAGAAGCTTATTGACTAGAATAGATCACTATTCAAGGAAGAAACCGAAAGTCCTTTCAAAGAGTATATATCAAGTCTTAAGACAGATTGCTTCCGCTTGCATAGATCATAATTCTTAATCCTTTATGCAGTATGTGTTAAACATTTGCTGCTTCAGTGATCTGGTTCAAATAATTTCTGTAGACAAACTTTTCAAATTGAGAGTCTCTATAAAACTTTTGCCAGTTCATAAATGGTTATCTATTTCAGGGAGTGCAGCTTGCTGACACTTTCGTTTTTCTTGTATTTCAGTTTTTTTAATTGCCATATTAAGAAATAATAAATTTTACCTTTAAAATGACCTTTAGGTAGTCAATCCACATACCTATGTATCTACATATTGTGGCAATCCCAAGTATCAATAAGATATTACTGGCTTCAGTGTTCTACTCTGTACTTTGAAATAAACACTGTGAAAAAAATTTTGTTTTTACCTATTTGTGAATTTTAAAGATTTATCGCGCTTGGGATTCAGTCTGATTTAAGTCTGAAGACTTCTGGAGTCATGATTAAATACGAGCTGGGCTTTCTCATTCCAGCTTTCACATCTCTGCATCTCCGTTCTCTTATTTTCTATCTTTTTAAATCACCGTGTTTCATTCACTTTTTAATTCACTGTGTGTTGTAGGTGATTTCCTCAACTCTGTCTTCCAACTTAATAATTTACTAGTTTAATCTACTGTATAATTTGTTGAAATTTTTTCAAATTTACTTTCAGTGAGTATCAATTCTGGAATTTATATTTGTTTCTTAAAAAGATCTGCCTACTCTTATATTTTTCTCACTTTATGGTTTCTCTTACTATCTTTATTAGATTGTATTTTTAAGTCACTCATTTGAGGTTCTTTTTCACACTCATCTATTATCTTGAGCTCCTGGGGTGTGACTTGGAATCTGCCTTCTGTGGGAGGCCCTCGCGGCCTGGGTTGTGAAGGCACCCGTGTGCTGTGCTTTCAGGTTCGTCTCTGCAGGACACACATTCTGAACCTCTTTTGATGTGAATCAGCCTTCACGTTTCCTCACTGGGCTCCTGCTCACTGCTCTAGATTTGAGTTTCCCTTTCATTTCTGGGGACTTAGTATTTGCCTATCTTACTTTTGAGAATGGCTATGCATTTATTTTATTTTATTTTATTTTATTTTATTTTATTTTATTTTATTTTATTTTTCCTCCCGTATTGATAGTTTTGGCCATATTGACCAGAGGTCTATTAATTCTGTAAAATTGTTTTCTCAATTAACTGAATATCTTCGCTTACATGCAGATTAAAGTACCATCTTGAGATGTAATCTTTCCTCAATGTCAGACCAATTCTAATACTTCCTCAAGTACAAAAAAAAATCAATGGAATAAAATGTGTTTTGTATTTCCCATGGAAGTCCCTTTATGTAAGCAAGTTACCTTTATGTAAGCTAATGTGTATTGCATGATTGTGTATGTGTGTGTGTAATCAAACACACATAAATTAAAACTCTGTTGAACATAGCAAAACTTGGGTTTGGAAAAATCACAAGGAAAAGACATAAAAATTTTGTGCCAACCCACAACTCTCATTTTTGTATGTATATAGTATGTGCATGTGTATGTGTGTATTTACATGTATATGCAAATATGTGTAGACATTTTGTTCCTATTTCAGTACTGGAGTAAAGATTTTTCTTTTTTCTTTTTTCTCTTTTTTTTTTTTTGAGATGGAGTTTCACTCTTGTTGCCCAGGCTAGAGTGCAATGGTGCAATCTCGGCTCATCGCAACCTCTATCACCTGGGTTCAAGCTATTCTCCTGCCTCAGCCTCCCAAGTAGCTGGAATTACAGGCATGTGCCACCACACCCAGCTAATTTTGTATTTTTAGTAGAGACGGGGTTTCTCCACGTTGGTCAGGCTGGTCTCGAACTCCTGACCTCAGGTGATCTGCCTGCCTCAGCCTCCCAAAGTGCTGGGATTAGCGACGTGAGCCACCGCACCCAGCCAAGATTTTAATTGTCATACTGTAAAATTAAGGTGGGTGGGGTTATCCTAAGGAGACCTTTATCTTCTCAATATTCATATCTATTACTATGAATCTCTTGAGAAGCATTAACCCTTCCAATGGAAAACATCTTTCAAATGCTTTCCATTTGCAGTAAGTTGCATAACATTTTACTAAACATCATTAAATACTTTTTAAAAATCAACAAATTATAGCATTGGATTGGAGGTAATTTAGTGTTTAGAAATCATCTTCATAGAAATAATCACTGTAGACTTATTATTAATTTTTATTTTTGAAGAGTTGCTTGGGTAATGATTAAGTAATTTATATATGCACAAAAAGACTGTTCATTTACATAAATTTTTATTTATATATTTTAAATGCATTATGAGAAGTGCTAGTGTATTAGATTGGTAATATTAAAACCACAAGTCAAAAAATACAAAAGTTAAGATTTTTATAATTCTATTTGGGAATCTCTAGCTTTTTCTGTTAGTGTGGGCTATAATTTCAACACTGCATTATTCTAACTTATTACATTTAATAAACTAACAATTGGGACTAGCTTCAAATCTCAAGCAGCAATTTAGCAGATGGTTCATTTCATGAGAAAGAAATATGGACTATGGTGACTATGACTGTACTATTGCAGAAATGGAAGAAAGTGAAAGTAAAATGTATTGGTTAGTTGCAATATTACCAGTAATATTTTGTCTGGCCAATAATATTAGAATGTAGATCAATTTGCACAAATAATGAGCTCCACGACCAAATGAATAATCCTCTATGGAATATACTAGTATTGCAGAAAACCTTTTTGGTAAGAAATTTTGCATGCTATTACTGTAAAGCATCATTATTTGGCTTCTTAAATAATCACTTTGTTCTTCTCATCACTTGATGTCTTGTACTTTATACATCAGACATCTCTGTGCATGTAGATTACCAACCATGCTGCCTCCCTTTTTGTCTCTGAACCTGTACCATGCTGGCCTCTCTTGAATGCCTCCATTGCCTCCATATCCACCTCCTCTGCTCAGCCTCTAACTGCTCATCTGCTTGCACCTGGCTCAGCTCTTACAGTCTCCTAAAAGTCTTTCCTGACTTTCCCAGGCCAGATTGAGTACCCTTCTTGGGGAAACCAGCATATGCTATTACTGGTCTTATCACTGAGTAAGATAGTGATCTGTTTTCACATCTCCCCTCAAGATGGGGGACTGCAGAAGAACTGGAGCAGGGTTATTTAACTTTGACCTGCCTTAGCCCCTGATACAACGTGAATAAATATTTTAAGGCTGATGTTTCAAATGATTCATTAAAATACATTTTTATACTTTTCATATATTTTTGTTTGTTGAATACAGTAGCAATTTGAATTTTCATCTACTTGCAAACCAAGAATGAGGGTGGTTATCTGCGACTTTTAAATTTTCTTTACAGGCCCCATAGATCTTTTGGTAGCTCTATTTATTTTTGTTTTCTTATAGAATGTAGTTTGCAGTACTTTTAAAACCTGTATAGTATCAGCTCACTGAATATTGCTGATTGCTGAAGAAAAGTGTTTGTTCATTTAAACCCCAGTGATCTGATCATATTTAAATTGCATTCTTATCTATGTGTTGTCTTTAAATATGTGCTGTCCAATTGGTGCTCATGTAACTTGTAAGAAGCATCATTCATTTGCTAGGCATTACCTGAGTACCTACTGGGTGTCAGACCCTGCTCTGCTCTGGAAATACAGCAGTGAATGAAGCAGCGAAATTCTCAGGGCTCATGGAGCTTCCACTACAGTAGGAAAACTGAAACAACCAAACAAATAAATATAGAGACTGATAAATGGTAATAGTATGAAGCAAAATAAAGCAGGGTGAAAGAGAGAGTTGTGAGAGGATATAGCACCCTTTTGTGGGGTGGTCAGAGGAAATTTTCCAAATAAGGTGACATTAATGTGTAGGCTATTTGGTAATATTGTCTAAATTATTTTTAAAAATAAGAGTCCTAACTTAATAATTTGCCCTGTTTAAAATGCAGTGATATCAAAAAGAATAAAGTGTTAAAGAGAATGCAATGAAAATAATCTAGTAAATTGTGCAATTTCAGGACCTAGCACCGAAAATCAGTGTAAGAGTTATAACCCGACACTAATGAATTAACAAATTATATTTTAATTAAATTTTTATTCCACTAAAACCCTAATTAAGGAATCATGAATGACTGTGTTTTGTACATTTCAACATAAATATTTTGTGAGTTTATGCAAATATATATTTCCTTTGTGAAAAGTACTTTTCACATTTCAAAAATAAGAAAAACCTAAATAGCCAAGCAAATCCATTTTTTGTGTCCCCTTTCTCTCTTCTTTTGAAAGTAAAATCGTTACTAGTGAGCAGATTTAGAAAAACAAACAGGAAATGATGAGACACATGTGAGCAGATAAAGTGTCATATCTAGATTGTCTTTAGAGAGGGCACACGAAAGCAAGCCCCAAATGCAGACAAGGCCTGGCCTGCAGGGAAGACACATTCAGATGGAGTCACAGCTCATGAACTTTTTTGGGATACAAATATATAAAAGTTTCTGCTATGGCAGTTGTATAACAGGATGTATCTGAGAAATTAATGGAATTAAATGAAAAGAGATGAAACTGAGTATTAAAGACGTGCACTATTCATTTGTTTGTTCTGAGCATTCTTTCATCCATCACACATTTCAGAAGGTTGCAATTTATTAAGTGCAGTGAAAATCACTGGTGATATAGGCCTTTGTGCAGTGTATACAATTAGTCATAAGTACAGTCATGAGCTGCATAATGTGGTTTTGGTGAACGATGAACCGCATATTCGATGGTGGGACCGTAAGATTATAACAGATCTGAAAAATTCATATTACCTAGCAATGACATAGCCATTGGAACGTTCAGCAACATATGTTGCCTTTTCTCTTCAGAGATAAGGATGTTCTTTTTCTCCGGGTATAGGAAGGGCATCCCTCACATATGAGTGTCTTATGACCGGCTTTAGGAAAGCAAGGTGGGAGAATGTGAGAGAGAACTTCCTGCTTCTTCCATTTTTAAAGATGTGGCATATTTGGGGATCGCTGTCCTGACCCTGTCATCACTCAATCCCTACTTTGGACTTTAGATTATCTTGCACTGCCTTCTCATTATTATTTATTCAAATGGGACCCTAACACAAAACCAATGTGGTATAGAAAGTTAACAGCAAGAAGGGCTAGTGTCTCTGAGGCTGCAGTAAACAGGAGGAAGGGCGTGGTCCACTCTCAGAATGCTGTCATGGTTCAGAGCTGAGGGATTTAATATTGTTTGGGTATTTTTTTCTCTTCTCTCACCCTCTTGCCCCATTCCTCACTTTATAGCAACACCGATGTATTTACCAGCCTCAAGTGTACTAACTTGAGCAGTTTGGGGAATCGGGGATTAAGATCTTGTGCTTCTTGGGGCCCTGGGGACAATGGTTGAACTGTGTCAGGCAGCCAGACTGGAATCAGGTGGAGTCACCGGCAGGTTAGAAGCCCTTAATTTTGTCATGCCTCTCACTTCCTGTGACCCTGACCTGCCCCTACCCACTCACCCACATGGCTCCAGCCATACTGGCTTCCTTGATTTTCCAAGAAAACAAAACTCCCAGGTCTCCCCCTGGCCTTCATCAGGAATGAGTTTCTCCAACTCTTGGCCAACTTCCCCTCTTCAGGGCTGTGCTCTGATGTATCAAACAGCCATCCTTGGCACCCATTCTCATCCCCCTCTCCCCAGGGACACAATGATGTTTCTCCAGAGCTCAATACCATGCCTGTCCCAGGCAAAACACTGGGATAAGAAAGACATTTTGTCTGTGGCTCTCGCTACCATCCAGTAATAGCTCCACATGATTTTAGACAGCAAGGATTAAAGGATGGTGATCTAGTTGAAAGTGTGCAGGCATGGTGGGGGGTAGACGTCTTACATTAAAACGATGTTTACTTATCAAGCGTTTAGTTATTTGGGCAGCTTTGGTGGAGGGCTCAGCTGAAGGAGACGAAGTTGGGGAGAGAGGACTGAGACATCCTGAGACATCCCTTCTAGCTGCTGCTGGAACCTTCTTACTTTTCTTACTTTCAACACACACGTTCTCAGCTCTCCTTTATTTAGTCATGAATTTACTCATTTATTCAAGAAACATGCGTTGAGCATCTTTGTTACTGCCATTAGTTCCAATAATATCTTCTATTTTTAATCTGCTTCATTTTGTCCTATTCTGCCTGCTATTAAAACCCACCTCTTCTGTGAGAATCCCATAGATTATTGTTATTCTTCTAACATACCGTTCATTCTTTAAACCCAGAAGAGTGCAACTTTCATGATGGTATTTGGAGCACGGAGGCAGGCAGTTAGGGTTTAGAGGGTAAGAGGGAGACAAGCAGAGCTGAAGGGTTTTGAAACTGCCTTCAAAGCCAACGCATACACCACCACTTATTCATTCTAAGATAGGTCTTTGTGATTAAAAGTTAGTGATGTTCAATTTATATTTATTGCTTTTCATTGTTTTATTAAATATTTCATTTGACAAGTACATATTGAGCATTTATGATAAGCCAGACATTGATTAGATGCTGTACATACAGCATCTAAATTCTTGCCCTGGTAGTGCTTGAGATCTTGAATAAGGTGAAATCATAAGAATGCCATATTATTTCTTGGCATTAGTGAAACTTGATACATTTATTTTGTTTCTTTGATTAAACTTCCTTTTGTAAGTTCCAGGATACATGGCAGGATGTGCAGATTTGTTACATAGGTAAATGTGTGCCATGGTGGTTTGCGGCACCTATCAACCCAGCACCTAGGAATTCAGCCCAGCAAGCATTAGTTATTTATCCTGATGCTCTCCCTCCCCATGCACCTCCACCCCACAAGAGGCCCCAGTGTGTGTTGTTTCCCTCCCTGTGTCCACGTGTTCTTATTGTTCAGCTCCAACTTGTAAGTGAGAATGTACGGTGTTTAGGTTTTCTGTTCCTGAGTTAGTTTTCCAAGGTTAATGGCTTCCAGCTCCATCCATGTTCCTGCAAAGGATGTAATCTTGTTCCTTTTTATGGCTGCATAGTATTCCTTGGTATATATGTACCACATTTTCTTTATCAAGTTTATCATTGATGGGCATTTGGGTTGATTCCATGTCTTTGCTATCATGAATAGCACCGAAGTGAACGTACACATGCATGTATCTTTATAATAGAATGATTTATATTCCTTTGTGTATATACCCAGGAATGGGATTGCTGGGTCAAATGTATGTCTGGCTCTAGGTCTTTGAGGAATCACCACACTGTCTTCCACAATGGTTGAACTAAATTACATTCCCATAAACAGTGTAAAAGCGTTCCTATTTCTCCATAGCCTGTCCAGAATCTATTGCTTTTTGACTTTTCAATAATCGTCATTCTGACTTGTGTGAGATGATATCTCATTGTGGTTTTGATTTGCATTTCTCTAATGATCGTGATGATGATGATGTTGAGCTTTTTTCATGTTTCTTGGCCGCATAAAAGTCTTCTTTTGAGAAATGTCTGTTCATGTCTTTTGCCCACTTCTTAATGGGGTTGTTTGTTTTTTTAAGAAAAGACATTTTTAATCAATTATTTTTCATGAAATCTAAATATGCCTTATCAGTGCTCCAATCTGCGTGGGCTGGTTGTTTCTAAATTTTATTTTTAATAATTGAGTGATATTAAATAAAATTCTTGCTATATTTGGTTTAAAATGGTTTTGATGATTAGCTTTTGTTAGTGGCATTTACAAATTCTAAACAACTTGTACCACATCTATTATATTCTTTAGCTTCTGCTGGGATTTGCTGTGTAAAAGAGAGTGGGAACAATGTAGCTCACATTATTCTGATAATTAACATCTGTGAAGGACAAGCTTCTGCATAAATTTTTCCCATAATGGGAGGAAGTGAACAGAAACAGAATGAGCATTGTGAGCTATGGTTTTAATATTTAAAATATTTTTCTCTTAGGAACTGAACCTCTAGCTTCTGCACATAAAAGCAGTCTTTTTTTTTTTTCATTTTTTTGCCCAAATAAAGATGATTCCAAATAAACCATTATATTTTGTTTGATGTCTTCCTTTCTACTCAACAAAACCAATGATTTGCAATTTGAATAACTTTTCAAGCAATTTCTCTTTTTTAAAAATCTTTTTTATATAATTTATGAAATGAAGATTTAATCAACATTTGAAAGGAGTGATGCCATCTCGATTTTTTTACTTAAATTTCTTTTACTAGACCTTTCACAGTGGATTCAGGCATAAGTGCAGGGTTTTAAACTTTTTCCCCTATCAACTAATATTGAGGTGAATTATGAAAAATAATAATTTGTCATAATTTCCAAAAGAAATTATTACAGCCTTCCTATTACTAGTGTCAAAAGATGAATTAACTTTCTTTTGTTACCTAACCATAGCCATGTTGCTAACTTGATCTCAGCTCTCTTGGAAAAATGAGATTACTTCCATATTTAGGCAATATTCCTTCTAGCTGTTAAGATGACTTCAGTTTAATTTGGTTGTCTTTCTTCTAGTAACTGCCTCATTCAGAGAAGATATTACCAACACTTTTTGTCACTTTTGATTCCCCTCTGGAGCTCTTTTATTCCTCTTGCCTTGATAACTTGTTTGTGCAGACTTTTCTGGAATTGGAGCATTGTTTGTATCTTTTAAAAAACAATATGCTAATTATTTTGAAAAAACAATATGTTGTTTCTTGACTTTTTAATAATTGCCATTCTGACTGGCATGAGATGGTATTTCATTGTGGTTTTCATTTGCATTTCTGTAATCATCAGTGATGTTGAACCTTTTTTCATATGTTTGTTGGCTGCATAAGTGTCTTCTTTTGAGAATTGTCTGTTCATGTCTTTTGCCCACTTTTTAATGGGATTGCAATTAAAAAAATATGTACTTAAAAAAACCAATATGTTAATTCATTTGAATTTTTAGGACTTTTTTCAGTATAACAGTTTTACTTTTACTGATGATATTTTTATAAGTATTGATGCAATCTTATTTCTTTTATTTTCTAAAATTGTGGTAAAGGCCCATGATATAAAATGTAACATCGTAACCATTTGTAAGTGTACAGTTCAAGTTGTGGTAAGTGGTAAGTGCATTAACGTTGTGCAACCAATTTTCCAAACGTTTTTTCATCTTGCAAGACTGAAACTCTATGCCCATTAAACAGTTCCTCACTCCCTGCTCCCCACATCCCCTGCTAACCACCGCTTTACTTTCTGTCTCTCTGAAAAGGACATAATGAATTTCATAAGAGATTTTTCATGTACGTTAGGTGCACAGTGAAGTGTATTTGTTTTTGTATAGATTATTGGCAATATGGCCTCCAAATGTTAAAAAAGAGAAGAAAGTTAAGTCAGTTACGTTTTCTACTTGGAATGTTTAGCAGCCACAGAGAGTTAAGTAAGAAAACTGTACCTGTACTAAAAAATTATCACAACATATGAAATACATATAATTTAATTAGACATTAAAATATCAGGGTAAAAAGGTGTTTTTAAACCCTGTCTAAAACATTATGTACATTGTATAACATTGCATACATTGTATAATGAATGCATACATAAAAGGTTATAAAACCTTTAAAAATGATATAAGTTGTTTTAGGCCAGTTGAATTAGGTACATGCCATTTCCCAAATGTGCTGTTTAATATCCCTTACACCAATGGGCATAAGTACGTGTGTATGTTTCTATTCAATTCACTTTTACCTGCAAAGACCCTGATTCTGACATCCTTATTAAAACTTGGAATTGTTTGATTTTTTTAAAAGATTTGATAATTGCAAATGGTATCTAGTTATGCCTCAAGATCACTGGCCTCTCTCTATAGCATTTTGCCAAAAATACTCCTTAAAGCAACTGTCCTGTATCTGAATGTAGATTCTATTATATTTCCATCCAAGCATTTTTGCTAATATCATTTGTATGTTACTTTGATGTAATGAAACCCAGAAGGTGCAATTTCATGTTAAAGAGCATAATCAGGGCTTATCATGTCCTAATGCCAAACCAAAATTTGGTTCTAATGTAAAACTTGGTAATAAAATTTGAAACCAAAGGGGTTTTCCTGATTTACGTAAACTATTAAATCCCCTTTATTTTGGCATATTAAGTTAAAATAAACTATAAGAGTAACTTAAATGAATATGCTTACTTACATTTTTATTATTCTACTTGGCCTCGTTGAGCCCTGTTTCAAGGACTTAACTCAATGCTCATTTGGTTACTCTTTTTCATTTTCCCATTTCCTTCCATTGTTTGAAGCTTGGAATAAATTATACAAGCTAAACTATATTATTTTTTCATTATCTTAGTCTTTCTTTTCTGATGATGAATATGCTTTAGAAATGGCTTCTTCAGTAAAACATTGTTTCATCAGTCATTGCTATCTGATTTAATATGCAAAGTATACATGAAGTATTACAAAGCAGAATCTTTACATTAAATTTTATTCTGTTTGCCATTTGTCATCCTTTGAGAATTATTTATAAAGCAAATTCCATTTCTAAAAAGAAGATATAATATGCTATGGTCCTTCTGCCTACTCTTTTTATTGCTATTTGTAATTAATAGTGAGGGAAGCACTGTCTTGAGTCATTGGAACATGCTAGGAAATCATTCTGTGATGCACACCTTCAAGTATAAGAAGATAAATCACAAACAGTAAATTGGATATCATGTTAAAATATCTGCAAACAATTTTTTAGCCATAAATGCATTTTATAAATATTTATTTAATTATACATCTTAAAATATAGGTTTGATCATGCATCTCGACAATGAAAAACCGAAGGGTTTGTGAAATTCTATCCTAAGCAGAGAAAATCTGTGTTTTTTTTGTTGTGTGGTGTTATATATTACACAAGTAGCATGTGCTTTTTAATTACCTGCTGTCATCTATATGAACTTGTTGAGGAAATGAAAATTAGCTTAGGTCTTACAATCTACCATTGGACACATTTCAACAAAAAGTAATAACTCACTCCAACTTTTCAACTCTCTTAAGGTCTTCTGTTACAAATTGTAATGAAAAGAATCATACGATTTGTGTGAAATTCATAAGTAAAATTGTTCTTTCCAGTAGGAAAAAAGTGGTTAAAAATACCCTACTTTTTTCTTCCTCTCTTTTCCTTTGTTTTGGTCAGTTTTCCATCCCACATCCTGTTCTGTCTTCTTTTGCTTTATTGTTATTAAATACTTTCCTGTCCTAAATCTTGAATTCTGACATATTTTTGCATGGCTTTAAGGTTATATTTGACTTTAACATGATTTTTATATATTTTTTACTTCTTTTTGGTAATACTTCATACATTCATTGTGCAGCATTTTGAATGGGAAAAAGAGATAATCACTTTTTCTCTTCTTTATTCCTTCGAATTTTCATTATTTCCCTCAATTTATAAATCTTTATAACTTAGGCTTTCTCCCCTTTCTTTTTCGCAATTGGGTTATGTTTTCACATCCTGGGTCTAGCTTGGTACAGGGGTAGTCAGAGGGCTGTGACTTCAGGGAAGCAGAAGCCTCCTCCTCTTGGCATTTTCCTCAATATCCATAACTGTTGCTTGGCGCGTTGGCCCAGAGGGGTGAGGTAGGAACACCTATCTGAACACTTCCCTTTCTTTCCTCTTCTGCCTTCCATGATCGCTCAAGCTGAGGGATTCAGCTTTCAGGTTTCCACCACTTTTACATCAGACCGTCCTTTCTGCTACTCAAAAGTACCAAACAGTGGAGGTGGAGGGAAGAGCCCTATGTCATTTAGAAAGAAGTTCCATTATCTTTTGCTTCTCTCTGCTTTATTTCCCTCGATTTGATTATTTTTTATACCTTCAATCTTGCTCTTTTAGTCACATCCCTTCTTGTTTTTTGTATTTTTCATTTGATTTAAAAGAGTGTTTTCTTAGCATATTCTTACAAATTGTGCTGTAAAATTTTATTCAAAGATTATCATGAATATTAGGAAGAAAACCAGATAAATTCTAAACCATTTTTCTGTCTTCAAGTATAAAATTAATATTCAGATATTAGTTTGGGGATTTTTCACAATGTTACAAAGCTAGTGAGTAGCCCTAATGGAGCTAGAACCTAGGTCTGCTATATCCAGTCCCTTCTTTCTATTATAGCACTAAAACTCTTGCAGCTGAATGTTAGAGAAGACTCATATGCTTCTTTACAGAAAATTTAAGTATTTTTTTTAACAATGGTTGACCTGATTCAGAGATGGAAATGTAAATAATTGGATGTAATAAGTAGGGAATAATGTGGGATAAGATTAAGTGGAAAGGCGGAAGCTGGATTGTGAGGGGCCCTGAATGACAATCTGAGGTAGCGCATTGTCCTGCGTAGATAGTGGGGGAGATGATAAAGAAGGAAATTAGTGTTTATTAAAGTCTATGTTTCAGGCACTAACTATTGTGAATCAAGTATTTTATTAAAGAACACTGAGTATATATGTAACACGTGGTGCTGATAAAGAGTATTTGGGTTGTCACCAGCATGCATGTTGAATTGGACTCTAGCAGCTGTTTCAACAGTCCACACATTAAATGATAAGGAGTTGGAGTGGAAAGATGGTGGAAGAGGAGATAGAATTGGCAAATAATAGAATACTAGTGATCAAGAGGAGGGAGACATAAAGGGTGAATTCACAATGTTAGCAGCAGAGGATGAGATGCAAGTAATCTATTTCTTTTAAGCAAGAGCAAAATAAAAATCTCATAATTTTTAGTTGGATTTGACAGAATAATCCTCACAACTTATCTGGAAAAATTAACAAGCAAGGAAATCAAATGACATTTTCCAATAAGTTAATAAAAGGTGGACTTATCTCAATTAAGCTTCAACAAATTTTAGAAAGGAAATAGAACTGAGACAACCTTAAATTATCTCTGAAGGAGTACATACACACCGACCAGTCATACATGTCAGCACATGTTTTAAAAACTAGAGGGGCCTCACACAACAGCAAGGAAAGGTAAACAGTCATCAAAGGCATCTGGAAACAGGATTAATTACTTGGAAAGAAACAAGAAATTGTTAGCATTCCTTTTGCCATATATTTAAATAAATTATAGGTGATTTTGAAAATAAATACAAAGAATCAAGGTAGAGAAAATAAAGAGCATTTCCTTATTAAAATGATACATCATATTTATTTTAGAAAAATTAGATAATATAGAAAAATGTAGGCAAGGAGGAAAAAAAGTTTCAACCAGAAGGAACCAGTGTTAATGTTTTGGCAGATTTTCTTCCATATTATTCTTTCCTATCTTAGTTGACTTATTATTACATATCATTTTATATTCAACGTAAGTATTTTTTCAGGTATGGGAGTTTATGCCAACTGCCGTAGAAAATAATCCTCCGAATCTCAGTGGCTTGACATAGTAAGACCATCTGTCACTCATCTGTCAGTCCAGTGGGTCATGGACAGGCGTCTGCTCCAGGCAGTCACTCAGGGACCTAAGTTACTTTGATTCTTTTCCTGAATCCTCTCCTGTATCCTTTTCCCATAGATGTGGGAAGAGAACATGTAGGCTAATCATTATGAGGGATGTTTATGGTCCCAGACTAGAGGTTCCATTCTTCACTTTCATCTACTTTTTGTTGATCGGAAATCAGCCAATCACATAGCCATGAATAACTTCAAAGGAGGCTGGGAAATACAGTCCAGCTGTGTACCTCAAAGGAAAAGGGAAATGGTCTGAACAGTGAGTCTTTCCCACGCTAGTTATTAGAACCCCCTTATTAACATCATTTTTTTATTATTATACTTTAAGTTTTAGGGTACATGTGCACATTGTGCAGGTTAGTTACATATGTATACATATGCCATGCTGGTGCGCTGCACCCACTAACTCGTCATCTAGCATTAGGTATATCTCCCAATGCTATCCCTCCCCCCTCCCCCCACCCCACAACAGTCCCCAGAGTGTGATATTCCCCTTCCTGTGTCCATGTGATCTCATTGTTCAATTCCCACCTATGAGTGAGAATATGTGGTGTTTGGTTTTTTGTTCTTGCGATAGTTTACTGAGAATGATGATTTGCAATTTCATCCATGTCCCTACAAAGGACATGAACTCATCATTTTTTATGGCTGCATAGTATTCCATGGTATATATGTGCCACATTTTCTTCATCCAGTCTATCATTGTTGGACATTTGGGTTGGTTCCAAGTCTTTGCTATTGTGAATAATGCCGCAATAAACATACGTGTGCATGTGTCTTTATAGCAGCATGATTTATAGTCCTTTGGGTATATACCCAGTAATGCGATGGCTGGGTCAAATGGTATTTCTAGTTCTAGATCCCTGAGGAATCGCCACACTGACTTCCACAATGGTTGAACTAGTTTACAGTCCCACCAACAGTGTAAAAGTGTTCCTATTTCTCCACATCCTCTCCAGCACCTGTTGTTTCCTGACTTTTTAATGATTGCCATTCTAACTGGTGTGAGATGGTATCTCATTGTGGTTTTGATTTGCATTTCTCTGATGGCCAGTGATGATGAGCATTTTTTCATGTGTTTTTTGGCTGCATAAATGTCTTCTTTTGAGAAGTGTCTGTTCATGTCCTTCGCCCACTTTGTGATGGGGTTGTTTGTTTTTTTCTTGTAAATTTGTTTGAGTTCATTGTAGATTCTGGATATTAGCCCTTTGTCAGATGAGTAGGTTGCGAAAATTTTCTCCCATTTTGTAGGTTGCCTGTTCACTCTGATGGTAGTTTCTTTTGCTGTGCAGAAGCTCTTTAGTTTAATTAGATCCCATTTGTCAATTTTGTCTCTTGTTGCCATTGCTTTTGGTGTTTTGGACATGAAGTCCTTGCCCATGCCTATGTCCTGAATGGTAATGACTAGGTTTTCTTCTAGGGTTTTTATGGTTTTAGGTCTAACGTTTAAGTGTTTAATCCATCTTGAATTGATTTTTGTATAAGGTGTAAGGAAGGGATCCACTTTCAGCTTTCTACATATGGCTAGCCAGCTTTCCCAGCACCATTTATTAAATAGGGAATCCTTTCCCCATTGCTTGTTTTTCTCAGGTTTGTCAAAGATCAGATAGTTGTAGATATGCAGCGTTATTTCTGAGGGCTCTGTTCTGTTCCATTGATCTATAGCTCTGTTTTGGTACCAGTACCATGCTGTTTTGGTTACTGTAGCCTTGTAGTATAGTTTGAAGTCAGGTAGTGTGATGCCTCCAGCTTCGTTCTTTTGGCTTAGGATTGCCTTGGTGATGCGGGTTCTTTTTTGGTTCCATGTGAACTTTAAAGTAGTTTTTTCCAATTCTGTGAAGAAAGTCATTGGTAGCTTTATGGGGATGGCATTGAATCTGTAAATTACCTTGGGCAGTATGGCCATTTTCACGATATTGATTCTTCCTACCCATGAGCATGGAATGTTCTTCCATTTGTTTGTATCCTCTTTTATTTCCTTGAGCAGTGGTTTGTAGTTCTCCTTGAAGAGGTCCTTCACATCCCTTGTAAGTTGGATTCCTAGGTATTTTATTCTCTTTGAAGCAATTGTGAATGGGAGTTCACTCATGATTTGGCTCTCTGTTTGTCTGTTGTTGGTGTATAAGAATGCTTGTGATTTTTGTACATTGATTTTGTATCCTGAGACTTTGCTGAAGTTGCTTATCAGCTTAAGGAGATTTTGGGCTGAGACAATGGGGTTTTCTAGATATACAATCATGTCGTCTGCAAACAGGGACAATTTGACTTCCTCTTTTCCTAATTGAATACCCTTTATTTCCTTCTCCTGCCTAATTGCCCTGGCCAGAACTTCCAACACTATGTTGAATAGGAGTGGTGAGAGAGGGCATCCCTGTCTTGTGCCAGTTTTCAAAGGGAATGCTTCCAGTTTTTGCCCATTCAGTATGATATTGGCTGTGGGTTTGTCATAGATAGCTCTTATTATTTTGAAATACGTCCCATCAATACCTAATTTATTGAGAGTTTTTAGCATGAACGGTTGTTGAATTTTGTCAAAGGCCTTTTCTGCATCTATTGAGATAATCATGTGGTTTTTGTCTTTGGCTCTGTTTATATGCTGGATTACATTTATTGATTTGCGTATATTGAACCAGCCTTGCATCCCAGGGATGAAGCCCACTTGATCATGGTGGATAAGCTTTTTGATGTGCTGCTGGATTCGTTTTGCCAGTATTTTATTGAGGATTTTTGCATCAGTGTTCATCAAGGATATTGGTCTAAAATTCTCTTTTTTGGTTGTGTCTCTGCCCGGCTTTGGTATCAGAATGATGCTAGCCTCATAAAATGAGTTAGGGAGGATTCCCTTTTTCTATTGATTGGAATAGTTTCAGAAGGAATGGTACCAGTTCCTCCTTGTACCTCTGGTAGAATTCGGCTGTGAATCCATCTGGTCCTGGACTCTTTTTGGTTGGTAAACTATTGATTATTGCCACAATTTCAGCTCCTGTTATTTGTCTATTCAGGATTCAACTTCTTCCTGGTTTAGTCTTGGGAGAGTGTATGTGTCGAGGAATTTATCCATTTCTTCTAGATTATCTAGTTTATTTGCATAGAGGTGTTTGTAGTATTCTCTGATGGTAGTTTGTATTTCTGTGGGATCGGTGGTGATATCCCCTTTATCATTTTTTATTGCATCTATTAGATTCTTCTCTCTTTTTTTCTTTATTAGTCTTGCTAGCAGTCTATCAATTTTGTTGAACCTTTCAAAAAACCAGCTCCTGGATTCATTAATTTTTGAAAGGTTTTTTGTATCTCTATTTCCTTCAGTTCTGCTCTGATTTTAGTTATTTCTTGCCTTCTGCTAGCTTTTGAATGTGTTTGCTCTTGCTTTTCTAGTTCTTTTAATTGTGATGTTAGGGTGTCAATTTTGGATCTTTCCTGCTTTCTATTCTGGGCATTTAGTGCTATAAATTTCCCTCTACACACTGCTTTGAATGCATCCCAGATATTCTGGTATGTTGTATCTTTGTTGTCGTTGGTTTCAAAGAACATCTTTATTTCTGCCTTCATTTCGTTATGTATCCAGTAGTCATTCAGGAGCAGGTTGTTCAGTTTCCATGTAGTTGAGCGGTTTTGAGTGAGATTCTTAATTCTGAGTTCTAGTTTGATTGCACTGTGGTCTGAGAGATAGTTTGTTATAATCTCTGTTCTTTTACATTTGCTGAGGAGAGCTTTACTTCCAAGTATGTGGTCAATTTTGGAATAGGTGTGGTGTGGTGCTGAAAAAAATGTATATTCTGTTGATTTGGGGTGGAGAGTTCTGTAGATGTCTATTAGGTCCGCTTGGTGCAGAGCTGCGTTCAATTCCTGGGTATCCTTGTTGACTTTCTGTCTCACTGATCTGTCTAATGTTGACAGTGGGGTGTTAAAGTCTCCCATTATTAATGTGTGGGAGTCTAAGTTTCTTTGTAGGTCACTCAGGACTTGCTTTATGAATCTGGGTGCTCCTATATTGGGTGCATATATATTTAGGATAGTTAGCTCTTCTTGTTGAATTGATTCCTTTACCATTATGTAATGGCCTTCTTTGTCTCTTTTGATCTTTGTTGGTTTAAAGTCTGTTTTATCAGAGACTAGGATTGCAACCCCTGCCTTTTTTTGTTTTCCATTTGCTTGGTAGATCTTCCTCCATCCTTTTATTTTGAGCCTATGTGTGTCTCTGCACATGAGATGGGTTTCCTGAATACAGCACACTGATGGGTCTTGACTATTTATCCAATTTGCCAGTCTGTGTCTTTTAATTGGAGCATTTAGTCCATTTACATTTAAAGTTAATATTGTTATGTGTGAATTTGATCCTGTCATTATGATGTTAGCTGGTGATTTTGCTCGTTAGTTGATGCAGTTTCTTCCTAGTCTTGATGTTCTTTACATTTTGGCATGATTTTGCAGCGGCTGGTACCAGTTGTTCCTTTCCATGTTTAGCGCTTCCTTCAGGAGCTCTTTTAGGGCAGGCCTGGTGGTGACAAAATCTCTCAACATTTGCTTGTCTGTAAAGTATTTTATTTCTCCTTCACTTATGAAGCTTACTTTGGCTGGATATGAAATTCTGGGTTGAAAATTCTTTTCTTTTAAGAATGTTGAATATTGGCCCCCACTCTCTTCTGGCTTGTAGGGTTTCTGCCGAGAGATCCGCTGTTAGTCTGATGGGCTTCCCTTTGTGGGTAACCCGACCTTTCTCTCTGGCTGCCCTTAACATTTTTTCCTTCATTTCAACTTTGGTGAATCTGACAATTATGTGTCTTGGAGTTGCTCTTCTCGAGGAGTATCTTTGTGGCGTTCTGTGTATTTCCTGAATCTGAACGTTGGCCTGCCTTGCTAGATTGGGGAAGTTCTCCTGGATAATATCCTGCAGAGTGTTTTCCAACTTGGTTCCATTCTCCGCATCACTTTCAGGTACACCAATCAGACGTAGATTTGGTCTTTTCACATAGTCCCATATTTCTTGGAGGCTTTGCTCATTTCTTTTTATTCTTTTTCCTCTAAACTTCCCTTCTCGCTTCATTTCATTCATTTCATCTTCCATTGCTGATACCCTTTCTTCCAGTTGATCACATCGGCTCCTGAGGCTTCTGCATTCTTCACGTAGTTCTCGAGCCTTGGTTTTCAGCTCCATCAGCTCCTTTAAGCACTTCTCTGTATTGGTTATTCTAGTTATACATTCTTCTAAATTTTTTTCAAAGTTTTCAACTTCTTTGCCTTTGGTTTGAATGTCCTCCCGTAGCTCAGAGTAATTTGATCATCTGAAGCCTTCTTCTCTCAGCTCGTCAAAGTCATTCTCCATCCAGCTTTGTTCTGTTGCTGGTGAGGAACTGCGTTCCTTTGGAGGAGGAGAGGTGCTCTGCGTTTTAGAGTTTCCCGTTTTTCTGTTCTGTTTTTTCCCCATCTTTGTGGTTTTATCTACTTTTGGTCTTTGATGATGGTGATGTACAGATGGGTTTTTGGTGTGGATGTCCTTTCTGTTTGTTAGTTTTCCTTCTAACAGACAGGACCCTCAGCTGCAGGTCTGTTGGAATACCCTGCCGTGTGAGGTGTCAGTGTGCCCCTGCTGGGGGATGCCTCCCAGTTAGGCTGCTTGGGGGTCAGGGATCAGGGACCCACTTGAGGAGGCAGTCTGCCCATTCTCAGATCTCCAGCTGCGTGCTGGGAGAACCACTGCTCTCTTCAAAGCTGTCAGACAGGGACATTTAAGTCTGCAGAGGTTACTGCTGTCTTTTTGTTTGTCTGTGCCCTGCCCCCAGAGGTGGAGCCTACAGAGGCAGGCAGGCCTCCTTGAGCTGTGGTGGGCTCCACCCAGTTCGAGCTTCCCTGCTGCTTTGTTTACCTAAGCAAGCCTGGGCTATGGCGGGCGCCCCTCCCCCAGCCTCGCTGCCGCCTTGCAGTTTGATCTCAGACTGCTGTGCTAGCAATCAGCGAGACTCCGTGGGCGTAGGACCCTCCGAGCCAGGTGTGGGATATAGTCTCGTGGTGCGCCGTTTTTTAAGCCGGTCCGAAAAGCGCAGTATTCGGGTGGGAGTGACCCGATTTTCCAGGTGCGTCTGTCACCCCTTTCTTTGACTCGGAAGGGGAACTCCCTGACCCCTTGCGCTTCCCGAGTGAGGCAATGCCTCGCCCTGCTTCGGCTCGCGCACGGTGCGCGCACCCACTGACCTGCGCCCACTGTCTGGCACTCCCTAGTGAGATGAACCCGGTACCTCAGATGGAAATGCAGAAATCACCCGTGTTCTGCGTCGCTCACGCTGGGAGCTGTAGACCGGAGCTGTTCCTATTCGGCCATCTTGGCTCCTCCCTTAACATCATTTTTGAGGCTACATAACATTCAGTGACCTGGGTGAATCTTCAATTACGTAAGCATTCCCTTTTGTTGAATGTAATATTTTTATAAGCTGTCACCATTACAAATTAGTGGTTTTCATTTCTTATTGATCACAATCCTTCATTGTCTGCTGTTTAACATCTTAAAATGGTTATTTCTTATATTTTCTCCAGTATTATAGTTATTTATATAACATGAAGGCTAGTTCTGTACCAGTTACTCCATCATGGCTAGAAGCAGAAGTCCACTATGCTTTTATTATTATTTTTTAGGGTACTGTTTTACCTCATCCTTGTGTAAGTAGTTTTGTTTATTAATCCAATGTGAGTCTGCCTAGTATTAGAGTCATAAAGCTGATGTGCTTTTTGTCAAATAATCTCGTATCTTAGGTTCTAGAGGAAATGATGTAAATAAAGGTAAACTATGTGAAAAGTTTCATTTTTATAATGAAATGTCGAAAGCAGCCCAAATAGCCACAATAGGTAATAGTTAATTAAATAATAATAAATTCACTTGATGAGATATAATTTTGCAGACTAGCAATGCAGTAAAAATACTTCAGACAAAATACTAGGTTAAAAAACAAACAAACAAAACCCCACTGACCCCACTGTATATGCAACGGTACGTTCCAAAATTAAACCTAAATAAAACATACTCACATGTCCAAACCGTGAGCAAGAATCCCCCAGGCTTGCAAAATTCATTGCAGTGTGGCAACAAGTATCATCATTTTTTTTTCTTTTTTTTTTTTTGATGGGAAGGATTTTCATACCTTTTGGTAAAGTTTGTTGTATATATAATTAAAACTCGTGTTTACTGGACAGATAAAATATTTGCTAAAAAATTTCAAGTATACACAGTTTTAGACATTTCTTGTATATATTGGTCATTAGAACCTCCTGTGATCAATGTCCATTTAGCTAAACTTTGACTTTTCTTCATTGTCTCAAGAAAATGTTGCTTGCTGTCACCTTTAATATTTCTAACACCACATCACTGCAGACGTCATGCCAGTTCTCCTGCTCAGAAGCTTAGGACTTTAGCCTATATGATCTGCTTAGCTTCATTAAAAGTATTTTCTTGAATCAGATGTTTACAGTTTCATAGAAATGTTTTAATTTACCTCCAGCTGTTAAAATTAATTGCCAGTTTGCATCATTCAATCTCTGAATTTTCATTTGTATGTTATCACACACTACCTAATGTTTTGTATCCTGTGTTTTACTAAATATCACCTTATGATCATTTCCCAGCATCATTAGAGAGTTGCTGTGTTTAACATTAGTGTTCTCAGGGTAGCAAATGCCAAGACAAGATTAAACATGCAGGAAAAGTAGGAGGGTAAGGCGGAGAGGAGGAAGGGAGCCAGTGACAGGGTGGGGGAGCCGGCAGACCTAGGTGCGGGTCTGACCCCAGCGAAGGGGAGGGAAGGAAGGAAGCTGGACGGAAACACTGTGGCCTGCACTGCGTCTCTAAGGGGAGCTGGGCAGGGCTGTCAGGGGCCCTTAGAGCCACAGTGGCCTGTCAGAGGATCCTGCATCTCCAGGAGGCGGCCTGCTTTCCTAGCCCTGCCAGACTCAGTCACCGCTGGGAGCAGCCCCAGGGAGCACAACCTCACAGGAACACGGTAGATTTTACAGTGCAGAGCTTGGTCCAGGGTCAGTTACATTCCCTGCAGTCAGAGATACGGGAAGTGCATTCTCATAGCCCCCACACTTTGTAAAAATCTTTAGTGCACCTATGCACCTACCATTCTATCTTAAAGCTATACCATATTACAAGTAATTCTTCTGAGTAAGCCAGAAACTCAGAATCTTCCTTGACAACATTCTGTCTCTCTTACCTCCATAGCCAAACCATCACCAGGCCAAATGAATTTGGTCTCTCCAATCTCTCTTAGCTCTGACACTTTATATTCATCTTTAGTAGGGACTCTAATAATCACCCATCCCCACATCGTATCCTGCCTTTTTAGATCACCTGTGTCACCCTCCAGTGGCCGTTTTATCATATTGCCAGAGTAATTTAGGACAGAAGGCACCACCATATTTATCCCTACCCCTTTCATCCACTTTTGGCTTTTTGTAGCCTTTTGGGTGGTGTGAAATAATCTTGGCAATTCCTGTAGTGCTTCAGTTCACATTATGCTCCCCACTGTTGTCTGTGCTCCACACACTGTCCACTGTGCTCCCCACACTGTGATGCTCCCCATGCTGACCGCTGCACTCCTCACACTGACTGTGATGCTCCCCACACTGACTGCTCTGCTCTCCACACTGACCACTGTGCTCCCCACACTGTCCACTGTGCTCCCCACATTGCTGTGCTCCCCACACTGACTGCCGTGCTCCTCATGCTGACTGCCATGCTCCCCACACTGCCCACTGTGCTCCCCACACTGTGATGCTCCCCGCATTGACTGTGATGCCCCCCACACTGACTGCCGTGCTCCTCACGCTGACTGCCGTGCTTCTCATGCTGACTGCCATGCTCCCCACACTGCCCACTGTGCTCCCCACACTGTCCACTGTGCTCCCCACACTGTGATGCTCCCCACACTGACCCCAGAGCTTCACACACTGACCACCTTACGGGTCCACACTAGCCAGCTATATCCTCCCACTTCAGCCATACTTTCACACACTTCCTTCTTCCTAGACTGGTCCTTCACACCCTCTTCATCAAAGTCATTTACACACAGCTTTAAGGCCACAGCTTGAGAGAACTTTATTCAAGGATCCTTCCTTGACACTCTGTTGAAGTCATATTCCTTGCATGTGACCTCTTGCAGGCCCACATTTCTCATCTTTTAGTGTTTATTGTAACTTCAGTTTCCCCTTTTTTGGGATTTTTATGTTACTATAGTTTGTAATACTCGATACTTTGCTATGAGGACAGTGCCTTCTGTTTATTTTTGCTCAGCAATAACATCTAGTATGTGTGTATTGTTGAATGGATAAGGCGCCTCAGTATAAAGCTGTAAGCTGAGATACAGGTATGGGAACAGTTACAGTTGGAGGTATACGAATGGACGTGGTCCCCAAGGTAAAAAGGGCAGGAAGGAAACATCACCCGAGGTGAACACATGTGTCCCGCATTCACTTAGGGAAGATAGAGCATGTTTGAAGGCACAAAGGGGCCAACATCAGCATGCATTGCAAGATTCACAGTAGTTCTGAATAACCTGAACAAGGAGCTACTGGGGGCGGGGCTCAGGAGGAGGATAGAAGTGGAAAGAAACCTGACCATCAAGTATTTTATATACATGTTGAGTGATCTGGACTTTACATCAAAGGCTAGTGAGAAGCCCTGAAAGGTTTTAAGGAGGAAGAGGCCTGAGCAGATTTGCCTTTCAGAAAGATCATTCCATCAGGAATAGGGAAGAGAAATTGGAGGGGGCAGACCAGAGCCAAGAAGCCCCCAAGTTGCTCCTTAGTGACCCTGGCAGGAGTGAGGACAGTGGGAGCTACAGTGTCGGGAAAGGGAAGCTCTAGAGGGTGCAGCGGCAGAGTTATCACCGAGCTGGAGGCTGCGGCCCAGGAGAGGACAGAACGCAGGAGGCACAGCTCCAAGGGATGGAGCCCGAGAGGGGCCTCTGGATTTGGCAAGCATTCAAATCTCAACTTTCTCTGTGAGCAACAGACAAACTTCACCTTCTTCAAAATAGCACCGGCAAGGAAACACAATGACTTCTTTACCTTTTACTGAAATGTGTCCTTCAGCTTTAGGAGCAGCAGTCAGGAAAGGAAAAGAGAACGTCTATCTGACTAGCTGGCCAGGAAAACACAGCCTCTGATCAGTGCACCATGGTGGGCACGGACAATAGACTCATGTTCAAAATATCACACGAGGTCTTGCACACTCCTTCTAGATGAACAGATGAAATCGGATCCAGAAATCTACTATGGGCTTAGAATAAGCACTTTGCCCTGTGACAAGATATCAAGTAAAGCTTTATCAAACTACATAGAATTCTTTCCAGTTTTGAAATTAAGGTAGCTACCTTTATTCTTTCAAAGACTTCCTTAAGCCCATTTTTATGAAGAAGAGGGAACTTTTGAAACACCTTATTTCCATTCTTTGTGATTTTACTTAGGATTCATGGATGGTAGTTCTGTTGCCTTAGTATAATTTAAGGCTTATTTCATGTGAAATCAATTGGATAATAATCACTTACTGAGTGATCTGAATATACACTATATGCCAGGCACTGGCCTAGATGACAGAAATGCAGATACTTCATACAAAATTGTCTTTGCCTTCTGAATTTCAGTGATTTGGGGAAAAGAATGCACATGTGAGGTCTATGTATATAAAATACACAATCAGAGCAGATCTAGAAATCCAAGTGCTATGGAAACACAAAGGAGAGAGCAACTTTAGGGGAAAGCGAGAGATTTGCAACAGAGATGTTGAAAACTCAATTGATGCCAAGTGGTAACTAAAGGTTTACCAGAGAAACACAAGAGAAGGACTGGGGGCAGAGGAAGCAGGGTTTCAGGCAAGAGAAACAGTGTTTACCGTAACACGAAAAGACCAAAGAAGTTGACATTATTGGGGAACAAGTGAGCAATTTAGTACATTGGTGTGCAAAAAGAGTGAAGGGATGGTTAAAAAGAAAAAAGGACCCTTTAAGACAGTCGTTAAGCTTTAATTAATCACACACATGTAAAGGAGTGGGGAATATCACACAAGCAGACAAGTCCGTGTGCAATAAGACGAGCACGGAGACAGGGGAGAGAGAAAAGAACAGGAAAGGTGAAAGCATCTTGAGCTTCTGGAGCTATAGTCAGCTCCCTGTTTGCTCCACTGATGTGAAGAATGCATGCCCCATTCCCAGTGCCTGCTGCTGAGAAAGTCACGTGCAGTGCAGTGAGCAGGCTGACCAATTGCCAAACAGTGCACCCCCCAGGGGAATGCTGCAGAGCCCTAAATGATAACCAGCTGATATGGGTGATCTGCTCAGGCTTTTTGTGCTTGTCTGAGATTGGAGGACTTATAACAGAATAGTTCCTGTCTCTATCCATTTTGAGGCTTACTCTTCTTGAATTGCTGTATTTACTTTTTATATCTTTCTAAAAGTACAGAGATTATTGAAAACTACAATTTAGTATTTGCAATTATTAAAATCATAGTGGCAAATTAGACTATAACTTGTAAGTTTTCTATTTTTGAAATATCTAAATATTAAGATAGATTTAAAATATCTCAAAGAGAAAAGGCATGCTGTTTGCCATTTGACAGTAAATAGTCGCTAATCAATATTCTCACATTTTAATGCTCAGCAGATTCTGACAACTTGACTAGTAATGAGTTAATATATTGTTTTTTATAACTTCATTAATAAAAAGTTTGTAGGGTAGCATATTTCTATCTCAACTATCCCCAAAATGCTGTTTCTAAGGTCATGCTCAGTTCTAAGAATCCATAAATGTGCGTGTGAATAGAATCACAAAGCAGCAGCATGAAAACTTATATTTAGGGGAAATTTTTGCTGATTCCAACTTTCAATGAGTTTTATTTGGGAATTTTACAGATAATATCTTTAATCAAGTGCATGGTCTATGATCCGTCAATCTCATGTGTGTAAGTAAAATCAAAGTTCATCAGATCAGTATTAAACAACTTATTTGTGTTCATAAAATATGTGTAGCTTTATAGTGAGTCTTGTTGGCTTTCTAATGTGATAGAGTAGGCATGCATAGATTAAAACTATGATATAGTGAAATATATAATTGGTCTTCAGCCCATTTCCTGGCATAGCGCTCCTAAAATCCTTAGAATCTCCAAAATGATATCCTTTTGTATGCAAATAAATCAACAGATGGCAGAGGTAGCTTCAGAAAGGAGCTGGTCACTAGAAAGACCAAAGCATGACTAGAGTGTTGGAACTTTCAGCCCTACCCCTGAACCCAGGGAGGGGAGAGGGGCTGAGGGTTAAGTTGATGGCCAATGCACAATGGTTTAATCAATCATGACTATGTAATGAAGCCTTCATAAACCCACAAAAGGACAGGGCTCAGGGAGCTCGGAATAGCTCAGCATGTGTAGGTTCCTGGAGGGTGGATCACCTGGAGAGGGCGGGGAAGCTCCACACCCTTTCCCCCATATCTTGCCCTATCCATCTCTTCATCTGTATTTTGTGTAATATCCTTGATAATAAACCAGTAAACTTAAGTGTTTCCCTTAGTGCTGTGAGCTACTCTAGCAAATTAACCAAACTAAAGAGGGAGTTGAGGAAACTCCAGCTTGAAGCTGGTTGGTCAGAAATTCTGGAGGCCGAGACTTGCAAATGGTGTCTGGGGGAGGGAGGAGACAGTCTTGCGGGCCTGAGCCCCCAGCCCAAGGGATCGGATGCCATCTCCAGGTGAACAGTGTCAGGGCTGAATCCTAGGACACCCAGCTGGCATTTACTGCAGAATTGATTGTTGCCTATTGGTGGGGAAATCCCCCACACATTTGGGCACAGCATTTTCTGTGTTGACTGCCACGGCAGTGGGGTGAGAGCGGAGGAAAATGCTTTGATTTTTCCCTAACAAGGACCAATCTGATAGATCGCCACCTGCCACTGAACCTCCTGGTGAGCACGTGTCCAGCTGCGGCTGGTAGATTGTGATTCACAGGGAGGTCCACTTAATAAATGCCCAGCTCTCTCTCCTGTCCTCTCCTGTCTCCTTGCCTCCCTTCTGCACCCTGGCCACAGCTTCCCCAGCTCGGCTCCTGCTGTCTCTTCACCCACACTGTGATCTCCTTCATTCCCACACACGTTCTCTTCTCTAGAGGACTGACCTTCAAAATGACTCATTCACATTTATCCCAAAAGAATTCTGAAAAATGGTAGTCTCTTAGAGATCTTTATTCTGGCATCTAAAATGCATGTTTATCATAACTGCAAGCAATGTAATTTCTAGTGAAATAGAAATATTGACATTTAAAAATAAAATTATTTTTTTCACTCTGTTAATTGTATCCAGCCAGTTCTTAGTACCATTAGGGATCTGATTCCCACCATCAGTCATTTTAAAAATACATGAATTTGCTTTTCTTTAATTGCCAGATTTTTATGTTGTTCTTTTATCCCCCTTGAAACTGTATTTTCATTTCACTCTCCTCTCAGAATGTTTTCCTAATGTAATTTTTATTCTGAAAATTATTATTGATTATTCTATGATATGTAAATTAATTTAAACATTAAAAAATTTCCCATAACCATGTGTCCAAGAATTTAAATATATTTAAAATGTGTATTTATACATAGACACCACTTTGAAATGGTGTCCATCTACCTATCTTATGTAAGAGAGTGAAAAGTATAGAAGGAAAAAGAAAGAAAAGAGAAAAGAAAAGAAAGGAAGGGAGAAAGGAAGGGAGGAAGGAAGGAAGGGAAAAGAGAAAAGAAAAGAAAGGAAGGGAGGAAGGGAGGGAGGGAGGGAGGAAGGAAGGAAAGATGGAAAGCTCCATCCTGGATAAATTTTGTCATTAGAAGTATTACTAATGCATAACTTTCAGAACACCTGTTGTTAACCAGCAGGCTTGTCCACAAGTAAATCTGGACCATGATGACTCTGGAACCCAGGGCTTGATCCTTCTCCGTCTCAGAGGGGCTACAATTCAATCCAGTTTTTTTGTGATCAGCTTCCCCCAGAACTGGTGATTGCCTCCATCTGACTAGAGTAGGGTGGGGTTTAAGTATTCCTATGCGCCCAGGGTCCTCAATTCTGGGCGTCTGTCTTTCTCAGACAACTCCCAGAAGGAACTGGCACCAGCACTACTGACCCCCGGGGGCCAGGGTGCTGCCAGCAGCAGAACCCCCAGCGCAGGCTGAGAGGCTAAGACGCGCTTCTGTGGGATGGGGAGCCTCCTTCTCCTGTGGGACTGTGGAATTTGTCCTGAACCCTGGCAGGTAGAGACCACAAAGGGACCTACCTTGCATAAAAAACATAGATGTATTACAAATTGTGATAGGTGATTTTTAAGCATAAAAGTAACATTTTGTATGAAATTCATCTCTTGATAGTCCAGGCTTTCGTTTTCAATTGGTCCATACATGTGGCTGAATACTAATTTATTGTTAGATAAAATGAGGCCCAGCATTAATTTCGAGCCTATGTTTTATTTTATAGAAGGAAGCACAAGAAAGCCCTGTTATAATAAAGCAGATGTGAATGAAAGGAATTTTAACAATGTGACTCAATTCTTTGAACTTATCCTGAGAATTATATGCCAACAATCACATAGCAATTCATTAATCAACAATTCTTTTTAGTGATCTCGTCACTGATAAACTGTTGGGTCTGCCTTCAATTTTCTTGAAAGCCAAAAACTAGAAACTGCCTGACTTACAACAGGATTTGCTGCCCAGCCGTCAAAGCCATTCCCCTTCTCAACACCGTCACCAACATGATTTCAAACGGAGCCTGTGGCCTGGTGCCCTGGGGCCTTGCAGCCACAGACAGTGAACTGTCAGGTTTGGGATGGATGAGAGATTTCCTTCTTTTGTAAAGCGGCAGAACTATTGTGAAAGGGGAGTAGAGAAAAGAGAACACCAGGGGCTTTCCTGAGCAGATCATCACTTTCAGAAAAGAGTACACTGAACGTTTAAAATCTGGAAATTGAACTCCTTAAAATTATTTGCATTTGGGTGCTCCTTGGAAAGCCTTTTTATGCCAAAGCTTCGTGTACCCAGTATAAAAATCTCTGCTCCAGAATGGCTTGATCTCCTTGGAGATCAGGCAGAAAATTCTGTGTCTTTTGCTTTTCTTTGCAATACCTGGTTGAACCACTGACTTACCATACGTTTTAACTTTCCTGATATCCTACCATTATGTGTTACTATCAGCCTCGAATCATCCTTTCTCATTATTTTATTCACAGAACTGTGGTGTTCTCAGTCCTTGTAGCCAATCTTCTTGTTTTCATCACAGCCTTAGTAAGACAGAAAGAAATATGCATACAAAGCTATACTACCAGATAACACAGGAACAGAAAACCAAATACCACATGTTCTCCCTTATAAGTGGGAGCTAAATGATAAGAACTTATGATCACAAAGGCGGAAACAACACACACTGAACTTAGCATCTGGGGGATGTAACAGTATGTACAACAAACGCCCATGATGCGTGTTTGTCTATGTAACAAACCTTCACATGTACCCCTAAACCTAAAATAAACATTTTTAAAAAAGCTATACTACCAGATATGAAACCTTGGGCAAAGTACTTAACCTCTTTCTAAGTCTTGGTTTCCTTGTTTGTATCTATGTATCTACTTCATAGGGTTGTCATTTATTATCAAGATGAAATAAGACCATATATTCTTGAACTTAGAATATTGTTGGGTCCATGCTAGGTATAAATATTAACTATTATTATTAATATCATTAGTATCATTATACATTTAAAATCTCTGACATATTCTATGGTCAACAGTTGAAGGAAATATATTACTAATCTATGTCTATAAATTTTACCTCCCACATATTTTGACTTAAACTATAGTTTTTATTTTGTATTTGCCTTATATATTTAGTTCTCATTAACTTGCTAGTTCTGGGAGAAGGAGACCATTTACTTTCTTTTTTTTTTTTAATTGAATGATTTTGTTTTATTCATCTTTATTTTCTTGACTATATATAGTATCCTGCGCATAGTAAGCATTCAGTAATGTTTGTGGAATTTAATTTTGTCAAAGCACACATTTTTTATTTGTGAAAGTCCATGAGTAGCTAATGATCTATTAAGCTGGGAACAGAAACTTCTACCTGCATAGTTCCACAAAAGAAAACCATCTGTGTGTTTGTTTAACCAGTAGAATTGAAAGATGTTTTGACTTTGCTCCAGGAATTAGAGTTCCATGTGACCTCCAGATAATGCTCTCTGACACATAATCAGGCCTCATAGAGAAGGAATTAAAAAGCAAGCATTACAGATCCTACATTATTATTATTATTTTTTGGTTTGAGACTGACTTTATTTCTCTCCAAAAAGAAATTAAAGCAAATATTTGTGTATGCAGTTTTAAAACCTATATTTGTTTTGATAGATGGTGTAACTGACATTCATTGGTATGTACGCATGAGAGTATGACTAAAAAGGCCTCTGTACGGCTAGTTATAAACCTTTCAGTTTAGTCTGTGGCTGTACCAGCTAGGCCTACTATGAATTGTGTTTGATTCCGACTTCACCTAAATGAGCCTGATGACACGTGTGAAAAGCCCCACTTCGCTGGTTTTAGCACAGCTGTCCCTTCAGCAGACCGTGACTTGCCATTGAATTTCACATGGGTGGTCCCTTTGGAGGTGCACAGAGTCCGAAAAGCGTTTCTTCCGCCCTTTCTCTTACCACCGTATCCTTGCGCTCTTACTAGAGCAGCCGCTGCAGCAGCATCGCTTCTACGCTGTGCCCTGCGAGCGCACCTGGCTTGGTCGCTGCTGAAGTGGCTGAATCTTAGGAGCAGAGGACTCCCCACGCAGTCTCATGTGAACCATGATTCCTTCGTTCACTCCCAGCCCTGCTGTTAACTAGCTGTGTGATCTTGAGCAAGCTGTTGCTGCCTTCTCAGACTCGGCGTAAGCTGGAGATAATGCCCAGCGCTGACACCTGGTAGAGCTGTTGTAAGGATTAGGTGGAGGAGTGCCTGTAAAACACTTAGCACCCTATCTGGCACACAAAAAGAACACAGTACATGATGATCGTGTTATAATTGTGATTGATGACACTGATGAAATTAGTAGGAAAAGTCTCTGTCAGCCCTTCAGGCCTTCAGTTTAGACTAATTCCTAATCTTATAGAGACTCTTCTTTTTTGCGTATCAGAGATGTAAGTATTGTAAATGTGTCTTAAATTATATCTTATTATCTGATGAAGGAATTATTATAGCCATCTGTCTTAAACTGTTATTCTAAGAAAAAAAAATGGAGAAAGAAGAAATACAGAGTGAGGGACTTAAAAATATTGAAATGGCTTTCAAAATAAAATAATCCCAAAATATGGTACGAGACAACAGAGAGATCAGAGAAGCAAATAGCCAGGAAGAAGCTCTCCTGTCAATTTGAATGTAACTTATGACAAGGGACATGGGAATAGATACCCCCAATCGTCCCAGCGGCGTGTGTTCCCACCCCAGCTTCCCAGCGCCCCAACTCCCTGCTTCTGGGAAGTTTAGTCATGTTTTCTCCACTGGAGATGCCTCCATAGGGCGTAGCAGTTCCTGGAGCACAGTGGACACTGGGTGGGAGACAGGTGATTTAACTGGCCTTCCTTGGGCACCAGTGAACAGATGTTGTTGCTAGTCAGTTATGGCCCCTTCTCACGGAGTCCAGGTTCAGGTTCTGCCCCTCATTTCTCAGACAGCGTCCCAGGCCACCTCCACCCATGCCGGACTTTATGCCTTCCTTGACCGGGAGGGCCACTTATCCTTGTTCAGGTCCAAAGCTGCGAGTTTGAGTTTTGTTGTTGTTGTTATTATTGTTGTGTTTAGAGACTTGGTCTGGCTCTGTCACCCAGGCTGGAGTGCAGGGGTGTGATTACAGCTCACTGCGGCCTCGAACTTCTAGGATCAAAAGAGATCCTCCCACCTCAGCCTCCCGAGTAGCTGGGACTACAGTAGCGTGCCACCATGCCCGGTAATTTTTTAAATTTTTTGTAGAGATAGGGTCTCACTCTTTTGTCCAGTCTGGTCTTGAACTCCTGGCCTCAAGCTATCTTCCCACTTCGGCCTCCCAAAGTGCTGGGATTATAGGCATGAGCCACCGCACCTGGCCTAAAAGTGCATTGTGCATATAGCCGTGGAAGTGCTGAATTGTATTGTTATCAGGTACTTTAATAGTGATACATTTAACCGGCTGTGTGGCCTTGGGAGAGTCATTTCAACATGATGAAGGTCCAAGCCCAGGAGATGATCAGAGAATCATCCCGAGTCTCCTGCAGCCCTGGAGCATCTTCTGGTAGCAAATAATATAAACAGGTATCTTAATAGGTGAGCGGCACGTCTCGAAGAAAAAAATCTCTCCACACAAATGGTAAAGGTCTTGAAGGAGCACCAGATCTGTAGCGCGTGCAGCACCACACTTTTCATATATGATGTGATTAGTGTAAATGAGTAGTTGATTTTGCTTCATAAGTCAAATGATGATTCTTTTACAAATAGCCGTTTGAATAATTCTTTACACCTGCTACTTAGCCATAGTTTTGCTGGAAGGATTGAGTTTTCTTCTGAAGACACAGCACTACTCTGAAGCTTATTTCCCCCTGAATTTTGTTTTTCCCATTTTTGGCTGAGAAGGCATCTGGAGTGACTCCAGCGGGTTTACCTAGGTTTTCCCTGAAGAGGTTTAGGTGATTAGACAATAACAGAAGGAAAAGTAGAGTTGCCAGTAGGTGGCTCACTGTGAATGTGCTTGGGACAGGATCAGACATGTCACCCCTCCTCCACTTAGCCTTTGTTTTCAATCCCTGCTGCTTTGAGCCTTTTTCTATAATGTCTGAGTCATTTGCAGGGGGGTGGGTAAAGAGGGGAGAAAGAAGAAAGCAAGCAAGCAACAGCCTTTGAGCTCCGGAATAGCAAAGGCCCCCATCTTGCTCCGAGAGTTCACAGAGTATAGCCCAGTCCGAGTTCTCTTTTCCATGCACACTTGCTTGTTCTTTTGTTCCTTGTGTCCTTGGCAAAGACTGAAAGAACTAAGCCTGTAATACTTGGGCCCTCCCGTGTCACTTAAGAAATAATAAGCCATTGTCCTCATTAAGCCACCCTTGTTTTAGCAAATAGAATCCAGATACTGGAGAGGGAACATTTTGAAGGGAGGCAGAATTAGAGTAGAGATGCTTTACAAAATTCCCTAGAGAAACTGCTTTGTTTCTCCTATTTTATTGCTCCTTACTGAGAAGATTCATATTCAAATGGGTTGGGGTTGTGAATAGTGGCTTGCACATTCTCATGCACCCAGGAAGGCTATGATTATGGCTAATTACAATGAAGAATGAAGCTCTAACAAGAGTGTTCCATCAGATTGTCATTCATGCATGAAGTAACTTAGGCTGGCCAATGGAGGTGTGATTTTGGTAATTACAAACAATGTGGCTATTTGAAAAATGCTTAGTAAATCTGTTCAAGACAAAATAAGGTCTAATTAATCACTTTAGCTCTGAATTCTCCAGATGATCCATTTGCTCTGTTTTTTTTTTTTAAATTTAAGGTCTCTTTAATAAACTAGATCTAAGATATAAAATATGTTCTTGTTGCCCACACTTAAATGCAACTGTGTTACCTGTTTCAAAGGCTTCTTAATTCTGCCAATCATGTTGCAACCTGCTTTTAATGCAACTTGACAGAAGGCTTTTAAAAATAAATGCGTGTATATTCTTCTTGTTACCTGACAAGAAAATGGTTTATGAAAAGTTACTGTAAAACATTAACTATTAATTTAGAAGCCATATTGGTATCATCATTGTGCTGACATATATTAACTCTTGAATATTCGGTGAATGTTGTGTTTAGCACTTAAGTAATGTCTAACTATATGTATTAGTTTGTTTTCACACTGCTATAAAGAACTACCTGAGACTGCATAATTTCTAAACAAAAGAGTTTTAATTTACTCACAGTTCCACATGGCGGGGGAGGCCTCAGGAAACTTAACAATCACAGTGGAAGGCAAAGGGGAAGCAAGGCATATCTTACATGGCAGCAGGAGAGAGATAGAGAAGGCGGAAGTGCCACACTTTTAAACCATCAGATCTCATGAGAACTCACTCGCTATTATGAGAACAGCATGGGGGAACTGCCCCCAAGATCCAGTCATCTCCCACCAAGTCCCTCCTTTGACCCATGGGTATAACAATTCAAGATGAGATTTGGGTGGGGACACAGAGCCAAACCAATCACTATATTATAGGGGAGAAAAAGTAATATATTTTCCTTACCTATCACAAGGTTCGTGGCTGAGACCCTTAGAGCAAAGGACAGAGTAACAAGAGAAAAACATCACATTTATTTAATAGAGGTTATGTGACGTGGGAGCCTTCAGAAATGGAGACCCAAAGAAACAGAGATGTGTGTACTTTTATGGACAGGCATGCAGAAGTAAGACTGGAGGATGAAATGGCATGCTCCGATCGGTACAAACTGGGGGCAACTCAGGGAGACCTGATTGCCCAGTTTCTTCTCCGTGTTCCTGAGTGACATTCCTTCCCTCCTGGTATAGGGCAGTACTCCTGTCACATGAGGTCTTCAGGGAAGAAGTGAGGCAGCAGGTCAAAGAGTGGCCTTCCCTGCGGTCATGGCCTGTTTTAGGGAAGAAGGGGTGGAGGGAATTCTAGTTTCCATGCCTACTTCAGGAGACAGAGGACAGGAGAAGTCACAGAGACCCTCCTGCTTCTGCGGCGTTTTCCGTTTTCTTGAGCTTAACACAGTACACAAAGGTGCTATATTTTGGAGTATCATGTTCTGAGCCCCAAAAATATTCTACCTTAAATAATTGGAGGCCTCCATGAAGGCACAATGATGACATAGGAACTTATGCCTCTCTATCATTTTTTTTTCAGTAGATGATTGAAGCGAAGCTGTTTTATGCTTGTCTCTTTTCCCATTTGCCATTTTTGTACCTTTGTTCTCTCACCTAAAAATAGACTAATAAATGGCCAGAGTTGTTGCAAGAAATGTACAATGATAAAAACATCTAATTATTGGTTTTAAATGCATCAATCTTCAATTTCTTTTAAATGTCTACTAGAATGAAATCTGCCCAACTATCTGAGGAGTTTTGTTATTTTTAACTTATTTGGTTTCTATACATGAACCCAAAGGAACTACCTTTTCCTAATTGAATTAGCAGGGCTAGAAATTCAACTCAGCACACGTTTAACTGAGGAGTATCAGGGTTCAGAACATGCTACCCCAAAATGTGACACCTCGGAGGTCACTCTCTCACCTTCTCCCTCCCTCCTTTCCTTCATCTTCCTTTCTCCCCTGAGGAGGTTCATAGAAACCAAAATTTCTCTTTGCCAAAGCAAACCATAAAACCTAGAAAGGCCAATTTCTGACCTTCTCCTTTCTCCCCTGAAGACCCTCAAGTGATAGGTGTCTTGCCCTGATCAGAAAGGCCAAGAAGAAGCTAAACAAATAAGCCTTGCAGAGCCCCCCCAGTTTAGTACATTAAGTCGTACCCCCTTTTTGTCCAGTCACATTTCTATACAACTGTACATTTTTCCTGGAACCTACGCAAAAAAAATTACATAGTTTTTCCTGGGTCTTTGGGTCTTAATTTCAGAAGGCACCTTCCTGTGTCACAGAAAACTTTTGTTACATAAATTTTTTTATGCTTTTCTCTTGTTAATCCGCCTTCTGTTATAGGAGTCTCCGCCACGACTCTTGTAGCTGGTGAGGAAAAGGTATTATTTTTTCTCCCCTACAAGAGTAATGGATTTTACAACTTTGACTGTTATACTTTCTAAAAAATGGGTTTAGCAGGGAGGTGGGGGTGGGGGAGAGAGAAGGAAGACACAAAAAAAGACTGGTTTTTATACAGATATTTTCTTATTTTAACTAATTTATATCATCTATAAAGGGAAGCAAATATTAACGTTATTAGTTTCCTCAAGAGGATAACTAAAGAAAACATTCTTGTAACAGGGGAAGAAGTAATTCCATACCTATTGTATCTATAGAGCTGTGCATTTCATGTCTCTAAAATGGAGTAATTTAAAGTTAAAAGGCCTCTTCTAGTAGTTTTCACCAAATGAATTTTATATATACTAAAGACAGATAAAATAAAAATGGTACAGAGAAACGGGAGTTTTAGAGTCTTGTTTCAATTCTTTAGAAAGTAAGTTGTCTAGCAGAACATGCCAACTTGGTTGCCTAAGAGCAATGTAAACTTGAGTCCCATTCACCATGTTGAATTATTCTTGTTTCTATTTAGCAAGTGGTCTGGAGTCTTTGATCTGCAATGTGTGTAGTTAAAATCATTGTGGCTATTATTTTATCTGCCCAAAATACAGATTTTCTAGGATTTGACAGTATAAAGCATTTGCTTTAATAAGTTGAGATTTAATATTTAATGGTTTCTCTCAAATTCCTGATTGGTCAATGTATTGTTGCCAATTTGTAAATTTTTATCAAAGGTACAAATTTGAAATGTTTTGCTGTATATCATGGAAGAGAAGCCATGATTATGTTCCCTAAGCAAGTTACGGAGGCTTAGAGTGGATAATTATTCTGTCCTTGTCCTGGTACTGCCTTTGAAGAATTTCCATGTTGAGGTTAAGAGAAGATGGTTTAAAAACCTGATGAATTTAGGTAGTTGCTTGAGAGAACGAGTAAAGTCCATTTTTTCCCTGATTAAAATTAAGTCTGTTAGTTTCTTTTTTGCTCACCAAACACATCAATACAGATGCAGATAAGGTGAGGCCTCTTCCTGTAAATCAGCTGTCAAGGCCTATCAGGGAGAAAAACAATGGACAAGGAGGCAAACTGCTTCTCATGAAGGCTGTGCGCTTCTTGTTTGCAAGAAGAATATTTATGGGCTTCACAGCTGGCAGCAAAGAACATTTAAATATATAACTTCATACACATGCAAAGCATTTTGTAGATTAAATCAGCTCGAAGTGTAGAACCTGAGAGGGTTAATAGAATTTCTTGGTAACCATTTAATAAAATTAATGTGCTGTTACTCTGATGTCTTAATTCAATTGGCTGATATATATTCCCAGTTTTCACTCATAGGTGAGCCTTAGAAAAAGTTAGTAAAGATTGTTTTAAGATTGCCAATTTTCTAAGAATGGGAATACAATAAAATGTAGGTAATCAAAATATTGAATCTTTGATCTAGGATCTGTTAGGATAGCAGTAATAGGTGCATATATAATGTCTTGTATATTCCTCAAATTTTTATTATTTCCTTTAACTTCCAAAATTAAGAAACTGCCAGAAAAGTATGGCAGGTGTTCTTAGCTACCTATCAAAGCGAAAGCAACTGAGACCCTGAGTGAAGTCGTCAACACAAGGAGCACCACAGAGGGAACGTGGAAGCTCTAAGCAAAACCCACCTCCCTCTGCCTCACCACCCACCTCTCATTATACACATCTATTTCCATCGCATCGTGGAGATGCAGAGGTGCTGGCAGAAAGTCCTGGGTACTTAACTGTTGGATAAATCTTTTACTGAATCTCTTAAAGTTATGCTCACTATAAGTGTTGGTGAAATCACTTTAGATCTCTGTTGTAAAGCTCTATAAATTTCCACTTCCATTGGTGTTCATAGTTTATGACCTGTCCCACTGAGATGCTACTGAGGGAGTCCGCACAGAGTGGGATTTCTGTATCTGCTACGGTCTGGGTATTTCTGTATCCACTAGGGTCTGGGTATTTCTGTGTCCACTAGGGTCTGGGTATTTCTGTGTCCACTAGGGTCTGGGTATTTCTGTGTCTGCTAAGGTCTCAGCATTTTTGTATCCACTAAGGTCTTGGCATTTCTGTGTCAGCTGAGATCTTTGGTTTTAGGCGACAGAACTCCTCTCTGTCTGGCTTGACCACACGTTGGTTAGAAAGAGGCTGTACTGTACTCCCTCTAGGACAGTCCACGGGAACTCAGAGGACTGAGGAGGTGACTCAAAAGTTTGGAAGGTGTTTCAAGATTTAGAAGGCAGGATTCAGGTAGCCCCAGAGAGTCTTGGGAATGAATTCCAATTCCCCCTTGTACCACCTTTCACGAGACTCAGGATTATAGGGGCGAAGGAAAAGACGGACAAAGCTTCAGTCATGTCATTACACTGGGAAGTGAGAGGGAAGTGCTGGCTGAACCTCTTGGGACCCCCTGTATACTCTGTGGTGGGGGAGAGGGGAAGCGTCTTTGTTTACTCCCTCAATACTTTATACAGCAGAAGAAAGGAGATGCCTGAAAAGGCAACGGGGATGCATTTAGGAAGAAGCAATTGATGCTAGGCACACAAGAAATGCTGCAACATCTAAGTTGTACCTGAAGCAGAATTTCAATTTAATGTGCCATTTCAAGGTGGCCACAGAGCCATCTTTATAAACTGGGAGTATCCACATATTCCAGACTCAGAGAGCAAAGATCCAGGACTAGTACAGAAAGTCACTCCGTATAACTGGAAAAGCTTGCTTGTCTGCTTTCAGGTACGTTTCTCAACCCTCATCCATAACACGATGCTGTAAACCCTAGAGTAAGACAGAGATAAAGCATGTGCTGGGATGAAGAGAGCCACTTTGGGGAAGTGCCACCACATCCCAGGCTGCAAGGCATCTCTCTCTGCTGCTTGTGCAGACTGGCTGGGGTGAGCTTTGGAGCTGGTCTCATCTCGAAGGCAGGCGCTGCTGAGGCCTCTGTGCCCTTTTGCCTGGGTTAGATTTGGCTTCAAAATTAATTTGAAATCATTTACTCTTGCTACTCTCAGCAGGTCAGTGATTAACAGGAAATTCAGTGCCCATGTTGGTCCTGTTTATAAGCCCAAGTCTATGTCATAAGTAAAAACAGGCTTAAACACATCAGGAAACTACTCAGTATAGAGTGGAAAAAGCCTGGGCTGGGCTTCCACTCAAGGGCCCCGCACACGCTGCATCCACAGGCCCTGAGGGCAGCCCCTGGGCTTCAGCCGTCTGCGTGCACTCTTGTCTAGTACTGTGCCTGATGTGGGCTGTGTGCTCTACTGGTATTTGTTGAGCACATCATCAAGTTACTACGTGAATAAACATGACTTATCTGGGTCTTGGTTTCCCCCATTTGTAAAACCAGAGAGTTGGGCTAGGAAACTTTTGAGTCCCTCCAGCGCAGCGATTGATGTATAACATAATCAGCAATGTTGAACTTTGAAGAGAATACAAGCCTTATGTTGTCACTGATATATTTCAGAACACCTTGTTACTATTTGTAAGGATGTTTGAGAACATGGGGGCAAATGCATCTATTTTTTCTTCCCTAAAAGGTAAACTTGTCTCCTTTACAACCAAACAAAAGAGGATGGCACTGCATAGCAGAGGCAAGCTACAGGCTGGGTACCACTGAGCAGTGGAGTAACCCAAGTTTAAACTTGAAACCACATTTGTGCAATAAGCAAAAGCTTCACATTTATAGAACATCGATGCTGCGGCACAGCAGGCTACTTTCATATGTGTTATTTCATTAAATCCTTAAAACTTCAATGTCGTATGTATGTATTATTTAATAAATAAGGAACCACAGACTCAGAGAGTTTAATTCATTTGCCTAAGGTCACAGAGGTAATAAATGGATAAAACAAAGATTTGAATATAGGTCTGAATAAATTATTCATGCTCTCATACCTACCTATTTAATGTTATGGAATTGTCTACGTTTCTGCTTCATTTTTCTTTATATTTTTACTCTACATGATCCTTATTTTGAGGCCTTCCATTGCTTGTTCTCCTTCTCTTGATTCCTGCATTATTTCCTTTCCAACATGTGCTTTGATGCATCTGTTTTCTCTATGGAGCCAAGGAATTTTCCATCCTCTCAGTTTTATGGGAAGATACAGAAATTCTCTACTCATTGAGTCCCAATGACAATCTACTTATTTCTAAATCTCACCGTCCAATAATTATCTTTTTAAGCTCTTCCTTTCCCTCTGAATTGTGTGGTGTGTTCCTTGTTGACATTTGATTAAGCCTTTGCCCATGCTGCTTGAATAAAAATATTTATATTTCAAAATTTCTGACTGCCAATTATCCATAGTTTGATGCTTAATGTCCATAATATCATAATTTGACATGAAAGATATTCTTAAAAATCATTTTATTATAGCCACAGAGTAGAGTTGGAAAAATAACTCTAGGATAAACAAATACATACTTATTCATTCCATACGTGCTTGATGACCTACTATGTGCCAGGCCTTATTCTAGGTGCTCACACATAGCACCTAGAATTCTGTTGATCCTGGGAGTTTAACGATAGGCAAGTAGAAGTAAAATGAGACAGATGACAGATGTTCTTTCTTCCTGCCTGTCTACCTACTTGTCCATCCATCAATCTTCATGAGAAAATGGACTCAAGATTTTGAAAACCTCAAAATGCTTCCTTTTGTTCTAGCCCTTGCTTTCACGTTTAAATGAACTCTCAGTGTTGTATATATATTTTAGAAAGTTTAATTTTCACTAAAATAAACTTTCAGTCTCTACAAGTGTTGACATTTAACTCCAAGAATACTTTAGTTGGTTGGAAAATCATTTCTGGTAAAGACTTCATTGTAGAGAGGAGACTTCTCCACCTCTGATTACTCCTACACCTTGACTGAGTACTGACTACATGTACTAGACGTTTGTTGTGAGCAAGTTTCATATACTATTTTATTGTGTTCCCACTACTGACCTATAAAGTATGTGCTATTATATTTTGTTTCATTTCCTGTCCGAAGAATATTTTTTTAACCAAAGAATCCAGTAGAAATGCCTTTAGACTTACATAGTGATTGTTAGGAGAATGATCTATAGCTGTTCGGAGTTTGCAGAACCTCGAGTGAATCTTTCACCAATTACTAAATGTTAACCGAACATTTGTGAACATGTGTAATATACTCCCTCTAGGACGGTATAAAACCTCAAGAAACCTAGGAAAATGGCCAAATTCTTGCTCTGGACTGCGGCTCTCAATGATAATTGGCATATACTGGTTATTTAAGACCTCACAGCTGCTCTGGTCTGAATGCTATTTGAGATATAAAATTGTGGGCTATGTATGCAATCTGCCTTGGCTCCCATAAAATTAAGAAGTTTAATTATTAATGTATATGAGTATGTTGAGAAAATGATATAGTTCCACTGACTATGATAGTCTTGCTGTATTACCTGCTGTTTTAGGATATAGGGATACAGCATCTTAATATAATTGACAGTAAGCCTTCTCATTGTAAATTAGTCTGAGTGCTTCACATTGAAACATGATTCTTTTTTAATGTATATATTAAGTTTCGACTACATGGATGCCTTTTAAACTTTCTAAAGAAGATTTTAAAAAGCTTAGACTGTAGCTATTCAGATTTATAATTCCACTCAACTCTGCTATATGATCCTGAAAATGTTTAAGTACATTACATATAACTTAAATTATTTAAAAGTTTATTTTACACTTCTTGAAGACTAGGAACTCCTTGAATTTATTTCACAAAAGGCTTATCTTCTCCAGAATAAATTTAACTTGCCTCATGTAATTAGCATTCAGAAAGTCTCGAATTAACTGGAACATAGCTAAATAGAACCTTTAATTAACTAGATTTTTTTTTTTCTTTTTGCTCTACTTTTAGAGCTTGAAATCATTGGAAAACAAACAAAATAGCAAAGATTTGTTTTAAAAATCAGCCTCCAAGGTTAGTGCTAGGGTCAGTAAATAGCTAGCCAAGTTTTCATATTACAAACCTATATAGTTATGATTTATTTAAAATGATGAACCAGAGATACCCATGTTTTCTAATGCATGAAAGAAATATTACAGAAATATTAAATATGTTATTTGCTGGGGTGAAAAAATAAGCTAATAGATGTTGAGAATATTTTCAGCAATGAAAGATTGAAGCAGAATTGATTTCCTGGTTATCACTCTGAAAACCAAGAAATTAAATGAACCCAAACTCATTTTTACCAGAGCATTCTAATTAATCAAATGGATTAACAAATGCATGAGTGAGGGATGAAAAATACTTGTGGGAGAAAAACAGAGGTGATACTTTTGGTGAGAGAAATTGCTCATGTAAAATAATTTTAAAGGAAGTTACACATTTATTGAATGCAGCATATAGAGTCCTGTGCTTCCGGTCTTTACCAACTAATCTCCCCTAAGCCCTACCGTCACCCATCCCTTTTCCAGAAATCTTCTAAAAACATCTCCTTCTTCTCCAATTACTCTTTATTATAATATTTATGATTAAAGTCTGGCAACATTTATGTGCCAGGTACTATCCTTACTGACATAGAAACCCTATGAGCCATAGAACTCGCTCTTTTGCTATAACTTCTTAGAGTTTTCTGCACTTCAGATTTCGCCACTTCAGATATTTCATTATTCCATGTTTATTTCAAGAGAGGTTTACCAAATACACAGAAGAAAAAAAAAATCTCTAAACTAGAATGCTGATTTCCAATTCCCCTATTTCAACTAGTTACTGACTTTCCTACTTCCAAAACAGTTTGAGGGAACTTAAAAGACACAGTTACAATAAAAGCCTAAACAGAAAAGAAAGCAGGATGGAGAAAGAGAATTCTATCAGAGGAATCATGCTAAGAAAAGCAAATTGCACCCAACCGAACCAAAAGATACCAGAGATACTCATGACAGGAAACTTGACAAGCTCCACTGTGCATGTTTGATTAAAGGAAGTAAATCAGTGCATCAGGAAAGCCAAACATTTTCTCTTGACTAAACTTCAAGAGGTGTTTCCTCTGTGGTTCTTTGTCTCAGAGTTTGTCCATGATAGGCATGGAGAAATATTTGTTGCATGGTAAATAATAAATATACGTGATACTTAGCTGATAACCAGGGTCCGCAGGGGGAAAGACTGGGCAGTAGGTCTCCACTCCTTGTCCTGCTTCCACTGTGAAGTTACCTTTGCCAGCGGCTCAGTACCAAATGCTCAATTGCCCCTGAGAAGTGTCACCTGAATGCTCCCCAGTCTTCTAGCCCACTGACCTTGGCACCCAATTAAAACAGCTTGATCCCTCCTCTCACATACTATCAGAAGCCTCAGGACCCTACCTTGTGTTTTGTTATTTTGGGTTTTATTTTATTCTATTTTTGTTTTTATTCCAAACTGTTGCTGTGGGACCTTCTTGGATATCTCTCCATCCCTGTTGCCATTTCTCCCTCCACATCTCTGGTAACAGATGTGAGACTTCTTGGACATCACTGTGGGAAACACAGTGGCCTTCATCCCCTGCACCCTGGCTTCCTGAAGGGCTGTGCTGGCTTCTCCTCCAGGGTCCCTAACTTGAAGCCGCTTCAGGTTCCTCTTTATTATGCAGAGCAAGGGGACTCTCCTCTCTCCGCTCCCAGACTATTCAAAAGGCCCGCCATCTTTGCCTTATTAAAATGTGCATTGAGATATTTTCCAAACGAAAAGAACTATCCGCAAGAAAAATGTATTTCTCCTCCAGCAACTGGCCCGAACTGAAATGAGATTTTAAAATATTTTCTCCCTGTGACACAGACACACCTTGATGAACCAGGTGGCTACCCTCTAGGGTCCTGGGAACATCTCCCAGACAGAACAGGCCCGGTTTTCTCCAGCAAGAGAAGATGGTTCTCTAAGGAGCCCTCGTCCTAGAAGGCAGCGTCGTAGAGGGAAAGAACCAGGCCTGGAGCCAGGCCGACGTTGGTTTAATTCTTTTCTCTATAACCCATTACTTTGCCGCTGGCTCTTGGACGATTCTCAGAACTTTTCAGAGCCTCACTTTTCTCATCAATAAAATGGAGAGAAGAAAGCTTAGCTTTGTATTGCAGGCGCCATTTACCCTTCAGGGTGACTTTTCTTATGACTTTTCTTATTCTAGACCCTTTTGCATTTTAAGCTGATCTCTCACTGAATAAGGAGAGGGTTGCATCAAAGGATTTTCAGACACCTTTGAACAGGCAGCAGAGATGCCTTTGCACATGGCCTTGGTGGCTAGGATAGGATACACGGTGTTCCTAGATCCAGCCTGGAACTAGAGGCGATAGGCCGCCCTGAAAGGCCAGTGGGCTTTCAAGGTGGACAGCCATGGTTTTAAATCCTGGCCTTTTCCCCGCTACTATTACTAGAGCGACCATCAGACTTTTTTGACCTCAGTTTTGTCTCGTTAAAATGCAACAAGAATTATCTAACAGACAGAATTACATCTTTTAGATTGTCATGAGGAAAGCGCTTCCCATGGTGCTGGGTAGACTGGGAGGGCTGGGAGCTGTGGCAGGCCAGCCGCTGCAGCACAGTGGTGAGATGCGGGGTCCACAGTCGTTCCCCCTTGGGAGTTGTTCTCCCCTGAGGAACAGAGGATAGGGACTCTTTGTCTGAGTGCCTGGAGAGGACCCCTTGCTCTGGCATTGAGTTTCTTCCAGCCCCGCCCCGTGCAGGTGAGATCCCTACTCACAGCCTAGGGCGCACCCGAGCTGCCAGAGCACAGCCTCCTTTTCGGCTCATCACCTGCTTCCTGCGGGAGGAGAATACGCAACTCCTTCGCCATGCACATGCGCACAGGGTCTGCCGCGGGATGCCCTGTCTTTCCTGTAGATGGGGAATTGTTTGGGATTGTTACACAATCACAAACCAACACTGAATCCTACTGAAAAAGGACACAGGCTCTTTGAACTCTGCACTAGAACCTAAAACCAAATTCCTTTTAGACCTGTTCTAGGAGGACTACGTTAACCTGATAGCTGCTGACACAGGGCAGCATGCCTAAAACTCCTAAGTTAGACTGGTAGGTACCGTTAATTATTCCTCGTTACATCACGCAGGTACACAGAGGGACGATGACATGCGCATCCTCTGCTCAGAATTGCTTCTGTGCTGCTGGTGACGATGGCTTCATGGGTCTTTACAGAATGTAGAGGAAGAGAACAGCAAGATTTGCTGGGGTTTGCCACTGAATAGCAGCAAAGGCAAATCCCAAATAACAGTGGATGTATTTCATTATCAGTAAAATGAAGGGGCTGGGCTAGGGCGGCTCCAAGATCCCTCTGGCTCAGAACGTTCCTTGATACTGTGATTCCATCTATGTAACATAGCCTGAAAGTCTTAGCATGTTTTCTGAGATTATCCCAGTAGAATACCTTGTCTGCAAAAGGCTGAAATTTATTATTTGGGAATAATAAATCAGAACAAAAAAAGATGTAGAGTCCACGGTATATTATTAGTTTCGAGTGTACTAATCCTTATTTTATGAGATTTAATTCTTGAAATGTTTACCTTTCCATTCAGACTATTGTCAGGAAAAAAAGCGTGATTTTTGTGTTCAGGGAAGAGGTAGGCAAGGGACTAATGAATATGTGCTTTGCCCTTGCTCAGATAAATGCTGTAGTTATAAAAAGTCGTGGCAGGTTATGGGGGCCCTTTTGTTTACCATGATAAAATTAATACCTTACAAGTTTTCAAAGGAGTTTGTAAGACGTTACAGATTTATTTTTAATATAATTTCAGAGTTGGAAAGCTAGACAGTTGGAAGTAGTGCTTGGAAAGCCTGATTCTTGATAAATTCATTATCAATAATACCATGTGCAGAATAAAATTACAATTTCAGCAAAGAATATTCTTCCATAACATTTTATTATTACTGTGAAACTAATTAAACATTGTAATCTGCAAGTAATTAAAAATTTACCTGAAAATATACTATGAGCCCTGTTGACAGTACATGGAGCATTTTGTGCGATTATTTAATGTCTGCTATTTTTTCTTGGTTGCTCTATTAGGAAATTGTAGTCTATATGGTTTTATAAAAAGGAGGCAAGTTATAGACTAATGGAGCTAGAAGACTCATTAAAAGATGATCTGCCCCTGGGAGATTGGGTGTCCTCTTTGAAAGGCTTCTGAGATGGAATGGAGACATTCCTGGGAACCCCTCCTGGGTTTGGTACCGTGGAAATCCAGGTGACTGTCACTCTATTCACTATTATGTGTCCCTGCGTTCCTTAAGCACATTTTCACAGATGTGTTTTTCACATGCAGGGAATGCATACAAAGCAACTAGCACACTGCTTAATGATTACCAAGTGTTCAATGAAGAGAATCATTCTACTAGTATTATTCTTTGTGCATGGATTATTACAATACTCTAACTTTTTAAACTTTTCACTCAGAGGGATATTCCAATGAGACTTTTTATTATAACTTCTCATTCACTTACCAGTGTGATTTCTTGCTACCACACGTACATTTCTTCTTTTTTAAAATTCTTATTTCCATAGGTTTTTGGGGAACAGGTGGTGTTTGGCTACATGAGTAAGGTCTTTAGTGGTGATTTGTGAGATTTGGTGCACCCATCACCCAAGCAGTACACACTGAACCCAGTTCGTAGTCTGTTATTCCTGACCCCCTTCCCATGCTTTCCTCCTGAGTCCCCAAAGTCCACTGTGGCATTCTTATGCCTTTGCATCCTCATAGCTTAGCTCCCACTTCTGAATGAGAACATATACATTTCTTCTAAATGTGCTCTGGTTTATCCATATATTATTGGAAATAAAGCCACCACAACTGATATCTTACTTTATGAGTGTTTCTTATGGGGTAGAAATTTCTGATATAATAAAGGCCAAAGTTGTAACATATTTATTACCTTTACTTCAGCCAGACTCACAAAAATAGCTGCGTTGATAGCTCTCTCCTGATCTCTAATCTCTTCCTTCCTCCCTCCTTCTCTTGTTTCTTTTCTTTCATGCATTGAAAATTGACTGGGGCACCATTTTCAATGCTGGAATATGACTGTGAACAAAAGTAAAGGCCTGTGGCATCATAGAATGTTAAGTTTTGGGAGTGGGAAATGACAATTAGTTATTTAATCAAGGAAAGGCATAATTCCAAAAAATGTTAATTGCTATGAGAAAATTAAATCGAGGTGATGTGGGGGTGGTAACATACTCTAAATGGGTTAGTCAGAAAAGGCTTCGTAAACATTGTAACTGTGCTCCTTTTAGGAATTTCTTAATATTTATCAATAAAAGTATGCAATCATACTTTTGTATTTTATTTTTATTAAGTTTGATAAATAGGTGATGTTTATATAATGCACATATATTTTATGAAGGTATAGTTTGAATGTGATTACCATTTTAAATAGCAAAGATCTGTTAGTTCTGGTACAAGGTATTTCCCCAAGGTCTTACAGAAATGTAAAGGGTTGATACTATTCTGAGTGCATATAAAACTTTTAAAATTGAAGAACATTGTTTAGCACTATACAAACTATAGCAATAATTTAAGATCTGCCATAGTGGCCTTCTTCTGTGCCTCAGAGAACTTGGAAATCATCAGTAGCCTATGCTAACATAAAAATACATTAACCATGAGTTACACATTCTTATATATATGTTTTCAAATACCAGCAATCATTTCATTAAAAATAAAACAAGCACTTCCACTTATCTTAAAGACTACTTCTCAGCTGGGCGCGGTGGCTCACGCCTGTAATCCCAGCACTTTGGGAGGCCGAGGTGGGCGGATCACGAGGTCAGGAGATCGAGACCATCCTGGCTAACATGATGAAACCCTGTCTCTACTAAAAATACAAAAAATTAGCTGGGCGTGGTAGCAGGCGCCTGTAGTCCCAGCTACTCGGGAGGCTGAAGCAGGAGAATGGCGTGAACCTGGGAGGCGGAGCTTGCAGTGAGCTGAGATATGCCACTGCACTCCAGCCTGGGCGACAGGGCCAGACTCCATCTCAAAAACAAACAAACAAAAACAAAAGACTACTTTCTCAATAGAATATTTTAAATTCTTCCAAACACTGTAAGATATGTTTTAAGATTAACTACCATTTTTTAGCTGAATTAATTTTGATTCTAACAATAACTACAAAATGTGACATTATGTTTTCCATCTTATAGATAAGGAGGCTCAAGAACAGAGAGGGAAGTTCAGAGCTTGCCAAAACCACAGTCATGAGAGATTTTAAGGAGGTGGACTCATAGCCAGGGCTTCTAACTCCAGATGCCCTAAGTTCTCTATGAGAGCTCAGTGTCATTGGAAAACAATAGACAGTGGTATTGTTAGGTTGACTAAAATCTGGGGGAAATTGGTCACTTGATAAATGTAATTTTAAAATATCTTCATTCTGTAAATAGATTAATACTTCTAAATAAATCTTATCTCTAGCAATTGAGTATTAGAATGCTGTATTATAAACTTATGCCAACAAAAATTAATGATGTTGAATTGAGAAACAAGAAAGAAGATATTTAAATGTATCATTACCCCACTTACTTTTGTCTATAAGAAATTGCTCATTTCCAGATTTTTCTTTCCTACTCAGCCAGCCTTTTGGCTTTCTAAAAAATAAATACATAATTAGAAAATTAGAAATTAGAAACTTCCCTGAAAATTGTAATAAAACTTGCACAGATTATAGAAAACGTTCACAGGAAAGAAGAGGGAGGGAGGGAGGTAATTTCTATAATTGGATTATTTTTGTAAAACCTTTTCAAGAAAAATTGCAGGTCCAGACACCCACATTGTCCTAGCAACTACCTTGGTTCCCACCATCCCACCGCTGCTCAAGGCACCCCCACCTTTATTCTGAACTGAGTGATTTCCAAGCACAGTTTGCATAAAGAGACATGAATAGAGTTTCAGGGAATGAGCGCTCATAGGTAGTGCAATACTTTATTATCTCTTATAATTATACTGATTTTAGCTTCAAGGCCTGACTGATGTCACTAGGTATCAGAATCTCAATTTTATTAGTACATTAAAAAAATTACTCAGTTAAGAAGTAAAAGTTACAAAAACCAGTTTAATGTGTAATACAGCCATTTACAGTGCAAATGTAAGCCTAACTCAGATGCCAGAGATGAACACTTAGCTTGGGCTTTCTGCCTAATATGTTTTTCCCTGGAACTACAGGTATTATTTATACATATGAGATGTGGTTATCAAGAAATAAATAAGAATACTAAATTCCAAGAGTAGTTTGGTTTTTCTGTTTGTGTGTGTGTGTGTGTGTGTGTGTGTGTGTGTTTAGGTAACTGGGGTACGTTTCTGGCTTGCCACATCTTCCTCAGTACCTACAATAGTGCCCTGTCCATCATAGATTCCTAATAAAATACAGATTGACTCATTAATGGTAGGTCACATGTCATTATTTTCTCAATTTTAGTGGTAGGAGTTATTTCTTTCTAAACCTTTACTTTCATTTACTCAACACATATGTGTCTGTCTTAGCACTGAATCTATTACTGTAGGTCAGCAAGACATTTTAAAATTGTTCTTGAAAGAATGCTATGAAATTATGTAATCTGGTCAAAGTAGGAAAGCATAAAATTGGCAAAATGTCCAAAGCAAAGCCCATATTGTAAAAATCATTTCCTGATGTCACTGGAAGTTGTTTTGGGCATGAAACCAGCAATGAAGCAAACCAGGATGACCCTCTTAGAGCCCAACTAGATCCTAAATGTCATTAAAGTCACTAAAGCACTTTACCACTAAATGTGGTAAAGATTCCTTTGGAAACTAGCTAGCTTGAAAAACCAATTCGGCACCAAAACTTTCAGTGACTCACATCTTATCATCAGGCCAGCTTAAAATTAATTTGATATGCTACCCTGACACTAGGCATGAAAAGAAAATAAGATTAGCCAGTACATTTTTGCCTACCATTCAGCGACAAATGGAAGAGCCAAATAACTGCGCATTCACTCTTAGATTCCTTGTAACTCAAGTTATCTTCTTTTCCATAAACGAAACCAAGCTACAAACAGATTTTATTGCTTACAAATGAGCAGCGCTTCTGATTGTGCACTTCCATGTCAGACCTCACGTTAACAATATTGATTATTTCAGAAATTTGCATAAACTCAATATTGGAATGAATTGTTTTACAATTGTTTTGTATTCCAGACCAGACAGATCAGGCAAAAACATGAGGGAGTTTAAAAAAAAAAAATATATATATATATATATATATATATATATATATATATATATGTATATATATGCTCAGATGAAGGCTAGGGTGTCAAATAGTTGAGTTTTTTTGTAACTTTACTTCCTCCCCTCCAAATTCTGAGATGGCTTAAAGAACTTTTATTAATAAGACAAACTATTTTAATCTTTCCCTTCAAACTTTAGCTGCCGATTTGCCTACCAGTTTGTGACTTGGAATGTCCTTATTTTTTTATATCATTTAGGGTTTTGGGCTAGGGCTTAGGTGCCTGGATCCACACTCATCCGTCTTCCTTCTTAGAGTGATAGCCAGGGGTCTGTTCACAGGAGGGCAAGAGACCAGTGGCAAACAGAGTGCCAGCCAATTCACCAGACTCGGAAATGCCTAGTCAGCTTCAAAGCCAGATCTCCTTGGAGGTCGCAGATGGAAGCACGTGACCTGCACCAGAAGGCTGTTTGCCTCTTTCCCTCAAATCTCTGCCTGATGGACACCCCCTAATGTGGCGATTAGATTTTATCACATCAGTGTGGGGGGAGGCCAGTCAGAATCATCCACAAGTACCAGGGCACAGAGAGAGGAAATGAGGCATGGCTCCTACATGCATAGACACACATGCATTCACACACTTACATATACATTCACACACTCACACACACTTATTCCCACATCACACACAAAGTCACATTCATATGACTCACACACATTCACACTCACATTCACATCATTCACACAGATTCTCACACTCACACACCCATTAACACACTTACATAAACATTCACACAGTTACACATTCACATACACACACATACACTCACACAGTCACATGCCTCCAGTCACACACATTTACACACATTCATACACTCACATACATTCATACACTCATGTATGTATTCACACATATGTATATTCACACATGCATTCACACTCACACATGCATTCACACCCTCACACATTCATACATGTGCTCACACACATTTGCACACTCACACATACATAGTCATGCACATTCACACGCAGACATTCACACACAGACATGCACACACAGACATTCATACACAGACATTCACACACAGACATCCACACACATTCACACACACACATGCACACACAGACATGCACAGACATTCACACACAGACATGCACACACAGTCATGCACACACATTCACACACAGACATTCATACACAGACATTCACACACAGACATTCACACACAGACATTCCCACACAGTCATGCACACACATTCACACACAGGCATTCATACACAGACATTCACACACACATGCTTCCTTCACCTGCACCATCTGTGTAGTATGGTGTTTAGACATCCTCCATCTTTTCTCGTTAAACATTTTAAAAACTCTTAGCCAAAAGTGGCTGAAAGAATAATCATCTTTATTATTCTGTAAGTTTTTGTTTCACATAGGTTGTACATTAACCACTTGTCCTTTTCCTCTAAGTGACATACAGTCTATGTCCAAGGCTGGTTTTCCCCAAAAAATTCTGCGGCAATAATTGTGTCCTTGACTTGGGGTCACATTACAACATTAAATGCATGGAGTTATCAACCTGGCATTCCACTAATGCTCCAAGTTTTATGTTTAAATAGTCTTCATTAGTTGTATTTCCAGGGAGGTCTTCTTCCTCCAGTATGATCTTCTAAATGCTTACTGACCATTCAGTCTTGGAAATAATTTTTCTTTCTATTTCCCTGGAGCTTGAACTCGTGTGTCTATCTCCAGTTGTTCTACATCATGCTTGTCTGAAGTGAACAGAGATGAGAAGGAAAATGTTTATACATTTCCTTCCCTAGATAGAGCCGAAGATTACAAAAGGCCTCCCAGCTCTGTTCCTTCACCACCCCCTCCTCCATGCTAAAACCATGCATGCTTCCCGGGCATCACTGTTCTCATGTGGGCGCAGCCATCTGGAGGGTAGCGTTTAAATATTCATGGTCACCATCATAGGGGGTTCATCTCCAAAGAAAGCAATGACAAGTGGAACCTCATTGTAGGTGGATTTGAGGGAGACTTTACACTACTGTGAAGCTTTCTTCTGACAAGGAGGAGGTCAAGAGTGGGAAGGGAGGCCAAGGCCACAAGATTCCACTGGAAACCATCACTCTCTTCCTGCTGTCCTCTAATAATACAGGAGAGAATATGGCATCAGCAACTGCCAGCAGGATCCCTGGGAGATCTTTTCTCTCTTTATTGTTTACATGATATCACTTTAATATTCAGGAGGCTTTGATTTGCATTTCTCTAATTACCAGTGATGATGAGCTTTTTTTCATGTTTGATGGCCGCATAAATGCCTTCTTTTGAGAAGTGTCTGTTCATATCTTTTGCCCACTTTTTGTTGGGGTTGTTTGTTTCTTCTTGTAAATTTGTTTAAGTACCTTGTAGATTCTGGATATTAGTCCTTTGTCAGATGGATAGATTGCAAAAATTTTCTCCCATTCTGTAGGTTGCCTGTTCACTCTGATGATAGTTTCTTTTGCTGTGCAGAAGCTCTTTAGTTTAATTAAATCCCATTTGTCAACTTTGGCTTTTGTTGCCATTGCTTTTGGTGTTTTAGTCATGAAGTTTTTGCCCATGTCTATGTCCTGAATGGTATTGCCTAGGTTTTCCTCTAGGGATTTTATGGTTTTAAGTCTTACATTTAAGTCTTTAATCCATCTTGAGTTAATTTTTGTATAAGGTGTAAGGAAGGGGTCCACGCCAGTTAGAATAAAGTCAGGAAACAACAGAGGCTGGAGAGGATGTGGAGAAATAGGAACACTTTTACACTGTTGGTGGGAGTGTAAATTAGTTCAACCATGGTGAAAGACAGTGTGGCGATTCCTCAAGGATCTAGAACCAGAAATACCATTTGACCCAGCAATCCCATTACTGGGTATATACACAAGAATTATAAATCATTCTACTGTAAAGACACATGCACACATAAGTTTATTGCAGCACTATTTACAATAGCAAAGACTTGGAACCAACCCAACTGCCCATCAGCGATAGACTAGATAAAGAAAATGTGGCACATATACACTGTGGAATACTATGCAGCCATAAAAAAGAATGAGTTCATGTCCTTTGCAGGGACATGGATGAAGCCAGAAACCATCATTCTCAGCAAACTAACACAGGAACAGAAAACCAAGCACCATATGTTCTCACTCAGAAGTGGGAGTTGAACAATGAGAACAAATGGATACAGGGAGAAGAACATCACACACCAGGGCCTGTTGGGAGGTTGGGGGCTAGGGAAGGGTTAGCATTGGGAGAAATACCTAATGTAGATGATGGGTTGATGGGTGCAGCAAACCACCATGACACATGTATACCTATGTAACAAACCTGCACGTTCTGCACATGTATCCCAGAACTTAAAATATAATAATAAAAAAAAGAAAAAAAAAGGAAAATATTTTCCAAAATAAAAAAATGTTTAAGAAGAGGAAAAAAAATTCAGGAGGCTTCAGTCAGATGTGGACTTACTGGGACCAAATATATAAGACATGTTTTATATCTGATAGAAATGTTTTAGGGAAGACATAGTGCAACGTTCCTTGGTTCAGAAATGGCATCCCTCTTCTTGTCCCGCCCAGAAGAGTCAATATGCCTATAACGTATCAGAAGGGATTTTGCTTTCCATTAAAAAAGTAGATTCATGGTCTTTCCCTTTATAGCATTATAGTTACCAATGAACAAGTTCCTATCCCCAAATTATTAGATAGCAACGGTCACCATGGTAACTAAGTTGAGTGCTATGAATTATTTCTTACAACATTATTTTTGGAGCTTTACCTAAGGTTATAGATAGTTTCACTTAACTGGGTAAATACTAAATTTAGAATATACCTGTGAATTATAAATAGTATGAGCAAAAAGCATAATAATATTAGTAGATTAAAATTCTGAGACTTTTTTATATTAGGGGAATTGGAATAATAACTTTAAATGTTTGTAAGATGCAAGTGTAAGTGTAAGATGCAAGTGTAAGTGTAAGATGCAATATCACAATTCACATTTTTACAACATAATTAAAAATTGACATTATGACACAGAAATGAGATATTAAATTATAACAACAGGTTTTAAAAGTCATGTATGTGAATAAGAAAATTATTTTAAACTTAATTTTTAATGTTTCTTCACTAAGTAAAAAAACACACCAATGTAGCTGTCTTGATAATGAATTCTTTTTTGAATAAAGTAATAATGAGAAACATTTTAACAAATAAAATCTATTTTACTTTTTTAGAGTATTTGATGCTGTTACAAATATTGAATAGACTGAATCTTTTTCTCATCTGTGCCTGCCTATCTCTGTGTATAATGAGATTGTTACTTGTATTCAAAGAGTGACATCAGCAAGATGGCCAACTAGAGCCACCTGATGCTCATTCCCCCAATAAAAGGAGACCAAAACAACAGATGGTTACCCATGTTATACATTAAGCTTTTAAAAAATAGTACTAGGGAAATTTGAGATTGTTCTAGGCCTTTGAGTTTGGAAATAGAGCTGACACATAAGGGACAAATTTAAAAATCCTCTGATTTCCCCAATATGTTGTTTCTAGCGGTAGTTTACCGTGATTCGTAGTATGTTAAGATGAATGTATATGCCTAAGCCCCATGTTATTCTAAATCTGAATGGAGTGAATAACTACGGTGACAAGTTTAAAGATGTCTTGCTTTTCTTAGTTTATCTTCTAGAAATATTATTGCTATTATAGAATGGCTCTTTGTATGTAATAATACAATTTCAGTACTACTTAAATTTTTATTCACTAAATATTACTTTTTCTGTAATATGTATTGTAATTGCATACAAAGGAGGAATCTCATGGTGTTTCAATACAGTCTAAATGCCTTCCTTGCCTTTAAAAAGCTTCTCAGTTTATATGATGGTCCTCAAAAATTAACCCCCCATGTAATTCTCTATCAAATCACAAGAACAATATCAAGCTTCATGTAAAATATATTATAAAATCCGTACTTTATTGCCAATTGTGCATGAAGAGACATAGCCCATTTTAACCTTCATTAACAGTCTATAGTTCTCTGTTCTATAGAAATCGTCCTTTAATGAAGGGAAAAAATAGCACAAAAGGTAACACAGTAAAATTATCCATGTAACTCCCCTTCTTGCTCAAGAAATTCAGTTTTAAAAGTTAATTATCTATTGGGCAAAAAGTAACATTGCCACCATGTGATTTTTGGCCCAGTTGGCCTGGTATTCATGTCTCTGTCTAGACACCCAGACTCTTATGTTTAGGAATCATTGAGGGGGCAGGGGACAGTTGGTGCTAAAACTGATCTATTCTGTTCATCTACACTGATACAGATGTACCGTATACAGATTTTTAAATCAATCCAATGTAGGACATAAGAAGTTAATCTAGCAAAGGTTTTACTCAGTGGTTAGGGTAAATAGGAGGCTTCATTCATTAATTCATTCCTTCAACAAGTATTTATTGAACACCTGCTGTGGGCCAGGCCCTGAGCTGGCCGTGCAGATAGGACAGTGAGTTAGACAGAGAGCAGGTTTCAGTCTTCCAGGAGATGAGGCTGACTGTGGGTGCCCAAGCAGCCTTCCAGGGCTGTCCAGTGAATTCAAGAGGGCAGGGAACGTGAGGGAGTTACTCCTTCTTCAAGGAGAAGTAGCTGGTATATCTATAAGGATTTCCTGATATATCTACAAAACACCTCTCTCAAAAAGCATCTGTGAGAATGTGTGAGGGGATATATTTTTTAGGTACTTAGCAGAGCACCTGGCATGTGGTAAGTACCGGGCAGTCTCCTTTTACTTCTGTGTCGAGGTCAAACCACACCTTGGAACCAGAGAGAGGCTGAGCACAGGGGAGAAAACAGACATGTAAATGGGGGTCCTCCAACACCCCCTTCTGTGGAAATGAATTTCAGCCAGCAGGCCTGTACTGGAAAGAGGAAAGGTCTGATCTTCTGCCCTTTAGTTGCAGCTCGGTTTGTTGTCCCTGTATAAAATGTAGCAACGCTAAGAAATGTCGGATTTCAATACAGTATGGCAAACATTTATTTAACATCTGTCACATAAAAGACTGTTGCTTACTTGGGAATTTGTGGATGATGTTGCCAGGCCCCTCACTGGAATCTACATGAGAGAATGATCACTTACGTGGCATTGGTTTTTGATAGATTCACTTAGGACCTTTGTTAGATGTATTGCAACTCTAGCATGTATTTCTGTTTATTATAGAAAGAGCAAAGGAACAACAACAAAAAAACAGGGCCTATCACAAAATATACTGCAGAAGAATGAGTTCCTTGTAGTGTTTTGAATATCTGAGGTAGATGGTGGCATGCAGTCAAGGTTCTGTGTATTTGTGAACAAAAACAAAAATATAACGCTTCATATCTTTCAGGCAACACTAAGTTATATATAGTAAGATCAGCCATGACTATTAAACAAGAATGCTTTAGAAAAGATAAAATGAAAATTTATATTCCTTTTAGAATAAAACATATCTTAAATTTCTATAAACTGTTGTGCCTCATACGTATTACAAAAATAAGCAGTAAAAAATAAATTGCACCTACCTGAAATCATCTTCTGAGATACCCTAAAACTACACATCGCTTTCATCTGACTGTGGCTGCACGTGGGCAAGGCTACATTGCACACCAGCCAGATCCACCTTGTGTAGCAAAGCATGCGCCAGGGGTGCATCGTTCAGGGCGTGGCAGCTGCACTGCATTAGATGTGCTGGATGTGTGCACAGAGCCACGCTCTGTCTGTACATTTACATCTACAGAAAGACACAGATCATCACGATCTTCTGTAGATGTGCATGTCATTGTCCTGGTCTTGGTAGTTGCTAACAGTGATGCTGGCAATGGTATCAGGGAATAAAACTGGACTGAATGAGCCTGTGTTTGGACCATAGCCTCAGCCAGCCTCAGTGCATATACTTCATTCTTTGGATTTTGCCTATTGGAAGTGTTTATAAACTTTAAACGACCTGGCAGTTTTGGCTGAGAGCCTTACTTCAGGGGCTGCCTGATGGTTGTCTTCAAAATGAGCAAACTTTCAATGATGACTGCTCCTTAATGAACCTGTTTTCCTTTGGGGCTGTAAATGAGGCCTAGCTTTCATGTCTAAGTCCTACATGCACCCACGCAAAAGGTAGATGTTTATTTTTTTAAAAATGTATTAATGTCCCCAATCCGTTGGGAAATTTAAATTAGAAGGGCAGAGAGATGAGTGTCAATCCTCCAGCAACTACATGTGAATAGGGTATTAAAGTGTGTTTCCAATCATCATGTTCAAGAGATTTGCAAAGAGGTGCACTTGTGGATGTTCACATGGCTGAAGAAACACAGGGAGCACTCTTCACCAAACTGGAGACCCGGAGGCACTCTCCACCAAGACCAGAGACCCAGGGGTGCTCTCCACCAAGACCAGAGACCTGGGGGAATTCTTCACCAAGACCAGAGACCCAGGGACACTCTCCAACAAGACCAGAGACTGGGGATGGGGGGTGCACTCTCCACCAAGACCAGAGACAGTGGGGGGCTCTCCACAAAGAACAGAGATCCGGGAGGCTCTCCCCACCAAGGTTAGAGACCTTGGGGTGCTTTCCACCAAGACCAGAGACTGGGGCAGGGTGCGCTCTCCACCAAGACCAGAGACCAGGGGGCGCTCTCCACCAAGAACAGAGATCTGAGGCCTCTCTCCACCAAGATCGGAGACCCCAGGGTCCTCTCCACCAAGACCAGAGATGGGTGGGGGGGGCACTCTTCCACTAAGGACAGAGACCCTGGGGCACTCTCCACCAAGAACAGAGACCAAGGGGTGATCTCTACCAAGACCAGAGACCCGGGGGCGCTCTCCACCAAGACCAGAGACTGGGGGTGGGGGGGCGCACTCTCCACCAAGACCAGAGACAGTGGGGTGCTTTCCACCAAGAATACAGATCCAGGGGGCTCTCTCCACCAAGGTTGGAGACCCTGGGGTGCTCTCCACCAAGACCAGAGACCCGGGGGCCCTCTCCACCATGACCAGAGACCCGGAGGCACTGTCCACCAAGACCAGAGACCTGGGGCACCGTCCACCAAGATCAGTGACCCAAGGGTGCTCTCCACCAAGAACAGAGACCCAGGGGCTCTCTCTACCAAGACTATAGATGGATGGAGTCAGTGGCAAGTCTGTGGTAAATTCTTGGATGTAAGAATTATAAAATGCCTTGGACATGTGGGAAAATTATAAGAGGAAGAGTGTGTAGACCTCAGGGGCTCTTTACATTTGTCACCTTGAGTGAACAAAGCTCACCTCCTGGGTATGGACCCTGAGGAGTAGGCAAGCTGGGTTCTGATGAGACTCGACTCTGAACATCACACCTGGAGAAAACCATTCTCTGCATCCAGGGCCTTGTCCAGGTCATTTCTATGCATCCCCCAACTCCATCCCACCAACATGTCTTTGGATTTCAAACTAACCCGACTGTCCAGGAAGCCTTTTCTGACCTTCGTGAATTATTTCCATTGTGCTCACTCGCATCTTCCCCACTTTAGCAGGCTTACCCTGAAGTGTTATTTCCCAAACCTTCAGAAACCCTGACTAGATCATTTTGAAGATGGGGCATTAGCATTTGTATGAATGCTTAGCAAACGATGGAAACCCTCAGCCAGGCTTGAGCTGTGCTCTCTGCGCTCTGACCCTCACTGGCAGGGGCACCTCGAGTTCCACTCCCTGTTGCATCATCAGCCTTGGAGCAGTGTCTGACAATATGCATTCAGTTATTATTTACTAAATGAAACTAATTTTTAAATGATTAAGAATCAGAATTAAAGTCTATGTTTCATTCTGTCACTACCAGGTTTTTTTTTTTAGCTGACTACCAATTTGTTAGATTTTTTTTAAAATGTGATTTCACATAATTATAAAGGCATATTTACTGATGTTATGTAAACTGTCTGGCACATGAAATATCCAGGAAAGAGTTTTCCTTTCAGCTCTCATGACACAGCTTGTTGGGGCCCGCTGCCTATTTAGCTGGCCTCTAATTAATTTATTAGATTTTTAAAGTGTGATTTCACATAATTACAAAGACATATTTGCTGATGACGTATCAAATATCTGGCACATTACAAATGTCCAATAAATGTAAGTTCCCCTATCATTCCTCTCATGGCATGGATCATTCAGTCTGCTTATTTACATGGTGTTCACAATGTTAACAAGTTTAGACAGTGGTTTTATATTTATTACCCTCTTTTTAATCACATCTTTAATTTTATCGGTTTTTAAAATATTTTCCAGTCTCAGGGCAAGTCCAGTACATATGCTTTATATTCAGCAGGAGCAAACATCAAGTGGTTCAGAAGGCATCAAAGAATTTTTCAAAAACTGTGTGTGTATGTGTGTGTGTGTGTATATGTATATATCTGCATACACACATACAATTGACTCTTGAACAATGCAGGGGTTAGGGGCACACAGTCAGAAATCCACATTCCACATAGAACTTTTGAGTCCCCCAAAATTTAACTACTAATACCCTACTGTTGCCTGAAAGTTTCACCAATAACATAGGCAGGTGATTGACACATAGACTGCTCTCTACATATATTATATGCATTCATAACATATTTAACTTTTGTTTTGTTTCGTTATTTTGAGACAGGGTCTCACTCTGTCACCCAAGCTGGAGTGCAATGTGCAATCGTAGCTTACCGAAGCCTTGACCTCCTGGGCTCAAGCGATCCTCCTACCTCAACCTCCCGCCTAAGTCCCCCAAGTAGCTGAGACTACGGGCCTGCCACCACACCTGGCTAATTTTTGTAGAGATGGGGTTTCACCACGTTGCCCAGACTGTCCTTGAAATCCTGGGCTCAAGTGATCTGCCTGCCTTGGCCTCCCAAAGTGCTGGGATGACAGGAGTGAGCCATTGCACCCTGCACTTTTTGTTATTTTTTTCCCCAATATTTCTAGGCTAGAAGGTTCATCTGTAAGTTTTTTCAAACTGTCACAAATCACCAAGAAATTTTCCAGTATGTTTATTGAAAAAAATCCTTGTATAAGTGGACCAGGGCAGTTCAAATTTGCGTTGTTCAAGGGTCCACTGTCTGCATAAAAATACATATATACATGCACACAAGTGTAAATGATAGATATAGACAGTAAATTACAAAGCAAATTGGGTAAAATGTTAACAGTAGGTAAATCTGGGTAAAGGGTGAATGGGATATGGATATTATCTCTACTATTTTTGTAAATATGAAATTATTTCCTAACAAATTTTTTTAAAAAAATTAAGCAACTTATGACTACTTCATGAATTTTAGTTACCAGCAGTATGTGGTGTAAATGCTTTGTACTAAATTTGAACACAATGGTGTTTATGGTGAACCTGAAATATAAAATAACAGTGTTAACATGTCACCGTCTCTTCTGTGGAGTGATACATGTATGCCTGTGTATGGTGGTTGGCATTTATGTGTATTTTGCCAGCTCCCCAATGATAAACCTAAAAATCTCTAAACCTAAAAGTCTCAGCACTAAAAATCCAGCAAGGTCAAATAAAGATTTCAGGGGCCCAAGATCATCTATTAGCATAATATGAACCCAGCCCGTGTAATGTACTGAAATTGTGCCATGCCACTTACGCTTAAACAGACAGAAGTTCTCTGCTCTGGGTCTCTCAATATACATTTTTTCAGCACCCTGCTTCACTTTAGAGGTGAAGTTGTGGGCTCAATGTTACCCACGTCACTTGCCCATTAAAAAAGCCACCATCGTCATAATACCATAATTTTCTGCACGAAATTTTGGTCTCCTTACCCTTGTAGAGGTTCCTCTACGTACAAGTTTGCACAAAACACTGCAGGGATTATAAACCATGAAGAAAACATGGTTTCCTTTCAATGCTCTGCAGAGTTTGGCCTTTTGACTAACCTTTTTTTTTGGGGGGGGGGAGCTTTCTTTTTTTTTTTTTTTAATTATTTTTTGAGATGGAGTCTTGCTTTGTTGCCCAGGCTGGAGTGCAGTGGCACGACCTTAGCTCACTGCAAACTCTGCCACCTGGGTTCAAGCGATTCTCCTGCCTCAGCCTCCCAAGTAGCTGGGATTATAGGAGCGTGCCACAACACCTGGATAGTTTTTGTATTTTTTGGTAGAGATAAGGTTTTACCATGTTGGCCATGTTGATCTCAAACTCCTGACCTCAAGCCATCTGCCTGCCTCGGCCTCCCAAAGTGCTGGGATTACAGGTGTGAGCCACCGTGCCTGGCCTAAATAAGGTGTCTTTGAACAGAAACATGTATAAAACTGAATTATGTATTGATCGTTGATGAAAATGTGATCAGAGGTTTTTGGGAACCAACCCTGTATTTCCTTGAGGAGCAGTATTGGCTAATTCAGTGTTCCTGGTGACTTTACCACAAATAATGAGAGTTGACTTGCATGTGTGTGTGTGTGCGTGTGCACGTACATATGTGTGTGTGTGTATATATATAAAATAATTATTACTGTTTGCTGAATCATTTGAGAGCAACTTGCAGACATTATGATCCTTCATCCCTGTCTTAGAGTGCATTTCCTAAAACCAAGGACATTCTTTTACATAAAGTTACTTTATCAAATTCTGAAAATTTAATATTGTTACAATATTGTTATTTGGTGGTCATTCTAAATTCAAATTTTTCCAATTTTTCACTAGTTGTAAGTTCTTTCTGATTCAGAATCTAGTCCAGATCACACATTACATTTATTTGCCTCCTGAGTAGCTGGGATTATCATGCCCGGCTAATTTTTGTATTTGTAGTAAAGACGGGGTTTCGCCATTTTGTGCAGGCTGATCTTGAACTCCTGACCTCATGATCTACCTGCCTTGGCCTCCCAAAATGCTGTGATTACAGGCATGAGCCATTGCCCCCGGGCTTGCAAGCTCTTTTTTTAACTTCTCTTCCTGGACAAGTCTCTGTTGTGGCTCTCCTGCAGTGTCTCTGGCCAGTCATTCTCAGGCTGGGAAAGCCGGGTCCTTCTCCTCCTTGGCCTTCTCATCATCCATCTCCTTCCTCCTGGGCCACTCTTCTGTCCTCATTTATTCCGGGTTTTTCCTTTTCAAAAACCTGTTTCATTCTTATGTATCCTGTGGACTTGATGAAATCTTACATGACTTCATATAATCACATGGCACGCGTCTCCTGGAAAGTTCAGAGATCTATCTGTTCATTAACCCCCTCCAGTGGGACTCTCATTGATGTGGCAGCAGCAACATGAGGAATAGAATCAGAAAACATTTCCTGTAGCCATTTGGCTCATTGGAGTGAAGGAATTTTTTTTTATAGTTTTCAAGTTATGCTGTTTTCTAAAGTTTTGACCATTTATTTTTATGTCACAGAGATGAAATTGATTTTGAGGTCTTATTTTTGTTACCCAAATCTAGAGGAGAGTATGTCAGTATCTCTTCTAAGTATTAGACACATTCATTTGCTTTTTCCTGGAGGAAAACATGCAGGAACAAGAACCCAAAATTCTAGATATCATTAATTTTTTAAATTTAAATAATTTCTAAGAGAAAAGAGATGTTATCCGTATAATAATTATGCAACTCCAGTTATTATTATTATTAGTATTATTTTTGAGACAGAGTCTCACTCTGTTGCCCAGGCTGGAGTACAGTGGTGCGATCTCAGCTCACTGCAACCTTTGCCTCCCAGGTTCAAGCGATTCTCCTGCCTCAGCCTCCCAAGTAGCTGGGATTACAGGCACCTGCTACCACACCTGGCTAATTTTTTTGTATATTCAGTAGAGACGGGGTTTCACCATGTCTGTCTTGACCATGAGGCCTCACCACCATGTGCTCACCATCATAAGGCCAGGCTGGTCTTGAACTCCCTACCTCAGGTGATCCGTCCACCTTGGCCTCCCAAAGTGCTGCGATTATAGGTGTGAGCCACTGCGCATGGCCCCCAATTATGTTTGAATGGTTGCTTTCCATCTTGTGGGTGTGTTCTTTAGCAATGACCAGGCTGAAGCAAGTTCCTCCCAGATAGTTCCATCTTTGCAAATTAAGAGAAAGACAGCTAGTGTGGATAATGGAAGGGTGACTTCCAATGTATTCTCTGGAATTTTAGTGAAAAAATTAATAGTGGGTACAGCTCTGCACAGATGGGCTCCCTTGGTTCATGTGACCACAGATGTTTTGGTATCGTATTGCATGTGATTTCTGTAGCTGTTAAGGTATTCCCATAGTAATACTTATGTGGACACGTTCTTGTCAAACTTCCCACCAAAATTCAGAGTGAAAAAACTAACATATCAGGGTGAAATTATCTCAGGATGCAATATGAAGTCTTAAGAAGTGTAACTATTCATTTCTTGTCTAAATTGAACTTGAATCTTGAGATAATCCCAGAAAGTTTTGACCTCGCCCTGCCTCCCTCCTTAAATACATTCCCTTGAGTTAGGTTGAGCCATCACACTGGTTTGCAGAGTGCCCAGTCCCAAAGGCTGGGCAAGAGACCGGTCTTTGGTCTTCGTGACTCAGCATCCAGTCTCTGAGGGTGGGTGAGGCTCAGTCCTCAGTCTTGGTGACTGTCTTTGTCTGCTTGTGCTGCTATAACAAAATACTGGGTAATTTATAAACAACGAACATTTATTTCTCCCAGTTCTGGGGGTGGTAAGTCCAAGATCAAGTTCCCAGCAGGTTCAGTGTGTGGTGAGGGCTACTCTCCGCTTCCAAAGATGGTGCCTTGTTGCAGCAGCCTCAGGAGGAGATGAACGTCGTGTCCTCATATGCTGGTGAGCATGGGCTGCGGGGTCTCGTCCTCATCTGGGGTGTCCGTACTGGTGAGGGTGGGCTGGGGTGGTCTCATCCTCATCTAGGGGGTTTCTGTAGTGGTGAGGGTGGGCTGCGGGGTGTCATCCTCATCTGTGGGATGTCCGTGCTGGCCATCACTGAGATGAGCACTTCGCATCCTGGAGTCTTGGCCACAACCCTCACATACAGACAAAAGTCCATTTGGGTCCAGCGGCTCTTTCAGCACGTGGTGCCAACCTAAGACATGAGGCCTCCTGCTGGAGCTCCAGGAAACTCTAGTCTCTGCCCTCCTCTTGCAGCCGTAGGATTGCTGGGCTGCTGCTGGGGCTTGGCAATCCTCAGAGACCTTGGACTTGTCTGCTTGGAGATAAGGCACAGTCATTTCATCTCCAACTGCTGCCAAGCCGGGCTGGCTGGCAGGACATCTGGACTCTGTCTCCCTGGGTTTTCCCAGGACAGAGGTTACAGATCCTTCAGCTCTTAGGCTGATGTCACTTCCACTCCTTGATCTCAGCGTACAGGAAAGGTGGAGAGAAAAGGCGATCAGACCAGAGTCCCTTTCTGAAGACACACTTGGTCCTCCCCTGCCTGGGTCTGCAGGGGTCAGAAGCATTTCCATAGCACTCATTTTCATACAGGCCCTGGCTCCCATTAGGCAACCTTCCTCTTTGGAAAACCCAATAGCCAGGAATTTAAAAGGCACGACTATTTTCTCTTAATTTTCTCCTGAAAAACCCTTCCCTGAGGCAACCAGACCCAGCTGCTGCCCAAATAGGAAGGAAGGTCAGAATTGACAGGAATTCACAAGGAAAGAGAGCATAGGTTTATATTTCAGGGTATCAGTCATGCGGCCATGGGATCAGATTTGGAACTCTGTGATTAAGCTAATTTCTGGCATTAGGCTCAATCCCTCTGTGACAGAGAAGTGTACAATTGTCAAAAAATGAGCATTATTTTAGCAACACAATCCTGACACTATGAGAGGGAGAAAACTGGGTTGGATCAAGTATTCATCTTACCCAGTAAGCCATTATAACTCAGGCTTTTGATGCATATTTTGGGCTGTTATTCATCAAGGTGGTCAAAGTCATGAAGAACTGTATGTTATTCTATAATATACTTTCTATATTAAGTCTGTTCAGATGATACCACATTTTCTACATCACTGATCCATTAAAAAAAATCTTTCTTTGAATGCTTCTTGCCACTAATCAGGCTATGATATTCAGTTTTTGAGATAGGTTAACAAATTGAAAACCCAGCTTTAAATGTTATGGTAGTTTAAAAATAGAAGTGTTTTACTTCAAACTATTCTGAGTTGCTGCTTAGAGCAATAAAAATGTACTTTATAGCTTGTTAACCTAGATCTCAGGGATATCCGTTCTACAATAATGGAAGTAGATTTGTTTACTGTCTAAATCAGCCTTGTCAGAACAATGCTCTCCAGTGACTTTTTAAAGTCAGAGTAAACCAATACATTCTGTCTTCTGTGATTATACAGCATGGCATGGTGTTCTCTTGTATACTTGTGTTTTGAATATGAGTAACAGTCTTTAGCTGACTTTAGCATTTTGGAGAAATCGGTATATGTGGCTTCTACTTATATAAGCATCTACCAAATATATTAACTGAGTTTTATAGTCCGGTTATTTTCCATTTCAGTTACTTCCAAGACTCTTCGATATGCACTTACATACTTCATACTCATTAAATGAAGATATTGGAAGCTACCTTATTTTGAGGTACAGCATAAAGCACCAGCAGAGCTTAGTTACTACACGTTTTAGCACAATCTCCTGAAAGTTACTGCATGCTGCAAAAGAGCTGAATGAGTCAACAGACATTGTAATGGTGATGTGTAACTCATAATCTGAAATAAACTATGTCAAATCTATTAGAAAGGTCTGAGCACATCTGGAAAATTGGCAGGTAATTTAGAAAGAAATGACTAGTTATTAAGAACTCAGGCCAGTTAAACTGGGAGATTAAAATGTATTACATTGAGAGACTATTGCCATCAATTGCCATTTGTTATTGAACATAAAATGCAGCCTAGTTTTGAGACTCAAGTGATGAACCCTTCCCATGGGTTCTTTCTACCTTTCTACTGGTCCTCAAAAACAAGTTAAAGCAAAAAAGATTTAAGTGATAAAATGTGTTTATGCCTCTTGGATGTATACTTTTTTTTAATCTAAGGAAGAAACCTTATGATATGATATGATGAAACCATCCTCTCTGGATTCTAATCCTAAGTAAATACTGACCAGCTGCATTAAGAAATTTTCTGTTTTTTCTCCAGATCTTCAAATGCTCCATTAAAAAAAGAAAGTTTGTTCTAGTGTTTTCCCATCAGCATTTACCTACTCTCATGTACCTTCACCACAATCAAAACTGTTTTCCAGCCCAAACTTGGCCTCCAGGCACTCACTGCTCTAGAGCCAGCCCCTCCTAATGGTTTCACTCACACTCAGCGCCTTAGCTTCCCCTCCTCAGGGTCACTCAGAGAAGGAAATACTTCTGCCTCTTTGTACCACCTCCTGCCAGAAAGGAGACCCCGCACTGTACCTGATTCTTTGGGTCATAGGAACAGCACGTGCCCCACGTGGGCATTCTCCTCAGTCTTTATATCACATACCCTGTGAATCAGCATGCTGGGGTAGGACCCCAGGGTGGAAACTGTTGAAAGCCGTCCAGCAGGCAATGAGGTATGCTCTACCCTGGAGGCCTGGTAACCTTCACGACCCCCTTGAGCTTCAAGTCTCTGTGGCTGATGGTTTTAATGATAGGAGCCCAGAAAGGGAGGCAGCTTCCACCCAGCTGCACCCCTCGAGGTCTTGTGCTCCCTGACCGGGCCATCAGCTACATCCTTTTGCAAAGCAGCCATCAGCTTATGATGGGGTCTTGCTAAGCTGAGTGCCTGCTCCAGGAAAGCCTTGTGATGCTCATACATGGTCCGATACTCGTATTTGGGGTGAGCCAGCTTAGGTTTAACGACTAAAGGACAGGAAGAGCCCGGCAAGCCTTGCTTGTGAAATGGACACGGTATATCCAGGAACACACCCAGTCTGACCCCAGCAGCATTGCACTTTACATGGAAAGTTAGCAGCTATCCATTATTCATTTCAACTGCAATGCTATTGCAGTCAGGCAGTGCAGAGAGACAGCAGTTTTCCCTTATCCAAGTGATCTTGAGAAGGGGAAGTTGAGGCACTAAGTAGAAGGAAAACCCTTAGGGAAGGTTGGCTCTAAAGAGCAGGAAATTTATCCCTCCCTCATGCACCTGAAGCAAGCTGGTGCTCAGTGGGACCCACAATTCACAGAAGTTCCCTAAATGCCTGGGCCTGGTTCAGTGATGATTTGGCTGAGCTGAGACCTGGGAGTGCTCTCTGGCTTGCTGCAGCCATTCCATCTCAGCTCCAATGAGACAGGGCCAAAGATGGACCTGATTCTCCACCCAGTGGGCAGAACTCAAGGCCATTCTCAGCTATAACAGCTACTTCCCTTGGTAATCCCTGTTACATTCTTCCCAACTCTTAGGCTGTTGCCAATGGCCTAGCTATTTGGTTTGCCACCTGAAAAAACCAGACAAGCAGATAAAAGGCACCTCTTTGGGGGGCTGTAGGCCATGGAAACAAATCATGCATGGAACCATGTGGGTCACTCAGGTACATGCCCACAGTGTGGACCTGTTTCGATGAGACCAACTAGAATGAGCTGCTGATCCAGATGGCACTGGCCACATAACCACCAGGCTGCCTGAGTTTACCTTCATACTGGGCATTGCAGCACATCCCCCATCACAACATGAGCACAAAGGAAACCCAGTTTCTGACACAGAGCTGCCACTCACTGCATGCAGGTGTTTTATAGTCCGGTTATCTTCTGTTTCAGTTGGTGTCTCAGGATGCCACATTTCCCTGGGCAAGGCCCCCCCTGCTCCTGGAAGACTGACTACGTTGGACCCCTGACCTCCACTCAGGGCTGACACTGTTCCAGGCTATGTTGTTACTGTCCCAGTCTGGTCAGCCAACTTCAGCCACACCACCAGTCCGCTTGGTTCTTACTTTCTGTTTGCAGTCTGACAATGGAACACCTTTTGTCAAGGAAACCACTCAGGAGTGGACAGATGACCTTCCATGCCACTGCCATCCACAGGCACCAGGCATTGTTGAGCACTGGATCAGTCTCTTCAAAAACTGACTCAAAGACATCTGACTTTGGTCTCCTCCTGGTCACACGCTTGACTAAGACACGTTGGTCACTGAATGTAGCTGTTCCAGAAAGGGACCATCTTCTCTTGGCTGCTTCTTGAGTAATGACCAGAATGAAGGGGCAAGGAATTATCTAGATCTATTTTGAAAATTTGTTAACCTTTCCTGATCATTCCTGGACATGAGGCTTCTCTCTTTACCCTAACAACTCCCCCAGGCCCACGTGGTTAGTGCACCCCCGTGAGCCCAGCGCGTTCTAGTCTAATTCTGATGCGACCACCTGGATGCTCATGCCGCATTGCCATGGACCGAGATAGGTGGGACAGGGACCACTGGCTGAGAGCTCCGCCCCCTGACCCCCCTACAGTGGTTCACACAGGCCAAAATGGTGGCCGTGACAGGCCTCTGTAGACTTTATTAAAATCCTCTGTGCCTCTTGCACCTGACTGTCCAGATGGAAAGTCGGGAGTGAGCAGGGGCATGGGGAGCAAAGTAAAGCTCCAGCCACTGACATAGGGCACACTAATTTTATTCCAGTGGAGGGAGAAGAACCACCTCAGCCTCAGGAGCCTCGGCCCACACCCCGGAGAAGAACCACCTCAGCCTCAGGAGCCTTGGCCCACACCACAGAGAACCACCTCAGCCTCAGGAGCCTCGGCCCACACCCCAGAGAACCACCTCAGCCTCAGGAGCCTCGGCCCACACCCCGGAGAAGAACCACCTCAGCCTCAGGAGCCTCGGCCCACACCCCAGAGAAGAACCACCTCAGCCTCAGGAGCCTCGGCCCACACCCCAGAGAAGAACCACCTCAGCCTCAGGAGCCTCGGCCCGCACCCCTCTACCTCCACTAAGAGGTAAGCGGGGTGAGGGCTATGAATGACCTTTTTCCTTTACTGTCATCCCTGGTGTCTGTCTTCCTTGTGAAGGAAAATAACTTGGTGCCGCTCACCCAAACTATTACAAGCACCTTAACTGACTGCTGGCTCTCACATCGTCACCAGGCAGCTCTGAACACAGCTGGACTGCCATTGTCCTTAACTTACCGAGAAATTTTTGGAAACAGCAGGGGAGGGCCTCGGCTCGACTGGCAGTGTGGACAGACAGGGCAGGGTAAATGGATGGCTCTCAAACAGTCTCTCCAAAGCCGAGAAGGACTTCACCCAGTTGCTCAAACTGAACTGGAAACGGTGCGTTTTACCAGCAGATCAGGAGGCTACATTGTAGTGATTGTCAAAGTGCACTTCTCAGTTCACACTGGTCCCAACAGTCAAGGAAGCCCAACTTGGGGGTGCCAGCAGTTGTAACCCACACTCTGTTTTCAGAGGCACCACGCGTGCCCCAGACCTACACTCCTTGTATGGGAGGGAGTCAGGTACTAAGTTGCTTTTCTTCCCCAAAACGTGCTTTCCTTTCCCCTTACACCTTATGGATTCTCTTGAGAATGGAAGTGGACACCATCGGTAGACCGTGCAGCACTCCGATGGCTATGCAGATCGAAAACAGAGCCGCCGTGCTTACCCTCACCCTGTGGGCAGTCAGATATGATGGGAATCACCCAGTTAGAAAGATGGCATGGAATCTGTCCCTGACTTCAACTGAAGTAATCGATGGTATTGCCCTGGAAGGCAAGCAAGTCAGCCTTCACTTACCAGCAAGAGTTGTCAGGGATGGTAGCATTGCCCCAGACTCACTCTTAGTGGCACAATCAATCACGAACTCAGTCATTCATACCTTGGGACGTAAAGAAATGACAGTGAATGGCAGTAACAAAGGCACACCACAGCAAGGGACCCAAGCTCGGCGCACCATTGTCCTTTTTCATTCTGGTTTTGCTGAGCTGCTGTTGCTTGGCCTTGCACAAATGCTGACTGGGAGTAGTCTGAGACCTGGAGTGGGACACACGTCCTTCCCATGACTAAAACTGCTGATGAATATGATAATATTTCTACACTAGCCTCCCTCAAGCCCAGAACCATAATCTGGAACAGCATTTGCATGGAGCACCAAATTACAGGCTTTAATCCAACAAGTATTTCTTGATTATATGACTTGATTCCAGGTTAGACAGATAGAAAAATGCTGATAAATATAAAACATGTCTTGCTCTCTAAAAAATTATAGTTTGGTTGCAAAAGTAAGACCAAGTTGACTAAGATATAATGGTCTTTTGTATCATTATGTGATCATTTGATCATTGTATCATTATTTGATCACCAAATTATATGGGGCCAAAAATAACACAAAATTGGGAAAGAGATTGTAATCACTGAGGGATGAAAAAAGGCAGTCAGGTTTTGAAAAAGAGCTCTATTTGGGTGCACGCCGAGCCTGCCTGACTGTCTACAAATGAAAATCAGGCCAATGCCTGTGGCCTGCAAGGCTTCTCGATATTCTAAGGTGACATGGATTGCATGTTATTATGCAATTTTTAAAAAAATGGTAGAGCCTCTGGATGAATGTGTTATAATTAGGTTTCCTTTTGTTGATTTGGAACTCTTTCTGTTCATTGCTGTGTGAAACACGCTTGTGGAAGGAATTATGCCAGCTTTGCATAGTGTGCATTTTTAAAGAGAACATTTTCATTGAAACAGAATCAGAAATGTAACAACGAGTTGGGTAGAAATTTGTCATGATTCTTGTTGGCATATCTTATTGTTGCTAAAGGCATTTATTAAACTTAATGAAAGTGTTCATTAAGAACACTGAAGATTATAATGCTGACAAAAACACCAAAAAAAGTCATTCCACTACATTGAAGGTTAAAAATAAATAAGCTACACCATCAAACCAAATAAACTATACCTTTTAGGTAATTATAAAATACAACTTCACCTGCCTGGGCAACATGGTGAGATCCCCGTCTCTACCCCCCTCCCAAAAAAAAAAAATTTAGCCATGTGTGGTGGCATGTGACTGTGATCTTAGCTACTCTGGAGGCTGAGAAGGGAAGATGGCTCGAGCCCAGGAGGTCAGGGCTGCAGTGAGCAGTGTTCGTGCCACCGCACGCCAGTCTGGGTGACAGAGTGAGACCCTCTCTCTCAAAAAAAAAAAAAAAAAATACAACTTCAAATGAATGAATACTATATTTCAGGTGATAATTCCTAATAATAAAAGCAAAATATTACAACTACCCAGCATAACTGTCTATCTGTGATCTTTCACCCAAAGCTCATGGCTTTTGTACCATTCTGTGAATTTCAAGGTTATCAAAATATAGGGAATGTTAACTAATGGTCTAACATTTCTTAATCTTTACTTTGTATCAAATGGGGCTATTACTTAAATTCTTTGTATGTTTTAACGATTTCTTATGAAAGCATACCTTCTTCACCCAGCCCGATCTTGACAGTAATGCCTAACACTAAACAAGTCAGTGTTGAGTTGTTTGTTTAATCTCTCCAAATGTGTTGGTTTAAGACCTGTACAATTTGAAAATAAAACCTGCAATACTTTTTAGATATGAATAGCAATTTACTTATGTCTGAAACCTTAGCAATAACTGCACAGAGAGCATCCAACAGTCTTAATTGGAGTTATCTGATTATTACTCACAGGATACCACAAGCTCTAAGAACATTTACTTTACACTGCTGGTGTTCTGGTCACCTCCTCGGTGAATTCACTGCTCCCTTTGCCCAAGTTGAACAGTTTGTATTATTTGTAACTTTTTCTTTGTAGTGTTTACTGTGAAGATAGCTGAATGTTTCAGCCAGGCTTTTTTCCTCTTTTACAGAATAATATTGTTCATGATCAACACAGATTCTACAGAGTGTATTAAAAAAATAGTCATCAAAAGCTTGATTGCTCCCAGCAGCCTTAGATCAGGCCTATGTAGAGAAGGATTGACCATGAAGCCGAAACGATCACTGATTGCCACCACACCTTCCTCAGCCCTGAGAGGGGCCTAGGCAGGGTGGTCACATGGCCATGTGTTCTTGTAAAATTCACAAACGTGAGATCGTTTGGCCACAGTCCTTTGTTACTGCTGCCTCTTTCTACCCTGACTTCCCTCCAGCACATTCTCCTGCTGTTTAGAGGAATTGGAGTGGGGCTTGGCAGCTTGGGGATCTAGCTGGGGGGACATTGATTTGGAGAGACATTGAGTATGAGTTTAGAATGACACATTTTGTGGTTCACGCTTACTGCGGACTGTGCTGACTTACCAGGAGTTATTACGTGAAGGTCCAGGGATAATTTCTCCGTAAGAACGCATCCCACGGTGCTGGCAGCAGACCCACGAGGGTGGTAGAGGAGAAACAAGATTGGAAATGTCTGGAGTCACAGGCAAATCCGTGGTAAAATCTTGGATGTGTAAGAATTATAAAATGTATAGGCTACCTGGGAAAACTATGATAGGAAGGTTGTGTTCTCATCAATAATGCAGGGTATATTATAAACGTATCCATGTGTTCATTTATTTTTTCATGTGAATTATATGAAACGTATCAGAATTTTTTCCTTTGTATGACACAATCTGTAGCAATTTAGTAAGCAAGTGGTCTGTGTGTGAAGGTGAATGTCTTATGCCTTTTAATATATTGGACCAGGTCTTAGTATATTTGATTATTTTGTTTCAAAGCCATCTGGCAGGTCCAAACAGCACATGTGTCATTCCAAAACCAATAATTTATTATGAGAAGGAAATACATTTTAGATAGAAGTAATGAATAGGCTCTCAGGTTATTAGACAACTTAATTAATGAAGAGAAGTGGTGCATACCAACCCATTGGGAAAATACTTGAATTTCTTGCTTCCTTGACAAAAGTTCTGACATCAATGAATATAATCTAATCTAATCTGCCAATGAGCCCCTACAACAAGGAACTAACGATAAACTTGTTAATGAGTGTCAGCAATTCAAAGAGAGTTTAAGATTAGTTCCTGGGCAACAAAACTTGAAAAACCTAGTATTCTTATTGCTTGCATGTGAGAGAAATTTGGAATTCCCCAAAAAATGTGCATGATATAACCAACAACAAGTCATGAAGCTGAAAGTAAGTTTTTCAAACTTCAGTACTAAAAGAGAAATTTAGATCAACTATGCTGCTGGAAAGACTGGATTATCTTTCTGCTTTTTTCTTTATAAAATGATAGTCATAGTTTCGTATTCTTTTTTCAAAGAGCACCCCCAATTGTGCAAGCCTCAAGCCTGAGGAATTTGCACTCATCAAGTGCCTGTGCCTGATGCGTTCTTTCCGGAACTGAAGTCTCATTGATAGGTGAGGTAATGCGATCCCAGCTGGTACAGAGATTTATTCCTCCAGGGAGTAGACAGTGAATTTATCCAGAAATGAATGTCTATACATAAGAAAAGCTGTTCATACCAAGATTTACACACCTATGTTCCATTAAATGCAAAGGATGTGGTTTCATTTGACAATCGCTTCTGGTTGCCATCTCGGTAACGTTAAACTGAGGTGCTGGAGAGGTCTGTAGCCGTTTAGGGCCTTACCTTCATCTATTCTGTGTATCTGTTATCAGGGAATTTCTTCATTTCACGCTGAGCACCAGTGCTGTATTAGTGAGTGGGGTGTATGGTTTGTTGGCATGCACGGACTTCTGGTCCTATAAGCTTCAGGCCGCAGAAAGGGTTTAGCCCTGGACCATTCTGGGATGCATCGTCAAGGCTGGTGCTTCTGCGGGAGGCAGGGCACTCGGGGCTTTCATGCTGCAATGGGGGAGTCCCATGGAAGCCAGAACGAGGTGGTCACCCTGATGTGAAGGAATCTGCAGAGGCAGGAAGAGCCCTGAAGCTAGCTCCATGTTCCCCTGTCCATATCTACATTCACAGACACTTTCCCAACTCTCCAGGAGAGGCAGTGCAGAACGTTCTGGAAAGGGGGTGAAGTTTTGCCCTCCTAAGACTAGGTTTCTGATGAAAGTAGGACCACTGAACTGTAGGCAGCTACAGGATATGGCCTGTCTGTTCTTCACCAGTGTAGCCTCAGCCGCGAGCACAGTGTGGAGCTGCTCACAGATAATGAAGACAGATGGTGCTAAGCGGAATCTCCTCTCTGCTGAGTGGGTTGCTGTAGTGGAAGAAGCACTGAAGAGTCCCAAGCGTAGGTTGAACTCCTTGAGTATGTCCTGAGAGACTGGGGCAGCCTGAGTCTCTGCGCGCACCAGCCTTTACACTGAAGTGAGATTCTATGTAAGAATATACCTTGTCTACCGGAATGCACCACAGGACTGGATATTGTTATGGTAAAATATTTTAGTAAAGGAAAAATAATGCCTAAATACATATAGCCTTTCAGAAATTTTCACACAATGGAAGTGCTGTGATGATTATGAGCACAGGCTCTGGAGCGATATTCCCTGAGTTCTATCCTGGATCTATCTGTTATCAGCTGTGTGACCTTGGGCAAGTTGCTTAATCTCTCTGTGTCTATTTTTTCATCTGCAAGTGAGGATAATCATAGAACCTACCTCACAGGGATATTGTAAGAATTAAATGAGTTCACACAAATACAGGACTTAAAGAGTGTCTGTCACTTAGGAAGCACACAATAAATATTAGCTATTATCGTTATGATCTTCATTTTACTTTATTGATGCCTAAAGTAATTTTGAACTAAAAATTGTGATTAAAACTTTGTTTTGTTTCAGAGATTTGGAATTACTGCCTAAATCCACCAAATCTTGATAAAATATTACAGGGAAAATAGAAGTTTGGGTAATGTCCCTATTTCATTATTTAGTATCTAGACACATTATTTAACTGATGTCTAATATGAACACTTATAAACCAAAGAAAGTGAGTTTAAATTTCACCAGGTGTTAAATATAAATACCTGTTTAATTCCGAGGGTGGTTATATCCTAGGACAAAGAGCTATCAAGGTTATATTGTAGTACACCCACTCTGGGAGATGAGGGCTTGAGTAAGTCTCTAGATACTTCTTTTTGTGTGCTGAGGGGTTTTGCAATTCTTTGGCTGTCACAGCCCTGTGTAAATTTTTGAAAATTAGTGGCAATTTGCTGGTAGTGGCCAGGTGGTGTGCCAGGCGAGAAAGAGGAGGTTACAGGGAGATGCAGTACACTCTCACCAGGCAGTGTGAAGACAGGAGAGCTGGCATAGATGAGGCTTGGTAACAACCAGAAACCACGGGGGGAAAGCAGCCTCCCAGGAATGAGTCAGGGCCCGGAGGACGTCTCACCTTTCTAGGATCTGTGTGGCTACCGCTTCGGCACCACCTAGGAGCTGTCAAAATTGCAAGATCTCCAAGCCCGTGCCGGACCTTCTGAGTGAGTTTGTGTTTTATTCACCCCCACTGGGGACTGTGTGCAGGTAGGCATTCGGGAAGCACTGGGCAGGAAGCTGTCCTTCCATCCTCTCTTCACCTCTGCCCTGGCTCCTGCCGTCCTCTCTGTAAGGAGGGTCTTCCTCCCAGCCAGGGTGAGGCTGAGAGCTTTAGAGCCCTAAACACTGAGAAGACAATATGCAGATGAAATGTAATGAGGGCCTGAGCTACGGGAGTCACTTGGCATGGCAAGAAATCACTGGATACGAGTAATATTAAGATATTCACATTGTGAAACCTTGTTGCCCCGGGGAGGATAAGAAAAAGCAGCTTACGTTTATTGAGGTATTTACTTTCATTAGCCCCATTTTACAGGAGAGGAAACTGAAGCTGGAAATAACCTGTTCCAGGTCTGAGCGCAAGGAAGAGGGAAGGCCAGGACTCCTGGCTTTGGGTCTGCACCCGTCACTGTCACCGCTGTGCATGCAGAGGATGAGGGGAAGGTCAGGGAGCCGCAGGGAGCAAAAGGGTCTGGCTGTGGGGAAGGGCGCGGGAGAGAGAGCCAGTTCCTTATGGTCAGACCGGAACATCGTAATGCTCCCTCGAGAACTGATACTCTGGTATCAGAGCATGGTCAGGCCGGAACGTAGTAATGCACCCTCGAGAACTGATGCGCTGGTATCCAGGGAGGATCGGTAAAGGAACCAACACGCACATATGCACTCACAATGCTCACGGATGTCACGCAGCAGGACCTGGCAGGGCTGGCCTCTGCTTACAGAGGCCGACGTTCCCTCGCCCTGAGACATCAATTTTACTCCATCTCTTCTTGCCTCAAACTTTCCATATCCGTCCCCATTCTACCCTCACTTCTTCAACCTGTGATTCCTAGGTGATTCCTACAAGGAGACGTGATAGTGTGCAAGACTCAACTCCCGTCTTCAATGAACTTACGTTTCAATGAGAATGTATGGGTCTGTGGATACTTCAGATAGTCTCATGTGAACAATCTTACCACCTGCAGGAAGAGCATTTGGAACCATGGCCCATTCTTTCTTCAAACTTTTTTTGGCTTCCACGGCATCTCTTTCTCTGCATTTCCTCTTTCCTCACTCCTTGGCTGGTGTGAGGGCCCCCGAGCTGCCACTCTAAGCTCACCTCTTGCCGTCTTTCTTATTCCTCAGGCTCCAAACACACCGGCTTCCCCGCCATCCCCCAAGCATGCCAAGCGCTCTGCTGCCTCCGGGACTTGCTGTTTGCTTTTCTTTCTGCCCCAGCGCCTTTCCTGTGGCTGGCTCCTTCTCAGCCATCGGATTTGGCTCAGATGTTGCATCTCCTGAGAGCCTGTTTTTAAACCTTTGATTTTCCTCAGTTCTATTACCTTGTTTATTTTATTCAAAAGACTTATCATGAGCTGAAAGTATCTTTTTGTTTGCTCATACTCTATCTCCCTGACTAGAACTCTTCAACTACGCATTCCGTCTATCTTATTTGCTTCAGCATCTCTCATGATTAGAACATAGCCTTGGTGAGTATTATAGTCTCATTAATTTTTAATCAAATGAATGAATATATAATATACAGATACATAATACAAACAATTTAACCTGGCACATAAAAGACCAGGAGAGATAAGACATCCATTTTCTGGTATTTAGAGGACTGTCATAAAGAAGAGGGATTTACCCTGGGCTACATCGGCTCTAGGAGATGGAACCGACTAAGAGTGGGAGCCGAAGCAGGTATATATTGGTGCAATTTAAGGAAGAACTTCCTACCAGGTAGAGTGTTCAAAGATGTAATAGCCTTTTTGGGAAGGTGATGAGCCTCTTACTACAGTTTTTCCCAAATAGACAGGTAGCTTCTGGGAAGAGATGATGTAAAGGAGATTCATAGCTGCTTGTAATAAGTGGCTTTTAAGGTTTCTTTCAATCCTGATTGTCTCTTAGAAGTTGGGTGCAGTGACTTTCTCTAAGGCGTGTACTGTTCCAGGATGATACATAGATAAAGGTGAGGTTACTAGGAAAATGGACTCGATTGTTTAGCTGTATCCTAATACTTGTTTTCAAAGAGTAAGCGAAACACTTACAGTTTTTAAATTTAAAAATGAGATAGAGATCAACAACCTCAAAAACAACGTATTCAAATCCTGTGGCACCGCCTTTGCTCAGGGAGTCTTTAAAGTGCTTATTCTAGAATTTCCTGGAGAGTCATGTAACAGGAAGTTGTGCAAATTTGTTAAACACTTTATTTGTTAGATTTCAGTTTAAAAAACTTTTGCTTTAAATCCATTCCTAGTGGGTAAAGATGTACCTCCACTAATTTGAAAGAACAAGTTAAAAGCTCTGAAAATAATTATAAAAGAGTGCACCAAAAAAATATTTGCCACAATGGCAGGATCACTAAGGTAATTACAGTTCCTTCCAAGGTCATTACTTGGTGACAAATGCCTATTGGATATATTGGCTGTGTTGGGCATAGTAAAGAACAATGCCCAGGCATATTGCCTGAAGGGAATGTGGCCTGTGTGTGTCCATGCGCACATGCAGATTACAGTACCAAATCTCTTCTTCTTAATCGTTTTTTGTTTGTTTTGACAAGAAGATTCTTACTCTATGGTTTCACACGTTGCATGCTAAATATTTCAGCCTTTGCAAATGTGATAAGTATGGGTTCTGACATTTTGAAGATATTTTCAGAATATTTTAGAAATGTATTATGTTTATTCTACATATGCATGATCAGTGTTTTACATGTGATTATAGCTTTGCATTTACAAAGAAAATAACTGTTAAGTAGGAAGCAATCCATTTGGATGCTCTAAAGAGTAATTTGAGTGGCTTGTAAACCTTTTACTGTTTTGTCTTAAATATATGGCTGATGATATACCTTTAAGTAGCCTTAAAATACTATAGTTTACTTTCTATGAATGACTGCAGAAATTTCAAGCATACACACAGTGCATAACATTCTACATTATATTTTTACTTTTAAGAAACAAAATGTTTTTCCTGTCTAGTTCTAATTTATCACTTTGTACTTATGCCCAGTGAACTGATAGGCCATTATCCCATCTTATTAAAACACTCAGGGCTTGCTATTCTGACAATATATCAAAAGAAAAGCAAAACAAGAAGATGTATACAGAATACTTAAGTCAATTTTATCTTCAGAGTGCGGTTTTCAGGTAGAGACGTTGTAATTGTTAACAATAAAGGTAAAATGTAGTCTGGTTTTGCTTGAGTTTTCAGATCAATTTTTTAGACAAAAATCATCCTATAGTTTAGTATTTGGCCAAATTATTTTCTTCTGAATCTCCCAAAAAGGAAATAAAGTATTCCTCTTATCAATTTGACCCCGTAACAAATGCTGCCCTTTGGGCTTTTTTTCTTCAATTCCAAAAGCATTTTAACAACCATAATCCAAGACAAGAAGATAATATATTTATCATCTGATCATTTTTACAACTTCTGTTTTTCTGCTATAATAATATACCTTACTGTTAATCCTTCCCAGCTGTTGGAGTAAAGCACTTAGATTGAACTATGTCTGGGTTTTAAAGACCCAAAGCTGGAATGTTTTATTGTTGCTACCTTTTAATTAAAGGAAAACTAAAGGTTAGCTAGGTCCGGATAAAATTGGAATCAGATTAAGGTGAATTTTTCTCCCATACTACAGTTTGTTGTCAGGTTTTAGGTAGTAATACTAGAATCAGACCCACCCCCGACCATCTGACTGTGTAGGTGAGAACTGTCACTTTGTCTTCAAGAAGCTTCAGGAAAGGAGGATGGGAGATATTTGGGAATATATTTTTCTCTAGGGGGAAAATAATAATATGTTAATAATTTAAATACCCAAGTTTTTAATATTGGGGAATGTATTAGTCCATTTTCACACTGCTGATAAAGACATACCCAAGACTGGGTAATTTATAAAGAAAAAGAGGTTTAATGGACTCACAGTTCCACGTGGCTGGGGAGGCCTCACAATCATGGCAGAAGGTGAAAGGCACTTCTTACATGGCGGCAGGCAAGAGAGAATGAGAACCAAGTGAAAGGGGTTTCCCCTTATTAAACCATCAGATCTCATGAGACTGATTCACTACCACAAGAACAGTATGGGGGAAACTGCCCCCATGAGTCAGTTATCTCCCACTGGGTCCCTCCCTCAACATGTGGAAATTATGGGAGCAATTCAAGATGAGATTCGGGTGGAGACACAGCCAAACCGTATCAGGGAATATATACTTATGACTGTCTCTTACTTTTTTGTCTGCCTACTTCTCTTAATTTGGGAAACTGCCCCCAAATACCCCTTTATGTGATTGTGATGGGTTTGTCAACCAAAGACTACATTCACCCTGCCTCAGGGTGGGCCCCTGTATCAGTTGGGACATTCCAGAGAAACAGAACCAATAGGTTAACACATAATAGGGAGATTTATCTTAGGGAATTGACTTGTGTGATTGCAGGGGCTGGCGAGTCTGAAATCCACAGGGCAGGCCAGCAGCCTGGAAATAAGTGTTGATGCTGCACTCTTGAGTCCGAAATCCGCAGGGCAGACTGACAGGCAGGAAACTCAGGCAAGGGTTCTATGTTACAGCCTTGAAGCTAGCTAGATTCCTTCCTCCTCCTTCAGAACCTCAGCTTTTCCTCTGAAGGTTTTCACCCAGCCAGATGAGGCTATATAGGGAGGGTAATTTCCTTTACATAAAGTCAACTGATTTTAAGTGTTAATGACATCTACAGAATACCTTCACAGAAACATCTACATGAATGACGCAACAGCTGGGCAACATGGCGCAGCCACAGCAACAAATAAAAGTAACCATTGCAGCCAGTGAGTCCCACAGGGCCCTTCTGTGAAACTCACACAGACTCAGGAAAACCACTGGGCATTTTCTCTCAAGTCGGGGAACAGCCCCTGCTGGTTGAAGGGCCTGCTAGAGAATGCAGCTGACCTGGGAGCACGTGGAGTGAGGGAGCGAGGGAGGCCATCCTGGTGGCAGTGTCCGATTCCTGGATACAGCCGTGCTGCCGCCCAACTCAACCCTGGAATTCCCTCTCTTGCTTGAGCAACTAAGACTCTTGATGAATGAAGAAGACTTTTAGAAACCTATTAATACTTAAGGTTAGGATGCAGCTTACATGTTAAATGACGTTCAGAAATCCATTCAGTCATTTTTTCACCAGTGTTTTAGTGCCTGCATTTTACCTTTATGGAAATGTTAGGCATTGAGATTAAAGTAGTGAGCAAGAGAAACCCAGTGCCTCACCTGTTTAGTGGAATAAGCAACATTGAATGATAAATGACAAGGAAAAAAGCTTACAAAAGAGTAAGGAGATGATATGGCATGAGAATAATGCAGGAGTGGCCGACTATCTTTGGGTGAAGATTAGGCTTCTTTGAGGAAATGCATTTGTGGTGCAACCCCCGAAGGTTAGGATGAGTTAGCTGGGAGGGGAAGAGTGATCTAGTCCAAGGGAAGTTTGGGAATGAAAGAGCAAGGACTATACATGGAGTTGAAAGGGCACAATGCCTGGGACAGAGACAGAGAGGAGAAGAGAGACAGGGGGAATTCATGAATTGGGCATCAGGAAAAGCCTCCTGGTCCCCTGTAAGCCTTGCCCACATTGGAGCAACAAGGTGGTGGTGGCCTCGTTGCCTGACGCAGGAGGACTGGAGAAGGAAATGTCTGCAAGAGGTAAGATAGTCATTCAGTTGAGGATGCATTAGGCTTGGGAGGAGATGTTTAAGAAGCACCATGAGCATTTAGGGCTCAGGAGAGCTGCCTGTACTATCACCTGTCATCTGTGTGAATGGAGTGGGAAGGGAACTGAAGATGGAAAGGATGCTTTCTGAAGGTAATAATAATTATGAGACAGTGCTTTAGCTTATTGCCAGTAAAATAAGCTTACCAATTTTAAAAGGGAGAAACCGTTTCTGTTTGCTGACCAGACTGGCACCATTTACAGTCACTAAGTGGGAGCTGGAAAGAATCCCGCAGCTCTTCTAATTCCACCCTTTAATTTCAAAAATAAAGAGATTGAAGCCGAGAGAGACAGTCAGGAGGACCAAAACCCAAACCTTCTGACATCTGCTACTTTGCTGTTTCTACTACAGTTTTGTGGAAAGGGAGAGAGGGAGACAGGGAAAAAGAACACTTTAATGTAATAAACATTTCCATCTTTTCACTTTCCCTTTAATTTTATTTATATAGCCATGCACCTAATTTAGCTTCCAATTAATGTTGAGCTGTGGTGGATTGGTGGGAGCTGCCCGAAGCACTCTATCTGAAGCCACTTTGGTTTTCAGTGTTTAGTATGAGTAAGGCATGTATCTAATGTCCAAACCAGTCCAATGGAGAGTGAAATGGTGGTTATTCCTCATGCAGAGACAGCAGGCATGAACCAGAACTGTCCCCAGCAAACTAGAACCCGTGGTCTCCCTAACCACGAGGACTATAGGAAGAAAATGCAGCGTGGGAGCCATTTTGCAATTCCTGGTTTATATGGTTTTCCTATCGAAGTTAGAATTTGTTAAGATTTTGATACAGAAAAAAAGGGGGGAAAAGCTGAGGAAAAATTGATTCCAACTGCAGCAAGGTTTTCAAATTTTTTACTATTGTCTTCTTCATGGAGATGTATTAAATATTCATCTTGAATTTTAATAATGATTTTTTGTGTGTGTTCCAAAAAAAGGAATTAAAATAATTACTTTGTATAAGTCTACCTTGATCCAAAATAAGTATTTCGAAATAGGAAACATGTAAATGTCAATTTAATGCAAAGCTCTTTCTCCTTTAAGTCAATCCTCTTCCTCTGAAATAAAATCTTCTGTAAAGGTAATAGTATTTGTCTCTCCTCGTGATGAGCATTTTTAGAGTTTTAGAAATTTCTTTGACACTGGAAGGAAATTTTCTTTTGTTGGTAAAAACTAAATAATCAGTAGAGAATAGTGCTTCCAAAACAATTTTAAATGCCAGACCGTATTTCAAACAACCGTCTAATTTGAGTTAAGTACATTTGGGAAATATAGTTATCACCAATGTTGACAGAAAACTTAATATTGGTGATCATGACAGGCATAGATCAAGCACTGATGAATATGCCTTTGATGGAGTTTTCTCACGATCTTCTTCATGTGCAGGTGATGACAGCTCTTTCTTCCGTGGTGTTTACCTGTACATCAATACTACAGGCATCTCAAAAGACGTTACAAGTATTGAAGATCTTTATGCCTCTGACTGAGGGATTTCTTTAGGGAACTGACATATTGCTAAAGAATAGACTCAACATCCATTACTAGCTTTCATTCAAATCTCTGTACCTCACAGAAAATTTCACTGAAAACAATGATCGTATACCTTGTATATCAGAGAGATGTTCATGTTATGGGAAATGTGGAATAAGTTCTGGAATATAGTGCATATGAAAACCAGTGAGTTTTAGGAAAATATTTAAATGTGGAGAAATGCAAATTATACTCAAATGTGGGCTTCATCAGTGTGAGGAGCTAAGGTTGCTAGGGTATTGAAAGTTAATACTCTATGAAATGCATCTTAAGCAGAAGCCTTAAATTAAAAATCTACCCAAATCAAACTAAGTGTCATTATTGAAAAGCATTTTGTTCATATACCATGAGTTCTTTATATGAATGATTTGCATGTATCAGATCTTTTTTTTATTCCAGACATTTTGTCCTGGAAAATATGAACTTGTTTATGGAAATTTTGCCCTTTAAATGTTGCAGCTTTAAAATACGGCTGCTCCCTGTTCTATAGTTTAAAAATGGCTTAGATTCAGTAGTTTATTTGTAAATATTATCAATACATGCCTATTTTATGTATTTAGTAGGTGGATATCTGAACTCATTCATAAGGAAAAATTGAAATTAAACAATTTTTCTTTCAATTGGGCATTTCTAATATTTTTTACATGATCTGAAAATTAATTCCTAGGATCATTTGAAAAGACTTCTGGGTAAGAGGAAGGGAAGAGAGTAGAAAAATGCTTCCTACACATTTAGCCATTAGATTTTAGTCCTCAGCAGGCAGGTTTTTCTGGTGTGACTTCATCAAGCATAACTTAATAGGGAAAAGGATGATTTCATTTATTTTAATCTACAACCTCAAATAACATAAAGACCTATGAAGTATGCGTGACTCTTTCTTAAGACTCTTAAGAAAGATTCACACATAAAAAGAGCTACATTATTTTATATATATTATTTCTTAAAAAATGCATTTACACTTGAAATAGACTCATAAATACTATGGAAGCTATAAAACATATTTTGAAAGCAAGTCCTAAAGTCTTCAGGGTATGTCTGTCCTCATAGCAAACTAGTGATTTGAGAGTTCCCTCTATCTTTCAGAATTTATGTAGCTGAATCTTAAGGACCAGACTTATGACACTTATGACACTGCCATCTTCAAGGTATTTGCCATATAATTTCAGTGACTGAAATCTCATATGCCTTGAAAACCTAAGAGCTGTGATATTGCAACAAAAGGACAACCAAGTGACATTTCCTGCAAATTTTGAGAGTTATACTACGCCTCTCAAATAAATTGAAACTGCAATTTGGGTATGTAACCATCAGATGTCACTGTCTTGTGTTTTTTAAGTCATAGGCATATATTAATACTTACATAAAGTCATATACCAATTTTACACTTTTCCTATTGAATAAATTATAACTCTTTATACAGAAACAATAAAAAGACTACATTAATGTTTGGTTTTGAAACTCAAACTTCAGCCAAGTTGTCTTAATTCACATACATACCTGCTAAGTAGTGGATATCTCTCATTTCAAAAGCATGCATTTCTGCAAAACTGGATTATCATAATCGTGTTTAGGACTCTTTAGGTTGCATCTTAAAGAAGCCCAACCTAGCCTAAGCACAAAACAGGAAATCCACTGGCACACATACAGAAGCCCAGTGGTGTACTGCCTTCAGGCATGGCCTATTCCAGAGGCTATAATCCATTTTATCACAATGCATCACTCAGTAGGCTCTCCACCAAATAGCACATGATATGGCCCTGCAGCTGAAGACCCACATTCTACAACCTCAGTAGAGACAGGCCATTCCGAGACATTCCATGTCTCTGCTCTTTTCAGGTTCTGTAACCACAGTAGAGATAGGCCATTTTCCCCAATAGCTGGCAGAAATGAGCTGAAATAAGTTCTGATTAGCCAGTCTTGGGTTTCATAAACCTTCAGGATCCAGTCATTATGGACAGGGGCATGGCATACTTGGATTAGCCAGAATCAGGGGCCCACTGCTTGGCTGTGGCAGTGGCTAGGCCATCAGCCTGACTTAACAATATGGGATGGATCTCCACAGGAAGCATGGCACCCTTAGTACACCACTGGGAGATGGAAGCTGGGTGGGCATATCAAATTACTGGACTGTCATTCCATGTCTCTGCTCTTCTCAGGAGCAAGCAGTCATGTCCATGGCTGCCAGAGTGACCCCCCTAGAACAAAATCTCGAAATGCTACTCTTCTCTCAAGAGGGCAAGATGCAGTACAATCTCTGTAGTATACACGACTCCTCTTGACCTAACTTCTTCCTTTTCCTGCTTTAGTCTCATCTCCCATCACTGCTGAATCCAACCACATGAACTCTTTGCAATTCTAACAAATGATCATACTCTTTCAGGTACTACTTTCCACTTCACAAGCCTTACTCTTTCTCATAACAAAGGCTTTTCCCAAGTTATTTCCGTCTGGAAGTCCTTCCATACCGTTGTCTTTATGCATCATTTAAAAATCATCCTTGGCCAGGCGCGGGGGCTCACGCCTGTAATCCCAGCACTTTGGGAGGCCGACGTGGGCGGATCAAGAGGTCAGGAGATCGAGACCATCCTGGCTAACACGGTGAAACCTCGTCTCTACTGAAAATACAAAAAATTAGCCAGGCGTGGTGGAGGGCGCCTGTAGTCCCAGCTACTTGGGAGGCTGAGGCAGGAGAATGGCGTGAACCCAGGAGGCGGAGCTTGCAGCGAGCCAAGATCGCGCCACTGCACTCCAGCCTGGGCGACAGAGCGAGACTCCATCTCAAAAAAAAAAAAAAAAAAAAAAAAATCATCCTTAAGCATTTCTTTCTTGAAATTTCCTTGTCCCCGCTTCCTACCCCTTCCCAGACAGATTTAGATATGTCTTTTCTACATGTCCACAGTATCTGGCACACGAGTATCATTAGCATTTGTCACACTGCATTATAATATTTGATGGTGGGGTTATTGGCCATTAAACAGAACTTCTTAAGAGTAAGGGCCATGAATTATCTGAATTATCCTCCATGAATTATCCCCCAATACCTGGTACAGTGATTGGCACATGATGGGGATTGAATGAATGGTTGATGAATGAAGGAAGGAATGCATGAACAAATTAGTAGATTTGAATCGGTTTTACACTAGAATAATTTCCTCTTTGCTCTCTGCAAACAGGTATATGAAGAAGCACTTGAGTGTCAGTATGTATAGTGTTAAAATCAGTGTAAGCTTCAGAGCTAGAATGCCTGGGCTCAGATCCTTGCGTCTTCACTTACCAGTTGTGTAACTGTGGGCAAAGCACCTAACCTTCTGTGCCTCTGTTTTCTCATATGTAAAAAGATAGTGGTAATAGTTTCCACTTTGCTAAGTGTTTATTTTAATCTTCACCAACTCTGTCATAAACATAATTATTCTTATTTCTTAGGTAAGTGAACTGAGACTCAGAATGCTTAAATAACTTCCTCAAGGTCACACGGGTTCTAAAATGGGGAGCTACTATTCTAATTAAAGATTATCTGACGCTAAAGCCCCACAGTTTCAGCTGCACTGAGATTTCACAATTGGTTCTTACTGGCTGGAAGAAGGATACAGGGAAATATTTTCCTTCCCTTAGCTAATTTTTGTCCTAATGATTACTTTCTGTATAAGATTGTAACATGAACCATGTAGCTTTGAGATATTGCTATAATTGTGCTCACTACTGCTAAGCTGTATTGTTTATATCTTCAGATAGTTGAACATAGATAGTTGAGAAATAAATGCCAATATTTTCATTTGAATTGAAAAAAACCACAAAAACCATTATATTAAACTTTTCTATTTGTGTAGATATTAGCAATTTTCCCCAAAACAAAACAAGATACATTCAAATTGTAAATAGCTCAAAATGGCAGAAGTTTATTCAGGATGAATTTGTTCAGGATGTAGTTAAATGGATTCTCTTCTCCATTCTTGTGTGTCAGATTACCTAAATAGAGGCAGTGGGGTCTCCAAAACTCTAAGAGGGCAACATGGAAGCAGTAGCAGTTCGTTGCCCATAATTTTCTCTGCAGATTAGTTCAGAGAGCCCACTTAGAAAGGAGGAAAAATGAATCAAACCAAAAGTTAAAGCAACTTTCTCACCTTCCGGCTCTCCACAGACGCTGCTGGCTACAGTGATTCTGAGGATTATATATAACTCATTTTACCATCCCAAAGTCATGAAAGTAGACTTTGTATTAAAGGACAATTGAACAAACTCTGGTATACTAAGAAGCATTAGGAGAATATTAGACAATTGTTGAGTAGGATATTTGATATATGTTCTAAGTCATGATGCGCATCTGCATCGATATCAATTTGTTTTCATTAACTTAGACAATTAAAATCAAGAACTAAGTTATTTTAAGCAAACAGCTTCATTTTACATTCATTTATTTCTGCTTTGCATGAAGCACAGCTGCATTATAATGTGATCAAGCACAATAAATTGTGCTCTATTGTTTATAGATGGAAGATTGTACCACTCAGGTGCATGTACAATTTTACCTCAAGTGTTTTGAAAGTACAAGTGTGTGAGATTTTCTTCTCTTCTGAAAATAATTCTTACTCAGACTTTAGAAACTATGGATTTTCTACCTCCTATTACCAAAAATAAATGCAATGTTCTGGGCCAATGGCCTGAAGTTACTTAACTGAAGTTATTTAATTGGTAGTATCTTTTCCAATGTTTTTGAAAAATATATTGGGTGAAATAGCTACTGCATTTAGGATACTTACAGAATATAGATATGGATATATAGATACATATGCAGTGAACAACTTTGTAGGTCTCCCCTGGGGCACATGCATGACAATTCTCTAGGTTTATAACCAGAAGTAGAGGGTCTGTGTTATAGTAAATGCCCATCTTTAGATTTACTTGTTACTGGCAAATTGCTCTCTACCCAAATTCAGGATAATTCATTCAAAGAGGGTTTATTTACAAAGATTTTCAAAGGTGTAGGGAGAGGGTAAACCAAGTGATAATGCTGTGACCTAGGGCTAGTGGCAGCTGAGCTTTGGACACTGCTAGGCCCAAAAGGATGATAGGAGGAAAAGATTCCTTAACTCTGGAAGTCCTGTAGAAAAAGTTGCCTTCAGAAGAGAAGTAACCTATAATTGAGAAAACCTGGCAGAGAGGGAGCCTGGGAAACAAATTCCTCTTTCCAGTCTCTCCTCTCTACTTCCGCTCTTCTGCCAAAGTCCCTCACTGGCCAAACAAAATGGTGGCCAGAAGACACTGGAGTCCATTGGCATTGACCATACAGGTTACTTTCTCATAGCAGAGAGCACAGAGGATCTGGAAAGGAAAACTGAGTATGTCCAGCCACAAGGTCAATCCAAGTTGTTAGAAGTATATTTTGTCTGTTGCTAATGCCTGCTATAGAGTCGTACTCCCTAGTATATTTCCATCATTAAAAAAAATCTATCCTGTTTCCTTGTGATCAACTTCCAGGTTGCCTCCAATTCCTTTCTGCCACTAATAGTGCTGTAAGGCACTTTTTTTGTATATGCTCTCTTATGAACTTGAAGCCTTCTTAGGGGTCTAAATCCAGTAGCAGAATCAACTGGTCTTCAGGTGCATGTGTATGCTTAACTTGAATGAGGGTCCTCTACCCTCCCAGAAGCAGTGCACAAGTATTGCGGTATCACCACATCCTTGCCAGCATGTAGCAGCTTTGTAACTTCTGCCACTGTAGTAAGTGTAAGTGAAGTTTCCTGTATACACTATGATACATTCATGTAAATGTTAAACACATAAGCCACATATTATATTCTTTTTTTTTTTTTTTTTTTTTTTTTTGAGATGGAGTCTTACTCTATCACCCAGGCTGGAGTGCAGTGGCGCAATCTCAGCTCAGTGCAACCTCTGACTTCCTGGTTCAAGCAATTCTCCTGCCTCAGCCTCCCAAGTAGCTGGGATTACAGGCACGTGCCACCATATTCATCTAATTTTTGTCTTTTTAGTAGAGATGGGGTTTCACCATGTTGGCCGGGATGCTCTTGATCTCCTGACCTCATGATCTGCCTGCCTCGGCTTCCCAAAGTGCTGGGATTACAGGCATGAGCCACTGCACCCGGCCCACACATTATATTCTTATAAATACATGTGTAGTAAAATCCAAAACAAACAAACAAACAAACAAAAAAACAAAATTGGATTGGAAAGCTACCATTGGGGATAAGCTCAAAGGATATTTCGACTTCATATAAAATTTTATGTATATAAAATGTTTAAAGAAGTATGGCAAAATATCAACATTTATGCCTATTGTTCCAATGTAAGCCTTTAGGCTTATTTGTGTGTTGACATTATGATTTTTACAACTTCACTGAAGTATAAATGAAATACGGTAAATCACACTAATTCAAGATGTACAATCTGCTAAATGTTGGCCTCTGTATACACCCATGAACCATCTCAGGAAGCATGATAATCAACATTCCATGGCCCCAAGCCTTTCCTCTGTCCCCAGGTAACCACTGACCTAGCTTTCTACATAGAGGTAATCATACAACATGTACTGTGTTTGTGGGGGACGTATGTGGCTGCTGTTACTAAGCGTATGCCTTTGATGTTCATTCTTGTTGCCTGTATCAATAGTTCATTCTTTTTTATTGCTGAGTAGTGTTTTGTTGTATAGAAATAGCATGATTTCTCTATTCACTTGTCAGTAGGCATTTGAGCTGTTTCCAGTTTCAGGGATCTTAAACATAAAGCTGCTAAAAGCATTCATGTACAATTTTTTGTTGGGACACATGTTTTCATTTCTCTTGGGGAAATACTTAGGAGTATAACGGCTGAGTTGCGTGGAAAGTGCTATTTATTTACCTTTCTAAGACATTGTCAAGTAAATTTCCAAGCCTGTTATATCACTTTATATTTCCACTAGCAGCGTTTGAGAGTCTCAGTTTCTCTACATCCTCACCAACCACTTGGTATAGTCAGTCCTTTTAATTTCAGGCAGTCTAATGGATACACAGTGACTGAGCATGTCCTTGATGACTAACAATATTGAGCATATTTTGTGTACTTTTTAATGTGCTTCTATATCTTCTTTTTATGTACTTTTTAGTGTGCTTATATATCTTCTTTTGTGAAGTGTCTGCTCAAATATTTTGTCCATTTTTATTAGGTTAATTGTTTTATTGTTAAGTTGTAAGCATTCTTTATATATTTTATAAACATGCTTTGTCTAAAATATGTGTTTCAAATAATTTTTCTTAGTCAGTGGTTAGCTTTTCCATTCTCTTAAGGCTCTGCAAAAGAGAAAATGTATTTAATTTTGATGAAATCCAGCTTATCATTTTTTTCTTTTATGGTTTTACTTTTGGTATGCTAATCTAATAATGTTTGCCTCCTCCAAGATCTCCTATGCTTTGTTTGTCACAGGTTTTATATTTTAGAGTTTACGTCTAGTCCTATGATCAATTTTTAGTTAGTTTGTGTATGTGGTATGAGGTATAAATTGTCTATTTTTTTCCATACAGATATAAGTTGATTCAGTATCATTTATTAGAAAGATTATTCTTTCCCCATCAATTGCTTTGATAATTTGTCAAAAATAAATTGACCGTATACATATGGAATAGAATAGATGGTCCAGAAGTAGACTGAACAGTCTGAGCTGTACTTCTTTATTTTTTGCCAACCTCAAACTGCAACTTTATAGCCAGTCCTGAAATCAGGTAGCGTACATAAGGTCTCAAAGTTTTGTTACCTTTTTTTTTTTTTTTTTTTTTAGTTGTTTGGGCTTTCCTAAGCCCTTTGCATTGACTATAAATTTAAAAAATCAACTTGCCCATTTTTACCAAAAAAAACAACTGGCTGGAATTCTGTTTAGGATTGCATTGAATCTATAGATCAACCTGGGGAGAATTACCAGTTCCAATCCATGATTCTGGCATATCTTTCAATTACTTAGGTCTTTAGTTTCTCTCAGCAATGTTTTGTAATTTTTTAGTGCAGAGTCATAAATACCTTTTATTAGATTTCTTCCTATTTTATAACTTGGCATTAATGTAAATGAAATGTTTTAAGAATTCTATTTTTCAATATTTTCAGCTAGTATATAAGAATATAAATAATGTTGTAAAAATCTTGCATCTTGCAGATTATATATTATTTCTAGTTGTAATTCTATAGATTCCTTGAGATTTTTGTATAAACAATAAAATATCTGAGATAGGAACAGTTTTACTTCATCCTTTCTGATCCTTTTGCCTTATATTTAACTTTTTTTAACTTTAGTAAAATGTTTAATAGACTTGATGAAAGAGTGAATCTTCACCTTGTCCTCCATCTCAAGGGAAAGTAATTCAGTTTTTCACCATTAAGTATGATATTGGCTATGAGTTTTTCATAAATAACCATGATCTACTTGAGGAATTTCTTACTATTCCTAATTTGCTAGCTTTTTTAAAATTATGAATGAGCATTAATTTTGTCAAATTATTTTTCTGCCAATATTAAAATAATCTTTTTTTTTTTTAGACCAGGGGTAGGCAAACTTTTTTTAAAGGCCAGAATAAATATGTTCAGGTTTGCAACCTAGGAGGCAAATTCAAGGATATTATGTAGGTATTTATATAACCATTTAAAATGTAACCATTTAGAAATACAAAATTATTCCTAGCTTGTAAGCATAATAAAAAACACCAGGAGCCTGGCCATTTTTGGTCTATAGACTACAGCTTGACAGTGTCTGTTTTGTACTATTAATACCTATTGTGATATTTTTATATAGTTGGATTTAGATCTGTCATTTTATTATGCGTTTTCTCTTTGTACCATGTTTTTGTTGCTCTGTTCCTCTCTCTGTCTCTCTTTCCTGCCTTTTTATGATTATTTGAATATGTTTGTATTGCATGTGAATGTATCTCTTAGCTATCAGCTATTCTTTTGTATTGTTTTTGTGGTTGCTTTATGTATTACTATATATATACCTAACCTTTCACAGTCTACTTGGAGTTAATATTGTACCACTTGACATCTAATGTAGAAACCTTGGAACCATAGAGGTCTCTTTGCCACCTCCTACCTTTATTTTATAGTTGTGATATGGGCTATATCTGCATTCATTGAAAACTTCACAGACACTGGTATAATTTTAGTGCTAATGAGCTATACATATTTAAAGAACTTAAGAGGAAAGCACAGTTTTTACATTACCCAGATAGGAATCATTTCTATTGCTTATCCTTCGTCTTGAAGTTACAGGTTTCCTCTTGTATCATTTTTCTTCCATCTGCAGAACTTCCTTCAGCATTTCTGGTAGAGCAGGTATAAGATAATGAATTTTCTTAATTTTTTTTAAATCTGGAAATGTCATTTTGACTTCATTCTTGAAGGATATTTTCATTGAACATAGAATTCTAAGTTGACAGTTCTTATCCTTGAGCACTCTAAAGATGCTATTCTACTGTCTTATATGACCTTCATAGTTTCTGGTGAGAAATTTGTGATAATTTGAATCATTGTTTCTATGGATGTAAGGTATTTTTTCCTAGCTGTTTTAAGTATTTCTTCTTTATTATTGGCTTTCAACAGTTGTATTATGATGTGTTTGGTCATGGTTTCTTTAAAATTATCCTCTGTGTGATATGTTGACATTCTAGAATCTATGACTTCTACTAAATTTGGAAAGTTTTTGTCCCTTATTTCTTCAAATATATTTTCTGTTTTAATCTTTTTCTCCTTCCCTTCTGGAACCTAAAGCTCACATTTCTTATGTTATGCAGTACCTTCTGCATTTTGTTCTGTTTCCTTTTTTTCCTTAACCATCTTTCTTATGACATTATCCTATTTTATACAAGCCATGTTCTATTGTGATGCATTAAAGAGTTGAGTTTCATGAAATTTTGTGCTGCAACATACAAGTAGACAAATTTCATAAATCTGTGCTGTCTCTGAGTCTACTCCAGATGCTATCTTCTCCTTGTTTGTAGTTCTTTTTTATTGGCTCCAGGTGGCATTTTTAATTGTTTCTTATCCTCAAACAAAGCAAGATCTCACAAGAGTCAGTGTCAGTCAAGAGACACAATGATGAATGGAGCTGGCCCAGTGTCCTGTGCACAGATCTAGTGGCCACATTCTTTCTCAGATCAGCAGTGGTTAATGTGTGGCACTCCCAGCCAAACTTACGGTTTCTAGTGGTGGATACTTTCTTCTCCCCAGACTGTCCGGTCTTCTAATTTTCCCAAAAGTTGGAACATCCGGATCACATTTCTTTTTGTCTCTTCCCTAGAGTATGTTAATTTTGGAGTCTGGGCCTTGCAAGTTGTGCTGTAGCTTTGCTTCTAGTCTCACATATGCCTGAGTTCAAGGCTGGCCTCCAATTATCCATGTTATTTTGAGAAACTCACTTAATCTGTCTTAGAGTCTTCTTTGGTAAATTCGGGTCAATAATGTCTCCATTATACAGTGAGGTAATATGAAGAAATTCTGAAATAATGCACGTGGAGCATTTATCCTGGAGCAGTGAAGTTCATGGTAACTCAAACTGTGGCTGCTGTGGTCTCCAGCCTCAGCAATATGGCCATCTTTAGTGCATTTTGCCACCACCAATCTCTAACTCTGTCTAAAATTTTGGGAGATTTACATTCTTAGGAAGTGGTCCTGCTTCTGGGCTGGAAAATACAACACCTTCCTCAGGAAGTAGGGGTCTCAGGGGTCAGTAGGGTCAGCACTCTGGACCTCTGCCTTGTAGTCAGGGGACAGCTGTCTCCATATCCATTTTAGAGAAAAATTAGAAGAGATAGATTTGGGTTCAGGTAGCCAGATATAATTTTAAATCAGAATGCATACCCCATAGCCACATTTTTTAGCAGAGAAAGCATTATGTACATCTATCTTCTTTAGCTATCTTTGGTCTTTTTGTTTTAAAATCCAGGTTGACATCTGGCTTTTGTTAAGTGTGGCACTGCCGGAGTTCTGATTATTCATATCCTGTCCACCCACTCCTGCACATCTCCTCTGTTTGGCCTAACCTCTCTCTCTCACTATGATATTTGTTGAGCAAAAGTGCTTTGAGAGAATAAAATTTTCTGAAAAATAAGGAAAAACTGAAATATGTTTATATTTATAGGCTTTCACTCATGTCTATGTCATCATTCTTGTCATTTTTAGACTGATGTACCATTCTGTGAACAGCAAATGTGTTTACAAGGTGCAAACTGTGTGCTCATCTAACTTAGTTAAATTATCTAAAATGACTAACCTCTTCAGACATAGACAAATTATTACTTTTCCTTGTCATTTTGTTAGTAGATTCTATATAGCATTTTTAGACCACTGCAGTGTTCAAGATAATAATATTCAATAAATTATAAATCAATTTTCTCCTCGTTATAGAAGGAAGCTAATTGTCAGAGGTAATATCTATTAAGCTTCCTGGATTAAATTCATTTAAAATGTGTTCTGTTAGAAAATGTGATAACACTTTATTTTTAGTGACCATTAGCTAATACTAAATTACAGCGTAACGCCTCTGGAAGTGCATGTGACGTCCATATGAATACCAAATGAACTCATAATTATCTATACTATAATAATGAATATCAAACCAATTTATAATGATATACTGAAAATCAAATACTTCTGAAATTTTATGTTCTCATCAATTTTAAGGACGAGACATGAATCTAGCTTGTTAGAGCAATTGCTGGCAGTCAGGAAGCTGCGCTGTGCCCAGTCTGCAATTTTGTTTTCTGGTATTTCTGGCACCAGCACAATGATTCCAAAAACTGAAAAATGTAGCAACAGTATGCTGGGGAGGAGCATAGGTATTCAAGAAAGGGGGTGCGTGTTTCTAGGTATGATAATGAGAGATTTTTAAAGGATAGAATGAAATGACTATCATGTTTCAAAAGAAGTTACAACACATATGTATTAGTTCATTACTAAGCAACTGAAGAATATAATACAAAATGTTCAGTTGATTAATTTGGAAAAGTATGCCACCCCAAAGCAGGCTTGGCCAATGACTTAGGAAGTAAAGTCTTCTTTTTTTATTTCAAATATAAAGTCATTTTCTAAGTTCCCCTCTTGTATTATAAAAGAGTAATTTTATTGGGTTCATAGATAGTCTAACTTGATGTAATAATTAATAGTTATTTAATATTAACTGATTGATATTTAATAAAAATATTGTAGTTATTGGGGTGTAAGGCTGCCATTGCAAAGATGAGAGAGACTAGGGAGTGATTAGGACAAGTAACTGGGTCAGCTTGACCTAGAGGGGATGAAGCCCTACAGAAGCTCAAAAGGCAGAAAGGAGTTAGAGGTAGACCACTCCCACTACCAAAAGAAATACCATTTGGGATGAGCTTTCTAGAATATAAAGTTGTAACAAGTAGCAGTTTACGAAGAACATAGCATGAACAAATTCATGGAGACAAAATAGTACTGTATGCTTCTAGAAAAACAATATCTTTTTGATTAAGAAAATATTTTGTGGGTTTATAGAGTTCATGCCTGTGATTTATGGGAAGGAACTACAAAGAGATAGTATGGGATTCCCAATGTCCAAGGTCCAGATACGAAGTTGGGTGTTAATTTCCCTGGTACTGAGCAAAGGAGGGAGTGAGTGCCCCAAAAGAGAAAAGGATCAAAAGTTCTTGTTACGAATGATTTGAGCCATGCTCCAGAAAAACGTTTCTCGTAGCACCATGCAAAATGGAATAGATCTAGTTATAGAAACTAGTAGAGTTCCCAGCTAAGAGGCCAGTACAATTATTAGAGGCAAGTAGCAACCCATGGTGGCGCTGGGAAGAGGAAGAAAAGATACAGATGTAACAGACAAGGGTGTGTGATATTGTCAGGCTGCGGGTTCAAAATGAGAGTCCTTCCACAAAGTACTGTTGTAGTTGAATGAATCAATATTAATTGAATGAAAGCATTGTGCTGAATTTTACTAAATTAGGTTTGTATAGAAAAATGTAACCTCATGTATATGTATTACCCTAGTGAATATGACTCATTAAAATTCATTTAAAATGATAAACATTTAAAATGTAAAATGTGTTACATGATGTAAGTAGTACAAATAGCTGTATAACAGGATCAATATATTAAATATATATAAGATTTAAACATATAACTATTTTATTAAAATAATCTGTGAATATCTAGATCTTCTAAAAAGGTGATCTCTCTGCCATGCCCAGAGCACAGTAGGTCCACTGACCCCCATGTAGTCTTGGCCAGAGCGGACTCTTCCAGTCTCAGCTCTTGATACTTTTCCCTCTTCACTCACAATCTCATCATTCTGCTTGCCAAGCATTGATCTTGGCGCATAGAAGGTGTTCACTGTTATTTACAGAATGAAGAGCTAATGGGAGGAGGAAAGGGAAAAAGCAACCAAGGAGGAAGGGAGGAAAGAAAGGAGGAAGTGAGGGAGGAAGGGAATGAGAGAGGAAGAGAGGTGCTCTGTATCTACTATCTTTAGGACCTTGCACAATTAATTAAACTCCCCGAAGCCTGAATGCTTTTGTCTGACAAAAGAAACAATAGGATTGCTATGAAAATTTAAAAAATACTGTATTATGGCATCTGCACTCTATTGGGCTGATAGCAGCAGCTGGAAGATTGCTCCCCATCGAATCGCGCCACAGTTTACCATAGACACAGCACCTCCCCTCTTCCTCTGGTCTATTATGAGAACTCTGTGATGGCAGAGAGTTCCATGGGACTTGAGAAGTTATGGATGGATGAGTGTAAGGGATGAAATCACTACTTTTTAGTTTTTTTATTTCTAGCATTTTCCAGTGGATTTTTATTAATCCATCTGCATTCCCTTACCTGATGACTGGGTATGCAATGTGGAAAAGAATAATCTAACACTTCACTGTATAAAAATTGTATCTTGGCCTCCTAAGTACAGTTCTCTGAGCAATCAGCTACATACCAGGTCACTATCACATACTAGTAAATAAGGCACTCCGTCACTTTCAGTAGAGTACTACTAATTTGGCTATCAAAATTGTGTTTTTAGGCAGCTGAACAGAAGGTAGAGTTCATTAGTCCATGTTTAAATTAGAGCTTGTTTTCATTCTAGATAATAGGGAGAACAAATGCTATTATTTTTAAATTCTATGGAAATGTGAAAATAAATGCTGTTCATATTATATCTGCCTAAGGCTTTCATAAAAACAGTTAATTTCCAAAATAATGTATCTATTATATTTTATGTTTATGAGGATAATTTGAAACATGTATTTCTACTCAGGGACTTTTGAACTAAGCAGTAGAACAAACTGCAATAATTAGCTGAACTACAAACCAAACTTGAATGTTAATGTGTTTTTACATAAACAAACTCTTGTTACAAAATATTGTTTGAGAAACTTAGAAAATTTTTTAACTTTGCAGCTAAATCAGCCAGCCTTGTCACGTAGACCCAGGAGAGACAGAGTGGGGAGGGAAGAGGCGGCCGGATCCTGCACAATCTCATCTCCTGCTAGGAGACCGGGGGGAGCAGTGAGGGCCGCCAGGTGGTGGGGCAGGGCAGTAGGGAAAATCCTCTTCATGATTCCCTCCAATATCTGTGGTCAGTGTGAGAAGGAAGTCAGTACTGAAAGCCTCACTATATCCTTATCCATCTTGGTTTCCTCCGGAGGCTGTCTGATTTGTTTTCTGGCTTCCTCCATTTCTCTGACCTCTGGGGGTGTTTTGCTTCCTCTTCTTGACACTTTTGTTCATCAGAATTACCCAGGGAACTTTGAAACATGGAGATGCTTGGGCTACACCGCCAGAGAGGCTGACTCTTGCTGTGGGGTAAGACCCAGGCATTGGTGTCTTTGAAAAGCTCCATGTGAAAAGTAAGCAAATTCTTCCCCCTACCCCCATTTACTTTTAGTTGACATGTAATAATTGTATACACTTACTGGACACAGAGTTATATTTCCACACGTGTATACAATGTGTAATTATTACTAAGACATGTGGGAATCCTGTTTCTTAGTCTTATTTGGGAGAAAGAAGTCTGCCAAGTGACTGATTTAGCCAAAAAAGAGAATTCATTGAAGGAAAATAGAAAGCAGAGAGTTTATTTAGAGACACAGTACACTTTGAAAGATGAGGCAGAGCAGACTGCTGAAAGCCAGAGGCCCCCCTCACCCCAAGAGTTCTGCATTGGGTTTTGATGACGTTGAACTGTTTCCTGAAGTTCGCCGCTGTCTTAAGTCTCTGCCATTTTTCCTTGTCTAGTTTTCTGGCTCCTGCCTTAAGTCCCCGCTTTTTCCACGTCTAGTCCCCACTCCAGGCTTGTGGGACCCTCCCTTACTATGAGTTGGTGCACATGTGTGGGCCGGTGTTGGATATGAATTGCACCCGGGGTCTCTTAGGAATTTCCGCCTTATCAGCATGTAGGTTAACTGCAGAGGGAGCAGTGCCTGGGGGGTCTTAAGGATTGCTCCTTCCTGCCTAGGTTATTTCCCCTCCGCCTTGCTCATATCTAGCATGCCTGTTTCTGGTGGTCCCTGGATTGTGGGATCCTCCAGACCTCCCTTTCCTCAGGGGCTCCCCCTCCTGCTCATGTCTAGCTGTCTGTCTACTCTAACACAGTGATCAAACCAGAGTAATTAGCATCTCCATCATCTCAGACATTTATCATTTCCACGTGTTAGGAACATTCAAATTCTTTTACCTTTTGTAAATATAAAATAAATTATTGTGAATTCACCCTGCAGTGCAGTGGAACATATTCCTCCTATGTAGCTATAATTTGGTATCCCTTAAGCAGCCCCTCCTTATTTCCCCCCATCCCCACCAGCCTTCCCAGCCTCTAGTCACCACAATTCCACTCTCTACTTCTATGAGCTCATTTTTTTTAACTCCTATGTATGCATGAGAACATGTGATATTTATCTTTCTGTGCCTGACTTATTTCCCTTAGCATAATGTCCTCCAGGCTCATCCATGTTGCTGTGAATAATAGGATTTTATTCTTTTTTTATGGCTGAATAGTATCCAGCTGTGTATGTACACCACATTTTATTCATCTGCTGATGGACATTCAGGTTGATTTCATATCTTGGCTACTGTGAATATGCTGCAATAAATACAGAGATGCAGATATCTTTTCAGTATACTGATTTCCTTTCCTTTGGTTAAATACTCAGTAGTGGAATGCCGTATCATGTGGTGATTCTATTTTTAGTTTTTGAGAAGCCTCCATACTGGTTTTCATAATGGCTGTACTAATTTGCATTTCCCACATCCTTGCCAGCATTTGTTATTTTTTTACTTATTGATGATAGACATTCTAACCAGAGGGAGATATCTCACTGTGGTCTTGATTTGCATTTCCCTGATGATTAGTGATGCTGAGCATTTAAAAAATATACTTGCTGGCCATTTGTATGCCTTTTTCTTCAGGAACGTTTATTCAGATCCTTTGCCCATTTAAAAAGTCAGATGAGTTTATTTTCCTATTGATTTGTTTGAGCTCCTTGCATATTCTGGTGTTCGTCCCTTGTCAGATGAATAGTTTGTAAATATTTTCTCCGATTCTGCAGATTGTCTCTTCACTCTATTGACTGCCTCTTTAGTTTGATAAAGTCCCATTTGTCTATTTTTATTTTTGTAATCTGTACTTTTAAGGTTTTAGGCATAAAATCTTTGCTATGCCAATTTCTTAGAGCATTTTCCCTATGTTTTCTTCTAGTAGTTTTATAGTTTCAGTTTTTACATTTAAGTCTTTAATCCACTTTGAATTGGCTTTTGTATGTGGTGAGAGATAGGGGTCTAGTTTCTTTCTTCTGCATATGGATATCCAGTTTTCCCAGCACAATTTAGTGAAGAGTGTGTCATTTCCCCAATGTATGTTCTTGGCATCTTTGTTGAAAATTAGTTGATTGTAAATACATGGGTTTATTTCTGGGCTCTCTATTATGATGTTCCATTTGTTTATGTGTCTGTTTTCACACCAATACCATGCTGTTTTGGTAACCATAGGCTTATAATATATTTTGAAGTCAGGTAGTGTGATGTCTCCAGCTTTATGGTTTTGTTTTTATTTTCTTTTGTTTTGCTCAGGATTACTTTTGGCTCTTAGGGGACTTTTTTGGTTCCATATAAATTTTATGATTCTGTGAAGAATGCCATTGGTATTTTGATAGAGATTACATTGAATATGCAGATTACTTTGATTTGTATGATCATTTTTACAACATGAATTCATCCCATTCATAAGCATGAGATATCTTTTCTTTTTTGGGGGGAGTGGGGTCTTCTTCAATTTCTTCCGCCAGTATTTTGTAGTTTTCATCATAGAGATCATTCACCTTCCTGGTTAAATTTATTCCTAATTATGTTATTTTTGTATAACTATTGTAAATAGGATTACTTTCTTAGTTTCTTTTTCAGTTAGTTTGTTTTTAAGTGTATAGAAATACTACTGTTGTTTGTATGTGGATTTGTATCCTGTGCCTTTACTGATTTCCCTTATCAGTTCTATGAATTTTTTGGTAGAGTTTTAATGTTTTTCTATATATAAGATCATGCTCTCTGTAAAGAGGAACATTTTGATTTCCTCTTTTCCAATTTGAATGTCCTTTATTTCTTTATCTTGCGTAATTGCTCTGGCTAGGACTTCCAGTACTGTATTGAATAGAGTGGTGAAAGTGGGCATCCTTGTCTTGTTCCAGCACTTAATGGAAAAGATTTCTCTTTTTTCCTTTCAGAATGATGCTAATTGTGGATCTGTCACATATAGCCTTTATTGTGCTAAGGTATATTCCTACTATACCCCATTTGTTGAGAGTTTTTATTGTGAAGAGATGTAGAATTTTATTAAATGCTTTTTTTTCTGTTGTCCATTGGGATGATAATACAGTTTTTGTCCTTCATTCTGTTGATTTAATATATCACATTTATTGACTTATGGTATTGAAACATTCTTGCAAATCGATACCCTAACATCACAACTAAAAGAACCAGAGAAGCAAGAGCAAACAAATCCAAAAGCTAGCAGAAGACCAGAAATAACTAAGATCACAGTGGAACTGAAGGAGATAGAGATACGAAAAGTCCTTCAAAAAAATCAATCAATCCAGGAGCTGGGTTTTTGAAAATAATTAATAAATAATTAGTCTAGACTGCTAGCTAGACTAATAAAGAGGAAAAGAGAGAAGAATAAAATAGACACAATAAAAAATAATAAAGGAGATATCACCACTGACCCCACAGAAATACCCACAATCAGAGAACACTATAAACATCTCTATGCAAATACACTAGAAAATCTAGAAGAAATGGATAAATTCCTGGACACACATACCCTCCCAAGACTAAACCAGGAAGAAGTAGGATCCTTGAATAGACCAATAACAAGTTCTGAAATTGAGGCAGTAATAAATAGCCTTCTAACCATTAAAAGTCCAGGACCAGATGGATTCACAGCCAAATTCTGCTAGAGGTACAAAGAGGAGCTGGTACCATTCCTTCTGAAAATATTCCAAACAATTGAAAAGGAGGGACTTCTCCCTAACTCATTTTATGAGGCCAGTATCATCCTGACATAAAACCCTGGCAGAGACACAACAAAAAAAGAAAACTTCAGGCCAATATCCCTGATGAACGTTACTACAAAAATCTTCAATAAAATACTGGCAAACTGAATCCAGCAGTGCATCAGAAAGCTTATCTACCACGATCAAGTGAGCTTCATGCCTGGAATGCAAGGCTGGTTCAACATAGCAAATCAGTAAACATAATCTATCACATAAACAGAACCAGTGACAAAAACTACAGTTATCTCAATAGATGCAAAGTCCTTCAATAAAATTCAACATCCTTTCATGTTAAAAACTCTCAATAAACTAGGTGTTGATAGAACGTATCTCAAAATAATAAGAGCTATTTATGACAAACTCACAGCCAATGTCATACTGAATGGACAAAAGCTGGAAGCATTCCCTTTGAAAACTGGAACAAGACAAGGATGCCTTCTCTCACCACTCCTATTCAACATAGTATTGGAAGTTCTGGCCAGGGAAAGCAAGAGAAAGAAATCAAGGGTATTCAAATAGGAAGAGAGGAAATAAATTGTCTCTTTTAGCAGACGACGTGATCCTCCTATATCTAGAAAACCCCACCATCTCAGCCCAAAAGTGCCTTAAGCTGATATGCAACTTCAGCAAAGTCTCAGGATACAAAATTAATGTGCAAAAATCACAAGAATTTCTATACACCAACAGTAGACAAGCAGAGAGCCAAATCATGAATGAACTCCCATTCACAACTGCTATGAAGAGAATAAAATACCTAGGAATACAGCTAGCAAGGGATGTGAAGGACCTCTTCAAGGAGGACTACAAGCCACTGCTCAAGAAAATAAGAGAGGACACAAACAAATGCAAATATATTCCATCCTCATGGATAGGAAGAATCAATATCATGAAAATGGCCATACTGCCCAAAGTAATTTATAGATTCAATGCTATTCTCATAAAACTACCATTGACATTCTTCAAAGTATTAGAAAAAAAACTACTTTAAAATTCATATGGAAACGAGAGCCCATATATCCAAGACAATCCTAAGCAAAAAGAACAAAGCTGGAGGCATCACACTACCTGACTTCAAACTATACTGCGAGGCTACATTAACCAAAACAACATGGCACTGGTACCAAAGCAGATGCATAGACCACTGAAACAGAATAGAGATCTCAGAAATAAGACCACACATCTACAACCATCTGATGTTCGACAAACCTGGCAAAAACAAGCCATGGGGAAAGGATTCCCTATTTAACAAGTGATGCTGTGGGAGAACTGGCTAACCATATGTGGAAAACTGAAACTGGGTCCCTTCCTTACACATTATATAAAAATTAACTCAAGATGGATTAAAGACCTAAATGTAAAACCCAAAACCACAGAAACCCTAGAAGAAAACCTAGGCAATACCATTCAGGACATAGGCATGATCAAAGGTTTATGATGAAATCAACAAAAGCAATTGCAACAAAAGCAAAAATTAGCAAATGGAATCTAATTAAACTAAAGAGCTTCTGCACAGCAAAGGAAACTGTCATCAGAGCAAACAGGCATCCTGCAGAATGGGAGAAAATTTTTGCAATCTACCCATCTGACAAAGGTCTAATATGCGGAATTTACAAGGAACTTAAACAAATTTACAAGAAAAAACAAACAACTCCATCAAAAAGTAGACAAAGGACATGAACAGATGCTTCTCAAAAGAAGATGTTTATGCAGCCAACAAACATGCAAAAAAGCTCAACATCACTGATCATTAGAGAAATGCAAATCAAAACCATGAGGAGATACCATCTCACACCGGTCAGGATGGCAATTATTAAAAAGTCAGGAAACAACAGATGCTGGCGAGGCTGTGGAGAAATAGAAACACTTTTATACTGTTGGTGGGAATGTAAATTAGTTCAACTATTGTGGAAGACAGTGTGGCTTTTCCTCAAGGACCTAGAACCAGAAGTATCATTTGACCCAGCAATCCCATTGCTGGGTATATACCCAAAGGAATATAAATAATTATATTATAAAGATACATGCAAATGTATGTTTATTGCTGTACTATTCACAATAGCAAAGACATGGAATCAACCCAAATGTGCATCAGTATTAGACTGGATCAAGAAAATGTGGTACATATACATCATGGAATACTATGCAGCCATAAAAAAGAATGAGATTACTTCCTCTGCAGGGACATGGATGGAGCTGGAAGCCATCATCCTCAGTAAACTAACACAGCAACAGAAAACCAAACACCAGATATTCTCACTCATGAGTCGGAGCTGAACAATGAGAACACATGGAAATGGGGAGGGGAACAAAACACACCAGGGTCAGAGGAGGGAGAGCATCACGGTAAATAGCTAATGCATGTGGGGCTTAATACATAGGTATTGGGTTGATATGTGCAGCAAACCACCATGGAGCATGTTTACCCATGTAACAAACCTGCACATTCTGCACGTGTATCCTAGAACTTAAAATTTAAAAAAGCAAAGCAAAGCAAACAAACAAACAAACAAACAAAAAAATGAAACATTCTTGGATCCCTGGGATGAATGAAACTGGATCATGGTGTACTATCTTTTTCATGTGCTGTTGAATTTGATTTGCCAGTATTTTGTTGATGAATTTATTGATGAATTTCCCTATGTTCATTGCTAATATTGGCTTGTAGTTTCCTTTATTTGTTGTCTTTGTCTGGTTTTGGTATGAGGGTAATGCTGGCCTCATAGAATGTGTTTGGGAGAATTCTCTCCTCTTCAGTTTTTCAGAATTGAGAAAAATCTGTGTTTGGTCTTTTTTAAAAGTTCGGTAGAATTTGTCAGTAAATCCATTTGGGCTTTTTTTGAGGGGAGACTTTTTATTATGGCTTCAACCTCTTTGTTCATCATTGGTCTGTTAAGGTTTTCTAGCTCTTCTTGGCTCAATTTTGGTAGGTTATATGTGCCGAGAAATTCATCCATTTTCTCTAGGTGTTCCAATTTGTTGGCATATAGTTGTTCATAATAGTCCCTAATGATCCTTTGTATTTCTGTGGTCTCAGTTGTTATGTCTCCTTTTTCATTTATGATTTAAATGTATGTGGGTCTTCTCTATTTTTTTCTAGTCTAGCTAATGGTTTTTTTCATAATTTTAAAATATTCTCCAAAGAAACTATTTTTAAATTTTTTGTATTGATACATAATAGATTTGCATATTTTCTGGGTACATGTGATAATTCAATACGTTCATATAATTTGTAAAGATCTAATCAGTGTGACTGTGATATCCATCACCTTAAAGATTTGTCTTTTCTTTATGCTAGAAAGATTTGAATTATTCTCTTCTTAGCTATTTTGAAATACGCAATAGATCGTTGTATGCTATAGTCACCCTACAGGTCTATCAAACTCCAGGCCTTATTCTTCTATCATATTGTATATGGCTATATGTATGTATGTTTTTATTTTCTCCCCCTACTCCCCACTCTTTCCAACCTCTGGTAACAACCAATTTGTTTTCTTCTTAATAAGGTCCACTTTTTTTTTTTTTAGCTCCTACATATAAGTGAGAATGTATGGTATTTGTCTTTCTGTGCATGGCATATATTACTTAACATAATGACCATGAGTTCCATCCATGTTGCTGCAAATGACAGGATTTCATCCTTTTTTATGCTGAATAATACTCCATTGTGTATATATGCTACATTTTCTTTATCCAGTCATCCACTGATGGTCACTTACATTGATTCCATTGTTTGCCTATTGTGAATAGTGCTCCAATAAACATGACAATACAGATATCTCTTTAATATATTGATTCCCTTTCTTCTGGATAAATACCCAGCAGAGGAATTGCTGGATCATACGGGAGTTCTATTTTTAGTATTTTGAGGAACCTTCATACAGTTTTTCTTACTGGCTGTACTAATTTACATTCCCCCCAACAGTGTAAAGAGTTCCCCGTTCTTGACATTCCCACCGGCATCCTTAATTTCCTTTTTGGTAAAAGGCATTTAACTGGGGTGAGATGTTTCATTGTGGTTTGAATTTGCATTTCTCTGATTATACACCCATTGGCTATTTGTAAGTCTTCTTTGGAGAAATGTCTATTGGATCTTCTGCCCATTTTTAAATTGTATTATTTACTTTTTGTTATTGAGTTGAGTCCCTTATAATTCTGGTTATTAATCACTTGTCAGATAGATAGTTTGTGAATATTTTCTCCCATTCTGTGGGTTATCTCTTCACTTGGTTGATTGTTTCCTTGCTGTGCAAAAGCTTTCTAGCTTGATATAATCCCATTTGTCCATTTTTGCTTTGATCGTCTTTGCTTCTGAGGTCTTACACAAAAGATGCTTACCTAGACTCATGTCCTGGAGCATTTTCCCCAATGATCTCTCCTGGTAGTTTCACAGTTTGGGGTCTTAAATTTAAGCCTCTAATCCATTTTTATTTGATTTTTGTAGATGGTGAGAGGTAGGGGTCTAATTTCATTCTTCTGCACACAGATGTCCAGTTTTCCTAGTACCATGTATTAAAGAGAGTGTTCTTTTCCCATTGTATGTTCTTGGCAACTTTTTCAAAAATGAGTTGGCTGTAAATGCATGGATTTATATCTGGGTTCTCTATTCTGTTTCATTGGTCTATGTGTCCATTTTTATGCCAGTACCATGCTCATTTGGTTGCTATAGCTTCGTAATATATATTGAATCTAGTAGTGTGATGTCTCCAGCTTTGTTTTGTTTTGGGGTATTTTCTCTGCTCAAGATTTCTTTGGGTATTTTGGGTCTTTCATGATTCCATATAATCTTCAGGATTTAAAAATATATATATTTCTGTTAAGAATGTCATTGGTATTTTGATAAAGATTGCATTGAATTTGTATGTTGCTTTGGGTGGTAACTTTAACAAAATTAGTTATTCCAATCCATGAGCATGGAGTATCTTTTTATTTTTTTCTGGCCTCTCCAAGTCCTTTTATCAGTGTTTTATAGTTTCCCTTGTATAGATCTTTCACTCCTTGGTTAAATTGATTCCTAGATATTTTATATTCTTTGTAACTTTTGTAGATGGGATTACTTTCTTGATTTCTTTTTCAGACTGATTGCTTTTGACATATATAATTATGACTGATTTTTGTATGTTGATTTTGTATCCTGCAACTCTACTGAATTTGTTTATTAGTTCTAATGGTTTTTTTGCAGTAAATCTTTAGGCTTTTCTATATATAATATGATATCTTTGAACAAGACTAATTTGACTTCTTCCTTTCCAATTTGGATGCCCTTTGTTTATTTCTCTTACCTAATTGCTGTAGCCAGGACTTCCATTATTACGTTGAATAAAAGTAGTAAAAGTGGGCATCCTTTTCTTGTTCCATATCGTAGAGGAAAGGCTTTCAATTTTCCATGTTCAGTATTATATTAGCTGTGAGTCTTTCATATGTGGCCTTTGTTATTTTTAAGTTTATTTTTCTATACCAGTGTGTTGAAAGTTTTTATCATAAAGGAATCTTGAATTTTGTCAAATGCTTTTTCAGTATCTACATGGTTTTTTTCTTGGTACTGTTAATATGATGTATCACATTTATTGAGTTGTATATGTGGAAACCTCCTTGCATCCCTGGGATGAATGCCACTTGATCATGGTGTATTATCTTTTTGAAGTGCTTTTGGATTCAGTTTGCTAGTATTTTGTTGATAATTTTTTCATATATGTTCTTCAATGATATGGGCCTGTAGTTTTCTTTTTTTGTTGTGTCCTTGTCTGATTTTGGTATCAGAGTAATGCTAGCCTTACAGAGTTTGCAAGTATTCTTCCTTCTACAAAAAAATTTTGAAGAGTTTCTGTTTAATTTTTTTAACCAATTTTTGATTGAATTGTTTTCTTATTGATTTATGAGAGTTCTTTTTATATATCTGGATTCAACTTCTTTATCAGATGTATGCTTTGCAAATATTTTCTTCCAGCACACAAGTTGTCTTTTTGTTCTCTTAACAGTGCCTTTCAAAGAAAAGATATTTTTAAAATGTTTACGAGGTCCAGTTTTATCAATTTATTCTTTCATGGATCATGCTTTTGATGTCACATATAAAAAAAATTTGCCTAACCCAAGGTCACAAAATTTTTTCCTAGGTTTTCTTCTAGAAGTTTTATAGTTTTATGTTTTACATTTAGGCCCATGATAGTTTGAGTTAAATTTTGTTTATGCCATGAGATATGGATCAATTTTTGCAGTTGATATGATATGCAGTTGTTTCAGCACCATTTGTTGAAAAGATTATCCTTCTTCCATTGGATTGCCTTTGTACTTTTGTGAAAAATCAGTTGTCTCCAAGGATATACAGAAAGCAAATAAACATATGCCAAATGCCACATGATTAGTTCATTAGGAATGAAAATTAAAATAACAGTGATACCACTACACACCTATTAGAGTGGCTACAATGAAAAAGACTTATTATGTCATGTGTTGGTGAGGATGTAGAGGAATTGGAGCATTCATCCACTGTTGATGGGAATGTAAAATTTAGAGAACAGTTTGCCAGTTTCTCAAAAAGTCAAAGATACAAATGCCATATGTAGAGCCATTTCACTTCTAGGCATTTATCCAGAAGGAAAGAAAATGTATGTTCATACAATGACTTCGACATGAATGTTGATAAGGGCTTTATATGTAAATACCCTAAACTGGAAATAACCCAAATGTTCACCTACAGTTCTTGGGTAAGCAAATGATGATGTACGCATACTACAGACTACTACTACTCAGCAATAAAAAGAAATGAATTACTGACACACTTAACAGCATGGATGCATCTAAAAAAATTAATGTTGAATAAAGAAACCAAACAAAAAGGAGTATGTACTTTATGTTTCCATTTATATAAAACTCTAGAAAATACACGTTTATTACATTTATAGTGACAGAAAGCATGGGGTGGGAGAGGTAAGAGAGGAATCGTAAAGAAGCATGAGAAAACTTTTGGGGTTGATGGGTATGTTCTTCACTGAAGTGATAGTGTTTCATGGGTGTACACATCCGTCAAAACTTATCAAATTGTACACTTTAATAGTACATTTTTCAATATTAATTTTACTTCAATAAAGCTTCTAAAAACACACAATTTTTTTTGAAGAGTTTGAGTATAATTGGTTTTAGTTCTTTAAACATTTGGTAGAATTTAGCAGTGAAGCAACTGGGTCCTGGGCTTTTCCTTGATAGGAGACTTTTCATTATAGCTTCAATTTTGTTACTTACTATTGGTTTATTGAAATTTTCCATTTCCTCATGGTTTAATCTTAGTAGATTTTATGTGTCCAGAAGCTTATCATTTTTTTCTAGGTTTCTAATTTGTAGTTGTATAGTTGTTTATAATAATCTCTAATTATTTGTATGTCTCTGATCATATTTGTTAAGTGTCCTTTTCATTTCTAATTTTACTTATTTGGGTCTTCTCTCTTTTTTTCTTTGTCTAGCTAAAGGTTTGCCAATTTTGCTTATCTTTAAAAAACAGCCTTTTACATCTTCAGATTTCTAAAATATTTTTGTCTTTGTTTATTTCTGCTCTCATCTTTATAAACGTTCTAAAAATTTGGGGTTTAGCTTTTTTTTTCTTGCTTTTCTAATTCTCTGAGATACATCATTAGGTTGTTTATTTGAATTCTACTTTTGATTTAGGTGTTTATTGCTGTAAACTTTCCTCTGTGTACAGAGTTTCCTGTATCTCATATGATTTGGTATATATTTAGTGTTTTTATTTTCACTAGTTTCAAGACTTTTTAATATTTACTTCTTAATTTCTTCATAGACCCATTTGTCATTCAGAAGCATGTTGTTTACTCTCCATACATTTGTATTTTCAAAGTTCTTATTATTTCTGGTTTTATTACATTGTGATGTGAGAAAACAATAGGACTTTCATTTCTTGAAATGTGTTGAGACTTGTTTTGTGGCCTAATATATGGTTTATCCTGGAGAATGTTTCATGTGCTGATGAGAAGAATGTGTATATTACAGTTGATGAAATGTCTTGTCTCTTAGGTACATTTGGTCTGTAGTGCAGTTTAAGTCCAGTGTTTCTTGGTGAATTTTCTGTCTAGATGATTTTTCCAAAGCTAAAAGTGGGGTATTGAAGTCCCCAGCTTTTATTGTACTGAGGTTTATCTGTCTCTCTTTAGCTAATATTTGCATTACATTTGTGGGTGTTTTAGTGTTGTGAGCATAAATATTTACAATTGTTAGATTATCTTGCTAAATTTATCATTTTATCAGTATATAATGACTTTCTGTATCTTTTTTTTTTTTTTTTTTACTTAAAGTCTGTTTTGTTTGATATAATTACACTACTCCTGCACACTCTTGGTTTCCATTTGTGTGGAATATTTTCTTCCATTTGTCTTAGTCCATTTAGAGTTGCTTTAAAGAAATATCCAAGGCTGGGTAATTTTGGAAAAAGAAAGGTTCGTTTAGTTCATGGTTCTACTAGAAAGTTCAGGATTGGGTTTCTGGCAAGGGCCTCAGGCTACTTTCATCATGGTGGAAGGCAAAGGTGAACATGTGTGTGCAGAGATTACATAGTGAGAGGGGAAACAAGAGAGAGGGAAGGGAGGTGCTAAGCTGTTTTTAACAACCAGCCTTCACATAAACGAATAAGAATGAGAACTCACAACTGGGCGCGGTGGCTCACGCCTGTAATCCCAGCAGTTTGGGAGGCTGAGGTGGGCAGATTACCTGATGTCAGGAGTTCAAGACCAGCCTGGCTAACATGGTGAAACCCAGTCTGTACTAAAAATACAAAAGATAGCCGGGCATGGTGGCACACTCCTGTAATCGCAGCTACTCGGGGGGCTGAGGCAGGAGAATTGCTTGAGCTGGGAGGCGGAGGTTGCAGTGAGCCGAGATCATGCCACTGCACTCCAGCCTGGCCAATACAGCGAGACTGTCTCAAAATAAATAAATAAATAAATAAATAAATAAATAAATAAATAAATAAATAAAAAAAAGAGAATGAGAACTCACTTCCCTGGTTGGGAGGGCGGGCATTAAACTCTTCATGAGGGATCTGCACCCATGGCTCAAACACCTTCCATTAGGCCCCACCTTTAAAATTGGGGATCAAATTTATACTTGAGGTTCAGGGTGACAAATATCCAAACTATAGCACCATCCCTTCTCTTTCAGAAAGTCTGTTTCCTTGTAGGTGAAATTTCTTTTCAGCAGGATATAGTTGTTTCACTGTGTTTGTTTTGTTTTATTTATCATGTAGCCAGTCTATATCTTTTAGGTGGGGAATTTAAACCCTTTACATTCAAAGTTGTTATTGTATTCATTTTGCTAATTGTTTTCTGATTATTTTGTATATCCTTTGTTTCTTTCTTCCTCTTTTATTGTTTATCTTTTCAGTCTTGTGGTTTTCTGTAGTGTTAATGTTTGACTCCTATCTCTTTCTCATTTGTGTATTGTGGCAGAGTATGAAACTCTGCCAATGAGTTTTATATTTTCATGTGTTTTCATGATGGTAGATATCATCCTTTCACTCACACATGCAGGGTTCCCTTAAACATTTCTTGTAGCACTAGTCTAGTGGTGATGAATTTCCCTCAGTTTTTGCTTGTCTGGGAAAGATTTTATTTTTCATTTATTTATGAAGGATAGCTTTGCTGGGTATAACATTCTTGGCTGATAGTTGTTGTTTTTTCTTTCAGTACTTTGAAGATATCATCCTGTTCTCTCCAGGCCTGTATGGTTTCTGTTGAGAAATCTGCTATTAGTCTGATGGGGATTCTCTTGTATGTGATTGGATGCTTTTCTTTTGCTGTTTTTATAATTTTCTCATTGTCTTTGACTTTTGATAGTTTAACTATAACTTGCCTTAGAGAGGACCGTTTTGGGTTGAATCTATTTGGGGATTTGAACTTCCTGTATCTATATGTCTAAATATCTTTCTAGACTTGGGAAATTTTCAGCTATTATTTCATTAAATAAATTATCTAGGACTTTTTCTATTTATTGTTCTTCTGGAACTCCCAAAATGCAAAACTTTTTTCACTTCGTGGTGTAGTGATGTCCCATGTGTCGGGTAGGCTCTCTTCATTCTGTTTTATTCTTTTTTTTTTTTTTTTTTTTTTGACTAGGTAATTTTAAAGACCTGTCTTTGAGTTGAGAAATTCTTTTTTTTCCTGCTTGATGTAGTCTGTTGTTGAAGTTCTCAATTGTATTTTTTTTATTTCCCTCATTATATTTTTCAGTTACAAGATTTTTGTTTGGTTCTTTTATATGCTATTTCTTTTTTAAAATTTCTCATTTGGATAATGAATTATTTTCCTGATTTATTTCTTCTGTAACCTGTTGAGTTTTCTTAAGATCATTATTTTGGATTTCTTTTCAGGCATTTCATAGATTTTCTTTTCTTTTCACTGTTACTGGAGAATTATTGTGTTCCTTTGGAAGTGTCATGTTTTCTTGTTTTTCATGTTTCTTGTGAACAGGAACATTTCTTTCTGAGAAATTAGAGATCATTGAAAATTGAAAGATAGTATAACTTAATGTTTGTTATCATATATTGAATATTACCAAATTTAAACTTCAAGTTCAAAGACTACTGGGAGCAAAATGAAGCATACTTCAACATTACTGTTCTTCAAAATCAAGCCATCACCAGTGCTGTATTAGTCTATTTTCATGCTGCTGACGAAGACATACCCAAGACTGGGCAATTTACAAAAGAAAGAGGTTTAATGGACTTACAGCTCCACATGCCTAGGAAAGCCTCACAATCATGGCAGAAGGCAAAAGGCACTTCTTACATGACAGCTGCAAGAGAGAGAATGAGAGTCAAGCTAAAGGGGTTTCCCCTTATAAAACCATCAGATCTTGTGAGACTTATTCACTACCATGAAAACAGTATGAGGGAAACCACCCCCATGATTCAATTGTCTCCCATCAGGTCCCTCCCACAACACATGGGAATCATGGGAGCTACAATTCAAGATGAGATCTGGGTGGGGACACAGCAAAACTCTATCGAGTGCTCACACATGCAGAAGAATTGCATAGACTTGCCATAAGTAGAATCTCAAGCTCAATTTTGTTTATAAATGTATTAACTTAAACAATCTTTGCTATTCACTCAACATGATATGTTTTTGGTAAGGCTTAGTGTGTCTCAAAGCTATTAATATAGTGATATAGCCAATTCCATTGAGCAAGCATTGCCTTGCAGTGCCTAAAAATATACTCAGAATTGGTAGTGAGAGGACATTCTGATACTGAATCTTGCCAAACACACTATATTGCAGAAAATGTTACTATATTATCCAAAAGGTAAATGATCCCTTGCCAATTTATTGTTTCCATTATATTTTAATTACTTAATATTATATATTGCTTTGTTAAGCATGCATTCTAAATATTGCTTCTGTTGTTAATAGACTGCTTTAACAATTATCATGGTGTTAAATAAAAAGCAAATAATTCATTTGAAAAGTATATATCTAATTGTTCAGAATTTTTTTTTTTTTAGTTTGGCTTATAGAGAGACCCATTTACTTTCATGGTCTTACTAAGATGTGCATTTCTAAAATATTTTAGAAATCATGCATCTGTACAACTGGGTTAAGCATTCAATAGAGAGAGGTCAAGGCCATCTTTTCAGTTTCTGACTTAAATAAGAGAAGCATGTGAAAAAGGATACTTTTCTCGTGAGAACGAGATAAATGAGTTGAATTTGAAATACACTGAGTTTGAAAGTGCCAGAGTAGAAAAGGAATAAGTTGATTTGAAGTTCAAAAGAAAGGTCTAGACTGATGTCATTTGTCAGAATAACTGAAAAGGCATGGGTGGAGCTTAGACAATCCAGTTGAACCTTGAAGAGCAGCACTGTTCAATAGAAATATAATATGAATCACGTATTATTTTATATTCTTCTAGTAGCCACATTTTAAAAAGTAAAATAAAATTGGTAAAATTAACTTTAATGAATTAACCTGATATATTTAAAATATCATCTTAACATGTGGTATCAGCCACATTTCAAACACAACCACAGGTAGCTGCTGGCTGCTGTGCTAGACAGTGCAGGTGTAGAGAGAGAAGGGAGTGCTAAGAACAAAACCTGTGGGATCCCAGCACTGAAAGAATGCAGGAGGATGCAGAAGACCCTCACATGGAGGCCAAGAGACACCTATCTAGATCTCAGCTTGTCCACAGGCGGTGAGCAGCATCTTCACATCTATGTCTCGGGAGTTACTTTCTAGATGGGTGACACTTGCAGGGTGAATTAGGAGATCTCTCATTCTATCAGTGACATAGACCTCCCTCCCCAAACCAGTTTCCATTCTAAGTATGGTCGTATTTGCCCTAGGTTACAAATTAGCCAGAGCCCTTGTAATGTAAGGCTTGCGGGTATATTTACCAACCACATCTTGATCAAAATAGTGTAATGTGGTAGCATCCCTGTAACAATATTAACCATTTAGTAACATATCCTGTTGTCTCGGTTGGACCAAAACTTCAAATCTAGGAAGTGAAAATTTGAGAAAAGTATAAAACAACAATACCACTCCCTTGCTTAGTGCTTTGGGGTTTATTTGCAGTCATTTTTTAAATTTTTTTTTATTTTCATAGGTTATTGGGGCAAAGGTGGTATTTGGTCACAAGAGTAAGTTCTTTAGTGGTGATTTGTGAGATTTTGGTGCACCCATTACCCAAGTAGTATACATTGCACACAGTTTATAGACTTTTATCCCTCACCCCCTTCCCATCCTTTTCCCCTGAGTCCCCAAGGTCCATTGTGTCATTCTTATGCGTTTGCATCCTCATGGCTTAGCTCCTACTTATGAATGAGAACACACAATGTTTGGTTTTCCATTCCTGAGTTACTTCACATAGAATAATAGTCTCCAATCTCATCTAGGTTGCTGTGAATGCCATTAATTCATTCCTTTTTTTATGGATGAATAGTATTCCATTGTAAATATATACCACAGTTTCTTTATCCACTCGTTGATTGATGGGCATTTGGGTTGGTTCCATGTTTTTGCAATTGGGAATTGTGCTGCTATAAACATGCATGTGCAAGTATCTTTTTCGTATAATGACTTCTTTTCCTCTGGGTAGATACCCAGTAGTGGGATTGCTGGATCAAATGGTAGTTCTACTTTTAGCTCTTTAAGGAACTGCCACACTGTTTTCCAGAGTGGCTGTACTAGTTTACACTCCCACCAGTAGTGGGATTGCTGGATCAAATGGTAGTTCTACTTTTAGCTCTTTAAGGAACTGCCACACTGTTTTCCAGAGTGGCTGTACTAGTTTACACTCCCACCAGCAGTGTAGAAGTGTTCCCTGTTCATGGCATCCATCCCAACATCTATTATTTTTTAATTTTTTTGATTATGGCCATTCTTGCAGGAGTAAGGTGGTATTGCATTGTGGTTTTGATTTGCATTTCCCTGATCATTAGTGATGCTGAGCATTTTTTCATATGTTTGTTTGCCATTTGTATGTCTTTTTTTGAGAATTGTCTATTCATGTACTTAGCTCACTTTTTATTGGAATTGTTTGGTTTTTTCTTGCTAATTCATTTGAGTTCTTTGTAGATTCTGTATATTAGTCTTTTGTCAGATGTATAGATTGTGAGGATTTTCTCCCACTCTGTGGGTTGTCTATTTACTCTGCTGACTGTTCCTTTTGCTGTGCAAAAGCTCTTTAGTTTAATTAAGTACCAGTTAGGCAATAGTCACCAAGCAGCATGGTACTGGTATAAAAATGGGCACATAGACCAATGGAACAGAATAGAGAACCCAGAAATAAATCCGAATACTTACAGCCAACTGATCTTCAAAAAAGCAAACAAAAGCATAAAGTGGGGAAAGGACTCCCTATTCAACAAATGATAATTGCCCAGCCACATGTAGTAGAATGAAACTGGATTCTTACCTCTCACCTTATGCAAAAATCGACTCAAGATGGATCAAGGACTTAAATCTAAGACCTGAAACTATAAAAAACTTAGAAGATAACATTGGAAAAACCCTTCTGACATTGACCTAAGCAAGGATTTCATGACCAGGAGCCCAAAAGCAAATGCAATAAAAACAAAGATAAATAGCTGAGACTTAATTAAACTAAAGAGCTATTACAGCCGTTTACATCCAGTATCTCATTTGGGCCCAGAGCCAACCTGATGAGGACTCAAAGATTATTGCAAGGGAGGGAAAAGCACAGGTAATGAGGCTTTCTTCTTTTTGGTGTTTTTCTTTATTCCTTACTCTTCTTGCTCTACTCTACTTCTTTCATCTCATCTCTCCTATCTTTCTTCCTCCTTTCTCCCATTCTTTGTTCTCCTTATTCCTTTTCCATTAATTTTACATCTCCTGTATTTGACGTGTGTGTGTGTGTGTGTGTGTGTGTGTGTGTCACTTAGCTGATTCTAGCATGTTCTGGTAATGAATGTTTTCTATCTGTTATATTGTTGAACACTGCCTTTGGTGCTGGGCTTTTATTTTACTTCGATTTAAGCAATATTTTAAATTCATAATTTCATTTAAGTTGCTAATTTGCAAAATTTATTTAGCGCCTGCTGTCAGTCTTTTTCTTAAATTAAGAACCATGCAGTAAATTAGTTCATACTGGTAATTATATTTTCTAAAATTATTGAAGCAAATCAAACCCAGAATGTCAAAGTATTTTCTCAAATGAAGCTAAGCCAAACCCATTATTTAAGTTTGTTGCTAATTCTAACTGCAAATAAACACTCAGTGTAATAGATTTCTATACTTTTTCTGGATCATGGATCAGGAGCCATGGACTATTATAGTCATAAAGAAACATCAAGAGCAACTTTTTCAAATATCTCATTTTATAGATATTCATGCTAAAGCTCAGGGGGGTGCCCTGATATGCTCAAGATCAGGCAACAAATGAGAAGTAGAGGCAGGTTTAGAAGAAAAACTGAAGAGAGAACTCAAACTTACTGCCCTACACTCTGTTCTAGGCAAGGCAGAGATTGAGGCCCCTCTTCTGCTTGGCTCTCTGACTTCTATTTTGTTTCCTGCTCTTTATATCTGACTGTCATTAGTGGGTGGTTCTCTATGTTCTCTCTCTCCCTCTCTCTCTCTCTCCTGCCCACTTCTCTCTCTCTCTCTCTCTCTCTCTCTCTGTCTGTATGTGTCTTCTTTCTCTTCTTCCCCTTTCTGTGTGTGATGTTTTATCTCTGTGTGTCTCTTTTATCTCTCTCTGTCGTCTCTATTTGAGTCCAGAATAAAGCAAAAGGAGTAAGTGGAATGTTTCCCTACGAATCAGATGGCAGCAGAAAGGGATTTGTTTTTCATAAGACTTGAAAGTCCCACGTGAAGCTCTCCCGCTCTGCTCCGTGCCTGGACCGGCTGCCGCTGTCAGCAGGCCTTGTTTCTCACCAGCAGCAGGGGCAAGTGACAGTTGCTTTTTCTGCTTCGGGTTTGATTTTGTGGGTGTTTTATCATTGGAGGGGTGAAATGTTATGAAGGAAGATGACAACAACAGTTTTTTGTCATATTGGCAAACAGGGTCATTACTGTACATTCGTAACCTTAGAGAAATGAGTTTTTACTGGACTATCAGAAACTACAGCACAGGATATAATGAATGTATCAGAGCTCAGAATTTGTTTTTAAATGAAATTACGTGGAAAAATATACCAATCCTTAATGAATGTAATCACTGTGTTTTTCTTCCTGGCATGTGTGTTTGTGTGCGTGCGCGTGTGTGTTTGTATATGTGTGTGTTTGTGCATGTGTGTGTGTGTGTGTGTGTTTGTGTGTGTGATCATGCATACACACAATCCAGTATCTTCCACCGGGTGTCCCCACGGCTTCTAGCCTTTGGGGTTACCCTCTTCTCTAATATTAAAGAGAAACTCAAGCCCTCATCCCACGGACTGTGAGAGATTGAGTGGCTTGTGTTCCTCCTCCTTCTCTCCAGTAGTCCCAAGGATTTTTAGGTTATTTCATTTCTTCTGGCTCCCTCCCTGTGACTCCCTGTTCTGTTGGATTCTCAGTCCTTCCTTTGCGTCTTGTATCCAGCACATGACGTTCCCTTCCACGTGTGCCACATGCTGCCCTGGATTCTTTCATGTCCCAAAGTACTGCGAGTGCAAGGTCCTGCACGCCACAAACTTTCACTGGAGGTTTGGGGACAGGCCTGGCGAGTAAAGCACATCACAGTGAAAGGAAATCAGATCAGAGTAAAATGAAATCTTAGACAGCAATGCCCTCACAATTCACCTGCATTTTCCCGGCAGGAGGAGTTTCTGGGTGATTTTACTGTCATTGTTGCTGTTGGTTTTACCTGCTATGCCTCCTTTAAGCCTCTCTGATTATTCCACACTCTCTCCATGCACTTTCTTTTTTTATGTTAATTAGCTTTATTTAATCATGCTACATTGTATGCATATTTCAAGACATTGTACCCCATAAATACATACAATTATAATTTGTCAATTAAAAACTTAAAAAGAAATTTAAAATGTAGTGGCTGAAAAGAATAAACAGGAATCAAATAACCATGTTAGAGATTATTGTTAAACTCCATAAAAGTTATCAGTTTGAACTTTAAAAGAAAAAAAGCCAGTTGCTTTCATTACTAGTTTGAGCTTTGCTCTACCCAGCTGTAAAAATTCCTCCCTTTCTATAATAAATGTCCACTCACCCTCTCACTAGCTGCCAGATTCAAATCCCAAGCTGCTATTCTTTTCCATGTCAAGCACTTGAGCTATTCAACCCTTACCTCAGAGTAGAATCTAAGCCACCTTTGCAGAACCAAAATTGAAGCTTTGCTAAATAAACAGTCTAAAACTCCCTGTCTAACCTTTCGCACCAAAAGAAACCTCTATGGAATTTTGAAATCATAGTTTCTTTAACATGATCAAAATCTTAGGCAAGTTTCTTTAATCAGGGTTAGAGTAGAGCTATTCTCTCCACATACTGAATAAGACCTAGGGGAGGGAGGATTATTTTTCAGTTTGTGAAAATTATCACTGGTATTGCTTTCAATATGACTTCCTGTCCCCAATCTCTCTTCTTCAGGGACTCAAATAACAAAGTTTATTAGACCTTTCTTTCTGTTTCATGCATCTCCTACTATGTTTACTTTTCATTCTATTTTTTTTTCTCTGCATTTATCTGGGCATTTTGTACTGACACTTCATCAAGTTCTTTATTCCCCTATTCAGTGTGGATAACCAGCTCCCAAACCTATATATTAAATCCCTAATTTCAAAATATTATAGTGTTTTTCCATTCTAGAATTTCTATTTGATTCTTTCTGTATGTTCCAGTTCTTTGGAACTGGACGGAAACTCTTCACATTTTCCTCTTTTTGAACATATTTGTCATAATTAAAGCCCATATGTTATAATGATACCTCATTCACCTGTTGATTACTCTGAATTATTTTTTTCTTGGGTTTCAGTCATTTGGTTTTGGCTTCTGGCATGACTTGTAATATTTGATTGATTCAGTGCCAGAAATCGTATATGGAGGGGGCTTCAAGATAGCTAACTGGAGGTATCTGGTACTTGCCTCCTCCACAAAGAAGAACCAAAATGGTGAGTAGATAATCAAACTTTGAATAGATTATCTAAGAAAGACCCTGGAATTCAACAAAGAAGTGACAGGAAACACCTAAGGCAAGAAAGGAGAGAGAAGCAAGGCAGCCAGCTCAGCTGGGATTGGCCAGGAGCCCAGAGAGGCTCCCAGTGCAGGGAAAGGGTAAGTGAGAGACCCCCGGCTGACCACATTCCCACCATGGACTTCTGCAATCCTAGTGACTCAACCCCTGCAGGCTCTGAGACTAACATGGGGAGCTGCCTGGAAACTCTGACCGCATTGCTCGAGAGAAGGAGCTCATGCTGGCTCCCACACACACCCTTATGTCTAAAGTGGCTACAACAAAGTGCCATTTTGAGAGCCCAGCCCCCAGCAGAATGCATCCTGTTCTGGGGACCCATGGCCCCACATCTTTACATCCCTGAGGCCCATTGATATCCCCCATCCATAGCTGCCATCACTGCTGGCTGCTGTTACCAGGGCCAAAGCACCAGCCCTTGGCAGCACTCTCACCACCAGCAGCAGTGGGCTGTTGTGCATTTATAAGTGCCCTGAGGACAAGGTACCCTGCCTGCCACCACCACCAGGCTGAAGTGCACACTCCCCAGCTGCCTGCCTATGGCTGCTGCCACAGAAAAAGCAACCCTGCTCTCCTCAGTAGCAGGGCCACAGTGCAGCCGCTGGTGCCCCAACCCAGGCATTTCACTGGGGGCCTGGGGATCACCCTGTCACTGCCTACCACAGCCAGTGCCTGCAGGCACCACTTGGGGAGCCTGAGGACAGACTCACTTAGCCTGGCTCCACCACCTCCAGTGCCTGAGCTCGCCATCTGGGTACCTGAGGATTCTCCTGCCCTGTGCACCATAGGCACCTGAGCATCCCTCCCAGGGACCTAAGGACAGGCTTACCCAACCTGCCACTATCACCACAGCTGGCACCCACCTACATGTGCTACCACCTGTGGGCCTGAGGACTGGCCCACCCAGCTCATTGCAGCCGCCACAGACCCCAGCATGGACCACTTGGAAACCAGAGGATTGTCATGCTACTACTACTGCCATTGCTCACACCACACCTGCCATCCAGGTGCCTGAGGACCCACCCACCTGCCCAGCCCACAGCTGGCACCGGAGAAAGCCACCTAGAGGCCCAAGAATATGACTGCCTGGTCCTGCTAGTGCTAGTACCAGCATAGCCTACCCTGAGGCTGAAGGATGGGAATTTTTGGCCCCTCACTGCCACCACTGGGGCCTGTGGACTGGCCTACTTGTCATCCTTATCTCAGCAAAACTTCACCATAGCTTCTAGTAATAACTACCCTAAGCCACTGAGGAAATTACAGATACCACTGATGCTGTTTACAGCCAAATAAATCATCGAGAAACTATACTACTGCATATATCCAGAATCAAAGCCAAAGTGCACTACCAAACCAACATCATAGGTACATCTTGAGGAAAAAATCCTCCCTTAGCAAGAAAATTCAAACAACTGGAGAAGTGACTGTTGTGTCAGATGTGCACATATCAATGTAAGGACACAAGAAACATAAAAAAGTGGGGAACTATGACACCTCAAAAGAAATGCAATAATTTTCTAGCAACACATTCCAAAGAAAACAAAATTTATGAAATCCTGGGAAAAGAATTTAAAATAGTTTTTTGAAAGGAATTCAGTGAGACGTGAAAGAAAACAGATAAATAATACATATAAATCAGAAAAGCAATTCAGGATATGAATAAGAAATTTACCAAAGAGATAGATATTATAAAAAGCATCAAACAGAAATTCTGGAGCTGAACAATTTATTGAATGAAATTTTAAAATATGTTTGAAAGCTTTAACAGTAGACTAGATCAAACAGAAGAAAGAATTTCAAAATCGGCAGACAGGTCTTTTGAGATAACCCAGTCAGACAAAAAAAAAGGAAAAAGGATTTAAAAAATGAACAAGGACTTTCTGACATACAAGACACCATAAAGTGTCCAAATATTTGAAATTTTGGTGTCCCAGAAGGTGAAGAAAAAAACAAACAAAAAAAGGGATAGAAAACCTATTTAGCCAAATAATAGCTGAAAACCTCCCAAGTTTAGAAAGATATTTAGACATACAGATGAAGGACATTTACTGATCCCCAAATAGAAAGTGTAAAACCTATGGGTAAAAATAAATGGAAGACTGAAATGTTACCACTACAGAAAGCCACCAAACAACAATGCTAAACATTAACAGAGAAAAAAAAGATATAGAAAACAAGCAGAAATCAATTAATAAAGTGACAGCAATAAGCCTTCACATATCAATGATAACCTTGAATGTAAACTGATTAAACTTTTCACTTAAAAGTTATAGACTGACCGAATGGATAAAATATATAACCCAACTGTATGTTGCCTACAAGAAACTAATCTCACCTGTAAAGACACATATAGACTGCCAGTAAGTGATGGAAAAAAATATTCCATGCAAATGGAAACCAAAAACGGGCAGGAGTAGCTATACTTATATCAGATAAAATAAGCTTTAAATAAAAAACAGCAAAAAATGAAGGTTATTATATAATAATAAAGGGATCAATTCAACAAGAGGGATAACAATTTTAAACATATGTGCACCCACCAACAGAACACTCAGATATGTAAAGCAAGTATTAGTTTTAAAGGGAGAGTTAGAGTCCAGTACAATAATAGTTGAGGGCTTCAACACCCCAGTCTCAGCATTAGACAAATTGTATAGACAGAAAATCAACAGAGAAACATTGAATGTAAACTGCAGTTTAGACCAAAAGGAGCTTTGGTATTTATAGAATATTTGAACCGACAGCTGCAGAATACACATTCTTCTCATCAGCACATGGAACATTCTCCAGGAGAGTTCATATGTTAGACCTCAAAACAAGTCTCAACAAATTTTTTAAAACTTGAAATCATGTCAAGTATTTTCTTAGACCACAATGAAATCAAACTAGAAATCAGTAATGATGAACTAGAAATCAATAACAATGGAAACTCTTCAAACACATGGAAATTAAACAACATGTTCCTGAATGACCACTGGGTCATGGAAGAAGTTAAGGAGGAAATTAAAAATTATCTTGAAACAAATTAAAGTCAAAATGCAACATACCAAAAGCTATGGGATACAGCAAAAGCACTGTTCAAAGGAAAGTTTATAGTGATAAATGCCTGTGTCAAAAAAATAGATTTCAAGTAAACAATCTAATGATGTATCTCAAGGAAATAGAAAGTCAAGAACAAGCCAAACCCCAAACTAGTAGAAGGAAAGAAATAATAAAGGCCAGAGCAGAACTAAATAAAATAGAGACAAAAAAAAAGGATCATCAAAACATTGTTTTAAAGATCAACAAAATCAATAAACCACTAGCTAGAGTAACCAAGGGAAAAAAAATGAAAAGAAAACCTCAAATAAAATCAGAAATGAAAATGGAAACATTACAACTGATAACCACCAAAATGCAAAAGATCATCAGAAACTATTATGAACAATTATACACTTACAAACTGGAAAACCTAGAGGAAATAGAAAAATTCCTGGACACATACAGGCTACAAAAATTGAATCAGAAAGAAATACAAAACCTGAACAGACTGGTAATAAGATTAGATTGAAACAGTAACAAAAAGTCTCCCAACAAAGCAAAGTTCCGCACCTGAGGCTTTACTGCCAAATTCTACAAAATTTACAAAGAAGAACTAACACCAATTCTCAAACTATTCCAAAAAATCAAAGAGAAGAGAATTCTCATTAACTCATTCTAAGAAGCCAGCATTACGTTTATTCCAAAACCAGTCAAAGATGGAACAAAAAAGAAAACTACAGACCGGATGAACATAGACACAAAAATCCCCAACAAAATACTAGCAAACCAAATTCAACTGCATATCAAAAAGATAATATACCATATCAAGTGGGATTTATCCCGGGGATGAAAGGATGGTTCAACATATGCAAATCAATAAACACGATACATCAAATCAACAGAGTGAAGGACAAAAACCATATGATCATCTCAATAGATGTAGAAGAAGCATTGGATAAAATTCAACAACTTTTTATGTTAAAAATTTCTGGGAAAGTAGGCATAGAAGGAACATACCTTAAAATAATAAAGGCCATATATGACAAACACACAGCTAACATCATACTGAATGGGCAAAAGCTGGAAGCATTCCCCTTGAGAACAGGACAAGGATACCCACTCTCACCACTCCTATTCAACATGCTACTGAAAGTCGTAGCCAGATCGTCAGGCAAGAGAAAGAAATAAGAGACATCCAAATGGGAGAAGAAGCCAAATCATCCCTCTTTCCAGATGACATGTATGTGTGTGGTTGTATATATATATATCTATATATAATATAGATATATAAACATATATCATATATAATCTATATATAACCATATATAATCATACATATAATCATATATAATATATATAATCATATATAATCATATATAATATATAATCATATATATAATCATATATATAATCATATATAATATATAATCATATATATAATCGTATATATAATATATAATCATATATAATCATATATATAATCATATATATAATCATATACATAATCATATATATATATATATACCCAAAGATTCCACCAAAAATCTCCTAGATCTGATAATAAATTCAGTAAAGTTGCAGGATACAAAATCAACATACAAACATCAGCAGTGTTTCCATTCACCAATAATAAACTAACTGAGAAAGAAATCAAGAAGGTAATCCATTTACAATAGCTACAAAAATAAATAAATAAAATCTAGAGATAAATTTAACCAAGGAGGTGAAACACCTCTACAAAGAAAACCACATAACACTGATTTAAAAAATTAAAGAGGACACAAACAAAGGTCACCCATGCTCATGGATTGGAATAATTAATATTGTTAAAATGACCTTATTACCCAAAGCAATCTACAAATTGAATGAAATCCCTATCAAAATACCAATGTCATTTTTCACAGAAAGAAAATATAATTATAAAATATGTATGGAACTGAAAAAGAGCCTGAATAGCCGAAGCAATCCTGAGCAAAAAGAACCAAGCTGGAGGCATCACACTACCTGACTTCAAAATAAACTACAAAGCTTTAGTAACCAGAACAGGATGGTATTGATATAAACACAGACTCATAGACCAGTGGAACAGAATAGAGAATGCAGAAATAAATCTATGTGTTTACAACCAGATGATTTTTGACATAGGTGCCAACAACATACGTAGGGGGAAAACACACTCCTCATCAAATTGTGCTGGGAAAACTGGATCCGTGTTCAGAAGAACGAAACTAGACCCTTATTTCTCACCATATATAAAAACCAATCCAGAATGAATTGAACACTTAAATGTAAGACCTGAAACTAAAAACTAGAAGAAAACAGAAGGGGCAATGCTTCAGGAGATTGGTCTAGGAAACGATTTTATGGCTAAGACCTTAAAACCATAGGCAAAAAACCAAAAATAGACAAATTGGACTATATCAAACTAAAACCTTCTACACAGCAAAGGACACAATCAACAGAATGAAGAGACAGGCTTAAAAATGAGAGAAAATATTTGCAAACTATTCATCTGACAAAGAACTAATATTCAGAACATGCAAGAAACTCACAAGTCAACAGCAAAAAACCCTAATAATCCAATTTTAAAATGGGCAAAAAATCCAAATGAACCTTCCTCAAAAAAGGACAAACAAATGGCCAAGAAGTATATAAAAATGCTCAACATCACTAAGTATTGGGGAAATGCAAATCAAAACCACAATAAAAATATCATCTTACTCCAGTAAAAAAGACCATTATCAAAATGTCAAAAAATAAATGCCGGTGAGCATGTGGGAATGTAAATTATTATAGCCAATATGGAAAACAGTATGGAAATGTCTCAAAATTTTAAAAATAGAACTGCCATATGATATGGCAATTTTACTACTCGGTGTTTATCCAAAAAAAAGGAAATCAGTATATCAAAAAGATATCTGCACCCCATCTTTATTGCAGCACTACTCACAACAGCTATGAATCAGCCTAATTATTCCTCAGTATATGAATGCGTTTTAAAAATGTAGTACGTATACATGGAATACAATGGAATACTATTCAGCCTTAAAAAAATTGAAATCATGTCATTCGCAGCAACATGGAGGGACTAGGAGGTCATTATGTTAAGTGAAATAAGCCAGTCACAGAAAAGTTAATAGTGCATGTTCTCCCTCATATGTGGGAGCTTAAAAAATGTTGGTTTTATGGAGGTAAAGAGTAGAATTATAGATACCAGAGACTGGGAAGGATGTGCAGGTAGTTGGGCAGGAATGAAGGGGTTGTTTAATGGGTCCATACAATTACACAGGAAGAATACAGTGTAATGTTCAATAGCAGAGTAGGGTGACTATAGTTAATAACGGTGTATTGTATATCTCAAAGGAGCTAGAAGAGAGCAGTTGAAATACTCTCAACTCATAGAAATGATGTATCTCTGAGGTGCTAGATACTATAAATACCCTAGCTTGATCATTACACACTCTGTGCCTGTAACAAAATATCACAAGTGCCTGATAAATAGGTACACATATTATGTGTCAAGTTTTAAAAAGAAAATAAATAAACTGTCTATGAAAAAATTTAATGACATTTTATTTCCCCAGTGATACATACTTTTGAGTGAAAAATAGAGTGAGGGCAGAAACTAAGTCAGATTCTTGGAGGCTGTGATTTAAGTTTTGTGAGGGTTTGTTGTATTTCCAATTTCTCTTACTCCTAGGGCCCAGCTCTGAAGAGGGCTGAACTGGCAGGTGTTTACCAGGTACTAAAATGTCTTAATTTCTGCTTAGATTTTTAGCCTTTTAACAGATGCTGTCTGCATGGTTTCTGGGCCTCTCTCCTAGGATGTGGAACTGAAAGACTGGCAAATGTCTCTAAGGGAAATTGCATTAGATGAAACATAAAAACTCTAAACAACTTTGATCCTGAAAGAAGTTTTGATTTTGCAATGTTACATATTTTATACCTGTTTTTAAATAATTTTTAGTGTTTTTTAAAAAATTAAGAAATCACATTATGAATCCTTGTGAAAAAAATCATCTTTTTCTAAGTTTTTGTTTCCATTTTTTCTTTGAACATTTTGATTTTTATGTATTAACTTTTACTGATATGATGCAGTAATTATTAAAAGTAGTCGAACAGGCTGGGCACGGTGGCTCATGCCTGTAATCCCAGCACTTTGGGAGGCCGAGACGGGTGGATCGTGAGGTCAGGAGATCGAGACCATCCTGACTAACACGGTGAAACCCTGTCTCTACTAAAAATACAAAAAAGAAAAAAAAAATTAGCCGGGCGTGGTGGCGAGCGCCTGTATTCCCAGCTACTTGGGAGGCTGAGGCAGGAGAATGGCATGAACCCGGGAGGCGGAGCTTGCAGTGAGCCAAGATCATGCCACTGCACTCCAGCCTGGGCTACAGAGCAAGACTCCATCTCAATAAATAAATAAATTAATTATTAATAAAAGTAGTTGAACGGATCATATTTTGTACAGTGAATTTCATGCCTTCTCGTCTCCAAATTAAAATATGGTTTTGGATATACGTTCATGATTCAAAATTTGTTTCAGTATTTAAAGCATATTAATCCTTTCAAGTCTATTTTTCTTGGTAAATGAATTAAAGGAAAAAATACTACAAATATCTAATTATTCCTGAATTCAATACAAACTGATATTTTAAACTTGTAAAATGTATATGGGAAAAATTCAATATAAACATTGAAAAAGCTCTTTCAGTGTAGAAAGGGCTAATAGTTAAAAAGAAAAGCCTAGACAGAGTGGACAAGATAAACCAGTTGATGAAAATAAGCTTGTTCTAGCACTTAGTGAAACAAGTGAACAAAGATTGGGGACTGCAGTACAGCTTTTAATTAATATAAAAAATTTAAAACAGACGGAGTGTTTAATTTGTCTCTGAATATGAGATGAAGGATTTTACCCTCTTCAGGTGAAATTGAATCTTGTATGTAACATAGATGGTTTGTGGGTGTGTATTTTGCCTGTAAGTTGGGTATTATTTGTTTCATGATTGAAAGTTCCCTGAAAAGGAAGTAGGAGGAAAGCAACTTTGTTCCAGTGAACAGTTTGCAAACTGGGGAGACACAGCTTTTGTTGTAATGCAATGATGTTCTACAGAATAAAGAAAGGGTTTGGGCTTTATAGCAAAAGTTCCCTCCCAGGTTTTCTATCAAGTCTATTTATGCAAATGAAGGATTGAAACTCGCTTAGTTCTTATTGGTCAGCACAGCTGAGCTATGACTGATCAATATAGCTGAGCCCTGATTGGTTGATACAGCTTAGCCCAGATTGACACAGGCAGGAAAGCTCTGATTGATTGGCCTCCAAGCCCCAAACCAGAATTCTCTGTCAGATATTTCTTTCAAACAGCAGTTGGTGGGGAGGGATTCCCAGCCACAGTCTGTTTTATCACCAAACATAGGAACTGGTTTGGCTTCATTGTAGAAAGGGAGGTCCTGTGATATGTCCACAACATCTTTCTGAGAACAGAGTACCTGACCACTCCCTCTCACAGCTATTGCTGCCTGTTTCTGTATTTACTTTGAGCACCTCAGTTGGCCATGCAGAGTCCGTTTTGTCTATCAGCTGGGGGCATACTTTAACGGTTTATATTTTAATTTCTTTTTATTTTAAAGATTTCATCAGTTACAGGGTGCAAACATTCCAGGGATGGCAATTCAGTATTTCTTTCAGCTGATGGTTTTTTAAAAGGGCCAGTATGTTCAGTTTTTTGCTCTCGTTGTAGTCTTACCGGGGAGGGGAGCACTAGCAAGAGAGCTGGGAGCTTCCTCTAGCAGCCAACATAGCTTTCCTGGTCTTAACCCATCAGCTTTGCTTGTGCCTCCAAGAATTCCCTTCTGCTTTCCAGGTTTCTGCTGCTGAATCTTAGGAGAGAAATGCTCTGTGCATTTCTCAAGCACAGAAATGAGATTTGTCCTTAAACAAAAATGTCAATAGTTCCTATGTAGCTGAAACTGAAATGACAGGGGTAACGATCCTTTATCTCTACCTCTCCGTCATGAGAGAGACTCATCTTCTAGTAAATTAGCTCTTCCCTCCGTTTATTGTAAGAAATTATTTATTTAGTTGCTAACCCAGTCTCTTCTTATAAGACAGTGCTAAAGGAAAAATGGAACTTTAAAAACATTACACAGCACACTATTGTAGGTCATGAAATAGTCTGAACCTATTTACATCTAGTTGTTTGCCTTTCAGCAGCTAGGTATTAAAACTTAGGAACCCCTTGTTGTATATAGATTACTAAATTTTCGTATTATAACCCTTTCCTCTTTAATGTAAAATATCCTAAAAGAATCTTCCATCAGAAACCACTTCAACAAAACCTAAGGAATTGGGTGGTTCAATAGATAAATAGTACTGTTCCACAGGGAGTGAAGTTCACGTCCAGCCTCAAGTCTAAATTAAATGAGCTTGATCGTATCTCTTCAGTCTCTTGTGAGCAGCAGTCCAGAATACTGAACTGTATGAATAATTCCACAGTTTGGCGTGATTGATAGTCTTGGCTCAGGAGAGTCCCAGAATTGAACTAACAACCACACTAAATTGTATCACATCTTTAAAGGAGATAGCCCTGTTTAGTGAGGGCTCAGTTACACGAAAGGGCCATGGGAAGTAGCATGCATCATCCTTAGTCTGGGAAGAGGTAGAGAATGGCTTCCAGCTCTGCTCCTGGGCTCATAATTGAATCAGGTTTTGCAGCTCAAATGGCACCAAATGATTTATTTTCTTCTCTTGGGCTACCTCTAGCTTCGACGTTTTTGCATGTGATATGGTTTTATATCTACTGATAAATATGTGAATTTTTTTTGCTAAATAATTTGTCTCTAGCAGTGATAAGAAATATCTGTATTTCAAATATATAAAAAAATCTCCATGGCTGTAGTCTGTGTACATTCTTTGGCGTACAAAAATTCATTGCATTTATCTACCTATTATTTAGCTATTTTTAAAATATTTTGTGTGGTGAAACCTGGGAATTCAGGGCAGTGTGTTGCTTTAATTTAAAGAACCACAAGTGTCATAACTGCATTAAAATTTTACTCTCCTTATAACCTATATTTAATCAATCATGTTCATTGACTTTTAGGCTCTGTAGTCACGGTAGTTAAGGAGGAGTTCAAACAGAAATATATAAAAGGTATAGCTTTAGCAATCTGTATTATTTAATATTTTAAAATTTTTATTAAGCTTTAACTGAACGACAGCTACTTGCAATGTTCAAGCTTATTAATTCAGTTATTTAAATGACATAGAAAACTTCTTTTAATGTACGTAGATCAGTCTCTGGAAGAAAACTTAGAAGATAATACTGTAAACTAATGATTATTAAATAAAATCAACCTTTTTTTCTGAAAGGCAACATGAACAAAGCAATACATTTTATCTAGTAAAAGTAGAAAATGTAAGATTAATTGCTTCCAAAAATGTTAGGGTTCACATGACCTTGAGATTATTCTCTGACTGACTATCAAGCTAACATATGAGATAGCAGAGATTTTTCCTTGGAACTGTCTAGAACTGCCATAGTACTTGACTGACGGAGCTTGCTGTCCTCCCGCTCTCTCTCCCTACCAGCCCCCACACTTTCTCCCACCCCCATTTCTCTCTCTTATTGTTCCACTAGCAAATGTTAAGCATCCATGATAACACAAGAAAGAACAGTGGCATATTCTGTTCTTAAATGTAAATTCACTTTTTCTCTAACTCTGTAGACTTCAGAGTGTACATTTAGGCTGTGGTTTGGTTTTGCAAAAAAGCAGAAATGAAAAATACTATATGAACTTATCAATACTGCCTTTTAAAAATCTATTAACTATCAAGATGGAATATTAATGTAGAATACCAATTTTTTATTTTTACAAAATTCTAATATATAATGAAATACCTATAACCTCAATATTTTCCACTTAGTTTTTATTTGCTAATTGAGTAGTAAATAAAACAATGTAAAATAATTGTTTTGCCTGTGGATAGGCTTATTTAAAAGTAATATCATCTTTACAAAGTGTGCATTCTTATTGTATGTTAGAGTATCATCTACCACTTCAGAGACTGATGAAATGTTTCAGTTTGTATGTGTTGCTACTAAGCAGCTCAAAGCAATTGTCTAGTTTAATGTATTTCCAATTAATTTTTAGCTGCATTAGAAAACAGAATGATGCTTTGGTTATTTAGCTGTGAAAATAATGAAGCAGGTGTTTCGAAATCCCTGACCTTCATGTTCAACATGAAAAACATGGGTAATGTATATAAGTTTGTCTTTAGCTTCCCTCACTTAGACTTACAGACTAGAAAAACAGTTACAAAATTTCCTGAGTTGCTTTTTTTTTTTAATGGCCTAAAGTTTCTCAATTTAGAATTGGTTGCTCCAAATATTTAAACATTATTTCTATAATTGCACAACCCTTTAGCCTAAAATATTATTATCATTGTATCAGTATTTCTGGTGTCCAGAGCTGCAATTACACTTCCCACTAATTAATTTGGAGTGATTTTTTTCTCCACCTTATTAGCATTCATTCATTAACCGAATAAGTTTTGAGGCTTACTGTGTACTAGACATGTGCTGGTTGAAGAAACTGTACTGATGAATGAAAACCTCATGTCAAGTAGCTTTTGGTGAGTACAGGGAAACAAAAAGAGTAAGCAAATAAATGCAGTGTTATAGCAAGTGTATTTTTTTGTCTCTTCACTCTGTACGTTGGTTCATATAGTACTTTTTAGTGATCAGTGTTGATTATTCCTGTCAGCTGGTTTTACCTTTTTATAAATTAAGTATTAGCCTGATATTAGTAGCTGAGAATACTAGCAAAATGAGCTTAGGATGGTAATTAATCCATCGTGACAAACCAGTTGCAGACCAACAGCATCTGCTACTGCTGGGTAACTAGACGTATATCAGATATTATGTAGACATAACCATTACACCCTGTTTCATGTTAACGTACCTGGGTTTGAAATTAAATTATTTTGACATTGTCTGTAGTTGCTCACACTTACAAGAAGGGAACCTGCAGGCAAGTGAGATGAAGAGAGAAAGAAAAGGAAGAAGAAAAAGCAAAAGGGGAGAGCGGGCTGACCGGGTGAGGTGGGTGGGGTTCATAAGCAGGAGAGAGGGGAAGCATTTCAAATTCCCCTAATGGTTTTGAAATCTATTTTTGTTGTTGTTGTTGTTGTTTGTTTTTGTTTTTGTTTTTTTGAGACGGAGTCTCTCTCTGTTGCCCAAGCTGGAGTGCAGTGGTGTGGTCTTGGCTCACTGCAAGCTCTGCCTCCCGGGTTCAAGCAATTCTCCTGCCCCAGCCTCCTGAGTAGCTGGGATTACAGGCACCTGCCACCACACCCGGCTAATTTTTTGTATTTTTAGTAGAGACCGGGTTTGCCCATGTTGGCCAGGCTGGTCTTGAACTCCTGACCTCGTTATCTGCCCACCTTGGCCTCCCAAAGTGCTGGGATTACAGGTGTGAGCCACCACGCCCAGCCCAAAATCTGTTTTAATGTTCCATTTGTGTTTTCAGGGGAGACATAGAAATAGCGTATGATTTATTGATGATACTGATCCTGCCTCAACGTTTTGATATTCTCTTTGTTTGGCAGAAAGGAGGCTGAAGGCCCTTCTGATCCTAGTCGGCAGCAGCTGGGGTGTTACAGTCTCGGTGTCCAAGGGCCCAGGTCTGGTACTGGAAATGGATGTGTGGGGCCCAGCCTGAATCACACCCCAGGTCCTTTCCGTACTGCTTCCATTTCCTTTTTGGACTTCTTTCTCCGGGGCTGGCAACAGCCTTGTACGTGTACACATGCCTGGGGGGACAGCTGGGCTCCATTGGCAGGTGGGAGGAGCCTGGGGACATGGTGGTGGTGGGAGAGGAGCCTCTGGACATGGTGGGAGGCACAGGAGCCTGGAGGCTTTTCTCCTGCTGTTTTCTCTTTGCTCCCCAGGGCAAGCACATACCCTGTTGCTTGCACTGAGTCTACTCTCCAAAGCAACCATGACTCGTGTTAAGGTGGAAGATCAAGTGCAAGGCGGTGCCAGTTAAATAGTCGGGAATATTTACTTGGTGCAAAACTGAGGATCAAAGAGAACAAGAGCATTCGGTTTTAGAGAAAGTCAGAAACCCCAGAGACCAGCCACAGACTTGCATCCTGATGCATCAAGAGCCCCAAAAGGTGGAGATTATTTTCTTTTGTCAGCAGGTTTTGCTGTTAGTCTACGGTGACAGTTTCCTTTTAAGCAGTTTAAGTTGTCAAATTACCCTTAATCAGCTTCACCACGATCAGCAGCTTTGCCCCGCTTTACCTGGATATTAATAAATGTTGGTCAGGTCAATGTTATGTTATTTGTTTCCTAGGGCTGCTGTGACACAGTACCACAAGAAAGGGAGGCTCAAAACAGCAGAAATGGACTGTCTCAAAGCTCTGGAGGCCAGAAGTCTCAGATGAGAGTGTTGGCAGGGCCGTGCTCCCTCTGAACTCTGCGGGCAGAATCCCTCCTCGCCTCTTCCAGCTTCTGGTGGTCTCAGTCAGTCCTTGGCTTGGGGCAGCATTGCTTCTGCAGCCGCATGGCCTTCTCCCTGTGTCTCCTCACACAGCCCTCCCCTGGATGTGTCTCTGTTTTCAACCTCCTCTGTTTGGAAGGACATCAGTCATACTAGGTTAGGACCTGTCTAAAGACCTCCAGTCAGCTTGACTACATCTGCAAACAAGCTCACATCACGAGGCCCTGGGGGTTAAGAGTTCAACTTGGCTTTTTCTGGAGGGGAGGGACACAGTGTAACCTATTATCAGTTTTCTGGGGTGTTCAAGTTGGAGTATATTTCTTTGTATCATTCATGACGTTTACTGCATTTTTAATGTAGGTAGTGGGTAAATCTCACCTGATCTTTTTAGAAACACAAATACTTACCTTTTTGTCAGTAAAGCGTTTAAAAAAAAAACAACCAAGCAAACATAAGAACTAGTGATTTAGAGGTAGGCAGTAGAGTGAGACAGACTTGAGCTCCAGCCTCATGTCTGAGACTCACTAGAAAATGAATATGGGCTTAGCCTCCCTGGTCTCAGGGTCCTCACCTGGAGAATGGATGTGTGGGGCCCAGCTTATGCCTTCAACACTTTCACAGCTTCAACACTTTTGAAGTGCTTATGCTGTCAACACTTTCACAATGATTTTCTGCTCCTCAATAAGGAAAGCACGCTTGATCCTGTCCTGAACACATTTAGCACTCATGGAACCACCACAGGCCCTGCTGACATGTTTTTTTGTTTTGGACAATCTCATAAGAACTTTAGGTCTCACAGCACGGACCCCTCAAAGTCTGCCTGGGCACACACCACATGCAGAGTTTTGGTGTTTTCCAGACCTTCTTGGGATAAAGGTAGTCAATTCTATTACAAGGGGCTCGGGACAGCCTAGTTTTGCTAGAGCTGTATTGTAGGAAGCCTAAGGCAGTATGTCTAAGACCATTCTGAGTGCATGTAGACAACGACGTCCGTGGAAGAGCCTGTGCGTTTCCTAGGGCAAAGGAACATTTTGTTTGTTTTATTTTTATTTCACTGTTTACTTTTTTTTTGTCTCACATGCATATAAAAAAGGATCATTTGGAATGGTTTTCCTTTTAAAATTAAGAAGCCCAGAACTCGAATTTAATCTGAGTTAGGAAATCTAACTTGAATTTTAAAACTCCGTAAAGGACATATATCTAGCCCCAACCCCAGTACCTAGAGACACAAATAGAAATAAGCTGGACATAGACTCTCAGCCATTTGCTGGAGAGACAGGCCAGGTATGTTACTTTGGGTGCAAAGCAAGGCTAGATGAAATTTAGTTGGAATTTCTATCGATGATACTTGAATTTCATGTTTAAAGGTATTAACATTTTTTCACTAATGATATAAAACATGCTTATGCTTTAGTGAGAAGGGAAAGCCATTGAAATCCTGAGAATAATAAGATGTTTGACTACATGCATCACCTAGCCATCCTTCAGAACTTTAAGCAAAAGAAAATAAATTACTAAAAACAAAGAGCCATTAATTAGACCAGTGTGGCTTATGAAACGTTTGGAGCTTTGGAGGTAGTGCTTTGCAAATCTAGCTGGCAAAAGGTTTGGAAAACTATGCCAGCCTTAAGATTAACTCTATTTTATGAAAAAGAATGAATTTCAAATATTAATATTCTATATTAATATTTATTCATTTAAAAACCCATTTTTAAAATAGCTCAGATAAGGATTTTTTACAGCCTATCTCATTTGTATGACAGACTGTTGCACACAATGGCTCATATACAATTCTTGAAACTGAGATTCCCAAGCATACCAGACATATTTTTATGTCTTTAGACTTCTAAATCAATCATATTTGGTAGCTCCTCTTAATTACCTGACCTATGGTGGTCATTTTAGTTGTAGCATCTGTTCCATTTATCCATGTGTAAAAGTATGCTTTGCTTTTAACATTAATTTATTCACTTGACAAATATTTATCAAGTATTTATAATATGTTGGACATTGACTTGACACTAAGGATAAAGCAGCAATCAAAACACTTAGGATCCTTTGTTTATGGAGCTTAGATTCAGGTATGTGGAGGCAGACAATAAAAATGGGTACACATATGCGTGTGTGTGTATGTGTGTGTGTGTATATATACACACATACACATAAATATACATATACACACACATATATATAGCATATAGAGCATATATAGAGTGTATATATAGAGCATATATAGAGCATATATATATATATATATAGAGAGAGAGAGAGAGAGAGAGAGAGAGAGAGAGAGAGAGATGAAATCTCGCTCCATCACCCAGGCTGGAATGTAGTGGTGTGATCATGGCTCCCTGAATCCTAGAACTCCTGACTCAAGCAATCCTGCCTCAGCCTCCAGAGTAGCTGAGACTACAGGTGCACAACACCATGCCTGGCTAACTTTTTTTTTTTTTTTGTAGTGGAGATGGGGTTCTCATTATGTTGACAAGGCTAGTCTTGAATTCCTATCCTCAAGCAATCCTCCTGCCTTAGCCTACCAAAGCTCTGGGATTACAGGTGTTAGCCTCCGTGCCTGGCCAACACATGGATATTATAGCGGGTGTATTGGAAGGCAATAATTGTTAAAAGATGGATCTGGGAAGGGGGATAAGGAGTAGGGCCGGGGATGGGAACTTGTATAACTAGAGGGGTCAGGGTGAGCTTGCTGAGAAGGCGACCTTTAAGTGAAGACCTGAAAGAGATGAAGGTCCACCACACGCACTCTGTGGAGGAGACCTGCCGCGCATGGAGGGGTGGGTCTGGTATTTTCTGCAAAGAACAAGGAGGTCAGTGTCCCCAGCATGGAGTCACTGCTGGGGCAATGGCCAGCATGGTTATGGGGCCAGAAGCTTTAGGCTGTACAGACCGTAGTAAGGACTTTGGCTTTTACTCTGAGTGATAAGGCGAGGCAGTCTAGGGTTTCAGCATTGGAATAACATGATCTGACTTACATTTTTGAAGGATCCCTTGGGCTCCTGAGTTGAGAAGAAATTGGAGAGGAGCAAGTGTAGGAAAAAGGAGGCCATTTGGGACATAAGTGCATTCATCCAGGAGAGAGATGGTTCTGGCTTGGACCAGGGTGCAGATGGTACAGATGGTGGAATGTGGTTGGATCCTGGACATACGAATGTGCCAGCAGTATGACAGAAAAAAGAACTCTGTATATATGCACTCAGTCATAACAAAGGTCTAATACCCAGAATCTATAAGGAACTTAAACAATTGAATGAGCATAAAACAAATAACCCCATTAAAAAGTGGGCAAAGGACATAAACAGAAACTTCTCAAAAGAAGACATACAAGCAGCCAACAAACATATGATAAATGCTCATCATCACTAATCATCAGAGAAATGCAAATCAAACCACAATGAGGTACCATCTCACACCTGTCAGAATGTCTGTTATTAAAAAGTCAAAAAACAACGGATGCTGGTGAAGCTGTGGAGAAAAAAGAAAGCTTATAACACTGTTGGTGGGAATGTAAATTAGTTCATTCACTGTGGAAAGCAGTTTGGAGATTTCTCAAAGAACTTAAAACAGAGCTACCATTTGACCAACAATCCCATTACTGGGTATATACCCAAAGGAAAATAGATTATTATATCAAAAAGACACATGTACTCATCTGTTTATTGCTGCACTATTGACAATACCAAAGACACACATCAACCTAGGTGCCCATCAACAATGGATTGGATAAAGAAAATGTGGTACATATACACCACGGAATACTACACAGCCGTAAAAAGAATGAAACTATTTCCTTTGCAGCAACATGGATGCAGCTGGAGGCCATTATCCTAAGTAAATTAACACAGGAACAGAAAACCAAATACTGCACATTCTCTCTTATAAGTGAGAGCTAAACATTGAGCACATATGGACATAAACATGGGGACAACTGATACTGCAGACTACTAGAGGAGGGAGGAAGGGAGAAGCGTGTGGGTTAGAAAACTACCTATTGGGTACTATGTTCACTACCTGGATGCAATATATTCACGTAGCAAATCTGCACATGTACCCCCTATATCTAAAATAAAAGTAGAATTAAAATAAAAGAGAGGGCATTGGCTAACATAATTTAAAAGGATATTGCTTCAGACCCAGCTAGATCCAGAGACACAAACAATGTCAGAACATTCAGCCTGTTTTTCATTATTCAGATGTATTTTCTTTGGTGTTGGCTTCATTCTCAGCTAGTTTAACAGCACCATCAGGAAAACATTTTCTCTTTCCCAATAGTTAAGAGCCAAAGTTAAGACTGTAATGCATTAACCTGGTTTAGGTCATGTGCCCATGCCAGAATCAAATATTGTGGCCATGAGAGATAGAATAACTTTTTGGCCAGATGAGGATTGCTTACTTACCTTGCTGTTTGAATTTTTGCTGTCACTCATAGCCCTGTGAACCTATTCATGACACAGCACATAGATGTACTCAAACGAGGCAAGAAGGAAGTCACTGCAAGGTTTGCATCAGTAGCCCATGTGAAAGCTGCTCATAACCTTACTGACATATTGTGTCATCCCTGTTACTTTCACAGTTTCAGGGGTTTCCATGAAAATGCTGACTGTTAAGATTGTTAAGGAAGCTGTCTAGAGGAAGAATAAGATTCCCCCAAATCCTGATTGTCTCACTTACAACTGCAAAGTATCCAGCCTCACTCCAAGGGTGTCACAGCATGACAGCAGGTGAAGTTGACCTTGTTATTAAACACAGTCTGGAGTTTCTACTATCATGTGTCTATCTATAACTCCAACCTTGTATTTCTATCAGAGCTGCAGATCCATCTCCTCCTGCATCATGATTTTTGTAATCCAGTGGTTGACCAGGCACCTGGATTACAAACGCAACTCATCTAGTACCAAAGTCTTCATCCTCTCCTTTTTCTTCACCACCTCTGAGTCTACCACACTCCACTCCACATCTGATCTTCTCATTTCCTCATTTTGAATGGTGGCACCACCTTCTGCCCAGTCACTTAGGACTGGAATCGATGAGTCAGTCCTAGTGTCCACCTTCTCCTCCACCATCTTCATTTCTACCCGCTTCCCTAGAGTCCTGCCTTTAGTCTAGTGTCCTTCTAATCAGATCCATACCCCAAGCCAGGATGATGCATCTAAGCTGTGAGCAGACGCATGTATTCCCATATGTAAAATGCTTTAGTGATTCTTCCTTCTTGGAGCACCTGAGGCTGTCTGTGAGCTGGCCCCTACCTACCTCTCTGTCTTTGCTCACACTCTTTCTCCTTAGTAAACGGTTAGTGCTCCAACTATATATTTCTTGTGGTTCCTTAATCAACCATCATTTGCATCACTGCTAAACTTTTGTTCCTCCTTGAATTTCCTTTTTTCTCTAGTGTGTGTGATGAAAACCAGCCTGCTCTTCTGTCTAGGCTCAGGTCAAGTGCCCCCTCTTCTCTGAACCCTTTTCTGGCCCTACCTCATTTAACCTCTGACACTTATGGGCCTCCACCTTACCTTGGGAAACTCTTCTCTCTGCCTCTGTACCAGGTTAGGGATTTTGGTCCATCTCTATGCCTAATGCCCTTTACCAGACTCTAAGCCCCACTGGAGGCAGAGACTATGTCTTACTCATGCTTGTACTCCCAGTGACTAACAGTTATTAGTATGTAATACATGTTTCTGAAGTGAATGAGTGCGTTTGTTTTTCTGAGAAAGTTGTTGACTCCACTGTTTCCTCTGAAGGTGTAGTTGATGTGATTTGGCCATGTTATGGGCTGAATTAAATGCCCCCAGATTCACACCTTGAAGCCCCAAACCCCAATGTGATAGCATTTGGAAGTGGTGCGTTTTGGGGTAATTAGGTTTAGCTGAGGTCATGAAAGTGGGGCCCCCATGATGGGATTTGTGTTCTTATGGGAAGAAGAAGAGAGACCTGAGCTCTCTTACCACCAGGTGAGGACACAGGGAGAAGGCAGCTGTCATCAAGCCAGGAAGAGAGTCCTCATCAGGAACCACATCTGCCAGCATCTTGATCTTGGACTTTGCAGCCTCCAGAACTGTAAGAAATAAATGCCTGTTGTTTAAGCCACTAGTCTATGGAATTTTGTTCCAGCAGCCTGAGCTAAGACAGGTCACATGCTACAAATGTGTGCTGGGAGGTTGGAAGACAATGGATAGTGACTGAAGAACAAGGTAGATAGCAGCTTCTCTGAACTGCATTCCTGACGATGAACGTGCCTCTGTTCAGGTTGTTATGAAAGCAAATTGACTTGGATCTTGTGTTCCTCATCTCATAATTAGGGGACTTTGATTAGAAGACCTCTAGGGTCACTTTGAGGGACCACATTCTACATTTATAGATCTATATTAGTTCTAATGATACTTGTTTTGCTATAATAAGATGAAGATGTCTAGGAAAGTATAGGATAAAAATCAGAATAACTAAAAACTTAGTTATGTAAAGGAAGGCAAGGTTTTCCATAATTAATTGCTTATAAAAACTACCAAAGATGCTTGTTTGGGCAGGTGAAGGCAGGTAGAGTAATTTAAAGTATAAAAGATTTCCTTTGTTTAAGGAACGTAGTTATTAATGACTAACTCTACATAACAAAAGATTTTTCCAAGATGTGATTATATTAGACATTAAAAGCTGTTCACATTTCAAGTAGGCAAATATCAAAGTGTAGGATTTCTAATCTCTTGTTATGTGATGTATTTATAAGGTGCTGATAAAACTCATGGGTCACAAATTTATTATATGAAATTTTCAGTTCAAAATCATGTGTATATAATGACATAGAATAAAACAGAAGTACCCAGAATTAACATTTTAATATATAGTATGTCTATTTGTGTCTATATAAAATCTATAAATACAAATAATGTGTATTTATTTACACATTATTGTGTAATACAATGTGTAAATTTGTAATTATACATTTATTTAAATATAAAATGTATTTAAACATAAAAAGTATAAATTTATAATTATAAATTTATTGTACATTTTATATATACATTTTACATATACTTTTATAAATTTATAATTTTATACATATAAAATAATTGTTACTGACCTCCCAATTCACCAGTATCAGGAGGGTGTTCAGTATCAACAGAACTCTATCCAGGCCTGCATATTTTCACCATTTTTATTTTGCTATTCTATTTCATTGCAATTGCAATATATCAGTTAGATCATGGGTTGAAGCTACAGAAACAATCACCTTTCTAGCACTATTTCAACCTAGATTGTTATTCCCTTGGGCAGAAGACTCTTGCCTAATACATCTTTGTCAGCCCATAAAGACTAGTGAGATGTCTTGCCAGGAGGAGCTGGAAATCATTAAATACTTATTTAATGAATTGGTTTGAAAATGAATAAACAAATAACCACAACAGAAGTTGAGTAGGGTACTAGTAATGCTGGAATACAACACCGTGAAAGCAGAAGCAGATAATGGATTACGGTGGCTGAAATCCTGAATGTAGAGTCAGCCCTGATTTCACATTTCAGCTCTGCCATTTACAAACTAGATAACTTAGGGCAAATTGCTTAATATCATTAAAACTTACTTTTCTTGTCTATAAAACAAGTGAGCTTCTCTGAAGGTAAAATGAGATAATGCTCAGTAAAATTTTCATCACAGAGTAAACTCTGATGACTTTTTGAACTATTTTTATGGAAAGTAACAATTACAAAAATAGTAAGTTAATGAAATCATAAAGGCCTTCTTTTATCTTCATTATTGGCATTTTCACTAAAGATGTGATTTTAGGAACTGCTTTAGTAAGAAAGAAAAGATTCGAAGTCCTGAGGGGCAGCATTCCAGAAGTAGGATATGGCCTATGAAGGTTGGAAGGAAGGGCTTGGAATGATCAACAGATGTTCTGGACATCTGAGAATCTCCAGACAAGTTAACTGCACACAGCAATCTAGAAGAGAACTTTAACCTGGACATGAATGCGTTAGGAGGCTCCAAGTGAGCTCTTGGAAGAAGGAAGCCATGATCAATGCCTTATGCAGGAAAGTAACCTGGCCGCCAGCATAAGGAATGAGCAAAGAGAAGGCAGTTTTTGAAGGAAAATCCTGAGCTAAGATTAGGAAGTGACTCACTAAGTCACTGACCCCCAGGATCAGAATTATGGGTTTAGAAAGATAAACAACAGGAACTGGTATTTAGGGAGGGTGGCATCTTTTCAAGGAGGCTTCCTCTGGGAAATTCTCCAAGAGCTTTGAACATCTGAATGTAACGACATCACTTTGTACTGTAGTTATGTATCTGCTGTTGTCTCCTCTAGAGAGTGTGATGTAGGACATTGGAACTCGCTGAGCTGTTATCTGGAAGCATGCCCAGTGGGGCTGTGGCTGTGAAGATGGAAGTGCCTTAAGGACTCACAGCTGGAGTTGGGTAGGGCGCGAGTAGACACATGGACGAAGGGTTGCATCAGTGATTATACCTTATCCCTATGGGGAGCCAAGAAGGATTGTTAAAGCAGGAGTATAATATGAACATAATTGCATTTACAAGTACCTCTTGGCCAGAGTCTTGAAGGATAGATAGTAGAAGACTGATGGCAGAGACACCAGAAAATAAGTCATTAAAGTCTCGGGTCAGAGGTAAGACCTGCCTATTGTCTTAGTCCATTTGGTTGCTATAAAAAATACTGTAAACTAGATATTTATAAGCAATAGAAATTTATTTCTCATAGCTCAGGATCTGGGAAGTCCAACGTTAAGGCACTGTCAGATTCAGTGTCTAGCAAAGACCGCTTTCTGGTTCAAGATGGTGCCTTCTATCTGTCTTCACATAGTAGAAATGGTGAGGGATCTGTTTTGGGCCTCTTTTGTAAGGGGACTAATCCCATTCATGAAGGGCTTAATCCTCATGACCTAATGACCTCCCAAATGCACTACTTCCTAACACCATCACATAGGGGTTAAGATTTAAACATGTGAAGTTTGAAGGAACACAATCATTCAGACCATTGGGCCTTGGCTGAGAAATTGGTGAGGGGAAGAAGAGTAAGGAATGGATTATAGTGATGCTTTAGAAGACGGAATTCATGGAAACTCACAGCCAATGACAGGCCTGGATTCAGATAAAGATGTAAATTTGGTAGAAAAAATCAAAGTGAGTTTTCACCCACTGACCTCTTCTTCTCATTGTATTTTGAAGTAGGAAGCAAAAGCAGCTGATGAGAATAAGGAGGCTAAAGCTGGACTAGAGGGCTTGAGATCGTGCAGAAGGTTTGGGATGGGAGGCGGAATGCATCCAAGTCAACTGAGAGGAATATCGTGCAGCTCTGATACACAAATGTGGATGGTTTCAGGAGTGAAGCAAGTTGAAGGATGAGTTGATGTAGGTTTGGAGATTTGTTTCTCTACAGGAAAAGACAGGGCCTGGCTAAGCAGGTGTTTAGTATTTGTTGAACGAATAAATGCTTGCCTGGACACTGTTGAGAAGGAATTTATTAGGGATATGGTGCAAGAAAATAAAGATCTAGAAACAAGTAACTAATCTTATTTCCTAAGACATCTTTATCAGAGAAGCCTCATGTGACCCACAGTAGGTTCAGCGCCACCTTGTATGCCCCATGGCACTTGGTGCCTTCCGTTCATTGGATTTTGCTTCTCTTTCAATTAGAAGTAGGTTATTCATGACCATTTATGTGATGTCATCATCCCCAGGGGTCTGTTATTTCTGTTTTGTTGACATGGTATCCTAAGTGCTGACACACAGTAGTCACTCCATCAATCCACAGTGCTGGATACAAAGATTTTAATGGAGGGAATGACATGTATTTTTTTTTTTTTTTGAGGCGGAGTCTCACTCTGTTGCCCAGGCTGGAGTGCAGTGGTGTGATCTCGGCTCACTGCAAGCTCCGCCTCCCGGGTTCATGCCATTCTCCTGCCTCAGCCTCCTGAGCAGCTGGGACTACAGGCGCCCTCCACCATGCCTGGCTAGTTTTTTGTATTTTTAGTAGAGACAAGGTTTCACCGTGTTAGCCAGGATGGTCTCGATCTCCTGACCTCGTGATCCACCCACCTCCCCCTCCCAAAGTGCTGGGATTACAGGCGTGAGCCACCGCACCCGGCCCCGACATGTATTTTTATATATTTTGTTACTTGATGGTCTCTTGTAAGGTTTTGTGAATTGCTTTAATTAGTAAGAAAACTGGTAAACTAAATGACAAATGGTACTTTATTGGAATATAGTCTCTTTCTGGCTCATAAGGAAGAGAAATTTGTGTAATTACATCAAAATTATATGGATATTACACAGTGATTAGATAAATAAATATAAAACCGTACAGCTTCAGGGCAACTTACACCTAGCCTCTGTAATAATTACACTTAACCTTGACATTATTTATGGTTTCCTTTTCCCCCTTATTACACGTTTTATCATACTAAGTGTTTTAAACTGGATAATGCTCAAAAGTAGCACATGATGTGTATTATTATAGAAATTAATGCTTGCCTTAATAACAGATGCTTTCTATTTGGGGTTTGAAATGAAGAAGCAGATATTTTCCTAGAATACATCTGGAAGTGATTTTATTACTAAAACTGAAAAAAAAAAAACCTTTCAGGTATCAAATGTGTCTGGTCTGTGATACGTCAGATTTCTGAATTCTTACACTGCCATTTCCTATAGAAATCTGAAAGTGTGTTATTAAAAGTTAAACTGTTCTGTAGATTGTCTACCTAATTTCATAAGGTTTAGTGTAATAGATATGAAATCTATGTCACATCTACTGTGTGGTCTTCATATCTTAGTTATATTTAGAATTTTGATCAATAGATTTTGGTAGAACATTATTGAACTTTCTTTTTTTTTTTTTTTTGAAGATGGAGTCTCACTCAGTGGCCCAGGCTGGAGTGCAGTGTTGCGATCTCGGCTCACTGCAAGCTCCGCCTCCCGGGTTCACGCCATTCTTCTGCCTCAGCCTCCCAAGTAGCTGGGACTACAGGCGCCCGCCACCACGCCCGGCTAATTTTTTTGTATTTTTTGTAGAGACGGGGTTTCACCATGTTAGCCGGGATGGTCTCAATCTCCTGACCTCATGATCCGCCCATCTTGGCCTCCCAAAGTGCTAGGATTGAACTTTCTCTTTTTTAATGATATTATTTTACATCATAAAATGTGATTTTACTTAACAGCACAAATATGTTCTTCAAAAATGAGTCTATCAAACAAAACGTTCATAAATTAAAATCAGAATGAAATATAAATGCAAATTTTGAAAGCTAAATCATTGTTTATATTTTAAAATATTCTATATTTCCTCACCTTAAAAATTGGATGCTATTCACAAATATTCCTAAAGAATATTTTTGTTCAGCTAACATCAAACTGTGGATTACTTACATAGTGAGTTACACACTACCTATCTTTTCCTCTGCCAAGCTGTATTCCAGACTGCCATAATTAATTAAGTAGGTGAATGAATCTCTGATGGGTTGTATGTCTGTTTCTATACTCCTCAGAGAGTTTCTCTCTTCCACTGTGTTAGAACACCAAATAAATTGGGTCTCTATCACTACTCCAGGTTATTATGAAAGTAAACATCTGGTTTTACCTTCAGAAAATAGCATTGGTTGTTCAAAATTAAAGATATGCATGTGTACATTAGCCTAAATTTTATTTTATGAAATTATAATGGGATTGTTATATAACTCCTTCTGCAAGAATATTGTCAAACAAAAAAATCTGTATCTGTCTTTCTCACTGAAATATTGTGAGAGTTAATGAGACATTTGTGGCTAGATCGTGCAATCCTTTCAGGAATCTCAAAGCAAGAACAAAACAGCATTTCCTTTTGAAAGGCATATGTTTTACTGTCAAACCAAACTTAAAGCAGTAGGAATGATACACATTTCTGAGTTAACTTCCTGCTTTCTTGGACGTGTCAAAATTACTGATGTTCCAGCGTGACAGAAGCCTAGTAATGAAGGAACCATGTAGGTGGAAAAAAATTATTACCCGACTTGCAATCAAATAATAGAACATAGGTATATAATATTCAAAGAAAAGAAAGTGAGAGGCTGAAGTCATGCATAAAGCAAAATCTTCACAGCAAATTGATGGGCTGGGCGCCGTGGGTCACGCCTGTAATCCCAGCACTTTGGGAGGCTGAGGTGGGTGGATCACAAGGTCAGGAGTACGAGATCAGCCTGGCCAACATGGCAAAACCCCGTCTGTACTAAAAATACAAAAATTAGCTGGGCGTGGTGGCGGGCGCCTGTAATCCCAGCTACTCAGGAGGCTGAGGCAGGAGAATCGCTTGAACCCAGGAGGCGAAGGTTGCAGTGAGCCGAGATCGCGCCACTGCCCTCCAGCCTGGGGAACAGAGCAAGACTCTTACCACAAAAAAAAAAAAAAAAAAAAAAAAAAAAAAAAAGTAACAGACTGGAGTCTTACCTATGTCTTACTTTTTCCCTAATTTTAAGTTAGACACTAATAGAGGTCCGGTAACTAATTGTATTCACTTATGTAGTACTTGGTATAGATTTTCATCTTAGGAATGTCAAAATAATGGTACTTACTGCTGACTGCTGTTTATTACTGCTCAGGTTCAAGACAGAAAACCGAGAGTTACTTCTATTTCCTCCATTTCACCTCATCCTCCCGTTTCAAGGGATTGGTGAGAACCTTTGATGTTATCATCTCCAAACATACATCAAATTCCTGCCCTCTCTCTCTCCTGTCCACTGCTACCCCATCATCTCTTCTGTCCATTGCTACCCCATCATCTCTTGCCTGAAATACTGCAACCAACCCCCTTGTCGCTCCACTGTCTCTCTTGCCACCCACCTCCCCCCACTATTCCATAGCCACAAGAAGCAAAAGTGACCTTCAAATGTCACTCAGATTGTATCACTCCACTGCAAGGACTTACCATTGCACTTATTTTAAAACCCTAATCTCTCTTCCTGGCCCCTGTCTGCCCCTTGCTCCCAAGTTCTGTCCATTTTGATATTCTTTCCTTTCCTTAAAACCCTGACTGTTTCCTGCTGGAGGGCCTCGGCATGGTGTGGTTTGCTCTTTCCCGTGACTTAGGTCTCAGCTTAAATGTCACTATCTTCAAGACGTTCTACTTGACTCCTTTTGTAAAGTTGGCTGAGACCATTTCCCTCCCTGCTTTATCCTCTCAGTTGTAATTTATTATGATGAGTGTTATTCATGTAGCAGAAAGTATCTCCTTTCATGCATTTGCCGCCAATTGCCACTGTTTATCTGCATGTTTGTTGCATGTGAGCTCTCTGAGCACAGGAAGCTGGCTTACACACAGCACCTTGGAGTAAATGAATGAATGGTCGAATGAAAAGTGCTGATAGGCCGGGTGCAGTAGAGGTTCACGCCTAGCACATTTCTATAAAATCAGTTGGACGTGAAGTTTGACAGTGGCTTTTTCACTCTGTCTGCTGCCATGACATGCAAATAGTGCCTTCTCATGTGAGTTGCATTGTTGGGGAAATGGGCCTCAGTTTCTTCACCTGAAGCAAAAGAAATGAGAGCAGATAATCACCAAGATTCCAGCTCTAAAATCCCCCAGGTTGTGCAGATGCCACCTATCCCCAGAAATGGCTTGAAATGCCACGTGGAGCTAAGGAGTCTCTTCCTGAAGGAAAGAATGAGCACAGTCTGAGGAGGGTGTCTGGGGAGCGCATCGATTTCGGAGCTGCTGTGGGAATATACTTAGGTTCTACCGGAGAGCTCATCTTGCAGAAGCTGACTGCATTGAACGTGCCGGGGACCACCTGGTCCTCCTCTTCTCGTTTGGCAAGAATCCCAGCTATCGATGAAGAAACCAGCTGCTTTCCTATGTAGTGAACAAGCACAATAATGTTTATACAGTTTCTCAACCTCTCTTCCCCCACCCACTTTCACCCTTCCTCACCCAAGAATAATCGTGCCAAATAGATATCAGATTAAGAAAATGCTTCTCATTAGTTGTCTGCTCAAAACAACTTTGGAAGCAATCCTAGAACATCCCGTTGTATCTTCACAGCCCTTTATCTCTTGAAAGTTGTTGAGAGAGCTAAATTAAAGTTGCCTACCATTAATCCTTGCTCTCAACACTGTAAATCAAAGGAATGAAATACTTCTCATCACAATTCAGATCCCAAACAGGTAAAAATTACAACATAAAGCAAAATCTAATACTGGCATTGCCCCTGTCACCTGAGCCACGTATCCTGACTGAAGTAATCAGCAAGGGGCAGGCTTGTACTGCAACTCAACAATTGTTTCAGTGGCCATGGGTTGTGTAAATACATTCCATTTTTAACGTCCCCATACTAAAAACGAGATGTGGTCATCTTCACTTGGTTCTTAAAACGGATACGTTAGATCCAGTCTCCACGGCTGTTTTGCAATTTCACGTTATATTGACAGCTTCCATGATACAAATTCAGGTTGTAAAGACTGACCTCTCTTCACTGTCACAGAGCATTCCGGGTGAAGGCTTTTTATTTGCAAGTTGCACTTGACAAGCGTTTTAGAGAGGGAAGGTAGCAAAATAAAGAATCAGGCAACGAGTCAAAGGAGCTAAGCTCTGTTCCGAGAGGCCCTGATATTGATTTGTGGAGCCTTGTGTCATTTTCACTATCTGGGCTCCAGTTCTTCCATTTACAAAATATGGATCATGGACCATATTGTCAACCTGTGTAATCCACGAAGTCAGTTTTTATAGATATAGAGCCAGCACTGATCAAATGTGTCAGCCTCTTACAACCACAGCGGCATTATGAAGATCTGTAAGTGAGCACTTACGGAGCTTCCTAAACACCTTGGGAGGAAACCAGTCAGTGTCTGAACACAAAGAATTTATCTACAACATAAAACAAAAACCACTGCAGAGTCAGAGATCCCAGTGCCCTCATCATCGCCTCTTCTAGGATTACACAGTCACGGAACGTGTGCATCCGCCTCCAGAATCGCGCCCCAAATTCCATGGGGTAAATATTTTACTAGAAAATGTGAGTCAAAAGGAAAGCAACCTGTCTCCAAAGTAAATCTTATGGAATAAGGTTTTTGATATTGTGAAAAACACAAACTAACCATTCTTTCCTAACAAATACCCCTAGGGATAGGGGGAGGCACAAGGATCTCTGCGATTAAGCCCTGCCGGGCCGCAGCTTTCATTAGGTTGCAGAGGCAGCTCTTCCCTTCCCTGAGTGTTCCTGCATCCTTGAGGCCCCTATAAAGAGGACTCAGCGTCTGTTTGGCGCCGCCTGTTCTCCTCCTTCCTTGCGTCTCTTCGTCCACTCTGTCACCACGGCGCTCGCAGTTTTCTCAGGAGACACCTGGATCTCAGGCTCTGAGGCCTGTCTCACTCTGGGGCGCATGTGGTCATGAGCGCTCTGACCTCCGCATGAGGATGGTCAGATGGCAGAGGGCAGAACACTGGGTCAGAGATCTGAAACCCAGCATGCAGCCCTACCTCTGCCTGTCACAGGTTTTAAGACTTTGGCGAGTCTCAAATCTTCAAGACCTGGCTTCCCTTATCTATAAGACAAAGAGATCGGCTTGAGTGATGTTTGAGATGTTTTCCACCCTGCAGTGATTCATTATAAAATAATAGACATCCTCTGACTCCTATGGACCAGTCAAGGGTTGAAGCTTCTTAAGGCCAGTTATTCCTCTGCCGTCTGACTCGCACATGTAGCAGTCTCTAAAGATTGCCTACTTCAGTCATCTGATTGCGTCTGCTTCACAGATTCTTCTGGAATTTTTCTTCTTTCAGTTGGCTTTTTTTTATCGTGGTCAAAACCCCCATAGTCGACTATGATCTAAATAAGCAGTGCCCTCTCTATTAAGAACAGTGTTGAATTACCTATTCTTGCAACCACATTGACCGAGCTTCATCTCTGTTATAAATCATAACCTGAACAGACAATCTCAGTGCATCCCCGGCACCTGCAGATTAGATATATCAGTAGAAGTTCCCTCATCCCCCAGTTCCACATGCACAGCACTCATTGAAGTGAAAGCATGAGTCTCCCATATTGAAAGACGAGAAGATCCCATAACACATCTGTGAATCTGGACATCTCAAGCTGCCTTTCAATGGATTTTAGACTGTGATCATACGGAGGACTGAAGAATTGTCTGCTCTACGTCTTCCACAGTGTACTGGTCTTGTATGTCTAACACCCTATAAGAGTAAACAATGTGCTCTGATAGATGAGAATTCTAAAAAAATGATATCTTCTATAATGATTCTTTAGATTTAAATGTTCATTATGGCATTTAGGAATCCCTGTTATAAAGCAGGTTTTAAAAATGTTTTATCCACCATGTCATACTTTTGAAGAAGCTATGATCTCAGGAATAAGAGATAGGTTACAAGAGTTCTCTATCATGGAGAAACTTAACTTTTAAAACTGTAACATCAGTAAAGAAAAAAATGTAGAACATGGACAACTAAGCTTTGTTCCTAGTACGGTAAAGTGATGCTGATGTTGGTGATTGCTATGGATTTTGAGTGGGACTTAGTTGAAACACAGCATAAGTCCAACATCAGTCCTCAACTTGGCCCCAGCACTGACCAGTCATGAGGCAGCAGAGGAGTCACTGCCCCTCTCTGGCCTCAGTCCCTTGTCTATAAAATTAGTAAAAGGCAGTTTGCCCTAACCAGTTCACACTGCTGACTTGAAAGCCAGACGATGTGAAAGTCTGTTGCAAGTGTAATGCGATCTTTCCATCTAATGCGAGGCCTGGCTCCATTTCATGCATGATCACCTTCAGCTGTGACTGCAGCCCTTGCTGATAGGACCTCTCTCAGGGACTCCCACTCACCCCTAACCTTTAGCACTGAATGTCAGGTTGGTGACTCCCACTCGTGCTCTGTAGCAAGCAAGGCAATTCTTTTACTGAAATGTCATTTTGTCTTTAAAGTTCTAAGTCTTCTTTTTTGAGATTCCCTTCTACCAGTTTTTTCTCCCCAAATTAGATCTTCCACAATTTTCAACCTTTTTTGAGCTTATTCAGCATATTTATGTTGTACTAAGTCATTGTTTCAATAAAGAAGAACTAAAAAAGTGCTAGAAATAAATTGTCCTGCTTTGCATAAAACCTTAAGAGTAGTGTGTGTGTATGTGTGTGTGTGTGTGTGCGTGCGCACACTATTACAGAGATAGATCTTTTGCAGAATAATAAAAATAACTATGGGGGTCCTATTATTTAGACAGAAGGGGTTAAATGAACCCTACAAGCTTCTTACTGTCAGGAGAGAATAGATTTCAGAAAAAATAAAGACAAGGAAACAAGCCCCAAAGCTATAAATTTACCCACAGTATTTAAACACTCCTTTGTGATTATTTTCTAAATTTTCTCAGGTACCCTTTTTCATTTGAAGTGTTAGTGGAAAGTTCTGGAGAAGAATTTATTGCAAGTAACATAATAATTATAAAATAGAAGAAAAGGGCCCTGCTGACTTGCCAGAGCTTGAAGCAAAAGAGAAAGTTGCCTGCATTGACGGGGCTCGCTCAAGTATTTCAGTTCCAACACAGCTGTCCTTTCTCATTGCAGATGGAGGGCGGCTGCCACCATATGCCACCTCTGTAATAAACATAAGTAGTGCAGCAATATAATTAATAGCAAGCCATTTTCATTTTTAAAATTCCAAAAAGGAATATGCTTTTTCACGAAAATTCAAGATGTAATGCCCAAGTAAATTGGGCAAAATACAGCAATGTATCAATGAGATTCCACTTTAAGAAAGCCAATATACAAAATTTTGTACTTGAAAATTAACATTACTGTCATCACAAATTACTTGCTTATATTTCTTTATAGTACTTTAAGAATTGTAGTCTCACCTACTTCATTCAAAATGACTCATCCTATAACCAGTCTTTTCCTGGGATCTGTTATATCTCCATTATATACCACTGAAAATATTTACTAAATAGGTTCCCCAAATAAAAATATGATTTGTTACATAGAATTTTCTGTCTTTTTCCTGTTTCCTATTGACATGCATTGTTTCCTTAAATAATGATGATGATATTAATAATTGCTAACACATATCATGCTCAGTGTATTGTTAAGAGCTTTATATTTAATCATGAATAATCTTATCAGGGAGATATTATTATCTCCACGTTACAGATGATAAAACTGAATCATAGAAAGATTCGTCACTTGCCTTTCTTATAACTCGTTAGTGATGAGTGGGACTTGAACCTGGCAATCCTTCTCCAAATCCGTGGTCTGAGTCACTGTCCTGTGAATTAGGGCTCAGTAACAATGGCTCTTTTGCCACGGCTTGCTATGATTGACTCTTACAGCAGTGAGCTCTCTCTACAGTACTCAGGATCTGACTGTGGTACTCCATCTGACTTTTCTGACTTTTGCTGAGAACTTTATGGAAAATATGTGAATGTGGAGGAATTTCAAGAGAATCCCTGCAATAATCTGAGCTTGTTTTGTTGTGTTCTCTCTGCCTTCTTGTCTGGACAATGCCTACCAAGGTATCCAGACAGGAAGTCCATGTTGGCTGAGAGGCTGAAAATACATAAGCCAATAGATGGTAACTCAAGCTGTGCAAGGGACCCAGCCACCGTCATGTAAATTGCTACCATGATCTAAGCTTAATTATCATAGACAGTACTAATTAAAAGACAATATTGTAAATATAAACTGGCCCTGATATATGGCAAATGATTAGTATGTATTACAACTTGCTAAATCAAAAACATGTCTTAAAATACAAGATAGTATTGCAATAAGTACTAGAGAATGCGACAAGAAAATTAATCATCTGCTCTTTACCACAAATTCCTTGTACAGGATATCTGCTCTTTGTGTTTTGTTTCACACTTTAATGCAATAAAGTGTTTACAAAGCATAAAGCACTATGTTCATTTGTCATGTTTTACTTTAGCTTTTCCATTTTTTTCTCTCTACAACACTTTTCACTGAAGATAAGTTTGCTGACATATGGCATAATCATTTTTTCTCTTAGTTACCCAATTCTGCTTCACAACTTTAATTTTTATATCTATTCGAAATTAGTTTTAATTACCTCAACACTTTAAATTGATTTAGCTCTGGTTTTAGAAAAAAATTCAAATAAAATCTTTAGCAGGTCCTTCTTCTCTCCCTCCCTTTTTCTCTCCCTTTTCTCCCTTTTTCCTTCTTGCCTTCCTTCCTCCCTTCCTCCCTCTCTCCCTCCCTTCCTTCCTTCCACAAATACTGTTCAAGTCCTACCATACCGAGTACTGCAATGTAAATACAAAGATGAAAAGTTACAAACCTGCCCCCTCTGTATTTGCACATCCAGTGAGGCGATTGACAGAATGTACTGGAAAGGGCTGGATGTGAGATGGGATTTGAGACAAGAGCAGAAATTCATGGAGGTGGGCAGGGCAGGGAAGGCGTAGCAAAAACAAACAAACACGAAGATGAACAGAATAAAGTGTATGTTTGAGAAATCCTGAAACCCGGAGGCCGTGAGTAGTGAGAAATGGAAGCAAGAGACACCAGACAAGGCGAGAAGGGATGTTTGGCTCCAGAATAACAGAGGCACTGAGTAGCGTGTTTTAAAACTTAAATTGTAAGTTTGAGATTTAAATAGAGAAGGAAAACGATTTTGAGTTTTGACAAAATAACTTTGGAAACCATTCAAAGAGTGGACTGCAGCCGAATGATGCTGGCATGTGTGGAACAGTCTAGCCATTATGAGGGCCGAACGAAGTGACCCTATCATGGATGGAAAGGTGGGAGGGAGATAGAAATCTTTAACTGACAGGACTGGATAAAGGACTGGAGTTGAGGGGGGAAGAAAGGTAGTTGCTGATACCCTCCAGGTTCTTATAATGAATGAGTTGGAGGCAGTGCTGTCAAGAGACACAGGAGGAACAGCAGGCTGTACAGAGAGATAATAAGATAACTCTGGTGTATAGATGTGGAGATGGAACAGCAGTGCGGTATCCAGATTAAGTATTCAAGTCATAGCCACTGAAATTTGGAACGAGGTACATATGCCTGGTTTCATTTTTATCGTTTAACTTCTTTTAGAGAATCTAACTAATGTAATAAATATCTATAAAACAGTATTTTCTTATAGAAATATACTATCACACACACAATGGATGACAAATATTGAAAAGAAGAAAAATTATTTTGTTATATAATTATGTCACACAACAACAAAATCAAGATATTCTAAATTCTAAATACTATTATTAGAAGTATCAAATAAAAATGAAAGTAGGGTGGATGAATATAAAAAAATACGCAAAATGAAAGTGGTTTTCTTTATAGTATCGATAACCAATTGGAAATGAAAACAGGGTAAAATACCACAAAAATAACAACACTGTGCAAGTCCTAAGAAAAATATAGCGAGAAACTTGCAGGACTTGAGTAAATGAGAAATATTTGTTAAGTAAGAACAAATATAATGGTATTGCAGGTGAATAAATTGTTTATTATATAAATATTTAAAATTTTGTACAGCTAAAAATACTTTAAATATAGATACAGGTTGAAGGATAGACTCAAAGAAAATATTTGTAAACATTTGATAAATAATATCACTAACATACAAATAGCTCCTTTATAATGACAATAAAAAGATCCATAGCGTAAATACAAATGGAAAAGTCTTAACAGGTAATAGATAAATGAATATAAATTGTCATGTAAAAGTCGTTCTTCTGAACTAAAAGTTAAGGAAGTGAAAATTAAACATATAAACAAGATACCATTTTCTTTTATTAAAATTTCAAATTAAAAAAAATCCAGCAATAAGTCCTAGCAATGGCTGTATTGATATTTACCTGGTAAGCTAAGTATCACCAATAAAATACTAATGTTCCACTTCATAAATATTCGCCACCCTGAGCCCCTTTTTTTTCTCCTCGAACCCCATCCCACCCTTCTCCGACTGACCAAACCCTTCCAACTTCAAGAGCAATAATTAGAGGATTAATTTGTGGCACTTGAATGTTCCTGCCTAGCTTATTATTAAATATTTAGAATAGTATTTCTGGGTATGAGTACAGCACAATGGGGATACTCAGTTATACTGCAGTTGGGAATATGAAGTGTTAACACTTTTTAAAAGAGTTACATTACTATGTTTATTAAAACTCAGTATCTGCTTATTTTTAAACACCCCAAAACTACCTTATTTTTTAATCTTATAAAAATAAAAGCACTGACATATGTATAAAGATATTTATGGCCAGGCACAGTGGCTCACGTCTGTAATCCCAGCACTTTGGGAGGCCGAGGGAGGCAGATCATCTAAGGTCAGGAGTTCAAGACCAGCCTGGCCAACATGGTGAAACCCCATCTCTACTAAAAATACAAAAATTAGCCAGGCATGTTGGCAGGCGCCTGTAATCCCAGCTACTTGGGAGGCTGAGGCAGGAGAATCACTTGAACCCGGGAGCCGGAGGTTGCAGTGAACCAAGATTGCACCACTGTACTCCAGCCTGGGTGACAGAGTGAGACTCCATCTCAAAAAAAAAAATGTTTATAACAGCATAAATAGCCCCCAAACTATAAACAGCATGAATGCTCATTACTTAGAATATGGCTGAAGAAATTATAGTATATTTCTATAAGAAAATATTGTATTTTATAGATATTTAAAAGAACAGATTAAATTTGTGTTTACTGACTTAGAAAGATGCCCATAATGCACTGTTTACAACAAAAAACACAATGTGTAGGGTAACATGTACTTTTGTTTAGAATACCAGTTTTATTTTAGAAAAAGAAATACATCTCTCTCTGGCTCTATCTCCGTCTCTCTATCTCTGTCTGCCTGTCTGTCTGTCTCTCTCACACACACATACACACACACACACATTGTAGACATAATTCTATATGGTGTGAGGATTAAAATGTATGAACAAATACACTCCCAGTTGTTGGGGATGGGTGAAGGGAATATGCACAGGATATTAACTTTTTCTTCATATAACTCTGTATTGTTAGACTTATTTTATTCAGCATTTTATTCTTGCCCTTCTAAAAAAAACCGTAGAAACTCCAGACAAAGAGAAGTCTAGAAATGACATTCTCCAGAGTTGAAGGAAAATAGTGATTATAATAGAGCATGACAAATTAAACACAGACTATATTATTTAATAAGAAAAGAAAAATAATAAAAATTTAAACCCACCAAATAATGAAATGCTTTGTTCAACTAAGCAATTTCCTCTAGAACATTGATTTTTAACATTTTTAAGGGTGACTCATCCTTAGAAGAATTGGATGAAACACTTTTCCCGGATAAAGGTAGCTGAGTTCTCAAATCCATAAATTGCATAGAATTGTATAGGTTTGCTGTTCTCCAGTCTCCTAGTTAATTATTTAATTAAAAGCAATTGTAAATAAGTGCAAAACATATATTCGTTATATAGGTCCTCTTCTCATTGTTTTGATAATAACCTGTCTTTATAATGACCTGCTTTCTTAGGACGAATATGTTTATTTCAGAATTAAAGCTTTAAAGCTAATTCAACCCCACTGTGCCAGTCCAAGATGCCTTTACTCTTCTGTTAAGCTTGCCACTCCCTTCCACCTGGGGTGAGGTGACATCTCATTGTGGTTTTGACTTGCATTTCCCTGATTATTAGACATGTTGAGCATTTTTTCATCTACCTGATGGCCATTTGTATGTCTTCTTCTCTGAAGAAGTCTATCTGGATCTTTTGCCCATTTCTTTATTGGATTATTTTTCTTGCACTGCATTGAGTTCATTTATATTCTGGATATTAACTCCTCGTCAGATGCATCATTTGTACATATTTTCTCTCATTCTGTAGGTTGTCTCTTCACTTTGTTGAGTGTCTTCTTGGCTGTGCAGAAGCTTTTCAGTTCAATGTAATCTCATTTGTCTACTTTCGCTTTTGTTGTGTGTATCTTGGAGATCTTATCCAAAAAAATCCTTGTCCAGACCATGTTGTGAAGCCCCCTTTTGAGTGGTGCTAATAAATTACAATTATGTTTAAATTATTTGATAAAATTGTATCTCTTACACACTTGAAATGTTGGTATAATTTTATAATTTATCTGATTTTTTTAGCTTTACTTTGAGCTAAAATCACCTTTTGACTTATTTTCCTGTCAGAATAAATAATATATGCAGCAAAGAATACTAAAGATAGACTAATGAAAGTTTAATGTGCTTTCTATTTAATAGTAATTTGGAAGTTTACTTAAATAAATTCACAGGTATTAAAAATTCTCCCTCAGAGCTTTTAGGGCCTAAAGTTGGTAAATAATATTCAGTCCAGAAAAAAAACGAAACTTAGAAATTAACAGAAATGAATACTAAACTGCAAAAATTTATATTTAGAAAGAAGAAAGGCCTGCGAGTTTTAGAAAGATATGTAGTTTAATGGTGGAATTTAATAAATGGTCGATATATTAGCTTCTTTGTTCAGCTAATTCATACTCTTCAGAAGGTTCAAGGTTTTCCCAGTACTAGTTCTCATCACAATTATGTGAAACACACACATACGCACACACACACACACGCACACACATTTTCAGTGTAATAGTTACTAGCATAAGTTTTTAATTACACTGCATACAGATCTCATGTCATTAGGCCCAGGTCATAAATGTATGCCTAATACTCTTCAGTCAGTTCACCATTGTTTTACCTAGTCTCTTAAAAATAAACGTGAAAATGTTTACTCCTCTGGCTTTTCAGTAGGGGCAGTTGAGATCTCATGTCTTTCTTGCCATATATTAAGAAAAAATGTTAATTAGATGCTACCATGATGTTTTTCTACAGGATTAAGTAAGGTTCAGAAGCAGATAAATATGGCAGAATTGGAGAATTACAATAATACTCTTGTTTTTGGCATTCGTTTGCTTTTTTGCTTAGAATTTCCAAGCATGTTTTTACATTAATATTCTCCATTTAAGAAACATCCTATGGAGTAGCAACAGGGAAATACTGTTTTATCTACTCAACCTACAGAGACAAAGCTAAATGCAGAAGGATAATTTGCTCATTTAGGATCTGATGTTCTCGACCTTCCATCACTTATGTGGAAGATATTTCATATTTGCCTGATATAAATATTGGCAATGTATGGCCCTGCCTTTAAGAATCTCATTAAATTTATCTGTAATAAACTATACTACAGGAAACTGTGGTAATTACTACAATACAAGTTAAGTGTCATTGTAACAGGAAGCAGGAATGGGAGCAATTACTTTCTTTTTTTTTATTTCAATAATTTTTGGGGAACAGGTGGTGCTTGGTTGCATGGAAAAGTTCTTTAGAGGTGATTTCTGAGATTTGGGTGCACCCATCACCCGAGCAGTGTCTACTGTACCCAATGCGTAGTCCTTTATCCCTCACCCCCTCCCAAACCTCCCACTGAGTCCCCAGTGTCCATTATATCATTCTCATGCCTATGTGTCCGCATAGCTTGGCTCCCACTTATGAGTGATAACATACGATGTTTGGTTTTCCATTCCTGAATTACTTCACTTGGAGTAATACTCTCCAATTCTATCCAGGTTGCTGCAAATGCCATTATTTCATTCCTTTTGATGGCTGAGTAGTATTCCATGGTGTGTGTATATATATATATATAATATATTATATATTAAAAAATATATTTATATATTTTTATGTATAAAACATATATATAAATATATATATATATATTTACAATGGCAAAAATATAGAACCAGCCTAAATTCCCATCAACCAATGATTGGATAAAGAAAATGTGATATATATATGTATATATACACACACACGCACACACATATACATGCTGTTTTCATGACTATGGCCTTATAATATAGTTTGAAGTCAGGTAACCTGATGCCTCCAGATTTGTGCTTTTTGCTTAGTCTTGCTTGCTTTGGCTATGTGGGCTCTTTTTCGGTTCCATATGAATTTTAGGATTTTTTTTCTAGTTCTGTAAAGAAAGATGGTGGTATTTTGATGGGAATTTCATTGAATTTGTAAGTTGCTTTTGGCAGTATGGTCATTTTCACAATATTGATTCTATCCATCCATGAACACGGGATGTGTTTCCATTTGTTTGTGTCATCTATGATTTCTTTCAGCAGTGTTTTGTAGTTTTCTTTTAGAAGTCTTTCATGTCCTTGATTAGATATATTCCTAAGTATTTTATTTTATTTATTTTGGAGCTGTTGTGAAAGGGGTTGAGTTCTTAAGCTGATTCTCAGCTTGGTCCAGTAAGATTGGTACCAATTCTTTTTTGAATGTCAGCTGTGAATCCATCTGGTCCTGGAATTTTTTTTTTTTTTTTGGTTGACAATTTTTTTCTGTTAGTGTTTCAATATTGTTACTATTGTTACTTGTTATTGGTCTGTTCACGGTATCTATTTCTTCTTGATTTAATCTAGGAGGGTTGTATATTTCCAGGAATTTATCTCCTCCAGATTTTCTAATTTGTGTGCATAAAGGTGTCTACAGTAGCTTTAAACAATCTTTTGTATTTCTCTGGTATCGGTTACAGTATCTCCCATTTTGTTTCCAATTGAGCTTATCTGGATCTTCTGTCTTCTTTTCTTCTTGGTTAACCTTGTGAATTGTCTATCAGTTTTGTTCATCTTTACAAAGAACCAGCTTTTTGTTTCATTTATCTTTTATATTGTTTTCCTTTTGTTTCAATTTCATGTAGTTCTGCTGTGATCTTTGTCATTTCTTTTCTTCTGCTGGGTTTGGGTTTGGTTTTTGTGTTTGTTTCTCTAGCTCCTTGAGGTGTGATGTTAAATTGTCTATTTGTGCTCTTTTAGACTTTGTGACATAGGCATTTCGTGCTATGAATTTTCCTCTTAGCAACACTTTTGCTGTATCTCAGTGGTTTTCATAAGTTGTGTCACTATTATCATTCAGTTCAAAGAATTTTTAAATTTTAATCTTGATTTCATTGTTGACCCAAAGATCATTCAGGAGCAGATTATTTAATTTCCATGTATTTGTATGGTTTTGAGGGTTCCTTTTGGAGTTAATTTCCAGTTTTATTCCACTGTGGCCTGAGAGAGTACTTGATATAAATTTTGATTTTCTTAAATGTATTGAGACTTGTTTTGTGGCCTATCATATGGTCTGTCTTAGAGAATGTTCCATGTGCTGATGAATAGAATGTATATTCTGCAGTTATTGTGTAGAATGTTCTATAAATATCTGTTAAGTCCATTTGTTATAAGATATAGTTTAAGTCCATTGTTTCTTTGTTAACTGTCTGTCTTGGTGACCTGTCTAGTGTGTTCAATGGAGTATTGAAGTCTCCTACTATTATGGTATTGCCATATATCTCATTTCTTAAGTCTAGTAATAATTGTTTAGAAATTTGGGAGTTCCAGTGTTAGGTGTATATATATTTTTGATTGTGATATTTTCCTGTTGAACAGATCCTTTTATCATTATATGATGTCCCTCTTTCTCTTTTTTAACTGTTGTTGCCTTAAGGTCTGTCTTGTCTGACCTAAGAATAGCTCCTCCTGCTTGCTTTTGGTTTCCATTTGCATGGAATATCATTTTCCACTCCTTTCTCTAGGAGTTCATGTGAGTGCTTATGCATTAGGTGAGTCTCTTGAAGACAGCAGATACTTGGTTAGTGGATTTTTATCCATTCTGCCATTCGGTATCCTTTATGTGGAGCATTTAGGCCATTTACATTCGCTGTTAATATTGAGATGTGAGGTACTGTTTTATTCGTCATGCTAATTGTTGCCTAAATACCTTATTTTTTTTCCATTGTGTTAGTGTTTTATAGGCCCTGTGAGATTTATGCTTCAGGAGGTTCTATTTTGGGGTATTTCAAGGTTTTGTTTCAAGATTTAGAACTCCTTTTAGCATTTCTTATAATGCTGGATTGGTAGTGGTGAATTCTCTCAGCATTTGTTTGTCTGAAAAAGACTTTATCTCTCTTTCATTTAGGAATCTTAGTTTTGCTGGATACAATATTCTTGGCTGATAATTACTTTGTCTGAGGAGGCTACAGATAGGACCACAATCCCTTCTGGCTTGTAGGGTTTCTGCTAAGAAGTCTGTTGTTAATATGATAGTTTTTCCCTTAGAGGTTACCTATGCTTTTGCTTCACAGCTCTTAAGATTATTTCCTTTGTCTTGACTTTAGGTAACCTGATGACTGTGTGCCTAGGTGACGATTTTTTTGTGACAAATTTTTCAGCTGTTCTTTGAACTTCTTGTAATTGGATGTCTAGAACTGAAGTGAGGCCAAGGAAGGTTTTCTTAATTGTTCCCTCAAATACGTTTTCCAAGCTTTTAGATTTCTCTTCATCCTCAGGAATACCAATTATTCTTAGGTTTACCTGTTTAACATAATCCCAAATTTCTTGGAGGTTTTGTTCATTTTTAAAATTCTTTTTTCTTTTTAAAATTTTTTTATTTCAATAGGTTTTTGGGAAATGGGTGGTGTTTGGTTACATGAATAATTTCTTTAGTGGTGATTTATGAGATTTTGGTGCACCCATCACCTGAGCAGTGTACACAGTGTCCAATGTGTAGTCTTTTATTCTTCACCACCCCCACCATTTCCCCTGAGTTTCCAAAGTGCAATTATCATTCTTATGCCTTTGCATCCTCATAGCTTACCTCCCACATTTGAATGAGAACATACCATGCTTGGTCTTTCATTCCTGAATTACTTCTCCTAGAATAATAGTCTCCAATTCCATCCAGGTTGCAGCAAATGCCATTATTTCATTCCTGTTTATGGCCAAGTAGTATTTCATGGTATACGCATACCACATTTTCTTTATCAACCCCTTGATTTAATGGGCATATGGGCTGGTTCCATATTTTTACAATTGCAAATTGTGCTGCTGTCAACATGCATGTGCAAGTATCTTTTTTGTATAATAACTTCTTTTCCTTTGGGTAGATACCTAGTAGTGGGATTTCTGGATCAAATGGCAGATCTACTTTTAGTTCTTTAAGGAATCTCCACACTGTTTTTCATAGTGGTTGTACTAGTTTACATTCCCATCAACAGTGTAATGTGTTCCCTTTTCACCACATCCATGCCAACATCTAGTATTTTTTTATTATGGCCATTCTTGCAGGAGTGAGGTGGTATTGTATTGTGGTTTTGATTTGCATTTCCACAATATTAGCGATTTTGAGCATTTTTTCATATGCTTGGTTTCCCACTTGTATGTCTTCTTTTGAGAATTGTCTATTCACGTCCTTAGCCCACTTTTTGATGCGATTGTTTTTTTTTTCTTGCTGATTCATTTGAGTTGTGGATTCTAGATATTCATCCTTTGTTGGATGTATAGATTGTGAAGATTTCTTCCCACTCTGTGGGTTGTCTTTAACTGTGCTGATTATTTGTTTTGCTGTGCAGAAGCTTAAGGAAGGATTAGAATCTCTGAACAGGCCAATAACAAGCAGTGAGATTGAAATGGTCATTTAAAAACTGTCACCAAAAAAAGTTCAGAAACAGATGGATTTACAGCTGAATTCTATCAGACATACAAAGAAGAATTGGTACCAATCATATTGACACTATTCCAAAAGATAGAGAAGAGGTAATCCTCCTTTCAGTCATTCTATGAAGCCAGTACCACCCTAATACCAAAACCAGGGAAGGACATTTAAAAAAACGAAAACTACAGACCAATATCCCTGATGAATAGAGACATGAAAATCCTCAACAAACTACTAGTGAAATGAATCCAACAGCATATGAAAAAGATAATCCACCATGATCAAGTGGGTTCCATACCAGGGATGCAGGGATGGTTTAACATACATAAGTCAGTAGCTGTGATAAACCACATAAACAGAATTAAAAACAAAAATCACATGATCATCTCAATAGATGCAGAAAAAGCTTTTTGACAAAATCCAGCATCCCTCTATGATTAAAACCCTCACCAAAATCAGTATAGAACAGACATATCTTAATGTAATAAAAGCCATGTATGACAGTCCCACAGCCAACATTATACTGAATGGGGAAAATTTGAAAGCTTCCCCCTGAGAACTGGAACAAGACAAGGATGCCCACTTTCACCACTGCTATTCAACATAGTGCTGGTATTCCTAGCCAGAGCAATCAGACAAGAAAAAGAAATCAAGGGCATTCAAAATGGTAAAGAGGAAGTCAAACTGTTGCTGTTTCCTGATGATATGATTGTATACCTAGAAAACCCTAAAGACTCACCCATAAAGCTCCTAGAACTGGTAAATGAATTCAGCAAAGTTTCAGGATGCAAAATTAATGTACACAAGTCAGTAGCTCTGCTATACACCAACAGTGACAAATCTGAGAATCAAATCAAGAATTCAACCCCTTTCACAATAGCTGCAAAAAAAAAAATAAAATAAAATACTTAGGAATGTACCTAACCAAGGATATAAAAAACCTCTACAAGGAAAACTACAAAACACTGCTGAAAGAAATCATAGATGACACAAGCAAATGGAAACACATCCCATGTTCATGGATGGGTAGAATCAATGTTGTGAAAATGACCATACTGCCAAAAGTAATTTACAAATTCAATGCAATTTTCATCAAAATACCACCATCATTCTTTACAGAACTAGAAAAAAATCCCAAAATTCATATAGAACCAAAAAAGAGCCCACATAGCCAAAGCAGGACTAAGCAAAAAGAACAAATCTGAAGGCATCACATTACTTAACCTCAAACTATACTATAAGGCCATAGTCACCAAAACAGCATGGTACTGGTACAAAAAAGGCACATAGACCAATGGAACAGAATAGAGAACCCAGAAATAAAGTCAAATACTTACAGCCTACTGATCTTAGACAAAGCAAACAAAAACATAAAGTGGGGAAAGGACACCCTGTTCAACAAATGGTGCTGGGAATATTGGCAAGCCACATGTACAAAAATGAAGCTGGATTCCCATCTCTCACCTTATACAAAAATCAACTCAAGATAGATCAAAGACTTAAATCTAAGACCTAAAACCATAAAAATTCTAGAAGATAGCATTGGAGAAACCCTTCTAGACATTGGCTTAAGCAAAGACTTCATGACCAAGAACCTTGAAGCAAATGCAACAAAAATATGATAATTAGATAGGACTTTATTTTTTGTCTTTGTTTTTGTCTGATTGGATTAATTCGAAAGCCTTGTCTTTTAACTCTGAAGTTGTTCTTTCTGCTTGTTGTAGTCTATTGTCGACAATTTCCAGTGCATTTCATATTTCTTTAAGTGTGTCTTTTATTTCCAGAAGTTGTGATTGTTTTTTCTTCATGATATCTGTTTCCCTGGATAATTTTTCATTCTTATCCTGTATTTTTTTTTCAATTTTTTAAAGTTGGCTTTCAACTTTCTCTGGTATCTCTTTGAGTAGCTTAATAATAAATCTTCTGAATTTTTTATTTGGCAATCCAGATATTTCTTCTTGGTTTGCATTAATTACTGAAGAGTTAGTCTGGCCTTTTGGTGGTGGTATAGAGCCTGTTTTGTCACATTACCAGAATGTCTCTTCTGATTTCTTCTTCTTTGGGTAGACTACTTTAGTGGAAAAATCTGGAACTCAAGTCTGCTCTTCAGATTCTTTTGTCCCATGAGTTGATCCCTTGATGTGTTGTGTTCCCACTTCCCCTAAGGTTGAGGCTTCCTGAGAGCCAGATTGCATTGATTGTTATTGCTCTTCTGGGTCTACCCACTCTGTGGAGCTACCAGGCTCCAGGCTGGTGCTGGGAAATGTCTGCAATCTTCAGGTCTCCCAGCCATGGATACCAGCATGATATGGTTTGGCTGTGTCCCCACCCAAATCTCATCTTGAATTGTAGCTCCCATAATCTCCACATGTCATGGGAGGGAGCCGGTGGGAGGTAATTGAATCATGGGGGTGGGTTTTTCCCATGCTGTTCTCATGACAGTGAATAAGTCCCACGAGATCTGATGGTTTTATAAAGGGCAGTTTCCCTACATACACTCTCTTGCCTGCTGCCATGTAAGACATGCCTTTGCTCCTCCTTCACCTTCCGCCATGATTATGAAGCTTCCTCAGCCATGCGGAACTATGAGTCCATTAAACCTCTTTTTCTTTATAAATTACCCAGTCTTAGGTGTGTCTTTATTAGCAACATGAGAACAGACTAATACACAACACCTGCTCTGGTGGAGGTGGCAGGGGATTGGAGTAGATAGACTCTGTGAGAGTCCTTGTTTGTAGATATGTTTATTGTGCTGACTTTCTCAAATGCTGATTATGCTAGCAGTAAAGTTGTCACATGGACAGACCCAGGACCTCTGGTTATCCAGGATGCTGCAGGCAGTGGAGTTAGCTGTTGTTTTCTCCTTCCTTGGAGCAGGGTTATTATGTCATGAGTTGCTTTAATGTCCTGAGTTGGTTGGCCTCCACCCAGGTGGTGGCACATTCAAGAGAACACCAGTTTTGCACCGGTCACATAGAATTTGCAGTGGCATGCCATTTCTTTCAAGGGATCTGTGAATTCTTTTGGTTTTCCTGGTACATTCTTGAGGTGGTTCTTGGAGCAAAAGTCCATGGTATGAGTCTCCACATGCTTTTCTCTCCATCCAAGTGGGAGCTGCATGTTAGCCCTGTCTTTTCTCTGCCATCTTCCTCTCTGAATCCAGGAGCAATTACTTTTAAATTGAGGAAGAATGTTGTGAATTTCACTAGGGACACAGAGTGGGATTGGAGCAGAGATTTAACTGAATAAAGAGGAGAAGGGTCAATCGGGGTAGAGAGAGCAATAGATGCAGGTTCAGCATAGGTGAAAGCTGGGACGCTTGAGTTGAGGAGACAGTAGCAATGAAGCCAGACAGATGGATATGCATGGGGCAAGCCTTAGAAGAGCAAGTTGAGGAGTTCAGATTTCATTTATTGGGTATGAAAACAGCCACATAGCTGTTTCGGAAAGGGAAGCTGTTTTGGATAGGATCAGCTATGTTCTACAGAAAGCTATTATGTAGCCATTCTATGTAGAATCATTGGAAATTGGTAAATTTTAAAATGTTCATAGACTTTAATGGGGTAATCCTGTTTCTGAGAGTTTATACTAAGGAAACAACTGAATCTATTGAAACAGTTTTATGTGCAGTGTATTCATTAAAATGCCAAACAAGAAAGGGAATAGTTATGTAAACTATGGTGCAATCTCTTAATGGAATATTAAGAAACACTATGAATTTAAAAGTTTACAAAGAGTTCTTAATAATATGAGAACAATTACAGGCTATAGTAAAAGAAAAAGCAAAACTGAAAACTATGAGTATGGTTTGATTACAGTAGTTTTACAAAATTTTGTGGGGGAAAATAGGTGGGAGCTACTGACTGGTGAAACTATTGGGTTTTTTTCTACATTACAATGTTCAATACATTTCTCTAAGCATGTATTAGTTATGCGATGAAAAAATTCAATATACTTTTTAAATAGCCCAATCAAGAATAGACACATCCAGTGCTACTACTCTGGCAAGACATGAACCAAGCAATGGCAGTGAGAATGTAGAGAAGGGGGCAGATTAAGATTTGAGGTGGAACATTGTTCTCATGGACATAAGCATAAGAAAGACCTAAGGCAAAAAGGACACTACAGCTCTGACTTCTACAGCTGGTTAGATACTGATGCTCTAGGTCACAACAGCAACTGCGGAGGAGAAACAGGGTCAGAAGAGGAAACTTCCTAAGTTTGATATAGAATGTGTTTATTTGGAAGGATCCTGAGGATACCTGACAGATGTATCGTAATGGCAGATGGAGATAAAAGTACGGTCATGCCTCAGTAGTGGTGGAAGGTTTGTTCCAGGACCCCTTTCAGATGCCAAAAGCCATGGATGCTCAAGTACCTGACATGAAATGACATAGTATTTGCATATAACCTACACACATCCTCCTGTATACTTTAAACCATCTTGAGATTACTTATAATACCTAATACAATGTAAATGCTATGCAAATATTTGTTACATTGTGTTGTTTAGGAAATGATAACCAAAAAAATGTCTGTTCATATTCAGTACAGACACATCAAATCCATTTTTATGAATATTTTCACTCCTTGGATTGAATCCACAGATTGAAAACCCGCAGATATGGAGGGCTGACTGTGTTCAGTACTTCCTTATTTTTAAGCCTGAGTAATATCCTGTTTTGTGTATACACTACATATTCTTTACCCATCCATTTGTTGAAGGACATTTAAATTGTTTCCATATCTTGGCTATTGTGAATAATGCCACAATGAACATGGGAGGATAGATATCTCTTCGTGATCCTGATTTCAATTCCTTTGAATATATACCCAGAATTGGGATTGATTGCTGGATCATGTGATGTTGGTCAAAGGGTACAAAGTTTTAGCTATGCAAGAAGAATAATTTCTGGAGATCTAATATACAGTATGGTGATGATAGTTACAATACTTCATATTTGTATACTTGTAATTTGCTAAGAGAATAAATTAAATCTTCTCACCACTCATGTGTGTGTGCATGCACACACACACCACACACATGCACAGCGATAATTATGTGAGATAATGGACATGTTTATTAGGTTGATTGTGGTGATCATTTCACAATGTACACATATATCAAGACATTAAGCTGTATACCCTAAATAATACAATGTTTATGTGTCAATGATATCTTAAAGCTGTTATTTAAAAAGGGGTCATTACTGACAAAAATACAATAAAATCATCACTTTCAAGTCCCATAATGGGGGTGATAAAAGTAATTTAGTAATATGTTCACATCCTTCAAATCAAATATAGAAAATTCGTTTGTGCTTTGATCCAAAATAGACCCCCCCAAAATCATTATACACAAAGATGCTCTAGGTTAGAGCTACAGAAAACAGAAACTGAGAAAAATGAAACATTCCACCAAACTAGGGGAATGGCTAATTAAATTATGATGAATCCATTCAATGGAATATTATATAACAATTTAAAATAATATATTAACAAAATGAAGTACTCATGCCAAATTTTAAAAATAGCATGTGGAATTTATACACACAGTAAGACGTTGGCCTTATACAATATTATATAAATAAGTCTAGACTAATCACATTTCAAAATATTAACAGTAACTGTCTCAACTCTTGTTAGTAACATTATGGGCACTCTACTCTTTCTTCTCTTGTTTTTCAAATTCTTTTCTACCAAGAGCACACATTACTCTTAAAACTAGAGTTTTTTAGAAAAATAGAAAGAATATATGCTAGGTAATCAGGGTTAAAGTGTAGACTGGAGAATCCTATAGTGGCATAAGTCATGTGTAGTCATTAAACTCCAGGGAGACATTACGTTGTCTCTCTTAATAACTGTTTAGTACTAGATTTTATAAAATAAACTAAAACATTTTAATGATTCAGTCATATGTTTACCAAAAGTCAATTAGAGCCTTAGGCCTTTGTCATTTTGTGATGTTCAATGAATGAACATAGTGTTTAAAATTGGTTTGATAAAGATAAAACTTGACATTAATGTACAGTAATCCATTTTCTTACTTTTCTTCAGAAAATATGTCATGCTCAATTTTAATTTCAAGAAAATATAGAGCAAATCTACATAAGGCAAAAACCCTAAAGATTTGTTTGCCCTAAGATATGTTGTGCTCACTATAATTGGATTGTCGGAATGCATCTGACATACGCTAATGAAAAAGTGAGAAAGCCAAAATATGGTTTATTTGCTTATATTAGTCCTTTTTATAGTCAAACCAGCAACACTTATTTAGCTCCTTCTTAGATTCTAGGAATGAAAAATTACAAAACCACATCACCTTGGCCCTTAAGTAACAGATGAAAACTACTGACAGATGGCAGCGAATCATGTCTTCCAATGAATAGCAGAATAATGTTGGAAATTGGAAAAATTCAATGTCAAGATGGGCCCAAGGATTCATAACAGACTTCATAAAAGAGGTGACAATTTGACATAGGTCTTGAAAGCAAGGCAGTGGTAAAGAAGAGAGACCTTCAGATAAACTCACTAGATTATTCTTCAAAGTGGTGATTTCAGTTTCCATTCTAATCAGCCAGGAATGGGAGTTCCCATGTTCCTCCTGCTAGCCAATACTTGACATTGTCAGACTTTTAATCTGTGTTTGTAACATTGGACATCTTTTGCTATATTAACTTGACACTATATGTCTTCTCTTCAGCGAAATGCCTGAATATTATGCCCAATTTCTCTTGAGTTGTTTATCTTTTTCTTATTGACTTGGAGGAGTTCTTTTTGTAGTCTGGATGCTAATTCCTTGCCAGGAGATACACTCCCTCCTTTCTCAGAGCCAGACTGCCTGAATTGTACACGTCATAACAGTATGTCCTTAAACAAGTTACTTAGCCTCTCTGGCTTTAGTTTTCTCAGGAGTTAGATTGGGATAATAATAGTACCTACCGTAAAGAATTGTGAAGATGAAATGGGTTAATATATGGAGCACATGGAACTCTGTTCCGCTGGTAGTGCGTCATAATAAAGGCAGGCTGTCAATGTTGTTACTAACATTATTGCAACCTCCCACCCAGGTGAACGATTTTCTAACCCACCTTTTCCCAAAGGGTGCTGTCCTCTAGGAGTCCTAGCTTTAAGCAGGAATCTTAACTCCAACTTCGTACTTGATGTGGATCTGAGGACTTGTCTCCAGTCCTCATGCCGTTTGCAACTCAGGATCTCCAGGACTGAGAAAGCCTTCAGGAGGCCCATGGTCTCCATCACCTGGCATGACTTTCCTGCTTCCTCTTCCTTTCTGGCCCTTACTTTTTAAAGGATTAATGTGAGCAGGTATTTGTTATTTTGTTCTGCAATGTTTCTGCATCTTTAACAAAAATTTTAAGAGAGAAGTTGCTTGTAAACTACTCAGTATGTCATGTTGATGAATGTAGAAGTCTTTGTCCATTCTTCCCTCTAGCATGGTGTTCTTTTCTTTATGAGAATTCATTCTTTGTTAAGCACATGAAATGTTTTCTCTCATATTGTGGGTATATTTTTATATGCAATACAATTTCATAGTTAAATCTGACCACTTTGACTTTATTATTTCTGCTCTAGAAGCATGCTTAAAAAGATCCCTCTTACCCCAAGATTACATTAAAAATGTTTTTATTATTTGTGTTTCCATCCTATATGTTATATGATACCAAATGTCATTTAGAATTGATTCTGACATGTGAAGTCAATTAGGGAATCTAACCCTTTTCTTCAAAAATGTTTAGCCAGTTATCACAACCCCTGTTATTGAGTGATCACTCTTTCCTTAGTGGACAAAGCCCTAGATGTGGGAATTTCCATCGATCTGGCTGCCAACTGCACTTTGCATTCCTTCTGCAGGGCATGGCCAGCAGTCACAGCACCAGTCTGCTGTTTCTCACACCTGAGTAGGAAAGAATTTGCACTATTCCCTACTGGACAGACATTCATATTGGCAGAAAGAATATGAAAAAAAAATGACATTTTAAATTACTTGTGCAATGAGTCCAAAAACATTATGACTAGAAATACCCAAATAATTATGGGCAGAAATAAACATAAATAAGAGGATATCAAGAGATTACTGGAAGCCCCATTCTTATTGGTAGGAAGCAGTCAGGGCATCTTCGTTCCTCTCATTAGAGCTATTACATTTCAGAATGCAAATCCTAGCTCTGGTCCTCACTGAGTGTATAGAATGGTACAATTTATTTAACTTACCTTTGCTAATTCAGCAGACATTTTTCAGCACCTGTTATGTGCAAGCTGTTTACTGGCCTGTGAGTTTTAGGTACCTTAATCATAGCCTGCATTAGACAGATGTATGCCAGAGCCCTGCTCTTAGTAGAAGCTCAATACAAGATTGGATAGTCGCTGCCCACCTAACTCTTCAGACCCTCAACCAATTTAAATTGGATTAAACACACACAAAAAATTCAGAAACAAGACTGGCTTGGCCTTCTATATATTTCCTTAACATTTTAGCGACACATACAATTCCTTTCTTAAAGGGGATTAGCATTCTACATAGTAAAACATTTTAATTATAAAAATTATATTTATTACATGAAGTCTGCTCTTCCCAGGCAAGGTCTAATCCACTATACATGACTCATTTTCTTGTGAGTTTTACTTTAGCCTCAGCCTTTCAAAATTTCTGAGTGAAATATCATTAATCCTGGTGATTCATGGCCTGCCCCTGGTATTTTGCGGTCTTTAGTGTGAAATCCTTCATTTAGAAAACTGCGAATGGAGGTGACAACCTAACGTATTACTTTGGAACATTAATTATGAAACATAATTACAAACACAAATGCCTACAATGGTAATAATTTTACAGCTTGTAATTGTTCCAGAAACCTCCAACTGGATGTACTTGTAACATCCTATGGTTGGATTCGTTTCAATGGATTGCAAAAGAGTGAGCCATCAACCGGGTTCTCTGTAGATTAGTCTGATCATTAAGATCCTCGTCCTGGGTTACACATCCGAGGTAGCAGTCAACTGAGTCATTTTAGTCTACGCCATCCAGGCCAGATTCACTTTTCCTCCCTCTTGCAAACCTAGAGGACAGTCTCTAAATGCAATCAGGCTTCATCTGTCAGTGGGCAGCGCCTAGTCCCTGAGATAGTGCCCTCCCGCAGGTTGTGGTGCAGGGTACTCGGAGGGTCAAAAACTTCTTGCTGCATTTTCTGTTTTCGCGCTGGACAGACTTGCCCAGAAGTCACCCTCTGAGGGCACTGGTGGAGATCACTTCCTGGGCTTTCGAGTGGGGGAACCCCCATCGCACTCCCATCACACTCCCCATACCAGTGGGTCCCTGTGTGCTCCAAAGGGGTCCCTGTCGCTCCAAACAGAAGAGAGTGTGGTGGCATCCTTATAGCATCATGTTGGGAGCCTTTGCAGAGAAACTGATCTGGATTTAAACTGTAGCTCTGGCATTCTCTCCGTGTGTGGCCTTGGGCATGCATCTTAACTTGCTTCATGTGTAAAATGGGTACATCGCAGGGTGCCATGAGGACTGGGGATGACACACATGGCCCAGCAGGAACTCAACAAATGGAAATTCATGTGATCATCATTTCATATCACAGTACACAGCATTTATCTATCTGAGGCTTGATATTGAACACTCCTATGCTGCAGGCTCTGTGTTAGAAAAGGAAGACACAACAATGAAAGATGCAGTCTCTACCCTTGGGGAGTTTATGGTTTAGAGAGGAGAGAACCAGGAAAATGTGAAATTACCTATGAGCCAAGGCAGGCCTGAATAGTAGGGGCTCCTGAAACACTTAGGGAGCTCTTAGCCCAGCCTCAGATAGCTGCTGAGGCAAAAACCTCCTGAGAAGCTGATGGCCGTGATTTTGAAGGAGAGGCAAGAGTCTGCCCTGGGAAGGCCGAAAGAGCCCTGTCTGCAGAGGTGGTGGCACTTGTGAGGCCTTGGGGATGGGTTACAGGTGTGCATGGCTCCCAAGGACCTTGGCACAACCACACAGCTGAGTCCTTTGTACGCTGCAGTGTAAGCTGAAGACTCTGAAATGGGTGGGTTGCGAACTGTTCAATAACCTATTTGATGCACTGTCCAAAGAGTTAATGAAATCTGAACAAGGAGGAAATGGGTCTCCACGAGGGGAATAGCAGACACCACAATTCTCCAAAGAGCTTTTGAGTGGTGCTACTGGCCACGGGGAGATCAGTGCTCTAGGATCCAATAAACCTGCTCTCTCCACTGTACACACAACTTTCATATTTATGTATCTCCCAGTCCTAGCTCCAGAGAACGTCCCATAAGAACCAGGGTGAGCCAAGAGTTTTTTATAATGAAGTGGGAGTGGCAGCCGGTAAACAGAAAGCAGAATAGGTTTGAAAGCCTTCAGGCCAAATCAAAGAGAACAGAGAAAGAGAAAACCACAGGTCTCTGTGGGTAACTTCTGATATGACTCAGTCTCTATCTTGTACACTGGAAACAGCAGCTTTTCTAAGAACATAATATCCTTTCTCATTTATACGGTATAATTGTTACTTTAGGGAATTGTCTTCACTCTATTTGGTTCTTGGTGGAATTTGATTTCATTATATGATCTTGTTTGTGGGTTTTGGGGCTTAAGCTGTAGACAGCATTCACTTATTCACACAATAAAATATAGAAGTTACGCTGATAAGATTTTGCTATAATTTTTATACAAGGTAATTAAATTCCAGCCTAATGTGCCAAGACAGAACATTACTATATACATTTGGCATTTGTTTAGCCCCAGAAAATTCACTCATCCAAGAAGTCCACTGATAGTGTACCCATCTAATATAATTACCCTATTATGCATAAAATAATGTGTTTAAAGAGTTAGGGAACCTGCTTTCTTCACTGCAGCAAGTTGTAAATGAAATGAAATCACCCTGGCTATAATATTAAAAGTATTGAGAACATTTTTTACGCAGTCTGCTCTAACTGAGTGAAGGCAAATTTTTCAGAACGACAGAATATTATACACATTTCTTTGGAGGTAAGAATCTTAAGAACTTTTCATTAAAATGTTACTTAGGTTGATCTATATAACACATTCTAGGCCTCTCTAGTTGACAGCAAAGTAATACTGGTGCCTGTGTGTTGCATGTAACTGTGGCAGTTCAGGAATCAGTTCCAATTTGCTGACCATCACAGCATTTGTTCATTGCTAGATAAGGTTTCCCATAGCACAGTTTCTTAATTGACAGTCAGTCAGACTCATCTGTTTATCTTTAAAGCCTTCCTTCCACTTGACCTTCAAAATGCCTTCTAATGCCATATATACAAATAGAAGGTGAAGAAAAATCATTTGAACCAAACAACAGAGTAATTTCAAAACTATCTTTTTCAGGTTAAAAAAAAGAACAGAAATTATTAAGAAAAGAGCAACTATACCTTAATTATCTTGGCATTGCTCACAGTGCCTTGATCATGATATACACCCAAAAAGTAGTCACTGAATAAATGAATGAATCAGTTAATCCGTTAGTTAATGAAAGAAATGTCTTCACGTTTTGCAAAACAGTTTGGTTAAGTAGTTGGTGGAAGTTCTGTTTATTGACAAATGACTAGAGGAAAAGATTACTGTAGATAATCAAGAGACTAGAAATGGCTACTTTCTGTGTGTGAAAGTGTTTTCTTGCATTCAAACTCTATTTCTGAGATAGGTCTACCCATTAGTGACTGCCAGACCTCAGAGAACCTTGACTCCTCCGTAGCAGGACCATAACCCAGAGTCCTAAAGGCTGGATGCTGTCCTCAGATGTGTTTGATAAACCTGTGCAATTATTTTTTGAGACTCTCAAATATTGAGAATTTTCACGTCCAAATTTCTGGCTTCTTTGGCATACTGCAATTTCTGGCAACACTAGACCCATATTCTTATATGTCAATGAATGTCTGTGGTTAAGTAACACCTACCCCTTCTAGATGGCATGTCTTGCCTAGTTTTCTTCATTCTCACCAGCTGCTGCTAACTCCAACATGGCAGTCTAGTGCCAATCAATGTTTATTATCTTCTTTGCATTATTACTTCTCTTAAAGTAGGTGAATACTTCTATGGCCCCAGATTGCCTGGATAAGTATCTGTTATCAGAAAAAATGAAAGAGAGCAAATTTTCATTTGGAAATGGAATAATCATCTCTTGCTGATTAATATGCAAATGAACCGTGTGTGGGGAAAGAATACCATAAAGCTTGCTTCAATAATTCACTTTACTTGCATAATTCCTGTAAGCATTTGAATGTTAAACCCTTGCTTTACAAATATCTGTGAGGAAGGGAAGAGGAAATTGAGCCTGTTTGCAATACCAGAATCAAGTCAGAAAAAAAATAAAATGGAAAAATCTGGGAAAGTATAGACAGCAGGAGATAAAAGGAGAAAGGAAACATTTCCAACTCAAACTTCCCTTTTTTCTATATCCACTTATTGCCAAATATTGTTTGTTTTTAATTATTCTCTCTCTTTTCATTTTCAGTTTTAATTATTCTTAAACTCTTCCCATCTTCTCCCCAGGAATTTTTTTGGCTTATCAACAACTGGAGGTAGGATGGGCTTATAAGGAAATGAAGTCCAACACCAACAATAGTAATCATGATAACAATATCTGTCATTTATTACCCTTCTTTTCTCTGCCTGCCACTGGGTTAGGGGCTTTAAATACATTAGCCTTAATCCTCTCGATAATTATTTAAGATAGCATTGCACCCCCATTCTTACAGATGACATGACCGAAGCTTACAATGATTAAGTAATCTTCCCCAGCTAAAAAGAGCAGAACAGAGATTCAAATTAGATCCACATGATCGCACTATGCATGCTCTTTCCACTTGGACTTGCTTGATAGTTGGCTAATCATTCCAACTGGATCATTAACTCATGCTTAAAAAGATAATGACCATATCAATCTCTTTCAGAGTTCATTGATCTTGAATTAGAATTTATAAAAAAAATTCTCTTCCGATAATGTAAACCACAGTTAGTCTTTACTTTCCCAAACTAACTCATGAAAAGATTTTGAAATTTCAGAGCTTTCATTGCATAGTTTTCTAATATTTGAACATATATATTTTTATATATACAGAATATTAGCTATAATAAATATATATTTCAAATATGTATATGAACATATATATCATTATATATAAAGTATATTAGCTATAATATTGTATTAGTTTGTTTTCATACTGCTATAAAGAACTGCCTGAGACTGGGTAATTTATAAAAGAAAGATGTTTAATTGACTCACAGTTCAACGTGCTGGGGCTGGCCTCAGGAATCTTACAATCATGGTGGAAGGTGAAGGGGAAGCAAGACACCTTCTTCACAAGGCAGCAGGAAGGAGAAGTGCCAAGGGAAGGGGGAAGAGCGCCTTATAAAACCATCAGTTCTCATGAGAACTCACTCACTATCAGGAGAACAGCATGGGGAAACCACCCCCATGATTCAGTTACCCCCACCTGGTCTCTCCCTTGACATGTGGGGATTATGGGGACTATGAGGATTACAATTCAAGATGAGATTTGGGTGGGGACACAAAGCCTAACCATATCAAATGTATACAAAGTTCTAGTGTGTGTGTATATATATATATATATATATATATACACACACACACATATCTGCAAATTTAATCTATGTATGGGATTTAAACTATTTTCTAATGAAAATACTTATTTGTTCGTTCATTCATTCAGAGCAGCAGTATAGAGATGAAAACGGAGAGGCAAAATCTGATCCTACCATTTACTAACTACAAGGTCTTGCTCAAACTACTTGCCTATCTTTATTTCAGTCTTCTTACTTTAAATTAAGATGAACAATGCCAGCTTTATTTGAAAATTAAATGAGTATATAGGGATATTCAGGTCATCTATTTCTTTTTGACTATGCTTGAATAGCTTGTTTGTTTCAATAAATTTGTCCATGTCATGTAAGCTGTATTTATTGTCATAAAGTTCTTAATAACTTCTCTTATTATACTTTTAATGTGGAATCTGTAGTAGTATCACCCCTCTCATTCCTCTAAGTGGTAATTTGTGTCTTCTCTCTTTTTTGTGACCATTTTTGCCAGAGGTTTATTAATAGTATTTACCTTCTCAAAGAAAAAGTTTTAGGTTTCATTGATTTTTCCTTATTATTCTTCTATTTTATATTTTACTAATTTCCACTCAGATATTTATTATTTTCTTTGTTCTGATTACTTTGGTTTGCATTTGCTATTCTTTTACTCATTTCTTAAGGTTGAACCTGAGGTCATTGACTTCAGACCTTTCTTCTTCCTTTCTAATAGGGATTTTAGTGCTGTTTCCTTCTAATTATTACTTTAGTAGTGGCCCACAAATTTTGATATGTTTACTCTTCACTCAATTAAAATACTTAAAAAATTTTCTTCTTATTTGTTCTTTGACACACGGGTTTTGTTTATTTTCCATCTATTTAGGGATTTTCCTGTTACTAATGCTCATTTAATTTCATGTGGTCAGATAGCTTACCTTGTGTAACTTGAATTATATTAAATTTATTTGTTTATAAATTTATTTGTTTATCTTTATTTTTAATTTTTATGGGTACCTAGTATATATGTTCAAATATTAGAAAACTATGCAATGAAAGCTCTGAAATTTTATATATATATAACATAGTTATACATGTTATATATATACAACATAGTTATACGTGTTATATATCTACAACATAGTTATACGTGTTATATATCTACAACATAGTTATACGTGTTATATATCTACAACATAGTTATACGTGTTATATATCTACAACATAGTTATACGTGTTATATATCTACAACATAGTTATACGTGTTATGTATCTACAACATAGTTATACGTGTTATGTATCTACAACATAGTTATACGTGTTATGTATCTACAACATAGTTATACGTGTTATGTATCTACAACATAGTTATACGTGTTATATGTAACATAGTTATACGTTTTATATATATAACATGTATATATAACGTGTATAACATAGTTATACATGTTATGTGTATAACATAGTTATACATGTTATGTGTATAACATTGTTCATAACATAGTTATACATGTTCTGTGTATAACATTGTTATACATGTTATGTATATAACATTTATATGTTATATATATTATATATGTTATATATAACATATATAACTATAACACATATATAACTATATATGGGTTTTGTTTATATATATTATGTATTATATATATAAACAAAACCCATATATAGTTATATATTATTATATATAATATATTATATGTAATATAAAACATATATATAAAAACCCATATATGTATGTATATATATGGGTTACATGAGATATTTTGATACGGGCATACAATGTGTAATAATCACATCAGGGTAAATGGGGTATCCAAAATTCTTTTACATTTATTGAGTCTTATGAACACGAATATGTTCTATTTTCGTAAATGTTCTGGGTGTACTTTAAAGAAGATACATGTGTGATACTGTGGGTTATAGTGTTCTATAAATGTCAATTTAGGTCAATAAGTTGACAATATTATTTAGATCAATTGATAGATAATGTCCAATTTTTCTATATGTTTACTGATTTTTTTGTATACTTGTTCTATCCGTTATTGAGAGAATGGCATTGAAATATCTGACTATAGTTATAGATTTTTTAATTCTTTTTGCAATTCTATTAGTTTTTCTTCATATATTTTGGAGCTCTGTTATTAGGTGCATAACTCTTTAGAATTATTATGTCCTCTTGATAAATTGACCCCCTTATCAATATAAAATGACCTTTTTTATTCCTGGTAAATTTCTGTACTCTGAAAACTACTTTGTTGACATTAATTTAGCCATTCCAGCTTTCTTTTCAATAATGTTAGCATTATTTTATCTTTTTTCATTTTTTAATTTTAACCTATTTGTGCCTGTATATTTAAAGTATGTTTCTTGGAGGCAGCTTATAATGTTGGCTTCTCTTTTATACAATCTGGCAATGTCTGCCTTTTGATTAATTGCTTCTATTATGATTATGATGTGGTTGTTTCATAAATGTGTTATTTTGTATTTTTATTTGTCCCATGTGTCCTGGTTCCATGTTTTTCCTTTTGTTAAAATCTTCTGTTGGGTTAAGTATTTTTTATGATTCCCTTGTATTTCATGTATTTGTTTCAAATTTTTGTTGTGTAATTTTAGTGGTTGTCTTAAAGTTTGCAGTACATATTTTTAACTTACCACACTAGAACGTCAAAAGAGATTATACCATTTTATATATAGTATAAAAACATGGAACATTTTTCCATTTTCCCTCTTAACCTTTGTGCTGTATCATAGCTTTTACTTCTATATATTATAGATCCTACAATACATTATTACTTTTACTTTCAACAATGATCTTTTAGAGACTTAAACAATAAGAAAAATTTTTTCTATTTTCCCATATAGTTGACATTTCTGATGCTCATCATTCCTTTGTGTAGCTCCAGACTTTCATCTGGTATCATTTTCCTTCTCCTTAAATAACTTCCTTTCATATTTCTTGAAGTGCAGATTGGCTGGTTATAAATTCCTTTGTATGTATGAAATGTCTTTATTTTGTGCTCCCTTTTGAAAGTGAGACACCCTACTCTGTCTCCTCAGCTTGGGAGACCACTGGACTCTGCTGGGATCCCCTTTTTGCTCTACTGACTGCAGACTTTCTCCAGGCAGTGAGCTGGGCAGTGACACCCTTCCCCCATTTGTGTCCTGCTTCTTAGGGGTGACTGCTTCCACTGTTGGATGTCCAGTGCCTTGAGAAACTATTTTATCTCTTTTACCTGTTTTTTAGTTGTTTCAGGCATAACAATTAATCAGGTCCCTCTTGCTCCATTTTGGTCAGAGGTGGGATCTCTGGGCTCTAGATGGAACTGGATTTTCCTGAGAGTTCTTCCCAGTCCACCCAGCTAGAACAGAGCGGCCTTCTCACTGGACACTGTGCATTTTGGTCCCAGGTCATAGAAGAGCAGCATCCTCACAGTGTGACCTCAGCTGAGCCTTCCCCTGCGTACTTGGTTTCATTTTAAGTCCCCTCTCTCAAGACTTCCTAAATGTCAATTATCTGACCCACCTGGGCACTACATAGAATACTCTCATTGTTGTTGTACTGGATTTACAAACTCTAGAAGCACATTAGAGAAAATGAAGGGACTTTGCTAAATTTTAAGCTGTTCCTTGAGCTGCCCTCAATGTTATTTTATCCTTTTAGAGTCCAAGTTTTTCCATAGTTCCCCCTAACGCAAATGCACACTCATGCTCACTCTCTCTCACACACACACTAAGACACAAGGGAGTATTGCTCAGGCCCTCAAAGACAGATCGCCACAGGGACTTCTGTGAGACACTTTCTCAGCACATATTTTCCAGCCATAATGTCTTCCGAAATCAAAGCCAACCTAACAACAGAATTTCCGCAGTAAAATCACAGCTAATTGACTCTGAATTTGTAAACGAGGCACACATCCAAATCCATGTGGGATCTTGTTGTGACCAGCGTGTGTTTTCCAGATTCTCTAAACTCACAGAGTGAAAAGAGGATCATCTATAACAAATCCTCTCAGTAGGAGATCCCTTCCTTTCTCCAATTTGAGAGGCCCACGGAGTAATCATTAGACAAAGGATCGTTTGTGTCAAGTTTTAAGAAAATTTGGCCAAAGCGATTTAATCAAGCCCAATGGAAAGCTTTCTACGAGAGCCTGGGCCACCAGGAACTTTATTCTCGCCATCCAAGATAGCGGCTCAGCACCTCACATGGTAAGAGGGCTATGTATTCCTTTCCCTTCGTGAAGGCTCTTAAGTTCTGACCTGGGACCTGAGAAATGTTTGAATTGGGTAACGTGAAAGGAGCTTCTAATCTACTAAACAGAACATCCATACATGTCATGTCCTGAGGATAAATGTTGGCATCTCCTGTGATTGAAGCTTAGCACTCCTGGCCTCCTGAGGTGAAACTTCAATGAGCTTTAGCTCTTTCAGCCATGAGTTGTTTAGGCTTGAGCTAAGCACATTACCTGAGCTGGTTTCTGTTTCTTTATCTGTTGGTACAAAAGGGAGGTGACAATTTGCTTTCTAAGATCCTTTCCAGATCCAACAGACTTTGATTATTTTTGTTTAGGTACTGGGCAAAATTACTCTGAATATAATGCTGTTTCGTTCAGTAAATTCTAAGAAACAGACTAAAATGTGTATGACCAATATACTGGGTCCATGTGACAACAACAACAAAATCCAGATAACTGGCAAAATCTAAGCCATTGACTTAATTCTTTACACCTTATTGAGGCTAATTCATTAATAAAACAGGTCATCCATTGAGATTTCATGTGACCATAAATAATGAGTGGCAGAGTTAGAATAAAGTCTAAGATAGCTCAAAGTTTTTCATCGTGTGCAAAGCTTTCACTCTATATATTATTCCATAAAATAAAAATATGCCATATTAAAGGAAAGAGAGCTCAGAATTGAAAATATAAAACTTCCCATCACTTCAATTTATCCTGTTAGCATCTCAAATTCAACATTACATTAACATGGTTCATTACACTTAATGATTTCAATAGCAATAAAGACAATAGTTTTCAGAAATCGCTTAGATCTTCCCGTGGTCTTTAGAAAAAGATTTGGTTTACTTTCCTGCATAGATCCTTTCCAGGATTTTTAATCTAAACATGATTTCTTTGACAATCCAAATTACGAAAATTATTAGCACAGCTAGCCACTACTGCATCCTTACAGTGATGAACAATAAGCTAATTAGGTGTGTAGTGGCATATTCTATTGGTGATTAACCAGCTGGGATGGAGTTATTTACACCTCTGGAAGCTGTGTAAATCTTACACTTCTGAAGCTGGCAATAGAATTTTAAACTTACACTTAAAAGGCTGATAAACACTTTAAATATAAGCTTTATTGTTGTTATAAAATTTCATTTTTTATGAGATTTGCATTCCTTTCATTGATTAAATACTCATATCTTCATACATTTATATGTTTGTGTTTATGTGTATATATCTGGTCCTATGTAGGCAGAAAACATTAAAATGTGCAGATTCAAAGGAAATGAGAATTGATGCTAAACTTTGTGGCCTTGTTAATGTTTTGGATTCAAAATCATTTTGGAGATCTAAGGTCCCAATGGTATTTCATCTAGTAAAAATAAAACTGAGATTCCCTTAGCAACATGCTACAGTACAGGGCCCATAAAGTACATTTGAAAACCAAACGACTGTAAAGTGATCCACTATAATCAAATCTGTCTTGCTGTGCTAGATGATATGAACTGTTCTTTAATTGTTGTTTTGCGGAGATAAATAAAGCAAAACGCTAGATTCTGATTTATGTAGCATTTTACAAACCAAAATCCATTTTTAAAAAAATTTTGTATCGCATTCCCTCAGAAGCACCAGGGAGAATTGAGGACGTCAAGCTGATGACTTTTATTAGTGTGCTGACATATAAATGATGCTACCTGTGAGGAGTGGGTAGGAGAACGGGCATAAATGCAATTATCTCCCACTTCATGTCCAATCCTACTCATCCATCAGTGCAGCCCCTGGCTCCTTTACAGACGGGCCCCGCCTGCCCCGCCTCATTTAGCCCTCCTGCTCCTGTAGTCCTAGCAACTGTTATCCTACCTTGATTTCATCATGCAGCCAGGGTCTGCCAAATGACACCCTTTCAGTCATTGTTAGATGAGTCTTGCTATGTTTTATCTTCCAAGTGTGGGTCTCTGGGAGCTTCATAAATAGCATCCACCAGGATTCTGAATAAATTGCAAATTCAGTCACTCAACGAGAAACACTCAATGTATCAGGCACGGTGCTGGGCAGAAGGAGACCCCAGGGAATGACACGGATATAAAGGTGTGTTCTCCTGGAGCCTGCATTCCAACTGGAGGAGACAAAAGTAAACAATAACCCGAGAGGCTGTGCAGTGACTGAGCGCGGGCCCCTCCAGAGTTACTCAGTGGGGCAGGCACTGCAGGGTTGCTGAGCCGGGTCCGGGCTCCCTTAGGAGGATCTGCTGCAGTGAGATGTGCGGCCCAGAGGAGCAGAGGAAACTCTTTTCTGCACGTAGGTGCTCTCAGGTGGAAAAGGGAGAAGCTGTGCCAGATTTATCAATCAGGTGAATTAGCTCACCTCCCCTGGAAAGCAGTGAGTAAGGGGTAGAGAAGAGGAAGAAAAGGGGCTGGGAGGGTGGGCTTCCTGTCATGGAAGATTTATCAGGAGTGGAGACCTTCCTCCTGCTGCAGTCATGCGATGCTTAATGACTGGGATACCCTCTAAGAAATGTGTTGTTAGATGATTTTGTCACTGTGCAGGTAGTGCACTTACACACACCTGGACGGGACAACCCCACTACACACCTAGGCCCTGCGGTGTAGCCGATTGCCCCCAGGAAATAAACCTGTACAGCAAGTGATCGTCCTGAATACTGTAGACAATTGTAACACAATGGTAAGTATTTGTGTATCTAAACATAGAAAAGGTGCAGTGAAAATGTAGTATAAAAGATAAAAAATGGTACACCTATATAGGGCATTTGCCATAAGGCTTACAGGACTGGAAGTGGCTCTGAGTGAGTCAGTGAGTGGTAAGTGATTGTGAGGGCCTAGGGTATCACTGTACACTACCAGGGACCTCATAGACACTGTGCACTTAGGCTACACTCCATTTATACAAAGTAGTTTTCTTCAGTAATAAATTAACCTTAGCTCACTGTAAGTTTTTTACTTTATAAACTTTCCAATTTTTTAACTTTTGACTCTTTAGTAAAAACAGCTTAAAACACAAACACATTATACAGCTGTACAAAATATTTTTTCTTTACATCCTTATTCTATAAGCTCTTTATTTTTAAAATATTTTATTTCTTTTTACTTTTTAAACTTTGTTGCTAAAAACAAAGACACAAACATACACATTAGCCTGAGCCCACACAGGGTCAGGAGCATCCATGTCACTGTCTTCTACCCCGACTTCTTGTCCCACTGGAAGGTCTTCAGGGGCAATGGCAGGCATGAAGCTGTATCTCCTGTGATCACAGTGCCTTTTTCTGGATGCCTCCTGAAAGAACAGGTGTCACACTAACTGAGCTCCTGTCACGTGGAAGGAAACACCAGGGGCAGGAAAAAAGTTCCACCCTAACATCCACAAATAGATGTGTTTCATGAGGACAAGGAGCAAGTTCTTACACTTCTTGATATTTACATGCCTAAGATTTGTTGTCCTAATTAACATATTGTACCCCTTTTATTCTAATCCTAAGGTCCAAAAGAAAATTAGTTAGATATGTTTTTTCAATAGCCAAAACAGAAATATGAATGCAATTGTTATTATGACATTTCACATTCATTCAGGGGGAAACTCAGCATCTGCAAAGCCAGAAGACAAAGTCTTGCTTTTCACCGTTCAGTAAGAGCCAATGGATCTTGAAGTGAACAGATTTGGAAAAGTGACCTGAACAGCCAAGATCAGCAAATAGCAAGGAACACAAAGAAAAGCTAGTAAGAAAGTAGGAAAATCAATATGGAAATTGACCACCAATATATCCATAAGTGTATATACGATTTTAAACAACAGATCTGAATCTGCTGCACACCAGGGCTGCTGTGACGCATAGCCCTGGCAGGTGCTTTCTCATTGTCATCTGTCTGACCGACTGGGCAGAGCCCAGCTCCAGTGGCTACATTCAATGTTCATGCACCCTCTGGAGCTGTGCCAGGCTGTGAACCTATTTACACCCTGTAATGTTCTAACTTTACTGGAGAAAGGACTGAAACAGTATGGTTATCATTCTCTAGTTATGGGACTACCCATTCATTTCCCTGACAGAAGTGTAAATACTTGAGTGCAGGCACCATCTCCGCTTCACCTTTGCACCCTTTTGAACGCACAACACACTACAGGTGTAGAGCGAGTACTCAGTAAGTTCATTTAATGATCCAAAGCTTTCACGGTCTGTGTAACTCTCTATAGCTGAACTTCCAAAACAGTAGCCAATATCTATACATGGTTAATAAGCACTTGAAATGAGGTTAACCCAAATTGTAAAATACAAGATTTTGAAGACTTCAGATGAAATAATGCAAAACATCTCATTAATAATATTTATATTGATAATGTTGAAATGGTAACATTTTGGATATATTAAGTTAAATAAAATATATTATTAATATTATGTTTTCCTGTTTGTTTTTACTTTTTACTTTGGCTTTGAGAAAATTTAAAATTATATGTGTGGTTGGTGTTTGTGATTTACATTAGATTTCTTTTGGATAAGGACGGCCACCTTAGACAAAAACCTGGATGGTAATTTGACTTAAAGTTTATTTGTTTATTTATTTATTTTGGTAGCCATACTCATAAGTTAGCACTACGCCAATGGAGTGTAAAAGTTTTGCTGCCATTAGAACTTGCATAATAATTTCACTGTGGCATATAAAGAATATTTGTATTGCAATAATAACATGATTAAGAATATCAATAGTCAGTATTACCTGTACGCCTGATGAACTTAGAAGTAAATTATGCTCTGTTCGACAATGTGGATTGTCTTTCCCTTCTGAAATTACCCTCAGATATAGTCAAACCAGTTATGTTTTGGATGTCCTTCTAAAAATGATCACGGAGGTCATGCAGTGGAAGGAATTCAGATTTTGAGGAGCTGTGCACATCTGAATGTTAGACTCTGAAAGAAACTCGTGGGTGTGGAAATAAGTGTTTCGGGTGCTGCATTAGTATAAAAATCCATCACATCTAACTTTGCACACTATTTAAAAATTATAAATCAAGATAATGTATTTTACATATTCACTTTTAAATAATTGCTGATAAAATGAAAAATATTCATTAAGGGTAAAAATAATTTTACTTTATGGAATTGACAAATATAATTGCTTTAAAATTATTTTTTGAGGTTTTTTTTTTTTTTTACTTGACCAAATCTTGGCTTTTGGTTAATTTGAAAATAACATGATAGAAGCATACCTGATGAAAAATTATAAGATGTGATAAAATTACTTGAACCATTTTTGTCACTGTTAGTCATAGTCTTAGTTAAATTTTGTAATATATGTCACATAGGAACATCTTCCTTAAAATTTTTCAATATTTTGAAAAACATCCCTCTCAAATATTTTTAACAAGTGAGAATATGCAGTGTTTAGTTTTCTGTTTGTGCGTGAATTCGCTTAAGATAGTGGTCTCCAGCTGCATAGATGTTGCAGCAAAGGACATGATTTCATTCTTTTTTATGGCTGCAAAGTAGTCTATGGTGTATATGTACCACATTTTCTTTATCCAATTCACCACTGATGGGCAACTAGGTTGATTCCATGTCTTTGCTATTGTGAAAAGTGCTGCAATAAGCATGTGACTGTATGTGTCGTGTTGGTAAAATGATTTGTTTTCTTTTGGATATGTGCCCATTAATGGGATTGCTTGGTTGAATGGTAGTTCCGTTTTAAATTCTTGGAAAAATCTCCAAACTGTTTTCCACAGTGGCTGAACTAATTTACATTCTCACCAACAGTGTATAAGTGTTCCCTTTTTTCTGCAGTCTTGCCAACATCTATTTTTTTTTTTTTTACTTTTTAATAATAGCCATTCTGACTGGTATGAGATGGTATCTCGTGGTTTTGATTTGCATTTCTCTAATAATTACTGACATGAGCATTTTTTCAGGTTTGTTGGCTGCTTGTGTATCTTCTTTTGAGAAGTGTCTGTTCATGTATTTTACCCATTTTAATGGGTTTACTTGTTTTTTGCTTAATTGTTTAAGTTTGTTATAGGTTCTAAATAGTAGACCTTTGTCAGATTCATAGTTTGCAAATATCTTCTTCCATTCTGTAGGTTGTCTGTTTACTCTGCTGATAGTTTCTTTTGCTGTGCAGAAGCTCCTTAGTTTAATTAGATCCATTTGTCAGTTTTTGTTTTTGTTGCAATTGCTTTTGAGGACTTAGTCATAAATTCTTTCCCAAGGCCCATGTCCAAAATGATATTTCCTACATTTTCTTCTAGGATTCTTATAGCTTGAGGTCTTATATTTAAATTCTCAATTCATCTTGAGTTAATTTTTTTGTATAGTGAAAAGTAAGGGTCCAGTTTTATTCTTCTGCATATGACTAGCAAGCTATTCCAGCACTATTTATTAAATAGGAAGTCGTCTATTTGTTGCTTATTTTTGTCAACTTCGTCAAAGATTAGATGGCTGTAGGTGTGTGGTTTTATTTCTGGGTTCTCTATTCTGTTCCATTGGTCTGTGTGTCCAGCTTTGTACCAGTAGCATGCTGTTTTTGTTACTATAGCCTTGCAGTATAGTTTCAGGTCAGATAATGGGATGCCTCTGGGTTTGTTCTTTTTGTTTAGGATTGCTTTGGCTATTCGGCCTCATTTCTGGTTCTGTATGAATTTTAGAATGGTTTTGTTTCCAATTCTGTGAAAAACGACATTTGTAGTTTGATAAGAATAGTGTTGAATCTGGGGATTGCTTTAGACAGTATGGTCATTTTAATGATACCAATTCTGCTTCTAATCCATGAGCACAGAATGTTTTTCATTCATTTGTGTCATCTGTCATTTTTCTAGCAGTATTTTGTAGTTCTGCTTGTAGAGATCTTGCACCTCCTTTGTCAGATGTATTCCTAGGTATTTTCTGTATGTGGCTATTGTAAGTGGGATTGTGTTCTTCATTTTGCTCTGTTTGAATGTTATTGGTGTATAGAAATGCTACTGATTTTTATACATTGATTTAGTATCCTGAAACTCTGCTGAAATAGTTTATCAGTTCCAGGAGCTTTTTGGTGGTGTCTTTAGGGCTTTCAAGGTATAGAAAACCACAAAGAGCGAAAGTTTGACTTCCTTCCCTATTTGGATGCCTTTTATTTATGTCTGTTGTGTAGGCACTATTTTAAAAGGAGTGTTATCTTCAATGTATTTGAGTGACTAGCAATTACATTTTAATTGTTATTAAAATCATAATAAGTTTTTATGAACATTTACTTGGCTGAATTAGAAGCAAAGAGAGAGGGTATGACCTGTGTAATACCTTGTGTTTATTTTCTTTTTCTCTGAATTTCTGTCTTCCCCTTTTATTAAGTAAATAAGATACAAATGATGAGGATCATTTTGTTGCAGGCATTAGGTGATAATCTAGGAAGGTCTGGAGACAAGACGAGGTGTTCTCAAAGCCACCAGCAGGCCGCCCTATCACCAGGCTAGCATCGCATTTCAAGGGGCACAGTGGTCTTTCTGAACAGTTAACTTGTATTGCCTGTTTCAAATGTGACAGTGTGAGTTGGGTTCTCCCTGCCTGACTAGCTTTTTAAAAGAGTTTTAAAGAGGGATGGGCAAGATATAATCTGATGGGAAAGATCTACTCTGGGAAAAATACAAAAATTCTGTGTGTTTAATTTTAGCAGATTAAGAAATCACTGAGGAAAGGAACAATTCCAGAGTCAAGATTTTTTTTTTTTTATTCCTCAAATCTGCCACTAGGTTCAGCCCGTTAATTTAGAAAATTGATGACAGATCTATTTATAGAACTGCAAGTATTTTTGTAATGGTAATGGTTTTGTATAACCCTTGAAAAAATATTTCGTCTGGCTTCCCATTAATTAATGGTTCCAAAGATGAATATGGGGTCGAAATGAATCTAAATGAGCTAGTAAGTTTTTTTATGATATGCAAGCACAGGAAAGTTACAGGATGAGAACATTTTCATCTTTCATATATTTGACAGGGAAACTAGAATATCAAAGCTTTTGTCATTGAACTCTACAGTAGTTATTCAGTTTGATTTCAACAAATGTAAAATTAGGAGTCCAATATATTGGAATTTGATATTATTATAAATTGTAATATATTTATATATACTGGGTAATGTGAACTAATTTTACTTATTTAGGTCTGTCTTTTTCTCTTCTATTATTTGGACAGTGCTTCATAAAATTAGTAAGATAAGGTCAAAATATATTTCATATTATTTCATGTAAAATGTAATATACAAAATTAAAATCAGAAAATATATGTGATCCTAAAATATATTTAAAATTTGTATTGTCTAGAAATACACTCATGAAGGAGAGCTGTGTTCTTTCTTTGAATGGCTACTTTCAGTTAACTTTTCCTTAGATAGACTCGGTCAAGTCCATCACTTGAATAAACTGTAAAATAAGATGGAAAACATTGTATAAAAGAATAAGCTAATCACAAGTCATGACTGAGCTATTTTGTACATAATTGCATACATGAAAATGTGTACATAGCAATAAATATAAATGTGGGGGGAGATACAGCTCCAAGGCAAGGAAATATTGACTTCAGAGTGTATAATCAGATTTTTACTACACTTACATTACATGCTAACAAAGCTATTAGCAACATCATTTACAAAATCTACAGGTTCTAAGGGTTGATGATAACATAGGTCATCGTGAAGTACCCTTTTACAAACTCACAAAAATATTAAGAATCTCTTTTGCCGCCTTCTTCAATTCATAGTTGTTATTAACAGGAGCTTAAAAGCAAATTAACCAAAAGAGAGAGAGAAACTATTAATAATTCCACACTTGTCTCTTGTAAGTAAGGCATACTCTGGGTCCTTTCCACATGAGTATAAAAATTGAATGCAGAGAAATAGAAAAAAATGAAAATACATTGTATCCAGGTGGTTGTTGCAGAAAGTTGATGTAATCTTGATTGAGAGAGAGAGACAGACAGACAGACGGACAGAGATGGACATAAATGCAGAGATATTCTTCTGAAGCAGAGGACAATATGTAATTCAGAGAGTCACTACTCTTGAAAATTCTTACATTTTACATTTTTACATTTTATTTTATCTTTTTCTATTCAACCTAATAAATATTTTATTAGTGAGGGTTTTTCTTTTTTCACATTCACTTTTAAAATCTCTATTTGCCTCTCCATTTTTATGTGACACTATATTTAGTGTATGAGTAAGACTCAAATTCAGGCACCTTCCCATGATTTGCTATACATGGCATCCATTTACTCCAGTCAAATACATTCTTGAGAGGGCCAGTGTGTTTATGTCACTGTGTGTGTATGTGTGTGTGTTTATTTTTATCCCTTTCTCTTAGAAAAATGTTAGCATTTTCTGCACACTTTTAGGAATGCTAAATGTTCCCCCTTCCCTCCTTCCACTACATCTGATTTGGAGTAATATTCCTTTACTTTTCTTTAGTAGGCATAATGCGATCAGCAAACATTCTACTTTTTACATGTTTTCCTACTCTCCTACCCCTCATTTTTACTACTGTAGCTACACTACCAAAGCATTACAGCCATACTTACCCTCCTTGCTTCTTTGTAACTGTCGCTTCTTCCTAGTTTCATAAGTAAATATATACCTAACCTTCACCATCAATGCTTAAGGCAATGCCTCCCCAGATAGTTTGGTTTTCTGAATCTTTTCCTCTAGTAGAATCCTCAAGAAGTTTTCATGAGATCAGTATTCCCTCATTTGTTAAGTTGTTTCTTAACAATTTGTTTGAGACTTCATATTGGAAAGTTATTATGGCTGAGTATAAAATCTTTGGCTCAAATTTTTTTTCCTCAAGTTGCCCAGTTTCTTCTGGTAGAAAGTATTATTGTCAAAAAGCCTGATGACAACCTTTATGAGTGAATTGGTAATTTTGCCCAGATTTTATTTTTACTTTCAGTGAAGGTCAGTAACTTTACTAAAATATGCCCCAGTGTTGGTCTTTCAGGATTAAATTCTCCAGTAATACGGCCTACCCTTTTAGTAGGTAGTGTCCAGTCTTTTGGGGAGGGAGTTGTCTTGAGTTTAATATGTCAGCACTATTCTGTTCCGTTGCTTTGAGCTTCTTGTTTGGGGCTATGTGCGTGTTGAGTCTCTTCTGCCTATCTTCATCTGTCATTTTCTCTAAAACACTTCATCACTCTTTTGATTTTCAATTTTTAAAAAATCCTCTTTTTTGTCTCCTGTCTTTCTTAAACTGTTGTCTGTTATGATTACTTTGTCTTTTGTTCCTTCCAATTTAGGCATCATTTCCTGATATTTATTTTGCATTTTAAGTTCTTTCATTAAGTTCTATGTTTTTAATGTCTTCTATCATTTAAAAAACATGTGATCTTGTTTTGAAGCAGTATCTTGCAAGTTCTTCTATTGAGGGGCATGTCTTGCTAGCAGGCTTTTATTGTCTGTAGAGACATTATGATGTTTCTTATTCTCTCCTTTTTAAAATAATAATTTTGTAAGGGATTTGACAACACTTTCTATCTGCCTACTCTTTTAGAAGGGAGGATTGGTCAAGATAACTTTTCTGGTTCACAGCTCCAGAGCCTCCTCTTCTATTGCCTCTACAAAGTGGTTTTTAAAATGACCTCATATTTCTAGGATCTGCCTTCTCTTCTGTCTTTCCCTCCTTTTAGCTGGATTTTCTCTTTCTTTTACTCCTCTGGACCTGGGCAGCTCCGCTCGATTTGGATTTTATCCCTTTGCTTTCCTCAGTGGAGAGATTTGTACTAGAAGGGAAATGGGGGATTTTAGGCTCAAGATCCTTTTCAGACCTCGTCACCACCCGTGAACTGGAGCGTGCACAACCTCTCCCAGCTTCACATATGGCATCTGTTGGTGACGTTCCCATTCTGGGATCAGGTGATGGCTGGCTACTCTCCTCTGCTGCCTCCAGCACCGTTGCTGTGGTCACATGGGTCTTAGTGGTCAGAGGTCTGTCCCCATTGCCTTATATTTTAAGGACCATGAGTGTACCTTGCACACAATTTCGATGTAGTTCTTTTGTATATAGGTTTTGGTTTTGCTATCCCAGTTGCTTTACCTGTCTTGTGTTAATGAGGGGATTTGGAGAGATTAAAAAGCAATATCGCTTTCTTATTTCCTTAATTCTCCCCCTTTTGCCTATAGACACAGACTCCCAGGCTAAAAGCAGCAGAAAACAAATATCAAGTCTTAATTTTTCCAAGATAAATGAAAGCTCAGCCTCTTCAACTAAAGCAAAGTGAAGACCACAGTCATTTCCCATGTCTTTGGCGAGATGTCTTTGTATTGGCAAAAACAGGAATCCTTAGAAGATCCTAATTACAGGAAATAATTACTCACAGACAAGTTGCCCTTCATTTAAACTGTCAGGGTAACAATGTAAAGAAAACATAATACTTTCAGTCTCTACCAATCCAGGAATGGTGTGATCTTAAGGCTGACTGCCAAGAGCACAGGCCAGCTGTTACAGAACTTAATTAAAACAGTTTTGATAATTAGCACAACTTGTATATGAATGTGAGAGTATTTCTAATGTGAATACACCGGTCACCTTGTCAGTTACAGGGAACAGAGGAAAAAATCCTATGACATATGGAGTTGTGAACCAGTTATTAAAAAACAAACAAACTCTGAATTGCTGTTGAACTATCCTCCATTCTTTGCCACCCTCATAAAAACAATAAAAATAAAACCAAACACGCAGAGACCCCTCCCAACCTGATTTTTGCAAGTAGTTTAAGAAGCAAAAGCTGTTATGCTTTGTTAAAAGTCCTTTTGGTTGCAAACAAATAGAAAGGGACCCAGACCGGTTTGAGCGGTGAGTATTCCACAGAGTGGCTGCCTGAGTCCAGCAGCAGCGTTTGCATCATGGTGCTGCTATTTCCCTGCGACGACACACAGCAATCTTTCTTAATTTTGTCATATTTTCACTTTTATTTACTAAGGAATGACAGATCACCCAGAAAATCTTTTTTTTCCTCCCTTCTATGTGTTTCATTCTGAAAGGTCCATTGCTCTCCACTGATACTTTGCAGTCTGAGCTTAGTGTTATAACTGTTCTAAAAATGTCACATTTGGAAGGAAGAGCTGTAGCCTGCTCTTTATTGCCCAGGACCTCTAACAGCCCTGCCACCATCAATCAGCAAAATGTCTACAATTAACTCTTGCTGTTGTCTCCAAAGCCTGGTTGCTGCCCCCACGGCCTCAGCACCCTCTGCCTGCACCTCCCTCCATGGCTTCATGACACGATCTCCTCCTTGTCTTGCTCTTTGGAGGCTGTGTCCCTGTGCCTGCCCATCCTGGGCAGGTGGAGCCCAGTGGATGGGCCTTGGACCTCTTCTTTCTCCCCAAAACACTCTCCATGGTGAGCCATCACTTTAGCCCAGATTCTCTCCCAAGTTCCAAAGTCACACCTCCAGACACCTGGGCACCAGCACTCCACTTCTGTGTGCACAGTAGCCACTGCAAAGCTCAGTGTGTCCATGATGCAATCATAACCTCGCAGCTCCCACTCCGCCTGCCCCTCCCAGAGCTGCCCTCTCTCATGATGGCCCCCATCTGGGTTGATCGACAGCACTGTGCACACAGTACCCAAGATAGAAGCCAGGAGTTGTCCTTGGCCGTGGACACTTCCTCACTCTCATGTTTAAATCCTTTATTTCAACCATTTCCTTCTGTTTCCTAAATGTCTCTTGAATGTCTGTGCCTTCCCATCCTACTGACCCTGTAAGGTTAAGCCACCTTCCTAACTGAGCAATGCTGGGCAGGAGATGTTTGTCTCACTCCAGGCTTGTCTCTTCCCAGCCCATGGCTCCCACCGCAACCTGATCGTTCATTCTTGAAACAGATCCCATTTCTTATTCTCACGATTAGCATCTTTCCATTTCCTTTCTGATGAACTCTAAGCTCCTGACAGCCTCCCTCCTGACCTGGCTCCTTCCCTGAAGTCCAGCCTCATCTCTCGCTGTTGCCCCACCTTCAGCCCCAGCTTCAGCTGTCCTGAATTCTGTAGTTCCCCAAGGCCACCATTCACCATGGTTTCCATCATGGTCCCCTGCCTTTGCCTGGGATGCCCTTCCTGCCTCAAGGGAGGCACTGTCGTTTCCTCAGGGGAGCCTGCTCCCTGTTATTCCGAGTTAAGCATCAGAATAATGTGTTTACTTTTCATAATTTTATGATAACATTCTCTTATAAAGATCAATTTTAATATCCCAAAATATTTGATTTCTTCTTTTGAGAATTCTGACTTTTCAAAAGTAGTGATGCACAGCCGACCACAGACCCCCTGCTGGGAGGCGGTCTCCGAAGCTGCCAGTGGTCTTCAGCCACACACATTCACTTGGCCAGCCAGACACACACCTGCTGCTGCCACAATGGGGCAAGTGCACTCAGACCATCTGAAGGAAGGTGGGGCTGAAACCCACTGACTCATTTCTACTTTCAACAGGGATTTATTAAGCACCTACTATGTGCTCAATAATATACAGTACCTGTTGAATTGGGAGTTTCATGAGAAATAAGGCAGCCTTAGTCCCTGCCCTCACTGTACTCTAAAAACAGCTAAACACATGATGTAATAATTGCCGCGTAGGAAGAGAACATCAGTGTCTCTGGCTGAGCTCTTTGCTACCTCACAGTCACACTGTCTGAAATGTGTGCTTCTCTTACTGCTGAAGGCTGCCGAGATAAAAGCAGTCACCTCAGGGTGAGAGTCCAAGGATTCAACCGGAAGAGAGCAGCAGCTGGGGACCCCTTGGTGGGAATGTGGTTCGTGAGGAACTGGAGTTCCAACCAGGAGCAGCTTCGAGGCATTTGCTTCTCACTAACAGGAGTGTCCCAGGAAACACTGAAATCCAACTAAGCAGGCGACATGCCAATTTTAATTACCTGCTCCAGTGAGTCATCAGTTATTACATGTAATGAAATTAACTGTAGCACTGAACCCACAGTTATGTGGATTATTTTGCCATTTTCCTCACAGTATTCAACATTTTAACAATCTGTGGCGAGTCTGAGATTTAGGAATAGTGAAATTTCCTTCGATTTGTCCTGGATCATGATTTATTTATAATATGTTAACATTGAATTGGCTTAAATAATTTCCTGCTTCTCTTTCTTTGAGATTTCCATCCTATTAAGAGCAGAAAGGAGCAATTTTTGTGAGTATCCCAGTTCTGATGGGCCACCATGCTCAGCAACGTTTCCTAATTTTTTTTCATATTTTCACTTTGACTTAGTGGAGAATTGCAATGCATGTAGATCTTATTTTCAGAAAATGCAAATGTTAACATGCCTATTTAGCTCTCCCAGCCATGCTCGTTTTCTTGGGCAATTGTCTTCTTTTAAATCTCAACTTTTATTTAGATACAGGTGGTACATACGCAGATTTGGTACCTGAGAATATTGCATGATGCTGGGGCTGGGAGTAGGAATCCCGTCACCCTGGCCATGAGCATAATACCCGATGGGTAGTTTTTTAACCCACCCCCCTCCTTCCACCGTCCAGTAGTCCTCAGTGTCTCTTGTTTCCATGTTCATGTCCATGTGTGCTCAGTGCTTAGCTCCCGCTTATCAGTGAGAACATGCAGTATTTGGTTTTCTGTTCCTGTGTTAATTTGCTTAGGATAATGACCTCCAGCTCTATTTACGTTGCTGCAAAGGACATGGTTTCATTCTTCATTATAGCTGTGTAGTATTTCATAGTGAATATGTACCGCGTTTTCTTTATCCACTCCACTGTTGATGGGCACCCGGGTTGACTCCATGTCTTTGTCATTGTGAATAGCGCAGTGATGAGTATGCAAGTGTATGTGGTTTTTTTGGTAGAACAATTTATTTTCTTTTGGGTATATACACAGGAATGGGATTGTTGGGTCAAATGATAGCTCTGCTTTAAGTTCTTTGAGAAATCTCCAGACTGCTTTTCACAGTGGCTAGACTAATTTACATTCCCACCAACAGTGTGTAAGTGTTCGCTTTTCTCTGCAGCCTCACCAGCATCTGTTGTTTTTTGACTTTTTAATAATTGTCATTCCAACTGTGTGAGATTGTGTCTCATTGTGGTTCTGATTTGCATTTCTCTGATGACTAGTGATGATGAGCAATTTTTTGTACGTTTGTTGGCTGCTTATATGTCTTCTTTTGAGAAGTGTCTGTTCATGTTTTTTGCCCATTTTTAAATGGGGCTGTTTCTTTTTTGCTTGTTCAATTGTTTAAGTTCCCTAGAGATTCTGCATTTTGTTGAATGCATGGTTTACAAATATTCTCTCCCATTCTATAGTTTGCTTGTTTAATCTATTGGTAGTTTCTTTTGCTGTGCAAAATCTCTTTAGTTTAATTAGGTACCACTTGTCTATTTTTGTTTTTGTTGCACTTGCTTTTGGGGACTTAGCCAAAAATGCTTTGCCACAGCCAGTGTCAAGAAGAGTATTTCCTAGATTGTCTTCCAGGATTTTTATAGTTTAAGATATTACATTTAAATCTTTAATCTATTTTGAATTAATTTTTGTATATGGTGAAAGATAGGGGTCCAGATTCAATGTTCTAGCTAGCATATGACTAGCCAGTTATCCCAGCATTATTTATTGAATAGATAGTCCTTTCCCCATTGCTTGTTTTCATTGGTCTTGTTGAATATCAGATGGTTGTAGGGTATGCAGCTTTATTTATGAGTTCTCTCTTCTGTTCCATTGATCTATGTGTATATTTTTGTACCAGTACCATGCTGTTATGGTTACTATAGGCTTACAGTATGGTTTAAAGCTGGGCAATATGGTGCCTCCACCTATATTCTTTTTGCTTAGAAGTGCTTTGGCTATTCAGGCTCTTTCTTGGTTCCATATGAATTTTAGATTTTTTTTCTGATTCTGTGAAGAATGACATTCAAAGTTTAATAGGAATATCATTGAACTGTAAATTGATTTGGGCAGTATGGCCATTTTTATAATATTGATTTCTCCAATCCATGAACATGAGATTTTTTTTTTATTTGTGTCACCTCAGCAGTGTTTTGTAGTTCTCCTTGTAGAGATCTTTCACCTCAAGAAAACATCAGACCAATATCCCTCATGAACATAGACACAAACTTCCTCAACAAAATGCTAGTAAATTGAATCCAGCGGCACATCAAAAAGTTAATACACCATGATCAAGTAGGCTTTATTTCTGGGATGCAGGGCTGGTTCAACATATACAAATCAATAAATATGATTCAGCACATAAATAGAATCAAAAGCAAAAAGCATCTATTGAGGTATGCTTATCTCAATAGATGCAGAAAAAGCTTTCAATAAAATCTGACATCCCTCCATGATAAAAACCTTCAACAGACTAGGCATTGAAGGAACATTGCTCAAAATAATAAGAGCCATCTATGACAAACCCATAGCCCACATCATACTGAATGGGCAAAAGCTCAAACCATTCTCCTTGAGAAGTGAACAAGACAAGAATGCCCACTCTCACAAATCCTATTCAACAGAGTATTGGAAGTCCTAGCCAGAGCAATCAGGCAAGACAAAGAATTAAAAGCCATCCAAATAGGAAAAGAAGAAGTCAAACTATCTCTCTTTGCTAACGATATGATTCTATACCTACAAAAATCATAAAGACTCTGCTAAAAGGCCCCTAGAATTGATAAACAACTTTAGTAAAGTTTCAGGATACAAACCCAATGTACAAAAATCAGTAGCATTTCTATACGCCAACAACATCCAGGCTGAGAGTGATATCAAGAGCACAATCTCACTTCCAGTCACCGTGAAGAAAATGAAATACCTAGAAATACAGCTAACAAAGGAGGTGGGACATTCTTTGATGTTTCATACAAACCACTGTTTTAAGCAAACCACCTTGTTGTGCAATTGTGAGAGGAAAATGCAGAAGGAGATTGGCTGCAAATATTAAACCCAGCATAGTTAGGATTTATTTTCCTTTTGAATTTCAAGTTTGAAGCCTTGTCTTTGATTTGCATGGAAAAGAACCAGAAGGTGCTGAGGGGCTGTGGTTCCCAACAGGATTCTGGGGCCTGCGGTTCTTTCCACGCAGCCTCAGAGCTGAGCTGGAAGCCAGGGGGCAGGCCCAGGACCATGTACAGAGGTGCACAAGTTGAGAGCACAAAGGTTGGCAAATGCAGATGAATGTCCAGTTTAGGCAATTAATGAGGCTTTGGTTAAAGCTGTTCTAAAGCTTTAGCTGTAAATATACATAAAATAAAGCTATTCTATAAAATTTAGCTAAAGCTATAGTTAAACTATTCTAAAATTTATAGGGAACCAAAAAAAGAGCCCGAATAGCCAAAGCAAATCTAAGTAAAAGGAACAAAGTTGGGCACATCACATTGCCCCAGTTCAACCTATACTATAAGACTATAGTAACCATTAAACTAAAGCCTCATTAAACTAACCGTTAAACTACAGCCTTTTATAAGAAATCAGTTTGATAAAAGGGAACAACATAAAAGTTTATCTCACTGAAAGCCTTGTGTAAGAATTCAGATATTAGAATCAGAGGGAAAAATTATATGCATTTAGCTAGTCAGTGTCTTTTGATTCAGACAAATGTCAAGGAAATCTTTCTTCTTCCCTGCATATTTCACACTTATTTATGTTTTCCCAAAAATTATTTTGGTGCAGTTTAACTACGACTGTTGAATATATGTGACCTTTCTAATTCTTAAATTGCTTTGGTAGAATAATTTTATACACTGATCTATGGCGTTTCTAATAATAAAAAGCAAGAAAATGCATAATAGCTAGATGTATGCTAGATTAGGAAAGAAATGTGAGAAAATATGTTTACAAAACACTGTTACTATAGTGCTGTGTCCTTAAATACATGTTGGTAGGAGAAGCATCAAGGAGTCCCCTAAGGTCACCTCCCAGATTCCCCCATGAGACCTCACTCTCATGCAAGAATCTATTAACTTGTGTTCCCCATTTTACTGTCAGGTCCTTGAGGGAGGGATTATGCCCATCCTGTGCCAAGAGCATCTAGTTTGTGGCACATGGGAGCACTTAGCAAATATTTTGTTGAATGACTAAATAAGGCATTTCATAGCTGGAAACTTCAGAAAAGGGCCATGTGCCCAGGCACAGAGGGACTGGTTACAGAAGAGGTACCATAGCAAATTAGGGTGATCCAGAAGCTTCTTTCCAGGAAAAGTCTTCTTGTCAGGGTGTCTTTTGGGATTGTATTCATATTGGAAGCCCTGGGGTAGCCAGGTTATTGTTCATCAGCTCTGAGCAACGTGGATATGCTCCATATGAACATGGAAGGATAAAAATAGCATCCTCCTGTGCTTGCTGCAAAAGGAGCACTCAAGACAAATGATAGGCCCACCAGGGATGGCTGAAATGTGCCTGCATCTTTTAAACATCTACTGTGGATTTGAATGAAAATGTACATAATTATAGGATGAGAAATTTACTTTTGATGTGGGCTGGAAATAGAGTGTGACTCTGGTTGCGTGTATTTTTTCAGACAAATCCTGCTTGCAGGCATTCTGCATTTATCTGGGGTTTGCAGAACGTTTTTTTCCTCAAGGTTCGTCTGACTGCTCTTGATTTTTTCATCTTTTAATACTGAGCAGATCTAATTTCTGTACAATATTGCGTTCATTACACTGAAAATTGTGCTATATTTAATGATGCAAGTAAATTGAAAAGTATTGGCTAAAATCTGGAAACATTTCTCTCTTAAAATTGCTGTTTCCAAATGTCAACTGAATTTCTAGAATTCATTTAATGTCCCTTTGTCTAGGTTATGGGAGCATTTCCAAGGTGATTCTCAATGTACACTTTTAGCCTCACATGAATAGAAAAAAATCTTATTATGGTGTTTTAGAACACCAGCCCCTTAATTCTCCCCTACACTCAGAGCTACAGGATATAATAACCCAACCCCACAGATACAGAGGGGCCTGCCTGGCTTTAACCCCAGAAGACATCACGTCAGGTTCGGCAGAGAGCAATACAGAAGCACTTCCATAAAGGCTCTTTTGCAGCTTTCATGGCCAGTAAAGAGATGATAAAACAGAATGGGGAGGAAGTGGCACCCAACAGGGCGCAGCTCCTTCATCTGCATAGAATAAGCAGAGCCTATTTCTCATTCATGCGCCCATGAAAATAGGTGTTTCTGATTGGAGAGCAGCTCTTTTCCAGTGGTAATAAGGGGCCAGGACTCTCCCACACTGTCCCCCACCAACCACCTTCAGCACTGGCTTCCCAGATCTCTGGGCAGCGCTGCACAAGCCAGGGAAGGGAAAGGGCACGCCAGCCTTGAGAGAAGTCGTGAGTCACTTCCTCCCTCCCACGGTGCTCTAGATGCCAGCCACATGGTCATGCATACTAACCCCAAAAGAGGCCGGCAGAGGTGGTTCATTTGGGTGAACCCCAAGTGAAATGGAAGTAAGTTTTATAAACAGCTATCTAGTCTCTAACCCATTCCAATAAGCCGGGAAATTATAAGTATAAAAAAGTTAAATCCTACATGACTGAAAGAAATGTATCCTATAAGATCATCTATTGTAGGCTCTGTGCCTGTCTTTTTTTCTGCTTAGAAGCTGCTGTATCAAAATTACAGAAGGTCTCCAGGTACCTAGTGACACTCTTTGGGCATTCAAGAGCATAACTCACACCTTCCAAAGTTAGATTTTGATCATTTTGCACCTTCATGGATGGGTAGTGTCAAATTCAGGTTCTAACACAATTGTCCTTTAAGATCATGTAGCTCTGTAGGGCAGAGATAGCCATCCACAAGGGCTTGCTTCTGGATCTCAGGTGGCACCACTGCTTTCTGTTCTGCTAATGAGTAAAACTGGCTCCATACAAATATATATTAAATATGATTCACTGAAATATGAAAAATATATTTCAAAAAACAAATATTTAAATATTCGTTTTTTCATATATAAAGTTTAAATGATCAAAATGACATCAATAATATACAGACATTGGTAGTGCTTTACTTAATACGAAACTCTAAATCTTATCAGGGCTGTGTGCAGGCTAATCTCAATGATCTCAATTATTTTTCTTGTGCCTAGTTTTGTCACTCTAATTCCAAGTCTTGCTTTTGAAGTAATATAACAATTTTCTTATAGATTTGCTGGAAGTATCATTTTACAACCCCCAACTGGGGAGGGCAGGAAAATGCCCCCCAAACACATTCACATCCTAATCCTGGAGCCTGTGAACATGCCGTCCTACACAGCAAAAGGGACATGGCAGATGCGATTACGTTAACAGGTCTTGAGATGGGGTGATTAGCCTGGATTAGCCAGGTGGGCTCAACAGGAGCACAATCTCTAGTCCTTACAAAGAGGAGGCAAGGAGGTCTCAGAGAGAGGAGATGTAACGGTGGAGGCAGAGGTTGAGTGGTGTGCTTTGCAGATGGAGCAAGGGGACACGCCCCAAGGAATGCAGGCAGCTCCTGGAGGCCGAGAAGATGAGGAGACACATTCTCCCCTAAACCTCCAGAACCAGAACCAGCCTGAACCAATGCAGCTCTGCCACCACCTTGATGTCAGCCTGCAAGACCCATCTCAGACTTGTGACTTCAGAATTATCAAATACACTTGTGTTGTTTTAATATACTAAGTTTGGCATAAGTTGTTACAGCAGCCATAGGAGATGAACCCCAACAGCTTCAAGCCAGCCTCTCTGAGCACCTCATGGCCTGGCTACCTTTTTAATTGCTCTAGGTTACCATCTGTGGCAGACATTTTCAGTGGCCTTACCCAGCACACTTCTCCCTTTCCTCCAGGGGATAAAGATAGTGTTGTGCTAAACAAATCTGCATTGCCAGCCATGTGGATTGCATCAATTTGGAAGGAACTTTCAACTCAGTGGTGGAAAGGAAAGGGATTGTTTCTGAGAAGCTTTTCTACCTCTTGAAACAAAAGCAAAATTTCGTCCCTTTTTTGCTTCTGGATGTTGTCATGTCTAGCTGTGATTCCTGGAGCCCCTGCAACCATTCTGTGATTGGAAGGGGAGCTGCAGACCCTCTGCAAACTACATGGGGAATGACTGGGAGCAGAGGGTACTTGATGCCATTGCTGAACCACTCAGTCATCCAACCAGCTGTAGAGCTGCTCTAGGGACTTCCTGATTCTTGCTGCTGAACAAGCTGATTAATACAACTGCATAGGTACTTGTTGGGCATAGCTTTCAGGCCTTCCAGGAGTAAATGAGGAGCAGGAGAAAAGTAATTGTGAACAAGAGAGGGTGAAAGGAAAAAAGGTTCATATAAATCATAGATACCAGAAACTTCATACAATGAGGAGGAAAATTACTTCCAGTAACATCAATGAAACAAACCTTTTTATCTATTTCATGGTTTGTATTTTTATATTTCCTTTTATATTCTGTTCTTTTTACTCCACTGAGTGAAGGAGATAAAGTCTTGTTCTGATGTGAAATGTACCATCAGAGTCACAAGGGCATCACTGGCATATGAAACTATACCTGTGCCTTACCTGGGCAGGAAGGAGACTGTTTCACTCACCTTGTGGATGAGCATGGCCAGTCCACTTCTACGATACATACATGTGCATACCTTTTTATATGAGAAATAGATTTCTCTAGATATATAGAATTAGCCAAAATTCTATCGAGATACAGTAAGTTCCAACATAAAGTTTCTTCCAGCTTATGAGAGCTGATTGACACATCTCTTCCTAGTGATTTCAAGTTGGAGGCTTGAAATTTATACCACAAAAATCAGCAGCTACCGCTCATCAGAGCTCCCCTTCCCAGAGCCAGTTGTTATGTCACAGGAAAGGGGTCCCCTTCCAGACCCCAAGAGAGGGTTCTTGGATCTCACACAAGAAAGAATTCAGGGTGAGTCCACAGGGCAAAACAAAAGTAAGTTTATTAAGAAAGTACAGGAATAAAAGAATGGCTACTCCATAGACAGAGTAGCCCTGAGGGCTGCTTGTTGCCCATTTTTATGGTTATTTCTTGATGATATGGTATACAAGGGGTGGATTTTTCATGCCTCCCCCTTTCAGACCATATAGGGTAACTCCTGATGTTGCCATGGCATTTGTAAACTGTCGTGGCACTGGTGGGAATGTAGCAGTGAGGACGACCAGAGGTCACTTTCATCGCCATCTTTGTTTTGGTAGGTTTTAGCCAGCTTCTTTACTGCAACCTGTTTTATCAGCAAGGTCTTTATGACTTGTATCTTGTGCTGACCTCCTATCTCATCCTGTGACTTAGAATGCCTTAACCATCTAGGAATGCAGCCCAGTAGCTTCTTCAAGCTGAATAGGCGCAATGATATTCCTGCCTAACTTCTAGGGTCTCTTGTGTTCAGGGTAGAGAGGAGCTCAGTCAGAAAGCATCAGTATGGCAAGGGCCATTCATGACTCTTGAGTTCCAATAAGAGGTGATATCTGGAAGATTAATAAGTACTCAGTTTAAGAAAATGTTGAGTAAGCTTATTCTGCATTCTTACTCAAAGAGTACAGCCGCAATATATTCTACAACAATAAAGCCAAATAAGTGAAATTATCCCAAGTAAACTAAATTAGAAGGCTTTCCATGAACTAGGCAACTGTTGGAACCAAGCTGGTAGGGGGTTGCTAGATGATTCCAGTACATGCCCAGAATTAGAACACTGATTTAGATTTTTTACATTACCCATCCCTCTTGTTTCTTCTGAGCAGCAGTCAGAGATCACTGGTTGGTTTGCAGGAATAAGCACGGTTAGCCTAAATTGCAAAAACAAACTTAAAAACAACTGATGAGACTAGAATCTAATAAGAAGTGTACCATACTTCTTACAACATAACTTTTTTGTTTGCAATTTCCCATTTTTACTAAAGACAAATCAGCAAGACAAATTTGCTTTATTATACTTGGCCTGATTATTTGTATAAAGTACAACAAGGAAAATTATTTTTTACATAAGCTCTTTTTAAATTGGCTTTGATGGAACTCTATTCCATAGAAGAAATCTTAGATAAGACTTTTTTAAAGCTGAGCCCAGCCATGGGTTTGTACCCTCAAATACCTCTGAGTCGGGTAAATTCCTTTTTCTGAGATCCCAAGATAACTTGGGGCTCCTGGACCTGTTAGAAAGTGACATTCTTTACTTACCACAGGTCAGAAACCTTGTACAGGGACTGTATAATAGGCAAGGTATGAGGCCAGTTTTCCAAACGGCTTTTATTGGCTCTACAAGTCAAGTTTGACTCCTTAAACGAATGCAAACTATTCCAGTCAAAGCCCTGGTAAAATAACCAGTTTCTCCAATTGTGTCATGTTGCAAAAGAAAACAGATTCTTATTGCACTTATGCAAATAACTGTATTGCCATAAATTAAGAATATTCACAAATAGTTTCCAACTTCTGGAGAAATCAGATAGAGAGAAATAAATATGCTCCAGATTTTGTTTACAGGAGTATAGTTTACTTAATTGCTAAAAAGCTGTAAATAGCTCAAAAGTTTTCTTGACTCTGAAAAGCAAAACAAAGGATCAGCAGCATTTTAAGCAAAAAGTTAAAAAATATTACTTTAGACTTTCATTAGTTTAGTCCATGCAGTTAGCTTCTGTTTGGTATTCATGAACATTTCAGCTCTCTATGAGAGTTCTGAAAGTTTTTTCCTCTATTCTAATGTCATAATTTCCAAAGTTAGCAGAAACTTGCATTCAAGAGCACCTGTCAAAGCCCTATAGCTGATTACAAACCACCTTTGGAAGATAATCAAAATAAGACAATTGTTTGTGGCTGACAAAACATGTTAGAACAGCCACAGTCAAAAACACGATTAACAAAGAAATTTGGTTACCTTTGTGTCATACAATAATTCAACACAATTATAATTATTACTGATAATGTACACTAAGTCATATCAGAATTATAAGAGTTTTTTATAATTTTAGAAGACATACCAATAACATTTATACAAATACAGCCCAAAGAAAACCAATCATTTTATATTTGACAGTGCTTCCTTTGTGACTTTTATACCAAATAAGCCAAATGTCACTGTTGCATTAGTGCATTATTTATGTCAGACCCAATTCCTAGTAAACCTTATAGATAAATATATCCAATCTTATTCAGTTTGACCATAAGGTAAGATTCTTATAAACCTTTTATAACCCTTTACAAATTTTTGTTAAAGAGCAGATCATAAGCAGGTTTTTGCTCTAAGAAAAACCTATTATGCTTTTATTCCAATGTTTAGTTTATGGAAAAGCTAAAAAATGCCACTTTAATTTTAGTCAATGCAGACTCTCTTACAATTAATTTTTCACAAACCTTCCATAACTTGCTTAAGCCTTCAGCTTCATCCTAACTTAAAACAATCCATGAATCCTTTAATCTAGGCCAAAAAAATTACATTTCCATGCCTTTTTATAATCTTTTACCAAAAACACATTTCACTTTTCTTATACACCTTGTATATAGAACTGTGTCTTCAGTAGTCTCAAATGCATGTTACCCTGTTAACTCTTAGCAGCTTTTACTTTTGATGAAAAACCTGGTTAGTAAGCAATTTTATTTATGTAGTAGATGTGGGGCCTAGGACCCAGACAGAAGTGCAGATAAGGTCTGACTCTCTCCAGCATTTAACTTCACATGTCTCAGGCCTTACCTAGAATCTAATGCTCCAAAATAAATGGAACAGTTTTCAAAAGTCAAAGAAACAGTGTATAACCTTAAAGCATTTAGTAAACTTAATATTTGATCTGCATAATTTAGACCAAATATTTATAGTTCTGAAGATATTTTTATTTTATGAATAATCTTTAAAACTCTATTTCCCAAAGATTACTTAAGTCACATGAACTAAATAAAAGGCAGTACACTTTTTACTTTTCTGACAAAATATTTGATTTAAGCACTTATTATTAAACCAATTAATTAAAGCTCTTTCATTTATAAACATCATACACAGAATACATATAAATACATAGAAGATAAAAGATAGAGGACTCATTTTCCAAGCCAGGAATTGAATCCTGAACCCAGGCCACCATTGTGAAAAGAGAAAGCATGGCCACATGGTTACAAGGTCAAGCCCCCAAGGACATAGAAGACAAGAGGGAAACCTCATCCAGTGTTTTTTCAGGGACCTGTAGCAAAGTTTAGAACTGACCAGTTTGCTGGGCCACCTTGAACAGCAGTCTTACAGGTGTCCTAAGCCCATGTTCTATCCCTAGGGACCCCTCATTGTGACAGAACAATACAGAAAGACACATAAAGCACACCAGATTGGCTACAGCTTAAGACTAGCCTCACAAATCCTTTTTTCCATTAATCAAACTTTACAGAGGAGATAAACAGTGATTTTTACCATTCATTCAACCAGTTTGCACAGAGAGAAAAACAGCAGAAAAGCATTGCCTGCAGCAGGGTGGGAAGGCAAGGCACTCAGGGAGGCCAGAGAAAGACCCACCCATTGCAGCAGCATTGAAAAGTTCAGGCGGCTGCTTGTCAGTAGCAAAGGGATCTTTTCCAGCAGTCTCATCAGCTCTCAAGTTTCCCCTTTTAGGGAAGAAAAAGCTCCCCATGTCCCACAATCCCGTACATGCCTAATTCTGTCACTCACAGCTATTAGCAAAGAGTAAGGCAGATTATTCCAAAGAGAATAGCAGTTAACATCCTGTAGTACCAAACCCGTTCTTAGCTGAGAGGGACTTTAATGAGAGGGACTTTACCAAGAGGGGCCTCTAAACCCCTAAATCTTAGAAGGCACTCTAACCCTCCTAAATTGGGCTTCTAACCCAAGGCTGGTCAAGCGTCCTTGCCTTTTATGAAGAGGGGCCTCTAACCCACTCATTCTTAAGAGAGACTCTAACTCCCCTAAGTTGGGCCTCTAATTCAATCCCATTCTTTACCCGGGTATATGCACCCCACTTACCTGAAGGCTGCCAATCAGTGCCATAGTCTCTTTCCTTTGGGTTGGGGGATCTCCTCAGCATCATCCCTTCCATGTTCACCAGAAAGATGTCACCAGACACCACCACTTACCTAGTTAGCCTTTGGGTCCCTTTGTGGTCGCCAGAAAAATGTTACAGGGAAGGGGTCCTGATCCAGACCCCAAGAGAGGGTTCTTGGACCTCGCGCAAGAAAGAATTCAGAGTGAGTCCACAGCGCAAAGCAAAAGCAAGTTTATTAAGAAAGTAAAGGAATAAAGAATTGCTACTCCATAGACAGAGCAGCCATGAGGGCTGTTGGTTGCCCATTTTTGTGGTTATTTCTTGATGATATGCTAACAAGGCGTGGATTATTCATGCCTCCCCCTTTCAAACCATATAGGGTAACTTCCTGATGTTGCCATGGTACTTGTAAACTGTCATGGTGCTGGTGGGAGTGTAGCAGTGAGGATGACCAGAGGTCACTCTCATCGCCGTCTTGGTTTTGGTGGGTTTTAGCCGGCTTCTTTACTGCAGTCTGTTTTATCAGCAAGGTGTTTATGACCTGTATCTTGTGTTGACCTTCTATCTCATCCCATGACTTAGAATGCCTTAACTGGGCCGGGCACAGTGGCTCATGCCCATAAACTCAGCACTCTGGGAGGCTGTGGCAGGTGGATCACCTAAGGTCAGGAGTTCCAGAGCAGCCTGGCCAACATGGTGGAACCCTGTCTCTACTAAAAATACAAAAATTAGGCTGGGCACAGTGGCTCATGCCTATAATCTCAGCACTTTGGGAGGCCAAGGCAGGCAGATCACGAGGTCAGGAGATCGAGATCAGCCTGGCCAACATGGTGAAATTCCGTCTCTCTAAAAATACAAAAATTAGCCAGGTGTGGTGGCAGATGCCTGTAATCCAGCTACTTGGGAGGCTGAGGCAGGAGAATCACTTGAACTTGGGAGGCGGAAGTTGCAGTGAGCCTAGATCATGCCACTGCACTCCAGCCTGGGCAACAGAGTGAGACTCCATGTCAAAAAAAATAATAATAATACAAAAATGAGCCAGGCATGGTGGTGTGCACCTGTAATCCTAGCTACTTGGGAGGCTGAGGCAGGAGAATCACTTGAACTCGGGAGGTGGAGGTGAGCCGAGATCGTGCCATTGCACTCCAGCCTGGGTGACAAGAGTGAGACTCTGTCTCAAAAAAAAAAAACAAAAAAAAAAAAAAATAAAGAATGCCTTAACCGCCTGGGAATGCAGCCCAGCAGGTCTCAGCCTCATTTTACCCAGCTCCTATTCAAGATGGAGTTGCTCTGGTTCAAACTCCTCTGACAGTTACACATTTGCCAGTACACCACTGGGAACAATGAAAGGAAATACTTGGTTTCTACTCTTATCGATGATTTTAACTTTAATAACTTTTGGTATTGCCTTATTTCTAATCAAAATGTAATGACATGACTAATATTTTAATTTGCTAAGTCAATCTGCTCAGATCTGCTGAATTGATCTGCTAAAATTAATTGCTTATGCTAATAGTATGTTGCAAGACTGAAGGTTTAACCACTTGAAGCATGCAAACTTATTTTGTGGATTTTTAAAACTTATTTTATCTCTCTATATGTTAAAACTATATAGACTATCAGAAATTGGCATTAGGGAATTATTTAGCTCTCTCATTTTCCATAGTTCCAGGCCTTATAAAGAGCCACACTGTGAGTACAGACAGTACTGAATCTGACTCACAGCCACATTCTGGGAACTGCTAGGCTGCATATTGTGGATCATAACACATAACCCTGGAATGAGGCCAGATCTAATAAAACTAATAAGCTGCACCTTGTTTGACACATTTCATGAACTGAAAGTGCAGGAGCCTAAATGAAATCAAAGGCCCCTTTCAGTTGGCAAAGAACAATGAGCCTAAATAAGTTAGGATTGATGAGTGGGCAATTCAATCACCTCCTGCCTTTGGGCGAGTCATTTTACCCTAAATGGGATGCTGGTTCTCACTTGTGAATCAAAAGGGGATTGAAATGAAGGATTTAAAGTCACACAAAATGACTTGTTATCCCAGATGACTAAAGCCAGGAGGTCTGAAACCAACACTTGCTTGATGTGTTTTGCAGAAATTTCCACACACTAAAATAGAGGACACTTGATCCAGATAGGGTGGAGTGAATTAACTAAAGAGCAATTTATTTACTCATTCATTTATCCATCCATCCATCCACCTATCCATCCATCCACCTATCCATCCATCCATCCATCCATCCATCCATCCATCCATCCACCCAGGTCTCTGTGACAGACCCTGAGCCATGCTAAGTTTGGGCCAGATATAAAGCAGAAATAAAGAAAGATAGACCTAACGAGAGAGGCGAATTGTAAACAGGTGTGTGTGTGCATGCATGTGTGTACATGTGCCTATATGTGGTGTTGGAAACAAATGCCTCAATGTGCAAAACACTGTAACCCTCTTTGTCATCTGTAACTGTTCTCTTCTTGCTTTGGAGATTGCATCTCCACTCATGAGATCTGGGAGTGGCAGAAGAGAAGGAGGCATCTGAAGCCCGTCCGAGGGTCTCAGGGCTTCACTTCCCTTACTCCCTTCCTTCTCTCCCCAGTTGACATCACCTGGGTGTCAGCAGACGCTTAGTTGGCTTCTGATGCAGAGCAGAGTGTCTGCAATCTGCCGCACGTTGTCCTTTCTTCTCACTCCTACAAATGTTCGGCTGAGCTCCAAGGTCCTCTTCACCCGGCCCTTGGCTGTGGGCCTCCTCGTTGTATACGTTCTTGAGGTTGCCATGGTTGGAACCTGTCTTTGGTCTGTTCTCTTAGCATTCATAGCACCTGCTGACTGTTGCAGGTTTGTGGGTGCTGGCTGACTCCCAAAGCTCAGCTCACACCAGTGCTCCTGAGCTGCATCTGCCATCCTTTCCCTGGCTTTGAGCTGGTCACTGTCAGGCTCTGCTGTGACTTGAAACTTCTTCGGCCCATGCCCTGAGAAACAAAGTACAGCAGGGAACAACTATCCTCTCGCAACATACTCGGGCACCCCAGGATTTCCCTCAGTCGTCTCTGGTTACCTACAGCACACACTCATGTGCACATGCATGCACACACACACACAGTTTCCACCCTGGAGGGGAGGGTCTGGGACTGTACTGCTGGCCACTTGCTCTCCACTCACCCTGTCTCTCCTGCCTCTGCTGCCCCTTCCTGTCTGGGAGGCACTCCCTCCGGCTTCCCTACTCCAACTAGGAAGACAAGGGAAAATTTACTGAATAGGCAAATATTTGGGTACCCACTTAATGATCATTCATGTAATTATAATATACTGCTTCTAATGCTTTTATAGTAAAGTGGCAATAATAATGATTAACAAGTACCAGGCAGTGTTCTAGATGGTTTACTTGAATTAACTAATACATTATTTACCATAGGCAGCTGATGTATGTACTGTTATCATTTCCATTTTAATGAGGAGACTGAGGTGAGTTGCCCAAGGTCCTATCACTAATTTGTGGCAGAGGCTGGGGCAGGATTTGGACTTCGGCTCCAACATGTACACCTTAACTACTATTATGTGATTATGTGGAAAGGATGCAGTATGATTTCATAAAGAATAAAAAGATGAACATCAAAATGGAAAAACTGGAGAAGTACTCCAGGCATACAGAAGAGCAGGACACATCTAGCAAATATTTGGTGCATTTGGAACTGAAGATGTGAGGGTGAAATGTTAGAATGTGAAGCTGGAAAGAAAATGGGGACAGATTCTGGAAAACGGAGTACAACACAGTGAAGCGTTGAGGATAGACCCTGCACACAGCCAGTGAAGGGCCTTTGGTAGATGAGTGACATGGACAAAGTATTTTTAGAAGGGAGTGTCTGGCTGCAACCTGAAGAATGAGCCAGAGAGGAGAGAGACTGCTATCCAGAGGTCATTTGAGAACTGGCTCATTGGTTAATTAATTCAACAAATATGAGGTGGCCTCTGTCTCATGAATTAGTATGAAATGTTATAGAGCAAAAAAGAATGGATGGAATATGCCATCCAGGGCTCACAAGTTAGTGAGGGTGACAGAATATAAACAAATACATAAGCATAATAAATGCCCTCATAGATCTCTATGCAACAGGCACTGCTGTTACAGAGGGTTTAATTCTCCCTAGAGAGGACAGGAAGGGCTCTCTGAGCTGGGTGCAAAGGCATATCCCATGGGAACAGGAAACACATAGAACACAGTTACATGACTTTAAGTTTACAATTCCATAAAATTGTGTGTTTCAGGTGCCTGTTATACTACTAGTCCTGAATAGAAATGAAATATTTTATGAGTTTGCATATAAGATAACCTAGTTAACTGATATGGTTTGGATCTGTGTCCCCACTCAAATCTCAACTCAAACTGTTATCCCTATGTGTCGAGGGAGGGACCTGGTGGAAGATGATTGGATCATGAAGGCAGTTTACCCCGTGCTATTCTCGTAATAGAGAAGGAGTTCTCACGAGATTTGATGGTTTATTGAGATTTTATGGTTTAAAAGTGGCAGTTTCCCCTGCACTCTCTCTCTCCTGCTGCCAAATAAGATGTGCCTTGCTCCCCCTTCAGCTTCCACCATGATTGTAAGTTTCCTGAGGCCTTCCCAGTGATGGAGAACTGTGAGTCAATTAAACCTCTTTCCCTCATAAATTACCCAGTCTCAAGTAGTATCTTTATAGCAGTGTGAGAACAAACTAATGCAGAAAATTGGTACCAGCAGAGTGGGGTACTGCTATAAAGATAACCTGAAAATATGGAAGTGACTTTGGAACTGGAAAACAGGCAGAGATTCAAACAGTTTGGAGGACTCAGAAGAAGACAGGAAAATGTGGGAAAGTTTGGAACTTCCTAGAGACTTGTTGAATGGTTTTGACCAAAATGCTGATAGTGATATGGACAATGAAGTCCAGGCTGAGGTGGTCACAGATGGAGATGAAGAATTTATTGGGAACTGAAGCAAAGGTCACTCTTGCTATGCTTTAGCAGAGAGACTGGCAGCATTTTGCCCCTGCCCTTGAGATCTGTGGAACTTTGAACTTGAAAGAGATGATTTAGGGCATCTGGCAGAAGAAATTTCTAAGCAGCAAAGCATTCAAGATGTAGCCTGGCTTTTTTCTGAAAGCATTCAGTTATATGTGTTCACAAAGAGATGGTTTGAAATTGGAACTTATGTTTAAAAGGGAACCAGAGCAGAAAAGTTTGGAAAATTTGCAGCCTGACCATGTAGTAGAAAAGAACAACCCATCTTCTGGTGAGGAACTCAAGCTGGCTGCAGACATGTGCATAAGTAATGAGATGCCAAATATTAATAGCAAAGACAATGGAGAAAATGTCTCCAGGACATGTCGGAGATCTTCATGGCAGCCCTTCCCATCACAGGCCTTGGGGTCTAGGAGGGAAAAATAGTTTCGTGGGCTGGGCCTAGGGCCCCACTGCTCTGAGCAGCCCCAGGATATGGCATCCTGCATCCCAGCTACTTCAGCTCCGGCTGTGGCTAAAAGGTGACAAGGTACAGATCAGGCCATTGCCTCAAAGTGTGTGAGCCCCAAGCATTGGCAGTTTCCACAGGGTTTTGGGCCTGCAGGTGCACAGAAGACAAGAGTTGAGGTTTGGGAGCCTCTGCCTAGATTTCAGAGGCTGTATGGAAACATCTGGATGTCCAGGCAGATGTCTGCTGCAAGGGCAGAGCCCTCATGGAGAATTTCTACTAAGGCAGTGCAGAAGGGAAATGTGGCATTGGAGCCCCCATACAGAGTCCCCACTGGGGCACTGCCTAGTGGAGTTGTGAGGAAAGGGCCACTGTTCTCCAGGCACCAGAAAAATAGATCAACTGACAGCTTGTGCCATGTGCCTGGAAAAGCCACAGCCATTCAAGGCCAGCCCGTGAAAGCAGATGCAGGAAGTGTACCCTGCAGAGTCACAGGGGTGGAGCTGCCTAAGGCCATGGGAGCCCACCTCTTTCATCAGCATGCCCTGGATGTAAAATATGGAGTCAAAGGAGATTTTGGAGCTTTAAAATTTAATGACTGCCCAGCCAGTTTTCAGACTTTCATGGGGCCTGTGGCTCCTTTGTTTTGGCTAATTTCTCCGATTTGGAATGGGAACATTTACCCAATGCCTGTACCCCCATTGTATCTTGAAAGTAACTAAGTTGTTTTTTATCTTACGGGCTCATAGGTGGAAGGTACTTGCCTTTTTTCAGATGAGACTTTGGACTTGGACTTTTGAGTTAATGCTGGAATTTAGTTAAGACTTTAGGGGACTGTTGATAAGGCATGATTAGTTTTGAAATGTGAAAAGGACATGAGATTTGGGAGGGGCCAGGGGCAGAATAATATGGTTCGGCTCTGTGTCCTCACCCAAATCTTATCTCAAATTATAATCCCCATACGTCAGCCAGGCGCAGTGGCTCATGCCTGTAATCCCAGCACTTTGGGAGGCCAAGGCGGGCGGATCACGAGGTCAGGAGATCGAGACCATCCCAGCTAACATGGTGAAACCCCGTCTCTACTAAAAATACAAAAAATTAGCTGGGCGTGGTGGCGGGCGCCTGTAGTCCCAGCTACTTGGGAGGCTGAGGCAGGAGAATGGTGTGAACCTGGGAGGCGGAGCTTGCAGTGAGCCGAGATCATGCCACTGCACTCCAGCGTGGGTGACAGAGCAAGACTCTGTCTCAAAAAAATAAAAAGAAAAAATAATCCCCATACATCGAGGGAGGGACCTGGTGGGAGGTGATTGGATCATGGGACCAGTTTCTCCCATGCTGTTCTCATGATAATGAGGGAGTTCTCATGAGATTTGATGGTTTACAAGTGCAGTTTCCTCTGCGCTCTCTCCAGCCACCATGAGACACGCCTTGCTTCCCCTTAGCCTTCTGCCATGATTGCTAGTTTCCTGAGTCCTCCCCAGTCATGTGGAACTGTGAGTCAATTAAATCTCTTTCCTTCCTAAATTACCCAGTCTCAAGTAGTATTTTATAGCAGTGTAAGAATGGACTAATGCATTGACCATGTTCATTGTGCGATGAAATGGGTATTCAGCAACCATATACTCGAGTATTTTATTAACTCCCAAATGAAGACAGAATAATCCACATATTCAGCAGCTTGATTAAGACTCATAGGAGGCAGGTGATTTTAAGTAGCAAATCAAGCACTGCCCCATCTTCACAGACATGCAAACATATTCTGTTTTGTTTTGTTTTGTTTTGTTTGAGATGGAGTTTTGCTTTTGTTGCCCAGGCTGGAGTGCAATGGCATGATCTCAGCTCACTGCAACTTCCGCCTCCCGGGTTCAAGCGATTCTCCTGCCTCAGCCTCCTGAGTAGCTGGGATAACAGGCATGCACCACCACGCCTGGCTAATTTTGTATTTTTAGTAGAGACGGGGTTTCTCCATGTTGGTCAGGCTGGTCTCAAACTCCTGACCTCAGGTGATCTGCCCACCTCAGCTTCCCAAAGTGCTGGGATTACAGGCGTGAGCCATGCGCCTGGCCACACATATTGCAGCTGGAACGTGGTGGCATAGCAGTCTCTATGTAAGTGGCCATGGAAGATCACAACAAAGGGCAGCAGGGCACAAAGTCCAGAGAGCCAGGAGCAAGGGGAATTGGTGATGCTAGAAATTTAGAGCTGGAAAGAGCAGAAAAAAGAGCATCCTAAACAGTGATGCTTGGTCTTCTCCAGCAGTCATGGAGGAGTCAGGGTTCACTGTGAGAAGAGAGACACCATTTCCACAAATTGTCTAATGAGAATCTGGAGAATGACCCTCTCATTCTCTGTGGATTTGAGTTTTCTCTGTAGGCGTCAATGAGTTAAAGAAAATACTCTTCAAACTACATACTAAGAAGTTCAGTCTTTCTTACGGCAAATAAAGAAAACCTAGTAACTTTTTAAAACTCTGCTTTGTTATTATGACTTGAGATGTTTGTTTCTAAAATTACAACCCAGTGGACTGGCTGTACATTTTTCTGTGTCATTTGTATACAATCTAAAAGGTCTAAATAACTTGATTGTGGATACTGTGTTTGCTGTAAAAAAAAAAAAAAAAAAAAAAGAGAAAAAAAAGGCACACTTAGATGAGTGGCCTACGGGCAAACTATGAAAGCAGAGATTCTACTACACAGATAATAATTTTTCATTAAAAACTTGTCAAGGTTTAGTTGATAAATGTGATTATCAGCAAATTTTACATCCTGTTATTTAATCAGCTTATATATGTATCTACAGTCATTGCATAAACATGGACTTGTCTGTACCCAAAATGCATTTAGAAGTACATTATTGTAATACAAAAGAAGTTTCCAGTCTTTTATGTTCTTATCCCCTAGATTTATTATTATACCCAAACCCAAAAAGATGGTGTCACTTTCTGGAAATGTATTCTGACCTATTTTGAAGTCCCCTGAATGGCTGGCAGACATTGCTCCATGCCCAGTTTTAACCTGCGAGCTCTCTGGGCTGTGTGTGCTGTGTCCTTCACGAATGACTTCCGTTCTTCAATCACTGTAAACAAAATGACAGGAGCACCAAGAGAGTTTAAGAAAACAAATGTTGGCATACGAAAAGAATTTTTTTCTATACAAAGTAAAATTTAAAGAATACAGTGGGCCAGGCACAGTGGCTCATGCCTGTAAACCCAGCATTTTGGGATGCTAGTGAGGGCAGATCATTTTGAGGTCAGGAGTTTGAGACCAACCTGGCCAACATGACAAAACCCCATCTCTACCAAAAATACAAAAACTAGGTGGGCATGGTGGTGGGCCTGTAGTCAACTACTTGGGGGGCTGAGGCAGGAGAACTGCTTGAACCCAGAAGGCGGAGCTTGCAGTGAGCCGAGATCGCACCACTGCACTCCTGCCTGGGTGACAGAGCAAGACTCCATCTAAAAAAAAAAAATCATCAGTTCGAGACTATAGCAGAAGTTCAAGTATGAAGCCACAGGGGTCTGAATGGTGGTATTGACCTACAAGGCAGGCTGAAAATGACAGGAGAAGGAATTATATGTGAAGAAATAATGGAAGAATACTTTCCAGAACTGGCTGATGAACTGAACATGGAGAATAACACGATGGAATATGTGTTTTGGCTATAGGTTTCCAGCATCTGGGACAGTAGAACGACATGGACATTGTCGGAATCAGAGAGCTTGTGCGGAGGCCAGGATTATAGGCCGTAAGTTCTGTTTGAGATGCAGTTTATGAGGCCTCTAAGTGGATGTGCCCAAAGATTTCAGATACACGTTCTGGGTTTTGGAAGAGTCAGAAGTGGCGAGGCACGTTGCAGAGTCATTTGGATAAAGATCATAGGTAGCATGAGCGTGTAAAGCAAGGAGGTCCTTGAGGGAAACTTTGAGGGCTGTCCTCAGTTAGAGAACAGGAAGAGGAAGACCTGGGAGTCAGGGAGCTCAGAGAACCACGCAAGATAACAGGGTGTTCATGAGCTTTGCACTAAGAAAAAATAAGGGTTGGATGTTCAGCTTGCCTATAATATGGGAAACAGATGACTTTTTTTTTTTTTTTTTTTTTTTTTTTTTTTTGAGACAGGGTCTCACTCTGTCACCCAGGCTGGAGTGCAGTGGCACGACCACGGTTCACTGAAGCCTTGGCTCCTGGGTTCATGCGATCCTCCCACCTCAGCCTTCTGAGTAGCTGGGACCACAGGTGCATATCACCAGGCCCGTCTGATTTTTAAATTTTTTTGTAGAGAAGGGTTCTCCCTGTTTCCCAGGCTGGTCTCTAATTCCTGGGCTCAAGCCATCCTCCTGCGTTGGCCTTCCAAATTGTTGGAATTACAGACATGAATCATAGCACCTGGCTGACAATTATTAAAACTACAAAAACCTGATAGAGTATATGCAATCAGGTCCATAAATTGTGAAACACAAGTTGTGATGCTAGTTGTTTAGTGTCAATATAAAAATTCTTAAAAAATGTGATGGAAGTATTTACAAAGGAACTTGAACTAGCTTATGAAGAGAGACTTATCATCGTCACTTACAAAGACCATGCTCCTCTCTCACAAATACTCTAGTCCCACGGGCTACGAGTGTGCTGGCAAACCCTCAGGTCGGTGAGTCCCACTCTTTGTGAGTTCGCCTGGAAAGCAACATGGGGAGAGCGGGAGAGGTGTCATGAGCAGGTGAGGAGCCCTGGGAAGACCCTATTGTTAAAAATGTCATCATGGATTTATCCGTTAAGGTTTTTATTTCATTTCTTTTTAGAAACAAAATACCTTTTGGAACGTTTCAGCTTACAAGCTGTTTGTATCTTGCAGTATAACTATAATTAGATAATCTGGTTGCTCCTCTCCAATGAATGAAAGCATTCAGCTGTTTAACTGGGTAAAGTGAAAAGAAAGGAGAGGTAATTTTGGTGCCTGGAGTATCTCAAGGAGGTAGGCGTGGAGGGAGCAGCCGTTGCGAAGGTTTTGGGGAGATGCCAGCAACTCTGTTGCCCGTCTTTTGATGTGTGTAGGGAAGGTGCCAAGGTGTGTTGTGGGTTCTCAGGAAGGGGGAGGTACCTGGAGGGTGGCAAGGGCACTGGCTCAAGTCTTCCCTCCTCTGTGGCCAGCAGAGGGGCACGAGGGAGCCACCCAGCCCCTCTGGGCTTCTGCCTTCTCACCTGTAGATAGGGCAACAACCACACCCACCTCACAGGAATAGAGAAAGCTAGGAACAGTGCCTGGGTAACAGGAGGGAATCAATGAATGTAAGCCATGAACAACTGCAAAGAAACCCTCTGTTATTTCTATTATTTGAGTTACCTGCCTCATCCTCCCATTCTTCTGCCTCAGCCTCCCAAATAGCTGGGATTACAGGCACCTGTCAACACTCCCGGCTAATTTTTTATATTTTTAGTAGAGACGGGTTTCACCATGTTAGCCAGGATGGTCTTGATCTCCTGACCTCTTGATCCACCCACCTTGGCCTCCCAAAGTGCTAGGATTACAGGTGTGAGCTACTGCGCCCAGCTTTTTTTTTTTTTTTTAAATGGAGTCTCTCTCTGTCCCCCAGGCTGGAGTACAGTGGCATGATCTCTGGTCACTGCAACCTCCACTTCCCAGGTTCAAGCGATTCTCCTGCCTCAGCCTCCCGAGTAGCTGGGACTACAGGCGTGCGCTACCACGCCTTTTTGTATTTTTAGTAGAGACGGGGTTTCACCATGTTGGCCAGTATGGTCTCGATCTCTTGACCTCATGATCCACCCGCCTCAGCCTCCCAAACTGCTGGGATTACAGGTGTGAGGCACCGTGCCCGGCCCAAACTGATGATTCTACCCCAAGATGTTCACTCCTATACGTTGATCTTCCCAGGTCAGCCTGCACTTCAGACTATACTTACCAAATTGTTATTCAATCATCTCTATTTCCCTTGTTGCCTAAAGTGTCCAGTCCAGACTCAGCCTGCAGAGAGGGCTCCCTCCTGGCTCCCTGATATCACCTGCCAGTTCATTCCAACGCAGGCCATCTTAACCCTAACAACGAGCCACTGTATCTTGACTATCCTGTGCTCCCCTCTGTGCCATCACTCAGGGGGTATCCTCTGCCCAGAACACTCACCCCTCCTCATCTCACAGGGCTCATCAAAGTCCCCCCATCCCAATGAAACATTTTCCTGACTCCAGCCCGTAATGATCTCTCCTTTCTCTTAACCAGAGCTTTTTTCCACGTAGCCTTGGTATGTACCCTTCATTTGGTACTTAATCACTTGAAATCTTACTTAACTTTTTGTGATTGTATGATTGTCCTCTTCAGAGAATAGAAAGGGAATTAATATCATTTAGCACATGCTAAATGGTATCATTTCATCCTTATAATAACCCCAGGAATTAGGTATCATTTTGCAAATGATGAACTAATAATGCCCAGAGGAGCTCCGTTACATTTCCACCAGTCACAGCATTTGAAAACTGGTGGATTTCACTACATACCAGTGATGGCTTTGAACCCGGGGGTGCCTGATTCCACACCCAGGCTGCTCTCCACGAAGACAGAGTGTCATTGATTCATTCTTTCGACGAGCTGATCATACTAAAATATGAATCCAAGGAAATAAGTTGTATTTCTCTAACACACTTTCCTTTTTTTTTTTCCTACCCACTAACTGGCCCCATCTCTCCCTAACATTTAGCACAATGCTATAACTACTGTAGCTATTCAGTATACATATTTTTTGCTTTAGCGAAATTTGATTAAGAAATATAAAGCATCCTCAGTTTAAAGAGCTTTAACAAATTGGAACAAATCTCTGAAAAATATATGCATAGCAAAATTATATGCTGATGTAAGAGACAACAGTGCCACTATCATAACAATTTCTTCTTAAAATTGCCTCCTGGCATGAACTTCACCTGAAATAATCCTTTCCTGACCTATTTAATTCTACTTATTTGGTCGAGTGTATTAAAATTCGCAGTACATTATCTTATTCAAGGAGAGTTTTTGTAAAATAGGGCCATGTTTTACAATTAATACCAGTGGTGAAAGCCACAAATAATCTGTTTCTAACAGTCTCAATTTCTAAAACTCTGCCAAGACTTTTCAGGCCTATCATATATTTCTTGATTTGTTATTTATGAACACCTGTTATCCTGAAGTACAGTTATTCTCCCTCTACCTCTGACCAAAGTATACTATTTTTAGCATTATACAGATATGTGATCAAGGAAAGAGAAGCTTTGACAATGTATTTCAATATGTATTTTACTCCTTTTTATCTCCCTATGGTTAAAATAAATGCAGTTTTTAAAGTTTTAGGAAATTCCTTTAACTATATGACAAGAGGTTGAGTGGGAATGTTAGAAGCTATGAAACAAGGGATTATTTCTTTCTTATTTATTACACTTGAAAGTATCATTCTTTGACTGTTACCGTCGGGAACATACAATTCCTGGATAATAAAGGTTAAGTGTGCATAAATTTGAGATCTGCTTACAACTGACCTTTAGCTGTCTTTTAGCCTTTTTGACAGAAACTTAAAATAAGGTTATTCCATAAAATAATTTGATTCTCCATTCTCAAATGCAGATTTGTTACTCAGTAATTAATATCTTCCAGCTAGACAGAGCCATCAGCATTTGCAGTAAAACAGCCAGCCATAGACATGATGATTAATTTGGGCAGAATCATCACCCATCTAAGTTTTAGTCTACCCAACCATAAGCAAAATCAATATATGCATTTATTCATAAAAGATTATTTCTGTCTTCCGTTTATATTTGTCAATCATCTTTTGTAATTGTCTCCATAAGGTCTTACATAGTGATTGTTAATTTTATTATCTTAAAGTGTTTGTTTTACTTCATCTCTTGCTATTGTGAACTTTTAAAAAATATTTTCAAAGTTGTTTTTAATCGTGTATGGAAATGCTATTATTTTTAGTGCATTGATTTTTTGATGCAACAATGTTTTTACAGAGCTTTTAATTGAGCATGTCTATAGACTCTCAGGGTGTGCTATGTAGACAGCCATATCATCCTCAAATATAAACAGTTTTGTTTTTTCCTTTCCAATCTTTGCATGTACTTTTCTTGTGTTACCACATTAGCGAGAACCTCCAGCATAGGGTTGAATAAAAATAATAACTTTCTTCTTATCTCCTTTCTAACCAAAATGGGAATAATCCTAAAGTTCACCATGAAGTATGGGATCTGCTATAGGTTTCTGCTAAGCGTTATTTTTTAGTGAAGAAATTTTATCAAAAGTTTTATCTGCATCTATTAAAATTATCTTATTTGTCTTCCTTTAATCTAAAAATGTAAACGTGATGTTGAAAAATTCTGGCATTTCTGTGATATGGCCTATTTGGCCATCATTCAATGTGCCTATTTGTTTGGATTTCAGTGAGATTGAACTCTATGGTTTCAGTGTTAAGGTTATGTCGGCCTCGGTGAGATTGAACTCTGTGGTTTTCGTATTAAGGTTATGTTGGCCTCAGACAGTCCGCTGTGTAGCTTTTCCTCTTTTCGATTCTTAAAAAGAGTCAGTACAAAGGGGAACTTTTCTACTATTTGGAGGTTAAGTAATTTCATTAGGATTCAATTCCTTATGTGTTGTTCTTTCTATAATGGTTTTCTCTTTGATCGCTGGGTGATTTTAAAGTGTTCTTAAATTTCCAAATATATGGGGGTGTTAAAAGTTTGGCTATCTTTTAGTTAATGATTTGTTATTTTATTTAACTTTCTGCAGAAAATGTGACATGTATGACATAGATATAGATATTTTGGAATTTCTGAAGACTTGCTTTGTGGCTTAGTGCTTATTCAGTTTTCCAAAATAGTCCTTATATGCTTGTAAAGAATGTGTTTTATCTAACTGTTGAATGCAAGGTTCTATGTAGGTCCATTGAGTCAAACTTACATGTAAAATTTATGTCTAAACTTTATATGAAAAAGTAAACAAATTATGGTAATAATAATAATAAACCTAGGAAAGTAATGTAAAGGGACCAGCCTACCAAATATTAAAATCATTTAAACAGTCGTGATAATCAGATCAAAATGATACTGTTCACAAATAAGGAAGACAGGCCAGTGAAACAGAATAGAAAGTCAAGAAATAGAAATTTATAATAAGGTTAAATCTCCAATCACTGGAGAACTGGTCAATAAATACAATAGGACAACTGGATATGACCTAAAAACAATCCACAGTTGGAAACTTACCTTACATTTTACACCAGGAAAAGTTACAAATAGACTAATGATTTAAATGTAAAGAAAATAAATCATAACATATGAGAATAAACCATTATTAATGCTCTTTTCTGATTGTTTCTATTCTTTATGCTACACAATGGGGGAAATATTTCCAATGACGACTCGAAAATCAGCTCTATAAAACATTAATGAATTCAAAAACATTTTTAAATTGTCATGGCAAAAGAAAAAATTGAAACTCCTATCACACTCAAGACTAATTTCTCTAATATAAAAGATCTCTTGAAATAGGCCAATGCCTCAGTAGAGAAAAAATGGCAAAAGATATGAAAATACAATTCTCAGAAAAGGATATACAAATGACCTTCAAAAATAGCTTTAAAAGGTAATTATTCTCATAGTAAGAGAAATAAAACAACCCTGAAATACCATTTTTAACTATAATATTGTTAAAAATCAAACTCTGATAGCATTCTCTTTGGACAGACACTAGAAAAACACGTAGTCATTTATTTTTTATAGAAATGTAATTTGGTACCATCTCTGTGAAGCACGACTTGGCAATATGTATCAAAATGACCAATATGTATACCCATTGATAAAACAGTTCCTCTTCCAGGAATTTATCCTACAAGATACTTTTTTTTTTTTAACTTCACCTTTATTTTCCACCTTTCATTGTCATTATATTTTGAGTGTTCACTTTATAAACTAATTCAGAACTGAAGGACATTTTCCCTTTTATGATAATCTCTTTTAATAAGAGAATTTAATTCACAAACACTTTTTATTATTGCTTACATATTTGGATCCATTCTACGTAAGTTTTTCTCTCCATATTTTTTCCTGGGACCAGGAGGATGTTTAACCAGCCTTCAAGATAAAGCTGATACTGTTTTTTTCATTCCCTCTTCTCTATTCTCTTGGAAGTTCATTTTATTTTTCAGAATAGGTATTCTTAAACTTTAATATGCTTAATTATTTGATAAGTCTAAAGGGTATCAATAAATTTATCCTCATCTCTTTCAAGGCAGAGATATTACCTTTGACCCAGATTCCCTTCCTCTCATCTTCCTTGCTATTCCTTTCTAGTATCTTAGCCCCGCTTTATAAACCCGCCATATTGATGATTTTAAAAACTCGTAATAGTCGCCGCTTATTTAGTCTTAATTCATTCAACAATTTATCTACTATTAGCTCTTTCATCTCATCTCTTTGTCCTGTGTTCAACTCACTTTTTAATAAATTTTATCCTTTGGTAAAGTTGATGATCCAGGGGTTAAAAAAATACCCTTCAGTCTTAGTCAAATACATTTGATTTGTCTTTATTTTTGAATTATGATTTTACTAAGTTGTATTGTAGATGAATAACTTTTGTTCTTTGAGCATGTTGAACATTTTTTACCCTTTTCTCTGACCTCTATTTTATTAATGAGGAATGTAATTTCCATCTAATTTGTATCTTTTATTGTAAACTGTCTTTTGTTTCTAGTTGCTTTCAATCTTTTCCTTGACTTTGGAGTTTCATAGTGTTTCTGAAAAGTGTCTAGATCTGCATTTTCCCTCTGAATATTTACATCTTTCTTAATTATGAAAAATTCCCAGTCATTATTGCTTCAAATATTGCCTTTCCCCATGATCTGTCCTTTCCTCTGGAGCTCCTGTGAGTGACTCGAGGGAGCATCCCGGGTCTTGGGACTCCCTGCGATCTTTTCCATTGCTTTACCTCCCTGTGCTGCCTCTGCATTCATCTTCCAGCTCCTTGATCCAGATCTCTAATTCTCTTTTCATTTGTGGTGAATTTATTGTTCAACCTAGCTACTGAATTTTTAAGTTAATAATACTATATTTTTTCTAAAAGTTATATTTTTTAAGTGAAATATTTTTCCATGTTAAGTATTTTTAAATTATTTATCTTGCGATTTTATTCTTCTGTTTCCAGTTGTTACCTCGACAGCTCATGTCTATGCTCATTGGTCTGTTGAGTCTTCCTTTTGGTGACTGCATTGCCACAGTGGTGGATAATTTTTCATTGCGAGCTCATCTATATTAGGGGTTGCGTTTTCTGTGAGTCCCATGTACGAGACTATGCAAGTGTTCATGTTTTTACATTTGCTTTTGCCCGGTCCCCAAGGGTTTCCTTTTCATTATCTAAGACTAATGCTTTCCCTTAATTTCTGGGCTTTTGATTTCCTAGGTTTCCATTTCTCAGAGGAGGTTTGTCCCACCGAGAGCTTTGTCAAACACCAGGCTGTCTTTCTGTTTCCACAAACAGATTTGAAGAGATTTTTCCAGTTTCTTTTTCACAGGTGAGGCAGCTCTTCAAGCGTCCTGGTTGTATGCGGGAGTCTCGGATTAGTTCCCTTCTCTCACCAAATGCTCTGTTTTTCTGAAGACATTAAAACCTTATTCCTAGTTTTGTGACCTAATCTGATACTTCCTGGGGTCTCCTGGCATCACCTGGAACTCACTTCTGCAACTGGATTTCGTCTTTATCTCTAGCATCTGAGGATTTCCTGAGCTCAGCTTTGCATTGGGCATATTTTGTTTTTTAAGTCTGTAGCAGTTGATGGATCCGTTTCAGTCTTGTCTGCCATCTTGCCTGAAATTTGCTTCATTTCTGCCCTTAAGAGCATTTTTCATGTTAAAAAGTCTTAATTTTAGCATTAAGAATCTCATGTGCTATATTACATGATTTTAGTTGTATATTCAGTATCATTGAAAAATATAAGGTGAGAAATTATTTTTAGTTATTCATCACAACAGCATCACACATATTTGAAAAATAATAGTACATCTACTTGTAAAATATATTATATATATTTTCTGTAGACAGTGATTAATGCCTGTCTAATTTGTAAGACCTCTTGCAATAACTCAATAGCTGCCTCAAGGGTTGAGAAACACTGTTAAGTCTTTATTTTAGAAACGTCACAATAAGTCTAAAGGAGGTCATAATATATTAATAGATAATTATACTTTTTCAGATTAATTTGTGTTTCTGAGCAAGATCCTTGGTAATTATAACAGCGGTCATAAGAACAGATATTTTCAATGAAATTTTAATTGCTAATAGAAGCAAGGATATGGAAAGCATAAGAGTAAGTCTCTGATTTGAGTTTTTTTCATGAAAGTCATTAACCTCCGATGTGGTTTGGCTTTGTGCCCCCACCCAAATCTCATCTCGAATTGTAAATTCCACATGTCAAGGGAGGAACCTGGTGGGAGGTGATTGGATCATGGGGGTGGTTTCTCCCATGCTATTCTTCTGATAGTGAGTGAATTCTCCTTGGCCTTCCACCATGATTATAAGTTTCCTGAGGCCTCCCCAGCCATGCAGAAATGTGAGTCAATTAAACCTCTTTCATTTATAAATTACCCAGCCTCAGATGTTTCTTTATAGTAATGTGAAAACGGACTAATACAACCTCACTGTGTTTCTGATGTTTCAATATAATATTACTGCCTTACACATTTGTTATGGGGATAAATATTTGACAGGCTAGGTCAAGTTAGAATTTTATTGCTGCTGACCAAAGGTTATTGTAAGATTTAAAGGTCACATAGTAGGTACTATGTGATCTTTAAAAAGTTATAAAACATGAATTTTAAAGATATATTTTATGAGTAAAAACACTTCACATTTCTGGAGCTAATATCAATGTAATCCAGGTATTCACATATAATTTTAACTGATATGTCTAAAACATTCCTTGTTCTGTGTCCCTCTGAAAGCAATTTTCTTTTAATTCTGGATTTCTTAAACTTTAAAGAAAGATTCCTAAATTTGAAAACTACTATTTTATGTTAAATAAACTAGTTATCCTAAGAATGAAAAATTTACTGAAATACCTTAACTGAAATAAGGTTTGTTGTCACATAAACCTTAAAAATGACTATTTGTGAATCTAAATTAACAAAAGGAGCCAGCAATTGAGAAGAACTCTTAGGAATAGCAGTCACAGTGTGACAGACACACACATACATATAGATAAGGGATTTCCTCATTTATCTCTTCTTCAAATTTTGGCTTTAATCTTAAATTATTGTCAGTATCTTTTTTTAAACAAGGACCTCTTATTGTTATTTATATGGACAGATTTTAATATGTTTGCATTTGATGATACTGTAAAAAACAGAACTGTTGCCAAAGTTTTAAAAGTAAAGGGAATTTTTTAAATGTACAACTATTAGATATCAATTTTAAAACTACCAAAAAACTCAGAATAGCCAATTAAACCCTAAATGATTTCTAGTGAAATGAGGGAAAACACAAGCATCCGGAAGCCTATCTTGTCTATTATAATAGTCATAAAATTTCTGAAATGTAAATAATCACTGCAATGCTAATAAGAGAAAAATAGTATTTTATTTACAGAATACATAAAGTTGTAGAATACATAAATTTATAGAAACTTACATACTCCTTCACCTACAGAGTCAGTGTTAAACAGCCGACCCTCGGTGCAGCTGCCCTCCCTCTAGCCTAGGCACAGCCACTCATCATCTGGTCATTGTTCCTTAGCAGGGCAGCCCTCTCAAGGAAGTTAACACAGGGCAGATTCAAAAGGTCAGAATTAAAATTCAATGCATGCCTACTGAATACCTACCTATTGTGTGCCCAGCACTCTTCCAGGCAATGACAAGCTCCCTAAAAAAAAGAACGTAAGAAACTGTAATGAATAAATGATGAGGCTACAAAAAAATCAAACAGGGTGATAGACAATAGTAGGACCGCCTCACAGAACTGAAATTGAGATGAAAGGACTTGCCAGTGAGAGGTCTGGAGAGGAGAACGTGTGCAGTGGACTGAATCGTGCCCCACCGCTCCTCTCCAATTCATTATGTTGGGCAAATCCCAGCGTGACCGTATTTGGAGATGGGGCCTGTATGGAGGTAATAAACGTGAAGTGAGATCATAATGGTGGGGCCTTAACCCAACAGGCCCATTGTCTTTATAAGAAGAGAAAGACCAGCGATCTCTCCGCATGCACACAGAGGAAGGGCCCTGTGAGGACATTTTGAGAAGGTGACTGTCTGCAAGCCAGGAAGCGATCTCTCCCTCCACAGAACTCGACTATGCTGACACCCTGATCTCCAACTTCCAGCCTCCAGAACTGTGGGAAAACACATGTGTGTTTTTCAAGCCACCTTGTCCATGGTATTTTGTTAAGGCAGCCTGGGCTAAGACAGTGCGTTCGAAGAGTCCCTAAGGAGGAACTGCTGCGGGACTTTTCCTTAGTTCGGCTGAAGACAGGGTTTTTTGTCCCATGGCCACGAAAATTCATGCTCACAGACAATTTGAATTTGAATGAGTAAGACAGGGTTTTGTTGGGTGAAAAAGGAAGAAAAAGGGGAAACAGAGTCCCTGCTAGCGTGCTTCCCACCCGCCATCCGCATCCCATTTCGGGGCTTGCCACCAGCCATTCGCATCCCAGTTTCCACACAGGAAGAGGAGGGGCCAGGCTACTCCCTGCGGCAAATGGTGTGAACCTGTGTGGCTCCTCCCAGTGGGCAGGAAAGATGGAGAGGGTGGAGCTTCTCCAAGGACCACCTCCCCCCTGGCTGTCTCAGAACCAGCGAGGTCAGGCCAGGCCAGGGATTGGATGGAGGGAATTAGGGTGACCTGCCAGTGTTGGGGGTACAACTTCACCAGGTCGATTGTGCTGTGCTGAGGAGAACAGAAAGGAGATTCAAGGATTAGACACAAAGAAAGTCACTGGTGACCTTGATAAAAGCAACTTCAGTGAAATGGTGAGGGAGTGGGTTAAAGAGGGAACGGGAATGAGGAAGCAAGGACAGTGATGATAAAGAATTCTCTTGAAAAACTTTACTATGAAGAATAATGTGGAAATGGAGCGGGGACTGGGGACAGTGTGGAAATGGAGCCGTGACTGGGGATAGTGTGGAAATGGAGCAGTGGCTTTTCAGAAAAAGTACTTAAAGAGAAGTCAGATATATTATTAAGACACACACATGCACACATATCCAGGTGTGCACACACACATGCACACACACACACACATATACACACATGCACTCACATATATACACACGTGCACACACACGCAAACAAGCGCCTGAGGATAAACGTAATATAAGAGGGATTACCAAAGCCTAGGCCAAATTCATCCACTGAAAACAAAATTATTATAATAAAAACGAACCCTGGAAGATATGTAAAAGGAATTTACATACAAAAAATCATCCTGTAGCAAGTAGAACTGTATCTACCGTGTTAAAAAAGTTTGTGTCTCAAAATATAATGGCAAATTGTTATTCTATTATTTTGTTGTTGTTTGTTTTTTATTGTTTTATTTTTTCTTTGGCATTTTTATCATTGTAAAATACACATAAAACTTACCATTTTTACCATTTTTAAGTGTACACTTCAGTGGCATTAAGTACTCTCATACTGTGTGACCATGACCACCATCTAGTTCCAGAACTTTTTCATCACCCCACATGGAAACCCCATGCCCAATAAGCAGCCACTTCCCGGAATCCTTTCCCCCAGCTCTTAAGCAGCCACTTTCTGTCTCTTGGATTTGTCTATTCCGGACGTTTCATAGAAATGGAATCGTACAGTATGTGGTCTTTTGTGTCTGTCCTCCTTCGCTTAGGAAAATGTTTTCAAGGTTCATTCATGTTGTGTCATGTATCAGATGCTCCACATCCTACTTGTTAGGAAAATGAAAATCTAAACCACAGGAAATACCATTTCACACACATTAGCATGGCCACAATGAAGACTACAGAAAATAACAAGTGTTGGCGAGAATGTGGAGTGACTGGAGCCCTCATACATGGCTGGTGGGAATATAAAATGGTACAGCTATTCTGGAAAGCAGTTTGGCAGTTTCCCATACAACACAGCATTTGCACTCCTAGGTATATATTCAAAGGAATTGAAACCAGGTGTTCAAACAAAAACTTGTCCAGTAATATTCATAGCAGCATTATTCACAATAACCAAAGGGCAGAAGCAACCCAAATGTCCATCTGCGAATTAATGGAGAAATGAAATGTGTTAAGTGCATTCAATAGAACATTATTCAGCCATTGTTTCATTGTGGGCAGGTCTGTGTCAACCTACCCCTAAGTTGGAGGAAGCTGAGAGACTAAAGAAAGAGACATACAAATCTAGTTGCTTAGAAAAGAAACTTTTAATAGGGACTTATAAACAGAAGCCATGTCTGTGTCCCGGCAGTGATGAGATGATATGGTAGATCCTGAACCATTACCCCCCGGAAGCAGGACTTATGTGCTGTCAGGGAGGGGTACACACACTTCAGAAGGAGTGGTCATGAATTTGCCCTCACGGTGGGATTTATGGTAAGTAGGTGCTCTTATACGAGGACGAATAGATAAACTGAAAATCTCAGAGGCATTCCCGGAACTGAGGTTAATCAGAAGCCAACATGGCAGATTAGCACCCAGGATGGAGTTGCTTTGGCTTCCATGCTCCACCCCTCTAATGCGGCTCTTACAGTCTCTCACGCCCTCCTCTTCCATGATCATCCCTGAGCCTTAGAGAGAGTGCTTGATATTGTCAAACTTTAGCAGCAGTGCTTTGGCAATGGAAAATAGATCAGGCCCAGTGGGATTCCTAATGAGGGAGGTTCACAGGCTGTTGAAGCACCTCTAGTCTTCAGAATACAATGACCTCGGTTTTCTCAGGAGTAAAACAGCGTGAGATATATAACATTAATAATTTACACTCAAGGATTACAGTCAAAAGAGAATTTGTATCCCAGAACAACAACAAAAAAGTACCTATTCCATTAAAGAGCCAACTAAAAGTATCATGAAGAAAATTAAAACCTGGTTCCTCTTTAGACTTGCAGACAGCAAATAATTCAGGATTTAGCCCAAATTGTAGGTAAATAATAAAAACTCAAAAACAATGGTGAGGGCTAGTATCCAAATTTTTTGGTGTCTAGTTTCCCCGTTTCTGCCAAGGATAAATCATAATAGGACCAATTTATTTTCAAAATAAATTTTGGTCTCATTATACTTGGCCTGGTTATTTGCATAAAATATGGCAAGAATAGTGATCAGCCTGAGCTGCTTATTTATTTTTTTTCCAGACAGAGTCTCACTCTGTCACCCAGGCTAGAATGCAGTTGCACAACCTTGGCTCACTACAGCCTGGACCTCCTGAGCTCAAGCAATCCTCCCATCTCAGCCTCCCAAATAGCTGGGACCACAGGTGTGTGCCACCACTCTGGCTCATTTTTTATTTTTTGTAGAGACAGGGTCTCAATATGTTGTCCAGACTGGTAGGCTCTTTTTAAGTTGTCTTTGCTGGAACTTTTATGAGAAATTGTGGATTCTGCTTTTTAAAAGCCTCAAGGCTAGGAGCCAAGCCAAGGATTCACCATTAGACTATGCTTGTAATACCTATACAAATTCCTCTCTTCTTGAATTCCCAAAATATCTTAAGGTTCCCAGGCCTGTTAGTAAATGACATTCTTTACTTACCATAGGTCAGAAACCTTGTAAGAGAACCATTTAGACAAGGTACTAGGCCAGTCTTTCCTAGAAAGAATTTATAAAGTCAACCTCCATTCCTCAGTCTGGTCAATTCTGAAAATATGCCATTCCAGTCAATGCCTTGGTAAAATAACCAATGTCTCCAATTATGCCCTGTTAGAAAAGAAAACAGATTCTTACTGAACTTATGCAAATAAATGTATTGCTATCAGATAAAAATACTCATAAATGGTTTCCAAATTTAGGGTAACTCAGGTAGAGAGAAGGGTAAATTTTGTTCACAAAATTATACTTTACCCAACCTCTAAGCTATAAACAGTTCAAAAGAAAAAGAATTTTCTTGACTCTTCATCAATCAGAGTGGCAGCCTTCTAAGCAGGATTACGTACATCCACCTTGGAACTGCCATCCACAAGCCCTGCAGCTCTTTGTCCGTCAGGTGAGAGCTGCCTATTGGGCACCGTAGAATCCAGCAGCTCCTTATACAGTTCCAGAGTCAGTCGAACAAAAGCCATATCTGTGTCTCTGGTGGCAGTGAGACGAGGTGTTTGATCCCTACCTGTTGTTCTAACAGTAAGGCAACATATTTGCAATGACAACAGATATTTGCAAATAATGTACAAACAGGTCATAAAAAGAACTAATGAAGGCTGGCCGTGGTTCCTCATGCCTGTAATCCCATCACTTTGGGAGGCTGAGGTGGGTGGATTACCTAAGGCCAGATGATCTCTAATAAAAAAAAAAAATCTCTACTTAAAAAAATACGAAATTAAGGCCGGGCGCTGTGGCTCACGCCTGTAATCCCAGCACTTTGGGAGGCCAAGGCGAGCGGATCATGAGGTCAGGAGATCGAGACCCTCCTGGCTAACATGGTGAAACCCCATCTCTACTAAACAAAATACAAAAAATTTAGCCGGGCATGGTGGCGGGCACATGTGGTCCCAGCTACTCAGGAGGCTGAGGTGGGAGAATGGCGTGAACCCGGGAGGCAGAGCTTGCAGTGAGCCGAGATCGCACCACTGCACTCCAGCCTGGGCGACAGAGCGAGACTCGATCTCAAAACAAACAAACAAACCAACAAAAAACGAAATTAACTGGGTGTGGTGGCGCATGCCTGTAATCCCAGCTACTCAGGAGGCTGAGGCAGGAGAATCGCTTGAACCCGAGAAGCAGAGGTTGCAGTGAGCCGAGATTGCACCACTGCACTCCAGGCTGGGCAACAAGAGGAAAACTCCATCTCAAAAAAAAAAAAAAAAGTTAAAAAAAAAGAACTAAACAGAAGATAATTTTTTGTAGGAAAGAACTGCTGTGGTCAGTGATCTTGGAGGATATGAAGATGTAGAGATAATTTCTTTTCTCTTTCTCAATCTCTCTCACTCGCTCAATCTTTCATTTGACTTTTGTCTTTCAATTGCTCCGTCTTTTTTCTCTTTTCTCATAACTTTTGTTTTTCAAAATTTTGAGAATAGGAATTATGCAGGTACTCAGTATTTGTTGTTTGAAGGCACATTATAAAAGAAAAGTGGGAAAAACAAATCTGTAAGTTACTTCAGAGAGACACTTAAAATCTAATGTCAGAGGAAGGAAGAAAGCAACAGGATAGAAAAGATGTGATAAATAAACCAGTTATAGCAATAATAATATTATATTAGAATCAGACAAACTGCATCAATAATGATAAAGAGGATAAGGACATAAGGGTAAATTGAACAATTTACCAGGAGGTTATAATAATGCTGAACCTCAGTGTGCCAAACAACAAAGCCTGAGAGGCAGTGCCGTGTCATATAGCCAGACTGCTTGGGCTTGAAACCTAATTCCAGCACTGACTAGCTGCAGACCTTAGGCAAGTTATTAAATCTCTCTCTGTTTCAATTTCCTCATATTGAAAATTAGGATATTAATAATGCCTACTTCTTCCAGTCACTTGAGGATAAAATGAACTAGCACAGTGTTCACAACAGTGTCTGGCCTCACAAACACTGGTGTTATTTTTGTTGCTGTTGTTGATATTAGTATTATTGCCCCAAAACATGTAAAGAAAAAATAGAATTCCAAGGAAAAATAGACATGTCAACAGTCTTAGTAGAAGACTTTTAACTTTATTTATCTCTCACTAAGATAAATTTAAGTTTGGAAATGTTTAAGGTAGCTGCAATAAAATGTTTGAACAGGATGTCTTAGCTTAAAGTCATTACAAAAAAGTAAATAGAACATAGTGTACATAACAAAACTACAAAATACAAAGAAAAAAGTAAATAAAAAACAACAACCGGAGACCAAAAAATAAGATGACAGAAGTTAAATGAGACCATAAATGTAAATGACTTAATGTATTAAAATACAACATCTTAGGCCATAGTAAAATACAAAATTTAATTTTGTACTTACAAGAAACACTTGTAAAAGTGTGACAATAAGCTAAAAGAATTAGCAAAACATACCAAAAATGTTTTAAAAATATAGTATAGATGACATTTTTATTATGAAATTAGTATACAATGTAAAATTATCCATAAAAACATTGGGCCTTTAGGACCTAAGAAAAAATAATTATTTCAAATTGTACAAAATAATGTTTTAAAACATTTCCAAATGCACATAAATCTCTGAGAAAATATATATTCCATAAATGTATGCTGAATAACATAAATTTTATAAATATAAAAGGAAAGTAAAGTAAAACTGATGTCTGTATAAACCTACATTAGGGATTTGTTTTCTATGCTCCAGTTCCAACAGAGGATCTGGACATTGCCTCTTACCTGCTTACTTCCTTGATTGGCTGGACCCCCTCTACATCCCCAGCTTCTACCTGAACATGCATTGTAAATGGGAAGTCTGTGAGCAGACTGTAGACAGGCCTGCTGCTTGGGGAACTGTAGGAAATTTGATTCACCCCAACCCACAGTAAACACTCAGGAAGATGATGGGTTCGTTACCAGTTACTCACATCCAGGGGTAGGCAGGCATGTGGCGTGAAACTCCAGAATGCTGAGAGAGAGCTGGAAGGTACAAAAATCTCCCGCTAAGTGGTATTACAATTTTCGGTTACAAAATCAGAATATCACTTTTTATCCCATAAATATATATTAATATATATATAATGTATGGAATATATATAGGGAATAAATATATGTATAATTTGTCTCTACATAGGGAATATGTATATATTAATGTACATATTAATTTACATGATATGTAATTTATCAATAAAAAATTTGTTAATCTCCTACTAATGTAAAAGGGAGTTTCTCAAAGGTCTTGATGGGCTCCTCACTTGATTAGAAGGTGGTAACTAGAAGCTGGGTGCATTCATAAGGATTTGAAAACCAAGGAAATTATCACCTCTTGCTGGGAAGGCCCCATCCCTTGCTCTGTGTAGATGTATTATACCTGCAGTCTGAGTCTGTGGGCTCATTTCCATGTACACTCTCACCTTCAGCTCTGCCGCCTTGCTGGCAGTAGCTCAGGCCACAGGTACCCTGGACAGTGGAGGGCTCAAGCAAGACCAAATCTTCTACAGGTAGATGACTCCCAACTCACAATCTCTTTTCTCAACCCCAGAGTTTTAGTTCCCATTCCCTGGTGCTGCTGGATGCTACTGCCAAGGTCTGGACAGGGGACATGGAGGGACACTGAGGGTGATGGGTGGAGATGTGGGAAAGAGATTTGTCTCCGCTCCCAGAAGAAGCAGGCAAAGGGAGGTTGGGATGTTTTGACTTTGAGGTGTCAGTGGTCCCAGGTTCAGCCCACTCTTTGTCCTCTCCATTTCTTCTTGACGCCCTGAATGTTCTACCTGTCATCCAGGCTCCAGTGAACAAGCCAGGAATCAAGCTTGACCTCTCACTCTCCTGTTTGCCCCAAAGAAGGCATATGCCTCCCAGGAACGTATGAACGTGCACTTCTGTAGCTTTCTTCTTAGAACCTTGGGCACCAATCTTTTTCAGCTGTTTTTATTTCTTTCATTTTATTTTTACGTGGATCTTTTCAGCAAACATTCTAGAGGCTTCTTGAATCCTATTCAATATCATACTTGAGCCAAATGGTAACGAATTAACAAAAAGGCAGCAAATTATTAATATGCTCTCAATGTGCATTGTATGTGGATGGGAGATTTAACTGTTAAGGTCTAAAGGTCCATGATTTTAACCTCATTGCTCATTGATTCAGGACATGATGACATACTTCAGGTCATTAGGGGGATGGGTTAAGAAAGTCTTCCTGAAGTTCTAAAGAGCGTGCCCCTCTGGAGTGGGTGACAGCTGCATAGCTTGTCTGCCGTGCTCTGCCCGAATGCTGTTTTCACATGGCGTCTCTTCTTTCTTTACTTTCAGGTAGAAATTGAGAAGCTGGATTACCATCATTATCTGCCTCTGTTTTTTGATGGGCTTTGTGAAATGACATTTCCCTATGAGTTTTTTGCTCGGCAAGGAATCCACGACATGCTGGAACACGGTGGGAACAAGATCCTACCTGTCCTTCCACAGCTCATTATCCCGATAAAAAGTAAGTGAACAGGTGAAAAAGCATCACTCAGTTTATACGGTGTTGCTTTTTGACAACTTGCTAATTAAGCAATAAACCATAACAGACTGAGGTGATCCCCAGGTTTTGCAGGAATTTTCATAAATTGACTTAGGAGGCCAGACAACCCAAATCTCCAAAAATATATCCCATCATCAATATTTCACTATGGCTTAGCCACATAAATAAACCAAATTCCATGGGGTTTGTGCTAATTTAAAATGCCTCACAGTAATGACATAAGCATTAACATTAACTTACGCATCCAGAGGTCTTTACCCGCTGCTGCTAACTTCCAAGTCTTTTTTTTGTAAATGGCATCTCTAATTTTAAAATTATAAACACCGTTATGTTGAGTATATTTGAGGTAGTAGCATTCATAATTTTAAGGAAGGGAAGCCCAGCTGCATAGGTGAAAAGAAGAATGTTTTTAAATACCTGAAACTTTTAATCTACAATAGGTAAGCTGGGTGACTCTGGGGTAGCCCTGTGATTGGCTTTGTCTGTGAAATGAGATTGTCCTTCCTTTCTGCATGCACCTTGCTCACATCATTGCACGGCCCCTTGGACTGGTTGTCTAAGAACCTGAGGTTGTCCCACGTGACAGCCTTCTGGGGCTCCAGAACACTCTCTGGCCATTCTTACCTTGCTGCCAGTAGAGCCACTCTGATGGGCATGCCTGGCATCCACTGGTACAGGCTCAGGAAGAGGATGGCCTCTCCTCAAGTCAAGGTGGCAGGGCTGGCCCCTCTCACCCTCACCAGCACATCCCCTCCCCAACCCCAGAATTGCCCACCTGTCCTGCATTGCTACTGCTGCTACTGCTACTACTAATTAAAAGCAGCGGATCAGTGCCTCCTCTGAACACTCATTCTGCAGATGAGGGAGACCCTACCTTTTTCTCAGCCAGAGCTGCTCCAGGCACTTTCACTCCCTGGATCCAGGCCCAACTGCCCATGGCTTCGAGGGGTGAGGAGGCCCCTGCTCCCCCCGCCCCAAGTTCTACCTCATCTTCCACTCCAGGATGGACAGCTTCCCAAAATGATTGACAGGACGCTTAGCTAGTCTTCTAGGTTGGGGAACCCCACCCTCACTGGCTCAGGTGAGCTCTTGCTGTGTGGTTTCATCAGAACAAGAACAAACTAGCTCAACATAGGGTCATCTCCCAGAGTCTGGATTATTTAATCTTATCCAAGGTCACCATTTTTATTCATTCATTCGAATTTATCCATTCATTCAAATGTATCATGATCAAAATGCTAGATTTCCACAGTTCTGCTCTTACTGCTTGCATCAAATCAACTCTGAAACTCTCCCTCAGATCTTTGAGGTCTCCGTAGAGATCTGTAAGTGACCACACCACATTTCCACCAAGACAGACAGAGTGAAACCAAACCAAAGGACGGTGCTACCTGATGTGCGAGTAACACAGAGAGAAAAGAGACTCTGAAAAGGGGCTTATTAAATAGCATCTTGCTTGCCTCATCCACAGCTGCAGGAAGGCAGGCTCCTTAAAGGCTGTCAGGGAGGGTGTAGCATCCCGAGCCACGTTAAAACCTTTTCCAAAAGTAATTTCTTCTCTCAGATGGGTCACATTTTTGAATACATTAAATTCTACTTGAACTGCTACATTTCTAAAGGATGATATGTAGCTTTCTCTGATAAACAAGAAAGGCCCAGAATATTCTCCGCAGGAACTATCTGTTCTTTTCCTCTGGCAGAATAGCAGCAATATTCGGACATATATCCTTTTTTTTTTTTTAAATCAATGCTTCATGTTGGGATCACTGCCTTCTCAGGGGTCTCTCCCTCAGAGTCCACTGGAAGACACTGATAGGCAGAAAAGGAATTGCTAAGTAATATTTTGATTATGTTGTCTGCAATTAAAGCATACCACACTGGAGTTTTGCAGGCCAAGGTAAAGTGATTTTCAATTTTGTTTGATCTGTATTTTGAAGATACATAAATGAGTAAAGAGAGGAGTCATGTGACTAAATTTACAGTACACACATGCTAGAGGTCATCTGCCGATGAGCGAAAACGTTATCGAGAACTCAGTAAACATGATTTGTCAGGGAAAATTAACTAGATATGAATTTGATGATTTAGGGTTCCGGAAGCAATGACGATTTATCTTGGTTGATGCCATTGCGTGGCTTTCAGCGCTTCTGCTATTCGATACTGATCCTGAGTGTAACTGCTCCTTCCTTCTCAATCTGTTTATGTCACTAAAAGCCAGACTTTTCTCAGGAAGAAATGCTGATTACTTATGTAAGGTCATGCACAGTTCCAGCACAGTGTGAAAAATATTATGTGCATAAAGAAAATCTTTCAGGAGGAATTCTGGAAGGAGGCTAACAGGATCTAGAAAAGGGCTGATGTACATAATTGACATAACGTATAACATCTCTGTGTATTTTATTTTCACACCATACCCAGTATAATTTTGACTCTATCCAGGGGCAAAAATTAACCTCACCATTACCAGCAAGCAGACTAGAAGTTTTTTTTTTATTAATTCTAACTAATATCTATGAAAACAAAGCAAAATGTATAAACTCACTGTGAGGCAGTGAGCTGGGATTAGCTGCCCTTGTATTTCTGGAAACTGGGTTGATTTCAACAAATTAGAAGGCTGATAATACTGGAATGAGAAATTGACACATTTAGTGGCTCTGGGGTTTCTAATATGATAACAAACAAGAATCCACCGTTCTTTCTCCTACTGCTGCTTGGTTCAAGCCCCCAAGTTCTGGAATAACCCACACTGTGGGTCTCGGACACCTATTTCACTGACGTTGTTTTCTGGCACAACTACTGCTGCTCCCTTTTTCCTCCCACCTTTCTGATTTCCATCTTGAGTTATTTTGGGTCAGAAACTCCAAAATCATGCTGACATAAAGTGCTCAGGGTTGGTGATGGAGCATTGATTGCTGGGAGCAGCAGCAAAACCTCATAGGGGAGGCTGAGAAAAGAGCAGCCCTCTTGTCTGGATCAGGGATTACAGATTCACATTTACTCCATCCAGTAGGAAAAGACAAATCCTTCTCAATCCATCAGAGTGAAACCAGGAGGCAGTGTCTGGAATCTCCACATACGAAATTCAGAAGGGGATTCTTCCGAAACAGCGGTCAAGAGGGCAGAGAGGGGCCAAGAGCAACCAGCAAACTCTAAGAATCTCTCTCCTCAATAAAAGTGAGAACAGTAGCAACACTGCAGCCACAGGGGGCCATGGGAAAAATCTCTACACACAGGGAAGGAAGTATTGTGCACAGTCGGAGGAAAAGAATACCTCAACAACATCTGGCATAAGAACCAGAAGAAACTTGTAGAAACTTGTTTGACATCCTCAGGATTCAGGAAGACGTGGCCTCTGAGAAACAGAAGCAGAAATCCAGAAGAGGAGATTAGACTCAAATAAAAAGAAGTCCATTTTGAACAGGACAAGGCAAACTGAAAATGCCGTAGTAGAACTAAAATCTCCATAGAAGTATAGAGAATAATCAACTGCACAAGATCAATTATAAATGCAACGTTAAGGCGCTCTCTCAGAAAAGACAAGTGTATAAAAATAAGGCCAGAAAAGATATTAAACTGGAGGACATAGAACACAAAAGAGTTAAAAGTTCAGTGTTCCCAACAGGAACTATCAGAGCGACAGGAATAGCAACCATAATGGCAGAGGTGATTCGAAGAGATGTTCTAGGAGGAAAAATTATCTCTTATTACGCAGGTAGAAAATACTTGCAGCAATCTAAAGAAAATCAGTGAAAACAGACTCAGGTGGAGGCACAATTTGCCAAAAACTTTAAATTATAACATAAAGAAAAATCCTTCAAACGTCTGGACAGGGGAAAAAGCAATACACCAAGAAATAATACTAACTGAGGCTAAGATTTTTTGCAAGAGTAAATTCCAGACAACAGAGCACCTTTTAGAGAATTGGGGAGAAACATCTTGGGCATGATTTTACCCCGGTCATGTGAAGAAAAACACTGTGGACGCAGTGACTGCAGTATCCCTCTGTCCTTCATCCAGAAGGTGACTGGGGCTGTGCTCCAGCTCACAGCAAGTAAAGCACAGTGAGAGTCCCCAAGTGAGGACAGTGTAGTGTGAAAAGCAGTCAGCACTAAACCTAGGGTTATGTCTAAATAGTGGAGGGAAAAGAGTTTCAAAGCCACATGAAGTGTTGAATCATAATTTTGCAGTAATGACTCTTAAAAATCCCAGGAAAACTGGGGTCTACACCCTCAAAGTCAATGCAGAAGATAAAGGTAGTTAAACAGAGTCTGTCTATTAAAAGGACAAAAGCTGAGTAGACAGCAAGGAAGGGCTAAGAACCAAAAGCACAAAATAGGATGAAGAATGTAACATCCAATAGATCAGCTACGAAAATTAACTTTAAAACTGAAAAAACAAAATCTGTATGTAAACTCTCTAAAAAACAAAATAATACTTAAATATGTTCAAAGATATATTGGAATAAATAAAAAAGCAGAAGTAGTGATTTTAATTTTAGAAAAGTAAAATTTAATTGTAAAGAGTTTTCAAGTGTATAAAGAGGATCAATTTATAATGATTAAAATATTCACAATAAAAATTTAATAGTCATGGCCCACTGTGTACTGCAAACTATGACATCATATTTGAGAAAGAATCAGCTGCTACTCATCGTTTTCACCCCGGAAGGAAGGTAGACTTCTTGACTGAGAGCTAAAAAGATCCCTGTCCTTCCTCCACTGCCTGACCTTTGACTTTAAGATCTAGGATCTTCACCAACCCAAGTGAACAGCCTGCCTGCTGAAGCACCGCTTCCCAAGCTTCAGTGTGCATCCGTGGACCTTGGTAAAATGCAGGCTCCAGATCAGCAGATGCGAACGGACCTGAGATGCTGCATCTCTGACAAGCCCGTGGTCGATGCTGTTGCTGCCGGGCTGAGGCAAGGCCTGCTAGGGCACAGTGAGTGCTTGGACGCCCCAGACCCTACCAAAGAGTCCTGGACACGAGAGCCAGGTGTGGGACATGGGTGGGAGGGGAAGAGATGAATGCTAATTTTCTCCCTTGTATGTGGGATCAGGAGATACTGCATTGTTCATAATGTGCATGATTACAGAAACACAACTTTAAGATTTTAGGCCTTAAATGTAACCATTCATGGATTAAAATAGATAGTATGTCATATGAGGTATAAGTGAAAGAAAAAACACTTTCAGTAAGGCAATCTTTTTTTAAAGAAAGCCAAGGTAACTTGTAAAAAAATAGAAATACAACAAGAGGACAAAAGGAAAACCAAATAATCTGTTGTTTCCACAAAGGATTGGGAGAAATAATTCACTAGTCACAAGGAAAAAGTCTTGATTTGGAAACTCCTTTGAAAGACTGGTTGTAGCAGGGACTGCCAGTCACCTCATGTTGATTAGAATTTAACTCCCCTCCACAAACATACCTTCTTCCCCACTAATTAATGATCACATAAATACTGTTCACTGCAAGTCCCACATCTGCTATGATTACTTTTCTAATACAACTTGTTTTTCTCAGCATTGATAATTGCCTCTCATTTTGCATGCTTGATTTTTATATACTTCCTAATTTTCTTCAAGTATTACAAGATCTGTCAAAAGAATATTATTTTCGAAATGTTCAGAACATTAAATAACCCAGATTTATCTGACTTCATCTGAAATTAATTTTATTTCCCTTTCTGGAGACATTCACTCTTCCACCCTCCATCCATCCATTTGCTCCAATCTGGACCACGTATTGTCTTGGCCTGACACTTCCTGTTACTCCTTTTTTATGTTCAACCTCTTTCCTTAGCTCTTTGTCTTGTTTTCCTCATCACTGTTAGAGTTCGCATCTTCTAGTAATTTCCGGGAAGCATATGAAAGGTATATTTTTTAGTTCCTGCATATCTGAAAATTCTATCATCAAGCTTGATTATGAGTTTGCTTTGTTGAAAACCCTTTTCATTCAGAACAGGGAGGTCATGTCTCTATCGCCTCCAGAGTCTTATGTTGCTTTGAAAATCTTGATGCATCTGAATTTCTAGTCATTTGCCTGTGACCTATTGGCCTCCAATCTCTGAACATTTTTGAATCTTTATCTCTGGTGATATGAAATTTTATGTGGATATACTTTAATGCTTTTTTTAAATCAATTTTCCCAGGAAATTTCAATTTAGAGACCTATGTCTTTCTGCACTAAAAACTTTTTATGTGTTACTTCTTTAACAGTATCTTCTCTCTGTTTTCTCTTGGTTTTCTGATGTAATTCCAGCCAGTCATCTATAATGTGTCCCAGTGGATTCTCTTAGTTCTTTATCTTTTTGTTCATTTTTTCCTACTCTGTCGCTTAGTTCTATTTCCTGAGAAATGTCCTTGACTCTATCTTCCGAAATTGTGAATATTTCACTTTAGTTATTGTAACTTTCCTTTCCTCTGACTGTTCCTTTTTTATACTATTTGGTTCTTTTATGTTTATTCTCTTATCTCTCTGTGAATATTTATTATAGATTTGTAGCGCTTTTCTTTGTTTGGGGTGGGGGGTATTTAGCAGTTTCTTTTTGGCTTCCTGACTTATTATTTTTTTGACTTATTCAGTAAAAATAAATTTTCCCTTTGCTACCATTTCAGACTTTCTTTATCCTGCTTATAGATCAACAGGTAATATACTGGCTAAGAGCATAGCCTGGAATCAGACTCACCAATTGACCAACAAGGCAGTACCTCTATGACTCTGCAAGAATCTCAGCATTACTGGGCTTGCAGTGCTCCCAATGCAGATACAGCTTCGACAACAATACCCAAGTCCTTTCGAATATCTGAAAAGCCTTCCAAAACAGGATAGCTATAAATAAGCCCAGACTGTGAAGACCACAATACCTAACTTTTCAATGCCCAGACATCAAGCATCAAGACCATCCAGGAAAACATGAATTCACCAAAAAAAAAAAAAAAAAAAAAAAAGTAAGTTAGTTACCAGGTACCAATCCTGGAGAAATAGAGATATGTGACTTTTCAGACAAGGAATTCAAAATAGCTGTGTTGAGGAAATTCAAAGATATTCAAGATGACACAGAGAAGAAATTTAGGATTCTGTTAGATAAATTTAACAAACAGATCAAAACAAAAAGAACCAAGCAGAAATTTTGGAGTTGAAAAAATGCAATGACATACTGAAGAATGCATCAGAGTCTTTTAATAGCAGAATTGATCATGCTGAAGGAAGAATTACTGAGCTTGAAGACAAGCTATTGGAAAACACACACTCAGGAGAGACAAAAGAAAAAAGAATATAAAATAATGAAGCACACTTACAGGATCTAGAAAATAGCCCCAAAGCGGAAAATCTAAGAGTTATTGGCCTTAAAAAGAAGGCAGAGAAAGAGATGGGGTAGAAACTTTATGCAAAAGGATAATAACAGAGAACTCCCCAAATCTAGAGAAAAATATTAATATCCAAGTACAAGATGGTTATAAAACACCAACCAGATTTAAGCCAAAGAAGACTACCTCAAGACATTTAATAATTAAACTCCCAAAGGTTAAGGATAAAGAAAGAATCCTAAAAGCAGCAAGAGAAAATAAACAAATAACATTCAATGGAGCCCTAATACATCTGGCAGTAGACTATTCAGTAGAAACCTTACAGGCCAGGAAAGGGTGTCATGACATATTTACAGTGCTGAAGGAAAAAACTTTTAACCTGGAATATATCCAGCAAAAATATCCTTCAAATATGAGGGAGAAGTGAAGACTTTCCCAGAAAAACAGAAGCTGAGGGATTTCATCAACACAAGACCTGTCCTACAAGAAATGCTAAAGGGAGTACTTCAATCAGAAAGAAGAGGATATTAATGAGCAATAAGAAATCATCTGAAGGAACAGAACTCACTGGTAATAGTAAGTACACAGAAAAATAGAATATTATAGCACTGTTATTGTGGTGTACAAACTACACTTAAGTAGAAACACTAAATGATGAACCAATAAAAATAACTACAACAACTTTTCAAGACATAGACAGTATAATAAAATAAAAATAGAAAAAAAGTTAAAAAGCAGGGGGACAAAGTTAAGATGGGGGTTTTGATTAGTTTTCGTTTTGCCCATTCATTTATGCAAACAGTATTATCAGCTTAAAATAATGAGTTATGAGATAGTATTTGCAATCTCATGGTAACTCAAATCAAAAATCATACAATGGATATACATAAAATAAAAAGCAAGAAATCAAATCATATCACCAGAGAAAATCACCTTCCTTCACCAAGAGGAAGACAGGAAGGAAGGAAAGAAGGAATAGAAGATCACAAAACAACCACAAAACCAAAATATCAAAATGACCATAGTGAGTCTTTATCAATAATAACATTGAATGTAAATGCACAAAAATCTCCAATCAAAAGGCACAGAGTAGCTGAATTGATTTTAAAAAAAAAAAGACCTAATGATCTGTTACAAAAAACACACTTCACTTAGGAAGACACACGTAGACTGAAAATAAAGAGATGGAAAAAGATATTCCATGCCAATGGAAACCAAAAAAGAGCAGAAGTTGCTACACTTATATCAGACAAAATAGATTTCAAGTCATAAACTATAAGAAGAAACAAAGATATAATGATAAAGGGGTCAATTCAGCAAGAGGATATAACAGTTGTAAATATGTAAGCACCCAATACTGGAGCACCCAGATAGGTAAAGCAAATATTATTAGAGCTAAAGAGAGAGACAGACCACAATACGATAATACCTGGAGACTTCAACACCCCACTTTCTGCATTGGACAGATCTTCCAGACAGAAAATCAACAAAGAAACATTGACTTAATCTGTACTATAGACCAAATGAATCTAGTGGATATTTACAGAACATTTCATCCAGTGGCTGCAGAATACACATTCTTTTCCTCAACATGTGGATCATTCTCAAGGATAGACCATATGTTAGGTCACAAAACAACTCTTAAAACATTCAAAAAAATTCAAATAATATCAAGCATCTTCTTGAACTACAATGGACTAAAACTAGAAATCAATAAGAGAAACTTTGGAAACTATACAAATGCATGGAAATTAAACAATATGTTCCTGAATGACCTGTGGATCACTGAAGAAATTAAGAAGGAAATTGAAAATTTTCTTTAAACAAGTGATAATGGATACACAACATACAGCAAAAACATGAGATACAGCAAAAACATGACTAAGAGGGAAATGTATAGCTGTAAGTGGCTACATCAAAAAAGAAAAACTTGAAATAAATAACCTAACAATGCATCTTAAAGAACTAGAAAAGTAAGAGTAAACCAAACCCAAAATTAGTAGGAGAAAAGAAATAATAAAGACCAGATCTAAGTTAGAAAAAAAAAAGACCCAAATAAATAAAATCAGAGATAAAAAAGGAAACATTACAACTGATATCACTGAAATTCAAAGGATCATTGGTAGGTACAATAAGCAACTATATGCCAATAAGTTGGAAAATCTAGAGGAAACTGACAAATTCCTAAACACATAAAAACCTACCTAGGTTGAATCATAAAGAAATCCAAAACCCAAATAGACCAATAACAAGTAATGTAGACAAAGCATAATAAAAAGTCCCCCAGCAAAGAAAATCCCAGGACTCAATGGCTTCACTCTTGAATTCTACCAGACATTTCAAGAAGAACTAATACCAATCCTACTCAAACTATTCCCAAAAAAAAATAAAGGAGAAGAGAATACTTCCAAGTTCATTCTATAAGGCCAGTATTATCCTGATACCAAAACCAGACAAAGACACATTAAAAAAAAAAGAAAGAAAGAAAACTCAAGCTAATATCACTAATAAATATTGATGGAAAATCCTCAACAAAATACTAGCAAACTGAATTCAACAACACATTAAAAAGATCATTCATCATGACCGAGTGAGATTTATCCCAGGGATGCAAGGATGTTACAATATATGCAAAGCAATCAATGTTATACAGCATGTCAACATCATCAACATATGAATGAAGGACAAAAAGCCTATGATCCTTTCAATTTGTCCTGAAAAATAAAAACAAATGTTTAACATCCCTTCATGATGAAAACCCCTCAAAAAACTGACTATCAAAGGAATATACCTCAACATAATAAAAGCCATGTACGACAGACTCACAGCTAGTATCACACTGAATGGAGAAAAACTGAAAGCCTTTCCTCCTAAAATCAGGAACACGACAGAGCGCCCACTTTCACCACTGTTATTCAACGTAGTACTGGAAGTCTTAGCTAGGGCAATCAGACAAGAGAAACAGATAAAGGGGATCCAAATGGGAAAAGAAGAAGTCAAATTATCCTTGTTTGCAGATGATATCATCTTATATTTTGAAAAACCTAAAGACTCCACCAAAAAACTATTAGACCTAATAAACAAATTCGTAAAGTAGCAGGATACGAAATCAACAAACAAAAATCATTAGCATTTCCATATACCAAGAGTGAACAAACTGAAAAAGAAATTTTACAAGGTAGTCCCATTTACAATAGCCACAGATAAAACTAAGTACCTAAGAATTAACTTAACCAAAGAAGTGAAAGATCTCTACAATAAAAACTTAAAACATTGATGCAAGAAATTGAAGAGGACACCAAAAAAATGGAAAGATATTTTATGTTCACGAATTGGAAGAATCGATTTTATTAAAATGTCCATACTACCCAAAGCAATCTACAGATTCAATGCAATCTCTATAAAAATACCTATGACATTCTTCACAGAAACAGAAAAAAACAATTTTAAATTTTATATGAAACCACAAAAGACCCAGAATTGTCAAAGCTATCCAAAGCAAAAAGAATAAAGCTGGAGGAATCACATCATCTGACTTCAAATTATACTGCAGTATGGCATAAAAAACAGAAGCACAGGCCAGTGGAACAGCATAGATAAGAGAGAAGTCAGAAATAAGTCCATACATCTACAGTGAACTCATTTTTGACAAAGGTGCCAAGAACATACACTCAGAAAAGAAAATCTCTTCAATAAATGCTGGGAAACCTGAATATTTATATGCACAAGAATGAAACTAGACCCCCATCTCTCACCATATACAAAAATCAAATCAAAGTGGATTAAAGGCTTAAATCTAAGACCTCAAACTATGAAACTACTACAAGAAAACATTGGGGGAGATCTCCAGGACATTGGTCTGGGCAAAAATTTCTTGAACAATACCCGACAAGCACAGGCAACCAAAGCAAAAATGGACAAATGGGATCGCATCAAGTTATAAACCTTTTGCATAGCAAAGGAAACAATCAACAAAGTGAAGAGACATCTCACAGAATGGGAGAAAATAATTGCACACTATCCATCTGACAAGGGATTAACAGCTAGAATGTATTAGGATCTCAAACAACTCTATACGAATAAAATCTAATAATCCAATTTTAAAATAAGCAAAATATCTGAATAGACATTTCTCAAAAGAAGACATGCAAATAGCAAATAAGCATATGAAAAGGTTCTCGACATAATTGATCGTCAGAGAAATGCAAATCAAAACTACAATGAGATATCTTATCCCAGTTGAAATGGCTTTTATCCAAAAGACAGGCAATAGCAAATGTTGGTGAGGAAAAGGGAACCCTCATATGCTGTTGGTGAGAATGTACATTAGTACAACCACTGTGGAGGACAATTTGGAGGTTCCTCAAAAAACTAAAAGAGAGCTACCATGCAATCCAGCAAGCCCACTCCTAGGTATATACTCAAAAGAAAGGAAATCAGTATATCAAAGAAATATCTGCACTCGCGTATTTATTGCAGCACTATTCACAATAACCAAGATTTGGAAGCAACCTAAGTGTCCATCAACAGATGAATGGATAAAAAAAATACGGTACATAAACACAATGGAGTGCTATTTAGTCATAAAAAAGAATGAGATCCTGTCATTTGCAACAACATGGATGGAACTGGAGGTCATTATGTTAAGTGAAATAAGCCAGGTGCAAAAAGACGAACTTCACATGTTCTTACTTATTTTGGGGTGCTCAAAATTAAAACAATTTAACTCATGGAGATAGAGAGTAGAAGGATGGTTGCCAGATGCGAGGGGCGTAAGCGGGGATGGTTAGAAGGTACAAAAAATAGTTAGAAATAGTACGACCTAGTATTTGCTAGCAAAACAGGGTGACTATAGTTGAAAACGATTTAATGGTTCATTTTAAAATAACTCAGCATAATTGGATTATTAGTAACACAAAGAATAAATGCTGGAAGTGATGAATACCTCATTTACCCTGATGCGATTATTACACATTGCATGCCTGTAACAAAATACATATTGTAACCTATAAATATATACACCTACTATGTACCTACGAAAAATAAAGCAAAAATAAATTAAAATACATACAGAAAACCACCATACAATTAAGAGAACCAAAAACCAAATGTTGGTTGGTTCCTTTAAATTACCAATAACATTGATAAATATTTGGTAAACTTAGAATTAAAAAAATTAATTAGCCAGATGTGGTGATGCCACCTGTAGTCCCAGCTACTAGAGTGGGAGGCTGAGGTGGGAGGATCGCATGAGCCCAGGAACTCAGTGTTACAGTGGGCTGTGATTGGGCACTGCACTACCGCCTGGGTCACAGAGTGAGACTCTGTCTCAAAAAGTATATATATATAAATAAATTTAAAATGAGAGAAGACAGAAATAACCAATATCAGAAATAAAAAAGGAAGTGTCACACAAATCCTACAGACATTGAAAATATCATGTTAGGATATTAAGAACAACTTATCCCTAAAACTTTGAATTTTTCATGAAATGATCAAGGTGGAAAATATAACTTACCAAAACTGACACCTGAAAAATAGAAAATAAGTTAAAATACAAACACTAATACAACAAATGAAGAAATTAAGTCAGTAATTAAAATCCCCCACACAACAATAGCTCAAGGCTCACATAGCTTCACTGGTTAGTTGTACCAAACAGCTAAAGAAAAAAATAATTGTCATTTTGTACAAATTTTTCCAGACAATAAAACTGGAGAATACACACTTCAACTCATTTCATAAAGCTAGCATAACCTTGATACCAATATTCATGGATATTATAAGAAAGGAAACTTCCAGGACAATCTCACTCATAAACATCAATGAAAATTTATTAAACAATATAACTAACAAATAGAATCCATCAATATATAAAAAATGATAATACCTCATGACAAAGTTGGTTTTATTTCAGGAGTATAAGACTGGCTTAACACTAGAAAAATCAATCAAGCCAATTTACAACATTAATGAATTAAAAAATGATTAATAAATGGTGAAAAAGCATTTGATAACATTTAACATTCATTCATGTATTTAAAACAAACTGAGAATAGAAAGGAATTCCCTTAATCTGATACAGGGAATTTTATCAATCAGAATAAACTAGTTTACATTTCAATAACAACCAATCCCAAAAATCTTAGGGGCTTAAAACAATAAATTACTTAAAACATGAACAATGTAGATTTCTGACTGTGCAACCTGTCTGTTGCAGGTTAACAGCAAGGTTCTGTTCATTGTCATTGCTTAGGGACCCAGCCTGATAGTTGTTGCTGGTTCAGTACCACAGGAAACAAGAGCTCAGAAGGTCCACCCTGGAAGGGGCACATTTCACTTCTATTCACTATTCATTGGCCAGACATAGTCTAGGGCCCATCCAACCTTAACAGGGCCACAACGTGCAATCCTACAAGGGCATTATGAATACATTTTAGAGCCCCTGGATTCTGTTATCTTCCTCTGAAGAGTGTTGATTCTAATTCTGGCAGACAATTAATTGGACACAGACTCCAAACCTTGTCTTCTGTGTGGTGGACAACAGCTGAAGTTATTTCATTTTCAGTTTTTTCATCTTGCAGCTTTTGCTCGCCATCTGGGAATCTCCCCATGTGTGTAATTCTAAGAGGTCAGCTAAGGCAGAGCTTACATGCAAATTTCAGTTTACACCCTCTGCGAGGCCCTCGCTTCCAAGATCCCCTCTTCCAATTTTCTAGCTGCTCTTCCAGCCCAGAACTCTCTCTCCAAGTCAGTTTACCTGCTTTCTGCTGCCCCAGGCCACACAACTTAGCTCGTAGGGAAAAAGCTTTCAACTCACCTTATCAGGTGCATTTCCAAATTTTAAGGGCAGACTCCTCTCCAGAGTCGGCCTACTTTAAATTCTTTGGCATGGCTTTCAAGGATTCCCACTATCTGGCTGAAAATTTTGTTTTTGACTTTATTTCTTACTATTTCCCTTCACTCACCCTGTGCTCTAGCCAAACCGATTGTGCCGTAGAACTTGCCTTGCACTTTTCTAATTCTGTGTCTTCGCTCATTTTTCAGAATGCCCATTCTCACATCCCCAGATGCCTAAACATTAAGTGACCTTCGAAGCCCAGCTCCAATATGAATTGTTCTGTAAAGCCTCTTCTGATTCACCTCTCCGCTCCCTACCCTCAACTCCAGTCCTATCCCCACTCTGCCTTCCCTCCCCGACATAACTTTATAGCTCCTCTCTCATGTCACTTAGAACATAATGTTAGAAAGTAATACATCCCCACAGCATCTAATGTCCTGGCTAGTACACAAGAGATGCATCAAAATATTTGCAAGATTAATTTAATAAGGTACATAACTGCTGTTTGTACTGAAATCTGTATAGGTGCCGTAATCAAAAGCATGAAGTGGCCATTTGGGCCTGCCACTGTACTATATATTCTATAAAAACTGTCACATAAGACTCTCTCATATGAAACAACAAATGAAGGGTATAATGATATAGTGCTTTCCATTTATTGGGAGAATTATTTAAGTGGTGAGAGTACATTTCTGTTGATTCATCTACATTCTCTCACGTGATTCTATCATAAGCAGCAACATACTTTTGTGAGACGGCCTACTAGGAGGAGAGGTGACCCTGGTTGCCAAAGAATTATGGAAATATCACTGCTTTACAGATAGACGGGCCGTAACACGGTGGCTTCATTAGGAGAGCTCTAACGAGGTGAGGTCATCCGGCAGCAAAGGGCAGGCGTGCACAGACACAGCGGAAGAAACCTGAGCAAGAACATTTTACCAAGCAAAATATTCTGTTAAGGAAAACCTAGTGGGGAAAAACACCACCGAGTAGGAATGAAATATGAGAATCCATATCACAATACAAAAATTACTTTGAGAATTCTATTTACTAAGAAAGAAGCAAGTACAATTGAAATGCGTTACCCTTTACTCATGATCTAATAATTTTACTTATCTTGACATTTTCCAAGTAAATTATTCTGAACGTGATCATAATTATTTTAAAAGTAATGATTTTTAATTTTGGAAAAACAAGTATAATCTGTTTAAAAAATATTAAAAAGAGGTGTCTGACTTAGGATTATTTTGGTTACCAGATACAGAAAGAAAGTGGTTTCAAATTGTCTTAGACAGTAAAGTTTCCCTGGTCACTCTCCAGAGGAAAGAATCAACATCAGGCCTCGCCCCGTATGAACAGGGGAATGAGGAAGGGTGATCCAGCACCCACGATGGAGGCGGCAGAGATGGAGAGAATGGACAGCTTAGCTGTCCCTGCCAGCAAGGCACAGTATGTTTAAAGAGAGAACCAGCTAGATGCATTTTCAAGCCGAATCCGCCATGCATTAACTGTCCCTTTCCCACTCTCAAATAAATAAATGAACAAACCAATTCTATCACTCTTCTAGTGTAATGTGATGTTGAGGGGCAAAAGCTCTGAAGTCAGACTACCTCATCAAAATTCCAACTCTACCGCATAACTGCTATCGTCCAAGTTAACTACCTGGAGACTCAGGAGCCTAACATAAAATTGGGGCAAAAGGACCGGGCGCAGTGGCTCACACCTATAATCCCAGCACTCTGGGAGGCCGAGGCAGGTGGGTCACCTAAGGTCAGAAGTTCAAAACCAGCCTGGTCAACATGGTGAAACCCTTTCTCTACTAAAAAGATACAAAAATTAGCCAGGCATGGTGGCGGGTGCCTGTAATCCCAGCTACTTGGGAGGCTGAGGCAGGAGAATCACTTGAACCCGGGAGACGGAGGTTGCAGTGAGCTGCACTGCGCTCCAGCCTGGGCAACAAGAGCAAAACTTAGTCTCAAAAAAAAAAGGGGGGGGAGGGGGGCAATAATGATAATGACATCCAATTTATTGGGCTATTTCAGTGATTAAATGAGCTAATACTTAAGGTTATAAATGTTATCATTGTCATCATCATCATCGTCATCATTATCATCATCATCATCATTCTCTGCCTAAATTACGGCAACATTTTTTAGTCACCCGGGCTAGAGCCTCAGACTGAGAATCTTCACTCCTGCTCCCATGTGGAGGCTGAGCTGTAGTCAGGACTAGCACTACCGCAGTGCCCCCCTTGCTCTTCAAAACGTGCCGTGAAACCCCACTTCATCACTATTACTAGTGGCTTACTCCTTAAGCCACCAAAGCACAGGACACAGCAGGTTTCTCGACTGCCTGCTCAAAGTCCACGCTAGATTCTATGTTTGCTGTGCCGCTTTGAACATTTCTCATGAGCACACGCCAGGTTGGCTGTACACCAGTACCCCATGCCTGTGGGTATGCTGGGAGGGTGAGGGGCCTGAGCATGCTGAGTGCAGACCGGATCCCAGCTTGCTACTAACTAGCTGTGTGATCTCAGGCCACCTGACTCTTTTAACTGTCCCAGAGCATTAGAAAACTGATTGCCCAGAGACATTGTAAAGAGTAATGAGATTATACAAATAGAACATTTAGCATGGTGCCCGATCAAGAATAAATTATTTTTATATCCTTGGTTTTCCTTCATGGTCATGTCTCTGCAGACTTCTAAATTGGGGTCATCAAAAAAAATTGATAGATTTGGATTCTATAACATTCATCCAAGTTACAGTAAAAACTTTAGATGGAAACTGGACTCGGTCAAATATAGATACATGAGGTATCCCACTCAGGGCTGTACAGGCTGGTACCAAATCATTAGTGCATATTACTTGGATACAATTGTTCACAGAGTTTAAAAAAAAGAAAGAAAGAAAAAGCCTAATTTTTCAACCATTCCTGTATCCTCCCTATAAGGAAAACCATAGAGGCCTTGCCAGATGCTTTGCTGATACAGTTTATTTATTATCTCCTTTATGAGGAAACATATTAGAATACATGAGGTTAGCTTGGCTGGCCTTATTCCAGAGAGCTCACTCTGACTCCTGGTAACAACTACTATTTTCCTAGGAGCTCCCGAATCACCTGCTTAAATAATCAGTCTTAGAATCACAGCAGTTATTGATGTCAGGCTTAGCAGTGTGTAGTTTTCAAACTCCTTCTTGGAAATTGGTCTCTTTACCGGTCTTGTATTTTGTGCACATCTCTTGTCTTGTTTTGTGAAGAGCCTGTGCACATTGTATCTTTCTTTACACTCCACTACTTCTACTGTCTAAACCCTGTGGAAATGTAGACACCTTTTCTCAACCAGAGGAAGAAATGTAGCAGTCATTCTTTTTTTTTTTTTTTTTTTTTTTTTTTGAGATGGAGTCTCACTCTGTCGCCCAGGCTGGAGTGCAGTGGCGCGGTCTCGGCTCACTGCAACCTCCGCCTCCCGGGTGCATTCCATTCTCCTGCCTCAGCCTCCCTTAGTAGCTGAAACTACAGGTGCCTGCCACCACGCCTGGCTAATTTTTGTATTTTTAGTAGAGACGGGGTTTCACCGTGTTAGCCAGGATGGTCTCGATCTGGTGACCTCGTGATCTGCCCGCCTCGGCCTCCCAAAGTGCTGGGATTACAGGCTTGAGCCACTGTGCCCGGCCCTAGTCATTCTTAGAAGTAGTGGTGCATGATGCAGCATTCTCTTGGTTTTTACTCTGAAAATGGTGCTAACTCCTTCCTTTGGTCACCCTTTCAGTTTTCACCCCAATCTTTGCAGATGAACTGAGACACAATTTAGGTACAGAGGAGCAAGGAGCTCCAAAGACACGAACCTGCCCCGCCTCTGACAATGCCACGGTGCTGATGGGTTTACTCTCAGTTTCTGTGAGACGTGCTCATACGTGTGCAAGCAAGTGCAGGCCCAACCTGGGCAACAAGACTAAAAAGGAGTATGTTGGATGACATGATGCTTCAGGTTTCATTCTCTGTGTCTGGAATATGGGGAGTGTCAAATAGATCATGCTAGGGACTACATCATGGAGACCATTTTGGTAACTGAATACTTTCATTTACTCAAACAGCATGAATTATGTATCTACATTTAAAACAAGTATGTCATGGAGAGAATGGCCAAACACTTTCAACAAATACTAAATTATATTCTACAGCCATGAAAGAATATATTTTGATCTATTGAAAAATTGAAAAAGAGTCGGCCACTTGTAATGGCAAAACTTTGATGGAAAATCTGAGTTTTGCATAAAGATAGTTTCATGGCATGCTATGGTATTTATATATTTTACATATTCTATATGTGTTGAGAGAAAAATCAATATTTTTTGTATGACATTTACTTCAAGTAGGAGAAACTTGAAAACAATGAATTAAAGAAAAAAAATGTAATCCTTATTATAGGCTTACCTCATGTCCATAATAGCTGATCTAAATCGATCATACTTTAATTGCCTAGGAATATGATAAATCAGGCTGTGTCATATTTACTTATATAGCCATTGAGCTCTGTTATGGAAGGAGAAAAATTTCTACAGTTTTGAAATCTAAATTTGGTTTGAAAATATATTTTGAATTCATTCTACTCTATAAAATAGAAAATTATATGGTTGGCACTCCTGAACTAGCAAAATTTATATCCATTGTAATCTAATTCAACTAACGCTATAATGGGCCCAAAACATAAAATATTTATTAAATATTTTAACTTCAGAAAAAATAATAAAATTCTATGAGACACTATAATAGACAAATTCATAAAGACGAAAAGTAGATTATCAGGGACTACAGCAGGGGCATGGGGAGTCTTTGCTTAATGGCTACAGAGTTGTGGGTGATGAAGAATTTTTAGAAAAAGATAATGGTGAGACTTGCACAACATTGTAAATGTAATTAATGCCACTAAATTGTATACTTTAAAAAGGTGAAAAGGCATGGTGGCTCACGCCTGTTAATCCCAGCACTTTGGAAGGCCAAGGAGGGCAGATCACCTGAACCCAGAAGTTTGAGACTAGCTTCGGCAACATAGTGAGACCCCATCTCTACAAATATAAAAAAATTAGCCAGGCGAGGTGGTGCGTGCCTGTAGTTCCAGCTACTCAGGAGGCTGAGGTGACAGGATCACTTAAGCCCAGGTGGATTAAGCTATAGTGAGCTATGATCACACCACTGCACTCCAGCTAGGGTGACAGAGTAAAACCCTGTCTCAGAAAAAAAAGTGGGGGGGAGTAAATGCCATATTTTATGTTACATATATTTTACTCACTAAACAAAATAAGGTATTAAAATACATAAGAATGATAAAAAAAAACTAACATGCCTGCTCTCAGCACTATAATGCTATGTTTTCTTTTAGAAATTCTAGCCTCTGTCACCTGACCAAAAAAGGAGAGATAAATATTAGAAAGCAAACACAAATTTAACAATATTTTTGGTAATATCATTACATATAAAATCCAACTTAATTCACTCAAAAACAATTAGATCCAGTAAGGGAATTAAATAAGTTAGCCCATTAACAAAGTAAGTATATTAAAGTCATATGCTTTTGTGTGTATATTATCAATAACCTTTAGGAAGAATATTGGGATTAAATAATTTTACACAAATAACAACAAAATATAGAATTTCTGTGAGTATATCTAACAAAATTTGCAGGATCTATGTGAAAAAATACTATAAAACTTTTCCAAGGAACTTAAAGACAAGAAAATTGAAGACATATCATGTTCCTAATGGAAGGATTCAGTAGTAAAGATGGCAATTGTCTGCCAAATTATTCTCTAATTTTACCAAAGGGCCAAGCACATTTTCAATTTCAACTAATTATCTTAAAGTTTGTCTCAAAAAATAAAGGGTTAAAAATAATCGAGAGAATATTGAGAAAGAACAATGAGAAATGGATTGAATTCTGATCTATTAAAACACAAAGTTACAATCATGAAGAATAATATGTAATAACAAAAGAAAAATATGCACTGTATATTGATAATTTTTTAGAAAGCAGTTTTTAAAAGCGCTTGTCTTTTAGTGGAACGTATGTCTATGGAAAAGATAGTCCCTTCTGTTAGCCTCTCAGTACACAAGTTTCTAGTATTTATGCAGTTTACATTCTATTTTATAAAATGAGGTCCGAGTGCAAATATGCTTTATAGTTTACTTCTTTAGTCACTTGTGTCTTAAACATTTTCCTATTTTAAACTATTTTTTCTATTAGATGACTAATAATTTTATAGTTTTTCATTGTGTGGATATACTATAGTTTACTTAAACAATTTGTTGTTCTTGGAACATTTAGATTGTTTCTAATTATCAATAATACTGGGCTTAGCATTCTTTACTACAATGCTTTGTGCACATTTGCCTAAATCCTTGGACTAACTACCCAGAAGTGAAACTGCTAGGTTAGCTGTTTTATGCATTTTTAGGGCTTTTAGGTTTATTGCCAAACTGCTCTGTAGAAAGGTTGGAATAGTTTATAACATGGTGTCTATCAGGGCGTCTCCTCTTTTCTCTTTTCTCAAACCTGTTTCCACACTGACAGTGTTAAATTGTCAACAACTTTGTGTTAACATGATATTAAAAATTCCCAATGAAGTTTGTGAAAGGAAAATATCTTGGGCCCCCAAAATCACTCAGGAAAAGTCAAGCTGGAAACTGCTTAGGGCAAACCTGCCTCCCATTCTGTCAAAGTCACTCCTCTGCTCACTGAGATAGATGCAAATCTGATTTGCCTCCTTTGGAGAGGCTCATCTGAAACTCAAAAGAATGTTAACTGTTTGTGTATCACCTCTCTGTGACCTGGAAGCTCCCTCCCCGCTTCCAGTCTTCCTGCTTTTGCTTTAAGTTGTCCTGCCTTTCCAGACCAAACCAATGTACATCTTACATATATTGACTGATGTCTCATGTCTCCATAAAATGTATAAAACCAAGCTGTGTCCCAACCACCTTGGGTACATGTCAGAACGTCCTGAGGCTGTGTCACGGGTGTGTCCTCAACCTTGGCAAAATAAACTTCCTAAATTAACTGAGACCTGTCTCAGATTCTCTGGGTTTCACAAGTTGAACATTCCAGAATAGTAAATGTTCATTTTTATGTATTAATTTGTGCATTGTCTGTTTATGTGCCGTGCCCATTTTTTTAATTGGAAGATTCAATCCTTTATTGGGTTGTGATAGCTATTTGTATGTTAAAGCTATTTACATTTAAAGCATATGTCAAAAATATTTTTTAGAATTTTGTTTGCTTTTGCCTTTTGTTTGGTGTGTCTTGTTTTAAAAGAAGAAGCAGAAATGTTTCCTTTTTTCCTGATACCACAATAGTGAATGACATCTAATAGTAGAAAAAGTTCTCACTTTGCAAAAAAAATCATAAAATAGTGGATTTTATGCCTGAGAAAATTATACATGTAGCATATAACCATTTAAGATAAATAACTTTTACCACCCTTGACTTTAAATTATTTTTTCCTTATTCTTCAGCAATTTCTCTATATCTGAAGCCTCTATCTTGTTTATTATACCTAAAGCCAGTAAGCAGTACAATAGAAATCCAATTTTCTGAATAGAAAGGTTCCATTTGTTGATCTATAATGTCAGTAGACTCCTCATGTTAGAACCTTTTCAAAACCTTAAATCTTGAGTTCAAAGTCCTCACTTATGTCTTGACAATAGCTTTCAGGCCCATCAACAAAAGAATAAACACATTTCTTCTCTTTCAAGCTACAAAATCATATTCTCTTTATACCTGTTAGCATACTTTTTCAAAGGAAAAGAACTTTGTTTCAAAAAAGAAAATCTTTTTGCTTTAATTCCACTGTGACAGTAAGAACAAAAAGACTTCCGACTTCATGGTGTATCTTAATTCTCTGAGAATGAAGAGGAGAAATAGAGGAACTGAAGAGAAAATGGGCAGTGTAAGAAATCCCTGCTGGATGAAGTTAAGAGGCTTTTAAATAGTGCATATCCTGCCTTTGTTTCACAGCTACTGCAGAAGTTTTACAGCCATTACCTGTCCATTGAGGAGGACTTAGAGCTCCATTTTAGATGCCATTACGCGTTACAGTTCAGGCATTTTACTTCTTGGTCACTGTCAATCCAATAACATTTATCACAACCATGTTAATTCAGTCAAGGTTTCCTAATAGCTAATATCTAATCTATGTCCTAATAGTTAATATCATTATCCATTGTGAGAGAGATTATTAATGCATGCCCAAATGATCAATTAGGTATAGACATGGACATAAACCTAATACAAATTTAATGTTAGTGTTACTCATATATCTCATATATACATATGTGTGCATATATATATATATATATATATATATATATATATAAATTTACTCCTTGATACCAGTATATTCTACAGGGCAAACTTCTTCTCTCACATTGGCAGTAGATCAGCATACCCAGGCTGTTTTATTGCAACCTTCGGCGGGCACACACTAAAAGAACAACACTGGGATACGCCAGCATCCAGTGACCACAACGGTCACCAAAACCTTTTCTGCAATTACCACATTCAGGTAGTAATCGCTTTGTTACCTTCCATAGGCTCTCCTACTTATGACTTCATAGTGTCAACAGAACAGCTTTTTTTAAAACACAAAAACAAAACCTATGAAATGGAGTGAGGACTGTATGTGCTCAGTCATACATTTCTTTTAATATATACAGAAATGCAAACAACACACCCATGTGATTCTGTTCTGTGTCTAATCTTTCCTCACTAAGCAATTTATAAGATATTTAGCTAGCTGTGGCTCTGAGTCCTACTTAAGGAGTGGGATGGGAGGGAGAGATGAATAAAGAGAAAAGAAAGAAACCCAGGATCTCAAACATCTGATTCTGTTTGGTTGATAAGGCAAGGTGGGACCCAGGGATTCTTGAGCTTGGGAAAAATCACTACAGCCTCACCCTCCTTTTGTATGCACCTCCATACTCCTCTCCAGCACTTCCAAACGATCCCAAGAAAGACACACTCCCAGTGACACATCCAGTCAGGGTATCTTTCTACTATCTCTTGAATCCCCCAGGGGAATCTCATGCATCCAAGCTGGAGCAGTCCCTGCAGTGAAAGAACTCCTTGCTGGGAAGCTAGTCCCTAGCGCGCTGCTTCCTCTCCTGGAAACTCTTCATGTAAATGACATCTACTCAGCCCTGGGGTTTGTTCCCGCATCTGGGAGCCTTCCCTTAACCCTAGACTAGGCGCAGGACTTGATTGTCTGCTTAAACGCCCTGTCCTTCTTATGTGTAATTGTCACATTTGTCATACTTGTTTAATATCTTTTTCCATACTATTTTACAAACCCGAAGAGGTTGGTACCATACTTGCCTGATTCATTTCCGTCCTTCCAATTCCTAAAACAGTGATGGGCATGTAATACGTGCACTCTCAATAGACATTTGGTGAGGGAAGCCTAAGTAAGTTAATACAGGTGAAGTGCTCGGTTTAATTCCTGGCACATGGCGGTGCTCACTACATGTTAGCTACAGGTGCTGTGAATCACGCACATATCTGTGCAGTCCTGAAGCCTAAACCCGTTGAGCATAGTTGGTAGACTTTGAAAGAATATCAACTGCCCCCAATCCTTAGAACATTTCTGGCCTGCCAGTTCTCCTGGTAACCTGAGCTTGTCAGTACATAAGGCTCACTAACCCCTGACATTCTAAAAAGGCAAAACAGCTTTTAGATCAGATAAGACCAGATAGAGAGTCTCTGCTGCTGACTGCAACACGCTGCGTGCCTTCTTCCTCCTCACCTTCTCATGGTGATCTGAAACCTTGTTCTTGAATATCTCATGACTCCAGCTCTTAAGCTAAATGATAGCATTCTAATTTTAGTTGTTTTTCAGCAGATAGATTTTGTCCTGCAGTGTGTCTAACTGCTGCTGTAATGAGCCATCGTGCTGCTGAGTTCTATGGTTATATTTAGGTTGGTTCCCTGAGTGAAGGCTGAGCCGTCTCTTTTCATTACATTTGTATTTACTTTCAAACTAAACAAGAACAGAGTCTGGACTGGACCAGAAGTTGTAGGGGGCTCTGAAGTGTTTTCATGCAACAAACCCTAGTTCGTTGCTAGGGGGGATGAATCTGACCACATTTTTTAAAAAAAACTTCCTAGTGATTCCAGAGGAAATGGCTGTGAAACCACTAAATGATATCGTATATTCTAGGACTTTTAACAGAGGATTCGGTTTAGTTCAAACTAGCCAGGCATAAAGGAAGCACTTAGGATAAGTTTGAACTAAACCAAATCCTCAGTTATAAGTCTTGGAAAATAAGGTATCATTTAGCGGTTTTGCAGCTATTTCCTCTGGAATCACTAGAAAATTTTTAAAAATAAAGTGGGGTATGATTCATCCCTTTCAGCAACAAACTAAGGGCTGTGGTATAAAAACACTTCAGAGCACCCCACAAATTCTGAGGCCAATGGAAGCGGGTAGGGGGCTCTGAGCAATTTTAGCAGGTGGTGAGATGATCAGATAAGCTTGAGGGAGGGTAACCCCGCGGTACCTTGAAAGATAGGTTGGGGAAGTGGAGAAAGACAGAAAAGAGATCCATACAAGAGCAGGCTGGTGCTCCAGTGAACGGGTCCCAAGGATCAGAACCAGAGGAGTAGCAATAAGAATGGATACCTAGAGGAGAGAAGGTGAGGATGGAGAGTGAGACCAGAGAGAGAAGATGAGGATGGAGACTGGGACCAGAGAAGAGGAGGTGAGGCTGGAGATCAGGACCAGGGGAGAGGAGGTGAGTCTAGAGACCAGGACCAGAGGAGAGGAGGTGAGGATGAAGACCAGGACCAGAGAAGAGGAGGTGAGGATGGAAACAGGGACCAGAAGAGAGATGGTGAAAATGGAGACTGGGACCGGAGGAGAGAAGATGAAAATAAAGACCAGGATGAAAAGAGAGAAGGTGAAGATGGAAACCAGGACCAGAGGAGAGGAGGTGAGGATGGAGACCGGGACCAGAGGAGAGGAGGTGAGGATGGAGACCAGGACCAGAGGAGAGGAGGTGAGGATGGAGACAAGGACCAAGGGAGAGGAGAGGAGGTGAGGATGGAGACAAGGACCAGGGGAGAGGAGGTGAAGATGGAGACCAGGACGAGGGGAGAGGAGGTGAGGATGGAGACCAGGACGAGGGGAGAGGAGGTGAGGATGGAGACCAGGACCAGGGGAGAGGAGGTGAGGATGGAGACCAGGAACAGAGGAGAAGAGGTGAGGATGGAGAGTGAGACCAGAGGAGAGGAGGTGAGGATGGAGACCAGGACCAGAAGAGAGGAGGTGAGGATGGAAACCGGGACTGGAGCAGAGAGGGTGAGGATAGAGACTGACACTGGAGGAGAGGAGGTGAGGTTGGAGAGTGAGACCAGAGGAGAGGAGGTGAAGATGGAGAGTGAGGCCAGAGGAGAGGCAGTGAGGATGGAGACTGGGACCGGAGCAGAGGAGGTGAGGATGGAGACCAGGACCAGAGGAGTGTTGATGAGGATGGAGAGGGAGACACAAATTCAAGAGATACTGCAAAAGGAAAACCAGATGATTTGGTAACATGAGGAATGCGAAGGAGGAGAAACAGGCTTTGACCTGGAGTGACTGGGAACAAGGTTTATCTTTACTAAATATGAGGAACATAGGGAAGAAGAGGAAGTTCAGGGAGGAAATTTAGTCTTTGGAACAAACTGAATTTGAGGTTCTGGCAAGATCCAGGCTGATGGAAATGTGAGCTGGAGTTCAAGAACAATGTCAGGACTGCCTCAGAGATGTGTTGACCAAAGCATCATTTCTTTTTATAGCCTGGGTCCTTTTGTCCCTTCACAGTGGCATCTGCTTTAAGGTCATAGTCAATCTTTTTCATTAGAAGGTAGAACATCTTACAAATAAGAGCCTCTGACTTCTTCTTGGAGTCATCTGAGGCATCACATTTTATTAATCGCACTTTTGACCTTCTATAATAGATGTTTTATCTGGCTCTTCTACTTAAACCGTGGTACTTTTTGCCATCTTAGAAAGTGCGTAACAGGCTCCCATGACTGAAGAAACTGGGGCCAAGAAAGTGCCAGTAAGTTGGCCAAGCTCGCACAGCCAGTTATCAGCATCCTGATTCCTGACCCCCTGCACTTCCCACTGGGGCAAGTGGTGCCTTTCAGACCCTCCCTGGTGGCATCTTGCTCTGTCTCTGCAGTACAGCTTGTTACTTTGCACTCAGAACTGTTTCTTTAGAACTGGCATATTCCTGTGGTCTCTTATAGCTTATGTGTTGTTTCCTTCTAACTGAACTTTAAAAAATTTTGCTTTTCTTTCCTACTTTGTGAGGGCCTAAACGTAGTCACTTTATGTTCACTTCTACCAAGAATATTCTCGGTGTTTGTAACCAGCCTATAGTTTTGAACACCATGCCCCACCCTCCTTCCCAAATGTTCGTTCCATGTTAATGGTTTTAAGAATTGTATGGATTGTTGCATGAAAGAGATTGTTGCATGAAAATGTATCTGTTGTCAACCCACATGGGTTCCTTTAACTCTAGCAACATTAAGTGATCTTTTGTCTTTCATACTGCTTATCCAACTCAGAGCCCCGGCCTCTTCTACGAGGGGAAAATGAGCTGCATTCCTAGGGCTGGTGAGAAATCAGTGCCAATGGGGACAATAAACAGTAATCAGACAAGATTCCATTTAAAACATTAGGGTTGCAATGTGTCATCCAAAGCTATAATAATAAAGGCCCATTGGTCCCCAGTAGAGCACAGTTTAATTAAATGCAACCATAAGACAACTTTACCTTAACCTTGTAGAACTGATGCTTTCTATTAAAATAGTTTCTGCTTGGTCCTTCTTTTACCGTATAGATGCCTTGAACCTCCGAAACCGACAGGTCATCTGTGTCACTCTCAAGGTCCTCCAGCATCTGGTTGTGTCAGCTGAGATGGTGGGCAAGGCCTTGGTGCCTTATTACCGTCAAATCCTCCCTGTCCTGAACATCTTTAAGAACATGAACGGTGAGTGAGCCCACGAGTCAAAATGTCTTTTAAGCCAAAGAAAAAGGGAGTGGTTTGAAGTAGAGTTAATTAGCAACACGTTTAGGATTTATTATTGCATATAAACCATGATCCATTTGGAGATCTAAATAGCATATTCCCACGCCTTCTCCAGCTACTCCCTAGGGAAACAGTAAAGTTAACAATTTCATTTATTACTCCTCAGGTACAGCTTACTTACTCAGTACAGAAGCGCTAGCAGTTCTATAAGCTTCCAATAATTAAACTGTGAAGTTTTTTTAATGGTCTTTTGAATACATTAGTAGGTTTTGAGTTTGTTCTTTTTCTTGATAGTGATTCTACCTTTAGATACTTCCTGTTACAATTTCAGTCAGTTTCTTTCCATTGGTTTAAGATGAATTTTTAAGCACTATTATTGAAATCTGGTAAATGGTTTTGATGATTCATTTATTTTTTGTAGTATTATTCTATAAGCTTTGGAAAACACAGATGAATTCATATGGCTCTATTTTACCCTAACAAAGATATTAGCAAGTTTTTGGTGACCTTTGGCAGGCAGTGGATGTAAATCTATTCATTAAGCGTGTGATTTCATTGAAATGATGAGTCTAATTTTCTTTTTTCTTGTTAATTTTGAAGTTCCATACTTCTCACATGCATGGTATAAGTCAACATTGAAGTTATTTCCTGATAGTGGTATCAATAAGTTAGTAATTTAATGGAGCACTGAATGAAACTTTTACAACATGATCTGCTCATCATACATTCAAGAAAAAAAATCAAACAAGAAGCTGAGTTTACAGCAGCTCCTGCCACAAACAGACTTTTGTTTGGAATCACTATTTTTTATATTATTACTCAATTGCTGTTATGTCTGCTCCAGGCATAGACTATTCAGGAAATCATGGAATTCTCAAAAAGCGTTTAGCTCTCTTTCAATAGTAGAACTGGCTTATATGTTAAATACTATACATATTTAGAAAAAGGACTTCAAACTGGAGCTATAGGAGCTTACCAGTGCCTGTAGTGGAGTGCTTGCAATGGTGTTCTGTTCAAATTATCTGAAGAGCTGTGGGTAAGGTGGACATTCAGGCGAGATGGTTAGTCTTTAAGCAAAGTAATAACTGGGTTTTAATAATTGAGTCTCTTATTGTTAAAACTTAATGTTTCAGTAACAATATTCCTACATTTGGAAAATACTTATTTAAACAGTCTTCATTCATAGTTCATACTTTTACCATATAGTAGCAGCAAATATCCATGAAGTTATGGGAGACTCCCAACGTGCACCTTTTTCAAGTAAGGTCGATAAAAGAAACTCTAACTGCATACCTCATATTTAGATTCTAGTAACTTGAGGGAGATAGAGATAAAGATGTTCTGCTAGAGATGAGAGCATTATTAAAGAGATGGAAGCATCAGGGAACAGCCACCCCCAAATGTCTTAGTTAACATTTGTGAAGTGTGCGATTCACTAATATTTCCTCAGTAATCCTCATGCAAATCTATGATGCATGTACTATTACTATTTCCATTTAATTGTTGCAAAAGTTGCCTCTTGTAGCTTTCCTCCCATGTGAACAGTTGTTTCTGTACTTGATGATCCTGGAAGATGAGCCTGAACACATTTCTCCTTTCTTGCCTGAGTATCTGGGAATAGGTAGCTACTGCAACACTGCTTTAATGCTTTTGTTGGTCACACAATAAAGGCTAGAACTTATATCTAAGCATCATTCTGTATCCCTGTATAAAAGTAGAAAATCAGTGATGTTCAAAGGACAATTAGAATCTTTCTTTATCCTCAAGGAAATCTGTAAAGATGGATAAATATTGCTGCCGCGAAGACAGATAAATCTTGTTGGGAGCTCTAGACTACTAAACAAAACAATTGGTTTCTACTGCTTTCTCATTATAGTTTTTCTTTAAATCTTTAACTCACAGGTGTTCATATACTTAACAAAGAAAATTATTGACTTTAAGAATAAATCCCTAGTAAGATTTTATCAATGTGGGACATTTAAAGTTCATACGAGAGTCCTTAATTGGTTCCAAACTCAGCTAATTCTTTTGGAGTCTTTCTAAATACATGCATCAGGAATTCTACATTTAAATTATTTTTCTGCTTAACATTTTTCTGACATTTGTAGGGAAAAATATTATCTTCCGCTTCATTTTCTACTTATCTTAGAAACCTGTCACAACAATGCCAGCCTGCAGTTTGCTGTATTTTCAGAGGGTCCTATTACAAAATTGGAGCATTCTAGCTATAAAAACTTAAAACTGTTCTTTAAAGTAGCTATGTTACCCTAGATCCAATTCTTTCAGAAAAAAAAGCTTATCGCAGGATTTTCAATTACATTAGAATTTTCACTAGGAAAATGGTTTAGCTTTAATAACATTTTAAGAAAGCCTGCTTTATGATATACATCACAAAATTATATATACTTATTTTATTTAAGCAGATGTCCTTAGTAACAGATATAATATTTACAATTAAAATTACATTAGAAATTGACAGTATGTAGCAGTAGAAAAAACTCATCCTAAATTTCAATGTATTTGAGAACAATTGCACATTTCCGTATTCCTCTTTTTTTTTTTTGTATTTCTCTTTTATGTAAATCAATGTCTCGTTAAACTCAGATTCAAAAATATTTCTTTCAAATCCCACTACGAAATTCTTTTTAGAATGCGACCAGATACAAGTGACAAAAAAGAATGAGAGAAAATATTCTTTCAAATAAAATGACCTGTCCGTCTGTCAGCATCCCCTCGAAGCGCAAACATTAGATTAGTTCTACTGCCTGAAGTTTTTGCAATGTCTCCTGTTTTAATGCCACATGAACTTCCTCTGAAATAAGCAGTGGGGGTTGCAGAGCCAGGGACCTGGACATTGGGACAGTGGCCCATGTGAGGAGCCCAGGCTTCCAGTCTTTTCAAGGACCAGTTGGAAATCAAGTAGGGGAGGAGGAACAGTCCATGCTCACAGCACCAGTTCAGGCCCCATCTACACGATCAGAGCAATGAAAACTTACAGCCAGCCCCACTAGATCATTCTTGTTCTAGCAGAGAAAGTGGCTGTATCCTCTTGTGTGTTCATAATATTTTTCACAGAGTTTAGTTAGGCTGTAGTTAAAACAAGAACAGATAAATCTGAGATGTGAATGGTAGTGTAGACTAAACGGTAACATTTTGGAGCCAGAAAAGCTGTGACCTCAGGCAAATCCCTTAAAGTCTCTAATCATCAATTTTTCTGTCTACACAAAATATGCATCGTAACAACTTTTCATTAGGGTGGGCATAATTCGAGACAAGGTGTTCAGGGCACCTTCACATGGAGCCTGTCCATGACCGGGTATTAATGAGAGAGCCATTATGATTACACAACATTATATACATATCCAATATTATATACATACAATAGTATATATTATACAAGAATATCATGCTCTATGAATTATTATGTAACAACATAACCAGGCAACTGAAAGTGTTGTGTGTGACCCATAGCGCTCTCTCGTTGGGTGACCTGTCGCTTGGCCCTCTGTGAGCCTGTGAGTGGCATGTGGCCTCCCGGTCTCACCAGCTGCGTCAGTGCCTTTGCTTCAAATGGTTCATTTTGGCTCTAATTGCCAAATGCAGGGCGAGTGGCCAAATAAGTGAAAGACTCAGATTCATTCACTGGTAACAGGTTTTCAAATCCATCCTTTCCTGGCATAATCTCTCAGCTTGAATATGTGACTGGAGTTTAGGGAACATCGTATTTACAAAAGAGAAACCTCTTTCCAGCACAGACAAGGAAAGCCTGGGCCAGGGTCCTCTTCGAAAAAACCAAACTGCTATCTAAGCTTTTGAGCTCATTTCCCTGCATTCTAAACAGTGAATTTTGGACGTAAAACATGCTGTCTTTCCAGTGACTGCTTTGAGGGGAAAGAGAAAGGGGAGTTCCTACAAAATATTCCTTGGATGCATTTGTCATACAGCCAATAGCAATTTATTCTTTCCTATGTTCTTTCACAAATGTTATTAAAGGTTACAGAAAATTAAAACAATAGGAATCTTCAATTTATAGCTTTCAGAGATGAAACTACCAAATTAATGATGCAGAGTATTACATTTGAGGAGCATGAGCCAATAAATGGCATTAAAGCTTTTACAGCTGGAATATGGGCTCTGCCAGCAGATTAGGGCTCTCCGACAGGCCTGTTGACCATATTTTGGTTCATTTCTAACAGTACCAATAGTTCTGAAACAATCCCTACCTAAAAGATTTCAGACTCCAGATATCAGAGACTCTGATAATGTTGTAAATTTATGTCATGAAATATGCAAAAGTAAACATAATAATGAAATATCCTGTCCCCACATTTTTAGGAATCAAATTGCTTGGCTTTATCTAAGATAAATCTAAGATGTTTACCATTATAGACTAATAAAAAGTTCATTAAAGAGACAAAATTTTAATTCAGATGCAGGCACATTAAAACATATAGGGAATGAGGATGCCTGAAGTTTGCAAAATTTTAGGATGTTTGTACCAGGTCTTTGACCTGTAATTTAAATGGCTTCTAAGAAATAGAAGTAATTATTTTATGTTGATCATCTTTTAAAACAACTTCTAAGGAGAACCTAGGCCTTGTAAGTCAACCTGATTCAAACCCTCCTTGATAACCCTCCTTGATATTCGTGTGAATTCTCTGGGACCAATTCTCATGCTCTTTTCAAACGTTGATGAACGTCTGGGAATGGATTACCAAACAACAACAGCAGCAACAAAACTTTCAGTTTTTCTGTCCCAAAGTTGATGTATGTAAAGGTTATTTCTCCTCACAGAGATTTACATTTAATTTTGGAATTCAGGTTCATTCCCCATGGAATTCTGAACAATTTTGCGTTCATGATTTACATTTTAGAAATTTACTTCGAAGTCCCTTTGAAATGGTTAAATGTGTTAAATTTGAACCATGAGATTATCCTAAATTCATTGAGGAAATTATTAGAACTACTGCCCCCCACATTTCTGAAAGTTAGATTTGGAATTTCCTGCATATATATCTAGTCTCTCTGAGCACTTCCTCCGTGCACACTTAACTCATTTGTCTGCAGAGAATCCTGGGATTATAAAGTTGGAAGATCCATGTAGGGGTCCTTTGGTCTAAGAGTATCTCCAGTTTACCAAACTAATCAACCATTACTTCCACGAAGGCAAAATGTTTGTGTTGGTCTTTCCTTTTCTTATATAGAGCTTGGCACACCTAGTAGAATCAGGTGCCTAATATGTGCTTGTGTGAAATTAGTTCACTAACTCAGCCTACACAACCAGTACTTATTTGTTCCGTCTTGTCCAAGCAGCCTCACTACTTCATGGGGTAGCCTGTTCTACTTCCAAAGAGAAAGGCAGCTCCTGTTTTGAAAGGAAATTTACACCTAACATTTCCGTCTGGTTCACCTCTCTCATCTAAACTACACAGCACAATGGTTAATCCTTTTCCACATATAGCAAGCCCTCGGGAAATTATAGAAAACTTTCCTTCCCCCTCAGTATTCACTTCTCCAAGTGCAATATCCCTACTTCTTCCAAGCATTCTCTATAAGCAGAGCTCCCAAAGCCTGGAAAATCTTTGAGGATGGGGAGGGAGGACTCATTTCTACAGAAACAGATGGTTGTGCAGTGATCTAAGTGAGAGGGCAGCCCAGGACAGCAGATGGTCCTGGGAAGGGCTCAGGCCTCCCTCCCTCACCTGATGCCCCCACGCGTGGTCAGCCCATAAAGACCTCTTTACCATGGTGAAACCTACACATGCTTATGAGGTTAAATGCCTTTCCTCTTCACTGAGACTGCTACATTTGAGTCTATTTTCAACCCAAATCCACTTATAAAAAGCATCAGGGGAGTGGGGTCAGTCAAACTGTAAATTACGTCTCTATGTGCTCTTCTCTGTAGACCTCCCTGGTTGCGCCTGCCCGGAGGGAAGGATTATTCTGAGTTGTCTGTAACCTGGTAGGGCGATATCTAAAGAAATCAGAATCCAGCTCTGAAGGCTGTGTCTTAGCTTCCTGGAGCCACGTAACAAATTACCATACACAGAATGGCTTAAACAACAGAAATGTATCGTCTCCCAGGTCTGGAGGCTACGAGTTAAAGATCAAGGTGTGGACAGGGCCAGCTCTCACTGCAGGCTCCGGGGAAGCCTCCTTCCTGCTGCTTTTAGCTTCCGGAGGTGCCAGCCGTCCTTGAGCTTCCGGAGGTGCCAGCCGTCCTTGAGCTCTTTGGCTTGTGGATGATGCATCACTCCAGTCCCGCCCCATCTTCATGTGGCCTTTTTTCCTGTGCGTCTGTCTCTGTGTCTCTTCTCTTCCTATGAGAATACCAGCCCTCATAAGGATTGGATTAAGCGCCCACCCTACTCCAATACTCCAATATGACTTTATCTTAACTACTTTCATTGGCAATGACCCTATTTCCAAGTAAGGCCACATCCTAAAGTTCTGGAAAAGACAGGAATTTGGGGGACACACTATTCAATCCAGTCCAGATGATATACCTCTTTCCTACAGTCTGTGGGGAGAAAATCTCATCTTTGATTTTCTAAAGGTAGAGGTTTTGTGTTGGTTTCACTCCTTCACGTTGCTGTAACTACTGATACTGAGCCTGCTCTGCACGGACTAATGAAAACTCCCTCTTTCAACAACAAAAATGTCATGCCTTTTCCTTTCAGCAGGAAGGGTTTGTTTAGTTAAGAAAGAAACTGGGCCTGGATAAGTTTTGAGTAGGGGAGATGCAGGGAATTGATGTTTCTCTTCTTCTTCAGTAATGCTGCAAACTAACCAGAGATGGAAGCTCACACTTCCAACAGCTCTGGATGCTGCCCTGGGGATCCCATAGCAGCACCCCAGGGTGCTGCTGCACCAGCCCAGTCTCCAGGGACCTGGCCACGGTAAGGTTGGTTCACCTGGGCCTGTCCCGGCCCAAACCAGCTGGGCAGGAGGCTCAGGCCACTGTGTGCCTAAAGGGGTTTGTACCAATAAATGCGGGTCACCTGGTGGACAAGCAGGGGAAGATGCTTGGGCAGATGGGATAATTTGTGGAGAAACAAGAAATGGGACAAAGCATGCAGGTGCCGAGCACAGCACTGAGGCGCAAAGGCTCCGGCTGCAGTTCTTCTGGGTTCAAACTCTGTTTGCCAGCTGTGGCTTTTGACGGGTTATGTAACAACTCCGTGCCTTAGTCTCCATAATTTAAAAACCAAGTTATTGGGAGGATTAAAGCAGCTCATTGACTTGCAGAGAACTATAAGAAGGTCATTTTTCAGGAGTATCTACTTGGAGAGAAGGAGGGGAATGAATTGTGGAATCGAGTGTCAGTGCTTTGAAACTCGCGTGTTAGGTAAACGTCTCCTACCTGCAGCACAGGATTTATGGAGAGAACCAAATACGTGTGGCTTTATATGGTCCTTCCAAGGAAATTAAGTGAAATCTATTTAAGTTAATATCATAATTAACATCTAAGATGATTACATATGAAATAAATATTCAAGAATCAATACCTTTCCCATATGCCAGCAGTCAGAAATGCAATGCAAAGTTCATTTTCTAGATGCTACTAATTCCTAACTGCAAATATTCCAACCCAGACAAACTTTCACTGCTCAGCTCTCCCTTCCCCCAAAGACAGTTTAGTTCCTTCCTTGGCCCTCTCACATCATTGCAAAGAAGGGCTGAGTAGTGACCTACGCATAGGGCTGCATCAGCAGGTTCACTGGCCTGCCCCAGTGAACTAGTGAAATCCCAACCTCTTTCCACTGTGTTCTGTTTTCGATTGGCCCTTATATTTGTGGTTTCTCTGTATAAATCTTTCCAAGTTGTCGTGGCCAAGTTTCTCCTGGACATCCCCATTTCACCAGCATCTGGCTTTAACACTGTCCCCACTTATGCAACTTTACCTGAAGGGATCAGACTGCCAGGAGGATACTGAGTTGCAGACAGGTTCATGGCCCAGGCACATCCCCATTGTTTCTGGACCAGTGGCAAATGTGGTATATCTAGAATGGCTTGTGTAAGAGAATCCCATTCATTGCTTCTGAAACGGTGATGAAAGATGTCAACAAAAAAAGTCACACTCTGTAAAATATTTAAAGAGACTTATTCTGAGCCAAATATGGGTGACCATGACCCAAGGCACAGTCTCAGGAGGTCCTGAGAACATGTGCCTAAGGTGGTTGAGTTACAGCTTGGTTTTTATATGTTTTAGGGAGACATAAGACATCAATCGATATGTGTGGGGTATACATTGGTTTGGTCCAGAAGGGCGGTGGTTTACAGGTCATAGTGGGTTCAAAGAGTTCCTGATTGGCAATTGGTTGAAAGAGTTAAGTTATTGTCTAAACACCTGGAATCAACAGAAAAGAGTGTCAGGGTCAAGATAAGGGGCTGTGGAAACCAGGTTTCTTATTATGTAGATGAAGTCTTATAGGTGGTACCCTTAGAGAAAATAAGTTGGCAGATGTTTCCTAATCAGACCCTTAAAAGATGCTAGACTCTCCGTAAATCTCTTCAGGACTGGGAGGGCATGGAATGGGGAAAGATCTATTATGTTAATAGAGATTCTTTATAGACACAACTTTCTCCCCACTAAAATGACTTTTCAGGCCATTTCAAAATATGGCAAAGAAACATATTTGGGGTGAAATATTTTGATTTTCTACTTTGTCTGTCATGTGAGGTTATGCTAGAGTCAGGCTGGAAAGTAAGCCACGTTATATAGGGTTAAATCAAACCTCTCTGATGAGATTTTATGGTTTGTGGGGCGTGACTCCCCAGGTCCCTTAGATAGGAATTTGGGCAAGAGAAGTAAAAGGTCAGAGTTCAGTCCTCAAAGGGAACTGCAGTATGGAAACAGCAGCTCAGGATGGAGCTGGAACTGGCACTCATGCCCCCTGCCTGTGTGTGGAACAGGCCATGTGATCTGAAGCCTGCTTCTCAGCCTACGAGACACCCTACTGCCATTCCAGGGACTCTGGGAGTTATCTCTGCTCTTCCCTCCAGATCCACACTCAGACATCCCATCCTTTCAGTAACCTCCCCTGACTCCGCCCCCACTAGCAGAACAGAGGGCTCGTCCCTCCGATTATTCCCAATCTGCCTTGCTGGGTAGAGGTCCTATTTCTTGTGTCCCTCCTCACCAGGAGGGAGAGCCCAGATGCCGGGTGACAGTTGGGACAACTGGCTTTTGGCTGGACCTGTTTTCAAAGCCATGTTTGGAATGTGTGCTTTTGTTACAGGAAAGGGGTCCTGATCCAGATCCAAAGAGAGTGTTCTTGGATCTCACGCGAGACAGAATTCAGGGCAAGTCCATAGAGTAAAGTGAAAGCAAGTTTATTAAGAAAGTAAAGGAATAAAAGAATGGCTACTCCATAGACAGAGCAGCCCCAAGGGCTGCTGGTTGCCCATTTTTATGGTTATTTCTTGAAGATATGCTAAACAACGGGCAGATTATTCATATCTCCCCTTTTTAGACCATATAGGGTAACTTCCTGATGTTGCCGTGGCATCTGTAAACTGTCATGGCCCTGGTGGGAGTGTAGCAGTGAGGACAACCGGAGGTCACTCTCATCGCCATCTTGGTTTTGATGGGCTTGGGCCGGCTTCTTTACTGCGACCTATTTCATCAGCAAGGTCTTTCTGACCTGTGTCTTGTGCCAACCTCCTATTTCATCCTGTGACTCAGAACCCCTTCACTGTCTGGGGATGCAGCCCAGTGGGTCCCAGCCTCATTTTACCCAGCTTCTATTTAAGATGGAGTTGCTCTGGTTTAAATGCCTCTGACACCTTGTCACCCCTCCACCCCTCTGAGGTACCCCAACAGGGATCCACAGACAAAATGACTGGGTTGTGGCTGGTTTCCAGTGCTTGGCCAGTGACATCCCTCCTGCTAGCTGGGAACTGGCACATTTCCCAATCAGAGATTGCCACCAATTCAGCTAAGAACTTACAGATATGCCTAGAGAAATCTGTATAATATGCTTTAATGTATTTAAACGCTCAAAATGGGCCCCAAATGAGCAGGCATGCACATATTCGCCCAAGAGAAAATAGCGTTCTTTTCTATTTATGCAACAGAAAGTTTTACTTAATCTGAGCAAGAAAGCAAATAGCAATTTCTAAAGCTTTAATTTAAGGTGGCTTCTCTATTCAGTCAGCTCATAATTTGTAGTTTTTAAGTCCCCTAAAATATCACCTATTCTGGATTTGCTGATAATTAAGAGTTCATTCTGATTTTCCTTTATATGCAAATCTTCCATGAGAACCAACTAATGACTTTTTAAAGGTCTCTTTGTGGACATTGCAGAGAAAATAAGAATGTCACCAAGTGTAATTGTTATGCTGAATATCACTATTCATGCCATCGTTAAAAGGTCCGTTTAAAGGGGGTGAGAGACAAAAGCTAAGCTTGACTGGGTGGAGGAGCCTTTCCCTGCCACTGCGGAACCCCTCGCAGGGGTGGGTAGTGAGGGCGAGTAAATTGTTCTGCCCTCCCCTGAGTTCCCAGGCTCCTTGAGTCGCACGTGCTCTTCTAGAGACTGATGGGAACGCGCAGCTGGCTTCACTCTCAGACCTTCTCTCCCCGCCCAGCGCGGACGGGCTCCGGCCTAGGAGCTCGCAGAGGGACGGGCTGTGTCGCCTCGCCTCTCCCTGCCTCTGTGTAGGAATTCCCCGCCGCTGAGGTCAGGAGGGCGGGAGTGACACAGGAGCCGTGGCTGCCTGGACTCCTGGGCTGCCCCAGGGGCCGAGGACAGCCAGGTGGAGGCGGCTACGGCTCGGCCCGAACCCACCACGGCCTCCCCTGCAGGGACCTGTGTCCAGCCTCCACGGCCCTGCAGCTGCATTCGCCTCAGCGTCTCGTGCTGGGATCCCTGGGCCCTTCTAGATTTCCATCACACAGGGTCAAAAATGCCCCCACCCGTGCACGCTCGCCGTGAGAAACCCACTCCCATGCCGTGCACTGATCGCCCGGCGTGCTGCCCGGCCTCCAGCCCTGCTGCCTCGGCCTTTCCATTCTGCACCGCAGGGAAGGCCCAGGCGTCGCGCGGCCAGCCCCTGGGGACACCTTCAGGCTGCTCGAGAGGGTTCCAGCTGCCAGGTCAGGAGCAGAGCACAGCCACCGCGCCCTCCGAGGACACCAAGGCACGTCCCGCTGTACCCCCCAGCGCGTGGCCAGTTCCCCGCGACTTTTTAAGCAGTTCTGCTGACGGTGGCCCCCACACCTGCCTGGGCCCACAGCTCACCCAGGTCGAGGGACCCTCGTGTCAGCTCCCTGCCACACCTGTGGTTTGCTTTCTCCAAATAGGAAACAGTTGGAGAAATGTTCCACTTAGTATGAAATCAGCTTTCCATTTTATTGCCTTTCTTAAAAATCTGTAATTTTTACTTTGACAGAATGGAATATAAATGGCTCAGAATAAGCTTAACCATCAATAAATGTGGAGTTGAAAAATGCAATGGACATATTCCCTAGAAAAACTGCAAATATTATTGATATTTTCTTGCTTGCTGCTTTCTGTATTATATTCTCATGTACATCTTGAATTAATGTTCCAAGTAATAAAGAAGAAAGGTAATGATGGCAACGTTATTATGACCAAGTTCTGTTCAGAGCCCTCGAAGATCAATTTACTTTTTTTGCTCTTAAGTACAGTACTTTAATATGAGCTTTAGTGAGCATATTTATATTCATTTGGAGGCGGTCATACAATGAAATTAAAAATCATTCTCCATTCAATGACTTTTAATTTAGATTTTGCATACCGATTACAACTCTGCCTCTGCCCCCGCCCCCCAAAAAACCCTACATTTCATCTTAAGTTCATTTCTTGAAAGTATCTTTGTCACAAACTAAAAAACTAACGATACAATACTGAAATTTAAAAAACAAGATGTAATTGGGCCATAATGACAGGATTATTGCCTGGTAATTTTCCCACTATTTTAAGCTTTGTGTTTGACCTGCGTGCTAGTTGGATATTTATTTGTGTACATCAGGTTTTGAGGAGTTCATAGTTTTTCTAACAGAAATCACTGAATGTTACATATGTTTGTATGAGTCTTTATTTATTATAAATATGATAAACAATCACCTAACCAAATGTCTTAGATGTTGTTCTTTCTGGAAGCATATTTTGTCCTTCCAAAGTTTCTTAAAAGCTGTGAGTGTAGGATAATGATATTCAAAGAGAATCAGTACCTTTTCTATTTTTTTGATGACCAACTAAAATTTCTAGAAGAATTTCTGTTAGGACCATAGACAACCATGGAGTGAGGAGAAGGAGTGTGATGTCGGGCCTGTAAAAACCTGCTTAAAAAACAATCCACACATTCATCTTTCTTCGTGTACCTGCTGATCTAGCCACTGGCAGTGCGGAACATGAGGCCTTCCTGCTCTCACCGTAAGCCTGGTTGCGCTGCCTACACGAAGAGTAATGCACCAGGCTACCTCCAAAAGCATTAGAGAGCAATGTGGTTTTTATGAAAGTTTTTTTTCGAGGGGAATGCCAAAGAGAGAACCACATAGTACATCCTTCACTGATTCATTTAAACAAAACAAAACAAAAAAAGTTGAGTGCTTACTATGTGCCAGCGCAGCAAAGCTTCCTAAAAAATCCTTTAAAAACGGACACTATGCAGCCACACAGTCATTTTCAATTTACCAAATCCCTCAAAGACTTCCCCAGAGCCTCGCCCGGTGAACCTGAATCAATGTGTACAGCCACGGAAGGCCTGAGGGGTGAAGGAGGTTTTCACTACCGTCGGGAAACAAGCAGGTCTAGAAAACATGGGAACCTTGCCACACATGGACACCATCCTGCAAACTTTATGTTCCTTCTAACCATATATCCTTACCTTCTACTCCTCTCTTTAATAACCTGACTCTGAGGTCAGGGTACAATTTGGAACAGTAAAATCCAGCACTGATGGCAGACTTATTGAGATTGCTAAATGGCAAAAAGAGTGCTGTTTAGGCTTAATGCTCTCTCTTAGCTAATGAAACAGTGAAGAACTGCAATCCAATCTCAGATTTTCCACCATCAACATAACCCTCCTGCAGAAGAGTAGGAATGTCAGCTTCATCAGTGCTACTACCATGCTTTGCATCCTGGGAAGATCCCAAGGAGAATCTCCCTCTCTGGGCTACCTCCAAATACTGTCCATCAGGTCTCTCCTGAAATTTCTAAGAGTATTTTTTTTCCAAATCTTTGCTAGGAGATGCAATGTATATGATTTTTGCTAAATCTTTGCTAAGGACCACATGATGATATGTATATCTTGCTTATAAACCCAACCAAAGCGCATTAGAGACCATTTGTCCTGAAGCTACCTACCAACTAGATTTGCGAGTCCACCCAAATGTGTATGACATATGGTCAGGGAGGATGATACATCACCTGTTGCATTTCCCATCATGAGGACTGCCTAATAGGTCTAGTCTTGTTCTAATCTAATAGTCCTGTGAGATCCAACAGCAATGAGCTGAAAGCTAGGGTTTGTTTGTTTGTTGTTTGTTTTAATGTAGGTATTGTTACTAAATGTAAATTCCATGAAGGCAGGGACTTTTGTCTTTTTTTTCACTGCTTTATCAACAGCTCAGCAATTGTTCTTAGCAGTTCCTGAGATTAATAAATATTTGCTGAATGGGTGGATGGAGGGAGAGTGTATTGGTTTTCTGTTGTCACAAATTTAGCCGCTTAGGACAACACCCACATATTATCTCACAGTTCTGCAGATCAGAAATCCAGCAGACTCAGCTATGTAATATGATTAGAATCTAATAAGGGGATCAAAGTGTCAGTTGCCCTGTGTTCCCTGTAGAGCTTCTGAGGAAGAATCCACTTCTAGGCTCATCCCAGGTGTTGATAGAAATCAGTTCTAATGGTTGCAGGACTGAAGTCTCCATTTCCTGGCTGGTTGGCAGCAGTGGGGAGCTCTCAACTGCTAGAGGCGGCCCACATTCCTTGGCCCATGACCATCTCATCTTCAAAGCCACCAATGGAGGGCTTCCTATCACTCGGCCTCCCCTTCTGCCACATCTCATCTGCCTTCCTTTTCTGCTTTCAAGGGCTCGTGTGATTCCCACCCAGATAAAGAAGAGTATTGCTCAAGCAGAGTGTTAACTAATCTTCTAACTTTGTTCCACTTTTTTTTTGTTACAAGGCATGGAACTATGTGGAATAATCCCTTGTTTTAAGGTCAGCAGATTAGTAACCTTAATTCTGTTTGCAAAGTCCTTTCACAACAGTACCTCGATTCATGTTTGACTGAATAACAAGGGGACGGAAATATTGGAGGAACATCTGTAGAATTGAGGTTTTGGAATGAAGTCATCAAAAAATTGATGCTTGGATGACCATGACTGGGAGCTTGAAGTACATGTTCAAGAGGATACAAAATTAACTGCCAACATTTAGTGAAGGTAGCGCAGCTCGACACTGTATTATTTTTGGAATTGTTATTCTTACTTTACAGATGAAAAAGCTGAGCATTGGATCAAATGACTTGCCCAAGGTCACAGGGCAGGAATGAACCAAAGCCAGCACCCAAGAAATAAGCAGGTCCTCCTTCCAAACCTGAGTGGCAGGTACTCTGGAAGTGTAAATTGGATTGCCAGAAATAGCATTTCTAAGGTAATTCTGATCAAAAGATTTCTTTTATTTAAGGTACTGAAGTAAATGGAAGTTTCATTGATCCGATTTAACAACTATTATATGCTGGCAGATCAAAGTAGCTGTTGCTGATCTTCACAAATTCTTATGCATTATGAAGCAAAAATGTTTTCATATCATCAATTTCTATTGTGGAGTAGTGATCAATAATATCTTGAGAAAAACTCTAAACACAGAAAACTATCAGCAAGTTCACCTAATTAAAAACATCAAACAGAATCTTCTAACTTTGTTCCACTTTTTGTGTTAGAAGGCATGTAACCACATGGTGTGCATTCAATTTTTTTTTAATCCCAGCCAAATTCCTTCTCAGAGTTATGGATAAAATCTGTGTATGTAGCTGTCTTTGTCCATTTTTATGTTGCTATAACAGGATAGCTCAGACTGGGTAATTTATTTTTAAAAAGAAGTTTATTTGGCTCATGATTCTGGAGGCAGGGAAGTCCAAGATTGCACAGACCATTTGATGAGGGTCTTGTGCTGCTTCAACTTCAAGTTGAAAAGGACGTGGGCAGGTGCAAAGAGACCAGAGTCTCTGTGGGTCTCATGGGGAAAAATAGTAACTCACATGTGATTCATTTGTACAAATTTTAGTAAGATATAGAGCAAGCTTACACCTTACTCTTTTAGGCAATTTAATTTACACAATGTTTTCATTTCTAAACATAATTCTTTGGTAAAAGACCATTTGTTTTAGGTGCAATTGTTCACAATCTCTTTTCCTAACAAATCACATAGTTCTCCCAACAATTCTCCCAAATATAATAGGTAAACACATTAAAAATTGCTCTTGCCATGTATACTTCAATTACCTTGCCAAATTGATATTTCAAGTTAAATGCGGTTGTATATTATACAGAGAAGAGTGTTCTCCTAGTCTTAACAATAACTCATTGAACAAGTACTCTTATACTATTTATGAAGTAATTCAAAATAAGGCACTAATCTACATTTACTAGTACATTATGGAGAAGTACTTCTATGACCCTATTCCTGAAAATCAGCCTACTTTTTCTTAGAAATTTCTACCTACTTTTACTAGAAATTTATTGCACTAGTAAGTTTTTCTTGGTTTCCCATATTAAAAAAAAATAATTCATTGCAAATAAAACCTTTCCTGAGTAATAATCACTTAGCATGTAAATGATTTTAGTATTAATATAATTCTCTCTAAATAAATAACTTCCAGGCCCAATGCATAATGTACCAAGCACACCTATTAAAATGATAGTTTTGTAATGTGAGAATTTCCATTATAAAAACCTGCGAGACACAATCTAGCACATTTAAAGAATGATCACTTTTAGATTGTAACTGGAAGATAAATTCTAATTACTATTTAATTTCTTGGTTGAACATCTTTGGCATGTACAACATAAAATTGACTCTGAAATTATGCAGTTAATATTATCAGCACTTAGCTATTCCATTTGAAGCTGCAAAGGTTTAATTTGCTTGGCTCAAAGAAATATTCAACCAGAAAAAAAAACTGCTTAAAGTTTGGAAACTTTAAAAAGTGGCTATCGATATAGTTAACTAATCTATAATAAGCTGTGTTCAGTGAAATGGCTCAACATTGGGTCATTGAAAAAAATGGTACATTCTTTAGAAAGTATGCTATTTGAGGTGTTCTAGACCAGGAAGATAAACATGTTTTTAGAATTCTATTATCAAAGCTATGGGTTAATATCCAACATTGTGACGTGATCCTGTGACTTTAGTCAAATCAGTCATGGAAAGTTAGAAATCTCCTCCCTTAAACATTGATGCATTCTTAGAATTGCTTCTTCCCTAAACTATGTTTTTCAAAAATGTAAATCTCAGAGAGTTGTTCTTCCAGTCACATTGCTGGAGTAGAGATTTATAATTTTTTAAATTTTTAATGAGATTATTGACTTATTAATTTGTAGATTATTGACTTATTAATTTGTTTCAAGTTCTTTTGTGTTAACTGTCTTAAAAATGGCTAACAGTTATTTAGTGCTTTTTATAGGCTAGATTCTGGATTAAGCTGTTTTCATGAATCATCTCATTTAATCCTCACAAACCCAGGAGGAAGAAAGTATCCTTCCTCTAATTTAACAGATGAGAAAATGAATGCAGAGAGATAAAGTAATTTTCAAACTGTCAATCAGTTAGTAAAAGGGCACTTATAGGATTATTCAAATGGAAAGAGAGATAAAAAGTGATAACTTGTACAGTTTTCTCCATCCATAAATACTGAGTGCTTCAACTGCACCTAATGGGGTATTTAATTACACTGTTATAGACAAATCATTCAGCTATATTGATTTAATCTTCCAGTGTTTAAACTAGCAGTAATAAACTAATAACATTCCTAAACTTTCAGTTTCTTCCAAAGTTATTTTTATTCATGTTACTAAATTAAAAAAAGTAGTGTTCAATACTAATTATTTACTGTGATCTGTTTTTTAAAACATCTGAGTGGCATTATTCTTGGATGAAAAGTAAATCCAAATTCAGCCTTTATGTAATAGTATGACATTTTTACTTTTGGAGTTTATAACAGAGTTTAATAAATGTATAACATAAGCAATAATCAAGATTTTTATTGCATATGTTTATTAAAGCTCACTTATAGCTAGTTAATAGAGTATGCGTAGATTTTGCTGAGTTAATAAATCCAATGCAAAGTACCACTTGTACATGATGATGTAGATAGCTTCACTATAGGTATCCTGAAGCATGGAGTTCTTCATGCACAATAGTTTGTCCTTTGTGTGAAAAGATAATTTGCTGACCATTTGTGCACGGAAGTCCTCATCATCAGCAGGACTTAACTTGAGATGATTCAAGCCAATTGCAAGAAATGCTCTTTAGAAAGAAGAATTTACAAGACTTGCTCATTAAACTATGTAAATTAATTGTAACTTGAAAAGAGGAAAAAAGGCTCTAGTTTCACTTTTTTAAGTTTGGGGAAGATGAGTTGCAAATAATGATCAAGAAGAAAGTCATTCTGTCTAAATTAGGGCATGGTGGATCTTCAGCTTGAATGTTTATCTTGAGAGAATGAGAAAGAGAAACAGAGGGAGAGAAATAGATAAAGGAAAAAGAAGGTCAGTGAATATGATGAAAAGGACAAGGGCATTTTAGTAGGTAGAGAGATTAAAACCTAAAACCATGAGGGTTCTTTCATATTTTTTAAAATCTAAGAGAAATATGATGAGAAAGAGAAAGATGTTGAAGATATACAGAAAGAATATCAAGTAGAGCCATTGATCTTAACTATAAATATAAGGCAGAGATGCATTGAAAATAAAGGCCACAAACTGCAAATGAATGAAAACACTTAGTATGTCACAAACATGACAAACAAAAAGCTCCTGGAATTTTTCAGACTGAGATGGCCTTATTTCATTGGTGGTGGATCCCAGTTGAGTGTCAACCCTCAACGAGGGGGTAGAGACCCCTGCTTGAATCTCCTGAGTCACATGGCACACACTGCATCCCATTAGGACCGATACTGTTTTGCAACAGCTTAACTAATACAATTTCAATATTTAACCAAAATCTGCTTTCCTGTAACATTTCCACTGGGGGCTTCATTTGACTGTCTGAACCAGGCCTCTCTGCTTCATGAGTTTCCATAGATTTCTTGGTGAATATTCTTCTCGTGCATCCTGTTCTTTGATGTATTGATTTTCAACAATACATCAAAATCAGGTACAAGGCAGACCTTTTCTTTGTTGGATTCCAAATGTACAAAGACTCAATCTTGATTACATCCTAATGCTGACATTTCTAGACAATATTTATTTGCTGTTCTTTGTTTCCCTTTGTTTCTCTTGCTCTATAAATTTCTCCAAAATCCTAACATGTTGTTTGAAATTTGGTTGTTTCTTCTTATACAAGTTTGCATTTCAAGTTATTTTATAGCCTAGATATATAGGAACCCTGCTTTCCTCTGAATGTGTAAAAATTAATAACTGTTAATAGTCCTCTGCTATCTAAGTTTTAGGTTTGACATAAGGGAGGCGGTTTGAGGCTGAAGCCATCTGATGTGGTTTGGCTTTGTGTCCCTACCCAAATCTCATGTCAAATTGTAATCACCCATGTTGGAGTGATTACCTGGAGGAGGGGCCAGGTGGGAGGTGATTGGATCACTGGGGTAGATTTCCTTCTTTCTGTTCTCATGATGGTGAGTGAGCTCTCACGAGTTCTGGTTGTTTAAAAATCTGTAGCACCTCTCACTTTGCTCTCTTCCTCCTGCTCCAACCGTGTAGAAAGTGTCTGCTTGCCCTTCGCCTTCTACCATTGTAAGTTTCCTGAGGCCTCCCCAGCCATGCTTCCTGCACAGCCTGCAGAACCGTGAGCCAATTAAACCTCTTCTCTTTCCTTTTTTTTTTTTGACGGTGTTGCTCTGTTGCCCAGGCTGGAACGCAGTGGTGCAGTCTCCTCACACTGCAGCCTCTGCCTCCCAGGTTCAAGCAATCTCAAGCCTCAGTCCCTGAGTAGCTGGGACCACAGGCATGTGCCATCACACCCAGCTAATTTTTTTTTTGTCTTTTTAGTAGACACAGGGTTTTGCCATGTTGGTCTCGAACTCCTGGCCTCAAGTGATCCACCCACCTCGACCTCTCAAAGTGCTGGGATTATAGGCGTGAGCCACTGTGCCTGGCTGAACCTCTTTTCTTTACAAATTACGCAGTCTTGGGTAGTTCTTCATATTAAGTTGTTGCGCCAACCTATAGCAATGCGAGAACAGACTAATAACACTGTCCATACAAATACAGGAAATGTAGATCTCTTGTACCTTTGGAATCCAACAAAGAAAAGGTCTGCCTTGTACCTGATTTTTATGTATTTATCAAAATCAATACATCAAAGAACAGGATGCACAAGAATAATATTCACCAAGAAACCTACAAAAGCCCATAAAGTCGCTTGTTTCTTCAGGATAAAACTTTAGATCACTGTTTTGGCATGAAAGCAAAGTATCACCTTGGCAGAAGACTGTGTCAACCCTCCAGTAGGCATGCTGACATCTTGATTGTTTTCTGCTCTTTTGCTTCTCATCATTTTATTGGACAGGGTATAGCCCAGCTAGCTGAATTCAGTGTCATATTTCATATTGGCAAAGAAAACTTGTGATTGAAAGTAAGGTTTCTCTACCAGACAACTTTTACAAAGAATCCAATGGTGTACTCTTTCAATAATTTATTTCCCTTGCTCCCCAAAAGTCAATCATTTACCAATCTTATTACTTGTTCATTTGCAACTGTGTACCCACCCCACTGTTGCCAGCTGCCCCTACTATGCTGTAATAGTGAGTTCAGAGCATCACTATCACACGTTGTCTATGATAGCAAATTCTTCCTTGTTCTCCATGCAGCAAAAATTACATCTGTCATCTCATCTCGATTTGAAAAACCTCTCAGCAATTCTAGGAACAGGTAGTCACCAGTCTAAAAGAATGCTGGACAAAATTGTAGTAGTAGTTTGTGGTTTTCCTTTCTTCCTTTTGAAATATTTCTATCTTTATAATCTCTTAACATTATCTGAGTCCTATCTAAGGCATTTTAGTAAGTAGAGCATTTTAGTAGGAAAGAGAAAAATCAACTTCCTAAGCACCTCCTCCCCTCAATGCTTTGAAGTCTCAGCACATATGCTCATGGGACAAATGACACTTTTGTAAAAGAAGAAACAGAAAACCTGCCAATTGACTGAATATTGGGAATAAACAAGCAGGGATTTCCACTTTTTAAAGAATTCTTCACTTTGCTAAGAATTTACATGATGACTCTTTCTGTGGTACTATAGAGCCTCCTCCACAGTGAAATTGAGAAGGAGATTGGGACTTGATATGCAAACTCAAGTATATAACTGGTTCATTAGAGAGAAATGAATGATAAATATCAGTTTCATGGAGATGGCAGGAAAATCACAAGATAGAGCTTGACCACTGAGATTTCTAGAGCTTGACCACTGAGATTTCTAGAGCTTGGCCACTGAGGTTTCTAGTGTGGAGATATTATATGCTGGTAGCAATTGTACAAAGATACATTTATGGATAGAAATCCAGGGGAAAGACGAGGTAGTTCATCTTCACAGATTCCAACTGAGAAAGGGCAGAGGAAAACACGGCAATGTCTCCTGAAGGCTGCTAGGCCACTGTTTCACTTTGTGCAGATTCATGACGCCAGTCTGGGAAGAGTTCGCTTCCTGGTACCTGGTACAGATGGGGTTATCCCACCTCTTCTGACACACATGCCATAGAAAAAAACCATTCATTCATCTATTTCATTATTTTTACTGAATATTTTATATGTGCCAACCACTGTGCTAAGCAGCAAATATAGAATAGTGCATGTAAATTAATAAAAGCACAAATATATATAATTACACTCACTGGAGTTCAAAGTGCCAGTGACAATAATGAAGGTGATAGCAGCCAACAGTCACTCTGCATCCTCTCCACATGAGACACTGCCCTAAGTGCCTTTATCTGCAGTATCTGAACAAACTTCAGGCCAGGCAGGAGAGCACAGCTCAATTTGCTTCGTTCTTGTCTGAGACTCCCAGTGGTCACATTGCTGTCTTCACCACAGAGCCCCTTGTAGAGCCAAAATACCATGGTGAGGGAGGGTGGATACAAAACATTCACATTGCACACCTTCACCTTCCTCTAGCAGCCCCTGGGCTGTCACCGTGGCAGCACTTTGATGCTCAGCCCCTCAGACCTGTTGTGTTGGCAGGAAACCAGCTAACTGAAGCAGAGTAAATGAAACAAACACCGCCTCTTGAAAGGGCCATGGTATAGCTGATGAGGAGAGCCAGGATCAGTTACTGCTGTCTTCATAGCTTGCATGACCACAGGCCAGTCATTCAGTCTGTCTGTGTGTTTCTTCATCTAGCAAGTAGGAAGGAGAAACACTCACATGTCTCCAAATCCACATGTGTCAAATCCAAATATGCTCTTCCCTCTTCCTGCTGAACATTCTGTGATTCAGATTCTCCTTCCCCTTCTTACATCTGTTTTTCTTTCCTTCAACCTCAGTGCATGTTGTCATTTATAGTCAAGCAATTCATTCCTATTTCTTCTCACCACCCACTTTGTGCAGAGCCTTTTACTCTAGAACCTGCCCAAGAACAGGAAGACCTGGGTTCCATTGCAGATAACCCCAGGTTTCCTTCCCTCCCACACTGTAGTTAATCCCAATTGCCTGGCACCAACTCATACCTGAGCTGTGGAATCAATAATTTCTGGATCCCCTTGTAAACGCTGGCAAAATCAATGAGATTTCCATACCAGAGGGTGGGGAACAATGAAGTACATGCTATTGATAATTAGTTCTTTTACAGAAATGCAAGGTAAGTACAGGGTGTTTATGCCACTTTTATGCATAATGAGGCATTTATACAAACAACATCCACACAGCTAGTTGAACTGCCTGGAGCAAAATAATATTCAACCTTCAAATTTAATAACTGCATGAACTTAGAACTGATAGGATGCTTTCTGCTCTGGTTTTGAAGTGCCTAATTAAGTACATTCAAGGAGGTTATTTTGTTTTGTTTTGCTTTTAGCCCCCTCCCTTTGAAACCCACTTGTGGTCAGTGTTAGAGAGCTGATGGTTTTCTTAATGTGTCATTGTTATAGAACATGCCTGTGATTCTGTATTCTTCAGTGTAATACCTGTGTTTCTGTGAAATAATCTGTGAGATTTCATGCTAAGCATTGCTCTTGTCTTTTCTATTTTTATTCTAAGTATATTAACTGATTTCCTTGGAGGGACGTGCTTGCAAGCTTGGGTGTATCTTGGTTTATCTAATAAACATGTTCCTGGCACATATTGTGTAAATCTAATTTTAACAAATTGAATCATATATTTAAATGCCTGAGGGGCACTCATTTTAAGAAATTAATCATATTCTGAATTTTCAGGGAATTTTTACACCCAAATTTTATTTTCTGATAATCTAGGTTTTCACTTGATTTGCTTTATTTAGGTGACACTGTATCAAATTATTAAATTCATTGAGGAATTTTTAAAAGCAAGGCATTGAGGGAAAGGATTCTGGGAAGATGGTAGAGTAAAAAGCACCAGGCATCTGCCTCCCTACCTAGACAACAATTGCATTGACAGAATCTGTCTGATGGAACTTTTTTTGAAGTCTGGCATCTATTCTAAGGATTGAAACATTCACAGAAAGGCTTAGAAGGTAAATTGTGGTTAATTTCAGTCATATAAGCTGGTAGCAAAGTGGCAGCTACCCATCCCCCAGTCCTATGGCAGGGAGCTGTGCACCTGTTCCTAGAGTAGCTTGCACACAGCTTGTGGGAGCCAGTGTAGGTGAAAAGGACCCTTTCCTCCAAAACTTGGGGACCTGTGTTCTGATTGCTGCTTCTGAATGTGGAGCTGCAAACACAGAGGGGGCAACTATTGCTGTATCCCTCCCTCATTTGTTGCAAGCCCCTCCCCCTCTGGTTGAAGCAATTTCCAGGGAACCTATATGGCCAGTAACCCCCTTTTTCTTTTTTTCTCCTTCCCCCTCATTTTTCTCCTTTGCTTCTTTTGGAAACCAGACATTTAAAAGCAATCACATGTGCAAAGGCAACTAGAAAGTCACTATGCATGCCCAAAGAAAGGCACAGGCCTAAAGAAGACCTGAGAAGACCTTAGGTTTACACCTCAGGCTGGTCAACAGCACAGATACAACAGAGAACAATTTTTTTAAAAGAAAAACCTGGGGAAGGGGGTAGTCTGATTTCCAGAGTTACTATGTCATTAGATCAAATATCCAGTTTTCAACAAAAATCACAAGGCATACAAAGAAACAGGAAAGTATTGTCCATTCAAAGTAAAAAATAAATCAGTGGAAACTGTCCCTAAGAAACAACAGATAGTAGACATTGCTAGACAAAGGCTTTAAAAACAGCTATCTTAAAGATACTCAAAGAACTAAAAGAACATGGGGAGGAAGTCAAGAAAACAATGTATGAACAAAATGAAGATACCAATAAAAAAATTTAAAAAGTCTAAAAAGAAACCAGCTTCACAACTGGAACTAAAAAGGACAGTAACTGAGAGAAAAAATTTATCAGGATACAAAAGCAGGTTGGAGTGGACAGAAACATCATCTGTGAATTTAAAGATAACACAATAAATTACAGAATCTGAGGAATAGAAAGAAAAAGGATTTCTCTTTTGAAAAAGTGGACAAAGAGTGAGGGACCTGTGGAACATCATAAAGTGGACCAGCATGTTCATTGTGGGATTCTAAGGAGAAGAGAGCGAGAAAGCGGTAGAGAAGTTATTCAAAGAAATAATGGCTGAAAACTTTCTAAATATGATGAAAGCCATGAATGTAAACATCCAAGAAGCTCAACAAACTCTAAGTAGGATGAACTCAAAGAGAACCACACTGAGACATATTATAATCAAACCATCAAAAGACAAGCAATCTTGAAAGCAGTGAGAGAAAAAGGACTCATCATGTATCCAGAATACTCCAAAGATTAACAACTGACTTCTCATTAGAAACTATGGAGGCCAGAAGACAATGGGCTAATGTATTTAGCAAGGAAAAACAAAACAAACAAACAAAAAAAATTGTCAACCAAGAACCCAATATCCAGCAAAACTGTATATCAAAAGCAAAGGGGAAATTAAGACATTCCCAGGTAAGCAAAAGCCAAGGGAGTTTGCTACTGCTACACCAACCCTGCAGAAAACACTAAAAGGAGGCCACAGATTGAAATGACTAGAAATTAGCTTGAAGCCATATGTAGAAATAAAGGTCTCGGTAAAGGTAAATACATGAGCAATTATGGAAACTAGTATTGTTTCACTTTGGTGTGTAACTCCACATTTTGTTTTCTACATTATTTAACCTATTAATACATAAAAAATACAAGTTCATGTTTTTGGACATACAGTGTATTAAGACGTAATTTTGTAACATCGATAACTGATCCCAACACTTTGGGAGGCCGAGGTGGGCAGATTATTTGAGGCCAGGAGTTTGAGACCAGCCTGGCCAATATGGCAAAACCCTGTCTCTACTAAAAATATAAAAACTAGCTGGGCATGGTGGTGCGCCCCTGTAATCCCAGCTACTTGGGTGGCTGAGGCACAAGAATTGCTTGAACCCAGGAGGTGGAGGTTTCAGTGAGTCGAGATTGTGCCACTGCACCTCAGCCTGGGTGAGAGAACTGAGACTCTGTCTCAAAAACAACAGCAACAACAAAACCTGAAAAGGGTGAGGGTGCTGTTGCATAGGAGCATTTTTTGTGTGTGTTATTGAAGTTAAGTTGGTATCAATTCAAATTGGAGTTTTATAACATTAGGATATTAAATGTAATCCTTAGGGTGACCACAAAGAAAATAGCTATAGAATACTTACAAAAAGAAATGAGAAGCAAATTAATTCACTACACAGATAAAGACTAAGAATGAAGACTGAATTCTAACATCCATATATATGTGCGTGTTATTCAGTCTTGGGAAAAAAGGAAATCCTATTTGGAGTGTCATGAATGAAACTGGAGGACATTATACTAAGTAAAATAAGCCAGACACAGAAAGAAAAATATTACATGATCTCACTTATATGATGAATGTAAAATAATCAAACTTAAAGAAGCAGAGAATGGAATGGTGGTTGCCAGGGGCTGTGGGGTGGGAGAAATAGGGAGATGTTGGCTAAAAGGTACAAAATTTCAGTTATAAGATGAATAAATTCTGGAGAGCTAATGTACAGCATGGTGACCACAGTTAATTATACTCTATTGCATACTAGAAATTTCCTGAGAGTAGATATCAAATGTTCTCAGCATCAAAAAAAAAAAAAGGTAATGTGAGGTGATGGATATGCTAATTAGCTTGATTATGATAATCATTTCACAATGTATTCATATATCAAAACATCATGTGTACAACTTAAGTATGTACAATTTTTATTTGTCAATTATATCTCAACAAAGCTGGAAATAAAAGAGGAAGCTTCTTTAAAGATGTGTCTATGATTTCCCAGTGACATGGATCATTTAGGATTGTAATCAACCATTGAAATTGTTAGTTAGCCAACTAAATCTCTTATATACAAATAGAAACCTTGAATCTCATAAAATCAATACTTAATGAATACCTACTGCATGCTGAGTTCCAGAGACACATGAATAAAGGCGATGTAGGCTGTGACCTTATTATACTGGGCTGGATTCTGTGGGGTGGGACTGAGTAGAGGGGATGACTCACTTTATCTGGGGGCATCGGGGAAGGCTTTCTAGGGGACCAGTCTGGATCTTGGAAAAAACAGAGAGCTACTTTATGCTTTAATTTGCATTAAAATTGTCCAGTGGTAAAGCTTGATATGCTGTGTAGATGGTAAATGTTTCTTACTTAATCAGAAAAGCATCCTAAGAGTGATGGATTCTAAATTGATTTTTACTGCAGTGGATGCATACAAAATGAATGAAGGGAATTAGTCTATAGTTCCCCCACGCCCCTACCCTAAGAGATAGTTTGTGTGAAAGATTATACATGAGGGAGGAAACAACAGGGCCAAACCCGAAGGATGAAAACTGATTTGACGGACTTGAGTTGAAAATAAAAACAAGCAGGACGAGGCTGCGATTGCAATGTGAAGTCAGCACGCATCTACTGTAATTTATTCAAATCCAGCCAGGCCCAGAGAGCAGGCCAGGCCCCCTTCTGTCCACTCCACCTTCCACGCTACTCTTGAGTCCACACTCTGGAGAGACCATGAGATCAAACATAAGAATCCTGCATTCCTCTGTCAGTTTCAGCTCTTCACCTGCCTCTGAAGTGTAGTAATTACGTCATGGCCCCCCAGTGCAACCACGCCCTAACAGAAGCGAGCCACTTCAGCTGCTGCATCTATTCCAGTGCTGGAAGAAAAGCTATTCATGCCTATGGGCATTTGGGGCCTATAGGACCTTAATCCCTGCTTGCCCTCCCAAGCTGAGATATAGTTACACTTCTAGAGGACAGGGAAGCTTCCTGAGGGGTGTATTAGTGCATTCTCACACTGTTGTAAGGAAATACCTGAGACTGTGTAATTTATAAAGAAACAAGGTTTGATGAGCTCATGGTTCTGCAGGCTGTACAGGAAGCATAGCGGCTTCTGCTCCTGGGCTTCTGCCTCAGGAAACTTACAATCGTGGCAAAAGGCGAAGGAGAAGCAGGCCTGTCTTACATGGTTGGAGCAGGAGCGAGATTAGGGAGCAGATACTACGCACTATTAAATGACCAGATCTCAGATGAACTCATACACTATCGCGAGGACAGTACTGAGGGGGAAATCCGCAGCCATGATCCAATCACCTCCCACCAGGCCCCACCTCCAACACTGGGGACCACAATTCAACGTGATATTTGGGCAGAGAAATAGGTCCAAACTGTATCAATTGGGGGGGATGTGTCTGGGTGGAAGTGAGTCTTTTATATATTTGGGGTGATTGAGAGAGTCAGAACAACACAGTGTGTGCAGAGCGCTCTTGGTTGTAGAGACCAGCGACAGCAGTCCAGGTATGACGGAAATGAAAATGTTAGCCATGGCTTAGCAAAGGTCTTTTGAAAGAAACAAGTGAGTGTAGATGTTTGCTCATGGCACTATTCCTAGGGCTTAGGTCAGGGGCTCAAGGGCCATTCTCAAGGGTTTGCACCAGGATAATGGAGAGGAGGAAAAAGCCTGAGAGATGGCACCTTAAGATCAGCAAGACTGAAGAATTCATTAAGTGTGGGCTGCAGAGAGGAAGATGATTCAAAAATGACTGAGAAGCTGGGGTGTTAGGATGGTGATGCCGTTTTCAGCACTGGAGAACACAAGAGATGCAGGTGGTGCATTGAGTCCTGGACGTGGTGAATCAGAGGTGCTGCAGGGATCCCCAGGCGAGCACTCACAGAAGCAAGTTGGAAGGGCAGGCTCTCCATGCCTGTCCCGTGGCCAGCATCATTTCTCCACTCCCTGTCACCCTCGGAGGAAGAGTTTCATCCAAAAGCTGGGTGAGCATGCCCAGGTACAGCTAGGAAAGTGGAAAATCAGAAAGCCAGGAGAGGAAAATCAGAAGTTGAATAAAAGAAGGATGAATTCAGGGAACACTCATCCCACACTGTCTAGCGTTACCCTTCAGGGTCCCTGCAAACCATCTAGGAAAGAGCATCACAGTGGAACTCCCAGTCACACTTGTGAATGTGGAACCCTTCTTGGTGCCAGCAACAAGTACAGAATTACTGAGTGGCCCCTGTGCTGTGGCTTCAGCTCACTGCTCAAGGGCAGGGGCCACCTAGAGACTGAGGCCGCCTGGCTCCAGCCACTGGGGAGGTTTCCTACCCCAGCACTAAGGAGGCTGGTGGTGAGGGCTCCCAGGAAATCAGAAAGGTCGTGAAAGGAGTGGAGGTTTTGAGATTGCAAAAGAAAATTTCTGGCCAGGTCCAGTAGCTCATGCCTGTAATCCCAGCACTTTGGGAGGCCAAGGTAGGTGGATCACTTGAGATCAGGAGTTGGAGACCAGCCTGGCCAACATGGTGAAACCCCATCTCTACTAAAAATACAAAATGAGCTGGGCTTGGTGGTGGGAACCTGTAATCCCAGCTACTCAGGAGGCTGTGGCAGGAGAATTGCTTGAACCTGGGAGGCGGAGGTTGCAGTGAGCCGAGATTGCACCACTGCACTCCAGACTGGGTGACAAGAACGAGACTCTGTCTCAAAAAAAAAAAAAAAGTTTCTAATGAAAAAGGGAGGCAAGGTCACTATGTGGAGATTAGATAATCAAACTTTGAAACTATTCAGCTGGGTAGAAGAAAGCAAGATCATGGATGTGACAATGTGTTGATGTTCATGCTTGTTGTCTTACCTAATGTACAGGCAGAGAATTGACAACATGGCTGATCTTAAAATTAGGTTGAGGTTTAAGAGAACTAAGCCTGTAAGAGTGATGAAGGCTGACTTAAGCATTCCGTCTTAACTGGGACATAGAAAACCTCGAGTCTGCTATTGACTCTGTCAGTAATTCATTATGTGGCATTATATATATAGTCTCTGTGCATTAGGGGAAAAACAGAGGTGAAAACAGTAATTATTTACTAAGAGCACACTGACTGCCAAGGTATTTATACACTGCACAAGGAAGAGGAAAATAATACTTGCCACCTACCTACCCATTAGGGGTGACGTCTGGAGAGAGGCATTCAATTTTCGGATGAACGGGTGTATGAATAGCAGCGTATCACCTGCTTCTGATCTGTCTTATTTTTGCATCAATTCACCTCCTGAGTGACAGTGGCAATGGTGCCACTTGTCCTTTGAGTCACTGATTCCGTGTCTCCTCACCCAGGGCATGTGGAAGGGAAGGTTTGAGAGAAGTGAGGCCCCATTCTTTAAGGTGTGATAGAACATTACTAATTAAACACAAAAAAATATTTTTTAAGCAAAGTTACTGCATGGCTAATGTATTTTATTTATAGATCCCCGTTTCTGAGTCCTTTAAAGGAAAATTGTTATTCATGTTAGGCTGATCCTACCTTACCTATGTCACTTGCTAACTTAGTAAAGAACTCTTTTTAAAAATTCAGAGAGTGTCATATTTATTTTCCATACATCTTGTCATTTACTATGTATGTTTGTAAACAAATATGTTTCATTTCTTAGGAGACATCTGGTTTCTAACTGGTTTGACTTAATAAGGTAACAGAAGTTCCATGTTCAATCTGCCTTCAAGGGTTGCATTCTCTTAGTGATTTAATGCTTCAAATAGTGTTTCATTCAAGGGCAGATTCTGATTCTCTATTTCTCTCCTCTCACCTCCTCTTTCCTTCTCCGACATGTGGGAAGTGACCCTTGCGTAGAGACTCAGAAAAACTCTAAAAACAGAACACATAAAGCTTTAGGATATTTTCAGTGACCCATTCCTGTTCTTTCCTTTACTTGAAAAAGTTCAGAAAGTCCAGGTCTAGGTCACATTCTAACAGAGCTCACCCAGAGTGGACTCTGCTTAACCAAAGCCTTCAAGGGGCTCTTTCAGGCATGAGCAGGAAAATACATCCACAACAGTCCCCCCTGCATGCAGATCCCAGGGCCATCTGCTGTGCTCTCAGAGATGCTCATTGTTGTCATTTAACTGCGAGGGCCACAGAGGGGACAACTGCAGATTCCTGCTCTACAGCTAGACTCCTGGGGCCCAATACAGGCCACAGCTCTTCGCAGCCATGAGATATGCGAGCACGCTGCCTAACTCATCTGTACCACCATGTTCTCATCTGTGAAACTTGGGTATTAATAGTACTTACCTCATAGGTTTGTTTCAAGGATTGAGTCAATATTAGCAAAGCATTCAGGACACCACCTGGCACCCAGTGAGTGTGATGTAAATAGTAAAGAAATTGACTTTTCCTGGCATGATGATCAAGTGATTGGTGCCCGGCAGCTCTAAGCAAACTGTCTTTGAAGGGAGAGAAGAAGCCCCAGCAGAGATTGTTCAGAACAGCTCAACGTCATGCAGGAGTTGCTCAGCTACACCCATCTTGGGATGATGGAGACTCCAAGTGTTACGTATTTTGCAAGCTTCATAAATCTGACCAGATATAGACAGGAGATTGAAACCTGTGCTTTTTGTTTATGAATCTTGTATTGAGTTGCTGAAGATGGTTAGGACAATTTAATGTGGCATAAAAACCACTTCTTGTAACATCTTAATAGTGAGAATAGGAGGGTCAAGGCAAGAAAAGTGCTGAGAAAACAATCCCCCCAAAAAGTTTCTCTCTTAATTTCAACATCATTTTATGTATTTTTGTTGTTGTTGTTGATTTGTTTTATAGCTCTAAATGTTAGGATTACATTTTGGGGCTTATTATTCAAATCAAATATCTGGCACCATTCATTTTCTGTTTCCACATTTGAAAGACCAAATGTTCATCATTTCTGGTGTCGGTTCAGCCTCTGGCCTCCTTTCTAAGACACATTTTGTAGAGTATTAGTTTTCCCATTCATAGCACGAGAAAAATAATACATTCCTTTTTTATAATAGAAATGTGATTTGAGGTTGCTTACAGAGTAGGTAGAGGTTTAGGGGGAAAGGCTGTGTTTTGTGTGGCTCTAGGATGAATTATGTGAAATAAGATAAGAGGGAAAGCTGTAGTGGGTCACTTGAATACTGACCTAGTATTCAACTGTTTTTGAAAAGAAGTTCTGCTCTGCTGTAACTCCTGCTGCCCTTCCAGAAGCATCAGCTGTGTCATACCACAAGTCTTAAAGGATCTCCCCTGTTTCCACTGCACATCTGCCCCCATGAATAAACTAAGTGGGCGACATGGTCATGGTTATGTGTTCTTAGCTACTCTGTCCTCAGTGTGTGAAATGCCCACCTTTAGGGGCGCTGTTGGGGTGAGGCACTTTAGCTCCCAAAGGATCCTATTAGAGTTTGAAGGCCCTGAGACCAGACAGCCACACTGCACAGAGGGGCAGCCTGGACCCACAGGACATGAGATGAGTTAATCCACAGTTAGCCAAGAGGTTACCGCAGAGGTAGATATTCACTTATTCAAAATTTAAGTGCCTACGATGTGCAAGGCAGAAATCTGCGTCTACTTTCTCCTCATCAGCAAAAGTAGTTCTACTTTTGTTTTTGGTTTTTCTTTTTAAGAAAAAAAAATACTGTGGACTTCTGTATAACACTCATTTTAGCCAAATAATTCTGCAACTGAAGAGTTTGAGTCAGTCTCCATGGCATCCCTGGATGAGTTCTGGTCATGAAGGAGCTCAAATGATCCTTGTCAGCCGGGGGAATAAGCTAGACCCAGGCCCTCCCATGCCTGGCCTCATTCCTTTTTCAAGGGAACAATGCCATACCTCACTAGACCCTAGCTATACATTCCTCCAGCCAAATGCCAGGAAGCATCTGACCATGAGACTTTAAGAGCAAAATGTTGCTTAAAGAAAAAAATGGGAGCTGTTCTAAATTCAAGAGCTATTAGATATACTCTTCCATTTTCTATGGTCAAAGTCATAACATAACAACATCACTACAAATTTAAGAAATAACTACAGTTAATTCAGTAGATATTGTAGTGAATGAATGCCTGAAATATGGTTTGAGGGTCACATATTTAACCTCATCAAACCTCAATTTATTCATCAAAAAATAGAAGTGATCATTATTTTGTTATGAAGAACAAATATTATAAAGGACCTTATAAACCATAAAGCATTATACACAGTTTATTCTTCTCTTTTCCATTCCTTAAGCAGGACTGTCAGTGCAATTGCCTTATATTTTAGTGCCATGGAGTACCCTTATCTTTTTGCTAAATATTACAAATCCTTTTGCTTACAAATTAGTCTGTCACTTCTATTCGATGGATTATCTGTCTACCTCGGGGCTTCTGTGATGCACAGAGTCATGGGCTCACTCTCTTTGGCTCATCTTGTAGGTCTGCAATCACTCTTACAACTGTCACTTCCAGCCGATCCAGGACTGCTGCGGCCTCTCTGCTCTGAAGTACACCTAGTATGTGAATTTCACATCACTTCTCAGTCATAAAACAGACCCATCAGAAGCTCATTTTCCTAAGTTTATTTTAAATTTATAGAGCATTCATTTCATCCTTCTCGGTAATCTTTTTTTTTTTTTTTTTTTTTTTTGAGACAGAGTCTCTGTCTGTCACCCAAGCTGGAGTGCAGTGGCACGATCTCAGCTCACTGCAAGCTCCGCCTCCTGGGTTCACACCATTCTGCCTCAGCCTCCCGAGTAGCTGGGATCACAGGTACCCACCACCATGCCTGGCTAATTTTTTGTATTTTTAGTAGACACGGGGTTTCACCATGTTAGCCAGGATGGTCTCAATCTCCTAACCTTGTGATCTGCCTGCCTCGGCCTCCCAAAGTGCTGGGATTACAGGTGTGAGCCACCACGCCTGGCCGGTGATCTTTTTTTCTTTCTCTTTTTTCTTTTCACTTGCTGCTAATCTATACATGCAGAGGAGTTTTTGGAAGGAAAAGAGGGTGCCTTATTAATGGTCATTTTCTACTAATGGTGATTTTGATACTATTAGATACCTACTGTGGGCATTGAAATTGGTCTCTAGTTCCATTGAGAAGAGTAGAAAAATTTCTAGTATAAGTACATTCATAATGTTTAGATAATATCTTGAGAAAAAAATAGACAAATTCACAAGTTCTTCTTTGACTTGATAGATTTGAGTTCTCATGTGTTTGTCCATCTTCATTCTGCTTTAACGCATTTAAACACACACACACACACACACACACACACACACACTTCCTTTTCTATTTGTTCGGCTTTACTGAGATGTAATTGTGCTATAGTTGGTTTGTGTGACCCCTCCGAATCGCATGCTGAAATTTGATCCCCACTGTTAGAGGTGGAGCCTACTGGGCGGTGTTTGGGTGGTACAGGCAGATCCCTCACGAATGGCTTGGTGCCCTGCCCATGGTAATGGGTGAGTTCTCACCCTACTGTTCCCACAAGAGCTGTTTGTTTAAAAGAGCCTGGCACCTCCCCCTCGCTCTCTCGCTTCCTCTCTCGCCACATGATCCCTTCGCAACAGCTCCCCTTCGTCTTCCACTGTGACCAGATGCAGCCCCAGAAGGAGACACTGGTGCCACGCTTCCTGTGTAGCCTGCAGAATCGGAAGCCAAAAAACCCCTTTCCTTCATAAATTACCCAACCTCAGGTATTATTTTATAGCAACACAAATGGACTAAGACAAATTGTTATATGAAAACCACACATAATTAATGTGTACAATTTGGTGAGTTTGGAGGTATACATACACTTATGTTACCATCACCACAACAAGGAGACAGACACATCCATCATCTCCAGAAGTTTCCTTTTGGGTGTCTGTATGAGGGAAGAAAACTTAACATAATACTCCTGATACAGCTCCGAAGACTGGAGAAACACGAGGGTCCTTTGTCTCACGCCAATGCTATTAACGACAAGGACACCCGTGGAGTGGTTTTAAGGAGCGGAGAGTTTAACAGGCAAGAAACAAGAAAGAAGAAAACAGCTCCCCGGTACAGAGGGAGCTGGGCTCCTAACGGAGAAAAACCCCGTGTGCCCAGGAAAAACAGTTGTTTATACCTGGAGGCTGGAGGAGGCGGTGTCTGATTTGCTTAGGGCCCAGGGGATTGGCTTGACCAGGTGTGTCATTCACATAGCCAACCTGGTCCTCCCACCCTAGCCTTTTAATATGCAAATGCGGGTCAGCATGATGTCCTGCACACGTGGTGTTATTTGGAGGCAGCCATGACAGCTGTGGTGACAAGGAGAAGAGGGCGGGAACCGCCATGTCGGGTGGACCTGGTTTTTAGCCACTGGCATTTACATATCAATGTTGCCAGCCTGGTTTTTCAAGCTGCTTTCTGTTAGAAAGGAAATGGTTTGGAGGGTCGCTTTTTATTATAGGAAAATTCCACCAAGAACTCTCACCCTTTCTAGCTGCCTAAAAATTATTTCTTAATAACTCCTATATTACTACCCTCCTAACAGAATTTCAAGTGCACAATACCTTATCGTTAACTCTAGGCACCGTGTTGTACAAGAGATCTCTGGAACTTATCTTGTGTAACTGTAATTTGATAATCCATTGAACAGCAACTCTGCATATGCCCCCTCTCCATCCGCTAGTAACCAGCGTTCTATTGTCTACTTCTGTACATCTGACTATTTTTAGATGCTCCATATAAGAGGAATCACTCAGTATTTCTTCTTCTCTGACTATTTCACCTAGCATAATGTCTTCCAGATCTGTCCGTGTTGTCACAAATGGTAGTATTTCCTTCTTTTTTAAGCCAGGATAGTATTCTACTATATGCATATACCACATTTCATTCATCAGTGGACAATTGGGTTGCTTGCACATCTTGGCCACTGTGAAGAATGCTGCAGGGAACATGGGAGTGCAGATGTTTCTTCGAGATCACAATTTCAGTTCTTTTGGGTATATACCCAGCAGTAAGATTGCCCGCTTATATGGTATTCTATTTTAATTTTTTGAGGAACCTCCATGCTGCTTTCCATAGTGGCAGCAGTATGTATTCTTTGGAGAAATGTCTATTCAAGTCCTTTGCATGTTGTGATTGTGTTTTTTGGGAGTTTTCACTAGTGAGTTGTAGGAGCTCTTTGTATATTTCAGAAATTAACTCCTTATCAGATACATGGTTTGCAAATATGTTCTCCCATTGCATAGGTGGCCTTTCCACTCTGTTGATTGTTTCCTTTGCTGTGCAGAAATTGATGCTGGGGGAAAAAGGGGATTTGAAGTATAGGCCAACTTCAGAACAATTTAACCAGGACTTGCTAAGTTTTTTTTTAAATTAGGAAAATACATAGAATGTGACTTAAAAAAATAATCAATTACCTAAGACCTTGTCTACTGGGTCTTAAGTTGAATTTCTAAATTCTGGAGCCAACCATGTGACCTTGGGCACGTGAACAAAAGTTAATTCTGTAAACTAGTTTAAATCCTGTAGGAATATAACATTATTTTATTTTATTTTATTTTTCTTATGAACTTTTTGGAAAAGAGGCTGAGGAGGTTAGGAAAGAGCCTCTGATTTTATGAAGAAATGTCCAGCATTTCCCCAGGAATGGGATCCCACACAAGAACACCAGCTGGAGCAGTACCGTAGAGTCAAAGGAAGGAAGAGGCTGCAGTTCGGCGCCAGTGGGGAAGCCAAGGGCATCTTGCATGCTGGCGTCTTCGAGAGGCCGTACAGCTGGAGGGTGCACTTTGCATTGCCCCATGTAGGCTCTGTAATTAATATGGCTGTAAATCTTGAAAAACTGTTATTCTGGCAGTCAAAAATAATCCCCTATATATAGGCATCATGTAAACTTTTAAAACGTCTTTCACATCCTTCAAAATGTATAATCTCATGAATTACAGTCTCATGAAAATATAGCAAATAAATATTTGGAATTATAAGAGAGGAAAAAGTAAAGAAGTGAAAAGGATTTGCCCTACTCCAAACAAAGCAATGCAATTGTGCAACGGAAGGATAAGTCATAAGAAAACAGTAGAGCGTTCAGAAAAAACTCCAAGAGTGTATGTGGGAATGTAGAAATTCAATAAAGGTGATATTTTAAATCAGCAAGGAAAGACTAGATTATTTATTAAATGAAATTGAGTTAATTGATTCTCCATTTAGAAGAAAATAAAGTCAGGAGGTATGTCTCATAGCAGTCTCCAGATACTTTTAAGGATGTTTAAAGATTTAAGTGTAAAAATATTAAATATATAAAAGTACTAGAAGAAAATATAATTTTGTTAAATAATTTCAGAGTGAGGAAGCCATTTTCAACCACAGAACAGGTTCTAGGAAGTATAAGGAAAAGATTGATGGGTCTGACTATATAATATAAACTTAAAACTCACATACAGTGAAAAAACTCAATATAGAGCTGCACAGCAAGTGGCAAATTGGAACAACATAATCTCAACACATGCAACAGTAAAGGCTTAATGCCCCAGACCTATGAAAGACCCCTAAATAGCTATAAGAAAAAGACACACAACTCAATAGAAACAGCAATTCAGAAAAGAAGCAGAGTCAAAAACAATGAAGAAATGAGCTACCTCACTAACAGTAAATTCAAACCGCTATGAAATATAACCTCCAGTTTTTATGAAATTCCTAGGAAATGGACATTCTTGTTAACAGTTGATGAGAAGGCAAATAAACATGATGTTTTTGAAAGATAATTAGCTTTCTTTTAATACTAAGTGTGTATACCATTCAACCCCTAAACTCTACTCCTAGGAATCTATCCCACAAGAAATAACAACACAGATGTCAAAATAGTAAAAATTTCTGAATTTTCTGAAATAGTAAATATTTCTGTGCAGCATTTTAATCAAATGATACATATGTTCTGCCTTAGGAAAAAGGAGCACAGTTTATTGTAAAATAAAACATGCACATATACATGCAAACACTTATACATTGCAGATCAAAATGAGCTGTCTACGTTTATCTGACAGATGGTCTGTGTATATACATACAAAAACACTTACATATATCCTAGTAACAGCATAGGAAAAAGATTGGACGAACAGGCACCTAACTGTGATGATTCTTTGGAGGTCAGGGGATTGCTGGGATGAGAAATTTTTATTTCAAACAAAGTATGCCAAATGATGCTTTCATTTATAAGATACCAAAATACAATGGCGTTCAATTTCACTCAGTAGCATATGCAAAGAATTGTCTCATTAACCTCTGAATCAGGCCTTTCACATTTTGCTGGAATGGCTGACCTTGAGACCAAACACTAGAACCACCCGTGGAACACCTGTTGAATACATTAATCCCCCTAGATGAGCCTTCCCACTTCTGTTCATTTCACAGAACTAATTTCTATGGCATTTTATTTTTACACAACATTGAAACCAAGATTGTCTTTGGTATTTATGAGGGCATTTACAAAAGGAACAGAGCAAATGCGGTTGAGACAGGTCACAATAATTCTCTCTGTCTCTCTGACACCCAGTGTTTCAAGCTTCACCTTCCTTTTACACATACTCAATTAAATTAAAATACAACGTGCAAAGAAAGCAATAGCAAAAGAATCTGAAAGGGCACTGCAGAGGTGAAAATCAAATAACCTCATATAAACCTTTCCTATTAAGAGTGAATATATTTAGATTTTTAAAAATAAAAACCCAGAATAATTATGAAAGCAAAATGCCACAGACCCAGATAGACAGGGAAAGAAAATAAAGGTGCTGTAAGTCCACAAGGCCCATGGTGTTCACATTTCTTCTTGTTTTGCTCAGCTCTGAGCTGCTGGCAGGTGTTGACCCGAAGGGGAGTCTATCCAGGCACCCAGGTAGCACTGCTGGCCAGGTCAGATGCCACTGGAGGGAGGGTGGACACACAGGTCAAGTGCTCTTGAGCCCCTCCCCATCTCTCACCCCAACTCTTCATCGCTAAGTAGCTGGGAACTGACTACGTAGCATCAATTACACACATACAACTCTGAGGAATTGTCAGACTTTAGCCCTAATAGTGCCTTCTGTTTTTTTATGAGACTATGTAAATGAATGCCAACAGGGTCAATGAAGTGGCAAGTGCCATTTCTAACATTTAACAAAAGTGGCGTCATTTCCAGAGCTCTGCCCAGCTCTGACTCTTTCTCCTGGAGGGTGCAAAAAGAAAAACAGAAACTTCTCTCGAAGGCATCATATTTCAGACAAGTATTGTTTCAATTATGACATTTTGTCAAATTGTGAAGTTTAAAGGACAAATTGCCTTGGCCTATTCCTGCTTAAGCCTTTTCATGCCACTTATGGAAAATAGCCTGTGCTTTTAATGGGTATTTTGTCAGTTAATATTGCCATGGATAGAGAACAAGCTGTAGCTTCCTTCTGCTGAGACTTGAAGCCCCATGAAGGACAGACTTGCCTGTTTTGTCCACTGCTTGTCTCTAGGTCTGCCGCACAAGTGTGTCCTTCACATTCACTATTGTTAAATAAGAATCTTCAGGTCGCCTTATAACTGCACACCCTCAATTGGATTAATTCTTATTAGTTTCCCCTTCCTGGGCTATAGAATTAGGTTAGTCATGACACTGAAGTTGCAAAATGCTTGACATAGAAAAGTGTGTATGCTCTCTGTCATATATGAAGAAGTCTTTATCTTTACATTTACAGAAATAGTTTATCGTAAAGTCTTGTCATTTGAGTCTCACCGTGTCATCAGGACACAATGTGCCATAACTTCCACACACACTTGTAGCTCAGAGTGAACAGTTTAGCCTGATGACAGCCTGCCGATTATTTATAAATTAACAGATCCAGTGGAAATATTATATCTTTTGTTTGGCAGAAATATATATTTTAATACGTCTCACTTGTTTTTGTAATCCATCTCATAACACGAACTTTAGAATATGTACTATGTATTTTTAAAGGTATTTCTTTGTTCCTTGATTGCGGTTTATTATTTTTCAAACAGCTTCAAAATTTCCAATTTCCAGAAGATTTTTAAATTTAAAGTGTAATTGTTTTAAAATACCAAAATTGGTGAGATTATTGAAGAAGATGATTCTCTGTACTCAGGAAAGCCACTTAAAATTGGATGAAATTGAGGAAGTACAGCAAAAGCTTAATTCTCAGGATATTAATCTAGGCTTTCTTTGGAACAAGAAGCAGGGTTGAGAAATTGCCCTCAGTTGTAAATGGAAAATGAGTTTAAGCATCCTCCTAAAGAATCATAATTTAGTTCTAGTCAGAAGTAGCTGAGCAGGAGAAAACTTGATTACTTAAAGGCACTAAGTATATTAGGAAACGAAATACAAATACCTTCAACCAGGGCCGCTGCTGCAGTCTGGCTGTGTAAGGTCTGGTATTCTGATGGAAACTGATAGGCTCCATTAGAGATGTCTATCATGTAGAAAATGAATTTAGGATGCCTTTGTCATTTCTCTTGTCTGTAGGCTGAGCTTTTTTAAAAATTGAGCTATATTCATGCAAGTTATATAACTTAATTTACTGCTGAAATGGAAGCTAAAGTGGTTAGTGCAGTGATACTCAGCCTCAGAGGCTTTAAAACACTGGCAGATTGTTCACACAGAATTGTGCCTGATTTGCCTGATGCATGCCATTAGGATGATCATGGACAAGATCTCAGACTGTCATTTAGCCAAAACTGTGTACATATTATGCATAGAACAACTCACCCAAAATTGATAGCTAATGGGAAAGTTTCCAACTAAATAAAGATTTGGAATCCATTTACCGCTCAGTAAGCTATTTTTGCTCCATATCATCAAGTTTCCAGAAGTAACTGCTCCTTACATATATTCTAAAGAATGTGTAATAAAAAAGCCCAATGACAAAATTTGATTTGATATATATCTCATCCATCTGTTTTTTTTGGTAGAAACCTAGGTGGTATGTGTTAAATGTTAAGTATAAGAGAATTCTCAATATTTTAAAAATAACTCAAAATATTGAGGAAAACACCTAAAACCCATTGATGATTGTGGTAGCTCAGGCTCTAACAGTTTCTTAAAATGTGTCCATGTACACACTGGGTTAGAATCACTGTTCTCATTTACAAGTAGAGCTTCCTAGGCCCCACGATTCTCATTCATTCCTTAAAGGAGAATGGGGGGGAAGTTGGGGAAGGGTCTGGAATTTGCATTTAAACAATTTGAGCACGATTTGCACATGCATTCAAATTCCAGAACCCCTGCTTTGATATTATGTCAATGATTTTGGAGCCAGATTTAGTCCCGTCACAGGACATTGTCGTTTTTTACGTGCCCAGGTTTCTTGTGACTTCATCCATGAGACGGCATGTACAGTACCTGAGTACCTGCCACTGGGCAAAAAGATGACCAGGTGAGAGACGAAGGAATGAGACTGCAGCCCTCACCATCAGGGCACAAACACCCCAGTCTCACATTCCGTCAAGAGTCGTTCTATTACTTACATGTCATCCACTCTAGACAGTGCCTACATTTCAATGTTGAGCATGTTCCTTGTTTTCTTATGATTAGAGGTGACACAGTACTCTATGTCCAGTGGCCGCCCAGGTTTTTGAGGTAAGCAAACACTGTCCTCCTGATCAGCAGCCTCCATCTTCCTACTGATCACAGGGCAGCGTGGCAGTGGTTAGGAGCACCGACTCCACCTCTTTCCGACTGTACGTCCTTGGCCAAGGTATCCAACCTCACACTGTCCCTCAGTTTCCTCATCTACATAATAAGGGTAACAGTAGGTTTGGCTGTGAGGATTAAATGAGTTTATATTTACAGAATGCTTAAAACAGTGCTTGGCAAATTATAAGAGCTTGTTTGGAAAAATAACAAGATTAGAAGGGGTGGATCATTCCAGATAAATAAGGAATCAAAGAGAAAGATGGAGAGATTAACACCAATCTGGCAAAGGAAGTGCCTTCCAAAGAAAAGTGTACCTCATGTGTCTCTTATGGTTCCTGGGGACATAGTGGGACAAAAGAAGTAAAAGGAGAAATGGCAAAGGCAAAATAAGCATTGTCTTAGATAAGGAATGAGGGAACAATGAAGAAAACAGGGCTGCATAGTCACTTCTATAACCACAAAGCCGCTTAGTCCTATGTGTGCCTTGACTATGTGTATCCCACTGGAATGAAGGTGGCTGCACTGAGCACCTTTGGGGGTGGAGGATGCTGAACAATGTTAGCAAACTGCATTGGATGTCACACCCAGTTTCCCTGCGTCTGTCCAGAGAACCCTCCTTTCTCCTGGTCTTTTATGCCCAACATCTGGCTATTTCACTTTATTTTTCCTCCTCCCTTGGCCTTAAGTCAGGAACTAATTTTTCCCCACTTTGCCCTTCCTATGTCATTATTCTTTCCTTTCTTTCCTACTTTCTTTTCTGGTACCCTATTTTGAATGTGTGTCACCTTTAACCTCAAGTACATGAACAAGCTCTTAGCCAGTCTTTGGAAGCATCTGACCGCACCACCTCCACCACTTTTCTGTGCAAAACCCTTCAATGACCCTGCACAATAATGTCAAGACTTTATCAGTGATTTTCAAAGATTTTTCCCACTTTGGGCACAACGTGCCCTTCTAGCATCATCTCCCACTACTGGGCCTCTGCCCCATACCTAATCCTCCTCCTACAAGCCCTGCTCTTGCCAGGCTCAGCAAGCAGGTCCATGGACTCAGAGCACCTTTGCACTTAGCGGGCCCTTTGCCTGGGGTTGTGTCTGATCTGGCCCAGGAGCAGTTAGGGAAACGTTACTGAGCCAGAAGCACTGCAGGTGGGTGTACTGAGTTGAAAAGTCTCCCCGCAAGATCCATGTCCTTCCCAGAATCTCAGAATGTGACCTTCTTTGGAAATAGGATTGTGTAGATATAATTAGTTAAGATAAGGTCCTACCGGAGTCGAGTGTGTCCTAATTCCAATACAACTGGTGTCCTCTTAAGAAGAGACGGTACAGTCGGCCGGGCGCAGTGGCTCAAGCCTGTAATCCCAGCACTTTGGGAGGCCGAGGCGGGTGGATCACGAGGTCAGGAGATCGAGACCATCCTGGCTAACACGGTGAAACCCCGTCTCTACTAAAAATGCAAAAAAAATTAGCCGGGTGTGGTGGCGGGCGCCTGTAGTCCCAGCTACTCGGGAGGCTGAGGCGGGAGAATGGCGTGAACCTGGGAGGCGGAGCTTGCAGTGAGCCGAGATCGCGCCACTGCACTCCAGCCTGGCCGACAGAGGGAGACTCTGTCTCAAACAAAAAAAAAGAAGAGAAGTTACAGTCACACACAGAGGGAAGATGACATGAAGACAGTCACACACAGGGAAGAATGCCCCGTGAAGATGGACGCAGAGAGGGGGCCGATGCAGCTTCAAGCCAAGAAATGCTAAGGATTGCTGGCAACTACCAGAATTTGGAGAGGCGCATAAAACAAATTCTTCTCTTAAAGCCGTCAGAAAGGGTGGCCCTGTTGAGCCCTTGATTTTACACTATGAGACACTTGTTTTTAGTCACCAGGTTTGTGGTATGTTTTAAGTCACCAGGTTTGTGGTACGTTACAACAGCTGTAAGAAACTAACATGGCAGCTGTTGAATGTTAAGAGCCCTCAGCTGTGAATCGGAGCGATCCTACCTCCCTCACCACCGAAGAGTGTTGCAGGGATCAAACGGGCTAAGACGTGAGCGTGCTATTAGATGTGTAAAATTCTACACAAGGGTCGTGTAAACTTTGACTTATTTTTTGAAAACCCTCTCATTCCCTTGCATAACCCCTACCACAATACTTTACCCATAAAATGCGTTCAATAGGCACGTGTTGAATGTTTTCATTTATTCATTTACTATATCACATTAATTTTATTTTAAAAGACCCGAACTTAGTCATAAGTAACATGGCTCATCTTCAAACTACTGTGTAGCCATTTGTGTGCAGCTTTGACTGCATGTGGTGTTATTTCAGAAAGATGTGATTTGGTTTGTCTAGCTGAATGTAAGTAATACATTCATTATAATACTAGCTTACTATATATTAATTTTAATATGCTCATGAAGTTAAATATCTGTGGATCTGAAAATAAGATTTATTTTATTTAAGGTGAAAAAATTTGTTTTGACAAGATTGGCTGGTTTTATTTATGCCACTTACTGGAAATCTAATAAATACATATTTTATTTAACATGACTTTTTAATAGCATTCCTTTGAATTTGCTCATCAGTAAATTTAATCAATCACCTTTTTAAGAAACAGAACAAACTTGCTAGTCCTAGCACCATAAGATGATCTCTTGCAAGGAAGTAAAGAAGAATCCAAACTTGAGTGCCAGGAATCATTATTGATAAGGTGAAGGAGAACAAGTTTCCCTTTTGATTCCCAACTTCTACTTGAAATACGACACCCAGAATATGATTCTTTCTATATCCATTTCCTCTAAGAATCTTTGAGCAATTTGTGTGTGCCCTGTGGTTAATACAGCCTAGTCATAGCCCAGTGAAGCTGTCGGCAGTCCTGCTTAGAGCAGAAACACAGACCATGACAGTTACAAGCATGTGATCCACAGAGCCAGGAAAAGACCCTGAGACATAACCCACTCCTGCACCTCCTCTGTAGGAGCTATACTCAACTCATGAATTAATTTTGAGCTCTTAATGGCATTTATTAAATCCAGAAGAAAAATACCTAAATAATTCTTACTTATATTTAATAGCAATTTAGATTCCTGCAAGTGGGGACAAAAGCTTTATTTCACTTCCAAATGGACTTCAAATAACATCAATTGGATGTGCACTAGAAAAATATAATTTTAAAAGGTGTTCCCAAGAATTAGTAAAGAAGAAAAGTCATGGGAATTAGGGAGAGTAATTTCTAGGAAATTTTTATTGGCTGCTTTTGTCCACATGATATTTACAGTGTATGAGTTAGGTTAAGCTAGACTATGCCAAAGTAACAGAATATACTACCAAATTTCAGTGGCTTAAGAATCAGTAAGTTGATTTATTTTTCAGGTTAATAGGCCAGTATTGGTCAGGTGCAGATGACTTGGGAGAAGAAGGATTTGCTCCATGCAGTTGTAGGGACATGTGGCCTCATGATTCTAGTCACAAGGTTGATGTTGTGGAGGAGGTTTTAATAGGCCAGGTCTGGAAGGGGTATGTATCACTTATACTTCTTCCATTGGCTAGAACTCAGTCACATGACCACACCTCACTGCGCAGGAATCTGGGAAATGTAGCTCATCAAACACTCAAGAATAAGTGGAACTGAATTTTAATCAATAACTACAAGTCTCTGCATCAAGGAGAAATGTGTACCTGATGTTTATCATGGAAGAGAAGAATAATTAGTTGACTTTTTGTGTATAATCCCCAAGCAAAAGAAGTCTGATTCATGCTAAATCTTCCTAAAACAGAAGTAGATCATTTGTGGGGAATATGTTATTAGAACACCCCTAGAGAGAAGCCTATTACCCAACTTCATTTTCCAGCTTCATTCTCTTGGCAGGAGACATATTTCTCTTTCTGCCTGTCCACCGAGTCTGTGCCACAAGCAAAGAGATGCTGTATGTCTTGCCTATAAAGCAGGGCTGGGCTGCGAAGCTGTCGAGCCCAGTGCAAAATGGAAATGTGGAGCTCTTGATTCAAAGGCAGGAAAGCAATGTTACTAACTAAAATATAAAGCTTTTTTCTTTCTTCCCCAGTCTCTCAATTTGCCATAGTGTTTTTTACTTGCTATTTAGCTGCATTCTAAGAAAAATTAAACATTTAAATATTGGCATTAATTTTACCGTTCATCTTAATATTGTGCAATTCCAATTTTAAATGTAAACATTTAAAACAGGGTCTAACTCATACGTGCAATCACTGAAACTAACTACACAATTTGAATTTCATAACTTATATATGTGCATATACACTTTGTTCTTGCAAGAACTGCAGACATGTCACATAAAACCAATTCACTTGTTTTTATTTCACTTCTTGAGACTCGCACATTCTCCCAACATTCTACCTTCAGTTTACTGATGAATAAGGAAGAATGGAAAGGGAAAGAACTATGGGGTCCCCTATCTTTCCCTTCCGTTCCATGTCATCATTTCCTGCTTCAGTTGCTGGCTCCAACAAGAAAAGCACAGGAGTAAGAAAGGATATGATAGGGTTCATTGGTCACTATGTTTCTTAGAATGCCATTGCCTTCTTTCTGCATTCAAAGCAAGTTCTGGTTCAAACGAAAAGTTTGGCGTCTCAGGGCTGTAAGTACCCCTGCTTACTCAGTAGGAGATGTCACACATTTACCTTGACCCCTGCACACTGTGGGTTCCCCAAAATTCTGTCTCCAGTGGGCGTTGAAGAGACTGAAGCCACGCATAGAGCCCTGCTAAGTGCAGGGCCTCAAGCAACTTCATGTTCTGTACTATACTAAAGTTCTATACTAAAAGACACATATTTAGAGGAAGGATACCACAGACCAACACTGATGTCTACAGCAGCAAGAACTGTAGGACATGCCGTCAATTTTGTAATGGCTTTTAAGGGGAAAAAAATACTCTATTAATGTACATCTTAATTGGAAGGTGCATCCAAATTTCAGAAAATGTAAAATAACAGGGGGAAAGCTTCAATTCCTGGAATTGTAGCACATCACATTCTTTTCCCTAACACCTACCTAACAACTACTACTACTAATGGACTAATATATGTTTTTAAATATTTCAAACATCCAGAAAAACATTGAGACTGATCTATGAATCCCTGTGTACCTACCAATCAACTTTATCAAATCTCAACAGTTTTTCCACATTTGCTTCACAAGATTCTTAAGGGGAAAAAAACATTTCAAATAACACTGACACCACCTGTGGACCCCTCCTGTACTTATTTGACCTCTCCTCCCTACTCCGAGGTGATGAGTTTCCTGAAATCATTCTTTATCATTCACACACATACTTTTTTACTCTCAGTATATATATCTGTAACCGGAAACAATACATTTTTCACGTTGTGAATTTGATATAGAACAGTATAATAATACTGTACATATCATTCTTCAACACGCTTTCTTATGCATCATTATTACTTTGAGATCTGTATTTCTACATGTGATTCTAGTTAAGTCTTTTTTTTTTTTTTTTTAATTTTAGACAGGGTCTCGTTCTGTTGCCTGGGCTGGAGTACAGTGGCACAATCTCGGCTCACTGCAGCCTCCACCTCCTTGGTTCAAGCGATTCTCTTGCCTCAGCCTCCCAAGTAGCTGGGACTACAGGCACACGCCACCATGCCTGGCTAATTTTTGTATTTTTACTAGAGACGGGGTTTCACCATATTGGCCAGGCTGATCTTGAGCTCCTGACCTCGTGATCCACCTGCCTTGGTGTCCCAAAGTGCTGGGATTCCAGGCATGAGCCACAGCACCCAGCCTTAGTTAAGTCATTTTAATAACTAACTAGTGTAATTGCATAAATATACCCCAATTTATCCATTTATTTGATTGTCATTTTAAATGTTTCTCCTTTCTCTTTATTATATACAATGATTCAGGAAATCTTCTTCCGCATTTCTCTTAGTATACGTGAGCTGGAGTTTTTTAAGGTAAATACCTAGAAGTAGAAATGCTGGGCTGAAAGTTTTGTGCATCATATCTTTACCTTTTCTACGTGTGGCCAAATGGCTCTCCGATCTACAAGCCCAGAGGCAGTGTGTGAGATGCATTGCTCAACAAGCCAGCTGACACTTGTAAATGCCCAACATCTGAATCCTTGTTAAACACAGAAGTGCAGGATGTACCTTTAAATTTGCATTTTTCCCAACGACTAGTGAAGTTGAGCATCTTTTCTTGTATTAATGAAGTTTCTTTTCTAAAAATTGCCTCTTTCAATGCTTTGTTCATTTTTTTCTGGGTTATGTATCTACTTTTTATCAATTTGTGGTATTTTATTCATTATGAATACTACTGTTTGGTTACATGTGTTTGCAGACTTTAGTTTTTGTGCCTATTTATTGGGTCTTTTACAAAAATAAGATTCTAAGTTTAATGTCATTAGATTCATCAAAATCCTCTCTTTGTGATTTTGGATTTTTGTACCTTGATTAAGACAACCCTCCATTCCCTGACATAGTAGTGTCATTGTCCCAATCTCAATTATTGACAGCATCACCCTAAGTCCCTGCTCTGCCTCTCTCTGATGTGAAGTTTCCCTTTGTGTGTGTGTTTTCTGCTTTTCTTGTTTTACCCACTGCAGGTATACAGTCCCTCCATCTCCTTCGAAATTATCTGGTCTGTTCTTAAACCTTTGTGTTTGTATTTGAATTTGAAGATCAACTTGTCAAGATCCATTTTAAAAATCTTGCTGGAATTATTTTTTGGAATTGCTTAGATTTACAGATTAGTTTATGGGAAATTTCCACGTTTAAGAGATTGAATTTTCCCTTCAGAAACAAAGTGCATATCTCCATTAATTTAGAATTTTTTATACTTCATTCATGTTTTTAAATTTTTTCCATAAAGATTTGCACAGCTTTCGTTAGTTTCAGGGTTCATTTTTTAAAAACACTTTGCTGTTTACTACAGTCCTTAGATTTCCTCTGTAACATAATCTCTTCAATTTATTCATAGTTATAACGGAAACTGTTGTACTACACCTTGATTTTTTGCCAATTTAGGGATTACTGAATGAACTAATGCAAAATCCATTTTATGCCAATCTATACACTTGGTTTTGAATAATTTATTCAACTACTTTCTAAAGAGAATCATATGCGATGAATAAAAATATCTTGAATAGATTGGAAATGTTCCTGTTTTGTTTTCATTGTAAATGCATACTAAATGCGTTAACAACATAGAAAGATTCTGGGTTCTAGTAGATTCCTCAAATATAAACACTTTGGATGCACCACTGTTTCAAAAGATGAATAGTTTAAACGGAACTCCTATTTACAGCCATGTTTGCAAATGCATTTTTTACTTTAACTATTCTGAGATATAAAAATAAGCACAGAGATTTTGTGATAGCTTTGCAACTAGCAGTATTTTTGTAACATGAAATAGGCGTTTTGTCTGGAGAAGCCTTATCTATCACAGTCCATGTCTGAAATCACAGTTGTTTAATGAGCTCTGTTTTATGGAAGCTGCCGATGCCTCATTTGTAAGTCTCCCCATTCTTTCCAATGTCACACAGACTTTGGAGAAGAATTTAAATTTCATCATTATCCATGACCTACAATGTGTGCATTGACCATACTAGATTTTCCCTTTTTGAATATATTCCCAACACTGCACCTCCCTGCCCTGCTTTATTGTTCGCTTGCCAGTCCTCGGCATCGTTTTATTCCTCCGGCATTTTAAACAAAATAAAGATCCAGGCTTATGCTGAGGCAGTGCTGAACAAACCCACCGAAATCCTCAGAACTCCATCCATTCAAAGAGGAGCGCCCGGATTTCCCAAGCGACAAGAACAGGGCGAGCTCTCCGATCCTTTCTCCATCCCCCCAAACCTCCCCTGGCTCTCGAGAACACCGTCAGTACTCCCTAATACCCCGTGCTCCAAATCCGGAGCTCGGTCTCCACCCGGCCACACTCCAAGTGACAGCAATAATAGCTGGTGTTTCTAAAGTGCTTACTGGTGCCAGGGGCTGCATCCGTGTAGACTCATTTAATCCTCACAGCCCTAAGAGAGACACGTTTGACAGATGGAGAAACTGCTCCGGGATACTCCGTCGGGGAATGGCAGGAGCTGGCCCCACAGCCCGGCCTGGCGCCACCGCGCACTGCCTGGGCCCTGCAGCTTGGAGCAGGCGCTGAGTGGGCTCCCTGCAAATATTCTCATGCTCCCTTCTCACCACCGCCCTGCAAGGGGCATGGTACTGAGCTCACCGTTTTACAGGTGAGGAAGCCACGGCTCAGCCTTCCGACTCTCCTCTACCTGAGCCTCAGAGCCTGGCTCAGAGGCTCTGTGCCCAGAACGACAGTACATAAGAAGGAGTGGGGGAGCCTGTCGGAGCCGCCTGGGGCATTAGCAGATCCAAGTTCCAAATATGGAAAACTTAAAACGAGGTACAAACCTGTCATCAATTTGACAGTAATGTTTTTATAATTACACATTGTGATACTTACCTGCATTATAAAGCAATTTAAATGTTGTTTTGTTTAACACTTCAGCTTGGATCTGGACGTTTTTCTAACTTAAGAACCAGAACAACGGTCATAAATGGGCTTCTGAAGAATGTTTCAGAATGCTCTGTTCACAACCATGGGGGCGTATCTGCCACCTCTGCCCCCAAATGGACAATCCGTCAGTGTGATAACCCATCTTCTAGGATGGTAATTAACTCGAGAAGAGGCAGTCCCCAACCTTTTTGGCACCAGGGACCAGTTTCGTGGAGGACAATTTTTCCAGTGAACAGGGGAGAAGGTGGTTTCAGGATGAAACTGCTCCACCTCAGATCATTAAGCGTTAGATTCTCATAAGGAGCAAGAAACCAAGATCCCTCACATGCGCAGTTCACAATAGGGTTCATGCTCCTCTGAGAATCTGATGCTGCTGCTGACCTGACAGGAGGCGGAGCTCAGGCAGTAATGTGTGCTCGCCCACTGCTCACCTCCTGCTCTGCAGCCTGGTTCCTAACAGAACGTGGACCTGTACCACTCTGTGACCTGGGGGTTGGAGACTCTGCTTGGAGATGTTCTCCTTTATCCCTACCTGTTCATTGCAACACTGAATAAAAATTTAACTGAAATGTTCATTATAATTCACATGCATTCAAATACTTGGTTGTACTTGGGTAACTGTCAGAGTTTCCTACATTACCTCACTGCTCTAGCTTTGTCTTTTGTTCCATTCCATACATCATTTCTAGACTAATCATCCAAAATGAGTGTTAGAACATGAGTTTAGAGTCATATAGACCGGCCATATCCTGACTCCATCCTACACTGCCCATATTAGTTTCCTGTGGCTGCCGTAACAGATGACCACAAACTTGGTGGCTTACAGAATGTGTTCTCTCACAGTTCTGAAGGCCAGAAGCTCAACATCAGCTTCACTAGGCTGAAAGCAAGCTGCGGGCAGAGAGAATCCATTCCTGGCCTCCCCCAGCTTCCACTGCTACCGGCATTGCTTGGCTTGTGGCCACACCACGCAAGTCCCTGCCTCGTCTTCACATTGCCTCCCACTCTTCTGTGCACTGTGTTCAAATCCCCCTCTGCTTCCCTCTCATAAGGACACTGTGATTGAATGTAAGACCCATCTGGGTAAGCCAGGATCCTCTCCTAGGATCCTTAACTTAATCACATTTGCAAAGACCCTTATCCTAATAAGGTACATTTGTACCTAATAAGGTACATTTATAGGTTCTGGGAGTTAGGACCTGACATCTTTCTGACCATGGGTCAACCGTGTGATTGCAGGGAAATTATTTAATCTGTCTATATTCAGTTGTTTTCACTGTCTAATGGGTATCTGTTTCACAGGGTTGCCTGAGGCTCAGAGGAGACAGTTGACATAAAGCTCTTACTGCAATGCTTGGCAAAAAAAAAAGAAAGCTTTTAATCAGTAACTATTTGTTTTGTTTCTATATACCAAAAGTTCAGCATCTCTCCATTACTTTCTGTCTTAATCCCTTAGTCTATTAGGTTGGTGCTAAAGTAATTGCAATTGCCAAAGTAATTGCCGTTAAAAGTAATTACAAAAACTGCAGTTACTTCTGCCCCCACCTAATAGAAATCCCTATGTCCATCATCTAGTTCCAACAATTTTCCCAACCTTGTCTTTTACTATTTTCTTTGTAGACTTTCTAGTCTAACTAGATGCGTTTGCTAAGGAGTCACTCAACTGAATGTTCTTGCTTCTCCCCTTTGTGTCTTTATTCTTTGTTGCTCCTGCCTGTGAAAGTTGACTCCTTCCTCTTTGCCTATCCAAGTACTGTCCCTTCTGCCAGGACGAGCCCCATTCTCATCCTCTCCTTGAAGCTTTCCCCAGTCAACCCAGCCCAGGCTGGTCTCTCCCCTTGAGGATGATCAGCTGCTCTCCATGATGCTGCCTCACTCTTACCATGATGGCTCTATACACGTAGACCAAGCTGCATATAGACATTTACATGCTATGTAAGAAGCACGCAGCAATGATGGATAAACCATTGCGACAGAGAACCCCAGGAAGTCAGACCTGGGCTCAGAGACTAAATTAACATCTTAGATCCCTAGGCCAGAAACAGAATAGGCAGTGAGGGGGCCTGAAGCCTCAGGCCTCCTGAGATCTCAGTTGAAAAGCAGTCCGTGGTGGCTGAGAGCCTGGCCTGCATGGGGTAGAGAGGAGGAGAGTCTCCCTGTGGGGTGCAGTACCAGGCCAGGCCTGCTGCTCAGAGGCAGAGGCCAGAGTGGAGTCTTTCACTAAAAATAAAAATAGAAATAAAATAAAAATCTGCTGCCAATGCTGTCTGCTGCTGGACTGGAGGCTCTAGGAGTTGAGTGCAGACAGCCACAAAACTACTAGCTGGGAAAGAGAGAGCAACAATTGAGAAGGAGTGAAAGAAATGGGGAAAAACCCTTTTCCTTCTAAAATAAGTCTGCAAATAAAAAATTTCATAACCCATGAAGAATTTCCATGCTAAAAAAAGGCAGCCCACACAATAAAAATTTAGAACACATGTTCATTCTGTTATTAAAATAAATTCCTATAACAGCATGAGAGGTCCCGAAATCATGCTAGATATCCAAAGAAATAAATAGGATAAGTTCATAAAAGTAAAAATAAATTATTTTTTGAAAAGGATAGAAATCTTGAAACAAGAGCAGACGAATCTGAAGAAGAACAAATGATAAATTGGGTTAAATAAAATGGGAAGCTGCCCAGGGAGGATGGAGGTTAACGGCATCATGATGGGAGAGACGAATGAGCTGAAAGCTGCTCTTCGAATTGGAAGTGTATTTCCAATTGAGAAAGATTAAATATGTAAATTGTATCCTAAGCACAGTGTGATAAAACTGAAAAACATTAAAGACAACAAGAAAATATTTAGGCCACCAAAGAGAAAAGGCAGACACCACAAAGACCCACTGGATCGTCAGTGGAATTATCAGCAGCCCAAGACACAAGGCAGTGGGTTGATATCTCGAGTGCTGAGAAAAAACAAAACCAACTACCTAGAATTTTACACACAGTTAAGATATCACCCAAGAGGGAAGGTAAAATAAAGACAATTTCCGACATACAAAGATGAAAAGAGTTCGCCAACTCTACTTAACTCTAAGTAAAATTACAGCCGAAGTGAGTACATTAGTAAGAAGAACAAACCCACAGCTAAGACTGAGATACCAGAAATAATGGCAAGTCCCAAAATTGATAAAATGTCAGTAAGATTTATGAACTATAGGATTTTTGTAATGTATGTGTTTTTTTTTTTTAAAGCCAAACTAACACTCCAGACAACAATGGCAGGATGTCAGAGGAGTTTTCAGTCGTCAGCCAAAGCTTTGTTTTATCTGGAAGAAAGTTAAAAATATTTAATCACTATGGAATTTCCATACCTAAAACCATGCTAAAAGATTTAAAGAAAAAAAATGAAAAATCCATATTAAGCTAAAGAAACATAAGGAGTAATAGTAAGATCAGATTTAAAAAAAGCATTCATGGAGAAAAGAGGGGCATCGTAGGATAAGAAGCAGCAAAATCCACCAAAATGACGTAAAAATCATGATCCTGTATTATCCTAACAATATAGCAGAAACATGTAAAGTAAAAGCTAACAAAGTGATAAGAAAACTGGACAAATCCACAAAGTAAAGGATCATAACTCTAACAGATCAAATAAAAAATTATTGAGGATATGGATGATTTTTTAGTAAGAAAATTAACAGGTGAGTTTTGACATATAGAGAATTCTGCACCCAGTAGCGATAGTCCTTTGTATGCTCCTAGAACATTTACAAAATTGACCATGAAGAAGATTAAAATTTCAACAAATTTAAATAATTTATATTATTTAAATGATATTCTCTAGCAAGTAAAAAAGGTACAACTAAAAGTATAGTGTTTGAAATGAATTTATAATTCATAAGCTAAAGCACTAGATGAAAATAAATGTAGACCATTCAATTTAAGAATTAGAAAGTGAGCAACAAGGTAAATGCAACAAAAACAGAAATAAACAAAAGAGCAAACATTCATGAAATAGATGTCAAGGAAATGGTAAAGAGGATCTGCAAAACAAAACCAGGTTCTTTGAAATAGCAAATAAAATACACGTTTCACCAAGAATGAGCACAAGAAAAAAGTCACAAGTAAACAGTAACTCATTCATAAATCAATGCAAATGAATTCGGAATTTAGTTGAAAGAAATAATTTACTAGAAACATACAAATTACCAAAAAATAGAAACCCAAAATAAGCCAATAAAGATTAAAAAAATGAATAAGTAATCAAAAACTTCCCCACCAAAAAGAAGTCACATACCCAGTTCATTTTACAATCAATTTCTTCTAAGTATTTAAATATCATTTCTTTCTCTCAAACTATTCCAGAGAACTGAAAAAGAAGAATCGAAGAAGAAGGTAGGATAACTTATGAGAGCAAAAGACAGAAAATATATGAACATAGTTGTAAAAATCCTAAGTAACATGTTGTCATATTTAAAAAATCCTAATAGATCAGGATGAAGTAGGACTGTCCTTGGAATGGACGTGATCACTATGTTCCCAGAGCCTTGCTATGTGGTTTGAGAAGGGCACTGCACCCTGTGATATTCTCTCCATAAAACATAACCCCAACTTCATGATGAGAAACTCATCAGACAAACCCAACTGAAGAAATTCTACAAAATACCAGGCCAGTATTTCTCAAAACTCTGAAGATCATGAAAAATAAAGACCAAGAATCCGTCCTAGAACAGAGGAGACTCTGGAGACCTGATAACTAAATGCAGGGCTGTATCCTGGTGGAATCCTGAAACAGAAAGAAGACAGCGGTGGAAACGCTGGCGAAATCCAAATGCTATCTGAAGCTTAGTTTAAAAGGAATATGTTAACGTTGATTTCTTAGCTTTGACAAATACAAGATTTAATACAAGATATTAACATTGGAGAAACTGGGTGAGGGATGCAGAGAGCTCTCTGTACTACCTTTGCAACTCTTAGTGTTAGTAAATCTAATACTATTCTGTAATAAAAAGTTTATAAAAAAATAAAAAGTTTATAAAAAAATAAAAATAAAACACCTCAACAGCTACTCATGATGGAAACTCTTAGCAAACCACAAAGGGAAAGGTGTCTCAGCTTGATGATGGTGTCCGTCATTGCTTCGTGGTTTCCAACGCATAAGTAGAGGTTTTATTTCACACGTTGTAGTGAGGATTAAATGAAACAATATGTATGCAATGACTTATGAATTAATATTATTATTCCTGTGATCCCAGCAACAACAACATCAGAAGTCGGCTTGTTGCTTTAGCGCAGAGTTCTTGGCCTTCTTTATGCCATGCAGCACTTGGACAGCCCAGGAAGGCCTTCAGACCGCTTCTCAGAATGTCTGCCAATGCATAACATACAATTCATGTAGTTACTCTGTGTGTACATATACAGTTGTTAAATCACAATAATACTTTTTTTGATATTGAACTAAACTTCCATTCTAAGGATAGCCCTATTTGGTCACCATGTGTGGCTGAGAAATCAACAGGCCTGGGTGACGTCAGCAAGGAGGTGAGGCAGAGAGAAGAATCCACGTCCATTGCCAGGGCTGGGTCTCCTGGGTGGGTGGGAAACTCAGGGCAAAGAGATCCTGAGAGGGGACGGGGAGGAAAGACCAAGAGGTCGGTGTGGGAACTTGCTGAGTTTGAGTTGAATGATGTTTCCAACTGGATATTTTTCATAATTGCATAATCTTTTCTGAAAAGTAGTTTTCAGGCCAGGTGCGGTGGCTCACATCTCTAATCCTAGCACTTTGGGAGGCCGAGGTGGGTCCTGAGGTCAGGAGTTTGAGACCAGCCTGGCCAACACGGTGAAACCCCATATCTACTAAAAATACAAAAATTAGCCAGGTGTGGTGGTGCATGCCTATAATCCCAGCTACATGGGAGTCTGGGGCAGGAGAATAGCTTAAACCTGGGAGGCAGAGATTGCAGTGAACCAAGATCGCACCACTGCACTTCAACCTGGGAGACAGAGTGAGACTCCATCTCAAAACAAAAAAAAAAAAAAAAGGAAAAGTAGTTTTTAAATCTTTTGACTGACCATGCACTCACTCCATCAGTTTAAAAAATTATGCATGAAAAGCAACACACATACACACACATACACACACACACACACACACACACACACGTTATATTACTGCAACAATGTGGGTTAGTAATATGTAATGTATATTACAGTACTAACGTTTGCATAATGAAAACACACGAATAAAAATTGTAAAGGATGGTGTTAAAGGTAATACAGGCCGGGTTCAGTGGCTCATACCTGTAATCCCAGCACTTTGGGAGGCTGAGGTGAGTGGATCACCTGAGGTCAGGAGTTCGAGACCAGCCTAGCCAACATGGTGAAACCCCATCTCTACTAAAAATACAAAAATTAGTTGGGCATGGTGGCGCATGCCTGTAATCCCAGCTACTCAGGAGGCTGAGGCATGAGAATCACTTGACCCTGGGAGATGGAGGTTGCAGTGAGCCAAGATCACGCCACTGCACTCCAGCCTGGGCGACAGAGCGAGACTCTCTCTCAAAAGAAAAAAAAAGTAAGCACAGATATAAGCATTTTTCTCTCTGCATCCCTTTGATTTGGTGAGCTCCAGGCAGTAACATCAGGTACAGATGTAAAGTCTGAAAAAAACAGAGGAGTTGTGTCTGCAAAGGATCACTTTCACAATGAAAGACTAGAGCAGGTAGAGAGATTGGGGACCCCTCCCACCCTCTTTTCCCCATCCCCTCTGAGCCCTGCTGATGTTGAAAGGTAGCTGATGCCTCATGTTTCAGCTCTGAGCTTTACTGCTATTGATGCTACATCTCAGTGAGTTCTGGCTTGGAGACCACTGGTCCCACCCAACCCACCATGAGAGACGATTTGTGAAAAGAGCCCAGAGTCTGGAGTCTGAATGCCTTGGTTTGATTCTGGTCTCTATCCCTTTCCAGCTAAATCTTACATCTTAGACAAATCATTTGATCACTCCAAGCCTTGGTTTTTCTCCTTCATAAACTGGAGGGTGTATATTTCTTTTCACAGTGTAATGAGGATTAAATGAGACAATGCAAATCAAAGTGATTTGTGAGCTAGAATGCCAGGAACTACACCAGCGTTTGTTGTTACTTTTTGTATAATCAAACCTAGTCATGCAGTGTACATTTTCCTGTCTACATCTTCCATCAACTATAAATACAATGGGTCATATTCCCCCTAGGTCCAGAAGTGGCAATAATTCTGCAATCATTGGGTTACCTTTTCCTATCCACAGCACTTGTTTTCCTGTCCTATGCAAAACACTGGTTTTCAAGCTGGGATGATTTTCCCTCCCAGGGGATGTTTGGTTGCTCCCAGTGAGGGTGGGGATACAGTACTGGCTTCAGCGGATAAAGGCTGGCCATGCTGCTAAACATCCCACACTGCACAGGACAGCGCCACCACAAAGGACAGAAAGTGTCAGTACCTGGAGCGGTTAATCCGTCCTCTGAACCGACTGGGATGACGGGCATGGAAGTTTTGGTTGTTGATCTTTACTCCTCAGTTGAATCCCATTTTCTGTTAGAGGTTACTTACCTACATTAGCAGAAGGCCCTGGCCTGGCTTTGGGTGTGTCTAGGGGGCACTGACGCCTACTGGAGATGGGAGAGGAGAAGGAGACCTGCAGGGTGAGATGAGAGGCGGTGAGGAGAGAGAGCTGCTGGCTCTGCCTTCACTTACGAATGTAACCTTTTTAACATGTATTAAGTCTCTGGTGGTGAAAACCTCAAAATTATTGAATTTCAGTTTTGTATAAGTAGCAGTCACATTTTACTGCTTTCCCTTCTTCTACTGTTGTCTTCTCCCTTCTGTTTAGTTCTTCTGACTCTTTTGAAGTTCAAAAAGCCTTATGTACCAGATCATCACTCTTCCGTTCTCCCTCTTCTTCTTTCTTTTATAAATCTTTGTGCATGACACACATTTAATGACCAGGAGATGCCGTCGGTAGCCTTGTGTCCATTTCTGGAATCCCAAGACTTGGCTTTCACCACCACTTCCTGACCACAGCAAGCAGTTACCAAGGGCAATGGAGATACTTTCTTTCCTAGCCTTGGCCACTTACCCTGGTGCCTTCTGTTGATTTTCAGAATCAGAAGTCAAGTTGATCATCTGAATTATGAGTTATTCAGTCTAATGGCAAGGAAATTAATAAGACAAAGTCGTGAAACTCCCATCTGTCTCCAAGCTATCTACTTGTGGATGTTTATCAAGCTAAGAAACTTGCCATATGTGTAACATATTGTCTGAAGGAAAAGAAACTCTCTACTTTTTTCTAGAAAATCCTGACATTGTATGTTGTGTTTTTGTTCCACCTTATTAAATGGCCTTCTCTTCTTGTCACAAGTAAATAAAATGGCTTCATCCTGTTCATCTTTCTCTGTTAGCTTTCCATAATAGTAATATGAATGGTTTGTGTTTATATGGGGTGTTCAACCTCACTCCTCAAAGGATCTAATAACATCTTTTAAGTTCAATCTGTTCTTGTATTTTGCCTTACAAACTAACATGTTTTTAAATGTCTTTTCAGAAATGATAAACTTGAATTTTTCTCATGGTGGCTTTTGTCCAAACATCTCTAATTGTTTTGGAGATAATATCCTATTCATTTTCACAATATTCCTCTGAAAATGTAGGCAATATTATGCCACCTTGCGCATGGTCAGACCACAGCATGTGGGAGTTGATTAACTCTCTTTTTGCCATGCTTCTACATTGCTCATCCCTTTTCCATTCTGTTAGCACATGGATGCTATCAGTTCTCTTCTAATCATCCTTTGCAGTTAGCCGAATACCCCTTATGAAGTTTATCAGCCTCAACTCCTGTGATAGTTCCTTGAGGACATCTTATCCTCCTTCATTAGCTTACAGGGTCAGTCTCCTTCTCTGATTGGTTTAGGACCATGTACTGAACTCTGCACATATGATCCACACAGTTCAATGTATATAATTACAAAAATGTCTAAGATCCAAATTAAAGGAAGGAATGTGAGCATTACAAATGGATGCATCATTGAACACACATATATTTATTTCTCAAATATAGAAAAATGAAAATGTAGCATTCTTATAGGATGATAGTAATATATTTGTTTTCAATGTGCTTTTCTTATTTATTTAATCCTCTTGAAATCTGACTATATAAGCAGGGTTGCCATGCCCAACTTAAAGATGAATGAACTGAGACTCAGAGGCTGGGTTGCCATCCCAGTGTCTCCAATCTTGCAGGAAATAGAGTATTTCCTAACAAATTCCAGTGATCACATGGCAGTTCTTTCTATTCTGACTATAATATTTTCTCTGAAGCTCTATTCACCAATCTTGCCTTCATGTTCACCTCCCTCATATGTCACTTTCCTAAAACCCACCTTTTATCACATGTCTTCCCCCAAATCACCAATAGTTAGCAAGTGTTCCTCAGAGGGAAATAAAAAGTATTGAGCATGTGAGTTACAGCCTTCCATAATATGGGAGTTTTGTTCTCCTAGACCTTCCTCTTGCACAGCCTTTCTTTTCGGGCACACTGGGCTGTTCACTATCCCAGCCACGGGCACACTGGGCTGTTCACTATCCCAGCCACGCTTCACACCTCCCAGCCCCGGGGAAGATGCTACCCCCTTGGCAATGCCCCTCTAGCACCTTTCTTTACCAACCAGAATAGAAATGGACTCACAGAGACTCATTCACTGCCTGTTTCTTCAGCATTTTATGCCCCTTTCAATCCTCTGTGCTGCCTCATACATTTCTTCTGCACAGTAGACATTTGGTTAATACTCATTATCTGGTTGATATCACTGAAAATATGAAATTAGGCAGAAAACTCACTCTGAGGACAAGACGATGTCTACTGTAATCCACCTGCAGACGTGTTAGAAATTTGCACTAAGTCACAGATGCTTATAGTGTATGTGTTGGGAGGGGGTATTCTTACCAGATTTTTCTTTAATGCTGCAAATTGGCAGCCTGAGTGTTTTGAGCATCCATGGCCATTAGAGGCAGTCTTTCAAGGGGAGTTTTCACATCAGTCATCTCTGTGCCCTCCCACTGTACTGAAAACAGTGTCTGGTATGTATTATGCACTGTAAGAATATTTTTACATTTTTTTCATTGAATAATTCATTTAAATTTGATATACAAAGGGATCCAATGCAAACTTTCATTGAAAGTCGCGATCCTGGAGCCTGTTATAATGTGTGCAGGCCACATCCGGCCATCACGGGCAGGTTCGCATCTCACACAGAAAACATTTCTAGCCAGAGAGCTGCATGGAAGCCCACCACCCTTCCCTTGAGAACACACTGCTTTATGAAAGAACAGGACAATGGCACCTCAACATCCATACATTCCTCTTCAGACTCAAATAGTGGCATACCCAGTATTCCACTGCAGGATAACACTCAGAATATGGAAAATCGGTCCCAGTGACACAGCTTTTCTCTGCACAGTAGCTAGCTCCTCTCCAGCTCTTTCCCATCTGCCTCCAACTTTGCGTGTCCATTTCTGCGTGAGATGGAGCATGCGAGAACATACAGCACACAGACCCTAAGCAGCTCCCAACACTGGAAATACCATCCTCTCGCCTGAACGTGCTCTGTGCAGTTGCAATGAGAGATTCCAGCGCCGCTGGTAACTTACACTTGGCACCAGCCCATAACTGGCTGCTGCACAACTGACCGGTGATCCATGCACAGTATTCTCGTGGAAGTGAATGAGGGTTTTGTGAAAAATCTATGGCGGGGGGGGTGGAAAAATGTCCCTGACGTCTGTTGAAAACAGCCAGGCCCTGCTGGAGGGAATTGTGTCACTGTCGACTGGCTCTGTTAGGAGGAAACAGTTTCCAGGCCCTGCAGGGCCGTGGCTGGCTTCCTTCCCCTTCCTTGAAGCTCCTGCCCCGGCCCTGCCACCTCCCGCAGACCGAACCCTCGCTGTCACCTCCCCTTCTGCACAGTCCAGGCCGGTCGGGTGTCCTCACGCCCTCCTTCTCCTGCAGAGCTTCCGGAGGGGACGCCTCCCGCGGGCGCTGGCCGCTTCCCAGGCCCCGGCCCTCCCCAGGCCTCTCTCCCCGAGGCTCCAGCCGGCTCCCCCTTCCATCCTCCCCAGCGCACTGGCCCGTCTGCCCTCCTCACTCAAGTCTCCACCCGGTAGATTTAAAAAGTGAAAAGCCAAGGCCACGTCTATGTGTGGCCTCGCCCTCCTTCCCTGCGAACCCTGGAGAACACGGCCTTCTGATGAAGCAAACCCCAGTCTCCTCGCTTTGCATGAGCTTTTCTATCCACCGCGAGCTGAAACTTCTCCCTAAAGCAACCGCGTCTCCAGACTCCTGGGCGCTTTCCCTTCCGACTCCCCGACCCCGCGAGCCTCCCTGCAGGCCCCTTCTCCTCCCTCCCCCGGGCTGCGGGTGGTGCCCGCACAGCCTCCGCCCTCTGGGCGCTCCTATCCTTCGCACTCCAGACCCGCAGCCCCAACCCAACACCTGTGAGCTCCAGAAGCTGTCTCCCCCGACCCCGGGCCAGCCTGGAGCCCCTGCTGCGGATCGGATCCCCGGTGCAGGCCTGCCTGCCAGCAGCGCAGATCCTCCTTCCCACCCTGCGTTTCCTACCTGGGTCCTGTTGCTCCCGTTGGCTTACCGGAAAGGAAACTCGGTCTCATTTCCATTTCTGTAGGAAACTCAGGGATGCCTGGGACTCCTCCCGCCCTGGGACTCCCCACTCTCCGTAGTTCACACAATTTAAAGTTCCCCATTTTTAATTTTCCCTGCGGGACTGTCTAGCTGTGCGTTAGTTCAGTCCTTCTTTCGATGGTTTTCTCACTGGGATTCCTGTTGCTAGTCCTCTCCCTGGCCCTCAACCCGCAAACCGGCGATGTTCTTCCTGACGCCGGAGTGGCCTCTACCTCGCAGGCTGTGGAGGTCTGCCACCTGCCAAGTAACACCACGTGTTTCTTAACCTGCGCCTCAGTTTGATCATCTATGCAAAGGGGGAGTGATCACATCTAGCTAATACGAGTGTTGTGAGGATTCAGTAGGTTATCATAAATCATGCCCCAAGGGCATCCCGGAGCTAAACAAGGCTAGGTAGGAGTTAGTGCTGTCCCACTTGTCAGATCCCAGCAGGACACACCAGGCCGGCCACTGGCTGGCTCTAATCCTCCTCTACAGGCTTCTGTCCCTCTGGGACCTTACCTTCCTGCTCCCTCGCCTGTGCTTACACTGGACCACTCCTTGTCCCTTGACCATGGGGCCGTCTCCATGCCCCAAGGAAGATGTTCTCTTCTCTGTCAGGAACATCTCCCTCGTATCCCCCAGCCATGGGAGTTTAAAGTCAATTCAATACCACCTTCTTCAGGAATCCTTCCAGGCTCAAGTTCCCCGCCTCTTACCCTCTAAGAACAGGAAAACCCGTGGAATTATTTGCTCCCTCTGTGCTCCTACCCGTACCCGGGTCATGATTTCAGCCCAGCACTTGTAACGATCCATTGGCAGTTACCCTGCTTGGTAGTGACTGCTTTGACCAGTGAAATCTGGATCCAACAGTCTTGAAGGTCACTAGACCACTGAAAGACGAGCAGTAGGTGGCAAAGAAATACTGGCTAAATTTAAATTTTTGAAATTATAAATTTTGGAAATCATGACCTAGGGTAATGTTTTCTGTGCTGGGTTTTATCTATATTATTATTGGTTTGGGGTGTTTGCTCTGCCCGGGAACTTCAAAAACCAGTTTCTGACCTTCTTTTAAAAGTAAATCTCTTACTTAAGATTGAAATATATTAAATTCCTTTATTTTTGATGAGGAACCATAAGTAAACAATGGATGGATTTTTAAAACTTTTACATCTCAAAGAAGACGTGAAAATTGAAAAATACCCACTTTGCTTTAACATGACTGCAATTTGATAAATATTTTGGACTTTTATTTGCAAAAGAATATACAGAATCTTTATTTTAAAGACTTATTTAGTGGAGCTGAAATATCACCATTGTACTCCACTAGAATGAAACCTTTGTTGGCGTGGATCTTGGTTTTTGTTGTTGTTGTTGTTTTTAATTCCTTGCTCTTTAGACTGTTGTTTAAAATCTTATGTTTTTTAATGTGTTACCAAGGAGAAAATGTGAGAGCAAATTCCATAGTGTAGACTGGAATGCCTCCCCCTGCCCTCCCCAGCAACACACACTTCACGATGTCTGCATATGTTCCCGTCCTCATCGGCAGGCTTTTGTTCCAGTCCTGAGAAAGACAGCCTCCCACTAGACAAATAAGGCCTCCAAAGCATGTGTTTTTCTTTGGTGTTCCTGCAAATTAGCACGAATCTGTGCTATGTTGTATGGAATTTCAGAGAGACATTTTATTATTTGTCCTCGATAGGAAAATGTGCAAAATCCATGGTTTGCTTATTCCAGATAGAATTATCTCACTTTTCTTTAAATCAGCATCATAAGCATGAATTCAGCCACATAAATGACTTTACTTTTAAAATCATGAATAAAAGTTGAGTTTACCTGCTAAAAAGTATCCTTTGATCCAAAGAATATCAATTACATAGCCTTAATTTTTTAACGGAACTTAAATATTATCAAAGCTGTATGTCTAGAATGAAGAATGAAATGAATCAATGTATTAGAAATTTGCAGATATGTTACATAACAATCACTTCTTAACGAATGCTTAGAAGATCCTATTTATCCTTTTGAGCCCTTAGATTCTACCCCAAATATGTCTTCTTAAATCCACTGTTTTTCTTTTCTCTTTAATTTCAGTTTGTTTGGTTTAATGATAGCTACTGAACATAAATGCCAAATTACAATGGCACTTCCCAGCTGTGTGCAGAACTTTATATTTTAAGTACCAATTTATGATAAAAGAATGCTTCCAGCTCAATTCTCATCAGCATTAGAGGTTTTAGCAATTGCCAATTATTTTTCTAAATTACCTATTTTAATTAAGTAAAATATTGTGAATTTAAGATTATGAAGTGTTCAAGCATTATTTCATCTTTAACTAATTAGTGAGAAAAAGGAAATTATATTTTGGGACATTAAGTGGCTATTTTTAGAATAAAATGCTTCTATGGTTTCAATGCCTTAAATTAACAGAAAATGCACAAACTTCTCTCGAAATCCTGTTACATCTGGGGTCTTTGAAGTACACCTTGAACTGATCATTTCTTCTAATGTAACATAAATTTGTATATTAGTTAGAGCCAAAATGCCCAAGAGATTAAGCTTGGTATCTCCCTTGACTAATTTAACACATCTAGATCCCTCAGCAACATTTTAAAACCACCTGTTTCTATTTTGCCTTCATGGAACAAAGCCTAGAACATAGGAAGGACCTCAATGTATAACTGTTGATATGACTGTCATCCTTAGTTCAGTTCTGAGATTTCCATTCCTAACTTATCATTGCATCTACATTCTATTTCTTACAAGAGCACTTCAAGAAATATGTACAGATGAAGGAAAATTGGCACCAAAATCTGCCTGCCTAGCAGCTTACAGCAATATTGGAAGGCGTTGAAAGCCATTATTAACTGACATTGGCAAAGTGATTCTGAAAAATCTTCGTTTTATATGTCAATGCAGGCTATGATGGTCCCTAAACTGTTGCTTCAAGGCAGAGATCACAAACTTTTTCTCTAACTGTGGGTCTCCCAGCATTCTCCCTCCTGAACACGGCCCATTAACGGTAGTGAGCTCCGGAGGGGAAAAGGGTTAGTCAACAATTCTGCTTGGCTGCTTCAGGGGAGAGCCAGTGTTTTGCAGTCTAGTGAACTCATTATGCACTCTTGATGAGATCATTAAAGGACAATAAAGGAAAATGGAAACAATTCACAATATGTATAGACAAATTTCTGTATCGAATAATTTTTGTTTGTATTTAAATGTTGGGTAGAAACTTTTCTATCCTGAGTAATGGTTGGTTTTAAAAAAAAAATCTTCAGATTGAAACTTATCCTTTAAGCATAAAAGTATAGTCAGGAATTTTTAGTCTTTATGACTAACACAGATGATACCGATAGTTTGGTATCTCCGATCTGATCAATAAACTCTACTCTTACAATGGTGTGGTGCCCTGTGAGGGAAGGGGTGGGCACTCCTGGATCCCCCTGAGCATTTTCAGTGCTTCTGTTTCATTCATCCACCTTATTCTGGAAATTCAACTGGGAGATTTATATTTTAGATATGTTTTTATTAAAATGCTCCTTTCAGAATTGTTTTCCAATTTATTCAACAGGCAATATTAGGTAATATATTTGAAAATACAAAAAATGGTGAATTTTATCATTGATTCCTGTGTAGTCATGTGAATTCTTGGAGTTTCTAAAAGGGGATGTTTTTTACCTTGGTTTACATCCCATTTCACTTGACAATTTGAAGCATCCAAAATGATACAAGCGAATTGGATGGATGACTCAATTAAATACAATGGAAGTCAATAAAGATCAATGCAAAGTAGTGTCTTGAACAGCAATAATCCTATAAATACAAACTAAGAAAGAAACCAATTAAATTTAGTGTGGGAAAAAGATGAAGAGGTTTTGATAAGTGAAAACAGTACAACTGAAAGAACAGCCAACTATTTCGTGACATGTCAGTACTATCGCTCTTGAGTGTAAAATGCATGAGTCCGTCTCCCTCGAAACCACCAGCTCCTGCTGCAATGTAAGGCCCTGTGGGGTGAACAGTCTGGAAAGAAGAAAGCAGTGATTCCCAGCAATGGTCAGAATCCAAAAGCTGAGAGGCCCTAAGAGGAAGAACAGCAGTGATTTTGCACAAGCGATCATATGTCTCTGCGGGAAGGGCAGCATTTAAGAGTCTGTGGAAATAGGGTTTTAACATCTCCTTTCCCCAGGAGGGGTGTCCCAGTCTCAGAACTGGGATCCTTCTGGCATCAGGATGACCAGAACTGGGGTGCCGTTAACAGCCAGCCCTGGTACAGCCTCCTCTGCGGAGCTGGACGTGCCCCCAGGGTTGCTCAGCCAAACAGAAGGATCGAGAGGCAACATGATAGGTGCCTAGGATGTGGCTATAAAAGGTTCTTGTGGGCACTGTGTGATCCTTCATTCGCCAGTGCCACTGCAGGAATGATGAGGAAAATGGCCAGCAGTCGAGATATTTAGGTTGGACATTAGCTAAGGGGCTGTCTTGGCAGCTCCAGGAGATGGTCTGATAGTTCATCTTAAAGGTTACAGACCTTCCTCCTTGCGGCATAGAATCCTATGTGAGGCAGCTTTCCAGAGGAATCCTGGCGTCCCCAGTATTGAGACAGACAAAAGGACTGGAAAGCTACGGGCGAGAAAAGGAATTAAATAAGCCACACTGATTTGCCAGAAATCCCTCCATTCTGTGCCTAGATGTTGCTCTTGCTCATGTGCTATGTAGGACTGCCAGATTCACAAAGAAAAATACAGGATACCCAGTTAATTTAAATTTCAGATGAACAAGAAATAATTTTTTTAATATAAGTATGTGTCATGAAATATTTAAGACATGCTTATACTAAAAATGTTTTTGTTATTTATGTGAAATTTAAAGTTAACTGAGCATCTGTGTTTGATCAGGCAACTACAGGAAGAACCACATGCCTCACACATACATGGTCTATGTCCTCTGGCCACCTGCATGTGACATGCTGAAACTATCACATCAACAAAACAAGCCCAAAGCTCTTATCTCTGAAGCACTGGGAGTTAAGTTACTACCTTAGAGGAGATGAGCACTTTTTAAAAATTAAATGTGGAAAAAAAAACATGGACTACTCACAATGCAACATGACTTATCCTTGGCGTCCAAAGCCCTCACACCTAGGTTATTGAATTAATTTTTCACTAGTTCTTCCTACTTTCCACTTTCTCCCCATACCTCTCTTCTATACAAAACTCTCAAATCAACTGCTGCGAAGGCTGCTTTCCTAACGTGACTGGGTCCCCTTTGGGCATCCAGTGAATGCCCAAACAGGCGTGAAAGACCCTTCCCGAGCCCCCTTTCCAAAGATATGTATGCTTCCTCTGCCCTTGAATGGTACCCTGGGCTAGGAAGTTACAGATGAGGCCAGTGAAGAGGAGGCTCGTCCCTCCATGAAGCCGGGAGGGTCATTCCAACTCAAGGGATCAGGGAACACTTCCAGAGGGAGATAGCATTTGAGCTTCGCTTTGAGAAATGAGTAAAATTTAGGTATGGGAAGCTGGGGAGAGAAAAGCCTGGCTGGTCTAGGGCAAAGGCCCTGGATTAGGAAGGTCTTGTGTGTTCTGAGAGTGAGAGGCCCTATTGGCTAATGGTTAGAGGATGCCCAGATTCAACAAACTACTGACCTTTTTGTAATCTCTAGAAACTTTTTTGAGTGCCATGTCATAATTAAGGCCATGCAACAGGGAAAGTTATCTGCAACGATTTTAAGCATCAGAAACTAAGAAGTTCATTTAAAATATTTCTGATCTGTACCTTTAAAAATTCATTTTCAGTATCACTATAATCCACTCAACTGACTCTAAATCTCATGCCCATTTCAGAAGCCCTAGCTGAGTCTCTATCCTGTCCCAACCCCACTCCGACTGACGGTAAGATTCTAATGGCTGATCTACCTTTGTGCCCACGCACATCCTCTTGCTTTACTTGCTAGCCTTCTCAGCCGCCTCTAGATCTCTGCACACACCGTGCTGTTCAGGGGCCTTTTTATATGCTGTTCCCTCCGTCTGGAATGTCCTTTCCCCTCTTTTCTCCAAGTTCATCCTTCAGGATTCAAACTAAGAATTGTCTCCTTCAAGAACTCTTCCCTGAGCCCCGAGACAGGCCGAGGGGCCCTTCTCAGCGCTCTCCTGAGGAAGCCCTCGCCGCCGTGTGCGGAAAGCTGCCTTTGGAAAGTTTCTCCCATCTGGCCCTGAGCTGCCGCAGTCTCCTCTGGCTCTTGGCTTCTGCAGCCTCTTCTCCATCAGGGCTGTCAGCCAGTCTCTGGGCTTCAGCCACCGCCTTTAAGCTCATGACTCCGAAATTTCAGTTTGCCTGAGCCACAGACGTATATATTGAATTATCTGTTCCTAAAAGCCTCAAGATCACTCCCAACTCAACATGTTTAAAGCTAAACTCTCATCTTCCCCAAGCCTGCTGCTCGTCCTACATCGCTTCTCCATCCCTGAGCACCAGAGGAGCCTGGGGGCCGTTTTAGACTCTTCTTCGCCCTTCTCCTGAACCAGCACCCCAGCCCAGTGCGCCACAGGTCATATCTGAGCGGTCTCCCTACGACCCCCACGCCCCGTGACTCCCTCCTCTTCCACTGCTGCTGCCTGGGTTCCCACTGAGGAGCTCTCTCCTTGGGAGCCGTGCCCCTCCCACTTCAGTCCTCCCCAAGACATTTGTATTTATTTTCTATTGCTGCCAAAACAAATTTACAGAGTTGGGGGCCTAAAACAGCAGAAATTTATTATCTTGCAGCTCAATAGTGCAGAAGTCCACATAGGTCATACAGGACTAAAATCGAGGTATCTACAGAACCGTGTCCCCTCCTGGGGCTCTGCTGGAAAGCCTGTTTCCCGGCCTTTTCCAGCTTTCACTCCTTGGCTCGTGGGCCTCTTCGAAGCCAGCAACGTTGCATCTCCCTGACCGTTTTTCGTGTCATCTCTAGCTGTCATCTTGTGCCTCACTCTGCCAGTTTAAGGACCATCGTGATTATACTTGATCCACCCAGATTATCCAAAAGGATCTCCCTATCTCGAGGTCTTTAATGTGAGCATGTGTGCAAAGTCCCTTTTGTCATGTAATGCAACATAGTCACGGGTTCCAGGAATTAGGTTACGTTCATCTTGGCGGTGGTGGGCAGAATATTCTGCCTACCACACAGTGGAGTGGTCTTCCTAAAACACATCTCTTCTCCTACTGACAATTACTAACTACTACCTGTGGAGTAAAGTCCAAACTTCCTATTTGGGCATAATGGTCTCCATCCTCCGTCCCGTGTCCAGTAGTGCCTACATTCAAGAAACCACTGGCATTTGCTCCGTAGCAGTGTGACTGCCTCTGTGTCAACTAGTTCTGCTCTTCGACCTTGAGTGGCGTTACCTTCCCTCAGCTCTCATGATCATTCCCAAATCACCACCTCTGCAAAGCCTCCCAGGACCCACCCTCCGAGGTGGAAAGGCACACTCCCTCTAGGTGCTTGCTGTCCCTACAACCACATCTCTCATGTCACCTCTCCCTCTTCATTGCACCTTGCTGGTTACCAGCAGAGCTCCCTGTGAACAGGAAACTTGTCTGTCCTGTTGCTGCATCCCCAGCACCAGGCATAGTGAATTACAAATGTTAGTTGGATGGGCAGATGAACGCACATTAGGCTGCAGAGCTCGTGGGCTGCTCCTGGGGCCCATGCTTTCTCTCGCACTAATATGAGAATAGTTATCCAGCCAGCTGAGGATGTCAACAGCCACTTCTCAGAATGAAAAAGGACACGAACCAATGTTTCACTTTACTACACCACGAGTGAATTAAACGAAGCCACAAGCACTCGGCTTGGAAGATTCTATCATTCCTTATGTTCTATTCCCCACCGTTTGGGCCACTTAGTATTTTCTTCAGTGAACCTTTCTTGAGTGTTCAATAACACTATGAAAGTTGTCATTAGACCAAGAACAAATGAGGTTTAGTTTACTCCTTAGTTGACAACTAATGAACATTACCAAGCTGACAGGCTTAACTCTTGACTTTTCTATTAGGACCTAAAGAATCCATAGAAATGATCTACGGTTCTTGGAAAGAAATGGAAAACAAAATATTTGTGGGTTCATGTGTAGACCCTTATGGATAACACCTCTTTTATTCCTCACCAGGACCGTGTGAGGTGGTAGCGCTGAGAGAATGGGAAATGCTCCCAAATTCTTAGGTACATGAAGAAAACAAGATTGGACCTTCACCTATGTGTTTTCTGCTTCTGTAGTAAAATGAGGCTGCTGACTGTATTAAGAATTGTACCTACAGGGAGTGGCCACTTGATTTATGTGTGGGCTGAGAAAGATATTGAGATGGGCATGAGTGGAGAATTACAGTAAAAGCAATCCCGGTGATGAGGAGGAGGGACTGATGGGTTTTAGTAACTGCTTGTGCATGCCTGGTTGAGCTGAACCACGAAACCTCTTTCACCCATCATTACTTGCATCTTAGGATAGGGAATGAGCTGTTTGAGCTGATGAACCCTTAAAGATCAAAGCTTCCATTTTTATGCAAATAGCCAAGAGCAATAAAACCTAGGAAAGAAAAGTAGGGAATGTGAATTACAGTAGGATGTGTGTCATTAAAAGTTACAGCAAGCCGGGTAGTTATTCAGAAGTAAGCTCCCAGCAAGGGCAACTTTTCAAATTTGTGTTTTAAATTATTTTTAAATGAGAAGAGGTAATAGCAAAATATAACCCTGAGTTTCATTTGTCCTCTAATACATCACAATGTTAAGATGATATAAATATGCAATCTTGAATTAGACATTACTAGGAAATAATATTGCACACTGACGTGCCAGGTACCTCCTCACACTGCAGCAGGCACAGGGCTTTGGTGCTGGAAGCTCTTGGAATCTGACTTAAGTACCACTCTCAAACTAAACATGGCTTCTTTAGCTTTTTTTTTGCAATGGGATTGCAAAACCCATTTTGCAATCCAGGTATTGATCGTGCTGCCGTATTATACTGTGGTTCTATGTAAGAAACCACATCCAGATCCTCCCTGAATAGACCTCTATCATGTTGCTTGGAGGTAGAACATGCCTTTAAGAATAAGCTGCTTTGAATGCCATGAGCACAGGTTTTGGAGTGAGAGAGCTGGTTCCAGTCACAGATCTCCTGCTTCCAGGCTGTGTGACCTCAGGCAACTTAGAGAACTTCTCTGAATCCACATTGTCACTGCATACTGTTGTTGTAAGCGTTACATAATGTAACCTTTTGAAAGAATTTAAATGTTATATCTATCTGGCATTTAGCTAGAGTTTAAAGAGTTTAAAGTTTCATTTTAGCTAAGAATAAATACTGTTATTTATTATAATATTAATCTATCATTTATATATATTATATAATATATAATTTATTATATATTTACATCATTTTAGCTAAAAATAATAAATGATTTATTATAATATAAAATTTATTATTATATTAGTTCTTATTTTTAGCTAAAATGAAGTAAATTCATGTGCTGTAAAGGAAGAGTTGTTCTACCCTCATTATAATTGCATTTATACAATTTTTAAAAACTGATGCTGAATCTCTAGTGGAAAGAGTACTGGACTGAGTCTCGCATTATGGGTTTTAGTCCTGATTCTGTACTCACTAATTTTTTTCTACCTTCCTCAGCCACTGTATTCAGTATTTAATATAATGAGCATTCTGGTAAGTTCTTTACATACATTATCTTATTTACTTTTACAAGGTCAGGGGTGACATTGACCCAATTACTTGTCCTTTCTAGGTTCTTCTTCTGCTTTGATAAGGGTGTCGAATGTTCTCTCGGTCATTTCAGCAATAGTATTCTAAAGGAATACCTCCCACAAATTGTTTTCTAATTTTACTTCGAAGAATTCCAGAGACAACAGTCCTAGGGTGTTCATGACACTGGTAGACACCTCCCCCTCCCCTTCCGTGGCCCCGATCCTCATTCCGCCTCCACCCCCGTGACTTCCTCTCCTGCCTCCTCCCAGGATGGACAACCCACGCTCAGCCCCACTGTCTCCTTGCCAGCCCTGCTCCGACAGAGGCTGGCTTTCCCCGTCAGGTGTCGGTTAGCCTTTCTCTGTACTTTTAATTATTTTTCATTTCGATTATTTTCGCTGTGTGTTGGGAATCACTATTAGGTAGAGAGAACCATATCAAAGACATTACTCTGCATGGGTCTGTCCTCTGTCAAGTCCAAGACATGGATTCATTGTCATCTCTTGTATTTTTTGGACACAAGTTTGATGAGGTTTCTTAATTTTGACAGAGTTAATGCTTCCAAGAAACTTAATAAAGATTCTACAGCCGTTTTAGTAATCAGGGAACTACAGTGGAAATATATCTCTGAGTAATAAAATCCATCCCCTGGAAGCTGTCACCAAAGACTCAATAATCATGTTCGCCACCCAGCATCCTTTCTGGACCTCAAGCTGTCTTGTCAAGTGTGCTTAATATCCAGGATATTTAGTTTACCACAGAGTTAACTCAAGTATATTTGTGTTCATTTCCATGCAGGATTTTGCAAGTCACCAAGACTTAAGATAATGGAGGTTTTGACCTCTAGGTGAACAATTACTTTCTTTCTTTTCATGTACTGAACTCATGAAAATATATTGATGAACTAATAAATGGCATACCTTTTATACCAAATTTTAACAAAACAACCTTAATAGAAGCTTGAATTGCTGCATGGACAATATGGACATCATGATAGGAAAGTAAGGCATTTTAGTAATTAAGTTAAACAGCTATTTTGCCCCCACAACTCAGTTTTCCTTCCAGTTTTCCAACCCCAATTCAGAATTACTGAACCTGAAACTTGCTGAGAAGAATAATATGTAGTCAGCTTAATTTCCCCCCTTGAATATGCTTAAGGGAACAAAACCCTCTCTTCTTGGAGGAATTCCCACCATGGTCTCTGGTTTTTCCTTTCCCCCTCAGCTACCATATTAAGCATTTACTCTCTTGGGCATTCTGCTAGGCTTCTTGTAAATATCATTTTATTTGCTCACAAGCACTTTATGTGAATATGAGGCACCCGGAGCCCAGAGCTACTGCACGCCCAAGGTGACAGTTAGGAAGCGGCAAAGCCAGGATTTAACCTGTGTGTTCGAAGTCCATGCTCTCATCTGTAGCATTAGAAAATGTGCTGCTCTTGACATCCATCTTCCGGGTCATGTAATCAACATCACGTATACCTGGCTGTTACCTTTTGCATTTCAATACAATCCCATAGCTTGGAGTTCAAGGTCCTCCAGGATTTCAGTCTTACCTACCGTCTCCACTTTGTCATTACTCCAGAGGTTGAATCTTCATCAGGAAGCCTAAGGTTTTTATCCCCACCGAGATGTGCCTGCCATATTTGCATTCTTGATAAAAACCTTATTTAGGATTATTCATTTTCAAATCTTCAAGTGGGTGAACTGTTGTTTGGTTTGGGTTTAGTTTACTGTGTAATGTGATGCCTCGCAGAACATGCCATATTAGGGCATTTTGATGTATTCATTTGTTCAAAGACTGGATGCATTCCTTTGTACTGGCCTGCACATATATGTAACCAATTCCTTCTTGATGGACATTAGGTCATTTTGAGGATCCTGCTATTGAGAACCATATCATAACTTATATTTTGTACACGTGCGTATATTTTGTGCACTTGTGTGTATATATCTGAAAAATACAGTCTTAAGAATAGAATGTGCATGTTTCATTTCGAAAGAGATCAACCCTGACCCCCTCCAATCCTCCAGAAGTTGAAAAGGTTGTCAAGGTCCTCATTTTCTTAATTTGGTGTTTTACCTTTGGGTGTCCTCTGACATCGGGGTTCAAGTGAGTTCATTCCGTGGCTCCGTTGCACTACCCAGCACCCAATAGCATTACTAAAAGCTGCGTGGACCTCTCAAAATCCAGGGGCTGCTTGTCGAGTATTTAGAAAGGGATTGAAATTGTAGGCATGTGTTTGTTGTAGCCATAAAAGTATCTTCTCAAATGTATTTGCATGAAATTTTAAGTAAGTCTAGATCTTTTGAGTGGAACAGACTGATACATACCTGCCAGAGAACAGATACTGAGGAGTCAAATACAGCTCATTAGAAGACACACAGAACTGCATGGGGAGAAAACACCTGTCCCACAGCCGTGGGTATGGGGCTTGCTGGAGCCTCCACATCCTGGACTCTGCTGGAGGAAAAACTGAAAGTAACCCGCCAGCTGCCAGGGCCCACTCCCAGCCTGGAGAGCCAGGACAGCCAGGTCTTGGCAGGTGCTGACCTACAAAAAGGATGGTCCTGCTAGGTGAAGTGTGGTCAGGGAGAGGCAGCTGCAGGTGATCTTGGAAATCAATGCTCTTTAATTATCAACGTGGCTAGTAAAGCTCTGGTGGGACCTTGGTTCTCAATCCTGGCTGCACGTTGAAATCACACGGGACGTTTTAAAAGTTCTGATGCCAATTTCTAATCCCACTTGCTGTGCAATAACCCCAATCCCCCTCAAATGCCTCCAAATAATCTGAGTCACATGTGCTTGACACAGGCTTTTCAGCTTTCATTTGGTTTCTGCCAATCTCTTCCTCTCCTGCTCCATCTGATGCCACAAGAGAACAGCCTCTGGATTGGCAAGTGCAGACTACCAGAGTGGTAAATGCTTGCCCAAGAAAGACCCCAGTTCACACGGCCAGAGGGTGATTTTCTCCACCTTTCTGGTCCTGCAAGGATTCAAGTGTCACATCTGGAGCTTAGCTGGGCAATTTTGCAAGCTTCCCAGGTGGTACATGCAGCCAAGGCTGAGAACAACTGTGGTAGGGCTGCAGCCAGGGTGAGGCCCACTAGGTCCAGCCCCCAGAGCTGGCAAGAGCTGGCCGGCTGTAAAGGCCCCAGCAAAGCATGGCATGGTGGTCTCTAACTCTGACTATGAAACTGGTGATGAAGACAGAGCCAGTCCTTCTGGTTTTTGGTAGCACAGTAGGGTTGTCAAGGGCTGCACAGAGCCAGGGAGGTGGAGCTGCTGTAGGACTCACCAGAGACCACACAGCAAGACAAACTCCAAATCGATCAGCCTGGCTGCTAATGGAATCGTGTCCTAACAAAGTTTCACTAGGAAATGTGTGCAACTCCACTGCAGGGCATGGCTCCAGCTGGGAGGGACTGCAGGAAATCAGGACCTGACCCACCTTTTTCTTTCCAATTAAGTGGATCCAGCCTATGTACACCACCGGGGATGTGGCTGGCAGCTCCCACCTAGGGGTTTTCAACTATTGCCACGCCTACTTGCTAATTCAGCTGCTTTATCAGCTCCACATTTTTTGTTTGTTTGTTTGTTTGTTTTTCTTTTCGAGATAGAGTCTCACTCGGTCACTCAGGCTGGAGTGCAGTGGCATGATCTCGGCTCACTGCAGCCTCTGCCTTTAGGGTTCAAGTGATTCTCCTGCCTCAGCCTCTCCAGTAGCTGGGATTACAGGCAACTGCCACCACGCCCGACTAATTTTTGCATTTTTAGTAGAGGCAGGGTTTTGCCATGTTGGCCAGGCTGGTCTCGAACTCCTGACCTCAGGTGACGCGCCTGCCTCGGCCTCACAAAGTGCTGGGATTACAGGCGTGAGCCACCGTATCCGGCCTTCAGCTCCACTTTTGAGCTAGATTTAAATGCCGAGGATTTTATTAGTATAAAAAATAATATTGTCCATATTTTTGTATCATGTTATTCTTGTATCTAACTGTGTTATTGTATTTTATTGATTTAGAAATGGTTTATGAGTCATTCAAAAAGTGTTTAGTAGCATATTAAATATTAAGATTATTAAGGCAATTTATACCCAAATAGATTTAGACCTTCAGTCTGAATTCCTTTTGGTATAATAACTTTTATTGTAAAATACAAAGGTTGATAAATAATTGTGAAGATACATTTTCAAAGGGAAAAAGAATTTGTAGGCCTGAATTATTATTTTAAATCTATAAATAATATATTTTAGAGATAAATAGATATTGCGATTTGTTTTTAAGCTGTCATGAATCAAAGAACAGCCTTTCTCAGATAAGCAGAAATTGATTAAAATAGACATGATTTCAGATTTTTATTTATATTATTTTTCTGTTCTCATGCCTAATCATGAAGTTCTACAAAGTTCCACATTTAAAAAAAATGTTTGGCTTAAAAAAAACAAGATGTAAAATATTTGTTTTTGAAAACACTGAGGCCATATCAGGAAGGGTAATTGGGAGGAAAAAATTAGATCACAATGAGTAACAAAATAGTATTTGTTTCTATTCGCACTTGCTCTGCAATAGCCATAATCTCCCTCAAATTCCTTTGGATATTTCAGTCACGTGTTCATGGCACAGCCTTTTCAGCTTCCATTTGGTGGCTGCCAATCTCTTCCTCTTCTGCTCCATCTAACAAGAGAATATCCTCTACGTTGGCCTCTAAACTAAGTCCCCAGTTCACACTGCCAAAGTGTGAATTTTTTCCCAGGTCTGGACAAGACTCTGCCTCAATTCCCATCCAGCCTCTATGTCAGTCCACACTCAGTGGGCACTGGGGATGGTTGTTAAGGGACCTCGGGCTCTTCCCTCGCTTGAGTTAAGAAGCTGCATAGGAGACAGAGTAGAGCTACCTTAAGATCTCTTTGAACCTTTCACTCCTCCAGGAACAATGCGGGCTGGATTGCAAAACTATCAGATTAACAGATAATACAGTTCTCAAATTCATTCCACCTCTCAGCCACTGGCCCGTTTTGGGGGCCTTAGTTCAAGCTGGGCCCCCATCACAGTTGAATTCCAAACATTGTGAACTAGATAGGCCACATGGTTTAGAGACAGAAACCTAGATTTAAATCCTAGTTAGTAGCATTAGCTGAGTGGCCTTAGGGAAGTACCTGAACCATTCTGAGGTTCATGATTCTGACTTTATTTCCTGGCAGAGCTCCTGTGGTGATTTGGTAAAGTCAGGCATGCTCAGGGTATGTATGTATGTACATGAACCAAAGATGCCAGACAAGGGTTTGCAATGGTGACTTTTTTTTAACAGAGGTTAAAAAGCCAAAAGCATGTGTTGAGCCTCTCCTAGGTGCCTTACACATATGTTAGGGTCTATGGGGGTTAAAAAAAAATACTAACACCAGGTCCCTATCCCCAAGCGCCAACACTCTACCAAGGACACGCATGTGGCAAGTGCTACGTGGTCTCACATACAGAATGCAGACAAAAGCTTTAGAAAGGTCTGATGAAGAAAAGCCCTCCAGAGGGGTGACAGTTTCCGGAGATGCACGTTAAGTGCTGTCTAGGGCCAGGAACAGCATAGCAGAGGCACCAAACAGGGAGGCCGCGCTGCCTGCGCAGGAAACGGTAAATGGTTTGGCGGAGCCAGCGTGGGGCAGGGGCTGGTAGGGGCGCTGAGGGCGGCAGAACGGAAAGGGCCCTGGGGGAGAGAGGTCTGACTACAACCCAAAGAACACACCAAATCTCAGTGAGGAACAGCGGATGGGGAGTGACATCACTCATCCCATCAGCCAGTGGATATTTATTGGTTGCCTGGAGGAACCAGTACCAAGAATACACCCATAAAGAGGTCAAAGTCCCACCCCTGTGGAGACCCCTGTCTCAGGGGGAAAAAGGGGAAATGACCACAAACCTCCATCCTTGTGATAAGTGTTGAGATCCGGGTAAGCACAGCGCACTAGGGTAACCCAGGGGAGAGGTGCTGGCCCAGCGTGGGGTGAGCAAGGAGGGGGCTCAAATTCAAGCCTTCAAGACGGTTCACCCTGTCCAGGCTTCGGGAAGCTAACTGGAGGGAGGGAGCCTGGCAGAAAGGGGAAAGCTGGGAGGAGAAACATCACTCAGAGGCCTCTGTGACGGCCCAGGCAAGGGGCCAGGGAGGCCTCATTTAGGACAGTGAAGATGAGAATGGGGGGACAGGGGGAAAGAATGAATGAAAGGGCTTCATTGCATGTAAGGCACCATTAGCCATTCTTTAAAAACTTCCTTCAATACAGAATTATTTTTAAAACGTTATGATTCTAATATAATACAATTTCTCTTATTTGAAATCTTCACTGGTTTGCCAACAAGCGCCCCGATTTCATCTAAATCCAAGTGTAATGAAAGACAGATGCATTGTTTTGAGTAACACAGAAGCTCCAATTCCTCGGCTGCAGGGGTTGGCGCGGGGTTTCTGGGCAGCGTCGCTTGCGCCCGGCACATGTGAAAGGGTTTTGAGCTCGTTTCCTCTGCATCTGCCGAGGGCAACACTGAATCTGTCTTCTCTCCCTGCTCTCCTCTTTGACTGTTTTGTTTGTCCCATTTGCCCTGCTCAACAACAACAACAAAAAAATGTAGATTAGAATCGGCCCTTTATTTCAACAGCAGTGAAAGAATTATTTTGTTAATTGGTATATTGATACCCCAAGAACTGCTTACTGTGCCAAGTTATTAAGAATAAGTAGACGAGGGGCAGATTAAACTTTGAATCACCTGTTCCTTTGGGCAAAATACATAAACCAAATTGACTGCAACCAAATGTCATATTATTTACATAGCGTGCACAATTTATTTTCTAAAAATGTGCTCAACAAAAGATTTGAATTTGCTCTTAAGCGTCTAATGGATCCCACTTAATAGTGAAGCTCTGTCATGTGCCCTTCTGTATAATTAAATCATATGGAAAAATGTCACAAAGCAAAATAAAATGTATTTATTTCAGCCATATCTTCCCAAAGCATGACATGAAGTCTGAAAAAAGAATCACTAAGCATTTTTATGCCATCTGTGCTGGTAGGGGATATGTTTACCGAGTATGTCACTGTAAAATATTCCATTTTGAATTAAGCATAGTCTACTTATTACTATATAGTGTCTGGCTGAATGAGTATAAAATTGGACAAAATTCCATATCTGACAAAATACTCTTTTTATGTGTTATTTTGTTGCAAACCTAGTCCACCGTAATGTCCTTTACTGAATTCCAAGAAATCCAAAGAAAGAATCATAGATTATATTTGTGTTAAAAATCTGCATGCTTTTCTATCCAAATAAAGTTCAGATCATCTTTTCCAACAGTTGAAATTATAGCTTCTCATTAGCAGAATATGTCTCACTGTGACAACTTGGATGATGATGCTATTGGGTCTGTTAATCTCTATTGCAAAAGGAGAGCTAAAATGCCTGCACAATCAAAAAAGCTGTTGTTTCAGTTTGCTGGTAAAACACAAAGTTATATCCATTATGATTTCCACCTACCAGACAGAAGAAACCTTAAGCTTATAGTTTGCCATTATTATGATTAAATTTTATGAATACTTATAGAATTTTTATTTCCTATATGCGATAAGCCCTCTTTGTAGTTTGTTAATGAGATGTAAAAACTCTGTAAATTTTTCGGAGGGCAGTTTGATCGCCTCCAGAAAGCATCAGAGGGTCGCAGCTTAATCACTGATTCATTAAGTAACCCTGATCTATGCTATCCTTCAGGGTTCTTTGCCAAGTTGATATATTATGGCATTGTTTTGAGACTCATGTGAATAATAAAATGTAACATAGTTTACAAATGAAAATACTTTATAACTATGTTGAGCTCCTTCTAGTTGTAAATCTTCCCAAGTCAATAATATTCATATCAAAATTTTCAAATCTAGCTAAATGAAGGAGATGTGACTTGGTAAAAAGTAGTGACATAAGATTGTATCATTTTGATCATGATTAAACAGGAAAGCTATTATTTTTCTAAAATAAAAAAATAGGAATTTTAGTTTGTCATAGAATCAAGGGCTAGATTCACTTAATAAATTATCTTGATTCTGCTCAAAACTGAAAAAATTTAAAGCTCTGTAAGGTTTTTGAAGTCCCGCTTCCTTTCAAACCAACCCCACTATCTCCTTGAAGCCATTTTTGACAATAACTGCCTGTGAATGTGATTTGTAAACTATTAGACAGCACACAAAAGTGAACTGCTGTCACTAATCATATAACTATCATTCACATTGTGGCAGCTACTCTTTCCAGTAGTTCCCATAGGTTTCCAACTGAACATAGTATTTTTTGCTGTGGTGTTTGTTTTATCAATTGATTGTATGTATTTTCATATTCTTTTGTACACTGTCTTTGAACTTGACCTTAAATATTTTCTGTCCATGGCATATCCCTTGATGTGATTACAGGTCAAAGTCCACATCATAGATGCCTAAAGTATCCTGTAGGAAAACAGAATGGGCACTCCAATAAACATTTATTAAAGCATTTGGCCGGGTGTGGTGGCTCATGCCTGTAATCCTAGCACTTTGGGAGGCTGAGGCAGGTGGATCACCTGAGGTCCAAGACCAGCCTGGCCAACATGGTGACACCCTGTCTCTACTAAAAATACAAAAATTAGCTGGGCATGGTGGCAGGCACCCATAATCCCAGCTACTCAGGAGGCTGAGGCAGGAGCATTGCCTGTCCCGGGGCCGGGGTTGCGGGTTGGGGGTGGGGGTGGAGTTTGCAGTGAACCAAGATCACACCACCTCACTCCAGCCTGAACAACAGAGCGAGACTCCGTCTCAAAAAAGAAAAATAAAAAATTGTTAAAGCATTGCATGAAATCTGCTTTAACTCCTATTCTAATAAAACAACAACAACAACGACAAGAACTCTGAAAATGACTTTCACCATAATTAGTTGAAAATGTTACTTTCCTTTGGCCCAGCTGTATGTAATTCATTATTATATCTATGTCTGAGACTGAGTGTGGGTTTTCAATATAATCAAACGAAAGACCACCTTTACCAAAAGAACAAATTTCAAAGTTCTTTTATTCCTGTGAACCATATTCTCCAATCATCTACACTGAATATTTTAAATGGGAATTTTTGAAGTGTTAAATATTTATCACCATGTTTTTCTTTCCTAATTTATATGGAGTACTGGAGCTTGTGGCCATAATATTCTAATGCAAAATATGGATCAACTTTCAGTCTGAAAGTTTGAAAGTTAATACACTGATTTTACCACCTGCAAAAGATATCCATATTGGAATAAAAGAGACCAGAAGTGAAGCTAATCAATTTAATAACACATGCAGTTATTTCCTCTTTCTTTTAAAACCCAGAAGGAAAGTGGGGTCCACATGGTCCTAATTGTGTTATTAGTTCTTAGTTTTCCTCTAGGTGCTCTTCTAAGTCTTCTTTTGAGCAAATATCATGAAAAGCTCAAGATGAGAAGCAGTGTTGATTTGAATGAAAGGCTAATCCCACTTGTCCTTTCTCTAATTGATAAAAACCATGATGATCAGGATGAGTCTCATTGAAGCGTGTATTATGATAAAGTGAACTACGGTTCATGGAGTCACACTTGATGTTCAGGCATCTCATCTGAGAAGGAAAGAGAGCACCTTTCCTCAGCCTGGAGAAAATGAGGTGTCGGTGGGAGCAGGCAGAGCTGCATCTGCCAGTGTGAGTGAGGAAATCCATGTCTGATTTTCCAAATGAAGTCAAGATTCGGGTCAACTGTGGGGCGAAAGAACACAGATACCACTGGTGGTTCAGGACGAGAAGTGCGGGTTGGGAATAGCCATGGAGCTGGACGTGTGGTACTGACCAGGGATGGGGGAATTGTTGCGGGTGTGGAACTGGCCCCACTTCACACGGCTGCGTGCTGTGCTCCTACGGCAGCCAGGCTGTAGAGCAGGAATTCTCATGTGACCACTGGTTTGGTTATCCCAGATTAGGAATTAGCAGGAGGAGTGTGGCAAAGGCCATGTCTAGAATGTGCTAGGAGGAGCTGGCCAGACGGCTCAGAAGAGAGAGGCCGCTGGGCAGGCTGGGCGGGGAGGGGCCATACAGACTTGGGGACCGCCTTCTGCTCTGGTTGCCCAGCCAGCCACAAACTGGGTGGCTTCCACAACACTCATGTCCTTTCTCACAGTGCTGGAGGCCGGCAGTCCAGGGTCAGGGTGTCAGCAAGATCAGTTTCTCATGGGGCCTCTCTCCTTGGCTTGTGGACGGCCACCTTCTCGCTGTGTCCTCACAGGGTCGTCCCTCCGTCTGTGTGTTATCTGTGTCCTTATCTCTTTTTATAAGGATTAGAGCCCACCCATGTGACTTCATTTCACCCCAATTACCTCAAAGACACTTCTCCAAATACAGTCTCATTTTTCGGAGGAGCTGGCAGTCAGGGCTTCAACATAGGAATTTTAGAGGCTGAAAGGTGACAGTTCAGCCCGTAACCAGAAAAAGGCAGTTGCCCTGCGGGGAAGGGAACTGTTGAGGGGTGAGACTGCTGGAGGAAGAGGAGGCTGTGGCTTAGAGCGGGGAACAAGAGGTCCCCCAAGAAAGATGGGACCTGAGTATGAGTTGAAATGGCCTGTTCCGTGTTGTTCTCACCCCGTAAAATCCCTGAGGGCAGGAATCAGCTTTCTGCATCTCTGGTTGCCTGGCCCACCGTCAGCTCGGAGCATTAAACTATAGGGACTCACCCCTGCTGAACGTCTTCAGATTGAGGGTCGTGTGCCCGCAATTCTCTCCAGGAACCACTAGAGGGCGAGCCTCCATTTTGAAAACTACCCAGAATCCCCTGCTCCCGCTGGGGTCAGGACCGCCCCTACTCTCTCAAGGACTCACCCTACTCTGCTGTGCCACACAAGCCACTGCCACAGGGTTCGCCCTGCTTTTATTCTAAATCTTATGGTAGCTTGGAAAGTAGCCTGGCGTCTGATAGAAACAGCCCTCAAGTGGTCCAGCTTCCCCCACCTTGCACTGCTGGGCAGTCTCTATTTGCTGTCGATTCCACGCAGTCTATGCATCTGGGTTATTTTCACTTTTCCAAAACCAACTCTCAGCCGATTCACTGATCTTCTACAGGGTTGCTCCAGTTCCTACTTCTTTTATCGCTTAGACCTTTCTTTTTATTCCCTCCTTCATTCTCCCACTCCTTTTCATCTGTAGTCTCTTCTTACCAGTACAAGTCCGTGTTACTTCATATGTAGCTCCTAATGTCAGCTCATCAAATGAACTATAGTGAAGTAAAAGGATATCGCCTAGTGCTAGATTATAGCAAAATTCTCAAACAATTAGACTTGCTTTTCTGCAAAATGTGAGCATGTAGACTTTTGCATCAACTCATAGTAAACTTTAATTTTGTTTTGATGTCTCAAAAGATTTAAAATGCAGGTTCGACCATAATTTTTAAAAGCAAAGTAGAACGTGCTGGCTATATTATGAATCCATTCAATGACAAGTAGTATTAGTGACTAAATGATCATTATAATGTAATGTTAGCTGCAGAGAATTTTGAAGAAAGATAAAGAAGCTTGCCACCTAGTAGTCAAGATGAGAAAAAAAAAAAAAATCACAAATCAAAGGGGGAAGTCCCAAGAGAGCATCCCCCACATTGCAATAGCCAAGAAGAGCTGGCAATGACTGAGTGCTGACTGGGCACCAGGCTGTGTGTCCACTAAGCCGTTTATCTGCTTTCGCTCACTTATTGTATATCTTTGCCCCTCCATGAGGCAGGTATGACTGTTCTGCCCATTTTACAGATGAGGAAGCTGAAGCTCAGAGTGGTTAAGCAATTTGCCCATGACCACACAACTATCTGATCTAAAGCATAGGCTCCTATCTACTCCCAATGATGTACCAATCCTAGCACGATTATAGCTCTTCTCAAGTGCAAAAAGTTCAAAATTAATCTGGAGATAAAATAACTTTTCCCCCCGGTTTCTCATGAGAGTAACTAAGCCCTTCCATCAGCTGTGGCCAGCTGGGCAGTGATAAGGTAGTAGATGTATACAGAGGACTGAAAAGAGGAGAAGAAACACAGACAGACTGAAAAACAACTGTCTCCTCCCTGGTGGAGCGTGAGCCCATGGGTCGGGACCCTGGACTGCAGCTGGCCCAAGTCGGTAGCACTGCCTGTGGGGACCCCTCCTGAGAGTGTGGAAAAGTCAGCTTTCCCCTGTGAGAGCAGCTGGGTGGGGAGGGGACATTTTCCATCACAGACTCTACCATGGATTTATTTTTATACCAAAATAAACAAGAAGTCCATCAACCTGGCACAAAAGTTAATGGACATGCCCCCAGCTAGGGCCCTGTCTACCTGGGGTCTGGCCCCGTAAGTGTGCAAATTACAGAACAGGCTTCCAAACATAGAAATATCTTTCACTGTAATCCCAGGAAGCTCTAAGCTTCTACATTTTATTAAGCTGCAGTTATTATTTTAAAACAAGGCCAAGTGCCTCTTGGTATATACTTAAAACCTGCAAATTGCTTTTTAATGTCTCAGACTTGTAGCCAGCATTGGAAATTTCCAGTTCCTCTACCTTGATCAGCTCAGACATTTCCACCCCCTCACCCTAAATGAGCAGATCTTAACTTCACACCTGATTCTCTAAAGAAAGCTACCAAAAATACAACAAAGATGATGGGATTTTTGTTACTTTCATTATTTTAATTGCCAGAAAGTATATTTTGCTTAAGCATTAGGAGAAACAGGAAGTTGCCTTAGAGAAAGCCTCTTTGATTCAGGCCATGGAATAATTTGTTTTAGTGTACACATGCACACACACACACACATGCATGCACACACACACACATACAACCTGAGGATGAGTAAACACTTTTGTGGATTTTTCTTTTCTGGGAAGAAGAATGCAGCGTTCATTGATTAACACAATTTCTTGCTCTCTTGACTTCTGCTGGATCCTGAAACACATGCGAGAACTCACACCTGGGGGCCAGGGAGCTGGGCTCAGGACACTGTGTGACACTAAGAACTGTGCGGTCTCCAGAAAATTCTAAATGTCATTGGCCTCAATTACGAATCTCTAAAACAGAGACTGGTGTGCCAATTAGGTTTTAAAATATTCAAAAACTTGACCTAATCATTTGAATTCTAGGAGTTAAACCTAAGGAAATATCAAAGATAGAAAGAGGCTTGAATGCCTAGATATTTTCAATCTGTTTTAAATAATAGTGAAAAATGAAAATAAGTTAAATGTCTACCAATATGAAAATGGCTAAATCATTTTTTATTCTCATAATGGAATATTATATCACCATTTAAATGAGTGGAGAGTATCTAAGAACATGATAAAATCATCATGATATAAAATTAAGTTAAAAAACAAGGTATAAAACCATAGAATACAGTCTTAGTTGTGTAAAAATATGTGCTTGTGTGAATACACACGTTAGGAAATACACCTGAGTGGCAATGATGGCTATTTCTGAGGAGGGAGATTACACAGGATCATTTTTCTTTATCCCTCTCTGTTTGCCATCTCTTCCATAATAAACTGCATCACCAAAAAACTAAGTTATTTTGGAAATAAAAATAATGGATTGGTCTAGATTATCTCAAAATTTCTTTACAATATAAACCTCTATTCCACTTATGAACCAATTAAAAACAAATTAGAAAATAACAGGGAGGTTTTGGCATTTCCAAAAACAGTGGCTCCTTGGAGTAGAGACCTTCCACACCTGATCTCATCCCATCCAGGCCAAAACCGTAGAGGATTTGCAGCCAGGGTTATAAAGATACTGCAATGCATTTTAGAAAACGAAACATGAATGTCCCCCTTAGAGGCATAGGTGGTTTCTCCTCTAGACCATGGCTTGAGGCTTTTGAGCCCTGCAGTAAGGTGGGCTCGTCCTCACTGATGAGAGAATCATGCTCTCCGCTCTCCCCCGCAAGTGGCATATGGTTTTTGCCTCAGGGCCTCCAGAACGTGGGTGTCTCTGAAGTTGCTGCTTCCTTTTCCATAGGAAATATTTTCAAGGTCACCCTCTCCACCCTGAAAACCAGAGGGCGCCTCAATGGGTGTCTGCAAGTTCCCAGCTCAGGAGCTTTCACCTTTATTTGACAGGCCCTTCATAAGTTCCTAGTTAAAACCTTGGGGTTAGAGTGTTGATGCCTTGTCCTCTCCATAGCCAAAGAAATCGCTCTGTGCTCTGGGCTTCAGATGTTAAGGAGAGGTAAATACTAAAGGACGTCATTGTTCCCTGGAGCACGTATCAGCTGCACATTTATGACTCAAGGCACAAAATCTGAAGTAATCAAGTCGTCCTTTGACTACTCTGTGCAAGAAAATGCATGACTCAGAAATGTGTAGCCACGCACCGCACTTTTTTCAAATAATTCTACTCAGCTGGAAGTGATTTTTTATGTAGAATATCCTTTCATGATTACTTTAGAGCAGGAATGCCCAATCTTTTGGCTTCCCTGGGCCACATTGGAAGAAGAATTGTCTTGGGCCACACATAAAATACATTAATGATAGCTGATGAGCTAAAAAAAAATTGCAAAAAAATCTCATAATGTTTTAAGAAAGTTTATGAATTTGTTTTGGGCCACATTCAAAGCCATCCTGGGCTGTATGCAGCCCATGGACTGTGGGTTGGACAAGCTTGCTTTCGAGGATCAGTTTGCTTTTCAGTCTGGGCATAGAAGAGAGAAGTGGGAACTTCTGAATATGACCCAAAACTTCAGGTTCCCAGTGCCTGGTCATAGAGTCACAGACACCTTATTCTTTTGAATATCACTTTGTTTTTACCATAGAGAGAATGAATAGAATCATAGTGCAAGAAAGTGCCTTCAAAAATGAACCAGTCTATCTCATTGCCTTCAAGCTAAACCATACCAAAGCCATTGCTAACTAGTAAGTAAGGGTCTCTATTTTAAGGACCATCGCAGGAGAATCCCAGACTCATACAGAGTTTGTCAATCATCATTGTTGGGAAACTTTTTCATATATTCAACTTAAACCTCTCAGAAGAGTTTGTCAATTTCTTCTTATTCAATTCTCATTCAAGGTGAAAACAGCAGGGCACCGTCTCCATCATCATCATCATTATTGTTACTGTTACCACCACTAATGCCATTGCTACCACCTGAGACACCAAGGACATTAGGTGCTTTGCCTCCACTGTCTCATTGAGTCCTCACAGCAAACGTAAATAAATAGAGGGGTTTTATTTCCACCTTTGATACATGAAGAAACTAAGCCTCAGAAAGACAAAATGTTTGTCCACAGTACAGCTTGTTGTAGCAGAGTCGAAATATCAACCAGGTAGACTTTTTCTACAGGGCCATGTTACTGCGTCATCTACTTTGTATGATTACAAACTTTCTTAATCTCCAATAGGTGAAATTATTTTAGCCTCTCATCCTGTTTCCTAACCCAGAACTCTATACCTCTCAGAAATGGTTGCTGATATCTGTTTGACCACTAGGAAAAGGGGGAACTGGACTAGTATTTTCTACTGCGTTCCGATCTGCCCTCCTAAGATAATTAGGTTTGAGCTGGGGAGGGAAGAAGAGCTAACTTTAAAGCTTGGGGAGCAATGTCAGCTCCCAAATATCTTAGGGGTGGAGCCATCTGTTTGGGAGGGACCTGAAGAGACTTCTGTTGAAGCTTTGTTTGTTTGCAGAGCAAGCATAGAGTGTTTACTCAGATGATGCATTCATTTGGGGTTGGCTTGCGGGGGAGTGGGACCTGTGAAGGCTGGGGGGAGTGGTTAAAGGACATCACCCCCCACCCAGCCACCTGTGACTCTACTGCTCCTGAGGGATTGTGGTAACAGTCCTTTCTGGTGGGATGCCACTGAGGCTTTCTGGTAGCCCCGGGGTTGTGTGAAAGCTCTAGGTGCTGGGAAGTGGTGAGCAGCTGCTGGGGTGCATAAGGGGGAGTGGGGAGGGACGGAATGTCGGGAGCAGGTGAGCTGCAGGTGGAACCAGGGTTTCCTGAGGCCTGGCCTGTGATACCGTGAAACATCAAGGAGTGTGAGTCCAGGGAGATCTGAGCAGCACCTGTCAAAGGAGGAGGAGGAGGGGGAGGGGGAGGAGGAGGAGGAGGGGGAGGAGGAGGGGGAGGAGGAGGGGGAGGAGGAGGGGGAGGAGGGGGAGGAGGGGGGGAGGAGGAGGGGGAGGAGGAGGGAGAGGAGGAGCCGCTTCTCAGGCTCTATTTCCACTGAGGAATCCCAGCATTTTTAACTCATAACCCAAGCTTTTGCCTCTGGGTCATAGTGGATTAAAAGATAAATGGGCCTTTTCAATTTTGTATTTCCAATCTCAGATACTCGAATCATTCCTAATCTAAAGCACAGTTTGTGTTTCAGTTCTCTGGTGCATAGCCCAGGTAATGAGTCTATTCTGTTTATTTATCTAGTTCAGACGTTTGGGCTTCTAGTCAAAGTAACCTTACACAAAGAAACAACAAAACACAAGTAGACCAGTTAAGAGCGATTGTAGGATGTCAGTTTCTCCGTCTTACCTGCCCCCCCCCCAACTTGTGGGGGTTTCTTCTATAGTCTGCATAGAGAATCTCACCTTTTCCTTTGAACGGCCTCTTTATTTCTTTAGGCAGTCATGACTGTTCTTGGACACAGGTGATCAGAACAAAGATACTAACACTTCGCTGGTTCTCTTTTCCTGCTCACAGTTGCTTCAACAATAAAAATTGTGCGATCTTGATCTAAGTCACAAAGTGTAAATCATTCCTATTCTTTCATAAGTGACACTTTTCCCCATTAATGGAGAACAAAGGAAGAAACAACCAGGCAGAAGAAAAATGCTCACCACGCAGGCAGTAAACCAGTCCCGTTATGCCCTTGACTCTTTTGCTTTTGATTATCATTTGTTTACTCAAATATTTATTGAAACCTACCAGGCTAAAAAGCACTGTGCTAAAAGCTGGAAAAGAAAGAAAGGGGGGAGGGAAAGACGAAGGCAAAAAAGGGGAGAAACTCAGACAAAATTCCTGTCCTTAAAGAGACTGCAGTCAAGTTTGCAAAGTTACATATGTGGAGACCGTGAGAGTGATTCAGATGAAATGCTCTTGGAGCCTGGCTCTAGAGATGAGAGAAGGTTTCATAAGACATTTCACTTGGACTTCAGACACTGGGCAGGTGGAAGAAATATATGCTAGGCTAAGGAAATAGCGTGAGTAATGTCTTTGAACATAAACAACAAATTTGCAGCCGAAGTTGCATGGAAAAGGCTGGAGAGAGGGAAAGTCGAGAAATGATGGAGGGTGTTAAATGACAAGCCCAGGAATCTGGGACAGTCAGCTGTCGTTGAATACTGACAAATAGGCAAGTGACATCATCACACATGGGCTTCTGTTTGGAGGGGAGTGACAGCCCTCCATAAGGAGTTTAGGGAGTTGAGGTGGATTCAGGTGAGCCAGCCTGGAGACTGTTGCTGTATCCGGGACAAAGAGCAAGAGGCAGAACTAGGACAGTGGCAGTGGAAACTAAGAGGAAAATAAAATGCTTAAAACAGTGCACAGAAATAACAACATAACAGACACCCCAAGGCACACACAGCTTAGCAGTTAGTTACACATAAGGCCCAGGGAGATAGAGACAGACAGAGATATTTGGGAGTGTCCACATGAAACCAGTAACTGGAAATGTTAAACTGAGTACAATTACCAAAGATCTTCTGGTAATGAAGGAAAGTGAGCCAGGAACAGCCCTCTGTTTTCGAGCATGTCCATTTGAGAGAGGGATGGAGACAGAAGATGAGCCTGAGGGTGACTTAGAAAGTCAGAGCTGGGAGGAGAAACCTGGAAGAGTCTCACGTCAGAGAAACCTAGGGAACAGAGTTTTCAGAACCAGGGTCTGAGTGACAATGTGGAGAGCTACAGAAAGGAAAGAAAATAAAAGACCAAGCGTGAAGAAAGGCTCCAGGCTGTGGAGGGTTTGTGCTCCACAAGTTACAGGAGGCTGCGGGGACAGAAGCCAGGCAACAGGGCCAAGGTGTGGCCTGGGGAGTGATGGATCATAAAGCCCCCTCTCATGAGAAACTGGGATAATGGAAGGAGAGACTAAAAGAGTGTTAGCTAAGAAATTAGAAAAGGGATTTTTTTTTTTTTTTTTTTTTTGCGGGTGGGATTCGACCGTGTTTTTCTGCAAGGAGAAGAGTCTGAGAAACGTGCCCTAGGCCTGTGCAGTTTCCATTCCAAGCACGTCCAAACAGCACACATGCTTCCAAACAGCACACACGCTTCCCTCCATGCACCCCCAGGTGGGAACTGTGGCCACAGGTCAACGCTTCTCTTCCCTGCTGGACCATTTGTTCACCACAGGCACAAATCTGCTCTGTCTTGTTCACCACCTGACACTTAGAAGAGGCTCAAACCTGGTCATTGGCTGGGCACTCAAGACAGAACAGGGAGTGTTCCCACTACCAAGCTTCCAGAACAGGAAGGAAAGTTGGATGGAGAGCAGATGGAGCTCAGCCAGGAGAAACACGAGGCCAGCTGAAGCCAGTGGGCCTGTGAGAAAGAGGGCTCCCTGCCTGGCACCAGGGCTGCAGTCCCTTGTTGGAGTGCACGCAGAGGCAGGGTCTGGGAATGCTCATTCCCACCTTGTTGCCTCATGAGCAGGCCCCATGCCATTCTGGGCACCACCCTCAGCAACAAGACTAGCTCTCAGCCACCCTCACAGCTCGGCGTGGCACGGACATGCTGATCTTATGGTCAGAGGGACAAGGGGAAGTGCTGCGTAGACTCCAACTGGCAGGGGCGGATCTTTTGTCCTTTCCTTCTCCTTCCTGCAGCCTGGAACTCAAACGAGAAGGCCCGGGCTCTGGCAGCCACCTTTGGCTATGGAGTAATCTTGAGACACAGACACATGCAGGAAACTTTAGTATTAAAGTAGGAGAAGCCCCGTTCTTCTCTGACTTCATAGAGCCCTTGCACTTTATGGTAGCCTGGTTGCTTCCTTCTGGACTTTTTCTGACAGGAGAGGAATTAAACACCTGTCTTACCTAAGCCAGTATTATGTTGAATTTTCTGTTACATGCGGCCAAACTTAATCTTTACATTAATGCTACAACATTAATGAAACTGCTAGGAGAAGCTGCCTTGCCAGGCTCCCCGGTGGCTGCCATCACATCCAGCACCCGGTTTCTCAAACTTCCCCACACCCACCACAGAAAAGCAAGAACTAGGTACAGTATCTGGCATGCTGTAGGTGCTGATGGTCATGGAATTCAGTCTCTCTGGTGTATTTTAAGTTGCCATTCAAAAATAAAGCACTCAGGTAATATAAGTGAATTTTGATTAAATTACAAGTAACAATTCCTATTCGGGTTGATAGAGCTCTTTCTTTAAAAAGGCTGAATTTTATCTCCTTTTATAGAATTAAAGTTTTTACTTTTCATTTGTGATGAGCTGAATTTTCAGGCTGATGAAATAAGTCGCTGATATTTGCCACACAGGACTTAATCAAAAAGAAGCTTAGGTTTCAGTGGTGGGTTTCCTTTTTGGGCATGGACCGTGGTTTTATAGTGGAAAGCTTTGTAGCTTGGCTCACACTGATGTCCTGCTGCTCCTCACATGTGCGTCTTATCTTGGAGGCTGGGCTCCTCCGTAGGTTCTCCTGCCGACAAGCGAGACAGAAAGGAGGCGGCAGCTGGGGGAACTCAGCCTTCCTTCCCACCACACCTGCACCTTGCTGAGCCACTGCTCCCAAGACGAGGCACAGAATTCCCAGAGCAGCCTGGCTTCAACCTACTCATGTGGTGTTCTTTAAATAAAAAAAAAAAAAAACTTCTGGCAAATCGTGGTGGCTCACGCTTGTAATCCCAACACTTTGGGAGGCTGATGAAGGTGGATTGCTTCAGCCTGGGAAGGAGTTCCAGGCCAGCCTGGGCAACATGGTGAAACCCTGTCTCTATAAAAGAAGTTCAAAAGTAATCCAGGTGTGTTGGCATATGCCTATAGTCCCTGCTACTCGGGAGGCCGAGATGGGAGAATCATCTGAGCCTGGCAGTTTGATGCTGCAGTGAGCCAAATTGTGCCACTGCACTCCAGCTGGAGCAAGAGAGCAAGATCTGTCTCAAAAAAAAAAAAAAAGAAGAAGAATTTTCTTATATCACTAGTTTTCTTGCATGGCGTATGAGTTCCCGTCCACTCTGTAAGCCTTTATAAGTGTTAAGGTGGGATCCAAGTATAAGCTCTGAGTTACTGTCTCATTCTCCCCCGTTCACTTACAGATGACATTCTCGCAGACCAGACCAGCAAGTCTCCTTGCCCAAGGCCATACAGGCAGGAACCGCCAGGCAGCCCGTCCAGTGTCCCAGCCGAGCCCTCCTGGGAGGTTCCTGTGTGCTGGACACATGCCTGGCTGGCTATTACCTGTGTAGTTTATCCAGTGGTTACACTGACTGGAAGTGGTCTTTCTGGAGACGACATTGACTTTGAAATTACTTGCATTATCCAGTGATCAGCTCTGGTCATTGTGATCCTTTCCAAGCCATACATAATTTTGGGTTTTGCTGTGGCTGCTGACCAGCATCTCTGTTTAAGAGACTGAGCTTTGTGCTAGAGATTCTAGTTTTGATGCGTTTCCTAGGCACGCCCACTTCTCCAGTAGAAAGCTAGGAGTGAGTCCCTCACCTAGCTGATCCTTGTGAAGATAAACAGTTCTCTCCATTTGTGTTTAGTGACAAGTATGTTCGTTAAAATATCACGAAGCCTTCACAAGATGTTCTACTAACTAGTTCGAGACACAGCTTGTATACTGTGCACTGAATGAGTTTGCATAGGTTGTTACATAGATTATCATACACCTATAATAAATAGAGTGTGGAAAACACTGCTAAAAAGTTTCAATGAGGACCAGGTGCAGTGGCTCACACTTGTCATCCCAGCACTTCGGGAGGCTGAGGCAGGAGGATCGCTTGAGCCCAGGAATTCAAGGCTGCAGTGAGCTATGATTACACCACTGTACTCTAGCCTGGGCAACAGTGATACTCTGTCTCAAAAAAAATAAAAATAAAAATTCATTGAGTTTAAGAGGGGTTTTTTGTATGGTTACAAAAAAAAGCAGTTTAATTCCTTTACTCTTATGAGCCATTTATTTGGTTCTTCAAACATGTAGAGGCCAAAAAGGCACTGTTTCTTTAGGTTAAAAAAATGGGCAAAAAATCTGATTTTACATTTCTTTTCTCAAAAATTATTCACTAATTATTAACAGCAAATGCTGCGTCTCCTGGAGTCACCAGGCGCCGAGCGTTGTGTGTGTTTCACCCGCGTGGCATTTTCATTCTCATTTCATGTATTTGAAAGCTGGGGCTCCGTACAGTTATGACATTGACCCAGAGTCACTCAGATTGCAAATGACAGAGCCAGGGTGTGAACCCAGATAGGTCAGCCTCAGCCTGAGTGTCTCTAACTCTTCAGGTTAACAGCCTTCTCCGGATACCAAAGCAGCACTAAACCATCTATTCAGCTGTGCGGGCACCTGTGTGGGATAGAAGGGGCTGAGGGATCCTGCTGCCACATTGATAACTATCGCTGGAACCAGGGTCTGAAACCGAGTCAGACTGACCCTGAAACCTATTTGCCTGACCATTTTACTCCCACACCTCGGGCTATCTTGTAAAGGAAGGGTTAAAGAATACATGATGCAACCTCCTGAAACAGGCAGCCTAGGAACTTTGACCCACACACTCAGCCCCGATCTCTGTGGCCACCTCTGTGATCCAGACGGCCGCTTGGGGACAGCAGAGGCTCAGGGGCAGTGAAAAGCAGTACCGGGGCTGGAGATGAAAGAGCCAATTCTCCATTCTTCTGTGAGTCCCCGGAGATGAACACTGTGAACTTGTTCCCAGTCTCTGTGTCTCGTGCCAGCAGCCCTCCCCTCCCCCTTCCAAGGACAAGTCCACCCCCGGAGGATTTGCCCCTGGAAATGGGTCCTCATGGACAGGGGAGAATCAGAGATTATTTGCTTGAGGTGGCAAAAAAAAAAAAATACAGACACATCTCCGGCCAACCCTTTTTATAGATGTATTTTTGTTTTTTACAAACCAAATAGCAGAGTTTGATTATTAGTACGGTAGTTTGGGGTTTTTTCTCATCATTAACAACTTAGTTACTATAAATGTGTTTTAACTCACGGGGAAAAAGTCCAGCATACCATAAAACCTGAGTCCCACCCAGCCAGCTCGGAATGGAAGGCTTCCAAGGCCCGGGAGGCGCTCTCTATCAAGTTGCTGATTCGGGAGATAGCAGTGAATCGGGGTTCCACCACGCCCCCAGAATACTATTCACAGCAGCTTTGTCATTGACCGTTCTCCCTTTTGGACGAGATCTGAAACTTCCAATCACTTCCGATCCTAATAGCGTTACCTCTCTTAGGTAGGGTGTAAGGATTCTTAGTCAAATTTCAACTCAAGTAGGTTACCTAGGAACATTCTTAGGGCTTAACCTACTTAGTTCTTCTTGCGGTTTCAGTTGAAAGTGATAGACTCTTCCAGGCTCTTTGTGTTCCACTGTCCGGTGGTGAAATCACTGCTATCTCTCCCTCCTTAGAGAGCCCACTGCTTCCCACCAATGAGTTCAGTAATTTTTCTTGCCCATTTCCGCAAATTTGTGTTCATAAAATCAGCTGATGGATGAAAGTTACTGAAGAAATTGCTAACAATTTCGAGGCTTTCCTTAAATTGATAGTTTGTTTTACTTTATTCTAGTTCTCAGTGGAAACAAAAGGCAAGAATGATCTTTGGAATATTCTGTTTACAAAATCAACCCAAACAAGATATAGATGAGACTCATTGTCTTCCTCCAGAATAACAATCGCCTTTAATTTCTGTGCTGCTGAAACAGTCACAAGAGTCATGATAGATCCAGAAAGAGACCCTTGGTGCTTCATGTGGTATCTTTCTTTAGTACGGGTCTCTTTTACATTCAGCAGGTTTCATTAGAAAAAAGAATTTCAAAGTATTTCATTAACAAAATTGAGAAAATGCGTATTTAAACATTGACATCCTTATGAAAGAGTAATTTGTTACATAAATGTGGCATTTTCACCTATGTTACCTCATTCAATCTTCAGAACTAATCTTAAGTTGCAATTTCACAATTTTATAGACAAGGAAATGGAAACTCATAGATGTTAATTCACTCGTTCCGGGCCACGGAGGTGTACTTTTTAGAGCATAGTCTTATTTAATGGTCTTGACTCTAAGTCCAAAATAGAGGCCTCCACTTTGCTGAGCACCAAAAGAGCGGGAGATGAGTCAGTGTGTGAGTCCCAAGAGGAAGAGAATCTGCGGGTCCTTAGCAGTTAAGGAAGCGTCATGAAACATTTCTTGAAGAATGGATAGGATTTAAATAGTTTAGAAGATGCCGTCTTGAAACTATGTGGGTGATCCAGGTTGCATGAGCAACAAATATTTGTTGGACAATTGAAGAGTGAATGAATGAGGACGGAGGGTGTCTGAGATCAGGAAAATGATCTGGGAAGGTATGAAGGCAAACATTCCCACGACGTGTTCAGGGAACAATGACTAGGAGCCACTGGCTCTAAGAGAGTGTCCATCTGGACAAGTAGAGAGAGATGGACTGCCATGGGTGCTCTGGGGGCTCGAAGGGCATGGAAGGGCATGGAAGGCCAGGCTAAAAAGTGTTGATTTTGCCTTACAGATTAGGTCAGGTCTTCATTGCTTTTGACTAAGGAACTTTATCCTGAAGACAAGATCATGGGAAATCATTGACAACTTGTAGGACATGATATGACCAAACTCAGTGTTTTAGAAAGATGAGCAGGGAGTGAAGCACAAAACAGATGAAGAGTGTGTGTTGACTCTGGTTTTAGGAACTCACCCTGTGCCTCTCTAAAGCTTCTGTCAGCTCTTCCCATCAGTGGGAAGCAGATTTAGAGGCCAAGCTGCCTAGAAGACATAGGGTTAAAGAAAAAAAAAAAGGAAGAAAAAGAAATGCACCTTTAAAATTTCCCAACCTTGATTTATACCTACAGAGATGTATGTGTGGTCACTCCTTTTATTAGGGTTTTTAAGCTAATCAGTAGGCTTGACTAAAGAATTGTAAAACTTTCACTACAAGAAAAATTAAAAGAAGTCATTTCCTGTATCTAAAATGATCACGTATACTTCTGAAATTAGGAAAACGCAGGCCAATGATAAAAATATAACTGTAACGAAACTGTAGGTTTTTTACTGATTGTATTACACAATATTTCTTTTTGGATTCTTAATACAAAGCAATGCAACACTGATTTGGTTTAAAGTAAAATATGGAGAGATTCTTGTCCTGTAGGAAGCTCATCACTCTAATGGGTGTCTTACTCACTGGAACAGTATTTTGGCTGTACTGGAGCACATCGAAAGGAATGAGATTTAGCTTTGCCAAACTTCCACTGTGAAAGAGTTTGCTATAACAGTGTTTTATTTTATTCTTATTGAACTTCAGCCAGTTGAAAATAGAATCTCCTCACCATCCTTTTAAATTAGCCTTAAGCTGCAGATAAAAGACAAAAATCAATGTGCAAATTTAGCTCCTTGTGCTCGGTTCCTTAAGAAATTTACCCCGGTGCTAATATGCAGGATGCATAGATAATAGAACATAGAGTAACTGGAAGTTTTAAAGTAGCATTTCTTGTTCAGTTTAGGTCTACTTAAGAGTCTGGTAAATCCTGTACATAAATTGTTTCTTTAATGCTACATTAAAGACAGTGCATCTCTTTATACTGTCCATACTAGCACAGTAACACTGCCCCTGATAACATTTCATGTGGCCATGACAAATTATGGTGAAATTTTCAGTGTCCAATTGGAATGGAAATTGCTAGAAAAAAGCGGTGCCTAAATAATGGTGCAATTCTATTTATTCCATTTCACTAAGAATTACTAAGGGCTTCGAAAACCCAAATCGAAAAAGGAAGCACATAAACAATGTTCGTATTGGCCATACTAGCTTGAATGTCTCTAATTGTTCTAAGTGGTACAGGTGCTATGAGCTCCTAAGAATATCCCTGTGTTTAAGAGGAGTTAACTCAGAGCCTTGGGTTGCTTGCTGTCCTGCCGCACTGCACGAGAAAGGTTAGCAACATAAAGAAATGCAACTTTGCCTACTTCAGGCATTAATATAAAGAAACCTACGTACAGGCACCCAGAGACACAAAAAGAGAGAGAAAGCTCACCATTCTTGGAAAAGGCAGTTCTGCAGGCTCCACAAACAAGTACACCAGTGAATGGGAATGATAAGAGGAGAACAATTTGGTTACATTCAGAGACCTGGTGGGCAAATGGAAACGGGACAAGCAGTAGAAATTAGGCCAGATCATGGAAGATTTGTTTTGTTTTGTTTTCATGGCATGATACCTGCAAGGCCAGGAAAGCTGAAGCCAGAACACCAATGCAATTAATTAGCAGAAACCAAAAAGTAATTAATTTAGCACGCCACCATATAGGGCAGAAGCAAATACTGCTGTTTGTAGCCAGGGATGGGGAAAGGATCTAACCACACTCCAGGCACCTCTGCACATGGCACCACAGAGAGAAAGATGGAGGAGGAGTGCAGCCGTACGCTGGGAGTCATCACAATTGTTTTTTTACCGAAAAAAGCAAGTGGGAACAATTGGCCAAAATAAGCCTGGATTGTAGTAGAAAATTAAGCTAAGAAAGAAAGATCAGGGGACATTGTGATAAAACAATCCACATAATTTCTATAACATGGATCCATCTTAATAAGATGTCCTGAAGTTCAGCATGAGTAAAGTTCCAGGACAGTTCAGGGTTGTCATAGGAAATCTACATTTTTCAAATTAACAGGACTTAAAGATGTTACTGTTACTTCAACACTTGGTAAATTTCACTGCAAATATATAAGCCATTTTAAAGGAAAATATTAGATAATCAAAGAATTCATTAAGAAAAAGAACAAATTGAGTGCCCACAATATAAATGGTGGCCCTGCTGCAGATTAGTTCCCGATGCCTGAGATAAGATGCTGGAGGAAATCGCGGCATCATCAATTTAATCCCGCACAAAATGCAAGCGACCACCTTAGCTTAGTTGCAGTTGTGGTGGGCATGAACTTCACAGGGGCATAATTGAAGGCCAAAATTAAATGCTCTTTATTTCTCTGTATCTCAGTGTAATGTCCTGATCCTGAGCCCCAGACTGCCTCATGGGTCCAGTAGGGATGCCTCTGAGCAGGTTGTGCATCGGGAGAATTTTGCTGCATTGAGCTCCAGAGCTGCTTCCCTGTGTCTCCTCTCCCACTGCTGACCCCACCCCCATCTACTCTAAGCCCCAGCAAATCACCCCAGCACTCCCAGGCAGTGAGTAGGGGAGGGCGTGCCCCCTCCTCTCTCTGTTTTGGTCCAGCCTATATGTCACAGGGCTTCTTTAAACAGTGACTGGGCCTTTCTGCTGGCCTTCACTTAACTCTCAGCTCAGCTTGCAGGCACCCTCTGAGACGCAGGCACTGCCCCATTATAGAATCTGCATAGTGGGCTGCCTAGCCAGGGGGCTTCGTTGTGTGGCCTTTTCTCTGGCAGGCTTTCAGATTTCCCCCTTCCCCCAAGAATGGAGCCAAGGGGTGGACCCCAACATAGCCTGCTGGCTGCAAAGCTGCACACGCCTGGAGAGCTGCTGTCCAATGGCAAATGGAAGCAACATTCTCATTGTCTCCACTCTCAGACACCCTCAGATTACTGAGGGAATTCTCTCGTGTGCCCCCTTCAACACACAGGCAGACACACATACACACACACACACAGACACAGACACACACGCAGACACAGACACACACACACAGACTACTTGTCATTCTAAACTTGCCACCTCTGTCCTCAGCATGGGGCCAGTGTGGTGGAGAGGCCTGTTTTGCCTGGCTGTGCCCACAGTCTCATCTCTCCCAACTTAGATTCTTACTAAGAGTTGGAACTCTTGATTCCTCTGGCCGCTTCTGGCAGCCTCTTCCCCTGGACACACCCTATCTCCCTGCCCAGTGGAGCCGTCGCGTGCAGGTGTGCATCTCTCACTCCTGCCGGACCAGGCGCTCCCTGGCCCCATCTCACAGACTAAAACATGAGGCTGTTCCTTTGCTTCCGAGTAGTTTGATGTCATTCAACCCAGCATGCATTTCCTCTCCACCGCTCTGCTCCCTCCCTGGAGGTGCTTCTGTTCCTACCCCCTGAGGGGCACAGTCAGGAGGTATTTAGTCGGCCTCCCCTCGCCCTCACCGCACACACAAGACCAATTTGACGGTTGTTTGGGGGCATCCACTCCTGGGGCTCTTGACATTTTCCCCGGGCTCTGCGCCATCAGCGCCCTTTCCTGCCCCCACTTCACGGGCTCTGTCTCCTCTCCGGGCACCTGCTCTGCAGGGAGGGAGACGCCCCTGTCCTCAAGCTCCACAGGGTCCCGGGTAATTTCATCCGTTTCCCTTCCCTATCAGTGGCTCCCAAATCTGTTTTTCTCAAAGTCTGTTTTCCTCTGAACACCAAATCACAGTTTCAACTGTATTTGATACAACACCTGAACCTCAGGATGGCCTAAATTGAACTCATTATTGACTTCTCACATCCGCTCCTCCGTTGTATGCCCAACATCCCTCCATAGACTGATCTGTTCGCGGCCTCTGCTGGAACCTCAGTGTCACCTTGGACGCCACCCTCGCCCACCATACCCACGCCAGTCAGTGCACCCAGGCCTGTGCAACTGGCCTGTGAAAGGCTTCTGTGCTCGCCGCCCGCCTTTCCAGTGGCTCAGGACTGGCCCCATCTCTTTGCAGCACTGCTGAGAACGCCTCTCAACTGAGAGCCCGCGCTCCTCCCCTCCATGAATGTATCTGCTTTCCACCCCAGACTTCATCCTGGTGCTGCAACGTTGACAGCCCCGTCACCTGCAGAACCATCCAAACCCATCGGCAGCACACAGAGACCCTGCTGGATTTCCCAGCCCGGAATCCCGCCTTTTCTACTTCACCCTCTTTTCTACCTCACTCAGTGGGTTTCCCATCCCAAAGTGGATTCTCACCTCCATGGTGTATCAAAGTCCTACTCCTTCTCCCAGGTCCAAAAGAGCTTCTTTGGGGAGGAACCCCAGCATCCCAGGCCATGAGTCAGGACTCTGCTCCAGCACTGCTGTGACGCGGCACGTGACCCCACTTGCGCACTTAGCACCTCCTGTTACGCGCCTGTCCGCTGATCTGCGCCTGTCATCACGTGAAGAGCTCCAGGGAGGCCGGGCTTTCTCCCAGTCCCCTTTATATTCCTTGGGTCTAGGGCATGCCTCACACTAAGTCAATACCAAATAAATTGTCCACTCTTCAACAAGGTAGGAAACATGAGGGGAGAGTTAAAAAGTCCCAAAATGAGCATATCTCTTTGAAACACCCCTTACAATATTAGTTTTTAAAATTCTACTTGTTGAGCTATGTTGGAGATGTGTGGGTTTATACGAGTATCTTTTCCTACAGGGAACTATGTGATCTGTGCAAATAGAGTCCCCACACACAGGACTGGTTTGCATCAGAACATCGGGGAGGCAGGAGCCCCAAATCAACCATTCTTTGTATAGAAAAAGCTCTCCCAAGTCACTCTTTTCTTTGGCATGTGCATAGTCATCTTTTACCAAATGTTTAGTCAGTATCAAATTCATTTGCTACTGGAAAACCTGTTTTGATGACAGTTGTTGCTAAAAACCTGTACCTGATCAAAATGATTGAGCTTACTAACTCTAAATTAAGGAGTGTCTATTTAAGCCCCCGAAGCTACAGTAGAAAATCTAACGTCATCTCTTAGAGGTGAGCTTGTTAAAATACTGACGTGATGCCTTTGTGAGTCCACCGTCTCCTTTATAAGAACCAGGCCACTGATCCTCAGGCCTGAAGGCTCATCTCATTGGGAAATAGAGGTCACACCAAGGGTTTGGTCCGTGAGTGAGAAGGTCGTCTCCAGCCTAGAAAGGTGAAGACTCTTTGATTCTACAGTTCTAAAGGGTGGCCTAACCATTTTATTTTAGCGGCCTTTCTCACACTTTGTCTAGTTTCATTTTTGTTACATAATCTGCATACAAATTCCCTCAGTAGTTACAATTGCAGTTTAGTTCATGTCTGACTTGGTGTGTCGTTCTGTTGTGTTTGAGATCTGAAAAACTGTCGTCATTGCCCATCCAGATAGCATTCAGTAGAGGGGAAAGGATTCCTTTGTACGAAGCAAGCATGGGCTTAGGATATTTCCACATACTATTCATTTGCAGACATTGACTAAGAACAATTAGGAATGTATGCTAGAACGTGAAAAACATCTTTTACATTTGGATCCATCTTGTAAGTGACCAACATACTTTTCTTTGAAAAAATAGAGCCCATACGTTTGTGGCCTAACAAGACATGAGAGGATAATTGATTAAAATGTCAAAGGTGGTTGGGGAATGCTGAGATGGAATGATACTGCAGGAAAGATTTTGCAAAAACAAATTAAAGTGGAAATTACAATTCATAAAGCCTGTTTGTATGATCAAAGCAGGCATCATCTGTACTGCTAAGTTCTACATATAACATAGTTTTGTTAAAGAAAAGTCAGGCATGAGATGGACATAAGGGATTTGCTGACAAATGCATAACAGCTCTAATGACTAATTTTGGTTTTAGTTAGTGCAATTCTGTAGGTGGACATTTAGCCAGTTTGTTAACATGGTGTTTTAAGAATGTCTTCCAGGACAATTTTAAAAAAGAGAGAATTATCTTCTCTTACAGAACAATGAAAAACAGAATTATCTTTCAGGGATGGATGTTTATTACATAACCTATTGGAGAATAATGGAAGGGAACTAGATGCCTTATGCCCAGCTTATTCATTATCTGATACCTTTAAAGGCTGAATGGCATTGCCAATTATTCATTGTGGCAGGGGCTGCCATCAATTTTTAGCTTACAGATTGCTAGTTTCTCCCATGTTCTCTTCCATGAAACAGCAACATATTCCATTTTGTTCTCTATTTAAAAATTTTACATTGCAGCCCCCCAACAAATTAATTCCATTTAGGTTTCTTCGGGAAGAGATACAAATGAGTTTTGTGAAAGTGTACTTAAATGCAGCCATCCAGCCATCAGCATCAACAGGCAGTCAGCTGTGCCCAGTGCCATGCGCCTGATGCCTGTGACTGACAAGGGCCCGCATTCACTGTCCCAGGCTTATGTGAATGCTGACACACTGGTCACCGCAGGGCATACTGCTTGTTGCTGCTTAGTTCATGCTTGCACGGGCAGACCCCCAGGTGGCCTGTCATTTATTTCTATAAGCTAGGTCTGGTAACACCACAAAAGCAGTAACATTCATTTATATGAAGGAGAAGTAACATAATCCAAAAATCAGAAAAATTACTTCTGATAGAAGAAACTAGGTTTCAAATGCGTGTCTTAATAATACAACTGGATTCCGATTGCATTACATTGGTTTTCTCTTCCAAATAATTGGCAAATGAGGACAAACAGCTTATCCCCATCCTAACAGGAAGGTCTGAATCTGAAGCCTTACCATCGGTGACTCATTAGGACCCCTTTAAGAGCCAGAAAACTTGCCTAAATATAATACAGATTGAATCTTCAATGAGGACATACACATTTGTAAACTAAACTTGAAGTCCCCAAACATCTACAAGTACATTTGTTCTTCATAAGTACAGTCGTAAAGAAAAGCCCAGTCAGTGACAGTCAACCTTGAGCAACGTTGGAATATGAGGTTTCGAAAGTGAAAATACAGGTCGGTGCACAATCTAGTTGGTGCAGAGTTGCATTAGACACAAGTAGTCAGTGACCCCGATGCACGGAGGAAATTCTGAAGGTTCAACATCTGTCTGAAAATAATCGAAAGGCCCTGCCTAGCAGCACAAGGGACTTTCAAGAATGGGCTTTCTTGTAAATTTTGGATTTCTTTTCTTAGAGAAGGTAAAAATGACCTGCTTTCTACTTTTCTTCTGATTGGACTGCAATGGCCAAAAATATTTATAAGAATAAAAGTAAACAAAAACAATCTAACCCGTCAGTTCAGAACCCTAGTAAAATTTGTTTTGGAGCCTAGAACTAGAATTGGGCAAAAGTGTAGGGCTCTTTCTCTTATACTAAAAAGCCCACTCAAATGTTCTGTGAGCCCGCTCCAAAGATAAAGTCAGAAACAACTTAACAACTTCGTCTTGTTTCACTGATTACTTCCCTCGTGTTCTGTCTATTGCTGATGATGTCCTGACAAACAGCTCCAAGCACACTCACCCAGTGCCCATGTGCAGCATGCAGACCACTTGTCACCCAATCCATTTCTTAGGGATGACTGTGTTCCTGAAACAACTGAAATCAGAAATCCCTTATTTAGCATTTATTAGAATACTGAATTTAAAATATTACGTATTATCATTTGAAAAACAAAACAAACAAACAAAAAACCTGTTACTTAGATTCAAGTTAAAAGAGGGACTATGTATTCACCCTTAGTCCAGGAGAACAACTTAAAATATGAGCACCTTTTCCTAAGCCATTCCACTTAAATGGACACTAGACCTCAAAATTGCAAACAATAAATACATAAATAAAAGCAATAATTAAAAAACTAACTTCACCATCATCCCTTCCCGCCACCCCCCAAACCTACTTCCTTCCCAGGCTTCAGATGAAATTTCTATGAATGATCCCACCCAGTCTCATTCCTCAGCTCAGTGTCAAGTTCCAGTGTCCTCTGATCTTCCCTTTCTCTGACCCCCACACCTTTTTGGCGAGTGCCCCCCAACGCCACGAGGCCTTTCCCCTTCACTGCTATGGCCGCTTTCTGCACCACCCTTGGGGGAGGTCACAGCCTCTCTGTGACCTAAGCTCTCTCCTCTCTAAAGAGAAGGCATCCACTTAGGTGGTTTATAGGGTTTCTCCTAGCTCAAGGATCTTGAGTGTATCATTGAGCTAAGATACACTCACGAGCGGAGACCTCCTGACTCAGGCACTGTGGCTGCACTCCACCAGGTGACTTATCTGTGGACCACACTCCACGTGGCCATCTGTGCCTATGCTCTTCCTCCACCTATCCACCAAAATGCCACCTTCTCCTCCACTCCCACTCCCAGCCATGAAGTCCCTCTGCCCCCAGGTTGTCCAGGATCCTCTCATCTTCCATTTCCAGCCACCTTTTTTCTCTAAACCCTGTAACACTTCATAGGAGTCCCTCCCAATGAAAGCCACACCCCGCCTGGTGTCTCACACCCCAAAGCAGACTGTAAGCTTCCTGAAGACTGTCCCGCTCCTCAATGTCCCATCCCCTCCCGAACTGACCAGCAGTGCCATCTACGGGGAAGCACCGGGGCAGTTGTTGTTGAATTGATTTCAGTTAATTCAGTTTTTAACTGAATCACACAAAGGATGTCACAAGCTGGCTTTTATAACTAAAGAAAGCACAGTTGTGCAGCTGCCTCCAGAGTCTCTGGGGGTTAGAGGGAATGAAATAGGGAAAGTCCCCAGAAGCCAGCTGACTGCTGCTCAAACCAGGTGCAGGTTGGGAGAAAATCTATAGTGAATGAAGGAAAATGAAATGCACAGTGGAAAAGAATACCAACATTCTTGCAAAGGAACCTTAAAGTATTATTTTTGCAAAGAATGCAAGGATTATTTCAGTTCCCTTGTTGACTAATTTGTATGGTCTTCCTACAGATACTTTCAGAAAAAGATCTATTGTTTGTTTTTCTCTGTGCTGACACAGTATCCATTGTTTAGAACCGTAATCATAGCACACATAGTTGAAAATGTGGGCTCGGGGACAAGCTGTATTTTCCCCTCTGGTTCTTTAGACAGTGAATACTGTGTTCTTTATCTCTTATCACAGCTCTTTTGTCAAACATTTAATGATTTTTTCCCCCAGACAAATTTGTAGTTTGTTATCAACCATAAAAATGTCTATTGCCTTATTTTTAAACATTTAAACTTTGGTAAGTGTGTCTCAAGATGAGCATGAATTAAGGTGTTTATTTCATTTTAAATACTTTTTTTTATCATAGCGTACAAAGCTAGAGTTCTCTGACATGGATGGCTTATGTGGATCTCTATTTAGACTTGATGAGAGAACATTTTATTTTTGTACTGTGTGTATTTGCAGGGAAGATGGTTAGGCTGACTGGCTCCCAGGTTGGGTGTGTTGGGAGCATCTGTCAAGGGTTGGACAGGTGCAGACATCTGTGACGTCCTGCAGTAGGCAGCCATCACTCGATTTCCTGCTTAAAAAGATCTGACACACTTCTCCACTCCTTGGATCTCCATTTTTCCAAATGCCCGATACTTCTTACTATTCTACAACCCTTAAACCAGATCCCAAAGTCTGTGAGAGATAAAAGCCTTTTTTAAACCCAATAAATAGTCACTCTTTGTTGTTCCTGGTTTTAAAATGACAATTTATTGCTTGATACAGACATTTGAAGCCTATAATTCAAATGAATATTTATAAAAATAAATTTCAAGCACACTGGCATGTAACTGCAGGGTAATTTTTAAATATTCATTTTTAAGGTGGTGATAGAGTCTAGAAAAATTTTAATGTGCCACGTTATATTTTATAAATATCCAACTATAGAAATATGCCTTGTGTGCTAATCATTTCCATAAGGCTTCACTTAGATTGAGAGAGTGAAAATGGGTGTCAGTCTTTCAAATGTCCAGAGGAAAAACTTTCATTTTGTTTTAAATTTGTTTTTGAGGGCTGAATTTAAACTTAAGACAATGTATGAAGAGTTAAGGTCAGAGTTGGTACTTTCACCACTATTCCATTTGTATTGCTTTAAATTCTCTGATTAAGTGTGGAAAACTATCAACAAGGCGATCGTTCCCAGGGGCTGCCCGGCCAGAAATACCGAGACTGACCATTTTTAAGAACCCAGTGCTATGTGCAGAACAGGGCGGCATGGTGGCCTCCTGAGAACTGGGAGGGAAACACTAAATGAAGATGTGAACACATGGGATTTCTTTCTCTCTTTATTTTTATTAAATAAAAAATATTTTTATTTTGTTATATTGAACTTGACAAATTTTCCTCAGAGATAATTTTTGTTTCAATATTCAAAGTTAGAAATTGTACCAGCCCATCATAGTTTGAAAGTATTCCTAAAAGTATTTCAAATAAAAATGTATTTTAAATGTAGTACACATTTTAAACATATTGGAGAAAACATAGAATCAGAGACTTTTTCAAATCCATGTTGGACTAGGAAACTGTTTCTTTTTTTTTTTTTTCTGAGATGGAGTCTCACTCTGTCACCCAGGCTGGAGTGCAGTGCTGCGATCTCGGCTCAGTGCAACCTCCACCTCCTGGGTTCAAGCGATTCTCCTGCCTCAGCCTCCTGAGTAGCTAGGACTACAGGTGTGGGCCACCAAAGCCAGCTAATTTTTGTATTTTTAGTAGAGACAGGGTTTTGCCATGTTGGCCAGGCTGGTCTCAAACTCCTGACCTCAAGTAAGACTGTTTCTTAATACTAATCAGATTTGACAACAGATGAGGCCATCTGTGATGGAGGTTCTGCGCCCGATTACACATTCCCCTGTAGCTCATAGACTCAGTGCTCCTTTCTACAGAGGAGAGATTCCATAGTCAGTGTTCCTGGGGTTCTGTTTTTACTTTTGAAGTTCCAGAACTTAGTTTCAGTTCTTCCTCTTGATGTCTCTCTTTTGTTCTCTCCCCCTCTCTCCCTCCCTCCCTGTCTTTTCTCCTGTCTCCCTGTCACCCTCCTTCCCTCCTTTCACATCTTTCTTTCTTCATCTTGTTATTTCCATCTGTCTGCCTTTCCCAAGGCAGGAAACCCCGGCGCCTCCAGGTTGGTGGTGTCTGGCTCTGGGCTGCACAAGCCACAGGCCAACTGCCATCAAGCACAGAATGGGCTTGACGGGGACCCTGACAGCCAGTCGTTCCTGGGACTAGATAGGGTGCAGCCGGGGTGTCCGAGGTGTTTGTAGTCATAGTGGCATACCTACACTGAAGTGGACAGCTTTTTTGTAAGCGGTGGTTGCTTCACTCATCAAAATAGCCTATTTGTGAAGGCATCAATGTGCAAGTATTTTGGAGCAAGTAAAATCAGTCCTGGAGATTAGAACATGCAGGCCTACTGGGCCACAGGAATGGGGCTGCCTGTTGAGACTGGAGTGCAATGCCCCCCAACCCCACGCCTGCCGTGCTTCCCTCTGCTCTTCTCCCTTCCCACCTCCTTCACTCTCCCCTCCTTCCCCACGCCCCTCCCTTTTGGTCGTCAGTGCACTTTGCAGGCATCAGATATTTGGGGCTCTTCAAGTGCCTCCCCTCTACATCGGTGTCCACGGGCTTGCTGAACCGTGAGCCTCTCCTCCCTCCTGGGACTGGTCCTCTTCAACTTGAGCCTTGATCTGGAGTCGATGGTAGAGGGAGTCCACTTCTCTTGACCCCAACTCTCACCATGTTAAAAGGAGGTGATGTTTCCAAAGGTAGCAATTGAAGGAGCCTCTTTATCCCCCCATAACAGAGAGAGCATCGGGGATGCCTTGGCCTCTCAGCCACGCATTGATGATTGGCATTTGATTGTTCTCACATTTCATTATCATGAACCACTAATAATGTTGTCTAATTGTTTATTTCATTTATAATTCCTTAAATCTCCATCTAATCTTGAAGCTGTTGCATCCAAAGAGAGTGCTGCCAAAGAGAAGTTTAACCACAGGTGCCGCCCTGACCACACTTCCAAGACTATCTCCTGATGTGGGTTCTCCTTACATCATACATTTGACCGTGAAACCCATGAAGACAGGCGTCCAATGGAGAGGAGTGTTGGAGGCCTCTTCCCTTTCCACGTGGCCTCAGAGCCCAGTGTTTTCAATGTGGTGTGACTCCCTTTTCCAGCGGCGAAATCATTCCCCCCGCTTCCCAGAAGTGTGCTTTAAAGACATTTTGTGATAAGGGAATGCAGGTAGGAAGGGGTCTAACCTCCCCCAGGGCTCCCTGCACCTGGACGGCTGAGGAGGTGGCAGTGGAGGCCGCCCGACCCCCCTCTCAGCCTCCCTGTGCTGCGTTCCCTGCCCTGCCGGGAAATGGAGATTCTGCGCCTAAAGACACACAGTCACGCTGCTTTCAAAGTTTCAGTTCCCACGGCCATTCTAAAATGGCCCCTGGCTTCCTCCTGCGCCCCTTCCCGCGCCCGCCCCTGGGTGTCTCCGCTGGCTCCCGAGCATCTCCTCCCAGCTCGGGGATCTCTGTCACTCATTCCTCCCTCCCTGATTCTCGCCTCCATTCTCCCGCTCTCCAGCAGGGCGCAGCTCCCTCCTGCTCTTTCTGGAGAAGCAGGGATCCCAGAGACCCCCTACGAGCTGGTTCCCTCCCAGACCCCGTCCCTCCAGTCGCTGGCTCAGTTTCCTTCAGTTTCCTCCAGCTCATCTCCTGCCCACCTCGAAAGCAAGAGGTCCAAGATCCCAATCAGCATTTCTCGCACAGCGTTTCCGCGAGAACGTTCCCTGATCATCTAGAGTTAGGGACGTAGAACCGTGCCCTGCACATGATAAGCACATGGAGACTCTAATCAATGAGAGCTACTATGATTGCTGCTCACGGACAGCGCCCAACAGCTCTGTTGTCCCTGCTATTGACACCGTCGTCCCTCCCCTGGTCAACCACGACCCAAATGTTAAAGTGACCTTTCACTCTTTTCGCCAACATGTATCCACTCCAAGACCTCCCCTGTCCTAGGGCTACTGGGAGCCTTACCTGTGGCCTCACCTTGCTGTGCAGCATTGGGGAGTTGCTGCTCTGCACCTTAGAGATGTCAAATGGGAAGAGTGACAGCTACTTCAGCAGGGTTTGAGGCAACATTAGGCAACACAGTGTAAATAAATTACATAACAATCTGCTTGGCACTTAGTGATGGTTCAATAAATGTTACCTGTTGTCGTCGTTGGAACTGTTGACAGAATTCAGTGAGACTTCAGTGATGGTTTCTTGAGTCACTTATCATATTCTGCAATCAAAGAAGGAAGAGAGGCCAAGAAATAAACAGATACACGTGCACATGACACAAGACCCGGGGTGAGCAGATGTTCAGAAGATAGAGAAAAAGAAAGACTAGAGAGACAGACAGACAGAAAGACTAGACAGACAGACAGACAAATAGATAAACAGGTAGACAGAAAGAAAGACTAGACAGATAGACAAATAGACAAATAGACAGGTAGATAGATGGATAGACATGTAGACAAACAGGCAGACTAGACAGACAGACTAGACAGATAGATAGATAGATAGATAGATAGATAGATAGATAGATAGATAGATAGATAGAGGCGGACAGACGTCTGCTTGGTAAATGGGCAAATGATAGAAAATAAAAATAAATATATGAAGGAGGGAGAAAACTGAAGCAGAAAAAAAGTAAGAAGAATTTGTGGTCATTTTACTAAACTTTTAAAAACTTGAACCTAAAATTTTCAAGATAATTTTTTTCTGCCAGGAAAAAATACATATATTAGTAGAATGTGTCAATACCTGATTTTTTCCACAGTAAGAGCATTTCCCTTCGAATACAGTCATAACTGGTTTTCCGTTAGTAGTAATCACAGCTCATCTCTGTGGATATTGTTGGTGCTTTCAGTTGCTCCAGTACACATCTATTTTGAAATCACCTTTAGCTATAAAGGAAGAAAAAAGAAATACCATCTGTAAATGCTTGCTCTAGAGGTGTGTCATAAAAGTACAGTCCCATTAACCTACTGTCCTTATGAAACTGGTGGCTATTTTCTTTTCTTTTCTTTTCTTTTCTTTTTTTTTTGTGAGACAGGGTCTCACTCTGTCGCCCAGGCTGGAGTGCAGTGGCGCCATCTCGGCTCACTGCAAGCTCTGCCTCCCGGGTTCACGCCATTCTCCTGCCTCAGCCTCCCAAGTAGCTGGGACTACAGGCACCCGCCACCACGCCCAGCTAATTTTTTTTTTCGTATTTTTAGTAGAGACGGGGTTTCACCGTGTTAGCCAGAATTGTCTCGATCTTCTGACCTCATGATCCGCCTGCCTCGGCCTCCCAAAGTTTTGGGCTTACAGGCCTGAGCCACCTAGCCGGCCGGCTATTTTCTATTCTTATGTTAAATGTTCTCTCTTTACCTTCCATTTTAAGGGAATTGACAAGGGAGCAATTCAGAGCAGGGGTTATCTTATCTTTCAAAGGAACAGAACTGGCCACATCCCAGTAGAAAGTAGAAAGGATAGCATCCCTGTCCATGTCAGGAGCACAAAACAAAAAATACAAAAATTGTGATATAAACCACTTGAAACTTACAAGGCAGTACATAGGGATATAATGACTTCATCATCACTGATGCAAAGAGAGGTTTCTAGATACGTGTTTATCTGTGAGCCCCAGGTCCCCGCTAATCTGTGCTGATGTCTTGAGGAAAATTGGAGTGAGAGTAAAAACTTTGATTCACTCACATACTTTCCTTTTTCAAGTAGCCATTTCAATCTAGCCTTGGACATGCATTAACCAAACGACTGGAACTAGTTATTCACTAAAATGACCACAGATTTTTAATATAATCTGCATCAACTGTTTTGATTATGAGAATTTTACTTCTCTTTTCTTGCTAATATAATGAGTCAAGATAGCTCAGTAAGTTAAAAAATATTCAGAGTTTGATTATTTGTTTATCATTTGTTCAAAAAACACCATCAAATACCTAGATTGTAAGATAAATGAGGAAATCATAGCACCATCTCCATACTGCTTATGCATCAGGCACTTGCTCTCAGCACTTTACATGTGTGTGTGTGATTTACAGTTGTGTGAAGTGGATGGTATCATTGTTCCCACTTTACAAATGATGAAAGTGAGGCCCAGAGATGTTAATTTGCCCAGGGTCACACAGTGAGAACGGGTGGATCGGATGGGCACCGAGGTCGTCTGGCACCAAGGATCTGTGTTCCTGTTTTGCTACACGTAGAAAGTGTGTTGCCTTGCCCATTAATGAGGTCCCAGCATCTGCCCCGGTATTTGATAATAATAAGGGCTTAATGATCGTGAACCCAGAAAATCTGAGACAGGTCTCAGTTAATTTAGAAAGTTTCTTTTGCCAAGGTTGAGGACACGCCCATGACACAGCCTCAGGAAGTTGTGACGACGTGTGCCCAAGGCGGTTGGGGCACAGCTTAGTTTTATGTATGTTTTAGGGAGACATGAGACATCAATCAGTACATGTGAGAAGTACACTGGTTTGGTCTGAAAAGGCAGGACAACTTGAAGCAAAGGCAGGAAAACTCGAAACAGGGAGGGGGCTTCCAGGCCACAGGAGATGAGATGAAAGGTTACATTCTTTTGAGTTTCTGATGAGCCTCTCCAAAGGAGGCAATCAGATATGCACCTATGCCAGTGAGCAGAGGGTCACTTTGACTAGAATGGGAGGCAGGTTGGCCCTAAGCAGTTCCCAGCTTGACTTTTCCTTGAGCTTAGTGATTTGGGGGCCCCAAGATTTATTTTCCTTTCACATGATCATGTATGGAATAAAGAAATAGATGAACACCCATGACGTTCAATGTACTCAACGAAGCTCTGAGTACTTAAAGAATAAGAATGATAAAATGTTTCCTGCCCTCAACTAAATTGCAGGCTGATTCTTGCAGCTTGAGCTAATTCATAAGAAACTAGAGATTCTAATCCACTTTCACCAGAGGGCCTTCAGCTAGGACAGAGGCTCCTCCAGGGTTTGTGTCAGCCGCTGTTCCAAGTGAAAAGTAGTGCTTTGTGTCTATTCATTCCTTCAAGGCTCATGACAACCCTATAACCCAGGGACTATTATCATCCCGTTTGCCTGGGGAGGAAACCCAGCCACAGAGCAGGCAAGGACCTAGGCCTTGATCACACAGGCAGGAAAGAGCTGATCCCAGATTCAAACTCAGGCAGTGCAGCCCAGGAGGCCTCACCCTTAACTGCCAAGCTTGGCCGCCTCTCAGGCACCTAATACTTCCCTGGAGGAGTAAATGGTGGAGGTGGGGATAGAGAATGGCCAGACCGAAACTCCACTGAGAAGGATGCCTGGGGCAGAGCTGTCTTCCTTTGAACTCCTCCCAGAACTCATTCTTTAACTTAGCCCCAGAGGCAACCACAATTCAGTGTGGTTCTTTTGTTTGTTGTGTGTCTGTGTTTGTGTATGTGTACAGATACGTATCTACGTGTCTATATACATAGATAGCTATAAACACAAATACATATTTGTATATACTGTGAGGGTTCTATTTGTATTATATGTAACATATATCTCTATCACTGCCTAGAGGAAGGTCTTGGACATTTTAAACATCATTAAATGGCACTATAGTATATTTATCTTTCTGCAGACTTGCCGAAGAATACAAAACATTTGTCCCTAAAAAGTGACTCTGCTCACTTTTTAATTTTAAAATGTGATCAGAGATATAGTACTTGGATGGGCAAAAAGTGAAGGAATTTGCTTTGATAAAGACTGGCAACCAGAGGAATCTTTTAGTCCTCTTTATGTACTGCCAGTCTGAGCCTACAAATATTTTTTGTTAAAAATACAGAAAAAAAGGCAACTTTTTTTTCTAATGTAGAAAAGGAAATGTCCTAGGTCTTTGAGTCCCCTTGGACCCTTGCATCACAAAATCAGGAACTGGACATTGGCACCTCCTGAGGATGGGACCACCCAGTGTGGGCTTATACATATGTGCACACACACAGCACACTTGTCCCAATGTCTACAGGATGTTCTACTCCATGATCTAGACCATTTCCGTGACCTCGCGCAAAGGCAACAGTACTAACCTTGGAGTCTAAACGCCAAGGGTATGAACGTGGGCACGTGTCACATACTTCTCAGTTCATGCATGCTTTCCGAACAACACACAGCCATGAGTGGGAGAGGGGAGAGGATTGAATTTCGTGAGCAGCATGCAAGATGTATTGACAGGACTGCACCGAGAGTCTTTTCTCCAAGGAAGGTCAAATTTTAACCTTTTAACGTTGGAAGTGAAGACACCTGATATGATCATTGACAAACCAAGGAATACTAAAAACCCTCAAGAGTTGAAGCATTCTTTTACAATCCTTGTTTTAGATACCTTTTTAATAGGGTGACCAATTGCCGCAGTTTGCTCAGCACTGAGAAGTTTCCCAGGACACAGAACATTCCAGGCTGACGCAGGATGCTTGGTCACCCTACTTCTGCACGTCAGCGTGCTTGGGAAGTGCCCTGCACCACCGGCATTCCTGGGCCCCAGAACCCAGGCACTGGGCCGGATCAGGCCCCAGGCCCCAGGCACTGGGCGGGATCCGCAGAACGTGGGTTCAGGTCTCTTCACATTTCTCAGCCTCCTATGGCCACGGTTTCCTGTGCTCTGTTCACGTTTTTCAAATGTGATGTTTATTATTTCTTAACTTGTAATGTGTCAAACAAGTATAAGGAAAGTTAACGAGACGGAAACATAGGGAAAAAATATGTTTAAAGCAGTATTACAAGAAGAAAGTGAATACTTAAGCAGAATGGGTGAAAACCTTTAATTTACAGAAAATGTCACAAACCCACTTCCACTTCATTAGAGTACATATATTATATCACTTCTTAATAGTAGTTATAAATTGTAATAGGAACCAGGAAGACTACAACATTTATCAGTTCACAAGTGGATTTTTCGTAATCCTGCCGTCTTCAGGTATACATTTATGTCCCAATTTCTTTAAGACACAGAGTCATAAAGAGATTCGGGTGCTCCCTGAGCTACAAAGCGGAAGAGCCTCCCTCGGCCCCTGGGGAGCCTGCTCAGGAATCGGGCTGTGTGGGGACAGTCTCCTCACCTTTGGGCATGAGGTGGGGCTGGGCAAAGACCACCCAGCTCCCTAACCCCTACTCATCCACCTCCTGCCCCAGTTAAAATCAATAAATATTTACTGGCAGCTACAGGTGTCTGGGGAGGCAGAAAGGAACAAGTCATGGGCCCCCACCCAAGGAGGGGGCAGGATGCAGCGTAAGAACCTGCGCTTGGTCACTGAGGTGCTTGGCCTCAGGCCACCACCTCACCTGCGCAATTAGGTACATGGTAAGAGCATAGTGACGGTTCTCTCTCCGCCGGGGTGACATGGGGATGTTAGGTGACCTCGAGGGCCATTGACACAGTCAGATGTGGGAGCCCCGGGTCCATTGCAAATGGATCCCGTCTAATGGGGGAGAGAGACCTGCCTTCCTCACACGGTGGTGGCCAACCTCGACGTTAGATTTGGGGGAAGTTCAGAGGAGTGAGCGGGCCTCCCTGGGGGGCTTCCCAGAGGTGGGCTTAGAGCCAGACTTTGAAGGGCAGGCAGGGTTAGAGTAATGAGCAAAGGGCAGAGGAAGCAGTGCGAGCAAACGCGGGGACCTGAGCAGGCCCGTTGGGGCAGCAGGAGGGCAGCAGGGTTCTGGGAAGCAGGGGAAGCCGTCCTGTCCCCGCCGGCTGCTGGGAGAAGGTGGGGGCAGAGGGGAAAATGGAGGGAGACAGGTGCTTCCATGTCCACTGGTCAGGGGTGGGAGCTGATTAGTAACTGAGGGAGAAAACATAAGATCCTCTCTGAGTGGAAAGTCTCTAGCAGTGACTATCTCTGAGTCCTCCAGTCCCAAAGCTCTGCCATTTCTGCCTTTGCTGCTATGAAATAAATAAATAAATATATATATATGTATATACTGTTTGTATGTGTTTATGTGCATGTGTGTGTATATGTGGGGGTGCATATATGTGTATATATGTGTATGTGAGCATGTATGAGCATACATATGTATGTGTGCGTGTATATGTGTGTATAAATATTATAGATTCAGATTTTCCCATATTTCCCCACATTCTGCCAGCAGTAATAGAACAAGCTACATAAATTGCCACAAACTGTCAAATGTTCAGGATTCTCTATTCTCAGAGTTCAAAGAGAAGTAGTTGTAACGATGGTTTTCATATTGAAATGAGAACTACTAAGCTAAGCTAACCTAGAGAGGCTTCTAGCAAATAGATCTTGGATTGATTCCTTGCTTGCAGTTTATCTAAGCAATCCATACCAAAAAAAAAGTAATAAATATGCAATTTTGCCTAAATCCCATGAATAACTGAGAAAAAGCTAGATTATCTGGGCTTCAGCAAGTACTTTCACATGGAGTTATAAATACAGAACATTGAAGGAGTGGTCGGGAGGCCAGGATCCCAAGTCAGACTGTGAGAATTCAGTCTCTGGGTGCCTTTTCATCTCTAGTCTGATTGATAGACTGTGGAGTGCATTCTCCAAAAACAAGTTTCAGGGGAGCCACAAAGTCGGAAGGGGCTGTGAGGGAAGCACCTTCGGTTGCCTGCTTGCCACAGCTGCTAGTCAGGGAATAGGTACATCAGGCCGTTCCTCATCTTCCTGGCCTGCTGACCCACAATTATCCTCACTCAAAAACACTGTAGATGGGACCAGGCACGGCGGCTCACACCTGTAATCCCAGCAGTAATCCCAGCACTTTGAGAGGTTGAGGCAGGCAGATCACCTGAGGTCAGGAGTTCAAGACCAGCCTGGCCAACGTGGTGAAACCCCGTCTCTACTAAAAATACAAAAATTAGCCAGGTGTGGTGACATGTGCCTGTGGTCCCAGCTACTCAGGAGGCTGAGGCAGGAGAATCACTTGAGCCCAGGAGGCAGAGGTTGCAGTGAGCCGAGATTGCGCCATTGCACTCCAGCCGGGTGACAGAGCGAGATTCCGTCTCAAAAACAAACAAACAAACAAAAAAACCCACCAAACATTGTAGAAGAAGGAAACACCCTCACTGTGGATCACATGCATCACTTCTGAAGATTTATTTTGTTAAGGAAAGAAACTTTGTTTGCCTCGGGTTTTGGGTTGGTGATGAGTTTTCCTCGTTCAGCTCATTAGCCCATAGAACAACTGCTTCAGCGCATCACGCTGGCAGGGCCCTGAAGGAGAAGATAATCCGCTCTTTCTGAATCCATAGGACAATAATAGCAAATTCTGAGTTTATTAAAATACATGGTGTCACCAGCTCATCAGAAAGGGCCACAGGCAGTATACCAACGCAGTTCTGGTCTTGTAGTTTCAAAAGGCTAATTACTTTTAAAATAAAATAAAGAGAACTTACCTGTCATTGAGCTGATGCATGTAAAAGCTGTTTCTAGCTAATAGAGGTTTCTGCAAATGATTCACTACACATTTTCCACAATGTTTCACAAATCATATTGGGGTATAGTTGTTGGCGGCATTTCATACCTGAGTGAGGTGTGATCATGTTTTAATTAGGATCCTGTAAGGTGAAAATAGACTGCACATGCAAATAGTCGGAACTAATTGCCTATTTTCATGATACATAGTGATTTCTAAGAAAATTATGACTAATTTTAAATGAACTAAAAATATGAAGTGATATCCAACCTGAATCCTGTGATAGGGTTTGGGAGTTTCTTACCTAAAGGGCTAAATCTTTGTCATTTCATTTATAGCCATTCATGAACACAGGTAATAGTGTTTGCAGATCTTTATAAAAATGTGTGACATGGATTGTTAACATTAGCTTGGCCTCAAGGTAATTTTCCTCTAGAAGTATTTATATATTTTAATAGACAACTGACAGACTATTGGGGCTTCAAGTCCTTTCCTTATAAATTTGAATCCACCTTTATGTTATTACTGCATTCAATTTTCTCTAGATTATATGTGCCAATACAAAAATTCTAACCTTTTCCCCTTGGTTTAATATTTTTCTGTGTGTTTTTATATGCATATGGGAAACACTGACAGAGATGAAACACCCATCCCATCTGTTATCCTTGTCCTCTTTCTCTTCTCCTCTACCCCCACCAATCACAAGTGGGACCCTGGAAACCCGGGGCTGTAATGCATGAAAGATCTAGAAATGAGGAGATGTAGAACACACTAATAAGAAGAGCCTGTGGTCAGAGCACCCCTGCAGATTGTCAGGAGCTAAGAATGGAGGAAAAGAGAGACTCATTAAGCCATGCCCCATGGAGAGGCAATGGGAGGCGCATAAGAAATGTTTCTGGAAGTCCTGACCAGGGCAATCGGGCATGAGAAAGAAAGAAAAAGAGAGGAAGTCAAACTATCCCTATTTGCAGACAATATGATTCTATACCTACAAAACCCCATAGCCTCTGCTCAAGACCTCCTTGATCTGATAAGCAACTTTAGCAAAGTTTCAGGATATAAAATCAATGTACAAAAACCACTAGCTTTCCTGTACACCAACAACAGCCAAGCTGAGAGCCAAATCAAGAACACAATCCCATTCACAATAGTCACAGAAAGAATAAATACCTAGGGTACAGCTAACCATGGAGGTGAAAGATCTCTGCAGTGAGAATTGCAAAAGACTGCTCAAAGAAATCAGAGATGACACAAAGAAATGGAAAAACATTTCATGCTTATGGATAGAAGAATCAATATTGTTAAAATGGCCATACTGCCCAAAGCAATTTACAGATTCGATGCTATTCCAATTAATCTACCAATGACATTCTTCATAGAATTAGAAAAAACAATTTTAAAATTTATGTGGAACCAAAAAGAGCCTGAATAGCCAAGGAAGTCTTAAGCAAAAAGAACAAAGCTGGAGGGAACACATTACCCAACTTCATACTATATGACAAGGCTACAGTAACCAAAACAGCATGTACTGGTATAAAAACAGACACATAAACCAATGGAACAGAATAGACAGCCCAGAAATAAGGCTGCACACCTACAACCATCTGATCTTTGACAAACTTGACAAAAGCAATAGGGAAAGGACTCCCTATTCAATAAATGGTGGTGGGATAGCTGGCTAGCCATACGCAGAAGATTCAAACTGGACCCCTTCCTTATACTGTGCACAAAAATCATCCAAGATGGATAAAATACTTAAATGTAAAACCTAAAACTACAAAAACCCTGGAAGATAACCTCAGAAATACCATTCTGGACATAGGATCTAGCAAAGATTTCATGACAAAGACACCAAAAGATGTTGCAACAAAAATAAAAATTTACAAATGGGACCTAATTAAACTAAAGAGCTTCTGCACAGCAAAGGAAACCATTGACAGAGTAAACAGATAACCTACAGAATGGGAGGAAATATTTCCAAACTATGCATCTGACAAAGGCCTAAAATTCAGAATCTATAAGGAACTTAAAGGAATTTACGGGCAAAAACCAAACAACCCCATTCAAAAGTGGGCAAATGACATGAACAGACATTTTTCAAAATAAGACACAAATGACCAACAAGCATGTGAAAAAATGCTTCACATCACTGATCGTTACAGAAATGCAAATCAAATCCACAATGAGATACCATCTCACACCAGTCAGAATGGCTATTGCTAAAAAGTAAAAAAATAACAGATGCTGGCAAGGTTGCAGAGAAAAGAGAATGCTATGCACTGCTGGTGGGGGAGTGTAAATTATTTCAGCCATTGTGGAAAGCAGTGTGGTGATTCCTCAAAGAACTTAAAACAGAATTACCATTTGACCCAGCAATCTCCTTATTGGGTATATACCTGAAGTAATGTAAATCATTTTACCATAAAGACACGTGCATGTGTATATTCATGACAACACTCTTCACAATAGCAAAGACATGAAATCAACCTAAATGCCCATCAGTGGTAGACTGGATAAAAAATGTGGTACATATATACCATGGAATACTATGCAGCTGTGAAAAAGAATGGGATCATGGCTTTTGCAGCAACATGGATAGAGCTTTTATCCTAAGCAAACTAACACAGGAACAGAAAAACAAATCCCACATGTTCTCACTTATAAGTGGGAATAAACAAGAACACATAGACACAAAGAGGAGAACAACAGGCATCAGGGATTACTTGAGGCTGGAGGCTGGGAGAAGGGAGAGGATCAAAAATCTACTTATCAGTTACTATGCTTAGTACCTGGGTGACAAAATAATCTGTACACCAAACATCTGAGACACATGTACCCCTGAGCCCAAAATAAAAGTTAAAAAATAGAAGAAAAGGAAAGTAAACCCCCAAAAAAGAAATATTTCTCAGACTCTTGGAGAAGCTGTCCCCTCACAGGGAATGGGGAGAACAGAGAAAAGAGAAAACGTTCTCTTTTTGTTATCTCTTAAGTTTCCCCAGAGAAGCTTTGTCACAAGTAATCTCAAATCCAGATCTGGTTGAATTCTCTGAGAGAGAAAGAAATGCAAAATGAACACTCAACTCAGGAAGGTTGATTAAGAGAAGGTGCTAATATTTGTTTTCCTTTTCCTCAATTCTGAAAATATCATACTTCATTTTTTTTCTTTTACCGCTGTTTATAAGTATGTTCACTTTGCTATCAGGTCAGTTTGGTTCGTGTTGGACATTTCGCTAGGATTTTATTTCTTTTCTTAATAAATAGTCAATATTTGTCAACATATCACTTTTGACATTCTGTTTTTTAAATAGGCTTTGTAGAAAGTGAGAGATTTCTTTAAATGAAATGATTTCAGTCGCAGAACACACATTTGTTTTTAATCTCTGGTCCCAGTGGTATTTATCTCTTACTAAGAAAGCAAGCTTTCCTTTTAGAAAGTGGTCTGTTCCCTCATTGTTTTATTTATAATTTAGAGTATAGGTAGTCTGTCTGCTGAAATGAAAATAATGACCACAGCCTATTAAGTTTCTCCAAATGGAACAGGTGATACCCAGGGTTTCAAAAGTCTGAAAATAACAAATGATCAATGAGCAAAGAAATGAAGGTATAAGGCCTAAAATTTGCAACATAAAAATAAACACATCCTCAAGAAATACTGAAATCGATTTTTATTTCCTTGGCTCACATTTGTGCTCATTACACATCAGACATTTCCATGATATTCAACTCCCTACGGTTTAGATGTGAGAATAGCACATGGAAACAAGGACACTCACACCCAGTTGTGTTTCCCATCCCTGTTTCCTGGCTCATCACTACATGATGAGATGCTTGAGGGAGCTGCTCTTCACACTTAACGCCCAGCACTCAGCGTGTGCCCAGATAGAATGGAGGCATGGATGGTAGCCTGCTCCATTTTAATATTAGATTAAAATGCAAGCATCTCATTTCTTTCTACAAAATTAAAATATAAGACTGTCAGGATCCATAAGTGTCTCTTATAATGAAAGTGGAAGAATTAGAATCCATAATCTTATTTTTGCAATAAAAATATGAATCACTGTTCACAAATATTCCGCGCAATAGAATACCAAGTGAGATTGTGCCTGTCTTAGAAAGAAAGGCAAGCTCTCAATCTGTGGATACCATATGGATGTCGCTGAGAAGGAGTGGGGACTTGGGCAGCAAAGCTGCCAGGCGTTGGGGAGCATATGGAAGTGGCCTGTTTGGGGCCACAGACGGTCGGGCAATGCTTCCTTCTCTCTTCACAGTTGTCTAACATATTGCCACTGTCTACATGAGCATAACTTAATAGCCAATTTGAATTCTATTGTAGTTAAACTTGGTGTTATCCTGTTAGTAAACTAGCTTATATTGCACGATCGAGTCCAAAGATTATTTTTGCTTTATTTACTACATAAAGCAAATACTCTGTAAAGAACTGAAACCACTTTTATTCATAGACTATATTGGAGATTTTCTTTTCTTTTCTTTTCTTTTTTCTCTTCTTTTCTTGTCCTAAGACATAACATAGTACCTTCAATGAAGATGACGGTGGTAGTGCTAGTATAGTATACAAATTAGAAAAAGGATAATTGCAGAGATCAGAATCTAAGCTACATTTTACTTTTTTTAAAAAAAAAGATTGTCAGGTTATCATGTTAAAATTAGCATCTTCTCTATATTAATAAATCAATTCTGTGATTAAAAGTCCAGAAATAAAATAACAAATAAATGTGCATTTTATTTAGCTATTTTTAGTGTGCTATTGGATTTGAAGCTAATTTGGCTAAGCACACGTTTGGATTTCCGTCTTTTTTGGTATCACTTCCTAGGATTTTAGTGCAGTGGCTCCTAAAAAGAATGCTCAAATATTACTTATAATCCCCCAAGATATATCTTCTTTGCATGGAATAAAATGTGAACTAACTTGGAGAAAGGAACACTTTAGACATACATTTCATTAATATAAATATCCACCTCAAACTATGTGGATTAGCATCTCTTAGAATTGATGTTACAATGCTAACAAGAGAAAAAGAAAACAAAGTACCGGTCTACAAAAATATTTGTCTAATGCCGAATGTTAGATTATTAAACAGAAAAGCACATTAGCTAATGTGAAATGATGTTTTTCTGCAAATTTATTACGTTTTCCCCCTCTGTGTTAAATTTTCTTTAAAAGGAGATCTCACAGGAGTGGATAGGCAAGCTGGATCTGTGAGCAGCTACAAATAGAAGCACAAGACAAAGTAATCTATAGGCTGGCACTCACATTCATTTACTAAATAAGGTCGTGAGCAATATTAGGCACATTTTTCTGACACCTTTCCCAGTTGACTAGAAGTTGAGTGCATTTAGTAAAGGAAGTACACAGTGAACTATTGTTAGTATTTATCAGGAAACGTGATGAGTGGCCCTGAAATAGAGCATCTTACCATCCAAATTTCTCAGTAGCCTTAATAAAGAATAGTCAGTAGCCTTAGTACAGACTAGCTGGAGTAGATCTAAGCAGTATTAATGTGGCAGTCCGCCTCACCATGAAAGTGGAGCTTTGCAAAAGGACCAGAAATGGATTTGGATGGGCAAGGTTGAAAGTAGTTATAAGTTGATCTGGCATTTTATATTTCATTAATCAATTTCTAAATCTATAATTAAAAGAAAACTACATTGAGTGGTTGGGCATAACGTAGAGATTGAATGATACCCACAACAAATAATTGTTAATATTGACAGGTTATGCTACAGGGATTGCCTAATTTCACAGATGAGGGTAACACAAAATGAGACAACTGCTACATAATGTTTATTCTAAAGGAATATTATGACATTACTGAGTTTTGAATTTTCCTTTGTATTGACTTTTTCATAATGCATGAAATAAGCATACATCAACCTAGTTAATACCTGAACAAGACAACACATCCAAGCCATAATTTGATGTAAAGCATGTGACACAAAGGAAATATCATATTGTAAATATCGTACTGTAAACTAACAACTGAAAACTTCCATATGTCTAAAGTACACAAACATATTCTTTATTTTACCTTCACATTCTTTCTTTTAAAGAAAGAAAAGCCATTGCAACTCAGCAGTGAACAAGGCAAAGACAGTCAATTGAAATCAACCCTCCATTGCACAGTAAGAGTATATGTGTGAAGTTCTTGAGCCGAGCCCCTAAAAGTCTCCATGAACATCAAACCACGCCTGTTGGGGGACCTCAGTTCTCTACCAAATGTCTTGTTAATTGAGCTTTGGCAAATGTCTCCATGAGGACCATTGTCACCCGTCATGCTCATGAGAGTCACGGCCTACGCTTCCACATACTTTAAAAATCTTATTAAAGATTACAGAGCAGTCAGGTGAGTACACAGACAATTACATCCAGACGATGAACAGAAGGACAGAATAATGTACTAACTTTCTGCTCTTTAATGGACTTTACCTGTGACCCAAATATATTCCTTCTAAAGCATTTATAGAACTATCAAAGTTTAGATATTGTAATACCAATGTGTAATCCATTCTATAATGCAGAATATCTTTCTAAAATGTGAAAAAGTGCCAAGTATTCAATTCAACACAGTAAGTGTTGAACATGAGGACAAAGAAAATTCACTGGAGGGCCTTCATTAAAAAATATCCCCACTGAAAATAAAGCAGAGACCACCAGAGTGGACAGAGCACTCACCATGGCCTTAGAAGGTGGAGCTCCCAAGCGGATGCACGCATTTCTATGGGCTGAGGACCATAACCTCTGAGCATTAACTTCCTCTTCCAAAGCACGTGGATGATATCTACTGCAGAGGCATGTTGAAGGGATTAAATTGGTTAACGCATACTGAAGCAGCCACTAAATTTCTCTGTTAAATACATGTATCTCTTCCCCTTACTTTTGCTGAGAACAAAATAATTTCTGTTCTTTGTTGCACCCAGTTTGTACTGAAGGGCATAACCTTGAATATTTGAAAAGGAAAACTCTCTTCAGTTCAATGGAAGATATAGGACATGTTAAGTAAGAAACAGCAAGCTCTTTAAATCAGTGAATAGCTGTATTGGGGGGGAAAAATGTGGTTCATCCCAAGGCAGCCAAAAGTTGACCTGGTGAACTGTCTGGTTGGTTTTATGCCCTATTTAAACACACATTAAACAGATCTGAAGTTTCTTAAAATGTAAAAATGTCTTCCTTCAAATAATAAGAACTTAATAAAATTCTTCATTACTTCACTGGAGCCTTATTTGACAATACTAAATTTTTTCTCCTAGGCTTACATGATAGATTCTATCACAGAATCTTTCTCTCCCACCACCTTTTTTAAAAATTCCCTTTGGCTCTTAACTCTACCATTATGACAGCAACACTTAAAGTTGACCTTTTTTTGACAGAGTTAGCAATTCTCCTCCAGGCTATGTAGTGATTCTTCAATGCTTATGTGTAAATTATGCAACTGTCTCATACTTCACAGAAACATTTTATAATCCTGTGTACCATTCCATCGTTGGTTTAATGAAAACATTAACACTTGGTTTCCATAATATTTACCTTATGGTAGAGTCACTGTTTTATAGAGTAAAGGGACAGATAGCTGAGGTCAATTTACATAATTGTCTTAAAATTCCCCATGATGAACAAATTTTTTAAATTTATCTTATCTACCAATAGCATGGAAATATCAAGCTTATATACACAGGTGGACTTGCACCTTTACCGTATTTGATTATTTTTCATAACTTAGAATCTAGGCATATATCTATATAATGGAGCTTTTTACAGAAGCCTTTGGACAAGAACACATTTGTTGTGATTCTCGGTATTTAAATCAATTGCACATAATAAAATGACTCATGAAAACATTCTGCTTAATATGGTATATCTTCCTGTAGTAAAAGATGACTTCCTCGTTCCTCCCCCTATAAGAGTTACCAATGTAAGCCGTCGAAATGGTTGAGCCTCTTGGTTTTGCACTCCTACCAAGTCTGGTTTGTAACTAGGAAAATAAGCAAACAGGTCATGAGGGTATGAGGGGAGGGTAGCATAGTGCAGTGCTCATTCTCTTCCTCTTCCTCAATAATTCAGCCCAAAGCCACCAAGTGGAGCTGAGCACGTGCAGTCAGCGTCCACCTGCAGTGGCAGAGGGAGCCACTGTGGTCCAGAGAGGGATGTCAGGGCCTAAGAAGAGTGAGGAAGACATCTATGTGGTTGGGAAGCACTGCCAATGGCCCCGCAAGTGGGATCAGAATACCAGAGTGACCAGAAAGGCATCTGCATTGGGATGAAGAAGGAGTACAGAGCAGTGGGATATTGGTTACATACAGGGGTAGATCAAATGAATAAATGTAAAAAGGATAATGGGAGCCAAGAGAGTTACAAATATGAAAAGATAGAGAATTTGAAAATACTCTGGGGTATTGGATTAGAGTTGAGATACTGGCATAAACTCATGATTTTCATTATAGATAAAGGTAGCTGTGGAAATGAGCATGGTTGTAACTATGTGTATGTGTGTATAGCTATGTTCACTGTGAGGGCCCGGGAGCAGTGGCACCCCAAAAGCAGTGAGCACATCTGGTACCTGGATTTTGGTTTCTAAGTGCCATTCTCCCTAAAAAGGAACGAAAGCTCCTTGGAGAAATGGCCAATTCCAGAACTAAGGCAGGAAAAGTCCAAGAATGATCTTGGAACAGAGCCATGTCAAAAAGAAAGAAAATGCTTAAAGAGCAAAGGAGACATGTGCAGGGGACACAGATGCTGGCTCAAAAGGGTTGCCCAATTGCCAAGTCAGGGACCCTTTGACCTTCAAAATAAATGATAGTAAAATGGGCTATAACCCATAGACTACATTAGGAATTAATGACTCCATATTAATATAAATGAATAAATGAATAAAAGTTTGATGAAAAATTGTATATTTACCATTATTTCATATTATCTCCCAACAAAATGCACATTAATTATAAAGGGAAGAAGAGTAACTTTACTTTGGAAACTGATAATCTTTTTTTTTTTTTTTTTTTGAGACGGAGTCTCGATCATCGCCCAGGCTGGAGTGCAGTGGCACGATCTCGGCTCACTGCAAGCTATGCCTCCCAGGTTCATGCCATTCTCCTGCCTCAGCCTCCCGAGTAGCTGGAACTACAGGCACCCACCACCAAGCCCAGCTAATTTTTTGTATTTTTAGTAGACATGGGGTTTCACCTTGTTAGCCAGGATGGTCTTGATCTCCTGACCTCGTGATCCACCCGCCTTGGCCTCCCAAAGTGCTGGGATTACAGGCATGAGCCACCATGCCTGACCAGAAACTGACAATCTTAATTGAAGGATCAAGGTTAACATGGCTATGAAATGGACAAATTAAAAGCACGTGGCAGCTGATGGAGCACAGTGGGATATATCTGCCAGAAATGCAAAACCTGACTCTAATCATTAGGAAGTGTCAGACAAACCCCAATTGAGGGATGTTCAATTTTTAAAAAACAAAACTGCCCTGTAACCTTTTTAAATGTCCAGGGCATGAAAGTCAAGGAAAAAAAAAAACAAAACAAAACTGAAGAACTGTTTTAGATAGGAGAATAAAGAGACATCACAAATAATGCAACATGTGATTCTGGATTGATCTTTTTGCTATTAAGGATGTTATTGGGACAACTGGCAATATGTGAATGAGTTGGGGATAAAGTGGTAGTAATATACCGGTGTTTGTTGCATTTCAGTGCTTGTGTTACAATTATGTAGGAGAATGTCCTTGTTTGTAGGGAATATACACTGAACTATTTAGGTTCTTTTTGGTGATAAATGAAGTTTAGTATCTTTTCATGTGATCATTGACCATTTATACTTTTTTTATGAAGCCTCTATGTATATCCTTTACCCATTTTTCTATTGTTTTGGTTATTTTTTTCTCATTGATTGTTATCAGTTATTTGTAAATTAAGGAAATTAGCCCTTTGTCAGTTATAGGTATTACGAATACCCCCACTTAAAGTTTACAAATAAATCCATTGATCTTTTCCTCAAGGACAGTAAGGGATTTTGCTTAATTCTGTTTTTACATTTTAATTATTTGCTCTAACTGAAATTTACATTGGTTTAAATAATGAGATAAAGATCTAGCTGTACATTTTTAAAAATGATTAGTCAATTGCCCCAACACCATATAAAAAGTAGCCTCTCTTTTTCCCACCTTTGAAACACAACTTATATCACAATCTAAATTCTACTTTATTTTGATCTACTTTTGGACTCGATTCTGTTCTTAACTATTTCTTCTCCAGGGCCAACCAAACTCTTTTCATTAATAACATGCTTCGGTAGAGTATTGTCCAATAGAACTGTCTACAATGATGAAAATATTCACTGTTTACTCTGTCCAGTATAGTAGCCACCATCACATTGAGCCTGGAGATGTGGCTAGTGTGACTAAGGACCTGAATTTTTTATTTTATAAATTTCTAATTAATTTAAACTTAAATTTCAAATAGCCACATGTGGCTAGTGGCTACCATATTGGACAGCAGAGTTTTATTATCTTACTGGGGAGTTTCTACCCATTCTTTCCACAGTTTTCCAAGATATTCTCACACGTTTATTTTTCCTTCTCATAAGAAATCTAGACTTTCTGGTTTTCCAGAAAAGGTCACATTGAATTTACAGAACAGTTTGGGTACAGTTGTTATACTTTTAAAGTATGACATCATTAAGCCTTCTTTTAAGTCTCTCAGTAGAGTTTTAAAGTTTTCTTTATATAAATTTATACATCATCTTTTAAATCCATTCATATATATTTAATCTTTTTTTAATTTTTATTTTGTTTTATTTGTTTGTTGTTGTAAATGGTGTACTTATTTCAATGTCTTTTACTATATTTTCTCACTGATAATTATTTATATATAGTGCAGCTATGTAGGTATATTTTGTAATCTTTTGGGTAATTCTCTTTATGTTTTCAGGTTGTTGTAATTCTTCTTTCCAGTATTCAAACTTCCTAGTTATTTCTCATTTAACACCGTTGGCTGCCATTTCAATGGCAGTTTTAAGTAGTTGTAGCAATGGTTAGGATCCTCGTCTTGTTCCACACTTTAATAGGTATGTTTTAGCATTTTATCATTAAACTTCATGCTGGCTTAAAAAAAAAAATCTGTCAATTCTTGCCTTACCACTGATTTTTAACATCAGAAATGAATGTTGACATTTGTTAACATGCCTCTTCTCCTACCTTCTATGTAAGTTATGTAATTTACCTCCTCTAATATATTACTACTATATGTTAATTTGACCCATTTGTAATTTTTTTTTATCTACCCATGTATTCAGGAAATAAATGCCACTCAGTCACGGCATTTTTTTTTGTGCAGTGTACTGCTAAATTTCTTTGGTAATTATGTAAAGATTTTTGTAATATTCAAGATAATCATCTATTTTAGAACTATTCTATCAACTTTCAGTGTCAGTGGTATGCTGTCATTATTTAAAAGAATTTTGGAGGATTCTTTCTATAATAGTTTAAATAAGCTTAAATAGAGAAATATCATTCCATGGAAAGTGGAATTAATTTGCTTCTAACGCCATCTTGGCATGGCATATTTTTATGTTAATTTAGCAATAGCTTTAATAGCATGCATTGTTATATTGTTCTGTTTTCTGTCTCTTCTGGAGTCAATTTAGTAGATTCCATTCTCCTTGACTAGGTTGATCCTGATATCATTAATCTAATGCCAAATTTAGAAAGAGGATGTTTTAGGGAAATATGATAATTTTATTTCTAGTTCTGTTGCATTTAAGATGCTCATGGGACATCGAGGTAGAAACAGCCAATAAACAAATAGAATATATATCTTAGAGCTATTTATGAGCAATCTGGGCTGGAAAGGTAGCCACATGCATGACTGTGGTGGTTAATGAGATCACCCAAGGACAACATAAAGCAATGACGAGTAATGGCCCCTGGTGGAACCCTGGAAACCCCAACATTTAACTGGGTAGGAAGAGGAAAAGGCTTGAGAATGACAGGAGAGACAGAAAAGTCAAGAATAAAAGATCAAAATTTCCCAATGCTTCAGAAAGGACAAATAGACAAATACTGAAGCATACCCATTGGATTTATTGTTTAGGAGATCAACAGTGGCCTCAGCAAAAGCGATTTCCAGGAAGTGTTTGAGACAAAGCCTGCTTTTGGGTGGCTGTAAAGCGCACTGAAGGTCAGGAACCGCAGCAGTAAGTGTAGGGTGTGCTTATCAGAAGCCCGGCTGGGAAGAGAAGGATCCATGAGTCTTAAGTAATTTTAGAGATCATTTTTCAATTGAACACATGAAATGTAGACTTTTCCCTCTTTTCTGTGTCCAGAGGACGTGAGAAAGAAAGTTTTTCCTGTGTTGTCTAATAGAGAGCTGGCCGTTGTAAAGAGCATCTGGGGACAGCTGCCTTGTCATGCACTTTGAGGGATCTGGGACACCAGGGTGATGTGGAGATGTGAAAGGAGGGCCATAAAGCAGTGTCTGTCCTCAGTGGAGCCAGCACCAAGGGCAAGGGCTGGAAACCGAGGGGCTTGCACATCACCAAGGAAACCAAGGTGGAGGAACTTAGACAAAAACCTGGTGGAGGATGGGCAGAAGACAGTAATGAAACCATCAATTCACAGGCTGCTCTCAAGAGAAAAGGGGAAGAAAAACGAAGAGGAACATAAACTGAAGGCAGGATTTTTAAGGAAATATTTACAAATGCTTGAAAACTATAATTAATGTAAAGCAAGGATAGCTGATAAATAGAATATCTAAAATGCAAATGAGAGCTTAATGGCTTAGAAAAATCAAGTTGAGTCTGACTACTTCACCCAGCCCTCAATAAACACCATCCATCTACCTTTCAGTGCACCCAGCCCCCGTACACACATGCGTGTGCATACATATGCACATGTACACACAACGCAGAGATACAACTTTATCATAGTGTGAGATGCTGTCGTATTTGGCAACATTGCTATATTTTCCCCCAATTTGCTGTCCAATTTATTTTAATTATTTATATTTAGGAAACCCTCTTCCAAGAACAAAACCACCTATTATTTAAGGTTCTGCTGTCTTTAACTAGCACTGCAACTTTACAATATTCAATGTGCTTGCTTTCAACTTGCATTGTCTAATTAAATCCTCCAATAATCCATATAAAAGCAATGATCATTTATACTTGCTGTATCTACAGAATTACATTCTCCATGAGGAACTTTGAAATACCCACAAGCATTCCACCAGCACGCCTTTGCAAGTGAATCTTCCCAATTTTCATTCAAAACTTCCGTTGAGTCCTAATAGGACTGGGGTCTGGGCACAAGTGTGAAAGACTCTGGGATGGGCAGAACCAGGCTTGGCGATAGAGGCTTAGCCTGACTAAATGAGGCCTGGGAATGTACTGCTCCCTGCAGAAGCTAGGGGTGCAGCCCGATTGTTGTAGGTATGATGCCCAAAGGCTAAAACAAGCTCCTGGCAAGCACCAAAGGAAAGCTCAGACTCAGGAAACTCACCCCCAACAGGAGCCCAGCCCCAACAGAGCAGGCGATAGGCAGGTCTAGGCGTACGCCAGTCCCTGGACAGGAAGGCCGGGGTTCCAGGGGAGGCCCAGTCACAGATACAAAGCCCACGTCCATGCAGTCTGCTCAGGAGGGGAGGAGGGGCATCCACTCACTTGAAACCTTTGATCATGATTCTCAAATAGGCAACAATCTTTCTACATACCCCGAGGGTAGGGGTTCCCGGGGTAGGGGTCTCCAGCCCCCGGGCCATGGACTGGCACTGGTCGGTGCTCTGTTAGAAAGCAGCTGCACAGCAGGAGGTGAGCAGTGGGCAGGTGAGCAAAGCTTCATTTCATCTCTATTTAGGGTTGCTCTCATTGCTCGCTTTACTGCCTGAGCTCTGCCTCCTGTCAGATCAGCAGCAGCATTGGATTCTCACAGGAGTGTGAACTGTGTTGTGAACTGTGCATCTCAGGGATCCAGGCTGTGTGCACCTTGTGAGAATCTAATGCCTGATGATCTGCCACTGTCTCCCATCACCCCATCACAGATGGGACCATCTAGTTGCAGGAAGACAAGCTTAGGGCCCCCACTGATTTTACATTATGGTGAGGTGTATAATTATTTCATTATATATTACAATGTAATGATTATAGAAATAAAGTGCACAATCAATGTAATGCACTTGAACCGTGAAACCCTCCCCCACACTGGTCCATGGAAAAATTGTTTTGCGTGAAACTGGTCCCTGATGCCAAAAAGGCTGGGGCCCCTGCCCTAGGGAATTCATATTTGCACTCTTAGAGGTGTTTTATTCTTCATTCTTTGTGAATAAATTAGCTTCCTCTTTTCCAAAAGAAAACAGAAACTATCACATGAAGACTAGCACATCTTCCCACTGAAAACTTTTATCAACTTACCTCTCTCTGTCCTCATATCTCACTTTCCCTCCTCGTATGATGGATACAGCAATCGCTGTGCAGTTATCTAACACAGATAGATGCTGAATTCTGGCTGTACTGAATTCCATCCTCTCTTATCTACCCAAGAAGTTAATTTCTATAATTATTCCACTTTCTACTGCAATTTTCATGCTAGAAATAAATTCCTTTTTGCCCCCACATCCCCTTATGGGTATCGCCTCTTCTCTGTTTCTCTCTTCAACAGAACTCCTTCCAAGGGCTATGAGTGCTTTCCATGGCCACGTCCTCAACACTGACCCCGTCCCCTCTGCAACCCACTCCAGTTATCTTCTGTCTCCTTCTCTCCATTGAAATGCCTCATGTCAGGGCCCCTGGCAGCCTTGGTGTTGCCAGACCCAAGGTCCTGTTCTTTGTCCTCCTCTTACTCAAACTCCCAGCAACACTCACCCCAACCATCTGCTCTGATAACAGCCTTGTCCACCTGCTCCTCCAGCTCCTCCCAGCTCACAGGTCGCTCCCCCATCTCCTGGGCTGGCTCCTCCTCCCTCTGCCGCAGGGGCAGGGCTCGGGCTACTCTCTTCTCCAGCTGCACTCTCTCAACCTGTATATAGTCCAGTGGATCTCAACAGGGGACAGCTTTGCCCTGCAGGGGTCACTTGACAATGTCTGAAGACACTTTTGTCACAAGGTGGGGAGATGCCGCAGGCATTCGTGTCTGGAGGCCTTGGATTCGGCCAAACATCCTCCAACGCACAGGACAGCCCCCACTGCGCTTACTCCGCATAGAAGGTCCACAGTGCCTGTTCTGTCCAGCAACCCTATTCTAGTCCATGGTTTTAAGCCATTTTATACACAGATGACAGAGTCACAGGTTGATATGCCCAGCTCTAACCACCCCTCTAATTTGTATGTCTAACCGCGCCTCACTATTCCTATTTGAATGTCTAAATAGGTGATTTAGAATTAACCTCTGACACAGCTCTTCATTTTCCTCCAAAGTCCACTCTTTCTTGGCCATTTCCATCTCAGCCAATACCACCAGTTATATAGACCAAAGCCCTAAAAGTCAATCTTTATTCTTCTCTAATCCTTATAAGACACAGCCCATCCAGCAGCAAAGCTCATGGGCTCTGCCCTCACAACCCACCTTAAAGCTGAGCATGTCTCACAGTATCCAGAATGTGTCTTCCCAAGCCTTCACTGTCTCTGGGTTGAACTTCTGCATTTGTCTTCTAGTTCTTCTCCTTGCATCTATTCTTAAAGCCTGAAAATCTGCTTTCTATGCAAAAGAGTTATCTTTTCAATACATTAATCCCATCATGCCATTCTCTTGCTTAAATACCTCCCAATGGTTTCTCATTGAGCTGAGAGTAAAATCCTCCTCCCCACTGCGGCCTGCAGCTCAGCCTGCCTTTCCCACCTGCCTCCTCCTGCAGCTCAGCCTGCCTTTCCCACCTGCCTCCTCCTACAGCTCAGCCTGCCTTTCCCACCTGCCTCCTCCTACAGCTCAGCCTGCCTTTCCCACCTGCCTCCTCCTGCTGCCTCCCTCCCTCCTACCAGCATTTCCCTAAGCCTCAGAAACACCAAGGACATTTCCTATTTGCAGCCTTTACAGTTTCTGCTCGCTCAGCCCGGAGCATCCTGGCCCCGGTCTCCATGGGGTGCTCACCATTGCTGAGGTCTCTGTCCAAACATGCTTCCCCAAAGAGGCCTCCCCTGGCTGCCCTATGGAAAGGCCGCACACCCTCCTCCCATATCTTACCTTGCTTTATTTTGCTTCACAAAACACACTGCTGTTTGAAACCAAGTCATCATCTACTATTTAATATCAATGCATTAGCTCTCTTTCTCCCTAGCATGTGAGCCCCAGTCCAAGCAAGGATGCCGTCTTTTCACCACCACCTGCCCAGAATCCAGAACAGAGCTGCACATAAAAGGAGCTCCCAATACATGCAGAGTGACTTCTGTGTCTTCTGCGACAGATAGAGTCAGGACAGAGGGCGGGGGTGGGGGAGTACAGGAAGGAAAGGGTGTGCTCCATCTTTTTAGTAATTACGCTCATGCTCACAAAGCCTCGTCTGTGAGTTTTTCCATACATTGTCTAATTTATCCAGGGGTGTGGTCCCAGTACTCAGGCCTCTTGGCAGGGCATTCTGAGACAAGGGACAGAAGGACTGACTGCTAAGCGGGGGCAAGTGGGGCTGAGATGTAGATTTGCACACGCCCTCTCTCTCTCCATAGTAGACCTGAGAACAAGGGTACGAGGCAGGAGTGAGAGCCAGGCTCTAAGGCGGAGAAGATGGCACAGAAAAGACAGCGTTTGGGAAAACTCACAGAATGCCATAGAGTTTCCATAATATATGATAAATTAAATTAGATAAGAAAATTGCAGTCCAGTACTTAAAGTCAAAGACCACTTTTTGAAACTTCCAGATGTGTGTGATTTGGAGATAAATATTTGCATATCTTTCCTTTAATTACGTTTTTTTTAAGAGAGTATGTGGAGAAGTTAAATACTCATGATTGCACGTAAATGTTACCAGAAGTATATGGAATGTCTAATGATCGTTAATAATGGCTAAACTGTATTGCATATTTACCAAGTACCAGGAATCATCCTAAGAGCTTACCTGGATTTCTTTGTTAAATCCTCACAACATCCCTATGAGGTAAGATTCATTATTGTCCCTGTCATTTGGGAAAGGAAGACCTAAGCTTACTGATGTTACGCAACTTGGGCTCTGCATCACTTTGCTGTCTTGTTCCAGCAATTTCACATGAGAGGCAAGACACAGTGAGAATAAATCATATAGTTCAGGAGTAAAACAAGCTTTAGTGTCTGCAGATTACTATTTTTAAAATGCTAATGGAAATCAAGCATTTTGAAGACAAAATACATAAGAAAATACTGTAGTGGGCTGTCTCAGTCCTCTAGAAAGCATTTCATTATCTTGGAAGTAAATGGTACAGGATAAAATAAATACTCTATTTCCCCACATCTGGCTCAGCATCGCAGTTTTCCTAGTTATTTGTTCCTGTATTCCCAAATAAAACAGAGTCCAGAGATAGGAATCTTCAGGAAGCCACTGGGTCCTTAGAGTCTGAATCTGGGTGTTGCGGGAAGGTTGACGCCACTTCTCTTCCGTGCGGGCAAAGGCAGTGAGAAGAAGGAGCCAAGCTCCCTGCAAACTTTGTACATGTGCCTTTGTGCCTTGCCTACACCTCACTGTGACTCTGTGAAATAGACATTACTCTTTGATTAATTTCACCATGTGCAGCTGAACCAGTGACTCTCAGGGAGGTACTTACATGGTTGCAAAGCACATCTTACGTTGAAGCTGGAATCCTAGGCTTCTGCCTGATTATCAGAAAGGAGGGTATTTGCAGCCAAGGGAACTATTTGAAAATAACCACAACTTTAAATAAACAAGCAAGAAAACATAAATAAATGAATAATATTCCAAAGAATGCCAAAGATGTGTTGTGTCCCTGCAAGTGTGCTGAACTGTACTGAACTGACCAAGGCACTGCAGTTCAGTGGGCTTGCTGAGGACCCAAAGCTCAATGTCATTCGCTCACTGTTGACAGCAAGGGCTTTGCCTATTAAAGGTCTTCCCCGCCAGGCACAGGTGTGTATTGGAGAGAAGAGCTGAGGATACTGGGTCGTGGGACCTTGCACAGCCAGACTGTTAAGGGCTAGAAGAATATTTTCTAATCCGCAGCTCTGGGATCTATAAAATCTGCTAGAAGGTATGAGAATACAGACAGGCTGCACCCTGATCACCTGGCGATATTCAGGTGCAGTGCAGGAGACACTGAATTCAGCAGCTGATGGAACATTTTTCCTAAATAAATCAAGTTGTTCAGGTGAGCTGACCAAATGACAAAAAACTGTAAAGTATTTTTTAAACTTTTATTATAGATTACAGTGATAATTGAAAAGTCAAGAAAATTAACCCACTATAAAAAAGATATTTGAGCATGTAACTATATTTACAAGAAGCAGGTTGGAATTCTCAGGGACAGCTTGTGGAAATGAAGGTCCCCCATGGTCCATCGCAACCAACCGTGTTCCTGGCGATGCTGTGAGGGTGCGTGAGATGGGAGCTTGCATCCAAAGAAGGATGTGTGAGGCCGAGGCGGGTGGATCCCCCGAGGTCAGGCGTTCGAAACCAGCCTGGCCAACATGGTGAAACCCCATCTCTACTAAAAATACAAAAATTAGCCAGGTGTGGTGGCAGGTGCCTGTAGTCCCAGCTACTTGGGAGCCTGAGGCAGAAGAATCGCTTGAACCCGGAAGGCGGAGGTTGCGGTGAGCTGAGATCACACCACTGTACTGCAGCCTGGGTGAGAGTGAGACCTTGTCTCACTTAAAAAAATATATATGTGAACAAAAGCATTGCACGGAAAACACTTTTAAACACGTTCACAAGTAACAAGGATGGGGTGGAATTAATGGCCATCCTAAAAGAGCTGAAGCATTTGCCCAATCTGCCCAAGAAAGAAAAATTAAGAGATTTGAACCACTAAGAAATAATGTAGATTCTGCAGAACCCAATATTGACATCAGATAAATAAACAGTTATAAGTATTAACATATATAAATTACTGGGTCCAAACTGCCTCCATCCCAAGTAATTAAGAGAATTGACTGCAACATTTCAAATGTTACTTTTGAAAAATCATGTAGAGTTGTAGTAATATCAGAATGCCGTAGAGAAAGTTAATGATTATGGAGCTCAAAAAGGAAAAGTAAATGAGACTGTAATATTGTGATTATTTAACTTAGTGTACAGATTGATCTTGCCTTAAATAATTACCAATTAACTTCTACTGAAAAATGTAGTAGGTATGATTGTGTATAACATACCTAGGGAAAAAGAAGTAAAACAAAAGAACATTGACCGGGCACGATGGCTCATGCCTGTAATACCAGTACTTTGGGGGGCTGAGGCAGGTGAATCACCTGAGGTCAGGAGTTCAAGACCAGCTTGGCCAACGTGGTGAAACCCTGTCTCTACTAAAAATACAAAAATTAGCTGAGCATGGTGGCAGGCACCTGTAATCCCAGCTACTTGGGAGGCTGAGGCAGGAGAATCCCTTGAACGTGGGAGGCAGAGGTTGCAGTAAGCCGAGATTGCGCCGTTGCACTCCAGCCTGGGCAACAAGAGTGAAACTCCATCTCAGAAATGAAAAATAAAAAAAAAAGAATATTAAGGATAAACTAAAATACTGAGAATAAAAATGTGTGTGTCCCATTGAGAAAACATTTTCTGAGTGCCCACTGAGCTCCACACACAATGGGAAAGCAGAAGAAGGATGGAAGTAGTAGAAGCTTGCATTCTAGTGAGAGAGTTAGACGACTCAACTGTAATGCACAGGAAAAAGTAAATGCTATAAAAGAAGAAGCCTAAATCAAGGGTTACAGGAGGACTTAATTTTGGAAGAGGGAACAGGAAAGAGAAAGTGGTCAGAAAAGGCTTGAGGGAGACTGCTTTTTGCTGGCCTTAGCATGTGGTGGGCTTTCAACTGGCTGAGGACCAGAAGAAACATGCTTAGGGAGAGGGAGCTGGTCCACAAACAGGCAGAAAGGCATGCATTATGAAGATGTGCCTTGCTAATTGAATTGCTTTTCTAAACAGTGGATGAAAAATAAAGTAGAAACAGAGTGATTCTGTTAGTCAGGTTCCCTGGAAATGGGCTCTGAGTTGGAGATTCTTGCACAGAAATAACGCCTATAAGAGACTGAGAATGCTATCCTTATCAAAATTCCAATGGCATTTTTCACAGAAATAGGAAAACTATCCTAACACGTATATGGAACCACAAACACCCTGAATAGCCAAAGCAATGTTGAGCAAAAAGAACAAAGCTGGGACCAGGCATGGTGGCTCATGCCTGTAATCCTAGCACTTTAGGAGGCCAAGGTGAGAAGATCACCTGAGGTCAGGAGTTCAAGACCAGCCTGGCCAATATGGCACAACCCCATCTCTACTAAAAATACAAAAATTAGCCAGGCACAGTGACAGGCACCTGTAATCCCAGCTACTCAGGAGGCTAAGGCAGTAGAATAACTTGAACCTGGGATATGGAGCTTGTGGTGAGCCAAGATCATGCCACTGCACTGTAGCCTGGGCAACAGAGTGAGACTCCATCTCAAAAAAAAAAAAAAAAAAAAAAAACAAAGCTGCAGTCACCACACTGCCTGATTTCCAAATACACTACAAAGATATAATAATCAAAACAGCATGGTGCTGGCATAAAAACAGACATGTAGACCAAATAGAACAGAATAGAGAGGCCAAAAATAAATCCACACATTTATAGTCAGCTGATCTGCAACAAAGCTGCCAAGAACATAACACAGGGAAGGGACAGTCTCTTCAATAAATGGTATTGAGAAAACTGGATATCCACATGCAGAAAAAAGAAACTGGGCCTTATCTCACAACATACAAAAGTCAACTCAGAATGGATTGAAGATTTAAATATAAGAGTTGGAACTGTAAAACTACTAGAAGAAAACATAGGGGAAAACTACGTGACATTGGCCTAGGTAGTTTTGTTGTTGTTGTTTTTGATATAACCCAAAAGGCACAGGCAACAAAAGCAAAACTAGATAAATGGGATTATATCAAACTAAAAAGCTTCTGTACAGCAAAGGAAATAATCAATAGAGTGAAGAGATAACCTACGGAATGGAAGAAAATATTTGCAAACCAAAAATCCTATGAGTTAATATACAAAATATATAAGGAATTCAAACAATTTGATAGCAAGAAAACAAATAACCCAATTTAAAAATGGGCAAAGGATCTGAACAGACATTTCTCAAAAGAAGACATACAGATGGCAAACAGGTACATGAAAAAATGGTCAGCATCAGTAATCATCAAGGAGATGCAAATTAAAACCATGATGAGATATCTCTTCACACCTATTAGAATGGCTAATATCAAAATGACAAAAGATAGCAAGTGATGTGGTTTGGCTGTGTCCCCACCCAAATGTCATCTTGAATTTTAATCTCCATAATCCCCACATGTCTAGGGAGAGACCTGGTGGGAGGTGATTGGATCACAGGGGTGGTTACCCTCATGCAGTTCTCATGATAGTGAGTGAGTTCTCATGAGATCTGATGGCTTTATAAGGGGCTCTTCCTCCTTAGCATCTCACTCCCTCTCTCTCACCTGCCACCATGTAAGGTGTATCTCTTCCACTTCTGCCATGACTGTAAGTTTCCTGAGGCCTCCCCAGCCATGCAGAACTGTGAGTACTTTATACATTACCCAGTCTCAGGTAGTATCTTTATAGCAGTGTGAGAATGAACTAATATAGCAAGTGTTTGTAAGGATGTGGAAAAAGAGGACCCTTACGCACTGTTAGTGGGAGTGTAAATTAGTACAGCCATTATGGAAAACAGTATGGAGGTTCCTCAAAACGTTAAAAATAGAGATACTGTGTAATCCAGCAATCCCACTTCTGGGCATATAGATGCAAAGGAAATTAAATCAGTATGTTGAAGAGATACTGCACTTTCATTTTCATTGCAGCATTATTCACAGTAGCCAAGACATGGAATCAACCTAAGTGTCCATCAGTCGATGAATGGATAAAGAAAATGTGGTACATATATACAATGGAATACTATTCAGCCTTTAAAAAGAAGGAAATTGGCTGTGCACAGTGGCTCATGCCTGTAATCCTAGCACTTTGAGAGGCTGAGGCAGGAAGATCACTTGAGTGCAGGAGTTTCAGACCAGCCTGGGCAACACAGCAAGACCCTGTCTCTACCAAAAAAACAAAATAAAAAGAAGGAAATCCTCTCATTTTCGACAACATGAATAAACCTGGAGGACATTATGCTAAGTGAAATATACCAGTCACATAAAGACAAAAACTGCGTGATCTCACTCATATGTGGAATCCAAAGTCAAATTCATAGAAGCAGAGAGTAGAACGGTGTTTAGCAGGAGTCTGGGGAAGGAAAGCGGATTGGGAGATGTTGGTTAAAAGGCACAAAGTTTTGATGAGACAGGATGAATGAGTTCTGGAGATCCACTGCAGTATGGTGACGCTGGTTAATAATAATGTATATTTGAAAATTGCTAAGGGAGTAGGTCTTAAATGTTCTCACCACAAAAACATGAGAAGCATGTGAGGTGATGGATATGCTAATAAGCTTGATGTAATCATCCCACAGGGTAGAGCGTACATGTGTTGAAACATCACATTGTGGACTGTAAATGTATATAGTTTTTATTTGTCAGTTAGGCCTTAATAACGCTGGAGGTGGGAAGAAAGAGGAAGAAACGGCTGGGCAGGAGAGGTTAGACTTCTTGGAGGGGGTCCCAGGCAATCTCCACTTGAGGCCAAGGGGCTGGGGCTCTGTGCCTATACATTAGCCAGCCCATGCAGGCTGCTGGAGGAAGGGGTAACCTTGAGTGAAGCAGCTCCTGTCTGAGGCGGAGGGCAATTCCCAGGGTGACACCCAGCCATCGGTGGCTCACATCCCAGTGCCTGGGGAGAACCTGTTCCGTAGGAGGGTTGGGACAGTACTCAGCAGCAGCCTCCACAGTGACCCATGATGTAGTAAAGGATAAACTCCAAAAATGTTTGAAAGTGTTTGCATCATTGATGTCTATTTTAATTAAAAGAGCCAATGGGATTAAAAATCATGGTAAACTGATCTTTTGTAGTTCATAAGCGTGATGAGTAGGATTTCACACTCATGTGTGAGATATGCCTCCCTCAAACCTTATAAATGATGATGGTACGTTAAAAAAAATAATGGTAAACCACATAAGATTCCACGGGAATTTTTGTGGCATGTAAAAACATGACTTCCTGCTTGTATTAGGCCATTCTTGCATTGCTATAAGGAAATACCTGAGGCTGGATAATTTTTAAGAGATTTAATTGACTCCCAGTTCTGCAGGCTGTACAGGAAACATTGTGCTGCCATCTGCTTCCCAGGAGGCCTCGGGAAGCTTCTACTCACGATAGAGGGTGAAGTAGGAGCACGCACATCACAAGATGAAAGCAGGAACAAGAGGGAGGTGGGAGGTAAGGTGCCACGTACTTAACAACCAGACCTCACCAGTACTCACTCACTAGGGCAAGGATGGCACCAAGCCATGAGGCATCCACCCCATGACCAAAGCACACCTCCCACCAGGCCTCGCCTCCAACACGGGATTCCATTTCAACACAACATTTGAGTGCAATCAAATATTCAAACTCTGGCACTGCTGTTCTAATGAGTTAGAAGTTGAAGATGCACCAATATATGTAACGGAAAGATAACGAGAGGACTGTAAGCCATTCCCATGGGTGTGCCATCCTTCATGAAGGAGCAGAGCCAGCAGCCTACCCATCATTACAGGACTTGCACTGAGCCAGGTCAGCAGGAGCAGAAACAGCTTTATACTGATGGGGACTACAAAGCTTTAACACCCAGGTCCAGCAAACATTCACCCTTACACCCAGACCCTCATACACATTTGCAAGACTGGACAAGATAGGTCTGCCTGTTCCATTGAGACGAACTGCCCTCCCTGTGGCGAGAATGAAACCCACAACTTGGGTGTTATTAGCACAACCTCTCATCAAATTGACACCACCAGCCATAGATTATGATAATAAGAAAATAAGGCACATGCAGCTAAGCTGATATGTCCAAGTCGAAAAAACTAATTTCAGCTTAGAAAAACAGCACACTAATGAAGCTTTTAAAAATTAACTTGTGATTAAAGATCATACAGACAGGCAGTGTTGGTGAAAAACCACAATGAACATCAAAACAAGCATGAGTTCAGAGTCTGGAAATGTATCCAGAAGGTTATTGTTTTTAAATATACAGAGAAGACACATATATTTGTTTCCTGTTTATGATATATATATATATATTAGAAAACAAGAAAATTATTTTTTTTCAATCTACCACTAATCAGTGTGACAAAAATCCATGACCCTCCAGGAATTTGACCAGCTCCCCAGGCAATGGATTCTTCGAATGAGAGCAAGTTGAAGTACTTCTGGTATCAGAAGATGTAGTCAGAGTCCCTGAGCCCAGAGGGTGTTCTTAATCTACACCTGAAAATGATTGAAATGGACATCAGTGGAGGCAGATAAGCTTTGGAAATCATTAAGCAGGCAAAAAAAAAAAAAAAGGAATAAGTAAACCTAGAAGAGTACCTGGCACACAGCGGAGGCTCAACATGTGCTGGATTAATTCATTAATTCATTCAAAATTATGCTGGCGGTCAGTTTATGACAAATAGATTAAGATAGTGCACCGGTGCACGGCCATTAGAGTATGATTAGTAAACCAACTTTATACCAAAGAATTCCTTTTTATGGAAAAAGTACAGTCACTTTTTTAAAACTTTCGGCAATACTGCAGAAGTAAAGGAACGATGGTGAACGATCATGATTATTTTTGTAACATTTCCCAAAGTAAAAATTTCAGCTGAAAATAAAAAGAAACCTTTATAAATTGGAATAAATGCAGACTGGAGTGATTCTCTAGCACAGTGACCAACATTTGGACACATCACATAAGTCTTAAAGGTCGCAGAATGAGTCTAGTTATATATGTTTTTCCATTCCAGACAGCTTGAAATTTACTGTCTAATTCAGAAGTCCAAAACTATAAAACTCCTGAAAATAATCTTTCCAAATGACCAGTTTACTTTCTCCATGGACCTGAAAATAGGATGGAAGGGAAGTCTAATTCTGAGAAAGTAGAATCTCCTTCTGATGTTTTGTTTATAAAAATAGTAAACATTTTACTGAACCAGAAAGGGCTAAATTTCATATCTCAATTTAAAAGTATTTGCAGGCCAGGCATAGTGGCTCACACCTGTAGTCCCAGTGCTCTGGGAGGCTGAGGCAAGAGGATCACTTGAGTCCAGGAGTTCAAGACCAGCCTAGTCAACATAGTGAGACCCCCGTCTCTACAGAAAAGTAACCAGGGGAGAGGTGGTGCACACCTATGGCACTCAGGGGGCTGGGGCAGGAGGATCACTTTGAGCCCAGGAGTTAGAGGCTGCAGTGAGCAATAATCGTGCCACAGCACTCCAGCCTGGGTGACAGAGTGAGACCTCTGCCTCTAAAAAAGACAAAACCACCACCACCACCACCACCACAAAAAATCCAGTATTTGTGATCCCTTTCAAAGCACTGATTCTTCTGCTTCTCAGAGAACTCAGATTGCATCTGATCTTTGCTTGCCAGAATCATCATTTTATGGTTTAGCAAGGAGTTGTCTGCAGCCTTTGCCCCAGTAATGGTTCCAAAGACATTCAGCCACAGCTTGAATAACCTGCACCTGAGCACAAATGTGGCCTTCGTAGTCAAGCACCATTGTTCCCCTTCAGTTAGTTAGTCTCGTGACTTTTTAAAGTAGTAATTCCACACCTGTCAAATGCTGTTGGAAGAGACCCTTGAATAGTTCTAGGAGAACCCTCCTCTGGGAAGAAATTTGGGACAGAAGAATTTTTCTTAAGAAGGAAGAAAAGATGGATGAGGAAAGCGCTGACTTCCTCTCATGAGGACCAACAGGCTCCACAATTCCTTTAGCGGCTGTTGTCAGCAAGATGCCCAGAACTGTCTCCAAGTGACAGCAGAGGTCAATTTCAGGTCCACAGAGTCCCACTAACCTCCTATAATTTAGAACCTAATTCAATTGTAACCTGATGGTGAAATTATTCAACAGTTTGCTTCTGGGCATTGAAATAAATAATAAAAAACAGCAAATTTAATACTGCCATTGTTGACATTCTCTACAGTGGCATCAGAAACTCCTCAAAGTCCTATTTACTTCCAAGTGGCCATCTTCATAGTACATTGTCCTTTGTGAAAGCTCTTTGCAAAGAGAATGTACGTCTATATATGTAACATTTGCACCATGCATTACAGTTTTTAAAGAGCTTAGCAAATATGAATCTTCTTTACTACACAGCACTCCTTTAAGATAAAGCATTCAACAACCAATTTTTAATCTCTTCATTGTAGCACAGATAACTGTGTCCTTATGTTAGGAAATTATGCCCCTTAGAATACCAGTTATTCCAATTTATCAGCCTAAAATGTATATGGAGTACTTACTATAAGTCTACATGCATAGAATTTTTAGTGTAATAAAATATTCACTATTTAATGGACAAAACATCCGAAAGAGATCCTACTTTCTCAGAATTAGACTTCCCTTTCCTCCTCCTATTTTAAGTTCCAGGGAGAAAATAAACTAGTTATCTGGAAAGCTTATACTTAGTGGAGTTTTATAGTTTCGACTTTTGAATAGACGTTAAATTTCATGCCATCTAGAATGCAAAAACATATATAACTAGACTCATTCCACGGCCTTTAAGACTTATTTGACGTGTCCAAATGTGTCCAACTATGTGTCTACATGTCTGTTTATTGCTGATGGAAACAGCAACAGTAATTCACCTTCAAAATCCCTAAAACGTGGTTGAATAAACAAATAAAGAACGCAGGATGGTGTGTAATGCCGAACTGCTGTAGGAGCAGAGTTAGGGAGGGAAAAACCCGGAAGGTTATCAGAGCCTCAAACATTCAGAAAAGACTTCCTGGAGGAGAGAGGCCTTCAATTAGGCCTCGAAGGACAGTATTTGGAGAGAGAGGAGGAGGTAGGTAAGGTGTCCCTGCCAGTAATTGCAGCCTCGTGAAAGAAGCCTGCGGGACAGAAATGAATATGGTATTGAGATGGCAGAGGAGAGAGGTCAAGGGTGCCACAATCTTCAGGCACAACTAAGAAGATCCCTGCAAAGGCAACGGCTCCTCTGGGCCAGCAGAGAAAGTGGAGACCCCAAACAGGGGCTCTCAAGATAGGATGGGGCTGCGGCTGGGGGCGTCACCACCTTTGGGAGGCTGGCAAGGCGGGCAGGCCCACGGGGGAGCTGTGGCTTGCTGGCTGGGGTTTCTCCTGCCAGCAGCACTGGCGTCCTCCAAAATTGCTTCCTGCGGCTTTTCTATTTCTCTTAACTTCATCCACTGTCTTTTCTTGTGTCCTGTGACCCACTCACTGCCATGCCACTGAAAATGCTGTTAGAACAATAAAAGAGTAGTCTGTGTCATGTTAATCACATCCTGCTCGAACCTGACCAGAGTTCCCTGCCCATACCCTTTATAAAGCAGTGGACAGTCCCCAGATGGGCTTGCTGGAAGTCTGCACCGGCGCTGCATGCAGGAGAGCCCCGGGCTGCTCTGACCACAGTGACATGCCGGGTTGTCACACCCTGCACGGATGCAGACAATTCCATACAGATGGATCAGCAACTTTGCAGGTCTTCACAACTATGAGCCCAGATCCGCTGAGCCAGGATGCCTCAGCAAAAGGTGACTTCACATAGGGTGGCTTGAAAAGGCAAGCAATCCTGGCTGACTGCATGCCTTCCCCAGGACCAGCGCCCACCAGGTGACTCCTTTTACCCTTAACAAACTCCATCTGCCAGTCAGAGCCCCTTATCCACGAGCTTGCATAGTTTCAGAATCACTCTCAACAAGCAGAGATCCATTTGCCTCTCTGAGGTGGGACCGTACAGGTGCAAGAGCCTCTCCAGACCACTGGCTGCAGGTTGGCCATGATAAACAGCCTCACCCAAGAATGCTGAGCACGCGGTTACTGCAGGTAAACAAGTCCCGGCTTCACTCTCAGCTGGAGCTGGCACTACGTTGGTATTTATGTAATGCTGCATTGGCAGATATTTCATCTGCAGTATATGTTGAAATGGACAGATAATTATTTAGAACAAATAAAATAAGCTACTTCTGAAGATGACTTGAAGTGGGCACTGACTTGCTGGGACTCTCAGGCCAGCCTCTACCACCCAAGGCAGCTCTCTACAGAACACAAAGGTCCAGCCTAGAAGGGAGTGGCTGAGGTGAGTGCCTCAGGACAAGCCAACACAGTGATGTTCATTCCAGGAATATTTATGATGAAGAGAACCCAGGAGAGCTGAAGATTAGCGTCACACTTTTATAATAGAGAAGAGCTCACCTGCACCAGGTGCCGTGTCCCGCTGGGGCCTGGCTACTCCACAGGCTCCTCCGCTGCTGCAGCGTGCCCGAGCCCCAACCTGCAAGTCCTCCTGGTAGAGTAGCTCTTAGCTCCAGCCTGCATGTCAGACCAACGCTCACACTTTGTCCACTTCTTACTTTGTTTAGTAAGAAGGGAAGGGAAAAGGAAGAAAAAGAGGAAAGGAGGAACAAAGGAAGAGGAGAAGGAAGAAGGCAGTGCAGTAAGGGAAGGGAAAGGTGGGAAGGTGTGGAAATAAGAAGCAGAGATGAGAAGGGGCAGAGGAAGGTGGCTCTGTGGTCCTGGCCTTGCTCATGGCAAAACACACTTATACTTTGAGGGTGTTCCGCTTCCCTAAGGCACACCGGGGAAGGTCAACAGGTTCCTGTGGACCAGCGAGAAGAGGAGCCCTGTTCAGGAACAGCAGGCAATAGGAAGAGACAAAAGTGATTGATTCCCTGAGGTGCCAGAGCAGGAAGAACAGTCCAGGCATGGCCTGAGAGCAGAGCAAGGTAAAGAGCACGCCTCACCTACCCCCCAGCTCACGCTCCCAGGAGTAGGCCCTGGACCTGCACAGCCAGCCCCTCCACCCCTCCTCCAGGAGCCTCCACCCCCGAAACCAGCCCTCAGCCCTCTCCCAACTCTGCTCCTCCAGCTGAAATACTGCCCCTCACACCAGGGCCGCATCCCTCTGGGACTACAGCTGGAGTGGCCCTGCCAGTGTAGCAAAGGGCATCTCTGGGGAGGAGATGGTCTCAGCAACTTCAAACACATTTTCTGTTAAGTTTTCTCTTGTATTGTGATGTTACAGAACACGCTCAGCAGGAATTTGTCCCCCAAGAAGTATTCTTTGCTGCAATCCATCTTCAATTCACAATGGGAATAACCTGCTCACTATCCTTTGTATTTTTCTTACCTACTTTCATGTTTTTTACATCTCTGTTAGGAGATTTAAATTATTTAGGGACAAAGCTGAAGGTGTGTGAATGGATGGATGAAGAGATGGCTGAACTGGTTGATGAACAAAAAGTTCACCTGCCAGTAAAAACAGGAATGGAGTAGAATGCAGGAGGCCGGAGGCTGCAAGGGGCATTTTACAGTTGACCTAGATGGTAATTTGGAGAGAGAGAGAGAAATGACACCAGCCTTGAACTTGAGAGATGCCATTTTCTAAATTACCCTGTGTGGCTAAATGACTTTTGCATGCTAGCCCAAAGAAATAACTGCCATGCATTTCATTGTGTGAGAAAACATATTATGAGTTCAAGAAAATAAGAGGAAACATTTTAACATCAAGATGGGAAGGAATAAAGACAGTCCAAGAGGCCATGGAGGGGGCAGGATACAGCTGTCCACATGAGAAATGGCAGTGACCTCTTTGTGTTAGGGGCAGAGGAGATGGAGAAAATGGAAATATTTGAAAAATATTGAAGACATATAAAGGACAGGTCTTAATAACGGAATTGTGAGTGAGGAAGAAGGATGAGTAAAAGATAACTTCTGGATTTCTGTTGTGAAAACAAAATTCTGAAAGGGGAAATGGAATGAGGAGCACGTTTGTAGGGAAGGAGGGAAATTGTAAGTTGCACTGTCCTTCATTGTTAAGATTTCACCAAATGAGAGACATTCAAATAGAAATATTCCCTAAATAATAAGACATTTTGTCCTGGGGCTCAATAAGAAATGCCTGGTGGGAAATAATAGATTTTTTTCAGCCATTTAAGAGTGTTCAGGTCTTGGGGGATAACTATCATCATTAATGGAAGATCACTCTTGTCATTAATGATGGAGATGGTCCATAGAAAGTGACACAGAGCAGGGACAGAAGATGATCTAGGGTGCAGTTCTGAGTCTCACCCTCTGCTATGGTTTGGGTATGGTTTGGATATAGCTTGTTTGGCGCTGCCAAGTCTCATGTTGAAATTTGATCTGCAATGTTTGAAGTGAGGCCTGGTGGGAGGTGTGTGGGTCATGGGGGGGTACAGATCCCTCAGGAATGGCTTGGTGCCATTCTCAGGGGAGTGACTTCTCATGGGAGTGGGTGAGTTCTCACTCTTAGTTCCTGCAGAAACTGGTTGTTGAAAAGAACCTGGCAGCTCCTCCTGTCTCTCTTGCTTCCTCTCTGGCCATGTGATCTCTGCACACACCAGCTCCCCTTCATCTTCCACAATAAATGGAAGCTTCCTGAAGCCCTCACCAGAAGCAGATGCTGGTGCCATGTTTTTTATATGGCCTGTAGAGCCACGAGCCAAGATAAACCTCTTTTCCTTGAAAATTATCCAGCCTCGGCATTCCTTTATAGCAGCCCCAACAGACTAAAACACCTACATTTAAGGGACAGACGGCTCCCAAAGGAGACCAAGCAGATGTAGCCACAGATGTAGGTCAAAAACCACGGGAGTTTACTTCTATGGGCACCAAAAGAAGAATGTGTTTAAACAAAGAGAGCAGAGTCAAAAATTTCTCTTGGAGGCAAAGTAAAATAAAGGCTGAAAAATGTCCATTGAACTGAGCAACAATGCTGTCTTGGGTAAAGCAGTTTTCATATAGAGGTAAAACAGAAGCCAGATTATAATGGGTAAAAAAATAAATGAGAGTTGAGGAAGAGAGCAAGTACAGGCAACTCTTTTTAAAAAGTTGATTTTGACGAAGGAAAGTGGGGCCAAATGTTGGTAGCGTTTTGGGTTAGACAGACACTTGCTAGTTTTAAGACGAAAAGACACGACTATGTTTAAATGAAGAAAGATATGAGCTCCATGAAACTGAAGGTACAAAAAAGAAAGGCTGTAATCTATTGTACAAGGCTCCTGAGGAGGTGGGAAGACATAGCGGAAGAATTTGCCTGAAATGAGAAGGGGCTCACCTCTTCCACCGTAAGCCGGCTGAATGGGAGTTGTGAGCATGACTCGAGCAGTTCAGACGCACCACATTTCCTGCTGCTCTCTAATATCCCCAAACCTGTCATATTTCCCCTTTTGCATGTGACAGTCTAATGATAATCCTGAAGCATATACAGATATATTTCTTCTCCATTGATAAAGCATCATATAATCTTCTGGAGACACAGGCTCCATTAAAATAATTTCTCAATTTCCCCATTGTACGTAACTGCCTTCCATGAAGCTTGCCACTAAAATATCACTTGACTGAGAGGAGGTGGTGTTGGTGACTAGAAAATGTATGTCTTGAGAGCATGGTGTTCTTTTACTTGTGGAATATGAAATAACTGCTTCCAAATTCCTCAAGGTCCTTCTCCTTGGAGAAGGGGTTTTCCTCTTGCCAGATCATGCCATTCATCCCCTGTGTTAATGTCTATAGACTAGCAAGGAAATGTGTCTAAAATTCAACAGCTTGCCAGCACCTAAGAGAAATTATCAGAAATATTGTCCACTTCCTCTTATACATTTCTCTCTGGAAAATTTTTTCAATTTCACAAGGTTTTATCTTCTATATTATAGGGATTTGTTTTTAATTCTTCACAATTTCCTAAAACTCCTCCAAAGGAATCTTTAACATGTACAGTTTTCTTTTTCAATTCTGCCCGTGGTGAGTCAATTCATAGTGTGGTTTGATATTTTATTATTGTCAAATATTGCTTATAAGAGAGAGGCTTTGGTTTGGTAACAACTAAACACTAAAATAAAAAGAAAGGAAAAAAGTTGTTGGTTTTTTTGTTTGTTTTTGTTTTTTTAAAGAGAGGCTTTGGGAAAACTGGCAAACTTTCTGCTCTTCCAAAGGTTACTTGTTATGTGACTGATCTCCAAGCATTTATTTATCTGGAAAAATCTGTTTGTGATTCTGCCTATGTCAGGGCAACAATGGCTACAAGATACTTTGAAAGATGGTGGGATATGCCACACAGGGTACTGTATAAACCTCAGGGTAAATCATGTTAAATAGAACTGTTCTCCTCCCATCTGCCAAAGCACATCTATTTTTCTTCAAACCAAAATGTAATTTGACCTCCAGGTAGGTTTCCTAAACAACCCTGCCCTTCTCCATTCCTCCTAGTGCCACCTTGAGCTGGCCTTCTTCTGAATACCCTTTAATTTATTGGTAATTGTGACTCACTTATGTATACTTATGCTTTGCTAGCTTCTTTCCCCTTTTGGAAATTAATCTCAGAAGAAACTGAGTTGAATCTCTTCTTCGTATTCCTAAGCATAGCTGTCCTTTGAGCACTCCATAAATATTTGTCTACTGACTGGTTGAAGATTTAGTCTCACACAAGTGCAGGTGAACTTCATCTCATTTTAGAACTCTGATGGGAAATATGACTGTGTTACACAAGATTCTGGGTCTTTTCCTACCCTCGGGTGAATAAAGAGCCATAATCAATTAAAAATGTCCGCTATGGGACTGAAAAGATGGCAAGGAGAGGTGGAGACTGTGCCGCTGTACCAAGAGTTTGCCACTTCGTTTTAGTGGGGCATTGAGTGGTTGATTGTATTAGTCCGTTTTCATACTGCTATAAAGAAGTACCTGAGACTGGGTAATTTATAAAGAAAAAAGGTTTAATTGACTCATAGTTCTGCAGGCTGTACAGGAGGCATGGCTGGGGAGGCCTCAGGAAACTTACAATCATGGCAAAAGGTGAAGGAGAAGCCAGCGCATCTTACATGGCTTGAGCAGGAGGGAGAGAGCAAAGGGGGAAGTGCTACACACTTTTACAACAACCAGACCTCATGAGAACTTACTATCATGAGAACAGCAAGGGGAAAGTTCCGCCCCCATGATCCAATCACCTTCCACTAGGCCCCTCTCCCAACATTGGGGATTACAATTCAACACGAGATTTGACTGGGGACACAGAGCCAAACTATATCATTGATGGTTTGATACAGGTTTTTGAGATATGTAATGTGTAGATATTTCCTTTAATTACTTAGCATGATGAATTTCATCAAACCTAAATATATATCAGTGGTTTGATTGGTTAGTTGGTGGGTGGGGTTTTTTTGGCAGGGGGTGGGTTTACCCTCCATTTCTTTAGTCTGACAGTATAACTTTTGGTCACGTGATTGTTCCATAAAATATATTGGGATTGCATACATCCTAATTTGCAGTAATTTTATTTTCTTGATAGATACAGTCTTCTGTAAATGGATTTTTATCTTAGCAAGTATTTTTTACATACATATTTTCTACCAACGTAGCTAATTTGACTAGATGTTATTAAATAGGGAGAAAATCTAGCTCTAGTTCATGTCTTCTCTTGCTTAAGGAAAACAAAAATGCTCAACTTTTGTTGAAAATGAATGTAAGGCCAACGGTAACATTATTCAAAATATAATAATGTCCTTTTTAAGATAAAGTAAATTGGAGTTGTCTCTTTGTCACCCCAGTTACTGTCTCTAAGGCCACATTTCTGTTCTCATAAGATAGGTTATATGAAAAGAAATTGAAGCACCATAAATTACATTAGTGTAAGGTCACAAATTAATCACTTTATAACCTATTTTCTCTTGAAAACTCTTTCTTTATAGAAGTTCTACCAGAAAATGGCTCACACTATTGAACTTAATAGATAATAACTACATGTTTTGCTCAGTATTCTAAGCCAAGTCATCAGGAAAAGATTATAGTTACCAGCTCCCATTGTCCTGTTTGACATCAATGAAAAGATGCTTTACTTGTATTTTCATGTGTTATTTATCCTGTCAGAAGATATATCCATTTTATATGCAGCTAAAATTCCTGGGGCTTTTCATTAATCAACTAAACACAGGCTGTGCTTGAAGGAAGAGCTGTGGAAGGGAGTATTGCCCCAATGTGGAAGGGAGTGTTGCCCCACTGTGGAAGGGAGTGTTGCCAAACCCTTTTAGTAAAACTGAAATTATATTTTCTTGGTTAACTGAAAAAGAAAATGTTAATGATGGTGTGGACTAGCATCAGAATTAATTTTACTCTACAATTGAATTTATGGTCAAAGTGTCATATTCCTATTATTTAAGAATGTTTTGTATTATATCTTAAATAAAATTTATTAGCTGAATAAATATTTATATGCATGGTATAATGGAATAAAAGAGGGAGCAATGGAGACTTTATTTCAATAAGTGAGTTTTATATACAACAGTAAATAATTAAATCCAATTGATTCCAGAACTCATAAGGCACTTCTTTTATAAGGATAAGTGCAGTATTGGTGTTAGATTGAGTCTATAGCTTATAACAGTATCATACTTGGGAGGAAGAATTTGAATACAAGGGCAGAACAGAATTTGAATCTAGTTCAAATGAGAGAAAATCTTTGTAAAGTGCTGGCATAATGAAGGAAGAAGTGATTTGACATTGGCATAGATTCTCTCTGCTGTCAAAGATCTGAAGAAGTCATTTCATCCCACTGCCCCACATGGGGCATTTTAGCCAGTTGACTGCTGGTGGTCTCAGACAAAGAAGGAACACTTTCAACACCACCATCAAGGACTTTCGTAGTCTTGATTCTTAGACTTTGAATAACTCTTCTTTGAGTTCTATTAACATTCATCTTTATTTTTCTCAGTATTGTAGAATAGAATGTTTAGACTTCCCAGAATATTTTTTTCTCATGTAAAAGGCTCAAAAAAATGGTGTCTCTTCTGTATTTCTATCAGTCACTCTTTCTTCTTTGTCCTTCATACTTGAGTTAATCCATCTCATGCTTCAACCTCACTTTTGGCGTGTAATCACCCATGTTGTTTTGCTATCTCTAATGATGGAAGTGAGTTTGGTGGAAGCAAAGATGGCATTTGTATGTGTCTATAGCCCCAACTACTGACCTAGTGGTCAGCACTTAGCATGTGGTAAAAGCTTGTGAAAGAAGCGTTTCAAAGTTTAGTTCCAAATCCCATCACCTTGATAAATTACTGAACAAGGCACTTATTCTTTTTGAATATTTTTCTCATTTATAAAATGAGGCTAATGATATCTTCTCTCTGGGTTTTCATGACAAGCAAAATAATGATTGAGAGATTTGTACCATGTAAGATATGATTATTTTTCTAACCTTCAACTGGAGGAAATTCTGTCAACACACGGTTTTAAGTTTCCAAGTAGTATATTTCTGTGCATTCTGTTGGCATTCAATACTTACTGCCCACTGAAATGAGTCTTCTTCTTTTATCATAATATTCTTAAGATGCTTGCCTGGCGTCTTGGTTTCAAGGACCACCTCTATAAGAGACTCCACAATCTACACTTCAACACTTGATCATTTACCTCTGCCCAGAATCATGTCTGTAAGAATTAGCTCCATCAGAATTTCGTCCAGGAGTCCCTAGGTGGACACCTTGCTGCTTCTCCCTGCTACAACTCAATCTCTCCAAGTGCAACCCCTGTCCTTTTTAACGTCACCTGATGGTGTGGGCACAGCTGGCTGTTCATTGCCCCTCCTGCTCCCCCGGCCGCCCCAACCCCTACACACACCCACACCCCCCACCCCTACACACACACGCACACTCCCACATACACACACACTCCCACTCCCACATGCGCACACACTCACACCTCCACCCCTACACACACACACACTCACACATTCACACTCCCACTCCCACCCCTACTTCTACACACACTCACATACACACACACACTCCCACACTCCCACCCCAACATACACACACTGACACACACTCACACTGTCACACGCTCATACTTCCATCCATAACACACTCACACTCCCACCCCCCCCACACTCACACTCCCATCGTCACATACACATACACACACACTCACACCCCCATGCCCACATACACATACACACACCCTCACCCCTACTTCTACAGACACATACACACACACTCACACCACCCCCCCACACACACTCACACACACAACTGACGCTGGCTTGCGCACATGCTATTCCCAGAGCTCTGCTTCCGAGACGGTGGTGGCTCCCCGGGGCCGCCCCTGTGGCTCCGCCGGGCCTGTGGGGTGAGTGGGATGCTAACGCCTGGCCTTGGAGAGAGATGTCTGGGAGGAGGAGGGGGGGACGTGCAAGGGACGATTGGGGGGTGCATTAAGAAAGAAACCCATGGAATATGAAAGCTGTGACGGGGACAGAAAATTTAAGAAAAAGCAGAAATTTTGTTTAAAGATTTAGGGAAAGCGTGGCTGTTTAAGAGACAAGCTCTGTACTCCCCTCCTCGTGAAGACTTCCATAAAATCTATACTATTTAAAGCTGCTTTTGGTGTGGAGTGTTGGAGTCTGTGAGTACAGGGTGAGGTCACGGGGTCCAATGGTCGCCTTGCCTGCCGCCCTGTGGGGTGACTCCCACCTCCTTGGTCCCCTCCTCCTCAACCACCTGGCTGAGAGAGGGCTCGTACCCTCCTGCTTTGGGCTGCGTTCTCACTTTCACCCAGACCTCATGCTCCTAAACACCTCCTTGGATTTGGGCACATACGCGGTGGGGCCTCTTCAGCTGTAGAGTCATTAACCCTAAACTCCTTGTTCATGGAATCAACAGCCGACTGTGCCGTCCTCACCCTCGGGGCGCTGCCCTGTGGGGGGAACGTGGTCCACTCCGGAGCGCAGCTCTGCCCATGTTTGCCCGGTGACCTCGACCAGTATCCCCCCTCAGGTAAACGAGGGCTGCATCAGGCTTCCCTCCTCGCCCGTAGCAAGGGGCTTGCCCTTTTGCTTCTGCACCATAAAAGCACTCATGTTCCAGAAAGACTTCTCATAACATCTGCTTGAAATTTTACCCCCCAAAATCGGACTTTTCTTACTAATTTCTAATTTTTCTCAAAAGGCAACTCAAGTCTATGTGACATATTTATCTGCCAATCTTTCTCCAATTCTTAATGTAAATTATACAGAAAATTGATATTTGATATTTTTCGGCATGTTTCCTAGTGAAAGATAAGATTTTATATACCATGTAAATTTCATTACCTGAGAGAGGGGAAGAAAAAAGGTGAAAGGTACTGCTGAACCTGTACACTGCAACAGTTTAATTTAAATTTATGATATGCTGTCATTGGGGAAAAAATCAGTAAAATATCCGAATGTTCACTTAACATATTTTCAACAAAATCTCATTTTTTTCTCCTCAAGTCTTTATTTGATTTACACACCAAGAAAAGCAGAAAGGATGGCAGGTTCAATTACAAAGCTAAGTCTTGAACTTTATGTTCATTTCGCTTTTAACAGGTGTGTGTGTGTAATACACAGCCCTTCCGTGATCATCTGACCTGGCCCTCTTGGGAGATGTGGCCCAGGCTCCAGGAGCCCTCGTACCCTGCACTGTTTTGACACGGCCTGGGGACCGGGGTTTCGGAAAAAGAATCTGGAGGACTGAGCTGGCAGCTGAAAAGGCAGGGTACCAGGAGCCACCCCTCAATGGGCTAGGGCTAGGGACAGAGCTGGGAGCCACTCTACAGTTTGGTCTGGGTAGATGTGGGGGATGATCTGAGTTGAGGTACATGTTTATAGCTTTTGAATGGAGAAGGTAGGAGGTTGATTTCTGGCAACCAGCTGAGAACCATAAAGTGGGTGTGTAGAAGGCGAAAGGGGAAAACCAGGTGAATGAGAGGCCATGGTAAACCCAAAGGAGGGGCATGGGCTGGGGATGGAACAGAGGAATCCATTCTAATGCCAAGTCCAGCCCCCGTCTGGCATTCCTGACATTCATACCCATTTGTGAGTAAATCTGGCAGAAAAGAAAGTGAAGGGGGAGACGTGAGGGTGGGCTCAGACTCAAAAACAGTCATGTCACTGCCTAATTGCTTTTATCCAAGTTAAAACAATTTTTTTAAACCAATGATGTTAGCTGAGGCAAAGCTCTTTAAAAGAAAAAAAAGATTTTTTTAAACTTATTGAGCTATAATTTGTTACTGTTTTCATCCATGCAACAAAAAACTTGGGATCAAACATTAGAAAATTAAATTAGGTTCATTCACAACCAAAGATCTTTTCTCTTGCCCTATGGACCTGCTGAGTCGAAATTCCATTTTCCATCTCCTCACAGCATTTTAGAGAAATGATTATCATCTGATGAATTGCACTAAAAGCAAATCACTAACAGATAGATCAGCACCATTCTTCTATTAATTAATGCCACTGTGTGTTGTGTATGTAACAAATGCAAATTATCGAATAGGGCAACATTGATTTTCTTTTCCATGCATTCCTCAGTACAATTCGAATGCGTTTTGGAAACTGCCCTGGACTGGGAGATTGCAATCATTGTAGCATTTTCCTCTCGATTTATAAGGCTCAATTATCTTTCTTTGGTTGTATGAAATGTCTTTTTTAATAAAAGAGCCAAAAAGTGAGAGACAGCATTTCTAGCATCAGGCACAGAAGGGTGATGGGATAATATCAAATTTCCTATGGTTTAGCAAACATTGACAAATAGGGGAAATTAGAATTGCTCATCCAATATGTTTTGGCCTCAAAGGATTCAGCTAATGAAGTAACTAGAAAAATTAAATATGTTTAAGCCGCAGCACCTTTAGAATACTTCACAGATTACCGAGTTGTGTCATTTATGGCAATGAATGTTTCCAGGCTGCAAGCAAAAAATTTATTTTTCACTTTACTTGAAAAGAAGATGATGCCTCCAAATATCACAGGGAATTGTTTCTTTTGTGTCCAAATGAGTTGAGATCTAAACCAACATTTAAATGGGCTTCAATCATGAATTGCAAAATGCAGTTGAAATGAATATTGTTTTGCTGATAGTTTAGTCTAAAAGCAATTGTCTTTTTCCCTACAGATACAGTGCCTCCTTGATTAAGTGACTTTTAGTTATTTTTTCATAACAGGCCATTATTTGTTTGAACAAATAAATTAACCTGGGGAGACCAACCATGACCCGCATTGGACTTTTCTGTCTGTAAGCAAGGCGTGGTCCAGGAGTCATAGGTTGCGTGATGTATCACTGGCTGGTGCCACTGATTCCACTCTGAGTACTGAAGCTGTGAGCCTGTTATTAAACAAATGTCCCAAACACCCAAGTCTCCCTGGGCCCCCAGCTGGCTGTTGCTGACAGTGCCACACAGTCACTGTGAGGACAGAAGTTCCACAGGGAAAGGGGAGGGGCATGTGCCTGGCACCAAGTTATGCCTTCAGTAGAAATGTGTCCAGCGTGTGAATGTTCACGTACACTTTGTGTTTGTGTTGCCCAGTGGTACCCAAGCGTATGCCTGCACCCCCAACAAGCTTCTTGGGGTTTTCATTAAGGACATTTCCAAGCTCCCAAGTCACTTCCTGTGTGTGTCAGAAGTGGCTCTTTTCATTTCCAAGACTGTGTAGCTGGTTGGCATCTACTTGTACCTACATGCCCACACACACAGCAGGAGCCGCGGGATGGTGGACCACCCCTCAGCTCCTCCTCTCTGGGTCCTCAGTCACCACCTAACCCACCCCAGTGGTCTCCTCCAGGTTCTGGTCCTGTCTGTCCATCCGCTGAAAAACGGAAGATGCTTAGAGTCTAAAAAACTTGAGTGAAACCCTGAAACACTAACCTGATGGAAATTTATTATCTAATTTAGAAGAGAAGCAAGTGTCTTAATTGTCTCCTTGTTTTAACCAACAGAAGAGATTTCACCTGGGTCTCCAAGGCCCAGCTGCTGAGACTTAGTAACTGAGGCTAGAGAAGCTATCTCACCCTGGTTAAATAAACAGGGTCCGTGACTGATGGTGTCTGTACAAAAACGAAATGTAGTCAAACAGAGTAAGCAGAGACTGAGCAAGCATTTACTAACATGTGGGCATCTGACAGAGCATTCTTACATTTGTAGTCTTTAATTTGACACAGAGATTTTGTCTGTAATGTCTTTGGCCACTTTTGTGTGTTCATTCAGTGATTCACAAAGACGAATAATTTCAGTGCCATGTGTGATTGTATTTCAAACAAAACTGAGTGTCCTAATCTGGAATATAGTCTCCATTTCATTTTGTAGGACAAGATAGAGCAGTTTGTTTCATACCATTCATTTAAATCATTTTTTTTTCCTAAAAGAAAAGCTTTCTTAAGTCTCTTAATTCCTTCAGTTGCATTCAGTTTGGGTGGAGCTGATTGATGACGTGTTTCCGTGTGAGCTTCATCGAGGATCTGTGCTTGAATCATCTAGTATTTTCTGTAATGTCGGGCCAAGGAGACCTAACGTGTGCTAAACTTTACAAGCACATTTTGGACACTGAAAATACACTGCCGTGCCTTGCAATTGCACAAATCATTTAAGAGCCCCTCTGTCATGGGAATAAGCTGCCTCCCTTTGTCACGCACTGTGTTCTGTATTTTCGAAAGGAAGGCCCAGCACTGACCATATTTCCTCCTACAAGGCCCCAGCCCATCAGCACAAGAGCTCGTGAGGCTGAACTCAAGCCCCGGAGATCAAAAGTCCCATACTGTGGAAGCTTTAAGTATCTCATTCAGGACTCCATGAAACATTGCTTCATTTCTCAATACGTCTGTCCTCCGAAGGCACCAACTCATTCAGTTGCTAAACTAATTCTTCATTTTCATGTAATCTTTTGGGAGAATAAAAGTGAGCGGTACTAAAATGAAAGTGTTTTTTAAACAATAATGGTGCTAGAACATGAGATTTTTAACCTTGGCAAACAAAGTATTTTAGCCACTAAAAAATTGCAGAGCTGTAAGAAATTGCTGGAAACTTCAATAGAGAAAAATTAATTCCCCGTTATGCTTCTCTTTTTAGTAACCCATCGACAAAGAAGTGAATTGTCCTCCATGTTAGCGAAGGGGGGAGGTCCAGACTTGCTCCTTGTCTTTCTACCGTTTTCTACCATCATTGTATGTAAAAGTCTAATCTTCATTTTAAGTCAGTTTATGCTTCCCAGACTAAACTCTGCAACAAATATTATGAATGTCACACATTTCATCATTTGTAATTAATTCCAAACTAAGTAAAACAAGGAGTTGTGAAAGTTGTTTTTCCCCTAGGATGTTCTACATACATTTAGTAATAGTTTATTATGGCTTTATCTTTTAAAGTCTACTTTCGGGGCACTTTTTAACTTAATTCTGTTAAACTACTCTTGGAAACTATCGATTCTATAAACTATGCCTTTTTCAGAGACATAAAATTTTGTGCCTGAATTATAATTATAGCCTAAAGCCAAATATAATTTAGCACATTATCAGACTGGGGGTATTTTTAATACTAATCAGGGAGGACCCTCACTAAATATGGCTTTGTTCATTCAAAAATCGCACAGAGCCGGTGTCTCTGTGACAGGTTTGGAGAGCCGCATGTTAATATGGTTAGTTCTAAGTCAGCCATTAAGGAAACAGAATGGATCACGGGGTTCATAGAGATGGAGCCTCAGTCCTCTTCTCCTATTTATCCGCATTCATTCCCTTGGCCATCTCAAATTCAGCCTCACGGTTTTCAACACCGTCTCTGCACTGATGGCTCCCTCATTTGACACCCCTCTCCCCACCACACACTCTGAGCTTCTAACTCCTGTGTCCGACTTCCTAATCAGCCGCTGTGCTTGGATGTCCAGTAGGCCTTTTAAACTGAAGGTGCTCAAGACAACTCTTGACTCGGTCTCTGGGCATTTTCTGCCCCCACTCAGGTCTTTGGCCACCTAACTACATGGGACCACTATCTATGATTTACCAAGAACCGTAAAGTTATCTTGAAGTCCTCATTCCTTCCCCTTTACCTCCTACCTCCAAATTCTGCAGCAGCAAAGCACTGCTCTACTCCATGGTCTTCATGAATCTGCTCACCCCTCAGCGCCTCCACCTCTGCCTCTTGCCTGGATTGCTGCAACGGCTTCTAAAAAGTCCCTCTGCTTCCGGGACAGCCCATCGTCCACTCAGTAGCCAGAATGGTCTTTCTCAAAGTTCATTGAGATTTTGTCACTCCCTTGCTTCACGTCCTCCAATGATATTCCATGACGCTTAGAATCAATGTCAGTGCCCTTACCTTTGCATATAAGACGTAACATCACCTGACCCTATGTATCTCCCTGACCCCATCTCATCTCTTTCTTGTTTGATATTCTCCAGTTGCATCAGAGGTCTTGCTGCTCTTCCAGCACACCAAGATTGATGCTGCCTCAGGGCCTTTGCACCAGCTCCTTCTTCTGCCTGGACACTCTCGCCCTGGTTCTGCACATGGCTCCTTTCTCCTTTTTGTTTGGATTGCTGCTCAAATTGTGCCTCCACATGCAGGCTTTCTAAGTGATCCAGACCTACAGGCTCAGGCACACTCTATCCCCTCACTCTGTTTTCTTCTTCATAATATTTACAACCATCTGAAATATGTAATGTTTACATAGCCGTTTGCTTAATACCTGTAAGATTCCACCAACTAGAGAGGCAGCGTGTGAGAACAGGGGCTCTGTCTCACTCCGTGTCAGCTGCCTCTTGCCCAGAGGGTGCTCAGTAAGCATTTCTGATGATTATGTGACGTTAGAAGCCATCACTTACATACAAATTTTCTCATTCCTTGTTCAACATTTACACATATTTATTTTTTCACAAAGGATTTGAAACAGCTTTAGGCAAAAACAAATACAATGAAAGTCAAAAATAGAAAACCTAGCACCAAGGAAAAAAAATACAGGAGAAAAGAAAAACCCAAAGCAAGGTGGCCAGTTACCACATTATCATGAGAAAGTAGGAAAGCACAGAGTATACGGTGCTTTCACAGAATAAGACTTTTCCTAAGATAAAATTCTAAGTGAAGGTCACACAGTACAGGGCAATGTCCTCAGCGGTATTTGTAAAGCAAATGCCGTGGGCCTTTTCAAATGGCTGTTTCTTTGATCATGGCCAAGGGCCCAAAAGAAAATGCAGTATAATGAAGGGGGATCATTAAGGGGCTGAGTTCATACGCTCCAAGAATAGAGTGCTCTGGTATCCTCACTTGAACCAAGAAATGACTTCCATTCTAGAAGGTTTACCTAATAACATAACCAGCATTTTTTGTTGCTAAGAATTAAAGGGAGTTTCATAATTCAATGAAAATAAAGCATTAAAGAAATGCTAGTGTAAATATGTGTCCACTCATATTGCTCTAGCTAGAAACCCTCAACCTGCCACAGGCCTGCCACAGCCCTGGAGGAGCGCTCCTTATGCTCCTTCTGTGAATGTTCTCCCATATGTTTCCTGCTCCCTTAGAAAAATATGGGATAAAGCTTAAACCCAGTACACTTGCTTCCATCAAGTCCTCCATTTCTGCTCCTTGTTTATGATTCTAGTCTTAGTTTACTTACCTATAAAAATAGGTATTATTATTATTAAAAGCATTAAGAGATATTAAGAATTGCAATGTACTTTATATTATGTAGTTTATCTTCTAAAAAATTAAAATGCAAAATTGTCATCATGATGGATCTTCTGTCACACGTAGATTGTGAAGTTCAGGAGTTGGTATTGAGCAGAACCTGCTTCTAACAATATTGAGCATTCCTTTGCCCACAGTTTGATGAGGTCCCAGGAGTACGCTCTATTTTTAAAAGCATTACTTAAAAAGCACTCCTGGAAAGTCTTCAGTGAGCCTCAGGTCAAAGCTGCAGTCATTTCTATTAGGACCCCCCTCCATAACAAACAATCTTTAACAGACACCAAGAAGCCTGCTGTTAACACAACCTCCTACTTCACCGTCTACCTGCCACTGTCCCATCTCATCAGTAAACAAGCAGCTATTTGTCTCTTTCCCTTAAAAGCGCCTACCCCCAACTTCAATCAGATTAAGAAAAATTCTTTTCTACTTTTTCCCTGTGAAGTTGGTTTTTATTCTACGTATTAAAACCAGGGTCCTTTGAAAGATACACTTCTGTAACATTGGCACGGTAGAGACACAACTGCATGTTGACGAAGTATATAACCTCTCCTTCCAGCAACACCACAGACTTCCAGGTAAAGCCAAAGATTCGTTTTCCTATGCTGCAAAGCCATCTCCGAGAAAATGCTACCTCCATGCCCCACTGAATGGCAACAAGTGTCATCAATATTTTGCAAAGGGCAAATAGAGAATGGCAAGAAAGAGACACACAGTGCCAGGCAGAGAGGTTGTTGAATGTTGCATGGGTGGGGTGAGGAGCCTGTCACAATCATGTGCCCTGCAAGAAAAAGATTCCCTTCTTTGTTTCATTCAGCTGTCGCTGAGAATCAAAGAATGCATTAGTAATTGCTATTGTTTGTAGCATTTCTTGTGGTTCATAGCCAGATGACCATCCTTTACTGAAAAGCTTATTGTGTGGGGATTGCTCAGCACCCTTTCAAGATATCTAGTGTTGGTTTGGGGGGCAAGAGGGGAGTGCATATTTTATGCAAAAAAAAAAAAAAGATTTTGTGCTACCACATTCCTCAATTATTCTAATATTTTCCCCAATAGAAATATTTCCTCATAATGCAAACACACTATTCCGAGAAGCAGAATACTTTTCTGGATCTAAGTAGTCTGATGGTTTCTCTGGGTGATGTGCTGCATGGCAATTGCTTTCCCATGAAGCCACAGAATTCCCAATTTCCAACAGAAGCCCAAATCTAATCCAAAACTCTATTTCACATCTGACAACTATTAGGTTTTCTGATAGCCTTGAGTAAGCAATGACATGTGCTTCTTTCTAGAAAAAGGGCATGACCCTCTGTCCACTTAAGACGAAGCTGAGGGAGGCCAAGGCGGCCAGATCACGAGGTCAGGAGATCGGCACCATCCTGGCTAACACGGTGAAACCCCGTCTCTACTAAAAAAAATACGAACAATTAGCCGGGCGTGGTGGCAGGCATCTGTTGTCCCAGCTACTCGGGAGGCTGAGGCAGGAGAATGGCGTGAACCCGGGAGGCAGGACTTGGAGTGAGCCGAGATCACGCCACTGCACTCCAGCCTGGGCAAGAGAGCGAGACTCTGTCTCAAAAAAAAAAAAAAAAGACAAAGCTGAGAATCTGGTTTGTTCTTAATGAAACCGGTAGAAAGTCAGTCACTTAAGTTTTCAATTTATAGTGCTTTCTTAGCCATAACAGAATGAGAAACATGTTTTGATCACGTCTAGTGGCCTGTACGCTGAAACAAGGATGCACGCAAAGTCTCTGGGTCAATATTATGTTGCCTGTAGAGTGGAGGTTGCCCTCAAACTCAAATTTCTCACTGCATTCCAACATTATGGAAATGGCATGGCTAATCATTTCAAAAGATCTGAAAATACTAATACATTTTCAAATATAGAAATTGTCCATTTAAAAAAAAAGTGCCCATTATCCAGCCTTTAAATATGATTAAATTCATTTGTTACATTTATTTGATTTGTCTGGGGCCAAAATAGCTGGCTGGCAAGTGCATATCACCAGTACAAACCTTAAGTTATGAATATGACTGAAAGGTCCCAAGTTAATTCTAGTTAAGGGCATGAGCCTTTCAGAAGGGGGATCCTGATGGGCCAGAAGTGGGGCCAGCTCTCTCGCCTCCTGTGCCTGCTTACATTCCTGGTTTGGAGCAAGTTATTAGATTCCGTGGGACCTAGTGGTCTCCGGGTGCTGTGGAGATTGTATCGGATGCCAGGCCACGAAGACTTAGCAACCAGCGAAGTTTCTGTGGTTTCCTGGCAGCAGAAGTTGACTGTGAAGTGTGAGTTTGCTTGGATGACAGGGCACCCAGCTCCGTGGTGACCGGCTTCTGGGTTGGCTTCTCAGTGCAAACTGAAGTTTGAGTCAGAAAAGGCTGTTGTTTAAATTGGAGTGTCTTTTATGCCAAACCAACATGGATCCTCCTTTGTTCTCAAAAGGGAAGTGACGCCAGCTGGCCAGTCTGAGGCTAAGTATTTGCACAAAGGCTGACCAGATGACACACACTCCTTCCCCATTGTGGTTCCCACCGCAGGGAATGTCCATGGCAAACTCTCTGGAATGATCCTCTAGGACTGCCACTCTTGTGAATAGTTGGTGGCATTCTTCCAAGTGGTCATAAGGTGATAGACACATTTTTCTGATCATCACATTGTCCATTGCAGGAAACAACAGTTGCACCATTTTTGTAAATGGTAGCTAATGAAGCAACACAAAGTTCTGATAAAATAAGAACAGAGGTAACAAAGCAACAGACTGCCCACTTAATGGCGCCACCAAAATGTGCTGTAAGATTGAATTTGCATCATAACCATGGAAAAATAGGAAGTACAAAACCAGAGATTTTTTTCCTTCCCACTGATTGCCTGGTCATGAGACAGACTGGAACAGTGCTTGGCTATAAATTTGTTAGCAGCTGAAATGCTCGGGGGCCCCATGCACCGGAGTTCTGCTCCTCCACACTGCTTCTGCAGAGTTAGGAGAAAGCATTGCATTTTACTATCTTTTAAAATTATGAATATTGGAAACTTGGCTGAATTCTTTTATCAGTTCTAGGAGCTTTCTGGAGGAGTCTGTAGGTTTTTCAAGGTAAACGATCATATCGTCAGCAAACAGTGACAGTTTGACTTCCTCTTTACCAATTTGGATGCCCTTTATTTCTTTAAGAACTAGAAGTAGAACTACCATTTGATCCAGCAATCCCACTACTGGGTATCTACCCAGAGGGAAAAAAGTCACTATTAGAAAAGGATACTTGCACAAGCATGTTTATAGCAGCACAATTCACAATTTATGTTTATGTTTATAGCACAATTTATATTTATTTTATAGCACAATTTATATTTATGTTTATAGCAGCACAATTCACAATTGCAAAATTGTGGAACCAACCCAAATGCCCATCAATCAATGAGTGGATAAAGAAATTGTTGTATATATATATATATATATATATATATATATATATATACACTATGGAATATTACTCAGCCATAAAAAGGAATGAATTAACACCATTTGCAGTGACCTGGATGAGACTGGAGACTAATATTCTAAGTAAAGTAACTCAGGAATGGAAAAACCAAACATATGTTCTCACTGATATATGGGAGCTAAGCTATGAGAATGCAAAGGCATAAGAATGATACAATGGACTCTGGGAGCTTAGGGGGAAGAGTGGGAGGGGGTCAGGGATAAAAGAATACATGTTGGGTGCAGTGTAAACTGCTCGGGTGATGAGTGCATCAGATTGTTACAAATCACTAAAGAACGTACTCGTAACCAAATACCACCTGTACCCCATAACTTACTGAAAAATAAAATATTAATAATAAAATTTAAATAAATAAATAAAATTATGCATATTGGAAAAGAACTGGGATCATGCGGCCTTTATTGGGAACTTCTGAAACCTTATCTCTGCACTTTGGAGGTCGTTGCACATTCGATAGTGATGGAGAACGCGTCGGGGACTTCCCGGAATGCAATGATTATGTATTTTAGTGGATCTTAAACTGGTTTCCCAATATTCAATCATAATCTTTGGCAGCCTGAGTGGCAGAAACATTTGCTTTCCATGGGTCCTGGCTTTTAGCTAATATTTTGGGAACACTCTTAGTGTGTATTAATCGTCCTCTTCTTTGGCCATAGCTCATGAGGTCAACAGTATAAGGGATGAGAGTGAAGATCCCTGTTACTCATCCATTCTGTATTGCGCTGCTCGGACCTCCACAGGAGAAGTTAGGGCATGAAATCCAAGTGACAGCTCCTTATTGGCATGCAATGTAAAATACAAATTCCAGGATGCTCAGACTTCCAGGACATCTGAGATATAGCCTTTGGAAAATAAGAAATGGGCTTGCGATCATAGTTAGTTATTACTACTGGGGGCCGTGGGGCCTGATTTGGGGTCTTTATCATCTACTAGCTGAGCGACCTTGGGTAAATTGCTTAACCTTTCCATGGTTCTTCAAATGGAATAATAATAATATCAACTCTGACTGTTACATGGTTCGATGTAATGGATGAAGGTTGAAGGAGACAAGGCACCTGTATATCTGGTCTAAGCCACAGCTAAGCACGGTGTCTCTGCACAGTAAATCCTCCCGAGCTGTCTGGTGATCAGTGTTGCCTTTTGTGTTGCTTATCCACACCGCAAAACACTCCCACGTGCGTTTCCTGCCTGCCTCGCAGTTACCCCACAAGACGGGTGCACCGCATCTCACAGAGGAGGAAGCAGAGCCGAGAGACAGGCCTGGTGCACGTGAGGGCCGTAGCCCCTGCTGCTGTGAGCACGCCTTCTGCACCCACTGAATATTCCCCAAGCATCGCTGACGCTCGGCCAGGCGCCGGCCTTCGTTCCTAGGCTGTCATCTCTGGACAAGGCAGACGCAGGCCCTGCCTTCGTGGAGTTTAGATGAGCAGCAGGGGGGCGACATCATCGGGGAAACAAATCACTGCACGGGTGATTCTGGGATGGTAACTGCTAGGAAGAGAATCCAGTCCAGGCAGGGGCCGGAGAGGGCTGGGTCCCGTGGCTCTGACTGAGGAGGTGACGCTTGAGGTAGGCGCTGATGAGAGCCCCGCTGTGAAGGCCAGAGGGGCAGTGCTGCAGGCGGGGCTCACCGTGCAGAGTCCGTGACTGTCATCTTTCCACTCCTAAGTTTTGGCTTAGGGATTGTGAACTAGATGCTCCAGCTTTCAATTTGTCAACTGGTTTATCTCCTAACGGACACCTCACCAGTGTTTTCCTCACACATTCACAAAGACGCTTTTAACCTGTTGGCAAGAAGCAGATTTAATTGGAAAAGGGTCTGATTCCTAACAGAACAAAAGACAAAGTATATTACATGTAGTGACTACGTTATACTCTTGTGCAGTCGCTTACAACTTCAGGCTGGGTCACCAAGGAGATGGTGAGTGAGCTTTGAAACTAAAAGTAAGCAAATTCTGACTAAGAATCATGTCCAGTGACTGAGTATGTGTGTGTGTTTCTTCTCCATTGCTGCTTTGACCTATTCGGATGTCAAGAACTACAAAGAAATAAGATGCTAAAGAAATCAGAAAATCTGGCCAGGCGTGGTGGCTCGTACCTGTAATCCCAGCACTTTGGGAGGCTGAGGCAGGCAGATCACTTGAGGCCAGGAGGTCGAGACCAGCCTGGCCAACGTGGCAAAACCCTGTCTCTACTAAGTAAAAGACAAAAATTAGCCAGGCATGGTGGCGCGTTCCTATAATCCCAGCTACTCGGGAGGCTGAGGCAGGAGAATCATTTGAACCCAGGAGGCAGAGGTTGCAGTGAGGGGAGATCGCACCACTGCACTCCAGCCTGGGTGAGAGAGTGAGTGAGACTCTGTCTCAAAAAAAAAAAGAAAGAAAGAAAGAAAGAAAGAAATCAGAAAATGTAAAAAAATAGATGAGCTCTTGTGATATTTCTAAGAAATATAATTCTATTAATAAAATCGAATTGGTTGGAATCCAAAGGCATTTTAAAGTTTCAGAACAAATTAAACTTTTTAAAGTGTCAGGACACATGTCTAAATGTCTATCTATCTAAAATTTATTTTAGGGGTAGGAGGGAAATTGGAGATTGTCTATCTAAACCTTCTTATTTTACAGGAGAGGAGACTGAGGCCCAAAGAATTTAGCCATGTTGTATAAGCTTACTCAGCCAGGTGGTGGTCAAATCTACCCTAGAAAGAATGTTCCCCATCACCTGGCCCAAAAACTGCACTGTCAGTTTTATAAATAGAATGCACGTTATCAGGACCAGAGTAATATTAGAAGAGATTAAGCCACACAAAACTATCTTCCCTCACCAGGTGCCTCCTTGAGCCTGAAATTCCAGTCTTGGATAATCATTCTTGGGGCACACATTTCCGAGTTGGCCTGCTCCTCCAAAGGACGTGCTCCTGGCCCTGCAGTCACTGAGTGCCACTGGAGCAGGGCTCCCAGCTCTGAGAGGGAGGGGCTTAGTGTTCCTGGAGACCCCTGACGGGGAGCCAGGGTGGACAGCTGCAGTGGCACCCCAAGCTCACTGGAAGCCTTGGGGACAAGGGAGGATCCAGGAGAAAGGGACGGGTGTAGAGCACAGGGTAGAAGTGGAGGGCCAGCCACTTCTCCTGCTACCACCAGGGCCAGCCCTGCCTCTGCATCTTGGGCATCGGGACAGCAGCAATTTCAACATCGCCCTGAGCCAACTTAAAATGCAACAGCACTTTAAAAAAAATCTCATTCATCATGTAATATGTCTGATCTTAAAACTGACATCTGATTTTTTAAGGCAGCTGCTCTGGAAGAAATTTTCTGTGGATCACAAGAGTCTGAAGCCCCATGAATGACCAAAAATATGCGCCTGAAAGAGAAATGCGCTGATGAAGGGGGAGGAGGATGGGAGGGGAGACTCTGAAATTGTTTCTCATTTTAGGGAGGAGGCACAACAATAAAAAACATGAGGCCCCATTGAAGTAGGACTTTAAATTCCACCCGAAAACAATCCCAACAAACAGATCCATTGTTATATGTTTTGCTACAAGTAATAGACAAAGCAATTGTGAACCAGGACCTGAGCCCTCCCGTCAGCACATAGTCTGGGTTCTTCAGCTCCCGAGTGGGCTCAGATGGCCTCAGAAATGTAGTTTGCTCTCCCCTTTAAGGTCACTGTCCAGGACGAGGTGAGGTAAACAAGGGTTCCAAGTAAGCCATGTGTTACCCATAATTGATCAAGGGAAGATAACAGCCGTGAGGCTGTCCTGGACCCCTGCCCGTGCAGCAGGGCAGAACCATTGCCACTCTGCCCAGAAGGTGCCCCCTCCTCACTCCCTTCTCTCGTCCACCCCATAGGCCAGCAGGATTTGAAGGAAGGAAAACAGTTACAGCTGCACCACTGGGCTTGGCCTGCACTGTGCTGATGTTTTTAAAGCATGGGTTGTAACAGAAGAGATGATCTTCAGCCTCACTCTTTTCCTGGTGCCTCCTCAGTATCTTAACACCTTCTTTTTCTAATCAACTATTTAATTACACAAGCCACGGGCTTTCTACGTCAGGTTCTCCCTTACACGTGAAACCGAGGCTCACGCAGCACATGAGAAACAACGTGTTGCCCTGAGAGGTTAGCAAGTTAACCTGGACTTAGATCCATCATCAACCAAAGAATAAGAAAGATCCAATGTCCATGGCAACATCCAGCTAGAATAGCACCTCTCCCTAAAACTGGATTTTGCCCGGCTGCAGAGTTCTGTGCTGTCTACATAGAATTGTTGGTGTCACCTGGGAGGCTCAGGAAAGGAGAGCCCGAATAAAGAGGAAGAAGAAACTGCAATTTAGTTCCCCAAGCCCAGGACCAGCCTGAGAGACCAACCTGGCCAGGCTTGGTGTCAAAGGGTACTGCAAGGATTTCCAGGCAGGCAGGCAGGTGACCTGAATCCAGGTACCTTCAATGTCCAGGAGGTGACTGACGGGCAGCAGCCACTCAGGTGTTTGCATAGAGGCAACTGGACACCATCCTGCAGGCCAAGAGGAGGTCTGTGCATGGGGCAAGAATACAGGCTCTGTCTGAGGGTCAAGCAGGATGGCAGGTGGTCAGGCACAGTCAGCAGGTGGGCAGCCAGGGAGAAAGAGAGACCTGGGCCTTGGGGGCGACCCAATCACCTGGGAACAACAACAGGTCCTGATTCTTTTTCTTCTTCTTCTTTTTTTTTGAAACAGAGTTTGAGACAGAGCCTCGCTCTGTCACCCAGGCTGGAGTGCAATGGCATGATCTCAGCTCACTATAACCTCTGCCTCCCGGGTTCAAGCAACTCTCATGCCTTAGCCTCCCAAGTAGTGGGACTACAGGCCTGAGCCACCACACCCAGCTAATTTTTGTATTTTTAGTAGAGATGGGGTTTCACCATGTTGTCCAGGTTGGTCTCAAACTCCTGGCCTCAAGTGATCCACCTGCCTCGGCCTCCCAAAGTGCTGGGTTTACAGGTGTGAGCCACCATGTCCAGTCTCTGATTCTTACTGGAAGCAAGGGGGCACAAATGGTACAAAATTTTTAAACAGCAGAATGTATCACTATTAGCTTTATAACTTCCCCGACTGCTTTCACTCTTTGAAAGTTATCCTTCCAGAGGCTCATGTACTATTCTACGTTCTGCTAATTTTTCTATGAATTTTTAAACATATTTGAGTTTAATTTTCTTTTAGTTCACAGGATAGGATGTATATCTAAAATTAATTTTTCTCTAATGTGCTATATCTCAAAATCAGCTATTAATCCTCCCCCACTGCTTTGTACTGCTTGTTTTATTGTATATTCCATTCTGACTCAAAATTCAGTCTATGTGCATTAGTTTAACAAACACATGCTGAGTCCCCACCACGTGCGGGGCACTATTCTGGGTGCTGAAGATGCAACAGTGAACAGCTTGGCTGTCACATCTGTACTTACAGAGGATTATCGTTGGAGGAGACAAGATAAACAAGGAAATAAACTATAATCTATCACATGGTGATAAATTTCATGAAGAAAAATAAAACGAAGGGGAATAGAAAATTCCAGCCAGGTGGTGAGGTGCAACCTAAAGCCAGGTGGTTAGGGAAGGCCTTACCAAGAAGGGGACATTGACAAAGACCCCCAGGGATGATGGATCCGTGAGGAAAACGTTCCAGCCCACAGAAAGCACATGCAAAGGCCCCAAGAAGGGACACGTCGGTGCCTTGAAGGAGGCCAGTGCCCGAGTGAAGGCGAGAGTGGTAGGAGGTGACAGGGAAGGTGGCCGGCAGTTCATGTAGAGACTTCACTGTGAGGACACTGACGGTGACCCTGAGTGAGACGGGAGGTCCATGTCCTGGGGATGCTGTAACTAATGACCGCAACTTGGTGGCTTAAAGAAACAGACACTTATCCTCTCACAGTTGCAGAGGCCAAAAGTCCAAAATCAAGGTGTTGGCCATGTCGTTTCCTTCGAGAGGCTCTGAGGGAGACTAAAGGCAGGGGGCACCCTGGATCCTGGCAGTTGCAAGCGACCTTTGGTGTTTCTTGGCTCGTAGACACATCACTCCAATCTCTGCCGCCATCTTCACGTGGTCTTTTCTTGTCTGTGTCTCGGCATCTCTGCCTATCTGTCTCTTATAAGGACACAAGTCATTGGATTTAGAGCCCATTCTAACTAAATCTAGGATGTTCTTATACCGAGATCCTTAATAACATCTGCAAAAACCCTATTTCTAAATAAGGGCACACTCACAGGTATGCAGATTAGCAGTGGGGCGCATCTTTTGGGGAGACACAACTCAACCCCGTACGTGTTGAGTTGAGAAGGTCTTTGAACACAACAGGGCAATGATCTGTGTTAAAGGGGTCGTTCTGGGGGCTGTATGGATAGGGGTAAGGGGGTTCAGGCAGCAGCAGAGAGCCCAGTTAGGAAAGACTATACCAGTTATCCAGGTGAGAGGCACAGTTGGTTGAACAAGTCAGTGGTGGTATAAGAAATAGTTCCATGAGACTAATTACGTAAGACACAGAAGGAGCCGTTATTCAGAAGGTGGATTCTGATCCCTTAGTCAGTTCCACTCATTTAAATTGTTATTTTTTTACAACTATCAAACTACGTTCATTGCTGTTTCTCTATGTTTTCAAATATCTCATAGAGTTAATCCTCTTCTTCCTTTTCTTAGTTGGATTATGTAAATCTATTAATTTGCTTGAGACAATATTTCCCCTTCTCCTTCAGGAATACTGTATATATGTAAGTGTATGAACAGATAGATTGATTGATGTCAACTTATTCAAGTCTTTTATTATCTTTTAAATATTTTTTAATTTCTTTATAGCTAGGACACATGCCTCAATAGATTTATTGCCAAGGGTCTCTTGTGGAAAAGGGGTTGATATTGTGGACAGGATTTATATTTTTATTACGACAACTGGTGCCAACTAATAATTAACAAGGCTATTAATTTTGGTATGCTTATTTTAGATCTAGTACTTTATTGAATCATTTTATTAAATATTATTATTTCCGCTGATTCCTCTGCACATTCTGGTTTTCCATTATATTAAGCACAAATAATTATCTTTTCTCTCTTCCCATTATTATACCTCTTTATTTTTTTATGTCTCATTGCATTAACTAGAGTTTTCAGAACACTATTAAGGAATCATTCTTGTTTCCATTTTTAAACAGAATTTACTTCATCTATCCATTAAGCACAATATGGGCTCTTATTTTCCACAACTTTTTATCATGGTAGAAAAAGTAGACTCTATTCCTAATATTTTAATATTTTTGGAACCTTATTAAGTGTTATCAGTTGTCTTTTAGACATGTCATTTATTTTAATTTAACCCATTAACATTGTATACCTTTTTAGTGTATGCTGTCATGTTGGATTTCTTCCATATTGTGGAATATACCTTCCAGCAGACTCCTTTAGATGGGCTTAAAGCAAGATTTCAGGGTGTTAATTTTTGCATTTCTTTGTTTATTTTTATGATTAGGGATCTGCTTGATTTGGGTGACATCCTCATTAAAATCAATGTTCTCGCCGGGCGCAGTGGCTCACGCCTATAATCCCAGCACTTTGGGAGGCCGAGACGAGCAGATCACAAGGTCAGGAGATCGAAATCATCCTGGCTAACATGGTGAAACCCTGTCTCTACTAAAAATACAAAAAATTAGCCAGCAATGGTGGCAGGCGCTTGTAGTCCCAGCTACTCGGGAGGCTGAGGCAGGAGAATGGCATGAACCTGGGAGGCGGAGCTTGCAGTGAGCCGAGATCGCGCCACTGCACTCCAGCCTGGGTGACAGAGCGAGAATCCATCTCAAAAAAAAAAAAAAAAATCAACATTCTCATATTATAATGTTCGTAAGAACTATGACACCTTGGGAGAGGGTCTTGGAGAACTGGCTACCAACAATTTTTATTGACACTTCTGGCAAAAGCACTAGCTTTCGGTATCAACATCATTATGATAAAAATGTGTTTATGAAATGCCTCTAATAATCACTAATGCTTTGGTGTGGTTCCAAATAGTTCTTGTCCCCGAGGAACTAACAATACAAAGTTGTAGATTGTGTCAGATTTTGCAGTTCATAAATCGTCTCCACATCAATGGTCATGGGGCAGCATTATTAGACCCATTTTTACAAATGAGGAATCTGATACCTGACAAGAATAGGAATTTACATAAGGTCATTAAGCAACCAAGACAGGCACAGACAGAACTTGAACTCAGGAGTCCTGATCCCAACCCCGTGCTCCTTTCAACATGCCACACTGACTCAACACCCAGCAACTAACAACATTCAGCAAAAGCATGAGAAGACATGATGTTCTATGCTAAGACTGGCTAATAACTGCTATGGGGAGAGATTGGAAAGGGTTCTTCTGGAATCCCCATGCTCCCCAGTGCCACTTCCTAACAATTATCCCCATTCACCGTGTAGAACCCCATTGCTCCTTTAACATTCAGGCCAGTTAGTGGTATCATCCTGTGTCCCTCTCACTTGTGTCACCTGCTGACCTCTTCAGCCACTGAACCATACTGATTCTAGCATCTGGCCCAGAAGCCTCCATCTCTGTCATCCGAGGTGACCTGGTGTCCATACGGAAGACAGCTCCGAATTCTTCCTTGACCTCTTCGGCTCCACTGGTCATTTGGGCATCACTTCAGCCATCCAGACCCACAGCCTCAGCCTCATTTTGGACCTCAGGAGGACCTCACCCCGAAATATTAAGCTCTGACATCCTTCACTCTGACTATAAGGTCTTAGCCTTCATCTCTCTACACTACGCCTTCCCAGCTGTTCCCTCACCCAGGTCTTTCCCATGTTGCCCCATCTGTGGCCCCTTTCCTTGCCTTCTCCAGGTTGGGTCTCAGGGTTGATCGCTAGGACTATAGGAGACCTCCCATCTGCCCCGCTCCACCCCCAGAGGCTGAGGGATGAGGGGCGGGCAGCGGAGCTGATGGAGGAAGGAGAACAGGATTCTCTGAGGAGCTGCTTCAGGCTAAGGTCCGGTCCTCTGAGGATGTGCTGGTTTCAGAGTTGGAAGAGGGTGTGTGCCTGTGTGTTCCTGATGTCCTGATGAGGGTGCCCCAGGGCACACGAGGGCCATCCCGCCCCTCCAAGCCCCAGCCCCTGGCTTATCCTTGGTGCCTCCAGATCTCACTCCAACTCTCATCCCCCTTCCCTTCCTGGGGTTTTCCCTGCAGCATCGTCCAGTCCCCAAGCACTTCCATGGAGCTCTGCTCACTGCCGTCTGGGCCACCAGCCAGCACCTCAGCAGCCCCTTCAGCGATCGCTGGCATGGGCTCTGCCTTGGTCTCTCCTGGTCTGATGCCAACCCGGCCGCTTCATTTCCTGCGAGGGGAGCTCTCTTCAGCTCCCACGTTGGTCCAAATTGGTTTGGTCTCTTCTAGGCTTCAGAGCCCATACACAAAGAACAAAGGCCAGTTAGTCTCCCACTCTGCAATTATTCAAAGTTCGGGCTTTAAAACGCAGAGATTTTTCTGCTTCATCTACCCACAGCTCAGCAACTGTATTTCTACACCTATTGTTATTCTATTTCTGTTCCTAATTGCTATTGTAGAAAACCGTGCCTAGCTGAAGCTTCGGGAGTTGCCAATCTGTGGGCTCCCTTCAAATGTAAATGTGTTATGCAAATGTCTTCTGAGGCTGGGAGTGGGATCCTGTGGTCTTCCCTGGGTAGAGACAGGGAAAGAATACTGCTGGGATGGCTGAGAAACAGAAGACAATCCGCTGCCCTCGTTATTTAAACGCTCACTGTTCTGAGATGGTTTCCTGTCTCCAACTTCCTCTCCCGCTCTAGCAGCTGAATTTAAAATACTTGCTACAGAACACTGCTTCTTCTGGGCAGGGAACACTGCTGCTTAACCCTTCCATGCTCGTTCCCTGTGGGGACACAGCGTGTTGGCCAGCTGCACCTCTCCCAGGGTCTCAGGACCATGTCTGTAAGGTAGATGCTATTCGAATCTAGGGACCTTTTTTTTTTTAATATGGAAAATCACCTATCTATGGATCCATTGTCATCGTTAGCAAAACCTTAAAGCATCAGTACTGGTGGAGACCTTGCCATTCCAAGCAGAGTTCGAATCCTTCCAAAAACAGCCACGACATCAATACAAAAAAAATCTTGTTTTCCAGGATTGTTAGTCCCATCGGGAGAGCTCCTTCCCTTCTCCCTCTGTCTTCCTGGCTCCCCATGTTCCTGAGCCTGGAGCTGATCTCCGCCTCTTCTGCCCTCAGCTTAGCTGCCTGTCATCATGCCAGGCAGGCACTGGATTTTCTTTTCTTTCTTTTTTTTTAATTTTACTTTAAGTTCTGGGATACATGTGCAGACAGTGCAGGTTTGTTACATAGGTAGACATGTGCCATAGTGGTTTGCTGCACCTATCAACCCGTCATCTAGGTTTTAAACCCCGCATGCATTAGGTATTTATCCTAATGCTCTCCCTCCCCTTGCCCCCCACCCCCTGAGGTGCTGGATTTTCACTGTCCTGAGATTTTCACTCTCCCTCATACCCTCCTTGCTGGCCTCCCATTATCACCAGCAGCAATTTGGTCCAAAGAAAGTTCTCAGCTTCTGAATGAATGAGCCCTCAAACCCATGAGCTCCTTAACTCAGTGCTTATGCTATGCTGAGCCAGGCACTGGCAGGACACTCGGCCCTGCTGGTCAGCCCTGCTGGCCGGGGGCTCCACATCTGTGGATTTGGCAAAATGCAGATCTGAAATACTTGGGGGGAAAATATGCCTGTACTGAACATATACAGAAATTTTTTCTTGTCATTGTCCCTAAACAATAAAGTATAACAACTATTTACATAGCCTTACATTGTGTTAGATATGATAAGTAATATAGATGTGATTTAAAGGATACCAAAGGTTGTGCAGGGGTTATATGCAAATACTGCACCATTTAGTATCAGGGACTTGAACATCTGTGGATTTTAGGATCACCTGGGGTCCTGGAACCAATCCCCCAGGAATACGGTGGGACAACTATATTAATTAATTAACCTCTTTTGCGTTTATCAGTAGCTTCTGTGTTCAATATTGTTTATTGCTGCTATTTCCAAAATGTGGGGAAAAGGTGACCACAAATATATAGAGATGTATTCTGTGCATTCTAAAATAAATTCTAAACTATATGAAAGTAGAGGGCAAAGCAGAAAATGCTGGAAAAACAGCCCTGGCCCCAGACTTTTAGCTGTTTGTCTTTTGTTTTTCACACCATCGTGTTACTCAGTAGTCCTGGCAGCTCTACTGTGCCATTCTGAATTTCAGAGAAAGAAAGGGGAGCTAACTCTGCCCTGGAATATTATTTATGTTCTAAAGTGCTAAAAGTACTTTCAAACGCAATTAGCTTATTTAAGAGGCAGAGATTATGTTGTTCTCTGCCTACCTCATCGGGTCACTGGGAGGATCACAGGCGTGGGGAATATATATCTGTGTTTTGAGCACAGTAGGAAGAAAATCTCTGTGTAAATTCAGGTTGGCTTTATAATGATCCGGCAAGACTGGAATATCTGATCAAAGCGAATCACTCTGATCTACTCAGTTACAACATGATCTCTTTTTTTTTTTTTTCAGATCTAATAATATATCACAAATTGACATGTGCTTGTGAGAATGATTTGTGGTTAATCTCGATGCTCAGACATGGCCATCGGCATTCCAATTATTCCCTCCCCTTTACTTAATTTCACTACAGACTTGCCCCATAGCTCATGGTTCTATAACAGTCTCTGACTTCATCATATTTTTATCAGGAAACAAATGGATCACTGGCTTGCACAAAATACAAATTTAGGCCAGGTGCAGTGGCTCACACCTGTAATCCTAGCACTTTGGGAGGCTGAGGCGGGAGGATCACTTGAGCTCAGAAGTTCGAGACTAGCCTGGGCAACATAGTGAGACCCCCATGTCAACTAAAAATTTAAAAAATTAGCCCAGTGTGGTGGCGCATGCCCAGGTAGTCCCAGCTACTCAGGAGGCTGAGGCGGGAGATCTCCTGAGACCAGGAGGCTGAGGCTGTAGTGAGCTATGATCACACCACTGCACTCCAGCCTGGGCAACTGAACAAGACTCTCCCTCAAAAATAATAGTAATATATAAATTTGTCTGCAATTGTGAAAAATAAATAAATTTACATACTAGATTCAAGGCCCTGAGTTTTAACTTGATAACTGGGGCCAGGTATGTTACAGCCCCGGGCCCCAGGAGGCCTTTCAAACCCATGACTTGCATCGTCATGCCAAGGGGCTGAGAACCCTTCCCTTCCCATCCCGAGAGTCCAGAAAGAATTCTGCAACTGTCTGTGAGCCAACTAGACTTGAACAGGCTAACTGACCTGCTACTCAGGAAAGAAACATTAGCTTGCTCACAAGAGCTTCCCTCACAGACTTGGTACAGAAGTCTAAGGATCACGTGGCGGCCGCAGCCTCCGTGTTTCTGTCCCCTGAGTCAGCACGTACAGAACACGCTGTGCGCCAAGGACCAGACCCTGCTGTGGAGAAAGCTACAGTGAAAGGTCAAGTCTGTGCAGAAATATGTGACTATTGAACACCCTCGTCTTCTCAATCACAAAAGCTCTTTATAATTCCTCCTCTGCAGGCAAAAGCTGTGGGAAACTCTCACATTAGGCAGAATTTTTTTCTGACAATATCTGGAACCAAAGACCCACAGTCAGGTTAAAAATCACATTTTCACTGAAACAGTTTATGAAAAGCCTATTACCTAGCAATTTTATATTTGAATGCAATTATGTTAATGTTATTAGTACATTATGAATGGTACTAATATGATTATTGTTTCGTGTGGTATTACAGGAAATTAATTCAAATGGATTTACATATTTTTTAGATAAAGGGCACTGCTAACATGGATAAATAAGAAGCCTGACGTTACTTTAGAAACAAAAGATAGCACTGAGAAAGCCAGGTTGTGACTTCATTTGTAATACTAACACACCATTTTTGTGCTTTTTTGTTGAGGTAAATATTTTGCAATTTCCAAAGTGTTTTTCTTGTTGAATGCAGCAATCTGAATTAATTTCCCCAGCCTCTGCCAGTGTGCCTTTAACCCATTTTATCCTTGAGGGAGTTGAGAGTCAAGAGAAGGAAACTTGCCCCAATTTATACCCAGAATCCAGACAGTGCAATATGCAAACTCAAATAGCCGAGAACTCAACTCCTACTGTTAGATCATCGGGGAACGTAACTTCTCACGTCGAATCATTCAGAGTTGTAATTAAATAAGGCCGGACCTCTGGAAGCTCTCCTTCCCTGGATTTTGGTGAAAGGAAATGCTTGTTTCTGCACTGGGCAAGGCTGATTTCCATCTCACCGTACACTTTCTGCATCTCCTGCTTATCCAGGGGAGACCCCACCAGCCTCCCGAGCTCCATCGTCCCTCAGAGTCACTCCGCATCCACTGCGCACTGCTCTACACACTGCTCTGGGCTATTCACACTGTGCTGCCGGAGACAAAAGTGTGAGCACAAAACAAGCCAGCAGCAGGGGACACTGTGTGCACTCGGCCCGTGCAAACAGTAGGTGCCGGCCGAAGTCGTTCAAGGGCGACAGAGCGGTCACAGGTGTGGTTGAGAAAAGCCGCCCAGAAACAAGATCTGGGCTGGGCCTAGACAGAGATTGGTGGGGCAGCTGAGGTGAGGGGAGCTGTGGGTGCAAGGGCAGAGGGCAAATTGCAGGGTACATCCACGGTGAGGGCAGAGCTTCCGCTGGTTGGAAAATAGGGGGTGAAAGAGAGTTGGGGACAAACTGCAGATGACCTCTAGGCTTAGGACGGAGGGGTTGCTGCCAACTTTAAACACCTGAAATTGACAAGGGAGAAGCTGCCTCTGCCAAAACCAATCTGGCAACTGTGCACAGAAAAACGGGTTAAGAAACAAGTCTTTTGCAAGTATGTAGGCCTGGGGTGATAAAGGCCTGAACTACCTAGGAGGGATGGCCTCTGCCCCAAGCCAAGGAACGCTATCAAATCTGATAAACTAGTAAGCTGGGAATGATAATTTTATGGTGATAGATCCTAGCAATGGATGGTTTGCTTTTAAGCTGAAAGTGCTTTGAGGACCAGTACTCTATCTTATTTGTCTATTTTCAGCTTGTAGTAAAGAGCCGGCTTCCACTCCTGCTGGGTGAATGAACACATGCATGAACGAATGAATGCAGGCATGTGCGAATGAGTGGGCTCTAAAGATAGTATGTTGTAGATAATTTCCCGACTAATGATAGGGATTCCGACCCTGATAGGCTTACAGGAAGCTGCCTCTCAGTCGGTCCTGGTGTGGGGGGCTCCATCACCTGTGTACAGGCCCCCTCTGGTCCGCATCCTTTTCCCTGGATGAGGAGGGCCTGCAGGCTGACAGTGACAGGTGTTCCTCCAGTGCCCGTCAGGAATGCCCGGGCTCCCTTCTTCTCCAGGGAAGGGGGTGGGGGGCACTTTTCGGGCCCGTGGGTATTTGTTTTAATGGAAGAAATGTGGGTAAATACAGTCTCCAAGCACAGAATGAAGTGAGGATAATATTAATTACTACCTTCGGTGATTGTTGTGAGGATTAAATGAGTTAATATATATGCATAGAGTAGTCGCTGATGTATAATAAGCATATAGTGTTAGCTGATGTTATTATTATTTGTTATTACTAACCAAACCAATTGTCCCACCTATTAAATTCTTAATATTTCCATCCTAGAAATAAGCTAAATAAGAGCAATTCCTTAAATTCTTTCAGCAGTACCAACTTTCCTACTTTCCCTTAAAGCCACAGTTAATTTCTAAGTAGCTAGTTGACATGTTAATGATCGAGGTTAAATATTACATCAGGATTTTATTTTAGTGATTAAAGAAAATAAACACCTAAACTTTTATATTGAGCATTTACCATAATTCCGAGTCAAAAATTAATCTAATATTTTGACTACTGTACATTTCACTTCTGCAAATAAAAATTTGATCCATAAATTTAAATGGATGTTGGTGCATCTCCAACTATTTAGCATTAAATTCATTCTGTCAACACTTTCCAATTATCTTCTCATAAGACAAATAGTAATAGACCAATTCCTAAAAAGTCATTTGTGTTTAATTGAATTAGTAGTTGTGTTTGATTGAAATATGTTAAAGCCATTATAAAAATAAATTCTTTTCACTTATTGGTGAATTTTTCTACCTATGCTGTCAAAATGGCTAGAAATACCAATTACAAACTTTGTGAATGGGAAGTGGAAATGTCCATTCTTTATTCTTTCAGAACAGATAAAAATACTGTAAAATCAGAAACCGGATTTGGATTTTAAAGACTATAGGTAAATAATACCGGTAAATAGGATACCTCGTAAAGAGGAAATGGACTGTGGCTTAGGAATTTAATGAAATAGAGGGGAGCGGTAATTTTGAGTCCATTTAGAATTGTACTGACTTACTGTCCAGCAAGAGGACTTAGATTAAATTATTGGTTTTCTGTGAATCTGAATTTCCTGGTCTGTGTTGTCAGGACAGGGATGGAACTTTGGAGAAATGTGTGGAACAGATGTGTGGGAGAAGCCAGATGGGGCCAGGATCTTGAGTCTAAGAGAGCTTTCTGTAAACTCTGTAGTCTCTCATGCTCATCTAACCTCCTTCTCCTGATTTTTTTGCTGACATTTATTGATCATTTACTCTATGCAAGACAAAATTCTGTGACTTCTGCATTTATTACCTCTCAATCTTCAAAACAGCCCACAGATTGACTGCTTATGTGACCCTCATCTGACAGATGAGGAAACTGGAAGCTCAGAGAAGTGGATGCTTTGCCCAGGGCTGGAGAGCCAGGCTGGGGCTGATATCCCAGCTGTCAAATATCAGGCTCCTGCTCTAGACCGTGGCCACAAGATTTGGGCAAACTTCCCTCTTCCCGGGCAGCACCAGTTTTATGAGCACGTTCTTCCTTCCTGCCCAAATGTATAGTGAGCCCCTCATCAAATGGCTTAACTTCAACATGGAACACGTCTGTCACACAGGAAGCTGCGTGCCCAGAGCCTGGCCAGAGAACCAGGGCCAGGGGCATGAAAGCAGAAAGGCAGAGGGTACTAAAGACCCCAGGAGCTTGATGCTGAGGCAGTACTCTGGATAAGTCACTGTAGGGAAAAGTGCGCCACGTAAACTAAGCTCTTCCTGAAGCTTTCACACTGGGAGAGGGGGTCTGCCACTCGGTGGTGCTGGGTAGGCAGAGCTCTTCATCCTGGGACCACAAATGACCCCTGCATTCTTCCATGAGCTCTGGGCTTCACTGTCAGCACAGTCCCATCAGTGACGAGTCCCCGCCTCTTCCTAACTGCGTGATTTATCTTGGCTCATTTATTTACCAAGAAACTATTGAATGCCTACTAAGTGCCTACTATTCAGCGGTTGTTTAGTCAAGAAATGAGCCAACATACGCGAACAGAAGGCAGCCTGCTTCTAAGTCCTGGTTTTCTAAAGTATTTTTAAGATCAGTCATATCCAGTGGGACCATAATATTTCACACCAATTCTACAAAAAGCTACATTCAATTAATGAAAAGCATAAGTCATCAAACATTTAAAAAGTACCATTTGTTTCTTTGAAGTATCTACTATAAGTCAAATTTTATTAATGAGACATTACAGATGACCTGCCTCAAAGGTTAGATTAAAAAGTATTTTTGCATATCAATTCTATGTATATGTGCAGATCTTCTAACCTATTCTAAGGTGTCATAAAATGGTTTATTCTTAGAACAATCATATAAATCCCCTGTCACATTTAAACAATTTACTCTGTGAGTAAAGGCTTACTAAGCAAGGAAACTCCCATACGGTCCCTAATAAATTATTAATTTCAAATAAATGTAGTCTTTCTCTCCCAATGGCTCACTTTCTGATATTTCTCATGCTTTTCAGCACTGCCAGATCTGAGAAATAAAACAAAGTAACACCCAAATGAGTTACTTTTAATTCTGAGAAGAATTTATAACTAACAGATAAGATGTTGATATTTTCAATATGTGGCTTTAGAAAACATTAAAGTAATTTAAAAAGAAAAATTTAGCTAGCTTCCATAAAAATTTAGCACATTAATTTAAATGAATAAAATTTAACAGAAAAGCAAAAGTACGTTATAGATACTTTGAAAGTGTTGAAATTGGCCTGGCACGGTGGCTCACACACACAGTGCTGGTAATTCCAGCACTCTGGGAGGCCGAGGCGGGTGGATCACAAGGTCAGGGGACTGAGACCATCCTGGCCAACATGGTGAAACCCCGTCTCTACTAAAAATACAAAAAAAATTAGCCGGGCGTGGTGGCGGGCGCCTGTAGTCCCAGCTACTCGGGAGGCTGAGGCAAGAGAATGGCGTGAACCTGGGAGGCGGAGCTTGCAGTGAGCCAAGAATGCACCACTGCACTCCAGCCTGGGTGACTAAGCGAGACTCTGTCTCAAAAAAAAAAAAAAAAAAAAAAAAAAGAAAGTATTGAAATATAGTAGGATGTAAGCTTCCAAACAACTTACAGTTTAAAATCTCAAAAATATAAATCTTTTACTAATGTGGTATAATTTATTACTTCACATTTCTGACACTATAGTAGGAATATTAGCTTTTTTCTTTCGTAAGAAAGCCCTAAATGGTCAGTTTGGTGTTCATACTTTTTCTGATGGCCAAATCCTTACTTTTTTTCCCAATTGTTTTATGGTTCTATCAGCTATAACATCATATTTGCTGATTTCATTCTGAATCTTTCCAGGTCATGGTTTTGCCTGCTTTTATGTAATATTCATTTGTGTTTTATTTTTATCCATGCCTCCTTGAAAAGCAGGAAATTCAATTTGGATTGCTATTACGTTTTTCTTTCTTTGAGTGGCTCCCTGTAGCTTCCTTCTTGCTCTGTGTTTCTCCTTTACCATGGACCCCATGTGCTGCTGGCCTGGGTGGAAACACCAAAATGATGTGCTTCCGACTTCTTCCTAAGTTTGTGGTTATAAGGTTTTCAAATTACATGCAACTTTCTATAACAGCCTTCTCATCTGGCAAATGAATTAAAATATTTACTGATATTGTCTCAATCCTAGCAACAGCCAATTGGAAATGTCAGTTTTTAAAAGATCCTATCAAGAGTGTCAACAAGAACTGGGTAACTCCTCCAAGTAAACTTAGTAAGACATCTGCAAGACCTCTGTGAAAGAAACCATCTGAGAAAGATACAAAAGATTGGAACAAATGGAGGCACACATCCTCCTGGCTGGAAGGACTCATGTTGTTGGTTTTGCCCATCCAGCACCTGGTAACACATGCTTAGTTTCTCTTTACTGTCTCAGTGGGGTGGGCCTGCCAAGGAGCCCTTCCCATCCCTGGCCAAGAGGTGAGCATTTGGCCCAACTTAGGCCAGCTGGGCTCTGCCTGGGGACTTGAAGCTTGACTGAGGGTCAAAGGGCTGAAAATGTTTGGAGACGATTCTTCTGGTTGACAGGTTCTGTAGATAGCCCCTACATCATGCCACCTGTGTCCATGGAGCTTCCCAAATTCCTGCCTCTTTCTGAGACCTGGTTCTTCACATTGTTCTTTGATTCAGTTCGCTACCTCCTACCTTTCCAGTAGGTTCTCTTTATGTTCCAGTTATCTGAAGTTAGTTTCCACTTCTTGTGAGCAAAAAACTCAACTGTTACAATTCAATATGGTAAAGATATCCCACCCCACCAAGTTAAGGAGCCAATGGGAGGCTTTTATGGATCTTTAAAAGAGTGATTCAAGTATCCATATGAAAGAAAAAATGGGTGAGAATACCACTGAGGGGAAAAGAAGAAAGAGAGAGAGAGAAAGAAAGAAAGAAAGGAAGAAAGAAAGAAAGAAGGGAGGGAGGGAGGGAGGAAGGAAGGAAGGAAGAAAGGAAGAAGAGAGAGAACAGGCATTTCCTCCACCAGATATTAAGATAAATTTAAAACAACAGTAATTAAAAATGTGTGGCCCCAACAATAGCATAGACAGATCAGTATAACAGAAATAAATCCAAGAATAATTTTAAAGTATTTAATATTTTATAAAGCGAGCATTTCAATTCACTGGGAAAATAAAAGATCATCTCATAGGAGGTCTAGGTCGGCAGGCTAACTCCCTGGGGAAAAAATATTTTTAAAATTATTAGGACCTGTCTCACATCATCATGAAAACTTAAAAATACATATGGCTTACTTAACAAATTAAATGTAAAACATAAAATGAATTTTTTTTTAAATTTCAGTGATAAGGTCTCATTTGGTTGCCAAGCTGGAGTGCAGTGGCGCAATCATAGCTCACTGCTGTCTCAAACTCCTGGGATCAAGGGATCCTCCCATCTCAGCCTCTCAAGTAGCTGGGACTAAAGGTGTATGCTACCATGCCTGACTAATTTTTTTTTTATTTCTTGTATAAAGGGATCTCACCATGTTGCTCAGGCTGGTCTCAAACTCCTGGGCTCAAGCAGTCCTCCCTCCTTGCCTCCCAAAGTGCCGGGATTACAGGCCTGAGCCACCACACTCAGCCTGAAACCATTTTTTTAAAGCCCAAATACAATATGGGCAAATATAACATAAAGAAAGAAATCCAAAGAAAAGATAGATTTGATTACATAAAAATGAAAAGATTCTGTCAAAATCACCACAAATAAAAATAAAACACCAATGATATGAGAGTGACGATTTCCCTAAATCTTCTCCAATAGAAAATGGTAGCAAACTTCTGAATTGGTTGTATATTAATCAGGGTTCTCTAGAGGGACAGAACTAATAGGATAGATGAATATATGAAGGGGAGTTTATCAAGGAGTATTGACTCACATGATTACAAGGTGAGGTCCCACAATAGGACGTGTCTGCAATCTGAAGAGCAAGGAAGCCAGTTCGAGTCCCAAAACCTTAAAAGTAGGGAAGCTGACAGTGTGGCCTTCAGTCTGTGGTCAAAGGTCCAAGAGTCCCAAAGCTGAAGAACTTGGAGTCTGATGTTCTAGGGCAGGAAACTCCCAGCATGGGAGAAAGATGAAGGCCAGAAGACTCAGGCAGTCTAGTCTTTTCACATTCTTCTGCCTGCTTTTATTCTGGCTACACTGGCAGCTGATTAGATGGTGCCCACCCAGATTGAGGGTGGGTCTGCCTCTCCCAGTCCACTGACTCAAATGTTTATCTCCTTTGGCAACACCCTCACAAACACACCAGGAACAATACTTTGCATCCTTCAATCCAGTCAAGTTGACACTCAATATTAACCATCACAGGTTTGAATGAATCTTTTTCTTTTCATTGCTTCTGGAAATTGAGCCATAGTTTGATGGGCCTTCCCAATTCATGTTTATAAAGGGACTTGCCTAGATCTTTTGTGACTTTACTTTTATATTTGAATTCATTTGGAATTATCCTAATGCAAGGTGTCAGGTATGAATCCAAATCATAACATCAGGTGTCCCAACATCACTTATTAAATAGTTCATGTTTTACCTATTGGTTTGAGATGACACATGTATATCAATTAAATTCCTGTATGTATGTTTGCCTGCATATTTTAATATCTGGTAGTTCTTATCCACTCCAAACATCGATTATTGGTCTTTTAAAGAATGTTCCTGGCAGTTGTTGCTTGTGTATTTTCACATATGAAATTTGATACCAATATGTCTAATTACAATTAAAAACCTGGCATTTCTACTGGAATCTCTTTAAATGTAAAAATTAACTTGAGTAGAATTGCTATCTTTGTAATGCTCAGTTTCCCTGATCCCAGAACATGATGTGACTTTCCACTTGCTCCTGTCTTACAGGCCCATCAACTGTGTTTTAAAGTTTTCTTCATATAGGTCATATAAAAACTACTGAAGTTTGTGTATTTATTTTCTTTTCTTTTCATTTCTTTTTCTTTTTTTTTTTCAAGATGGAGTCTCGCTCTCTTACCCAGGCTGGAGTGCAGTGGCCCAATCTTGGCTCACTGCAACTTCCACCTCCCAGGTTCAAGTGATTCTCCTGCCTCAGCCTCCCACATAGCTGGGACTACAGGCATGCGCCACCATGCCCAGCTAATTTTTGTATTTTTAGTAGAGACGGGGTTTCCCCATGTTAGTCAGGCTGGTCTTGAACTCCTGACCTCATGATCTGCGTCCCTCGGCCTTCCTAAGTGCTGGGATTACAGGCGTGAGCCACCGCGCCCGGCCTGTGTATTAATTTTCAACCCTACTACCTTACTGAATTTGTTTGTTTATTCAGTTAATTCTCAGGTTTTCCAGGTGTAAATTTTAGAAAATTTACATCCTCCTAAATGTGACTATATTACCTTATCCTTCCCAAGTTTTTTACCTCAAATTTATTTTTCTTGTAATAGCATTGACTATTTCCTATAGTAATAGCACTGTGTAATTCTTGTAATAGCATTGACTGTTTTCTATAGTATAATGTTAAATAACAGTGAAGATACTGGTGAGGGTAGAACTTTATTGAGCATATTTATGATATGTCTCCACCAAGCAGGGTGCTGGCTTTTGGACTGAGATAGATATATTTTAACTTATAAAGGCAGTATTTCACTCTTTGTATTTTGTTTTTATCAATGATGGTTGTTAAATATTGTCCAGTGCATTATCAACATCCACGGAAATGATCATAATATTTTTTACTTATATCCTTGGTATGATAAAATGTATGAATAGAATTCGTAGTAATGAACCATCCTTACATTTCTGAAACAAACATTTGGTAATGATGCATCATTCTTTTGATATGTGGCTGGATTTATTTTGCTAATATTCTGTTTAAGGATTTCATAAGTGACATTGGTCTATTGTTTGTTCTCTAAAATGTTTGTCATTCAGTATCAGTGTTATACTTCCTCCAGAGAAAAAAAATCTTAAGGTTTTGTTTTGTTTTGTTTTGTTTGTCGTTGTTGTTGTTGTTGTTGTTGTTGTTGTTTCCCTAAGCTCTAGAAAAAGCACTTAATTTGTGGTATTCTCATGTCTGGACCTAGCGACTTTTTCTTTTTGATTAGACAAGAATAGCTTTTTGATAACCTTCTGTATTTTTCCCATAGAAATAAGACTTTTTAGATTTTCTGCCTCTTCAAGGGTCAGTTTGACTAATTATATTTTCCTAAAAATTTGTTCAATTTATCCAAATTTCAAATGTATTTGCACAGAGTTAAACAAACTTATGTCCTGTGTTTCTTTTAATTTTCTTAATTTTCTGTTACTTTCCTCCCCCCTTGATATTTCCTGTTTGCACGTTCTCCATTTTTTTTCTTGATTAAATTAGATATTGGCTCATATATTTCACTACATTTTTGTCTTTTAAAAGCCATCTTTTGGACTTATTTTGTAGTTCTGCTGTTTGGGTTTTCTAGTTAATTAATTTCAGCTTTTAAAATTTCTTATGATTTAATTCCATTTATTTTGTTGCTCCTTGCCTAACTTTTTGAGTTAGTTTAATTCCTTTTAAATTCTTACTTGTTAATTAAATTAAAATGTAAAGTAATGCATTTTTCTCTGAGCATTTTAGTGGCATATCATAACTTCTGATATGCAGTATCTTTATTATGTTGTTTTCTTTTTTTTTTTGGTTTTTTTTTTATTATTATACTCTAAGTTCTAGGGTACATGTGCACAATGTGAAGGTTTGTTACATATGTATACATGTGCCATGTTGGTGTGCTGCACCCATTAACTCGTCATTTACATTAGGTATATCTCCTAATGCTATCCCTCCCCCTTCCCTCCACCCCACAACAGGCCCTGGTGTGTGATGTTCTCTGCCCTGTGTCCAAGTGTTCTCATTGTTCAGTTCCCACCTATGAGTGAGAACATGCAGTGTTTGTTTTTTTTGTCCTTGCCATAGTTTGCTGAGAATGATGGTTTCCAGCTTCATCAATGTCCCTACAAAGGACATGAACTCATCCATTTTTATGGCTGCATAGTATTCCATGGTGTTTATGTGCCACATTTTCTTAATCCAATCTATCACTGGTGGACATTTGGGTTGGTTCCAAGTCTTTGCTATTGTGAATAGTGCCTCAATAAACATACGTGTGCATGTCTCTTTATAGCAGCATGATTTATAATCCTTTGGGTATATAGCCAGTAATGGGATGGCTGGGTCAAATGGTATTTCTAGTTCTAGATCCTTGAGGAATCACCACACTGTCTTCCACGATGGTTGAACTAGTTTACAGTCCCACCAACAGTGTAAAAGTGTTCCTATTTCTCCACATCCTCTCCAGCACCTGTTGTTTCCTGACTTTTTAATGATCACCATTCTGTTGTTTTCTATTCGTTCTATAATTTGGGACTGTACTTCCTCTTTGATGTAAAAGTTGTTAAAATAAAATCAAGTTACTTGGTATGTACCTTTCCTTCTGTTAAATGTACTTCTTTTTCTTTTCTTTCTTTCTTTTTTTTTTGAGATAGAGTCTCACTCTGTTGCCCAGGCTGGAATGGTGCAGTAGCGTGATCTCAGCTCACTGCAACCTCCGCTTCCCAAGTTCAAGCAATTCTTCTGCCTCAGCCTCCCAAGTAGCTGAGATTACAGGCGTGCACCACCAGACCCAGCTAGTTTTGTTTTTTGTTTTGTCTTTTTAATAGAGATGGGGTTTCACCATTTTGGTCAGGCTGGTCTCAAACTTCTGACCCCAAATGATCTGCCCATCTCAGCCTCCCAAAGTGCTGGTATTACAGGCATGAGCCACCATGCCCAGCCCTTATTTTTCTATTATTTGATATATCTGCTTAAAATAATGTTCTTTAATACCCAACTATTGCAAATGAGGCAGCAGCAAATGAACTCTATTTTCCATCTTTTTCTCCCTTCTTCCTCTTATTTTTTTGTTAGCAGCATCATTTCTACGTTACCAAAGCTTTTCATATGTATGTTCTGTTTTGCCACCCACATTGTTTTCATCTTAGCTCTTCAGTAAATATACTCAACACTCAGCACTGATCATTTTTGTCATCGCTAGATTGCCTGAGTATTGTCCTCTAGTCATTTTCTCATAAAGGCAAGAAATGATATTTCCCAAATGTCACATTTTTTTCAAAACTGTTTGCCTTTAGACTTTTTATTTGAAGAACAGTCTTACTGGATCTAAAATTTCTGACATATTTTATTTCCTTTGGTTTGTATAGATATTTCTCTACTGTCCTTCGACCTAGAAGGTAGCTGTGGAGAATTCTGAGACCAACATAAGTTTTCTCCCTTTTAAGTGACTTGGTCTTTTTTTGTCTGGCTGTTCAATTATTTTTCTTTATATTTAAAATTCAGTAACATAGGATATGGCTTTGTGAGATAATATAAAGGATCAGATTTTCCAACTAAGCTCTCAAGAATTAGACCTGCCTCCTTATTAGTAATTCAAAGGACATAGTAACTGCAAGAGACGGGGAAAGCATGAAGTCAAAGTGTCAATGCAGCTCCTCAAGTTCTTTCCTGCCACACTGGGACACTGTTCCCGGCTGAGCAGCTGAGGACTCCAGGTGATGTGCGAAGAGTATTGCTTTCTTTTTTTATTATTCTTTTCCTTCCTTCCTTCCTTCCTTCCTTCCTTCCTTTCTTTCTTTCTTTCTTTCTTTCTTTCTTTCTTTCTTTCTTTCTTTCTTTCTTTCTCTCTTTCTTTCTTTCTTTCTGTTTTATTTAGACAGAGCCTCACTTTATCACCCAAGCTGGAATGCAGTGGTGTGATCTTGGCTCACTGCAGCCTTGACCTTCCAGGCTCAAATGATCCTCCTGCCTCAGCCTCCCACGTAGCTGGGACTATAGGCGAGTGCTACCATGCCTGGCTAATTTTTGTATTTTTTTGTAGAGATGGGGTTTTGCCATATTGGCCAGGCTGGTCTTGAACTCCTGGGCTCAAGTAATCTTTCCTCCTCGGCCTCCCAAAGTGCTGGAATTACAGGCATGAGCCACTGAGCCTGGCTTTAAAATAGGGTATTACTTTCAATCATGAAACAGCACAAGGTATATCCAATAATTGGCATTTTCCTTCATTTTGTTTCCCCTAGGTTCGATGTGACCGTTTCTCTTTTCCTTCCTTTCTCCCCAGACATCCTCAGGGTAGAGAGGATGAGGTACAGACCAGCTTCTAACCCTTCATTCCTACCTGGTGTTGATCGTTCTGGGTCAGTTTTCCTTGACATAGGGTGTGCTCTTCCAATATGTAGGTTGCCATGGTCGGAATGTTTGTGTGACTCCAAAATGCATATGTTGAAATCTAATGTCCAACGCAAAGTATTAAGAAGTGAGGCCTTTGGGGTGTGATTAGATCATGAGGGCTCTGCCCTCATGAATGATATTAACACCCTTAGAGAATGAGCTTGAGGGAGCCCTTTTTGCACTTTCACCACGTGAGGACACATAGAAGCAACCATCTATGAAGAACAGGCCCTCACCAGACAATGACTCTGCTGGTGCCTTGATCTTGCACTTCCCAGCCGTCAGAACTGTGAGCAATAAATTTATGTTGTTTACAAATTACCCAGTCTAAGATATTTGGTTATAGCACTTCAAACTGACTAAACAACAGGTTCAAGTCTTCAGTTATTTCAAGAATAATTTCTTTAATGTAATATTTTCATATTCGTTCTGTTTCAGTGTATTCGCTCTCCTCAGGAACTCCAAGTATGCATGTTTTTAAAATCTCTATGCCTGTCTTCTCTACCTCTCACTTTATCTTTCATCATTTTATTTAATGTTTTACAATTTTTTTTATTTCAATAGTTTTTGGGGAACAGGTGGTGTTTGGTTACATGAATAAGTTCTTTAGTGGTGATTTCTGAGATTTTGGTGCACCCATCACCTGAGCTGTGTACACTGTACCCAATGTGTAGTCTTGTATCCCTCGCCACCCTGTACCCTTTCCCCTGAGTCCCCAAAGTCCAATGTATCATTCTCATGCCTTTGCGTCCTCATAGTTTAGCTCCCATGTATGAGTGAGAACATATGATGTTTGGTTTTCCATTCCTGAATTACTTCACTTAGAATAATAGTCTCCAATTCCATCCAAGTTGCTGTGAATGTCGTTATTTCGTTCCTTTTTATGGCTGAGTAGTATCTCATGGTGTGTGTGTATGTGTGTGTATATATATATATACACACACACACATATATGTATATATACACGTATGTATATATGTATACATATATAGACAAAGTATGTATATGTATACATATATAGACAAAATAGACATATATATATATCACATTTTCTTTATCCACTAGTTGATTGATGGGCATTTGGGCTGATTCCATGTTTTTGCAATTGTAAATTGTGCTGCTATAAGCATGCATGTACAAGTATCTTTTTCATGTCATGACTTCTTTTCCTTTGGGTAGGTACCTAGTAGTGGGATTTCTGGATCAAACCATAGATCTACTTTTAGCTCTTTAAGGAATCTCCATACTGTTTTCCTTAGTGGTTGTACTAGTTTACATTCCCACCAACAATGTAAAACTGTTCCCTTTTCACCACATCCATACCAGCATCTATTATTTTTTTATTTTATGATTATGACCATTCTTGCAGGAGTGAGGTGGTATTGCATTGTGGTTTTGATTTTCATTTCCCTGATAATTAGTGATGTGGAGCATTTTTCCATATGCTTGTTGGTCATTTGTATATCTTCATTTGAGAATTGTCTACTCATATCCTTAGCCCACTTTTTGATGGGATTGCTTGATTTTCTCTTTCTGATTTGTTTGAGTTCTTTGTAGATTCTGGATATTAGTACTTTATCAGGTGTATATAGTGTGAAGATTTTCTCTCACTCTGTGGGTTGTCTGTAAACTCTGCTGGTTCTTTTGCTGTGCAGAAGCTTTTTAGTTTAATTAAGTCCCATCTATTTATTTTTGTTTTTGTTGAATTTACTTTTGGGTTCTTGGTCATGAAGTCTTTGTCTAAGTCAGTGTCTAGAAAAGTTTTTCCAATGTTATCTTATAGAGTCTTTATGGTTTCAGGTCTTAGATTTAAGTCTTTGATCCATCTTGAGTTGATTTTTGTATAAGGTAAGAGATGAGGATCCAGCTTCATTCTTCTACATGTGGCTTGCCAATTATCTCAGCACCATTTGTTGAATAGGGTATCCTTTCCCCACTTTAAGTTTTTGTTTGCTTTGTCAAAGATCAGTATGCTGTAAGTATTTGGCTTTATTTCTGGGTTCTCTATTCTGTTCCATTGGTCTATGTGCCTATTTTTATACCAGTACCGTGCTGTTTTGGTAACTATGGCCTTACATTACAGTTTGAAGTCAGGTAATGTGATGCCTCCAGATTTATTCTTTTTCCTTATTCTTGCTTTCCTTATGTGGGCTCCTTTTTAGTTCCATATGAATTTTAGTATTGTTTTTTCTACTTCTTTGAAGAATGATGGTGGTATTTTGATTGGAATTGCTTTGTTTCTAGATTGCTTTTGGCAGTATGATCATTTTCACAATATTGATTCTACCCATCCATGAGCATGGGATGTGTTTCCATTTGTTTTTGTCATCTGTGATTTCTTTCAGCAGTGTTTTGTAGTTTTCCTTGTAGAGGTCTTTCATGTCCTTGGTTAGGTGTATTCCTAAGTATTTAGTTTTCTCTTTTTGCACCTCTTGTGAAAGGGGTTGAGTTCCCGATTTGATTCTCAGCTTGGTCGCTGTTAGTGTATAGCAGAGCTACTGATTTGTGTACATTAATTTTGTATCTTGAAACTTGGCTGAATTCCTTTACCAGTTCTAGAAGCTTTTTGGATGAGTCTTGGGTTTTCGAGGTATACCATCACATCAGCAGCAAACAGCAACAGTTTGATTTCCTCTTCACCAATTCGGATGCCCTTTATTTCTTTCTCTTGTCTGATTGCTCTGGCTAGGACTTCCAGTACTGTGTTGAATAGATCTTCAATCATTTTACATTCCCTATTGCAATTTGACTTTGCTTAATTTTTCTAATTTCTAGCATCTATCTGTTTACCAAGTTTTCCCTAGTGCAATTCTTCCTTTGCTCCTTTCAACTTGATTTCCATTTCTATGATTTATTATTCTTTTAGCTGTTTCCTGAGAGCTGTCAACTTGCTTTTCATTTTCTCCAGTAGTCTTGCTGTCTGTGCCCTGAGATCTTGTGTTTTTGCTTTAAGGGCTCTTAATATTGAATTCAATCAGAGGTTTAATATTCAATAAGAGATTTCTTGGCAGTTGTGTCTGTGAGTATGTGTGAATATCCTTCCTCTAATAATTTTCACTACTCTTTCCTGTATTTTTTTCTTATTATATCAATGCTATGCTGGCTTTTGTTTCAAATTATTCACTATCACATAAGTCATATTTTCCAGCTAATTGAAAGAGCTTGCTTGAGAGAAGGAGAGTCAACTCCATGAAGATAGATTATTCCTATGTTATTGAATTACCTGGGAAGAATTATCTTCCCAAATCAACCTAGCAGGGCATCCACCCTCAGCCTGCACTGCGCATCCTTGTTTTGGGATCTGTTGGTCTGTCCTGAGGTTCATCCTTTGCACTGGAAGCTTCTGAGTGAGCCCTCCCTCCAGAGGCAGAGATTGTTTTCGCTCAGGTCTGCTGCCACCCGGCCAGCTGGCCCTTCCTTCACCAAGCATCTCTGCTCCACTTCCACTTTGCATGGCCTCTGCTCAGTCTCCTTTCCATCCTCCCAGATCTAGCAGCTCATGCTGTGTGCATGGGATGTGCAGTTATCACTTTAGGGGGTGAGTCTGCCACCTCTAGAAGCTGTGTTGTTGCTGCCGTGTCCTGAGCCCTGCCTCCTCTGAACGTCCTGCTCTGCACCCCCATGCTAGCACCACCACAGTTCCCCAGTTGTGGCTCTTGAGCTGGCCCCACCTGTCTGGGCTGTCTCAACAGTTTTGGGTTTGCCTGGATTTCACTGCATCTTGAGCTGGTAGGGGTTATACTGTGCACCACCCCATAGGCACACACAGAGCCAGGCAGTGTGGTGAACAAAGGCAAATGTTCAATGAACACTCATTTCAAGGTCTTCACTCTAAATGAGAAGATCCCATCTATCCCATGTTGTCTTAGTCTGCTTGGGCTGCCATAGCCAAACACCAGAGACTGAGCAGCTGGAACCACAAAAATGTATAATCTCACATTTGTGGAGACAGGAAGTCCAAGATCAAGGTTCGGCCAATTTAGTATCTGGTGAGGGCTCTTTTCCTGGCTTGCAGGTGACCACCTTCTCACTGTGCACTCACATGGCCTTTCCTGGATGCATGTGCACAGGGAGAGAGCAGGAGCAAGCTTTCTGGCGCCTCCTTATAAGAACATGAATCCTATTAGATCATCTGACCTCGTTTGGACTTAATTTCTTCCTTAGAGGTCCCATCTCCAGATACAGCCACACTGGGGGTTAGGACTTTAACATATGAATTTGGGGAACACAAACATTGGTTTATAACACATGTAAACCACAACTTATGGCAGGAAATGATGTCATGAGAAGTAGAATTAAAATCACCAAGGAGGGAATGGAAGAGAAGATGCTCCTTCCCGTCAGATCATGAAAAGGGTATCATTTGAACTGAGATGAGCAGGATGGGTAGGCTTTGTACATCCAGAGATGGGGGGATGCTCCAGGTGCAGAAGCCAATGCAAGCACAAGTGGGCAAACATAAGGCACTAGACTCTGGGCTGGAGCGGTGGAGAGGTGGGGCCAGCTCAAGAGCCACAACTGGGGACCTGTGGTGGTGCGAGCTTGGGGGTGCAGAGCAGGACGTTCAGAGGAGGCAGGGCTCAGGACACGGCAGCAAGGCTACTGGGAAAAACACCCTCAGGAGTGAGGAAGAGCAGATCATTGCCATCGAGGAAGCCCTTGGCTCCTGTGGAGAGATCTGAGACTTTGCCTCAGCACAGTCCTCAAAGGTATCTGCATGGGATGGAAGTGGGGTGGCAGCAGCTGGCATGGCTGGAGCTGTACCTTAGAAAGGGTAAGCTTGCAACACAATGTAAAATACATTGGACAGTAAGGCCAGATCAAAACATTGGCGTACAACTGCTAAAAAATAACAATAGCCAAAAATCAAGATGAATTTTTTTTTTGCTATATGAAATCTAGATAGTGTACATTTAATTTCATTTAATTTCAGAAGTAGAAATCTATAGCAAGATCTCTAGTAAATGAACCTTCAAATTTATCATTATGAAGACAAAATTTAAACATCTTATATTCAATAATTACCAATTCTAAGCAAAATTCAGAATTCATAGAGTAATAATATATAATTGAAATAAGTGTATATGAGGCAGGCTACATTGAGCTAATCTTTTGATCTAGTAATTCAACAGCATAGGAAAAGGAATGAGGCCCACCCAATTTTGGCATGCATTCCAAATTCAATTAACTTTAACCGATATCTTGACAGCATTCTTTCCTTTCTTATTAAAACAAAATCTCTTAAATGTTCAAGATAAAATCAGATGAGTATCATGTGCACAAGAAGCAGATCAAGTTTTTCAAGAATCTTTAAAAATAATGTAGATTAAATCAATAGAAATAGAAGCATTAATTTGAATATTCAGAACTTTTTTTAAATTATTGTTTGGGTCACTTGAAAAAAAGTGCAATTTTCTTTTCCTCACTGAATAAAGCATTTGGATAATATTAAGACATTTAAAGTAAGCCACCAGAGAAGAAAAGTTTCACCATAGTTACGCTCATTGTAAGTCAAAGACTTTGAGGTGATATACAAATTATGCTAATGTTAATATACACACAGACTTAAGAAAAAGAAATTTTCCCACCCCACCAAGTAATTAGCAGGTCAAATCTGTGCTCTTAGAACCAAAAAGTGAAAATCTAAATGAAGTCCTTGGTCAAGAAGTCTTGACTGAAAAGCTACCTCCTGTGTCTCCAATTTACCCCCTACAAAAATATTTATTTCTCTTATCTCTTTATCAAAAGAAATTCATCTGGGCCGGGTGCAGTGGCTTAGGCCTGTAATCCCAGTACTTTGGGAGGACGAGGTGGGTGGATCACCTGAGGTCACGAGTTCGAGACCAGCCTGACCAACATGGTGAAACCCCATCTCTACTAAAAATACAAAAAATTAGCTGGGCATGGTGGTGTGCGCCTGTAATCCCACCTACTTGGGAAGCTGAGCCAGGAGAATCACTTGAAACTGGGAGGTGGAGATTGAAATGAGCTGAGATCACACCACTGCACTCCAGCCTGGGCAACAAGAGTGAAACTCCATCTCAAAAAAAAAAAAAGAAAAGAAATTCATCTTAAAGGTTTTGGATTTAGCCATGACAAGACTTACACCATCCAGTGTGTACTTTTCTTCACTTTCTTTTAGACATAAAAAACAATGGGAAGCAACAATTTCTTTCTGCAAACACATGGCCCCAAATTGCTCAATCACCAAGCCCTTCTACAAGGAAAGCCTTTGCATCCATTGTTACAATGACCTGCCACTGGGGCAAATTTTGTGTAAACATGTAAATTTTAGTGGTTATCATTTTATTAAAAAAAGAAGCTCTTGAATGTTTTTTACTACTGATTCTTGGCATTCTGTGTCTTTTGTGTATGTATAATTTAAAAATCACTTTGAGCATTTATGCACATTACTATATGACATGATAATTTTCATGCAAAAAATCAAAATCAAGTTTTAGATTAATTTAAAGGATATCTGTAATATACACTCAGTTTATAAATGTGGGTGATGTGGATGTAAAGAGACAGACATGACCTTTCCTGACTCTGGTTGGTGGCAGATGTGTATTTTAGTGTCTGAGCTTTCCAGCCATGAACACAACATTCCTGATGATTTCCAAAAAGCGCTTAACTCGAAGATGTGGAAATTGCAATGAAGGAATCAGTCCTTCTAACTTGTAGCCAGCAATTATATATCCAAAAAGATTGGAACTAGGGATCAAACCTGAACAAAGAAATAGATATGCAATTTGATTAAGATTATGTTTTTCAGATTAGGATGTCTTAAACACAATGTTACGGATAAATCAATGTGTTAGGTTTTTCCAATAAAAACAAATTTAGGCCAGATGCGGTGGCTCACACCTGTGATCCCAGCACTTTGGGAGGCCAAGGCCGGTAGATCACTTGAGGTCAGGAATTTGAGACCAGCTTGACCAATGTGGTGAAACCCCATCTCTACTAAAAATACAAACTTAACTGGATATGGCAGTGCGTGCCTGTAATCCCAGCTACTTGGGAGACTGAGGCAGGAGAATCACTCAAACCCAAGAGGCAGAGGTTGCAGTGGGCCAAGATCAAACCATTGCACTCCAGCCTGGGCAACAAGAGCAAAACTCTGTCTCAAAAAAAAAAAATTAAATAGGGTTTAATAAACAGATTTATTTTGAATTTTTAATTATTGCAATCCAAAGAATTATACAATTATAAAACTGTAGGTTATCTGGAAGATTATCTTGTCCCTCTTGCCATCCTGCATAAAAACAAGCCAAGGTTCAGAGAGTTTGCTGCCAGCCCGGGGCCAGGCCAGCAGCTGCTGGACGTTCTGACCTCAGTCCCAGACTGTCAGCTCCTTTAGAGGGGAGTCATCTTCCGTTCCAGCCGGTATCACTGCCCTCTGGCCCCACAGAGTTCACGGGCATGCATTTCTTCCACGCACATGCTGAAGAACAGTGGTCTGGCAGAGAGCCTTGAACTAGGAACTGGGAGATGTGAGTGATTATTAGAAAATTGCTCATTAAAGCTCATAGTGTGTTTAACAGATTAATGTTATTTTATTTTAGATATTTTTATTTTAGATTTTTAAAACCATCTTATTCTAGATGTTTTAAAGCAAGAAATAAAACCGGTATTGAAACACATGACATCATATAAGTGCTCTTCCAGCATCTTGATGGTATTTGAGTTCCGGATGTCCAGAGCCGCCCCCAACCCCCGCTCCCCGCCTCCCTTCTGATGCCTCTCAGGGACTCGGCCTTCATGTGTCCAAAGGCAAATTCCCGCCCTTCTGTCTCCTCAAGGCTTTGTCCTCCCCTGTTGCCCCTGCTAAAGCTGTTGCCATCTATCCCTTTGCACAAGAGAAATACAGGTATCCCTCTCTCACTTTATTAAATTCAACACCATGTTCTAGCTGTTTTTTAATTTTCCAAAATAGATCTTCATTTCTCTACCACCCTAAACCACGCCACTATCATCACATTGCCTGGGACAGTGCCGTAGCCATTGACCTTCACACCCATCAAATATTGTCCAAACAGCAGCCTCGACTCAAAATCAGTCATGCACTGGTCCACTTGAGCCTTCCTTGGCCTCCTTTTGGCCCTTAGAATAAGGTGACCACCCATCCCAGGGACCTCAGGGCCGGCATCACCTGACTCCTGCCTGCTTGTCCAGCCTCCCCCAGACACCCCTCTCCCCACCCCACCTGCAACTCCACCGGACTCATCTCTGCTTCTGAACAGATCCAACTCTCCCCTACCGCAGGGCCTTTGCGCAAACCCTTCTCTTTGCCTGTGATCCTTTACGCCCCTGTCTCCTTCCTTGTTCGTCCCTCCCGCTTCCCCTGACGCATCCCCACTCGGGCAGCACCCCCACCCCGCCAGCCCCAGTCCAGGCTAGATCTCCCGTCTAAGCTCCCACAGCACAGTAGCAGTGATGATTTATTTAAAGCTCCTCTTCCCTGCTAGAGTGAATCCCCATGAGGTCAAGGACCGGATCTTTTCTGTCAACCACTGTATCCTCAGTTCCTAGCACAATCCTGACATCTTTAATCTCTGCTTCACATCATGGCGGGAGAAGCCAAAGGGCCGCGGAGATATTTGCCAGAGAAGCAATTAGGAAGATGGCCCAGCCCAGAGAGCTGGAGCAGAAATGAAGTCCAAGGAAAAGAATGCACCGTCCGTGATGGGGAAGGAATAATAACCACAGCTCCTGCACAGGCAGAGCAGCTCGGATGCCTGTGTCATAAGGAGCAGAGCTGTCATGGATGCATATACTATGTGCGGCTCTGTGTAAATTCCTCTCAGGTAGATGACAGCATCTAGCAAAGAACATTGCCCACAGTAGGTGCACCATCCGCCTCGACCGGTTTGATTTGACTGTAGACTCTGAAAGGAGCCTCACTGTTCAGCTAGGCTGCTGGAAGGGACTGAATGACTCAGCACTCCATCCCTTCATGACAGAGGCTCCTTGTCTTGAACTTGGAGGAAAATGCTCTATTGCATGGTTCTGTCGTGTAAATCACTTTTAAAAATTATTCTTCCCTCTATAAAAGTATGCATATTTTGGAGCATGATCTATCTTTATGCAAGTGGAGGGGTGAACGGAATATTTCATCAGGATAACCATTTACTGACAATTCATGCTATTTTATAGTCCATGTCTTTTGGAATGGATGGGAGTTCGTTATTCAGTGGTTTATAAAATCTTCCAGACTGAATGATGAGCTCACATCTGTTACAATTGGTATGGAAAGTAAAACTGGCGTGAGTTGTCCATAAATATTTATTGTCAGGAAATATCAGTATGTACTGCTGTTTTTAGGAAAATAATGCCTATTTTATTATTGATACATAAAGTGGGACATTTATGTTTACTACCCATAATAACACAGGTAGTAATAAAACAATATTCTGTAAAGAGTATCAGAGAGGCAGAAACAAAGATGAAATTTTGGTTTCTAAAGCAAGTTTTACAAAAACATTATTTAAAGACCATACTACTATTCTCAATCCCTTTCAAAGTGTTAAAAAACTTTAAGTCAGTCAAGAATTGGCAACTAATTTTCAGAATCAATAATATGATCATAATTTCTGCCATAGAAAATGGCTTTGCTGTCAAAGACCATCTTGAGAACAGGCAGTATATCCATGCTGAATTCAACAGTTCTTACCTCCTAATGTGAGCCTTGGTCATCTGGAAAGAAACAGGCTCCTTACTGAGTTCCAAATCGTCCCTTCCTGCTCCCCAAAAGGCTTTTTTGAGGGAAAACTTTCCACAACAGGTCACTTTAAAACTACATAGATATGTATATGTGGTATGTAAGTGTATGGATGTTTATGTACATGTGTGTATGTATATGCATATGTGTATTTATGTGTGTGTTTATGTGTACACGTGTAGATGTATGTGCATATATGTAGGTGTGTGTACGTGTGTGTATTTGTATATGATATGTATGTGACTGTGGATGTGTGCTTGCATATGTGTAGATATGTGTATATGTGTTTGTGTATCTGTATATATGTATATGTACATATGTGAATGTGTGTGTGTGCGTGTGTGTGTGTGTGTCTTCCCTCAAAGACCATCTGATTATTTTTCCCATGCAGCAGATAGCACATGAGTAGTTTGCACCTAACTTTTAAAAGTCTTATGCGTATGGTTGGTGGCTGTCGGAACGAAAGTGATTTTTCAGGACAATGTCAGGCTGCAGAATCAAGGGCCCTGAGGAGAGAAACGGCAGGCAAATGCTGGGGTCGCGTTTGCTTTGGTGTTCCTTGCAGGTCAAAAAGACAGCAAGCTCTCGCCTTTCACTTTGCAAAATCTGAACAACATTTTGGAAACCTGGTCCCCACTGCTCTTACAGAAGGGAAAGGGACCCCTCGCCAGGAAGAGCCAGTTTCCCAACCCCAGAAGCCGGGGACCCTCAGCCCTCCCAGCAGCCTTCGCCCCCACGTTTGTCCCCACAGGCCACACACACGGCCATGCTCACCTCCTCCTGCGGAGGCTGCCCAGGCCCCTCACAGCCCGCAGGATCTGGGTCACACCTGAGCCAGCTCTGGGGACACTTCAAGGCTCTGCATTTCTTACATGTTTCTTTTCAATCCTGACCTTCTCTTAGATCACCCCAAAGGGACACCCCAAGCCCTGACCATTTACACAGATAGTCTTTTAACACTTGGAATGGAAGCGTTTGAGCAAAGAACACCAGAAACAGAACACCAGCCAGTCTCCTGCCAGATGGATGACATTATTTTCCACTCATTTAACGGAGAAAAATAATTGAACGAGGAACCCGGGTACACGTGTTGCTCTGAGTGTGGCGTGCGCAGTTGGGAAACCTCAGAACGGTGTGGCCCGACCGTGGCCATGCTGAGGGTTTTGTGGTCTCCAGACCACAAAATGTGAGATTTTCAGGATCTCACATTCAGAATCCCACATTTTCAGAAACACCACAGAAGAAGCTATTTATTTGGCTTTGTTGTTTTCCTAAAAATTAAGGAAATGATTTGGAGAGACTAGGCCTCCGGGTTCTTTCTTTTCTTTTCCCCACAGAATTTAGACATTATTCAAACATTTATTCTGTATCATCTTTTTAGTTTGTTTTTCAAAAAAGACATTTATCTTGTGATAATGGCTAGTTGCAGAATCTCAGTGAGATTCTCAGGTTTTCTTAATTGCAATTTCGTCTCATGCGCTTGAAATGCCAAGCACTAATGGTGTTTGAAGTGGGGCTGGCGTCTGATTCACCTTCAGAGTTATCTTGAGCTTTCAGCCACAAGAATTTTAAACCTGACAGTGGTAAAGAAATGCCCTTCTTTCCTGATTGCTCCATGTGCGTGGTATTCTGTAACCGAGGTCATTAAAGGTAGACGTCACAGTGGCAAGAGCCCGATAGGCCTGTCTCCTGGTGTGCCACCTCCATACTTTGGGACTTACCTGTTACAGTTTCTTGGCCTTGATTTCCTCCTCTGAAAAACAGGAGAATAAGCTCTGTTAAGCAGGATCAGTACAAGGATTAGATTCACTTATTAACATTCTCCTACATTTGAAATTCTAAATGAGCACAAAAGAGTTTCGCGACTGTCATACCTTTGAATGGGAACTAATAAAACTAAAAATCCCATGTTGCCAAGTTTATAATGCTGATTCATTTTATGCATCACTTTGCCTGAAGTTTCAGCATAAAATGTGCTCTCGATTATCTAAGAAAAATAATGCATAGAGAACTTTTTATGACCAAATACTCGTCTATACCACTCAACACTTTTGAATGGCTTTTCCCAATTACCTTCCCGGAATATACAGGGAACATAAATTAGTTCTACAGAATATCTAAAATAACTACAATTTAGGGGGTATGTGTGTAGCAAAACATCATGGAATGCACTCTAAAGAGAAATACATGTGAATTCAGATTGCATGTTCTTCAGGAGGGACTTATTCAGATGCTGCCCTTCCTTAGTGCAATTAACTGTGAACTGCCACAGTGAGATCAGAAGGTCGTGCCCAGCAAAGGTGAAACACAGTGATAAAAGCAGTCCCTCCATCAGCGAGGACAGGCTCAAGGTCAGCCAGTTGCCATTGAGATGCTAGACTGTGGCATGCAGATGGGAGCCTGGAACTGGTCGCTGGAAACCACACCAGCAAATTTGGAATTCCGTGCACTGATATCTACCCCACATGAGCAGAAGCTGAGTTTGGCCATGGACCGACTGAACCCTGCGCCAGTTCCCATGTGTCAGGACTCGCTGGTGTGCAGAGTATTTGCTGCGGCTTTGATCTCATTGTTTTAGTTTACTGGCTCTCCTGATTTGGCATTAAATGCGTTAGAACCTAATCAGTTCCAAGATGGCTTTCACGATGCGGTTCCTTTTCCTAACTATTTCCAAATCAATTCACTTAGGGACATTATACGTTAAGAGTAGTTGTTGTTCTCATATGAATCTTGAGTCAGTTTTTCTTTTGTAAATAACTTCATTCTTTTTCATTGACCTCCTCAATATTTATTTCTAAATATTTTTAATTTTTTAAAATACTTAAGATTTCATTTGAAATAGAATTAAATGAAAGTTAAGGAAGCCTTATCATGAATCCAGTTCTGCAATGTCATTCTATTAATAGCTGCAGTCTAAATACCAGCCCCAGCCATCACAGCATGTCCATCGGGTAAATCCTCACTACGTGTGGCTCATGTTGTCCTCCCCAGCCCTGTACTAGTCCAGGAGGGTTATTCTGTTCCCTGCTTTACCTATGAGGAAATGAAGACCGGGAGTGGGGACAGGGGGAGCTGGTGCCAGGGCAGGGACAGAGCTTGTGCCCCCCACCTTGACCACAGCACCACTCAGTCCTCTTCTGTTTTTTTTTTTCTTTTTCTTTTTTATTGTATTTTATTTTGAGGTGGAGTTTCACTCTTGTTGCCCAGGCTGGAGTGCAGTGGTGCCATCTCGGCTCACCGCAACCTCTGCCTCCCAGGTTCAAGTGATTCTCCTGCCTCAGCCTCCCGAGTAGCTGGGATTACAGGCATGCACCACCACACTTGGCTAATTTTGTATTTTTAGTAGAGACTGGGTTGGTCAGTTTATAATGACCGTGTTAGTCAGTCTGGTCTCGAACTCCTGACCTCCGATGATCTGCCCACCTCGGCCTCCCAGAGTGCTGGGATTACAGGCATGAGCCACCACGCCCGGCCTCAGTCCTCTTCCAGTTACCCACTACCCTACCCAGAAGTCACGGCCAATCCCCACCCTGTGCCAACTCCAAATTCACTTAATTATCATACGCACATGTGCGCGTGCACGCGCGCGGACACACACACACACACACAGAGCAATCACTGAGTGACCATCTTAATGGGGATTGGGTTACATTCATAACCTATTTTGTAGGAGAGAATTTTCCAAGGGACCAAAAACGTTGACCAGACCCAAATCTAAAAAGTATTGCTGCCCCTGCGCCTGTGAAAATGCAAGGGACTGAGCCAATGGGAAGAAGGTGGGGAGAAGGGGCTGAGCGCCCCGCAGCCTGCCCCCACCCCTGGACCTGCGGCTGCCTCCACTTACTCCTGGGAACCTGGGCAAACCACTTCACTTCTCCAAGCCTCCATTGCCTCAACTTTCAGTAAGGATGCTAATCATAGCACCTGCCTCACAGTTGAGTTACTAAGATTAGATGAAATAATGCATTTAGGCACAGTTCAGCTCCTGGCAATAGAAAATATTCAACGGTGTTAGCACTGTCGCTATTACTGTGTCATGACTCAATGGGAGAGCACTTAAGCTAGTGCCTTCCACACAATGGTCACTTAAAAATGTCCTTAGTTAAATGAAATCGGATGCGCATGAGCTCAGCGTGAGGTCCGGGTCAGGGAGAGGAAGGGGCATTGGCGGGTAGGGTTGCGTCGGTGGGGCCTCCTTTCTGCCTCTGACTGGCCTCTTTGCCCCTCTGCTTTCCTGGTCAAAGGTTCGTAAGCAAACGGTTTCTCCCACTCCTCGGAACATGGACTTCCTTTCTGGAAGGCACTGGCCTGGCCATCTACCTCAAATGCCTGTGTTCCTGGCTTCAGTGCCCGGCTGCCCAGCGGCCTCTCCCTGAGTCTGGGTTCTCAGGTTTCTGCTCCGCCTCTAGATGACCCCTCTGCCCGCCAGAGCTGGCCTGTGGGTCACCCTGCAAGATGACCCTCTGCCTGCCAGAGCTGGCCTGTGGGTCACCCTGCAAGATGACCCTCTGCCTGCCAGAGCTGGCCTGCCGGTCACCCTGCAAGATGACCCTCTGCCTGCCCGAGCTGGCCTGCCGGTCACCCTGCAAAATGACCCTCTGCCTGCCCGAGCTGGCCTGCGGGGCATCTGCAGCCCACGGGTCCAGAGACCCGGATGCAACTATGGGGGCATCTGCAGCCCACGGGTCCAGAGACCCGGATGCAACTATGGGCCCGCCCCGTTTCCTCAGGCAGCTAGATTTCTCTTCATATTCCTTTTCCAACAAACGTCTCTTGAACATCGACTGAGTTGATAGACACCACGGAGCCTAATTCTTGTAAATGAGATATTTTCACAGTAACTTCAGAACGTGGTATTTGTCAAGCGCCTCTAGAGAAGCACCAACATTGCTAGCGCTTAAAAGAAAGACGAATGTCTTCCGACTCTGGTGATTCAGAGATCAAGGCACCTTCACAGATTTTCATAAGCAGAGCTGGGGAAGGAACTCCAGCGGGAAGAAATGACTCAAGGCCAGATGAGGAGGTGGGGAGGCCCTGACTCTTGTCTGGGGGTAACAATCGTGGTTTAACTGGAGCCTGATGTTGCTGTGAGGGAGGATTAGAAGACAATTGGCCTGAAGCCCATCATGTAGGGCTTAATGCCAGGCCAAGGGAGGTGAAATTTATTCAACAGATAATGGTACATTTCTGAAGGTTTTCCCCAGTGGAGAAATGCAACACGAGCTGAGCTAACGAAGGTTTAAGTAGGCAGTGGAAAAGGGTGAATTTAAAGGGATAGAGAGAAGGCAGGAGAGGGCGGTGGGGAGGTTCTTCCAACAGGAAGGTAAATTTGGAGACAGACCATAAGGGACAAAGTGCGGTGGTGGCAACAGAAACAGAAAGGAAGACCAACCTCGACAATCGAGGGGCTGGGGGATAGGATGGGCTTAAGCCAGCTCCTCCTACACTTTCACAAGTGGCAAGACCAAACTCTTTTGGTAGCGTAATCCAATGTCTTACCATTTTTCATGGAACCACATTTGCACTAAAATGAAGCATAAGAAATTCAGAATGGAGGAGGAATTGTTATGGGAAACTATCACTGGGCCCATGGTTTTTTGTTTTGTATTTTTGAGATGGAGTCTTGCTCTGTCACCCAGGCTGGAGTGCAATGGCACGATCCCGGCTCACTGCAACCTCCACCTCTGGGTTCAAGCGATTCTCCTGCCTCGGCCTCCTGAGTAGCTGGGATTACAGGCATCTGCCACCACGCCCAGCTAATTTATGTATTATTTATTTATTTATTTATTTATTTATTTATTTATTAGTAGAGGTAGGGTTTCACCATGTTAACAGGCTGGTCTCAAACTCCTGACCTCAGGTGATCCACCCTCCTTGGCCTCCCATAGTGCTGGGATTACAGGTGTGAGCCACCATGCCCAGTCCCCAATGGTTGTTTTAAATGGCACACAGTTTGAAAACATCTAAATTTCCTGACCATTTGGCTAACCTTAATACTCTTTAATAATATTGAGTAATCTAAACCAGATTAGTTCAAAGTTCTGTTTCTTTCGATTTCTTTAAAAAGATTTTCCTCCATTCCTTGTGCGTTGCTATTACAGAAGACGATTGTTACCTTCTGATCAATGAGCAGGCGATCTCACAAACTTGCAAGGATTTTTTTCAAAGATAGAAATAGATACAGATTGATCCCGAATGTAAAAATCAAGCATAGTGCTAATATTTAGACATTTTCCCAGTGTATCCAGGGATTATTTGAGTCACCAGAAAAGATTTTTCGTGACTTTCCTTTATTCTTAACATGAAAAGTTTAGCAGCAAGTCAAGTTTCTGGAAAATCCTATGAACCATCTTGTTCTTTGGAGAGCTTAACGACACCTAGGTCATCAACAACAATCAACAATGAACTACTGATTTCAGCTGTAATGATCGAATAGCAGTGCCTTAAATCCTTCCTGGCAGGGATGGCAGCATTGCATGCACATGTATATGTGCACGTGCCAGAGTAAGCCAGTGTGTCGGCACCAAAGTTACCTCTGTGGTTTGGAACATCCAGAGGCCCAAAGCCAGCCCTTAGCTCCATGCAGGTAAAAAGGGTAAGAAAGTGCAACAGTTAAAGCAAAACAACGGAGTGAAGCCTCCTGTGCTTATTTCTAAGTAATCAAAGCAGCTGTATAACCACAAGGCAGCTGTCCCAGGCCGACTGCTGACCGCGTAGCTGACAGTTACATCATGAACTATGGGAATGTGATTTTTAGAAATTTCACTTATTACCTACCTACCCATAGTTCATGAGATGAAAAAGTTTTGTAACTAAAATATGTAACTTCCACATAAAGAATCGGGGAATTAAGAGGACATATAACAACAAGATAAACATACATAATGAAGGTCCACGTTACCATTAGAGAAAGTGAACATAAATACTGAAATATTAAAGTAAGGTATACAGGGAATATAGGTTTACAGTGTTGTGATTTTTAAGTAGAATTTTTAATCATTTTTGGAAACTAAACAAAAATCCAGAAGAAAGCATGTTTTTCTCATCATAAATATAAAAAAAAACTGTGAAAAGAAAATGGCAATACTAACCACATTTTGATACACTCTCATAAAGTCTAGTAACAATAACTTCTAGCACTTTAAAGTTTTCTAGTTCCGACCTAGATTTTATTTTTGCCAAGATACAACCTAGCCTGATAGCTCCAATAGCAATTACAGAATATGACCCAATTATTTCTTTACCCCAAAAAAAGAATTAACATTTTTTTGGTTAGGAAACAGAAGATATTTTAATGAAAATGATCTAAAACAAAAAATGCAATTGTGGTAAAATAGATGAGGAAATTGTACTTCTTTGTATTAAAATATCTTTCATAAAACATTAAAAATATATTAATGAGAATTTAATCTCATATAAGAAAGTTAATATGCTATAATATTGCTTTATGTATGTTTACACGAAATTGCAGGGAAGTAAAACAAATTATGTCATCATAATATTATTTTGTATCCCCTACAGAAATATTTTTCTATAACCACTAAAAAAGCATATTACAGACTTAGTGAGGAGGCTACCTGTAAACAAATTATTTTCATGGAGAAGCAAGGAAAATTACTGAAAACAAAATTTACATTGAAAATGTAGTCAATAAAGGTCAGGTGGTCAGTGTTGGTCTCAGTTTTCCCCAAATGTAAAATGGCAGCCCAAGGAAAAGAGAACCGTTGGACAAAATTTGAAAGGAAAGACATATTTTTAAGGATCAGTTAGGAACAACTTTTTATTTTCTTTTATAGTAAATTTTCTGACAGCCATATCCTTGCATTTAAATTCTACCAATCACAGTGACTCAAAATTATAATTTGTAATTATAATTGTTAATTGCTTAATGAATAATTAATTTCACAGATAATTTGAAAGCTATAGATGGATGATAGATTAGCTACATAATAGTAGAGAATTTTAAGATTAGAAGGAAAACAGTTTTCATCTGAATAATATGTCCATTATAAAGAAATGTTTTAAGTGGTATTTTTTATTTCACTTTGTTTTCATATATATCACAACTGAATTTCTCAGCCAGAGCATCTATAAAGACATTTCATTATTTTGCGTATGGTGGTTTCCCTTTGATGTTTGGTGGTTGAACTTAACCTTTCTGTACCATGGGCTCCTCCTCTGTAAAAATGTGAGCAGTAACATTATCAACTTTCCAAGGTTGTTGTGGGGATTAATGAGAATTCAAATGAAATAAGCTAAATGTATTTAAATGCTTAGCATAGTGCCTGACACACAGTAAGAATTAAAATTTAGGTCAAACCACATGAAATTGACATTTTTTAGCCAAAAATAGTTGAATATTGGTAACGTTATCTGGTTCATTATAAAGCAGTATTCACTTTTATAATTATTCTAGGCTACGTGCCTATTTTTAAAAACGTAAATGCATACAAAAGAAAAAATGACACGGACCAAAAAGTATTTAAAACCAAGTAATCCACAGATTAGGGGGAGCTCCTGTCCTAGTGATTACAAGGGCAACCATAAGGAATTTCTGTGTTAATTGGCTTGGCCACACCGACCCTGAGTGCCCTTAGCAAGGAAGCAGACTGTAAGGGAAACAGCCGAGGCTTCAGCTTTAGGTTGACCTGAGATCAAATCCCACTTTGACAATTTGCTTATCCATACAGTGGGTAGATTTGGAATATTAATGAATGCACCATGAACTCCTTGAATTGATCTTATTACGGAAGTGAAAGAAAGTAACATTTTTTAGCACCCCATAATTGTCAAGCTTTTGGCTAGGTGCTGTCTATAAATTAGTTCATTTAATTGTTAGAACTATCATGTAAGAAGCACTGATACTGTTATTATAATAATGATTATAATTATAGCAAACTCTGCTGCAGGACTTACTAGTAGATAGCAGCTGCTTTGCATATATACCCTATTTAACCTTCACAGCCACACGCTAACATAGATCCCTGGGAGGAATATTCGAGAGTTTCTACCGTCTTCTTCAGCATCATGGCCAACCTCATAGAATTAAGGATTAAATGAAGGAGCATATATAAAACTCCTAGCCTGATGCCTAACACCTTGCTTCCCACAGGGCCAATTCAGGGTCCTTGTCCCATGCCCTGAGGCCCTGAGTAGCCCTGGCCTTCTGCTATCAGAAGGGCTTCCTTAGCAAACCCCACGCAGTTCTAAGCTCTATAACCCAGAGCAGCAGGAGGCTGTCTTCATACCGCAGCCCCTGGGGGGTGTTAGGAGACTCGTGGAAACCCATTTTACTTTATTCTTCAGGAAATATAGACCCCCAAAGTCTATTTCTTGCCAAAAGCTCTAATTTGCTATCTTATAGTGGTCAGGTTTTTGGGGTAGAATAGTAGAACTAATTAAAAAGGGAGTCCATTGAGTTCCTTCAAGCAGAAAACAATCATAACAGGACTTAAAGGAATTTAGTATTTTGAGTAATTTTCTTCACCTTCAGGCATTTTTTTTTTTTTTTTTTTTTTTTTGAGATGGAATCTCGCCCTGTCGCCCAGGCCAGGCTGGAGTGCAGTAGCACAATCTCGGCTCACTGCAAACTCCACCTCCCGAGTTCAAGCAGTTCTCTGCCTCAGCCTCCCGAGTAGCTGGGATTACAGGCACCCGCCACCACGCCCGGCTAATTTTTGTATTTTTAGTAGAGACGGGGTCTCACCATCTTGGCCAGGCTGATCTTGAACTTCTGACTGAGTGATCCACTCACCTCGGCCTCCAAAAGTGCTGGTGGAATTACAGGCGTGAGCCACTGCGCCCAGCCCACCATCAGACTTTTTACATGGAGAATGTTTGGGGGCCCAGTGATGTAGTTCTTTATGGGATTCATAAAAGGTTTCCTGACAGACACACTACTCGAGTAATGACTGTAGCACGCAGAGATATGTGCAGCCCAGCCATTTATTTCACTCATTTTAATGTACTTTGCTCTTTCAGACAGGGCAATAATTAGACCTGCCAGTAGCTTTTCGATATGAGAAAAACCACTTTAAATGCTCCACACTGATTTCTGTAAACAGCTTGCTTTTTCTTAATTTATAATGTTATCTCTTCTAACAGGCCATAACTACATAAAGGGACATGAAAAAAGTAAAAGAAATACCCAGATAATTTCGAACTTAAGATCACATGTACTGAACTATCTATCCAAACCATTATTTTACCTTAACTTGAATAGCTGTCAATTGTCGATCTGATTTTGCAATAGCTCACTGCCTATCAGAAATTCCAAATCTTTTTGTAATGTTTGTTTTTAACTTTCAAACCTGCTCTCAATGTAATATCTTTCTTCCTGCGACGAAGCTTTGTTTCTTTAGTTAAATTGAAATAAGACTATGTAAAGACTTTGTCTCCCTATTATTCACTAAAGAGGGTGAACAAAATCACCAGACCTCAGAACAAAATTGACACCCTGGTGCTTACTTGTGCTTAAAGGGAATGTCAGCACACCCACTGAAACACTTCTTCAGTGGAGGTCACGGTTCAGGTTGCTGTCATGGTTTTATAAGGAGGCTCGTGTTGCAGCTGTCTGCACTGTCCCTAGCCTGAAGATAAATAGCAGACTTCAGTTTCCACTGCTACTGGTCTTTTAACCTTCAATAAGAACAAATACTTCTGCCTTAGCTTCATCTGCCTCCAAGTTTATCTCCCAGGACCTAGTGAGCTATCTCTTATCTGTCTCCTTCCCAGCCTTCGGCTTGGGCTTCCTAGAGCTCAAGAGCATCCCAGCCCACTCTCATCTTTAGAGGCTCCCCATACATTAAAAAATGTAGAAATGCCAACACAAGTTCAAATCAATTGCAATATATCATGAATGTTTACATTGAACAAATGCACAGTTTTCACATACAAACCAAAATAACGACTTTATGTGTAGCCTCATTGAGACTTAATCCAACTTAAGACACTTTGTAAACCTGAGTGCTGCACCCAGAAGTGTGAGTTCTTGCCTCTGATTAGCGACCCCTCACAGCCACCTGATGTGTGGGTGGGTGTGCAGTCATAAGGATGTAAAGCAAGCTTTTTAGAAACCTAATTCACTGTAAATGTCCCTCCTTCTGTATATGACCGTCAATTCAGCTTCTCACAATGATGGACTGACCGTGCAGTGTCCTCTGCATTGCTTAACACAATCCCTCCGATTCTTCGGTGCCCAAGGTGGTACCCGGGGACACCTGGGCACCTTTAGAAGTGATAGTGACTCTTCAGCACATCTCTCTGCTCTCTGAAATAGTGCTTATTGCATCGGTCAAAAAGAAATGAATGCTGGAGTGGCTTGTGCACACCAAAAAATCTAACTTCTGAGATCTTCTGGTCTACTCCCTAGCTTCCCAGGGTGATAAGATGAGACTTTGTTTTTTTTATAACCTCTACCCAGTAGACAAATAGGCCAAAGATAAGAACAAATCACTCTCACAAAGGAAAAAAAAAAAAAAAAGCCCACACAGCAAAATAATACATGGGAAAAGGTTAACCCTCCTTAGTAATTAGAAAAATGCTAACTAAAGCAACCTTAGAGTAGCATTTTATAGACGCTGGATTTTACTTCTAACACCCAATGCTGTGATAAAGCAGGCACCCGTGTGTGTTGCTGGAACATCATACACTGGCCTAACCTTTCTGAACAATCAATGTGGCAGCCTATACCAGTAACCACAAAATGTTCATATTCTTTGAAGCAGTAACCTCACTTTTCAGAATTCTTTGAAGGAAATAATACAACTAAGGAAAAAGACTTTATGCACAAAGATGTCGATTGCATCACTCACAAAAATTGTGCAAATCTGGAGGTAGACTTAATGTCTCTAGCCAAAGAAGAACAGCTGAGTAACTTGTATTCCTTCCACTCCATAGCTATTAAACAGCCATGACAAATGATAATTAGGTATAGTAGATATCAATGTTGAAAACCACAGATGCCATAACTCGGTGAAATCATCCTCTCCGGTAACAACGTATTCCAACCTCAAGGTCTTTGCCTTTGCTGTTCTGCACTGCACGTCCTTCTCAAGCTTATTTCTTTCTCCCAAGCCGACTTCTCCACACTAAGATGTCAGCTTAAATTTAATTTTCCCAGGGAGATCTTCTGGATCATCGTGCCTGTAGTGGCCCCCCAAGTCCATCTCTACCACATCACCTTTCCGTTCCTTGCCAGGACTTCTCACTCTGAAGTACTCTTTATTTAATGGTTGGTTACCTGGCATATTACCGGACTCCTCTGCCAGAATGTGAGCCCCCTAGTCTACATTCCCACTCTAGTCCAATAATCTATCCTCAGCTGCTGAAGCTCTAGAACACAGCTGGTCTTCTTGAAATCACAGAATTTGGATGATGACATCTGAGTTCATATTAGAAGCTGGTTCCTGAGTCCCACCTTGGATTTATTGCCTTGTTCTTTTATCCTCCGACTGGGAAGCCAGTTTACAAACAGACACTGATCTAAGCACCAGGCAGGCCATGTGGCCAAATGAAGAGAGCTGTATTTCACCAAGGCGAATGCTCCAGCTGTTGCTCTGGGGGTCCTTCCCACCACCCAAGCCCCATAGACATGTCAGGAACCATCAGCCTGACCTGCCCGCCCTGCCCTGCAGCCAGAGCCTACCTGTGATGAGGAGAGTGGAGGACAGAGTTGGCGTCCTCGAGGCCAGGAAGGTTGCCTGTCCCTCAGCACTTCCTCTGCCAGACTACCTTGACTCCCCAAATTCCCACCACTGGAGCTGCTCCTTTGAGCCAAAGGTGTCTGTAAAAACTAAACATAGGCCGGGCACGGTGCTCATGCCTGTAATCCCAGCACTTTGGGAAGCCGAGATGGGTGGATCATGAGGTCAGGAGTTCGAGATTAGCCTGGCCAACATAGTGAAACCCCGTCTCTACTAAAAATACAAAAATTAGCTGGGCATGGGGGCGCGTGCCTGTAGTCCCAGCTACTCAGGAGGCTGAGCCAGGAGAATCGCTTGAACCAGGGAGGCAGAGGTTGCAGTGAGCTGAGATGGCACCACTACACTCCAGCCTGGGCAACAGAGGGAGACTCCGTCTCAAAAAACAAACAAACAAACAAAAATATATAGCCTAGACTGAGGACCCACCATCACATGGCAAGTCTTTAAGTCCAGGGTCTTGCTGATAGAAGCACGTAGGGGGCACAGAGCTCCCAGTACAGATATTTCCAAGAGGCTGGAACTAAGTGGAATGACCTATCCGGAGGCCTTGGGCAGGTGAAGGACAACAGAACTCTGGGAGGTAACACTGGGGTGAAGCCAGAAAATCAGTTGAGCCCTTTACCCGGGTCTCCATCAACCTCTGGAGGTTTACATTGTCCAGACCTAAGATGGCAGGCGCCAGACTTAGTGGAAGCTTGGTGAGTGAGCCTGCTTACCAGAGCATTTGCCTCAGTTTACTCGGCGCTCTCAGTCTACTCTGCAGATGACGTTGAATTTGGAAGCCTGGTCCAGGGCAGGAGCTCTGATGTCTACCCCATCCCAAAGGGCCTAGGACCATGGCGCTGAAGAGTCTGGAAGAGGACGGAGGGTTTCTTTGGGCTCAGAGGCCAACGTAGCAATCTATGCAGAGAAGGTGGCCGCAGATGCGGGGATTTTCGCCTCAGTAGAGAAGCAGGAGGGAGTCTCCTCGAAGCCTCCGCCCTCACTCTCTTCCTGCAGGGAAAGATGTGAGCCAGGATGCTGCCAATGCCTCTTACTGTCTCCTGCTTAACCGGGCTGTCTCCTCATGGCCAGCAACGGGCAAGGAGATAGTCTCTCTGTCAATTCAGCTACTTATCTGACATAAATTGGAATTATAACACACGTATTAAGTGCCTTTAGTGCCTCAAAACACAAAATCAGGAAACCGGAATATAAATTATTTTGCAAATATTAAATCCCATAGTGATACGACAAAAGAATGACCTTTTTGTGGCTTAAAGCACAAGTATCAGGTGTGCATTTGAAAATAAAATCTGCTTCCTCCCATGAGTTCAGTAGGGCCACGTCCACTACTTCCCGTGAGTTTAGTAGGGCCACATCCACTGCTTCCCATGAGTTTAGTAGGGCCACGTCTGCTGCTTCCCGTGAGTTTAGTAGGGCCACATCCGCTGCTTCCTGTTGGCTTATCAGGGCTGCATGTCTCACAGTCAGCCAGCAGTCTAGGGAATGGGCCAGTCATGAGCTGTGCTCCTAAATTTGGAAAAATCAGGACTTTGTGGAGACAAAAAGGAAGTAAACAGAGCTACCATCCTTCAGATGACCACGCCTGGGTGCCATTTGCAGAAGAAGAGCCAGTCTTTTCCCCATTCAGTTAAGCACCAACATATTAACTATATCTGAAGTAAAACGGAACGATTAAGTGTAAGCTTAAGCTATAAATTGTTTGCTCATAAAGTCCTACGACCAAGTATCTTAATCAGAGATGTAAGCAGGGTGCAAGGTACCAGTCTAGACTAAAAAAACTCATAAAGGGACATCCCAAAGATGAGGGCTCCAAGTTCAAAGTGAGTCCAGATAACAATGTCCTGCTCTCCCTCATGGCCTGAGGATGAAGCAGCTGCTCTTTAAAAGTGTTGCTCCTTTGTGAGGTTGTAGAGTAAACTCATTTTATTAAACAGTAAAGCAAAAAACACTCCATGGCGTTCTGTGGGGCTATACTTCCTGTCCTCTCCCAGAGGACAGTTAAATGATGGCCAGTCTACTCTTACCTGGGAGCTACAGTATAGACAAAATAGCAGCTGCAGTAATAATAGTTGTCGAAATTTATCAACAGCACGTTAAATTAATATAAACATAATGCATATTCTCTTATTTTTGTCCTGGAACCTGTCCTTACAGATGGATATTATTTCCCCTGTTTCAGTGGACCTGGGATGCATGGCCATTTGTGTTCAACAAGAGCACGCCTCCGCCCCTCAGGGGTCCTGTTGTTTCATTTCCAAGCTGCCTTTGTCCAGACTAATCTTAATGTCCTGATTCAGGGGAAAGCCATCGGGTACACTAAACTGAGGAATTTTAAGAGATAAAAATGTAACTCGGACAAATAAACATTCTTTATTCAAAAGTATCAAAAGTCAGCATATTTCACCTATCGACATTTCCAACAAGCTTCAGTGTCTATTGTGCAAACCCAATTTTGCTGCTGTGGCAAATTAAATGGCCACATTCAAAATTTCCCCCCACAGTTTAGATACTGTTCTCTCTCTCTCTCTTTTTTTTGTTTTTTGTTTTTTGTTTTTTTTTTTTTGTAAGATGTGGCCAAAACTTTGATTGGGCTTTAAAGCCTTAAACATTTGTAAAAATATCAGGCAAGCTCAAGCATTTTCAGACTGTGTCCTGCATTAATACACTTGGGGCAAAGTGGATGTCTCTTGCCACATTTAACTCACCAGTGTAGAAGCTGATAAAGGCTGATAGCCAGAGCTTGGAAAGATATTTCTAGGTTATTTTTAACTAAGACAGTTGTAAAAGGCGTGATGGATTTAACTCCGTCACTTTCAGAGCAGTTAACTGAGTTCAGCCGGCAGACTGCTTTGATTTGTTCATTAAATGTATTATGTTTGCATTACTTGAGTTCATTTGATGAGATATTCCCACTCTGTAAAATATCCAGCTAAGGATTTGGAAATCTATTCAAATTTTGCATCCATTAATTCATTTTAGAATTTTCAAAGAGTAGGTACTTTAGGCAAGCTGAGATATATCCCAAATATTCGGGGAAACATCCAATCTACAGAAAGGGTGTAACGTGTTTTTTCATCGTAAGCACGATTGGTGAGTTTATCCATTTAATTATTTTTCTTGCTAGAACAAGCAGTACATCAAGGCCATGAGAATCTTTTACTTTGTAGCTCTGTGCCCTGCTGTGCAGCCCAGTCACCTACAATGATTCAGCCTTATCTTGTTATGATGGTGAGCACTGGGATGGCTATGCAAAGGCTTCTAAGTTCTGAGTTCATCATTTTAGAAATGCGTTTCCCCATAGTTTAATGTGTTTGCTGATAACATTTATTAGAAATCTGAGATGAGCAGGGTGAGGGGGCCAAGCCTGTAATCCCAGCACTTTGGGAGACTGAGGTGGGTGGATGACTTAAGTCAAGACGTTCGAGATCAGCTTGGGCAACATGGCAAAACCCCATCTCTACAAAGATAAAAAAAATTAACCAGGCGTGGTAGTGCGTGGTCCCAGCTACTCGGGAGGCTGAGGCAGGAGAATTGTTGGAGCCCAGGATGCCGAGATTGCAGTGAGCTGAGATCGTGCCACTGCACTCTAGCCTGGGTGACAGCGTGAGACCCTGTCTCACAAAAAAGAAAAAAAGACATCTGAGATGAATTTTTATTTTTGTGCCTCAATCACAGAAAAAAAAAATCAGAGCTGAAAACAGGTTGTATCTGGCATCATTAACATTACCTGGAAATGGAGAAGTCTGATAGCAGCTGCGAGGCTGGCTCATTTTTAAAAGTTTTCACCACCAGTGTAGAGATGGTTACAATTATTTCCAGTAGGTTTTATCACTCCTGAGGGCAGCCATCAGTAGTTCTTTTCCAATCAAAATCATCTATTTTGCTGTTTCGCGAGCTGGTTGAAAATTACCATGTAGCTATGAAATAAACCATACAAAACAAAACTTAGATATTAAATGAAAGCACTATAAAAATCCGATATGTTCTTCTTCTTGGAGCAAAAGCTGCTAAAAAGTAAATGGGACCAGGTGCAGTGGCTCATGCCTGTAATCCCAGCACTTTGGGGGGCTGAGACGGGGGGATCACCTGAGGTCAGGGATTGGAGACCAGCCTGGCCAACATGGTGAAACCCCATCTCTACTAAAGAAAAAAAAAATACAAAAATTAGCCAGGCATGGTGGCGGGCGCCTGTAATCTCAGCTACGCAGGAGGCTGAGGCAGGAGAATCACTTGAACAGGGAAGGTGGAGGTTGCAGCGAGCCGAGATTGAGCCATCACACTCCAGCCTGGGTGACAGAGCAAGACTCCGTTTCAAAAAAAAAAAAAAAAAGTAAATGGGATAATCTCATTTTTCACTATGAACAAAAAGTTTTTTTTCTTCTCAAATTTAAAGATGATCCAGGTAAACCCCACTTTAAGTTGAGGAGTACATGATTGAAAAGCAGACAGATGAAGCTACCTAGCTGTAGAGACCCTCCACGTATTGAAGCTCATTTGATCGAACATTTCCAAATTCATGTAAGTGCTATTTCCATGGATAACAACTCACAAATATGTAAATAGTAAACAAAGAACTGGAATTAGGCACATGGTGGCCACTACACCTACCATACACTTTATTTAGAACTGAGTTTGCTCATATCAGTATCTGGATCCAGTAAACCCACAAGGTAGCAATTTACTTATACTTTCATTCATTCATTTTACAAGTGCCCAATTTGAATTTGATGCCCACGGTGAGGTTTATAACATAATTATCATGATCCTTTCCCCCCACGAGGTGGTAGAATGCAAAAGGGCTAAGTAAACAGGAAACATCTATTAAGGGTTTTAGAGTAACCTGGAAATAAGCAGGGAGGGGACTACAGGCCTAGTGCTCCAGGAATTCAAAAGAAAGAAAGATGATGTGGATGCAAAATCAAAGAGGAAGTAACATTAGCCCTGAACCAAAGTAAGCTTGAACTTACCAGGAGGAAGAGGAGAGCATATTCCCATGGGGAATTTAGGCATGAATGAAAATTTCACGCAGTGGGGTCAGTAGGAAATCCAGCCTGAGTGAAGCAGGAGGTCTCACTGTGGAGGAGAATGCAAGTGACCGGCTTCGTGAGGGAGATGAGATCACACAGGGGCCAGACGACTGGGGATTTGAATCTGATCCATTATAGAACATGGAGACACTGATTATTAACCAGAAAAGAAATGATGAGATGAATTGTTCTGCAGGGTAAATCAGGAAGAGGAGGCTTTGAAGATGGAAAGATAAACAGCCTATTAACTATGATCCAGGAGGAACTGGAGTGGGAGGCCTGGCCCCACCGTGTCCCACACAGCAGCAACTGCACAAAGAAAGGAGGGCCAAGGGCAGCCTTTCACCTTCCGAGCCCACACTCGGTGCCTGTGCTCCTCACAGGAGCCTTCTGCACTTACCAGGGGGCCATCTGAGGGCCTCCATACCACATTCGATTCCAGCAAGAACTGTTGGAGAACTGCAAGAACCCTTTCCTGAAGGAAACCCAGAGACTCTCCTACTCTTCGTAGAGAATGGGAACCTTCAACTTTGATTCCTAAACTTTCCCAACATAAGTGACTTCAATGTGGCTTTCTGGTTGGTTTCTTAAGACCATTCAAATACTTGGAAGGTTCCTCCTTTTTACCTTCTCACCCTATTCCTGTGATCCCACAGTTATAGGTTCTCCTCGTGCCTCTGGTCCAATACCAGGCGTCCGTCCACTAAGTAGCAATGACGTCCCTGGGCAGTCACGCTCAGCCTGCTCGTCTATCTTGTATTCATGAAAGCCTTATAATTTCCTCATCTAGAAGACTATGTAACTAATATCTACCAGACTAAAAATAAATCATAATAAATGCCCATAAAGATGGGGGTATGAGATGTGAAATTGATCCTAGACTTTGCCCATACTGACCATGTGTTTATGGCACTGAGAGAAAAGTCCTTGAAATCAGTCGGCCTTGATTTTTGTCATCCTGCCTGTATCTCTGTGAGCGATACTATTTTAAGGACCTGTAATGAAGTAAAGATAGTGTAATAGTCTATGTCATAAAAAGTGATATTTTTTATCATAGCAATTGACTATCCTAGGAAACACTACCCGGTTGGTTGCAGTGGCTACAGTATCTCCCCATCACTTACTCACCTGGAACCTCTCTGCTGATGATACGGGGCTAAAGTTCTTCTGTAGGTAGCAAATGTTCTGCTACCTCCTGCTCTCGCTGTGATGACATGTGATGCTTGGACCTCTCTTTCTGAACCTTCCCGCCATCATTCTTGCACTTCGGCAGATTCTTACTTTGATTTCTCTTTTTCAGGATCCCAGTATCACTTACTGCTTAACATCATTTCACTACATTTTCTCACCTCTCAAAACCTCAATTTTCTCCCCTGTGAAGGGGAATAATAATAGTATTTAGCTCATAGGGCTATTCTTAGTTTTAAATGACCTAATCTTTGTAAATGACATTATATTGTTGTTATTATTACTCCACCATGAGATAAGACAGCGAGAAATAGATTTAACACAGACAGCTGGACTTAACTCTCTGCTCTTTTTTTGAAGCACTCTGTTCCCCGAATCATGTTGGCCAATAAGAAAAGAGATGAGCTTTTACTTCACAAGCTTGAATTCAGCTTAATTCAATGATAACTGAATCTATTGTTATAATTATCCAGTAGAGGGATAAATTGATGAACCCACCTATTTTTCTTAGTATAACTTTCAGGTCAAAACAGTAATTAATCAGAGAAGACCTTAGCTTGCCTTTTTGTAGTCTTGACCAAATCATTGTCAATTGGTATGTAAAAAAGAAATTAACCCATATAATTGGTCTTTAAAAAGCTATATAGACTTACTGAAATATCAGAATGTAATAGCATTTGATGTAGGGTGTCAACAAATAATATGAGTTTTGCACAGTGCCCTCTTAACTAGAATTAATTATATAAACATTTGGTCTTTTCAGGTTTTCTTAGAACTTGACTTGACACCTGATTTTGATGCTTATGAGGTTTCTGACTTACTTTGAAGAATTACATAGTTGCTTTGTGATCATCTTTTCAGTTGAAATACAGGCATCCATTGAATAACTGTCATTTCTAAATGCTTATTCCAAAGTTACGTTGTGATATTATAAAAAGTAATATTAGGTGAATAGAAACCAGAGAGCATCCAAAGTTCAGTCTTTATTCAGAGGCAGTAACTGAGATTCAGAGAAGTTAAATAACCTGCCCATAGTTAAATAGCTAGTGAGTTATTGAATAGTATAGCTACTAAGTTATTGAAAATTATATCTCAGGCTATTTGCCTTGAAGTCCAGTATTCTTTTCACTATATCAGTATGATCCCATTGTTAGTGTTGTACATTTCATAGGTAAATGAATCTACTTTGCAGTTGGACAACGACAATTGTTTAGAAATTGTCATTGTCTATGTGAGGGAAATTTAGATATTGAATTGACTCTTAGGCCAAGATTCATGATCTCTTCAGGTGACCAATGGCCCCATTCAGAAGATGAAAACATTTCCTCAAGCTTTTGGAAATATGATGGCTTAGTAACCTAGTGCTTTAGTGACCCAGCCTTCGGTGTCAAGAAGAGAGAAAGAGAACGAGACATCCAGCTGGGAATCGAGGGCTTACTTCAAAGCTTTTATCTTCAGAGGAAAGAAATCTTGTGAATTTCATTAATGTCAACAAGATCTGAGAAGATTTGAAGTGGGTAAGCCCTTGGGCATCTCTAGCGTGCCAGATGCCGTGGTTATTGTAAGTTTTGATTGAAAAACCATTGCAACTTTGATTCACACACCCATGAACCAAGACTTTGGAAATATCCATTGTAAGGTTGTATTTAAGGGAATGTAGGGAACCTTCGGTTTCCAAGAGAACATGAAGTCAGCCAAGGAAGCAGTGGCTAAGCATGGCCCAGACACAGAAACACCCAGGATTCCAAATGGGGAAACACACATTATGGTTAAGGGGGAGAAAAGTTGAGTCCCCTCAAAGTTACATAGCAAAGCTAAAAAAATAGAGTGAAAGAAGCATTTCTTTAGGATTCTAAAAGCAGATAACTTCACGGCTTCTTCCCAAAAGGCTCTTCTCTTACTCGTTGTTTAAAACGAAAAAAAATGAATTTGGTCCTAGGTTTTCCCCTGCCTCTTTCTTTTCTTTCTCACTCCTTCACCTCCAGAAAAGACCAGATTGGAATTCATAGCTGTTTCCCTATAATTATCTAAACTTTATGGGAGAAAACTCTTATTCTAAAACAGGTAACACTATTTCTATATAGTAAATTCAGTCCAAGCTAACCCAAACAAACACATTTCTGGCAAAACAAAGGGTGACAATTTAATCTAGTTATTGAAACTGTAAATATCTTAAAAGATAAAATATACCTGTAGCCTTCCTTTTCCCCTTTCTTAATTCATATTTAAAAAACTCAAAAGCAACCATTTCTAAATTCGCAAACATTATGAGTTATTGTTAATGACTTTTTTTTAGTAATATGTTATCTGTTGAATAAATTTCTTTTGAAAATTTTTAGTTTTATTTCACTAAAATTGACATTTCTGCTTAAAAAACAAGGAGTAAATACAAACAAGGAGTTTCTGTTTTGGTCATCTCAATCTTTTAACTACTAAATCCAATAAACACAAAGGAAAAATTTGGCTGGGTGTGGTGGCTCACGCCTGTGATCCCAGCACTTTGGGAGGCCAAGGCGAGCGGATCACTTGAGGCCAGGAGTTCGAGACCAGCCTGGTCAACATGGCAAAACTCTGTCTCTACTAAAAATACAAAAATTAGCTGGGCATCGTGATGCACACCTGTAATCCCAGCTACTCAGGAGGCTGAGGCAGGAGAATCGTTTGAACCTGGGAGGCAGAGGCTGTAGTGAGCCAAGGTTGCACCACTACACTTCAGCTTGGGCCACAGAGTGAGGCTCCATCTCAAAAAAAAAAAAAAAAAAAAAAAAAAAAAAGGAAAATTTATTCAGAATCATCCAACAGAGAATCTGTGATGGCTTAGTGTCGTCAAGAAACATGATAAATGCAGTGAGTTCCACCTGCACAAACCTGCCAAGACCTGAGCGAGGCCCCCAGGGCTCGCTTTCTCTCTCACCACAGCGGATGACATCACTACAACCCAATCAGAAGAAAGCCAGCTTTAGCTGTGACTGATGACGTCAAAGGTTACAGGTCTTAATAGGTGAAAATCCTTTTCCTTGGGCCTTAAAGCTCTTGAATTTTTTTAGTTCAGCATTTGAGAATCAAAAATACGCCTTTTCTGGTCCAGAAAGAAACTATTTGATTTCTTCTGTCAGCATTTTTTTAAAATTCCACTCAGTGTTGCTTCAGCGAGATTACCCGGCCCCAGTGGGGAACACATGGCAAGGCGATTTCTGCAGTCGGCTTGATTCCGACAAATGCTGGGGACGGAAAGAGCTTGGATCTGGCCTGGGTTCACTCAAGCGCCATGTGTGCAAAGTGGCTACGCCTGGCAGCAAATGCTCCACATGCCAACGGCCAGAGCACAGCCCTAGACCCATGGCGGTGCGGCTGAACCACGAGGCCTCCGCAGCTATTTATTTCAGAGCCTTGGTTTTATGGCTGTCATTCAGCCTTGGGTGCGTGGAGAGAGTCACTCTGCCTGAGACAATGTCTGGTGCTCCCTGCGGCTAAGGTGAATATTGTTCTGTCAATATAATCGTCATGTATTTGTCTGAGATAGTTGCTAATTTCTACAGTCAGTTCTACAGTCTAGCTATTGTGTACCTAGGAAGTAACACAAACCATTGTTGTTACTGAGCCTGGCGAGTTGCATCATAAAATTCAAGCTTCCGAAAGCGGTATTTAGTGTGAAGAAAGACTGGTTATGGTAGTTTTATCATCATCTCAGTCACCTCTTAACCATTTCCTGATTCACTCAGGTGGTTTTTAATGGAGTTTCCCAAGTTAGTGTTTCCTGGGAGAATGTTTGGTTCGTTGCCTTCTAACAGCCTCCAGCTCTTCAGGCATCTCAGGCAGGAGAGCGTGTTGGGGCCGGGACTCTCCTCCCGTGGACCTGACAACTCTGCCTTCCCCGGTGTGGTCTCGCTGTTCCCTTTGAGAGTGCGATGCTGCCGCTTCAGCCAGGACGTTCTCAAAATTAGCAGAAGGGCTTCCTTCCTGAAATCGTGCCTATTTAGGATTTTCTTAGTCATTACGAAAAAGTATAGATAGAGTTCATAAGTGACTTCATCTATTCGGTATCAAATGAACAACACTTCAGGCATGTTGAATGAGCGATCTAAAGGAAGCATTTATTTGTTTAATTTTTCCAGGGCCTTCAATAAGGCTTTCATTTCCAAATAACTCCTTTGTGTATTGCTGTTCATACAATGGCTATATATTTACCATTTAACAGTATTGCCCCAAAGCGTAAGAGTGAGAAAAATCCAAATTTGAATTAAACTCTCCCGGAGCCTCGCAGTGGCCGTCACACGTCCCCCTCCTGCTTTTCGCGTCTCTAGGATCTCCGAGTGTCTTGACTACAACAAACCGTTCAGAGTTCTCAAGACGCAGGGCTCGGTGGCAAGCAAAGCGCCACGGGGGACACACAGCGCGTGGAGGCTCTGGAAGGAGTGGGGTGCGTGGGCCCAGACATACTTCCATGGAGGAGAAAGTGACCACTGTATGCTACAGGAAGCGTGGCTAGTTAGGCTTCCTCAGCTGGATGGCAAGCTCCCGGGAAGGCTCGGGTCTTTTGTGTCTCGCATTGCCCTATAGCGCGGAGTAGATGCTTAGTCTACAGGGAGCACAGCCTGTGAAACAGCTGCAGCTGCTGCCACGACCCACGGCGTTCTGCAGGACGGAGGAGCAACGCGTCAGCACACCTCCCGGGAGTGACGTGGGAAGACCTCGCTCTGGCCACCAAACCGTCCCTCCTTTCTGTCTTTGCTTCCTTCACCTTCGATTTTTTCCTTTCTCCTGTAATAGTCATAACTAAAGAACGTAGAAGAAAGAATGAAGTTTGCACACAGTCTAGAATTGAAATGGAGAATACATCATCAGAATCCTACGTCATCCAAGCCTCTTTCTGGTCCGTGTCCACGGAGTGGCAGATATCTTTGTGAAATGTAAATGTGTCAGGTGCAGCTCCCCATTGCGGTGGCCCTCGGTGACAAGATATACGGCTGTCCCTTCACAGCCCCAAGCTGAGTTCACGCAGCCCGGAGGATGCTATCGCTGGACAAGAGACCAGAGACCGGGATAGACACGTGCGTCCTAGTTCTGAACAAAATGGTATCCGGAAAGAGAAAGCATCCGGTGGGGACAGTTTAAGGAGGTTTAGATAGAAAAATGAGTGTGCATATTATTCATGCTTAAACTGCTTACATCATCAAAAACACCAATATTCAGAGGAATAAATGCACTTAAAATAATTCTTAACCAAGAACAACTTTAAGGCACTAGGTCGCATGCCTCCTGCATGGAGGGATCTCCAAGAACAGAAACTAAATCCCTCGTTCTCCTCTGCCTGCCTGTCATCTTTCCAGAAGCACCAAGTCTGGCTTAAACCATTGCTTTCATTCTATTTGTTTGATTATAAATAAAACATATCTTTTCCATCATCAATGTATATTTTCTAGCTCCCAGACATAAAATCCACTCCTTGCTTTCTAAATTGAAGTGTCATTTTCCTAATCAGAATTGACAATTGTAAATAACCATTTGGGTTTATTCGTTTTAATGTCCTATTCTCACAAACGTATTTTTCAAGTGTCGCATGTATTTAAAATGGTGAGTTAAAACTTAATCATCTCAATTTCAGGCTCTCAAAAAACTGTCAATGTAGCAGGTTTGAAATGGAGACCTCATGATTCACCTGCTTCTCAACATAGTTAGACCCCAAACCGTGCAGGGTCATTGTTTCAGCATGAAAAGTAAGGGAGGTGTTCCTTTTTTGGTCTTTTTTCTACCCCAATGATATGCATTCTGCAACCACAAATATTCCAACTCCAACTCACTTTTTGAATAAGCAACTCCTATTGTGTTTTGTTCTTTTATCATTTGAAGTTATACACTGTGGAAAAACAAAAAAAGCTACATAGTTTACTTACTCCTACGGTCAAATATTTTTTTAAAAGTAAGAACATGAGATAAAGTTCTGCTTGTCATTGCTGCCTTCTGGGGCAGTGGAAAAGCAGGTGCCTTAAGCTTTCCATTGTGTGCAGATCTTCCACGCCCTTTCCCTCCATCAGGAAAATATGTCTGTCTCCTGGTCTATTCAGCTCTTGACCTTCTGACTAATATGCCGACAAAAGGCACCATTTATGAGTGACTAATGTATGTATCTTTGTCCATAAGGAACTTGATCACAGCAGCCACAACTCAGCATCATCATCAACTATCTTTTCCGTGTGCCCTCCAGGGGTTTATGCAATGGGCTCTGTCCTATGCAAACAGGCCATGCCACCTTCTCCCTAGGTCCACCTCTTTCATGCCTAGGAGGAGTTTATCAGCTATAATTTGGGGAGAAGGGGCACACAAAGATGAGCCCAACTCTGAGGGGACATTCGTCCCTGCTTTGGTTGGAATCCTGGAAAGCTGAAGTTGTTTCTAAAAAGCACATTCTCTGCTGCTGACCTCCCCTGTCACGCAGGGTCCTCCCACCAGCACCTCTGTTCAAATCCCCTGTTGCTTTTCATCCTGCCCACCTTCTTCCTTAACATCTTTTCTTTCCACCTGTAACAAATGTCAACAACGCCTCCTCCCAACACGAGCTTCCTCCTCCTCTCTCAATCCAACTCAAAGCCCTACGTGGAAGGCTCCCCGCAAGCGGAGCCACAGGGCTTCATCTCCCCCGTGCAGCCATTCCTGCCTGCACCTTCTCACGCCTCTGAACACCATGTCAATCTTAAGAAATATAAACAGAAGAACCGGTGGACTTCAAATGCATATCCATTTACATGTTTGTTTTTACAAAGTGTATCGTTGTTTTCCTCAAAAACAATAGGGCAAGGACCCTTTTGTTTCAAAATCTTATCTCTTGTTTATCTGATATATTCTTTTTGTTTTGTTTGTTTGTTTTTGAGACAGGGTCTTACTCTTTGCCCAGGCTGGAGTGCAGTGGCGCGATCATGGCTCGTTGCAACCTCGACCACCTGGGCTCAAGTGATCCTCCCACCTCAGCCTCTCAAGTAGCTGAGATTATAGGTACATGCCACCACACCTAGCTAATTTTTAAATTTCTTTTATAGAGATGGGGTCTTGCTGTTGTTGCTCAGGCTGGTCTCAAACTCCTGGTCTCAAGCCATCCTCCCACATCAGCCTCCCAAAGTGCTGGTATTACAGGCATGAGTCACTGTATCCAGCATCTCTCTCTCTCTCTCTGTTCCTCTCTCTCATTCGTGTGTGTATATATATATACATATATATATAACATTTTGAATATCTGGGATGATCAAACTTTAAATAAATTGAAATCCAGCTTTACCTGTGACAGCACAAACACATGTACTATGAGGAACGAAAAACCCACCTAATCACAATGGCTTTGTGAACCATTTTAAGGTCATTTATTATGAATAAATGACATGCACTACAGTTGTGTGACTCACAATCTTTTTTTTTTTTGCTGAAAATTAGTAATATATCTGCCTGCCTTCACCCTCACCAAAAGAAAAGAATAAGGATAGAAATTTATTGTGTGTATATCACAGGAGACAGTGATATTTCTCTAATAAGTTTCTGGAAAAATCAAGCAAAAGAACTGCTTCGCTGTGCTGTGTAGGATTGTAATTGTTATATTTATTCTGGTCTGAACCATTACTAAGTCTTTTTTAAATGTCTCGAATGACTAATTAAGGATAAAAGGTTGGAAACACCATTTTTCCCTCTATTATTTTCACATTCAAACAAGATAAACATTGTGGGTCTACACTTGAAATATGAATAAAATGAATTCTTTCTCTGGTGAAATGCACATTTTCAAGTTGCACTGAAGGTCCCTGGCCCCATGGCACCCTGTAGGCCTGAGCTGTCACCCTCATCCTACTGGGTCCTCCCAGCCCACCTGTGTACTTTCCTTCCACCATAGATAAGGCAGGACACACTCATGACTTGCTTGCTGGGAGAATAAATGTCGTTGAAGCCCTTGGTAACCTAGGAGTGGAATACAACAGAAAGCGTGGAATGACTATCGTTAGAGAAAACAATTGTGGAATATCTACACGCAGAATGGAAGCTAAGGGGCCCCATTTTTGTCAGACTCCCTCACCCTTGGTAACTCCTGCAGCTTGGATACAATCGCATATCTCTTTCCTTAGTGATTTGAGATTGAGTCTGTGGTGTAGAGGAGAGGCTCTTAGCCATAGGTTCCTGGCCTTTGAAGGCCACCCTAGGAATTGCTTCCCTCGTAGCATCAGAGGCAGCTGAAGCGGTCACTTCCAGACTCTGCAGCTGACACACCTCCCCGGACTTGGGGACTCCAAAACTAGCAGTGGCACAAACTCCCTGCAAAGCCCTGACTGACAAATAGCTGTCATCCCAGCATTGAGTGATAGTTCGGGAGCAGCCAGGGCAGGAGAAGCAGCTTCCTCCTGTCCCACCTGCACCTGGAATGAGCAAAATGATTTCAAGGAACTGAACACTTGGATTACTGGGATTCAGGAGAAAGAGTTTGCCATGTGTTCAAAAGCAGCAGAGATGCGGGTGGGGGCTAAGCCTCATTCCAAAGCAGATCCATTTTAAATCACATGGAAGGAACAGCCTGATCTCACAATAGACTGTTCCTTCTAAGTACGCCGTGCTGTGATTGTGGAAAACTCAGGGCCCAAGAGAACACTCTGTATATAATAGATCAAGAAAGAGAGTCCCCGACTTGTCATCTTTCTTGTAACTGTGATTCACTTACTTTTGTTTACTCTGTTATTCCTTTATTTTAGGTTATTTTTCATCGGCTCCAATCTGGGACTTGGTATTTTTGTACAGTTGCCACTGCTTTTAAAACTCCGCAAGATCGTGTAAAAATCTTGCATGTTTGTGTCTCCTAATAAGCATTCAGAGAAAATGCCTAGACTGTGTAGGACTTTTCGGGAAATTGCAGAGAAGTAACTGGCCTCTTTGTGTGTTTGCATGCACCAGTGAACTCCGGAGACGGCATTGACTACAGCCAGCAGAAGAGGGAGAACATTGGGGACTTGATCCAGGAGACGCTGGAGGCCTTCGAGCGCTACGGAGGAGAAAATGCCTTTATCAACATTAAGTACGTGGTCCCAACCTACGAGTCTTGCTTGCTAAACTAACAGTGGCAGCAGCTGGGACTTGAAGCCTCCCGTTGGTGTTGGGATCATCTGTCTCTGTTGCTTTTAGCATCTCATTCCTTGTGACTTCCACAGCTTTCTTTTCTACAGCTGCTAAAATAGGGGCTTATGGGCCATTGGACTGTTAGCCCTATTGAGAGCAAGGCTTTCCAATACATAAATAGTGCCTGTTTCTTAGATTACAATAGTGTACTGTGCTTATTTGTTCTAAGAGAAGAATTGCTTCTTTATACAGCTCCGACAGAAGCAGGAGTCCGAGTTAAACCTTCAGTTGTATAGACAATAAACTATAATTTTCATACGCAATTCAGCAATTGCTGTTCTGTGTGTGCCTGCCCTGGGGGTGATGTCAGAGGTTGTAAGGGAAGAGTTTATGCTGACTGCTTAATAGGTGTTTGTCATGGAAGAGAAGCATGGGTTCAGCAGTGCCTCTCTAGCAGCTGTGCGGAATAATGTGCTTTGACATTCAATAAAACTGTTGAATCTATATTCCAATTACAGCAGGAAATTTTTGCAGCCCATTATAACCTCAGCTACAGTTGTAATTAATGCCTCTAGCCTACTAGTGATCTGGGCTTCAGGGGCTTTTCAGTTTATATTTGGGTGCAGGTAGGGGAAGACTAGGGAGAGGATGGGGTCAGGGTTACGTGTGAAACGTAACTTGGCAAATATGTTTAAAAAAAAAAACAAGGGCTAGCTTGAATCCTTGTCTCTCCACCGTATGGCACACTGCATCTCAGGACCTGGTGTGTTATTGACAAAAGTGTTATCTGGCAGTTTGTTTAGGGCTTTTAATTATTTTTGAAAATGACTTATATGTATCTTAATGATTACTCCTTGAAACAGATCAAAATTCTTCCTTGGCAAGTCTTCTTCCTTGCTTCCTCCCACTAGTTGGATGACTTCTCATAGCACGCAGTGGGTCTGATGGCCATTTTTGGGGATTTTATTGAGACCAAAAAGGAAAAAAAAAAAAAAAGACAAAAGACATGCACTTTTTCATTCAATTGAAAAAGAAAAAAGTGCCCAAAGGGAAGAGCAACTGTAAGATAGCCCCAGATCGTGGCTCTTCAGGCACGTCAGATGGGAGCTTCAGGCACGTCAGATGGGAGCTTCAGGCATTTGAAACTTAGCCCAGAAAACTTCATAAAGATGGAACACTGACTTTGCACACCTGAGAGATGCTGTAACTGCTTAGAATACATAGCCGAAAGTATCTCGTTCCTGTAGCAAAGTGCAACTTCTGCATAAAATGAAGAAATGAGGCCAGGTGCAGTGGCTCACGCCTATAATCCCGGCACTTTGGGAGGCCAAGAGGGGTGGATCAGGAGTTCGAGACCAGCCTGACCAATATGATGAAACCCCGTTTGTACTAAAAATACAAAAATTAGCCAGGCATGGCAGCATGCACCTGTAATCCCAGCTACTTGGGAGGCTGAGACAGGAGAATCGCTTGAACCCGGGAGGCGGAGGTTGCAGTGAGCCGAGATCGTGCCATTGCACTCCAGCTTGGGCAACAAGAGCAAAACTCCATCTCAAAAAAAAAAAAAAGAAGTGGAGAAGTGGAATGTGTTTCTCTATGCACTAAGCGTCAGCCTCCAAACTGTTTTCACTATCTAAGGCATAAGTTTCTAAAGGCAAACACCAATTTTGAAAATGAGCTCATTGTTCATTTCCCCTTATTACTGTCTCAGCATGTGAAATCTAGCATCTAAAGAGCTACCGTCCTGTTTCTGTAAGCATTTTCTACGGTGAAGGGAGAGGCATGATTGGATAAGACAAACTGACTTTGTTTTTCGTTTTTTGAGATGGAGTTTTGCTCTTGTTGCCCAGGCTGGAGTACAATGGCGTGATCTCAGCTCACCATGACCTCTGCCTCCTGGGTTCAAGCGATTCTTCTGCCTCAGCCTCCCAAGTAGCTGGGATTACAGGTGTGCGCCACCATGCCTGGCTAATTTTGTATTTTTAGTAAAGACAGGGTTTCTCCATGTTGGTTAGGCTGGTCTTGAACTCCCAACCTCAGGTGATCCACCCTCCTCGGCCTCCCAAAGTGCTGGTATTACAGGCATGAGCCACCGCGCCCGGCCGACAAATTGACTTTGATGCATAATATTTGGTAAAGGCACAGATAGAAGTAGACATCCACAGATTCAGGCAGGTTATTCTGCAAACTATGACATTCAATTGCATCCATCAGCTGGCGTCAGTGAAACAATCAAAAGGAACACCAAAGTCCATAAGGTTATTAGTTAGAAGGACCATGGCTTGTTGGCGCCTTTGAAGGCTGGTGCTGGAATGGCTCTGAGCCGGCTCTGTTGGCAGCTCTGGCTGCTGATTCTTCATTATACTCATGAAAACTGCCTGGTAGAGGAGCAAGAAGACCCGGCCACTTAGCCAAGAGCCCTAACTTTGGAATTAAAACATCAGGCTTTGGCCAGGCACGGTGGCTCACATGCCTGTAATCCCAGCACTTTGGGAGGCCAAAGTGGGCAGATCACCTAAGATCAGGAGTTCGGGACCAGTCTGGCCAACATAGTGAAACCCTGTCTCTACTAAAAATACAAAAATTAGCCAGGCCTTGTGGCGGGCGCCTGTAATCCCAGCTACTCAGGAGGCTGAGGCAGGAGAATCGCTTGAACCCGGAAAGTGGAGGTTGCAGTGAGCTGAGATTGTGCCACTGCACTCCAGCCTGGGTGAGAGAGCAAGACTCTGTCTCAAAAAAATAAAAAAAATAAAATAAAATCAGGCTTCATTGACGAGTTCTGTCACTTATTTGCTCTGCTGCCTTGAGCAAGATACTGAACCTCTCTGAAACTCACATCGCCTCAGCTGTGAAGTGGGGATGTCCCCTGCGTGCTGCGGAATTATAAGCTGTAGGGGTAACCTATGAAAAGTGCTACCAGAGTTTCTGATACCTGTCAGACTTTTATTTCAAAGAAAAACAAGTACAAAACATGACTACTGTGTACCCGGGCAGAGCGATATATATATTTGAGAACTCCTCAGACAATATGATGCTTCTTACGTGCAATGGTGAGTTTCTTGTGAAAAGAAGATAATTTTGCAAAAACCCAAAATAACTATATAGATAGTATCATGTTCTCTGGAAATTAAAAGGGAAAATAAAACCCCAAAAGCCACATTTTTGTTGTTTTAATAGAATTAGAAAGGACTGCTTTTTCCGATGGTCAGCCCACCCAAGGCTGCCTTCTAAAATACCCAGGTCTCCTGCCAAATAATTTCTGATTAACTCAACAGAGAAGGAGGAAATGTCAGCAGCTTTCCGGCCTCTGAGCAAGACAACAGCTTCTTCCACCTGCTACATTTATACACTGAAACCGCCTTTCTAAGACAGCTAAAGGAATGGAATGATGAAAAGCGGGAAATACTGGGGACTGAGTATTAGGCAAGGGTTTTTGTTTGTCCTCTTATGACTGTTACATTTACTCGAAGACACCATTCAGGTGTTCAAGTCAGTTAAGAGGGAGGCAAGGAATGAGATCTTGGACGCCAGGGTAGGGGAGCTGGGTGGGAAGGCTGAGCCGGTCACTCGGGAGCTGGACAGCCTGGAGCGAGTCACTTTGTCTTTCCTCGCCTGCAGTACAGCCTCTCTTCGGAGGTCACTGCGAGGACACGATGATAGATACTGCCGCATAATGGTTCTAGTGCAGGAGTGGGAGCCCAGCAGAACTGCGTTTGAAGTATCTTTCTACCACTGAGTAGCTGTCTTGTGACCTTGGGCAAATTATGTAAATGCTCTAAAACTCAACTCCCTCTTCCAAAAATGGGCTGTATGAGGTCTACCTTGCAGGTTTGTTACAAGCGTCGCACACATGCATGTTTGTCCAGGGCTCCCCGAGGTCCATGGCGGGACACCCGTGAGGATGGAGGGATGTTCCTGGGGAAGCAGCCAACCAAGTACCTGGAGAAAACAGGTGCTCCGTCATCGTGTGGTCCCCCAGGAGAGCCGGGATCTAATGTCTGCTGAGCCCTCATTGGCTGGGGTGGGTGGTCTCTGGCCCCCAACAGGCCCAAGTGAGACGGATGCCAGGATTTGCAGCCCACACGCCCTCCTGGAAGTCATCTCCATGGGCACACTGCTCGCTATGAGAGTATCCTCCCCTGCCCATCGGGTGGGAAGAATGGCACATGATTTTTATGGCCTGACTCTACATGAGAAATGTCAGTCAAAAATATGGCGTTCAGGCTGGGCGTGGTGGCTCACACCTGTAATCCCAGCACTTTGGGAGGCTGAGACAGGTAGATCACCCAAGGTCAGGAGTTTGAGACCAGCCTGGCCGACATGGTGAAACCCCGTCTCTACTAAAAATACAAAAAATAAGCCAGACGTAGTGGCAGCAGCCTGTAATCCCAGCTACTCGGGAGGCTGAGGTGAGAGAATTGCTTAAACCTGGAGGCAGAGGTTGCAGTAAGCTGAGATTGCATCATTGCACTCCAGCCTGAGCAACAAGAGCGAAACTCCATCTCTATATATACATATATATAGAGAGAGAGAGAGTTAAAAAACTCTGTGAAATGGTTACATCCTTAGGAAATATTATTTTCAAAGCTGAAGATATCTTAAACAACAACAACAACAACAACAAAAACCCTTAAGTCCTTCTGGGGTTGACCTCCATGGATCTCTAGCGAAGTTTCAGTATAGGTCGTGGGACATCTCAGACTGCCAATTTAGAGAAGCTAAAACGAAAGAGTTTTAAGTCTGTTTCAACATGCACTGCTGCCTGTTTTACTTCTGTTGGTTATTTTGAGAAGTTCATCACGAGCCTTTTGCAAGCAAAAGCTGAGAGGCTCAAAGATGGATCTTCTTTCAAAGGAGTACTATACCTGGGGAAATGCCCTGTGGATATTTTTCTAAATATAAATTTTGATTCTCCAATAGGATTTTAAATGGAATCAGAAAGCCTCAAATGCTTTCCAAACAATTCCCTCTATGAAAGCTTCCTTCATTAGAAATGTACCCGTTGATCAAAGTTTGTCCAAAATGTGACATTTCCAAGATATAAGGAGGCTTTGCTTTCAGCAAAGTGAAACTGACTTTGACCAAGTTCCCATTCACACCACGTCGATTCATGTTCACCAAACATCCAGGGCCCGGAAGGACCTTGGCGGTCACACAGCTTGTGGGTCAGCAGTGCCTAGTCACACAGAGGTAACCAGGGCGGTACCCATTCTCCAGGATCTGCCACCTCCACACAGGTGTCCACTGGAGGTTTGCTAGGCAGCTCGTAAAACACCATATTCTTTTTCAGACCAAGAAAAAAGAGCTTTCCCAAGCACAACCAACCCCATTTCTGTTAAAATCGCCTGTTTGAAGGGACTTAAAGTTTCTATTACCTTTTGTGGAGTAGATTCAGTATTTCTTTGGTCTCCTAGGGAATCTGAGGGAGTCTCCTGTGTGCTTGGAGGGAAAGGCCACTTTAAAATGGGCACTCTATTATGATTATTTGTAATCATGACGTTGTAATACAAAAGGAACTGTCAGCCTCCTCTCTGTCCTGCAATGAGAAGACAATAATACAAGTATACTTGGCTTAATCGAGAGCACTTTGCAACAGGAAGATATGTACCGGTGTTGAATCCGATTCTAAAAATATCTCCCATCATCGTTGTTTCTTTTGCAGTCTTAAATGTGTGGATGCATGCAAGCTGCATGGAAATCCAAAACAGAAGTCAAGCTTTGTTTTGAAGAAACCCTAACTAGCAAACCCTAGTTTGCTCCCCAGTTCAAGTGCTGGTGATGATATTAAAGAAGCGTGTAGTAGCTATAGAAGAAAGTTTCTAAGATTCTTTCCATGGTTGCCTCAATAAGGAATGATTCTATTCCTTTTGCTTGCACAATCTTATCCAATTTTAGATCTCACTACTGATATAGCCCGGTTCTTCTTACAAGTAACTTGGCAATTACCCAATTCTCCTATCAGTAGTTAATGACATGGACAGATATGTGGTGGAAAGTGCCCTTTGCACATTGATTGATTTGCATTTCTCTGTTACAGAGGTTGACTTTTGCTTTCCCCAGTGGGAATATTTGTAAGGTACTTGGATTCTTTATTCATTTTTACTTTGCCAAGTTTCTGTAAGTTTAAATCTGGGTGAAAGGATTTGTTCTCTTCCTGTGCTTGATAAGTGTAAAAATTTATTACTTTAGCTTCTTTTTTATTTAGAATTTATTGGGAAATATTCCCTAGCATTGTCTTAAGAATCTGTTGGAAACTCTGCACCCTCTACCCAGACAAGTGCACATGACATTCAGTATTTTGAAGATAATTTCAGGGCATTTACAGATGTTGTAATTCCCATCTAAGAAATGGCAGTGCTTCCATTAAGAGAAGGAGAAGAGAGAATGTACCGTCCACCTGCTTAGTGACAACCACCCAGGGAGCCTGAGGGCCACTGCAGTAAGGACAGGCCGTGTTGTGTGGGAGGTGCGTGCATGCTGAGACAGACTGCTCCTTCTCAGTCACGTTTGCTGCGTCTTTCTCCTCTTCCTCACCTCTAAACACCGCAGGCCTCTCAGCTCAAGCGTCTGCCTCACGTCTATTTCCACCAGGTGACCCGACCAATCCCATGGATTCACAGGCCGTCTGTGCATGGCCGATTCTCACATTTGCTCTCTGGCCTCAACTTCCCCAGCGCCTGCTGGGCATTTCCCCCAGGATGCCGAAGAGATCGATCCAAACCGAATGCATGGACCCACCTGACTCCCGCCACTCTCCGACCCCCGCACCCTCTCCCCGCGGAGGGCTCCAGCTCAGTGAACAGGCGCTCACGTCACCACGGGGGCCAAAATGCCGGGATTCATCCTCCTTTTTTTCCACGTCTACACCCTGTCCAGTACAAATCCTGTCTACGACACCTTCAAGATCTGCATCTGACCAAGTCCCAGCCCCTCCTCCTCACTCTAGTCCAGGTCCCTGGCTCCCCCAGCTGACCCCCAACCTTGCAAGGGGTGGCGGGATCCTCTACCCGGAAGTCAGTGACCCTTTAAACGCCAGTAAGGTCCCCATGCTCTCAACCCTCCAACGGCTTCTGCCTCCCAGCTGGGGCACATTCCCGACCTCTGCTGCGGGTGATGTGCGGCCTGAAGGATGTGGCCCTGGTTCCTCCTGAGCTGTTTCTTCCTGGTGGTGTTGGGCCCCTCTGTGGGCAGAGGCTGTGCTGGCTTCGTCCCTGCTCCAGCAGCAGGCCCAGCATATCCTCCCCACAGAGTGGTGCCTGGACGCCCCCCACAGTGTTCAGTGAGCCTCCTCCCTCCCCTGGCCTCACTGTGGTCTCTGCTAAGTGTCGCTACCTCAGAAGGGCCTTCCTTGACACCATACCTCTTAATCTCTGTCCCCTATGGCTTTACTTGCTTCAAAACATGGACGAGTGTCTGACTGCAGTACCTATATGCTTGATTTTTCACTTATTTCTTCATCGTGTGTCTCTACCCTAGGGCGTGAGCTCTGTGAGAGCAGGGAGCGCCTTTCACTATGACATCTCCCTCGCCAGGAAGCACGCCCTGGGCCTAGTCAGCCTTCAAAAGACATTTGTTGGCTGGGCCCAGTGGTTCACGCTTGTAATCCCAGCACTTTGGGAGGCCGAGGCAGGTGGATCACCTGAGGTCAGGAGTTCCAGACCAGCCTGGCCAACATGGTGAAATCCCGTCTCTACTAAAAATACAATCATTACCCAGGCATGGTGGTGCTCGCCTGTAATTCCAGCTACTCAGGAGGTTGAGGCAGGAGAATCTCTTGAACCCAGGAGGCAGAGGTTGCAGTGACCCAAGATCCCGCCACTGCACTCCAGCCTGGGCAACAGAGTGATACTCCTGGGCTTTGCCCTCGTGTGTGACTTAGGCAGGGCGCTGGGCTTTGCCGTCCTGTCTGACTTAGGCAGGAGCGCTGGGCTTTGCCCTTGTGTGACTTGGGCAGGTGTGCTGGGCTTTGCCATCCTATCTGACTTAGGCAGGGGCGCTGGGCTATGCTCTCCTGTCTGACTTAGGCAGGGGCGCTGGGCTTTGGAGCATGTCCTGTGTCAAAGGTACTGCTGTCTTGAGGGAAGAATTATCAGCCCAAGGTAAGATTCCTTGGAGACACTCAGGCTTTGGAAAACACAAATAGATGCTGCTCTCGTGGAGAAAGGTGTTCATTATTCTGTTTAAACCAAGTCAGAGGAAAGTATTTTAAATACCCTCCAAAGCTCCCGGAAATGCAGGGCCCACCTGTCTGTTCAAAGACAGACCAACGTCCTTCGTGTGAGCTGCAGCCTAAGCAGGGGTCCGGTGTGGACGCCACGTGACACACTCACCGTCTCCTCCGGATTTCTCACTGGGTTCCTCTGGGGACCACGCAGGACCCGCACTAGATGAGCATCACTGAGGCTGCAAGCCGGTGTGCAGACCCCTTCCAGACGCTCCCCCGCCGTCCAATGTGCCCTGTAGAGGACTCAGTGCAAGTGGCCTCAAAAGGCCATTCACATTCACATTCTCAGTGAGACCAAAGAGAAGGAGACCAAGTGTCCTGACCCCTCTGACAGCCAGAGTTGCCCCAGCACACCCTAGATCAGCAATTCTCAAAGTGGGCTCCCGGGGCAGCAACCTCAGCGTCACCTGGGAGCTTGGGAAGAGGAGCTCGTGTTCTTAGGGCCCTCCCTAGAGCCGCTGAATCAGAAACTTTGGGATGGGGTCTGTCAATCTGTGTTTGGACAAGTTCCCCAGTGACTGTCACACACCATGAAGTCTGAGAACCACTGTTCCAAACTGAGGCTTCTAACTGGATGTTCATTCCCAGCCATTTGGAAGGCTCAGCTGAAAGCCAGTGAGCCAGAAGCCAGCTCCACTGATCCTGCTTTCCAGACTGGCCATTCTCGCAATGTTCCATTAGGCAATAGGGCTCTTGGGGGAAATTAATAGAATGTAGGCTTCAGGAATCATCGGAAGGCTGCAGCTTCCCTCGTCAGGGAAGCTGACGTCTACATCGTCCTCAGTCTAGAACAAGAACAATAGGTGTACCTTAGAAAAATGTGCTTTCAGTCCAGCAGTAAAAAGCCGATATTGTAAAATCCTATTATCTTTGCTTCAAGTGTTATCAAAAAAAAAATAATAATAAAATAAAGGCTTAGAAGTTTCACTCTTCAACATGGCATTTCGAAATATTCGATGTAATTGTTGTCTTTACATTTGAGACTTTTTAAAAAAATGAATCATTTCCATTAATACAGAAAGAAATCTTTCTAGTGGAGGCTCAAAATTCAAATAATCAGAATCAGTTCTTCTAAAACGACTTACGTATAATCTCGTTTGCCAGACACTGAAGTAAGATGTCTGTATTAGCATTTTCTCCATTGCCGCAGGTTTCTGTCTCTGTGGGTTCGTGAAAACAACCTACAGCCAAAACTATGTCCGCATACAGCAAACCCACATGCCACTTGATTTCATTAAATGCATAATAGGGGCATTCTAGAACCAGAGCTTTAAATGGCCTTTTTGTCTCCTTCCTCATACATCTGGGGCAGCGAACATGACATTAAAATGCAGCCAGAAAAATGTCCCATAAAGAACTTTATTGACAACAAGGTAAATTTTCAATAACTCTTCAGTAGGCTTCATTCAAGAGGGGGTAATGTGTCATATGAGTAGGACTTTTACAGCTCTTATAGGAATTCCCCATATTAAAAGAATGTTTGCAGTTTAGAGAGAACCCAACTGCAAAACATTCCTGAACTGTGACAATATTTGTCTCAATCTAATATTATGTGGTGGATCTTTGTTTGTGGAGAGGGGAGAGGCTACGTCCTGCTGGAGTGATTTTTCCATCAATTCAGGGCTCAGCAAATATGACCCAAACAAACAACCAAATTGATTAAAATGCTTCATTGAGAAGGAAGACATTGAGTCTTGGAGACCTGCTTCAATAGCTACTCATGTCACCAGCACGGCAAAGGCCACATAGCTGACAAATACCACCACATCTCACAGAAGAGGCTGAGGAGTCCTGGCCGAATAATGCTTTATTCTGGAAAAGATCTGTACGAATCTGCAAGGCAGTGAAAATGTGTGGACGGCTTCTGTTTCTTCAGCCGCAAGGGAGGCCACCCTTCATTGCCAGAGGAAGGCCCGCCCTCCCGGCTGTGGTTGCTGTGGAGCTCACAGGGGTGAAGGCATGTGGAAATTCACTGCACCATGCCAGCCTGCAGGACTGGGAGCATAGTTCCCACTAAAGAGCAAACACTGTACTGTTTTTCCAAAAAAAAAAAAAAAAGTTAAAATCTGGATCCCAATGTTTGTTCACAGCAGGGCTGTAAAACAAGTAGACAAAGATCTCAGGGGCCTTGTGACAGCATGGTGGATTGGAGTTAAAAAGAGGCGGTGTCATTTGGATACACAGATAGTCTAGGTGAGCCTTGAGAGCAGAGAAACTGGCCTCCAATCTAAAACACAAAATGAGGGCTAGAGACCAGTGCGAGGTGGAGAGTAAAACCCTTTGGTTAGGATTCGAGGCCAACTAAACTGCAGCTCCGCCTTTACTCTCCAGCCTTACTTTCTCCATCTGAAAAATGGGAGGGAGGCATTGGAGGTATTTTGTGAAAATCACTTAATACTGTGCTGACACGTAATCTTTCAATAGAAGATATGTGAAACATATAAATATAAAATATGAAATAAATAGAGAATAAACAAGGTGAACAGAGGCCAGGCGCAGTGGCTCATGCCTGTAATCCCAGCCCTTTGGGAGGCCAAGGCGAGTGGCTAGCTTGAAGCCAGGAGTTCAAGACCAGCCTGGTCAACAGGGTGAAACCCCCTACTAAAAATACAAAAATTAACCAGGAATGGTGGCACGCACCTGTAATCCCAGCTACTCGGGAGGCTGAGGCACAAGAATTACTTGAACCCAGGAGGCAGAGGTTTCAGTGAGCACTCCAGCCTGGGCGACAGAGCGAGACTCCATCTCAAACAAAAACAAAAACAAACAAAACAATGTGAACAGAAACCTATACACTCCACTCTGAAATCCCAGACAAGTTCATCTCAGATGATGTGGCCATTCGGGTCATCAGGGGAAACAACGCTGTGACCAGCCTGCCTTCTGTGACATGGCACCAGTTTCCAGTGTCACGCAGATGTCACAGCCCTGACCAGGTTCCATGCACACCATGGAACCCATTTGTTTAAGTTTGTTTATGGCTCTGAAAACCAAGGCATGAAACTTTAATGTTTTCCACATTACACACCTGAGAAGTGATGTTGGGTGTTAGCACAGAATACCAGAAAGCATTTCTTTTTGGCCACAGTGAACATAGACTCTGAACTTTGAAGTTTGTTTCCTCCACATTTTATTGGTGAAAATGTCAGCCTGGTTCAGTCCATCCTTCAAAGACGTGTGGCTCCTTTTATTCACAAACACCCCACAGCTCCTCGCTGCCATCGGCCACACCTGACTTCCTTCTGTCTCCCGTGTTCCAACGTTATATTCTTTTTTCAGAGACCTCTCCGTTACTCCTGGTTTTTAAAACCTGATTGATCATCAGTGACTGGACAAACACTTTTTAATTTCCCAAGAACCACTGACAAAAACCATGGTGAGGGGTCACTGGGATTTAATCACAGATGAGATTTAATCTGTTTATTTTTAGCTTCTTTATGAAAGTTGTAGTTGTAATTTTTTTCCTTCAAAGCAACCCAAGGAACCCTACTTGCATGGTTGGAGTATGTTGAGAACACCCCTTGTCCTGGGCTTAGAGGATTCTGGTGAGATTGGCTCACATTTCCTTGACCAGACTCAGGATAGAAGCTCACCGTGGCCATGCTAGCCATCTTCCCCTCCCCAGAAGTGAGGTGATATTGTTTGGAGATTTGTCCCCACCCAATCTTATGTTGAGATATAACCCCCAGAAGTGAGGTGATATTGCTTGGAGATTTGTCCCCATCCAATCTTATGTTGAGATATAACCCCCAGAAGTGAGGTGATATTGTTTGGAGATTTGTCCCCACCCAATCTTATGTTGAGATATAACCCCCAGTGTTGGAGGTGGGGCCTGGTGGGAGGTGCTTGCATCACAGGGGCAGATTCCTCATGGCTTGGTGCTGTCCTCGCCATGGTGAGTGAGTTCTAGAAAGATCTGGTCCTTTAAGTGTGTAGCCCCTCCCCTGTCTTACACCTGCCCCTGCCATGTAACCTTCCTGCTCCCACTTCCCCTCCCACCATGCGTAAAAGCTCCCTGAGGCCTCCCCAGAAGCCCAGCAGATGCCGGCACCATACTTCCTGCACAGCCTGCAGAACTGCAAGCCAATTAAACCTCTTCTCTTTATAAATTACCCTGTCTCATGTGTTTCTTTACAGCAATGTGAGACAGGCCCAACACGTGAGGACCCCCTCCTGAGCAGTGCCCTCAGTGGGGGAAGGACACAGGGGGTCCCCCGCCTGTGTGCTCTACCCACAGGCCACAGTCATGGCTCTGTCATGGCGGTCTCTTTGTGGTTGGGTGTCTGGGTCTTCCCTGCCCTCCCATTTCCTCTTCTGCTGGGTTTGAGCCTCCTGGCTGCTTGCAGGGCCACAGCCCCAGTGCAGCGGGAGAGGAGCCTAAAGCAGCCTCAGGAGCAACCAAGGGCCTGGGATGTGGGGGTGGACAGGGTGGGCAGAGGCCAGAGGCCAACATGACGCTCTGGGCCCTCTGTGGAGATTGTTATTGCTGCTCACAACAGCCTGTTGAAGAAGCTGTGTTGTCTAGGGTAAATACCCGGGGTTCATTGTCTCACACCAGGAAAACTGAGGACATGGACACACATGAGGAGTTTAGGAATGGAGGTTTAATAGGCAAAGGAGAGAGAAAGAAAGAGAAAGGAAAACAGCTTTCTCTCTAGTGAGAGAGAGGGGACTTCCCAGAGGAAAAGGCTGGCCAGCAGATGCGCTGGATTTTATAGTCAGGTTTGAGGAGGCGGTGTCTGGTTTACATTAGGGCTCACAGATTGGTCCCATCAGGTATGACGTTTATATAGCACAGGGGGAAGCCTGGCCGCCCCACCCTAATCTTAGTATGCAAATGAACTTTCCTGTTGGCCAGGCCATCTTGTCTGCCCCTTACTGTACACGTGGCTGACAAAGAGAAGGGAAGATGGAGTCACCGTCTTGAACTTGATTGGCACAACTGCCGGCATCTATGTCTGCAGCTCGATTTTACAGGCTGCTCTTTGTTAGAAAGGAAACTAATTTGGGCCTGCTTTACATGAAAAGGAAAACCTTACTGAGGACTTCCGTACCCTCACTATCTGCCTAGGTAATTTCTTCTTAACTCCTGGATCACTGTAAGGCCGGCATCGCTTCCATCCTAGAGGAGAAAGCCTGCATTCGGGGAAGTGAAGTGCTTTGCCCACTCCATCTGTCCACCACACGCCAGCCTGGAGCTGGTGCAGCAAGGCCAGGTGTGTTCTGCAGCCTCCAGGAACAGAATCCCACCCGCAGCCGCAGGGTGCACGCCCAAGGTCCTGTGTGACAGTTAAGCCCGACTCAGGGCTGCTTCAATGCCTAGGACGGGGGAGACGTTCCTGCTCTTCGGAAGCTTCAAGAGGAGTTAATGGCCACAGTCAGAAATGCTCAGGGACTTCCATACTGGGCAGGAAGTTGACCCACCCAACCCCAGAGTCCCTCACAACCCTAACATTCCCCGAGTGCATGCAAGCAAATCGAACAGTTCAATAAGTTAGCTAAACTGCACCAGGTGCAGTGGCTCACACCTGTAATCCCAGCACTTCGGGAGGCCAAGGTGGGCCGATCACTTGAGGTCAGGAGTTTGAGACCAGCCTGGCCAACATGGCAAAATCCCATCTCTACAAAAAAAACAAAAATTAGCCAGGCATGGTGGCTCATGGCTGTAATCCCAGCTACTCAGGAGGCTGAGGCATGAGAATTACTTAAGCCCGGGAAGCAGAGATTGCAGCGAGCCAAGATGGCACCACTGCACTCCAGCCTGGGCAATAGCATGAGACTCAGTCTCAAAAGAAAAAAAAAGTTAGCAAAACTGTAAAGAGCAGCTTATCCAAAGGCCGAAGCAAAGGGAGTCAAGGACATCTTCAGCTCCCACTCCCTCTGAAGTCAGCATATCTCATCTCCACGCCATCCAGCACTCTGCATCCCTCCCCTACTCCACCCTGCAGTCAGCATCCCATCCCCACTCCCCTGCAGTGTGCATCCTCCCCAACTCCCCCTGCAGTCAGCATCCCTCCCCAACTCCCCCTGCAGCCAGAAAACCTCCCCAACTCCCCCTGCACTCAGCATCCTTCCCCAACTCCCCCTGCAGCCAGAATCCCTCCCCCACTCCCCCTGTAGTCAGCATCCCTCCCCAACTCCCCCTGCAGCCAGAATCCCTCCCCCACTCCCCCTGCACTCAGCATCCCTCCCCAACTCCCCCTGCAATCAGCATCCCTCCCCAACTCCCCCTGCACTCAGCATCCCTCCCCAACTCCCCCTGCAGTCAGCATCCCTCCCCAACTCCCCCTGCAGCCAGAATCCCTCCCCCACTCCCCCTGCAGTCAGAATCCCTCCCCCACTCCCCCTGCAGTCAGCATCCCTCCCCAACTCCCCTTGCAGCCAGAATCCCTCCCCAACTCCCCCTGCAGCCAGAATCCCTCCCCCACTCCCCCTGCACTCAGCATCCCTCCCCAACTCCCCCTGCAGCCAGGATCCCTCCCCAACTCCCCCTGCAGCCAGGATCCCTCCCCAACTCCCCCTGCAGCCAGGATCCCTCCCCAACTCCCCCTGCAGCCAGAATCCCTCCCCACTCCCCCTGCAGTCAGCATCCCTCCCCAACTCCCCCTGCGGCCAGAATCCCTCCCCCATTCCCCCTGCAGTTAGCATCCCTCCCCCACTCCCCCTGCAGTCTGCATCCCTCCCCCACTCCCCCTACACTCAGCATCCCTCCCCAACTCCCCCTGCAGCCAGAATCCTTCCCCCACTCCCCCTGCACTCAGCATCCCTCCCCAACTCCCCCTGCAGCCAGAATCCCTCCCCCACTCCCCCTGCAGTCAGCATCCTTCCCCCACTCCCCCTGCAGTCCGCATCCTTCCCCCACTCCCCCATTCAGTCAGCATCCCTCCTTGGCACTTTCCTTTCTCCCCTTCCCCCCTATTCCCAGAAAAGCAGGACAGCACCCTCCTGGCTCAGAAGTGTCCCCTGGTTCCCATTTCTCTGTGTCCCTTTCCTTCCAGGTGGTGTGAGGGTCCAACTCTGAGTTAGGATCTAGGAAACAAGAGTTTCCAGCCACGCGCTGCCACTGAACAGCTGGGAGGTCTTGGCCAAGTAACTTCAACTCTGTGGGCCCCAGTTTCTCTGTCTGTAAAATGAATGGTGGGGCCAGGCTTGATCTCTAAAGTTTCCCCCAAGCACTGGAGTTGGGACTCTGATCCGTGATCTAGAGAATCAGGTGCTACTTCTCCCACGTAGCATTTTACCACCATCTGCCTCCGCGGGCCTTTGGAGAGGAGTAAATACAGCCAAGGCGACTCCAATCTGGGGCACTCTCCGCAGGGGAGGGAGCTGACTCCTGGAGTGGGATCGCCCCACAGAGATGCTGCAGGTCACCCCCCTCCCCTGGCTAAAGCGTTTCTCAGGGAGGAAATGGGACTTGGCCCAAGGTTGTCCGCAGGGGCCTGGGAATGAGTCACCCTGGAGTGTGGCCCTTGTGGAGAGCATCCTGTGCCAGCCTCGCCCCCTCCCAGTGTTCTGGGGCCCCTCTGTCAAGGCTGCTTTCTCCAAGGCTGAAAGGGCCCTGGCGCTTTCTCACAGCTCCTCTCTGCTGGGAGCCCCGCTTGCCATGGCCACCACGCCAGGAGGTTCTTTCCATGTTTACTCGCTTTCTAGCCCGTGAGACCTTTCTCTTCTCCCTCTAATCCTTTCTGGCCTATGCAGGCATCCCTAAGAGGCCTCAGTTCTGTCCTTAATGACCTGCAGCGTGGGACCCCATGCTGGCTCTGTCACACCGAGTGGCATCCCATCTTCCTCATTATTTTCCTTGCATTTTCCAACTTATTTTCTCTGGAAAATCTTAAAATTTGAATTGCTGCTTTGTGGGGACAGTTTCAAGTTTGAGTCAGGCAGGATCAGAGCACCTTATTCTTATTTGAATGCAATAAATCTTTATTATAACTTTTATTTTAGGGTCGGGGTACATGTGCAGGTTTGTTATATCAGTTAACTGTATGTCACAGGGGTTTGGTGCACAGATAATTTCATCCTCCAGGTAATAAGCCTAGTACCCAGTAGGTATCGCTTCTGATCCTCTCCCTCCTCCCACCCTCCGCCCTAAAGTAGCCCTGGTGTCTGCTGTTCCCATCTTTGTGTCCATGTGTTCTCATCATTTAGCTCCCACTTATAAATGAGAACATGTGGTATTTGGTTTTCTGTTCCTGCATTAGTTTGCTAAGAGTAATGGCCTCCAGCTCCATCCACTTCCCTGCAAAAGACACCATCTCATTGTTTTATGTCTGGGAAAGATTCCATGGTGTATGTACACCGCAGTTTCTTTATCCAGTCTACCACTGATGGCCATTTAGGTTGATTCTCTGTCTTTGACAGCACCTGATTCTAAAGGAATAAGGAGAGTAGTTTGATCCAGTGAAAAATGAGACAAATGTGGGGGGCATCTTTTCCGAATGGTGTCCTCGCTGCATAAGCAGAGATGTGTTGCAAGGGATCTCTGGATTATAAGCTCCTGTTTTTATCATATCCCCTCATGTGTTGACCAGGTGCTGCTTGCCCAGCATGCTGTGAACCTGCACTGAGAGGGAAGGTGGTGTCTCCGGGGGTGGGAAGCAGCAGCCTCAATTTGCTGGCAGGGCCCTGAGCACCTAACCCAGGGGGGAGCGCCTAACCCAGGGGGGAGCACCTAACCTAGGGGGGAGCGCCTAACCCAGGGAGGAGTGCCTAACCCAGGAGGGAGCACCTGACCCAGGGAGGAGTGCCTAACCCAGGAGGGAGCGCCTAACCCAGGGAGGGGCACCTTACCCAGTGGGGACCGCTTAACCCGGGGGGAGCGCCTAACCCAGAGGGGAGCGCCTATCCCAGGGAGGAGTGCCTAACCTGGGGGAAGCACTTAACCCAAGAAGGAGCACCTAACCCGGAGTGGAAGCAGACACCTCTCACGGGTGCTACCCCAAACTCTGCAGAAATCATCTGAGTCCCTTTCCTCCTCCCCTTCTCATTCACCCCTTCTTCCTGACCCTTTTCTTAATCCAGCTTCTTTTTATCTCCTTTTCCTCTTTCTCCATCTCTGTGGCCTAGTCCAAGGATCTCTAGTGGAATTCCGGGGCAGCTATCGGTCCACAGAAACAGAGCAGTGAAGTCCTCCAACAATGCAATGAGTTACTGCAAATAAAGGGAAGCACGTGGGTGGAAACAGGCGGGGCCGACCCAGGGAAGGACAGAAATGGGGCTGATAAAGGAAGAAGAAGGCCACGCATGGTGGCTCACGCCTGTAATCCCAGCACTTTGGGAGATGGGCAGATCACTTGAGTACAGTAGTTTGAGACCAGCCTGGGCAACATGGCGAAACCTCGTCTTTACAAAAAATATACAAAATTAGCCAGGGGTGGCGATGTGCACCTGTGGTTCTAGCTACTTGGAGGCCGAGGTGGGAGGATCACTTGAGCCTGGGAGGCAAAGGCTATAGTGGCTGAAATCACATCACTATACTCCAGCCTGGGCAACAGAGCAAGACCCTGCCTCAAATTTTTTTTTCAAATATTAATAATAATAGAGAGAAACTGAGTCCGAGTGCCCACTGCCCCTGCTCCCCAGGGCAGGGAGAGGGGATGCAGGGCCAGGCCGTGCTGGACCCGGGCCATGAGTGCCCCTGGGTACCTGGTGGCTCTGAGTGGTTTTCTTGTAAACCATCTGAGCTGGCTCAAAGGAGCCTCTGCTAAGTGGGGTGACAAATGTCATTCTCCATTGAAAGAAGGAGATCCTCTGCCTGACACCTAAAGAAGCTCCCTGGTGTCACGATTGCCCCCTGGCCACTAATCCAACTCTGGAGGCTGTGCTTCATTTCCTCCCTGGTCTCAGCTGTGATCCCTGCACTTTCACTCCCTTCCCCACCAAAACCCATAAGCTGAGCTCTTTAGAGCAAAGGGCTATTTTTCTGCCCTTTCCCCTACGTCCAGTATGCCCATCCCCTGATGCATGAGCACCACCCCCAACCCCACTTAGAGGATATCGTGCACACTGCACAGGCCAGCAGCACCTCGCCGCCTGGCCTCCCACATCTGCTTCATGATGAGGCTACCAGCGTCCCAGAGAGTGGAACTCAGGTACAACATGATCAAGGGGCATGACTCAGCTTTTTCTCAAACAGTTCTCTTTGTATCGGTTCGCATATCTTGGACAGTCTTCACTGAAGGGTGAGGATGGGGAAGAAGTTCAATTCATGTGTTGAATGCCTATTTGACTAAGTGCAATGCCACTTCACAGTGCTTATTAAGGAAGAGAAATAAAAATTAATTTTAAAAAGTTAGGTTCACAAAAGAATATATACAAATGACCAAGAAGCATGCTAAAAAAGTTCTTCTTTTCATAAATCATCAGGGAAATGCAAGTCAACCACATTAAAATACACCACACATTCTCCAGAAAGGCAACAAATAGACTAGGTCACACCAGGACTCAGACATTGTTGTGGGGGAGTAAAATGCTGCCATCGTTTCAACTACGACCCACTCATTTCACTCCCGGATATTTATCCAAGAGAAAGGAAAACATTCATACACAAAATTACTTGTGCAAAAATGTTCAAACAGCCCAAGTGTCCGTCAATAGGAGAAGGAATGAAGAAACCACAGTATGTTCCCACAATAAAGGAATAAAAGTCAGCGAGCTAGGCCAGGGGTACAGTGGCTCACGCCTATAATCCCAGCACTTTGAGAGACCAAGGCACTCGAATAATTTGAGGTCAGGAGTTAGAGACCAGTCTAACCATCATGGTGAAACATCACCTCTACTAAAATTACAAAATTAGCCGTGTATGGTGGTACATGCCTGTAGTCCCAGCCACTTGGAAGGCTGAGGCAGGAGAATTGCTTGAACCCAAGAGGGAGAGGTTGCAGTGAGCCAAGACTGCACCATTGCACTCCAGCCTGGGCAACAAGAGCGAAATTCCATCTCAAAAAAAAGAAAAAGCGGCAAGCTAGGGACACCTGCACCACCGTGGATAAAACCCAGAACTTCGCTGAGTAAGACAGTGTGCTGCAGATTCCATCTACACAAAGTTCTAGAAAATACAAAATAGTCTATCGTGGAAAAAAACAGGAACAGTGATGATGTTACTTCTGTGTGGTCTGAGATTGACTGGGGCAGGCCGCCGGGGAACTTTATGGAGTGATAACTTTATGGGGTGATGGGAATGTTCTAGATCTTGACAGAAGTTTGGGTTATAAAAGTGTTTGCATTTGTCAAATCACCAGCAAATATACACATGAAATTTGTGTTTCCTGGTAAATTGTTCCTCCAAAGAAAAATAAACCATAAAATGTTGGATAAAAAAAGTCATGGTCCTTCCCGGAAGCGGTGTAGGAGGGAGGACTGGCGAGAGTGCAGCTGACCCCGTGTGATCGCAGCCTGCTGTATGTGAGAGACGCAGGTGCAGTGAGGAAAGCACGTGCCCCTCACTCCACATTTGTGGGCAAAATGTCAGGAATCCAAGGAACACTATTCTTAGAACTGGACGTTTTGGGACAGTCCCTCGGTGCAATCCTCAAGGGCAGTAGCCTGGGCCGATCCGAAGACCCTGCCACGCCCCCTCTCCCAATGCCGCTGCCACCAGAAATGACAACTATCAGAAACTTCCAAGCTGAAAATCCTCAGTGTTGCAAGGGCCAGTCGAGGTCGTCTTGTCCCACTTCCCATCCAGTGCAGGAACGCCTGGACCTGGCAAAACCCTGACACAGGTCAACCAGATGTTTTGTGTCTTCTGACCTGCAGCAAGTAGAAGTCCCTGCAGTGCTTTCTGTCCAGCAACGTTTAACTCGAGGCCATCAGCAGTTTAGCTATGAGCGCCAGTTTACAGGCAATGCAGGGGTTGTGCAACACAGCCGGCCCAAAATAAGCCAATACCATAAAAAGAGGACTTCAGGGACACAACCACCAGTTAACATGCATGGCCACGGACTGGTTATTGGTTTGAACGAAGCCACCAGAAAGAACACACAATTTGAACACAGACCAGGTATTAGAGAAGAAATGTGGCAGACTAGAAAGATAGAGACTGTTGTGTAAAGCAGGCTACCCAACGGGATACACATTCTGTCTCATTCTGAGACACGGTTTCTTCAGGAGGATGTACCCTGAGCTAGTCACAGTGACGATCTCTGAGCCATAGAAATGTAGAGTTTTTACTCCTTCATTTTCTGATCATCTCTATTTTCTAAGTTTCTACCATCCGTATGTGCCACATCTGTCGCAGGTTGAACTGTGCCCCCAGATTCATGTGTTGAAGTCCTAACTCCCAGGACCTCAGAAGGTGACCCTATTGGGACAGAGGGTTATTGCAGGTGTCATTAGTCAAGTTAGGATGAGGTCATACAGTAGGGTGGGCCCCTAATCCAATATGTCTGGTGTCCTTATAGAAAGAAGGAATGTGGACACAGACCCGCATGCAGGGAGATGCTGTGTGAAGAGGAAGGCAGAGACCAGGATGATGCTTCTACCAGCCAAGGAACACCGAAGACCACCAGCCACCTCCGGGTGCCGAGGTGAGTCCTGGGCCACGCCTCCCTTGGGGCCTCAGCAGGACCCAGCTGCGGCTACACCTTGGCCTATGACTTCCAGCCTCCAGACCCTGTGCGGTGCATTCTTGTTACTTAAGCACCCAGTCTGTGGTAATTTATGTTGGCCAGCAAACTAATACTAACATCTATAACCATAAAAATGACTTGAAATTTAAAAATAAAGTGGCCTGAGTGGGGCCTGCATGGGGGCCCGGAAGACAGAGAGCAAACCCTCGCCCTGCCAGGGGCTCCTGCCTCCCAGGACGGTGGCTGCCACACCACAGGCAGCTCGGGTCACCAGAACCTTCTTCCTCCTACTCTGGGAAGCTGCGGCCGGGCTCTCCCCACGTGGCTTTCCCGGGTCAGTCTCCCGGGAGTTGCTTTTTTCTGGGAGCTGCGTGAGGAGCTGCTGTTCATGGAGGGTCCTGGGGCATGGCAGGGACACCAAACGGGTGCTCATGGGGCACTCCAGGTCCTGGGGGACACTGAGCCAGGGCGGCCTGATGTCCTCAAGGAGCCGCCAGCCTGGCCCGGAGAGCCTGAGTCTATTATTATAAAGCAAAGCCTCACCCTCCCATGACGTGGCTGGCCTGGGTGCAGAAACCTGAGCTGCTCCAGGCCCAGCAGATGGAAATAACCTCCAAGAATAACCGGCCCGCACCGCACGCCTCTCCTGCCACCGCGGCGGGGCCTGCACTTCCTTCCTAAACTCCCCGGGACAGCAATCCCACCTCACAGACTCAAATGCCATCAGCGGGAACAATCGGAGGAAGTGTGGCGCTTTCTCCACTCAGGGAGCGAAACGGGGACCCTGCTTATCAAAATGACAAGATTTATTCAGTTGCTACAAACTACCAAAGACTTCCTTTCCCAAAAGAAAGGCCGGGGGGAAGGTCATGTCCTTCGGCCACCTCCATTGGGCCAAGAGCACCATCTGCTTTGCTTCAAGCACATCGGTGGCTGACTCCCCGTCCCCCAGCTCTGCCTGCCTGGGGGGAGGTTTGCAGTCTCTCAAAGAGGGGCTGTGTAGGAAGGAGCAACCAGCTCTCAGTCCCTGAGCACGGGAGGCCAGCACCACCTGAGCCCACCGAGTCGTCAGCACACCTGGGAAGGGAAAGGAGGGGAGGGAGGCCTGGCCAAGGAAAGGGAGTTCCTCAGCAGCCCTCACCTGAGCTCCTGGCGGCCTCTGGTATGAACCCCCAGCATGGAGCCAGCACCCTCAGCCCGAGACTCACCCCCTCCTGGACAGTTCTCTGCCTCTCTGGAGCCCCTCCTCTCCCTCCCACCCGCAGCAGCCACAGGAGTCTTCCTAAAGTCTCATTTTCCTCAAGTCCTTAACCTCCTGCAACCCTTCCCTACTTCTCACCCCTGAGTAGAACACAGACCCTCGGCCAGGCAAATGGGGCCTCAGTCACCAGGCCCCAAGCAAGCCCTACATCCTGTCCCGGCCTTTGTTCAGGCCGCTCCCGTTACTTGGGGTTCCCTCTCCTTTCCTGTCCCCAAATGGCCAGGCAGAGCCACCCGCCAAACCCTTCTAGGCCCAGTCCTGTCCTTCTCCAAGCAAGCCTCTGCTTCTTGGCTCTGCAGATGGCACTCTTCATTTCGTGATGTTTATCCTGTGCTCACCCAACAGTGTCCAGGTGGGCAGAGAGCATTCCTAGACCCGGAGGGACTAAAGGAAACCATTCCCTAATCAGAACCAGCAACTGCACGGCACGTGGAGCAGATCTGCAGGGGGCCCTTCATTCTGCATGGGAGACGTGGGCCCCGAGACAGCGTTCCCCAGGGTCACAGCACCACGTCTGTGCACCTGGCCCTCTACCACGCTATGCGCGCATCAGGCTGATGAGCCAAGTGCCAAGCAGAAAGGTCACACTCTTCCTCACGGGATCCAAAAAAGGAGATGTGTCCGAGACTGCCCACCACCATCCGAGGAAGAGCTGAGGGTCCACCGAGTGCCCAGGAGACCAGCTGGTATTTCTGGTGCCAGCTTGTTAGTTGACAGAGGAAGACAGCTTCAGACAGCGCCACCCATCCCCGGAGGATGCCTGTCCTCAGCCTCAGAGACCTATTTATTTATTTATTCATTTAATTTTTTAGACAAAACCTCACTCTGTCACCCAGGCTGGAGTGCAAGTGGCATGATCTCAGCTCACTGCAGCCTTGACCTCTGGGGCCAGCTGATCCTCCCACCTCAGCCTCCCAAGTAGCTGGGACTACAGGCTTGTATCACCATACCTGGCTAATTGTTTTTATTTTTTTGTAGTGACGGGGTCTCACCATATTGCCCAGGCTGGTCTCAAACTTCTGGGCTCAAGGGATCTGCCCATCTCAACCTCCCAAAGTTCTGGAATTAAAGGCGTGAGCCACTGTGCTCAGTCAGAAGATGTTTTTGAGCAGAACAGTCTATCAAAGGGAGTGGGGCATTTTCCAGGAGATAGATGAACCCACTTTTGAAGTGGGTATCTACTTTGAAGGGGCTCCCTGAGTCTCCTGATCTAAAAAGCCGAGAACCAGACCCTAGACAGGGGGGATGAATCACTGGCGTGAATGCCTCGATTCTTTCCATTTGTATCCATGGGACACTTAACTAATAATCACGGCACAGTTTCCAGCTAAATATGGACACAGCTTCAGAATCCTTCTTAACACTACAGCTCAGCCAGAGTGGGTGCAAAAGCTTAAGTCCATCTACTCTACAGGCCCTTGATAAGGAGGACTCTCTCCTGTTTACCCAGTGAAGAAACACCCACACAAACAGCCAGCTGGTCCCCTCTTGGGCATCTCCCTGAGCGTGACACTCTCAAGACCTTGCCTGGTCTAACATCCAGCCCTCTCTGAGTTGCTCTCCCACACCTGGCAGCACTGGGCAGTGGACTCGAGTGAGAGAACAACACACTCCAGTTGGCCACCCTCCTCCAGACAGGCCTGGCAAGCTCCCTTAGCACCTGGATGACTCAGCGGCACCTCCAGCGATTCTCTGTGTGCCAATCAACCAATCAACATTTAATTGGGCACCTTTATGGGCATCCTTAAGCCTGAGCAGAGACTCAGATCCAGTGGATCACCTGATGAAACTCTAAAATGCTGCACTCATGTTAAAAGTGCCTTAAGAAATAGGACGTTTATTATATCATGTAACTAGAAGTGAACCAATCAGAATTGGTTAGGACAGTGCTTGGTCAGAGGAAGGCTTAGGTGCTCCCCACTTCTTCCTCTGCCCTCTTGTCCCATTGTCAGCCTCGGCCTCTGGTCCTGGAAGGGCTGTGTCTGCTCTAGGCATCATTCGTGTAAGAGCCATGGCGTCTGATGAAGAAGAGGGCTTCCTACCCTCATTCAGAAATCAGAAGAAGAGACATCCTTCCCAGAAATGCCCGGCCAACTTCCCTTTGGATCCCATGGGTCTGCACCATGTTGAGCCAAAGCCAAAACTAATCACTTCAGAGGGAAGGAGACCACCATAATTCACTCAAATCCCCAGGAGGCTTCTTAGGAGAAAGCAGCGGCAGAGTCCCCGCTGTCAATAGGCCACAGCATACACAAACTTTGCCTACAATTTTGGGGATTCATATACCCGCCAAAGTCTCTCCATAGACCACCCACTAAGATCCCCTGAGGGCCTGTGGGGCAGGCACTGTTAACATGATGAACTTAGCCCATGGAGAAGCTGCATCCAGCTAGGGAGAGACATCACACAGGTGCAGGTCGACTTTGTAGAAGCTGACTCGCTAAACACGATCACAGTCAGTGTAATAGCACAAAGAGCAAGCCCACCACTGCCATGCAGATCAGGCGGAGGTATGAGGCCTGGAAGATGCGGACAAACTGAGTTGACTGAAAGGATGGACACGATTCCAGAAGGAGGAAAGGCAGGCGGAGCTGGGACCAACAGGCATTCCACACCCGGAAAAAGCCAAAAGTTTTCACATGACAGAAGAGTTTGCAGCTGCGGTCACAGCTAAGCCATGGCAGGCTGGCTGCAGTGTTTGTATTGAGTCCTTTTGATGACAGCATGAATTCTGAGAACAAAGCTTCCAGGCTGTGGCTGTGTAACTGGAACCCAGAGACAAAAATAGCTTCTCTTCTCATGCATATGTGAGGTCTGATCTGTAAGTCTGAGAAAGAGTTTTTGCCATTTATGAAACTTAGAAGATTCCTCAACAACCACAGATCCTATGAATGAACATTTTTATTTGGCTGGATCCATCAGATTTAATATTCTTTCAGCTATTTGGTAGCTGCCTAACTTCTCCTTCTCATTGAAAAATCCAGTGACTTTTGAAGCTGTTTTGAGATATAAGAATAATAGAGAGTGATTTAGCAGATTAAAAGATTAGAGTTCTTATAATAACATTAAAGAGAGTATCAGGGAGCCAAGTAGTCTTGAGAGAATAAAGCTTTCCTCAAAGAGACAACTCTACACGCTCAGCTGATATTTCTAAATTGAGTCAGGAAATGTTCCAGGGAGGACACAGCTAGCTTGTGCCTTAATTCAGTGCCTGATTTAGATTTGTATACCCTCGTACAGGTCAGTACAAAATGAATCACGGGGAGTCGTGTATTCATAACAGGTGATAGAGAGAAATTAAGATAATTTAGTTATGTGTCATTTAATGTACTTATTAATAAAATAACATACATAGGTGTATCTAAGTTCCTCTACCTACATCAAATAAATTGCATTAACTGATAGCTTCATCTCATCTTTAGCTACATATTTTAAAAATATCCGTAATTAATTATTTCAATAAATTATATTATAAAATAATGTTAAGACTTAACATTATTTTATATACACTCTCATTTTAATCACCATGTAATATGTTACAGAATTAGTATTCTTATGACAAAGTAACCATTTCTGTATTAGGGGATGCTAACCTATTTTTATTCTCATAATTCTAACTACATGTCTCATTATAAGTATAGCTTTCTCTTAATTTGAATTATTTCATTCTCAGGAAGAGAATGATGAAATCCAAGTGTAGCGTATTCTGGCTTTTGATGAGAATTACCAAATGGTCTTCCAAAGTAATCAAATACTTTTGCACTACCGTCAGGAACTCCTGGATATTCCTACTTAACTGTCGGGACCAGCGTCAGTTTTTACCGCGTTTCTGAATTCTCGATCATTTCTCAAGTGCTGTCAAAATGGTGTTGGATACTTGCATTACTTTGTGCTTCATCACTAATTAGTAACGGTTTTCTTCCCCTAATATTCATTGAATTCATTCATTTCTTTTTTTCCATTTCTGTGAACTGTGAACCCTTCGCCATTTGTCTTTTAGGGACTTTTATGTGCTTGGAGATTTGTAAGAGCCCTTTCTATACTTTTCACATTGAGTCTCTGTCCCTTCTCACAATGATGCCTACTGTTACCATATTATTATTATCCGCCACTCCTTGTTATGACCACATGCCAAGCTTTGTGCTGAATAACTTCGTTACCACAACCCTACAAGGAAGTACTGTCATCCCCATTTCACAGGAGAGAACGTAGAGGCTCCCCACTCACACATTTTGCCGGCGTCACAAGGCTAATGGCCTTGGAGCTGACTCGATGGCGCCTCCTGTCTTCTAATCCCACTCCACAACCGCCCCAGCATTGTCTGTACAGCTGCTGTCTACACTGATGCGTTCTGTGTCCTGGGGTTTTATGACACGGTGGGTTTTCAATCTATATAACCACATATGTTCATATTGTTTTAAGTTTTCTCTTTCTCTGCAACCATAGTTACCACTAAGTATGTATTTGTTGACTTTTCTTGATGTGGCATTTTCACGAGCCCTATTGCTTCCTATTCTTTTTTTATAGAGAGATTTTGATGTTCTTGGCGTCACTTGAAGTTGACTGTCACCTCAGACGTGGAGACCTTTTTGTCACAGGCAGAATTTTGCTCTATGGGGATTTTTTCATCCATCTATCTATCTTCATTTTTAAATTTAAGCAATATGATTTTCCACGTGGGAGAAGAAAAATGAGGCCTTAAACAGTGGTGCTTTGGTCAAAAGAGTCAAAGTGAAATAAATGTGAGGGATCTAGGCCGCTGCTCCCTAGCTATGGTGCTACGCGGCTGCTGCCAACGCCAGAGAGAAAGCCATGCCTTTGAGGCTGACGACAAAACCACGCTCTTGGGGGTCAGTCCTCCAATGTTGCCATTCATGGGAACGAGACAGCCCTGCCCCCCTGTGCTCCAGGATTTTGTCTGCTGTTTACCTCCTGTCAAATAACCTGAGACGGTGGCTGGGGTTTGTCCTGCCCATTGGAACTGTCCCATCTCATCCCAACTGGGCCACAGGCTCCATCCACTCTTGCCTCGTGAACCCCATCCTGGTGTCCTGCACCCCTCTTAAACTGCCAGCCAAGCCTCTCTTTCAGATACATTCTGTAGCCCTAGGGCTGGTAACCCAACCAACCCCGAGCAATGAGAGCCGTGGCTCCCGGCTGCCATGTCTCCGAGGTGACCAAGAATACTGTCACTGTGGAATGCAGACTGTTGGATTTTCAAACTTGCTGCTGCTCCCACCGCTGCAGCTGTTGTCATTTGAGCAATTCTAATGAGGGAGGTGCTCATTTTAAAGTCGGTTCTTTCAGTCAGCCAATAGGTGAGAAAAGAAAAAAAAAAGTCAGTTCCTACAATTATCCTAAGTAAGAGACCAGATTCCGAACAGCTGGTTCAAAGGAGGAGGTGACCGAGGATGCTGACACTCCTCAGGTCCCCTTTGCTCCACATGACGCTGCCTCTGGAGACATCTGGCCACTCCCTGCAGTCTTTGGGAGCCCAGCACACACAGTGCCCACGCTCTCATTTCCTGCTTTAACTTCTTGGACCACGAGCCTGAGCCTGCCTTTTATTTCAGACTTCGCTACTTTTCGGGAGCTCTCGCATCTGCTGATTTACAGGCCTTGCGCACTCTTTTCTTTTATTGCTGCTGGCATTTCCCTGGCCATCCACGTTGGTCATTTCCACCGCAAGTCTATTTATTTCCCAGTGGTGCACATATGTGTCCAGCTCCAGGCAATTTCGCTTTGTCTGCCTACCTGGTTCTGCAGTCTCTGACTTGCACAGCCAGCCCCTGCTGGGGACCTCATATGAATGTTCTTTTTTTGGCCTGCAGTTTATTCTGTGGCTGTTAAGATCTCCAGCACATCCAATATATGACAGTCATCATCTATGATATTTATCATAATGAGTGAAACTGGCTAGGGCTTCCTAGGGCTGCCTTTACAACGTACTATAAGCCAGGGGGCTTAAAACAATAGACAATTATTCTCTCACCGTTTGGGGGCTACCAGTCTGAAGTGAAGGTGTTGATGAGCCATGCTCTCTCCAAAGCCTCTAGGGAACGGCCCCTCCTCGCCTCTTCTGGTCCCGATGTTCCTTGGCCTGTGGTAGTGTCGCTCCAGCTCCTGCCTGCTTCATCACATGGCTTTCTCCTGTGTGTCCCCGTCTTCTCTTCTTAGAAGGACATCAATCCTATTAAATTAAGGCTCATGCTAATGACGTCATCATGACTTGATTCCATTTGCAAAAACTCTATTCCCAAATAAGGTCACATTCACAGGTATCTGGGGTTAGGACGCCCTATCTTTTGTGGGGACACAGTTCAGCCCACCATACAGGCAAAGGTGGTCCTTGGCCTCCTTTCACATCACCCCACCTGACATCTCCCTTCCCAGCTTCCTGGAACCCTTCCTTTCTCTAGCTCCTTTCCCTGCTCCCAACCCTAAATAAAATCTACCCCAGCATGAGGCAAGGGAAGAACCGGTACCAGCTCCTGCTGGGGTGGAATGAAACACTACTTATGCAGCTGCAGGCATCAGTGGAGAAGGCTGGAGGGGGAGGCAGGTGTTTGGGGGGACCTGGAGACCATTTCAGGGAGGCATTTTCTTGGTTTGCTGACGTGAAGACCGGCTTCTACCTGGAAGCCCAAAGCCCTCCAGGATCTGGGCTGGGGTTGCCCTTCCTTGCATGCTCAGCTCCGTCTCCCCTCCCGACAGTGGCTCACCCCTCCAGGGGGAATCGATCGTCAGGGAGAGGAGATATCTGAGCAGAAAATGACCCCAGACCTAGCAGCACAGGCTGATGGGGAGGTCAAAGGTCACTTCTGAAGGAACAGTGGCAGGCCCAGAAGGTGTCGCCCCCGTGCTCCTGGCTTTCACAGAGGAACACGCCGGGGCTGCTGTGCAGACAGGAAATGAGAGGGTCCCGGCTGCGAGGACGACAGAGGATGCTCCTGCGCTTGGGCTCCCTGCCGGCACCACGGCTGAAGTGACTGATACATCCATCAGGGGTGGCCTGGGCACAGCCTTGAAATCCTCCCCAGACAGTGCTCGGGGTAGCACCTGCGGTCAAAAGACAATGCGGGAATGAAATCTGTGCCATCCCTTGTCTGGACCATCTGGAAGGACAAACATCCGCACATTCTCAACAGAGCTGCCTTTGACCTCCATGGCCGACCTGACTGACAGTTCTCCTGTCCTTCCCACTTCCGGTGAGTGGGGTGAGAATGACTCCGAGAAGCACCCGAGCCACACTACTCTGGGCATTTGGAAACCTTCCTGAGCCTCCTGCAGATAGGGGCAGTGAGGCCGGCCAAGGGCAGCCTGGATGGCATCGTTCCATGGCCTTTGTCCTCTCCTTACAGTTAAAATAAAATCCTGCTGGTTTGAGGTCTTGGCTTGAAAGGCTACTGGCCAGAGGAGGAAGTTGGGAGTGCTCACAGGACCATTTGGGAAGTATTTATCATTGGAGGATGCCATCGTACCTGCAATATTTTGGAATCGGCCATCTCTCTCCAAATTACATGTACATCCTGTCTTTAAAAATATGCTGCGTCAGGCCAGGCACAATGGCTCACGCCTGTAATCCCAGCACTTTGGGAGGCCAAGGTGGGGGGATCACCTAAGGTCAGGAGTTCAAGACCAGCCTGGCCAACATGGTGAAACCCTGTCTCTACAAAAATACAAAGATTAGCTGGGCATGATGGTGGGTGCCTGTAATCCCAGCTACTCAGGAGGCTGAGGCAGGAGAATTGCTTGAAACCAGGAGGTAGAAGTTGCAGTGAGCCGAGATTGTGCCACTGCACTCCAGGCTGGGCAACAGAGCAAGACTCCATCTCAAAAAAAAAAAAAAAAAGAAAAATGCTGCATCAAAATTCAAAGTTTTGATGCCTCCTTCAGAAGTTTACTTTCTAAAGAGAATCATTGTTTTCCTTGAAATAACTATCTTCCAGCACACCTGTAAAGTGTATTGCTAGCTGCTGGTTACTACACAAATTGCACAGAGTAAGCAAACTCAGCAACTGCCTGTGTTGACTTACTTCCCCAAAGCCGGGTTGGGAAATAGGGCAGCCCACTGCATATTCAGACCCCCAACTTGAACATATGTTTGGAAAAAAGGAAGGGAAAGTTTCCCTGGCGTTTGGTGTTTTGGGTTCCTCAGGTTCCAGCCTGGGGCCGGCTGATTGCTCCCCACCTCCTCCGTGGCGCAGGACAAGGCCTCTTTCCTTGTGGGTCCAGCCGCCCGCCTCCCATCCCAAGGTCAGGCCTGGAGTTCCATAGAGAATTCAGAAGCTTTCTCCATCTGTAATGCACTCAGGGCCCAGAAATCACTCTGGTCAGTTAGCGTTTCCAAGCTCATTCCCAGCTGCATCAGCGTGTCCATCGAAGGACAGAGTGGGAAGCGGCTCCCTGTGCAGAGAGGGAGGGCAAGAGACTTCCTGGGGGACGACACCTGTAAGAGATAAAGGGGAGGATCAGGCAAGGAAAGCCTCAAAGTGCGGTGCAGATCCGACCAAGTCTCGGCCAACCCAGTGAGGGGCCCTGGAGCTAGATGCCCATTGGAGGAATCCAGGGATGAGCTGGGACATCCAGGTCCCCAGACCTCGTGGCTCCACTGAGCTCCATCTGACAGGGGCAGCCCAGGAAGATTGTGGCCGTGGCCTAGAGCTGAGCAGGTTGTGGAGGTGCCAGCAGCTTTTTGAAGGATGATGTGGCCATCCCAGGGGTGCAGGTCCACAGCCACCACAGCCAAGACATTTTTGGGGGTGTGTGCGTGTGTTTTGTTTTGCTGCTTTTTAAGTTTCTTTCTAAAAAGGAACCATCTTCTCCCCTCCTTGCCTTTGGCCATTAATGGGAGCCAATGCAACCCAGGTGTCCCTCCTCAGCCACATCCAGCCAGTGCCACTTCTGCTTCAAAGTACTGACAGGATCAAAGTACGTTGAAAATTAGGCGCAGGGCTGGGTGTGGTGGCTCATGCCTGTAATCCCAGCACTTTGGGAGGCCAAGGCAGGCACATTGCCTGAGTTCAAGAGTTCAAGACCAGCCTGGCCAACATGGCGAAACCTTGTCTATATTAAAAATAAAAAAAATTAGCCAGGCATGGTGGCAGGTGCCTGTAATCCCAGCTACTCAGGAGGCTGAGGCAAGAAAATTGCTTGAACCCGGGAGGGAGAGGTTGCAGTGAACCGAGACTGCGCCGCTGCACTCCAGCCTGGGCGATGGAGTGAGACTGTCTCAACCAAAAAAAAAAAAAAGAAAGAAAGAAAGAAAGAAAATTAAGCTCAACTCCTAACTGCATCCAGGGAGGGAATCCCAGCTCAGCCTCAGAGGGGATGGGCTCCTCCCCAGTGCAGAGAAGCCCCTACATCAGCCCAGACCGTAGATAGGAGAAGACAGCAGGAATTCTGGGAATCTTTCTTAGTGTGCAAAAGGGGCCACCTCCATGCAATTCAGGCATGGGGGCCAGGGCAGGTCCACAAAGCCTTGGCCACCTGTGAAGACCAGAAGCCCTGGCCTCGCTCGGGCCACTGAGTCAGGCTCACGGTCCTCGCCCCATTCCCCTCCAGCAGCCCTGTGGCTCCACCTCCAGCCTCCCATCGTTGAGACACAAGGACAGGGATCCACGCCATGAATCAGCTCAAGGGCTTCTTGGCTGCACAGGCCGAACCCTCAGGTCTGAACATCCCTAAAAATAAGGGCTGATGTCAAGAGGTGGCAGAGAGAAACCCTGACACGGACACAGAAAGGAAAAGCACAGCCCAGGAGCCCCTTTCACATCAAAGCTTCTTTTTCTGGGGACGCCGAGAAACAGAGTACAGGCAAACGGTGCCCTTCACCTTCAGAAATACCCCGATATGCCTACTTTCCAGTTGAGATGACATAGCAGGAAACTTGAAAACTTAGTTTCTTCTGATTGGAAGGCTCCTCCCGGCCACATGCCCACCGTCCAGTTCCCGCTCCCTCAGTGCCAGGCAGTCCAGAGGCTCCAGGGGTCCGGCTTGGACATAACCGGAGCTCCTCCGACTCCCCAGGCAAGCACTCTGTCATTATCTTCCAGACTGTTCTCACAGATGCCCCGCAAAAGAGCACAAAAGCAGCCACCAGAGGCCTGGAGCCCCGCCAAGAGGACAGGGCCCCCGGGACAGAGGGGGGCTGTGCCCAGGTGGCCCTGAGGCTGCCCAGGACTCACTGGCTCCTGCTGCTCCATCCACACAGCAGACAGAAGCTTCCAGTCGGCAAAGGGCTGGGAACGCTGCAGCGCCGGCGCTCGGGATATTTGGATTTTCTGAATGTTAACACACTGGAAGCTCCTAAGGCAGCCAAGAGGCTATGAGCTCAAAAGCTTTGTGAGAGCTTTTCTCGGAGAGCTCGTTAATGTGGTCATTGAATGGCATAGTCTTGAATCCAAATCCTTAACTGGAGCTTTAAATAGGACTGATAAGTGCTCCATAGGCTTTGGGGAAGCGGATCAGGCCCATGTGCCCTCCTTGTCCAGGGGCACTGTTTGCAAAGACCACATGTGGGGCCAGGGCACAGGGGGAGGAGACCCACAGGCCAGGGCTGGGCAATGCGGATCTTGGCATTAAAAGCACAGGCCGGGTAGGATGGCTCCGTGTCCAGACAGCGGCTTAATGGAGTGATAAGAGACACATTCCGATTGCCTCGCTCCCTGGAGCTGCCTCCAGCACTACCATTAACTTGGATAAATCCCATAAATTCACCCGACCATGAGCACAAGTGCTGCTCAACCCACCCAGCCACCCCACCCGCAGGCCAAAAATACGAGGCAGCACTTGCCTAGTGACTCACATCCTCTGCCTGGGCCCCGCCCCTCCTGCCTATAGTCCTGCTTCGTGCGACCTTCAGGGAATATATAGAGTTGGGGGAGATTTCTCAGGATATTTTTGGGAGACAGCTGTTTGTGATTCAACTTGACAGTTATGGGTGGCTATGGCCAAAAGGGGGCTGGGCGCGGATACTAGAGCTGGGGAACATGGGCAGGGAACCTGTGGACGTGGAATTCCCAGTATAACGTTGCCTTATATATACTTACTAAGCGCATGGATGGGTGAATGAATAAGTGAAGGATTGACTTCTCTATCTGCCTTGGAGGGTGGAGTTGAGGTCAACCAAATCCTACTCAGAAATTTCAGACACGAAATATCAGATCCTAAATGAAGAATTCCTCTTCTGCAGCGTTCATGGCATGGCACGTGGTGGCCGGCACAGAATGATTCTCCCCTGTAATCGGTTTCATCCCCAAACCTTGGTGAGATGTAAACCTGCTCCTCCAGGCCTTGACTTCCGCAGTTGGGCCAAAATGTGTTTCCTGAGACTGTGTCCCCACTCGATCCTGAAATGTCCATTGCTTTCATGGGGGGAAATGAAGGAGGGGGATCTTGTTCAAACAAGATTGGGAAACACTATACACTACATTTCCCTCTTGGATTTTACAACATTCATTAACACTGAAGACGGAAAAGTCCTGCAATAAAGAAACCTGGTTTTTTTTTAAATTTAACCCAACATGTTCCAAATTTACTTGTCCAAGAAGAACACATTTTTGCAAAGTCTCGGTGTGGTAGAGAGAACAATGCCCCTCCTCCACCAAAGACGTCCACGTCCTAATCCCCAGAACCTGTGAATACCTTACCTGGCAAAAGGAATTTTGTCAGTGTGTTTCTGTTAAGGATTTGGGGATGGAGGGATTGTCCCGGATGATTCAGGTGGGCCTAATCTACTCACAAGAATCTTTAAGACAGAGGCAAGGAGATTAAAGTCAAAAATGACAGGACGATGACTACAGGACGAGTTTTGAAGAGGAAGAGGCCACAAGTCAAAGAATGTGGGTGGCCTCTAGAAGCTGGAAAAATCAGGGAAATGGATTCTCCTGTGGCATCTCTGCAAGGAACACAGCCCTGCTGACACCTTGATTTTAGGACCTATTTTAGAGTTCTGACCTCCAGAATTCTAAGAGAACCCATTTGTGTTGGTTTGAGCTACTAAGTTTGTGGCGATTTGTTACGGCAGCCATAGGAAATACGTATTGATTACTAGAATTTGGGAAGTGAGGACACCCCTGCTTAATGATCACACACTGTGAATATGTGTCCCCAGCAGCCCATCTGCTTCTCAGCTTCAGGCCCTCCTGGAGTTTGTGTTTGTGGATATGGTAAAAGCTGTTGAAGGATCGCATCCTTGAATAAACCAGTGTCTGTTATTACCTGTTTTTCTCAAAGCTGGTCCCATAGAGCTGGGACTAACGGGCTGAGCTTCTGTTTTCATGGCTGGCCCAACACAAAACTGTGAAAAGTCTCCTCTGAGGGGACACAGCTGGGAAGAGCACACGCCAATGTTCTGCCCAGGAGTGATGAGTCTCTAAGAGTTAAGGGCCCTGCCGTGAACATCCTGACCTTCTCAAAGTTCAGGGACAAATCTAATTAAAGAGACACTGTCACACTTCCCAGCCTTCTCCACAGAATCCTTTGGGAAACCAGTTCTATGTCAGTGTTTCGGGCCAAGAATCAAAGTGACCAAGATTCTCAGAACAAGCCCCTGATGGATGTTTTGATGTAAAGGTCAGAGAGGTTGAAAAAAAAAGTGTAAGAAGCATAAAACCATCCTGCCAAAAGTTTTGCAAAGGAGACCTGCATCAGAAATGAAATTGCTGAGTCAGAAGAATCCCTCCAAATTCTTTGTTCTTCACCTGTTGGGTCTTTAATACAGAAATTCAGGAGTTTGTTGAAACCCATAGTTCACTTGCTTTGGAAGCAGTTACAATGTACTGTTTTCCAGGGAACATCCACCCGAGTGACACAGTACGCAGTGTCACACACAGGCCCCATTGTGCGCCTGCCCCCAAGTCTCTGGGTTCATTGTTTCCTTTGGAACATTCGCCCCAACCTCCACGCATCCAAGGCCTGCTGTCTCCAAGGCCTGTGCCTCCAATAGGCTGCCCTGGCTCACCAACCAGAAACAATCTTTGGCTCCCTAGAGCAGTGAGTCACCCCAGGCCCCGGTCTCTCTGGGGTGCCTCAGTTCTGTGCATGCCCTGCCTCCTTCCTCTGGTCCTATGTCCAGGGAGGGTTTGTCCTCATCAGGACCCTTTGCATTGCCCCTACCAGGAACACAGTCTACCTTATGAAGGAAACATGCTCAAAGCATTCCGGTTCTTTCTGAGTCCCAGCAAAGGCTTTGCTGCCTGGCTGCGCAGCGTCTCTTATATTTGTCTCCCTGAGTGCATTGGTTTCCTTGGGCTGTCCTAGCAAAGTACCCTGGACTCAGTGGTTTAAATGACAGAACTGTCCCGGGTCTGGAGGTTGGAAGTCCCAGGCCAAGGTGCAAGTGGGGCTGGTTCCTGCTGAGCCCCGAGGAAGGCACGGCCCAGGCCTCCGCCTGGCTCCTAGGGGTGGCCTGCAGTCTTTGGCATTCCTTGGCTTGTAGAAGCATCACCCTGGGGTCTGTCTTCCTCTTCACACATCATCTCACTGCATGCGGATCTGTGTCCACATTTCTTCTTTCTATAGGACACCAGGCATAGTGGATTAGGGGCCCACCTTACTCCTGCATGACTTCATCCTAACTTAACTAATTATACCTGCAGCAGCCCTAGATCCCCATAAGGTCCCCATCTGAGGTACTGGGGGTTAGGACAACATACGCATTTGGCAGAGGGCAGGAAGGGGAACATAATTCAACCCGTGACACTTTGTAACAGAACCCGCTTTTTGATTGAGGTGGCAACGTGGCCAGCCAGAAATGCTTCTCAAAACTCAGCTCTGGCTGGGCATTGTGGCTCATGCCTGTAATCCCAGCACTTTGGGAGGCCAAGGCAGGTGGATCACTTGAAGCCAGGAGTTTGAGACCAGCCTGGGCAACATGGCAAAACCCCATCTCTACAAAAATTAGCCAGACATAATGGCACGCAACTGTGGTCCTAGTTACTTAGAGGTTGAAGTGGGATAATTGCTTGAGCCCGGGAGGGTGAGGCTGCAATGAGCTGTAACTGCATCACTACACTCCAGCCTGGGCGACAGAGTGAGACCCTATCTCAAAACAAAAACAAACAAACAAACAAACAAACAAACAAACAAAAACCCAACTCTAACAAATGAGATGTAAGTGAAATGCTATTGGGTGGGGCTTCTGGAAAAAAACTCGTGTACCTCTTCCCCCTTGCCCCTTCTTCCCTCCTCAGCATGGATGTGATTCAGGAGGCAGAGCAGCCACAATGAGGCTGAAGCCACAAGCTATAAATGGAGGCAGAAGCCAGAAGGAATCCAGGCTCAGGATGATTTTTTTGAGCCACTACACTATCTCTAAACTAATTCCTTTTCACCTGAGAAAAATAAACTTTTCTTCATTTGAGTCAGTGGTTGTCAACCAGGAACAATTTCCTGCCCCCAGGAGACATGTGGCAATGTATGGAGACATTTTTGGTTGTCACCATTAGGGATGGTCCTACTGGTATCTGGTGGGTGGAGGCAGGGATGCTCCTTAATGCCCTGCGGCGCACAGGACAGCCCCCAGAGCAAAGAATTATCCAGCCCCACATGCAATCGTGCTGTGGTGGAGAGACCCTGGCTGAAGTCACTGCTGACAGGTTTTTATACATGAAATCCAAACAGACAGAGGGAGTGCAGCAGGGCCAGAAGAAGAACTGGCAGCAGGAACTGGAAACATTGGGAATGAAACTGGATTTTCTCCTGTTCTCCGGGGTCACCCAGCCTCCCCTTTCCATTTCTCTCTGCAAGCCTATGCTATTCTTTTCTCTGCTGACCAGGGCTCTTTGCTCCTTGGTAAGTCCGTAGCCAAATGCAATGTTCCTGCATCCCTTGAGTGTATGCGTCCTCCGTTGAAACTACAGTTGAAGCTGACTTGTATCTCTGAATCCACATGCCTAATTCCTGGAATACAGAGTTTGACTGGCCCATCTTGAGTCAGGTAAATTAACTTTGCTCGGGGAAGCAGGTCATGTAGCTAAATGTGGCTGCTATGTCCCTGGCTTAGGGGGTGGAAGGAGAGGCTAGAAGAAGGAGTTGGCTAAAAATGGGGGTCACTGGCTGAGAAGGCTGCCCAGTAGGTGTCTTCTTCAAGGAGGGACACAATTTCTCAGTTTTTATTCTTCCTAGCGCCCAGCACAGTGCCTTACAAACAGTAAGTGCTCAGTGAACAATTGAGGGGTGGTTGAGATGAGAAGAAAATAGCAAAATGCTCTGTATCTAAGGCCCTGTGGCATCATATCATTTATCCAGGAGCCCCAGGTGCTGGATGGTTAGGAAGGCCCCTCTTCCCGATCAGTCTACAAATATTGGTCCAGTACCATATGGTAAGTGCCTTCCATGCACACCTGCTCCACATATATTTACTATTTTTTTTCTGGGTTTCCAGAATTCTTTGACACCTGTAGCATATTTACTGTAGTTTTTTATTATTATTTTTTTACACATTGACATTTGGACCCAGTGTTTCAAATGTAAAACTCCTTACCTAGAAAGTTATCAGAAGTTAAATAAAAATACAGGCTGGGCTCAGTGACTTTCGCCTGTAATCCCAGCACTTTCGGAGGCGGGTGGATGGCTTGAGCTCAGAAGTTCAGCCTACACAAAAACTCCGTCTCTACAAAAAATACAAAAATTAGCTGGGTGTGGTGGCGCATGCCTGCAATCCCAGCTACTCGGGAGGCTGAGGCAGGAGGATTGCTCAAACCCAGGAGGCGGAGGTTGCACTGACCCAGATCAGCCACTGCACTCCAGCCTGGGTGACGGAGCGAGATCCTGACTCCAAAAAACAAAGAATACAATGGGCATATTATTTGCAAACAACTAACATTGTTTAAAGATAAATGTGTCCCCTGTCTCTCAGCTCTTTGGGCACTGTGAATATTTTGTAATTTAGTCTTTAAGCCCCTCCCCCCTGCCCACTTCCACCCGCCCAGCTCCTCTGGGGCCAGGCCTCTTCCTTTCTGTTCTCACACCACCCCTCTAAACTGGTCTGTCAGTCTGTCCAGTTGTCAGGGCTGACTGGCTGACTTGATAAACTTGTTCCACCAAAGGCATTTCCCCCTGGGCAATTCGTTTCTTTCCCAACTCTCTTCCCCCAGACCCTGGAGGATGGTTTGTGTCTTAACAGGAGCATTCCAAGGACAAAATCTAATGACCCAGTGGTGGCAGGAGTTTTGTTCATGGACACAGGTCAGTGGGGAAGAGCATTTTCATGTAGGGCCTTTCCCAGGACTCACCAAATCTTCATAGTAATCCCCACGTGTTGAGAACCTCTATGTGCCAGACACTATGATATGCATTTACAGTGGCACAGCCTCACAAAGACCCTAAAAGATGGACATTAGCATCTGCATTTTGCAAATAGGAGCAGAGGGTCACAGAGGTTAAACAACATTCTTCCTCAAGGCAGCAAAACAAATAAGAACCAGCCCTGAAGTCCAAACCCGGAGTCTTTTCTTTTACCCCATGCAACCTCCCTACCCCTCCTTATATCCCACTGGCCTCTCACCATGTTCTATGAGACCACAGCCCTTCGAGAGTAGACATGCATGTCCCCAGCCAGCCCAGAAGGAGATCACAGTAGCTACTTCCAGGTGGCGGAGGAAGGGCCCTGTCAGCCACAGGCCTTCTGCAGTCTCCCTCCTTGTCTCTCATGGACAGTCCCTGGAGGAACTGCTGCGTCCATGGCCACATCCCAATGTCCCATCTGCAGTTACCAAGAGAAGACTTGCTAAGATGTTCAGGGAAGAAAGGACATCATTCAGTGCTAGAACAGATTCGCCAACACAACAGCTCTTCTCCTGCCTCTGTGTCTCAACATTCAGACTGAAACTCTGAGTTCTGCAGCCCAGGAGGAGACTCCAGGAAACTGGGGGCCACTGTGCCTGCAGGCTCCTTTTCAGTCCCACCCCTCAGCCCTCCCAAGAAAATCCATAGAGAGTATCCTTCAGCATTCGTGACAGGGGAACCAGGGGACCCTCAGAATCAAAAACCCGTGGCCAGGCTGAAACCTCACGCTTCACTTTCCCTAGAAATATCTACATTGAAAGAAGTTTTGCAAATCAAATCATAAGTATGTTGGAATTAATGATATATTATTAAATCCACTGTGGTGGCAAAGTCTTGGAAAATGAACTTTGTGTAATTTTTAAAAACACACTTCAACTCATCTCTTTCTTTTCTTTCTTTTTTTCTTTTCCTTTTTTTTTTTTTTTTTTTTTTTTAGGCACTGACACGATCTCATCTCACTGCAGCCTCCCCCACCAGGGTTCGAGCAATTCTCCTGCCTCAGCCTCCCTAGTAGCTGGGATTACAGGCGTGCACTACCATGCCCAGCTAATTTTTGTATTTTTAGTAGAGATGGGGTTTCGCCATGTTGGCCAGGCTGGTCTTGAACTCCTGACCTGAGGTGATCTGCCCGCCTTGGCCTCCCAAATTGCTTGGATTACAGGCGTGAGCCACCACACCGGGCCGTCACCTCATTCTCTTTACTTTCTATACCATCCTCTGAATGTTTGAAGGTGAGGCACATTCTCAGGCCAAAAATCTTTGCCAAAACCCAAGTTTAAAAAAACTAAGAAAAATTTGGTAAACTGGAATTCCTGACCTTTCCTAAACATCGTCAGCAATGAGTCTCAGCCCTTATTTTTCTGCCTGAAGAGCTCAGGGCTCTTCAGGGTCAGGAGTGAGGAAACCGGAAGAGGATGAAGAATGTGGGGTGCTAATGAGATCATTTCTGTCCTGTAGTTGGAAACCCGGCAAGAGTCAGAAGATCTGGGGTAAGAAATGAACCGAAATCTTCACTGAGTGCAGCAGCGACAAGCTTGATGACAGAGCCTGTGTATTTCACTCCAAGGCTGCACGTGTCTGTAAGAACGGGCCTCGCCCATCTTATGCAATTTGCATAGGAATCTGAGGAATATCAGCAACTCTATACAATAACTAAACAAATTTTTTTCAGAGTAAAAATTTGTTATGGAGCTTAAATAAAGACTGACAAAACATTGCATTCCTTTTTCCTTGAGCTTCTTTCAGACTAGCGGGCATCAGAATGTATAATAATGGAGCTCTCTTTGGAAAATGGTGACAAGGCTGAGGTTTCTGATTATAGCTACAAATGCTTTAAATAGCGATCATAATTAATTATTAAGAGACATAGTCTTCCTTTACACGTAGAAGACTAAAACCTTAAGGAAAAAATAGGAGAGGTCGGTACATGATCTCTTCTAAGGCACTAGAGCTTTAAGTGGGATTAATGTAGGTCAGCGTTTTAGGAATGGAGATGTCACTTTTGAGGAAGTGTCTCCAGGAGGTGTAGTTGCCCTCACAAAGTCATGATGAAGGAAATGCTGTGCTTTTCTTTGAACTGGTGCTACCCAATGCTGGGGGAAGAGGAGGAAGATCAGACACTTGCTCCATGTATCTCCTCTCTGTGGTTTGCAGAAGACATGTGCCAGACACAGGAGAAACTGTCTCCTCATTAGCAGAGACACTAAAGGGTCTAGACGGTGCCCAACGGGGGTGGCATGTGGTATATAAAGGGGTGAAGAAAGGAATGCAGCTTGCTAGATTCATTTCCCTTTTCGATTTTCGGCAGGCTGACTCTCATTTCCCCAAAGGACATGCAGAGTTGGCATGGAGGCTCCCGGCCTGGCCGGCCCCTGGCAGGAGCTGTGGACAAAACTCTGAGATTTGGGGCTAAATGTGCAGAAACAGCAAATGCTGATAACTCCTCCACACCTGTTGGCATTCTGCCTCCTGGCCACTCACTCCAACAGCGTGGGAGGACCGGGTAGGGGACAGACTGAGGGAAGCCTGTGCAGGCATGCATGTATGCAGAAGTGCTGGTTTGCACATGCATCTGCGTGTGGCTGTGTAGGCTGTGCTGTGTTAGCAAGAAGAAAGATCACGGAGAGCATTCAGACGCCCTTCAGCCGGACATTCAGCAGCTGCTGCTGCTGCTGCTGCTGCTGCTGCTGCTGCTTCTTCTTCTTCTTCTTCTTCTTCTTCTTCTTCTTCTTCTTCTTCTTCTTCTTCTTCTTCTTCTTCCTCTTCTTCTTCTTCTTCTTCTTCTTCTTCTTCTTCTTCTTCTTCTTCTTCTTCTTCTTCTTCTTCTTCTTCTTCTTCTTCTTCTTTTTTTGCCTGCTTGGCTGCAAAAGTCCAGAGGAAGTGAATCCACACTTGCTGATGACCTCATTTCCACCGCTTCCCAGCAACCCTGCCAGCCTCTCAGGGGGAGGCTTACTCAGCCAGCCACTGGGGACTGAAGGGAATGGAGAGTGGGGAGAGCAGGCCTGCAGCTGCACCCCAATTCCACTCCGCCAACCCCTACTCCCACCTCTCCCATCACGGGTTGCAGCTGGCCTCGTCATTCTTAAGACAAGGGACTCAGGTGATAGTCAGACCGAGTGATGAGGGGCCTAAGCAGACAGGATCCAGCCGACAGGCTGTGGTTGTAAGTTCTGTGAAGAGAGACTGGACTGTGACAGGAACAATTTTCCTGTGAGCATGCCATGGAAATTAGTCACCCAACAGAATCAGCAAAACATCTATTATTGATGATATTTGCCAAACTGGAGATAAATTGAGTGCTTTGTCCTGAACCACGGATGATGATATGTGACTTTTATTAAATCAATAGATCAATTTAAAGCCAATAAGTGAACTTCCAGAGATTGAGCAAAGCCATGGATAACCCAGGGAGCTGAAAGGTCAACTCCCCTCGAAACAGCAGCTTGTGAACAGCGGAGACAGCCTGTGAATTTGCAGAAAGTTAAACACCACATTATTTTCCTTTCTTCTCTTATTCCTTCAGTTTCAGAGAAAAGTAGAAACACGCTGTATTGTGCAGCTATGTATGTGGCACGTACATTGTTTAAAGATGTCATAGGCACTGCTGGACCCTGGGGAGAGAAACTCTCTGTGACGTTCAAGTGCTTTACACCAACAAGGCCCCTCCAGGCACATTCCCACGTCCTTCAATATTCACATTTGTAATTTGTCGCCCTTATACAGATTAGAAAGTTGAGGTTCCTGGAGGGGCTAAGTGACCATGCTTGAAATGGGAGGGAGAAACGTGAAGCACAGACGTGGGCATGATTCACAAACTTGCTGCCAAGGAAGGCCACAGTGTTGCACACAGGCAGGAGTTCCCCTGCCTGGATCGGAAGCTGCAGACTTAGAATCGCCTCCGGGTTGGCCCCGCCCCCTCCTGCTTGGCCCCGCCCCCTCCTGCTCCCCGCCCGGTGCCACCCTCCTCCCCAGGCCTCTAGGGTAGAGCCAGCTGGGAACTGTTTCTCTACATACACACAGCACTTGTGTGCACACACACAGAAACACATGCTCACACACAGACATACACATGCGCACACACAAACACATAAACACACACTCCTACACATCACACACTTGCATGCATCATCACACACTCCCATAATCACACACACACACTCACACACACAAAACCACATAAAAACACACATACACACTCACACACACAAAACCACATAAAAACACACATACACACTCACACACACAAAACCACACTAAAAACACACATACACACTCTCACGCACAAAACCACATTCACACACCATAGATATACACACTAACACACACACAAATACATAACTACGTACACACAATCACACATTCACAGACATCATCACACACATACAGACTAACATATACATAAACACGCATACATAAACACACACATAAAAACATAACACACACACATAAACATACACACAGAGACACTCATGCACAGACACATAAACACACACTCACAGACATACACACACAAAAACACACACAGAGACACACTCATACACTCACACACATAAACACACACAGACACTCATGCACTCTCACAGTAAACACTCCCACACGCAGACACTCACGAACACACTCTGTCACACACAGAGAACACAGGGCCATCCCAGCAGCACTCAGTGAAGACTGCAGGGCTGCATCCCGCTCCTCACGCTCACCCCATCCCGCCCTCCTGCGCAGCAGGCTCAGGTCACAATGCAGAGATTGAAAAACGCCATTTTCATGTGAACATTCAGAGGGGAACAGAGAATGTTAGTACAGGACACACAGTGGCAATACTGAAATGAGAAAAAGTACTAGATTCTGCTGGGCATGGTGGCTCATGCCTGCAATCCCAGCCCTTTGGAAGTCCGAGGTGGGTGGATAACTTCAGGTCAGGAGTTCAAGACAAGCCTGGCCAACATGGAAAAATCCTGCCTCCACTAAAAATACAAAAATTAGCCAGGTGAGGTGGTGCATGCCTGTAATCCCAGCTACTAGGGAGGCTGAGGCAGGAGAATCGCTTGAACCCGGGGGGTGGAGGTTGCAGTGAGCCGAGATTGCGCCACTGCACTCCAGCCTGGGCAACAGGAGCGAGACTCCGTCTCAAAAATAAATAAATAAATAAATAAATGAAAAAGTACTAGATTCTGAGAATGGCCTTTCTGTATATTAAAGGAAAAGACATTGCTTGAGGGAGCTTGGTAAGAGTGGCGACCAATCGTCAAGAAGAAAAGGAAATACCATGACAGCTTCTTTTTTTGAGACACAGTCTTGCTCTGTCGCCCGGGCTGGAATGCAGTGGCGCCATCTCTGCTCACCGCAACTTCCGCCTCCCAGGTTCAAGCGAGTCTCTTGCCCCACCCTCCTGAGTAGCTGGGATTACAGGCGCGTGCCACCATGCCCGACTAATTTTTGTATTTTTAGTAAAGACGAGGTTTCACCATGTTGACCTGGCTGGTCTCGAACTCCTGACCTCAGGCGATCCGCCCACCTCGGCCTCCCAAAGTGCTGGGATTACAGGCATGAACCACTGCGCCCGGCCAGACAGCTTCTTTTAAAGCTTGTATCTGGAGAAGGGTATATCTTTGAAGCGTGGGTTGGGTTTACCAAGTACAAACTGTGCTCTGAAAACTTAAAGGCTTTTTTGATAGTGTTATGGAACTCACAGATCAAGGGCACAATGTCGATATTCTATTTCATGCTTGTTCGGCAGGGCCTCTCCTATGGGGCCTTGTGGGGCTCTCTTTGCACAGTTAGCTCACGTTGGCTTGGGTGTGTCTCGGGCTGGTGGATCAGGCCCTCAGGTGAGAGGAGGCCACGTGGGTGCTGATCACGCAGACAGTGTGAATCCTGGTGTCCTGAAGAAGTGGCTCCAGGGGCACTGCAGGGTCTGCGTTTGAAACTGTCTACTGTAGAGAAAGATCAAATCCCGATCAGGCAGCACCAACTTTCAGTCAGTCCACCGTGAAGGTCGCACATTTAACAAACTGAAAAATTAACATTTTTAACTGGACACTCATTGTGTCAAGTAACACTTCATCAAGCTTCGTGTTTAGAAAAAAAGTTGTTCAATTAACACTTTACCGAACTCCTTGTGTATAAATAAGAAGTTGTTAAAGGACTCAGAGCCGGAACCCACAAAGCCTACATTCAAATAAGGTACCGAAAACAAGAATTACAGAAACAGAAGAAACATATTCTTTATGGCTGTTCAGAAATGTCAAGGAGTCGCTAAAATAGCTGGGGTGATGTGGAGGCCTCAAGACAATTTGAATCAAAAGCCTCTTCAAGGAGTGTGAAGAAGAGTGGGAGGGATGTGAGTTTGTGTCCAGGAGAAAGGAGGGAATGCCAAACAGAACATCTCGCATGAAGCAAGCTGAGAGGCAAGAGTGGCAAGTGCCCCATGACAGGATGAGTTTGGGGAGAAGACAGAAGAGCCAGCTTGGACTTCATCTGCACCTTAGGTGGGAAGGGACTCCAGTGGAGAGCTGTGGAGGTCTGGGCCAAGAGCTGCAGGTTTTATTTGAATGGAAATGACAGACATTGAGACTTCCAAGGAAAATGGTCCAAGGGCCAGGGAAGTTCTGCGGACACAGGATGAGGGAGGGCGTCACCTTCAGAAGTTCTGGAAGTGGAATCACCTGCTGTGCGAATGGGAGATGGAAACAGGTGACGGGAAGCCGCTTCACCGGCGGGTCAGAGACGGGCTGAATCCTGGGGACAAAAGAGACTCTCAGATAGCCCAGAAGTTATTAGTCCAGGCTTCAGGGGTGGCAGGAGTCTGGTAATAGAGACACAGAGAAAAGATGGGTGCACGAGAGCAGCCTAATGCGGATCTTGGATTTAGATGTGTATAGCTTGAAATGCGAGTGGATTTCTAAGTGGAGATTTCCTACCCCCGCCCCCCGCCAAAAAGGTTATAAATTACGGCTGGGCTCAGTGTAGATGAGTACAGTAGAAACCATGGCCTTGGAAGTACCAGGCTCTGGCACTGTGTTTGCCCTCACACTGTGGCAGAAGAGACTTGGGTGCCCAAGACACAGCTTCGACAGCTGCAGAAGCCCAGCCTGGGGGCTTGCCTAGCCCACAAGTAGGAAGATCCGTGGTCGATCCAATTCAGTGGAAGAATGCTGATTATTGCATTGATCCCTACTGCCAGAGGTCACCAGTAGAATTCCACTGGATTCTTGCTCTTGTCCTATGGGACACTTTTTGTAAAAAAAAAAAAAAAAAAATATATATATATATATATATATATACACACACACACACACTCTTTATGCTCCCTTCTCTCTCTCTCTCTCTTTTTGAGACAGGGTCTCACTCTGTTGTCCAGGCTGGAGTGCAATGGCACCATCTCGGCTCACTGCAGCCTCAAACTCCTGGGCTCAAGTGATCCTCCCACCTCAGCCTCCCAAGTAGCTGGGACTACAGGTGTTCACCACCACACCTGGCTAATTTTTTAGATTTTTATAGAGACAGGGTCTCCCTGTGTTGCCCAGGCTGTTCTTGAACTCTTGGGCTCAAGCGATCTTTCCACCTCAGCCTCCCAAAGTGCTGGGATTATACACATGAGCCACCACACCCAGCTTCTTTTTATTTTTAATAATTTTGGAGGGAATAGTCTTAGATATATAGAATAATCATGAACATTCTACATTTGTTGTCATGTTTCCTTAGCCTCCCCTGCTCTGTGACTTCTCATCTTGTTTTTGATGACCTTGACAATCTTGAGCACTACTGGTCAGTTACTGTGTAGAATGTCCCTCGACTTGTTTTTCTTTTCTGATGTTTTTCTCATGAATAGACTGCAGTTAATGGGTTTTGGAGGAAGATGCAGAGGTAGGGTGTCATTCTTGTCACGTCACACCAAGGGTACATGCTCTCTGTGTGGTTGGCCACTGATGACATCGGCCTTGGTCCTCTGGCTGAGGAAGTGTTTGCCAGGTTTGTCCAGAGTAGCTACTTTTTTCCTCCTCCCTATGCTATCTTTGGAAACATGTCACTAAGTCCAGCCACCCTCAGGGCACAGGTAGGGTGGTGGGTGAAATCACACTCCACAACTTGGACGGGAAATATCTATGTAAATAATTTGGAATTCTATTACAAGAAATATGTGTTCCTTCTCTCCCATTAATTTATTCAATCATGTATTTATGTCAATGTGAGCTCATATATTTGCTGTATTCTTTAGGTTATGACACAGTACTATGTTAGTTTCTTTTTTGCTCGAATTCTTACAGCGTTGGCCATGGGGAGATATTTCAGGTTGGCTCTTGCGCCCCTCTGACGTGCCCCATCCTCGTGTTATTCAAGGGCTTTCTTGCTTTTTGCCACTTCAAGATCCTGCAGGCTCATCCTGTATTTTCCCTGACCCAGCCCTAGAATGAGCCGTTTCTCCAAAGAGCCCTGGTTCCCCTCACTGGAGAATTGTGTTTGGAAACCAAGATGTGGGCTCAAGATGTGCTTGAGGCGGCTGCACTTCCTTGCTTCTAGGCCCTCTTGGCAGACAGAGCTAGACATCGATTCTGCACACCCATCGGTGTATACACACGGCTTCATTTGTGTATTCGTCTCCTGGCATCTATACTAAGATACACTTGAGTTCACACCGATGTCTCTGACTTCAATCCAGCAGCCTCTCCCCTTCTGCATCTGCAACTTCCCTCTCCAGTGGGGAGAAAGCTGGCTTCCAGCATCTGCCACTCATTTACTTCTTTGCTTGACCTCAGTGTATATGTCAAGCTGACACAGAATTGCTAACCTGTACCCCATTGAGAACTTTCATCTGTGCTCTTGACACCCAAAATGTTCACATATTAATTTGTACACAGTAAAAGCGTGAAGGCAGCATAAAGGCACATGAAAGAATCAAGATTCAAAAGGATTCCAGCGATCAACTAGAATAATAAATCCAAGTAAAAATACAAATAAACACAAGATGCAAGAGGTCAAAAATAACTAAATGGCACAGGCAGAAAAGAATAGAGACCAATTGAGAGGGGGAGAAGGGTGGAGGAATTTTGTTGACCCCAAGCTCAAGGTATGAGTTACTGCTAAAGACAGCCAAGGGATATGAGTCTGCAGTGATGAAAATAGAATATTCCAGTAAAAGAAAGAAAATGCCCCACTGGCCTGTGCACAGGTCAGACAACATCTCTACCGATGCATTCATATCCATCCTTTGAAAGGGTGCGTAGGAGGCCGGGCGTGATGGTTCATGCCTATAATCCCAGCATTTTGGGAGGCTGAGGAGGGCAGATCACCTGAGGTCAGGAGTTTAAGACCAGCCTGGGCGACATGATGAAACCCCGTCTCTACCAAAAAAAAAAAAAAAAAAACTAGCCAGGTGTAGTGGCGGGTGCCAGTAGTCCCAGCTACTCGGGAGGCTGAGGCAGGAGAATTGCTTGAACCTGGGAAGTGAAGATTGCAGTGAGCCAAGATCACACCACTGCACTCCAGCCTAGACTACAGAATGAGATCCTGTCTCAAAAAAAAAAAAAAAAAAAAAAAAAAAAAAAAAAAAAAGAAAAGAAAAAAGAAAGGGTGTGTAGGAGAGAGAGAAGAGCTATACAGGAGGGACAGGACCACACTCTCAAAAGACTAGCAGTGGTGAGATGTACCCTACCCCACTCCAGAGGACAGAACTGAGACCAGCGAGCCTAAGGGTCACTCCCTCCCTGATGGGGCTGAGCAAGGATGTGGCAACTGACCAGTCTCATACACTCCTGATTTGGGGGACAGCCCACTGTCTGCACAATTAAGATCCACAAGACCAGAGGGCAACTCCAGGAGTCATACCCTAGAGAAAGCTTCAAGAAGAAGCTACAGAAGACAGTCCATCAGGGTGGTGAATGACAAAGTTTCAGTGAAAATGCAAATGAAGTGAGGAACCAAAATAAGGCAGGTCAAGGGACTAGGAAAGAAGAGATCAAGGGTCAGGGGGAGAAGTGGCCGGGAGGAGATGCCTGAGGATAAAAATCCCACCTTCTGTTCAATGCCAGCTATTGTTTGCCCGCAAGCTGTGTCTGCTTGAAGGGCACAGAGCAAAATGGGCATAATGAGGATGACGAGAAGACAGAGCTTGTTTGATTAGAAGATAAATTTCCTAACAATTACAGTTGTCAAAAAATAAAATCTAACCCCTATCCAGAGAGAGTTTCAAACAGAGTGGGACAGGCAACACTAGCAGTGGTGACTGCCAAAGACCATCTAGTGCAGACATGGTGTGACTGTTAGAGATCAGCACATCCTGGCCGGAGGCACTCTGGGCTCTGTTGGGTTTGGAGGACAACTAAACCAGGGTGAACAGAGAGGGTCCCCAAGGAAGTAAATGATAATACAGATTCAAGATGCCTGGGATGAAATAGCTCAGATGCCATACGACACTGGAAACATGTATGATTTGACTTGGCATTAGAAATTGCTTTTGTTCTTTCTTTGACATACATATTTTTAATTTAAAAAGATAACCTCAGCTCTCTGGGCTCGAACCTAGTTGGCCGTAACATGGTTGAATGCACCAAGAGAGTTGGAATCGTTGATAAATATGGGACCCGCTAGAGTGCCTCCCTCTGGAAAACGGTGAAGAAAATCAAAATCAGCCAGCACATCAAGTATACTTGCTCTTTCCATGATAAAATTGAGGTGAAGAGATGAGCTGTGGGGATCTGCACTGTGGTTGCCGCATGAAGACAGTAGCTGGCAGTGCCTGGACCTCTAACACCACTTCTGCTCTCACAAGAAAGTCCACCATCAGACGACTAAAGGATTAAAAGACCAGTAGACGCTCCTCTCCTCTTTGAGACATCGCTAGCCTACAATAAATGGGCTAATTTATGTTAAAAAAAAATAAATAAATAACCGGCTGGGCACGGTGGCTCACGCCTATAATCCTAGCACTTTGGGAGGCTGAGACGAGCGGATCACCTGAGGTCGGGAGTTCAAGACCAGCCTGGCCAACATGGTGAAACTAAAATACACTAAAAATGTATTTTGTATTTTTGTACTAAAAACACAAAAAATTAGCTGAGCATGGTGGTGTGCACCTGTAATCTCAGCTACTCGGCAGGTTGAGGCAGGAGAATTGCTTGAAACCGGCGGAAGAAGTTGCAGTGAGCTGAGATGGAGCCATTGCACTCTAGCCTGGGCAACAAGAGTGAAACTCCATCTCAAAAAACAAACAAACAACAACAATAAAAACCTTATAAAAACCCACACACTAAGTTGAGGCCAGGAGTCCAGAATTCTTTTTACGTATTACATTTTTATTTTTTATTTTGAGAGACAGGCCTTGCTGTGTCACCCAGGCTGGACGGCAGTGGCACCGTCATAGCTCACTGCAGCCTGGAACTCCTTGACTCAAGCGTTCCTCCCACCTCAGTCTCCTGAGTAGCTAGGACTACAGATGTGCGACACCATGCCCAGTTAATTTTTTTTTTATTTTTGTAGAGCCAGGTTCTCACTATATTGCCCAGGCTGGTATTTCAAACTCCTGGCCTTGAGCGATCCTCCCACCTCGACCTCCCAAAGTGTCAGGATTATAGGCATGAGCCACCTCGCCCGATTAGGAGTCCAGAATTCTAATCCTGATTCAGGCATAGACTCCTTGTGAGATCTCAGGCCAATTACTTGCTTCTCTAAACCTTGACTTCTCAAGCTGTAAACTAAAGGGATTGGACCAGGAGATTTCTAAGTTCTCATCTACTTTTGAAATTGTGTGAGGAGACAGTCCGCCACCCAAGACAAGACTACATAGTGTTACTTTCCTAGAATGTAATGGAGCCCCTTTTCCAACCCTGGCTATAGTTCCTTAAATATCTTTTTTAGCAAAAGGAAAATGGATTGAAAAACACAAGACAGCCGTCTACATCTGACTCCCCACCAGGGACAGAGTTCAAATAGCGATGAGGAGAAAAAATATGAATGGATTCAAAGCTTACAAATAAAGGAGCCAAAAAAGTCACCTTAGATCTCTCACAGTCCTTCACAGTGGGTGCCATAGAGAGGCTGGGATGGACGAGAGGTGAGACTAGACATGATGTCAGCGTGCGTTTAGAAAGGAACGTGGCACACAGGCTGGCGCTATTTTGGCTTGCACGTGGAGAGATATCCTGTCACGGGATATTATATTCTGTGTGGGCACCTCCAAGTGCAGGAACCAGAAGGACTCCCGAGGGGTGACAAAAGGACAGAAAGCCAAGAACCAGCACCAGAGCTGATGTATGAGCAGGGTGAGCCCAAGCCTGGCACCTCAGAGGCATACAGCCAGAATAAGTAACTCAGAATGAACAGTGGACGGGAGCGACCGGCAGGTGAGGAAATGCTTGATTTGTGAAATGTGAATACACATACGTCCAGGGTGAGACCAGCCCGGTCAACAGACACACATTAGTCGTAGGGAAACTGTAAGGCCAACTCCTGGACCAAGATTCTGAGCAAAAGATTTTAGATAAAAGTAAATGTATCCAGAATCACAAACAGAAAGTGCACACTGGTTACCGGGGAATGGTGAGATGATTTGCCAGAAGGATTACCAAGAGCACCATCAAAAACCATTCCATTTGCACGTGGTGGGAATAATCCCTCTCAAACCAGGAGCTTGGCCAGAGCTGCTTTGTGGTCCTTCCTGGTCTCCATAGGCCTATGCACGTCTCTAGAGTTGACCAACTGTGTGGTCAGGCTGTGGCAATGAGCAAGGAGGTGTTGGTGACTTGAAGAGCTCCTTCCTGACCTTGCAACTCTAGCATGTGGGGAAGGAATGAAAGAAAAGGCTTAGGTTTGGGAAATTTTGATCATTCTGTTAGTCTGTCGGCAAACTTCTTGAGCTTCTAAGGTGGACAAAATACTGAATTAATGAAGGGGTTGGAAAAGGAAAAGGAATGTTCTTTTGAAGCTCAAATCACAATATAATTAGTAACTGTAATAACTGTTAAAATAACAAAACAAAGAGATGTACAGAACTGATTTGCAAACATGATACATGCTTATTGGACATTCTGGGGTGCCCAGGGTGAGTTCAAACACAATGGAAGAGTTTTCCTTGGGAAGGAGTTTGGAAGGCTGAGGGTGGAAGCAGGCCTTTGTCAAGCACCTTGCAAGACCAGATGTCCTGTGTGTGGTCTTCTGTAACCCCAGGAGTCCTGGAAGCAAGGTAAGTAGGGTCAGTCCTGCTTTGCAGATGAGGGAACAGCCTCAGAGAAGTTAGCCACTTGCTCGCATTACAGCTAACGAGTGAAGGGGCACAGATTCAAATCCAGACTGGCTTCCCAGGGCAAGCCCCGCCCACCAATCTCCATGGCCACATGATTCACCTAAATGATGGGTCAGATAGAAATCGATTTTAGAATGTGCCAGCTGTGGACAATGGTAAATGAGAAGTTGAGAGATGCAAGCTGAGAAAGCTTCCCGTGGGAAGTCTATTTCGAATGCCACATTTGGCGAGCTCTGCCCACGGGCTGCGAGTTCACTGGCAGATTAGCCCTGATTCTTTTTAATTTTAATTTTTAAAAATTTGACAAATAATCATTGTACATATTCATGGGCGACATGGTGGTGTTTCAATACCTCTCATGCATAGTGATCAGATCAGGGTAATTAGCATATGCAACATCTCAAACATTTATCATTTCTTTGTGTTGAGAGCGGTCAATATTCTTCTTCCAGCTGCTTGCAAGTACATAATATATTATTGCTCACTCTAGTCATCCTGCAGTAAGACAGAGCACTAGCCCTGGACTTGAGGAGAGCTTGGCACCGCTTTTCACAGGGCTTTCTTTTACTGCAGTGTCCTCAAGCAAGATCCGCCCGAGGACACAGGGGAAGCCTGGTGGGAAACACTGCGGGTGCATTGGTCACACTGGGTTTGAACAGGGAAGACAGCACACCCTGGGGGGTTCCACCTATTCCACTTTCCAAAGATTCTGCCTGTAAATCAGAGATTGGGATCCCAGAAGCAAAAATGTTTCAAATGCTTTCTTTACTCTTTGTTAATTTGGGACAAAAAGAGTTGTCAGAACCCAAGGGCTATTGCCTGGTGTCCCTGCTCCCAGAGAGGGAAAATCTGAGGCTTCTGGTAGAACTGTTTTCCTCTCTCTGGCTCCATTTTGGTTTCCATTGCCATTTCTCCTTTCCCACGGAGAACAGGGCAGCCTGGGTTATTAGTTCTAGAGATGAAAACTTTATCTTCTCCCAGAGGGAACTTGCTGCAAGCATAGGGTTGAACTGGAGTCAATTCTGAATGTGAATCTCATGTTTAAGAGCCTTGAAGGTTCTGATAACACTATATAATATTTCCACATGGTAATACCAAGTTCTAGAAATTAAAAATGGGTCAAAATGCAACTCTTCAGTATCATGGTTCCTATGGGGACCCTATACTTTGGGCCCTCGAGCCTTTCAGAGGCCTTGACTCACCAGCCCTAACCTGGCCCGGGGTGCCAGATCTGACTCCCAGCCTCGACTATATGTCACAATATGACATGGGAAAAGCCACTTAGCCTCTCTGTGCCTCAGTTCCAGATCTAAAATCTGGAAATTCCGTGACCCAACCTCCAGAGCTCTGGCTACAATGCTTTAAATATGGCATTCTGCATTAGACGTGGACATGGGTAATTAAACACCTCATTACATATCTGTAGAATGAATGAAAGAATGAATGAATGCCAGTCAAGCCTCCAAAAACCATTCCCTTTCCTTGAAAACTTTGAAAGAACAATCAAAGGCAAAGTTCAGCAACTAAAAGCTGGAGACTTTGATTTGCAGTCACTGAACAAGTCGAAAAATCTTAGTAAGAGACACTTGAACATTTCAAGTATCATCTTGTGGTAATAATGACCTCTCATGCATATTTATGTACTTAGCTTTATAATAACCACTTGAAAGACTAGGTTTCTCCCCCCCAGGGAATGAAGCTATGTGAAGTGTAACAAAATATTTCAAGTTCAAAGGTCCAAATATGTAAAATGTAAAATGCTGGAATTCCTTCCTCAAGTAGAAAGCACCTTGATGCTCAAGCCAACCCAAGGACTTGTTGATTCGCAGAGCTTGTGGACATTCAACTAAGCCTGGAAAGTCCTCAAACGCATGTCTCCCCCACACCCAGTGTTCTTCCTAAGGAGCACTGGCCAGTCTTGCCGATGTGTGTGCGCTTAGTCTGAGTCAAGACAGGTGAGGCTTGCAGGGAAGAAAGCTGGTTCTTAGTCAGGTGTTCAACAGAGAATTCCAAACAGGCTCCACCGCCAGAGCTGCTCTGCAAAACCCTACTGTTACAGTTACTCTATGTCATTCATTACCCTCTCAAAGTAAAATCATATGACCCCATTTCCTCAGTAAGCTAATTATTTTATTCCTTTGTATGAGGCAAAACACTACTTTTTTAAAATTAATATACTAAAATTAGGTTATACCATTCTGGACATGTAAAATTGAGTTTAGTACTTTCAAATATATATTTTTAAAGACGGCTAAAAATAAATGGCTTAGACGTCTTTTCTTTTTCCAACTGAGCATAAATTTCCTTCCTGTGAAACTCCATCTCTTCCTGTTGTTATAGATGACATAATGCCATTTATTTTTCAAAGGGAGGGGAAATCATAATAATGAGGCCTTCAGAGCACATTTCAAAATTCAGATATTTAATAGTTGAGAAAAAATAAAGAAACAAAAAATACAACAAAAGAGAATCACCCATAGGTTTCAGGAACAAAATCATTAAATGGAAAAATGAGAAGAATTCTTTATTTTTGGACCAATTTTAGGCACTTAAGAGTTTTCTTTTCTTCCTTTCCCCTTGATCAAAGTGAAGATATGATAGGGAATTCAGAAATTTCTCTTCTTGAAGAAAAGCAGAGATAACCTGTCCATCCTAGTGAAAGAAAGCACAAACGATTCAGCTGACGGTGGACACGAAATGACTCCTTCATTCTCTCAGTTCTTTCTGCTGTAATGAAATTCCACCTGATGCATCTAGCCATAGCACACTGTTAATTACTTTGCTATTTATTCAGTAGCTCCACAAGGGGAAAGCAATCTATTGCCAGGGAATTGTCTGACTCCTATGCTAAGTAGATGGCATTCCGATCCTAGGAGGTTGAAGACAGCCAAAGCCTAACTTTATCTCATTGCCAGGTCAAATTAGCACCTAGCAGGCCCTAAGGGATTTTTTTTTTCCTTCACTGCAAAAGACCAATAGTCCATAGAAGTTAATAAACCGACCCTGGGCCTTCTCTGCTTGTTTTATCAGCCCCTGCTTCTTTTCCCCTGAAGATGGACGGAAGGAGTAAATGTAGAGTTACACGGCATGGGTGAGGGCTTCATGCTAGATCTAATGGTAAGGTCTTAGCCTTTCAATCCATGATGCAAGATGCACTTTAAACAACTGTGCTGTGTTTCCCAGAGATGAGCAAAAGCGTGAGTTCACATCTAAATAACTAGGAGGTTTACAAGTCCACAATAAGACTCTATTCCTTTGCACCAGGCTTTCATCAAGCAAATGTGTGAATCTGTGGCCACATTAATAGGAGCCTGATGTGCCTTCTTCACTCTGGGGTCATTTGGTGGTCAGCTGAAAGGAAAACAGAGGCAGAGTTAAGACTTATCTTTGCATCCCCCTTGGGGTTTTCCAGGAGCTGGAGAAGCAGCAGCAGATGCTGCAGAGGTCCAGCTAAAGCAGTTACTTAAGTAAAGAGGAAGAAGCACAAATCTGATGACAATGAAAGATTAACCCACATTTCTCTTCCCTCTAACAACAGGGTGAGGTCTTTTAGGTGAGGATCTCTCACTATACAGAGTAGAAAATAAGACCCTGTCTCCATGTCAATCTTCTCTCATCTTGCTCTGCTTTTTCTGTTTTCTTTGTTTGTTTGTTTTCCAGGAAGATTGCAAGATGCCTGGTCTTTTTCTGGAAGAGTAAAATAAGCCCTGAGAAGAGGGGCAGGTATAGGAGATCAAGAGAAAGACAAGCTAGCATCGAACACTCGACTTCTCATTTCCACCTTTTGGTTAGACTCACTCCTTTATTCGAGTCATCAGGCCCACCGAGTGCCTCGGTCCAGCTCTGTCCCCTCTCCAAGCCTTCTGGAGCCCACCCAGCCTCTGAACCCTGGCTACTGCCCTACCCCTGTGTGGCAGTGGCTTCCCCGCCACGCACTCTCTCAAGGCCTCCATTGCCTCCAGCCTGCGAGGTGATGCCCTTGCTCCTCTGCCTTGAGAAAGGCCTGCCCTGCCATCGTTCCTAGCATGTGTCTGGTCTCCTACAGGACCTGGTGTGACACCCTGTGACCCATAACCTCAGCAAGGGAAAGGGGGGCCGGGGCACTCGTTCTCTCTCTAAGCTCCCTGTCACCAGATGTCAAGCCCTAACCCCATCCTGCTGCTCTGTGGATTCCCTTTCTATTTCCTTCCACTTCCTGTGTGGCGGGGACCTTCCTTTCCTCTTTCTTTCCTATTCCTAGCTCCCTTGCTCCCTGCTGTAGAATTGAATCCCATCCAGTTCTGCAATAAAGCCAATTTTTTAGGGTGTCCACTGAAGCCTCTAAATGATGAGACATGTCCCATCGACTTTCTGAGACTCCCTTCCCTGGGGCTGACTCCTCATCCGTCTCCCCTTCTCTCCTGACTTGGTGGTGCTAGCCACACTCCTCTATCCCTGACCCTGTCAATGTGGACAGACACCATCTCTTTATGGGAATGTTACTTTTTCAGGGCTACGATTAGACTGTCTCTCTTTTTTTTCCTCCTGGTGGGAGAGTCAATTATGCATCAGAGTCTATTAATCTTATAAACAGTTATGGAGCTGAAGAGGCTGAATCAAACAGCTGAGGCTTTCAAGAAGTTGGAGTACCAGGGCCATTATTATAATGAAGTTCGGTGATGTATAATCATGTCTCTGGGTGACCAGGCACAATTCTTTAAGTCTGAGAAATGTAAATGATGTGAATTTTTTACAAAGTTTACAAAGCAGCCTCTTCAAAGCTTGTGCTCATGGCCACGAGCCCCCAGGTCCCCACTCGGCGGGGAGCACCTCCCTAAGCCCTATCAGCCAGTCTCTGGCACCCTCATCCCTGATGGGCTGGCAAATTCAACGGACTACAAGGCACTTCCTCCTCCTCCTCCTGTCCTGCCCACACAGGGCCTGGGAAAGAGGACAGCTGGGCTGTGGATGCGATTCTGTCCTCTTCTACTGAGACCTGTTTGTTTGTCTGTCTCTTAAATTTGGTTCAGTGGCATAAAAAAAGAGAATTTATCTTTCTCCCCAGATGCAACAAACAGATGCTGGGGAGCAGAGACCTTGCATAGTCAATAAAAGATAAGTTATAAAATCTATTAAACTGCTGAAAGAAATCAGAATTTCAGCAAATTCTGTTTTTTTCTTATTTTCAGGCTGCTCCTTTTGATCAACAATGGGGAGAGGGGGGAAAAGCTAGTCGTGCATAAACTTCCATCTGTTATTACAGCGTGGAATGAATGTGGTTAGAAGAGGAACAGAGGACAGAGTGATATGTGAGCTGTGATATTGACAGAGTGGAAATGGAGAATGGTGCCAGTGATAAAGACAAAGCTGTCATAATCAATTAGCATTTAACTTTTTGTAAGATCTTGGAGGCTATGGGTTCTTTAGATTTTAATGTGCGTCTTCAAAGTAATCTTGTAAGCTATTTAAATGATGCTCCCTTTTTACAACTCTACATAATTTGATTATACAAACCATCCTGCAATCCTTGGATATGCAAATGCAACATCAAAATGATTTTTTCCCATATTTTGATAGAATTTGATGTTCCTTGCAGTGATAAGAAGTGACACAAATTGCAGCAAGGCATCAGTAACCCATTCATCTGGCACACTTTGGACATTCAGATTTTCAATGCCTGCTTGTTGAGAATCACCCTTAAGAATAAAAATTTAGGCTGGGCGTGGTGGCTCATGCCCGTAATCCCAGCACTTTGGGAGGCCAAGGCAGGTGGATCACAAGTTCAGGAGATCGAGACCATCCTGGCTAACATGGCGAAATCCCATCTCTACTAAAAATACAAAAATTAGCTGGGTGTGGTGGCTCGTGCCTGTAATCCCAGCTACTCAGGAGGCAGAGACAGGAGAATCACTTGAACCAGGGAGTCAGAGGTTGCAGTGAGCTGAGATAGCGCCACTGCACTCCAGCCTGAAGAAAGAGTGGGACTCCGTCTCAAAAATAAATAAATAGAATAAAAACATAGAAACCGAAGGCAGGGCAACAACTTGTGTTTGGAGAAGATTGCCTTACATTCTGATCCCAAGGCTACAAAGATGCTGAGCTTGTAAATGAGATTCTCAGAGCCTCAGTTTCCTGACCTGTAAAATGGAAGTAATAAGCTGTAGCTCACAGAAAAGTGGTGAGGGTTATCAGTTAGAGTGAAAACACCTGGCAGGATATGGCGACCATGCTCATATGGCCCCTGCAGCTGTCATTACTCTAACACTACTACCATGTGTACCACCACTAATAAAAATCTGGGTTATTTCCCTGGCAATTCCTTGGCAAAATTAGGTTTCTTTTTTCTTTCTTTCTTTCTTTTTCTCTTTTTTTTCGAGCAGAGTTTCACTCTTGTCGCCTAGGCTGGAGTGCAGTGGCATGATCTTGGCTCACTGCAACCTTCGCCTCCTAGGTTCAAGCGATTCTCCTGCCTCAGCCTCCCGAGTAGCTGGAATTACAAGTGTGAGCCACCACGCCCTGCTAATTTTTGTATTTTTAGTAGAGACGGGGTTTCACCATGTTGGCCAGGCTGGTCTCGAACTCCTGACCTCAGGTGATCCACCCGCCTCAGCCTCCCAAAGTGCTGGGATTACAGGCGTGAGCCACCACGCCTGGCCAGCAAAGTTAAGTTTCAAATGAGTATCACGTGGTGTAGTGATGCTGAGATTATGACAGTGGCTGAGCTCTTGGGTGATCTGAGAGGACAGGACAATTGTGATGCTTCTTTGAGGAGTCCTCGCCAGGAGAATCCCAGCCTCCAATGGCCGATCACCCATTCACCCATTTGTTCTGCATTTCCTCAGCTCCTTCAGTGGATCAGACAGTGTGCTAAGTGCTGAGGATGAAAGCAGGTACAATTGCAGGCATACTCCTTGACCTCTAGGCATTCATAGATTAATGGGGATGGACAAACAAATTACATTACCATGAATAAGCACCAAATGGGTGCAAACCAATCAAGTTCCATAGCTGGCAGTGTGAGGACAACTAATCTGCCTGGGGCAGTCACAGAAAACCTCACAGGGGAGGTAATGTTTGCGCTGAGGCATGAAAGAGGAGTCAGATCACTAGACAGAGAGCCTCAAGAAGCCTGTCCCCATCTGAGCAGGGCTAGAGGCAGGGGTGGTTTGACCACAGGGGACATTTGGCATTGTCTGCAGACATTTTTGATTGTCCTGACTTGGGAGTGCTACTGGCCTCTAGTGAGTCAAGGCCAGTGAGGGACATAGCTACAATGCACAGGACAGCCCCTGTGTGAGAAGAGTCATCCAGCCCCAAGGTCAACAGTGCCCAAGCGGAGACACCCTGACTTACAGGAGCCAGGCGTGCAGGAGTGGCAGGTCCGAGGGCACACAGGGCGTCTCCGGGACTCAGCGTGGCCCCGAGGTCTTCCAGTGCAGGGAGAGGAGGCTGTGCATGTGGCAAGGTCAAACCTTGGAGGGCCTGGAGGCCATCAGGAGTGAAGGTTTTGTCCTGTTTCTCCTTAAACTTCCCCTAAAGGGGCCCCATTGTTAGAGGAAACTAAACTCGGTCCCCCTTAACAGGTAGCAATAACATGAAGAGCCAAAGTTCCTGTATTATCCTAGAATTCAAGGAAATTTTGCTTTTTTCCATAATTAAAATGAAAAATAATGGTGTAGTCTTTTTCCACTAGAACTTTAAATAAAATCAATCCTTCAGGAAGACAAGTGCTCACATGGAACCCAGGATGAGATACGTGAACAGGCACAGAAAAGCCCAGAAGGGTTTGGAGCAAGGGGCTGGCCTGAGCAGATGTGTGGGTTCGTGTCCTTCTTCCCACAGGCGGCACCAGAGTGGGCCAGCTCAGGAGAGCTGACAAAACCCACGTTCCCAAAGGACTGACTCATGGTTGGGTGCCTTTGAGATCCATGGTCACAGCTCTACCTTTGAGCTGTTCCCAGCAGCAGTGGGACCAGAGGAGTGGGTGCGTTACTAGAAAGAACACTGCTGAGATGCCAGGAGCTCTAAAGACCTGGGTGCGAAGAGCCCCGAGGCTCCTGGCTCTAAGCCTTTCTGGTAGGTGGTCACATGATGATGTCAGCTGGGGAGTCAACCGAGTCCTGGCTGGCCCCTGCACACCAACAGCACAGTTCTGGGCTGGAAGGGGGCCTGGTGGAATTGAACAGCAGTGAGTTTGATTTCCACTTCCTCAAGTTCATTCCTTTGAGTCTTGAGAGCTGTTTTGGCCTTCAAGAATCCCTTATGATACAAACCTCCCAAATCTCTTATCAGGCAACGTTTTAGCCCTCAGAAAACTCTTTAATATGGATTAACAAGAATGAACCTAGAACAGAAAAGAAAAGGCAGTTTGCTTTACAAAAGTACAAATACCATTAGTATCTCTACAGATATCTTTATTTATCTATTTATTTAGGTAAGACTCTTTCTCTGAGCTTCTAAAGCATTTTACTTTATGAGGAGCAGATCGTTTTTCCCTGTCCACAGGGCTCCAGGGTTGAGCAGAAGGCACTGGAAGAGAGAAGAGTCATGGAGCCGTGTGCCTGTGTTCCTCCTTCCCAGCAGGTGTCACAGGTTCAGAAACGTCTTCCTTGCTGTCCACGTAATAGTCACAAAGTCCTTCACTCTTTCCAGCCTAGTTCCTCAACTCTATATCTAGGAGTTGAAAGCGGCGACCTGCACAGCGACTTCAGCTCTAAATTTCTAAGACTGTAAGAGGCGAGCCAGTGGCTGAGAACTGGCTCTATGGTAAAAACTGGGGGGCGGGCCCCAAAGGTCCACCCAGAATGTCACTCTGGTTAGCAAAAGCAAGGCTGACGCAGCAGGAAAATTAGACTCAGGGCTGCTCCCTGTGCATCTCTGGGTGAAAGAGCTGCCACTGCTCAGTAAATATGTGCCCATAGCACTGGGGTGATGAAGAGGAAGGATGGCCCCACATTGAAAATTATGGCATTGCGGGAGGCTGAGGTAGCAGAATCGCTTGAACCCGGAAGGTGGAGGTTGCAGTGAGCCCAGATTGTGCCACAGCACTCCAAACTGGTGACAGAGTGAGACTTTGTCTCAAGAAAGAAAAGAAAAGAAAATTACAGCATTAAAGAAAGAAACCCAGAGCGCCTTGTGTGGGAGTGGGTGGAGTCCCGGGAGGAACAAGGAGGAGGACAATGAGGCCCCAGGTGGCTTGAGAAGACAACCACTTTGCATCGGAATTGCCCCTTGCACTCACAACCATTCTGTCCCCAGGAGAGTTTTGTAAAACGCGTTCTTCTCTTTTCATCCATGTGTTGCTGTGGTTATTCTTCAAGTAAGCAACGCCTGATCACATCAGGGCAGTTTTCAAGGGTAGCACACACAGGCCGAGTGCATGGTTTCGTGTCCCCTGTGTGTGCATCAGCGCATCTAGCATTGCTCCTTTAATTGGATCTGCTGGCAAGTTTGTCCCACACACCCCAACCTCAGAACAGCCCTGGATGGATGAGCCCAACTGGCTCTTAGTGGAAGGAAGCTGGATTCACGCTGAGCCGGCCCTGGAGCTGGCACCCAGGGGGATGTGTGCACTGCCAGTTGCAGAGCTGCCTCCGGGTTCTGGGGGCTCCAACTGAACTGACGCCAGAGAGAGATTCAGGTCAAATGCATAATGATGGACTTTTGATCTTTTTTTCTTTTTTCTTTTTCTTTTTTTTTTGAGACGGAGTTTCACTCTGTCACCCAGGCTGGAGTGCAGTGGCACAATCTCGACTCACTGCAACCTCTGCCTCCCGGGTTTAAGCGATTCTCCTGCCTCAACCTCCCGAGTAGCTGGGACTACAGGTGTGCACCACCACGCCTAGCTAATTTTTGTATTTTTAGTGGAGACAGGGTTTCACCATGTTGACTAGGCTGGTCTTGAACTCCTGACCTCAGGTGATCCACCCGCCTCAGCATCTCAAAGTGCTGGGATTACGGGCATGAGCCACCACGCCTGGCCACTTTTGATCATTTTTGAGCATGAACAACTTGGATTTGTTATATATGAAATATTCATAAATTGGCTTAATTTCACATTTTTATTGATTGATGCAGAGAAAGATGTATCTCAGCAATACCAGTTATTTTTCCCATTAAAAAGATATTTTTCTGATCATCATCTTTGCTGAGCTACCAGACTGCATCTCATTCCACAGACTGTTGCCTCAGCCGCTCCTGAGAACAAAGCCCACAGACCCCCTCCACAGCACAGCCTGCCAGCTCAGGCCCCTCCCAGTGGGGGCAACTCAGCTTTAGTGCCCCTCATGGAACCAGAGCCTTAGTGGGGACCTCTGGGTCCTGGGGACAGTCCCAGGCAGGTCCTGTCCAGCTGCCACACCTGGGATCTGATGCCTGCGGGCTTCTCCGGGCAGCGTGCTGTGTACATCATACTGGAAGTGTTTTGACTACATACTACCTGCGACGCCCTGTTCTAGGAACAAGGAGGAGGAGAAAGAGGGATTGTCTCTTTCATCCTCCCAGTGGCTCAATGAGGACGACACCATTATTACCTCATTTTCAGCTGAAGATGTGGAGGCACCAAATAAGAGGCCTGCAGGACCAGCCACAGTAGAGCAAGTTTTAAACTTAGGCAGTCTTGCTCTCAAGCGCAGGTTCCGGGCCACCATGACAACAGCTCCCCAGATGTGGTCTGGGGAGCCTAAGCATGGCCCTTTCAGAGGGTCTTCAAGGTCAAAACTCCTGCTAAGTCACACTAAAATGTCACTTGCCATCTTCATTCAATACACTCGGGGGTAGCCTGGCGTCTCCCCAGCTGCTGGAAGAATGGTCACATCGTCACTCCAACAACTAAGAGAATGTGTGCTTGTGTGTTCTTGTATCTTTAAAATGTCTCTGTCTTCATTTCGAATGAGGTGAATATTGATAGATATAGGCTACCACCTTGGGGTCCTCAATAATTTTTAAGGGTGTAAAGAGGTCTCTCGACAGAGAGGTTTGAGAGCTCAGGCTCTGTGCTGCTCACCTCCAGACCTGCTCCTTCTCTGGCCCGTGTCACCCCTCCCAGCCTTCCTGCAGCCTGAAGCCCAGTTCCCAATCCCAGGCCTTCGCTGAAGCCCTGTGCCCTTGGGCCACCTCCTGCCCACCTAACTCTTGAGAGCGCTGTTCTAGACCCCAGTTGGGGTGACGTCTCCAGCTTCCAAATATGTCCAAAGTGTCCATGTCTATGCCAGGCTGATCAGTCCTGAGCCAATCACACTCTCTCTCTTAGGAATCTGCAACTTGAATGGGGAGAGAGCCTGGACATCCTTGGTGTGGCAGCATGGTAACGGCAGCATCACAGAAAGCAGCAGAATCTAGCCTACCTCATATCCAGGTCTGGCTTCTGTGTTGGTTCCTGAAGTGGATTGTTCAGTTCTGCTGTGAATTCTCTGAGCTACCCCATTAGTTTCATATATCCTTTTATCACTTAAGGTTGCTCAGGGGAAAAAAGGGGGAGGGAAGCTTAACTAATAAGAAAAAGTTAGTATACCTTCCGATTCTCTCTCCTTATGATAATCTACGAATTTACTGTTGGACCCTGTCACCTGCCAAATCCCTCATCTCCAGCCTGGAAGCCACCATGCGTCTCTGTCACTGGTACTACCCACATGGCCACAAGTCCTACACTAGCCTTGCGGCACATCAGGCCTGCCCGCCCTCATGGTGGTCAGCCTCCTCCTCCTCCTTGCCCATCCCACATGTCCTGAAAGGAAACATTGGGCCACCTGCATGGGTGTTAGGATGAGACCGGGAGGTCTTCGGTATGACTGATCTACGTGGCCCTTAGAATAACGTATTCATTTGGCCCAACCTCCCACTGAGAAAGCTGAGCACCTCCTTCCCTGGAGCAGCGCAGATGATTGGCACAAAATCCTCCCCTAGAAATAAGCTGGCCCTTATGCAGCAAGAGAAAGTTTTGTTTTTGTTGTTGTTGTTGTTGTTATTGTTTTTGAGATGGATTTTCGCTCTTGTCGCCCAGGCTGGAGTGCAGTGGCGTCATCTTGGCTCACTGCAAGCTCCACCTCCCGGGTTCAAGCAATTCTCCTGCCTCAGCCTCCGGCGTAGCTGGGACTACAGGTGCCTCCACCGCACCTGGCTAACTTTTTGTATTTTTAGAACAGACAGGGTTTCACCATGTTGGCCAGGCTGGTCTCAAACTGCTGACCTCAGGTGATCCACCATGAGTATTCCCTTCCTGCTCTTTACCGTGGAGGGTGGGGGCTGTTGAATGGTGACTCCCGAAAGATTCCATTTCCTCATCTCAGGAGCCTGTGAATGTGGCCTTATTTGGAAAAAGTGCCTTTGCAGACGTAATGAAATTAAGGGTGCTGGAATCATGGTGGGTTACCCAGGAGGGCTTTAAATCCAATGACCAGTGTCCTTATCAGAGGCACACAAAGGAGAGACAGAAGAGGAGAGGCCCATGTGAAGAAGGAGGCAGCCTGGAGTGGGGTGGCCGCAAGGCAGGGAACGCATGCAGCCCCAGAAGTGAGAAGAGGCAGGAACGGAATCTCTGTTAGAGCCTCTGAGGGAAGCTCAGCCCTGCCAACACCTTGATTTCAGACTTCTGCCTTCTAGAACTGTGAGAAACCAGATTTCTGTTGTCTAGGCCTAACACGGTGGCTCACACGGGTAATCCCAACATTTTAGGAGGCCAAGGTGAGAAGGATTGCTTGAGCTCAGCATTTCCAGACCAGCCTGGGTGACACAGTGAGACCCCATCTCTACAAAAAAAATCTATTTTTTTAATTAGCTGGGCATTGTGGCAGGTGCCTGTGGTCCCAGCTACTTGAGAGGCTGAGGCTGGGAGGATGACTTCAGCCTGGGAAGTTGAGGCTGCAGTGAGCCGAGATCATACCGCTGCACTCCAGTCTGGGTGACAGGTGAGATTCTGTATCAAAATAAATAAATAAATAAATTTCTGTTGCTTTAAACCACCAAGTTTGTAGTGCCAGTTATGGCAGCTCAAGGAAATAACGCACCCTCCAAGATTGGGGGAGGCTTGTGACTCCAGGCAGGCCCGCCTGCTGGTCGACCCTCTGCTTCTATGCGGTGCCCCGACACTGCCATGCAGTGCTCTGGGCGGCCCTGGCCGTTCCACTGCAGCACTCACTCACCAACACAGGATGGTCCCATCCCCTTCCTTCCTCACAGCTGCTAAGAGGACAAACCCTGCCACGTGGCCACCTTCTGATGAACTTAAAACTCCTCTCCATTTTACTGCTTTCTGCAATGCTCTGGAGTTGCCCAGTGATGCCCACAGATTCTTTAGTTACAATGACCATCTAAACTTTGCTTTCAGTATTATTATTATTATTATTATTATTATTTGGGTATAACTATCATGACCCATGTGAGTTTCAGCAAAGAACAAAGGGGAATTTATTCTTGAGATAAACAGGAGCTGAGGGCCGGAAGCCCCGCCAGGCCTTCCAAGGCTGGAGAGCCAACGGTCAGGAGCCCCCCAGGCCCAGTCCCTGGGCTCCCCTCAGAGCGCTGTTACCTCCCTGTGGCCCAGCTTCCCTAACCTCTGTCCAACAGGTAACGATGGCCACCCCACCACACCCCGATTTCCCCTCAGCTCAAGTAAGCGGGAGGGAATCAGCACCTGGAAATTCCATTTCCAAATTGGTGGAGACATTCCCACTGGGAGAGGACCGAGATGAGGCAAAATGGGCAGAGATGTGTGGTATAAACATGGCTCCTGGGGCCCGTTAGTGGGGAAGCAGGGTGGCTCTCAGAAAGGGGATCTGTGGAAGTGTTAGACGTAACAAAGTTGTGCAGAAGGACAGGATGGTGATGGCGATGTTTCTAGAAGCTGCAACCCTTGAATATGGGGCCTCATCAAGGACCTCCTTGCCTTGAACCTCTGCACACAGAGGCCAACCTGGAAGCGTCCGTCTCCGACCACACAGTGTCGCTCCTCACCTTCCAGTCCCTTTGAGTTGTTCCCTGCTAGGCACATGCATAAGAAATTGTTGAAGAAACTACCTTTGGCTTCATTAACTTCCTCCAACCCTGCATCCTCCCTGCACCCCGAGATCAGGCTGAGCATCTGTTAGTCGAGAGTCCCCACCAAAGCATGTGTGCTAACCAGCCCTGCCCCCTGTGCCCCCACCAGTGCCCTGCTCTCTGTCTCGTTAGACACAGGTACAAACAAGGAAAATACCAACGTGCTAAACCACCATGCTCCTCCCCATCCCAGGGGCATGAGTTAGTTCGTCAGTCTTGGACTGAAGGGACAGACTCAATGTTAAAATCTCTGGAACGAGTGGAAGTTACACAGTTTTCCAGATGTGTATGACAAGCTAAGCAAAACTGAGCTAGAAAAACTGAAGTCACGGATTCCTACAAAGCTGCCAGGAGAAATGGAAAGGCAAAATACATGATTGGGCTGGGCGCGGTGGCTCACGCCTATGATCCCAATACTTTGGGAGGCCAAGGCGGGTGGATCTCTTGAGGTCAGGAGTTTGAGACCAGCCTGGCCAACATGGTGAAACCCCCATCTCTACTAAAAAAAAAATAAAGCCAGGTGTGGTGGCTGATGCCTGTAATCCCAGCACTTTGGGAGGCCAAGACGGGCAGATCACCTGAGGTCAGGAGTTTGAGACCAGCCTGACCAACATGGTGAAACCCTGTCTCTACTAAAAATACAAAAGTAGCCAGGCATGGTGGTGCATGCCTATAATCCCAGCTACTCAGGAGGCTGAGGCAGGAGAATCACTTGAACCCGGGAGGCGGAGGTTGCAGTGAACCCAGGCACCATTGTACTCCAGCCTGGGCAACAAGAGCGAAATTCCATCTCAAAACAACAAACAAACAAACAAAACCCAAAAATTAGCCGGGGGTGGTGGCGGGCGCCTATAATCCCAGCTATGCAGGAGGCTAAGGCAGGAGAATCACTTGAACTTGGGAGGCAGAGGTTGCAGTGAGCTGAGATAGCACTGCTGCACTCCAGCCTGGGTAACAGAACAAGACTCTGTCTAAAAAAAAAAAAAAAAAAAAAAAAAAAAAAAAAAAAAAAAAAATACATGAATGAAGATTGATTTGTTAATATACATGTAATGTCTTTGTGTAAAGTGATTTTTACTGCCATATCATAATTAAAATAAATAAATGCTAAGAAATATTTTTATTAAAAAGAATGAGGGTTCTCATTCTAAGCTGATCTCTAGGTACACATGCCTGGAGACTCCTGTTCATACCCCCTCGATATGAGCACAGAGGGTCTCAGGGCCCAGGGCTCCGCCTTAGCTGACCAGAGGTCACTGACGTGGATGTTCTTTGATTCCTGGGAACTCTAAAGAAAAAAACAATCCTGGCTTTGTGCATGAGCATAGGTGTGCAGTGAAACACACAGCACAAAAATAAAAGCCCAAGTTCCCAGTGAAGTGAGAGAAGCAAAAATAGTCAACGGGGAAATGGAAAGCACTGTGCCTGTGGCAACTCAGGTGGGACTCCCGCATTTCCCTCCACGCCTTGGGCACCACGCTCCACTGCTCCTGCCTAATGGAATTGGAGAGGGCCTCCCAGCCAAAGGGCAGAGCACCCTGTTAGGTGCGAAAGTGAATAATGATGAACCCCAGGCTTAGTCCTGGTTGGATAAGGATAAATAAAATTAAAATTCAGAAATTTGCTTTAAATGGGTTGTTAATTGCTGTTGAGCTTTAAATATTTGAGTTTATTAATTTCTCCCTCACCCCCTGAATTATATTTCAGCAGCATTCCCCTGCTATTAGGCTATTAAATCAGACGTATCAAAAAGGAAGCATTTATTTATATCTTCAGAGACATGTACATCTAATTAAGATAGTGTTCCTGTGCATATTTTATATGAGGCAAATGCTGCCTCTGATTTCAGTTTAATCAGCTCTGAAGGGCCTTAGTAAGTGTTTGGAAGATGTGACTGGGGCTGGAGGAGGAGGACAGCCTATATCTTCTGAACATTAATTTCTTGAGGGCCCGCACCATAAAGGTGTAGCTGTTCCTAGACACTGTAAAGCCTCCTCTTAAATAATTCACAATGGAAACCTCCAGGAAACGAAAGATTTAGAAATTGGCTGTACTACCAGAATGTTTGTGTTCATAAAAATAAACTAACTAGCCATTAGAGACCACTGACTTCTAGATGAATTTATTACCTCATGTCATCCTCAAAACAAGCCAACGGGAGGGTGGTATTTTTGTTGTTGTTGTTGTTATTGTTGAGATGGAGTTTTGCTCTTGTTGCCCAGGCTGGAGTGCAATGGCGTGATCTCGGCTCACTGCAACCTCCGCCTCCTGGGTTCAAGTGGTTCTTCTACTCAGCCTCCTGAGTAGCTGGGATTACAGGCATGTACCACCACGCCCGGCTAATTTTGTATTTTTAGTAGAGGTGGGGTTTCTCTATGTTGGTCAGGCTGTCTCAAACTCCTGACCTCAGGTGATCCACCTGCCTCAGCCTCTCAAAGCGTTGGGATTACAGGCGTGAGCCACTGTGCCTGGCCAAGGGGGATATTTTTATCCCCATTTTGTGGATGAGCAAAACAGGCTTACAGAGATGAAGTCCTTTGCCTAAGATGCAGGGCCAGGACTCAAACTGAAGCCTGCCTGATGGGGGCACCCGCTTTTTCCATTTTGTCCCTATTCATTGCCAAGAAAAGTCCATCCATTCTAGAACATCCTCAACCTCTTCCTAGATGGTGCTCCCTTCCCCCTCAAGGTGATGAAAATTGGTTCTTTGGGAGCAAAAAAGTCACATTCTTTTTATGTATAAAGCACAGGTATAGGTAACAGATGTACACAAAGAGATATCTGATATACTTATAGTATTAAAGCTTCAAGAGAGGAGGTGATTAGAAAAAGACATCGGGGGCTGGGTGCAGTGACTCATGCCAGCAATCCCAGCACTTTGGGAGGCTGAGGTGGGAGGATCACTTGAGCCCAGGAGTTTGAGACCAGCCTGGCAACATAGTGAGACTTCATGTCTACAAAAAAAAAAAAAAAAAAAAAAAAAAATTAGCTGGGCATGGTGGTGAGCGCCTATGTTCCCAGCTTTTTGGGAGGCTGAGGCAGGAGGATCTCTTGAGCCTAGGAGGTCGAGGTTGCAGTGAGCCATGATCATGCCACTGCAGTCCAGCCTGGGCCACAGAGTGAGACCCTGTCTCAAAATGAAGACAAAAATAAAAACATGTCTGAAAAGGCACTTTGGGAAGCTGCCCAGGAGAAAGGCTAGGAAACACTGTTCTAGAGCATCTGCAGTGGCATGCTGCCCCTGCACTCACTCACTCATCCTCAGGCACAGCAGCAGGCATCACCACCCTGCATTCCCATTCCTGCTATTATTTTATTTTTATGGCTCAGACATATGGGATGTGATATGGTTTGGCTGTGTCCCCACCCAAATCTCATCTTGAATTTTAGCTCCCATAATTCCCTCCTGTTGTGGGAGGGACCTGTTGGGAGACAAATGAATCATGGGGGAGGTTTCCCCCATACTGTTCTCATGGTAGTGAATGAGTCTCACGAGATCTGATGGTTTTATCAGGGGTTTCCCCTTTCTCTTGGTTCTCATTCTCTCTCTTGTCTGCCACCATGTAAGATGTGCCTTTCACCTTCCACCATTATTGTGAGGTCTCCCCAGCCACGTGGAACTGTGAGTCCATTAAACTTCTTTTTCTTTATAAATTCCCCAGTCTTGGGTATGTCTTTATCAGCAGTGTGAAAATGGACTAATACAGGCTGTGAACTAATTGTTAGCACCCAATTATAGTAGAACCGAGTGCCAGTGCTGGTCTGCAAATTTTACTGGACTGTGGTAAGTTTCTTATCTGACGGACCTTTGTCAAAAGGCAGTAGATTCCCTCTTCTAAAGGGTGATCAAATTCCCCACGTGATATCATCTCAAATCGTGGAAACGATCATTTGATACTTCCATTTGCTTATGTTTTAGGGCTTCTTTAGCCGGAGGTTCTTGACCCTTTTTTCTGTAATGTGGTACATGAAGAAGGTGGAGAAGGTATGAATTTGGGTTACATCAGCAGAACTCAGGGCTGAATCATTGGTCCACCCCCTTCAGTGCATGGTTCCTTGGGCAAGGTATTGAATTTCAAAGAGTCTGTTTTTTTCAGTAGTAAATCCAAATGCCTGCTTCATGTCCAGCATTCTACACCTATTTGACCCTAGGCCCACACCATTCAGTTATGGTAACCACAAGTCACATGTGGCTATTTACGTGAACAGTCATTAAAATTAAATGAAATTTAAAATGTAGTTCCTCAGGCATCCTAAACACATTTCAGGTACTCAGTAGCCACTGGTGGGTACCAGTGGGACAGTGCGGAAAACGAATTTTCTCTCAACACAGAACATTCTGCTGGTAGCACTGATTTAAAGACTGGAAGCCCCAAGAAGACATGGGCCATGTCGGCAAGCGGGGGGGTTATTTTCCGTTGAACAGACTTTGAATGAGAACCAACTATGTGTAAGTCCTGATTTAAGCACAAGAGAGGATTTGTAATCAAAACAAAATTCTTACCCTTAAGGATGTGTTGCTATTAATATTTCAGGTCTTTGTGGCTTTTCTAATGAATGAGGAAGTCGAGTACGTTGCTCAAGGATATTAGCACGGAGTCAGAGCCACTTGTCTTTGAGTCTGATCTGAATGATATGGGTAAATTTACCTACTCACTCTGAGTCTTAGTTTCCTCATCTGTAAAATGGGTACACTAGCAACTTCACAGGACTGTTGCAAAAACTTAATGAGGAAATTGATGTAAAGGGCGTAACACAATGCCTGGCACAGTAGGTGTTCAAAAAGCTACAGCTCACCTTATTAAGATAAGAATCAGTTCACCAATTGCTAGTTTGTTCATATACTAGGCGATGTCCCCTGCTGTCTGGAATTTATTGATTTGCTATGAAGTCTCCATCTCAGGATGTTCCTAGAGGTGATCTGGTAAAATACCACTAGTCATGCTCAAGGTGCCATGAGAATTCATTCCTTAATTCACATTTCAGAATTAACTGCTCACATAATAATTTTAACATTCTTGCTGGTGTTGATTGCTATAATTACAGAGTCTTGGAGCTTGAAGAAATAGGGAAAAAATAGTTGAATTCACCTCTTATAAAGAAAGTGAAACTCAGGGAGAGGGAGTGATTTGCCTAAAGTCACACAGCTATTTAGTGGCACAAGGACTAGAACCCGGGTCTCCAATCACCCAACACAAAATCTTAGCATTTCAACAAGTTTTCTTCACTCTCTAGCTGCTTGGCAGCTGCTCTGCCTCCCAAAGGAAAGTTACAATAAACTCTTGGTCATCTATAAGGCAAATAAAGCTTCCTCATCTCTGGATGCCAAAGTGGGTGTTCATTTAAAATAACACAGAAGAGGGCCAGGTATGGCAGCTCCATCTGTAATCCCAGCACTTTGGGAGGCAGAGGTGGGCAGATCGCTTGAGCTCAGGAGTTAGAGACCAGCCTAGGTAACATGGTGAAACCCCATCTCTACAAAAAATCAAAAAAATTCACCAGGCATAGTGGTGTGCCCCTGTGGTCCCAGCTACTTGGGAGGCTGAGGTAGGAGGATCACTTGAACCTAGGAGGCAGAGGCCGTAGTGAGCTGTGATTGTGCCACTGCACTCCAGCCTGGGCAGTGAGCAAGACTCTGTCTCGGCCGGGCGCGGTGGCTCACCCCTGTAATCCCAGCACTTTGGGAGGCCGAGGCGGTGGATCATCTGAGGTCCGGAGGTCGAGACCAGCTTGACCAACATGGATAAATCCTGTCTCTACTAAAAATACAAAATTAGCCGGGCGTGGTGGTGCATGCCTGTTATCCCAGATACTCCGGAGGCTGAGGCAGGAGAATGGCTTGAACCTGGGAGGCGGAGGTTGCTGTGAGCCGAGATCGCGCCACCGCACTCCAGCCCGGGTGACAAAAGCGAAACTCCATCTCAAAAAAAAAAAAAGACTCTGAGACGCTGTCTCAAAAAAACAAAACATCAAAATACCATAGAAGGCAATTCCTGGGAAAGCACTTGGGATTACTGAGTGAATCCCTGCTACCTGCGGCAGCCCCATGGCCCATCAGCCATTCACCTCCCCTGTTTTGGTCTGTTACCTCTTTTCTCCCTAAAGCCACATCCTGGAAAGGTATTGTTTTCTCCTTTCTGTTATTCCATCTGGAGACTGTTTGGTGTCATCTAAAAGAAGATGAGGCAAAGGGTCTCCTTTTTTTTTCTGGTCATTGGATAGAAAAGAATCTTGTGCTTCACCCATTTTTAGTGAAATTTTTGACATGCTCAAATTTTGATAGAAAGGGAACTGATGTTAAGAGAAATCACACTTGGGTACAAGGGAGGGAATAAAATCCTCAACTGGGTTTGAACTTTCCTACCAGAAAATAAAAGGTTTTTCAAAAGTGATAAACTTTACTCAACGGAAAATGAGGTTGTGAATAAAGAAAGCTTTTCTTTCCCCTTAAAAAACGACTTTTTCTTGCTTTCTTCTCCTTCAGAGTCCAAAACTTTCTTTATATTCCCATTAGAAAGCACAGAGAATGAAAATTACAGCCGAGTCTGGATTAGTCATAGGCTGCCCGGATCTTCTTCATCCCCTGACATCTCCCAAGTCTCCATCCAATTACAGAGCTCAGGCCTGGGAGGGATAAGGTTCCCTTTCCTCACCCTCGTCCTTCTCTGGCAGAGGAAGGGAGGGAGGAGAAAAGTGAACAGCAGGAAGGACATTTCCCCCTGAACTGTGGCACTTCAAAGCCGAATAATAGAGAAAGTCCCTCAATCACCAATCGATTGAAATTACTAATGTGTGCAGACTTCAGATAGCCATATACATATTCAATTTCTCTGTCAGAAATTTTTTTTTAAGAATTGAACAATCTAGTGCGTGAGTAGCAGGCAGCAATACAGTTCTGCCTTTGTAGGAGTCAGACATGCAGTTATAGACCAACAGCTTTGTAGAAGTGAGTGGAGTCATACTTGGGTTTGAAATGTTACATTTTTTTTAAGTGTACAGTTAATCTTTTTTCTTTTTTTTTAGATGGAGTCTCGCTCTGTTGCTCAGGCTGGAGTGCAGTGGCACGGTCTTGGCATACTGCAACCTCTGTCTCCTGGGTTCAAGCGATTCTTTTGCCTCAGCCTCCAGAGTAGCTGGGATTACAGGCATGTGCCACCACGCCTGGCTAATTTTTGTATTTTTCATAGAGACAGTGTTTCACCACATTGGCTAGGCTGGTCTCGAATTCCTGACCTTGTGATCTGCCCACCTCAGCCTTCCAAAATGCTGGGATTACAGGCGAGAGCCACCACGCCCAGCCAAGTGTATGATTAATTTCTAAACTGTGATTGAATTTGTAATACAAAGCCCAGCCCTGCAATTGGACTCTGATTTAGACAATCATAAAGGGCTCATATTTCCTTTGGAATCTCATGGCATGTGGCATGTACAAAAATGTCCCAACAGGAAGAGGAGGGAAGAGAAGGAAGTGTATGGATAGTCAGATAAAGTATGGAAACTGTCATAAACTTGCCTCCCATCCCTTCCCGCTCCACACACACACAGAGTGATGAACTTCTTTTTCCCATATGATGATAGCACTCATAACTGCTGGGGCCTTGCTCTGCGCTGAAGCACTCTGGATGTTCTGCAGAGCTATACAAAAATGGGAATTGATTTCTACTTGGATAAAGGTAACACGATTAAACCTGAAATTGGCTATGTGAGTATCATGACTTGTTTGGGATTAGGATAATTAAAGAGTAGAATTTCCTACCTGTTTGTGACGAGCTTTAGAGGACAGAATTCACTTGGGGAATCCCTGGGGACCTGTGGACGGATCTGGCACACCAGCAGTCAAGTTTTCCTAGGCTGTGTCTGAGGGGCCCAGCTCCCTTCCGGCCCCAGCAGGCCCAGCTGCCTGCAAGACCGTGAAGGGAAGGCCCTAGAAGGCCTTGGGCCGTGTGGCCAGTGGCACTGCTCCCTCTGGACACTCGTGGCTCTCCCTGTGGCTCCACACCACTCATTTCGGCTCCATTAACTCAGCTCCCAGTTTCCCAAGAGTTGCATTAATTTATGAGATGGTTTGGACTCACTCACTGGCCATGACCTTGGCCCTCACCCCAGGATATTATTTTCAGCATGTATCCTCTGGATCTCCCATTGCAACCATGGGCAGGAGGCGCTCATCCTTTCACGGCCCCACACCCAGCCCAGAGAGACAAAGGCCAGAGCAAATGGATTCCAGTCCCTGGACCCCAATTTCCAGTGAGGTCAGGGACCCAGGTGGGAAGTGAGCAGCGGGATGAAGTTGCCAGGGTGTTTCTGCTGCGCGTCCCACTTTTACCATGATGTCCTGCATGCTTTTCTTCTGGAAGCACCAAAGGTCACTACCCACTCCTCCTGCAGAGAAACCTGGCACTCACTCAGGTTTTAATCCTTTGGAGGGACAAACATACACATGTAGCAATTTGAGAAGATGCGCAAAGCTATGTGTGAGAAGTGCCTGTGAATGCAGTCAGATCACACAGTCACACAAAACACAAAAAGGCTTCACAAAGGAACAGGGCCAGAGGAACTGATGTCCTACAGCAGTGGGCTTCAACCAGTCTTGAAGGGTACAACGGACCTGGATGGACAGTGAGATAAATGGAGATGCATTGCAGGTAGATGGTACCCACATGAACCAGCACAGAGCAGCTGGATCTAGCTGACACACTGAAGTAACCAAGTACAGAATGGAAGTCGCCCATGATAGGGCCACAAAGAACTCTGCACGATGGGCACAGGTATTGTCAAACAGACACAGGTTTCATAGTAGCGGAGAGTCACCCCAGAGAAAATTGCTCAAGAATGGAAGACTCTGCAAATAGACCTGAAAGGAAGAAGCAGAACATTTATACTAGTATAGTATCAAAGAATCTGTATTTGTGTTGTTATTCTTCTGTGGTTTCTTTAGGTAATATTCTAAAACATAGTCAACCGTGTGTGCATTATAAATAATGTATTTTGTAATTTACATTTTTCTAATTGAAAAAATTTCAGGGATCACCCCAAGTAAATCTCATGCATGATTTAACAGGTGATGAATACAATTTTATCTATTTAAAAAATCTCTGAAATAGTGCTGTTTCTCAACCAAACAGAGCTAGAGAGTGGCCTTAATCCTTGCTTCTGAACTTTCATGAGATTATAACCTACCTAGAACGGTTTGCGTTACAGGAACTGACCAAATGCAGGGAGAGAACCAGAATAACTTAGTTTACCTTTCATTGGTATCGCACTTTAAACTTTGAAGGGCCACTTTAAATCTATTCTGTAATCTGTTCCTCACATCACTATGTAAGGCAGGGGCAGGTTTTATTTTTGCCGCTTGACAGAGAGCTTAATCAATTTGCTAAGGGCACCCTCACTAGAGAGTGGCAAGAAGGCCAGACCTTGGGTCAACCCTCTTTTGCGTGAGCATTTATTGCTTTCACAACCTTGTACCCTTCCTCTTTTCTGAGGACACCACCTCTCTTCTTCAGGAAAACTGCTTCTCTCACACTCTAACCATCAGGTGCAAATGATGGCTACCAATCATCCACTCCCATCCAGGGCCTCTGACCCGGGCTAAGCCAACTGGTCTCCTGGGACTCTTCAGCTGGCATAAAGCTTGGGGTAAGGAGGTGGGCAGTTTTAGCCAAGATGTACTGTTTTGTTTTTTCTTGTAGCAAAGTTTTGAGATGTGAGGGCAGGAGTAGCTGGTGGCTTAGCATCCAGCCATATGCAGGAAGTTTGTCTGAGAAAATGAAATAACATGCAGGGAGAAGAGAAAGGAGAAAGTCTTGTTAGCACTCCAGCCCCTGGTTCCAGTGGTTTCTAAAGCTCAGTTGCTTCCTTGCCCTTTCCATGGTTATTTGAGACTTTCAATAAAAACCTTCTCTTTCTTTGCTTAAGCTATTTCAAGTTGACACTGTGGGAGGCCGAAGAGGGAAAACATCTGAGGTCTGGAGTTTGAGACTAGCCTGGCTAACATGGTGAAACCCCCATCTCTATTAAAAATACAAAAATTAGCCCAGCATGGTGGTGGGTGCCTGTAATCCCAGCTACTTGGGAGGCTGAGGCAGGAGAATCACTTGAACCCTGGAGGCAGAGGTTGCAGTGAGCCAAGATCATGTCACTGTACTCCAGCCTGGCCGACAGAGCAAAAACAAACAAACAAACAAAGAGACAAAAAAAAAAAAAAACTATTTCAAGTTGAATTTTGGTTACTTAAGAAAACAAAAGGCTGGGCTCAGTGGCTCACCCCTGTAATCTCAGCACTTTGGGAGGCTGAGATGATCACCTGAGGTCGGGAGTTCAAGACCAGCCTGACCAACATGGAGAAACCCTGTCTCTACTAAAAATACAAAATTAGCTGAGTGTGGTGGCACATGCCTGTAATCCCAGCTACTCAGGAAGCTGAGGCAGGAGAAGCACTTGAATCTGGGAGGTGGAGGTTGCCGTGAGTCGAGATCGCACCATTGCACGACAGCCTGGGCAACAATAGCGAAACTCCGTCTCAAAAAAAGAAAAGAAAAGAGTTGTAAGAAATCTATCTGTCCTCAAGGTTATGCTGCAATATCACTTCTATCCACTTCAATACCATTTTCATATGTGAAGAAATATAGGCTCATTAAAGACAAAGAGGTCACCCCACATCCTACATTGAGTTATTGGTATAATTATGTTATTCACCACTGCATGTTATTTGGATCCTATATATGTAATCAGTAAAATTTCACATCCACTACCTCCTTTGATTTTTATGACAGAATGGAAACAGATGGAACAAGCATTGTTAGCTGTAATTTTAGGTGAGAAAAGTAAGGTTCAGAGAAGTGAGGTGACTTCCCCACTGTCAATCAGCCTGTGAAGAAACAGGACTTGAAGCAATGTTCATTCTAACCATACCTCATTATACATCTGTACATACACACAAACACACAGACACGTGTGCACACACAGGTTCATTTCAATAAAGAATAAAAATAAAGGCCAGGCGCGGTGGCTCATGCCTGTAATCCCAGCACTTTGGGAGGCTGAGGCAGGTGGATCACGAGCTCAGGAGTTTGAGACCAGCCTGGACAAAATGGGGAAACCCCGTCTCTACCAAAAATACAAAAATTAGCCAGGGGTGGTGGTGGGCGCCCGTAGTCCCAGCTACTCAGGAGGATGATGCAAAAGAATCACTTGAACCCAGGAGACGGAGGTTGCAGTGAGCCGAGACCGTGCCACTGCACTCCAGCCTGGGCGACAGAGCGAGACTCTGTCTCAATAAAATAAAATAAAATAAAATTTAGTGAAATCACTATCCTTCTTAAGATTTTGTTTAATAAGTGTTTTAAGGTATCGCCTGTAATTATTTGCTCTTTTGCATCCTGCCAAAATATTGGCGTAGGAACCACCTGGCTTTTCTGCAGTTCTAACTGGTATAAAATATTTTCCATTATCTTGAGACTTGATAAAATATAAATAGCTTGTACTTTGTCTCTCTTGGTTTTGATACCTAATGGAATGTGAAAAAGCAAGATGACACATAAAAAGAGAGCAAAAGATAACTAATGCAAAGATTAATTTTGGGAAACCTCCAGAATTACATCATGTGATTAGTTCACAGTTTAGAAGCCTTTGGTGGAATTACATTTATGCAAACAAATTCCATTCACATAGTTCAGGGAAGCTGAATGATTTTATAGACGAATTATCCTTAAAATGTAAGGTTATGTAAGTCTTACTCCTCATTTTCTTCCTGATATAGAGCTTAAACAGTCAAGAAAAGCCAAGATCTGGCACTCAGTTTTTTATGGAAAAATCGATGGCAGATACTAAAATGGTGGAAAGAAGGCTGCCACTAAGCTAAAGTACAGCAACTCTTTAAACGACATAAATGCTCCTTGAAGGCAAGTAGCCAAGGTTGGTAGTCTCCAAATGTGATCTGTGCTGGTTTCCATGTCTTTGTGCAATGCTGTACAGGGGTGAACTGAGTAAAAGGCTAGAATGGATCTGTGGTTTTCAAGTTGCATTTTTGTTGTTGTTGTTTTAGGGAGTGACACATACAAAACTAATAAAGGTGGACATAGTAGGAGTCAGGGAGGGAATGCGGAAGCCCAGGGCTCTTCCATAGCCTCCAGGTGAAATGAGTTCTGTGACTCACTTGAAGTGTTTATGACACAATATCAGCTGCATTTACCATACGCTTAAATAATGATTACAGTAAAATGATTGTAACATAAAACATCACTCAGTGGGACTCCTTCCTTAGGTTATGAAAATTCAGATTTAAGATTCAACTATGTAGATAACACAATAAACCAAAAATAATTAAGTGAACTCATTACAAATTTGGAAAAGAAAATGTTTGTTTGTTTGTTTTTTCCTCCAGCTGAATTGACTGGTTGTTTGTTGGTATGGACAAAATAAAATGATTATTTCATTGTGAGAATACTTCTTGGATAGCTTCTCCCGTTTACAAGCCAAATCTTTTCAGACGAGCTTGTACACGTACACACTGTCAGAGAACAGAGGAAGACAGGTCAGGATAGTTTTGAATTTGGCATTTAGCCAGTAAACTTTTAATTTCATTTTGGATTCAGGCTTAGCTGTGAAACATGTATGTCTCAGTCTAGGGCAGTAACAGTTTCAGGCTGGAGAAATCTCACAATGCATAACTGCCACTCCCAGTGTCTCCATGGAAACAGCTGGGGGCTGGTCTGCCAGTTCCTATCATGTTTGAGAACCATGTGTAATCACTTTGGAATAGGCAGTATTTTTAAACTTTGCAGTGAGTTGGGTGAAAGCTTCAGGGATCAAATATTTGAAAATGTCTGAGGAGTAAAAATCATGCCATGAGATAAAGCTTTGTGAGAAAGAGACAACGCAAAACGGTCACTTTTAATATTTCAATTCTGAGTTAAGACTTCATATAGATATTTTCATCTATTCCTTGCCATTTTAATACAGATTTGGATAGGTTCTTGTTTGAGAAAAGAGGTTCTGCAAAGCTTTTCTGCTTACATGAAACTCCATGGTAATGACGCTGTACTGGAAAAAAGAGAGGTTAGATAAAAGATGAGGTCTCCAAGTTTTAGAGTGAAAATGCTAAATGTTGCTTAGATTTTTTGTGTATTTAGTTGTATTTAAAAAGGTAAATGAGAAATCATTTGTATACTGGTTTCTGAAAGATATATTTGAGTTTATTAAAACTTTCAGATTTTGTGTACTTTACTCAATGCATGACTATTTCACTGAAATTCTCACGTTTTTGTTTTGGTGTCAGGAGAGGCACTGTTTTGACAGTATTTGCACATGGGATTTACCTCCATCCTTGGATATATCTCTGTGACACCAGAGTAGTTTCCATGAAGGCCCTGGAAGGGAAATTTTCAATCAACAAACAGCAAAGGAACCCACCGACCATGGGCACACTTTTTTTCTTAACAAATATTATTGCTGATGTCTTATCACATAATCAACTCATTATAGAAATTACGGCTAAGCAAAATAAAATAAAACCACACTAATAAGATAAAAATTCTGTTTTTCTATTTAAAATAAAAATATTACTATAACTTTACCCTTTCATGATTATTTACACAAAATAAATTCCCAGAAGTGAAATTATAGCCCCCCAACACAACAACCTAAATCTTTTGATAACTATTACCAAACTGCCTTGCAGAAATCTCCTATCAATTTATAGTATTATCATCAGTATATGAGAATGTCTGTTTCCTCTCCTTGTTAACCATGGATAATATAATTAAAACATACTTTTCAATTTTATAGGTAAAAAAATAGTTTTGTGTTAGTTTCATTTTCATGGATAAACTTCGACACTGAACAAAGTTTGTCCCCAGCTCCCTCTGCCCTGCTGGTCATTTCTCTGGTGTGCTACCTTACACCTCCCTATTCCCTAAAAAAACTCCTGTATCTTGGCTTTCAGGGAACCCTATTCCAGTACATTCTAGTATGTGCCTCCACAGAACACTGTTGCAAGGGCCTGACCTTTTCCTTCCTTTGTGGATTCTGTGTTTTAAAATAGAGCTGGGATGGGCGCGGTGGCTCACGCCTGTAATTCCAGCACTTTGGGAGGCAGAGACAGGCAGGTCACTTGAGCTCAGGAGTTTCAGACCAGCCTGGGCAACATGACAAAACTGCAACTCTACAAAAATACAAAAATTAGCCAGGTTTGGTGATGTGTGCCTGTAGTCCCAGCTACTCGGGAGACTGAGGCAGGAGGATCACTTAAGCCTGGGAGGCAATGGCTGCAGTAAACCATGATTGTGCCACTGCACTCCAGTCTGGACAACAGAGCAAGACTCTGTCTCAAAAACAAACAAACAAACAAAAATGAAAAACAAAAAACAGCCTTCTTTTTTCTTTCCTGCTCAGGTTATTCCAACCTCTAATTTTAGTCAGAGGTTAGCACTTGATAATGCCATCCACCCAGAAGATATATATGTATATATATACTCACATATATACTATCTATATATTAAAGGTTAATACCTTTAATTAACTCAGCAAAATTAAACTTTAATTTTAATTCTTAAAATTTCCATGACTAATATTTTTGTTAAAAGAATTAAAGTCCACTGGCTCGGAACATATTTTTAGCCAAGAAAGCCTTCTGGGAGACCCTCAGCTTACTCCATGCAGATCAGGACCATCCACTGTGCATGGTTAAAAGGCCAACTCCACCGTTTTCTGTTGAGTGTCAGCCGGGAGGAAGCCAGTCTCTGTCTAGACCTGTTGATGGATGTGGGGTGGTCCCTTCACACCAGGCAGCAATGCCTCCCCCAGAGCCGGGAGCCACTTGAAGTGTGGGACACAGTTGAGCTCAGTAATCCACCATCAGTAGAGGTAATAGTTCTGTTTATGTATAGATATTTATTTATGCATAAAATGATGACTAAGAGTGTGTGTGTGCATTTAATTTACTTGATCAAAGCCATCCAACATTCACTCAAAAATATTTACTGAATACCCCCACTGATTCCCAGAGTTTTCTACAAAATGCCCTTCTGAAATACCTTCCAAGCAATGCATTACCTCCCCCAGGAGGAATCTGGAACAATTTTTTGAACTCTTTCACTAACTTTTTCTTTAAAAAATGTAGATACATTTTTCTTTAAACTTAGATAGAGCCAGGTACCTATTCATTCAGACAAGTCAGTAATAAATGACTAGGAAATAACGCTGAGTATGACAATTCCCTGTCAGTGTAGCAGATGAAAGAAAACACTTTCTGCATGAACATTCCATCTTAGTTTTTATTGATGAAACATAAAGACACCTTGGTTGTAAGCTAAGAATGTGTAATGCTGATTACAACAATAGTTACATAAATAGACCAGAGTCGGTTATTTATGTGGACTTCAAATAACCAGATTTTGTTTGGAGTGGGATCTGGGATGGAGAATAGAGTACGTTCTGTACTTTCATGTGAAAGAAATATTATCAACAACTAATTTTCAGTTTGTCACAAAATGCATAGGGAAGCCTTCCGTATGCTTCAGGGAAGTTGGAGATTTATTTCTGCTTTGCCTCCCTTCAGCTAGAGAAGCAGTGTGGGCCTGAAGCAGGATTTCCCAATCTTTTTGTACCCTGTGAGGATGGATGAAGAGAGCTACGCTAATTATTCATTGCTTGAATCAAGAAGGAATTTTTGAAAATAACAAAATCTTCATATTTTAGTATATTAAGATCTAGAAATGAAAACCAGTATCTGTTGATGGGTTATATTAAAAAAAACACACACACAGAAAAAATACACTTTTCAACCTACTGTCATGATACACAAATTTGAAAGATAGTGACAGAGCCCCGGGCCCTTCCGGACCAGGGTCTGATGGGCTGCTTGGGCATTCTGTGTTCACTGAGAACAGAAAGGAAGGGGCAGGCGAGGGAGATGATTAAAGGTTGGAAAGATGACTGTTGCTGGCAGTGTGATATTAAGGCCATTAACTGAGGTGTCTGCACCTCAGTTCCAGTGTGCTATTATCCTATCTGTTAAAATATCATAAAGATTACCTATAATTAAAGATGATTTACACTCTAAGCCATAACTCGATATAATTTCATGCAAACACATTTAGGGTGAATTCATCTTAAAGTGGAATTTAGCTAGCCTAATGAAAACAGCATCTAAAAGCCACAGAAGAGACAGAGCGAAAAAGACAGCGTAAAGGGCGGTATAATACAAACCCTAACAACTCCTTCTGGGATCCAGACTCACATGATCTGTGGTGAAGGAATTTGCATAAACCCTTGCTTAAAGAAACTATTGATGAGTTCTTTATTTTCAAATTTACAACTTATTTCCAACATTTAAACTCTGTCCTTAACTTTTTCTTCACCACTGGGAAGAGCCAGGCCAGGCAGTTCTGCGTTTGCAATGGCCTTGTCTTATTTTACATTGGGACTGACTGGAAACAACAGTTACATTTGCAACTCCAGAAAGCAAAGATGAAACTTTGTACTTTCTTTTGTATCAAGCTGTACCATTTATTTCTCTCCTGGCAACAGATTTCAAATCTCTCCTCCTCCCCCTCTCTCCTTCCTTCCTTTTCATGGGAACTGTTTGGTGAGTGCCGAAGGAAGATCTGACAAAGCTGATTGTGTGTGTGTGTGTGTGTGTATGTGTGTGCAGGTGCGTGTCTGGTTTCTGTGTCGGTGTGTGCAGGCACGCATTAATTAACGTAATTCCTCAACATCCAACAAGAGCGCATCAGAAACCCGGGAGAAAAAGCCTCATGCATATTTAGATGAGCCTTCTACCTTCCAACCAGCGTGAAAAGAGTATTTAGATGGGAGTTGGTCTGGGCTAATCTGCATGTGAATCAGGGGGGTGGACAAAAGGATGAAAAGGTGGTGGAAACTCGAACACAAACCCTGCGGTCTCCAGGGGGTCATTCATCTTGCCCCGGTCGACATCCTGGCGGCCTGGCTTCCTTCTGCGCATGAGCGAACAGAGCCTTTTCCCAAAGACAGTTGGCAAAGGGTGCGTGTGCTTTGTTCTGTCGGGCACTTTTTTAAGAAACAAAATTTCTTTACCCGTTCTATTTGACTGACTTCTTCAGGCTTCTTAGCTGCTGCTATCCATAGGAGTGATGCAACTATTATTTAGTAATTTATACAAATATACAAGACAGAAATTCATTGTGATAAAATATACTTAAAAATTACCGTTTGACTATTTTAAAGTGTACAATTCATTGGCATTAACTACATATACAATGTTGTGTAACCATCACCAACGATTTCCAGAACTTTGTCATTATCCCCAGCAGAAATCCTGAATACTTTAAACAGGAACTCCCAGCCCTCCCCTCCCCACAACATGAACAAGATTGATTAGGACTCTGTTCTTAGAGACTCTTCACGGAGTTAGTCTCCTGACATCTGATTTCGGAGGAGCTGGGGTGTGCAGAGCAAGGGAGAGTGAAGGAAGCCAAAGTTCAACAGATGAGAGGAGGGTAGGAAAGTCTTTTTTCCTTAGTGTGGTTTCACTGGAATAATGAACTCAGAGCCTGGAGATGAATATGGAGAAAGAAAACCTCAATGTCAAATGGCCAGGCTGGTTTTCACCAGCATGAAAGACGAGGAGAGTGACAAAGTTAAGCAACTTTTGAAAATTTTCTATTTTGATAAGGGATTGGTTTATACAAGTAAGAATTTCAAAATAAAATCCAAAACAAAATTCAAAAATACAAGCCTGGTATTCTAGTGTTTGAGACACAAGTGGAATATACACTTTACAGAACTAGCCCATCAAATATTTGGGGATAGCCTGTATTTAATCAAAAGACTAAAGCGAAGGCTGGGAGGATAGTCTGTATAACTAATGGTAAAAATTAATTTATGTTTCTGATTTTGTAAATCTCTGGGGTTGCAACTATGTTGCTTTAAATGAAAAACAGATAAAAATATCATTAATTAAATTCTAGTACAAGGAAACACATTGTGAAGGAAATTTGCAGATTTCCAAACTCCCCAAATTCACCATTTACTTTTAAAAATCTTTAATAGGACAAAAGTTCAGCACAATAAAACAAAGGGGCAGTTCTACTGAGTTTGTGCTAATGGGACCTTGTTTGTTCTAGTGTATATAGCAAGACTCCTTTCCTAAGAAGGAGTATTATCCATGGAGACCACGTGTGAGTGACTAATACTCTTCTCCCCTCAGTGGAAGCCATGCCTGTTACAGTCACTGATTATTTAAGGAATTTTAATATTTTATGTAATGTGAAGATGAGATTATTGAGACAGCTCTCAAGGCAGGTGTTAGAGGGAGTGGGGCTGAGGCCCAGGGAACTGGAGGTAATGGGCAAAGCTGGTAAGTTGGGAAGTACTGGGAAAACTGGCTTTAATCAGCTTAAACACAAAGGAGGCTTATTACCCAGGTAACTGAGGAAGGTGAATCAAACATTAATGGATGCTGGAGTTGAAACGACGCCCTAAGGAACTGTTCTTCCACATTGGCTCTGCTTCCCCTGTGCTGGCTTCTTTCTTTGAAAGGATCCATAGGATATCTGCATCCTTTAAAGCCAGCAATCTCACCCAAAAGGAGAGATCCCCTTCTCCTGAACGCTTCAGCAATAATTGATTAGGCCACAATAACTGATTGTGGGTCAAGGGGCTGCCCCAGAACTGATCATGTGGCCAATGGCTTGGAGCCTCGGCTGTGTGTGCACTGCCTGCCGACTTGGTGGTGCAGAAATTAAGCCACAGCAAATCATGTTGTAGATTCTCACATAAGAGAGGGAGTTTCTTACGGGGAGGAGGAGGAGGAAGTAGAACCTGCTGGGCAGACCACAGCTGTATCTCCCACAAGGCACTGCAAGGCTGGCCCTTCCCTGAGCTCTGGACACACACGTGTTAGTAAAAGCTGGCTAGGCTGCTCGCCAAGTGTGTGAAGCCTTGTTTCTTATTTACGCAACGGAACCGTGCAGTGGACGGGCCTGAAGGATGACCTTCTCCATGCTCTCATTTTGGGACTCACATCTTCAACACATCTCCCTTCCCTCTGGCCTGAATGAGACAGCTGATGGTGAAGGCAGGGGCCAGATTTGTAGGCCAGGCTGGAAGGAGTACAGCTCCTATTCCATTGGCTGGCACTCAGGCACATGGCCATGTGGGAGGTGGGAAATGGAAATAGTTATGTGCCCAAGAGCAAGAGAAAACCAATTTTGAACTGCTATCAATCTTTGCCTCTTCCCACTACTCTGCAAATGGGTCAAAAATCTAGAGGCACTTGGCCAGGCGTGGTGGCTCACGCCTGTAATCTCAACACTGGGAGGCTGAGGCAGGCGGATCACCTGAGGTCAGGAGTTCGGGACCAGCTTGACAAATATGGTGAAACCTCGTCTCTACTAAAAATACAAAAATTAGGTGGGCGTGGTGGTGGGCACCTGTAATCCTAGCTACTCTGGAGACTGAGGCAGGAGGATTGGTTGAACCCGGGAGGCAGAGGTCGCAGTGAGCCGAGACCGTGCCACTGCACTCCAGCCTGGGTGACAGAGGGAGACTCCATTTCAAACAAACAAACAAACAAACAAAAAACTCTAGAGGCATATGCAGTGGCACACGAATAGCAGTTACTGAGTTCTTACCACGTGTTGGTGACTGTTCTAAGGGCTCTGCATATATCAACTCCCATCGCCCCCTTGCCAACCTGTGAGGTGGGCTGGGCATCCCCTTTGGAAGATGAAGAAACAGAGGCACAGTGAGGTTACTTGCCCAAGGGCCAACGTAGAAACTGTTTGGAGCCGGGATTTGACACAGAACGAGATGACCACACAGGATTACTTTTGAGAGGACTGCGTGAGATGATGTTTGAAAGGCCCAGATTGTGCCGGGCACATGGAAAGCGCTCAAACAGTGCGAGTCATATTATTAATATGTTCCTCAGGTGAAGCACTGTGCCGCGAAGGAAGGCTGTTCTGGAGGTAGAGCTTTGAAGCTGAAAGACGGATGTTCACAGAAGCAGGCTCCAGAATGTTGTTCTCTACTGAGTCTGCATGACTACTAAGGAGACTAGATCCACAGATTAAATTAGAACAACTGTTGTACCAGCCCAGGGCCATGGAGGGCACGACCAGCCATCCCCGCTGACTGCACCCACGGTTTCCCCGGGCAAGACCTTCTTTCCTCCTTCCCCCTGTGGCAATTCCCTTCTGGTCTTGTCCAGTCTGACTCTTGTCAGCTCCTCTAGGAGTCTTCTCTCCACAGCCTCTCCCTGTTCTAGTCCTCAGGTGGAGTTAGTTGCTTCTCATCCAACATTCCCACAGGAGACCAAGGATAGTCCCATTGCAAGACCTAGCTCATTGCTCTGTAATTTTTGGTACTTGCCCTCTTTACCACTCTGCAGAATTCCTGGAAGGCAGAGACAATTACTTCCCGTTGTACCCCCAATGCCTCACATTGTGCATGATGAAAGGAGGCAGTCTAAAGGTAGTCTATTTTTTTTAAGAAAGAATAAAAATCAGTGAGCAGATTGATTTTTTAAAAAAGACATTAATAAGAATTATAATAAGAACCAGTTTTTATTGAGCAATCACTGTATTCCAGGCATAGGTCGGGGGTTATCATTGTCCAATGTCATCCTCATGGTAGCATGATAAAATGGGCATTATTATGTAAACCAAAAAGTTTTGGAGACAGGTCTCAATCAATTTAGAAGTTTATTTTCCCAAGGTTAAGGACATGCCCAGTAGAAATAAACATGGAATCACAGAAACAATCTGTGGTGTGTGCCTTTCTCCAATCATGATTTTGAGGGCTTCAATATTTAAAGGGGAAAAGAGAAAAGGAGCAGGTAGGGGAATCGTCATTACGTATTCCTCTCTACTCAGTAAATCGTGCTCAGTAAATTGGCAATTTATGTAACATAAGGTGAACACAGAGAAGCTACCTGTGGAGATGTTGAAGCTTTTATCTGTAGCTCTCTGCTTAGGAACAAAAGGAAAGGCCGCATCTTGCATGACTCAGCTTTCAGCTTAATTTTTCTTTTGGCAGAGTGAATTGTGGTCCCGATTTTTAATTTCCCTTTCACAATTAGCATCCCCATTTTGCAGCTGAGAAGACTGAGGACTGCTGAGCTCAAGCTGCCTGCCCGATGGCACCCAGTCGAGACACAGCTTTTCCCCATTGTGCTGTATTGCCTCACTGGGCCAATTTAAATTCAACAACAGAGACCCGCATCGTGCTGTACGCCAGAGGCACAGAGCTATCCGGGAGGAACACGGAAGACAAATGCAAGGGAACAATGGCCCGGAGGGGACATCTTTGTGGGGGAGGGGTAGGAGGGCAGAGCCCTAAGACCTCAACCAAGAGGTCTCCATGATGGGCCCTGGTGGCAAACTGAAGGTCAAAACAAGTAGCCTAAAGCCCAAGGGAGAGGCCTTTGTAGGGGAGAAGGAGAAGTGTCTTCTTTGTTAAAGGGTCAGGGATTGGGCCTGGACCCAAGAGCTAGGCACAGCTCGGTAACAGCAAACGTGCGCAGACCAACCTCTAGCTACACAAAAGATGAATAAGAATGCTTCGGAAATATTCAAAGCAGTTGACCCAGGTCTCCATTGAAACATAAATGAGGTCAAGCTCTGGGAACCACTGCTGGTAGTTTTTTCAGATTCTTTAGCAACCTTGTAATTTTCCCAATGTCAGTAATTTTTAAAACTCTTTGACCTTTCTATAACCAAAACTCCTATGTCCTTTTTCTAATTTGTGTTTGTTTTGGAGGCAGCAGGGATGAGGAGAGATTGGGGAAGCTGTGCCTGGCTCTGCAGTGGGCCCTGGAAGAGGCTGGCAGAGACACTGGGTGCAGTAGGCACCTCCATGCTGGGGGCTGGCCGAGGAGAAAAGAGACAGGTGGGAGGGGGCTGGGTGGATGGCAGCTCCCTGGAGACGCCATAGGACACAGGGGATGGACACAGTTCTTTTTAGACTCCTAGCACTTCACTGTCAGCCTCAAGGAGGATCTGTGTCATATAGAAATTCGTGGTAGCATTAGGGAGAAGCCGCGCACTTACCTCTTTATCACAAGTGCAGTTTAAATTAAATTAGGAAGGAGAGACTACAAGCTTTGCAAAGCTCCCTTGTAAGAATCTGGGGATCAGAGACACTTGACAGCTGAAATCACCTGAGGCTTGTTATTGCCAAGGGTGAGCACGGGTTCCTGAAATAGTTGGTTGAAACTGCTGGGCCCAGGAAGCTTCTGGTTACCGTGCAGGTCAGGCCCAGGTAGAGCAAACGGTGAAGTTCACTTAGTAGGAAGGTTTCTCCCCAGCTCTGGGGCTTCCTGTTGATTCTTAAAGGGGGAAAAGATATGGTGAATGACAAAGATTTTTAGTTTTGTGATGTCGACCAGTAATTTAATTCAATTCCAATAAGAAATAAATAACAGATCCAAGGACCCTCTTATTTTGAAATGTTTTCTAATATTTTCCAGTGGTTAGCATTACTCAGAACCAGGGTATTTTCTTTAACAATTCAGATCTTGCAAATGATTTCAAATGGGGCATAGAATCTGAAGCTGCCTGGCACCAACACGAACTCTAGGACATAAAGGAGGGCTGGACCTGCCTGACACTATGGGGTGGAAAAACAAGCTAGACCTTGAGCCGGCAGGGCAAGAACTGGTGCACAAGCCATGAAATACTGTGTGTGTGTGTGTGCGTGTGTGTGTGTGTGTATGCGTATGTGTGTGTGTTTAGAAAACTGTTTTGAAAAGCAAAACTGCTTTTAGGTTCACTTTCCAGCAAAGGAGAATTTTTTTTTGGTGGGGGGGAAAGGAGGACAATTTCCTTAATTGAAATTTTTTCCTTTGCTCTCTTTTTCCTCATGTAATCCCTATTTCCTTTCTTGAATGAATGCTGTAAAGATAAAGTTGAGACTATGGAATACAATGTCAAATGAAGGGTAAATAACAATGAGAAATTGTATGTTAGCAATATTTTTTTTTTGAGATGAGGCCTCGCTCTGTTGCTCAGGCTAGAGTGCAGTGGCGTGATCTCGGCTCACTGCAGCCACCATCTACTTGGTTCAAACGATTCTCCTGTCTTAGCTTCCTGAGCAGCTGTGATTACAGGCACCCGCCACCCACGCCCAGCTAATTTTTGTATTTGTAGTAGAGATGGGTTTTGCCATGTTGGCCAGGCTGGTCTTGAACTCCTGACCTCAAGTGATCCGCCTGCCTTGGCCTCCCAAAGGGCTGGGATTACAGGTGTGAACCATCACGCCCAGCCAGTAAGTTGGCAATTTTTTAAAAAGCTGTATTAAGATGCTAGGAAAGTCTTACATCCAGGAAGTTTGACAGTAGACATCAAGAACAAGGTTATGGGGTGTTCATGTTGCACTCATATGCATATGTTATATTATACATAAGAAATTCTATCACATCACATCAGCAGGTTTCAAGTTTAGCGTAACTCAGGGCCCCTCAGAAACTCTGCATGGAGAGGCTGTGGGGAGGATGGGAAAGGACCCACAGACCACGATGAGGACAGAGAGAATGGGAGAGGGCTGAGGCAGGAGCTGCTGAACTTGAGGCTTGAGGCAGGGGGAAGCACGAAGAGGGAAGGCTTTGTGCTGAATTCAGATTTGTGTGGCTTACTAAGTGAACGGCAGCTCAGTGCTGTGATGGTGATCTTGCTTCGGAGAAATCTGGTGTGAAAACAGATCATCTAAGTTTTTGCTGTGGTCTCTGGCATTACCTTTACTTAGTGCATTATCACTACACACAAGGTACACAATAAGTCACTTTTGTAAAAATAGATTTCAAGAGGAAAATTCTTACCAAGTTCCTTACAATGTCAGGGATTCAATTATAGTTCAGACTGAAGCACGTCCCCAGGTATCTATTGGTAATGTGTCGCCCTCTTGGTGAGCAAGAAAACATATGATGCAAATAGAAATTTTGTTCAAGATTAGTATTACAATGGGGTATGTGATTCGCGGTGAAGCAAGACTCATAATTGAATCCCAGAAATGTTTATTTGAAAGCTCCTTTTTCCTTTCAACTACCTTGATTTAATTGTGTGTGTCCTGGCCTTCATTTGGAGATGAGGCTCTGAAAGCCACTTTGTTACCTTGAAAACCACTGAGAGAAAGTCCTGACTCCATTGATAAGTTTTCTGGAGGCTACAGGTGTGGCCCAGGGCTGGGAGGTGGTGACAAGACTAGGAGGTGCAGAAGTCATAATTTTAGGGACCTAATCTCGTTGAAGCGAAATTTCTAGGGGGTTACCAGGAGAGATGAAGCTGATTTCAAGGCACGTGCAGGGAAGGTAGAAGGAGCCACTGCTGTCTAGCTGCTTCCTGCGTGATCTAGTAAAACAAACTTGCAGAAGCCACTAGTGAAGTACGTATATTTTTGTCTCTCCACTTTCAGATTTTAGGTGCTTCAAAATAAGGGCTATGTTTTCCCATGGTATCTGATTAAAGCTTGTTGCTATTGCTTTCCAAGTATCTAGTGAAGTAAGCCAAAAGCATGGTTTGCTGAGTGGGCAGGTGGGGCAGACCCCCTTCTGGCTCCTTCACTCTCCTACACTGCTGCGGTGGCCACCTCGGGGCAGGGATTGGAGAAAGCCCTTGAGCTGGCGTAATGCAGCCCAACAGTTGCTTGGACATCACAGTTTAAACCCTGGGTTAGCCCACAACTCTCTGTGCTAGAATATCATCATGGAATCTAACAGGCGTGGTGAGCTCCTGGACCTTCCGGAAGACAGGATCTCCTAAGCTCCCTCCACTAACTGCCAGGCCCACTGTTTCTAGGGCAGGCGCAGGAGGGAGGCAGCCTCTCCTTTTCCACTTGGTCCCGCAATGACACAGTGGCTTTCAACACTGGGTCTTGGTGGCGACCCCTGGCCAGCTTTAGAGCAAGTGTTGTTGCTGCTGACAATGGGGCCAGCCCAGGACTGAGGCTCCTTTTCATCAGGCTGTTTGTCCCTTTACTTCCTAGTGTCAGCAGTCCTGGGAACAGGAAACGGTTTGTGCAATGGGAAGCAGCAGAAAACTGATGACTAAATACTTTTGAGCTTTGTGGAGAAAATTTCAACGTAGAGAGATTGCACACATCCCAAAATACGTGTGTACGAACTGAAGCCCTATCCAGGCCTCCTTTTCAATTCTTAAAATGATGCTATTTATTGAAAGCTTACCGTGTCCCAGGCATGCAGTAAGGCACCCATGCCATCCTAACATCCTTATGCTGCACCACCTTACCTTACAGGCAAGAAAAGAGAGGTGCAGAGAGTTTACGTTGCTTTTAGCAAGTGACAGGGTCGAGATTTGAACCTGGGACCTCTTCAGTGACTTTTCTGGATCCTCCTGCTCTGCAGCTGCCTCGGAGGACCAGCAAATTCTTCAGGAAAAATGTTTCAGGACTTTCCGTCCTTGTTTCAGGACCGTTCCTCTGCATTATCTGTGAGAAGCGTTTCTATAGTCTTGGCACATGGTTATGCTGTGGGGCTAAGGTATTATTATTTCATATTTCAGTGCAGAAGGAAGTACTTATTAAAAGGCCCCAAACCAGTTGTCTGAGCCTAGAGATGAAAGGCCTCCTTCCCGCACCGGCCTGGGTGCTGAGTGGCCCTGACGCCAGGCCAGCCTGCCACTTACAGTCTGAGACTTGTGTCTGCTCCCTCTTCCCAAACACAGAGGCAGGGCCTGGCTGGGGCCATCTGATGAAGTGCCAGTGTGCCTTCATGAAATCAGGCATGGGACTGACTGAAAAGCTGAAATCTGGTGAGCTGATGGGGAGGAGAAGGTCAAGTCTGGCTGTCGGTCTACAGAGGTCAAGGACCTGGCACAGAGCAGGGCCTGCTGCCTCTGCCACCAACAGCCAGGCACCCAGAGAGGAACTGGAGGAGAAGGCGGCTCACTGCTGGCAGGTCAGCTGATGGGAGAGTTTACAAGACTGTCTTTGAACTCCTCGCATGCAAGCCCTTCTTCTCCTTCCTGATTCACATTTAAGTTTGTGTTCCTGATCCCCTCACATTCTTTCTGCTCCTTTAACAGCTTCACCTGGACACAGAAAGGACAGAGGCAGGAGCAGGGCCACGTCCCTCTGTCGATCACAGCTTTAGCTTTCAGTTTCTCACGGCTGCTTAATTCCCAGCTCACACTATCAATATAGGGCACGCATTTTAAAACTGTTAAATAAAAGCGGCTGCTCATTTCACTATGCCACATTTTCTTTCCAACTCAAAAGGATGCTCACTACCAATGGATACTGAGAAAAATAGTGTCATTAATGTCAGTTAATCAAGTTGGTGGTCCTTGAAGATCTATAAAATGTAACTGTAACACATTTTACAGATTGGCTTAGACAGAATAACTAGGAAATAATAAATGCTAGCATCATCAGTATTACTTGTACAGCTCAGCAAAGGAACGCGAATGGCTACACAGGACTGGGGAAGAACAGAACAGAGATATTTCTTTGTGTGAAATACAGAGTTTATCATAAGGAGGAGAATGAATCACTCTTCATCTCTGGCAGCAACCTGTTTTTTTAACATATTATTTAGGGAAAATAGAAAGTAAAACTGAAGCCTTTGGTATTTCATTGCCACTGGATAAATGTCATTTGTATAAACCTTTCTAAATTTGGATATATACCCAAAGAACCTACATGTATCTTAGACAAAAAACTATCCACTTTCATTACATTTAGTAAAAACTCATAAGCCCAGGATTAATGGACATAAAGATATGAAATAAAATAATTTTCTCAATATGCAAAGAAGCCCATACAAACAGAATAATCAAAAAGTTGTAACAGTTGGTCCAGCACAGGCATAAATGATCAGTGTCTGCCAGCCCTGATGGGGTCAGGGTGCCAGGCATCTTGCCTTTGGTTGCTGGGTTAGGGGGGTCCCGGGGCTCCGGAAGAGGGCCTGGGTAGTATGGCTCAGAGCAGTGACTGCTCACTGAGTGGTGTGGGAATCTTTCAAAATTTAAAAACTGAAAAGGCTGTACTGGTGTGTACTGCTTGAATCTCAGTGCTACAAATAATTGCTTTTAATCTTTTTTTTTTTTTTTTGAGACAGGATCTTGCTCTGTTGCCCAGGCTGGAGTGCAGTGGTGTGAGCTCAGCTCACTGCAACCTCCATCTCCTGGGTTCAAGCCATTCTTGTGCCTCAGCTTCCCGAGTAGCTGGGATTACAGGCGTACGCCACCACACCCGGCTAATTTTTGTATTTTTTGGTAGAGATGGGGTTTCGCCATATTGGCCAGGCTGGTCTCAAACTCCTGACCTCAAGTGACCTACCTGACTCAGCCTCCCAAAGTGCTGGGATTACAGGCATGAGCCACTGTGCCCTGCCTGCTTTTAATCTTATATCTGAATAAGTAGTGAACAATTCTGATAAAATATCATTGCTATACAAACTCTTCAATGTTAAAACCAGAGGCGCTCATTTTCTAACCTGTTATAGATTCAGAGGACTATGGATTCCCTGGCCTAGTTGCCACAAATGCTGTTTCCTGCTGAGTAAGACATCGCTTACACTCCAAAATACTTTGCAAGAATCACTGAATTACATTGCAAAATATGAACACACAGCATCAAACACTACCTGTCATTGAAGGCAAAGAAATCTTTTGGATTTTCAGATGCTATGAGCAGCTTACATGGCTGCTTCCTCTCCTTAGAGTCCAAGTATGTCTCTGTGTTTTTTCCTTTTTTTCTTTTGTTCATTCAAAGAAGTAATTATTTAAATTAGACTACTTGTAAAGCATTTTAAGAGCAGAAAGAGGAATAAGACCTGAATTCTACCTTTAAGGCATTTTTATGCTCTACTTGTAGTAAGTTTCTTCATGAAGAGCTCTAGATGAAATTTTTTAGTGCTCCACTTTCTATTAAGTTGTAGTATGTTTAAAAAAATAAGAAAGATTTGATTTTAATTCTTTGGAAATTACAAAAATGTAACATTTTCAGCCAAATGTGTTGCCTAAGGGAAATAAAAATTCTTAGTGTGTGTATATATATATATATATATATATATATATATATATACACACACTAAGAATTTGTAATTCTTTATATATATTTATATATAATATACATAATATATAATATATATCCATATTATTTATTACTTATTTCAACAAGTTGTGCAAAATTGGACACCTAAAGGTTTTTATATTAATTTCTTATTGCTATTACATGACCATCCATCTGCATACAGGGTTATCCTGGGTGCAGAAATAAAATTACAACAAGGTCAATTTGCTAATCTTAGTGAGGATATTTTATTTAGAATCACAGAATTTTAAACCTTCGAATGACTTTGGAGATCACTTAGTTCAACTCGGATTCAGGGTTACTTACGCAGTGCTACACAACTTATTAGCATAGAACGAATAAGGCTTTTTATACCTAGCACAGCAATCCTTTCTCTATACACCATCAGCTAGAATACTGGAAAAAAGAGACTCAAACGCCACAGGTATTTTACTTTTTAAAGTACAGCTCCTGAGGTACCCAAGTTTAACTTACAGAAAGGTCAACAGTGTGCCTTCCATCACTCAGGACTCCGAAGGTCTGCCTTGAATCCTGTCCTGAATTCAGTAGCTGCCACATGAGTCACATTATGTAGTTAACCCTCTCAGCCTCCGCTTCTTCAGCGGTAAAATGAGGATAATTATTAACTCAGAGTTGCTGCGTACTCAGTAACTGAAGTGCCCGAAGGTTGATCGGGACTCTATAAATGTCAGTCTTTTTTTTGGTCTTTCCTTGGTCTCACTGGGAACTCAGTTAAGAACGCATTAATATACAGAAATTACTGGAAAAGTACATTTAGGCTCTGAGTTAAATTTTAGTAAAGGATAATGGCATTTGATTAAATGTCTGGGACATGAATAGTCATTCCCCTTGTTGGTAAAATGGTCACCCATATCAACTTTTAAAACTAATTCATAGACTATAAATCCAACATATCCATTTAGTATGTTAAAAAAAATCTAATCACAGATGCATCCTAAAGGGTCCCAAATCTGAAGGAAAAAAATAAAATAAAATAACAACCCAATCCAGGAGAGCACCTGTGAAATTGTCTTGCAATCATAAAACCAAGCATCAATCTGGGAGTAGATCAAAACAAAATGCATTTGTAACTCACTCTCACCTTCCTGTGACTGACAGACAGTTATTTTTTAGGTGGTTTCTGTTTAAATATGGAATGAAGGTTGGATTATATAGCACAAGGACCTGCATCCTGGCTGAGAATGTTTTTACCTCTAAAGTTTCATTTAGGGTCAAATGAGTAGAAACCTTACACTGTCAGTTACCGTTTAACCGTTGTGCAGTAGTTTAAGCTAAATGTTAGTACTACATCTGGAATGATCATGTCAGTGGCTTAAAAAAGCAGCACAGTTAACATTAGAACAGCTGTGAAGAGCAACGCCTTTCATTTTACAAATGTTGTATTTGTACTAGTAGATATAAATAAGGTTCACTGAGAGGAATCCATGTTACTATCTAATTTGTTCATTTCTTTATATTAAACAAAATTCCTTTTGAGATCAGCCTGGGCAACAACCTAGGGAGACCACCTCCCCCCTGACCGCCCCCCGCCCCCGCTGCCATCTCCGCCCACTCCCCATCCCAACACACACACAAATCCCAAGGCTCTTCCCCTACAAACACTCTAGTTTGATGTTCGAGGTCAACCAAAATCTGGCATCAAATACTCTCTGTGGAAACTCCTACCCTAACACCTGGTACTTTTCCACTTCCCAAGTTCTGTCATTGCTGTCTCCCAACACTCTTTGCTCCGCCTCGAGATCAAATCCACCTCCCCGGTGTGGTCTTACAATGGCTTCCGGGCAGGCAATGTTGGTGCTCACCGGTATTTTCACAGCATTTTTGTCTTTAGCTTTTACGTGGCAGTTATTAGTTAACTTTTTAAATGTACCTGCACATGCTATTAACTCCCAGCTCAGCCTGTAAATGCCTTAGGGTTAGTGATATGCATTTACATATGACAGGTACTGGAAATATTTAAGATATTCACATTTGAAATGTTTCATTTTCAATCTTTTAAATAGTACCTGATAAGCCATCTCACAATTTAAAAGTAAAAAAAATTTTAAAAAGTAAAAAAAAAAAAAAAAAGTGCCATCTCGTAATTTAAAAGGATGCTCAAATCTATTAAGACAATAAACAATTATTTTGCGAAGATACCAAGAATGCCCCAATTCCTTTTAGGAAAATCTAAAGACTAAGATTTTTAAAAAGAACACTGGGACAAAAAGCCATAAAACCCTAAATCTTATATCCAAGGAACATTATAGTTCTTTCGAGAACTCTATGGTGATAAAGAAAGGTTTGGAATACTGCAAATTTCTATTTTAAATGTTAAGAATAGCAATAAGCAAATAGAGCCAATCAAATTTAACAGAATAGAAAATATGTTTCCACGCCTGGTTAATTACTGATGTTAGAATATGGAACCATTTTTAGTGTCAACATATTAGATGACAATTTTTCACAGTGAAAAAACCTATTATAGGGATCTTCAACTGGAGGCTCATTCTGTATATATACTCACAATGTTGTAATTTATTTTCAATACTGTATTAAGATAACATTTTTGTAATAACGTAATTATTACAAAGTTAGTCTTTCTACATTTTTTTTTTGAGACAGGATCTTGCTCTGTTGCCCAGGCTGGAGTGCAATGGTGTGATCACAGCTCACTGCAACCTCTGCCTCCCTGATCCTCCCACCTCAATCTCCCAAGTAGCTGGGTCTACAGGTATGTGACACCAGACTCTGTTAATTTTTGTATTTTCTAGAGAGATAGGGTCTCACTATGTTGCCTAGACTGGTTTCAAAATCCCGGGCTCAAGTGATCCACCTGTCTTGGCCTCCCAAAATGCTGGGATTACTGGCACTAGCACCGCACCCGACCCTCTGCGGCTACTTACTCCTCCTAAGCATCAGCCCTCTCATCTCTGAAATATGGCTCTTCCTGCCTACCTCAAATATTGGCTGTAAGGATGAAAATAAACAATGAAGATAAGGGTTTTGCAGAGCTTCTGGTCCATAACAAGTACTTAATACTTCTTTTGGACATATATTTAATAAGTGCCTACGTGTACCATATGCTGATCTAGGTGTTGGAAATTCCTAATAGAAGAAACTCCTTTTTCTCATGGAGCTTACAATGTTGATGCCAGTGGCAAACGAGTTGACCCATAGTTAGGTGGAAACAAATGGTATGAAAAGAACCTGGGGTAAGCAGATGGAAGACGGGAGGAGGTGTTTGCGTGCACAAAGGCGCCATTTTACATAGGGTGTTAAGGGACACCTTCTAAAGATAAATAGGAGCAGGGGTCGCCGATGTATGGGGAAAAGCTTTCCGAGGAGAGCAAACACCAAGGGCAGAGTCCTGGGGAGGGTAAGCATGCTTGGAATGTTTAAGGATCCAGACGGATTCCACGGGGGTGCAGCCAAGTGGGCTGTGGGAGGAGAGGAAGGACATAAGGTCAGTGATGCACCAGGGGCACACCTGTCGTCTTGCAGGCCTTGGTAAGCTCTTCGGATTTTTTCTTTCCTTTTTTTTTTTTTTTTTGAGATAAGAAACCATTGAGGGACTGTCAGGAAATGAGGTGATCTACATAGATTTGAAAAGGTAACCTGCCAGGCACGTGGCTCACGCCTGTAATCCCAGCACTTTGGGAGGCTGAGGGGGGCGGATCACCTGAGGTCGGGAGTTCGAGACCAGCCTGACCAACATGGAGAAACCCCCGTCTCTACTAAAAATACAAAATTAGCTAGGCGTAGTGGCGCATGCCTGTAATCCCAGCTGCTCGGGAGGCTGGGGCAGGAGAATCACTTGAACCAGGGAGGCAGAAGTTGCAGTGAGCCGAGATCGCGCCATTGCACTTCAGCCTGGGTGACAAGAGGGAAATTGTTTCAAAAAAAAAAAAAAAATTAACACACAGTAGCTATTATCAAATGCTGTAACCGTAAGTGATTTAATACATAGGAAATGAAAATTGCCTATCATTGTTCTTTAATCTGGTTTAAGTGGTTGAGCCTTATGACACTGCCATTTCTATGGGTCAAAAATGGTGGAATATTGTCATAAAATTCAACCTGATTTAAAGGATAGGGCAAGAAAAAAAAGCAAAAAAAAAAAAAAGCTTTAGAATAAAATATAATTGGATTATAATTCCAGACACAGGACTCACTAGCTATATTCTTGGGCATGTTACTTAACTTCATCTTTCTTGGGTTTCCCCTTATTTGTAAAATGGGGATAACAGTCTAACCTAAGCCCAAGTTGTACTGATGATTAAACGAGATATGCATGTAGGGCATTCAGCATAGTGCCTAGGAGCTTAATAAATAAGCAGGCCATTAAGAAGGGGATTGCATCTTTTACACTAGCAGCATCAAAACCTTGATTTTGATTTTTCTAGGTACTGAAACAGCCTTTATTACTTAGAGACCATAGCTTTTTTGCAAGTTACTATTCCCTGCATTTAGAAAGTTCATCTTTAAACAGGCAATTCAGTAAGTAAATATTCTATGGCTCTAAAACAGATACGGCTGTTGGAGACTTTAAAACATCTGACAGTTACATTTTTAATGTTGTCTACCAAGGCTATTACATTTCCTCTGTCAAAGTAACTTAATTTTAAAAACGAACTCTGTGCTTGTTAAACGAAAAGGCCAGAAGCTACTGGCTACTCAGCGTTCATTTGAAATTCTTATAGTGCCTTCAGTACAATTCAAACTTAGAGGTGATTCTCAGAATTCGTGTGAAGCAACATTTTACAAAAAAAATCACCTACATTCACTGTTAAGTCAGAAGACAGAATGATTAACAAAATCTCAGCCGCGAATTACTCTCACGATGGCCAACTGGATATTAAATAACTTTGCATTATTTTAATGGAATGTTATAAAGGATTTGCAACAAAATGCAGACGTAGATTTAGGGACTGCCGACTTCTATAGATCAAGGACTTCATTGGTGCAGCTGAGGAAATTCTTCCAAACAAGTCTAAATGTTGGAAATCCACCAAACTGCAGAGAAAGACCTCTTGCCTCCGTATTCTTTCTTCATCTGTAAAAATGTTGACTTCTGCTTTTCAGACTACGCGCACAGGCTCTTTATTTCCTACTGCGGCTTCATTCCCTCACGGAACACTGACGCCATCGCGAAGGAAGCATTTCGAGCACGACTGACGCTCCCCTTATTATTTGCTAAGCCGCTGCGCTCGGGTCTGGCTACGATTTGCTTTCGGAATAACGGGAAGGTGCAACAAGATCGCTTCCCTAGAGGCGCGTCGCCCGCGTGGCCCGGACCCCCCACGCCCGCCCGCCGCCCCGTGGGTGCGCACGCGTGTCCGCGCAGGCTTCCCGCCTGGCGAGTGCAAGGCTCCTCTCCGCCGTGCTGCTTTCCAGCCTCTCAGATCACGAACACCGAAAGAAGCCACGGCGGCGACGGGAGGGGCGTCGCGCGTGCTTCCCTCGGCGACAAAGCGGGAGCCGGGCGCGCCGGCCGAGGGCGCCCGGCGCAGAGTCCCGCAGAGGCGGACGCCGCGGCACGCGCCTCGAAAAGCCTCAAACTCTTATCCTCGGCTCTCCCGCACCACCTCCGCCCCGCAGCCAAGACCCGCGCCGTGGCGGGCCCGACGGCCAACGAAAGCCCACCAGCCCTCCGCACCGTGGGCGACGGGCCAAGACCCGGCCCTAAACGGCCAGACCCAGCCCCTAGTCGGCTGCCGCCCCCGCCCCCGCCCCACGCAGGCGCGCTCCGGGGCCCTCCCCTCCCCCACCGCGCGCACGCGGAGCCCGACGGGGGCGGAGCGACCCTCGGAAGGGGCGTGGCGACCGGGCTCGACGCGCGCACGCGCTCTGGAGCCCCACGGCTACGTGTCGGGCCACGTGATGCCCACCCCGAAAGTCCCCCGTGAAGCAACAGGACGTTAAAAAAAAATTTCTCTTCTGCGGGGTGGATAAGAGGTTCTGAAAAAACTATAGTAACGGGAGGCGAGGCGGAGGCAGCGCTGGCGCGTCCCGCTGGAATTCCTCTCGCCTGCCGCGCCAGCCCCGACCGCGCCCGCAGCCCCACCCGCCCCGTGCCGTGGAAAGCCCCGCGCCCCCCCCCGCGGCCGTCGGCCCCGCAGCCCACACCCACCCGCCCCGGGCGCCCCGCACGGCGGCGACCCAGTCCCTGCGCCCAGGCCCGCCGAGCGCCGCAGTCCGTCACGCTCCCGTTGCCCCCGTCGCCCGCCCCGCCGGGGAGGCAGGGAGGAGGGGGCGCGGCGCCGGCGGCTGCCCAGGTCGGGGGGCGGCGGGCAGCGGGAGCGCGCCGGCCGGGACCCGCTAACGGCCGCCGGCCCCGCCCGCCGCCCGCCCCCGGCCCTCCCCGCGCCGCTGCCCCTCCCCCCGCCGCCGCCGCTGCTGCCGCCGCCGCTGGCAGCGCCGCCTGAACTGAGGCGAACTCCGCCGCCAAGTGAGTGAGGAGGAGGAGGAGGAGGAGGAGGAGAAGGAGGAGGAGGAAGAGGAGGAGCGCAGTCGGAGCGCGGCGGCAGCGGCAGAGGCGCCGCGGCGGGGACCAGCCCAGAGAGACCCCCCGAGCCCGCGGCACAGGCGGCGGCGGCGCTGAGCGGGCTCGACCAGCCGAGCGAGCGGCGGCCCCGGCTCCTCCTCGTCCGGCGCCAGCAGCCCGCGCCCCGCGCCCGCACTCGGCCAGCCGAGACCCGCCTCCCGCCAGCCCGCCGGCCTCGTGAGGGACGCGCCGAGCCGGGCGGCCGAGAGCGGCGGCGGCTGGGAGCGCGTCGGGCCCGGGCGGAAAGTGCCTGCGGGGGGCGGGCGAGCGCGCGGTGCCGGCCGCCCCGGGGCTCGGCGCGGGAGCCAGAGCGGGAGCCGGCGCGGATTGGGACGCCGGGTCCCGAGCGGCCCGCGGCCGGGGCTCGCCCCCGCCCCTCCCTCCTCTCCGGCGGCGGCGGCGGCGGCGGCGGCGGGCGGAGTGAGCTGCGGAGCCTGGAATATGGTCGGGGAAATGGAAACGAAGGAGAAGCCGAAGCCCACCCCAGATTACCTGATGCAGCTGATGAACGACAAGAAGCTCATGAGCAGCCTGCCCAACTTCTGCGGGATCTTCAACCACCTCGAGCGGCTGCTGGACGAAGGTGAGCGTCTCCAGGGCCCCGGCCCCGGCCCGACCCCCGCCGGGGCGGCCCCTTTCCCCGCTTGGGATGGTGGGGAGGGCGGGAAGGTCACGGCCGGGCGGGACCGAGCGCCGGGGGGACTGGGAGGCCCGGAGGGCGCACAAAGGAGGTGCCGGGCCGGGCTTGCGGCGGGCGGGCGGGCCGGGGTGGACCCGCCGGTGCCGGACGCCCCCTGCCCGGCCGGGACCCCGCGCCGCTGGCGTCCAAGTTTGCGCGCTGCGGAGGGCTGCGGGGTGAGCCCTGCGGCCCCTCTAGCTTTGGCGGTCACATTTCCGAGAGGTCGGCGGGGGCTGCGCGGACTCGGTGGTCCTCGCCGAGCCCTCCCGAGAGCAGGCCCACGCCGCGCCGCCGGCCTGGAGGACGCGTGTCCCCGGCGCGGGCCCCGCTCCTCCGCTCGGCCTCCCGAGCCTGCTTTGCGCGGACCCCCACCGCCCCGCGTTCGGGATCTCTCCCCTCCCGTGAGGACTAAAGCGGGGTTTCGTGGTTGGGGAGTTGGTGCAGCTGTTAAACACTAAGTGGAAGTCAGTGTGGGGCTCGTTAGTTTAAAGAAATTCCGTAGGAGACCGAAATTATGCTGGCGTAGCCGACAAGGAGGACTAAGTGACGGCGAAAAGCACTTTTTTCCCTTTTGTTTGGGGAAGCGAGAACTGTTAGGGAGTTGAACTTCACTTTTCGGGGGTGGGGGTGGGGGGTGGAGTGCGAAATAACGCGATGACAGATCGGAGCGCAGCCTGAGTTAGAAGAACTTGGGCGGAGGGTTTGCTGCCGGGGACGCAGCCGCCTGAGTTTGTAGGACAGGGTTTCGAGACGTTTGGAAAGGGCGAAATAAAATTGAGCCAAAGTTTCCAAAAAGCTGTATGGAGCGCTGCGGGGAGTGAAGAATGACAAGAAGATTAATGTTGACCAACTCTGGAATTTCCTTAAGAAGTTCTCATAGCAGTACCTGAAGTATTAATTTCTAGTAGCTGTGGGTTTCTGTGGACGCCTAGAGAAAAGAAAGACCACAAAAAAAGTCTGTTTCGAAAATCGACTAGCCAGGAGTTGTTTTTTTTTTTTTTTTTTTTTTCTGCTTAGAGGCACCACCGGAGGACTGTGTAAAGGAAACTGAAAACTACAGGTTGAAGAGATGAACGATGGAGTTTAGATTTTTCGCAAGAATTTCGAGATTTTAAAAATAGAGTCGGGGAACAGGAGTTTGAAGCTTGGGGAGTTGGAATGTCACTAGAGAACAAAAGGCCGGAAATGTTTCCATGATAAAAAATGGTTAAAGAAAAATCTCAGGAGTTCTGTTGTCTTCAAAGTCATAGAAACAACCTAAAAGTAGAAAATGGTTAGGTGTTACGGCTTTCTCGTCGTTTTGCTTCCGTATGTTAAACATACAGCACTCACCAACATTGAAATGGGCATTTTCCACTGTTGGAACAGCAAATCTGTTAATTTCAAGTTGCTTCAGAGAAAACCTGAGCTGTCCCTTTAAGGGGTTCTGCTTTTCCTATTTGTGTTGGCATTTGAAAGATTGTGGAGGCAGAAAACTTTCTGGAATGTCAAAAAAAAAAAAAAAAAAAATGCTGGAACTCTTAAATTGAGTATTTCCAAATGTGAGCGCTAAGGGGCGCCAGTTATTTTTTAACCATGGAAATGGTTGGAACAAAATGTGTAACATACTCAATCTGACTGACCTGTATTAAATTTAGTTGAAACTTAAGTTGTAGATTATTTGATTTGTCATAATGTGTTTATATAGTGTTTTCGAACATTGAAAATACTTTCCTTAAAATTATTGGCACAACTTTATGACGTTTCAAAATAACACTCTTACTGTCTTCTCCTTGGCATATTTTGGTTAAGTTAAAGTTTTAGTAGTATTAGTAACAATTTCTGGTGAAAGTTTTTTTTCTTGAGTGCAGTTGTTTAGAAGGAATCCTTTATCGATGATAAAATGAAAATAGGCCTTGGCAATATTTAGGGTTAATTAAAATTAAATTGCATTCCTGAAATGTCGAATTCAAAGACTGTAGGAGATTCCAAAAAAAAGTTTGAAAATACTTTCACCTTATGTATACTATTTAAAAAGCTGCATACTTTTGCGTTCTTTAGTTTTAAAAGGCTTCTTGTGCTTTTATGTTGATCTAAAATCTCTAAATTTAGAGCTGATTCCTTGTTATGAAGTTTCCAACCTTAGGCTTTAATAATTTTTAATCTTTCAAATCCAGAAATTTCAATTATGTCATTGTCTCTGACAAAGGCTTATTTCTCTCTGGTTGGAAATAGTACTCGTTTGCGTTTTAAATATAAGAGACCACTATGATATCTCCTAGATAATGTTTGTTTCCCCTTCCCCTTTTAATGTGGTTTACTCCATCTCTCGTCTTACTATCTTTAGTTTTAGCCTTGTCAATTCCCCAGTGTAAAGATTGCTTCTGTGTGGCATATAGTATGTTTAAAATGGGCAATATAATGACGAGGAAGTTTGATTGTTTTTTATCAGACCAGTACAAACATGCAGGAAAAAGGGCTATTCCTTAGTGTGGAATAAGCTGCTTCCTGTAATTGTTAGCCTTGTTATAAACTTAATTTGACTTAAGAAAAATATTGGTTTCTGAAGTCCTCACATTTTTTTTTCTGGATGATTTAATTGTGAAATTTGGCATCTTGTGCTTTACCCCTTTGTGGTTTGTCATTGTCCAAAACAAATTGATCATGACTTTTGTTTCTGGTTAGGCATTACTTTTTTTTTTTTTTTTTTTGCCTATAATGCTTGGCTGAAAAATTACTTTTAAATTTAGATAAAATTTAGTAAAAATTTTACTTTAGTGATTGGTTTGATGAAGTTAACATCGTACTTAGAGTAGATGTATTTTCTGATAATTAGGAATTTTAAATGAGATTTTAAATTTTTTATTTTAAAATATTTTTCAAAGAATAAGCTTTTAAAAAATATGCTTGTCAGCCTAAGAATTTCCATTTGGCTAGTTACAAATTTGAGGATTAAGTGTGCTGGTTTTCCCAGTTGATGAAGACTTGGATGTTTTAGAATGAGTATTTTAATTCCTTGCCAAGTTAACCTTTAGTCTGTATCTTGACTGTGGACAGTCCTTTTGTTTTACTGCTTGTTTTTGTTTTGTTTTGTTTTTTGCTGTTGCCGGTGGTGGGGGTGTGTGTGCCAGCTCTTCCACTGAAGTATCTTCAACACGGTTGTTTTTTAAAGTTGTGAATACATTTTAGGTTGGGCCCGTCATAAAATATAAAGGACATAAACTTGAGTTTGAAACCTTTTATTGAAGATAGAGATGATTATAGGATTACACGTAAAACCTAGGTCTTAAACTGCTCTACCTTTAGAGAGACGTTTTCAACTGAACCCTTAGAGCAGTTAATATATGGTTTTTAAAAAAACAGACTTTTATTGTCATGAGAATGAAACAACAGTAGTTGAATGCAAATTGTTTTAATAAAGTTTTGTAATTTAGAATCGAGAAGGTGAAGAGTACAGTCTATTAGACTTAACAATCCTGTATTAGGGGAAAATGGAGAACTAGAACTAGTATTTTAAAAGCTGATTTTGAGTTTTCAATTTTTTAGGTGGAGGAGGGGTTAAAGCTGCTGATAGGGAAATAAAAAATGTGTAATGAGGAAGAACAGTCAATCTTTTTATCGTGGATATCAGAAAAATTAGTGTGTGGCTCAGAAAAAGAGAGCAGATGGATTAGAATGCCGTATTACTGATTTGAAAATATATTTTCATTTTCTGATGGTCTTTTTGTGTTTACAATAAACTTTCTGTCTGACCTCAGTTTAGTTTGTACCCTGCCTGCTCCCTCTCCTTTAAATATATGAGTAAAAATATTTCGTTAAAACTTGCTTAAATAGTTGCTATTTTTTCATGTTAATGTTTATTTTCACTTCTTTTGCCTCTGTTATTGGATGTATCATAAGGTTTTCTTACCATAATTTTTTTTTTTCCTGCGAATTCATTTACAAAAGCCTTGACTTAAGAATTATATGGTCGTTGGTATTGAGAGGACTCTTGCTATACAGATTTCTTACAAAAAGGTTTTCTTTTTGTCTGAAGAAGCAATTACTGTTGTCAGTAATCATCATCTGTAACAAACAGATTTTAAGGTGAAATAATCTGTTCTTTAGGAACTAAGATATTGCTTTTGTACACAGTCCTTGAATTAGTTGTAGCAAGAAGGAAGCTACTATTTATAATCACTTCTTTCCATTATCTTTTCTCACCCAGGAGGTGTCAGCAGCTATATATTGGCAGTCACGGAAAAGATCAGTTGTATCATTATGGGGCATTTATTAAACATTCATTCTGTACTTTTAAAGCTAAATTCCCCTGTTAGGTGGAAGGTGATTCCTTTGGAAACTGTATCCAGTTTACATGTTGTGTAGTAAAAGTTGTATCCGACTGTAACACAGTTGAGTTGATAGAAATAGGTCTCTTTGCTAGTCACATTTACTAGTGTATTTTGGGATGAACACTTTTTCTTAAATGACTGAGAATGTCAAGTTAAATCAAGTTAATTTGACTTCTTAAATGCTTTATGCACATTATATTTCTGTTAATGCTTCACTAGTCACTGTCGCTGTCCTGGAGCTGATTGAAATTGGTCAGTTTCCCATAAGAGCAAATGGTTTTTGGTTTCCTTTTTCAGGGAAATAGATTTCTGTGATGAAAGAAGTGAAGTATAATAAAACCCTCATGCTTTGACCTGGCCTTCACTGAAGCATGATTCAGATTTTTTTTTTGAGGCCAATATACTTAGACATGTAAGGGCTTTTCTTTTTTTTTTTTTGGGTGGTTTTTTCCTTTCCTTTTTTTTTTATGGTTTGGTTTGGTTTTTATATCAAGGGAATTACACCAGTGTGATCATAGGAGCAACTTTTTATAAACTGGAACTACAGTTTAATTTACTTGAGAAATTCAGTGTAGCTAATACATTTGTTTGATTTATTTGTTTGATGTTGCAGTTGTAAGCAAAACTTGCCCTTCTCTGTTGGAGATGGAAAATGCTGTGACATTGTTGGTTTTTGTTTGTTGATAACTTAAAAGGCAGCCCACTGAGCAACTTTCTGCTATTGGTGTGTCAGCTGTTATGAACATATCCAAGGTTCTATTTTAAGGCCAAGGGATGGGGAGTGGTGAGTGGGCCTATGTTAGGAGGTCACACAGATATATACCAGCTTTTTATTTACATGATCAACGGGACTTCATTTTTTTCTCCAGTCCCTCCTGTGTTTGACATTAAGACAGCTTAATGTGAATTTTAAGTGCAATAATGTGTTGTTTACCCTTAATGATAACTTTTAGGGAATATTTATACCCCTTTAAAAAAGTTTTGGGCCCAAAATAGCTAGATTATTTCGTGTTTTACAGTTATATTTTTTACTTAACAGAAAATCACAACTAACAATAAACTTTTATGGTGAATATAGTTTGTTATCTTAGTGGGACTGTTAAGAAATTTGTTTATAACCCCAGTCTGTGTTAGGTACTACCTTCTATGGAGTGATCATTATAGTTAGCATTGGAGTATTATTACCTGTCTGCCCTCTTAAAATTACTTTCTTGAAGGTGCCTACCTTAGAGCCTGGCATACACTTCTCAGATGTTTGTTGAATTAAACATGTTGACATCTTACCTCCTTTTTTGATTTCTAGTTTCTCAAAGATTAGGGTATGTGCACATGGTTTTAAAAAATGAAAATCTGAAGGTGACATTAGAAATATTGTCTAATAATTTTAAGAAATGAAGCAGTTGTGTGATTGTTGATAGTTTTGTGCTCTTAGAGGGAAAAGGCACTTGTATGTTTTCTTAAAAATAACTTAAAAACATGTCATGTTATTTGTAGTACTTGCTGCCAAAGTGCTTAATTTTACTTTACTGTCATTGTTGGGAAGGAGATTTAGGAAGATAAAATTGCTTTACTTAAATAGTATAGTTTCTTGTCAGTCCTTATACAAAAGGGTATCAATTCATAAGCAGAGAAAAACTACCAGTGCTCATCTCAGCTCTTGGAAAATTTTGGCATTTATGGAATTACATAGGTAAACTTTCCCCACCCCGTTAGTTACCCTTTTAAAAGTCCCCACATACATAGTTCTTGTACTCCATGCAGGGCACAATAGATAGGAATGATTTCTTGTCCCTAAGTGCTGCTTTGGTGTGTTCAGGATAACGACTGTATTTGAGTGATTTTAGTTTAAAAGCTGAGTATAATCATATGTGGCTGATTGTCATTTAACACAAATAGCTATGTTTTTAAACACAGGTGTGTCTTTAATTTTAAACAGTGCCATTACTTAGAAAACTGATAAATTGAAGCTTTCACTTAGCTGAAACTTAGCTCTGTTATTTCTTTTTTCTTTTTTTTTTCAGTTGGAGTCTCGCTCTGTCACCCAGGCTGGAATGCAATGGCGTGCTCTCGGCTCACTGTAGCCTCTGCCTCCTGGGTTCAAACAGTTCTCCTCCCTCAGCCTCCCGAGTAGCTGGGATTACAGGCGCCAGCCACCACGCCCGGCTAATTTTTGTATTTTTAGTAGAGACAGGGTTTCACCATGTTGGCCAGGCTGATCTTGAACTCTTGACCCCATGATCTGACCGCCTCGGCCTCCCAAAGTGCTGGGATTACAGGCGTGAGCCACCAAGCTCTAAACTGTTTATTACTGTGCTTTAGCAGTAACAGTGTTTGAAAATCTGTGATGAATTTTTAAAAAATATATTGCGGAAGTGATTTATCTAAAATTCTTACAATTAGCAAGAAAAGGACTGCACTTAATGTTTTCGTCTTCAGTTTCTTGATGCGGAAACTCTACTTTGAAAATCCAGCAATCCTATCACGTCTAACAAAATAAATTATGTTCATAAAGTTGCTTCATGTATTAGTCTAATATTTTTATAGAATTAAATTTTGAGGCTGGGGAAATGAATCGATTGTAAGATTTATATCACATTATTTATTATAAGCAGAATGTGTCATATTCTGCTTAGCAGATAAGCAGATATTGAAGTATCAGAAAGAACATAATTAGTCAGATGTGGTGGTGTGTGCCTGTAGTCCCAGCTACTTGGGAGGCTAAGGAGCGAGGATTGCTTGAGCCCAGGAGGTCAAGGCTGCAGTGTTATGATCATGCCACTGCGCCCCACCTTGGGCAACAGTGAGACCCTGTCTTAAAAAATAAAATAAAAGAAAACATCAAAATGCAGTTACATCCATAAAGTGGCTCCACATAATGGTCACAATGTAAGTAAAGGGCATGTGTGTGCAGGCATTTATATTTGTAAGTGAAGACATGCAGTGAATGTGAGCTGGGCTTTGTGAGTACTGGGGCTGGTTAAGTTCCAGCTGAGAAAGGTTGGCCCCGGGATTGAATAAGTAGCAGGCCTTAAGTAAGCACCTCACTTTTTCTTTAGTGCAGGAGAGGTCATTGTAGAGACTGGGCCTGATCTCCTGGTCAGTAGCAAATCATTGGGGAGCCCTTGGTTTTTAAGCTGATTTTATAGTTTGAAATATATAGGAAAAAACAAACAAAAAATAATACATTTTAAGAGTAGAATTAGGGAAATGCATAGTAAAAAAACAAACATGCAATTTTAAAATTTGAAACTGAGCCTGGTGAGGTGGCTCACGCCTGTAATCCCAGCACTTTGGGAGGCCGAGGCAGGTGGATCACGAGGTCAAGATTTCGAGACTAGCCTGGCCAATATGGTGAAACCCTGTCTCTGCTAAAAATTAGCCGGGCATGGTAGAGTGTGCCTATAGTGCCAGCTACTTGGGAGGCTGAAGCAGAAGAATCGCTTGAACCTGGTAGGCGGCGGTTGCAGGGAGAGGAGATTGCGCCACTGCACTCCAGCCTGGGTGACAGAGCGAGATTCCATCTCAAAAACAAATAAAATTTGGAACCTTTTTTGTAAACTCTTCAATGTCATAGTTTTACAGGGTCTCAAACTTACCTTGCAGATTATATCAGAGAATTGTGTTTTAGAGCTGCAGGGGACCTGAGAGTTGGGAGTATATCTTCATTTCATAGGTGCAAAGACTAAGACCTGGAGTGGTTGTGACTTGCCTTTGTCTCAAGACAAGTGGGCAGCAGAGCTAGAGCAAGACACTCACTTCTGCCCTCTGTTCCATTTTGTGGCGTGCCTCTCCACAAGGGGAACTGGAGGGAAAAACCTGGAATATTTCCATATGCTAAAAAGCTGCTGCTGTTGCCTCAAGTTGTGAAGGTAAAGAAGAAAAAGCAAATGATTTTTTGCTAATTCTGTGATATGCTGGTTTTGAACAAATGATGGTCAGATTCTTAGAACTAGAATTTATTTTTAATGATAACTTTGTAATTAAGAGGCTAAAAGTGAGAAAGCCATTTTTAGAGGATTTCAGCTCATTCACTTCTTTGTAAGCAAAGGCTAGAGCCTCAGTTTTTTGAATAATGTAAAAATTGTTGTTGCTATTATTTTTACTACTCAAGAGGAAACATTTTTGGCTGGGTGATTTAATAGAGAAGTATACTATTGCTAAGTGATTCAAGTCAGGAATGTATACTTGTATCAGTTTTAGATCAGCCTGGGGTAAACAGCCCAATGATGTATCAGGTAGATAACTGAAGAGTGACACCCAGGAGGTGGATGATTATGAATTGAATGGAAACGGTGCTGCACCAGATAGCCACCAGGTAGATACCATATCGTATTCCTGATGCCAGCATCTGGGGGATGATTGCTCATTTCAAATAATTCAAACAAATTAAATGTAAGCCACAGTTCTTTGCTATGTTACAGTAATTATATCCCTTTAATACAGTTGTTACATGGCAGGTGAATACTTTTTTTAAGAAAAAAAAATTTCAGACTGGGATCAAAAAAATTACCCTGAAACCGCATCTAATTGTCTATTGTCGCTGATTCCACCGTGGTTGCAGTGATGCCATTATCATGAGAGTATTCAAGTTTTAACTCTGTATGTGTGCGCGTGCACATGCGTGAGCCAGCATAAAGATGAAATGAATTTATGTTTTTGTGCATATGCTAATGAGACCCTGTGGTGAAGTGGTAAGCATTCTTGTACTATAGACCTGGGATCTAATCATGACTCTGCAATTAACTGGTTTGGTGATCTTGGGTGAGATAACTAATGTCTCTGAACCTCAAGCTTCTTCATCTGTGAATGAAATTATCAACTGCCCTGCCAACCTCAAATCCAAATACTCTGAAGTTGATGGGTATTCAGAAGAGCCTCTCATACTATAAAGTAGCAGCATCACTGCTTGGTTTTTAATTTTTTTTTTTTTTTTAAATTTTGTGTGAGTCTTTCTCTGTTGCCAAAGCACTGGATCTTGGCTCACTGCAACCTCTGTCTCCCAGGTTCAAGTGATTCTCCTGCCTCAGCCTCCCGAGTAGCTGGGATTACAGGCGTGCACCTCCACACCCGGCTAATTGCTGTATTTTAGTAGAGACAGGGTTTCACCATGTTAGCCAGGCTGGTCTCCAACTCCTGACCTCAGGTAATATGCCTGCCTCGGCCTCCCAAAGTTCTGGGATTACAGGTGTTAGCCACTGCCCCCGGCCTGCGTCATCTACTTTCTATCAACATTTTAAAATCGCTTATGATAGGATAAACAATTAGATAAGCAAAACAGCTTTTAGAGAATGAGAAAAGAAAAAGAAAGATGATGTATCCATGTAGGTTCAGCTAGTTTTTATGTGCATGAGAATCACTACTAACATTCTGGTAGTTTAGAGGATGTCACTTTGAGCTGAACTATCTAGTTATGTTTATTTGAGAAGTGGAACCTGAGTTGATATTAACAGCTGGTATGATTTAATGAGGTGAATGGGAAGGTGGAGGATGTTCCAGGAGAAGGGAAGGTGCAGCATTGCCAGCACTATGGTGATGGGCAAGGCTTAGGAAATAGGTACGGATTTAGTTAGTTGGAATAGCAAATGCATAGATAGAAGTAGTGGGAATAGATAGAGACTACAGAAAGCAGACCAGGTTAGGGCTAGATTGTGGTGGGCCTTGAAGGCCAGAATACATAGTCTGAATTTTATTCTGAAGGTTGTAGGGAATCTTTAAGGCTTGGATTATTTGGGGGTGTCAGAATGAACTCTTTGTGCATAAACTGAGAATGTATACAATATATATGGGTTTAAAGTAGACATTGGATGAAGTGTGAAGAGTCAAACTATTATGTACGTGGCTAACCCTTTAGGAAAATTTTTTGAGTAGTGATATTTTCTTAAAATAGTATTAATAAAAATATTAGTTTTCTGTATTTTAAACTCCTTAAAGATTTTTTAAAGTTTGTTTTAACTAGAAACAAGTCTTTGTTTTCCTTACCTACAGGTTAGTGTATTCATCCTGAAGGATTGAGAACATGTGGGGCTCATTTGTTTAGCTGTCAGAGCCCAATTTTTAGTTAGAGAATTGAGCTTTCATTTCTATATGAGCTAAAGACAATTGAAGAGACTCTTGGAGAAAATCTTAGGAATTCTTGAATTAATTTGCCTTGAAGAAAATTTTGTCCCAATTTTAGAGATCCTTTAAATATGTTTTACCAAGTTTGATGTGGGCTTTTAAAATTTAATTGTATTAATTTTTGTGTTTATTTTAGGTAAATGAGAGATATCTTGACATTCTATCCCTAGAGAGATACATATTTGTGTATCTTTAAAAGTTAACACTTCCTTACATAGTGACATTACACTGAGCAAGATGGATTAATCCTACAGATAACATAATAACCAGTCCATATTCAGATTTCTGTAGTGGATCCCCTGATATTCTTTATAGCTGGATTGTTCAAACCAGAATCTTACTCAACACTGCTCATTAAATCTGGTTGTTACGCCTTTTTAAATCTAGAACCATCTCTTTTTTTTTTTTTTTCAAATGACATTGATTTAACTTGTTCAGGGCTTGTTCCTTTATGCCCTGTGTATCTATTAACATTGGAAGCTGGTTCAAGAATATCATCTTCCACTAGAGTACTTCATAGGTGCTGCTGTGTACTTTGTTATATCACATCAGGAGGCACAGTAACTGGCTCTGCCATCAGATAAGGAAAGATTGATACCTGGATTAGAGTGCTGATAGATGGATCCTTGTACTTTAAAGGTAGTTTTTTTTGTTTTGTTTTGTTTTGTTTCCCCACTTGGAACCAGAAGGTGCCCCATCGACCAAAGGTGCCCCATCAACATTCACACCTGGTTTTGACCAGTTTTTTGCCTGAATCAGTTTCATCAGAGCTTGCACCATGATGATACTTTAATTCTGCCGTTCTTTCTGCAATTACTTGGCATCCTTTGAAAGGTACAGCTTTCTGACCCCAACACGGAAATACATTGAGATTTTGAAGTGAGTTTCTAATGGGGCAAGCCAGATATATGCTGCTGCTTATTATTACTTGGTTCTCAAAGTAAAGTGTTGGTTTGCTAGCTGCTTCAAATGGAGACCAATGAATTTTTTCTCTCTTTTCTAATCATCTTTGTAGACTCATGGATTTCATAGATTCAATGTACTTAAGTCAACTATAATTAATTTTGATGTTAAATTTATTGCAACTTTAGCCATTGATAATTAAACTGGCTCCTGTGTCTGTTGAACTGCTGCTTGCTTTCTGGGGCACAAGGCTTCCCTTGTGCCTTGTCTGCCTTGCCTGTTCTGGAGCTAGACTTGGCCATTTCTCCAATAGGAATGGTATGAAATACTTGAATTTAGGTGTTAAACATGTTCATTACTCTCAGGATGTGATTACTTCTGAGCCATTTTCTATGGACAGTATTGACTTTAAAATTCATTCATTCATTTTTATATTTTCAATTCAATTTTTTAACGTTACTGTTAATTTTATACTCGTACCTTTTTTTTTTTTTTTTTGCTGGCCACAGCTAAACTAATGTTGTTCTTGATGGTGACATACTTATTTGCTTTATTCTACAATATTAAGGAAAATACTTTCAAAATAACAAAATTAATAATATTACTAATAGCAAAAACTATCTTTAAAATTTTTAAATTTGTTTTAGACATGTTACCAATAATAGATATAGCCAGTGACCCATTTTTCTGGTTGATGACAATTATTTTCCTTTTTTGGTGGGGGGGGTCCTCATTCTGTGTATACTAAGTTTTAATTTCTACTGAATCTTGTTTTTGACTTTTTGATGCTGTCATTTATTAGCTGTGTTCTTTTGTTGTACTTACTGCTTCTATTAGCTTTTACCTTATGCTCAGCAGACATGGAAAATACACATATATTTTAATGTCAGGTGCGTGCGTGTGTGTGCGTGCATGTGTGTGCGTGCGTGTGTGTGTGTGATGGCAATATGATCCAGAAAGATAACTTACAAGGAGATGGTTGTTTATACTAGTGCTTTGTATCTTAAGCACGAAGGGTAGGGAAAAAAGAATATGACAGGCAAAATGTTTCAATTTAGTGAATTCTTCTGAATAATATTAGTCAAAGAATATATATAGATCTTTAAAGCTTTTAAAGTCGTATGAAGTAGGGGAAACCTCATAGGTAGAAAGTAAGTCTTAAAATTGTATTTCTTAGTAGTTGCAAAATCTCTACTGCAAACTTGTTGTCATTAAGAACTTTTAGTAGTAAGGAACTTATGTTCCAGCAGATGGGGATATTAGTACACAAAAGAGAGCACTCAGTGATTAAAATGTGTTGAGAAATAACCCTTTTGCCAGAATAGGAAAATGTTCTCCTTTAAATTGTAAGGGAAGAGTTGCTCAGGAATGTGACAAATAACAGTTACCTAATTGAGTATTTTCATTGGCATGTGAAAAAGTTGTCATAGTTCTTTAAAGAACTTGTCTCTTTAAGAGACTATATGTTGGTATGTTGACCATATTAAATGTAACTAGTTTAGTACATCAGATTGATTGCAGCTATTTTCTGAAATAGTTTCTGCCTTTACAGCTCAGTTGTTTGAAGGGTTTTTGTTTTGGTGGGTGACTGAGTCACATATATTGAGAGGTATCCTGTTTGTACATTTTCTTTGTAATTATAAAGTCTTTAGGCAGTTTATTTCTGTTTATTAAAATAAATCAGAAGAAAATGTGTCATAGTTTACTATATGTTATATGAAGAGAAAGTTCTTTTGGGGATCATAGTTTTATCATAGTAATAAAAAATTATCAGCAGTAAAAAAGATAGTCTTATCTCACTTTTATTATAGTTTATAGCATTACGACATACTTTGTTAGTTTTTTTAGTAGGTAAATACTACATAGATTGCTTTAACATATGCTTTGCAATTGTTGAAATACTGCTCATTTAAGTTCCTTCTTAGATGTGATTCGGAAGTGTACTTTAATGTATTTAAGTTATATTTTCCTAGTTCAGTTATATTGAGCTTTTTTTTTTTTTAAACTGTCAAGGCAATTTAAAATACTCTTGCCTTCAGTGACTTGAAATTGAACTCTGCACAGGAGAGAAGAATATGTCTTGTTTCTATATAGAGAACCAAGGAGGAAGAGATTGACTTTGCCACCTTTGTAACTGATAATAACTTGCATTTTAGTCCCTGCTCCCCAGCCCCACTTTTTTCCTTTTCTGTTATTCCTAAAATGTAGAGAATTGGAGATCGATCCACAGATTTTCAGTTCATCTTTGGCAGTAGCATGGTTTGTAACTTTTTTCAGTCCTGGGAGAGGCAGTGGTGAGGGCACAGAGATAGCGTAGCACATTGTCTTTGAACCTTAATGGGAATTACTTCTTTTCAGGGAAATATAGGGATGGCCAATTTTGTCTATACATTTTAAGATTGTTTCTTATAGTTGTTAGAGATTTTATGAGAAGCTTGAATTTCTTTCAGTAATCCTAAAGAACTGTTATAAAGAACTTATTTATCAGAAGAAATATTCCTTATTGGGAAAAACTAAAATATATCAATTAAAAAGTTAAAAGTACTCATCATGCACTGATAGCTGCTCTTAATGTTTTCTTCTAGCCCCCCCCCCCCACCAGTGTTTATGGATGTAGCAAAATTGGAATTATGGTTTTTAAAAAAAATTATATCATGAGCAAAATTTTTCCTTGCCATTTCATATTCTTTGCAAATATAATGTTTATAGTAATATATTTCATGCTGTCGAGGTATATTATAATTTACTTAACTAATCTGTTGGACTTGCCACTTTGCTTTCAGGAAATGTGTGTAATGATAGCATTAAGTGGCTTTAGAAGTTACTTTTTTAAAAGCCTTAAGTTACAAAATACTGTAACTGGGAATTATGAATACCAAACTCTTATTTTTGCAATGCAGTTAATCTGAAATAAGCATTTTATGTTGCATTGCAGTAGAAACTGGTTGTTAGGATGCAACATGTGATTTTCGAATAATGTCAGAGTTGCATATTTCATGTATTAGTTTTTAGTGACTTAACATACTTAATTGAAACTTTTCATTCTATTCTAGGCTGTTTGGTTGTATGCTATTAATATGTGTGCGATGTTATGAGGGACACACTAAAGCTTCAAATTCATTCCTTCAAGTTACCTCAGTAGTTGGAAAGAATATGAAAATAAGAGTAACAAAGGAAATAGAAACATACCAAGAAGACTAAAGACTGGTGCTAAAGAGGGTGTTTTTGGCTGAGGAGGCTATGGAATGTTTCAGGAGAGGAGGTGTAAAATTTCACCTGGCTCTTAAAGGACAGGTAGGATTGAAATGGAGAACAGGTAAGGGAGTGGCGTTCTAGACACAGGGAACGGTGTTCTTGAGTGTGGGAACATTCTGAGTAGGAAGGTGTAAATAATTCTCTATTAGAGCTTTTTATACCTTTGGTCTTAGCTTTTTCCTATATCTGCCTCCATATTTCTGTTTTTAGTCCAGATTTTCTTATCTCTATCCTGTACAGGCATTACATTATGGAGTGATATATTAATGTGGTAGATTGCTATGATTGCTGCTGTCCTTCTCTTCCCTTCATTTTCAGATGTTCTTTTTTCTTGACTTTGACTCTCTTTAGGTTTTTGGAGAAGAGGGGTATCTTACTGCCTAACTTATTATTTTAACTATTGTTTATCTGTATGCTTAATTTGGCTTTTTATTTTTTTTGTTTTCCCAGTGCATTTGGATTTTACTTAGCTTTTATTATGAAGCCATGTGTTTCAGTCTTTTTCTGTATGTGTAGGTGATTGTATGGGCTTATGAATTGATCAGGAGCATGGAGGAATAGGTACATCTGGATTAGTGAGTGTGTGAATTCTTGAGCTGATGGGCCTAAGCTCTAAAGGATAGATTAGTTGTCAGCATATTCTGGTCTAGATAGTATGGCATAGTTTTTACCAGTATGCTTTCTTTTCCCCATCTTCCCAGTTTGCTTTTTACTCTAATGGCTTGAAAAAGTATAGGTTAGGTTGGAAGTGAGAGAACAAAAATCTGCTAATTTAACTCTGAACAAGGAAGGCTTTAGGCTGATGTTTGAAAAGTGTGTTCCATGGAATACTGGTCTCCTGAGGTAGTCTGAGAAAAGAAGGGTCCTGTAGTCCAGGAAGTTCTGCATACTCCTTTTGTGAATTCAGGGTGTGTTGCCATATTAAGTCTCCAGGATTTGCCGTCAAGAAAGTTAACTTGGTTTAACTGAGCATTTTCTGAAATTACTTGGTTAAGGAAATATGTTTTTTCTTTCTTTTATGCTTGGTACTAGTTCTGAGGATATGTTAAGGGAAATTTTAGGGGATTGTTAAAGATCTGTGGATCCTTGGGTGGAGGCAGGTTTAAACAGTAATTGTTTGGGAATCTTAATTTTGAATGAGAATGCTGGCTCAAGTCAAATCAAAGTACCCCTTGGGAAAAAAAAAAGTTATATTATTCCACTTAGGTTGGGCTTCAGGTTTCAATTGAAAGGAAGCAAGAAAACTGTCCTTGTCTGGCTTTCATTAAATAACAATTCAATCAAATGATTTCAGTAATGAATTTTGTCTAACTCAAATGCATTTGTTATTTAAATAAAAATTAAGATGTGCTGTTTTTTAAAAATGTAATTCTCTAAATAAAAAAAATTAACATAGAATCCTGCCAGCTTAAACATCAAACTGAAACTTACTTTAAAATAGGTATATACAGAGAAATATGCTCATGTTGTAACTCATGCCTGGTTTCCATCTACATTTTTTAAATTTGGGAATGACTGAATTGTGAGGTGAAGAGGAATTAGTAAATTTTGGAAAGAAAAATACTTATCTTTGTTAGGTCATTTAAACAAACATTAAGATGCAATTTTGTGAGATCTGTCGGTAACACCGGTTGAGTGTTTTCTGTGAACTTAGATTTTAATCTATTAATAGAATATATTATCTCCCCTCATTCAGTTATATCATAAAGTTTTGGTGACCTTTGTAGCCTTTATAAAAGGGAAGTCTAAGGGTGGATAGTAGAATAGCATTTTATTTGGAAGGCCCTAAAGATTTTTGTAAAAACAAAACAAAACAAAACTGTTCTTATTAAAAAAAAAAAACCCTGTAATTCTGCAGTTTTAAAGCGGGTGTGGATTTGAGAGATCGTAGACCCATTCTTCATTATATATGTAAATGCTGTTCCTTTACAAAGGATATGAATAAATTTTATATTTTGGAAACTGCTGGTTTCGGGCATGTTAGGTCATTTGGCTCTTGGGACAGAAATATATTTAAGTTACATTATTAACAGGTAAGAGTACCTTTGGGCCTGATCCCCTCTAAGCAGAATAATGTCATGACTGATAATTGTGTAATGTGGCTACCTTCCGTTGTGAATAGTCTTAATTAATTTAATTCTGTTTTGTTGCTGGAAGTATCTACCCAGGGTATTTTAAATTCTTCCTCCAAATAAGAATACAATCAAGCATCTAATGCACAGTCATATTATCATTAAATTGATGTTAAACCAAAGACAAAGGCTCTCCTAGGTAGTGTCCATTAGCATTTTCCAGCAGGGTGAATCTAGGTCTAGGAACAATTCACTGAATATTTGCCTAAGGGTTTTCACTTTCCATGTTTTACACAATATAAATAATTTAAAATCCCCCCACCCCCCCTTTTTTTTTAAAGAGATGGGGTTTCACCCTGTCTAGGCTAGAGGGCAGTGGTGCTGTCATAGCTCACTGCATCCTCTAACTCCTGGGCTCAAGCGATCCTCCTGCCTCAGCCTCCAGAGAGGTAGGACTGCAGGGGTGAGCCACCATGCCTGGATAATTAAAAAAAATTTTTTTTTTGGTAAGAGACAGGGTCTCACGATATTGCCCAGCCTGGTCTTAAACTTAAGGCCTCAAGTGATCCTCCTGTGTCAGGTGTCAGCCAGTAATTTAAAATGTTTTGTTAAGAGTAGTCTCTCTCTTTCCCCACTTCGTTATAGATCTGAGTCATTTGCTTTGGAATAATGTGATAAAAGTCTAAGATAAAGGATTGCTAGACTAATATTTAGACATGTTTGTGTTGATGTTCTGTACAGGTTGTAGTTTTATAGGCTAGAATAGACTAAATTTTGAAGGGTGATTAGTTAAGAATAGACTAAATTTTGAAGGGTGATCTGAAAAGACTTTATATTTTTTTGTAAATCTTGAGTAAAAGAAAATAACCAAACAGGGTAGTGAGTAGAGAGATAAATGAATCCCTTAAGAGAATGATAGTAATAAAGGCAGGTGGAAGTAAGATCAGAGTTAGAAAATCTTAGATTTGTTTTAGGTTGTAGGAAAATTGATTTATTTTACATGTTGGTAAAAGGCACAAGAGGCTTCTTTTTACATTTTACTTTATCAAAGTGAAACTTTTTCATTTGATTTTTAAATTGGAACACATTAACTGAATGGCATAGGATAGATCATAGTGATGTTGTTTAGGTACATGGTAACTGCAGATAGGTCTCAAGTTGACCACATTTGAATGTTACATTATTACTTTGTGGATATTTAAAGACAGATGGCTTGAAGCCTGAGAAGGGGGAAGGAGTGAAAGTATAGGAGCAAGCGGTGGTAATTTAAGAAGATCCTCAAGTAGAAGTCTGGTTTTGTGATTTCAGAGTCTCTTTGATTGTTAATGTTACTATTATTAAATAACAGGTACATATATCCTAACAGTATAAATATGAACCAGAAAAATAGTATAAGAATGAACCACAGGCCGGGCACAGTGGCTTATGCCTGTAATCCCAGCATTTTGGGAGACCGAGGTGGGCAGATCATGAGGTCAGGAGTTTGAGGCCAGCCTGGCCAACATAGTGAAATCCCATCTCTACTAAAAATATACAAAAATTAGCCGGGTGTGGTGGCACGTGCCTGTAGTCCCAGCTACTGGGGAGGCTGAGGCGGGAGAATCGCTTGAACCTGGGAGGTGGAGGTTGCAGTGAGCTGAGACCACGCCATTGCACTCCAGCCTGGGCAACAGAGTGAGACTCCTCTCATAAAAAAAAAAAGAATGAACCACGAAAGGTAGCATGCCTTGCACTTTTAAAATGCTACCTATAAGGTTAAATATTTTGTTATGAACCTAAAATGTGTACATACACATTTATATAACTCAACAATTGAAATGAAAGTTTCATGAAATAATACTTGTCTGTACTGCCTATGATGCAGTATACTATTTTTCTATTCTATTTCATTTTTAAAAAGGTTGGTTGTGATTGATAATATTGATTTAGTGGCTTGTGTGCTGTGCAGTCTTAGCAAAACCGATGTCGACTCCTGCTGTAATTTAGTTTTCAACAAACTTTTTTTTTTAATCCAGCTCTTTGCTGGGTGCTGGGGGGATACAAAGATGGATAAGACATAGTCTAGTGCTCAAGGAGCCACACAATGGCATGGAGAGTAATGAAAATAGAAGCTGCAATGCTGTAACTGCCCTAACAGAGGCATGCCCAGCCTGAGATGGAAGGGGCCACATCATTTCCTAGCAGGAAGATGGCAGTTTCTTCTAGGTTCACTGATTACTACTGCATATAATCTGATAATCCCTCTTATGACGGGCTTACCTTGATGGGAAAGTTAGTTTTTTACCTAGATTTTATAAAAACTAAACAATAATCAAGTTTACTTGAAAATAAGATATTTTTGAACTTTTAGCTTACTGGCCAAGTTTGTTAAAAAATAAATATTAATCTTGGCACTTTGGGAGGCTGAGGCGGGCGGATCATGAGGTCAGGAGATCGAGACCATCGTGGCTAACACAGTGAAACCCCGTCTCTACTAAAAATACAAAAAATTAGCCGGGCGTGGTGGTGGGCGCCTGTAGTCCCAGCTACTTGGGAGGTTGAGGCAGGAAAATGGTGTGAACCCAGGAGGCGGAGCTTGCAGTGAGCCAGGATCGTGCCACTGCACTCCAGCCTGGGCAACAGTGTGAGACTGTCAAAAAAAAAATTAATAAATAAGATAAATGTTAATTATATAGATAATCTTTAAAAAAATGAAATTTTACAAATGAGTAGTATTTTCCTCAATATGTCATAGGAACTAGCTTTAATATTATTATTGGAGAAATACTTCTTTCCTGACTTTTCCCCCCCTCAGTATTGTGACTTATTAAGAAAGGTAAAGTCAGGTAGAAGTTTAATATAAAAATATATTTGATTATTTGTACAGATGGTAAATTAAACTGTAAAATAAACCATTAACTTTTAAATAATGGAATAAAAGATGGATACTTAATTATCCAACACTTAAAAATGATTTTTTAAAAAAATTGCAACTTGTGTATATTCTGTATATTGACTTTTTATCTCACAGTGAATTCACAATAATACTGAATCTAGAAGTTAATAGATTAGTTGCATATTATCCAAAAAACATAAAGCATGACATTTCTATAGAATTTAGTTTCTGTAAGTTACGCAATTGTTACAGGTTTTTCCTGTGAAGGATAGGCTGCTACATCAGGTTGAAGAAGCTAATGTTGGAGTGAATGTGGTGGTTGCCTTAGAATGATTTTGCTGGCAGCAGTGAAAAATGTTTTCCTTATAGTTCCTGTGCAGCAGACCATGGAGTAAAGCACATTTTTATAATAAAGGTGATGAATTTAATCGCAAACTGGCAGCCTAATGGAAATTGCAGACCTTGATACTGGGAGAAAATTGCCTATAAAGCAACTCTTGAGAGAACAGGCTTTAAATTTATCCACCCATTTTGACATTGAGGAGAACATTGGAATCATAGGGTATTTTGCTTGGCCTGCTTAGTTCAGATGAATGACACTTGAGTATTCTATTTAAGTGTTAGAGATGGTTTAAAGTTAAGTTTTGTACATTAAAGCCTTTAGCACATGCATTTTTGTATTTTATAAAGTATTTAAAATTTTGCTGGTTTTTAACATTTTAGTAGATGATATGCCTAATGAAATCCATTTGCCACATTTCTAGTCATATGCCATGTATTTCATGTTTCTGCTGTATATATGAGGAACTGCAATCTTAAAGGATATAGAATATTGTGGACTTATAATTAACACTACTGACAGAATGTTTGTCATATAAATGATCAGTCTTTACTATTTTCTATTGTATTTAAGCCATTTATATTATAATATTTAAACACAGAATGGTAGAAAATTTCTATTACAGGAACATCTGGGTTTTTGTCATTTTTTACTCTAAGTGACTGTAATTTCTTAGGAATAACCAAACCCTTGATTCGGTACACACTATTTAAAGTGTTTAATCCAGAATTTAGGTGCATTGTAGTGTGTATTTTGAGTTGCCTGTTCTGTCCCGCAGTATACATGCTTGTTAACAGATAGCTAATGTCCAAGTTCAGAGAATTATTTGTGGCTATTGGAAACATTTACCCATCCAAGCAAGGTAAATGTTTAAAATGTAAAAATGCTGATGTAAAATATAAAAATAACATTTCTCATTATACTTATTGAAACTACTGGGGTTTAAAGGGAAAGAAGTGTTAACTTCTAGAAGGTTATTAGATTTTGCTTCCATCCACAACCCTGATTCTTTTGACTGTAGTTTTGGGCAGCATGGTACATTACATAATAAGGGTATAGCTGTGGTAGATCTTTGTTCTCTTTAGGTATAGAATTGGAAAAGTTTTAGTTTAAAGCAAGTATGAGAGCTTAATATTTTGATGGAGAAAGCAAGAAAAACGTTTTACAAATTCTCTATTCAGGGAACAACTTAATGAGGTGGTCATGAGACTGAAGGTATGAAAAGGAAGAAATGGCAAGGTGCGGTGGCTCACACCTGTAATCCCAGCACTTTGGGAGGCCGAGGTGGGCTGATCACTTGAGGCCAGGAGTTCAAGACCAGCCAGGCCAACATGGTGAAACTCCATCTGTACTAAAACTACAAAAATTAGCTGGGTGTGGTGGTGTGTGCCTGTAGCAGGAGAATCTTTTGAACCTGGGAGGCCGAGGTTGCAGTGAGCCAAGATCACTCCATTGCTTTCAAGCCTGGGCGACAGAGCCAGACTCCATCTCCATTTAAAAAAAAAAAAAAAGGGAAGAAGAAATAGAAGTATTCCTTTTCTTGCTAAAGCAAGAACCAGTAAATTGTATATTTTTCATTGAAAGTAGTTCCATCTAAATTAAGAGCCTGACTTTTTGGAGAATGATTACATTCATAGGAGAAGAGCATGTAATGTTGGAGATACATTTGAATGTTTAGCCATCTCTAAATTTCCATGGAGAGGAGAGTTCAAAATAAATCAACTCTTTAATTCCTGTATCGGTGACATAGATACTTGGTCATTTGTTTTATTTGGCTGAAGGAAGCTGTGGCAAGTTGAGAATTCAGAGGTAAAGCCTTTGTGAGAGAGATGATGTAGTTTAATTATTTTAACTCTAGTTCTCCTGATCCAGGAAAGCTTTATTTTTACTTTCAGATGAAAACTAAAATTTGTTGCAATTTAACGTGTAACACGAAGCTAGAATAAGGTATATACATAAGCTATATATGTATATAATTTAAATGATACAAGTGATGTATGTATACATATAGTACTTATGTTAAAATTTTACTGTTTTTCTGTAACAGGCTATAAATTTAGTGTATCGATTATCAAAGTATAATTAGCTGAATATAATTATTTGTTTATGAGATGATACTAAATTCAGTTCCCATAGATACTGGTGGTGATTTACTTTTTAAAAAGAGTTTTTCTTGTTATGTGCTTAAATCCACACCCGAAATGTAGCCATAATTTAGTTCAAGATTGTTTATGCCACAGTCTGAAAAACACCTGAAGTAATTGAGATTTTTGAGTGGTTGTGAATGGATTTTAGAATCATGTGTTGAACAGTGACATCACTAAATTAGCCATAGTAATGTTACTGTTTCACATTGACGGTTTCAGGTGTGATGCTTTTCAGTTTTTTGTTTTTGTTTAGATAACTGTTTTAGGGTTTGAGTTATAGTTATGCAAATTTACATTACAGTAATGCAAATATACCTTCCAAATTTGTGTCAATATGTATTAGACGCTAAAATGCCCTCCCCTCCCATCTCTGTTTCCCTCAAATTATTCATTTGTGGTTAAACTAATTTTAAACTCCGGAAAAGTGGTTAAGCCAAAAAAGGTCAGATCCTGGAAGAAAAAGCTCTGACCTTTTAAAAAGAGTGTTGGAAAAGTATTTGACGGTCATTTTCATAAGCTAAATGTACCGTGAGGTTTGTGTTTGAGTAGCTTTTAAGGTTTTCTGGATTATGTGGTTGAATTTTAAGGAGGAACTTAGTAAAAATGAGTTGGGAAAATTAACCTGTTACATTCTACCTTCCTTTTGCTATGTATAGTAGATCTACATGTGAGAAGTCATTTGCAAACAGCATTTATTAGGTGTCTTTTCTAAGTATTTTTTATGCCTACAAAGTCTGGGAAAAGACCATTTTCAGATTTCAGATAATATTTCAGATCTATCAGAACACAGTATTTCCAGAATATAATTTTACATCACAGTCATCATTTATAATGATATTGATGACAGTACTATTATTATTTTAAAGAGAAAGATATATATACACATACACATAAAGTCATGCATTGCTTAAAGACAGTGATAGATTCTGATAAATGCATCATTATGCTATTTCCTTTTGCGAACATCATAGGGTGTACTTGCATAAATCTAGATGGTATAGCCTACTACATACCTCAGCTGTATGGTATAGCCTTTTTTGTTCCTAGGCTGCAAACCTGTACAGCATGCTACTGTACTGAATACTGTAGGCAGTTATAACACAATGGTATTTGTGTAAACATAGAAACATTCTAAACATAGAAAAGGTACAGTAAAAATGTGGTATAAAAGATAAAAAATGGTATACCTGTATAAAGCACTTACCATAAATGGGGCTTGCAGGACTGGAAGTTGCTCTCGGTGAGTCAGTGAGTGAGTGGTGAGTGAATGTGTGAAAGTCCTAGGATACTACTGTGGATTTAATAAACATTGTATTCTTAGGCTGCCCTGAATTTATAAAAGATATTTTTCTTAAGTAATAAATTAACCTTAACATACTATAACTTTATAAACTTCTAAATTTTTTAAACCTTTGACTACAATTACAGTTTAAAATACAAATACATTATACAGCTGTACAAAAATATTTTCTTTATATCCTTATTCTATAAGCTCTTTTCTGTTTTCGAACTTTTCTATTTAATTTTTACTTCTGAGTCCTTTTTGTTGAAGACAAACACACACATTAACCTAGGCCTGCACGGGGTCCAGATCATCAGTTTCATCTTCTTTCACCTCCACAGCTTGGCCCACTGCCAGGTCTTCATGGGCAAGGGCTGTATGGCTTACCAGTGTGTCTCCAGCACAGTGTCTGATACCATAGAAAGATAGGAACTACTGCATTAATAATAGCAGATTCTTGAGCATGTATTACATGACAGACACCTACAAATATTTGTTGTTCAAGCGAAAGAATTTATTCTATCAAACTCAGAATTTTCGCTCTAGAATAATCCTTCGTGGTTTTTTTTTTTTTTTTTTTTGGGGGGGGTTGTGGGGGACGGAGTCTCACTCTGTTGCCCAGGCTGGATTGCAGTGGCACGATCTCGGCTCGCTGCACCCTCCGCCTCCTGGTTTCAAGTGATTCTTCTGCCTCAGTCTCCCGAGTAGCTGGGATTACAGGTGCCCGCCACCACACATGGCTAATTTTTTTTTTTGTATTCTTAGTAGAGATGGGGTTTCACCATGTTGGCCAGGCTGTTCTCAAACTGCTGACCTCAGGTAATCCACTTATCTCGGCCTCCCAAAGTGTTGAGATTACAGGCATGAGCCACCGCGTCCTGAATCCTTTTTTTTTTTTTTTTTGAAACAGAGTCTCACTCTGTTGCCCAGGCTGGAGTACAGTGGCTTGGCTCACTGCAACCTCCATCTCCAGGGTGTGAGCAATTCTCATGTCTCAGGCTCCCGAGTAGCAGGTATTACAAGTGTGTGCCACCACGCCCAGCTAATTTGTGTATTTTTAGTAAAGATGGAGTTTTGCCATGTTGACCAGGCTGATCTCGAACTCCTGATCTCAAGTGATCTGCCTGCCTTGGCCTCCCAAAGTGCTGGAATTACAGACGTGAGCTACTGTGCCTGGCCTAGAATAATCTTAGAAGTCCTCATGGATGAGTAAATATGGATGGTGAAAAGCTTAAATGAGAATGTCTCGTCTGATTTTCATTCCACTTTTAATTTGAATATACCATTTCCTTTCCCCCCTCATTGTATATGTCTCTACTTTTTTGTTCTTTACTTTATTCATAGTTCTAATTTCTACTCACTGCCCCATCTTTTCCTTCTTCTCTATCTAGCTCTTACCATCTGTCATCACTGCTTTTCCCACTATCATGATCACTCACTCTAGCAGCAACCAAATTTAACTTTGGGGATGGAGCAGTAGTGCTGGAGAGGCCAAATGGTATGAGTAAAAGAATACAGCTTTTGGAGTCAGCTAGATTTTCATCTTTATGTGGTCTTTGGTGAAAGTACTTAATCCCCAAATCTCTCTTTCCTAACTATGAAATGAAGGTGAAAATATTACTTACCTGTAAGGGAATCTACCTGATAATAATGGAATAAAATGCTGACTTCCACCACAGAGTTCTTGGGGAGGCTTTTTATGTAGAAAGACATTAGACTTCATTACTCTGAATTCTGGATTTGTATCTCCTAGCCATATAGACTGAATGACTGTAGAATCCAACATAATGCTTTTAATATTGGCATAACTTCCTTAGTTTAAGTTATATGATGAGATGTAGAAACTCAATAAAAGGTAAAATTATTCTTTGTGTTATGAAGTATGTTTAGAGGTTTCTTTTAAGAGGTCTTATTTTGCTACTCTGCCTCAACTATAGTTTTTGTTCATTTAGTTTGTTATAGAACTGGGACCATGTCTGTATTTGCACATGACTATATTCCTAGGGCCTTGGCCGGTGCCTGGTACACAGTAGGTGTAAAATACATAGTTGTTGAATGCATATACGAAAAAAATCATTATATTGTATCATTGGTAAGACAGTTTTTTTTTTTTTAAACAGGTTATACTTTATTCAGGTCAGTTCAATTTTGTAAAGTTTTTACTTTTAGGAAATTAAAAAGCTTTTATTTTATTATGTTCTGAATATATTTTTACTAAATATACTTTGAGTACAGGGTTAATTAGGACTGTGCAGGCTATGAATATAGGGTTTATGATAAAGCTCAGTAGGAGTGGATGATTGCAGTCCTTTCGTGCAATCCTGGCAGGAGCAGCCTTTTCCTTATTGGCTCGGTTTTTTTCTTAAAGCCAAGACTAAGCACATATTTAGATGCCTGTATATTTTATTTTCTCATCTGATGTAAGATACACTGGAAGAATTTAGCATTGATGTAATGAACATATGTTATTAGCAAAGTGTTCTAAACTTCTCAAGTCTAGAATAAAGAGACCAAGCCATTTGCAGAAGAGCACTGTGCATTTATATTACTTTAAAGGGAAGAGGAGTAAGCTAGCTAGAATTGTCAAGCAGATGCCATATTGATGCTTGAGTGAAGTTACAAGAAATGTTTTTGTAGCTTTGCGTGTTTTTGTGCTAATAGTCCTAATATTTGTTCAAAAGGTGTTTTTTCTCCAAGGATGTAGATGTTACAAATATAGCAAAAGGCAAAAACAAAGCTATCTGCCCTCTCAGCTAACATTCTAATGTCAACAGGCAATAATCAATAAACAAGTACAGTAATGTATTAGGAAATATGAATTATAGAAATAAAATTGAAGGGTAAAGGGGATCTGGAGTGTTCCTATGGATTGAGGCAAGTTGCTGTTTAAAAATAGGAAGATCAAGGTTGGACTCCTTGAAAAACTGGAGCAGAAATCTGAAGGAGGTGTTAGTGTAAGCCATACTGCTCTCTGGGGAAAAGCTTTCCAAGGCAGGGAAAGAGTTAGTGCAAAACCTTGAGGGCAGGGCTAGCAATTCCTTGTGTGGACTGTAGCCAGGGACGGAGGTTAGGTTGGTTAAGGACATTTGATCAGAAGGGCAAAAAAGGTGAGGGCAAGGGGAGCCTGTGTGGATGCCGTAGGCTATTGTTTATCTTTGTAAGGACCTGGGCTTTTATACCAACTGAGATGGGAAATCATTAGAGCAGTGGTTCTGGGCATCCTTTTAGGGAATCTGTGAAATCAGACTATCTTTGTGATAATAAGATGTTATTTGCCATTTTCACCACCATTTACATATGAATGTACAGTGGAGTTTTCCAGAGGCTGCGTGCTATGTGATATTGCAACAGATTGAATTCAAGAGAAGAGAGAATCTAGCTGTCTTTATTAAAACAGACATTTAAAAGATTGCAAAAGTATAAAACTGACCTTTTCAGTAATTTGTTTAGTTGGAAAATAGGTTATTTTCTGTAAAATGTGCATTTTTGGTTAATATGTAATAAGTTTACTAGTATTTTAAAATGAAAAAAATAATTTAAACATTTTTAGTTTTAATTTCTAGTGTGGTAAGTTTTATTAGACATAACTTTCATGAACAGGGATCTCTTTGGGCTCCTCCAATTAATTTTTAGAGAGTGGAGTCCTGAAACCAAAAAGTTTGAACAGAGGAGTGACATCTCACTTGGATTTCAGCAGGCTAACTCCAAAGAATAAAGAATAGACTGACCAAGGTAGTGGTGGAAGCAGGTAGACCGGTTAGGTTAAGATTAGGTAGGAAATGATTGTGGTTAGAGCTGTAATGTTAGGGCTTGTGGTGGTGAAGTGAAATTGGGGATATAGTCTGAAAGTTGAGTACACAGTATTTGCTAGTGGATGGAATATGAAGTGTGAGAATGGACTTGACATTGTGTCATTGCCCGAGATCAGGAGGAACAAATTTTGGGGAAGGCTTAGGAGTTTAGTCTTGAATGTATCAGATAGGTTGAGAAGGGAGTTGGTGATAGGATTTCATTGTGGAGGGTTGGTCTGGAATGTCCATTACCAGGGTTTTTGTTGGATTGTATTAGTAATATATATTTTTTAAATATAGTATTTAGCTTCTAATCGGTTATACTTTTACAATCTCAACACAGAGTGCTGTATTCTGCATTGAAAAACTGATTAAGTTTGCTTTCCAAGAATGTTATTATATGATAGAATGTACACTTGAAGAGGCAGTAAAAAAGTAATAAATGTAGATTTGCCAGTAGCATGACATGACTTAGATTTTCTGAATCTTTGTGAAGTAAACCAACTGTGGTTTAATTAAAGGAGATCATATTGCTTACCATATTAAAATAATGTTTTCAATACCAATTACTTTGACATTTGAAGGCACTGTGTAATATGTTGGTCTTGTTACAGACCAAGATATTTATGCTGAATTTTATTTTTTGAATTCAATGTCAGTGCTTGTTGTAGTTCCTTTTGGAATATTGTGTATAGTAGATTGTTTCTTAAGCCTTTAAAAAACTCTTCACCGGGTACGGTGGCTCACGCCTGTAATCCCAGCACTTTGGGAGGCCAAGGCGGGTGGATTACGACGTCAGGAGTTCAAAACCAGCCTGGCCAAGATGGTGAAACGCTGTCTCTGCTAAAAATACAAAAATTAGTTGGTGTGGTGGCGGGTGCCTGTATTCCCAGCTACTTGGGAGACTGAGGCAGATAATGGCTTGAATCCGGGAGGCAGAGGTTGCAGTGAGCCAAGATTGCGCCACTACATTCCAGCCTGGGCGAGACTCCGTCTCAAAACAATAACAACAACAACAACAACAACAACAGCTCCTCTTGGCTTTTTCATAATATGAGAGAATTCTCTTGCAACACCTGTGAATGTCTTTTGACATGTATTTTCTTTCCTAAAAATGTCATGAAGTGACAGACATGTATTTGCTTTGTTTATGGTATTAAGGTGATACTGAGGTAAACCTATGCTACATGATTATAAACCTTAGGTTCTTTCTGTATTGTACTTAGGTGAAATTTTGAATACAATCGAAAAGGTTAATTAAAAATCAAATAAATTATTACCTAGGAAAAAGCAATTTACCCCTACCTCCTACACAGACGTAACTCCTTCAGAATTTTTGGGGCATCGGTTTCATTTTCACTCTGATTTACCAAATTCCTTTTAAAGCCCTAAGGGATTTGGAGCTTCAAGAGGGCGAAATACATAGGTACAGACCTTTCCCCACTTCTTCAAGAGCAAGTGTAGAGGAATCTAATTACATGAGGATTTGGTGTTTTACGAGGATGTAATTTAAAGTAAATTCTGGTGGCCAGTAGTAGTTTAAGACATTTTAGAATATATAGTTCTGGCAGGAGTAGGATAGTCTGGCCTGGAGTTCTCAACCAGTCATTGAGTATATACAGCCCTTGCCTGTGGGGGGTCAGTACAGAAGGAGCACACAATGGAATTCTCTGTAAGAAGACAAAGAGATGCATTTTAGGGCAGATGGAAGCCATAAATGTGATGTGGTCTAATGTGCTCATTTCGCAGATGAAGAAAATGAGACCCAGAAGGTTCAGTTCGAAGGCACACAGCTCAGCTAAATCATGCTGGCGAAACAGGAGTAAAATCCAGGTTGTGTAAACTCAAGGCCAGTGCTTTTTGCCTTACCACATGTATTAGGAAGATAGACTTTTTATAGAAAGGTCATTGTTTTGGATTGTAATCTTTCTCCACCTTCTTTAAGGAAAGTTCAAAGTGTGTGTGTTTTCTTTTAAAGCAGTATATTAAAGAAAATCTAATTAAAATGTATAGATAAAATTTACAAAGCTTTTGCAGGGAAAGTCATCTGTAGTTGAGGTTAACATTAGATCTTTTATCTGTGGATATTTGTTTTGGAGAAGAGTAACGAATATATTAAGCACTTATATTTAACATATATTTTGGATGATTAGTAATGATTGCTTATTTGAAGAAAGCAAATATGTATAATTAAAATTTTAACAACATTATTTAAACTGTAGAAGATACTATTTTGAGTGATTTTTTTTTCCCTCAGTTTTATCTTTTTTCACAGCTTTCATACTTTGTCACAGTTGTTTCCCCCCTTCCCTCATTAGAATAAATAACCCCAAAGTCCAAAGCAAACACTTTTTAATTATTATTATTATTATTTTTGAGACAGGGTCCTGCTCTGTCACCCAGGCGAGTGCAGCGGAGTGATCATGGACCACTGCAGCCTCTACTTCCTGGGCTCAAGCGATCTTTCCACCTCAGTCTTGAGTAGCTGGGACTACAGGCGCACCACCACACCTGGCTAATTTTTGTGGAGATGGGGTTTGCCATGTTGCCCAGGCTCACTTTTTAAATTGTAGTTCTTTATTTTGAAATAAATTTAGATTTACATAACAGTGGAAAAAAATAATGTGGATGTTAACTCATATAATCATAGTATAGTTATGGGAAGCAGGAAATGAGTATTGATACAGTGCTATCACTAATCTGCAAATCTTACTTAAATTTTACCTGTTTTCCTACTCTGTTGGTTTTTCTGGTCCAGGATTCCACATTGTATTTAGTAGTGATGTCTGTTTCGTTTCCTCCAATCTGTGGCCATTTCACATTCTTTCATGACCTTGACACTTTTGAAGAATGCTAGTTATTTTATAAAAATGTTCTTGAATTTGCGTTTGTTTGATGTGTTCTCATGATTATAATGAGGACCATTTTTGGCAAAACAATCACACACAAGCGCTGTTGTGCCAATCTCAGTGGATCATGCTGTGGAGTATATGTCTTTTTTTTTTTTTTTTTTTTTTTTTTCAGTTGGAGTCTTGCTCCGTTGCCCAGGCTGGAGTGCAGGGGCACCATCTCGGCTCACTCCAGGCTCCGCCTCCCGGGTTCATGCCATTCTCCTACCTCAGCCTCCTGAGTAGCTGGGACTACAGGCGCCCGCCACCACGCCCAGCTAATTTTTTGTATTTTTAGTAGAGAAGGGATTTCACTGTGTTAGCCAGGATGGTCTCGATCTCCTGACCTCCTCGTCCGTCCACCTCGGCCTCCCAAAGTGCTGGGATTACAGGCGTGAGCCACCGAGCCCGGCCGTTGTGGGGTATATGTCTTAATACTGGTAATATTAACTTTGATTAGTTGGTTAAGGCGATGTCTGTCAGATTTCTCCACTGTAGTTTGTCCTTTTTTCCTTAGTAATTAATAAATGCCTTACAGGGGAGATACTCTGAAACCGTACAGCTATCCTTTCATATTTTTGCTAACTAATTTAGCATTCATTGAACGATTTTTGTTTGCATTGATTGTTACTAATTAAAATTCTTTAAGGAAGAGCTGTCCCCTTTCCCCCTTGTATTTATTTATTCAGTTATTTATATCAATCTTTTCTTATGGGTTGTAATTCATTACTATCACTACATAAGTAAAAACTTTTAAGAAAAGTTTCTGAAAAGTTAATACATTGAGATAATTCAAAATTCAGAGACTCGTAAGAGTACATTTTCTTCTATCCCTGTTATCTTGGGTACCCGTTTCCATTGCTAAGAGTTTATTTTTATTCTTTCAGAAATATTAAAGGATTGGGAAAAGAGTTGTTAATAATAATTGCTGGATTCTCAGGTATTTCTTTTTACCTGGATTCTGATGATATCAAACCAGCTTGCTGTTGCATCTTCTTCGGATATTCATTAAAATGTTACTTAACTAGTTCGCCATTAGATTTAAATTTACATTTCAGTACAGTGACTATTATATATAGATGGGGACTGGCTTCCCCTGAGTATCCTAAGAAACGACATGACCGGAAGACCACATTTTCTATTAAATAAATAATAGTTAAATATTAATGTGTAAAACTAAACAGGTTTAAAAGTAAACTCTTTTTTGGTAAGTTGAAACAAAAGTCAGTTTAAATGAGAAAGGCTGCTTATCCAATTAAGTAACTGGTTTTTCAAAAGTGAATGAAGGCCCTCCCCACCAAGTCCCCCGCTCTGTTCTGTTCTTTTCAGTGACCTATTTTACTTTCTGTGTCTACTGGCAGTATCCGTTTATTCATTCAGGATGTCACTTTAGGAACCTAGACCTGGAGTTCATCCACAGAACTGTGTTCTGTTAAAATGGAGTGAAAGAAAAGGGCTAAAAAGACTTTCTTTCACACACTATTAAAACAGTGAACATACTGGTCTACACTTATTATAGTACAGCCAGCAATACATCAAAAGGTGGCTTATTCCGTTTTATTTCCATTCTCTAATTACCGTTTCTTAAAATGAATTTTAAGAGTTTCTTATGCCAGGAAATCCTCTATGAAACTCTTAAGTAAAGCTGGTTAGACTAGCTGTGACTTGGTCCAGTTTCTTTTATTTTTTTGATTTACCTTTTCTTTATTTTTATTGATACATATTTTACATATTTATGAGGTGCACGTGATTTTTTTTTTTTTTTTTTTGCTACATACATAGAATGTGTAATGATTAAGTCAGAGTATTTGAGGTCTCCATCACATTGAGTATTTATTATTTCTGTATGTTGGGGATAATTCAAGTTCTCTCTTCTAGCTACTTTGAAATATACAATGTATTAGTTAACTGTAGTCACTCTAATCTGCTGTTGAACAGTAGAATTCATACCTTTATCTAATTATATGTTTGTACCTATTAACATACTTCTCTTCATCTCTTCTCCTACTCATCCATCCTTCCCAGCCTCTGGTATCTATAATTCTACTCTGCCTTTATGAGCTAACTTTTGTAGCTTCCCTCTATGTGTGATTGAGGACATAACGATATTTGTTAATTCTTTAATCACTGAGCATTAGTTGTTTTTTCTTTTTATTTTGAGGGGACAGTAAAAAGGGTATTGTAATATATCCTCTTTCAGATTCTGGTGAAGACCAGTTGAGTCATGTAAAAAATAACTAGATCGCTTTATTTTTAGAGTTGGGAGGCAATGAATTATAACATCTTTATTATGCTACTGTTTTTATATAGGCAGTCCCATGCTTGCAGTGTTTTGATGTAAGCTTTCTACTTTCTACTCTCCTAATAGGTGATTATTGTAAGAAAAATTTATATAATAACATGAAAGCTAAATAGTCCTCGTAAATTCATCTCCCAGAGATGATTACTGTTAATAGTTGTATCTTTTTTGACTTTGTTGTGTCTACCAAAAAAATGTATACTTAAATATAAATTTGATCATACAGTAGAGGTTCTTTTCTATAACCCCAGGAACGTGTGTGCAACTTACTGTTAGGTACTTCTGTAATACAGAACTGCTGCTGAGAACAATCAGGGAAATCGAATTAACATTGTTACAAGGTTTTTGCTGTTTTGTATTTTTGCATGTGAAATTTATCGCCAATTGTGGACAATTGTTAGTTTTGGTAGTACAAAGAGGAGTTATGATTAATTTAATTTTGTAGTTTTTGTTTTTGGACTTAGGATTGTGAAGTACAGAGTACAATTTAACCCTTGGAATAAGGTTCCATCTAGGGAATTACTGATAGCTTGGGTTTTTTTTTTTTTTTTCATGCCAGTTTGAAAGCAGTTGCTTTGAAATTAAATCAGATTTATTTGGTTGTTAGAGTAAGCAAACATATTTCACTTAATAGTCTGTACTCTAGGCTAGGCGCAGCGGCTCACGCCTGTAATCCCAGCACTTTGTGAGGCCAAGGCGGGTGGATCACCTAAGGTCAGGAGTTCGAGACCAGCCTGGCCGACATGGTGAAACCCCGTGTCTACTAAAAAAAAAAAATAAATAAATTAGCTGACCATGGTGGCGGGCACCTGTAATCCCAGCTACTCAGGGAGGCCGAGGCAGGAGAATTGCTTGAACCCAGGAGGCGGAGGTTGCAGTGAGCTAAGATTGTGCCATTGCACTCCAGCCTTGGTGAAAAGAGTGAAACTCCATCTCAAAAATAAATAAGTAAATAAATAATACATACTCTAGTAACTTGCTTTTTAATCTAGTTGCTCTCTGTGCCTTGTGAACTTGGCCTCTTAAAAAGAGCACAGTGAAGTTAAATTCCATGGGTTGTTCTCAGCTCAAAAATAACTTTAAAACTTTCTCTGTATTTAGTCAAGCCTTAATTAAAGTTTATTTCTTTTTACAGAAGAGATTGTTGTTAACCCTAAATTCATAAGGTTACACACCAGCCACCTCTTTATGAAGTGACAGTTCTTCAGTTTTAAATAGATTACTAATATTATTGTTTTAAGATTTAATGAGTATTATCTAAATAAAAACGAGTAATTTGTTATTAAGACCTAAAATAACTAAATCTTACTTTGCTGTTTGTGTTAGTGAGCTACTTTAATGTCTAGCAAGAGGTAGGGATTGCAGACAGTGTGGAAATACTGGAGCCTATTTAAGCTTCAGATGAAAGCAGTCATTTTAACTTACCTCATAAAATGTATTTTATGTATATCAAATTATGTATGTATTTATATATACTTGTCGTTTTACTGACAACTAAGATTTTCCATAAGTTAATGGAAAATGTTAAAAAGCACAGTTATGGTCAAATGACACAGTGACCTTTTCATTCCTTTATTAGCTCCTGCTCTAATACAATGATAAGGCAGATTTTGTTGATGGATTCAAATGTACAAAGAAACAGCAGATAGATACCCAGTGAAAAAATATATATGTCTATAACATCAGCATTGCAAGTTGAGCAATTGAATCAGCTACCACAACACTAAGTATAAGATGCATTTTATGTGAGTTTTTCTTCAGTGTTTTAAAACTGTTTTGTTTTTTTACAAATCTTGAAAGTAATTCTTTGGTGCATTTTGGCTTTGAATTTTACTTTTCATTAATATTTTGTTGCTTATGATTGAGTTAGTAAATAGTTTCGTGTTTCATTTCCTAATTTTGATTGTCTTAGTTTAAATTTGCTGAAAAATTTCTAAACCAGAAAGTAATATAGAGCTGTATTTGATTCTTTGGCTTTCCAACATTGCAGTATTGATTTTATACACAGCCTTAGCTATGTATTTATATATTTTATTAAATGACTGCTCAATGCTGTAATTTAGATTTCTCACCCCATATTTTTTTATTCTCTTAACAGTTTTTCCTGTTCTTAATTCCAGTGTTCTAGTTTTCCAGTGATTGATCTGTTAGTTAAATCCAATAATTCATATATATGTAATTGGATTTAACATATGTGTGTATAACATATATGTATAACATATATATACACACATATATATATGTATTTCTTTTTTGAGATGAAGTCTCACCCTGTCACCCAGACTGTAGTGCAGTGGCACGATCTCAGCTTACTGCAGCCTCTGTCTCCCGAGTTTAAGCAATTCTCCTGCCTCAGCCTCCCGAGTAGCTGGGATGACAGGTGCCCGCCACCACACCTGGCTAATTTTTGTATTTTTAGTAGAGATGGGGTTTTGCCATGTTGGCCAGGCTGGTCTTGAACTCCTGACTTCAAGTGATCTGCCCACCTCGGCCTCCCAAATTGTTGGGATTACAGGCGTGATCCACCACACCCGGCCCAATAATTCAGATATTAAAAGGATATGTACAAAAGTAGCAGAGTGCACGTACAATAATTTGGATACAGTAAAAGAGTAGTGGTAATGGAAAAGCCAAAGACAAACATGAGCTGAGGCTGTTGAAACATGAAACCTAAGAATTACTTTAAAACCTTTTAGTGAAATCCATAGTTGGGTGAATTAAGGGGAAAGAAAAAGGAATAAAGGTCACATAAAACAGAACTGTGCAGTGACATCGGAGCAGAATTAACTGACAGTTGAGCCTTAGTTTGGAAAAGAAAAAAAATCAAGATAATTAAAGCAGAGAAATGTGACGAGGCAGTAAGTAGTAACAGGTTTTCAAGCCTAAACAAAAAATAGTTTTCAGCGTAGTGAAATTTGAAAAAAAAAAAGTAAATTCAAAAAATTGTAGGAAATGGGAGGAGCCTAAATGCTGTAAAGGCAAATACTCCCCAAAGCTGAAAAATGTATATGCTAAATTTGATGGCATAACCTGTAGATTCCTAAGCAGATTATTTCCTATTTAAACTGGTGGCTCCAGAAGGAGGTTCTGGTCCCATTGTAGCTTGGGATTTCATCAAGTAGTAGATAAAGATGTGCCTGTATTTTGGGATCTGGGCCAAAGAAATCTGTGCTCTATAAAATTGCGGTTGGATTCTTGACTCGGAGACTATTCATCCTTAAAGAATATCAGCTGATAGATTAATATCAGTCTGCTGAAGGGATATGTGTAGCAGAAAATAACCAGGAAAAAAATTGAAATCTTCTGTTGGTGTCTAAACAAACAGTTGTGGAATTATGGAATGGTAGAGACTTGTCTTAACACCATTAGCAAAATGTCAGCAGTGTGCTGTGTTTGCCAAGGAAGTAAAGATATTCTTAAACATCATCACCTCTTAAACAGTGATTATGGACGGGGCAGAGTTTGGGACTAGAATTTGATAGCTTCAGTTGGCTTACCCATTGATCATTATGGAATGTTGTGTACAGTATAGGGTTTTGCATATTAAAAGGGACCTAGACAGATCAGAGTGCATCTAAACAAGTGGGATGGTATAAAACCATGTCATTGGTTTAGGGAAGAGGACACTTAGATATTTTAGAATTTTTCCAGTGTTTATGGGGCTGCTGAGTTGTGGCCAATGGTAGAAATTTTAGGAGAGCAGATTTTGGTTTATTAAAACAAATTTATAATATTTAAGATCTTTAGAGATGTCTAAAAATTTCTCTTGATACTGGGGATATTTAGATAGAAAATACATGCCTGGGGTTCATGTTGGGAGAGTTTTTGTACTATGCGTGATTAAGCAAATGGTTCTGAACTTCAGTTCTCTGAACAACTGCTGCGGGTTGTTGAAGGTATTGCAGTTGGTGGTGGGGCATTTGAGTGTTGTAATGTTTGATACAGCAAAATAGTGTGTACAGCATATTAGTTATGAAGCATTCCTATGTTTCATGAGAACACCTGTGAAGCTATTACTTACAAAAGGACTAAAGCATTTCCCAAACCCCTACTCGTTGCATGTTTCCATAGTAGTTTGGCTGTAATTGTATCCTCCTGCTAGGATAACATTCCCAGAAGCTCTGATTGCCACGACTTACAAATGGAAAGTTTTAAAGACAAAACTTTTAAAAACAGGATTATGGAGAAAAAGAATAAATGGGGCTCTTGCATAGTAAGATTGGAAACCAGTGGATTCAGTTCATTCATTGAATAAGTATATGAAGCACAGACACAGAGAGGTTGTAAGAAAGAGACTTGTCTAAAATCACAGTTACTGTTAGAACTGGAATCAGAACTTGCTCTGACTCGAGTGTTCTGAATAACACCAGAATGCTGATGATTTTCTACTTTTTTTCCCTGTTTATAAAGGTAGTACATAGTTGGCCAAACTCAACAGCGAATAAGATTTTTAAGTCCTCGAGGACTGGAACTATGTCTTAGTTACCTTTTCATTCCCATCATTACTGTCTTATACATTAATTTGTGTTCTGTTATGAAATTGAGTGATATATCTTAGAGACTGAAAAAAATCGTGGTAGAAAGACTTCTTATCTGTCTTCCTTATTAGAATAAGTTCTTTGAGAGCTGGAACCATGACTTGTTTAACTTTAATGCTCCAGAAACCTAGCTCTTTCTTGCCTTTGTTTACCCCCACCAAGTATTTATTGAGGGCCAGCTGTGTTCCAGGCACTGTTCAAGGACCTGCGGACACACTGGGTAACAGAATCTCATGGAATTTTGTGTTATTAATCAAGGAATCACATAGGTATTTATAAAAATACAACTTAAGTGGTAAATGGCTTGTATCATCTAACCAGATAGATGCTTATATATGAGGACTGTTGGTTTTATACATTTTCTTTTTATTTATTTATTTTTTTAGACAGTTTTTTGCTCTTGTTGCCCGGGCTGGAGTGCAATGGCACCATCTCGGCTCACTGAAATCTCCGCCTCCTGAGTACAAGCGATTCTCCTGCCTCAGCCTCCTGAGTAGCTGGGATTACAGGCGTCTGCCACCATGCCCAGCTAATTTTTGTATTTTTAGTAGAGACGGGGTTTCACTATGTTGGCTAGGCTGCTCTTGAACTCCTGACCTCAAGTGGTCTGCCTACCTTGGCCTCCCAAAGTGCTGGGATTACAGGCATGAGCCACTGCGCCCGGCACGTTTATTTAATTTTTTAATCTAGTCATTTTATCTGAATTTTCTGATAACTTGCAATAGATTCTTTTGTTTTTTTTTTCTAAGTTTGATAAATTTGTTTACCTGGAAAATCAGTATTTTTTCTTCCCTAGATTTATTATATTACTATGGTTACTTATAATAGTAGATTTTTCAATATTGAACTATTCTTGCACTCAGGGTATAAATTCTACTATGTCTTAGTGCATTTTTCTTTTTCTATTTATTTCAGATGTTTGCATCTATATTTTTAAGCAAATTTTATCTATAGTTTTCTTTCATGCTGTTGTTCTCAGGCTTTGATATTAGTGTGGTGCTAACTGCAGTAAGAATAGGTAGTTTCCGAAGAAGATATTTAAATAATAATTATATGGAAAGTGCTTTTTTAGTCCAGAGACCTGGCTAAAGGATGTATGTGTGATTTTAATTAGATTAAATTTTTCTAATGCCCCTTGGTTAATTACTTGCTGTAATTATGTAAATGATGTAAATGAGTTTAAATTGTTACTTGGTTGTTGAAAACTTGATTTGAGAATTGCTGTCATATGCTAATTTAAGATAAACACCAATTTGATACTGGACATTATTAGGAAAGATTTAATTATGAAGCTAGAAGTATAAAAAGAACCTTAGGAAATAATAAAATTCTGCCCTTATCATGTAGTCAAATCCAAGGTAATCTCTAGATTTTTGTTGATTTTATTTGCTATTCAGAGAAAAGCATTTCGTAAGCTTTGACAAGCAAATTGTTATTTAAGAGATAAAATTTGTAATATGAATATTGGTATCACTGAAGCAGAAAATGTATTACAGTGCCTTTTTTAATTGATTAAGATTTTATAACTGAGCAAGAGTACCTTTGATCCTGCCTTTTTGCTGTGTTGGATTTTATTTAACCGAAACTGATTTAAATAACTAGTTAGAAAAATTAAAGAGTGCCTTCATATTTGATAGTTCCTAAGGAACTATCAATAGATTGAACTTCCCCATGTTTGGAAAGCATACAAAATACATTTAAAAAATACATTTTATTTTTAAATACTAATGGATGCAAGCCTTTCTCCCAAGGAGGACACAGTCTGTAGGATAGAGAGACATTACATCTGCATCTGGCTAACCTTAATAATGGCAACCCTTATTGCGCAGTATGTTCCAATGGACAGGAGCCTGTCTTCTGGTGCATACTAGAAGCTTAATAATTTTTGAAAAGATCCATTTTCTTTATGGGACTCAGCTCATTAAAATAGAATTCTCCTACTTTTAAAAAAAATGTCTATGTATATCCAAGAACAGTAATACAGGTCTTTAAAAACAGGTCATTGATTTTAGGTATCGCTACTTCCTTTTTTATATTTAATATTTCAATCATTAACCCAGTGTAGTTTGATCTGTTACCCTCTTTCCCTTGAAACTTCTCTGATCACCAGTGGCTTAGTGGTCAAATCCAAGGTACCATCTTTTGCTGTTTATCTTACATTCTTTTGTAGTATTCGATACTGTTGGTCACCCTGTCCTTGAATCTGTCATTTCTTAGCTTCTATAACACCTCTCTTCTCTAGTTCTCCTGCCTACCTCCATTTCTTCTTGGTTTGGATCTTCTTTTCCTTACCCCTTCCTTTTTCTCAAGTGGATTCCGTCCTTCTTTCTCCCATTACTTGCTCTAAGACATCTCTTCTGATAGCTTTAACCATTAAATTTGTATATGAAACTCAGACTTCTGCTGAACTTGCAGTCTGTTGTCTTTTGAACATCTCTGTTTGGATATTCCAAAGATATCTAAAAATAATGGAAGTGGTCCCGTTTAAATATCCTTCGGACAAATTAGTTCTGAAGTACAAAAGAGGCTTTGGTATTAGTTTTGTCTGACAGGCATTCTTATAGTTGTTTACTGAAGCTATCATTTGGAATGACTGGCCTCATTTAGACTTGGAAAAATTAGATGAACTAACAAGTCCATATTATACCGGTTAGGAAGGAGCTCGGGCTTTGAAGTTAATTTAATAAGATATGTTATTTGATTCGTATAAAAATTGGTTTGTGGTAGAAATTAATTAAGGCTATAGTCTTGTTTAAACATGGACTTAATCCAGAGAATGATAGAATAGGCCAGGAGCTCCTTATTTGAGTTTTAACGCTTTATCAATGAAACCCTCCCCTGCCCTCTCTTTTTTCCTCTGGACTAGCAAGAATATTTTTTTTGTCTAACACATTTAAAATTTTTACTTTTAACAGAAATTAGCAGAGTACGGAAAGACATGTACAATGACACATTAAATGGCAGTACAGAGAAAAGGAGTGCAGAATTGCCTGATGCTGTGGGACCTATTGTTCAGTTACAAGAGAAACTTTATGTGCCTGTAAAAGAATACCCAGATGTAAGTATATTTTGTTGTTTTATTCAATTTTGTTCTGCTTCACATATGTTGGGAAGAGATATATTTGGTGGTAAATACTTAAGCATTATTAGCCACTTTAAAAAAATGCAGTCATCAACTGAAGTGTGAATAATTTGGCATAATAATTTAAAAAATTTCTCTCTAAATATGTTTGCATTTGATTGCTGCTATGTCACTTTGGAAATGCACATGGTATAGACTCTTGGGTTTCAAAACTGGATGAGGAATTGTGGAAAGCACTATGGCCTGTCACAGAGCACCAAGCACAACATTGCTCATCTTTAATCTGACCTTCAAGAAGCCACAGCTTGGGCCACAGCATTCTTTCTGTAAAATGAAGGTGTTGGACTAAGTTTCCTTTCAGCTCTAAAATTTTTATTGAAACCACTGATTGTAATCTGATTTTCCCCCATCTTAGTCCATTGTTGAACTATTCTCTATAAGCATCTTGTTGTGAATAGCCTCCTTGTCCTATATCTGTTAATTTCTAAATAAATCCAGATTCTTTGCTTTTTGTTACAAAGCCCTATATGATACGGTCCATTCTATTTCTCTGGCCTCATCTTAAATGATTTTCCCTCTTCTTTACCACACTGTAGTCACATTGACCCTCTTTTGGCTTTTAGAATAAGTCAAGTCTATTCCCAGTCTTAGGGACCTTTATGTTAGTTGTGCTCTGATCTCTACTGGCTGGCTGCTTCTTGTCATTAAGAATTTAGCTCAAATGTCACTTCAGAGAGGCTTCCCCTGACCTTTTTATTTAAAAGCCATCTATCTAGCTACTCACTGTTTCACGTTGTCTTTTTTTTCTTTGCAATAGCACTTATAATCGGGCATTTTTCTGGTTTATTTTCTCTCTCTCTGTCTCCCTGGAAGAATATAAGGTGTACATAAAATAAGAACCTTGTCTTTGTTATTCACTGCCGTATCCCTCATAATATTGGCACATAACAGGTAACAATACTTGTTGAATGAACCAAGAAAAGATGATGGCTTTTTGCTAAGTTTCAGAGGACTTTTATGAAAGCAGATGAAAAAAGGAGTTATTATAATATCAAAAATATGATGTGCTCTATGATTCTTTAGTTATGTGGACAGAATACTAGTCTGTAGATGAGAAATGTCTTAAGTTGAATTAATAGGAAAAAGCTTTGATATTTTACAGTTACATTACAATTTGCAAAAATTGATCTGATACTTTTTTTTAAAGGTTATATACATTTACTCTGGTTTTATAGGTATTTTTGGTTGCAAATACACAAATAGTCTTGGATAATGTAGGAAAAGAGGAGTTGGTTGGAAGATTATTGAGTAACACAGAGGATTAAAGGAATAGTTGGAAAACAAAGTGCCATGTTAGGCTAGGAATCAGGGCATCTGAGAACTTGAGCAGCAGGAGTTTGTGGAGCTTCTCGGTTGAGAGCCTTGCTGACATAACTTGGCATTGGTGCCTCCCAGACTTTATCTTTAAAATTCAGATTCTTAGAAGAGTGAATGTGTTTTGGGCCTTTCTGACTGGGGAAGTGAGGTTACCTACCATTACCTAGACAGGACCACTGTGAGCCTACCCTAGGTATTAGGATTATTCCTAGAGATGGGAAATTGTGATTTGGGCAGCTGTTCCAATTGGGGTCTACTGCTGTTAGGTTTTTCACTATCCTGGAAAGGATAGCAACTGTCTGTTTTGCTTATTTAAACGTTAAGGGATAATGTTTCTGCAGTGGGCATTAACATAGAATATGTAAGACCACAAGACCTTGATAGAGAATATAATGTTAATCTGTCTGGTTCCATCTCTTAAAAAAAGAAATCCTATTCAAGGAAGGGGTATTTATGCATTCTTTAAAAGACATGGGTTTCATACAGTCTTCTAAGTCAGGACTTGAGTCTAGAGGGCACCTGTTCACTATATTCCTTTCCTTCCTCCTCCAGTTGTGACTTCTTGCCACGGTGAACTACTATTACCGACTGGTGTGTTGGAGCATGGCATTTGTCTTGATCGGTGATTCTCAAAACACAGTCCTTGGACCATAGTATCTACGCTTTCTGGGAACTGTAAATGTTCAAGCCCCTTTCCATACTTATTGAATCAGAAACTCTGGGGTAAGGGCGAGGCCTAGCAATTTGCCTGTTAAGCCCTGTAGATAATTCCGATGCATGCTGAAGTATGAGAATCACTCCTCTAATTTTTTTTTTTTTTTTTTTTGGAGAGGGGACAGGGTCAGCCAGGCTGACAGGTAGGTGATCATGTACCTGGTCATTTTGCCAGGCATCGTTTCAGGAGGCCTGAAACGGTAAGTGGTGAAGTGATGAATTAAACAGTGTCACTGGTCTTGTGGAGTGGACATTTCAGTGACAAAGACAAACAGTACACAAATGAATCTATAGCTGTAATCAGTGTTATGGAGAAACATAAAGTGGGGTAGACAGATGAATAGTGACTGTGTATGGAAGGAGGTATTCATTTTTAAGGGTAATCAGGGAAGAAATCTCTTACAATATGATGGGAATGGAGAGACAGGAACAGAATGATGGGAGGAAGGCATGAAAACCATCTGGGAGAAAAACATTCTAGGCAGAGTGAACAGCAAGTACAGCTGACTCAGGCAGGAATGTGCTTGGGAAGTGTTGTAAGATGTGAGGTTAGAGAGTTAGCACAGGGGCAGTGTCATGCCGTGGTCAAAAGTAGGAACTCAGATTCAGACTTCTAGCTAGTTTTGCTGCTTGTTTTGTGACTTTGGTACTACACTTGATCTTAACCAAAAGGCCAGGAAGTGATGATGTTTTGTGACTTTAAGCAAATTACTTTTCATTCCTGGTGTTCGCTTTTCTCATTTCTGTAATGGAGATATTAAACCTCTCACAAGATTATGAAGACTAAAGAGTTAATATGAGTGAAGCAGTTGGAAAACATCTTTATGCTATGTGTCACAAGAATGTAAGCTCTATGAGGGCAGGAATCTTTTTGTCTTTCAGTGCTGTATTTCTAGTGCTTAGAATAGTGTCTGGTAAATGGTGTATTCACAATAAGTATTTGTTGCACATATTTGTATGAAACTCATTCTTTCAAATATTGTTAAACTTTTCTTTTTCTTTAAACCTGTTGTCTTTTGCATTTGCACATAGCACGTTACTTACAGAAGTCAGTATTAAGTTAGAGATGTGTTTTGGACTTGGCAGTGCAGATCTCTGAAACTGATATGAGAAGAAAGTCTCAGACTCAAGGTCTGAGAAATGAAGTAGTGCTATAGTCTGTAGCCCTTTGCAACGTTTTTGAAGTTTGGCCTCATGATGTGAGAATGAGAGGCTAATATGAATAGGCCACTGAAAATGTATTAACATTTTTACAGAATTAATATTTATTAATAAAGCAGACTTCTATTGCATCTCTACTGTGTACCAAGCACATCCTAGGTAAGAATATTTAATTCTTTTGAAAAAAACTCTTTGATATAGTAAAGACAATAGGTTTCTTAGTCAGGCCTAGGTTTTGAATTCTGGCTTATCCTCTAATTGGCTGTATTTGTCAACAGTTGCCACAATAATGCTCCATGATAAAACACTCTAAAACTGGGTGGCTTAAAAATAATAATCATTTATTTCTGTGCTCATGGGTCTATATGTTGGCTGAGGGTCTACTGGTTAAGGTGGAGCCTAGCTTGATTGAGGCTAACTGCGTGGGTTTAGATCTTCTCCATTTATGTTCCTGCTGGGCCCAGGCTAAAGCGGGCAGTGGCTGCTTAGGGCATGCTCTTATGGCAGGCCACTGGAATGCAAGATCCAAGCCAAACTGCATAAGCATGTATAAGGCGTCTGCTCTTGTTGCTTTCCACTAGCCCAGTGATTCTCACCTGGTGGCAGTTTTACCTATGGGGACATTTGGCAATGCTGGAGATACTTTTGGTGTCTAAACTTGGGAGAGGGGGTACTATTGGCATCTAGTGGGTGGAGTCCAGGGATACTGTTAAACATCCTGTAATGCACAGGGCAGTCAGCCTCCGTGCACCTCCAGCCCCCCAACAAAGAATTACCTGGACCCAAATGTCAGTAGTGCTGAGGTTGAGAAACCCTGCGTTAGTGATACCAAGTCACTTCATTTACAGTGAGAAGGGGACTGAAATAAATATTTGCCGAAAAATAATTGAGATGATCACATTGGCTTTGAGCATATGCTTGCTTTTTAGAATCTGTTTCTTTGTCTATGAAGTTATAAGGTTCACTTCATAGGATTGTTGGGAGGAGTAAAGGTAACAAATGTGTGACACCTGATAGAGCAGGCACTCTATGGTTTTTGTGATTACACATAAGAAAAATAATCCTGTTCTTGAAGGAGTTCAGTCTTGTGTGAAGGATAAACGATTAAATTATTTAAGACTTTAAGTTTCTCATGCATTCATGAAACTACAGACATGAAAGAACATTGAAGTTACATTTAGACCATCAAATTGTTTATTTGGCTGGTCAGGTTTTCTTGTTTGAATCCATGGAGATGTGTTATAAATGATTATGAATAGAGTTAACTGATTTATTTAAGTAAAAAGTGTTATATTTTGAATGAGTCAGTAATAATTTTGTCATTAAATTTGCCTAGTTATCAATTTCAAGTTGTTAGAAATTGTTCTATAGGATCTGCCAGAGTGGTAGACTTGATAAATATTGGCAAGGTCTAGCTGTTGATGATACTAGTCGTCCTGTTAAATACATGAACAGATTAGATTGGTAAACTGCTTCCTTTGGACATGATTTGATGATTAAATTGTAGTGAGACTTCTTGGAGTTTTATGTGAATATAATTCTGATTTTCTGATGTTTTTAAAATGGGCTTTAATTTTGAATACTAGCTTTGAAAGGCATCTCTTGGGTCTAGGCCATCATGAATACCCATATTGTCAAAGGTTTTGTAAGGTAGACAAATGTCTTTTCAAGGATTGTGTTTTCAGCCTGTAGGATCCCAGCCTGGTTGCTATAGTTAGTAGTTTAGATTCATAATGTTATTCACAGTACACTCCACTGTCTCTCTTATAATAATACATGTTGATGATGGAACATGAGTTGTAAGTTCTCTTTCTGTTTCATTTTCTTGGGTTTGCAAATCAGCTTAGGCTAGTCATAGCTTCTGAGTTAGTTAGCATAGGGTTGTTATTTGTCAGCAGTCTTGAGAAGTTGGTGTCAAATTGGGTGTTGAGCTGGCGTTTGTTTTAGAGGAATTATGGGGAGAGGGGCCAATTCGGTAAGTTATCTTTCCTTAAAGTCTTTGTTCCTTTGACCATTGTGGCCTTCTTATTGTTGAAGGATCAAGAACCTCAGGAGTCTTGATGTACACTACTTTCACTTTCATTCTTCTGAATAACAAATGATATTAAATCAAAATTTAATGATATTCAAAGTCTCCTTTTTCAATACCCAGGTTAACACTTGATTTTTGCCTGAATATGATCGTATTTTGTGAGTGAAAATAATAATGCTTTAAAAATACGATCTACACATCTGTCTTTGATAGTTTGTACAGAAATCTATTTAAAGGTAGTTTTTCTCATAAGGTTAGTATATATTTGTATTCAGTGGAGTTGTGAAGTGATTCAGATTACATATTAAAGTTTTAATTTAGCAGTGTGATTTGATAATATAGGGCATATCTTTATGTTTTAGGTAGGGAAAACTTGATGTATAAGTTCAACTAGATCGGTTTAGTAAAAGCCAATTTATGACTCTTTGTTTTGTTTTGAAGTTTCCTCTTTATTTCACTCTGTAAGGGTATATTTAGGGCCTGTTGTGTACCAAATATTTCATAGGCTTTTTATGGTTTGGGATATATCACATTTCTTAGAATGTTAGTAAATAATTACAGAAAGGGTTACAGGACAGTCTGAAAACAATACATTTTGTTTAGCTGATATTTTTCCAACGTTTAACATTTCTTTAAATAATAAGGCCTCTCTGAGTTTTAAAAATGCAGGCACTTTCTTTTATAAATAATATGTTTTAGTATTCGATAGGAACTAGTGCTTAGAAGAACAAAATGAAAGATGGGGTTGTTAGGGAAGAATTATTCAGATTAGACAGAAACGTTTGTCTATGGTTTATCTAAAAAGAGTTTCATGTTAGGATCTACTCTGTTAAAATTACTGCTACAAAGGACTTATGGATAATTTGATATCTACTCATAGGTATTCAATCTCCATATCTCTAAGATTCTTGCTGAAATAGCCAAAGTATGTAATATGGAAATCGAGGAGAAATCTGCTTCTCAGTGCTATCCATATTCCAGGAACATTGAGCTGTTTCTGATAAAGATTAAAGGAAAGCTCAAGGTGATGATCTACTTTCAGCCCAATTTGAGAGAGCAGTGTCTCCGGGAGTAAAATGGCTAGTAACAGAGTCTTCCTCATCCTAACCCCTCAGAATTGTCACACATGAAATGGGCTATGAAGCAGTCAAAGGTTATACTGCTTGAACTCTTCCACTCATTTCAGTTCCTGTTTATAAGTAGGTGACCTAAATTTATTTTGTAAGTTAATGAGTCTATGTTTTCTTTTGATTTCAATTTGGGCGGAAAAGTACCTTAGTTTTTGAGATCACGTGCCTTTACTTTAGGGATGTTGAGGTTGAGTTTTTCAGCTACTAGCTTTTGAGCTAAATTCAGTTAATCATTTCATTGGGAAAAAATACATATATATTTAAGTAATTTTTGTTTTGTTTTATCTTAGAGACAAGGTTTCACTGTGTTGCCCAGGCTGGTCTTGAACTCCTGGGCTCAAGCAATCTTCCTGCCTCAGCCTCCCAAAGTGCTGGGATTACAGGCGGGAGCCACCGTGCCCAGCCAGAAAACATATTTTATGTCTTAATAAACCCAGGATTTACAACAAATCCTGGGTAGCTTACAAATAAATTGGGGATTTCTTGAAATCTTGTTTTGTCTGCCATAGAACACTGCTTTTCCCAAGTCCAAAATCAGTGTCATCAATAAGCAGCCTGTCTATCATAAACTTGGGCATCTACTTGTTTCATATTGGTATAATATTTTCTTTATTGGTAGGGAATTGATTGACTTTGAAAACTTCTATGCTGTATTGTTTGGGGTTACAGAACAATGATTGTTTTGATTAGTTTCTTTGTACTTTTAAGATTGCATATAAATAGTATAAATTTGCCATGTTAAGGACAGATTAAAACAAAACTCTTAAAATTTGAAAAGTAGTTAGAACTTGAACACTAAAAAGGATATCTGAATATAAAACAACAAAATTTTGGTATCATTTCTTCATCCTGGAAATGTTTGTGTGTGGTCTGTGCTAGGTAACAGGACACAGGAATATGAAAAGATATAATTGCTCTCATGGTACTGATAGAGCCACAATCCAGGTATGGAATAATGAGAGCTTGAACTCAGGCAATGGCAGTTGAAATGAAAAGCACAAATTAAATAGGGAGAATTTTAAGATTTCTTTATCTTTTACATGTGAAGGCTAAGAATGAGGGAAGGGCCTTGCTGGTATTGCCATTTGTTGAGAATAAAGATGTATGTGATGATTATTAAAGTGGTGACAATCAGTAAAACATATGAAAATATTGAGAAACCAAGATGTGATTATCTGAAATGATACAGTAATGATATGTTTGGGATATATGTAGGTGGGGAAGAAATGATAAAAACACAACTGGACTAATTCTGAAAGTAAACTTGGATTTGAATAGAGTTTCTATAAACTGAGTACTAAACATTTTGAAAGATTAACAATAATGAGAAAACTAACCATGAATTTTTCTTGTTATCAGGGTATATGTTAAGGTCATTAGAAGAGAGGCATTATACTGTATTAAGTGTCTGAACTCTAGAATCAACCTAGGTGTTCTAGGATTTGGGCTACAGATGTAACCTCACATGTATTAGATGTAGGTGGTAGTGGTAAGCACTGTGCAGTGGTGTTTCGAGGATTAAGTGACCTAATGCATGTAAAATACCCAGCCCAGAAGTTGGCTCATACTTGAACACTCAAAACATACTGCAGCATACTCAACACCAAAGAAATGTTGAATAACGTAGTCCTTGCACTCGTGATACTTCGATTTGACACCAGCAGCAAAGGGGAAAAATTAATAACCAGTTATAACCAAAATTTGAAATCTGTGGTATGCGAATTAGGATATCCTAAATTACGGTGTATCATTCTTTGAGTACTGGTATAACTGGATAATAAGCTGAAACCATTCAAAACAAATTCAGGTGAGGAAGATAGATTATCACTCTAGATGCTAAGTAACAATTAGAAAAAAGATTATTTAACCAATTAATAAAAATACGAAGGCAATAAAGGTCAACAAGTGTTTTATGACAAGAGCAGAAGACAGTATTTGTGAGAGTATGAGATCCCATGCACAAGGCCTTTTGAAAGATCCCAAACTACTTTCCAAGCCTTTATTTTGCTGCTACCCATGTTTTCTAGCCACCTAAGCAATTCACTCTTCTGTAAAAATGGCAGGTACTTTTAATTTTTCTTCCCTGTAACACTTCTTTTCTTATTTCTTCCTTCCCACCAAACATGCTCAGCTCCCCCTCATCCCACAATATTGAGCTCTAGTGCTCCTTTTGCTATTTGTATGTGCTTTGACTCCTACAGACAGTTGTTTCCCCTTAGAGTACTTTGTACCCACCTCTTAAGCTGTTATCACATGGTATGCAGTGATCTGCATGATTCTTGCAGGTCATTCCCTGAAGTCAGGAACTCGCTCTTAGTCTTTTATTTTTTAGAAATCTATGATATCTCGCGCAATACATAGCCCATAGAAGAAACTATGTAGTGAAATTACATAGTGATTTTTCATTCTCGCAGTAAAAATTTCCTGGGATTTTTTTTTTTTTTAATGGGTGGGAAACTACCTGGAAATAGTGGATGCCAGAGGCTTAAACAGAAGGAATGAAATAATAAAGATCAGAGCAGAAATAAATGAAATAGAGGCCAGGAATACAACAGAAAAGTTCAACAAAACAGAGTTGGTTTTTGAAAAGGTAAACAGAATTGACAGACCTTTAGTTGGACTAACCAAGAGAAAAAAAAGTCAAAATAAATGAAGGAGGAGACATTACAACTGATACCATAGAAATAATAAGATCATAAAAGACTACTCTGAGTAAATATATGCCAAAAAATTGAACAAACTAGAAGAAATGGATAAATTCCTAAAACATACAACCTATCAGGGCCACATCATGAAGGAACAGAAAGTCTGAACAGACCCATAATGGGTGAGGAGATTGAATCACTAAGTCAAAACCTCCCAGCAAATAAAAGCCCAAGAGCAGACAGCTTCACGGGCAAATTCCTCTGAACATCTAAAGACGAATTACCACCAACCCTTCTCAAACTTCCAAAAAACTGAGCAGGAGAGAACACTTCCCAGATTCATTTTATGAGGCCAGCATTACCCTTAACCAAAGCCAGATAAGGACATTGTAAGAAAATAAAGTTACAGGCCAATATCCTTGATGAACAGATGCAAAAATCCTCAACAAAATACTAGCAAACTGAATTGAATAGCACATTAAAAGGAGTGTACACCATGATCAAGTGAGATTTTTCCTCTGAATGTAAAAATGGTTCAACATATGCAAATCATTAACTGAGCTACACCAAATTAACAGAATGAAAGATAAAAACCATAAGATCATCTTAAAAGATGCAAAAAAGGCATTTGACAAAATGTAACATCCTTTCACGATGAAAATTCTCAACAAGTAAGGTATAGAACAGTATGCCACAACATAATAAAGGCTATGTGTGACAGGCCCACAGCTAACATCATACTTAATGGTGAAAAGCTGAAAGCTTTTCCTCTAAGGTCAGGAAGAAGACCCTTGCCACTTCCATTAAATATGGTAAGTTCTAGCCAGAACAGTTAGGCCAAGAAAAAGAAAGAAAGGCAGCCAGGAGTGGTGGCTCATGGCTCTGATTCCCAGCACTTTGGGAGGCTGAGGTGGGCGGATCACTTGAGGTCAAGAGTTGGAGACCAGCCTGGCCAACATGAAACCCTGTCTCTACTAAAAAATACAAAAATTCACCAGGCATGGTGATGCATGCCTGTAATCCCAGCTTACTCGGGAGGCTGAGGCAGGAGAATCACTTGAGCCCAAGAGGTGGAGGTTGCAGTGAGCTGAGATTGCACCATTGCACTCCAGCCTGGGCAACAGAGCAAGACTGTCTCAAAAAAAAAAAAAAAAAAAAGTAAAAGACACCTAAATCATAAAGGAAGAAATAAAATTATCTTTATTTGCAGTGGCATAATCTTGTATGTAGAAAAACCCAAGACTTCATCAAGAAATCTGTTCACTTAGTCAAGTTCTGGGATATAAAAATCAACATACAAAAATCAGTTTTCTGTCTATACACTAACAACAAACTATTCAAAAAAGAGATTAAGAGGTCAGGTATGGTGGTTAACACCTTTAATCCCAGAACTTTGGGAGGCCGAAGCGGGCAGATCACCTGAGGTCAGGAGTTTGAGACCAGCCTGGCCAACATGGTGAAACCCTGTCTCTACAAAACATACAAAAAAAACAACTGGGTGTGGTGGTGCAGGCTGTAATCCCAGCTACTTGGAAAGCTGAGGCAGGAGAATTGCTTGAGCCTGGGAGAGACGGAGGCTGCAGTGAGCCGAGATCACATCACTGCACTCCAGCCTGGGTGACAAGAGCGAAACTCCATCTCAAAAAAAAAAAAAAAAAAAAGGCCATCTCATTTACAATAGCATCGGAAAGAATAATATAATTAGAAATAATACCCAGGAGGTAAAAGATGCCTGCTCGCTGAAAAGTATAACACTGATCAAATAAATTAAAGATGCAAATAAATGGAAAAATATTCCATGTTCGTAGATTGGAAGATTATTGTTAAAATTTCCATACTTCCCAATCTATAGATCCAATACAATTCCTGTCAAAATTCCATTGGCATTTTCCACAGAAATAGGAAAAAACAATCCTAAAATTCACATGGAACCACAGAAAGCACCTAATCGCCAAAACAGTCTTGAGAAAGAACAAAGCTGAAGACATTGCAGTTCCTGATTTCAAATTATATTAAAACAATTTGCTTCTGGCATAAAAACAGACACATAGACCAATGAAACAGAACAGAATCTCAGAAATAAACCTATGAATATAGAGTCAACTAATCTTTGACAAGGGTACCAGGACTGCACAATGGAGAAAGAATCGTCTCTTCAACAGTTGGTGCTGGGAAAACTGGATATTGACATTCCAAAGATGAAAGTGGACCCTTACTTACACCGTACATAAAAATTTAGTCAAAATGGATTAAAGACCTAAATGAGTTCCCTGAAACTATAAAACATGTAGGAAAAAACACTGAATTATAAAGGTATTTGATACTGGTCTTGGTAATGATTTTTCTAGATATTACACCCAAAAAACACAAGCAACAAAAGCAAAAATAAACAGGACTACATCAAGCTAACATGCTTCTGCACAGCAAAGAAACAATCAACAAAATGAAAAGGCAACCTACAGAATGGGAGGAAATATCTGCAAACCTTATGTCTGCTAAGGGTTTAATATCCAAAAGATACCAGAATATTAACTCAGCCCAAAACAACAAAACAGCAAAAAAAAAAAAAAAAAAAAAAAAAAAAAAAATCACATCACCCAATTTAAAAATAGGCAAATAACTTTTAGACATTTTTTCAAAAGAAAATATACAGATATCCAAAAGGCTTATGAAAAGGTGCTTAACATCACACACACACACACACACACACGTGCGTGTACATGGATGGGCACAGTAGCTGTGTGGGTGATGGATGTGTTAATTAGCTTGATTGTGGTAACCATTTCACAATGTATACCTTGTATTAAATCATCACAAGTTAAACCTTGTTCATTATATCTCAGTAAAGCTGGAGGGAGGGATTCAGTCACTAAATTGTAAGTTGTATGCAGCACAGGAACTCATATGTTTAGAACTTTCTCATATAATAAGCCTGACTGGCTGTTGTCAGGATAAATCCCAAAGGACAAAGTCAGTAATAAAAAACAAAACAGTTACTATTTCCACTTTCTATTTCAACATGGAAGTATGCAGCTTTAAATTTTTGTTTGTTTTTACATAGCCTTGTAAGAAACCTTTTCTTACACAGCACTTGTACGTAACATGTGCCGTGTGTGCTATGAACAAAAATGTTTATAAAGGCCTAATATGTGAAAGGTTTTGCCAAATGTTTCCTGTAATGTTAATTATATTTTATAAATTAGCTATTCCTCCAGGAGATGTATTTAGCCACTTATTAATTTATAAGAATTAATATGAAGGTAACAAGGCATAAGATGCTCGTTTTCCCTCAAAACACAAGACATTTTGGTATATAGTCTCCAACTTACAATGGTCTGACTTAGGATTGTTTACAATGGTTTGAAAGGATATGTTTTCAGTATGCTTCTCAATTTATGATGGGGCCATCTCCAGATAAAACCATTGCAACTGAAAATATCCTAAATTTAAAACTGCACTTTCAACTCAATGGTGGGTTTATTGGGACTTAACTCCATTGTAAGTCAAGGATCATCTGTATTCATTCTGTATTTTTAATTAAAAACAGTTGTGCTGTTAATATATAGACACAACTCTTCTCTCATCTTACATACTTGTATAAGATAGGCCCACTAGTGTTGACTAGATTGGGTGTGGTCCGTTTTTTGTCTTCTGCTAAGTGAAAGACTTCAAAAAATATACATATATGCTTCTGTGAATGTATTTGTTTCATACCCACTGTGTTGCTTATGTGATATAATGAAAGATTTGTAAGGCATCTAACTAAAATCACCCTAGAAATAACTAGACACAATATTTAAAAACATTATCAATCTGTTGTGCAAAAAGCAATCCAAAAAAGTGCATTTTTTAAATGAAAACTTGGTCTCTCCCCTCGTCCACAAATTTTAGGCACAGATTACACTTTATCAGTTCTTAGAAGTGTTTCACTTGACGTGCTTTTGGAAATCCATTTTTTATTATCTATTGTGATAATGTGTTGCAGGAGTTTATCTTTAGGGAATTTTAAAAAGGTTAATGGAAGGGTTTTCTATAATGCTTTACATTTTGTCATTGGGAAAAATCTATCATTTCCATTTAAAATGAAGTGTGAGCAGCAATGAACAGCATTAGACATAATTGTTGTTAAACCTCTTCTTTGTAAATTAACATGCCACTTGGCAGAAATATAATTGGTGAGCCACAGAGAAGGTCTGTATTTAAACAGTAGGGTTAATGAATATCTTTTTTCCCCCTTTTTCTTTCCCTTCTTTTGGCCTTTAAAGTTGCACTTAGCTCAGGCTGTTTGAAATGATTTTCTTTGAAAGTGTTGTGACATTGTTTTAATTGAATGAAGCTGCAGAACTGGCGTGATAAATCAACACAGAATGAATTTTAATGCAAGGCAAACGATATTAACTTGGAAATTTGTTGCAGTGGACAAAGCAGCTGCTGTGATTAGTTTTTTTTTTTTTTTTTCATTCTCTACTTACAACAAGGATGACCTCGACAATTTCAGCTGTACTAGAGTCCTGATGGCTTGCACCTTAACATCCTTGAGCTGTTTGTGGCTTCTTGGGGCAATAGTGATTGTTTCATTTTTTAAGGTTAGTAAAAAATTTTAAGGTTAGTAAGATTAGTAAGGTTAGTAAGATTTAATGTGATTTTAACTGCTGTACAAACATTTTTAATTTAGTAAATCATAATTGTGAGGATTAATTAGCTGTGGTAGAAGCCCTTTTCTATGTAATCTTGATGTGGTTCCAGCCAAGGAGGGTTAATACATGAAAAGAATGGGGTATGCCAAACAAGGCTCTATATGTGGTCACAGAGTGTAGGGCAGCTGGTTTCACAAAGGGTACGGGTCAAAACCAATTACATATTAGTTATTTGTACTAAAGTATCTCTGTTCATAATGCATTTTTCCAGACATTTTTGGGCCACATGTGAAGTATATAATGTGTATCTAGTTAGTGACAATTTGGAAAAAGATCTGTATAGAGTACAACTATTATTGAAGAGTAGCTGGCAAGGTTACTTAAAGAAATAGCCAAGGTAACAAATATAGTAGAGGCATTTTCACAGACTTCTTGAGAGCAGAGTTTCGTTATTCTCAATCCTTCACATTTACTTCACTCCTTGCCACATAATAAGCCTTAAGTAAATGTTTTGTTGAATTTGAAAATGAAAGGCTGTTCTCTGTTTTACTGAAAAACAGTGGGTGAGTGATAGCATGTAAAGATTATTATCTCTGTCCAGGTTGGAGGAGTGGGGAAGTGAAATTTAATGTAATCTGTGACTTACATAAACTGGTTAAGTGATGATGTTGTAGAAAAAAGTAGGAAGAGCTTATTGGAGATGAACATAAGGCCAGGCATGTTGATAGATTTTCTGTTATGTTTCTTTTTTATTCAGATCCTCATTTCAACATTGTTATACCATACTACCTTATGTCAATTCTAGACCTCTTTAGATTAAAAAGCAACTGCTCAAAAAGTGCCAGTAGACTTGTGTTTGTTAAGGACTGACAAGATAATGCAGGCCAGCTGAGCAATTCCAGGAAAATAGGATACAATAGGAAAAAAAAATAACCGAACACATCAGAGATTGTGAATCAGCAAGATTGTGAAGAATTACTAATTCATGGTCTTCAGGAGGTGAGATGATCAAGGATATAACCCTGTTTTGGGGGATCTCTTTTTCTGCTGAGCACGTTTGCAGAATCTGGAGAGGACAGACGAAAGGCTGAGCTTTGGGGGATAGCGTTTGGAGTCTATAATTTGTCTATGTGAACCTCCCTTGCCATGCCCAGCCTAGTCTTCGCTTGGGGGTAGGGACACTGATGGATATGTACTTTAGGAGTAAGAATGAACTAGGAGGTTGCAGGTCCTCACAGAGACAGTATCTCAGCTCAAAATTGTCTATCTCAGTAAGTGAAATTGCATTGATCCTGGGTTGCTAGTAATAGTAGGTGCCTGGCAGAAGCTGATACGTATCTTTCCTGGAGGAAGATATTATTGTCTTTGGCCTTATATTATTTTTATAAGCTATTTAGTTAAGTGTATTGTCTGACACACACTAGAAAATAAGCACACAAGGAGACAAGATGACATTAACAAAAATCTGAAGAAACAGTCTGAAAAACAATAGAAATCCACATACTCTAGATTTTAGAATTTCAGACCCAGACTTTATAAGATCTGTAAGTTTTCTATGTGGAAGGAGACAAGAAAAGGAAGAGAAATGGAAGCTATAAAAGAAAAACTAAGCCAGAAAATTATTTACCTACTATTAACAGGTGGGTTTAACAGAAGATTAGAAGCATTTGAAGAGAGAATTAGTAAACTGGAAGATAGCTCAGAAGAAAATTTTCAGCATAGAGATGCAGAGGGATGGAAAAAAGTAGAAGGGAATGTGAAAAGTAAAAGGAATATAGTGAGAAAATTTAATATATGTAGTTGTAGTATTAGAAGAAGAGGAGAGGTGGAATGGGACAGAAGCAGAGTTTGAGGGAAGTGTGTTTCAGAACTATAAAACCAAAGGAAGAAATAAAGTCACAGATTTGTGAAATTGTGGTTTTCTTTATATTTATCATACTTACTGATAAACATGATAAAGGAGACCACACCTCGGCAAGTGATAATAAAACAACTGAAAAGTAATGATGAGAAAATCTTAAAGCAGCTAGAAGAGAGAAAAGATCACCTTCAAAGGAGCAGCGGGAAGACTCAGTTCACTTCCATTAGTAACAGTGGAATGAATCCAGGAGATGGTGTATAAAGAATCTTTAAGGTGCCCTTCAAAAATAAGACATTTTCAGATAAGGAAAAGTGGAGAGAGTTCATTACTAGAAGACGTTCACTAAAGGAAATGCTGAAGGTTGTTTTTCAGGCAGAAGAATGATGATTATTTGAAAAGTTGAAGATGCATAAAGGAATAAAGAGCAACAAAAATGGTAAAATTGTTGATAAACCTAAATGCATATTTGTACAAAGTGAAAATAATGGCCTGTTGAGTTTAAAAGATATAGAATTTGGAAAACAAAGGCATATAAACTGGATTGAGGATAAATATTACACTTTCTGAGGTCCTTGAATTTGTATGGGAAAAGGGTAAAAGTACAAATGAACATTAATGTTTGATAAGTCAAGGGAGCATGTTGTAAATACTAGGGTGAACAAGCATATAACTTCCAAACTAATAGAAGAAGAGAACGAAGAAAATATGTTCATATTTTCTTCGTCCGCCCACATCCAGGAAAAAGAGGCAAGAAAGAAAAGAAAATAAGTAGAGGACATAGAAAACACTTAGTAAAAAGATTTAGTAAACCATGTAGTATAAATTGGCTGTTCCTGTTAAAATTCAATGAAGAAGCAACTCATTTAGATGATTTTTACAGGAGTCCTGTTTAAAATAAGGATAACAAAAGTTTGAAGGTAATAGATTGGATCAAGAAAAGACACATAAGAAAATAAATTCTATCTATATTAGTATCAGTGTAAGCTTAATGGCAAAAGTCATCTCTAGAGATAATAAAGAAGGCCACTTCATAATGACAGAAAGATATACACTTGACCCTTAAACAACATGGGGCTGAGGGGCACTGACTCCCTTTGCAGTAAAAAATCCACGTATAACTTTTAACTACCTCCAAACGTAACTACTGATAGCCTACTGTTGACTGGAAGCCTTACCGATAACATAAACAGTTGATCAACACATTTTGAATGTTACATGTATTAACACTGTATTCTTACAATAAAATAAGCCATTGAGAAGAAAATGTTTTTAAGAAATCATAAGGAAGAAAAAATACGTTTATTATTCATTAAGTGGAAGTAGATCATAAAGGTCTTCATCCTGATGGTCTTTACATTGAGTAGGCTGAGGAAGAGGAGGAAGATTCAGGTTTGGTCTTACTGTCTCAAGGGTGGCAGAGGCAGAAGAGGTGATGGAGGTGGGAGGGGTGTCATACTTGGTGTAATATTTGTGGAAAAATGTTCTGTAAGTAGACCCACATAGTTCAGACCTCTTGTTTAAGGGTTGGTTGTAATTGCCTTTACACATATACAGCAAAAATAGAAGTAAAAGGCGAAACAGGTAAAATTTAATCACACCAGACTTTGCATTCTTTTTAAGCACCTATGGAATATTTACAAAAATTGACCATATGCTATGCTGAAAAGCAAGTTTGAACAAATATTAAGGATGGCTATTACATATAACATGTTTGCTGATTACACTGTGGGAAGCTAAAAATCAAAACTACAGGAAATTATTATATGTTGAAATGAGAATAATATATTTAAATATTTAGTAGATGTCAAATTACCTTGACTTTGAATGAAAATGAAACTGCTCCCTATCTGAATTTGTGGGATACAACTAAAACCAGCTTAGAGGTATATGTAAAGCTTTAGATGTATATGTTAGAAAAGAAGGACTACAATAAGCAAAATATTCATTTCAAAAAATTGGAAAAAGAACAGCAGATTAAACGAAGGAAGGGAAAAAGAACAGCAGATTAAACGAAGGAAGTAGAAGGAAGGAAATAATTAAATGAAGAGTAGAAATCAATTAAAGACAAACACAAAATGAAGTAATTCAATATATCAGCTAGCTATCTCTGCATTATAATAAATTACTCCAAAAACTTAAGTAAACCACTTGTTGAGCTCCTTAGTCCTTCTTCCAGTCAGCTGTAAGGTCAGTCAGGTGGTTCTACTTCTGGGAGTTGTGTGGTTGCAGATATTGATGATGACTGGGTCACTGTCTTTCATTCCCCAACAAGTTTTAGTCCAAGCTTGTTTACATGGGGGAAAGGGGCTCTAAGAGAGTAGAACCACGTAAGACTAACACTGAGGCATATCATTTTCACCACTACATTGTATTGGCCAAAGCAAGTCACAATGCTAGCCTAGATTCAGGAGGGTGGGAGGAGATGCAGATTCCCTTTGCAGGTGGCATGGACACAATGAGGGGCAGAGAATTATGGCCATTTTTGAAATCAGTCTACCTCAGTCAACAAAAGCAGGTTCTTTTAAAACACTTTTGAAGACTGATCAAGAAAAAGGAAGATACAGGTAACCAGTCAAGAATAAAAAAATGAGACATCGTTTCAGATCTTACTGGTATTAAAAATAAATTAGGCATCTATTTTAAATCAACAAATTTGAAAATTTAGACAAAATGGATACAACTTAAAAATTGACATATGAAGGAATAGAAAGTCTGAATCCATAATTTAAAACTTTCTGTAGTGAAATCTCTAGGCTCAGGTAGCTTCACCAGTGAATTTTATTCATTATTTAAGGAAGAAATAACAGCCATATACAAGCTTATCTGGGGAGTGGAAAAAGGAGGAATACATTCCAACATGTTTTGCTACCAAAATAACCTTGATACCAAAACCTGAGACGTGTATTATGAGAAAGAAAAATTGTGGGCCAGTTCTATTTATGAATGGACATTTCTTAAAAAAAAAAAAAAATCACCAGAATGCCAGGAAACAATTTGCTCAAGTTGGTTTTGCATTAAATTGGTTTAACATTTGAAGTTGAAATTGAATTTGAAATTAAATTTGAAGTTGAAGTTGGTTAACATTTGCAGTTGAAATCCACTGCAATAACAGAATTAAGGAGAAATGTTGTTTTAATAGATAGTGAAAAATGATAAATTTAGATATCCACTTGTAGTTGAGAACTCTTAGCAAACTAAGAAATAGAAGGGAATTTTAATGTGATAAAGTGTATCTTCAAAAAGTTTAAGATTAAACTTTATGGTGAACTGTTGAAACCTTTATTCTTGAAATTTGGAACAAGTCAAGGATGATACACTTTTATTTGGCTTTGAACTCAAGGTATGCTGACCAGTACTGTAAGGATAGCAAGAAAAAGAAATAAAAATATATGATAGGAAAGGAAAATAGAGAACTGTCATTATTTGCAGGTGATGTGATTGTTTAGCATCCAAAAGAATCTACAAAAGATTTATGAGAGTCAGTAATGAAGAAATGCTGGTTGATAGAAAAAAACCCAATTATATGTTCATATACCAGAAACAGAAAATGAAAACTTAAAATTATGATATACGGTAGCAGAAAAAGCCCTGTAAATTTGTAGGAATGAATCTAACAACAACAAAAGTAAAAACAAGGCGCAATCAAAAAAAGCTCTACATTTTTGAGGCTAGACATGGTGTCTCCAGCCTGTAATCCTAGCTCTTTGGGAGGCTTAGGCACTGGGGTGGAGTGGGGGTGAGGATGGCTCGAGTCCAGGAATTTTGAGATCAGCCTGGGCAACGTAGTGAGACCTGATGTCTACAAAAAAGTTAAAAAAAAAAAAAAAGCCAGGCATGGTGAGGCTGAGGTGGGAGGATTGCTTGAGGCCAAGAATTCAAGGCTACAGTGCTCTATGATTGTGCCACTTGCACTTTAGCCTAAACAAAAATAAACGACGTTATTGAGAGAGATGAGAGATAACTTAACCAAATGGAGAAATTTTCACCATGTTTATGGTTTTTGAAGAGTCTATATTATTATGTGATCTCAGTGAAAATTCTTGCAAGTATTATTTTAGAAATTGATGGACTTATTCTAAAATACGTGGAAATGGAAAGGGCCAGGAATAGCTAAGCCACTCTTGAGGAAGAGCAAGAGAGAAGAACTTGGTGTACCATATAATTTACCATAATTAATACAGTATAATATTAAAGCAAAGATAAATAAATGGAATAGACTAGAGAGCTCCAAAACAGACCTAAGTACTGTCAGCTGTTTGTATCCTCAGGTTCCACATCTGTGGATTCAACCAACCTAGGATCAAAACTTTTAGGGGAAATATTTCAAATGGTTGCATTTGTACTGAAATATACAAATTTTTTCTTGTCATTATCTCCTAAGCAATGCAGCATAACAGTGATTTACACTATATTTACATTGTATTAGGCATTTTAAGTAATCTAAAGATGATATAAATTATATTGGAGGTTGTGCATAGGTTATGTGCAAATATGACACTGTTTTATATAAGGGACTTGAGCATCTGTGAATTTTGGTGTTTGTGTGGGGACCTGTAACCAATCCCCCCCACCCCAGATACCAAGGGACGATTGTGTAGATAAATATTTATGACAGTGATGACACTGGAGCAATTGGAAAAGAGTAGTCTTTTCAATAACATTTCTATTCAGTGACATTCGTATATTTAATAACATTTGGATATTCATGTGAGAGAAAAAAAGAAAATTATAACACAGACATCAATTCCTGGTACACTGTAGATGTAAATTCGAAAGACTTAACAATAAAGCTTCTAGAAGATAACACCAGAAGGTATCTTGGTGACCTTAGGGTGGGGAGAGAGTTCTTTTAAACAGGACACAGAAAACACTAACCATGAAGATAAGGTTGAAAATTTGAACTGTGTTAAAATTAAAAACTTTCAGTCATCATAAGACACCATTAAAGAGGGAGAAGACGAGCCACAGGATGGGAAAAATACTTGTCAGTTGTGTAACCACAAAGTAGAAATCAATAAGGAAAAGGTAACACAATAGAAAAACACAGGAAACTTCAAATGTCCTTCAAAAAATGCATATCCAAATGGCCAACAAATGTGAAAAAAATGCTTAGCTTCATTAGTAGTCAGAGGAATGCTAATTGAAACATTTAATACATACACTAGAATGGTTAAAATATAAAAACACTGATAATAAATATTGGAGAGGAAGTGGATCAAAATAAATTTTTATACTATACGGAGGATAAAAATATGTACAACCATTTTAGAAAATAATTTAACACTATGTACTAAAGTTTTTTTTTTTTTTTAAATCATCTTCTTTGTCTTGTAGTCTTTTTTTTCTCAAGGGTCAGTCTCTTGTCCTGCTTCTTTATCTTGTCCTGTCTCTCTCATGATAGAGCCCTTCCTGAACCTTTGGTGAACATTGTTTAAGTGTGAAACAATGAAAATTTGAATTAGGAGCTTGTGTTCATGAACAGAGCTGTCCGCTGCCAACCTTAATTTGGGATGACCCCCTAAAGTGCTAGTCTTTGAGATGGAAGTCATATAATGGAACACAGAATTCTTTTCGTGGGTTATTTCAATTTTTCTAGAGAAAAAACTAGCCCATTACCTACAAGTCAGAAGCCTGGCCTTTGCTGTTCTGTGGGCAGTGATGGTCGCTTGTTCTGTGTATTAGCTCCACCTTTTCATTCTTGTTTTCTGCAAAACTCAGTGTCTGAGTGTCCAGTCTCTCTGGAGTTCTGTAGGGCAAATTTGCTGCTGATCACATCTCCTTCTAGAAATGACATTCCAAGCTTAATTAAGAGTAAGAGCCTGAGGTTTTAAGCAAAGGATTTGTATTAGACTTGGTAGGCTATTGTGAACTATATGGCAAACTTTTTACTGGACCTTGTGTATGTATTGTGCTATACACATACATATCTGTACATGCCATCATCACTATAGCTCTATCAGATAGTATTATCCCCATTCTGTAATTGAGGCTTATTTGATGTGATTTTCAGATTCCTGTTTTTGTTTTGTTTTGTTTTGTTTTTTTGAGACAGAGTCTCGCTTTATTGCCCAGGCTGTAGTGCAGAGGCATGATTTCAGCTCACGGCAACCTCCACCTCCTGGGTTCAACTGATTCTCATGCCTCGGCCACCCAGGTAGCTGGAATTACAAGCATGCACCACCAAGCCCGGCTAAGTTTTGTATTTTTAGTAGAGATGGGGTTTCACCATGTTGGCCAGGCTGGTCTTGAACGCCTGTCCTCAAGTGATCCACCCCGTCTCGGCCTCCCAAAGTGTTGGGATTACAGGTGTGAGCCACTGCGCCTGGCCAATTTTCAGATTCCTGATTACTGTTTTCATATTTGAGCTTGGATACCAGCTAGAATCTGTGTGCTCTCAGAGTTTAAGCACATAACCGTAGTATACTACTTGAGTTTATTTAAATTGGAGATGTAGGACCGTTAAGTTGATGAGTTTCTAAATTGGAAGTACTTTGTTAAAATGGATCATGGTGGGGGTTTAGGTTGGGTAAAGAGGTAAAATTACTATATACTGAAGCACTGGGCAAAGATAAGGGACTTTATTTGAATATAAAGAGCTATTAGCAGATTTCAGAATCTAGGATCTTGAAGAGCTAAATTAAGTGCTTATAGATGAGTCTGTGAGTCTCAACAGAGGGTGAAATAAGATGTATGAAAATCCCCTCGGAGGCTTTCTTCGAATGATACAGGCGTACTACCTACCACCTTTCATTTGAGAATCACTTTTCTAAGGTGCGGCAATGCAAAATAAGAGCCAGTGGAGTACAGATGATACCAGAAGTACCCAGCTTCTTAAGCCCTGATGGCAGTGGATTTTCTAGCATGTTACTTTTATGTAATGATATACTAAAAGTTGGATAAATGCAAGAAAAAAGTAGGAGACCATATGCATAAGAATCAGTACCTATTTGATTGAATAAGTAAATGAAAACCACCTGTGGAATTTTGTGGAACTGATAGCAAACTCTTATATTTTGGCCTTTATGCAGATAACATGCAAATGAGGAAAATTTACTTTTCACGATTTAGCCCGTTTTTCCTATTGGCTTTAAAGAAATAACTTGTATATATGAATATTAGGAATTTCTGTTGAGGGATGGTAATTTTTTATTTTTTTATTGTACAGTTTTTAATTTATACAATTATTGATATCACTGGCCTATTTAGTGATATTCAGAGTTTAGGTTTCTTATAAGTTAAAGGTAGAAAGGAATATGTACTCTTAAGACACATTTAGTGTAGCCAACCCATAGTTTTCGTAACGTATTTCTGAACAGTTGCTTCTGGAGAAAGTATAATTTTTCTTAGGTAAATAAAAGAGGACTTTCCCCAAAGGATTTTGGTAGAAAGGGCAGTCCCTAACAATTTCTTCAACACTGTCATGACAAAGAGACAGTTGGACATTTTGTGGAAGGGACTTGTATTCTTGGCTGGCATCTAATATTTTGTCAAACTCTTTAATACTCTCTGTTTTAGGTTATTTGTTGATGGACAGTTGTATCTGTTCTAGCTGTATACTGTTCCCAGTTCATAGTTTGTGTTAATACTTGTGAAAATAATGCTAAACGATGAGCTATTGTAATTAGACCTGAGACTTGGCAAGAAATTCATAAGGGCTCTAGATTTTATTTCAACTTAGTATTAAAAAGACATTTAACTTCAGTAAGTAAATGTAGATATACTTTATATTTTAAGAGCTGTAAGTTCCAGCAAGTGAATAATGTATAGTGATCCTTTTTTTTTTTTCTCAGTTTAATTTTGTTGGGAGAATCCTTGGACCTAGAGGACTTACAGCCAAACAACTTGAAGCAGAAACCGGATGTAAAATCATGGTCCGAGGCAAAGGCTCAATGAGGGATAAAAAAAAGGTAAGTCCTTGAAAATGGACTAAGTCTTTATGTGAGTAACTTACTAAACTTTTACATCGTAATAATAAAATTTCCAGATTTTTTTGTGCTTAAAACACTATATTCCAGGCCGGGCGCGGTGGCTCATTTCTGTAATCCCAGCACTTTGGGAGGCCGAGGCAGGCGGATCGTCTGAGGTCAGGAGTTTGAGACCACCCTAGCCAACATGGTGAAACCCTGTCTTTACTAAAAAAATACAAAAATTAGCCGGGCGTGGTGGCAGGCGCCTGTAATCCCAGCTACTCAGGAGGCTGAGGCAGGAGAATTGCTTGAACCCGGGAGGCAGAGATTGCAGATTGTGCCACTGCACTCCAGCCTGGGCAACAGGAGTAAAGCTCTGTCTCAAAAACGAACAAACAAAAAAACCCACTATGTTCCATGTCAGGAACTTTTAAACTTTTTAAAGGTGTTGTCATGATTTTCCCTTGTTTTTCTTTTTTTCTTTGTTTGTTATTTTTGAGACGGAGTCTCGCTATGTCACCCAGGCTGGAGTGCAGTGGTGCAATCTTGGCTCACTGCAGCCTCCGCTTTCTGTGTTCAAGTGATTCTCCTGCCTCAGGCTCCTGAGTAGCTGGGATTACAGGCGCACGCCACCATGCCCAGCTAATTTTTGTATTTTTAGTAGAGATGGGGTTTCACCATGTTGGTCAGTCTGGTCTCGAACTCCTGACCTCGTGATCCACCCACCTCAGCCTCCCAAAGGTCTGGGATTATAGGTGTGAGCCACCATGCCTGGCGATTTTCCCTTGTTAATTATCATTTTTTACTTAGCAAATTAAAATATCAGTTCATCATGTTACCTTCCTTTGTCATTTACTTTTGGGAAGCTGCCAGTTTGGAAATTAGTCAGACTGTAATGTGTGTAAAAGTATATAAAAGTTTTGAAAAATCTGAAATATTTCTTTTGATGAGATTTAAATAAGAATGGTCAAATAACTTTGGATGTATGTCAGATCACTGGGAGAGTTAGAAGACAGAAATCTTTTAAAAGGAAGGCTATCACTAGCCATATGAGATACACTTTGGGTTTCATCAACATTTTGTGTTGATTTTACATTTTAAAGTATATTGTTTCTGTTTCTGTGGGTTTTTTTCTCCTGCCATTTCTTCTTTTGCTGGTTTAATTAGTAAAGACCCAACTATCTAAATATTATTGTTAGGAAGATTTTATTTACCTAGTTTGTCTTACCCAGCAATACTGTGAGGCAGGATAGTTTTGAATTTCAATTCTTGTAAAAATTGACGGATTTAAAAAAATAGATTTTGATGGCCAAAGATTAAAAGTGTTTTAGGAAGGTTTGGTCTGTCTGTCTGTCTGTCTGTCTGTCTGTCTGTCTCCTTCTCTCTCTCTCTCTCTTTCTTCCTTCCTTCCTTCCTTTCTTTCCATTGACTTGAAGGGGCTATCTAGGAATAGTGCGTGGTTAGCTGTGTTAGACCAGTACACTGAATCGCTTTGTGGAACTTACGGAATGAATACCAAACCCACAGGGTATCTGATAAACTTGTTTTCTGAGCCCTCCGCCTCATGTCTTTTAAGCCCTCACGTAAGCTGACTGGATCTCATTCATTTTTGCTCCTCATCAATGATTTAGTAGCCAAGAAATTTGGGCAAAAAGTTCTCATAATATTGATTATTTAAAAATCTTATTATAATGTATTCCTTGTCAGCTGTGTTTAAAGATATGTTCATGGGAGTCTGTGAGTTCTCCTTAAGCAATTTTAGATGTATTAAATTTTTTTATTAGAATCTTAAAAAAATGTGCATATTTTGAATCAGTTGAGTGATAATCTTTTCAAATGAATGTTGCCATGAAGTTTTGGTTCTCATGTTTGGACTTAGGATTATGTGGTCACTAAGTAATACTAGTTTAATTGCCTGTGGACAATGAATGAAGTCTTGACATCTGACAGATATATAAATCTGTATAAAAAGATTAGTATATATTCATCAGTTAGGCTATTCTGTCAGCCAGTTAACAAAACCCCTTTTTCCCTGCTTCTGAGTTTCTGTGAATTCTGCAGTAATGGCCCCCCACTCACCTTGCTTACTGTTTGAAGCCCTCACAGACAATGAGCATTAGAGCATATAACTGTGTGATTATACTGTTGCACTCTTATAAGTGTTTATAATAAAAGTAAAGTCAGAATGGAATGCTTGGCCGTTTGGTAAAGAACATGAAAAGAGATGGAAACAAAAAGAAGTATTGATGTAAGTAATAAAGATAGCTCATTGAGATGTATTTCAGGAGTTCAAGAGGAAAAGCCATGTGCTTTAAACTTTTCTACAGAGTTGTCCATGTATATATAGACATGTGTGTGTATATATATGTGTGTGTGATATATATAATGTGTATATATATACGTGTGTATATACTGATTGCCTGTTTTACTTTTAACAAAAAATGCTACGATGGGAATGGTGTGTGCTGGTCTGAATCCTTCCCTACACTGGTAAACTCAGTGAGAGCCTACCATGGCTATTCTATGGAGTATTAATTTCCTTGGTGTTTGGTGAGTACCTGGCACAGAGTGCAGGCACTTGAAAAAAATACCTGTGAAAGGAGTGACTAGTTCAGGTAATAAATGAAAGGCTTAGGTGTACCTTCCCTCATGTTCCCCAAAAAGGTTGGTTAAATAAAGAAAATTGTAAATGCTATGTACTTCTAATGCTTTGGGGAAGTTAGTACTATATTATTCTAAGCTGCTGGTTTTTAGCAAGTAAGTTAATATGCCACTTTAGTTTTCATTTTCTTGGATTGTTATTATTTCAGCATTATTGATGGGCTCAACAGCATTGATTTAGTGCATAAATACCCAGTGGAATGGTACTAGTTAAGATCATGGAACCAGGGCTTGAAAACTATTATGAACTTCTTGTCTGTACCAGCTATTTTGTAAATGAAGAGACCAAAGCCTTGGGGAGGTTGAGTAATTTGCCAAAGGTCACACGCCAAAATGTGGCAGTCAAATTTGAAACTAGGCTGGGCACAGTGGCTCACACCTGTAATCTCAGCACTTTGGGAGGCTGAGGCAGGAGGATCCCAGGAGTTGAAGACCAACATGGTCAACATAGTGAGACCCCCATCTCTACAATAAAACTTAAAAAATAATTAGCCAGGTGTGGTGGCGTGCACCTGTAGTCCCAGCTGCTAGGTAGGCTGAGGAGAGAGGATGCTTGAGCCCAGGAGTTGAGGCAACAGTGAGCTATGATTGTGTGCCACTGCACTCCAGCTTGGGTGACAGAACGAGACTCTGTCTCGGGGGAAAAAAGAAAAACAAACTGAAGTCTGAGTTCTATTCTGTGGTACATTATTTTCTAATTATAAACCATTTCTAAGAGTGATAACTTCAGACATACTAGAACAACTTGAATATTGAGTATTAGAAACTTTGACTACCATTTCACACACCACCCAGTACACTTGTGACCCCAGATGTTGTGAGGGTTTCTCCCCACAAACCAAACAAATCTCCAGAAAACACCATCTGAATGTCCTCTAATTCAATTCAAAACTGGGAATAATGTCACATACCACAGGCTGAGGGCTCAGTCCCCTAAGACTGTCTCCACTTCAGATGCCAGTTACAAGCCCCAGTGATGACCTGTGCTTTTGACTGACCAGCTGTAAATGTGTTTTTTTGCAAGTCCCTCGTCGGGTTCAATTAATTTGCTAGAGTAGTTCACAGAACTCAGGGAAGCACTTTACTTATTTATTATAAAGGATATTACAAAGGATACCGACGAACAGCAGATGGAAAAGATGCATAGGGCAAGACATGTGGGAAGGGGCTCAGAGCTCCCATCCCTTCTCCAGTGTGCCACCCTCCAGGTGCATCCATGTGTTCAGCTATTTGGAATCTCTCCAAACCCCGTTCTTCTGTTTTTTTATGGAGGTTTCATTATGTAGGCATGACTGATGTTCATCATTGGCCATTGGTGATTGACTCAACATTCAGCCTTTCTCCCTTCCTTAGAGGTTGGGGAATGAGGCTGAAAGTCTCAGCCCTCTGTATACTTGGTTAGGGTTTCTCTGGAATCAGCCTTGATCTTGAGACTATCCAGGGCCCCCACCCATTTGTCACTTCATTATACAGAAAGACACAAACAGGTTCCAGACCACCACAATGAGGGAACATTGCGATAAAGCTAGTCACACATTTTTTTAGTTTCCTAGTGCATATAAAAGTTATGTTTATACCATACTATAGTCTATTAAATTTGTAACAGCATTATGTCTAAAAAATATACATACCTTAGTTTAAAAATACTTTATTGCTGAAAAATGCTAATGATCATCTGAGCCTTCAGAGAGTTTTAATCTTTTGCTGGTGGAAGGCCTTGCCTGGATGTTGATGGCATGTTGATGGCTGCTGACTGATCAGGGTGGTGGTTGCCAATGGTTGGGGTGACTGTGACGATTGCTTAAAATAAGAACAACGAAGTTTGCCTCATGGATTTGCTCTTCCTTTCACAAAGATGTCTCTGTAGCATGCAGTGCTTTTTGATAGCATTTTACCCACAGAACATTTGCTGTTGCTTTATAAACTAAGTTTATGTAATATTCTGAATTTTTTATTGTCATTTCAACAGTGTTCACTGTATCTTCACTACAAATACATTTCATCTCAAGAAATCACTTTCTCTGCTCATCCATGAGAAGCAACTCCTGATCAAGTTTGATCATGCAGTTGCAGCAATTCAGTCACATCTTCAGGCTACACTTCCAATTCTAGTTCTCTTGCTCTTTCCACCGCCATCTGCAGTTTCTTCCTCCATCATACTCCTAAACCCCTCAGAGTCATCCTTGAGGGTTGGAATTAACTTTTTCCAGACTCCTGCTAATGTTGATATTTTGACCTCTCTCCATGAATCATGAATGTTCTTAATGGAATTGAGAATGGTGATTCCTTTCCAGGAGGTTTTCAATATACTTTGCCCAGATTTATCAGAGGAATCACTATCTGTGGCAGCTATAGGCCTATGAAAGACATTTCTTAAATAATAAGGCTTGAAAGTCTAAATTACTCCTTGATCCATGGGCTACAGAATGAATGTTGTGTTAGCAGGAGTGAAAACAACATTCATCTCCTTGTACGTCTCTACCAGAGATTTTGGGTTACCAGGTGGATTGACAATGAGCAGTAATATTTGGAAAGGAATCTCTTTTTCTGAGCAATATGTCTCAACAGTAGGCTTAAAATATTCAATAAACCTTTCTCTGCTGACATCCAGGCTTTGTTGTTCCAATTGTAGAGCACAGGCAGGGTACATTAGCCTTTTTTTTTCTTTTCTTTTTCTTTTTAAGACAGAGTCTCACTCTGCCGCCCAGGCTGGTGTGTAGTGGTGCAATCTCAGGTCACTGCAACCTCCGCCTTCTGGGTTCGAGCAGTCATGCCTCAGCCTGCTGAGTAGCTGGGGTTACAGGCATGCACCACCACACCCAGCTAATTTTTTGTATTTTTAGTAGAGATGCGATTTTGCCGTGTTGGCCAGGCTAGTCTCGAACTCCTGGCCTCAAGTGATCTGCCCACCTTGGCCTTCCAAAGTGCTAGGATTACAGGTGTGAGCCACTGCACCTGTCCCATTTAGCATAATTTTTAAGGGCCCTAGTATTTTTGGAATGGTCAATCAGCATTTGCTTCAACATAAAGTCACCAGTTGCATTAGCCCCTAACAAGAGAATCAGCCTGTCTTTGGAAGGTTTGAAGCCAGGCATTGACTTCTCTCTAGCTATGAAAGTTTTCCATTAGCAGTCCAGACACACACAGTACTTGTCACTTAAGTTCACTGTCTTATATGGGCATGGTTTGCTGTGCCCCAGAACAATTACAGTAGTAATTTCAAAGATTACTATCTACAGGTCACTATGGCAGACATAATAATAATAGTAATGTAAAAGTTTGAAATATTGTGAGAATTACCAAAACGTGGCTTGGAGACACGAATTGAGCACATGGTGTTGGAAAAATGGTGCCACAAGATTTGTTTGACGCAGGATTGCCATAAGCCTTCAATTTGGAAAAATGCAGTATATGTGAAGTACAATAAAAGGAGGTATGCCTGTATTACTTGGGAGATTCAGGGGTTTTAGGAGATTTGTGCCAGGAAACAAAGACCAAATGTATTTATTTCATCATAAATCACAATATCATACTATCATTCCTTTGATTTTTTCAGGAATTCTCCCTAGAGGATTTAATCCCATGTACTTAATGGAAATCTATATACTTGAGCAGATTACAAATGCTAGAGGAGTAATTTTAGATGAGATCGGGTGCATTCAGTATGGTATGGTGTAGACTAGAGGATGAATTTTAGGAAAAGAAAGTAATTATGGTGTTTCACTTGAGGTTGCAGAGGCCGTATCCAGGGCTGTGAAAGAAATGTATTCATGCTAGGAGGCATGGTCCACCTTTAGAAACAGGTGGGAGTCAGCTGGTTCTAATGTAGCAAATGAGAACATGTAAGCCATTAAAACAGAACAGTGTTTTGCACGTAATTAGGTACTTGGCAAATTGTTGTGGAGTGACAAGTAGTACATTGAAGTTCACCCTTTGGGTATATATATGCATGGTCATTGTAGGGGACACCATTTGTGGTTTTGTCTTACCCGTCTGCAATTTGTCAGCTCTTCTGAGATCTCCCTTCTCATAAACAAGAGGAGAATAAGTAGCCATGCTTGTGGGTTCCTCCTTCTCACCTCCTTTTTCAGTCCTTCCTTCTCTCCCATTGTGTTGATGGGTGAAATGTATGCAGTTTATCAAAGCCGTGTCAGTCAGATGTTGCATCATCTGGAAATGTGCAAAGACTTAGCAATTCCAGTTCGAGTTCTTTGCTCAAAATGAAGGGATGTGCATTCTTCTTCTAGCCATTCCAGGGCTGCTAATAACAGTGGCTAGAGGAGGGGTGTCCAATCTTTTGGCTTCCCTGGACCACATTGGAAGGTGACAAATTGTCATGGGCTACACATAAAATACACTAACAATAGCTGATGAGCTAAAAACAAACAAACAAACAAACAAAAACCTCATGTTTTAAGAAAGTTTATGAATTTGTGTGGGGCCACATTCAAAGCCTTCCTGGGCCGCATGCGGCCTATGGACCGGGGGTTGGACAAGCTTGGGCTAGATGGTATCAGCCACTTTTACTATCTGTGCTGCATCATGTTCAGACCATGGGACAACCTTGGAAAAGAGTTACAGTCTTCCAACGGAAATGGAGGCTTAAAGAAGTGTAGTAACCCACCCAGTTGCTCGTTTCTACCTAAAGAGTACACAATATAGAAACTTCCATCTCTCACTGGATATTCAAATTCAGTTGTACAAATCATTCTTGTCAGAATGTGGGCTTTGAAATAAATTGGTAATAGTTTTTAACTTAATATTTGTTTCCCAAATGTATTTGGCCATAGTCTCTCCTTTTTTGAAGATGTCCCTATAACTCCTTGAAGAACTACAGTGTTTTGTGGAGCATGACTTATGAAATGTTATTAGAGTCATACTGTATAATTGCAGACATAGGTGGAATTCTTGAATTTTGTTTTGCAGGACTTGTTTAGGTAGAGCATTTAGTAACTTCTTTTACGTGATGCTTTTCATATACATTACAAATTGTTAAGTATCTCTTATAGCAGAGATTTCTTAGCTCTATTTGTTATGCTTAAAATATATTTTAATTGGTCAATATGTTATATTTTTAGAAAAGTGAGAAAGTCCTAGAGGGTCTCAAGAAAATTAAAGGCTCCTGACATTCCATTAGTTTAGACACTACCCTTGTTTATAGTTTGGTATGTCTTGTAGATTGTTCTTCATGCAGTTATGCATATGTACATGTACGGTATATTAAGTGGATCATATTATATTTGCTGCTTTATAATCAGCATTTTTTTCCTGCAACTCTGTATCCTGTCCTATGTCAGTTCACCAAATAGTAGAGCTTTATGCCTAAGACTGTGCTAGGTGATAGGAAAGTACACTTAAAGGACATTTCAAGGCAGCATTCATAGTGATATGCAAAAATAAATTTCCTTGAATTTTTGGGTGGGGGAACTTACAAGATTTTATTCTTATGAAATATGTTACTGCTGTGTCAACACTTTGAAAGAGAGAAATTAATTCAGTCTTGTGATTGATACACCAGAGTAGCTTTGGCAATTGGTGGCATGACATCAAGTACAAGTAGGGTTCCAAACAGCCTGTTTTATCGATCTTGTTGAATACTTAGCTCTCTGACAAGCTCTAGCATGGATATAGTTTTTTTTTTTACGTTTTCATTATGCAAAATTTTAAGCAATGGAAAGACAAGTAGTGTAGTGAACTCTAATTTACCCATCACCCAGGGTCAGCATTGCCTCTCTCCTTTCAAGAGGGAACTCTCTCATTCCCCATTGCCTCACTTCACCTTTTGCCTCCCAGATTATTTTAGAAGCAAATTCAGACATATAATTTCAGCTGTAAATATTTTATTAGCTATCTCTAAAATAGAAGAACTCTAATGATAACGTGTTTGTGTTTTAATATCTAGAAAATTATTTATCCTCAAATATGTTGTCAGTGTTAATAGTTTCTCTGGTGTCTCATTAATATGCTTTTAAAATAATTTGTTTTAATGAGCATACAAATGAGGGTCATCTACATTGTAATTGATAGATCTCTTAAGCCACTTCCCAAACCTCCATTTCTCTTTCTTGGCTTCACTGGGTGATTTGTCTTGAATTCCCGTGGATTTTGCTGGTGGCATCTTCATGGTGGTGTTTAACATTTATCTCTGTTCCCCATATTTCTTGTAAATTGGTAATGACAAAGGTTTAGTTAAATTCAGCTCTCCCACCTTCTGTTTCTCATTTCTGTTCTTTTTTGAAAGAATATTTCATAACTCGTGTTTTGATGGTAGTACATAAAGTCTCATTTCCTCTTTGTGATTTTAGCAATCATTGTTGATTGTTTTCTAGGTCCTTTTTTTCAGTGGGAGTTACAGAATAGCTATATTCTGTTTCTTCATTCATATTAGCTAGATACAGTTTTTATCAGAAAGGCGGAATAAATGTTTAATTCTGTATTTGCTAGTTTTTAAATAGTGAATTGGTTCCCAGGAATCCTCCAGACTGAAAGAATGAGTGTTTCCCTGCCCCCCGCCTTTGGGTATCACTACGAATGCATTTAAACAGTTTTATATGTTTCCGTTCATTGAAGATATTATTTTTAACTGGCGCTCAAGTTGTTTGGCCATTGGAGGGACTTCTTCACATTGACTTCTAAATCTTTTCAACATAATCCTAGTAGATGGGAATAGTAACTTTGCCGTCTAGTGTAGTGTGATATGATAGTCTGCACTCTTGTGAGAATTCTTCCTCAGACTTGGAATCAGCCAATTTTTTAGGGAAGCTTTGTTAACAAAAAGTGACAAAAAAAAAAGAGAGAGAGAGAGAAAGAAATAGTGCAGAGATTATAGTCTGGGCTCTAGTGATTCTCATTATTGTAGGCTTTTCAGAGCTGTGAAATACACACGAATATTTTCACAAGCTCATTCTCATTAAATTTAGGACTATAATGTTTTTATTTAATCTTCTATCTGTATCTTCTTTTCTCACTGAAAATTCTGGTTCCTAGTGACACAAAATAATGATTCATTTGCTTTATTTCAAAAAAGGAATACAAAGCAGCCTCAGAATAACTATAACCACTACTACCAGTGATACAGTTGGTGACAATTTTACACTGAGCTCTTACTATTTTGAGGGTATATCCACTAGATACAAGTTACCATCTCCTAAAGCAGCTGGAATAATTTTTACTATGTAACAGTTGTGCTAGTATATAGATCCATGGTTAGGTTCATTTGTTGCACTTGATTTTCTAGTTGTGGAAATTGCATAAAATATTTTCCTGTTTTCTACCTTAAAATATTTACATGGTTCCAAAGCAAAATATGCAAAGCAGAGAATTTTTATAAAGTATGGCTTTCATCTCAGGCCCATTTATTTACCTAGTCCTCCCTTGCTGTTTGGGTAGATTTTTTATTTTTAGTTTTTGGTTTATCCTTCCATTTCTTTTTTTTTTTTTTTTTAACATAAACAGTTACGTAACAGTTTTGTGTGTGTATGTGTGTATAATTTCTCACTCTTCATAGATTATTATACTCTCAGCACTTTTTAATACCTTTATTATTTATTTTCACTTAATAGTATATTGTGGTCATTTAATGGGAGTGTATAAAGAATAGCCTTTATTCGTTTTTTTTTTTTTTGCCGTTATAAAAAGGTATAGTGCTGTGTTGAAAAGTGTTTCTTGAAGTTGCTAGTTTATGTTTGGATAGAATTGTAGAAGCAGGATCGTGTGTGGTTTTATTAGTTAGTGCTAAATTCCTCCGTCTTAGGGTGATGGTTTGCGTTACCATCGGCAGTGTATGAGAGTAGCAGTTTCCCCCCAGCTTCACAAAACTTTGCTCTGTTGTGCAGGAGATTGAGCATCTGTTAAAGGCACTTTCAAAGAAGTTATGCTGTGTGTGTGTGTGTGTGTGTTGTGTGTAAAAGTCATTACTGTTATGAACACTGTTACCATCTTCAGTTTCCCAACTATTGTTTTTAGTGCGTTTTTTAATATTCTGACTGAAGCAGTTTATAAATAATGGTTAGACTTACTTGAAATGGTACCATTACAACATATCTTAAGGCACACTGTAATTGTAATAACTTCTGGCTGGGCTTAAGAAACTACTTCTTAAATGCTTTTAAGTGGAAATATGCTTTGATTTTTCTGTAAGCTTAACAAGCTTTTCTCAGCTAGGGTTCCTCATCTGAACCACAGAACACAGGAATTATTTCATTTTATTAAAGATGACTCATCAAGAGAACCATTATAGTTACACAGGAGAGAAGTTAACCACATATAATTTTTATGTCTTGGGCTGGGCATTGAAATTTGATTCTCATGTGGAATTTTTAGTTGAGAAAGGTGTACCCTGTGAGAAGTGGTTTTTTTCTCGCATTTTATATTACTGCCTCACCATCAAACCATATATATCTCCCCCTCTTCCTTCAGCCTCCCTTATTGGTACCATTTGACGAGATGATTAGGGAGTAGGAACTGTTACAGGTTGTTTGTTAGAGGGTTAATCTTACAAATTGCATTCTTACCGACTTTCATGAATCCAATTGAATAGTAGAATTCGCTATGAAAACAGATGAGTTGCTTTAGAAAAGTGGCAATGAAATGTATACTCTTGTATAACCTGGTTTAGAGGGAACCTTATTAAGTCATCGAGTCTAAACCATATTTGTGATACTTAATTCCATGATATTTCAGTAAGTAGTACTATAAATGACTGTTAGTCAGTTTTCATTACCTTCTACCATAGTTAATTTAATACAATCTGCGGCAGCAGTTATGTTTTTGAATGCCTGTGATTTTTTACCCTCAAGGAACTTTCACCCCTGGAAGACTGATATATTGACAGTGAACTAATGCAGCGGAGATGATATATATATTGTGCCACAGGAAGTCAAGAAGTAATGTGTTCTTTGAAGGTTGAAGGTTTTTAAAGGAAGCTGGAGAAGATTGAAGTAGGAGTTTACCAGGCAAATAAGTAAAATGGTCTTCTAGACATCAGAAATAGAATCAACCAGGGTATGTTGCTATGTGGATGCTTGGTGTGTCTCAGTGGAAGGTATGGGGCACAGTGGAGTGTTGGTATTGGAGATAAGGCTGAGGTCTGAGGATAAAGGACCATGAACCTTATATCCAAATTTATTTCATTTTGAAAGCAGTGCATTGACACTCTTCTCTTTTAAAGATGAGAAGTTATATGATGTATTAATTGTTTTGGAAAGGTAACTTGACGGTAGTGGAAGAGATGGACAGAAGTGGGAAGTGACTAAAGGCAGAAGACAAATGATCAAGTCTCACACAACTCTGCCTAGAAAGTTCTTTCTTGTGTTAGGATAAAATCTTTGAAACTTCAGTCCTCTGATCTTAATCTACTTTGAATTCAAAACAAATATAATCTTTTAAACTTTAGAGACTTTGACATATTTAATGACAGTGCTTGTCTTAAAGGTGTTCTGCCCTAGCTAAAAGTTTATTGCCTAGTAGCCTTAGTTCTCTTTTTTGTTAAGATGTCATGTGATATGGTGTTGAATTCAACTTCAAAAGTGGTAGATTGGTTTGTTTTTAAAGAGAAAAGAAGGCCCGCTTTTCTTTTCAGTGCTTTTCAAACTGTCTGTGGTAAGAGACCCACTAAAAAAATTCAATCCATTATATCTTTTGGTGAAATACAATAAAATTAGTTACCAGAGAAGTGGAGTTTTAAAAAGACATATATTTAACCCCATTTAAAACTTTCTTTTATCAAGAGACATAAAATTATCCTGTCAGAATGCTCAAAGAGTTTCTGAACAGGCTTGATTTCTGTACTTGTAGGCTGCACTTCCGGCCGCACTGGTTTAAATGCCAACTGTGACGTGGTATGTTTGTTTCAGGATTGTAAACTAGCTCCCTGGTGTCCCTCCTCCTCTACTTTTGTTCTTCTCACTCCCTCATTTTTTTTTATTTTTTATTTTTTTGCTCTGTGTTTATAAAATAAAATTCATTTTAGATTATTGACTAGATTATTTTTAAATTTGGTTTCTGGTTACATATTCAGTAAGGACTCAAATGGCTTAGCTTTGTTTTAAGATAGAAGAGTACAAAACAGTGCAATAAAGATTAAATGTTTATTTCCGGGTTGATAATATCTCAATACATTTATAGAGTGGAATCACTGCTTTTTGCCCATTGTTAAGAAAGATTGGGAAGACTTGAAATAAAAAATTTATTTGAAAATACATTTATTAAAATTTGTGAGACACCCTTTGAGAGGTAAAAAGATGGACCCAATGAGAATAGACCTTTGTTTTTATTAGTAAAGTAATACTTTAACCTGTAAAACTTCATCTCATTACTCAGCCATAGATATAACTCCAGGATGAGTTAATTGTCCATGTCTAATGAAATGAGACGTGAGTCTCAGTGAAAAGGGAGAGTCCATTTTATCACTAGATGCTCTTAATGAGCCTTTTAAAATTAAGTCTTGATTGGATTGCAGTCAATTTCGTTAAGGAATATTTGAGCATCTTGTAGTTGTGTCTTATGTAACATTTTCTTTTTAGAGGATTCAGCTCTCTGTTGACAGTGAGTAGTGGAATGTTGCTGATGTGTATTTATGCTGCAGCAATTGATTTTTTCAAAACCCGTTAACCTTAGTTGGAAATAATTTTTCAGTCTAATATATTAACAACAAATTATTAGGCCGTTTCATAAGCCTAGGGAGCCATCCTATTCTATCCTACTAGTTTTAGTTTTCTGTTTATTTCTTTAGTTATGAGAGACCACTATTAAATTATTTTGTTGTTCTTTAGATTTTAAAACATGTAATTGTTAACTCTCAATTTTAAATACATATAATTTTTAGTTTGGTGTTTTTAAATCACAGGTTGTTATAGGACATAGTTTGTGGGGCTGTGTTTAATGTTTAACAACAATTGTGAATCTCAGATTGTTGAAATTATTCTTTTGTGAATTGTTACGTTTAACTATTTTTAAAAACAGTAATAGAAATTATAGCAGATAGTGAAGAATGTTTTTAAAAAGGTCAGCAAAAACTTAAGATTTTTGGTGAATTAAAATAAGTATAAGGTAGTCTAAATATAGAGGACTAGTCACTTCAAATAGAAAAAAATTTTCTTAAAAAATCTAATGTGAAGAAAATTTGGAGTAATTTTATCTTTGTAACTAATAAGATTAATGTTTGAATAATAATTTGTGTTATCTCAGTAGTGAGATTATTGAATAATAAACAAGTGAGTAAACGGATGCCTATATGGATGCTTCAGGGTGTGTAATATGATCAAGTGTTACAACAGCACATTGTTTAGAACGTTTAAGATTTAAGACGAGTAAGTACTTTAAAACGAGTCAAAAGAAGTGAAAGCAAATACTGAACCTCATCTTTTATAACATAAAAATGAATTTTTTCTTAATTATGAAAGCCTTTCACGTTTAGTGTAGAAAAAATTTAGACAATTCTGGTATTTTAAAAATCTAATCTTCCCCATTTAGTGCTGTTACTTATGTGTTAATACATATTTTGAGATCTATGTATTTGTGACCTGATATATTTTGTTTAAGTATATTACGTACTAAAAAGTCATCTACAATACTTTTTTTTTTTTTTTTTTTGAGATGGAGTTTTGCTCTTGTCGCTCAGGCTGGAGGGCATTGGGCAATCTTGGCCCACTGCAACCTTCACCTCCTGGGTTCAAGCAATTCTCCTGCCTCAGCCTCCTGAATAGCTGGGATTACAGGCGCATGCCACCACTCCCAGCTAATTTTTTGTATTTCTAATAGTGACGGGGTTTTAATGTTGGTCAGGCTGTTCTTGAACTCCTGAACTCAGGTGATCCACTGCCTCGGCCTCCCAAAGTGCTGGAATTACAGGCATGAGCCACCGTGCCCGGCCTACAATACTTTTTAATGGTTATAAGTAGCATTTAATTGTACATATGTGTATTGAGGTATATTGTTTGTTGAAGTTTTAAAATAATTGTTTTTACTATGAAAATGCTGTGAAGAATATCTGTACTTTATCATTAAGATAAATGTGACTGGGCGCCATGGCTCATGCTTGTAATTCCAGCACTATAGGTGGGATTCCACCACTGAGGTGGGAGGATCATTTGAGCTTAGGAGTTCGAGACCACCTTGGACCCTTCTCTAACTTAAAAGTACAACAAAAAAAGATAAATGTGTAGAATTGGTTGGTTGAAAATGCATTTCAAAATTGCCTTTCAACTTCACTGTTTGAAATTGTAAGCTCCCTCAGAAAATGAAAATGCTTATGTAATGAATCTTCTAAAAAATCACTTTTTTAAAGGGACAAAAATATAGTCAAAAATATAGACAAAAATATAACAAACATACTTCTCGTTAACAATGTTAAAGCTTATCTATTTCACTTTTTTATTGCCTAACATTGCTGCCATCTCTAAACCCCCACTTTGTATTTTCTTTTCATCCTCATTTTGAAAAAATAAAAAATTATACATACAGAATAATTACAAGGCTAACAAAGTGAATTTGTGTATACCTTCAACCTAAATTTGCTGTATACCTTGGCCCTCCATACTGCAGGCCCCACATCCTCCAATTCAGCCAACCACAGATCAAAAAATATTCGGGAGGAAAAATAATAAAAAATAATAATACAACAATAGAAAATACAAATAAAAAATATGGTACGATGATTTACATAGTCTTTGCGTTGTATTCAGTATTTTAAGTAATCTAGTGATTAAAGTATATGGAGGATGAGCCTGAGTTCTGTGCAAATACTGTACCTTCCTATATCAGTGACTTGAGCACTGGTAGGGAGGCAGTCCTGGGACCAATCCCGCAGGGATACTAAGGGACAACTGTAGTAACGTTTTGTTCATTTGTGTGTACACACAGTGTTGATTTTTTATTTGGAAGTTCACCTACTTGCTGAAACTTATCTGTAACCCTCAAATGATTACTGGCGACACTTTCACGGTCATTCACAGACACGCACACAGTGGCAATAAAAATCTGAGTCACCCAAATGCTCTTATTTGATGTTGAGATAGAACAAGATGACACACCACCACCTTTTTACTTCAGTTCATACACTGTTAAAAAAAGTTATTTTCATGGTCTGCTTAGTGTCACGTTTTGGGTTTTTTTTGTTTTTGTTGTTGTTGTTGTTATTGTTGTTTTTGTGTTTTTTGACTGTTTATTATGATTTTGCTGTTTAAAATGTCCCTCAAGCATAGTGCTGAGGTGGTGTCTAGGATTTAGGATTCCTAACAGCAAGAAGACTGTGTGTGATGTGCCTTATGGAGAAAATACTTATGTTAGAGAAGCTTAGTTCAGGCATGAGTTAACTGCTGTTGGCTGTTGAATGTTAAAGAATCATAAGGTGTCTTTTTTTATTATTTATTAATTTTTTTTTGAGACAGAGTCACACTCTGTCGTCCAGGCTGGAGTGCAGTGGCGCGATCTTGGCTCACATTAACCTCTGCCTCCTGGGTTCAAGCGATTCCCTTGCCTCAGCCTCCCAGGTATCTGGGATTATAGGAGCGTGTCAAAACACCTGGCTAATTTTTCTGTTTTTAGTAGAGACAAGGTTTCACCAGTTGGCCACGCTGGTCTCGAACTCCTGACCTCAAGTGATCTGCCTGCCTCACCCTCCCAAAGTGCTGGGATTACAGGCGTGAGCCACCACGCCTGGCCTAAATAAGGTGTCTTTGAACAGAAACACATATAAAACTGAATTATGTATTGATGGTTGATGAAAATGTGACCAGAGGTTTGTGGGAACCAACCCTGTATTTCCTTGAGGAGCAGTATTGGCTAATTCAGTGTTCCTGGTGACTTTACCACAAATAATGAGAGTTGCGTGTGTGTGTGAGCATGCGCGTGTGTGTCTGTATGTATGTACATATATAAAATAATTATTACCGTTTGCTGAATCATTTGAGAGCAACTTGCAGACATTATGATCCTTCATCCCTGTCTTAGAGTGCATTTCCTATAACCAAGGACATTCTTTTACATAGTTACTTTATCAAATTCTGAAAATTTAATATTATTACAATATTGTTATTTGATGGACATTCTAAATTCAAATTTTCCAATTTTTCATTAGTTGTCAGTTCTTTCTGATTCAGAATCTAGTCCAGATCACAGATTACATTTATTTGCCCTGTCTCTTACAGTGTAATTTGGAACAGTTCCTCAGACTTTTCATTATCTTTTATAATTTGTGTGTGTCTTTCTTCATGACTAGATTCAGGCCATGCATTTTTCACAAGAATGTTTTAAAAAGTGATGTTGTGTCCTTCTCAGCCATCACATTAGCAGTTAGATGATGTTAATTTGCCTCATTTTTGATGTTGATAACTGATCATTTGGTTAAAGTAGTGTGAGTTATGTATTGTCACTGTAAAGGTAACTTTTTCTCCTTTTAAATCATATCTGAGGAGAAATACTTTGAAACTTTGTAAATATTCTTTCCTAACAAATTTAGGATTGTAATGTCTTTTGTCCAATTTTCCTATCATTCCCTTTACATTTGTTAGTTAACATTTAATTGTAATGAATATATTGTCTGACATTTCTAATAGGTTAAGATCTCTTTCAGTATTACATGTATTCTTCCATATCCCATTCGTTTGCTGATTTTAGAGTCTCTCTCCTTGACTTTTACACTGCTTGATATCTTTACTTGGTTAGATGGTGATAGTAGTGGTTGTGGTGACAACAATAAGTTGATGTTGTTATTGTTAAGGGCTTCAACACACTGAGCTTTGATTTAGGCATTGTTATCAGTCCATGTGAATTAACCCATCTAGTCCTCTGAAAGCCCTATGAGGCAGTTATTGTTCTAATTTTATAGATGAGGAAATGAAGCATTAAGGAGGTGTAAAGTACCTTCTGTGGCTGGTGAGTTGCTTGGCCCCAAGATATGAACCCAGGCTGGCTTGAGTTTAACTACTACATTGTGCCTTTCCTCTAAGTAGTCTTCTGATTTCCTTATTTCCATTCTTCCGCCCTTTTCTGTTTTCAGCAACCAGAGTGAATTTAAAGAATAATCTTCTAGCATATTTTAATGTATTCAGTTAGAGTCAGGTCTTTACTGTGGCTAAAGGCCCTACGTGGCCTTGTAGCTTGCTACTCCCTAGAGTTTTCTACTCTTTGCCTCCTCTTTGTGTATTCCTCGAACATACACATGCTCTCATTATAGGGCTTTGGTGTTGCTACTCCCTCTGCCTGGAATACTCTGCCCTTATGTATGTGTAAACTTGATTTATCCCTTTATTTCAGATCCTGTTGAATCTCACTTTTCAGAGAGACTTTCCATAACCACTTGGCCCCCATAGAGTAAACCTTCTTGCCTTTTTGCTCTCTTGTATTTTTCATCTTACCATCAACAGCCCTGACATGTTCTACATATATATTACTACCACCCTCACTTAAGGGAATATGTTCATTGAGAGCAGAATTCTCTGTTTTATTCATTGTTCTGTCCTCAGTAATAGAATTGTACATACCTGCCATGTAGTTGGTACTCAGTAAATATGTGTTGAAGGAAGGAGTAGTTTGTCTTTTAATTTTGCTTATAATTATTTTGCATAAAGACATTATTAATTGAATATTTTAAAGTATATTTTATTGTGGTTTTGTGGATTCTGTCTTTAGTGTTGTGCTTTAAGGCCTTTACCTTGTTCAGTAGTTTATATAGATATTTGCCATTTTGTGCCATCATTAGTTTTGTTCTATCATTTGTTCAGTTAAATCTTAAATTCTTTTGGAAATTGATTCTCTAGGGGAAGATTGGAAATTTCGCTCTTTATCAATTATTTTGCTTTTTAAAACAATTTTATTGACTTAAAATTTTTAAAATTGCTTTTAATAATTATATAGTTTACTTTTTTCTGTATGTTAAAAATGAAAAATTCACACTTGAAATTCTTAATTCAGTAGTAAATTTTTTTTAACTTATTAAAGAATTTTTTGGTGCAGTGTTTTAGTCTTTGGAGGAATTTGCTTTTACTGTATAAGTAAGAATTTACTCAGGCAATTAGTTCTATTTTATCTAGATGTGCTATATTTATTACCTAATGACCTAGGAAAAAATAAGAGTAGATATGGTTTGTTTAAAAAAAAAAAATCCATGTTTTTGTTAAAACCCTATTACCTTTGTATTTTGATAGCATGCTTAATTTTTCTTCTCAGTATAGCTTTTTGGAAGAGTGACATTAAGTTTTGATTTGCTGCCTAGGATAGTTTTAGCTATATTTATTGTCTAGTTGTAATTACTAATAGCATCTCCATTCACTTCCAAAACATTCTGGTTGGGATGAAAACTTACATAGTCACCTTCACATTTGGGTGTTGTTTTAGTGTTTGTGACTTCTACAAAACACTAGTGTCATTCTTACATCTACTTTTGTTACTGGCTATCATGGGATTTGTTAAGGAGTGATACTGCGGCCTTATGAAGTTTTTGATATAAAATTAAAATACTACTTTAAAAATTTCTGTTACTGTATTGCTGTTAGAATAAGAACTAAATTTTGTATGATCCTTGAAGAAAATAAGTTATGGAAAAATATGTAAATCAGTGGATCTTTTTGTCCTCCAGTAGTCTTATTTGCTTATAGGATTTAATTCATGTTCTTCATTAGTTTGCTCCTACCGCAGCCGTGGTTAAAAAAAAAAAAAATGTATATGTGGAAGGCATCCTCAACTCCTTTCTGCCCTCAGTCATTTAACAAATTTGCACAATTGTACAGCACAGATAAAGACCATTCTCAGTGTTAAAGAAAGTTTTATTGGACAATGTTGGTTTAGGCAGAGCAAATTTATACAGAAAATTTGAAGAAATAAAAGTTTGGACAAATAATTCCTGTTTGTAATTTTATGTTTTGAAATAATTTTAAACTTGCAGAATTATAAAAACAGTACAGAGCTCTCCTACACACCTTTCACCTCACTTAGCCATGTGTAGCATGTTACCATATGTGACTCTTGGTGCATTGGCCACCATGTTTGTGTCCCTCATCCCCCTTCACTTTCAGGCCCCTCCCTTCTTCCTTTTGTTCTTATGTCTGTCTCCCTCTTTCCCTCCTCTCCCCTTTTAAGTTGGAGTAATTCCCCAGACTTAGTTTGTTTTTTTCCTCACATTGTTTTGAAGAATATTACACTAGTTTTTAGAAATAATTTTTTATGATTAAAAACTGATTCTAGATATTTGACAGGTTTGTACGTGTGTCTGCTGTTAGAATATAAAACTAGACTCTAAGCGTGCTTATTTTATTTTTCCATTGCCTTTGATATCATATGAATTTAGTTATACAGATGGAGCATCCGAAATGCTTGGGATCAGGAATGTTTCAGATTTTGGGTTTTTTTGGATTTTGGAATATTTGCATATATACAATGAGATATCTTGGGGATGAGACCGAATACTAAACACGAAATTGATTCATGTGCACATAGCCTGAAGGTAGTTTCATACAGTATTTTAAATTTTGTGCACGAAACAAAGTTTGTGTATATTGAACTATCAAAGGGCAAGGGTGTCAGGTATGCAGTTTTACACTGCGGCATCATGTCAGTGCTCAAAATGTGTCATTTTGAAGCGTTTTGTTTTTTTGGATTAAGGATGCTCAATCTGGGCTCAGTTAGTCACTGGTTTCAACGTGTTTTCTCTTGCTGAAGAACTCTTGCAGTATTAAAAATAATTGAGGAATAGTGATGATTGAACTTATTTGACTTCTATTCGTGTTTACCTACATGTATGACATATCTTGGACCAATTTGTAATATTTAGATAGGCCACTGATAAACCAAAGCTAATCTAGACACAGCAAGTGAGTTTTTTTGACGATAAAGAGATGAAGATAGTCATTGACTCATCACTTTTGAGGAATTCTCCTTTGATGATATGATTAAATGTAAAAGAAGAACATTTTATCAAGTTGGCAAGGAAGACTAGGACACTTTGTGACATTAAGTGCTAGGCTTGATTAAATATATGCTAAAACATGAATTTGTTTCGTTAGCATCACTGACAGTGTACGTTTAGTTTAACATTTAATGGCAAATAATTCAACCAAGTCCTTTGTCTCCCTCATACAATGTTTCCAGTATCTTCTGTGTTGTCAATCCTGTCCTCACCTTCTAAAAAATCAAGCTATCTTTATTCCTTTCACATGTTCTACCCACCCGCCACCCCCTAGACTATTCTTTCTTCTACTTTTCAAAGTTTGTTATACTTTTCAAAGTTTGTTAAATAGTTTAGTAAGTATTTTTTATTTCCTACTCTGGACTAGACACAAAACTGGGAGGTTCTTGCTCTCATGGAGCATAATTTAGGAAGATAGAAGCTAAACAATTAAATGAACAAGGTAATTTCAGATAGGGATAAGTGCCATGAAAATTATAATAATGCCAGGCAATGTAAGTATGGGCTGGGTGGAAGGCTTTTAACTAGGAGGGCCAATGAAGGACTCTGAGGAAGTTACATCTAAACAGAGACTCTGATGGGTGGTTGACATGGGGAGGTCTGCAGACTGAATGTTTCTGGGTGAAGTTAGAGCAAAAGCTCTCAGTTGTGAATGTGATGGGACTGTCCAAGGAATAGCAAAGTCAGCATGGGTGGAAAGTGGGAAGAGAAGACGTTTATGTCCCTGTTCATATGCTTCTCTATAGGCTTGGTAAAATTTTATTGGAAGTACCAGGAAGTCAGTTGATGGTTTTAAGCAGAGGAATGATATGATATTTATTTTTAGCAAGAGTTGTCTTTAGCAATTAGAGACATGTATGTGTGTAGGGAGTTGGGCAAGAGTTGAAGGAAGGGGATTCATTAGTTGGCTGTTGCAGTTGTTGAGGCAAGAGATGGTGGCGTGGACTAGGAATTGTCTTCAGATTCATTTTATTTCCATGCTGTTAGAATTCTTCAACATTTGCTAATCTTGGCTGAATTTCCAAAGCACTTGTTCTCTAAATATACAATGTAATGTTTATATTTATTGTTTGCTTTTGTTTCCTTACCCAGGCTGTCTTCTTCAGGAGGGACTAATTTATATTTCCAATTTCCTCAATGAAATGTGGACATAATTGGTGCCTACTAAAAAAATGATGTTCTTACTACAGAATTTTACAGGAAATTTCTTATTTTCTGACGTAGAGGAGCATCAAATAATGCAGACACTTAGAAATTTAAATAAACAACTGAATAAGACTTAAATTACAGAATAGAGAAAAAACCAACAAATACTTTATGAATTAGTTGGAGTCGAAGTTAAGGAAAGTTGAATGTAAAACCTAAAAGTAAAATTAATTGCTAAGCTAGAGGCAATATGTGAGCATATTTTGCAAAGACTTTGGTGGCCATATTAGGTTTTCAAGCCACGCCCACACACATAACTGACAATTTTTGATACTTATGAAGTACAAATTCTCCCCTCCAATGTATGCGTGATTCTCCACAGTAACACCCACATGTAGCTTCTGATATAAACCCACAAAGTAAGATGAAAATAGTTTCTCAGTCAAATGGTTGGAATATTTAGTAATACTTGGCAGTATTTTTTATTTTGTTAATAATAGGTGTCATTTAATACAATGACTTTTAAATTATATATTAAAAGAAATTTTTAAAAGTTTTATGGCAAGCTGTGAAATACTCAAATGGATAATGTGAATTAAGGCGTGTTCTTTGGCCACTCAAAGTGCTCCCCACTCAACACTGGCATGGACTGCTCACTAGGTGGCCAAAAGAGATTTTGTTTATGGATGTGTTTTGAATGTTTTAACATTAAAAAAAAAAAAAAAAAACCCAAAGCATTTGAGGCAGAGATTTTTTTAGACAATAGTTGTTTAATGAGCTGCTTGTATATACAAGAGAAGAGAATGGGCCTGATTGCTCACAATCTGATGTTTGAAAAGTATTTTTCTGGATCTTATGCATTTGCATATCTAATTGCTATGTAATCAAAACTAAGTGAACTGTAGCTACTTGAAACTCTAAAATGAAAGGCAATCATCTTACGGGGAGGAGGGAGAACCCCGTTCCATGCAAGCTGGCCTGAATATTAGCATTATAGTCTTCTTGTGTTTAATTATAGGTGTCTGACTGAGCAGTAAATTTATGCTTGTGTAATAAAGGAATGAATGTGACCCTGAAACACCAGCTCAGCTTTGTTGTAACTGAGCATTGGCTTTGAGAGAAGTTAGCATCCATTGTGTATTTTGGTGATAAGGGATTGTGCCAGAATGGCTGTTAATTACGTACTTTATGTGATACAGAAAGTAGTGGTTCTACACTTTCTTTCCACCAGTGACAGCACTCAATTAAAACTTGTATTAAGCAGCTATAATGCCTTTATTTATCTGTTTGGAAGACATGAGGTGAAGAAAATTAACTTTATTTTTTCCAGCTGTTTGTTGGCAGCTTTGTTTTTGGTAAATCCTTTGAGGATAAAAAACTGTTTGTTATGTGTCCTGTATGCTTTCATGGACTAAATATTTTATTTTTTGCTGCCTCACAAAAAGGTTATTAAGAGATATTTTATATTCTTGCCGGGCATGGTGCCTCACACCTGTAATCCCAGCACTTTGGGAGGTTGAGGTGGGTGGATCGCTTGAGCTCAGGAGTTCAAGACCAGACTGGGCAACACAGCGAAACCCCATCTCTTCAAAAAATACAAAAACTAGCCAGACATGGTGGCCTGTGCCTGTGTTCCCAACTACTTGGGAGGCTGAGGTGGGAGGATCACTTGAGCTGGGGAGGTGGAGATAGCAATGAGCTGAGATTGCACCACTGCACTCCAACCTGGGTTAAACAGTGAGACCCTGTCTCAAAACAAAACGAAAAAAAAAATATATATGTATATTCTTAATATTGGTTAAATGTCATTTAGAAGCCTTGTAGACTAGTTAAAGCTTTTTATATGTTAACCCATTTGAACCTAATGTTGAGTCAGTAAGCACTTCTTGATGATTTAAACTCTGAGAGAGCAAGTTCAACCTCGACCAAAATTAAGATAAAGTGAATGTTTATCCCCCCGCCCCCCACCTAAAATTTTTGTGCTTCATAAAGGGCTCCATTGTAGGTTGAATCTAAGAGAAAAATAGTGATTGTATTTATGGCAAACTTGAAATTTATATTATCATTTTGAACTTATTTTATACATGAACTCACTAATTTCCACAACTATTTATTTGGTGGTATTCCATGGTATGTATTTGCTGCATTTTCTTCATCCACTTTACTGTTGATGGTCACCTTGGTGGTTCCATGTCTTTGCTGTTGTCAGTAGTGCTGTGATGAACATGCAAGTTGCATGTGTCTTTTTGGTAGAGTGGTTGTTTTCTTTCGGATGTATACCCAGTAATAGGATTGCTGGGTCAAGTGGTAGTTCTGAGTTCTTTGAGAAATCTCCAAATTCTTTTCCACAGTGGCTGAACTAATTTACATTCCCACCAACAGTATATAAATGTTCTCTTTTCCTCTTAGCCTCAACAGCATCTATGTTTTTTTGCCTTTTTCGTAGTAGCCATTCTGACTTGTGTGAGATGGTATCTAATTGTGGTTTTTATTTGCATTTCTCTGATGATAGTAATGTTGAGCATCTTTTCATGTTTGTTGGCCCCTTGTATATATTTTTTTTTTTTATTTGAGAAGACACTTCTCAAAAGAAACGAGATGAGGCTGGTCTCAAACTCATGAGCTCAGGCAATCCACCTGCCTCTGCCTCCCAAAGTGCTAGGATTACAGGCGTGAGCCACTGCGCCCAGCTGCTAATTTTTGTATATAGTGAAAGATATGGGTCTGATTTCATTCTTCTGCATGTGGCTAGCCAGCTCTCCCAGCACCATTGATTGAATATAGGGGGTCTTTTCCCCATTGCTTTGGCCCACTTTTTAATGGAGTCGTTTTTTTGCTTGTTGAATTGTTTAAGTTCCTTATAGATTCCAGATATTAGACCCTTGTTGGATGCGTAGCCTGTGAATATTTTCTCCCATTCTGTAGGTTGTCTGTTTACTGTCCTGATAGTTTCTTTTACTGTGCGGAAACTCTTTAGTTAAATTAAGTCCCACTTGTCAATTTTTGTTTTTGTTGCATTTGCTTTTGAGGGTTTAGTTATAAATTCTTTCCCAAGGCTGATGTCCAGAATGATGGTTCCTAGGTTTTCTTACAGGATTCTTACAGTTTGAGGTCTTACATTTTAATCTTTAATCTGTTTTGAGGTTTTTTTTAAACTGTTATTTTTTGGAGACAGAGTCTCGCTCTATCACTCAGGCTGGAGTGCAGTGGCTCGATCTTGGCTCACTGCAACTTCCGCCTCCTGGGTTCAAGCAATTCTCCTGGCTCAGCCTCCTGAGTACCTGGGACTACAGGCGCCCACCACCACACCCGGCTAATTTTTTTTTGTATTTTAGTAGAGATGGGGTTTTTCCGTGTTGCCCAAGCTTGTCTCGAACTCGCGAGCTCAGGCAGTCTGCCTGCCTCTGCCTCCCAAAGTGCTAGGATTACAGGTGTGAGCCCCCGCCCCCAGTGGTTAATTTTTGTATATTGTGAAATTTGTGGGTCTAATTTTATTCTTCTGTGTGTGGCTAGCCAGCTCTCCCAGCACCATTTATTGAATGGGGGGTCTTTTCCCCATTGCTTATTTCTGTCAAAATTCAGATGGCTGTAGATGTTCTGGTTCTCTATTCTGTTCCATTGGTCTTTATGTCTGTTTTTATACCAGTACCATAATGTTTTGGTTACGGTAGCCTTGTATTATAGTTTGAAGTTGGGTAATGTGATACCTCTGGGTTTGTTCCTTTTGCTTAGGATTGCTTTTCCTATTTGGGCTCTTTTTTGGTTACATGTGAATTTTAAAATAGTTTTTTCTAATTCTGTGATAAGTGATGTTGGTAGTTTGATAGAAATAGCGTTCAATCTGTAGATTACTTTGGGCAGTATTGTCATTTTAATGATACTGATTTTTCCAATCCATGAGCGTGGGATGTTTTTTCATTTGTTTGTGTCATCTCTGATTTCTTTTAGCAGTGTTTTGTTTTGTAGTTCTCCTTACAGAGATCTTTTAACTTCTTGGCTAGATGTATTTCTAGGTTTTGAGGGTGTGAGTTTGGCTGTCGTAAATGGGATGCATTGGCTGTCAGCTTGAATGTTACAGGAATGCAACTGATTTTCGTACATTGGTTTTGATCCTGAAACTTTACTGTGAAGTCATTTATCAGTTCCAGGAGCCTTTTGGCAGTCTTTAGTGTTCTCTAGGTATCAAATCATATTGTTAGCAAAGAGAGATAGTTTGACTTCTTTTCCTATTTGGATGCTTTTTCTTTCTTTCTTTTACCTGGTTCATCTGGGTGGGACTTGCTCCTCTTCTTTTTAAAAATGTTTATTAGCTCTGAATCCAAGCATACTATTAAACCCATTTTAAAAACACTGCTTACACTTCTTTGCCTTCTGAAAACTATGTTTCCTAATATTTTGAGGAAAAAATGGGTGTCCTGCATTCCAGCAGCTCCAGCTCCAGCTGTAGCTTAAAGGGCCCGAGGTACAGCTTGGGCTGTTACTTCAGAGGACACAAGCCCCAAGCCTTGGGAGCTTCCATGTGGTGTTGGGCTTGTGGGTGCACAGAACACAAGAGTTGAGCTTTGAGAATCTTTGCCTAGATTTCAGAGAATGTATGGAAACGCCTGGATGTCCAGGCAGAAGTCTGCTGCAGGGGCGGACCCCTCATGGAGAACCTCTGCTATGGCAGTGCAGAAGGGAAATGTGAGGTTGGAACGCCCACACAGAGTCCCCACTGGGTCATGGCCTAATGGAGCTATGAGAAGAGGGCCACCATCCTCCAGACCCCAGAAAAGTAGATCCACTGACAGCTTGCACTATGTGCCTAAAAAAGCTGTAGGCACTCATTGTCAGCCCATGAAAGCAGCCGAGGGGACTGAACCTTGCAGAGCCACGGGGACAGTGCTGCCCAGTGCTGTGGGAGCCCATCCCTTGCAACAACGTGTCCTGGATGTGAAACATGGAGTCAAAGGAGATTTTGGAGCTTTAAGATCTAATGACTGCCTACCTGGGTTTTGGACTTGCATAGGGCTTGTGGCCCCTTTGTTTTGGCCAATTTCTCCCATTTGGAATGGGAACATTTACCCAATGCCTGTATGCCCATTCCATCTTGGAAATAACTAACTTGTTTTTGATTCTACAGGCTCATGGGAGAAGGGATTTTCCTTTTTTCAGATGAGACTCAGACTTTGACTTTTGGGTTAATGCTGGAATGAGTTAAGACTTTGGGGAAGTAACTAGTGGGATCTTATGGATGGTTATGAAATGTGAAAAGGACATGAAATTTTGGAGGGGTCAGGGGCGGAATTACATGGATTGGCTCTGTGTCTCCACCCAAATCTCTTCTTGAATTGTAATTCCCATGTGTTGAGGGAGGGACCTGGTGGGAGGTGATTGGATCATAGGGGTGGTTTTCCCCACGCTGTTCTCGTGATAGTGAGTTCTCACGAGATCTGGTGGTTTAAAAAGTGTTTGGCAGATGTGTTCCCACCCCGCCCGCCTCCATCACCTTGTGAAGAAGGTGCTCTTTTCCCCTTCCACCATGATTTTAAGGTTTCTGAGGCCTCTCCAGTCATGCAGAACTGTGAGTCAATTAAACTACTTTTGTTTATAAATTACCCAGTCTCAGGTGGTACCTTTGTAGCAGTGTGAGAGCTAATAGAGGTATCAGAGAGATTTTCATTATTCTTGTGAGATTTTCCCAATTGAATTGACATTTCAGTTGTTGGTCTGTTGAATAATGAATGCACTATAAAAGTGGTTGTTAAAATTATGATAAGGGATCAAGATCAGTCAGTAAAATCCATGTATGGGAGTTTTATGATTAAGAATATTTCTGTATTTTGTACAGGACATCTGTAACCACAGGAAATTGCATTGTACAAATGAAGAAGAATACCCTTTTACATCACATGATTTGTGATATCTGGAAAATCTCCCAAGCACCTGGTTTCTGGATTTTATTTAGATTTTTCAATGTATTTTCTAAGTCTTAGGCAATATTTTCAGAAAAGTTAGTTCTTTCCTACTCCTTTGATCCTATAACGTAGCCATATCATTACTTAAGCACTTAGTCTGCTATAGTGGATTACAGAGTTCTTTAAGAGTTGTAACTCTTATCTTAACCACTATAATGTGCATAGTGCCTGGCACATTGTAGACACTTAGGAATGCTTACCGTGACCCTTAGTATTGTATATTTGAGTTAATTGCTAGAATTTTTAATATCGCCTATTGAATTTTATTAATACTATTTTCATACATAAGTACACCCCTTTCAGTGTTGTGTTTTAAGATTATATTACCCACTTCATTCCTCCCATCCCTCACTCTCACCCACCAATGGCAACTTTGGTTAACATGTTTGTGTATAGTAATCCTGTGGCCACAAGCACATAGCTGTAAGCAAGGACTGAACTAGAAGACCAACTTGATTCTGCGATGATTAAAGGAAAAATGGCTAGGAAATTGACTTTGAACATGAGTAATGGGCATTGAAGCCAGTCTCACAAGAGTAAACTATGCTTTGGGTGTGCTGTATCACCTGTGAATACAGCCTAAAAGTTACGCCTGTCACCAAGGAAATGTTTCTGGTTGCAGGAGGACTGGAGATAATACTGTAACTAGAACTAGGGCCAAGCTGCCAAATGGCCTGAATACTGGATTATTGATATTTCTATGGAAGAATGGGCTTTGAACTGCCAAAATAAGAACTTGAGGGTTTCTGTTTCCGGTAATGAATGAGTAAATTTCTATCATACTTAATCCCCTGCAATAAGCAACTCTAAAATATGCATGATAAAAAACAGCTACTCCAAGGAACTCTGTAGGATGAGTGTAAGCAGAGTCTGAAATAGAGTTGGTCCTTGAAGGAAGGAAGTTAGTACACTGAATACTAGTTTTCCTGGCTTTTAGCCTGAGGCAAAGCACATTAGGTGGCACTAATTCCAACCCAGAGAAATCTCTGCTGATGGAGAAAGATAAAAAGAAGGGAAAGAAAAGAGAACGGGAATCCCCAAATTGTAGCTGACCCCAGGATTATATGTGCAGAGTAGACATAAGCATCTCATCTAAAGATGTGAACTAAGACCAGAGTTGGCACCTGAGAAACAAAGTGTGCAGCCCTCAATTGAATCAAGATATTGCCTACTACAAAACAAAACGAAAACAAAACCAGAACCAGAAACAAAAGAAAAAAATTTGTCAAAATAATCTAGAATCAGGATACAGTTTAAAATTAAGCTCTGAAAGTAAATCATACTCTCAAAAGAAAATCAGCTGATACCAACCATTACATTTTGGAACTAAGAGACAGATTTTTTGTTTTTGTTTTTTTAAATAGCTGTTAACTAGTCTCATAAGGACAAAATACAGAAAGACAGTTCTTACAGAGAAATGGAAGCAATAAAAGGAACCAATGGAAAATTTAAAACTGAAAAATAGAATATCTGAAATAAAAAATTCACTAGATGACATAACTGTTGAGGAAAGAGTATGTGAATTTGAAGAAAGAGCAATAGAAATGTTCCATTGTAAAGAACAAAGAGAAGAAAAATTGAGAGGTAGGAATGGCCTGTGAAGTGGTCTGACATATGTATAATTGGAGTCTCAGAAAAAGAGGGTAAATAAGACTGAAAAAAAATACTTGAAGAACTAATGGCAGAAAAATCTCACAAATTTGATGAAAGACATAAATATGCAAATTCAAGATGCTTAAGAAACAGCAAGTAGAATGAACACAAGGAAGACTACACTGAGTTACATCAGAGGGTAAAACTGTGAAAAGCCAAAGATTATAAAGAACCAATCATGAAAGCAGCAAGAAAAAACTACACATCACATATAGGGGAACAATGATATGATTAATTGTTCACTTCTTATCAGAACATGGTAGAGAGCCAGAAGAGAGTAAAATATCTTTTTTTCTTTTTCTTTTCTTTTTCTTTTTTTTTTGATGGCATTTCACTCTTGTTGCCCAGGCTGGAGTGCAGTGGTGCAATCTTGGCTTACTGCAAGCTCCACCTCCTGAGCTCAAGCAATTCTCCTGCCTCAGCCTCCCAAGTAGCTGGGATTACAGGTGTGTGCTACCACACCCAGCTAATTTTTGTATTCTAGTAGAGATGGGGTTTCACCATGTTGCCCAGGCTGGTCTCAGACTCCTGACCTCAGGTGATACACCCATGTCGGCCTCCCAGAGTGCTAGGATTACAGGCATGAGCCACCGCGCTTGGGCACTTTTACCTTTTTAAAGATATTTTACTGGCCGGGCACGGTGGCTCACACCTGTAATCCCAGCACTTTGGGAGGCTGAGGTGGGTGAGTCACCTGAGGTCAGGAGTTCGAGACCAGCCTGGCCAACATGGAGAAACCCCAACTCTACTAAAAATTGAAAAATTAGCTGGATGTGGTGGCAGGTGGCTGTAATCCTAGCTTCTCAGGAGGCTGAGCCACGAGAATCACTTGAATCCGGGAGGCGGAGTTGCAGTGAGCCAAGATTGTGCCACTGCACTCCAGCCTGGGTGACAGAGTGAGACTCCGTCTCAGTCAATCAATCAATCAGTCAATCAATCAATGGTAAAAGTAAGAAATTGCCAACCCTGAATTCTATAACCAGTGAAAATATCTTAAAAATAAAGGTGAAAGAAAGCCATTTTGAAATGAAAGATAACAGACAGAACTAATTGCCAGCAGATAAGCACACCAGGTAATGCTAAAGGGAATTTTACAGGCTAAAGAGAAATGAGAGCAGATGGAAAGTTGATTACATAGAAATTTTTACCCTGATACTGGTAAATACCTTCATAAAGAGGAAAATAGCCATTTTTTTTGCTCTTTCCCCTTTCTTAATTTCTTTATATTACATATGACCATTTAATAAAGGGGGGGGGGTGTGAAATAGTATTGTCCTGTGGAGTTTTTGATTCTTGTATGTGTACACGTGGACCTATGTGGTTACAGGTTTCTACATATTATGTGAAACAGTATAATATTGATTGTAAGTAGGCCTTGAAAAGTTAAAGATTTGTATTGTATCCCCTATAGCAATAACTGAAAAACCAATGCCAAAAGGTATATGTAAAGAGCCTTTAAGTATAACTTAAAAACTGAAATGGAATTATAAAATATATTGAAATAATGTATATATAGATATATTGTTCAAAGTCCGGAAGGGAAGCTAAGGAACAAAATACAGAGGCTACAAATAGAAAAACAGTAGTAAAAATGGTAGATAAACACCTAATCATTCAAAAATTGCATTAAATAGAAATGGAAGAACCACTTCAATTGAATGAAAGAGATTGTCAGATTGTCATCATGGATTAAAAATTAAAAGCAAGGCTGGCCGTGGTGGCTCACGCCTGTAATCCTAGCACTTTCGGAGGCCAAGATGGGCCAACTGCCCTGAGCTCAGGAGTTTGAAACCAGTCTGGGCAATATGTTGAAACCCCATGTCTACTAAAAATACAAAAAATTAGCTGGATGTGGTGATGCGCATTTGTAATGCCAGCTACTCAGGAGGCTGAGGCAGGAGAATCGCTTGAACCTGGGAGGTGGAGGTTGCAGTGAGCCAAGATCGTGCCACTGCACTCCAGCCTGGGCAGCAGAGCAAGACTCTATCTCAAAATAATAATAATAATAATAATAAAAATAAGTAAACTAAAAAGCAAGCCAAGTGCGGTGGCTCATGCCCATAATCCCAACACTTTGGGAGGCCGAGGCAGGTGGATCACTTGAGGTCAGGAGTTTGAGACCAGCCTGGCCAACTTAGTGAAACCCTGCCTCTACTTAAAAAATACAAAAATTATCCAGGCATGGTGGCGCATCCCTATAACCCCAGCTACTTGGGAGGCTGAGGCAGGAGAATTGCTTCAACTCGGGAGGTGTAGGTTGCAGTGAGCCAAGATTTTGCCACTGCACTCCAGCCTGGGTGACAGAGCCAGACTCATCTCAAAAAAATAAAAAAAAAGCAGGCCCAACTATGTACAGTTTACAGAGAAATACTAGACACAGGTAAGTTGAAAATAAATAGATTGAAAAGCATATTTTAAGAAAACAGTAAAAGATTGAAGTGACTATATTAATATCAGGTAAAATAGATTGCAACAGAAAAATTTTGTATCAGGTAATGTGGATTCTTCATAGTAACAAAAGTTCATCAGGAGGACGTATCAATCGTAAGTGTATATTTATTTAATGCAGAATGACTTAATACGTGAAAACTGACTAAAGGCAGAAATAGACAGTTCCACAATCAGATTGAGATTTTAATGTAACTCTTTCAGCAACTAATAAAAAAAAATTACTCAGAAGATTTGAAATTTATTATTAGCCATTCTTGATCATATTGATGTTTATAAAACGTTATATCTTACAGCTAGAGAATTCTCATTCTTTTCACATGCATATTGGTACATTCACCAAAACAGAGCATGCTGGGCTTTGTACATGCTGGGCCATAAGGTACAAAGGATTAAGATTATATAGAGTATGAACTTTGACCGCAGTGGAATTAAATTTCAAGTATTTGGAAAGTGACACAATTTTTTGTAATCAGTTGGTCAAGAGATGTCAAAGGGAAATCAGAAAATATTTTGGACCGAGTGATTGTGGAAATGCAAGATAACAGTTTATGAGATGAAGCTAAAGCAGTGTTTGGAGGAAATTTATATATTTAATTATGTTGGAATAAAACTACAATTATCTAATTTCCTACCTAATGAAACATTTAAAGAAAACAGCAAGGTAAACCCAAGGTAATGTAAAAAAAGGAAATAATAATAAATTCTTGAAATAGAATACGGACAAGTAGAGAAAAATAATGAAACTAAAAAGAGTTCTTGGAAAAGTTAATTAAGATAAAGCTCTAATTAGACTAATCCAGAATAAGAGAGAAGACACTAATTACCAGTATCTTTAATAAAATAGGAGACATCACTGTCGATCATATGGACATTAAAAGGCTTTTTAAGAGAATATCATAAACAGCTTTAAGCCAGTAAATTAGACAACTTAGTTGAAAAAAATAAATTCTTTGGAAAACACAAATTATTACCCAGGAGCAACAGAAAATTTTAGTATCCCTATATTGATTAGAGAAGCTGAATTTGCAATTAAAAATTATTCCACCAAGACAATGTGAAGCCTAAATGGCCACACTAATAAATTTTATCAAACTTCAAGAAAGAAATATTGTGAATCTTATGTAAAGTCTTCCATTAAGAAAAAAAAATGAGAATACTTCTTAACTCATTTTATTATAACAAATTGGTAACTACCATTGTTACTGTGCTACTAAAATTCAACAAAGATAACAGCAAAACAAGGAATCAGTATTCTTCATGGATATAGATGTAAACATTTTAAACAAAATTTGAGCAAATTAAATTAACGATAAAAAAAGAAGATACTGCATTACCAAGAGAGGTATATTTTGAGAATGCAAATTTAGTTTTAACATCTTGAAACTAATCAGTGCAGTTCATCATAACAATAGAATAAAGGTGTAAAACTGTATAATTATATCTAGGAGCATCAGAAGTATTTGACAAAATTCAATACACAAAAATGATAAAGCTTCCCAGCAAACTTAGAAGGAAACTTCCTCAGTTTGATAAATTCGCCTTACGAAAAGACGTAGTAATATACTCAGCAGTAAAATTCTCAGTGTGTTCCTCCTAAGGTCGCAAACAAGCCGAAGATGTTTGATTTTACCCTGTCTATTCCAATTTGTACTAAAGGTCCTAGCAAGTGCAATAAAGCAGTAAAACAAAATAAAAGGCATACAGAATGGAAAAGAAGAAGACTTTCTTATTTTTTAATATAGAAAGTGCTAAAGTATATAAAAAGGTCATTCCAGCAAGAAGAGATCATGATCCTAAGTCTCTGTGTATCAAGTAACATAGCTTGAAAATATATAAAGCAAAAACTACCAGAACTAAAAGTAGAAGCTCAGAAGTCCACAATCATACTGTTCACACAACTCCTAATAACTGATAAAGCAAAGAGACAAAAACTCAGTAAGAATAGAGATGGTCTGAACTACACAAGTAGCATACTTCATTTAATTATCTAATTATCAAAAAGAACATTGCATCCAACAATGACACTTTTTACATTATTTTAAAGTGTACATGGAACATATTGTCCAGTTGACCACGTGCTGGTCCATAAAGCTTCAGGAAATTTCAGACATCTGAAATTATTCACAGTATATTCTTTAATCATAGTGGAATCGAGCTGGAAATTAAAAACTAAGAGTTGGCCATAAAGGATGTATGTTTTAACTTAAGCATCTGGAAAGAACAGTAGAGTAGATTAAAAGCAAAGAGGAAAAATTAATAAATAGAAAATGTATTGAAAATTATATAGTAGTCCTTCCTTATCCACAGTTTTGCTTTTCATGGTTTCAGTTACCTGTGGTACAGTACAAGATGCTTCGAGAGATCACATTCACACAACTTTCATTATAGTATATTGTTATACTCTATTTTATTGTTGTTCATCTCTTACTGTGCTTCATTTATAAGTTAATCTTTATCATAGGCATGTGTTTATAGGAAAAAACGTAGCGTATATAGTGTTTGGTACTGTCCATGGCTTCAGGCATCCACTGCAGGTCTTAGAACATATCGCTTGTAGATAAGAGGAGGACGACTATATTGATGATTAACTAAAATGAAGGAAGTTTCTTTGAAAATTTACAAATGAGACAAACTTTGTAAAACTGATTAAGAAAAAACAAGTAGAACTAAACTTCATTGTAATTATTTTATGTATCACCAACTTGGTGATACATAAAATACACAAAACAAAAAAGCAGATTAATTGACAGAGAACTTGCAGTTCACAGAGTTTTTATTTGTATATGAATAATATGAATAGGCTTTTTCTAAACTTATTTAGTCCTGTCATTTCATTGTATCCCATGGTATACATTAAAAGAAAAATGTAAGTGAAATTGATTAGTGAATGCCTAAGACTTTCGCAGAGTTCAGTATCAGTTTTTAGTCATGTTTTTCACAACATACAGCAGTCTATACTACCAGGAATGTTCGATGATGCAGCATTTTTAAAAGAGTGACTTACTATTCTCCTCTAGAATTTCTTCCCAGGCCATTTCAAGTTTTTGTGCACATTGTTGTCAAGAAATGTGAAGCGCCTAAGATTTTTATCTTGTAAGATAAGCTAGCTTGCCACCACAGTTTCATGGATGATGGCAGAAGACCTAGGACTTCTGAATCAGAAGCCATGCTTTATTATTTACAGCAAAAATAGTAGCAGAGTGTTAGCATACTTGCACTGATGCCCTGAGCCCTGGTGTGCACAGGGTAACGCAGAGGCCGGACAACACCTGCTCTTGGTGGGCTGGATTTCAGAAGAGGAGCCCAGGGCCAAGGTCCCCACAATTCTTTTTTTTTTTTTTTTGAGACGGAGTCTCGCTCTGTCGCCCAGGCTGGAGTGCAGTGGCGCGATCTCGGCTCACTGCAAGCTCCGCCTCCCGGGTTCACGCCATTCTCCTGCCTCAGCCTCCCGAGTAGCTGGGACTACAGGCGCCCGCCACCACGCCCGGCTAATTTTTTGTATTTTTAGTAGAGACGGGGTTTCACCGTGTTAGCCAGGATGGTCTTGATCTCCTGACCTCGTGATCCGCCCGCCTCGGCCTCCCAAAGTGCTGGGATTACAGGCGTGAGCCACCGCGCCCGGCCTGGTCCCCACAATTCTTGAGCAAGAAGCAGACAAGGCAGTCCTCTACCCTTGACCTCCTCAGTTGCCTATGTTACTGCAGAAACTGCTCAGCCAGAGGAGATAGATAACCCTTGCACTCTGGCACACTCAGTGGGAACATTGAGGGCTGCTCAAAGCTCACCCAACAGTGGTTAGACAGGAACACCTGTGGCTTACTGCTGCCTAGCTTATGGCATTAATGAGACACATCGGGTTTCAAAAAAACCTTAAAATACTTTTTAAGAAATGTCTTAGAATAGGTGACACACTGTAAGTAAGTGAAATCAAGGGCCAAATTTGAAATACTGTATTTAAAAAATCATGGAAAATGCAACAAACAGCTTTAGAGCTATAAATTTGAAAACTGATAATAATTTATTTATCTTAAAGATATATATTTTCAAATCTATATAGTAAAATCTAGTTAGAAATCATAACTTTTTTTCTGGTGGAATTTAATGAATTGATTACAGAATTCTTAAGATAGTAAAATTGCCCATTGGTAATTGGGACAGTTCTAAAAGAAAAATGGAGGAGTGCTTTCAGAGCATTTAATTCCTATCAGTTTCATAATTGTCTGTATGACTGAGGGATAAGCAGGTTTGACCAATGGAATTAGACTAAGCTATTTTACTCGGATATGTACGTGTGTATTGTGGAAAGAAAGAGGTAGATGGAGAGAAATTTACATGAGAAGTGGGAAGCGTGAATTTAATAAATGATATTAGGATAGTTGAATTTGCATATGCAAAAATAAATCTTTTGATGGATCACATGCCCAAAAATGAAGAGCAAAAAACTCAACCACTAAAAGAAAACATAGGAGATACATTTATGACTTCATTGTAAAGCAGGATTACTGACTAGAAAACTTATAAAGGAATATCAGTAGCTATAACTACATTGAAATGTATTTAAAAAATCCTTTTTATGCAAAAGACACCATACCCCATTTAAAAGACAAGCCACAGAGTGGGAGTGTATTTGCAACATCTGTAACAAAATGTGTGTATTTAGAATTTATTAAAAATTCATTCAAAAACAATTTTAAAAGATCACAAATTCAATTAAAAATGAACAAAGTGTGTGAACAGGCAATTCACAGGACAGAAAACCTGAATTAAAAATGAACATTTGAAAAGATGCTTTACCTTATTAATACTCAAGGGAATGCACCTTTATATTTAATGAGAATAATGTACCATTTGATGTCCTCAATGTTATCAAAGCTATGTCTAGGATATGGAGAAATATGAACTCCCACACAAGTCAGTGTAAATAGACACAGACATATTGGAAAGCAATTTGGCACTGTCAACTAATAGTGTGTGTTTTTTTTTAAGAAGGTCCTGTTTGTGGAAATTTCATTATGTGTCAGTTTCTTAAGAAACTCTTGTCACATGTGTTTTGGAAGATGGGAATGAGGATATTCACTGCAGTATTGTTTATAATAATAATAAATTGGAATCAGTATAAATGGCCATAAATGGAGAGATGGAAATATAAATTGTGGTTCTTTGTGTAGCAGAATATTTTGGGGCAGTCAAAATGATGAAATTTGATCAAATACACTTGATTTAACACATACTACATCTTGATACTATAACGTTCAAAAAAACAGTTTGAAATTATTCTGTATATTTTTGATTAGTGATAAAAATATATTGGTGTGTTACAACAAAAGGGAAACTTACATATAATGATATGGCGATAGGTCATTCTATATGTGAAGTGGAATTTCAAGTGATCTTATTTCTAGTTTATTAAACTTTCAGAAAGCACTTTAAATATTGAATATTTGACTTTTTCTGGCATAGGTAATTAGTGACTGTTTTCTATTTAAGATACAAAATAAGTCCAGCAATTGACATTTGCTATGTAATCAAAGCTTTTCACTTTTTATTTTTATCTCAAATCGGTCACCTCTTTGTGGTATAAGCTGATTATTTATCTCTCAAATCTGTCACCTCATTGTGATGTAATCTGATTATCTCTCAAATCTGTCACCTCATTGTGATATAATCTGATTATTTTTAAAGAGAATACCTTTTGATGGGATAGTAACTAAATGTGGTTGTATTCTAGGATGTTAAGGTAAATTAAGATTAATATTGTTTTGTGGGTCCTTCATTAATGTCTTTCCTTAGGAGTGCAGGCTATTTTTAGAAAATCTAAAGTACATATATGCACACATGACACTCAACAACATACATACATTGTACCCCTCAGTGTCTACCTGTTGCTTGCAACTCAATTATGGGGCCTTTTTTGGGAAAAATGTAGAGTTTCTAAAGCTTATTTTATTTATTTATTTTTTTGAGACGGAGTCTGGCTCTGTCGCCCAGGCTGGAGTGCAGTGGCATGATCTGGGATCACTGCAACGTCTGCCTCCCGGTTTCAAGCAGTTCTCCTGCCTCAGCCTCCCAAATCTGGGACTACAGGCGCGCGCTACCATGCCCCGCTGATTTTTGTATTTTTAGTAGAGATGGGGTTTCACCATGTTGGCCAGGATGGTCTTGATCTCTTGACCTCGTGATCCACCCGCCTTGGCCTCCCAAAGTGCTGGGATTACAGGCGTGAGCCATCGCTCCCAGCCTAAAACTTCATTTTAAATTAAGCTAGAGGGCTTTTATGGTCTTTCAATATACCTTTAATACCTTGATGACTTATTTCAAGAAAGCTTTTTATTTTTCTGGTCTTAACTATTTTCCATATTTATTGGATTAATCTATTTATTAAATAAAATAAGTTTTCATACTGAAATGAATACTACTTGCATTCTTACTGGTGTAGAGGTGTAGGCTAGAGTATTTGACATTCTGGAATATATTTTAACTTACTTGGCTTTAAAATACTCCTTATCATACTATAACTGTTTTGAAAAACATAATGTTAGCCTCTTGGGTTCATGCCATGAGCTATAATTATGGTGTTAGTGCCTTAATGGGATGTTTTAAGCTTTATTTTAGAATTTTTATGAAGGTGAAGCTTTAAAGAAAAGCTTAACAAGTTTCAACCAGAGAAGCAGTAGGGGACACACACACACACACACACACACACACACACACACACACTCACACTCACACTCTCTCTCTCTCTCTCTCTCTCGCTCTCTCTGTCTCCCTTATTATGAGGAATTGGCTTGTATAAGTTCATGCTGACTAGTCTAGAGTCCACAAAGCAGATGGGTAAGGAAGGAAGATCCAGAGGGCACAGTTGTAAACCCAGTTAGTGTTTGGAATATCTGAGCTTAGAAAAGACCAAAGCCCTCTTTTAAAGACTTCTAATGGAATATGTCAGGTTAACCCAGGATAATCTCCCTGTTGATTAACTTAAATTCAACTGATTATTTTTCTTAATTACATCTGCAGAATTTCTCACAACAGTATCTAGAGTGGTTTTTTGTTTTTTGTTTTGGTTTTGGTTTTTGACACAGTCTCTAGCTCTTTTGGCTCAGGCTGGAGTGCAGTGGCTTAATCTTGGTTCATTGCAACCTCCGTCTCCCAGGATCAAGTGATTCTCCTGCCTCAGCCTCCAAAGTAACTGGGATTATAGGCGAGCAGCACCACGTCTGGCTTAGATTAGTTTTTTCTTGAGTAGCTGGGAGAAGGTATGTGTATGCTACTAAATGGCCACTGTTTTCCATTTATAGTCCACCTCTTGAAAAAATATACTTTATAGACCATCCCCACTGGAAACATACAAGAAATGAAATTCTGGAAACTCTAGTTTAGCCTAGTTAAGCTGACACACTGCAAAGGTATCACACCGGATAACTTAACTTTTTTCCCTAGTGTCTCTCTTTATTTTGTCGATTGATATTAAAGGATATTTTCATTGATGAGTGAGGGATATAAATTTAGGTGTTATTAGATGACACACAGCTATTTCTAGAAAGTTAAGGTAAATCTGGTAACCTGGTCCTTTTTTGGCTTGTATTTAGCTTACGTTTAGTAAATGGGTTTACCTGCCCCTGCCCTACATGTTCTTTGATTTCCTCCCTGGCACCAATTTCATGTGTTTAGTGTACAAACTCCTTTTAATATTTATTGTGAAGGAAAGTGGTAATTCAGGAGGTTTTTGTCAAAGTAAGATTCTAGTTTATTAGAATTTGTGTAATCTAGAGAGATGTCTGATTCTTAAATGGAAAAAAAGCTATAGAAGCTGGCTAGGGAAATCTTGTTTTTCAGGAAAAACATCAACGGAAGGTAGTTGAGTTCATTTCTTTATTTCCTTATTCAACAGACTTCAAAAAAATTTTTCCTTTGTGGTAGGCTGTGCGCTAAGTGTTTGAATATCCAGTCAAAGATAAGATACAATCAATGCCTGCCCTTTTGTAGTCAGGATGGACAGATACAAATTTTAACTAGAAGGGGCCGAGATAAGCAAAATTGGAAATCATGTTTTACATAGATACTGTTTTTTGTGGGTCCATGTTCTTAGTTTTTTCCAGTAATGGGTATAATTGAGAAGAGCCACAGACTCATTTCTAAAGTAGTCATTAAGGCTTCTTGCATATAATTTTCAACACTCTTAAAAACCTTATGAACATTTTAAGGAAGAGAGTATTTTGTACCTTTTTGTGAAGAAGGCTTTATTTTGGCTGTTGGTATTAAAAAATATTATATTTCACTGATGAGCAAGAGATACAAATTTAGGTGTTACTAACTGTTGTCATTAAGGTCAAGTTTTATACATGTAAATAAATTGTAGTTTATGAACTGCAGACATAGAGGTTGAGGTTTCATTTATTCTGTAGTAGGTTGTAGTAACTACTCTTTCAGCATGATTTACAAAGAAAATCAAACTAACTCAATTTATAGATTGCCCTTTTCCATAGAATGTCAATTTTGTATTTTGGCAAGAATACCTGTGAGGTAAGCCTAGGAAGGCACATAACAATTCTGCCATTTCCAACTCTTCCAAAATGTAAATAGGTATTTAGAGTTACACACCTTGTATGGCTACATGAATTTATTTATAGTCTTTTCTTTTTAGAGTAGCATAGCGACAAAAGTAGTCACTGGACTTTCTGTTCAGTGTGAAGATCTGTTGGTATGTGTTCTGCTTTTTAATAAATGTAGAGAGCTGAACTAGAGAGTTGATATTCATTGAACATGATATATCCTCTCCCTTTCCCCAGTCAGATTCATTTCACTGAATAAACACCTGAGTATGAAGGTTATTTCAAGAAGTGCTGGGCAGGAATCCTAACCTTCAGTAGCACATAGTACTATGAAATGAAATGATATGTAGACATACAGAGTTCCTTATAAACATATGTCATTAATAAGAACACATGAGTAGGACTGTTGGAGAAATTCAGGACAAAAGAGCTCTTAAGACAGCTTGACAAAAGGGGACCTCAGAGATCGTGCCAGATTTCCTGTGGGCCTTAAAAAGAATGGGTGTGATGATATTTTTATGTGGCACAGTGGCGACAGAGATGAAATAAGGAGTCAGATTTGAGTTCAGGTTCTGGGCCTTCTATTTATTGATTGAAGGACGTAAGACAAGTTACTTTTGCTGTTGAAATTTTCACATGTGAAAAATAAGTTAATATCTACCATTCAGGCTTACTAGATATTAAAAGTATTATTTTTAGTGTTCTTTAATACTATTTTAGAATACAGGCAGTTGATAGATCCTGAGGTGTCTGTGGTCATTTTCAAAAAGATGTTTTCTCCAATTATAATGATTACTATTAACATTTAAATTGACCCTTGCTCTCATAATTAACCACAATAATTATTAATGATAGCTTACTTTTTAAGCATTACAGTTATTTTATATAGTTGTTATATAAAGTTTGTTTAATATCTCAGAAAATGTTTTTCATTGCATTCACATTTTAGTGATGTGATGAATGGCATGTTACATCTGTTTCTTAATTAAGGGGAAGTGGGCCAAAGATATTCTGAAAGAGTAGAGTTACTTTTTGTCTTAGGAAACATGGCTTTAAGCACTAGTGGACAAGTAACGTACCCTTTGAAAATACTTTCTTGTCACCAGTGAAACATTTTAGAGCTGTTATCAAAGACTGAAGCAAACAATTTTTGATTCTATAGTTATATGGGTTGATAATAGGGAGAGGAATTGAAGAATTTCAGTTTAGCACCATGTCTCTGAAACTTGAACATACTTGAAATGATTTTTAATGAAGGAATAAAAACATGGATTCTCTGAACTTTTATTTTGTATTTCTCTGAGAGATTACTGTTTTCTTGGCTGATGTAGTTGAATTCTTAGGTGTTTGCAGTAAAGTATAAGATAATAAAATGGTTAACATTTAACAAACTCATCATTATAACACTGGATAATGTATAGAATATGTAAAAAATGGCATTTATTAAAAAAATCATGAGTGTAACAGTCTAGGTTTTAGCTAGCAAGAAGTTCAGGATTTTTTTAAAAATAGTGTTTGGGGAAATTATAAATGTCGGTTGCATAATTGTAATTCATGAAGGAAGACATTCATACAGCTATTTTTTACCTGTTTTCAAAACTATAGAAAAAAAAAGGTGGTACGAGATTGTCCTAAGAATTATCCTATTTTAGCTTGACTACCACCTATTAGCTACAAGGCTTTGCAGTGGTGCTGTTAGCTAGGTTCATATGACCTATGTCCAAATCATGCTGGCAACATCATTGAAGAATGATTTTTTCAATGCTTTCAAGTTATTAACATATTTGAATGTACATATCAGTCTTACCCAAAGGAAGTGAAAATAATTCAGTATCTTCAAGAAAATGGAAAAACTGCATTATTTAATATACTCTGCTGCATTAACTATCACTTTTTATAGTTTTGCTAATCAAATTATGATGAAGGGTTACAAGAAATATATCACTTTTTATAGTTCTCTTGTTAGCCAAATTTTAATAAAAGATTGGAAGAAAAGTCTAGGATTATTATGGGTTTTGGATGACAGAGGTGGTGTAAGTGTAGGAGAAATGTATGCCTAGAGGACCTAAAGTCACCTAGTTTTTCTAATGACATAAAATTACCCTTGGTTTTTTTCTGCTGAGAAGAATGGGTGTGTGAAATACACGTTAATACTTTGGAATTTAAGTGAAGAAAGAACTCCATTTAATACACTAAGCATTTGCACCATCTAGTATTATATTTTTAATCTGCATCAGACACTATGTCATCCGAATATCAGCCCATGAGTATAGAGGTATGCTCTTCTTAGTAGCTATACCTGCTGCCACCTGACTGTGCACAAGGAGCACCATGCTTTGGATCCTTCCCTATGGGAATCGCTGGGATGTGTTGTAAATACCTGTCTATATATAATTTTTCAGTTGAAATTAGAAGGATAATCTTACAGATATTTAAATGTGTTAAACCTTAAATGTAACAAATATTTTAGATAAACATATATAGACTATTAACATTGTGTTTGATTCGCTCTTATTATCTTAATTCTAGAACTTTCAAAGGTTGAAAGTCATTACCAAGAAAAAAATCATGACATCACAAATAATTTGGGGCAGGCAGTTAGATATATATTTTTTGAGACAGAGTCTCACTCTGTCGCCCAGGCTGGAGTGCAGTGGCACGATCTCGGCTCACTGCAACCTCTGCCTCCTGGGTTCAAGCGATTCTCCTGCCTCAGCCTCCCGGGTAGCTGGGATTACAGGCGCATGCTACCATGCCCAGCTCATTTTTGTACTTTTAGTAGACAGGGTTTCACCATGTTGGCCAGGCTGGTCTTGAACTCCTGACCTCAAGTGATTTGCCCACCTCAGCCTTCCAAAGTGCTGGGATTACAGGTGTGAGCCACCATTGCCAGGCCTGTATTTTTTAACCCAGAGGGATCATTGTTTAATTGCTAATTTATTTTTTACTCTGGCTTTAGGAAGAGGGATGTGCTTATGCTTGATTATGTTAATATAATGACAGAAAGGACATCCTGCAGTGGAATTAAGGGGAATCCCTGTTAGCTGAAAAGCCATTTTTTGAGGAAGATACAGGAAAGAACAGAGATAGGAGTTACATAGTAAAAGTGTTAAGTATTATGAGCTAGTCACTGTCTTCAACATACTTTCTTTAATTCTTGCAACCTTGTAACCTTTACAGATGAGAAAATAAGATTTCAAAAAATAGTTAACATTTTGTCATATAACCTTGATCAGTCAACCCTCATATGTGCTTTTATATAACACAGTGAACTTTGGTGTCACTCCCTCAATTGCAAATAAATAGTTACTAGTCTGTAGGCTCCTTGAGAGCTTGCATGTCTGTTCACTTGCCTGTCATAAACCTTGTTCACTCACAGGGTGTAGTAGAAACTCAATTATTATTTATGTATTTATTAAATAAATAAATGAATACGTGAGTCAGTTGCTCAAGATTACAGGGGCACTGAAATAAGACTGGCATTTGAGTCTGTGTTCTTTCCCCCACTCTATTTTCTACCCTTGTCTGGTTTTTTAGGGGTTATGGAGTGTGGGGAGAGGCCTTTTTGTGCGTTTGTTTTTGAGTAACCAGTTCTTTTCATTTTGTCTCTATTCTCCAGTGAGCAAATGAAAATTCAGGGTTTGGAGCAAACTTTTAACGTTCTGGTTATCAGTCAGCAAATATGAGTACTGGATAAGTGTTTAGCATTGTGGTAAGCCCCATGGAATTATAAATTATGTGCCTATTTCCTTGCCGAGGATCTCAAAGTTCATTTATGCCAACATAGCTCTTCCATACACACATAAATACGTATTCCTGAACATTGTCATAAACTAGGGTCATTATTCTACACAGTTGTGTTTTTGTCACTGCTTTTCAGTGATGTGTGCACGATTACATGAAGACAGCTGTGAGTTAATATTTGGGGAGTACGAACACTGCAGCTATCCACAGTGCCGTTAGGTTGAATAGGACGTCGCAACCTACCAACTACAAATGATGGAACCTCCTGTTAGTCTTGTATCTTAACATTCCCAGGATGAAACACCTTTTATAACGTAATGAGCTATGTGCTGTTGTTCTCTTACATTTTGGAAATCCTAATATATAACATTAGGCTGTGATCTTTTGCTGGATGAGGAAGTAAGGCAGACTGTATGTGGATCCTTCAGCATAATTCTTACTTTGCTTGTGGTTGTAGATTATGGGACTCTGGTTCAGTTCTTTAGTTTTGTGTTTTTCATTTTAATTTCACAGAAGGCAGGTAAAATACTCTCTTTCAGTGTTGCCTGACTGAGTTTTTAAAGTAAATCTTGAATTTTTCAGGTATTTATTTTCCCTAACTAATGTAGAAAAATACACATGTAGAATGCACGAGAAAGCACCATATGGCTTAGGAGCTTAGTAATCATGTAATCAGTATATTTTATGTTATTTGCTATTTTCAGTTTATAATCTAGGAATATTAAGAGACAATAATAAATGTCTCTTAAGTGCTTACTATATGCAAAACATTTTGGTAGATATTTTAGGGAAGTGGTTTCTTACATAGAAGGACAGTTTAGCATTTGTTGAATAAATGCATAGTTACAGAAACCATGGATTCCATAGTTCCTTTTAAATGAGTTTGTGGTATGTTAATTATGATAGTATGCATATATGTTGAGAAACTAGTATATTTGTATTCAACATGATTTCATTTGTAGAATTCAGAGCTACTTTGTTTATACATATGTGAGACAAATACAGAAATTAATATTTTAAAAACTGATGAAAATATCATAAAAGATGTGCAAGTTCAGATCTGTGCAGGGCAGAAGAGAAATAGAAAGCTACTGGTTGTGTACCAAACTTTTCTTTTTAGATGCCTTGTGAATAATACAAAAAATTAAAAGGAGCAGTCTTTGCTTTCTAGAGCTTACCATTATGTACACTGGAATATTAAAGTATGATCTTAAGTATCATTTTAGAGCCATAAGATTCGATGGAAGCAAAGTGGGGCTTAGGGAGATTGAATTTGGATAGAGTAGGGTAGTGAAAAACAGTTAAGGAATAGGTAGTATTTGAAGTCATTCTTCAATTTCATTAAGTTTTTATAAATTCCCTTTACTATTCGTTGTCCATTTTGTGTACTCCTTGTGACATACTAATAGCCACGGTTTATCCCACTTTCCAGGAAACTGTACCGGTCGTCCTTTACGTATCATTTCTAATCCAAATGCTTCATGGAGGGCAGGGTTAGTGTTTTGATCAGCTGAGCTCTCTTCCAGTCTGAAACCCAAAGATTACAGTTGTGTCTTTATTAAACTTTTTCTTAAAAAATGTATTTAAAAATAATTTTATTTTCATGTAATGGTTAATATATTTTATTAACTAAGTTGGTTAAAAAATAAATTATCTTAAGCTACTCTTTTTATTCTGAAAATACATTTCCAATTTTATTTTTCTAAATTATAACCGCTAGTCATGTCATTTTATTTGTTGTTCAGTCATCCCTTCCCAGTATTTCTGTTTAATTTTCTTTTTTTAATTTTTTGAGACGGAATTTCGTTTCGCTCTTGTTGCCCAGGCTGGAGTGCAGTGGCGTGATCTCGGCTCACCGCAACTTCCACCTCCAAGGTTCAAGCGATTCTCCTGCCTCAGCCTCCCTAGTAGCTGGGATTACAGACATGTGCCACCATGCCCAGCTAATTTTGTATTTTTAGTAGAGACGGGGTTTCTCCATGTTGGTCAGGCTGGTCTTGAACTCCCGACCTCAGGTGATCTACCTGCCCCGGCCTCCCAAAGTGCTGGAATTACAGGCATGAACCACCACGCCCGGCTTTCTGTTTATTTTCTACAATCATCTTTCTAGATTCTAGCCTGTCCATACCATATTTACATTATGGTAATATTAATTTCAGAGCTCTTAAATGACGGGTACTCGTCCATGTGCTATCCGAACACTAACATTTAAAACTCATTGTAGCTCTGAGATGTAAGTACTATCTTTATCTCTCTTTTGTAGATGAGGAAACTGAAGCATAGATAAATTCAAGCATTTTGCCTAACACTAAACAGCTATTAAGTGGTTAGTAAGTGTGGTATCATAAATTCCTTAGAGTATCAGAAAATGAATATTAAACATTCGCATTTTAAAAATCTTATTAACAATTGTTTTGTTTTGAATCTCTGGGATTTATACCTAAATAAAATTCCCTCTGAAAAATGGAGCATTTGCACAGTGAACCATGTGCTGCCACTCTCAACATCAGTACATGAACCTGTTACTGACCTTTGCTTGAGACAGGCTATATCTGGATTTTTCAAAACATCTTGTTTCCCTTTTTTTTTTTTTTTTCCTGTTCTCTCTCTCTCTCCCCTCTCTCCTCTTTTCTCTCTCTCCTCTCTCTCTCTTCTTTCTTCTTTCCCTCCCTTCCTTTCCTTTCTTTCTTGACGGAGTCTTGTTCTTGTCACCCAGGCTGGAGTGCAGTGGCACAGTCTTGCCTCACTGCAGCCTCTGCCTCCCGAATTCAAGCAGTTCTCCTGCCTCAGCCTCCTGAGTACCTGGGATTACAGGCGCCTGCCACCACACCTGGCTAATTTTTGTATTTTTAGTAGAGATGGGGTTTTGCCGTGTCGGCCAGGCTGGTCTCAAACTTCTGACCTCGTGATCCTCCCCCCTCCCCGCCTCGGCCACCCAAAGTGCTGGGATTACAGGCGTGAGCCACCACGCCCGGCCATCTTGTTTCTTTTTATTGTTTTCAATGAAATAATTGTAATCTTGATTATGTTGACTTTTAAGTATTGTATTTAGCCTTTCTTCTTAATAGGTAGTTGTCAGGTCGTCAAAGGCAGACGAGTGTCATCTGAAGTCGGTTTAACTGAGTACATTGAGTTAGGTTTCTGCCCATTAGTTTATCTCATTTTTAAATGAGAAATAGGTGATTATAATAATGCCTACCTCTAAGCTTATTAAAAGGATTAAGTTATTTTACGAATATCAAGTGCTGAGTGTAAAGCCCTATATGTTTTTTGTTTGTTTTAGTTGATATTGACCACACTAACTTTATTTTTGTATCTCATGCCGTGCTCTAAGGAGCACTTATTAGAAAGTCTGTGCTGAAGGATATGGAGATGAGTCTGATTCCATACTTCTTGAAACTTTTTAGGAATCATACATACCAGACTGATTATGTCAAAAGAAAAAATAGTAGAATGGGAGTATTCAGGGAACATCCTGTCTGGTAGGACCTGGAAGGGGTATATTTGATTGAAAGATGATTATTGAAACTGGGATTTTGATGATTTAGGAAGGAAAATGGGTATAGGTAGAAATGTCTTTTATTTATGTATTTTCCCCTGGTATACTATCAGTAAATATTCAATTGAGTATTTTAAAACATCACATTCTAAAACAATTATTTCATTTTTCTGTGCCTTGAATTGTGTATCTTAGATGATGGTGAGAATAACATCTAGTGTACACAATCTCACATATGAATTAGTGAAAGGATTCTTTTAATGCTGTGAGGAAATATTTTGTGCTTCAGTGGGCAGTAACGAATTTTATATGGGTGCTTGTTAGCAACAGGAGCTCAGCCCAAAGTTTCTATTTTAAAAGGATTTCCCAACAATCATTTATTTCTATCATCACTATTTTTGTTAAATATTTGCCAGCTTTAAAGTTGTTGGGAAATAACAAATCACTTGATGATTTTTGTCTTTTTATGGGAAACTTTTTGTACATATTTAATTCACTCTTCTCAGCCTTAACTATGTTTCATCAAGATCATATTCAGCTTTTCAACTGATCTTGTTCAGAATTGTTTCTGCATGCTAAAAGCAGCTCATATCTAGAGAAATCTCACTCATTTTGGTCATTGTGGGGCCAGAATAGTATTTGGCTAGTACTGGGGTTATATAAATTTAGTTTAGACATAAAGTAATTAACAATTAAATTAGTGGAATTAATGTATGAAAATTGGAAGACATACCTGGCAGTCAATAAGTACTGTGTCTGTAGGAGATAGATGTTACAGTCCTGTTGTTTTTAACTTGGAAATTATTTAGCAAAAAACAATTCAAAGTTATTTGAATTTAGGAACTTGTTCCTTTTTGCTTAATTTAATAAGTATTTGTTGAATGCCTGCTGAATGACTTCCTAGATGATGATTTCAATGGACTGAATGTAAAATTATCCTAGTCTTCATACTTTATTAGAAAATAATTTGCTTTGAAAGTGTAGTTTTTGTTGGACTCACATTCAAGTTTTTAAAAGTTTTTTGAGGGCTGCTTTTATAACTGAGTCAGTGAGGAATTAAATTGTGTGAAATCTACTTTATGCCCAGTTTCTCAATGAACATTTCTTAAACTAATCTAAGATTATATGCACAACTGGAGATGGTAATATGTCTAAGCTTTAATATTTGTCTTAAAATGTATATATTCACAATACGCCTGTTATTGGAACCTTGGTTTTCGTCAGCATGTAACACTTTTGAATTCTGTTTGGAGGGGTTTTGGCGTATGAACTTTCACATTAAGAGCACAGTAGGAGCAGAAGTCTTGTGCTCATTTGCTTGACTACAAATGCATAATTAAAAGAGTCTGTCAGCAGGGGTGGGACAATCAGTATGCTCTAATGCTTCCTGTTATAGAATCCCTTTGTTGTTCAAACAGATATTGTAATTAGAGCATACTTTTAAACTTCATAGGGCAGCGATTCATAAAGTTTTTCAAAAATCCAAAACAAATACTTTGTTTCTCAAATGTTGAGATTATTTTTTTACTTTGTAGTTTTACATCACTGTATACAGTGGCTTCAAAAATGAAATGGAAGTTGTTTTATTGAAAAGTGGTAAAATTTAGTTATAAACAATGGTGTTAATTAGTCCTAGCTTAGTAATAATGTTGGAAATACGCATTGTATATTAAGATCTAATTTTAGTTTTAACAACCTCACCTATTCGAAACTTTAAAGACTAGAGGAATTTTATGTAAGTGAAATAGCTACAGATTTATCCTTTTTGTATATATGTATCATTGTAATTTGATAGGTGAGTCTCTCATTTAGGGAGAAAGCATTTTTCTCCCTAGGTGCAAGAGATCTGTTACACCAGATGTTTTTCTCCCAGTTCTTGACATTATTCTGGATGTGACTTACTCAGAAATTCATTTATGGAGAAAGAATACTTGACATGAAGTTAGGAGATAGGACAAATATAGAAAGACAAAACCAAATCTACTAAATAATCTCATCTACCCCTTTATCTGCCTTCAAAGTCCCCGCTAGCTCTAAATTCTGTGAGGACAAGATGTGCTTAGAATTCTACACAAAAATATTTAAAGGTAAAAAGGTAAAGTAAAAAATTCTAGAGATTCGACTATTCTGTGTTCCGTTTCTGGTTTTTCACTATTTTATGATGCTGTTTTAGGTCAATTTCTCATGTAGGTGATATGTTGTGCTAGGAATTAGTTGTTGAGGGTGCATGCTGTAAAGTTGCTCTGGCTAGGTATGGTAGCTTGGTGGTACAACACTTACTGCCTGACTTGACTAAATCATGTTAAATGTTGGTAAGACCGATAGTCCCAGGTTCATGTAACTTATGAGGATTGAATGAGGTGATGTATTTATATTGCTTAGCATTGTCCTTGGCAAGCAGTGTTAGTTGCCATCATCATTTTCATTTTTAAGTTTGCTTATCATCACCTAAGTCTAATTTATCTCACCATAGTATACTTGTCAAGAATATAGACCATGATAATCATTAATAATTGTGACTATCTGCTCTGCCATCAAGTGTGAATGAATTATAAAGTTGCTTAGCAAGCTACTATATTTTAATTTGCTGTATAAATAGAGCTATTTTCCATTTCCATGGAACCTCTGTTGTTATTGCACCCTACCTTAAAAGATGGAAGGTTAGTGGTTTTGAGCTCTGAACATATTTATACATATAGTATTTATATGTAATTTGCCTTTGCTGTCACTTTGCTGTTATATTGAGATAGAACTTTAGTCTTGCAGTTTTAAAAAATACTTTTGACCCATCTTGTCTCCTGTTCTTCTGATACATCAAAACAAGGTAGCATTGAGGTTTTAGAGTAAAAGATAAGCAGACTGATGGGTTGTGAAAACCAGACCTCATAATAGTTATTGTAGAAAATCTGGGAGAATTGACTAGAAGTAAGAGAACAAGAAATGGAGTAAAGATTGTCATGTACACCTGGTAACTAAGGAGAAAGAAAGAAGCCGTCCCAGAAACCAAGATACAGGAGCAAAGGTGAATATATGAGGGATTAACTAAACAGGCACAGTAATCATTAGTACAGCAGAGCACTGTGGGAAAGCTGCAGCATATTCATGCACAGTTTGATATTTGATTTGAATGATGCTCTTCAATCATAAAAGTTCAATTATTCAATTCAGTAAATACTTGTTTAGAGCCAGATATGTGTAAAATCAATGTGTACATACTGTCAAGAGTATGAAAATCAGTGAGATGATTCTGATATTCAACTTGGAGCAAACTTTCTAATAGCTAGTAAAAGACAATGCACAGATAACTAAGTTACTATATAATACAGAAAAAAAAGAAATAAAAGTAAATATTAAAGAAAGGGAAAGGAGGCATTCTAGACATAGGCGATAGCTTCCATAAACTTATGGGTGTCAAAATCCATGTTTGGGGAATGGCCAGTAATACAGCATGGAGTAAATCTGAGCCTATCTTGGGAAGTGAATGAACACGGCACTTCAGATTAGTGTGGATAGATGTGAATGGGTGCATGTGCAGCAGCCAGTCTCTGTCAGAGCACAAGTAAGCCATGACTGTGTTTCAGAGATTTCCTACAAAGCCTCAAATTCTAAAAATCCACGCTGATTCAGAAAATTCATTCAGGATGAGTAATAGCTGAGACATTAATTGTGGACAGATTTGCAGCAGGGAGGTATGAACCCCAGTTTGGACATGTGGAGTTCAGACTGCTTTAGAGATTGAAGTATACATTTCTAGTTGGCAGTTGAATTTGGAGGTCTAGAAATCAGGGGGCAGTACTGTGCTGGAAAATGTAAATTTGGGATTATATTGATGCAAAACTGTGTTCTTCTATGTTGCTGAAGATTTAGTAGCACATATATTATGAAATGATATTGCAAATGGTAACTGTAAAACAGACATAGTAGTCATGAGCTATTTTTTTCCACATCAGTATCTCAGCTATTAACCCCTGAAAGCTTGTTTGAAACATAATTGTAAAAAGAAACGAATGCCTCGTAGAACACAGTTTCTAATAAATACAGCATTTTTGATGTGCGTCCATATCGTCATCCCTCCTGTCTGCTTATTTCAACCTTTTCTTTGTCCTGATGTATTTAAGTGAGAAAATGGGTTTTGTGAGTGGATTCTTACTATGGATATTTTGAATTCAGAAGTAACCATCCTATAATTGCATCTATACTTACTTTATGACTAAAAGAGGACCTTTTGGGGTGTGTTTTATTGATTTCTCTATAAAATTTGCCAATCCCAGATTGCCTTTATAATCTGCTTAAGAAACAGAATGAGATCACAGGGAGAGATAGTATTTGTATTAAATAATTACTAAGCTGCAAACTCACTGAAGGAATTTAACTCTTCTTGAGCTGGAATGGACTACCGTAGAATGAATATGGCTTCTGCGTAGCATGACCTCAAAGCCTTTTTTTGTGTGACATTTGATATGCACATGGATGAAAGATTTTCTGAGGCCTGATGTGGAAAACGGGTTGGTCGGTCTCTTCACCCTGCACCCCCTCCAAAACACTAAAAGAGGTGCTTTTAGTGTTTACTTTCAATTGCTACATTGTTTGATTTTGAAGTGTCCGCTTCATTTATTCCTTGTGGTGAAAACTCAGTGGGTCCTTTTCATCTGGAACCTCAGATCCCTCAGTTTTGCGAAAAATATATAACATTGATGATTTTTCTCCCTCTGCTTTCTTTTTCTTTATATTGGTAGTTGGACATCGTCATTTCAGTTTCTGAACCTCTTGGACTAGTCCTCTAATATTATACAGTTCTGCACCATTTTTTTTTTTATCTCTGTCTTTTGCTACTTGGAGAGTTCCTCAGTTTGTCTTCCAACCTTCTATCAAATTTTTCATCTTTTCTCTCATGTTTTTAGTTGCAGGAGTTTCTATTTGTATTCAAAATTTTTAAATAGAGCATTCTTGTTTCAGCATTGTAGCGTCTTTTATTAACTCTCTGAAGGGTCAGTTGTTCAAGTCTCCTGTCCCCAAGATGTGGGCCTGGGGTTCCCTTGCTCTGCATTTGGAGCAGGGGAGATGGCCAGCCAGCCCAGCTGTCAGAGTGGAAGTTACCCTGTCAACTGTTCTCCTAATGCAGTTTGAGCAAGTGTTTTACTTCCTTTCAGAATCAGTTTCTGGTCTACTGCTGGGAATTAGGGAGTGCTTGATAGCTAGCCATTTGTGGACAGGGGATATGGGAATTGAACTGCTTTTTAATGAGAGTTCATCTAGTCCTGCAATCTCAGCCCCACCCTCACCCCTGTTTTCACTGCTGCCTATTTCCTCAGTATTTTTGGGGTGGATTGCAAGGAAATAAGTTTCTTTCTTAACTAGAGTCAGGTAAATTTTAAGTTAACCATCTGCTTTCTAGATTCTTAATTTTTAAATGGTTTCCTTTCCCATTTTCTTATTTCCTACGAGTTTGGACATTTTATTTATTTATTTATAATAGACACAGGGTCTGACTGTTTCCCAGGCTGGCCTTGAACTCCTGGGCTCAAGCAGTCCTCCTGCCTCAGCCCCCCCCAAAGTGCTGGGATTACAGGCATGAGCCACTGTGCCCGGCTGAGTTTGTACATTTTAAACTCTGCAGTGTTGTAGAAGAATTTTTGGTGGGAGTGTAAGTACACGATTCCATTAATTTCTCCATCTTTGAAAATTTTTGCTCCTTCAATTGTTTTTAAAAGTGTAAGCAAAAATGTTGATTTTGAAGCAAACAGGGTAGATGTAGCTTTCTCCTATTTTTATATTTTTAATTATCATTTAAGTTGTTGAATTAGTAAGAGTACGCATTGGCCAAGGTGTTTTACACCTTAAAAATGTATTCTTGCAATAAAGCAAAATGGCAAATAATACTGCAACTTTGTTTCTATCATGAAAATAATTATTCCTTTTTAAATTCTCTGGCTTTTCTCCATGTATAGAGGTTTCTGTGGCAAGTCAAATTTTAGTTTTTATTCTTAAGCTTTTCTCAAATATATTTGATTATAAATGTTCCTCAGTTTTCATTGTATTAGTATCTATATGCATTAGTGTTTGACACACACACATAGAGCTTTTAATGTCTTTGTCTATTTATAATAACATCTGTATCACTTCTAGATTGGTTTGAGTGAATTGATTGGGGGGAGGTGGTCTCATGTATTGCATTTTTCTTGCTGCTTTGCATGCCCGTTAATTTCTAATTGTATGCCAGACTTTTACCTTGTTGGGTGGATATTTTTATATTCCTATAAATATCTTTGAGCTTTGTCCTGGGACACAGTTAAGTTAGTTGGAAATAATTTAAGGCATTTGGTCTTACTTTTAAAATGTATTTAGTTGTACTGGAACAATGCTTAGATTAGGGTTAGTTTTTTCCTACCACTGAGGCAAGACCTTTCTGTGTCCCTTACCCGTGGAGAATCATTCAAGTCTTTCAGTCTTGTTCTTTTCTAGAGCCAGGCACTTTGACCTGGAATCCTTTTGGGTGGTTCCTTCCCTGGCCTCTGGAATTTTCTCTCAAGTATGCAACGATCAGGGTTCAGCTGAATATTTGAGTGGCAGCTCTCCCAGGACTCTCTGAACTTTGGCTGCCTCGGTTTCCCTGGACTCTTGCTTAGTCTCCTCATGGAGTTGTCTGGAGACTCTCAAGCCAGTGAGTGGGGGCAGTTATAGGCTCACCTCAGTTGTTCCCAACTCTGCGTCATTTGTCCTTAGTTGTCTGATGTCCAGTGGCTTGAAACTTGTTGATACGTTTTGCCAGTTTTTTGGTTGTTTCAGCAGGAAGGTGAATCTGGTTCCTGTTACTATATCTTGCCTGGAAGCAGAAGTCCCTCATATATATGCGTTTAGTCAAATAGGTGCACTTTTAGGCCTTCCAAATAATACCAGACTAGTAGCTTTTGTAGTTCTCTCTCCAAAAAAAAAAAAAAAAAAAAAAAAAAGATAAATAAAAACTACAAATTTTGGTGAGAAAATACTGTTAGCATTCTTGAACATAACAATTGAAATCTGGATAACAAAACTAATTTTTCTTGCCACAGTTAGAGATATTAATACATATTTTATTTCTTGCCATACAGATAACCCTGAGGTTTCCAGTTTCTTGATTCATTGACTCCTTGGTTTCCCACTTAGTTTGCATGGTGTACCCTAGTCAAAAAGAAATATTTCAGAGTTCTGTTTATTAAACATTTACTCTACAAACAACTTAATTAGTGTTTATATTAAAAACAGTGAATTGAAACAGACTATACATTTTATTTGTAAATAACCACATTTTTACTAATAGCATTTGTATTTTCTTGGGTGCTGTTCAAATTCTCAAACTTTGGAATCAGATTTTTGTACTGCCACCCTCTTTTCTTGTTCCACATTGATTTTTGTATGTTCTTGATTTTTATTACAGCAACCGCTAACAACCTAGCTTTGTAAAGATATGACATCATCAAAAAGAATGTAATGTGACCTTATGTTGAAACAGTCAGATATTCTGAGCTGGTGGTTCACACAGTGTCGGACAGATGGTACCCCTGTAAAATGCTGTGCTGACTCAGAGTTCACTCTTTGGAAATACATAGATGGCCCAGCATAGGACTGTGTCTGATTTTTTTTTTTTCCCCTGTATCTCCTTACAATATGTGGATGCATTTTCATCCTAAAGATGTGTTGATTAAAAATAAAGCAGAAGCATTTACTGTTAAAATTTATTTTTAGCCTTATTGGCTAAGCTCAATCATGTGAATTGTTGCAGAAAGCAGTTTTATTATGCCTGCTTTATTTTCTTTTACTGGAATCTAACAATTAGGTAAATAGTAACTTCTAAAATAAAGGTCCAAAAACAGCAGATATTTATTGTTTGTCTGTGGTACCTTGCTGTGTGCCAGGTGCATTTATATTTACCATTTATATACTACTTATATATTCTTATTTTATTTAAAAACACTTTCTCTAAAACTTAAAACAGCGATTCTGAAATTATGCCAACTCTACTTAACCTCCCTGTAGCTTGACCAGGTTTTCAACATGGGGATATTTCTTACTAGAAGACGTTAAGGAAATGAAATATAGATATTCTCTATGAAACTAGTATTTATGACTTGATATAATTAAAGAGTAGCCTTACAGTTAATTTTAAGGTATGGTCTGATGGGAATGTAGATAAAACTATTTTCATAATTACTGCATGAAATACTTAAAACAAGTGGTAGTCATCTTACACAATAACATCTATATGCAAAATACCTTTTCTAATGCTGAATACAACCAATGTCATTAAAAGCAGTTGTAATGAAGTGGAAAGATCACTGAATTAGAGAATGAAAACTTTGATTCAGCTCCTAAATTGACAGCCTGTTAGCTGTGTAACATTGAGAGGTGACCCCCTTAACCTTGATGACCTTCTGTTTACTTATAAGTAAAATGCAGAAATAATGACATGTTTCTCAAAGTGTTTTTCATGGTAATGTAAGGACAGTATCAGATGTATGTTGTATGATACTACATACATGATGATGATGTATGCTTCTAGTGCATAGGAGCACACTTGGGGCCGATCTTTAGCATCTGGTTCTGTGCCTGGTAGATAGTAAGTGCTCAGTAAATACTTGTTGGATTAATTATCATTTGACCCAGTAGTCTCACATTCAATCAAACTTTGAGGACCCAGAAAAATAATTCAAAGACTTGTGCCATCATAGCAAAATAATGCAAACATAGCTGAAATAATTGACAACAGGTTAGTATTATGAAAGATGTGCTCTCTCTTTAAAGAGAATAATTTTAATCATGTACTCTGTAAATTTTTTAGGAGGAGCAAAATAGAGGCAAGCCCAATTGGGAGCATCTAAATGAAGATTTACATGTACTAATCACTGTGGAAGATGCTCAGAACAGAGCAGAAATCAAATTGAAGAGAGCAGTTGAAGAAGTGAAGAAATTATTGGTACCTGCAGTAAGTAATAATTTCCAGACCTTAGATTTGGGCCTCGTCCTTTTTTGTCAGTTTATTTTAAATTATTGTAATGTTTATAAGGAATAGGTTATTGGTTGTTAGAAATTTTATTTAAGCATAAAATTAAAAACACCTGACCGATATTTCTAATATAATAAAAACGTAAAGTTCGTATTTAGGGGTCCTTAGATAGACATTAAAAGGGGTTTTGGAGGGTGACGTCACGTAAGAAATTATCCAGATGCTTTTGTGTTATCAGTTCTCCTTCCTTCCCGGTTTCTCTTTCCCCATCTCTTCCCCCATCTCTTCCCTCTGCCCCCCTTCCTTGGGTTGGCTCCTTATTGTTTCTTAACCCTTTAATATTTTTAGAAATAATAATTGCACTACTCCCAGAGTATAATTTTTTTTTTAACGGGAAATGAAAAATAAATTACTGGTTTTCTGGGCCATTAATTTTTTTTTCTTATATTAGTAAAACTATATGGAAATGTGGACCCTAATTTGCTATTGGAAAAACTAGGGCTGGGTGCGGTGGCTCACGCCTGTAATCCCAGCACTTTGGGAGGCTGAGGCGGGTGGATCGCCTGAGGTCAGGAGTTTGAGCCCAGCCTGGCCAACATGGTGAAACCCCATCTCTACTAAAAATACAAAAAATAAGTCGGGCGTGATGGCAGGCACCTGTAATCCCAGCTGCTTGGGAGGCTGAGGCATGAGAATCGCCTGAGCCTGGGAGGCAGAGGTTGCAGTGAGCTGAGATTGCGCCACTATACTCCAGCCTGGGTGACAGAGTGAGACCCTGTCTCAAAAAAGAAAAGAAAAAACTAGGAATACTGTTAGTATTGTGTCCAACAAAAAGCATTGGCATTTACATAAATGAGTTATGGTTCCTGCTGTTTTTTATTTCCCAGATAGCCTATTCTTTATTACCCTGATAGTTTATTCAACAAGTAAACTCACAAATCATAAACATTTCCCATTAACTTGATGAAATTAATTCCTTGGAATAAAAGAGTTTTGTGTAAATTCTGTTGGTAGATTTTATTTTTTTTTTAATGATCAGGTTAAATATAAACTAAAATCTATATTTGTGTACTATTAAACCATGGAATCTTTCTCATTTTCCTTAATTGTGTGGTATTGAAAAACTGTATAGAAAAGGAGATTTTCGAAAGTATACTGGGCAATTAGTGTCATGATCAGAAAAAGTTATTTAACATCGACTTTTACTGCTTTAATAACATTTTCTTTTCTGTAGCTTACTTTATTGTAAGAATACAGTATATAACATATAAAACATACAAAATATATGTTGATCAACTGTCAGGCTTCCAGACAACAGTGGGCTATTCGTTACATTTTGGGAGAGTTGAAAGTTACACAAGGATTTTTGATGCAGTCTGTGTCCCTAACAACCTAACCCTCCCTTGTTGTTTGAGGATCCACTGGATATTGTTAGCATCTTTTAAATTTTCTATTTACCCAGTCACCTGTAATCTCTTGTCTTGCTTACCATTGTTATTTCTGGTGTTTAGCACAGAGCCCAGCACATAGCAATAACATAGTAAATTGAAAAATAAATGATTGAATCTTGTCATAAGGTAAAATCAGTTCCTTCATCTTCACTATAGAAATGCATAAAATAACTGAATTTTCCTGAAGCATCAAATGATTTGGGTTTTTACTTAAATAAATGTGGGAGACAGAATACATCATATTTTTGAGAACTCACTTCCTGGTTTTTGAATCCCAGCTTTGTGACTTTTAACTGTCTTCATTTTCTCATCTATGAGATTGGAACATGGCCAAGCATGGTGACTCATGCCTATAATCCCAACACTTTGGGAGGCTGTGGTGGGAGGATCATTTGAGGTCAGGAGTTCGAGACCAGCCTGGGCAACATAGCAAGACCCCTTTATACAAAAAATTTAAAAAGTAGCTGGGCCTGGTGGCACATGCCTATAGTCCCAGCTACTTGGGAGGCTAATGTGGAAGGATCGCTGAGGCCAAGAAGTTGAGCTATATGATAGCACCACTGCACTCCAGCCTGGGTGACAGAATAAGACCCTGTCCCTTAGGGGGGAAAAGAAAGATTGGAGCATTATAAACCCCTATACTTCTTGTGAAGATTAAATGAGATGATACATGGAGAATACTTAGCATAATACCTAGCACATACATGCTCTATAAAAGTTTGTTGTTTCTATACAAATGCTGATGATAAAATGAATGCATTAATTCAAGTTGGAGAAAATGTACAGAAATAGTAGTTCCTTGCCAACTCACTGTTACTGTTTTCAGAGAAGTTGCTTTGACTTCTATGAAAATGCAACATAAGGCTCATTAGTTTATCATTGCCTAAATATTTTCAAAGGCAGATATTTTATCTTGAAATGTACCTTTAATAGTGAGGTTCATAATTTTGTATTGTTGACAGTTTGAATAGCAGATGCCCAGTTACCTTGTAGATTAACAGAAATTGCCAGTCTTCTGGTTTGGAATTCTCAGTTACGCTTTTCTTGTTTCTTCAGTATTCTGTTGGGTAGTTTAGACTTTTTAACTTGTTACCATGGTCCCGAAAAACACCAAGTTCAGTCAGGTTACTTCCTGTCTCTCTCAGATTTGCTTACCTTCCTTCATCCCCATTGCCTTTACCTACTTCAAACCATGCTTGTATCAGAACCCCACAACTGGTATTCCTTCTTCTGGGGCCTCTCAAACCCATCTTTACTTTGCAGTCTATTGTTACCTTTCCCTGCTTAAAGATTTTTTAGTGGTGCCTTCTTACTCTGAGAAAAGAATACAAAACTCCTTAGCATGGCCTACAAGTTTCTTCATGATTTGCCATAGCTTACCTTTCAGGTTTCATTTTTTTACTTTTTGCTATACCTAAAGCACACAGTCATATATACACATCTTCCTCACCCTACCACAGACTGAGTTGTTCTGTATTTATTTGAATTTCTTAAACCTTCAGTCTTCTCACCTCTGGGCCTTGTAGTTCATTCAACAAATGTTAATTGAATGCCTGCTGTAGGTTAGACACTGTGACAGCTGTGGAGGATACACCAATAATAAGTAAAAGCTGACCAGCAAAGTGCCTGCCATCCTGAAGTTTACCTTCTGATTGGGGTTGGATTACTGACAATGAGGAAAACAAATATAGGCAATATTCTCTTTTAACAAAGTGCTGCGAAGAAAAATAAAGCAGAATAAGGGAATAGAGAACTGGGATTAGGGAACTGCTATTTTATATGGGCTGGTAAGAGAAGGTGGCATCTAAGAAAAAACCTTAGCGAAAAGTGCGGTGGCCCTGAGGCATGTTCAGAGAGTATCCAGGGGTCCAGTGAGGAGCTTAATGAGCCGGCTGAAGAGCAGTAGGAGGTGAAGTCGGTGGGGATGGGAGGCACTGGCAGATCCAAGGCCTGTAGGCATGGGAAGGAGATTGGGTTTTAGTCCGAGATGAGAAGCTATTTATTGGAGGAATTTGAGGAAAGGAGGGACAAAGTGTAATTTGTATTTCAAAGGATCATTCCAGCTGCTGGCCTGAGAATAGACTTTGAGGGCAGTGGGGAAAGCAGAGATTCCAATAAGGAAGTCTTTGCAGTTCAAGTTAGAGATTACAGTGATTTGGAGTAGTGTTGAAGGTGCTGAGAAGTAGTAAGATCATGGATTTTTTTGAAGGTAAAACTGCTAGGAATTTTGACAGACTTGGTGTGATATGATATGTGATAACTTCAAGCAATTGGAGTTGTCATTTATTTACACTTTTACAAGAGCAGGTTTGGGAGGAAAGTCAAAAAATTGGATTTGGAAGTATAAAAGTTGATAGCAAATGTTGAATGGGCATTTGGTTTTAACAGGAATTAGGTGAGAAAGTGGAACCTAGAATTATGTAGAATTAAGAATTGTCATTAGATCAAAAGCTTTTTGAGCCATGAGACTGGATGTATCATCAAGAAATTGGATATAAGTATAGAAGAAAAATTGAGGACTAAGCCTGGGGTGCTTCACCATGTAACAGGAAGAGAGGGAGGATCCAGCAAGGGAGAGCAAAGCGGGGAGCCCCTGGATTTGGAGGAGAGCTGTGAGCCAGTCCTGGAAGTCACGCTTAGACCTTTTAGGTAGGAAGAGGAAATCATCAGCCATTGGATTTGGCAAGTAGTGGTCATTGGTGACCTTGCCAGTCAATTTGTTTTTTTTGGAACAGTGGGGTTAAAAGTGTCACTGGCATGGGTTCAAGAAAGAATGGCACAAGAGGAAAAAGAACCGGGATTTTTTCCCTCTTCAAGATTTTATTATGTTTATAAATAATCCTTCCTGTACTTTGGCCTCTCGGTTCTTTTATATTGCTTCACCTGCAGTGATCGTGTCTTCCACTCCACCTCAGTCATCCAGCCTCATGGTAGTTCCTTAGACCTTTCCATTACCCCTAAAGGCGCCTTCCTAAATAGGCAGCGGCAGAATGTCCAGTAGTGAACATTTCCCTTCTCTTCAGTGGAAGAGATGCTGCATGAATTTGGCAGAGTTAATTAACTTGTGCATATATACTTGAAGGATAAGTCTCTTGAAGTAGAATTACTAGGTTAAAGGGTAAGTGCATTTTAAATTTTATTATTTTATTCATGTTAAAATTTCTAAGTTGCCTTCCAGAAAATTTGTACCAATTTACTGTCCTGCCAGTATTGCAGGAAAATGCCTATTTCTCAACACACACTCAAACCCTGGATATTATCAAACTTTGATCTTTGCTTTTTCTAATAGGCTTTTTTTTAAAGCCCTTTAATTTCAAAAATGTGAGTAAAATCTCTTGGTTCTTATAACTATTTGTTATTTAGGTCAGTTTTTATATTAAGGAGCTTTGTGATACTTATGTAACATGAGATACTTTTGTAATGTAAGAACTTTATTTTTATCTTTAATGTTCACATCTTGAACTGTTTTTTTTTTAAATGGGAAATATTCCATTTACATTATCATATAAAGAATAAATAAGTTCTTTTTTTTTTGGAAAGATAGAGTAAGTTCTTTTTTAGAAAGACAAAGAGTTTTGTGTATTTTAATCATTTTGTGCCCATTTTGTTAGGTGTTGTATAGCAAAAAACATCTAGTCCAGGCTTGAGGGTCCTAGCAGGGTGGGGAGTAGGGAGGGGCAGACTTTTTGCTTAATATAAACTTTCATAAGGAAATGTAATAGGTATTTTGTATTTTTCCATCTGCAGAAAAGACTAATAAATCTGATTAAAGACTGTACTTCCTTCTCTTTGTGATGCAGTTCTAATTTTTAAAATAATTTTGAAGATTGTAATATTTCATCAGTTTGCATAACTTTACATGTAACTAAATGTTTAATAAATCAGTTCAAATCTTTTCAATTCGTATTTGGGTTTCAAAACAATCTGGTAGACTTCTTTGTTTTTTACCAACAAGCGTGCAAACTCAGAGAAGCTTGAGCATTATAAGGGCAATTATACTTGTTTCTTTTCAGAGAACAGTTCAGTATTGTAATTATACTGCAAAAGTAATAAGGGTTTTGAGATAATCACACACCATTTATTAGTAGAATCAAATAATATTTTACCTGGAGAACATGTTTACTCTGAAAATGACACCAGTTTAGTTTCAGATGTTTCTTTGATTTTGATGATCAGTTTACTTTATTCCTTTTTGTTTCCTGGTGACAAAACATGAAATAACTAGGCAAGAGTTGTTTCTCGAGTTATATGTAGGTTTTTATCTAGTCTAAATTGGTTGACTTCAAATATCTACTTTTTTTTTCTTCCTGATCCAATCTAGTTCTAGAGTTTTATCAATTTTATCAACCGTTTTCTAAGTATCAGCTTTTGGTTTTGTTGATTTTTCTCAATTTTTTTTCTGTTTTATTGATATCTGCTTTTACATCTTTATTCTACTAAGGTTTAATTTTACTTGGGGACATTTTAAAGGTAGATCAGTGATTTGAGACCTGTCTTTTGTACTTCTGAGACTTTTCTTTTAAGGATATACATTCCTCTCTGAGTAATGTTTTAGCTGTATCCAACAAATAATATTATGCTGTGTTTTCATTATCATTCAGTGCAAAAGTTTTTTCCAATTTTCTTTGTAATTTCTTCTTTGATCCGTGTTTTATTTCCAAATGTTTCCAAATATTTGAGACTTTTCTGTTTATCATACTGTAGATTTCTAATTTGTTATGCTCAGTATGTATTTGATAAGATGGTAGTCTTTTTTAATCTAATAACTTTTTGCTAGCCCAGCATATGGTCTGTTTTGATGAATGTTTCACATACACTTAAAAGAATGTGAATTCTGCAGTAGTTGGGTGTATATTCTGTATTGTTTATAGATGAAGATAGTTGAAAACACTCAGATCTTCTCCTGTGTCTACCCTTTTTTTTTTTTTTCCTTTTCTGTAGTTTTGTCAGTTACTGAAAGAGGTGTGTAAAAATCTCCATTCATTCATTGTAAAGATATACACACCAGTGTGTTCTTGATGGCACTGAAAGGGCAAAAGAATTTGGTGTACACATGTACATGCATGCATACCTATGTATGTAATCCATCTGTTATAGCTTATACAACCTGTATGAAGATGGTTTGGCATCATTAAAAAGTTTTACTCTATTTCATTTCATATGGTAGTAACTTTTTCCTTCTTTTAATTTTGAGGTCTTTATTTTTTTCTCCCCAAATACCAGTTATTTCATGCAGCATCTTTTCTATAAAGATAGTACTAAGCAGTATGGCCTACTTGCCTTAGAGAGACTTTGTAAAGGTAGTAATTATTTTAATTATGTGAACATGAAAGGCGCACACATGTTCCTCCTTCCTCTTTTTGCATATTATGTGTTTAACTATGTATGGGCTGGTTACTTGCCAACTGCATGTCATTTGCAAGTTCAATTTGTGATCCCAAAAGGCACCATACCAGCAGAGAGTACTTCTGTTCCTTCCCTACAAAATGTACCCTGTTTGCTAGTCATGATTTTGTCAATATAGGTTTTTATTTACAAGGAACAGTAGCCCCCCAAAAAATGAAATTATATAACATTACTAAAAAATAATATGTATAAAACGGTCTCTCCACACACGAGCATACATTATGGGAATGCTTCTCAGGTATCAGATACCATCCTTCCTCCTTCCGTTAATCCTCATTCATCTAGTTGGAAAGTAATACATGATATTTCTTAGTCAAGACTTTATATGGATACATATTCTATGATCTTTTGTGATCGTCTCAGAAGAGACCTAAAACACACAAGAATGGTGAAATTGGAGGAATGTTATGCTGGATTATGCTGATATTAAGATTGAGAAAGTAGAGATGAGGGATCCTGTATCTTGTTTTCACTATAATTTTCCCACAGTTTTAATAGGAAGTGGGGAGGTAAAAGGTTTCCATTGGGGAGATAGAGTACTAAGCTTGAAAGGGCTAGACTGTAATGCAGAAATTAAGTGATTTCAGGCAACTGAAGTTCATTGATGTTGTCTCATAAGTTAAAACAGACTTTGGCACACAATATGCCTGCAGACCTAGACATTTAATAAAGTGTTGAAATAACAGGTCTTTTTCTTTATGGTGAGTAAAATTGTGTGTTTGTTTTCTCTGTGTGTTTACTTTATAGGTATTTGAGAACTTGAATACAGATCAGTTGTTAACATATAGCTGATCTCTTTATATACATGGAGGTCAGAACTATAAAAGTAAATGATCTAATACATGACGACAAATTTCCACCTGCGGGTTTTGAAATTTAAAGTTGTCATCAGGATTGTTATGACATTTGAAAATATTCATCAAGACAAAAGTAATTTTAATTCATTTTCAAAAAACACTACATGTTATAGAAATTTAGGATAATAGAAAGGCATCTGTTACAAAATGCACTTTTTAAAAGTTTGCATTTTGTGTTCCCCAAAGGTTCTTTTCTGTCTGCCATATGCATTTGACTCATAATTAACTGAGTATTAATTATAACCTGAAAATGTTAAGAGTTAATGAATGAGAAGGTAACAGACATCATGACCATAGAGATGTGGTAATTTTATCTTTGATTTAGTTCTTTAACCAAATTGTTAATGAGTTGATGGTACTGCATTTATTTAGTCCTTGATCAAATATTGATCATTGAAATTTGTGGTATTGTTGGCCTCCTTTTCATTTTATTGGGAGAGAAGGAGAGGTATTAAAACATATATTAAAAGACATCTAGAGGTAATGTACTGGCTCCTTGATAGAGCTGTAATGGGAAAGAACATCTCTCATGTAAAGAAAGGTGTTGTTACTGATTTCTACCTTGCAGAGCCATTTTAATCTGAATGGGAAATCTGTCTGGGGACCCAGAGTGTGGTAATTAGCAGTCTCTTCAGAGTGTCAGAGCAGAATTACCATTGTAATGGTTTAGCTGCAGGATAAAAGGATTGAATTTGGGACTGCCTGTCTGCCAACCTAAATGAGTTGCCATGGGAATTTTCAAATGTGAGAGGCGCTTACTTAAAGCTTTTTGGCGGGTTTGAATAAACTCATAAATTATAGGTTTGAAAGAAGCCAGTCCTTGCTTTCTCTCATATAGGCAAAACTGTATAGAAGGCTGATAGCTTCTTAAATTCTTAATGAGAATGAGTTGATCCATGTTCCCATGCAGGCCATCAGCTTATTCAGGCTTGTTTTTTCACTAAATATGGTACAGTGAAGCACATTTGAGGAAAGACATTTTGTTCCAAGTCTCTAGAGGAAAAAAGTGACAACTCTAGATATAAATTTCCCATCTTAATTTAACTATATTTTCAGATAATGCTATTATACTGATTCTTTGTTTTGCTTTAACAAACATTAACCAGATACTGACTTTAATTTTACTCAGTGCATGTAATAAATACATATTTTTTTATCTTTGTCATAGTTTTTCTCACAAAGTAAGAACATTTAAAGCCCTTTTGGAAAATAAATAAGATACTTAGGTTTATAAACTGGATTATTCAGGTTGCACGTAACTACAACCTGCATATACATGGGTTCTGCACCCATGGATTCAACCAATGAGGAAATTCCACAGAGTTTCAAAGAGAGCAAAATTTAAATTTGCATCGTTCAAGCACTACATTGAATCCACATGAATGAAGTGATATGTGGGCGTTGCATTAGGTATTATAAATAATCTAGAGATGATTTAAAGTAGACTGGAGCATGTGCGTAGGTCATATGCAAATACTATGCCATTTTATATCATGGACTTGAGCATTCATGGGTTTTGGTATCTGTAGATTTTGGTGTTCTGGAACCAGTTCCCTGCAGATAATGAGGGACAACTGTACTTTCAGAGAGAGCTTCAGCTCTCCCCTGTCTCTCAAAAGAATTAAATTTTGGTGTAATGACTTTTTAGTGAGAAAATGTTCCTGCAAATGTCTAAGGTGATGAACATCACTTACACTTTGCGTGCCCTCACTCATCCTCAAGATATCAGTAATAGTAGTTCTTACATTGGTGGTTTGTATCTGCCCTTCAGAAAAACACCTGAAGTACAATTTAAGCCAAAAATTTTGAGACTGTAAAATACTTTTAACAAAATAAACATGGTCTTTTTGGAGGTCTTAACATTGTCAAGCCATTAGGGTACAGTTTCATTAAGCAAATAATAATTTGGTTGTTACTAACCCTAGTGGCCTGAAAATGTGGATGCGTCTTTCAAAAATGTTTCACCAGGGAAATGTGGGTATTTTGAGGAGAGAACAGTTGTTCAATTCAGGTGAGAAAGAGTAAAATTTTTTAAGGTACAATACATTTTTTGTTTATATATTAATCTTTACTGGTCAGTATGTAATCACACATCAGTATAATCTGATTAAAATCCTATAGCTCTAAGATAACTGTTGAACCATTAATAAAACTTGAGTCATGGACAGATAATGTCCTAAAATCTCATTTAAGTGTAGAATACAAAGACCCATGTAGTCCTTACCAGAGATCTCTGTAATTTCTGCAGAGCTCCTTGGAATCACAGCCATCACCTTTGTGTGCTGTGTGTAAGGTACTCTCATGGGTATGTGCTGCTTTGGGAAAAATGACGGCGGAGAAAAGCACTGCAGAAATTTAAATGTGCTGATTTTCTTTCCTGTGAAGAGGGACAATTCTAAGTAAAATCCAGTTCTATATCAGGGTCATAATTTTTATATTCTATCTCCACGTCTTAGGTGTGTGGCTTATTCTGCATTAGGACAACAGGCACATTGTCCTAACTAGAATTTTCACAAATAATTAAAAGTACCATTTGATTTGGGTGACAGTCCATACAGACAGATTAAGAAGTTTGCCAAGGTATAGGTTTTAAGACTTCCCTCAACATCATACCATAATTATCTAAATCATTGAGCAGCTATATAAATCTTTGCTTACTGTCTGTCCAGCCGTAATGTTGCCTGGCAGTGACTCTGGCTTCTTAAACACAACAGAGGGCTTTTCCTTAAACTTGGATGTTTAGTTTGATCAGGCTCCTTGGTGATAAAAAATATGTCTTGTTTCTGGGAACTGAACAAGCTTTCCCAAACAGAGACTCTGTATGAATAACATCCTCCTCTTGATTCTGGTAAGGATTCGTTGAGGAACCGCTTCTTTCAACCCAAGGTTTTGTTCAGGTTGACAAAAGGTTTAGACATCTTGTAATTCTAAATTTCAGGCGTTGCAAATGTAAAAAAAAGGGACCCTGGGCATAGAATAATAGGGCCTAGGATATATTTATTAAATTAAATATTTATCCCCTAGGAAATATTTTTACATTTGTAAAGGAAGTCCTTTTACTTTAACTTTGTATTCCAGGCACCCCTCAGAATTTGCATATTTAGTTTGTAACACTTTATAATTGCTTGTACCTATTAATTTAAATATTAATGTAAACTATTTTATAATTGATATAAATATATAATTATATATTTTATATAATTATATAAAATATTAATATTTATGTCCCATAAACTTCTCATTGGTTGGGATAATGCATTTTAGTGTTTGGGGTTTTTAAAAAATTTCTTTATTAAATGTATGATATTCTACACAGATACTGTAAAATTAATTTCAATACATATTTTTAAATATTTATTAGAAAAATAGGCGAGTGATTTCTCAGTGTATTTTCTTTAGTTCAATTATTTTCATACATCACTTTAATTTGTTTGCATGCCCTTCTGATGGTGGGTAAGTAGCATCATGTTCCTTATATATAGGCAAAGTATTTGTAATCATTCACTTTATAGTAGGGTGCATTGAACTTGAATTAGTAAAAACATTAAGAAAATCACATGTCCCTTACTATATTTAATGTGCCTGTGTTTTAACTCATATTTAATTTTTCTTTACCACATTTCACATGTTTCAGTGTTTTGATATTTTTAAGTAAAATTATTAGGAGTAACCATTGTGACATTTTAATAGTATATTAAATGATTCAGAAATCACATGTCCCTTACTATATTTAATTTGCTTGTATTTTAACTCATATTTAATTTTTCTTTACTACATTTCAAATGTTTTAGTGTTTTGATATTTATAAGTAAAATTAAGATAGTAACCATTGTGACATTTTAATATATTAAAAGATTCAAATAAGCATTTTAGTATTAAGATTATTTCAGGTAAGCTTTTGGTAGCTCATTAGAGCTTTATTTTTGGTTGTATTTTTAATAACTATTTTGGAAAATTTGAAAGTGACTATTAAATTATCCTGCTTATTCATCACAAGGCTCCTTTATGGGAATTAACTCTGAAACCATATTGCCAAATTATATAAATAAGTAGATGTGTTTTGTTTTTTAATTCTCTTAAGGTTTAAAACCTTTGTGGAGAAAAACTTAATCTTTAATGTATAAATAAAATATAAAAGTATTTATCAAAGTATCTTTAGTTATGCCTTCAAACTGACATGGCCTCAGCTTATTTTTAGTAACCTTCTTTGTAGAATATAATATTTCTGAGAAAGTTAGCTAATTTAGGAATTAGCTTACTTTGCGACAGTAATTTATGAATTCTCCTGTCAATTTAAATAAAAATACTTTGATTTTTTAATTTAGCATTTGTGGAATTATACTTGGGAATATTTCTTTCAAGCGTTGAACGACTGACAAAAGAAATTCATCTCATAAACTTCTATTGAAAAACTGCAGTTTACAAGGCTAGAAAACAAGACTTCATTATATACAGAGACTTAGATTTCATAATGTAAATGAGAATAGAACAAAATTACTGTGTTCTTAATTGCTTTTTTGATCACTTGATGTCTGCTCTTCAGAACTGTCATGCTCTCACTAGAATTAAAGTATCTCATTTCCAATTTGTTCTTCCTGGACAGTCTGTTCTGTAACCATGCCTCCAGTTACCACTGCAGTGCTGATTGTTTTTCAGTGTGCTTCTAATCTGGAATTCCGAATCAACCAGCCATTCAACACCTCCATGTGGGTGCCACATAGGCATCTCATACATAACATTTTGAAAACTAAAATCACATTCTTCCTTGCCCTCCCCGTATCACAGTTCTTCCCTTGTTTTCTCTGTAGAATGATACTTGTTGCCTAGGTCTCATCCACCTTCCTTCCACCTTTTTCTCTCCTGCCCTGACTCCTTCCCATCTATATCATCACCAAGTTCTGTCTGATTCTACCTCCAAATAGCACATATCTTTTCTCCATCTCCACAGATGGAGTAGGTCTGTTACCCATGGTGCTCCCTCCTATCCATTTTCTACTTGAGGCCAAAACTATCTTTTTAATATATAGAAATGTCATCACACTCCTTGTTGTAGGTTTTCAGTGACTTTCTATCACCCCATGGTAAAAATGTATGGCATTCATAGCTTATCTTCATCTAACATGTGCCTACTTTTCCAACTTTGTTTCATGTCATTCCTCCTTTACACTTACACCCACACATATTAAATAACTCACAGTTTTCAGAACACTGTTTGTTTACGTAGTGTATTTTGGCGATCTCCAGAAAGAACTCCATGATTTGTATTCTGTACTAATATTATAGTAGAATGCATTGTCTATGATAGTAGTATAGAATTATTAGAACTGAATTTTTGTTTGTTTGTTTGTTTATCCCCTTGCCCCTGACTGGGCATTTCAGTGACATGCATGAAGTCTGTTTCATCTTAGTATCTCTCCCTCACTGCCTTGCACATACATAGAAAGTGATCAGTGTTTGTTGAATTAATGATTGAATATTAGTCCTTTAACAAAGCACTTGTTGTTTGCTTTTCATAGTAAAAATGGAACCTAAAAACACATTCATGTAAAATCTTCCACAAGTCACTTACCCCTTTTTGCCTCATTTTTAAAATCACCTCATTAGGTTGCTCTGTTCTAAATCAATTAATATCTATATATGTGTGATGGTCATACACATACGTAAGCCTACCCAAAACTATTAAATTTTACACTTTAAACAGGTAAATATTGTGGTATATAAATTATGGCAGTAAAATTGTTTTTTAAAAGATTGTAATAGAACATGGGCAGTTTGGTAAGGAACTGAAAGAAGGTATGTGTGACCAGAGTGCAGAGTGAGAGAGATTGAGGTGAGGTACCCAGTGAGTAGACCTAGCATGTTTGAGGATATTGATCTTATCTGAAGAGGACTGGGCACTACTGAAGAGTTTTAAGAAGTGAGCCAGGTTTATTTTCATTTTGTCAATATCACTCTGGCTACGAGGTGAGAGAACATCTTAATGGGCCAGAGTGGATGTGTGAAAGGAGACCCGGAAGGTGAGAGTTGAGTTAGAACTGGGCAAAATAAGCAGTTATTTAAGAGGTAATATAGACTGGATGTGGTGAATGGTGATTGACTAGAAGGTATCGTTTGCTGACTTGTATAACTGGATGGATAGTGCTGTATTCACTGTAATTATAGAATATGGTTGCTGACTGGGTAATTTATAAAGAAAAGAGGTTTAATTGACTCATAGTTCCATATGGCTGGGGAGGCCTTAGGCAACTTACAATCATGGCGGAAGGCATCTCTTCACAGGGCGGCAGGAAAGAGAATGAGTGCCGAGCGAAGAAGATTTGACCAGAGAAATGTGGGAGGAGAGGCCAGAGAGGTTGAGGGGGGGGACTTGAGGTTGGTGATGATGAAATTTGAGCAGAGCCAATGTCTCATTTTCCTTAGCAGTCCTGGAGGGGATATGCAGGAAGTATGGACAGGAAAGGGTAGGAAAAGGCTTGTGAACATCCCAGAGAAAGTGTTCTCCTGCACTCCGGTGCTGTGAATAACTTAAGACTCAGTAAAAGACCAACAGCTAGAAAACTTACTTCCTGAAAACACTGCGCTGGGCATGGTGGCTCATGCCTGTAATCCTAGCACTTTGGGAGGCTGAGGCGGGCGGATCTCTTGAGGCCAGGAGTTTGATACCAGCCTGGGCAACATAGTGAATCCCCATCTTTACGAAAAATACAAAAAATTAGTTGGGCATGGTGACGCACACATGTAATCTCAGCTACTCCGAAAGCTGAGGCACAAGAATCATTTGAACCCAGGAGGTGGAGGTTGCAGTGAGCCGAGATCGTGCCACTGCACTCCAGCCTGGGTGACACAGTGAGAACTTGTTTCAAAAAAACAAACAAAACAAAAACATACTACATGGTGTTCTTTACTTGTCTGTGGTTTTTAAATGGACATATATTAATATGCAATTGTAGTAATGTTTCACTTTGTTATTCTCTACCTCTTAAAGAAAAAATTACCTTCTTTTACAATCTAACACACTACTTTTTTAACAGGTGTTTTAAGCATCTGTTTGTATTTGTTGAACAAATATTTCTTAACATTGTATATACCAGGAACCTAATTGTATACTTTTCAGAGTTAAACTATGCAATCTGTTCTTCAGTAAATGAAGCTTTGACCATGCAGTCAAATCCATTAAAAGTTCTTCCATGGGAAATTAGGAGAGTTTCAAACTCACAGTGTCTTAGTTTGATTTCTGTTCCTTATAACAATACCTGAAACTGGGTAATTAATAAAGAAAAGGAATTTATTTCTTTGTTATGGAGGCTGGGAAGTCTAAGGTCAAAGGGTGGGATCTGTGAGAGCCTTCTTGCTGGTGGGGACTCTGCAGTGTCCTGGGGCAGCGCAGGCACTACATGGTAAGGGGGTAAGTGAGCTAGTGTATTCGCCCAGGTCTGTCTTCCTCATCTTATGAAGCCACCAGTTCTCTTCCTGTAATAATCCATTAATCCACTAATCCATTGAGGGACTGATGGCAGAGCTCTCATGATCCACATTGAGGATTAAGTTTCAACATGAGTTTTGGAGGGGACATTTAAACCATAGCACATAGTAACAAAGCTACTTTTTCTTACAGGAATTTCAGTAATTAGAGATTTGGGGGGAAGCTATGTGGCTGTTATTATAAAACTGAGTTCTAACAGGGCAAATCCAGAGTTGAATTACTTCTAACTCTGGTACCACAGCAGTTGCCTTTTTTCCACCACTAACAAACTTTCTTAAATATTTGTATGAAATATTTAAAGCACCAGCCACCCCAACAAAGAGCTGCTTATGACCGGGCGCGGTGGCTGACGCCTGTAATCCCAACAGTTTGGGAGGCTGAGGCGGGTGGATCACGAGGTCAGGAGATCGAGACCATCCTGGCTAACACAGTGAAACCCCATCTCTACTAAAAATACAAAAAATTAGCCGGGCGTGGTGGTGGGCGCCTGTAGTCCCAGCTACTCAGAGAGGCTGAGGCAGGAGAATGGCGTGAACCCAGGAGGCGGAGCTTGCAGTGAGCCAAGATCGTGTCACTGCACTTCTGCCTGGGCGACAGAGCAAGACTCTGTCTCACACACACACAAAAAAGCTGCTTCTGTTGGAGGACAGGGGCATCGATCAAATTTTAACCAATAATGGCCAGCCAATGTGAATGTTATCTAATTCATTGATTCCTGATTCCATTTCTTATGAAAACTAGTATGTTAGAAAAATACCAGTGCTTGCATATCTGTGTGCGTAAGGTTATAGGAAAACACAAAATCAGTTTCTCCTACTATACTCTCACAACACCGAGTGCTTCTGTGATCTGTGGTCATCAAAATTTGTAGGGATTTCTCCTCACCACCAGCAGCCAGTCAGTTCTGACACCAGATTCCTCAGCAGACACCAGCTGGGTGTCCTCCGATTTAATCCTGTTCTGACGCTGTCCACCTGGAGATAGCCTTAGGTCCCACAGGTTGAGGGCTCCAGTTCCGCAAGATGTCTCCCACTTCAGGCACCAGTCACAAGTAGTAGGTGGTAGCCCATACTTCTTCCTTACCTTACTTTATTCTAGCTTAGCCTAACTCTGAGGTTCAAGATTTTAGTCAGTAATTTGTGTTGAAGATATCATTAGACATCTGATGAAACAACAAAGAAAAAGAAGATGGGCAGCAACCAAAATTAATTACCTCCTCTGGTGTTACCACCATGACTACATCTGAAAATAGTTTGGGTATAAGTGAAAGTAGCAGTCATGACATAAAATTGTTTTAAATGCCAGGTAGTTTTCTACCGCTACTCTTCTGTGAGGTTGTCAAGGTTGTGCTTGATAGCTTAGAAATCTCATGAATATCTCCTGGTGAAAAGCATTTACTTTGAAGAGTCAGAGTCACTTTGAAAAGTACTTCATTACTGTGATGAATACATTAACGCAGCATTACCTTGGAAGTCTTGTAAGAGCAGTTGGAGTGAATTAACAATTTAATCACATATCTTCATGGGTAAGTTTAATACTCACAGTTAACTCCCTAAAATTGTATGCAACATTTTTTGCTTACACAGTTGACTCTTGACCATAGTAGGGATTAGGGGAACCACCCCCACTTGCAGTTGAAAATCCACGTATAATTTTGACTCCCCAAAAATGCAGCTCTTAATAACCTGCTGTTGACAGGAAGCATTACTGGTAACAGTTGATCAACATATATTTTGTATGTTATGTATATTATATACTGTATTCTTACAATAAAATAAGCTACAGAAAAGAAAATGTTATTAAGAAAATCAGAAGGAAGATAAAATATATTTGCTATTGAAGCAGAAGTGGATCATCATAAAGTTCGTTCGTTCTTTTTTTTTTTTTTTTTTTTTTTTTTTTGACAGAGACTAGCTCTGTTGCCCAGGCTGGAGTGCAGTGACAAGATTTCAGCTCACTGCAAGCTCCGCCTCCCGGGTTCATGCCATTCTCCTGCCTCAGCCTCCCAAGTAGCTGGGACTACAGGTGCCCGCCACCACGCCTGGCTAATTTTTTGTATTTTTTGACTAGAGACAGGGTTTCACCGTGTTAGCCAGGATGGTCTCGATCTCCTGACCTCATGATCTACCTACCTCGGCCTCCCGAAGTGCTGGGATTACAGGCGTGAGCCACGGCGCCCAGCCTCATAAAGTTCTTTATCCTAATCATCTTCATACTGAGTAAGCGGAGGAGGAGGAGGGGTTGGTCTTGCTGTTTCAGGGCTGGCAGAGGCAGAAAAATGTCTGTATAAAAGTGGACCTGCATGGTTCAAGCCCATCCATATTGTTGGAAGGTTCAGCTGCGTACTCATATATGTTTTCTAGAGAAGGAATCCATAGTTACCGTAAGATTCTTAAAGCTGTTGTGATTATTTCCCTAGGCCTTTTCATTTGGTCTTCCACCGCAGCCTGTGCAAACTCCCATCATAATCCCAGTTGCACATCATTTAACTTCCTTTACCTTTCTATCTCAGTGCTCATTCTGAATATGAATGAGTTTAATATATTTTCACTTTCAGAACTTTTTGTCAGGCAGTCATTACAACATCTTTTAGGTTCTGCCCACCTCTAAGCCCCCTCACCACCACTCCCGCCACAGTGGGTATACTTTTCTTAGTTTTTGCCTCTCTGTCCCACCTCTCAAAACTAAGAGATTTTTAGATAGTCATAATTTTCAGGTTCTTTTTTTTTAAATTTTTATTTATTTATTTATTTATTTATTTTTTTTTTGAGATGGAGTTTCACTCTTGTTGCCTAGGCTGGAGTGCAATGGCACGATCTCGGCTCACTGCAACCTGCACCTCCTGGGTTCAAGCGATTCTCCTGCCTCAGCCTCCCGAGTAGCTAGGATTACAGGCGTGCACCACCATTGCCAGCTAATTTTGTATTTTTAGTAGACATAGGGTTTCACCATGTTGGTCAGGCAAGCCTCAAACTCCTGACCTCAAGTGATCCACCCACCTGGCCTCCCAAAGTGCTGAGATTACAGGCATGAGCCACCATGCCCAGCTCAGGTTCCTATTTTTTATCTTCTTTTGTAGAACAAGGTTCTATTAAACTCCCAATTGGTATTTATATGTCCCACCTTCCAGCCCAACCATATCATCTAATAATATCCGTCTAAAATAACAATCAACTTTGGAGGTTTTTTTTTTTTAAATCTATAAATATGATGTGGCTCTACTAATGCTAGTATGTAGCCGGAGTTGTGAATCATATAAATCCTTCAGAAGTTTATCATGCCTGTTAAGATTACTATTACTATTAATAAAATCAACAGATTGTATCGTATTTAGCATTAGAAGAAGTAAGTACTTATTATTGAGACTTGGCTTTTGTTTTTCTGAGATTGTTACTTTTCAATGGATCTGTTTATACGTTGTTGAAGAGAGGCAGAACATATTGTCCTAAGGTACAAATCTTTGTTAGTTTTATATAGTTTTAATGGAGGAGGAGCATCATATTTGTGTGTGTTTGAGTGTTTTAAGCTTTTCTGGTTAAATAAAGTGCCTGACACTTTCCCTCTACCTTGCTTTATGTGTGGAAAGTTGTTGATTGGTTACACAGGTATTGAGAACTGAAAAAGGAGAAAGACAGGCTGTAATACAGATTTAGAGACTGCAAAAAAAGCATCTTTTACCCCAGGGCTGGAATAAAAGAGAAAGCCTGTGTAATGATGAAACCAAGACCCTGGCTTGGTGTCTCTCAGCTACTTCAAGAACCTCAGGAGCTCAGAGGGGAGAACCCTGGCTGGCTGCTTCTGGTGTGCGTGGAGGGAAGGGGCTGCACGATGAGACTGGTTCTAGAGGTGCTGGGAAAGAAGCATGGAGCCAGGAGACAGCTGCCTCTGGCAAGTGCATAGCTGAAAGGAGCGCACATGGGAAAGAGAACATCTCTTTCCCTCATCCAGCTCTTCAGGGTCGGCTGCTTTACACCCACACTATGCCTCAGTTCTGAGAACCTCACAGAAAACCAGCTGGCAAAGAAGTAGTAGTTGTAGAGCCCTACACTAAGCATTGGAAAGCATATGGCAGGTCAGTTTGGAACTTAGTAACTGCCACATCATCTTGGAGAAAAACTCAGAAATATGAAAGCATATTTTTCTACCAGCTGTATAGGATAAGTTGGAATAAGTTGATCAACCAGATGAATATTCAGCTGTGTACCTGACATCTCCACTTAGGTGTTTAAGATAAGTATTTCAGATGTAACCTTTCAAGAGAGAACTTCTGATTCCATATTCCTCAATTTTTATCTCATTACATGGAGCCACCATCTACTTTATTGCTTAAATCAAGAACCTAAACAACATTGTTCAATTTCTCCTTTTCCTTTACCCTCTGTGTCCAACTGATCATCATGCCTTGTCAGGTTAACATAACTCTTTTCATCTCTGTTACAACCTCTACCCCAGTCCAGTTCATCCTCTCTGTTGCCTGGACAATGTTAAAGCTCATGACCTATCTCAGTAATCACGCTGGCGCCCCCAGCAGTCCATCCACAAAATAGCACAGTGAGGCTTTAAAGACAAATCCTTTTTGTCACTTCCCTCTCATAAACCCCTTTGTTTAAGTCAATCAAATTATCTGTCATCTTCTGTCTGCCAAAGCTGTTGGAGCAGATCAAGGTGGTAATTGGCATCAAAATTCTTCATAAAATGTGGTCACTCTTCATTTTTTCTTTTTTCTGATATTTGTTATTCTTCAATTAAATTAGTCATGTATTTTTTTGTTTGGAAAACCTTTTCTACCCATTATTTCAAATTTATAGAAAACTAATTCATTTTTTAAAATTTGTTGAGCACATTCATTTTTGCAAGGCTTTGGGGGTTACAAGGAACATGGGTTTATTGGTTATTGGTTAATTTATGGGTACAATTCATGATAAATTTCTTTAAAAATCAAAAAATAGAAAAACTGAGATAGCACATGGCTATATATGATTGATCACCCCAAAAATAAGCAGCATGAATTTATAAAAGCAAGATCAGTATGCGTGAGAGTGCTTAGAAAAGCCTGCACTCAGGAGAATCGCTTGAACCAGGGAGTTGGAGGTTGCAGTGAGCCAAGATCACGCCACAGCACTGAAGCCTAGCGACAGAGCGAAACTCCAGCTCAAAAAAAAAAAAAAAAAAAAAAAAAGCCTGCACTCTGAGAGAAGACGATGATCTGTGTTATTGAGGAACACATAGGATGCTTCCAATAGGAGCCTAACTTGGAGAGGAAAGTACCAGGTCTACTCAGGGGGATTGTGGACAGATGATTTTGACTAATGCAAAACATTTGCAAGCAAGGTTGCTCATGTAAACTGTTCAATGCCCTGAATGCTGGAGAATTTGGGCCTTTGTGATAGGCAGTGGTTCGAATTATTTTTTTAGTTGACATAGTTTTAATGATTTGGAAATACACATTTGTTTCAGCTCTCTGTTGATTACTTTGTTGTTTTTTTTTTTTTAAAGTATATAGATCTAAAAATACTAAATAAACATGATTTTCTTACTTTCTAACATGTGGTCTGATGAATTCAAAAGATACTTCCACTTAAAGGCATCATAAGACTGGAGAAGGTATAATGTAATGGTTAAACATGAGGACTTTGAATCAGGTATTCTGGGTTGGAAGCCAGGTTTGCAATGTGAACTTTTGTGGCTTTGGATAAGCTGCCTACCCTGCCTGAGCCTCAGGGATAATGCACTGCCAATACCACACATTTGTTAGGAAGCATAAATGATTGCATAATGAAGATCTAGTGTCTAAATCTAGAAAAGTTGAACAATGTATAAATTACGTTAAACGTGACCTGTTTGTGTATCCTTTTAACATAGCTGTTAAACATAGTTGATGATGGCTGGGCGCAGTGGCTCACGCCTGTAGTCCCAGCACTTTGGGAGGCCGAGGCGGGTAGATCACCTGAGGTCAGGAGTTCGAGACCAGCCTGACCAACATGGTGAAACCCCATCTCTACTAAATACAAAAAATTAGCCGGGCGTAGTGACATATGCCTGTAATCCCAGCTACTTGGGAGGCTGAGGCAGGAGAATCCCAGGAGGCGGAAGTTGCAGTGAGCTGAGATTGCACCATTGCACTCCAGCCTGGGCAACAAAAGCAAAATTCCACCTCAAAAAAAAAAAAAAAAAAAAACAACAAACAACAGAAAAGGCATAGTTGATGACATATCTATATCTTAATATGCGTAAATTAAAATATATCTATTTATACATACCCATAATTGGTCATCCTTAATTGCAAGCCTCCAGAAGTTCAGAAAACTGTGTTTATAGTTGCTTCACCCCACTTAGTGTGAGTATTTTTCTGTTTGTTACGGACTGGATTATAGGAATATCCCCCAGACTCTGCTGGGTGTTATAGAATCTGTGGTGTATTATCTTTCTATAAATCTGAAAAACTCTGAAATTCTCAAGGCACTTCCCCGATACCACAGGTTTTAGCTATTAGCAGGAGTGTATTCTATTTTTGAGCTTCTACATTTCAAAAGTAAAGACATTCTTTGTTGTGCTTTAATAATCTTTCCATAATATTTTCCATACAAATACAAGGGAACTATTCATCTGCCCTATGACCCAGCAACTCTACTCATAGGTGTTTATCCAAGATAAATGAAAACTTATATTTGCAAGGAAGCCTTATATGAGAATTTTCAGAGTGGTTCTGTTCACATATCCAAAAAGTAGAAACAATCAAATGTCTGTAGCAGAAGAATAGATAAATAACATACTACTCAGCCATTAAAACAGATGAACTACAGCGACATGCAGCAATATGGATGAGTCTGACAGCTGTCATACTGACGGAAAGAAATTGAACACAAAATATTATATATGCCTTCATTATCCGAAAATCTAGTCTAGGCAAGTTAAATCAGATGGATGGTTAGGGCTTGAGGTACAAGGAGACTTTCTGGGTTTGTGGAGATGTCCTGTGTCTTCAATGGAGTACTATTTAGCCATAAAAAAGAATAAGATCCTGTCATTTGCAACAACATGGATGAAACTGGAGGTCATTATGTTAAGTGAAATAAGTCAGGCACAGAAAGAATCTTCACATGTTCTCACTTTTTTGTGGGAGCTAAAAAAATTAAGACAATTGAACTTACGGAGATAGAGTGTGGAGTGATGGTTCCAGAGGCTGGGAAGAGTGGTTGGGAGGGCACAGTGGCAATGGTTGACGGGTACAATAATATAGTTAGAATGAGTAAGATCTAGTGTTCAATAGCACAACAGGGTGACTACAGTCAACAATAATTTATCGTACATTTAAGAATAATTGGATTGTTTATAATACAAAGAAAGGATAAATGCTTGAGTTGATGGGTACTCCATTTACCCTGATGTGATTAATATGCATTATATGCCTGTATCAAAATATCACATGTACTTTATATATACATACACCTACTGTGTGCCCACAAAAACTTAAAAAAAAAAAAAAGAAATATCATGACTGGATATTGCACTTAAGATCTTGGGAGTCCACTGCATGTGAATTTTGCTTCCATTTTTTTAAATGATTCTTGAATATAGGGCAAATACTTAGGAAATCAGAAGCTATGAGATTGCGGATAATCACTGGAGTTCAGTATTACAAAATATGATTTTAATGACCCATTTTACAAATGTAAAAGTTAGTGTTCTGTCTCTGTAGAGTTGCTTATTCCCGATCAAGGTTCTGCAGGATACTTTGTGAACTATCTGGAGTTGACATGTACAACTTCAGGATGCCCTGTTTGATCAGTTGTAATTTTTGAGAAAAAAAGAGGTCAGAAAAACTGGTCTGAAGACTGGCTCATAGAAGCTCTAGAGCCTCTAGACTGTAGAAGAAACTTAGTTTTCTCATCTGAACTTATATTTGAAAAAGAGGTGACATATACCTTCAACAGTGTTTAGGCAGGTACGTACTACCAAATCTCATTGTCAAAACCAGGACAGTAACATTGAAATAACCACTTCGATGTGAAAGTAATTCTATAATTAACCCTGTTGTCTCTTCTTTTTTTTTCTTTTCTTTTTTTTTTTTTTTTTGAGACAGTCTCGCCCTGTTGTCTAGGCTGGAGTGCAATGGCGCGATGTCGACTCACTGCAACCTCCGCCTTCCAAGTTCAAGCGATTCTCTTTCCTCAGCCTCCTAAGTAGCTGGGATTACAGGCACCTGCCACCACGCCCAGCTACTTTTTGTATTTTTAGTAGAGATAGAGTTTCACCATGTTGGCCAGGCTGGTCTCGAACTCCTAATCTTCATGATCTGCCCACCTCAGCCTCCCAAAGTGTTGGGATTACAGGCGTGAGCCACCACACCTGGCCAGTGAACCCTGTTGTCTCTTAAGACACACAAGATCATGCCCTGTGAATACAGAGTGGAGGGGAGTGGTCAGGACATGAGGGTGAAGCCCATCCTGGACTGAGACCACCTAGAATCAAATTCCAGCTCTGCCAACTAAATCCTGTGCATTTCTGGGAGGCATTAGTGTACCCTGCCAAAATGTGGCTGTGATCTGGTGTAACATACCATCACCTCCAGCAACACCATATGGCAGACTACACCAGGATCTCCTCCTATGCCACTCTTGTTTTTATTCTCTTAGGGTGATCTCTCCTGTTTTCATTATCATGCACCCTGCACATTACACAAGTGTGCACACACAGTGGTGATCACACACATTTCTTCCATCTTTTTTCTCTGTGGTTTTCTCCCTTGTTTGACACTCCATTGCCAAATAATGAATAGCTATTTTGCTATCCAAAAGGAGCAGTTCAGTGCCAACATGTTTTCAAGCACCTGTCCTTCTGCAGGAAACTCGTCTTTCGTCTTTATTTCCTCTTTGTTGGAAGTAAATTTGCCCTCTTATTTGCTGACATTTTCAAACTTGTACCACTTCTTTCTCGCTATGGTAGATGACTGGAGGTAAACCTACTGCTCTTCTTTTTCTTTTTTTATGTAGAGTATAATTTATAATACTTTTGGTATTCCATTTTTATATATAAATTTAAATTTGAAACTTTTGATAAGTTTTAATTTTCAAATGACTAGTTTTTAGCAAATAAGTTGAAGAAGTTTTATTATAATGGATTTGATTCTTCTTTTCCAATAGTAGCTTACTTATTTCGTTTTTAACAAATAATTTCTGTGTCTTTCAAAGATCATACTTACTTTTTGTTCATCTTTGTACAAGTTGATAGGAGTCAAATTCTACAGGCATGCCAGTATCCACTCCCTGTAATCTTCTGCAAAGTAGGTTTTTAAAAAGTTGGTAGTAGCACATCAAAACATTGTCTTTATGTTTCACTCATATTTTTCTTTAATTCTTGTGATTTACTAAAAGCTCACTGAACAGTTCTGTTTACTATATATTATAGTATACCGTTCACCATTGTAATGCCAAAAACAGAATTTTGTGTGTCATTACAGCTATAATAGAAAGGAGCACTGAGAAGCCTGTGTCCTGGTCGTCCTTCCCCTTTTATGAATCAGAGAGGAACAAAACTATGTCAGAAAATTGTTGCATTGTGTTACTTTCATTGTAAATATCACAAAGTCATGTAAAGTTACTGGGATTCGATGATACATAAAAGTGGGGGGCAGTTAGTTCTATCTCTACACAGACTTTGATAGATGGACCCTCATCTACTGCTTGCTTTGACTGTGGCTAAAGTTTATGTTGGACTGAGACATTTGGGATTTGGAAATAAAGTTAAAGACTTCTCATACCAGTCACTTATAAGTTCTAGTAAATAACTTGGGGGTGGCCGTAGGAACATGGGGTTAGGCAGTGGTAACAAAGAAATAAGCCCTATTCTCATGGAGCTTACTTTGGGAGTGGTGATACTCAACAGACTGTAATTTGAAGTAGAAGCAATTAACTTTGTCGATAGGTTCTTGGAGATACAACTTTAAACAAAATGAGTAGTATATTGCAGCCTCTTTTTTCATCAATGTTATAATGAAACCATGTTGAAAGCAATGGCATTATTTGAGGACCTGCTGTCTGTCGTTTCACTTAAAGTTAGTTTTAAAGAATGTATTGACCACGTTAAGTGAGGATCTACTGTAATCTAGGGATGGCCCCTGGAGAAGGAAGGTAGCATTTAGGTTGAAGTTTGTGGGGATGGGGATAGGTAGGATTTGGAAAGAGAGAGGGGCAGAGAGTGCACAGGGGAGCACTTAGGATGGAGGAAGTGGGAATATGCACAGAGATGAATGGTGGAGAGCAATCTGGTTTGACTTAAGATGTTACTTACATACGTGTGTAAAGTAGTAGGTTAATGGGCTTAACTTGAGGATATTTTGGGACCAGATTATAGGCAACTAAAGTTTTTTATATTTTTAGATAGTAAGAAACCATGAAAGTGTTTTGAGACAGAATGTTGAGAAACATGATGAAAATTGTGATTTGGGCAATTAATCTGGCCTTTGTGTAGAGATTGATTGGAGAACAGACACCATTAGCAACATGTTTTAGTAGTTTGGGTGCTATGCCAAAAACGACTGGAACAGTAAATGGAAAGAGTGGGACGAATTCAAGGTAAATGGGGTGGCCAAACATTTTGATGATTAGAGACTATCCTGATTTAGGTTTGAAGCATGGTTATTATTAGTGCCCATTTTTGCTTTTAAAAGTTTTCTGCTTTGGACAATAAATCATATGGTGACCCTAAAGATAGATTGCTGTAGCATTGATAGCACTTGCTAATTAGATTGAAAGGAGACAGGGATGGTGGTGTAAGAGAGCAGAATATACGGTTTTTTAGAAGTTATTATTTCACTGAGTTTTCATTTTTTGAAGAATTAAGCATAAAATTTCCTTACCTAAATTCTATAATCAAATCTTGTATGTTTAAAATTATTTGTGTGCGCATGTGCGCGCGCATGTATGTGTGTGTTTAACGAACACATTTGAGTTTTGGAATATTCAGCAAAATGATGGTTGCTGGCTGGGTGCAGTGGCTCACACTTGTAAACTTAGCACTTTGGGAGGCTGAAGCAGGAGGATCACTTGAAGCCAGGAGTTTGAGACCAGCCTGGGCTACAAAACGAGACCTTGTCTCTACAAAAAATAAAAAAAATTAGCCAGGCATGGTGGCGCGTGCCTCTAGTCGCAGCTACTTCGGAGGCTGAGGTAGGAGGATGGCTCGAACCTAGGAATTCAAGGTGGCTGTGAGCTAGGATCATGCCACAGCACTCCAGCCTGGGTAACAGAGCAAGACCCTGTATCTAAAAACAATAAAATTAATTAAAGTAATTTTAAAATGATAGATGCTGAAGAGAATATGTTATATTTAGTCTTATCTCACATTTTCATTCATTTCTATTTAAAAGTAAAGCTTTTTAGGGGAACTTTAATCGGTGTAACTGACAAAAAATTTACAAATACAATATGCTGTATATCAACATGCCTTTACTGAGAAAAGAGAAAGCAGGCTCCATTATGTTAGCACCTTTTGGTTCCTGATCTTTTTTTCCCCTTATTAAAACAGGTGACTGTAGTCACATGATACTTACTTTAAGGCTTGTGTGTAGATATAGCTATTATATTTGTGGACAGTCTCAAATGCTTTCATCTCATGTGTTTTCCATGTATAGGCAGAAGGAGAAGACAGCCTGAAGAAGATGCAGCTGATGGAGCTTGCGATTCTGAATGGCACCTACAGAGATGCCAACATTAAATCACGTAAGAATGAGCTCTGAGGCCCAGGGTTACTGCTGTCTGCGTTGTTTTGTCTACAGACTTTTTTCCTTTTGGCAACACAATAATAGTTCATACAAAGTGAACAGTTGAAATAATTCTGTCACTTGATATGGGACTGACAGTCCTATTTTTAATGCTTTCATGAATTGAGGACACTCTTGATTTTATTTTATGTCAGCATGTTGAAGTTTTAGGTTGATAAACTTACATTATTTTAACAAAATCACAATCTCTAAATTCAAGCGTTTAAGAAATTTTCTGTTTGGTTAACTACAGATGTAGGGCTTGCAGCTTATCTTGTTAAATTTATGCAAAAGACAACATATTGAAAGCTTATTTTGAAAAAGTGAATTTGAAGTGTATCTGACTGAAATGACCCTCTGTTGAGTTCTGTCCTTTCACTTTGCTTGCATGTTTTCCCTCCAGTATTTTTCCTTGTTGATTTCATATGTGAGTTCACAGAGATCAGTGGGTGATAACTCTTTTTCTGTCCTATTTTTGTTTTTATGCGTATCTATGCATGTTTTTATAAGCCGTAAGAGGATAGCTTTTTTATGTTTAAAATGAAATAATGTGAAATTTATATTTTGAAACAATTTAAGATTCATACATGTCATTTATATGAACATACCATGTTTAAATTACTGATTATTTAAAACACATAGAATTTTAAAGTTCTAGCCAGATTTACAAGATGTAGGCAACCTAGTGGGTTTAGAAGTAGTTACTTTACAAATTGTTGACATTAATTTACTCATGAAAATGTGAGTATATCATTAATAGGAATTTAGAAGTAGGGCTTTTTAAGATTTTCCTCAAGATGCACGAAATGTACATATATACCTAGTGGTTACTTGACTAAATGCAATAAAAATTATTCTTTCTTTACTTTGAAACTAAAGCTGTACTTTAGAAATATACCAAAACTGAGTTTCTGTGGACTCCGGTTACAAATTATTTTTTAACATCTGTTAATGCAAGTGTTTCATTGTGCTTCTGCATGTACTTTAGTCTTATGAAATCTTAGATATATCAAATGTATGAACTAAATATAACCTATTTAATGGTGTCATTCATTTTTTTACAATGGCTTTTTAATTTTTGCACATTCTTAATCACATTGGGAAAGGGAAAGCTGTTTGCATTTGATTGGTGTGCTTTTGCATTTTTGTGTGATCAGCGCATGTACTAATGATTTCCTTTTATTTTTCTTCTTTCCTGCTTTTCCTTTCTTTTTCCTACTCCCTTCTCATTTTTCCATATTTTATACTGCTGTCTCTATACTTCTTTCTAAATTTCTTTGCTTACTGTAGCAGCCCTTGCCTTTTCTCTTGCAGCAACAGCCCAGGCTGCTCCAAGGATCATTACTGGGCCTGCGCCGGTTCTCCCACCAGCTGCCCTGCGTACTCCTACGCCAGCTGGCCCTACCATAATGCCTTTGATCAGACAAATACAGACCGCTGTCATGCCAAACGGAACTCCTCACCCAACTGCTGCAATAGTTCCTCCAGGGCCCGAAGCTGGTTTAATCTATACACCCTATGAGTACCCCTACACATTGGCACCAGCTACATCAATCCTTGAGTATCCTATTGAACCTAGTGGTGTATTAGGTAAGTTCTTCTCCCCATGGGGTTAACAACATTCTCTTTATAAATATTTTTGCTCCCTCAGATTTTGAAATGATTTTATCAGTTTTAGAGAGGCAAGACAAGTTTGCATTAGGGAAGACCAAAAACTAAATTTTGTTTTATTTCAGCCTCTCATAAGGGTTCCCCTTTGAAATAATTGCACCTTAAATTTATTCAGATCCACTTTGGTAACTGAGGTTCAGTTTGGCTGGGTAAATCTGTTGTGTATATTTCAACAAATACTTTTACATTTGACATTACTGAGGTCATTCTGAGTTTTAGGTCCCACCCCATTGGCCTGTCACCTCCATCAGCTCCACTTCTCAAACTTTATTTGAGATTTATTTTATCTCACAGGTTTGTGTAATTGTTGGAAAATTTTTAAACTTCTAAGTGAAAGTAGTCTGAGCTCTTTATAAAATTCATATTATTGTGTGTGTTTTGTAATATTTGTGATCACTTAAAATATCAGATAAATACAGTCATGCATCGCTTAACAACGGGGATACAGTCTAAGAATTGCCTTGTCTGGCAGTTTCATCATTTGGTGTACATCATAGAGTGTACTTACACAGACATAGATGATATCGTTTACTACACACCTAGGCTGTGTGGTATAGCCATTATAATCTTATGGGACCACCATAGTATAAGTGGTCCGTTGTTGACCAAAATGTTGTTATGCAGGCATGACTGTAGTTGTATTCTTAAGATTTTTCAGTTCTTGTGTTTTGGAGTCCTAGTCATATTAAACATGAGAGATACTCTTAATTTCAGTAGTACAGTGTGGAATAGTTAAATAAATAGCAAATCACTGAATTCAGAATCTCACTTAAGGCAGAAATTAAAATCATAATATAAACGCTTGGTTTTACATGAACAAAAAGTGGTGTGCTCGAAAAAGACATTACTGATGCCTTTTTTTTATAGAGTGGATTGAAATGCCAGTCATGCCTGATATTTCAGCCCATTGACTTGCTGGATGAAGGACTAGAATACAGCAGCTGTTATAACACGACCAGTCAATGTGGAACAAACTGTTTCTGTGCAACCCCTTTGTTTTACCAGACAAAATTTGAATACTTTTTTTCCTGAATTGTATATGACCTTGGTGCTGCATGCATGCTGTTGACTTTTAGGACTTTGATCTTTTAAGGTTTTTTTTCCCCAGCATTAATATTGATTTATAAGGATTTGAAAATCTTTAATGAACTGGAGAACACTAAGATTTAAACTCGAAAATTCGTTGTTCAAGTAAAGAAAGCCATGATGCTCTGTATGTTATCTGTGTGTGTGCATGCACTCAGGTGCCCTTTGTTTCATGAACAAATACATTTCATTGTACATGTTTTCTGTTTAAGTCATTGTATAAAGTAATTGCAGGTCAGAATTATACCACAGAACTGTTTATGAGAGGCTTGTGTCTGTTGCACATTTCTTGAAGCATTTTTAAAATAACATGTAACCTGTAACCTTGTTGTTTAAGTTTTCTTTTCTATTAATACTCTGTCCTGTGGTCCCGTGCATGCTCCTTTTCCCAGAACTCCTCTCTGCTGCACCCACAGCATCTGTTCCCGAGGAGTTATGACTCTTGACTTCCTGCAGGGCTGGGGCTCTTAGCCACCAGCTGCTGTTCCAGCACTTTCAGTGCAAGATCTCCCTGATTTTGCCACGTGGAATTGTACTTGTATATGATTACCTTATCTAAAATGAATAAGGGGTGATGGACCAGTTTACTGCTTAGAAATAGCAAGAGGCACTGCAGTAAAAGTTGTTTCTCATTGTAAAGCTTCATGTCTTTTGTTTGTTGGAAAATTTTTACTTATAGAAACTTAATTATTAGACTGGTAAAATAAAGACCAAAATATGCAGATTTCTAATTGGCATTCATAAGGTGAATAATAATAAGTGCCCAATGAAAAAATCTATTATGGTTAATTTCATTTCTTGCTTTGCCACCTAAGCAGTAAAACATGATATTGACCACTTGGAGAACTCAGAAAATTATTTTAAATTTCTAAGTTATAATAAATTTGCACACAGATAACATGCATGCTATTTATGTCACATCTCACATTAAATTATTTTAAAATAAGCAGTGCCCTTCAAAACAGATGCAGACATGTGTGTTGGTAGTAGTGAGGAGATTGGTATTAGCATCAAGTCTTCATTGATGACTAATTTTTAATTCCCTTCCTTTTATCTTTAGGTATGGCTTTCCCAACGAAAGGCTAAGAATTCAAGAACGGTCTTAACTGAACCCTCATCAGATCTGAATTTAACAAATGCTTAGTCTCAGCAGCCTCCGGGGGAAAAAAGCTTAGCCTAGCAGTCAGTGACTTACTTGCACTTTTTGCACATAGATATAAAGTAAAATTATGTTATTAATTTGGTTTAGTCTGTAATATTACACAGTAATGGTAATTTATAAAGGAGTGTATAGTAGTATACTGACTGCTAAGTGTACTATACTGTTTGCTTTACTAATCACCTAATTCATTGCAGTTCATACTTATTGACTCAGAGTTTAAAACCACAATCTGTAGGCTTTAAGAATTGCTTTTAAACCTTTTTAAGTGATAAACTCTTGAAGTGGTCTTAAGGTTAGCAAATAATTGTCAGTATTAAACATGGCGTTATTTAAGTAGTCCTGCTGCAAGAAAGGCACTTCAGTGAATATGTGACTAGTAAAGCTTAAATATGTTTGGATCTAATAGAGCTCATGAAATACTGTAACTTGGGGATTGTAAATGAATGGATACAATAGGTTAAGGCCCAAGATGTTTGAAATGAATGCAATATTAATAGATGCATATATACATGACATATTGTGGTTAATTTTAAAACTACTGTGCCTTAACGTGTTTCTTAAACTTTTGTAGTAAATGAACATTTGAAATCCATTTTGATAAACCTGCTGTTAATGTTTTTTTCCCCCCTTGTGAATGTTTTCTAACTTTGTCTTGGTAATTGCAATTTAACTAGGTGCGGTGGCTACTAAAGTTCGAAGGCACGATATGCGTGTCCATCCTTACCAAAGGATTGTGACCGCAGACCGAGGTTAGTTTAGTTCTGCAGTTCTTGTCTATAAGAAATGCGTTGGGTGTCCATAAAATTTGCAACACCACACCTGATGGAAAAATGTAATTGCTTACCTGCACACAGTTTTTTTTTCCTTTTCTAAATTTGTTTGTGATCATTGACAGATTTAAGGGTTGGGTTTTTTGTTTTGGTTTGGTTTTTTCTCCCTTCATATTTTAACTTATTAAATCTTCTATTATTATGTACTATGATTTATTCCTACTAAAACATAAATTAGTCAATTTGGGGAGCTATTAAATTTTGATGTTGCCTCAGTTATTTTCATTAATAACTTTTGCTAAAATTTACCTTTTAAAAGTTCTGAAATTTGGGGTTGGTATTGCAAAATGAATTGAACGGATGGTGCTTTAATGAGAGAAGTAAAGGAATATATGCCTCCTGTGTACTTTTGGAGAAAACTGAAGATTTAGTTTCCATTTTTCTTTATAATAAAATATTTGAGCCACTGTATAAACATGAGGGTGCACATGTCAAGTACTTAGCTAAAATCAACAAAGTGAGGACTGTGAAGATAACTTTCATGTAGTTGGATTTTTTTATATAAATTAGAGCGTCAATTCCCTTTTATTCTTACATTCTCTTGCCAAAATGGATCCTTTGATTTTTGTCATTTGCTGCTAAAATATATTATCTGAAGGTAAACTGTCTCTTGAAGTTCTGTGGTGGTATGAGATCCAGCTGTGTGAATATAATTTTTGACTAACCTGTGACTGGAAAATAAGTCTTCATTTTTCTCCTTTACAACTTTTATAATTTGTGTCCTGTATATGCCCTTGGACCCTTTTATAAATTATTTTTGCTTATTGAGGAATGGTATTTTCGGTTTATTGACATTGAATTGTTTTCTAAGTTTTTCCATCACAAGATAGGAATATCAAGCATGGTAGTAAAAAAGGATTTTTTACAAGTTTCTATTATGGCACATTTGTTTCCTGCAAATTAAATTGATCAAAGTTTCAAATATTAGTGGAGGAAAAAGTGCTGGATTTGTACTTCAATTGTACATCTTCTATGAATTTATGAAGGACCTACCTGCTTTATGTGATTACCTTGAGTACTGATGATAAATACTAGACACAGCTGTTGTCCACATCAGAAATAACATGCCTTTCCCAAAGACATTGTTAATATTTGTTTAGCATAATCCATAAAGAACGTCGAAGACTTTTAAACTAATGTATTCATCACTAACAGTGATTGTTCAGTGTACAAAATAGACCCCAGCTCCGTGGTCGTCTATGAGGATGATATTCCTTGTAAGTGTTCTGTATGAGCACGTCTCATAGGGATGGGGAAATTTTTTGGAAAGTCACTTGAGTTTTAAAGAAACTGGACAATTCCATGAATAATTTGAGGTTTTATTCATATTGCTAATGTCTACAATTGTTCTAAAGAGTATTTTAAAGTAGTTTTTTTCCCCCAGCTAATCTTTCCCTATATATGCCCCCTTTTAGGAGACTTCTCACCATTTTGCTTTAACACAATAATTATTGGCCTACTTAATACTCCAGTGCCTTGAGATAGTTGGACATATTTTAGGAAGATTTTATTGTATTTGGAAAATTACGACACATTCCATGCATGGATCTTTTGTAGTTACGTGTTTTGATTAGTCCTGTCACTGTTTTTATTTAAAATGCAGTGTCAGCAAACCGAAATGCTCATTTCTTTTTTAGTAACAGAGTACTCGTATACTTATCACTGTATGCACTCATTGGGTCTAAGGGAGATGTCTGAAGTCCTTCACTTAAATTATTTTATGATACTACTGTTTTCTCTATTTTTGAGGTTAAAATTATTTTAAAAAAATATTTTGAAGAGAAGTTTATTAGTATAAGCATTCATTTAATGCAAAAAAACTCAGCCCTTGGACATATAACCATGTAATTCTATATGAACATTTAGAGTACTACATGGTTGACCAATATGTAGTTCTTTACTAAAAGTAAACTCACCTCTTTATATATATTTCAAAACTGAATTTGAAGCCTATTAGAGACCAACTGACCTTTTAGTTGTAATGAACTGTATGGTCTTGCATGGTGACACACCTGTGTAGGAGGCCAAGACTTGGCAGAGGATGTAGTCTAGGTGTCCTGGTATATATAAATGGTCACTCACTTCGTTTATATATTCCACACTCAGAAAAGAAGTCAGAGTTTTTTCTGAGTAATACAAAAACCATCACTTACATAATTTGTATAAGAAACTTTAAACAGTTTTAATCAAAACTATGAGTAACATCAAAAATGCTTTAAGATTCTATATTTTGGAATACCTGTGAAGTAGTATGACTACATCATGTTAAATATTTATTTTCTTCTATGATTTTGGAGCAGCAATTTTTATTTTAAATAAAATTCCACTTTTAAGAAATTCAGGGAAGATTTGGTCACGTTGAAGATACAGTATTTTTGTAGTATTTATAAACTGTTCTAAATGATAGACTATAGAAAACATTTTTGTCATATGAAGGTAAATCAGTCCATTATTTTAGATCATTTAAACTGAACATTACACCTTCTGGGCTTTGATTTATGAAGTGGCACAGAATCTAACTTTGCACTGAATATCTTTTCATTCACATCTCCTCTGCCTTAGTCACAATGGCAACAGTACAGAAAATTCTATCAAACCTCAGAATATAGTAGAAATAATTAAGCTGTTGAATGAGTCTTAAAAATTATACTACTGTTAAGTGGACCAAGTTTGGTGAAGCAGAATGTGACAAAGGTTGATTAAGGAAGGAACAACTCAAGGACATTGGGAATGATAACTTTTCCACTTGAGAACTACTTTATGTTTTACTGTAATTTTTAAAGTTTTTTTGTCCTTTTTGTTATTTTGCAAAAGAAAATAGTATTTACAGGTGGCTTCTTTTAAAATATAAAAATATAAAGCAGGAATGTATATGAAATGTCAGATTTTATTGTATTTGCAGAGTATTAGCTTTGAAATTGAATAAAGAAAGCTGTTTGTAGTTTTAAAATGCCTTATTGGTATCAATTAGAAATTTCTTCTATTTTTTGATGTACTTAGAGCTTTTTGAGTGTAGAATTTTAAATGGCAGGATTTTACAGTGTTTACATGCAAGTGCATTTTATAAGTGTTCTATATGTGTAAAATAGTATTTTCAACTGGAAAGTGTTGGCTAGTGCAAAAGGCCTGGCCATTTTCTGGTTCCCATGATGTTGCCTACACTGCTAGACTACAGTTTAGTATTGCTTTGTATCATGAGGCCAAGAAATTCCATGTTGTTTGTAAATAGAATAATTGAAAAAGCAATAAACATTTATTGAACAAAAGAAACCTTGTTTGGCCCAGAGTTTATGTTGAACCAAATGGTTCATAGAATTTTGAATTTCTTTAGATTCATTTCTGTTAATCATCAGTTATTAATAATCACATCCATCATTAATAGTTGCTTTAATGCTTGCATCTTAGAGAATACTAATGCTTAATAGCAGTCAGATACTGATAACTGCACTGACTGTTTAAAAATTCTGTATACCAAACCTATTCATTGTTGTTTTTCAATTTCCTTCATTGACTGCTACTAACTATTAGTTGTTAGTTGTATTTTATTTCTATTTTTTCTTGTTAACCGGTTTTGTTTTGTTTTTTTTTTTTTTTTGTGGGAGTGGGCTCTTCTTCATTTGTTCAAATCATGATATGAAATTGTCATGATTTTAATTGTATTCTGTAGATGGTGTCAATCAGTTTGTCAGAATTAAACATGCTTTTTTTTTTATTAGTTGTGATTAGTTTTTCATGTTGTCATTAAGCCGTCACTAGCTGAAACTAATCTCTTCTCTATCTTTTCTTTTCTTTTTTTTGTTTTGTTTTTTTTTGTTTCTAACCACCCAGCCGCCACCGGCAACTAACCTATGACCTTCTGACCTCTGAACTCTTCACCCAATGATGACCTGACCATGCCTGCCTGCTGATCAGTTAACTGGTAATCGCCTTTGCTTGCCTGTCGTCAGTGCAGCGAGCTGAGGCACTTGTCCGTTCGTCTTACCATCTAACCAAACAAAAGACAAAGAAATTGTTGTCCTCCAACTCAGCTTTTTTTTTTTTTTTTTTTTCCTGTTTGGGTGAAAGTGGTTCTAGAACCTGCACTGAATAGTAGTAAAGCAATAAGGCCCAATTCATCCCACAGCACTGATCATCTTTTAATATCCCACCCTAAGCGAACGGTAAGAAGGCCTCTCTTAAGAAGGGGAGACAGATGGTCCTTAACTACTCAATGACAGAGGCAGTTACTGTGAGAGACTTCTAGGAATCTTTTTCTTCTCATAGCGAAGTCAAAGCTCTCTCTGAATGTACTGTGTGATGATGCATCATGCATGAACCTTCGGTCAGGGATATCATTGGTGAAGTGATTTCAAAAAGTATTCAAAATTTGATATGCTGTTTAGTCACTACAGTGCCCTCAAAGGGCAGAAGTTGCAGCCTTTTTTATATTGCCTGCCAAAATTTGAAGTATTAGAAGAAAGTGTGCCATGAGAGAAAAACTTAAGGAGTTTTGAAAAGTAATGCAAATAACAAAACTGCAACACTATTTTTAAAAAGATAAATATCTGAGTTAAAATTACTGAATCTTTATTTTACACCTAAAAAAATATGAGAACAAGGTACATGCATTATGTGTCACATTACTGGGCAAACTGTTCAAGTATTTTTTTTTTAAACCTCCCTGTATAGAAAAAAATCATTAAGGATGTAAAAGCCATGCTTGCCTATTTGCTGTATACATGTAATGAAATTGTAGATAAAGTGTAGTGCATTGAAACAAATGAACAAAAAGTAGATACTTTTACTATACAAGGGTGCTGGTGCAGAAAAAAATATATATATTTTTGGAAATGTAGCATTTTATACTTTCAAGTGTTATAAAAAAAAAGAAAAAGAACAAAGAAACCCTTTATTTCATTAAATGATTTTTTCTGGTGGTTGTCAAGAAACAAAAGACCAAAAGAGCCTTTTTGTCTTTCTTTTTTATTTTTTAAGTATTGGAATAAGTCTAAAGAAAAGAAAGTGCCTTATTTTCCTTCATGGTCATTTAGTCAAGTGTCTCATAAAGATCAGCTCCTCCCTCAGAATACAAGTTAATGCATGTTACTCAGTCGCCCAGTATGTGAAAGAAGATATGAGGGAGACAAATGAGTTGATAGTTTGAATTATATGATTTTTGCCACGTTACCTTGATGCAAATTTGCCAAATCTGATACTGTGAAAAGATTTGATAACTTTTCTAATGCCTGACTAGTAAGTTTTAAAACATCATTCTTTAAAAGAATAGTTTAATCCTTTTGGTTATTCCAATCTTCAATGTTAACCCAAAGGATTCTGAGATAAAAATTATGTGTCATCTAAACTTCAGTTTACAGACAAAAATAGAGCTTTGTTTTATTTGGAGAAGGGGGATGCATTGATTTGATTTTGTTTTTTGTTTTTAATTAATTGGATATAATAGGATACCTAGCAAATGTTTTCACAAAAGTGAATCTTTGTGATTTTCATTCTAGAAAACAATGTTTTAAATCACCCAAATTTAATCACATGTCTTTATATCATACCAGATAACTGGTGTAGTGTATCCTTTTACTGTTTCAGTAACCTCTGCCTCCCCCACCCCTTAACTTTAAAAGAATGTGAAAAACTAGCATCATAGTGCATATAAATACTCAACCACATTTCAGCTTAAGCTTCTAATTTCTCAAGAAGTTGAAACAGTTAGTTATGTAGTTGAAGCAATTTGTGTGCAAAGCCTACATCTAAACACTTGAGTGTGAATAATCATTAACTGCTCAGTACCAGACGTGGCAAATCTCAAGTGACAGTGGACTCCCCCCCCCCCCCCCAGCTTATCAACTCGTCCCCTCTTCCACACCTTCCCAGCATCACAGTCAGAGGTCAGCAGGAAGCTGAGTCATTACCTTCTTGGTGACCTCCCCCACCATCTTGTCTCACTTGGAAACCGTTGTCAGTTTATTTACTATGCAATAGACATTCATTGTTTTGTATCCAGCTAGCTTTGGTTTAATATGCCACTGCTTTGTCTTTCTGTTACACATACAGTTTTGATTTATTTACAATATATGCTGTGCCATTTTGATTTTTATATTGTTTGGTTGGTTGAATAAATTTGCGACACTCAAACACTTGAGGTGATAGTTGTTAAAAACAATACCAGTATTTGATCCAGTTTCATCTCAACTATGTTATACCTGGACATTTTAGATGTTTATCAAAGGTCTTTTATGGGGAAGAAAGTAAATATATGAAATAATAAATGTGTGACATTTATAGGGAATGTTGGCTTTGAACAAACTTTTGAAAACTTGGTTGACAAAATTTTGGATCAACTGAAAAAAGCATGACTTTTGAAATCTCTGAATGCCTTGGTTCTCAGTATTATCATTCTTTATTGAATTTATTTCTTATTAAAATATGTAGTTTTTAAGACTTTTTTTCTGACAGTATTATGTAATTTTTTAGCGTGGGTAGATGGGAGTGTCGCTTGTATGTTATCGTACAGCTGACATGTATTTTTGTCGATTCTTTATTATCTTAGTTTCATGCTATGTATGTACCATAACCAACCTATTGCCTATGAGAAACATGTAAGATAATGTATTTACAGCCATTGTTACAAGTTTATAATGTATTTTTCTATCTTGTTTTATATGTATGTTATATAACATTCAAAAAGAATTTTTTTCTTGATTGAGAAAAGGATACAAAATGCAAAATCCACAATTTTGATAACTGAAAATTGCCAATTGTTTTGCAGTACTTTATTATATTGGGTGTCTTGTCTTTTTTGGGCTTTTAGTTAGCTAATGAATGAATACATTAGACACTTTTGGGTTTTAGTTGGGATTTTACATAGCTTGCATTTTAATTCTTTGGTTCTTTGCTGTTTCTATTAACCCACAGCATTATTTTAATAAATGTTATAATACCAACCTACTAACTCTGGACTTTGTCTGTTTATTAACCTTTATATGTTTAATTAAAATAAACAAATAAAGACAAAAGAATGTAAAGTCTTGAGTTACTGGACTAACCCTGAAGAACGTGACCACAGATAACATAGCGTGACTTGTTTTTATGTTGTTTGTCAGCTGACAGTTTTGCACACTACTGTTAAAATGGCTTTGGTTATTCTGGTCTTTTAGCTTGGGGGCGGGGGCGGGTGTGGGTGTAGGTGCAGTAGAGATGGGAACAAAGTAGCCTTTGTTTGAGGCCTTCTTCTCTTGCCACTTGCCTTTCAGCATCTGCATTACTAATTCCACACCTTATTTTTCCTTCTCCAAAATAATCACTGTCTGCTCACAGCATCGAGTAAAAAGATACATTGTAATGGTATATACCTGGAGAAACCAGTTTGATTCTTTGTTGAACCATTTCTTTTAATTTCTGTAAATAAGTAATTTTATGGTCACATTGTAAAGCAGAGAAACTGTTGATATTTTACCTTTATTTAGATTTTTGTTTTAACTTGACCTTTTTCCTTTGGAAAGCGTTGAACTTGTTTAGCTAACTACTCCTATTAGGGGAGCTTAACTTGGGTAAAGTCAAAGGCCCACTGGCTGTTTCTCATGGTGGCCTGAAGCCCCGCTGCTTTCCAGTGAGGAAAAGAACCCTCAGCACGTTACTGAGTTTTCCTCAGGTATTTTTTTCTCTGTCACCTACTTTACAAATACAGTCAGACTAAAACATTAAACAAGAAGTTTAAGGGGGAAGAACATTGGGATTTGAAGTTGTATGTGATTAATTTCTTGCATGCAAATCAATTTAAGATTTCTTAAATATCTTCATGCTTTTCTTGGCTGGAACTTGGGTAAATTAACCTGTAATTATGAATTATTTAGTTTAACTCAAGGTGCATTTTTATTTCACAGATTGATACTTGCTTTTTTCTGTGAAACAGTTCTCCTAGATACCAGAATCCTCAGGATGAATTTTTGCATTTGTAAATAACAATTTATCTTTGTAAATTACATTTTATTTATTTAGAGTTCTAAAATTGAGGGCTGAAATGAATGACATGTAATAGAAGACAAAACTGTACCAATACGCTGTTAACCAATCAGACTGTCCAGGTATTCTCATTTCATAAATATATATACACACATATAAATACACAGAGTAGTGTTAGCTGATGTGAGTGATAACAGCGAATCACCATTGAGATGGTCATTTGGATCATGTAAACAAACCGTGTCATGTCTCTGATGGGAGCGGTGGGTAGTGTACTGTTAGGTGGACAGGTCTTTTAACATGCTACTATTTGTAAAAGTTTCCGTTGCCATAGCAGTTCATGTAGTAGTCTGTGAAAATTCGAAGCTGTCTGTCAAGCTGCTAATATACAAGTTGTCATGGTACCATGTAACTTAAATTGATGAATTTCTATGCAATTTACTGTTCTCTGAAGCCTATGAATGCAGCCTCATCTCATTTTCAGTTAAGGGTACTTTATGTATAATTATGTCATTGCTGCCTTTTATGTAGGAAATGTAAAAAAGTTTTAAAAGGCGAAAATAACATTACAGATTTCATTTTTATACAGGTTACAATATTATTAAACATGAAACTACCAAATTCCAAGAATAGTAAAATTCTAGAGTCAGTTGATTGATTGAAACTATTTGACAAAACAGTTGAAAGCTGAGCTTTCAGTCAAGAAGTTGGTGAAATTAATGTCCTTAAACTTTTCCTTTAGGCAAAATGTCAGGGAAAACTTAACATTGAAAGTAGTTATTCCCATACGCACCAGTGCAGTAGCTCCACGTGTAAGAGGTCACGAAGGCACCCTGCCCGTAAAACCAGGATGTGCATACGTACACACAGTCGGTGTCTGGTTATGGTTTTCTAAACACTACATAAGGATCTGAATTTTTTAGTGTGCCAAAAGCAAATGATAGGTTTAAATGAAATTGCTCACTACCAAATCAAGACTCTTCATATATATACGTGTGTGTATATATATATGTCATAACACTTTCACGTGTGACAGCCTAAGGTTTCTTTAGTTTTAGGATGGGGTGGGGTGGGAGTGGTTTTGCACGTTTGACCAGGATGTGATGTCTGTCTTTATTCCTTGATAAGAAGTAGCTGTTACAGCATTTCAAACAAATTATTTTAGGTAGAATAGAACTTACTGCCGAATGATAATTTATTTAGCAAAAATTATTCTCCAACTTTTCAAATTCACAATTTTTCTAAGTGCATAGAGTAGTTTTTTACATTGTCACGAATTCCTTAATACCTTTATTTAAAATGGAAAAAACATGGACAATATTTTAGAAATATGTGCTACACATCTAATTTTATCTGTAGTTTAAGTGATCTAAATTGAGACGCCTTTGATATGAAGAGATTTACCAACATTATATGCACTCGTGCCTTCAATGTGGAATCAAACTGGTTAACCTCAGCACAGTCCTCTCGTTTCTGTGTTTCTGCTGCACTAATTGCCAGGGGGTGGGGGAGAAGGCGAATGAACTAATTCATAGTAGAAGGAGGCGATAGGTGCAGCAAAGAGCAGCCACAGTATTGATTCCACATTATAATTTTGTCGCCCCTTCTTGGCAAAAGACACCACATTGTGGGAAGATCTCAGCTTCCAGGGTAAAAGTTAATTTATAACTTAAAAGTGCTATTAAGTTTTTATTACCAAATATATCTTTTATGGTTTATATTGTAGTGGTATGTATGAAACATTTAAAATTTTACTGTGGAAATTGTGTGTGTGTGTGTATATATATATATATATATATAGAAGTCGAAATAGGTGTTCACAGATCACGTGTGAACGGAGAACTGCATGACTGTACATGAAATGCAATAAACCAACTGGAAAAAGTGCATGTGCTTCATCCTCTCAAGCCAACTGCAGCTGGAAAGTGCTGCTTATCCTCCACCCCCAGAAAATGCATGTATCAATATGAGAATAAAGAACGCACACTTTCAATTTTATTGAGGCTTTCAACACTATTTAAAAGAAAATGTAAGAATTTGACATTCTGGAGTTATTATAACATTAGAAAATGAGCATAACATTCACTCTGATTTTAGCCATTAAGGGAGATTAGTAAACAGACTGCTACAGTGTTCCACAGTTGGACTGTGCATCCAAAACATTTTTTTATCTTTAATAAGTGGTACAGTTTTTATGTAGTTTTCGAATGTAAGAAAGAAGAAAGGAATGCTGACCAAAACTTGATTTCATCAGCTTCATGAAAAGGACTAGTGTCATTAACCTGTTGAACAGAATTGGTTTATTTAAAAAATCATTTCCAGTAGTGTGAAACCTTACGAGTCTTTAACATCTAAATGTTATGACTCCTTGTACCTTAAGTTTTCCAGTCTTTCTTATTTATATCATCTCCAAGTACCTCTGGCTCCTTTCCTCTTGCTCACCGGAACCTTAGTTTTCCTCAACAGAATGCTTTGTTAAAGTAGCCCACAGGTGCAGGATCCATAGCACCGTCGTGCAGACTAGCAGCCCAAAGGTGTGTTTGGTTTGGCTTATACGGTGTTTTGCTTTTTAAACTACTTGCCATAATTTAAAAGTGGCAACACTAGACTTAAAAAAAAAAAAAGTCTGATTGCCCATATTAGATTTTTTTTTTAATTCTTCACAAAATCTGCTCTTCCTGAAAGATCAAAGTGTCTAGAAAGCCCAAACATGTATTCTTAACATAGTAGGCACCAGCTGAAACTGAGTAATTAAACGGTCCCCTGAAGCCAAGTATTCCCTGGTTAGTCGCCACCCCACCACTCCTTCCTGTCTCTAGTGTCACACTTGGGCTGTTGATTTTCTTACTCTTCTCTTGCTTTAATCCTTCCCCCTGGCTCTCTGGCTCCTGTGGATATCTGTGCTTGTCTCCTGGTCCAGGATGGTGATCTGACTTTCAAACCAACTTCTCAAAAGGGGTGACATAAAATCAGTTTTGATATTTTTCCTCCTGAAAAATCAGATGAATATTTTAGTCACTGTTGCTCATGCACATTGTGTTCTTATGTTTACAGAAGTGCTTAAGTGAATGGAAGCACTAGACATTTGGATTTCCTTCCTAACGTAATTTTTAATGATTACCTCTTTTATACAGTAATTTGTGGTCTTTAGAAAGCAGTTAAACTAATTGACCATCTAATAGTTGTACTATACATATGTCTAAAATAATAGTCATGGTAAGTTTGGCATCACATCTTCCCCAAAAAATGTTTATTAAAATTAGATTATTCCAGTTTAATGCTATTTTGTGAACTGTATACCCTCTGAAAGTGCTTATTTTTACATGCTACACAACAGTTCCAATTTTAAGGAGTGTCTCCTAAAATTGGGATGAAAATCTACTGTAGTCTGTTTTAAAGTATGCTATACTATGTTCATTGGTTACTTAACTGGATATTAATATAAAGGTTATTACAAGAAAAATGATTAAGAGCAAAAGGAGAAGAAAATATTTGCAAGTGAATCCACAATTCTTGTAGAACTATTTGAGTTGGTACTAAAGATTTTATGTTCACTCCTTTACCTTAGAACTGTCAAGCTTGGGAATGAGGAAAGTGCCCTGGCTGTGCTTGAAACCTGAATTTTAGTGCTTCCCTTATTACATTCATTGTTTTCAATGATTGATTTATAAAATTAAGACATACTGGTAGTACAAGTTGAAAGTTGGTTTGAATACATTTTAATTAAATGATAATATATTAATATGCTTTTGTTCATTGCTTTCTCACTGAGGTAAAACAGCATTAAAAAGTTGTCCAGAATTTAAACTGACTCTAGATTTCTAGATTCCTAGGTGGCGGGAAAATGTAAAACTTTAAAGCTCATGAGCGGAACGCAGTGCAGGTCCTGAAACTAAGAGTTAAATGTGAGTCTCAGGGAAAAAAGCTAGATTAGCAAATCGAACATACATATGCCTCATCCAGAACATCATTCAGGCATCAGTTCGGGGGCTACTAGCAGTAAAGTTGGTTTTAAATGAAATAAAGTGGGAAAGTTTGATATCACTTCCAGAAGTGGTCTGTCATCAGTAAGTATTGGTGTTGAGTCTAAAATGAATTAGAAACCTCCCGTTACTCTTGGAATTAAAGCAACCCGGTATGGAGAGACATGAAAGAAAAAATGTAGTGTTAGCTTGACTTTATGTCCCTTTCACTGAATTCCATATGAGCCTATTTGGCAGAGAAATTTTGTACTCTACAAGGAAAACATCACTGATGTGGACAGCACCAATAATGTACATCCCATTAAGCTAATAAATACCGAGATGGCCGTGTGAATACCTTGAATTCTTCAGAGAAGTGCGTTAGTGCATTTAGTGTTGCTATAGCAGAACGCCTGAGGCTGGGTAATGATGAAAAAAGGTTTATTTAGCCCACATTTCTGGTGGCTGGAAAGTTCAAGATTGGGCAGCTGCATCTGGTGACAGCCTCATGCTGCTTTAATTCATGGTGTAAAGCCAAAGGGGAGTGTGGACCAGGTGCACAGAGATCACAAGGCAAGAGAAAGCAAGAGGAGGCCAGACTCAACCCAGTCTCCTAGGAACTCATGCATCCCTGCGAGAGGGAAAACACCCCATCCCGAGGGCGGCCATTAACCTATTCATGAGGGATCCGCCTCGGTAACCTACGCACTTTCTATCAGCCCCCACCTCCCAACACTTCCACACTGGGGATCAAATTTCAACAGGAGTTTTCCTGGGGACAGACTCCACCCAAACCACAGCAAAATGTGTGACCCAGTTTTTCTAAAATGCTTGTTACAATTTGCTAAAGAATCACCACCACCATCCTTAGCTCCATCCTAGAGAGGTTGTAACAAAGAAAAGTTATTGAACCAGAAAGCGGAGTGTCCAGCCCGATCTAAAAGAAGTAAGCCAGGTGCAAGGGCTCGGCCAAGGCGGGTGGATCACCTTATTTTTATCTATGGAACCCACATTTAAGTACATACGCAATGAACTGGGAATAGTTCATGTTATTAAGGGAAATATTGGGACGCTCCTGCTTTCCTTACCACTTTCTCCCCTCAGTTCAAAGAGGAGTACTGCTGCCTTCAAAACGGCATTGAACAGAGCTAATGGAAAAGAAAAATAGAGACAGATGTAAATTTAGTCTAAATACGAACTTGAAAAATGAAGTTGGATACCACACCCCCTCCCATTTCTTAAGTATTTTTTCATTTGTCATTCTTCTAAAGCCAAAGGTGATGAAAGTCATGCCTGCTGTGAGATCTGTATCCATTCCAGCAGGTTGATTGCCAAGAATTTGGTAATAGTGTCAACATGAGCCTTCTTGCTGAGCGCCCTCAGCAGGCTGTGAGGAATGCCTGAAGAGTTTTATGCACAGGAGGCTCTCGTGCCACTCCTTTTCAGTTTGAATTACTACCTGTTTCTCATGAATATTTCTTAAAAGTAGAAACTGTAGAATTCTGTAATGGAATTAAAATACAGAAATACCAGAGGAAAAAATTGTAGGCCACATATACAAAAGGGTTGTTGTGTTACCCTATTGTATATCAATGGCTATAAAAATCAAATATTAGGGGGATAAAAAGCACTAGAAAGCACCCCAACAGACATCACGCATGCTTTGCACTTGCAGGTTACTCATATTGATGAATTAGCACCACAGTCAAATTTCTGAGTGCTTAATTGGTGCTAATTAAATGATGCAATCAGTATTTCTGTGTATATCAAAATGTACGAAAACCAAACTTGTGCCTCAAATTTATGTTAGTCAGATATGGCAAAGTGGTGTAATAGAATAGATGAATCTCTTACAATGAGAAACCAAGGGGGATCAGCATACCTTGAGTACATGTTCTCAAAAATACTCCCTTAGTGACCTGCTGGGCAGAAATTGCTATTGTAACCGGCAAGCTTCAAATACGTGGTCTGGGTAGACAGTAAAGACAGGATATTTTAACGGAAGACATCTTTTATTCTACAATTTTAGCCTCTTAGACAAAATGTCCAAGTGTTTTACTCCCACCTGTCTTTAAGTTACGCTCTTCAACATCTCTAAGGAATTTAAAAGTAAAATATTTGTGAGAAGCCACGAGTCAAGAACTATAACTTGATAAGTATACATGAGTGTGCTATTTTTGTTTTGTTTTGTTCTTTGTTTTCTTTTTCTCTCAGAGCAATATAGGCTTGCTTTCCACAGTTGCACTAGGGACTGACTGTCAAAAGCATCCAAGTATCTAAATGGTTGGTGTATTGCAAAGCACACTGGAAAACAGAACCTGCTCCTGAGGAGTGTATGTGTTTTTCAGTAGGGCTATAAACTCTATGGTCATTATCCAAATGAAGATTTCAGTTCTGCATGTGTATTATGCCAGGTTGAATTGGCATATGTGTACTTATGGAGACAAGTTATCTTTAACAAGGCTGCTGGCCATGTCAGTTTTTTGTCTGTTTTCTTTCATCATAGGAAACATCCCAAACTACTACAGATTATTTTTTGTTTTGTTTTGTAAACACTGGTCATTCTGGTGAAGTTTTTTGTTGTTGTTAAGCTAATTTTTTTCCCATTGTATATGTGCTTCCACTTTGTGGACACAGTAAATTTCACCTAAGTTATTTCATATCACAGAAAATTTAATAGGGGTTGATGATTAAGGAAGTAGATTTAAAATATATAGGAATTTTGAGACTGAACTGTCAATTGTTTCAATAGACAAATCCAATTTAGAACTCATGCTGATTTTTTAAAATTCCAAATATGAGTCAAAGAACTTTCAAAATAACTAAGTGATTTTATTCATTCAAGCAGTATTTATGTGCTAAAGTGATTGGGCTGAATACCATGCCTGGCCTCTGGGTAGACAAGAGTGAAGATACCATTCCTGCTTCAAACAGCTCACAGTCCCAGGTTGGAGAGAGAAATGGAATATAAAAGTAGTATGAGGATTATACAGCAGAATTCCAAGCCCCAGTTTTATGCAGAACATCGAGTAAATGATTCTTTTCTGTGAAGACAGGAGCTAAATGTTTCACAGTATGTTCATTTCAGAATGATGGCTAAACTTTAGTAGAAAGTCTTGCTTCTTGGTATAGTCATATTTGAAGTAATCTTATTCCTTGATATCATATTGATTTATGACTTCCCAAAAATATTTTTTGAAAGCCACTATATTTTGGCTGTTGGGTTCCCAGGAGGAATTACCATTTATTTTCACCCATCTTTGGCTGCTGCTGAGAAAGACATTTCTCCAGCCCTGGTACCTCTCCCTTTAGGCCTTCCTGGGAGCTTTCTTTGGATCCAAAGCCAAGTCCTAGTGTGATGTATCCCTAAGGGTACAATCCTCATAGTCCTAGTACTAACGCCATTGCCAGTCTCAAAGTCTTTCATATTCCCATGAGATACCATTTAACATTGAAATTCAACCACTGTCCTTTAACCCTTTTACTATGGTCTTGTCTGAGAAGGATTTTATCTAAAAATAGTAGCTTTGCACTTAATCTCTGCAGTCTATATAAATTTAGGATAACATTCCTCTTCCTTCAGACTGTTTGTCCTTTCGTTGGTGTGAAAGTATACAGAGTACCCTTGAAGGTGGGAGCGCCATGGTGTTTTTCCTTGAGTTTCCTATCGCTAATGTTTAATTGCAATTGGAATGGAAGTGCTCAATAAATATTTGTTGAGTGAATAAATGCCACTATATCCTGTTTCCTACCTGTCCCTAGAGAATTGTCAAGTCAACTGACAGACTTAGCCCTGATATTGGTGTCGAAGCCAATTGGCTGGCTGGAAGGCCGGTGAAGGCAGCAAGTCGCTCACAGGTTCTAAAGTGCACCAGAGCCTGGTTCGTGCATGTTATCAAGGCCGTGCCAGCGCTGGCTGTCCCATCGTCAGCTCTTCCATCTGCAAAAGTGAAACTGTACTCCTTACTCATATTTTAATCTTCAAGACGGAAGATTAATTGATATTCACTTTAAGCATATATCTATATTAAGTTATTGTAGGAGAGGCAGGGTATAGAAAATGGTTTAGTCCAGTTTCCATATCTGAGAGATAACCCAGGATCTTTTTGTAAGCATCAAAAATTAAAAGATGTAGAATATTAAAAATTGATCAAAAGCCCTTAGAAGTGAAAGCAGTTTTGTTGATCATAAGAACTAACACTCTGTTGATTACAGATGAGAAATCAGATGCCCAGAGAGATATATCGGGAAATGATATCCATAAGTTCGTATACGTGGTTGACAGATTGGGAATAGAATCTCTTGTGTCAAACCCTTGCCACATGCTGAGAGTTGGCATCCTCTGAGCAGAACCTTCTACACGGAAAGGCATGGTTTTCCTCCTGGGCTCTGGATTCATTAACATGTGGCTCTCTACTGTACTGACACCTCCGCACTTTATAACTGTTTCAGGCGGTATTTGCTAAAAGAAAGGAAAAACACTGCAAACAAAAAGGCACCTTTCCAGGCCAGGCGCGGTGGCTCATGCCTGTAATCCCAGCACTTTGGGAGGCCGAGGTGGGTGGATCACGAGGTCAGGAATTCAACACCAGCCTGGCCAAGATGGTGAAACCCCGTCTCTACTAAAAATACAAAAATTAGCTGAGCGTAGTGGTGGGCACCTGTAATCCCAGCTACTCGGGAGGCTGAGGCAGGTGAATCGCTTGAACCTGGGAGGCAGAGGTTGCAGTGAGTCGAGATCGTGCCACTGCACTCCAGCCTGGGAGACAGAGCGAGACTCCGTCTCAAAAAAAAGGCACCTTTCCAAAAATGTGTCTTTTGGAATTCCACTATTTTGGAGGTCACACAGAACGTGTCCGGCCTCAGAAGGGTGAAGTGGGAGCTCGCTCTTCCCGTTTCTCAAATGTGCTTGGCCTGGGAGAGGTGCCTGATAAATAGCATCTGAGTGAGTGATGGGCCTGCCTGAACTTCCGTCACTTCCTGTCAATTACTGCGATGGCCACACCCACATTCCCACCTCTGGTCCCAAGTCCATTCATCTTCATGCTTTCCGCAAACTCCTGCACAACTGACAAAATTCCCTCCATCATTGTATGACCCTGCCAAATGCCATATCCATTCTTTTTTCTCCACAAAGGAGAAAGGTAAGGCGAAGAAAGCGGTACATTGAGAGGCCTGGCTCCTGCCAAAACTCGGGGTCAGGTGGGCTCCCCACAAGAGGGCTTCCCAGAGGTTTTCCAATCATGGTACACTTGCAAAATCATATTTGAATGGGTGACTGGGGTCAACTGATGAGGCTGCTCATAGCTGGAGGCAGCCGCTCAGGGCTTAGCAGCAGACTGAACATTTCAGATGCATTTGGAATCCATTCCCTTCGTGCCAGAGCTGGGGAATGGGAGAGCAGGACCCCCGCCACTCTGTGGAAAGGTAGCATCAGAGATGACTGCACCAAAGTTGAATATAGTTGTAAAGCTGGGATTGTTCCCTATTACTGTATAGAACAATATGACAAATGTCACGTATTTCATTACTTAAGATTACAAACCATTTTAGTGACTAGGAAGTGATGCTAATCTATATCTTTTTTCTATCAAGACATAAGGTACTATCTACAAGATGTGAGTTTTAGTCTTCTTGGTATCCAACGTGTAAGTTCCATTCATAAATCATCATTCACCTACTTAATGACTCATAGCAGTAGAACATTTTATCAAGAGTTGACCTCTGGAAAATCATTTTACACCACTGTACACATTGATGAGAAAGCTATAGAGTACTGAAGATTTAGAACATTCTGAGTGTAGTAAGACGAGTGTTTTTTCTCCCTTTGACTGGCAGTGATAATGTTCACGTTATCAGGTATTTGAAGGACTATTTGGGTCAACTAATTATTTGATCCCTACCTACTACAAATCTCCTTTTCAAGGGATATGGATTATTGATTGGAGATTTCCACTTGGTATCAATGATGCTGAAATAACTAGGGTTTTTTTTTTCTTTTTTCCCTAGTAACCTCATTTACCATTGAATTTTGTGGGATTTCAGTTTATTTGAAGCTAGCATTATCTGATTCTCTTCCCGCAGAACTTAGTTCCCTATGGATTATATGACCTGGCATAGTAATCAGGAGGGTTCTTATTTCACTCTATTCAATGTTCTGTCGACTGACAATTTAGTCCTAGTGGAGGCATTCATACTAATGCTTTCATCACACAACTGTGACTTTGCTGGGCCTGTGCACTTTAAAATCCAACTTACATCCAACGTGGGTTTCTCCAAATGGTGTAGCGGCTATCTAAACATAACTGAAATTTCTACTATTAGAACACTATATCACATCTAAATTGAGGCTTAGACCACAAACTTTTGTTTATTTAACCCAAAAATCATTCATAACAATAATTACTAGGGAATACAAATGCCTGTTCTCTAAAACAAAATTTAAAAACCATCTTACTGCTAATATTTGAAATTACTTACAGAATACTAAAAAAGCACACTACCAAATATGTGTCTCACAATTTTTGCCTTAAAAAGTTTTCGGGCTTCTAGTGGGAGTCCTACAGTTGTTTTAACAACAACAAAAATCAATTGGTCTTGACTTGCTTTCATTGATAAATCTTTGAAAAGTATAGACTTAGATTAGGACTGAGAGAATTGAAATACAGTGGCCCCTTCTTATATATAGGGGATACATTTTCAGACCCCCAGTGGATGACTGAAACCATAGATAGCACAGAACCTGATTACATTATGTTTTTTCTTTTTTCTATTTTGAGACAGAGTCTCACTGCTGGCACAATCTCGGCTCACTGCAACCTCCACCTCCTGAATTCAAGCAATTCTCCTGCCTCAGACCCCCAAATAGCTGGGATTACAGGCATGCGCCACCAAGCCCAGGTAATTTTTTGTATTTTTAGTAGAGATAGGGTTTCACCATGTTGGCCAGGCTGGTCTCGAACTCCTGGCCTCAAGTGATCCACCCGCCTCGGCCTCTCAAAGTGCTGGAATTACAAGCATGAGCCACCACACCCGGCAATGTTTTTTCTTATATATTTGTACCTATGATAAGCTTTCACTTTTTCACTTAAAGGCAGCACTTACAATTCTCTTTGTCCCGTCTGAATTGCAAGCATCACTGCTCTTGCACTTTGGGTCCATTATAAGTAAAATAAGGATGACTTGAACACAGGAAGTCAATCTGATAACTAAGACGGCTGCCAAGTGACTACTGGGGGCCGGGGAGGTGTCTACAGCAAGGATATGCTGGACAGAGGGATGACTCATGTCCCAGGCGGAAAGGCACAAGATTTCATCACACTACTCAGAATAGCTTGAAATTTAAAACTTAAGAAAGGTTTATTTCTGGAACTGTCCATTTAATATTTTTCTAACATAGCTGACCTTAGGTAACCGAAACTTCAGAAAGGGAAATGTGAATAAGGAGGCACTATTGTAATGTAGCTTTAACCACTTTTCAGTAATCAAGAGGTGCACAGTATAGATTGAATGTGCATCACTCAGCACAAGGCGTCTAGTGAGAAACTGCAATGATGATGTCGATGACTTTACTGCGTGTGCTCTCCTGGGAATGATGGTCTTGGTTATCACTCAGAAACACTAGCAAACGGGGAAGCGAGGATCTTTAAGAAAAGCTGATTCTCACAATTCCTCTGGGGAGGTTTGTACCATGACTTAGAATCCTATCTCCCTATATATGATGTTTGGTTTTCTCCTCTACCTAGGAAGGGGAGAAGTACTTGAAGTTATCTTCTTGAGTTCTCAATTCCTAAGTCATACTTGGTAGTGTGCTTTTTGGCCATCAGTGTATGATTTTAAGTATTAGGAGTAAGGGCCCCACCACCACCCCAACACACTTTTAAATAATAAGACGTTCAGGCCAGGCATGGTGGCTCACGCCTGTAATCCCAGGCACTTTGGGAGGCCTGGCCTCACTTGAGGCCAGGAGTTCGAGACTAGCCTGGCCAACATGGCGAAACCCCATCTCTACTAAAAATACAAAAACTAACAAGGCGTGGTGGTAATCCCAGCTACTTGGGAGGCTGAGGCAGGAGAATTGCCTGAACCCGGGAGGCGGAGGTTGCAGTGAGCCAAGATCACGCCACTACACTCCAGCCTGGGCAACAGAGCAAAATTCCGCCAAAAAAACACAAAACAAACGAACAAAAAACAGGAGCTTGCCGTCTAGGCAGCAGCCCACAGAGCAGTAGCTCCCACACTCCAAGCCCCAGACCTGCCTGGAAAGACCTGGGAATAGACCTTGAAGATCTGAGGGTTTACCCTAGTGTGAAACCCCGTTCTGTGCCTGGCCACAGTTATGTCTGGAGGCCAGTGTGGCCAAATAGTAACATTTTAATCACAGGGAGTACAGACAGAAAGGGAGGCTTTCCCTCTGTGCGCCCCCCGGCTGCCCTTTCTCCTGTCCAGCAGAACAGGTTTGAGCTTTTATCATTATTCCAAAAAAATTAATATTTTTGAAGAAGTAGGAAAGTACTTGTACTTGTGAAACACTCAGAATTTCCAATTAGAAAGGCACATATTTAAGGTGCTGCATAAATTTTCTCATGTATCCATATTTCTCTGTCAGCATAACGCAGGCTCTCTGGAATATGACTGCTTTCTCACTCTGGAGATTTTAGACAGGTAACTTCAACCTGAAACCTCAGGTCTCTCATCTATAAAATGGGGGATAAAGTACCTATGTCACAGGGCTCCTAAGAGGGTCAACTGAGCTAATTAACATAAACCTCTTAGCACATTGCCTGGAACTGGCGTGTGTTCAGTGAGTATATGTCATTATTTTCCTCTATTGTTTCCTGTTGCTAAATTAAGAATGTGTATTTAGTCAAGGCACGGCGGTTCACGCCTGTAATTCAGCACTTCGGGAGACTGAGGCGGGTGGATCACTTGAGGTCAGGAATTTGAGACCAGCCTGGCCAACATGGTGAAACCCAGTCTCTACTAAAAATACAAAAATTAGCTAGGCATGGTGGCATGCACCAGGAATCCCAGCTACTGAGGAGGCTGAGGCAGGAGAATTGCTTGAACCCAGGAGACGGAGGTTGCAATGAGCCAACATCATGCCACTGCACTCCAGCCTGGATGACAGAGTGAGACACTGTCTTAAAAAAAAGGGGGGGGGGGGTATTTAATCTACCTGGAGTCATTGGGAAGTGAGTCATTTCCTGTCCTCTTTATAGCCTTGAAGATTTCATATGTCTTCTTAAGAAACTCATGTACTTTGGGGTGCCCATGTTCCATGGTGAGTAAGATATTTTACACATTTTTGTACGATTAAAATAATGTGTGTACTTTATAAGTAAGCTGTAGTTTTCAAACAAAATCTAGCTAAACTCCTACCACAAATGTAACAGGCATATAAAATTATGATTACCTAAAAAGTCACTACTATGCAATGATATTTAAACCTTATATGTCCTCATATTAAATTCTGCTTTGTACATTGAACTGCAGTTTATGTGACCTGAATATTTATTTCAAAGATAAACAGTACCTACACATTGCTCCAAGGGTTAGATTAGGGTGTTTATTCCCAGGCATTTTTTTCTGTTGTATTCGGATGAGACACAGACACGTTAGACAATTTCATCAGTAATGAACAGGAAACACACCAGATGCCAGCCTCGTGCCAAAGACTCCAACTGATCACCAAGGAACATCTGCCAAAATGCTTTTTAAACTCTTGGAGCACAGCTGTGTCTGTACGCCCTGCTCCCTCAGTTAAGCTTCCGCTGGCATGACCTGCAATGACCGGCGGGTCCTGATGTGCTTTTTCCCTGATGGTAAAACTTTTGAAAGTTTTTTCCTGTGTCCCTGTGTCCCTGCGAAGCCCTTGAGTCAGGCTACCTGCAAGGGAAAACCTTGACCGATTCACAAGGACACATTCGTCGCTTTTTCAGGCCGTGACTGGCGCCACCCTTATTCTCTACGGTCACACTGGTGTGCGGCCCACAGAGAGCCCTCTCTTGAGAAATGGGCACGATGACTTAGAAAGCTTGGCGGGCCACTCGTCCCTTTAAATTGAGGGCGCATGTAGAGTAAGCAATCTCATCTGAACGCCACCCGCTTGGCGGGCTTTTCCTCACCCCCTTATTGTAAGGCACCTTTTGCTTTACTATTTCCCCGGGGCGCAGGCCGGGATGCAGACAGAGGCTGGCTGTAGTCTTTGAAAGCACCATTGACTTGGTTTCGGGGGCGACTGCGCACAGGGCACCAAGACCCTGTTGAAGGGATTAGGTCTTAGGTTGCCTTGTGCCCACAGTTTTGCTTTGCAAGGAGTCTAGCGCCTCTGAAGAATGTGACAGAAAATGTAGTACTAGCAATAACACTCCCTGGAATTGCACATGGGCCTGCTTCTTTAAAAGAAGAGAAAGGAGTAAGGATGAGGAGAGAGCCAAGGAGTAAGGGTGAACAGAAGACAAGAATTGAGATTTGGCCCCTGGGAGAGTCAGAGGAGAATTCAGTGAGAAGACTGGGAAGATGAATAGACCAAACAAACAATCCTCCTAACTGGGCAGCTGGAGGAAAATAAGGAGGAGGTAAAATTGCTGGTGTCAGTTTTTTTACGCGTAAACTTACATTCTTGGGCTTTATACAGTATACTTTTTTAGTTGAACGAATGCTATAAATACGCATTTTTTTGTTTGAGTAGATTAGAATGCTTGTCACAAAGAGCCTTGTAACTGGCATTGTAGAAGCTTTCTGGGCTCCTGACTCTAAAAGAAGAACTGGCACAGGAGTGGAATTGTGGTGTGGGGAGGGCTGCTTGTGTGAACAGGAAACCACGGTGGAAGTTGTTCAGATGAATGACGTGCTGAGGTTGGAAATCCCATTTCTAAAATAATGGAGGTGTGATAGTCATGCCATAGGTCAGCTGACTAGAATAACAAAATTGAGTTGAGAATAAAGCTGAGAAAACTATTGAAAATCAGCCACGGAGTTGTGCTGGGCAACCTCATGTTTTACTCAGGATCTTAGGAAGTCTTTGGATGACCCAGGATTTAAAAGCATTCATGCAGTTAAAGGACTGCTTGTCGTGAAGAAACCTCAGGGACAAGAAAGGAATGAGCTTCAGTCTGAAGCTGGCATGAACGTAGGCTGGAAAAGAGATCACTACAGTCACAATTGCCAGGTGCGTCACCAGAGGCTGTTTCCATGTGACGTTCTTGCCACAATTTAGAATTAAATTTAATATCTTCTCCTCCCCTGTAGTGGGTGTGCCCTCAAAGCTCCAAAAATGGTTGAACCCAACAAGCCCAGCACTGAGCTGTCTCTCCATCTAGACTCCCTTCCCCTCATCTATTTCCCCCCTCACCTTCCATTCGCTGGCCAAGGTGGAACCCTGGAAGTCAGCCTTGCCCCCGCATCCCAGTTGCCCTCCCTCTGCTCTGTTGAGAGGTGAGGCCAGCTGGACTTCCTGGGTTGAGTGGGGACTTGGGGAACTTTCCTGTCTTACAAGAGGATTGTAAAACGCACCAATCAGCATAAAACACACTAATTAGCGTAAAACACACCAATCAGTGCTCTGTAAAACGCACCAATCAGCAGGATTCTAAAAGTAGCCAATCGCAGGGAGGATTGAAAGAAAGGGCACTCTGATAGGACAGAAACCGAACATGGGAGGGGACAATAAGGAAATAAAAGCTGGCCACCTCGACTGGCAGCAGTAAGCCGCTTGGGTTCTCTTCCAAAGCCTTTCACTCTTCACAGTAAATCTTGCTACCGCTTACTCTTTGGGTCCGTGCCATCTTTGAGAGCTGTAACACTCACCGGGAAGGTCGGCGACTCTGTTCTTGAAGTCAGCGCCACCACGAATCCACTGGCAGGAACCAACTCCGGACACACTGTGGTTTTCCCTGTTGTTGGCCTCTGGGCCTCCCTGTTCTCCACCAGCGCAGCCTGGAATCTCCACAGCCCCGGGGGCTCTACTTCCTGCAGCCTCAGCTGCCCCTCCACACGGTGGAATCCCCGCCAGACTCATCAGGGCTCAGGCCTGGGCCTTCCCACTCCCGCCTCTGCTTTCTTTTTGAGTCTGGAGCCTAGAAAGAGCCTGTTTTTTGGATGATCCTCCTTCCTGCAAGGCCCCACCATGCCATTCCCCAGCCCCGTTGGGGGCAAACGTTGGTACTGAAGGTGCCCTCCTGTGCTTGAAGCGGCGTTCTTCCAAGATGGTCCCGGGGAACACACTCTTTTTCCACAAAGGCCCTTCAGCGGAGCCTTGTCCACCCATCCCCTCTATAGTCCCCTCTATTCCGACTTCTCCAGCCACTCCTGTCCTGCGCATCTCCCCAAACGCCCCGCCTTTATATGATGGTATGTTCTTCTCCAAATCACCTCGATATAGCAAAAGCACTCCACAGAGACCAACTGTTCCTATCATTGCCCCCCAAAACATACTCTTGGAGGGCTTCAATCAACCAGAGACACGGCCATTTTACTAGAGAATCCCAGCAACGCCCCAACATCCTCCCTGCCCGTCTCTCCGTGGTCATCTCTCCCCACCTACCCTGCCCTTCACCCTCTAAGCTCGAGTCGTGTATGAATTATTGTTGCACAAACTTTTTTTTTTTGAGTTGCAGCCGAAGTCTTGATATGTCGCCCAGGCTGGAGTGCAGTGGCGCGATCTCGGCTCACTGCGAGCTCTGCCTCCCGGGTTCAAGCTATTCTCCTACCTCAGCCTCCCGAGTAGCTGGGACTGCAGGCGCCGCCACCATGCCCGGCTAATTTTGTATATTTAGTAGAGATGGGGTTCCAACATTGTTGGCCAGGATGGTATTTTCATAGGTAAGTTAAACAGAATCCTTTCCATATATCAATTCTAATAATTTGTTAAAGAAAAAAAATTTTTTTTTTTTTGAGACAGAGTCTCACTCTGTCACCCAGGCTGGAGTGCAGTGGCACGATATCGGCTCACTGCAACCTCCACCTCCTGGGTCCTGCCTCAGCCTCCTGAGTAGCTGGGATTACAGGCGCGCGCCACTACGCCTGGTTAATTTTTGTATTTTCAGTAGAGACGGGGTTTCACCACGTTGGTCAGGCTGGTCTCGAACTCCTCCTGACCTCGTGATCCACCCACCTCGGCCTCCCAAAGTGCTAGGATTACAGTCGTGAGCCCGCCCGGCCACAAACATTGTTTTCTACCCCCAGGCTTTCAGCATGTCACCTAATTCCTCCGAAGACCACTGTTTGCTCCCTCTTTTCGCCTGCCTAACTGATCCTTGTTTTTCGGCACTTAATTGGAAAGTCTTGTCTGAACTGCCAAATGGGTTAGTTGCCTCTTCAAGTACCTCATGGCTCCAATGAAGCACTCTGGGAATGTTTGCAGCACTTTTCTTACTCCTCTGTTGCATGTCCTCATGTCTCTCTCCCCTACCTTGTCATGACGTCTTCGAGATGGGAGCTGTGGGTTATTTCATCTTCATGTCTCAGCCCTCAGAATGGGTTCTGACACTTCGAAGGTCATTAATAAATGTTTGTTCTAAAAATGAATGAGTGGCTTCTGTTTAGAGTAACATGGCACACTGGGTACTCAGAATATGTTCCCATTGAAAACAGCAAAAAATGTGGGATAAAATATATTGTCAGTTTTGTTGGATAAAATATATTGTCGGTTTTTTAAAAAGCATTAACAAAAGAGCAAAAGTGTAAGAAATCCTCTGGCTAAAATTCAGATGAAGTCATGAACACAGAGGAATAACCGTGGTACTGAGACTGGTTTTTGCTAAGGAGGTATTAGCCAACCTATGTAGCGTGCTTCAATTTTTATCATTTTTTGAGGCACGGAATACAGTAGTCAATACCTGGGGTCAAGCCAAGGTGGGGTTCCAGTAAGAGGCCTTCACCCCGTAGTGCTGGGACTCCTCAGAATAAGGGCAAATTAGAAGGGACTTGCCCACCCACAGAGATACACAAAGGACTGCCAGGAAAGTGCCTGTTTGCAGCCATCAGTCCGAATGGTAGAGGGAGAAAAAAGAAAGCACACAATGAAGAGTTTAACCACAGCTGCCTTTATACCAATTCGTAGCCAGAATTCAAACCACCTTGCTGGACTAAAAAATAATCTCAAGCCAAAGATTTAAAGAGGTACCTTACTAACACCTTTCAGAAACAAACACAAATCTGCTCTGGAAAAAAATCCTTCTTCATCCCGGACCTCGGAATATATTAACAAATACAGTTTCAGGACAAATGGCATCTGGCAATCAGAGTGAATCAACAAACAACAAGGAAATAAGTCACCATGAGTGAAAACTAGAATGTGTGTGGATATGACTACAGATGATACAGATGCAGATACAGATACAGATACAGAAGCAGATATATAGATTCAGCAGAAGTAGAGTCACAAAGATTTCAATTATGAGAAGTATCAGACACCGATATAAAATTACTGTGTTTAATAAATTTAATGAAATAAAAGACAAGCTTGAAAATAAGTATGGAGAACAAGAAACTATTAAAAAACACATATAAATAACACAAACAGAATGTCTATTAATGAAAAATGTAAGAATTGAAAGGAAAATCCCAATGTATGGGTTTCATGGAAGATTAGATACAGCTAAAGAAAGAATTGTCCAGATGTAGCACAGATAAATAGGTAGACAACATGAATGAGAGATTTAAAAATATGAGGATAGACTAACTTCCAATATACACCTAGTCAGGGTTCTGGAAGGAAAAAGAGAAATCATTAGGCAAAGCCAATAAGTAGACAGTGACTGAGAAGTTTCCAGAACTAATGAAAAACACCAAATTATGGTTTCAAGAAGATCAGTGAATAAAAGGAAATCCACATCTAGACTATCAAACTAAATGTTATAATAAACCAAACTATTTCAAGAATACGTAAAAAATACATTTTCAGATTAACCAAAAGTAAGAGAGCTTGCCAACAGACTCATGCTAAAGAAAATAATGGGCCGGGCGCGGTGGCTCATGCTTGTAATCCCAGCACTTTGGGAGGCCGAGGCGGGCAGATCCTGAGGTCAGGAGATTGAGACCTTCCTGGCTAACACGGTGAAACCCCGCCTCTACTAAAAATACAAAAAATTAGCCGGGCATGGTGGCGGGCGCCTGTAGTCCCAGCTACTCGGGAGGCTGAGGCAGGAGAATGGCGTGAATCCGGGAGGCGGAGCTTGCAGTGAGCCGAGGTCACGCCACTGCACTCCAGTCTGGGCGACTGAGCAAGACTCGGTCTCAAAAAAAAAAAAAAAAAAAAGAAGGAAAATAATGTTGTTCAGACAAGTGATCCTTGATGAAACATCTGATGTGCAAACAGAAGTAAAGATCACAAACAGTTGTAAATATATTTTGGTCGTATAAAAAATATTTGGGGGTTTACCAAAAGCAAGATAAAATTAAATACCCAATAATAGTGCATGCATTAGACAGGGGGGAATGGAATTAAGATATTGAATCGGCCGGGTGCAGTGGCTCACGCCTGTAATCCCAGCACTTTGGGAGGCCGAGGCGGGCGGATCACGAGTTCAGGAGATCAAGACCATCCTGGCTAACACGGTGAAACCCCGTCTCTACTAAAAATACAAAAAATTAGCCAGGCTTGGTGGTGGGCGCCTGTAGTCCCAGCTACTCGGGAGGCTGAGGCAGGAGATTGGTGTGAACCCGGGAGGCAGAGCTTGCAGTGAGCCAAGATCGTGCCACTGCACTCCAGACTGGGCAACAGCAAGACTCTGTCTCAAAAAACAAAAACAAACAAACAAAGATATTGAATCATTCAGATTAGACTGGTTTATTCTCCAGTAACAAGCAGTCTTGAAGTGTCAGTGACTGAACACAGGGAAGCTTTATTTTCCCTTGTACTGCATGGCCCATGCAGGTTGGTGCAGTGCTCATTTAATCAAACGACACCCAACGACCCAGGGTGACAGAGTATTCAACTCAACGCATCTTTCCGAACTCATCATGGCAAAGGGAAAAGAATAAGATGAATTAATTCATTGGCTCTTAAACACATGACCTCCTTCACCTCTTATTGGCCAAAGCATGCCACATGGCCATATCTAAATTCAAGGCATCCAGGTGAGGAAGGACAATCCTGCCATGAGACCAAAAGGAAGAGCACTTGACTATTTATGAACACCTCTAATGATAAGTTCTTGTGTTCCTTGGGAACAGGATAACAGGATTTCTCCAAAGAGGATTTGTGTTTATTTCTGTAAACATGATAGGACGTGATAAGTCAACCACAATTAGAATAATTACAGTGTATAACCTCCATTCTTGAGGAAAGAAAAAAATAGGATGAGAAAAATTTTCATCAATCCAAATAAGACAAAAAATTAGAGAGAAATAAAAAGCCAGGAAAAATAAGAAGCGCAAAATAAGGTAGTACATATAAATGCAAACATATCAGTTATAACAAATTTAAGTGAACTAAAAGCTCTAGATAAAACACAAAAAACTTAGACTGGACTTTTAAAAAATCTAACTATATGTTGTTTATAAGAAACATATCCAGGCCAGGCATGGTGGCTCATGCCTGTAATTCCAGCACTTCGGGAGGCTGAAGTGGGCAGATCACTTGAGGTCAGGAGTTCAAGACCAACTTGGTCAACATGGTGAAACCCTGTCTCTACTAAAAATACAAAAATTAGCTGGGTGTAGTGGTGCACACCTGTAATCCCAGCTACTCGGGAGGCTGAGGCAAGAGAATCACTTGAACCTGGGAGGTGGAGGTTACAGTGAGCCAAGATTGCACTACTGCACTCCAGCCTGGGCAACAGAGCCAGGCTCCATCTCAAAAAAAAAAAAAAAAAAAAAAAACAAATCCAAAAGACCAAGATATAAAAAGATTTAAAGTTAGAGGATGGAAAAAATTACCAGCAAAATTATAAGCAAAAGAAAGCAGAATTTCTACATTAAGATGGAGTTAAGACAAAAAGTTACTAGAGATAATGATAGAAAGTTTAATTTGTCAATATTTAACTACTTTAAAATTTGAGGCAGTTACATAAAACAAAAAATTATCAGAACTCTAAGGAGAATTAAGCCAAACCACTTTCAGTGTGAGAAATTTTAATGTAATTTTCTAATAATTAATAAAACGTACACAAAATAAATAGCGATAAAAAGAGAAGATAGAATATTTAAACAATATGATTAAAACTATTGACCTGTGTTACCTGTTTAGAACACTGCTCAGCAACTGGTAGATACACATTAACTTTACACTGTGTCAGAGCAAGTCTTCAAAAGGACTGAAATAATTTAGACTATGTTCTCTGTCCACAGTCCTATTAAGCTAAAAATCACTAACAAATGTATAACTAGAAATCCCTCATAAGTTGGGAAACTAAAAAACAAACACACTACTGAGGTCACGGGTCAAATAAGGAATCATAATGAAAATTAAACCTATTTTGAACTGATCGGTAGTAGAAGTACTGTATATTAAAATGTGTATGAAATAATGAAAGCTGTAAATAGAGTGTAAGTTATAACTTTGGATATTTATATTACAAAACAAGAAAGGCCAAATGACAGAGCTAGGTTCTGGTGGGAATTGTGGTGGCAGCCACATCTTCATGTTTCTCCTCCTAAAACCATACAGAGAAACAAGGAAAATGTATGAAAACACTAATAACATACACCTTTCTGAAAGACTAGAAGATAGAAGAAAACTGCAAACTTCATAGCATCAGTAAGTTTTGGGTAAAAAATCCCACCACTGCCAGAAATAATCAATACAGATAGCCATTATGGTGGGGGCAGAAAATAAGTGGGTATTCCCAGAGGCTTAATGGAGACACAACCCAGAAAACATCAACAAATATTTATCCCAGAAGAAGACACCAACTTGAATGGAAATTCTGCTGGCAGGTCTGAGAATGAATAGGACAACAGATGAGTACTAGGAGAGAGGGAAGAAAAAAGTATGGAAACGGCATGGAATCAAGGGTCCTTAGACTAACGAAATTGTCATTCTAGCAACAAATGAAGTAACTATTTAACTGAGAGACCAAGAAAAGTAGCCCTGTAGTGAATTCACATTCTCCTGTTAAGAGCCAGCCCAGTAAAATCCAGCTCACAAAAATATGAATTTTACAAGTAAAAATTCTGCATCTGTAGATACTATAAGAAAAAGAAAATTAAGCTTCTTGGCAGACGGGAAGAAAATCAACACCAAAAAAGCAACAAATTCACAAAAAGAGGATGATTGACATATAATATTCCAAAATGAATTTTTAAAGAAAAAACATTGTGTGAAGCAACTGCACCTCTGGAAGAACACCATGAGAAATAGCACTGAAAAAATTCAGAGAAGAGATGATTGGAACTCTGGAAAAAATCTGAAGAAAAATTCAAAATCATTTCATATTGCAAAGTGCACAAGGGAGACTAGATATCATGGAAACAAGAGTAAGGGACAGAACAGATAGAAATGAGAAAAGTCAAAAAAATGGGGAAGAATAGATTAAAGGAATTCGAGGAAAAAAATGATAGACTAAATATAAGCAAGAGAGATCTAACATTTGTATAATTGACATGCCCAAAGATATAAAACAATGAAATAGAACAGATGTTTAAAACTATAATTCAAGAACACTTCCCTAAAGACTTTTTAATTGAGGAGCGTGAACTTAACATTCATATGGAAGAGATACACGCTTGAGAATGTTTAAGAAAAAGAATAGTAAGAGAGGGCTTGACCTAACAACTAGTGAAATTAGCAAGCCACTGTATTCAAATCAGAGTGGGAACTGCATAAGAAGAGACACTTTATCAGTGAAACAGCTAGAGGGTCCAGAAACAGATCTCAATTATATAAGAATTTAATATGTGACAAAGTACTGTTTTAATTCAGTGGGCAAAGAGGATGTTATTTAATACAAATTCTGGCATTGCCAGCCATCTGTTTGTAAGAAAGTAGAAGTAAATAAAATATATAAGACCTGATATCACACACACCAAAAATTCTGGGTGAATTAGAAATTAAATCATAAAAGTAAAAAGAACAATCAAATCTCTCAAGAAAAACTAGGTACTACATTTACAGTCTAGGGGTTAGAGATATTCCTATCTGGCAACCTTGAAACAATAATAGACTTACGTGAATACATAGAAATTAGAAACTTTATATGGGAAAATAAGTTAAAAATGAACAGAAACACAGAAAAATATAAGCATTATGGAGAAAGGGGTTTGAGCTCTATAATAAACAGAAGAGTCTGAATAATTGGCAAGAAGGGCATAAACCCTCAATAAAAAAGTGGATAAGAGATTTGCAGAGGCAATTCGCAAAGGATTGAATTCAAAAGGCCAAGTCAAAAGTATGAAAATGCAAAACAAAACAAAAGCATAGTGACAGTCTGGTCCCATGATATTTTTTTCTCAACCATCAAAGAGTTGGCAAAAGAGAGAAACAGAAAGAGAGAGAGAGAGAGCAGATGAGAGAGAGGCTGCTGCTGTGAGGCTGTATGGATATAGATTATTTACTGGAAGAGTCCCACTCTTGAGTATTGGGCCCATGGAAACTAGAGCATCAGTTCGTAAGCATATTTGTACAAGGATATTTATCACAACATTTTTCATAGTGGCAAAGTCTAATGAATGTTCAGAATAAGAAAATCATTGAATAATTTATGGTACAACCACTTGGAAATTTAGGCAGCAGTTACAAAAAGAATGAATTGGAATTATAACAGGTGAGTTAAAGGGATTTTTATCAGATTTGTTGAGTGTGGAAAACCAAGAGTCAGAAAACTCTCTATAATGTGATCTCGCTTTGATTAAAAAAATAACGAAACCTTCATTATATATGTATAGGTATATGCACATCATAAATATGTTTACATATGAACATGGATAAAAATATTTAAAAATGTATAATAGATTGTTGGCATCATATGGTGGAGATGGTCATGTCTACTGGTCCCCAGAACTCCGCTTGCCACACTGGTTTCCTTGCCATCTGAACCTGACCATCAAACCCATGCCACATTTTAAAGTTTTTTGTGTACCCACTTCCAGATAACAATTTCTGTATTGGTTGGGTAACACAAACTGCTATAAAATTGACCAAGAGATCTAATGGCTCAAATTAGGTAGGAGTTTATTTCTTGCTGACATAACTGTCAAAGGCACATGTTCAAGGTTCACTAATTCTGGGAAATAGATCATGAGAGACCTGGTGACCTGTATGCTGTGGTGAAACATTTGTAAACTATTCTTGCAGGAACTTGGAAGGTGGACCACAGGCCTACCCAGCCTGGAGCTCCAGGAAAAGCAACTGGCAAATACCAGAATTTGGGTGTGTGTGGTCTACTCTTGGCTGCTTTTAGCAAGATATTAAAAGAAAGAGGGAGCTCAGAAAAGAATGGCCTGGTGAGTAGGAAGAGGTGGAGTGGAGCAAAGGGAGTATAGAGATTTGGGGGCCAGACCAGATGGAACAGCCACTGCCTCTGTACCCCAAACAGCAGGTGATAAGACGATGCCCATTGCTCAAAACCTTTACAAATGACGTCTTGCTAAGAAAAAAAAGGAGGGGAATCCATCCTTGTAGAAAAGCTTGTTGTAAAGATGGAAGTGAGGCAGGAGACCAGCAGGATTTGTTTTCTGGTCACAACCCTGCTGACCAAATCAGAACCTGGTCCACACAGGATAAAGTGAAGAAACCGACAGGAAGCAGCAAATGGCTAACAAGGTGATCCCTAGCTGCCCTCACTGCTCATTGGCATAAGATACCACCACCAGCACCATGACAGTTTACAAATGCCATGGCAGTGACCCAGAAGTCATGCCCCTTTCCATGGCAGCTATCCAGAAGTTTCTGAACCTTTCCATGGCAATGACCTGGAAGTCACTGCCCCTTTCCTAGAAAGTTCTACATAACCTGCCCCTCACTTTACATTGACCCACTCCTTAATTTGCATGTAATTAAAGTGGGTTTACATGGGTATAAGTACAGCTGCCTATAGCCCATATGCTGCTGACTCTGGGAGCGCTGCGTATGAGTTAGCCAGCTCTCAAAGCAGCAGTGCATTTCAATCAAACATCTCCTTCTTCCCTGGGTACAGCCAAGAACCCTCCCGGGCTAAGCCCTGGCTGTGAGGCTCACCTGTCCTGTGTGCGAAGGGTGTTGCCCATTATTTCAGTTGGCCTCAGTTTAGCTGTCATTACACTGAGAGAAGGGCAGGTGCACAAGGAAGGAAAAAATACAGGATCAAAGCTTACTTAAGAACTACAAATTGGTGAAGCTTTGGGTGTAGTTATCAGCACATGGAGTGGTCTAGAAGCAAATGCACTAGAAGCCTCCGAAGAGTCTGGGAGAATTACATTGTCAAAGGAACCTCAAGCCTGGCCTGTGCTGAGTGGGTGTGCAGGGATCTGTGCCAATCTGAGCCTCAGGAGGATGCATGGCATTCCAAGCTTGTCCCACCACCACGTGGACTGTGTGAGCGCCGTGCCCCAGGGAGGACACACTCCTGAGGACAAGGCTTCCCATAGGAGAAAGTGGACCGGGAATTTCCTCCCAGAGGGAAAAACTGAGGTCAAATCAAGGCACATTCCCTCAGCCAGGACAGTTGTTATCACGGTTCCTGCCCAGCTGGACCCCTTGTTGCCATGGACCAGCGACAGCCATTGGTTCCTCTTTCCTCCCTTTCTGCATGAGAATTTCTACTGCAGTTACCTGTGTCTGCTCCAGCACATGTTAGGTGTATGTGTGGGAGGCCTAAGTATTGCCTTTTAGTTTATGGATCACCAGACAATGAATGATGTCCATGCCTGAGGAGGAGGATGAGGTCACCGGGTGTCCTCTGCACTGAGCTCGACCTAGTTCCTGAATGTGACCTAGACATAGGGCTGTCTGCTTTGGGAAGGGCAGTCAGGGCCATCTACATGTGGACGAAGGGAGTGCACACAAAGAACTGATGGCTGGGATGTGGAAGTCCAGGTGGGAACAGCGTTCTATAGCCTCCCCATCCCCCACCCCCATCAACAGCTAAGTGTGTTTCCTCGACTCAGCTCCCTCCAGTGCGATGTGAGGGAAAGGGTGATGCACAATCCCCGCCTCATGTTCGTGGGCTTCTGCTCATCCCCTCTCCAGGCTGAAATGGTGATGATGAGCATGGCCTTAGAGAACACGCATAGAAGACAGCAGAGCCTCCATCATTGGGTCCCCAAATAACTGTGCTGAGGAGAGCCATCTGCCCATTGAGACACCTGCACTGAGTTAGTTGCACAAGGCGCACACCTCCATCTAGTTTGAGCCATCATATTTTTTTTTAGATATGACAGCTGGTATAACCCTGACAATACACATAGTTTACTGGGGGAGGGATAGTGTGACTTATGAGATGATGTGTTTGTTTCTTATGGTTGCTGTACCAAAGTATGACACATTCAGTGGCTTAAAGTGACACAAATCTGCTTTTAGTTCTGGAGGTCAGAAATCTACAATGAATTTGCAGGGCTGAGTTCCTTCCAGAGGCTCTGGGGGAGAATCTGTCTCCTCACTTTCTCCAGGATTTCGAGGCTGCCACACTCCTTGGTTCATGACCTCTTCCTCCATGTTCAAAGCCTCTCCCCTCCTCCCTGTCCTCTGCTCCCACCATCACACTTCCTCTGACTCTGACCATCCTGTGCCCATCAAGACCCTGCTGACGACATGGAGCCCCCCTGGAATAATGCAGGATCATCTCCCCACCCAGACCCTTAATTTAATCCCATCTACAAAGTCTTTTGTCTTGTAAGGTGACATTCACAAATTCCAGGGGTGAGGATGTGGACCTCTTTGGGGGAAGCCATTATTCCATCTCCACAGAGAGGGGAAAGAGGGGAAGGAGGAGGGGGCAGAAATTAAACCAAAAAACCCATAAAAACAAAAAAGTCCCAGCATTTGTCTATTAAGAAAAATTGTATGCGTATGTAAAAAAGTAATTTTTAAAGGGAAAAATATTTGAATAAATGAAAAAGAAGAGGAGGAGGAAGCAGAGAAAGAGAGGAAAGAGGATGAGGAGGAGGACAAAGAGGAGGAAGAGGAAGAGGCGGAAAGGATTAGATACTTTTGAGGAACAATGTAACCTAGTATATCCATTCACGCCTCTGGGCAGGAAAAGGTATTTCATGAGAAAGCATTTCAAAATTAGATTTCCTTTCTTATAGTTCGAGTTCCGGTTCCCTTGTTGAGAACAGAAAAGCAAGTAAAGGCATGGATGGGAATTTTATTTTTAAAAAGTTCCCAAGGTGCTGCCTTTCTAGAACAGAAACCTGCTACTCTCTCTTCATTATGGGCTCAGAAATTCTTTTTTGCTGTTGTTGTTCTATCTAGCGTTCACTGAACAGCCTCCGCCTAACCGCCAAGCTGAGCTTTATCTGATGTGTGCCTATGGACAGGTGCTAGGAAGAGCCTTCGAAAGCTGAGTATCTTTTAAAGATGATATTGAGAAAAAGTAGCACCTAAAATAAAATTCTTAGAGCATCCCTAGGAGAAAAATTAGATACCTATTTTTATCCTCTTTTTCAATTCAAATTTTCTGGAACCAAGAGCAAGATGACTGTGTGAGCTTTTTCCTTTCTTTAATTCATACAAAATTTTAAGAATAAAAATTTCCTTTCCTTCTGGTACCGTTTTCTCACGCTTGAGACGGAGAGTACTCTCGTGGAGGCCACCAATGAAGTAACTCTAGTTCAGGAGCATCCCGGGACAAGGATGTGCATCGTGTTGCAAGGGCACCTTCCCCCGGAATCCCAGCTTGCTGCCAGAATCCTCCTCCCTGCAGCGCCCGGGCCTCACTTTAGATGACCCTCTGCTTGGAAATCTGTTTGTTGTCCCTAATGTAGAAAGTGGGCTTGCCATGGAATGGGGATCCAATGACCCAGTGGAAGGAAACGGGAGGACCGCAGTAAGCATGTGAGCCGGGGAGGCAGGCATGGAACCGTGCAGGTGGGTAATGGCGGGGGATGCCAGAGCCAGGCCCGAGCTTGGGCAGAGCTCACAGCGCAGATGACGGGGTTGTGGGGAGTCAACCGGGGTGAAGGCTCAGAGCAGAACTCTGGTGTGAGGGTGATTTGGTGCTTTTTTAGGCTAAAGCTCCAGGTGTTGATCGGAGGTCTAATTTTATTCCTTGTTTTCAGATTTTATTTGGAGTCCTAAACGGAACTGGTGGAATTGTGTGTGTGTGTGTGTGTGTTGCTATAAATGTCCAGCCCAGTGGGAATACAAAGAGGTAATTATTGTTGCTAAGCTCTTATTATCCTGGTGGAATTGACAGCAGCCACCATTTCTCTCCAGCTTTTCTTGATCTAATCTATTCAGTCAATTCTGTGGGATTCAGTGAAGATTTGTGGCAGGAATTCCTGAGCTACACATAGGGGCAGCCTGTGGCCACTGGCTGTGTACCGAGTGATGGCATTATGGGGAAAGTTCTCTAGTTGGAAGGGATGTAGGGGTCTCCTCTGGCCTAACCTCTCATCCAGTAGGGGACTGTAGAAGCCTTTAGACAGAACATAAGCCCCACCCACTCCCTTTGTTCTTAAACCTTTGTAGTGACACAGAGCGGACTTCATCAAGCAATACATTTTCAGCCGCAATTGTTTCTTTCTTTCTTTCTTTCTTTCTTTCTTTCTTTCTTTCTTTCTTTCTTTCTTTCTTTCTTTCTTTCTTTCTTTCTCCTTTCTCTTTCTTTCTTTCTCTTCTTTCTTTCTTTCTCTTTCTTTCTTTCTTGAGACAGAGTTTTGCTCTTGTCACCCACGCTGGAGAGCAGTGGCGCGATCTCAGCTTACTACAAGCTCTGCCTCCTGGGTTAAAGCAATTCTCCTGCCTCAGCCTCCCAAGTAGCTGGGACTACAGGTGCCTGCCACCATGCTTGGCTAATTTTTGTATTTTTAGTAGAGATGGGGCTTCACCGCATTGGCCAGGCTGATCTTGAACTCCTGACCTCAGGTTATCCACCCATCTCAGCCTTCCAAAGTGCTGGGATTACAGGCGTGAGCCACTGCACCCAACCTTGAACTTTCTTTACGTTCATTGAAAACTGTCTCTCTGGGTCTTCTTCCCATTGGCCCAGGATCTGCTTTTTGGAGCTAGAGCCACTAAGTCTCTCTCTAGCCTGTTAAGTCCTTCAAAGAGCTAAACATCCCTGATTTGTTTTTTGTTTTTTTGACCTGTTTTTTTGGTATGGCAAATATTATCATAGTCATATCTTTAATGGATGAAAACATTCCCGAGTTTCAATCAGTAATGGTTTATTCCAAGGAATATGTGGTACATGAACATCACAGCACGACATGAGCACCAAGATAACCACTTCAATGATTTGACTTGCAAGACTTTTGACTACCAGGTTGTTCTATTTCTGGAAAATAAGAAGTACAAATTGGATAGGTAAAAATCAAGGAATGTTTTTAGGAATATAAATCTGCTAGGTTCTGAAAGATGTCAAATCAAAGTAACCAATGGGGCTATGTACGATCAATGGTCACCAGAAAAGGAAGCAATACTATGAAAATGGAAATAAAAGTTTTGCATTATAGAAAATAGACTATTTAATTATAAGCCTATCTCACATGTATTTAATACTAATACTGACTTTAACAGCACGCAGAATATATGTCCATAAATTTCCTTTTTTTCTTTTCTATTTCTGACAAAGAAAACATATGAGAATTACTGGGTCACTGCCTACTGGAGTTGTGAGAAGAGGGCCACAGTCCTCCAGACCCCAGAATGGTAGATCCACCAACAGCTTGCACTGTATTCCTGGAAAAGCCTCAGACGCTCAACGCCAGCCTGTGAAAGCAGCCAGGAGTGGGGCTGTACCCTGCAAAGTCACAGAAGCAGAGCTGCCCAAGGCCATGGGAGCCCACCTCTTGCCTCAGCGTGACCTAAATGTGAGACATGGAGTCAAAGGAGATTATTTTGTAACTTTAAGATTTAATAGTTGCCCTACTGGATTTTGGACTTAGATGGAGCCTGTAGCCCCTTTGTTTTGGCCAATTTCTCCCATTTGGAATGGGTGTATTTACCCAATGCCTGTACCCCCATTGTATCTAGGAAGTAACTAACTTGCTTTTGATTTTACAGGCTCATAGGCAGAAGGGAGTTGCCTTGTCTCAGATGAGACTTTGGACTTGGACTTTTGGGTTAATGCTGGAATGAGTTAAGACTTTAGGGGACTGTTGGAAGGGTATGATTGTGTTTTGAAATGTGAGGGCATGAGATTTGGGAGGGGCCGGGGCAGAATGATATGATTTGGCTGTGTCCCCACCCAAATCTCATCTTGAATTGTATTTTCCATAAACCCCACACGTCATGGGAGGGACTTGGTGGGAGGGACCCCGTGGGAGGTAATTGAATCATGGGGGAAGTTACCCCCATGCTGCTGTTCTTGTGATAGTGAGTGAGGCTTTCTCCCTTTTGCTCAGCACTTCTCCTTTCTGCCGTTATGTGAAGAAGGATATGTTTGCTTCCCCTTCTGCCATGATTGTAAGTTTCCTGAGGCCTTCCCACCCACGCAGAACTGTGAGTCAATTAAACCTCTTTCCTTTATAAATTACCCAGTCTCGGGTGGTCTTTTATAGGAGTGTGAGAAAGACTAATACATCTTTCTATTGTTATTCTCACTTGACCTTCTAAATAATGCAGAATAGGAGAAAGCACTTTCCTCATTTTCATATGGGGAAGAGGGAGGCTCAGAGGTCAGTTGCCTGAAATCATGATGCTAGTTGGCATCATCGAGGTCCCGGGCTCAGAGCACAGGCTGGGCAGAGGTGAGTGGAGCCACAACTCTGAAGAAGTGTTTCCTGAAACTGCTGCAACCACACACAGAGCATAGATATCTAGATGAGTGGGAAAGACAGTAGGGGAAATGGCTTTATGATTGCAAATGGGTCTTTGTTCTTCATTAGCACCTTATTTATTCATTTAGGCATATTTATTTATTTTTTGAGACAGGACCTGGCTCTGTTGCCCAGGCTGAAGTACAGTGGTGTGACTGCAACTCACTCTAGCCTTGACCTTCCAGGATCAAGTGATCCTCCTGCCTCAGCCCCCTGCGTAGCTGGGACTACAGGCACATGCCACCATGCCTGGCTAACTTTTTAACTTTTTTGTTGAGATAGGGTTTTGCTATGTTGCCCAGGCTGGTGTTGAACTCCTGAGCTCAAGCAATCTGCCTGCCATGGCCTCCCAAAGGGCTATTACAGGCATGAGCCACCATGCTTGGCCCCAGCACCATATTGAGAAGGATCAAAGACATCCTCGTTGACACCCAGTGTTTCTGGAATACTCTGTTTGTCTTTCCTGGCAAGGCTTAGGATGGCACTAGGGCCCGCTCCAGGTGGGGTGATAAATTATGAGGCTAGACTTGGAACAAGGGTACTGATATCTCATGAGATCCCCAAACAGGAACCATTTGTACCACGTCTCCTGGGACCAGGTCGGGGTGGTTGCAGGATCTAAGGAGCTTGTGTATTGTATCTCTGGGTTTCCCTAGGAACATGGTGCAGGTTCTCATGGCGTCCATTTCTCTTGGGGGCCTGTTCCACCACTCTCTCTTCATCTTTTTGCTCCTCGTGGCTTGTCACAAGCTGAGTTAGGTTTTCTCTCGGCCTCAACTGCCTCATGCCTCCCACAGCTCATTCTCCCCTTCCTGGCCTCCACACAGCAGGTCAGCCTCCGTTGCTCCCCTCTCTGTGTCCCCTGACTTGCACTTTGTTGGCTCAAGTCAAGGGCGCATCCTTGGTCCCGTCATCGAATGTCAGAATTGCACTGCAGGGTGCAAAACAAGGCTGTCCCACTGAGAAGGGCCATGGGCACAACCAGCACCATGATGGATCCCGCTCAGAAACAATGCAGAAGATTTGGACCTTGTGGCCACGAGCCCTCGAGTATTTGTTCATCTGCAGTCCCAAGAAATCTGTATTTCCTCTCCAGTAGGGAAGTTCCCTAACATCGTAATGCAAATCACTTGAGGTTCGACTGTGAGCAGCTGAGCTACGAAGTTCAGGATCTCTTAGCCTCCTTCAGCTTACCAGAGTGAGAATGGCCCAGCCCACTCTTGTTGGTACCCAAGGACTCTGACTTGCGGGGAACCGCACTGAATGCGAGTTGCTAGCTTCCAGGTGAGCATCTTCCGAGAGCCGTCAGATGGGTGCTCTGTGACGATCTGTTCAGCCCATTGCAACACTAGCTCCAACTCTTGGTGTAAAAGGTAAACAGATGCTAAATCCAACACTTACACATTTTCCTCAGTAAGTTACTATTATCCACAAGCCTTTAAAAATATGGCTTGCTTGGCAGGGCACAGTGGCTCAAGCCTGTAATCCCAGCACTTTGGGAGGCTGAGGCAGGTGGATCATGAGGTCAGGAGTTCAAGACCAGCCTGGCCAAGATGATGAAACCCTGTCTGTACTAAAAACTACAAAAAAATTAGCCAGGCACGGTGGCAGTTTCCTGTAATCCCAGCAATTCGGGAGGCTGAGGCCGGAGAATCGCTTGAACCCTGGCAGCAAAGGTTGCAGTGAGCCAATATTATGCCACTGCACTCCAGCCTGGGAGACAGAGCAAGACTCTGTCTCAAAAAAAAAAAAAAAATGGCTTGCTCAAGAAGGCATTAGAGCTAAATCATCATTTACGTTTGTCACAGGGGTTGCAAATGTATAATGAGATTCCAGAGTTAATGTTTTGTACAAAGCACTTAGGAGAGCCGGGATGAAATTGGCTCAGAATTCTGATGTGGTGTTTTAATTAAAGATAGTTTCTAATCAAGGGTGGAGCAGAGGCTACTTACAAATGTCAGTGCATTGTCCCATCCACTGGTTCAGGGATGGGCGGGCGGCCTGTACTGCTGCCGGTAGAGAGAGCAGCAGCCGGGAAAATGCACTCAGCACACGGGAGTGAGGTGTTCACCTGGAGGTGCTGCTAGCCACCTGGGACCCCCGAGTGTGGCTACATCTGTGTCCTTGTGGACATCATCCTGGTGTGGCACCTCATGCAGGAGCTATGTTTCAGTGGAGCTGTGTGATGTCGAAGGGGTTCTACTGATTTTATGCAATAGACTGGGAGAGGGCTGGGCGGGTGAGCACACAGGCGTGACCTCTAGTGAGCTTCGACACCCCAGCCTCTGCATCACTCCGAGAATTACAGCTTTGTAGCTTCGTATCCCTTTTCAGCAGGAGCCAGCATACGGCTCCTCGCTCGTTTCCCTGTGTGCTGGCCTCGCTCATTTTCTTTTGCAGGGGCTTGTTCTGCTGAGAGAGTGACCTGGGCCCCGGCACTCCCTGCAGCATTACTCCAAGCAATAACATTAATGGGGGTCTCACGTTAGTATTTGAAGAGTCATCCGCTTCTGAAAAGGGTTGACGCAAAACCGCGATGTCTAGGCAGGAAGTGGCCAATTGAACCAGGGCACGAGCTCTCATTTCATTAATGCTGTTGCTGTGAAGCCGAATTTCAGCTTATGAAGTTAATTGAGTAAAATACCGAGAAACAGGTCTCTTAGTGCAAGGTCGCGTGACTAGTGGGTCTGGTGGGAATCATTTGTGTACAGATTTGATGAAAATGATTTGTAGGGATTTCCTTGAATATTTAAGGTCATACATTAAAGTTTTAGATAGCCACTATGGTTGCTCTGGGACTGTCCCAGACCAAAGTATATCCTGTTAAGCTTCAAAATGCATTTTGGGGGGTATATCACAGAATGATAAAAGCACACTTTGTTTTCTTTTTAAATCCAGGTCTCAGGCCTCCTGTTGGTTGATGTCATAGTCATTTTACTGTTAAATTGCATCAGTGTCTGCACAGGCACATTTTTGTGCGTGTGCGCGAGTTGGCCCTGTAGATGAGAACGACGTTTCCCCTTCTCCAATTTAGAGAAGGCAGCAGGATCGCGAGGCGAGCCTCAGGGAAGAAGACATTCCGGATGGTCCACCCGAAGGCTTCTCTGGCTCCCGCACCTCAACCCCCACTTCCACTTCAGCACCTTGGTTTTCTGGTTTCTGAAAGCTTTTTGTTCTATGATCCCTTCCTGTGGAGTCAAGTTCTGTCTTTCATTAAAATGCACATTCTCCAGGAGAGGACACATTTTCATCCTTATTGCTCATGACATTCTTCAAGTGGAGGCTGAGGACAGGGAGCTATTTCAGGAAGGGGAGGCTGGGGACCAAGCCTGCTCAGCCGACCATCTCTAAGGAAGCCCGGCTTCCAGCCATGCTCGCTGCCTTTCACCTGCGTTAGTTTGCTTGTTCCCATCCAGAACTTTCCCCTTTGAAGCTTCAGTCACAGGATAACATCACTATGAAACTACATCTTATATTTTAACATGTTGATTTCAATCAGCTTTTGTCAGCATTTTTGTCTCACTTGTTTTAACATAAAAAGCCAAATAGTTTTTCCATTTTCATGCATGATAGTCACTAAAATTATTTAGCAGCATTAGTTAATAACAGTCTGTCATCTAGAAAACTAGTTTGCATTTCATTTGGGAAAAAGATTTTAATAATTAAATATGATCAAAAGTGGAATTACCATTCTAGCGAATATCTGAATCTGAGAAAGATGTCAATTTGCACCTAGTGCTAGCACTATTTATTTCTTCAAAGGCTCTGATTTTAACAAGCTTAATTATCTTTATTTCTCTCTGATTCCATCTTCTTTCCCTTTCATATTGCGTTACTCATATAAACGCCTCCAGAGTAAGGCAGGATGGAGATATGTATTTTTCCCACTTGATATTAACATTAGGTAAGTCCCTTTAGTGATCTCTTGATCATTCATACAGTGTGTGGGCTGCAACTTTTTTTTTTTTTTTTTTTTTTTTGAGACAGAGTCTTGCTCTGTCGCCCAGGCTGGAGTACAATGGCGTGATCTTGGCTCACTGCAAGCTCCGCCTCCCGGGTTCACGTTATTCTCCTGCCTCAGTCTCCCGAGTAGCTGTGACTACAGGTGCCCGCCACCACGCCTGGCTAATTTTTTTTTTTGTATTTTTAGTAGAGATGAGGTTTCACCGTGTTAGCCAGGATGGTCTTGATCTCCTGACCTCGTGATCCGCCCGTCTCGGACTCCCAAAGTGCTGGGATTACAGGCTGAGCCACCGCACCCGGCCAGCGCTGCAACTTTTTTTAAAAAGTACACCCGATTGAAGAAAAGAGGGTAAATCCCACCATCTTAAGTTCAGGACTCAGTCAAAGAAACTGGGCTTAGTTTGTGCCTAGCCCAGCACTTTTCGCTTCCACTCAGTCGGTTCTTTACTAACGCCAGCAACGACGGCTGTTAAGTGGAAGGTGGTCAGCAAAGGTACTCAGGCCGGGTCCTCCCTGCAGTATGACTCTATAAAAACAACCACCAGAGCTCTCTTAGTTGCCGTTTGCTTATCAATATGAAAATACTGCATATTTCCCACAGAAGTGTTTTCATATGAACACTTTTGTCTGATTCTTACAATCTCCATTTGAACCATCATTGTGAAGGCCTCTGCTTTTCTCCCCAGGGACATAGCCTTTCCTCCCTCTGAGGGCCTGGCCACCAGGAACATGATTAGTTAGAGGCACCAGAAGAGGAGCTCGTACTCCAAAGAGAACAGTACCCCCGGATACACCAACGCGTGCCTCTGCAATGCAGACAGAAGGGAGGAGTGGCCTTCTCAAACTTTCTCCTGCCCCCAGCCCATTTTAGGTGTCCTGGGAACTCTGCCCTGCCTGGGGCCCACTGATGCTTTCAACAGTCTCAAGGACAGAAAGTAGCTGGGCTTAAATCTTTATAATTGTTTCCTGTTATTTCTGCTTATAACAAAAGCAAAATTTATATGTACATTATATGTACATATACATATATGTATACATATATATGCATATATATACATATATACAAAATATATACATATATATTTAAATATGTATATTTAAAATATATATATATATTTTGAGATGGAGTCTCGCTCTGCTGCCCAGGCTGGAGTGCTGGTGCAATCTCGGCTCACTGCAACCTCTGCCTCCCAGGTTCAAGCAATTCTCCTGCCTCAGCCTCCTGAGTAGCCGGGATTACAGGCATGCGCCACCACACTCAGCTAATTTTTTTGTGTTTTTAGTAAAGATGGGGTTTCACCATATTGGCCACGCTGGTCTCGAACTCCTGACCTTGTGATCTGCCCACCTTGGACTCCCAAAATGCTGGGATTACAGGTGTGAGCCACTGCGCCAGGCCAAAAAAACATATTTTTATTTATAGCCTGTAGCTTCAGGTTGAGAAACTGTGTAGGCATTTAGTGGAGATGAAATTTACTGACAATTAAATCAGTTTCTAGGAAGCATGTGTAGCCCTCACTTCCTCTGCCTGGATCTGCACACCCAGAGTTCCGGGAAGACCAGGCAGCCCATGAGGCAAGTGGACCCAGGTATGGGTAGACTATGGGTGCAGGTGGACCTCAGGTGTAGGTAGACTATGGGTGCATGTGGACCTCAGGTGTGGGGAGACTATGGGTGCAGGTGGACTATGGATGCAGGTGGGCCTCAGGTGTGGGGAGACTATGGGTGCAGGTGGACTATGGATGCAGGTGGGCCTCAGGTGTGTGTGGACTATGGGTGCAGGTGGGCCTCAGGTGTGGGGAGACTATGGGTGCAAGTGGACTATGGGTGCAGGTGGACTATGGATGCAGGTGGGCCTCAGGTGTGTGTGGACTATGGGTGCAGGTGGGCCTCAGGTGTGGGGAGACTATGGGTGCAAGTGGACTATGGGTGCAGGTGGACTATGGATGCAGGTGGGCCTCAGGTATGGGTGGACTATGGGTGCAGGTGGGCCTCAGGTGTGGGGAGACTATGGGTGCAAGTGGACTATGGGTGCAGGTGGACTATGGATGCAGGTGGGCCTCAGGTATGGGTGGACTATGGGTGCAGGTGGGACTCAGGTGTGGGTGGACTATGGGTGCAGGTGGGACTCAGGTGTGGGGAGACTATGGGTGCAGGTGGACTATGGATGCAGGTGGGCCTCAGGTGTGGGTGGGCCACAGGTACAGGAGGACTCTACATTGAAGCTGCACAGCTGCCACTTCTGCCCTAAAGGGTGCTCCCCTGGGGGAAGGTAGCCAAGCAGGACAGCGGCTTCTCTTGCTGGTTTCATACATCGTGCTTTGGAAATCTTTAATAAACAGAATGTCATGCAAGAATGAAAGCACATAAACAAACTTCTCAGCAAAACCTCGTTTCCCCTGCCTGTGATGTTGCTGCTTGTTATCTGTTCTGCTCCGGCGTCGGTGATGGGCAGGCTCATTCCAGGCAGCACGGGACGTGGATTTCACAGAGGGCCCACCCTAGCCGCCTCTCCTCTGCTGGGACACCCAGCCAGCTTCAAGGGCCTTTCCAGGGACTCTGTGAGGAAGGGATGACCGGAGGGGAGAGGAAAGAGGCACTTCCACAAAAAATTTTTTTAAAGAAGACAGAATGAAAGCTGCTTTCTTTAGTGTATAGATTAATGGAAGGAGCAGGTGGAGACACTGGGAGCTAATGAATCTGACGTCCCACCTGCAGCTGAGGACAGACCACCTGCCAGCCCCCTTCTATGGCTGTCTGTTTGGGGGTACAAGGAGAATGTCTTGTGCAAAAGTCTTGCTTGCTTTGGAAATGAGGACTTTACAGATGTCATATCCATAAAATCTTCCTAAAGTGGGGAAGGGACAGGGGAAGACCAAGAGAAAAGGGGTGAGATGCCTACATTCAGATAAATTAACAGGAAAGTGCATTTTTGTCTTTACTCAGAAAGCAGTGTGTACAAGTGGTGACACAAAACTATGTTAACTTTGCAGCTGGGAGATGCACACGCCTCAGGTCGTGTCCGAAGGCAATCTGTGGTGAGCAGCTGCTCTGCCAAATCCACCAGGAACAGGTGAACACAGGAGCTGAATCCCACTTCATGCCTCACTCAGGGCAGCCCAGGTTGCTGCTGTGTGATAATACGCACCATCATAACCACAATAATAACAGAGAATCCTATTTAATAATAACAAACGTGATAAACACTGTCAAGACGGATGACAGATGTTGCCCCTCCATGAAGAGCTGAGTGCATAGCACATGTCGAGCCAGCGCTTCATTTGCATCAGTGTCCCAAAGTGTGGCTGCATCAGAGTCACCTGGAGGGCTGACTACAACATAGGCTGCCGCGGCCCAGCCCCAGAGTTTCCGATTCAGCAGGTCCAGGGCAGGGCCTGAGGATTTGCCTTTTTAACCAGTTACCAGGTCATGCTGGTGTTGCTGACTCAGGGATGACACTTTGAGAACCACTGATCTACGTTAATTAATTTAATCCTTATAACAAGCCTATAAACTAGCAGTGCTTATTATCTCCATTTTACAGCTGAGATAGCTCAGACAGAGAGGGTTTAAGCGACTTGCCAGTACTCCAATCCCAGTGGGTCTGCCTCTGAAGCGTGTGCCTGGGACCACATGCTCCATGGGACATAAATACCACATGAGGTCAGCAAAAGTGGCTGTTCCCTGAAGCGTCATCTTAGAGCCCCCAGACATGTGGGGTTTAAAGAGGCCTCTAAAAGCCAGCCTTGGTCATGGTCTTTGAGAACTACCTTAGAGTTCCCATAATCTCTCAGTGTTCCCATAATCCCTCAGTGTGCCCATAACTCCTTAGAGTTCCCATAATCCCTCAGTGTTCCCATAATCCTTGAGTGTTTTCATAATCGCTTAGTGTTCCCATCATCTCTGTGTTCCCATAATCCCTGAGTGTTTTCATAACTCCTTAGAGTTCCCATAATCCCTCAGTGTTCCCATAATCCCTGAGTGTTTTCATAACCCCTTAGAGTTCACATAATCCCTCAGTGTTCCCATAATCCCTGCGTGTTTTTCATAACCCTTTGGAGTTCCCATAATCCCTCAGTGTTCTCATAATCGTAACAAGCTTTCTCCTCATGTGGAGCCCACAGGGCATCAAGTAATAGTAGTGATAGTTAATGGGCTTGCAGCTGTACTTGATTGCCCAGCAATAAACTTGAATCCTCTGACACACTTGTTTCATGGGCATGACTGCTCGTTTTGGCAAGAGGGCTCAGATAGTACCCTTTGCTGAGAGAAATGAAAGGCACCAAATATTATTTCTATTCTGCTTTACCTAAAAGCAATTATTTTCAACTTTCTATTCTCATACAAAATAAGTTTTCAGAGCACAATAACTAGCCATTGCTAATGAATTTAAATATTGGTCTATTTCATACATGTATTTTCATTCTAAGTGTCTTATGTTTTAATTTAAAAAATCTTGAATGATAGATTTAATCTCAACATCAGCCTTAAACCACCTGGAGGAGAACTTAAAATTTACAAGCGAGTACATGGAATGGGTCCTTTAAGTGTTTTAGAACTTGTTGGAGTCCCCAAAGTGCCCTTCATCCGCTATACATCTGCACTAGGTGCTTACATACGTTTCTTGTTTATCATTAAACTTTGTTTTCAGACTCTGAATCTGGTCTCCAACCAGAGGACAATCTCTCCATTATCTCTAAAGGAATACAACTCTAAAATTACCCCAGCGATAGAGCCCAGTTGCTCTGTGTAGCCCACCTTGGAAGCAAAGGCATTCTTTTAGCCAGGCAACTATTTTAATCTGCAAAAGAGGCACATAGGTGAGTATGCCTATGATACCCTGCTATGGTTTGGATATTTGTCCCTCCAAACCTCGTGTTGAAATTTGGTCCCCAGTGTTGGAGGTGGGGCCTAATGGGAGGTGACTGAGTCATGGGGGTAGATCCCTCATGAATAGAATAATGCCCCCACTGTGGCTGAGTTCTCACTCTTAGTTTCCTTGGGACCTGCTAATTAAAGAGAGCCTGGTCCCTCTCCCCTCTCTCTCTGGCTTTCTCTCTCACCGTGTGATCTCTGCACATACTGGCTCCCTTCTGCCTTCAGCCATGAGTAGAAGCAGCCTGAGGCCCTCACCAGATGCAAATGCTCAGTTTTGAATTTTTCAACCATCAGAGTTGTGAGCCAAATAAATCTTTTTTCTTTATAAATTTCCCAGCCTCAGGTATTCTTTTATAGGAACACAAGACAGACTAAGACACACCCAGATGTAATAAAGAGACACAATAAGACTCCCCAAACTCAATTGCTTCATTCTCACACTGTCTGGACTGCAGGTTACCCAGGCTGGCCGACATAGGCTGGGTGGGGCTGAGCAGCTGAAGGCAGCAGCCACCTGGGGTCTTGCTCTTCTCACGGTGGATGAGTGGATCACATGCCAGGCGCCTGCTGCCTTATGCTCACTAAATTCACTGTGCCAAGCTATGCTCATGGCAGAGCCTTTTTCAAAGGACCAAAGAAGTATATGCTCCCTCAGTGGTAGGAGGAAGAGAATGTTTACTGAACAATAATCTACCCTGTCAAACTTACCATGTCTTACAGTTCCATGAAAAAAAAATTGATCAGTTCAATGAGAAATAAATTAAACTGGTAATTTGCATGGTTTAACTTACTTAATAGCTGCTTTCTTGCTGGAGAAAGCTAGCCCTAGGATGATGATGTTGTTGAACACTGGCAGTTTTAATATTTTTCCATTTGATTCACAGGAGTGAGCAAATCCCTGAAGCAGACAGTGTGTGTTCTACAGAGGGCCTTTCAGTCTCTATTTACCGACTTTCAGTTTTACCGTAATTGCGATACACATGTTTTGGCTTCAGGACACCAAAGCTGAGAATTGTTTTGGGCAAAAACATCTATGATGTTACTTCAAAAGGCAAATCATACCACCTGTTTGAAAAGAGCTAGATACAACAATTTGTGTTGGGCTAATTTTTTTCATTTTTAGCTTCTTTTAGGGCTTGGGCTTAGGCTGTGATCAGCCTAAGATTGGCTGGGTTGAAAGACATCATCATTTTCCCTGTTGCAGGTGCAGGATATTAGGGTGGGCCCCGTCTCTGACTGCTCAGCTCAGCCTCCACCCCTGAGAGTTTGATGGCCCCAAGCCTGGAACACCATGAGAAAAATGGAGTGAAAAGGAGTGTATCTCCTGGATTTAGGGAGGCTCTGAAAAGCCTGGAGCTTTTCTGTGTTGTGCCTGATCCCAGAGTCACTGGGACAATGGCCTTTAGCTTTCTTCTGGGGTCACGGGCACCTTTGAGATTCTCATGGAAGCTATGATTTCCCTTACAGAAAAATACACACACACACACACACACACACGCGCGCGCGCATTTACCACTCTTTAATATCACCTTGAAATGCAACCCTTGAATCTCATATTGTTTTCTAGAATTTTAGATGCAAATCGACAGAGACACTCAGACTTTTTTGAGTATAGGTATATATCATCTCAAGTTCCTGCTTAGATTTGCCAAGGTTTATTGATTTCTGACCCCATTGCTGGGGTTCATTTTTTGCTTTGTTAGGTATGTCCTTGAGCATTTCATTCAGCAAAGGTTTCTACGGGTAGTAGTTCTTGTCTGCATATGTCTGAAAGTGCCTTAATCTCAGCTCAATCTTGAATAAGAAATCAGGTGGGCGTGGCCTGCTCAGTGCGAAGCTCTTTTTCCCCAGCACTATGCATGTGTTACTCCACTGTCTCCTGGCAGTTTGAGCTCCTATTTCTTTGGTCTGTCTCACGCTGGGTTTCTTCCATCGGCTGAATTTCCTTGCGCTGTCTGTTACTTCTGTTTGAGAGCTTGTAGTTTTTGGAGTTTCCCCCTGTGTGCATCTCTCTCAGCTTCCTTTTGGGGCTGTTTCATGGTTTCTGGTTGGTGGAGAGATTTTGGTTGCTCTGAGGAGCAGGAGGCACGGACACTCCTTCAGGATGGGTTGTGCCAGCCTTGATCTGCTCCTGACTCCCAGAGAGCTGTGTGGTCTTGACCTCAATCTGTTTGGGCTCATAGTGAGGTTCTTGTTTTGAGTGAGCCTGTGTACTTTAAAATATGTGTAAGATATTTAATCTCTTATGTCAATGTGTTTGGAGAGAGGTGGAGAAGATGAGGTTCTCTGTGTGCTTTCTTCCTGCTGAAAGGTGGCCCTCCGAAAGATGTGTCCATGGAAGTCTGAGGCAGGCAGATCACTTGATGTCAGGAGTTCAAGACCAGCCTGGCCAACATGGTGAAACCGTGTTTCTACTAAAAATACAAAAAAATTAGCCAGGTGTGGTGATGTGCACCTGTAATCCCAGTTACACAGAAGGCTGAGGCAGGAGAATCACTTGAACCCGGGAGGCGGAGGTTGCAGTGGGCCGGGATCATGCCACTACACTCCAGCATGGGCAACAGAGCCAGACTCCATCCCCGCCCCCAAAAAAGATATGTTCACATCCTAACCCCTAGATCCTGTGAATGTGGTCTTATTTGGAAAAAGGATCTTTCTTTGCAGATGTAATTAGTTAATGATTTTCTGACAAGATCTTCCTAGATTATTCAGGCAGGCCCTAAATGCAGTGACAAGTGTTCTTAGAACAGACAGGAGGGCAGGAGACACTCACACAGAAGCAGAGGCCTTGTGATGATGGAGGTGGAGACTGGAGGGAGGCAGCCAGCAGCCAGGAACACCTGGAGCCGCTAGAAGCTGGGAGAGGCAAGGGCAGATCCTCCCCAGAGCCTTTGGAGGAAGTGTGGCCCGGCTGGCACTGCGATTTCAGGTTTCTGGCCTCCAGAACTGTGAGAGGATAAATTTCTGTTGTTTCAAGACCCCAGTTCGTGGTCATTTGTTACAGTAGCCCCAGGCTGCGATCAACTTTAATGAACATTTATTGATTTTATTTTTATTATTTTTTTACTTTTAGGTTCAAGGGTACATATGCAGGTTTCTTACATAGGTAAACTCATGTCACGGGGGTTTGTTGTACAGATTATTTCATCACCCAGGTACTGAGCCTAGTACCTAATAGTTATTTTTTCTGCTCCTCTCCCTCCTACACCCTCCACTCTCTGATGGGCCCCCGTGTCTGTTGTTCCCTCTTTGTGTCCATGAGTTCTCATCATTTAACTCCCACGTGTAAGTGAGAACATGAGGTATTTGGTTTTCTGTTCCTATGTTAGTTTGCTAAAGACGATGGCCTCCAGCTCCATCCATGTTCCTGCAGAAGAATGACCTCATTGCTTGTTATGGCTGCATAGTATTCCATGGTGTATATGTACCACATTTTTGTTATCCAATCTGTCATTGACGGGCATTTAAGTTGATTCCATGTCTTTGCTACTGAGAACAGTGCTGCAGTGAACATTCACGTGCATGTGTCTATAGAGTAGAATGATTAGTTTAAATGGGCAGAGCTGAGACCTATGACTGTTTGTCCTTGCTCCATTCCAGGCATACGGCTCTCTTCTGGTACCCACAGTCTCCAAGCCTTGGCCAGAGAGGAATGGCCTGCCTTTCCTTTTTGGAAACGTCTCCAATCAATCTCTTGTGTATCGCATTATCTTTCCGGTGTTCTGCCTTTCTCCAAACGCCCCCGTGCGTTTTCAAGGTTTATAGACGCGTATCTTGAACTTTAGGTGTTGAGATTTTTTGGTCCATCTTTGACAACACATCTGCAGGAAGAAAGCATGAGTTGATCAAAAAGGAAGAAAAAGCTACAAAATCTAGGGCATTATTATTCAGAGGACATTTTCTGGTAGAGTTATGCTAAATTTTTTCCAATAAATTAATTTTACAGACTTTTAAGACAGAGCTTTTAGATTAATGGAAATATTACTTAAATTTAAGTTCAGCCCATTAAGTCATCAATCATATTGTTGTTGTAACATCATGTATTTCATGTTCATGACACACACAAATAAAAAAGAAACGACCCAAGAAAGTGATTTGCTTTACTGTTTGGGGTGACCAGAGCCAAATGCTTTAAAAGATTTTTACCGTTAGTGGCTAAAGCTGAGAGCTTTAACCTGGAGCTGCCGCGAGCTGCCAGAGCAGAGGATGAAGCACGGTCGGATGAAGATCTGCAGCCTCAGGCGACGCTCTTCAGTGCGACAAGGAGGAAGCAACTTCCGTATTCCCCACACGGAGTAAGAACGCAACTTCCTTACGCGCGTCTTTTTTCTATCTTCCTCCATTCCATTTTTCTTCAGTTTCCCTAATACATTAATTAGCTGATTCCTATTCTAAGTCCTTTGCTCATTTTATTTTCTTCTCGGCTTCCCTCCAATTCTGCTCAGTTTGTGCTACCCCTGAGTCTGGAAGACTGACATTTTCTCTGCTCTCAACTTCCTCTGCTCTTTCCCATGCAGTTCCGGTTCTCACTGTGGCCTTCAGCTCAACCTGGTGCTTTCCTGCACATTAGAAAAGCCATGACCATTTTGGATGGGTGAACTGGAAAATGCTTCCTGCTCTGGGTGGTCACAGACCCATTGTAATAGTCCGTTCTCACACTGCTAATTACCCACAGAGACTGGGTAATTTACGAAGAAAAGAGGTTTAGTTGACTCACAGTTTCACAGGCTGTACAGGAAGCATGGCTGGGAGGCCTCAGAAAACTAACAATCATGGTGGAAGACGAAGGGGAAGCAAGCACCTTCACATGGGGGCAGGAGAGAGAGAGAGAGAGAGAGTGAGAGAGGGTGAAGGGAGAAGTGCCACACACTTTTAACCATCAGATCTCGTGAGAACTCCTCACTATCACAAGAACAGCAAGGGGGAAATCCACCCCATGGTCCCATCAACCCCCACTAGGCCCCTCCTCCAATTCCACATGAGATTCGAGCAAGGACACAAGTCCAAACCATATCACCCATATTGTTTTGGACTGAATGTTTGTGTCCCCACAAAATTCACATATTGAAATCCTAACCCCCCCAGGTGATGGTATTAGGATGGTTTTAGGGATCACTTTTGGGAGGTGACCAGGTCATGAAGCTTCATCAGGGAGTTTATACGAGAGCCTCCAAAGAGCTCCCTGGCCCTCTTTCTGCCATGTGAGGACACAGTGACAAAATGGCCTTCTATGAACCAGGATGTGGGCTCTCACCAGACCCCAATCATGCTGGCACCCTGATCTTGAACTTCCAGTCCCCTGACTGTGAGAAGTAAGTTTCTGGTGTTCATAAGCCACCACCTATTCAGTTACAGCAGCCAGAATGGACAAAGCCACATATGCCCAGAGCCCAACCAGGGGTACAGGGTGGATCTGCACCCCATTTAGGCCCGTGACTGAGTGACTTTGTGCAGCACAGATGCAGCACACTCATCTTGGTGTCCCTGCCCCGCCATCTCCACTGCCCCTTCCTCAATCCGTTGGGCTCATTGCTCCTCGCTGGCCTGTCCACCACCGGACCCTCTGCTCCACCTTTCAAATGTGCTCCTTGTGGTGCCCTTGAGCCCTTTTCCTCCTTTTCTACACGTCCCGTGGGTGTGTAGACAAGACTGCTCTCAGGTGTGCCATGGGCCCCTCAGCCTGGTATATGTACCTGGCAGGATGGCGCTGCCACCCCCAGGATGCCTTTTCCAAGAGCTCCATAGGTGACTGTTGAATGGATGAACGCGTTGCTTCCTGATGTTAAAACTTTAGCCTAGAGCTGCTTCCTTGTAAGTTGGGCCTAAAGGTTTCTTTGTACATAGTGAGCTATCACTTAGCTGGACACGTAAAGAGACTGTAATTAATCTACTCTTGTACCAGTCCCTGAGTTTTGGCCAATCGCAGGTGGTCAACCACTCAAACAAGGCAAACGCCCAGCTGTCACTTATCCGGCTGTGTCTGCACCTGACTTCTGTTTTCTGGGCATTACTTTCCTTTCTCTGTTCATAAATCCTCTCCAACTCTGTGGCAGCACGAGAGTCTCTCTGACCCTATTCTGGTTCGGGGGTTGCCCGATTTGCGAATCATTCCTTGCTCAATCAAACTCTGTTAAATTTAATTTGTCTAAAGTTTTTCTTTTAACACTGCCAACCAACCCATCAATCAATCTCCGGTGGCTTTCTCTCCCTGCTGCTGCGTGGTGCTGAGGAAGTTGTCATACAGACGAGCTGACAATCCAAATTCCTGCAGGAAGACGTGGCCTGCCTGCCTCAGTGCTGCTGGGACAACCTTTGACTCATTTCAAAATGACCTCTTCTTGGCCAGGTGCAGTGGCTCTCGCCTGTAATCCTAGCACTTTGGGAGGTCGAGGCGGGTGGATCACCCGAGGTCAGGAGTTCAAGACCAGCCTGGCCAACAATGTTGAAACCCCATCACTACTAAAAATACAAAAATTAGCCGGGCATGGTGGCTCATGCCTGTAGTCCCAGCTACTCAGGGGGCTGAGGTAGGGGAATCACTTGAACCCAGGAGGTGGAGGTTGCAGTGACCCGAGATCGCCCCTCAGAAAAATTTAAAAAAACCAAAAAAACCCCAAAAAACAAACAAAAAACCCCAAAATGACCTCTTCTCAAAGGTCCCACAGAATGTATCACCAAAATCCCCACTCTTCTCCAACTCCTCCATGAACATCCAGTTTCTGGAAGAGGATGTCTTAACTCCTACCTTACCAAATAAACTTGCAGAAACTCGAGGCCATCTGAGTTCTTCCAACTTCGATGTTGTTCATTTTCGTTATATCCTCATGCACTTTCGATGCCTCCTTCACACCTCAGAAAGAGATGAGTTCTTTCTTCTCCACCAGGCTAACCCTTCCATGTAGACCATGAATCAAAGCGTTGACCGTCTCTTCTGCACATGGGCTGGCCCTGTCTCTCCTGAGGATTGAATCTCTTGTGCCTTCTCCTTTGCCTCCGTTCCCCATGCTGGTCTTTTTTCTGGTCCTTACTATCTCTGACCTGGCTTTGGCAGCAGTTTCTCATCAGGGTGGACCTTCTCCAAGTGCTCCTCCTTCAACCCTTACACACTCTAGCTTAGTCCTTCAAAAGCACTTTTTTTTTTTTTTTTTTTTTGAGACAGAGTCTCACTCTGTTGCCCAGGCTGGAGTGCAGTGGCACGATCTTGGCTCACTGCAACCTCTACCTCCCGGGTTCGAGTGATTCTGTTGCCTTAGCCTCCTGAGTAGCTTGGATTATAGGCGCGCGCCACCATGCCTGGCTAATTTTGTATTTTTAGTAGAGACGGGGTTTCACCACGTTGGCCAGGCTGGTCTTGAACTCTCAACCTCAGGTGATCTGCCCTCCTCAGACTCCCAAAGTGCTGGGATTACAGGTGTGAGCCACCATGCCCAGCCCCAAAGCACAATTTTTGTTAAAGCACTTCCACTCCAAAGGAAAAAAATCAGTTAAAGCCTTACCAGTTACTTATACACAATGGATTCCAAATTCCATTGCCTGCCCTTCATGGGTCTACATAGTCTGAGTTCAATGGGAAACTGCAGCCTTAATTTCCATAATTTCCCCATTTTTACCACAGCCAGTGGAAATGTTTTCTCTTGTTCAGTTGTACCCATGGTTGGAGCCTCATTTTTTTATTCATGTGTACGTGCTACGTGACGTGCTTTTTCTTAGCATCCACATACCAGAATGTTACTGAACTCCGTAGTGCAGATGAACAGCCACCTTTTCCTCTAAGCCCATACTCTACCCTCCCTGTGAACAGAGGCCTCTGCCTTCTCTGAATTCATTCAGCCTGTCATGATCTTTTCCTTGTGACCTTTCTTACTTCTTGTGATGTTGTTTGTATACTCATGCCTTATCACGCCTTCTGAACCATAAACTTCTTGGAGGGCATGACCCCAATAAGGTCATCTTTGTGTGTTCAAAGTCCCTTCCCCACAGGAGGGTTTTTTTTTTTTTTAATTTAACTCAGTATTTTTTCTTATTTACTTATTGTCCATCTAAGAAAATGCCTGTTTCTTAAAAGCATTTAGGGCAACTTGGCTGGGCGCGGTGGCTCACGCTTGTAATCCCAGCACTTTGGGAGGCCGAGGCGGGCAGATCATGAGGTCAGGAGATCGAGACCACCCTGGCTAACACGGTGAAACCCCGTCTCTACTAAAAATACAAAAAAATTAGCCGGGCATCGTGGCAGGCGCCTGTAGTCCCAGCTACTCAGGAGGCTGAGGCAGGAGAATGGCGTGAACCCGGGAGGCGGAGCTCGCAGTGAGCCGACATCACGCCACTGCACTCCAGCCTGGGCAACAGAGCGAGACTCCGTCTCAAAAAAAAAAAGAAGCAGAAAAAAAAGCATTTAGGGCAACTTACAATAAAGGCCAAAACACAGAATGAGATTGGTAAAATAAATCCAAAAATCGGAAGGCACAGGAGACAGTGGTGAGAGGTTTGAGCAGACAATTCACACACACAAGGTGTTGAGCTGGCCAAAGGCTCAGGGAAAACCCTCTGCTTCACTAGCAAGCTAAGACACAAAATGAAAGTAGCTGGCTGGGCGTGGTGGCTCACACCTGTAATCCCAGCACTTTGGGAGACTGAGGTGGGCAGATCACCTGAGGCCAGGAGTTTGGGACCAACCTGGCCAACATGGTGAAACCCCGTCTCTACTAAAATACAAAAATTAGCCGGGTGTGGTGGCACATGCCTGTAATTCCAGCTACTCAGGAGGCTGAGGCACGAGAATTGCTTGAACCTGGGAGGCCGAGGTTGCACTGAGCCGAGATCACACCACTGCACTCCATCCTGGATGACAGAGCGAGACTCTATCTCAAAAAAATAAACAAAAACAAAAACAAACAAACAAAAAACAACGAAAATAGCCATGTATTCCTATTTTTTAACTATTTTGTGGGCGACCAGTAGAGGATGATCACAGTCCCCAGTGTGGAAGAAGTTGTAGGAAGTGACCACTTTTATGTACCAGTATTGGTGTTTATGTTTATCATAAACTTCCTGTAGGCTACTTTGTCAATGTTTACAAAAATCTAAATATTGTTGGGTCTAGCAATTTTACCTATTAGAAATATATATATATATATATATTTTTTTTTTTGAAACGGAGTCTAGCTCTGTTGCCCAGGCTGGAGTGCAATGGCACAATCTTGGTTCACTGTAACGTCTACCTCCTGGGTTCAAGTGATTCTCCTGCCTCAGCCTCCCGAGTAGCTAGGATTACAGGCACCCACCACCACGCCCAGCTAATTTTTGTATTTTTTTAGTAGAGATGGGGTTTCACTGTGTTGGCCAGGCTGGTCTTAAACTCCTGACCTCATGATCTGCCCACCTCGGCCTCCCAAAGTCCTGGGATTACAAGGGCAAGCCGCCGCACCCAGCCACTTCTTAGAAATATTTCTATGGAAATAATTGTGGATAAGCACAGATATTAAGTAACATAATTGAAATATAACTATTTGTCTTTTTTCTTGCACTGAACACATTTATCCTATTGTCATTGATATAATTATTATTTGTTTCATCCCTAATATATGGAGTTTCAAAATGACAATATTAACACTGCAACTAGTGAAAAATAGAGACAGCACTTTAGGATGGCTTTGAAGTGTTTTGGGCTTTAGGATATATCCCATTAGGGACATACCATCAGAATATTGTGTTTTAAGGTTATTATAAGAATTATTCTCTGTGTGGATATGACACCAGTTGGATATTCTTTTGATTTCTTTTCAGTGTTATGAAAGATCACTTTTAAAAAAATTTAATTTTGCTCTTTAAAATTTGAAAAAGATGATATGGATTCAAAGCCAGCACTCTTCGGAGAGGTGTCTTCAGTGAGGTCCAACTCCTGTCCTCACTCCTCCCCCATGTCTCCTGGATTCCTACCTCACTCCCCCCCCCTCACCCCCCCCCTTTTTTTTTTTGAGACAGAGTCTCGCTCTGTCACTCGGGCTGGAGCGCAGGAGTATGATCTCAGCTCACTGTAACCTCCACCTCCCAGGTTCAAGCAATTCTCGTGCCTCAGCCCCTTAAGTAGCTGGGATTACAGACATGTGCCACCACACCCAGCTCGTTTTTTTTGTATTTTTAGTAGAGACGGGGTTTCACCATGTTGCCCAAACTGGTCTCGAACTCCTGAGCTAAGGTGATCTGCCTGCCTTGGCCTCCCAAACTGTTGGGATTACAGACGTGAGCCAGTGCGCCCAGTCTTCCTTTTTTTTTTTTTCGTAAATGGTAACATCCTGGTAATACTGTCCTCCATCTTCATTTTTCACTTAATCTATCTTGTAGATCACTGCATAGCCATAGAGAGAATTTGCTCTTCCTTTCACAACTACATAGTATTCTGTTGTATCAGGGTTTAATATATTTGACTCCCTATCAATGGACATTTCAGTTAACAGTCTTTATAATCATGGACAGTACCAAGTAAGTGGCCTTGTGAAGGGGTCCTTTTGTGTTTTTGCCAGTGTGCCTGTGGTACAGGCTCCTAGATATGGGACCGATGGATCAAAGAGGTGATGCAGATGTCATTCTGTCAACTCCTGCTGAACCCCCTCTACAGGGGCTGTGTTATCCTTTGCGTTCCCACCAGCAGTGGATGAGTGCCTCTCCCTCCAGCTTTGTCTGCAGTGTGTTGTCAAGCTGTGAGATTTCTGCTAATGTAATTGATGAGAAATGGCACCTCAGTATAGTTTCAACCAGTGGTCCTCTTACTTTTAGCAAAGTTGAGCAGCTTCTCCTCTGCCTCACTTGCGTCTCTTTCTAAGGAACTGTCTCTTCATATGTCTTTCCCATTTTCCTTTAGTCTTAAGGGTGAAAACAATTTAGGGCACGCTTTAGTCTTAAGGGTGAAAACAATTTTCATTCCTGTTTTTTCCTGCTACCTTCTTTGGCTGTGAGGAGATGGTGGGACCCAGGGAACAACATAGCCTATCAAAATGGAAGCCTTACATTTACATAGTTACCAGTTTTATTTAAAGAACTTGGACTTCCTCAACTGTCAATAAGATCTAATGACTGATATTTCATGGTGTCAATCCCTCCCGTCAAAGACGACCAGGAGCACGGTTGACAAGTTGGGTTTTTTCTTGAGGGAGAACACACACCAGTGGGAACATGGGCACTGCAGTCAGTGGGTGTGAGAGAGGACTGATGGGACCTGGGCTTTGGCTGGGTTATTCTAGGGGGTTTGAGAAGGCAGAGCTTTGCTCTGGACAGGATGCTGCAGGAAGTGGGGTGCTTGCATGACTGAGCATCTTAATAAATCTCTACAGGAGGGAAGACCAGACCAGGCTAAGGCTATCATTGGTAGAGAATTGGGCGTCACCCATATTAGCCTGGACGCGGGAATGCTGGCTATTTTGTGGCCCAGACAATGTCTGTGTTTTGCTTGTGCTGATGGTGCTTAACCATTAGAAACCACCCCCATGATCCAGTCAGCTCCCACCAGGCCCCACCTCCAACACTGGGGATCACAGTGCAACATGAGATTTGGGTGGGGACACAGAGCCAAACCATATCAGGAATAACCTTGTTCCTGCCTTGATCCATACTGGTCACAAAATGGCCTTGTCTGTACATGTGTGATGTGACATCTTGTGAAATTGTTCAGCAAGAGAACACCAAAGCTCACCAGGCCAGCTCACAGCGGCACCAGCAACTGGAAGACAGGGCCTGGGCAGCTCTGCTCTTCTCAATGGGCGCCTGCAAGAAAGCCTTGGCCCTATCCTATTTGTAATGTTGTAGTGCTGAGTGACCTATTTGTAATGTTGAGTGATTATAACCCCGAGGGAGACGACAGTGCCATATTTTGGCACTTATTTCACATCATATTGTGTAATATCTCATCACACTGTGTTCCACCTGAGAGAGGGTCAGCATCCAGCACACAGTCACCCGTCTTTCTGGCTCAGCCTTTCAATATCCTGGAGGTCTTCTTAAAGTGATTTGGCTAAAGGGAGCGGGATCTGGCTTCCAAGAGAAATCTGACTCAGGAGGGAGAAAAGGAGAGGAGGAGAGGAGAGAGGCCATCTGCCCTGGGGGTAGGGGGGGTCAGCTCCAGAGCTGGGAATTGGGAGGGCTGGGAGTCCCCCACTTTTCTGCTCTTTTCCTTAAAATCTGCCCCCTCCACTCCTAAAAGTGTATCCTCCTCTAGGGTAAATGTAAATAAATAATAAACCAGAGAAAAGAGGCTTGAGCACACTTGTAATCTGGGGAATTGGAAGTAGAAGTCATTCTTCTGTTTCAGAAGGCTCTCACAAGGAGACTGCGGTTACCACGCTTCCTGAAGCACATCTTGGTCTGATGAAAACCTTTAATACAACATGTAAGACTCTGGAACATCTCATGACATAAACAATTCATACTTTAGGCTTTAAAAATAACATATTAGACCAATGAGAATGTAGACATTTAGGTAACTAGAAGGAGCACCACACTCGAACACTGAAGACGGGATTGCAGCCACCTGGAAAGTGACATCACTTTTCTGAACTTTGCTGTTTTCGTTTACAAGAAATCCTTCTCGTGTAGTTGTGATAATGATTAAATGTGAGAATGTGTTTTTTACAGCATCTAGTACACTTCCTGACACATAGACATACACAGTAAACAATGGCCAATCATAGCAATAATGACTCTGAATATTCTGCCTCCATAAAAAATATTTTGTACATGTCTAGCAAATTACTGACATGGCCATATCGTCTCTTCATAAAGTGACTTAAAGTTGTAATGCAAGGGTCCTAACTGGGTTTGGCTACTTAGCCTGGATGCCAAAAGTTAACAAATAATGAGAGTGCTGGAGTCAGCAGAACCACGGGGAGGCTGCACACACTGTTCTTGAAAAAGAAGTTGCAACCTGCCCAGCTGCTCCTGGAACTCTGTGTGCAGGGCGGGTGGCTGCTGTCGGATCCACCAGGTAGATATCTGGAGAGCCACACCTTCACTGTGAGAGTCTCACCTGAGCACAGCCCTGCCCTGGGTTAGGGTGTGTCTGAGGAGGAACCCTGTTCCACTTGTCTAATCTCGCTTCTGGCAATGATTTTTCTGCCCCAGAGATACTAAAGAGACAGTGTAGCCTCGAAACCCGTTGGGGAGAGACCAGAACCAGGCTCTCCACTTACTGAGACCTGAAACGAACAGCGCCTTCTTAGGCACCCCAGCACCCTGACTCCAGGGAGCAGTCCTATGGGGGTGGAGTTGCTATCAGCCCTGTCAGGGCCCCAGGAGCAAGAGTGGATTTGCCCCTGGCAGGGAGAAATGCCACTTCGGAAGGAAAGAAAGGAAGTTGTGGATACTTGGAAATTATCTGATTGGATTCAGCCTTTTCCACCGGAGAAACAACTTTTGCTACTCTATCTAAACCTTCTCCCCTGCACGCCATGTCTGTCATGTACTTGAATCCAAAGATCTAAGAGTTTCCAAAGCTTATGGAGCAGAATCAACAAAACCAGCATTTAAAAATATATCTTCTTATGGCTTCTGTGAAGTGACCTCCAAGAAGAATCCAATCAATAGTGTTTTCAACCACATTAATCTGGACTAGACGATACTGTGCCCTTAGTCTAATGCATCGACTACTTGGTTATTGATAGTAAAGCTAATTGCCATATATATAAAAATATATATGAATATATAAATATATAAATATATTTACATATAAATATATAAATATATATACATATATAAATATATGTATAAATATATATACATATATAAATATATACAAATATATTTATATATAAATATATACATATATACATATATAAATATATAAATATATTTATATATATATAAATATATTTATATATAAATATATATACATATATAAAAATATATTTATATATAAATATATACATATATAAATATATAAAAATATATATATTTATATATAAATATATAAAAATATATTTATATATAAATATATAAAAATATATTTATATATATTTACATATAAATATATAAAAATATATTTATATATACATATATTTATATATAAATATATGTATATATAAATATATGTATATATAAATATATGTATATATAAATATATTTATATATATGTATATATATTTATATATATAAATATATGTATATATATTTATATATAAATATATGTATATATAAATATATGTATATATATAAATATATATACATATATGTATATATATAAATATATATACATATATGTATATATATAAATATATATACATATATGTATATATATAAATATATATACATATATGTATATATATAAATATATATACATATATGTATATATATAAATATATGTATATATAAATATATTTTTATATATTTATATGTTTATATACATATATTTATATATACATATATGTTTATATACATATATTTATATATACATATATGTATATATAAATATATTTATATATACATATATGTATATATACATATATGTATATATACATATATGTATATATAAATATATTTATATATACATATATGTATATATACATATATTTATATATAAATAGATATATAAATATATATACATATATTTATATATACATATAAAAATATATGTATATATAAATATATGTATATATAAATATATTTATATAAAAATATATAAATATATTTATATATAAATATATATGAATAAATAAATAAATAAAAAAATATATTTGTATATAAATATATAAATATATAAAAATATTTATAAATATATAAAAAATATATATAAATACATATATAAATATACATAAATATATATAAAAATATATATAAATATATAAATATATATACATATATAAATATATATACATATATAAATATATATACACATATATATAAATATATGTGTATATATATTTAGATGGAGTCTCGCTCTGTTGCCAGGTTGGAGTGCAGTGGCGTGATCATGGCTCACTGCAACCTCTGCCTCCTGGGTTCAAATGATTCTTGTGCCTCAGCCTCCTGAGTAGCTGGGATTACAGGCGTGCACCACTACGCCTGGTTAATTTTTGTATTTTTTGTAGAGACGGGTTTCACCATACTGGTCTTGAATTCCTGACCTCAAGTGATCTGCCTGCCTTGGCCTCCCAGAGTGCTGGGATTACAGGTGTGAGCCACGGGTGCCAGGCCGCCAATTATATTTTGAGCATATCCAAAAGTTGACAGTCTTTACCTTTGGCAGTGGTGTAGAAATGGACAATATACATTTTGGATGGCTTCTTTTCTTTTTAAAACATGAAATGCTTTGGGGATGAAAATAGTTACCCGGAGGCCATGTGATTTTAAAAAAGTTGTTGAAGTCTTAAATGATCCAGAATTATTGACTCAAAACTCACTAAACACTTATACGCTGAGCATTGTGGCATGCAAAATAATGGCCCCCAAGTGGTCCTCATCCCAATCCCCAGAACCTGGGAACAGGTTAGGCTACATGGCAAAGGGAAATGAAGGTTGTTGTAGACGGAGTTAAGGTTGGTAGTCGGCCAACTTTAAAATAGGAAGATTATTCTAGATTATCTGGGTGGGCTCAGTGTAATCAAAAGGGTCCTTAAATGTGGAAAAGGGAGGCAGAAGAGTCAGGGTCCAGGTGATATAATGGGAGAGAGACTTGAATGGCCATTGCTGGCTCTGAAGGTGGAGGTGCCATGAGCCAAGGAATGTGGGCAACCCATGAAAGCTGGACAAAGCAGGAAACAGGGCCTACTTGTCTACCCCAGGGCCTCCAGGAAGAAAGTAGCCCTGCCCACACCTTGGGTTTAAGCCAGTGAGGTGTATGTCAGACATCTGACCTCCAGAACTGTAAGACAGCCGATCTGTGCTGTTATAAGCCATTGCATCTGTGGCGCACGTTTGCAGCAGCAATAGGGAACACCACCAGCACCTTCCACATTCCAGGCTCCCGCGCTAGGCCCTGCCACAGTGGACTCCTGATCTCGTGGGAGAGGAAGCCAAGGTGCTTGGACGCCACAGGGTAGCTGCTTAGAGTCCAGGTCCTCTCCTCACCTCAGTTCCTATCCAACAGTGCTGTGTGACAGGCTGTCAACCTGGTGAGGGAGGAAGCAGGGTAGAAAATCACTGAACTCAGTGAAAAAGAAATCATGGCATTCGGTGGAGAAGAACTGGTGTTTGAAATTGTTTATCAGACTTCCTTCTTACTCCTGTAAATTGCATTACATATTAAGAATTTTTGTTCCCCACCGGTTGTTTTGACATCATGTAGACACAAGGTAACTGCTTTCCAATCAATTCCTTCTTCTTGTGGCCAACTTAATTGACTTATGGTCAGCGCAATCCGAGAGAGGTTACCCTAAGCATCTGTCCAAAGGGTCTGGCTGCCTGGCCGTGCCCCCGGGTCCTCCTGGAGGTCAGGAGCAGCCCTTTGACTTGTGCGAGGCCAGGACCCCTGCTTGTTGGTTATGGGCGCTCCTGCTGCGAACTGGTTGGACTTGGCTTTGTCAGTGGGCACTGAAGGAGAAAGGGGAGGTTTGGGGTCGGGACAAGGGACTGGGCAGGACGTGCTGACACTTGGGAATGCCGGCAAGCAAGTCAGGGCAAAGCGCTGAACCTAAATCCGACCGCGGAGGAGAATCAGGACCGCGCGGAAGGTCGCGGGGGCTCCGCGTGCTTTTCCACTGCTGAGGCCCGGGCAGCACTCGCCGTATTAGGGCCGCAGCCGGTCCAGGCCAAGCACACCGATGAGTGCGCCTTTCCTCCGTGAGCTGAGCGTCGGACTTCCGACCTCCAGAGCGGTAAGACGGCCTAAGCCACGACATCTGTGGTGCATTTTTGTAGCAGCAATAGAGAACTGACGCCAGCGCCTGCCACGGTCCAGGCTCGGCGCTGGGTCCTGCCACAGCGGACTCCGGGTCTCGTGGGAGGGGGAGCCAGGGCTGTTGGACGCAGCCGGGTAACTGCTCAGAGGGCTCATGTCGAGCCCCTCGCTTTCCTCCGTCCTCGCGAGTCAGGCGGCCTCTGCCGGGCGGGAGGCGGCAGATGGGTCCTAGTGGACCCCGCGCTCCTGGGGGCCTGGGGGCGAGGCGCGGCCCCCATCCTCCTCTCTCCGGGGCCCCCGTCCTTCTCTCCTCGGGCCTCCATCCTCCTCTCCCGGGGGCTCCATTCTCCTCTCCCCGGGGCCCCGTCCTCCTCTGTCGGGGGTCCCCATCCTCCTCTCCCCTGGGCCCCTGTCCTCCTCGCCCCGGGGCTCTGGTCCCTTCCCTGGGGGCGGCCGCTGCGCTAGCGGCCGAGGCTTCCCGTTATCCTGCAGGCAGCAAGTCATCACCACCTCGTGGGGCCCTGGAGATGCATTTTCCTCAGTCGCGCATTTGTCTCGGGGGCTCCCAGCCCTGCCTTCTAAAAATGCTTAGACGGGAGGGGTCACCAGCCCCGCACGGTGCGCCCAGCTTCCTTGGTCTCACTGGAGGCGACACTCTCTTGGAGGGGCTGGCGTGCAGGGGACTGAGCAACAGACCCCCAAACGATCAGTCACTGCTCCTCGAAACAAATCCATGAAGGTACAATGCCTTGCATCGTAGAATGAACTTATTTTTTTCTATCCATGTTCCCACTTTCTTTGCATGTTTTGTCTTCTCATATTCTAGTGACTTTGGCTGCTGGTGCACGATGCCAGGGCCTTTTTATTTTTATTTTTATGTATTTTATTTTATTTATTATTATTATTTTGAGAAGGAGTCTTACTCTGTCGCCCTGGCTGGAGTGCAGTGGCGCGATCTCAGCTCACTGCAACCTCCGCCTCCCGGGTTCAAGAGATTCCCCTGCCTCAGCTGGGATTACAGGCGCGCGCCACGACGCCCGGCTAATTTTTTGTATTTTAGTAGAGACAGGGTTTCACCATGTTGACCAGGATGGTCTCCATCTCTTGACCTCGTAATCCGCCCGCGTCGGCCTCCCAAAGTGCTGGGATTACAGACGTGAGCCACGGCGCCCGGCCGCCAGGGGCTTTTTAAAAAGATGGTTCCCTTTTTGTTTCTCTTTCAGTAACCTGATTAACTGCACGCGTTCATTTATTCAACCATTAATGCCATGTGGCTGCTTGGAGTCTGCCATTCTCATGTGAAGGAGACACGGTCCCTGCCCTCCTGGAGTTTATATTCCAGCAGAAGAAAGGTGCAAATGAAGCAGTGAACATCTCCTCTCAGGAAGGGATGGATGCTCCGAGGAAAATCAAGCCAGCAGGGAGGGGAGCTGTTTATAGAAGGGGAAGGGCCTCAAAGGGCATTGTGGGCAGAGGGGGGGACCCAGCCTCCCTGCAGAGATCACATGCAGCTGGGTAAAGTCATGGGATCCAGACAGAGTGTCCTGTTTCTCACACAGGAAAATTCACTCCTCCGTATTTTTATATAAATTATCAAGATATTTCCAGCAAAAGCAGATTTTGGGAGGGCTTGAGCTGTCGGGATGGTTGCCTCGGGTTTCCAGGTTGTTTTGCATGTGAAGACAAAGTCTGGTTCCAAGCCTTCTTTATGAGCACTTCTTAAAACTTATCTTCTATTTGCAGAAAGCAACCACTCCCTATGGCTAATATTGCAGAGGTTGCTTAGAGCAAAGTTTTCACTCAGGGCTAAAACTGGCTGAGATGTTTGGTGGCGCTCAGTGTAGCCTCCCAGTGGGGCAGGAATGAGAAAAAATGTCATGATCCCATAATATACCCATTATAATGGAAGCATTAATTTAACCAAATAACGGGTTCTTTATATTTTTCACAGAGATTGCTCTGTCAGAACAGCTAGTGCATAAGATATGAAAAGGAACAATCTTTCCAGGTAATGTAGGGAAAAATGTAATTTTGCAACACTTGATAGAGCAAGAGGCCAGAAATTGAGATTGAGGGAAGATGTTAGTTTCTGTATAAAGAACATCAATAGTACATGCAAGAAAATATCTCCAACTTTTGTTTTCTTTTTTCTTTCATTTTAAGAATTAAAAAATGATAAAATCTTAAAATGCAAGGAGACTGTGTTAAGGTCCTGCTTATAAGCAGGGTAGAAAATGAAAAAGGTGATTTCAATGGTAGAGGCTACATTTAGCTTTTTATTTTTTAATGAACAGCTCATAAAATTTCTAACTGAGTAGAAATTAAATGAATAAATAAAAGGCAATTCTTCCCTAACTTAGGAAAAATCTGAAATTCCATTTCTCAAGAACATAGTACATAGGTGATGTCTTAGTTATCTATTACTATATAAGAAATGACTCCTAAGTTTAATGGTTTTAAATAACAAAGCTTTCTTATCTCAGCTTAACTGGCTACCTATCTCTGAGTCTCCCAGGGGGCTGCAGCCAAGGTGTCAGCTGGGGCTGCAGTCTCATCTGAAGGCTCAACAGGGAAAGCATCTGTCTCCAAGCTCACTTATGTGGTTGTCAGCAGGAGGTAGCTCCTCACTGGCTATTATCTGGAGGCTAACCTCAGCTCCTTGCCGGGTGGGCCTCTCCACAAGGCAGCTGACACCATGGCAGCCAGCATCTCTGATATGGTTTGGCTGTGTCCCCACCCAAGTCTCATCTTGAATTTGAGCTCCCATAATCCCCATGTGTCATGGGAGGGACCTGGTGGGAGGTAACTGAATCATGGGGGTGGGTTTTTCTGTGCTGTTCTTGTAGTAGTGAACAAGTCTCATGAGATCTGATGGTTTTATAAAGGGCAGTTCCCCTACACACACTCTCTTGCCTGCTGCCATGCAAGACATGCCTTTGCTCCGCATTTGCCTTATGCTATGATTGCGAGGCCTCCCCAGCTATGTGGAACTATGAGTCCATTAAACCTCTTTTTCTTTATAAATTACCAAGTCTTGGTTATTTCTTTATAGCAGTATGAAAATGGACTAATAGAATCTTTCAGAGTGAGCAAGAAGAGAGGGAGAGGGAAAAGGCATGGAAGACAAAGTCTCTGCCTCTTTGTAACTTAACCTCAGAAGTGACATCCGTCACTTTTGCTGTGTTCCATTCATTAGAAGCCAGTTACTAGGTCCAGTCCATGCTTGAGGGGAGACGATTGCACAGGAGGTGAACACCAGGGTTTGGGGATCATTGGGAGTCATCGTAGAGGCTGCTGACCACAGGCGATATCTGTGTACCTGCGTAGCTGTGATCAGTCTGCACTAGCAAGAAAACTTTCCACAAATCTCAGTACATTAATGTGCTTAAGCGGAGAAATTTGAAGTGAGTTCATATCATTTTTTGGAAGGGCCAAAAGGATATTTTGGGCAAAAGTATGCTCGTGAAAGTTATGGAAGAGGGAAGAAGGGAGGGGGTGAGCCCTTTGAGGGACTCCAGGCTGAGCCTATGATCTAACAATACATTGAATACATTATTAATAACTGGTCATCAGAAACAGCAAACTGCTTTCCACTCCCAGGCCTTTTGAGCAGGCGCTGGGAAAAGCTATAACGTTGCTGGTTTCCCAAGTCCTGGGCGGTCAGCAGGCTGCATATCTGGAGGCAACTGTCCCATCCCGCTGTGTTCTCTGCTCATTAGCCTCTGTGCTTCCTGCTTTCCGAAGAGTGAGTGACAAAGGGGTAGATGCAGTAGCTATGACTTTTGGATTACAAGCTCGGGTGATCAAGAAAAGTAAGCTACTGAGTTTTTCAAAAACCAGTTACGTAATTTCCACGTTTCTAAGCCTCAGTTTGACTCTCTCCACTGCTGTTTGCTAAGCTGCACCTGAGTTTCAGGGAGGGTGGGGGAGAGCTCCTTCAGGGAGGAAGCGCTGGGAGCAGTGTTTGCTCCTTGGCTATCACGTCCATGCTTGCACCTGCCGAAATGTTCTCTGCTCTCCTGGGTCCCCGGGGTCTGAGGATGAGCCACCAGCCTCTGTTTGTGAGGCCCTGGGGCCGTCATCTCCATGAGACGGAGGTAGTTGGGGCTGGTCCTGCTGCTCTGGAAATTGCTGTGGCTCTGGCAGGTCCCCAAGGCTGGTCCAGGTGCTGCTTGCCCAGAATTGCCATGCAGCCCTTTCTCCTTAGGGTTGGCATCTTTCCAGAGCTCTACCTGTGCAGGAAAGGTACAGGTCTCCATACCCTGGGTCACAGACGCCTCCCTGGCTTGCGGAGGAATCCCCTCTTCTGCCCCCTGTGGTGGGTGGAGGAGAAGGACGCCTTCTCAGATGCCTGCCCTGAAGCTCCACCTCCCTTTGATTTTTCTTCTCAGCAAGTCACTTTCTGGATGGTGATGGAAAGCATCACTCTGAGCCCTCACAGATTTCTCCAAATCTTTTGTGCTGGCCCTAGGTGCTTTCTGTGTCCTTCAGGGCCATGCTTTCAAACTCAAAGGCCAAGGAGTGTGTGCCTCCCTGTAGGCTGCAGATTTCCCTGGAGCCGGTGGCTGTCGGGGGTCGGTGGTGGCGGCGGAGTGTTCTGGGGGGCTTGAAATAGCCGTGTGTGCCTGTGTGAACCAGTGTGTGACTGTGTGCACCTGCATGTACAACTGAGTATGTAGGAGTGAGTGTGAGCGAATGAGAGTGTGGATGACAGTGACTGTGTGTGTAAGACTGTGAGTGTGAGTGGAGTTTGAGCAAATGAGAGTGTGAATGAGTATGTGAAAGTGAGTGTGAGTGTGTGTATGAATGACTGTGTGTATGAGTGTGAATGAGTGTGTGTAAGACTGAGTGTATGAGTGTGAGTGTGTATGCGTGTGAGTGTAAGACTGAGTTTATGAGCGAGTGTGTGTATGCATGTGAGTGTGTATGTGTGTTAGTGGGTGTGTATGTGTGTTAGTGAGTGTGTATGCATGTGAGTGAGGGAGTGTGTGTGCAGTGGTTAACATCTAACAGACATTTCCTGGCCACACAAAGGACATCGAGGAGTCCGGGGTCCTAACTGAAGCTGGATGGGAACGGCCGAGGTAAGGCCCAGTGAGAAGTCAGGGAGTGTGGGGGAGTGGAGACTGAACACGGGAAAGATGTGTGGGTTGTCTGGCAGAGAGACCTGAGAAAAGATGACAGCCCCTCGCTCCCCGGTATGTGTAGCTGTCAGGCAGCCGCTTAGCCCCAGGGATGAGGAACTGAGGCCAGAAGAGGGTGGAAGCACCAGGGAGGCAGGGTCGGTGTGGGGTGGGAGGCCCTGTTATTCCCAGGCCTCTGCAGGTGGACAGAAGCCCCCGGTCGTTGCCTCCAGGGTACTGTCCTGCTCTTGCCTGCAGCTTGAAATACGAAGGCAAATCAATACAAAGGCTGTGAGCCCCGCGATGCATCTGGGGACATTTGCATCAGCTCATGTTTTCAAATGTGCAATTACTCTGGGAGGCTCTGGGCTGGGGAGAATGTACCTCTTCATAGTTGTGTGAGCGAGTGTGTGTATGAATGACTGACTTCAGATTTACAAGCAAGATGTTACAGTCAAATTTTTACGTAACTATGATAATCAGAGTTTCTATTTCGGTTCTGAAGAATTAAATGATACAATCACAGAGACAATGACTTTTTAAGATTGTGTGTCTTATGATCTTTCCACCCTATGGCCTTTTGTTAATTGTAATTATTTTTTCCACAGATAGACTCTATCGAGTCAGGCATGTTGAGTGATGCTCACATTTAATCTTGACCGTGGTCAGTCCTGCATGGCAGGCATCCTCACAAACTCCATACAGGTGAGGAAACAAAACAGAAGAGATTAAGTCACTTGCTCACGTTCTCCCAGCAAGAAAATGTTGAGAACTGGGCTTTCACCCTGCAGGTTGCGTGGAAAACCTTTCCCATCCGCACATTCTGCCTGGCTTCCCTGCTCTGCATGGGAGAATATCGTCTGGACTCCTTTCAGAGCCCCTGACCAGGATTTAAGCTTGTTGAAGATAAGGACCTGGAACACAGCAGGCAGTCAATAAACACTTTTTGAATTAAACAATTAAACATAAAGACATTAAGTAATGTGGGTGATGAAATACATATTTAAAAAAGTGGTTTTGTGTTGAGGCTGAAAGTCATTTAAAAATGCAGTGTTCTATAAGAATCTGATATTTGTAAAGAAATCATAAATAGCTTAGGTGCTAGGAATGCAAATTTATGATCACCACAGACAACACTGGACATCAACAAATAACGTTTGTTCAAACACCAGTGGTTTCGTTATGAATTATTTAACTTCTCTTTCAACATGGAAAATAATTCAGATGTGATTGCATCTTTTTCTAATGTCAAATGTGCTGTACCTCTACGGGTGGGAACCGGGAGTTGCTGGATAAACATGGACCGGCTAATGCCACGTGGGTGTGCAGGTCGGGTGGCCCTTCCAGTCTCAGGAGCGCTCCAGGAAGTCACTGAGTGAGACAGGCATAGAGTGGAGTGAGAAGGTGACACTGCCCCAAATCTGGATACTTGGAAGCACCAGATGATTATCTACTGAATGGGGACAGTGTCTCCACGATCGTTGGAAGCAGTGAGTGCCATGGAAGATGTTAAGGAGCAGGGACCACTCTCAGGGGCTCCCGGGATGGCCGAGGAGCCGGGAGTCCAGGCAGCCTCGACAGGCTGTGGGGATGGGACCCAATCGCTCACAGTACAGAGGGAGCTTCACGGGGATTACATAATCCCAGTAGCCCCCCGTGAGGTGCTACCATTGTCCCCATTTTACAAACTGGTGAGGTAAGTCTTAGAGAGGTAACGTGACTTCCTCAAGGCTTTCCAAGGAAACCGGAATTTGCACTCAGATGTTCTGACTTTTGAACGTGTGCTCTTCACCGCAGCACAGTGCTGTCTGTCTTTGGAGTCTGGTCGTGGATCTGAAAAGTTAATGTAAATTTTGCATTTCACTTCCCATACTCCTTGTCTCAGTCTCTTTCATGAGATGACTCAGGTTTTGAAATGGGGACCTGAGAAAGACGTGAACCCTCTAGATTCTGCCTTTGTGACCTAGGAGCACCTTTAGAGCAGAGAGCAATGGACTTGGTCTATGTTAGCTTGACTCTTCATAGCAATTATAGCCTTGACTGAAATTCAATATTATATCCTGGGGTATTTCCGTGTTTGGTAGCACCTCAGCTACAGATATGGTCCACTCACAACAATGTTCTTTATGTTGGGACATCTGGGATTAACTTCTTGAAATATGGTGCCAGGAAGGATTTCATGTTCCTAAAGAATAAGTATGTAACCTCTGTGCTTGGTCCACCACAAGGGCCAAATATAGTGCTTAATTCAACCCCAGTTTAAAGTTAATCCCACGCAACCTCTGCATATTTGGGAAAAAAATAACAATATGGATTTTCATGTATTTTCCCTCTTTCCTTGAGAAATTTCAGATCGCTTCAAGTAGCTTTTGTGCACTTGGAAATGGGAACTTACCATAAGCCTTTCTAAATCTTTTCTTGGAAGTATGTAGGAGTTGAACTATAAACGTAAGAGCATAAATATTTCACTCATTACACAGACCTCACCACACACCATACAACATTTTGTTATGAGTGTGGCCTAGGTGACAACATCCACATTCTGTGTCTCTGTGCACCACAAGAAGCAGGGGTTGGCAAACTACAGGACGTGGGCCAAATCTAGCCCACTGCATATTTTTATGAATAAAGTTTTATTTAGAATACAACTACACAAGTTTATGCATGTGTTGTCTGTGGCTGCTTCTGGGCTACAATGGCAGAGTTGAGTGGTTGCCACAGAGACCTTACGTACAGCCTGCAAACTCTAGCATGTTTTCTTTCCTCTCTTTCTTTCTTTCTTTTCTTTCTTTCTTTTCTGTCTCTCTCTCTCTCCTTTCTTCCTTCCTTCCTTTTTTTTTTTTTTGAGATGGAGATTCGCTCTTGTTGCCCAGGCTGGAGTGCAATGGCACGATCTCGGCTCACTGCAACCTCCACCTCCTGAGTTCAAGCGATTCTCTTGCCTCAGCCTCCCGAGTAGCTGGGATTACAGATGCCTGCCACCATGCCCAGCTAATTTTGTATTTTTAGTAGAGACAAGGTTTCACCTTGTTGACCAGGCTGGTCTTGCACTCCTGACCTCAGGTGATCCACCCACCTTGGCCTCCCAAAGTGTTGGGATTACAGGCGTGTGAGCCACCGCACCAGGCTTCTCTAGCATGTTTTCAATGTGGCCCTTTACAGAACAAGTTTGCTGACCCCTGGAATAAAATGTAAAAGACAGGCAGCACCATAGAAGTTTCTGTCTAAAGAGAATTTCAGCTAACTGGCTAGATAGTAGGAACACACTTCATTTTTTTGCAAGTGGTGGGGGCAAGGAGGGGAGTAAGTAGTTCTGCTATAAAGCTCTTCATTTTACACTGAGTGCAGTGAGGTCCTAGATTCAGAAAACAGGGGTTCCAGTAGGAATTCTTCCACTGAACAGGTGTCTGTGGGAAACGACTTCATCTTCACAAGAAACCTTAGCTGCTTGACCTACCTCTTAGCATGGCTGAGAGGGTCAAAAGGAAGAATGGAAATGAATTTCTCTACAAAGTGTTATTTTTGTGGCAGTTCGGGCTTAAGAGCTACGTTGAGCTCTGGACAACGATATTTTTCACCATCCGTTTGTTCAGGGACCCATTTAAACTAACAACTGTCTAGTACCTTCCCAATCTACCCTCAATTAGATTTTCAGAGTAGTTTGTTAAATGATGTATTTATTATTGTAACTTTTGGTTCACATCGTGTGGGAGAGAATTAGAATCTATTCATTTTGAAACTTGAGGAATGGGAATTGACAATATAGATATGGAAGCCACAAAAGGAAAAACTGAAGAATTGAAGCAGTATGACGTATAAATAGGGCAATTTTTAAAATATTTGAGTTAGCCAAATAATTTTCTTTTTTTTCCTGTTCATGGTGTTTGGCTGTGTAGACATGGCCTTAGTTAAATAAACTCATGAAACATCACCACATTGAGAAAAATCTATATTAGAATAAAATTTAAATGAATTTTCAGTATGGATTGGATGCAAGAACCCATAAAGATTTATTGCCATTATTTCAAACATCATTGAAATTAGACTTAATTATCTGTGCAATTTGCTGGAAATAGCATTTTAGCATTTTTGATCAAGTATATGCCATTAATTTTAAAATAGAAATGTACCAAGCTGGTTTTTAAAACATCTCCCAAAATATAATTTCTAAAGCACTTCTTTGAAAAAGTCTCTCTTCTTCCTTTCCTCATCCCAAATGTTTTTGCCATTCCTAACTCTTAAATTGGCAAACAGATTATTTTTGTTTCTTTGCTTATTCCTTTTTAGACCATGACAATTTTGAGTGGCCAGATGGGTTCGGGTGACCACCCAAGATAGTCACATTAGAGGAAGAAAGGAAAGAGCTTTGCTCTTCAGTAATTTCAGACTTTTAAAGGACACAGGTTAATGGCTTTTTATTATTGGGTTTTTCTTTGGGGAAAAGTAATCTTGTATTTTCTCCAGGTATGCCAGTGTCTATACGGCACACGGAAAAGATGAAATTTATCAAAGTAATTCACTTGGATGCTTCCACCGAGTAGTCATCCTCGGCAGCACGCTTTGTAAGAGCTCATTTTCTATCAAGGTGACGGTGTTAAGTGTACGGAGCCAAAGCTCCAGAGGCTGCGATTTGTGTTTTCACGCTTGCCTTCTTCATGGAGATCTATTTCATGCAGCTGAAATGCATGGACAGTGTAGCACGGCTTCACCTCGTGAGCTGCATGATAGGAGCTTGTCCTAGAATCATCTCCAAGGCCTGCCTCCCACCGTCGCCCACGCCAGCGCTGATATTCCGGCTTCCCACCTGCCTGCGGCCCCAGCCTCTGTTCTGTGGTTCCGGAGCCCCTGCCTTCCAGTTGGTTCTCTTTGCTGTCCATCCAACCTCGCCTCGCCCCGTGTCCCGCCCCCTCCCTGCCCTTCGAAGACTGACCAACCCCACTCCCCCGATCGTCCATCATCTGCCACACACGGCACCCCCAGGCTACTCAGGGTTCGGGGAGGAGGAGACCAGACGGGGCCTTGGCTGGCATGGCCTCTTCACAGGGCTGCCGTGAAGAAACTTCGTGACAGCGGCGGAGAGGTGGCCCAGGAGTGAGACAAGCAGGCCCCGGGCCTCGGACTCAGACATGCTGGGTCCGGTCAGGCCCGTGTGGGAACCAGTGTTTTAGGGACTGGGTACTCTCTTAGAGAAGAACTGATGCTAAAGAAAGAGTCAGGAAGACACGCGTGGGCCAAATAAAAGAGGAAGAGAGGCCCTCAGGACATCATGGCACTTACTGCTTGGATTTGTCTCCCCGTCCAGAATTTTGTGGGCTCATGTCTGAATTTTTTTTTTTTTTTTTGAGGTGGAGTCTCGCTCTGTCGCACAGGCTGGAGTGCAGTGGCACGATCTCGGCTCACTGCAAACCTCCGCCTCCAGTGTTTACGCCATTCTCCTGCCTCAGCCTCCCGAGTAGCTGGGACTACAGGCGCCCACCACCACGCCCAGCTAATTTTTTTGTATTTTTAGTAGAGACGGGGTTTCCCCATGTTAACCAGGATGGTCTCGATCTCCTGACCTCGTGATCCGCCCTCCTCGGCCTCCCAAAGTGCTGGGATTACAGGCGTGAACCACTGCGCCCGGCCTCATGTCTGGTTTTTAAGAGAGAGAGAGAGAGAGTCAGAGAAAAGGAGGGGGGTGGGGAGACAGAGAGAGAATAGAAAGAATGCTTACATGAACACACAAGAGAATGAAGTAAAAATAAAAACGCCAGTTGGTAGATTGCAAAACTCTTCTCAGTTTTGAGACTTTATTGTTCTTCCCACAGAGACCACCCTCAGGGCCCCCTTGAATCCGAGCGAACCTTGTGAAGATATGCTTCCACCAACAAGACGTGGAGAGAGTGATATTCCCTCGGCTTTCACAGGCCTGCAGCCTCTGTCTCACTCTCTTGGAAGGCTGCCCTGAGAGCGCCACGGAGAGCACTAGGCCCACCTGCGGGAGGGTGAGAGGCTGCATGAAGGGAACCTGAGGCACCCAGCCAGGACCTAGCACCCATAGCCAGGCATGCTGGTGAGGCCCACTCAGTCCTTCCCAGCCAATAGTCCAGCTCGATGCAGCTGCAGGAGCGAGCCCAGGTGAGAGCAGCTGAGGAACCACCCACCCGCCGACCCACAGAATGCAAACAGCCATAAACTGTGTTTAAGTCACTGAGTTTTGGGGTGATTTGTGGTGCAGCAAATGCAACGGAACCAGGCTGCTTTACTAAAGTCGCGGTAAGATCTGTTGGGATGTGTCTTGTACTACTCAGGAAGAACACAGCGTTCTCCTAAGTGCCGAGGGAACTTACTGTCCCAGCACCGGGAGCGAGAATCCTCATGGAGGGAGTGTTCCTTGGGCAGTGGGTTGATGGTGGGGCTGTGTGAGTCTTTGAGAACTGCTTTGGTGCAAAAAGGGAAACCTGAGGGGCCGAGCTAGCAGCAGTTTTCTACATGAGGAATTGGCAGCAGCTGGGGGTTAGGGAGGGAGCGGGAAAGCCTGAGCTGAGCACCACTTTGGGAGGGGCGCAGGGTTTGCAAAAATGTCTGAAGGACTTTGGAGAGGCTCACAGTGGATTTGCTGCAATGTAAATGCCTCGGTTACACACAGAGCTGATGCGAGTGTTTGGACACCCTGGGACACCTGAACGACACACGATTTCATTGCATTGAGGACCCCAGAGGTTCTGACTCAGGGCAGGTCTGGTGATGTTGTGGTGGAAGCTCTTTTTTCATCGCCCAAAGGAGGCTAAGTGGGCAGGAAGGGCCTCATGAGCAGGCATCCCAGTGGGGCCAACCAGAGAGCAAGGAAAACGGGGAGGGGACCCCAAAGCCCCAGCTCAGCGTTCGTTAATGCTGGTGTGACGTCTCTGGAGGGTGCCTGAACTAACTGGAGATGGGGGCCACACGGGGCAGGTGGAACAGAGATCCACTCTCAAGAGGAGAAGAGAAGATAGAAAAGTAGTCCTGCAATGTGACTCCGTTCTAAACTTGGCACCAGTGAGAATGGGGGAAGCAGAGACATGCAGAGAAAGCCAGAAATGCGGGGGACGCTCAGTACGTGTTTTTGGCTGGAGTGAATGGTGAGTGGGCTCGGGAAAAACTCCGCTGGTCTGTCAATTTCCAGGTGGAGAATTTGCAATGACTTTTCTGGCTGACTCAGCTGATCAAAGTAGGTCCACGTTGTTTTCCTTTTTTTTTTTTTTTGAGACGGAGTCTCGCTCTGTCGCCCAGGCTGGAGTGCAGTGGCGCGATCTCGGCTCACTGCAAGCTCCGCCTCCCAGGTTCACGCCATTCTCCTGCCTCAGCCTCCCGAGCAGCCGGGACCATAAGCGCCCGCCACCACGCCCAACCAATTTTCTGCATTTTTAGTAGAGACAAGGTTTCACCGTGCTAGCCAGGATGGTCTTGATCTCCTGACCCCGTGATCTGCCCACCTCGGCCTCCCAAAGTGCTGGGATTACCAGCGTGAGCCACCGCGCCAGGCCTGTTTTCCTTTAAAAAAAAGATGTGCTCCCATTAAGTAAATAACCCCTTATTAACATTCTTCTGGGCCTGCGTGGTGGCTCACGCCTGTAATCCCAGCACTTTAGGAGGCCAAGGTGAGCGGATCACGAGGTCAGGAGATCGAGACCATCCTGGCTAACACGGTGAAACCCCGTCTCTACTGAAAATACAAAAAAATTAGCCAGACATGGTGGCAGGCGCCTGTAGTCCCAGCTACTCGGGAGGCTGAGGCAGGAGAATGGCGTGAACCTGGGAGGAGGAGCTTGCAGTGAGCCGAGATCGCGCCACTGTGCTCCAGCCTGGGCCACAGAGCGAGACTCCACCTCAAAAGAAAACAATTCTTTTGAATCATTTCATGCATCTATATTAGTTTTCTGTTGCTGTGTACCATATCACCACACACTTAGCAGCTTAGAAAAACGTGCACGTACTGCTTCCTAGTTCGTGTGGGTCAGGAGGCTGGGTTGTGGGATAGCTGCGGCCACTGCCTAGGGGCTCAGCAGGCTGAAATGAAGTTGGCTAGAGCTGGGTCTCCGTGGACACTCAGGGTTCACTTCTAAGCTCGGTTTTCGCTGGTGGAATTCATTTCCTGTTGGCTGTTGGCTGGGGCTTGCTCTCAACCCATTGAGACTCCCTGTGGTTCCTTGCAAGGTGACCCCATAGGCAGCTCACAGCATGGATGTTTGCTTTGTTCCAGGCCAGGATCTGTGACCTCACCTTCTTCAGAGTCCCCTCTGATCGGGTCAGGCTCATGTGGAATAATCTCCTGATTACCAAAGACAGTAGATGGGTGTCCTACTCACAGTGGCCCCCCTCACACTCCAAGGGAGGGCACTGCAGGGTGTGTACACCAGTGGGCAGACTCTTGTGGACCATCTCCAGTCTTGCCACCCATAGTATCTCTGTGTAATTTGGTCTCAGGAAATTACTGAAGGCTCTGTCCCAGCTTATTCACTCCTGTAACAAAATACCTTAGACTGGGTAATTAATAAAGAACAGAATTTTGTTTCTTACAGTTCAGGAGGCTGGGAAGTCCAAGATCAAGGTGCTGGCATTCAGTGTCTGATGAGGGGCAGAAGACAGAAGGGACAAAGAGCCTGGTGAGGCCCCACAAGCCCCTTTGTAAGGCACTAATCCCAGTCATAAGGATAGAGCCCTAGCGACCGTACCACCCCCTAACGCCTTCATCTCTTAAAACTATCACATTGGGCATGAGAGATTAACTATTTCTCACGGGCGCAGTGGCTCACACCTGTAATCCCAGCACTTTGGGAGGCTGAGGTGGGCAGATCACGAGGTCAGGAGATCGAGACCATCCTGGCCAACATGGTGAAACGCTGTCTCTACTAAAAATATAAAAATTAACTGGGTGTGGTGGCACATGCCTGTAATCCCAGCTACTCGGGAGGCTGAGGCACGAGAATCACTTGAACCTGGGAGGCGGAGGTTGCAGTGAGCTGAGATTGCGCCACTGTACTCCAGCCTGGCAACAGAGCGAGACTCCATCTCAAAAAAAAAAAAAAAAAATTACCACATTGGGGTTTAAGTTCCAACATAACATATACTTTGCGGGGGCACATTCAGACCATGGCAGGTGTCACTACAGGTTGCATTTTATTTCCTACCTTTCTCATGACAGACCTCAGAAGGACCTACACTCCCATATGACCTAGTGGCCTCTGATATTCTCCTCACTCTGGCCACTTTGATGGTTCAAGGTCAGCCTGCTTCTCTGACTTCAATTTTGAGGGTCTGGAACTGACCTTCTCCAGATAAAATGAGGGAAAGGCAGAAAGCATTTTCTCTGTACTTTGGTTCTACAGAATTTGCTTCTTGACTCCACAGAGTTGAAAGAGAAAAACTGGAGCAAATGAAGAGAACCAGGGAAAATAACCTATCAGCGCCCTGTACTCGGAAGTCATGCTTTAAGCGACAGGAAGGGACTATCTGCCATCGAGAGCGGTCACAGAGAACGTGTTCACCAGATCCATGCTCACCTTTCATGCCAACCTGGCTTCATGGGGAAATTAGTTTGGTAGGATTACCGTGTCAGTGCTGGTACATGCTAATGTGGGAACCCAAATATGAGTGGGTTTACATCTTGTTAGGTTCTCCTGAGATCTCTAGATGATATTTTTTATCTTTTTTTTCCCTTTGTTCCTAAGTGTGCTGAGCTTATTTCAAGCACAGCCAATTCAAAATCAACCTCTGCCGTATTTCTGCAGCCGGGGCTCGGAGCACTGAGGGGATTCAATGCAGTAATTAACGTCAAACACGAAACAATCAGTGTGTGTGGGTGATCACGTCTAAACAACTCAAAAAGAAAGACCCGGTGTGTTTGGCATGTTTAGATACAGACTCTCACCTCATTTGCCTTCACGGATTCCAGGTTGGATTGTAGATGATGAATAATGAGCACATTACTCATGCCCTGAAAGCATGACATTGGCAAATCACATCGTTGTTGCAGTCTTAAGAAATACCGCATGATTCTGTTTTGACATATTTTATTTTCGGGAAGGAGAGCAGTTATCTATATGGGCTCACCTCAAAGTGCCTACAACTGATGGAGCATTATCATATTCCATAAATAATTTGGGCACGAATGTCATTATAGGTATAAATCAAAAGGACAAATTTTGCTTCCAGATTTGCCTGTGTTTGTAAATTTATATTGTATTCAGTAAGGAAGGAGGTAACTTGCGAGCTGTTCAAATGGCTTAAAGCTCACTAGCTGTTGGGAGCCAGGCAGCAAAACTAAGAAGCTGTAGCTTTATTGGCTGGTGTTAAAAAGAACTGACGCTTACGAAGTAGATGGGAGAGGAAGCCATTGTAGAAGCTGGCTATGGTCCAGAGCTGCGGTTCTCAAACCTGCGCGGGCATCGGAGTCACCCGGCAGACTTGCTGAACACAGGTTGCTGGGCTCCACCCCAGACTTTCTGGTTCACTGCAGTTCTGACCAGGCCGATGTGATGCCGAGCCCACATTCACAACCCTTCACGAGAGAGCAAAGTGTTCCTCATGGGAAGAAAGTTGGACTTTGCTTTAGGGAAGCACTTTGATGAGACCCTTCCATTGACAAGTTCAAGACTCCTCCTTAAGCTAGTTCGGATTCAAAAGCAGAATTCAAAAAGTAGTAAGGCAACGTGAAAGCGAAGTTGCCCTGTATAATAAAGCAAGGGGAGTTTTGTTGTTGGATGGTAGCTGGAGGGCAGAGATAGGACCGTGGATGATGGGGAGAAAGGTGAAAGGACCAGGGGTACACTCTATAGTAAGATGGTGGCAGACCTGGAATCCACATGGTAAGAAACTTCCTGAGGCTGGAAAGGGCCAATGAATCCCCAGAAAGAGTGGCGTCAGATGTTCAATGCGAAGTTTTCCCGAACTGTGCTGCTGTTTTTCCTGTGATCCCCAACTCTGACCTCCACCATTATCCGCAGCATTTACTAAAGATCAGGTCTATTCACTAGCCTCACTGAGTTCTTTAGGATCTTGCCACTCAGGGTGTGATCTATGGACCTACAGCAAGTTGGCCTTCCTGAGAGCTTCTCAGAAATGCAGAATCTAAGGCTCCGCCCCCACCTACTGAATTGAAGTCTGGAGTTTAACAAGATCCCTGTGATGTGTTTGTGCATTTGTGTTTAGGGGAACTTTTAAGGCAGAGTTGTCCAGACTTCTATGATATCACTGTTGCCCGGGACACTTTTTAGGCATGCAGATTTAGGGCCCAACCCAGCCCTTTGAATCAGAGTTGTCCAGACAGAGGCCTAGGAATCTGTGTTTCTAATTCTTATGACAGAGCATGTTTGGGAGGAAACTTCTTTAAGGGAATGAAGGGGAACTGTTTTGATGCTTGGGTGGTTAAATCGAGGCAGGGACAGGAGGTCAGCCACAGGAAGCACGCAGGAGGTGGGGATGAAAGTGAACAGAGAGTAGGACTTTGTAGTAAAAGGTGACAGAAGGACATAAACCCACTGCAGGAACCTCAGACCGCCTTGGCAGCATTAGGAAGGTCTCTGGATTTCCCCTAGACTGGTTGCTTTCAAGTGATGGGGAGGGATTTGGCAACATCTGGAGACACTTTTGGTGGTTACAAGTGGGAGATCTCACTGGCTTCTGGTGGGTAGAAACCAGAGATGCTGCTAAACCTCCTGCAATGCAGGACAGTCCCTCCTACAGTGGCCCCAAATCTTAGCCGTGCTGAAGTTGAGAAACCCTGGTCTAGGGCTGTGGCTTTAAGTGTGGTCCTGAACCAGCAGCATCATATTGCCTGGGAATACGGGACTTGTTAGACACGTTAGTTCAACTTTCTTCCCCTGAGGGGGCTACATCTCAGACCTCCTGGGTCACACACCATAGGGCCGGGGTCCAGCGATCCGTGGTTCAGCAAACACTCCAGGTGGTTCTGATGCACACTACAGTCTGAGGACAACTGCGGATGTAGGTAGAGTGGGGCTCCCATTTTTGTCCATACAAATTGCACAGCAAATGAAAGGGTGGCCTAGGAGGCTCAGCACTTGAGGCTGTCTGGGTTCAGCTGCCACACCAGCCAGGGAGTCTTGTGTGACCAGCCTTGTCAGCACCCCTGTGAGAGGGGTCTGCACAAGGGCTCCATTGCGTCTCCTGGGATCCCCCGTGGAATGTGGCTTCCTGACTCCACTCAAGACCCAGGGATGTGCAAGCTCCCCGGGGGTCCCCATATTCTCTCCAAGTTTGAGGATGGCTGCCTTGTATTCTGTACTAAAACGGAGATCACTGTTTCCTCTCGTCCCATCTCTGGCTGTGAATCAATTTTTTTTTCTGTTTTAACGCTCTACTTCATATTCAATTTAACCTGATTTCATGGATGTATAGTGGTGGATATAGTTACCCTCAGGGCCATAATGTTGCCATGTTTCTGAACGGAGCCTGCAGCGTTCTGCAGAGGTGCCTTAGGGCCCTCACCAGGCAGTGGCTGGGCACATTTGCTTTTATGCTGTGCTGGTGTCTGCTCTTCTCCTCCCCACAACCAGACACACTCCACTTTAACTATTGTGTGAACTGGGCTTCGGAGGGGGGTACAAAAAAGCTTTCTTCTGCTGAAAAAGGATAGCACTTCCCAACTTTTTTTTTTTTTTTTTTTTTTTTTTTTGAGACAGTCTCTCTCTGTTGCCCAGGCTGGAGTGCAGTGGTGCGATCTTGGCTCATGGCAACCTCCGCCTCCTGGGTTCAAGTGATTCTCCTGCCTCAGCCTCCCGAGTAGCTGGGATTACAGGCACATGCCACTGCACCCAGCTAACTTTTGTATATTTAGTAGAGATGGGATTTCACTGTGTTGGCCAAGCTGGTCTTGAACTCCTCACCTCAAGTGATTTGCCTGCCTCGGCCTCCCAAAGTGCTGGGATTACAGGCGGGAGGCACTGCGCCTGGCCTTCCCAACTTTTTTCTTGTCCAGGCACACACAGAGAATGGAGCTATTTATGCAGACGGGGATAAGCCGCGGGCTTTGGAGCCTTTGAACAAATTCCTTGGAGGCTGGAAGGTGTGCGTTCAGCCCCACCAGCACTCGGTGTCCGGCATCCTGGCAGAATCCTGAGCCCCGCATGCTGGCCAGGAACACCCTGTACTGTCTGATTCCTACCATGACCCCGTGTGTGTGAAAGAATGAGGATCTGTCCTTGTGAGGACATCACCAAGGACACCTGCCTGTGGGTTGGGCACCCTGGGTGTTCCCAGTAGTGTTGACAGCTCTGGATGGCTCTGGGTGGCCCAGCCTCAGAGCCTTGCCTCGCTCCTTGTTAATTTAACAATTGTCCATGGAACATCTCCTGTGTGATGGATGCTTGGCAGATGAGCTGACTTCTGGTGGCTCTGCAGCAAGGCTGTTCAGCGTGTCGTGTGGGCATCATCTCCACTCCACTAATGAGCAGCTAAAGCCCAAAGAGATGAAATGACTTGCCTCAGGTTACTGGCTCCAAGCTCAGCAAGATGTGCAATCTAGACTCTGCCTAGAGCTCCACCTGAACCCCACCATCTCTGCAAGTGCAATGTCAGGTCAGGCTGTGATGTCCGTTGGCTGTAGTGAGGACCGAATCTCTGTTCCCAACTCCATCAGTGTGGTGTCAACCCCCAGGGCTAATTCAATTCATTTAAGTGAATATATCTGAGTGCTGACTGTGTGCACAGCACTGTAGCAGGAGTGACACACTCTGAGTAGCCATTTATTTGAACAGGTAGAAGACTTGTCAGTCTGTCTTCTCATTGTAGTCTTTTCCTTTTGAGACACAGTCTCATTCTATAGCCCAGGCTAGGGTGCAGTGGTATGATCTTGGCTCATTGCAGCTTCTGTCTCCCGGATTCAAGCTATTCTCCTGCCTCAGCCTCCCAGGTAGCTGGGATTACAGGTGCGTGCCTCTGCACCCAGCTAATTTTTGTATTTTTGGTAGAGACAAGGTATCACGATGTTGGCAAGGCTGGTCTCGAACTCCTGACCTCAGGTGATCCACCTGCCTTGGACTCTCAAAGTTCTGGGATTATAGGCGTGAGCCACCATGCCCGGCCTAGTTGTAGTCTTAATATTTCAAAAAGTGGAGGTTTCAATGCAGAAGAGATATTCCCCACCAAAACAAGGACGATATTGGGGAACGTAAGTTATTTTCATATGAGTTTGTGACAGAATAGCTAGGAGACCACCGAATGTTTGTTCCTGTTTCTGAGCACACAGCCGGATTACACTTATCTGCTCTCCTTGCAGTTGGGTATTGTGATGTTACCAAGTTCTGGTCACCTGAACACAAGCAGGTGTGATGTGCCCCTTCCAGGCCTGCCCCATAAAATGTCCCCACAAGTGATCCTTGACCATCCTCCCTCCCCTGCTGGCTGGACCAGGGGACTTTGGAAGGCATGTGTTGAAGATGGCAGAAGGGAAGGAGGTGGGCCAGCATGGGGGGAGCTGCCTGTCCACTCTGCATGCCTGATGTCGGTTTCTCTCGGCAAGCCAACAGCGAGCGAAAGCGAACGTGTCCTGGAGAAAAAACGGACCCTCCTTGGTCTGAGTCCTGGCTCTACCACATTAGCCTTGAGGTCTTCAGGAAGTTACTAACCAGTGTGAACCTCTGTTTATTCTTCTTTAGAGGGAGGATAGGATCTCTGCTTTGCCACAAAGGTGACACTGTGGGAAAGGTCAATTTAGATCTTGGGAATGGTAAAGCAGGAGAAGCTGCGGATGAGTGGCTCGAGGGCCAGATTGGTTATTAAACTTGTGAGGTTCAGCTGCTCAAGCTTCTAAACATTTCTGGACTAGATGCCATCATTTAAAACCCAGGAGATTTCACATAAAAATTTGGATTTTTCCACTTTTCTTGAAAAGTCAGAGGCTCTGGCAATACCTAGCTAACATTCTCAAACGGCAGTGATTGGCTGGAGTTGAGCATACTGGCTTCCTCCCGTGGACAGTCTCCACCACTGCCTTACCATGGGGCCACATTAGTTACTTGCTGGCTTTTACAGAGTTTGAATTTTCAACTCTGATATTATACATATGTATGCTTTTGTTATTAATACAGTGGCTTACAACATATAAAATAATATCTACATTAAAATAAATAAGAGCTAGCTATATATTTAGTATCTAGGTCAGCTAATTAAGCTTAACAACGTGCACCAGACTACATTGGGAACAGTTGGTTGGACATCTCCCAGCAACAGCCATAAATGAGAGGTGAGGATTCTACTTTTCAAGGGGGACTAATGGGAAGACCCTCAATTATTTGGCATTTTTTGCTCTGGGTCCTTGGCCTCAGGGTACATCTGTGTTGGCCTGAGCCAGACATCATGAGCCTTTGACCCATTGGAGAGAATCAAACCTTACCCAAACCTTGGGAAGCTGAGAAACCCATTTAGAGGTCATCTATTTGCTCTGAGCTGTAGTTTTCTCCAGTTTCTGCTAGGCCAGAGAGCAAGGAGTCATCACTGACAATCCAAATGCACTCTGCGTTTAGGGGAGGAGAGTGGGCACCACATTCTCAGGTCTTCTAATAGGGTCAGCCCACAGGAGATGCCCATTATCTTAGTAAGAACCACAGCCCTAAAAACTGAACACCCTCCAGTGAAACTATCAGAGAAACAGGGCCTCCCCCAAAGTGTTAATGTGACTTCCATAGTACAACACTTATCCTCAATGACCGATTTTGGCAGTCCAGTGGGGAAAAACAGCTTGCAAAGCAGTTAAAAGCCTGAGAGCCAGGAGAAGAACAAAATTTGAGAAATGGATCACTGAGAACAAGTTATGTTTAATTCAAAGAGGAGCCAGGACTGCCAAGGTACTGCATTACTGAAGCTGGAGGAATCACACTTGCCACTTGGAATATAGTTAGGGACTTGATTTTGTGAAAATGAAGAATCTCCCTATGCAAGCAAAGAAAATAAGATGGAAACATTGGTGTATGGGGAGTCAACTAAAGGATTCCAAGCAATTTATTTCCATTCAGTTCAGTTCAAGAGATCAGCAGTCATATATTATTCTACCTTGTTCTGAAGTAGGGTAAGTTTCATATTTATTATCATGGTTATGAATAAAATAAGTCCTTTCTCAGGAAAGTATAAAGAAATTGTTCTTGTTGCAGGAAAACATTTAGGGATTTTTTGTGTGTGTCATCCTTGGGTCTTGTGCAAGATGGAAAGAGGCTTTGTGGAAGAGAGCCGAGGGGCATAGTGAATGGGAGCTGCCCGTGAATCATCTGCACAGACCAGAGCTGAAGCAGGGATGCAATAAGGGATATTCAAAGCAGGCTGACACAGCCAAACTGCAAAGTAATCCTTCTTTTATGCTCTGTGCTGGGCAGGCTGTTGAAAACATGCTTTGCAAATAGGGCTTTTGCAAAGAAGAATCCATGGTAGAGGTCAGAAGAAGGTCACAGAGGTGGTCTAAATGTAGGAAATAAGAACCCGGCGGAAAGGTGAAGCCTGTTCTTCTTAACGTGTGGTCCCCACACCACTACCACCAGCAGCAGCAGCAGCCCCTGCGAACTCACTGGAAATGTACATTCTTGGGCCCCACAGCAGAACTCCCAAACCAGAAATGCTTAGGGTGGGGCCCAGCAGTCTGTGCTTTAGCAAGCTCTCCCTGTGATTCTGACTCAGGCTAAAGTTCAAGAGCACTGGGTTAAGGGGAGCACAGCTCATTAGCACAGAGAAGAGAAGGCGGAGTGGGGAGTTTAAACTTTGCAGTTCAAGCTCAGGGTTAGCAACGCGCTTCGTCCCATTCCCACCCATTTCTCCCAAGGGCAGGACAGCAGGCGGTGGCAATACCTACTACAAAGTGAACCCCAGGGGCTCATCCCAGCTGCTACACCGAGTCACCTGGTGGACTTTCCTAACAGCTCCATGCTGGGTATTCTGATTTAATTGGTGTATTATTTATCTAGTTAAGCTCCTCAAGCGAATCTCACGTGCAGCCAGGATTGACAACATGACCCCCGATAATGCAGAAGAACTGGACAAGAGTAAATGTGCTGCCGCCCTACCGGGGATTCACACGGGAGAGGCGTGTCCTCAAGGGAAGGCAGTTTGCTAAGGACCATTTCAGGTTACCAGTCACAGGAGGGGGCCCCTGCTATCTCAGGACTCCCAAAAAGCCTCGGCTGACCAGGCGCAGTGGCTCACGCCTGTAATCCCAGCACTTTGGGAGGCTGAGGTGGGTGGATCACCTGAGGTCAGGAGTTCGAGACCAGCCTGGCCAATATGGTGAAACCCCATCTCTACTAAAAATACAAAATTAGCTAGGTGTGGTGGCGTGTGCTTGTAATCCCAGCTACTTGGGAGGCTGAGGCAGGAGAATCGCTTGAACCTAGGAGACAGAGGTTGCAGTGAGCTGAGATTGTGCCACTGCACTCCAGCCTGGGCAACAGAGTGAGACTCTGTCTCTGTCTCAAAAAAATAAAATAGAATAAATAAAAAGTCTTAGCTACCCCAGACAGCTTCCCTTGCCCTTGGTCCTTGCGCAATATGACAACCTCATTTTTATTGATCTTTTTAAAGTGATATTGTCCTGGGAGCTGTTCTGGCCTTCTCCCTCCCTTCTTCTTGCCCCAGGGAGAATAACTTACTTTTCCTTTCTACCCCACTACACACTCAGCTTGACGGCACTTCTACCCAACAATGTGGGGTTAACATGACTTGCAGCTACAGAGAAGTGCTTTCTTCCTCTTGGATGTTTTCATTTGGCTTTAGATGCAAGGAATTTATTTATTTATTTTTAACATTGCTCTAGATTTTGGCAAAAAAAAAAGCTCATTGTAAATTACTCATATCTTCATTTTTTTTCAACGGCCAACAAACAATAGATAATCAAGAGGAATTTCTGTTTCAGAGGTAAAATGAAACCTGAACATGTTTTAAGATGGGAGGCCCTGATGTTCTCTACTCGCCTTCATAAATAAGAACCATCTTATTTGTAAGCCTGCCTCTAAAGGGGATAAGAAGATAGTGTGCCTGATGGATGCCACTGGTCTGTGTCCCATTCCCACCAGTGTTGAGACTAGTATTCTTTTCTTACACAGGGTTACGATAGCTTAATTTGTTCCCAGAATTTCTCTCTTCCCTGCCAAGAATTTCCTGCGAGGCACTCTTTCAGTGATGGGAAGTGGAGTTACTTCTCCTTCTATCCCTTCCTTTCCAGGTTCTTGCATTTCTAATGGGGATGCAATGTCAGACAAACAACTTTGATCAATGCATATATTGCACGCTGGAGGATGGCAGTTTAGCCCTGGGGTGTTCTACCTCGGAGCTGGCACTTCACCTGTGCCCTGAGCAGGCTGTTCCAATGTTCTGTCTAGAAAGCAACTTCTGGACAGGATAGTGCAGTACGCATCATGTGACAAGTAGATCCCTTGACAACAGACCTATTCCCATGCCTCCTTTGCTATAAAGTAGGTTTAGTGTTCTGGTACAATGTTACATGGGATCCTGAACCAGTGTAGCAACACTTTGATAAACCTTAAATGGTGGTTCCACCTGAGATCCTGCGAGCAGAAAAAGGCAAAGCCACAATATGAACACGTATTTATTTCTGTGAGACATAACCACGGGCCCTTGAAGAATGAAAGGGATTCGATGTGGTCACCTTGCCACCAGATAGAGAGCTGGTCTCCTTGAAGAATGGCACCATATCGGGGCTCACCATTGGTCTCTCTTGCTCACAGGTTGAACATTCAGTGACAACAGTTACTAGATAAGTCCATAAGAGTCCAGGCCATTGGGCCCATGCATAGTCTCCATCTCTGCCACTGTGACCAATACATCCATGTGCTCATCATGCCACAGGAGCAGTCAATGACGAAGGTTGGCTGATGTCAACTGGCCCATTAATTTTGTCTGCTTGTTGAATTAGTACTCCTTCAATGTGGATAATTTCGGGCAGGCATTTACATGTGATGCAAATATCTTTACATTGCGGACCCACTCCCAAATATCCATATGCCTCTATCCCAGACCTCTTTGAACCCCGCCTTCCAATTTTTTCCCATTTCAAGTCCCTGATCAATTAACCAGTCCATTTGCAGCTGCCCATGAGTGTATTTATAGTTGAACCTCAGATCATTTCTCTTGCCTCCCAGAATGAATGATCAGGTGCATTGCCCAAAGCTCTGCCCACTGAGGGGGTTTTCCCTCAACACTATCTTTCAAAGATACCTCTCATGATTGTTACACATCTACATACTTAGCTGATTTCATCAATAAGCCCAGCTCTGGCTTTTTCTTCCTCCTGGTTAGACAGAATTACTCCCTACAGGGGTAGGCATAAACTGAGGGATAGGTGCTGGTGTAACAGTGCTGGATGCCGTTGAGGTCTGGGCTACCTGCTCATTGCTTGTGCTCTTGGTCCTGCTCTTGTTGGAACCCAGATGAACCATCTTACAATGAAGTGTTGCTGAGTCTGCCCTGACATATGACTTGGGGGGTCTGAGAGGCCCCAGCCTATCAGGGGCAGTCTGGTCACACGGTTACCGGGTGTCCGTGGCCAGGCATCTTGCTTCCACTAGGGCTCAGTAGAACATCAGGAGAGGTTTTTCAAATGACATGTCATTCTCTGCTGCAGAAGACATATCTTTGCTCCAGAACCACAGGGGACTGCATTGTGATTCTCCCATTGGGCTTCCCCCAAACTCCATGTGGCACCTTTTCCTACCACTGATACCTCCAACACAATAGGGTCTGCCAGATTATATGGCCCAAATGGCAGCATTGCTTGCATTACAGCCATGACCTGAGTCCTTCCTAGAAGGTCATCACTTGACCCAAAATATGGGTGGGAGAAGTATCCCACTTTTTACCACGTTAAGATGAGGGGAAAAAATGCATCTTAGAATTGATGATGGTGCAATAACTAATTTTGTGTGTCGACTTGACTTGGTTATGGTTCCCAGTTGTTTAATCAAACACTAGTCTGGCTGTTGCTGTGAAGGTAGTTTGTAGATAATACTGTTTACAACCAGTAGATCTTGAGTAAAGCAGATGATGCTCAATAATGTGGGTGGGCCTCATCTAATCAGTTGAAGGCCTTAAAAGCAAAGACCAAAGTTTTCCAGATAAAAAGAAATTATCCTTAAGCCTGTAACCTAGAAATTCTGCCAAGATTTCTAGCCTGATGCCCTGCCTGCCCTACGGATTTCAGACTTGCTGCCTCTCAATTTGCATGAGCCAATTTCTTAAAATAAAATAAATATTTTACCTCCCTGCCCATATATTCTATTAGCTATGTTTTTTGGACTAGCACATATGGTATATATGTCTTTATGGAAAAGAGTAAAAAAGAAATCTGGGATGAAATAGATAACGTTCTAGAAAAACAAAAATAAAAAAATTGACTTAGTAAAATAATAAAATGACAATGTCTGAGTAGATTAAAAGAAACAAAGAATAATGGAAAACATGACTAAAACAACACAGTAAGAACTTGTCTTCCAAAGTGCATATACAGTTTTATGGACCAATTCTATAACATCTTCATAAGTACAAATGGGTAATTCCTATCCTATTAAAGTGTTTCAGAGCATGGAGTAGGATAAAAAGTTTCCAATTTTATTTTATGGAGGAAGCATAACCTTGATACTAAAATGTGCCCAAAAGGGTACATCATTAATAATAACAACGGCAACAAAAACATCTACAGATGAATCCTGCTGATGAATAGAAATATGAATTTTGAGTAATTTCTGATAGGGCCTCTCTAAAGCATAATCTTAATGATACAAAGTTTGTTTCAAGAATATAGATTGGTTTGACTTCTAATAATGTAATTTGTTTTGTTAACAAGTCAAAAGGAATACCATATCATTATGTTCTATAAGGATATTTTATAACAGTCAAAAGCCATTCTTGGTTTCTTTTAAATACTCTTAATAAATTAGAAATTAAAATTTAATTGAATTATAAACATAAATTCAAGGCCAGTTGGATAATTCCATATCCAAGGCCTGTTGGATATCCATACCCTGTTGGATAATTCCATAGCATTGTGCCACTAAAGTAATCACAGAGCTTGTATATGCCTACATGAGTGTGAGTCCATGAAAACCCATACAAGAAAGCATTTTCTGTTTCTCCCGTTGCCTGCTCAATGGTTGTTGCACAGTAAGGGATGATGTGATGGACAGCCGAGGAAACCCAATAGATTGCCATCCTTCCTTTCTTCTTGAGTGGCCTTCATTGCTGCCCCTGCTGAGTTGCTTTTGATTCAGTGAGTTACTACCCTTTATTACAAAAATCTGAGTGTGGTAAAAAGGAAACGCTTGATTTGAAGAATTACTGGCTGTCATCTGTCCAAATGCATAACGACTTTTTAAAAAATCTCATTGAATTTTTTGTCATATTTATTTTAGATATCTCTTCCCAAAACTCATTTTCTCATGTTACAAGAGGTTCTTCCACAGCAGAAGAATATAGTAGAATGATAGAATTCACAATGAACTGGATGTAGTTTGTATGTGTTTTCCCTCCAAATCTCATGTTGAAATGTAACCCTCAATGTTGGAGGTGGGGCCTGGTGGCAGATGTTTGGAACATGGGGATGGATCATGAGTGGCTTGGTGCTGCCCTTGTGATAGTGAGTGGGTTCTCGTGAGATCGGTTGTTTAAAAGTGTGTGGCACCTCTCTGCTCTCTCTCTTGCTTCTGCTCTTGCCATATGCCATGCTGGCTTTCTGCTGCCTTCTGCCATGATTGTAAGCTTCCCGAGGCCTCACCAGAAGCAGATCCCAGCACCACACTTCCTGTAAAGCTTGCAGAATCATGAGCCAATTAAACCTCTTCTCTTTATGAATCAGCCAGCTTCAGGCATTTCTTCATAGTCACACAAACATGGACTAACACAGAACTGTTAGAAAACAGATGCTTCTCTGAAGTAGGAGGTTTCTGGTCATTTGCCTCTGAACGTAAATAAGAAGTCCTCTCCTCTATTCCATTTTGAGCAATTTAATATGTTGTTAATTAAAGTAATGATATACTAATCACGACTTACTCTCCTTTCATGCTGAAAAATGATTTCTTTTCTATTCCCCTAAAAAAACTTTGAAATGAATGAAAATGCGGCCAAAATGGAATCTTTCTAATTTACTCTCTCAATATATTCTGCATTTGAAACTTCAGTAACTCTCTGAAGTAAATATTTGAGTATGTTTCTGTGTCCATTTCATTTTCTTTAAACTGTGCTGATGACCTTTGAGGCTGGAGAAGTGAGCTATAGACATGAAGACGTTGTAAGCCAGTGGTATATCTGGAACCAAATGCGAGTGTAGACATGACTCTGAGATACCTGACCACCTCCAAGTTATTGCTTAATGGCATCTTGTTTATGCCCCTTGGCTCCTTTGGATGGGTCCTAGTCCTACCACTTAGATGCCAATTTCACGGATCAGCACCTCCACCACCACCAATCCCTCACTTCAACTCCAAAGCCTCCTTGAGCGTGGTGGAGTTTCGGAAGCTGTGGAAAGTCTGATGAGAATGAATGGGGGTTCACACTGCTGCCTGCTCCATCTCTGATTGCTCTTCAAACTGCCTTCTCCCTGCTGCTGACCGTGCTTTTCTTTCTAATTTCCTTTCTTTTCCTCTTCTTTTTTCTCCTCATCTTTTCTTTTCCTTTCTTTTTTCCTTTTCTCTTTCCTTCCTCCCTCCCCTTCCCTTTTTATTCTTTCCTATTTTTTAAACATCAGATCATAGGGCTGCATAGCTTAATAAGTCAAATAGCTACTACTTCTTCCCCATTTTCCTTTCCCCAGAAACAACGAATTTCAACCCTTTTAGCCGATCCTTTTGGTATTTACCTTTCTCTGAGGAAAGAAACTTATATCAATATTTCTCATTTTATCTTAATATTAGGCATTATTCGTTGACTTCGTACAGTGCAGGATGAGGGCTTACTTATTTTTTTAACATCCTCTTGTCCTACTACACGTAAGCACACCTTTAGGCTCTTTTTTAAAACATTTGCTCAGCTTTCTAGGTACTTATCACCAATTATGCTACAACTCCCCTCTGGCCATAGAAATCTCCTCTTATTATCCTTAAACTCGTTTGCAACTCAGTGGATAAGTGCTTGAAGGGATGGATACCTCATTCTTCATGATGTGCTTTTTCACATTGTATGCCTGTAACCAAACATCTCATGCACCCCATAAACAAACACATCTACTATGTACCTACAAAAATTGAAGCAATCCTCAGACACATGAGAAAGTTTATCAGCTTCATCTTGAGCCCATCTGTGGAGCAGTCTGACCTGCTGCTAACTGCACTGATGCCCACCCGTCCAGCCACAAAGCTACCATTTCTGAACCATTTGTTGCCTTTTGGGAACTACCCTTGGCTCGTTCTTGTTTCAGCTCTCTGGTTTCCCAGACCCTAGTTTATGTCTTCCCTCCCCCCCTTTTTTTTACTTTAATCCTTATTTTATGGAACGCATCCTCCTATAACTTTATGAAAAGACGTAGTAGGAGGTACATCTTTGGAGAACTTACTTGTCCGAAAATATCTTTATTCTATCCTCATACTTCATTAATACTTTGGCTGTTACTGTATTCTAGGTTGGAAATAATTTCCCATTAACACTGTGAGGGATTTGCTCCAGTTTACAATATTGCTGGTGAGAAGTTGGACGGCATTTTGATCTTTTGATGCTTTGTACCATATCTGTTTTTTTTGTTTATTTTCTTCCTGAATCTATTTTCGCCATAGTGCTGGACATTCAATGGTTCTTTCCAATTTGTAAACATGTGTTCTTCATTTTTTGAAAAACCTTTATTGAATTTTTTTTTGGATGATTTCTTCTCCATTTTCTCTGCTCTGTCTTCTGGAACTATTATTATTTGGACATTGGATCTTGTAACCTGTCCTCTACTTTATTTATTTTAATCTTCCTATCTCTTTCTCTCTTCCTTCCTTCCTTCCCTCCTCTACCTTTCAGGAGATTTACTCAGTGTTTAGATTTCAATGTTCTATTAGACAGGATAGGTTTGGCTGCTAAAGTTGAGACATAGTGGCACGCACAAGTTCCTTCTCTCTACATAACAGGCCAGGCATGAGTGGTCAGGGCTGATGTCATGGCTTTGAGGTATCAGGGACCCAAGTGCCTCTACCCTGTAGCTCTCCCGTCCCTAAGGTGCTGGTCTCTTTGGTGAAGTTCAGGGTGTTCCACTACCATGTCCATATTCTTGCTCTTGGTTAATGGGAGGACACAACTTAGATGCTGCACACATTATTTTTGTTTACACGCTCTTGGTCAGAGCTTAGTCACCTCACCGCTTCTAACTACGGGGGAGCTGGGATGTGTGGTCTTTATTCTTGAATCTCATGTTCCCATCTAAAAATCGTGGGTTCTATTACTGTAGAAGAAGGGGGAGAATAGATATCAAGTGATCACTAAGTGTCTCTGTCACAATTCTCACTTTTGGTAACCCAAATATCCATGTACTTTCTTCCCCCACTCTCAAACACATTCACACCTTCCTAAGAAAGAGAACTTGAAAATCAAATTCACGGACTGCATCCCACTTAATAAGGTTCCTGCCTGCCGGCCCACCTTCACTCAATGCCCTGTGGAACCAGGATACATGAGCAGATAACCTCAGCAAAACTCCCACTGAAAAGGAGAATGGAGAAACCCAGAGGAATTACTGTCCATTGTGATGCTCAAATCCTACTGGAGAATACGTGTTGGCGAGCCCTCCTGGCTACACCTGCTCTCTGGAGGTGCAGTGGGCTGGGCTCTTTGCAATGAGACTCTGCACTCTAAGAGATGCTTCCTTGCCCATGATCCTCTATGGCCATATGGAGCATGTGCCCTGGAGACCATGCCCTTCTTTGGGACTAATGACTTTTGTAGTCCATTTCCTGCAGGTTTGGAGAATCAAGAGTTTCTAACTGGTTAGAGAGTCACAGGCTTTTACAGATCAATTTGTATTTCTTTGGCAATGCAATCTACCCCAAAACATACACATCTTTCAGTCTATTTTCTCTAGCCAGTTCCATGTGTAGGAAACAGCCAGGAGTCTTATCTGGACAGTTTTTGAGCTTTATCTCTCTGTGTATTTTTTGCCCCAGGCTTCTGTGTTCTTCCCATCTTCTCTTTCTCTCAATATAATAGTGGCCCCTTGAGGGTGTCTGAAAAAATGGGCTTGGGTGGAAGGCAACACTTGTATTCTGATTTTTGCCTGCTGGGCTGGCTTCCCTGATCTACCCAAGAACTCTTCAGGAGAGGTAACTGAGACAGGATTGGGGTCAGGCTTTTCTTTGCTGAGGCTCTCCCTCTTTAGAGCCACCCTGCTATCACTGCTTCATCTTGGGTCACAGAACCATTTGGCATTTTTCAACCCTGCAAAGCTGCCAATGCCCAGACTCTTAGCCAGCAGAGACTGCAGGCTGCAGAGGAGAAAGCTCACTTACCAGGGTTGCATTTCCTTCCATCTCTGTGTCATTTCCTCTCTCGCAGGCTTTTCTGAAAGGAGCAATGAGCAGACAACACATCTCAGCAGGACACAGTGTGGTGAGGCCAGGTTCATTGCCCCAGTGATGGGAAGGGCTTGGAAGGCAGGGCAGTGGGCCCCTGAAGGGGAGGCTGCATCATCCCCCTGGCAGCTCCTGAACTTCTGTGTAGGAGGGGTTATGGGTAGGAAGACACTAGGGCACTTGTCTTGTGACTGTGTCTCAGAGTGGCATGGTGTGCAGTAGTCACTGCAGGGACTTCTGGAGGAGTTGCTGCGGATTATGGGGGTTCAGCTCCCCCTGGGCCAGCCTGTGCTTTCTCTCTGGGCTAGAGCAAGGGGGGCACCTAAGATGACAAGAGGAAGCTGGATCTTAGGCAGGTGATTAGGGCCAACCTCATGGTTTTGCCTGGGATCTGCTTTGTTTCCAAATGGACACAGGCAGAGAGAAGCTGTTGCAGAACTGTTTTTGTCCTTGAGGGTGAGTGAAGCTTAGCAGAAAAATTAGTCCCCTTCCCTATCTATGAATCTTCTCCCCCATTGTTAATGCCTGTTTTAACTGGAGCAGGTCAGTGCGGGTCAGGCGGATTCATGATTTTATGGTGAATGAACTAGAACAGATATGGGCTTGCTGGCAGGAATTCAAAGCTCAGACACTTTCCTCAGACCTCTGATTTGCATAATGAAAATTCAGCTGCTCAATTCAATTGGGAGCCAGGTAAACAAGAGAAGGAAGGGTGAATAGGAAAAGGTAAATTAAATCATGAAGCAAATGTCAAGTAGAGGTAAAAGTAGAAGTTAGGCCTGACAGGGGGATGATTTTTGATTCACAATCAGTATTTCCTCCCACATTTCTGATGGGATCAATTTGGTAAGTGGAGGCTGCTGCACGATAGGAATTTGTAGAATCAGTTGGAGAAGGAAACTCCTGTAACCTCTCCCGCCGAGGAAGGACGCGCATCTGGTCTTTGTGGACTTCCCGGCTGTCCTTCCGCCTCCTGTTCCTGATGTGTTTGAAATCCCCAGCATTAACCGGGATTCCCTTCCATCACCGTGCAGCCTTGTTCAGTTCTGCTAGGGGATCAGTTCTCAGCACAAATAACCCAGCCGTCCTCCGCTGCAGCCTCTGGGGACCGGGGACACGGCAGTTTTATTTGTTGACTTCCAACTTCAGTCCTGAGCGGTGGGCTTTAGAACGAGCCTGGCTGAGTCTTTTATTCTTGTGTAGACTGGTTTTCCTCTAAGACCAGTGTCTCCCAGCCCTAGCAACTCCCTCCTCTGCTCCCGTGGAAAGCCTATGGCCCTGGGACGGAACGCGTGTGACAAGGACAGAAACCCAGCGTCCAGCCGCAGTGTGTGCGGTCCCCTGACACAGAGATGTAGATTCAGTGACAGAGCCCAGGCCACTGAGCCATTTCCCTCTTTACTCCTGGGCTCGGGAGTAACGTATTCAAGGGACCTCTAAACAGAAATATTGGTTAGTCTGTGGATTTGAAGCAAAACAGAGGAAGGGCTTGCCCAGATTCCTCCCGGCGCTTCACGGCAGGACCCAGAGTCCTCAGGCCCTTCTGGACCCCCGCCGGCTTCATTCCTAGACACTGAGCCATGGTCCCTGCCCTCTGGTTGCAGGGATGACATGGGCATATAGAATGACAAACTCCAAAGCTGACTCAAGGCCACGTGGGGCTGAGTGTCCAATGGAAAAGGAACAGGAGGGTGGCCCGGGAGGTGGTGCAGAGCCCAGCGCTAGGGCCAGTGCACTGGGGTTTCAGCACCCGAATGGCTGCTTATCAGTGGTGACCTTGGGTATGTCCATTGTCGTCTTAGTGCCTCAGTTTCCCCAACTGAGAATGGTAGCTAATAATAGTACCTACAATGAGGATTTGATTAGTCCTTCCCAGAAAGCCCTAAGCAGAGTGCCTAGCTCACAGAAACTGTTCCGATAAAGGCTAAACTGAAGAGCCTCTTTCCTTGACCTATATGGCTTCTATAAGTTCATGGGAATGAGCCCTCTCCTCTGGTTGGGCCGAGCAGAGGAGGCTCCATGGAGGAAGAAGGATCTAAACTGGGCCTTGGGAGATGGTTAGGGTTTTGTTAGGTGAGGAAGACAAGGGAGGAGGCTCTGGGAGGGAGAACTGCAAGAACAAGGCCTGGAGGCAGGGGAGGTGGAGGGGCCGCTTGCTTGGAGTTGGGGACTCAGTGCTGTTGGGTCGCCCACTCCTGATGATCACCTTTCTGGGTGAGGAGGTGGTCTGGATGAATCCTGAGAATGAATCACGAAAGGATGCCATAGCTTCTTATGGAAACTCCACTGGCATGTGGGCATGGGAGCCAAGTTCATGTGCCGGAGAGAAGCCGCCAGGGCTGGCTGCAGCAGAGAGTTTATTTTGGACAAAAGTGAGGGACATCAAAAGCAAGCTCGAAGCAAGCAATGGCTGAAGGCAGGGAAGGAAGGTATTATCAAATGTCATCATGGGGACACCGCGACTGCCAAATGCCAGTCAGATCTGAGTCAACATTGGGATATTTTGGGGTCATGATAAAGACTCTGAAGGCTCAATGGTTTTTCTCACCAGGACACAGTCCTTGCATCCTGCCTGAAGGCTTTCAGGTCATGCCCTTTGCTGAGCCCTCCTATGTGCCCACCTTAATGTCGCTGTGTCTGGAGACCCCCCATTGCTGGTTTGAGACAGCTCCCTCTTCCTTCTACCTGAGCAGTCCTCCTTCTGCAACCAAGATGAACACTCTCACCCACAGTTACAGCCTCCCCACAATGAGCGTATCCCCCATTGCTCCTGGGCTCCTCCACCAGCCTTAGGCCTCATCCCCTCTTGGGATCACTGATGGCTCCTTTTCAATGATAGGAAGAAAGCTGAATCCCTGTGAATATGGTCTATATGGCATTTAGTAGCTTCCTGGGAAAGAGGGGGTACAAGTGGTCAGGACTATTCCTGGATTGCAGCCTTGAAACTAAGGGACATAATTGCAGAATCTAATTTTTGGCTGAGATTTCTCTAAGTGCCATATTTAATGTGACACCACTCTGTGGGGGTTGCTCTCACCCTTGGTTGGTCAGAGGTATCTGGAATACCCAGAAGGTTCTCTTGAACTCCAGAGAGAAGCGAGGGCCTTCTTGGGGCAGATTGGACTTCTGGATTTGGGCCTGATGGAGACAGCACTTCCAGGGTCAGCAGATACAGGCATTCTGGAGTGGGCTGAGAAGCATCTTGCCCGCTCGCAAAGTGGCACCCATTTCCACGGGCTGACAGAGTCCTATGTGGCAGAGGGACTGTGTCCTAGCAAATGAACGAATTTTGGGTGAAACACAGTTCTTCACAAACTTTAAATGCAAGAAGTTAAAGACTGACCAGTTCAGATAGAATTGGCTTAAAGAAGCAGACTGGATACCCGGCTCAGAACCTGCAAGCATGAGGACGCAGCAGGGCTGGACCAGGTGAGCGTCTCTGCCCCCAACCCTTATGAGTCAATCTTTCAGGGCACAGCAAAGCCTTCATCAGTCTTGGTTTTTCTTGAGATTAAAAGTAAATTATGTAATGGATTTTGAGTATATGGTCTCTAGTGCCCTAATTTCTCTTGAAGGAGAGAAATTATCCAATAGGAAGGGAAATTGACAAAAAGCCTGCATTGACTCCATCAGTTAATCAACAGGGATATATCGGCAAGGTGATTAACTCTACTAGAAGACCACAGCTCTGGCCAATTCTATTTTAAATCCAAGTAAGGGTGGTAGAAAATGTATATTTTCAAGTCTGGCCTAACAGTTATATACATACACAGATTTCATAGATTGATGCAAAGGAAAGGTATCTGGGGAGACGCAGTTTGTGTCATTTATTCATTTCTTGAAAAATTGAGTGTTTGCTGTGTCCAAGCCACCATTTTTAGCATTTTGGGACACACACTTTACACCCAGAGACACACACAGACACACACCCAGAGACACTCATACACACAGACATAGGCTAATACACAGAGTCACACTCACACAGACACACCCAGAAACACTCATCCACACACACGCAGTCACACACACAGAGTGACACTCACACAGATACACACACAGACACAGTCACATACAGACATACACCCAGAAACACTCATACACACACACACAGAGTCACACACACAGAGTCACACTCACACAGATACACAGACACACAGACACAGTCACATATAGACATACACCCAGAAACACTCATATACACACACACACACACACAGAGTCATATACAGTCACACTCAGACACACAGACAGGCACAGTTAAATACAGACACACACCCAGAGACACATACACACTCATAGACATACACTAATACACAGTCACTCACACACACACACACACCCAGAAACACTCATATACACACACAAACACACTGTTATACACAGAGTCACATACAGACACACATACAGAGACACACATATACACACGTACACACTTATTCTCTGCCCTTCAGGAATTTTACATCTCTGTAAAATTTTTGACCTCTCAAGCAAATGCACAACAGCAATTTAAAACAATTTGGTTGTAGGGCAGAAAAGTGTGCTCCCTGTCTTTTGGGAGACTGGCCTGGGGAAGAAGACAATTGGGGCTAAGACCATCTATTAGCTTCTACTCCAGTGCATGTGTGGTGCTCATCAAGTGAAAAACCACCCCCTCCAGGCCCCGCCCCATGGTCCTACTGGATTATATAATGGACCTCAATAATTCCAAATGAGCTATTATACTCTGCCATATAATTATATATTTAGGACACATGTAGGGTTAAAAAAAGAAATCCACAGGAAAACACTGAAACAAATTGCAGAGCAATTTCAGTGACTGATTATATTTAAGCTGCAGTGTGTCAGCTGTTCTCATATTTTTTTTTCAGAGTTCCCAAATCTGTTAGACAATATTCTGAAGCTATCAAACACTGGTCTTTATTTTTGAATCAAAGTCATTTCAGAAACCACGTCCCTGATCTTTTCGAGACTCATAAAATATAAAAATGGCATCTCATTTTTTTTTTGGACAAGCTTTTTATCTTCTTTGTCCTCTTCAGATAATAAAAATACTAACAATAACAAATAAAAGCAGTTGTCATTTACCGAGCTCACGTTCTCTGCCAAGTACTGTGGTATGTATTTTATATCAACTCATTTTAGTTTTCACAGCAAACTTAGGAAGGAGCCATGAGTTGTATGAAGTTCCTGTGGTTGAGGAAGTTTAAATATCATGTTTAAAGACACACAACTCATAAATGATGAAGTTATTACTAGAACTGGGCTAATCTATTCTTGTAAGTTTTAGCAAAATGACAGCTATAAATTTCCATTTCCCAGAGTATTTTCATATGTGTTGTCTCATTGATTTTTCACAGTCCTGAACATAGATCAAGGCTCAGTAGAGTGTGGTTGCGATTTTACAGAGGGAAACCCAAGGCTCAGAGAGGTCATGATTTACCCAAACACAGCTCACTTCCAATAGGGCTGCTGAGGCCATGGCCACGCTCTGCACCAAACAAAGCCAGTGTGCAAATTGGGCCATTGGACCCAGCTCCAGTGCTCATTCACAATCCCACACTGAAAAAAGCAAGAGAACAGAACGAACACACATGCAAAACCACCTGTGGCATCAAGGAGGTCTTTTTCCTCAAGTATGAGCTAGGCTTTTCCAGCCTGGCTGGAAAGCCTAGCAGAGAATGGGATTCTCTGCTAAGGTCAACAAGATGTGGCGCAGCCAGCGCTGGCTGCTACCTGCGAAGCTGCTTAGTACGCCCCACTGTGTGCCTGCCCAGGGGAGGACACGCAGCCCTAGCGGTCTGCTTATGATTTCTGCCCCTGCTTGTCTCTGCTGCTTGCAGCCAGCGCTGGCTGGACATGGAGAGCCAGCACCGAGTTCCATTGCTTCCATTTGGCACCAAGTGCCTGATGGAGCTGTCCACTCTCAACAAGAAAGGGGCCTGAGGTGTTGGGGCAGAATGAGGGTCCTTGCTTGAGCTCACCTTGACTCTTCTCACAGGCCAGGCCATGAAAGGAGGGGAAACGGAGCAAAGCCAAGAGACAGGGAAAAGTGTGGGGGATAACCTGGGGGCTGGAGGGCTGGTTGGGGGGTGCAAGGGGCGGTCGCGGTGAAATCTGGCCTTACGGGCACGGTGCTAGTGGGGAGAAGGTTAAAGGAAGTCACTTTAATCTTCAGAATGAGCTCAGAGGTCCACAGGGTGGATATGGAACCCCTATTCATTCATTTAATATATGATTAGATGTCAGTGTTGTTGGAGTTACATTTTAGGAAATGACTATTCATAATGGAAGTCCTGGCACGGTTTCTTTCTAATCAGCAAAACGGGGTGGTGGGCTCAGCTGTGGCACCCTCGCAAGAGGCTCTTAATTTACGAGTGATGTTAAATTATGCTGGCTGCCAGATAGTCAGATACGGGAAGTGATACAATAAGTCATTGGGGATGTGCTAGTTCTTCTTTTTTCATTTGACAACCACAGGAAGTGGCCATTAGCCAAGCCATCTGAGAGAAAGCATCTGATTGCTCTGCTACGTGCACAGTTTCTTGAGTAACTGCAAAAGCCTGAGAGGAAGGACTGCAGGGGGTGGGGGTGAGAAGCAGGGTGAGGGGGAGGATAGAGATCTGGGGGTCAGGGCCCTCAGAAGCTAGCATCAGGACGGCTCACGTGGCTTGTTTTTCGCAGGCTCCCCGGGGACTATTCCAGGTTGGGCTAAGCCTAGTCAGGTTTGTCAAAGCCCTACAAAAATAGTTCATGTTATTTCTGTGGCAAATCATGCACAAAGAACTTATGAATAACTAATTTCTTACTTGGCTCTTTTCTAGAAAGGGTAATTCAATACAATGTGCTTTCCAGTCTGTCACAACTGCATGAGGGCAGAGGCAGATTGCAGGTGGGGCAGGACTTCGTAGCTAGGACAAACTTGACTGCAGAGGGTAGCCTGTTCCTCAGCCTTCTGAAGCCCTGACTGAGACTTGAAACTGTAGAGAAATTAGCAGGATTCTGGGGAGAACAGAGTCTGGAGAGAACAGAATGGAGTGTGCATGTTTGAAGATGTATAGTTTCTAACAGCAATTTCAGTGCTTGTAGGCAATTTATAAATATTCGAGAAAGATGCTACCATACTTGGCTGAAAGGCTGACGGAGATGGTATTAGGTAACGGAAGTTACAGACAGTGGGGCCCTTTATGTATGAAGCTGATATTATAGGAGTCCCCTTTCCATCTGGGCAGTATGAACAGGCTGCAACTTACCCTCCTAGTTAGATCCTAGCCATCTTAGCTTCCTTTCCTGGCATGGCCAGCCATTGCTTTCTGACCTCTTTGAAATAAATACTTTTATGCCCATAAAAAGAGTGTTTTTTTTTTTAATTAAGAAAAAAAGACTTTGATTGGATGGTTTCTAAGCTTTCTTGCACATCGGAGTCGCTGGGTGATCTTGATAACATTCCAGTGCCTTTCTTTTCTTTTTGTTTTTGTTTTTTTTTTTTTGAGACAGAGTCTCGCTCTGTCGCCCAGGCTGGAGTGCAGTGGTGTGATCTTGGCTCACTGCAAGCCCCGCCTCCCGGGTTCACGCCATTCTCCTGCCTCAGCCTCTCCGAGTAGCTGGGACTACAGGCACCCACCACCATGCCCGGCTAATTTTTAGTATTTTTAGTAGAGATGGGGTTTCACTGTGGTCTCGATCTCCTGACCTTGTGATCCGCCCGCCTCGGCCTCCCAAAGTGCTGAGGTTACAAGCATGAGCCACCGTGCCCTGCCTTTCAGGGCTTTTCAAAGATCATTTTCTCCAACTCAATGTCCCTGCATTTTCCAGAGTTTGTTTGTTAGCATTGGGTAGCAGTCAGACTGGTTATTTTGCTGTAACAAACAACCGTGATATCTCATGTTGGAGGGGCAAGGAAGCACAAGCCCATCTTATTCCCAGAAGGAAAGCCAGAAATATTTGTAGAAAAGTGATAGCTATGCCACAGGGATTATTGATTTTGCATTCTAGATTCTTTTAGTTTGAGTAATTCCTTCCAGAATTTTTTGTCTTATAATTTTGAGAATTAAGATATTAATTTTGCTGCCTCAAAATGGAAATGCTTTCTGGAACCAGGAAGGCAATACCTCTGGTTTTCTTGGACACTTTTGTGACCATTTTCTTAGTTTTGATTACTTCAGCAGTTAGGATTTTTTTAAACAAACAAACAAACAAACAAATCAAAACAATAAATCCTACTGGTAGATCTGACATAGCTAGTGATTTTTGCACAAGGGCAAAGGAAATCAAAGAGCATAGAGCCTCTGTATGGTTTTGGGAGAAGGTAATCTTTCCTCTTGGACTTGCACCCTCCATCTTATTGGCCAGGGTTATGGGCCATGGCCACCTGGGTTGCAAAGAAGCCTCCCTTGCAGAGGAAGGGAAGGAGAAGGGAGAAATGTAAATGGCTTTGGTGGAACCAATGCACAGTGTGAACCCTCAGGAGTAGGCAAAACATGTGCTGTAAACTCCAAGTCTAGGCTTTGGGCTATTGTCCCTGATATTTCAATAAAACTCTCTAGTTAATCCCTAATAAATTTGTGACTGGAATGGCCTGCAGGTTTTAAGCCATGAAAACAGTTAAATGACCTCACATTGCAGTGTGAGCATCCATTCGGTAACCTGGGTCACTCCTTACCATTTACCCACACCTAGATTTTGGGTCATGGTGAGCTAAGCAGAGTTGGATAGAAATTGAATATCAAAATGGAAAATGTCTACACCAAAGTGATCCATCTGATGAAATTACAGTTCAGAGACATTTTATAATAGAGCTACAGAATATTGAGGCTGGATGGAAAATGTGCAATGGAGCAGTTACAGTTCGGCATCCTCTGCTGAAGTGAAGCAGAGAATTAAGACAATTACCTAGTACTTCAGGCAAGAAGAGGTAGTGCTTGTCTTTCTGAAAATAACTTTCCTGAGTCCTATAGCTTTCCCCAGGCCACCAAAGATAACATGAGGCTATCCCCATATTTTCCCTGGACTATTGAGTTCATTCTGGAGGAAAATGGCTCTCAGGAGTTAATGGCATCAAGATGTGGTCTGGGCTTTTGGCTGGTAGATCTTCAGTGAAAGCAGATGGCCACAATGGTATTAAAACTAAAGACTGCAGTAAAGCTTTTAATTGAAAACAATTGGACCCTGCTGGATGGTAATTACCTTGGCTGCTTGCAAATAATATCCTGCCCCTGATGCCATGAAAGGAAAGCTGAGACGGAGTGAACAGGATCTGCTTGATGTGCATCTAATAAGCATGGAAGTCCCCAAACTACTTTCTCTAGGGGTCCTCCAGTCAAAAGAGTTAGAAATGAAGAGGAGAGCTTGCTGTAGCACAAATTGTAAAGACAAAGCGTTCATTTAAAAAACAACCGAATGGGTCCACATTTACTTGGAGAAAATTGGAGTTCCATACCTTCAGGAAAAAAAAAAAAAAAGATACTTTAAATGCTTCTTTCTTTTCTCAGTTAATGATAAACGCTAATGAGGAAGATGTCTCATTTGGATGAGTTCCTTGTAGATCTTTGTGCTGCGATGCCTGAGAAGTCACAGGCATTGGGCAGTCGAGGCTGAACTGTAAGGTTCATTTTCCTCTTCACTTAAAGTTTTAACCTCTCGAAGCTACGATGGTTCAAATAATATTTAAACGTGGACAGTAGCTATGCAGGAGGCAGTGACGTAATAAAGTTCCCAGGGACTCAGGCTGGAGGTTAGATGCGTGGGCAAAGTTTGACCACAGGCTCCTTTCTAAAGAGTCTTAGAAGGGAAGACTAGGGGCGGGGTGGGGTGGGAAAGGTCTTAGGAAGCCAGGGGCTGAGTGGCTCCCAGAAACCACGCCTGAGATCTGAGTGGGTTCACTGCACGGGGCTGTAGCACCGCTGCTCCTGCGTGGCCTCCAGGTGGTCCAGGGGACCCCACTCACCTGCCAGGTGGGAAAGCCTGGCCTTTTCCTGGATCCTGGCTAGCACTGGGATTTACACGCCTGCTTATCACGCACTGTCAGGAGGCTGCTTCCCTGAACAGCCTTATCTCAGCAGTAAGGGGCACCCACCTGCCCACCCACCCAGGCTTGCCACGGTAAGTCGCCTCCACCTCCCAGCGGCTCCGCTGAGGCTTAGGGCGGGCACCCGGGAGGATGCTGGCCCTGCCCCCATTGACGTCATGCCACCATGTGACTCACTCTGACCAATGAGAGGCAAGCGGAAGTGACAGTTATTCCTCCCGCGCGGGAGCTTTGGGGACGCACTTGTGGATGCCTAGGCCTCTTCCGTTTGCCTCTGGGACTGGCGATACTCGAGGTAATGGCTACTGGGGCCAAGTCGTGGGCGACCTGCAGTGCATGGGTAGAGTAAGGTGCCTCCGCCCAGTCTAAACAGCCCTCCCCAGAGCTGGTGGGTTCCCAGGAGTGATGCCTGTTTGTCAGTGAGGCCCCGCGGGGATGAGGACGGAGCATTACGCAGCGCACTGCGCCCCCTTGAACTCTGCAGATACCAGGGTGAGATGGGAGCACCGCGCCAGTCCCAAGGCAGTGCTGGGTGGGCAGTGTGGGGCCTGGGACGTCTACCTTCAGGCCCTCTGACTCTCGCTGGATTCGCTGTTCCGGGCAGTGCTGCAGCGCAAAGGCGCCAGGCCTGGCGTGGAACCCGAGCCTGCGCAGGGCCGCGTCTGCGTTCACAGGGAACGGTGACCCCATTGCGGCAAAACATCTAACTTAGCTTCACATACACGGTAATCGTTTATGGAGCAATAATAAAGCACAAAACACAAAATCCACGCGAAAAGGAAAATGTGCATACACAATTTCTTTATAAAAAAGAAACACTGGCCGGGCGCGGTGGCTCACGCCTGTAATCCCGGCACTTTGGGAGCCCGAGGCGAGCGGATCACGAGGTCAGGAGATTGAGACCATCCTGGCTAACACGGTGAAACCCCTTCTCTACTAAAAATACAAAAAAATTAGTCGGGTGTGGTAGCAGGTGCCTGTAATCCCAGCTACTCGGGAGGCTGACGCAGGAGAATCACTTGAATCCGGGAGGCGGAGGTTGCAGTGAGCCGAGATAGCGCCATTGCACACCAGCCTGGAAGACAGTGTGAGACTCTGTCTCAAAAACAAACAAACAAACAAACAAACAAAACACAATAAAATAAAAACTCCCTTAATTGTACTTTGGGAGCTGGGCTTGGCTATTTCCTTCCTAGAATATTCTCCTATGTTCTCGGCAGTCTAAGTTGTGTGCTGTTATGTTTGGTGGACATCACTTTGTACTCACTACATTTAATAGGGGCACAATTCGTTGGATTTCCCGAGGTCTGATTAGTGATGGTTTCTGAAGCAGCTAGTTGATGTTCAGTTCTGGAAAGTTCTCCCTTATAGAGCAGCGGGAATACTTTCTCAGATACCCTGTTGCCTTTAATGGCTCCACACATGATACCATTCTCTATTAAGCAGCAGGTGAGCAGGAGGGGCGCTGTACAAGTCATCAAGGTCTCTCCTCCAAAAGGCAAGATTCTCTTGTAACCATCTAATACATGGTCTTGACAGTTCAAAGATAAGAGTTCCCTGGGGCCTGAGACAAGCCTCTTCCTTTGGGGAGGAGCTAAGTTTTAGGAAATCTGCCTTCACATTAAAACAGTTTCTCCTAGCAGCTCTGACTCGTTGGTCTGTGGGTCCTTGTAGAATGTCTCATCCCTCTTTATGTGGTACCTGTTTGAATGTTTGAAGGCAGTGACCCTCGTCCTCTGAGTTATTTTCTTCACGCCTTTTTTGAGCATGGGGTTGTGGGCTTTCTGCAGCCTTAGTAGTATTACACTGGGGACCAAAGGGAGCCCATGCTTTGAATACAATTTTTGAATCATTCTATTCGTCCTATTTAGCCCTGAACATTTCAATTTTGGTGGCAGTGCCAGAATATGCGAATAAAGGACTATAATACACTCCTTGATACTGGATTTTGTTTGAGAAGGATGTAATGGAAAAGCAAGTTAGCTTGAAACATCCCATAATTTTTCATGGGTAGTTACAATAACTGCTTGCTGTTGGTATTATGCTATATAATTGCACAGTGTAATTGCTTCTTGTAGTCCTATAGTATATCTGTTCTATAGCATTCTATTTTATAGGTATTTTTAAGGTGCATTTTTTATCGATTTGGCATATACACAGCAATAAACTGCTGTGGAATTGATTAGATAGTAGAGTGAAGCTGAAACATTTAGTGCATTGATTCTTAATCTGTAAAGATGTTTATTTGCAGTTCGGCATATATTTATTACTATGGTGTAAGTAATGTTAACATTAAAAAGAGTATTTGGGGTGTGTGTGCTTCTAATAATAAATTAGAAGTTCCATTGTGTGTTAGTCCATTCTCGTATTGCTATAAAGAATACTTGAGACTGGGTAATTTATAAAGGAAAGAGGTTTAATTGACTCACAGTTCTGCAGGCTGTACAGGAAGCACGATGCTGGCACCTGCTCTGCTTCTGGGGAGGCCTCAGGAAACTTTTATCATGGCGGAAGGTGAAGGGGGAGCAGGTGTATCACATGGCCAGAGCAGGAGGAAGAGCGAGGGTTGGGGAGGTGCCATACACTTTTAAACCACCAAATCTCATGAAAATTCACTCCCTATTGCAAGGACAACACCTAGAGGATGGTGCTAAACCATTCATGAGAAATCGTCCCCCACGATCCATTCACCTCCCATCACGCACCACCTCCAACTTTGGGGATTACATTTCACCAGGAGATTTGGGCAGAGACACAGATCCAAACTAGATCACACCATTAGCCCTTTCCAGATGGTTCCCAGCTTAATGTAGGCCAATAGTAGAAAATCAAGTGATGACTAGAAGATCTCCTAGGCAGGGATGTTGATACCTTGCATGTTTATACCTTTTCCATGCCTTGCACAATGCTGTGACAGTGTAGGATCATGACTAATGTTAGTTGATTGAATGACTCTAGGGACGTTATTGTTGAGTCTTCCAGAACTAGTACAGTCAAGTGGTGAATTTTCTTCACCTTTATTTTCCTTGAGCAACAATGGAATGATGCCTGTTGCCTCTTTGAGAATGAGCATTCTACTATAAAAGAGCATTTATAGGCTTTCTCACTGGGTCCTTGCTAAAGATTTCCTGCAGTTCTTTTTCGTGGTCTTCTTTAGTGTTTTACTAGTGTTTTCTGATGACTGCTATAATATATATATATATGAATACTGTCTGTCTTTAGACATTATTTTGACTCATTCCTGGTCCTTCTTTCCATTTTGCTTCTATTGGTGACCAATGATAGTATGTAGTTAGAATACTGAATTTAATTTTGGGGACGGATGGCACAAGGAGACTGGTAAGATGGAATGGAGGCTTGTTCTTTGAAATGACATTAACCTTTCAGGGTGTCAGGGAACTATTTAGTGCATTGATCCTTCAGTTTTTGATTGTTCTCATTTTCCGTTTCCACATTTTGATCTGGTGAGTAAAGATCAGAGTGAAGAGGGGGAAGATGGGATGTGATTGGAGATGGGAAAGATGGATGGAAAGATGACATGGGGAAAGTAGATCTAGTCTCTCTGGGTCCTGGCAAGCTCACAGATAGATGTGGGCCTATAAATGGCTGAGAGAGCCTTATTTAGTTTATCACTATTAGAGGTAGTTGACTGAGGTAGCCAGGAAACGTTATTCATAGCTCTCAGTAAAGTGAATAATTTACTCCCCTTCCCTCTGATAGAATGAAATCTGTAAAGCCTTTGGGACTCTTTGGATAAAGTGCTCTACAAACACGTCAGATGAGTTTTGGTTTTATTACAGAGAAGCCTGGGATGGAAAATGGGAGTTAAGTTAAATATAAGGATTTGTTTCCTGAGGGAGCCTCTTTTAACATAATTATTTTTAAAAAAACAAATATGTGATAAAAGAGTTGAAATCATCTACATATTATAAATTTGGTATAGTTATATTTTGAATGCAGGTGCAACTCATTTTTTGGTAAATAATTAATATTGTATCTGTAGACTTGCAAAATCCCATATTATCACTTGAATGCAATGATTCTTACACATGGTCTCTTGCTGAACCTGTAGTTACTGGGTCTTACAGGTGTGCACAGCAGGCACACTGTACCAGTCACTGAGCTTTACTGGAAAATGGAAAAGCAAGTGGTGTGCATGTGTGAGTAAGTATGAGTGTGACTGCTACGGGAGGAAGGAGAAGTAAGGGCAGTGGTGGAGAGGGAGCAAAGGGAAAAAGAGAAAGAATTGGGATTCTTTAGAGGAACTGTCTCCAAGTTCTCCGTTTCTTCCTTAAGCTGAGGTGCTCAAATTGAACATGGTGTTAAGAGTATGACCATTGTTATTGGCAACAGTGACTCATATTGAGGTGCCCATGTATTGTTGAATGGATGGGAACATGATGAGGAGCTAACAAAGCACTTTGTACTCTTTGAAGTATGGCATTATGTTAATGTCATCCAAAATAGAAGTGATATTCAAAAGAAGGAAATGAGAAAAGGCAAAATGATATTTAATAATAGGAGATGGCTTTGAATGAGTTTAGCATTGTGGCCTGGTAGCATAATTTTAAGTAGGTCAGTAAGATTTCTTTTCTTTCTTTTTTCAAAATTGGTGTTTTCTTATAGTTGCTACAATTGATTGTTAGTGTAATTGACCAAAAGATATTCTTGGACACTGCATCAGAGTCATAACTTTAGATGTCAGGTCTGGTCAAGTGAAGGAAACATTTGAACTAAATCATGTATTATAATATACATAATGTATAATCATATATAATATATAAATTCATATTTTGTGTATGACATGTATACATATTATATGTATACATGTTATGTTACATATTCATACATAATACATAATTAATATATACATATATAATCATAAGGCTGGGCATAAAAGGTGACACCAGCTGCAGGCCATTCATCCACCTGTCAGCCACCTCCCCAGGAATGATCCACTAGCACAATTATTGCTTCCTGTTCCCATGACATTATGTTCTGCTGGCCTAGAGGTCTTAGTTCAAGAGGGAGGAATGCTGTCACCAGGAAACACAACAATGATTCCATTAAATTGGAAGTTAAGATTGTGACCTGGCCACTTTGGGCTCCTCCTACTTCTAAATCAACAGTATGGAAGGGAGTTATAGTGTTGGTTGGGGTGATTGACCTGGACTATCAAAATGAAATCAGACTAATACTCCACAGTGGAGGTAAGGAAGAGTATGTGTGGAATACAGGAGATCCCTTAGGGCATCTCTTAGTATTACCATGCCCTGTAATTAAGGTCATGGGAAACTACAACAACCCAATCCAGGGAGGAGGACTACAGATGGCCCAGAGCCTTCAGGAATGAAGGTTTGGGTCACTCTAACAGGTAAAAAAAAAACCACGACCTGCTGAGGTGCTTGCTGAAGGCATAGGGAATACAGAATGGGTAGTAGAAGAAGGTAGTCATCAATACCAGCTACAATCATGTGACCAGTTGCAGAAACGAGGATTGTAATTGTCATGAGTATTTCCTCCTTATTTTGTTTAGAACATGTTTGTGCATGTATAGACTTGTACTAAGAAAATCTTTTATTTCCTTTCTTTTATCATGTGACATAAGATTTATTGACTTCATATCAGCATTTAAGTGTTGTTAACTTTATGTAATAGCATTTAGGTTAAGGATTAGTATGCTTCTGGTTGTATGAAGGGTATATGTATTATTAGATGTAATTATGATCTTATTATTGTCTTTCTTTGAAGATTATGTATGGTTTCAGGAGATGTGTATGGGTTCAAGTTGACAAGGGGTGGACTTGTGATGATTAATATTGAGTGTCAACCTGATTGGATTGAAGGATGCAAAGTATTGTTCCTGGGCATGTCTGTGAGGGTGTTGCCAAAGGAGATTAGCATTTGAATCAGTGGACTGGGAGAGGCAGACCCACCCCCAAGCTGAGTGGGCATCATCTATTCAGCTGCCAGTGTGGCTAGAATATAAGCAGGCAGAAGGAAGGTGGAAGGAGCTGACTTGCTGAGTCTTCTGGCCTTCATCTTTATCCTGTGCTGGATGCTTCCTGCCCTTGAACATCAGACTCCAACTTTTTCAGCTTTTGGACTCTTGGACTTACGCCAGTGGTTTGCCAGGGGCTCTTGGGCCTCGGGCCATGGGCCATAGACTGAAGGCTGCCCTGTTGGCTTCCCTACTTTTGAGGTTTTGGGACTCGGACTGGCTTCCTTACTCTGCAGCTTGCAGACGGTCTACTGTGGGACTTCACCTTGTGATCCTGTGAGTTAACACTCCCAAATAAACTCCCTTTCATATATATGTGAATCCTATTAGTTCTTTCCCTCTAGAGAACCCTCACTAATACACCAGGGTAATGGAACACTTAGACCACTTTCTTTGGAAGTAATAGTTACTATCAAGAAGTTTATTTTATTTACTTGTAAAACCTACAAAGTTGAGTGGCAACAAAGCGATTGATAATTTTTGGAAAACACTGTGAACACACCCTGCTGTCCCATAATTACTCCATGTTCCATCTCATGAGGAAACCAGGCTCTGGTATATTCATCTGGTTTTGATCTTAGGGGTTACACACACAGCTCCATTAGATTATATGTGTGGTGAATGGAGATTCGGATTCCATTAAATAGATTGGGAATTATTGGACAAATTCTCCACTTAGGCTTCTGAATTCCAGATGGATAACATATTCAGGTGCTTAGTGGATGCTTGGCTATGAATGACTAATCCAGATTGCTGGTTTATCAGCTTTGCATGGTAGCTTTGGTTTAATGCAGGGCAAGAAAACCCATAGTTTGTTCTGACATGCTGAAGAACGGTTTGCTGTTGAACCAGGTTTCCTCTTATCCTTGATGATTTTCAGAAGAGAAAGCCTGTGAATCTTTGCTTGGGTAGTTCATTTGAAACAGGTCATTATTCTTTTCATTAAGCACAGACAGGTAAGAATGGTTTCCTGAAACATCTGGTTTGCAGCATTGGCCTCAGGCTCCTACATTCATGGTCATAATAAAATCAGGCTAAATAACCACCTCTGCAGTCATGCTAGAGAAAGGGTTTTGCAGAAAAACAAGTAATGTAGCAAAATAGTGACAAATCAGTGACAAAAGACCAACCTGACTATTGTTGCCTGGCTAATGGGATAAGGTGATTGTGGTTGTGATTTCGTCATAGTCAAGAACTGTCGCTCATTCATTTTCATATACACAACACTTTGAACAGTAGTTGATATGTTGTTGTTAGTAGAAAGATGTTTGTTGAGTGAATAACTCAAAAAAAATCTGAGGTATAGCAGTAGCAGCAGCATTCTCTGAGAGACTGACTGCTCATTTAAATATTACAATACAGTATTAGCCATACACCTAATATGGAAAAGTATGCAGGGGTTCCTTGCTATTTTGCCACATAAAGATGGTAGCGGGCAGAATTCTACGATGACCCCCAATGACCTATGCCCTTGTATAATCCCCTCCTCTTGGGTTTGGATGGGACCTTTAACTTGCTTCTAACTAATAAAATATGGTAAAGGTAAAGGGATTTTTTAGAGTAGTTAAGGTCCTTAATCAGTTGACTTTATAATAATTGAAAGGAAGATTATCCTGTGTGGACCTTAATTTGAGAGCCCTTTGGGTTCCAGTACCAGAGCAACTAGCAGCCCTGTCCTAGCAGGGAACAAAGGGAGCTGGATGTGGGTGTTTTCGGTGTGCCTTTCATGGGACACTTCTGAAACCTGGTGGATGACCTAATGCCTAGTTGTCTGACCCATGACCAGGGGGTTCCTTACATGGGAAACTTGTTTGTATTGGCAGACACCCTTGTGGCTCTGTGTGAGCTGTGTCCAGTTTATGATTACCTCAATCCACCACCACAATAGGAAACAAGCTAAAAGATTTTTACTTACAGATCTTGGGCAAGGAGGGTGTGATGATGTGGGTGGGCAGTCCTCTATCCTAAAGTCAGGCAAGGCAGGAATGAAGAGTTGGGCAGAGAGAGGGTGTGTGTGGCAACTAGCAGTATATATAAGGGAATAGGCTGTGGGCCCTCCAAGTTCGGGGGCAAATGCCTGAATCAATGGTCCCCTTAAAGGAAGTGGCAGGAAAGGGGGACTCAGTCTAATAGGCAGGAGAGATACCTCTAAGTTCTCATCTCTGGCCACCAGCTTGAGCCATGTAGGTGTGGTGTCAGACTGGAAACTGCCAGGGGTCACTGAGCCCTGCTTCTGCAGGAGAAAGTTAAACTTGCATTCAGAATGGATGCTGAGGCAACACAGAATTATAAGAATGCATTATAGGTCTGACCGAACCAGGTGAGCATTCTGAAAGAAACTCTAGGGGTCAGAAAGCTGAAGAAATCAGCTAGCCTCGAAGAAATGAGCTGACCTGAGTTATACAGCTGCGATGTAATGGATTCAGCCAACAACCCTGTGAACATGCCCAAGAACCCAGCCTCAGAGGAGCCCCCAGCCCTGGCTAACACTCTTGATTCCAGCCTTGTGAGATCCTGAGCAGAGAACTCACTAAGTCATGCCTGGAAACCTGCCCATAGAAACCACGAGATAAGAAGTGTGTGTTGTTTTAAGCCACTCAATTTGAGGTACTTTGTTACATGGAGATGGAAAACGAATACACAGGGCATCTGCAGATATTTATGGCATGCCTTGTCTCTGTTTTATCAAAGTGCTGTGTATTTAGTGTGTGAGACATAGATAGCAGTGAATGCTAGTTATGCCCTGCAAGCTGTGTTTCCATTCATGTTAAAGTATCATCCTGTATGTGGCATCTTGAACCAAATGAAGATTTTGGGAAGAGGTTTTGCTTTCCCTTTTTTGGATGTTGTGAGTCACCAGGCAACTTCATTGATCACGTCAGACATCAGTGGATCAACTGGCACATGCAGCAGTCTTAAGACAGTTCCATAAAAGTTCTGTCAGCTTTTTACAAAATGTCACTTGTGATAAAATGTTGACAGTTCTTCGTATGTATTAGCTGCACTTTCAGTATTGTTCTGGCTGATAATAATGATGGTTAGCTTAAAGGAGCACTCTTCAGCATCATGGGTTATTGCAACCAACCAACCAACCTTCCTTCCTCCCTCCCTCCCTTTCCTTCCTTCCTTCCGTCCTTCCTTCCTTCCTATTTATTTATTTATAAATAAAAGAGATTAACTCTTGCTCTGTTTCCAAGGCTGGAGTGCAGTCGTAGCTCACTTCAGCCTTCAACACCTGGTTTCAAGCAGTCCTCTCGCCCTAGCCTTCTGAGTAACTGGGACTACAGGTGAGAGCCACTGTGCCCAGCTGGTTATATCAACTTTTAATGCAACATTTGTCTTCAGCTTGATACTTCTTGGTTTGTTGTATTTTCTAGTTTGGACCTGAGATGATTATGGACGTGGCTCTCATGGCTTCTTCTAGATCATCATATGCAATGTGAAAGGAACTAGGGAAGTTATTTGAGTTATTTAGTCCTTAACATTATCTATGAAATCAAAAGTGAGCTTTTGTTTGAGAGGTAGGAAAAAACAAGTAAAAGAAAAAAGAAGATAGTGGATTAAGGCAGAATATGACTTGCACTAATGGGCAACTAGTCTTATTTGACAGAAAATGGAGTTTAAACACATTTTTCTATCCTGATTCTTATGAAGTCTGAGAAGAGCTCTCTTCTAGTTTTAGATATTTTTAGTGTGTTTGCTTGTAGGAGGCAATCACAACTCAATGGAAATAAGTGGTGACGGATGCTTCAGGAGAGGGATTTGTGTGTAGATTGGCTCTCTGGACCTGCCCCTCTTCCATTTAGAGAGACAAGTTGGGTAGTTTGCACCAATTAGATACACTGATGTGAAATTTGGAAGGCATTAGTGAAGCAGAGACAATCTTCTTGCCCTCTTTTGGCTGTCTGGATTTTTTTGTATAGAGTGTTCCGCATTTGTGCTCAGGCTTCTGGGTTACAAGAGGGTGTTGTGATTTTGGCTCTGGTATCAGCTTCCTAGTCCTTTGATGGCAGCTCCTGGAATGTCTTCTTGAGCTTGCAGCTCTAGTGGTGGCTTCAGAAGAAGGAACTTCCCCTTGAGGGTAGTTCTAAGTTGTTACCAGAGTCATATTTGTAAGTCCAACCTGGAAAGGTTCTTGCAGACCCTCCAGCAAGTTTTAGGCCCCTCATTCCATGTATTCAGTGCTTTACAGTTTAAAACACCTTGAGTAGCTTGCCCTGAATCCTGAATCTTGATGCGTATGTGTAGTTTAGCATATGCACTGAAATTTTTTATTTATGTATCCTCTTTTATTGATCAATCTTGCAAAAGGATTATCCATGTTTTAAGTCTTGTAAAAATCCAGCCTTTGGTTTTGTTAATTTCTTTTTTTTGTGTGTCTTTGTTTTCTATTTCATCATTTTCTGTTATACTTTCAGTATAAACTGTTTCATTATTTCTGTTTCATCATTTTGTGTTCATACTTCTAAATTTTTTAAAGTTTTATTTTGTTGTTATATAACTATTTAAGTTTTATACTTGGTTCATTAACTTTAAGCCATTTAAAAACTTTTTTTCTAAAATAAGCACTCAAGCCTATACGTTTCTCTTTGAGGATGGTATAGATACAACATGTGAGTTTTGGTTTGTGATATATTTATTATTGTTTAGTCCAGAGCATTTTAAAATACCAGTTACGGTTTATTCTTTGAACCAAGAGCTATTTAACAGGGTGTTTTTAACTTTATACATTGGTGGGGGGTGTAAAAATTCTTTTTCTTTTTGATTTTTAACTTACTTGCACTGGGTCAGAGAATGTGGTTTGTACTATAGTGATTTTTAGAAATGTGCTGAAGTTTTGTTTATGGCCAGAAATATTTTTATAAATGTTCATGTGTTCTTGAAAATACTTCTGTAGCTTTAGGAAGCAAATCAGCATAGTTATTTATATTATTAAAATATTCTATATTTTTCATGTTTTTTATTGCTTGGTCTACCAATTATTTAGAGAGGAATGTTACTGTTTCCCTCTATATTGGTAGATTTGTCAGATTATCTTGAAGTTCTGCCATTTAAAAGTATATTTTGCAGTTATGTTAATAGGTGCGCCTACAAGGTTAAGATTTTAGAAATTTTCATAATAAAAATGATAATAAAATTCATCATTTTATTATAGCCTAATGGCCCCATTTATGTCTAGTAATACTTATTACTTTAAAGACTATTTCTCCTATTAATACCAATTATTTTATTAGTATTTTCTATGTTTTTTTTATTTTCAACTTTTCTAAGTCTTTCTGTCTTAGATATGTTTCCAGTATACTGCGTGTGTATGTATGTATGGGTGTGTGTGTGTGTGTGTGTATGTGTGTGTATTTTTCTTTCTAGCTATACATATTGTGGACAATATAGATACAATTTCTCAATATATATGTAATTTCTCTGACAATCAATGTCTTTTAACTCATGAGTTTTTTTGTTCATTCACATTTATTGTGATTATAGATATATCTTATTTATCTTGGCCATTTCATTTTTGTGCTTTATATTTGCTCTGCTTTTTGTTAGTGCTTTTCTTTTTTGTTTATGTTTGGATTGACTGGCCTTTTCTTCCTTTTCCTTCTTTATTGTAATTTTTTCTATATTGATTTGAAGTAATGTATTATCTTGTAGTGATTTTCCAAAAATCACTAAAATATATTTAAGCTAAAGTCTAAATTCAGTTAATATCTTTACTTTCTTCCTAAAGAATAAAAAAAACTTAGAATGTCTTAATTTCAATCATGATTGTCCCAATTAATATACTATTGTTCTCCAGTGTTTTAGTATTTATTTTCCCTACTTAAGATTTGTTGGGTTTCTTGAATCTGAAGATTTATGTCTGTCATTAATTTGGAAAAATTCTCAACCATTATCTCTTCAAATATTCTGTCTCATTGTATTATCTCCTTTAGAAACTTCAATTAGATATATGGTAGGCCATCTCACTCTATTACTGTGTTTCTCAATTCCTTGTTAATATTTTCTTTTTCCTCTTTACATCTCTGTGATACATTCTGGAATATTCCTTCAAATTTATTTTTCACTTCACTAATTCTCTCTTCACAGATGTCTAATTTTCTGCTTTAACCCAACCTTTGCATTCCTAACTTTATTATATTAAATTTATTTTGTGTGTTTATTTTATTTTCCACCTTTTCCAATTTTAGAAGATATGGTTTTTTCATGATTATTAATTTTGCATCATGAGTTTGGTATCTTCTTTAATTTCTTCAAACATACTAGATATGTGTATTTTATATATATATATTTTGATAATTCTCAATTCTACTTCTTTGTGGGTTTGCTTGTTTATAGTAGCTTTTATCCTTGTATGCATTGCTCGACTTTGAATTGTGAAACATATTACTTGGAAATTAGTGTATAGGAATTCTTTGAGGTCTGGGTTTAAGGTTTTTGTCCTGTGTCTATCGAGAGAAATACCATGGATCACAGAGCTACATAAGTAGGGTGAATTCTGGCCCCAAACACAGTGAGTACCAGAATGTGGTTAGACGTTCTCAGGGAATTTTCCTCCCTCCATTCAGAGCCCGTGCTGAAGCAGTCTTTTCATGCTGCCTTCTTCTTGTGGGTGTTGTTTACCGAGGGTCCTGGTGTTCATTGTGTGGTGGTCTCTGATCTGATTTAATGGCTTACATATACTTGCTCTTCTGTTTTCCCCACTCAGCCCTCAGACATTAGCAGATCGCCCTTGCTTACCTCTTTCTATTCAGGATTTGTCATTGTTTTTGGTATGTGAGAATGTTCTTTAAATTTTTGCCAGGCTAGTTATAAAAATATTTAAAAATGAATATTTTATATATTAGTTTTAATAGATTTGTATTTGGAAGCTTTTAAGCATATGTCATTGTTTATCTTAATGAAAATGGAAAGTACCAGAGTCCTACTGGAGGTTAGGTTCATCTGATGCAGGTAATTAGGCTGTAACTTCCCTAGAGCATCTATAATGCAGGACTTCATGATGAAAATAAAAAAGATACATGTAGGAATTTAACTCAAGCTGGAGAATTCCAAGGTTTCAGTCACTTAAACGGAGTCACAAGAAGAGGTTGTTGTTCTGTTGTTATTTCTGTGGTATCTTCAGGTGTAAGTCTGCCTGGAGAAAATAAAAGTCATCATAACAAAAAATAGACACCAATCAATAGAAGAATGACTGGTCTCATGGAAACCTCCTTCCTTCTTTATCATAGTCTTTATTACATCAGACATTGCCATGCAAATGCCTGCAAAACATTTGCAAAGTGAAATTTTGAGCCTTACAATAGAAGCAGGATTTATGAAATTACTGAAAGTGATGTTGGAGAACTGTTCAAATCTTGTGCAAAGCCCTTGAAAAGTGAGTTCCTGGGAAGGCTATACTAGCTAACATGTGAAGAGTAGAAAACTGATAAGGACAGTGATGTGATAAGTTTCAGCAGATCAAGAGGGATGCTTGGAAGCATTGATGAAATGTGCTGTGATATTTTTGCAAAACTGACCCTCTTTTTGATTGGGCTGAGGAAGTTGGGTATAAATGTAAGCTGTCATGCTCAAACACTGCCACCATCCATACTTGATGCATTGTTTGTTTAATAAGAACCTAAAAAGATGTTAAATAGAAACAAAACAAATTTGTTTTGATTTCTAGTTCAAGATAAAACCTCAGTTGAACAGTTTGATCGTTCAACTGTGATATATTGGTTTCTATTTTAAGCGGATTCACTTGAGGCAGCTTTTCTTTCTGTACTAACTTAATGATAATTAAGCCTCCTGTATGGCAAATGATCTGTAGCATAAGTCTGGTATAGACTCCCAAGTCCTTTATATGATTGAAGCTCTTAGGCAGGGCAAGAGTACATACCATGCTGGTCTGGATGCCTCTTTTTTCTTGTGTGGTCCAGATTTAGATGATCCTTTTCGCTGTGATCCGTGCACACCTGCACTTGGAGGGTCACTTTGGTGTATGAGGACCTTTATGACCTTTTAGGGAAAATTCAGTCTACACTGATAAATATTTAATATTTATGCAGAGTATAAAATGCTTCCCCAAGGTGTTCTTGAGGCTTCTGCTCCAGTATGGGCTATAAATTGCCCTACCAGTTTCTTTTCCTCTGGAAATGCCATTTTGCCCTGCTTTGGCTTATAGATCAAATTGGATGCCTTGGCAGTTTCTGCCAAGTCTCTGTATCCAGTCATTGACATGCTGTGGCAATGGAGAATGTTTTCTCTTGTTCAAAGGTTAATGGACACAATAACTGCTTGTTGGGATTCAGGCTGAGAATGGATTCTCCAAATTGGGTAGAGACCCACTCAGTGTCTTGACCCTTCCTGAGTATGTAGCAGAAAGGATATAGCAGTCCTTGGATATCGATATCGGTCTTTTGGTGTCCAGTCTGAGGGGCAGATTAACGGTTAAATGTATAAACTCAGGGATCCGAGAGCCTGCATCTGAATCCCAGTTCTGTCACTTACTAGATGTGTGGCTTAGATATGTGACTTAACCTCTTCGTGTTTTGATTACCTCACCTACAAAAAGAGCATGATTATTGTTCTTACCTAATAGATTTCTTATGAGGACCAACATGAGCCACTGTTTGGGATATGGTTAGTAAGTGTCAAGTAAGTGTTTGTTAAAATAAATTATATAAATCACAAAGCTGAGAATTGTGATATTTTAGACATCATACTGAGAATTCTGGGATTTCAGACATAAAGTCACACAGAACAGTTGAAAGGAGTGTGTGCGCATGTGCGTGCGTGTGTATGTGTGGGTGTGTGTGTGCGCACGTGTGTGTATGTGTATGTTTGAAGATGATTCTGAATTAGAGAGTACTCAGCAGCAGTAAACCCTCCTCAGATGTCAGAGTCCAATATTGGCACATAGAAAGTGAAGGGAATATTTGCTGGGACTAGATGATTCTAAATTATTCACGAAGGCTTTGCAATCTTGAATCCTTTAATTCCATCACATCTCTAGTACAAAAGGCAAAGTCAATGTTTTCTGGTTATAGATTTTGTAAAATAAAATCCTTCGGCTGTGCCAGGCTGGTGAAACTATTTTAATATGAGGTATCAGCTGCTGTATCTATTGCTTCAATTAAAGCCTACCACTGGAGAAAAACCAGGGGAAACCCAACTCCATGAAAAAAAAATCATGAACAGAGGCATTTTTAATCTCTGGCTTGCTGTTAAGCTTGTGGGACTGTGCTTTGGGATTTCTATACAAAGACAAAGGCTCAAGCTGGTAAATGAATTCTTTCCTAAGTGAAGCAATACCAACTAGTCCTTAGAAATGAACACTTCACATTTTGGGGGTTTTCTTGTTGGCCCAGTGCCCTCATTACCTTTCTGGCTTCTGTGCCTTTTTGCCCCTGTGGCCCTTGCCTACCACCCCTCCCCTCTGTTCTTTTCTCACCTCTCCCGCCCCAGAAGAGACTACACCCCTTCGCAAGGCATCTGCCCAGACAAAGGCAAGTCCTTCTCCCCACATGGACTCTTACAGCACCATTTTCCCTACCCTTCATTTGGCATGTGGAATGCATTGTTGGGTACAGTCTGTCTCATATTATCAGCTATAATGTGACTTCACAAGGATAAGACTTCTATTTACACTTCATTAAATTTCTACACTTGCAAGCATAACAGATGCTGAATAAACAGCTACCAAAGGATTTGATTCTGGGACCCTCATTTCCAGTCTTGGCTCTGCCACCAGCTTGCTAAAGTAATTTTTGATGTATTAGCTACACACACTGTTACTCATACATGCCTTAAGTAATCATAGTCATAATAACAGCAAAACAGGTAACACTTACTGAATTCTTCTTACATTTCAGTATTCTAAGCATTTCACATTTGTCAGCAAATTTAATCCTTACAAAACAGCTATAAAGTAGGTACTGTTTGTCATCATCATTTTATAGATGGGGAAATTGAGGCACTGAATAGTTGAGTAACTCGCTCAAGAACATAGAACTAGTAGTGACAGTCCCAGAGTTCAGACCTAGGCAGCCTGGCGGCTCAATTAGCTGACTCCAGTAACAACAATAACCTCCCGTGGCAGCTTTTGATGCGTTTACTTGGTGAGGCTATGGTCTAACGACGCAGTCGGCCACTAGTCTAGGTGTTGCCCTGAAGGGATTTTGCAGGTGTAATCGAAGTCCATACTTAGTTGACTTTACGGAGGTTATCCTGGGTAATCTGGGTGAGCCTGACTTAGTGGGCCCTTGAAAGCAGGGCTGAGGCTTTCCCAGAGAGAGGACATTCCACCTGCCGATCCAGCAGCCCTGTCCTCCCCATGGACTTCGTGTCCTGACCTCCTGTCCTGTGGATTTCAGTGTACTCAGCCCCCACAGTCCCATGGATGGTTCCTGGTCCTCGATCCTTCCATGTGTGTCTTGTACTGGCTCTGCTGCCTGGCTTGGACCCTGACCAGGCCACACTTTGACACCCACCTAGTACTCCAGAGTTTGCCTGGAGCTGTCATAGCCCTCACCCGGGAGCACACTGTTCCCTTTAGGGGCTCTCCAGCATCCCTCGTGCCTCTCATGAAGATCTTCCCTCCCTCCATTCTGTCTGGTGGGTTCAGAAAACTTAGAAAACTCTTCTTTCCATTGTAGATAATTCTATCCCTTCCGCACAGTGGACTGGGAACAGCTTGAGGGTGGTGGCCTGTCCATCTCTTGCATCTGCCATCAAAGCCAAGAGTAACGCTGGCTCATGCCAAGTGCTCCATGTTTGCAGATGGGAAGGATTGAATATCGTGGGCCAAGTTGAAAAAGGTGACCTTCTGGCTTTTATGGGCAGGAATTGCTTTTCTTACTGGGTGCTAATAAGTGCTTTAAATCTGGGAGACAGCAGAGCTAGAAACATTAGGATTGTGGTAATTCACTAGGGATATTTATTCTAATGATTGACTTTCAAATTTTACCCCTTTAACTGCCATGCTTAACCTTTATTCTCCCAAGTTAAAATTTACTGCATTTCCCTAGGTTTCATAAGGAATGAGTGACTGTGAGTATGTGTATGTTTTGCCTGGGCACAATCATTCATTGGTGACCTAAACTTGCATGAATAAATGTCCATTCACAGTAATCAGAGGTTATTGTGCGTTTATGGAAATAACTGGATCAAAGAGGACTTTCTCCAGAATATCGAGGTCCCAGATTAATTGAAATATCATCAGAGTAATGTTTTAATTTTCTCTCTCTGTTCTGTCCTTTTCTCCTTTTGTGAAACAAACAAACATGACCTCCTCCAGTTTAGTAATTGTGTTTTCTGAAATAGAGGTGGTAGCATGAGAGTATTCATCAAAAAGCAGTGAGCTCGATCAGACCGAGGCACGATGTTGAGAATGGTATTTCTTTGATCATGTTCCAGGGCAGAGTGGCTTGGTTTTGTGTCCTGGGCTCAGGATACGGAAGGTGTGCCCACTGGGTGGGACTGTGCTGGTCTGTGTGTGTGTACTCATTGCTGTTCCCTCACTTGGTTTTGTGACCTGAGCTCAGGATATGGAAGGCGTGCCCACTGTGGGGGACTGTGCTGGTCTCTGTGTGTGTACTCATTGCCATTCCCTCCAGCATGTGATGATTTTATCAGGGAACTTTACTGTAAATAAACATGATCAAGTGAAGCCTCTGCTTCAGGGTAAGACAGATGTGGGTACCACACAGTCTTGCTGCACATGCATATGTCAGCTGTGCCTATTTGAAGAAAATTCATCCCCAGGCAGCATCTGATTTATATGGGACGTGAACTGTGCATTTCCACATGTGGATGACTCACATGGTCCTTCCAGGGATAAAAGTCTCTTATGAATGTGCTTGAATGGGATTAAGCACAAACTAGTTTGGAATTTGAGGGAGAAAATGGTGTTGGTGAAGTTCACTTCAGTGGTTTTCTCATAAAAGTAGAAGAAATCAAATACTTTTGATTCTTCTGCCTGCTCTGAACATTTGTGTGTGCACGTGTGTGCAAGTGTAATAGCCAAAGATGTGATATCTTGATTTTGACTTCAATTCTTGTCATTTTCAAGGCCTAATTCATTTTCATCTTTCCTAAGGATAACCCATGACTTCTTTCAAAATCATTAGTGAAAGAAATGATCTTCCTTAATGATGTTCTAAAAACAGAGGAGAGGTCAAATAAAGGCATAAAGGCATTTATAAACATGCGCTCTCAACTCTTGAGCTCACTTTAAAATTTTCTGTTCAAGCTGTTGTATACAAAAATACCCCAGTCTGCTCTGAGGGCTACCAATGTTTTAGAGATTAATCAGGCTTGGGCTCTCTGAAGCCATGAACACTTTGAGAAAGAAAGAGCTTATTATCTTCCTTCTTGAAATTTGTGGCACAGAGTGGGAAGACTGACAAAAGTTGGAGCAAAACCCAGTGTGCTTCTCTGTCTTTGCAGGAGAGTACTTCCCAATGTTACCAGTGAGGAAACTGAGGCCTGAAGAGCTTAAAACTCTTTTTTTACTGTATTGCTAGAGATTAGGACATGATTGTTCCCAGACAGAGCTGTTAGGAAAGAAAGTTCACAGCAATTCAGGAAGCCCTTAGGAAGCTCCAGATGAAAGGCATTGGGGAGGGAGTGCAGCGTAGAACGTGACTGAAGCTCGGAATGGAGCAGGCTGAAATAATTGAGATGCTTTTAATTCATAAACAAGGTTAGTCTGGTGTCCATCCAGATATTGAATTTCAAATGGGAAGATTTCAGCTGTAGCCAGAGATGATTTCTCAGGATTTTTAGTCTCACCTGGGAAAAGCAATAAGGAAGTCGTGTTTAATCAGGAAGTGGTGGGAAGAGCACTGGCTTCAGTTGGCCAGGCCACAGGTGAAAGCCCAGGCCCATCACTCACCAGCTCTGCAGCTCCCACTTGCCCAGCAGATCTGGCCCTGCTTTTGATCATCCTCCATAGTATGCCACGTAGCAGGCATTTAAATAAGCATGGTCGTCCTCTGTTAGGAGATGTGGAAGCCATCTCCATGAAAGTGGCACACCTAGTCACTAATAGGTGATTGCTCTGTTCTGATGCACAGTGGCTATTTTCATATTTAGATGATTCTGCAGGGAAAACATTAAATTGCTCAGAAGGCTTGAAGGATTTCACTGGAAGAAAAATAATAGTTGAACCTAGTGTAGTGTTAATCGGTCCCTTAAAATGAAAAGCTACATTCAATTCCATAAAATATCAATCATATCATTTATTCTACCTATTAAGTGTGTCATGAAGCACTCACAGTTGAGTGGGGGAGATAGACTCAACAAACAAACAATGTAGTGCATGATTAGTTGGAGCAAGTGACCTCAGAGTTTGGTGGTGGAGGAGGGAGCTGGGAGAGGCTTCAATGTTCAGACTACTTTTGAGCTGAGGTTTGAAAGATACATATGGATTTGCCAGGGAGAGGTGGGGAAGGCAGGGGTGTTCAGAGGAGGAATACTTTTCATAAATTCAAGAGGGGATGGCACTGATTTTGGCTGGCCTTACATATTGGCCCTCCTTACGGATGTGATGACCAGAGCATCAGGTTCTTCACCTGAGGCTCAATAGGTAAGTTAGTGCCCTGTGCTCAGAGCCAGGGTTAAGGATGGAGCGGAGTTCTTTTTTTCTGGTCATAGTGGCACCTCTTAAGTGAAGACGAAACCATGGACCAAGAGACCCTGGAAGAGCAAGCTCAGGGTGGGTCATGGCTCCCCTTGTAGGGGCACAGGCTGATTGCATAGGCTGGCGGGGCCGAGACAGCCCTCCTCAACTCATCAAGCCATGTGCCTTGCCCACGGCTGTGCCCAGCTGGAGAACGGGGCCAGGCCCAGGCCCAGGCAGTTCTTGGTGAGGGACCCTCAGGAGAGCAGAGTCCTGTTGGGTCTTCTCTCAACAGCTCCCAAGTGGAAGGTCTCTGTGTGGCAACCCCGTGACTCCAGGTTGGCTTGGAGTTAGGCCCACCTGACCATTCAGCAGCAGCGGTGTTCACATCAGGCCACAGTCCTGGGGTTTGTGGAAGGACTTGTGCCAAACTAAGTCAGGGGACCACTTCACATCCTTCTGCTGCTGGGATATAATGAATATATCATTTGCCTTTTATGGAGCGACAGTTTTCACATCACAATTTACTTTTTCTCTTTTCACCTGTCTTTATGGAATAATCTTTAGAAAAGAAAATCTGCTAAAAATAGGCTCTGAAAGCATCAGTAATGTCTGCTTCAAAATTCAGTATTAATATTTCTAAGCAGAATGAAAACAAATTTAACTTGTCATCTAATTTATTAAAGATAAAACCCTCAGAATGTACTTGACACCTTAATTCAACACGGATGTTATAGATTGGATCTTTTAAAACCACGCAACCATATGCATGTTTGTTTATGTGTGGACGCACACATATCTCAGATGAACCCCTTCTCTTGGTAACGGGGAGCAGGCTGGCAAATCCTCCCTTTCCACTGTTTCCAGCTGAGTTTGGAGAAGGGTGATGCAACTGTTGTTGTCCTCTTGTGTGCTATTACAGCACCCATGCATCTTCCAACATTTATTGGACACTTACTGTATACCAGTACTTTGTTAAATGCCATTTTATTTGGAATGAATGCCTATTTATTCTCTCATCTAATTCTCACAACAGCATACAAAGCAGGTGCTATTCTTACTCCCATTTCCCAGTTGAGTAAGCCAAGACTTAAGGAGATTAAGTGAATTTTTCAAGATGAGAGGCAGCTAGCAAAGGGGACAGTCTGACCCAGCCATATGACTCCTGAACACATGGTGTCAAGCCCTCTTTTACTTAAGCTCTCCTGCTGGACTGAAAGCTCCATGCCTACACCGTATATATAGATAATAACAAATGTAGTTGCATTGAATTAAACTACAGAGTGTTTTACTTCCGTGCCCCAGATGATTAGTGGGCGTCACTGGTTCTCAACTGAGGCCATTTTGCCCCTAGGGGACATTTGGCGATGTCTAGAGACATTTTTGGCTGTTGCAAGTTGGGGAGGAGGTGCTACTGGCATCTGGTGATTAGAGGCCAGGGATGCTGCTAAACATCCTGGGGACAGGACAGCCCCCACAATAAAAAAAAAATGTCGCACCAGAAATACCAGTAGTGTCGGGGTTGAGAAATCTGGTGTATATCAGTTTGGTAACTTTTTGTGAAATATAGAGGCAAGATTATCCCCAGCAATCATAGCAGTGAAAGGTTTATGCTTATCACATGTTTTCTGAGGATAATTTTTTGAGCATTTTCATTGTTGAATCCTTTTTTTCAGCAATTGCCAGTTGTTAAAAACCAAGACTCATCTTTGTCATTCTCTCAAGATACAACATTAGCACAAGCTAGGCTGATGCCTGGTGTCGTGGAAATACTGCACCAGCCAGAGACGCGTGGTTTTGTTTAGGGCTTGTGCATTGTGAACTTGGTCTACGTTTTTCATTGTATAGCATTAAAACTTTAAAGTATACAAGTATACAGGTATACAAGCATACTTTTAGCATCTCTGCTTCCTGAATAGCATGTTTATAAACATGGGCCAACTGGATTAAACTAACTGCATGTGTAGAGTCACCAAACACAGTAAAATTATCACTAAATTCTGCATATTCTTTACGTTCACTTGGAATTATAAAAGCAGATGCTACTCTTGTATGCTTAACAGTATTTGACTAGAATAAAATAAGTTCAAAGGCAGTGTTTTTTTATTTTTGATTTTTGATACTTTTAATGAGAAGCTTAAATATTGGTATTTGGTATTACATTCATAATTTATCCATGAGCTCTTAATATGTTATACCATTGTAAACAATCCTGTAAATAACATCTTCTAGATAAATATGTTTGTAACAATAAACTGTGATATCCATTTCTTATTTATTTATTTATTTTTTTGAGACCGAGTCTCGCTCTGTCTCCCAGGCTGGAGTGCAGTGGCGTGATCTCGGCTCACTGCAAGCTCCGCCTCCCATGTTCACGCCATTCTCCTGCCTCAGCCTTCCGAGTAGCTGGGACTACAGGTGCCCGCCACCACGCCTGGCTAATTTTTTTGTATTTTTTAGCAGAGACAGGGTTTCACTGTGTTAGCCAGGATGGTCTCGATCTCCTGACCTCATGATCTGCCCGCCTCAGCCTCCCAAAGTGCTGGGATTACAGGCGTGAGCTGCTGCGCCCGGCTGATGTCCATTTCTTATGAAAAAATGTAACCACAGATCTCTAGGACTGCATTGCTTTATCCGCAAACCCCTACTCAATTTATTAGCATTATGCTGTTTACTGTAATCCTCCATGTTGGCCTTTGAGGCATAGCACTGTGGTCAACTCTGTGGTCCCATTGTTCTTGAAGTGTGCTTGTGTTTCCTGGGACATGGGTCTGCTGTAGTCTTTGCAGGCACCCAGCACACAAAGGTGGCACATGAGAGTCACTGAATGCATGCTGGCTAACCAATTTCTGCTATTACGTGGATTAATTTCTGGCTTCGTCATGTCAAGTTCATAAATTAGACATCAAAAATTATAAAATAGGTAATATGTTTTTAAATATATAATATGGTATTAAAGTAATAACTTCAGATTTTGTCAAAACTTGTTAATGTGTGATTGGATTTAAAAATGGAGGTTTAGACTGAAGCACCACTAGGATAGAGGAGAGATGGCAAAGTGAGTGGGAGACGAGTATTTATATGCAGAATTTATAGGAGAAACTTTGCAGATGGATTCCATGAGCCTTGGACTTCTAAACCACATAGAAAGTCTAAAAGGGAGTAGAGGGAAGATGTGTGAACGCTTGTGGAGAGGTGCGTGTGGAAAATGATGTGGCTGTGTTGTGAATCCTCATTCCCTCACAGGGAGGAGGTGGCTGGGGGAACCACACTCTTCATCTGTAGCCTAGTGAGAGGATTTCCATCAGCTGTTGCAGGGCTCTTGAAGTGTGTTCTTACACTTGGGAGATGCAGAGTACTGCTGCCTGAGAAGGATGAAGTGGGCTCTAGTAAGAGCATAGAGATGCCTAGGATTGCCCTGCACTCCCAGAAGTTTTTGGAGCAAGGGATGTATCGTTGTCTTCCGATCCAAATACTGGCCATGTGAAAGAGCTGGTGTGGGACTGTCCTGGGTCTTGCCCAACAGGGCCACCTAGAAGGATGGAGGGACCCCAGCAGCAAGGAGCTGAAAGGGGTGCTCCGTTTCTGGGAGCTCGGGAGGGATCTGAAGATACTGCCCCGAATCAAGCTGCATACACATGGGTCAGCAGAGTGCAGGAGATCAGACCCAGAAATGGGAACCTGAAGAATACTGTGAGGTCCGCACGAAAGCATAAAACCACTCAGGCTAGCTAAGAATTGCCCACCCCTTTCCCAGACTCACACAGGTGTGAAATACCATAACATATTAGCAAGTTGATCAAGAATCATAAAATGGATATTCCAGTTGCAAACCTTTTTTCTCATAATATACGTGATGCTTTTTAAGTGAACCAATGTCCCACACCCCGACACACACACATATAGCACTCATATCTGTAAACACTCAACACCCAGGAAAGCCGGTCTGTATCCCCAGGCTGACCACAGATCTGTGGCGTCTATGGGCCAGTCTGATCAGATTCCCTCTTAAGAACTTAAACTGGAAGGAAGCAAAGAAACTGTTGTTACTTAGTAAGAGAAAAAAGAGACACAGGAGTTTCTGTGGCTGCTGATGGTGGAGCGCTCACGTGAAGATCCACCTGCTTCCGCTGTGGGAGTCCGGGAATCTGCTTCGGATCCCACCCCGCACCCCATTCTCCAACCGGAGGGCAGCTTCTTGTCACAGCCTTATTCTAGGGCTCCATGAGGGGGGGTCTCTCATCACCCCTTACATAAACAGCTCCTTATCTGTTCCACCTAGAGGGAATGTTTGTTCCTAGCAAACAAATGAGCCTAAACTAAAATATGCTAAAGGAAAGAAAACCTCTGTATCTGTTTGGAGAAGAAATGAAAAGCAAATTAACTTCTGAGGTATTTGGAATTAGTTTGGGGTTTTGTTTGCATGTTTGTTTTTCACTAGAAACCTAAACGAAAGGCAAAGTTGGTTTTGAAAGATGACTCATTTCTAATTCAAAGTGTTTAAAAACGTCCTAGTTTTCAACTCTCCGTAAGTCTTAGGCATTCCTGGGGCCTCATTCAGGCTCTGTGGGGCTGAGAAACTCCCCTAAGCTCACTGTCCTGGACGTTATGTCTGAGAACTATTGGCCAGAGATTCTTACAGGGTTATTACACTAATCTAGTGGGACACCTGGGTGCTTTCGCAAAAAGGACAAGATCAGTTCTCAGTGCTATCGTGATGCGGTAATTTAAATAGCCCATTACACTGTTCATAGCAGTTTCCCCCTTTTATACTTGAAATGGAGCTGCGGTTGGGCAAGTGTCATACATAATCAGATGTCAGAGCTGTGACCAGCATTCTCCAGTGCTTGTGGCTCAGATTTATGCCTATCCCTTTGGGGCTTCCCTGGTTATTACAAGAGCCCCACTTATCTGTAGGGGATGTATTCCAAGACCTCCAGATGCCTGAAACTGGGCATAGTACTGAGCCCTGTACACCCAGTTTTTTTCTTGTACACACATATTATACCTAATTATAACAATGTACTGTAATAAAAATTATATGAATGTGGTCTCTCTCAAAAAATACTCATGTTTCTTCTGATGATATGAGATGATAAAATGCTTACAGGATGAGAGGAAATGAGTGAATGACGTGGACATTGTGATGTCGCTTTTGACTTTCTGATGAAACCTCAGAAGGAGGATCATCTGCTTCAGGTGACCCTGGATCCTGGAGCCTGGGTAATGATGACGTTGATGGTTGGATGTCAGAAGTGGACGATGTTGAAAGTTAATGGGCAGGTAGCTTCTACACCTTGGATAAGGTGGACAAAGGGGTGACTCACATTGCAAGCAGGCTGGAGCGGGACTGTATTAGGGTTCTCTAGAGAGACAGAACTAATAGGATAGATGCATATATGAAAGGGAGTTTATTAAAGGGAATTGACTTACACAATCACAAGCTGAAGTCCCACGATAGGCCGTCTGCAAGCTGAGGAGCAAGGAAGCCAGTGGTTGACTAGTCTGAGTCCAAAACCTCAAAAGTAGGGAAGCCGACAGTGCAGCCTTCAGTCTGTGGCCAGAGGCCCAGTGGCTCCTGGCAAACCACTGGTGTAAGTCCAAGACTCCAAAAGCTGAAGAACTCGGAGTCTGATGTTCAAGGGCATGAAGCATCCAGCATGGGAGAAAGATGAAGGCCAGAAGACAGCAAGTCCAGTCTTTCTGGTTTCTTCTGCCTGCTTTATTCTAGCTGTGCTGGCAGCTGATTAGATGGTGCCCACTCAGATTGAGGGTGAGTCTGTCTGTCCCAGTCCACTGACTCAAATGTTAATCTCCTTTGGCAACACCCTCACACACATACCCAGAAACAATACTTTGCATCCTTCAGTCCAATCAAGTTGACACTCAGTATTAATTGTCACTGGGACTGTGTTTCATGATGCTACTCAGCATGGTGTAAAATTGAACACTTATGAATTATTTCAGAAATTTTCCATTTAATATTTTCAGACAACAGTTGACTGTGGGTAACTGAAACTGCAGAAAATGAAACCACAGATAACGGGACTACTGTATGTAATACGTAAGGTCATAATCATGCCTTCCTTAATCTATAGGACAAGTGAGAGGCAGCTTGGTGATGTGGTGTGTGAGGCTTAGGTAAGACCCATCCTTTAATGTCTATCTTACATGTCTACCGTCAATGTCAGAAATCCATTCAGTATATCATTTCTCTAGGCATATAGTGAATGAATTAATAATTGCATTCATTAAACTAACATTATATGTCTTTTCCTGCACGAGGTACTGGTAAAGAAAGTGGGGAGATAGAGAAGGGAGAGAGAAAAATGGCCTAAGGGCTGTGGTGTGTGCTTGTAGTCCCCGCTACTTGGGGAGCTGAGGCAGGAAGATTGCTTGAGCCCAGGAGTTTGAGTCTAGCCTGGGCAACTTAGTGAGACCCATCTCGAAAAAAAAAAAGGAAAAAAAATTTTAAAAAGTACAGCTTCTATGTAAGAAAACAAAAACTACATAGGAGAAGTGAGTTCTAGCTTTTTATACCACTGTAGGATAATTGTAGTTAAGAATACACAGTTTCAAATAGCTAGAAGGAGGATATTGAATGTTCTCAACACAAGGAAGTGATAAATGTTTGAGATGATATGCTGATTACCCAGATCTGATCACTATAGATTGTATGTATCAGGACATCACTATGTACTCTTTAAATATATACAATTATGCATCAATTAAATAAAATAGAAAAAGTAAAATATTTAAGATGCAGTTTCTTCCCTCATGAAATTAGCGATTCAGTATATACATAGTCGCAAGAGGATGAAAAAAAATTAGGGCGAAATAGTAGGTGTGGGTAGAATGCAGAGGGCTTTATGGAGAGAATCTTGGAATGTCGGTTTTGAAGGGCAGATTGCAGCCAGATAACGAAAAGTCTTAACATGCCCTATCAGCCAGAGCCTGGTGAGGGAGCGAGGACCCACACTAGGTGTTTCAAAGAGGGACTTTTATATGGGGGGTTGATCTCATAGGCATTGCCATGAAAGGGCCAGAAGAGAACACCAAGGTAACCCTGACAGCTGCAGGTGCCACCTTGAGGGCTGGGAGAACAAGGGGAGAGATGGGGTTTTCAGATCCTGGAACTTGGAGAGAGGGCTTTATAGAGGCGGGACTCAGGCTTCCAAAAAGGGGTCTGACCCAGCTGCTTCTAGGACTCTTAGGAACTCAGCTAGGCTGTTTCTGGGAGCATAGAAAGAAAGTGGAAGCTGGAACCTTCGGTCACTGCTGGAGTAAAGTGCCCATGCAGGGGTGATGCTGACAGGAAGCAAAGAGAAGGGAGGAACCTCTTTCTCCACCCACTTGATTTAGAGTTTCCTTCTAATGTCTTCTAGTTACTTGGCAGAACCTAATGGAGGCAGCTGGCAAGGGGGCCTGGGAAGTGTGGTATACAGAGCCACAGCCCAGTGTCACAGAAGGGTTTACAAGGGTGCATTTGGAGCTGAGAGCCAATAGCAAAGTAACCAGGCTCCTGGTGATAGGAAAGCTTGAGAAACCTATTTTGTAGGAAATGGGATTCATCAGCTGTTTTAAGCAAGGGTGAGCCATGAGCTTGGCACAGATGCAGAGGTCACTTTGGTTGAGGGATGAGACCCTAAGGTAGGGAGGCTAGTTAGGAAGCCATGGCAGGTTGCATTTTCCAGCACCCACTATCTCCCATCCCGTCCATTCTTCTTCCATTGTAACTTTGTCACTTCTCCAATTGAAAGGTGACGTCTATTCTCCCTCCCCTTCAATTGGGCAGATTTATGACTAGAGTGGAAGAGATGCTGTGGGGCTTACGTGATTCGGCAGTGAAAGGCTCTATACCTTTTTCTGAGTGTTCCTTAAGTTTCTCAGTTTCAGAACCAGCCACTGTGCTGGGAGGAAGCCGAAGTACCCATAGAAAAGACTAGGTCTGGTGTTCCATCTGATAGCCAGGGTCAATCTTCAATAAAAATTAAAAAAAAATTAATATAGCACATAATGAGTTTACTTCTGGATGGGTGGTATTATGAGGTGTATGTGATGGGAATTCTGTTAAGTGTTTGGGGACACGGGCCTGGAGCTCAATGGAGAGGCAAGGTGTGAATGTGGGGGTCATCGTGGACAGAAGTCAAATGAGCTCTCCTTGGAAAGAAGAGTAGAATGAGGAGAAAGGGAGTAAGGACAGAACTGTGGGGGAATCTGACATTGAAAAAGGCAAGGGAGAAGCAGAGAATTAAGAGGGGAACCAGAAAGTTATCTTGCTGAAATCACTGATGAAGAGAATTTCAGAAAGGATGGAGTTGTGGTGCCACATTCTGCAAACAAGTGGCTAGAAGAACTGGAAAAGAGGTCATGTGTTAGCTTCCCAGGGCTGCTGTAAAAAGTACCACAAAATGGGTGGCTTAGAGCAACAATAATTTGTTTTCTCATCGATATGGAGGCTAGAAGTCTGCAATCAAAGTGTTGGCAGGGCCTTGTTCCCTCTGAAGGCTCTTAGGAAGAATTTGTCCTTGCCTCCCTAGCTTCTGGTGGTGACATCAGACCTTGGTGTTCCTTGGCTTGTAGATGCGTCACTCCAGTCACTGCCTCCCTTGTCCATGGTGGTCTCCCTGTGTGTTTTTCAGTCTCTTCTTTTTTTATAAAAACACCAGTCAGATTAGATTAGGGCCCGCCCTAATGACCTCATATTAACTTGATGACATCTGCAAAGACCCTAATTCCAGATAACCTCAAGTTCACAGGCTTGGGGTGGATGTTAATGTTTGGGAGACACTCTTTAGCCCAGTACAGGCCATCTTTGGAGATGGTTACGGAGAGAGTGGTCTCCATGAGTGGTGTGGGCAGATGTAGGTAGCATTGATGAGAGGGGTAAGAGATGGAGCACATGGACAGCTCTTTGAAGCACCTGGCCAGGGGAGAGGAGAGTGGAGGTGGCGTGCTAGAGAGACAGGTAGAGGTTTTTCTTTTTTTTCCTTCTGGATGGGAGCAACTGGGGCAAGTTTATAGGCTGGGGCAAGCATCCAGTTGACAGAGAAAGAATCACGGTTTGAGTTAGGAGAACGACAGTAGGTGGAGCCGGGTCTGGCAGAGGAAGGATATTGTGGGATCCCACTCAAGGTTGGAGTTCATGCAGAAGGAGGGGGACCCACAGCCCTGGATGGAGACGTCAGCCTGAGTGCCATGCAGCCACAGACCCAGGAGCAGATGGAGCCGGACAGGCTGCAGTCATAAAGGAGCTGCCCTTTTTTGCTTCTCCATGGTCTAGGTCTGTTTCATTGTTCTCTTATTTTTGAAGGTAGCTATGAAAACATATTCCTGCCATCTGGCTCTTCAAAGGCATTGTAGGTTGCTGGCTTGCTCCAGAGGCCACGATGAAGCAGTCAGTGCCACCTCCAGGGCTGGGGTCAGCTCTGCTAACAATAGGCACCCCCGGTTCCTGTGGGAGGCACTTCCCTGCACACAGAGAAGAACTGGGGAAAAAGATGGAGAGGACAAGGCTGAGGCCCCACAACACCGTGAAATGAGTTGACTAATGTCAGGCCCAGAGCTTTGTTTATTTTGGGGAGGGGTCGTGAATTCAGAGTCCTTTTGAGAGGGAGTGGAGGAATTTCACATGAGTAACCATTGGCATGGATCGTTTCTGTGCTCTGAGCCCCCTGAGGTTTCCCATGAAGCACCATTTCTGTTGATTTTTCTTTCAGGATGGTGGCGTTGGAGGGTTCTGAGGGAGTCAGTTTTCTCAAGCCTTCTGAATTCTGAACTTGTGGAAAAAGATACAGAGAATTCAGAGAGGGCCAAAATTTGCTCTTGGCTGGAAAAACTGGATCCAACAGCTTGTTTGTGAAGCCCAAATGAGCGCCCTACTCCCTTTCTCCTGAGTTGAACTTCCCAGCTGAGCCTGTGCGCCCAGCAGATGGGCAGGGCCTGCTCTTCAGGGTGATGTGGCCTGAGGGGACAGGCAGCTCGAGAGAAAGCCTAGGAGAGCCGCTTCCCCCACTCCCAGAGGAATGAGACCATGGTTGTGGGATGCGTATTGTCCCATCTCATGCGAATCTTCTTTACTGTCCTCAGGAAAAGCCGACAAGAGATGAGAAAAGGCTGCTGCTTCTTCCTCCACCCTCCTGAGAGGGCGACAGTGTTGGTGGCACGACAGTGTTCGTGGGCTGGCAGGGAGGTAGGAGAGGGTGCTCCTTGCAAACACTTATTGAGTACACGCCATCAGATAGTTTCCATGCGGCAGCTTATTGCTCTAGATAATATCAGTGACCTGTGCAAGACTTCATCTTCTTGGGAGAAAGTACAACAGAGAGGGAGAACCCCTGGGGTGCAGAGCCAGACAGCAGCTTTCCTTTTCTGGGTTTGCTGTATCCTGGGCAGTGGGGTCTTCGGCCATTTCCTCAAACCTCCCTGGGGCCACAGATCCACAGTCTTTAAAACAAAGGTGAGAGAACCTTGTTTAGGGAACATATATGACTAAAGGCTCACTAGGTTAAGCAGGACAGGCTGAAAAACTGACAGTGGTTCTGCAAACTGAGCAGAGATTGGGCTGCTGAGGGCCTGTGGCTCAGTGCCCTCTGCAGTGGATACAGCCGTGGGAGTGGTCCACTCTCCTGTGTGTGCTTCTTACAGGTGGGGGGAATAATTGCCCCAAACCCTCACTGCAGGGTGCTCGTATTTCCTTGATTCTCCTGAACCGTACTGGACTCAAATATTTTTCCCTTACACGTCCCAGATTTTAGTCTGGGAAATATCTTAATGATTTCTATAGCCAAAGGTAAGGTGAGCTTATGGTAAGAATAGGGATTTCTTAGGAGAAGAGGCTGCCTTGGAGAGTCTCCCTATTCCTGGAGAATTAATTAGCTGAAGCCCATCTCCTCACTCATCTGTGAATACATAGTGTTTATCCGCTCCTGTCTGTGAGCTCACGTTGATTTCTTTGTCTGAAGTGGCTTCCTTCCTCTCCACTTGTCTCCTCCCAGCCTGACATTACAAGTGCACATTCTGCCTCACCCACAAAGTTCCACTTGATGATTCCAGCGCTCCACGATAGCTCCTCTACTTCTCCAATCTCCTAAAGCACTTACAATCTGTACCGTGTAATTCAGAAATTCATTATATCCCGTCTTATTTCGTTCTCTAAGTGTTCATTGTGTTAGTCTTGTCTTTTGTTGAATATAACATTTTTTGAGAGCAAGGTCTGTCTTCCCCAGTGTGTGGACTTCTTGTGTTTCCACAGCTGGGATCTACTTCCCAACCTTGAGGAGCATATAATCTGGTAGAGGATGAACCTATGAATTTATCACTTGACCGAATATGGTAAAACTGTTAGGCAATTGTGAGCCATCCACCATGGGAATTTGGGAGGAAGGAGACTGACTTTAGGCTGGGGGGGTTAGGTCCATACCTCCTCAGAGAGGAAAACAGCAGTGCAGTGGTGGCAATAGTGCTGGCTTTTAAAGGCTGAGAGGGATGTTGAGTGAGAAAAAGAAGTTATTCTATGGAGAAGAAATGGCATGTGTAAAGATCTGGGGCATATGTTTGGAGAATAGTGAGTAATGTATGTTGACTGGTGAATAGTTTACATTAGGTAGGAGGTAGGGCTGGATATGATCAGAGCTGCACTTTGGGAAATTAGTATGACATGAGGTTTAGAACATCCTGGAGGTAGAGATACTACTTACAAAGCAACTACAACAGCCCAGGTAAGAGAGAGAATGGCTTAAAGTAGGTGGTAGAAGTGAAAATAGAAAGGGACAAATGGTAGCCATTTTCGAAAGCGGAGTTGAGAAAATGGTAAGTTCAGTGTGCAGTGGAAGCCGAGAGGAGTTTCAAGAAGGGCAGAGGGGTGGCGGGGGGCGGTAAGCGAACTGTGTCTATTGCTGCAGAAAGGGTAAGAAATTTGCATCTGGTTGTTAGGTGGTTAGTAGCAGGTCATACCTTGGTGGAACCATATGCAGATATGAACACAAAGAAGGTGATAACAATTTCCACTTGACCTTTGGAGTGCTCATCTCATTTGCTGTGAAATTTCATGTCATAATTGTTATTTGATGCGTGAGAAGTGACTTCTGTAATTAGTGTCTTAAAGTATCATCTTTTTATGTCTCACAATTTTGTGGATCAGGAATTTGGGCAGGCACTGGCCCACGATTATTCTGCTTCACGTAGAGTTTGACAGGGATCACTTTGTGGTCATTGGCAAGTGGGCTGGTCCAGAGGGTTCAAGATGGCTTTACGCATGCCCTTGCAGCTGTGGAAGAGTGTCCTGGGAGGCTGAGCTCGTGTGGGCCCCTCCCCTTCTCGGTACACACCAATTCCCTGGAGCCACACAGAACTTTCTTTAACTTTAGCTCTTTGGGAGGCTGTCTGGAGCCATGGAAGCCATCTTTTTAATAGAGAAGCTCTTTGAGGCATGACTTTTGTCTGTCTGAAATGACCCGTGAGACACCACCTTAGACCTTCTGAAGAGCTAACAAAGAATCTTGCAGTAACATCTTGGGTTTGATCTTTGCTGTGGAACCAGTTTTTCCTTTGAGAATCTTTTGCTGGGAGAGACTAAGGATAAGAAAGTTTTATTTTCAAACCTAGCAAGTCCTGGCTCCTTTATATTTCTTCTACATTCTGTTTATAAAAACTAACAGTTCCTTTTTTGGTTCATCTTTGTTTTGAATTTTATCATTGACAACCAGGAGATGAGTTCTGTATGCCACCTGGGAAGCTCCTAGGCCTAATTCGTGAATTCATAGCTGTACCTTCTGTTTTCCATGTTCGTCAAGGGATGGGTTCATTGAACTGTTTGCCATCACATAACATGGGCTATCTCTACTCCAGTCTCTAATAACAATTTCTCACTGTCCCTCCTTCCCCATTAACAGATGTCTTGAGGCCTTCCAGACCTTGCTCCACCTCCACCACCAGGTCTCCAGTCCTGAGCCACATGCTGCCATTTTTGTCTCAGAAGCACCCCTCTTCCAGGTAACAAGTGTTTTTTTTTCTGGTAACCTGTTGCTGCATAACTACCCCAAAAGTCAGTGACTGAAAGCACATGCAATTTGACTATGTTTTGTCATTTGGGAAGTGAGGAATTTGAACAAGAGTCAGCTGGATGATTCTTTAATTTCATGTTGTATTAACTGAGGTCACCTAGTGCTGGGGACTGAACATTTGTGTCCCCTCAAAATTCATACCTTTGAAATCCTCACTGCCAATGTGATAGTGTTAGGAGGTGGGGTATTTGGGAGGTGATTAGGTCATGGGGATGGAGCCCTCATGAATGGGATTACTTCCTTATAAGGAGAGACACAAGTGCTAGCTCTCCCTTTCTACTTTCTGCCCCTGCGACGATACAATGAGAAGGTACCCATCTGCAAACCAGGAAGTGAGTCCTTACCAGACACCAAATCTGCTGGTGCTTGGATCTTGGACTTCCCAGCCCCCAGAACTGTGAGAAATAAATGTTTGTTGGTTAAGCCAACCTGTCTGTGGTCTTCTGTTTTAGCAGCATGAATGGGCTCAGACACCTGAAATTTTTCTGCTAGTAGCTGGGCTGGCCTGGGGGTTCAAGAAGGCTTCTGTCAGAGGCCCAGCACTCTGGTAGGGATAGGAAGCCTGGGCTCAGCTGATACCTCAGCTTCCCCATGTCATCTCAGGGCTTCCCCATAGCCTCTAAGGCGGGACTGTCAGATCTCTTACCTGGCAGCACAGGGCTCCAGGAGACCAAGGTGGAAGCTGCCTGTCCTTTTGAAGCCTGTGGACTGGCCTGCAGTCACTTCACCATGCCATGTTAGTCAAAGCTGAATAGTCACAGAGGAAGTCCATAAAATGCACTCTAACTGGACTACAAAGCCCCCTCTCAGCTGTCATTTCTCTAGGATAATCAACCTGTGTGGTTCACTCAGTGAGTTAAGAGCAATTTACAAAATGCCTGCTATGTGTTAAACACTGACAAAATATATATTTGCTGATAATTTTTATGATTGGTCAACTTGAATGATGAGTTATATAGAAGACTAAAGAGATTAGTCTCCTTCTCTTTTGTCCCTCAAAAGCTTAAACTTACTATATCACTACCTAGAAAAATGCCTACACCCAGCAGTCTGTATCTTGTCAATTTTTTCTTTCTTTCTTTTTTTTTTGAGACAGAATCTCACTCTGTTGCCCAGGCTGGAGTGCAGTGGTGCACTCTCGACTCACTGCAACCTCTGCCTCCTGGAGTGATTCTCATGCCTCAGCTTCCCGAGTAGCTGAGAACCATGCCTGGATAATTTCTGTATTTTTAGTAGAGGCGGGGTTTCACCATATTGGCTAGGTTGGTCTCGAACTCCTAGCCTCAAGTGATCCACCTGCCTCAGCCTCCCCAAGTGTGGGGATGACAGGCGTGAGCCACCGCACCTGGCCAGCAATTTTTTCTTTCTCTCGTGTCTTTATAATATTTAAAGTACCAGTCAAAAGTACCTGGTAACCATAGTGATGAGTAATTGGGATATAATTACTGGGCCTCAGACTAGCCCAGAATTCCTGTGGGAGGGGAAATAGTCTCCCCTTAATAGGGAAGCGCATCAAAGAACACGTGGCCATCTTTAATCTATAGGAGCTCATCATTCAAGTTGATCAGTCATAAAAATTATCAGCAAGTTCATTTTGCCAGTGTTTAGCACATAGAGGGCATTTTGTAAGTACCTCTGAACTTACCAAGTGAAGCACACGAATGGATTCTCCAAGAGCAATGACAGAGCTTAGAGGGGGCTTTGTAGTCTAGTTAGAATCATGGCATTTTATGGACTTCCTCTGTGAATTTGTGTAACTCTCCCAATCTCACTCGGCCTCAGTTTTATTTGTAAAATGTAATAAATATTCCATTATGTACCATGTAAAATGATTCTATTATGTACCACATAAAAATCTTCAACAAAATAGAGACTGTGTAGACTGTAAATGTTTAATATTTAATATATCTGTAGTGATTAAGCGAAGAGCTTTGATCTTAGCTCCACCACTGACTTGCACGTGTCACCTTGGTCAGTCCACTCTTTAGTCCCTTTGAGCCCCGTTTCCGTTGACTGGAATATTGGTGTTGCAGTTCCTCTTTCATGTAGTACATGAAGCACAGTAGACTCAGTGCGTGGTGCTGTTATTTTTGTTGTAGTTGTTACTATTTTGTGCTCTGAGACTAGAACTCGAGGCTGAAATTTGCATGCACCACACTTTGGGTTTGTGTGGGCGAGTCAGTGCTGTCCTAAGTGGGGGGTCATCCATTAGAGGCATTCTGCTGTGGCAGGAGCAGCTTCAGAAACATGGCAGGCTAAGGACAATAGTTAGAAAATGTTATCCCAAATCAAGTCTGTTTGCTGCCATGTGTCAGCAAATCTCATGATGAAAAATACCCACATTTAAAAATGATTTCTTCCATAGTCATTTGATTTCTAATGAGACAGCTTGTTACTATCTGTTAAGTACTGGATTTTGCAGTTATGTCAGAAGTCCATGTCAGTGACATTAGTTAATCCTCAGTGGATTTGCCTTTAGTAATCAATTGGCATTTAATTAACATGCAAAAACTTCCCTGTGAAACCTAAATTCAATGTGTAGTAAGTCTCTTTGAGATAAGTAAGGGATGTTGTCAGGACATTTCATAGAGCATAGGCCTCCATGCTCTTATTATTAACTTGAATTCCAGAGTTTTGAATATGCACATGAAGACACCAAGTGAGGACTTCGGCAAAGGGCGTAGAGGTATTTTAGTGTGATCCTTAATGTCAGAGTCTCATCTCCCACGTGTCCTCCTCTTATTAATTCTCAAAACACTGAGCTAAGCAGCCAGTTCTCAAAGTGGGCCCTAAGCCAGCAGCATCTATAGCACCTGTTAGAACTGCAGGCTCTTGGGCCCCTCCCAGACCCAGTGAGTCAGACACTCTGGGGGTGCCCCACACCAGTCTGGATGTTCACAAGCCTCCAGGCGAGTCTGATCCTTGCAGTTTAAGACCAAGGAACTAGGGTCTGGTATCAGGATAGGGGATCCAATGAATACAAACCATCTCTCAGAAGCTTAAATTCATTAAGCACCACCTAGAAAAATGTCTACACCCAGAAAGCTGGATCTATTTTTTTCTTTTGTGTCTTTATTATATTTAAAGTATCAGTCAAAAATAGCTGGTTCCCATAGTGATGAGCAATTAGGATATAAATGCATGGGTATGGATATAAATTCTAAAATCCTTGCAGGAGTTTAATATTTGCTTTACATTTAATAGGAAAAGAATGCCGTTGTTTTCTGCCTGGGTTGCATTTTTTTCCTTTCCTTTTACAAATTGGTTTAGCCACATCCTGTACTTTATTTGCTCCTCTCTCCCATAACTCTAGAATTAGGGTACATTAGAAGCTATCCGTAAACTCCAGTGAGGACATGTGATACATTTAAGCTGGAGCATTTAAAACGAGCTGGGAGAGTAGAGAGAGAAGTAAAAGCAGCCATTTGTGATGTGGGTGGCAGTTTTTAGAAAGTGTCTGTGGAGGGCTAGTGGCTTGGCATGAGGAAAGAGAGGCGTTCCTCAGTGTTGTCCACAGAACAGACACTCCTGTGACAGATGTGATCTTCAGGCAAAGTGGTGCTCGTGCACAGGCTTACGTCAGCACACCTGCTGGTGCAGAATGGTAGGAGAAATATTTCCCCAAAGGACAGAATGCGGATGGCTGGACAGAAACCACTGGGGGAAGGTTCCTGGGAGGAATTCCAGAATGTTTTCTCTGGCAGATAGGACAGAGGAGGCAGAAAAGCAAACCGGATCTCACTCCAAGTCTTTATGGACACAGATGGAAAGGAGAGCAGGAAGAAATCACAGGTCACACGGTGGGAGACACGGTGTAGCTGAGGGGAACCTAGTCGTGTTTAGGTGTGACAAATGACTTGCACTGTTTGCCAGACAAACAGTGCCCCCCCACCCCCCACGGGGGTGTAATTCCACTAGTGACACTGATTCAGTTTCCAAAAGAAGCAAAACTCTTCTGCTATAAGATTCTTGATTTGTAAGAGTTTCCCCAGCTCAATGCTTCCCCTTAGCTTTTTCCTTTTTCATCTCTAAGAGGTTATCACTTCTCAAAAACAAGAGTGCTTTGCCACTTCTCTAGTAGCAAGGTATGAAAACATGCTCTAAAATACTTACTTCCTCCAGCTGCACTGCTGCAGGCGGCCGCCTGAGGGATGGAGATGTTCTGGGCTCAGGGTGGACGGGCCTCTAGACAGAGCTATGGACCCTTCTCCAAAGCTGTGCACGAGGGACATAGGTTGGCATAAGATGCTACACAGAAAACCTGTCGTCTAGATTATTCACGTGGTGGAAAACCTCCATTGGGGCATATTACCATAGAAGGGAAAAGGGTCTGTTCTCTCCACCACAAGCAATGGAGAATGTCCCATATCAAAGATAAGTTTGCAGCCAAGGTGGCCTTCATTGGTAACAGGTTCCATAATTGGCAATGATAGGTATTTTCCTTGCCTCGAAACACAGTCAAGAGGGGAGAGTGTGAGAAGCCAGGGACTTAGGACAGGAGGTGAGGTGATGAGTCATTTTGGTTTCTCAGAGCTGACCTCTGTTGTATTTTTATTTGGGGGTTCAGTCTCTGGCTTGAGGGCTCTTCAGAAAGGAGAGCTTACTTTTGTCACGGAAGGAGGGATGGAGACCTCACCCTCTTGCATGGCCAGCTGGAGCCCCAGGTGTCGCGTGTCCAGCTCGTGGGTGGCATGATGTCATGTTTGTTGATCACGTTGGACCTCATTCTGTCCCGAGAACTTACTGGGCTAGGAGTTGTGAAACCAGATTTCTTGTTATTTGCTTTGACTTGCTTTTTTTTTTTTCCCCCCATATCCACAAAATGAGAATCCTGGGCTTTTAGTATAATAAGGATTGAAAAATGATTATAAAATACAAGGCAAAAAGATCCATGCTATTTAAATGTTTACTGAGTATTATTTTGAGATTCATTTTATGTGCCATACTGCTTTACAAATAGTCTGTAATATTTTAATACAGCACTTTATCTTCGTAATCAAATCTTGAGAAGGCCCCCTATAGCTAATCTTTCTCAAAATCGGCTTAATTTATTAGTGGATAACTATACTTAGGCCTCTTTCTAGAACCTTATGAAGTTTGACATGCACTATTTTTAGACATTATGGGTTCTCTTACTGAGACGCTCCAAAGGGAACAGTGGGGGCAGATGTCCTCCAGGAACCTTGGCAATAAATCCCCCTGGGTGCATGACCTGGGGTCACCAAAACTGCCTGCTACCCAGCAGCAGCAGAAGGGAGACCCAGGTTGGCAGCTGGAGTGACTGACAGTGATTTCCTTTCTGTTCAGTGATGAGCCCACCATGAAGAAAGGGCACGAATCTGCTTCCTCTCTCCCTGTCCTGGGAACGGTGCCTGCCCGTGATGGTATCCTCAGGCCCCCCTCTCTGCGCCAGCAAGATGTCCCAGGGGACGTCTGTGCATTCAGCCAGGTGACCACTAGAATAAAATGTTCTCTAGGACCACCTAAGAGGTAACCCTATATTGGAGATACTGAGGAGAGAGGCCGGGGTGGCTGATAGGGTGGGGAGGCACCATCTGTCTGAGTGCACCCTCCCCTGAGACCCTCGGGGTGTCCTGGGGAGACCAGCAGGTTGGAAGTCCTACCCTTTGAAATGTTTAATTAAACAGGAACCTTTGAAGGAAGCTTTTGATTGTGAGTAACATCCTGACTTGCTCCCCCCATGTGACAGGCTCCCCTTTGTGTGTGGCCCCTCCTGAGTCCACATCCTTCATAAGGAGCGGCTTTACCTCCCTTCCTGTAGGAGAGGAAGCCAGGGCTGTGGCCCAGGGAGGGAGGGGAGGCAGCCACTTCTCTCTTCAGTGCAGTTCATTCCAGTTTGGCTCTGACTGTGGCCAGGCAGGGAAGGGGTGCAGGATGGAAGGCAGCAGCGTGTACTTAGGCAGCTCAGTCAATGGAGCCCCCACGTCTCATCCCCTGCCAACCCTGGGCTCTTCCTGGCTGGATCTGGGCAGCCCAGGGCAGAACCTAGAGTCCAGGGCCACTGGTTCTCCTTGCCAGGTCCCAGGACCCAGTCCTGTTGAAATAGCAGAGTTGATGGGAATGCTCTTTGCTGGGCACGAAGCACAGGCTTTAAAGGGCTGCCCATTCGCCACCACACTAGATACTCCCTGAAGGCTATGGGCACTTCCTAGCTCCTCAGCACACCCACAAACAGACACTAGAGGTTAGGGAAGGGTGATGCCACTTTCAACAGGCTGTTGACACTTAGCAGCATTTTGTAGACCAGCCTAAATCAGTGGTTCCTGAGCATCCTTATCCTCTCAGAAAGCTGATTTTGAGCCAGATTAGCTATAAGGGCCCTCTCCTTTCAATATTTGATTATGAATATAAAATGTCTTCCTAAAATCTTATAGAATGTTCATAAACTAGCATGGCACGTAAAATGAAGCCAAAATAATGCTCATAGTAAACCTTGTACTTAAATAGCTCAGATATTTCTTCTTGAATTTTGTAATGATTTTCCAATGCTGCTTATGTAACGGCCCAACATTCGTGCTCACAGATATGGGAAGAAAGTCAGCAAGACTAGGTTTTGGAGACTAGTCTAAACCCAAGTGTGGATCTGGGTCATCTGGAAATCAACAGGCAAAATCCTTGGCTGCACTCAGGCCTGTAGCTGCAGACTCTCAGCCCAGGAGCTTGTGTGTTTGACAAGCACCTCGTGTCACTCACAGGCGTCCTGCTCTGCATCGATATGGAGGAGCACTGGAGATTAGAAACCTCTGGAAAGAGAGGAGATTGCAGTGAAGCCCCGGGGTCCTGGGTATAGCCAAGGAGGTGCTTCATGATTTTTACTTACTTCCTCATCTCTCCACTCCTGGTTACTTTTTGGACTTCCTATTCCATTTCCTGCTTTCATAGAAGCCTAATTTTTAATATTTAAGTTTCAGTCAGCCGAAGAAAGGCAATCTGTCTTCTCCTTCACACAGTTTATGTCTTGAAGGATTTCTCTAATCCATTCCAGCAGTGAGTTAAGGGAAAGTTTTATTTAACCCCTGCATCCATGCCTACAATTGCTACTTGCCAACATTTCATTACTTCTTGTAGAATGTAAGTGCCTGTTTCTAAAAATGAAAACTTCTAGAGATCAGAGCCCTTCATGATACCAGCTCTCTGCTGTGCTTGTGGCCACCCGATGTTGGATACTGGGTGATATTGCAGAGCAACGGAGCATCTATGTGGAGGTCCAGAATCGAGAATGGTCTGATGAACAAAATATGCCACCAGTCTCGTTTGCAAGGGGGCAGCACGTGATGGAGGAAACAAGGTCCTTTTCAGTTCTTAAAGTCTTCACTGACAGGTCACAGAAGTATAGGGTCCCTTTTGCCTTTTCCTTCTTGGCGATACTTAAGTCTGGCTCAGATGCTTTTGTGTGTTCTTTTAGAAACTATCAACCTACTGCACACAAAATATGTGTACTTGGATGGTGTTTGATACGGTGTGGATGCTCAGGGTAAAAAAGAAAAAATGGCCATAACCAATTCTGGAAAGGAAGGAATGAAGAGAAAGGTTGTAACCTGCTGGGCGGGTCTAGAACACTCCACACCCATCCCCCAGAATGAAATCAGCTTTCCAAGTCATCTGTTTGGGCAGGAGTTTCCAGCCAGTTAGAACTCTCTGTCCTCCCTTCCAGTCTTTTAGGCAACGCTGTATTTTGAAAGCCAGATGAGGAAGGCAGATGTTTTTCCCATCTCCACCCACATCAAGACTGTTGTTTGCCAAATAAACTGGGTTGGGACACAAATCCTGCAGAAGGGCTGCCACTGGGGGCGCTGGAGGCTTCCAGCCCGGGTCAGCCCTGCCAGGACCATGGGTGGCGCACCTGTTATCAATTAACTGTCCAGGCTGAACTTGGGAGCGAAGGCCAGAACAGGCGTGGGAGGCTGGTCCTCCAGCTAAACTTTGACTTCAAGGTCAAGGAAGGGTTTGAAAGGGTGGGAAGAAAAATATTGCACATTGGTTGGGTGATCAATATTTATTAAATTTAGAGCCATTTATACTCGCCAGTTCTGCGTTTTGTAGTATTTTTGAAGCAAACACAACTCATTTTCTGGCAGGGAACTGATGCTTAGAATTAGAAAAACAAAGTATTAAGTAGAACTGGCATAAGACCCCATCGACGAGGGATGGATTTCAAAACTTCTCAGCCAGCCTTCCCTCCGTGCACATTATGAGTCTGGAAACCCAGGGATCCCATGTGAGCGCGCTAGGGAAGTGGAGCGTTGCAGGCCTCCCGAAACACAGCTGCCCACTGCCTGCCCACATCCTCCTTGGCAGCTTGGGGTGAGCTGCCGCTGAGAAGCTACGCTGGCGCTGCATTTCCTCTTTTCAGCTGCCTACAAAGATAGGCCCTTGAATTGTGGCATCACAGCACGGTGCTCCAGCCCATGTGTTGGCCTCTGTTCCCCAGGGAGTGTTGGAGGGGAGCGTGCTGACCCAGCGTCCAGCTCTTCCGGGAGTGGGCTGGCTGCTCTGAGGGTGGCTGTGGGTGAAAGCCTCCTGGGGTCTGCTTCTGGGGGAAAATGAGGCTGGCAGTGGCCTGACCACTCAGTTTTCCAGCCACCCAAATTCAGTTGCTGTCTGAGCTCTTACTGTACACGGAGCTGAAATATTGTGCAGGAAGCAATGAATCAGACCCTTTGCCTGCAGGAGCCTACCCTCTGGTGGAGGACACCCACCAGCATGAGGATAAACGCAGAACTGGGACAGCGTGAGCGTGAGAGGCACAGGCAGAGCAATGCATGCTGGGTGTGGACCAGGAGAGGAAAAGCCACTTTTTTGCTTTTTTATTCAGGAGGACAAATAGCAGGAGAGGCTTGTTTGGTATTTTTCAGCTTATAGGCCCCCCTGACCCCCTTCCTCATCTCTTTCTTGCAGGGCCTACAGCTATTTGGTGTTAAAAACTGAATTTTGGACAGATAAAAATGCCAGTGTTTTCATGGTCTGCCCGGCTCTGGCTGCTCCATCTTGGCCACGGTGGCATGGCTGGGGTTGGAAAGGGGAACCTGGGGGCCTGCAGGGAGCCAGGCACAGTCAAGCGCAAGCTCCATCTCTCTGTTCCTCCCCTCCACACACCGTCCAGGGCCACGGTCACCTGGTGCTGGCTCCAGCGAGTCCTGACCCCAGCTCTGGCTCAGGGCTTCCCCTGGAGACTTCAGCAAGTCTCCCCGAAGCCCTGCGTGCCTTTCCCACCAGGGAATCCCTCCAGCCTCAGGTTTCTGTAGGCTCCTCCCACCCAGGAGAGGGTGCCTGGAAAGTGGACATGTCCATTTTCAGTCCCCCTACCGTCTCCCCTCCTCCCCCAAACTCCTCCCCTCCCCCCACTCCTTCCCATTCCCTACCCTCTCCTCCCCACCCCCACCCTCTTCTCCTGCCCCCCACCCTCTCCTCCGTACCCCCACCTTCTCCTCTCCCTCCCCCACCCTCTCCTCGCCCCCAACCCTTTCCTCCTCATTCTCCGCTCACCCCCATCTCTTTGTTGAGGCTGTAGAGTGACTTAGGTTATCCCAGAGTGACCTGCATGTTAAAGAAGGTGCTCCTTGTCTTTCCACATTGCTCCCCTTTCCTTTCCCCTCCTTTCCCATCTCCTAGTCCCCCTTACCTCCCACTTCCCTCCCTTCCTCTCCCTCCACCCTGCCCCTCACCCTGTTCTCTTCAGGCTGTCTGGCTGCCTGCGAGGGTCTCCCTGGGCACCCAGCTCCTCCACAGGAGGGTCCCAGGCCAGGTCTGCAGGGAGGCTGGGGCAGGTTCTCAGCTTGGCCTCGGGTTGACCCCACTTCTCAGATAGAGAAGCCCATATTTAGAGTATAATGGAGGAGTACGGGGAAAGGAATTAAGACACTGATGTGGGGATGGGAGGGCAGAGGGGAATGTCGGGGGGACAGCGGGGAGGGGAGGTTGATTACAGCCTCTCAGGATGATGTGGATGGGTGGGAGGGGGCAGCGACCATGGAGGCAGAGACAGTTGGGGGCACCTTAGAGGGAGGCGCAGAGGGGTGGTGACCTTGTCCCCGGAGGGGCCTCCTCCTGGGCTCCATGCTCAAGAGTTGAGGTGGTGTGGGCTGAGGAGGCCAGAGGTCAAATGCATGGGAATCAGAAGTCTGGCTCCAGAGAATGAGAGCAGCGAGCCAGCAGGGCCAGGCTGCTTTAGGACCAAGGTGGCAGCCAGAGACAGTGGCAGTGGAGAGCCGGGAGGAGACTGACTCTAACAAGGGGAGGTTAGGAATTTCATCAGGGGCCAAATGGTTCGAATGTTTGTGTCACTCAAAAGTCCCAAGGGGATGGTCTTAGGAGGTGGGGCCCTTGGGAGGCAATGACATCATGATGTGAAGCCCTTGTGAATGGGATTCCTGCCCTCGAAATGGAGGCCTGGAGAGCTCCCTCGCTCCTTCCACCACATGAGGACATAACTGGAAGGCACCGGCTGTGAATCAGGGAGCCCTCCCCAGACACAGGATCGCCTGGCACCTTGATCTTGGACTTCCCAGCCTCCAGAGTGTGAGGAATAAGCCGCCGGGTCTAAGGTGTTCTGTTAGAGCTGCCCAAACCAACGAAGCCAGGAGCCCTGGATTACAGCCTCTCCCTCCCCACCTGCCAGGGCACCCCTCTCTCTAACTTACCTGAACATGCCCCTGGGCCGCAGTGACTCTGGGGCCCCAGGAGACTCAGGAGAGGGTATGGTGGACACCCAGCAAGGCCAGCCCCCTCTTCCTTCATGAATTCTGTCACTCGCTAAGCGTAGCATTTACAGAACCATCAGAGACATTTAAGGTCCATAAAACTATGCGTTTATAGGGAGCATCTATGTGTGGAGTTAGCGTTTGCTGAAAGTCAACATGGTGCTTGTTGTCACTTTATAGGTTTTGCTTTGCAAACTTTTCCTTGGTTACTAAGCTTGCCATGTGGACAGGCCCAGCGGTGGCTGTGATCTTATGGGCATCCTGAACTGCGTCAAAGTGATTTCTAATGATGCTGTGAAAGTTAAAACAGATTAAAAGCCAGTGCACAGTGGTCTTCAATTTAGTATATGTTTACTTTACCAAGAAGATTCACAATTACAGAAAAAAAAATGAGTGCTACAATATTGGCGTGAGGGACCCTTGGTCACTTTGTTACTAGGCAATCACTGTTTTTGCTGCCCTCACCCAAACCTTCTGCATTTATTGAGTGCAGAAGGTTTGGGTGCCTTCTTGGTAGACTTGAGCCTTTTTTGGAGTAAGGTCTTTGCTGGGACAGAAAGATACGGCAACAGTTGAGAATTTGGTGCTTCAGGATAGCTTGACGTCGGAAGCACTTTCAGGCACCATTCCTTCAGTTTTTGATCTCTTTAGTGAAAGATTGAATTAACTCTAATTATATTTTATCCATTGTAAATTTGCATTTGTCATTCATTGTTCTCACCTCCTAGTCTCTGCCTTGTCTCTCCCTCAGGGCAAAACTGATAAATGAAGAAGGAAACCAAGGCTCCTGCCACTGAGTGTGTGTCTCCAAAAAGCACAAAGATCTTCCAGCTGTTTACTAACGCGGTGCCTCTGTCTCCCGACCCCCCACCTGTCCCTTCAAGCATGGTCACCCACATGTGCTCAGAATTGGGCACCTAGTCAGCAGCTCCAGTGGCTTCCGGGACTCTCCTAAATTGACTTCTGACTTTTAGAAAAGGTGGAGTCCCCTTTTCTGCTGCTGCCCCGGAAGGTGCTGAAGCGGAGCTCAGACTTAGGCTGCAGGAATGAGCGAGGGGCCCCTAAGAGCCAGCTCTGGCATTTGTTGGGGAATGGGTCACTGGTCTCTAGCAGCAGGAATGGTGGTGATTCCTCAGCTCCTCTTGAGTGCTGACCAGGCGCTTGGTGCTCTTCCAGGCCCTTCATGTGAACTGGCGCCTCTCATCCTCATGTAGCACCGTGCCAGTGGTCATTTTGTTATCCTTGTTTATAAAGGTGAATGAGGCCAGGCGCAGTGGCTCACGCTTGTAATCCCAGCATTGTGGGAGGCCAAGGTGGGTGGATCACTTAAGGTCAGGAGTCCGAGACCAGCCTGGCCAACATGGTGAAACTGTCTCTACTAAAAAACATACTAAAAAACCTGTCTCTACTAGAAAAATATAAAAATTAGCTGGGTGTGGTGGTGCACACCTGTAATCCCAGCTACTTGGGAGGCTGAGACAGGAAGATCACTTGAGCTGGGGAGGCAGAGGTTGCAGTGAGCTGAGATTGCGCCATTGCACTCCAGGCTGGGCGACACAGAGAGACTCCGTCTCAAAAAAAAAAAAAAAGGTGAATGAAACCTGGCACAGAAGTGACCTGCTCCAGGTCACAGAGCTGGTGAATGGTGCATCCTAGAGGTCATGGTCCTGGGGGTCCTGCTCTTAGACCCCTGCTGTGTGAGGCCTGCCCTCCTGCTTGTTGCCTACTCTTCATTGTGGACCAGTTCCCTGTGGAAACCTCCCACTGGCTTCACATAGACTTAAGAGAAGCCCCTTCCCTTAGCCCCTGCCCCCACACCCTAGCCCTGGGCAGCCCCGTCCAGGCTCCCCACCCTCCTGCCCCAAACCTGCCTTTGGAGATGGAGGGTCAGGCTGTGCTGTGCTGACAAATAACCTCCAAACCTTCACAGTTTAAAACAAAAATGTATTTTTGCTGGGACCAGAGCGCAGGTCTCCTAACTCCAGGTGCAGTGTGGGCGGTCCAGAGGCTGTGCCTATGACAGGCCCTGCTGGGGCTGCCCAGGCTTTGGCTGCACCTGGGCCTTGGGCCCTTGGCAGAAGGCGGAAGGGGAAGTGGGCACCATTAGGGTTCATTGCTTAGAGTGAGTCACGTGGCCACGTCTGGCTTCCAAGAGGCAGTGCAGACAACCCTGTGATGGAAGTGGGCGGGCTGGGACCTGCTGGGGGTGTCTCTGTCACCAGATATGCTCTCACTCCTGAGGGTCCTGGTTCTGGTCACACCCTCTGTCAGGATGCAGGAACTGGTGTTTCTTCCGGAGGCCAGGTAGAGGGTCCCCTCCTCTGTGACTGCCCTGACCAGACACCACGAAATAACCCCGTGATTGGCCACCATCACCTCACTCTATTCTTTCTGTCTGACATTGATTACTACCTGAAATTTTCTTTTTTTGCCTATCATTTATCTGTCAATCATCTGTCATCTATGTATCATCTATTGATCATCTCTGTACATGTCTATCATTTATCTGTCAATCATCTGTCACATGTCATCTGTCATTTTTCTCTGTCACCTATCATCTGTCTGTTATACCATCTGTCACCTATCTGCGCATCTGTCAATCAGTCATCTATCTGTTTAATCTCTGATGGACGCTCCCTGGGACAGCCATCTGGTCTGTTGCCCCCCACAGTGTCCCCAGGCTGGAGCCATGTCCACCACGTGGTAGGTGCTCAGTACTTACTTGCTGAATGAATGTCTGACTGAGAGGCCTGTGTGTGGTTGTAACATGAAGAGGCCATGGGGCCAGGTCACAGTCAGCATTACCATCCCCTGCCTTCAGCCCTGCCTCCTGTGGGTGATGGCTGGGAGAGGCTTCTGTTTTGCGGTGGAGGCAGAGAAGCAGGGGTGGGATCTGGAGAGGGTGTAAATAGTGATTAGAAGGAATGTAGGCGTGCAGGGGAAATGAGAGCGTCTGGGTAGCTGTTCTCTCTTATTTCATGTTTGCAGGATACTTTCAGATTCCAGAAATTTTTGGTGGTGCCCTTCAAGAGTTTAAAAGTCTAAAATCACCACTCAACAAGTGAGCCTTGTACTGTTTTAGTAAAACTGTTGACCGCCTGTATTCATTTCCTAGAGTTGCCATAACAAAGTACCAAAAAATGAGTGGCTTAAAACAACAGAAGCTGTGGAGGCCAGAAGTCCAAGCTCAAGTTGTGGGTGGGGCAGTGCTCCCTCTGAAACCTGTCGGGAGGATCCTTCATTGTCTCTTCCAGCTTCTGGTGGTTTCCAGCTTGGAGCTTCTCAGCTTGTGGGTGCATCATTCCGTCTCTGCCTCTGTCCTCACCCGGCTTCTCCCTGTGTGTCTTCACGTCTCCCCTCTGAGTACATCTGTCCCCATGTCTGTCTTCCTCTTTGTAGAAGGACGCCAGTCATATTAGATTACGGCCCACCCTAGTCATCTCATCTTAATGGGGTTGTATCTGCAAAGACCCTGTTTTCAAGTAAGGTCACATTCATGGGTGCGACGGGTGGAGTCTTCTAGATGACTTTCAGGGGACATAATTCAGACCGTGGCAACTGACCCCATCCCTGCATCTTCACAAGTCATGTTGCAACAAGCCCACTATTGTTCTTTGTCGAGGGGCCTGACCAGTGCCTCGAGTTGTGCCCTTGTTTCCTGGGCCCCGGCTACTCAGTTCAGCTCCATCTGACTGATGCTGCCAAACAGTGGGTTTGCTCAGTTGAGTCGAATGACCCAAATCTGGGGCTACATGTGGTGGCTTATTTATCATATGCAGGTGCCATGCTTGAGAGCCGCTGGATGGTGAGAGGGAAACTAGAAGAAATGGTCTGTTATATTTTCTTTAAGTTAGGAAAGATCCCTGGTCTGCAGTCAGGAGAGCTGGTTTTAGCCTAGTTTTGCTGCTTGTTAGCTATGTTGCATTGGAAAAGTTATTGTTTCACCCTGGGTTTCAGTTCCTTCATCTGTAAAACTAGGGGCTAGAACCAGAAGACTCTAAGGTCAAGTCCAGCACCGTAACATCAACACATTTATAAGTTTTGGAAAAGATGAGACAATTCCCAAAATCTCTTTGTCTGGGGGTGGTGGTGTTTGTGTGTGTTTGTTTTTAGCTTATGTGTTGGTTCATGGAGCCAGATAATCAAATGTGAATGATTTTTCAGTTCTTCACCTTGAATAATATATTTTCCCCAAGAAGCCAGCATGACTCTGCTGCTAATCAGGGTTTCCAAATCATTAATTCATTCATTAAATAATTCAGTCGAGGTCCAAATGCCAATCAAGATGCAGAAAGAACAAGTGTTTTCTTGCTCTTAGTTATAAAAGCAGCCAAGCACAGCGTTTGTAAGTGGAATCTGGTTTGTGTGTGGCGTGGTTTGGTCAAGGGAGATGCTGGTGTCAGTGAGAAAGCAACACAGATGCTGTGGGTCTGGGGCCCAGATGTTCGGTGGCTGCGACGATCAGGCCCTGGCAGCACAGGCAGCCCCGACAGGAGCTTGTTCGTTAACAAGCCCACGATGACTGTGGTTCCCGGGCAGCAACAGTAGCAGATGGAGGCTGTGTTCCCACACTGGGCCTCCACCACTCAGGGGAGGCATGTGTGAAAAGGCTCATTCCCTCCTTGGGTTTCCCAGGACCTCCTGTCAAGCTTGTTCTCTCGTTCCCGCTAGTCCAGCCACCTTCCTTGGCTGGAAAGGTTGGCTCTGGTGAGGAAGCCGCAGGAGCAGCTGTGAAGAGGGGAAGCCTAGCCTTTGGTGAGGCTGGAGACTGAGAGTGGAGGATTCAGACAGGCCTCTCCAGCCTCAGCTTGCAGGCTGACTGTCCAACAGCGGGTTCTCCCTGGTTTGCACATTCGGGAAGATTTCCTGTCTTACAGAGAATATTTTAGGAGTGTCGTCGGGAAGACTAAGACCACTGCATGTTTGTGTAGTTTGAGCCAGTGTTTCTCAAAGTTTAATAATGTATGCACCCCCTTTAAAGGACATCCTTTTTTGATTTAATTATGTTTATTATTCCGTTACATTAATGTGTACAAATAGAAAACTGGGAAAAAAACTTTATAGTTAGTTCTTACACATGTAACTAAATCACTAAAACAAATTTCCAAATTTAATGTGGAGAAAATTATAACAACAAATAATATTCAGATTAGTATTAATTGATTGTGATGACTGATGTCTTGCTGAGAAAAAGACCTAATGAATTTGTTTGTAACTGCCAATTATTATTTTGACATGTGAATTAATTTACTAGTGCACTCTAAGGTATAATACTGAACGGTTTTTTTAAAAGCACTTACCAAAAGTCCTTCCTTGAATATTGACTGCTGTATTCACTACTAATGAACCGTCACCACTTGGTGTGTACAAAGAGAGAATCCAAATAATACATCTGCGCCCAAAATAAATACGGACTAATGCTGAGTTTGGCATGTGTTACTGCTGTGTTTCGAGCAATGACTGTTCTCCCTCACGTTCCTCTACTCAAACTATTGCAAAACCTTTGTTTGTACCATAGGTGGGAATGCAGTCCTTTTTTCTCAAGCCCTCTTTTCTTTACTCACTAGCCTCTAAGATAATAAGAATACTAATATGTTATCTCATTGGATCTAAGTAAGATGCCTTGTGATTTTGTGCACCATTAGGAAAGAGACACTGGTGCCAGTTAAAATATGAAACACTATCAATTAAAGATGTGAAAATGTGAAAAAAAATGCATGTTAGAATGAATGCAATAGAGAATTTTCGCAAATATTTGTATAGTTTTTATGTGTTAGCATTTTTAGAGTGTTTATGTACACGAATTCATTTAATCCTCACAACACTCTGTGAGGAAATGTGTCAGCCAGAACAGGCTAGCTTTTGTTGTGGAAACAACACCCAAATTTCAGTGGCTTAACTCAACAAATGTTTATTTCTTGTGCGTGTGAAGTCATTCGTGGGTCTCAGAGACTGTCCAAGACTAAGTGGAGGCTTAGCTTTCTAGGCTGTTTCCATCTTATGTCACCTCAAAATGAACTTCAGCTTTCAAGATTATTTCTCTTCAGGAAGAAACCTGGAGAATTGTTTACCAGCTTTTAAGTATTTATCCCCGAGAGTAACTCACATCACTACCACTGATACTTTGTTGGCCAAAGCATTTCATATGGCCACACCTAACTTCAAGGGGGACATGTACCTGAAAATAGAGGAGAACTAGAAATTTTACTGAAGAGTAATGTTTTCCCCAAGTAGGCTATACCCATTTTACAGTTAAGAAAACTAAGGCACAGAAAGGTTAATTAACTTAGCCAGGGTTCTACAGCAAATATGTGGCAGCACCAGGATTTGAACCCAGCCACTGTAGCTCCAGAGTTGTACTGTTAACCACCATCCTATGCTTTCTCTCTGAAATATTTTACATTATTCCATGAACTCTACGAAATAATCTGAGAAATCAAACTTTTTGGAAAGACTTCTCAGTTGAGAATTATTTCAAAACAAGCGTTGTTTAAAAAACATTTAAAAAGCAAAAGAAAACAACATGAATGAATAACAATAGATACTGGATGATTGTAGGGCTTTGTCTTGAGGACATGGTGCTCTCAAGGTGGACAGAAGTGCATAGCAGCATATTAAAGGCGCAATAGATATAGATGATCATTGGGCTTAGAAGCACAGACATAAACATAAGCTTTGAAACAGCACAGAGACAATACATTGTTTTTAAAAGATTTTCAAAATGAAGACACAAAACAAAATATTCCCAGAGCTAACAGTCACATCCCTAAAACTGATAAATGCACTTCAGTTTCAAACACATGACCTAGAAGCTTTGAAACCAACAGAGGCACAGAGACGCTGAATACTATTCTCAGCTATGAGGTGTGGTCATTGTGGTCTTTTTTCATTTTCACATGCCACTTGGCATGATTGTTATTATTATTGGATACATGTAGAGGTCACTGATGGCATATGATTATCAAAATGCCAAATACCAAAGATTTCCTTTGCTTGCTCCAAATTCGTCATCCATTTTATCAATGTATTTTTTTAATAGAATTATCTAGTTGGGGTTTTAAATCATTTTAGAAAATCAGATCTTAAACTCATGAACTAGCAAAATGACGTGGTAGTTATTCTCAGCTGTAAGGCTTTTGGTATTGAAGTTCAGCTCTCTTTTATTATTTTTCCCCCAAAAACCCTTAGTTAAGAGTTTTTAAAAGTCACGGGTGGCTGACTATGGAAAGCATGGGTGGGTAGGAGAGGTTGTGAGATGGGGACAGGGAGACCAGTTGGGAGGTTAGTTAGCCGGGTCCGATGAGGACGTGACGTCTGACAGTGGCAATTATTATACAGGGTGCTGTTCACATGCTGTGCGTATGGCAGGGGAGTGCTAAGCTATTGCAGGATATTTCTGTGTCATTTTAAGATGAGTGAGTTATTGTCCTGGGCGTTGTAGGCCAACTCTCTCTAATTTTACCCTTAAAAATACACCCAATTTTACCAAATCATCAGGGTGGTCACTTTGCAGTTTGCAGAAACAAACTGGAGAGAAATACAGACAGACTAGATATGGTGTAGTCATTACACAGTCAAGTTCATTTGTTCAGAAGAGTGTTGGGAGCATCCAGCCGAGGGCAGGCCTGAACCTCTGGGGGTGGAGAACCACATTGGGGTGGGTGGCGCTTCCCTGGAGGCTCAGGTTCGACTGCCGTGGAGACACAGATGAAGGTGACTCATTTAGACAGATCTGCACGGGAACATTTGCAGGTCGTAGGGGCTGTGTGCGAACATGGGCCCTCTGCAGCCAGGAAGCTACAACGCTGCTCTCCAGGCAGAAGCTGCTAGCAATGGTGCTGACACGGCCCAACTACCTGAGAACTGTACCTTCCAGACAGCCTTATTCCCAAAGGTAGCTGTAACTCTGTGGCTACAGGGGCAAGTAGAATTTCTTCCCTGTCATCTAGGCCAGCATGTATTTTCTGCGTGCGTACTGTGTAGCAGTTGAACTCACAAATCCACCTACACTCCTGATGAGCCGGAGAGGCCATTGTTGTCCTCGGTTTACCGCGGAGGGAATGGAGGCACCAAAAGGGTAAATGAATTGCCCAAGGGCACACGGACACCTCTCTATGCCCAATGTTGTTCTTAACATTTTTAATCAATAATTTTCAAAATAATGTGGTTTTCAATAAAAAAGTAGCCTGAAGTCTTTTGTATAAAAAGCATGTTTAGTTCATGGATCATTCATTCACTCTCCAAAGTTCTGGGCGTAGGGGGATAGACATGCCGGGAAGCTTGCCTTTGGAAAGATTGCAGTCTAGTGAGGATACTGAAGTTAGGCACACATGTGACTCTGATAAAAATCACTGTGCAGTAGTGTAACTGCCACAAAACTTCAGAAAAGGAGTGACACCCACCCCCAGCTCAGGTGGCTGGGTGATCTGCACAGACAGGTGGGCCTTAAAGACCCACCTGTGTGGGAATAAGACTGCCTGGTAGAGGTGGGACAGAGGTGAGGCTCTGTCCTGGGAAATGTGGCCAGTGGGGCTTCCGGGATGATGGCTGGGGGCATTTTCGCCTACCGCCCTGTAGTCTTGGAGAAATGGAACAGGGATCTATGGTGGAAGTTTCTGAAACACTCTGCAGTGACAAGCATGGGCAAGCTTCCTGTCGACCAAATGGAGCTAAACAGATCCTGAGTGCTGGCGGATGGAGACGTGGAGGAAAGGGGAGTGGGCCTTGAAGCGTGGGCTAGGGACCCAGAGGAGAGAGGGAGGTGTCAGAGGGTGAAAGAGCTTGTGCAAAAGGCAGAGTGGGGTTGGGAGTGGGATTAGCCCATGGGTCCACTCTACTGCATCAGGAGCAGGCCACTGAAAACCAATATGCCGACTGGAATAACCATTAAACTAGAATGCAGCAATTCCCTTGCCCTTCAGAATTTGGAAAGGCTCTTGTGGGGTTATTTAGATGATCTGGTTCACTTAATGAAAATGACTCAGATGAGTTTTAACTTCGTTTTCTCCCCACAAGCCTGCCGTTGGACACTCAAAACCATCCAAGGATTTCAGCTGTTGACATAGTTGTCATCATTCTGTAAAAACATAGGCAGAGCAGCATGCATTTTAGCCCCGAATGAACACACAGGTGGATTGACCACAAAGACACTGAAGAGACACCTTTGTGTGCCCCTGCACGCGTGGCTGGTGCTGGTGTCTGTAGGGGGATCTAGGTGAGGAGGAAAGCCAGTTCACAATCACAGTGTCTGCGTGAACCTGAGTGGCCAGTCGGCTAAAGATGTCTCAGAGGAAAGGAACATGAAGCCCAAAGCCTCTTCCAAATAACTGTTCATATCCGTGCTGAATTTTGCATTTATTTTGTGGCCTTTTTCTAAAAGAGGGTTGTGCAAGTATGTGAGATTGAAACCCCACCAAATTTGGAAGTGTCCCAGCTTAGAATGTCTTTGGGGGTTGGGCCAGGTGGCATCTCTAGTGTTAGAGCTGTGTTTTCTTGCTTTCTCAATTCCATACCCTCTTAGGCTTGCAGCCTTGAAGGAGAGACGGAGTCACCCCAGCATGGGTGTGGGCAGCACACATAGGAAGAGGAGTGGCACCGCCCCCCGGGGCCTGGAAAGGGAGTGCACATGCTGAGGGCACCCCTGCCTGGAGGGGATGGGGTCTTCTTCCAGAGTTTATGGGCGCAGTCGGAGCTGCCCACCCTCTGTCCCTTATTTCTCCCCACCTGCTACACGGATTCTTTCTGCTGCTTGTCAGCATCCCTAAAAAATCAAAATCAAAATCACACATAAAGGCTCTAAATGGAGAGTGAGGATGGCAGGAAGGCAGGTCTCTGTGCTCCCGAGGAAATGTCTGCTTGCTGCACATGGTGACATACATTTCACTTCTTAGGTGTCAGTGCCTGGACCCCGGGCCTTAGTTTCTTTTGTATCCCATAGCATTTGTAAATAAAGATCTTATCAATAGTGAGACCTCAGTGGATACCCACGAGTTCAGCTGCAGCTACAAGTATGTGTGAGTGCCTGCCGACCCCGTCCCCTGAGCCACACAACAGCCCCATGAGTTGGATGTATCTCTGCTCATTTACACATGGAGAAATGAAGTACAGAGAGGTTCACTGACTTGTCAAAGTGTGTGTAACTAGTTCAATTCATTTATTCAACACGTTTTAAACTTCATGGGAAAAAAATTCAAGGAGTGGAGAAAGGCCCATTCATGCTTGATGTTCACTGGGCCGTAAAAACTGGACTTTTCACAACCGAGGGACCCTTCTGCAGGGTCCACCTGGACAAGGTCACCAGCCAGGGGCATCAATTTCAGGTTGCACACAGAGTGCACACTTACCAGGCCTGATTCAGAATAGGGAGCAAAAAAATGTGTGTGTGGACATGTGTGTACACGTGTGTATGCATGTGTGTGTGCATGTGTGTGCTTACACTTTTGAATGTGTGCATGTGAAGAGAGAGGAAGACTCAGAATGGCAGGGGTTGGGGGGACTTCAGGCCACATCATGTCCACCCAGGGGTGACGGCCCTGGGAGAATCGACTGCTTTCTCTCTGCCACTGCGTCTCCTCCACTGTGGGCGAAGGAGAGGCTGAGAGGCCGAGAGGGCCGAGAGAAACACGGGCCCAGGAAGGAGGGTGACTAACATGTTTGACTTCTTGTTCTGACAGCCTGAGGGTGATAGATATGATCATTGCAACTCTGGCCAGGTGAGAGCACAGCAAACCAAGGAAAACAGGTCTTCAGGGTGGGCAGTGGGACCCAGAGACTCCTGGAAGACCAAGATCAGGAAGCACGTGCAGGGAGGAGATGTTTCAAAATCAAGTAATAAACTGGAGAAATTGGGCTGCAGAGAGAGCGGCCATGATTTACCCGCCGTGCCTGCCAGGCGCAGCAGTCACTGCTTTGTGCTCTGCTGAGTGTGTGGAGGCCCAGCGGCTCTTGGCTGGGTTCCAGACATCCCAGAATTGAATTGATGGGGCCTGCCATGATGGGTGCTAGCTAGCAGGAAATGTGAAGAATGAGGCCTGAGCTAGGCTCCTTGTTCTCTTTTCGTAGGAGAGTTTTCTTCCCAGACCAAACCAAGATAGTACCTGCCCAACATACTTGCTCCTCCTTTTTCCTCTGGGGCTGTCTTACAGCAGCTTGCGATCTGTTTTGTGGTTCCAGCCCAATGGGCTCATCAGTTTATTCAACTGGCTTTTAAAATGACCTCATTTTTCCTGACGTGGGGAAAGAGGCCACAGTGTAACCGGAGGAAAATGACTGGCGGCCCTTCTGCACGGCATTTGGAGTCCAGTTCTCCCCGTGGTGGCAGTGCCTAGGGGACAGTCAGGACCACCCCTGCTTATGCTGCAAGCTGAACTATTGGTAGAAAATGTGGGGTCCTCTGGCAGCCCATGGGCAGTCGGTCAGGATGAGCGTCTTCTCACCCTAGGCCTCAGGCCAGGCCAGCCCGCCCTGCCTATGCCACGGGCACTGCTGAAAGGCAGAAGGCCAGGCCAAGGACATCCGAAGCTTGATTTTCCTACCTGCCTTGGCTTTCTTCTGTTCTTCGCAAAACAAATACTGCCAGGAAAGGCAAGCAAGGAAGGCGTAAGACTCACTGGCAAGTTGGTGAACATGGGGCTCTGGGAGGAAAGCGGTCTCCGGGTTCCTTAGCCCCAGAGCTGCCAGGAGGGAGCAAGAGGGGACACCCCAGCTGTCTCTCCAGTGGGAGCATGTCATGCTCAGTGGCAGCACTGATGCCCAGACTTGGTGTGGCTCTCGTGGGATGTGGTCAGGAGAGTGCATTTGCACCTCCAGGGTCCCTGTGGAGACCCTGCCTCACCACCTTGTGTGATCTGGGCACACCATTGGAGCTTCAGTTTCCTCATCTGAAAAACAATGATAATGGTGCCCTATTTGAAAGATTGGCGAAAGAATTGTTGATATGCCCAGCCTATAGCAGGTGCTTGATCAATTACATTCTTGCTTTCTGGTGTTTCTGAGCTTATAGGCGTGCATAGGATAGCTCTTTTAAAACTATATGGTGGCAAAAAGGTCATGACATTAAGTGACCACGCACAGGAGTTTTACTGGCACGTTTTCTGCTAATCGGCCAATCTGTTTCACTGCGAAGAGCCTGGCCTTCCTTGAAGAAGATAGCATCAAAGGCAGACAACGGAGTCACATATGATTCAGTGGTTGAAGAACACAGACCAAAATTAACATGAAACTCCAAAGCAGGATCCTCCTCGTTTTCAAAATAAATAATTTTCTGTTATGAAAACTTTTAAGCACACTTTATGTTGAAAAAGTTGATCCTTTTGACAAAATTGGTGACTTTTTCTAATTTTAACTACATTTGAAAACTTACCCAAGAATGTGAGAAATCCTATTGTTTTATCACTTTAGATGTATACTTACATGTTCTTCCTTTCTTTTTTCTTTTCTTTTTTTTTTTTTTTTTGAGAGTCTTGCTCTGTTACCCAGGCTGGAGTGCAGTAGCATGATTTCAGCTGCCTGCAACCTCTGCCCCCCAGGTTCAAGCGATTCTCCTGCCTCAGCCTCTCGAGTAGCTGGGATTACAGGTGCATGCCAACATGCTTGGCTAATTTTTAGTAGAGATGGGGTTTTGCCATGTTGGCCAGGTGGGTCTCGAACTCCTGACCTCAAGTGATCCGCCCACCCCAGCCTCCCAAAAAGTGAGCCATTGCGCCCGGCCCTTCCTTTCATTTCATTCATTGTTAATTCATTTGTATCTTCCTGGCTCCTGATCTGTCACTGTCCCACCAGCTTGAGGGGTAGTGTTTAGGTAGTAGTTAGGACTTTGTTGATATACAAAGAGATTTCCATTTCAATACTTTGGAAGCAATTGAGATCGAATCAGACAACATTGCTGCTAGTTATGAAATTATGTTACTCCCTGAACTAAAAACAAATAAATACCTGACAGTTGTAACTTTTGGTGTATTGATTGTGTGGTCTGCTCATCTCATCCTGCCCGTGTCTGTTAGACCCACTTCCAGCAAAGACCAAGTTCATGGTGTGGGTGATGTTGGTAGAAATCACTCCTTCAGTCTGAGGGTATTTCCTGGTTTATTGTGTCATTGTGGATTAATCCTCAATAAGCATTCATGATAATATAATAGTCACATAAAAACCTACCAACTGTTTCAACTTTGTATATCGAGAATTAGCATGCATCAAGGACTTAAAGAGTGCATTAAATTTAAAGGCTTGAGACCTCAGGGCTGTGCCAACTGAGCTTGGTTGCCATCTACTTTTAGCAAAATTGCCTTTTCTTAGGTCACCTTGCAGCATTTTCTTTTTAAAGAAGGTCTGTGTCGGTTTCCTGTTTTGTAGGCACACTTCTTTGTGCAGAAGGATTCAAATTAGTATAACGACTAAAAATCAGAAAAACTCTCTGTACATTCATGCACTTTAATCCACATTTTAATTTCATAGAAACAGAGACATACCATAAACACTACAGTGTCTTGCTCTTCTCTGAATAAGTAGGTCTTGGGGCCCGTTTCATATCAGCATAAACGGGTCTGCTGTATTTTAAAATGGCAGTAGGACGTGGCTGCATGTGTGTGATTTATTTGAACCAGTGCTTTTTTATAGGCAGGTGGTTTTCAGAGTGCTACTACACATAAGGCTGCAATAAGCATATATCTTTGCCCAGTGTGTATTTTAAAGCAGATTCCTGTCCTGATAGGGCCTCTTTTTCTTTCTTCAGTGTGGTGGCCTTGGTTGGAGAGGACTTTTAATCAGGTGTGACATCAGGAGGTGGATTTGTTGTGGTTGTCGGCACTGGGTGCTGCCTTTCTGGGACTCCCCGGCTCCACGTTGGTCCCTCTACACAGGCAGCCCCCTCACCCTCTCACCTCTCACAGTGGTCTGCAGAGGTGCCAGAATCAGGACTGACAGCCAAGAAGAGCCCAGATCCGACATCCTTAAGCCCTAGACACCGCTGTCTGGATTTACGGTCACACAGGCACCACTTCCCATTGTCTTTTCCCCAGCCCAGTGGTTCTCAACTGGGGCAGTTTCTCCCTTGGGATATGTGGCCCTGTCGAGATAGTTTTGATTGTTGCCACACCGGGAGAGGGAGTACCTCCCACTGGCATCTCGTGTGTAGAAGCCAGGGAAGCCGCTAACATCGTGCAATGCACAGCACGGCCCCTACCACAGATTCCAGCCCCAAGCGGCAGTAGCGCTGCTGCTGAGAAACCCCGCTCTAGACTTTTCTTTACAAGAGGCAGGAAAAGATCTATTTGTGGGTTAAAGAATTCCTTGGACTCAGAAAAGTCCCCGATGCACCCAGGGTTTGTATTGAGATCAGGTTTGACCAGACAGAAATGAGACCTGGCGGCACGGCGTGTGCAGGGCATGGGAGAAGCTGGACTGACTTCCATGAGTAGGAGGTGAAAGAGCCCGTCACTGCACGAGCAGCTGGTCACCACCAGGGCCAACACCAGCTCTCAGGGACAGCACCTGCACGCTTGTAATGTGAGTGGAGCCCCGGATAGCGCGTGTCCAGTACTGATGGAGTTTCGGAATGAAGAACACCAATCATTTTAGGTGGAACTTTCACAGGCTGCCAGCTCTCTTCCCAAGAATTGGATGGACGTAAAGAATAGTGGCTCTCAGGTCCTGTGGTTCTAGTTAGGATTGCTAGAATCCAGCCAGGAACAACCTGGGGTACTTAAGTGGCAGAGGAAGGTGAGAGTAGGTGGGGAGGGGGCTGTGATCAGAGACAGGCAAGGCTGTGTTCATCCCCTTTCTCGAAGCACTTTAATTCCCAGAGAAGGGAGATCTAATCTTCCAGTTACTGTTTTGACAGAGTGTGAGGAGTCTGAGTGGAGAGTTTAAGGCCCAGGTGGCAGAACTGAAGATAAGGCATTAGGAGCAGTCCCAAAGGGCCCCTCCCTTCCAGTGGCTCCCGGGGTGTGGAAGGCCTGCGATTGCAGGTCGGATGCGACAATTTGGGCCCTTTCAGCTCCCGAAGCAAAAAGAAAAATGATTCTTCTATTCTCCAACTCCCGCTCTTCCTTCCCCTTTTATTTTTCTTATCAGAGGTGATTTTCTTATGAGGTCTTGGGAGAACCTGGGGCAGACTGTAACCTACCTAAAGTGGTTGAGTCTCCTCCACCCATTACTAAAAGCCACATCAAATTCTTTGGTGCCTGTCTTGCTTTGTTTATGATTCTATGGAATAAGCTACTCTTTTGCATAATTGGCGTTAATTTGAAAACATGCCAGACTGGACCTGGGCTTTTGGTGGGAAGAACCAAACAGAACTGGAAAGAAGAGGAAACAGGTATTTCTGGAGTTTATTACCTGTACAGTCGGAACTGTGGGATGCAGCATCCCCATTCAGAATGGTCCCCGGCGAGCAGCTGGCCCTCCCTGTTGCAGGGAGGCAGGGCCTGCACCTGCTGGAAGTAAGTTGAAGAAGGCAAATGTGTTCATTCTGCTCTGGGGTCTTGTCTTGTCTGCTGCAGGGTGAGGTGAGGAAGGGGCTTCTCTTAGAGCCGTGGAAGGACCAGCCTTGCTTACCGTGGCTTCAGCCCTGTGGGAGCCTGGTGGGCTCTGACCCCAGAATCACCAGATCAAGAGCTCGAGGCCTCGGAAGCCCTGAGCCTAGCCACAGCAGCCACGAGCCCAACATGGCTTTGCCCCTTACCACCCGTTACCGCTCCCCTCCAGATAGCCTGGGGGTGTTTCTGAAGCTCTTGTGACTCTGCGTCCTCCACCAGAGCCAAACCCACTGGGATCTCTGTCCTGTCTGTGTTGTGGAATCTTCTAACGCAGTGCCTGGTCCACGGTGGTGCCTGGAGTGGAAGGGATTCCTGCTGCGGCTGTTTTTCCCTGTCACATTCCTGTGTCACCTGCTGAGCAGACTGCCGGCTGGGGCTTGTGCTCGGCATTGGGGGGTCAGAGGTGCTCGTGTCACTGACCCGGCAACAAGGGGCTTGTGGTCTGACGGGGAGAGAGATGCGTGGATAGGCTTGAGCTGTGAGTTGCCCCTGGGTGCTGTGCAGGGAGCAGCCACTTCCTGGGCCACGAAGGGACAGATGCTCATGTGGCTGGGTTCTGGGCATGGGGACGTCTCCATAGAGTAGGCAGAGACTTGGCCGAGTCCTGTAGGTGACCTTGGAGTCCCTGGAGTGGAAACATCCCAGGCACAGCAGGAAGCAGGAGGGAGGCCGAGGACCCTGACAGAGCCGGCTGCTGGGGAAGGGCGAGGGCTGCCCTGGGCTGGAGGGGATGGTGAGGGCCAGGATGGAGGGTCTGCGGGAGGCCAGTTCGTGAGGCCCAGAAGCCCTCTAAGGTTTGGGCTCTGTTTGGTAGGCCATCGAGACCTCTTACAGGTCATCTGGCAGGGGAAGGCACTGCTTGTATTTGCACTTTCCTCATTTACCCTGGAAGCATCTGGTAAATGAACTCAAAAGGACACATGGCTGCAGGCCTCAGGCACGGCCACCGCAGAAATGCATGGAGCACGTGTTAGGTGCAGGCATCTAAGAGGCTGCAGCTGTCCTGTGAGATGATAAATAAACACCATTATCATCACCCTCATCTGACAGACAAGGAAATTGAGGCACAGAGAATTCAGGCCTCTGTATAGGGTCACTCACCAGTAACTTACAGGTCAAGGGTTGGGCCCAGACAGTGCGACCCCAGAGGTCAGCTGCCATCCACCAGCCAGGCCCCCTCCTGAAGGATGCTGCAGGACAGTGAAGGCCTGAGTTCAGGCAGTCGCAGCAGATGGGGGGTGAGTCATTAACCAAGGCACTGGCGGGATCCGCTTATCAATGAGATGAGGGCATGGGAGACGCCTGACACTAGGCCTCAGCTCCTGGCTCTGAGCCAGGATGTATATCAGTTTCTAAGTATAACCAAATGGCATGCACTCCAGAGCAAGGGCTTTCTTTCATATTCCTTATTTATGAATTTATTTATTGATGCATGAGGATACATAAGCAAATTAATTTCCTTCCTACCCCATAAAGTAGACAGTGGAGTGTCTGTCAAGCCTCTCTCAGACAACCCAGTCTTCAGGCTGTGTCCACCACTGGCCATGGGCCCTCACATTGTGATTGCATAATGTTATTGTCAGGATTAAATTAAATATTCATGTGATAATCATGTTATCAGCACAGGGCCTGGCACACTGTAAGTGCTCAGTTTGCTAGTTGCCTTCTCTTTCTTTGCCTCTAAACAGTTGCTGAGTTAATTTGAGAAGCCTCATTTATGTTAGTATAAAAACAAGTCTTAGCTGGGTGCGGTGGCTCATGCCTGTCAGCCCAGCACTTTGGGACGCCGAGGTGGGCAGATCACCTGAAGTCAGGAGTTCGAGACCAGCCTGACCAACATGGTTAAACCCCATCTCTACTGAAAATACAAAAATTAGCTGGGCATGGTGGTGGGTGCCTGTAATCCCAGCTACTTGGTAGGCTGAGGCAGGAGAGTCGCTTGAATCCAGGAGTTGGAGGTAGCAGTGAGCCAAGATCACGCCACTGCACTCCAGTCTGGGTGACAGAGTGAGACTCTGTTGCAAAAACAAACAAAAAACAAACAAACAACAAAAAAAGAAGTCTCTTCCCACTGCCAGAGCTAGATGATATTTATGCTGTGTTTCCCTGTTTGCCTAGGCTGGTGGGATGCTCAGCATTAAAATCTGCAATCAGAAGCTGAAGTTGTCTTCACCACAATTCTTGTATGTCACCACAGTTCTTGTATGCTGTTGTTTCCTACACTTTTTTCTTTGTTTCTCGTTTTGCCTTGCCCTAATTACTTCAATGTAAGCATCTGAGTTTGTACTGCTGTCTCAAATCCATTTTTAGAAGTAGAAAGAAGATAAATATAATAAAGCTAAATATAGATTTAACCAATCAGTTTTCTGTCTCATCGTTGAGACAGATATAATGTCAGGAAGAAGAAAACAGTGGAAATATTTGCTGATTTTTGTTCTCTTGTTTTGATCCCAGTGAAAAACTTTTATCTGGCACATGTTTAATTTTAAGCAAGAAGAGATTAAATCAATGAGGACAATGACCCGAGCTTTTAGTTTATTGAGTGGATTGGAACTGTCCAGATTCTTTTCAATTAATTTATCTCTTTCTGTCAACTACTATTGACCTCATTTTGATGTTGGTTCTCCCTTCTGTAAAATGGAAGAATGGAACTGAACAATTCCTAAGTTCTCTTCAGTTTAAAATCTACAGACCAAGATTTTGAGTTCTTTTTATATTTGGGTGATTTACTTCCATAAGCTGCAGGTTACATTCATTCTTCCTGTAATTCCTTCCCCCAGTTTGATCAGTGGAATTCTGCCAGCACCGTTCAGAACCCCTGTGTACCTCCCTGCTCTGAAGGTCTGCACTGGCTGTGCTCTAAAAGGAATATGACTATTCCTCATTTTAGACATGAGGAAGCTGAGGTTTAAATAACTTTCCAAGCCACTAACTTAGGAACTAAAGAAAGGAGCCCTTGAGCTGGATGCAGACCTTGGCTCTTTCTTGCCTTTGGTACTTTGCAAGACTCTAAGCAGGCCCAGGTTCTGCAGGGGGTGCCTCTGGACCACCTCAGCATGACCTGCTTTATATATGGGGTGCCTTGGAAGATCTCCTGTGAAAAGAGAGTTTTGCTTTTAACAGTGTGAAGCCAATCGCACCACATGTTGGTGGTTCCTCTTGTCCGTTTCTGCTGGAATTAAGGTGAAATCCCCAACTTCTGTTCATTCCCTCATTCACTTCTTTTCTCCCCGCCACTTACCTGGCTGTTGCTCAGCACAGCCCCTCTGCTTCTGGAGTAGCCTCCCACTTGTCAGCCACTTACTGAACTCCTTTCCTCAGAATCCAGCATTTCCCATCCCTCAAGCCCTGCAGAAGCTCTTCTGCTTATCAATTGAGATGGTTGACATGCAATTACTTCAGAAAATTATAATCCCGATGCTTACATAATGTGTTTTAAACAACTTTTTATTTTGAGATACTGTGGTTTGTCATGCAGGTGTAGGAAATAACACAGTTTCCCCCAATATTCTATAGTTATATAATCTTACAAAACCATATTTCAATCAAGAAATTGATATTGATACAGTGCATCCACCATATTCAGATTTCACCAGTTTTACATGTATACGGGGATGTGGCTGCGTGCGCGCGCACGTGTGTGTATGTGTGTGTATATTCCATAAAAAGGTAGTGTATTAGTCCATTTTCATAGTGCTATAAAGAACTGCCTGAGACTGGGTACTTTTTAAAGGAAAGGTTTAATGAACTCACAGTTCAGCATGGCTGGGGAGGCCTCAGGAAACTTACAGTCATGGCAGAAGGTGAAGCAGAAGCAAGGCACTTTCCTCACAAGGCGGCAGAAAGGAGAATTGTGGAGCGAAGAGGGAAGAGCCCCTTATAAAACCATCAGATCTCGTGAAAACTCACTATCAGGAGAACAGCATGGGGGAAACTGTTCCCTCAGTTGGATTATGGGATTATTGAGATTACAATTCAAGATAAGATTTGGGTTGGGATACAGAGCCTAACCATTTCAGGAAGCATGAGGGATTCTTGTATGAACTCTTCTGTGTCTTGACTATGGTAGTGATCACGGAAATCTACCTACATATATGATAAAAATAAATGTAATATTTTTACACTTTTCATTTTGTGTCCTCCTCCTGATATCTAGGGGTGCTGGTACATTGTAATTCCTTAGTAAATATTCCATAAAACACATGACAATAAATGTTATTCCTTGGAGAAAACAACAGTGACTCATAAAACATGAGCCCCAACCTCGAAAGTTACATTTCTTTTGAGAGGCCTGTGGTAGAGGAGAAATAACCTTTGACTTGAAGCAGAAGACCTGAGTTCAAGGACTGATTTTGCTACTTTCCAGCAGAGAGGATTCACTTCCTATATTGAACCTTGATATCTTGATCTGCCAAATGAAGAAGCTGGATTAACAACCTTTATCATCCCTTCCAACTTTAAAGACATGATAACTCTAGAAACTGTGACATCCTTTAACATTTTAAACCTGACTTCCCCTCCTTAAACATTTTCGTCTTGTTATTTGAGTTTATCAGCTCAGAGTTTGTTTAATTTTCATGCTTTGAACCATGGAAGAAAAAATAATCTTCTACTTGATTTCTTACCAACTCCAAGACCACATGAAAGATCTCATTTGCATGAAAATGCAAGAGCAGAGTTTCAGACGGAGGGACATGGAAACATTTGTAAACTTTTACTTGGAAACTTTTGGTATCTGTGTGGAGTGTGGTCCAGCCTGGGCAGTGGGACACAATTCTGAGATACCCAGTTGCTAAGCTGGTCACTGGACATCTCTTTCCCTTTGCAGTGTTTGTCAGCACAGGTCCTCTATCAGATGGCCAGGAGAGGTCCTGCTGCCATAAGAACCCCCCCGAGGTCCCTGTGCCGACTCAGTGGAGGTCCAGTCCTCTCTCTTGCACAGTTCTTTGTGAGGTTGCGCACCTTTCCAGGGTGAGGTTGCTGCCCTCGGTCCCCAGCTGCGAGGCTTGTGAGGGCCATGTGTGCTTTCGTGTTCTCTGTGGCAGAAGAACAGGTTGCTGGTGAGCTTGGGGTTGACAGTTCCATGCTCTGGCTTCAGTGGTCACAGTCACTTTTGCTTATGCTTTACTGGCCAAACCGGGTCACATGGCCATGCCTACTTTCAAGAGAAAGGGGACAAATATGGGTAAAATACTTCAAGATTCTACTACAGATTTTTTTTTTTTTTGGTCAGAAGAACAAAAGTCCCTGGCAACATGGATTAATTATAACTTGGCTTATGTGTTCCACTGGAAGCGTCTCAAGGGTGGGAGATGATCCATCACTCAGAAGTTGTCTCTGACTAGCAAACAGGAAACAGAAAGGAACCGAAGGGAAAGAGCAGGAAGCTAAGCATCCTGGGTGAGCAGTGCCTTCAGCTGTCCAGGGTGCGGGATGCAAGTGGAGACAGTGGGCTCCTGTCCCTGTCTGGCCTCCTTTTCTGGCCAGCTGCGTGACTGCAAGCAGCCCCCTCCCTCCTCAGTCTCAGTTTCCACACCTGTAAAATAGTGGTAACATTACCTATTGCAAAGGGTTGCCTGAATTAATACAGGTAAAGAGCATGGAGTGGTGCCTGATGTGTGCGAAATGCTCAGTAAATGTTACCTATCATTTTGCTTTGCCCTTTACCTGTTAAGTTGGCTGTAAATCCCTACAACCACAAGATGCCCTCGGACATTCAGCCCATGTGGCTGAAAGTGTGAGTCTCTGGGGGCAGCACTCAGGGAAGGGTGTGATGACTCAGAAGCTGGAGAAGTCGATCCTGCCTTCCCTCTAGGCTCCTGTGTGACACTGAGTCCTAATGGAATGGCAGAGACTTTGAGAGGGCCTGTGCACGTTTTCTGCAAAGCTACTGGAGGAAATCCTTCCTTCTAGGCTTTGGCCTGGGAGGTCCCTCTCAGAGACTTGGGGCCTCAGAACTTTGAAAGAATGGAACCAAAGCAAAGGTCTCTCCTGGGAGCCCTGGGAAATGGGGCTGTGTAGTCTAGGGAGGAATCTTGCTGTCTCTTCCTTTAGGCAGGAAAATTAATGGAATTTAATAAGTCACCTTGCAGTGATCTGAGAATCCCGGATTATCAGATGAGCCCTGCAAATATGCAGGTTGCATTGAGACATTCAAATTCTCTAAACAGGGCTTCTTGTAACTTGTGCATTCATATGTTGCTGCTGCAAAACTATGAATTTTCTGATTTTGTCACACCCTGATAAGATTAAAAAAACACAGTTATATGCACTCTCGCTGGCTGAATCGCAGAAGTAATTTCTTGTACAATTGAAATCCATATTTCAATGAGTTTCTTCAGGCATGCTCTCTCTGGGAGCTGCCTGTGAGTCTGCCGTGGATGTGTGACTGGGGAACCTGGCATTGTAGACCTCGAGCAGTGGGAGACACTGCCCATCTCTCCATCATTGTTGACTGAATGATGGCAAAAGTCATCAAGAGTGGATGGAATGATGGCCTCATCTGCGTGAATATATGCACATTTAAAATGCTAAGGTCAGACAAGACTGACTGGAAGGATGGCATGGAGGTGTGGGGCTGACATTGACATTTACAACACCCAGAGGGCTGCGGGCCAGGCTCGGGGAAGACGTTTGAGGGCCTTTGGAGCTCACAAATCAGGGCAGTTTGCTCCAGAGCTGGGGAGAGTCGAGGGTATCTGGAAAGCGGTGCCTTCATCTCCGCAAAAAGAGTCTATTGGGAAGGGTCAAGGGCAGACCCCCAGACAGTGCCCAAGGACTACTTTAGGGAGATAAGGATGAGTGAAAGCCCTGCTGAAGGCAACGGTTAGAAAAGTGAGGTTTCCACACCAGCATCTATCACACCAGGATGAGGCCTCGCCAACAGAAACAGCCTCACTTCATTGGGAATTGGTACAAAGAGTGGGAGGGGCTTTATGTGGACCAGGTAAGGGCAGAAGTGGAAAATGGTCTAGAATGTCCCAGAGTGCATCTCAGGGTGCTGGCTGTGCTGGTTCTCAGGATGCTGATACCCACCCCCTCTTGCTGCTGTTTTTCAGGAAGACCCTTCTGGAGCACGGCCAGAGCTCCGAGGCCTTTGTCTTGGAAGGAGAGGCTCCTACCAGCCTTGGAGTTCACCAGTGGTGATCTTCGTGGGGACCTACCATCCATGCATGAGTTTTAATTTGTATTCTATGATTCAGAAACATGAATTAGGGAGCTTGTCTCTCTTCCTCCCTTAGGCATTCCAGTTCCCTCATTGCCCTGTCCATTTTTCCTTGAAAACAAATCGGTGTGGTCAGTAAGTCCGATATCAGTGGCAGCAGGCAAGGGCAGTAAGGCTTCCTTGTAGTCTGTAGCTTTCCAGACCTCTGAAGGATTCTGTTTAAACCTCTTCTAGGAATCATAAAATCTTCTGCAATCTGGACTCATCAGTTATAGAACCCTGTGAGTACCTTTCAGCGAGAGGACTCCTCTTGGTTTGAGGCTAGGTGTGGAGGTAACTGTGGGCAGCAGGTGGGGGGATTATTTGTGTATCTTGGGGTACAGTAATTTATACATACTTCTTTCCCCCAACCACACAGCAAACTCTTTGATGGCAAGAATTGTCTTCCTTTCGATCCCCATTTCTTAGTCTCATATCTAATACTTAACTGATGCTCAGTAATTATTTATCTAGTTAATTGTGAGCTGCAAGCAATAAACCTTATGAAAACAAGGCACATGCCTTTATCTGTGAGAGCTTCATTAATTCACTACTCAGTTTATATCTTGAATATAAATTTATGCAATTTATATCAGAAATAAGGCTCAGAAATAACACTGTCTTGGGCACTACCGTCTTTAGAGTTTTTCTGTTTTTGCTGCTCCCTCCTCATGACCTTAGACTTGGACAGGAGTTCTTGCTGTTGGGGTCCAGATCTCCCAGATGAGGCTTCAAAGTGCCCCTTCCCTCCATCAAAGGGCCTGCTACCAGGTCCCTTCCAGGGGTTTCCTTGCTCCCTCTGGCAAAATAACTCCTCACAGCAGGCCAGGTTCTCCAGCACCCAGATGTCCCCGTCCCATCACAGTTCTAGTGTGAGGTTGCTATTCTCGGGATTTTAAATAGATGGTAACACTTAGGATCTTCTATCCTTGCATGGTGCTTGTGGTATGTGGTGACGATGGGGGCAGGGCCACAGCTCGGGAAGGGACTCAGTAGGGTGTCATGCATACAGATCAGTGTTAACTTCAGCTCTATTAAACATCTTTATTAATGATCTGGAAATGGGGTGTAAACAGAACATTAATTAAATGGCTGAATACTAAATTGGGAGGTGTTGCAAAAGATGGACTAATCATTTTATCATTTACTCAGCGTGCAGAACTTGTATAATTTGGTGTATTTACTGGTCAAAAGCGGGGTATATCTTTGTTGACAACACTATTGGCTCAGTGTGTAGCTGGCATTTTGGTTGAGTTTCTTTATGTGCATATTCTTATTCTTGTGCCTTTCTATTTAAGTTAGTTTCAGAATGATGAGTCATCCTATTTGTATATTAAGGACTCAAGTAGAATGAAAATATTTTTGGAAGAATGAGGTGGAATAAACAGAAGCAGGAACAGAGAGTAACATGCAGTAGTTGAGGTCAGCTAAGTCAATTGCTTGGAGACCCAAGTCTTCTATCCTGACTCCTGTGGGGTCTGTTCTGTTTTCTCAGACTGCTTCTGTTCTCCTAGCAAGTGAAGTGCCTCACAGATTTACCTCTTTGGAAGGGCTTGCTGAGAGCAGTATTAAACTCAACACACACTTGATTCCATGGTGTAGATTTGGGATTAGGAGACCTGGACTTTAATTTGTGTTCTTGCATTTTTCTGGTTATGTAGCTTTGAGGAAGTCATTTAACCTCTGTGAGCCTTTGTTTCTTTATCCCTGGAAGGGAAGATGATATATGTCTCCCAGGGTAATGCCACGAGTTTGAAGTGAAGTGATATTCTTGAAAGAATTTTGTGAACTGTAAAACTGTGCAAAAGTTAGTATAACATTGGATTAATTCTCAAAGAATGAGGAGTACTATTGCTGTGCATATAAAGCACTCCAAATAATTACCAGCAGAATGGCCAAGAACATTTAGAAATATGGATAGGAAATTCAGTTTGGAAAAATGCTAGTCAATACTTAGGGACATTAGAAAATTGGCAGGGTTTTGAGTTGGCAAAAGTAATCGAACTATTTTTCTAATGCTTGGGTTCAACAAACTAAAATGAGTTTGCCAAGCACCTTTTCTTATAAATTTTGCAGCCTTTGTTTGTTTCAGCTAGCACATGATCCATAAGCTTCTGATTCACTGACACTTAATTTGCTAAAAGGCTATTTGTTAGCAGCAATCAGATGTTTTGGAAACCTGCTGGGCCCACTGCAAAGATGCTGCCCAGATTCCATTCTTCAGAATCTTTACTAGCTGGGTGCATAAGAGACATCGGAGTGTATTTAAGAATCATTTTGTCAAACTCTTATCCTTTTAAACTTCTTGTTTTGCTTCTTATATGCTGTACATACTGTCATTCCTGCTATTCAGCAGGAATATTTTAAATATATTTGTGATTGATTCCTGCAACTTATCCTTCTTTCTCTTAGTAGTTCTGACTTACAAGGTTTAAACGAAAAGATATGCACTAGATACAGATTAGATTAGAAACTTTACTAATAGGAAGGTGGGTAGGAGAATGCAGCTCAGACCTGGGGCCTGTGGAGAGCTTGCTGCTCCTTGACTCTCCGTGGGTGGGTGCCAGCCTTGCTTGTCTGGTGCACACTGTGAAATGCAGGGCTGGCAAGAGCTCGGGCCCAGCCAGGCCTGCAGACCCTGTTCATGTGGGCCCAGCTGAGGAGGCTGCGTTCTGTTTTGGCTTTAACTGGTCATTTTTGTTAATCATCTCTCCTCTCTTCTTCCTGAGGGGACGAGAGAATTCTAGGGGAGAAAGGAGCCAGAAGGTTTGATCTCAGTACTGCTCCCCTCTGGGAAGTCAAGAGAAGTCCATTCTCTCTCATGGAGAGAGGAGTGCGTGCCAGCATCCCACCGGGTCCTTTAGGGCAGGCCATGTGGGTGCCGCCAGCTGCCTTGGAGTCCACGCCTGCCTCTTCTGGCTTTGCGCTGGTCACTCTTCCCATCTCACCACTTGGGGCTGGCTCAGACTGAGGAGCTTCTCTTCCAAGCTGGAGAATGTGAGGATCAGAGACAGAAGGTTCATGACTGTAGACTCTACCCTCTGATCCACTTCAGGGGAAGCTGGTGGGGACTTGCATCTGAGTGCTTGAGGAAGAGATGGGAAGGGTGGGCAGGGAAGAGGCTGGGAGGAGGAGGAATTCATTTGTGTTCAGCATCTTCCACGCCAGGTACTGGGCTAAACTCGCATTGGCACGTTTAAAAGGAGGGTTGCAGGAGAGTTGCAGCTCCCAGGTGCGGCCGGAGAGAGCTCTCTGTCTTCACTTTCCACAGCCTAGGTTTCAACTCAACGCAGAGGGGAATGGGACTCATTTTCCCTTTTTTAATATAGCATTCTATCTCCATGATTAAAGGGATACAAAACACACTGTGGGAATTTTAGGAAATGCTGAAACATGAAATAGAGGAAAAAATAAAGATCAGTCTGTAATTCACCTCTCCAGAGATGCCATTAACATTTAATTTCTTTATTTCCTTCCAGTCTGTTTTCTAGTTGTGTTTTTATCATAGAAGGAGTAGTGTACGTTTACATAAACTTAAGGCCACACTGCGTAAACAGTTTTCTATTTTGCAGTTAACTTTTTATATCATAAGCCCTTTTCCATGCCTTTAAATATTTCTCAACGACCCATTTTTTAATGGCAGGCTAGTATTTCTTTCTTGTTTCCAAATTTGCAGCATGGTAATTATGACTTAATTACTCTCCCTGTATGTGCTGACTGTGAGTCTCTGACTTTTCTTTAGGATAAATTCCTAGAGATGAAATTACGGGGTCAAGTGGTAGAACACTTTTAAGCTTTTTTCCCACCAAGTATATATTGCTATTCTACATCAAAAAAACTTGAGATATTTTCACCATTTTGTGTGAGAATGTCCATTTCTCTGCACTTTGATAGCACAGTATATCACTGTCGTAGATGATGATGATTTTTAGAGACAGGGTCTCACTGTGTAGCTCAGGCTGGATTTTATCTCCTGGGCCCAGGCGATCCTCCCACATCAGCTCCCAAGTAGCTGGGAGTACAGGCGTGTGCCACTTGTATTATTATTTTTAAGTCCTCTCCCTTACTTTTGATGCAATTTAAATTCTGTTGTTAAGGATGCTGAGTTTGTAAGAACAGACGGATGCTCCTGAAGACACAGCCAGCTGCGGGGGCCCGAGCACCCACCAAGCTCCCTCTGGAGCTTGTCACTCTTCCTCTGGGTACTCCTTCGAGGTGCCCATCCCCTCCTGGGAGCGTGACCAGGTCTCTTTCTGCCCTCAGCCATGGTGTGGGCTCCAGCCCACACCCCTGCCTTCCCGCAGCTGCTCACCACACATTCTGCCCCTGAGTCCCTGCCGAAAGGCCCCAGGGACATCTCCAGTGGCCGAGCTTACTCCTAGCTCAAAATTTGTTTGCTTATCAGATCCTTTGCAGTGCCGGGCTTCCCTTCTGCGTGAGCGTGCTGGTTTGGGAGACTTTATTCGAATTGGAGTTCGGAGGCATAGGAGAGTGCGGCTGAGCTGTGGCTGCTCCCCGATGCCCCGTCAGCGTCCTTCTGAGGCACCCTCACCCTAGCCTGCAAATCAGGGCCATAGGCAAGTTGGAGAGGCCCAGCCACTCCGCGCCCAAGTCCTGGCACCATGCCAGAAGCGATGGCATCTGGGAGCAGAGGACCCGCAGGGCCTGCACTCATGTTCACTTTGCACGTCCTTCCCCAGGAGGGTCTGCTAGGAGGAGAGCTTTTTCTTTTTCATTGTAAATGAGAAATTCTTTCCAAAATAAGATACAGCAGCACCAACTTCAGGAAGCCAGACCAACTCAACAGAATAATACAAATATACATCTACACATTAGGTGGAAAATGATGCAGAATACGGTGACACACACTGACACAGTCCACGGGACCCAGCAAAGCCTGTGATGGAAAACTCTCCTCTTCTTCCACCGGCGTCCAAAGGCCTCCTTTGAAAGCGCTGCCTCCTCCTCCCCCTGGCACGGCTGCGTTTCCCCTTGACCTGCATGCCTCCCACCACCCTGCACACTGGGTGGGGTGGGCCCTCCGCCCCCTCACTCCATCTGAGGGGTCCTGTCCCCCATGTTCTGACCTTGTAGCAGTCCTTCTTCTCTATGCACCTGGGCCAGTGCTGCCTCACCCCCAGACTCCAAATTCACCCACCTCCCACCCTTCCTCTCATCCCCTTTTCTTGTCTCCATTGCTGGGGATTGGATGGTGAGAGGAAAGATGTATTGACTTTTCTCTCTTCTTTATTTCTGAGTATCTCTGCGCAGAACACATTTGACACCTTTTCCCAACCTCTGCTTCCTAAGGGGTTGGAGGATGGAGGAGAGAACCAGGCTGTTTTATCTTTGTGACTGCAAATGAATTATGCATTTGGCAACCTTTCTATTTTAACCGTCCCATTCCAATTGCCCCATGGGGGTAAAATTTCTGGGATTCTAAACCAGAAAAATAGCTTAGGAGGATACTATTACTGAGAAATATGTAACCTCCATATAAATGAAAATTATTATCTTGGTATCCTGAGCTCAAGGGGTGAGTGAAGGCATTTGGTCTGTCTTCACCTGTGTCCTGGCACTAACCCTGCTGGATTCAGATCACAAGATGTTGGGCTGGACTGCAGGGTCACTTGCAGCCACTCGTTGGATTTTTCTTTAGTTCATCTCAGGAGCCCCTTGGGCGTGTTCTCTCTAGTATCTCTTGATTGCCTGGAGTTTTCATAATTGGCTCAGAGCTCGTCATTCGGCAGATGGTACTTAAGACTGGAAGAGTAGCCCTCTGTGAGCTTAAGAGACTCTGACGAGTAGTATGAAGGGGATGTCCCCAATAAAACCAGTTAAATAGGACTCGGGGGGAAAGCTTCGTCTTCCTCATGTTGCATACCCCTCGAAATTTATTTTATTTTTTATTGTGGTAAAATATCCATAGCATAAAACTTAATGATGTTGGCTGTTTGTAGGTGTACAGTTTGGTGGCATTAAGTACATTCAAATCCTTGGGCAATTGTCCCTACCCCCATCTCCAGAACATACTCATCTTCCCAAACTGACATCTGTCCCCATTAAACACTGACTCCGTGTCCACAATGCCGCAGTCTCAGGTTAACCGCCCTTCTCCTTTCAGGCAGTGCTTTCTTTAATGTTCGTATAAATGCTTGAAGTTGAATCCTGTTTCACGTAATATGGCCGTAGTAGCAGTGTGCCCATCTGAATCTGGCTACGTCATCCTCAGGAAGCGGGCAGTTGTGTTTAGTGGCTAGTGGCATCCACCTAGGGACGTCTGTCCCAGGCCTGCTCAGTCTTGCCTGTCCTCAGGGGACTTGGGTCCCCAAACCCTGCACTGAGGTGAGCCTGGGCACCTGGGTTCTAGGCATCGTGACCCTGCCCTCCTCGACCCTGAGCTGACTGAGGGTTGGGGAGCCCCTGACCCAAAGCCAGGCCAGCCATGGCCCAGCCAGCTCTGATCCTCCTCTGTGGGGCCAGGACACCTCTGTAAGGGGCCATCAGCTACTTCTTTCAAGAAGCTGGAAACTGAGACCCAGTTGCTGAGGCTCTGAGGCAAACATCCTGGAAGGAAGGTGTCTTCGGCGTGGGGCTTCCATAGCAAATACCACAGACTGGGCACCTTAAACAACAGGAAATTATTTTCCCACAGTTCTGGAGGCTGGAAGTCCCAGATCAAGGAGTTGTCAGGGTGGGTTTCTCCTGAGGCCTCCCTCCTTGCCTCTCCCCTGCGTCTCTTCACATCGTTTTCCCTCCGTGCGTGCCCATCTCTGTGTCCACATGTCCCCTTTTGTAAGGACACTACTGAGGTTGGTTTAGGGCCTGCCACCCTAGTGGCCTCATCCTCCCTCGGTGACATCAGTAAATCTGCCTGTCCCCACGTGCAGCCCCATTCTGAGGGCCTTACTGGGCTGGAACTTAAGCACGTGGGTTTTGGGAGGTCCGGCTTAGGGCACCATCCTGGGTGCTGCAGGTCCTGAGGATGCCCGGTGTGTAAGGAAGGAACACGGAGCCCAGCAGGCGGAGTGCAGAGGGGGCAGCTTGCACCGTGTGGGGCCCCAGGGAGGCGGGCGGGCGGGCACACTCCCAACTTTTCAGGGGTGGTTCCAGATGGTTTCCATTTCCTTGAAGAAACCCAAGAAGACCTCCTTTCCTTGCACTGAAGGGGTCCTGCCAGGTGAGCTGCATGGCCCCACTCTGCCAGGGGCGCAGCTGGGATGGGTGTGGAGAGTAGCCACGTCGGGCATGCAGACATGTGTCTCAACAGCCGTCTTCCTGCACAGCGGGGCGTATGACAGGCGGGCAGAGAGTCAGTCAGCAAAGCCACCAAGTCTCCCCAGACTTACAACTTCCAGTTCTAATTTGTATTTGTTGTGCTTTGGGATGGTGGTGATTAGTGTCATTTGCTGAAGCCTCCAAAAAATAATTCCCCCCACTTTTTTTTTTTTTTTTTAGTGAAATGTAGTTTTTCAGGCAAACTGTGGTACCCACCCCCATGTTTGTTAGAAAGTTGGACAAAATGTCATCCAGCCGGCAGCTTGGAAAGGAGCTCTGAGCAGTTGGTGGAGGGTCGGTGGGTATTTCCCAGCCATCTAGAACAGAGACTGTATCCTCGCGTGTGCTAGGAACAGCTCAGCCCCATCCCTGTGGCTTCATGGTGGGGTCTCCTGGTTAGAGTCCCAGCTCAGATGCCTCTCTCCACCTTCCCCGACCCAAGGGCGTCAGGGCCTCCACTGCGCCTCCTTCCTGGCTGCCTTATGCTGTGAGCCTTGTCTCGTCGTCGTTTGAACTTCCCCTGGAAACTCTCTATTAGATTTAGAGAACAAAAACAGCCAGTGAAAAATCATAGTTGAAATTTTACAAAGGAATTACATTTTGTATTGCTTTAAAGAATGCATAGTATTCTGATACTAGAGTAACAAAACAGTAAGAGACAGATGTCTTTAGGCAACTATTTAATGAATAAATGAGAGTGATTGAATGGGAGCGTTTAAATTGGGCATTTTCTGTGCAATATTAATTATACTGCATGCTTAGTAAATTCCTTTTTCAAAGATAGTTCAAAGGCAAATGTCAATCTGGTTCTGCCCAGGTTATGTGTCTACATACATAAACAACTTCCAAATGAATAGAGCATGCATTAGTAAGGTTTTACTAATCTTGGCCACAGGCAGTATTTAAATCAGCTGTGTTTGACCTCTACCACACTGGACATAAGAAGATTCATTTAAAAGTGGTGTGACTAAAACTGATCTTTTAAATGGGCTACATTGTACAGGCATTTCAGCTACACTTAATTTTAAAATGAGGCTTCTCCAGTGGGACTCTAGGATCTGGAGCTTAAACTCTGGAGCATGTTTCCTTTTGTTGGCTGCAAAATAAATGGCTTCTGGATAGAGCAGGCTTGCAGGGAGCCTGGGCCTCCTGGGAGTGCAGGACTGCTTTGGTGATGGGCATGACCCAGGCTTTGAGAAGCCTCTGAGAGTGACTTGTGATGACCTACGTGAGTGATCTATGTGCAGAGCTATGCAGGAGCTGTCAGCAGCCACAGGGGCATGTGCTAGATCTGCCGTGTCTGTCTCTTGTTTTCATGCTGGTACGCTCTCATCAGGCAGGAATGTTGTCTTTTCTGATTAAATTGTGTATGGGCCAGAAGGTGACGATAGGAGAGAAGCTATATACAAGCAACACTGTCACTCGGCGGGCTCAGGGCTTTTGGCCCGAGAAGACTAAATGACATAATGGAAAGACCTGGGCTAGAACCTTAGCTCTGTCCTCCAGTAAACGGATGACTTTGGGCCATTTGGTTTCACCTCTTTGCACCTTGGTTTTGTCATTTATAAAACATGGAACAAATAGCTAATAAGGTCAGAGTGAAGATTTCTTTTCTTGTTTTTTTTTTTTTTTTTTTTTTTTTTTTTTTTTTTTTTTGAGACAGGGTCCTGTTCTGTCACCCAGGCTAGAGTGCAGTGGTGCAATCATAGCTCACTGCAGCCTCGAACTCCTGGGCTCAAGGGATCCTCTCATCTCAGCCTTCTGAGTAGCTGGGACTACAGGCACACATCACCATGCCTGGCTGATTGTTTTTATTTCCTTGTAGAGATGGGGTTTTGCTATGTTTCTCAGGCTGGTTTTGAGCTCCTGGCCTCAGGGGATCCTCCTGTCTCAGTGTCCCAAAGTGCTGAGATTACAGGTGTGAGCCACCGCTCCTGGCATGATTCCATTATTTAATGTGTATAAATCCCTATCCCAGTGCCTGACACATGGATGGTGTTCAGTACATAACTATCATCATCATGGTTTGTTTAATTTGGATCTATTTCTATTTTTTGTCTTTTTCTATTTCCCATTTTCCAGTATTCTGAGGGATGGTCATCTTCCTTGCAGGGACAGTTTGCCTGACAGGGTTGGAAGCCCCCACACTGGCAGTGAGTTAGGAACTGCGTTCTTGCCCCTGTTCTGGCTGCAGATTTCTGGATAGGATATTTGAAATTCCCTGAAAGTGGGGTGCTGTATTAGTCTGTTCTCACACTGCTATTAAAGACATACCCAAGACTGGGTAATTTATAAAGGAAAGAGGTTTAATTGACTCACAGTTCCACATGGCTGGGGAGGCCTCACAATCATGGTGGAAGGTGAATGAGAAGCAAAGTCACGTCTTACATGGCAGCAGGCCAGAGAGTTTGGGTAGGGACTCCCCTTTATAAAACCACCAGATCTCGTGAGACTTACTCACTATCACGAGAACAGCATGGGAAAGGTCTGCCCTCACTGGCTCTCCCCTGTGACACGTGGGAGTTATGGAAGCTACAATTCAAGATGAGATTTGGGTGGGGACACAGCCAAACCGTATCAGGTGCAGACAAGGTCCCCTCTACGGTGTCATCCTGTTCTAAATGTTGACATGAGCCCTGCGGAGTATTCATATTACATTTTGAAAATTGTTTCCCTCATGACTGAGCATTTACTTACTGTTGGATAATAAATCAAATGCTACCCATCTTGGCCAGGAGTATTAAGAACAGTCTAGAAAGTTCTGCCTGGGAACCCCCCCAGTCCTGTGCTTCAGTTTTGCCTCAGGACTTGGTGTCTGGACACTTGTGCCCTTTCTCAGGTGAGCCCCACCCAGATCGAGGGCATCAGGTCCAGGAACAGGTGGGGCTTCCCCAGCTTATGGGAGGGAAAACTCAACACTGCTGTCTTCATAGAGGTGGTTTTGCAATTGGGAATATTCTCTTTAAAAACTCAGAAAATTTCTAGGTAAAACAAGTAAGTTGTGTGATTTTTCCAGCAAGCGTAGAAAAAAGCCAAAACAAAACAGTGCATGCTCTTATCCCTCCATCTTAATACCTCTGAAGAAACAAAGCATGAAGGTTTCATATTCAGAGTTCAAGGAAGAAAAGTTGCTCTGTGATGGTTATTATTTTAAAGGTTTGAAGAGCTATGTATCCCATTTGTATGTGTGGTGAGCTTTGAAGCTAAAATGCAGAGGGATAGAGATGTTGTCCACGAGGGAGTGCCTTAGGGTTGCTCCCAGAGACCAAGGCTTGGCTGGCAGCATGTGGGTCTGACTCGGTGACCCTGACCACCTTAGGTGTGTTCACCTGGGAGAGGAAACCAGGGAGGAACACGGGGGACGTGGGGTCCAATCTTCATGTTCCTGAACAGAACCTGTACTTTTCTGGACCATAAACTCCTGCTCAGCTTTGTCCCCTGGGTTTCTTCAAAGTGGTCACCGTTCACTGGGACGCTCTTCCTGTGCCTCAGCTTGGAGCGGGTCGGGGGCTGCAAACCTCTGGTTCTCATGGGTCCATTCTGTCTGGGGAGCATCAATAAGGATTATGGTCCCATTGCCACCAACAAGCAGAAAGGAGCCACGATGACCACACTGCGTGGCTTGTTTGGTCCTGGCTGTGGAGACGCGTGCACCCTTTTCACCTCTCTCCATCAGAGAACAAAATTAAGTAAGCAGAGGTCTGGACTTAAGTCTTCATTTGCTCTTCGAGCTGTGCCACCGTGGGCTGGCTTCTGGGCTCCTCTGGTTTTCAGTTTGCTCACCTGTGAAAGGAGAATAAGAGCACCGCTGGCTTCCCTGGATGGTGGTGAGAACAGAGTGAGGTCAAGGGTGTGCAGCATGTCCCAAGCTGCTCTTGTTCTAGGAATGCCGCCAGCATGGGTGGGTCTAAGTTTGAACCCAAGCGGTGTTTACTGAAAGGTTCAGACCCACCTGGGGGACCTGAGCGTGCTTCCCTGTGGCTCTTTGGGCCTAAGGACACGCAGAGCACCCTGAAAACAAGCCTAACAAAGTAAAAAGGTGGGAAGCTTGAGAAACATCAGGACATGCGAGTGGAGGAGAGGAGGCAGGGGCTCTGAGTGTGGGCTTGCAGCGTCTCTCCTGGTGGCCCAGCCACTCCTCACTCTCAGCACACAAACCGGGGAGGCTGCAGCAAAACCAAAGGCAAAGAACGGCCTCCTGAGACCTTGGTGGGGCAGGGGGGCCTGGGCGGCCTCGCAGGGACCCCTCCGACAGCCACAGGGCTAAGTGGCAGAGAGGCCTCCTCTCAGCTGGCTGAGGGCGGGGGCTCCAGCAGGGCTGGCAGCCTGTCCTGGAGCACAGCCCGTGCCCAAAGTGGCTCCCACACCAAGCGTGGTGGGAGCTGGGCCGCACTGGGGGATGGGACTGGCTGCTCTGGAAGCATCGAGAAGTAGTGTCCTCCAGAGGAGGTAGAACCAGAGATCTCGCAGGTACGAGGGGAACAGATGGGGTGAGGGGCCGGGGGATGTCACTGCTGCAGATCGCCCCAGCGGAGGCCAGGAAGGCAGAGGAGGCAGACAGAGGGGCCCTGTGGGCACCCGCAGAGCAGTTTTATAAATATGTCCCCGCTGGGACACCCAAGAATTTTGGGGGAGGGTGGAAGCCCTGCAGGTTCAGGGGAGGGCTAGGGCAAGACAAAATAAATAGCATTCATTTCTCTTAATAGTGATCCTCCTTGTAGAATCTGCTTGGAATAGCCTTGGGGAGCATGCATTGTGAGTTACCTGTTATTAATATCTAGTTCTCAAAATACTTTCCCCCTTTCAAAAAGCTGTGCGTATGCATTCTTGTCACCCATTGACAGTGCCTGCCTTCTTGATAGCTCACAGACATCAAAATGGCTTTTTCTTCACTGTCAGGGCTGCAAAGCGCATAGGGTGGGCACATTGCCATGGTTGGTCCATAGAGCAGTCTACTAGCAAATGCTTAAGAGGTTTCATTAGCTAGGAGCGAGGAGGATGTTAGGAGGTGCAGGATTCTTCTCTGTCTTAAAGGACTTACAATCTGGTTGGGAAAATAAACCCTACACAGGCAAAAAGCAATTAATATTTGCTTTGAAATTCAGAGATGGATGGTTCCATGGAGCCCTAGCACCCTTATCAGAGAAGGGCGATGCCACCATCGCAAACCTCCCCTGATAAGAGGAAGAGATGGGTTTGCCATTACCCTGAGCACAGAAGGCAGTTTCCCTGGAATTCTAATGCATTGCAATGAGGCTTAACATATCAGTTTTTAAAAAATGGTCATGTGTCTGTTTGAAAACAAACCTGAGAGTTAGCTGTATGTAAATGCACACGCGCCGTCTATTCCTAATACCCACACTCGCTTTATTTCTAGGTTTCCTTTTTCTGCCCCCTCCTTTTTGGTGCATATTTAACACTCACGTTATTGCAAAGCAGCCTGGGATGAGCCACTTAGGACCGTCTTGGCTCCCATTACACTTACGTCTCTTAGTTAAGGATGCTAATTCTCCTCGCAACTCCTCATCTGCCTCTGTACTCCTCTGGATTCTTAAGGCGATGCTAATGAGTTCTCGCTCCACAGCTGTCTCCCACCCCTCATGGTGACGGTGGGGACTTTCCTGCACCACGGCAATCCCTCAAGTCTGCCTCCCTCCCTGTCCTCCCATCCATTCGGCTTCTCTTCAACCAGGACTTCTCGTGGGCTAACTGCCTGGAGTCCAGATTCCCCTGTTCAACTGCTTGCCAAGACTTCGCGCCAAGCCATTCGTGCTGGGTGCTCTGGAGAATGAATGAGGGAAGGAACCGAGCAGGCCTGCTTTCTTGTGTTGTAGTTGGGTCGCTTGACAGCGCCGTGTGTGAGGCAGGAGGGCACGTGGGCAAGCTGGGACATCATCACAGCCTCCCTCCCATGGCCTGGCACCCCTTCATCCCACAGAGGCCAGAGTCCCCACTCGCAAATGCCTGGCCCAGCACATGCTGTGAAGAGGCCGTGGGTAGTTTCCTCTGGAAGCAATTCATTCTCTCATTGCTGTCCGGGGTTTCCTCCCTCTGAATGTTCTGCTGATTTTTCGCCGCACCACAAGCCTCAACACGGCACGGCCAGGTGCCCCAGGCTTCCCCCGGCTGCGCCTTCCTTGCTGTGAGTGCCACAGCACCCTGTGCTCCTCCAGGCCATGGCTGCAAAAAGGGAAAGGGAGAAAAAAGATTCGAGTTTGTCACAGTGGAACCCAAAGCTTGGTAGTCGGATGACATCCCCATAATTGAAGTATTTATGTGTCTAAATATTTCACTGTCGTCGGCAAGTAAACACGAGGTACGTGTGGGTGAATCTTTCACACCCAGGCAGCCGCCTACTCAGGCGGGCCCACACTTGTAACCTTGTGGCTTTTCTTGGAACACTGGAAGGATTTTCTCTCCTTGAGTTCCCATTAATTTAAATCAAAACTAAAGTTCACGGTGTCTCTCTTCTGCTGGTGACATTTTCCACTTCACACATTGTCAACCTCATTTAACACGTTGCTACTCGGCTGCGGTCACCTCTGCGGGAACGGCACACCCAAACAGCAGCAGCTTTTCTTCCTGCCCTTCAGACTCCTCTCTCCCTCCCACCTCCTCCTCCTCCCTCCTCCTCCCTCCCCGCAGCCCTAATCCAGGCAGGAATTTGGGCCTGCGCGGCCCTGCCCACCGTGGCGGCCAGGGATGTCCAGCCCTGGTCTCTGTTCTCCAGGGCGTTTCCATGGGACCCAGGTGTCAGAAATGCCTCACAATAAAATGAACCTAAACAACGTATCCCTGTGGTGGAGCAGTCCCTGGAAGGCAGGAGAGAAAGGCCAGATGGAACACTGAACAAAGGAGAGGAGGAGGCGATGATCCCCAAATGAAGGGCGACTGATTGTCCTCGGGCCAAGTTAGGGCTAGAGTAATATTCGGTTGTGATGTCTGGAGACATATTTAAAAATACAACTACTGTTGGCTGGGTGTGGTGGCTCACACTCGTAATCCCAGCACTTTGGGAGGCTGAGGCAGGTGGATCACTGGAGGCCAGGACTTTGAGACCAGCCTGGCTAACATGGCAAAACCATGTCTCTACTAAAAGTACAAAAATTAGCCAGGCTGGTGGCATATGCCTGTAATGCCAGCTACTTGGGAGGCTGAAGCACTAGAATTGTCTGAGCCCGGGAGGCGGAGGTTGCAGTGAGCCAAGATTGTGCCACTGCACTCCAGCCTGGGCAACAAAATTCAGATTTCTAGCTTCTCTGTAAAGACGGATCTGCCAGCTCAGGCCTGCGTTTCCTTGTGGCCTTTGCTGGGCCTGCACTCCCGACGCGCCGCCCTCCTCGCAGCCTTCGCTCTGTTGCGGACCTGAGCTATTCAACTTTTGCCAGTCAAGCCGCGTGCTGCCACCTGCGTGCTCCCTTTGCACAGAAGCTAGAGGAAAGGCCTGCACACTCAGACTACTTGATCCAGGCCCATTTCATTGCATGCTTGGGTTACGTATGTAGCCTTTGCATACTTCCCCTAATGTAAGAAGGCAGGCTTTAGGAGGGAGTCTGGGTTTCCTTCATAAAGTCAAATATCCCACCAAGAGCAGCATTCAACAGAAACACTCCATGGCAGGTGCTAGTGTGGCTCCGGCCTCTCTCTCCCTCACCAGGATGCTGGTTCTGTGGGGCAGGGGCTTGGTCTCAACTGTTGCCACACCACCAGAGACTGGGCGGGGAGAGGGCCACGCTTGTCTGAAATGTCAAGTAAATGAGAATACAACAGAGTATACGAAGGGTCTCTTCTCTTCAGGTGGACGTCTAAATCAGAATCAGAAGACGGGAGGAATTCTTCCAGCTGAGGTCAGAATGAGAAGGCGTGGCCCGGCACAGCAGGAGCAAGGGCAGAGAGGTTGGAGAGCATGGGCTATGCGGAGAATTGCGTGGTTTGCAGAATGGTTGGAGGGATCAGAGGTAGAGGAACGGGGCTGCCAGTGAAGAGAGAGAGAGACCGAAAACTTAGGCAGGAGCAGGATCGTGGAGGACGCTTCAATTATTTTAGGGGGTTTGGAATGGGTTCCTGGGAAGGTGACGGGTAACAGTGAGAAGCCGAGGAGGCACAGCAGGAGAGAAATAACCTCCAGAGCCAGGACGGAACAGAGAAGAAAGACATCTTTTCATTTCTTTCTTTCTTTTTTTTTTTTGAGATGGAGTCTCACTCTGTCACCCAGGCTAGAGTGCAGTGGCGCGATCTCAGCTCACTGCAACCTCCACCTCCCAGGTTCAAGCGATTCTCCCACCTCAGGCTCCCGAGTAGCTGGGACTACAGGCGCACACCACCATGCCTGGCTAACTTTTTCGTATTTTTTGGTAGAGATGGAGTTTCTTCATGTTGGCCAGGCTAGTCTTGAACTCCTGACCTCAGGCGATCTCCCTGCCTTGGCCTCCCGAAGTGCTGGGATTACAGGCATGAGCCATGGCACCAGGCTGGAAAGACGCCTTTTCAGCATCCAGGGGTGGAACAGGCAGCCCCTCTAGAGGGCTGAGGGGAGACCTGCCTCTGAGTGGAGTCAGTCTGCAGTTAGGACTGGAAGTGGGAGAAATGCCAGCTCTGGAATCAGACAGCCTGGGTTTCAATGGCAGCTGTCATACTTGTCTGATCTTGGGAAAAATCCTTAACTTCTCAGAGCCTTGGTATTCTCATTTGCAAAATGAGAAAAATGATACTAACCATGTATGGTGGTTGTGTAAATTTTGTGAAAGCAGTTCTACGAACAAGGCCTTGACAGCAGTGGTGAGAAGTGAATAGATTGGAGCCGTTGCCTACAATGGCTGCCATGGTGTGAGTCATAGCAGACCTGCAGTAGACCTTCTAGTACCTAGAAGACAAGAAAACTTCTGTTCCTTGAATTCAGTGAAGATGCCTGACCAGACAGGAAATTGAGGCCCAAGGAATACTTCCAAAAACTTGTCTTTACAGAGTAGGATAGAAATGCATTAAGGCAAATGTGTCTGCTAGGTCAGCTGTCATGAAGAACCACAGACTGGGTGGTTGAATTAACAGCAGTTTACTGTCCCCATTCAGGGGGCTGAAGTCCAGTATCAAGGTGTTAGCAGGGCTGGTTCCTTGCAAGGCTGTGAGGCGGAATCTGTTCCAGGCCTCTCCTCTGGCTTCTGGTGGTAGCCTTGGGTGATCCTTGGCTTGTGTGCCCGTGCCCATTGCCCTCATCTCAGCCTTCATCTTCACTTGGTGTTCTCCCTGTGAGTGCTTGTGTCCAAAGTACCTTTTCTTTGAGACGGAGTCTCACTCTGTCACCCAGACTGGAGTGCAGTGGCACGATCTCGGCTCACTGCAAGCTCCACCTCCTGGGTTCATGCCATTCTTCTGCCTCAGCCTCCCTAGTAGCTGCGACTGCAGGTGCCCGCCACCACGCCTGGCTAATTTTTTGTATTTTTTTTTTAGTAGAAATGGGGTTTCACCATATTCGCCAGGATGGTCTTGATCTCCTGACCTCATGATCCACCTAACTCGCCTCCCAAAGTGCTGGGATTACAGGCGTGAGCCACCACGCCCAGCCCAAAGTACCTTTTTTTTTGAGACAGTCTTGCTCTGTCACCCAGGCTGGAGTGCAGTGGCACGATCTTGGCTCACTACAAGCCCTGCCTCAGGGGTTCACGCCATTCTCCTGTCTCAGCCTCCAGAGTAGCTGGGACTACAGGCGCCTGTCACCGCACCCGGCTAATTGTTTTGTATTTTTAGTAGAGACGGGGTTTCACTGTATTAGCCAGGATGGTCTTGATCTCCTGACCTCGTGATCTGCCCACCTCGGTCTCCCAAAGTGCTGGGATTACAGGCGTGAGCCACCGCACTTGGCCCAAAGTTCCCATTTTTATAGGGAAACCAGTAATATTGGATTAAGGTCCACTTTAAGGACCTCACCTTAACTATATTAATTGTAATAATCATAATTAATTAATTGTATCTGCAATGACTGTATTTCCATATAAGGACATACTCTGAGTTGCTGGGGGTTAGGACTTCAACATAGGAATTTTGGGGGGATACGATGCAACCCATAATAGCAAATGTTGTGAATAAAACTGTAAAAAGCACCCCTCCTTTTTCCCTAACAAATGAAGGCTTTGTCACTTGGTTTTCTGTCTTCTCTCCACCCTGGTTCTGCCGTCTTCCTGGGTGCCTTCAGCATGCGCTTGATGGCCTGTCCTCTTGGTGCCCCAACCATGTGGCCACTCCCCCACTTTGTCATGTGTCCCCCACCCCGCCCCACCAACTTGATGCAGTGTCATTGCCAAGATTCTTAATATGCATGTTCCTCTCTCTTGCTACACGTTTTTTTTTTAACCATTCCAGCTGCCTGATCAGCTACTTCCACTAAAACCATCTCTGGCCCTCGGAAACCCCTGTTCATTCATTCTTTAACCTTCTCCTCATCCATTGGTCTCTCCTTATTTCTCTCCATATGTACCTTAGATTCCTTGGTTCGTCAACATTAGGTCTTACCAAATCATCTCCCTGTCCCTCGGCAAATTTGTCAAAACCCCAACTCTGGACGAACTCAACAATACATTTTCTCTGTACCTGTACCCAGGTATCCCAGGAGGTCAGAGAAAACCACACAATAGGGCAGATAAGAATCCTGATAAACTCATAAGATACCAGCCTTGAATGGGGGCTCCATCCTGCCGAGCAATCCTACCGTATTTCCCTGGCCAGGATGTTCTCCTGTGCTCTTAATGACTATTTTGAACTTTCTTTACTATTTTGGAAATTCTAAAGCCTCATCAATACCTGTCTTCTCAGAGGAGAACCCTGATTCTTTTCTAAGGAAATTAAAGCATTTAGACTAGAACCCTTCAACATTCTGCTCCCAAATCAATATACCTGACTGAATACCTCATTCCTTCCTCCCAGCCTCATTCCCTCTCTTTGCACTTAGAGGAGGTGTTTGTGTTCTTGGCAGAGCCTCATCTTTCTATCTGTTCTGGATTGCATCTCCTCCCACTTCTGAGAGATGTCTCAATATTGATTATTCTTTCCTGCTCTAAATTTCCCCCCTCCCAGTTCATTCCTATCATCATTTCTATATGCTTGAGCTTCTACCATATTTATAGAAGAAATGAATTTCTCTTAATCTCACATTTGTCTTTCAGTTACCACCTGATCTCTTTTTTCTTCTACACCAAATTCCTTGAAAGAAGTGTATACAATAATTAGCCGAGTATTTCTTTTTAGCTACTAAAACATATGATTTATTCTACCCACATATAAGGGTTACATTTTCATAGCTGAGTTTTAAAAAATTGTGGTGAAATACACATAACAAAAAATTTTACCATCATAACTATTTTTGAGTAAACAGTTCAGCTGTATTAAGTGTATTCACATTACTGTGCAACTGGTCTCCGGAATTCTTTTCATCTTGCAGAACTGAAACTCTATACCCATGAAGCAACAAGTTTCCATTCCCCATTTCTCCAGCCCCTGGCAGCCACCATTCTGCTTTCTCTCTCTGATTTGACTGCTCTGGATACTTCATGTAAATGGACTCTTACAGTATTTGTCTTTTTGTGATTGGCTTATTTCACTTAGCTTAATGTCCTCAAGGCTTATCCGTGTGTGGCATGTGTCAGAGTTTTCTTTTTTGGAGCTAATATTCCATAGTAGTGTACACACACACACACACACACACACACACACACGTATATTTCTTTTCTTTTCTTTTTTTTGAGATGGAGTCTCACTCTGTCGCCCAGGCTGGAGTGAAGTGGTGCCAAGGCTCACTGCAAGCTCCGCCTCCCAGGTTCACACCATTCTCCTGCCTCAGCCTCCTGAGTAGCTGGGACTACAGGCGCTCACCACCACGCCTGGCTAATTTTTTGTATTTTTAGTAGAGATGGGGTTTCACCGTCTTAGCCAGGATGGTCTTGATCTCCTAACTTTGTGATCCTTCCGCCACAGCCTCCTAAAGTGCTGGGATTACAGCGTGAACCACCGTGCCCGGCTGTATATACACTACATTTCTACATTTTGTGTATCCATTCGCTCATCAGTGATGGACACTTGGGTTGCTTCCGTCTTCTTGCTATTGTAAATAGTGCTGCTGTGAACATGGATGTACACATATCTCTTCAGGGCCCTGCTTTTAATTCATTTGGGTACACACCCAGAAGTGGGATTACTGGATTATGTGGTAATTCTATTTTTAATGTTTTAGGAAGTTCCATACTGTTTTCATAGTAGCTATACAATTTTACATTCCCACAAACAGCACTTAAAGATTCTAATTTCTCTACATCCTTGCTAACAGGTATTATTTTGTATTTCTCTCTTTTTCCAATAGTGGCCATTCTAATGGGATAAAGTGGTATCTCACTGTGGTTTTGATTTGCAGTTCCCTAATGATTAGTGGTATTGAGCATCTTTTCATGTGCTTGTTAGCTATTTGTATATCTTCTTTGCAGAAATATCTATTCTTTGTTCATTTGTTAATTGGGTCTTTTGTTCTTTTTTTGTTGAGCATAACTAGCCCAATTTTTTCATTTCCTCTTCACTCCTCAATGCATTCAACTTTGTATCCTGCTAATATCATATTAACAAAATAGTAGGTATCTCCACATCATCATGTGTGATGGGCATCTTCAGCCTTCATTTCATACTCTCAGCTTTTGACCTGGCTGATCTCTCCTTTCCTTCTACCCACTGGCTTCATTGATGGCAGCTGACTTCCCCCCATGGCCCTGCCTTCTTTTCAGGCTGCTCTTCCTGCTTGTCCTCTTCAGCAGACTTCTCCATCCTGTTCTCCTTCACAGTTTGCTCTCAGGTCTCCTTCACACTCTGCTCTTGCCTGGAGATCTCACCCTTGCTCATGGCTGTTGCCAGCTACAAGTGCCATTTGCATTCCAATGACTCCAAACTTTAAATTTGTAGATCAGCTTGCTTCTCTGAATTCCAGATGCAAATGATCTCATTGCCCATTAACATTCTCACTTGCACTTCTTAAGGATACTCTTTATGTTCAAACCTAAACCTTTGGTCTGTCTCTGAAAGCTGCTCCTCCTTGATTTCACACAACAGTAAAAGGCACTGTTATCTGCCTGGTCACCAGGACCCTCAGACTATGACCTCTTTCTCTTCCTCCTTTCGTTTCCATGTCCTGAGGATTTCAACTCTTAAATATATGGAATACCTCTTACATACATCCACTTTTATCAACTCCTGTCCGTCTGTCAGAGGCGTTTGAACCAGAGCTACTCCGTCTTGAATAGGGGCTGGGTAAAATAAGGCTGAGACCTACTGGGCTGCATTCCCAGATGGTTAAGGCATTCTTAATCATAGGATGAAATAAGGGGTCAGCACAAGATACAGGTCATGAAGACCTTACTGATAAAATAGATTGCAGTAAATGAGCTGGCCAAATCCCATCAAAACCAAGATGGCGATGATAGTGACCTCTGGTCGTCCTCACTGCTACGCTCCCACCAGCGCCATGATCGTTTACAAATGCCATGGCAACATCAGGAAGTTACCCTATATGGTCTAAAAAGGGAGGCATGAATAATCCACCCGTTGTTTAGAGTATCATCAAGAAATAACCATAAAAATGGGCATCCAGCAGCCCTCGGGGCTGCTTTACCTGTGGAGTAGCCATTCTTTTACTCCTTTACTTTCTTAATAAACTTGCTTTCACTTTACTCTGTGGACTCGCCCCCGAATTCTTTCTTGCGTGGGGTCCAAGAGCCCTCTCTTGGGGTTTGGTCAGGACCCCTTTCCTGTAACACATCCTCGTTACTGCCGCGTGCATCTTATTGCCTTCTAGCTCCGCTCCCCATATGCGTGCTTTTATTTTTTATGCTCCACATAGAGCAATCTCTTTAAAATATACTCTGGATTATCTTGACCTACTGTTTACAATCGTGTATGTACGGGCTTCCCTAGGTTCTCAAAGAGCAGTGATGTGGCCCCAGGGGGTGGGAACAAGGGGAGAACAGAAGGGGTGTGTTAATCAAGTTTATCTTAAAGCTGCCTCCTAACATATTTAAGTTCAGCCTAAAGGTTTTTCTGTACATCGTGAACTATAACAAGTGGAGGTGTAAACCAACAATAGCCCACACCTGTGCCAGTTACTGAGTTTTGGCCAAATGTAGCCAACTGTTTGAACCAAGTTCAAATAAGGCTAACGGCAACCTGTAACCAATCCAGCTGTTTTTATACCTCACTTCCAATTTCTGTACATCATTTCCTTTTTTTTTTTTGTCTGTAAATCTTTTTTGACCACGTGGCTGCTCTGGAGTCTCTAAATCTACTGTGATTCTGGGGGCTGCCCATTCACAAATTGTTCATTGCTCAGTTAAACTCCTTTAAATTTAATTCGGCTGACATTTTTCTTTTAACAGGTGGAAGATTGAAGGTCTGAAGAGTGGGAAGACCCAGGAACAGGCAAGTCCAGGAAGATATGAGGAAAATCAAGAAAGAGAAGGAAACTGAAGCTAGTGGGAAGTGCTTCAAGTTGGAGATGATGCTGAGATGGCCAAAAAGTGAGAGGTGGAAAACATTTGGAGTGAGTTAAGGAGAGAACGCGAGGCAAGGAAGTGAAGCCGAGTGAGTTGGGAGTGGGGTGCAGGGGCCTTTGGCCACCCCAGGCTCTTTCTATGTGAACATTCTGAGACTGATTCTGATTTTTTTCCCCTCCCAAATTGCTCTCTTTTCCTTTCTTCACCTACTTACTCCCTGGTCATCCTTCCTTTGGGTCAGTGAAGTTGCTGGTTCTTTAGGGAACACTTCTCTGATTGCTGAAGCTAATAGTCTCTCCCTGCGGTTGCCGGTTGTTTCCAATAGTTGACTAGTTTTCTTCCCCAGCACTTACCAGTACACAGCCAGTCACTCTGGTTGCTCACTGTCTTCCTTCTTCCTTGACTGTCAGCTCACAGGAATGCAGGGCCCTTACTTGTTTTACTCACCACTGCATCCCAAGGATATAGCAGAGTGCCTGGCACACGGTAGGTGCTGAATAAATATTCGTTAAATGATTGATTGGAGGAAAAAACCACCATCCTCCATGGTAAACATTTACTTTACTTTTGCATACTTCTAAAAGTATAATCTAGAGGTTCAGTGACTCCCGCAAATAAACAGAAAAGGGCACAGAGGGTGGCGATAGGACCACTGATAATAGGAGCTGGAAGTAGAAGACATCTTTTTTCAGAAGTTGAAGACTGGTACTTCCATAACCTTGGCAGATTCGGAAATGTCAATTACCCTCCAATCCAACCTCCTATATAGAGCCACACACTGGTTTCCTAGCCTTTAATGTATTGAAAAGATGTTATCCTATAAATTTTCTTCTTTTCCAATGTGTTCTATAAATATCCACTAAAATACTTTAATTGCAAGAAAGTTAGATATTTGAGGTTATATCCATGTTTCATTTCTGTGGAAAACAACACAGAAAATATTACCCAAGTATAACTGGGCACCATGGCTCCAATATTTTCTCATTATCAGCTCAAATAAACACAACTTAGAATAAAAAAGTCATGTGAAGCAATTCAAATATTTAACTTCATCTGTCAAGGAAATATCAGGAGGGTGGTTGGGAGTACATTCTTGATGCACAGCAGGAATCTTTTACACGTCTTTCTCCCCATTTCTGCCCCTCTCGGTATCCTCCACAGGGAGAGCAGCTGCTCCCTGAAACTCACACTCTCTCTGCATTTTTCCTTTCCAGTGCCTCAAAACTGCACACCACCTGGTACTTGGCAGTGCAGCACTTTGCTCAGGGGGATGGGTCTGCCATCCTGTTTTTCTTTTTTCCTGTCAATTATTCTTTGCCTTTTCCATAGATCAAGAAGAAGGTGATGTGTACTCATGTACATTAAAAACTCCTGTCTCCATTGCCTATGAACAGCAGCATCAAACCACTATGCAGAATTAGCATGAATTTATAGCTAGAATAGGAAAGTTCAAACTTGGAAACAACCATCGTCGTTTACCAGTTGGGTTTTGAAGTTTTTTCTCTCAGATCTGTTGCTTACTAGCAATGTGAACTAGGTAGCAAATTACCCTCTCTTGAAATGTTAGCAGATTCACTTGTGAAATGAAGTTAGTGATGAAGGCCAAGGTAGGGATAGCCATGCAGTTCTGTTTCTCCTTATCTCATCATCTCACTTTCCCAGGGAGATCTTTAATCTTGGAAATTAGCACTCTCTGGTCACGTGGTGAAAGTGGGTTGGAAGAAAGATGCATACAAGGAGCAGTGCTTCTACCCCACCCAGTTATCATGAGCTTTGAGTGAGAGGGTTCATGTAGAGTGTTTAGGATGGTTTTTGACACACAGTGAGAGCCCATAAACGTGAGCTGTCTGTCTCCACTGTCTCTCGTCCTTTTTAGACCCCCTCACCCACTGCATTTTCTTCTCCTCTGTCATTGCAGAGGCAGTCAAGCATATTAGTTCACCCATTCTTCCATCAACTTTGAACTAGGGCTTATAATATTCATTTTGCAGTTGAAGACATGGAGGAAGAAAGGAAAACGAGGAAAAGAGACAAAGAGACAAGAGGAATGAAGTGCTCCTGTGATCAGTTTTCCTCATTTCATTTTTTCTTTGAGTTGAGAGGGTCAGCTCACTTTCTGCCTCCACTTTCCTTGAAAATTCCAATGAACAACCCTTTTCTATATTTTCAGGCTCAGAGTATGCACCAAGTTAGATGAGTCTTGATCCTGAAGGATTAACATGAAACAAGCTGGCAAATAGAATATAGATTAATGGGGTCCAACCATACCATTGAATATGATTAATGGAATCGGGGAATTTGGTTGATGGAATGAGATCTCCCAAACCTTCTTACATGTGGGAGATGACTAAGTGAATTCGTTTCCTAGGACTGCCATGACTAAATACTGTAAACTGGGTGGCTTAAACAACAGTACTTTATTTTTCAGTTTTGGATGCAGACAGCCCAAGACCAAGATGCTGGAAGAATTGGTTTCCTTTGCGGATGCTCTCCTAGGTCTTTTTTTTTTTTTTTGGGAATCTTGCTATTTGCCTGCCTCAGGCTCCCGAATAGCTAGGATTACAGGCACCTGCCATCATGCCTGGCTAATTTTTGTATTTTTGTAGAGATGGGGTTTCATCATGTTGGCCATGCTGGTCTTGAACTCCTGATCTCAGGTGATTCGCCCACCTCGGCTTCCCAAAGTGTTGGGATTACAGGCGTGAACCACCACGCCTGGCCTCTCCTAGGTTTTTAAATGACTGCATTCTTCCTGCCTCTTCACACAGTCACCCTTCTGTGCACAAGGATCTGCTGTCTCTCTGTCTGTGTCCTAACCTCCTCTTCCTATAAGGATTCCAGTTGGATTGGACTAGGGACCTCACGTAGGACCTCATTTTAACATAATTACCTCTTTAATACCCTGTCTCCAAATACGCTCACCTTCTGAGGTGCCAGGGGTTAGGGCCTCAAAATATGAATTTGCGGGAAGGGGAAATATAGCTTAGCCTATAACAACTATAGGGCCAAAATATATTTTGTTAGCCTATTAATGTGTGAACATTTTTGATATGTAAAGAAGCTCACACTTTGGGAGACCAAGGCAGGCCGATCACGAGGTCAGGAGATCGAGACCATCCTGGCTAACACGGTGAAACCCCGTCTCAACTAAAAATACAAAAAAGTTAGCCAGGCTGGTGGCGGGCGCCTGTAGTCCCAGCTACTCGGGAGGCTGAGGCAGGAGAATGGCATGAACCCCGGAGGCAGAGGTTGCAGTGAGCTGAAATCGCGCCACTGCACTCCAGCCTGGGCAACAGAGTGAGACTCCATCTCAAAAAAAAAAAAAAAAAAGAAATAAAAAATAAAAAAGAAGCTCAATATTTTTAATGCAACAGACCCTGCGGAAGGTCAGTAACACCAGTGTGAACCCAAGTCACATCCCAGAGAATTGCAATCACCTTTGCTGTATGCCTCTTAGGGCATTGTGGAAAGGGAGACTCACTAATGTTCATTTTGGTTATGATTTAATAATGAACCGGTGATGGATTACTAGCTCATAAAGTCAACTCAGAAAGTTGAACTTGGGGTGATTTTTTTCTGAGTTTGAATCTTGTAAGCATGACTTGAGAGGGAAACCAACAATGTTTAAAAGAGAATAAATGCTATTTTCTGAATCCAATTTAAAGAAAGGGAAGTAGCCCAGTGTTTAAGGCAGAATTATCTTGAATCCACAGCATATTCTAAGGCCAGAATGTTTACAAGTGCTTTGGCCTTAACATGCTCAAGAATTGTTTGACACCATCTTTGTAAGAACCTTTGGATATTTTTTCAAAGTCCTCAAGCTATTTTATTTCCGTAGAGTACTATTTCACAGTGACATAAGCTGTTTGAGGTTGGATATTTTCTGCTTCTAGTTTTCTCTTTGAAAGCAAAAACTAGAAGCCTTGGAGCTCAAATTGTTCTGAAAGGCAGAGAGTCCCAAGTGTGAGGGCCAGGGGTGCACATGGCCTCCTGTGTTCCTCTATCAGCAGGTTTGGACCAGAAGGAAGACCAAGGTGTGGATAGCCGTGCAGTTGTGTCTGCTTGTCTCATCATCTCACTTTCATGGGAAGCTCTTTAATCTTGGAGTTCAGCACTCTCCGGTCATGTGGTGAAAGTGGGTTGGAGCAAAGATGAATTAGAGGAGTGCTGCTTCTATTGAGGATAGGAGGCATGAGTTTAAGGGGCAAGTTCCATTCTTCACTGAAGCAGCAACCTACACCAAGGTAGAGATGACCACCTGTCTCTGGTTCTTGGCCCCACTGTTTGGACTCTTGGCTACTTAAGAAGATGATTTCTTCCAGATGAAATTCTTGTTGGCATTTAGTTGTATTAAAAGTCATTTTTGGTGCTAGTGGATGAAGCCTTTTCCTTCAAAAATAATAGGTTAGTACAATTGTGAGAGTTCTAAAGTTATTTTGAGCCTTCTGTAATGACTTTACAATAAATAGTTTAAATAAAGGTAAAGGACTCTGAAAAGAATACTCGAATTGAATGAATTTTTTAATGACATATCCTGGATGGCATCATCCATGACTCTAGAGCTGGCCCCAAGCTCTTCCTTCTCTCCACCTGATACCTGATGGATCTTCCTCTGTTTATGACTTTACTTACTGTCTGTCATGGGAAACACTGCCTCTCTCTCCTGACTTCTTCTCAGTTCCTCAGTCTCATTCAGCCTAATCCTTGAAGCAAAGGATGGCTTATCCTGGATGATCTTGGATGATCTTTCCCCAATATAATTAATATAGAAAGCCTGAGAGTTCATCTAGGTGATGTCTAAGGCATTATTTAGCTCTAAAATATCTGTAATCCGTTTTCTCATCTTCATAAGGCGCTTCTCTATTTTATCCCATAAGGGCAATATAAACCTTCCATCCACTCATCACTCAAAGTCGTATCAGTGTTCTTTGACTGTTTTTTGGGCTTCTTTATCTCTTATGTGCCGCCAAATGCTCCCAAGATGGTTTTCTATAGCACATATCTTTGTTTTCTTTAGTTTTAAGGCAATGAAAGTTCTACAACATTTTCAAACTATGTAAGTCTCCAATATCTCAGTAAGCAAAGCATTTGGCAAGTCCCAGTATTTAAGAGAGTTTGTAAAGTGTGTTCTAAATTTTTCCTTGTTTCTCTTTTACCCTCTACTAGGTAAGCAATTATTTTTGCTATCCTTTCATCATTCGTCTCCTTTCGTGGGCCCCCTGAGGCTTGTGGCCAGACATTACAGAGGTGGTTTCTCCGAATGATAGCCTGTAGACAGTCAGCGTTTCCCTGGGAGGGGCTGTATTCTCTTTACAATCCAAACAACCAACCCAGAATAAAATCTCAGCAATGTTTCTGGACTATAAACAGCATGCCTTCTTCGGTTCACTTCCTGACACCTCCCCAGGCTGTTTGGGTTTTTGCAAACATCCTCACTGGCTGCAGGAAGGGTGGGATGAAACTGTTTAGTTGTTCAAGGAGTACAGAAGTCTCATCAGTCAGCAGCTCCTGAAAGAACCAGGGCCAGAAAGAACAGGCACTCCAGAGGGCATGAGACAAGGAGCAGAACGAAGACAGAAGCAAAGATGAAAGAAGATAGGAGCAAAGGGTAGATCTGGAAAGGTTTAGCAAAAGCCGTTGTGTTTCTTTTCTAACAGGTTTGTTCTTGTACAGCCATTAAAATTAGTAGCACAAGCATGCTCAAAACAGCCTGTTATCCACGTTTCTGTGTTTAGTTCAGTCTAGCAAAATTGTAAAAGTCACTTTGCCAGACTTCCGTAGGTGGTATCACTTCAAGAGAAAATGGCCAAGCCTTTTTCTCAGGTGGGGCAGACCCTTGGTTTAGATCATTGAGTAGGGCTTTGTGGCTGTCAAGAACTGGGCTGATATGAGAGTATATCATATCATGGATGAGAGTACAGGAATAAACCTGCAAGGAAAAACAGTTCTCTTTTTCCTCTTTCCTTTCTGTGTTTCTTTCCTTTTTACATGGAAGGTCAATGAATGAAGATTAAATAGACTGTCTTTCTGTTCTTTGTCTTCTTTCTGACAAGAACAGATGTGACATTCTCAATGACAAAGAAGGAACAATTTGCAGAGACGCTGGGCCAAATTTTCAAAATTGAGTTCCTAATTTACACATGAAAAATATGTGACCTTGAGGATGATTATTGGAACAAACACAGATTTTACATGTGTGTGGTTGGGAGTGTTTGCATCACTGCAGTTCTGCCTTTGCACAAATGCACCCAAGCTGAAGCTCACTGGACAGATGCAATTCCTAGCCATGCATGAGTCCTTGGGCAGCTAATGTTTCAGCTTTGAACCTTTCTCTTTCAATAGTAAATTTCCAAACACAAAGTGGATCATAGACACATACAAATGTACTTTTCTACTTTTTCAAAGTTTTGGTGTAGATTTGTAGTATGGCTTTAATGTGGTGTACCCATTGCTGTGCAGTAATGTCTGGCAATGGGTTTCCCTGAGTTTATAGTGAGAATGTCTTTAACATCCATGAGACCCAGGGATCTAAAAAATTGTTTAGAAAATAGCTCAGAATGAGGCCTGGTATGGTGGCTTGCACTTGTAGTCCCAGCACTTTGGGAGGCCGAGGTGGGCAGATCACCTGAGGTCAGGAGTTCAAGACCAGCCTAGCCAACACAACAAAACCTCATCTCTACTAAAAATACAAAAATTAGCCGGGCGTGGTGACGCATGCCTGTAGTCCCAGCTACTTGGGAGGTTGAGGCAGGAGAATCGTTTGAACCCAGGAGGCAGTGGTTGCAGTGAGCCGAGATTGCACCATTGCACTCCAGCCTGGGTGACACAGCGAGACTCTGTCTCAAAAAAAAAAAAAAAAAAAAAAAGGAAAAAAAAAGAAAATAGTTCAGAATGGTTACACTATGGCCAAACAGATTATAAATGTTCTCTTCTCTTCTTACTTCTAAGCTACTCTGAAATAGGTCCCACTGTGCATCAGACATCGTTCTGGTGCTTCCTGTGACTCACACTGTAGCTTTGGGGAAGTCTTTGTTTTCTACTACTTTCTACTACCTGAGGCTGCTAATCTTCAAGTGGAAGTTGTTAGGTAGCTAGTGTTAGACAGTTCTCCTAGGGCCTGGAGACCTCTGAACTTAATATGTAAGGTAGGGGCTTTCACTAAGATAAATGCTGGTTCCCCTGGACCAGTAGGACTCTCTCTAAAGAGGCAAGCTGAGCAGTAGAGTACTTACACTGTATTGTGTTTTGACACTGGCCACACTAGTCTCCCCCAGTGGAACTAATCCTCCATTAGTTTTTTTTCTCCCTGGAAAATGATAAAATGGTAGTCCTTGTCTGCTGTTTACAGGCCAAAGTCGATGAAGAACTTGGTTGGATAGCCATCATTTGGTTTATTTGGACATAGATTAGTTTACTGAGCCATAGAGTTATTTAAAGGTCCCAGATAGTAACAGGGGATGCGTCCCTGAGAAATCTTATCTAGTTCTTGATGATGTGTAGAGCATTGAGAAGGTAGAGTCAACTCTGAAGCCAGCTAGGTATTACTTATTCAAAGGGGACTAGAAACATTTTTCCAGGGAGAAAAAAACCCATTGCCTATGGCAGGGGACTCTGACTCCTCCAGGATTTGAGATTGTAGGGGAAAACAAATATCACGGAATCAAATAGAATCTCTGGAACAGACATGCAATGCAGGATTGAGGACCCTCTCACCTTAGTCATACTGACTGAGAAAGCCTTCTTACAGATGTGTTGTCTGTTAGCTTCTCATCATAGTTAGTACTGTAGGCTATTAAGTGGGCTAAAAAGGCTAAGTAAGGATGGTGCCTGTTTTGCTGACTTACAAATATCTTAATGTCAATCTTGAATGAACCTCATTCCACCCAATTTCCTAGCTTTGCTTTTAGCTAGAGTTTTAATGGAGAGTGATGGCAACCTCTTGTTATGATTCTGTTCTTGTCAAATTTGGTTTGCAGTTTGTTATTGTTGTTAGACAGTTTCATCTTCCTTTACCATTTTCTTACTTTTTTTTGGATTGCCACTTCTTTTATTTTGAGTTTCTAGAATCCAGGAGAATATTTTCTATCTAGGTTAATTTAATTAATATTTTTAAACCTTCTTCAAGGCAATGTGGTGGAAAGACCCCAGGAAGTGGAGTCTGTTTTCTTGCCTTTATGTCCCACCTCTTTATTATATAAACAGTCAGTGAATCACTTGATCTCTTTGGCACTTAATTTTTCCCAACTATAAGCTAGAAATAAAAACCTGTGTCTCACTCCTTCCAAAGTTGTGATGATCAAATGAGATAATGGATATAAAGGCAATTACTTTGTAAACCCCAATGTCAATACCTATTATTAAGCCATTTAAATCCCAGGAATGTTAATACAGGTTTTTATTTAAAATGGTTTCTAAACTTAAGGGTATTGTAAGGATAACATTTATTTCTAGCCTTTTGCTCATGCACCATGGTGTATAACACCATGTTCTTGGGTAGGAAACAGCTCTATTTTTTCGTGTTTTCTATTCCATATGAGCTCTGAACATTTAAATAAATAGAATACACTAGGGAAGAAATGCCATTCTTATTTTTTAACTAACTGTAAAGATGTCATCTATTTATTGCTTCAATTATTTGTATAATTTTATATAAACCAAAGTGGGATAATCTGAGTTTTTGATGCCTTTCCAATAATTTAATTTTCATGTTAAAAAATCTCATTTTGTAGATTGGGACTTTTATTTCTGGTGATATCTCAGACTGAGCAACCTGAAAGGACATTGACTAAATAAAAAAGTCTCAGATATATAACAACAACAATAACTTTTAATGCGTCCCTGGGCTCACTAGAAAGTAAGGAGAATGTCTGAAGAAAGATTAAAAACAAAAACAAGAACAGGGGTCTAAGATCATAGAGCAGTAAAGAGTAGACAAACACTTGGAAAGTGGTCTTGAAATTAAATGCCTAGGTCAGTACCACTATGCAGGAAGCTTTGAGACTATAAAAGGTGGAGAGATAAAACTTAAAACTTCCATATTAACCCAGTTCTCTTAACAAAGACTAGAGTGATTACAAATAAATAGTGCCACTGGCTCTTGAGGGAAGCAAACACAATCCCCTGTAAACAGGAGCTTTACAAATTTAGTTGCCGGGATCATTACAGATTAAGGTAAACAAAATCTGATTTCACAAAAAATTACTCAAAGGAAAAATATCAGCCACTATAAAGGAAAATAAGCCAAAAGAACAAGCACTGTATGTAAAACCTCATTTTAAAATATCAAAATGACCAGATGGTGGAATATAAAATAGATACAAATGAAATGTTTAAGGTAAAAAAAAAAAAAGATGTAATAAAAATGAGAATAAAATAAAAGGTTACAAAACTGGCCAGGCATATCTAAAAAACAAAATAACCATATGGAAATTTTAGGAATGGAAAAACTTAAAATTAAAAAACTCAGTGAATTAATTTAAGCAGATTAGACATAGATGATGAAAGGATTCATGATATAGAAAATAGATCTGAAGAAATAATCTGGGATGCAGTCTATATATCAAGAATATGAACATTTTGAAAGAGAGGTAAGGAAACATGGAGAATAGAATGAGAAGAGCTAATTCTAATTAGTTCGAAGAGCTAATGTCTAATTAGTTTGAAGGAGAAAATAGAGGAAACTGATGAAGGGCAGTATTGAAAGGATAATGACTGATAATTTCTCAGAACTGATGAAAGACAGAAATCCACAGATATTTGTGGCAAACTGTATACCAAGAAGAACAAAGGAAAAGAAACACATAGTGCTATAGAACACTAAAAACAAATAGATTTAAATACAGCAAAAAATAGTTAAAAATTCAATTAATAAAAAGCAAAAAAGGAGAAAAAGAAGTACAAAAATATAAGGCAGATAGAAATCCTGAAACTAGGTGGTATAAATCAGTTCCGATTTATCAATAAACACAACTTAAGATGATTAACCCCACCAGTTATATGGTAGATATAATTAAGAAAAGCGAAATTCCAACTGCTAACTATATTATTTATGAAAGATCACTACAAAATATAAGCACATAAAAAATACAGAAATAAAAGATGTAAAAGATATTCCAAGCAAATTCTAAAGAAAGTCATCATAACATTGCTATCAGACAAAAACACGTAATAAAAAAATGAAGATCATTACATAATGATAAAGTTTCTAATTTAGCAAGAAGATCAAACAATTTTAAACTTGCATAGTTTTAATAAAACAAACATAAACATATACAAAGCCACATATGACAAATCTACAAAAAGCAGTTGACAAAATTACCATCACTGTGTGAACATGCGGTACATCTCTCTTATTGCTGTGTGCAGACTGAAATTAGTGAAGTTAAAGAAGATTTAAGCAACATAATCAACAAGCTTGATTTAATGGCAATATATATAAAACCTTGCATCTGAATATTATAGACTATACATTCTTAAAGCATACATGGAATATTTATAAAAATTGATTGTGTACAATTATATTCACATCAATGACAAAAGATAGAAGATAGCTCCACATTTAGAAATTTGGAAACACTACTAATTTATGAATCGAAGAGGAAATAAAGTGGAAATTCTTAAATATCTACAAGCAAATGATGAACTACTACATATTAAGGTGTGCTATAAAACAGCAGCATTTTAAGAAATATTTATAGTCTTAAATGTGTATGTCATAAAAGAAGAGAGGCTAACATTTAGAGAACTAGTCATCTCTGAGGAGTTAGACAGAGAACAATGACATAAACCCACAGAGAATATAATGAAATAAATAATAAGATTAGAACCAGTGAAGTAACTAAGATGCAATAGAAATAATCATCAAAGCCAAACGTTGGCTTTGAAAGATGAACAAAGTAGGAAAACATCTGGTGAGAAGGGGAGAGAGGATGGGAGGGAGGAAATAGGCACAGAGAATACAATAAAGGAGCAGAAGAAATAATATAATAAGTAAATAATAAATTATGTAAATTTTATATTAAGCATTTGGAAACCTCAATAAAATTGATGTATTTTTAGAAAAATATAACTGATCCAAAATGACTAAAGAGACAACTGAAAGACAAAGCAGGCTGGGCGTGGTGGCTCACGCCTGTAGTCCCAACACTTTGGGAGTCTGAGGAGGCTAGGATTGCTTGAGCTCAGGAGTTTGAGACCAGCCTGGGCAACATACCAAGACCCCTGTCTCTATTAAAAATAAAATTTAAAAAAAATCAGCCAGATGTGGTGATGCACCTGTAGTCCCTGCCACTCAGGAGGCTGAGGTGGGAGGATTGCTTGAGCCTGGGAGATTGAGGCCGCAGTAAGCTATAATTGTGCCACTGCACTCCAGCATGTCTCAAAAAAAAAAAAAAAAAAAAAAAAAGAGAGGCAAAACAATCCTATAGGTATTACAGACACTGAGTCAATAATTTAACGTATTTCCCAAAAGAATATCAAGTGAGATGATTTTACAAGTGAGTATATCCAAATTTTAAAGGATTTATAATTCTATTATGCCATTTTAGAAACATAACATTGAGCAGAAGAAGAAGTTACAAAAAATGATTTGCTGTATGTTACCACTTTTATAAAGTTCAAAACCGAGACAAATTAAATAATTTTGGGAAACAGTGCTACACGACTGTTTTCATGTTTCTGCGTGGTCAGGGCTTTCTGAGTAAAGATTGTTGGCACGTGGGTTAAGGGATGATCACTCCAGAAAGATAGAAAATCTTGTCTCTCCCTTGAGGCATTTGTTTACATTTCAAAGGGCCATAAAAGCCTGATATTATTACCTTTCTTTCCCAAGAGAGATTTTGACATCGTGATAGAGAACAAAGGCCTCTTTCCCTCTGTCTCTAGAGAGTAGGAGGAGCACTTTTGCCAATCATCCTATATAAGCTCTGAGACTCATAATTCTGGGGTTCCTCTCCTGTGGTTTACAACCCACAATTGTAGGTACAGTGTCTATCTGGCTGTCATTGCTTCAGTCCATGGTTGTCTGAGGTGTTAGGAACCAATGCAGGATACTCTGTGAGTCATTAAAAGTCTACATCTGATCCAGAAACCTCATGCTTCCTGTTAGAATGAATGAATGAATATGTAAACAAGAAAAGGTATAAAAACTTAATAAACAGTACATTAACACATTTCTTAGAGATATACCTGTGTGACAAAACTATAAAAAGCTGTAACTGCATTAAATCATCTTCATTTTCAGGAATTCAGGTGCTTAATGTTTTACGAAAAGCATCTTTATTAGACTTTTTGAATATATCTTATTAAATAAAGTTGACTCTGGAAATGTAAATAGTTTTACATAATTCAGACAAAAATGAAACGAACAACCTCTGGAAATAACAAAAAAAAGTTAACTTAAACTTTGTTTTTTGAGGTGGAGTCTCACTTTGTCACCCAGGCTGGAATGCAGTGGCATGATCTCTGCTCACTGCAACTTCTGTCTTCTGGGTTCAAGTGATCCTCCTGCTTCAGCCTCGCTAGTAGCTGGGACTACAGCCATGCACCACCATGCCTGGCAGATTTTTGTATTTTTAGTAGAGATGGGGTTTCACCATGTTGGCCAGGCTGATCTCGAACTCCTGACCTCAAGTGATCCACCTGCTTTGGCTTCCTAAAGTGCTGGGATTGCAGGCAGGAGCGACCAGGCTGACAAGTTAAATTAAAAAAAAAGTTAGATTAGCCATTGGCTGGCATAACCACGCAGTAGAAACTATTTCAAATGGTTTAAAATACATTAATTTGATTTTACTTCTCCAATGTACATATATACATATAGGATACATTTTAAAAAATTATAAGCTGCTTTCAGTAATCACATTGCTAGTGGCCAAGTTGGTATTATAATTCAGAGGCTGCTTTGTATGATAGGAATAAAATTGATGAATAATTATGTGATATTTTACCATTCACTGAGAACAAAAATTTTGTAGCGAAAAAAGGAAGATACTTAGATGTAATGGAAGTTAAGAAAAAATCTTGGACTTCAAATATCAGTATAAACTCATGATGGATTTTATATTTTAAAAACTTACTTTCCTCCTGGATCTGTTTACTGAAAAGACCTAGAAACAATGTCCAATCTAAGAACAATAATCACCTTTAGAGCTCATATTGTATTCTCTACATACCATTTCCCCCTGAAAGGAACCAGAGATCCTTGGTAAAAAGGCTCATCCTGGGTCTGGGGGAGGAAATATACAAGATGAGCCATCAACATAAAAATCTACTATAATGCTGTCAGTAGGACTGAGGAACTCACTTGAGGAGCTTTCTACTATATTTAAAGATTAGATATTTTGAGTATCAGTACTAATAATATCTGCAGCAGACTGCACATTAAATATATTTATATCCATGAGTTTCTAATGATGCAAAAAAAAAAAAAGAAAAAGAAAAACCGATTAATTGTTCACCACTGAAAGAAACTAGTAACCTAATTTTTTTTTTTTTGAGATGGGATCTCACTGTGTTGCCCAGGCTGGCCTCAAACTCCTGGGCTCAAGTGATCCTCCTGTCTCAGCCTCCCAAGTCACTGGGACTACAGGGGCATGCCACCATGACTGGCTATAAACTAAAATTTAATTTTAAGAAATAGTAAATAAAAAAATCCAGCTTTAATTCTGTCTTCTTTATAAAAAATTGAACCCTGGGTACTCAAATTACAGTTGAGGAGAAAAATTTTTAATTGAAGTTTTAATTCTATCTAACAAATAAACATGGAATGATGTTTATTTGCCAGTTTTCAAACCTGAGTGAATGAATGAATAAACGGACCTGGGAATTGATCAACAATGGCTGCTACATCGCATAAAGAGAGACGACCAGGTACGGTATGCCTCCTGATGGGAAAAATGCCACCAGTCATGAAGTAGTCTTGCCCCCTCATCCCCTGAGAAAATCAAACCGGAATTTGATTAAGCCTCTAGATCCAACTTCCATGCATAGGAAAATCTGAGGGCAGAATTATCTAAGTCGCAGTTACCATTAGAGCACAAAAGACAAAATCCAGCATGTGAAAGGTCTCCAGAAGAAAGGCATTGAATAGAGGGCAAGAGTGCGTGCATGAAGGGGAGTCTATCATCACAGACACTCAGGAGACAGACATATTGACCAAACACAATGTGTGGGTCACATTGCATCCTGATTCAAATGAACTACTAAAAACTCTGTAGCACCTGGGAGGCGATTAGAAATTTGAACACTGAGTATGTATTACTATTTGATAAATAATGAGTAAGACAAATTTCAATATAACACTAATAAGGAATTATTAAGTATGTGATAATGGCATTGCAGCTATATTAGAAAAGATAAAGTGTCTTTGAAATTCAGACTTGCACTGGTTGTCTATAATAAAAACCATAAAACGTCAGTGGCATACGACAGGAAGACTTGATTGTTCACAACTCTGGGCCGTCTGGCTAGGTGGCTCTATTGATCTTGGCTATGTGTGGCTGAGCAATTCTCCTTTCTGCCTGAATTGCTTACACAGGTGTCAGCTGGCTGTCAACTGATCTAGGATGGTCTTGGAGGGACAACGAGGGCAACCCCATGTCTCTTCTTTAGCAGGCCAGCCCAGACATGCTTTCATGGCTGAATAGGAGCCAGCCTGGTCATGGGAGCAATTTTCAAGCAAGTCTCTGCTTGAATGTCACATTTACTAACATCCTGTTGGCCAAGGTGCATCCCATGGCTGAGCCCAGTGTCCAAGTGAAAGGGCACCAGGAAGTTCCCTGCAGCGCTGTGGGTACAGGAAGAATGGGCGCCATCTTCATGACAGCAGCATGCTAAGTTACAGAAAGTGAGCGGCGTTCTAGACAAAGCAAGCTCATCTGTGAATGGATCATGGCGGAAACCTGACCACAAGTATGTTGGGATTTATGTGTTTGACATTTTCTATAATAGAAAGGCAGATCAAAAATAAGGCTCCAGTGCCTCCACTCAGGAAAGCTCAAGTAGGTTTTCTTGAGAATTTTTAGTGGATACCCTGTTTTGCAATGTTCTTTTCTTTTTCTAATGAGGCTGAACCAGACTGTAATGCCATGAGGCTTCTACATGGAGAGCTGGACGTTGGTGAGCATTGGGTGGAGAAGGCCAGGTGGAGGCCGGGCCTGGGAGAAGAGCAGCAGATTCCCGAACGTACTGGTATTGGTGCATACTCTGAGAAAGACATCTCAGAGCACTTCTGCCTTCAATTACGAAGTTTCAATATAAGAATTCTTTCTACACATGCCTGCCTGTCTTTTCTTGTGACGCTTTGACAGAAGAATTGTTTTCCTTATGTGTCACATACTATACGGTTAGACACTAACACATGTTTGTTTGAGCATATGACAATTTCAACCTGACAAGCTTGAGGCTTTCCTTCTCCTCTCTCTCTTTCTTTCCTTACTTCCTTTCATGCACTTATTTTAGAAATATGTATGAAACTTCTCTTAGAGGCAGGCTCTGTGCTAGGTACTCGCGATAAAAGGGTAAACTGAAAAACAGAAAAACAGATCTAATTGAGTCTAGAACTTGTTATTTCAAGCTGAAATTCATAATGCATGCAAAATCTCTATGACAGCTTAGGTCCACCAGGACACTCTTTTTATGATATTTAACAACAGAAATTCAGTGCAAAGTCTTCTAAAACTAAGAAACTACAAAACTACCGCCTGTAAATCCAAACCTTCAATAATTCTTTACCTTCAGATCTTTATATTCCAAGTTATAAATCTAAATTTTTTCTGAAAATAATTTTTATAGCCAAATCTCTGCAAATTGCATATTTGGGTCATGTTGACCAATTTGCATACAGTGAGGTTGGTTACACTCAATAACCAACACAGGTGAGGAGTGTTCTGTTCATTTTTCTGAGAGAACATGAAAATGATCAACTGTATTGCTTCATTATTGCAGTTTCACTGAATTGGTTTTACATATTCTACTTGTCTCGTCCGCAGCATCTTATTTGTGGCACTTCTGTCTTTTTGGTGTGGTGCCTTGGGCACGTTGAGCTGTCACTTAGAGAAGAGACGGTTTATGCCAGAAGTAACACTCCCATCTCTAGTTAGCTTTACTCTCTTAACTCACTGCCAGACTTACTCGTGTCCTGAAAGGGTCACTCTGGACTCTGAGAAAACTGAGAGAACAAGGTTTGAAACAGCCACACCCAGTGTGCTCAGGTAAGTGGGAGGAGACTTCATTTGTCTGGGAAATGTAGCCAGGCTCCTGCTAATTCCAAGAGGCATCACATTGGAATATAAGCCCCTTCTTCCTTTTTTTTTTTTTTTTTTTTTTTTGAGACAGAGTTTCCCTCTGTCACCCAGGCTGAAGTGCAGTGGCGTTATCCCAGCTCACTGCAACCTCTGCCTCCCAGGCTCAAGTGATTCTCGTGCCTCAGCCTCCCAAGTAGCTGGGACTACAGGTGCATGCCACCACGCCTGGCTAATTTTTGTATTTTTTTTTTTTTTTTTTTGTAGAGATGGGGTTTCGCCATGTTGGCCAGGCTGGTCTCGAACTCCTGGCCTCAAGAAATCTGCCTGCTTTGGCCTCCCAAAGTGCTGGGATTACAGGCTTGAGCCACCGCGCCCAGCCTAAAAGCCCCTTCTGACAAACAAAGGTGTGTTTTTGTTTGCTTCCCACCATTATCTATTTGTAACTGCTGATGGCTGCTAGGAAGATCAGTGGCACCTAAGTTGATTTTGCTTGATTGAGGAAACCTAGCTCGTTGTAAACTCCAGGTAATGGATGGGATAGTCTTTTCTGCATTTTTTGTTTAAATTGAATTTTATTTCTGGGTGTCTATGAAGAATGCAGCCTTTGTGATCTCCTTAGGAATAGATTCTGGTTTGTACCAGGGCTATTTCCAAGAAGACAGTTCCAGGCTGGAGCCTGTGTGCCCTTCCGCTGGTTTCTTCCAGAGTCTCCTTGTGGAGAGAAAAAAAAATCCCACACACAAAAAATGTACAAGGCTAGTGAGGGTGATGCTATACATATGCATTAAAGTGTAAGGCCAGCAGGTCTTCCCAGCTGTTAACTAAATGCATCAGCTCCGGGCACAATGGGTGAGCTTGTTAACCTTCCACCTCTGCAGAGGGAATTGGCAAGGGTGAAGTTGCTGGTGTCCTTTTGCATCTACAGCTATTTGTAGTACCAATAAAATGCTCATAATGGGTCCAGATGGTGATAGGGTTTGCTCATGAGCATCCTTGAACAGCATTCATATGCCTAATTGCAAAGTAAAGGAGCAACGTTTTAGTTTTTTAAATTAGAAGAATGGACTTTGGTGGAGGTCTGGATTTGAATCTGGGCTTTGCCACTTTCTAATTAAGTGACTGCTGTCAGGTTTTTGAGCTGGCTGAGTCTCAGCTTTCTCATCTGCAGGACGAGAATAGCATTAGACATCCCCACCTCCCACGGGTGTTGTCAAGATTCATTAAGTACTGCTGGTAAGGTGTACAGCATAATGTTTTAACAAAGAGTAACTTTAAAGAATATTGATGCTGAGGATGAGGAGGAGGAGGGAGGAGAGTTCTCCCAAGTCCTGTGACCTGGAGACGCAGCCCCACAGAGGTAAGGTAAATGTTCCCAGGCCTCTAGATACCTCTTCCTTGTTCCTCAGTTATTTGGATCTTTATCTGTGGAGGGCTGGTGTCCACATCTTCATCTCTTTATCAGTTGCCCCTTCAGGAGGTTAGCAGCAGCCTCCACATGAGCTCTTCTCTAATCCAAGGTCAGCAGGATGTTGACACCGTTGTTTGTGCGGCGTTTCTATAGCCCTCCGTGTGTTTAGCTTTCCCTCCACTGCGCTCTTTTGATATTTTCTTAAAATTTAATCCCTGATAGCCTGAACAGGGGCTTATCCCTGAGACTGAAACTCCATCCGAATATGTGGGTAAAGAGGTTCTTTGTACCTACTGAAAAGTGTTTTGCAGATAACTGTAGCTCTCTACTCAGGCTGTGGCTCCCACTGATGAAATATCCTATTGGTTTAGAGCCGGGGTCTGGAATCTGTCGGGCCCACTGCCTGTTTTTGTAAATAAAGTTTATCTGAAACCAGGCAGGCCCACTTTGCACATTATCTATGGCTGCCGCTCCCATAACAGTACAGGGGGGTGGCTGCATGAGAGACCATAGGGCCCCAAAGCCTACAAGGTTTACTGTCTGGGCCTTCACAGATAAAGCTGACCAACCTTCGGTTTGGAAAGCAGAAGGCTGTAGATCCTGTAGCACAGCCTAAGGACTTTGTGTTTCTATAATTCAACATGTCATATGGGAGAGGTCTTATTTGGGAATTTAAAAAGTTTCTTTCATTAACTTTCAAGTCAAATGGTAGAAATACTGACCATTTTCTCCCCATGTTGAAATGTGGAAGCTTAAACATGCTCAGCATAGTATTTTATCAGAAGGTTTATGTCAGTATATTTTTAGAAGCTTTTGTGACACCCAGTTTTCAAGTAGTTTGGCTAAATCCACTAAGCCATTAGGGTGAGTTAATAAAAGCTACTGTAAAGATCATGTCACTGGCTACTCTGTCAGCTGTCCCTGGAACTAAATGCTGCAGCTGCATGCTGGTGACAGATCAGAAATAAAGCTAGATAGGAGGGTAGGAATGATAACCTGCCAAGAAAGGGAGATTAGCAGATCCCCCTATAGATGATATAGGGAAAGAAAAAGGAGGAGCAAAGGAGAACATGTTGAGCTGAAAGAGGAAGCTGCGGAAACATGACAAGAATTCTCAAAGTCTTTCACAGAATGATGTTATGGTGTCCCCTAGTTGCTGTAAAATATTGGGAAGCAAACGAGTGTGGAGAATAATACTGGGACTCTGAAGGCAAGGATGAGTGAGAAATGGTTCAGGGAAGATTCGTGGCCAGGCAGGGAGGGCAGGACGTTGCATGAGGAGAGGGGGCCTCGCCAGCACTGGTATCTAGTCCTCTTCTGTTCCAAGAAACTTCGGGAGTGGAATATCCATCAGCTGGAGCTGGAAACCCTGCCCTGTGAGCTGGGTCCCCCATTTGGAGTGACAGTAATGTATGGCCAGCAAAGGGTCACCAGCTACTGAGAGGCATCTGGGGGATACATTTTTAAAGGTTAGTTCTGTGGGCGGAAGAGTAGATGATAGGGAAGAATGAGATGATTTTGTAAAGTAAGAGGATCTAGGAGTAAGTAGGATCTCAAGCATTGCAATGAAGAGGGTATAAAGACAGCTACCTTACGACCTTGGTTTATTGGAGAGAGAGAATGATGTTGTGTGGTGGCCAAATGCATTGCTGGTGAGGGGAATAGATTTCAGGTCCCATTTGTGGCTGCTAACAATTCATGTGAATGGGACAGTCACTCAACCTCCCACAGGCTCCGCTTTCTGTAAAATTGGGGCAAGTGGGATGGGAAAGAGGTGCGATGACATCTAGTGATGCTTCTAGATTCAAAGATGCTATTGCTTTATTTCTGTATCATATCTGCATTTAAATGTTGGTGACTCAAATCTATTGTCTATCACATATCTGTCTATCTATTCCTCAGATTATCTGTACATTTTGTAAACAATTTTAAGTGCCTTCAGAATCTCTCATCTTTTCTGTTGCATGCATGGGTATTTTTGTTTTGGCTTTAAATACATTCATGAAGTTCAGTGACTCTCTTAAACACCTTGGATCTATCTATCTATCTACCTGTCTATCATCTATCTCACTTACCTACCATCTATCATCTCTCCATAATCTGTCTTGAAAAATGCTGCCATTGTTTGTTTTGCCTTAACAGGAATAAAATGCTATTTTTTTTTTTCTGTGATTTGAAAATGCCTTTTGCTTTTAAGAGTTCATCATTCCACGCAGCTTGGTGGATGGGAAAATTCAGATTGTATGAGTTCTCTTTTGACTTCATTGTAGAGATTGAGTATATCAAGCAGGAAAAAATACATTCTAGCAAGTCACAAATAAAAAACAATAAAACATTGGGCTTTTTTTTTTTTAATTTACCTTGGAAAGTCACAGAATTTATGTGTTTCAGCAAAGTTGCCGCTAGAAAAGATGGGATAGTAGAACCAAGTCAAACAAAGAAAGGCTGCCCCTTCTTAAGTGCTGAGCACTGTCTCTCCATCAGCTCTAATTCCCGTAACAACTCCAGAGCCAGGTATGATACTACTGCCATCCCCGTGTTAGGAGGAGAGTTCATTCCCAGGGAAGTTGATGAAATTGCCTGCGGAAGAAGTGTGGTGAGATCTGGACCCAGGCAGGCAGCCCCCACAGTGCTGCTCCTAACCACTGCACCACGCTGCCTCTGTCATTTCATCATGGGGGCACATGCTGATGTGACTGTAATTGCATCCTCACATTTGTGGCAGGGTTGGTGTGGCAAGTGAAAAGAGCACAGACGTGGCAGCCCCTCAGCCGTTTGCTGCCGTTCCTGCTTGCTCACCTACCAGAAGGGCAGATTCGGAAAAATGACTCCCCTTTGTTAAATGCAGACACAGTTATGCATCTTAGAGGATTGTTGTGAGGAGTAAAGAAGTTACACTTGTTAATCATCACAATGAGTGCCCAGGTAGATAATATTTTTCTTCTGTTATCCACTCGCTAGACGAGCATGTGTAGTTTTGTATTAGGGCATGCAGTGGGAATAAAAGAAAGCTGGGCTGCAGGTATCAGCAAGTTTTCAGTTTACTTGAAAAGAAAAGAGAAAACAAATCATTCAGAATGACACATTGCATTTATCTATGCTTGTGCTTTATGTGTCTTGGAAACTAGGACCCTAAGCTGAGTTGACTTCGATAAGAATACTTTTCCTCAGATTATCTGTAAATTTTATAAACAATTTTAAGTGCCTTCAGAATCTCTATAATCTTTTCTGTTGCATGCATGGATTTTTTTTTTTTTTTGGCTTTAAATACATTCATGAAGTTCAGTGACTCTCTTAAACACCTTGGATTTTTTTTTTTTCTTTTTAACTGAGAAAGAGATTTGACAGAGAGAGTCTTCATCACCATTGGTTTAACCTTTAAGAAGTTTGAGATTGAGAAGCTAATACTCAGAAAATAATCTTCTAAGAGTCTGCAAAAAACCCACATGCATGAATATTAAACAAAAAAAGTATATTATTATATGGTTGTCATCAAATTAAACTTAAGTGAAAATAGTATTTCCTATTTAGACAAGTTCCTTGAAGAGCCCCATTTTGCTTATGATGCATCCTTTTCAGGTGAGATGACTTTTCATTATTAACTATTGATAAATTGAATAAATTTCCCTCAGTGAAGGTCACCCTTAATTATCAGGGCTCACCTAATCAAGAACTTCTCTCTCCCTTTGTGTTGAAACAGCTGATTGACCAAAAACACTTGCATAATAGCCTTGTGTTGCTCTTTTCCCACCTGAGGTAATCAATCACCCTGTTTCTTTGCTTTTGTAACAGGAATATTTGTAACTTCTAGCGATTCAACCACTGTCCCCACTGTGGAAATACCAATGTAGGAGAATTCTTGATACGTGCAAGTTATCCGGATCCCTAAATAAGCGGTATTTTGTAAAAGGATGATATTTCCCTGTTTAAGTTTAAAATTTCTACTTTAATGAGAAATCAATTTTGCATCATCTCTTTGGACATCGAGTTTACCTCCCTGCTGTCAGAGCTGTGCAGAAGAAAGCAGAGTCTATGAGTCTTCTCACCACAGCATAGAAAGGTTTTTTTTTTTTTTTTTAAACACGTAGGGGAATTATGCTGAGGGCCTATTGGGCTTCTGGTAAGGACAGCTGCAAGTAAGTTGATACCATTTGGGCTCGGCCTCAGATTCACTGCCAGCCCTGGGCGGGCAGCTGGCCTGTGCTTCGGTGTGGAACAACAGGCTGACTCCAGTAACGTTGGTCCCGGGCTCTGGAAAATCCTGGGCAGACAGGACAAATGCTTTAGGGAACAACTGCTTTGAAAGAATAGACTGTTTGAAACTCCCAGCTGTGAGGGCCATTTGTGAGAAAGACTCCATGCCAGGGTGAGGGTCAAAAACAGCTGCTGCCTGGGGCTTACATTTCCAACCAGAGTAAATTGCTGGCTCCAGGACAGAATTTTGATCATCTGTGGATTTGTGAAAATTCAGCTGCCGATGTCTATGGGGTATGACTCTGGACCCCAATCTAAATGTCTCTTGGCATTTGGGCCTTTACCAGCTAAAAGCAGCCCCCCTAAATAGTCCTCTACTCCCATCTGAGGTGCCACAAGCATAGCTTTCATATTGTTTCTTTTAAAATAAATCCAGGTTGGGCACGGTGGCTCACACCTGTAATCCTAGCACTTTGGGAGGCTGAGGCAGGTGGATCATCTGAGATCAGGAGTTCGAGACCAGCCTGGCCAACGTGGTGAAACCCTGTCTCTACTAAAAATACAAAAATTAGCCAGGAGTGGTGGCGCACTCCTGTAGTCCCAGCTACTCAGGAGGCTGAGGCAGGAGAATTGCTTGAGTCCAGGAGGCAGAAACTGCAGTGAGCAGGGATCGTGCCACTGCACTCCAGTCTGGGCAACAGAGTGAGACTCCGTCTCAAAAAAAAAAATACGTAAACAAATAAATAAATAAACAAATCCATAATGTCAAATCTTCTAGCCTCCCGCTTCGTCAGGCAATATCCGTAGCACTTAGTACAGCAGTGAATATTCAGCAAGCTTTAACCATGTATTGGTCGAATGAAAGAATAGTTACCTATGTTAGATAATGATTTTCCGAAAGACCTATGAGGAGGATAAGGTGACTTCCCCAATTCAGGGGATGGTGTAAAGAAGGTGTTGCCTCCTCTTCTTTGAGAAATCATATGCAAGTGGCCGGGCACAGTGGCTCATGCCTGTAATCCCAGCACTTTGGGAGGCTGAGGCAGGTGGATCACCTGAGGTCAGGAGTTTGAGACCAGCCTGACCAACATGGAGAAACCCCGTCTCTACTGAAAATACAAAAATTAGCTGGGTGTGGTGGTGCACGCCTGAAATCCGAGCTACTCAGGAGGCTGAGGAAGGAGAATCACTTGAACCCGGGAGGCAGAGGTTACAGTGAGCCAAGATAGCACCACTGCACTCCAGCCTGGGCAACAGAGTGAGACTCTGTCTCAAAAACAGAAAAAAAAAAAAATCATATACAAGCAAGAAGGAGAACAAGGAAAACACCCCCCACGCACCCCAGCTTTGGAGAAACTGAGATAAGAGTAACCTGAAGCTCAGTAAGTAAAGGAGTGCATGGGAAGTCAAACCTGCATTCAGGAATGTGTGGGCGGGGACATTGTGAGTGCTGAATGCCCACAGCACGGTGCTCCAGGGCGGGATAAGTGGCAATGGGAGAGGAGAATCCAACAGTCCTGTCTCAGGGAAAAGGGAGCTTCTCCAAAGTCCTTTGCTTAAAGGGAAGTCAAGGCGGATGGGGATGAAGGAGCAGTCAGGGGCTGGCTGTATTTTCAGGAAATGGTTTGCAGTAGATCTCAGTGGTGTGGCGGGAACCCTAAGCTAAAATAACTCATGATGCACCATTCAGAGGCCTGCACAGACACTGCCTGGTGACGCTCCGCAAGGAACCAGGGCAGCAGCAGGTGGGTGAAATCAATGAATTCCAACAAGTCACATTCCTACACAAAAAGCTATTGTAAGAAGAAAGGATCAGAGGAAATGGCAAAATGAATGGCAGATAAAAAATACAGTCTTATTATGAAGCAGATTAAAGTTATGACCAAAAAATGCAAGTGGACTTAAAAATAAAAACAAAGACAGGAATGAAATAATCTAAGCAATAACTTTTACAACACTGGAGCAGGAAGCAGAGACCTGAGCGGTGAGGCGAGACGCAGGGTGGGAAGGGAGGGGAGCCTGGCCTGGGTGGGCTTCAGGAAGGAGGTGAAGAGAGAGAGGAAACTCTGCCGCAGTGGTTGAGTGTTCAATGGGAGGCAGCACAAAGGACCATCTGCAGTGTTGGAAACAGAATCGGAGAGAAGGGTAGGATCAGAAACATCAGCAAAACAAAATAGATATGAATAAAGAGTTCAACTAAAGATCAGATAAAGAATAACATACCTGGGGCTGGGCGAGGTGGCTCAGGCCTGTAATCCCAGCACTTTGGGAGGCCGAGGTGGGCGGATCTGGAGGTCAAGAGATCGAGACCATCCTGGCCAACATGGTGAAATCCTGTCTGTACTAAAAATACAAAAATTAGCTGGGCGTGGTGGTGCATGCCTATAGTCCCAGCTACTCAGGAGGCTGAGGCAGGAGAATCGCTTGAACCCAGGAGGCAGAAGTTGCAGTGAGCAGAGATTGTGCCACTGCACTCCAGCCTGGAGACAGAATGAGACTCAGTCTCAAAAAAAAAAAAAAAAAAAAAAAAAAAAAAGAATAGCATACTTGGAAGACAGAAGATGATCTTCAACACATGAGTGATTCATGTCCCTGAAGGAGGAAACCAAAAATTAGAATAGAACAAACATTTCAAGAAATAATTAAATTAGGGCCAAATGGAATTCCAGGAGAAACTGATGCAAATTGACATACTGGAGATACCTTAGGAGGCCGTGGACTTAAAAAAAAAAGGCATAATTCCTTGGGAACCCAAGCAAAATGATCTAAGAATAAAACATTCCCAATGGCTCCAGGCGGCTTCTCAGTAACTGCATAGACAGAAGGAGGCCTTCAAGAGCAGGGCAAATGTGAGGAAAATCAGAAAGGTTTAAAACAAAAGAATAAGTAAATTCCTAGCAAATGCAAACAAAAGTAAATCCAAAGGTCCTCATTTTATATCAGGCTTTAAGGCAGAGAGTATGGAACACTTAGACAAATATGGGCACTTAAAATAGCAAAGAATACAATCAGCAATGAAGATATCACAAAAGGTCTGTCTACCAAGTAACACAGCATCAATATTAAAAGCAAAAACAAATGTTTTATATATACATGTAAACAGAAATACAAGGAGAAATAGACACATTAATGAGTAAAGGAAAACTTTGATTATTTTTCTTAATGCATCACAGATCCACTAGACTAGAAAACCCCATATTTACTAAGGCATATCTAATTGAGATGTCAATACTGTACCCTTAAAACAGAATATATATTTATTTTCAAGTATCAATAAAATAGTCACAAAAATTCACCAAAGAAATCATACTAATTTCCAGAGTAGAAATAGTATGCAGTATTCTTTGATCACACTGAAACTAGAAATTAAAAACAAGAAATCCCTAACTCTCATAAAGGAAGAATAAAACAGTAATAAAACCAATAATGATAATAACAAAGTATATCTCTTGTAAGGTACTATTGAGTGAAAGAGAAAATAAAAACTGAAACTGGTGGATATCTGAAAAATAAGAATAAGAAATTCTTCAGAGAAACTTGGGAACAAAAGATTGCGGACTTGAGTAATATTAATAGTTTTAAATACATGCGTTAATATCAAAGGGAGATGAAAAGAGGTCAATGATGAATCCAACTCGAAGTAAAAAAACTATTAAAATAAAGAAAGGAGGAGACAAATTAGTAAAGATAAGAACAGATACTGCATTAAAAGCAAAATCTGATAGCAGTAATACATTTAAAAGCTAGATCTTGATATAAAAAAATAAAAAGGATGAACTGTTGACAAAGTTAAGATAAACATTGAGAATACAAATGCATAAATAGGTAATAATTACAGGTTGGAAGAAATGAAAGAATTGTAACAAATTACTCGTTTTGGTTCTGTACAAATATTTCGAAACCCTAAAACAGAACAATTTACTAATATTCACCCCAAATAAAAAGGAAACTTTTAATGAGATGAGTTATTGTAGGTGAAATATGGAAAGCTATCAAAAGCTACCTTTCAGAAAAAGAATCAGGCCCTGATTATTTCATAGGGAAATTCTATCAAACACTTAAGGAATACGTGATTCCAACATGATTAAAATATTCTGGAACATGTAAGTGTGCCGAGATCACGCCATTGCACTCCAGCCTGGGCGACAGAGCGAGACTCTCAAAAATATATATAATATATATGTGTGTGTGTGTATATATATATATGTGTGTCTGTGTGTGTGTATGTATTATTGTATCTGTAGTTTTCTGCCGATATGCTATTTTAGTCAAGGTTAGCAAAATAATGGTAAATTCATAAAAAATATTTTAGAAACCGTGGTCTTCCCCTCCAGAGATATATATATGTATATCTGGCTATATATGTATGTATCCAGTGTTTGACATATATGTAGTGTTTGATAGTGTTTGATACGTATGTATATCTGGATATAGATATATCTCTCTAGGACATATAGAAGGGGAAAGGGCATGGTTTCTAAAATATTTTTTATGAATTTACCATTATTTTGCTAACCTTGACCAAAATAGTATACCAGCAGAAAAGTACAAATACAATAATCTTATATAAAATATTAGCAACAAAATTCAGTGGCACCATTAAAGATACATAAAATGGAGTTTGTTTCAGAAATTCAGGGATGGTTTAATTAGGAAAACTAATATAATTTATGACTTTAATAGATTAAAAGAGAAAAATGGTAAGATGATTTCCAAAAGTGCCAATATTCCATGTACATTCCTAATTATAGGAGGAATAAAGGGATAAACGTATGTCTCAACTCATATATCTTATCCCAATGCTTGTAAGGAAAATACCGGATATATTTCTATTAAAGTGAGGCACAATAGAAAAGTATATCCATTCACCTATCATCACCATTATTTAGCATTGTATCAAAGGTCTAGCCAAGATTATATGATGAGGGAGAGAGGGAGGGGGGGAGAGAGAAAGAGAGAGAGCATGCTAAGAGATGTAGAAGTTGGAAAAGAGAGATAAAATTTTTATTTGCAGATGATATGATTGTTTACTAAACATCCACAAGAACCAACAGGAAAAGTACAGGTGAGGTGCTGAATACAAAACTAAAAATATGCAGGGATCAGCAGTCTCTATGTTTATAAACAAAACCAGCTAGAGATAGAGATAGAGTGGAAGAAGAGGCCTCACAATAGTGAACACAAAGATGAAATGCAAAGGTATAATTTTAAAAGACTTGCATATCTATGTGAAGGATCCCTTAAACTGTACGAAAAGACACAAAATCAGTTTTGTACAAATTAAAGTTTACTCTGTTTTAGATAGGAAGACTTATTATCATAAAGCTCTAATTCTCTCTAGGTCAATCTATAAACTTAATGAGATTTCAATAAAATTACTGATGAGTATTTTCTTTTGGAGCCAGATAAGCTGATTTTAAGGTTTCTGTGGAAAAATAAACACACAAATTTTAGCCATGACATTTTGAAATAGGAAAATAAAGAGCTGGAATGTTCCATAAATTTAAAATAATGTGATCCACATTATAAACAGATAAATGAAACAAAAATAAGCCCAGATACATTTTGTACATTATAAAGGTGGGATTTCAAATGAGGAGGAAAATGTTGATATCCAGTAAAATCAGGGGGAAATGTTGAAGGAATTGTGTCCCAATATCTGGAAGAAATTAGATTTCCCATTTTATATCAAACAAGTTCCTAATTAAAAAACTAAATGTGTAATAATAAAATTATAAGAATTATTGGAAGAAAATATAGGATAATCCTTACAAAATATTATTGGGACAGGGAAATGAAAAAAATGGACTGATGAGTTTAATTACATAAAACTAAAGAAAATGGTGCATGGCAAAAGTATAGCAAATGGAGTTAAAGGAAAATGAAAAAGAAAAAATTATTGCAACTTATTTCACAAACAGCTTAATTTCTTTAACATATAAAGAGCTTCTATAAATCTGTAAGAAAGTTGCCAATGATGCACTGGGAAATGGGCCAAAGGTATGATCTATCACAGTGAGAAAAAGATCACGTGGCTCTTCACCACAGGAAAAGATGTCCAACCTCCCTCATAGTAAGACATAGTCAAATTAAATCTAAGATAACATTTTTTACCTACAAACGGCAATGCCCAAAAAGTTCGGTATCGCAAGAGTTTTGCAATGATGTAGAGAGAGACAGGCACTAATTGCTTTGGTGAATATACATTTTTCAATCTTTATAGAGAACAAGTAGGTAACATTTTGTCAAAATTACAAACTATGCATACCTTTCTAGGAACTGAGAGTTCAGCAATTGCATGTTCCAAGAATTTACCCACACACATTCTCATACTTATGCAAAACAACACACGTGCAAAGATATTTATTGCAGCACTTTTTTATGGTAGCAAAAGAGTGTCATTAGACTAGAAGTCCATCAATAGGAAAATAGGAAACTGGTTAAATAAATTATGATATATCCACAGAAGAGAAAATTAAGCATCTGCCAAAAAGAATGAAGCAGCTCTGTATGTACTGATGGCGAATGATCTCCAAGAAATATTATATGAAAAAGGCAACAAAGCAGTATGATTAGTGTGTTACCATCTGTGTAAGAAAATATTTGTTTCTGGAGGGGTGGGGGTAGGGAAAGAGGGAGAGAAAGAGAGAGAGACAGAGACAGAGAGAATATCTATTTGAAGTGCTTCATAAGAAACTTGAAGAAACTGTGGGGTGGGGGTGGTCTAGGCAGGGAAGGGAGGATTATTTTCCATTGACTCCAACCTTGTACTTTTAGAATTCTGAAGCAGGTGCGCACATTACCCACTGACCGTAGTTACAAAATAAAAGTCTAGGAACAGCTATTTCATAATATCTCTTGACCATTCCCAGATTTTAAAAAGCCTCTATCATATTTAAAAAACATGCCATAACGGTGACCAGTGTCTTTGTGTCTGACCCTCTGTAGACGAAGTGTCAGCACACCTGAACGATGCACACCTGAACCGATTATTTCTTTCTGGAAAACTCCTTCAGTTTCTCCTTAACATAGAAGAGAGTTCTAACAACGGAGTGTGCAATCCCAGGACTGCACACCCTGCCCTTGGCTCCAGTCTCCAATCTCATCTGCTAACTCTCCCTGCTCCTTCATGCTCCAACTTCTAGCCGAGGGGACGACTTCCCAGCTCCGTGGTCATTCCAGTCTCTCTTCCATGCACAGTCTGCATCTTTTGCCCAGGAACTCTTCCGCCCTTTTCTTTATGTAGCTACTGTCAAAACTGACCTTGAAGACCTAGCTTGGGCATTTTAGTGCCTGGGACCTTCTGATCCTGTGCCCCATGCGCCCATGGCCTTTGTGCTGTGTTGACCTCAGGACTCTGCACATTGTCATGGTTGTTGCTCTCCTTGCCTGGACTCTCTCTAGACGGGGGACTCCTTAAGGACAGGGACTATGCCGTACTTATCTTTGTATCTGCAGGCCCTTGCACAGAGTAGGCATTGGCTACATAGGTGCTCATAAAATGACAAGTGGCTCTGCAGGATGCAGTGGGGACATTTTGATTATCACTGGAGGGAATGTGTGGGCTTTGATAGAGGAAGGGCCACTCTACCTATAAGTCCATCCTTGGCTGTGAACCCAGAACGGCGATGGCTCTTGCTCTTGGGTCCCTTGTTTTTCCTTCTCGAGGCTGGTGCGGCCTGAAAAAGCAAGAGTTCCCTTGGAGTAGTCCTGAGTATGGGTCTGGAGTTCCTTGTGGAGGTGATGCTTGAATTCAGTTTCTTCTGCTTGCTGCCACAATGCCCCATCCATACCTATCCCTTACTAAACTCACACTTGGTGGCCCAGGATCTCAAAGTGCACTTCCTTCCTGCGCTCACCTGCCACCCAGAAACTTGTTGTTGTGGGCTCTTCCTGAACTTCAGGACCACCGATACCATCCTCTCTGATTCTCTTTGCTTATTTCATAAAAATATATGGCATTCCAGAGTCCCTGCCCTCTTCTCCCCAGTCAACCATGCTCCAAATGCAGTTGCCTACCTCCTGGTTACTCTGAAATCTGCCTGTTTCTGTCCAGTTTTCTGTCCAGTCCCACTGCTGAGATCATCTTTGCTGCATTGGCTGGAGTTACCTCCTCACCCTGCACTTCTGTCCTCCAGTCTATTCTCCACTTGGTGTCTGGATTCATCTTTCTGAAAGGTGACCCTCAGCATGTCATTCTCCTGGTTAAAACCCTCCAAGAGGATTAGGATAAATGTCAGACTCATTAGGATGACTTTGCGTTTCCTGCACAGTCTGGCAGTTTCTCACCTGCCCAAGCTCATCACTGGTTGTCACTATTTCAGTCTCAGTTCCTTGAAGATTCCTACAGTTCTCCCACAGGTCCTGGGGGCTCTCAGCACGTCCTCTTACCCGGCCTTCATGTTGTTTCCCTTAGAAGGCCTTGCTGAATCCCACATACATGGGCTCAGTTCCCCTTCTCATTTCTCTGTCTGCATCCTCTTCTGCTGCTGTCTCCACACTTGTCATCCTTTGTTGTAATCATCTCTTTAAATATCATAGGTTCCGTGAGGGCAGGGGTGATACGATGTGCGTTTTGGTCTGATTGCATTTCTAGTTGTTAGCAGAGTCTGGCATAGAGCAGGGGGTCCACTGATCTTTGCTGAATTAATCAGTAAATGAAAGTGCAAAATGTCCCCAGCTAGACCAGGGAAGTAATGAAAATGTTGGGATCCTTGACGCCAACATTGGTGGAAGCGGTGGAGTAGAAGGGTCGGGAAGGGAGATGATTTGGGAAGGAGTGGAGAAGGTCTTTCTCCTTTCCTGCTGATTACCTTGTCCATGGCTGCCTATGAGTATTTACTTAAGCTGACTTCCCTCTAAATTTTATACATTATATGTAACATTATATATATATATAAATCTTATTATATGATAGCATATCATTATATTATAATTTATAGCTGCCATTATAGTATTATAATAATGTTAAAGAAAGTTTTAAGCAGAAACACATTTTATCCACAATTTCACCAATGTATCTACTGTTTTCATCATTGCATTTTCTTTGCATTCTTTGCTCATATTTATGCTTGTTCTTATGTAGCCATAATCATGATTTATATTCTCTTTGTTTACTTCCTATTTCACTGTAAGATATTCTCCCTACGTTGTGTATTTCTGAAGACAGCGAGCAGCTTGGGTCTTAGCTTTCTCTGTTCCAAGTTAAATAAGCTTAAATCCTCCAGCATTTTCTCAAGGGTCTTAGTTTCCACTCACTTAGCCGTTGTAGCTGCGCATCTCTGGATCCTTTCCAGACACAACACATTCCTCAAAATGAAGAAACCGAAGCTACACCCTAGTACATGCTGATCCCTTGTTTTTCATCTTTGCAGAATAATCTGTATTGTTCAGCTGTCATTTCATTGCAGGCTGCGCCCTATTTTAAGAAAATGGGTTACTTGAAAAATCCACATTTACAATACAGATTAACTGGAGAGCAATTATTATTCACAAAGGGTTCTTTGTCTTTAAAAAGATTTACTGTAATATATCTTTAAATAGCAAAATTTCTGGCACATGTGAAGCAGGTTTGATTGAGAACAGCATGATTTACATATGACTTTTGGGGAACAAAGCTACTATGTAAAATGAGGTGCACTTACTCTTTCAGGGGCAAATGTCCACATCTTTCTGCCAATGCCCAAGGGCCCTACATTTCTGATCTCTGAGTTGGGCCTTTAAACCTAATTTGTAGGCTTTGGTTGTCCTTATTTCAGACCAACCATGGGACAAAATTTAGTGCCTCATGTAGGGCTTGGCTGGTTTCATGTTGTTGTTCATTAGACACAAAAATAACTGTATCTTGAAATTTTCATTTAGCATTAGGGGAAGTTAATAGACTCCTTCAGTCTCTCATAGGGCTATTTAATGAACTGAACTATAAGAGTCTGTTATGTTTGTTATAGTTATATTGGCTAATAATATGCCTTCTATTTGTTCAGTATGCAAAATTATTATTTATTATAAGTCCTCACCGCTTTTCACCCTCCATTTAACTCCAGTGCTTAGGAGACAATAGACATTTCACATGAAAACTTATTGTTGCTTTGACTAATAAATATTATAATACTACTTTTTAAAAGAACTTAGCTTCTAGAATTTCTGAAGACTGAAGCAAACTTGCATCATGGGGAAAAGACTTACAGATCATGGGTGTCTTTTTTTGGTGAATTTGATGAAAAAGAAGGTGAAAAGACAACTCACAGACTAAGAAAATTATTGTAATTATATTATTCAGTATTCAGGATCTAGTATACAGAACTTATAAAGAATCCTTACATTTAAAGTATAAAAAGGCATAACCCAATTAAAAGTGGGCAAAAGATTTGAGTAGATATTTCTCCAAACATGATATATAAATGGCCAAAAAGCTCATGAAAAGAGCTCATGAAAATTGCAGTGACACACCATGTCACACCTACTTAGTTGCCAATAACAATAGTAATAATAATAATAATCAGATAATAACAAGTGCTGGTAAGGATGTAGAGAAATGGAAACCTTCTTCCATTTATGTGGGAACGTAGAACAGTTCAGCCATTGTGGAAAAGTTTGTCAGTTCCTCAAAAAGTTAAACAGAATTACCATATGACCCAGAAATTTCACTCCTAGATATATCCAAGAGATTTAAAAACATGTCCACACAAAAACTTGTACACAAATGTTTATAGCAGCATTATTCAAAATAGCAAAAATGCAGTAACAGCCCAAAGGCCATCAGCTGATGAATGGATAAACAAAATGTGGTTTATCCATTTATCCCTACAATGGAATATTATCCAGCCATAAAAAGAAATGGAGTTCTGATGCATGCTGAGAGGTGCTTGAACCCTGAAAACATTAAGGTGCATGAACAAAGCCAGGCACAAATGACCACATATTTTATGAATCCATTTACAGTCATGCGCTGCATAACGACATTTTGGTCAACAACAGGCTGAGTGTATGACGATGGTCCCATAAGATTATGACACTGTATTTTTCTTTACATTTACTGTGGTTAGATATATAGATACCACTGTGTTACAATGGTTTACAGTATTCAGTACAGTAACATGCTGCACAGGTTTGTAGCCTAGGAGCAATAGGCTGTACCATGTAGCCTAGGTGTATAGTAGGCTGCACTATCTGGGTTGTGTAAGTGCACTCTATGATGTTTGCACAACAACAAAACTGCCTAACAACATGTTCCTCATAACATATTCCCATTGTTAAGCAATGCATGACTGTATGTGATATATCCAGAACATGGAAATCCATAGAGACAGAAATAGATTAATGGTTGCCAGGGGATGGGGGTGAAAACGGGAATTGGAACTAACTGCAAATAAGTCAGGGGTTTCTTTCTGGAGTGATGGAAATGTAGAATTAGATAGTAGTGTGGTCACACAGCATAGTGAATATATTAAAAATGACAATTTGTACACTTAAATAGTTTTATGTTATATGAATTATATCTCAATTTTTAAAAAAGGTTGAGTTGATAAGACTCTTGTTAAAGACACTTGTAGGTGCTGTAAACAGAGCACTGAAAGAAAAAGTGCCTTGTAAGAGCTAAGAAACTAAAGGAAAAAAGCGAAATGATTCTCTACTCAAACGTGTACAATTCCCATTTAAACCAGAAGTTGAAGAAGGATCAAGGCTAATCGTCAAGGTCTAATAGAAAAAAACCTCATTATACCTTGTACCAATTCTCATAACACCCCTATCTTCCTAGTAAAACAATACAAGCAACAACAAACAGAAACAAAACCAAATACAAACAAACCAAGACATAACAATACTGGGCAGGGATGCAGATTTGTTTAGGACCTCAGGACCATAAATAGAATAGTCGGTCCCTCCTTCCCTGTAGAACAAAACTCAAATGCTAATTCTGTCTTTGGTGCCTCCTGAGAATGCATATTTTATATTTGTGTATTATGTTTTGCTTTCTTTCATGTTCCTTTATATCAACATAGCAAATATTTGCTTTCTCCTGGGAAAATTAGTGGAATCTTTAGTTTGTTATGCGCCAAGGATTACTAAGGCATTGCCTACTTTTCCTTCACTATGACCTCAAGGACTCTAAATTTCCCTGTGATTCTATTGTTATCCAATATGTAGGTGACCTTTTGTTGTGTTCAAAAGATGAGGTAAGCTTTAAGACAGATTGCATCTCTACTTACTGCTTTAGTTCAGAAGGAGCAGCAGGTTTCCAAAGAGAAGCTACAATTTTGTCACAGCAAACTTCATTATCTAGGGCATGCTTTTTCCGAAGCAGATAAATCTCTTACTTAGCACAGACTACAGAGCCTTCAAAATTTGCCCAGGCCAGTAACTAAGAGACAATGAAGAAGTTTCTGGGTCTCACTTGTTACTGCAGACAGTGGGTTCCTAACTTTTCTGCAATTGTCACACCACTCTATGACTTAACCAAATTCTTGGTGACCAGACATCCTTCCCAGAAGCCTAGACATGAACAAGTTTTCTTTCTGTGAGTTCAAATTAGCCATTTAACAACTCCCACCCTGCTCGCCTAATCCTCTCTGCATATTTTTTATGTAAGAGACAAGCCCTTTGTGCTCTGACTCAGCCTGGGAAATCGTCAAGACCAAGAGCTGTTATGACTCAGTGGCAAAAACCTGTGCATATAGTCAATGAGCAACAGCCGCAGTAGCTAAGCTAGTGGAGGCTTTGCTGACTTGATGTTGGGGTCTCCTGTGATTTTTTTGGTCAATCATGTTGCAGAATCTTTGTTGCTCATTAAAAACTCACAACATTTCTTAGCAAGTAGGCTTACCTCCCATGACATCCTATGACTTTACCCCTCATATACTTAATATTCACGAATCTGTTAAATTCTACTACTCTTCTTCCATTTCCTCGAAAAAGGGGAAACCCCAACCTCTGCTTGTGAACTATCCATATTCCTAATAAATTTACCAGAAGCCCCTTTAAAAAATGCAAACTGATTGTTGATGGGTCATGGATTAAGACTGAAACAGGACAATGTTAGGTAAGTTAAACTGAAACAAATCTCATTTCATCCCGGGAAAAAAAATGCCTTACCAGAGCCAAAATCTACCCAGACGGGAGGAAGAGATAAAAAACAGTTAATATGTACACTAGTAGTAGTTACGCTTTTAGGGAAGTCCATGGTCTTGGAATGCTTTGGAAACAAAGAGAGCTTTTGACTTCAGTAGGAGCCCCAATTAAGAATGTTCAGCAAATTAAAGAATGTTTGAGGCTGGGCCTGGTGGCTCACGCCTATAATCCCAGCACTTTGGGAGGCTGAGGTGGGCGGATCACGAGGTCAGCAGTTCGAGACCAGCCTGGCCAACATGGTGAAACCCGGTCTCTACTAAAAATACAAAAATTAGCCAGGCTTGGTGGCGCCCGCCTGTAATCCCAGCTACTCAGGAGGCTGAGGTAGGAGAATAGCTTGAATCTGGGAGGCCGAGGTTGCAGTGAGCCGAGATCCTGCCACTGCACTGCAGCCTGGGACAGAGCGAGTCTTTGTCTAAAACAAACAAAAAGAATGTTTGAGTGCTCTAAGGCTACTATAAACGAAGATCAAGTTCATACAAAATGGAATAGTCTGGAGGCTCAAGGCTGATGGTGGGGGATTGGTTCCAGAACCCCCATGAGTACCCACATCCATAGCTACTCAAGTCCCTTAAATAAAATGGTGTAACATGAATATAACCTCTGCTCACCCTGTCATATCCTTTAAGTCATCTTTAGATTACTTATAATACCCTAATATAATGTCAATGCCATATAAATAGGTGTTATGCTGTATTGTTTAGGGAATAATCACAGGAAAAAAAGTCTGTACATGTTCAGTACAGATGCAACCATTTGTGTCTTTTCCTTGATATATTCATCCCCAGTTGGCTGAATCTCCAGAGAAAGAACCCATGGATACAAAGGGCTGACTATATTATGGCAGACAAGCAGCCCCCCATTGAGATCCTAACCTTCATAGTACACCAAGAGACTAAATCTTTGGAAAGGTTCAAAGACATTATTATAGAATGCAAGAGATTAGCTCCAAAGTACAAACAAAAAACAAAAAACCTCAAATGGATGCTTAGAAAATTTTTTGCAAAAAATTACTCACTGCAGGAAGGAAAAATGGCCAACACAGTCAACATCGATGGGGAAATTTTGCTAAAATTGTTAAGGTTGTGTGTGCATGGGGGTCTGTGCTGCATGTCTCCATCTGACCAGCAGAACACTGTTAAAATGGTAAAAGTGGGTGAAGGTGGAACATGGGCAAGAGCCCAACCCTCAGCACCCGTTTGCTTATCTCCAAGTGGATTTCATTTAACTACCCTCTTCATTGGGTTTTTGGATATGTCTTGAAAATTGTCTGCATATTTTTAAGATGGACTGATGCCTTTCTTTGCTGAAATGCTACAACTCTCGTAATAGCAAAAAATTACTTGATTTTGTGTTCCTAATCTTGGAGATTATGACCAATCTCTTAAGTAACAAGGGACTCCACTTTATTGGGACTGGTACCAAAGAGCTTCTCAAAGCCAAGGCCCTTACTCAGAAACTTTACTGTCTACATCATTTCCAATCTCCAGGAAAGGAAGAAAGAACAAGAAAAATTCTAAAACTCAAATTACAAAATTTTCAGGGATTCTAGAAATTGTGGGACCCAAGGTATTACCATTGGCTTTAGTGACAAGGTCAACTGTTTCTAGGACTCATTGATTCTACATGGATTCGTGACAGGTAGGCTCATATATCTGTGATACCACTTCCAATCCTAGACACCACAGAATTGCAGATAGACATGGTCAAATATTGCTGGAACTTTTGCAGTATGTCCCATTGTATCAATAAGTGCAAACAGCATTGTCTCAACATCCTTCTAAACAATCTTTATGTTACTTAGAACTTAAATACCTGCTCTTCTGAAAGAGACACCAGAGAAAGACAGCTTCCAAGTTCCAATGGAAAGGATATTATCAAAGGCTATTAACAACTATCACAGTAGTAAAATTCCAAGAGGTCAATTATTGGATTCATGTTTTTCAATTATAGAGCAAAAAACTGTCTTCAACTCACTAGAAGACTTTCTTTATTAAAGATCTCAAGTCGAAGCTTCTTAGAACCCCCCAGAAGCAGATAATCTTCAGAAAAAGACAGCTTCTACCTAAGAACTTTGAACTAAGTTAATGACTACATGAAATGTGGACAGCTTGTACCTGAGGTCCACAGAATGGGACTACAGATATCCATGCTTCAATTTGCATTCTTTCGTTCTTTATTCTTGTAGCTATGGTCTTCTTTTGTTAGTTATGTGTAACCTATGTTACACATAAGACCCAGTTCTTAACATTGTTCCTTGCATTCTTATTTACTCCTTTATATGGGTACCACATCTGGCTACAATTTACTTGTGAGCTGGCTAAAGCATACAACTAAACTGACTGTTGGATTTTTATGCATTTTTCTTTGGAGCTATTCAGTTTCCCTTAGTTCCAGCTTCTTGTAATTAATCAGTTGATCTTATGGGTCTCACTAATTAATGAAATAACTGGACTCAACCATTAGGAGATTTTATTTTAGTTGTCAAACACAACAAAAACTAGAAATCTAAACAAACCTTATCTTCTCGTACTGGAAAAGGAAGTTCATGTCACCACCAGAACAATACTTGGGGATCTTTCATGGGAGCTAGCTTTGGTAACCGAATTCTCACAGAAATATAATACAGAAGAGAATTAAGGAGTACAAGGTGGGTATTCCTTTTACGAATCTTACAAGTAAGACACATCACTTTTAGTTTGCCTTAGAATTACCTACTCATTTAGATACTAAAAAATTTATTGCCTAGCAGTGAACTGTTATTAAGCGGCACTAAAACATCCCAACACTATTTAACAATCCTGTAGAATGTTTTTGCCAAAAATATATCATTCCCCCCACTGACTGGTATTGGATTTATGGCACAAAACATACCGACTATTAAACAGAAACTGGATTGGAACTTGCTACTTTGGTAAACTGGTGCTTGTCATCAGAATAGTTGATGAGAACTGAATATTCATTTTGATCCATTCATTTCTCTTCTGGGAGAGTAGATCATTTGATAATTTAAGGAGAAAAACTGGACCTTGATTTAAGAATAAAAACTAATAACTAATAAAAACTAATAAATTTTCTCTTTTCGTCTTAACTTTATGTTTTACAAGAGACCCAGAAATTAAGGAAAGTCTTTCATGCCATGGTTTAGAGACTAGCAACCATTCCCAGTAAAAGGGAATTCCCTGTTACTTAAGATATTGGTCATAGTCCCTCGAGGATCTAGAAAGGCTTTATGAGGAAGTTAATGAAATAGGTCAGAGAATAAGAATGTTGTACTTACATGGTGAAGACCTTGCTGGAATCTTTAATATTAAGAACATGTGTGGAAAATAAACACATCAATCATAACATTACTTAATTTTGTTAATAACCCTGTATTTGGTTTTGCCAGCTCTTCAGATGGAGAATGGGATCTCCTCTCTTCCTTTACTTAAGTCACTCTTAGCTCCTTGCTGAGAAGCAGACTACAAATCTCATCACAACCCTTCTCTTATGTTGGTCTGTCCTGCGGAGTGCAGGTGTGTGATCTCCAGAGACTTAAATGTTGTTGTGTAGCCACTGCCCTTAAAATAATCCAACAAATAATCATCCAGAAAAAAGATCAGGAAAACCAGATGTTAGAATTAGCAGGAAAAATATGTTAAAAAAGTGATTATAACATTATCCCTTCCATTTCATGGAAGTTTATACAACCATGCCCAGGACTTGATATGCAATTAAACACCTCAAATAGTGGTGAAGATATGGATCAATTATACTCTTAGACATTGTTAATAGTCTATCTTCAGTTTAGGATGACAACAAGTGGGACACAGAGAAACAGAAGCTTCTCTATACCCACACCACAGCTTACTATCTACCTTAACACAACTTTACTACTAAATTGTCTTCATTAACATAGCTTTATTGTTTCAGGAAACTTTTGCCCAGGGAGATAAAAGTTGCAAATAACTTTCTGAAAGACTAAAAAAATTACTTAATAGAAAGCATGAAACTACCATTTACTCAGTAAACATCTTGCTTCAAAATTTTTGCCTTCTGTGTAAATCAATCTTAAATTATATATTAACAGATAATTCTTCTTTAGGAATAACAGAACTAGATTGGCTTTTCTGCTTGAAACAAGAAAAAAAACAAAAACAAATAAACAAAGCAATTTTTTTTTTTAGGCAGCCAAGCACAGAGATCCTTGAGAGATGAAGAAAAAACAAGATGAGTCCTGTAACAGCTCAGCTTATTGTTTTGAGGACATTTTCAGGTGTAGCACAGGGAGGAGAAGCTCAGAAGACTCTCTGAGTTAAGGAGATTGAACAAAGAATCAAGGAGGACTAAAGCATCTGGAGTACAGAGTACCAGAGTATATAAAGATATGACGTGAGAGAACCCTGAAGATTTATAGAAGGGTCCCCTTAATTATTCAACAAAATATATACAGATCAACACAGATGTATGAGGAAACTACTTGGAGCTAGGAAAAGAGCCATTTGAAAAGATTAGAGGAAATGGTACTGAATGCTCATACAGGACCGGGGACTTTGACTGTTTCAGTAAACCATCCTAGAAAACTCAACCCACTGGGTATTGGATAGAGTATTTAGGAAGGTCTTATCTCTGTTGCAAGGAATGACTGGCCCTAGACAGAGCACTGCTCTATAGACATGCCTAACAAATCATAAATGCAAGACTGAAAAAAATCAAGTTGTTCATAAAAAATTTAACTGATTACAGAACAAAATTCAAGAATGTTTAGAGGAATACAAAAAAGTCCCACACGGAAAAGGAGAAACTTTTCAATGTCAGGCATCTAAGCAAAGATTACCAGACATAAAAAGAAGCAGGAAACCATGATCCTTATGGGAGAATGCACATATAATTAAAACTGACCCAGAAGTGCCCCAGATGTTAGAATTAGCAGAAAAAATACATTAAAAAGTTATTATAACATTATTCCATATTTTCAAAAAGTTAAGTGGAAACATGGAAGATATAGAAAAAAACCCAAATTGAATTTTTATAAAGATGGAAACAATGTTTGCAAGGAAAGCACACTGGATGAGACTAACAATGGTTCAGATACTGCAGAAGTACATTTTAATGTGCTTGAAGACATAATAATAACTATAGAAAATAAAACACAAGGAAAATATTAAAATGAAAACAGCATCAGTGAGCTGTGAGTAAACTTCAAGTGACATAATAGATATTTAATTGTAGCCCTTAAAGGAGTAGGAGAACAGAAAAAAATATTTAAAGGAATAATAGTCAATCATGATGAAAACTATAAACATGCAGATGCAAAAATCATCAACCCCAAGCAAAAAATGAAGAAAACTACACCAAGGCCATCCAGAATCTACAAAGAAGTCAAACAAATCAGCAAGAAAAACGCAGCAATCCCATCAAAAAAGTGGGCTAAGGACATGAATACACAGTTCTCAAAAGAAGATATACAAATGGCCAAGAAACATATAAAAAAATGCTCAACATAATTACTAGGGAAATGAAAATCCAAACCACAATGCGATACCACCTTACCCCTGCAAGAATGGCCATAATTAAAAAAATAAAATAATAGATGCTATTTTTTTGTGGTGAAAAGGGAATGGCCGAAAAGGGATGTGGTGAAAAGGGAACACTTTTACACTGTTGGTGGATTGTAAACTAGTACAACCAGTATGGAAAACAGTGTGGAGATTCCTTAAGAACTAAAAATAGAACTACCATTTGATCCAGTAATCCCACTACTGGGTATATACCCAGAAGAAAATAAGTCATTATATGAAAAAGATACTTACACATGCATATTAATAGCAACACAAGTTGCAATTACAAAAATATGGAACCAGCCCAAATGTCCATCAGTCAATGAGTTGATAAAGAAAATGTGGTACACACACACACACACACACACGCACGCACGCACGCCATGGAATACTACTCAGCCATAAAAAGGAACAAAATATGGCTGTTGCAGCGAACTGAATGGAATTGGAGACCATTAATCTAAGTGAAGTAACTCAGGAATGAGAAAGCAAACATCATGTCTTCTCACTTAAAAGTGGGGGATAAGCTATGAAGACAAAGGCATTAGAATGATACAGTGGACTTTGGGGACTTGGGGGAAAGAGTGGGAGGGGGGTAAGGGATAAAAGACTACACATCAGGTAGAGTGTACACTGCTTAGGTGACAGGTGCACCAAAATCTCAGAAATCACCACTAAAGAACTTATCCACGTAACCAAACACCACCTGTTTCCCCAAAACCTATCAAAATAATAAATAAATAAAAATGGCTTAAATCCAATGATAAAAATAAAACCTTAGAAGCAGCCAGAAAAAAAAGACATGATATTTACAGAAGAACAAAGATAGGGTGGGAGCAGATTTCTCATTGGAAACAATGCAAATGACAAAACAGTGGAGCGGCAACTTTAAAGTACTAAAAGAAAAAAAAACCTGAAGCCAGCAGAAAGAGCTTTCAAAAACAAAGGTGAGATACAGATATTTTCAGACATACAGCACCTGAAAGAATTTACCACCAGCCAACCCATACTACAAGAAATTTAAACGAAGAGCTTCAAGGTAGAAGGAAAATGATACCAGATGGGAATCTGGATCCATGAAGAGCACAGAAAATGGTAAAAACATGGATAGTTGTATAAGAATTTTTATTAGTAGTATCTCTTTAAAATATATTTAACAGTTTAAACACAAATAATGCATTGTGGGTTTACCACATAAAAAAGTAAAATGTATTAAAACGATAGCATAAAGTCAGGGAGAGGGCTGGGCGTGGTAGCTCACGTCTGTAATCCCAGCCCTTTGGGAGGCTGAGGTGGGTGGATCATGAGGTCAGGAGATTGAAACCATCCTGGCCAACATGGTGAAACAACCCCTGCCCCTGTCTCTACTGAAAATACAAAAAAATTAGCTGAGCGTGTTGTCACGCACCTGTAGTCCCAGCTACTCAGAAGGCTGAGGCAGGAGAATCGCCTGAACCAGGGAGGCGGAGGTTGCAGTGAGCTGAGATCGCGCCACTGCACTCTCCAGCCTGGCGACAGAGTGAGACTCCATCTCAAAAAAAAAAAAAAAAAAAAAAAAAAAAGTCGGGGAGGGGAGAAATAGAAATATATAACTTGTAAGTTTTTATATTATACATGAAATGGTACAATACCACTTGAAAGTAGATGGTGATAAAGATATTTACTATAAATCCTAAAGCAACCACTAAAATAATACCACAAAGAGTTATAGCTGAAGAGCCAACGAAAGAAGACAAAATGTAATCATAAAAAAGACTCAATTCAAAAGAAGGCAGAAAACGAGGGAAAGGACAATAAAGAACAGATGTAACAAATAAGAAATAAATGAAAAATTATCAATTAAGGCCTAATCATATCAATAATCACATTAACTACAAATAGTTTAAATACCTCAATTAAAAGGCAGAGATTGTCAAATTGGCTAAAAAAGCAAGGTCCAATTATATGTTGTCTACAAGAAACACACTTTAAACTTAAAGGTACAAATAGGTTAAATACATAAGTATGCAAAAAGATATCCCATGCTAAGACTGTTCAAAAGAAGGCGTCAATGTCTGTATTAATATCAAGAATATTTTAAAAAATTGTCCAGGATAAAGAAGGCAATTTTATAATGATAAAAGGAACAATTAGTCAAAAGGACTTAAAATTATAAGTGTTTATGGCTTTGAAAATGGAGCTTTAAAAATATATGAACTGGGGCCAGGTGAGGTGGCTCACACCTGCAATCCTAACATTTGGGAGGCCGAGGTGGGCAGATCCTGAGGTCAGGAGTTTGATACCAGCCTGGCCAACACGGTGAAATCCCATCTCTACTAAAAAATACAAAAATTAGCCAGGCATGGTGGTGTGCACCTGTAATCCCAGCTACTCAGGAGGCTGAGGCAGGAGAATCACTTGAACCCAGGAGGTGGAGGGTGCAGTGAGCCAAGATCGCACCACTGCACTCCAGCCTGTGTGACAGAGCGAGACTACGTCTCAAAAAAAAAAAAAGTATATGTATATATGTATAGCCATTTCTCAGAGTTAATATAACAAGTTCACAGAAAATCAACCAAGATACAGTAGAGATTAATAGCACAATCAATCAACATGACCTGGTTCACACTTATAGAACACACTCCACCCTACAACAGCATAATGTTCAACATTGTTAGTCATTAAGGAAATGAAATTAGTACCACAATGTGAAGTCACTACACACCTGTTAGAGAGGCTAAAATTAAAAAGACTGATTATACCAACTATTGGTTAGGATATGGAGAAACTGGAAATTTTATACACTGCTATTGGGAATGTAAAATGATTCAACTTTGGAAAACACTTGGGCAATTTCTTCAGAAGATAAAAATCAACTGTATTCAACCATTCTTCTCCTGGGTGTATATCCAACAGGAATGAAAGCATATGTTTTTTTACAAAAACTTGTGCACAAATATTTAGTAGCTTTCTTAATAACAGCTAAAACTGGAAACAATCAAATGCCCTTCAAGTGATGAATGGATGAAAAATTGTGATATATTCACACAATGGAATACTTTTTCAACAAGAAAGTCAATGCATTATTGATATATGCAATGTAAGTGAATCTCAAAACAATTATGCTAAGTGAAAGATACCAGAGAAAAAGAAGCCATATTATGTGATTTCATGATGTGAAATTCTAGAATGTATTGTTAGAAAAAGCAGATCAGTGGTTGCTTGGGATGGAGTGAGAGGAGGGCAGAAAGGGAAGAATTATAAATGAGCATGAGGAAACTTTGGGAGCTGCGGGGATGTTCACTAGCTTGATTGTGCTGATGGCTCTATGGGTGTATACACATCACAGCTTATCAAGTTGTCTTATTTTATTTTATTTTATTTTTAGGGGGAGTTTCGCTCTGTCACCCAGGCTGGAGTGCAGTGATGCGATCTCAGCTCACTGCAACCTCCACCTCCCAGGCTCAGGTGATTCTTCTGCCTCAGCCTCCTGAGTAGCTGGGATTACAGGCACCCGCCACCATGCCCAGCTAATTTTTGTATTTTTATTAGAGAAAGGGATTCACTATGTTGGCCAGACTGGTCTTGAACTCCTGACCTCAGGTGATCCACCTGTCTTGGCCTCCCAAAGTGCTGGGATTACAGGCATGAACCACTATGCCTGGCCAGGTTGTCCATTTTAAATATGTACAAAAATTGTCAATTATATCCCAAGAAAACTGCTGAACAATAGGAATTTTACAAGAACTGAAAATAGGAAATTATTATTTTATGATCTTTACCCAACTTAACCAAGTCTCCAAATTGAAAGAATCGCCTTCAATCAGATTTCAAACTCTCAATAGATATCCTGATTTTGCTCTTTCCTCTCTGAGACACTACCATGGCTCTGTGGAGGCAGTGTTCTCCCCTTTATGCCACTAAGCCATAAACTCACTTAGTCTGATCAACAGGCTGCTTTGGTATTATTTTGGGGAGCCAGCATTTGATGGTACTTCACTTCCATACAATATGACACATATTAAAAAGAAGGGATTCTACACCAGTTAACATAAAGAAATTCCAGGATGTCATGTTAAGTGAGAAAAGCCGAATGCAGAGGAAAGTTTTCTGTTTTTGTATTTCTATTTTGTATTTTGTTTTCTATTTTTGATTTAAACAAAACAGCATCTTAGATGAATATATATGCATGTGTATGATGACATGGCCCACGAGATAGCTTTGGATAGAATCATGCCAGTTAATAAACATTGATTATCTGGGGGAAATGATGTATATTGGAGGGTAGGAAGGTGGGAGTAATAAAAAAAAAAAAGAAAAAAAACAGGGAAGCAAAAAAAATCACATATCCAAAGAAAAAGAAGTGTCCATAATCCAGCAGCATTTGTATTACGCACCCATTTCTATGCTTAGAGATAGCTTCAAACTGTTAATCGAAATAATGTCAAGTTTCTTTGAATTTTCCTGAATTAACAAACAAACACACAGCAAAAACTATTATTTTATTACCCTCTCTGTTACTTCTATCTCTAATTTTACAGGTCTAATCTCATTAATTATAATAATTCTAGTGTAGTAAATAGTAAATTTTGGAATAATAAGATCTCTTTAATAAGGATTTTTTTCTACAAACAGCAATAACTTTTGCTTTATCATTTGTTTTACAAATCTCATTAAAACTTTACTGGTTGATCAATATTTCAGAATTTTTAAAGATATAAATCTTCTACTGTGTTTTTTTGAAAAAGAAAACTGTTCTAATGCCCATGTTTTCACTTCTACAAAACTAGCTTAATTCCATACAAATTGCAAAGATCTTGGCACTGCCTTTGTCTCCAGTGAAAAATGAGCTCCATTTGATGGCTGACCTTCCAAACAACTGTAGCTTCCACAGAAATATATAGGATCTATCGGCCCACAGCTGTTACCTTATAAGAATCATTACTTGAGTGCTCAAGGGAAAACTAGTTCCACGGGTAAGGCTGCGTTGATGGAACACTCAAAAATACAATAAAATAAAATGGATGCATATAAACCGTGAGTGAGAGCTTTGATTAGAAGCAAAGATGAGTATTTTTGCTACCGAAGATAGGCAGAGCGGTGTCAGTGTTGGAGAAAATTGGCTGTTAACATTCGCAATTATGGGAGACACTTAAATGGATGCTTTTCACGGCCCTTCCTCAAAATGGAGATGAGTGAAAATTTCGCAAATAATGCAGCTTATAAAATAGAAGTGTAGCTGAGAGTATATTAGGTTGCTTGGAGAGGTGAATTAGCATCTTTTGTCTATGTGTGGTGTTCTGTGGAATGTTCATGAAGGCAGTGAGAAAAGATGGTTGAATTTCCTGACCAATTCCTTTTTATGCTGTTGACTTGTGGTTTGGCAGAAGCGACAGATTCCTTCATCTTTTAACGTTAACCAAGTAGCTCTTTGCTACCCAAACGACCAGAAACAGATGCTCCCCTCCTTATTTCCTTTAAAGGTGGGACATTACCTACTTTGATAGACGATGGAAATGGTTTCATTTATAACCCTCCAATGTTTAAATTCCTCATGCTCCAGTCACGTTACGGCGGTCACCTTGGGAAGTTTGGGCATATGCTTTATGTTTTGCTGGGATGAGAAATGTGACTAATGCCTCGATAACCTGAAATGAGCCTCCTGCCTCTTGGGTGTCATCTTTGCATGTGACTTTACAGTGTGTGTTTTCTGTGTCCCTTCTCCTTGCCTTATTACCAGCTTCTTCCTTGCTCCCTAATGGACCATTCAGGTGCTGTTCGGAGATTTGTTTTATTGTTCAACTTCAAAGGTAACGCATATGATGCAGGGAATTCAGAGATTAGATTGCCGGGGCACTGACAGTAAGCCCATATAGATAAGCATAGGGAAAATTTTTAATTAAAACCAATTAACATGAAATTGGAGTTTCTAGTCATTAATTGTGCATAGTCTGATTTAAATTTCTGAAGCTCCATGGGTTTTGCATTAGTGACTGAATCGGTGGGAACAAGGATATTCATGGGTATTGTCTTTGCAAGTGACTTTACCTAAAGTTCCCTTGCAACTTTTGTTTCCACTCAGGAATGAGACTGAGGTGAAATGCCTAGGGATAGAGGGAGGGACAGGGAGTTATGAAGAACTCCAGCTATGCTGCCCAGGGCACATGAGCCAAAGCTTTCTAGGGGCCCAGAGTTTTCCTCCTCCCTGACAAAAAGTATATTCCTTGAAGTAGTCATGGCCTTTGTAAATGATTTCAAGTAATAATATTGAAGCCATTTTCCAAGAGCATAGATTTAACCTTTGGTCTCCCCAGCTTCTCATGGACAACAGCATGGCCCTGTGGGTGGTGAGGCCAGTGGAGGAGGGCAGAGTGGCCTCAGGAATGTCAGTAAGCCAGGTGCAGGTGCATGGTTGCACAGTGGGCATTGCTCCCAGGGCTGTCCTGGTACATGTGGGGACAGCCACAGCTCAGGCCCCTTGATGAGTAAGAGCTCTGGCCTGGGGGAGTCACACTCCCCATTGGTGGACCTGGACCTGAAGCGAGACTTTCACATATCATAAACCCTCTTTTTATCACCAGTGATAGGGAGATGATAGTATTTGTGACGTCTGTCCTCAGCAAGTCCAACTGACTCTCTGGGCTCTGCTGGTAACAGTGGGAATTGTACTAGGGGGTTTGAGAGGACAAAGGAGTGGCAAGAAGCACTGCCACTGATTACTGATGAAGTTAGTAGTCAGGGTTCTCCAGGGAAACAGAATCAATAGGGTGTGTTGGTTATGCATTACTTATATGATGTGTACATATGGAGATTATGTAGGCTGTGTGTGTATATTTACATATGTTCATATGTATATACAGTATATATAATTATGTAATATATAATGTACATGTATGTATATTACATATATTGCAGATATAGGTATATGTGTTATATAGTATTCATATATACTATATATGTTAATGTCTAGTAAATATGTATAATTACATATTATAATTATAGATAACATGTCTGTAATAGTAATATATAATATAAAACAAGAGAAAGAGAGAGGGAGGGAGAGAGATCTATGTTACAGTTGGCTCATATGATGTGGGGGTTGGTGAATCAGACATCTTGAGGCCAGGCCAGCAGGCTAGAGTCTGGAAGGAGTTGGTGTTGCAGCCATCTGGAGGCAGAATTTCCTCTTCCTAGAGGAGTCTTTTTTCTCTTAAAGCCTTCAGCTGATTGATTGGAGCCCACCCACATCATGAAGGGCAAACTGCTTTACTTAAAGTCCACAGATTAAATGTTCATCTCATCTAAAAAATACCTTCACGCCAACATCCAGAACAGTGCTTGACTAAATGTCTGGGTACGTTGGCCTGGGCCCAGCGGATGCATGAAATTAACCATCCTGCCTGACGAGGGTGGAGCCGAGTCACCCATGCTGTGATTGGCTGTCCCAGGAGCAGCTCCGTCTTGATTGGTTGGTCGGGAAATTGGAGGCCGAGGGGCAGTGGGAGTGGCCGTGCGGGCCTGCTTTGGGAACAGAGGGACCCTCCCTGCTGTTCTGTTCACACGGAAGCGTGTCTCAGCGTCTGGGGACTTGGAGAAAGCAGCCCTGAGAGGCGGTCCTGAGAAGAATGCAGCAGCGGCAGAGCAAGCCTTGGCTTACCAGGAAGTAGGCCTTGGAGACAGGGGGTATGCCAGGCCAGCTAAGGACTGCGGTGTCGGAGAGACTAGGGCTGGCTTTCAGACCAAGTCCCCTCTGAGAGTTTCTTTAATTACTCACCTCAAACCCAGTTTACTTCCTAAGACGGGAGCGAATCCTTTAAGTGGGCCCTGAGAACAAGCACAAAGTCTGCTGTCAGAGAAGGGTCCGCCCGAGGCTCTGGCCCCAGGGAACCCCTCGGTTCTTCTCCAACATTTTGCTGAGGGAAGGCTGCTCTTGTGTTGAACCTACCGAGGGAGAGTTCCTAGGTTTGCATGGCAAGAAATGTGAAGATATTTTAAAGACAAATTCACCCCTGCACACCACCGGCTTTCGAGTCACAGACCCTAGTAAGAGCTCAAGAGTGACTTCATTTGTAATAGCTGAAGGATTATATTTTATCACATATTTGCCCATCAAAACATTATATGACACACATTAAATATTTTTCTATGTTTTATCTGTCATGTGGTTTTTTTCTTGATGAACATTTATATCTTGCTACATTTTGAAGTTTAAAACCATGAGATATAAAATTGCTAAGGTGTAAACTTCCAGCAGCACTTGTATAGAGCCATTTCCGTGACAGCAAAATTAATTTTCATGAATAAAGGCCAGAAGAAAATATAACATAAAAGGATGGTAATTTCTGGGTAGAGGGATTGCAAGTAATTTTATTTTTCATCTTTTTTTTTGTTTTGTTTTGCGAAAATTGTGCATTAGCTTGTATTACAGTTAGAAGACTCCTCACTATTCCAGTCTGAAACATTAAGCCTCTTCATTTTTAAATTCGATTGAGAAGAGTGGTCAATTTAGAGATTAAAATGGATTCCAGCCATAAGGGGCCAGTTAAGTCCTTTAAATCAATTACCCACAAGATCCAAGCCAATAAGATGAAAAGCAGCGTGCGCTCTATAGGCTAACCCGGGAACATTTAGAAATGAAATTCACCCGAGTTTACAGCAAAGGGAGTCTGGACTCTGTTTATCCTTCACTTGACAGGGCTGTGCCTGGTGAAATACAAAATTATGATCAAGACAAAGGAAGGACAGGGGACTAAGAAAAAAACTCCAGTCATCAGTTAGCAGGCACACAGCGGGCACTGCAAGCATCTCAGGGTCTTTACGTGCCTCCTCAATTTCTTTTTAAGGTAGCTCAGCCTCCAGCTCTCGTCTCCCCTCCCCAGTCATCTTTTTTCTTAAAATTCATATTCTGGACAGAAGTCAGTGGGTTTCCTTACAGTTTTATTAAGATTTTCAATTTCTCAGAAATAATTTCTAGGCCTTGAAGCTTCAGCAGAGAGCATGTGCTTTGTACATGGAGTTTACCAGATGGAACCATTAGGTTATATTTATAGGTGAAAAGCCGCGTGAATCTGGGACTTTTCCCTTATGCTGGGCTGCTATATTTTGAGAGACAGATGCCTTGTAAAGATGAAAGATGGGAGGAGAGGATGGAACTGTTGTCAACAATTAGAAAAATGGTACTGGAAATCGGCGATGATTTTTTTACAGGCCCATTTTAATTCGTGAGTGTTAGGGAGACAGTCATCCAGGGTCAGGTTGGTGAGGCAAGACTGAGCTGGGAAATGTGTATTCAGTTGGCAAGAAAGGTCAGTGCACTAGAACTCCTTTCATTGTCTGGATTTTCAGAAGAGTGCTCGACGGTGCCTGATACATGCGGAGGTTGACAATGGAGCAGGGAAGGAAAGTTGTTCACTAGGAATGTTCTGGAAATTCACTTCTTTTTATACAGACTATTCTTTCTCTCTCTCCATCACAAGGTATCAATAAAACACAGTCTGCCCAGGAGTGGCTCATGCTCCCAGAGGCGTGGGGAGGAGCTGTGTTGTGGAGACACACGTTTCCTTCTCTCATTCCCTGAAGAGAACAGACACCCCAAAAATGTGGCAGCCGGAGGAAACCTCACTCCCCAGACCGTGCAGGAAACTTACGTGCAAGTCTTTTACGTAAGTGAAAGATTTACGTAAAAGTCTTTTTTACATAAAGAGGACCGTCCAAGCCCAACTTTGTTCATGTTGGCAGCTCAGACTGAATTGTTTTGAATTATTTGAGGGATGGTCCGTCATGGCAACAAAGGCTTGCTCTGCAGCGCAGTCTCCAATAGAGCTGTGGACAGCTCATGCAGTTTTTGGACATGTAAATCATATAAATAGTTAAATACACAAATTGAGATGTATTTGGTCAAATAAAGTTCTTTCTGAGCCCTAAGTGTTTGTAGAAAAAGCAGCAGTTCCTATTTATGGTTTGTGACCATTTGTTTCCCTACATGGTATTAAAAGGAATTATTTGTGTACAGACACTATATAATATGGGTGAATTGCACTGGGTGCTCACTTGAGATGTGTGTGTGTATATATATAATTTTTCATCTTTTTTTGTTTTACAAAAATTGCCCATTAGCTAGAATTACAGTTAGAATTAGAAGACTTCTCATGATTCCAGTCTGAAACATCAAGCCTCTTCATTTTAAAATTCATTTGAGAAGAGTGGTCAATTTAGAGATTAAAATGGATTCCAGCCATAAGGGGCCAGTTAAGTTCTTTAAATCAATTAAATCAATTAATAATCAATAGATATGTGTGTGTGTGTGTGTATATATGTATCTCCCTTGAGATATGTGTGTGTGTGTGTATATATATATATTTAATTCACAATTGCTGCCTTGAAACCTTGATATTTTGATGCAGGTGGCCTATGATTAAAATTAGAATAGCAACAGACATCCATTGCCAGTCCAGGCCCAATTGTCTGGGAGTGTGTGTGTGAGAATATGTGTCATAGAGTTTTAATGGAGAGTAAGGAGGTTTGGGACTCAAAGAAATGGTTAGTCCCAGTTTTTAAAGCTAGTATAAGAATTTATATGATGACGGTGTGTATATGCATGTGTCCATGTCTGTGTGCGTCACACACACACACGCACACATGCAACCCGAGTGATTTGTTGTTTTGTGTGCTGTTGTGCCGGCAGGCAATGCTGTCCGTGCTCCACTCAACACTCTGCTTTCCTCCAAAGCTGAAACCCTAGAGCAGTTGATCTAATGTGTCTTGCACTAGGGCTGGCATTTATGAGGATGTGGAGCGACACATTTGCTGTCATGGCTTTCTCACGTGTATTTATCACCACCTCATTACTGAGGTGCTCAGAGTCAAATCTCAAGAGCAGAGTAGAATCCAGAACATGGTATTTAAACCAGAGGATCAACCTGGTTGGTTGTCCTTAATTCTTGGAATTTAAGCAAGAGAAAGAATTTTAAATGAGAAAAAGGACAAAGGGCTTTAACACCATTTAAGAGAATGGGGATTCTGACATTTGGGTTCCTATTGTACATTTAACTTTCTCCATTACTGCCTTGGGGAAATGGAAATTGCTGTAATTGGGGGTAATAGATACAATAAAGTGTGCAAATTTTACCCAACACATAAACAAACAAAGCCATTATGGTAATTCAAGTCTACATTTTATTTTCCTATTCTCTGCATTCCTGAATAAAAGCAAGGAGTTGCCCCATGACTTTGACATTTAATATTAGGCTGATCTTTTCAGGCCATTTTCTTCCCACATATCTATACACACACACACACACACACACACTTTTTCGTATTATTCTGCAGTCCTCACAGTCATAGTTAAAGGTCTGGGATGGAGTCCCAGAGCTATGCTAGTTCAAGCCCCTGCCTCAAGCAATGCTAGCCAGCTGAATCGTAAAGATGGCAATAAATCCTATTAGTGGAGATTTCAAGGACTTATAACTTCTCTTGGTGGCCTGTGTTTGCATTTAATCATTTAGACAAGCATTTTTCTAATAGCTGAGCAAATTTTCTTTGTATTTGATGCAGAGGTACATGATTTAGGGTCTTTATTTAAACATAATTAATTGAAATAAATTTTACTTTGAGGAATAGTAGTTCTCAGAATTCCTCAGCTTGCCTGCAGATAAGCTTGGTGGACTGCAGCTGCTACATGGAGCCCGGCTGCCCCTAGCAGTACATGACCTTGCAATCTTTGCCAAGCATATTTCTGCTGTAGCCTCCAGTTTCTTACAGAAATAAGACTGCATTATATGTTTTATTGGTTTATTCTTTTAATGTTGTGTCTTGAATCTTTAGTTCTCTATTATTATTTTTTCTCTCTCTTTTTAATATTTGCTTAGTTCAGTCCTTGGCAAAAAAAAAAAAAAAAACGCCATTCAATAAATATTTGTGGAATGGAAAAATGAGTATACCTCAGATGTTTTGCTGAAATAGAGTTATATTACTTTAGGGTATATCAGATAGGTTCCTTTGCTGTAGGACCTTTCAGAGTCTAAAATGTTATGTATCTTGTGTGGATAAAAGGGAGATAGAATTTTGTGAAGTTTGTTTTCTCTGAATATAATTGGTTCTTAAAATGGTGTGTGATGGTTGATTTTATGTGTCAACTTGACTGGGCTAAGGGTTGCCCACATAGCTGGTAAAACATGATTTCTAGGTGGGTCTGCAAGGATGTTTCCAAAAGAGATCAGCATTTGAATCAGTAGACTGAATAAAGACCACCCTCTTCAATGTGAAGGGCATCACACATTGCAAATGGCCTGGATAAAACAGGGGCCAGGCATTCCACTTGGCTGAGTTATACCACTGACTTCCTGGTTCTCCAGCTTGCAGTTGGGATATGGTGGGACTTCTCTGCCTCCACAGTCATGTGGGCCAATTACCCACAATAAATCCCCTCTTATATATATCCTCTAAATATATCCTATTGGTCCTTTCTCTCTGGAGAACCCTGACTAACACAGAGTGCTTGGCATATAGTAATGAGTGTGTGTGTGTGTTGTTATTTATATTGTTATTATTGTTTTTGTTACTGCATTTGTCTTTGGAACCCTTTTTCATGGGATTTCTTAGTACTAGAGTTTCAGGAGAACACACTTTTGGGAAAGGCTAACATATTCTCATCCTATGTTAGGAAGATTCATTGATTTATATTACATTAATGTGTAATAATTCACTGGGGCTTGTCTGACGTTTATCATTGTGTTATCTATAACAATGCAGTTTGTTAGGAAATCAATTTGACAAAACAAACTTCAAGGGAAATGCTTAATTTCAAGTGAACGAAGTCCTCAGAACACGCACAAGCACTTTTGAAGCACCGATTTATTTTCTTATAAGTGTTGATGAGCCAGTGACTTCTAAGAAGACCATCTTGGACCTGTTCCTGGCAACATTTTATGATTTTGTTTCATCTTATGTGTTTTCAATTAAAGACACTGCATTTGTCGTCTTTCCTTGTCAGTCAGAACTAGTTGCTGATTAGTTAGATGCAGCACTCTAGAATGTTTCTTTGTACACTGACTTGTGTCAGTGACATATCACTGACATGTTTTTATTGATGTCCCCACCCAAATTTCATGTTGAACTGTAATCCCCAGTGTTGGAGGTGGGGCCTGGTGGGAGGTGTTTGGATCCTGGGAAATTTCGCCCTTGGTTGTGATGGTGCGTTCTTGTGAGATCTGGTGGTTGAAAAGGGAAGCAGCTCCTCCCCAACTCTTTCTCCTACTCCTGCCATGTAAGACACCTGTTCCCCCTTTGCCTTCTGTCATGAGTAAAAGCTCATGAGGCCTCCCCAGACGCAGAAGCCACTATGCTTCCTGTACAGCCTGCAGAATCACGAGCCAATTAAACCTCTCTTCTTTATAAATTACCCAGTCTTAGATATTTCTTTATAGCAATGCAAGAATGGACTAATACAGTCAGGATGAAATTCCATCATGGTTTTAGAGCTGATTTATCATGTTTATCAAGGTCCCTTTGGATTATTTCTGTGTTCTGAGATGTGGCGAGCTTATGGTCTTCTGTGAGCATGGTGGCCACCATCCGTTCAGGTAAGAGTTCGTGGTGAGAGTGATCAGTTGCCTTCCTTCCTTCACTCCACTGAATGTCATTACTTGCAGTATCCCTGTGGTTTTACAGGAGGCTTAATTGTGCCTTAAAATTGCCTTTCCCTTTTGCTTCCAAAATTAACATCCTTACTGAAGCATGGGTAGATTGTGCCCCTTGCTTAACCAGTCTCTCTGAGGCCTGTCATTGTCAAAGAAGAAGCTAGAATGCATCTGTCAGGACTTTGTTACTTGCATTTACAAAGGAACTCTTATTTGGAATAAATTCTGGGCATCAGACTTTCATTGATGGGGCCGGGTGAGGTGGCTCATGCCTGTAATCCCAGCACTTTTGGAGGCCAAGGTGGGAAGATTGCTTGAGGTCAGGAGTTGAGACCAGCCTGGCCAACATGATGAAACCCCGTCTCTACTAAAAATACAAAAATAAGCCAGGTGTGGTGGCTCACCACTGTAATCCCAGCTACTCGGGAGGCTGAGGCTGGAGAATCGTTGGGACTCGGGAGGCAGAGGTTGCAGTGAGCTGAGATCGCACCACTACACTCTGGCTTGGGCAGCAAAGCGAGACTCCATCTCAAAAAACAAACAACAACAACAACAAAAAACACACAACCCCCCACCCCCCCAAAAAAAACCAAAAAACTTTCATTGACTGGTCTGCAGTTACCAAGGTAGTTCTCCGCCCCCACTTTCCTCCCTTCCCCACCATTTTCTCTTTCTCCTCTTTCTTCTTTTCTGTTTTCTTTCTACCCTCCCTTCCTTCCTTCCTTGCTACCTAACTTCCCTCCTTTTCCTGTGAGTACTCTGTCTATTTCCAGCCCTCAGGGACTTTCCTTGTCTTCCATGTCAAGTATAACAGTGGCAGATCTTCAGTAGCTCTTGCCGATTTGCCAACAGGATGTGAAACTTTCTAGCTGGCCTCTGCTGTGCTCACCAACCTGGCCAGAAGGGACAGCTTTTTATACTCTGGGTTTATGTCTCGAAGCCCCAAGAAAAGTTAGAAATTCATAAACACATAATAAGTAGAATTTTATCACTGATTTTTCTGTTGTCAAATTTGAACAACTGATTTAAAGTTCAGTTTATTATAGCTTGAGAGGAGTTGGAAAAGCATTCGAGACAAATATTTTTGGGCTCAGAACATGTGTGAGGTCACTTTGCCCTCGTAGAAGTCTCCTAGTGGTGATGTTGAATGGTGATAGGAGATGGAAATCTGGAGTCTATTCCTGGAACCTCCTCTGACTCATCCCGTTATCCGGGGACGATTATTTCATCATTACTCTTGCATCTGAAGGATGTGGATGTATATTAATGCTCTAACCTTCACGCATCCTTGAATCCTGAGTAGTCTGCTGGAGTCTGTCCTGCAGCAGCTTCCTGGAAGAGTGGCCAGCCCGCTGTGTGGAGGGACTTGGAGGGATCAAGGTCTCAGCAGCAGGGCCTGGGGTGACTGCAGAGGCCAGAGATGCTCTTCAGGCTGTGCCTGAGGCATGGAACGGTCTGCAATGCCTCCTGAGCTTAGGTCTGGGCATGTGCCAAGTGACTAATCGTATGATTTTTATAACAGTTTAGAGGTTCTAAGGACATATGCATGTTAAAACCTTTACAAGATAATAGTTTCCTTTGATTTAAACAAATATTGGTGTGGGGGAGCTGGCAAGGGGAGAGGAAGGAACCACAGAAGCCCTTTCTAGACAGACCATCAGTGACAGAAGACTGGTACACACGCTCAGATATTTGAGATCAGCCAAGCGAAGCATGACTGAATTTCCTGGTGCAAAGTTCTGGTGTTTTGTTAGGGGTAGCTTTTTGCATTTGGTATGAGTCTGGCTGTGTTGAACCCTGCGGATGAGAATACTGGCAGTCACTGCAGAGGCAATGAGGAGAGGGCTCTTTGGAAACATTCAGCATGTGAGGAATGTGGTCCCCCACTTCCGCAGGTCCCCCACATTCCTTCCAACATTTAAGTGGAAGGGGTGGGGACAGGCCAGTGGCCATTTGTCCTGTCGCACATGACCCTTTGACAGTGAGTGGCCTCTGTGTCATGTAGCATGTTTACAACTAAAACACTAAATGATGGTGATAGAAAATACCAGAATGTATTGTAACTTCAAGATATATGAGCAGACCGTACACCATCGATTCTATGGAATGAACAGTCTTATGATGCTTAAAAAAAGTTCATGATTTTAAAATGGCTCTTTATCTTTCTATTTAATCTGTTTGATTAAAAATGAAAGAGAGGGATAAAATAACGATTTGTTATTTTTCTTGTATTTTGAGAAGAAATGATAGAGCATAAGTCTGGAACTGAATCCTTATTGAAGGGATAAGGAGAGAGGATTCATCTCCAGGGTCCAAGTACTTATTCTCAGCAAATGAAGTTTTATAATTAAGCACTAATCTAAAAGGACCTAGAGTTCACAATGATTTCCCCAATTAATTCTGATTAGCATGTGAAGACAATAAGGGCAGGAATCATTATCCCACTCACCCAGCACAGACAGGCTGCTCTCCGCCCAAGTCACACAGTGTCACCCATGACCCTTCCCCAGGCTCTCTCTGCTGCCTCCTTCTCCGGCAGCCATCAGTGCTTGAAGAAATGCAAAGACTGGTGGTTCCCGCTTGGGGAAGTGGTTCACCTTGCACAAGGTGGATAGTAGAACTGAGAAATGGACAGTGCCAGAAATCCCTAGAAATCTTTGTTGTTCCTTCTTTCTGATGCCTTGTCTTGGAGGTTTAATAACAGTGGCTGATATTTGTTGAAGTCTCACTGTGTACAAGCGCTGGGAAACACACAGTATATACATCCAAGTCACATAGTCCTACGACACCGGCATTGAAAGTCCATGTGGTTGGTATACATCCTAGCAGGTACATGTGGGGACTAGGAAACAGACCACTTGGATTCAAATTCCAGCTCCATCATCTGTGAGCTGTGTGACCTTGGACATGTTTCTTAACCTCTTGGAGTCCTAGGTCCTCATCTCTAAAATGGGGATAATAGGAGTTTTCTGTCTCATAGGGCTGTTATAATGATAAAATTATATGACAGACATCAAGGGCTTAGCTTACTATTTGGCATTCAGTAACTGTTTCTAATATGAACTGATAGTATGCCTCTTGCTGAGCTTCCAAGTATGAGTTCAGAGATGAACAAGACTGCAATTCTGGCACCCTGACAGCTCAGCCAGCTTCTCTTCTGGAGCGGGGAAGGGGGGCGGTTGTAGACTGGCCTCAGCTGATTTAAATTTGTTGCTCTGGGGTTTAACCTAGGTGGAGGCAGTTCTGTGAGCATTTTCCAACCATTTGAAGTGTCTAAGACATCTATAGGACACCTGGCAATAGATGAAGCTCACATGGTTTAGGACAAGTTGGGTGTGAGTTGGTATGGATTATATCTGGAGTGATCAACTTTTGCTGGAACTAGACCTGGTTTAGGAGCTTAGGATAAAGATGGACAAGGTGCCATTTATACAGACGTTGGCTTGCCACTGTCTGGGCCTATCAGTTCCACATGTGTGCATGTGATTTATAGGTCTGGAATGCAATCAGCGTTTGTTAGAGTAAATAACATCCATTTCAATTTCTGCTGTGGAATGACCTTCTGTTGTACTGACAGATGCTGCCCTGAGCCTGGGCTCATATATTTCCCAGGTACCCCTGGAAATTCATGCATCTTAACATTGATGACTGGGAATGTGTAAAAAGTGGACAGTAATGAATGTGCACAATGTACCTGTTTTATGGAGGCAATTTCTACTTTAGTTGAGTTACCTTCAGAGGCTTTTAAAGTTGAGCAAAAGTACAAAATCCTGTGAGCTCTGAGACAAATAGGTGTACTAATCGTATTAGTCCATTTTCATGCTGCTGATAAAGACATACCTGAGACTGGAAAGAAAAAGAGGTTTAATTGGACTTACAGTTCCACATGGCTGGAGAGGCCTCAGAATCATGGCGGGAGGTGAAAGGCACTTCTTACATGATGGGGGCAAGAGAACAATGAGGAGGAAGCAATAAACCCTTCAGATCTCGTGAGACTTACTCACTATCACGAGAATAGCACAGGAAACACCAGCCCCTCATGATTCAATTACCTGTCTTTGGGTCCCTCCCACAACACATGGGAATTCTAGGAGATAGAATTCAAGTTGAGGTTTGGGTGGGGACACAGCCAAACCATGTCACTAATTTAATATTTTTTCCCATTCAGATATTCTGATTATAAAACAAAGGCATACCCACTGAAGAACATTTAGGAAAAAATAGAATTATAAAAAGAATAAATTAAATTCTAATTTTGCTATGAAGAGGTAATCACTGTCAATTTTTAGATGAGTTTCTTTAAATGTTACTTTTAATGGATGAATATACATTTATTTGTGAGTAAAACAGGGATTATGCAATGTGAAGAAATTTGCATCTTGATTTTATGCTTAGCACATATTGTAAACATGTCCCATGTTATTCAGTAATCTCCAGAAACATGATATTGATGCTGCCTGACATGCCGTGGTCTATTTAAATGTGAGTTATAAAACCATTGATCTAATATTAAATGATATGTTTCTTGAAAATTTTCACTATTATAAGTAATAGTGAAAATGAGCATCCTCATTTTCCTGCACTAAATACACTTCTAGGAACCTATATTCAGAGTCCAAAGATTTGCAGAAAAGGATGCTCATTGCCACAGTGAAAATGTGGCAGTGAGGATGCTCTTCTGTACATCTTTGATTGGACCGTGAGCACAGGTTCCTAGAAGTGTCTTTAGTGCAGCTAAGGGCATATACACTTCAGAGACATTAACACAGTATTTCCAAGGTTGTTCTCCCGAATTTCCTGGGTTAACTTCCCACATCAGTGCATGGCGGTAGCTGTTTCTCCGCACCCCACCAGCACTGAGAATGCTCATGTGTAGTGCTCTGTGTTCTACTATTTTTGTTCTGTCCTGTGCAGATTTCTAATATTTATCTTCAGTTGCTATTGTTAATCTTTAAAATTGACGTTTCTCATTATACAAATGTTAACCACACTGAAATATACAAAGTGAAAAGGAAGACTCCCCTCTCCTTCTCACCACCCAAAGACAGCTGCAGTTAATAGTTGTGCACCTTTCCAATCCCTTCTCTCCTCTGTAAAATCTTACATAGGCGCAGGCAAATGTAAATATGTATAATAAAATTAGAATCTTATGCATCCACTATCAACCATTTGCTTTTTTCCATTTAAAATACAGGCATTTTTCTATGTCAGTATGTTTAAAGAGTATTTCTTTATGTAGATGTAAAATGATTTACTTCATTACTGTCTTACAAAAGATGAGGCAATGAACATGCTTATACATTCATTTTGACTGGTTATTGTGCCTATTTTTGCAGAATAAATTTCAAATGGAATTGTCTATCTAATTGCTTCAACAGCTGTCTCCAAACTGACTCCAAAAAATATTGGGCTGATTTATGCTTCTGTCAAAAGTGTATGAAAGTGCTCATTTCCCCACATCTGCATGAGCAATGGGTATTACAGACATTTTAATTTTTTTCACTCTGTTGGGTGAAAAGATTATCTCATTATTGTTTTAATTTGAGTTTCTTGGTTTTCTTATAATTATTCTTTCTCCTTTTTCTATCAGAAATGGTTATGAATTGTGATATACATTTCTGTTTTATCCACTGTATTTGGATGGAGAGAAATGTATAAAAACGTTCTAATAGTTTTGATTTTAAGATAAAAAAGCTGGCCAGGCGTGGTGGCTCATGCCTGTAGTTCCAGCACTTTGAGAGGCCAAGGTGGGTGGATAACCTGTGCTCAGGAGTTTGAGACCAGCCTGGCCAACATGGTGAAACCCCATCTCTACTAAAAATAAAAATAAAAAACTAGGTGGGCATGGTGGTGTGCACCTGTAGTCCCAGATGCTCAGGAGGTTGAGTCAGGAGAATCACTTGAACCCGGGAGGCAGAGGTTGCAGTGAACCGAGATTGCACCATTGCACTCCTGCCTGGGCAACAGGAGTGAAACTCCATCTCAAAAATAAAAACATAAAAAACAAAAAAGCTTTCCCCACCTCCTCTTTCAACTACTGCCTTTTTTTCCCCATTTATTTCTTTGTCAACAATGTGTGTGTGTGTGTGTGTGTGTGTGTGTGTGTGTGTATTCCTTCTTGATGTCTTACTGTGAATCCTTATAGTAATCTCAAACTTAATTTGGCCAAAGTAGAATTTCCTTCATAAATTTGCCCTCACACAGCCATATTCATCTCACAAACTAGGTCCAGCAGTTGCTTAAGGCAAAAATCTTGCCATTCTCTTTTCTTCTTCCGGGTTTATTTCAATAACACAAGTAGGAGCTGCCGGTTCGAACCCTGGGAGCATCCTCAAGCGTGCCCACCATAGCCTCACCTGTGCACACCATTATGGTGTCTTGCCCCAGCCCGTGGAAAAGGATTCTCCGCAGGAGTCCCTGCTTCCATCCTGGTCCTTCACACTCAGCACCCAATACCGTCTTTCCAAGACATGGATCAGATCCTATCACCTCTTGCTTAGAATCTCTATAGGTGTCCCAACTCGCCTACGATAAAACCCAACCTTGTCCCCTGGCGGGCACAGTTCAGTAGCTCCCTGGTCCTCACGTTGAGCCCCTTCTCTCCCCTCCGCTATTCCAGCCACACTGGCCTGCAGACAGGCAATCATTCCCACCTCGGCCCTGGGCTGGCTCCTCCCTCCACCGGGACTCATTCCTCCCGAGTGGGCTCCATCATCTAGCCCTCAGCCTGAGTGTGACTCACTGAGCACACACCTGACCCGTTAGCCAGTAGCCGCGCAGCCACACTCCATCCCATCTCCTACTGGACTGCCGTGCTCCACGATACCTCCCACGGATGCGTTTCTGGCCTGATGCTTGGCGCTCTGGCAGTCTGTGTCATTCACCGCTCTGCCTCTGCTGCCTGGAGCCGTGCCGGGCATGTACCGGGTCCTTGGTAACTGCGGAATTCGCTAATGAATGGGTGGACGAATTCCCCTCATACCTGCACTTTCATGGCTGTGTCTTTATGGCTTTATGTGGTTCCCTAAGGCTGGAATTCACCTATCTGTTCACTAATTCTGTTTTTCGAGATAATTTCTAAACTTCTGTCCTGCAAGGCCCTTGCTAAAACCCTCCCTCATCCCCATGCACCTGACCGGATCTCTCTCTTCTTTGAATCCCTACAGCACCTGGGGCTTCTCACTGACACGGACATTTTGCTCCCTATTTTGTAGCGTCTTTGTCTTTGTCTAATTATTCCTTAGAATTTAAGAGTCTTCATGCCACGAGTTATGTGTTTCTTACCGTTGTTTCTTCCATGGCACCGTGCATGGCAGCACACTGAGGCTGGTGATCTATAGACATTTGCCACATTGAACCCATTTTTACCCTCCTAGAATTGCACAGTATTTTAGGGCTAACAAAAATGCTTCATGAAATACCCTCTTGTGTAGTTCCTGCTTTCAAGCAAGCTATTCTGCCCTTGCTATCAGAGCTCCATAGACTCCCAATTGGGGTGACGTGTTGTGGTCGGGAATGTGCTGTGCACTAGATCTGAGAACATTTGGTAGCAATTCCATCTAAAATCAGGGTTCCTCTTTCTTCCCAACTCAAAATTCATTAGCATATCTATGGAAACAGTCTTCCAGCCTTTATTTTTCTTAATTTGACAAAGCCACATGGGCTCTGCCTGTCTGTCGGTGTTTCTCCCAGGACTGTCATATTTCCAGCTTCATGATGAATTGGGCTGCGGGTATCTGACATCTCTGAGCTCGGGTGGCTGGTGACATCACCGCAGGGCATCTGCGCGCTGTCTGAAATGACAAGGCCTGACACTCAGCCCAGCTTCCTCCTCTCGCTTGAAGGGGCTCAGAAGGGAAAGCCTGTGGGCAGAAGCTCAGCTGGCATGTCCTGCAGGGAACGGTGCCTCCTGGGGGTGGTTTTGCTCCTCAGGGCTCTCAGGGGCTGGTATAATAGACAGCTGGGCAGTTGAGGGAGGGAGAGGAGATGGCTGGCCTTGCCCAGTGCTTCCCTGAAACCTCAGTATGAAACATGACATCATGGACAACTCCTACCCCAAAAAAGTCTTTACCATAGTAATCCGGGCACTTCGACTTTACTAGAACTTTAACCTTGTTGCCAGAACTGGCTTTTTTACCTTACAAGTCTCCAATTCCCCTCAGGGCAGCTGATCCTAAGTGCCTTCTTTAAAGAAGGCAGTAGATTAGAAATAGGATCCTCATCCCCCAACTTTCTCTGCACTACTGGATTGGCAAGTTTCAAACAACATAATTTTGTCTGCTACCAATGAATATGCCAACCATAACAGCACTTTCCTTGACAGTCATTATTTTAGGGCTTCCTGTGGAACTTACTTTGCTTAAACAAGTTGTAGGATTGATTTTTTTACTTCTTAATGCCGTGTGCTTTTTCACTTTCAGCATATTTTTTTAGAAGCAGAGAGGAGCCTCAGCGTTTCTGGGGCTTAGTGGCAGGGGTTTGCCCCATGCTGTGGGTGGGAGTGACAGCTGGAACATAGGAAGGCAGAGATGGGCGGGAAGTGGCTGGGGGCTTCTGTGATTCTGAGATGTTGGTGGGCAATGACTGGCAAATCTTACAAAATCACTGGAACTAGATAAAAATTTTGCCTCTCTGTCACCCATTCACCGTTTTCGAATTTCCACTGCTTCAGTAACATCTAGTTCACTCCTTTCATCTCTTTTAGGAAAACCATTGAACTAGAGGAGACGAGCAGGCTAGTGCATGAGAATATTTAAAAAGTACGTCCTTCAAAGAGCAACCCACTGCAGGGCAGCTGCCTCTGCAGGATGGGTGCATGAGTATCCAAGGAGCGCCATGCACCCAGTTCTAGCATGGCCCAAGCAAGGGTGCCGGGGAGCTTGAGCAGGACCGGAAGTCTTGCTTCCCGGGAGGTGGTAATAGCACCAACAACAATGGTGCCAGCTCACAGGTTTCCAGCACTTTCAAAGGCAATGGGTGCTGGGCTCAGCTATCACCCACCTGAGATCTCAGCTTACCCTTCCAGGGAGGAAGATACCATTCTCAACCCATTTTACTGAGCAAGATATTTAAGCTTCAAAGGAATAAATAACTTCTCTGAAAGTGCAAAGGTATTAAATGATAGAGCTGAGATTCAAACCCAGATCTGTCTGATTAAGGAGTTCATCCAAATTCATTATCACAAGATATGTCTCAGGCCACGGAACTGAGGGATAATTCTGGGCTTTTGCGGTTGGCGTGGTGGCTGACAAACATAGTTTTCTGAGCCATTTGATAGAAATCGAATTAACTCCAGGTCCTTCAGATGCTCCAGGTGGCTGTTGCTTCTGCTACCTCTTTGCCGACCCAATGTGCACGAATGTGTAGAACCACGTACACTGCCCCAGGTCACTTCAAGACAAATAATGGTGTGTGCGGGGTGGAGTGCAGAGGGACAGTATAGGGCAGGGTGCTCAGTTCTTTGTTTTCATACTAGTGTACCTGCCTGGAGAAGAGTGGCAGGGAGGAAGTGTGGTGTGGCCTGTAGAGAACTGGGCTAAAATAGACAAAGTCACTGACAACACCAGGCAGTTCCATGCAAAACTCATAGAGAATCTTTGGTCTCGGGTGGAAGGTGAGGCTGAGAAATGGAACGATCTTGGGCAGCTGATGTCAAAGGCTGATTCCTCGTCAATATTAGCCTGAACTTTTTTCATTTCGTTGTGTCATACTGTCTGAAGTTCACAAGCCTACCAGTTGTTTAATCTTTTTGGTTAACATGGACCCTAAAAATGACATATGCCTTTTGAAGGATCAATAATTTATTAATCAGGAACATGTTGATATAAATTCATTCAACCAAACGGCTTTTTTCTAACACTTAAGATTAACCACACTAGGAAAATGGCAGTAGTACTTGGGCAGAGATGAAAGTAAACTTCCAAACATAGAGAAGGGAAGTTAACATCCATCAGGGCCTCCCATTTGCCAACCCCTCACAGTGACCATATATAGTGAGGCAGATGCTGCTGTCTTCCATGTGACAGATGAGGAAACTGAGGCTTAGAGAGGGGAAGAGTGAGTGAAGGGGCCTGAGACAGAGCTGGACAGAGGCAGCTAAGCAGGAGAAAGCCAGGGGACAGAAACTTCTAGAAGGTGGTGGGAGAGGTTGACAGTGACTACTTCCCTCTCTCTAGACCTCATGAGAACACGATCTTCTGTGAACATAAGGTCTATTATCTGTCAAGAATCAGTAGCTGCCGTGGACCGGATGTTTGTCTTTCATCCCCCACACCCCGACTTATATGTTGAAGCTTTAATCCCCCTGGGATGGAGTTAGGAGGTGGGGCCTTTGGGAGGTGGTTAAGTTTAGATGGGGTCACGAGGGTGGAGCACATGATGGAATTAGTGCCCTTATAAGAAAAGGGAGAGACCAGCACCCTTCCTCTCTCTGCCACGTGGGGAGACAGTGAGAAGGTTGCAAACCAGGCAGAGGGCCCTCCTCAGAAACCAAATTGACAGACACCTTGATCTTGGACTTCCCAGCTTCCAGAACTGTGAGAAATACATTTCTGTTGTTTAAACCACCCAGTCTATTGTACACTGTTATAGCGAAGTGAACTGACAAGAAGGTAGCTTAGGTTACCACTTTCTTTTGTATTCAAACATATTCCCTTGAAATTAAGCCCTCGCTGTGTTGTGTGGGCTTGGATTCTCCAGTGTCTCCTCACACGCTCACTCACAAATCACTTTCTAGGGTTGGCTTCTTTTCAGATAGCTGGCTCTACCCATTACATATTGATTCTGAGTTTCTGTCTCATGAGGCTCCTTAGTTTCCAGTTCTTCTGCATGCCTTATTTGTGCAGTAATGGTACATTTCTCTAGAGTAAGAGGGTCTTGATAATTTTGCATAAGCTGAAAAGAAAAGGGCAGGTGCAGCACAAATGGTTGTGACTTTCAAGCACTGCAAAGAGACACCAGCCACCGGGAAAGCGGTGGTTAACGTTGGCTCCACGCCCTTGTTCCTGCATCTGCCCAACATGGACAAAGATGCTGCATGGACCAGCCTTCCTCTTGTGAAGAGGAGCTTGTGTTCCCTAAAGCCTTACTGTGGTGCGCCTCAGGGGAGCAGGGTCCCGGACAACCATCTCCACGCCAACAGGGCGGCCATCTTTGGTAGCATTTTGTGCCTCATAACGTGTTTTAAATTAAAATATGTCATGTTTTTCTTCTCTACTAAGGCCTTACTGTTGTGTCGGAAAACAATTACAGAGATTGTACTAATTAATTTGGTCTTATTTTATCCATTTAGAGTGCAAGGGTCTCAAACTGTATATGGAAATTGAAGGAACTTGATATGGAGATTTTCTTTTTCTTTCCCTTTTTTTTTTTTTTTTTTTTTTTGAGACAAGAGTTTTGCTCTTGTTGCCCAGGCTGGAGTGCAATGGTGTGATCTCAGCTCACTGCAACCTCCGCCTCCCGGGTTCAAGCAATTCTCCTGCCTCAGCCTCCCGAGTAGCTGGGATTACAGGCACATGCCACCACAGCCGGCTAATTTTGTATTTTTAGTAGAGACGAGGTTTCTCCATGTTGGTCAGGCTGGTCTTGAACTCCCAACCTCAGGTGATCCTCCCAAAGTGCTGGAATTACAGGCGTGAGCCACCGCGCCGGGCCGATATGGAAATTCTCAATGGGAACCCAAATCTCTGGCATTTTGGTCAGCAGGTTTCAGAAGGAGTTACGTGATAAAGTCGCTCCCATACAGTTCTGTTTTGGCAAACTCTCGCTTATTCATTGACTGTAACCACCATGTGTTGGGAATTGTGCCAGAGCTGTTGGGGAAATGGTGAACCACACAGTTAGTCAATCAGGAAGAAGCAGGTGTATTAAGGACTTACAATGTGAAAGAAAGGGTGATGCCTTGCTTATGGTTGTCAGCGCAGGGTTTCTCAGCTGCAGCCTGATTGCCATTTGAGGCCAGATAATTCTCTGTATGGGGCTGCCCTGTGCACTGTAGGACATCTAGCAGCATCCCTGGCCTCTACCCACTAAGAGCCATTTATTACATGACTCCAATTATCACAACCATGAATATTTCTAGATATTACTAAATGTCCCCTGGGGCACCAGTTCTTCCTTGGGGAGAACCCCTGATTTAAGGGAGTGGAGGGAAAGCTTTGAGGAAGACAGTGGCATCAAATAGAAGATGGGGATGCGGTAGGAGGTGGGTACATGGGTATTGAGGCAGGAGCCAAGTATCCTTTTTCAGAGAGCAAGAAAGCTCAAGAACACAGAATTGGAGGTAGGAATTGTGTTTGGAAATAAGAAGTCATTCTTTAAATAAAAATAGCTGCCATTTATTGAGTCCTGAGTTAATGTCAAATGTTTTAAATGCACCAGCTCATGTGATCTTCACAGTCACTCATTTTTCAAATATAAAAATCGAGGCTTGGAGAGATGCAGTGACCTGGTGAAATTACAGCTTTGTATCGGCAGGCACAGGAGTTTCTTTTGGGGCTCATAATCAATATTCTAAAAATGAATCTCATCCTTGTGTCAGGTGCTATTTCTGTCTCCTCCTTGCCTTTCCTAGACCTGGAACGATGCAGATCAGTGGGCAACTCTATGATTAAAACAAATGTGTCATTTCATCACCTGAGAGATGGAGATGGGGGCAATCCTCATCAGAGGAATGAGTTTCCCAAAACCACTTTTATTCCATTTTCAGGGGCATCTGTGTGTTTTGTTAGTGGGAACTTCCCTGCTCAGAATAAAAACCAAAGTCCTTGCAGTGACTGCCTTTCCCCATCTCTCAGTTCCTCCTCCGACCACCCACCCCTACTCAGTCACTCTCCGGTCCCTGCTTCTTGGTGGTCCTGGGCCCCCTGGCCATGTTCCAGGCCATCTTAGGGCTTTTGTACATGCTGATTCTTTTGCCTAAAATGCTCTTCCCAGTAAGCTGCTTGGCTAAATCCCTCATCTCCCCTAGAGGTTCATTAAAACAGCACCTGTCAGTAAATTTCCCTTTTCTCAATAGCAATGATCTTTGAACATACTAATGTATTTTATGTATTTCATTCGTTGTCTGTTTTCTTCCTCTAGAATGCAAATCTCATGAAGGTGAGAAGCTGCTCTGCTATTCTCACTGCCGTAGGCTCAGAGACCTCAGAGCAGTGTCCAGCATGTAGTAGGTGCTATTCAAAATAATTTGAATCAATGAGTCAGTTTCCTTGTTGGACAGGCTGATTGGGTAAAATGAAGCATACATGCAAGGGTGTGTCCACGGTGCATGTAGAAAGCGGAACGCCATCTGGAGAACCACATTCCTATGCTGCTCCACTTGAGTGGCGGCCACTCTCTCCACCTGCCCAGTCCACCACGGAGGTCCCAGGAAGAGCGGTAATGATACAACCTGGTGCTTTTCTGCATAGTCACGGTCTGTTGGATCCTTGTGAGTTTGAGCTTGTCTTGGCATGAAAAGAATAATCACATTTGGGGGAATAAAAGTAATTACTCCATATTGCTTAATATACCTAATAACTGTTTAATAAAGGATATAAAAATTTCCCTGCTTTTCACCTTAGTAAATGTCACTCAGTCTACAACCTAATTACTTCAATTTTCCATTTAGAAAATTAATTCATTTTGACGGTATGAAAAAGCAGCTGAGAAATTTTCCTTTCTGGCCAAAGCCTTAGCAACTCAGATGAGTTCACAGACCTCTCAGTTCTCAGAGGTCAAGAGCAGAGCTTTCCAAGTCAGCTAAATGGACTTCCACCTATGGCACTGCTCCTGGCGTCTGACCTGAAGTAAATCAATTAAAGCAGATATGAGATGCTCAGATTTCTCTCCCTCCCTGTCTCTCTTTCCATTTCTTCTTGCAGACTTGCCTGATCCAGAGATCTTAGCAGCAACATTAAATATGATAGGACCTCAGTGTCTCTGTGTCTTAGTTTTCCCATTTGTGAAGGGGAAGGAGGAAATGAAATTAATTGTCAAGTACCTACTGTGTGTTAGATATTTAGCTAGGCATTCTGTATATCTTTTTTCATTTAATTCTCATACCTTTGTTAAGTGAATAGAGGAATGGATGAATAATGATTAATATTGGCTAATGTTTAATAAATGCCCACTGTCTTTCAAGTGTTATGCTAAGAATTTTACATGAATTTTCTCAGTTAACTCACATCACAGCTGTGTGAGGTAAGTGTTGTTATTATTAACCTAATCTAGGTAGGAAAATGGGGGTTTAATAAAGGTAATAATTTGGCCAAATCATATAGCTTATAAGTAGTCGAGCCCGATGGATAGGTATTATGTTTTCCCAGTTTAAACAAAGCTCACAATTTTTCAATCCCCTTTTCAAGATCGCCAAGCTAGTATGTGGCAGGTCGGACTACAAAGTATTTCTTCATTGTATTACATGCTTAGCTTCTTCCCAGTGGCTTCCCACGGCCTGTGTGATGCTCTATTTAACACTGAGATAATCCTTGGATGCAAAATTGTGATGGGCTGCGAAGGCACTTGTGCAGTGCGGTGCACGCCAATCATCAGAGCAGAGGTCCTGCCGCCGTGGACCTGCCAAGCCAGCGAGCTCCGTGTCGCTGCCCAGTGGGGCTGGGCCTCCCACACGCTTCCCAGTGGAAGATTCTGTCCTCCAAGTGTGAGGCCTGGCAAGCCCATGGCTGAGGGAAGGGCTGAGTCACAGCGACTTCTGTGGTCCCTGCGACAGAGCAGGGAAGCTGCAGGGAAAGCCCTGTGAGAAATGGGCTCTTGGAGATGGTGGCATCTCCCATGGTGCATGGAACAGGAGGGCGCGGGAGGGCTGGGGAAGGGTGGACTGAAGACACAGTCCTGCAGGGACCAAATAGAGAGAGGCAGCTTTTTGTTTTTTTAAAGAAGCATATTCCCTTGGTGGTGATGCCTATCTCTATGAAATTCAGAGTTTAAGCCCGGTCCAGATGATTTCACTGATGACTGGCGTTAAGCTCCTTAAAGCAGGGATTTAAAATGGAAAGTGCTCTCACAGTGGGTTGGAGTGGCATTATCAGACTACTGCAGTCTCATTATAAAAACCGACACACCAAATACTAATTACAAGTTTCCTTTGAGTAAGGAGACTTTAATAGATTCTTGCCTTTTTGTTCTTTTCCACCCAGTGATAACGATTGTGACTAAATCTGAATAATACTTACTTTCCCCCTTTCTCTTGCTTCCTCCAACAGTGAGGGCACAGTCCCTGAAGCTGAGGGCATGTCTCATAGATCTACCTTGTTCTAGGCTGACACTTGTTCGCAGGGCCCCAGGCAATCCCTGTGGGCCTTTAATCAATAGCTAGTACTGTACTGGGATGATGGTGATGTCTGGTCAATAACCACACATGATAAAAAGAATAAAGTTTGTATCCTTAAACCACCTGAGACAATTCCCAGGCAGGATCTTTAACTGAAGGAAGAAGGAGGGTTGTGGCGGCTTGTTCAGGTTTCACAGGGCACAGCTTGCAGCCAGACTGTGGAGGGCTTCCATGGGACATGACAGCCAGCGGTGCGATTAAAGAAACCACCGACGGAAATGCAAGGGACACCCCTCTTTCATTCTTCAGCTGTCAACCCTAAATGCAGACAGATCAGTAGATGATTGCTATTAAAAAGAATAATTAAACTGGTTTTCCTTAAAGAGTAAAGCTCTTTTCAAAGTATGATGGATCATTCACTTTCAAAACTTACAAATTACTGATGAGGAAGATAAAAGGTTTTTCCCCTTAATTTTACAGATGTAAGAATTCAAATCTGCACAACGCTAGATGCAGAAGCTGGACTGGGAAATACTGATAGTATTTAGGGTTGTTGATATGGGCCAATGGTTTTGCCCCAGTACACTCTGCCTAGAGCAAATACCTTCATTTTCTTGTCTGGTTTTCTGAGATTCTTTACTGATGATGTTTACTGCTAGAATTTAAAGGATTTAAAAAATGCATAAAATGACATCGAAACAGTGCAAATGGAGCTTGAATAAGAAAAATGTTCTTTACTGAAGCAGGGATGAGAGTGCAACACATTTTTAATAGTTACATGTTAGGCAAGGCATACATTTAAAAGTTATGAACTTTAATATTTTATGTCAAAGAGAATAATTGTAATTTATTCTTGTTCACCAGGATTGTGATCCTGCCAGGAATTGTGTTGGGTGCTGGTAACAGTTCATCCTGGTAATAAGAAATTGGACTCTGGTTTTGCAAAAGAACAACCAGGAAACTGGTTGAGTGTCCAGCAGGGTCAGTGTCTTAAATATGGCATTATCTGAAATTGCACCATTTCTTGGATACGTCAAGATTATATTTTACTTATCTGGATTTTCTGTTTCTCTTTTACAGTGAGAATTTAATAGTTTTTAAAGAGAATGATTTGTATTATAAAATATACCAGATATATTGTGCATCCTTTTCAAGATTTGTGATGTACCTTTGTGTATGGATGTTTACTTCTGAGGAGGGAGGCAGGGCATTTAGTGAAGGAGAGTGGCTGTGGCCACTCCGTGGTGGAGACTGCGTGGATAGCACATCGTGCGGTGCCTGTGACAGAGGAGGAACTCAAGGAGCTGTAGCTATTATAATGCTGGTATTTTATTTGCCTTGTAAATATCTTCTATTAAGTCAAGTCTCACAAAATTGCACATATTTGCCTAGTTTTGATCTATAAAAATGGCAATTTCATATGATCAACCTGATGGTAATATAGCAACAGAAACCTCATAGTAAAGTATCTGCAGTTGCCAGTGTCCAAGGAATGAATGGAGATGGGGTTAAGAAAGCAGCACCCTTGGAAAGTGTGGAGCTGGGTTGAGGGGCTGGATGGTTATGGAGGCCCTTGTGGGAGTGCTTCCCAACTCCCTCGTCATCCTGCATGGGATAAGAGAGGACTCGGACACCTCCGGGCTAAGACCTTAGTACAGCTGGGACAAAGCTGTTCAGTGCTCAGTGGAAGCAGCAACAGAACCAAGATCTGCTGAGTCTGAGTCAGTTTCCTCTCTGATTTGACCTCAGCCACTCAGAGACAAGGTGAAAACGTTCCTCCTAAGGTGAAAAGGGTCAGCCTTTCTTCCTGCGATAGGGGGCATTTACTTGGAAACAAGGCTTCCAGTTGCTGCAGGGCTGAGTCTCGCTAGTTCAGACATGGTAGCCTTTTAAAGGCCAAGCTGGGCTCAATTCCCTTCAACAAGGTGCTTCAGGGTATCCTTGATGGACTGCATAATCTTTTAAACCTAACTACTTGCCTGAGGGTGTTTTGGTGCAATGAGAATGCCTGAGATATTCTCCCCTCTCTACCCTGCAGAACCTTCTAAAGCTCAGCGGATGTATAGATATGAAGACCCATTGAAGCATTATTATTTTTTCCCAATCTATATGTTGCAAATAATACCAGCACAGCTGCTTTTTGTGGCGTATTTCTGAGTTGGGAATTAGAAGCATTTTGAGCTGTTTTTAGATGGTATCATCTCTGAGCAAGATGTCTTCCCCTGAAAAGGTCTTGCAAAACCAATATCGATTGATTCTTAGGATGAGGCAAATAATATGTGCCTTTACAGTCTTTTCTATATCAGAATCAATTCCAGGCCAACAGACAGAACTTTGAGCTTTAAAGATTGGTGACCTTAATAACTCTGGCAAAAGGCCTTGTGAGAAACTATTGTAAAGGATTCTTTATTGCTACGCACCACACATGGAAATAACTTCTAACTTTCTCTCCCAGGTACTTATGAGAATTGCGGCCAAATCCCAAAAGGCATGAAGTGGCTCCTCATGACCTTCTAAATGTATGTGTTAATTATGATAAGGCTACTAGCTGTAACAGATAAGCCCTGAAATTACAGTTAATACAGTTGAATTTATTGCTTATGGAATAGTCCAGCAAGCTTGTTCAGTAGACAGACTTCCACGTAGTGACTCAGGGATCCAAGCTCCTTTCCTGTTATGGCTCCATTATCTTTTCCATGCGGCTTCCATGTTCACAGTGAAGGGGGAATAAAACGGGTTGGTGAAGATACATTAGCCTCTTAATTCAGCCCACGGAAACCACACATTACATCTGCTTCCAGCTCTTAAGAACGGGTATCATGGCCCCATCTAGATGCAAGAGGAGCTGGACAATGTGGTCCTTGCCCAGGCACTCACTTCCTTGCAACACTGCTACACTGTGGAAGGGGAGCACACATCTTTGTCAGACATCTGACTGTCTCTGACACTGTAGAATATCACTCATGCTTTGTTCTCATTAAAGAATCCTAATGACATGTACTTGGAATTTTTTTCTGAAGGATTTGAAGACTCTACATTCTTAAAAAGATGCTTTCTCCTGCAGAATCTGCCATCTTAGCCCTGAGGGGTCAAACTTCATGGGCATAACCCTCCACAGCTTCTGCTGGGTCTTGCATCCTTGACTTCTTGTGCTCTAGCGACTCTGTGGGAAGGAGTCAGCTGCTTTCACGCTACAGACAGCATTTCTATTATAATTGTCACCTTTGATTTCTGTGACATCATTGATATCATTAGGGAGAGGCTTTTCTTGGGCCATTAAGAATGTCAAATTTGGTTCAGTCAGAAAGCAGTGTTGGAGAAATTCACTGTGAACACTGCATGCAACGTAATTCCACATAGGCATCTAGGAAGCCTCCAATATTGCGTGGTTGAGCCATTGACATAATTTTCCAGTAACTCAGAGATGTGCTCATCAGGCTTATGATTTCACTTATAAAATTTAAATCTCTGAACAATGATGGATAGTTCTGGTTAGTGTACCATCATTCCACAAAGGCATTAATTTTTGTATTCTTTACTCAACAGAAGCATGGAGGGAGCTCATGGATAAGTGGATAGGAGCTGGGGCTTTGAAATCAGACCTTTTAAGCTTGCCAGGCTTCAGTTGCCTCATCCAGTGGGAGTAATGCTAGTGCCCATCTCATGGGAGGCCCCTGAGTGTAATGGGTGAGGTAAGCAAGTACATCACTTAGCCCAGCTTAACCTAGGGTTTGGCACATGAAGTGCTCAATAAATAGTAGATCTTCTCATTCTTCTTCTCCTCCTGCATTAGTTTCCTACTGATGCTATAATAAATTACCACAAACAAATGCACCATCTTACAGTCCTGTGGTTAGAAATCCAGCATGGGTTTCCCTGGGCTAAAATCAAGGTGTCAGTGCAGCGGGTTTCTTCTGGAGGCTCTACGGGAAAATTTGTCCCCTTACCTTTTCCAGCTTCTAGAGGCTGCCTGCTCTCTGTGGCTCGTGGACTTTTTCTCCATCTCCAAAACCAGCAATGGCAGGTTGAGCCCTTCTCACATCACAGCTCATCTTTCCAACCTACTCATATGCCTCGTTCTTCCATTTCTATGGACCCTGTGATTACAGTGGCCACCTGGACCATCCAGGACAATTTCCCTATTTTAAGGTCAGGGGATTAGCAAACTTAATTTCATCTGCAGCCTAATTCCTCTTTCCCAGGTAGCCTAACATATTCACAGGTTGGGGATCAAGAGGCGAACATCTCTGGGAAGACATTATTCTGCCTAGCCCGTGTTGGAACTGGCTGGGTGCAGTGGCTCACACCTGATATCCCAACACTTTGGGAAGCCAAGATGGGAGGATCTCCTGAGGCCAGGAGATTGAGACTAGTCTGGGTAGCATAGCGCGACCTTGTCTCTACAAAAAAAGAAAAAAGCTGGATGTGATGGTGCACACCTGTAGTTCCAGCTCCTTGGGAAGCCAAGGCAGGAAGATCTCCTTGAGCCCAGGAGTTTAAGGCTGCAGTGTACCATCATGGTTGTGCCACTGTACTCTAGCCTGGGTGACAGCGAGACCTTGTCAAAAAAAAACAAAAAACAAAAAAACAAAAAACAAAAAACAGCTGGAACTCTTTACATTCTGATTTCCTTGGTGCTCTGCTCTGTCATTTTTTGTTTTAGAGTGAACTACTCTTAAAATACTAGTCTTCTGAAGTTGTTTTTCTGATGTCTAACTTCTGTTTTGGCTTCAAAGCAACAATTTTAAGCACAATGGACCAGAATAGAGCTAATGTTCTATTATTTACCAGTAGCTATTAAGAGCAAAATAATAGTGCATATTATCATTTTTCCCCTTGGAGGCTCTCATGTCACTAGAAAATATGTCACGTTAGGGAGTCAATACAAACCAGCAAAGAAAATGCTCTGAATGCTTATTCAATACGCAGGCATCCATTTCCACAAAGTGATTCGGGGATGACTCCACATTGACTCTGCTATAAGCAAAATACTCAAAAGGACAAAACAAAATTTAAAATTAAAAAAAGAATACCCAAGTTACTGCTGTAGAACTTGTGATGCCTTGACACGTATTCCCTTCATGGGGTGTTTACATTTATGTAAGCATCAAGGTCTTTGGCCAATGACAGGGGTGATGCTGATGGACCCTTTCCAGGCCACCCGTGGAAGAGGGGTTGAGGGTCGGCCTTGGGTTGTTTATTAGGGCTGGTCCTGCGGCTGGCATTCATGACCACTCATTCGCTCCTCATATCCTTTCAGATCTTTTCGCAGGGACTTGAAAGGTAGCTCCTTGCACAGCAGAGCTTTTCTGCCGGGTGGAGAGAGAGGACTGGTTAATTCGCCTGGAGCATCTCTCTGAGCCTTAGCATCCAGCAAACACGCATCCGACACTCCTGGGCTTTGGTCTGGCCTTCTCAGCAGGGCTCCTGGGCCTGTAGGCGTCCTCTGCCCCCGCCCCCAGCCTCACTCCAGGGCCCCTCCCCTCCACAGGAGCCGTGCATGTGGCTGCCTCGCTGCTGGGGCACTGGAAAGGACGGAGAAAAGGCGGTGCGGTGCGCCAAGGAGAGTGGGAGGCATGGCCTCCGGCCCTGTGCGGGCTCGTGTGGGCGGCACCAGCGGCTTCATGGGCATCTGAACCCAGTCCCCGGGAGGCCACCCATGGCCTGGCAGAGGGGCGCCGGCCGCGTGGCTCTGGAGCCCGTCTGGGCCCCTCTCCAGGCCAGGAAAGCGCGACGGCTCCTTCTCGGCTCAGACGCTCCAGACGGAAAAACCAACCCCCAGCAAAACCCACACCCTCTCCCCAGCCACCAAAGCCCGTGCCAGGAGTGGCCAGGAGGGACCCGCAGGACAGGAAAGACCCCGCGGCTGCATGGAGCAAGTCGCTCTCCTGGCGCAGCTCTCCTGCCCGACGGGGCGGGGCGGGGCGGCTCCAGGCACTCACGGGCTCCCAGCACCCGGGCCCGACCCTCCCTGCTAGGCCGTGGCTTGGATTTTTCTTGACAAAGACCAGCCTTTCGCTAGCCCTGCACCTGCAGCCATGGCCTCGCCCGCTGCTTGGAACAGCACAGAAGCGCAACCTTCCTCCTCGTCCTGGTAATACTCGGAGTCTGGCGGATAAGCCGTCACAGGGCTGGACCTCACGTCCGGGGAATACCTGGTCTGATCGGAGGCAGTGCAACCCCAGACGACGAGACATCAGCTTACACCTGCCGGGACATCAAACAAGCAAAAGACAAATGTGGGAGAGGATGGGGAGAAACTGGGTCCCTTGCTGCACTGTTGGTGGAAATGTCAGCCATTATGGAAAACAGTGTGGAGGTTCCGCAAAAAATTAAAGATAGAATTAGCATATGATCCAGCGATCCCACTTCTGGGCATTTATACGAAAGAATTGAAATCAGGGTCTTGAAGAGATACTAGCACTCCCACATTCACTGCAACACTATTCACGTGGACAAGATGTAGAAACAAACAAAGTGTCCATCAATAATGAATAAAGAAGTGCTATCCACATACACAGTGGAATATTATTCAGCCTCAAAAAAGAAGGAAATTCTGCAACATGCGGTAGCTTGGATGAACCTTGAGGATATTACATAAAGTGAAATAAGTCACAGAAAGACAAGTCCTGCATGATCTCACTTAATACAAGGGATCGAAAATAGTCAAATTCATAGAATCAGAGTGGAATGGGGGTTTCCAGGGGATTGGAGAAGGGGGAACTGGGAGTGAGTAATCAGGAGGTGTAAAGTTTCAGTCCAGCAGGATGAATAAGCTCAAGAGCTCTGCTGTACAACATTGAGAATGCGTCTCGTAACTGTTCTCACCACAATAAAATAAATACAGACATAAAATGGTGGGGGCTCTAGCACCGGGGGTCATCATTTGAAACTTGCCACTGCCACTGACCTTTGTAATCTCCGGCAGTGACTCAGCCTTCCTAGGCCTCAGTTTCCCCATCTGTAAAGTGATAAGGATGCTCATATGTCTAGGCAGATGTGGGAATGAAGCGAATGACCCCTTTGCCTGGCGCCTGGCGTGCAGTAGTGTGTTAGTGTAGCTAAGGCATTTTATCAAGTCCATTTGCTTGGGGAGAACAATACTAAAACTTGTTTAAGCACGTGATTGGATGTCGCCTTATCATCTGGATATTTTGAGGGACAGAAGTTCTTCCAACACCACATGAATGAACTAATGTATGGCTAAAGAGATTAATGTGCACGCTGGTCTATTTTTATGTTCCCTGGCCTCTTTTGGCCCAACATTTACATACTTCCCTCCCCACAATTCTTTTTTCTTTTTTCTTTTTTTTGAGACGGAGTCTCGCTCTGTGCCCAGGCTGGAGTGCAGTGGTGCGATCTCTGCTCACTGCAACCTCTGCCTCCTGGGTTCAAGCAATTCTCCTGCCTCAGCCTCCCGAGTGGCTGGAATTACAGGTGTGTGCCACTACACCTGGCTAATTTTTGTATTTTTAGTAGAGACAGGATTTCACCATATTGACCAGGCTGGTCTCGATCTCCTGACCTCAGGTGATCTGCCTGCCTCAGCCTCCCAAAGTGCTGGGATTACAGGTGTGAGCTACTGCACCCAGCCCTTCCTCACATTTAAAGTATCATCAGTCTATAAGTTCTTAAATTGTGTTGGCTGTTAAAAAAGAGAAATAGAAAGATTGAAGAAGAAATGTGCACCATAGAAAATCTCTGCTGGAGCCTATCAGGTGAATGGAGGAGGCTGAGGGCTTTTGAATGACATGTCTTGTAGTTAACAGCCCTTAATCTTCGAAGGCTCTTCCCTTCCGAGGTGACCATGGCTTCTTCTTTAGAGCCATGATTAAAATTACCTATAATGCTTAAAAGATTTAGGGATCTGCATGGAAATGTCCGCTCAGAGTTCTGTATAGACTTACATTAGCTTAGAGGCAATGAATCCATTAAGAGGGACATTTCTGGTGAAATTAACCAATTTTTCCCTAATGTGAATTTTTGCCATGGTGTTGTCTCAGAAAAAGCATCATTTAACCACCCCCACCCCTAATGGTTTTAGAAGTCCATAGACGGAATGATATTCATCATCTCTATTATCTGTTTAGCTACAGAGGATTCTTTGCCAAATATGTTAATTAATTAGCTCTGTATTTCCAACTCCAGGGAGATTGTCTCTCATTAGAGGCTGAAGTGGCCCCTGTGTGTGGTTGCTCAGTAGCTCAGCTGGATGCTGCTTTGGGAGGCTATATAAAGAAAAACAACATCAGTATAATTATAAGCAAAAAAAAAAAAAAAGAACAAAACAACTGTCAGAGTCAGATGCTTGTCATGTGATTTTATAAGGTTGGTGTGCCTTTTCTTGAGACTTGGTAAATGGAAGGCTTGAGATGTGGGCTATTATTGAAATAAGAAAATAATACCCTTCTGTTCGATATCACTGACACAACCCTGAATGCAGGAGAAAAACAAAAACCAAGCCCTTTAAAATACATCTGCCATTTTAAATGTGTCGCTGCACTTTGCTCTTCGGCAAAGCCGTTTTTTGACTCAGTTGTGGGATCTGATTTGGTTCGGAGCTGCTGTCTGTATCATTTTGTTATGGTTAATGCTATGCCAGGGACCAGCGAAGCGTAAAAGGCCATCTTTGTTCTCAGGGCAGCAATGATTTCTATGTCCTTAAGGTTGAAGAAAAACAGTGATATTCTTATTTTGTTGGCTGGAACACCAAAAAGAATAAAATAAGCAAGTAGTAGGAACACAATTATACGTGTGGGTTTTTTAAAGAGACAGAGACAGAATGCATGGAGACCTCCCCCCACCTCCTCTGTTGGAGTTGGGCTGCCTCTGCAGAAAATCCACATCCTTCCAGCTTTGGCCAGCCTGGGTCCTCCGCAGAATGCCGAGTCCCTTTCTGCCCTGTCCAATCACGCTCTGATACCCGACCAGACATGCGTGTGCAACCCTCACTATCAGGAGAATGTGTCTGTGAAGCTGAGGAACGTGAGGAAGCCAGCTCCCGCTAAGAGCATGGTTGTAGCAGTGTGAACTTCAATGCAGCTGAAATCTTTATGGTTTCTGGCGCGTGCAGGGAGCCCAGTGAGGTCACGCCAGCGTCTGTGACCCCCTGCTCCCTCTCCCTTTCCCATCCCCCTGCACTGACATCGACATTTGGCCCAAACCCTTTCCTAATGCTGTAACATAATTCATTAGGACAGCCTTAATGAGCTGATAATTAGTCTGGTGGGAGGAGGTGAAAAGGGAGGGGGCAGAAATGCCAGACTCTGAGAAAGTTGAGCCGGCTGGGGCGTCTTAGTGAGCCCTAGAGAGCTTTTTGGATCACGCTTGCAGGCAGTAAAACTTTCAAATGACCTTCATGTCAAAATATTAGGCTGCTGTTTTTTGCTGGATGGTGGTTTCATAAACATAAAAAGCACACATATCATTCAGAGTACAGCAAAATTTGTCTCGAATATGTGGAGCTCCCCCTCTTTATTTTTTCAGAAAGACTAATGTAGCCTCCATGCAGTGGAGAAAATGACAGAATATCCCAGCCTTATACTTCAGCTGAAATAGATATTTACGGTAGGCTTGTCTGTGCTCTTCAGCCTTTTTTTTTTTCTAAAGGAAGCACTAAACTATATACATGAGTATATAAATAGATACAAGAGAAAGATATAAATCCTACAGAAATTTTGCTTATTTTCATTCAGGAAAATTGCCCACTGAATTCTGCCATTTACAGAAAAGGCAAGGACAATAATATGATACTCACAGTTGGAAGACAGAGTTACGATGAACTGCTGAAAGTAACTCTTCTTAATGGGAGAAAAAAAATCATCAGGACTATGGACAATATATATTTTTTCTTTGTCGAAATCATTTCTTCTCAAAGTTAAACGTCACAAAGGCAAATAGATGTTTGAATTTGCACTGTCTAAATGACAAGAAATGTAAATAAATATGGTCCGAAGAATTTGTAGTTTATCTTCCTCTGAAGTGTTGGGGCACTCCCTTATTTAGGGAAGACCAGGCTGAATGAACAACAGAGGACTGGGAAGACATTTAGGATAAGGACCCAGTTTGGGGAACTAAGAAACAATGTTGATTGGAGACAGAAAATCCAGTAACTGATAAAGATTAAAATAGTAATTGTGTGTCATTTTCTAATAGTGGTGTGGTCACCAGTCGATACGGATAATGTACCTTAAAAGTGCTTTGCCAAGAAAAAGGCATTGTCAAATGTTGTATTTATTGTTGCTTTTAGAATTAAGCAGTGATTACTTAGCTTGGGTTTCAGCAGCACCAATAAGAATGGACCCTGCCTTTTTGTTTTACCTTTGACATCCCTGGATCAAATAAAATTATTTCCTGCCCTTAAGATTTGAATTAAGCAAATATGCTACAGAGTAAATCATGACCCATAGTCCTGCGATCAATCTACTTTCCCGTCCATTGCTGCTTCAACCTGAACGTGCTTGCAAACCAGCAGCAGACGAGGTCTAGTTTAGTGCATCTGGTTGGGGGCCTGAGGGTCTGCATGTCTAACAAGCTCTCCAGCAATGCCATGACTCATGGTTGCTGGTCCACCACCCTTGTTGTGGTCCACAACCCTTGTTGCTGGACAACAAACCCTTGGCATGTGGTCACCTTAGAGGTTTCATTTCACAAGACCGGTTCTTCAGACACTGTTTTCTTTTAGCCCCCAGTTGCAGTTTGGGCCTTGACCAGAAGGCAAATGGAAAGGGGGTTTGGCCACGAGTTCACAGTACCTCATTATGCATCAATGTGAGCACAGATTATTCAAGATGGCCCTGTCCATTTTCCTTTTTAAAAATTTTAATAGCCTCAGATCTTATTTATTGTCTATCTACTTTTAGGTTTTAAACAGGGAAGATCTATTTCTTGATGCCTACAATAAAGCTCTTCAACGCAGAAGATGACTTAGTTTCTTATACAAGAAATAAACACAGAGGTGCCTCTCCACAGCCTGAGTGTGTATCTGAGTCTGGTGTTGGGTAGGGCTTGACAGGGTGGGGACGACTTCTAGATGCATTGGGGGAACTCAGTCTGAAGCTGGGGCTTTCTTTGGAAAAACCAACCGTCAAAAAGGGCTATTAAGACTGATGACCTTGCTGGGCATCCAATGACTTGGAGCTAGTCCAGACTTATAACGTTGTTCATTGGTTGAATTATTTCATTTGAAAAAATGTTTCACACCTGAGCAAGACCATATTCTTCTCCAAGCCATCACCATGCCACACATCTTTGGGTTTATTGCAATTGTGTGTCTCCAGCATCCACTGTAATCTACTTTTAGAGCATAGGGTAGCCTTGGCAGCCTCAATGTCTTGAAGCCACTTTCATGCTATCCCATAGTGAAAAAGCAGAAGGATCCTGGATGCCCAGGTATAATGGGTTCGTTCCTTGGGGCATCGCTTTGACATCAATCATGGTCTTTTGCACAAGGCCTTTTCTTCAGTCCTCTCTTGCATGACTTCCATCCTCTGCTGATGAGCAGAAACACCTTATAAAGAGAAGTTATCCTCTGTGACTAAAGATTCAGCCAAACTGTTTTCAATCTCCCCCAAGTATTTTAGAAGGATACATTTACTTAAAAACAATAGAATTGCCAATAACATATCATTTTAATCTATTCACTGAAGCAGTTCACTTCAGAAATTTGCTGGGTGTAGTGGCACACACCTGTAGTCCCAGCTGTTTGGGAGGCTAAGGCAGGAGGATGGCGTGAGACCAGGAGTTCTGGGAGCTATGCTGATTGGGTGTCCACACTAAGTTCAGCATCAATATAGTGACTTCTCGGGAGTAGGGGACCACCAGGTTGCCTAAGAAGGAGGAGAGCCAGCCCAGGTTGGAAATGAAGCAGGTGGAAACATCTGTGCTGATCAGTAGTGGGAACATGCCTGTGAATAGCCACTGCACTCCAGCTTGGGCAATGTTGCATGACCCCTTCTCTAAAAAGAAATCAAATCTGAGTTGTCAACGTTGGCATCTTTGAAGTATCAGAAAATAATACATTTGCTTATCTCAAAAATATAAAATGTAGATTTTCCCCCAATCCAGACAAACCGTGCTTAGTCTGTACTTAATTCTGTTCTTTCCATGTTGTTTACTTTGTATCCAGAGTGAACTCTTCATGCATTCTGCTATGTAGGTGGTACTGTTGTCAGGAGAATTAAGCCTAGACCTAAAAAACATTAGGCAGCTGTAAGAGGTTAATGTTTCACAAACCCAAGAGCAAATTGAAAAATTCAAAGGTACACATTTTCCTTCTAGGTTTTCTGTTTAACACCTAGGGTGCTGCTTGTTCTGGTTAGTCTAGAAGGATAGTTTTAGCACTGAAAGTCCAGGAAAACTCTCGGTCCTGAGCCAAGTTGGCTACCCTGAAATACCTGCCTTCACTGATGTCACTTACAATGAAAATAATATGCCATCTTCACATCCCTCCAGCTCTTCCTTATTTACTTATTTTTATTTTCATTCCTTTTGGCCTGTGCCTGATGAATCATCTTCCCTTCCCTGAGCCACTCCTGTTGCCCTCTGGCTGGTGTGATGACTCCAGCTGGTATGATAACTCTGGCAGGTATGATGACCCTGGAGGGTGTGATGACCCCAGCTAGTGTGATGACTCTGGCTGGCATAATGACCCCAGCTGGTATGGTGACTCTGGCTGGTGTAATGACCCCAGCTGGTGAGATGACTCTGGCTGGTGTAAGGAGCCCAGCTGGTGTGATGACTCTGGCTGATGTAATGACCCCAGCTGGTGCGATAACTCTGGCTGGTGTAATGACCCCAGATGGTGTGATGACTCTGGCAGGCTGGCACGTGTGATGACTCTAGCACATGCGATGACCCTGGAGGGTGTGATGACCCCAGCTGGTATGATGATTGTGGCAGGCATGATGACTCTAGCAGGTGTGATGACCCTGGAGGGTGTGATGACCCCAGCTGGTGTGATGACTCTGGCTGGTGTAATTATCCCAGCTGTTGTGATGACTCTGGCAGGTGTGATGACTCTGGCTGGTGTGACGACCCTGGCTGGTGTGATGACTCTAACAGGTGTGATGACTCTGGCTGGTGTGATGACCCTGGCAGGTGTGATGACCCTGGCTAGTGTTATTTATGATTCTGGCAAGTGTGATGATTCTGGCCTGTTTGATGACTCTGGCTGGTGTAATTACCCCAACTGGTGTGAGAACCCTGGCTGGTGTGATGACCCTGGCTGGTGTGATGACCCTGGCAGGTGTGATGACTCTGGCAGGTTTGATGACTCTGGCTGGTGTGATGAGCCTGGCAGGTGTGATGACCCTGGCTGGTGTGATGACCCTGGCAGGTGTGATGATTCTGGCCTGTTTGATGACTCTGGCTGGTGTGATGATCCTGGCTGGTGTGATGGCTGTTTGGCCGGTATCCAACTCCCCTCATGTTCAGTGCAGTGGGTGCTCCCTTCACAAATGCCACTGGCTGGGCCATCAGTGAGCCTGTGCACAGTCAGCCTACATCCACCCCTGCATTAGTGTTGTTGGTTCATGTCTCCCATTTGTTTCTAACCAAACATTAAGTGAGGGCTATTTGCCAGCAAGAAAATGGGTTTTCTTTTTTTTTCTTGCTACTTTCGCCCACCAGAGGAGGTATTGAGAACTTTAAAGTGACCAGAAAGTTCTCAGCAAAGGAAAAACTGAAGAGACTTCAAGCTCCACACAGAAACAGTTAGCATTAATGATTGGGAGCTGGTCATTCTCACCACCTGAGAACATGAAACAGCTTGATTAGTGACTCCCTTTGGTTGCCAGCTGTGGCTGACATCCTTGGTTACCTCCAATCTTGTTTTCATTATTTCAGTTCCTCACAAGGTAAGTTTTCACAGAATGGCTAGGGATATCTTTCTATCTACTAATTCTCTTCTATACTTTCTTGTAAATTCCACTTATTGAGACTTTATCATAGTTTCAGCCTATTTCAGGGATTTTCTCTTTTTCCTTTTGTTCATTGTCTTCTTTCTCTTTCTCTGCCTCCTTTCCTGTCTTTACCCTTTTCCCGCCCTCCCTCCCTCTCTTAGAGCTGGAAATGGTGTTCTGTGCAGTGTGGGTTTTCAAAATGTTTACTAACTGGATTCATTTGCTCCACCCTTTATTATATCATTTCCTGCACATGCTTGCCCAGAAAGTACCCTACACTTAAATATATCAACTTTTGGAGCCAAGAGACTAAATGCCACTATGACACTGATTTAACTTGATGAGAGAGTTGGAATGCTGAGTTCTCTGGATGGAAGGATGCCCCTGACTTTTCACGTGTGGAAAAGGACTATAGCAGCCGTTTAAATTAATGAAAAGGGAAAAGGCTGTGTGTGGTTTTCTGCAATGACCTTGTGTGTAGATACTGAGTTTTCACAGGATCTTTTGGGTGTGAGTTCATCCTTCTCTTCTTTGGTCTTGCTTTATATATCAGACAGCTATTCAAGACCTTCTCTAAAATAGGAACCAAGTCACTTGGAAGAGAAGCGTGTATTTTAATCAGTTGTGAGGAATGTGCTTCCATGGCACTGCCTAACTGAGGAGGTTGTGCTTCTGTTGTGATTCTCTCTCATTTTCTTTGTGTCTGTCACCTCATACATATTTACATTTCAGGATTTTGCTTGAAAGCTATGTTCTCCAGCAAGCTGTCTAAGTTACGTGGCACAAGAAAATCAGAGATTAAATTGGAATAAAGTCTATTTGGTGACTTATTTCAGGTACTGAGGCTCTTTTTCATATAGCTGTTAGGAAAGTTTTCTGCGTTCTGTTTGATCTGTTTCTTACTTTGGAACCTCCACATACGTTGCCCCCCTTTTCTGAAGGGCACAGAAAAGTATAACCTGCTCCCACTAAGCCAGTTGCATAAATCTTCTCTCAGAGTAAACCCACAGGGATTTCTTCTGCCTTGGATCCTGATCAGCAAGTTACAGAGTGGGGCTGGTATAATCAGTCATACGCAGCATACAAGCCACTGGATACATTCTTTCACACTGTTTTAAAATCACGGTGCTTCACCTGAGGTCAGGAGTTTGAGACCAGCCTGACCAACATGGTGAAACCCCTTCTCTACTAAAAAAACAAAAATTAGGTGGGGATGGTGGTGTGCACCTGTAATCTCAGCTACTCGGGAGGCTGAAGCAGGAGAATTCCTTGAACCCGGGAGGCGGAGCTTGCAGTGAGCGGGTATTGTGCCACTTCACTCCAGCCCGGGTGAAAGAGTGAAACTCCATCTCAAAAAAAAAATAAAAATAAAAAAAATAAAAAAATAACGATGCTTTGTAGAAAATGGTTCTTGTTTCCTTTGATTCCAGGTGGAGTTTTATGCCATGGTTATAAAGCCGTGGGAAGTGGGTACCTTTAATGGAGATGTTTCCAAAACCTTAATTATCAAGGAACAAGGGGTTCTTAAGGTTTTGTAGGGTGGGAGTGAAGTGAGGAAAACATCACAGTGCATATGGAGGCACATTATCTGGGACCACGTTAGACACAGCTGAAATGCAGGTGTGTGACTGGATGTGCAACATAAATTCCATAATAAATGGAAATTGTATTTTTGAAACACTGAAAGGCGTAAGTGAATTAATCTTTTGGCTTTAACTCCATGGGCTGCGTCCTATTCTCGGCGGAGCTATACACTTAGCGCTGAATAAGACAAAAGATAGGGAAGCCCTCTTGGCTGGCAGCCTTAGAATTAAGTGAGGATTGTTTTTGTCCCTGTAGAGATGGGAAGAGGAGTCTCTGAATGGCTACCATTTATGTACAAAACCAAACGGGGTGCTGTAATTTTATAAATTCTCAGGGTTTTCAAGCCCTTAAAGAGGTGTCAAAGGCAACATTATTCTGTAAGCATGCAATCATGGCTAGAATTTGTAATTTTATTTTATTTTTCACTCTACGTTTCATTTTACTTTATGTTGTAAAATGCTGCTGGAGATCTCAGATTTCATCATTCTGCTAGTGATTGATCCTTTTCCCTTGGACTTTGAAGGTGAGAAGGGCAGGAGGTGCTGAATAACTAGATTCAATAGGGGAGATCCTGAAGGCCGCATGAGAGCCTGGGGCTTGAGCTCCTTGGCCTGCAGCAAAGCCTTTGCTCTTCTGGTTATAGCTGCCTAGTTCTGTACTGAAAAGAGATCCATGTAAGTTCAGAACAAATTGTAAAAATTAAATCTTGCTTAATAAAGGTTTCCATTTGGTATATTAGGGAGATTGTGAAGGAATATTTGTGTACCTATATTTTATTTCCTTACGATGTACCTTTACAGAAAACATTTTTTCCATGGTTAACAAGTTGTTCCCTCCCGATATGTGTGTATGTTGTCACATGTACAGTAGGAGTGGAAGTACCTGTTCATTCAGCCAGGGAGCTCTGCCATTTAGATATAGAGCTGTGAGTTCACAATTCCTTACCTGAATTGTGTTTTATGCGTTCAAAAGTTAGTGAGGTTCAAAGGTACCCTAATTAGAGACTTTTTAATGCATTATTGTAATGAACCTCCTCTATAGAAAATAAATAGGAATCTAAGTTTTCTTTTCCCTCAGTTGTGATGTGAACATTTACCTAAAGGTAACTAGACATTGACAAGCAATCTGTCAATTCTATTTTAAAACTAAAGAGAAACAATTTTTAAATCACCTTTTTGAGGTCTCATTGCCATATGGAAAGCTGTACGTATTTAATATCTATATCTCTATGAGTTTGAAGATGAATACACGCCTGTGAAACCATCACCCATCAAGGCCATAAACATCCATCACCTCCCAAATTTTCCTCCTGTTCCCTTTATTATGATTATTGTTTTCTGAGGCTTTTCTGTTGCTTGTTTTTTGTTGTAAGAACAATTAACATAAAATCTATCCTTTTAAGAAATTCTAAGTATACAATACAGTGTTATTAGCTATAGGCACCATAGTAGATCACCAGAGCTTATTCATCTTACGTCACTAAAACTTTGTACCCTTTAACCATCCATTCCCCATTTCCTCCCGCTCCTGAAGCTTCTGTTAATTACCCTTCTACTCTCTGCTTCTATGAGTTAGTTATTTTAGATTCCACATGTAATTGAGATTATATAGCATTTGTCTTTCTGTGTCTGGCTTAGTTTACTTAATATAATGCCTTAAAGGTCCATCCGTGCTGTAGCAAATGGAAGGATTTTCTTCTCTTATAAGGCTGAATATTATTTCATTATATGTATATATCACATTTCCTTTATCCATTCTTAGTTTGTAGACATTTAGTTTGCTTCCATATAGGCTATTGTGATTAATGCTGCAATGAACATGGGAGTAGATATCTCTTAGAGATAATGATTTTATTTCCTTTCGATATATACACAGAAGTGGAATTGCTGGATCATGGTGAATATGGTGGCTCTATTGTTCATTTTTAAAGGAACTTCCATTGTTTTTTTTTTTTTTTTTTTTAGATGAAGTTTCACTCTTGTTGACCACGCTGGAGTGCAGTGGTGTGATCTAGGCTCACTGCAACCTCCACCTCCTGGGTTCAAGCGATTCTCCTGCCTCAGCCTCCCAAGTAGCTGGGATTACAGGCACGTGCCACCACGCCTGGCTAATTTTTGTATTTTCAGTAGAGAAGGGGTTTCTCCATGTTGGTCAGGCTGGTCTCGAACTCCTGACCTCAGGTGATCTGGGATTACAGGCATGAGTGTGGTGCTTGTAGACACTTAGACCAATGGAACAAAATTGAGAGCCCAGAAATAAATCCATACATGTATGGTCAACTAAGTCCATTGGTCTACAGGCACAGCCTCCGTATTGTTTTTTATAATGGCTGTTCCAGTTTACATTCCCATGTGCTGTGTGCAAGGGTTCCCTTTTCTCCACATTCTTGGCAACACTTGTTATCTTTTTTTTTTTTAAATAGCCATTCTAACAGATGAGAGGTAATGTCTCATTGTGGTTTAAATTTGCATTTCACTGATGATCAGTGATATTGAGCATCTTTTCATATATCTGTTGGCCATTTGTATGTCTTCTTTTGAGAAATGTCTATTACGGTCCTTTGCTCATTTTTTCAATTGGGTTATTTGGCTTTTTGCCATTCACTTTAATGAATTATTTGTATGTTTTGGATATTAACCCTTATCAGATATATGGTTCACGGATATATTCTCCCATTTTGTGGGCTACCTTTTCGCTTTGTTGATTGTCTCCCTTGTTCTGCAGAAGCTTCTTAGCTTGATGTAGTTCCACTTACTTATTTTAGCTTTTTCTTGGTCTGTGCTTTCAGTGTTATATCTGAAAAATTATTGCCAAGACCAGTGCTAAGGAGCTATTTCCTCTGTATTTTCTCCTAGGAGTTTTATGGTTTCAGCTCTTAGGTTGAAGGCTTTAATCTATTTTGAGTTGACTTTTGTATATGGCATAAGGTTGCAGTTTTATTCTTTTGCGTGTGGTTATCCAGTTTTCCTAACACCATTTGAAAAGACTATCCTTTGCCTATTGTGTCTTCTTGGAACTCTTGTTGAAAATTAATTGACCATATATATATGGATTTATTTCTGGGCTGTCAATTTTGTTCCATTGGTCTAAGTGTCTGTCTTTATGTCAGTGTCATATTACTTTGATTACCTGGTGATATAATTTAAAATCAGTAAGTACAATTCCTCCAGCTTTCTTAGTCATGCTCAAGATAGCCTTGGCTATTTGAGATCTTTTGTGGTTCCATGTGAATCTTGGAATTGTGTTTTCTACTTCTGTGAAAAATGTCACTGGAATTTTAAATAGGGATTGCATTGAATTAGTAGGTCACTTCAGATAGTATGGATATTTTAACAACATTGATTCTTTCATTCCATAAACATGGGATACCTTTTTATTTATGTGCGGATACCTTTCTTTCATAAATGTGTTACATTTTCAGTGTATGGATCTTTCACCTCTTTGGTTAAATTTATTCTCAAATATTTTATTCCTCTTAATGCTATTTTAAATGGAATTGTTTTCTTAATTTCTTTATTTGATAGTTCATTGTTGGTGTATAGAAATAAAATTGATTTTGCCTGTTGATTTTGTATCCTGAAACTTTACTGGAGTCATTTATTAGTTTTAACAGTTGTGTGTGTGTGTGTGTGTGTGTGTGTGTGGAGTCTTCAGGCCTTTCTATGTATAAGATTATGTCTGCAAACAGAGACAATGTAACTCCTTCCTTTCTGACTTGAATGACTTTCATTGCTTTCTCTGACCTAGTTGTTCTTGTACTGGGACTTCTAGTACTAGGTTGAATATAAGTGGTGAAAATGGGCATCATTGTCTTGTTCTTGATTTTAGAGAAAAAGTTTTCAACTTCTCATTCTTGAGTATGATGTTACTATGGGCTTGTCATACATGGCCTTTATTGTGTTGGGATATATTCATTCTATACCTAATTTGTTGAGAGGTTTTTATTATGAGAGGATGTTAAATGTTGTTAAATGCTATTCTGCATCTATTCAGATGATTATATAATTTTTATCTCTCATTCTGTTAGTGTGATCTATCACATTTATTGATTTGTATATGTTGAACCATCCTTGCATCTCAAAGATAGGCTCTCCTTGGTCATGGTGAATGATCTTTTCAATGTCCCATTGAATTCTGTTTGCTAGTATTTTATTGAGGATTTTTGCATCTATGTTCATAAGGGATATTGGTCTTTTTTTCTTACGGTGTCCTTGCCTGGCTTTTGCATCAGGGTAATCCTGGCCTTGTAGAATGAGTTTGGAAGTATTCCCTTTTCAAATTTTTGGAGGAATTTGAGAAGCACTGGTGTTAATTCTTATTGAAATGTTGGTAGAATTTACCAGTGAAGCCATCTGGTTCTGGACTTTTCTTTGTTGGGAGACTTTTGATTAGTGATTCAATCCCCTTACTCACTATTTTTTTGTTCAGATTTTCTATTTCTTCATGGTTTAGTCTTGGTAGGTTGTATATTTCTAGGAATTTATCCATTTCTTCTGAGTTATTCAATTTGTTGCTGTATAATTGTTCATAGTAGTCTCTTAAAATCCTTTGTACTTCTGTGGTATCAGTTGTAATCTCTCTTCTTTCATGTCTGATTTTATTTATTTGAGTCTTCTCTCTTTTTTCTTAGTCCAGCTAAAGATTTGCCAGTTTTGTATTCTCAAAAAGCCAGCTCTTAGTTTGTTGATTTTTCTGTTGGTTTTCTAGTCTCTATTTTACTTATTTATGCTCTGATCTTTATCATTTTCCTCTATTAAATTTGGGCTTAGTTTGTTTCTCTTTTTCTTGTTCCTTCAGGTGTAAAATTTGATTGTTTCTCTGAAATCTTTCTTTTTTCTTAATGTAGGCATTTATTGCTACAAACTTCCTTTTTATACCTGCTTTTGCTGCATCCTATAAGTTTTAGTATTTTGTTTCCATTTTTGTTTGTTTCGAGATACTTTTCTGATTTCCCTTTTAATTTCTTTTTTTTTGACTCATTGGTTATTCGTGAATGTATTCCTTAATTTCTACCTATTTATAAACTTTCCAAGTTTTCTCCTGTGATTGATTTCTACTTTTATACCATTGTGGTAAAGAAATCTGATATGATTTCAGTATTCTTAAATTGGTTAAGATTTGTTTTGTTGCTTAACATGTGATTTATTCTGGATAATGCTCCATGTGTGTTTGAGAATAATGTATATTCTGTTGCTGTTGGAGGGAATGTTCTGTATATATCTATAAGGTCCATTTGGTCTATAGTGATGTTTGAGTCATTGCTTATTAAAAAGCTGTTTCTTAATTTGATTTTCTGTCTAGATTATCTATTCATTGTTGAAAGTGAATACTAAAGTTCCTTACTGTTACTGTGTTGCTATGTATTTCTTCATTCAGTTCTGTTAGTATTTGCTTTATGTATTTAGGTGTTCTAATGTTGGGTGCATATATGTTTATAATTGTTATATCCTTTTGATGAATTGGCCTCTTTATCATTATATTATGAATTTATTTGTCTTGTGTGACAATTTTGACTTAAAGTTTTTCTTTTTTGATATAAGTATACCCACTTATGTTCTCTTTGGGTTACAATTTGCATGTAATATCCTTTTCCATCTTTTCAGTTTCCGCCTATGGGTGTCTTTAAATCTAAAGTGAGCCTTTTGTAGGCAGCATATAGTTGCCTCTTTAAAAAAATCCACTTAATCTCTCTATATCATTTGATTTGAGAATTTAATCTATTTATATTTTAAGTAATATTGATAGATAAGAACTTACTAGTGCCATTTTTGTTTATTATTTTTTAGTGGTTTTATATATCTTTTGTTTCTTCTCTTCCTTTGTGATTTGACTAGATTTTTGTAGTAGTATGCTTTGATTTATTTATCTTTTCTGTATCTATTATAGGTTTTTGATATGTCATTAACATGAGGCTTAACATGAAACATTATAGCTATACCAGTCTATTTTAAACAGATAATTTAATTTTAATTGCATATGGAAATTCTACACTTTTAGTCCTCCCTTTCACACATTTTATGTTATTACCTTCACAATTTACATCTTTTTATATTATGTATCTGTTAAAAATTATTGTAGGTATAGTTATTTTAATACCTTTGTCTTGTAACTTTTATACTACTGCTAAAAGTGATTTATACACTACTATTATAGTATTAGAATATTTTGAATTTGTGTATATACTCACCTTTATCAGTGAGTTTTGTTCCTTCGTATGTTTTCATGTTACTAATTAGTGTCTTTTTGTTTCAATTTGAAAAACTCCTGTTAGTGTTTTTTGCAAGGTAGGCCTAGTGGTGAACTCCTACAGCTTTTGTTTTTCTGAGAAGGTCTTTATTTCTTCTCCATTTTTTTTTTTTTTGAGACAGATTCTTGCTCTGTCATCCATGGTGGAGTGCGGTGGCACTATCATGGCTCACTGCAGCCTCAACATTCCAGCCTCAAGTAATTCTCCCATCTCAGCCTCCCAAGAAGCTGGGCCTACAGGCATGCACCACAATGTCTGACAAACTTAAAAAACAATTAGTAGAGATGAGGTCTTGCTATATTGCCCAGATTGGTCTCAAACTCCTGGGATGAAGCTATTATTCTGCCTTAGCCTCCCAAAGTGTTGGAATTACAGGTGTGAGCCACTTTGCATGGCCTCTCCTTCATTTTTGAAGGACAGATTTTCTGGACATAGTATTCTTGGTTGGTAGTTTTTTCATTCAGCACTTTGAATGTACTTGTTGACTTTGAACAACATAGGTTTGAACTATGTGGGTTCCCTTGTATGCAGATTTCCTTCTACCTCTTCCATCCCTGAGACAGCAAGACCAACCTTTTTGTTTCCTCCTCCTTCTCAGGATACTCAGCATGAAGATGACAAGGATGAACACTTTTATAATGATCCACTTCTACTTAATAAATAATAAATATACTTTTTCTTTGTTATGATTTTCTTAATAACATTTTCTTTGCACTAGTTTACTTTATCATAAGAAAACAGTATATAATGCATATAGCTTATAGAATATGGATTAAATGACTGTAATGTCATTGGTTAACACTTTAGGTCAATAGTAGGCTACTAGTAATTAAGTTTTGGGGGAATCAACAGTTATACACGAATTTTTGACTGTGTAGGGGGTTAGTGTTCCTAACCCCCATGTTGTTTGAGGGTCAACTGTATTATCCATCTAATCTGCAATGTTTCTGCTGAGAAAATGTACTGATAGTCTCATGGAGGTTCCCTTATATGTGCCAATTTGTTTTTCTCTTGCTACTTTCAAAATTCCTTCTGCATTTGACTTTTGGCAATTTGATTATAGTGTGTCTAACTGAAGACCTTTCATGCTCAACCTATTTGAAGTTTTCTGTGCTTCATGGATCTGGACATTCATTTTCTATATTTGGGAAATTCTCTGCAATTATTTCTATAAATAAGCTTCTATGCTTTTCTTACTCCTGTCTCCTTCTGGAACTCCCATAATGTGTATGTTGGTTTGGTCAATTGTGTCCCATGTATCCCATAGGTTTTCTTTTTTATTTTCTTTTTGTTTCTCTGACTGGATAATTTTGAATGATCTGTCTTTGAGTTTATTGAATCTTTCTTCTGATTGATTGAGACTGCTGTTCAAATTCTTTACTGCATTTTTTAGTTCAGACACTATATTCTTTAGCTATAGAATTTCTGTCATGTACTATTTTCCTGAATTCAGTTAGTTGTCTATATGTTCTTTTGTAGCTCACTGAGCTTCTTTAAAATGATGATTTTGTATTATTTGTCAGGAATTTCACAGATATCCATTTCTTCAGTGTTAGCCACTGGAGCTCTATTTTGCTCCCTTGGTGGTGATATGTTTCCTTGATTCTCTGAAGACTTATACTGCTGTCTTTGCATTTGAAGAAGCAGTCACCTTCTCCAGTCTTTACTGACTGGCTTCATGAGAGAAAGATCTTCACCAGTGGGCCTAGATAGTGATTCTGGGGGTCTTTAAAGGTTTTCTATGTATGTGCCTATTCCACTTTTCTTGTTCATTCTTATGGGGGAATCTTAAGAGATTGTGTTCCTTTTCTCATTCCCATAAAGCCAGGCCTCACAACGTTGTGAGTCTGCTATTTATTTTCTCTAGGGCAGTACCCTGAAGTGTTCTTCAGGGAACAAAACTGCGTTCCTTCTCCTAAACCAGCAGATTTGAGCTGGATGCTAAGAGCCACGCCTCTGTTGATACCCAGCATGCTGTCTGTGGGAGCTTACATGGGGTGTTCACAGAGCACATGGGGTGCTGTGCACAGGGGACTGCCACTTTATGGAGTCCATGAGCTGGTTAACAGGATCTGTGGCCAGCTGTTGAGAAATGTACCGGTTGCTATATGCTCCTCCCTGCCACCTTGTTTCTAGCTGCCCCCAGACGATTCAGCCATGCCAGTCCCCTCAGTGTTCCGGGTGGAGGAGACAGAAATGAGCATGCTGGGTGCATCCTGCAAGGCTTGGGAAGCCAGCTGCTCACTTTGCTCTCATTTTCCACTGTGGGAGATATTGTGGGCTGAGGAAGTCTCTTTCAGCACCAGGCCATGCTGAGTGATAAGGGTAAAGTGAAACTACTCTTCTTACCCTTTTTAATGCATTCACTTACCTCAAATTTTTTGTTCCACTGGGGTGCTGGAACCTCTCAGCTAGATTCTGGGACTTTCCGAAGGCATTCTTGTCCATGGGTGGTTGCTGAAACCAGTGCTTCTGTGGGGCCATAAGGGCTGGATGCTCCCATGTTGCCATTTTACTAACATTACCAACAATTTCTTAATTATTAAAAGAATATGTCACAGAGCAGAGTTTGGAAAATTTTAAGTGACAAAACTCCATTTTAAAATCAAATACCACATGTTCTCCCTCATAGGTGGGAACTGAACAATGAGAACACTTGGACACAGGGCGGGGAACATCACACACCGGGGCCTGTCGTGGGGTGGGGGGACTGGGGAGGAATAGCATTAGGAGAAATACCTAATGTAAATGACGAGTTAATGGGTGCAGCACACCAACATGGCACATGTATACCTATGTAACAAACCTGCACGTTGTGCACATGTACCCTAGAACTTAAAGTATAATTTAAAAAAAGTAAATAAAATAAAATAAATATGGATTTTTGCAATTGAATGAATTGTGTCTACCCCAAGATCATCTGTTGAAGCCCATCCCCCCAATGTGATGGTAATAGGAGATGAGGCCTTTGGAGAGTAATTAGGTTTAGATGATGTCATGAGGGTGGGTCCCCCATGATGGCATTATACTCTCCCTATACGAAGAGGAAGAGAGACCAGAGCTGTCTCTCTCTTCCTGCCATGTGAGGACACAGTGAGAAGGCAGTCTGTGTCTTCTACAAGCCACGAAGGAAGTCTTCACTGGAACCCAACCATGCTGGCATCCTGACCAGAAACTGGGTGGTTTAAACAACAAAAGTTTATTTTCTGACAGTTTTGGAGGCTAGAAATCCCAGATCGAGATGATATGAGGGTTGGTGTTGGCGATTCCTCTATTTTTGGCTGATAGATGGCCACCTCTTGTTGTGTTCTCACATGACCTCTGTTCTGTGAGTGTGTGGGAGATTGCTCTCTGGTCTTTCTCTTCCTGTAAAGACACCAATCCTATTCAATTAGGGCTTCACCCTATGACCTCAGTTAACCTTCATGCCCTTCCTAAAGACCCCATCTCTAAATATAGTCACATGGGGAGTGAGGGCTTCATATGAACTTTGTGAAGACCCAATTCAGTCCGTAACAGGGGTAATCAAATATTTAATTCATAGAATTGATGTGACGTTTACATGGTTAATACATAAGAAATGCTTGAAACAGTGCCTTGTAGAGGGTAAGTGCTTAATAATTGTTAGTTGTTTTTATTATTAGAAAATCATGGCTTTTTTTAAAAAGTCTGATCCATATTGATCGTGCCCAAACTTTGGAAAGAGGTGGATAATTTCATGTGGTTTTACTCAGCACTATCTTAGCAGACAGAGGTCCAAGTTAGTTCCTTCTGTCCTGCAACCTGAGCCTTAACACCTCTGGGACCCTCATGGAAGTGGAGGCCAGTGGAGCTGCTCCACACCTTGAGAGCTGAGTGTGCAATTCTCTGCCTGTCAGTTTTCACTCTTCTAACCAAGAAGGTCTGCTGAACATGATGAGGAGGTGAGTTTCATGTTTGGCTTGTCCCAGTCCAGATCTGCAATTTCAGTTTTGGCAGAACAAGGCTGGTCTAAGACAGCTGGGAGCAAAAAATTCATGCACCAGTTTGGGGGCAGAAGCTGGGTTCCATTAATCTCTGCAGTCTGGGTGACCGTCTCAATGCCTAGGAAAGCAGAGAGTGTGTCAATAAATATTTGTTGAATGAATATATAATGAGTGAATGGTGGTTGAATAGTGCCTTTCTTTTAAAGATTGGTGAGATACAAAGGTTTGTCTGTAGCCTCTTTTCTCCCAAAAAGGAAAAGTAAGAATAGAAAAGAAAGAAGGCAGAAAGACAAAAAAGAAAAAGAAAGAAAAGAAGAAAGGGAGAAAAAAGGAAGAAAACAAGAAGGCAAGAAGAAAGGAAAGAAGAAGGAAAGAAGGAAAAAAAGGAGGAGGGGGAAAAGAGGAAGGGAGGGAGGAACACAGCTGTCTTAGAATTTGCCACTCTGGAACCTGGCTGTCATGGGCTTACACTTGCCTCACTTATCATATATGTCACCCAATTAATTATTTTCTACTTTGACATCCACTCTTGTATGCCCCCTGGGCTGTGCTGAGACTGGCTCCACCCAGATCTTTTTGACAAGGAAGACTGCCTGACTCCAGTTGAAAGGTGTGAGAATATACAATGTAGAAAATTAATTAGCCAAGGCAGGAAAAAAAAAAAATACATGGAGAAGGAAAAGCTTCTTTGCTGTTTCCATTAGCATCCTTTCATTCCTCTTTCCTTATGCTTCTCTTGGACTTTTTCTAATTGTAGAACGCTTGGTGCAGAAGAAAACAGCAGTCAGAAGAGTCGACAGAAGAGTGAAGTTGGGTGCTAGTCAGGCCTGGTGATTTATGTGCCCATCTGCACGGGTTTGAATCTCTATTCAGGCACATAGTGAATTGAGGCCAGGTGGCCAAGGCCCTAGGGCAGATTGGGCAGGTAGACTTAAAGCACAGACACAAACTCGCAGAAATTTACATATGTGCATGACTTTGAGAAACTTCCTTGGAGGTGGGGTAGAAAGAGTGCATTCTAGAAAGCGAGGGACTCAGGTTCAAGACTAATGCTCTTTTTGTGGCCTTTGCATGTAACATGATTTCTCAGTTTTCTCACCTGAGATAAAAATGTTGATCATCTCCAAGGACACTTGCAGCCCCTATGCTCCATAATTATGCCATGCTATTTTACCCTTCCACTGAAGGAACTTCACCACCCCCAGCAGCCAGGGATGGCAGGCAGGTTGCTAAGCCCCCAGTTTCAGCCTTCCTTGGGCTGCAAAGGACCTTGTAGACAGCCCAGGCAATGAAATACTGCTCCCCCAAATAATGCAAGTTAGCAACAAAATCAGGGGAACAAAAACCTATATTGTATGCTAAGGGGCTGAGGTAGCTAAAACTAAGAAAATGGCCTTGAAGAATTGGAAATGGAAGCCCCACAGATCACGGGAGCGAGGAACATTGGGGTTCTGTTCCCATAACAGAGCTCATCCCTCCACACAGCGTGTGTGGGGGCGTTCAGATACCCCCGGCAGGTCAGACCTCCTAGATTACTACTGGCCAGGACCAGAATTTAGACAAGTTGTTGGAACACAGAAAAGCAATTTGGTATTGAAGGGTGTTAAAATTACCAGTAGCTTTTAAAAATTGCTCCCCAAAATGAATAATAAAAACATTTTGGCCATTTGGTCATAAATAGAGCAGTTCAATAGCACAAGAAATCATGCCGACAGTGCAGGGAGACATAAAGGCTCTGAATTATGTATTAATATGTCACGTGAGAAGAAAAAGTGCTAAAGAAATAGTGTAAGAAATATAAAGCCACATTAAAAGTGAACGTGTCCCATTTGGTCAGTTATGTCAAACGTAAAACAACAAAAAGCCCCGTTTGGAAGTTAACAACATTTTTAATTTCACTGCTGCCTTCTCCGTTATAAACCGTACTGAGGTGTGAATAGACCCTGGGCTGAAACATTGATTTTTATGTCTACATTGAATATAAATACATTTTTAAAGAATGTGCAAGGTAGGACATGTATAAAAATATTAAATTGGAACTGACAGTCCTCTTGCCATCATTATTTCCTTCAAGAAAGACCACATTTTACTGGGACCTCTGATCAGCAGGTGCTTGGAGGACCTGACCCCAGGCTCTGATCTAGAATGGACTGTTCTGAATATGCCTAACTTGGGCCTTAATTTTCTTGTCTGTGAGGTTAGTGTTAGGTATATTTTCTTATTTATTATTATTAACGATAGCAACAACACAATTACCGCTCCTGTAAAGATGTGCATTTATTGAAGTAAATACCCCCATATATTCAGAGACAAAGTCCAAAATACTAGGCTAGGGCTCCACATTTTCTGGAGATTTAGAGCCTGCTTTTTACAACATTGTATTGAAGAACCACACAAATCTCATACATTTAACTTTGCTGTTTTTGCTTGTGCCTTTGGGTAAATCACTAAAATTTTCTGATTTGTATTTCAAGGAGAAAATAAATGTCACATGAATAGGAAGAATGCCACATTTTGAAATACAGAGTTCAGTTGCTGTGGGGATGAGAATAAGGGGATTAAGGCCCAGGGGATGCTTAGATGAGGGTCTTCATTGCTCCTTAGCCTTGAGCTCCTCTTCCCCACACTGAATCCCTGTTTTTCTTCCCATCTCAGCCAAACTCTGATGTGCAGAGCTAGGAGGAACTAGGAGGGTTTGGCTGATAAGGGCTGTAAATAATGTACACCTCTGCTGTTGTCCATATTATATTGGGGTGACATTCCATCTCCATGTATTGATGGCTTAGATTTCATTATAGATTTCTTTTACACTGGAAGCTTGAGTACTACTCTGGGAAGTTGCTGGTATTGAATATACTACCTTATACTATACTTATGCTAAGCTTTTCTATTCTATCTGCAGGATACTATAATACTGATGATGGTGAAAGTTGTAAATGCCATTCACATTTTTGTGAACCTCTATCATTTACCAAGCACATCCACAGGCATTATTATCTTATTTTGATTGGGAAACTTACAGGACTCCAGTGAGGCTATTGAGGCAGGAATGCTTGAGGAGATTCTTTGTAGCTGAGGTTTACACTTCCACTTAAAAAATAAGCAAACAGGCCAGGTGCAGTGGCTGACACGTGTAACCCCAGCACTTTGGGAGGCTGAGGTGGGCAGATCACCTGAGGTCAGGCATTCGAGACCAGCCTGGCCAACATGATGAAACCCTGTCTCTACTAAAAATACAAAAATTAGCCAGGCATGGTGGTAGGCACCTGCAATTCCAGCTACTCGGGAGGCTGAGGCAGAAGAAACACTTGAACCTGTGAGACAGAGGTTGCAGTGAGTCGAGATCGTGCCATTGCACTCCAGCCTGGGCAACAAGAGTGAAACTCCATCTTAAAAAAAAAAAAAAAAAGGCAAACAGTTGGTATTTACCCCATGTTATTTTGTAGTTATACCAAGGTTAGTAATTTCCATTTCAATTTGTTACAGAGGCATTGATGGACTTCATTTAGGCTTTGAATTCTCATTACCACATAGAATTACTCACGTTCAAGTTAGCTGCATATGGAATAAGGACAAGTGGTTAATCTGAATGGCCAACCCCCAATGGACAAGCTGTGCCTCTTTCCTAGGCAATATTCTTAAGGACTAACGATGTTGAGTAGAAAGTATATGAGCTTCACAGGATTGGTTTCAACACCTAGTTTACTTGCTCAAATCCTTGCAATCCACTAGTACATCAGAACAGGGGAAAGTCAACTCAAACTTTGGTCCAGATTGGAATAATCAAAAATACCTACGTTTTAGTTTTGGTTTAAAATCAAGACCCAGAAATACTTGTTGGAGGTAGCAACAGGGCTGTTGAAGGAAGATTAGAATTGGAAGAGGGATATTTAAGTTTTCCTATTATATGTTAGCTTTGAGGCATTGGATAGGTCACCTGACCTCTGTATTAGTCAGTTTTCTTCTCTGTGAAATAGGACAATAAAATCGTCCTGGTTATGAAAACCTTTGTGGTCATGGGTGACAGGATCAAATGAGAAAACACATGTGAAATCCTTCTGTAAAGTATGGCACCTGAAAGAAGTGTTAATTGCTATTACCAAGGCCATGCCAGGGCTGAAGGTGAGAAATATATCAACAAGAGATGCAAACAGGGAAATGAAGTGAGCTCCCTAATGATCTGATATGACAAACACATTGCTTTCATTACCTTTATTTACATTTGACTCATGTGACTGTTACTAAGCCAGCCTTCTTGTTACCTGGCCCATATGGTTTGGCTGTGTCCCCATCCAAATCTCATCTTGAATTCTCATGTGTTGTGGGAGGGACCCAGTGGGAGGTAATTGAATCATGGGGGCAGGTCTTTCCCTTGCTGTTCTCATGATAGTGAATAAGTCTCATGAGATCCGATGGTTCTTATATAAGGGGGAGTTTCCCTGCATGAACTCTTTTTGCCTGCCGCCATCCATGAAGACGTGACTTGCTCCTCCTTGCCTTCTGCCATGATTGTGAGGCCTCACCAGCCATGTGGAACTGTAAGTCCATTAAACCTCTTTCGTTTCTAAATTGTTCAGCCGTGGGTATGTCTTTATCAGCAGTTTGAAAACAGACTAATACACTGGCCAAATCCCTTTTCCCTCTTTTGAGAAACACTGAATGCAAAGCTTTATATTCTTATAAATCTAGTTAAATAAATATATCTTATAAACAAATACACCCACACACATTTACCTGGGCAACTGATTCAATGGATATCACTATTTATTGATATGTTCATATTGCTGGGGTCTTAGGACAAATTCTGAACCACTTGTCATGTTTGCCACTATTTTAACAAACAGGATAAATAGATAAATAATTGAATTGTTCTTTGAAGTATTTTCCTTGGATGAAATGTTATTACCTAGATAGTGCAGAGCCTCCATGGATTCTTTCAGGCTTATTTATTTATTTTATAATGCCACCGCTACTGCCATAACAGGTGTGTTTGTGAAATAGTAAAATTGCAGTTAGACAAGTAGGTTAAGTAGATAACTGTCTTAGTGTGGCCTCTGAACTATAGCGAATGCTGCAATATCCAACACACCCGAGCAAAATCCAAATTTGTCAAGATGGAGGAAATTGGTAGCAATTGCATCAAATGCTCATTTATTTTTGTATCAAATGTAGTGTTGAGTGTTTTGCCCAAGATAAAGAAAACATCAGTACTAATGACTGACGTTAATCATTCTGTCATCTCTTTGATGCTCTCCTAGAAGAGGGAGAAATGCAAAATAAAATTTGTGCAGTTGTAACAAAAAAGCAAGTGCTTCATCTGAAGTTTTGTTCACCCAAGAAATATCCTGAAAGTTTCATTTAGCTGACTAAAGAGAAAATGTAGTAAATAACTAAAGGAAAATTACTAAGAAATGCTTAAAGAAGGCTTAGGTTAGCTGCTTGGGGACTAGCAAAATAGCAATTAAGTTTATAGAATGAAGGGATTAAAAGTAACGTGAATGAAAAGTAGAAGGAAATGAACTCCGTTCTAATCTCTAAAACTGGCTTAAATAAAATGCTCATTATAGGGTGGGTTTATGAGGCACACCAGAAGCTGCAAGGATTAGGATGCATGGATTTAAAAGCTAGGAATCTACTTTTGACGATGCTGACAAAATGCTATGAGTGGGTTCCTTTCTCGGGTGTCTCTCCAGGCTGTGCAGCAGGAATTCTATTTGAAACCAGGTTACTTTTCAGTTTTGTCATCAGTATTAAGAATTGTTTTCAACTGATGCATTCGTGGGTCAAAAACCACAAAAATCTGCATATATAGCTTATGTTTATTTTTAGAATTCTCTTCATATTAGAAAATTGTACCAAACAGGATACTGCAAAAATCATTCTTGAAATAGTTACTGCAATTTGGGAATGGAAAGTAAATGAATAACCAAATGTACCTCTAATCTTAACTGGAAGGCATTTCCATAATTGACGCTCCCAGAACCTTCTGTGAGTGATGGGCTTGAGAGCTGAGGGATTTGACTTGAAAAGGCGCTGACACTGAATGATTTATGGCCGTGTTCCTCCCTGAGCCAGCGCCCAGTATCTGCTCTGCACAGAACATGACCAGGGCTACAGGGAGCGGAAACCTCATTTAGTTATACAGGAAGCCTAAACGATGCGGCACTTCAAAGATCACTGGGATCTTAATGGGAAGCCGGCACTCCCCAGAGCAGCAAGTGAGGGGCAGGAGGCCCCCAGGGAGGTGTTCTGGACCACGGTTTATCTGCTCCCAGGGTGGGGCGCTGCCTCCCAGAGATGGAACTATCTTGACTAAGCCTGGAGAAAGGATTCCCTTATCTGGCAAATGCTATTGCTTTCTGTGTGTAGCTATTTTGTCGTCTTGAATATTTCATCACTCTGCAATCATCTTCCCTTTGGTTGGCTAAGCACTCTTATTAGGCAAACCCCTTGGTGCTGAAAGATCTGAAGCCTACTCACCACTCTGTAAAATCTTCATTTCTGGTATAGAGAGAAATTTCTGCCTTGTGAGAATATATTGGCCGCATGTGGCATAACTGAAACAACTTCAAAATTGGTGACGATTCTACCACTTCCAGAAATCAGTAATTGAATAGAGAGTAAAGCAATTAGACTAGCAGACACAACTGGATTCAATCATTTGATCATTGGATCATTGATAATTTGGAATATGTATTAAATCCAACACCGTCAGAACCAAGTTCATCTTTGTACAATCTGTAATAAGAGGGCTTGCTCAGTGGATAAACCAAGGTTACCTGGGGAATGGTTAAACGCTAAGGAAAGGAAAGGTTTTGAAGTATTCACGCAGCATCCATTCAGGTAGCAGAGCCTATATGAAATTCCGCTAGTGAATACTTTTTAAACTATGTCAGGATTATTTTGTTATCTAAAAGCTATGAAATTGTTTTTTCTTAAAGTTCGAATTAATGAAGTTTCACTGAATTAATAATAAAATCTATACCAGTTTTAGGCACACTTGTATAATGAACTTAAATAGTTTCTTATACCATCGAGATCAATTTTTAACAAAAAGAATGCATATTTGTCTCTCGTTTAGTCTGTTTTATCAAGGCGAGGCGCATAAATGGGCTCTTCCTCCTGCTGGTTTGCACAGCTCCTCTTTCTCTTCGACACCCCCACGTCCTGGCCAAGCAGATGGGCATCCCACACTTCCAGTCTCATTCCAAGATGCTGTAGGCCACATGGCAATCTTGCATTCTCCTGGCTCATGTGTTCCAGAAGCCTAGACACTTGGCAAAGGCCCTTCAAGTGTGGAAAAGTTACACGGGGGAAACGCCCTGAGTCAGAAATGGCTTGCCTTCTTCAGCTGAGATTTTTGTGGACTGAACTTGCGAGATGCAGCTGAAGTGAAGAAAGCCATGATGCTGGGAGGGTCCAGAGAGAGGCTCAGGGAAGTGTGAGGAGTGTGGGAGCAACAGAATATCCCTCTCCCCCGACCTGCCACCGGCCCTGCATCTGATTCCATAGAAGGAGCAACACTCTTGAGAGGGGATGGAGTGGACACTCTGGATGGAGGGGATGGAGGAGGGAGGAGGCATTGCCGGGAAGCATGTCCCCAGCGTGGCACAGAAACCAGGCACGAACCTGGTGCTTAGGGAGTCCGAGGAAGCAGAGGGAGCCTTTGGCCCTCAGGGGCAGGAAGATGACAATGAAGAGGGCTCAGTGGAGACTCCGGTGGATCAATGACCGAAGTTCACATGGGACAATCGATGGCACAGAAGATGGCCCTTTGGATAGAAAACGTTAAAGATAAAAATCTAGCTCCCCACCCAACCCAGAAATAAAAGCTCTTTGCACTATGCGAGCTCTTGAAATCAGGACGCCACATGGGAAGACAGTTGAGGGTTCATTGATTTGTCTAAGCTGTAAAAACTTTAGCTGATATTAAGTTGTAAAAACTGTGATGGTTCTACATAAATATATCTATATTTTTTATATATATTTCATATATATGTATTTCCTATTAGTTCTGTCCCCTAACAGAACCCTGACTAATACAGAAACATTCTTTTGAAAAATTACAATTCTTTACATCTGAGTTTTATGGGTTGAGATGCGGAAGTGTTAAAGATGCCTACAGTTGAGTGGTTTCAAATAGACTACTGTGTTTCTGCCTTCATAGGAATTAAATTATGTCCCCACAAGTGATATGTTGGAGTCCGGAGACCCCAGAATGTGGTCAGAATGTGACTGTATTTGGAGACAGGGCCTTTGCAGAGAGAATCAGGTTACAATGAAGTCCTAATGAATGATGTGGCGGGGAGTGGGGGTGGGGTGGGGTGGGGGGTATGTGTGTGTGTGTGCTTAATCCAGTGTGACTGGTGTCCTTGTAAAAAACAGAGAAAATTTAGATGATAGGGAAGAGACCCAGAACCGATGCTCCCTCGCAGCCTCAGAAGGAACCAACCCTGCAGACACCTTGATCTTGAACTTTGAGCTTCCAGAGCTGAGACAGTAAATTTCTGTTGTTCCGGCCACACGGTCTGTGGTACTTCATCACAGTGACCCAGCAAAGCAATATGACCCTGTCTTCTGGGTTTTCAGGATTCACTGTTTTTCTCTGACTAGGTCACCAAATGAGGACTATTTATTTATTTATTTATTTATTTTCCAGATGGAGTCTCACTCTGTCACCCAGGCTGGAGTGCAGTGGCGCGATCTCCGCTCACTTGCAACCTCTGCCTCCAGGGTTTAAGCGATTCTCCTGCCTCAGCCTCCCGAGTAGCTGGGATTATAGGTGCATGCCGCCACACCTGGCTAAGTTTTTTGTATTTTTGGTAGAAACGGGGTTTCATCGTGTTGCCCAGGCTGGTCTCAAATTCCTGAGCTCAGGCAATCCACCCGCCTTGGCCTCCCAAAGTGCTGGGATTACAGGCACGAGCCACCATGCCCGGCTGAGGATGTATGATTTTTTGAATAACTGTCATTCGTCCACTCCACACTCATGGGGAGATAGAAGAGGGTTGCAGTCACAGGAATGGCAGAGCAGTTTTGTGGCTCAGGCTCCTTCCCCAATTTTGGGTTTCCCTGAGAGTCACATGGCTGGGTGATCTAAATCCTCCTGGTCCTGGGGCAGGGGTTTGCCTCTGCCACCCTGCAGGTGCAGGGCCACTGTACCACTGTGCTGCTGTTGTCTGGCCACCTGCAGTCACAGTGCCGGCATCCAGGACGCCCTCCCCCTCTCGCTTTGACATCAGGAGAGGGGCTGCCTCCAGAGCCTTGGGAGAAGGCCACTCCTACGGCCCAGAGCGGCTGCTTTGTTGTGCCAGCAAGTGTTCCCCAAAAGGCAGGGACAATGGCCTTACTCACCTGTGAAATTCTGTTCTGGACCAGCATTGTCCAACAGGAATATAATGAGAGACATAAATTTAAAGTTTTGTACTAACCACATTAAAAAAGCAAAAGAAAATAGGTGAAATTAATTTTAATAATATATATTTCTTAACTCCATAGATCCAAAACATTATCATTTAAATTTTTAATCAATATAAAGTGTCACTGAAATATTTTCGAGTTCCAGTGTGTGTTTTACACACACAGCACATCTCAATTCAAATAGCCGGGGTTCAGGTGCTCAGTAGCTGCTAGTATGGAGCTAGTGGGCAGCACACAGCCAGTGCATTTCCAGAGCAGGAAGCCACCTCCACGCCTTCTTTCCTCATGGGCACGAGTGGCTGCCCGGGGCACAGTCTAAGCAGTGTGCTTTTGTGCCACACATGCAATTCCCCTCCAGGAAGCGCTGGGGCAGGCCCCTGCAGCTCTTTTTCCTTCAGCCGAGGTCTTTCCCTGGGACTCAAGCAAACAGCCCCTGGTAAGCGGGTTTCCTCGCTACCTGCTTCTGTTTCTCATTCTATTTTTTTCTTTTTTTTCCTTTTTTTTTTTTTTTTTTTTTACAAAGTCTCACTCTGTTGCCCAGGCTAGAGTGCAGTGGCACAATCACAGCTTACTGCAGCCACGACCTCCTGGGCTCAAGCAATCCTCCCACCTCAGCCTCCCCAGTACAGGGATAATACAGGCAGCCACTATCACACACAGCTAATTTTTAAATTTTTTGTAGAGATGGGGTCTCACTATGTTGCCCAGGCTGGTCTCAAACTCCCAGGTTCAAGTGATCCTCTTGTCTCATCCTCCCAAAGTGCTGGGATTACAGGCATGAGCTACTGCGCCTGGCCTCTTTCTGTATTTTTTTGAGACAGAGTCATGCTCTGTCGCTCTGGCTGGAGTGAGGTGGCATGATTTCAGCTCACCGCAACTTCTGCCTCCCAGGTTCAAGTGATTCTCCTGCCTCAGCCTCCTGAGTAGCTGGAATTACAGGCAGCCACCACCACACCTGGCTAATTTTTTGTATTTTTAATAGAGACGGGGTTTCACCGTGTTGGCCAGGCTGGTCTCAAACTCCTGACTTCAAGTGATCTGTCCACCTTGGCATCCCAAAGTGCTGGGATTACAGGCGTGAACCACTGTGCCTGGCCCCTCTTTCCATTTTTACATGGACTTATTGTGGCTTCCCAGTGAAGTCACTGATAGGACATTATTCTGTAGCCCTGAAAGTATGGTTTCCTGGTGAACTGATTTCCATTTTGTTTAAATAACAGCAGTCTGACTGCCTATTACCTGAGAGAATCAATGAGGAGCAGGAATGTCTGATAAGGTGAGGCACGGTTTGCTTTGACAATCACCGTCCTGTTGCGAATATTTGTTGTATCTCTGTATTTTCCACCTACTTGAAGCTTCATTGTATCTTTCACTCTATCACTCAGGACAGTTCTGTAAATTCATCCTTACATGTGATTTCCTCTCTGGGATAACTCAATTATTCTGGCTTCTAGTATTTCATTCCCTATTAATGGGGTTGCTTGAACTTTTTGTGGTGTTTCTTCCTAGTTTCTTTCTTTGATTTATTGGCACTGTTTAAGTTCCTGTTTCACACTAAATTCTTCTTTCTGATTCCATCTTACATCCTGTCCCCATAATTTCCTTCTCACCAATAAATGCTGACATATGTTAACTACTGAGTCTCCCAAGCTGAACTACAATTCATTCATCCATTCATCAATCAGACTGCTGGGCCAGATTTGTTTCTTCAGTCCTAGTTTTTACCATAGGATGGAGCTTCTCAATCTTGTTTTTTCTTTCTTTTTTTGACTGAATTTTAGCTCTATCGCCCAGGCTGGAGTGCATGATCTCAGCTCACTGCATCACTGCGACCTCTGCCTCCGGGGTTCAAGCAATTCTCCTGCCTCAGCCTCCCAAGTAGCCGTGACTACAGGTGCCCTCGCCCCGCTAATTTTTGTATTTTTAGTAGAGATGGGGTTTCACCATGTTGGCCAGGCTGGTCTCGAACTCCTGACCTCAAGTGATCCACTCACCTCTGCCTCCCAAAGTGCTGGGGTTTACAGGCGTGAACCACCACGCCTGTCCTCAATCCTGTTTTAGCCTTAAATTCTGGTGCACCAGAGATGGTTGGGTCTTGATTGGCTGTGATATGCTGTGCTCATTCTGTGTGGAGAGACCTCAAAGCAGAGAACAGGCACTTGGAGGTTCTGATTCCCTGCGTTGCAGGGAACTCTCTTTTCCTCTTCACACATCCAGGGAGCGGAGGGGACATACGTTCCCTGCGTGGCAGCCAGAGTCTGCCCTGGCTCTTCCCTGGAGTCCTGGATGACAGGTTGGCTGGCTTTCTCCTCTCGCCGTGGCTGTGGGGTGTGGGCTGCTTCTGCCTGCCTCCTGCGGGGGAGAGCGATGCCTTCCTGAGCTGCTTTCCCGTGTCCCTGAGGCTGCTCCGGGTCAGGAGTCCCTGTGCTCTCCTCTCCATAGGTAGTCAAGGAAGTAACTATGTCCTCGGGTCCAGCCACCTGGGCGACCACACCGTCAACCCCATTAGCTGCAGCCTTGCGTTGTAGCCCAGCTCATTCAAGCACAGCTACCTCCAATAAGGAATTTCCCCTGTAGGGAGTGGGCGCCTTTTAATTTTACCTGTCCTCAGGCTGACCCTTTGCTCATTAGAATAGTAAAAAACACACTCCTGGGTGGAGATTTAAGATGCTAATGAGATGGCCGAGCGCCTTGGCTTATGCCTGTAATCCCAGCACTTTGGGAGGCCGAGGTGGGTGGATCACTTAAGGTCAGGAGTTTGAGACCAGCCTGACCAACATGGTGAAACCCCGTCTCTACTGAAAATACAAAAATTAGCCGAGCATGGTGGCCGGTGCCTGCAATCTCAGCTGTTCAGGAGGCTGAGGTAGGAGAATCACTGGAACCCAGGAGGCGGAGGTTGCAGTGAACCGAGACAGCGCCATTGCACTCCAGCCTGGGAGTCTCAGGAGTGAGACTCTGTCTCAAAAAAAAAAAAAAAAAAAAAAAAAAAAGACAATCAAAAGATGCTAATGAGACGTGCAACTTATGAACAAGCCGGGGCAGCTGCTGTGCCTGTGCAGGCAGAGGACCACCGAGAACATGTTCACCCGCCACGCTGCTTCCCACCTGCTATGAAGAATCCTGGAGGACCCCGTGAAGGGAGCCTCCCCTGTTTGCTGTCTCACCTCTCAATCCGCCGCTCCGACTTATTCGGGGTCCTTTCCCTTTTACACTTAGCTATCAGTGTCCTTTCTCCCTTGCAATAAGCTGCCTCCTACCCTTTCTCTACTGCTGTGTGTCTCTGGTTTAAATGTTTTTAAACGAAGGAGACAAGAACTGAGGACTCTCAATCGCCATCAACAGAATTATTGAAATAGCTGCTTTGGAAAATTGAAACTTGCCAACTCTCAGCACCTTCCTGCCATTCCTCCTGGTGTGAGGGGACCGGCGTGCGTTTTTTGCGGGGAAGTTACCTCCTTCCAGCCCCTCTTCTTTCCCGTCTGAATCTGGGTGGGCCCCCGAGAGCCGCGCCTCTGCCTGTCCTCTCTCGTGGGAAGTCTGGGACCCTCAGACCGAAAGACGACGTGCAGCTTCCACCGGGGGCGCCTTCAGGACAGGGGCCTCGGCCTCGTGGGCGCTTTAGACTTTGGTTAAACACAGTAGAAACAGACAGGGCTCCTGACGGGATCAGCAGGACGGTCTGAGGCAACAAAGGCTCCAACACCTTTGAGCTGTGACTACCTGCCACCTACGCTGCTGTGAATACCCAGACGAAGTCTCCAGACAGAACTCCCAGGCGGGAACACGGGGCAGCTACGTGGTTTTACTCAACCCCATATGCCTTTGCTGTTACGTTTACAAATACTGAGACCAGGCGAGAGAGCTGCGATCGCTTCACTGGAACATGTAAACAGTAAGACAAATTAAAATTGGTTCCAATTCTAAAAAAAAGTCATAGGGCTCTTAATACAAATTTATTCTAAAAAACACACCCCCTGGTTTCCTTTCCAGGTGATGGCTGGCTGTGAGCGAGAGGGGCAGGGGCCTGGGTGAGGAGCTGGGGAGGGGTCTGGAGGAGGCACCGGAGGTGTGGGCCAGACCCCCAGAGCAGGGAGGCCACGGGAGGGGCTCAGCGCCACACTAAGAGCAATGAGAAGCGTCACAGTTGAAAGAGGGATTTATTCAGTTAAAAATGACGGGAGTGAAATGGAAAAAAAAAATGTCTTTTAGGAAATGAGTGGGTGCAAGGACACCTCACCCAGAACTGGTCTTCAAAGCAAAATATGATATTGGAGGCTTGGCAAATCTGGTTAATTCTGATATCTGAATGCTTGCACAAAGTACCAATTCTGTTAAAAATGACCAAAGAAAGCATTTCTGTTTCAGAGAGAAACAACATAGATAGTTCCTTTGCATAATCTCTGCCTTCTGCTATTTTCCTCTTTGGGATTTCCTTCATGAGAAAACAAAATTATTTAGTTTCACATCGAACCTACTTATAGATGAGTAATTCTGAGGATGGTATTTTGGCATTCATCTTTTTATTGTTACACTATTTCTGATATGAACGACACTTCAAGGTTTACATGTACATGCACAATACCTAGATATTTTTAGCCATATGTATATGACTCTAGATGTATTTAGCCATTAAATTTGGAAAGCTGCAGGGCCTGAGGGGCTTCTATAGTTTACTTAGTCTTCTAAAAAAAAAAAAAAAAATCACATGTTTTGTTTGAAGTATTTGCTTTCCATTTCCTTTCAGTGAAAATAACTATTTGGAAAAAAAGTCATTTCATGTTTATATTTGTATAAAAATTATTAATAATAAAACAAAGGAAAATTTCTCCAATGTAGTCTACAGGTAGCATTTCATAGGGTGGAAGTAGATGTTTTTCCTCTTTAGATTTTAAAGAGACTCATCTTTAGGCCAGGACAGCTTGAAATTTTGAAGACTACAAACTCTGAAAGTTTTAGCAAATAATAGGTGGAGAAGAAAACTGACATTTCTCACTTTATTTTTAATTAATTAGTTAATTTTTTTGATTAAAGATTAGTTTAAAAATTAATTAATTTTTTTGCGACAAGGTCTGGTTTTGTCACCCAGGCTGGAATGCAGTGGCGCAATCACAGTTCACTACAGCCTCAACCTCCTGGGCTCAGGTGATCCTCCCACCTCAGCCTCCCGGGTAGCTGGGAATACAGGTGTGTGCCACCACGCCTGGCTGATTTTCTGTATTTTTTGTAGAAACAGGGTTTTACCATATTTCCCAGGTTGGTCTCGAATTCCTGGGCTCAAGCAATCTGCCTGCCTTGGCCTCCCAAAGTGCTGGGGTCACAGATGAGAGTCACCACACCCAACCACGTTTATCCCTTTAGGTCAGAGAATAGAAATTGGCAATGAGAAGCCGACAGATTGGACTTCTCCGTCATGAGCCTTTTTATTGTCACCTATAACTTGTTCACCTTTGGAGAATTGAAGAAAATAAAATTAATTAGAGCTTTTTTTTTCCAGGATAGAATTTCTTTTTTGATGGTCCACTAATTTACAACCAGTTTTTAAGTTGGTTCTCTTCTCCCCTGAAGGAAACAGACATCTGGTCATGGAGAGGGGATATCTGCCCATGGAAAGGGGTTGAGCTAACCTAATTCTTCCTTTCCCTCCTTCCTGCCTCTATGCCCTGCCCTCCCCTCCCCCAATTTCTCTCTCTACCTGGAGAGGTGAGGTTAAATAGTTACCATCCTCTTTTCTTTTTTGAGACGGAGTCCCTATGTCACCTAGGCTGGAGTCCAGTGGCGCGATCTCAGCTCACTGCAACCTCTGCCTCCCAGGTTCAAGCGATTCTTGTTCCTCATGCTCCCAAGTAGCTGGGATTATAGGCACCTGCCACCACACCTGGCTCATTTTTGTATTTTTAGTAGAGATGAGGTTTTACCATGTTGGCCAAGTTGGTCTCAAACTCCTGACCTCAAACGATCCACCTGCCTCTGCCTCCCAAAGTGCTGGGTTTGCAGGTGTGAGCCACTGCGCCTGGCCAATAGTTACCATCCTCTTATCCACTACAGAAAGAAATCAGTTCTGGGAAGCAATGAGGGTCTCCTACCACAGCCATGGTCAGATAGGTCACCCTGCCACAGCTGCTGGGACACAGAGCCTGGGGCAGGAAACCAGGTGTCCCCAGGTTGGTCTATGGGACAGTCTGAGAAGAAGTAGAGAAACCATTTTGAACCAGCATTAGTGGTGTGGTCCTGGTGGGGAGTGGCCTGTTGCAAGTGCCACTGTGAGGCGATGGCTGGACTGAGAATCAGATGTCACCTGATGCTTGGGAGAGCTTTCAAGGCATATCACAGACTCAGCAGGCAACGCTTCCATGCCTGGGGCAGGTGGGGAATACATTGTCTGCCTTCAGGTGTGTCTTCCACCATTCTTCAGTAACAGATCCTCACATTCATGTGAAAGTGAACCCCTCTCAACAACCCCTCCATGCGATCTCAGTTGGCTCTGACCGTGGTTCCAGAAGGGGCACATGTGACCAGGCTTGAGCTGAGCACACAGCACGTTTTCCCATAATAACTGGCTTGGGGAAGCCACGTAATCTAAACTGAGGCAATCACAGTAATCACAGTGAATCTCCGGACTTTGGTTCCAGTGATCTCTGGACTTGAACTTGGATAGGTGTGAGAAACCGTAGACACATCCTTGTCTCTACAAAAGGCCTACTGTCTGGCCGGGCATGGCGGTTCAAACCTGTAATCCCAGCACTTTGGAAGGCTGAGGTGGGAGGACTGCTTGAATCTGGAAGTTTGAGACCAGCCTGGGCAACATCGTGAGGCTCCATCTTTACAAAAATAAAATTATCTAGGCGTGATGGCACATGCATGTAGCCCCAGCTACTCTGGAGCCTGAGGTGGGAGGATCACTTGAGCTCAGGAGGTCGAGGCTGCAGTAAGCCATGATGGCGTCACTGCACTCCAGCCTGGGTGAGAGAGCAAGACCCTGTTAAAAAAATAACAACAAAAATAAAAACAAACAAACAACAACAACAACAAATCCAAGACCTACTGTCTGAGAAAGGTTCCCAGAGCGGAAATGGAGCCAAGAGCAAAAGGAAGAGAAAGTGAGTCTTGGTGTATTTAAGCCTCTGGCTCAAGTCATACCCCGAGCTTTTAACTTACATACGTACGTGTTTAAACAACATTGGGTTGGATTTTCTGGCAACTGCATCCAAAGAGTATTCATTCATTCAGACTGAACCTTGAACAACACATATTATTGAAGGATTGAAGACATCATTTTGTGGGGGCTTGTAGAGTATATATAAAGTAAAAGCTTATGGTTCCTATCTCAGGGGGTAGCGCTGCAGTCTAAACGATTGGAACTGATGTACACACGTCAGCCCATCAAATAGTTAACTCACTTTGGCTCCTCTGCTAGCTTTATGGAGATGAAGACTTAATGATTCTTTCCATCTTCTACATCCATCCTGCTGTCTGCAGTGATTGCTTTTGGCAAAGTTTAGGTCCATAAAATGCTTGTTGGCATAAAGCAACAATTTGTGGTAACGTGTTAGAGTAAGTGGCTAATCAGCATTTAACTTCTCTGTAGGAGAATTGATCACAGCAATATCGTTTTATTCTTGGAGCTTTCAACACTTCATGAAATTTTGCCAACGTATAACAAGTTTTTTTTTTTCTAAAATGCAAAGTGTGAGGGAGGCAGACAGGTTATAGGGTGTGATGGGTAAGATCATGGTTCAAATCTTAAGTCTACTCTTTTCTAATGATGAGACTTTGGCAAGAACACTTAATCTCCCTGGGTTTCAGTTTCTTCATATGAAAATGAGGCCAATAATTCTCATCTCACAGATGTAGTTTGTGTAAGGATGAAAGGCTTTCAGGCATGTAGGTCTTTAGCAAAGCATCTCACATGTAGTGATTTCATAAACTGTGGACTAAATTTTGATAGAACTAGGCCAGCTTTGGAATCCTAATGGGGATGGCTTTTAACTTTATAAAATATGTCATCAACTGCTTTTTCTTTTTATATAATCTTTCTAATAAATCACTTTTAAGTTGGAACAAGATTGCTTATATGGATTTGTCAATTAGGCTTTACTTATTTAAAATGATAAAATAAAACCTTTTAATATGCAAATGTGTGCAGTATAAAACATGTAGAGACAGTTCCCTCAAATACCCACCCCTTTCCCTTTCCATATTTCACATGTAGCAATATTAATAGTTGGGGTGAATTCACCTTGATATTCTCGGATGAAGTTGAGCGTATGGGTGCGTACATGAGCGTTGAGGTATGTGAGTATGTGTATCTTTCTAAATATGTGGTTTTGCAACTGTGTTTTTCCCCAAATAGTATGTTATGGGCTTTTATAAAAATAGAACAAATATAGGCACATTTAGGTATTTTTATTTTGTTGAAATTTACAACGAAGATGTCATGGCTTCCGGCAGATTCCTACCTTTGCCAGCAGCAGATATATCATCCTGAGAACTTGGATCATCTCTGATGTTGAGCAATTTGCCAACATTCATGACCAGTTAAGTAGATTTAAATGCGTAATTGCCTCATGCTTAGGAATGCGTATTTCAGTTTAAAGATAACGTCTTAACTTCCCAAGAGTAATCTATAAAATCATACATCTCATATTTCAGATTTTGGAAAACATTCTTTTTCCTTTTGTTTTGCCTATGTTCAGGAGAACACTAGTCTGTTGCAGGATTTTTTTCCTACTTTTATAAGCCACAGAAATGCATATTAAAAACAAAACAAACAGAAAAAGCAGGATTTCACCTAGAGGTTTAAAATAAAGTTACCATATTACAGACTTGGAAAATGGTAATGAAGAGAAATTTATATTGGTTTCTAGCCAAAATTCTATGTTTAGGAAGATGGGGAAGTGCCAAAATTAGTAATAGCTGATTCAATGTTGTAAAATTCTAATTGAAAATAAATACCAAATTTTATACTTCAGAAAATCCTTAGAGTTTTTCTACTCAAACCTGCTCTATTTATGTTGGAAAAATTAAAGAGATCCGAAGAGGTTACATCACTTGCCTAAGAGTCACATGGTTAATTACTGATACAATTAACATTAAAGTCTAGATTTCAAGGATAGTAAGGATGATGGTGATGGCACTATAAATAAATTACAGGGTCCACTATTACTGTACACTCATCACTGTTCAAGACTTTATGTTTTCTTTTCATAGATACTTTGAAAATTTGATCTTATTCTCCTGTATTTTTTTCTTTTTTTTTTTTTTGAGACAGAGTCTCGCTCTATTGCCAGGCTGGAACGCAGTGGTGCGATCTCTGCTCCCTGCAACCCCCACCTCCTGGGTTCAAGTGATTCTTCTGCCCCAGCCTCCCAAGTAGCTGGGATTACAGGGGTACACCACCATGCCCAGCTACTTTTTGTATTTTTAGTAGTGATAGGGTTTCACCATGTTGGCCCGGATGGTCTCCATCTTTTGACCTTGTGATACACCCGCCTCGGCCTCCTAAAGTGCTGGGATTACAGGCATGAGCCACCACACTTGGCCTTATTCCCCTATTTTCAGAGTAGGAAGCTGATGATCAGATACATATGTCATGTGCAGTGTTACCCAACTAGTGTTGGATTTGAACTGGGGTCTGACTTTCAAACATGAGCTCCTTTCAGAAAATGCACTTTATATGTGTGTGTAAGAAGGGTGTGGCCGCAGTGTAATACAATATTTTTTCTACTTTATCTTGTTGCTACAGTCGCTATCCACAAACGTGACCATTTCATGTTGTGGTGTGAAGGCTTGCAGCTTTCATTACTCACATGGTCCTCAATTGCATCTAGAACCAAATATTCTGCCATAAGATGAAAACAAACATGTAATTCAGAGATACAGAAGGAAGGAATTTGGATTCAGAAGTAGTATCTTAGAAAATTTAAGATGAACATGTAGTAACTTCACACAAAAGTGTCTGAAATAGAACTCCTTTAGTGAAATACTCCGCAGAGCGGGTTGGGCCCAGAGCTTCCCGGATCAAAATCTCATCTCATCATGCATCCCTGCCTGCTCACCCATTTGCCCTTTCTTCTGCTTTTCTCCACTCCCTTAAGCCTCCATCCCCTCACATTCCCTCTTCCTTTACTCGTAGTAGTTATCACAGAGGAAAGAGGACATGACAAATAGCTAATCTTGCCACTTTAGGGACAAAATGCCCCCTCCCTCCGTAACAACCGAAGAGAGGTCTTTGTCTAGGGCTGGTCCCCACCTCCTTCTCAGAGATCTCAATCTAACTGTTATGTCTTTGCTTGCCCATATTTTCACAATTTCTTTCTGCAGGATTTAAAGCGGTTCAAGTCTCTTCCATCTTAGAACATAACCCTGCTGCGGACCTGTATTAGTCTCTTCTCACGCTGCTGTAAGAAACTGCCCGAGACTGAGTAATTTATAAAGGAAAGAGGGTTAATTGACTCACAGTTCCCCATGGGTGGGGAGGCCTCAAGGAACTTACAGTGGTGGAAGGCACCTCTTCACAGGGCTGCAGGATGGTGAAGGGCCAGCAGGGGAAATGTCAGATGCTTATAAAACCATCAGATTTTGTGAGACTCACTCACTGTCATGAGAACAGCATGGGGGAAACTGCCCCCATGATTCAATCACCTCCCACCAGCTCCCTCCCATGATGCATGGGGATTATGGGAACCACAATTTAAGATGAGATTCCGGTGGGGACACAGTGAAACCATATCAGGACCCAAATCCCCCTCCTGCAGCCCTGTGCCCCTTTCCATCCACAGCAAATCATAGGAGGGGAGGGTGCACACGTGCCTTGGCCCTCTCCCTCGCCACTCCATGGCATACTGCAGTCAAGTTTTCATCTCCCTCACAGCCAATCTCCCCAGTTCCACTGAAACTCATCTCTGGAAAGATGCTAGTACAGCCTCCTTCCTGCTAATGCAAACAGTGCTTCTCCATCCTTACTGGATTTCCCTCTTGGCAGCAGTAAACACTGTGCAGCATTTGAATTCTTGAGTCACTCCCTTCTGTCTGCTTCCATTGGGCCACTTTCTTCTGGTTTTCTTCCTGCAAGTGTGGAAGTGCCTCTGGAGTCATTATTTTCTTCCTCTGCCTCACTTCTGGATGCACGCACCATGTGTGCCTGCAGGCCCCTGATACCCGCTCTTTACTTCTTTCTGTCACTCCCATGCCTCAAAGACTGTCTCTGCTTTCTGATAACTCCCAAATCCACTGTCTCCCGATTGGCCTCTCTCTTAGAGCAAGGCACCGGAACCTGATGCCCAGTGGATGTCTCTACTTGGAGAATATCCCACAGATTTCCTAAATCAGGACGTCCCCAACTGCTGTTCCTCCAGTTCCCTTCTCAAATGAAGCACCAGGGTCCAGAGCTTCACCCTCTGCAGGCCAATCAATGTCAATTCCTTAATATCTATGGATCCAGCTCAATTCTCTCTGTTTCCTTTTTCTCTACTGTAGTTCAGATAGCCATCATCTCTATTTGTTTTCTCATGAGAAAGAAATATTCAAACCATTTTCATTATAAAAATATAACTTACATACAAGAAAGTATATAAAACAAAAATGTAAGGCCAGGCTGGGCACAGTGGCTGACACTGTAATCCCAGCACTTTGGGATGCCAAGGCAGGCAGATCACCTGAAGTCACCAGTTTGAGACCATCCTGGCCAACATGGTGAAACCCTGTCTCTCCTAAAAATACAAAAATTAGCTGGGTGTAGTGGCACGCACCTGTAATCTCAGCTACTCAGGAGGCTGAGGCAGGAGAATCGCTTGAACCTGGGAGGCGGAGGTTGCATTGAGGCAAGATCACACTACTGCACTCTAGCCTGGGTGACAAGAATGAAATTTCATCTCAAAAAAAAAAAAAAAAAAAACAAAGTAAGGCCAAATAAATTACCATAAAGTAAGCATGTTTGTAATCGTAACTTAGACCCAGGAACTGAACACTGCCTGAGGCCATCTCACTGAACCCTTTATTATCTGCTCTTATGTAATTTCCTTCTTTCTGTAGGGTTTGTGTATAGCTTGTGTTTTTCTAACTTCCTGGAACTGGAAGCTTAGCCCACGATGTTTTGCAGTCTTCCTTCTTTTTCCTAGTGTTTGTGCTTTGTAGTTACAAAGGAATTATTTGGAGGTTTTTCTGAATTTATAAAAGATGGAGAATTATCTTTTTTGCGACTGGTTTCTAACTTATCTTGTCATGAGAGCCCAAGTGTTGTATGATTTTAATCCTATGAGTTTTTGAGACTTGCTTTATGAGGTGGGATGTGGTCAGTTTTTGCAGATGTTCTCTTTATGCTTGAAAATAATGTGCATTCTGCAGATGTTGAATTCAATAATCTAGATATGTGTCCATTAGGCCAATTTGCTAATTGAGGAGTTCAAACTATATTGCACTGATTTTTCTGGTCTGCTTTTCCTACTGGGTATTGAAAGAGGTGAGTTACAATCTCCCACTATGCTTGTGGATTTGGCCCCACTGTCATCCCTTATCTAAACACGATTGGCCCATCTGTTCTCCCTGACTCTGCTCGAGCCTCCACATGGAGCTGCATTGTCGTTCTGAAATACAAATGAGTCAGACCATTCCGCAGCTTAATTCCCCTCATTCAGGAAAGAATTCCTTAATGCCCAGGGTGTATCAGGCACTGTTCCAGGTCTTAGGGATGTAGTTGTGAACCAAAAAGACAGTGTCTAAGCTGTCACAGAACTTACAAGTGGATACACAATAGAAAGACAGACAGATACATACATACATACCTACCTACATACATACATACATACATACATACATACATACATAGATGGCTTCCTTTGTTGTTAGCAGGGTTAAGTTCTTAAGCTTATAATAAGTATTGGTCCTATTTGTTCCCTAATTACATCCACAGGCTTTTATTCTACTTAACGTCAGTTGTTTAAAGAGAATGACCCACTTTCGGTCCCTCCCAGGCCCTGTGCTGTCTTACCCTGGGGCGTGTGCACGTGTGATTTCCACTGCCCAGTCCACGCTTCCCCATCTTGTTTCCAGGCTCCTTCACACTCATGCTTCACATCTCAGCTTAGATATTCTTTCACTAAAGAGGCCTTCCTGACCCTGTTGTCCATGTTAAGCACCTTGCTTATGAGCTCATAGAGTCCTCTGTCTTTCTGTATAACACATCACTTTATCTGAGCCCCTCACTAGTTTGTAGACTCTATGCAGTAAGGATTGTGCCTATCTCTTCCATTCTGGAATCCACAACACACAGCATTGTCAGGAACTATATCTTGAAAGTTGTTACATGCACATGTAGTTAAGAATGTTTCACTGCAAGGTATTATTGTTTAATATATGCTCTTAATACTTCTTAATTTTTGATATTGGAAAGTGACAGAGTTTGGGGCACATCCGTCAAGGCATTGATTCTGAGAACATTTGGATTTTTTGAGGTAGTCCGCAGATTTCTAGCACGTAGTTAATCTCTTCTTTTTGCAAAAAATCTCCTTCCTCTCCCCACCAATAATGCACATAAATGATCCAATCAAAAGGTCTTCAGAAGGTTACAAAAGGAGTTTGGTGATGGACACCTAAAAAATAAAGCAAAGCAGAAGAATCTTCTGTCATTGTGTTTTTAGAGACTTAGAGACCTTCATTGTTAATGACATTTGCATGTTCACTGTTTCAGATTTCACTAGGGACAATGATAATATGTATCTTAAACATTTAAATAGTCCATGTGTAAAGGATTGGCTTATCAGCTTTCTGTACTTCAATTCTAGTTATCTTATAAGATAACTAGACTTTTCTAAATTTCAGGAAATGAGGAAGACACATTTTCCTTCCCCCACCCCTGTAGCTAGAGTTGATGTGCCTCCCAGGTAAGAAGACCCACCCCTGCCTCGGCAGCCCCACCTTGGGTTTCCGCAATGATTGTTCACCATGCACAGCCCTCCCCAGCAGCATCAGTCAGTTCTGGCATGGGGCGGAGTTGGAGACTTCTCTGCCACTCTTCAGTATTCCTGTGAGCTCTGGAGAAACCTGCACACGCAGAGCGTGTGGTCTGGCCTTGGGGGTTGTCTTGTCACGTGGCCTCATGCAACCGTGTTATCATGAGCCCTTCTCATGTTTGCTGGGCTTTCTTTCACACTTTCTCCCATCTTTTAATTTTATTTTTGACTATTGGAAAATCTGGTAGTATCTCAAAAAGGGCAACTTTGCAGTGAATTAATTTGTTATTTTAGTATCAGTAGGAAGTTAACAGAAATGCAAGTAGGAGGTGTCACTATTTTGCTTATGGTATGGATTTGATGATGTGCAGAAGCAAGTCTGACACTCCCAGGATCTTCACACGTCCACTGCACACCGCCAGTTTGCAGTTTCCACGGACATGCTCTTCAGCATTTGGCATAATTGGGAACAGTGGCCAGCAGGTATCAAGTGTCAAGATAAATTGTCTACTGCTGTGTGAGCCCTGACTATGAAATTGATTTGCTATCTTTTGGGGACTGTAGTTTTGTAATAAGAACAATATAAACTTTAAAACCAATACATTTATTAGTTATGCAGGTGCTGTTCAAGTGCAAGATCAACAACTTCAGGCTATTTTGATGGATCGGTTCATTTCTGATGTGGTGAGGACCATTTCCAATGTCTTTAAAGAGTTGAATTGTCTGAATCTTTACTCACATTTTTCAGAAACTGTGCCAGTTAGCCTTTGCTATGTAACAACCTACCCTAAAACAGTGCGTTGAAACAACAACTGTTTAGCTCATGGTTCAGTGGGCTGGACATTGGTGCTAGGCTCAGCTTGGCTGATTTTCTAGTTTCAGCTGTGTTTGCCATGCAGCTAACTCTGGGATCAGTTTGGGGCAGCTGGCCTAGGATGGCTTCAGCTGAAATGGCTCATCTCTGCTTTTTGGCATCTCTCATTTTCTAGCAGGCTAGGTTGGGCTTGTTCACATGGTGGCTGGACATGGTGGTTCTAAGAGAATGAATGAAATCACATAAAGCGTCTTGAAGCCTAGAGTTGAAACGAATATGTTGTCATTTCTGTTGATTGTATTGGCCAAAGCAAGTCACAGGGCCAGCTTCAATTTAAGAGAAGGGGAATAGACTCCACTTCCTGACTAAAGGAGCTGCAAAGTCACATTTTAAGGGCACGGAAAAACATTTTTTAAAAGTGGAAAGATACAAGAAAGAGTGAAGGATTTGGATATCTTTGTGATTGACCACAGAGATAAATAAAACAGTTGTAATATGTAGACTTCAAGGTAAAGATGGTAAGTTGAATAAATACATTTGCTTTTGATACCTCCTAAATCCCCACTAAAATGACAAAGCATAAGTGCACAAGGACAGACAGAAAAAGGAAGGGGGAAAATTAACAAATTTTCAAAGCTAGAAACAAATGAGTGAGTGGTAGCAGAAATGAACAAAACTGATTTCTAAGCCAGCAGTAGGGAAAATCAGAAAAATCCATGATTTATAACACAGAATTACCAGCTTTTTAGGATTTAGAGGTAGCATGGCCCTCTAATAATGGATACAATGTGGGAGAACAATCAGGAAGTTGGGTTTGAGGTCTGATTCAGAAATGACTGCATTCCTAGATTCCCTCTCCACCACCATGGAAGACTGGAGAGAAAGGGTGTTCTCTGGAAAGGTCACAACAGAGAGTCTTTGGACTTTCAGCAGTGTCAGGCACAGAAGGATCAGATGCCATTAAAAACAACAGGATTAAATAAAAATGAGCATATAGAATGTGTAGAGCCCCAGGACCTTTTCCTCACTTGAGTTCCAGAATAATGGCAGATACCAGACTTGTAAACTCTAGTACAGAAGATCCTTCAGTGGAGAATCAGATCAGCCCCAGAGAAAAGACCAAAAAATACTGACATCAAAGTTCTTCCATGAGCAGACCCAACCACTCACACACTCAAGGCTACCATTCAGTTTTTCACAGCCCACTCTTAAATATAAGCAGACAACCAAGGATTATTAGATATCTTAGGAAGTCTGTAATATGAAAGATAGAGATCAAGATAACAAACAAAACCAATCAAAGAAAACATAAATTCTATAGGGGAAAAATACTTAAAAAGCCGCACACACACAAAACCATCATTACTATCTTCTGAGTAATGAAAAAATTGCATACATTCAGGAAGAAGAATGTGCTATTGAAAAAAGATATATTAAAAAACTTTTAGAACTGGTAAATGAATTCATTTAAGTTACAGGATAGAAAATCAACATACAAAACTCAGTAGCATTTTCTATGCACAAATAATAAACTAACTGAAAAAGAAATCAAGAAAGCAATCCCATTTACAATAATTACAAAAAAATTTGCTTAGGAATAAATTTAACCAAGGAGATGAAAGATCTCTACAAGGAAAATTATAAAATATTTGGTGAAAAAAATGGAATAAGACACACAAAATGGAAAGACATCCTATGTTCATAAACTGAGAATTTTAATATTGTTAAAATAAATATACTACCCACAGTAATCTACAGATTCAAGGCAATCTCTATCAAAATACCAATGACATTCTTCACAGAAATAGAAAAAACTCTAAATTTAGTATGGAACCACAAAAAATTCTGAACAGCCAAAGCAATCCTGAACAAAAAGAACAAAGCTGCAGGTACCACATTACCAGATTTCAAAATATAATACAAAGTTTTAGTAACCAAAACAGCATGCTACTGGCATAAAAATAGATACATAGTCCAATGAAACAGAATAGAGACCTCAGAATTTAAACCACATATCTACAGCCAATTGATTTTTGCCAAAGGACCAAGGACATTCATTGGTGAAAGGACAGTCTTTTCAATAAATAGTGCTGAGAAAAATGGGTATCTATTTGCAGAAGAATGAAAATAGAACCTCGCCACTCACCCTTTACAGAAATCAACTCAAAATGGATTAAAAACCTAAATGTAAGCCCCAAAAACTGTAAAACTTCTAAAAGAAAACATATATGCACCCAACACTGGTGCACCCAGATAGAAAAAACAAATATTATTATATGTAAAGGGAAAGATAGAATCCAATATAATAATAGTTGGGGACTTCAACACCCCACTCTCAACCTTACATAGATCATCTAGACATAAAATTAACAACAAAAGCATTATATTTAAACTGCACATTACCCCAAATAGACCTAACAGACATTTAAAGAACAGTTCATCCAATAGCTACTGACTACACATTCTTCTCATAATTGCATGGAACATTCTCCAGGATAGACCATATGTTAGGACAAAAACAAGTCTCAAGAAATTTTTAAAAATCAAAATCATATCAAGTATCTTCTTGGACCACAATGGAGTGTAACTAGATGTTAATAACAAGAGGAACTTTGGAAACTGTGCAAACACATGGATGTTAAATAAAATGCTTCCGAATGACCACTGGGTCAAGGAAGAAATTAGGGAGGACATAAAACAATTTCTTGAAATAAAAAAAACCCAGCATACCAAAAGCTATGGGATACAGCAATAGCAGTGCCATGAGGGAAGTTTATAGCAGTAAAAACCTGGATCAAAAGAGCAGAAAACTTTCAAATAAAAAATCTTATGATACACCTCAAGGAAATAGAAAAGCAAGAATAAATCCAGCCCAAAATTAGTAGAAAGAAGAAAGAATAAAGATCAGAGCAGAACTAAACAAAATAGATACCAAAAATGATACAAAGGATCAATGAAGCAAAAAGTTGTTTGTTTGAAAAAATAAACAAAATCGATAATCTACCTGCTAGAATAGCCAAGAAAAAAAAGACAGAAGACCCAAATAAAAAAATTAGAAATGAAAAAAGGAGACATTACAGCTGATACCACAGAAATACGGAAGATCAGAGACTATTGTGAATTATATACTCACACTGGAAAACCTAGAGGAAATGGATACATTTCTGACACATACAACCTAACAAGATTGAATCAAGAAGAAATAGAAAACCTGAACAAACCAATAATGAGTAATGAGATTGAATCAGTAATAAAACATTTCCCAACCAAAAAAAAAAAAAAAGTCCAGGACCAGATACTTTCACTGCCAAACTCTGTGAAACATTCAAAAAAGAACGAATACCAATTATCCCAAAACTACTCCTAACAATTGAAGAGGAGAAAATTCTCCATAACTCATTCTATAAGGCCAGCATTATCCTAATACAAAAGCAGACAAGGAAGCAAGAACAAAAGAAAACTAAAGGCTAAAATTCCTAATGAGTAGATGGAAAAATCCTTAACAAAATACTAGCAAACCCAATGCAACAGCACATGAAAAAGATAACGCACTATGATGAAATGGGATTTATGCCAGGGCTGCAAGGGTGATTTAACATAGGTAAATCAATAAACGTGATACATCACATCAACAGAATAAAGGACGAAAACCATACAACCATCTCAATAGACCCAAAAAAAGAATTTCATAAAATTTAACATCCCTTTAGGATACAAACTCTCGACAAACTAGGAAGAGAAAGAAGATATCTCAACATAATAAAGGCCATATATGACAAACCCACAGCTAACATCATATTGAATAGGGAAATGCCTTTCTGGTAAGAGCTGGAACAAGACAAGGATATCAAGAATGCCCAGTTTCAACACTCCTATTCAACATATTATTAGAAGTCCTAGCCAGGGCAAGCGGGCAAGAGAAAGAAATAAAAGGTATCCAGATTGGAAAATAGGAAGTCAAATTGTCGCTCTTTGCTGATGACAAGATCTTGTATCTAGAAAACCCAAAGACTCCACGACAATAAACATTCAGCAAAGTTACTGGATACAAAGACAATATACAGAAACCAGTAGCATTTATTTATACCAATAATGAAGTAACTGAGAAAGAAATCAAGAAGGCAATCCCATTTATACTAGCTACCAAAAAATTAACTAGGAACATATCTAACAAGGAGGTGAAAGATTTCTATAAGGAAAACTATAAAACACAAATTAAAGATATTGAAGGGGACATAAATAAATGGGAAGACACCTCATGCTTATAGATTGAAAAAATTAATGTCATTAAAATGACTATACTGTTCAAAGCAGTTTACAGATTCAATGAAATCCCTACCAAAATACCAACATCATTTTTCACAGAAATAGAAAAAATAATCCTAAAATTTGTATGGAACCACAAAAAAAGCCTGAATAGCCAAAGCAATCCTGAGCAAAAAGAACAAAGCTGGAGGTATTACACTATCTGACTTCAAAATATATGGCTGTTGTAACCAAAACAGCATGGTATTGATATAAAAACAAACCCATAAACCAATGGAACAGAATGGAAAACCCAAAAATAAATTCACATATTTACAGTCAACTGATTTTTGACAGGGTACCAAGAACATATATTGGGGAAAGGACACCCAGTAAAAGGTGACAGAATAACTGGATATCTACATGGAAAAGAATAAAATGGGACCCCTATCTCTCATTATATTGGAAAAAATCAACTCAAGATGAATTAAAGACTTAAACATAATACCTGAAACCATAAAACTACTAGAAGAAAACAGGGAAAACAGTTCAAGACATTAGTTTAGGCAAAGATTTTATGGCTAAAACCTCAAAAGCACAGACAGCAAAAACAAAAATAGACAAATGGGATTATATTAAACTAAAAAGCTTCTGCACAGCAAAGGAAGCAATCAGTGAGTGAATAGAAACCATACTGAATCAGAGAAAATGTTTGCTAACTATTCATTTGACAAGGAACTAATATCCAAAATATACAAGGAACTCAAACAGTAGAAAAAACAAACAAACAAACAAACAAAACCTCAAAAAACCAAACCAATAATCATTCAAAGAGGGCAAAAGACATGAATATACATGTCTCAGAAGAAGATGTACAAAATGGCCATAGGTATATGAAAAAATGCTCAACATCGCTAATCATCAGGGAAATGCAAATCAACACCACAATGAGATATGATGTTACTCCAGTTAAAATGGCTATTAGGAAAAAGATTAAAAAAGAAACAGATGTTGGTGAGGATGTGGAGAAAAGGGAACTCTTGTATACTGTTGGTGGGAATGTAAACTTAGCACATCCACTATGGAGAGCAATACAGAGTTTCCTCAAAAAGCTTCAGAGAGAATGATTTGGTAATCCCACTACTTGGCATTTATCCAAAGCAACTGAAGTCAGTATATTGAGACATCTGCACCCTCATGTTTACTGCAGCAGTATTCACAGTAGCCAAGATTTAGAGTCAACCCAAGGGTCCAAAAACAGATAATTGGATTTTAAAATGTGGTATTTATACACAATGGAATACCATTCAGCCTTAAAAAAGTACGAAATCCTGTCATTTGTGACAACATGGATGAAACTGGAGGACCTTATGGTAAGTGAAATAAGGAACAGGAATTTAAAAACTGCATGTTTTCACTGATATGTGGAAGTTAAAAAAAGTTGGTCTCATAGAAGTAAAAAGTAGAACAGAGGTTACTGGAGGCTGGGAAGGGTAAAGGAAAGGTGAGATAGGAAGAGATTTGTTAAAGGATACAAAATTACAGCTGGATAGGAGGAATGACTTCTAGTGTTCTATACCACTGTACCTTGAGGAGAGTTAACAATTATGTATTACATAGTTGCAAATAGCTAGAAGGAGGATATTGAAGTTCTCAACACAAAGAAATGATAAATGTCAGAGATGATGGGTATGCTAATTACTCTGATTTGATTGCTATACATTGTGTGTACTGAAACATCACTATGTACCCTATAAATATGTGCAATTATTATATGTCAATTTAAAAAGTATACTCAGGAAATGAAAATGTGCTCTTAAAATTAAAATATGATAGTAACAATAAGAAAGTGAATAAGGTGGATGGAAGATAAAGTTGAAGAGATATCCCAGAAAGTAAAACAAAAGATGAGGTGATGGAAAGTAGGAGAAAAAAATATAAGAGAATCAGAAAAACCAGTCGGGGAAGTCAAACATCTTAATAAGAGAGGTTATGGAGAGAAAGCACAGGGAAAACAGAACATAGAAATCATTATTGAAATAAATCAAGAAAATTTCCCAGAACTGATGATAATGAATTTCCATGTTGAAAGGTCAATTTAAGAAAAAACAAAAAACCTCAGCACAGTGAATTAAGGTAGACCCACATTAAATTACATCGTCATGCTATTTTGGAATATTTTGGGCAAAGAAAATATTCTTTAAGCTTCTGAGAGAAATATAGGTGTCATCAAAATGATTAAGAATCAGAAAAACTTTGGACTTCTCAATAGCTGTATCAGATGTTTGAAGACCGTATAATAATGTCTTCAGAGTTCTGAAGAAAAATGATCTCTAGCCTCATGTTATGCTCAGTTCAGTTCTTAATCAAATGTGCATGGAGAAGAAAGACACTTTCACACATGCAGTTTCTCAAAAGGTTTACCTCCCACACAGCCTTTCCCAGGAAGTCACTGGAGGATATGTTCCATCAAAATGAGGAAGAAAACCAAGAAATGAGAAGACTTGGGGTAAAGAAAATAATAAATACAATGTAGAAGAGAGGCAAAGTGGATCCCCAGGATGAAGGCATGGGTGATCTCAGTATAACATATGTGCAGCTAGCATGAGGTCACAATTCCAAATTGGAGCAGGAAGGGGGAGAACACTTTAAAAAAATGAATACATAATGAAAACATAACAATACAGACATGTCATTTAGAAATACAGATGTAAATATCAAAAGACAGCAAAAGTGGTTGAGTGGTTTCCTAGGAGACAGGAAAAATGGAGATGGAGAATGCTGCTGTATTTTTAATGAATTTGAGGGCTCCTTGACTCTTTATGTGTATGTACCATGTTTGTGTATAATTTTAATAAAATATAAATCTTTACAAATGTTAAGGACAAATGCATTATCTTTTAGGTATCAGAGTGTATTTGAATAGGGCTGAAGAAGACAGGTAGGTCACAAAATATCCAAATCCATTCCATTGACCTACTCGGAGGAAACAGGACCAATTTAAAAAGTATCAGGAAAGCAATGTCCCAGACCCAAATGTCTCTTCCAGTTAGACTGGGGAGGATAGGTAAAGAAGAGCCGAGGTAAACAGACTCGTTTATTTCTGTGTTTTGGTGCAGAGAATTCCATTTATAATTGGCTGAAACCTGAGTCTATCCTTCAGGCTGATTAAGTCAAATGGGGATGTTTGTCAGTGTTCCTTGAGGCCAAATCTGTTTATAATGTAGTATTTCATCTACCCTCTGATGCAATGTCCACTGTGGTAGACCGAAAAGGTTGTTAGTTTCTTGAGAAGAGGTTCCTTGCTAGTATTACAATAACTAGAGACCAAAATATATGGATATGAAATAAAACTAATATAGCTACCTTTTCAAAAACCTGTAGCTGGCATCTAAGAATATGGGAAACATTACAAGAAAAATAATTTTGAGCACAAATACACAGTTTGAAAAAAAATTATTTTACTTTTTAATAATAACATGTATTGTTTTCAGTATATATTATTGTTCTTAGTGGTATTACTCATATATGGACAGACATTTTCAATCTGAAAATGTTGATGAGTAAGCAAATATTTTTAGCATTTTAAATCATGGGATTTGGTTATATACAACAGTCTGTAAGCTACATATGTTCATGTAGCTATTTTATTTTTAAATCTTGCACATGAGTAATTCATCTTCTGTGAGGAAATTCAAAATAGTAATCAAGCTTGAGCTCAGTCAGCCACATGGCTCTTAGAGAGGGTTGCCACCTCCGTAGGACCTTCCCAGGGTCACTTTCATGGCTGCGGTCTGGGGTCAGACCCTAGGCTTGAAGGCTCAGAAACCTGTCATACTGGCACATAAACAGTTGTCATAGTTCAAGGGCAGAGGCCAACTTACCAAACCATGAGAGTAGGTGCAAAATCTAAAGGCCAATGTACAACAAAGAATTAAATAATTCAATGGTAACACTGATATTTTCATGTTGGTAAAGATGGAGTAAGAGGGATCCAATTTTCTCCCATGAAAGAAACTAAAAAACTAGGCAAGATATGTGAAACAATGGTTTTCCAGGACAGGTTGAGCACCCCAAATTTGAAGATCCAAAATCTAAAATGATCTAGAATCCAAGACTTTTTGAGCACTTATGTGACATTCAAATGTACTGCCCATTGGAGCATTTTGAATTTTAGCTTTTCAAATTAGGAATATTCCGTCTGTAAGTATAATGCAAATATTTCAGAATCTGAAAAAATGTGAAATCCCAAACACTTCTGGTCCTAAGCATTTTGGATAATGGATACTCAACCTGTATTAGACATTAGGGAGTACAGAACCGTAATTCCTGAGAAAGAGACAACAAACATGAACAGTCCAGTGATTAAATTCTGGTTACTACACAAAGAGAGTTTCCAGGCCACTGCAAAGGGAGAGGAAATCAAGTTGGAGTAGGAAAACTTCCTGTGTTGAGGAAATGAAACCAGGAGTCCAGGTAGACCAAGATAGCTAGAGTTCAAAGAACAGAGGACTGGATAGCAGAAAGTTGCATATAGAGAGTTCCAGAGATCAACAGATGATCCCTGGTCAGTCTTCTACTAAATGCTTGTCAGCATATATGTGTGAGGAAATTACTGAAAGCTGTAAGAATAACCACCTGAAAGGACAAAAGGGAACAATTCTCACAGCCCATTTAGGGCTGAGAATAGGGCTGTTCACACCAGGCAGACTGGAAAACCTTAGAATTCACAGGGCATTGAATAGGGTACTCAGAAGGACTAGATTAAAAATGTTCTGTTACTCCCTAACAAAGTATAAAAGCAAGGTTAAAAAGAATCAAACAATTGCCAAATAATTTAAATGCATCTTAGCACAAAGCTCAAGATATTTATAGGAATACAAAAAAAAAAAAATACAGCATACAACAAAGTAAAATTTACAAAATCTTTTGGCATCTAATAAAAAGATTACAAGCATACAGAGAAGCAGGAAAATACAATCCTCATGGGGGAAAAGGGAAGTAAAACAATCATTCTAATTATTTCACATGTGTTTAGTAGAGGAAAGTTAAGCATGCTAAGTAGAGATATGGGAGATACAAAAAAGACCCAGATTGAACTTCTTGAAACATACAATGTTGGGGATGAGAAATACACTAGGTATGATTTACAGCAAAGTAAACACCACAGGGAAAAAGATTAGCAAGCTTAAAGACACAGCAATAGAAACTACTCAAAATGAAACAAAAAGCAAAAACAAAACAGAACAAAACCCCCCTGAAATTAGCAGATCAGTGAGCTGTGAAAATGTGGGACAACTTTTAAGTGTCTTAATACATGTGTAATTTAATTGGCATCTCCCAATGATGGGGTGGGGGCAAAAATATTTGAAGAAGTAGAGAATGAGAATTTTCAAATTTGAGTAAAACCATAAGCACACAGACCCAAGAATCTCAATGTATTCCAGACAGAAGAAATGTGAAGAAAACTGCATCAAGGCATCATTATTAAACTGTTTAAAATAAGTAATAAGGACACAATTTTAAAAGCAGTTAGAGAGAAAAAAAAGACAATATATAGAGGAACGCTACCAAGAATAACAACAGATTTCTTGCCAGAAACAGTGCAAGCCAGAAGACAGTGGAGGAGTATTTTTAAATTACTGAAAGGAGACAAACAAACAAACAAATCTCTAAATGTAGAATTCTATGCTGAGCAAAATATTTTTCAAAAGCAAGGGCAAAATAAAATATTTTGTAATTAGTCAAAAACTAAAAGAATTAGTCAGCAGCAGACTTGCATTACAAGAAATATGAAGGAAGACCTTTAAGCAAAAGGAAAATGATAGTAGATAAAAATCCATAAACACAAAGATCTGCAGAAAGAGATGAAGAGCACCAGAAATGCTAAACATCTGGGTAAATATAAACGACTCTTTAGATGTTAAATTTTTTTTTAAAGAGAATTAAGTGCTTTAAGTAAATAAATAATAACATATGTATTCAGGTTTAGAAAATGACATGCTGGTAAATGCTTAACAGTTTAATTTCCAGCAAAAAAAAAAAAAAAGCCTCAATTTGTAGCATTTGCCTAAAATAATTTCAAGTTACCAAACTGAAGGTAAATTTGGGAAGAGATACACACAATTAACTTTCAAGACATGGCAACAAGTAAGTTTATAAAACATGTAGACAAAAATAGAACAAAGACTGGGAGGGGAGAAATGGAAGTATACTATTTGTAAAGTTCTAATACTAAATCTGAATCTGAAGTGGTATATTATTATTTGAATATAGACTGTAATTACATACAGATGTTAACACTAAAGCAACCAATAGATAACAAAACAGAGTTATAGCTAATACACCAACAAAGACTTAAGATTCAATCAGAAAGCAATAAGCCTACATGTTTTTATAGATGAGTTTTTTGTTTGTTTGTTTGTTTTGAGATGGAGTCTTGCTCTGTCATCAGGCTGGAGTGCAGTGGCGCAATCTCAGTTCACTGCAACCTCCGCCTCCTGGGTTCAAGTGATTCCCCTGCCTCAGCCTCACAAGTAGCTGGGATATCAGGCACGTGCCACCACGCCTGGCTAATTTTTTGTGTTTTAGTAGAAATGGGGTTTCACCATGTTGGCCAAGATGGTCTTGATCTCTGACCTCATGATCCGCCTGCCTTGGCCTCCCAAAGTGCTGGGATTACAGGTGTGAGCTACTGTGCCCGGCCTTTTATGGATGAGTTTTAAACAATCGAGGAACAGATAATCCTTGAAAAGATAAGAAAACAAATTTACAGGCTGTGGCTAACAGTTGACTTGATACCAATACAAGACAACTAATTTGCTGGGTAAATTGGTCGTAACTAGTAAAAATGAATATTCATAAACACAGTGGGTAAATATTTCCACTTCTAGCAATTATCATGAAGAAATTGTTCCAGATGTGCACAAGAATATCCACTGCACCATTATTTGTAATGGTGAAAAGCTGAAAACAACCTAAAGGCTGCCAACAGGAAGTCAAATAAGTAAAATGGACATACCACTATGCAATATTAAGCAAATGTACTAGAGCTACATGTGTCAACATGGAGACATCTCAGAAATTAACATTGAGAGAAAAAAGCAAATTGTAGTAGAATGTATGCCATACAGTACTGTGCCTATACAGTTTTTAAAATATGTAAATTATTACTATGTGTTTTATAAATATATGCCACACGTAGGTGGTTGTAATATTTAAATATGTTTGGGGATGACAAACATCAAAGTCAGAATAATCATTACCCCTGGAGAGAGAGGCAGGAGGAGAAATGACTTGGCAGAAATTCAAGGACAGATTCAACTGCATCTGAAACATTTTCTTATCTAAAAAGAAATCTGAAGCAAACATAAGCATGGTCTGATTTGGTAAAGTTCAGTATTGGGATATGGGTGTTTCTTATACTGCATTGTTATTCTAGCATTTTATAATAAAAGCGTTTTAAGCAGTTTGTCCATCATAGGATCTGGCACATCTGAATGTGCACGATCACTCTCCCCTCTAGGCACAATTCACGGCAACTCCAATTATAATCACGGCAACCAGAGTGCAGCTTGCTGTGCCTAGCTCCCGAGGGAAAGTCGGCTGGTGAGATGGATCAGATGTTTAATGGCACTAACCTAGGAAAATCGAAGGTTATAGAAAGTCTTGCTGTTGGACCGCAAGTTCTTGAAGCTTATCTTCGACCTTTTAGATATTTTAATATAGTCTATATTTTAGTGCTTGATATTTTAATATAATTAGTAAGAGTTGGGAAAAAGTTTGCAAGTCTTCTCGACCTTTCCTTCCTCTCCCTCTCCTCGTTCCCATATTTCTTCCTTGCTTTTATCCTTCTCTCCTTTCTCTCTCCTCCTTCTTCAACTCCTCTTCTTCCTCTATCTCTGTCTTTCTCTTCTACTTATTCATTTGCTAGTATTTTTTTGCACAGCTCTCTGTTTTGGTTCATTCCATGTGAATATTCTAAATTTAAATTTCATAGGGAAGCATTTTTTTCTCTTTCTTAGGCTCTGAAGGATGGAAGTAGGTTGTGGTATAGAAGTACTTCCAGGTAATCCCAAACTATGGTAATAGTATATAGCGGATTTTAAACTTTTATTTGATTTTAATTTCAATAAAAATAAATTTTTATTTACAGATTATTGCTCATGTAGAAACCATTGCAGATATAATTGTTTACATAGGTTTTATGCTATTTTTTGCTTATAATTTATTTTTTGAAAAAAGGTGATTTATATCTGACCACAAGTTATCATCATTATAAAGAAATTATAGTGTATTTCATCATAAAACTGCGACTAAATCATCTACTGGGGTTCTTTCAGCTAATGGAAGGCTTTAGGCAGGAACAGACTAAAGTTCTGGTGTTGGCTTTGCCCTACTCTGAATGTGTCAATTTGGTCAATTACCATTCCTTCCTCTCAGTTTCCTCGTTAGTAAAATGAGAGAAATGGACTTTCGGAGGTTTTGTGAAGACCATATGTCACTTGTTTGGCAGCTCTAGTGTCTAGTGTTTTATTCCATGTGTTGAGCTGCCTCATAGTGAATGAGTTGGAGATACACCAATACATAGGAGTCCCCAGATGTCTTCATTGCAGATGACATTCAGTATTTGGTTGTCAGAATAAATACATAGCATGATCTGGGAGTAAAATGTATTGTTATGGCCATTGTTATGAGGAATTCTGTGGGGAGCTTTAACAGTCTCTGGTGAATTGTTTATTGAAAGATATTTTGACTGGAACTATTTTCTACAGTTTCTACTATCTGCCCTAATACCGAGAGAAACCTATATTATGTTATTTTTAATGTTTCAGACCTCAGGGAAAATGTGGTCAGTCTAAATTGTGAGCTTGGGTTTATGAGAAATAGAAATATGGAATAAGATTAAATGATTCTAAAGTTACTAAAAATTAAGTTCAACTGATTTGGGAAGGTGCTGTAAAATTAAAAATGAAGAAAATGAGGCTAAATGTGGTCTGAGTCAATGTCTAGTATCATTCCTGGTGTCTGAGTGTCAGCAAGAGTCCCCAGATACTGAGGACTGACTGAGATACATTGAATAGATATAATGAATGTATTTTCTAATTTTCTGATAGACAAAGTCAGAGAAATATAGGTCATAGTTATCCCTGTACAGAATCACCTGTGAAGATGACTAATATCCAAATATCCAGCCCTACCTACCCAAGATCTATCAAATCAAAATATCTGGGTAGAGCCTTAGCCAAATGTAGGTTTGACAAGCTCCCTGGTGGTTCTGATGCACTCCATGTATAGGGGATCCCAGGGCTACCTCCTTCTCCAAAACTCAGAGCAGGGGAGCCTCTCAAACCTCAAATCTTCCCTCTCTCTCCAGAGGTAATGATTATTCTGACTTTGATATTTGTTATCTACAAACATATTGGTTTGGTTTGGGTGCCCTGATTTCTCCCCTGGGCCTTTCTCCAACTGCATTGTAAGGAGGGTTTCCTGGGCAGATCTCCCACAAGACTGCAAGCCCACAGTGCAGGGATCATGTCTCAGTCAACCTTGTCCTGTGACTGCCCAGCAGAGGGGCTGGTGTGTTACAGGTGCTTGGTCAAGGTTTGCTGAATGGATGGTTCTGTGAACGCAGTGGGATGCAATGATTGTAAAGTGTGTGACGTAAGCGCAGTTGTTACAGAGAAGACCACTTTTCATATCTTGTCTACAAATACAGTCTTCCCAGATACGGCATAGTAATGTAGCTTATCCCTTATTAGTATTATTAATATTAAATGTAAATAAGAATACCTTACACTATTTTCAAAAAAGCATTTTGGATGATTCACTTAACAACCTTGCATATGTTTTAAAAGCTCCCATTTTACAGATGAGAAAACTGAGTAAATGGGAGTTTAAGTCACTCTCCCTCACATTCCCTCCATTAAATCCCGAGTCCAACAATCCAGTGCCAGCCTTGCACCTGTGAATATTTATGCGGGGGCTGCAGAGCGGCCACTTCCTCCATCTGGCAGGACTGTTTTCTGGGAGCTTAGAGAAGCTGAATCATACAGTGAGACAATTTGGTGGAGGCTGGAACAAGGCTTAACTAGAGGCCATCTGCTACAAAGGACTAGAAAGCAAGGAATGGCTCTTAGAGGAATCTGTTTAAGCTGATAGACAGGATTTGGGGAGAAATTCTTGAAATAAATACTGAGAGGAAACCAAACAAGGATTGCATCTCAAGTTGGTGCTCAGGTATCCGTGGAGAGCGCACAGGAGAGTCTCACCTGCAGGGCCAGTAAAGAGGACTCAGAAACTTCATGGGTCAGGTTGCGGCCCGACTGGCCTGACAGTCAACGAGGTGGAAACCGTGACAAATTCAGACGCCAGGGCTTTATCCAGTTGGGTAAGAAATGACCAAGTTCCTTACACTTGTTCACTTTGAAAAGGCACCACCAAGTAGAGAGGTGCCAGAGAGAAGAAAAAAATAGAGGTAACTTTGATGCTCACAGAACGTAGAGTCCCTGTCCATTGGTGGTTTCCCTCGGCTTATTCCACTGCCCACCGCCTGGGGTGACCTAACTCATAATGTTTAAGGGCATGGACTGATTGACACTCACTGGTAAACTCTATGAGGATTTTTCATTTGTTTTGTCTTTTGCTATATAAAATGCTGTCTTGCTTTTACAAATATTTGTTCAATAAACAGACTGCATAGTGAGGCAGACCCATACTAAATCCCATCTCTGCCACTTACCAGCTGTGATTTTGGACAACTTTGTTCATTTCTCCAAGCCTCAGTTTCTTCATCTATAAAATGGGGACAGTAATGTTACCTGCCTGTTAATTTCAAGGATTAAATACTAAAACTGTAATAAGCTGGAGACAGTTTGTGCTCACTTCAAGAGCCAGTGGTTAAACTGTTGGCAGCTTGAAATTGGCAATGGTGGAAGAATTTACACAACAGAAGTTGGCAAATAAGCATCTTTCCTTTGTCCCACAGAACTGGTTGTTCACCATTTCCCAAAAGACTTCTGAACATTAGGCACTGGAACACAGCACCTGGCACCCAGACCTCCACAAGGGCTAGATCCTGATATTTAACACACAAGATGGCGAGGGAGGGGTGCCTTCCTGGATAAACAGCTTGAATGGGTTGATAAGAAAGCAATTGTGTGTGAAACTGCATTTAGCGTATGCTCATTGAAAGGGAGAACATGCTAAAAGTCCCAGAACTGAACTCTTGGCAGAGATGAAGCTGGTCAAAGGAGAAATTTGAGGATGTTCAGAGTTAACAGGTGTCTGTTCAGTCTTTGTTGACCTGGATGCTAATACTTCGATTGTTTTGGCACAAGATCCCTGCCTTTTTAAAATTTATTTTCTACTAGTTTATGGTCTTCTTGGACTTGCGCTTTTTTTTTTTTTTTTTCTGACAGAATGAGGCTGGAGTACAGTGGTGCAATCTCAGCTCACTGCAACCTCTGCTTCCCAGGTTCAAGCGACTCTCCTGCCTCGGCCTCCCAAGTAGCTGGGATTACAGGTGTGCACCACCACACCTGGCTGATTTTTGTATTTTTAGTAGAGATGGGGTTCCACCATGTTGGACAGGCTGGTCTCGAACTCTTGACCTCAGGTGATCCACCTGCCTCGGCCTCCTAAAGTGCTGGGATTACAGGCATGAGCCACCATGCCTGGCTGCACTTTTGATTATTTGCATTGCAAACCACCTTGAATTACTAAAGCTATGAGCAGACATCACTACAGACATTCTTCTCATGGATCTTATGAATGCTGAGTAGCCTATATTAGATTAATTTATTCAAATGCTTACACCATCAATGCTACTTTTTTGTTAACATCTTCAGGTTGATGTCTAATGGAAGGCCTTTCTTCACACAATCTATTTATACTACAATTCGCTTCCAGTAAGTTTCTCTAATTAATGTGGGATTATTATAATGACTACTTCCTAGTACCCATGGGAAAGAAACTATATTTATTATGACCATATGTCCCAGATTTTCTAAGAAGGTTCCAATTTTATAAAATTTTATTCATTTCAATTAAGGAGATTCATTATATGTCAAATAATCATTATCTAATTTTATGCCCCTTAAAGACTCGAATATGAATGAGTTTACATATTATAAAAATAGTATAGTTTCTTAATGCAAAAAGGAAATTAAAAAATCATACAAAGGTAAAACAATTAAATCACATTTGGTCATAAATTTAATAACTCCCATTTATTAAAAAGAAGAAAATTACCCAATATTAAAACTGTCTTGGATGATTCAGGACATGTGGTCACCATACATGGTCTTGGGCGGATGGTGATGGATGGTAATCAATGTGCAGTATATTCATGGAAGAACTACTTTGTAACAATGCCCACAGGATTAAGTTTGATAATCCAGACAGAAAAAGAGCTAAAGCAAATTATTACATGGTTATTCAATTTTAGAAAAGTCAAACTATGTAACTTTTTCATTACAGGAAAGAATCCCCAAAGGATTAATTCTAAAATATGTAAATAATCTACAGGAAATGTGGAGACTGATTAAGAAATCCCCCCCCTTTTTTTTTCTCTTCTAAGGACAGAAAGGCAGTGAATTCAGAAAACAAAAAGTTGCATATGACTAACTGGATCAAGAACAGAGGCCGTCATGAGTGGGCAATGGTGCTTTCCACCAAAGGAAGATGGTCTAAGCAAAGAGAAAACAAACATGAAGGAAATATAGTACGTTCTTTAGGTTGAGGGGGAGGAAATTAACATGATTTTGAGCACAGTTATGTTTCAAAGACTGCACTAGGGGCTTTAGATCTATTTTAAAATTTTGATTCTCAACAGTTACTGTTGTCTATACTGAACCCAGAATTTGAATGTAGGTCTGTCGGATTTCCAAGCCCTCTCTTTTCAGGATGCCAAAGTGACTCCCAGCCACTTATTGGGCCTCTGCTAAATGCCAGGTTCTTCACAGGCAATTTCTCAGTCCCAGAAAAACAATTACAATATTTTTTTTTAGACAAGTGTGTTTCATTTATAATATAATATCCCCGTTTTAATTTGCGAAAGTTCTTTTCTGTTATCTGAATGTTCCATTATAAGATTTTTCATTTTTATGATAAAATCAATACAACATATGAAGGCAAAATTAAAAAGAAGATAGCAGAGAAAGATGAAGCAAATTAATCACATTTGCTTTAGAGTGGTACTTTTAGCTGGCTGATCTCAATGCTTAATTTAAACCTAGTTTAATAATTTTGACCCAAACTCTGATTCCAAAGAATTAGCTGGGGAGCTTGATATCACTGCAGTTTTGTAAGCCTGGTAACTACAGGTTTCACGGTGGTGACTCTGGAGTGTGGCCTGCAAGCCCGTGCTTACACAAGTTCCCCTGTTCATCTGCCTGAGTCTTAACTCTCTCATCTACAAAATATAAATGAAAAAACAAATCAGATGAGGTTGTTGTGATCCATGAGATGATGGATCTAAAGCATTGATATGGTTTGGCTGTGTCCCCACCCAAATCTCATCTTGAATTGCTCCCATAATTCCCTCGTGTTGTGGGAGGGACCCAGTGGGAGATAATTGAATCATGGAGGCAGTTTCCCCCACACTGTTCTCCTGGTAGTGAGTAAGTCTCGCAAGATCCGATAGTTTTATAAGGGGAAACCCCTTTTGCTTGGCTCTCATCTGTTCTCTTGTCTGCTGCCATGTGAGACGTTCCTTTCGCCTTCTGCCATGATTGTGAGGCCTCCCCAGCTACGTGGAACTGTGAGTCCATTAAACCTCTTTCTTTTGTAAATTGCCCAGTCTGGGGTATGTCTTTAATCAGCAGCATGAAAACAGACTAATACAAGCACTTTGGAGGTATTTGGCATACAATATGGGCAACTGTTAGTTGATGGTCCCTTACTTTTTTAAACATGCATCTTTCTTGGCTTTGTGGAAATAGGTCCCTTTTTTGTGTAATTTATAGTGATAATGCTATCTTCGCCCTTCCAAATCTTTATGTGTCTTGTGTTTTTATTTCTTGAGACCAGTCTCTTTATAAGGCCAGGATGAGCCTCACTTACTCGCGAGCAAGCTGCATGCTGCTTAGGCAATGCTGTGAAGTGAGGAAAACACAGTTTCTGTCCTCAGATGACTTGCTACAAACCCATGGCCTTGGTGAGTGAAAGTCGGGTCAAAATGAATCACGGGTGTTAATGAGCCTCCTTGGCAGAAGCCACAGGCAGAAACAGTGCTCTCCGCAGGATTCTGTGGGATCATTTGCCTTTTGTCCTGGGTGTCAGCCCCAAGTCCTTGTGCCAGAGCTCCGATGAGGGAATCCTTGCCTGGGGCCGTGCATCCTGACACTAACATCCCAGGCGGGTGAGCCCCCGAGGCGGTTGCAGGGATTTGTTCACCTGAAGCTACAGTTAGCTGGTTCTCTCTCTTCTTGAGACTGAAAACAGAATGATCTCCTCTTTTTAAATTTAAATTTTATTAAACAACACGTGTATGTAGTTTAAAAAGTCAAATAAGACTAAAACATTTAAAATGCAGAAGACAACATTCCTTTGACTTTTTCCTTCCGCTGACCCACAGCCCCCACTTGTACTGTTTTAGATAATTCTTTCGGTATTTACCTCCACATTCTAAATATTATACAACTCTTTTTATTTTTTTAAATGATAATATTTTGACTTTATAGAAATGAAAGATAAACATTTAGCTCTGGCAGAGCTCTCCTGACCCTCTCCAGCTCTCCCTTTCCCCATCCTCTTTGTAGATTTAGATCACGATTTTTGAAAGTCAGTGTTTACACTAATGTGATTTGTTCACAGATGATGACAGTTTTGCTCTGGTGCAACATTTGTAGACACAGGAGCACCATGTGATGACCAAGGCAGAGATTTCAGTGAAGCAGCTGCAAGCCAAGGACTGCCAGCCGCCTGTAGAAGGTGGTAGAGGCAGGAAGCGTCCTCTTGCACAGGCTTTGGAAGGAGCGTGACCCTGGCGATGCCTTGTTTGTGGACTTGTGGCCTCTAGAACTGTGGGAGGATACATTTCTGTTATTTTAAGTCACCCAGTTTGTGGCCATTGGTTGCAGCAGCACTGGGAAAGTAATGTGGTCCCATCGATTCTACTTTAATTTCTCTCCATATTGATCCCTTTACAATCCAAGTGTAATGGTCTTTGTTAAGGCCTTATTTTGTCTTACCTGGATTACTGCAATGGAAATTTTCTTATTTATTCTGGAGTTGGTCCTGCCGTATCTTACCGCTTGGATATATGACTCTCTCCGTTCATCTATCTTGTGAACTGCTCTGGCTCTCTCATTATTGTTTTAGTGTTCTTGACATCGGTCCATTTTCTGTTGCCAGCTCTCCCCAGTGGCTACGTTCAACAGCGTTTGTGGATATAGCTGATTACTAGACAGTAACCGTGATGGGACACCATCAGGCTCCCTGGGTTTCACTTTTACTATTGGAAACCAAAGGTTTTGGATTAGTGATGCTTAGTTCTTTCTCATTCTGACTCCTTAAGACTCTGCTATCTTAAGCGTGCCCCGCTGCCACCATTGGCACTGCCTGTGTCCGTGGGCCACATCTATCTCAGTTGAAGCAGTTGTGACAGAGCCAGAGCCAGGGTGAGTGTCAGGGGCTGGAGTGAGGAGCTGGCAATGCTGGACATGCTGCCTTACCTGCAAAAGGAAGAGACTTAAACCTTGTGATCTCTCCACATCTTCCAAGCTCCAGCCTCAGATGGGAGATGTCGGCACGTGAGGTTGGAAACCATCGCCAGCATTGCCTGAGGCCCTGTCCCAACGCATGCCCTGTGCTGGCGCATGCCCTGTCCCAACGCATGCCCTGTGCTGATGCCCTGTCCTGACACATGCCCTGTCCCGACGCATGCCCTGTTCCATTTAATGCAACAATCATCCCACTGGACTGGAGGTTGGCAACTAGGGTAAGCTTGCTGAATTTGCTTTGGGGGTAAGAGTAGCTCCTTTGGGGCAGCAAAAATGCCTATCATTTACATAATAGGAAAGATATATTTTTAAGCTTTTTGTCTAAATTAAATAATGACGGTGATAGTCAACATTAACTGAGTAATTACTATGTACTGAATAGTGTGCTGCGGGAATTGCTTGCCTTTCCTCAAGTTAATGCTTATCAGGATTGACAAATTCATTCTGCACATATTCCAGACCCCTCTTTTTAGACATGAGGAATACACAAGCAAATAGATAACATGAATTCTCTGATCTCCTGCAGCATTGTAATTATTATCTCCACTTTACAGATGAGCAAACTAAGGTTTAGCAAGCTTAAATGACTTGCCTAAGATCATGCAACCAGTAAACGACAAGAGACAGGAACAAACTCATTTCGCTCTTACTCTAAAACTCATGCTTTTGACACTAGGCCATGAATGTATGTGCATTATCACAAAGCAAGGAACAAGATCTGGAAGTCCATAGAGGCATCTAATTGCTAAGCAAGAGTTTCAAGCGCCCAGTTTCTTTATTCTACAGAGAAATTGCCAAAATGTTTGTGTACAGATTGTAGACATGACTAGCTAATATTAGTGATCAATATTTATAGGTGACTTTCCAATATAGGAGGCAGGGTTATTAATATTTAGGGGAGGGAGAATTTGCCAGTGCTCTCTGCAGATTTAGTTCCTGGTCAGTCAAGTAGGACAGACGGTTAGAGGACTCAGCACTTGCTTTTGAATCCGTGGCTGAGTACTGGAGGAAAAACAGGAATTGCTTTATGGGTCGGGGCAATAATGTCTTGGAATTGCTGGAAGTAACCATTATTACGCTTGCTTGTTTCCCCAGAATAAGACATAGAAAGAAGTCTGGGCCGGGCGTGGTGGCTCACGCCTGTAATCCCAGCACTTTGGGAGGCTGAGGTGAACAGGTCACTTGGGGTCAGGAGTTCGAGACCAGCCTGACCAACGTGGTGAAACCCCATCTCTACTAAAAATACAAAAATTAGCTGGTTGCGGTGGTGTGTGCCTGTAATCCCAGCTACTCAGCAGGCTGAGGCAGGAGAATCCCTTGAACCCAGGAGGCGGAGGTTGTAGTGAGCGGAGATCTTGACATTACACTCCAGCCTGGATGATAGAATGAGACTCTGTCTCAAAAAGCAAAAACAAAAACAAAACAAAACAAAACCAAAAACAAACAAACAAAAAAAAAACAAAAAGAAAAAAGAAAGTAGACTGAATAGACATTACTCCTTTTTATTTTTTGATGACAAGTTTACACTGGAAATAACAATAGTTACCTTTTTTTTTTTTGGATAACCTTAATTTGTCCTCATTTGAAGCATTAAAATTTATGAAAAGCCTTTTAGTCTAACTATGCAGTCGCCATCTCTTCAACTTCTCACCCCTGCCTCCACAAGGGAAAATTCATCTTGCAAAGCTTTTAGAGGAGCATATATTTCACGTGAATATGCCTTTCCCATTTCGTATGCCTTCCCCCGTAGTTTTACATGACTTCTTTTGGCCACTGTTTCATTAATAGCATTAGGATTTTTATTTTCCTGATCTGAGGGCAGGAGAATTGGACCCATTCTATCTGGTAATTCATCAAACAGTTTCTCTACCACAAAGAACATTTTTTCTTCCCTCTCTCTGGGTTTCTGGCAGCTCATCTCACCCTGCCAGGGGGAGATTGAACACTTTACTCTTTTGAAGAGTTCACATCAGAAGATTTCACCACATGCCTCTAAGATTTCACCTCATGAGAAATTCCCCTGCAAATCTGGGGTTTTGCCTCTTCCCAGGACCTTTTGAATTCCGTAATGGCGTCATGTGCTGGCTGTGCAGTTTGCCCCCTTTGAAGCATTTACAGATGCTTTTAGGAGTCTCTTCAGAAAGAAAATGGTTGGTGGTCATGGTGGGGGAGGGGTTGGAAATCCCTCAGCAGCCAGAAGATGGTCTCTGAATAATTCAGGACACACCGCGGGGCACTGCTAATACCAGCTCTCCCAGGGCCGGGGTAAATATTAACACTCTTATTTCTGGTCTCTGGGGAAAATAACAGTAATAGAAGAGGGTGTCTCTTGGCCACACGTGATTTCAAGTGGGTTAGGCTTTCTCGAAACTCTGGCTGTACATCAGCCTTTCCCGGGGGAATTTAAACCAAGCCCAATGTCCAGGCCCCTCACCAGGCCTGTGGAATGAGGGCTCCTGCTAGTGGGACCAGGTATGGTCGTCTTAGAAGTTTTGCAGCCGGCTCCGATGCACACCCGGCGCTGAGAAGCTGAGAGCCGCTGCTGCAGGCCTGTGCCCAGGCTGGGTCACGCTACGGAGGAGAAGCTTTTGGAAAGAAGTAGAAGCCCTCACGGGCAACTCCCTGCCATCCACACCCACCTCCCCTTCTTGTTCTCTCCTTCTCATCTTAAACTTTTGAGAGGAAGAAGGGTTGGTCAAGGGTGAACGTTCCTGGGCATGGTGAGAGGCTGCTCTGTGGTGCCCACTCACACTGAGAGGGACCAGCTGGGGACGCCTGATGGTGCCACTGAGGCTTTGGGGTCCCCTTTCAGAGGGGGGCATCTTACACGCGAGTCTTACGGTCTTTCTGGGTTCCCATGCTCGGCGGCGGCTCCTCCACAGGCCTATCTTCCCTTTGTTCTGGAGAATGTTCTGCCTGGGCGGAGCATTCGGTGCGGTTACGTGGGTGCGGTTCTCCAGGGAGAGCGCGGGGGCCTCTTCAGGGTAATGCCAACCTCACCGCCAAATGCAGCTACCTAGCACTTGTGTTTACCTTGGGGAAGCTGCAGTGCTCAGACTCCTCTGCCTGAGATGCAAAGAAAGCGTGTTCTGAAAAGAGGAGGAAAAGCCTGGAGAAATGAGGGAGAAAAGTAATATTTCCTACTTTGCTGAGCTGGCACTTAAGTGAAATAAAGGAAACATTTTAAAATAAAAAATCAGGCAGTTTGTGTATTTGGTCACCTCGATTTGACTGTTTAGCTCATGCTTGTTGATCTCTAGATGTTTGTGTCAATTCTGCATAGATTAGTTAAAATCTTCACTAGAGAGCTTCACAAGGCCAGGGAAGAAGGCTGCCGGGGGCTGCCACGCACCGGGGCCTCCTTGTCAGCCTCTTTTTCGGCAAAAAAAAAAAAAAAAAAAAAAAAAAAGTATCCTTGCCGAAAAAAGTATACCACGGCAAAATGTTGTAGTTAAGCACAGGCATTGATGAAAAATTAATCCTTAATGTTTTCTTATTATAAAAGTGACGTATGTTGTAGAAAAGTTAGCAAATATTGATATACCAAATTGATGCCACCCTTTGGTTAAAAATCTCTGTGGATTTTGTTTCTCTCCCCACCCACTCACCCTTGCCACGAAAATGGAACTGTTGCATCATGGCCCCACTGCTTTGTAACCTGCTTTTTTTTTTTTGTGCTAAAAAGTTCATATATTTTTGTTTTTATTTAATATTATTTTGAAGATTGAATCACATCCCATAAAATTGATGTACTATAATTCATTTACGTGATCCTTAAGTTTGGACATAAAGTTTAGACGTTTAGGTGGTTTTTTTTTATTTTTTATATTTTTTACTTTTTTCCCTGACTTCATTTGTAATGTTCTACAATGAACATACCTTAACTAAATATCTGGGCCCATCCAGTGGTGTACTGGAGATGGTTCGTGAAGCTCCAGGGAAAAAGAAAATGAATTCCCCGTTGCTGTGGGTCCCGATTTTCTGTGGTGCACTTTCTTCCACTGTGGTCAGTTGAAACACCAGTGTGAAGGCCCTGAAGGTGGGGCTGGGAAGGGGTGAACATATCAGCTCTTGCAAGCCAGGATAAGCTGGCGCCTGTGTACAGCTGGGACCACCCATGCTAACGTTTTAGGATAAATTCCTAAAAGCGGAATTTCTGGGTCTAAGGGTATGAATATTGTCACATATTTTGTTTTGTTTTGTTTTGTTTTTTGAGATGGAGTTTGGCTCAGGTGATCGGCCCGCCTTGGCCTCCCAAAGTGCTGGGATGACAGGTGTGAGTCATTGCGCCCCGCCCATTGTCACATATTTCATATGTGTTGTCTAGTTGCCTTTCAGAAATATCAAAATCTATATTCCCATCAGGAGCCTATAAGGATGTTCTCAAGTGTGTAATTTGTCCTGAGATGGAACAGACCGCCTCTCCAGGCCACGAGAGCGCCATCTGTGGGGGTCTTCTCACCTAAGCCTGACGACCAACCGCTTGGCAGTGCATTCCAATATGAAAGGCGTGGTTGGAATCTTCTAGGTGCCTCTTTCAGCTCTGAGATGTTAGGAGAAGTTAAACAAAAAAAACAACAACAAATGAGATGCCAGAAGGTAACTCATGATAAATGCCAGACATCAAGTGCTGTAAAGGTTCAGAGCAAGAAGAAATTGGTGCGTGGGAACACGGCTAGGAATTCCTTCCAAAAGGAAGAGAAGGTATTAGCTGGCGTTGGGGTTACTGTGTCTCTATCCATTCCCTTCCCATCACAGAAGCCTGGATTCTTTACATCAGCAACAGACTGGATGGAGGCAGGAGGCAGTGCGGACCAGAGAGAGGAGTTGTTGCCCGCAGGGTGCCCTTTGAAGACTGCCTTTGCCACCATCTGCAGCGCGTGGGGCAAGGTAATTCTCCAGAATGAAATCCCTGCCTGTGTTTCTGGCCAGTTTTTCTCAGTCAGCCCCCACCCGACTACTTTCCCTGCTGCCTCTCTCTTTCATATTAAGACTTTAAACATCCAGATTGTAATTCATCTTTCCACCGTTGCACACAGCACCGGTCTGATGGACAGAAGTGTGTGGTCCCAATTAGATCTGCAGCTCTGATTCCCTGCCTGGGATTAGACTTTTGTGCAATTTGCTTGAGTTTGGACAACTCAAATATCAGATAACATTAAGGTTTACATTCTCTGTAGAAACCTGTCCCAGGAATTCGTTGATGTTTGCAGCATCCGATTACTCTATAGCCAGAGAAGGCCAAGAGTAGAACCTTCTATTTTTCTTGTTGACCTTTGAAAAGTATCATCCTGTGACTTCCTTTGTAAAGCCCATGACCTTCAAGCATCTAAATCTTCAAATTTTCCAAAAATTATGCTGCTTTTTTCCCAATGTTTTCTTTAACAGATATTAGAATGGCATCAGTGTTTGCTTTCACTAAGAGGAAGCAGAGTCCTGGGAGAAAGAGCCGCAGCCTGTGATTGCACAGCCTTCCCTTGATGGTACCTTTACCCTGGCATGTGAGCTATCAGCCGACTGGGGATGCTTTCAAATGAGACAGGAAACAGTTTAGGGTAAGAAATGCTTTTAAAAAACCATTCTCACGCCAGATGAAATCTCAGATCTTGCAATTTTGTTTGTTTTCTCCCTTCTCAGCTGTTTCCCTTTGAAGTCAAAGACTGCTATTTCTTTGTGTGAGTGCAGCTGTGACTAGTCGATCATGGTTTATTTTAAGACAAGAAAAGAAGTGGAGCAAAGAAATACCGATTGTTATTTGTCATCCATTAGCAAAATTCAGATGCACCCAGTCTTGTTCAAATATGCAGATGCAGGTTCCCTACATCGAGACGTTCAGGCTCGGGGTGCCATGCCCAGATGAATGGGGCAGCTTGGAGGCTTCTTGTCAGCCCTTGCTCAGGTCTTCTGACAGCAGTGCAGGGCTGGAGTTGGCCATTATCTTTTCTTATCCATGTTCATTGTCCCTGCCTGAGTTCAAGGCTTTATTCTTTTGGGTCTGAATGATTGCGGTTGCTTCCTGATAAGTTTTCTCTAGAACCGTATCTCTGGCCAACCATTTCTGCCCATACCATACCCGGACAAATTCTGAAGAGTCATATAAATTGTACCACTTATGTGTCTCAAATCTTCAGTGGCTCTCTATTTCCAAGGGGTAAATTCTAAGTCCATTACTTACCATTTACAGTGTTCCTTAGTTAACCACTGTCTTTATTTCCAGCCTTATCTCCCACTTCTCTTTCTGGATCAATCGCTGCCACTAAAATAGTGTGCTCCCAGCTCAACATCATGTTGCCAAGAGCTAGAGCAAAGCCCATGTCCACCACGGAGTCTGTGTTGAGTTGACACCCATGGGAACACTTTTCCTGCCCTGAATTAGATCTTTTCTCGTTTCTATTATGTATAGATTTTTAGAATCGATGGGGACTTTAGCTATTTTTGTCCAATCATCCAGCTTTACAGATGAGAGAACTAATGTTGGGAGGAAGTGAATTACTCAAAGCAACTGATAATGATGCTGCCGTTTATTGGCTGCTTTTGTATATGCCTGACAAAGTGCTAAAAACACCTCGCTGAATTACCTCGGCATCGTTATGCTATTAACAAGGAACTTCGGGCACAAAGAGGTTAAGTCACTAGCTGCCGTTTACCAGGATGGTAAGAACCAGAGCCAAGAGTCATGCCTCAGTGGCCTGATGTCACTCACAGCCGTTTCTCTGCACTCCACCTACCCATGAGCCTTGTCATGTGTTATTTTGTTCCATTCGTGGATGTTTCTTATTTACCCAACTATATTTGTAAGCTTCTGGATGGCAGAGACCTTACCCTATAAGCCTTTGGACCACAAAGCATGGATTTTTTTTTTTTTTTTAATTTAAGATGGAGTCTTGCTCCGTTGCCCAGGCTGGAGTGCAATGGCGCCATCTCAGCTCAATGCAAGCTCCGCCTCCTGGGTTCAAGGGATTCTTCTGCCTCAGCCTCCCGAGTAGCTGGGATTACAGGCACCCGCCATCACGCCTGGCTAATTTTTGTATTTTTAGTAGAGACAAGGTTTCACCATGTTGGCCAGGCTGGTCTTGAACTCCTGACCTCAGGCGATCTGCCCACCTCAGCCTCTCAAAGTGCTGGGATTACAGGCGTGAGTCATTGCACCTCGCCAGATTTTTAATAAATACGTTTGTCCTGCCTCTAAAAGTCAGGATCCAGAGATGTTGAGGAACATGGTCGTGCTCTGAACATGCCAGGCCTGTGCGCCATGCTCCTGTGTGGGCAAACAGATGGGCAATCACTCTTTCCCTCATGCACATGGTGTTAGCCTCATCACCTGTCTCTACCTATATCTCAGCATTCTCCTACACACTATTCTTACATGTATCACACATAGCGCTCTGCCAGAATTCTGCTTCCGTTACACACGTTTCAAACCTTGTCCCTTAACAAGCACAAGAGGTCAAAGACCTAAATATGCTGCAGCTCTGCTTCCGCTCCCCACCCCCAGTATTTCCCAATAGTATAATATCTGTGTGTTCCTTCCACCAACCCTAGCTCCATCTCTAGTCATTCCCAACTTAGTGCATTTTGAATAAATACATGAGTTTAATAAGTTCATAATAAGACTACGAGATTGATAGGAACTAAACAGAACTCTCTCTGCCCTCTGCGACTATACAGTCTGTTAAGAGGTCCTGGGGTCTGAGGAAAACTGGTATTTTTTTTTTTGGAGTCTATTCCACGTTAGCACAATGTGAAGCAACACACATTGCATCCTGTAGTTCTCATAAATATTTTTATCTTTGATTAATGAATGAGGAAATGAATTCTTTAAAGATCTGTCGCTCATTCACTCACTCACACAGCAGCCAAGAGGTGCAACTAGGATTTAAACTCACCTTTGGCTCTAAAATCCATGTTTTGCCTCCTCTTGCCCTCTGCAAGGCTTTCTGATGCCCCCACAATAAAGAGGGCAATGTCCTAAACTGCCTGCTGGTATTGACTGGTGCACTGTCTGCCTTCAGCACTGATGGAGTTTGGAGTTCCAACTCTGGGCTGGGCAAGTCTGGGGGAGGCTGGTGATATTTACAATGAAGTGAGCCTCAAGCTTTCATTTGACCAGTAAAGGAAGTGGTGACCACCTCAATTAAGGACCAGATCAAGAAGAAGTCACACCATTCATCTTGTGATAGACATGTAGGATATTCTGCAAAATGCCAGAGATACCATGTGACTAGGAAGTTTCTGGGAATTTAGCAAAATTCCCATGATGACCTTGTAAATACATAAAGAAGTGAAGATTGATGATAATCCTTCTGGAAGTTTTCATCATTGCACCCTCAATGTGTTGATGAGCAGATTGAAAAAGTATTTCTGAGCATATTGAAAGAATAGGAGCAAGGTTTTATCCTGAGCCTTTTATTGTTCAGTGTTTTAATTAAGATCTTGGATGGAATACTGGAAGGTATGCCTAGCTCACTTGATAGGGGTGTAGGAATTGGCACTGTTGATCTCTCCTCCTTCTTCAAAGTCTCCCTTCTTGGGAGGCCCATGACACAGTTTTCTTATTTTTCTGAATCTGTTGTTTGTCCATCTCTTTTATGGATTCTTTTTCATTTGCTTATTCTTTTGTTTGTTTTTTTTTGTTTTTTGAGATGGAGTCTCACTCTGTTGCCCAGGCTGGAGTGCAGTGGCACAATCTCGGCTCACTGCAAGCTCCACCTCCCAGGTTCACACCACTCTCCTGCCTCAGCCTCCCGAGTATCTGGGACTACAGGCACCTGCCACCACGCCTGGCTAATTTTTTGTATTTTTAGTACAGACGGGGTTTCACCATGTTAGCCAGGATGGTCTCGATCTCCTGACCTTGTGATCCATCCACCTCAGCCTCCCAAAGTGCTGGGATTACAAGCATGAGCCACCGCACCTGGCCTTGTTTGCCTATTCTTTAGAAGTAACCCAGTTCCTCAAGGTTTCTTCTTGGGCCAGCCTCACCTCCAACTGCATGGGTGATGTCTGTCTGATTCCATGGCTTCAGTCTGCCATCTTCCAAAAAGACAACTCCTGGCTTTCAGACCCAATTGAACACTGATGTTTCTGCCTTCCTGTCCCATACGTATTTCATATTCAATCAGACCCAAACTCAATGCCTTCTCTTCCACTATAAACCTCATCCTACTGTAGTCAGTGAATGTACCTCCTTTTTGCCATTTGTCTTTGCCAGAAATCCTGGCCATAGCCTCTGATTTCATTCTCTTTTCCACTGCCACATAGCAAGTCTGTGGTTTCTAACTTCTAAATACTTCCCCAAACATGCCCATCCTTCTCCCATTCCATCGCTATTATCTTAATGCTTTCCACCATTAGTGCTTCACTGAGGTTATGGAAATAGCTTCCAAATGTATGTCTCGTCCCTGAGTGGAAACTTGCCCCCTTTATTGCATCCTCACTGATACAGCCAGAGTGGTCGTTTACAAATGTAAATCTGATCAGGAGGGCACTGGCCTGATGGAGGCAATTCAGTTGTTCCTGCACCTCTTGACAGCAAGTTTCCGAGAGAACCTGCTCTGCCCTGCACTCTTCAGCCTCTCCCCTCGGATCTCCACGTCCCTGGACACAACACTCCAGGCAAACTGAATTTTTTTACATCTCAAATAGGGCCTGATTTCTTTCATTTTCTCTCTATACATGTTTTTCCCTTTGCCTGAAATATTCTTTCCTCTACTGGTGTAGCTAATTCCTGCTCATTTTCTTCTTCTCATCTTAGATTTCCTTTTCTTCAGGACATCTGATTCTTCAAGTCTAAATTAGCTAGCTGTTCCTTTTATCTGTTCACCCAGCTGTCACTCATATAGAGGTAGAATAGCTAAAATATGGGGTATCGAAAGATTGATGGAAAAAAATATAACACTTTGGATTTGAATGTTCAAGCGATATGCTGAGGTTTAGCAATGCTCGATATATCTTTTTTTTTTTTTTTTTTTTTTTTTTTTTTGAGACGGAGTCTCACTCTGTCGCTCAGGCTGGAGTGCAGTGGCGCGATCTCGGCTCACTGCAAGTTCCACCTCCCGGGTTCATGCCATTCTTCTGCCTCAGCCTCCTGAGTAGCTGGAACTACAGGCGCCTGCCACCATGCCCAGCTAATTTTTTGGATTTTTAGTAGAGATGGGGTTTCACTGTGTTAGCCATGATGGTCTCGATTTCCTGACCTTGTGATCCGCCCGCCTTGGCCTCCCAAAGTGCTGGGAATACAGGCGTAAGCCACTGCGCCCAGCCAATGCTCGATATATCTTATAAACAAATATAATAAACCACATTAACCTGTGTGGGAGATCCGCCTGATTGCATCTCTCATTGGTGAAGGTGAATCCCGCCAGGGACTCTCAGAATACTCCTAGGAAACCTTCACACAGACTTTTTTGGCAGATTCCACATCTCTCACCCTCTCTAAAGTTTTCCTGGCTTAATTGAACAGATTTTCATTAAAGCAAGCCAGAATCCAGCCCCAGCATTTAACTGCGCTGCTGCAGGGAGTCACGCATTCTTTTGTAATGTGACTACGACTTTGATTCCCCACTTTCTTCCTAAGATTTGTTGTTGTTTAATTACATGAATTTCAAGGGTGTGACCCTGAAATTTGGGAAGAAAATTAAAAATTTTTTTAAAAAGATGGTAAATGCAGCTGACAGCTCATTTGTCAATGCCAGTTCTACTGCCTACTCCTAACTGGTATGTGAAGAGCTTTACAAATCAAATTTGTAGCTTACGGCTAGTGTTAGAAGCAGTGAAACTTCATGGTTTTAGTTTGTGAAAATATTACCAGGCTATTGCCTATTTTCTTCTTTAGATGTTGTTTTTAGCTGTGCCAATGTTTTCATTTCTCTGCTTGAGTAACATCTAAAAAGACATGTATATAAAATCATATTATATTGAAGAGCATACTGAGCTATGTAAACCATCTTATAATAACTAAAACAACATAACACTAGCACACTGTAGGTTCTCAATAAATGTCTATTGAATTCCATTGAATAACGCTAGTTACTATATTTACTTATTTTAACTACAGAGAACTGCCTTTTTTTTTGTTTACCAGTATTTCTAATATGCTTTTGGTAGGATTTCCTTTCAATGTATATTAATAGTTTTCCTTTATGACATTATGCATGATGGACATCGTCCTGAAGAATATAAAACTATATACTAGGAAGAAATAAAATGGAAGTTTTAAAGAAAATCATCATTTTACCTAGTTCAGCTAGTTAAATCCTGAGAGGAGAGTATTTAATTTTTTATTTCATTGTTCCTATGTCTCAGCTGAGTCTTAAATAATCATGGAAGAAACACACTGTACTGTTTTATTAAGAAATAAATAGCTATTCTCTAAGCAGGAGGATAACATAGTAAAATGTAATATTCTATTGCTGAGATAAAGAAATGAATAACGCTGCATAATGAAGCAGAGAAGGCTACTTTATAGAACAGCAATGAAGTGTGGCCGACCTCGGGCAGTCTTGATGGGTTGGGCCAGAAGGATGCACACCCGAACAGAGGTACTAGTGAAGAGCAAAATGACACTGCGAGGAAACAGTGCATGCATGCTCTGTGTCTTCTGTTCACTTATGGAAATAGATCCGTTTTTAAATCATGAGTGTAATGAATAACTGAGAAACATCATAATTGAGAAACAAAAATAATTCTGACTTCACATTCAGAGGGAGAAATAAACTTTGAGTTTAAGGTAATTAGTTTCCTTATAAAGCCTAAAGGTGTCAAGTATTTGTGGGGGGCTGTGACAAGTCCTAAAATCTTAATGTTTATGTTACCACAAGTGTTTTATTCCATCTGAATGGGCCCTTTGGTTAAATCTTTTACCAAATTTGAGAAATTTTCAGTCATTATTCTTCAGTTATTTTCTTCTGCCTCACTCTCTTTTCTCTCCTTCTGAGACTCCAATTGTTCATAAATATGTATATGATTGTCCAACAGATCTTTCAGGCTCTGATTATGTTTCTTCAATTAATTTTCTCTCAGTTCTTTAGATTGAATAATTTCATCTTTTTCTGCTGCTGTCTCTTCTTCCTCTTCCTGTTCCTCCTCCCCTTTTTCTCCTTCTTCCTCTTCTTCCTTCTTTCTTCATCTTCATCTTCGTCTCACTCTGCCATCCAGGCTGGAGTGCAATGGCACAATCCTAGGTCACTGCATCCTTGAACTCCTGGGCTCAAGTGATCCCATTTCAGCCTCCTGAAAAGGTGGGACTACAGGCACCATGATGGGCTAAATCTTCTTTAATTGTTTGTAGAGATGGGGTCTTTCTTTGTTGCCCAAGCTGGTCTTGAACTCCTGGGCTCAAGTGATCGTCCTTCTTTGGCGTCCCGAAACGCTGGGATTACAGGCTTGAGCCACTGCACCTGCCCTAGGTTGAATAATTTCTATCTATCTTCAGGTGTAATGAATCTTCTACCATTTCTAATCTACTATTAAACCAGGCCCATATGATTTTAATTTTGTATTTTTCAGCTCTAGAATTTGCTTTATTTAACAATTTTTATTTCTCTTCTGAGATTGCATCTGTTTTCATGATGATAATATTTTCCTTTGAGTTCCTGAATGTATATTTATTTGATAGCTGCTTTAAAATCTTGTCTGCTAATTGCAACATCTAGGTTATAATCTGGAGTCAGTTTTTTGACTGCCCTTTCTCTTGAGTTCTGGTCAATTTTCCTGTTCTATGTCTAGTGATTTTTAATTGTATTTGGGACATAATAATACAGAGAGTATGGACACTGTCCTGTCCCTCTGAAGAGTATTGAATTTTGTTCTCACAATCTGGGCTCAAGCTCCAAATTCCATCTCCCCTGCAGTGGGCACAAGCCGAAGTCTCTATTATTTATGCCTCCAGCTGCTGTTTTCTCATGGGGATCACTGGGATCTGTGATCAATGAATGCACAAAGTGTGAATACAGAATTTAGGAGTCAAGGTTACCCCCTCTGCATCCCTCTCCCTTCCAGGATTCCCTCCCATACTTGCAGCTACTCCCCAATCCATCTGCTGTGTTCTCTGCCCTTTTTAGTGAGTAAGGCTGTGGCTTCTGCTGCTCAAAATGCAGGGGTTGGGAGTACCCTCAGGCAAAAAGCAGCAAGCTCTGGAATCTCACCTGTTGATGTTTCCATCGTTCCAGGCTGGCCTCCAATCCAGTTTTTACCTGCCATGTGGTCATTTTCAGTGCCTTAGTTTAAAAAAAAAAAAATGTGTCAGCCGGGCGCGGTGGCTCACGCCTGTAATCCCAGCACTTTGGGAGGCCAAGGTGGGCGGATCACGAGGTCAGGAGATTGAGACCATCCTGGCTAACACGGTGAAACCCTGTCTCTACTAAAAATACAAAAAATTAGCCGGGCGTGGTGGTGGGCACCTGTAGTCCCAGCCACTCAGGAGGCTGAGGCCGGAGAATGGTGTGAACCTGGGAGGCGGAGCTTGCAGTGAGCTGAGATCGTGCCACTGCACTGCACTCCAGCCTGGGCGACAGAGTGAGACTCCGTCTCAAAAAAAAAAAAAAAAAAAAAGTGTTTCTATCTTTTCTAATTCTTTTTGTGGGAGGGTAGTCTGACCACGCCATCCACCATTACTCCCCTTTCGTTAAATTCAGTGACTCAAAATGGTACCATAATTTGGATAGACTGTTGGTAAGTGGTCAGTTTTAAAGATGTGTTTAATTTATACACAGAACTAACAAAGGTGAGAGGGTTATAGCAGAGAAGAGACAGTGCAAAGCGACTCATCTAGTGTTTTTTAAAATAGACTTTTAAAATGGCAAAACCCAAGATATTTAAAGTATTTATGTAATCACTTAAAAATGTATTAAAGAAATATTTGTAGAAAACATATGTAAAATTTACAGTATGGATAATTTAAGATGAGTCAGATGTGAAAGACTTCTCAAGGAACTCAAATTCAGAAGAAATGGGAAGAGATGCCCAAAGTGGTGAAGGTGAATAAAGCTGGAGAACAGATAGGATGTTGTTTGAATCCTTCCCTTAAGAATGTCCTTTGTCACTGAAATAGCATGTGTCTTGAGACACATGTGTCTCAATGAAAGTCACCAGGGAATAGTTAAACAGCAAAATGCTAGGTAGCTGTATTCTAGGGGAAAATGAAAAGGGAGGTAAAGGTAACTGAAACAGGAAATATTATAGAAGTTATAATTTCTACACAACATGGAATTCTTTAGATTCAATTAAGAAGTCCTCTGCTGCTTTATAAAGCACCAGAAGTTTCAGCACTGGTGGGTGGAGGTAAGATAAATGCTCCAAATTGAGGAGAAAGCACCGTAGTCTTCGGAGGCAAATATTCCAGGAAACAAATCTCCTGAAATGCGTGGGTAAGATGTGACCTTTGGGCAGCTATGACCAGGAAGGCTGACAATTCTCTGAATACAGAGAAGAAACCATCCAGGCAGATGAATATGGAGTAGGACTTAGCAGTGTGAGGCAGAGCTAGGCAGGAAGAAATGGAACGCCCAGTCCAGCCTGGGTCAGAAATCACTCAGAGGACACCCACACTGCAAGTTGCATCAAGCCTCTGGTGAATGGGCATTTGACATTTATGCACGAACTGTGAAAGCTAGATAGGTAGAGAGATAGACACAGACGCATATAGATAGCTACACATGCATACTATAAAATGGGACTTCACTGTTCAGAATAATGTATGTAGTTATCATTTCCTCTGTCAGGGCAATGTTTCCCAGTTATTTTGCTGTCTTTTTTACAAATAAGCCTTTCTAAATTTTGTTACTGAATTAGAACTCAAAGAAAAAGTTATTTCAATATTTTGGCCCTAGAATGGACAAGCCGGTTTGGCAGCATCTTTTACAGACTCCTGCCTCAATCAAACACATGCCACAGGTGTGCAACAAGGTGTAATGGAAATCAGTTATGGTACAATGAAGAGTGGAGAAACTTTATCTGTAAACTCTTATGAACTCAGTTTAAATCACAAAACACTGTAATTGAGTATGGATAGGAACTTTGTTTCTGTCCTGTTCTATATGGCAATAAGTCTGGTGGGCAATGAACCTGTCACAATACATTTAAAATGGCAATGAATATGTGATGTCTTTGCACAAAAGAGAGCAACTTCAAGAAATAAGATATTCTATATGGTTATACCTTGCAAATGAATAAACAGGCTTTCATCTCTGTGACCTTGTGCATTTAGTATGTGTGTGGGCATTCATGGGTTGAATGTTTGGGTGGCAATAATTTTACATGGAATGAATGAAGCCATACTATTTGTTTCCCTCCATCTATCAGTCAAGCATTGGTCTTCTCTGGACCAAGGTGTCCATCATCATCCTCACAGCTTCTGTTGGGATGCCATGTGATTCCTAACACCAGCCTCTACTTTGGTTCTGGGATACACTGGTTTCTTCCAGATCATTATGTGGTTTCCTCTCCTTTCCCAGAACTCACATGCAGTCAATCTGAATTTTAGAATTATTTAATATTGAGCAAAGTAAAAATCAGCTGGAGAAAGTACAGGTTATAAGAATTTTTCAGTCTAATACTCTATTTTAGCAAACTTTTATTGATGCATGATGTACAGAAAAGTGCACAGATCACAACTACACAGCTCAGTGAATGCACAAAGTGAATACATCTTGTTCACCAAGCCCAATCCCAGGAAGAAAATGCTGCCAGTGCTACTGAAGTTCCCCTTGTTCCTCTCTCGATCATTGTCATCACCCTAAAGGTAATTACTATTCTGATTTCTAAAGCCAAAGATTAATTTTGTCTGTCAGTGAACTTCATATAAATGGAATCATGTGGGGGTGTACTATTGTTGTTCATGTTCTTTCTCTTCATGTTGTTAGACTCATTCATGCTATTGCATGTAGCTGTAGGCTGTTTTTGCTGTGAAGTATTTCATTTTATGGATATACCAAAATCTGTTTTTCTCTTGTATATATTTGAGTTGTATTCTCATTTTTGGCTATCATAAATGGTGCTGCTGTGAACAACCTTGTACAGGTCTTTGGATGCACAAAAGTACACATTTGTCTAGATACAGAGGAGTGTCATTTCTGGGTGACAAGAGATGCATATGTTCAGACTTACTAGATACTGCCAGTTTTCCAAAGTTGTTGTACAAATATACACTCACACCAGCAATTTATGAGAATTACAATTGTTCTACTTCCGTGTCAACTCTTGGTATAGTCAGTCTTTTTAATTTTAGCTTCTCTGGTGGTCATATAGTAGTATCTTTTTTTTTTGTTGTTGTTTGTTTGCTTTCTTTTGGTATGAGACAGGGTCTTGCTTTATCATCCATAGAGTTTAGTGGTGCAATCACAGCTCACTGCAGCCTCAACTTCCTGGGCTCAAGCAATCCCACCGCATCAGCCCCTCAAGTAGCTGGGACTACAGGTGCACCACCACGCTGTCTAATTTTTGTATTTTTTGTAGAGATGGGGTTTCACTATGTTGCCCAGGCTGGTCTTGAATTCCTGAGCTCAGGTGATCCACCTGCCTCTGCCTCCCAAAGTGCTGGGATTACAGGCATGAGGCGCTGCGCCTGGCCTTATCTTGTAGTTTTAATCTGCATTTCTTTGATTACTAAGTGACTAAGGAATTTTGTATACTTATGGGCCGTTTCGATGTCCTCTTTTGCAAAGGGTTTAGCCTGCTTTTCTGTTCGGTTGTCTCTTTCTTGTTGACTTTTGTGGGTTATCTACGTTTAGATGGAAGTGCATGATGACAAGGGATTCAGTGCAGCCTTGGATTAGAACTTGCCCGAAGTCCTTGCTTGTTCTTGAGGACTCACTGGAGGTTTCTTATGATGGCAGTTTAAGCCTCTGTCTTCTACTTTCGGTGAGATTCCCTGGCAGGACCAGACCGAGAATGAGGTGACAGAGGAGACTCTCTATGGCATGTGTCTTTCTTGCCTTCCTACTTGCCTTGAACAGATGGGAATAAGTTGGTGTTAACCTGTGTGCTTAGTTAAGAATGTCGGCGCCAACAACCCCATGAAACTAGCTACCACTTGGTGACACTCACCAAATGTCCTGCATTGGGGCTGAAATTGCAGGAAAATAAAAATCTTTCATGTCCCACAGAGAGTTGGAGGATCCCAGAAGTTAAAGAACAAGTTCAATGTCAACTTGTCTAAATAAAATTTGCCCTCAATAGCACCCCTGACAGATGGTGGCCCCAGCTCTGCCCATCAATTCCAGTGACAGGAAACCCAATTCTGTAATATTCAAGGCAAACTGACCCACTATTGGCCAGCTCTGATGATGAGAAAATTCTTGTCTACATTCATATATGTAATGTGCCTCTCTGTTACTTCCACTGCTGATCTTAGATCTTTTCTCTGGAGGCAGAAGGGAGCAAAGGCACTTGCTCCCTTGCTTATGAGAGTTCTTTAAATATTTGAAGACATTCACTACGTCATGAGGTCACCTCTTAATTTTTCCTTTAGACTAAATATAAAAAACTAACCTCCTTGAAATAGACATCAGAAAAGCACCCTAGTCACAGAATACACTAAAATCAAAGATGAGTAATTTATTAAAGTATTTATTTTCTGATTCGAGAACATATATCATTTTCCCTTTTGTTTATTTTTCCTTTTATTAAACAGTAATTACCAAGTGGATCCCAGTAGGCTCATTAAAATGTTTAAATTTCATTATTACAGGTAATACCCCTCATTTTGTAGGCCGGTTTCTTCTTGCCTGCCAACACCTGCTGTTACCTTTTATTCTGATGATTGTTAACGGAATAATTCTGCGGTGGGGATCTTTTCAGTGTGTGACCCTGGTGAATAGCAAAGCACTGTTCGAATTTTCCTTCTGTGTGTTGTTCATAATTCAAGGTAATCTCCAAAATGGTTGTAATGTGTCTTTTCTCATTTACATGAGAAACTGTCATTCAAAATGTTGTTTCCTGGAACTGGAGAAATTTCACAGAGCTGTTCTGAACACACACCGCACTGTACGTTTGTACCTTTGAAAGCAGAGGAGAAAAAGGAGACAGAGATTTGTTGATTCATAAAAATAAAGGAACACTCTGGCACATTTGGGCAGTTCTTTTTAGTCGTAGAATTTACTGTGCATATGCATTTATTCATTCAGTAATCAATAAATATTTATGAAGGGCCTACATTACATCAGGAGCTCTGCTGAAATATTGAGGATACATTAGTGAAAGCTGCCCTCCTTGAGTTTAGCTGCTGGCTGGGGAGACTGGTAAACAAATAGGGATTTTTGATCCCTTGCAATGTGCAGAATGGAAGGAGTTCAATAAATAGTAACCATGATCACTGCTAATGTTACTACTACTACTGCTGCCACTATTGCTACTGTGATGCTACCGTTACTACTTCTGTTATTACTCCATTTCTATTTTAGCCCTGCTACCCAGCAACTATAAAAGACCCTGGGCCGGGTACAGTGGCTCACGCCTGTAATCCCAGCACTTTGGGAGGCCAAGGCAGGTGGATCACGAGGTCAGGAGATCGAGACCATCCTGGCTAACACAGTGAACCCTGTCTGTACTAAAAATACAGAAAATTAATTTGGCATGGTGGCATGTGGTAGTCCCAGCTATTCAGGAGCCTGAGACAGGAGAATTGCTTGAACCCAGGAGGTGGAGGTTGTAGTGAACCGAGATCGCGCCACTGCACTTCAGCCTGGGTGACAGAGTGAGACTCTGTCTCAACAACAAAAGACCCTGGAAAAATTACCGAATTTACTTGGGCCTTTTCTAACCCCATAAAACTAGAGAAAACTGACTAGGTACCTGTTTCTATCTGCAAGATGGCAGTAAGTGTGTTACCAAAACAAACAAACAAAAATGGTGGAGTAGATCAGTGTACAGATATTTTGGGGAATGCTATTTTAAGCAAAGTTTGCTTATTGAAGATTTCCCTTTAGTGTGTTAACACGCATTGTGGATCTCCAAGAACATGCACCAAATTTGTTTGGCTGCCAAATACATTTTTTTTCCCGGTATCTCTCAGTATTAACAAAAACTAGTTTCTCGGAAATAACATCTCTTGTTCTGGGGAATGGATCTTTTCCCTCTCAATAAAGAACTACATAATTTTCTAAGTATTTTGCATCTTGAATGTTCTGTGACTCTACTATGTCTTAAGGTCTTCTGATATTAGGGTAACAATACATTTCAGTGTGTGTGAGATAAATAATTAACAGTGCTCCCTTAAAAAATATTTCCCACTTCAAATAATAAACTACATGGTCACCTTACCTAATACGGTGATCTTAACTCATTCTCATAGATATTTCTTGGCATATTGCTTCAGTTGCCCACAGAGTTTCTTGACACAAAATGCCCATTAAATATTGAATAATAGGAACATCTTCCCTCTCCTAACATCATCTCCTCTTAACAAATTACCACCAATTTCCTTTGAATGATTCTCTGTTAAGTAGAGAACAACGAATAGACTTATACTTACTTAGCTGTGAGCAGAGCGGGGTCTATGGCACATCTGCTGGGCACCTCGCCTGCAATAGAGCTGTGACATATTCACAAGTCTGGGGCATGATCTTTGCCTTCAAGGTATTACTTAAGATCTATTATTGCCTTCAAGATATTTCTTAAAACCTATTAAATCTATTGGGTGTTGTTGTGTATTTGGCAAGATAGTTTATAATGTAGAAAATGTATAAATTAACCAACAATCCCCATAATTGTTTATTATATTTATCATACATCTCTGCCTTAGGGGCAATATATGTATTATTTAGCCCGTGGAGCAATAGTCTGAATAAAAGCATGTGTGTTGGATGAGGGCTGATTGGCTCCTGAGTTTCCATATTTGTGACATCAATTTGATATTAACTTACTCCGTTTTTTTTCACCCTTTTCACCCCTCATCTTTCCTCTTGTTTCTAGTGACAATGAGAAACTCTGGTCTCAGTGGGATGGAAATAGAGCCTGGAAGAAATGGGAAACTTTAATATCTGGATGGATTCCTTAAACAGGTAACAGAAACTATAGCCTGAAAGCCAAACTGATTTTGATTGACAAGAACCGGACTTTAAGGGGGAAATAATAAAATACATTCTTAGGGACTAAAGAAGTTGGGGTTTGAATATCAAGAACTAAGCTTAGAACACTATGCACAGGATTTGTACCAAACACATTAAAGGAAAAAGAAAATCTAGATGACATCATAATTTCCCCGCCACGCAAAAAAGAAATGTGAAGGTAGAATTCGGCTGATTTGAGAATGCTGGGGGAAGACGGAAATGTGCGTGCTCTGCATGCCCCAGAAATCTTCACACCTTTTACTCCTTATCCACTAAATGCTAGGGAAGAAGAAGAAGACGGAACAGATACTCCGAGGGGATCCAGCAGCAGGAAGGTTGCACCTCACTCTCCGGGGTAAAGCCTGGGAAGGCTAATGGGCTTTTAGGGAAACTATGTTCAGCATGGCCCTGGCACCATGGAGCTTCTAGTCTGGACAGGACATTTGAGGAGCTTTCTCTCTGGGGTTGGTGGTAGCCACGTGAATGTTACCATTCCCAGCATGGTCCAAGAAATACATCCAGAAGTTCTGGATCCTCCTCCTCTCTACAGGGGGACTAAAAATATACTGAGAAGCCCAGCGGATGGGGAGTTGCCTGGGGTTAGGACCAGAAGTGAGAGATTTGATGAGGTCCCAGAGAAAAAGACCCGGCAGCCGGGCAGGTCAAATGAAACCTCCGCAGGTGCCACAGTTCAACATCTACGGTTCCGGAGGGCACGTGGCAGGGAGGGGAGGAGGGGCAGCGGAGGCCGGAGGGCACAGGGGTCAGAAGCCCCTGCTCTGATGCCAGGACAGTACGCGTCTCGTTGGACACAGGATGAGAGATTGGAGCAAATGACAAGAAAAAGAGAAGGGGAGAATTTTGAGTCAAGACTGTTTATTTAAGGGAGACCTGTTTAAATTGCAAGCGATTGCAATTGTGGAACTGACGATTTTAAACAAATTTTCCCACCATCCCCCTGAAGTAAAAGCTTGAAAAATAAAGTCCACCTGGGTGGTGACTGTCAAGACAGGCCCTGCCCCGTGGGCACTGGTTGAGGAATTTGGTGTATTCCACACATGCCGGAGTTTCCAAGGAGGAAACGTGTTTGAAGTCCAAAGAACAAGGACGGCCTCTGCTTGCTAATCAGGTAAATATTCATTCGAAAAAGCAAGATTTTGTTATAGATTGTAAACAGAAGTTTGACCTGTTCTAGCTTCCTAAGAATGAAGTGTTTTTATGTGCATATTTCTGTAGGGTTTGTAGCTTAATGAGGTCTTGCCTTGGAACCTGATGAACATATCACTTCCTTTGAACTCTGTGGGTAAATGAAATCCTCTGACAGTCCATCTGTTTTCTATTTCGGTTTTCTGCCTCTTGGTTTCAAAGCACACGTTCCCCGTGACCTGTTACCTGTTGCTGACCCTTGTTCCAGTGCACAGCGGCCTCTCGCGCATCCCCACCCACCCGTCGGGTTGGGAACTGGTCAAAACCATCATCCTTCCGTTTTGCCATCATGGCATTGAAGGGTATTTAGGGTTTTGAGTTCGTTGAATTTAAACTGATACACCTACAGCCATAACTGGCTTTAAGAATTAATTCTTCTATTGAAAAGTAAGCGTAAATTGGATTGTTTATAAATTAAATCGCTTAAATTTGTACTACAGCGGCCTGAGGAAAGAAATCTACTTGTCAGTGCTTTTGAAAAAGTAACAGATTACTTTCTGGATTGTTAATTACCATTTATTCATTGATCCAGTCAAGCACCTTTTTTTGTGTAGGGCACTGTGCTAGGTGCTTAACTTATCTTTGCTCTAAATTCATTTTGCCAAGTATGGAGTTTGCACTAAGATATCCTTGTTGCTGTCCTCTGTATAGTGATAGAGGGGTCCCATCTAAAGGATGACCAGAGAAAATGTACAAATATATATTTTAAAGAAGGTGATAGTCTTCCCTTTGCGCGCTTTAAAATCCCTACCTCGTTATTTTTTGTATTTCACCTCTACTCCAAAGATCCCTGAATTGCTGGAAGCAGTACAAACTTGGCCATGTCAGTTACATGACCAGGCAGTGAGCGTGGATTTTTGTGCCAGCTTCCATAGGTGGGCCTGCTCTCAGAGGTGGGATCACTTCCTGCTCTCAGAGGGAGGATCACTTCCACCTCACATTCTTTCTTTGGCAAGAATTTGAAAGCTGAAAAAGAACAATGGCATTTTGGCCCGTCACAAATTTCAGCAGGGTGGATTATTTCTTATTAAGCTGTTGGAATTTTGTTTTTTCATTCAGTGAACGTTAGTACCTACACTGTGTCAAACACTGTTAGATGTTGTGGATACACAGATATACCTGAGAATAAGACTGTCTTCAAAGGGTTCATGGCTGATGGTAGGAAACAAACACATGAATAACTCGTTAAATGCACCATTTATTTATTTATTCAACAACTCTTTATTAATGCTTATATGTTAGAAGATAAATATTTTATTAGAGATTATTTACAAAGTGCTTGGTGGAGAGAAATGAGAGACTTCACTTGTCATGCAGAGGTGGGATGGGAACTGCAGGGAGCTATTAGGATCAGCTTTTAGAGAAGAAGATAATTGAATTGAGCCTTGAAATCAGGTGGGGAAAGGACTACAAGCATCAGCATCGAGGTTTGGCAGGTGAACATGGATAATGAGGATAAATAATGTACAACCGTGTCTTAGGCTAAAATCAAATTCCTGCTCAGGAATTAGGGGCATAGGCAAATAAGCAGGGGGGATCTTTATTTCTGTAGGGGCTGCTTTGCCAGAAACCTCGAATACTACCTCTAGCAGATTCCGCTTTTATTAATCACTCACTCACTATTTGGAATCAGCCACTTTTTTTTTTTTTTTTTGAGACGGAGTCTCACTCTGTTGCCCATGCTGGAGTGCAGTGGTGTGATCTTGGCTCACTACAACGTCCACCTCCTAGGTTCAAACGATTCTCCTGCCTCAGCCTCCTGAGTAGCTGGGACTATGGGCGCATGCTACCATGCCCAGTTTTGGAATAAGCCATTTCTAGTCATTAAAGAGGGGTATTCATCAGCTTTGATTGGCAGTCTTGCCAGGTTCTGCCAGTTCCCTAATGCCCATCAGATACTCACAGTGCACTTAGAATAAAGACTCCACTGCTGTATTAGTCAGTTTTCACGCTGCTGATAAAGACATACCTGAGACTGGGTAGTTTATAAAGAAAAAGAGGTTTAATGGACTCACAGTTCCACGTGGCTGGGGAGGCCTCACAATCATGGCAGAAGGTGAAAGGCATGTCTTACATGGTAGCAGGCAAGAGAGAATGAGAACCAAGTGAAAGGGTTTCCCCTTATAAAACCATCAGATCTTGTGAGACGTATTCACTACCATGAGAACAGCATGGGGGAAAATGCCCCCATGATTCAATTATCTCCCACTGGGACCCTCCCACAACCCGTGGGAATTATGGGAGCTACAATTCAAAACGAGATTTGGGTGGGGACACAGCCAAACCAAATCAGCTGCCCAGACTCTCTTGCCACTCTCGGTGGTCATCTGATGAAGCTCTGGCCAGTGAATTTGGGTCTTCCAGGAAGGTGCGTTCTGAGATCTGACCTACGGGGAGGTGTTCCCCTTGGGTTCTCCGTGTCCTCTTCACTGATTTTTTAGCCACTGGGCACAGGAAGCACAGTGCCTGGAATCCACAAAAGACTTTTAGGGGCTCTGAAAAAGTTTTCATTCTTTTTAAAATCAGAAGGAAAAAAATGAATAAAGAAAATGTTTTACCGTAATATTAATATGCCTGTCTATACCAATATAGCCGTAAAATATCATTTTTAATATTTACCTGAGGATTCATGAAGGCAAAAGTGCCCAGGGCTAGCAAAAGTCAGAATGCAGCTCTAGTTGGAGCAACGCTTTGAGGAGAACAGAGCGAGTAGGCGGGGCCACCATGCTGCACTCAGCAGCTCACCTGCAGATGTCAAGTGTGTGCTGCGTACACCCCCATGTGTTTCAGCTGCTGTATGAGGGTTTCTGTTGTATGCAGCTATTTGAAATTTCTAATGAACACAGCCATTCCTCCCCAACTGGCCCCTGCCCAGCTTCTAAGTGACTGAATGGAAATGGTAGCAAGGGAGCTTCCCTGACTGTGCACGCACCCCAGCACCTCTCACGGGATTGGCTGAAGAGCTTTGCTATTTAAGGTTGGGTCAACAGGATATTGCACTCCAGGATTTTTTATTTAAAATTTTTTTCAATGTATCTCTCTAGTGGAGGGCTATGGCCCAAAAGTGGGCTTAGTGGTATTGCACCTATGCACAAATCAATTCCAAACAACATTTTGGAAGTTTTAGATGTTTTCTCACTTCAAAATCACCCAGCAGAGGAAACTGCCTCTTTTCCTATGGATGATCCACTTAAGGAACAAGTGTTTTTCTCCTCGATAGGCCCTAGCGTCCTTTCCTCAGTCTCCCGCTTCATTTTTAAGGCCAACGCTGGGCTCTTATTCTACCCTGCACCCTCATATCCTGTTGGCACCTGGCTCAAGTGGAAAAAGCCCCTAGTCCGCACGTAATCTCACTTAAAGAGAAGTAACAAAATTCATCTGAGCTGACTTCTTCGGAAACTGGTGATTTCCACCTCTTTTTAAGCTCCTTCCAGTGCCTGCCATGGCTGGCGTTAATAAGAACGCCGGCCCCTCATTTCAGAACTTTCTCTGGTTTCCTGATTTGGATATGAATGAGATGACAGTAATAAGAGGCCACCGAGATCGCAGACTCATTGAAACACGTTCTTTAGTTGAAGTGGAGAAAGGCTTGGAGAGGCTCCTTCTGAAAGAGCGTCGTCCCCCTCGGCATCTTGTAATTTATCTACATCATCTTAAAGGGTGTTTGAGAAAAGTTTGGTGGATCATAAAGAATCAGTAGAAACATTCAGAATAACAGAGCATTTCTCTCTGTGTCCTTCTGTCTCAGTGTCTGCCTCTCTCTTTCTTCTAAGCTTAGCATCAACAAGAGTAGGCCAGATTGAGCCTGTCTTGTGTTCACTTACTGAAGCAGTTTCTGTACCGCGCCGGTTCTCGGTGTATCAGTGAAAGCTAAAATATCACCTTGCAATATTTTGGCTTCAAGCCTCGATCGCGACAAATCTGAGAGCAGAGAAAGTCAGGTTACTTGGTAAAAGAACTGTGCTTGAGCAAAGGGAGCCTGATTATTGCAGAGAAAATGAAAGAAAAACATACTAAAGTAGGTCTCAAATGGAAATGGAGTGAAGGCGAAACGAGCCTTCATTTGTGAAGGAAAACGAAGAGACAGAATTAGAGTTACCTCAAGGTGTAAACTGTGGACCAGATGAATCAGAAGCACAGAAACATTCAAGGGCATGTGCAAAGATGGGAGGGTGACGTGTCGCACGGCGCACACACAGCAGAATGTGGGTCGAACGTGCCCGGCGGGCTGCAGGCCCAGGAAACCCCCGCATTCCCGGCCTGAATTCAGTGCAGAGGAGGCTGGCTGGTGTTTGCTGCTGCATCGCGCCTGCAGGAGAGCAAACGAGTCTTCTTTTTCTTTTTCTCCTTCCCCTCCTCTTTTCCCCTTTCCTCTCTGTTTCTTCCTCTTCCTCCTCTACTTCTTCCTTCTCCCATTACTCCTCTCCACTCTTTTCTGTATGTCCTCGTTTCCTTTCGAGGCTGATCAGTGGCGTTACGCTGAAGAAGGCCTGCTCTGGTGTTGCTCTGTCGGCTTTATTGATACGTGCTTAAATCTTACTTTTATTATATCCTAGGGTGGTAGAAGCTACTCAATTATATCCATGAGGTCTCTGCAGCTGTTACGTAATTGTTACACGCCCCATCACGCTTTATTGCCAGACAATTGACTGCTTTGGGAGCTGTACCTGTAAGGTATTAAAAAAATAAGAAATAATGTTATTAATGGTTTCTTGGTAAGAGGCTCAACATCATTTCCAAACAAACTTTGGGCCTTTGTTTTATTTTTTTCCAATGGAACTGCAGCATCTCTGAGTCTTGTGCAGCTGGCCAATGTGATGGCATTTATAGTGAAGGGTCCATGAATGCTTCATGACGGTGCCTCTCTCCCACTGGTGAATTATGTACATTTATGTGGCGTTAAAGCCCTCAAATGGCCCCGTGGAGGCGTGGATCTCAGGGAGTTGAGGCTGCCTGAAAATGCCTTGCAGGTGGCCTCAGCCAACCCATGGGGCGAGATGTTCCTTTCCCTTTCCAAAGCACACAGCAAAGTAAAAACCAAATACCAATGCTGTTTATGTCCCCTCAAAATTCCTATGTTGAAATCCTCCCCTCAAGGGGATGGTATTAGGAGGTGGGGCCTTTGGGAGCCGCTTAGGCCACCTTAGAAAAGAGGCCCAGGACACGGTGGCTCACACCTGTAAGCCCAGTGCTTTGGGAGGCCGAGGCGGGTGGATCACGAGGTCGGGAGTTCAGGACCATCCTGGCCAACACGGTGAACCCTGTCTCTACTAAAAAAAAATACAAAAATTAGCTGGGCATGGCGGCGCGTGCCTGTAATCCCAGCTACTCGGGAGACTGAGGCAGGAGAATTGCTTGAGCAGGGACCCAGCAGGCAGAGGTTGCAGTGAGCCGAGATCATGCCACTGCACTCCAGCCTGGGCTACAGAGCAAGACTCCATCTCAAAAAAAAAAAAAAAAGAAAAGAAAAGAGACCCTCACCCCTCCTGCTAGAGTGAGAAGATGTCTATGCATGACAGCAGGCAAACTGCAGGTGCCTTGGACTTGGACTTCTCAGCCTCCAGAATGGTGAGAAATAAATTTCTGTAGTTATAAACCACCCAGAGTGTGCTGTCTTGTTATAGCAGCATGAAGGGACTAAGACAACCAATCACAACAATGGAGAGCAAAGCAACACCCTTCCTGGGAACATGACGGAGTGTTTCCAATTGTGATGACTAGATTGCAGTTTAAAAGTATATGAATTGAGCCCTCATTTGTGCTTCTATAGTTCTTTATATAGATTTTGACCATTAAACTTATAATCACTTCGTTTGTTTACTTTAAATAGTTTTGGGTTGCCCTTTCTTTATAGCCACCGTGAGCTCTTGGGGTGAAGGATAAGGCCCGAGAGCCACAGTGCTGAAAAGCATGACAAGTACAGGCTCTGGGAGATCCAAGGGCAACTCCAGCTGGTCTGCAGAGTGGCTGTGTGACTTTGGGCAAATTATAGGCCTCTCTGAGCCTCTGTCTTTTTCTGTGCAAAATCAGGCCAGTGCCTACTGCATTTGTCTGTGGTAAAGATTCAGTAATAGATTTAAACTGCCTACCTCAGAACCCGAAACCAAGTAGGTGCTCAAGAATGGTTAGCTGCGTTAAATTGAATTAAATGCATAATTTGCTTTATTTGGACACAGGCCATTACCAGTTAAATGATTCTAACAACACCAACATAAGATATCAAAACTAAAAATCTTTTCCCTAGAAATAATGTTTCACTTCATCCTGCATTTGAAAATCCTTTATTTTATCCTGTAAGAAATTCTCTCAGAAACCTAATTTATCTAGAATTTCAAGGGCCAAGCTTAATTTCTGTAACCATATAGTTTCGTTCTGCCATAATTATATGTCTTTTAAGAAACATTCCATGAGTTGTCCTTGTAGCCCAAATGTATCCGTTTTTGTTAACTCTGGAAAGTGCAAGTCGAGGGTATTTCACTTTTGGAAACAGGACTTGATACAATGAGCCATGAAGATTTGACATGCTGGGGTTGTGTCTCCTAAGAGAAAATCAACTCTGTAATGTGGTTCCAGACCGAGACGGGAATCACAGCATGTCCCCTTGAGCTGACAGCATTGTGAGGGGGAGTGTGGGGAGTCATGAAGAGTTCACCATTAGGCTAGGAGGGGTGGGTTGTTCTCCTGAGAATGGGGCTGCAATGTTTTTGGAAATAAGTGGGCCCTTTGGGCTTGTCTCCTTGGTTTTGTCCAGGCTCAGTGGAGCACTGTTGGCTGGGAGGAAACATGGCCTTCGATGTTGCCCACTTGGCAGTTTCCACCATTGTTGACTCACTTAGGCTGATGGCAGCTGCCTCTGCTGGGAAGGAAGCGTTTTTCCCACAACATATTAAATGCGGCACTGGAGGATGGCTGGCTGGTCCAGGGGCCGGATCTGGCTCTGTTGCTCACAATGATTCTATTTGGCAAGCGTTTTTAAAAAGCCTTGGTAAGTTCCAGATGGTGACCACTTGCCTCATTTATCCTCCATTTGAAAAAATTCAAAAACTATTCATTTGTTTGCATACCAAGGCAGTACAGAATCTTCTACAGTGGCACTTCGATGGTAAGAATTGGGTTTTTTTTTCCTGTGATTCTTTCCTCCGTGTTGTGGTTTATTTAGCAGTGATTGGCTTCTTTGTCTGCTTTTAGAATTGGGTATATGTTTGGATCAGCTGTATGCATTAGGACCCACTGTATGCATTATTATCAGCTGAATACATTAGGGTCAGTCATATGTATTAGGACCAGCTATATGCATTATGGTCAGCTATATGCCTCAAGGTCTGCTATATGCATCAGGGTCAGCTATATGCACCAGTTATGTGCATTAAAAACAGTTATATGCGTTACAGTCTGCTCTATGCATCAAAGTCAGCTGTATGCATCAGGGTCAGGTATATGCATCAGGATCAGCTCCATGCATCAGGGTCAGCTCCATGCATCAAGGTCAGATATATGCATCAGGGTTGGCTGTGTGCGTCAAAGTCAGCTATATGCATCAGGTTCAGGTATATGCATCAGGGTTAGTATATGCATTAAGGTCAGCTATATGCATCAGGTCAGCTATATGCATTGGGATCAGATATATGTATCAGGTCGGCTAAATGCATCAGGATGAGCTATATGCATCAGGATCAGTTATATGTACCAGGGTCAGCTATATATGCATCAGGTCAGCTATACGTGTCAGGGTCAACTATATGCATTGGGTCAGCTATATGCATCAGCGTCAGCTATATGCATCAGGGTCGGCTATATGCATCAGGTCAGCTATATGCATCAGGGTCAGCTATATGCATCAGGGTCAGCTATATGCATCAGGTCATCTATATGCATCAGGTCATCTATATGCATCAGGATCAGCTATATGCATCAGGGTCAGCTATATGCATCGGGTCAACTATATGCATGGGGTCAGCTATATGCATCAGGTCAGCTGTACACCTTAGGGCCATTTATGCACATGAAGGCCAGTGATCTGCATGTCCCTGCTCTTTCATCTGGCAGCTCTTCCCCAGCCAATGATCTATCAATGCCTACCTGAAAAGTGACACCTTCTGTGGGGCAATTTATAATCCCTGCTGCTTTGCTTGATAGTTTGAAACAAAGCTACATATAGGACTTATTTGCATGAAACACATAATGTGGGTGGCCCAACTTTGGGTATTCCTCCCCACCACCTCCACTGAAAGGCCCTAAATCCACATTTGTCACACGCCCACCTGCTATGAGAATACAATTAAATACCAAATTCTATTCAAGTTTATTCTTTTAAAAGCCCCAGAAAAGCTTTAAAACCAGACACCAACAAAGCCAATAAAAAGAAAAGAAAGTTTTATAGTAAACCAGGGAAAAGTATAAAAGAAAAAATATAAAAGAAAAAAATAGGTAAGCAGCATGTTGAAAAGACAGGAAGTCTTTCCAGAAAAGTAAATCAATGTAGAAAAAGGAGTCATTCAGAAAACATTGACGTATCATAAGAGAAAAACAGTAGGTAAAGAATTAAATTGACAAAAAGTCAATAAGAAATGTGAAAAAAAATCGGTATAAAGCAGCTCACACACAATGCAGAATTGGAGGTTTCCATTGCTAAAGAGGCCTTGCTCGGACTGAACAGCAGCCCAAGATCAAGGCCAGGGGTTCCTATGCTTCCAGGATGCCAAATGCTCCCCTAGGAATGTGATCATTCAGATTGGGTTCTAAAGCTGAAGGGCTTTACAGCTTTTCTAATTTACTAGAAATACACAAATACAACTAAGGAAAGTGAGAGAGAGATCGCTTTTTGAAGGCAAATTCCTTTTCTGTCATCCCTAGCTCTGCTGGCCAGAGCACAGGTTGAATCTCAAGAGGACCCTGAACTCTATCTAGCAAGAGAGCCTAGAGCAGGTCTCTGAGTTTCTTACAGAGCCGTATGGAGCTGCTACTCTTTCCAAAGGGGTTTCAGTTCTCTCCAAGCATCCTAACTATATAACCATGAGCTACTGCTTAACAAACAGCTGCGATGGGCTTGGAAGGCATGGGTTCCTGATGCAGGCCTCTAGAAGGTTCCAGTGAGGTCCTGATGGGCCCCCTACAGCATCCTCATGGTCATGCTGTGTTCTCGTCTCGAGCAAGGAACCACTGCCATTATGGCAGGGGGCACCACTTATGACATTTGCAAACCCATTAGCATTGCTGTAGTTTATAAAAGCCTGATGGCAGTGGGAAAAGAAAAGGTTACAGGGAAGCTATAAAGGAAAGAAGAAAATTAAGGAGAGCTTTCTCCTTTCACTTCTTGCTTTTGTGGCTTTTGCCCTTCCCTGCACTCTGGAATTACCATTGTTGGCAAAAGTGATTGGTTGAGTTCTTGAATATAAACATGGCTGGACTTCTCTTTATATTTGTGGAGGAATTCCCAATGCCTGGAATTTGTAATATGAGTTTTTGATTTATAATCAGAATTTGAGGGATAAGTCTAAGAAATGACTATAGGAATTGATTATGGATGAGTAGTATTTGTCAAGTTTACAGATTTAGTCAGGAAATGCTCATTAAGTTTCTATTCTACTCCAGGTTTAGGTATTGGGAATGGAGCACAGAAAGAGGCAGACAAGTGCCCAGTACTAGTAGAGCTTCTATTCCAGTGGGGAGAAGTCAACAGTCAAGATAGAAGTCAGGGTAATGCAAGTCGTAGGCCATCAGAACTGCAAGAGACACCAGCTGTCTGTAATGCAATAGAGTGCAGCGGTGGCCATGTGAGTCTGACCAAAATAAGGAGAAGGAGTCAACAGTAAGAACGGGGAGAACTGCTGAGAAGGCTTCAGGTGGGAATGGATTTATTCTGCTTGAGCAAAAGAAAGCAGGCCGGGTAGGCTAGAGTGTAGGCTAAGACAGAGGGACATATGACATGAGCTCCAGAGGGACGCGGAAGCCCCGTAGGGCTCTCCTATAAAAATAGATTTGCAGATGATGGATAACTAAAGCTGTCACGAAAACCTTGATGTGGAGCTACCAATACTGGGCAATGACTGCCGAGTACAATACCAGGCTCTTTATGTTCATAATTTCTAATCTTCAGGCCAGCCCTGGTAGGCTTTGTAATCCTCACTGTGCAGATGAAGAAACTGATTCTAAGAGGCTTAGTTGTAGGTCATCCAGCTATTAAGTGGCAGAGCTAGGATTTGAATATGGGCCTGCCTGACGTAACACCTTGGCTCAGAACCTTACCCAGGGGCTCTCCAGTCACCTGTGGAGCTGGCTTGACACGGTGCCTGGCTCCTCCAGGGATTCGGATTCTGTAGGTCTGGGGTAGGGCCCAGAGACACATGTATTTTTCAGAATCTCCTTAGGGCATTCAAAAGGTGGCTGCAATTTATAGCAGGACTATAGTTGACTCTGTTATTTTCCAAAAAACTTTAAATAATCAACAATCAGTTAAGCGAGCAGACAGACAAAAATGAACAAAACCCCTAAGTCTGGTAGGAGCCAGGGGTGTACTCTTTAAATCCAGGGTCAGACACAGCAAGCATAAGCCTATCTTCCCAGGCTAACCCGCCATGGCTCTTAGACACTCAGTAATAAAGTGGTCATTATCCTTTGTTTAAAACTCTCTTTCTCTTTACTGAGGATATCAGGCAATACCACAGACTCGCAGGAGCTGATAAAGGAATGTCAGATTTTTTTTTAATTGGTTCTTTTTATTATTATTATACTTTAAGTTCTAGGGTGCATGTGCACAATGTGCTGGTTTGATACATAGGTGTACATGTGCCTTGTTGGTTTGCTGCACCCATCAACTCATTTACATTAGGTATTTCTCCTAATGCTATCCCTCCCCCCTACCCCCACCCCACGACAGGCCCCGGGGTGTGATGTTCCCCACCCTGTGTCCATGTGTTCTCATTGTTCAATTCCCATCTATGAGTGAGAACATGCGGTGTTTGATTTTCTGTCCTTGTGATAGTTTGCTTAGAATGATGGTTTCCAGCTTCATCCATGTCCCTGCAAAGGACATGAACTCATCCTTTTTTATGGCTGCATAGTATTCCATGGTGTATATGTGCCACATTTTCTTAATCCAGTCTATCACTGATGGACATTTGGGTTGGTTCCAAGTCTTTGCTATTGTGAATAGTGCTGCAATAAACATACGTGTACATGTGTCTTTATAGTAGCATGGTTTACAATCCTTTGGGTATATACCCAGTAATGGAATGGCTGGGTCAAATGGTAATTCTAGTTCTAGATCCTTGAGGAATCACCACACTGTATTCCAGAATGGTTGAACTAATTTACACTCCCACCGACAGTATAAAAGCATTCCTATTTCTCCACAAGGAATGCCAGATTTTGTACTAATAATAAATTTTTGTGCAGAAATATATATGTGGTACAGTAATAGTGAAATGACAGACAGAAGGGTTTCGGCATGGGCTGCCCATTTTCCCCTGGACCCCATCACATATGCTGCAAATCTTAGATATCTGCAGATATGTGTATGTGAAGCTTGAGCTGCAACCTGTCCATATTGTATTTTATTTTTGTTTTTGCAATTCACTCTCATTTTTATTTGCTCGGCAAACATGTTGTCTCTATTACATAATTGAAGAGCAACCAGAGCTTCCTATTAGTGAATATTTAGCACTAAGGATCTGTAATCACAGATTCTTACAGGAGATGATGGAAAATGCCAAGCAACTTTAGAAGAGTTTCCTTCAGAAGAGCTGTTTCGGAGCCTGCTGTGTAAGGAGGCTGTGTCTGTTGTTCAGATTCAAGTTTGTGAGAATGAATTTTCTCACTGGTTTGAAGTACTTAATGATATTCATGATATGAAGTAAAATATATACATGTTCACTTTCCTTCAAAAATATTTTTGATCTTTTACTGTGTGTAAAATCGTCTCTTAAATGTTGGGGAGGGGAAGAGAGATGAATCAGACCTGAAACCTCTTACAAGCAAGATTGTTGTCCGGGAGGAGAATAGAGACAGATAAACCAACTCTACTGTGAGGAAGAAGGTAGTGGCTGGAGGAAAGCAGAGATTGCACTATCGTAAAAAGCCGAATGAAGGACAGTTACCCAGAGGAGACCATGTTCAAGCTGGGTCTTGAAAGATATGTGCCAACAGATGTCCCCACTTCCCATGTTCAAAACTGAACTCCTAATCTTGCCTCCTCTTCCCAGCCCTCCACAGCCCTCAGTGCTGACTGCGTCCTTCCTGTAGCTCAGGCTATACACCTGGAGTCCTCTTTCTCAATCCTTCAGCAAATTATATCTGCTACATCTTGAAAATACGTCCTAATGAGGCTCAGATGGAATCATTGTCTTGTCCAAATCGTGTGTCAGTGATGAAGCCAGCATTTGAGCCCAAACTGCCTTACTCCAGGACTCATTCTCTGTATTGCTCCCCAAGCGTAACATGGAGGGAGAACATTTATTTTGTGTGTAGAGGCTGCTCCCATATGGAGAGGAGCATTAGCTTCAGACGGTAGATTGGGATCAGATCATGGTGGGATTTAAGCTCTAGGTAGAAGAGCTGGAATTCTATTTCACAAACCACAGAGACGTTTGATAATTTGGGGAGGCAAAGGGTGGAATCCAAATGCTACTTCTGGATGACTCATGTGGCCAGAGTGAGAGGTTGCTTGAAGAGAAGCATCTGGAAGTGGAGGCTCTTCCAAGGGTTGGGATGAGAAGCACTGAGACTCAATGAGCAACGGAACTGGAAAGGAAGCAGTGGAACTGGACATTTCAGAGGTTAGTTAAACCTAAGTTTGGAATTTATTGGCTTTGGAGGCAAGGAAGGGATGCTCAATGATCTTTTCCCACTTTCTTTGACACATAATTTACATACCATAAATGCACTGAGATTGAAGCGAACCTGTATGGTTGGAGATAGTGATGTTATTAACAGAACTTTATTTTGGAAGGAAAATGAGGGAGAAGTTCAACTGATTTTGAGGTGCTTACGGGTCATTCTGCTGAAATTATCAAATCAGGCAGATAGAGACATGAGGATGAAGAGGGGTGCCTCAAGATTAAGCATAAGTCACTTAACTTTTATATCAGCAATATTTCGAATTAAATAATCTGAAATTTCTCCATCAGTAATCCATCACCAGACAATCTGGACAATATGTATTATATAAAAAATATTTTAATTGCAGAATTGAGCTCATCAAGCAGTAAGTTCCAGAAACTATGAATGAAGTAGAAGTCAGATCTAAGACCATGAGCTTAAAGCTGGTATCCTCAAGTGGCTATAGCAAGAGTAGAAAGTTTCAATTAAAAATGTACCCACAAGGGAGGGAGGCCACTACAGAACTTATGTGTCTTAAGTTCTGCACATAAAATAATCTCCTCTAAGGTTTTGTAAGCATAACAGTGCCCTCAAACTACTTATAGGGTTGAAATATATATTACCTATGTGGTCCAGGAGCCCATAAGGCAAAATAATTATTTAAAAAGTGATCCTAGGCTGGTAATACTCCTGGAGCACCTGATAAAATTCAACACAAAAGAGCTATAGTTTTATATCTTCATCCAAGGTTACAAAAGACTCCCTCCGATAAAGTCCAGATGAAGATGTGTTTCTGCAAGGAACAACTCCAGTATGAACAACAGGCATAGGACAGTGTAATGTTGGTAGAAGGAATAGAAACATAGAAGGATGGAAGAGAATGGACAGCCCAGCATTAGACTGCAAGATTTCAGAAAACAGCACACAAAATTGGTAGAGAAAAGGATATAAATTCACTAACCATCATGGAAATCGGTTACTATATTTTAGAAAGGTAGATTATGTCTGTACCTCCCTCTGTACACCAAAATCAATGAAAACAGTACAACTTTCAGAAGATAATGAGAACATATTTCTGATCTTATAGTAAAAAGTGATCTCTTAAATATGATATACTAAGGACAAACCTTAAAAGATTATGAAAATTAAAACTTCTTTACAATGAGATGACTAAAAGGGCTAAGAACATTGGAAGAAGATATTTGCAAATGCCTAGAATCCACACAGGATTAGCATCCAGAGTTTATGATGAAATCCAACAATTCCACAAAACAAATCAATTAAAAATTAAACTATATAAACACAATTTTAAAAAAAGATAACCTAAATGGCCAATAATATATGAAAGGATGTTCAACCTTTTGATTTAATGCAGATTAAGGTAATAGTGTGATGTAATTTGAAACCTGGAACTCTGACATGACAAGCTTAGGTATAGGCAGAGCCGTAGGGCACCTCAAACACTGCTGCTGAGAACATTAATTGTTGCATCTTTTGGGGAGCAATTCAGCAAAAGTAGTAATACTGAATATGGTCCTATCTGTGATACCACAATGTCCCTCCTGGGGACATACCCTGGACTTCAGGACTTGGAAAGACTCTTCTACACACAGCAGATAAATCATGGAAGCCACAGGGTATACAGAGATACAAGAAGGCATCAAAGATGGATCTTTGCAGAACCTCTGCCTGAAGGAGACAGAAGGGGCATCTGGAAAGAAAGGAGGAGACCTCAGAACACAGGTCAGGGCTGCCAAAGACAGAGAATGCCAGGAAAGAGGATTGGCCTGTTGTATCCAATACCACTGAGTTTAGGGAGGAGGGTGTCTTCAAAGGGTCTGTTGAATTTGTTTGTTGAAAACCATTGAGGAAAATCTTGAAAGAACTCTACACAGAATGATGAGGACGATATGACAGGGATTAGCCTATGTGTATTGAGAGGGCGTGAGAGCCTGAGCGGTCGTTGGAATTAAATGCTGCGCTTAAGAAAAGTAGATGAGTTATTCAGTAAGTCTGGTTGTGAGAAGAAGGAGGAAAATCAACTTATTCACTTGTGGATATGTCAGGATCAAAGGAAAGATGGTTTTGTTTTCTGGAGACCTGAGACAAGCTGTTTACAGAAAAGTCGAGAGAATAAAGTTACAAGAGGAACACTGGCGAGTGACAGAGTGGGACCCGTATCTGTAAGATTTGATTTCTGCTGAGAAAAAAATAAAAAGAGGTGTTTTTATATACTTTCAATTGGAATTTGCATACATTGGAAAGTAAGGAAATTTTACAGAATGAAACCCTAAAGGGTGTTCAAGTGCTTAGTAACTGTGATTCCAGGACCAGATGACATGTGAAAATTACGTTGTTTTTAATTGCACTCATCTCAAGATTTTTTTCTTTTGTCTTCTTCTGGATTTTTGTTTGTTTGTTCTTAGTCAGGCAAGGAAATAGTTTCATTATAAGATCTTGGGAACTGAGGGGTGGAATGCTTTCTGTCTTTTCTTCACAAACTTTTGGCAAGAGTTCAGATTTACCTTGTGGAATGTATTATATGAAACTATGGTATTCAGAACAGGACTTTGTTTGTCTTCACAATCCTTTTTTTTTTCTTTTACTAGTGGGAGAAAGTCAGGGACAAAATTCAAATTGCATTTCTTTCCATGACATTTTTAAAAAATATAAATGCACCCTGGTGGTCTCTCTCCTGGGTTGGACAGAGCTGGTTTCCTCAGCCCCGGCCTGGCTTCCTGTGTCCCAGCTGCTTCCTGCCCCTGCGTGGCCTATGCATCCCGGATGCTGCTGTGGGTCCTTCTGCCCAGCCTTGGCTGCCCACATAGCAGAGCCTCTGACTCTCAGCTTAGTGCTCATAACATAAAGGCACTAATAGCCCCAGAGAACTTGACTTCAAGACCTCTCTCTGAAATCATATTGCAATAGCAGGTCTTCTGGTCCACAAAAGCCTCAAAGAAAACCTCTTCCCGGGGAATATCACACTCTGGGGACTGTTGTGGGGTGGGGGGATGGGGGAGGGATAGCATTAGGAGATATACCTAATGCTAAATGACGAGTTAATGGGTGCAGCACACCAGCATGGCGCATGTATACATATGTGACCTGCACATTGTGCACATGTGCCCTAAAACTTAAAGTATAATAATAATAAAATAAAATAAAAAGAAAACCTCTTCCCAGAGCCCCAAGGGGGACATCAGGGTACATGGGGGTGTTGGCAAGAGAGGCCCTGGTTTCTGTGTTATCCTCACCCATCTGAAGTTCTCCGCTCTCTCAGGGTATAGCCTAGAGATTTCTACCTTTGACTCTCTACTCTTCTATTTTCTTCTTGATGTTCTCAGTATATCCTAGACCATAACTAAGTAGCAGACTTCTTTTCCTTGTCTCATGTCATTTTTTACAAGTCGTAGAAGCACAGATCTCATCCTAAGTGAAAGGGGGACCATGTCCGAACTCTAGGAGAGAGGGGCATGGATGCGGGTCTTCTGGTCCTGGTTTTTGATGCGCTAAAGGAGGAGATAAAATAGTAGTGCTTCCTCTCCAAACAGTATTTGGTTCATGAGCTCAATATTCAAAATATTGAACAATTCAACAATATTTAGTTATTGTGCTACAAAAGCTTATTTTACTATAAAAAGCTGTAAAGCTACAAAGAAAAAAATATTATACAGATTGTTGGTTCTACCCCCTAACTCCATTCTTCTACAAGCCAAAAATAAAAGTCAAAGCACGTCAGCCAACTGATGGGCCCTCCCCTTGGCCAAGGGCATTCCAAAGTTAATCTGAAAAATGAATTCAGGCCACAGTGGGAAGTGGGGGTAAGATATGCCTCATTATCCCTTCCTTTCTTTGGAATTCAGGCATAGCTGACCAGCATTAACATTAAAACAGAAACCTTAAGACTGACAGAACAGACTCTTTAAGTCTGATAAGAGACATTTAAAATCTATTTTCTCTGAAGCCTGCTGCAGGGAGGCTTCATTTGTGTGATAAAACCTAGATCTCCTGGACCCCTTATCTTAACTCAGATACTCCCTTCTATTGATTCCAGGTCTTTAGATGAACTCTTTCAACCAATTGCCAATCAGAAAATTGCCACCTATGACCTGGATGCTCCCTGCTTTCAGTTTTCCCATCTTTTCTGACAAAACAAATAGAAATTTTACATATATTGATTGATATCTTATGTATTTATTGAGGTCTTATGTGTCTCTGAAATGTACAAAACCAAGTTATAGCCTGACCACCTTGGGCACATGTTCTCAGGATCTCCTGAGAGCTGTTTCACGGGCCATTGGTCACTCATATTTGACTCAGAGTACATCTCTTCAAATATTTTATGGAGTCTAACTCTTTTTGTTGACACTTCTTATCTTGCATTCGTGTTAGAATTTCTACATAGGCATGCTGCTGCCTAGCCAGCCCATGCTTCCAAGATTCCCTTGCGGCTCATTTTGGCCATAAGGCTATGTCCTGGCCAGTGGTGTGTACAGAGAGGGATATGTGGAGCTTCCAGGTGGTGCCTCCTCTTCCCTTCTGCTGTCCAGGATACCAATGTGGGATGAGCCAACATTGGTGCAGAGCATGGTACCTCGTGAACCCCACATATCTGAGAGAGGTCTCAGTCAATTTAGTAAGTTTATTTCACCAAAGTTAAGGATGTGTGCCTGTGACAGCCTCAGGAGGTCCTGGTGACATGTGCCCAAGGTGGTCAGGGCACAGTTTGGTTTTATACATTTTAGGGAGACCTGAGACATCAATATGTTAAGATGTATGGTGGTTGGGCTGGAAAGGCAGGACAACTAGAAGTAGGGAGGGGGCTTCCAGGTCGTAGGTAGATAAGAGACAAATGGATGCATTGTTTTGAGTGTCTGATGAGCCTCTCCAAAGGAAGCAATCAGATATGCATTTATCTCAGTGAGCAGAGGGATGACTTTGAATGGAATGGGAGGCAGGTTTGCCCTAAGCAGTTCCCAGGTTGACTTTTCTCCTTAGCTTAGTGATTTTGGGGTCCCAAGATTTGTTTTCCTTTCACAACCTTACGGAAGACAGAGCAACAAGGCAGGAGGAGGGAGCTGCCCTTCCAGCTGGATGTTCCTCTCGTCTCAGTATTTTATGAGAGAGAAATAAACTTCCAACTTATTTAAGCTACTGTCATTTGTGGTTTCTGTGATAGTGGCCAAACCTATATTCTAACAAATGTGCATGTTGATAACTTTGAAAACATCACCCTGATTAAATTAAGATGGCGTAGTAACACTGAGCTTCACAAAACTTCTCAGGATACAGGCCATGCAAACAAGCTGAATAAATGATTAGTGAACCAGATAAATACATAGGAAACATTCTTAAAACATTAAAGTACTTGCAAATTTAAGGTAATGGTACACGCTTATTTAACTTGGTAATCTGGAAGCCAGCCTTATCCCAAAGCCTTTTTTGTCACATTATTTTTAGTAAGCATGAATGTGAATGCCTACCCTTATGCTAATCCTGGTTGATTAAATCATGAAGAACCTATCTGTGGGACAATCAACCCAATCAACCCACAGAGGGACATTAGAAGTAGAGGAAGCTTTTGCTGGTGTGACCATTTGGTGAAAGTTGCCTTTGATATTTGAGTGATACATGATTGCAGCAGCTGTGCATTTGATGTTGATAAAAACAAAATAATCTCAGATTGTTTCAGTGAGGGGTCAAAGTAAAATATTGCCATCCTCTGTTTATTAACTTATGGGTGGTAGGTGCAGGAGTTAGATGTAAAGCAGGGCTTTTTTTTTTTTTTTAATTGTAAGAGTGAACCTGTTTTTGAGGTCATGGTCACAAAATGTGGATGTCAAATTGTGCTGTCTTCCAAAGGGGTTCTCAGGTGCATCTCCGGAATGTATTGTCAGAAAGCTCTGGGGGCCACCTGTTCAAGAAGTCTTGCTGCCATACTGCCGTACTGATTAGATGTTTTCCAAGCTTCAAGAAGCTGCTTCTTGAAAGGATTGTTTCCCCAAGGCCCAAGAGGATATGATTCTCACAGGGTTGGGGCTGTCCTGTCCACGACACGCCTGACGCTGTCAGATTTGAACGAGTTCACAGACAGACGGACTTGTCACCATGAACTTTGTGTGCGTCATCACCCAGGGCTCAGGTGCAAGGCTGTCCCCTTCTCGCCTGGCCTCTGTGATCGTCTTAGATAGCAATGTTAACTTGCCCTGTTACTGGTACGGGAAAGTAAAATATTTTCTTATTTCAAGCCTGTGTCAGTCTATTCTTATACTGCCATAAAGAACTACCTGAGACTGGGTAATTTATGAAGAAAAGAGGTTGGATTGACTCACAGTTCCACAGGCTGCACAGAAGCATGGCTAGGGAGGCCTCAGGAAACTTGACAATCATGGTGGGAGGCAAAGGGGAAGCAGGCACCTTCTTTCCATGGTGACAGGAGAGAGGAAGAGTGTGAGGGGGAAAGTGCCACACACTTTTAAACCATCGGGTCTCGTGAGAACTTACTACCATGAGAACAGCAAGGAGGAAGTCCACCTCCATGACCCAGTCATCTCCCACCAGACCCCTCCCCTGATTACAGTTCGAGATGAGATTTGGGTGGGGACACAGAGCCAAACAAAGTCAAACCCTTTGCATTCCAACCAGTCATCCTTAAGTTTCGCTATGTTTATTGTGAAGATTTTAAGGTTGTGGCAACAAATATAGAGAAGTGGTGTGGCCCACCCCAAATCCACAGGAACGAGCTTGGAAGGTACCATCATGCACTGTGTCTCATGGAGTCCCTCTGTTCTAGGTGAAGTCCGACTTTCCCTGAAAGACCGAGGCCTCTCCCCTTGCACCACAGCCTCACTTTATCATCATCCCTCAGCCTCACAGCGGGTTTTCCAAACCTCAGTCCACCAGGTGCTTTCCAGCCCCCGTCCAAAAGGCTGCTCCCATAGCCCACCCAGCCCACTCACCCCCGGAACTCTTCAGGTCCCACCCAGGCTCCTCAAGGGTGGCTTTTGTGCTCCCCACAGCTGTTACTGATTTCCACTGCACCTTGTGCATTTACCTTGTATTTTATTATAATTAATTAATGATTATTGGTTTAATATCTTTGCCTCCATTTGACTGGGAGTTTCAAAAAATGTAGAAACTCCATTTGATGTATTTTGCTACTGTGTCTCTATTGGTCAGTAGTGACATGGCGAGTATTTTTGAATGAATGCGTGTATGCCTTTTAGAGTCCACTAAACCTAGGATTTCCCTGGGTTTCTTGTGGCTCTATGATGGGCTGGGCATGACTAAAAATTCAAGTTGAGTAAGATAGTCCCTATTCTTAAAGACCATATATTCTTGCATTCTCTAGGTCAGCCTCCTGTTTAGAACCCATTGAACTTTTGAATTTAGAATTCACCTGTTGGGAGGCCTTTTTAATAATGCAGGTGTGGGTGAGGAATGTCTCACCTGGAGAAGCTGCAATTGGCATGTATGGAAGGGAAGCTGAGGAGGTTTAAGGAAAGATGAGGTTTGTTAACTGATGCGGACTTGGAGTTGAAATTAAATGAGCAGAGGTGAGGCCAGAGGGCAAAAACAGAAGAAAGAAGGAAGGAAATGAGGACTTAGGAAAGGAAACAGGATCAGGGAAAGAGGTAGGGGAAGCAACAGAAAATGTCAGCATCATGGAAACACAAAAGCAAAGTGCTTCTGATGGGTAATGGGGGCAACAGAATGAAGACCTTCAGGAACATGGTTTTGTGCACTGGTAGGAGTGGGAGTGAGGCCACAGAGGCTGAGGGAAAAAGAGAGGGAGCAGGCAATGTGACTTCAGGCCACCCACTCAAGATTTTATCCTGAGGGGAAGGAAAGAAGGATGGCTCTGCTAACCTGCAGCTGCCTTCCAATGCCAGGACCTGAGAGTGTGACTGAGACTCCCTGGTGGCAACGATGTTTCTCTGGGATGATTTTTATGATGTGTGACTAGAGAAGGTAAATAGAAGATGCAGTGGAGCCCAGTGAAAACCTTTTTGGGACTTCAAGAGACCTACCCATGTTTCAAGGCAGGGGTGTCAAAGGTGATTGAACCAGAGCGACTCCATCTTGAACGGGGGCTGGGTAAAATCAGGCTGACACCTACTGGGCTGCATTCCCAAGAGATTAAGGCATTCTTAGTCACAGGATGAGATAGGAGGTCAGCACAGGGTACAGGTCACAAAGACCCTGCTGATAAAACAGCATGTGGTAAAGAAGCCGGCTAAAACCCACCAAACCCAAAATGGTGACAAAAGTGACAGCTGGTCGTCCTCACTGCTCATTATACACTAATTATAATGCATTAGCATGCTAAAAGACACTCCCTGCAGCGCCATGACAGTTTACAAATGCCATAGCGATGTCGGGAATTTACCCTATATGGCCTAAAAAGGGGAGGAACCCTCAGTTCTGGGAATTGCCCAGCCATTTCCTGGAAAACTCATGAATAATCCACCCCTTGTTTAGCATATAATCAAGAAGGCTATAGTCAAGAAGTATAATCAGTTGAGCAGCCTATGCTCCTGCTCTGCTTATGGAGTAGCCAGTCTTTAGTTCTTTTACTTTCTTAATAAACTTGCTTTCACTTTCCTGTATGGACTCATCCCAAATTCTTTCTTGTGGGAGGTCCAAGAACCCTCTCTTGGGGACTGGATTGGGACCCCTTTCCTGTAACCGGGAGAACAGGGCCAGTGCTGGGAACTGGCAGGGCCTGGGGTGTGGGGATGGAAGGTTGAACATAAAACACAGAAGGAAGACCCTGAGGGGACCCAGCGCCCTAGAGCACTCTAAGCCAGGGGAAGCCTTTCTTCCTGGAGACGGAAGGAGGAGGGGCACGCTTGCATCGCTCCCCCTTCAAATCCTCTAGGGAACACACTGGTGCTTTTAACAACAATCAACGTGTGTGCAGCCCTCCCTTAACCTGCCTTCCCACACTAGCATGGAATCCCCACGGAGGTGCGGCTCTCGCTGGACAAGCACAGACCAAGGTCTGCAGGAGCAGGGTCAAGGGAGGTGCTCTACAGGGAAAAACGCACCGTCTGTGTGTTTGACAGGGCAGTGGGAAACATTTGGAACTGAAGAATAGCGAAAATGAAGGTTCATTTCCAGTGGGTGTGGGAGAAGCCCTTTATTAGTTACTATCAATTATTGCTAGTTACTGATCTGCTCTGGTCTTCAGAGCATCCTGACTCAATGCCTCTTTCTGGGAAGGACGGGAAGGGAGGGGAGTTGGGGGAGAGGAGGAAAGGGAGGAGAGTATGTAATAGTGACCCAGGAAGTAAAGCAACAAGCCCAGGGTTTGCATCTGCTTCACATTTTGAGAAATAATGTTTTAAGTGGATCTTGAACAATTCTATGGGGGAGGACAGAACAGGTGAGTTGGGAGGATGTCAAAGAATCAACACCGATGCCAATGTCCTAACATCTTTGTGATAAAGAGGCATTATATTCATGAGGGAGGTGAATGAGGGAAGAGATGGATTTAAAAATGATTTCTAGCTTTGACGGACAAATCATACTTCTTATTCACCAAAGCTCTAAATGGCTCTCAATCTTTAATAACTCCTTTCATGCCGTATATTCCAAGAAACCTTTCAAAATGGTAAGATTGCAGCTCAGTTACACATAAATAGGCTGAACTTTTTTTTACAAGTTTGAATTTAAATGATGAAAATTGACATTTTCATCTTGCAAAAGAAAATGAATTGCAGATCTCCTAAATACTTACAAACAAAATGCAAACGTCTTTGAATCTGAAAGCTTGCCTGTGAATGACAAGGGGGTTTTTGCCTGGGTAGACTTTGAAGCATTCTGTAAACCTTTTAAAGAAAGGAGTGCCTTTGAAACCTCAAAAACTTGTAGTACTAAATATTTTAGTGGTGATTTATGAACAGTGTTAAAAAATATGCCTTTTCTTTCATTAAAAAAAAAAGTTCTGACACTTAGCAAAATGGTGAGGATTTATGTGTTAAAATGTTTTGCATGGCAGCTTCTGAGTAATAGATTCATAAATATTTCCCTTTTTAAATTTAAAAGTAAAAGTAAATTAGAAAAAAACCCCACCAAATTAAAGGTATTCAGTTAAATAGAGAAGATGAACTTCGGATTTTCACCTGACCTCACAGTGTTTGAACACTGAACTACACCCGCTCATCAAAGGTAGGCAGGAATGACCCTCTAAAAGTTCCTCTCTGTCACCCTCCCTGTAGCGTATATACACGTGCACATGCACCCCAACAGAATACATCAACATTTTGACGATTTACTAAGTTTGCTTTAAAATCATGCTTTTCTCAACACTGACTATTTTCTATTTAGGTTATTACTATTAAAAAAAATATCTGGCCAGGTGCGGTGGCTCACACCTGTTGATCCCAGCACTTTGGGAGTCTGAGGTGGGTGGCTCACCTGAGGTCAGGAGTTCAAGACCAGCCTGACCAATATGGTGAAACCCCATCTCTACTTAAAAAAAAAAAAAAAATAGCCAGGTGTCGTCGCATGCGCCTGTAGTTCTAGCTACTCCAGAGGCTGAGACAGGAGAATGGCTTGAACCCAGAAAGCGGAGGTTGCAGTGAGCCGAGATCGGGCCACTGCACTCCAGCCTGGGCGACAGAGGGAGAGTGTGTCAAAAAAAAAAAAAAAATTCCCATGTGCCCAGAGCATTTTAGGCATATGAAAATGTAATTTAAAACTGATACACAATGATTGTGTGTTATGCAGGAAAAGAGTTAAGAAATAGTCCTCATGAGCTGCTTGAAGAGGGGATGAAAAATGAGACAAGAGACGAAAGGATGGCAGGGTCTTTCGGGCAGCGTGGGGGCTCCCCGTTGCCGGGTCCTTTTATGCTTTGTGATTGAATCCAGCCAGACCTCTGAGCACTCCTCTCCTTTTTGCTTGTGTGGCGATGGGGGTTGTCGCTGGGGAGAGGCAGAGGCAGGGGGAGTGAATGAGAAAAAAGAAAAGTTGGCCACACGAATACAATGCCAGAGACTGTGGTCCCAGTTCTATGGGGGAGAGCGAGGGGGAAGTTGCCGGAGCTCCACAACGCAGCTCTCGTTCCCATGGAAACCGATGTTTAGTGCTGAATGCCTCGCTTGACTCTGCATAGCCCCCTTCCTCTGTCTTTTTAAATCTCTGTTGGAGATGCGTTGTCTTCCTGGGTTTTTTTGTTTGTTTGTTTTGTTTTAATAAAAATAAAGACGATAGAGAAGAAAACACTTTCCGCCTCAAGACATCCCGTGGATAGGCTGATGACACATATCCTGGGTGGGTTTGAAATCTGGCTGGATCTCCCCAGATCTAAGATCTGGTACCTTGTCTTCCAGCCATGTACTGACAGGCCACCAAGAGCTGTGCCAGGCAGAGATTGGCAGACTAATTTGAATACCAATGCTGCTCTCGGCTGGCTTCCAGTTACAAGGCGGGGAGGCCCAGGAGGGCAGGCAGGGTGGGGACAGGGGTGGATTCAATAGAGGCTTCTGGGGGGAGAGGGGGAGTTCTCCCACCATTATGTGCTTCCTTCCTTCTCTTACTCCCATGCCCCTTCTCTGCTGGGTTATTGGCAAGTCTACTTTCTATTCTTCAAGGATTAATGCCTCAGTGCAAGAGGAAAATTGGCAATTAAAAATATCTCAAAGCCTGGGATTTCTGTCGCTTTATCGTTTTCCAGTTAGATTTCATCAGGATGCCACTGCACAGAGAAGTTTAGGGCTTTTGTTGTTGTTTGTCAAAGAGTTTAAAACTATGAGCAGGATGTTTTTATCTTTAGAGAAAAAAGACAGGCAACCTTTTGTGCTAATGGAGCTTAGCTAACATCTATAAGCAGGGAGAATTTCTAAGGGGAAAGTGAGTTACTATAATACTCTCTAACAAAAGAATCTGCTTATAAAAAATAAGATACTAGGTTCTTATCAGAACTGCTGAATATAAGTTATTTGGTACTTTTCCATATTTGAAATTTTTAAAAATCAGAGATTATATATACGTATGGAAATTCCTCTCACACCCCCCCAATAAAATATTTTAAATGTAAAAGATGATAAATGTGCATCTTTGCATTGTGAACTATCGTGTTGAAATAATTTCTCAGCTTCTGAGATTCTAATGAAATTCTCCAGGCAGGTTGAAGTGCTGAATCCCCTGGTGGAAGCTCTGGAGGAACCTTCCTCCCGTCCCCGTTGGCGGCTGGCAGGCTGTGGTGGTTTCGGGCAGGGAAGGGCCCCGCAGTGTCCCTCCTGTGGCCACACACACTCCTTTATTGCTCCAGCGCCCACCTGCTGCTTGCACTTGCGATTTGGGTGGCGTGATGCCAGTGACATCAGACAGGCCAGGGTATTGTCCCAGTCTCAGGGAAGATATAAGTTGTCACCATCAGTGAATATTTATTAGGTGTTCGTTGGCACAGGACTTCATGCAAGGAGTGATCAGCGGGAGACCAGGAAACACAGAGGAAGCCGGATCATTTTTGGGGTGCGAGGCGCCTTGTGCCGGTGATCACTTGTATGCCAGTTTTATTTCTTTGTAAGTGTGGAAAACGTGGCCCCCAATTTCTGCATCATTATTCTAACGAGGTTGGCAAAAGTCCTAGGCCTTTGTTACAGAGCGACAGCTTTTCTCTTTATATGATATTTTTGAGGTTTATTTATGGAAAGCCTTAAACATTATTTTTTTCATGATTATCCTTTAAACCTAGTGCATTATTACCTGGGAAAACTCAGGGAAGATTTCTTGTTCAGAACTAAGCAAAATAGTATTTACTGTAAGATGTAATGAAGCAGCCCAAGTGGGTTTTTATTTCTAGGCTGGTCACGGTCATAATAGTGACTTTGCCGAGTTTTGAAAACGTATCTGTAAAGAAGATTCAAGCTAGAAGAAAACACTAGTTATTGGAGGAAGTCTTTTACTGTGGGCAGCACGGAGGTCACCTTGTCTGTATGCCTGGGAGTTTTCTCCTTGCCCAGCCTATGAAATTAATGGTTTAATAGAGAGGGAAAGTTCAACCTCAAAATGTAAATCTTTAGCCCAGTTAATAGACACACTGGGGCACTGTATTAACTTGCATTTATATTCAAGCGGCGCGGTCACTCTGAAATCCTCCTCTGTGCCGGAAAGCAGCCTCTGCAGAAACTTGAAAGGGCCTAAAGCATGTGGGTTACTGGGTGAACCCCAAATAGTCAAACCAGTCAAACCAGTCTTTCCCAGCTCTAATTATCAGATGGAGCGGAACACTAGGTAAGAAGTGAGAAGCAGTGGAGTGAGGCGCTGGCTCCCTGAGGAGGAGCTGGGGAGGAAAGGGCTCATGGAGGGGCAATATTGCTTTGTCTGTCTGTGGACTGTGGATGGGGATTCTAGCCTTCATCGCCTCCATGTTACACGTTCACCTTCCATGGGTTTTCCCATGTGAGCCTTCTAGGGATGAACTATTACTTACCGTCTTGCATGTTTATTTTCTTCATTTCAAGGGCTTACAGTGCCAGATGGCAGAGTTTGACACAGTTCGGTAAATGAAAGAATAAAGACCGTTAATGAGTTCCACTTTCTGTTTTCTGGTAGAATAGTAAGAACAGGCTTTTCATCTATTTCTACTTTTTCTTATTTGGACTTTTAAGTCTTGCCAGGATAGTCAGACTCTCTTTGTGTTTTGAGGTGGGGTTGTGCCGCTGGAGGAAGCTGAGGGGCAATTGTGGAACAGGCAGTCACTTCGATTCTCTGTGAGTGCAGGAATCAGGGTCCGGAGCAGTTTCACTGCAAGGTGCACGGCCCTGCTGGACTTGTTGCTTAATATCTCAATTTTTTGAGGCCCTGAAGTTGTGCAAACCCTTGGATGAATTTTCATCTCATTCTGCAGCATTATTTCCAACTGCCGCTCCACCATGGCAGCTCTCCCAGGGGCTTTGTTAATGAATATAATTTTACAGCAACAAAAGAAGCTACGAGAACTGAAAGTTCTAGAGGGAAAACAGCACTTTCTTTTTTCCCCAAGTCAAATTTTTGAAGTCGTAGGTGTTTTCTCCCGCAGACCCACAGTCAGATGGATCCCTGTTTAGGGAATCCTAGTCTTTTCAGTGGGAGGTTTTTGATTTACTCACCTATCAAGACACTTGCTTATGTTCAAGAGCTCAAAGTCCTCATTTTGGATTCTTGTCAGTATTAATATCACACACCCCTTCCCTGTACATTTTCCAGTTCAGAAGTACAGGTGGTGCTTTGAAACTTCAGGCCACAATAATGAGAAACGAAGAAATGTTACTTGAGCTTTGAAAAACAGGACTCCATACATGATGATGGTGTTGGAAGTGTGAACTCCATAGACTCAGCCCTTTTCCTGTTTTACTTTCAGCCTTGCTCCCTCCCTCCATCTGATTCACAGCTGCCTGTCCACTAAGGCACTAAGAGCTCGTGGCTGCAGGGCGGACAGTGGCTGGACTTTTCCCCTGGTATTTCTGCTGCCTCCATTAACCGGACATCAATGAATTTGAATAATGGGTTGGTTTGTTATGCAGAAAAATAGATATTCATTCCTAGGAAGTTAGCTCCTTTAGAGGAAGTTTCCACTGGCAAACAGGACCCAAAGGATGAGCAGACTTAACTCACCAAAAATGTCCTCAATTCCAGTTGCCTTGGCTGCAGCAGCAGCAGCAGTTCCTTTCGATCATAGCCCTCTTACGCCAGTGTGGCATTGCTGACAACTTCACCACCTGCCCCTACACTTCTACACCAGCAGAGACACACCTTCCTCTCCCCTGTGGGCTTCCCTGCTCATGACAAGGCTTGGTCGGTGGATGGTGTATGTACAGTTCAGTGAGTGAGAGCAGTGCTTGAAGTATGAATCATTGATTATGTACTGATTCCTTTGCTCATTGGTTTGTATATAAAACACTGATGAATCCTCTGTAAAGGTAAGTAAGATAGGTTCAGCCATGCCAAGGGTTCACAATCCAGCAGGGCTCACAAAAGGATAATTGGTATTAATATAATGATTGCTGTAATGGATATTTATACTCAAGGTTCTATGGGAACACGGAAAAGTGAGCTCTTGAGTTCGTTGTTGGGAGAAACATGGAAAAAAATGATGAAGTGAATTTTACTGTAAAAGTACAGTGGAGAAAAGTAGAAGTGTTGGTAAGCTTCAGTAGAGGGAGAAGGCAAGGACGCATGATGACTTTGTGGGCTCTGGAGACTATGTGCGGGCCACTTCTTCGATAACAAGATTATATTCACAATTACGTAATTATTTTATGACTGTTGGTATGAAGATTAATATATCAGTATTGTTTATTGAAACATTTCGTTTGACCCCAACATTCATTTTTTTCTTCTGATTTTAAAAGAAATAAAAATACTTTGAAGGCTCCTTAAAGTATTGTGGGCCCTTGGCACTGGCCCTATATCAGCCCTGGGAGAAGGTAAAGAGAGGGAGAAGAAGAGGAAGAGAAGAACAAAGTTGTAGAAAGAAGAGAAGAGAAGCAGTCCCGCAAAAGAACAGTGTGAGATGCGTAGAGATTGCAAAAGAAATGATAACACAAGTTCACCAAATAATAAAATAAAAATATGAAAACAGAAGAAAATCAAAAGAAAGTAGAAAAGTAAGATGGAACTGAGAATGGTCACTGAGAACAACAAAATGTAAAATGACGTCAGAAGTTTTTCCTTTGAGTAGAGCCCCGAGAGAGAGGGAGGGCTTGGTCTTTCCCACCACTGCTTGGTAGTAAAGGCCATCCCTGGGGCAGGGGCAGGTAGGGAGAGAGGCCACCCTAGGACAGGAAGATCTGAACTGGGCTGGGCCCAAGGGAGCTTGGCAGGCGAAGACAGTACCCAGTGACTTAGCCTGCCTTGAGAGGCAGATTTTATGTGCAAACAGAAATGGTCTAGTCTTCCTTCTACAAATGGAGTCCTAACTCAAACCTCAGAAAAGGAAGGAACCATATTAACAAGCATCGCACTTACCATGGATTACATTTGCCTGAATCTCATCAGCGCTTTACATTCTGGACTTTTTTTTTCTTTCTTGAGACAGAGTCTTGCTCTGTTGCCCAGGCTGGAGTGCAGTGGCATGATCTCAGCTCACTGCAGCCCCTGCCCCCCAGATTCAAGCAATTTTGCTGCCTCAACCTCCCAAGTAGCTGGGACTATAGGCACACCCAGCAAGCCAGACTAATTTTTGTATTTTTAGTAGAGACAGGGTTTTACCATGTTGGCCAGGCTGGTCTCGACCTCATGGCCTCAAATGATCCACCTGCCTCGGCCTCCTAAAGTGCTGGGATTACAGGTGTGAGCCACTGCACCTGACCCATTCTGGACTTTATGACATTTATTTTGCTGTTGTTTCTAAATGCCTATCACAGAACAAGCTTTTCATAGGTATAATACATTTTCATGTACTTATTTATTTTCATATTCACAGTAGTCCTGTGAAGAAGACATCACTCTTCTCACTTTATAAATGAGAAGCCAGGCTCAGAGTTTGTAACTGGCCCTAAGTCACATAGTTATGGAATTTCCTGAGGAGCGACTGACTTGACACTAGGGGTGTGTGTGTGTTCACACCTGTGTATGTGTGTTTCACTGGCACTGCCTTTCTGCGTAATGTTAAAAGATAACTGATTCCACATTGACTAGGGTATTCTTACACACTTTTTCCCATTTTTTTCTCATTTGGTTATTTATGCATTCTAAAGTCTGCCTAACATTCCTTTCCTTCTCTTTAATGAAAGCACCACTCTGATCATCTATCATTGGTTTGACCCAGCTGACATCTTAAATACAAAACCATGAGTAAGCTACTCTTCCTTTGATACTTAGGCATAAAATTTGGCATGCCAAATGTTTATGTTTATGAAGTTTTTCTAACACAGCTTGGAATTTTCATGTATCTGTTGATGACATGCAAATTGTTTCCCTTAGCATGCAGAAAATCCAAATGTAATTTAGAAAACGTTTCAGCTGGGCACGGTGGCTCACGTCTGTAATCCCAGCACTTTTAGAGGCTGAGGCGGATGAATCACCTGAGGTCAGGAGTTCAAGACCAGCCTGGCCAACATGTGAAGCCCTGTCTCTACTAAAAAATACAGAAATTAGCTGGGCATTGTGGTGGGCACCTGTAGTCCCAGCTACTCAGGAGGCTGAGGCAGGAGAATCACTTGCACCCGGGAGGTGGAGGTTGCAGTCAGCCAAGGTCACACCACTGCACTCCAGCCTGGGTGAAAGAGAGAGACTCCATCTCAAAAAAAAAAAAAAAGAAAAAGAAAAGAAAACATTTCTTAGCAACATCCAAAAATGCACTGAAGGTCGTCACATTCAATGCATAACTTGGCAAGTTTTATTTTTTCCCCATAACATATAATTTTAAAGGAATCTAGTGCTTAGGAAAACTCCTTATGCATTGAGGCAAAGGTAGAGTTTTGCCAAAGATGTTAGCCCTTGGTAAGTTTAAAGCAACATCCATTGGCTTCAATGTTTCATCCCCAAATATTGTGCCACAGGTAGTTGCCATGTGCTTGGTTCAAATCAGTGAGAAATTATACAGAGCAGGAGGAAGTTATGGTTGATTCATGACTCCTGTAGGAAAGCATTTGATTCAAACTATACCCTGTTCTCAGTGGCCAGTAAGAGAGGGAGTTCTACTTCAATCCTATTCTTCCTCAGTCTAGCTTGACTGGTCCACAGGTTGGGTGGTTCCATGGACTAAGATTAATGTAGGAATTCAGTAAATCTTGGCTGCTAGCTGTTGCTCCGTCATTAATTCACCAAGGAAGGCCGGTAAATTAGTCTAGCTTTTATGTGCTAGTGTTTTCTCATGTAAAAAATGAGCACAATAACGACGGCTGAGCTATGAATTTTGCAAATAAAAGTTTTTCTAAAGCAAGTCTTGTTGATGTATTATCTTGCTTACCGAAAGGAAGTTGGGTGTTCAAGATTCCAAAATATATATGCATCTCTAAGTCTGTCATTTAATGGCATGGCTACTAACTCATGGAGTGATTCTAAGGGTTATGTCTGTGTTTTTAAGTCAAGTCTGCAAAATGGAAAAACATTTGAGACACTTGTAAACCTGTAAAGCTCCGTTTATTTAACTATAATAATAAGTACTGCCTGAATCCTTACTGTGCGTAAGCTGCTGGGTACAGAGAGAAATAAGAACTTGTTCCTACCCTCCAAAGACCGCAGTCTAACTGGAAACAAACATGTAATAACTATAATGCAAATCTAATATACTGTAAACTTCAGTACAATAGGATGTCTTCTAAAGTCTGTAGAACGTTTCTGTATAAGTAAAAAGTGTGAGAATTAATTCTACGTGAGACAGCGGATTGAGGAGGTGGCATTTAGAAGGAACCTATGGAGGGTACAAGATATAAGATGGTCTGTAGGGAGGGTGGAGGAGTGCTTCCCAAGGAGACGCAGTGGGCCAGGCACAAGGCTGGGTGTGCATGGCCTGGCCGCGGAGCTTCCAAGATGCTAAGGTGGGTGGAGCACAGTAGGGCCTGGGAGGTGGTGAGCCTGGAATGGTGGATTGAGGCAGCTGGTAAGATACCTTTACACTTACATTTACATCTGGAGCCCTCAGAAGTGTTGACATGAGAAGGTAGCATAGTCGGAGTTGCTGTTTCAGGAATATCTGTGTTGGTAGAATGGGAAGGGATGGAAGGGAGCAGTGTTGAGTCAGAGAAGCTGGTTTGGAGGATGCTGGGTTCATGACACTGTTAGCCGCAGGGAATCCACAGGGGTCTGCAGCAACCTCAATTCTTGCCTCCTCAGAAGAATTCCACAGAGGGTCATAGGGCAGAGTGAGAGACCAAGGCAAGTTTTAGAGCAGGAGTGAAAGTTTATTACAACATTTTAGAGCAGGAACGAAAGTAAAGTACACGCAGAAGGGGGTCTAGCGGGGGACTTGAGTGATCAAGTGCCCTGTTTGACCTTTGACTTGGGGTCTTCTACGTTGGCATATGCTTCCGGGGCCTTGTGTGCCTGCTCTCCTGATTCCTCCCTTGGGGTGGTGTCCGCATGTGCAGTGGCCTGCCAGCACCTGGGAGAGGAGCATGCACAGTTGTGTTTACTGGAGTTGTGCGCAGGCGCACTTGAGGCTTTTTTTTTTTTTTTCCCTTCCCGGTCGAGTGTTCCTGGAGAAAGGTCATAGACCAGTTAAACTCCACCATTTTGCCTCTTAGCGCACATGCTTGAGCCCACTCGGCCAACTTCTGAGATCTTATCAGGAAGCTGCTGATCCCCAGTTTCAGGTGTTTCCATCTATTGGAAGACTGCCTTTCCCTGGCGCTGGCTGTGACAAATTATGATTTTAGAGACAGCAACCGCCTGACCATCACCTGCTGGCTGCCTGACATTCCTGGTGGGGGCCGGGGGCTGCCCTCTCCTGCCCTGCTCATGTCTGACTAACCACCTGCTGTAACAATACATCATCACTGTGACAATATCAGAAAACACTGTGAACAGGACCACACTGACCAGGAGATGCAGATCCCTGTAGTCTAGCCACACACGCCACCGCATCTATATACTCCCTTCCAGCAGCAGCACAGAAAGCCGAAGCCACAGCCCTCTGCCATTTCTGTGACTCCCCAAAGCACTGGGTGGAAAGAACACTATCTAGGCATTATTCTGAGTTCACACGTGTTTACCTTAACCCCAGAATTTGTGCAGATCTTTCTGCCTTTGCTGATTTGCCTGGTGTGACCTGGGGCACGACCCACTCTCATCCGAAGTCATACCAGGGCTCTACGGCGGTCACCATGACTGTAGAAACTACCCCTCAAGAGCATCCACTTCCACACACACGTCGGGTGTATGTTATTATTGATCATATTTTAATTGTTTTCCATTTATTTGAATTTTCAAGATTTTGTGGTCGTGTAGTGTTAAAACTTACAACAAAACCTCATCAACCATTAGTTGACAACCTGTTTTTTTTTTTTTCCTGCAGAATCATTTTTTAACAAATTGCATTTACATAAAACTGTCAGGCATTCAGAAATGTTTAACAAAAAGGAAGCTGCTTCGGCCAGCCCGCAGCTTGTTTTCCACAGACCTGTGGTCAGTGATATTCCCTTGAAGATCTGTTTATCTCATAATGAATCTTTAAAGATGTACTCTTTGCTTTATGTACTTAAAAAAGACGGAGAGAAGAGGCACGTGGGCAAAGCTCCTTGTGTTGGATTTATTTTTTTTCTGTGTAAATACTGAAAGGAACAGTGTCAGAAAAGTCCATTTCCAGCTTGATCTCATCTTGAGCATTTCTCGCTCCCCAAAGGTAGTGACCTTTCCATCGTGGGTCGCTCTGAAGTGAGTCGACGCGGCAACCATTTGTTTCTTGCTGTTTCCTCTGTATTGTTTTCCTTAATATTTTTTCAGGCTCTTGACAGATGCTGTAGCTAAGTTGTGGTAGTTTGATTCCCTTGTACCTTGTTTCATTTGTGACAATTGGTCGCCCGGAATAACATTTGTATTTTTACTGTTGTCTCACATTTTAGTTAAAATAAGTAATGGAAACAATGGTGTTTTCCAAATACACTCATCTAATTATCTAATTTTAATGTTCCTCTTTCCTCTTTAAGCATGTCTAGGTTTTTAGTTCTTGATTTGTTTCATTTCCTTTGAAAATATCCTTGATTTATCATTATTTTTACTAATTCCTTTTTGCTTAGATTGTTCTATGCTTCATTTTGTGTTTTTATGGAGTTCATTTTTGCCCTTTTTGATGACTAATTTCTCATTTTCTTGCATTTATTGAGTATAGCACATTGATCATGCAAAATTTTTTAGCTCTTATAGCAATTATATTTTATTCTAAATGACAATGTTAATATTCACCAAATTGGACTATATCTTTACCCTGCAAGTTGAAAAAGAAATGTATCACTTTGGCACCTTTGGAATATTTGCAACTCTTGAGATTTTTTTGAAGCACAAAATGTGTTTGAGAGTACAGGACAGCCTCAGAGGCACAGAGATAAAAATAACCGAATTATTTCCATTCAGTCCTCTGTTTGAAGTCATAAAATAAACTGAGAAACAGCATGAATAGTAAAAAGATGAATTGGGAATCTGAAATTCTTTCAGCTTTGCTCATCTAAGATATTCATTGTTTGGAAGTGGTTTATTATAAATTTTTCTGTCATTGGTAACCCTTGGTTAAAACTTAAAAAAGGAAACATATTATCAAGATCTTACTGGTCCAGACTGTGTTTGATACTGTATCTTAGAGCCATTATAAATGTCTTTCTCAACAGTACCACTTTTGTTACCCTCATATTCATTCTTCAGGATGCCACACATTTAATCACATAAGATCCATAAGAAATTTAAATGCTTTGAAGTTCATATGGCCACATAAGAGCTTTATAACTTATGGGCATAAGAAGAAATTTCATTTTTACATGGCACTAAGAGACAAGAGGATAGAAGCCCATGGAAACAGATGGAGGTGGCTTAGACCCAAGCATCGGTTTTGAGAACACAGGCCAGGGGTTAAGGACAGCTTCTGGAGGCTCCTGCTGTTCTTCTGCCCTCCCCCACCCAATCTAGTCCTCAGCACAGTGCCTCCCTGTCCTTTACTGTAGAAGGGTTCTGATTCAGAGATAATGATGCTGTGAGAACAAATTGGGGGAGAAAAAGGTGAAGTTAAAATTAAGCAACTCTTGTAGTATGGGGTGAAAGAGGCAAAAAATAAAATGCTTGAAGATTTACTGAATATACGTCATCCAGATTCTGCCAAGAGAATGTACAGTGGTAAGTGTTGGGTGTGTTTTTCAGTATTTCTCTGGAGTGCTCTCAGAAAAATCCTCGTAGAAACAACCGAATGAGAGTGTATGGTTTGCTGTAGAAAAGTTATATTTAAGATAGCTAAAACTAATTTTTAAATGAAAGGCAGTTTTGCTTGTGGAGTTTCACAAACATCAAAATGCCTTTTAGATATCTGTCTTAAACGAATCCTAATATATAACAAAGAGAAGCCATTCCAGCGTGGGGCCAAGGCTTCCTAAACCAAATGATTTTTGTGTTTTAACAAAGTGCCCTGGACTTGGAACCTGGAAGCCTGCTTGGAAATTTAGATCTACCTTAACTCACCTTCTCTGGGCCTCTGGAGCCTCTGTTTGTGCCCCATGCTGCACATAGACCTGCTCCCAAGTGTCATTGGAACATATTTATTCCCAGCTCTGCATCCAGTGACCTCACATTGGTGGCTTGCAGTTGGCCGTGTGGGAGCATTTACACCATGGAAATTGGCAAATCCTAGCTATCACGGCTTTATTCTCTCAAAGAGTCAGTAGTGAGGTATTTGCCAACAAACTTCTGTTGCTGGCTGATATTTAGGATACTCTGAAAATTCCATGCTGGTCTGATTCTATGGAGCAATTGTTTGCTTTTAGCTCTTAGTTTCCACTAATTCAGTGACATAAACTCCAGAGAATTACATTTTGTCTCAAAGCCCTCTAGGCGGGGCTTGGTCAGCTATGGGATGGGTGAGTGGCAAGGGGCTCTGTGAATGCGTCTTGGGGCTCTGCCTCTCCCCTTTAGTCAGAGCTCTGTTATTCCATCCCGATCCTCATCATTAGCTGCTAGAAATAGTCACCACATGGTCTGCAGAGCCTTGCTTGCATGAGGTATGCCCAGAGGAATGGACATTCTTCAGCTTCTCTTCCCTGAAGTCACATTTCCAATGAAAAGACTGAGACCCAATCTAAGCGCAAATGCTTGGTATTATCATTTACGTACATTACATTGTATCCCCCTGCAATTCTGCCTCCTGCCAAAACTTTACAGTGTACATCATGTACCCATTCCAATAGTAGCTTTCCTGGGGAAAATGAAAAGTACATAAAAGTACTGGCTCTGTGGAAATAACACCTTTATATAACATTGATCCTTAGTAAGATCAAAACATAGGATAAAAGTAATCATGTTCTCAGAAGTAACACGAGTACGTGAAAATCAGTGTGTGGTCTATTTGCTTTTCTCTTTTGGATTATTTATAGAGATAGTTGTGGCATTTCAACAAGAGAATGGCCACGTTTGATTGTCTTACCCATGAGGGGTGTGTGTGTGTATATTTATGTGTGTTATGTATACACTCTCCTAAGGCTTGGGAGGGAATAAAGTGTTCCTCTCTCCTGCAAATGCCGTAATTTACTAGCCACTTGCACCTGTCATGCTGCACATTTCTCTCCCAGTGGGAATACTACGTATGCCTTCAAGAAGCCACCATCCCTGGCAACTAAAGGAAGGGCAGAAAGCTGTGTGTGTCCATTAAGTCTATTTTGCACCTTTGATCTTCTTGCTTGGCCACTTTATTTGTCATCTTTCCAACTCTTCTGGCTAAAGTGGTGCGGCTTTCACCTTAAATCAAGTATTTTCCATTCTTTAGCAATTTAATTTGTAAATCTTTTACAGCACGTTTTTGCTTTGGTTTGATCCCTTCTGGAGAAGGTGGATGTGGGGGATATGGAAGAAAGAGTTTAAGAAAAAATAATCCAGATTATAGGGGTGAACATCATCAAAATACAGCTTCCTCAAAACAATGTGCTTCTCTCATTTGCAGACATTATTTCTGAAGAGTTATATTTGTCCCTTGTTTCAATGGAAGTAGTTTATTTCCATTTATTTTCAACTTTTCTCTCGCATTTTGTATTTTCTGCATTATTTTTGATAGAAAGTGGGCATACTTGAGTTGTCAAGCACGTAGGGAAACTTTTAAGTTCTTTTAATATTTTCAACATGAGCCCTATAATTGGATAATTATTTTTTTAAAATACTTTTTGGCTTGTTCTACTTTTTCCCTTTTGGGCTGTCTTACTATATTTGAAAATGCACACACGATAAAACCTAATAATAAGAATTCCGTGCACAGATTTTCCTCATGGCAACGTTCTTGAACCATGATCACACTTTCATAATGCGGCGTCCTAGTGGCCAGATGACATTTCTGGCTCGTCACTTGTTGAGCCATCTTAACCTTGAACCAGCTTTGAGTCCTTCACAGTCAGTGCTAGCGGGCAGAGCCCCCTGCTGGAAGTTCTGGGCACCTGGATTTCCCCTGGAAACGGAAGGTCACTCCCCAAGGCTGGGAGACCAGGAGGCTGGAATATACCCAATTCGTGAAAAAAATGGACAGAAAGCATTCGACTGACAGCATGAGTCAATAAAACCTTAAATTATTTTTTCAATACACTTCCTTTCCTTTTGAAAGTTTGGGTAAGAAAGGCAAATACCAGATCTCTTTAAACGATCTATTGTTTCTCAAATTAGAATTTCCTAAGAAATGATTCTTTTGGTTAATAAAAGGTATGCCAGCAGTGGGGTGGGTATTATATTTTCTCATTTCAAATTTTGGAAATGGTGGATTAAATACAATTAAACATGATTCTTTGTTGCAGAACTTCTCAGTGCCTTTAATATGAAAAGTGCATTTTGTACAACAGAGTTTTTCCTAAACTTGTTTGACCATGGGCATTTATTTTGTGGCACATTTATTAATGTTTTTGGAAGAGTGCTTCGCAGAATATCAGTTTAGGAAATCCACTGATGTTCTTCACTCATTTTTCTAAGCCTTCTGTTTCAAAGAATACTTCAATTTTATTCTAATTATACCACTGTACATACAACTGCGGGAAGGCTGTTTCTTAATAATATTCTAATGCTGAGAGACACAATGCTTGGCACTTGGATAGTCAGGGAAATTTTTATTCATTTGAGTCTTGGCTCATTTTTTATGCTATCTTTATGAATATCTTTGTTTAGACATAGGTTCATCCATATTTTATAAAAATGATTTTTCCTTAGTTTTAATGGACATGCTTTAACAGTTAGCAGTGTTTGAAAAGACGACTTAAGAATTATATGCATCTTAGATTTATAGGCCAATAAAGTATTGATTCTATGTAGGAAAGAGTGAACTGGTCTCATACAGGTATTTTGGGATCAAGTGCTTCTCATAAAATCAGTGTTTGAAAAGGAAATTATCATATTACTCTTCATATTATAGTGGTTTTGTTACTTTAAAAGTGCTCTTATGGGATCATACACAGGTGCATACTCACTTTATAGGTGTGACTGGGGCAATGGAAGTGTTTACTAGAAAATATCTCATGAGAAAACTTAGATTTTCTAGGATTTCCAGTTTGAAACCTTCACAAGGTTCTGATTACTTAAATTACATTTTAATAAACAAATGTTCTGGTCTAATCCAGATCTTGTGATTTCTCTGTAGCTGGTTACTTCTTACTGTATCAACTAAATGTAAGAAACAGTTCTCCGTGTAGAATTCAAGTGTTGTCCTATTTTTTATTAGCTGCTAGAAGAGAGTGCCCAAGTTTTTCCTCCAGGGCACATGGTTTGATTGGCATACTTTAGCTTTGTTCTCAGGAGCACCATGTCACGTGGATTCTCTCCTATTTAATTTAGGCCACTGTAAAACGTGGTACAAAATGGTCAGAATGATTAGGGTCATACAGTGCTTACCGGACTGCTGCCATTTGGTTTATTCATTCTGCTAAGATTCTCAGCTTTAGGAAGAGCTGCTTTACTCAGGAGGAAGAGAAAATTAATTCTCCAATCCTAAGTCTTCCGTCTCAACGCTGCATCCTGAAGTGATTTGTAAAATTCAACTCTAACCCTGCAGATGCTGGGTCAAAAAACACCCATCTTCAGTTTCCCTGCAGAAGGACAGAGCCGGAGAGGAACGTGCTGTCTGTCTGTCCTTCTGGGCCTGGTCTCAGCCAAAGCTTCCAGACAGGTGCTTTCAGGATTTCCCAATTGCTTCAAGTAACCTCTTTCAGGACTTTACAGTCTTACTGTTCAAACCGCTTTCCCCCGAGTCCCTTTAAGAAAATGCAATATATAGATATTTGATTTAAATAAAATCCACAAACATTGTTAAGCATATTTATTAGATAATTGTTTCTTCCCATTACAGAAATACTCTCTACTCCAAAAATGTATTCAATTCCTTCAAACAGAAAACTTCTGGTGACTTTGAATATGACACGTTTCAAAAGAATGGGGAATTCCTGTTAGGCCCCCGGCACCGCGGGCTTCCTCATGCTGCTCTCTTGTTCAACGCAATGCAAGTCCCACCAATCCTGGAATTCTTGCTGATGTCTAGCTCCTGCCTCCTGCTTGCAAGTAGAGTTTCCAGACAAAATACGAACACCCTGGCCATGTTTGGGACATCCTGCTACTAAAAAAGTATTCCCTACGTATCTGAAGTTCAAATTTAACTGGGCATCCTCTGTTGTTATTTACTAAATTTGGCCACCCTAATTCTAATTCACTTGGACTCTGACAAGAAAATGCGCAGGATTTTATAAAAAGACTTTTATTCTGAGTCGAGGAAATGTAACATAAATGGCAATATTCTCTCTCTCTTCTGGGACAGAGTCTTGCTCTGTCTCCCTGGCTGGAGTACAGTGTGCAGTCATGCACGGCTCACTGCAGCCTCAACAATCCTGGACTGAGGTGATCCTCCCATCTCAGCCTTTCAGGTAGCTGGGACTGCAGGTGCATACCACCAGGCCAGGCTAAATTTTGTATTTTTTTGCATAGAGACGGAGTTTCACTATGTTGCCCAGGCTGGCCTTGAACTCCTGGGCTCAAGTAATCCTCCCACCTCAGCCTCCCAAAGTGCTGGAATTACAGGTGTGAACTGAGTCCTGCTGGCAATTATTTTTATAGTCAAGAAACCTGATTCTTTTTACTTTAACACTGAGATTGATTCCAACATCACCTTCACAGATACCTGGGACTTTCTCTGGGAAAGTCCACAGCAGCCTTCAGGGGCCCCAATGTGTCCCCTTTAAATCCCAGCGACTGAGCTGATGCTTGGGGTTCCGCTACTGGCACCCGGCCCACTGAGCAGGACAGCTCCTTCCTGGAATCTCCTGACCCTGAGTGGGAGCCCCTCTGTTCCAGCGAGCTCCTGGCCTGCCTCCTTCACGAGGCCCCCAGCTGGGGCTGGCAGGGACTGCCCCTTGGCTGCTCTCTTCCGTGCTCACATGTGGGCACTCACTCCGTGTTGTGCCCCCTCCCTCCACGCGTGTCATCTACCCAACATCGGGAAGCTCGCTGAGGGCTCACTCCTGAGCTTTCTCCTGTTTCCTTGGGATTGCGAGCTATTCTTAGTCAGTGTTTAATAAATGCTTCCTGAATGAATAAAAATGTCATTCCAACAGAAGCTCCAGTCACACGCCCTGGAGATTTAGCACTACAATCTGAAGAACATGTTCAAAACCCATTTTTCTGTAAAATAACAGACCTTACCAATCGCTCTTGTAATAATCCTTATGGAGGAGGAGAACCTTATCAGCTTCCCTTAATTCCACAGAGGTAATCCCTGCAGCCCCAGCTTCATCGTGGCAATTATATCAGTTCTTTGTTGTTCTGTTTTAGATTTGTTTCCTGAATTCTCAGTGAATGCCAGGGATTGAACTGGGTCATTTGTATTTAATCCAGATTCTTTGTCTCTGCAAGGATTGGAGCCTTGGCCCCGGGACATGCTCCTGGGAGCGCTGCGTTTCTCCCAGCCCTGAATCAGGACACTCTGAGCTTCCTTTCCCTGGCTGGCATGGAGGAGCAGGAAGAATCCTGACGCTGGAGTCAGGAAGGCCGGGTTCCAACCCGGCTCCTCTCCGCTCCTGGGCTGAGAGGGTCATAGCACCTTGTGGGGCCACCTGGGGTGTGCTGGGTGCACGGCGGGCCCCTCAGCCATGCCCGTTCCTCGTCCTCCCTCTCTTTTACGTTCCACTTCTTACACACTTGTGTGTAATTTAGCTCTTATTGACAGAATAAAGTAAGGAGGGCTTTATTCTCACGTGCCCAGGAGCTCCATGAGCTTATGCAATGCAGAAATGAACCACTAAACCACGGTGCCTTTTTCAGAAAGCAACTTTCTCCTTTTCCTTGATTTTTGGAGACTAAATATGGCAAATGCCTTCTGGTGCCCCTTCCGTGGTGCTCGTTAATTAGCCCTGAGGCATTTTCTGTTGGTGATCCCTGTCATCTCCTTTCCCACTCCGTGCAGGCTTTGTCTGAAGACCAGGAGGGAGAAGAAACTTTTGGTGTCTCCAATGTGTGCAGGGCTGGGAGCTGCTGAGGCCTCATTCTTGGGGTTGGTGGCTTCTGGGGCACCTGGCACCAGCCAGTAACCTGGGACTCTCTCACCCTCGGTTTTCAGCTTTGGGGGCTACAAAACCTGCCCAAAGGATGTGCCGTGAGTGCTGCTCCATCATTTCACTGTCACTGGGGATGAAAAGATGGGAGAAATGATGCAAGGAGTTCTCACTGCCATTCTTTTATTTGCTCTGACATTAAAAAAAAAAAAAAAGGTAGAGCTTGTATTTCTTACATGCCCAACTGTTGTTTTTAAAACTTAGAAATTTGGAAAAGTTTCTGTGACACCTGCATTTTTTTTTTTTTTTTTTTTTTAAGATGGAGTTTCCCTCTTGTTGCCCAGGCTGGAGTGCAGTGGCACGATCTTGGCTCACTACAAACTCTGCCTCCCTCGTTCAAGCGATTCTCCTGCCTCAGCCTCCGAAGTATCTGGGATTAAAGGCATGTGCCACCACACCCAGCTAATTTTTGTATTTTTAGTAGAGACGGGGTTTCACTATGTTGGTCAGGCTGGTCTCGAACTCCTGACCTTGTGATCCACCCGTCTTGGCCTCCCAGAGTGCTGGGATTACAGGCATGAGCCACCGCGCCCGGCCCGACAGCTGCATTTTTAAACTGTGCTGGAGACAGTGCACCTCTGTGATGGGGCTGGCAGGGGCTGGGGTTTGCCCAGGCTCAGGGCTGGGGTGCCACTTCCCTTGTCCTGGCGACTGCCCTTCAGGGAATGACTTTCATCGTCCTCATTCTGGAAATGAGGAAATGGAGGCTTAGGAACTATGTCAGTCTTCAATTGCTGTATAACCACCTTCCCAAAATTCAGTGGCTTCAAACAACCACTGTTGATTTTGCCCTAGAGGCTGTGGTCCCCTGGGCGGTACTCTGGGGTGAGGCTGGGCTGATTCAGGCTTCAGGGTCAGGCCAGAATGGCTCCAGCAGGGGTGTAGAGCTCGGTGGATGACAGGGCCACTGGGCCTTTTCCTGCTTCCTCCAGCCTGGTGGCCTTGGCTCCTCCAAATATGGTGAGAGGGTTACCAGGGGAGCACATGGCGGTGAGCAGGTACTCCCCAGATCTCAGCCATGTCACTCCTCATCATCCCAGTGAACAAAGTGATCCTCTAGCCAACACCAGAGGCAGTGGGAAGGGGAGGTAGTCAGGGAGGTGAAGAAAGGGAGGCAGGGCGGGTAGCCTACAACAGGGAGTAACTTGACTGAAGTAACTCAGCCCAGGTGAGGAGGAACTGGGATTCGAACCCACATGCTTCCTTTGACCACTGAGGCCTGATCACTCAAGTCCTAGGTGGGCAGAGCTCAATACCCGGGGGTTGGACTTGGACAGCTTGGGTTAGACTTTCTGTTGCCAGACTCAGTTCCTTCTCTTCTTGCTCTTAGAGGTGGGTGTTAAGAGCTAGCTGCCTGGTGTGAAGCGCCAATCCTTGAGTGGAAGATGCAGAAAGGTGCAGGGTGTTGCTTCGCCGTAGCTCACCTTGGCCAAATCAGCTTCTAGAGCCCCCGTGCCACTTGTTGGATTGACTATTTAAGTGAGACTCCCGTATCCCCATAAACTCCCTTATAGCCCCCCATCCTGAAGATGGGACTTTGTAGCCCAAATGCAAAGTCAAAGTTTCTAAGTGCCCTGCCCGGCTTTCCTCTTAAGTTGTCCGGATATGCACCACGAGCTAACAACCTCACCGGATTGATTCTGGCGTGGAGAATAGGTTTCTTTAAAGAGGAGCTCTGCGGTGGTGGCTCTGGAGTGCCTGCAATTCCTGCACCTGGTGCCTCTGCCCTTGAAGGGCAGTGTGAAAGCTGGGAGGGCGGGCGTTTCAGCCTCCTTTCTGAAGGATGCTGTTGGGCATCTGATAGGTTACCTTAATTACACCATTTCCTCCTCCCTGTACACACTTCCAAAATCTAATTATAGTACATGTGACACCCTGTGACCAGCCAGAAGCCAGAGATTAATATAAAGTCACAGCAGGACAGTTTGCTCCCTGAAACGGTTTACATGGCATTGCAAATATAGTCCTCAAGGATTTGGTGCTGATATTTGGATACGTTCATCATCACGTTAGCATGTGAAGCAGGCGGGCTCTATGGGATCCGATTCAGCGCCCGTGGGAGGAACGGCTGGGGTTTATTCCCATTGGCCCATGCCGCTGTCCTTCTGGAATTTGACATTGGTGTCCTTGGAGTTTGGCATCTATTCTGAGGGGCCTTAGCCCTTTAGTAATATGTCCCAATTAATTCTATATTAATGGGGGGGGGGGCGCCGCCTGTGGGTCTGTCTATGGGGGGCGCTTGGCCACTCTCCTGGGTGTGCTATCTCTGCCCAGATAAAGGATATTGTGTGCAGGCATTTGAGTTGGGAGCACTTGTTTATCTCTGTTCCTGCAGCTTTATTTAGCCTGGAGCTCCATACCAGGCCCTCACAGCCACACACCTACCAGAAGCACTTGCCCCAGAGTGGGACTCTGAGGGGAGAGGTGGCTGGGGAACGGCTGACTCCGGGCTGCAGGGTTATTTTCCTCCTCAAATCTGGGGCCTTGTTGTACATGTGAGGATTTTTGAAGACCAGCCTCTAAACCTATTACAAATTCTTCAGTGACTAAAATGTCAGCATGTGAACCATCTTCCCACCCAGCTCGGGCTCTGTCTCCTCATTCAGGGGTGGCTTTAGTTTACCGGGAGATAAGTGGGGGAGCGATGTGAGAGGAATTCAGGAGAGAGGACAATTCCAGCTAAAAGCAAACCTCAAGTGACAGTTGTGTAAACGCGCTTGCAGAGTAACATTCAACAGAACAAGCAGGGCGAGCATCACAGGCCTCTTGTTGGAGAGAGGCACAAACTTGGATTCTAAGTGCAAGGGTTTGACTTGGAAGAACGGCAAGGGCTCCCTCAATGTTTAAGAAACTCTAGGAAGCCTCCACAAAGCCAAGATGCTCTTCAGTGTAAGCCTCTCTCCTCAGGCCCCCCTCCCCCAGAGGCAGATTCTCAGGCTTAGAGCTCTTGAGATCCGTGGCTGACCTCCTGACTATCGTTAATAATGACTGTTGCATGTTTCTAAATTGCTAAGGGAGTACATTTCAAGTGTCCCACCATGGACAATAAGAGGGGTGGTGGATATGTTAGTAAGTTTGATTTAATCACTCGACATTGTATACTAGACCAAAACATCACATTGAACCCTGTGAATACATGTAATTATTATTTGTCAATTAAAATAATAATTTTCCAAAGCTGCTCCTGCAGGTGGATGTTTAGTGGGCTTTGAAGGCCAGTTCGGTGGAGCCTGGTTGTGAACCACGCAGGGGCACCCAGCTGGGAGCCAATGAGAAGTTGCTGAAGGGTTTCAGAGCTGCCTGCACAGCAGATGGAGCACAGACAGGGATGGACTAAGCCACCTGTGGGCGCCGGGGCTGTCACTGAGCTTCCCTGGGTGCCACAGTCTTCCTCACGTGCTGGGGACGCTCTTTCCTGCTGGGCTTGGCCGCAGGGACCTCGAGTCTCCCCGTGGGTGAAGCCCCGTCTCACCAGGGCAGGGGTTAGGAGACTCTCTCCCAGGAAGCCCACACCTTCCTCGTACCAATGAAGCACTGCAGGTGCCCCCAGCACAGACCTGCCTCGTCTCATGGATACCCTACCTCAGACATCTGGACAGGCTGTGTGATCTGGGGAGGGACAAGCAGGTTAATTAAAATAAGTTGCAGGGATGTCCTCACAGCCCCCTCAACCGGGATTGTTGTTTTGCAGTAAGAGCATCTGGGGCCTAGATACCAGTGTGGCCCCTCCCCACCACCCCAGCTTTATTAGGGGACCAGGAGGCAAGAAAGGCACACAGGGTCTTGGTTGGTCTCTTAAGTGTAGAAGAATATCACTGCTTATTTTGCAGAAAATCATTCTCCAGAATTAGTCCAAAAGAGTTCACTACAGTTTGTAGCAGGCCATGTCAATGAATGCTATAATAATAGTGACGAGAAAAGAGAGTAACCAGGGTGCCCTCCTGCCCTGGGTTGAGATTTGGGAGTCAGCAGCGTCGCGATGGTAGAACATTTATTCCTGGTGACAGTGTCAGAACCAGAAAGAAAACAGCTTGATTTCCAGGTTCCAGGTTGAGCCCGCCAGGCTGGCAGGAAACTCTATTGCTTTCTCAACAAAGGAAATTTGATTCCTAAGTCACTGAGAGAGAGAAAATCAACTCCTTTTATGTCACTTTTATTATATGGTACTCTAATAATTCTGACATCTGTTTCTCTCATTTCTAGATTTTAAGACTTTACTTCGATCTGGGGCCATTAAATATTTGGGACCTTTCTAAGAAACCTTTTTAAAATTAACGAAGCTGTGCATGTGTGTTCTCCACATTGCATTGTATGACCTTAAGACTTGACGTTGCCGGAGGGGAAGGGTTTGTGTTTTGTGAAAACTACAACAGCCATGAGGTTTAATGTTTTTCTTGATCCAAATTGAGGCTTCTCTTCAGAAGTCTCTATATGATCTCAGAAAACTTTTTACGACTGACCTCAAGGCATCCAAATTATTTTCAATGGAAAGGGCATCCAAGATTTAAAAATACGCTCTAGGCCTGGAAGGACCCTGGAGCCCAGATTGGAAGGGTGGGGTGGTTGAGTGCTGCTGCTGGAAGCTCTCGTAAAAGGGTGAATGAAGTAAACATCATTAGAATTGCTGGGTGCCAGAGGCGCCTGTGTGACATGTCTGGATGGCTTCACCGAGACACACAACTGATTAGATATTAAAAGTCAGGTGCTAAGAAACCAAGGTCATGCCATACTGCATTTCTCTCAAACAACTGGGCCCAGATAAGTTAAGCAGTGGGTGATACCCCCAGACAGATAAGGTGGCAATTTTTAACAATCTTAAAATATTGTTACAGCAAGGAAGGTCGTGATAAGATCAAAGCATTTGGAATTATGTTAACGGGTGCTGGGATTTCTTTTGCCCTCCCCTCTCCCTGAGCCTCCCCCTTCCTGCCACGTCTGCTTACAAGCACACACATACAAACACCACACACACGGGGGCATGGTGTGTTCCAGAACCTGCTGTGATCCCGCTAGGCTTTGGAATATGAATGCAGGAAGTGCTCGTGATTTTTTTTTTTTTCCTGTGCTCACAGCAGGTTGATTTATGGCCTGGATTACTGGAAACAGTAATTCTTTGCTCTTTATGATGTTTTGGTGGGGGATGCAGTAGCCTGCAGTCAGAACACCATGATTTCAACTAGGTTTTTACAAAAAGGTCTCTGCAGAAAGGGTGGCTGTGAATTGGTCAGCTTCTGGAACAGAGCAGTTAATAAGACACTAGCACATTAATCATGTGACGGCTATTGGGCTTCGCAGGGACAGGCACTAGCTTTTAAAAACAGCAATTTAGGTGACTACTGTGTTGAAAGAGGTTGGCTGAACACACTGTTTTTAACCCACAGTTAACAGTTAAATTGTGTGGGTGGTTTTTACATACACTTTTTCGTGTATCTGGAATTTTTAATAACCCTAATACAATAATGTCTTCTATTACCTTTTATCCTATGTCAATTTCCAGAGCTACAAATGTAATGAGGAGTAAGCCAGTTATCTGCTAATTCTGGAGAAACTGTCAAGAATTATTCTGAAATTATCTGGACAATGCATAAACTCTTCCACTTTACCGGGTGGCCCTGGCAACTCCATAACAAGTATTTTGGGGTGGGGGCAGCCACAAAACCAAAGCCACCACTCACTAATGAAATAAATGACTCTCCTCAGCTGAGTTTAAGAAGTTTGTCCTACGTAGAAACTAAAATCTAGAAGTATATTAGAATTTCTGTTCTTTGGACCAATAAAAATTCATAGTATGAAACTTAAGACATAAAGTAACAGTGATTTCATGTATCTGCCAGTAGAAAACCACAGTTATCATTTTGTAAGAAACAAAAACACTACGTTTTCAAATCCAACAGTGATTCACTTTTGTTTCCACTCATTTGTTGCATTTTATTAGTGAAATGAAATATAAAGGAAGCTGCATTTATCGGGCAATTACAATCTACAAGAGGCTATGAAAATGCAGTGGGAATAAACCACATCTTTTGTTTTGAAGGAGAGAAAAGTATGATGATTAATTAGTGAAGAGAGTGAGTGTTTTGAGGGTATTAAAATTATCGCTGCTAAAACCAGACCTGTCTAGGTTCAAATTTTGTTTCCAAATCTCACTAGCTGTTTAATCTTAGGCGAGTTATTCTCCAATCTTTCTGTGCCTCAATTTCCTTGTTGTTAAAATGCATATATTCAGAGACCGCAGTTCATGGGATTTTCTTGAGGATTAAGGGAAATTATGACAGAGTGAGTTCACTAGAAAAAAGCAATGTCTTTTATACAGTGACCTCTCAGGAAGTAAATTTTGGCATATCCATATTATAGATTATGATGCATTAATTTAAAATGGTGACACAGTTGTGGATTTAGAGACAAAGAAAAATGTTAATATATTGTTAAGGAGAAAAGGCTGTAAAAGATTTATAAATGTTTTATGCATTTGTGCAAATTACTAACAAAATATGGTTCTAAGAGGAGTTATAAAACAATAAATGTTTTAGTTGTCTCTCAGATTGGCACAGGTGCAAAAATAAAGTTCATACTCACTGCAGGCCGTGGGTGAGGATTAGACACACCCCTGCACCATTAGTAGAAGAGTAAATTAGTGTATCCTTTTGGGAGAGTAACTACATATATCTATCAAATGTTTCTCTATTTGGCCTATCAATTCTACTTCTTCAAATTTGTGCTGAGCAAATAATCATTGATATGTGAAAAGATTTATCTGTCAATAGAATCTATATTGCAATAAACATATATTATAGGCGCATGCAATAACATAGAAAATCTCAAAATCCTAAAATTTGGTGAGAGAAGCCCAGCAAAAGAATGCATGTTCCATAATAAAAATGACTGAATAATTTCATAAAATTCAAAAACAGTCAAAATTAATTTAAAGTATTGGAAATCAGGAGAGTAGTTACCTTTGGAGGGGTGAGAGGAGATATTGATGGAGAAAGGGCCAAAGGAATATCTGGAAACTGGAAACTTTCGATTTCCTGATCTAAGTACAGTAGCACTTACACAGGGGTGCTAACTCGGTACCAATTCCTTGAACTGTGATAAGATGTACGCACAGTCTGTATTCTGTGTACGTTGCTATGTTGTTTATATGAAAAAGGAATTAGCCACTAATCACTGTGGTCTGCCTCAGTAAACTTTTATATCCATATTTTTATTAGCATGCATTAAATTATTAAAGTTATCAATGTGAAAATTTCTAAGTTTACTACTTTTAAATTTATCCACATGGAAAATCCTAATGACGCAGTCAGGAGAAAACAGGGTACGCGGTAATATATATGATCTCACTGTATTATAAAAATAACAAGCTCCTTATATTTCTGTGTAGACATAGGCACCAACAAACTCTAGACAGCTATAAAAACAGAGACTGTTGGCCAGGCACAGTGGCTCATGTCTGTAATCCCAGCACTTTGGGAGGCCGAGGCAGGTGGATTGCCTGAGGTCAGGAGTTCGAGACCAGTCTGGCCAAGATGGTGAAATCCCATCCCTACTAAAAATACAAAAAAATTAGCGAGGCGTGGTGGTATGCGCCTGTAATCCCAGCTACTCGGGAGGCTGAGGCAGGGAAACTGCTTGAACCAGGGAGGTGAAGGTTGCAGTGAGCTGAGATCATGCTACTGCACTCCAGCGAGCAAGACTCTGACTCAAAAAAAAACAAAAACAAAAACAAACAAACAAAACCACACACCAGAGATTGTCTTCACATAATAGAAGCATAGATATTTAAAAAAAAATTTTTAGTATTATCTGAATGTTTTGCAAAGATCATAATACTGCCCTTCTGTAGATGATGGTAGCTACCTTTGTAATTCTTCTGTGTGTTGCCCTTGCCTTTGTAGAAATGGAAAAGCTTCACCTCCATTCTCTTAGGATCATGGCTGAGTCCGAGAATAACGTTGACATAAGGTGCTTTAACAGGAGAAAAGCCTAATGCAAGTTTGGACGCGGTGGTTCACACCTGTAATCCCAGCAATTTGGGAGGTGGAGGCAGGCGGATCATTTGAGGTCAGGAGTTTGAGACCAGCCTGGCCAACATGGTGAAACCCTGTCTCTGCTAAAAATACAGAAAAATTACCACGGCATGGTGGTTTGTGCCTGTAGTCCCAGCTACTTGGGAAGCTGAGGTGGGAGGGTCTCTTGAGCCTGGGAGGTTGAGGCTGCAGTGAGCTGAGATCATGATGCCTCTGCACTCCAGCCTGGGTGACAAAGCCAGACTGTCTCAAAAAAGAAAAAAAAAAAAGAAGACCCAAAGAAGTAGTTAGAGTCATTACCTTTATACTGAATTGAACAAAGAGTAGTAACTTTTAAGAAAGCAACTATTGTGCAGGGAGGCTTAACAGATAAGAATGATGCTAACAAGGCCCTCTCGGTTATGACTTCTTGTCCTTGAGGATAAGGCTGTTGCCTCTTTCTAGCACAGGGAGGGCTCCTTTCACTTGGGAATTGCATCTTCTGCTTTTAAGAAACAGCGTGAAGGTCAAAGTAATCTTTTTTGCATCTACTGCATTTTGAGTGCCTTTAACTTCAGTAGTCAAGGTGCCAGAAGAGCGTATTTTGGCTCCTTCACCCCCACCCCCAACATGGGCACCAAAGCAATCTTTCCAGCCCCGAGTCAGGTGGCTGCTCTCTCATGTGAAGCCATTTGGGGGCTTCCCGCTATACCCAGAAGATCCCTGCAGACCTGGCTGCACCCCCGACTCTCATCTCTCCTGTGCTTCGGGACCCCTGGCCTTGGGCTCTTCTCTCCTTGCCATCTTCCTGCCTTCTAGTACCTGCTTCTGCACAGGCGTTCTGCCCTCCTCATTTGCTCCCTTGCTTTCTTGCGGCCTCAGGTCAAATATCATGATTCTCACCTAATGCCTGCTCTTCTTTTCCTCTAAGACAATGATGAACATTTATACTTTTGCCCTTAGTTTGGGGTTAACTTTTTTTTTTTTTTTTGAGACAGGGTCTCTCACTCTGTCCCTCAGGCTGGAGTGCAGTGGCGTGATCTCAGCTCACTGCAATCTCAGCTTCCCAGGCTTAAGCAGTTGTCCTGCCTCAGCCTCCCGAGTAGCTGGAATTACAGGCACCCGCCACCATGCTGAGGTGATTTTTGTATTTTTAGTAGAGACAGTGTTTCACCATGTTGGCCAGGCTGGTCTCGAACTCCTGACCTCAAGTGATCCACACGCCTTGGCCAAGGTGCTGGGATTACAGGCATGAGCCACCATGCCTGGCCTGGGGTTAACTTTTTAAATGTTTGTCTCACCTGCGCCTCTTTCTTCAGACTGCATTGCATGAGGGTGGGGCCGTGTCTGCCTTGTTCATCTTCATAACCCTAGAGCCTCATTCCTGCTAGTTCCCAGTAAATACACTGAACACGGAACCCCAAAAGGCACTTATGAAAATAACCAGCAGCTTATTGAAATTAAAAACTAAACTCAAGATTGTAATAGGAAAAGAATGAAATGAACTGTCATTAAATAATAGCAAAATAAATTGTTAAAATGATATTCTTGAAGAATTTTTATCACATGAAAATTGATTTGGGATATATTATTAAATGAAGAAAGAGAGTTACAAAAGTATGGGCAATCTGAGTCAATTTTGTAAAAAAAATCGAATAATTTATGTAGGCGCAGAGAGGGGTCTGGAAATAAAGGCACACAAAACCTTCACAGTAGCTATCTCCATGCAGTGAGGTAATAGAAGCCTTTTAATTTTTTTTTTGAAAAAAATTGCTTGTCTTTATTTTCTCAAACATGCATAGCTATAGTAATGAAAAAATAATGAATGTTATTTTTAATTAAAAAATACTAAAGCAAACTAGCTTTCTCTGTGTTTAAACAGTATGGAGCTATAGTCCATTTAGAAAGGATGTTTATTTCACAGCTTCTGTTGTGGGGAAGTATGTAAGGTAATTTGGAACTCAGTTTCCAGCGGGACCTGTCGAGGTGGAAGTCCTACACCTTGCAACAGCATCAGAGCACCTTCCAGACACCCTCCCCCTGGCCCCTACACGCCTGACTGGAAACATAATCCTGGCTCCATAAGGTGTGGGCTTATTTTATTTCTCAGAGCATAGTTCAGCCCATTTCTGAGAAGATGCTGCACACAATTCCATTGTCTGGATGCTCTAGTAATGTGCCTGTTACTGGCTATCACTGAGGACTAAGCAATTGTGAGCACTTGCCACCACCCAGCTGGTGGGGACACTGGAATACCTGGGGAAGAGGAGTGCACAGGCACCCTGCCACATCCTCCCCTCCTGATGCCCAGGTGTGCCCCAGCCAGTCTCAGGTCCCCTGGGGCCCAAGGCATAGCAGGGTAGTAACGCCTCTGAGTAATGCGGGTCTCATGCCGTGTCCTGAAGGAACACACCTGAGATACGGCCGACTGGAGTGCGTTGCACATTTGCTTCTTTTTAGTCACCAGGAAGGAGTAAATTATGAGGGAGGGTCGGAGTTCTGCAGAGCACCGAGGGCCACATGGGGAAGGCGCTCTTGTTTCCAGAGGCCGCTTTAACCAGGCCCACTTGGGGGCCCCGTGGCGATTTATTTCCATACAACGCGGCAGGCTCACCTTCAAAGGAGTTTTATGATGTTGAAACAACCAGTCTGACAAAATGACATTGTAATCTGTGGACTACTTTTTGTCACTTTAACCAATTACAATTTTACGTAGCTAGATCTTCATCAGTAATTTTCTTAGAGTTTGAAAAACAAAATGCCACGTCCATTTACTGGGCCTCGTTTTATGCCGTGATTCTCTTGCTGTCTTCGAAGGCACTGTCATCATTCTGTCTTCTAGATGATCTTAGAATTCATGTAATTGTCGGGGGCTTCCCCAAACATAGTGGCTGGCAGTGAGTTGCCATAGCTCACACATTCCAGGAATCCTCACTAGCTGGGAAAGGTGGACGATGTTTGTCTTCCACATTCCGGTGCCGGGGAGAAAGCTCCTTTTCAGAGAGAGCCGACCTGGCATGCCTGCACCACAGCCACGTCAGTCACCCCGGGCCGTTCAGCAAAGCAAGCGGCCCGTGCACCTGGGTCAAGGCTGATCACCGGCGGCCGGCGGCCTGGAAGGGGGCGCTGGGCCAGTCTCTGTGGGCTTGGGTGTGGTCAGCCTGTCCCCAACTCCTGGGTTCGGAAGGTATTTTGGAATTTTGTTGGTAGCTGAACTGCTTCTTACCAGCTGGGAAGACCCGATGGAGAGCTCCGCTCACAGCGATCCCATTAGGTTCTCACCGCCGCCACCAGACGCAATGGAACACAGTGAGCTTCGAGAACTTCAAACGTCTTTCTTTTTTCCTTTTGATCTATAAAATGGGAAGCGTTGCGTTCACGAGTCCATAAACGAATTTCTAGCGCTCCCTGGAGTTTGTTTAGACAGCACATTGCATGTTCACAGTATTTGTCCTTCTCTTCCGGATTGGGTTCTGTTCGGTTGTCCTTGGTGTGTATTTCAGCGACACGGTTTTGAAGCCGCTTGTCTTCCCAGCACATTCATAATCGTGATGCCATCGGAGCCCAGGGCCTTGTCCGCATGTGTCAGCATAGCACGGCAGAGGCTGCAGGGCTGAGGGCTGCGCAGCGGCGCTGGTGTCCGAAGGCGCAGGGGAAGGGCAGCCCCTCCGGCAGCCGCCGCACAGGCCGTCCCGGGGCAGCAGGACCCGAGCAGAGACCACGAGGCCAACGCCAGCAGCTCAGGAACTCACCGAGACGTGACTTGGATGCCAAGGGTTGGTAAAGAGTGTCAACGCCCAGACCATGGAACCATTCCTGTTTTAACTATAGATGTAAAAGTCTAAATTAAGAATTGACAACTAATGTCCAGCCGTGAGTCCCCCGCATTACGTATTTCTAAATACATAATTTTAGGACTGTAAAGTGATTCACTATTAGGATGTCTCCACGTGATTCCGTGTATCGTCCCATTTAAGAAGAAAACATATGATCATATCAATAAATGTTAAAGACATTTGATAAAACTTAGCAGATATTCCAAATAACATATCTAAGCAAATCAGGATAAGGGGAAATAATTTAAATTTGAAATAAATAACTTGTACAAAAGACACCGCAGATGTTATTCTAAATGGTGAAATGCTAAACTCACTTCTACTAAAACTGGGAACCAGACAGGGATATTTACTGTCATTACCATTATTTGATATTTTTAAAGGTAAGAAAAGAAAATAATCATTAAAATACTTGGAAAGAAGAGATAAAATTATCCTTTTTGCTAATGACATAAGAACCTATCTATAAAATCAAAAAATACTCTAATTAAAAAGAAACCATTATAACTAATAAAATAATTTGGTAAAGCAATTAGATATGGCACATGTAGAAATCAAGTTTTCTCTCTGCTAGTAATAACTAACTAGAAATGAGAATAAGAAAAAACATTATTCCATTAAAAAATAACAGCAATTAATATACTCAAATTCATTTAATCAGAAAGATACGGGACCTTTCTGAGGAAATTCTAGAAATCTATAGAAGGATATAAAATAAGATCTCAAGAAATGGAAAGATATATTATTTTTAATATAAAATTAAATATCATAAAGATGTCAGTTCTCTCAAAGTTAACTTATTCATTTATGCAATTCCAATTAAAATTTTTTCCCCTCAAAATAATGATCTCAAAGTAGAAGAATGAAATTATCAATAAGGAGTGTGGTGAAACGTGCTAGCCTTACCAGACATTGAAACATACTTTAGAGCCACTGAAATCAAAACAATATGGTACTGGTATAGGGAAAGATTGACATTTAAGTGAAAAAAATATTGAAATCCTAGAAATAGAAGCTTGACAAAGGAGTACTTAAATTCAGTGAGAAAGGGATACACTTTGTAGTAAACGTGCTGGTACAACTAGCTCTCTGCTAAAATAAAATTTGCTTGGATTCTATCTGACATGACACGAAGAGTACTAAATGGATTGATTATTTAAAGGCAAAAATTTATTGTAAAACCAAATTAGAGTGGTGATATGATAGATTTAAGGTGGCAGGGTCTTTATAAGCAAGGCGGTAAATCCAGGAGCCATAAAAGAAGTGATAAACATTTCTAATTAAAAATACTATTATTAATTTCACAAGAGCATTTTAAAATGAAATACTTTTCATCAGGCAAAGTTATCACACACATACTCAACTGACAAAAGATTGAGGAAAAACATGGTGCTCCAGGGGAGTTAAATGATTCGGTTAAAAGGGAGAGAAAGAGTTAAACTTTACAGTGCATATTTGCACATTGATAACAATAGTGTAAGCAAACCAAGAGAAAATATGCAAAAAATACCAATGAATACAGATCAGCAAGTCCACATGGCCTATAAACATATGGAAAAGATATTCAACCTCTGTCTCAAGAGAAATTCAAAGTGATGGATTTCACAACATACCTATCACTGTGGAAAATAAAAAAAGCTGGCCAAGATGTAAGAAAACGGCACTCTCACACGTTTTTAGTGGAAATGTGAATTGTTTCATCCTTCTTGGAAAGCAATTTGGAACCTTCTATTAACATTTAAACTACTCGTCTATATCCTTGACATAGCAATGCCAATTTTAGGAAACTATTTTACAGAAATAAAATATCAGACTCTAACACTAAGTTTATAAGAGTGTTCCTTGCAGTACTATTCATACTTACTAACATCAAACCCAAAGTAGGTACCCATTAATACAAAAATGGTTAAATAAAATATGATACACTTATACAATGGAATATTACACAGTTACCCAATAACTTGGAGGGAATCACACTATGAACTGTTAAGTGAGAAAATTAAGACTGGGAGAAGCTTACTAATACACAATACAATTTTTCTGAAGGAAACTGTAGTGGGTTGAATTATGGTCCCCAAAAGATATGTTCAAGTCCCAAGTCCCAGTAACTGTGAATGTGACCTGACTTGGAAATGGCATCTTTGCAGATATACGTAAGGATCTCGAAATGAGGTCATCCTGAATTTTGGGTGGGGCATAAATCCAATTACTAGTGTCTCCTTAACTGAAAGTAGGAGAAGGCTTGGAACACAGATATATGGAGAAAGAAGGCCATGAGAAGATGAAGATGCAGGCAGAGGTTGGAGTGACGCGTCTGCAAAGACCGCCCAGGGTTGCTGGCCAATGTCAGAATCTAAAAGAAAGGCATGGGAACAAACTTTCCTCAGAGCTCCCAGAAGGAACCTACCTTACCAAAACCTTGATTCCAGACCTCTGGCCTTCTTCACTGTGAGAATACATTTCTGTTCTCTTAAGCTACGTAGTTTGTTGAAATTTGTTGCAGCACCCTTACAGAAACTAAGCCCAACACCCTATTTGTATATGTGATCACCTATGCAGATATACGGATGATAGACAGGTGGAAAATGGATGGAAGAAGGCACCCGCCAGGTTGTTAACCTCAGACATCTGTGCCAGTGGGGAGCTGGACAAGGGATGCTGCTGGAGGAGAGGGATGGAGGGAAGGGAACATCTGGCAAGGGCAAGCATCAAAGGACAAACTAAGAGCTGAGCCCCAGATATGGGATCCGTGCAAGATCTAGAACTGAGCCAGAACTACTTCCTTGAACATAATAGCCAAAAGGGATATAGCTAGTTCTTTAGAGTAAAGCAAATAGAAGTTGACACAGTAACCTCTGTGCATTCTTTCTTTTGGTAGTAGATTGATACGCAGAGTAAAATGTATAAGATTCTCATTTAAAACATTCTTGTGTCTTAGATACATTTGTGCACTTCTGTCTTAGATACATTTCATGTCTCTATGTATCATATCTCCATCTGTCTGTCTTCCTAACTTCCAGACAATTCCTGAGATTATTTACCCATTTGCAGAGACAAATCAGGTGATCCAGCCCCTGCATTTCTTTTTTTTTTTTTTTTTTTTGTATTTGAAGATCTGCTGGTAATTTCTTTTTTTTATTATTATTATTATACTTTAAGTTTTAGGGTACATGTGCACAATGTGCAGGTTTGTTACATACGTATACATGTGCCATGTTGGTGTGGTGCACCCATTAACTCGTCATTTACATTAGGTATATCTCCTAATGCTATCCCTCCCCCCTCCCTCCACCCCACAACAGGCCCCGGTGTGTGATGTTCCCCTTCCTGTGTCCATGTGTTCTCATTGTTCAATTTCCACCTGTGAGTGAGAACATGTGGTGTTTGGTTTTTTGTTCTCGTGATAGTTTGCTGAGAATGATGGTTTCCAGCTTCATCCATGTCCCTACAAAGGACATGAACTCATCATTTTTTATGACTGCATAGTATTCCATGGTGTACATGTGCCACATTTTCTTAATCCAGTCTATCATTGTTGGACATTTGGGTTGGTTCCAAGTCTTTGCTATTGTGAATAGTGCTGCAATAAACATACTTGTGCATGTGTCTTTATAGCAGCATGATTTATAATCCTTTGGGTATATACTCAGTAATGGGATGGCTGGGTCAAATGGTATTTCTAGTTCTAGATCCCTGAGGAATCGCCACACTGACTTCCACAATGGTTGAACTAGTTTACAGTCCCACCAACAGTGTAAAATTGTTCCTATTTCTCCACATCCTCTCCAGCACCTGTTGTTTCCTGACTTTTTAATGATTGCCATTCTAACTGGTGTGAGATGGTATCTCATTGTGGTTTTGATTTGCATTTCTCTGATGGCCAGTGATGGTGAGCATTTTTTCATGTGTCTTTTGGCTGCATAAATGTCTTCTTTTGAGAAGTGTCTGTTCATATCTTCACCCACTTGTTGATGGGGTTGTTTGTTTTTTTCTTGTAAATTTGTTTCAGTTCATTGTAGATTCTGGATATTAGCCCTTTGTCAGATGAGTAGATTGCAGAAATTTTCTCCCATTTTGTAGGTTGCCTGTTCACTCTGATGGTAGTTTCTTTTGCTGTGCAGAAGCTCTTGAGTTGAATTAGATCCCATTTGTCAATTTTGGCTTTTGTTGCCACTGCTTTTGGTGTTTTAAACATGAAGTCCTTGCCCATGCCTATGTCCTGAATGGTATTGCCTAGGTTTTCTTCTAGGGTTTTTATGGTTTTAGGTCTAACATTTAAGTCTTTAATCCATCTTGAATTAATTTTTGTATAAGGTGTAAGGAAGGGATCCAGTTTCAGCTTTCTACATACGTCTAGCCAGTTTTCCCAGCACCATTTATTAAATAGGGAATCATTTCCCCATTTCTTGTTTTTGTCAGGTTTGTCAAAGATCAGATGGTTGTAGATATGCGGCATTATTTCTGAGGGCTCTGTTCTGTTCCACTGGTCTATATCTCTGTTTTGGTACCAGTACCATGCTGTTTTGGTTACTGTAGCCTTGTAGTATAGTTTGAAGTCAGGTAGTGTGATGCCTCCAGCTTTGTTCTTTTGGCTTAGGATTGTTCTGGCAATGCGGGCTCTTTTTTGGTTCCATATGAACTTTAAAGTAGTTTTTTTCCAATTCTATGAAGAAAGTCATTGGTAGCTTGATGGGGGCGGCATTGAATCTATAAATTACCTTGGGCAGTATCAGCCGCTGCATTTCTTAACAGAGGAAGACAGAAAGTTGAGGACAACAGAAAAGCCAGCTACAAAACAATCACAAACCTAGAAGAAATCTTCAAGAATCTTGTATCTGTATATATTTTTTCTGCTTCTAAAGATAACCTTGGCTGCAAAGTGTCAGGGGCTCTGCTCTGTTATTAATGTACTCCTGGGAAGCTTCCTCTGCACATCCTCACACTGGTGGTGCAGGTGGGCCCTAGGGGAGATGGTCGCACTGCACTTCCTGCCATTTGGAGCTCCTCTCTTCCCTCTGAACCCAGGACTCCCTCATGAAACCCAGTGCTCCTTGCTTCTCGCCTGTTAAATAAATATGACAGACTCTAAACCAGGGCTCTGAAATGCAAATGACCCGCAAGGTGATGGGAACGGGGGTGGATTGAAGCAACATATTACCGGACATGTGAAGATACATGTCAATTTCACCTGGCCTCTGAAGGACCCGGGAACTGGGACCAAGAGGAACACTTCTTGCTGGGTTTCTTGCCACAAGGGAATGGGATACCGTGTTGCCTGGGTTTTCAAGAAAAGGGGAAATTCGAATGTTTGTGTGATGTCTCTCAATGTATAACTACTGACAACTATTTCAAAATTGTAAAAGTCCTGTGTGGGTTACAATCAAAAGGTGTCTGAGGACAGGAGTTTTTCTAAGGTCACCTGTTTGTCACCTCTGAAATATGAAGATATTTTTATTCATTTCTTGCTAAGTGACTTTTTAAGATCTCTTATAAACTAATTCACACCAAGCTATTACCTGCTTAGTGTCTGGCTGCTTTCAGTGTTCCTTGCATCTTGGCAACCAATCCTTTTTGTTCTGAAATTTCGCAATCTTTTCAGAGTGAGGGAAGTTCCTCAAAGAAATAACATTCATTTTTATATTTTTGTCTTATAAAGTGAAAATTCCTTTTATTTTTAACTCCTAAGACATATTTCAGAGTCCCACAAGGTAATAATTATTCTGCAAGTACCTTTTGAGTAAAAAAATACAGAATATCAAAAGTCTACTAAAAATAATAGCAGTATGTTTAAATAAATTTATATTTTAGTAATCTCAACATTATGCTTTTTAAAGTTTATCAAGCTTTAGCTTCCAGCTTAGATAAGGTAACAAGGACTGAATTTACCCTTTTGTCTGAAACAACCAATAAAACCAGACAAAGTATATGTAACAATAGGTTTCAAATCACTGGGCATCAGGCAGCAAAGGACAGAGATCCCTGAGAGGTAGAAACAATTAAGATGAGTCCCACAATTGATTTTCAAAAGACACTATAAAGAGAATGAATGCATGGGCCACAGACGGGGGAAGGGGAAACCATATCAGATCCAAGCAAGGCTTGTATCTGAAAAAAAGTTCATACCTACAATATATTAAGGACTACCAAAACTCAATAATAAGAAGACAAATAATCCAATTTAAAAATGGAAAAAATATTTGAATAGATACTTTGTCAAAGAAAATACAGAGATAGCAAGTAAGCACATAAAAGATACTCAGTGGCGTTAGTGGTTAGAGAAAAATGAAATCCATAATAAGCTATACATTTTCACTCTACATCTAGTGAAAATGGCTAAAATTAAAAACTGACATTATCAAGTGTTGACAAGTATGTGGAGGAACTAGAGCTCTCCAGTCAGCTGGAGGGAATGTGAAATGGTGCAACAACATTGGAAAAAATTTTGCAGTTTCTTAAAAAGTTAAACACACGGCCAGGCATGGTGGCTCATGCCTGTAATCCCAGCACTTTGGGAGGCTGAGATGGATGGGTCACGAGGTCAGGAGATCAAGACCATCCTGGCTAACACAGTGAAACCCCATCTCTACTAAAAAAATACAAAAAAAAAAAAATTAGCCAGGCGTGGTGGCGGGCGCGTGTAGTCCCAGCTACTTGGGAGGCTGAGGCAGGAGAATGCCGTGAAACCAGGAGGCAGAGCTTGCAGTGAGCTGTGATCGCGCCACTGTACTCCAGCCTGGGCGACGGAGCGAGACTCTTGTCTCAAAAAAAAAAAAAAAAAGTTAAACACATATTTATATGACCCAGACCTTTGACTTATGGGTATTTCTTTAAAAGAAATAAAAGCTTATATTTGTATGAAGATGTATAACAATGTTCATAGGTTTATTTATAATAATACAAAACCAGAAACCAAATTGTGGTACATCTCTACAATAGAATACTTTCAGCAATAAGAAATGAACTAATGATCCATGCTATAACATGGATTTCAAATAATTATTCTTTTTTTTTTTTTTTTTTTTTTGAGACAGCGTTTTACTTTGTCACCCAGGCTGTAGTGCAGTGGTGTGATCTTGGCTCACTGCAACCTCCACCCCTGCCAGATTTAAGCAATTCTCCTGCCTCAGCCTCCTGAGTAGCTGAGATTACAGGTGCCCACCACCATGCCTGGCTAACTTTTGTTTTTTAGTGGAGATGAGGTTCCACTATGTTGGCCAGGCTGGTCTTGAACTCCTGACCTCAAGTGATTCACCCGCCTTGGCCTCCCAAGGTGTTGGGATTACAGGTGTCAGCCACCCCCTGTAATCCCGGGGTCATGTAATTATTCTGAGCAGAAGTCAACCAAAGAAAAACATGATTCCATTTATATAACATTCTAGAAAATGCAAACTAATCTATTGTGAAAGAAAGCAGTTCAGTTGCTTGGAGACAGGAGTGGGAATAGGAAGGGGAGAAGGAGGAGTAAGAGGAAGAGATTGTAAAAGGCGATGTCCCATCCATGATGAATGAATAAACAAGATGTGGTACATACAGACAGTGGATGTCGTTCAGCCTTAAAAAGGAAGGACATTCTGACCCACGTGACAACCTGGATGAAACTTGAAGACATTATGCTAAGTAAAAGAAGGCAGTTACAAAGAGACAAATATTGCACGTGCCTTAGTTGGTTTAGGCTGCTATAACAAAATGCCTTACACTGGGCAATTTGTAAACAACAGGAACTTATTGCACACAGTTCTGGAAGCTGGGAGGTCCAAGATCAAAGTGTGAGTAGATTCAGTGTCTGGTTCAGGCAGGCTCTGTCTTTTTAACGATGGTGCCTTTCCCCCCCCCCCCCTTTTTTTTTTTCTTGCAAGGGGTGAGACAGAGTCTCGCTCTGTCACCCAGGCTGGAGTGCAGTGGCATGAACACAGCTCACTTGCAGCCTTGACCTCCTGGGCTTGAGCAATCCTCCCATCTCAGCCTCCCAAGTAGCTGGGACCACAGGCAGGTGCCACAATGCCCGGCTAATTTTTATAGAGACGGAGTCTTGCCATATTGCTCAGGCTGACCTCAAACTCCTGAGCTCAAGCCATCCACTCACCTTAGCCTCCCAGAGTGCTGGGATTACAGGTGTGAGCCGGCCCCAAAGATGGTGCCTTCTTGCTGCATCCCCCCATGGTGAAAGAGGGGGATAACCTCCCTCATGCCTCTTTTATCAGGGCACTAAGTGCGTTCATGTGGGTGGAGTCCTCATGACCTCAGTACTTCCCAATAGCCCCACCTTTAATACTTTCACACTGGGGATTGGGTTTCTACATATTAATTTTTTGGGGGACACAAGCATTCAGACCATAGCAGTATGATTCCACTTCTGTGAGGCATCCGGAGGAGTCAAATTCATAGAGACAGAGAATAGAATGGTAGTTACTAGGGGCTGTGGGAGAGGGTAATGGGGTTTCGTTTAATGGGGACAAAGTTTCAGTTTGGGAAGATAAAGTCCTGTGGTGGATGGTGGTGATGGCTGCTCAACAACGTGAATGCCCTGAACGCCGCTGAACTGCACACCCCCGCAATGGCGAAAACGGTAAATTGTGTGGTATGTAGATTTTGCCACAATAAAAAAGGAGCACATGAAGCCACATTTGGGGGTAATGGCAGAGCTGGCTGCACAATTTGTGGGACCCAGCACAGAATGAGAATGCAAGTCCTGTTATTAGAAAATTATTGAGAATTCCAAGATGCTAGTGCAGAGCCTTCACTCAAGCATGGTGCCTGTCTGCATGTGGGCTCCTGGGCAGGTGCTCAGGTCACACATCCTCGAAGCCTGCCTAGCTGGCAGATCCATCCACTCTCTTGGTGACAGTGATGACTTCCTGGGAGTATACATAAGTCAAAACTTCTCAAAGCAGAAACTTGACGTGGGTACAGTTTATTGTTTATCAATAAACTCAATACCTCAATACCGCTGTTTAAATAGGAGCAACAGAAAGCCCGTCTTTGAAAAAGAGAGGTGCCTATACGAGTGAGGCAGGCTTTATTCACACTGCTGTTTTTTGTGGATGTGAGTTCATCCCTCTTCTGCTAATTGTTCACTCATCAATAAATTAGGACTCTTTGTTTTGATTCAAAAGAAAAGACTTTGGGAAGCAACCACAGTTAAAAACGTGGGCTTGGTGTGAGAAGATTGCTCCACGAATTTCGAACTCTGTGACCTTGAACAGGCCCAAGATTCTCACCTCCTAAATCAGCTTGACTTCACCGGGCAGCTGGGAAGATTTAATGAGGTAGAAATGCCTAACGTGCCCAACATGGTGCCTGCCATTTGTGCTTCAGGAGTAATTCGTAAGAATGCACCGGTGGATCTTTCCCTGGTGCCGTGAGAGGCTTTTGGATATATTCTTTAAATCTCAGCTGCAGGTGCTCTCCTTAGCATAGCGTAGCGTTTATACCAGACCCTGGTTCCGCCACTAACCAGCTGTGCAATCTTGGAAATCCTACTAATTTCCAGACTTTCAGTTTCCTCATCTGTGCAGCAACTAGAACAATGGTACCTACCTGATGTGAGAATGAAATGAAATAATACATGTAAAACATTTAGAGATTGGCACAGAGGTGCTATCTATGGATTAGCCATTATCCTATTGTCTGTGAATAAATTCTGCTTTGCCCCACACATGGTTTGTTTTTTAGCATAATTTCCCAAATAAACTACCAATGATTCAGAGAATTAGGCCTGTAGATCTCCATTTTCTCAACTTGTTTCACTTTTTAATTAAAAAATTAACTCTATAAAAAAGATCAGACCAACAGGAGATCGAGACCATCCTGGCTAACACGGTGAAACCCCGTCTTTACTAAAAATACAAAAAATTAGCCAGGCGTGGTGGCGGGCGCCTGTAGTCCCAGCTACTCGGGAGGCTGAGGCAGGAGAATGGCGTGAACCCGGGAGGAGGAGCTTGCAGTGAGCCGAGATCATGCCACTGCACTCCAGCCTGGGCGAGAGGGCGAGACTCCGTCTCAAAAAAAAATCAGACCAAGGTAGTTAAATAATAAAATGCCCAATTGTTTGAATTCTAACAGAAATAATGGAGGGCTTGAAAATAAATGGGTGAACGTTGCATGTTTGATGTTTAATCAATAATAAAGTGTTTATAGGGAGAGGACTGATCCTACAGTTACTTGAAAACGCAGCTAATGAAAGGATTCGTAGAAGCAGAAACAGCTAGAGATTTTATGCTTTTTATTTTTCTGATGCTTTGTTTAGTATAGTTTCTGTAATTCTGATAAAAGTTCTTTTAAAAACTCATTTAAGTGTCTCTTTAACAGAGTGGGAGTTGCAAATGCTCTAATAATTTTTACTACTTTCATATTTAAAAATAATATGCCCTCTAAACATTTACATTCAAGATTTGTTTCTCCTCGGATGGGTAAATAATGCATAGTAATTTGCATCTCATGCATAAATCTCACTCTGCTGAATAGAAATATTCCAGAAGGTTCCTTCTCTTCTCTATTTTCCTGCTGATGGTAGTTTAGTTGAATAATATTTCTGGAGAAGTGGGAAAGGGGAGGGGCATTGGCGGTTAGAAAACTAATCTCTTATTACTGCTTTCTTGCAATCAGTGGTAGGGAATTCAGAACTGAATAACGAGACCAGTCTTTTACGAGACGAATACAAATATTTCAAACTTTAATCGTTTCCCAGGTGAACACACTAAATACGTCTTTTGTTAGTGACGTGTGTAGATGCTGCCTGTGTGGGGATTTATCCAGAATGAATTTGCCCCTCAGGTTCCTTGCAGAACAATAGCAGCACAACTTAAATCAATTCCAATCCTCTGGTGCCCCAGAAATAAGGCAGTCATCCAGCGAGCCCTGGGAGACTGAACGAGCCTCGCTGAGCCCGCTTCCTGGAATCCCAGGTCATCAGTGCTTCACGTCGCTGGGACACTGAGCTACAAGAGGCTCTCCTCGGTTCCGCATTGATCGTGTTGTCTGGTTAAACTCTGAGGCTTGTTTTCTACTGTGAATTTCCCGCACCACTGGTTTCTTGTCTACTGATCATTTGCTGGGTCTCAGCCTGGTAAAAAGACATCTCGGGAGAGTCTTACGTCCATCATCAAATGTGACTAAAATATTGCAGTGAGTCATCTGCCCTTGGTACAACGGACTCTTTTCAGCAAATGTCTGGTAACATTTTGAATAAAAGATGCTGCACGAGAATAAATTGCCATGTTCTCCGCTTATGTTGCTATTTACATGCCATCTCCTTCTACCATTAGGAATTTGTCTTATTTACCATTTAGTGTTTTCTTCACATAAAATATGCAAAATCTGGTTTCCTAAAAGCATTTATTCAGTCTTGTTTTCTTCACTCATTCTCTAAAATTAATAAGTGTCCTTTGAGCACCTGCTCTGACTGGCGCTGTGTCAGGAAGTGAGAGGCACAGAGTAGGATCCGATCTTCAGGAGAACGCTGACTTCCCCAAGGTGCAACACGTAGGTGTCAAACAGCTCAGTAACAGTGGCAGGCAGCACCCAGTGGAATACAAGCTGGTCCATGCTCTGAGACTGACTTGGAAGTGGAGAAATGTGTAGGGAATGGAGTAGTGAGAGAATCATAATAGATACTATGGTTAGAGAATAAAAGCAGAATGATGTCAATAGCAGTTAGCACTGAGCGATTACTAAGTGCCACGTACTGTGCAAAGTACCTTGTGCATCTGAACTTGATGATCCCCATTGAATCTGTGAAGCAGGCATTGCTGTTACCACTCTCTAGATGAGAAGGGGGTTCACGGAGGAGGGTGAGATTGAGCAGAATTTTAGAGAAGTAGAATTCACAGTGGTGGTCAGAAGGCATTTCCTGTGGGGAGCTGTGAACAGCATTGGCAACGAGTTGGCACTGAGAGTGTCTGGGACAATCAGACCAGCCTGGCTAGACAGGGGCGCCCCATTTGAGGAGTGATGGGAGAGGAGGTTAGGCAGGTGGTAGTTGAGTTGGATGAGTAAGACCTCATGGAGCTGGCTTAGGAACTTGGACTTTATCCTTTTGGCCTAGAGATTCTTGGGAGGTATTTGGGTGGGTACTGACAAAATATAAGGTTATATGCAGCCATCAAATGGTTCCATGGTGTAATACCTCAACTGAAACATTATTTTCACCATTGAATTAATTTTTATTAGGTTCCTGTCAGGGTCTGGGTAGTTTGTAGAGGCAGTAAGTACTCTAGAGTCTACTCTACCTTGGAGTTCCAGTTCAGTTTTCCCAGAAAACTGACCTGGTGGCCCCTCTACCCCTTCACACTCCCCCAACACATGCACAGCTGTGCCTGCACACACACCCACATGCAGCACATGCATGCATGCACCCACACATCCTCACACAGACACACCCACACTCACCCCCCACCCACACCCACACTCACCCCCCACACACACCCACACTCACCCACACTCATCCACAAGAGCCACACTGTCTCAAAAAAAAAAAAAGAAAAGAAAAAGAAAAAAAAAAGAAAAGGGGGGCATATACTGCTTTTCTCTGGACAATACAAAGGACTGGGACTTGGGTAGTGAAAGAGGGAAGTGGCCTTTACCTGTAATTGTTTTTTTTTTTTTTAAAGTGGGGGCTATATGAATATATTACTAATTTATTTTTTGAAGCGCAGACACAGGAAAGAGTCTAAAAGCAAATAAGACTAAATGTAATATTTATTATGTAATATTTATTAACTCCAGTGGGAACTTGGGTGGCGATCATCACATTGTAATTTATCAAAAATGTATTTTTATCCAAGGGCTCTGGTGTCGTTAAGAAGTATCTGCGTTTGTTCCATCCAGGGTTAACTGTCTTCTTGGAGGAGGGAGAAAGTCAGGAGAGAGTAAGATTCAGTTTCTGTCTGTTTGAAAGAAGCCTCTCTGAGACTGCATTCAATCAGGAATCACTGTAAATATTGACTCGAGTATTTTTAAAAGGAGTCATATGTTTATGGAGAGAAAATGGCTGGCTGATATGGATAAGTGCATGTTCTACTTTCTCGGGGCACTGCGCCCTGGGGGAGCATCACTGAGACAACGTGCCAGTTAACAGAACCACTGCCCATAGGTGGACGCCATCCAGTTTTCAGGCAAATGACCAAGGATTAATTGGCTGACCTGTACAGTGAGTCACACAAACCCAAACTTATCAGCTCTTGCACCTGCTCTCGCTCCGTTCTCAGTGTGGGCAGGAACAATCTGCTGTTTGCAGACTTCGATGCTCCTCCGCCCCAGCTAATTAGAGGCGAGCAGGTCACCAGCACTCCAGGCCTCTGTTGCCCAGCAGATTTTACAGTGGATGGATTTGGCCTTGACCTGCTGCGGAAGCTTTAGAAACCCAAGACTGTCCTCTGGTCTGCATTTATTTTCTGTCTCTCTGGATGGCCAAGATACTGCCTGCTCCTTTTGGCCTGAGTTGGATGCCTGTCCAGGGTCTCTTCCACCCCGTGAGGGCCCTGAACCCTACAGAGTAGGCCTGGCTGCCCCCAAGTTGATGGGGCCAGCTCCCTGCTGTCTTCCTGCCTGGCCCACTACCTGGGGCCTAGGCTTGCTCCTGCTCTTGCTAGTCTTGTGTGGACCTTTCAGCTGATCTGGGTCTGGGCCAGGTGTCCCCTTATCTCTGCCTTATGACCAGCGTTAGAGTGGGGCCCTGACCTTGGATGATTCGCTCTCCTGGACTCCTGATGTGTGACGTACGTAGGGAGGAATCTACCCTGTCCCTGTTTGCCCTGTTCTGTCAGCCTATTTGTCCATTCTCTTGTGTGGTGCTCACCATGGTCATGCCTCACATGAAACAAGCGTGTTACACATTGGACCCTGACTTCCATCTTCTTAGGAGTGAATTGGACCAAACCTGTTCATTACTTACAATCATCACCAGCATTGTCTTTCTGAGTCTGTAGATAGAGAGTAGATGATGTTGGGAGCAGAAGGAGGAAAAGTTACCTTTCCATTACCATGAGAATCTAGTCCTCAGCCTTGCAAACTGGAATGTTACAAAGGGCTGGTGACTGTTCCTGGGATTTAGGGTTATGCAGAATCATAAAATAGTAATAAGGCATTTACTTTTTTTTGCTCAAACTTAAAAATAATACCTGCTAAATGGGAAGACAAATGCATATATACATATACATGTTTATAGATTCTATTAAAACTGATTTTCTTAAAACACAGAGTACAGTTAGTACTGTCAGAAGTAAGAGAAAACTTTATATTTCAGAGAAAATATTTTTTTCAGGGAAACTTTAATGCATAATAATTTTTGGTTGAAAGTAACTTCTTGGGGAAGACCTTCTAATTCCTAGAGTTAATCATCATCATTACTGTTCCGATTTTTCCAAGGTTTCCAGAGTTTTATTCCTGTAACTCTTACGACTGTGTTGTTAGAATAGATTCTTCCATTTGTAAACAAGATGTACTTTTTATTTCTTTATTAAGCATTTGGTAAATAATATTTTTAACTTTAAGAGACTGCCCGTCTTGAAAGCCTTACCAACATTTCCATATCCTCACCAACAGGCTTGGTCTGTATCTTCCCTTCCTAATGAAAAACTCTGAGTCTTTTGTTGATTCCTGTTTGATTTGCATGACAAATCCCAGTTTTATTTTTATTCATTTAATTTTTTAAGATGGGGTCTTGCTCTGTCACCCAGGCTGGAGTGAGTGCAATGGTGCTATCATGGCTCCCTGCAGCCTCCATCTCTGAGGCTCAGTCAGTCCTCCCACCTCAGCCTCCTGAGCAGCGGGGACTACAGGCGCACGCCACCACACCCAGCTAATTTTTGTATTTTTTGTAGAGACTGGATTTTTCCATGTTGCCAAGGCTGGTTTCAAACTCCTGGGCTCAAGCCATCCTCCTGCCTCAACCTCGCAAGTACTGGGATTACAGGTGTGAGCCACTGCGCCAGACCAAGCATGATATTTTTAAACTGGAATACTTTGTGTGAGTTATGCACAAATGAGGGCCTTACAAAAACAATACTTGCAACACACCAGGTATTTCCAATGAGATGCTTAATGCATCATCTTATTAGTGCAGTGTGAAGTTAAGGGTGCAGGTTTGATCTTTCTGCTGACAGATGAACAACAGCAGGACATGGATTTCCAAGCACTGACAGAAACACTGATGCTTGATTAAGCAAACTCCATCAAGCATTATTTCTCTGTTTTCTAGAAAAGCAAGTTTCGGCCGGGCGCGGTGGCTCACGCCTGTAATCCCAGCACTTTGGGAGGCCGAGGCGGGTGGATCACGAGGTCAGGACATCCAGACCATCCTGGCTAATACGGTGAAACCCCGTCTCTACTAAAAATACAAAAAATTAGCCGGGCCTGGTGGCGGGCGCCTGTAGTCCCAGCTACTCAGGAGGTTGAGGCAGGTGAATGGCGTGAACCCGGGAGGCAGAGCTTGCAGTGAGCCGAGATTGCGCCACTGCACTCCAGCCTGGGTGACAGAGCGAGACTCTGCCTAAAAAAAAAAAAAAAAAAAAAAGCAACTTTCTAGGGAACTGATACAACTTCCTTTTTCTCTGTCAACCACGGCAACTTATTCTGACGATATAGAGAACACTATATATTTTCAATGGGTCTGTCTTTTATTTTTGTATGATTTAGCTGCAACTCATGTTTATGAATTTTTGCTTGTTTTCTCTGAATTAGAACCCCAATTTTATTACAAGTGGATTTGAATGGGATTCTATAGTTCCACTGTAGACAGATTGAAAAGAATGTGGCTGAAAGAGAGAGAGGTACACATAGGCTCTCCTTACTCCATTTGCTGTTGATTTCATTGCTTTATGCTCATTTAGCCTGTTTTAAATATGATTCATTAATGCGAGCTGCAACTGAAGTAAGTGCTCTGCTGTGCAAGTTGCTAGCCACGTTCATTGAACAGCGTTAGGTGTTTTCTACCCCAAAGGAAGCTAAATTCTGTCGTTGCCGTGTCTAGCTCTTACTGAGAAAGTTTGCAGACATCGTGAGCTCCGTAATCAAACTCTCTTCTGTACTCACTGATGGGTAGTAATTACATTTTTGTGGGATGGCAAGATACAACCTGTGAGAACTCAGGTTAATTATATTTTTTCTGCTGTGTTCTCTAATAACACCAGTGTTTTAGTCACTGCAACCTTTTTATGTGAGAGGTCCTTTGAGACTTGAAATTGGCAACAAGAAAATAACCTGTCTTCTTTTCAACAATAATTGTGGAGATCATGTAGAATAAAGGGGTGGCCCAAAAAGGGCAGCCTGGGCCGCGCAGCGACCCTTCCCACGGTGGTCTTATTCTCAGAGAGTCTGCACCGTAGCATCGACGACATTGATAACATGTCCTCATTTATTTCCCCTTCTTTATGATAATCTGGAAATCTTACATGCCTAAAACCAAGCCTAATGGATTGTCAAGAAGCTGCAATAATGTCATTTTATTCCATTATTATAATTTGTTTTCAGGAGGCATATTTTTAATTATTTGCATGAATAATATCATTATGTATTCATGCCAATACAATTCTGATAATTAATTTACATGATGGAAATTTCTTAATGATTTTGATGTCAGTGTTAATAGCAACATCTGATAGTCAATCTACGGATGTTGACATAAATTTGACTTTTAATATATTGTTGCCAACACCAGCAGCAGTATAAAATTACTTTGCAAGGAAAGGAAAAAATCCAGTAGGGAAGAACTTCAATGAAAAAGAAAGCGAACCTTGCCCGGGGTTTATGGGCCCAGAACAAAATCCATGCACTCAGATGTGACAAATGACTTACTTGGACATAGACTGGTGCAAATGAGCCTGTCAAAAGTTCGTAGCTTCCTATGAAAAGAGATTGCTGTGAAAATATAGTTATCTGCTGGAAGAAGTGACTCTTGCAGCTACTTGTTTTTGTTTTCATATATTTTTTAAGTCTCTTGAAAAGTTTTTGATGCCTTTTGTGTGCTACTTTTGTATTTTGTCTTTGATTGCTAATTTACATTTTCTAAAAAAACTTTAACGGAAAATGATGTGCCATTGTTATTTTAATTTACAGAACAAAAAACATTGTATGTCCAAGAAAATGTCTACTTTCATCTGTTTCAGTCAGTTAAATGGCTGAGGTGCTAAAGTCCCTTATGAGAGAATAGACCCTGATAATTATGATATCTTCCCCTCAGGTAACCCACGTAGGAGGACTCTACAGAAAAGACACTCTTCAGCTGGGTGTGGTAGCTCATGCCTGTAATTCAGTGCTTTGGGAGGCTGAGGCGGGCGGATCGCTTGAGTCCAGGAGTTTGAGACCAGCCTAGGCAATGAGGCAAAACCTCATATCTACAAAAAGTACCTGGGTGTGGTGGTGTGCACCTGTGGTCCTAGGTACTTGGGAGGCTGAGGTGGAAGGATCCCTTGAACCTGGGAGGTGCAGGTTGCAGTGAGCTAAGATTGCACCACTGCACTCTGCCCTGGGCGACAGAGCAAGACCTTGTCTCAGGAAAGAAAAAAAAAAAAGACACTCTTTTTACACAGGTGAGGTAATTTTAGTCTCAGAATGTTCATCTTAAAGTTGAGAGCTGTAAACAGCACATGGGACCCCTCCCACTCAGATTCATGTTCACATTCATATTCATGTGTGTGTATATATCTCTATCTAGATGTGTGTATGTGTTTGTATTTATATATTTTACATATATATTATATATATCCATATATACACACACACATCTAGTATCTTTTTTTTTTTTTTTTGAGATGGAATCTCGCTCTGTCGCCAGGCCGGAGTGCAGTGGTGCAATCTTGGCTTACTGCAACCCCTACCTCCCAGGTTCAAGCAATTCTGCCTCAGCTTCCCGAGTAGCTGGGACTACAGGTGCATGCCACTATGCCCAGCTAATTTTTGTATTTTTAGTAGAGAGGGGGTTTCATCATGTTGGCAAAGATGGTCTTGATCTTTTGACCTCATGCTCTGCCCGCCTCGGGCTCCCAAAGTGCTGGGATTACAGGCGTGAGCCACCGTGCCCAGCCCATGTCTAATTTTAAATCACTGGATTTTATAGGTCTTCTATTTTTCAAGTGGAGCACACTCTAAAATTCTGATTGAGCAGGTCCTCTGTCCTGTCTGATGCACCTGTTTCTAGGGGCTCACACTTCTCATACAAAGTAAGGCACCTTCTTCCCTAACCCCTAATGTGGCATTTGCACCATGTGAAATGCTCAGGACTATGTAATAGATGAAGCCCCACTGCTTTTGATTCATTTAAAGTCACGAAAGTTTTTTTAATATAAAAATCAATTTTCAAATACTCAGATCCTTGAATAAGAAGAATGTTGGGAAGTAATGAAAAATGTCAAGGTCAGTTATAATTTTAATTTTCTTTTGGCATTTGGAACGTTGTATTATGGTGGCTCAGCAGATGGAATAAGCCGTCCTGAAGCATTCTGTACAGGAGTTTGGCTATTTAAGGTCATCTTCAATCAAAAAAAGGAGGAAGGGAAGCAGTGTACCTGCAGATCACATATTTCCCTCTGCCCAAATTTGCTGGCATCCCTGCCATTGGCAACAGTGGTGGTGTTATCCAGTAGCTGGGAGCTAACTGATCTCAGCTATTTGTGGCTTGAAAAGTGGTTTTCCTAGAGTAGTAATTAGCATGAGGCAGATACAAAGTATAGTTTATTCTGTTTCTCTCCTGGTGGGGTGAAGCCTGACTGCTTATCAAATGCAGAAAGCCCTCACTCTCACTATCTTCACCTCTCTATGCTCCCATCTTCATCTCTAGAAAAAAACTAGAGAAAAAAGAAGGATGGAACAAAGTTGAAGTATAGAGAAAGATGAACGAATTCTGTTTAAGCTGCACCACTGAGCTGGTTGTGCAAACTTGACTTCAATAAGTATTTTGAGAGCACACATTTTTATTGGTTGGTTAAAGATACATCACCCCTATGGAGAATTGAAATATGATTTGGTAAGTTTCCGAACAAAAAGTATGCATTATCTGATTTGTCAGAATTTGCTTAAAAAGTATAAAATCACTTCCTATTGGCTTTGTTATAATAGAATTGCTCTTGATCATTTTAAAATAGATTCCTCTGGTTGTTATGTACTACATAATTCAAGAAAAAAATTTTATGATTGATGCAATAACTTTTCAACACTGTCGTACTACGTTGTTACTCCTTCACATTACTGATTTCTAATTGCTTTGAAAAATGTATTATGCTTATGAGTATAGTATATAGTTATTTACCACATAAAAGCTTAGAAATATGCTTTGGCTAAATCATGAATTGCATATTACAAGTAACAGTGGACATTGTTGCTTTGGATTTCCACACATATGCTATTTGCAATTGTCTACATATGTTAGAATCCCTTGCATTTAAATAGTCATTATGTAAATATGTAGAAAATACTTGGATATTTATTTTCATGGAAACTTCTACTTAATCACTGAATTAAGATGATATCTTAATGTTCGCTGCTATATTTTATATTCAGTAAATAACCCATAAATATTAAAGCCTAAAAAATCACATTTAACTTTTGAATGTTAAAAAATAATGCTCCTATTTGGAGTAGATGTGACTAGTTCATTCTGCTGGACCCTGATGCTGATGGTGACAGATATTTGGGTAAGCAGCCTTTGTTTTGCTTACCTTCTGGCTGGGACAGCTCCCATTTTCCACTGGGCAGTGGAGCCTTTGGCAGTAGAGAAGTTAATTGTGACTTTATGGGCTGTGCACTGAGTTTTGTGCCATTTCAGTGTTGGTTCTAGGTTTGGTTTGGCCTCACTCAGTTCCCCAAAGCCAGCAACAGTCCCAGGAAACTAAGCCCAGGAAACTGCCTTGGTTAGCAGGTCATTTCCAATCCTGTACTTAGGCAAGTAGGGTTTATATTGCTCATTCTTTGAGAATTGCCCTCTTTTGTTTTGGATCTATTGACACGCTTAGCCCTACCACAGAATGACATCAGCTTTGGGAAGTCCCGCCCTGACGCAGAATCAGATGGGGCCTGGACAGGTGGTGATCTGGGGGCCATTAGAATCACTGCGGCAAGAGGAAAAGGTCATGTGTCGGGTGCTAGACCCAGACCCAGGAAACTGGGGTTCTCATCCACAATTCGCACAACTCACTCTGCCTCTATTAACCTTGTTCTCTTATTAACAGAACAAGAGCTCCTGAGTTCTTTTAAGTTCTAACATTCTAATATTCTCTAAGTCTTTTGGGTAAACTATGATAATAACAAAAATTAAAAAGTAGAAACCACAGAAAGCAGTGAAAATGGCAGCTCCTATTCTAAGCCTACTCTAGAAAAGATATGTGGAGAAGAAAGGCATGAAGAGACAGTGAGGGAAAGTATAAATGTACTGGTGGCCAAGAAATGTCCCTCTTTCTTGAGGGATATTTTGCTCAGGGGAGTCATAAGCATCATTAGTAGTTTATCAGAGAAGTTCCCTACGTGAGTGAGATGATATATGTAAAACATCTACCTAGCAGATGCCCCCACAATGGTGGTTCTAGTTATGCTCTGTTGTGGGAGAAGATGAGGTAAGTGCCCTACTTTAAAAATGGTAAATCTTCTCCTCCCCTCATGCTTTTTGTCACAGTCTGGCTTCTAGGGTAGACCTACCTGTTCATAGTTGATATTTTCTATGAGAAAATTTCATGCATTATTAAGCATGTTTAACATTATATTTATAATAACAAACTAACATTTAACTTTAACTCTCCTGTGTTCTTCATTTGAATATTCCAATTGTCCTGAAACTCAAACACAATGAACAACAATAAACTTGAGTTACATTGATGACCTCTGGCACCTCATCTGGGTCCCTGTATTGTTTAAGAATTAGGAGAAAGATGTCTCTGAGATCCAGCTAGAAAGTAGGCAGGGTGGGTGCCTTCAAGTATAGACATGTACAGTTAACAGTACAGGGTTATAGAGCCAGAGGGGATTTTCGGCCCCAAGGAAAGACAAAATGAAAATTAATTTTTACGTCGATTCTTCAAAGACCTGGAACCAGAAATACCATTTGACCCAGTAATCCCATTACTGAATATATCCCAAAGGAACATAAATCATTCTATTGTAAAGATACATGCATGCGTATGTTCATTGCAGCACCATTCACAATAGCAAAGACATGGAATCAACTCAAATGCCTGTCAATGATAGACTGGATAAAGAAAATGTGGTGCATATACACCATGGAATACTCTGCAGTCGTAAAAAGGAACAAGATCATGTCTTTTGCAGGAACACGAATGGAGTTGGAGGCCATTATCCTCAGCACACTAACACAGGAACAGAAAACCAAACACCACATGTTCTCACTTATTAGTGGGAGCTGAACAATGAGAACACATGGGCACAGGGAGGGAAAAAACACATACTGGGGTCTGTCAGAGGGGCAAGGGAAGGGAGAGCATCAGGATAAATAGCTAATGCCTGTGGGGCTTACCTAGGTGAGCCTAGGTGATGGGGTGATAGGTGCAGCAAACCACCATGGCACACGTTTACCTAATGTAACAAACCTGCACGTCCTGTACATGTATCCCGGACCTTAAAATAAAATAAAATTTAAAAAATGCAGTTAGTTTTTAATTGGAGTTTTGATTACTTTAGAAAGCCAGCCACATCTCCAACCCTTCCCAAGTTATCTGTAAAGGGATAGCCGAGGCCATGAGGCACAGGAAAAGTACTAACATGCTTCCCCGCCAGCTCCACATTCTTCAGTTAAAGAACTAAATCTTCAAGTGCCGGGAATCCTTTCCCACAGGGAAAGGATTTGATGACATCAGCTTTGGGAGTCCAGCCCTGACTCAGAATCAGGTGGGGCCTGGACAGGTGGTGATCTGGGGGCCGTTAGAATCATTGTGGTGAGAGGAAAAGGTCATGTGTCGGATGCTAGACCCAGACCCAGGAAACTGGGGTTCTCATCCACAATGGGATTACCCAGTAATCCCATTACTGAATATCCCAAAGGAATATAAATCATTCTGTTGTAAAGATACATGCAGGCATATGTTTATTGCAGTACTATTCACAATAGCAAAGACACGGAATCAACCCAAATGCCCATCATTAACAGACTGGATAAAGAAAATGTGGTACATAATCCACCAACAGAATCATTTTAGTTGGGCAGAAGTCTCGAACCATCTCATTTCCTTTCCTTTCTCTTGGTCACTCATTGGGTCTCTTCTTGATGTACCAGCAAGCTTCTTGGGAGCATGGGCCCACATCTTTGTTTTACCCCCAATTTTGCCATAACCCCTTGCTATTTGGCATTCACTGTCACCATTTCACTGAGTCTCTCTCAAGATACTCACAAATTCCTAATGCCATATCATGTCTTTTCTCCAGACCTCACTTTCTTCTATGACTCGATTGCATCTGACATCTGGAATCACTTAGTCCTTAAATTTCTCTTACCCTTAGCGTCTTGACACCATGCAATCCTACCCCTCAATTTCACTGGTTAAATCCTATGCTCCTTTACTGGCTCTTCATCCTCCACACACCTCTGAAATGTAGGGAATCACTCCCCTGCATTTCTTGTTTCCTTACTCCATTACTTATTTTCTCGGTGATCTCCACCAATTCCCAGAGCTTCGACCCTCTCAACTCTATACAGGCAACTCTGTCTGTCTCTCTAGTGTTGCTCTTTCTGCAAAACTCCGAACCCATATTTTAAGCTTCCTACAAGGCAATGATGTATTACTATCATATCAGTTGCTAAGGTGTGTATGGAAATGACAATCTGACGAAAGGTTTGATGGATATTCTAGCAGAAGTGTATTTAGAGATAACCCAATGTGCTCAGGTTGTTTGGGGACAACCTTCTAAGACCTTGGCTTGGGGCCTCCTCACCTCTGTTTTTCTTGCTTTTTTTATTTTTTCGGACAGGGTCTGGCTTTGCCACCCAGGCAGGAGTGCAGTGGCGCAACTTCAGTTCATTGCAACCTCTGCCTCCTGGGCTCAAGCAATTTTCTTACCTCAACCACCCAAGTAGCTGGGGTTACAGGTACATGTACCACCAAACCCAGCTAATTTTTGTACTTTTATAGAGACAGGGTTTTGCCATATTACCCAGGTTTGTCTCGAACTCCTGGGCTCAAGAGATCCACTCCCCTCGGGCTCCCAAAGTGCTGGGATTATAGGTGTGAGCCACCATGCCTGGATTCACCTCTTGTTTTCTAAGACTCAGGTCTTAGATGGTCTTATTGACTTCTTGGTTGCAGCCTCTATGCAGATGGCTCACAAAGCTATCTCCAGACACATCTCTTACTTGAGCTCTAGGTCCTAGAAACAGCTGCCTCCTGGATGCCTCATGCCCATATCTTCCTGGAGCTTTAAATTCAATACATTTAAAACAAACTCATAATTTTCCCCCTCAATTTTGTTTCGTCTCAATATTTATGATAGCGGCCTCATACTAATCATAATGGCCCATGTTTGATGCCTGAAATTCATCTGTTTTTACGCTGTCATCTAATTCTACCCAGTACGTGAAACCATTGTCTGCAGTTTTGGGCTTGAGCTCTTTAAGACTCCTCCCAGCTGTTTTGTCTTCCACATTTCCATGTCCCGTTCTGACATGAGCTGCTGATAGTGGGGTGGACCCCTGCTCAGACTGTTCACTGTTTCTTCCCGCTCGCATGGGAGCAGTGGGCATCCCTACTCATGAATGCTCGGTGTGACCAGGTGACTTCTTAGCCAGTAGGACAGTGGCGGGTCTGACTCAACAGAGACTTGAAATGTGCCCACCCACTTGGGCCTGTGCCTTCTCCAGGAGAAGAGCACACCAGGGCTAACCCACTGATCCTAGGAGGGCGATGTAAGCCACGTGGAAGCCTGGATCAGGCGAGCCCCAGTCAGCCAGCAGATCTGAAGGTGGTCGTTGTTGGCTGCTGGAATGCTGTGGCTGTTTGCTCCCCGCATTACTGCAGCCATAGTGAACCGGCAGAGCCCTGTTTGTGTTCTGATGGTCCATGCTTGTAATTCTGTCTTCCCTCTGTCTCAACTCCAACCTTCCTTCACAAGTTGTAGACTACTGACTACTATTCTTTTTTTTTCTTTTTTTATGAGACAGAGTCTCACTCTGTTGCCCAGGCTGGAGCGCAATGGCCTGATCTTGGCTTACTGCAACCTCTGCCTCCTGGGTTCAAGCGATTCTCCTGCCTCAGCCTCCAGAGTACCTGAGATTACAGGCACCTGCCACCACACCTAGCTAATTTTTGTATTTTTCGTAGAGATGGAATTTCATCATGTTGGCAGGCTGATCTTGAACTCCTGACCTCAGGAGATCCTCCCGCCTTGGCCCCCCAAAGTGCTGGGATTATAGACCACTATTCTTAAAGCACCTTTGTTGTCATAGCCTTCTGTTGCCCAACGGCTGTCAGGGGATCCCTGTCTCTTATTGGGTTAGTCCCCTCCGCCCCTTCTCGGTGAGGACCCTGCCCCATGGCCCTTCCTCCATTTCAAGGTGCGCTCACTCTCTCTTCCTACCTGTACGCTGCTGTCAAACCAGCAGCTTGGTGCACTCAAAATGCACCTGCCCTTTGGTCCCTTGTCTGTCTTCTTGTTGTTTCAGAGCCTGGATGGTCTGGCCTATACTGTTTATCAATTTTAAAACCCTAACTATTTTTCAGGATAAATCCTTGATGCCGTCTCCTCATGAATTCTGTGCCATCCTTTCAACATCAGACATGTTGTGATCTCTTTCTTCTTTCAACATCATTAGTACTTTTTTTAAAAAAAACATTATGCTCACTTTTTTTTTTGGTGTACTCATCTTCCTGTTTCTTCACCACTCCTACCTCACCCTCTCTCCCAAACACTCTTATATGCTTGGCTGTAAGCTCTCTTTCTTTTTATTTTTAGGCAGGACAGGGTCTTCTAATTTTTGCCTTTTCTATAGTTTGAAAGTCAGGGCATTATGAAGTAGAATATGACTTTTAATTAAAAGTGAAAAGAGTGAAAAAAAAACAGATTGTATTTGCCCCATTACCTAAAACATCGCCTATCATAATGGAAGGGAATGTTTGTTTTACGTTATAGGGAAGGCACACTGTATACTGTGAGTCATTCTGTGTCTAGGGTCCTTCACTTTGGGAGGAATGAACAGCTCTATATAGTCACAGGTCTATTTGAAGTCCCAGGGATCCTCAGAGTTGAGGAGAGACAATGCTCAGCCTGGTGGGGCCCAGAAAGACAAGGCTTTGTCTATGCTGCTGTGGCTCTCAGGACCTGGACTATCAAGGGTAGTCTAGACGGACGCATACCCAAGGGATCGGAGCAGCAGTTCCTATAAAATTAGAAACCATCTCAGATCAAATTAGATTCCTGAGAAAATTGTGCTCATTCATTTGAATAATCATTGTTCATTCAGTTTAGAAGTAATGATACATGGTAATTTTAGTCCAGATATTCTGAGATACCAGCAATCGCATGAACACGCTACACTCGTGATGTATTTAACACGGGAGTCTGTCATGCCTTACCACATTCCTTGGGGCCTCTAAGAGGGAAAGTTTCACCCAGAACTAGGGGCCATGAGTGCATAGGGGGAGCCCCCACTAGAGATGGTGGGTGGTTAGAATAACCAAGTTTCACCTGCAAATCCCTGCAGTATCTAAACCATAGAAACCATCTTTCTGTCTTCTGTGAGCTGGGAAATACAAGCTGTGTGCTCTGGGTGAAAGCCATTTGGGCTGTTAGCAATGTCTGGGAAACTTTTTCTGCATTAGTTGTGTCAGGAAGTCAGTAGCTTTTTCCTTTCCAATGACTCACCGAGCATATTTTATCAGACGTATGACTTACCTACAGGGGGACTTAAAATTTTCACCATGCTTTAGGGAATTGTCTGAGTCTTAGAACATTGGAGCAAATGATCCACTTTCTATGAGAGGACATGGAGGTCCTGTTGGCATTGTTAATACGAAACCCTTGCCTGTACGGGAGGCGTCCTCTGGCCTCAGCCTCCCCTCCTTCTGCTCGCTGCAGGGGACAGGATACCATCCTGACCTGGGGCCAGGTCTTTCCCTGGAGCTTCATTACATGCAACACCTGATTCTGATATAGACGTTCTGAAACCAAGGAGGGCTCACCAAATCACTGTGGCATATTCTTATAAGCTATGGAAAAAGACAGGTTTATAAATGAACAGTTTCATAACACTTCACTGAGTATTCGGCCCATCATGTCAGTTTTGATTATTGTGCAAAAAATAAAAATGCCTGCTTCTATTTTGTAGATTCACCAGCCATGCTCTGGAGCAGAAAACTGTCGAGTGCTTGGATATGTGTGTTTCTATATAGAAATGTTTGGCATGGCTTATTAAATTGTGTCTTTTCTGTAATATACAGTGACTTTAAGTGACTCTTTCTATATATAAACACACACACAAACACCCATATAAACACACACACATAAACACCTAAACACACACACACAAATACACATATAAACACACACACATACATGTACATACAACAATGTATAAATATGTAACTTTATATTTTTATTATTATTTATAAATAGGAAATGAAGTTACAATCCTTGAAATTATAATGGCAAACACACAAAAGACACAGTTGCTGGCACAGAATTCAATTAACAGATAGCAATCACCCTTGGGTGACTGTGAGAGGTGGAAATATACAGGCATGCTAATAAGTAATATCTTAAAGCCACCACGTTTATCAGCCCGCAGCCAGACGTGTGCACAAGTGTGGGCAGACAGTGTTGCTCTAGGATATTTAATAAAAACCAGCTCTCTCCATTTAAGGATTTATGTTTAATCATTCAGCAACGTTTTAAACATCCCGGCTGGCAAGCTCTTCAAATGGAACAGGTTTCGGCAGAAAATGCAAGGAGTTATTTTGCTCTACCTGTTTGAGAAGGGTAGAAAGGGCAGAAATAAGGAGAAGTTTAGGATGTTTTTCCTTGTCGTTTTCTGACCTTCGCACCACTTCAGTGTGCATCTGCTGGGTGAATCATAGCTTTATCTCAGGAAACATACAGAAGGCATTCGTTAATGCAGAACAGCCAGATGACTGACTCTCTGCAAAATAACATTCGCCTCAGTACAGGCTTCGTATTGCTTATAGCTGTATTTTTCTAAGCTCATAGTTTAGTTAAAGATGAACATGGGGTGTTTCAAAACTGGGGTCAGCTTTCTTTTTTATATATTATGTGGAGATATTTCTGTACTAGGTCGAAGACATTCCTTAAGTGCCTTTGAAGATATTTTGTAGTAAGTACCAGCAAAGAGCAAAGAAAGGTTACCGTACAATGGGGAGTGGTATAGCTTTCTAGAAGGAGAATGTGAATTTGTCGAAAGAATGCAAAGCTTCATATTAGACCAAAAGGAAAATTGTCTTATATTGAAATAAATCAGAAGCCATGTTTATGGTTGCCAAGATTAAAATCCTCATCACGCAGAATGGTTCAAGAACAGCATCGACTGGCATCTAGGTCATGCGATTTGCCTGGAGGTGTTACGTTGTGTTTGCTACAAGCAGATGTCTGGGGAATCTGACTGCTTAGCAGATGGCTTTGAGGGGAGAGTGTCTTCTGCATTTGGTTCCTTGAATCAATCAAACCTTCTGTAAAGCTTAGTTCTTCAAAGCATAGAAAGAAGGGAGGGAAGAAAAGATGAGGATAAAAAAATTGCCTCACTGTAGGTATAGCTAAGGGAAGTAGGAATAGATTATACTTCAAGTGTATTTTTCAAGTACCTAGGTCTTTTGGAATATTTCTCCTTTCAGGTTCAAGTTTTATTTTTTCAAAGTAAGAAAAAAAATCAAATACCAAAACTGAGGCTGGTGTAGACTCCAGATGTATAATGAGCAATTGTAATTTTAAGTATAAATGTGGAGATAAAAAAATGGTGCTGTTGGTTTTAGACTGAATAATTATTTGTTGTTTCCAGCCTTGGCTGACTAGAGCCAAATTGGAGTCAAGATTCTGCTACCTGCCTGTGCTGTTGAGTAGCCACTTCCTCACTCCATGGCCTAACTTGTGGTCTTGAGAGATTTTCCTGTCTACAGAGTAACCTCAACATTATCTCTGAAAAAGAATCCTTTCTGAAGGAAGTGGGACATGTCCCTAGGGAGACTGTCAATGTAGAGCCAACACTTGATCCCAACTTCTGTGATTTCTCTTCTGTTAAGTAAATACGGGTGTGTGAGTCCAGGATTCACTTTACTGATGTCTAAAAGGATCAATCATTGCCAGATTTGGAGATAATGGTTTGTGCTTGATCCAAAATTTTAAAATCTCTTAAACCTGCCATTTATGATTCCATGCAAACTAATGTGGGCATTAGGGAAAAAACAGTGAGGACTCAGCTGGTGAAGCTGGGTGCTTATGTCTTGGATGAGTAGTTGGACATTTTCTAGAAAATGGGCGAGAGTTCCTACAGACTTTTTTCATTTTTCTTACTGTTTCTAAGTTTTAGCTATGTCATGGAGTGTGTACTTCTTATGAGTCTTGTTGCAACACAGCATCTACAAAACTCCTGTGACTCTTGAAAGAAACAACAGCTCACATGGGCTTCTAAGTACTTACAAATGATGGGTTAGGCTGTAGGAAACGTGTAATACAGAACAAGGAAGTGAATGACTACTCTTACTAAAGAATTAGGCTCCATTTTAGGGGAAATAATATTTTCAAATTTAATTTTGCACATAGTAGTGCAATCTTAATATTAAAAAATCATTACCAAAGGCTTCTCTCGGTTGTGATAGGAAATTTTTACCATTATTTTATGTGTCTCTGTATGTGCTTGGCTTGCACTGCTAATACACCATTCTCAATGGATCAGTTCTCAGAGAATTAATTAGAGTTTAAGACATGCACACACCACATCACACACACACACACACACACACACACAATGAGAAATATTGTAGTTGGTCATATCAATAATCCATGTATCCAAGTTTTCTGCGCTAGAAGAAGTACCAACAGATTTTGAAATGTAAAAGAATATGGTTGTTTAAGATGACATCGGTATCAATTTTTTGAGGATTAACTACAGTTACTTATTTTAAAATGCTTGGATGGATAGTAGGATTTGTAGGAAATATAGGAAAATAAAACAGATGTGGTCCTGAACTCCAGGAATCTATAACCTAGCTGAGGTCATAGAATGAACATCCACAGTATTACATCAAGCATTTTGAGACAACGTGTCATTAAGCAGTGACCTGTGTGTACTGGACTCTTAGTCCTGTGACTGCTTAGAACAAGGATCCTGAAGGAGGGTAGGGCGTAGCAAGGCCAAGTGGGCAACGTAGATATTAGGGGTTCATCATACTCCTCCATGAGGAAGTTATATCATGGATTTGTGCAAATTTTACATGACTCTTTTACAAAAATACAACATTTCTCTCTCTTAGGCCATCAGGTTTGCAATTGAAGTGTTTAATTTGACCTAAATTTGCTCACTTCTAAATTTCAAGGGGCATCTCTTCATTTTGTTATGTGTGAATAGAGATTGTTGGATGAATGAATGGCCCACTCCACTCATATATTTCAATATGTTTTTAGACTTGAGATGTCTCGTCATGCTCTTGATGAGTGTAGCTGGAATAAACAGCATTGCACAGGCAACCTATTGAGGAAGGGTGTAAGCTGGGACTTTTGGCAGTGAGACTTCCAGCTGGGCTTTTTCTGTGGTGTTCTCTCTTGCCTGAGCTCTGGGGTTGGGGTGAAGAGGAAGGGAGGATGCTCTAAATTTGAGCTTAGGGTGTGGAGCTTTATGAAGGTGAGGCAGTTGGGCATCAAGAAGTAAAGGGGAGGTTCTGGAGGCATGAGCAGGGAAAGAATGCTGTCAGTGCTGGGACTCATGGAGGACATGGATGGAGCTGTAGAGACACAAAGGAAAATTGTTGATATAATCCTGATAAAAGGTGATGAGTGCCTGTAATAGAGACAGTGGAATTGTGGCAAAGAAACATGGAGCTAAATGCAATAAAAGTCATGAACAGAAACTTGAAGAGCTTGATAACTGATTTTGGGGGTGAGGGAGCCAAGGAGTCTGGAACAGGGAAGCCACAGTGTCATGTGCTACAGAGAAGTGGAAGGGGATGAAGCTGCGCAAGCGAGGCAGGATTTGGTCATTCCATGGTTGGTAGTGAATTTTGAGACAGTCATTTTGGTAAAAGGCTGAGAAGGAAGCAAACAGGTGGTGAGAATGTGGGGGCAGGAGTTTTCTGCTACTTTTCAAAGAAGTTGAAAAAAAAAAAGGGAGTTGTAGGATCCAAAGAATTGCCTCCCCTACCTTGCACTGTTCAGTAGCCACTTCCTCACTCCAAGGCCTAACTTGTGGTCTTGAGAGATTTTCCTGTCTACAGAGTAACCTCAACATTTTGTCTGGAAAAGAATCCTCTCTGAAGGAAGTGGGACATGTCCCTGAGGAGACTGTCAATGCAGAGCCAACACTTGATCCCAACTTCTGTGGTTTTTCTTCTATCAAGTAAATACGAGTGTGTGAGTCCAGGATTCACTTCACTGATGTCTAGAAGGATCAATTGTCGCCAAATTTGGAGACAATGATTTGTGCTTAATCGTAAAGATCCACTCCTCTGTAGCACATGACACTGTTGCTTCCCTGTTCCAGACTCCTCTGCTCCCTAATCCCCGAAATCAGTAAACCAACTTCCTTCAAGTTTATATTCACCAGGAGAATGAAGTGGATTTGTGGCCGGAGAGGAAAGAGTCATAGGGAGGGAAAATACTGAGGAAGAATGAGCACATGCGATCAATGGAGTGAGGTCTTGGGGACGATGGTTGGGGTTGGGATTTAAGCTGTGGCCAGGAGGAAAAGTCCTTGTTCCTCAAAGTCTGCCCTTGCTGGACTGATAAGTAGGTGGGCTCGTCACTTTCCTCTTGAGCATCCTCTTTCCTGTTCTGTAAATTGGGGGTAATAATGTCTGCTAGCAAAACCATAGTTAAAATGAAATACAAGAGTATATGCAATGTGCTTAGCACAGCATCTGAATAGCAGGCACATAGCGAGTGATGAGAAGTAGGACGAAGACAATAACGGTGACAATCTTGTACGAGGCCTAGGAGAGCACCTGGGACACTGAGTATACTCAAACCATGCATGGATTCCCATGGAACCAGACAATGGGGACCTGGCAGGCACGGAGAGCAGCTCAGGCAGGATGTTATCCTGTGTCACACTCGCCATCCTTTTACACGTAGAGTTAACACAGAATTTTAGCATCCTGGGTTCTAGCCTCCTTTCAAGGAGCAAGAGCTGGAGTTTATGGAGTCAGGGCCTGGCCCTTGAGGAGAAATCATGGCCACGGCTGAGGGTGAGTCCAGGTGCACCCTGATGCGTGGTGTCCATGAATGGAAGAAGAGCTGGGAGCCACAAGTGTGGTCTGAAATTTAAATGGACTGGGCTGAGAGAAGAAGAGCAAGACAAAGGGGCTGCAATGCAAAGGACCCTAGGGAAGTAAGGACAGATAGAGTCACCCCATTATAGGGCACCTGGGGCTTGATCCAGAGGAGAGGCGGGGACTATTCCAGGTGCTGAATCAGACACCCCCACCCTCATGACCACTATCACTGCCCAACTTTTGCCACCTGTGGTTGGCATCAGTGCTTGGAGATGCTGAAACTTGTATTGGGGTAAAAGGTTTGCAGAATGACTCTTGCTTCAGGACCAGTTATATACAACAGAAATGAAGGGAAAGGAAGGGGAGGGGGAGGGAAGGGGGGAGGGTGAGGGGGGGATGGGGGAGGAAAGGAAGGAAAAGGAAGAGAAAGAAAAGAAAAAAGAAAAGAAAAAGAAGAGGGAGGGAGGAAGGGGCCCAATTAGGAGAGAAACATTTGACCAGCACTTGGGCCATGTGTGGTCATTCCTGCAGATTCCTACTGTCATTGGGAATGGGGGATTTCCTCGGTCCCCAACACACACTTGTGAGGAAAGTGACCTGCGGCCTGGCTGACTGCCCTCCGTGGGCACCCACTCTGCATGTTTGAAAATATGGTGGTCCTTGTCCTCTGAGGCAGTAATGTGCGTGGTACCTCGTGGATTGCTGTACTTTCCTAAAATGCTGAAACTTTTCCTTGGAGAAAATTCCCATGTCTTTCATGTGTCATCAAAGTTAGATGCTTTCCAAGGAAAGTTAGTCCATTTCTAATAAAAAAGGAGCATTTGCTTGGGTCACACCCTGCATTCTAGCAACCATGCTCCTTTTCCTTTCTCCTTTCCTTTGAACGTGTGTGTCATGCTTGGAAAATTTCCTCTTCATATTTCTGCTAAAAAAAAAAAGTCCAAAACACCTTAATTGCATGGTGGAGAAAGTGTTTTTCAGGAACACTCTTGCTTCCTGCCTACTTCTAGGAGTAAAAACCAAGGTTGATTTACACCCTCCTCTCAGATTAATATTTACCTCCTTGAATTTTGGCAGGAAGTGCAAATGCCAATCTCCCTCTGACTATTACATAGTTTGCAATCAATCAGGAACAAGGTAGCAAAAAACTGTTGCAGGAACCCAAGTTTCTCCCCAAGAAATGATGAGTGACTAAGATAGCACCAGTATAAAAATGCCACAGCTCTTGGATTGGAAGGTGGCCTTCTGAAGAACCATCTTGCCTGGTCCTGGCCTGAGGCATGTCAGATAATATCTACCACTGGCCAAGTTTATAGCCATCTTTTCCAATCCACCTCAGAGGCTGTGTCTTATGTCACCCTTTTTAAGTTCCCCCAGCAGTTCCTTTCTCCCTCTCCTGTGGCATGACAGCTCCTTGCTTATATCTCTGAAGGCATTTATCCTATGGAATTGGCTGCCGGCTTCTGTGTCTCCATGAGGACCAGGGTTGGCATTTATCAATGTGTTTCTCATTCCTATTATAAAGAGTTAATCTGGCACAGTCATATATTAGTATAGTAAACATGCTTTATGCCTATGTACTGTTGGTGGGAATGTAAATTAGTTCCACCTCTATGGAAAACAGTATGGGGATTTCTCAAAGAACCAAAAATAGAACTACCATTCAACCCAGAAATCCCACTACTGGATATCTGCCCAAAGGAAAATAAAGCATTATATTAAAAAAGGCACCTGCATTTGTATATTTATTGCAGCTCTACACACAATAGCAAAGTCATCAAACTAAGTGTCCACCAATGATGGACTAGAAGAAAATGTGATGTATATACCATGGGATACTATGCATCCATAAAAAAGAATGAAATCATGGCCTTTGCGCAACATGGTTGGAGCTGGAGGCCATTATCCTAAGGGAACTAACTCAGAAGCAGATCAAATATCGCATGTTCTCACCTGTAAGAGGCAGTGAAACAATGGATACACGTGGACATAAACATGGAGATAATAGACACTGGGAACTCCAAAAGGGGGGAGGGTGGGAGAGGAGTGAGTGTTGAAAAATTTCCTGTTGGGTACAGTGTTCAACATTTGGGTGATGGGTTCACTAGAGGCCCAGTCCTCCTCATTTCATGAGCAATTCCCATGTAACAAACAAGCACACGTACCCCCGGAATTGAAAATAAAACATTGAAAGAAAGAAATTACCTGACCTACTCTGTTTGACTGTAGGTGGTAAGACTGTAATTCCAGAGAGGGTCCTGCCACATACCCAGAAGGAAGGAATGCTGCTCAGAGAGGCCAAGAAGAATCCAGACAGACAGGCCCTGCTGAGTCCCCACTCAGCCTATCAGCATTAGATCACATCCTTTTTGTCCAAACTTATCTCCACACAGCTGTCCACCCTGTGTTGAACCTAAGCATAAAGATTTGCGGCTTCTCCTGTGTTTTTGGTTCTTCATTCTGAAGGCTCCTACGTCACATCGAACTATGATCAAATACATCTGTACGCTTTTTATCCTAAAAGAATAAAAATAAAAACATGTTTTATTCCTCACTTTATTACCAGATGACACAATTGAATTCTAGAAGTTTAAAACGCCTATCTTCAGGAGTAAGTGGTGAAGTTAGACGTGCATGTTCAGCAGTAATGCAGTTATCCTAAACCAGATATTTTTCACTTTCATACAGAAGTTTTTTAATTGGCCCATTAGAAATTCCTAGAATTATTCTTTCATATTGCCTTCAAAATCTTCATTAAACATTGGCTAATCAGAGAACTAATGAATATTTACTGTCATCAAGCCAAGGTCCAGCCAAGAAGCTTGCAGCTATGGTGCCCCCATTTCTGGTGGATACCTGTGTCCCCATCACCCATGAGCCAGGTACAGCCCTCAGCCTTCTCCCATGATGGTTGAGGGTTGAGGGCTGTACCTGGCTCATGAGTCCAGGAAGGGAGTGAACATTCTGCTGCTACCTAAAGTGTAGTTACTTCCAGCAACCAACATGCCCTCCTTTGGTTCTGCCATCTACCCAGGCCAGAAGATATAGACCCCAGAGTGGGGATTGGCCCTGGGAGATTTGTACAAAGATCAGTGAGGTCTCCTGACCCAGAGCTTCTGTGGAGGCAGAGATGCCCAGACCATCTGCAGCATCTGGAGACAGAGTCCAAAACATCCTGCTCACGCTGATCCACTAAAACTAGCCACAAATAGCCCACTCTTAGATATGAGTTCCAATTCAGAGCATTTTAATGGAAAGTTTAATGGACAGTTTAGGTGATGGTGTCATCCATTGTGCTTGAAGTCCCAAGGCTAGTTTCATTTCCTACTCATTTCTTTTCTGTAGAGTCCTTTAAAATGGCCCAGCTTGCCCCAATGAATTTTTTTTTATCACTCCTGGGCCCCAGCATGGTGGAGAGGGCAGGGTTGGTGGCACCTGTGCAGCCCGTCACCACCCAATCTTATTCTCAGTTCCTTTGACAGTCAGGGCTTCTACAGTTCCTCAGGAGTGATGTAGAATTGTTCTACCTCGACCTACACCTTCTCCTTTACTGGACTCTCTCAATGTTCAGAATGATACTCAATTTGCAGGGTCCTCTTGGGTTCACAGCAAATGCCAGAGTATGCTCTTTCTCCAACTTTCACCCAGTCTGAACATCCAACCCTTTGGCCATGCATTCAGTCATAAACTCACCCTTGCCTAAAATACCCTGACACTGAGTCTTCCCACCCTGCACATTCCTGGCCAACCTCCTGGTGACTCAATGCCGCATGTCTGTCATTGGCTGTCGTCTCAGCCACTGCTGTCCTCCTTGAATTGCAAGTGTCCAGAGGGCAGGGACTGGATCCCTGCAGTGCCGTCTGCAATTCTCAGACCTGCCTTCATTACTTCTGGTAACTAACCTGACCTCTGGTTTGGGCTGCCTGTCTTTTTTGCGCTTATGAAAATGCATGCAAAGCACACCTAGCAGGGGGTGCAGACCTACAAGTGGCCTTACCTTCCAGATTGTTCATGTGCCTCCTCAGCACCTAGCATTTCATTATTTTGACTCCACCTTGTTCCAGATGGGTTTAAGGCATTGTCCTGGAACATGAATCACAACCATAATGAGTGAGAACAAACTTTCATAGCTTTTGCAGAGCAGAATGACTGGTCTATGACAAGCCTTTTTGTAATTGTGCATTTTCATCTTTCAGCTCAATCATCGTTTTTCCTTTTTTTTAATTTTCAAGTCTCATGAGTCTCCAAATCATAGTGTCTGCAACCATTTTTCTGTGCAAAGGGCTCCGCGAAGTGCCTAAGCATGGTCTTCTTTAAGCCTCGACATGACCCTGTGATACAGGCAGTAGGTGCTGTTACATCCGTTGTAAAGATGAGAAGCTGAGAATCAGAGAGATTAGTGCTCTTTCCTGAGGTCACAGAGAGCAAGTGGAGGGGAACAGGACTCTTCCTGCTGCATCTTTTGGCCCTTCGCATCCTGCGCTGTCCAGGTGAGAGTCAGCACTCCACAGGTGAGGGACATTGGAATGGAGGTGGCAAGAGTACCCTGCAGAGGTCGGAAAAGCTGAAAACCATCTCACTCAGAAGTTCCAGGACTTGATGGAGTCAGTGAGCCAGAACAAATGCTCAATCATCTCTAGGAGGAAAGATGAGCTGGAATGCCAGTGAGATCTGAGAGATGGTCTTCAGGGGAAGCTGCCTACGTCTTTGTATGGGACCTCCAGCTTTGAAACAGCCTCAGGCAAGAATCTTATAAAAGCTGCAAGCTAAGCACAAGCTTAGAAAGACATGTGGGCACTGGTAGTTGAGTGAGGAGAAATTCTCCACTTTGCTTATCTGGAACTTGTTTTGAATGAGCAAATGGAAATTTGGGGATTTTAAGGCTAGTTTTCTAGGCTTCGTTAATATTTCTCATAAGTCAGATTCTCTGCCATGGTTATTGGGTTTAAGTGAAATTCTAAATTTCTTTACTTTCTTTTTTTTTTGAGATGGAGTTTCACTCTTGTTGCCCAGGCTGGAGTGCAGTGGCGCTATCTCAGCTCACTGCAACCTCTGCCTTTCGGGTTCAAGCGATTTTCCTGCCTCAGCCTGCCGAGTAGCTGGGATTGCAGGCCTGCACCACTGTACCCAGCTAATTTTTGTGTTTTTAGTAGAGAAGGGGTTTCATCATGTTGGCCAGGCTGGTCTCGAGCTCCTGACCTCAAGCGATCCACCCACCTTGGTCCCCCAAAGTGCTGGGATTACAGGCGTGAGCCACCGTGCCCGGCTGAAATTCTAAATTTCTAATGCCCACTGCTTTTCAATGACCCGGATTAAATGGGACTCTCAAAAGAAATGGCTTTTTGTTGAGTACTGCCATCAGAGAACCCGGGTTTCTGCAGTTTCCTTTTATCCTGTGAGAAAGATGCTAGTGATTCTTTACTTTTGAACAAGCATGATTGAATAGCCTGTTTTATTTACTGTAACAATGCTGTGTAGCAATTGTATTATTTGGAAATAATATGCCATATACAATAATATAATATCAAAGGACAGTAAGGCTCCTTTCTTGGTTTCAGATAAAGAGAAAGCAGATGTTGTTTTATTCTCTTGGCGGATGGTTTAAATTGCCATCAGCGGATCAGTGGTTAATTGATCATCGATCAGTGGATCAGTGGTTAATTGATCATTGAGGACTTTTGGGTCCACTTACTGATAATTACATGAAGTCAATTATTTTTAAGACTTCTTGATTTTCAAATCATGGCTTCTCATTTAGCCTTCCGAACTTTTTATGTGCGGGGAGGGAAGGGGTAGGTGAGCCAATGTGATATTACTGTCACAATATTACTGCCATTGAATGACAGAACTTTTGTGGTCTCAAGGATATGTCATCCAGAAGTTAAACTCGGCTTTTCATTTGATAAAACACGTATTTATATCCTAGGTTACTTTGCCAATAAAAGTAGCAAATGTGGTGGATAACCCACCAAGGTACATTCCAGGTTCCCTGACAAAGTAGCATTTCTGTGTTTTACAGAATTTCTACAGGGTATAGCGCTGTGGCTTATTCAGAAATGCCGATGGGAAGATAAGAGAAAGGAGGAATGAATGAGAACAGAACTAGGTGGTTTTGTGGATGAAAGCTTTCTATCCGCAGTGAAGATGGGTCCAGCCTCCCCCGGCCCTTTGTTTCCGATGCATTCATGTTGTCTTCTATTCTCAGAGCCGGGCTGCCCTCTGCCAACTGTCTGTAGCCGTGGAGGCCTGCCTTGGGAACACTCCGAAGCTTCCCAGTTCCTGTGTTTGTGATACCACAGTGCTCTGCCCCGCAAAGCCCTGAATGGTGTCTTTGTAACAGCATGCAAGATATTTAAGATGCTAAGGGAGCCACATTACCAAAGAATGCCTTTAAAAAGAGGAAAATTAAATGACCAATAAAGAAGGAATCCTCACAAGTTCCTATTGTATCTTATAAAAGGAAGCACTGATGTATTTAGGTCTAACTCCTCCAGGTCTTCAGGAAGTTGCCAAGCTCTCGCTCCCACCCCTCCCCTTCAATGGGAGCCAAGGCTGAAATCTAAGTCCAAATTAATGAATCTGTTTCTAAGTTGGGGAAGGAGCAAGTGAACCACAGCTGTGAGTCTTGGGTCACTGGGGATTTCTGTTTCAAATGCAGCCAGGATAGAATCTCTGAATTTATTTGATTTGGGAACAGGATAAGAAATTGATAATACCTGATTTGTAGATTAGCCCTGGAGGAGGAAATACCAATTTCAAATATCATTCATCTTCCTTTTTATCTAGTCTCTTCAAGCTGTAATGAAATTAACCGAGGACTGAGTCCAGCTTGTGGAAGCCTCAGAGGAGTTTGCACATTGAACTGGCAAATTAATCTGTGAACAGCCCACAGTTCAGCATTTATTTAGTCAATATTCAGTGAATAATACAGGTGGAAAGCACATTTTTTATTTGTCCATTTACTCGTGGAAATATTTTCAATCAAGACTACACCTTGAGATTTCTCATTTCAAAAATCATGAATTTTCTACCTAATTGCAATTTTTTTTCTCCGATGAAAACCTGAGCTATTCAAGTAAATTTATTTACAAGTTAAACTTAGCAGATTGATTTGGAAGGAGAATTAGAGCAGGACTCAGGAGATAAGAAATATGTTCATTTCAGTGGAGAAGTTTATCATGGAATGGCCCCAAAGAGTTGTGTAATTAGTGTAATATGAGATATTATATAATAAACAGATATAAACGATTAAAATTCTGCATAAAATAGAATTTCGGAATCTGGAGATCATTAGGAAATTTCTGCCCTTTGAGTATATTATAAATGGGATGAAATTATTGTATATTATGCCTCTCCACATTCCTGTGAGGCCAATGGGTATTAACAATATATTAATTTATTTGATAAATGGTGAGAATGTATAGTGTCATATTTATTGGATGGAATTTGGAACCAGTCAACTGGGCTTGAATTCTGGCTCTATCACTTATTATCTGTGTGAACTTGAGCAGGTCACTTGAATTCTCTGAGCCTCAGTGTCTTATCTGTGTAGTAGGGAATATAATAAATAAATGATGGGTAATTGTCCAGGTTTAAATGACATAATTGACTAGAACCGTGCCTGGGATATAGAAAGCACTATATAAGGAATTCTTGTTAAAATGATACACCATATTCTGTACTACGCTTTTGAAATGGTAAGACCGAGACATCATTTTCAAGGAACTCATAGTAAGTAAGGAAATATGTAAGCAATTAAAAATAAAAGCAGCATTAAAAATTTTGGCATACAAGTCCAAAAAAAAAAAAAACATATGAAGTCAGGGAGAACTGTCTTAGAGAAGGTATATGAAGACGACAGAATTGAAGAGAAAGCCAGCCGTGTGTGCACAGGAAGCAGTGATTGTGTTTGGATTCACACATGTTGAGAAAATAGATAATTAATCAGTGAATATTTGATTCATAAAAAATGACTGAAAGAGTGAATAAACAAATGAATAGAAAACAAAAACAAAAACGAATGAATGGAATTGCAACCAGACACGTATGTGCTCAAGCAAAGGGGGCAGAGGAACTCACTGCTGTGTTCTGGGAGAATTCCTAAGTTTATGGGAGACTTTGTAGGTGTTTTGTTGTTTGTTTTTGGACTTGTATGCCAAAATTTTTAATGCTGCATTATTTTTAACTGCTTACATATTTCCTTAATGTGCTATTATATAAGTTCCTTGAAAATGGTGACTTGGTCTTACTATTTCAAATGCCTAGTACAGAATATGGTATATAATTTTAACGAGAAGAATTCCTGATACGGTGCTTTCTATATCCCAGCACTGTTCTAGTCAATTATGTCATTTAAACCCGGGCAATCAGCCATCACTGATTTATTATTTTCCTTACTATGCAGATAAGAAACTGAGGCTCAGAGAGTTCAAGTGATTTGCTCAAGTTCACACAGATAATAAGTGATAGTGTAGCAGGACAAGCGGCAGACAAAACCCCTCAGACACCGAGTTAAAGAAGGAAGGGCTTTATTCGGCCGGGAGCTTCGGCAAGACTCATGTCTCCAACAACCGAGCTCCCCAAGTGAGCAATTCCTGTCCCTTTTAAGGGCTCACAACTCTAAGGGGGTCCGTGTGAGAGGGTCGTGATCGATTGAGCAAGCAGGGGGTACATGAGTAGGGGCTGCATGCACCAGTAATCAGAAAGGAAGAGAACAGGACAGGGATTTTCACAGTGCTTTTCCATACAATGTCTGGAATCTATAGATACCATAACCGGTTAGGTCAGGGGTCGATTTTTAACTACCAGGCCCAGGGCACAGTGCCAGGCTGTCTGCCTGTGGATTTCATTTCTGCCTTTTAGTTTTTACTTCTTCTTTCTTTGGAGGCAGAAATTGGGCATAAGACAATATGTGGGGTGGTCTCCTCCCTTAATAGAGCCAGAATTCAAGCCCAGTTGACTGGGTCCAAATTCCATTCAATAAGCATGACACTATACGTTCTCACCATTTATTAAATAAATTAATGAATTGATAATTCATTAATTTAACCATTGAGGTTAATTTAACATTGAAGGTTAATTTAACATTAACCTTCAATCCATCCTAGATCCAATGTTTAGAGCTGGAAGAGACATTAGAGATCATCAGGCATAGCCAAAATAAAAAACTCCAAAAAGTCTAAGATCAAAGACTTTGTGGTTAGAACTAGAATCTTGGTCTGCTCAATCTGTCAATTCTCATATCATGTGGTCTCTCTGTAAGTTTCTCTACAATGAATGATTCCCATTGGAGAAAGAAGTTGCCGTGGGTCAGGAGGGTTAAAAAATAACCCTTTCCCAGAGAGAGGGAGTCTCTAGGAAATAATTTTCTGAGATAACATGCGTCGTGAATCACTCATAATTCCCTGCTTCGATGAGTAATAAGCAGAGTGTTTCTCCCATGTTCTGTTCTTGGAAATGTATCTTGGAATAACTTACATTCAAGGAAGGATAAAGAGGTTAAACTTTTAGGTTTTAATTCTAATGAGGGACACTGGTTCCCTACTCTGATGGCAAAGCTTGTTGTATACCCTACGGCATGTTTCAAGAAGCCCTTTGAGTTCTTCTGGTTTATGAGTTGTCTCCAAGGCAGGAGGTAGAGCAGGAGCCCCAGGGTACAGGCTCACCCACACAGCAAAGCAAGAGCTTATCAGAGCTGCCCTCCAGGCTGTTGGGTTTTGTTTGGATGCTGCAATAATTTCTGCTGATGAAAGAGAGTAACGACTGCCCTCTGGAGCAGCTGTTTTACTGCCCCTCTAGGAGAATGGGCTCTGGACTTTTCAATTTCCCCAGACTAGTATAATCCTCCAAAGACAGTGAGGTCTGACAGGGTTGCCAAACCTGTATTTTGCCAAGAAGGACATTATAAACGAAACCAAGTAGATACAACTGTTACCACATATATATTATTAGAATTTCATAAGACATTTAACATTTCACATGTAAAAAGAGGGAAGAAAGTTAAATTTGGAAAAATAAGACAATGCTTATGACTATATTTAGCTTTATAGAAAACTCTCTACATTGTCATTATTTTTCTCATCTCACCATGAACGAATAAAGATTTTGGCAAGGATCAGTCATGGTTCCCCAAACAGTTTTTGCGTCTGATCTCAGGACCCAAAATTTAGATGCAAGAAGGATGTTGTATTTTCTCAGCCTGACTGTCAATAGTACCAATTCACAGCCAGCAACAACTGTTCACAATGGAAGGACGCCATCATTCCTTCAGACAAACGAATCTCTCTTCTTTCTTTTCCTACTTCCCTAAAAACACTTCTGTGTGTTCACAGTATTGCCGAATCTTGGACCCACATCATCCTGCTCTCCTACTGAGGTGTTCTGTTGGCCTCCAGCTGAGGCAGGACAAGTCAGGAAGGTGGTCTTGGGCTGTAACAGCTCCCAGGACCCCCACTTGTAAGTGCTAATCCAGCGCTGAATCTCAGCTGTTCTGCACACTCTTCCCACGTTAGTTCCCGAATGTGCATTTGGCACAAGAATCCCAACAGCCAGTGCAACTGGCTTTCATCAGCAGGTTCACAGCTGTGGGGTTCCTGTTGCCGTCTGCATGTGGTTTTGGAGCGTGACGTGAGCCTGCATAGAGACACATCCATGCTTTCTGTTGTTTCCTTGTGAAGGCAAAGGCAGACCTATGAAATGAAACTATTGTCTTATTCACCTGTAATTATTTTTTTCTTAATTCTCTCTGACTTACCTAAATTGCGTCCTTCACTTTTTACTGGGTTTCTTGATTGGAGGGATATTGATGTTGGGAGAAAAGTGCCTTTTGACAATCTACTGAGCTGCAGCCTTCAGAGACCAAGATCCCAGGATGCTTGCCTCCTGCGGAGGAATTGTTCAGGTCTGCAAGTGTGACCTTTGTTTGCTTTCAGCTCACAGAACACTCGTGTTTGCATAGGTACAATAGAAGGTGACAGTGATTCGAAATGCGTTTTTGAGAGGCAATTACATACGAACAGGGCTTTGATCAGTGACACTATGTCTGTGCTCTTTAGCTTGAGTGACACTATTAGGTGCTTTTTTGTTTGGTTTTGAAGAACCCATTCAAGAACATACTGGAAACATGTGAGCAAGTGGATTTGTTGAAATATACTTATTTTTCAGCCTTTGATTCTTTGAGACAGGCATAGGGTGGAGGCCATAAACCACTTAACATATCAACCAATGTCTACCCTTATCTTGCACTGTGTCGGGGCCTAGTCAGGAGATGCATAGGTAGTCACATGGTCACTCCTGACTTGGGAAGGGTTGGACCAGGAATGAGCCTCTGTCACAACCGCAAACCCACTGCAGACATGTCCGTGGCTTCTCCCAGACAGCCCTGCTGTGTGGCCAAGAAGGCAAACGCAGTGGGCCCTTCTTAGAATGAGAGAAAACTACACTTCTAGGCTGTGCCTGGGTTCATGAAAACAAAATAGTGTCTCTGACTTATGTGATATGTCTCAGGGCATTCAGTTAGTCCTTCTTTTTTTTCTTAATATGTATTTATCCAGCACCTACTATTTGCTGAGTGTTGGGGACACAAAGATCAAAGGCAGTCCCTGTCTTTAAGTCAAGTCAGAAGATGAGAACAAATGACATAATCTTGTAATACTCAACAGAAATAGCATGTAGGGTACCAAGAAGGCATCAAGGGGGAACTTGGTGAGGTTTGAATGATGAATATACACCAGAAAGGGGAAGAATATGTGTGTGTGTGTGTGTGTGCATGTATGTGTATGTGGGTGAGCCTGCATGTGTGTGCATGCATGTGCATGTGTATGCATGTATGTGTATATGGGTGAGCTTGCCTGCATGTGTGTGCATGTATGTGTATGTGGGTGAGCCTGCCTGCATGTGTGTGCATGCACGTGCACATGCATGCATGTGCGTGGACAGGCATGTGTGTACATGTATGTGTGACTGTACATGCACACACATCTGCATATGTGTGCATGTGTGCACGCGTGATCATGCATGTGCGTATATGCATTAGTGTGTTTACATGTGTGTATTTTTGCACAGATGTATTCTTAGTTTGCCTTTCTTCCTTTTTAACTACATTTATACCAATCGTGGTTTGCTTTGTGAGGAGTTTTGTTGTCAGGGTGCATCACCTCTCTGCCCTGACAAAGATCTGAGCACCTCCCAAAGACACGGGTTTCTGCCAGTCTCTCAACCGATGGTTACCTCCCACATAACACATTGTGCATTCCACAGGAAGTGGAGGTGGCGTGGCATCATCCTTGCTCTCTCTGGACCCCTATGTGTCTTTCATCCATAAAATAAACAAGCAAAACAAAAGATAAGCCCCCAGCATCTTGGAAGCATGTGCTCCCAGATTGTTCCCAGTGTGGCCTCTCTGTGTTGAAGTTATCTGTTGTTCTCCAGGCAGTGCCAGAGTTCCACTGCCACATCCCTGTCTTTCTCCGCACCAATACTCTGACCCCCATTCCTGGGAACTTTGCCATCCAGGTAAAGGGTTAGTGAGCCCCTATGTCTGTTCCTTGATTCCCTCATCTCCTGTAGAAGCTCTCCTCCTCCCACTTTCGCTGTCCACTTTCACGACCATTTCCTCATACTTTGTATGACCAATAACCACACTCCCTACAACATATTTAATTAAAGCTTCCCATTCTCTAACCCAACCTTTTATCTTTCCAGCTCCCTTTGATGGTACTTCAGCACCAATAAGACTTCATGTAAACCCAGGCCTCCAATTCATTTTTTCTCCCCAGCTTTCAACATCCCTCCCTCCCTGTATCTCCTGTTCCCCTCCTCACCCAGCTTCGATTTCATGGACCATTACTATTGCGACTCCTTTGAATACCTCCTCAGTGCCCTCGTCCCTCTATTTCTCCATTGCACTCTCTAAATAAACCCACAGTTTTAATTAAATCCAACTCTATTAGCTGTGTGCCTATACCAGGCCAGTTGAACGTGGCCTGGGAAAAATTACCTAATTGTGCTGTTGGTGGGAGGAGTGTCTCACTTTAAATTTCTTATCACGAATGCTAAGTGAATCCTCAGCACTGCCTGGCAATACTAGCACACCTCTCAGCTCAACTCACCTTATCTCCCGAATGGCCATTCCATACTTCCTCTCCTTGGGTGCCCAATAGCCCCTCTGTCATTCTCAGTCTCAGCAGAGGACTTTACAACTTTTCTCTGAAAAAATAGAAATAATATATAGGAAAATTCCTCATGTTTTCATCATAAATCTGCCCATCTGTAATAATGCACTGAGAGCTGGTTTTATAACCCACACTTAAAATCCGATCAGTCACACAGGCCCAAATCTTGGTAGCTGTCCTTGATCTCTCTCTTCCTCTCATAGTTCCCATTCCCCCAGCAGACTGAGATCAGAAAATGCTCACACCCCCAAAATCCACTTTGAAGCCCGCTAAGTCCCACCTTCCACACCACACCCAAACCCAGTATCTTCGTGTCTCATCTGAGCCATTGCTATAAACTCTTGACTTAGTTGGCATTAAATTTGCCTACCATAAACTCCAATAAACCAGTGGCTTAAATTATTCTGTGTGAAGCTGATCCTTCACACAGGATAATTCCAGAGGTGGCACATTCCAGACTGCTGTGGAGAGTCTTATGGTTATCAGAGACCCAGGCTTCTGCCACCTTCCTGCTCTGCCATCCTAGAGTCAGCTCACTGCCCCTGATCCCTGTATCTCTCTGGTCATCACTGGACTCTTTTGATCAAGCCAGGAGGTGAAAGGAAGGCAAATACGATTCACGCCACATGCCTGTCTCCCTTGCCAGCAAAGTTCTCAGAAATCCAGGGCAACTTCTGATTACATCCCAATCAGCAACTCCTATCTGAAGAAGGGCAAGTAAATAGTTTCTGAGGTAGCTACATGACCGTCCGGGAAAAACATTCTGAACTTCCTTGCTGAGTAAGAGAAAGAGATGTGTTGGCTGGGCAGGTCATCTTCAGTGCTTGCTGAGCCCACGCCTGGCGTCACTGCTTCTGTGATCCCCACCCCAGTCCATCCCCATGCAGCAGCCCACGTGATTTTAAACTGTAAATCAGGGCACATTACTCTCATCTTTAAATTATGAAGTAACTTCCCATCACACTTAAAATGAAATCAAAGGTTCTCACCATGTCCTTCATGGTTCTTCATGATCAGGTCCCCAAATCAGCTCTGCTTATCCTCTCTCAGGCTCCTTCGTGCTGCTCCTCCCCAGCCACGTTGTTTTCTAAACATACCAAGCTCATGTCCACGTCTGATGTCTTTGCACTTGCTGGTTTTTCTATCAAGAACCCCGGCCGCCAGATGTTCACATTTCCTTCTCCCTTTCTTTAGTCATATTCCTGCTAATCTCTTATCTGCTCTAATATCTGTTACCACGACCACCCTGTAATTCCCATCCTCTCCTCCATCGTTTCATAGCCCAGCCTCATGGAGGTCCTCCATCTTGCCTAAATTCCAGCAGTGTTTTTATTTGTTTAATAATCATTGTCACCATCTGCACTACCTTCTAGCTCCATGAAGGTAGGGAGTCTGCCTCATTCACCAATTCCTAGAAAGGTGCCAGCGTCTAATAGGGGCTAAAAAATTGTTGAATGAGAGAATTAATGAATTCTAATTTTGAGGCATTGGTTTTGCTTTATTTGTAAAATCTAAAAAGCCTTGTTAAAAGAACATCTCTATAATTTAGAAAAACTTAAAAGATGCTGCTAAAACTTTGCAAACTTCAGCTTAATTAATACATTTTCTTGCAAACATGAGGTTTAAGATACTAACCGGAGGTTGTCCATGAGCATACTTGAGTATATTGGCTTTCTAGAGGTCATCAGAAACAATAACACTAGTATTTTGAAGTATACTATTGAATGCATATCAATTGAACACATATTGTACATGTTAATTACGAACTGTACATTCCATTTTATTTAGATAGACATATGGCTAGTTTACTTAGGTGATGATATTTAACTATTTTACATTTGCATGAAAGACTTCTTGCAATTTAGAAACCATTGTAATACATTTCTGCTGTTAATGCAGTTTTTAAAAAGTGACTAATTTGAGTATGTAGCCATGGAGATTAAGCAAAATATAACACAGGCAAAAAGTTAAAAAACAAAAAAACAACTCTATTCATCAACAAGAGGCATGCTCCGAGGTTCCTTAGATTACTGAAATCTAACAAATCGGATAGCTTACAAAAATCTGAAAACTAACATCCAGTCGGAGTCGCTAGCAAGTTTATGTAAAGTCATTGACCCAAGGGTAGACCTCTTGAACACAATCAATACAGGTGCAATCAGATAAGAACATTCTACTGTTTTATTAAAGTGCATCTAATTCAAAACTCAATGACCCTCACACATCCTTAATCAGAGGCGACATCCTGGGAGGTATTTCCATGAGTGATCTTAAAACTCTGGCTTTTGGTTTGTTAGCAAGACTTTCTGCAAGTAAGAATCTCGGAATCTCGGAATCCTGTTTCTTTTCGCCTCCACGGAAGGCCTGTCACCCTCCTCTCCTTGCCTCCATGTTGTCGACTGTAGTAAACATGCTGAAGCCGTCCGCCCCTTTCCCTTTACAATGGAAAGGAATTCTCTGGGGTGGGCTTGGAAAAGTGGAGTCATCCTCCTTGGAAGGTAGACACCTGAGAGGGCGCGTTGTCCCTGGGCTTGGCGCTGCGCACAGCCCTCCCCTCCCTCTAGGCCTCTGAACGGCAGCACCTGCGAGAATCCCAACGAAGGACGAAGCCAGGAGGCAGGGATCTTGTTTTCAGAAGGAATATGAACCAAAATATGTTCAGAACAAGAGAATGGCTGGCGCGCAGGCCTGGCACGCCGGATCTTCTTGGCGGTGGCTGCAGCTTTTCGGGGGCTGCCTGGCGCGTTCCGCTGTCATACGTGAGGAGTTGCCATTTGGAAGCATTGAGGGGAACCTGGATTCATCTTCATGTGGTTAACCTGAAGTGTATTGCGAATATGAGGGCTCATATTCAAGGGTACGGATGTGTCTCAGCTGGGCAGGGCACTCGCTAACCCCCAGCTGGGGTGGGGAGCAGGGGTACCTGCGGCACCAGGGGTACCTGGGGCCTGGCCCCGGCTGCGCGGCAGCTTCTCCTTTGCAAACAAAAGCCCAGAGCGTTCATTCTTAACACTGCCTCCACCGAGAGACGCCTTTGACCTTTTCCAGGGTAAAGGGCAGCAACGCCAACACCTTCTCCCAAAGCACAGCACGTCTCCTTTTTGGCAGGCGATTGATCTGCCTGCTCTACCTTGGACACCGAGCTCTGTCCACGCAGGAGGCTAAGCCCACGGGAACCAAGCGTTTCATCAGGGTCATGCGCCATGGTTAGGAGACTTTCTTTCTTTCTTTTTTTTATTGCACACTTTATTTTCATCTGCATCCAGTTAGCAATATGGTGAGAATTAAATGCATTGGAATTAAACCACTCAGCTCGCTCATTTATACAGCATTTACCAGGAGCCTCTTGTGCTTGGAACCCGGCTAGGTGTTCGCCTGGACCCACTGAAAGCATGCCCCCTGCTCCTCAGAGGCACCAAGTTGAGCAGGGGTGAGGTAAGCAGAAAAGAAGTTAACAGAAAAACAGAGTGCGCTTTGCTGAGGAAGGACAAAAGAAAGAGCATCAGGCCACAGAGGCTGATGCTGATGAATACGTCACACCCAGAGCGTTTTATACACGTAGATTCCAGTGCGAATGGCTATGGTAATGACACCTGCCAGAATTGTGCAGTGAACAACCTGGGCAGCAGTATGTTGTGGTCCAGAGAGTAGTAGAGTTTTCTCTAGAGAAGCTCTGGAGTAGCCTCACAACCAAAGGAGGTAAGATGGTAGAACAAATAGAAATTGACCAGGATATGAGGAGGGAAAGAGGTATCGCAGACAGAGCCGACAACAAATGGAGCAGCTCAGAGCCTTGGGAGAGTTCTGTATCAGTTAGTAACTTTGTGCTGTGTGAGCCAGTCCTGTCACAACGTAGCTATGTTATGCTGGTATCTGGGCGGGGAAAGTTGTAACTAGCCCCAGAGTGGTAGAAGGAGATACACTGTTCCACAAAATGAAGAATTTTTTTTACCATAATCCCGGAATTCCTCATAAGGAGCTCATGGTGTTAGGAAGAGTCATGGTATTAAGGGGACTTGGGACTCCTGGGGCAGCTCAAGGACCAGGAGGAACTCACAAAGAATTTGCTTTGCTGCTTGGCAAGGAGAGGGAGAACACACACAGTACATGCACACACACACACACACACGCAGGCACAAATGCACACACACACATGCACACAAACACACAAACGCTCACAAACACGTGCATGCACACACAAATACACACACGCACACACAAATGCACACACAAACACACATGCACACACACGCACACACATGCACACACACAAATACATGTGCACCCCCCACTCCCCCCACACAAACACACATGCGCACACAAATGCACAAACACATGCACACACACAAATGCACACACACATGCACACAAACGCACACACACATGCACACACACAAACACACGTGCACTCCCCCCCACCACACACACATATGGTGAGGGGAGGAGACATCGGCCTGGTTGGGGGTTAAGAAACAAAGCGTTTACGCTGATTTCTGTGGGGGCGTGGTTTCTGGTTCCTGCCTCTGCCAGGAGGGGAGGGGATGAGTAGCTTATTTTCATGGAATGTAAAAAACTGCTGATTTCTACAGTACGTGGATGTGTGGGAGGAACTGGGGGAGCAGAGAAGGGCGTCAGAGTAGGTCACATTGGACTCCTCTTCAGGGCTATGGCAGGAGCAGAAGTGTGGGATTTATAGATGCGAATTTATAGATGAGAAGGTGGAATTTATAGATGAGAATTTGAGACTTATCTTTCAGAAATAACAGTAGTAATTTTTAAAATGTCTAATACTTATGCAGGCACTATTCTTAGCACCCTGCGTGTACCGATTCCTTTATATTTGCAACAATCTTGTGTAAGGAGGTTCTATTATTACTCCTGTTTTCAAGGCGAGGAAATGGAGGCAGAGATTTCAGATGACTTGCCTGTGGTTACACAGGTGAGAGCTGCAGAGCCGTCTGACACTAGAACTTGTGTTGTCCATTGTGACATTATGTTGGAAGTTGAATATGTAGGAGTAGAAGGGATTTCTGAGAGAACGGAGGAGGAAAAGAAGGAGGAAGAGGAGAATGGAATTTTGGAGAATACCTACATTTGTGCTGCGTTATGGGGCTATGAAGGAAACAGGCCACGGGAGGGAAGAGGGTACCTTTCTGGTCTAGAAGGTTCAGCCTTTCTCCGCTATTCCCGCATGCAGCCTGCGATCTAGGGCCAGCCATGACCAAACCCTCGTGCCTCATCTGCTTCCCTCCAGCTCCTCAGACTCGCCCTTCAGGGCGCCTGCTGTTCAGAGCCTGCCTGGGAATCCGCATGAGGTCATATTTTGCCTGGAGAGCGGTGGACGCCACAGTGCACCATGGCCAAGATCCATCTCCCAATCCTGACTGCAAGTTTCTCGGAGCCGGAGCACAAATTTGCCATGCATTCTTTTGTTCATTCTTTTATTACTGTATATTCATTCGCAGGTGATATGCATATGTCTGTGCAGTGGAAGGCTGAAAATGACTTGATTCCTTCTTAGGGCATTTGGAATCTAGTCTGAGAGTCTGGAATATTTGGTTCCTAATGAACCATAGAAATATCGTTGAAATATTTCCCCATTCCACTAATCATTAGGCTGAGGCTGACAAAACCATTACATGTTAAGATTTTTAAATGGTCTCTGTAAATGAAGAAAACACACTCAGAATTCACAGGAGAGAGATATAAGCACAGGACATAAAATGCCCAGAAGTACCAAGGACATTCTAGTTTTAGAATAAAGAGCCCAGTGTCCAAGCATGAGGTGGAGCTGCAGTGCCCCTGGGGGTGAGCCAGTGCCCCTGGGGGTGAGCCAGTGCTCCCCATGCCCCTGAGCTCCCCAAAGAGTTTCCACTGGGTGAAGCTTTGATACCAGGCAGCCTCTCTTCTGATTCTTTGGAGAATTTTTATAGTTTTAATTGCAACTGATTTCTTAGAACTAATAAAGTAGGTTTATGACAATTGTAGTAAAAGTTAATTCACAACTCCTGTCTAATGAGCAAGGTTCTCTCCTCCAGGGGGAATGATTCCTGAATTCCTTTCATCTTTGCAGACACGGCGAGCCTGGGTAGGAACTAGAACTTGTTCGAAGAGCATATTGTCAGGAAGCTGACAGGATTTACCTAGAGAAATGGGAAGCACAGGTGCACAGATTTCGTTTTGTCCTGTGGGGAATTAAAATCTATTTTTAATCGGTGCAGTAGCAGAGAAGAACCCTGTGTGTGCTTACTATGAACAGTGGCAGCTGACGGAAGCCTGGCAGTTGTCATTCCAGTACTGGTTCTTAAAAAATATCAAATCCTCAGCTGAAAAATCTGGACAGAAGAGTAGTAGCAAACATTTATTGAGCACTTACATGCCTGGTACTGTGGGCTTCATTTGCATTATTTTATTCCTTTTCACGTCAATGCTATGAAGGTGCTATTATTATCCATAAGGCAACAAAGGACCTGAAGGATTTAAGCAACTTCCGTAAGTTCTGGAGGCTGTGATAAAAACCTCCATGTGAACACCAGGCTGATACATTCTCTACAACTTCACTCCATCTATCCTCCCTGTGTGGGACTGCCAGACTTACCTAGAACCCCATGAAATCCCCCTTTCTACAACACTGTGCACCCTTCCAGAAACACAACTTTCATCTCTGTGCAGGTCAGACGCAGTCCCCAGCAGGGAGCCTGTCCTATGAATCGGCATTCAATCAATATTGGTCAAATGAATGCATGGGTGGATGGGTGGATGAGAACAGTGTATCTCACTAAATTTTCTACCATGTTAGTCTGTGACCAGAAGCCATCTGGGATAAATGTGCAGGAGTTTGGTCAATAGAGATTTGGGAGAAGCATCTCTACTTACAACAGATGTTAACCTTTTGAGAAAGTATGTGGTTGGTTGCCTGCATATTTGATGAAGCAAATATCGGTGAAGTAGCTAAATCCAAGTTCATTGTGGAGAAACACTCAATTCGTAAAATCCTTTTAATTGTGACTGGGAAAGAAGGCAAATTAAGAAGAGTTCAATAGTGTGAACACTTATAATACAAGGCAAAAGAAATATTAAATCAGGGAATATATTAGTAATAAACAAGTTGAATAGAAACATATAATAGATGCTCAATAATGCTTCGTCTAATAAATGTCTGTTGAATTGGATTTAATATGCCCTAATGAAATGGGCTTGTATTTTAGTTTTAGCTCTATGTTCTGGGGTTTTTATTACATGAAAATACGGCATATGATATTTATAAGTACAGGGAAAAGCATAGCCGATCTGAGTTATTTCACTATCTTGTCATTCCTGCCCATAAATTATTCTCTCCTATTTTGAAGATCCCGATTCTCATACTGCAGTTTCTAACACGTGACTATGGTGGTGATGTGTCATTTACTGAGACAAGCAGCCTTCTTTCCTCATGGAAGGACACCCCCATTTTTGGAGAGATCAAACATCTGAGCTCAAGAGCTCAAGAGGACAGCAAACATCTCCTTAAAGTCCTACACAGCTGCAAAGCAAACACTGCTCCATCCTGGGGACGAGGGGAGGGGAGAACACATTGTCCACCTTTAGACTTTCATGTAAGCACGATGGACCCCAGCTTCCTCCTGGGGTGAGCTTGGCTTAGAAACTTCACCCCTCTACTTCTCTTCCCTCCAGGGACACATTAGGGGAAGGCGTGGTGTTGAAGGGGGAATGAAACTACTGACTGCTGCAAAAAGCAAGAGTACTGCCTGGCTCCCAGGAGGGTGTGGGAAATCTGCGTTTCTTATATTAGGGTGGTGTGAATCCTGAACATAAAACTCCTATCGTCAAATGTCATTATGTTCTAGTGCTTCATGATAGGTTAATAATATCAGACTGTAAGAATATCCTGTACCAAACTGCAGAGGGAACTCACCCTGAGGAACTAAATGAACTCACATTTGTTTAGTGTCTTGTGGGTATCACGTGTTATGCTAGGCCCTTTCCATGTTTTATTTAATTCTCGAAGGTATCTCATCAGTTAGAATAGCTTTGTCTATGTTTCACATCCGGGAAGGAGAGGTAAAGTTCTCTCTCCAAGATCATATTTACTAAATGAATTCTAAAACCCATGTCCTTTCTCTGTACCTTATTGTCAATAATTATTCCAGAAATAAGGACAGAGATTTGGGATATGTTAAGCAAGTGATCTTTTTGTGAACTGAGCTTTCATTCCTCTTACATCTCCTCTTAAATTTTTGATTATGTATTTAACTCAAGAAATCAGTTTTACTTAGTTACCTTTTGCATACCACTCAAACTCTCTTGCTTCTCTAATATTGCATTTTGGGAGACTTTTCCTGACTTAGCTACCCCGACTTTGCCTACGAAATCCTATCTCTTTTCTTCTTCAAAATTTGATTGGCAATTTACCACCTTTATACAGCTTTCTCAGATTAATTCTACTGTTGAATTTACATATACAACATAAGATAACAATCAGATCTATTGAATATTTATGATTGTTGGCTGGGGTTTCATCAGGATTATTCTCTGTGTTGTGTTTAGTGGTTTATTTCACTTTAATATGAGCTCTGCAAGAGTTCAAGACTGTGCATGCTCATTCCTCTGTCCTAAATGCCAAGTAGGGGCCTGGCAAATAGATGATACTTGGTACATACCATGGTTTTTAGTTAAATCAGTCAGTGTGGACATCAGGTTTGGGGTTATGTTATCATCTCTAAGTTTTTGTAGCATCTTTTGCATGAAGTTCAAAAGTGTTTCCCCCAAATTATATTCTTTTTTAGCTTGTTTCTCTTACTACTTTTAAGATTAATTATCTTGTCTCCACCTCCACAATAGCTCTTTGCTGACTGTTTTACTGTCTGCACCATCAGGCTCCATACATCTAGACTATTACTATGGCAGGACTAGGAAAGGCAGCAGTTAGTGAGGCTTAGAATATTCCTGGAAGAAAACATGAATACTTGTTAGGGATAGGAATGTTTCTGAAATAATTAAATGTTTAACTGGAAGGGAAAATGTCTTCCTAGGTTTTTATTCTTTAATGTTAGATAACTCCACGTGGTGTGTGTGCACATGCATGCACATGTGTGTGTGTCGTGCATGTGTCTCTGTGTAGGCATGCACTTACGTGTGTATGTGAGCTCATATGTGCATTTAGCCTGTGTTGAATGCCTTCTGATGTCTTCTCAATCATCCATCTCTACATTAAAATTTGGCCTCTGTTTTTCTTTTACAATACCTTGTTTTTCTTTTAGTACTCACAGAATAAAGCAAGATAGCAAATTATTTCACATTCCTACAGACATTTCTGTTTAGTATAGTGAATGAATGAATGAGAAGAAATGCTAATATTCTTGAAATACATGTGAATGTATGAGAATAAATGCTTATGTGATACTGAAGTAAAAGCATTCCAAATTGCTCCCTTGTTTCACATGCATAATTACTGGTTTCTTTTAATAAACTGGTGATCATATCGTATTCTACAGCCAAATAGGAACTTCTAAAAGATTTTCACACTCATTGGTTATTAAAGTTTCCAAAGATCTAAATACTCGTAACATCCTGAGCCTGTGATTTTCAACAACAAGGCTTTAAATTCTTCTGACATTTAACGGAATTTTCTGTGGTGTTAGAACAGTGTTCTACACAAAATGCATTATAGAACATTTGATTTCTCTCTGGAAAAAAAAAAGGTAGCAATAATGAACTCTTGAGAAAGGAAATCCAGTTCAATTGGATTTGAAATATGCATGTTAAAAATAGATTGTGTATCCATGAGCTGTTGGATGATACTTAATCAACAGTAATTGTTGTTCAAGCAAAGCGTGCCCTTTCCATCCTGGGCTTAGCATTCCCTTGCATTAGCAGGATGTGTCATGCGCGGGGATTGTGGGGGCCTCACAATTGCTGTACTTCAACCTCTTTTAAGCCATTTGGAGGTAAAGGTCATGCCAAGTGCCACTGAAAAGATAATGTCCTACAGGTTGTCAGTAAAATCTGTGATATGATTTATTACTTGGAATCAAGTGTTAATTGGATGGCAGCTGTCTTTGAATGGATAATCTTTCTCTTTTCTTAATGCTGACAGATCAAGATGGAGATATTAGTTGAAATGAAGGAAGCCTCTTAGTCCTCCATGGATGTCTGAGGTTCGCTAATTGTTCCACCTCTATTTATTTATATATTTATTTATTCATTCTATTTAGGCAATTGCTCATTGAGCTGTCAAAAAGGGAAAAACAATTCCATGCTGAATGGAAAGCAGTCTGCCTTCCTGTCAATCAGGTTCAGTTTGGAAGCCCTTGCTGGAGAAGTGTGTTGCTGTTACTGCATCCAGCCTTTCCAATCTGCAACCTTTTCCCATTTGTCGTCTCCCAGTGCCCATCCACAGATGCCTATTCTTTCTTTTGTCACTTTAAAAAGGCCTGTTTTTGACTGATAGTCTAAATGCACAAAGTTATGGTGTGTATGGATTATTATTTTCCCATTTGTCAGACCTTCCAGAATATCCCTGCCATATCACATACACTCGAGTTGAGTTTGAGTCCAGACTCCCCAACCGGTAAACTTAGCTTATTCATCTGCATGAAGGGATAAATAATATGTTCCCATTGAGTTTTTTTTTTCTTTTTTTTTTTTTTTTCTTTTTTCTTTTTTTTTTTTTTGGAATCTCGCTGTCGCCCAGGCTGGAGTGTAGTGGCACAATCTCAGCTCAATGCAAGCTCTGCTTCCTGGGTTCACACCATTCTCCTGCCTCATCCTCCCGAGTAGCTGGGACTACAGGTGCCCGCCACCACGCCCAGCTAATTTTTTGTATTTTTTTTGTAGAGACAGGGTTTCACCATGTTAGCCAAGATGGTCTCGATCTCCTGACCTCATGATCTGCCTGCCTCAGCCTCCCAAAGTGCTGGGGTTACAGGCGTGAGCCACCACGCCATGCCCCCATTGGGTTTTTATGGAGATGAAGTGAGGTTATAAATAATTTGAAAATTCATAAATCATAAAGTGCTAATTACAGAAAAATGATGATTGCTAGAGGAATATAGACCTCATGGTATAGATTTAGGTTATCAGTCATCAGCCTGAGGGATGGATGGAGTATTCCATTGAACAGGGAGAAATTCTTGGTGATACCAAAATGAAACCTTGTAGGGCATCATTGCTAAAATTCCTGGCTCTGTGTCAAAACCAACTGCATTGTTTTTATTACAGGTTTTTAGGTGCTTAATTTTAGAGAAGATATACCTTACCCTCTGTGTTTATGGTCTGGTATGAATTTGTTCCACAAAATTTATATGCTGAAACTTAATCACCAATGTGGTAGTATTAAGAGGCAGGGCCTTTAGGAGGTGATTAAATCATGAGAGTAAAGCCCTCATGAATGGTATTAGGGCCCTTATTAAAGGGCTTGAAGGAGTAAGTTCGCCCCTTCTTGCTCCTCCACCTTCTACCATAAAAAACATAGCATTTGCCCCTCTACCATGTGAGGATGCAGCAATGAGGTGCCATCTGGAAAGCAAAGAGCAGCCCTCACCAGACAATGGACCTCCCAGGACCCTAACCTTGGACTTCCCGGCCTCCAAAACTGTGAGAAATAAATTTATATTGAAACAGACTAAGAAAATAGAAATAATTCAGCTTTCTCTAATATTCAAATTAAATGATTTCTGGAGTCTATCTCATTTACTGTAAGGTTGACTTTCTTTCCCTTAGTGTTCTCCCTCGCTTCTCTGTTCCTCCATCCATCCATCCATCCATCTCTGTCTCTCTCTGGGGTACTTGATTAACCCAAGGAGTTGGAACTGGGTACTTAGCACCTAGAGCAGAGAAAACCTGAAGGCTTGCTCACGCCACCAAGAAGTTCAGTTTTCTTCAATTGGAGTTTCTGCTACTGTTGAAATAGGAATGACCTGGTCACTCTAGTTGTCGCACTGTCCACTACAAGGGCACATCTGGTGACCACACACATAGTCCATCCCAGGTTGGACAGTAGCTTCTCTGTGTGCCAGGTTTGAAAGGAAGAAGTGGAGTAGGTTGTGTTATGTCTAGTGGGTTCTTTCTACATCTCCACTGGCCTGGGCGCCCAATACTTCTGAATTTTATTAGATTTGCAATGGTCTCCCAAAGGCATGGCCAAGATTTCAGGATGTCCACATCAGGGAGGTGTCTCAGCCTCAGCCCCACAGTGAACAGTGGCGGCTTCCTGCAGGATGGGTCTGACCCCTATGCCAGAGCCCAGCACAAGTCAGCGTTCTCCACCTCTTCCCCAAGGGCTGCTTTTTTCCTTGGGGATCTCCAGTATCCTTTCTGCAAGGTTACATCTGCAGAGGTATTCTGACAAGGCTGAACCTCACAGGAGGAGGTAGGGGCTCCCAGTGGGTTCACTGGGCCTCTATGCAAACATACCTATATTTTCCAATAATCCTTAAAGTTATGGTTTTTTCTTTGAAATTATGATTTTTTACCAAGTCTTCAACTGCCTTCTTACATCTTCTTCCAAGAAAAATCAAGAAAAGTGATTTCCTAACCCAAAAGGGCCATGTTCTTTTTTGGTTTTTTTTCCCAAGAATAAAGAATGTATTTTCATGGCCTTACCGGCAGAATTAGAAGAGACTAGTAGATTTTCTTGCTAAGAAATTTGTAAAATTTGACTTCTCTGGGCACTCAGTGATAGATAGTTTTACTAAAAAAAAAAAAAGTGTTTTCCAAATGTTTTATAATTTATAAACATTTTATCTAAAGCCTTTGGACAATGTGTAAGAATATGAACAAATATGTCATGTTTCGTTTTCAGAAGTTATAAACAGCAAAATCATAAAAATTAAATGAAAGTTTAGAATTCTCAGATGCAATAAAACTGTTAAATACTATTAGCAAAGTGTTAAACACTATGGAAAATGAGGGAGTTATACAACTAAATGTGAAACTTGTCAATGTATTTTTCACTATGTGGTGATAACATTGTAAATAAAGGATGACTGGCTTTACATGCTAACCAAGAATGGGTTGCCATCATGGGGGTGCAGTTGTTACAGCTTCACAGAGGAAATCTTCATCATGACTTATGGCTTTGCCCTTATCTTTATTGTCGTTTAGTAAGAACAGCAAGATACCTGGCCCAGTGTACAACGAGTGATTTTAAATGTATGTCTTCCACTATTAAGATACTGCAAAAAATTCTAGGCAAGACCAAATGTACCAAGAGGTTCGATTTAAAATTTTGTTAGTTTTACTTTAAAATAGGAAATAAAAAGAATGTAAACATCTTTATATTTATGTTAATGTAAATATGACTTTATATTACTTACTATCTGAAATCAAAATATACCCAGGTTATTTAATCTCAGAGGCTATTCCTGTATTTTTTAAAAAAATGTATTACGTATGTACGTAATATCTACTTTTAGTATGTATTAAGTCTGCAGTGTAACAAGTAGTGCTTAGTATAGGTGGGAAAAGGTGAATGTGGCACAATCCCACCCTCAAGGAGCTTACACTCTAACAGGGCAATAGACAAATAAAACTAACTGTAATACAAAGATAATGCATATGTGCATTTAAGGTCATTGATGATGCACAAAGGCAGCCATGGCCGATGTGGAACAATGGGGCATGGCAGTGTTCCAATAACGTTTTATTTACAAACTGGATTTGGCCTGTGGGCTACCATTTACGGATCCTTTTTCTAGCTTATTACCACACCAACTGGTACAAGTTTCAATCTAAGTAAACTTCAGGCGGGGAGGCAGCATCATTGTCAGTTAAAAAGAAATTGGGTTTGGATTCACACGTTTGGATCTAATTTTAGTTCCTATTCTGGCTCCTATCTCACGGGAAAATAAATATGATAATGTATGTCAAAGCAGCATACACGTAGCAGGTATTCAGATAGTGTATGACGTTTACCTTTCATTCGGTGCCATAAAGTTCACTTCTTTTTTAAAAAACAAGGTAAAAACAGTATTTACTTCTTTCTCAGGAATATATAATGAGTCCTAGCTTACCGAATCTTGTGTATTCAAAATCATGTTCAAGTGCCTTCACATTCAGGTTACCTCACTGGTTTTATTTCCCTCTGTGGTCCATTTGCAACTTTAAGCCATCAGGCTGGGGTGTTCTTTGTCTTAATGACACTACACCTGTTAATAAAAACGATAGCAGTGGCAACAATAACAATGACTACTGATGGATTCTTATGATCAGACATTGTGCTAAATTGTCCTGAAATCATCTGTGACATGGTTTGGGTCTGTGTCCCCACCAAATCTCAGGTGTTCCTGTAATCCCTAATGTTGGAGGTGGGGCCTGGTGGGAGGGGATTGGACCAGGGGCCTGGTTTCAGTTTCGGATGGATTAACACCCTCCGTCTTGGTATAATGACTGAATTCTCATGAGATCTCCTTGTTTAAAAGCATTTAGCTCTTCCCCCTCCCTCTTGGTTCCGCTTTTGCCATGTAAGACACCTGCTTCCACTTTACATTCCACCTTGAGTAAAAGCTCCCCGAGGTCCCCCAGGAGTAGAAGCCGCCATGCTTCCCATACAGCCTGAGGAACCATGAGCCAATGAAACCTCTTGTCTTTTTTTTTTTATACTTTAAGTTTTAGGGTACATGTGCACAACATGCAGGTTTGTTACATATGTATACATGTGCCATGTTGGTGTGCTGCACCCATTAACTCATCATTTAACGTTAGGTATATCTCCTAATGCTATCCCTCACCCCTCCCCCAACCCCACAACAGGCCCCGGTGTGTGATGTTCCCCTTCCTGTGTCCATGTGTTCTTATTGTTCAATTCCCACCTATGAGTGAGAACATGCGGTGTTTGGTTTTTTGTCCTTGTCATAGTTTGCTGAGAATGGTGGTTTCCAGCTTCATCCATGTCCCTACAAAGGACATGAACTCATCATTTTTTATGGCTGCATAGTATCCCATGGTGTATATGTGCCACATTTTCTTAATCCAGTCTATCATTATTGGACATTTGGGTTGGTTCCAAGTCTTTGCTATTGTGAATAGTGCTGCAATAAACATACGTGTGCATGTGTCTTTATAGCAGCGTGATTTATAATCCTTTGGGTATATATGCAGTAATGGGATGGCTGGGTCAAACGGTATTTCTAGTTCTAGACCCCTGAGGAATTGCCACACTGACTTCCACAGTGGTTAAACTAGTTTACAGTCCCACCAACAGTGTAAAAGTGTTCTTATTTCTGAACATCCTCTCCAGCACCTGTTGTTTCCTGACTTTTTAATGATCACCATTCTAACTGGTGTGAGATGGTATCTCATTGTGGTTTTGATTTGCATTTCTCTGATGGCCAGTGATGGTGAGCATTTTTTCATGTGTCTTTTGGCTGCATAAATGTCTTCTTTTGAGAAGTGTCTGTTCATATCCTTCACCCACTTGTTGATGGGGTTGTTTGTTTTTTTCTTGTAAATTTGTTTGAGTTCATTGTAGATTCTTGATATTAGCCCTTTGTCAGATGAGTAGATTGCAAAAATTTTCTCCCATTCTGTAGGTTGCCTGTTCACTCTGATCGCAGTTTCTTTTGCTTTGCGGAAGCTCTTGAGTTTAATTCAATCCCATTTGTAAATTTTGGCTTTCGTTGCCATTGCTTTTGGTGTTTTAGACATGAAGTCCTTGCCCATGCCTATGTCCTGAATGGTATTGCCTAGGTTTTCTTCTAGGGTTTTTATGGTTTTAGGTCTAACATTTAAGTCTTTAATCCATCTTGAATTAATTTTTGTATAAGGTGTAAGGAAGGGATCCAGTTTCAGCTTTCTACATATGGCTAGCCAGTTTTCCCAGCACGATTTATTAAATAGGGAATCCTTTCCCCATTTCTTGTTTTTGTCAGGTTTGTCAAAGATCAGATAGTTGTAGATATGCGACATTATTTCTGAGGGCTCTATTCTGTTCCATTGGTCTATATCTCTGTTTTGGTACTAGTACCATGCTGTTTTGGTTACTGTAGCCTTATAGTATAATTTGAAGTCAGGTAGCGTGATGCCTCCAGCTTTGTTCTTTTGGCCTAGGATTGACTTGGCAATGCGGGCTCTTGTTTGGTTCCATATGAACTTTAAAGTAGTTTTTTCCAATTCTGTGAAGAAAGTCATTGGTAGCTTGATGGGGATGGCATTGAATCTATAAATTACCTTGGGCAGTATGGCCATTTTCACGATATTGATTCTTCCTACCCATGAGCATGGAATGTTCTTCCATTTGTTTGTATCCTCTTATATTTCAATGAGCAGTGGTTTGTAGTTCTCCTTGAAGAGGTCCTTCACATCCCTTGTAAGTTGGATTCCTAGGTATTTTATTCTCTTTGAAGCAATTGTGATTGGGAGTTCACTCATGATTTGGCTCTCTGTCTGTTATTGGTGTATAAGAATGCTTGTGATTTTTGCACATTCATTTTGTATCCTGAGACTTTGCTGAAGTTGCTTATCAGCTTAAGGAGATTTTGGGCTGAGACGATGGGGTTTTCTAGATACACAATCATGTCATCTGCAAACAGGGACAATTTGACTTCCTCTTTTCCTAATCGAATACCCTTTATTTCCTTCTCCTGCCTGATTGCCCTGGCCAGAACTTCCAACACTATGTTGAATAGGAGTGGTGAGAGAGGGCGTCCCTGTCTTGTGCCAGTTTTCAAAGGGAATGCTTTCAGTTTTTGCCCATTCAGTATGATATTGGCTGTGGGTTTGTCATAGATAGCTCTTATTATTTTGAGATACATCCCATCAATACCTAATTTATTGAGAGTTTTTAGCATAAAGGGCTGTTGAATTTTGTCAAAGCCTTTTCTGCACCTATTGAGATAATCGTGTGGTTTTTATCGTTGGTTCTGTTTATATGCTGGATTACGTTTACTGATTTGCATATGTTGAACCAACGTTGCATCCCAGGGATGAAGCCCACTTGATCATGGTGGATAAGCTTTTTGATGTGCTGCTGGGTTCGTTTTTCTTTATAAATTACCCAGTCTCAGGTATTTCTTTATAGCAACATGAGAATAGACCAATAGAATCTTACTAACTACTTGAAACTCCCCATAATAGAAGCATTGTTGTTTTTATTCAAGAGACAATGGAAACAAGGGTAACAGAAGTTAGGTTTCCAAAGGTAGATACCAAGTGAGCTGCAGAACTGGTTTTCACACTCTTTTTGCTTCTCTGTAGCTTTTTAATTTCTCTTTCCTTGGTTTCCCTTATCTCCTTTTCACTCATCCAAATATGATCTAATTATCTTAAAGCTATACTTTAATAAAACCATTCTGGAATTCTTCAGCTCCCTTTGATTTTCCCCTTCTCTGGCAGCTTACATCATTTGGAGTCATCACTGTATCAGTGTGTTTCTGGCATGAAAATGACCATTTTCATCCTCATGGTAGATGGCTCACATAACCCCTCTTTGTGTGTCCTGCTACTTGATGGACGTTATGGCCTTGCTCATTCCAAAGTTATTACTGTGCACATGCCAGATGCCACGTGATATCAACAAGGAGAAACCAGAAGAGATGAGTTTAAAATGAGAGTGAGAGCAGATTTCTTGGGCATCTAAAGGAGCATAAGTCAAACTAGGATAGAGTGAACTTAATCTTTTTTAGGAGCCAAGAAAAATGATTCCAGACTGAGAGAAATAACCTGGATCCTTCAGAGATTCATGCTAAAGGCAAGAAGGAACCAATAGGAATTGTCCTCAAAGTCTAAACTCTTTATTTTTCTTTTTTTTCTTCCTTCCTTCCTTCCCTCTCTGTCTCTTTCTTTTTCTTTTTGAGACAGAGTCTCACTGTGTCACTCAGGCTGGAGGTCAATGGTGCAATAACAGCTCACTGCAGACTTGACCTCCGGGGTTCAGCAGATCCTCCCACCTCAGCGTCCCAGTATAGGGACTACAGATCTGCACCACCCTGTCCAGCTAACAGCCCATTTTTAAAATTTTTTGCAGAGATGGGGGAGGGGGGTCTTACTATATTGCCCAGGCTGGTCTTGAACTTCTGGCCTCAAGCTATCCTCCTGCCTCAGCCTCCCAAAGTGCTGGGATGCTAAGTGTGAGCTACTAGGCCAGCTGGATGTTCTTTACATAGGTCTAGTTTATGTAGGTCTAGTTACTTTAGGTAGGTCTAGTTTTTGAAATTGTAGCACGCTTACTCCTCCCCAAGTACAGCAACATAGTGGGATAAAATAAGAATATTTACGGCCTGGAGCTCTGTTGTGATGATTTATCACACTTCTGAGAATGGCCAGAAGAATTAAGGGCCAGGCCTAGAAAGGTGAGCTGGACTCCCAAAGCCACAGTGGTCAGGGTCAGGCATCTTCATCCCTCCACTTGCCCTGTGAGGAGCATTTTGTAATTACTTAGAATGCTGTGTGAGAACATGTAAGATACAAGTTCTTTTCATGTCATCAAAGGTGCCACTATTTTAGAGGTTACCAGGTGTCCAAAAATATAGGATGCACTTAATGCAATCTTTCCGTATAATGTAATCAGGGAGTGTGAGGAGTGTCTTGCTCTATTAAAGAACAGTCAAGGGTGGGTCAAGACAGTCAAGCTGTTTTACTGCATCTAACTGTTCAGACTTCAGGAGGCCTTGGGAATCCGTGGTTGGATTTCATGAGTCACAGGTTTTATTACCTGTTCAACAGGTATTTTAAATAGCACTTGTTTTCCCTTTCATGTCAAACGGAAAATGAAATAAGCAGCTTTGAAAATGGTTACTTGGAGAGACAAAGGGAAGCGTCATGATGTCATCCTTTAAATTGGTTCAAAGAGATGCTGAGGGCAAACAGAGCCACTTGTCGGAGTCACAGGGGAGCAATAGAGATGAGGCTGTCGCACGAATGCTGTCCCTTATAGGACAGAATTCAGATTGCAGGGCAAGTACTAGATAGGCTAAGTAGACTGCCATTCGATATCAGGCAGCTGAGCTCTGTGTTTTAACACACTGCCTCTTTTAATGGGGTCCCTGGAGAATGTCTTCATGGCTGACCAAAAGCTAGAGGTAGCACACACTCTCTGGAGGCCTTATTTAATCTCCCTGTGTGATGTAGAGAAATCCATAGGCATTGCCAAGGAAACTAAGATATTTGCAAGTTTCTACCAGACAGCAAGATTTCAGAGGAAACTATTATAATTGGCATTTCTGAATAATGCTGGGGAAGGGAACAATCACCAGGAATGTGGTGAATTTGTCAACGACTCCTATGATATCAAGGCCTGCAGAAAGCTGAGATTTCATTTTTAGTATTGATTAAAAGCTCTACCCAGGCATTATTAAAAGGAAAGGAAATTCTGAGGGAAAAGATCCTTTTCTCATTGAGAAGTGTTTTAGGATACAGTATTAACATGAAAATGATGATGAGAACAGTAGTAATAATAACAGCTAGAGAATTTATATATATTTTTTCTTTCTTCAAAATTTGATTATGGAAACCACAAGACAGGAAGTTGAATTCCTTTCTGGTAAGAATATATCAAATATATGTCAAATAGATTTGATGCAGATTATAACAAAAAAGGAAGGGAATGCATATTAATTAAGCACTTACTGTGTGCTCAGTGCAGACAGATGTTTGACCTGCGTTAATGTATTTGATCTCTTTCCTGAATTTGGGATTGTAAAGGGGTTGTCAGAGAGACAGTTATTAGTTAAGATGGACCTCAACATTGAAATATGCTTTTGCCTTTGTGGCTACCCAGGAACCAGTGAAAACAATGCATGTGTCTTCCCTAGCATTGGGTCAAATTCAGCTGTTGCTTCTCATGCACCGGACAGGATGCCGTGTAGCCCTCTGGTCTCCCTCCTTTGAGACCACTGAGCATGAGACAAGACTCAAAGTTAAGCAGAGGCCCGATCTGCAGGAAGGAAGCCGCTGGACCGCTGGTATTACAATCATCCCCTTCTGACCATGAACTGGCTTTTGATGAGTGTCGTTAGCCTTTGCTCAGAAGGAAAAAAAAAAAAAAGAGGTTTTTTTTTTTTTTTTTTTTAAACCATGAACAGACAGAAACATTTTACAGAAGTCCACTTTTGGTAAATGATCTCCTGGATCAGCAAGTAATCTCGACATCTTTCATATCATTTTTATACAAGATAAAGCTGTTTGAAGAGTTTAAGATGAAAATTGGGTGAAGTTCTGCGTTAAGCTTAGTAATGACATATCCAGAGCCACTGCAATCCCTAGATAATGAGGAAATAATAGGAGTGTGGAGGCAGTAAAGGATTCCAAGATTTGTTTCTTGTGTTCTAGAAAAGACTGAGAGCCTTTTAGGGAGATGGATGAGAGCTCACTGTGGGCTTATGGGCTGGCAGGAGCTGAGCCCTCAGAGGGAAGCAGCCTGGACTCCCTCCATGTGTGAACACAGAGACAGGCTTATTAGCACCAGGGCAGGTGGGTGCCACAGGACGTTTATTTTTTAATGAAACAGATTAAAATGTTTTCCCAGAAGAAAAGACTTCTGAGCTAGGTTTATGGAGAGTGGCTCTGGGTGCAGCCAAAGGGGTTACAGACCCCCTTCCCCCACCCACCACCATGTGCGCCAGGCTGGTTTGGGGGCTCTGACTCCCAGGTAGAGGAGCTTCTATCGGTGGCTGCAGGCCTGGGAGAGGTGGGCAGGGATGGGCCTAACGGTCTAAAGTTGAGGTGTAGAGAAAACCCTGGAAGGGGGGTCTACTGGTGACTATGGGCAGGCAGAGATCAGTGGAGCAGTGGGAGGACAGAGATGGGGGCCAGACTTACCTCCATTTCTGGAAAGGTATTCCAAGCATTGAAATTCCTTCCTAATGAAGCTGGTACACCATTACTAACGAGATACTTTATTTTTGGGGGGATAAATGGGGATCAGAAGAGCTCAACTAATATTAAGAAATTCAAAAAGCAAATTTCTTGGTCAACGTGGTGAGACCCCATCTCTACTAAAAATACAAAAATTAGTCGGGCATGGTGGCAGGCGCCTGTATCCCAGCCATTCGGGAGACTGAGGAGAATTGCTTGAACCCTGGAGGTGGAGGTTGCACTGTGCTGAGATCGCGCCATCACACTCCAGCCTGGGTGACAGCGAGACTCCATCTGAAAAAAAAAAGCAAATTTCTGTGGTAGGTCCAGCTATGTAAATTGTGGGGCCCAATAAAAAAATGAAAATACAGGGCCTGCCTGTTGTTCAAAAAGCAGAAGGAAAGTACCATTACAGGTACTAAAATATGCATTTTTCTGTTTAAAATATTTTATTACTTACAATACTAACAGTGATACATGAGTAACAGCATGAACTTACAAATTGTGAAAAAATACTTTTGTTTCATAGTTTTACAGAGCATGATAAGTAACAATACTTTGTTAATGTGCTGTTTTGATTGATCATATGATTTTTCCTGCTCTATTTTCTGGAACCTTATTTATTAGATCATTGAAATTTATACTTTTAGTAACCTCATTTTCATTACATATGATTGAGAATGTTATCATTTGCTCTTGGAAAATGCAAGATCACACATAATTTTTTATTTTAATTTTGAGAAGGATCTTTCTGCTGATGCAATTATTACAGGAGCTGTTAAGAATATTTAGTAAGCTTTAACTCCATTGAGATAAAATTTTTGATAAATCATCCCAAAATACAAATTTTAGCATGGGTGTGAACAATTTTTCTAAAAGGATTTAACTCTTCATACAGATCAGGTTTTTGCAAATCTGAATTTAAGTGTAAATTTGTAAAATAACCATTTTAATGTCATTCTTCTGATATTGTCTGTAATTGGGGGCAGTTGTTTGAGAAATGGATAGTGGCTTCATGACTTGCATGTAATTTAAAATGCCTGTTTGCGGTGGCTCACGCCTGTAATCCCAGCACTTTGGGAGGCCGAGGCGGGCGGATCATGAGGTCAGGAGATCGAGACCATCCTGGCTAACACGGTGAAAGCCTGTCTCTACTAAAAAATAGAAAAAAATTGCCAGGCGTGGTGGTGGGCGTCTGTAGTCCCAGCTACTCGGGAGGCTGAGGCAGGAGAATGGTGTGAACCCGGGAGGCGGAGCTTGCAGTGAGCCGAGATCACGCCACTGCACTCCAGCCTGGGCGACAGAGCGATACTCTGTCTCAAGATAAATAAATAAATAAAAATAAAGAAGAAAACATTTGTCTTCCTTATTCATAACTGGTTTAGCTGAAGCTGCATAGGAAAACAGTGTTCTTTTCCATCAAATGTAAACATATTTAAATTTAATTTCTAAGAAAGATTATTCGTGCCGTATATCTGTAGACATTTGTTTTGCAGTGTTGTGCTAGCTTTCAAAACCAGAGATTCAAAACTCTTTAAAGAGTTTTCAAGCTTCATGGTGATGCCCACGCATGCACTTTTACTTTGTAATAATCTGCTGACAGGTCTCGCTGGCTGCGAGCTGGTAGTTCCTGTAGCGGAGCTCAGGCTGGAAAGCCAGTGGCAGAGGCTTTGCAAGGACGGGCTCCAGGGAGTGACGGCAACCAGCCCCCTCCACGTGTCCTGGCTCTGTCCTTGCGCAAAGCACCTCTCCTCTCCTGTGGCTGTCGCTATGGCTGCCATCTCTGCCACCAGCCCGGCTGCAGGTCACAGCTCCTCCGCCCGGTGGAGGCCCCGCAACACCGAGGCAGCACCAAGGATTGGGTTCTGCTGTCTGCGCATGCGCCTTCACAGGGCTTGCGGGCTTGATCCTGCGCATGCGCAGACCTCTGCTAGGCTAAGGCCACCTAGGTACTTCCCGCCACGTCTTGCAGGCGCCCAGCTCAGTTCTCCTTCACTTGCAAAATTCAAGTTAAAAGATAAGACTAGTTCAAGACAAGGCAGCAGAGCATTCAGCCAAGCATAGGGGCCTGTGCCACTGCATTGATTGCACACCCAAGAAGCCAGCCCTATCAGGCAGGCAGGATCACCTGGGTGTCTGGAATAATTTCCCTTTTTGGAGAAACATATTCTTTAAGATGCAGGTGGAAAGCATGGAGAAGGACATCTGTGGAGGGCTTCCGAGTGGGGAATTATAAAAAGAGCGTCGGAGAGCAACTGAAATGAAGAGACCATGTTCAGATACATGGCCTAGGAGCCACTGATTAGAGTTGCACTTTTTTTCCCCATAAACCACAATCACAATGTATTGTCAACATTTTCCACTTTGAGTTTCTTAAAAGAGGAGTTAGAAGTTGAAGATATTTCTAATGCCTTAAAGAAATTGAGCTTTTCCTTCCCTGATATTTCATACTTGCCTTTTCCTTACCTTATTTTAAAGCACCTATTTTTAGTGACTCAGCTTTGTAGTAATTTCTAGGACATTCAAGTTGGTTTCTGGTGAGTTGGTGAAATGGAAATTGGTTAAGAAAGATTCCTCCAATGTCTACAGTGGGGGGACACATATTTATCTCCCAATGTCTTTTTATGAAGGTCTGTGCCCAATAACATTCACAGATGATTATTTTTGCTAAACTTAAAAGATGAACAACTGAGTTAAATAGTCCTCTTGTTCTATCTTTGATGATTCAGACGTCTTTCCTCTTTCATTCTTTCTCATTCTACTTTGTTAACTTCTTGAATGCTTAGAAGCTCATCTATGGGAGAGTGAGATGCATATGAAACGGCTTTTCTGTTGAAAGAGTGCCCAACTAAGCCTGTGACATCATCCTGTGTGTGTTCCTGATCTGAGGACTTTACGTTAAAATAATTTAATTTGGTGATGGTATTACCTGGCATTTGTTTGAGCTGAGTGGATTACAGGCTCTTCTTCTTCTAGCTAGTCTAAATTTTATTCTTGAACCAAACCAGCAGGTGAGTATTTAGAGTGCATTGTTTTAGTTCATAGTTGACTTGTTCCTATCAAATGGTGCTTTGGTGTCATGTCATTGGTACAAATTGATTGACCTCAAAAGAAATACTAGCAAAGTATTTTTGCATTTATTATAGAGATTTTTTGGGACATCGTTCAATAAATTCTAAGTGTCTTTTTTATGAGGGTCCAAAATTTAAATCTCTTTATCATCATAGTGTTAGAAAAAAAGTTGTATTTATTTCAAGCAACTATTTCTTTGTATCTTGTCTGCTAGGATACTCAGAGTCACATCTTCTACCACCCTCTTTTTTTTTTTGAGATGGAGTCTCACTCTGTTGCCCAGGCTGGAGTGCAGGGGCATGATCTCACCTCACTCCAACCTTTGCCTCCAAGGTTCAAGTGATTCTCCTGCCTCAGCCTCTGAGTAGCTGGGATTACAGGTATATGCCACCATGCCTGGTGAAGTCTACCATCTTATAATGGCTGCATAGAAATACAAGGAATGAATACATTGACTTCACTTCTTTTTTTCCCTACTTATGTTTTTTCTTTGCTCTGGTTTATGTTTATTTTTAAAAACCTTGCTATTACTTGTGTAATGATATAAATCATGTCAAACCATTGTTGTAATAGAGTGGAATTGAAACACATGAGCACAAACCCTGTGAAGAACTCATAAACCCTTTCATCTACTTACTTCATCTTCATGTGCTTAGTTGAATGATCAAGCATTCCTAAGGAGAGAGGCCTGTTTTCCCTGATGTTGGCAACTATAATTTCTTACAGCCAGATGGTACACATCTCAAAACATGGCCTTTCAAACACTCTGCTCATGAAGCTGAGGGAGAGGAAAGGAAAATTTATTGAGAGAGTCATAGCTTCAATCCACAGAGACAAAAGTATTGCTGCACAGCCTAAAACTCTCTGAGGGCCCACGAGTCTGGCCTGGTGCCACAATAAGCCAACCGTTACCGTAGGGGAAATTAAGTGTGTCTGACAACATTTCCCACTCTAGTTCATATGCTCATGGTGTTATTGGGGCGGCCATCCAGGCCTCAAGCCAAAATGAGGTTTCCCCACTGTGGCCACATCTCTTGATAGAATTCAGAGGTTCTGATAAGGTACATATCTTCAGTCTGCAGACGTCCTCCCTGTGTCACTGTGGTCATGCAAAGTGCTATCAAGGTATTATGGTTAACATTTTGTGAAGAAAACTTTTTTGGATCACCTGCTATTACAGGCCCAGCTGAGGCCTGGGCCCAAAGGCTTTGTATTTCAGCATAGCCAGCTTGCTTTAATGCTCTATTTCCCAGCAGTTTCAAACTCACAAAGATGGCCAACAGTGGCAGATGGGACCTGACTCTTGAACTTGGGGAGCTTTCCTCCAACAGGATGAATCCATGGAAGATACCAGGCACATTCTCAAAAGAACAGAAGTTTAGCCGGTGGAAATGAGAGTAGGGTGGATATAAGTTAAAATTGTTGATAAGTAAATACCCTGATTGGGTATTCCTGTCAGGTGCTGCTGTAAAATATCTCTTAAAACACTGGGTGAAGTGGATAAATGGATTCCATTTAACAGAGCATTTACTGGGGTCTATTAGCTGACTATTACCTTAATGATTATATTATAGGCGGCAATGGGGCTGTCATCATAAAAGGTGAAAATGATCAAGGAGAAAGAAGTATGAGCTCAGAAGAGGATGCAGCAATGTGATGAGACAGAGTTGTGCCTGTTGGCTTCCTTCAGTGAGAAGGCTGCATCTGAAATTATCACTGAAGCAGGAAAAACGGTGTCCTTATTCTTTTTGTTTATTCAAAAATGCAATAGCTGCACTGATGCATATGGAACCTGGGGCTATGAGAATTGTAAAAATTGACCTGGGATAGTTGTGTTGGGGTTATCAAACAGAATGCTGGTATTGGGAGGATCCTGGGACACATGGAGGTGTTAGATCAATTGGGGACTGTGGACTTCTTGTTTCCAGGTGAACCTTTTGAGGTGGGTGTGAGGGGTTGGTAAAACTTGAACTTGACCTTCCAGTGAGTCCAAATGGCTTTGACAAACATGTGGTGGGCAAGGCCTAAGAACAGAGAGTGAAATAACTAGGGAGCCCCAATGAAGTGGGAGAGTTAGATGTGCTCATGTCTCGGAAAGTAAGACGTCGAGGAGCCTCTAAGCAGGTGGTCCATGGTCTCATGTGGCCAGAGACTCAGAGCAGGGGATGGCATCTTGAAGGAGCAGAGAAAAGCTGAATGGGTCACAGAGACACTGGCAGACAGTGTGGATGTGCAAAGTTGCCAATACATGGTGATATGGTTTGGCTCTGTGTCCCCAACCAAATCTCACCTTGTAGCTCCCATAATTCCCACATGTTGGGGGAGGGACCTGGTGAGAGACGATTGAATTATTAGGGTGGGTCTTTCCTGTGTTGTTTTTGTGATAGTGAGTGGGTCTCACGAGATCTGATGGTTTTAAAAACGGGAGTTTCCCTATACAAGCTTCTTCTCTCTTGCCGCCGCCATGTAAGAAGTGCCTTTCACCTTATTATGTTTTTGAGACAGAGTCTCACTCTGTTACCCAGACTATAGTGCAGTGGCACAATCATAGCTCACTGCAGCCTCAACCTCCTAGGCTCAAGCGATCCTCCCACCTTAGCCTCCCAAGTAGTTAGGACTACAGGTATAGGCCACCACACCTGTCTAATTATTTTATTTTTTAGTTTTTCGTAGATGGGGGTTTCACTTTGTTTGTAATGTTGTTCAGTTCATTCCTGAATAGAATCTTACAGATTGCCTTCCCTTTTTTTTTTTTTTGCTTTCCTAGAGAGACTTATACCTGTTTTTTACCAACCAAATTTTATAATTTTATGTTATAATAATTTTTATCTTTTCACTTGAATTCATTTGTAAAGAAAAAAGACTTGAAGGAAATGCACTATACTATGTTATTAGTAATTATCCCTGAAGGGTTAGCATGATGGTGGCCTCCCCAGTCTTCTGTATTGTTTAAATTGTCATCATGGAACACTTACTACTTTTATGATCAGATCTAATTGATGAATGCTATTTTTAAATTTTGTCTAAAAGTGACTATTCCTCTAATATCTTTTTTAAAACCATTAAACTTTCAGCTTCCTTCAACACAGGTACATACATTTGTTGAAAAAAAAAGCTATAAAAAATTAAAAGCGTTCAGATATTTGTCATTTATCTATACATGGCATTAGTGTCCACATTATACCAGTGATCACATACTCTCAGAATCATTCTGTACAGTGCCTAGTTGACTACCTATATTCAAATACCAAGGAACAAAGTAAAATAAATTTCTATTCCTTTTTCATTTCTGTTTTCCATAGACAGTTTTATAAAGGTATAAGCAGCTAAGAATATATGTATATTATGCAAATACATAACATTTTTAGGATATGTTTTTGTGTAGTCACCTTACAAGTCTTTAAAGTATTTTTCCCAGCAATCCTGAATCAATTCTGTATGGGAACAAAAAGGAAGGAAAAATTTAGGTAAAGTGCTTTAACTCTTCATATGGTGATGCCTGTAGCTCTGGCCTATTCTATAATCGGGCTGTGTACTACATGTATCTTAGATAGGACTATTGTGTTTCATTGTTTGGGTGCAGTTGGCAATTTCAGCAGCTATTCAAATGTCTTCATATTAGAAGCATCTCACATGGAGCTCATGAAGGTGGTCCTTTGCCTGGTGTGTTAGTCCCTTCTCACATTGCTATAACAAACTACCTGAGACTGGGTAATTTATAAAGAATAGAGGTTTAATTGACTCACAGTTCCTCAGGCTGTACAGGAAGCATGGCTGGGGAGGCCTCAGGAAACTTACAACAGTGGAAGGCAGAGAGGAAGCAGGCATGTGCTACATCACTTGAGCAGGAGGAAGAGAGAGCGAAGGGGGAGGTGCTACACATTTTTGAACAACCAGATCTTGTGTGATCTCACTCACTGTCATGAGAACAGCAAAGGGGAAATCCTCCCCATGATCCAGTCACCTCCCACCAGGCCCCTCCTCCAACACTGGAGATTCCAATTCCACCTGAGATCTGGGCAGGGACACACATTCAAACCATATCACCTGGTAAGTAGGAAATATGCTAGTGTTTGACAGTATGACTATAGTGTGCAGAGGGACTTTCAGTCATTAAAATCATGAAGGAGTCTATACCAGAAAGTGTAATTTAAATTTTTTATAATTTGCATTTTAAGAAATTAAATGCCTGGAGAAGAAAAAAAGCAGTTTTCTTCAATATATTAGAGTGATAGTATACTGGAGGTGAAGGGAAGTTAGTTAATATTTAGTCAAATCTCCTTATTTTACGATTTTAAGGAAAAGGTTGAGAGTTAAGCAAATGGAAAAAGATTGCCAAAATTAGCACATGATATAAAACTGAAGAAATTTAGGAAAGTATTGAAAAATTAAAGAAAGTGTTTCTTGAGAAAATTTTTCAGAAAAAGAACAGAAAAAACATTTTAATATCCTGGTTGGTGCTTTGGTGGGGGTTATTTAAGAAATCTTTTTATTTCCCAAGATCATAATGATATTCTGTTTTCTTTTCTCTTAGAAACATTGTTTCAAGATTTTATATTTAGGTCCCTGATTTCTCTCAAATTCTTACTCTATTTTTGAGACAGAGTCTCGCTCTCTTACCCAGACTATAGTACAGTAGCACAATCATAGCTCACTGCAGCCTCAACCTCCTAGGCTCAAGCAATCCTCCCACTTTGGCCCCTCAAGTAGCTAGGACTACAGGTACAGGCCACCACACCTGGCTGATTATTTTATTTTTTAATTGTTTGTAGATGGGGGTCTTACTATGTTACCCAGGCTGGTCTTGAGTTCCTGACCTCAAGTGGTCTTCCCACCTTGGCCTCCCTAAGTGCTGAGATTACAGGGTGAGCCACCACTCCCAGCCTTAAATTAATTTTTTGTATGGTGTAAAGTAGGGGGATCGCCATTTTATTTTACATTGAATTAATGGATTTCTACTTATTGAAAAGATCATCTCTTCTGTAATGAATTGCAGTGGAGTCTGTTTCATAAATCATGTGATGTATAAATTTGAGACTGTTTTTGACTCCGTTTTGTCTATTACATTGGTCTATTTATCCAGTTTCGCCCTAGCATAGCACTGTATTGTTACAAGGGCTATACGTCTCCAGCCTTATTCTTCATTAGCATTGGCTTGGCTATCCTAGTTCCTTCCAATTAATATATAAATTTTAAAATCAGCTTGCCAATTTCTATAAAATAAATATTGTGGAATTCTGATTAGGATTGCATTGAATCTTTGGGTTCAAATATCCAAAGATTTCTATTTATTTTTTATTACTTGCTTTGCACTACAATTATTTATTTGCCATAGTTTGTATGTCGTGTGTCTGATATAACTGATCACATATGTGGGTGCATTAACCTGGCCATCCACTTGGACATGTTTAAATTTTTTTTTACTGGCCGTATTGAGGTAGACTTGACAAAAATTATATATATTTAAGGTGTGCAACATAGTGTTTTGATATAGGCATACATTGTGAAATGATTACCATAATTAAGCTAATTATGTATTTGTATATATCTATATCTAGATAACCTTATATAGTTACAACTTTTCGATTGTGTGGTAAGAACACTGTAGATCAACTCTCTTAGCAAATTTCAAGTATGTAGTACAGTATTATTAACTATAGTCACCATGCTGTATATTAGATCTCCAGAATTTATTCTTCCCACCTAACTGAATCTTTGTATTCTTTAAACAACATTGATTTATTCCATCCATGAATGTGGTATGTCTTTTTCTCTTATTTAGATAATCTTTTCTTTCCCTTAGCTGTGTTTTTGAGGATTTAGTGTAGATGTCATGGACATTTTTATTCAAATTATTTAATTTTTGATGCGATTGTAAATGGTATTTAAAATTTTACTTTCCACATGTTTATGGTTACTATATAGAAATATATACATTTTTGTATAATTGACCTTTTATTCAACAACATTCTATTCATATCATTTTTATTAAATTGCTCATAGATTCTTTTAACTTTCTACACGTATAAGTTTGCTGCGGTGGTGGGGCCCTCATGGAGAGCCTCTATTAGGGTAGGGTGGAAGAGAAATGTGGGGTTGGAGCCCCCATCCAGAGTCCCAATTGGAGCACTGCCTAGTGGAGCTGTGAGAGGAAGGCCACCATCCTCCAGACCCCAGAATGGTAGATCCACCAATAGCTTGCATCATGCTCCTGGAAAAGCTGCAGACACTCAACACCAGCTTGTGAAAGCAGCCAGGAGGGGGGCTATACCCTGCAAAGCCACAGGGGCAGAGCTTCTCAAGGCTGTGGGAACCCACCTCTTGCATCAGCGTGACCTGCGTGTTAGACATGGAGTCAAAGGAGATCATTTTGGAGCTTTATGATTTGATTGCCCTGCTGGATTTTGGACTTGCACAGGACTTGTAGCCCCTTTGTTTTGGGCAATTTCTTCCATTTGGAATGGCTGTATTTACCCAGTGCCTGTACCCCCATTGTATTTAGGAAGTAGTTAACTTTTCTTACAGGCTCATTGGCAGCAGGGATGTCTCAGATGAGACTTTGGACTGTGGACTTTTGAGTTAATGCTGAAATGAGTTAAGACTTCTGGGGACTGTTGGGAAGGCATGATTGGTTTTGAAATATGAGGATATGATATTTGGGAGGGGCCAGGGGTGGAATGATATGGTTTGGTTGTGTCCCCACCCAAATCTCATCTTGAATTTTATGTGTTGTGGAAGGGACCTGGTGGGAGATAATTGAATCATGGGGGTGGATCTTTCCTGTGCTGTTCTCATGACAGTGAATAAGTCTCACAACATCTGATGGCTTTAAGAATGGGAGTTTTCCTGCATAAGCTCTCTCTTTGCCTGCTGCCATCCACGGAAGATGTGACTTGCTTCTCCTTGCTTTCTGCCATGATTGTGAGGCTTCCTCAGCCACGTGGAACTATGAGTTCTCCATTAAACTTCTTTCCTTTGCAAATTACTTAGACTTGGGTATGTCTCTATCAGCAGTTCGCAAACTGACTAATACAAGTATTATGAAAGCTGTTGGGATTTTTTGTAGATAACCTTTATTAGATTACAAAAGTTTCCTTCTATTCCTAGTTTGCTGACTCAAAAAAAAAAATAACTTAAGAGTTGTTGAATTTTATCAAGTACTTTGATAAGTTGGGCGTAATTTGAAATTAAGAACTTTTGTTGACCAAATGTATCATTAAGATTGTAAAAAGACAAGACATTGGCAGGGATCATATATTTACAATGCATGTAGCTGACAAAGACTTACAAGAAAAGACATATAGCCCAAACAAAATGGGAAAAAACAGTTTCAAAGAGCTTCCACTTGGCAAAACAGATAGAATTTGTGCAACAAAAGTTTTTAGAAAGACCTGGTTTTACCCAAAGAACAAAATAAATATCTATGAGCCCATACTGATATCAATAAATTATTAAATACAAATTAGTGAGAAGGAACAAATATTTCTCACAGAAGAATTACAAATAATATTCTCCCCTCCAGGCGGTTGAGCTTGATTTCGCTTCCCTTGAGTGTGGATTGCACGTTGTGACTCACTCCAAAGAAGAGATAATGCAAAAGGAAATTAGCAGTGTGGAACCATATTAACCAAGTGATGAAAGTTTACTCACTAGTGATAAGTCACGTCAATATTAGTTATCCTCTGAAATGACGCAATGAGATGGGCATTTCACCTCTATGGTACTCTACTGAGAGAGTTACCTTAGAGATCAAGGTAGAGTTTGATCATGCAGGGGCTTTGAAACACAGTAATGATTGCTGGTTTTGTTTGAAAATCAACAGAGAGGCATTCAGGAGAAACCAACTGAGATGTTTGCGGGAGCACAGGATGCAAAGAGAGAGGGCAGAAAGCTCAGTGTTCGGGGCAGGGACCAGCAGCAGGCTAGGACTGAGCAGAGGCAGCAGGGATGGTGTCACACAATCTTCCTCATGCAGGAAAGGTCTCATGCACCCGTACAGATGCCAAGTTTTGTAATCACAGAGGCTAGAAACAAATGCACAGTGAAGTAAAAAAGATCTAAATATGTTGTACAAAATTATTATTTTTTAAATGCCAATTACATATCAATGGAGGCAATATTACTTTAAGATCACGTTTTTCATATGACTGTAATATCCGTTACCTCCTAAGTAAGCAATGCTAATATAGAAAGTCATTTTCTCAGTACATACTCTATAATGAAGTGACTCTTAGATGGGATTGCCTCATTGATTTATTACTGCAACTAGGTGATGAGAAGACTTCCACTGGAAGGCTTTTACAATTTATCAGGTTTTGTTGGCCTAAGGAAGGGTAATTACTTTTCTGGGGTTGATGTGATGTGTGAGCCAATACAAGCACTGGGAATATGAGCAATAACCAATCTTCTACTCAGGCAAAATTAAATTGCAATGCATTTACTATATGTAGAATAGACATATACAGTAACAGTTCCAAGGGCTAGTTCCTGAAACATCATAATCTTCAAATTCACAAATGCAATATGATGTATACATTTGTCCTTCCATGCACGTGACAGCCAGGGGCTAGGGGCACTCATTAGTCAAAGGATGTGCTTTCACAACTAGGCTCATATAAAATCGTCCTCTAGAAATTGTAAATCAGTGCATGTCATGACTTTCAAAATGACTCATGAATAATAAAAATCACAAATGCTAACCTTTTAATTCCTAATGTATTTTTAAAATTTGTATGGTGGATCAGACTTCTTTTCTAATCATCAGTCATAAGTTTTTTATATCATTTTGTACTAATAAAACATGAGACTCTTTAGCCTAAAAAACAGAGGACGATGAGGGCACAAAGTAACTGCCTTCAAATATTCAAAATGTCACCATGTGGAAGCTGAAATGGATTTATTGTATAATACTCCAGAAAGTAAAATACACAGCAATAGATAGTGACAATAAGAAAGCAAATTTAGGTCTGTCATAAGAAGGACATCCCTAATAATTATAGTTCAACAATGGGATGGTTGTGTTTTAGGTTTAGGTTTTCTGCAAAGCAATGAACTTCCCATCAATGAGAGAATTCAAATAGAGGCTCAGTTCAACGTCAGAGAGAAGATGGAAGTGATTCCTACATTAGGTGCAGGTTGGACTAGATTACCTAGGAAATGACTTAAGAGTCTAAGCGTGTGTGTTGGGTGATGTATAATACTGATATATCAAAGTTCTAGGTAAGATTTCTGGCACTTATAAAATTTATTAAATGAATGAATATCTTTATACATTTTTAGTGATACATTTTGAAAAGTCTTATGTCAGAGAGCATTTCTTAGGGAAAACGAAAGATGTTTCTAAACCTCCTGAGCCCCATGAGCATGAAAGAACTTGTTTCAATACTGTGTGTTTTCAAATCCCTTTTATCCCATCAACATTAAAAATCATAAGGCTGTTAAAATTGAGATGGGGTTTAAGATGATGAAGCGAGTTGTAGTGAACAGTTGCTAGTTGGTCTATCTGGGATCCCTCTCCTCTTTTTCTTTTCTGATAAGAGCCCCCTCTTCTCCTTTGTGGAAACTATTTTTTCTCTCATTTTATCTATGTGTTTCTATTCCAATCCTAATTGAAATAAATTGTCATACACAGAATTGAATTGAGAAATGCAATGAAATAGATTGCATTATGTTCCACTGAATGCAATCTATTTTACTGAAGCCCTATTATGTGCCAGGAACTGTGAGTGGGAAGAACTAACAATACAATAGAACCCATGAGAGTCCCTTGTTTTAGTCAGCTTATGGTTAGAGACAAAAAAGGCCAAGTAATGGCAATTGAGAGCATGAAAATGCAGATCGGGGGTAGGTACTAGATGCTGAGGGAGCACACAGGGAGGCCCTTGGACCCTCTTGGAGATCAGGGATTCATACAGTTTTGTGGCACAGTTCAGAAAGGCTTATATTCACATGTGTGTCTTGAAATCTAATGTGCCCTGAATAATAATGAAGAGCTAGCCAGATAGACGAGAAGAAAGGATGTTCAAATTGCTTAGGGGCAACATGTCTAAAGCTAAGAGAACATATTTGGGAGGCTTCAGATGTTCTCATTTTCATCTCTCCTGTTGTCTTTGGGTTTCCCTGAGAACTCTTCCTGATTCATGGTTGTTGCCAGAGCACTGTTGGAATGGGGGTGGAGTGGGTGGGAGGGGAAGTGTGCTGTCATCTCATGATTCCATCTAGGTCTCTAGCAGACGTGTCCCCACCTCCAGGTAATATAGGGTGACTCACAGGACGAGTGTCTGGGAGATGCTCTTTCCCAAGGTTGATGAGGCTCAGGTAGACTTTTACCCTGGAGAGCAGGTCTTTGTTGTAGAGAACACTCTGCACGGCAGGCCTTTGTTGTAGAGAATGTTCTGCCATATTTCATAATGGTTACGTTTCCCCTCCCAGGGCCAGAGCCAGGAGGGAACCTTCAGGACTCACGATGAGAACGTGGTGAGGCTCCTGAAGGCAAAATGTGAAAGTGTGGCCCTCCCCTAGGAACACCCTCTCCTGACTTTCTCATTCTCAGGCCACTCCATACACAGCCTCTCGTAACTCATCAAAATTACAATTTTTTTTTTTGAGACAGTCTCGCCCTGCTGCCCAGGCTGGAGTGCAGTGGCGTGATCTCGGCTCACTGCAACCTCTGCCTCCTGGATTCAAGCAATTATCCTGCCTCAGCCTCCCGAGTAGCTGGGATTACAGGCGCATGCCACCACGCCTGGCTAGTTTTTATATTTTTAGTAGAGATGGGGTTTCACCATGTTGGCCAGGCTGGTCTTGAACTCCTGACCTCAGATGATCCACCTGCCTCGGCCTCCCAACAAAATTACAATTTAGATGTTCCTACCAGTTTAGGACAAAAGCAGGTTTTGTTCCATGTCAGCAGATCCTGGCTGGAACTCTCTGGATCTGTCTGTTCCTTCAAGTTCTAGGACAGTATAGTTTGCCCTGTGAACTCAGTTGTCTGATGTGTTCAAGAAAATTCACTGATTTTCAGTTTTTTTTTAAATTGTGTAGATAGCAGTGATGACTTCCAACCTGTTTCCATGTCAGATCTGAAACTGAAAGTATCACAGTGGAATCAAACTAGAAATGTTATCAGGAAAATAATAATAACCTTTGCAAACACTTGGAACCTGAGTAACACATTTCTAAAAAATCTACAGGTCAAAGAGAGAATCTTGAGGACAAATTTAAAAATATATCAAACTTAATAAAATAAATATAGAACATTTTTCTTCTCTCAGTCAAAGCATTGTTGACAGAAAAATTCACAGCAATTCAGCCATCTAATATCCTACCTCAACAATTCAAAATAAAAAGAAAAAAGCCCCAATGCAATCAATAGAAAATAATTACTAATGTTAACAGCATGAATCAATGATATTGAAAACAGAAATAATAGAGAAAATCGATGAAAAAAAAGCTGGCCTTCAGAAATACCAATATAATTGACAAACATCTAGTAAATCTGACAAAGGGAAAAAGAGAAGGCACAAATTGTTTATATCTGAAATAAAACTGGGGATATCACTACCAACCCTGCAGAAATCAACAGGCTAATAATAGAACACTATGAACAGCTTTACACACACAAAACTTAGATGAGTTGAACCAAATCCTTGAAATAACACACACACTATCATAACTCACCCAATATGAAATAGTTACTCTGAATAGCACTATAATTATTAATACAATTGAATACATGATTGAAAAACTCTCCCCAAAAAGAGAGCTGCAAGCTCAGTTGGTTCCACTGAAGAAGAGTTCTACACAGACTCTTCTAGAAAACTGATGAAGAAAGAATACTTTCTAACTAATTTTATAAACCTAATATTACTCTGTGTGATGGTTAATACTGAGTGTCAACTTGACTGCATTGAAGGATGCAAAGAATTGTTCCTGGGTGTGTCTGTGAGGGTGTTGCCAAAGGAGATTAAGATTTAAGTCAGTGGACTGGGAAAGAAAGACTCACCCTCAATCTGGGTGGGCACAATCTAATCAGCCGCTAGCGTGGCCAGAATACAAAGCAGGCAGAAGAACGTGGAAGGACTAGGCAGCTTAGTCTTCTGGCCTCCATCTTTCTCCTGTGCTGGATGCTTTCTGCCCTGGAACATCAGACTCCAAGTTCTTCAGCTTTGGGACTCTTGGACCTTTGACTGTAGACTGAAGGCTGCACTGTTGGCTTCCCTACTTTTGAGGTTTTGGGACTTGGGCTGGCTTCCTTGCTCCTCAGCTTGCAGACACAGCCTATTGTGAGACCTCACCTTGTAATTGTGTGAGTTAATACTCCTTAATAAACTCCCCTTTGTATATATATATCTATCTTATTATTTCAGTCCCCCCGGAGAACCCTGACTGATACACTCTGCACATTTGTTGAAAATCAATTGACTGTACATGTGTGGGTCTCATTCCATTTCTGTCTTATTCCATGACCTGTTTGCTATCTTGTTCCCAATGCCACACTGTCCTGAAATCCAGTAGTTTCATTTCATCGATTAGAACCTGCAACCCCATGTTGAACAAAAATGGTGAGAAGGAAATATCTGTGACTTGCTCCTGATCTTCAACCTCTCACCCCTAGGTATGATGCTGTTTATAGTTGTGGGTTTTTGTTTTGTTTTGTAGATGCTGCTTATCCAGTTGAAGACGTTTCCTTCAATTTCTAGTTTGCTGACATTTACTTCATCAGTAATGGTTGTCGGATTTTGTCAAGTGCTTGCTTTTTCTGCATTCATTGGGATGATCATATACTTTTTTTTCAGTTTATTAATGTAATAAATTACATTCATTGATTTTTAAAATATTACACCAATCTCATATTCCTCAGCTAAATCCCAAGTGGTCATAATGCATTATGCTTTTGATACATTGTTGGATTCAATTTTCTAAAATTGTTAACAATTATTTTTTCATGTATGTCTATGTGTTATATTGGTCTGTAGTTTTCATTTGTTGTAATGTCTTTTTTTAAACAGATTTGTATTGATCTATATTTGATATATACAAAACCGTACATATTTAATGTATACAATTTGATGAGTTTGGATATATGTATACAACTGTGGAACCACCACAATCAAGGGAAGAGACATATCCAGCACCTCTAGAAACTTCCTCCTCTGCCTTTGTTTTGTTGTTTTTTTGTGGTAAAAACACTTAAAAACTTAAGTGCACAATACAGTGCTGTCAACTTACGGGCACTCTATTGTAGAGCAGATCTCTAGAACTTATTCATGTCACGCAACTGAAACTTTATGTCCATTGAACAACACTCCCCTGTCTGGTTTTAATATGAGGGTAATGGTGGCTTCACTGACTGGGTTGGGAAGTATTCGTTCCTCTGGAATTTTTCTGGGAGAGCTTAAATAAAACTGGTATTATTTCTTCTTTAAAAAATTGGTAGAATTTCACAGGCAATCTGGGCCTGGGGATTTCTTTGTGGAAAGGCTTTCAATTATGAATTCAATTTGTTTAGTAGATAGAGTGCTACTTAGGTTTTCTATTTCTCCTTGTGTGAAGTTTTGATAGTCGCATCTCAAAGAATTTGTCCATTTCATCTAAATTGTCAACTTACTGGAGTGTTTGGATATCCACAGGCCAAAAAAAAAAATGCATCTTGACCTAAACCTTACACTATATACAAAAATTAACTCAAAATAGATCACAGACTTAAATATAAAATGAAAAAATTACAAAGTATTTAGAAAAAAAACAGAATCTCCATGATCTAGGGCTAGGTAAAGTATTCTTAGACTTGACACCAAATGGAGTATCCATAAAGGGCAAAATTGGTAAATTTGACTCCATTAAACTAAAGAACTTTTGCTCTTCCAAAGACCTTATTAAGAGGATGAACTAAAGAATTTTGCTCTTCCAAAGACCTTATTAAGAGGATGAAACATTACAGAAAATATTTTCAGACTGAGAATCTAACAAAGGACTGATCTTAAGAATATATAAGGAACTATTAAAACTCCATAGGAAAGTAAAACAATACAATTAGGACCTAGACATGTCACTGAAGAGGAAATGCAGATAGCAAACATGCATGTAAAAGTATGTTTAACATCACTAGCTATTAGGGAAATGTAAATTAAAACCAAAATCAGATATCTCTGAATGCCTATCAGAATAGCTGAAATTAAAAATAATGACACCACCAAATACTTGCAAGGATGCTGACAAATGGATCACTCCTGCATTTCTGATGGTAATGTAAAATGTTTCAGCCACTTTGGAAAAGAATTTGGCAGTTTCTTAAATAACTAAACATACAAGCACCATGTGACCCAACAATTATCCAAAAAGAAAGAAGGTTTATGTTCACATAAAATTTGTACACAAATCTTAATTGTAGCTTTATTCATAACAGCCTCAAATGGGAAACAAATAAGATATTTTTAAATTAGTGAATGTTTAAACAAGCCTTGCTATGTCCAAAACATGGAATACTACTCAACAATGAAAAGGAATGAGCTGTTAATACATGCATGTTAGTATATTGATACATGCAACAACCTTGATGACTCTTCAGAAAATTATGTTGAGAAAATGAAATCAATCTCAAAAAGTTGTATACTATCTAGTACTGTTTATAAAACATTCTTGAAATAACAAAATTATCAAAACAGAGAGACAAAACTGTGGTTGCCAGGAACTAAGGACAGAGGAGAGGGAGAGGGAAGTGAGTGTGGCTTTAAAAGTTCAACATAAGGGTTGTTTGTGGTGATGGAAATGTTCTGTATCTTGACTGTATCATTGTCAATATCTGCAAGGTGTTACCACTGGGGGAATTGGGCAAAGGGTATATTGGATCTCCCTGTATTGTTTCTTACAACTGCATGCATATCTACAATTATATACAAATTTAATTAATAGAAACCAAATCTTGACACATTTGGTGAGAAATAAAAATAGAATGTGTGAAAATATGCTTATTGTTCCAGAGGAACAATAAGGCTTGGTCAGGTAAAATAACCTGTCAAGTCTGGGCCAGAATACATCACTGGCTTTGGGGTACTACTTTAGTTTGAAACTGTTATGAAATTGCCTTCTCCCCTGCCCCTCCATAAGACACGCATTCTTGTGGAAATGTACTTTCCATTTCTTCCTTAAGTTGCACTGAGATAAGCTTGAGGGAGGAGGTTGAAATATGACTGACCTGATTCGTGGCATGAATAGTTTGAGACCCATATGGTTTATTTTAAGGGCATCTCTATTCTTTCTCTTCCCCTGCTGAAAAACAGTTCAACATTAGCCACCCTGCAAATTCTATTTACTTGCCAACCAATGTCTCACTTTTTACAAGACAACTTCCCTCTGAGGTGTGGCCTTATGCTAATGTATAAGAATTCATTTGAATTCATGGAAAATATTGCTTCTTATATGCCATTCAAAGTGTTAATATGATTAACATGTAAGTGTTCCTTAGAGACAACTAATAAAATGATGAATGCAAGTAAGTACTGATGGTATTAGAAGACAATATTTTAGCTTCTTCTCAAGGTGCTTCAAGTATCCTTGAGTTTTAGAGAGCATTTTACCAGGTAGCTTACTGAGGCCCTAATCATAGTATCCTCTAGAATAAAACAGGAATACTTAATTCCTCCTTTCCTGAAAATTGTGAAAATGTGTAATTTCAGAAAAGAAGAAATGCGTGAGGATTGAAATTGGCAACCAATCTTTGAAAGCCTAGTAGACACCCAATGCCTTCAACATGTCTTATATGACCCTTGCCTCCAGCCTGTAAGGTGAGTTTTGTTTTCCCCATGTAGCCTAAACGCACCTACTATAAATCAAAAGTAGAGTTTACATTCCCTTTTTTTTTTTAGATGAAGCTTACTAATGTATAAAGTCCCACTGATTTCTTTTTTAGAAGGTAGTTCATAGGCACTCCACCACAAAGTGTCCCTTACGTGTTCCTGAGAGTTCCAGGGAATAAGCAGTGCTCCCTCCCAATCACATTTTCAACAGTTTTGCTCAGCCCACCTTCAGCCACCTTGTCTTGATGTCAAGCTGTGGCCTTTGCTGTTGATGATGGTCACTTTCTTGGGTGTGGAAACATGGCTGGCAAGCCTTGCTGATACTTCCATATGAGCCACGGGCTTGCCACTGACGGTCTATTTTCCAGAGCTCATCCTGCGTTTCTCATGCTCCCCCTGAATTTACCAGGCACCTTTACCTGGGATGCTGGTGGCCCCAGGAATGGGACCCTTCTTATGCAACACCGTTGTTGCTTTCCTGTAGAGAGGATGGCGCTTTGTTCTGCTGCCAGCTTGTGGCTTGTCATGCGACAGCCAAGGAAGTCCTCCTGCACGACAGAACCATCCCATGCCTTGCTGGCCTCAGGTTTAGTTTAAATACCCCTCCCTCCCTGCCTGCGTTACGGTAGGAGGCCGACTTTCTCCTGGCATGCCTGCTGATTCCCTGCCCCACATTAGATTGCTTCTGGGGTGCCTGACATTCAGAATACTCCTTACCTTCATCAGTCAGGTGATGTTGACCCATGGTTCTATGAGATAATCTCAAAATAATCTAGATTTGGTACGTTCCAGAAATTTGGATTAGTTTGTTTGGTTTGTGGCTGCATAACATACTTACTTGCCGGTTTACCTTGGCACAGGCTTGGAGAGGAGACACCGGAAGCGTGAGCTCCTGAGATGACAAAGATTTTACTTTGATTTCACAGTTTCGAAAATCAAGCCATTTCCCTCGCCTCCTGAGTCACTTTAGTCTGAGCAAGGATAACAAAGTTTAGTGAACCCGAAAGCATATTTAGGAAGCGCTATATTGCGAGGTTGAAGCTGAAAATAAGATTGTTTTATTCAGGGTCAGACCCTATTTACTACAAACCTCATTAATTCTTTGCTTTAGAATAATAAGGGGGCTTGGGCAATGGCCCCCACACACATGGGTGTGATCATAGTTGAGGGTTAACAAGATGTCTGGGCTTATTCATTTATCTGTTTAGTAATAGCTTTTGTTTCCCCTTATCTAGTTCGCCAATATTAAAATATAATGGTGACGAATTTGTATTTCACTGGATTTAATTTGCTAGATTACTGGTCCCTCAGGACATGTTATAATTGTTATTTTCCAAATAATCGAATGCAAACATCTCAAGATTGTTTAGTTGGGGGCATGGAATTGAAAGTGATCATTTCGAGACAATCTATTTGTAATACAATTTGCAACTACATTATGCCACTTGCTCTAGGAGAACATGGGTAAATTGATTTGCAAGTAAAATATTTGGTAGAATTAATATTAGTTCCATTTTATGTAACTTGTAAAATTCCAGTGTTACTTTAGAGACTGCTTGTGAATGCTAAAATTACTTGTAACTTTTATTAATTAATAGTGAAGCAGAATTGTTGTAGTTGGCTAAAAAATATAGACTTGTTAATTGTGCCCTGTAATTTTTTTTTTTTTTCTTTTTTCTGGGATGGACTCTCACTCTCTTGCCCAGGCTGGAGTGCAGTGGTGTGATCTCAGCTCACTGAAACCTCCACCTCCTGGATTCAAGCAATTCTCTTGCTTCAGCCTCCTGAGTAGCTGGGATTACAGGTACCCTCTATCATGCCCGGGTAATTTAAATACTTCATGGAGCACATATAACTTACGAGAGCAGCATTCTTGCATAAAGTAAACATTAAAACATATCTTCATTTTATGTATTTTATACATGCTTGCCCACGTTGTGTGTTCATGTTTTTATCTTTTTAACCTATTTATATTGGCATTTGAGAATTAGTGTCCTGAATTTGCAAAACTGGAATTTTAATTGAAGTCCAGTTTGTGTAAATCAGATTTACACAGTAGCACCGGCTTCTTGTAATTAGAACGATAAGACTGACATTTTCCTTGGAAAACCGCTCATGCACCATGTTCATCTCTAGCTGCTTATTTTGCTTCTGATAGGGTTTTTATAATAGGAATCCAACATTTGTTCTCGTATCACATAAAACTTTGCTTTAGTAAATGCTACACAAAAATTACAAAAAGCCAGAGATGGACTCAGTAGATACTTCCACTTGTATTTAATTTGTGGATGTGTGCAGAGATATGTTATCTCGGGTTTCTAAGGAAAGGCATAGAATCAAACAGAAACCCATGGGAAAATAAGCTTATTCCACGCTGCTGTGAGAAACAAAATGTGCACATAAGTAAATTATGTAGAGTTAAAACATTCCTTGTACTAAGTTAGCATTCAGCATATAAAATAGACCATTATTATTTTACTGATCCCTTTATGTCCCTTTCTGACTGCATTCTCTATAGGGTTATCCATTTTCCTGAGTTTTACATTAATCATTCCTTTGTTTTTTTAATGGTATAATAATCTATGTATATAGAATGAACCACAATGCTCTAGTTAATTTATTAGTTAATTTATTTTCACTGCTCTTTAGCGTTCCACTTTAAAGATATTTTGCAATTGATTTGTCAGTGCTACTATGGCTAGGTATTCCAAGTCATTACTTCTTTTTGTTATTATGAATGGTGCTACTCTAAACATCCTCATACACCTCCTGGTATACATGAGCAATAGTTTCTCTGGGGGTTTGCTTAGTTATAGGTATTCCGATGTTCAGCTTTGCAAGGGAATACCAAAGTGTACTTCAATGCATTTGCACCAGTTTCCCTGTCACTGGCATGTATTTGTTCTCATTGTTCTACTTCCTTACCAACATTGGATATCACTAGACTTAAATTTTTGCTAATTTGGTAGTAGTAAAGTAGATTTTAAATTGTGGATTTAATTTTCATTTTTCTGATACATACTGTTCTCATGTCATACAAAGCTTTGTTTTAGTAAATGCTACAAAAATACAAAAAGGTAACAGGGGACTCAACAGATATTTCCATTTGTGTTTAATTTGTGGATATGTAGAGAGATCAGTATGTTATCTTGGATTTCTAAGGAAAGGCATGGAATCAAACGGAAACCCATGGAAAATAAGTTTATTCTATGCTGTTGAGCCTCATTTCAGATTTTTGTGGGCCATTCCTGTGTCTATTTCTCTTTTTTTTGTTTTCTGTCATTTAAGCCCTCTTTGGGGGATAATTTTTCCATCGAGTTGTTTGTCTTTTTCTTGTGATTAGTAAACTATATCTATATACACACACGTGTGCACACACACATACTTTGTATACTAATCCTTCATCCATTTTAAGTGGTGAAAATATTGTCTCTCAGTGTGTGGCTTGCCATTTCACTTTATGGTAAATAGACACTTTTTCATTTTAATGTAGTTATAATTATCCATCTTGTATAATTATCCATTCTGTTTTTTGGGGTCTTATTTAAGAAATCCTTTCGCTTAGAGGTCATAGGATTTTCTTACATTTTTTTCTGAAGAGGTTAAAGGAAATGTCAATATTTTGCATATGAATACCACTTACTATAGACTTCATTCTTTCCCCACTCATCTGCCATGCGCGCTCTGTCATATATCATCTGCATATATGTGGATCTCTTTCTGGGCTCCCTGAATGTTCACCTCGGTCTTAATGTCACACTGTTTTAATTACTACCACTTTACAATACACTTTGGTTACTATTACTTGCTTAAATATTTATAACTTTATTACCATTACTTTATAACAAGCTTTGATATCCAGTAGGGCAATTACTTCTACCTTGTTCTTCAAGAGAGCTTTGGCATTCCTTGGTCATTTATATTTTCTTCTAAATTTTAGAAATAGCTAAATGTTTCTAAATATTTTTATGTTTAGATGTTTGTGAAAAACAGCTGAGAAATGTATTGGAATTAGACTGAATTGATAGAACAGTTTCTGAAGAATTGATATATGTTCAAATTCAAAAATTTGATTTAACTCTCATTTTACTTAGATCTTCTTTAATATCTACTTTTAAATGTCTTACACATCTTTGGTGAGATATTATTTTAATAGAATGCTTAAAATATTCTAGGTTAATTCTAAGGTTATATATGTTTCTTTTCTATTTAAATGGTGTCTTTAATTATTTAAATAACTCTGTTGTAGAATAGAAATGCAATTATACCTCTGTATATTGATTCTGTATTCATAATTTTGCCAAATTCTCTTATTACTGAGATTGTAATATTTTATCTGTTGACTACTTAAGATTTCTTTATAGATGATCGTATTTTCTAAAAATAATGACAATTTGGTTTATTTTATTCCAGTTTTACATTGTAACATTTTGTTAGTGTACTTTACTACATTTGCTTATTTTGGTCCTGATCTTATGAAAGATACTTGTAACTTTTCACTCATTCAACACATAGTCAGACATGGCTGAGAATATGCCAGTAAAAAACCAGCAAAACAAAAGCCAGCAGAAATCTCATACTTCATAAAGCTTACATTTTACAAAGGTAGGCGTGAAGAGAGAAAATAACCAATCAGTATAACATGTAACTATATTATATAGCATTCTAGAAGGTGGTGCTTGTCATGGGGGAACAGTGCAGAGAAAGGTGGCTCAGGTCTGGGGAGATGTTGCAAATTTTAAATTAGGTCATTAGGTAGAACAAGGCCACCCAACACAGATGCAGAGAAGCCATCCAGGAAGCTCCAACCCTCTAAGTGAGACATGGTTGTGACTCTGAACGTGGTGGTCTGGAGGGGCCCAGATCTTGATACTTTCTGAATACACAGTTAATGAGATTTCCTGACAGTTAGAATGTCAGATGTAAGAGGCAGAGAGGAGATAAGAATTACTGAACAAAGGAAGGCTGAAGTTGCCAACTGGCCCACTGAGATGGGGAAGGTTTCAGGTTTGAATAGGAACAACAGGAATTTGGCTATTGACACACTGCTTTTGGATTTGTAGAGGGCTTTTTAACAGGTTGAAGAAGTTCCTTTCTGTTCCTCATACTAACACATATATATAGGGCACTTCAGCTCTTCACGTTTAATGCTCAGAATAACTCTATGACTGCTGGCCTACAGCGGTGTTTTAGATTCTGGTTGTGACCATTCTGTTTTGCTTCTCAGACATCCCAACTGAAGTCTCTTTCCTTTTGCCTCACATAAATCCTTGAGAATTTTCTTTAGTGAGAGACTTCTGGAACAAACTCAATTTTGACTTGTCTGAATATATATTTTGCTGTCATTCTTGAAAGATACGGAAGTCTCGATTGACTATTATTTTTCATCAGCACTTTGAAGATATTAATTACATTGCCTTATGGATTCTTTTTTACTGTTGAGAAGTCATCATGCTATTTCTTCCTGGTGATCTGTCTTTCCTCCTTGGTTCTTTACTATTCTGCAGTTTCACAACTGTGATTTTTATTTATGTGATTGACATGAATGTTGATTGACATTGGGCTCCTTGGCTGTAAGAATTGGTACATTTCAGCAATTCTGGAAAATGTCCAGCCATTATCACTGTCCTTTGAACATTGATTCTTATCCTTTATATTTATTTTCTCCTTCTGGAACTATAGTTAGACAAATGTTAAAATGTTCCACTTTCTTTCGGGGGCACAATCTCTCCATCGTATTTCTCCCCTCTTTTTCATCTGTGCTGCATTCTGGATGACTTCTTCAGCTCTGTTTGCCAATTCGCTAATTTTTTCCTTAACTTTCTCCAACCTGATGTTTAATTCATTAACTTATTTTCATATCATTTGTAGAAGATAAAATTATGATGTCATTCTTTTTCAAATTTTCATGTTTCTAAGTAAACTCGTTCTACTTTCTACTATTTCTAGGCTTTTCTTTGCTTAAACATATGAAATGTAATACATGTGTATTCTGATCATTGCTGTTTTGTAACCCTTACGGACTTCCTTCTGCTATCTCCTGTTATGACTGGCACTCATGCATGCTGTGTTTGTTTCCTTCTGTGTTTTATGCTTGTTTAATTGTCAACTACTCATTTTCTTTGGGATTTCATGCAGGAATATTTTTATTCCTGGGTACCCTCAGCTGGGGACAATTCTGATCTGCTTCTGCTAGTTGCCTGGTGCTCTACCAGACTTTGGGCTACACATATTCCCCACATGCAAACAGTGCCAAACCTGAGGCCATCAATTCCCTTTTGAAGAGTGGCTTTATTCATTCTCTATCCCAGCTTTATATGGGAAGGCATCCTGTGAGATTCCTCACGTTGGGCAGGCCTAGATTTTATCTCTGGTTTCACATCAAAGTAGAAGCTCAAGGCCTCTAAGGCTTGGATGAAATCCCCAGACAAAAGGCAACTTTTGTTCTGGCAGTTCTTGCTTATTTCCCAGGTTCCCGCTTTCATTTTCTTTTGGAGCTCTGAGATTCCTTCTGTGCCAACTCAAAAATGTGGTGCAATATTACCGTCTATCTCTCATCTCTCTCTCTTCCAGCATTTTAGTTGTCTCAATAAAGAAGGCAGGGTCACCCACGGTATCTTGTCTGCTAGAAATGCAGCTCCAACTTAACATTTTAATAAAAAAAATTTAGAATATCATGGGCATTTAAATATAAAATAGTCATAAGTGATATATTTTGAATATTGGCTTGAAATTTTTCATGGAGATATTTATTTTCATTCTTATACTCACTATAATATTTTACTACTTAAGGACTAGAAACTATAGCCTATAAAGTTCCCAGTTATCATATTTGATATTTCTGATATATATTTTGTTTCTTTTAAAATTATTGAAGAGCCTTAAACTCTAGATTCCAAGAAAAGTTGTTCTATGCTAATATTTCCTAAGGGGTTGTGTTTATGTGTGGGAGAAGGTAAAAACAACTGTTCTTTCAATTATTTCTTTTTGGATTTTGTTCTATAAATGCACATAAATTATGCTTTTTAAACAGCCATGTATACATGGTGATTTTCATAATTGAAGGATTTTTCTAACAGTATCCACTAAGCACTTAATGATGCTGTTTGATGAGAAGAGATATTCTAAGCAAATAGGCTTCACAGAAGTAGAAAAAACACTCCTAAAATTTGTATGAAACTACAAAAGACCCTGAATAGCCAAAGCCATCCTGAAAAATAAGAACAAAGCTGTAGGCACTGCACCACCATCTTTAAAAATATACTACAAAGCACAAAGGAGCCAAGAACATGCAATGAGAAAAGGATAGTCTCTTCAATAAATGGTGTCGAGAAAAATGGATATCCATAATAGAAGAATGAAATGAGACCCTTATCACATACCATATGCAAAAATCAACTCAAAATGTATGAAAACCTTAAATGTAAGACCTAAAACTATGAAGCTACCAGAAGAAAACATGCGGAGACACTCCCTGACATTAGTCTGGGCAATACTCTTTTGGATATGACCCCAAAAACACAGGCAACAAAAGCAAAAATAGACAAGTGGAATTATATCAAACTAAAAATCTTCTGCATAGCAAGGGAAACAATTAACAGACCAAAGAGACAGCCCATGCATGGGATGGGAGAAAATATTTTTAAACTCTACATCTGACAAAGCGTTAAGATCCAAAACATACAAGGAACTCAACTCAAAAGACAGAAAAAAATAGCCCAACAAAAACATGAGCAAAGGACCTGAATAGACATTTCTCCAAAAAGGACATGCAAATGGCTAACAGGTATATGAAAAAGTCCTCAGCATCACTAATCATCAGGGAAACACAAATTTAAAAACTCAGTGAGATATCACTTTACACCTGTTAGGGTGACTATTATCAAGAAGACAAAAGATAACAAGTGTAGGTGAGAATATGAGAAAAGGGAACCCTTGTGCATTGTTGGTGGGAATGCAAATTAGTACAGCCATTATGGACAACAGAACCACCTGTGATCCAGCAATGACACTACTGGGTGTAGAGCCAAAGGGAATGAAGTCAGTATGTGGAAGAGATGTCGGCATTCCTATGTAATTGCAGCACTAGTCACAATCGCCAAGATATGGAATCAACCTAAGTGTCCATCAATAGAGAAATGGTTAAAAAAAAAGTGCTACACTTTCTTACATATATTCATATATTCTTACATATATTTTTGCTTAAATATAGGAAAACATTTTCTGTATTTTCTTATATATGCACAAGGCAATACTATTCAGCCTTGAAAGAGAAGGAAATTCTGTCATTTGTGACAACGTAAATAAAGCTGACGGATATTATGTTAAGTGAAATAAGTCAAGCACAGAAAGATAAATGCCATATGATCTCATTCATATGTGAAATCTGAAAAGGTTGAATTTATAGAAGCAGAGAGTATAATGCTGGTTACCAGAGGTTGGGGTGATTTGTAGGGGATGCACAGAGATGTTGGTCAGAGGGTACAAAAGCTTAGTTAGACAGAAGGAATCAGTTCAGGAGATCTATACAACGTGGTGACTATAGTTAATAGTAATATATTGTGTTCTTGAACAATGCTAAGAGAGTAGATGTAAAATGTTGTTATCACGGAAGTCATAATTATATGAGGTAATGGATGTTAATTATGTAGATTTAGTCACTCCACAATGTATATGTTTCAAAACATCATGTTTTACATGATATATATGATACATATGTACATGATACATATGATATAAAGCCAATAGGTATAATGGAAAAAGTAGTAGGAAGTTTATTTGTTTTATAGGAGAAAAAGTTTTCTTGCTGGAAAACCAAGTGAAGAGAGAGATTTTAATCCTTCTTTTTAAAGTAGGAAAGATTTAGAAGATAAAAGGAAACCGTTCTTTTAGCTTGGTTAGGGCCAGGGGTACCTCCATGACCCTCTCTGAGTTTTCTCCTGACATACTTCCTTAAGAGATTCAACAGCATGTCTCATATCCAAGGATAAAGTTAGAATAAGAGAGAACTGAGAAGTCCAGAAACATGAAAGCCAATGTCCCTGTGTATTTTTTACCACAGATTGGGATAATATGTCTTTTTGTTACTTCCCATTCCTTTAAAGAAAACAAATTGAAGGAGGTTGGCTTCCCTAAAAAATGGTTCATATAGAAGGAAATACTGTAGATTTTGGTGCTTGCTGGTGCTTCACTGTTAAAAGGGTAAACGCCTACAAACTCCAAATTCCTGCTTAAGTCAAGGCAGAGACGTTCAGCTCTTCTTCTTTCCCCAAACAAAATTCCAAGCTGTTAAAAGTTTGGAGTGAGGATGATGTCAGGTTTGAGAGAGAGGGTAGGCCAAGGAGAGGGCTGTGAGAGGTGAAAAATTTCCCAAGGGAGGCATCGTGCAAATGTTAAAAGTAAAGCTGGCCCTCTAAGGCTGCACATCTTGGCGGATATCCCAAATCGAGTGTTATTAGGCATCTCCAGAATGTCTAGCTTTATCTTGAATGTGTTAAAAAGTGAGAGAAATAGGAAGTTTATATGACAGCTTTTCTGTTTTTTATTTTGTTTGTTTTACTGAAAATAGGTACTATGGAAAGAGATTATTATTAAGTGGTTCTTAGTATTAAGCGGTTCTGTTCCTTATATTAAAGTAAATGGGGTAAAAGCCAAGCGTTACCAAAGTTTTGGGATGATGTTCCGAATGAAATTCCCAAAACTTGATTAAGTACGCATGCTTTTCAAACTATATAGAAAAGGCAGACTTGAGCTATTCACATAAATCAAGTTTTGATACAGAGAGGGGCTGAGGGCTACTGGTAGTGTTTCAGAGACAGGCTCAGGAAGGTTCATACATTCACCTAAGTTTACTCAGTCACTGGTGTGCTTCCAATTCCTGATTTTCATCTCACCGCTCCATCCCTGTTCATTAATGTCGAGCACAGGGGAAAGCAGAGGTTTGGCCTCTCTGCAGCTGGATGCATAAATCAACAGGGTTTGTTAACTCAGCCTGCCCTTGGGGTTACAGGAGCAGGCGAAGGGGTTCAGTTGGGCAGTTTTAAACCTCTGAGGGCTGCTTGATAACACAGATTACCTTTCTCACTAGGCTGTGTTGGTAAATTTCTTTTTTATTTATGCTATTTCAATAGTCATGTTGAAGAGTAATTTATAAAAGGAGTAATTTATACAATTCACCTATAGGCTCCTAAATGTATCATGAAAGCAACATATCCTTTCAAGAAGATATTTCTCCCTAGGGTGCAGGACTGCCCAATTAGGTGTATGAATGCCATCTTTCCAGGCTCTCAACTCCTCAGGGCAGACACTGTTACTGATCGGGCACAGCTTTATTTATCACCCTTCTCTGTGTACGTTTATGGTGCCGAATACATGTTAAATAATAATTATGGAGATTTTAATGTCTCTCCCAGAAGCATCCTCCATGGCCCACAGTGGAAGATGGACTAGTCACCATTTCATTTCACCACAGTTCTTTGTGTTTTGTGCAGACTAGGGATTGTCTAGGTTGGTAATAATCTCAATGTGTTTTGCTTATGCCAACATACATTTTCAAAATTGGTAGAATGCCACTTATAAGACCCAGTGAGTTATTAATAATTTTTTAAGCACGTGGGTCACATGATATGAATTTCTTTTTGTGTTGCTTTGTGGCCCTTAGGTTGATGCACACACACGCATGCATGTGCATGCACACACACTTTATGTGGATATGTATATATGTGCACATATGTAATTTAATTATTTTTAAAAACTAAAGCACAAAGTTACTATAAATTTACTTCAGCACCGTATGCGCATTTGAGCACCAAGATCACAAGAGCAATCCAGTAATAGATAAATAAGTGGGTAAACAAATAAACAAACAAGGGAGAAGGGCGAGGTCTTCCTCACAGTGGCAGGCCGTGTGGGAAAGGTGGAGACAGTGCTGGAGTTTTGCGTGTGTTAGAATAAAAATTGGATCAGACAAGAATCATCAGTGGATGGCAAATTTAAGAGGAAATTTTGACGAGGAGCATCAAAATATCTCCTCACAATCTGCTTGTTCAGTTCAAAAAATGATGAGGTGGAGAAATTGGACAACACCTTGGTTGAGCGATCAAAATTAACACCGTAGATGAGGAAGAGAGGAGCACTGCGTGCTTGCAGGTGTAACTCCCCGGACGCACCGTCACCTCTGCAGTGTTTCAGCTAAGAATGCACTTCCTGAATCCAATCACGATGAAGCAACAGACAAACCCAAAGTGAGGACCTGCCTACTAACAAAAGGGGAGGGGCACGATATTCTTCAACAGTGTCAACGTTGTAAAAGAAAAAGGCTGAGGAAATGTTCTAGATAAAAGGAGACTGAAGATGCGTGACAACTAAATGCAGTATCTGACTCTAGTAGGCTGGATCCTGTCCTGGAGGGAACAGAAGTTATAAAGGACGTTATCGCGCAACTGCAAAATGGAATACAGATGTGGATTAGATACTGTGCTGTATCAATGTGAAAGTGACTCAAGTGGAGAACTCCACTGTGGTTATGGAAAAAGATTTTCCTATTGTTGCATAATACACACTGGAGTATGTAAGGGTAAAATTATACTCTGCAAAATTAATCTACTTTTTGTTTCCATATATATGTATGTACATCCTTATTTGCTTCATTATTAATACACTTTTGGTCTTCTTCCATATAGATATGAATATCTCATATATATTTCATATTCATATATTTGTATATTCTTATTTTCTTCATTATTAGGCAATCTATTTCCAGTTTATAAAACCTGAGTTAAGTAAATATTTGCCTTTTGAGGAATATAGAAAATACTTCCAGGAATGTAAGAAGGATTGTGAGAAAAATAACATTTCTTTTTCAAAAAAGTGCCGCTGCTAAAACTGTACATTTTTTTGACAAAATAAGAGTTTTAAGATATATGTGTATCAAGCTCCCTTCTTCCATTCTCTCTTTTTTGTATCCTGACATGGAGAAAAATGCGCTGTAACTGGCAAATATCCCAGCGATGGCGCCTACGGGTTTCCGCTCCGTCGAGGTTCCTGGGTCCCAGAGCCCGTGGGTAGGTGGAGGGAAGGCAGCGAGTGAAGCAGATGTTATTTTCAAATCCAGAATGCCAGACCACTGACAATAAATACAGACTCCTCTCTGCCCTTTTTTTCAACCTTCCTGTCTCCCAAGCCTTTGCCAAGGGTTTCTTTATTCTTACCCCTGGCTTTCTCTGTTCCCTAGCATTCTGGTGACTTCATCCGGTGTGTGTAACACAGGCCTTCCATGGTCATGCGAACACAATGAAATGATGTCATTCCCCGGCATCCCTGGCCCAGCGCTCACGGTTTCCGACGATGCCCCAGCCATTCCTGACTGCACAGGATGGGGCAGGCCTTGGCCTCTCGCTGAATGGTTTAATTGAAAGACAGTGGATGCCAACGCATCAGAAGCTTCTTTCCTTTTTGTTCATCCCAATGAAATCTCCCAATTATCTGCAAAAGGAATGTTGAGAGGTTTTGTCGGGGTATGGCCCTGGAGAGGGAACAAGATGCCTAGTAGGTTAAAAAGGAGACAGATGAAACTTTTGTGTCTAGAATGAAAAAATTCTGAGCACATTCACAGATGGCTTGTGTATCAAGGAAGTCCCAGTGGCTAGTTACAGCAACTCATGCACTAATGTGAACAGAGCTTTTGATTTCATGGTTTAAAATAAAATGACCCAAATATAATTACTAAAGCTTATTAATGTGTTTGTTCTGGGTCAGTAACCCTTTACTGGCTGCAGGAGCTTTTTACATAAGGGGCATGAGAATTAGAGCTTTCTATTTGGAATAGTTTGATTCTTCCATGGAAGCAGGAAGAAATAATCAACAAACTGCTTGTTTTAATAATCGTACCCTATTATGAACCACTTGATATTTAATTTTTAAAGAATTAGCTTAATTTTGCAGAAGAAGTAGTGTCAAAGCAATACCGCACAACTTATCAGCACTCAACACTGGTCAGTTGATATTTTAAAAAGTGGCACCGTAGGGCTAACCTAGTTGTAGTAGAAAGGCGAGCAGTTGCAGAAAGAGCTTCTCCTTTGTTGGCAAAAGTACAAAAGACAAAAATGAAAAGCAAGAGTGAAAAGTTGGAAAGAAACATGCCTACAATTTTATTCTTGTACAGAGAAAACAGTTTTTCTTTAATACCTTTCTTTAGAAATTTGTATGAATTTTTAAAATATTTTGAGAACTCAGGTACTAAAAGTAAGGTTTCTTTTCATAGAATAAAATTGTAATGTAAGAAGTTTGGAGAATTTGAAGCATTGAGGAAGTGTGTTTTTTTAATGTAAGATCCTGAAAGCCCATGTCCTACATTAAAAACCTATGCGTTAGTTATTAATAGACTTTAATTTCTTTTTCTTGCTGCCTTTTTCAGGTGTACCCATTACAATATACAAATGGAGAGGGACTCGCTATTGAATTTAGACCTGTAACTGTTGCAGATGAGGTTGTAAAACGCCACGTCCATTGTCATTTTCCTCTTCCAATTCCTATCATACAATTTGAAATCAATTCTTTGAGACCATGTTTACTTAAAGGCCTATTTAAGATTGCTTGAAAACATATGTGAAGAATGAAATAATCAACATTTAAGCATATGAGTATGACTGTTTTCATGCTACTATCATGAACAGAATAGTTTTTGACCCAAAATATGAATTTTTTTGAGACAGAAACCTGAATATGTTTTGTTGGGGGAGAGTCTTAGGAGTGTTTCTGCTGTAGGGACAGTAAATGAGGTCACACTGACAAATATGCTTCTGCTTACTGCATGGATAAAGAGTAAGTCACTTGTCTTCCCCTTACGAGTGGCTCTCTGGGCATATACTCAGAATTGCTATTCCACACGTACTCCAACTGGTGTATTCATTTGTACTCATTTACAAGCAACATTGAGCATCTACCTGGGATCCTGGGTACTGGGATGGAGAGAGGAACCCCAGCAGTCCCTACCTTCAAGGGGCTCCCATCCAGGGGAAGAGGAGAGACAACACAGAAATGGTTAAGCTACAAGGCTCCTCTTGAGCCATGTGGGCTGGTTCAGGAGTCCAGGCTGTGCTGTGCTGCTGAGAAAAGCTCTTTCGGCCCTGTGGGGAATCTGTCCATCACCTTGCCTCATTAGCTTGTGCTTCCACCAAAAGACTTAACCTGTTCCACAAGGGTGCTGAACCTAATGACATGTAGTGTGCAGACGTCTTGAATATCATAACAGTTTCTACATAGTATGGATTTTAGTGGATGAGTGAAAGCATAGCTCCTAAATTATAAATCTCATGCAGTGTTTCCAAAGACAGACTTTCCTCCCAAAGTTCAGGGTACCAGTAGATGAGGGGTGATTGGTAACTTTCAGCCTGGAATACAACTCAAGAAAATATACTGAGGCTTTTTGCCATATACCATAATATACCACAGCGATAAGTCTGTGAAATAGTGTTGTTTCTAAGGTTCTACTGCGAAAAAGCCTTTCAGTGAAATAAAAGACTGCTTTTCTCCTTTACTGGGTCTGGGCTATTAGACATAGTGCCAACACTTTCCTTTTATTAGAATGAAGTTGATATGCTTGTTTATGAGGTAAAAATGACCTTGTGAAGAATTCTTATGTCATAACCCATAGATTCAGCATCCTGGTCAAGTTTAACAGCCCTGCCAGAAAGTCTAAAGTGAAGAACTAGGAGAGCCTCCAGCAGTGCTCTCGGGACTTGCCTTGCCATCAGAATCCCCCAGAGTGCTTGTTAACTATACAGAGTACTGGGCTCCCTCCCCTCCAGACCTATTAAATTTGACTTCCAGGGAAGGAGCCAGTGAATTTGTATTTATTACACTTTTATCTTGGAGATAATTGTAAATTCACATTCAGTTGCAAGAAAGTACAGAGTGGTCCTTTATTCCCTTTACCTGTTTCTCCAGTGGTAACATCTTATATAACTACAGTACAGTATCACAACCAGGAAACTGACCTTGGGGCAACACACTGCCCTTTTCCAGATTTCACCAGTTTCATATGCACACCGTGTGTGTGTGTGTGCATTTAGTTCTATGCAATTTTATCACATTTTGAGATCTGTGTATCTGTCACCACAGACAAGATACAGAACTGTTCTATTACCACAGGGCTCTCTCCTGGGATCTTTTTATAGCCACTTTCACCTTTCTTTCCCTCCTCTGTCCCTAATCTTGCCAATTGCTAACCCGTTTCCTATCTCTGTTATTTCATCATTTCAAGAATGTGCTATGATGTAATAACACCCTATGTAACTTTTTGGGATTGGCTAATTTCACTTAGCATAATTCTCTGGAGGTTCACCCAAGTCACTGCATGTATTAATAGTTCATTCCTGTATTAGTTCATTCTTACTTTGCTATGAAGACATACGAAGACTGGGCAATTTATAAAGGAGAGAGGTTTAATTGACTCACAGTTCCACATGGCTTGGGAGGCCTCAGGAAGCTTATAGTCATGGTATAAAGGGAAGCAAACATGTCCTTCTTCACATGGCAGGAGGAGAGAGAAGAGTAAGAGCTGAGGGAAGAGGGAAGCCTCTTATAAAACCATCAGATCTTGTGAGAACTTACTATCAGGGAGAAACTGCCCCTGTGATTCCATTACCTCCCGCCAGATTCCTCCCACCAAATGTGGGAATTATGGGAACTACAATTCAAGATCAGCTTTGGGTGGGGACACAGCCAAACCCTATTAATTCATTTTTATTACCAAGTGATATTCTATGGTATAGATGTACCACAGTCGGTTTAATTATTCACCTTGAGAAGGATATCTCCAGTGTTTCCAAGTTAGGGCTATGGATGAACATAAGTTGCCATTTATCCAAGATAATTGCACAATGCTATTGCTGGGTCATATGTTAGTTGCATGTTCACCCTTTTAAGAAACTGCCAATCTGATTTCTGGAATGGCTGTGGCATTTCACATTCCCACCAGCAATGTATGTACGAGTTATCTAGTTTCTCTGCCTCCTTGCCAACATTTGGTGTTTTTTCTATTTCTTAATTCTGATAGGTGTCTAGTGATACCTCATTTTGGTTTTAATTTGCATTTCCTGAATGGCTAGTAATATTGAACATCTTTTCAAGTGCATATTTGCCATCTGTATTTTCTCTTCTCTGAAATATCTATTTAGTGAAATATCTTTTGCCAATGGTCTAATTGCATTGTTTATTTTTACTGTTAAGGCTTGCGGGGTCTTTCTGTTCTAGATAGTAGTTCTATGTCAGATATGCAGTTTGTAAATATTTTTACCAGTCTGTAGCATGTCTGGTAATCCTCTTAATGAAGCCTTTCACAGAGCAAGAGTTTTGGTAGTCAGTCCAGTTTCTTAAAATTTTCTTTTAGAATGCATGCTTTTGGTGTTAGGTGAGTAACTCTTTTTTTTGGTCTTTGGTCCTGGAGATTTTCTCGTATTTTTTCAAAGTTTTATAGTTTTTTATTTTATATTTAAAGCTCATCATCTATTTTGAGTTACATTTTGTATAAAGTGTGAACTTTAGGTTTAAATTTTTTTTTTTTTTTTTTTGCCTGTAATATTTAATTGTTACAGTGTCAGTTACTGAAAAGACTATCCTTCTTCTACTGGTTTTTATCCTTCTTCTATTGACTTCCTATGTTTTCTGCTGCTGTAACAGAATACCACAGACTGGGGAGTTTATAAAGAAAAGAAGTTTATTTGGCTAGCAAATAAACTTTTAGGGGGCTGGGAAGTCCAAGAGCATGTTGCCAGCATCTGGCAAGGGCCTTCTTGCTGCATTATCTCAGGCAGAAGGACAGGAGAGTAAAGAGACAGAGAAGGAAGTGGGCTGAGTTCATCCTTTTTATTAGGAACCCCTCCCATGATAACGAACTCATTCCTGAGGTAAAGGTAATAATCCCTTCTTGAGGGCAGAGCTCTCATGACCTAACCACCTTTTAAAGACGATGCCTCTTAATACTGTTAAAATGGCAATTAAATTTCAACATGAGTCTTGGTGGGGACATGCAAATCATAGCAACTGGATTGCTTTCTCTTCTTTTGCCAAAATCAGTTGGTTGTCAAAAATCAGTTGGACATATTTGTGTGTGTCTATTTCTGGGGTCTCTATTCTGTTTCATGGATCCATGTGTCTGGCCCCTGCCACGCCCCACACTGTCTTGATTACTACAGCTATACAGAAATCTGGTAGAATGATTCCTCCTACTTCATTTTTGTTTACAAATTTTGCCTTTGCCTTTCCATATAAATTTTAGAATTAGCTTGTCTAGGGTCTGCAAAAAGTCCTTCAAGGGAAATTGACAAAAATGGCATTAAAACTATAGGTCAATTTGGAGAGAATTGACATGTTTGCTATTTTGTCTTTCAATCCACACCATAATTTGTGCTTTTATTTATTTATGCCTTCTTTGATTTCTTTTATTAGCATAATTTTCAGCACACAGATCCTGCATATTTTTTAAAGTTTATACCTAAGAATTTAATTTTGTTTGGAGAAAATAATATTGTATTTTTAATATGGTTTCTACATATTTGTTGTTAGTATATAGAGATGCAACTGATTTTCGTGGGTTGATCTTGCATTGTGCAACCCTACTGAACTCACTGATAATTTCTAATTTCTGACAATTGGTAGATTCATTTGAATTTTCTATATAAACAATTTTTATCTGCAAATAGGGACAACTTAGTTTTTTTCCTTTAAATGTGTATGCTTTTTATTTCTTTTCCTTTAATTATTATATTGGCTAGAACTTCGAATCCTAAGTTGAATAAATGTCGTGAGGGCAAAGGTCTTGCTCTTCACTTGATCATAGGGGGGAAGTTGTTCAGTCATTTGCCATTAAGTATGATCTCAAATATAGATTTTTTTGTAAATGCTCTTTATCCAATTAAGAAAGTTTCCCTCTATTAGTTTTATGAGATTTTTTTTTCATTTTGTGAATGGGTGTTAGATTTTTTCAGATGCTTTTTTCTGTGTCTATATAATTATGAGAGTTTTCTTCTTTATCCTTTTGATATGATTACATATATTTCTTGATTTTTGAATGTTGAACCAGCCTTGTATACCTGGAATTACACTTGGTCATGGTGTATAATTCTTTTTCTATATTGCTGAATTTGATTTGCTGAATCTGTATTTTTCACACACTCTTTTTTTTTTTTTTTTGGTAATTTTTATGATCAGGCCAGGTTGGGAAACATTACGGTAAGAAGTCCCAATCTATATTTTGCATTAGAATAAGCTTATTTGTTAGCAAAAGGAGATTTTCTAGTTTTCAAAATAGAAGATTTTGCTAACTAAGGTCTTCCTTTTATAACAATATTTCTCACAACTATTAGGCATCAGACTTATTCAGGTGGTTTGTCAATGGACTTCTATTTGTGTCTAATAAATTCTCAGAACAGTCTGCTGCCAATGGATTAGAGAGAATATTTTCCATTCTGAGGTATTCAGGACTTTTTTTTTTATTATTAACCAAGCTTACCATCCAGAGGTCACAACAGAGAAGCAATAAATTAATTGGAAAATTCTAAATTAAACTTTTGGCCTTGATTTGCATAAGTATATTTCTATTAAAGAATTTATGCATTCAAAAATTATTGATTTGTTGGATCTCAAGTAAAAAAAATCACTCTATTGTTTCCGGGAGGATTGTAAAGCTGAATTAAATGTATATCAATCCTCCTTTATTCTTTCATTAAATTGTTTATTCACACAATCAAAAACATGTTTGAGCCCCTAGTGTGCCAAGAACTATCATGGACAATGAGATACAGCAGTAAAGGAAATCAACAATGCCCAAGCTCTCATGGGACTTTCCTGGCAGAATAGTGTGTATGCCGGGGTGCATGGTGGCACTGGGAGCTCTTAGCATGTAGCTGTGAAATGGTGTAGATGTGACCGTTTATAACATCAAGCAGAATTGTAAGCATGATCAGAGGAGTGGTGTTTAGTGATTAGGGAGTTTGGGGGAGGGGACAATTACTTTCCGTTTACAGTTGAGCTTCATGAGGAAGTTGCCTTTTGAGTTAATCCTTAAAAGATGAGGCACATTTAGATATGCAAAGAGGGAGTGGGTGATGGGAGGACACAAGTACAGCATTCCCGCCTGAAGGGCAACATCAAAGCAAGGTGGAGAATGCGAAAGGTGGGAAAGTATAACTAGTTTCAATAAACTTAATTCACTTAAGTTTAACCAGTTATGCTAGTTCAGTCTAACTAGTTTAGTGAAACTAGTTATGCTAGTTCAGTATAACTAGCTTAGTGAAACCAGTTATGCTAGTTCAGTATAACTAGCTTAGTGAAACCAGTTATGCTAGTTCAGTATAACTAGCTTAGTGAAACCAGTTATGCTAGTTCAGTATAACTAGCTTAGTGAAACCAGTTATGCTAGTTCAGTCTAACTAGCTTAGTGAAACCAGTTATGCTAGTTCAGTATAACTAGCTTAGTGAAACCAGTTACGCTAGTTCAGTCTAACTAGCTTAGTGAAACCAGTTATGCCAGTTCAGTCTAACTAGCTTAGTGAAACCAGTTATGCCAGTTCAGTCTAAGTAGCTTAGTGAAACCAGTTATGCTAGTTCAGTCTAAGTAGCTTAGTGAAACCAGTTATGCTAGTTCAGTCTAAGTAGCTTAGTGAAACCAGTTATGCTAGTTCAGTCTAAGTAGCTTAGTGAAACCAGTTATGCTAGTTCAGTCTAAGTAGCTTAGTGAAACCAGTTATGCTAGTTCAGTCTAAGTAGCTTAGTGAAACCAGTTATGCTAGTTCAGTCTAAGTAGCTTAGTGAAACCAGTTATGCTAGTTCAGTCTAAGTAGCTTAGTGAAACCAGTTATGCTAGTTCAGTCTAACTAGCTTAGTGAAACCAGTTATGCTAGTTCAGTATAACTAGCTTAGTGAAACCAGTTATGCTAGTTCAGTGTAAGTAGTTTAGTGAAACTAGTTATGCTAGTTCAGTGAAACCAGTTATGCTAGTTCAGTGAAACCAGTTATGCTAGTTCAGTCTAAGTAGTTCAGTGAAACCAGTTATGCTAGTTCAGTCTAAGTAGTTCAGTGAAACCAGTTATGCTAGGTCAGTCTAAGTAGCTTAGTGAAACCAGTTATGCTAGTTCAGTCTAAGTAGCTTAGTGAAACCAGTTATGCTAGTTCAGTCTAAGTAGCTTAGTGAAACCAGTTATGCTAGTTCAGTCTAAGTAGCTTAGTGAAACCAGTTATGCTAGTTCAGTGTAAGTAGTTTAGTGAAACCAGTTATGCTAGTTCAGTGTAAGTAGTTTAGTGAAACTAGTTATGCTAGTTCAGTATAACTAGTGTAATGAAACTAGTTATACTTTCCCATTTGCCTTCACTAGTTATGACACCATAATTTATGACACCATAACTAGTGGGGAAGTATTACCAGGCTTTGTGTGTACCCAAAGAAGAAGAAGCTCAGAAGGAGACAGTTAATGCATTTGATTTTGAATATGCACATATGAAAATGCTCATATATGTAACACACATATGTACACACACATATCCACATAACAAAACCAATAAAACTAAAGTGAATCAAGATTGTAAATAAATAAAAATTATGGTTTAGGAAGGAATGAAAATGTAGGTAGATGTAGGTCTCATAAAACAAGAACATCTAGAGCAACACTGAACATGTTTACAGTGTCCCTTTCTGAACATATGGGAAAAAATGACCCTGGTTTCTTCCTAGTCTCAGGGTTTTTGTGAGTGTAGGTGGACAGGGCAGCTGCACCTGATGGAACTGGTGGCTTCCTTGGGAGCTGATCAGGCAAGCCTGCCTAATATGTGAGCACACTTCCACAAAAATAAAAGACACATACACAAATAAGTAAACAAGCAAATAAATAAATGTACATTTTAAAATTTGACCATCCTGAAATGTCACATTCTACTTTGATCCCATTATCTCCTACAAAATGAAGTCCAAAGCTTGAGGGACTCCTGATTCCCTTCCACTTCCTTTTCTGGCTTGACACTCCAGTGTCCTCACACAGGAACCCCTCACTCCCCTGAAACTGATGGGTTTTGTGTCCTAAAGCATGCTTTCTCCTCTTCTGCTGGCCTTAGCTCAGTCCCTGCCTGGATTCAGGAATGGAGTCCTTTCTTATTTCTCTGTCAAATTCCTACTGTTTTGTGAAGGCTCAACTCAAATCCTCTGTTTGGCATATCTTCAGGTCCAAGTGGGAGATGCCTTCCTCTTTGGGATTCTGATTTTAAGCCGCTGTCTTGTACATTTGCAGCATCTTGAATCTGCTTGTGTCCTGCATCCCTGACAAGGTAATAAGCTGGGGAGGCCAGGCTTGTGCCCCACCCACTTCCTGGAATCCTCTAGACCTGTGTCTTTGCACATCAACATTTGTTCTTCATAACAGCGATCACAATGACAATAATAAGCCCTTTGTCCTTCTCTGCATTATCATTTATGATTGTGGTCTCCTGGCCTTCCCTTGAGTCCCCAGAGAGTTTTCGTGGGTTTGCAAGTGGTATTTTTACCATCATGGTTTCCAAGCTGGAAGTGAGAAAATAGCATGTTCTTCTTAAACACACAAGAGTCTTCCCCTGTGAGATTTAAAAGACCAGAGAGGGGAAGGGAAATCCTGTTTTACTACAATTTTTATCAAGTAGAGTAACATTTCACCAGAAAATAATACTAAAAAGTTGACTGTGGATATTTCTGTGTCAATTAAGTTCGCCTGTCTCAGGCGAAGGCTGCTGGCTGCCCCTCCACAAGTTTGGATCATTTTAAAAATGCAAACTGAGTGCTAGCACTCACTTTTTGTTTGCTTTAACTTTCCTGAACTAATACACACTATGCTAAGATAATCAGGACCCTAGAAGGCTGTGCCCACAGTTGCTGAGTACTCTCTTGTGTCAGCCCCAGTTGGAAGTTGTCTGATTACATTGTGGCGTCTGGCTAATAGTCTGAACTAATCAAGACAACTCAGAAGGAGGGAGAAGCTCATTAATCTGGTTGTGCTCATTTCTTAATGTCCTGAGCCCTGGAGTGTTTGCTATTTTTGTGTATTCTTGAGTGAGTAAATGAAGAGAGAAGAGAAGAGCTGTCTCTATGATGCTTACGAGGTATTTGATGGGAGGCTGACAGCGGGATGCTTCTGTGACGTATGTGAGGACAGCGACGTTCCCCCATATCAGTTCTGGTCTTCAGGCAGCATGGCATCAGCGGGAGAGTTCTAGGGTGGGGGGAGTCTGTGAAGGATGAAGGGGAAGCAGCCAGGCAAGGCTGGCATCTGTCAGAGGAGAGAGACGGGGTACTGGGTGGAAGAGCTCAGGTGGCAGCACCACCTAAGAAAGTCTTAGCCGGGCATGGGCGCACCCCCGAGCCAAGGTCCAGCAGTAGAGTATACCTGTGCTTGGCAGAAGTGACCTGGTCCCAGTGCCCAGCTGTGCTCATTCAGTGCCTGGGGACAGCCCAGGGGATGCATGGTCTTGGCAAGATGGCTGCAGTGGGAGCCATCTGTCACCTGGGTCCCCATGGCAGGTGCCCTCCATGGCCACACAGAACCCCTCCTGCATGTGTGTGAGGACACCACTCCCAGTGCTTGAGAGCCTCTTTCAGAAGGGAAACACAGAAGAGACAGGATAATGGGACAACCACTGCCTGCCACACATTGGCCTTGGGGACCACCTGAGCCCACCATCCTCTATGGAGCTGCCACTTATTCAGGTCTTAGTGGCTGCACCAGTTTGCTGTGGCTGCCATAATAAAGCCCCACAAGCTGGTGGCTTAAAACAGCAGTGACTCCCTCGCAGTCCTGGAGGCCAGAAGCCTGCAACCAAGGTGTGAGCAGGGCCAGGCTCCCTCAGATGCCTTTGTGGGAGGATCCTCCTTTGGTGGCAGCATCACTCCAGCCTCTGCTGTCTTCTGTCTATGGCTTTGTCTCTCCTCCTCTCATGAGGACACCAGTCATCTTAGATCAGGGCTCATCCTCGATGCCTCATCTCAACTTCATTCCATCTATAAAGACCCTGTTCCGAGTCAGATGACATCCTCAGGCATCAGGGGTTAGGACACGAATGCATCTTGTTGGGTAACACACTTCAACCCATCACAGGGGCACAACTGGTGGTGTGGGCAGTGTGGGCCCTCAGCTTTCATCCCTTCTCAGGCCAGGGCTGCTGCATATTTCTAGCTGCAGTTGTTTGGGACGGCAGAGGGGCTGCCTGACTCCCGTGTGCATTCTTCCCTGTCCCATTGTGGAAAAGCAGCTCTTTTCCTGCTGGCAAGGCCATGCCCTCACCAAGACGGTGGCTCCAATTCTCACAGCTCGTCCCTGGACACGAGCAGTACGCAGCAACAAGACAGGAGCCACCGCTGTGGCAGAGGGGCTTGGCCCTCCCATCCTGCAGATCCCAGAGCTGCGAAGGCGGGAGGTAGGATCTCCTTCAGTTGGTCAAGAGGAGTGATGTGAGGGGGTCCATGCCTGCTTCCACCCCTTGCTTGCTCCCCAACCCAGGTGTTCCCCCTACCCAGGACTCACTGGCATAAGGGGGGCTCTGATTGAGTGCACACACTGTGTGCTTGCAGGCTGTTATCTCCAAGCTGCTCTGTGACAGTGCCTGAAGCAGGCTGTTCCAGAGCTCTGGGGGGCCGCTGTCGCTGGGTAACGTGGGATGTAACGTAACCAATGGATTCCGTGGTCATGGGGCTGCCTGCCACCTCCGTAGCTGTGAGGAGAGCCCTCCGGTCAGGTGTAAGTCAGTGTCCCTTGGCGCTGGGTGATGCTATGCCGACAAGAAAGGCAAACCCGTGCCCACAGATCCTCATCAGCCAGCTCCTGCCTGAGCGTCCCGTGTGGCTCATCCGGGCTGCATCATTTCAAGACAAGTTTTGCTGTTATCAACTCAGCAGTCAGAGCAGGTGTGAGGGCAGCTCCTCTGGGACCAGCACTCCTTGCTTTGCAGGGAGAGACCTCTGCAGTGAGTTCCCATGGGCAGCATGTCAGCTCTTGCTAGGGAGGGCAGCAAAGACTGCGAGCTTTGAGACTGCAGGGGTTCAGCAGAGCTCAGCTGCTCAGGGCCATTCACCCAGATGTCCCAATCCTATGTTTTAAGATTCTCTAGGTTTTCCCAACCAAGACATCCACCTTAGCATAACCCCTGACTTGACTGAGCACGTAAACATCTCTGGAGCTCTGCAACTCTAGCCTTCAAGCCCTGAGGTGCGTCTTCTGTTCCACTGCAGAAGCTCTTAGCAAGCTACCCAAGAGGTCTCCTGGCTCTCACACCCATCCTCTAATTGCCCATCTGCAGGTCATCCTTACAGCTGAATAAAAGCCAGCCAACTCCACTGGGCCCTGCACGTCTTTCATACGTTGGTGTCATCACAAAAGCAAAGATCTTCCCTTCCCCAAGACAGTTCCTCAGGTCCCTGTCAGTGAGACACTCAGTCAGGGGTGCCACCAGGTGCCAGGCACTACGCATGCCCCCCACCTTCCACTCAGCATGTGGTCTTCCTTGTCAGGCATGGGAGGCAGAGGTTGTGGTGAACCACTGCACTCCAGCCTGGGCAACAATAGCAAAACTCCGTCAAAAAAAAAAAAAAAAAAAAAAAAGCCAGGGAAGGATCTGGAGTATGTGAAGTAAGTATCTCAGAAGAGACGATCTTCCCATGGTGCGGGGGATGGATTCCAGTCAGGCAGGCAGTTTAGAGGCAGTTACAGCCACTGGCGAGGGTCCTGCTGAGGAAACGGGAGGAGTGTGATGGCAGAAATAGAGAACAGTGAGAAAGGAACAGCTGTCCCAGATATTCCAAAGGAAAAAACGACAGAATTCAGTCACTGCATACTAAGGGAAAAGGTGAAAGATGAGTTTAAAATGACTGAGAATTTGCATAGGGTAAAGTTGGAAAATATGTTCCATTGATACAGAGGTGGCCTAAAATTGGCTTCATGACAAAAAACTGTGGGAGTTTGAATTTGTTGGTTCATGTTTCTGAAAAGCCTGAGGGTGGATCAGGCACAGGTTGATTCAGGGACTGAAAAGTTCTTCTGGGCCCGCCCCTTTCCTCTCTGTTTGTGTTCTTGTGGGCTTTCTTCTGGCCCCAGGTGGAGGGTGACATGCTGCCAGTACGTCCACCAGCCCCAGTGCTGACAACAACATAATAGGGCCTGTCCCCAGGAGCTCTCGTGGAAGCCCAGAGAGCCACTCAGACCGGACCAAGTGGGTCCACACGACGGCTGCTCCTGGGCCCATTATGTATTTAGGGAGCCCGCGGACCACTTTGGATTACATGGGCAAGCCTGGAGGCTGGAACCCCCAACCGAACCCCATGGATTGAGGTGGAGGGAGGCACAGTTACCCAAAGGAAAATCCGGATACTGTCTCAAGAAGGAAAGGTGATGGGTAGACAAATGAAAAACAAAAACAAAAACAAAACAAAACAACAACAACAAAAAAAACATGAACCCAGGAGGCAGAGGTTGCAGTGAGCCGAGATCGTGCCATTGCACTCCAGCCTGGGCAATAAGAGCAAAACTCCATCTCAAAAAAACAAAAACAAAAACAAAACAAAACAAAACAAACAAAACAGAAACAAAAAAACCCCAGCCACCATAGGGAGGGAGAAAGTTGAGCTGATTATTAAGAAAAGAAAATGGTTCACACGGAATGAACTGCGGTGTGGGTGAAGACATCTTCCGCATGTGGTTAACAACTGATGTGATCCTGGAGAAGCCACACTTTAAGTGGAAGTCCTGTGTTTCAGAATTTCAGCTGAAGCCCTAGAGCTGAAAACAACAGACAATAAAAACTCCCACATTCTAAAGAGGGGAGCCTGTCACAAATGGAGCAGGGAAAGGAAGGTTCCATGAGCATCATCCTGAATACCCTCCCCAAGGAAAATTGGACGTGTGGAGGGGGAATCTCAGCCAGGGAATCTGAAGGTGTGAGTGTGAGCTGAGCGTTTTCTCTCTTTTTTCCTATAAGGTATGGAGTCAGGATGTTCTTTTTTTCCAATTCTGTCCAAGCTGAATGCAAGAGGGGAGGGTGGGAAGAGACAGCAAGAGAACATAACCATACAGTGTGGAAATGGCGTCAAGAAGAGACTGGTCTCTCACAATACACCGGAGAGCTTGCTCCACTACAGAATCCTTAGGCCCCTCTAGGGTCCCCCAGAGCAGGGGCAAAGTGGCAGAGTGCATGTGCCAGTCTAAGGCAGTGCCCCAGAGAGGGGGATGCACGGAATTAGGCATTGGTTCCTCAGTCTCACCTCAAGAATGCTTAAGAGGGAGGCTGGCTCATGCAGACAGAGAGGGGGTGATGCGGGGGGCAGGGGGTGGCCTATTCTGATACCTTGTGGGGGTAAGGTTGTGGGGCATCTTTTGGTCAAGTGCAGACTGCAGAAGATGGCTGGTGTGGAGGCCTCTTGAGACACCCTGTCCAAGAGGACCACCTGCCAGAAGGAGGGTCCCAGGCTGGAGGCTACAGCACCCTGCTGGGTAGAGGCAGCACTGGCGAGAGAGGAGTCTGCTGAGAAAGCATTTCCTGGACTGGAGATCAGGTGGAACAGACACCGTTGAAGAGGTCTCCAAAAATCCCAGAGGGGCCTCTAAAAGAGCCCCTGTGTATGGCCACCTGACTGCCAAATCAGTGTGCCCCAACCACCAATGACATGACCTCTGGGCAAAACTCCAGGATAATGTGAACCGCTCGAGAGACTGAAATTTAGGTCTCAATCGGAGTGGAAATTTTATCATATGAAAACTAAAGACACCTGTAATCCCAGCACTTTGGGAGGCCGAGGTTGGTGGATCACTTGAGGTCAGGAGTTTGAGACCAGCCTGGTCAACATAGTGAAACCCTGTCTCTACTAAAGATACAAAATTAGCCAGGTATGGTGGCGTATGCCTGTAATCCCAGCCACTTGGGAGGCTGAGGCAGGAGAATCGCTTGAACCCAGGAGGCGGAGGTTGCAGTTAGCTGAGATCGTGCCATTGCACTCCAACCTGGGCAACAAGAGTAAAACTCCATCAGAGAGAGAGAGAGAGAGAGAAAACTAAATAAAGAGTCCTAACGTTTAATGACTGGAAAGTAATGGCATCTGCCCCATCCAAGGACTAGGAGTGGGGATCCCACAGCTCATGTGTAGGAGAAGCACAAAGCCTTTTCTGGATAGTGTGCCAGTCAGTGAGTCCAGCCCGCTCAACACCCAGTCACCCTGCACCTGAGCGTGGGACATTCCCGTTACTCTGTGCCCATGAACAATCTCCAGACCCGCCTCAGAGTCCATGTCCTCTCCAGAGCCTGCCTTCGCCTTCCTCTTTGTCTCTTCTTTCCAACTCCTTGGCCTGAGCCATTGCTGCTGGTAGAAATAACATTGCCATTCCCTTCTTGAGGACTGTGTCTTCTGTGATTAGTGTCTAAGTTTTTCAAGGACTCTTGGCCTGGTGCATTTGTGTGTAACCACACGGAGAACATGGAGCTTGGACTATGGCTGATAACACTTTTGGGAAGGAGGTCAAGGACAGGATTAGAAGGCAGTAACCCAGGGCCCAGGAACTAGATGGGGCTCACATCCGTCAGATGCTGATGCTAGCAGGAAGAGCCCTGGGCAGCAGGAGACCGCGATCCATGCCTGCACGCTCAAGTCACCTCACCTGCTGGCCCCGGCTTTCATGGGGGCAGTTGTCTGGATTTTTCAGGAGCTGCTTTCTCAGACTGTTTGCAATCTGCTTTTTGATAGAATGGACACAAAACATATCGGAGACATGACATTCATTTTCTTTCAGGAGTTCAAGGTAATGTTATATTCTCTAGGGGAAGAAGGTACAGTAATGAATGTCTCTTTCTGTTTGTCATCGATTATTTTGAGTTGATTTGACACAGCTGACACCTTCGAGTTTCCAGTGAGGCCGTTTAACAATAGGGAGCTCAAGGACCTTGGGTATTCCAGGAAATGTGTCAGCGTGTTTTCTGCTCTCTTTCTACACAGGTCAAAAGTCCTTTTGAGACTTTTCGCTCCTTTCTTCTTCTTCTTCTTTTTGTCTTTCTTTTTGAGAGGCTAGACAGATTTTTGAAAGCTTCCTCTAAACTATGCAATTGGGTACATGTTCAAAAGCGAGACCTTATTTCTTGTGAGAACTTTGTTGCCCTCCCTCTCTTGTCATCCGTCAGAAGCGCAGAGCTTTTTCGGAAGCTTTGACTGTGAAGGATCACAAATTTGTTTCTCAAAGGCCCCTCCGCTGGCTCCTCCGGCCTCACGAGTCCCGTTCCCCGTGTGCTTCTGTCCTTGCCCAGCAGACACCAGCCCCGCCGCAGGCCAAACTGGCTCCGTTCCCCCTTTCATTCTTGTCCCTCTTTTCAATCTTTCTCTACTTTTTATGCAAAAAAAATGAAGTGTACCAGGCCCGGCGTTGCCATGGCAGTCATGGGGCTGCGTGCGGGCCTTCGGTGGATTTGAGCTCTAGACTTGGAAAAAAGTCATAATGCCCTCAAAGAAGCTGGAAGGAGAGAAAGAAAGAGGAGAAAAATAAAACAGGGAAACAGCCTGAGAGGGAGAGATCAGGAGAAAGAAGGGCAAAGCCCCGAAAATACATTCGAGGTGACATCACTGCCTTTCCCACAGAGGCCATTGACTTGGGAGGCCGCCCGGCCAGTGGCTGCCCTAAAGCCGGCTCTCCAGGGCCGCGGAGCCCTCGCTCCCTTCCTGAATGCCTTTTTTGTTGGGAAACAGTGGCCTGTTTCTGAAGGCCTGCATCAATGACTGAGTAATTCACTGCAGTTGCCAGGAAGTCGGAGCCACTTGTGAGCTAACAATAGTGAACTTTATCTCCCGCCCCACGCTGGAAGTTCCAGCTGTAGGTCCCGAATTCTAATAAGGGCTTTGCTCATGCCTCTGAGGTTATGGTAATATTTTATCCATCTTTTTTCATGAAGACACAGTCGCCGCTGCTATTGACAACCGGAGGCCAGCACTGAGGAGTGACGTGGGCAGGGGGCCAGGGGTGAGGGTGCCTGTGTCGGGGAAGATGGTGAAGAAAATTCAGAGGAAGGAGGAAAGAAAGCGGTTTTCCTATGAGCTCGACATGTTTTCTGTTTAATAGGAGACTCTAAACTGACGTAGAGGAGAGAAGAGAAAGATTTCACTGTGACCCATAAGTGCCTGGAGCGGAAAGATGGCTTCGGACATTTCCCGTGTTTCAGACGCTGCTCCTCCTCCTCCTCCTCAGCAGACGAACCGGCAGCCGAGGCTGACCACGTGCTCAGCATTAGTGTGAGGCTATGAGGTTCCTCTTTGCTCCCCCGTTTGTGGGCAAAGCCGATGTGTATTATTAAGTGATTCTGTATCCAGGTATCAGAGACCCCAATACCTTCTTTACATGATCGTTCTTAGCTAAGGGAAAACTAAGAATTTGCTCACTTCCTGCCTTGTGGGTTCTAAGGACACACCCCAACAAGTTCCTGTGACGGGGGGCTGGGTCACTGACCCCCTGAGCAACCCCGGAAGGACAATTTCTAGGGCCTGGTTACAGAGATGACAGGTGGCTTGAGAAGTCACTGTGTGCCACGTGCTTTCATGATTATTGTTTCAGTTAATCTGCATGACAACCCTGAGAGATAGTCATATTTTTCCATTTTGGATGTACCCGGCTAGTGTTCACGGTGCCCTGTTGCCTCTGCAGCAGAGCGCCGCATCCTCAGTTACTCAAGTCCCCGTTCAGGTTTCTCATGACCGTGGCTTCTTGTTGAGGGAGAAGTAGAAAAAAACGAGTAAAAAGGGATTGGGGAATCTCGTGGGTGTGGGGGAGGATGGCGCGGGCCTGACTTCTCATCTGCCTGCACACCCTTCCCACGAAAATAAACCAGTGAAACCACCTGTGAGCCACACGTGCAGTTCACTAGATGACAGAGGACACCACAATCTGCAAGATTACTTCAACACAGAGAAAGAGACCAAATTTCAGCTAAGCCCCTGTCACCACCACTGGGAGCTTCTGGGCAAGGGGTCGGCAAGGTTTATGTGACTTTGTGGGAAAAAAAAAAAGACAGGATGAGGGTGCCTTAGATGAGGCAAAGACCATCTGGCCTCAAAAAGAAAAATCCATTCCTGGATGCTGAAGGACTGGTGACGGATGGCTCAGGCCTTGGTAGTTCAGAGCAACAGCCACTTGGAAGGGACTTTGAACATGAGTCAGGCAGGAAGAGGCAGCCCCAGAGGTGGGCTTCTCCTGGAGAAGATGCACAAAGAAGGAATGGAAACCACCAGGGACATGTCATGAAGGAGAAGGGAGGAACCGAGGGGGACCTACAGAGATGAGAGATGACAGCATAGCAGACCCAGCAAACCATCTCTTTCCCTCCATCATCACTACCACCATCCACTAAGGAAACCAAACCAAAGAAGACAGATGTACCAAAAAGTGCACTCTCATGTTAGAAATCACACCCATGAAATGAACAGGAAGAGAAAATGTGGACCACATTCACAGGAAACTGTAATAAGAAAATAGAAAATGTGAATCAACAGATAGAAGCTGTGAAAAAAAAAATCAAGCATGAAACAGAAGAAAATTGTCACACAAGTATCAAAACTGAATTAAATAGACACAAAAAAGAATTTGAAGATAAGGAAATACTTTAGATCGAAAATTTAAAAATAAAAATAGAGGCGGGAAACAGAACAAAAAAATAAAACAAGAGTTAAGGAAATGCAAGGACAGAAAAGAGAGTAAAATGTTAGAATCTTAAAGGAAATGAAGGCTAAATTACCAAAGATGACCAAAGAAGAATAGACTCAAATAAAAGCTTAATAAGGGTCATGGAAAAATTAAGAAACACAATCAAGAGGATAACATAAAGATATAAAGAAGATGGATAAAAAGAGTGAAAGAGAAAATGGTTGAAATGTTGGAGAAGAAAGATGCAACATTTGTGCTGGTTACTTTTATGTTTCAACTTGGTGAGGCTGTAGAAACCAGTCACTTAAACACTAACCCAGGTTTTGCTGTGAAGGTGTTTTGTAGATGTAGGTTAACATCTATAATCAATTGACTTTAAAGTAAAGAAAGTAACTCTGGGTAAGGTGGTGAGCCTCACCTAATCAGTTGAGGAAGTAAGAGAAAAACCTGAGGTTTCCCAGAAAAGAATAAATTGTGCCTCAAGTTTGCAGCATCAACTCTTGGTGAGTTCCCGCCTGCTGGTCTGCTTTGCACATTTTTCTCATGCCAGCGTCACAATCGTGCAATCTACTTCCTTCAAACAAATTTCCATGTATCCTATTGTTTTTCTTTTCTCTGGAGAACCCTAATACAATATGTGTATGAGTGTGCGTGTGTGTGCGTGTGTGTATGATTGAAATCTCTGAAGAAAAAAAAAACAACGTGGTAGAGCTAATATTTAAAATTATAATTCAAGAAATAAAAAAATAAAACACTGTATTAAAAAATCTGAGTTACATTTAAAGCAGCAATAATAGAAAATTTATGCCCTAGCATCCATGTCAATAAAAATAAAAGAATGAGAAAAAAGACTTGCAATCCTAAGTAAAAAAAAGAAAGAAAACAACGAAGAAAAACAAAAGATTTAATAATAATAATAGAGAAATGTGATAAAAACAGAAAAAGACTGCATTAAATAACTTTTGAAATAATAATGAACAAAAAACTCTAGGTAATTTAATAAAAAAAGGGGGCAAAACTTTAAAAAATAAAATATAACAAGGAGTAAAATGACTATCCACTCAGGAAAAAAAACCTTTAAAAATTTTAGACTACTTTTATGCCAATACATTTATAAAGACTGATGAAGTGGGTAATTTCTGCAGTCAAATGTTTTACCTCTGAGCTATACTGCAAGCTGTGAAGTGGGTAATTTATTAATAAAATATAGTTTACCAAAATTCACCTTAGTAAACTGAAAGCTTGATCAATTTCCATAGAAGACATAGAAAAATATATTAAGCACTGCTCTTTAATAAAACACCATACCAAACAGTTTCAGAGGGGAGTGCTTCCACACCTTTAGAGACTCACTGGCCCCACTACATACCTTGTTTTAAAATATAGAAAATGAAGAGGAACTTTCCAGTTCCTTTTATGAAGAATGGATGACATTGATAGCTGAGCTTAATAAAAACAGCACAACAAAGGAAGTTAGAGATCAATTTCACTATTCATACTGATTTAAAACTGCAAAATAATTCACCATGACCATGAGTAATTTTATATCAGAATTCAAAAACAGTTCAATATTAGGAAATCTTATTAGTACATTTTACCACACAATGAAATCTAAGGAGAAAAATGATATAACTATCTCCAGATATGCAAAAAATAGCCTTTGACAAAATTTAACTTCATTTTTAATAGAATCTCTAGAAAAAAGTCAAAATGCAAATTCCTAATATGACAAAATGTATTATTTTCATAAAAGATTAAGAAAGAAATTAAAGTAAGAAATTATTAAGATTCTGAAATTAGGATTGAGATATGCACATATATATTCCTATATATACATATATTTTATATAATATTTTATATATATCTCTCTCTCCCAATCCTAATTCCAGAATCATTCCAATTAGGAAACACTAGAAATATTCCAGCTAAGGTTAGAAACAAGGCAAGGATTCCTATTATCATCATGTAACTAGATTACAGAATCGAAGGCAAAATCATTGGTGAAAATAAATAAACTATCTTTTTCAAGTGACATGATAGTATACCTGGAGAATCCCAGAGAATTAATGATAAAACAAACTTAAGTGAAAACATTAATCAATTAGCAGAATATAAAATTAACATGCAATAATCAATAGCCTTTATATACATAAATAACCAACTAAAAGATAAATAATAAAGTCACAATTACAATAGTAATAAAGGATACACTACATAGAAGTATAAAAGTATTACTTAAAACCTATCTCAGGAAAACCATAAAACATCGCAGAAAGCCCCAATAGGAGACGATGATGTTTCAGTATTATAAACATAACAATCCTTCCCATGTTAATTTCCAAATATTATGCATTCTCAGTTACACACACACCCACACACTCACCAAGCGAAACAAGTTGATACTCAAGTTCACAAAAAAAAACCTTGAAAAGGAAGAGGTAGCGTGTGTTAAGACTATAAGGTGGAAGGAGTGTGAGAATTGAGAAATTCCCTATTGGGTACCGTGGCTCATTACCTGGGTGCTGAAATAATCTGTACACTAAACATGCAATTTAACTCTGTAACACGCTTGTGCACATGCCCCCTGAGCCTAAAAGTTGGAAATTAAAATAAGAGATACTCTAAACCTTCTATAATTAAAGCAGCATGGACATATTTCCAAAAGGACGAGCAAATGGCGTAGAACAAATGGTGCGTATGAGTGTAATATGGAGGCACATATCCAATCACTGGGGCAAAAATGGACTTTCTCAGAAATAAAATAAGTGATATCAGAGTAACTGGACAGTTATTGAGAAAAGATAAAATTAGATTCATTTCTATCCTTCATGTAAGAAAGGATTTCTAACAATTCAAAATCCAGGTGTCATAAATGAAAAGATTGATGTTTGGTTACATTAAAACAAACTATTTGCATGGAAAAAAGCACCATATACTAGGTCAACAGGCAAATGACGAACTGGGAAAGAGCACAGATGAGGGCTATGTACCTATTATACAAAGAACTCGGGTATATTGGGGAAAAAGGACAAAAAGTCTTACAGAAAAGTGGAACAAGTCATTCATGAATAGAAAATCCACAGAATAGATATTAAAATGGCACTTCCATGTTAAAGAGGTTTAACTTCGCTCATAATAGGAGAAATGCGGCTTAAAACTGTACAGAAGGGTCAGGCCAGGTGGCTCACACGTGTAATCCCAGCACTTTCTGAGGCCGAGGCGGGTGGATCACGAGGTCAGGAGATCGAGACCATCCTGGCTTACATGGTGAAACCCCGTCTCTACTAAAATAAAAAAAAAAAAAAATAGCCGGGCGTGGTCTGGGGCGTCTGTAGTCCCAGCTACTCGGGAGGCTGAGGCAGGAGAATGGCGTGAACCCGGGAAGTGGAGCTTGCGGTGAGCCGAGATCGCACCACTGTACTCCAGCCTGGGCGACAGAGCGAGACTCCGTCTCAAAAAACCACCACCACCACCACCGCCAACAACAAAAACTGTACAGAAGGAGCATTTCTCACCCATCCGTTGGGAGAAAATATGAAAGCTTGACAATTCACACTGCTGACAAAACTGTCTGGTAACATGCACTGCTAGCGGGAATTTAAAACGGTTGGTGCAAAAGTAATTGCGGGTTTTGCCTTTTAACGTAAAACAGTAATTGCAGTTTTGCCATTACTTTTTTTTTTTTTTTTTTTTGAGACGGAGTCTCGCTCCGTCGCCCAGGCTGGAGTGCAGTGGCGCGATCTCGGCTCACTGCAAGCTCCGCCTCCCGGGTTCATGCCATTCTCCTGCCTCAGCCTCCCGAGTAGCCAGGACTACAGGCGCCCGCCACCACGCCCGCCTATTGTCATTACGTTTAATGGCAAAAACCACAATTACTTTTGCATTAATCTAATACAATTCCTATGGAGGGGAATTTGGCAGTTCTAAAAACCACTACATATGCATTTGTTCTTCAACCCAGAAATCACACTTCCAGAAATTTACTCTGAAAATATATTTGAAATAATACAAAAAGAAGGCATATGATTATTCACTGCAGCCATATTCACATTATAAAATTTAGCAACTACCTAAATGTCTACACAGTACTCCCTTCTTATGGATGGTTTCATTGTCTGCATTTTCAGTTATCCATGGTCAATAGTGATCCAAAGATATTAAATGGAAAATTCCAGAGATAATCCTTACGTTTTATTTGTGCTCCATTTTGAGGTGCTGATGAAATCATGCACTCTCCTCCTTCGTCCTACCCGGCAGGTGAATTATCCCTTTGTCCAGCGTCTGCACACTGTTTAAGCTACCTGCTAGCCACTTAGTAGCCATCTCTATTATCAGACTGACTGTCGTGGTGTCTCAGTGCTTGTGTTCTAGTAACCCCTATTTTACTTAATAACGGTCCCAAAGCGCAAGAGTAGTGACGCTTGCCAATTCAGACTAGAACGAATCTTCTGTCCAGGAAATTGTTAATTGTTATAATTGTTCTGTTTTATAATTATTGTTAATCTCTTCTTGTGCTTAATTTATAAATTAAAGTTTGTCATAGGTATGCATGTATAGGAAAAAACATAGTGTATATATAATTGGGTACTATCCACGGTTTCAGGCATCCACTGGGAGTCTTGAAATGAATCCCCTGAGGATAAGGGGAGGTACCGTACATAAGAGATGGATTTTATAAACTATGCTATATCTACACAATGGAGTGATGTGAACTGGGAAAAAATGATAGACGTCTAAGAACGGAGAAGGGATTATTTCCTTTTGTTTTGTTAGTGAAAACACAAAGTGTAAGAAAGAAGAGGAGATGATAAGTGACATCAATCTGATGATCTGTGTGAGCATTAAAATGTCACGGGTAAGCCAGAGAACAATGAGGTTTGTTACCTATATCGAGAGGGACAAGTAGGGCTGAAGAGATACGGGAAGAGACTACCTTTTTGTATAGTTGAGATTTGAAGGAATGTTAATATTCTTCGTATTCAAAAAATTAAAATGGAAACAAGAATAATGAGGAAATAGAATTGAAATGGAAGCAAATTAATGCAACTGCTTTTAAGACGGATAACACAATGGTTGGGGAGAAGATAGTCAAGTAACTTATGAATAGAATGTTGACTATATACCTAAACTCTTTTCAATAGTTTACTTTTTATGGTGGTATAGGCAAATCAATTCTAAAACTGTTTTAGATCTATTATGGGATTGACCAAATAAGTAATTGGATTGATGTTAAACCATGGTTGTTACAGTGAAAAAATCAATAATATGTATATTCTGTAATATTATGTATGATATGAAGAATGTATATATGATCTATCTATCTATATCTATCTATTGATCTATCACCTACTGTATGATGGCCTTGCTACCAAAGAATCCAGCAGAATTATTAATTCATTATAGTCTACATCTTAGGAGCAGAGCAGTTCTATAGAACTCTCTACCTGCTGCCTTGAGAAGTACATTGATTTCATCAATTTTACTGATGCCGATTCACTTTTGAATTGAAAGGCTTGATTTGCTGATATGTTTTTAGAATCTTAGACTTTAAGAGATGAAATTTCTTGTTCACTCTTTTCTAAAATGTTGGGAAGGATTATCTGTTCCTGAAAATTTAATAGTAACCGAAGCTTTATGTCTCCATCTACCTGGAATGTCATTGCAGTGTAAAAAAAAAAAGACAACCAAGTGTCTCTTTTCAGGATCACTTATGATCCTGAACAGTGGAGAAGTTTCAACCGAGACAAACACCTTCTTTACACTTGGTGCAGGGCTACAACTCTACAGCAGGACAAAAGACAGAATTAACATGACCATGCTTTAAGAGAAATACTTTCAGGATAACTGCAAACTAATCAAGAAGTGATTCTTTAACAGTTAAATCAACTTCAGAAATCCAGGTGAAAGAGGAACTGTGAATACACAGCTCTCCACACTCCCTATTGAATATCAGTGAAGACGGCCAATGTGTGAAACTAAAGAAGGGTTAAACTTTGAAATCCCTTCAGATTGAAGTAGTAACTGATTCATTTCCCTCTCATAAAAATAGAAAGACCAGTGAATAATGACCACACCAAGGGGGAATCCTTTTTCTTTTTCCCTCATCAATTATCTTTCAATGCCCACTCTAGCCCATCACATTTTGAGGCTTTTACTGGTGTGTGTGTGTGTGTGTGTGTGTGTGTGTGTAATGGCACATGGGTGTTCATGGCATGTGGTCAACAGCACAGAATGGACAGGTGGCTGATGTTCCAGCCACAGTATCGTCAGACCCAAGGTCAAATTCCACTCTATCCATAGCGTTTTCTGCAGAATTTCTTTTTCTAAATTGGAACAATTACCTAACAGAGAGATCCAAATAATTTTTAATTTGGAAATCCCAGCCATGCTTATATATTAACGTATATGATGCTTCATACAATGTATGCCCATGACCACATTAGTACATATACCAAAATTTTTCAGAATATGCTGGCCTTTTTGTTACTGCTAATTTTTCTTTTAAATTTGATGAAAATCATCACATTTGTCTTGGAGACTCCTTACACCAATATAAATGAACATATTTATGTTCACTTATTTAACAGCAAGGGATAAAGTTCTTCAGAGTAGAATGGGAAAAAAAAAAAAACAGTAAAATTTACAAACTCTACCAAGAAGCACATCTTGCTTTGTGTCTCTTGTAGGAGGGATTATTAACAAGAAAATGCTATTAAAATTGGTTGGTTTTACCGACAAGGTAATATTATACTAGCTTTTGTTGTTCTGCTGCTTTATCTATGTTTTTTTCTTCTTGGATAGTCTAGAGTTTTGCCTCCTATTATCAATGTTTTTTTTTTTTTACTTTCTCCATCTGCTTTCAAGATTTTGTATCTTTTTAGTCTTCTTTTTTGTTTTTAAAGAGCTTGGCTGATTTTCTCTTTTGTTTATCTTTCTGCCTTTGAATTCAGTCATAGAAACTGACTGAGCTTCTATGAGTTCTTACTAATAGCTATGCTAATCATAAAAAAAGTTTAGCATTTTCAATTCTGCTTTCTTCCTCAGGAAAATCTTTCTCTAGAATTACTGATACTATGAAGTTGCAAAAATAGCAGCCTTGGAATATATACGTGTGCGCATGTCTGTGTGCATACACACACAATTTATGTACATTTAATCTCTTGGTCTTGGCCTATTTCAGATGATAGTGGACTTAGTACTAAAATGGCCAACAGATAGTCCTTGAAGAAGAAAGAACAGAATTGAGGAAGAGACTCAGAGTGTCATAAACTGGAAATTTGGTTGTTGGCAGTTGATGGAGGCAAGCTCTACAAAGTGGGTTTATCGAATGGAAAAAGGATGAAATGAAGAATAGAGAAAAACTATACGTTATTCTGATTGACTTAAATTTACATGAATGTAGATTCAAAATATTTGTAATTTGTGATCGTCCATAAGTTAGGATAAATTCAGAGCCTCAGCAGAGTTTCAGCACATGAGCAAATATGTTCTCATCTGTTCTGAAAGTGGTTTTGTCTGTGCCCAAGACCATGTGGAGACCGGAACTGAATCACTTGGCCATGGCCTCAGGGTGCAGGACCGTGTGACCTCATTGTGCATTGAGCTGGAATTCCTGACCTGTTGGGGTCTGATCTTAGTCATGTGTTCATCCATTTATCAAATAAGATTACTCAACAGACATCAATTCCATGCCTTTTATGTACCATGCACTTCCTGATTGCAGGCTTGGAAAAGGTGGCAGATCATAGAGATAATTCAAAAAGTAGAAAAGACAGTGCTTGATAGTTTATTGGATGTGGGAGTGAAGGAGGGGGAGGGCTTGAGGATGACTCTGGCTCACCAGGAGATAAATAGGCGGGTGATGATGCCATGCAGGGAGATGGACACAACAGAGTGGAGGACATCATGAGTTTGGTTTTCAGCCTGCCAAGTGTGAGATGCTGGTGGTATTTCTACTGGGGAATTCTAGTAGGCGTTTAGACATACTGAGCTGAAGCTCTGCATAGAAAAATAGCAGCCATGAGCAAATAAAGAGTAATTAAAGCCAAAAGTGTGTATACATCTCCAAAAGCAAGAAAAGAAAAGGTTCAGATGAAACCCTCCAGGAAAGCAAAAAAAAAAAAAAAAAATGTTCTCCCTCCTCCCCAGAAAGAAATAAATAGATGGTGAAAGCAAATCCTGTTGATGAAGGTGAGAAAAAAGTAGGAGGACAACCAGGAGATCATGGTGTTCAGGAGAACCAGGGAAGAAGGCATCCAAAGAATAAAAGAGTGGGCAACAGTGCAAAATGTTCTAGAGGGACCAAATAAGTGCAGGCCTGGAAAGGATCACTTGAAGGCCTTGGCTGTCATGGGTGATCTTGTCACAAAGGCAGATCCTGAGGGTCAGGTTCAGAGAGGCAGGAAGTGGATAAACGGTAATAACTGGACCCAGAAAGCGTAAATGACTCTTTTGAGAAGTGTTCCTTCTCAAAAGCAACACTTTTGAGAAGGGTAGCTGTATTATTCTGTTCTCACGCTGCTAATAAAGAGATACCCAAGACTGGGTAATTTATAAAGAAAAGAGGTTTAATTGACTCACAGTTCAGCCCAGCTGAGGAAGCCTCAGGAAACTTATGATCATGGTGAAAGGGGAAGCAAACACATCCTTCTTCACATGGTGGCAGGGAGGAGAAGAATGAGTGCCCAGCAAAGGGGGAAGCCCCTTATAAAACCATCAGCTCTTGTGAGATCTGACTCACTATCATGAGAACAGGATGGGGAAACTGCCCCCATGTTTCAGTTGTCTCCGCCTGGTCCCTCCCACGATATATGGGAATTACGGGAACTACAATTCAAGATGAGATTTGTGTGGGGAAACAGCCAAACCATATCAGTAGCCAAGCAATATCATATTAATTAGAGGGGATTTTGGAATCCAGGGAGGCTGGAGTTTCTGTTGTTGCGGTTTTTTTTTTTTTTTTTTTTCTTCACAGTCATGGAGGCTAGAACTGAAGAAATCAAGGTGTCAGCAGGGTTGTGAAGAAGGACTGGCTCCAGGCCCCTCTCTTTGGCTTGCAGATGACTGTCTTCAGGCTCACATGGCATTCTCCAACTTTCTCCTTTTTTTTTTTTTTTTTCTTGAGATGGAGTCTCGCTCTGTCACCCAGGCTAGAGTGCAGTGGTGTGATCGTGGCTCACTGCAAGCTCTGCCTCTTGGGTTCACGCCATTCTCCTGTCTCAGCTTCCTGAGTAGCTGGCACTGCAGGCGCCCGCCACCACGCCCGGCTAATTTTTTGTATTTTTAGCAGAGTCGGGATTTCACCATGTTAGCCAGGATGGTCTCGATCTCCTGACCTCCTAATCCGCCTGCCTCGGCCTCCCAAAGTGCTGGGATTACAGGCAGGAGCCACCGCGCCTGGCCTGTTGCTGCTGTTTTGTTTTCTTGTTTTAGATTTTAGAAAGTGGGCTGAAATCCTTCTGCAAGATGGTCAGCTCCAGAAGCCATGTGTTTTATTCACCAACACATCCTCATCAACCTCAGTGCCTGGCACAGAGCTGGTGGTCAATGAATATTTGTTGTGTGTGTGGATATGCAAATGAGCACAAGCAAAGCAGGGCAGATGCATAGGAGAAAGGAGTCACTGATGAACGCTCTCGCGTGGTGGGCCCTGGTCTGCTCTACTCTGAGTTAGTCCGTGCTGGTCAGTATGGAAACCTCCAGTTACGTTCTAGTCAAGGAGGCCCTGAGGGAATGTCTTCCAGCCCTGTATTCATTAGGCAGGCATTCACGAGGATGATCTTCAAATAACTGACACCGTTCACTCACTAACACAAATTCCTGCAAGTTGGATTTTAGCTTCCTTTATAGATCTCTTGCTGTTTCATATCCTGCATAAACTTTTATTTTCTACTTTACTTGCATAAAGTCCTATATCATTCTGCCCTACCTCTCTTTCTCTTATCAAACTGACATCTGGTCCCTTGTTCTCAATTACTTTACTGTAAAGAGAAAAGTCTCCATGGGCGACACTCCGGGAGTCTGGAAACAGTGGTGAGTTCCTTTGACTCACTCTTGCCCCCTTCTGCTGGTTTCTCTGTACCTGCAGGCCTCTGGGCTGGCCTTTGCTGTTGCATGGTATGGTTAGGCTCTGAGGCTTTTATAAGCACAGGTTCTTCTAGAATTCAGCCTGTCACATATTTGCAGAGTCTCTGTTGATAGAATCGTAGGAAGGGAAACTTGGAAGTTTAGGCATCTATTTCCTATGGGCTTCTAAGCTCAGCTTTGGACTCCACGCTGGGCCTGATGGTTCCCCACTTTCAACCCTAGGAATCTCTTTCTGGCAGACTTCCTCACAACTCCTGCACACTTCCTGCTCCCTCAACAGGAAGCACTGCAAATGAGCTGTCCTCGCGTTCTTTCCGAGCTTCTGCTTCCCTCTAGAATAAGGAAATGCTATTACGCATAGCAGTTGGAAATTAAACAAAAGGAAATGAGCCTAACCAAACAATAATTATCCATCACATACTCACACAGACCACACATGGGGAGGTGGGACTGGTGGTTGCAAACGCACACAGCTTTAATGATCATAAAATAGAACCAGGACTACTTGGACTAAAGTGAGTCCAACTTTTCCAGAAGGCAGTATGATGTAAGAATATAGGCTGTGTGTGAGTCATGCTTTGATAATTCAGCTGAGTGACTTTGGACAAGTTATTTGAACTTTCTGAGTCTCAGATGCCTCATATATTTAATGGAGATACCATAATGCTCATTGAAGGGATTAAGTGAACTAACTCCTTAAAAGCTCAGCTCGGTGGCTGGCACATCAGCAAAATGCTTATCATTCAGAATAATAATTATTAATTACCCTACTTTGTCTATAGGAAATGGTGATGCTTTAAGTTTATAGAAAATTTATCCTGAGAATATAAAAGGTCATGCTATTTGAAGCAACACTATAGAGAAGACCATGAAGAACAGAATCTGTGTTGTTATTGATCTACACATTATACTGGGGAGTGCAATGGATCGTATCAATAACCGTTTGATTCAACTCAGCATATTTTCAGCAACTTAAAGTATACCATTCTGATAGAATTGAGGGCAAAGGTTTTCTCTCTCTCTAATTTATCCAAATATAAAAAACTCTGGGCTTTTTCCATGCAACACAAACACTGGGGTTTTAAATTACATTTTTCAACTCTGATCTAGATATTTGGCACTGTGTAGACAGAGCCTGGAAACTCCTCAAAGGAGTGCAAAACAAGACAAACAGCTTAGCACGAGGATGGATGTTGTGTTTGTCTAGCGCCTGTGACAATGACACTAATCCAAAGTCCACACCCAAGGGAGTGTGCATCAACACACTTGAAAATGTAGCTGCGAGCTGCATCGGTCCTATGTGGAGCTGCTGAGCCAGGGGACATACTGTAAGCGAGCTCAGCATGACAGGAACGGCAGTCACAAACCCTTATCTTCAGCCGAGTTCACACCCTTGAGAACACCGTGAGCAAGGACAGCTGATGTGAAGCAAGAACGCTGACGTCACTGCTGAGTGTGGAGCACAAGATGTACATATAGAATAAAAATAACTACTTGCTGGCCTGTTTGTTCATGCACCCAAAAGCCCTTCAGACTTGGTTGACATTTAATGCTAAATAACGGTAATGACGAATGGAAGTTCTGCCATTTTCCTGTCATTTTTGTTTTGTTCTTCCTCTTTCCCTCTCATTTCGCCTTCCCCATTTTTAAAGCTCTGAACAACAGCCAGACATAAAAAGCCAACTTGAGGCTCATCGGGGTGATCTGCGTCAGTCATCCCCCACCCCTGGACTGTGTGAACGCAGAGGCCGACTCTCTGAGTGAGGCTTCCAGGTGCTGCAAAACGCTCCATTCAAAGGGACACTGAGTGTAAAAAGAAAGCTGCCCATGGGTAAAAGGAACACAAAACACAATGAGAGAGTGATCGTTCTCAGAGTGACACTGGGGCCTCTGCGGGAAAGCTAGGCAACACGGTGCAGATGAGAGAAAGGCAGAAAAAACATTTTGGCCAGAGCAGATGCGAAACCGTCAGAGTGAAAAGAACAGGCTCGCTCTTGACTTGCTGGGGCAGATCTGGCTGCAGGGCAGCAGGCAGTGCTGGTCCAGATACTCTGGGGAGTCTGCGCGGTGTGCCCGGAGCCCCTGGGCGAACACGGGGCACGTTGCTGAGAAGCAGTATTTTGGGTCTCTCATTCATTCCCAGTTAATCTCTTAAGTTTTCTTCAGCAACAGAACTTATTTGTAATGCCATGTGCTCTATTGTCTCTCGGGGATAGATAATTAATTTCTACTAGGCTACACCTTGGCTTTAAAATAATTCGTGAAAATCTCAAGGGAAGTCATCAATTTAGAGAGGAAATCAAAATTGGGAAACTTGATTAACCTTATTTCAGGGAGTGTGGGATCATAGGAACAAACTGCATAATTTTTTGTAACTTTTGAAACTCTCTTTTTCTATATTCCTTCATTGCTATCTAAGCATGCTGCGTACATATTTTTATCTCTAATATACTTACATTTCTATGTGTGTATTAATTTCACAGATTTGATTCCTATGTTGATGTCTATTATTTACATATGTATACATTCATACTCTAACTCAGTTTACTAGACCTAAAAAATAAGCCCAGTATGCTTTAACTAGAACATGAGATGGTCAACAAACAAGTCCTATATTCATTCCAACTCCTTCCTTCTCCTGTGGTCCCAGACCCCCTTCACCCCCAGCCTGGACCACTGCAATGGTCTCCTACGGGCTCCTGCTCAGTCCACGTGCCCCCTGCTCCCTGGTCTCCACACACAGCTACAGTGGTGTTTAAAAAAATGTCACAAATCATGACATTCCCTTACTTTAAACCTCCAATGAAAGGAAACCTATGGATCAAAAGAGACTTATGCCAAATACCCACTGGTTGTAATATATGAACTTTATTAAGATCCTGATTCAAGCAAACTGAAACAAAAATTATACACACATCAACCTTTAAACACTGACACAATATTGGATCATGTTAATTTGTTGTTCTTAAAATATTCTTCAATGTTCCCACGTGATACATGCAGAATTATTTATGGGTGAAATGAAACCATATTTGGAGTTTGCATTAAAATCTGGGTGGGCTGGGGAGGGCTGGGTGGTACGTGGATGAAAGAGGAGGTTCAGGAGTGGTTGATTGTGGGAGCTTGGCAATGCCTCTTGGTTAATTGTGGTACCATTCGATAAACCTTTGAGTATGTTTAGCATCAATTGTGTTTTTAAAACCAGAAATATATGACAAAACAGAGCCCTCCGCAGACTTACAACTGAACTTTGGCTCATCCCAGGCCTGCGGACTGGACTCTCTCCTCCACCTGCAGGCTCCTCTCCTCCACCTGCAGGCCCCTCTCCTCCACCTGCAGGCCCCCCTCCTCCACCTGCAGTCTCCTATCCTCCACCTGTAGGCCCGCCTTCTCCACCTGCAGGCTCCTATCCTCCACCTGTAGGCCCGCCTTCTCCACCTGCAGTCTCCTATCCTCCACCTGTAGGCCCGCCTTCTCCACCTGCAGGCTCCTATCCTCCACCTGCAGCCCCCCTCCTCCACCTGCAGGCCCCCCTCCTCCACCTGCAGGCCACCTTCCTCCATCTGCAGGCCACCTTCCTCCATCTGCAGCCCCCCTCCTCCACCTGCAGGCTCCTATCCTCCACCTGCAGGCCCCCCTTCTCCACCTGCAGGCCCCCCTCCTCCACCTGCAGGCCACCTTCCTCCATCTGCAGCCCCCCTCCTCCACCTGCAGTCTCCTATCCTCCACCTGCAGGCCCCCCTTCTCCACCTGCAGGCCCCCCTTCTCCACCTGCAGGCCCCCCTCCTCCACCTGCAGGCCCCCCTCCTCCACCTGCAGGCCCCCCTCCTCCACCTGCAGGCCCCCCTCCTCCACCTGCAGGCCCCGCTTCTCCACCCGCAGGCCCCCCTCCTCCACCCGCAGGCCCCCCTCCTCCACCTGCAGGCCCCCCTCCTCCACCTGCAGGCCCCCCTCCTCCACCTGCAGGCCCCCCTCCTCCACCTGCAGGCTCCCCTCCTCCACCTGCAGGCTCCTCTCCTCCACCTGCAGGTCCCTCTCCTCCACCTGCAGGCTCCCCTCCTCCACCTGCAGGCTCTTCTCCTCCACCTGCAGGCTCTCCTGCGCCCCAGGTCACTACCTTGCTTTCCTTGGGTTCCTCCAGCACTTGCTGCACATCCTGGCCAGGAGTCTCAGTATCTGCTCTTCCCTCAGCCGGGTCCTTCACATCACTGGGGCCTCAAGTCAAAGGCCATCTCCCAAGACGCTTTCCCTGGGAAGTCACCAGGTTTTGTCTCTAGCTGCCCTGCTTTGTCCCCTTCCTAGGCATTGTTTTTTTTTTTTTTTTTCTGGTTTATGACAGCCTTCCTGCAGAGGACAATGGCTCCTGGGCAGCTGCGACCTGCCCTGAATTTCCATTCCTTTACCCCAGAATCTATTATAAAATAGAGCCTGGTGCATTCAATAAATATTTGTTGAATGAATAAATAAATGTTATAATCCCCAGTGACAAAGCAAAATCCATTATTATGTGTGTTAAATCTTTCCTTTGCTATGTTTTCAGAATTAGATTGATAGGAACAGAAAGAAAGGGTTGATTGTTTTCTTATTCTCCTTCTGTCTCGCTCTCTCTCTCTCTCTGAAAATTACAATGGGAGAAAAAAATAAGAGGACACTAAATGCGCACTGTTTCTTCTAAGAACATACTCCAATTAGTGGCAATACTGTGAAAAGTAGGCAAATGGAGAAAAACTCTTTCCTCCCCCTAAACAATCTTCCACTTTTCCCACTTTTCTCTCTCCTTGATTCTCTGTGTAAGGAGCTGGTATAACCATGATTCAGAAAACTCCAACCCAGCTGCAAATGAACTAATCATTTGTTAGGAAATAGACCTTAAACAATGAAAATAGACTTTTCCCCTTCCAACTTCAAAAGTATTTCACTGTTTTTCTCTTCTTCTTCCAACTGCATAATCCTCTGCTCCAGCCATGGCCCCTCCCCCTCCTCCCCAGGTGGTCTCTTTGTGTTAATGCAGGGTCATAGCGAAGCAGTTGCTTCTGATGTTCTACCAAATTCCATTAAAAATGAAACATATATGTTACTCCGATTTTATGTCTTGTCAGTCAGAAGCATGGGACACATTTTGCCGAAGGGGAAAGAGCCGTGGAAGCCAGGGGGTTAAACTCATTTTTAATTTGCCCACAGATGGATGCACCCAGCTTTTCCTTTATCTGAGAAGCCTACATCCATAGGACTGCAATAACAAATATCCAGGAAGCTGCATTCACTGTGAAATTCAACAAAGGGAATTAGCCACAGTATGTGAACAGTAACTTTAAATAGCAGAAGCGACAAAGAGAACTGTGGCTGATAAATGAAAACTAGTAATTACAATATTAGTACCCTTTCCACATTAAGTTTCTAAGCCACATTAAAAGGTTGCTCACAATTCCACTTTTCCTTTCTCTCATCAAAATAGAGCAAAATAAAATATAATAGAGACAAATTGCCAGCATAAAATATTCTTACACATAATGCAATTTCTAACTGTAACAATTAATTTTAAAATATTTTTTAAAAACTTAAAAATATTTTTATAAAGATTATTTTACCAGGCCAGCCCCAAGGGAAGAAGCGAAACAAACCTCATTTTTCTCAGCCTTCATCCAGGAGGAATGGACTGTAGCCTTTCTCTTTAATATTTAATCTAAACTTTATTAATTTTTTTTTAAAATAAAAAGATTCTGTGTCTAATTTATGCTCACCTCCAGGACTGCTCTAAAGCATGGCTCATGTGATGTAAGGCCTACATAAAATGCCATATTATCTGGAGCTTGCTTTATTATCATTTTAGTTTAGCCATATTTTTCTTTCTTAGCTTTAAAAAGCATTGATCTGAAGCAAGCCCTTGCACTGAAACTGTCTACACTGCAAGAACGCTATGGAAAGGAAAGCAGAAAAATAGCAGGGCTTCTATTCTCTGAAGACCCATCACCAGGAGCTGCAGGCTACCATCATTCCACTTCCCACCATTCAGCTGATGAGAAAGTAAAAAGGGTGCCCCAAGAATGGTTTTCCATATCAACAGCCTTCAGAATGAGATGCACTGGGCCTGTCTCATCTAGTTCTCTGTAGTTGATTCTTCTCACCTGATGAACTGTTTTCATTCTTGGCTGAACATTTTAAGAAGGCCAAAAATAGTCACATGGGTATCCTAGCATCATAAGTGAAATGAAAATCAATAGGAAGCTGCAGATGCTTAGAAAACTAATCACTTAAGGGACACATAGTGGACCTTTAATCCTTTGAAGGCCTGTCAAGAAGATGAAGTAGACTTATTCTGTGTGATTCTAGAAGGGTAGAACTAAGATCAACAGGTGGAAGTTGCATGATGAAATATTATAACCCAACATAAGAATTTTCTCGCAATTAGACTCGTTTAAAAAATAAATCGATTTCCTTGCAAAGTAGGCAACTCCTGATCCCTGGCAGGGCCCCAGAGTCATGGACTGATGCCACTGTCCGGTGTACTACTGACTACTGAAAAGTTTGGTGCCTTACCACATGGCAGAGATTGCTATTTGTCCACAGAAATTCAGCCTTTCCCAACCACAGAAAACACTTGTCCCTAAGAAATGGCTGCTGAGCTGGCGACCCCACTTCTCAGCCTTGTTTCCATACCTCTTGGGTCTTGTGAGACGTTCTCACCATGAGAATGTGAGCAGAAGCCATATTGTCATATCTGAGCCATAGTTGTTAGGGAGCCGGTGGCCATCTTCACCCTCTCCTCCTCCATCTGCGGTTTGGATGCTGATGACTTGGAGTCACAGGAAGGAAGGAGGCTCAGGCCTTGAAAGCTGCTCACAGACCAAGAACACGTGCACTAGATGGATATATAAGCCAGAGTTAAGCCAGTGTAATCTGGGGATTTATTTATTTTTTACAGCAGCCACCATTATCCTAATAATGTCTTCTTCCAAATGTAAAGAGAGTGTTGATTCTCAGTAAACATGTGTTATTTCTGAAATTTATGAATTACATAGGAATTCTAGAAATTTCTCTTTTCAGGCATTGCCACCAGGACAAATGGTCAGGAATCTGACTTGTTTCAGCCCTAGTTAAGAGCCCCTGTCGTGGATAGTCTAAGCCAAACCTTCCCAAACAGCTAAAATGGAAGCTGTAATTCAGCAGGCACATAGTTCCTTACTTCACACGCCCTCTGAGTCATTTTTAGGCCTTGGGCACCATATAGACCTTGAGCAGCTTGGGGGACACTGGGTCTTGAATTGTTTCCTAATTACTTTAATTTTTATTGAAAAAAAATGGGGCCACAGGCAACAAAAGGGATCCTAATTGGGACTAGGATGGTAATTCCGCTACTGGGTGAGAGACAACTATATTAACCAGAAACCAAGACTTTTCCTGAAGGACAGCTGAGAACATTTGCCTCCTCAGACTTGCCAAGGCATGACAGGTGTGGTCTGTGAAACTGGGTTTCTTCCATGCACACCTCATTCTTTTTTTCCTTTTTAAAGGACACTTAATTTCCATGTAACTGTGAAGGCTGGAGGCACCCTTAGCACCAAAACAGCACGGGTGGTGAAAGTGCCACCTCAATTAAACATTCATATCTTTATACCATGCTCTGTGGCCATTAGGAATTATGTATTGAAATTGTTTGGGTTGAAAATATGGGTCATCTTTTGTAGAGCCGGGGGCCTGAGGCAACAAGAGGTTAATCCTTTGTCAGGGGCTGTGTCAACCCACGGCAAAACCTGGTTCAGAAGCCGACGTGTTTATTTCCCTTTGCCGCACTCAGTTGGACTCAGAGAATGTTATTGCTAAAAGATCAAACCTTTATCTCAAGCCAGATTCCTGCAGCGGGAGGGGAGGGGATGAACAACCAGCTTGTTTTTCTGTTGTGTGCTTAGTCTAATCTATACATTCACACGGATCCGTATTTAGAACATGTCTGGTAATAGATTTTTACGTCCAGAATAGCATATGCAGTTCTTTATGAAGATACCGAGAAGGAGCAGGGATATTTTTCCTCCGAGTTATTATCAGGGGCTCTTGTTCTCGCTGTTCCTCTGGATCAGGTGGGGAAGAACCTGCCTGCTGTGGAAATTGATGCTGTCTGTCAGGGATGCAAAGTGTTGGAGTCTTTCTCATGGTTGCCGGGCGGGGTTTGGGGGGGAGGCGGTCTGTCATCGGCAGGCAGAAGTAGAACTCGTTTGGGGCCGTGGTGAGTCGATGCTGTCGATTTGGTTTTGAGTTGACGTTTAGTTTTTCTTTGACTACGTAGACGGCTATCCTGGATCATGAAGGCTTCAGAAGTGGAGTCGGCACTTTTCCCTTATGGAAAGCGTGGGTGGTGCAGGGGCTGAGGAGCTGAACTCTGTGACCCCTGGGGTCCTTCTTGTGCTAACATTCTGCGAGTTAGGACTCCAAACTGCACTCATCATGCTGCCCCGGCCAGAGGCACTGCTAATTTCGATGAATATCATTAAAAGATTCCCTCCATTGAGAGCCGCCTGCTTCTTGGAGAAGCCCAGCAACTGGGACTTTGTGATTCTCCAGTGGCCGGCCCAGGTGTGGCAAAATTACTAAGCCAACGTCACCAACTACCCTGCTGCCACCACGTGGGTCTCTCACCTAAACACCTACCTCCACTTCTTTGAGAACGGCCCTGGTGGTTCTGGCGGCCCGGGGGGCCCTCCCTGGGTGCTCGGCCACGTGTGGCTCTGTGTGGCTGCCCTGCATCGGGGCTGCGGGTTCCAGGAGGAGTCAGTGCCTCCGGACATGTCCCTCTCCGCTGTGTCTGAGGATGCTGCAGGGGTGGCTGTGCTGTGTGTGAACGTGCAAACGTGCGACTACAGCTGTTGTGGGGGCTCCTCAGTCCTTCCTCGGATCTGGGGGCCCTAAGACATGTGGACACCCATGCCCCTGGCTCCCTCTAGTGGTGCGTGGACCCCATCCTGAATTTTGCTTCCTAAGCCCTGGTGTGGCTGAGGTCTGGAGTCTCTCTTAAGTTCCAGGGGCCCTGGGAACATCCTGACAGGTACCAGTGTCTTATCCCAAAGGCACCGTGCACGAGGGAGGCCTGCAAGCCCTGGAGAAGGGGTTTTGCTCTTCTCTGCCTTCAGGTTCAATTTCCTGCCAGTGCCCTGACCCCAGGCTTTTGCCTTGAAGACTGCATTTGGGGTTTCTTGGCTTTGCTGGCCTGCCTGGCAGCCCAAGGTAAAGGGGCAGACAACTCCTGCACCGGGGCTGGAGCCGCACCGGAGCACCCCCACCCCCAGCTCTTGTCTTTCATGTCGCAGAAATTGTTTTGCAAATTTTAATCCCTATAATTCTCAAACGACCCTGAGAAACACCACCACCACTGATGAAATAAACCGAAACAGCAACCACAGTCTCAAAACTGAAGAAGGCATATCGGGGCATTTGACTGACCTGACTTTTGCTGAGAATTACGAATTCCTTCATTTTACATTTTCGCTTAAATTCTATTTCTGTAATCAAAGAAATGGGGATTTTCTGATATTTCTAAAACAGCACTTACGGGTTGTTTGTTAGGTTAAGTGGACTCGCACCTGGGAAGGAGCACAGTGGGGTGGCTAAGAGCGTGAGCTGTTGATCTAGTCTACCTGCGCTCAGGGGCTGGCCCTGCTGTTGACTTGCCATGTGGTTCTCAGCAAGTTATTAAACATGTGCTCCTCAGTGTCTTCATCTGAAAAATGTACCTGCCTGAGATCTCCTGGGAGGGTTAACTGAGATATTACCTGGAACTGCCATTACCTGACATTCAATAAATGTTAGCTATTATTATTAGAATGAAGACAGCACCCAAAAACGTACACTTCCGTGAACTCTTGCTTCAACATGTTTGTGCTTCAAGATCTCGCCAAAGTCAAACTAATTTGGTTTTGGAGATTTAAAAAAAGGTGGTGTGGTCTTGCTGGGACCCGATTCGCCAAGCACGAACTCACCGTGTGTTTGCGGCTGATGCAATGGCTGGAAATAAGAGGCTGTAGAGAACTGAATGCCTTCAGAGTGGAGTCATGGGATGGACTTTATTTGTAGACGGCTGATTAAATTCTGACCCAAGTTATCTTGGGATGGCTTTTAAGTGGCCTGTGTGAGATGCAGTTTGGGCTCAAGCCCAGCTCTTAGAGAACAGGTGTCCACCCAGAATGTTGGCACTGGTCTTGGAAGCTTTTGTGGGAGACAAAGCCTGGGATTAATCCAAGGGCCCTTAGATCCCCCACCTTGGGGAAAGGCCCACTGGGCAGTGGTCTCAGACCTAAAAGTGGGGACACTGGCTATAAATGGTGGGGTGGAGAAAAACACACAATGATGGTTTCCAAAGCTTGTCAGTTGCCAATGTTTTAGAAAAGTAAAATGTAATGGTGAGGAGCTGGGGAATCAATGCTTCCAATAGTAGTGGTGACACTGAATTTGGTGCTTGTGATGACATGTTGAATATTCAGCTCACCCGTCAAACCACGTCTCTTGAAGCCTGAAGTCCCAGGGATCAGAGCTGATAAGTCTGAGCAGCTTTCCTGAGTCACTCAGTCCTGGGACCCAGCAGCGAGCACATGTTTCCCGTTGCCTGTCCTGACCCTCACTTCTGTTGGGACCTATACCTGCTTTATCACTGAATGCTGAGATGACATATTTTTCCCATGTTGTAAACACACCAACATGTATTTTTCCAGGAGCCTAATTGTAAAGAGCAGTCAGACTTGGAGGAAATGGTTACTAAATTTGTCTGAATCGGAAATGCACCTCCTTTAGTGGATATGAGATGGAACGTCGCAGTTGCTTCCTGAAGGTCTCCTTTTCATCCTCCTCCTGACCTTTTATAAAAGAAAGAAGCAAAGAGAAGAATGAAAAATGCGCCAGTCACTGTTTTACTTCTTTCAACTCCCATCGCTGATGTTGACATGGACCAACAGAGATTTGAAATAAAGCCAGTGTAGCGGGAGGAGTGGTGAACTCCAGAATTTTGGGACTAATCCCCACCATCAAAGACTGGGCTGTGTGGTGCAAGAAAAGCAGGATGTCAGTGAGACTCCAGCATTGATCTCCCCCGTCTACAACACGAATCAAGACGAAGTTTGCCCCTGCACCCCACCTCACCCTCCCTCTCAACAGGGCCATGCACTTGCTTCTCCTTCCAGAGGAGGGGCGTCCCCCGTGCTGCTGGAAGAAGCACTTGGAACACTTTCTCTTTTGCTTCTCTTTTTTTGGGAGGTTGTTGTTTTTGTGGTTGCCATTGACTTCGAGTGTGGCTGGGGGTGAGTTGCCCAATAGTTGTGGTACGTCTCAGACACTCTGTCACCCAAATATGGAACTGTGGCAGCAGAAACACCTTATGAAAATCGCATGAAAATGTGTAATGTGCCATAAATAAACAGAAAGAGACCGCCAGGAAGCTGTGCTAATCACCGCTTTGATGTCGCCTGAATTACTGTATTTTTTAAGGGCCTCGTGTTTCTGCTTGTTTGTTGTGACTCAGCTGCCACTGCTCTATGAAAGGTTGGATCCAGTTTTCCAGCTCTTCTCCCCTTTGCGGTGACAGCTGTTGTCCCTTGACTCATAGGAAAGCGATTTCTCCACCCTTCCCTGACTCCCAGCCCTTTCCTGGCAGGACTCCTGCGAACCTTACTCTTCGTCCCTGCCCTGAGGTGGCCGAGGGTGAGGACGGCCGCTTGGCCTGAGTCCACGCGCTCCCAAAGTTCCTGTGTCATTTGCCAGCCGGTCCCAGGACTCTGCAGCAACGTCCTATTTTTAATCTCTGGTAACCTGGCCTTCTCTTATTTGGCCATGTCATGTCGGGAAATGGAAGTTTGGCTTGACTTATGTAGCAAAGAGCTTGTAGGAGCACAAGCCCCTTGCTGAGCAGAGCTTGCAGGAAGAAAGCCCCAGATCCTTCAGTTTTGGGTTGCCAGGGCTTTCTGGCTTTGCCTACACCTGGCAGTCACTCAAAAAATGTCCCAATCCTGAATTGCTTCTCATAAGTCTACATGTTCTTAGGTTTGATAAGAGCTCAAGGCTGCCCTCCTTGATTTTAAGATTCTATGATGTCACAAAGCGCAGGTGAATGCCAGACACTGTTTCCTTTCTGTAACTACCCAGGTAACCACTTGCACAGGTGACCTCTGGGCAGCCCTGGTGCAAGTTCCGTCCATGCCCGGGGCAATCCCGGCTCCACTGCTGGGTCCAGGAACGCCCTCTTGTGGTTGGAAGAGCTTTGACCGACTTTATTTTTTTTAAAAAGAATTACATTATTAAACATTTTCTCAATTTTTGTGTTTTATCTAATCTTGGGAGTGAAAAATGCTAGTTTTTAGTTGAGGATAAGCAGGGGGCGGAGAGAGAAATTAGAGGTAGTTTTACCATCATCATCATTGCTGTATTCAAGCCCCAGTCCGCCGAGCTTGTCCTTCCAGCCTGGACATTGAACATGTCTCTTTAATGGCCTCTTTGCCTTCTGGATTCTGTGCCCTCACCTGCGTCAAAATTAAACTAAATTTTCTTGAAACACTTTGTTTGTTTTTGTCCCTGCTTTGTTCAGAAAATGTGAAAAGCTGCCCTCTGGATAATTTAAAGGCTGAACCCTTCATAGGCTCTAGGTTCTTCCAGAGTCTTCGTAAACCCAGTTCGTCCTCTCCCAGGAGCGTCTCTGTCCATCTCACCACGAGGTCCTCATCGTGGCCCTTTGTGGAGGCTTCCACTTTAATCCCTCGAAGTTTGCAATTCATGTGATTTTGCATCTTTTATCTTATGAAAACAATGATCTATCTCCCTATCTAGATGATCGCTCATGGGAAGGGGCCAGCTCTTCACTTTTTCTTCCTCTTTGGTTCATATCAACAGCAGCAGCAATGGTGATAATGATACATGTGGCTCTTTCACTACCCACCAGGCGCTGGCGAAGCTCTGTGTGAGCATCAGTTTACCTAACCTCACAGAACACTGTGGCGTCCACATTATTGGTCCCGTGAGACAGCTGGAGCAGCAGAGGTGTAGACAGGTCGTGGAGGTTGTCCTGGTTGTAAGTGAGTAGGAGAGGAGGCCAGTGCGGCATGCAGGACTGCGCTCCTGACAGTGTTGTCTGTCTTACAAAAGACCCTGTGATATGAGTTTGTTTCGACAGTCATAATCGCAAACATAATGATGAAACGTTAAAGTTGTCTGCTTTCAGACACGAATATAGAAAAAGATTTGGAAAAATAAAGCTTATTTAAAATATTATACATTATTGAATATACAAGAAAATATATGACAAATGCAAATTAAGATCTATCTCTCTGATGCACTCTCGTGGGTAGATAAATGATCATTACATCTTAGGAAGCTGCTGCCTCTGAGTGGCAGAGAGCCCAACCAAAGGGGCTTCAACAGCAAGAAAACTGGCCACCCTCACTTGGTGGGCTTTGGGATTTACTCAACTGACAGCTCCATCTCCAACAGCATGCGGCGCTCGGGCCCATCTTTCCACTGGTGGCTGCTGGCGAACTAAGATGTAGGTTTATGAGACCCACGTTTGGGCAGACAATGTTGAGAGGAGGAGCAGACAGTGGCTCGCAGAAGCTCTTCCACAGCAGCTGGAAAGGACCTTCTCAGGATTCTCCAGTGGAGCTCACCCTGGTCCCCACCTATCCTCAAGAACCCCGCACAGTCAGGCTTAAATAGGGATGCTTAAAGAGGGTTACCTCAATGGCAGCAACAACTGGGACACTACTAAAGAGGAGGGAGGGAGGTTTGCGGTGCAGGGATGACACTCCTGGCATGGCGTGTTAGAACTCAGGGTATGCTTTTGTTTCTTCACTTGTGTTTCTCACTTGGCCTTCTTCACTTGGGATGAATGTACTGTGGGATGGCAAGTTCACATTTCTCTCTCTGTAAGAGAAAGAGTTGGTATCTCACTTCAGAGGGACTACCAGTCTGTAAGAAGTCAGCCGGAAGCCATGCACGGGGTCCAGCCAGCATCAGCTCCTTTCTGCCTGTTTCTGACTCCTGACTGCACCCCTCTCCTTCATCATGGAGCCAGGCCATGCCTGTTGAGCACTTGCCCTGTGTCTCTGTTCTAAGTGTGGGGACACAGTGGCAAGACAGACTGGCCAGGTGCTCACTCTCAGCTCAGCTGTGGAGCTGGGGAGCTCACGGCTCAGAGAGGGAAAAGGGCTGTGGACTAAAGAACAAAAGAGTCACTATGAATGGTGGTGTTTAGACTTACACATTTCAAGATGGCTCCAGGAGAGCATCAAACCAAGCTCAGGGCCCTTCTGAGTGTGGGCCTCATGCAGCTGTGTTGACTTTGCACCCGTGGCAACAGCTCTGGTCAGGACACCTGTCCAAGGAGGTGACATTTGGATTAGATCATAGTGAGAGCTGGGATAGAACATTCCAGCAAAGTCCTAGTGGGGTGAGCATCCTGACTTGTGAAGGACCCAGTGAGAAGGGGTAGCTAGGGCAGGTGGTGCAAGTAGGAGCAGAAGAGGGGGCAGGTGCCTGGGATGGTGGGGGCTTTGGGGTGCTTCCCCAGGTTCAACACCACATGGTTCAGGATGACAGCTGCATGGATTGTATTCTCTGCTGATAGGGGGTTGATATGGTTTGCTGTGTCCCCACCCAAATCTCATCTGGAATTGTAGTTCCCATAATCCCCATGTGTCATGGGAGGGACTCTGTGGAAGGTAATTGAATCATGGGGGCTGTTACCCCCATGCTGCTGTTCTCGTGATAGTAAGTCAGTTCTCACGAGATCTGATGGTTTTATCAGGGGCTTTCCTCCCCTTTGCTCAGCACTTCTCCTTCCCGCCACCATGTGAAGAAAGCTGTGTTTGTTTCCCCTTCAGCCATGATTGTGGGGCCTCCCAGCCATGTGGAACCATGAATCCTTTAAACCTCTTTTTCTTTATAAATTACCCAGTCTGGGGTATGTCTTTATTAGCAGCATGAGAACTGACTAATACAGGGGCTTAAGCAGAGGCGTGTCCTGATCCAACGTATGTCCCTAGAAGATCCCTTGGAGCAAAAATGCTTTTTGGGTAGGATGATGACGATTGGTGCAGAGGCTGGTCCAGTTGCTCAGAAAAAGAATTATCTAGCATAAAACTGAACAAGAGTTTTTATATATACTGAAGAATGTTTCCATACATGGGCTGATATTTATCATATTTATTAAAATATAGATTATACCATGGTACTTGCATGGACTTTGCACACCTACGTAAGGTTGATATGGTTTGACTGTCCCCACCCAAATCTCATCTTGTACCTCCCATAATTCCCACGTGTTGTAGGAGGGACCCAGTGGGAGACGATTGAATCATGGGGGCAGGTCTTTCCCGTGCTGTTCTTGTGATAGTGAATGGGTCTCATGAGATCTGATGGTTTTAAAAGTGGGAGTTTCTCTGCAGAAGATCTCTCTTTTTTGCCTGACTCCATCCACCTAAGATGTGACTTGCTCCTCCTTGCCTTCCACCATTGTTGTGAGGCCTCCCCAGCCATGTGGAACTGTAAGTCCAATTAAACCTCTTTCTTTTGTAAATTGCCCAGTCTCGGATATGTCTTTATCAGCAGCATGAAAACAGACTAACACAAAGGTTCTATACTGACAAGTGTGTGAAACATGACATTACACAGCTAATGCTTATTTAAATCTGAAAACCAATGGAAATATTCTATCTCAGGATAATTCAACTTCATCGAGGTATATCCATCCTGCCTCCTCCAGTTTGACAGGGCCTTGGTTGAATGTCACTTCTGGGTCTGCTTCTCGCCAACTGGGACACTGGACCCCAGCTGGTGGATCCTCCCCAGTCCCCATCAATGCCTCCCTCCAGGCAATGCTGTGTTGGTCCTTGTTTCTGGAAATACCTCTCACCACAAAAGTACTGAAGCTCCACCCAAGACTGGAGCTATTTTGGTGTGTTTTTCTTCCCCCAAGCGGTGTGCCTCTGGGGTGCCAGGGACAGTGCATGCGTGCTTAGGTGTCTAGGGAGGGTGCTTGCCATTCCCTGGGCCCTCCCGTCTGTGCATTTTGGCCAATGAAAGAACAAAGGAGCAGCAGCAAGTTACAGGAAGGAATGTGGATTTTGACCTGATCCTAGGGTCAGGTCCTGCGTCTGCAGACTTCTTGCTGTTTGATCTTAATCTCTCTACATCTCAGGCTCACCATTTGTAAATGGGGAGATAACAGTGGCTCCTCTGCATATTAATCTGCCAAGGCTGTCATGACAAGTTCCACAGCCTAGTGGCTTAAACAACAGAAATTAATTTTCTCACAGTCCTGGAGGCTGGAAGTCCAAGATCCAAGTGTCAGCAGGGCTGGTTTCTTCCACAGCCTCTCTGTTTGCCTGCAGATGGCTTCACGTGGTCCTTCCTCTGTACATGTCTGATTTCCTCTTCTTGGGTTTCATCCCCACTGCCCCTCCACTGGGTAACTTTGTGCCATGAATGAGTGTGCAGGCCTCCTACTTATTTATGCCAAATGTAGAAATGAGAAACTGGAAGAGTCCTTGGAGTCCAGGGGAAAAACAGAGGGTTTTTCCATTCTGACAACATTGCTTCCTCCCACCGTGGAGGACATGTTGGGATGGTTTAGGTGATAAAAGAACTAGTAATGGAAGAACTGGTTATACCTTCAAGTAGAATTGAAATTTAACCTTTATAAAGAGTATTTGTGAGGCAGGAGGATTGCTTGAGTCTGGGAGTTTGAGGCTGCAGTGAGCTATGATCATGCTCCATCGTGGGCAATAGATCATGATCATACTCCATCGTGGGCAATAGAGTGAGACTCTGTCTGTAAGAAATAAAAAATAAAATGAAAAAGATGAGTATTTGAAATTGATCACCTTCTTTAGAAATGAAGAGTGATTCTTTAGTTGACAGAGATTTATTAAGTCCTAATATTCAAGGCACTGGAGAGCCCAAAACAAAACAGAAAACAAAATCCCTGCCTTCTTGGAGCTTTGACTGGGGGAGAGAGATCATCAATAAATAAAAAACGCAGTGTGCCAAATGGTGGTGAGTGCTAGGCAGGAGGATGAGGTGGGAGGATGGGGATGGGGTGGTGGCTTTCTTGAATAGGACGGTCCTGGGGGCCTTTGCAGGGTCTCCATGGAGACTGGGGGTTAGGGCAAGCTACGTGGATATTTCCAACGAGAGATTCCAGGCAGCCCAAAGGGCAGCAGTGGCCACAGACACAGCTTAATCAGATGTAAATTGCTTCTGCTTCTGGATTAAACCTTACGTGTTTATTTATATCTGTGACAAGTAACAAAGAAGTAAATTTCTTTTACAGGTTTAGTATCCCTTGTCTGAAATGCTGGGGACGAGAAGTATTTCAGGTTTTGATTTATTTTTTAATCTTGGAATATCTGCCTTATTCTTACCAGTTGAGCATTCCTAATCTGAAAATATGAAATCCAAAATGCTCTTTTGAGCATGACCTTTGAGTGTCATGTTGGTGCTCAAAAAGTTTGGGATTTTGGAGCATTTCAGATTTCAGATTTTTTGATTAGGGACGCTCAACCCATACCTGCAGGTCAGCAAATTTTCAGGCCACATTGTGAATTGTTCTCTGAGCCTTTTTCATCTGAGCTTCTAACTTTGAAATGTGACTTTTGTTTATCAGTATTGTGCCTGACCAGGAGAATTTCTATCTTCTAGGGTTTTCCCCTCTTTGATTAAACTACTTGTTAATGGGGCTAAATATCTTCTTGTGATGAGAACACATGAATTCAGAATCTGTTACTAGAGCTATGGGTATGAGAAGTATAAAATATGCCAGTCTTGCAGAAAAATATCAAGATACAGAATTTCCTTAATTTTGATTGCCTCTCTCCACATCATGCAATCACAACTGTATTTGCAAAATGCAAAGGGAAGATCAGGAGTTTCTCTCTCTCTTTTTCTTCTGTCTCTGTGCTTCCCCTCTTTCCCTATTATTTTCCGGAACCAATTTTTCATGTGTAAAAAACTCAAGTGAACATTTTTTTTTTCTGAAAGGAATTCTAAAATGTCTAGTGGCATCCTTTTATCCTCCTAAAATATGTAGAGTGTATTTATTAGTTTTATTGAGGTAAAATTGATATTAAAAAGTTACATCCCTTTAATGTATATATCCTGACGAGTTTGGACATAAGCACATTCCTATGATACCATTACCACAATCAAGACACTAAACATACCCATTACCTCCAAAAATTTCCTTGTGCTCTTTTGTGTGTGTGGCTTTTTTTACATTTTTGTGTGGATAAGAACAGTTAAGATTTATCCTTTTAAAGCTCACAATACTATATTGTTAATTACAGTGTTTTTCTGTACAATAGATCTCTAGAAATTATTCATTTTGCATAACATAAACCTTGTATGCATCGAGCAAAAAGTCCGTTTCCCCCTAGTCCCAGCCTTTGACGCCACAATTCTATTCTCTGCTTCTATGAGTTTGACTATTTTAGATACCTCATATAAAATATAATACTGTGGTAAGTGAAATTATACAGTATTTGTCTTTTGTAGAGTTTGTTTTTTGAAAAGGTTATAGCAATTAGACATCCTGCTAAATTTCCCCACTCCACTTCAATTATCATGTGATTCTCTGGCTTACATCTGCTCACAGATGCATCCATGCCCTCAAGATGAGAGATACTCTTTGCTCTTTTTCTTATCTACTAAAGATCCTTGCTTCACACATTGCATATGGTAAACCCTCAGTAGGTATTTGTGAATTGTATTTGAACTTACTCTCAAATCCAGATAGTAGAAAACAGTGCTCAAGTCACTGTGAGGGCAGAACCTCAACTTCCCCGGTACTTACCATAGGGCTTTGTGTACAGCAGGTAATCTTAGCCACCAGTAAAATTGCGTTATCTCAGCTTAGACTTAAATCTCTATTTAAGATGTCTAAAGGCTACTTGAGGGTCTGTAATTACCTGGAAGTGCTGAAGGGCTCAAGAGCTCAATTTTCTTTTCAACTTTCATTTTGAAATTTTGAGACCCTTTTGAATCTTGGTATTTTGTGAGCTATCACTGAGGGGCCTGTCTAGATAACATGATGAGTTCTCCCATGGCTGATCTGGTGGCAGTATTTTCCTAGGCACTGATTAAAAGCCCTCATTATGGATAAACTTGAAGTTACAATGTTTTGTGGGCCAGAGAAAGATAAATTGTTAGACAGAATTTGTTGAAGAAAAAAAAACATCAACTTGTACGGATGAATACAATTTAGAAAAAAAGGAGTCAGTGACAAGATATTTTATATCTCGTTGGAAGTTGAAAGGAGAATTTAAAATCCGATGAAGTCCCCAAGCTACCCATTAATAGCCAATTTCATGTGTTTGATTCTTGCAAAGTGTAGATATTATGCTACAGAGTCTCCTAAAATTAAGGAGATATGGCTGAAAAATATCAGATTTGATATATACATTCTTCAGTTTTTCTGGATTTTAAGCCTTGAAGCGTTTCTGTTATTTATTTATTTTTTTGCTTGCATTGGTATCAGGAGAGAGATTTGCCTACATTTTAACTTGTGAGAATGTTATTTTTTCCCTAGCCAGGAAACAAACCAAATAGTAGGATATTCTTGTTTTCCTACCTCCAAAAATCCTTGGTTGAATTCTCTTTCTCTCCTTATTCACAATTCATTTTATCAAAGAAAGATAAACCTGGGGAAAATGCTCCCAGGAGACCTCTCTTACCTACGTCTGCGTAAAGAATCTGAGCTCAGGACCTGGAAAAGCTTCTCATGAGGCCAGATGGCCATTTTCCTTTTGTTCTCTCTTGCATCTCCTCTCTTTTAAGTCCTCTCTCTTTTTCTGTTGGGTTCCCATTTCTGTGTTGAGAATTTTCCCCCTTCTCCAGTGCTTTTTCCCCTCAGGCACCTGCTCCGTTTCCCTTCTCAGGGGAAAATATCAAATGGAAGACAGGCCCCAAATCCATTTGCCAATTTCACTCTTTCATGTATCTCAGCAGATCAACTTTTCTCAGAAATTCCACATCTTTTCCATCCTGGAAACTGGAACATGTATGTGTTCATTTTATTTGAATATAGGGAATAATAATTTCCAAAACCCTTATCCAAGTTGGGACCCTACATTTTTTATTGATTCCTTAAGTTTTGGTCAAAGTTCCCTTTTCTGTTCAGAACGTCCCTCCTTCTATGACTGATTCAAAATGCTCAGAATAGAAGACCTCAGAAGCAAGCATCACAGAAGCTGAAGCTGTCAGACTAAACGATAGAGAAAACATACTCTTAAAAAAAATTCAAATTGGAAATTGAGGAGGCTCTGGTAGTGCCTATTCTATTTTGTTTATGTTTTTGGTATGTAAAGATGCAAATTCAAGTCTAGGCTCTGCCACTTAATAGCCACAAGGCCATGAAGAGCTGGTTATTCACACTGAGCCCCTGTGCCTCAGCTGTGCATTGGAATAATAATGCCTGCTCACCTGGATATGATCCGGGTCAAGGAGTGGATGCATGTGAGAGCAGCTGTGAAGTGCAACAGATATTCTGTGTGCGAACACTATTATTGGCATTGCTATTACCATTGAATTGTAGAGATGTTTATTCCACCAATATGCCAAAAATAGATTTCTTTGTTAAAAATTACTTTTCCCCTGGTCATCATTATTCCTTTATGTTTTTAAACAAATTTTGTTTGTATATGTATGGACCTACTTTATGCCACGTACTGTCATGGGTGTTAGAGACCAGAAAAAAAAAATCCTGACAAAAAAACACAAACACAAAAAACCTACAAACGTTTGACCTGCCTGGGTGAACAACACGACCTAGTGCAAGAGACAGGTGTGTAAACAGATGGTTATTACAAAGTATGATAAGTCTAAGAGCAAAAAGTGGAAGACTGTATATTTACTCTGGTGTCTCAGCATCACCTGGAAGAAACAGGATTTCCTTCCACAAATGTAAAGGCCCGTGGTCATTATAGGATGCATAATTTTAAGTGTCATATTTGTGACATGGGGATGCCTTTGAGTATGCGGATAACTTTGGGGTTCTAAACTGTTCTTCTACTTTAACCTGAATTTTTCATTTTTAAGAAACATTTATTGAGCACTATATATGTGCCCAACACTGCAGCAGCTGCTTGGAAAACAAGTACAGAACTTTCTTCCTTTAATTAATTACGCTCTTCTAGAGGAATTGCACTCATGAAACAACTAACAGGTTTGGGACAATATCAGGTAAAATAGTAGTTCTGGCTTGTTTTCTAGACCTAGTACTGGACAGCAAAAGAGCTGGACAAACCACGGGGGTAAAGAGTGTGTAGAAAGCTCAGAACCAAACAACCAACATGGGCTGATGTTTTGGAATATTACTGTTTAATAAAATAACAACAACTACTACTCCTCCTACTACCACCACCATGACCATTGAAATTTAATGGCAACCTCTGCATTGCGTTCTTTAGACAAACATTCTCCAGCCCTCGTGATGATCCTCCAGGCTTTATCCTCATTTTACATGGGAGGAAACAGACTCAGAGAGTTCGGTGCGCACACAGCTCACCCAGCTAACATGCTGCACAGCTGGTAGGAATTTGAACCAGGATACTTCCAGCTTCACAGCTTCCTTCATTCCAGTGCACATGAGTGCAGCTGAAGTCTACGGAGAGCAGATGAACACTCTCATAGCTGAGTGTGTTGGGACAGGGGATGTGGGGTAGGGGAGGCAGTGGGGAGAAAGTGAAGGGAGTGAAGCTGAGCCACAGATGAGAACTCTGAAGCCAGCAGAGGAGGAGGCGATGTCTTTAAACATTGTTTTCCTGGACTTTAGAGGCATTGACAAGGATTTCCCATGTGACATCATAACTGATTTAAAGTGTCCAATCACTTGGATGAAGACTTAGAAGATGTGTTTATCAAAACTACAGAGATACTGCAATTTCAGCATAAGAGTTAGGATGTCCAAACAGCTCAAAAATGTGGAAAATGTGCTGACCCTAACAAGATGAATTTAATAGAATGAATGTAAAAGCATGTGCTTATGTTAAAATAAATCCAACTGCAAAAACACAGGAGAGACATAGCTAAATAGTAAGATGTGTGACAGAGTTTGAAAGATCTTGCCAGCCCCAACCCTGATATGAACTGTGAGTGTGATGGGGTAGCACACAGCAATGCTGCATTCGCTCGCATTGATAGATGGAGGAGGCACGGGACAGGGTTGCATGGGATATTCCAAGGTCAAGTATGTGCAGAAGTAAATTCCTGGGATGAAAGAGTATGGCACATGGGAAAGGTAATAGCTGGGGCCTTGAGTCTGAACAAGAGAAGACTAAGTGGGGAGATGAGAGCTGCCCTGAAACACTTCCAGGACCACCATAGGGGAGAGGGAGGGAAATCGTTGAGAGAGCTCTAGAGGGCAGGACTGCTTTCAGTGGGGGGAAATGATAGAGAATTGATTTCAATTCATTCCAGGGAAGAAGAATGTTCTCACAATTACAGCTGTCCAGTGACTGAATGGGCTGCCTCACAGTGTACTAATGAGAACCATGGCCTACCTGAGAAAATTTAATTACCAGGAAGTGCTCAAGTGTTCAATTTTGGTTCTAATCCCCTTTTAAGAACTTAAAAATAGTATTGAGCCATGTTGTCTGCTATATTATTAGATAACAGTGCCTTTCTTACATTATGTGATTGGTTTTCATATTACTTTTTAAGTTATTTTCTTCCTTAAAGGCAGAAACAATGTTCTTTCTGTTGATTTATGCATAATTGTATTGAATATTTCCCCTGGAGGAACATGAACATTTATGTGTGTTTACATCTTGAAAAAAGTAGGGTCATTGCTAAATGCTTCTTTCTTGTCATGAAAGTTGACATTGAGAGTGGAGATGACGAGATTCTCTAACATGTATCTGCTGCTGCACTGTGGTTTTCTGTTGACTTGTATGTCTCCATCACCTGATGGTAATTTTTGTGTGGATGGACAGTAGCTTTGTCTTAACATCCTTTATAGTCCCAAACATTGGGCCGTAGTAATTATTCAATTAATGAATAAATGATTTACTAGAGACATTCAGGTAGAATATAAATAAATAAGTAAATAAACAAATAAACCTGGGATGTTGTAAACTGATTTGTATCCCAGGCCAAAGTTTAGTCTCAGACCATAAGGCATTCTCACCTCTAAGATTGTGTGGTTATGTCCTCAGCTCCATTCTAGATGCTTGCGTGTGACGGGGATTCCAAGGAAAATAGAGATGTTTGTGGAAGGGGCAACAGAGCAAACAAAGAGTGGGGCAGCGCTAGAGAGGATTTTGTGGAAGATGTGAGCAGTGAGCTGGGTGAAACAAGTGTAGAATTTGGGCTGGCAGAGAGTACTGGGGAAGCCAAAATAGCTTAAGTGGATTGCATGGAATTAGAAAGGAGCGGGTTACATGTCCATAAAAAGCTGTGGTTTCTAGAGCAATCCACTTAGGACCAGCGCTGAAAGATCTGGATTACAGTGGGGCCAGGGAGGGAGTGGGATTGAAGCTGGAGGAGAAAATCCAATGGATGTTGCCAGGGCTCCCAAGAGTACTAGAAACTGACATATCCATTTTGAAAAAAGAAACTGGTTTTCATGCACACTGCACTATCCATATGGAGAAAGTAGTGTGGTTTGCAGAGTGAAGAAATACATAATTAAAATAGGTAAATATATGAGGCTGTCTGTTCTGATTTAGAATTGTGCGTTGAGCACTAAATCAGAAACAAATCTCCCTTCCTACTTGACCCTCACCCCACTTTGGCTGTACCTGAGGACAAGAATGAGTCCAAGCTTTCTAAATATTTAGCATCCGAGCATGCCAATGATGGCAGATGATTTGAGAATGTCCACTCCACTTCCCTCAGGAAAAAAAAGGCTGAGTGTCTGTGGTTAATTAGAAGTGGAGGGAGGACTCAAATCGAAACCTCTCTACTGCTCTGTCACGGCCTTCTCCACACCCATCAATAAAACTGCTGCCCCTAAACCCTGAAGCTGGCTGAGTCAAATGGTAAGTGAACCCCAGCTGTATTAGTCCATTTTTACATTGCTGATAAAGACATACTTGAGACTGGGTAATTTATAAAGAAAAGTAAGTTTCATGGGCTCACAGTTCCACGGGACTGGGGAGGCCTCACCATCACGGCAGAAGGCAAAAGGCATGTCTTACATGGCAGCAGGCAAGAGAGAATGAGAGCCAGGCAAAAGGAGAAACCCTTATAAAACCATCAGATCTTGTGAGACTCATTCACTACCATGAGAACAGTATGGGGGAAACCTCCCCCACGATTCAATTATCTCCCACCAGATGCCTCCCACAACACGTGAGAATTATGGGAGTTGCAATTCAACATGAGATTTGGGTGGGGACACAGCCGAACCATATCACCAGCCTTCCAGTAATCTGTGTGATGTACATGTAGGAGACAGAACTGCAAAAAGACAGGCTCATGGCTGTATAGCACGTGCAGCACAGGGTGGCAGAGAAGGGCCTGGTGAGAAAGGCAGGAGGCTGCTGGAGGGAGCCCAGGGGGCTGCTGACTGGCCAGGACCGTGCTTGGCACCAGATAGGCCTTAGCTCGCTTCAGCCTCAGACCAGCCTCTGAGGTGGAGCTGACCCCGCCTCAAAGTGTGGAAATGCAGGTCAAAGGAGTGGAGTCACTTGGCCAGGGCCACACAGCTACGAAGTAGCAGAGCTGCATCCCCAGCCAGGAGCAGTGGTGAGGGCCACACCATGTGCTCTGTCCCCGTGAGCTTCTCGGTGGTGATGTGGGGTGTGGGTGTGGACGTTTGTGTGCTGTGGTGGTTACTTGAGTCTGAATGGTGTCCCCTCAAATCTGCATGCTAATCCCCTAACCCTCAGTACCTCAGAACGGGTCCTTATTTGGAGAAGGGATTTCTGCAGAGGAAAGCAAGTTCAAATGAAGTCAGTGGGGTGGGCCCTAATCCAGTAGGACTGGTGTTCTCTTAGAAAGGAGAAAGTTGGCCGGGCGCGGTGGCTCACGCCTGTAATCCCAGCACTTTGAGAGGCCAAGGCGGGTGGATCACAAAGTCAGGAGATCGAGACCATCTGGCTAACATGGTGAAACCCCATCTCTACTGAAAATACAAAAAAAAAAAAAAAAATTAGCCGGGCGTGGTGGCAGGCACCTGTAGTCCCAGCTACTCGGGAGAATGAGGCAGGAGAATGGCATGAACCCGGGAGGCGGAGCTTGCAGTGAGCTGAGATCGTGCCATTGCACTGCAGCCTAGGTGACAGAGCGAGACTCCGTCTCAAGAGAAAAAAAAAAAAAAAAAAATTGGAGAAAGTTGGAGAATGCCAGGTGAGCCTGAAGACAGTCATCTGCAAGCCAAAAAGAGGGGCGTGGAGCCAGTCCTTCTTCACAACCCTGCTGACACCTTGATTTCTTCGGTTCTAGCCTCCATGACTGTGAGACAATTAGTTTCTGTCATTTAAGCCACCCAGCCTGTGGTAATTTGTAACAGCAAACTAATACCGTGGTGTTATGGTGTTATTAGTTTTTATTGGCCTTCTTTATTGAAAAACGTTTTTCTAAGTTCCACATAAAGCTAAGTAATGTGAAGCTTTCTTTTTCTGATGGTGGTAAAATATATATGTAACATAAAATTTGGCATCTTAACCATTTTTAAGTGTACATTCTGTGGCATTAAGTGCATTTGCAATGGTGTTCAACCATCGCCACTACACATTTCCCAAACTTTCTATCACCCCAAACAGAAACTCTAGGGCAGAGCTTTCTAAACCCACCGGCAAAGTTTGTTTATGCTTAAGGTACCTATTTCTGCATATCTCTGATGGTGCCTGTAGGAAATAGGTTTATGCCTATCCCAAGTACCACTATTGTTAGCTGGCAACCAAAATCAACAGCACATAGAGAATGATGCTAGCTATTAATTCCCTGAACTGGTTCCCGTACGGTCTCATCCACTATCCTCTCCCTGTCCCCGAGCTCAAGCCCTCGCACCTGCTCCAGACGGCTCCTCCCCTCCAGGCAGGCTCCTGCAGCAGGGCCTCTGCGCTGGCTGGAGTGGTCCCCTAGGATCACACACAGTGTGTCTTCAGTTCTTCATGGTTTCAGTTCACACAGCACTCCTCAGAGACACCTTTCCTGATGACCCACCTCAAATGCCATGTGCCCACTCATACTCTGCTTCTTTTTCTTCCCTTTTTTTTTTTTTTTTTTTTTTTTTGTGGCAGAGTCTCACTCCATTGCCCAGGCTATAGTGCAGTTATGTGATCTTGACTCACTGTAGCCTCGACCTCCCCAGGCTCAGATGATCCTCCCACCTCAGTCTCCCAGGTAGCTGGGACCACAGGTGTGTGCCATCAAGCCTAGCCAAATTTTTTTTTTTTTTTTTTTTTTTTTTTTTTTTTTTTGTAGCAAAGGGGTTTTGCTATGTGGCCCAGGCTGGTCTTGAAGTCCTGAGCTCAAGCGATCCACCTTCCTTGGCCTTCCAAAGTGCTGGGGTTAAAAGCATGAGCCACCATGACTGCTTTTTAAAAATAACAATGACCACCACCTGATACCATAGTCTGTCTCCATTTGCCACGTCTTCCTCACTAGAATAAGACAGGGACTTTGCTGGCTGCTATCTGTTCTCCTTCAGAAGAGCACTTGGCCCCTCATAGGCATTCCATAGATATTTGTTGAATGAATGTGCTTTTTGCATATTGATTCCTACATTTGATACATTCTCAGGAGGGACATTTGGCCTATGCTTGGGAGAGGGGAGCCTCAGCTGACTTTTCATAATCACGATTCCAGCTCCCTGCCAGACCCCGCCTTTCAGCATCCACACTACGTGGACTTTGTCCTTTGGGAGCCACTCACCCTATGGATGGCCCTCTGGGTGGTGTTTGTCAAGACAACTCAAGCCTTGGGCGGCCCATTCCTTGCTCTGGGTGAAGGGCGCCCTCCCCTCTCCCCGCATGCTGTTTCTTAGTTGGTGGCTCCAGAGTACTCCTCACCCCAGATGTGGTCAATCCCAGGGTGCCCAAATGTGAGGTTCACTCAGGGCTTCCCAAGGACCCTTCACTGGGTGTAAGGAGGTGAGAGGAGCAGGGCATAATTCTCTCTAAAGAAGTTCTCACTTTCCCATCTGCCTTGACCAAACTTTGAGCCTTGGGATGAGGGGTGGTTGTTAGGTCTTTGGAGTAGTGTATGTTGGGAGAGAGGATCACTCCTTAAAACATTCTTGAAACATGGTCTACCCCTTTCTTGAGAATGTGTCGACACTTGACACTCTTGTTCTAAACCTTGGGACCTCAGAGGACACTATGACCCCAGAAAAATTTCCTTTTACCACCCCATTGTACTTTCCCTATCTTCACTTAGCCTTTTTTTCTTCACTGTTTACATCTATCCCTCTGTGTCTACACCACAGCTGCGGCACTGATCCACTTGTGCAGCATCCTCAGTGAGTCACTTCCTTGTCATACCCACCTTGCAAATATAAATGAGGCTCAAATCAATCCAGCTGTCCACCTCATCCAGTCTTCCATGGGGCTGGGCACAGCTGGGGACAATTGCATCGTCTCAGAGGCTAGTACCGCTAAACCTTATGCGGAATCCACAACCTGGTCAACTTTGTATATAATTTCCCGTGGTGACTTTTTAATGTTGTACTGTTTTGTTATTTCCAGAACTATTTTATTTTTATTGATACACAATAGTTGTACCTATTTATGGGGTACAAGTGATATTTTGATATACACATTCAGTGTGTAATGATCAAATCAGAGTAATTGGGATCTCCATCACTTCAAACCTTTATTTTTTCTTTATGTTGGAAACATTCTAATTTTTCTCTTCTATCTATTTTGAACCGTTATTGTTAACTGTAGTCACACTATTATATTATCTAACTCTGTTTTTCTTCCCACTAATCAATCTCTTTTCATTCCCCACCCTCCTCCCTTGGCTCCTCTCTTCCCTTTTCAGTCTCTGGTAACCACCAATCGACTCTCTACCTCCATGAGAATGACTTTTTTAGCTCCCACATATGAGTGAGTACATGCAATATATGTCTTTCTGTGCCTGTCTTATTTCACTTAAGGTAACAACAAATGACAAAATTTTGTTATTTTTATGGCTGAAAAATATTCCATTGTGTATATTTACTACATCTTTTTTATCCATTCATCTGTTGATGGACACTTAAGTTAATCTATATTTTGGCTATTGTGAATAGTGCTGCAAAAAACATAGGAGTGTGTAGATGTATTTTTGATGGATTGATTTCCAAATAGGCTTTTGCTCCATCTCCCAGCCACAGTGGTTCAATCACAGCTCACTGTAGCCTTGAACTCCTGGGCTCAAGTGATCCTCCTCCTTTAGCCTCCTGAATACATAGCACTACAGGTGAGTGCCACCACACTGGGCTGTTTTCTCTTATTATTATTATTTGTAGAGACAGTGTCTTGATATGTTGCCCAGCTTTGTTGCCTTGCTTTGATCTAATTGCTTATCAGAGCTGCACCTCCTAATATCATCTTTGTTGCAATATGCATCTTGGTTGCAACATATGAATTTTAGGAGGGCACAAACATTCAGTCTATGGTCTCAAACTCCTTGCCTCAAATGATCCCCCTCCTCAGCTTTTTGCTGCTTTTATGCCACTGCCATGCTATTTTGGTGATGATGGCTTTGGCTATTGAAGGTCTTTTGTGATTCCATATACATATTAGGATTGCTTTCTCTATTTCTATAAAGAATGTCATTGGTATTTTTATAGGAATTGCACTGAATCTATATATCACTTTGAGTAGTATTGACATTTTAACAATATTAAATCTTCCAATCCATGAACGTGGGATATTTTTCCATTTCTAATGTCCTCTTACATTTATTTCATCAATGTTTTACAGTTTTTCCTATAGAGATTTTTTACTTCTTTGGTTAAATTTATTTATAGGTATTTTATATATTTTCATAGCTATTATTAATGGAATTACTTTCTTTATTTCTTTTTCAGTTTGTTTGCTATTGGTGTATATAAATGTTACTGATTTTTGTGTGCTGATTTTGTATCCTGCAACTTTACTGATTTTGTTAGTTCTAATAGTTTTTTGTGTAGTCCTTAGGTTTTTCTAAATATAAAATTATGCCATCTGTGAACAAGCATAATTTGATTGTTTTCTTTCCAATTTGAATGCCCTTTCTTTCTTTCTCTTGCCTAATGCTCTGGCTAGGACTTCCAGTACTACATTAAATAAAAGTGGTGAAAGTGGGCACTCTTATCTTGTTCTAGATCTTAAAAGAGGGGCATTCAATTTTTCCCCATTCAGTATGTTAGCTGTGGGTTTGTCATATATGGCTTTTGTTGTTTGAAGTATGTTCCTTCTATATCCAGTTTGTTGAGTTTCTATCATAAAGGGATGTTAAATTTTGTTAATGCTTTTTCCACATCTATTGAAATTATCATATAGTGTCTGTCTGCGATTCTGTTAATGTAATGTATCACTTTTATTGCATTGGATATGTCAAACTATTCTAACATCCCTGGATGAATTCCACTTAATTATGGTGAATGATTTTTTAAAATGTGCTGTATTCATTTTGCCAGCAGCTATTTTAAATCTTCAGTGCCTTCTTTAAAGCATCATCATACATTGACACCCCTCCCCTGCCTCTGCCTCTGCAACTGATCAATGCTCTGACCAGGACCATTCAGATCATTTGTGGAGCCCATTGCAAATTGAAAACTGATTCCCTTGTTTAAAAATCAGAAAAAAGTGCCAGGGAAAGTAATAAAACATAAAGCCTGTTTCTTTTCTTTTTGTAGTCTCTCAACTTGTTATGATTTTAAAAAATTTAATGATATTCTAAGTAAACTAAATAAAATTTTTAATTATTCATGTGAATTTTCTTGTTCATCTTTATATTGTGCAACCACAATGTTAAATATAAGAGGATTTAACTTGTATGCAGAATCACAGAAATTACGTGTCTTATTTTGTTCAGGGCTTTTACAACAAAATGCCAAAAACTGAGTGGCTTATAAACAATAGAAATTTATTTCTCATGGTTCTGGAGGCTGGAAGTGTAAGACCAAGGTGCTGGCAGAATTGGGGTCTGGTGAGGGTTGTTTCCTGGTTCCTAAACGGTGTCTTCTCAATCTAACCTCACACGGTAGAAGTGGTGACAGGTCTCTGTTGGGCCTCTGTAGTAAGATGCCAATCCCATTCATAAGGGCTCTGCCTCTGTGATCTAATTGCCTATCAAAGCCCCCACCTCCTAATATCATCTTTGTTGCAATATGCATCTTGGTTGCAACGTATGAATTTTAGTGGGACACAAACATTCAGTCTATATCACCACATGTTTGTATTTCATAGCTCACACATACATATTTCATAGTGTATTCATACATATGTATTTCATAGCTCACACATACATACACATTTCATAGCTCACTCATACCTATGCATTTCAGAGCTCACGCATACATTTGTATTTTAGAGCTCACACATACATATTTATTTTGTAGCTCATACATATGTATTTCATAGCTCACTCATACATATGTATCTCATAACTCACACATACATATGTATCTCATAGCTCACACATACATATGTATTTCATTCTTAGCAGAGCAGGGGAAACACTGCACCAACTACTCAGTTGATTTGACCTCACTTCTTGACACCCATTCATTCTACCAACACTCTCTAGCTTTGGTTTACTGATGAGAAAGAAAGACCTGAAAGGAAAACGGACTGCAGATTCCTCTGTCTTTCCTGTCCTTCTTTGTCGTCACTTTTAGCACATTTAGTCCTGTAATACAGGGAAGTAACTCGAGTCAGTAGAGCTCTGATAGGGCTCTTGGTTGTCCTTTTTGTTATAATGACATTGTCTTCTTTCTGTGTTTGAAGCGTGTTCTGGAAGGAAAGAAAAGCGTGGCCTCTGGGGGCTGTCTGTGTGTGGACGTTGTAACCTTAACTCATACATGGTGGGTGCACTGGAATTCTCTGCTCATGGGGCATCAAGAATGCCCTGTGTTCATAAAGCAGCAGGGAGCAACTGTGGTGGGACATGCGTATTGCACATATCTCCTCTGTTCACCAGCATGCTTCCTCGTTTCATTATACTCCATGTACAGACCACAAGGTTGTAGATAAAACTATCAAGGATTTCAAGATGGTGAAGGCAGAGCATTAAACAACATGCCGGTTCCTTCTGGGCTTCTGGACTCATGTGGCTACAAAGGTGATGGACCTGTGATGCTCTCCTGGCCCCCAACAAACATAATTGTATATGGGCTTCCATGTTCTTGCATGGATTTCATCTGGGTTTTTAACTGGCATCATCACCACACTCTATAAGCTTGCTCAAATCTTCCCCAGGCAATGGCAATAACAATCACCACGAGTAAATCTGTAGCTTCTTATCTCTGCTTCACCCCACAGCCAGGCACCTCACAATGGTCCTCAGTCACTCTGCTCAATCCTGTAACTCTTACATTCTCTCTTGAAAATATCTGACATACTTCGAGGATAGAGGAAAACAGGCAAAGTCTCTGCTCTTTTTTGGGTCACTGTCTCATTCCTGCAAAGTCACACCAGCCGGTTCTAGCACTCATCATGATGTTCACAGTAGGCGGGAGCACCAGGGAGCCAGTGTGGAAATGTTCTCAACGAGAGGTGAGATATTCTTTTATTCTGAGGGTGTCACTCAAGTTCTCAAACTTGAAATGTCTGCAGCACATCAAGGACAGGCACTGGCTGCATTTACAGAATGGGAGATGCAGGTTAAAAAGTAAAACAATGACAGCGTGTGGGTATCTGGATTTTAGAACATAATAAAAATCATGAGCCTACTTGGCATCTAAAAGGGATAATTAGTTACCCTCTTATCTGTCTATTTTTCACCTGTTAAACTGGTATTTTGAATCCGCTGCCCTTGCACTGGAGCCCCTTGGAGTCACGCATCTCCAAATCAAAGAGTCCCTCAAACTTCATGCCCCAGAGAAGTGGAGCTTTATCCCTCAGGGAATCCAGTTTCACAGCTCAGCCTCCACAGACTCCCAGGTAAATTAGAAAGTGTCCTTTGGGGAGAAGGCGAAGGTGCCTGTGGATCTGCAGGAGCTCCGGTCAGGTTTTCTTGGTGCTGTGCCAGCCCAGCTGAAAGGAATTGGAGCCAAATCTGTAGGGCCACTGGGTCCTGACGGAGCCTCCAGGCAAACAGGGTCTGAGTCCAGCATCTTTGACCTCACCTGCCCACATACCCAGGGAGCAGCCACAGGCAGATCAGGAAACTCCTGGAGGGCCAGAGGGGCCAGAGGCAGCACCGTGCCTCCTGTGGGCCTGAGTGTCATCTTCCCTGTCAGGCCCACACTCTTCTTCCCCAGGCTTCTCTCTCCTTCTTGGAAAGGAGGTGGGGGTAGTGTCTGACTTTGGAGGAGATGCAGTGGCACCTTAACTGGGGCACTGGATAAATTCATTGGAGAGGTGGCTGCATGGGGATGCTAAGAACTTTCATGACAAAGAACATCGGTGGGCACCAAGCCAAGCCCTGCAGACTGTGATCTGCCAGTCACATGGGCATATTGTGCCACCCACACCGAGCAGCTGAGCCAGCTGGCCCTCTGTTGCCATGGCAGGAGCTTCCTACCACCACTGCTCACACTTTTTCCAGGGCTCCTCATCTCTCTTCACCTGAGGACACTCTCCACACTGCCAGCTCAGCACACACATGCGCCCTTGACAAGCCGATCTCTTGGTGACTCCAAAGGTGGAAGGGAAATCCGTAGCACTGACCTTGGTTGGGACCAGACAGCTGGAAAATCTACACCTCTCATCAGAAAAACAAATTGAACTCACATTGATTTTCTATTTCAAAAATTTCTCATGTCCCAAAAGCATATTACAGGATGGTCTTTCTTTTGGATTCTTCACAGCCCAGTCCTAGGTCCGATCAGCACTCCATTTTCTCCTCTGCCAGGCTATTCCCACTCAAGTTAGCATTCACTTTGTTTGAGAATACTTGATCCAACTGCGTTGCACAATAATTGAAGAGAATATACATTTTTCTAACATTTTCTCATTAACTCACTTCTTTGCAATGCTAAGGGTTGAGATAACTGAATTTCCATCTTGCTCATGTTTAGATTTTAATCCATATCTTTTGTTTAATTCTATGGATTCATGGGTGTCTAACATGGGGGTTCTATAGGCCTCAAATTCTCGGCATTTAGATAATTTGCTTGTTTGGGTGTGTGTGGTCTGTTTAACCAGTCTATGATTCTTAATCATATCCGAATTCTTCTGCCTCCAACTCAAAGGATCTTATTAGCAAAAACCAAAAACTTCTTCCTTTCTGCAGCCACTGGCAAACTAGTTTCTGCAAAAATTTTAGTAAGTCAGCCCTCTCCACTTGCTTTTAAAATCTAAAATAATGTTAATACCAAAGATTGTCATAGGAGATAGGGTATTAAAGGAATATAAAACTAAATGCTGTAGCCACAGGCAGCTCACATATTTCTGTTAAGACAGCCACATTGTTTTGTGTTCATTGTGTGGCTAATTCTAAGATAATTAATGTATTTCCAAATTTGGTGATTGTGATGGTTAATACTGAGTGTCAACTTGATTGGATTGAAGGATACAAAGAATTGATTCTGGGTGTGTCTGTGAGGGTGTTGCCAAAGGAGATTAACATTTGAGTCAGTGGGCTGGGAATGGCAGATCTACCCTTAACTGGGGTGGGCACAATCTAATCGGCTGCCAGTGAGGCTAGAATATAAGCAGGCAGACCTTGTGATCATGTGAGTTAATACTTAATAAACTCATATATATATATATATATATATATTCCATTAGTTCTGTCTCTCTAGAGAACCCTGACTAATACAAAGATTTACATATATTTCTGTTTAATTTTTATAGTTCCAAAGGCAAAAGATGATTTATTAATTATACCTTAAGTCTTTTCCTCTTGAACCTTTGTGACCCTTCACCTAATAAACAGAGGAATCCTTGCCTAAGTTGGGAAGCGAGGTGTGGACAATGAGTTGAAGGAGGTCTAACCAGGAGTCTCTGCTCTTCCTTCATTCATGGGTCATAGATCGGTGGCTTTGGGCAATGCTTTTGATCACCTTGGCTTTCCCTAATCTGCCAGAACAATGGGCTTTGATCTTTAGGGTCTCTTCTCATTAGAAGTGACTCTGAGACTCTTAGCCCAGGAGTGTAGATCATTACACTTTAACGTTTGATGTCATGGGAAATATTAGGCCTCTATGCATCTATGCTGGGGAATGCTCTAATAGCTTGGTGTCTATATGTTGATTCCACAGGGCATAGACTTCTTCTTCTGTTTTTTTTTTGTTTGTACATAATGAGTTTAATTCTCCATTGAAGACAAGCATTTCTAAGCTGGTGTTTAGAACTTTAGATACAGCTTAACTGAACATTCTGGAGGTAGATTGGTGCAGCTTCATGAGTGTCCAATATGTGTGACAGCACAAACTCCCTACTTCCCCCCACTTCTCAGATGGGGGCCACACTTGGTTTAATGCTCAGTTGTTGCTGAAATTCTTAATAATTTTAGCTTTGAACTTGCATTTTGTGCATGGGCAGAGGAGGTGTAAGCAATGTGTGGTCCTCCATGCCTGGCTGCCCATGTGCATACAGCATTTGTGTTGTGTCATAAGAATTCCCTTGGACCCATGATGTGTGTGAAGTTTAAGGCAAGCCTGTTGAGTCTATGAATATATTAAGGGCACTGGCAGCCCCAGAGGCCAAGCTTTCCTTTTGAACTAGAACTTGCTTTGAACACAGAGGTGGCAGTGGTATCCTAAGAGACACAACAGCCATGGGACCCCGTCGTGCCCTTTCTTACTCCTGTCCCCATCATATCCTTTGTTACTCATGTTTATTCCTGTATTAACCAACCCGTTAAGCTCCAAATGATGACATAGGAGGATTGGGTGATCCGTGGTTCCTTTTCTTCCTGCCCTTCCTTATTCACCAGTGAGACACTGTTGGTAGAATGTGCACTTATCAAGACCTGAAATAAAAGCAATTGAGTTAGTTTTGTGTACTGTTTCCACAGCTCCAGTAAGAACAAAATACATGGTCATGTTCATGATACTGAATGCCAGTGTGTAATTTCAGTGATTCTGCCTACAAACTAGATGTTCTTAGAGTTTCATTTAAAACTGGCTGGTGTGATATAGAGATGAATGGTGAAATTTATGCTAATAATTAAAACATATGAATATGTATTTACTTATGTTGTTGAAAAGAAGTACAGTAAACACCATGCCTATTCAAAAGAGAGATGAGAGAGGAAAGGAAAAAGGTTTATGTCTTGGTACCTTTCACAGCTCTTTTGTTCTTTTCACCTTGCATTGGGTCTTATCACAAGTTGTGTAGCCAGTTCGCTGGGAAATATGGGCTGCTCTCTGGGAAGCCGACTTATGAGTCATCAGTGTTGACCACGGTTAAGTCCACAGTTGCTCCATGTTTAACTCTCAGTGTATAACACAGAGAGAGGGCAGATATTCGACAGATGGGCTGTATAAACACAAGCAGGGCCACTGGAGAGGCTCCTAAGACAGAGCAGGAAACCTGGAGTTGAGACCCAGGTCTGCTAGTCTTGTTGGCTTAAGGGTTGGGACCTTGGCATTTTCCTTGGTGAATTTTCCCACCTGTAAATTGAGATTGGATCATGAAGGTCATTGTCAATTCTAAGACAGCCAACGTTAGAACTCAGTGGGTGGCGAGACCATGAAACCCTGGGAAGTAGCTCCCCACCCCCAAGCCACCCTAATCAAACAGAGGACCTTGGTAAACATGGTGTACTCATTATGCAGATGTATGACAAGGAGGGTTCCCTTTTGTATCCTTAGGACTAGATTGCGCCTCTAGACTCCCTCCTGTGTAGAATTTCTCAAGTCTCCACTTGTCCATCACTGTCTTTCTGGTTTGGACACAGGAGGGTGGAGACTACTCACAAATATTTTACTTTATACATTGATTATCTAATTACTGGGTCCAGAAGTCTCTAACTGAAAACTCACATGCACACACCATGCCTTGGACATTAGTGAGGTTCAGTCTTCTTGTTCTGGGACAGATGCATTCCACACACAGCTCTGCTATTGTTTTTCTCTTTCAAGAGATCTACACTTTGGGGAGAAAGATGAGCTTTTGGTACAACCCCAAGCTTTTGAAAGAAGAGTATTCTGCCCCGTGGAGGACTATGAGCAACTGTGCCCCTGCACCACTTTCCTTCTCAAGCTCAACTGTGTTTGCTGCCTTCGAAACACAGAGGTCAATATTTATGCTTTACACAAGTGTCCACTTAGCAATTTCTAGCATACCCATGAATTAATAGATAAACTTGTGAAGAACTCAAGAAAAAAGGAATTAGTTTGTTGATGTAAATTGTTACTCAGCTGGAAGTCCAGACAAAATAATCACACAGTTTTACTTGTTGACAGTTGCATTTCCTTAAATCAATCATTTCCATAATTTTTCTACAGTAGACTGTGACGATTGGTTTGTTAGAGCCCCAGCTAATTCTATCTTATTACTAATATTGCTGGGTTCCTTTTTTAAAAAATGGTATAATCTTCTGAAATAGGAACATTAACTGACCTCCAATAGAAAAAAAACCCTCCTCCACGGTAGCATCTTCTTTTTTTTTTTTTTTTTTTGAGACGGAGTCTCGCTCTGTCGCCCAGGCTGGAGTGCAGTGGCGCGATCTCGGCTCACTGCAAGCTCCGCCCATGGTAGCATCTTCTTAATTGAAAAGTGCTTTTTCAATGCAATGAAAGAAATAAAAGAAACACTGCCTTCTATTCATTTAGCGTCACATAAAGATATAACACAAATGAGTTGTTTTCCTTAAGTCTGAGATTCTCAAGGTAAGTGCTGAGAAAACACGGAGGAGGAAGCTCACTGATATGAAAATTGACCCAGGCAGGTAAGGACGTAGCAGCTATTGGATAGGAAAGATATGTAAGTGTGGCTTCGCCTAGGTCCTGTCTGCAGAGTCACTGAAGCGGGAGCCAGGGGAACCAGCCCCTCACTGACTCCCATGGTGGCGTGGTTTGGAATCCTTGAGACCTCAGGTCCACGGAGGGAAGAGTACCCTCATTTATTTCCTGGGAAAACTACATCCCAATGAACTCTGTCACATCGTCATTTTTTTTTTTTTTCCGACCAAGTCTCACTCTGTCACTAGGCTGGAGTGCAGTGGCACAATCTTGGCTCACTGCAACCTCTGTCTCTGGGATTCAAGTGATTCTCCTGCCTCAGCCTCCCGAGTAGCTGGGACTACAGGCGCCCGCCACCACGCCCGGCTAATTTTTGCATTTTTAGCAGAGATGGGGTTTCACCATGTTGGCCAGGCTGGTCTTGATCTCTTGACCTTGTGATCTGCCTGCCTCAGCATCCCAAAGTGCTGGGATTACAGGCGTGAGCCACCGTGCCCAGCCATTTTCTTAAGATTAATCTGAGATCTTCTCTCTTCTATGTCCTGGGAGGCTCCTCCCCTGTGTTTTGAGCTCCGATGACCACTCTCCCTCTGCGCGCTGTGCTGTGCTCCTGCCTTGCCTGGCTTTGGCTCCACTTCTGGTACATGCACACTTTCCTTCTCCTGTGTTTGCAAGAAGCATCGATGGGTGCACAGTTGCTTTGTCTCTTTCTCCTTCTTCGGCATGAGTTTAGGATTAATATCTGTTTTATTAGAGCAAGCCAGGGCTTCTGTTGGAGAGATGAGCCCCCACCCCACCCCTTGCTTGACGTGGTGAATGTAGGCACATTTACTTATGCCACAAGGAAATATGGCCACCTTTATGATTTTGAGGAGAGGTTGCACACGGTAATGTGACTTTGCTGCTATGGAACAAATGGTAACCTTTCTGGGGAGAAGGGGAGAGGAGGCTCATATAACAGGGTCCTCTGCCCACAGCTCACTGCCTTTCACCCTCTGTCTCCCATGTGCATCTTCTGTAGGCTCTGCCGCTATTTATTCTTGTCTGATGCTCAGCCTATCTCCCTCTGATGAATGTTCATAATGAGGAGACTTCACACAGGAATAATTTATTTAATAAGTTGTTACTGGAAAACATTGTTTGATGCTGAAAGACCTAAAATGCAGGAAATTATCTGCTTGATTTATGAAAACTATGAATACTGTGATTTAATCATGCTGGCAGAGTAACTGTCCATTGTATTTGAATACCAGTAGATAAATGCCCAAAGAACTCAGGGCTTCCTCAGTCCTTAATACACCATAAACGTAAGGCCGACATCCTCTTCTCGTCTCTTCCTTGACTTTCAAAAATATTTTTGTAGATATTTTTTCAGGATAGAAGATATTGAAGAATATACTCTGTCTAAGGTGAGGTGAGAGAAAATAACTGGAACATTTATTGCTAACTTTTAAAAAGGAAACATGACTAGTTTCTACTGAGGTCTCCCTGAAGACGTTGAAAAGATGCTTGCCAACTGAACAATTTTCAAAGGTAGTTTATATACATGCAACTCTATTCCTGTGTGTAAGAGTGAAGGCAATGGATATTAACACTTCTTTTTTCACGCTTCTCTCTTTCTTTTTCCTTTCCTGTAATTTTTCAACCACCTAATAAAAAACCGATAACAGGTGCTTTTATTGAGAAGTACCACTGCTTTACTAGAATGTATTTTAGCCAGGAAATAAATTTTAAATAAGAGCGAAACACTGACAAATTTAGAAAGTAAGACTAGCTAGAATTAATTGAGACTACCAAGAGCTTCCAGGGGCATCACGATTGTGTTAGGGCTCTGGTGAAGAAAATGCTTCAAGATCTGTAACGGCAAGAGACCAGTTGAGGTCTAGGCCCCTACCAGACCACTGTAATTGGCATAGTATTATGATGCTGTGATTGTATAGTATTGCTTGGGCAAATTTGCTTCACTCCTTCATTCAGCACATTTGAATTCTCCATACTTTCTGCTGTGAGAATTCACATAGTCAGTTTTCAGAATGAATAAAATATGAATTCTTTCTTTTGAAGCTTTCCTAATTTTCATATTTTAAGGTATTAATCTAAATAAAAATGTTCTGGTGTTTTACTTTGTGCCTTAATAAAAGGTATTTTTTCATGATGATAAAACACACACTAAGCTTTATTACTTGGAATCCAGTAAAAGATTTGTAACATTTAAAAATGTGTAATTCAAAATAGTTTCTTTGAAACAAGATCTTTCAAAAATTTTATAGTTATAAATAAATGCTAATGAATGCCCCTCCCTTTCTAGAACTGTTATTTAAAAATTTATGTGTATTATTTACATTCATATTTCTATCCTTTTATTAAATAGATATTAACAATTATAGCATTATATATTTAAATATGTACATAGCTTCATGTATTAAACATAACACTCAGAAAATGAACATGCTTGTTGAAACTATAACAAATTGAATAATTTATTAATTTGTTAATTGTATCTCCTGGCTATAAACATTAGCTATTGTTTCAAAGGCTGCCACCTATAGACATCTACAATTCTTAAGAGAAATGTCTGTGACTTTACATATGTGCTGCCCAATATAGTAGATATAGATTAACTATCTCGAATCCAAACATCTGAAACCCAAAATGCTTCAAAATCCAAAAGCTTTTTCAATGCTGACAGGATGCTCAAAACAAAAAATGCTACTTGGAGATTTTGAATTTCAGATTTTTGAATTTGGGATGCTCAATCAGTAAGTATATGATGCAAATATCCCAAAATCTAAAAAAATCAAAAATCTGAAACACTTTTGGTCTCAAGCATTTTGGGTAAGGGATACTCAACCCGGATCAGCCACATGTGGCTATGAAACCCTTGCGACGTGACTAGTCCAAATTAAGATGTTTTGTTAGTGTAAAATACACACTGATTTTAAAAACTTGGTATAAATAAATAATGTAAAAGACATCAACAATTTTTACATTGATCATGTGTTGAAATGATAACCTTTGGATATATTGGGTTAAATAAGATATATTATTACTATTAATTTGATTTTTTACTGACTTTTTAATGTGGCTAGTTAAAATTTAAAATTACGTTTGTTCCCCACATTGCGTCTCAATGGGACAGTGCTTCTTCGGCTCCTGCTAGGACCTTGAGCCCACCTGCTTCTCTGCATTCCTCCCTAATGAGCTTCTCCATATCGCTCCTTCCAGGGGAGTTTCTGACACCCGCATGATTGGCTGCTACTGTGTTGTGAATTCAGAGATTTCACGATGCTGATGGCATTCCAGAGGTTGGAAGGTCTCCAGTTCTCAATCATCTCAGAAAATGGACCATCTGTGATTGGTAGCCATGGCCAGGTTGAATAATCCTGATTGTGAAGCCACCCTGTGTAACTTTATATTGGGTTTGTGATTAGCGAGCGTTTGCATTTATTAAAAGTGGGCACGCTTAGGGAATTCTTGGGGTTTAATTCCAATAATATTTCAACTCACATTTATTACGAACAGTAGTTTTAATTAAAAGTCTCCGGCACTTGTGTGTAGGCCTCCTTATCATGAGAGATTGCCTGTGCGAGAACAAAAGAAAGTTCTGCTATTGTTTACAAATGGAATGTGCCTGGTGGAGCTAGAGCTTCTAACTATAGCATTCTGGAAATTAGTCACATATTGCTGTGTATTATGTTTATTACTTAGGATCTTTATGGGTGTTCTTAAAAAGAGACAGCTTCTTGCATCCGGTTTCTTAGGGTCTGGGTAGTAACTTGGGGAAAAAACTGAATTTTATGTATAGTGATATCTTCCTCAAAATTGCTGTCACTCAGTGTTTATTCTAAAAAGTGTTTAGTTTTGACTAATTGATATGCTGGTGAAGGCTGGGCGTGGTGGCTCATGCCTGTAACCTCAGCACTTTGGGAGGCCAAGGTGGGAAGATCACTTGAGGTCAAGAGTTTGAGACCAGCCCAGACAACAGAGTGAAACCCCATCTCTACTAAAACTATGGAAATTAGCTGGGCGTGGTGGTGGGTGCCTGTAATGCAGCTACTTAGGAGGCTGAGGCAGGAGAATCACTTGAACCGGGGAAGTAGAAGTTGCAGTGAGCTGAGATCGTACCACTGCATTCCAGCCTGGGTGACAGAGCAAAACTCCACCTAAAAAAAAAAAATAATAATAAAAACAAAAAATAAAAAATAAAAAAATAAAAAAATGTATTTTTTTCTTTCTCTCAATTTATTTAACACTTGTCGATTCTTGCAACTTTATCTTTGAGATTTTATGCTCATTTAACCCTCTTTTGGGAGCTTTGTTGCTTTGTTCAGCATTATGTATTTTTATTTCCTGAAAGCAATGCACTTTGTGAAATGAATTGCAAACTGTAAAATAAATGTAGCTTAATAAATAAAACTATATGTACTATTTATGTGGAGGAAAAAAGATTGACCGTAAGAGACAAGCACTCTAATACCACTCATTCTTTATGCCTTTTTAGTCTAGCATTACAAGAAACTTTCAAAAAGATAAAACAGTGGCTAAATACAAAAGGATATATTTTAATTGAAATGTATTTCCAATTGTTAATATTCTCATGAGGGAGAATACTTTCTCTTTGGGGCCTTGTTTCATTTTATAAGTGCAAAAATTTAAAAAAAATGGATTGGGGGCTTCCACTTCTGCTACAGACGTAAGGCTTATAGTATTCCACAATTTCCACTGACAAGTAGAAAAACTAGATAAAACACCAAACCATTTGTTTGAAGGTTTAATATGTCAACATAAAAAAATCAATTTTATATATATATGCATATATATGTGTATGTGTATGTGTGTGTGTGTGTATGTGTATCAGTAACACTGAAAAGTGTTCAATGATACTATTTAAGGTGCATCCAAAAAATCAAAGGGCTGTTTTTAAATCTAGAGAAACGTACGTAAGAGCTCTACACTGAAAGTCACAAAACATTATTCAGAGAAATTAACTACCTAAGTAAATGAAAAAATATGCCATTCTCATGGATTTGAAGATCCAATATCATGAAGCTGTCAGTTCTGTAGATAGATATCTGTAGGTTCTGGCTTTGTCTGATAAAAAGCATGTGACTCAGATGGAAGCATGTAGCTCCCTACACCTAGAGGCTGGTGGTGAGGACCCTGTAAGTAGGCCCAGTATTTTATTCAGAACATAAATTTGCCTCTACTACAATGTCTTACAAGAATTGTAGTTCTGTGCCGTGAAACACACAAGAAAGAACCAAAGTACAGGGTTACCCACTTTCTGAGTGTTAATAATATGGCTGCCTGATTGAGGGGCTTTAATGAGTCCCTACTCATTTTAATAAATCCAAAGGTAAGATTCTTTTAATGCTAACATTAGTCCGTGGCATAATACACTTTGAAGCAATAATATGGCTAATACTTAATGCAGTACTTATTATGTTCCAGGCACTATCCCACGTACCTTCACTATATCAACTCATTTAATCCTCTCAGGATCCTACAAGGTTGGTAACAACACTACTGCCATTTCATAGGAGAGGAAACTGAGGCATGGAGAGGTTGTCACTTGTATAAGATCACTCACTGGTAATCTGGGCAGTTTGGTTCTAAATTCTGTATTATTTACCCCTGTACCCTGGTGCCTCTTCTTGATTGGAATTTTTAATAGCCATTATTTTCAACAAAAACAAAAACAAAGCCTTCTATTTTCAAGGATTTTTGTCCCAGTATGTTGGCTTAAAAAGTTTTCTTGACAGTAAGTGTCTTGTAAACTAGAGGACTACTCAAAACCTTTCACATTCCATTCTTGTAAAAACTGTGTCTTTAATATATGCAGAATCTTAGTAAGGAGGATGGGCAAAGTAAAATCAAATCAGACTGAATGAAATTGTCCAGACTCAAGTTAAATACAATCTCCCATTATGACACTTGAAACTGGACTTTTTCTGACAAGACTGTTCTGCCTGGAACTGCATGAAGGCTGGGTTTTGAGGATGTCCCATTGGCCACGATGGACCTGGAGCCTCATCACTGAGCCTGGAGAGTCCATCCTTTTGCATCTTAGAAGTCTGATGAATGGGTCGGGCGCGGTGGCTCATGCCTGTAATCCCAGCACTTTGGGAGGCCGAGGCAGGTGGATCACCTGAGGTCAGGAGTTCCAGACCAGCCTGACTGACATGGTGAAACCTCGTCTCTACTAAAAATACAAAAATTAGCTGGGCATGGTGGTGGGTGCCTGTAATCCAGCTACTCAGGAGGCTGAGGCAGGAGAATCACTTGAACCCAGCAGGCAGAGGTTGTAGTGAGTCAAGATCACGCCATTGCACTCCAGCCTGGGTGACAAAGTGAGACTCTGTCTCAAAAAAAAAAAAAAAAAAAAGTCTGATGAATGCTACAAAGATATCTTGGCTGTTATTTATTTAAAGAGATTGAAAACAATAAAATTTTTAGGAAATTTCTAATTGAATCTACACATAGAATTGGAAATTTTCACGCTTTTACATTTGTTTTTTCCATGTGCTAGAGAAGATCAAGGGTGGCAGCCCTGGGTCTGACAGAGGCATCAACAGAAGGAGGACAAAAGTTGACACTTTACTATGTCAGTGTTAAAGCCAGCCTACAAAGTTTATCTTTGCCTAAATTCCATTTTACTCCATGTCATTATGAGATTAAGAAAGAGAGAATCCTCCCATCTCTTGGCATGGGATTATATAATATGTGTAGTAGCAGTAGCACTAATGATGATATAGGTAACAGTGAAGTTTTGAGGGCTTGCTATATCCAGGTTAAGAGTTTCACATGTATTGCTTACATAATTTTTCCAAAAACTTGAGAGGGTAAATAGCATTATGTTGTTCACTTTACACATAAGAATCCTGAAGTGGCCAGAGGCTAAGATAAAAGTAGCAGGGCTGGTAAGTTGTTTAGTTAAATATCAGAAGCAGGGTTAATGTCGGAAGCAGGGGGTTTAGCTTGGATCAGCGATTGCAGCAGACAGGAGTCGCTCCCTTTAGATGCCTTATATATCTGATGAACTCAGTGATGAGAAAGACAAGAGTTTTTGATGTGTGGGTGGTTTGGAGACAAACTGCAGAAGTCTTCATCACACGTAGGAGCAGACATTGCCATACTAGGTTCAGGCTTCCTAGAGGTTTCAGATAAGAAAAAAGCAATTTTACTTAAATCAAAACTATTTTCTGACAGATGCTCAGAAAGCATATTAAGTGTTATAAAACCAGCTGCTTTTATTGAGATTAGTATTTAAGGATATTTTGGAAAATGTCTTTTGAATCATATATTTTAAGTCTTGGTATGATTGGAAATGAGTCGTAAGAGTCAAATTTAAACAATAAAGAATTAATTTTCTTAGGATATTCAGATGCAAATGAGAAGGCTGGCACTGGGTTCATGCCACCAAGGATAAAAGTTTGTCACCTGGTGGTGACTTAGAGCCAGCGTAGGCACATGACAACCAGAGCAAAGAATAATGGCCCCGTCTGTTTAGAGTAAAGGGTGTGAAACCGCAGATGGAATCACAGTGGGACACAACTTGCTTAATGGGAGAAAGTTGGAAAACATTATTGTCACTAATAATAGTGCTGCCTGTTAGTGATGTTATGAGGATAAACGAGAATGTCTTTAAGCATTTTGCACAGTGCCTGGTCTATTTTGTGCTTGCACGTTGTAAGAAGGTGTTTGTGTTTAGTCTACATTGGTTTGAAAGAAAAATTTAAAAACCTGGGAGAGAAAGTAGTTCGTGTTAGGATCAGGGTTAGGGTTAGACCCTGAAGACTGAGTGCCCTGCAGACTAAACAGTTTCTGTAGCTTTTTCCAAGGATGCCTAGGATGCTTAGAGCATGAGGTTGAAGGGCAGGAGCCAGCTAGCCCCAGATTAGTGCGGGATCTTTACCACGCCAGCTGAGGGAGGGTCTGGAGGAAGGAAGGGACTTTTCTCTTGCTAGACTTTTCATCTCAGCAAAGGCCTTTAAACCTAGTCATGTGTCTTTCCTGTCAGACAAATCAGTTAATTAAACTTTCTTTTTAAAAGAAAGCCTAGAACTTGCTTTCATTTAAAAACATTTCAAAATTAACTTTATACCCTAGCTCAGTGGTCCCCATATTTCTATTCTTGCTATTTCACAGCCTGCCCAAACTTGTGCCTATTTCCCAGCTTTTTCTAACACAATACTTTGAAACGATATATTAACATATAATAATGTTGAACATAAGAAAAACTGGAAAAATAAAACCAGGTAAATACTTCTTCTTTTCCAAATATAAAATGTCAACATAGACGCTCAAAAAAGCTATTTTTCTTTACACTGATAGCCCTAATTGAGAAGAATTTCACAAAGGAGCTTTCATTTGAAAAACTCTTAACTCTGTGACCTCGAACAGTGCAGAATTAACCATGGTGCCCTTGAATTCAGCAACCTTGCCTGGGTCCTTCTTAATTAGTAAGTCCTTTAGAGGGCATGTTAGGAAATGAAAATGAAACATTTATATTGTGTACCCACATTCTAAGAATAATTTTTAAACAATATACTTAAACACTCAAACCTAGTTTAATTATACATTTTTCCAATATAACGGTTCTTAAAAATCATGATTGAATAATTTCACTCAATTATGAGTTGAGTAACACTTCTAAGGGCTCACAATTATTAAAAAGACACACTTTTAAATAACCTATTCCGAGGACATATGATACTAATTATTGTGAAATTAATGTTTTGAGGAAAATTATATCACATAAAATCTGATGTTAAAATACCAGATTTCATAAAGGTTACTAATGTTATAACATCATTGAATAGCATTTCATATGTATGTACATGACTTATTTTTTATTTCAAAGCAAAAGTAGTCCAAATGTATAATACACTTAATTGGGGAGAATTCTAACATGAATGATAGATTTAGGAGGTTTTAGAATATCTAAAATTTACTCATTTGCAGTTGATCCACATGATTCTATTTAAATTGGCCCATCCTTTTCTGATGTTTATTTTCTTTTTCTGACTTTTTTTTTGTAATGTATTTTATCTTCAAATGTTGTGCTGTTTGGCATTTGCTTATGAAAAATGAGATTCCATTTTGCTCCGCTGATGTTTTAAAAAATGTTATCAAGATAATATTCTCAAGGATTCCATGTTGAATAGTAATATTTTGATTTTCCTTGCATTATCACTTGAAGGCAATTTTCACAATTGGAGGGTTCCTGCCTTAGTAGTCTGTGTTTCCATGTATTTGCTTTTCCTCATGATTCTACCTTGTTTCTGGCTATTTTGTTTTGAGATTTCAGTTTTGAATGGTTTAAAACGGTGTTGGGTGACCAGAAACTGACGCAGCTCTTGACATACCTGTGAAAATATCCATGAAAACACGGGGGAAATTCACAATAGTGCTGAAACTGAGGCACACAGTCCATCTGTAGCTAGGATCTGGTGGCATGCCACCAGCTGCAGGGCTGGGGGCGCTCGGCTGCGGTCTGTTATCCGGGGCTGACCTGTATATGACTTTTGGAGTGGACTGGGGGACCGTCTTTCCTCCCAGCACGCATCCTGCCGAAAAGGCGGGTCAGCTCCAACCAGCAGGTGGATGAATGACAGCTACTCTACAAAAAGCCAGCGAGGCGTTTTAAATATACTAGCTTAGGTAATGCTTCTAACTGCCACATAGGTGCTAAGCTTATTCCTATTTTGTGGATGAAACTGAAGTGATTTTTCCGAGGTCCCGGAAGTTGGAGGGGCAGGGCTCGCCTTTAAGCTGCGCATGTCGAGGTCACTTCAACGCTCTGCCTGTTACCCTCTTCCCCCAGCCCGCTCAGGAGGGCAGCTTTGGGAGGCTGCCAGAATCCTCTTCTCATTCTCCATCCGACATCTCCTCCTTCTGTCAGGAAGCTCCATCTCCAGGAAACTACTGGACACACCGTAGGGATGGACACGCAAGGATGAACCTTACCCCTGGAGTTAGAGACCCCACAAGTGCAGTTTGCAGGTAGAAACGGAGCCGGTGAGATTCTCAGTAGCCGCATGTGCTGAGAATGCTACCTAAGATGAAAAGAGAAATAGGAGAGAGAAGAAAACAAAAAGGTGTGAATTATAGCCCCCGATCAAAAAGTCAGTGAAAAGTAAAACAGACTTTGGAAAGCCCAGGCGATGTCAAACGGGGGCTTGTAAAGCTCTCTCACAGCTTAGGTAAAAAGAGAAAAGAGATTAGAGGTGTTCCAAAGATGCGGGGCAACTTGAACAAAAGCAGTCATCACGTAAGTGCTGAAGAAAACGCTTCAGAGATGAAAAAGATGCCTGAGAAATGGAGATAGAGTTCAGTCTTTATCTGAATTGAAAAGACAGCTGTACTTCCTTCCCTTCCGGCATGTTTTATGAGTTACAATGATGAAGAAAAAGTGTTACAAATACGCGAGGAAAAACAATAAGCTTTTCTCCAAATGGGGGGAAAAAAAAAGAGACTGGCATCATACTTCGTTACAACATGAAATGCAAGAGATTTTAAGGCATGCCATACAGATATTTGTGAAGAAAAGCTCATGAAGTAGGAATAGTTTTTACCTTCCTAAGAGAAGGTGACAGAAACTTCTTATACACATGGCATCAGAAATATTCAATAAATATGCAATTTCCAAACAATGTGTTTGGAAGATAAACTCCAGGTAACCAAGGGAAAATATAAAAATTGAAGGCCGGGCGCGGTGGCTCACGCCTGTAATCCCAGCACTTTGGGAGGCTGAGGTGGGCGGATCAAGAGGTCAGGGGACTGAGACCATCCTGGCTAACACGATGAAACCCCGTCTCTACTAAAAATACAAAAAAAAAAAAAAAAAAAAAAAAAAAAAAAAAATTAGCCGGGTGTGGTGGCGGGCGCCTGTAGTCCCAGCTACTGGGAGGCTGAGGCAGGAGAATGGCATGAAGTGGGGAGGTGGAGCTTGCAGTGAGCCGAGATCGCGCCACTGCACTCCAGCCTAGGCGACAGAGTGAGACTCCGTCTCAAAAAAAAAAAAAAAAAAAAAAAAAAATTGAAGACACACAGGAAAGACAATGGGTTAAAAAAGTGGTGGACATATTTTTAGAAGTATTAATGCTTAGGGCTGGGCGTGGTGGCTCACGCGTGTAATCCCAGCACTTTGGGAGGCCCCAGCGGGTGGATCATGAGGTCGGGAGTTCGAGACCAGCCTGACCAACATGGTGAAACCCCGTCTCTACTAAAAATACAAAAATTAGCTGGGCATGGTGGCGTGCTTCCGTAGTCCCAGCTATTCGGGAGGCTGGGGCAGGAGATTTGCTTGAATCCGGGAGGTGGAGGTTGCAGTGAGCTGAGATCGCACCGCTGTACTCCAGCCTGGGCAACATATTGAGACTCCATCTAAAAAAAAGGAAGTATTAATGCACAATGAGCAAATGATTATGAACATCCAGGGTAGAATTCCCCTCAACAAACCAGGAAATACTGCAAGAAATTTTTATTGTTTTAACATATGGATGGACATAGAGTGCAGATAAATTGATTTTTATCCTTGAATTACATTGTATTAATTTGAGTTCAAATGAATACAATTAAATATGGTTGTAACTGTAACTGTGGTAAAAACTCTGAAAAACGTAAGGTTCATTACTAACGTTGTGATTCAGTTACTTTTTTTCTTTCTACTTTACTGTGTTTCCTAACGGGCATATATCACTTTAAAAAAGCATCATATATAAAAAGTGCACATACCAGCAGATTTCCATAATTAAACATACCTGTGTAACTAGCACCCAGGTAAGGAAATGGACCATTAACTGCGTTTGAGAGATTTCTCTCCTCCAAACCAGGCTCTACGCACCCTCCCGCCAAGGGCCCTAATCCTTGTTTTCTTACTTCTATCAGCATAGATTAGTTGTCTTGATTTATTATTTTATATAGTATATATTCTTTGTGTTTAGCTTCTTTCTCTAACATTCTGTTTTGTTCAGTAGTTGCTATAGCTTAATACTTATTATCAATCTCGCATAATGTTCCAAAAGTGCATAAACCACAATTTATTTACCTATTCTATGCTTGATGACTATTTGGATAATTGCAAGTTTTTGGCTGTTATGAGCAATGTTGCTATGAACATTCTAGTTCATGACTTTTGGTGGATGAATGTGTGCATTTCTGTGGGGCATAGAGACCTAGGTGTAGAAGTGCTGGATTATGGTGTAGTCCCATGTCTCTTTCAGATGAAACTGCTAAATGATTTTCCAAAATGTTTGTGACAGTTTACTGTCTTACAAGCAGCATATGAGAGGGATGTGAAGGGTCACTCTACATCCTTTTGACACTAGTATTTACATCTTTCTCATTGTAGTCATTCTGGGGGTATGCAGTCTTATGGCACTGTGACTTTAATTTGCATCTCCATGCTGACTGATAAAGTTGAGTAGCTTTTCATTTGCTCATTGGTTTTTCAGGTATTCTCTTTTTGAGAAGAGTTTGTTCATCGCTTTTATTTAGTTCTTCATTGGGTTGCTGGTGCAGTAGGCCCTCTGTATCTGTGGGTTCAAACAAGCACAGATCAGAAATATTTGGAAAAAGTAACAATACAAAATAATATTCATATGGTTTGGCTCTGTCCCCACCCAAATCTCATCTTGAATTGTAGCTCTCATTATCCCCACGTGTGGTGGGAGGGACCCCGTGAGAGGTAATGGAATCATGGGGCTGAGTTTTCCTGTGCTGTTCTCATGATAGTGAATAAGTCTCACAAAATCTGATGGTTTTATACATGGTGATTCCCCTGCATATGCTCTCTTGCCTGTCACCATGTAAGACATGCCTTTGCTCCTCCTTCCCCTTCTGCCATGATTGAGGCCTCCCCAGCCATGTGAAACTGTGAGTTCATTAAACTTCTTTTTTTAATAAATTTCCCAGTCTCAGGTATTTCTTCGTAGCAGTATGAAAATGGACTAATACAAATACAAAAAATACAGTATGACAATTGCATAGCATTTACATTGTATTAGGTAATGTAAGTAATCTGGAGATGATTTAATGTATAAGGGAGGATAATCTAGAGATGATTTAAAGTGTACAGGAGGATTGTGTAGTTATATGTAAATACCACTCCATTTTATACCAGGGACTTGAGCATCTGCAAATTTTGGTATCTACTGGAAGTCCTGGAACCAATCACTTCCTGATACCAAGTGACAACTGTATATTTTTTTCTATTGATTTGTAGGAGTTCTTTATATATTGTGGATATGAAGTCTTTTTTCAAATATATGTATTTTTGAATCTCTTCTCGCACTGTCTGCCTGGCCTTTTCACTATCTGAATGGTGTCTTTTGACCTTCTTAACTTTAACGTAGAACAATTTATCAGTTTTCTTTATTGTTAGAACTTAACTACTTACCGTTTAAGAAATCTTTTCCTACTCCAAGGTCACAAAAATTTCCTTTATATTTTCCTCTAAAAGCTTTATTGTTTGCTTTTCCCAGTTGGATCTGAAATCTATCAGAAATTGATTTTTCTGTGTGGTGTTCAAATACATTTTGTTTCCCACTGGGACGGCCTATCAACCCAGCCTTTAGAGGCCAATCCTTTCCTTGCCACACCACAAAGGTGGCTTTGCTTTAAAATAAGACATCTGCATGTGGGGTCTGTTTCTAGACCCTGTTTTGTTCCAGTGGTCACTTTGTCTATCCTGATGTTTCCAAATTAAAAATGGCTTTCTCTTTCTTATCCTTCCATTCATTGCAGATGTATTAGGTGGTGGAGAGAGAGGGATTTTCTTTGGAATTGAGAAGAAATGGAATTGAATTTCAGCTTAGTGGGTGGTGCTTTGTATATTCCAAGAAAATGCAGATATTTTGGGTTTGAGAGATGTTGCTAATTTTAACTTCTAAGTATCTGGTGACAAGGTCAGAACTGACTAAAAGGAAGAGGGTAGAGGGCTGTATCTGATTGCCTGCATATTTATGCACAGATGCATGTGCGTAAGTCTATTTCGGGAAGATGACTTGTATCAGCATGGGAGGGATTTATGACTAGACCTCCAATGACATCAGTTTCTTTTATTGCCTCAGGCAATTAGATGTTGTTGTTATTCATCTAACTAATGGAGAGCAATGACCAAAAGGACATATGTTAAAGTTAAATTTTAGCAAATGTGTACCAATGTTGATTACAGCAGGAGGGTCAAAAAAACAGAGAACAGCCCAGGCCTATGCTTGTTACAAGGAAAACAAAAGTCTGTGAAATCAAAAGACTTGGGTTGATTTCCTAACCTTATATCATTTGTGGCACTCTAAGTGTGAATAAATGTTCTTTACAGACTGCTAAAAATGTCCTCCAAAATGTTCATCTTAACTGAATAACACAAGTAAGAGCGTTACTTGTCATCTACTTTGAATCAATCAATGCAGACCTCACCCAGGACAAAGTTTAGAACTTTCTCCACAAGGTTAAAAACAGTACTCATGGCTTGGGCACAGTGGCTCAAGCCTGTAATCCCAGCACTTTGAGAGCCCGAGGTGGGCAAATCACCTGAGGTCAGGAGTTTGAGACCAGCCTGGCCAACATGATGAAACCCCATCTCTACTAAAAATACAAAAATTAGCCGGGCGTGATGGTGGGCACCTGTAATCCCAGCTATCGGGAGGCTGAAACAGGGGAATAGCTTGAACCCGGGAGGCAGAGGTTGCAGTGAGCCGAGATTGTGCCACTGCACTCCAGCCTGGGTGACAGAGTGAGACTCTGTCTCAAAAAAACGAAAACAAAAACAAGAAAAACATAGTACTCATGCAAGGTAGATAAAAATCTGTTGCATACACTCTACGTGGCTTCACAATGGCATTTTGGCACTTTGAGATACGCTATTTTGAAAGCTTAAAACCATAGAATTCTTATTCTACAGCCTGTTGGTCTGTTGTTTAGATTTAATTTATATTTAATCAGATATAGGGTCTACGATGGTTTGGTAAAAACAATGATCATTTGGTAAAATAGAAAGGTTAAGCTATTAGACTATGACCATGACGTTAATAGAAATGTGTGCCATGTCTGTGGGTTCTGTCTGTCTCTCAGTCTCTCTATGTCTCTTTCTGTCTTTCTCTGTCTTCATAGCTGGGTGTATTGCATTTTTTCCTCCAACAGAGTTAGAAAAACGGAAGAAGATTGAATGAAGGAGAATCTTAGTGTTCCTGGTTCAGACTCAGACACAGATGCAAGGGCAGCTGAATGAGGATCACAGGAATCTGGGGAAGGGGAGGGCTTGAAATCCTATTTTTGAATGCGGCAGAGTGCAGAATGGAGAGCTTGTTTTCCTTAAGAAAGTCCTGCTGCGGGATGGCAGCAGTGGCAGAGGAGGGCTTGCCACAATCAGCAGCTTCATAGGAACTGGTAAATGGGGAGAGGTCTTAATCGGGGTTCTTAGCAGCGTTTGACAATCAGCAGTGTCCGGCTTCCCAGAATAAAGAAGATCTGGTGGCAAAAAGGACTTCGGAAAAGCGCGCCTCCAGTGCTAATCAGCAGTGAGTGCATTTGTTGAACACGCTTTGTGAAATGGAAATGCCTACATGCTTCTTTTGTTAAGACATTTTATAGACCTTTCCCTCTCTTTCCCTTTTGCTTAGGAGTGGGGAAATCAAGAAACCCAGACCTGCACATTTCCAGGCCCTCTTTCTAGGGTGGCAGAGCCTGGCTGGTGGGGGGGCTGTCGGCTGTCTCCGTGGGAAGACCATCCACCCTGTCCACCAGGGTGTGGAGGGCTTTCCAGGCTTCTTTTAACACAGAAGGAAGGAATTGAATACAATTCACATGTAAAGACAGAGATGAACTGGAAAGTTTGAGGTCATCCCATCATCTCACCAGTTTTTTCATTTTATATTTTAGGGAATGTGTAAAAACTGCAGAGATTTCATATAACCATGATATTTTCAATGGCTTTGTGTGAGGTTAAATCCAATTTGTACTAGTTCTACTCACTATTAGCTCCTTTCACCCTTGGGCACCTTCTCTATACACACACCCCAGTTACGAGCCATCCATGCTGGTGTCTGGCCCTTTGCTCTTTGAGGGCAGAGCATGGAGGTGGTCTTGCCACGGCTCGGTATTCCTCCTTGCGGTGGACAGGGAAGGCTGTTTCACTAGAGCAGTCAGATAATATGATCAGGAAAGCACTATGTTGAAAAAGAAGGCTTTGATGGAAGGGAGAGTGGGGGCTGAAAGAGCACTTCCTGCCTGGGGTGCCCAGGCAAGCCCAGGGGCTGTGGACAAAGGGATTGTTTGCTCTCTCTTTACAAGGCAGGATGGCTGCTGGAGCCAAATTGCCCGCCACAGTTTGCAGATGGCTGCCAAAGTCCTGTCCCCTTCTTAATAGGGATATTTGTCTTTGGGAAACACTTGAAGTTCTACTTCTGTGGTTTCTAGGGCATGAGAATTTTCAGTCCTGGAAAAAGAATTTTAAAAAAGTCCTTTTCTTTGCTAGCAAATACAGAGGCTGACCGCCCCCCAGCCTAGGGCTAGCTTTGTTTTTAGCTCAGAGGTTGTCTTTAATCCAAGCCAATGGAACAAAAGCTGATTATCTCACCTTTAAATAGAGGGATTTCAGCAGAAACAGTGAAGCGTTCTGGGGAGGAGAAGTGGGAGGCAGTCAGGATGTCCCTCCACAGTCCCCGGGCACCCTGCCACCAAGGAAGCGCATGAGAAAGAACACACGCGCACACAGAAGCCACCACGGCAGACACTGGACACATTCTTCATAGCTGCTTGTATTTATAGAACAAGGAGACGAATTAAACAGCTATATTAATTCATTTGTTAGAAGCAACTCTGGTTTCTCAACTAACAGTTTATCTGTTTATGCATGCAGAATGTCATGCAGATAGTTAGGTTTGCTGAAGGTAATTTTCCTCCTCTGTCTTCACAATCTGGCGCCAAATGCTGCGGCTGTTTTTCAGGAAGGCGCTGTCCTTGACTGTTTCTGAATCTTTGCAAATCCGAAGCAACGCCTGTCTTCAAAAGAGAAGGCCGACCCTTTCAGCGAAGCAGGGACTGAACTAGCGCAGGTCAAAACCGGTGTGTCTGCTTTGGTTGTGATACAACTTAACACGTTCTTTAACTTCAACCTTGGACCTCATTTTATTATTAAAAACACTAAAAGAAAACTTTCTTTTGTGATATCAGGAAATTCACTTTTTGTGCTTCAGGTTCTCCATCTGTAAAACGGAATGGACAAGCACCTCCTACTTGAAAGATTGATAATACCTATCAAAATTTATTATGATCTCTGAATTATGAAAGATTTCTTGTTAAAGTATATTTTATATACAAACACACACTTGGCTTCCAAGTTATTATTGAAAATATGCAAATTTATCTTGGGCACATTTTAATAATAAAAATTGATCATCATGTATTGAGAATCATATAATAATCACAGTACTAGCTACTTTAAATACATCATTTTCTTTCATCTATATAGCCCTGCTATATGTAGGTATATAAGCCTCATTTTATAGGTAAGAAAATTAAAATCCTAAAAGTTGATAGACCTATCCACATGCGTGTAGTAAGTGGTGGCCCTGAGATTCAAATCCAAAGATTCCAAAGCCTGCCCACTTAATCATGACCATGTACTCATAGTGAAAAATCCCCTGTACCTCAGTGATACCCAGTGTTTGCATGGCTTGCCTCTGTGAGACATAGATAGAGCTCATTAATGGCGGGCACAATTTGTTAGGTCCACAGACTTTATTTCCTGTTAAGATTGCAACAAAAAGCAAAATGCACCCGTAGCTTGGCCCAAGAGCACAATTCCTGCACAGTAATTAAGTGAAACCACAAGGCATGTGGCTCACCCCACCCACAGAAGGATGATGAGTTTTTCTGTTCAAATGATGGTACTAGACCTGTTCTTCAGGAATCTCTGCCTTGGATAATAAAGTCGCTTCTTTTAAAATACCAAACTTTGTGCCAGGAGAAGCTAGATCCCTCTTAAACATGGAAGTGTTGACTTTGAAGCATGGATACTTGGTAAAATGGTTTAAAAACTGACGCGAAAGAGCAATCAGGACTAGCTCAGCAAGTTGAGAGAAAGCCCGTGTTGTGATCATACACGGAAATATCATAATGAGCTCAGCTCTTCTGACAACATGTCACAGTAAATAGACGCTTTTGTTGGGAATAAACTTTTTTTGGCACTTTCTGCGTTTTCCTGATTCACTGTGTGAATTAAACTTTTTACAATGCTTAGTTTATTTTAGGGACAAGACATTACATTCAAATTACATCTTGAATGAGATTTACTCAGTTCACATCTCATTGAGGGAGTATCTCATTATCCAAGCTCTTATTTCTAATGTAGATGAATGAACCACACCTTAATGGCAGGTTAGAAAATGTTAGATTGGTTCTGTTGTCCAGAAATATCCTTGTGTCAAAGTTATTTTTTGATCTTACATATTTCTCATTGCTGGACAGTTTTTTGGAGAAGGGCCTGAGAAATATTAATGTGTGTGTATGTACATTTCCCAAAGTAATAAAATTGATAAAGAGTCCCTGCTCAGCCCCAAGCCATAATTTAATATTTCACTGTTGATTACTGACACTATATTTTCAGTGAAACTTGTACTTGTGTCACACTGGGTATAAATGGTGTTTCAAGCTCTGCCAGAAAATCTTGCAAACCCTGACTTGCACTGAATCTCAAACTGGGCTGTCTATAACTCCCCGCCTCCTTGTCTCCCTGCTATTGGCTACATATTTTCAAGGAGAAGTCAAACCTGTATAGAAACAGAAAGGCTTTACTTGCCATTAATTTGAAAGAAAATTATATCACTCGATTTTCTTCCTTCACCTGCCGATAAGCATTTTGCAGCATTTTTTTTAAAGTGCAAAGGGTATCTTCTCAATGGAAGCTCTTGTGCAGTTCTTCCTGGCTTCCCACACGGGAGCAGAGGGTTTTATTATTAGTTTTTGAATTGTCATCTCCTTGTGCTCCTCTCTACTTGAGGTTAGGGTTCACTATTTTCTAAGAGTATAGTGTACCACTAAAGAAAACTGAAAGGAGATTTTTTTTAAAGTGATAAATAGGATTTTCAATCTAAATGAATTAAATGATTTGGGTTTAAAAAGAAAGTCAAACAATTATAACTTAAGACTGATAGTTTCATATTGGTATAGTGTTAGAGAACCTATACATTTGTTTACTATGTATGTTCTTTAGAGAAGGAGACACAATTAAATTCCTTTAGTCATATAATTTGAAGTCAGGTAATATAATACCCGATGCTTTTATTCTTTTTGCTTAGAATTGCTTTGGCTATTGAGGCTCTGGTTTTTTTGGTTCCATATGAATTTTAGGGTTGTTTTTTCTAATTCTGTGAAGAATGATATTGGTAATATGATAGGAGTTACATTGACTCTGTAGATTACTTTTGTCAGTATGGCCATTTTAACGATGTTGATTCTTCTGATCCATGAGCATGGGATATTTTTCCATTTGTTTGTGTTATCTATTATGTCTTTCACCAGTGTTTTCTAGTTCTCTTTGTAGAGATCTTTAGTGTCCTTGGTTAAATGTATTCCTAGGTATTTTATTGGATTTTTGTTGCCATTATAAATAGGATTGAGTTCTTGATTTGGTTCTCAGCTTGAACATTATTGTTGTATAGAAATGCTGCTGAATTTTACACATTGATTTTGAATCCTGAAACTTTGCTAAAGTCTTTATTCAAATAGAGGAGTCTTCTGGAGGAGTGTGTAGGGTTTCCTAAAGTATAAGATCAGGTAGTCAGTGAACAAAGACAAAAATAGCATGGCATGGTATAAAAATAGATACATAGACCAATGGAACAGAATGGAGAGCCCAGAAATAAAGCCACATGCCTACAACCAACTGATTTTTGACAAAGTCAACAAAAATATACACTAGGGAAAGGATACTCTAGTCAGTAAATGGTGCTGGGAAAATTGGAAAGCCATATGCAGACGAATGAAATTGGACCCCTCTCTCTCTCAACATACACAAAAATTAACTCTAGGTGGATTAATTAAAGACTTAAATGTAAGGCCCAAAACTATAAAAATACCAGAAGAAAACCTATGAGAAATTTTTTCAGTCATTAGTCTAGGCAAAGAATTTATGTCCAAGTCCTCAAAAAAAAGTAACAAAACCAAAAATAAACAAGTGGAACTTAATTATACTAAAAAGCATCTGCAGAGCCAAAGAAATAAGTGAAACACAACCTACAGAATGGGAGAAAATATTTGCAAACAATGCATCTGACAGAAGGTTAATATCCAGAATCTACAGGGAACTCAGACAACTCAACAACCCACCCCCCCACAATTAACCCCATTAAAAAGTGGACAGAGGACATGAACAAAAATTTTTCAAAAGAAGACATACAAGCAACCAACAAACAGATGAAAAATGTTCAACATCACTGATCATCAGAGAAATGTGAATTAAAACCACAATGAGGTACCATCTCATACCAGTCAGAATAACTATTATTAAAAATTCAAAAAACAGCAGATGTTGGTGAGGGTGCAGAGAAAAGGGAACACTTATACACTGTTGGTAGGAATGTAAACTAGTATAACCTCTATGGAAAGCAGTATGGACATTTTTTAAAGATACAAAAATAGAACTGCCTTTTGACCCAGCAATCTCTTTACTGGGTATTTCAAAGGAAAATACATAATTATATCAAAAAGATACCTGCACTCATATGTTAGTTGCAGCACTATTCACAATAGTAAAGTTGTGAAGTCAACCTAAGTGCCCATCAGTGGATGACTGGATAAAACAATCCAATTATCCATTTACGATTGGATGTAATATACATGTACCATGGAATACCACTCAGCCACAAAAAAGAATGAAATCATGTCCTTTGCGGAAACATGGGTGGAACTGGAAGCCATTATCCTTAGTGAAATGACTCAGAAAGAGGAAGTAGAAAACCATGTGTTCTTACTTTTAGGTGGGAGCTAAATATTGGGTACACAGAGACATATGAGTGGAATAATAGACGTCAGAGACTCCAAAAGCTGGAAGGGATGGGTGCAGGATGAAATACGACCTAGTGGGTACAGTGTACACTGTCTGGGTGATGGGTACACTAAAAGCCCAGACATCGCCCCTGTGAAATACATCGAAATAACACAACTGCACTTGTGTCTCTAAATCTATAAAAATAAAAAGTAATTTAAAACTTGTTAGGTCTATTCTATTCCACATTTGGCACATGCCAATAATTTTATACCTGAAACTGCTCACTCCAAAAGTTATCATAACAACGTGGCATCTTAAAAAATGCAGTTTTTAGTTTCATATATCAAATTTTCACAGAGGACTATATTCTGGAGTAGATCACACAAGGATGAATGTTAGTTTTTGGTTTTACAATTCCTGCAAGTCCGTTAGAAGTGAGAGGCAATGAAACCAGGGAGAAAATGTGCTGAATAGAGGCTGAACTTAACAGTTATTATCTTGAGTGTTTCCCAATGTAAACTTGGGTTATAGTTTTGTATTCAGCCACTCATTTATTCATCCAACATTTATTTATGGATGCCAAGTACAGGTCTTAGTGCTGTACCCAGAGTTAGTAAAAATGTGAAGTTAGGAGCACAGTCTCTAGAGGGCCAAGTGAACCCAAGACTTCTCACCCAACTGCAAGGAGTTAGGGTCCAACTGCATGAGTTAGATGGAAGAGCGCACAGGCCATCCTCACTCCTGACACCAACTGCAAGCTTGGGGTTTTCCTGCAAATACTCACGGTTTTGATAAGCACTAGAATGACTCAGAACTCACGGGAACCTATTATACCCATGGTTGTATTTGTTACAGAAAACATATACATTAAAATCAACCAAGGATAAAGATTTATAGGACAGAGTCTGGGAAGATTCCAATAGTGAAGAAAGTCTCCGTTGTTCTCAAGACTTGTGACCCTCCCAGATCAATGTGTGATGATATGCATGGAGTATTGCCTACTGGGAAGGTCACCCAATCTTTGGTCTCCAGAGTCTTTAATGTGCTTCATTATGTAGGCATGATTGATTGATTAATTTTCCACATGATTGAATTCTTGGAGGTGAAGCAGATATCATGTGCCTGAGAGGCTCACCTCTCAGGTAACAAGAGTCACCTTGTTAGCTTGAACTATTAGATGTGATCCACAGGGCCTATCATGAATACTGAAAACACTACCATCACTTGAGAAATCAGAAGGTTTCAGAGATTACTCTCAAGGACCTGGGGCTTAAGGCCAGACCTCTCTTTGGGCCAAATCCCTTTGCTACACAGATGGGGAAACAGCTGTAAACAAATTGAAGTTCTGGCCTATGTGTGGTTCATATTCTAGGATGGAGATGCACAGTGACTAAGTGAAATAGGTGAAAATGGATTGCACACGTGGATACATTAGAGAGTAGGGGAAAAATTAGGAGAGGAGACAGAGAGTATTGAGGTGGTGAATGGTAACATTTTAGATCTGGTGACAAAGACAGGCTTCAGTGAGAAGAAGGGATTTGGCAAACATTTGAAGGAGGTGAGGAAGAGAGGCAGGTGGACATCAGGTGTCAGGGAAGGACTTTCCAGGATACAGAAATGTGCCTGCAGTGTTCCAGGAGCAGCATGGCACAAGGACACAATGGAGAAGGAAAACGAGGCTGGGGAAGCAGCACTGTGCATGAAGAAAGCAGACCTCGTGGGGCCCCATGTGTCACTGTCATTTGGTTTTGGTCTCAGAGACATGAGAAGCCATGAGAGGACATGCTCCAAATGACAGTGGATCATAAGCCCCTAAGAACTCTGCTGGAAACAGACCTAGAGGGAGCCTGGATAGTCACAGGACCCTTGGGGACCCTGCAGTCTGCAGCAAGGAATGCTGAGAGCTTGGACTAAAGAGGAGGACTTAGGGGGTGAGAATCGGCTAGATTCCAAATGTATTTCTGAAAGTAAACCTGGGAGGATTTTTTGATGGATAAGATGTGGGACCCAAGACAAAGAGAGGAGTCAGATGTAATATTTTCAGCCTGAGAACTGAAAGAAAAGAACGACCATTTGTAGGGATGCTGAGGACTGTCGGAGAAGGAGCTTTAGCGGGGACAGTGAAGAGTTTCATTCAGGAGTGTTGAGTTTGATGGAGATGGAGGATAGAGGATGGAGGCAGCTGGATTTCAGAAGGTTGGAAGGAGGTTCAGACTGAAGATATCAGCTGAGGAGGCGCACCAGGTCGATGATATTTAAGGCCACGAGATTGGGAGAGATCACCCAGGGAGTGAGGGTAGATAGAAGAGAGCCCAGGAATGGAGTCCAGGGGATCCCTCATTTTGAGTTTAAGAAAATGAGGAAGAATTAGAAAATGTGTTTGAGAAAGAGTAACTGCAATAGGAGGAGAAGATGAAAGAGTTTGGGGTGTTCTAAAATCCGAGTGAGGAAAATATTTTAAAGAACATGGTGCCCTTGCCAAGGCAGTTTGGGTGGTGTGGTGTATTAGTTCATTCTGACACTGCTATTAAAGACATATCTGAGACTGGGTAATTTATAAAGGAAAGAGGTTTAACTGACTCACAGTTCTGCAGGGCTGGGGAGGCCTCAGGAAACTTACAATCGTGGCAGGAGGGGAAACAAACATGTCCTTCTTCACATGGTGGCAGCAAGGAGAAGAGCAGAGCGAAAGGGCGAAAAGCCCCTTATAAAACCATCAGATTTAATGAGAACTCACTCACTATCATGAGAACAGCATGGGGAAACTGCCCCCATGATTCAATTACCTCCCACTCGTTTCCTCCCATGACATGTAAGGATTATGGGAACTATAATTCAAGATGAGATTTGGGAGGGGACACAAAGCCAAACCATATCATTCCACCCCTGGCCCCTCCCAAATCTCATGTCCTCACATTTCAAAACACAATCATGCCCTTCCAACAGTCCCACAAAATCTTAACTGATTCCAGCATTAACTCCAAAGTCCAAGTCCAAAGTCTCATCTGAGACAAGGCAAGTCCCTTCTGCCTATGAGCCCCTAAAATCAAAAGCATGTTAGTTACTTCCTAGATACAATAGGAATATAGGCATTGCATAAACACACCCATTCCAAATGAGAGAAATTGGCCAAAACAAAATGTCCACAGGGCCATGCAAGTCCAAAATCCAACAGGGCAGTCATTCAACCTTAAACTTCTAAAATGATCTCCTTTGACTCCATGTCTCATATCCAGGTCACAGTGATGCAAGATGTGGGCTCCCACAGCCTTGGGCAGCTTTACCCCTATGGCTTTGCAGGGTACAGCTCCTCTCCTGGCTGCTTTTCACCGGCTGGCATTGAGTGTCTGCAGCTTTTCTAGGTGCATGGTGTAAGCTGTCTGTGGATCTACCATCCTGGGGTCTGGAGGACGGTGGACCTCTTCACACAGCTCCACTAGGCAGTGCCCCAGTGGGGATCCTGTGTGGGAGCTCCAATCCCACGTTTCCCTTCTGCACTGCCCTAACAGGTTCTCCATGAGGGTTCTGCCCATGGAACACACCTCTGCCTGGACATCCAGGCGTTTCCATACATCCTCTGACATCTAGGCAAAGGTTCCCAAACCTCATTTCTCGTCTTCTGTGCACCCGCAGGACCAACACCATGTGGAAGCTGCCAAGGTTTGGGGGTTGCACCCTCTGAAGCCACCACCTGAGCTGTACCTTAGCCCCTTTTAGCCATGGCTAGAGTAGCTGGGATGCAGGACACCAAGTCCTGAGGCTGCACACAGTAGGGAGGCCCTGAACCCAGCCCATGAAGCCATTCTTCCTTCCTAGGCCTCAGGGCCTGTGATGGGAGGGCCTGCTGTGAAGGTCTCTGACATGCCCTGGAGATATTTTCCCCATTGTCTTGATGACTAACATTAGGCTCCCTGTTACTAATGAAAATTTCTGCAGCAGGCTTGGATTTCTCCCCAGAAAATGGGTTTTTCTTCTCCATTGCATCGTCAGGCTGTGAATTTTCTAAACTTTCATGCTCTGCTTTCTCTTGAACACTTTGCCGCTTAGAAACTTCTTCTGTCAGATACCCAAAATCATCTCTCTCAAGTTCAAAGTTCTACAGATCTCTAGGGCAGGGGCAAATTGCTGCCAGTCTCTTTGCTAAAGCATAACAAGAGTCACCTTTGCTCCAGTTCCCAACAAGTTCCTCATCTCTATCTGAGACTACCTCAGCCTGGACTTTATTGTCCATACCACTATTCAGCATTTTGGTCAAAGCCATTCAACAAGTCTCTAGGAAGTTCCAAACTTTCCCACATTTTCCTGTCTTCTTCTGAGCACTCCAAACTGTTCCAACCTCTGCCTGTTACCCAGTTCCAAAGTTGCTTTCACATTTTCAGGTATCTTTACAGCAACACCACACTCTACTGGTACCAATTTACTGTATTAGTCTGTTCTCACACTGCTAATGAAGACATACCCAAGACTGGGTAATTTATAAAGAAAAGAGGTTTAATTGACTCACAGTTCTGCAGGGCTGGGGAGGCCTCAGGAAACTTACAATCATAGCAGAAGGGGAAGCAAACATATCTTTGTTCACATGGTGGCAGCATGGAGAGATGCAGAGTGAAAGGGGGAAAAGCCTCTTATAAAACCATCAGATCTCACCTGAGAACTCACTCACTATTATGAGAACAGCATGAGGGTAACTGACCCCATGATTCAGTTACCTTCCACTGGTTCTCTCCTACGACGTGGGGATTGTAGGAACTACAATTCAAGTTGAGATTTGGGTGGGGACACAGCCAAACTGTATCATATGGCAAGGGCCAAAGTCTGCTTGGAGAGGGAATTTTGGAAAAGATAAATTGAAGATACGAGGTGGGCAGCTCTTTTAGGTAGTCTGACCATAAGCAGAAGAGAAAATAGTGCAAGCTGGATATGTGGGCATCAAGAGAGTTTTTCCGAGATTAAAAAAAATAACAGCATATTGTATACTTTTGGGAAAAATCCAGCAGAAAGGAGTGATGTCCTTGCTTAAGCAAGAAGGGATAAGAGCCGGCGCTTGGGTGGCAAGGTTGCCCTTTGCTAGCGGCGAGGGAGTGGATCTATAGGAACAGGAGAGGAGGCAGAGTCTGCAGCACAGAAGGCATAACTGCAGGAAATACATATGGGGTACATTGTGCGCCAGGCTATTTATATGCTTTGCATTTATTACTCCTTTTTCATTCTCAACAACTACTCAACAAGGTAGACAATATCATTGTCTATACCTGTTTTACAAATGACATATTAAGCACAGGATGACCTGCAAATGGAGTAAGACTCCCCATCTAGCAGAAGCAAGATTTACATAGGCAGTTTAGCTGAAGTCTGGGCCCTAAGCCACGGTAGCATGGTGCCTGTGAGGGAGGCCGGGGCGCTGTGAGAGTGAGAGTGGGGCCACTTGGAGGGCCTCCTCTACCGAGTTCTATTTTTCACTGAAATAAGAATTAAGGTTGTTGAATAAGAGAGCTAATGGTAGAGGAGGGGAATGAGGCTTGAGGAGAGAGAGTAAGCTATGAGATACTAATCTGGAAGAGTGGGAGGTGGAATAGACTCTAGTAACTTCTATTTTTCACTGAAATAAGAATTAAGGTTATTGAATAAGAGAGATAATGCAAGAGCAGGTGAATGAAGTTTAAGGAGAGAGAGGAAGCTATGAGATATTAATCTGAAAGAGTTAGAGGTGGAATGGATAGGATCATATAATATTATCATCAGTCATTACTAAGGGCCCATGAGGTTCCTGATGTAGTTTTTTTAAATCCATGGTCAACTGCAGATGTGCAGGTACAGTGTAGGTGTCCAGTTGGGCTTGGCCATGGTTTTGATTTAGTCTAGAAATAAAGGAAATTGAGGAACTGATTCAAGGGAGTGATTATAACAATTGCCTATGAAATTAAAGCTGTGTAAGAAAAAAAGTAAGGACACTAGTGGAGTGAAAGGTAGAACAAAGATAGGCCTGAAAGTCCATGTTAGTAAAAACTAACAGACCGGCCAGTGTGCCCTCCAGTGTAGAGATTGATTTGGAAAACTTGGAGGTAGGGAGGGGAGGGTAGAATCCTTGAAATTTAGATTGTAGAGGGGCTGCTCTTACTGTCATGAAAATATCTGGGGTTTGTCAATTGGAATGAATTGGCTGAAGTGTAGTAAAGATCATTGGAGAAGGGGTCAAAAAACAAAGAGACTGGGCTATAGGAAGGACTGTCTAGGTGGATACCAATGTCACTGGAAATCATAGTGGGAACAGTGCTGCAGGGTGTGAATGAGTCAGGAGCTAACTTCAAGGAAGGAGAAGTGTGTCCCTGGGTGTGATAGGTGATGGCCCCAAAGAGAAGTGATGAGCAGTGCTGTCTGATGGCTCAAGACCCAAAGGCTGAAACACGGGGCTCAGCTGTCACCTTTTGGTCTACTTGCTATAGCTCCTCTGTAGCATTTATCTGGTAAAGCGCAACTTGGCTGGGAAAGGAACAACTATTTAGCTGGGTTTGTGGACCTCTTGGGACATTAGTTTGTCAGGACTCTACTAAATACAATTTAACCCTGCTTTACAAATTGATCAGAAATGGAGCCATATCTGATTGATCTTCCTAATTCTACCACTGCTTTTGTCACCAGACCCAGAGAGAGCGCTTCTTTCTCAAAATTCTTTTATGACGTTGTTCTAGAATACTTTCTAGGAATGCAGATTCCAAACTTGGGTTGCCAGATCCTTGAGGAATTATGAAAAAATTACTGGAAGAATTTTTCAAGTCATTATCAATTTTCAAATACCTTGATGGAAATTATACATTTACCCCAAATAACATCACATAAGCTAATTAAAAGTCTCTTTTGCCTTAACTCTTAGGATTATACCAATTCAAAGGTGTTTTCTTATGTCTGAATAAATGATTCCCATATGAAAACACAACTACTTGGGGAATTTGAGGCATGTTTCATTACCTCGTTAATCCAGTCACCGGCCATCAGTGCAAAAGTAGTCCTTGAAGGAAACTATGATTACAGACAGATAACAAACTATGAAAAATTAGCAGAAGTTAATGCTCTAATATTAATCATAGGAATAAATTAAATTGAGAATTTGAACTCATTTAATCAAGGTGTCATAGGCATTTGAACCAGAGTAACTCCATCTTGAATAGGAGCTGGGTAAAATAAGACTGAGACCTACTGGGCTGCATTTCCAGGAGGTTAGGCATTCTTAGTCACAGGTTGAGATAGGAGGCTGGCACAGGGTACAGTTCACAAAGACCTTGCTGATAGAACAGGATGCAGTTAAGAAGCCAGCCAAAAGCTGCCAAAACCAAGATGACAATGAAAGTGAGCTCTGGTTATTCTCATTTCTCATTATAGGCTAATTGTAATGTATTAGCATGCTAAAAGACACGCCCACCAGTGCCATGACAGTTTACAAATGTCATGGCAACATCAGGAAGTTACTCTATATGGTCTAAAAGGAAGAGGAACCCTCAGTTTCAGGAATTGCCCACCCCTTTCCCAGAAAACTCATGAATAATCCACCCCTTGTTTGCATATAACCAAGAAATAACTGTAAGTATACTCAGTTGAGCAGCCCATGCAGCTTCTTGGCATATGGAGTAGCCATACTTTTATTCCTTTACTTTCTCGATAAAGTTGCTTCCACTTTATGGAATCGTCCTAAATTCTTTCTTGTGTGAGGTCCAAGAACCCTCTCTTGGGGTCTGGATGGGGACCCTTTTCTGGTAACAAAGGGATAGCAAATAGGTTTTATTTTGCATGGGAGCTTATTGATAGGCTCTGTCGACATCTGTGTTGAGAAAGCTTCTGGATTCAAGTCTGATCTCAACAGGATGGTTCTACGATGGATTGGCTGTGTGTGTCAAGGGCAGAGCATACCTAAACTAATCTAAGGCTTCATTTATTTATTCATCTGAGTAATTTAAAGGACTTGGTGATATAAATAGGAAGTTGATGAGAAAAATTTGTCCAGAGATATTAAGAAAATTGCCAAAGGTACGCCATAAGTTAGTGGTAGAGGAAGGACATCAGATCTGTTCAGGACTTCATGAGAATCACAGAATCACGTTCTCAAAGCCATGTCCTAGGGGAGTCAGTGAGCAGAAAAAGCTTCAGTAGAAATAACATTACATGAAAATCAGAAAATCCTGGATTTCATTTCATGTTTTGCCACTATCTGAGATGTGTGACTACTCAGGATTAATCTCATAAAGCTTAAGTTTTCAGATGGTAAAATGAGACATTTGTTCTAGATCACGTCTATGACAGTTCCAGCTCCGAAAAGTCAAAACGAACAACCAAGAAAACCAACCAAAGAAAAACAAACATGCAAACAAAGAAATATGAAGCTCTCCAAAACAGTCTTATCTGGCTTTTGTCTCTCATTCTTCATTGTTTACATCATATGGCAAAGATAATTTTTTTCTCATGCCTTTTTTGTCTCTAGACTAATTTGATTGCTTCTTCTTTATTCTGCCTCACCTTCCTGTTCTTCAGAGTTAACAATGATTATGGAGAAGTTCACAAGTTAAGAGCAAAGGGAACTTCTCTGAGACTACATGGTACTTTTATAGCTCATTTACTCCTCTCAGCAAAATAGATATTATAAATACTATTATGACCATTGTACACTTGAAGTTACAGAGGCTCAGCGATGTCGAATGACTTTCTGACAAAATGCTGGAAAATGACCGAGCATAGAATAACTTTAAACTCTCATCTCTGATTCCAAACAAATGCTCTTTTATCACATTGTCCTGCTCTTCTCACCAAAACATAATGAGCTGTTAGCCTGTAAGACCTGAGTTCTAGACTTGGCATGGTTAATTTAGGAAGCTGTTTTATTTCCTCCTTAAACTCCAGCTAGGCCTTGTGTTAGGAAGCTAAGTGTTTTCCCATGACTGCATCGTATTTTGCATAATAAAATCCAAGAATTTGGAACACCAATCACTAGATGCATACACCTCCTCTTCATAGGAAAATGCCTATTGCTCTAAGTATCACATTTGAGACTTTTCCAAGAGGTAGGCTGTGAGCTTTTGCAAGTCATTGTAGGAAAAACATTTTTGAGCAAAGACTCCTGAGGAGAGCAGTCATTAGCTCCTGCGCCATGCAAACATCTTTTGAAGCTCTCCAGCAGGAAGCTTGATAGTGACTCAGTGAGCAAATGCAAATGCAAATGGTATTTGCTACGAAAGTACAGAATTCCTCTAAGGGAATCTTGGGCTAGCACAAAACAACTTTGAATTTAGGCAATGTATATTATGAAAGAAAAGCTGTTTATCACCCCGCACTCTGGTTTGCTACAGCAGGAGAGAGCTTTTTCCTCCCCATTAAGAAAATAATTGAGGCTAATTTCATTCTTGCATATAAACTATGTGGCTGTTTAGTTCTCTTGTTGAGTTCTTGGACACAGGTTGTTCTAGGAGCTTGTGGGGCAGTAAACAAGTTGTTCTCTGACACTTCTTGGTGGCATTTGAATCAGTGAAAGTCTCTTACAATAGGGTAGCAGAGCCAAGGAGGAAAATGGTAACAAGCTCTACCCTAAAGTTGCAGCTTCAGGAAGAACTAATTTTGGTTCTTATTTCTGGATTTCATTTTTAAGAGTGGGCTTCTGATTTAAGAGGTTTAACACACATGCCTGAACATACATGCATTTTTTTTTGAGAGGAAGGTCACAATAACCTCTCAAGCTACCCGGACCTGTTAGAAATGTAAATTTTGTCTTTTCCCAGACAGTAGAGTTTCTTCAAATTCTGGAAACACCACTGTTCTTTATGCCCTTGGCTTCTAAGAAGATGTGCTGCTCATATAGCCAAGCAAACATCTAAAGGACACTGTCTAGAGCAGCAACTGAGGCAAATCCTCTTGTAAGGATGTCAAGGAAGCAACAGCTATGTTTGGAAATCTCTTTCATTCCTATCTGCAAAGCCCATGCCATCCTCCACACTCCCTTCTACCTGAAAAAAATCTTTGCAGGAGATTTCATAATGAGCCCTGACTACTCAGTTAAAAACCCGTAGGAAGAATGGCTGCTGCCTCTATATTCATCTTTTTCTTTTCCCTTGGACATTGCCTATGAAGCATTTTAGTACAGCACCTGGCACAAATTACACAATGTTCACTGCTCTTTTTTCCATTTGGTGAATACATTTTGATCCCATTGTGTTCCAGAGCGTATACTACACATTGGGGAAACAGAGTGAAGCTGTGAGGTCATCTTGGAGGAGCTCACATCTCTATTTCTTTCTCAGCATTTAGCACAACGTCCAATGTCTCACACCTGGAAGATGCTTAATAATATGGCATAAAAATTGAGTTAATTGCCATCTCCCACTTCACTAAGCTCTGTCTACGGAGTCTGCAGATTTTTGTTGCATCTCTTGAGATCCCCTCCCAATGGCTTGAATAACTTGATTGTAGCTGAAATGGCTCATTCCAGACTTGAACACCACATTCTTTCACCAGCAGAGGCCATAGTCATGCAATCGTGCACGGGGAATAACCTGGGAAGCAAGAGACCCTCCACCCGGTGTTGGGGCTTCTCAGCATTTCCCATTTGCTCCCGCTTCTGTTTCTTCCATTTTCTGTTCTTTCAGTACAAAACTGGCTTGCCTGCTCCTGCAGAATGCCGTCCCGGGAAAGCCCTGGCTGAGGCTCTCACCATGCAGTGTGCTCTGCCTTCTCACGTGGAGTCCTGGTGGCTGCCCTTGCCCGAGTCCCTCTCCTCTCCTCATGAGCCTGTGAACACCTTCACCTCCTCTACGCATGCTGGGGTCTCCCTGGCCCCAGAGCCCTGCTCAGGTGCCTGTGGGCACTCTGAATGATGATGCTCTCCCTGAAGCTGACTCCAGCACCACTGCACCCCCGGCTCCCTTTGCTTTTGCTTCTCAACTGTCTCTAAAGTCAGGAGACTTGGCTTTCAGGCTTAACAGCAAATTCTAACTTTGCCTTCTGTTTGCAGTGAGGCAAAATGACCAATGCAGTATACGGGGGTGTGGAGCCCTTTGTTTCTGGACAACTGGGTGCCTTTGTTTCTCATGGGTTCACTTCTCTGGTGGGTTCACTTCTCTGGTGGGTTCACTTCTCTGGTGGCAGCCTCTTGCTGTGCCGCCAAGCAGTGAGCTGTCCTGGAGAAGTTCTGCTCTAATTACACCTGATCATGAACTGTCAGGAACTCTGGCCAGCACAACATCCATGCAGCACGCTGGCTGGGAAAAATCCCTCAGACTTGGGACTTGAAGGGCACAAGTAACCTTCTGGCATTAGCCACTGCAAGTGTGGTCCCCTGACCTACAGCACAGGTGGCACCTTGGCGCTTATTAGAAATGCAGAATCTGAGGCCTTTTGCCAGACACACTGAGTGAGAGCCTGCGCATTACCCAAAGCCTATGTGTGCTGCCATTGACAAGCATTGTGTTCTCTTTCACTAGTTCCCGGGTAGGAACCCGGCTACCTTTGAAGGTGTCAGAATATTTTGTAAAATATATGTGTACTTTGTGTGTGTGTCACAAACCATTTCTGGCATTGTAGACACGTTTTGAAAAACTACGAGGTTTGCTACAAAATTCACCAAATGCCATGGAGGAAAGGCCACACCTCCATATAGTAAATATCAAGTACAATTCCCATTTAAAAATTAGCATTACTCATAACTGCCCTGAGGGAATTCACTTCTAATAGTCTCAAACTATATAAAGTACATTAATTCTCTGCCTTTACAACAAAGCAAGATGGACAGGGATGGCCAATACTTCTCCAGCACTGCATGGGGCATCGGTGGGACTCGCAGTGAACAGCCAGGCTCAGCAGAGCATCTCCTGATGGTATCTGAATGGGCAACTTTAAGAAGAACAGCAAACACTTTCAAAGTTGCAGCTGAAGAGCACCTGAGTGAGGCAGCTGTGGGCCAATGTACTTTACAAGGGTTTACGCAAAAACAAACGGGTTCCTGTGGTTTGGTTCTGTAGGAAAGTGCCAGTGTTGACTTTGCAGAGCAGGACTCTGGAATGCAGATCGCCTGGGTAATGATGGACATGTGAGCATCAGAAGGCCAGTGGCTTGTGTTGTCCAGGCTCAGGGTCAGAGGCCGGTGCTGCGTTGCTGGTGAGACTCAGGGACACAATGAAGCCCTGGCTGTAGCTTGATCAGTTTCCCTCCAGAAGTCAGAGGCTGCCCGTTGGTCCCTCGGGCAACACTGCCATCTGGATGCCAGGTTCATTAACCTCAGACCTCCACTGACCAGGCAGCACTGAGCTTGTCACCAGGGGCAGGAAATGTCCTTTGCTTACCTTATATTCCCTATGGCTTTGCAAACAAGCCATTCTTCATGGTTGGTCTTAAACCTTAGCATAATTTTATCCTGATTTATACCCAAGTCCCCATGTTTCCCCTTGAGGAGACTGTACACTTTGGTGCTGTGTGAAGTGATCCCTGTCTATGCTGTTTCTAATCCATTTGTAAAACCATTTACAAGCTGACTGGGGAGGCAAGGTGGTCTATAAATGCCTGGTAATGATGATTGGGATGCTCCTGAGTGATGAAAGATAACTCGCCTCGCAGCAGGGCAGAGATGCCTTCCCCTTTCCTCAAATGCTCTCTGACTAATTGGTATGAAAGAAAGGAAACCTCCCTCTGGAAAGCTTGATGTCTGATTTGCTGGGACTAATCAGCACAGAAAAACCCCGAACCACTCTGAGAGGGATTATGGTTATGAACGGTGAGTTCTGTTTGTTTTGAGTTGGTAGTGCTTTTAGGTCTGTGGAAGTGAGCCTGGCAGTGCACTGACGCCTTCATGGACGCCCCAGGCAGTTCTGAGCAGATGCCCAGGAATGAAGGCCATTGTGCACTTGGCTCTTACAGAGAACAGCTATGGGAGCACAGGACTTTGAAGCTTTTTGTTTCATTTTATTTAATTAATTAATTTATTTATTTGAGATGGATTTTCATTCTGTTGGCTGGAGTGCAGTGGTGCAATCCCAGCTCACTGCAACCTCCACCTTCTGGGTTCAAGCGATTCTCCTACCTCAGCCTGCTGAGGAGCTGGGATTACAGGCCCCGCACCACTGCACCCGACTAATTTTGTATTTTTAGTAGAGACGAGGTTTCACCATGTTGTCCAGGCTGGTCTTGAACTCCTGACCTCAGGTGATTCTCCTGCCTTGGCCTCCCAAAGTGCTGGGATTACAGGTGTGAGCCACCGTGACTGGCAGCTTCATTTTAAAAATATGACTCTTCTCTGTTATTAACATTGCTTCCCTTGACAGCTACGGTCAAGGACAGGCTGAGGGGGAACCTTGGGAGCAGATGGAGTGCATTGCAGGGGGTCCTCATGATCTCTAGTGATGTTGCTCACCGTGAATTCACATCTGTGGCAAAGCTCTTCTCTTTCTCAGATCTATCCTTCCTTCTTTCTAGTGCAGTCTTTGGTGTTTGCCTGCCCTATTATTTCCCTTCAAATATAATTCTATGCCAGTTGTAAGAGGTGGGAACGCTACAGGAAAAGGCGGAGGAGGACTGGCACTTGTGCACGAAGGTCCTGTTGCTGAAATCCCAGTGGAGTAACTCGGAGGAAGTGACTTGAAACAGTGGATGTGTTTCCCGTGCTGTAAGTGTGTAGGAGGGCAGAGCTGAGTTTTCTCTGCCTACAGGCTCTAATATATGACTTTTATTCCTACAACCGGCTAACCAAAAATATGCCTTGTTCAAGGCAATGAGCTTTTTTAAGTTTCTTTTTTTTTTTACCAGAATATCTTATATTTGTGTGTGAATATTTTTAAAAATTTATAATCTGCCATAAATATTTTTTGCCAGAATACATTAAACCAGATTGCATATCTTCCTCACGTTGACTTCAGAGGAAACTCTTTTTATTCTTATAAATTAAACAAAAACATATTCCTAAGGCTCTAGTGTACAGATGTACACTCGTATTACATATACACACCTATTATCTTAAACTTTTTAGTTATAAATAAAGCAGAATTCAGCTTTTGAGTTATTTATTTATTTATTTACTTGAGATGGAGTCTCACTGTGTTGCCCAGGCTGGAGTGCAGTGGCGTGATCTCGGCTCACTGCAACCTCTGCCTTCCAGGTTCAAGCGTTTCTCCTGCCTCAGCCTCCCAAGTAGCTGGGACTACAGGCGTGTGCCACCACGCCTGCTAATTTTTGTATTTTTAATAGCGACGGGGTTTCACCATGTTGGCCAGGCTGGTCTTGAACTCCTGACCTCAGGTGATCCACCTGCCTCAGCCTCCCAAAGTGCTGGGATTACAGGGGTGAGCCACCGCACCCTGCCAAGCTTTTGAGATTTTTATACCATTACGGGTATTTCAAATTTTCTGATGGTGTGAGTGCATACTCCCCCTTTTCCAGTAACTTATGTTTCTTTAGCATAAGTAAAATACAGAAGGCCAACAGCCATAGGAAATATTTCCTTTTACCCTGTACCCTTTGTATACTTTTGAGATTCCCCTCCTTTTTTTTTTTTTTGCTTCAAGAACAAACTATTGAATATCTCTTTCTTTACTTTCTACTCCAACAACTAAACTCATATCCAACAATGCTCTTCTTTAGATGTGTCATTGGCTCTCAGACTGACTGCCACAGATGAGCACCTCCTCATTGCCTGGCCTGTGCTATTCATCGTGTCCATAGCATGGCTCATGGAGCCATGGAGGCACGAAGCATGGGATGACCCCGAATAGGCAGCAAGGTAGGGACAGAAAGGAGGCTGAGGCGTATTGAGCACCATTGATGCTCTGGAGACTATGCCCAGAGATTTCAGTGTTATTTCACTTTAAAAATGTCACTATCATTATTTAAAAAATTAATACAAGTGCATGAAACAAATCAAACAGTACAAAAGACAGACAATGCAGTACCATCCTCCCCATCATTCCCAGGTCTCGTCCCCCGAGGAGAGGAAACAGGTTCTACGTCCTTCCAGCGATAGCCTGGAATGAGCAGGCACATGACGGATTCCCAGTCAGTGTATGTGTGTACCCAGAAACTAGCGCACCATGTACGTTTTTCTAAACCTCATTTTTTTCACTTAGTATAACCTTGTGCATTGCTTTATGTCCATGTATAAATCTACCTCATTATTTTTGATGGCTATATAATCCTTATAGTTTATTTAACTAATTTAATCTATTGGGGTTTGATCAGGCAAGTGGGCCCACTCTGAGTGATCTGGAAGAACGAGACCTCACACAGTCGATTCTGCTCTGGGCGTTGGAGCCAGCAGCCCTTGTAAGTCTTGACTCCACACCTGGAGCTCAGTCTGAAGTCAGTGGGGTGGGCTGTTGACCATAAAGCAGGGGTGGGGGTGCGGTAAGGAAAAACTAGAACCTGCGAGGATAAGGGAAAGCCATGGCTTTCTCTCACCACATTTATTTTTGACCACTTAGGGCACCTGCCAGCTAAGCTGGTGCCCTTTTCCGTGGAACCAGACTCACACCTGACTGAGATTCTGAGACAAATGCAGTAGGAGCTGCACAACTGTCTGCTGCCCTCTCTGCAAGTTAGTGAGCAGCATACTGGGAGGGGCACTAACACCTGTGGTGCACCAGCTTTCAAGCCCAACACATGCTGCAGTACTGTCTTCCAGCCCTTGCACATGTCTCTTGTGATGAGCTGCAATCCAGAAACTTATAAGGAGGGGAATTCTGGGAAACCAGCTTTAATATTGAGTGTCAACTTGATTGGATTGAAGGATGCAAAGTATTGTTCCTGGGTGTGTCTGTGAGGGTGTTGCCAAAAGAGATTAACTTTTGAGTCAGTTGCCTGGGAGAGGCAGACCCACCCTCAATCTGGGTGAGCACCATCTAATCAGCTGCCAGCATGGATAGAATAAAAGCAGGCAGAAGAACATGGAAGGACTAGACTGGCTGAGTCTTCCAGTCTTCATCTTTCTCTCGTGCTAGATGCTTTCTGCCCTCTTACATTGGACTCCAAGTTCTTGAACTCTTGGGCTTACACCAGCGGTTTGTCAGGGGCTCTCAGGCTTTCAGCCACAGACTGAAGGCAGCACTATCAGCTTCCCTACTTTTGAGGTTTTGGGACTCAGATTGGCTTCCTTCTCCTCAGCTTGTAGACAGCTTATTGTGGGACCTCAACTTCTGACTGTGTGAATCAATACTCCTTAATAAATTCCCTTTCATATATATGTCTATCCTATTAGTCCTGTCCCTCTAGAGAACCCCGACTAATACAGCTGAGCCGAGCTGGAGGAGACAAAGCCTCTATACGCATACAACACTGGTGGAGACTTAGACTGGCCCCATCTTTGGCATCTGCAAACAGTGCTGTGATGAATAGCTTGTACATGTGTCTTTTTTCACTTGTGTATGTATAGCTAGAAAATTAATTTCTGGAAGTAGAATTGCTGGGCCAGAGGATATGTGCATTTTTTATTTATTAGATGCTGTTAAGTTTCACTCCAAAGAGGTTGTACCAATTCATATTCCTGTCAATGATGTATGAGAGTTCAGATTACCTGACATACTCATCAACAGGATATATTATCCTACTTTTCAATCTTTTTGGATTCAACAGGTGAAAACAACAAAAACTAACATATTTCAATGCGGTTTTAATTTGCATTTCTTTTTACAAAGTATGTGGTTGAGCATCTTTTAAACATGTGAAATCCACTTGTTTTTTTTTTTCTCTTACTACCTTTAGCTATTTTCCTATTGCATTCATTTTCTAGTTCTTTATATTCATTAATGAGTGTATTATATATTATAAATTTTATTTATTGTGTATATGGCAAGATTGTTTCCCAGTGTGTATTCTGTCTTTGGGCTGGTCTAATGGTAGTGGGTTATCAGTACTTATTAACATTAGCGTATTTTGTCTTTCCCATTTTGTTTATGCAGAAATTTAGTTTAATGATATTACACTTATCCTATTTGTATTATAGAGAGTTGAGCTTCCTGCTTTTAGAAGGGATTATTTGTTTTGTTTTTCACAAAAGCTCTGAAAGATAAGTAATATAATACCCATTCTACCAATGAGAAATATCTTCCTAGAAGTTAACTCAGTGACATAAAGTCACACACTGTAACTCCATGTGGCTAGGGAGGCCTCACAATCATGGTGGAAGGTGAAAGGCACTTCTTACATGGTGGTGGCAAGACAGAATGAGAGCCAAGCGAAAGGGATTTCCTCTTGTAAAACCATTGGATCTTCTGAGACTTATTCACTAACATGAGAACAGTATGGGGGAAACTGCTACCGTGATTCAATTATCTCCCACCAGGTCCCTCCCACAACACATGGGAATTATGAGAGCTACAGTTCAAGATGAGATTTGGGTGGGGACACAGCCAAACCATATCACACACTAACGGGTTATGTCTGTCGGGGTCCCAACAGGAAACATGGGGCACAGTCAAATTTGGTATTTGAGGAAAGTTTAATAAAGGGCCTATTTTCCAAAAGTGCGGACACAGTGTTGGAAAATCACAAGAACCAGTGTAGTTTCCCAGGGCTATTAACAGTGGGAAGAGCCATCATCACCCCTAGGGCAGAGGCATGAAGGGTTGGAGTGATGATGAAAATCTGAGGGTCATGCTTGAGGGGCAGGAGGTCACTAGACAGGAGCCGTCCACTTTCATGGAAGGACATAGCCACTCCATGGGAAGTGCTGCACCTATGAGAAGCTGGAGGAATAAATACCTTCCCTCTATATCTTTTCCAACAGATCGCTATTGCTAAAGCCCAATGGCTGAGGCTTTGTGGGAGCCAAGGCCTGGGAGGCCTCTGATGCTTGGATACAAATCTGCCTCCCAGAACCTAGAGCAGGTGGAGATTGGGCCTGGGGGAGCAAAGAGAAGACATAAAACAGCAAAGTGACCTAAGTCAGTCCTGGCACTCTCCAAAGGCTCAGCTCCTGACAGAAACCATGCCTCCTCGCACAATCACACATGACCCTAGAGAGATGGGGAATGAGTCAAAACTGGAAGTGGGTTATGATGATCAGGGTAACGTTTTTGTACTGATGGGGGTTTAAAGATGATTTGGGATGCAGCTGGCTAATCATAGTTTAATATATACCTATGACATTTAAGACCATAAAAATCGACCATCCTGGCTAACACGGTGAAACCCCGTCTCTACTAAAAATACAAAAAACAATTAGCCGGGTGTGGTGGCGGGTGCCTGTAGTCCCAGCTACTCGGGAGGCTGAGGCAGGAGAATGGCATGAACCCGGGGGGCAGAGCTTGCGGTGAGCCGAGATCACACCACTGCACTCCAGACTGGGAGACAGCAAGACTTCGTCTCAAAAAAAAAAAAAAAAAAAAAAAGACCATAAAAATCACCTGGCCCTTTAGGGTTATGATGGAAGGACAGGAGATCAATGAAATTCACTGGGCATAAGTAAAAATCTTTGGTCAGTGCGATGATATGTGAAGGGAAAACAAGGAGATACAGGGGAGATGAAATTAATGTACAGCCGGGTCACTAGAGTCAAAGGCTTTTGTGCATTTGAGTAGGGGGATGTGTCATTTCTAACGGCAGTGGACATGTCCACTAGAATTATTATATCTTCCTCCCACACCGGTCAATTTTTTGAGAAGTAAGCTAGCACCAACTTCTGCTACACAGGAGAGCCATAGAAAACTGGAGATTCAAAGGCACATCCTGGAGCTTATTCTAAGTTTGAAAAAGGTAAGGATGGCAGGAAATGAGTCCTGAGATACGGTTATGATCTAGAAGGAAAGAAGCCTGAATGCTCTATTGAAATACTTTCTGGAAATGCCACTTCCCTTTAGCAATGAGACTTGTGTGCAGGGGTGAATTTTTGCAAGGAGAAGCATGAATAGGATGGTGTTTTAGATGTCGAATTACTCCAATGAGAGATGAAAGCCTAAGCCAGGAGCAACGGGGAAACAGAGGGTGGAGTTGGGGATCATTAGGAAGAAACTATGTCCAAGACTTAAAAATCAAGGGAAAAGGCTGGGTGCGGTGGCTCACGCCTGTAATCCCGGCACTTTGGGAGGCCGAAGTGGGCGGATAATGAGGTCAGGAGATCGAGACCGTCCTGGCTAACACGGTGAAATCCCACCTCTACCAAAAATACAAAAAATTAGCTGGGCGTGGTGGTGGGTGCCTATAGTCCCAGCTACTCGGGAGGCTGAGGCAGGAGAACCGCGTGAATCTGGGAGTTGGAGCTTGCAGTGAGCCGAGATCGCGCCACTGCACACCAGCCTGGGCGACAGAGCGAAACTCCGTCTCAAAAAACAAAAACAAAAACAAAAAAAAAAACATCAAGGGAAAAGGAAACGTGACATCATGCAAACCTAAGGTTTTTATGATGGAGAACATTGGTATACTACAGAGAACTGCAGCATCAGGAGTAAAGCCAGCAGAGGTCATAAGTCCAGCAGGCTGTTTGTTCCGAGTTGCTGCAGATCATTCTGGTGGATGTATCCTCCAGACAGCTGGAAATATGAACCTGGAGCTTGATGGAAATTGGATACTAAATTATTATCTCACTAGAATTGAGAGTTAAATTTTTGATAGATAAGTAAGACATGGAGAAAAGGAGAGGAATGAGGCTGGAAATGAGGGGCGACTCATTCATTTGAGAAACACATAAACGCATACCTCTCTTAAGTGTTAGGTATTGAGCTAAGCATGAGAGAAATCTATATTAATAAGGTGAGGAAGAAGATTCAGCACTGAGGTTAGGGAAAAATCAGAGAGGAAAAGACGCTACTGTGTTATCACTGCAACAGATGAAGTATAGTATCTTTCAGGATATTGGTTCTTTTCATCTGTTATCAAATATGTTGGCATGGGGTTGTCCTTAATATTTATTCATTTATTATCCTCTTAACATAATGAAATCTGTAGTGATGGCCCCTCTTTCATTTCTAATATTAGTAATATGTCTTTATTCTTTTTTTCTTTGTTGTACTGACTAGAGGTTTATCAATTGTATTGATCTTGCCAAAGAAACAGCTTTTGATTTCATTGATTTCCTTTATTGTTTTCCTGTTTCAATTTGATTATTTTCCTAATATATGTATTCAGTGCTACAAACGTTCCTTTAAGCAGTTTTTTTTGCTGCATACTGCACATTTTGACAAGATGTATCATTATTTTTATTCAGTTCAACATAGTCTTAATATCTCTTGAGTGCCGCTGGAGATACTAAGCTGGAGTCGTGATGTGAGTATAAAGGTTGCTCTGTAATTTGCTAACTAACCCTATAGCTTCCCCCACAACCACGAACATCACAGCCACAGCCACATCACTAACCACTGACCTGCCAGTCCCATGGCAACTTGCTATGTGTTTATCATGTGCCAGGCACTGTGCAATTGGAATTCATGCATACATCTCTCACCCTGCCTCTCTGCAATAGATATAACTACCTCTACTGTAGATGCAGAAACTTGCCCAAGTGCATAACTAGAGGGAGGTGGAATTAAGAATTAAATGTGTGCTTGACTCTCTCTGGATCCCATCTCCTTGTGTCTTTTCAAAGAACCTCACTCTGATTGTCCCATGTCCTTCTGTCTATGGACTCCTTCTTTATAACAAGTAGCATCAGACTTCCCTTGGCCACCACATTCCCTCAAAACACCTGCCCTATCTCTTCCTCTTCATGGCCAAACGTCTCAAAAGAGCAATTTATGCTTCCAGTTTCCACATCCTTTCTTTCCAGTCACTACCTCAGCCAGAGAATCTGGCTTTGCTTTCACCAAACCATTTGCCATGATGAGCTTTTCTTAATTTCAACCACCACTCTTCGATTCTACTTGTTTGACTTCCCTGTAGCTTCAGACACAGTGGGATTCTCTTTCCTATTGGAGGCCCCTTTCCTTGACCTCATGGTGCTGCCACTTCCTCCTCAGTCTCTTTTTCGGGCCTCTCTCCTCTGCCCATTCAACTGTGGCACCGTCACTCGTACCCTTATGTCTTTCCTGTTGATGCCTGTTTGCTGGGGAATCTTGCCATTCTCAGGCTTTCAGCCATCATAAGTGTCCAGGACTCCCAAGTTCATGTCCAGAACCTGCTCTGGTCCTCCAAGCTTCAGACTGGACCAATCTATCACCAGGTGTGGATGTCTCCTTGAATGACTCAGAGACACCTCAAACTCTGCCTGTCAAAAAGAACTCATTACGTCTCCCTAAAGTTATCTGTCCTTTCAGTTTTTATGTTCTCATATGCCGAGCAAGAGGGACAGTATCTTAAGTCTCCACTTTCTTTTCCTGAGAGTAAATTAAAGAAAATGTCAACCTTGAAATTATATCCAGCAATCAATCATAATTTATAAAGCATTGAGTTGATGAAACAACAGAAAGGAATATTTATTGAGCCTGAACTTCATGCTTCAGGGTGTTATTTCAAGGTTAATAAGAATTGTTATTATAGTATTTTAATATAACTTATTACTTGGAATCTTAAAAGATTTTCATTATAATATTTGAACTTTCCTTATAATTACACAAATCAGAAAATTCAGGACAAACAAGTCATGAAAATACCTTTACATCTAATCCTTAGATTTGGAAGACACAAACTGACCTCCATTTTTGGCAATCATTTTCTAGAATATTCATAAAGAAATTTGATTTGATAGTAAAACTCTTACAAATGCATTCTGTAGTTTCAGGAGTTGAGTGTGAGAGGACATATTAATGAGAAGGGTTAAGTATTGACATGACTCTCTCAGGATTTCATCTTTCTTTTCCACATAAGGGTGGATTTTTAATATAATTGTTCTTTTTTGGAGAGAGATTAACTGATCATTTCTAAATTTCTATTTTTTCAAACCTTTGAGACTCTGATATTCTATTGCAACTATGTTAGTAATATACGGATAACTTATCAACTTTCCTTTAGAGTTAAGAGAGTTGTTTATGTGGGAATAGCTCCAGATAAAATTGGAAAAGGAAAATTCTCTAGGTTAAGTACATTTAGAAATATTGCCTGTTAGAAAACACATAAAAAATGTATTCAGTGAAGCCTTTTTTTTTTCATTTAAAAAATAAATTCTGTAGAGCCAAGTACATTCTCTCAATGTATCCATTTACTAGAATGGTTGATTATATTGATTTTTTTCTCTACAAATTTCAGTCAAAATACTATGTATTTTAAAAGTAGTGCTTCATAGTCCTGGCACTGTTCTTAGAATCCAAAGTATTCCTTTTATCTCTTTGACAGGTGTCAGCTACAGCTATATTAAAACTCTACATTTTAATCTTTCTGAGTTCAATTCTCTTGACGAATTTCTTCTTCCTCCATGCCTGGAGTTCTGACTTCAAAAGAAGCTTTTCATACACAGGAGAGATAAATGCCAGGAGAATTGAAGCAAGGATTGGGTCAAATAACATTGGAAACCCTTTCTTCCTGCATTTTGAGATGTGAAATGTGAACTCAAACCAAATAGTAAAAGAAGTACTGCACCACTCTTACTATCGGCTCTATAGGTTCTACCTGGGAGAAGTTGTGTCTCTCAAGAAGACAAGTTCATAAACTGACTTTGCTGGGATATCCAATTCCTTCCAAGACCCATCCTATAAATGAAAAAAACCTGCAGATTAAACATTGTAGAATACCATGGACGGGTGGTTCCATTGCCAGATGCTGAATGAAGAATAAAATCTGGGATACTCAGTGTTTAGGAAGGGTGGGTCTTTTTAGTGTCTGGAGCTACTGGACATTAGGAGGAAACGGTAAAGGAGGGACCCATTAGTGCAAACAGATTGGAGCATTTTCTGGGTCAGTCCCTGTTTTCCTCTCAAGGTGTGTGGCCTTTTCATGCTATGCTCCTGCCGGGTCCAGCTTCCCTTTCAGATCTGTGGTGTGTGGGAGGTGCACACACTCAGGCGTGTGCCTGGAAGGAAATGGACCTGCACTCACAAGGGCAGAGGAGTGCCTGCTGATATTTTTCTGCAGACATCTCTTAGTGCTTGAAACCTGAGGTTGCAACTTCAGATGGAGACTTCACACATCTCTGAAGCAGAGATTTTCTGCTTTAGGGAATAGGAATTTCACCCTCTTTTATGGGCTTACCACAGTGGAAACTGTTTTTCAGAATTTTGTAATTATAGAAGACTGCTGAGCAGCTGTTATCTAACCACAAGAAGAGCAAAATATGAAAAGGCTAGAGAACAGCTGAGGCCAGGTAGAAGCAAATGAGGCAAGTAGAAGGATTTTCAGACTGGATGAGCTCTGCAGTGGACATTCAGGCCTCTGCAATGGTTCCTGAAATTTTGGTCTTGTGCTTCTTGAGCCCACCAATGAGAAGATTGTATGGCAAAATATACATATGGTACAGCCTTCCTGAAGAATTAAGCAAAGGGAGTGTTACCTGGTTGGCCAGATCAGCTGAACCAGGTCCTGGCCAATGCTCCCTCTGGGTGCCTGATGGGCTAGGGGGTCAGGCCAGCAGGCTGCAGTCAAGGACAATTGTCACTGAAGCAGAATGAGATCCAACATATAAATTCAAACTTTCCAAGTCTAATTCCACTAGAATTACATTAAACTGTTGGGTCATTATAAAGAGTCATGACAAAAATAAAGTATGACTGGAGCTTCCAGATACACTTGAATTACCTCTTTTTGTCAAGTCCAATACTCACATTAAACATGCATCTTTCTAGTTCACCTCTATTGCTCCTAAAATCTAAATGAAGTTACTCAGCTTGTCCCCTTGATGCCTGTTTCCACGGAAGGTGTAAGCAGGCAGGCTTTGTAGTCTGATAAGCCTGGCTCAAATCCTGCTCTTGAAACTAAGCAACATATTTAGCTGCCCTGTGCTACAGTTTACTCACATAGGTAAAGGATCAACTACTGCTGAGCTGTGTCCCCCCGAAAATCGTATGTTGAAGTAGTAACCCCCAATGTGAAATATTGAGAGGTGGAGGCTTTGGGAGGTGATGTGGTCTTGAGTGTGGATGAGTGCCCTTAGACAAGAAGCCCACCAAGGAGGAGCTTGTTGTACCCTTCCACCTCGTGAGGACGCAGAGACAAGACACCGTCTGTGGACCAGGAAGCAGCCCTCACCAGGCACTGACTATGCCAGTGCTTTGATCTTGGACTTCCCAGCTCCAAAACCGTGGGAAATGAATTTCTGTTCTTTCTAAGTTACCCAGCTTACGGTATTTTTGTTCCAGTCGCCTGAAGGGACTAAGACAATGACCAACCTCACCTTCTCATCTTTTCCACCCTTTTTTGTTCGTTTTGGTAAGCATTACAAGTATTTAGCAAATGGTTTGGAAAATATTAAATGACAAATAAACACAAGCTTTATTTATTTATTTATTTAATGTCATTAGTATTTTTTTTTTTTTTTTTTTTTGTGAGGGAGTCTGGCTTTGTTGCCAGGCTGGAGTGCAGTGGCATGATCTCGGCTCACTGCAACCTCTGCCTCCCGGGTTCAAGCGATTCTCCTGCCTCAGCCTCCAGAGTAGCTGAGACTACAGGCGTGCACCACCACACCCAGCTAATTTTTGTGTTTTTAGTAGAGACGGCATTTTACCATGTTGGCCGTAGCTGGCATGGACTACAGGCATGCGCTACCATGCCCAGCTAATTTTTGTGTTTTTAGTAGAGATGGCGTTTTACCTTGTTGGCTAGGCTGGTCTTGATCTCTTGACCTCGTGATCTGCCTGGCTTGGCCTCCCAAAGTGCTGGGATTACAGGCGTTAGCCACTGTGCCTGGCCAGTATTGTTGTTTTTACTATGGTTTGAATAATGTGGCTTTTTGCTATTGAAAAGAATATGAATGCCCTTAATGTAACCTTAGCAAACATAAGCTTCAGCTAATATTCAGTAGGATGAGATGCAATTTTGGATAAAGGTCAGGTTTGGAGAGAGGCCTTGAGAGGTGGGGTGAGAGAGGTTGAGAGGTTGTTCTCCTCTACCCAACAAACCCTTAGGTCCACTTGTGTCAGGGGCTGGAGGTATGCTTTTGCTGTTTTTGTTTGTTTCACATTTCTTCCTGTAAAAATTCAGTTGAACTGGCACCCCTGAGAATCAAGCTTCTCCCTCCACTTTATTTGCTTTGAGACAGTTGCACTGAAGAACTGAGGCATGATCACGGGGTCCCCAGTGGGATAGGAAGGATGCCATGGGGCCCACACCCCTTCCATCTTCCTGCCACTGTGGCTCAGGAAACAGGGTTATTTTCTGCAGAAAGATCCTTTCAAAATTGTTACTCCCAAAGCCAACAAATTCTGGTGGCAAGTATAAACCTAAAATAAAATTCTAAGGTCCCCCAACCTTCTGAATAGACCCTTTGTCTTGGCCAAAGGCATTCCAGGGTTAACCTGAAAATCTAGTTGAGGCCATGGTGGAAGAGGAGGTTGGACAGACTTCATTATATCCTACAGCATTAGCATCAACACAGACCTTCAGTCTGATAAGAAACATTTACAGTCTGTTCTCTCTGAAGGCTGCTCCTTGGAAACTTCACCTGCATGACAAAAGCTTGGTCCCCACAAGCCGTTTGTAATCCAGACATTCCTTTCTGCTGATAATAACTCTTCCAACCAACTGCCAATCAGAAACATTTAAAATCTACCTATGACCTGGAAGCCCCTGCATCAAGTTGCCCCACGCTTCCACATTGAACCAATGTAAATCCTACATATATTGATTGGTGTGTTATGTCTCTTTAAAATGTATAAAAGCAGTCTGTACCCGACCACCTTGGGCACATGTCCTCAGAACCTCCTGAGAATGTATCATGGTGCACCCTTAACATTGGCAAAACAAACTTTCTAAACTGATTAAGACCTGTTTCAGATACTTTTGGGTTCACGCAAGTCTATGGAATTTGAAGTTAAAAGCCTTTCCTACTTTTTTTTTGTCTATTAAGATAAGGACAACTTAATGTGAAGAGAAAAAAGACATGACAAAGTAGATGGGGTTCTTTATGACGGACACCAACATCAATGCTTGCTGGAAGAGGTTAGCTTCCAGGTTGTCACTTTGAAATCAAGCCAAGGAGGGCGCAGCTCAAGACAGATATGGGGGCATTTGCTTGGGATGGAAGAGACAGAAAAGTCTGAAGTCCAAGTGCTTGCCTGGGGGTTCTGTGTGTGTCAACCAGAGAGTCTTTGGGATTTTTGAAGATACAATGGTGTATTTTCCTATGACTCACGATTTAAGTCAAAATTTCTCCAAAACATTCCAGAATGAAGAGTGATCCAAGGGCTGTTCTCTCTGAAGCCTGCTACTTGGAGGCTTCAAAACTTGGTCTTCACAACCCCTTTGTAATGGGTTGTTTGTCTTTGGAATGTTTGTTAAAATGTATATTCCAAGCCTAACAAATGAGTATGTGCAGGGAAAGTTCCTGGGAACCAGCACATGGATGAGCCCCCAGGTTGATGCCTCAGTTGTGTGAGAGTGTGAGGGCGCCTGCCTGCCCCGAGCCTGCCTGCCCTGCCCATAGACCTGAGACTTCTGTTCAGGCTTCACTCCTCACTCTTCCAGCTGTGACAGGTTCTTTCTTCTTAAGGTCTCTCTCTCTCTCTTTTTTTTTTTTTTTAGATGGAGTTTCTATCTTGTTGCCCAGGCTGGAGTGCAATGGCACGATCTTGGCTCACGGCAACTGCTGCCTCCCAGGTTCAAGCAATTCTCCTGCCTCAGACTCCTGAGTAGCTGGGATTACAGGCATGCACCACCATGCCTGGCTAATTTTGTATTTCTTAGTAGAGACGGGGTTTCTCCATGTTGGTCAGGCTGGTCTTGAACCCCCAACCTCAGATGATCTGCCCTCCTCGGCCTTCCAAAGTGTTGGGATTACAGGTGTGACCCATCACGCCCAGGCTCTCTAGGTCTCTTACCTCGTCATTTCCTCTCAACCCCATGGCATGAACTTTATTCTTGCTTCGGTCAACTCACATTGGGTTATTGCAATGGCTTCATAACCATCTCCCGACACCCATCCTTCTCCCTCTGCTTCATTTTGCACGCTGAGGCTGATTCCCATCCTATCACTCCGTTGTTCATGTATACATCGAAGCCCCTTCACCTGGCATCAGAGGCTGTCTGCAGTCTGACCTCAGATTACCCTTCTTTACACTCTTTCTGATCCTTTACTCTGTACTAGAGGAGACTGCTATTATTTTTCCTTCTCCTTCTGTCTTCTCCTAATGTGACATTCACATTCTGTTATTTATATTGCTTCTCACTCCAATTAGAATTCCACCACCTCTTCTTAATGTCCCAGAATCCTTAAGCATTCAGCTACTAACACCATAAATGTCTCCTCAGATCATTTCACTTAAAAAAAAAAGTGAAGGTCCCAGTCCTCACCCTTCCAGCCTATGTTTTGCAATGAATCTTTGGGTTGTTATGTGTTAACTAAAGAACAACAAATCAAACTTTTAAAGAATTAAAGTTAGTTTTATTCAGAAGCCTTACCGAAGACTGTAGATGGAGGTCTACAGCCTGGGAGCAGTTCCATCAGAGGCTCCAATGTGGTGTTTCAGCTCACAGTTTATGGACGGGTGGTGAAGGTTCAGTACGTGCAAAATCACGTCAAAGTCTGGGTGCAAGATTATATCTGGTTATAGATGACTAAAATGCATTTAGTAATGAATTACAGAGGCATAGTCACTAACCCTGTCAAACGTTATCTTCTGTGTAGGAAAAGTCAAGGCTAGGGTCATTCATCTTTTAAGGAGCATAGTGACTCAGGCAAGTGGTGTGGGAGCCATGTGGTCCATCCTGTTTTGTCTTCAAAGCATCTTCCCAAAGAGCTGCGTGGCCTCACAGATTCAGGGGCTGTGTGAAATTATCTTGACAAGCACAAATGAGCAGACATGGCTTCTCGCACTTGTGACTGTCTCACACGTGTATTATGTAAGTCTCTCCCCCACCGAACCCTAAGCCCCTTGAGAGCAGAAGTGTGTGCTGTGGTTGCATTTTCAGCCAGGACTAGCTCAGTTCCTGGCTCATGATGGGGCTTAATCCACTGGCCTGAACTCTTCTCCTGGACACCAGAGCCTTCTCCCAAGTTCCTGCTCCATTGAGTAATAAATACGGTCTCTGGGGCCTCCATCCTATGCTCCTTCCTTTATGTATCAGGTGCCTCAAATTAGAACCAAGAATTCTCAGTTACATTATGTTAGGTGAGCCTAGAATATTGGTTTTGGTGGCTCTGAGAAAATCCCCTTCCACTGTCCATGTGGCCAGCAATCCACTGAGTGTCTTTATATTCACAGCATGCTACCCGTCCATTCCATTCCCGCTTCCTTCCTTTATGCAGCATGCGCTTGAATGTGATGACAGTGAAGACTGCAAGGCTCTGGAGGGGGTGCAGAGATGAAGGGATGTGTGGTTTGTTTTCAAGGAACTCGAGTCTGGTGGGGGACAGAAAAGATGAATGCAAGAAACTCTAATGCGAGGTTGGTCATATCAGGCCAGCTTTACCTACCCATGATAGTTAGCTCTCTGAGGACGGGTGGCTCATCTGATTGGACAGAATCTCAGATGCAGGCTGTGCCAAGGCAAGGCTGGCAAGAGTCCCAGAAGTTCAGTTCACTTGCCCCTGGACTTCCTGCCCTTGCCCTGTTTGGGGAACAAGCCCCTGAGGCCTGCATGGCTGGCTGTCCTCTCTTCCGTTCATCTCTTTCGTCCTGAACACCAGGGTGAGTAGTCTTTGTACTTACCACTTTTCTCTGCCAACTCTGTCTGGACTCTGGACTAGAAACTGTGAGATCTGGGCTCTAGGGACAGAGCAGAAGGCAACAGAAGGCAACGATCTTCCTTGGGAGAAAGTCAAATCCCCTAACAAAAGCTTTCAGTGAATTTGTTCTGGAGTTTTGTAGTGACGAATACAGCGGTGCTTCTCCCCCATCCTGCTGGTTCTTGCTAATAGCTTCCTGGAAAATTTTGGAATAGAGGTGAATGTTGAAGGAATTTGAGAACCTTGGTTCTAGGTTCTAGAAGGTTAACTTAATTCACCAATGCTCTAACATAACCATTAGCAATAGAGCTTCATGGGAAAATTGCAATAAAAAATCAATTCTTTCTATTTTGTGTGTATTTTGCAGTTTACAAAGCCTTTCTACAGGCAGCAAAATAAAAGGGAATTTAGTGCTTGACTCAGAGAGAACTACTTTTCGAACGGTGTAAACATAATACATACTAGCTCCTGTCTTCAATAGTTTGAAGGCATTTGCTGAAACTGTTTTTTTAAGTTAGAAAACAGCCTACAGTTTTGGAAGAGTCTATAATTGGACCCCAAATCACTTTTTTAAATAACAGACTTGTACATTCTCATAAAAGTAAAAGCCCTATATTATTGTTATCCAAATTTGTGTACCCAAAACACCAGTGTTTCAGACAATTAAATGTGACAGTTGAGGGTCACAGTTAAGGGCTTGAACAATTTTCCCTTTTGTTTATTCCCAGCTCAGATTATTTGTAAACTTGCATATGACATAACTTTAGGGGCCAAGTGTGGCAGAAGTGTCATCTTCCCATGACACGCGCCTTGTGTCCCTGGGGAGGGAGCTCCCGTGAACTGATGGAGATGTCAGACTGTGTTACAGGAGTGTCAACAGCTGCACATTTATCACTGTGCCATAGGCCCTCTCAGACTGAAAGATTTCACTGTTTATTCACAGCAAAGACACTTAATTAATGGGTAGGCCTAATCGGGCTGTCTTATTATTTGCAGGGATACCAGTGTGGCTTAGCTCAACTGATGTGCAAACAAACCATCCTTGAGGAAGCTTTAATTAATAATTCTGAGCCAGGCTTCTGAGAGGCCGTGTCTCCCAGCTCTGGGGTGATTTACAGCGTCTCCTTTGCCATGTTCTCATGTCCCCTGCATGCAAATGAGTGACCACCCTAGCAGATCTTTCTTTTTCGACTGCACTGGGCTGTGTTTATTACAGAAACGCTCTTATCTTTGCACAGGACTTAATGGAGATAGATACCCCGAATGGGAAAATTCCTGGTGTCTTTCTTAGATATGTTGCCATTTAGAAACATTTACATACACATACCGAGCACCGACTAAGCTAAAATACGGAGAGAATTCATTCGCTTTAGTGAATCCAGAAGTGAATTAGGCTTAGTGCTCATTTGAGGCTCTCAATCTAGTTGGGAGTCATATATTTAAACAAATAATTATAATACAAGGTCAATTACACTCCACGCTAACCCAGAATCAGAAAGCCTACAGGGAGAATAAGAAAGGGAGAAATAAAGTACTGCTGGCTGCACCAGGGAGGCCCCTTAGAGTGTGTGCATGTTGGGGGAGGGGGTAATTAGTATGTTGGAGGATAAGAAGAATGGTTTGAAAGAAAGACAATTTTGAGAGCAACTTAGAGGGCGTGAGGCTGGGTGCAAGGGAATGAACTAGGAGACCCTTGCAACTGATTGTTTGAAGGAGTTGTTATCTGGGTATAAAATAGAGTCTGAGCACTGGAAATACAACAGGGGGTATTATATTCGAGAGACTTCCTGGAGACGAATCAAGAGATTTGACAAGGGATTGAATGTGGGGGTGAGGACAGCAGCGCTATGACTGATTGGGAAGAGGTTTCCTTACCGTTACTCAAAACAGAGCTTCAGAGTTTGGTGGGGTAATTTTTTTTCTCCTGTAATTTTTTTGATAATACCACTGTATTACATTCTTGCATGTAGTGTAGCTGCTGGCAGACTCATGTCAAGCAGTTTTCTGTTGTTTCCTAAGTAGACATGCTTGTCAACTTAAGATGGACTTATCTCCCTATAAGCTCATATTGAGTTGAAAATATTCTAAGTGGAAAATATTGTAAGTCAAAAGTGCATTTAATGTGCCTTACCTACCGAACATCATAGCTTAGCCTAATTTGCCTTAAACATGCTCGGAACACCTACATTAGCCTACTGGTGGGCAAAATTATCTGGCAACACAGTAAACTGTAGAGTAGCAGTTGTTTACCCTCATGATCCTGCGGCTGCCTGGGAGCTGGGGCCTGCTGCTGTCACACAGCATCTAGAGAGAGTTTTGTACTGCATGTGGCTAGCTTGGGAAAAGATTAAACTCAAAATTTGAAGTACAGTTTTTAATTAATGCCTGTGGCTTTTGCACCATGAAAAGTTGAAAAATCTTAAGCTGAACCATGATAAATCAGGGGCTGTCTGTATATGTATATATATCTATCTGTGTATCTGCTGTCTGTCTTTATATCTATCTATCATCTCTATCTATCTATCATCTATCTATCTATCTATCTATCTATCTATCTATCTATAATCTATATCTACCTGTCATCTATATCTATCTATCTATATCTATCTATCTATCTATCTATCATCTATCTCTATCCTATCTATGTATCTATCTATCCATCCATCTAATTTTTCTCTGAATGACTTCAGATCTTTAAAATCCTTATTCTTAAGTTTCACTCTGATATCTTGGTGTGAACCTTCCTTATCCTGCTTAAAATTCAAGAAATCTCAAGATCTGAAATTTCATTTTTAGTTCTGGGAAAAGCTATTACTATTATTCCTTCCTTGATTTTTTTTTTGTTTGTTTCAAGTTTCTATTAACTCGGTGCAGCAAATCTATTTCTATATGCCACGTATTTGAGCTTTGTTCTCTGATATCTACTAGATTCTGTCCTCCTGAATCCTGGGACAGTTTCTCCATCAATTTTTCAGCTCTCTATTTCATCCTGGTGCTATCTGTTACTTTCCCCATCAAAGCATTCTGTAAATTATTACATGTTTTAATAGCAATTATTTTCCCAAATGGTCTTTGACTTCTGCTTTTTATTACTACTATCTTCTTGTCTGCCTCTGAGGATAAGGATTCTCCTATTTTAAATTCTTGATGTGTCTCTTCCATGAATTCTACCTAAGGTGGTGTTTGATGTTTGGATTGTGGTCCTTCTTTATAGTGGTGGCAAGAGCTCAAATATTGGCCTGCATGCTGTGTTCCTCTGGATGGAATTCCAAACTCACCAGGGCAAGGAAAGCTTCACCTTGGAATTGGCGCATGTTTTTGCCTCAGACTCTGCCCTTCATTTCTCTCAGGTCCTATAAGCCCTCCTCAGACAGAAGACAATTTTCTTTACAGTGTAATTTTTAGGACTGGTGTCAGAAGCTACTGACACTGTTCAATTAAAACAGAAAGGGAGGAACACATGGGGCAATCAGGTCTCTTCATGGCAGTCCATCTCTGCTCTTATGTTTGTTGACTCTGAACTAACAGTTTCTCTGGGATTCCCATGGGAAGACCCATAAGAAGACTTCTGTTTTCTCTGTTACTTTCTCAGTGTGAGCCTGTCCATTTTATAATGAGGAGGCATTACTCACATTCCTGGTCCACTACTGGAATACATACCTATTTGCACTGTTTGACTGTTTTCCTTGTGTGTGCATGTGAGTGTCTGTTTTAATCTGTGTGTATTCTGTCAGGAAGACATATGAATTGATGAGAGAAGTAAGACCATCTTCAGCTGAAGTCCTAGATTTTACATTTGAAATGAGTTCCTTGGGGATTTTGATGGGATTTTGGATTTGAGGCCTATGGATCTATCTGATTTCATTACCATAAGATATAATCTCTTTTAAAATATATTATATGAAAAACTTGGTCGGGTGCAGTGGCTCAGGCCTGTAATCCCAGCACTTTGGGAGGCTGAGGAGGGTGGATCCCTTGAGGTCAGGAGTTCAAGACCAGCCTGGCCAACATGGCGAAACCCCGTCTCTACCAAAAATACAAAAATTAGCTGGGCATGGTGGCACACGCCTGTAATCCCAGCTATAGCTTCGTGGCTGAGGCACGAGAATGGCTTGAACCTGGGAGGCAGAGGTTGCAGTGAGCTGAGATTGTGCCACTGCACTCCAGCCTGGACAACACAGCGAGACTCTGTCTCAGAAAAAAAAAAGAAAGAAAAATTCGATAAAGCAGTTTGTGGTTCTGTTGAATATTTGTTACGCTGATTTCTACCTTGTTGACGACCTGCAAATATACTTCTGCTGGCTAAAGTTTGAAATTGCCAATCATCAATATTGGTTGCTAATGATGTTATTATCCAGCTTCTCAAAATTTGCTGACTCCTTTCACACGTGTTATTATTTGCTGAAAGCAGCTCATTTTGAGTGGCTGTGGTTTAGATTTGTTATGATTTTATCACCTAATTATATTATCATTCTGGAAAAGTAATCATTAAATATTTAATGTCATGTTAAAATCTGTAGAAGAAATTATGCAGAGTAAGTTCACACTTTCTGGTAGCTCACAATTATAAGGCAATTTTGATAGTCACACTTTTTACTTTTTAAGTGATGCTAACTAGGATCTGGGACAGTCATATATTAATATGCAAAAGGTATGCACTTTTAAGATATGGTGAACTCAACTATCTAAGGGGTAATTCGGAATAAGCAGCAGTTGCCAATTGTCTTAATCAGCTTTCGAACATCTAGTTCCACTACACCGTTACTATATCTTATTTGAAAAAACTTCCTAGAATTATTGCATCCAACAGTTTCTGAAATTTAAGATAATTAGGTTAAGTTGGGCAGAACTGTGTTGTTTCAGTGTGGCATACCTTTGATTGAGAGTTACTAAAAAAGTCTATCATCAACTTAAGCTTTGGAAATGATCTGCTTTCGTTCTTTGTAGATTTTAAGGAACTTTAGAACTCACTTCTTTATTCATCTTTGAGCAATTCCCTAGAGAGATACATTTTTCTCCTTTTAAAATTTGCTTCACAAACTTTTTTCTTTGAAATCTGAAACTCTGGGGGAGTTTTAAAGAGTCTAGTGTCAATGCACCGGAGTCATTTGCAGCTAAACCAGATTTCTCTCTTTACAGCTGAGCCACTTAACACTCAGCCATGTCTTCCCTACACTCTGGGCTCTGGCAACCCACTTCCAAAAAGGATCATACTTTTTTTTTTTTTTTTAACTGGGCAATTGTATGTCTACTTCCCTTTGATAGAAATCACCTTTCTATTTTTCTTTAGTACCAAGCATTCTTCCTGCGGGTCTCTGGGTGATAGTGGCTCTCCTGGGACGTGCCCCTCGCACCTGCTCCCTGCAGGCAAGGCTCCTGCTCTTGTTCCTCCAGCACAGTGCTTGTCACAGCACACATGTGACTCCTAACCACCCATCTTTCCTCATGAGCTCTGTGCTCTGTGAGGAAACCGATGGCGTCTATATCTCACTGTTATATTCCTATAACCCAACCCAGGGCCTGGCACATTGTAGAGACTTAAAAAATATATTTGTTGAATCTAAAACTGCTTTTTTTTTTTTCCCAGCTAGGAAAATAGCACGACATGCCATCAGTGTTTACTTTCCCTCTACAAAGCTGAGGCTATTTCAATCTCTGTCTCTCTTCTTTCCACTTCCCCCTCCTTCCCAGACAGTCGTATTCGTCTTATTATTACCCTTAATGAAGCAGTAGAAGTAGTTCTGAAACTGACTAATTGTCCAACGGGTTAAATGCAGAAGCTTCGTAGAGGCTGAATTCTAGGATTGGGTGATATGTGACATCATTTTCAAAGCCACCCAGAGGCTCACTGGCTCACCTCTGCCTGCACAGAGCCGGCCACTGAGCAGATGAAACCTGGGCTGTAGAAGTGCAAATCTAAGCTCCTGTCTGAAGCTGGGGATACTGCCTGTCCACATATCCTACTGGATGAAGTGGGTCTCTGAGCAACCCCTGACATCAGAGAGGTGGTTATGCTGATTTGCTCTATATGTCCAGGGAAGAGAGAAAGACCATAGACACCCATGGGTGCCTCTGCATACCGTGAAAGGTCGCGCTGACAGCCGAGGGAGGGCGCCATCAGTTGTGAGATGAATCCTGGTGACGGGGATCTTCAAATGTGAAAATGAAAAGTGTATCTTACAGCAGGGGAGTATGGTATCCAAAACCTTTGCATTTCTCATCTGGAAAATGTTCAAATTGGAGAAAGTCAGTAACCATTTTCTTTAACCAGTTAATACATTCATATTACTTGGCAGAAAATAGCCTTCAAAGTATTTTCCAACGTTTCGAGATGTTTAGTAATCTTATTTTTTAAATCACAGATACCTTAGTCAATGTCTGTTGAAAATGTAAACCATTCACCTTTATTTGATTTGTTATGCAACCTAAGTTTTAGTTCCATTACCAACACTTGAGCTTAAATTCCTAGTATGGTAATAATTTAATCAACTCAATGTATGTGATTTAAATTCAATGTATGTGTTTACTAAAACTCATATTTGAAGTTTCCTTCTTGATTCTAAGTTCTGAACAGGTCCTATGTGATGTATCTGCTGTTATGAAAAGTTGCCATTGTGCCATGGTGTGACCTGAGCCCAGCATCCAGCAGGGCCTGGCACCCGTGGGGTAGATAGCTCACTTTTGTGCATTTTTTACATAGGTATAATAACGAAGAGGAAAAAAGGACTTGTGCAGGGCTACAGGCTTTCTAACAATGATACATTTACGAGGATTTTGAATATATCACAGGGAAACATTTGGAAAAACAATTCCTGAATCCTATAAAAAATGAGTTAATTGGCCAGTGCAAGTTTATGTGTTAGTGGCCTCTAGTTTGCCAAATTGTAACAAACAACACTGTCCTGGGTATATTTTTTTATTATTTTCATTTCTGAAACTAGTCAAACTTTGTTGAAATGGAAAGGTTTGTAAAATTCCTTAAGCACTTCCATGAAACAGCTTGGTATGAAAATCATTGATTTTGTTCCGACCTGCAAATTTACAGATAAGGAAGTTTTGGCCCATGAAAGTTAAGAAACACACCTGAGAAGTGAGGGTGTACAGTTCTATGGTTCTCACTTTTGAATCAGTGTTTTCATACATGTTTGTATGCAGGCGTGTGTGCATGTGTGCATTTGACTGTTTATTTTCCTGAATACCAGGTACATGCCCAAACCTGTACCATCTTATCTATCTTTTCTTTTGTTATAATGACTGACTTTCTTCAAATGACCAGAATAACCAGATATTAAATTTATGCTTTAGGTACTTTTCATGAGAACTCCCTGTGCTATAATAAAAATTTGGAAACATCTGCATATTTGGACTAAATATGTGGATATTTTTGGCTATTGAATGATTTTCTATTTTTACATATTTGATTATGTATTACACTTATAAAGATGCCCAGGCAACAGAATTTTGCTAGAAGAGAATATTTATTATGTTATTTTTATCACAGTGAAATAAATGTTTGTTTTAATATATAATGCATGCTGATTTTAAAAAAATACAGAAAAATACAAAAAGAAAGAAATAGTGCCTAAATACATACCACCTTAAGATAACTACTGTGGCTATTTTGGCAAATATGTCTGCACACATCTCCATGTGTATGTGCACACATGCGCAATTTTTCACAAGTGGTACTGCATCATGGGAGTTTTCCTGTTTTAGTGCCTTTATTCTCTCTGTGCTGTTTGTCTTTGTTCCTTCCTCCCTTCATCCAGCTTTTGGCCACCCCAGTGCCCAAACCTGAAACATTTGTCCTTGACTGCTGCTGCACACACCCGTGCTGACATCCAAACGTACGAAGGCAGGTCGGGGTGAGGACCAACGTTTTACTAGACTGCAGTGTATTATATCCATCTCGCTTTTCTTGCTAAATAAAAATTTCTTTAAAATTCTTCAAGTTCTCTGGGTGCAGTAGCTTAGACCTGTAACCTCAGCACTTTGGGAGGCCGAGGCGGGAGGATTGCTTGAGCCCAGATTTTTGGGATCAGCCTGGACAACATGGTGAATCCCCCATCTCTACAAAAAATACAAAAAAATTAGCTAGGTGTGGTGGCATGCACCTGTAGTCACAGCTACTTGGGAGGCTGAGGTGGGAGAGTCACCTGAGCCTGGGAAGTCGAGGTTGCAGTGAGCTGAGACTGAGCCACTGCAGTTCAGCCTCAGTGATAGCAGTGAGACTCTGTCAAAAAAAAAAAAATTCCAGTTCACAGGTAGAGATTTAATTAATATATTCATTTTAATAGCTCCATGATATTTATGTATACTTACCACTGAGCACTTGCTTTGTTTCAATTTATTTATTTTTGGCAGTTACTTATATAGGTCTCGACGAGGGAACAAGGGCATCACCTCCTTTGATGTCCGCTTTAAGTGTGCTCCTCCCTCAGCCTGTAAACTGACTCTTCATCTGTAGGAATATTTACTTTATCAAAGTCTAAGTACTTGTGAATCTAGAACATCAGATTACTAAGGGAAGAAAAGGCAGAAAGCCTTAAGAGCAAACTCCCCAAACCTACCTAATTACAGACATAGAAAACATGGAAAACAATATTAATGCTTCTGCTGTTTAATTGGCGATAGCTCACCAGCATTTTATGCATACTTCATATTTATTCTGTTTCGGCTATATTACCATGTAGTGAGATTAATAAATTTTTTAATGAGAAGTTATATTTCTGGGTGATGCATTAAAAGATGAACAAAGTACACTTGTGACAGCTCATAAATGCTAAATTAGTGCAAGAGAGCTCTCTAAATTTAGCTACTAGTTGAGTTTACCCCTATGTAATAAATCTGGCAATAACCCTGAATCTCATCACGGCACTGAATCAATGGCAGTAAAATAGTAACTTCTCTTTTTAGTGCCTTTGCAAATTCAAGGCTGGAGGCTAACACTTCAGTCAGCTCATAGCTCTGCTTCTTGTATTTTAACTGTAGCAAAGGACATGCTACCTGGGATCTGTGGGTTCTCCCAATTAACCAGTTTTCTCTCTTCAATCCCTTCTGTCTGTCCGTCTCTAGAGAGGGAAGGAAAGCAACAGCAGAGCTCTTTTTTGGGAAAAATTTGAAGTTGATTTCTCCTTAGTTTTGGAGGATTGTTTCTGCAGTGCCTTCATTTCCAGGTGCCACGGAGACTTAACGTTTGGGCACAAGGACTGCAATTGTAACTCATTATACTGTTCCTTAAAAAATGCTCAAGACTAGAAAGTCTTCTGGCAGGGATGAAAAGGAATTATTTTTCTTCTTTTTGTTACTGAATCAGTGACAGCAACAGAAGCTATATTTAGAGACACAGGTGATTTCCTTTTGTTGTTGCCGGCTGCTTTAAAAATGTATGAGTGCTTCCCAAAATACACAACTTTTGCAAATACTTGAAATTAACATTTGTGAAAAAGACAAATTGCAGATTGAGCGTCAAGCCTACCAACCTGTAAAGTACTTGAAAGTAAATTGCACTTAGGAAGGAAGAAAGCCTTCCCCCCACTCTTGGGAGTGGTTTCTCAATAACTGTAGAAATTGATAGTAATTTTCCTAGGAAAAGGAAAGCTTAAATTAAAGTGAACATGGAGTGAAATAACTCATAACAGTAAAAGAGCAAGAGAGACCTTTTAACCTGCCCCCCTTACGGCACATTCCCTTACTAGCAAGGCAAGTGTGTTCCTGATGAAACTCACTGTGTCCCTCCCTGGCAGAGCAGGCCTACATCAGGTGGCAGATGTAGGCTCTGAAATACATCCATATAGGAGATTTCAAATTTCCCTGTAGAAACTCAGGATAGTCTCCAAAGAAATGGAATGACAGGGACCTAACCAGAGCACTCATGTATACAGAATGGGTGTTAGAAACAGAAAGGAGGTAGAGATTCCAGAGTTACTTTTCATAGAAAATTAGCTTGAAATGCTTTCTTCCAATCTGGAAACTACTAGTCAGACAATTTTAGGGGCCAGAAAACCTTTAGGTCTAAATCAAGAGGAAAAACAAAAAGGATATTGGGGGAGAATAATGGTGTGTGAGTCAGTTTTGCATTGCTCTAAAGGCATACCCGAGATTGGGTAATTTATAAAGAAAAGAGGTTCATTTGCTCACAGCTCCGCAGGCTATACAGCCACGGCATCACCATCTGGTCAGCTTCTATGAGGCCTTAGGAAGTTTACAATCATGGTAGAGGGCGAAGGGAGAGCCACTGCATCGCATGGCAAGAGAGGGAGAGGTGCCAGGCTCTTTAAACAACCAGCTCTCTCATGAACCGGTAACCACGGGGAGGGGACCAAGCCATTCATAACAGATCCTTCACCATGACCCAAACACCTCACACTGGGTCCCACCTTCAACACTGGGGATCAAGTTCCAACATGAAATTTGGAGGGGACAAGAATCCAAACCATATCAAATAGTGAGGTTAAATTTCAATTATTCTATATACTTCCTGCTGCTGTATGGCTTCCAGCTGTCATGGGGCTGCAGCCCCATGTCTACATAACTAGGTACTTACAGTTGTTCTGGGTACCTATTTTAAGTCCACATTTGGTTAATTCCTTTCTGTATGCAATATTGTCTGCAAATAGTGAGTTTACCCAGAATTATTTCCTCACTGACAATAAATCAGAATGCCAGCATGTAAACATTTGCTATCTTCCACTTTCATTCTGCCTTAGAAAAAAAATTTTCTGTTTGCATGACTCATTAATTTTTGGGAAATGTTAAATGGAAGCACTGTAAGAGAGATGACATCCATTCTCACTCCACTTTCAAATCTGAGAATGACTGCTAAATATCTAAATTTATGCACATATATCCAACAGTGTGATACCTGTTGATTTCTTTACGCTATCTTTATCCCAGAGGTATCAGAGGAAACAGTGTCCACACTTCCTCCTGAAATGTTGGAGAAGTCATTTTGCCTAAAGGACTCTGGCAAGGACAGTATCCCCAAGGCATTATTTATTCAATAAAAACCCATGGGAGAGAAGTGAACGTGGTGCTCAGCATGAACACAGATGGCCTCGTTCAAGGTTGGGCGTGTAACTCACTCAGCCAACCCAGTCATTCTTCTGTCCTGGAAAAGCCCTGGGGATTCTAACATGTTAATAAAATACAATTCTAAGAAAAACGATTAAAATGTGTTCATTGCATTTCACTTTAAGTTTAGCTTTAACTGGGCAGGAGATTTTTTTTTCTGTGTAATTATTAGTTTTTATTATGTATTTGTACTGCATCAATCATTCTGAAAGTATAATGGACAAAGCAAATGGATTTCATAGCCAAAGAGTATAAGTCATGTAAGCATATCCGCTTGGCTTAAATAAAATGGTAAAAATAACTCTGGGGTTCGGGGGCTGGGGAAGATAAATGATGAAATTTTAATCCATTGCAATCCTTCATGTAATGCAGTGCAAGAAGCCATTCATCTACTTACCCATTTCCACATGGTTTATCTGCTAATACCTTGGTATTTAAAGGAGAGTATTAGATGAGATCAAAAGAGAGAGGGTATAGATTACATTTTCTCCTCTTAGACCTGAGAAGCCCGCCGGAAAGCTTTTATAGATGTGGGTGTTTAAACCAGGCAAGACCATGAAGTTTGATGGAATAAGGCAGGAACTTGCAGTCAGGGGACCTCTGCGGTCCCTCCTTCCAGCTGCCCATTTTCTCAGACTGAGGTTTTGGCTTCAGTTCCCCCATCTGTGTGGTGGAGTCAGAACGCCAACCCTGTCCAGCTCAGATTATGTTCATAGGACATTATATCCGTACACAGATATGGGACAACAACATACCTACATTAAAAAGCTTTGCAAACTATGAAGCACCTTGTTAACATCAGGGAAACTAGGTTATGCCAAGAATACTCTTCAGAGGAGATATGTTTACAGTTTTGTTTTTGAAATCTTGGTTTTCCTCTGTTGCATCCACTCAGGAAACTAGAAAAGAGAGAAGCTAAGTCATACAGACACAAGCAGAAAGTAGCCTGACCTCTCTGTGTTCATCCTGATCCTCTGTGCATGCAAAATCCACAGATTCCAAAACCCAAACGAGGGCTCACATGAGAAAGAATAAATATTTATATGAAGTTTCATTCATTATATTACTTGGGTTTCAGTTCATTATATTGCTTGTATCTTGCCTAGCACAGACCTGAACACGTAAACCCTTAGTGTAATACAATAATTTCTGAATAGAATATCTTTCTTTCTTTTTTTTTTTGAGACAGAGGAGTCTCGCTCTGTCACCCAGGCTGGAGTGCAGTGGTGCCATCTCGGCTTACTGCAAACTCCACCTCCTGGGTTCAATCAGTTCTCCTGTCTCAGCCTCCCGAGTAGCTGGGATTCCAGGCACACGCCACCATGCAAGGCTAATGTTTGTATTTTTAGTAGAGACGTGGTTTCACCATATTGGTCAGGCTGGTCTCGAACTCCTGACCTCAGGTGATCCACCCACCTCGGCCTCCCAAAGTACTGGGATTACAAGCATGAGCCACTGCACCCAGCCTAAACAGAATTTCTTAAACATAACTTCTGGTTTCATCTGATATATCTATAAAACCAGCTTTAAAACACCATTTAATTAAATTCCTGGTTTTGCTTTAATCCAAGACCTTAAACATCTTTTCCGTGGTTCATACGAGGTATAGTTGTATGTTTACTAGGAGGGAAATATTACCTCCTCCACATTTGGGAAACTGAGATGCAGGGCCGTAGACCAATTTGCCCTCTGAATTCCACAACAGGATGAACAGTATCTCTTAGTTCCTTTTTTATTTATTTTTATTTATTTTTTTTGAGACAGAGTTTGTTCTTGTCGCCCAGGCTGGAGTACAATGGTGGGATCTTGGCTCACTGCAACCTCTGCCTCCTGCATGCCCAGCTAATTTTTTGTAGTTTTTTGAAATAAAGATGGGGTTTCTCCATGTTGGTCAGGCTGGTCTTGAACTCCTGACCTCAGGTGATCCACCCACCTCAGCCTCCCAAAGTGCTGGGATTACAGGCGTGACCCACTGCGCCTAGCCTTAGTTTCTTTTTTCTAAGGAAATAATAGCCAGCCACTTTCCTTGAATGTCTTTCTCACCTGGGTGATTCCACTCATAACACTCTTTAACCTAATTGCTGTGGTCCTTGAAAAGTAGGCCTCACTTACATTAATCTCCCAGAGCACACCAAATTAACGCTGCTATTTAAGTCTGTCTATTTTAATCTCAACATTTACAGATAGAAAAAAGGCATTAACTTGCTCATTTTATTGAATTTGTCATACATGGCGGGGAGGGGCACTTGAAGGGAGCTTTGGGAGAAATGATTTAGAAGAGTGATCGGGTCCTTTGGGAAAGTGTTTAACAATTTACCAAAAGTCTGGCAAATATGTCTTTTTGATACCTTGTACAGTTAGGTACTTACATTAGATTTTTGAAGTGCAGGTATACATCAAAATAATAATTAGAAAGGATCTCACAAAACATAAGCTACTCTATTGCCTGTCAAATTGGTAACTCTGCCTTGAAGTGAACAGAGTAAAAATTCATGTGCTAATCTTCTAGCCTTTGTTCTGCATCTTTCTGCACGGGTAGGAAGTGATAGGATCCTCTGTTGTTAGCAGTACTAAGGGCCATATAAATATAGGTAGATAATTAAGGCTAAATCTTGTATTAAGAAAAATTCCAATTATCCTCACAAGGACATGTTTCAAATCTTCTACCCAAGTGCCGGAAGCAAGTCCAATTATCTGAATATAATTGCTAGACATTATTTGATAAACATGAGGATAGTGCCTGTGACTGCATGATTTAAAAACCAGCAACCTCTGCTTTTACCTATTTAAGTGTTTAGATTTTCAGCCAAATGAATTTTTTCTCCAATTCTTTCCAAAATGACTTTAGAGAAGGTGTCATATATTTTTATTAAAGGACCCCTGGAGACAAGTGATTACTATGGTCATGCATATATTCAAATTGTATATTATGGAGTCGAATCTGCTTACACTGAGTTAATTTAAACGATTATGACAAGAACTTCTGGGAAATATGTCAGCTAAATTACGTGTTTGCAAACTCCTCTGGCTCTTCTCTTCAACCCACAAAAATAATGTCATCAGACATGAATGCAAGGAACTAAGAATAAAGCAAAATTCCTCACTCTCAAACTGAAAACTTGAAAGCATACAGTTTGGATGAGTGGAGAGCAATCCGGACACACCATGGTGCAGTGTTGAGGTCGGGCAGGGGTTCAATGCAGGAGGTTCTGAAGACCCCCATGGACCCCTTAACTAGGAGGGAGAGATGCACAGACCACGGGATGGGAAGGGGGTACCCTGTGCTGTTGAGTTTCCCTGTGTAGGATGTCAGCAGAGACAGTGGAAGAAAAAGAAAACAAATATAGCAAATGTAGCATAGATTTTTTTTCTTTGACTTGGCTTCCAAAGGAAGAGAGCTAAGATTTGCTGTAATTCTTTGCAGTCTCAGATCACAGGTGACCAGAGAAAGAATACACACTGACTCGCAAAACCAAATGCCCGTAGGTTTTGGGGCATTACTAATTTCTTTTGTCATCCACCAGCTTCACAACTCAAAAGCAGGGCAACACATTCAAACGTGGGGGTTGATTTTCCATGGGAAAGGCCAATCCCTCACCTGGGAGCCGACCTATGGAGCAGAATCTCAGTTAATTCTGAGGAAAAACACAGAAACAAAGCCTCTCAGGCCCCAGCTGTCTCCTGGCCTAGATCCCCTCAGGTAATTACACAGCTGGACAGAAAACACGCAGCATCAATACTCAGTCCTCCAAATCAAGAGCTCAGGGGAAGACCTCAATGGGGCTTCATGAGAAGCTGCAGAAGGATTCACGAGGGTTTTACTTACACTAAGTTCAGGCAAATAGCAGAAGCAGGTAGACCCCCCCACCCCCATGAAAAGTGAGTAAACAAAACAAAACAAAAAATTAGGGCTGGGCGTGGTGGCTCACTCCTGTAAACCTAGCACTTTAGGAGGCTGAGGCAAGAGGATCACTTGAGAGCAGAAGTTCAAGATCAGCCTGAGCAACATAGCAAGATCCCATGTCTACAATAAAAACAAAAAAATTAAATTAGCCAGGCATAGTGGCATGGCTACTCAGGAGGCTGAGGCGGGAGGATTGCTTGAGCCCAGGAGATTGAGGCAGCAGTGAGCTATGATGACAACACTGTACTCCAGCCTGGGTGACAGGGCAAGACCCTGCCTCTTAAAAATAAAATAAAAGCATTCAGAAGGAATAGGTTTAAAAATTCCACATTAAAACAAACAAACAAACAAACAAATGAAAATACTCTGCAAGTGATAGATGAGGAAATACTTCCCAGGGAACAGGAAAACCATTCATCTACAACAGATTCTTAAAGAAATTAGATGACAACAAAATAGTAGTTTTAAAAAGCCTGACATAATTGAGTTAAGTAACTGTGGAGAAATCCACGATGGCATGGAATTTAAAAATGAACCGGAAATGACTAATAGTGAAACCAACAGAAAACTGCATTGGTGGATGGGGTTCTCTTGACAAAACCACACAAGTTGCAAAGAAATGAGAAATGATAATTAGAAGAATATCAACAATAGAGATTTAAATACAGAAACTTCTGATGATTGACAACAAACAAATCCAGTGATAAAACAAAAACTATTTAGATATATTAGAAAAAATAATGTCTTTTGAAATAAAGGTACATGGACTTTTGTATGTTAAAGGAATTCATCATATTCCAGAATAATGTGATAAAGTTTTCCAATACCAAGACATATTCTGGTGAAGCTTTGGAAGATTACAGAAAGAATCCCACAAGCTACCAGACAAAGGAAGCAGGTAACTTACTAATGTAAAAATAATAATCATCATCAACATCATCTAACTACAAAGTTCTTACCAAATTTAAATTTTAGAAAAGGATGAGAAATGTCTACAAATTTAAGAGGAAAGTAGGTGTAGTCTCATTCCTCCACCTCCTCCACTCCAATAATTTGACTCACGTATTTTGGAAATTTACAGAAAGTACAGGTAAAGTTATAAAGACACACCAGAGCAGAACAACAACTAAGTAATTTGGGAGGAGCGTTGGGTACAGCTGCCCAATTGGTGTGAAGGCGGCACGACGGAGGAGTGAGAAAGAGGAAACAGTATGAGAAGATGCCTTGGGCTGGGGAGAGGCTAGAAAGCCCAGGTGCTCTAGTCAGGGCTGGGTGCTGAGGGGGCCTACAGGTGGGCTCTCCAGGGCTCTGCCCTCATGGGCGAAAGCAATTCCCACCTCTTTCCTTCCTTGACCTGCAGCACTCCCAATTCCAAGTTCTGGCCCAGAGCATCCGCTTATCTGACTTGAATGGGTCCCCTTCCTTGGCTAGTGACTCCTGGGCAGGCACATTGATTGCCCCTTGGTCCTGGAGAAAATCAGAATGCTGTTTCTAGAAGAGGAGGAAATATAGGCTTTATCGTTGCCTGAACCAGATGTTTTGTTCAGACCACAGTGTGATACATCTGTGAATGCATACCAGAGGAAGAAATAATTAAGATGTCCTCAACTCTTTGAGCAGGTTAAAATGCTCTCCTAAGAAAAAGCAAAACAAAATTAAAAAACAAACAGGGTAGAAAAAGGAATACAACTGTAAAATGGATTGTGTAGAAGATAATTATAATGAGAAAGATAAATATATAAGGTATAAAATATACTGACAGCTGTACTCAGGGCACCTTATCAGAAAATAAGTTATTTATAATAACAGAAAGAGAAACCAATTAGTTAAAAGGTATAAAGATAGCAAAATGGGTACACACATACACAATCTGGTTCTTTAGGAGAAACAATGAACAAAACAAGATACAATAAATGATAAAGGAACAGAAAGAACCACTAATTAAGAAAAAAATCTCTGTACAATTCTAAACTAAAATCTGGATGAAATATAAAAACATTAAGAAAATATAAATGATCAAAATTGACTTAAGAAGAAATAGACAACTCAAGCCAAATTGCATCAAAAAAATTTAAAACATTGTCAAGGAGCCAACATTCCAGAAAAATGTGCCAAACACAGATGGTTTCATAGGTGAATTTTTTCAAGTCTTTAAATAAGAAATATCTCCTGTATATATTTTTCAGAGAGAAGATATCTCATTTAATTTTTATAAATTCAACAGAAAATCAAATCCCACACCTTTAGAAACTAGCATCCGGCGGGGCATGGTGGCTCATGCTGTAATCCCAGCACTTCGGGAGGCCGAGGCAGGCGGATCATGAGGTCAGGAGATGGAGACCATCCTGGCTAACACGGTGAAACCCCGTCTCTACTAAAAATACAAAAAATTACCTGGGTGTGGTGGCAGGCGCCTGTAGTCCCAGCTACTCGGGAAGCTGAGGCAGGAGAATGGCGTGAACCTGGGAGGCGGAGCTTGTAGTGAGCCAAGATCCTGCCACTGCACTCCAGCTTGGGGGTCAGAGCGAGACTCCGTCTCAAAACAAACAAACAAACAAAAAGAAACCAGCATCCAAAAGAAAACTATAGACAGTTTTATATGTGAACATTGAAGTTAAAATTCCTAATTAAATATTTTTAAAATAAGTTGGCAGTAAATGGATGGTCACTGAGTTATTCCAAGAAAGAGAAGGTATTTTGCCATTATAGATTCAACTAATAAAATTAACCTTAAAAGCCTCATGCTTCTTCTAGTAAGTGCTAACATTGCATTTGATAAAATTCTGTGTCTAGCCTATGTTTTAAAAAATATATATATTACTTTTTGAAATTATAAAAGAAGAAATCAATGATAGCATGTGATAAAACTGCAAGCTGAGTGGAAAGCCAGCATAAGCACGATGGTTAGCTCTAGCAGCATCCCCTTAAAGCCAGGAACAGAGATACAAGGTGAAATTAAGTATAGATGAAGAATGATGTGGGATTCTTTTTTCTGTGGTAGTAGATTATATGATTGTACAGCTGGAAAATAAGAAATTAACTCCCAAACTGCCAGAAAAAGTAAGAGATTCCAGGAAGATGAGGAGTTAGAAAATTAAGATTAAAAAGTCAACATCTTTCCTATATATATGGAAGAAAATTTCCCATTTATAATTCAATTAAAAATAACCTTGAGAATCTGGGAATATTTTGAAACAAAATTACACAATGCCTCCCTGATAATGACAACTAAATTCTACTGCGGAACGTCAGCATAATCCAAATCCAAATCCCCATTGACATTTCTTTTAATTTGATGAAGCAATTCTCAACGTTGCCTGAAAAAAAATATGAAAATAACCAGGCTGTTTCGAAAAAGAAGAGTAATGTTTACTGAGTGGGAACCTGGGTATATAAAAAATATAATCTGTAGCTATATAAAACATATGTGGTATTTAAAATATATCTAGTACTTTACATAGTGTGATTCTCACTTGAACTGATTGGCTAATTTCTAGCCATGATTCCACTAATCTATCAATGTAGATAAAGAGGCTGAGAATAAACATACTATTTCAACTGATGAAAAAAGATAGATTATTTATTAAATGATATTGGTGCAACTGGTCACATTTTATTTTTTAAGGCTAGAAACTTATCACACTCATTATGACAAAATTAAATCACAAGTGATGAAAGATTTTCTTTCAGAAAATAACAGAAGTCTGAAAGCATAAAGTAAAAACAACATTGATATTTAAAATGTATAAATACTTTATTTTTTCTAATAGAAAATACCCCATAAACAAACTCAACTGAAAAACAACTAATATAATAATATTATGAATATGTATTACAAATAATCATAGCCCTAATAAAGAATTTTTGCAAATTGATAACTGAGTAACGAAGACCTGAACACAAGAGGAAACTAGAAATGTACCAAAACAGTTGGAAAAAGATGCCCTCACTAGAAGTCATTTTAAAAATGGACTGTTTTGCTCATTCAATTTGCAAAAATTCAAAACATCGTCAGAGCCCAGTGGAACTGAGATTTCAGAGAAACATGCATGCTCTTGCACTATTGGAGGCAGCAGATACAGGTACCATCTTTCTGAAGAGTGGTTTGGAAATATGCATCAAAATGTTAAAATGTCACCTGGCCTACAAATGTCACAAAATGTCACTTGGCCTACAAATCAAATTTCTATTGTCATTTCCCAAGGACGGTACGTAGGTATGCCAAAGTCCCTGGGCATAGTTGTACAGCATTGTTTACGATAGCAAAACAAAACTTATTACATAAATCATTGCATATATGCCATATACACCCAGTGAAACACTGTGTAACAATTCAAAGTGGTGATGCACATATACAGTTATTAAATGATGTCTTTGACATGTATTGAAAAGAAAAACCAGGTTAAAGAACAGCATGTATAGAATGATTAATTTTCGACTTGTTGTGTTACTCATGCACCCTTAATGTATTTATCTAGCTGATATGGTTTGGCTGTGTCCCCACCCAAATCTCACCTTGTATTGTAACTCCTACAATTTCCACGTGTTGTGGGAGGAGCCCAGTGGGAGGTGATTGAATTATGTGGGCAGGTCTTTCCTGCATTATTCTCATGATAGTGAATAAGTTTCATGAGATCTGATGGTTTTTAAAAGGGGAGCTTCCTTGCACAAGCTCTGTTCTCTTGTCTGCCACCAGGTGAGACATGCCTTTCACCTTCCACCTTGATTGTGAGGCCTCTCCAGCCATGTGGAACTGTATGTCCAATAGACCTTTCTTTTGTAAATTGCTCAGTCTCAGGTATGTCTATATCAGCAGTGTGAAAATGGACTAATACAGTAAATTGGTACCAGTAGAGTGGGTCATTGCTGAAAAGATACCTGAAATGTGGAAGTGACTTTGGAACTGGGTAACTGGCAGAGGCTGGAACAGTTTGAAGGGATCAGAAGAAGACAGGAAGATATGGGAAATTTTGGAACTTCATAGAGACTTGCTGAATGGCTTTGACAAAAATGCTGATAGTGATATGAACAATAAGATCCAGGCTGAGGTGGTCTCAGATGGAGATGAGAAACCTGTTGGGAACTGGAACAAAGGTGACTCTTGTTATGTTTAAGCAAAGAGACTGGTGGCATTTTGCTCTTACCCTAGAGATTTGTGAAACTTTGAACTTGAGAGAGATGATTTGATTTAGGGTATCTGGTAGAAGAAATTTCTAAGCAGCAAAGCTTTCAAGATGTGACTTGGGTGTTGTTAAATGCATTCAGTTTTATAAAGGAAGCAGAGCATAAAATTTTGGAGAATTTGCAGCCAGACAATGTGATAGAAAAGAAAAATCCATTTTCTCAGTAGAAATTCAAGCTGGCTGCAGAAATTTGCATAAGTAACAAGAAGCTGAATGTTAATCCCCAAGACAATGGGGAAAATGTCTCCTGGACATGTCAGAGGTCTTCATGGCACCTCCTCTCATCACAGGCCCAGAAGCCTGGGAGGAAAAAATGATTTCATGGGCCAGGCCTAGGGTTCCTCTGCTGTGTGCAGTCTATGGACTTGGTGCCCTGTGTCCCAGCTGCTCTAGCTGTGGCTGAAAGTGGCCAACAAAGAGCTCAGACTATGGGTTCAGAGGGGGCAAGCCTCAGGCATTGGAGGCTTCCATATGGTGTTGAGCCTGTGAGTGCAGAGAAGTCAAGAACTGAGGTTTGGGAACCTCCACCTGGATTTCAGAGGATGTATGGAAATGCCTGGATGTCTGTGCAGAAGTTTGCTGCAGGGGCAGGGCTCTCATGGAGAATCTCTGCTAGGGCAGTGTGGAAGGAAAATGTGGGGTTGGAGCCCTCACACAGACTCCCTACTGGGTCACTGCCTAGTGGAGCTGTGAGAAGAGGACTATTGTCCTCCAAACCCCAGAATGGTAGATCCACTGGCAGCTTGAGCTCTGTGCCTAGAAAAGCTACAGACACTCAATGCCAGCCCGTGAAAGCAGCCAGGAGGGGGGCTATATCCTGCAAAGCCACAGGGGCAGAGCTGCCCAAGACATGGGAACCCACTTCTTGCATCAGCATGACCTGAATGTGAGATATAGAGTCAAAGGAGATCATTTTGGAGCTTTAAGATTTGACTGCCCTGCTGGATTTCAGACTTGCATGGGGCCTGTAGACCCTTTGTTTTGGCCAATTTCTCCCATTTGGAATGGCTGTATTTACCCAATGCCTGTACCCCCCTTATATCTAGGAAGTAACTAATTTGCCTTTGATTTTACAGGCTCTTAGGCAGAAGGGATTTGCCTTGTGTCAGGTGAGACATTGGACTGTGGACTTTTGAGTTAAGGCTGAAATGAGTTAAGACTTTGAGGGGACTGTTGGGAAGGCATGATTGGTTCTGAAATGTGAGGACATGAGATTTGGGAGGGGCCAGGAGTGGAATGATATGGTTTGGCTGTGTCCGCACCCAAATCTCATCTTGAATTGTAACTTCCACAATTTCCACATGTCATGGAAGGAACCCAGTGGGAAGTGATTGAATTATGGGGGTGGGTCTTTCCTGTGAAATTCTCATGATAGTGAATAAGTCTCTTGAGATCTGATGGTTTTAAAAAGGTGTGTTTCTCTGCATAAGCTCTCTTGTCTGCTGTCATGTGAGATGTGGCTTTTCCCCTCCACCGTGAATGTGAGGCCTCCCCAGCCATGTGGAACTGTAAGTCCAAAAAACCTCTTTATTTTGTAAATTACCCAGTCTCGGGTATGTCTTTATCAGCAGTATGAAAAAGGATTAATACACTAGCTCTCTCTCTGGAAGATATGAATGACAAGAAATAATGCTTTTCTCTGAATTATGGAAACTCAGGTGAATTTTACCTTCCTTGTACTCTTTTATGTTTGTAGACTGCTTCTTTCTTTTGTTTCGTCCTCTGCCTCCTCCTCTTTCTCTTCCGCCTTCTCCTACTCCTCCTATTAGGGTGTATCAAAGTTAGTAAAGAAAAAAAAATCTTCATTTTGAAAGATAAAATATTCAAGATTTTTCGATATGTTCAAAACCCTTTAAAAAGTGCGTGTGGAGATGCAGGTGCCTATGTATCTGAAATGGTAGTTAGGAAACTCAGCTATTAGCCATGAGCTTTAAATCGATAGGAGACACACATTTAGAAGCCACATGATGTTTGGGAGTTTAATCTCCTAAGATAAACACACTTCTGCTGTGCTCTATTGTACAACTTGTCTCTTTAATGATATTTTCAAATTGCCCCATCAAGCCTAGATGAAATATTGCCACTGAGGGCAGTTAACTACATCCTATTATTCCCATGGCAGCAAGCTTTGTTATCATAAAAAATTAAGACTCAGAATTTAAATTTAAAGTTTGGCAATTTGCAGTGAGGTTTCCAACTTTTAATTCCAGCCTCCTCCTTTGGGAAATCCTGTGCTTTTGTGAGTTGGGTAACTCCTGTCTTTTGGGGAAAGAGCAGTCTAGACTCCACTTGAAAAGGCTTTTTGCAATTTCCCTGTGGCCCAGAGCAGTGGTTCTCAGGCTCACAGGAGCATCAGAGTCTCCTGGAGTGCAGCCAAAACACAGATTGCTGGGCTCTACCCCACAAGTGCTGAGCTAGGAGGTCTAGGGGCCTTCTGAGGGTCTGTAGTTCTCACGAGGTCACAGGTGGGCTGAAGCTGCTGGCCCAGAGACCACATTGTGAGTACTGGCTTAAAGTAATCCAGCTTATTTACAGGTCTGTATTTCCCATCTTTTAAATTGTAAACCTACAGATGATGCTTTTTAAGATACATTAAGAGGGTTGAGTCATTAAGCACGGGGTGCTCTTAAAAGGAGGCAAGAGGAGTTCATCTCGGTCCTCCCCTCATGAGTTCTGCAAGTGAGCACATATATAGCGTATATATAGGGGCTTATGTTCTGCCTAATGGAAAAAGACTTGACCATCATGGCCAGACTCATGAAAACCAGGCACCTGGAATAAAATAAGTCTGCTGGGTTTCACCTCTTGTCTTTCTTCCTTCTCATTTTGTTTGGTTGGGGGGTGGGAATTTGTATTTGTGGTGGGACCTTTGAGTATGTCTTTATTGAAACTTTTTGTTACCCCTCTGAAGTGGGAGCAGTTGAAGGAAGGGTTGGTAGTCAAGACGAGGGAGAAAAGATGACATTTTAAAAAGAAGTTGGGCTGAAAACCAATTTTTCAGGTTAACTTCAAGGTTTGAAACAATGTTAGTCTAATATGGAAGCCAAAGAAAGTTAATTCCGGCAGGGGCTTGCTAATGAACTCTGTATAGGAGACAGCCGGAATCACGTCACCTTCTATTTCTAAATTTGTGGGTACACCTAAGGAGCTTGCACACTTAAATCTGCCATAAATCATACTTAGGTGAGATGCTTCCCCCTGCTCCATTTCTGCAATGATCTGTTGAAAAAAACTCTAGATCTTTATGAGGTGATGTCCATGTTCATCATTAATGAGATTCCCAGTTTAAAAAAAACCCTTTTGAGTTCTGTGTAGTTTAGCTACCTATTTTTCTTATCACCAAATTTTATTTTTTCAGGAATATTTCAAATTTTTATTAAGAATATATTCCTATTTTATGGAGAAATGAAAGTTGGAAAGGGGAAGATTTTGTTTCAACAAAATAAAAATGTTTTGAGAAGGCAGAGAGGTGTTCTAAATGGGGATGAAGTGACCCCCGCATATTCCTTATTTCTGAAGATTTTCCAGCACAGGTTGAACAACAATAACAACTGCAGAAGACACTGAGTGCTGTCAAAAGAATTTCGCTTTGATGGTTTCTAGCGATGACTTCATAACTCACTGATCTTGTGGGTTCTGTCTTTGGGCAGTGGTTTCTCTTCCTTGGTTTTAGAGTGATTTATCCGTGAAATGAAAGCCTGACAAACATTTAATGTAAAAATACCATTGTTTCCTATGTGCGAACTCACTGGCTACCCTCTCCTCCCCATCATCCTCACTCCCTTCATTTGTCATCCTGGAAATAGCAGCAGTGGCATGTGGCCTGAAATAACTGCAGAGTCAGGAGAACAAAATTGAACTTTCAGTGCCCAAGATTTATGCATCAAAAATGTCTAGGTCCCAAAACATGCTTTATGAGAGCTAAAAAGGAGATCTAGTCCCTCTGCCTCAGGTGACAAATGGGCCATATGTCTGTGAGATTTACCTGCTCACCGGCACCTGATATTCGGCAAGCCTCTGAAATCATAAGGGATCATTCCAGGGTGCAGCATGGCCTCAGTCCAGTCATAGTAACAATCATCACTCATCATTGCAGTGGGAATTCCAGCCTAGCAGACTGTTTAAGAAAGATACAGGGAACATGTAGCCAAGTGATATATATTCACTGTATAATTATTCAACAATCACATATCTTCTCGAGTTACGAAAATGAGAAACTACCTCAATATTCCTGACTGCTGAGCACAATGTCTATGTTGAGTAAGATGTTATTGACATTGATCCTTGGGCCCCCAAACCTACCCATTTCATCCAATATTCAGAGTCCACTGGTGTAGAAACAGAAGCAGGGTAGCTTTCAGGTTTGGAAATCTCGCGGCTTTCATTTGATGACCACCTCCTTCCATTTCTATTTCCCTATTCTCTTGAAAAAGCTTTGTTGTTAGTCATTTTCACTTTCTGGTTCTCTGTTTCTTATTATTCATCCATTTAAACTATAAACAAGGTTTAGTTTATAGTGGACTATTATTACGTTGACCACATAATACAACTTATTTTGTTCAATTAACCAAACCATATATATCTGTGGGGAGGAAAAAACAAATATGTACAAAAGTTGTAATGCACGTTCTTGTCTGCCTTTCAAAGACCTACTTTCCTCTCAGAGAGAAATGGGAGCTGTAGCCTACTACAGTTAATTTCCATCTAAGGTCTTTCAAAGGATACTATGTCTTTGTTTTGAGTTGATTAACATTTTTGTTTGTTTGTTCCTGGACATCGGCTGCCCTAACACACAAGGACACTACTACTTGTCAAGGAAGATAACTTTATGTTTTATTTTTAAATAAAAATTATAATTTTTGAAGGGTGCTTTCTATGAAATTGTGTTCTACTCCAGAAGTAAAGTTAAACCAGTATCTTTGTCACATGTTGCCAAAGAACAGTCTTTATGGCAGTGCCATAAACGGAGATTCTGAGCTATTTCTAGACATGCTTGTCTGTTATGATGATAAAGAAGTCCATGATTTCAGCACACTCATTTAACTAGTGGGTTCAAATAGCCACAAATTATAGCTTTTCCATTTCACTTTTTTTGCTTGCCACTATTACTCACTTGGTTTAATGGAATATTTTCATTCCAGTTACGATTGCACCTCAATTACTAGGTCTGGTGGTTGATGAAATCAATAGAAGTAGCCACTGCTGAAATGGAATATCTTCTGGGTGAATCTTTATTACTTTACTGCCCCAGTAGATCTATACCCTCTCAGGGGTATTGGAAAACTTTCATTAAACCTTTTGAGAGTTATGATCTAACTGGGGAGACAAAATACAAACAGGCTAAAACTAAGTAAGATCACTGGATCTAAATAGAAATTTTCAATAATGAGGTGCCACATGGTGGTCTATGATCATTGTTTGATTCAATGGTGAAGCTAATTCTAAGGCAGGATGTCTGATCTTCCAGAGATATACGTCACCTAATAGTTGCTACAATTGATTGGGTCATGCTGGCTGGCTCATGTCTACTCTCCTTCCAACTCCCTTATTTAACTTACCTCACCTCCTGTACTCTCTGAAAATGTCATGTTCAGTCATTGAATTCTACTTCCTGAGGTGTAGCAGGGCCAATATTCACATGAGTAGCTGATGCATTCTTGTGTGTGAGAGGAGGAAAAATCACATCATGAACCAGAAGGAAGTTGGGAACTGTGACCTGGATCTTCAGCTCAATTTTTAAGGGTGGTAAGATTTGGAAGGCTTGAGTAGAGGCTTAAAACTGTATGAATAAAAAGGTAGAGAGGAAAACCCCGTCAGGTTGGAAAAGATAGGTTACTTGGGCAAGTACATTGGAAAGAGAGGTAGCACCTTATTAAGATTTGGGAGTCATCGGCCAAAAAGTGACTGCTAGCACTGTAGAAATAAATAGGATCGCCAAATAAGGGAATGCAATGAGAAAATAACTGAGGCCTGAAGCTTGAGAGGAGGAGGGGAATGGGAAGCTAGTAAAGGAGAAAGAGAAGGACCTCTGTGTACTCAAAGATGAAAGGCTCGTTGCTAAGAGGGATATCACATAAATTGAAAATTGGCAATGGTTTGGACCAAATGCTATATAAATCGATACTTTTCATTAACAAAGTGCCTTGTAATTTGATTTGATCTTATTTGAAGACATCATTACTTTTAAAGGGATATTTATGCTCCTAAGTTCAGGCATAGAAACGAGCATTAATCAAAGATATTAGCTCATGTTAATTTTTCTTTGCTACATTTATGCTTGAGTCAGTAATACCATTTTGGGCTATATCTACATAAAAATCTATATATTGAGAGAATGAGAGAGAGCAATGTTGTCGGGTAAAAAAGAAAAAAAGTCCTTTTGGCAATTAAGTGGATGGTTGATTCCCTTAATATTCTAAGAGCAAACACAGCTATCATTATGAATCACTATAGTTGATGAGTCTAATTCCTTTTAGTGCCATTACAGCAGATGCTCACATTTCAATCCTCCATGGACAGATCAATCTTCGTCATCTCCTCATACATATTCCAACATCTATACTGGAGCTTTAGCATACTGCATTGGCATGAGACAGCAGCATTGCTTTTTGGTAAACTAGCAAAACAGCTACTTGGGAAACCGGAATAAGACGGCACAAAAATTCCTGTTATTTCCAAAAATAACAGTGGCCATCAGTTACCTGTGCATGTGAAGCTGTGAGTGTGAATGCACCCACTTGGTCAATGCGGCTTTCTGGAGGAGTTTCCTCTAAAGGAGAGGTAGTTGAGGCCTTAGCAGTTGTCGCATGTAGCAGCGTTAAATCAGAACCAGCACTAGTGTCAATGAAAAAGCCTTTCTAATGTAGGAGATTGAGAATGGCTACACTTGGTGGTCTTTTAAAAACAACCACCACACACACACACACACACACACACACACACACACACATACACACACACATACACACACATACACACACACATACACACACATACACACACACATATACACACACATACACACACACACACACAGTCACACACATGTGCCAGTTTCCTGATTATTCCTGATTAGAATACCACATATGATTTTGGAATAAAAGGTGGCAAAAACTGCCTCAGAAAAGAAAATATTTGAGTGTTTTTTTGTGTGAAAATTCTAGCCACTTTGATTAACCGGAATCCTTGAAGAGTTCCAAAGACTCTAGCTATTTTTTTTTTTCTGTTCTACCTGGATAGAGGTTCAAAACAAGGCCTATGGCTGACTGTATCAGTTTCCTGAGGCTGCTGTGAAAAAGTCCCACAAACTGGGAGGCAGAAACAACAGAAATGTATTCTCTCACTGTTCTTGAGGCTGAACTCTGAGGTCAGATGTCCGCTGGGTTGGCTCCTCCCTGGGCTGTGTGGGAGAATCTGTCCCAGGCTTCTTCCCAGCTCCATGAGGCTTGCTGGTGATCTTTGAAGTATCTGGGCTTCTGCTGCCTCACCCTGATCTATGCCTCCAGCATCACATCATGTTGTCCCTGTGTCCAGAGACCTGTGTCCGCATTTCCCTTTGTCATAAGGACAACAGTATTAGATTAGGGACCGATCCTACACCACTAGGTCCTCATCTTAACTAATTCTATCTTCAATGACCCTATTTCCAAATAAGGTCACATTCTGAAGTACGGGGAGTTAAAATTTCAACATGTGAATTTGGGGGGGGAAGCAATTCAACCCATAACACTGTGGCTGCTAATCCCCCCAAATTCATGTTCTTCTCACATACAAAGTACATTCACCTCATCCCAACATCCCCAGCTCTTTCCAAAGATGATCACACCACATCTTCCATCCAAAATACATTTTTGCAATGTCACTTGGTCTTTTCCACAGTAAGAGGGAAACTATTTCATCTCCCTTTGCTTTCGGTTACTCTTGACCTGTTCTAATCAACGGAATGTGATGGGAATGACACGGTGTGGCTTCTGAGGATGGGCCTTACAAGAGCTGTAGCTTCTGCCTTCACCTCAAGGAATGTCCATTATTGGGACCCAACCTCCACGTCAGGACAAAGCTCAAACTGCCACCTGGAGAAGCCCCAGTCTACAGCACACTGAACCCAAGCCAGGGATGAATACCAACTGCCAGCCATGATAGTGAGAATATTCTGAACTCTCCAGCCATCCCAGCACTTCCTATAACACCACATATAGTGGGAGAACTTCCTGGCCACATGAAGAACTATAATGAATAATTGCTCTTTAAGCCACTGTGTTCTGAGGTGCTTTGTTAGTAGCAATAGAAAAAGTGAAACAGAATTTGGTATCAGAAGTGGGATGCAGTGAGCAATAACTGCACCATCGTACTCCAGCCTGGATGACAGGGCAAGACTTTGTCTCAAAATATTTTTTAGAAAATAAAGAAGTGGGATACTTCAATAACACAAACCCAAAGCAGATGGTGTTGGCTTTGCTAGATAGAAACTTAAAAAATAGCAAGTAGATTTATTGCAGACCAGGAAGGTGGTAAGAAAATTGCCACTCAAGCCTGGGAAAATGGTGACCTGCATTCTGTAGTTGAAGAACATTTGGCAAAACGAATACTAGCAGGAACATAGAAGATAGAACATGGACCTAATGAACTTGTGAATTTGGCTAAGGAAATTCCCAGGCAGAATGTTCTAAGTGCCAGCAGGCTTCTTTGAGCTCTTGATAATAAAGTGTGGAGAAAGACCGATTTAAAAAGAAATGGATTTTTAAGCAGAATTTAAAGAAAGTATTCCAACTTAGATTTTGCTGGGTTAGAAAATACAACTATTTCTCATTTCTAGCCTGTCCAGTGGGCAGAAGGTTCTGAAAGTAAGAGGTGGCTCAGACAAAAATCAAAGACACTTACTGCCAGGACCATATGGCTTCATGTTTCAGGTCAAGTCAAGGACATGGATACAAAACCCTTTGTTAAGATCAGAGAATGTGTGAAAAGGTGCTTGTTACTCCTGAGCTAGACAAGTTTCTCCTAAGATTCCTAAGAGCATTTACCCATGGAACTCTGAATTACAGCTAAAGCAGAGAGAAGGCCCATTGCACAGAGATATGTAGGCAGAACTTTTGTCTGGCGGGTTGGATTATAATTGTATATCCTGAAATCCCACAGAGTTGTTTAAGAAGCTGTATCAGTTTAGCCTGAAAGGGATAAAGACAGTGCAACACAGAAAGAAGTCTCCTTTCCCCCGATGTCCTGAGGGCTGTCAGAAAACTACCTAGTTGAAAGGATGGACTATTTCTTATAGAAAAGGAAGGGTGATTCAGAGGGTAGAACCAAAAGCTTGAAGGGAGAAGCCATATGTGGCGGAGAGCTGCTCCCAGCGGGGAGATCTAGGGTTTCTTCAGTGAGCAGGAGGAATTGCAGGGCATACATGGCTGCGTTCCAATCGTTACATGCTTCCCCTTTCCTCCTGTGGAGTGTCTGCTGCAGATACTGTGTGTGTGGAAGGCAGTTGGCTTGTCTTTTTAATTCATGGATTTACCTGTGTCCGACTTAGATCATGAGATCCTAGTCTTTGCATTAGACCCTGACACCATAACGAGATGAGAGTTATGGACTCTTGGGAGAAAGTAAGTGTATTTTGCATGTCAAAGAATATAAATATTTTATGGCCAAAGGATAGATTCTAGTAGATTATAGATGACTACAAATTGTTGCTTCTTCTCCTATTGAGAGGCAGGGTTTATTTTCGTCCCCCTTGCATCTGGCCTGGCCCTTTGCCTGGATTTGACCAGGAGAAGGCAGCAAGGATGCTGATAGCACCTCTGTGGCTAGGACTCTATCTGCAGCTTCCACCTGTGCTCCTCTTGGGAAAGCTCTCATGGAATCCAGCCACATGTCAAGAACCCAAGTTTGGCCAAGTGGGAAACAGAGAGAGGTCTTGCAGCTCCTCCTCCAAGGTCCCAGACATGCAAATGAAACCATCTAACTATAACTTAATGACAGTGACCAATGTCTCAAAGAGCAAAATAAATGTCCTTTCCTCCCTGCCTAAACTTATGATGAAAAAAATTGTGAACAAATAAAAGTCACAGACTTTTGGGGGCAGTTCGTTACTTAACAATCATAACAATGGGTAAACCAAACAACTTCTCAGAGGAGACCACCTCCAGTAGGCTTGGCTCATGCCTTGGCCATGGCCCTCTCCAGAGATTAAATTTCCTGAAACTTCAGGTACATTGAGCACTATCCCAGTGTACCGTATATATGTGTTTAATTAAAATAGAAGGAGTGTGTTTTCATGTGATTAAACTTGAATTACATGGCATACATATTATTGAATTCTCAAAAATGGATCAAGTTCCCTCATATTTTATCTTGGTTATGTTGAATCTGTCTTGTAACTAAAACTGTTAGCCTGACTATACCATTTAGATCTGGTCATATTTGATGAAAATAGGCAGATGATCCATCAGAAACCATGTTAGGACAGTGAGTACAGAGTGAAGAAACACGATTCATGTCTCAGTGGGCATGGTAGCCCTTCTAGATCTTTGGCATCGAATCCTTCCATTTCTCCCTCATTTTCATTTACAGAACACAGTGTTTACTATGTGCTATGGATGAAAGTTCTGGAAAGAACTATGAAGTACAAAGAGAGAAAAGGAACATTTTAAATAAAGACAAATTCAAAACCCCAAACTCTTTGAAATTTCAAATAGTTTTCCCTCATTCACATCCATAAGCTGTAAATGAGGAATGATGTGAGACATCAGGGTCTTGTTGGAGTGTTTAGCTGATCACAGACCTTCTTTCTCTTTTCATGTCTCCTGATTTCCATTTGGGGAGCTGTGAGCTATACCCACAGTTATTACCAAAATTGATTTCGAGTCCACATCTAAAGCATTATCCACTACTTCTCTGAGGAAGATGAAATATATATTTATCAAAATGTCTCGGCTGAATAAAAGATAAATAAAAGCTGATGTAATAATACCAGCATATTTGCATTTTTAAGCAAGAGCATCGTCTTTTTTTTTTTTTTTTTTTTTTTTAAATGGAGTCTCTCCCTGTCTGTCGCCCAGGCTGGAGTGCAGTGGTGAGATCTCTGTTTACTGCAACCTCCGCCTCCCAGGTTCAAGTGATTCTCCTGTCTCAGCCTCCTGAGTAGGTGGTGCCCGCCACCATGCCCGACTGATTTTTGTATTTTTAGTAGAGACAGGGTTTCGCCATATTGGCCAGGCTGGTATCGAGCTCCTGACCTCAGGTGATCCACCCGCCTCGGCCTCCTAAAGTGCCAGGATTATAGGCGTGAGCCCATCATTCTTTCATTTCAAATTTTCCTCCTTCCATTCCCATCTGTGAGGCTGGCTTCCCCACAAGTGTAGTGAGCCGACAAGGGAAGCAGGTGCCGTAAGTAATAGATGTCTAAGAAGGGTGTCTGCAAAGACAGGTACACCTGTAAAGGACAATTGGCATGCTGTTGGAGTTTCCACAGATAATTACATTACTCAGACTTGTAAAATGTCAGACATAAAAGAATAAACAGGACTCTGGATTTGGTGGTTCTTTCTAATCAAATAGAGCCATCTATGGAGCAAATCTTTCTTTCACTGGTTTATGTCAGAATGATGCCCTTTCGTCAGCAGCTCTTTATTCACGAAATATTGCACAGGCAAGCATTTTCCCCCTCTCCACAGTATTAATTAAATTACATAAAACTGGCAGTGTTTAAATTCTGGCATCTGTATTGTCTCACTTAATTACACCCCTGGACTCCTTTCAAAATCCTTTCATTTGCTACAGGGACATCTATTGGTGAAAGGGGAAGAAATCAGATGCAAGTGATCAAATGTAATTTGGGGTTTGCACCTGGCCCCATCCCCAGCCTTGCTGAACCGATTCCTGCAGTCTGTCTGTCTGGAGCACTTCCACCCTGTGCAAAATGGCTATCATTAGATAGCAGAGGGAAACTAACGCAACAACAGAGATTTCGTTTTGAAATAAGGAAATTCTATCGTTGGGCCTCACAAATAAAATACTTTTCTACATTCTTTCAACTTTTTTCAAACCCACTCAAGAATACCCTAAAGTGAAATACATTTTTTCCCTCCCCAGTCTCAGCAACCCACTTAGGTCATTTAAGGAGCTTCCTTATAGCTCGAGCTCACAAGAACTGTCCACAAGCTCACAGTGAACGCCGTGCCTCGGAGGAGGTGTCTGAAGGCCAAGCTCGGCAGAGGCCGGTTCTGCCTTCCCAGGGCTTGGGCAGGGTGGACAGGACATTCGCAAGGCAGAAGAGTCAAGCACCCAGCTCCAGCTGTCTGGTTAAAAACTGTTGCCAGAATAAAGATTAAGGACTCCCACAAGATTTTTTTTTTCTTTTTTTTTTCTTGCCAGTTCTTTCTCTTTTTTTCTTTTAAACTTAATGTGTCCAAAATCAAATTAGTTTATTCTCCAGATCTACTTATCTCATTTATGTTTATTACTTTTTTTTTTGTCTTAGTGAATGACTGCCATCCAAGCCAGAACCTGGGGTCATCTTTGATTTTTCTTGCCCCTTACATGCAGCCCCCAAATTTCAGCCTCCACCTGCTTCTCACCCCTATTGCCACTGCCTCAGTGTGGACAATCGCTAACCTGCAGCTGGGCTCTCGTGCATTCTCTAGATCCTCGGAACTCTTGGCCCTTTTTCCACATCCTGAACCTGCCACTGGTGATCCTTCGAAAATGTGAATCTTGCACGGTTACTGCTCAGTGGCTCCAAATTGCCTACACAATAAAATCCAAACTGCTTAGCATAGAAATTGGGACCGTCTATGATCCGGACCTTGATTCCCTCATCAACCTCATTTCTCTCTCTATTAAATTGTTCACTGTTGTTGAACCACTAAATAGGATCTATAGACTGAAGTGTTAAAACAGATACTTAGATTCTACTAAGAAAATACGGTGCGAAATGCATCAGATTTTTCCTTTTTGTGGAAGCACTTTGAAGAGAGAGAAAATCTTAGGTTTGATTAAGAAACAGTTTTGCAGGTTATAATGGAGCATGGATTTATTTTTTGAACTAAAATTAGCATATTTAGCAATTCAGAAGATACTGTTGTTAATCAAACAGCTAAAAGTTTATCTGTCTTTCTTTCATTGCTCATCAAATATTTAATGAATGCTCGCAAAATGCCATCCAATGCAGCGGGCACTGACCGCAGGAAGATAAATGGGTCCTGTTCCAGCCTTCCATGAGCTCACAGTCTAGGGCAGAAAAAGACAATCAAAGCCACGTGATAGAGTGTGGCTAATCAGAGAAACACAAATACATTTTTAGCTGTTTGGTTAATAATGCTATTTTACAAATAGTTAACTGTATTAATTTTAGTTCAAAAAACATTGAAGTTCCATTATAAGCAGCAATTGTTTCTTTTTTTTTTACTTGTATGATCTTTATCATAACCTCCATAATAACCTGTATTTACAAAGATAAAAAATAAAAATGTAAGTTATAGGATCAGTATTCTCCAAATTATTTGACATTTAAGACCACTGACAAAAGGAATCACTGGAGATGTTTCTTAATCAAACCAAAGCACCTGGCTTAACCTAGCTTGTGTTAATTACATCTCTATATCACATGTATATCTCAGGTAGTAAAAACCTCAGGTAAAACTCACTTGAGAAAAAAGAGGTTTATTGTTTTACAAAAAGGAAAATTTCAGGGTGGGGGTTGACATTGACGTTTAGTTACAGTTTGATCCAGGTACCCCACTATGTTCTCAATTTCACTCTCCTTCTCTCAACTACAGTTACATCTCTGTTTGTTTTTCATACATCGACCATCCTCATGCAGTGACAAGTACTGACACTAGAAACTCCAGGCTTTCATTTAATCAGTTAGTCAACTTTATAGAATCAAAGAAACCTTTATAGTAATTCTATAAAACGGTCCCAGATGATTGAACGTTCCTGAACTTGCTTGGGTCAAATGCCTACTCTTGATCCAAACATGTAGCTAAAAGAATACAAAGTACTGATTGATCAACATTATCCTCCTAAGCTTGGGGTCAAGGCATGGGGTAAGCTTACTCCAAACAATGCAGGCTGAAAGTACAGAAACAACAGTTCCCCAGGGGAAATTTACCAAAATAAAGAGGAAAAGATGTTGGACAGGCAAGAAACAAAATATAGTTATTACTGTGCTTGAGCTGAACCTTGAAAGATGAGTAGAAGTTATCCAAGTAGAAGAGATGATGAAAGTCATTCTAGGCAAAGGTAGCAGATATGGAAAGACAGAGCATAAGAACACATGGGACCTTCAGGTACCTTTTAAAATTATTTCAATTTGATAGAATAGGTGTGGATATATTGCAAGTTAGAGATCCGGACATGTTGATTGAAATTGTAATGAGTCGCACTGGAGAGAAAATGTGAAGTACTTTTAAGTTTCAGTAATCTTTTGGGGAAGACTTCACATGCCAGAAACACAAATACTTTTAACATTTCAGTAATATTATTACTAACGATTAGGTAAAGCCATCTTCTGAAGAATTACGACCCTTGTATCTTTGTCCTTTGCACCCAGTTGTGGTCAAATGGCTAAAGATGGGTTTCTGACTTGAAAGCAAGCTGGGATACAATCTCTCCCTTTAGAGAACCCCCATATAGGTGGGTCGTTTGCCAGGTCCATCAGATCAGCACTCGAGGGAGAATTAACTAGTAACAAGTAGACCTAGAGCGGTAGGAGAAGAGGCAGAGAGTGGTTGAATAACCTCAATGGCAAGAACTAGAGATGGGGTGACAAGAACACAGCTACTAAAGCTGTGGTGTGTCTTAAACCAACATTCCAGTTCCTGCAATAATATTCTAGCTTCTGTGAGACTGTACTGTGTGGCCTTCCTGTCTGGTTCTGCTGTGCAGATGGAGTCGCTGCTGTTGCTGTCCTTTGTGTATCTCTACAATGAACTCCTAATCTTATGGTCACCCCGGAGGGCCTCTGTTTCTTGCTACCCAAAGGAACTCAAACAATTTAAGACCCTGACATGTGTCAATCCACAGTCTTCATGATAAACTGAAGGCATTGGAAAAACTGAAGCATGTTATTGTAAAAATTCATGTTAAGTTTATGTTTCCCAATTAATTAAACAAAGGAGTACACCCTAAAATGGAGGAAGGAGGAGTGAACAAACTACTCCATTTCTTCCATGTACATGGGAAAGTTTTGCTACTCTCATTAAAACAGAAACTCTTATTTTCAGCCTCTTCATTTGGTAACAATAAAATATTTTTATAACCAAACAGTGCTTTAGAGATCATGGCAGCAAACCCAGGATTTCAGTCTTCTTGATACAGGTGTTACTGCTGTAATGTCAACAGTAGAGTTCAGACACGTCTAAGAAGAAAAGCAAATCCAGCACCCCGTCTGAAAATGCCTATAAATAACACATGGGTGAGTCACACCTCCAAGGGTCTCAAGATCCTTATTTGTATTACAAAATGATGTATTTCAGTCTATATTTTAAATCTGAAGCTTGCAATATTCTATTTGTCTTTAACTGTAGAAAGGTTAATAATTCTGCCATGAAATAAGTGAGTGAAAAAAATTTCCTGAAAATTAATTTACATATTGATTTTTGCAAATGCATTTTACTAAGAACCACGATAGTGATGAGTTAAAAAAATCATTGTCCTTATATACCATAACAAATAATTGCTCTTCTAAAAATGTAATTTCAACACACGCAAGAATCTAATGCATTTTTCTCTTCTTGTTCTATGAAAGAGGCACCTGGAAACAGCTACACCAGAGACACAACGGGTGACTTTCACAGACAATTCAACTTTGGGGCATACTCTGGATTTGCAATTGTGCAGCTTCTCTCCCCACAGGTTATTATGATGAGGTCAAAACATTTACATTTATATTTGTTATCTGGAAGAGATAATTAGATATTTTCACTGCAAAATAATTTACATTAATGGGCTGTAACCTTCAATATGTAGTTTTAAACTGCGCATTTAAATAATAGAATATCTGTCTCCCTTAATTTTACCGTAATTGTCTCCATGCAGTAGCTTTATTTTTCTTTTCAAAAACACAATCAGCTTTAAAAACATCCTAAATGTCTTTAGTTTATGAGTTTGAAATTTTGGGACAGGTAAAACAACAAGCTTGTTCAGAATTTTACCAAATTTGTAGTAAGCAAAATGAAAGTGGCTGTGAAGTAAAAACAACAACAGAACTGCAGCTCTGGCTGAAGATCTAAGGACTGTATGTGGGACAAACTTGTTCTCCTGGGGCATGTGGCGTAAGGGAGAAATGTAGGGATTTATTGCTTTAGTCATTTCTGTGTATAATCCAAAATACTTATCAGATGTTAATTAGAAACAAATTTGCCTTACTTAATTATATAACCTAAATTTATTCTCAGCCTATGTCAATAACTACCAGTTATTGGTTAACAACCAGTTTTTATAAATTGTGCACTGAATATTTTGTCCGTTCACTCCCCACTCCCCCAACTGTTCCATCAGCCGTGATCTATGGGCTGAGATAGGTTCACGAGACAGAGAGAGTAATAGCCCTCAAGGAATTCGTTTAGAATACTTCATATCTACCATCTATAGATGGGCTTTGTCCTAGCAGATTCTTAGCACCAAGATTTACAATTAAAAAATTGATTGCCTGTAATGAGGGCTTCTGAAATATAAGTGGGATGCTCCCACTGAAGAAACGTAGGCTTAGCCTGAACAATTCTTTAATTAAAAATCAGAAGTGAGTGTCCCTATGCTCAACTGATATTGGTGAAGTTGGGTATGATTTAAACTATTTATTTTATGCCCTCTTTTTACAATAATTTAGAAAGTATTGAAAGATTCCAATTTCTCATGAGTTGAGATAGACAATAAAATATACAAATAGGCAAAGTTCTTTAGTAACCTGCATCAAAATATTTCAGGCTTTTGAGTCAGAAGACACAACTTCTAGGTAAGCTAATATGGAAAAAATGACCTTTCTAAGTTACTTAACTTTTTAGAGGTTCAGTTTCCTTGTTAATAAACGTGTGCTGTTATTGGTGACATTAAACAAATATTATATGTCACTATTATGTGTGTGTGTGTATAAGCACCATGGAAATGCATATATATATATAAACACTAAGACTGCAATAATAATAATAATAGTAATAATAGATGATCCCCACATAAGGTCTTTAGGGAATGTTCAAGATAAAATGCTAATCATTCAATCTTCAACTGCTCCCAGGGCTATATTCTTTGTAGCTTCTTTCCTAATTATGCTTTTTCCTAAGTAATATAAACATTCCCCAGCAAACCTGCTTACACTACTAATTAGTCACATCTGGAATAAAGTATTTGCAAAGATAAGAGTCAACAAATAGCTCTCTAAATTATGAAGGCCTTTTGAAATTAGTAGACTCCGAAAAATGCGGTTTGGTTCTACAGAGTATTACATTCATTCTATTAATGCTTAATGTGTACCATTTAAAGCAAGAGGCCACTTTTCATACGCTAAAAAGCCTCTAAGTAAAGAATGCACATCTCTAACAGTACTACTGTGGTCTGAATGTTTGCATCCCTCCGAAGTTTATATGTTGAAACTTAATCTCCAAGGTGATGGTAATGGAAAATGGGGCCTTTGGGAGGTGATTAGGCAGAGCTCTCATGAATAGGATTAATGCCCTTATAAAAGAGACTTCAGAGAGCTAGCTTAGCCCCTTGTACCATGTAAGGATGCATGAGAAAGTGCCGTCTATGAAACAGGCAGTAGGCCCTCCCCAGACACCAAATCTGTTGGCGCCTTGATTTTGGACTTTCCAGCCTCCAGAACTATAGGAAATAAATTTCTGTTGTTTATAAGCCAGCCAGCTAACGATAATGTTATAGCATCCCAAACAGACCAAGAAAGGTACTTTTAGTTTCATTTGTTGTTAGCACTCAAAAATATGGGCAAAAATCCAACTCACTGACCAGTACCTGGATCTCTGTATTGCAAGGGTTCTTTTACAGTATGAATGAAGTTGCCTTGAAGGTGATTTTGTTCCCAGCCTTTCTGTGGCATTTACATTCTAGATTGAGCTATCATAATTAATTGAATATTATTCATCAGATGATTGTGACTTTGGGCTATTTTTCCTGCAGGTGGCACCTGAGCAGCTCTTACTAGATCATTGTGATTGGGTAAGGGCACCATTGAAATTTCTACTCTGCTGAAATTCTGTTCTGGCAACTTTGTTTTTACACACGTTTCTTGTCTATATAGAACCTGTGACTACACTTTTGTAATTCAAATTCTCTTCAATTAGTCTGATACCATAGAACTACCTTCAGCCTAGAAACTAATATCTGGCATTCCCAATGTAGGAAGCAAATTGAATTGAATTGCACTAGTCATAAAAGTCACCTTCAAAATACTGTGGTCATCACTTGTACGGGTTCCTAGATTGTAAGGATTTTAATATATTTAATGTGAGAAATGTGTGCTTTCTAATCCAGCCTTTGCCTAGCCTTCAAATCACATTTACTGCACGCCAGCATCCCAGGTGCTGTTTGAGGCACTAGGGATATACAGGGGCCCTATTCTTCGGCATTGTGTTTTTGTACGGTGAAATAGACAACAGAAAGTTTAAAAAATAAAAATAAACATGACAATATTAGATAATGAAAAAAATGTAATGAAAAATTGAAGAGACTGTATATGTGTGAGAGAGATTAGTCAGTTTGGAGTTTGGGGTTAATGTGATTGAGAAATCAGGCCTTGAGATCATAATCCAGCCAGAGGATTTCAGGAAGAGGGAAGCGTCAGAGGAACATCTTGGGAGGGAAGCTGAGCTGGCTGGGTTCTAGGGACAGGGAGATGCCAGAGGGACCTTCACACGAGAAAGGGGAGCTTCCGAGGAAATGAGGTTAGAAAAGTAAGGTCTGCAGACAAGGATAAGAAGTTTGGATTTCATAGAACACAGATCTGCAATGAGCTTGTTCTTTTTTTTTTTTTTCCTCCATATATTCTTCTGTACATTTGTTTCAATTTATTTAGTAGAATTATTTTTTGTGTTTCGATATGAAAAACTTAAATCCAATAGTATCTATGTGAAGAGTTGTGAAATAACTAACTTTGGGTAATTAATATATAATTAAATTAAATGAATTATTCGTATCTTCAAGTGTTACTGGACATTGGTAAGCGGAATGGTCATAAAATTTAAAAATATCAATTTGTACTATTATAATACTGAGAATATAATTGTTAAAGGATGTGGAGAAACAGTGAGATTTACAGAATAAGGGCTTTAGAAACTGAATTCACGAAAGAATTCATGAAAAGATGTTCAATATCACTAGGAATCAGGGAAACGAAAATCAAACCACAGTGAGGTAACATGTTGCGCTCTTATTTGCAAAAATTAAATATCTGACTGCAACAACTATTGTTGAGGTTTGCAGTGGAAACTGTCATTCACTGCTTATAAGAATATAAATTTGAACAAGTACTTTGAAGTTCAATATGGCATATTTAGTAAAGTTTTAAAAATACACATCCTCTGATTGAGTCATTCTGCCTGTAGGTATAGGGGCATAAACCTAGGGAGACATAAGCAAGGATGTTCATTGCCCCTAAGATAACTCAGAAACAATCTAAATAATCACTTCCAGGAGGATGCATGAAAGAGATGTATTTATGCCATGGACCATGATAGAGAAGTGAAAATAAATGAACTAGCACTACATGTATCAACATAGATACTCTCACAAATATCATATTAAATTAATAAACATAGTTTTGGAAAAATACATATGGTATTGTATTAGTGTGTTCTCACACTGCTATGAAGAAATACCTGAAACTGGGTAATTTATAAAGAAAAGAGCTTTCATTGGCTCATGGTTCTGCAGGTTGTACAGGAAGCATAGCAGCTTCTGCTTCTGGGAGGCTTCAGGAATGTTCCAATCATAGCAGAAGGTGAAGGGGGAGAGAGGCACTTCCCATGGTGGGAGCAGGAGCAAGAGAGAGCAGGGACGTGCCACATACTTCTAAACAATCTAAACAATCGGATCTCGTGAGAATTCACTCATGATCACAAGAACAGCGCCAAGAGGATGGTGTTAAACCAGGAGAAACTGCCCCCATGATTCAATCACCTCCCACCAGGCCCCACCTCCAACATTGGGGATTACAATTTAATATGAGATTTGGGTGAGGACACAGATACAAACCATATTGGGTATGATACAAATTCTGTAAAGCTTTAAAAATACAAAACGTAATATATATTGCTCAGAGGTATACATAAGTGGCATAATGCAGGGAAGTGATAACAATTTCTGTTTGTCACAGGAAAGAATAATCACATTACAATTTCTGTTTGAGCATTAACTTTTGCCAATTTGTCAACAACTCTGTCAAATTAATCATGTTTGCATACTCACGTTCAGCAGAGAGTAGGCCCAGATCTGTTCATTTATCATTATCAATAGCTAATTGAATAATGCTTTTTATTAATTTTAAAATTTCTTTCACTTGAAGTAAAAGATATAGCAAAAGTCTTCAAAAATAATGATATGTTTGGCAGAGATTATTTTTGAGACAGGGTCTCTCTTTGTCACCCAGGCTGGAGTGCAGTGGTGCACATGGCTCACTACAGCCTCAACCTCCTGGGTCCAAAGGCTCCTCCTGCCTCAGCCCCCTGTGCAGTTGGGACTACAAGCGTGCACCACCATGCCTGGCTAATTTTTGTATTTTTTGTGGAGATGGGGTTTCACCATGTTGTCCAGGCTGGTCTCGAACTCCCAGGCTCAAGCAATCCTCCTGCCTTGGCCTCACAAAGTATTGGGATTACAGGTGTGAGCCGCTGGCCTGCTTCACATTTTAAATGCCATGAAAACTGAAAGTGATCATGGAATAAGAGAATTGGAGCAACTCAATTAAATTGTTTCATTTTTTTTCCCACCACGCTTTCAATTTTTATTGTAAATCTGCTGGTTTTACTACAAGGTTTGAAAATGTTAACAGAGTCCAAAGTAAGCTTGTATTATCCCAAAACTTTGCAAACTCACTCTCCAACTGACACATGTAGCTGAGTTCTCTGAAATAACCGTCATGTCGGATACAACTTATATTAAGGATAAATAGTAAAAATATGCTTCTTTGGAGTTCACAGATAGATTATTAAAGCTTCATACTAACAGAACTTGAACCAACAAATGATTGTTTTAAGAGGGTATGTTAGCACTGAAGTAGTTTAGAATTACACGGTCATGGTGATAATAAAAAGCAGGCTGGCTTTTTGTGAGTTTGCTATTATTTGGAAATTTGATACAGACAACATCCCCTCTCTTTGCACTCAGGAAAGCCCCCGTCTGTAGTACACCATAGATTGATCTGTGAACTTGCCGTGTTCTTTTCCATTTTTGCTTAAGTCTTTCTCTTTCCTGATCTCCACATCCCGACTGTCCATCCTCTCGAAGTCTACTTTTAATCCCTTTCTTCTGCTAAACCTTCCTGAACCCAAAAATGACAGCAAGCTTTCCAGCACTGGACCTCTGAAGACACTATCCTCTACCGTACATAGTACGGTTGATGCCTTCCTAGAATTGCCTTCCATTTTTAGTACACTTTTAATCTTAAGTAGTCATATTAGTAAGTTGCAGAGACTATCACTGTATTTTCATAGGTCTTTTGAAAACCTTCTTGACTGATGCAAAGGATAGGAGTGAAGAGAGAAAGGACTTTAATTACATAGCCATTATATTTGTGCAGAATGAATAAGGCACATTTTCGTAAGCCAAAAATCACTCAGGAAAAGACTCAGAATGCAGACTCCCTGCCCCCACCTGAAGAGACTCGGACCCCCATTATCCCGCTGCAGCAGGAATTTCACATTTTAATCAGTGATATCACCCCCAACCCAGTAGCTGACATTGATGCAGGTGATCCTTGGACCCAAATGGGAAAAACGCTTTCTCAGGGGAACTGATATTTTGTACTGGACGTAAAACACTAAGGACCTTAGGGTATTCCCATCTTGATCAAACTGACCCTGGAATGATAAAGTGAAGCTATTCTCTAATTCCATTTATGTTAGTAAACAAACATTAGAATAAAATAATGATTGAGAAAATGTTTGTAAACCATTTGGTGCAATGCAAATATGGCTACTAGTTTTACATTGAGGATGGTGGTTGACAAAATATTATTGTGTATGTTTTGGATTAAAAAATAGGGGGGTGGGGTAGGATCATTGGTTCTGTAGTGTGACTCTTGATGAGATGATTTCAATAAATGTGTTTATACCAATTCATTAATGGTGTGAAATTGATGTGGGCCAAATCCCTGTCTCAGAGGCAGTGCTGAATGCTTTCTCAATGCCCTCAAACAAGTTTTCAAAACCTGCAAAAATGTCTGCAGAAAGTGGAAAGGGGAAATTAAATTTAGTTTTGTTTGTAAATAAGAAATATTCTGAATCCAAACACATATGCTCTATGCTAAACTCTTACCAGATTAGCATAATCAGAAAGTTGAATTTGTTAATTCTAGATCAAGGAAGGAGTTCTAATCCATGTGTTTCTTTGCACAATTTGAGGACCTATTACAGACTCGGACCGAACATGCTCATTTGCCATTTTAATCATGGCATTCTTTTTGTTGTTGTTGTTGAGACGGAGTCTTTCTCTGTCACCCAGGCTGGAGTGCAATGGTGCCATCTGGGCTCACTGAAATCTCCGCCTCCCGGGTTCACGCCATTCTCCTGCCTCAGCTTCCAAGTAGCTGGGACTACAGGTACCCGCCACCACGCCCGGCTAATTTTTTGTATTTTTTTAGTAGAGATGGGGTTTCACCGTGTTAGCCAGTATGGTCTCGATCTCCTGACCTTGTGATCCACCTGCCTCGGCCTCCCAAAGTGCTGGGATTACAGGCGTGAGCCACCGCACCCGGCCCATGGCATTTTTATGGAGCACAACTCATTCAAAGTTGTCTTCGCTTCCCTGAAAGCAGTGAAGGTCTCGATGGCCCACTTTGAAGGAGATGGAGGAGACATAGGGGCTGTTTCATGTGCAATATTAGACAGCAATTTGTGATACAAGGTGGAGAAGAATATTGCATTCTTGTGTGGAGAGGAAATAAAGAACACGATCTCCTCGAAAGAAATGGGACTAAAACCAATGCCGTGCTTGGGTTAGGGCAGCGGGAGGATGTGACTGTCTCCAGTGGGAGAGACTTTCCTCCAGTAGCCATTGCCAGCTGCCTCGCTGATGGCCATTCAGCAGTGACCCTGAGCACGGGCATCTGCCCTGATTCCCAGCCGTGCCAGTGGAGCTTCCTTCAAGGTCTTCCTTCCCAGGAGTGAACCAGCTTAATCTGGGCTTAGCATGGGAACCGGAAGGTGGGAGGTGGGTGAAAGTAATTGGCAGGTGAAAGGAAAAGCAACCTCAGGGTAAGGCCACGGCTGGGAGCCTGAGTTTCCGTCCTGCGGTGACTTTAATGAGTCTCCTCTGGTTGACTTGCAGCCCTGATTAAATACCATTCCTGATGAATGAGCCGGCACAGTCCACACTGGGACGTCGTGTAGTACAGGTGGAAGTCAGAAGGGCATGTTTAAGGACATTACGCAGGTCACACAATGACGAAGCCCAGGGAAGAGCACAAATGTCAGGAAGCCGTTTGCCTTCCCACTAGGAAACTGCACTCCACTCGTCTTCCAGGAAGGTGACGTTCCTCCCACTGTCCTGTTTTCCTCCCCAGGCTTAGCAGCTCACCGCATACTGCGCACTTCAGGGTTCTGAGGTATCAGGACCTGATATCCTCTGCCTCACACTTGATCTACTTAGGCTTCTTAGGAAATGACCTGTTTTATACATGCATATTTTCTAAGTAGACATTAAAGCTTCCTTTTTAGCATGGTAAAATTTATTAAATTATAATACTTCTTTTTTGCTCTTTACTTGCTTTGCTTTTTTAAAATATTAAAATATTATACTTCTTTTTAGCCTACGACACATGACTTAAGTAATTCCTTCCTGACTCGGGCTCCTTCCTACCTTTGGCTGTGAGTTATTTTGTGGTGCCAGCAAATAGCAATGCAATGTTTGCCCTGACTTGAAATTGTCCTTCTCCCTGGGCCTTTGAACACTTCTGCTTGATTTTTATGCTTCCTTGGCTCTTTCCATCACTTTCTCTCCTTGCTCAAAGTGATGCTGCACGGCTTCCATTCTTCTCTCTCTTCTAATTTGATTTTTAAATAGGCCACATGACCAGACTGTTTTTCAGAGTGTATGTAAAGTAAGGATGAATGAGGATCCAGGTGACAGCTGATGAACTAATTCATAATGAAACACATGACTTTTCAAGTCATCCATAATGAGAGACCAGACAACTATTTTACTTCCCAGGTGGATTCATTTTTAATGCAAATAGTTGAGGCTGCTGGTTAAGTGACCTTCAAACAAGTAAGATGGGGCTGGGTGATGTCGCCTTCTAATTTTTTGATTGTTGATATAATCCCTTCAGAACAGGAACTGAATAACGTGTATATAGTTTGTATTAATATTAGTAGTGCCTAGGCCTTATTTGACATACATATTTAAAGGAAATATTAAAATATTTTCAATTTCAACATGAAATATTTCTCTGGGAGATACTCACCCACGAAATGATCTATGTATACTTCTGTCCACAGCGGCATTGTTTCGAGTGGCAAAAGGCTAGAAGCAACTTCTATATCCTAGAGAGGGGCAGTCTGAAGCAACCGTGAGCCACCTTTCCAATGGACTAGTGAACAGTTGCAAAAATAGAAGCAAAAAGAAGGATGTTCTGTTTGACTTCTGCAGGGCAATTTCTGATCTGGTGACAAGACTGCTGTAAACAGCTGGCCCACAGTGCATCCATGCAATGCAGGCTGATCTCTAGTTCTTCTGGTTGGTGGGCAGCTCTCCCATGGGGACTGCACCCGTTTTCTCTTCTGATCCCGTTGTCCTGTAAGGCCTCGTTGTCTGCATCGAGCTGATGGAATGGAACAGAGGCATGGTAGAGGCAGAGTTGTTTCTGAAAGTCTTTGACGTGAAAGCGCGCATGCCTTCTACTCCCATTCTACATGAAAGAACTGCTCATATGTACATATTCAGATTCAAGGAAGGCTGGGAAATGCAGTTCTGGCTGAGCAGCTGCTTTTGAACTGTGACTGTTTCCTAGGAAAGGAGAGAATACGTTTGCTGAACAGCTAGCTGCCTCTGCTACCATCTCATTTACTTATCATTACATGAAAAAGCAAGATGCATAATATTGTTACTGTACCTGCTATTTGTCTAAAGAGGCGTGGCGTATATATCTGTATCTATATATGCAGTTCCCATGCTGACCTATGGGAGAGGACTTTTGGGAATTAGTAAATGGGAGATGAAACAGAAGAGAAACTTCACTACACTGTATACTCTCGTATGTGTTTGAGATGCTACCAATGTAAATTAAATTACCTACTCGGAGAACAAAATAAATTTAAGATGTTAAAAAAAAAGAGAGAATGCCACCAATCTGGACAGAAGGTAAAGAACATGACTCCCAGACACACTGTAGACCCATCTGGCTCAGGGCCATCCCATCCCACAAGCAGCGTGGGAGTGGATGAAGCCATCTGGGAGTCCCCGTCAGGAGCTGCAGTCTTGAAGACTGTGAGCAAAGCGTAGGCGAAAATGTACCAGAACTGATGTCATTAAAGGAAAGCTGCTTTTCTTTGCTCAGAGAAAAGAGGCAGAAGTTTATAGAAAGAAGATCTCACTTCGTGTGATCTGTGATATATACATAAGCAAAGCAGGTATATTTTCATAGATTTTATGTAAATGTATGTTTCTTATTGACCCCAGTGGAAAGAAGGTCTCTTCACCACAGAAAATGAAACATCAATGGCACTTTGCAGGGTAAATGTCTCCCACAGCGTCCGCCTCTGGGTTTAGGAAAAGTAGGGTATCAATAGACAGCTAAAGAAGGAGTTGCTGGCCGGCTACTGCCTACAAGAAGTGTGTCAAGGATATTTCATCCCCATTTTCAAGAATTTTTGCCTATAGGACTCCCAGGAGCACAGGAGCCCACTATAAGGAAGGTTATACAAAGAAGTCTCCCTGTGATAAGAGCAACAGCTGCAAAGATGGCGGCTCACTACCTCCATAGTGTGGTCGGTTCATGCAACCCCAGACGCTAACCGAGAGTGCCTTTCCTATGAGAAGGATGTGAAGACGGTCCCAGGAGGCACGCCCTCTACATTTCTGGGAGTCAGGCTTTCAGAGGGGACTGGAAGAACGTTTTTCACAGTTTGGCAAAAGATTGTCTTAAGCACAGTTGATTGATTGTCTCTGCCCCCATCAATGTTGTGATTATCCAAGAGATATAATAAAGGGCTCTCTTTATCACAGTTACTTATAACGTGCCCTTTTCCTAACTGCCCAGCATTCTCTACTAGATGTGCCAGAATTCCTCCAGTGGGCCCACCGGGAACATGCATGTGATGTCAGTTCTGTGGAAAGTGCCTGACTTTGCATTTCTGGTGTGCCAGCATCCGCTAAGATCTTGTAGGAATAATCACAATTTGCATCCTCAAGAGGTACCATAACTCAAGGGGGAGACAAATATTGAAATTAATAGGATCAGTTGTGATACGTGCTATGATAAAAGCAGAGACTTCTCCCAGATTCTCTGTTTCAGGCATCCATAAAATTACAAATGTAATACAGCACAAACTGGCCATTATTTACCTTGTCAAGAAAGTTATTAAATAAAATCTGTCACAATCACCACCATTTCATAAAATAAAGGTTATTGTAACACAAAAGACTAAAAGCTTATGGTATCAAAGAAGAAAGATAGTTCCTTACTTTTCTAAGTTCTGATGGAGGAAATTTTTACCTTAAAAATTTCTGACACTTTATAATATGCAACTTTAAAAATACAAGTTTGTGATTTTGTTTTGAATTTGGGAACCTATATTCAACAGTGTAATAACAAATGGAGCTGGAATGTTCAACTTTTTCCAGTAACATATTTATCACAGTCATTTCAGAAAATTGTTTCACATAGATTTAATGGTGAAAATTGAAGCAATATTCCTAACGATATTCAGGGTGTTCAGCACCCATATTCCAGGTAAACTGGCATGAATTAAGGCTCTCATTCCTGTAGCTACTTTTTCCTTAAAGATCTGGTGTTCCTCCATCAAAAATGTGTGTGAGAATGACCTCAGGTGTCTCTTGTTAGGCAGTCCCTATGCCTGGGGCTGTGTCACTCAAGGGCTGTAATCACCAACAGGGAGAATTGAGGAATTTTTTCTAAAAGAGATGCCACATATTAATAAAAATGTCTTGGATCTACACAGGCCTACTCCCTGGATGTTGGGAATATCTAGTATAATCTTGAATTTACTCTCAGGAGTAAAGGCTGATTTCAAGGAATACTTTTTAAGTCTGTGCATCTTCTCAGGGCCTACAGACCAGACCGGCTACCGGTTGTTGATGTCAACATTCCTGCAACACTGAGTCAGGTACCTGACTGTGATGGATGTGTCCTCAGTCTGAATTCTCTTGGGAAACTTGAGGACAATTCCATTTTTCATGCATTATTTTCTTGTCATTCTCTGAAGTCAAAACACTGGGACAATCATCCCTTCCCAGACCCTCATTCCCACAGTGCCCAGCCCTTCCCACCCTTGACCAAGCTCTCATTATCTTCCTTTCTCCATCACCTTTCAACTTGGAAGATATGTTCCTTTATGTTTGGTTTAAGATGCCTAATTCTTCCCAGGAAACTCTCCCTTCCTCTGGTTTTTCTCCTTTATTCTTGCAATGAGGAAATTTATATTAGCGTGTTTCTCTAATGATGAACCAATCTTTCATTGTGGAATAAACCAAATATGGCCAGGGTATGTTAGATTATACATCCCAAAATTTGGTTAACTATTTTCTTTAAGACTAATGCTTCCAGGCACAATAGCTCACGCCTGTAAACCCAGTTTGTTGGAGGCTGAAGCAGGGGGATCATTTGCGGACCAGCCTGGGCAATGTAGCAAAACCCTTATCCCTGAAAAATTTTTTTTAATTTAGCCAGGCATGGTGGCACATACCTATAGTCCCAGCCATTTGAGAGGCTGAGATGGGGAGAATCACTTGAGCCCAGGAGTTTAAGGCAGCAGTTAGTATGGTCATTCCCCTGCACTCCAACCTCAGTAACAGAGCAAGATTCAGTCCCTTAAAAAATTCAAGTATATACGCTTACAAGTGAAAATAAACGATAATTCCCTTTATTGCCATTCCCCTGTTTTTTTTCATTTGTTCTGTTTTTTACTTAAAAAATCAGGGTTACAATGGCTTTTAAAAATGAGTTGGGAAGATGAATATGTATATCCTACTTTCTAAAAGAGCTTTGCATAAGTTTGGAAATAATTGTTCCTTGAATGTTAGAATTTCCTCATAAAACCTTTGCGAGTCTTGTTTGTTTTTTGTTTGTGGGAAGATTTTTAAGAACTTATTTAATTTCTTTAAAGATCATATTTTCTTTATCCTCTTAAATCAATTCTGGTTATTTGATTTTTTCCTGGAAATCTTATCCTTAGATTTTCAAATATACCAACCTAAAGTGTTCGCAGGTTTGCTTATAACTGTTTTAATCTTAGCTACATCTAGAGATATGCTCCTCTTTTAAATTCCCAATATGGCTTATTTCGTGCATTCTGTTTTATTCTTTTATTATTATTATTATTTTTAGACAAATTCTCCCTCTGTCACCCTGCCTGGAGTGCCGTGGTGCAAACGTAGCACACTTCAGCCTCAGACTCCTAGGCTAAAGCAATTCTTTTGCCTCAGCTTCCAGAGTAGCTGGGACTACAGTCATGCAACACCATGCCCAGCTAAGTTTTTTAGTTTTTGTAGAGATGGGGTCTTGCTATATTGCCCAGGCTGGTCTCAAACTCCTGGGCTCAAGCAGTCCTCCAGCCTCTGCTTGCTAAAGTGCTGGGATTACAGGTGTGAACCACTGTTCCTGGCTCTGTTTTATTTTTGATTAATATTTTCAAGGATTTGTCAATTCTAGTAGTCTTTTTGGAAACCAGGTTTTGGATTCTGCTGATTCTGCTGATGCTTCTTTTCCATTACATGAAGTTCTGTTCTCATATTCATGATCACCTTTTTCTATCTTCTATGGATTAATTTTTTTAAAAAACTGCAGGATAAGGTGGATACTTAGGTCATTTGTTACAGTCTGTCTTCTCTCTTAGTAAAACATTTAAAGATAGCAGTGTTTAAGTATCTTCTTAGCCAAATCCCACAAGTCTTAATTAGCATTGCTATTAGAATTCAGTTCTAGTTATTTTTAATTTTTAATTATGCCTTTTAGTCTCCTTTAATTAGAAAGTATTCTTGGTCTTTCTTTGTCTTTTATGACCTTCACACTTTTGAAGAGTAGAACTCAGGGATTTTGCAGCCTTTCCTCAATCTGGGATTTGTTGTGACCTTTTCTTTAGGTGTTCTGCACTTTAACCATGATGGATTTAGGTGCTGATGTCATTCAGTTTTTTTTCTCCTTAGAATTCACTGGACTTCCTAAATTGGAGCTTCATTAAGGATCAGTGTTCTTAAATAATTCTGGAAAATTTTCGGCCATTACATCTCCAAATATTTTCTTGCCCCTACCTTCTCTATTGTCTCATTCTGGAACTCTGATTAGACATATGTTGGACTTCCTCACTCTATCCTCCATGGATTATTCTCTCATTTTTTCATCTCGTTGTTTCTTTATGGTGCATTCTGAATACGCTCTTCTGATCTTCTATATCACTAACCTTTTCTTCAACTGTGTCTGATTTGTTTGTCTCATATGTTGGTTGTTGTATCCATTAGTGTCTTGTTATGGAAAAACAGTGGCTTAAAACAACATTTAGCATTCATCATAATCTTCTGGATTGGGTGAATTGTTCCCCTGGTCTGAGATCGGTTGTTTGGTTTCTGTAGTCAGCCAGCAGCTCTGTTGGGTCTTACGTGCCTAAGAACACCTCACTTAGATGTCTGGAGGTTGGCTTGATATTAGCCGGAGTATTGGGGATCACTCAGCTGTGTCTTTCTCATTATCAGGCAGGTTAGCCTGGGCTCATTGACACAATTGTAGGTGCAGGGTTCCCAGTAACATGAAGAGAACCACCCTAATGTGTAAGCTGCTTTTTAGTCTCTGTTGAAATCATGTTGGCTCTTGTTCTATTGGACAAAGTGTGTCAGATGGCCACGCTCAGAATCAATGTGAAAAGGGACTACCTGAGAACGTAGACATGGTGAGGGAATTATTTGGTCACTTTTACACATATTATGCCATACTTCTGCCCAGAATTTTTTCTAAATTCAGCTACTATATCTTTCATTTCTAGAACTTGTATTTGGCTCTTTTTCAAATGACTCTTATTATTTAGATAGTCTTTTTGGTTCCCTCATCATTACTTCTAATGTCTACTTTTATTTCTTTAAAATACTAAATATTCTGTCTGCACCAGATAATTCCAATATCTGATTAGAATAATTAAGTGAATTTTCATTTCACATAAATCACACTCATGGCAATCTGTTTCCTCATGAGGCTAGTCCTTTTTGAATGTGACTTTGAGTTCCTTGGAACTCTAACTGTATGAGTTCTTAGATGTCTAGGCTTAAAGAATACATTTCCAGAGAGATTTGTATTTGATCCATAAGATCCCTTAGAATATCTTCACGTAAAAGAACTTTAAACTTACTTGGGATTTTGTGAGGCCCTCAGGACATGTGAATGCAGTCCCTGTACCCCCATGAGGATGGCATGTGGTTAGCAACCCTCAGAGGAGAATCCCATTTCCCCATCTGTCCACAGTCAAGATGTGACAGGCTCATTTGCCCCCCTTCTGTCTTGCATAACAGATTTTCCTAATTTAGCCAATGAATTCCTTCTTTTGGAAGTCTTTGCATTAAGTATGTGTTTCTAACTTGACTTTATTTCCTTTTCAAATCTCAACTTTTATTCCTTATCATTGTTTTGGGGGACATGTTAAAAACTCATACTGTAAGCCACCAGGAAGGGGAAGAAACTGTAGGACAAATTCTGGCTCCTACATTCTTTTACCTTTATGATTTCACTTTTGATTAAATGTCTTGGACCTGAAGAAGTTCCTACTTGCATACATCTCAGTCATGTGTGTGAATGCATAATATACCAGGAGGTGTTCTCTGAACCTTTGCTCATCAGCTATCTAAAAACAGAATTTTATATATGCTTTTCATTCTGGTGTTGTATAGTCAGTGATATTGTTATGGACTGAACTGTGTTCTCCCAAAATTCATATGTTGAACTACTAACCTTCAATGTGACTGTACTTAGAGATAGAGCCTTGAAAGAGGTATTTAGAGTTAAATGAGGTCACAAAGATGGGGACTTATCCAACAGAACTAAAGTCCTTTTAAAAAGAGGAAGGGACGGCTGAGCGCAGTGGGTCATTCCTGTAATCCCAGCACTTTGGGAGGCCAAGGCGGGCAGATCACAAGGTCAGGAGATCAAGACCATCTTGGCTAACACGGTGAAACCCCATCTCTACTAAAAATACAAAAAATTAGCCAGGTGTGATGGCAGGTGCCTGTAGTCCCAGCTACTCGGGAGACTGAGGCAGGAGAATGGTGTGAACTCAGGAGGCAGAGCTTGCAGTGAGCCAAGATCACACCACTGCACTCCAGCCTGGGTGACAGAGTGAGACTCTGTCTGAAAAACAAAACAAAACAAAACAAAAACAAAACAAAAAAACAAAAAGAGGAAGGGACACCAGGGGTGCATCCACACTAAGGAAGAGCCATATGAGAACACAGTGAGAAGGTGGCCGTCTGCAAGCCAAGGAGAGGCCTTAGGAGAAGTCATAGCTGCTGACACCCTGATCTTGGACTTCTGGTCTCAAGAACTATAAGAAAATAAATCTCAGTTGCTTAACTAATGTAGCCAGGTAGCCTTTGGTATTTTTTTTTTTTATGGCAACTCTAGCAAACTAAATAATGCAGATTTTGGTACCACTGGTGCTACTGTAACCAATACTGAAAAATGTGAAAGTAGCTTTGGATCGTGTAATGGTAGAGCATAGGTGAGTTTTGAGGAGTATGTTTAAAAAGCCTGGATTGCCTTGTAGAGACTGTTAGTAGAAATATGGATGTTAAAGGTTATTCTGGTGCAGTCTCAGATAGAAATGAGGAACATATTATTGGAAACTAGAATAAAGATAATCCTTGTTATAAATTGGCAAAGAACTTGTCTGAATTGTATTCTGGTGTTCTGTAGAAAGTAGAACTTGTTTGTGCTGAATTTGGATATTTAGCTGAGATTTCTAAGCAAAGTGTTGAGTTATGGCCTGGATTTTCCTTACTGCTTATAGTAAAATGCTAGAGGAGAGAAAGTGAAGAAGGAGAATTATTAAGCCAAAAGGAACCAGAACTTGAAAATTTGAGAAATCCTCAGCCTATCCATATTGCAAAAAATGAGAAAGCATGTTCTGGACAGAACACCAAAAGTGTGGTTGGAAAATCGCTTGATAAAAAGATTATGGGTGTAATTCAAGAAGCCATGCAGTCATCTTAGTGGAAGCCAGGGATAGAGATGGGGTAAGAGCAGCAGAAATACAGCCAGTTTGCACTGAAGGAGGCAGAGGTGGGGTAAAATGAAGGAACTCATGCCTGAGTTCCAGAATTCTGCAGGATGGCACAATGGAGCTATCTGGCTGTGGACATGTGATATGGTTTGGTGCTGTGTCCCCACCCAAATCTCACCTTGAATTGTAATAATCCCCACGTGTTGTGAAAGGAACCTGGTGGGAGGTAATTGAATCAGGAGGGCAGGTTTGTTCCTTGCTATTCTCGTGATAGTGAATAAATCTCACGAGATCTGATGGTTTCTTACAGGGCAGTTCCCCTGCACATGTTTTCTCTTGCCTGCTGCCAAGTAAGTTGTGTCTTTTTCCTCATTCGCCTTCCACTGACATTGTGAGGCCTCCCCAGCCACGTGAAACTGTGAGTCCATTAAACCTCTTTCCTTTATAAATTACCCAGTCTCAGGTATGTCTTTATTAGCAGCATGAGAACAGACTAATACAACATGTATTATTCTTCAAGAAGAGGGAAACACGGCCCTAAAAGTGATTCCGAGATTCTCAGGGATGTTTCTCCCACCACAGGCCCAGAACACACAGGCCTGGGGGACAAGTCTGTCTTCCACCTCCTCAGGGTCAGTAGGCCAGGCTGCAACCACTCGGGGCCTCAGGATAACGCTACTCCTCAGCACCACAGATGGGGCTGTCACCCAAAACTGTTGGGGATGCTGCTGCCACTGCAGTCCCAGAAGTTGGAACTTCCACCGTGAAGGGCCCAAAGGGCAGGGCATCAAGCCAAAGAGGATTATTCTTGAACCTTAAAATCGAATGAGCTTGCCTTGCTAGGTTTTGAACTTGTTTGGGACATGTCACACATTTCTTTTTTCCAATTTCTCTTTTTTGTGGTGAGAATGTCTATCCTATGCCTGTGCCACCACTGTATTTGGAACACATAACATATCTGGTTTCATATGTTACCAGCGGGAAAGGAACTTTGCCTCAGGGTGAATCACACCTCATTTCCCACCCATACCTGATTTAGGTGATATTTAGATGAGACTTTGGGGTTAGAGTTGATACTAAAATGGGTTAAGACTTTTGGGGGGCTGTTGGGCTGGAGGTGTTTGTATTTGCATATGAGAAAGGCATACATTTGGGGGTTCAGAGGGCAGAGTGCTATGGACTGAGTTGGGTCACCCTAAATTTCATACATTGAAGCCATAATTCCTAATGTGACTGTATTTAGAGATAAGGCCTTTAAAGAGATACTTAAGATTAAGTGAGATCATAAGGGCTGCACCCTAATCCAATAAGACTGGTATCCTTATAAGAGGAGAAAGATACACCAAGGCATTGCATACACAGAGGAAAAGCCATAAGAGACACAGTGAGAAAGAGCCTCCGGCAAGCCAAGGAGAAGGGTGTTTGGAAAATCCAGACCTGCTGGCACATTAATATTGAACTTCTGGTTTTCAGAACTGTAAAAAAATTGATTTGTGGTGTTTAAGCTACCTAGCCTGTGGTATTTTGTTATGGCAGTCATAGCAAACTAATATAGATGTCTCCAGCACTGCCTGAAAATCTTTCTACAAAAACATAATAGTTCATTTTCCCATTGCCTGCAGTATAGACTTCTAGTTTTGCTGTTGTCTTCCAGATCCCTATGCCAAAGGCATAAGGGTCCATAACTCCCCACACCACCTACCCATTTTTCTCTCCATATAAACTTCCTTTCATACCTGGCCTAGAGACTTGCAATCCTTTACCTCAACCACTGTCTTGCCTTTGTCCTCAACCATCACAACCACCTCTTGTGAATCTCCAACCCCAGATCAATGCAGCATCCATGATTTCTAACCCCTTGGCAACATCATAACGATCTTAGTCAGTGGATACTGCTTGAAAAAAGCTAACTTGGTAGCTGGCCTTCCCACTTCCAGTCTCCCTCCCTCCAATCCATTCTTGACTTGCTACCTCCAAAGTGTGGCTTCTAGAAGACACCAGCCACATCATCCCCCTGTGTAAAATCCTTCAGGGACTTTGCAAGACCCAGCTACTCGCTTCACCTCTATAGTTCCATCTTTACTCAGTTCCCTGATTACATTCTATGTTCTGTTCATTCCAAATGAATTCCAGTTCCCAGAACCATCTAAAACCCTCTTGTCTCTCTGTGTTTGCCTATTTCACTCCCTTAGCCTGGGCAGTCCCTCCTGTCTGTCCCTTCACACTTGCTCTTGTCTCCTGGCGGGCTCCACCAAGTGCCCTGTAGCTCAGCCCATGCCTCACCCGGGGGAAGCATTTCACAGATTCCCTAGTCTGGGCTGGGTGCCTTGAGTTCAGAATGCCTTGGCGCACAAGCATTCTCTGTGACCTCATCATGCTGCTTTGTAGCCATAGGTTTATCTGTCTCTTCCTTTAGGAAAGAGTATCTTATTTGTCTGTATTCCCAGTGCCAAGCAAAAGGCTTGGCATAGAGTAGGCACTGAATAAATGATTGCTAATTAATGGGTGAGTGAGTGGAACCACTGGAACACGTGACAACGGAGCCACAGTCATTCGGAAAGAAACTAGCAACCACAAGGTGCGCCGTCAGCCATACCCCATCACCTGAATAAGACGGGCAGAGACGTGGCTTCGCCACTTACAGTGCATCACCCCCACGGTCCTGTTGAATGGGCTGCCACAGCCATCCACATAGCATCTTCCACTCTGGGCTCTTTGTTTAATTACATATGCCTCCCAGTCTGGCAATCCTGATAACCTTTATTCCATTTTTCTCCTAAAACACATCTATAATTCTGTCATGTATGGAATGCATGTATTTATTGTGGTTATTGTTTATTTTCTGGGTCCTCTTACCCAATAGTGAGTCTCATTCAAGGCAGGGTCTTTGTCTCATCCCCTGTTGTATCCCAAACACTTAGAACAGTGCCTGCCACACAGGGAGTTTTCAACATACATTTGTTGAGTAAGTGAATTTTCAGACTTTTTTAAAAAAAGCCTGAGATTCATGGATGTGATTCACTTAAGGTTACCCATATGGTTTCGAGTGAAACTGTGCATGGAAGGTGTCAGAACTAAATCTATAGCTGATGGCAAAAAGTGTTTTCATCAACTAACCCACATTTTAGGTGACCAACTTTCTTGTGCAAATGTACAAATTAACACTTACTTTAAAAAAAATCAAGAAGGTATGCACACTCCTACAGCCTCCGTACTAGCTCTCTTTGTTCAGCTTTCATTCAGGTAGCTGGGTTCTCACGGCAAGAGATCAAATTTGATGAGATTCTCATGACCTCACTTAGAATTATGAGCAGCATAAGGAAGGAGCAGGTGCGAGAAAGAAAGGTGATGTTAATGTGTGCCTGGACATCTCAAGTAGCGCGGATGACTGAAACCCCTCTAAGTTCCTGAATTTTAAAAGCTTCCCCCACCATTATCACCATTAATCTGGGTTCCATGCACTTGACGTTTGAAGTGTGCAGTCCATGATACCTCAAAAACGAAATGATTAACAGCAACACCCTGAGGTAGCTCCCTAACTTCTGCTTCCTGGCGAATGTTTAATGGTTTTGCACAGAAATAACCATAATATGTATCTACCTATTATTTATACATACATATGTATGTATGAGCATATGCACACACACACAGAGGCATACACACACACACACGCATACATGCATATGCATTTAGGCTTGCACAGGGGCATACACACACATGCATACATGCATGCGCATACATGAATTTATGGTCTTGCTATTTCCAGCTTGATTTTGAAGCAAGGTGTTATCAGTCCGCTTTCATTCTGTTGATAAAGATATGCCCATGACTGGATAATTTATAAAGACAAAGAGGTTTAATGGACTCACAGTTCCACATGGCTGGGAACTGTGAGATTGTGGGAACATGGCTTTACAATCATAGCGGAAGGTGAAAGGCAAGAGAGAATGAGAGCCAAGTGAAGGGAAATCTCTCATAAAATCATCAGCTCTCGTGAGACTTATTCACTACCAGGAGAACAGTATGGGAGAAATTACTCCCATGATTCAATTATCTCTTACTGGGTCCCTCCCATAACACATGGGAATTTGGGGAGCTATAATTCAAGGTGAGATTTGGGTGAGGATACAGCCAAACAATAACACAAGAAGTATTTGATTTTTTTTCTCCCAAAAGAGGCTTGAAAGTTTCTTCCAGAGCCTGGGCGCAGTGACTCATGCCTGTAATCCTAGCACTTTGGGAGGCCAAGGCGAGCGGATCATGAGGTCAAGAGATTGAGACCATCCTGGCCAACATGGTGAAACCCCATCTCCACTAAAAATACAAAAATTAGCCAGGCATGGTGGTGGGTGACTGTAGTCCCAGCTATTCGGGAGGCTGAGGCAGGAGAATTGCTTGAACCCGGGAGGTAGAGGTTGCAGTGAGCAGAGATTGCACCACCGCACTCCAGCAAGGTGACAGAGTGAGACTCTATCTCAAAAAAAAAGTTTCTTTCAAAAGTCAAAGCACCTGTGTGACATGACAAGGAGAACAAAGAACACAGCTGAGAATCAAGCTCAGAGGAGACGGCTCAGCATACAAGAAGCTGCAGCGTTGCGTAGGCATCTGTCAACCACTAACACTGGGGCAGCAGGTTGAAGAGTCGTCCCCCCAAAGATACCTCCACCTGGAACCTCAGAATGTGGCCTTTTTTGGAATAAGGGTCTTTGTAGATATTTTTGCAGATCAAGGCAAGGATCTTGTGATAGGATCATCCTAGATTAAGGGTGGGCCCTAAATCCACTGACAGGTGACTAAGAAGAAGCAGAAAAGGAGACGCAGAGACAGTCACAGGGTTTCAGGCCATGTGAGGATGGAAGCAGTGATGGGAGTGATGCAGCCACAAGCCCCAATGCCAAGGCTTGCCAGCAACACCAGAAACTGTGAAGGGTAGGTAGAATCCTCCCCTGGAGACTTTGGAGGGAGTGTGATCCTGTCCATACCTTGGTTTTTGACCTTTGGTCTCCAGAACCCTGAGAAAATCAATTAGCCTTGTTTTATGACACGAAAATTATGGCGATTTGTGCGGCATCCCTATGAAACAAACACAACAGATGACCAGAATTTGCCATACGTTTCGAGGGGAAGTCGACCTTCCATAAAATAAATCCTCTACTAATAACTCAACACTTAAAGTGTGAAACATCACTGGATCTGAGATCACAGAGGTACAAAAAGTAGGCCCTCAGAAAGGAGCAGGAACATAATCCAGAACACGACTCAGTGATCAACATGAATTGTGTTTCTAGTGGAGTGAGAAGTGTTGATGTGGATGAATTATGACTAAAAAGGGAGAGAAGGATCAAGGTTATCCAGGAGAAGTAAATGGATTTAAATTGTTAAATTCAGGAGCACAGTAGAGGTTAACTGTCTTTGAGAGAGGGAAAATGGACGCCGCAGTGGAATGCTTTGTTTCCTTTTAAGCACGAAAGTAAAGAAGCTGCCCCCAAGTAAAACTGCAGCTCTCCCTCCTGTGCTGCGTAAACTCCTCTCCCATTTCTCCTGGCAACAAGACCCCTACTTCCTTACAGTAACATTATAAAGATAACAGGGTCGGACACACATGTATCTAATTTTGCTCCACCTTGTCTCTTCAGGAAAGCCCAGGAAGGATTTTGGAGGTTTGTGCCACAAAGAATGATATTATGAAGGGGAAGACATGCCTTGTATGTAAAAGGTTTGAAATGAGCCCCAGCTGTCTTGAGAGTCCTTCCAGGGCAGGGGCACCCACTGTGTCTGTTGTGGAATCGCTGCTGAGTTATAAGCTAGGTGATTGTGTGTCCCCTTCTTGTTTCCATTTATTTGGACACAACTTCTTGGAAAGAGAAATCCGAAGTCTGCAGTTTTCAAAGGGAGCAGTGGCTGAGATGCTCCTGCTACCTACATCAGGGCTCATGTTGCTGGATGCAGCCACACTTCAGCTGCTCTGCTCTCCTTGCCGTGGAGAGGTATTCAATCACCACAATCACTGTTCTGCTCTGATAAGGAGCTGGAGAAGGGAGTGAGTACCTGTGATGATTAATACTGAGTGTCAACTTGATTGGATTGAAGGATGCAAAGTATTGTTCCTGGGTGTGTCTGTGAGGGTGTTGCCAAGGGAGAATAACATTTGAGTCAGTGGACTGGGAGAGGCAGACTCACTCTCTATCTGGGTGGGCACCATCTAATCAGCTTCCAGCAAGGCCAGAATAAAAACAGGCAGAAGAACGTGGAAAGACTAGACTGGCTTAGTGTTCTGGCCTCCATCTTTCTCCCATGTGATACTTCCTGCCCCTGAACATACGACACCAAGTCTTTAGCTTTGGGACTCGGACTGGCTTCCTTGCTCCTCAGCTTGCAGATGACCTATTGTGGCACCTCACCCTGTGATCGTGTGAGTCAATACTCCTTAATAAACTCCCCTTTATATATACATCTATCCTATTAGTTCTATTCCTCTAGAGAACGCTGACTAATACGGTACCCACTGCGAGGCCTTTGTAGGCGGTTCATAAATATGTACATTAAAGGCCATACTCTTCTTATGCAGTCACCCTTAATGAATCATTTTGTCTTCTTCCTACAGTCTGGATAGACAGCAATGAACTATGCCATGCTGTCTACTAATGTTGGACCTGATGGGCACCAACTGACTCAAGATGTTTGTTGACGTTCAGTGTGGGCAAAGCTAGTGAGCAGCCGCCCCTTAGAGCTCCGTCTAGGGCTGTGCTGTGAGTTGGTGTGCGAGACCTTTCAGACCCACAAGGCGGCGTGGGAAGAAGAGCATGGGCTGTGCGGTCAGCCCGCCGTGCATTCTAATTTTGCCTCTGCCCTGGGCTAAGACAGAATCTTAGAGAACAGAAGTGCTGTGTCTCGGTCTCCTTATCGCTGAAGTTAGAATGATTCTTAGTGCATATTGCTTTTCTGAAAATCTAATAATGACTATCAAGGACTTAGTGGGCACTCAAAATAAAAAATACCCTAAGAGCAAGGGAGAATGAACACAAGCTGTTGTCAGCCTGGAGGGAATCTACCAAATTCCCTATTTTTAAATGACGATTTATCTGATGGCTCCTATATTTATCTTGAAATTGCGTGTGCATTTCGCAGTCTGCAGCATGATTCCTCCTCGAGGACAGGACTTCTCCTGCAGCCGCCCCAGTGTCTGCTTTCTCTCCACACCTCTCACCCTACGTCTAGGGCAGAGGAAGATATCCAGTTTCATCCTCTTCACAAACTCCAGCTTGCATTCCCTCCTACTCTGGTGGATCCACAGTGTCCTACCCATCCCTGGCATAGTTAGCTACAGAGCCCAAATCACCTGCCATCCTTCCAGGGAGATGGCCACTTCTAACTCATGGCTGCTTTTCCAGCACAACACCTGCCCTTATAATGGGATTTCCTCTGATTTTCTCCAGATATCCAATCAGCTGTACATTGTTTCTCCCGATTGCCACAGCGATATAGCTGAGGGTTCCGTTCCCAGTCCCCATCTTACGTGGTACCTTCAGTCCAAGAAAAGGCTGGTTAGAAACACGTGTATCTAATTTGCTCTACCTTGTCACTTCAGGAAAGCCCAGGAAGGATTTTGGAGGTCTGTGCCGCAAAGAATGTCATCATGAAGGGGAAGACATGCCTTGTAGGTAAAAGGCCTTACTCCACCTAGGTTCCGGGGCACTACTCTCTGGATTCTCTTCTTGCTGCTGACTCTACCTTCAACCTCTCAGTGTTGGAGGGCCCCATATCTCCAGCTTCTGATCTCTCTTGGATCTGTACTTACTCCTTCAGTGATGCCATTCAGCCCAATGGCTTTGAGACAATAAATACTAGGTATTTACATTCTGATGACACTCAGACTCATTTCTCTTACCTGAAGTTCTTTTCTGAAATTCAGACTCTTGTATCTCATTCTGAACCCAACATATCCACTTGAAGCTTTAATAAGCATCTTAAACTAAATATGTTGTATCATTTTATTTTCACACTGCTATAAAGAACGGCCCGAGCCTGGGTTAATAATAAAGGAATAAGGTTTAATTGACTCAGAGTTCAGCATGGCTGAGGAGGCCTCAGGAAACATACAATCTTGGTTGAAGGGGAAGCAAGGCACCTCTTCACAAGGTGGCAGGAAGGAGGATGAACGCAGAAGGAACTACCAAACACTTATAAAACCATGAGATCCAGTGAGAACTCACTCACTACCATGAGAACAGCATGGGGGAAGCCACCCTCATGATTCAATTACTTCCAGCTGGTCTCTCCCTTGACACGTGGGGATTATGGTGATTACAGTTCAAGATAAGATTTTGGTGGGGACACAGCCAAATCATCATATATCGATTCCTGATTCTGCTTCTGTTCTTTTGCCCTCCCTGCAAGCCCCTGGACATCTCCATTTCTGTTAATTGGCAAGTCTATCTTCACATTGGCCAAGGCCAAATCCTTAGAGTGACCTTTGATGCCTCCATTTTCCCACACCTAGGATGACCAGCTCCTTCTAGTTTGCCCAGGACTTCCTCAGTGTCACACTGAAACTCCTATGTCCCAGGAAACTCTTCAGTTGTAGGTCAATCAGATGGTTGGTCAACAGACTCAATTTCAACAAGAAAAGCTCTTCAGTTTGGCTTTCAAAAATATTCAAGAGTCCAGATATTTTTCACAACTTCTACTGATGCCATCATTATCTGAACTACTGTCATCTTATTGCCAAAGTGTCCTATTTTTCAAATTTTCCTTCTTCGTCTCTTTTCACCTACAGTCTATTCTGAGCAACCAGTCACACTGCACTTCTTAATACTGCCCGAATACTCCAGGCAGGCTCCAGCTCAGAGCCTTGGCGCTTGCTGTGCCCTCTACTTGGAACATTCTTCCTCCAGTTCCTGGCATGGTTTGCTCTCTCCCTTCCCAGTTATAATTAAATAGCATTTATTAGAGAGACCTTCTCTGATCAAGCTGTAGAATATAGCAAAAGTTCCCTGGATGCTACCTAAGACTCCATCCTGCTCCATTGTGTTATACGGCACACCCTGTCTGGAGTCCTATATATTTTCTTACTTGTTTGTGGTCCATTCTCCTACACTGCTGTCCCCCTGTGAATGACATTTCATATAAGCAGGGTCTTTGCTGACTTAGCCCAGTGCTGTATCCCCAGTGCTTAGAACAGGACGTGGAACATAGTGTTGAGTGAATATATATGTTTGTCTCTCTACAATGCTGTTTGCAGTTTCCATCAGGTTAAGTGAATGTTCTGGGCATCTTACCTGTCCTCTGGCTTCCTCACACCTTGGCTCCTATCTGTGCTTCCAGCAGAGTGAGTTTGAAAAGCAAGTCTTTATGTGGATGTAAACAGAAGCTTACATGAGAGGAGCAGAAAAGGATGCTCTGCCTGAAGTTTCCCCTTGCCGTGGATCCTATGTAAGACCCTGGAAAGGGAAGGAGACCCTTACCTTAACCCCTGGGTTCGAGTCTGGAGGTTAAGGCTTGGACTGTTCTGCGCCTCTCTCGTTTCTTATCCTCTGCTGGAAACTCTTTCTAATTGTGTGTTTCAACGTTTGTCTCTTCCCTGTTAGAAGACAAATCTGCAGGATAAATTCTCTTTCTTATTTACCCCGGGAGTTATCGTGGGGCCCACAAATAGTGCTTGTTGCAAAAAATGCTATGAAATAATATTTTGGAAGAGGAAAGCACAACGAAAGAGCAGCAGAACTTAGCAGAAAATGGCCGAGGGAATGAAGGGGGCACGGTTGCCTCGTCTGGTGTCACAGCTGGCATGTGGAGCCTGGCAGTGTTGGGAAGGCGAGGGGAGCCACAGTTGCCTGGGTTTGCCTGTTAGAGCTTAATTGACTGCGTCTCCTGCCTGCAGGCTTTAGCAAAGGAATGTTTTCAGCCCAATTAGCCTCCAGGTTCCTTGGATTTGGTTTTTTGATATTCAGCCTCATCATCTGTGGTAGGGATGATGCATAATTAGTGAAGCAGTGGTGAATCACTCTCCACAGAGGTGGATCTCTGCCTCCTACGGAGGGTTCTAAGAATAGTTGCTGCAGACATGTTGTTCTCAAAGAACAAAAACTAAACACTTTGTCTATAAAGATTCGTCTTGGTGCCTAACAAGAAAGCATGATGAGAATCAGAAAATAGTTCTCCAGCATTTGACCTATGCACTGGAGATCCTGGGGAGACTGAAGAGGCCATTCCCACAGTCTCACAATGCATATTTTTTTATAAGAAAAGAGCGTTGTAGTTTGTCGTAGATTTTGTAGGCAAAAATGTTATACTCTTTTACTTTTTGTACAACTTTCAAAAGATTTTTGTAAAAGATAAGTGAGTCAAAAGCATGCTGCTAGTGCTTTCCTATCAGCTACTCACCTAATTAGAGACAAGTACTCCATTTTTCTAACATATTTAACTCTTCAAACATTTATCCTTTTTCAGTCAGTTAGTAAGTCCTTCACCAAATGTTTAACTGAGAATTGCCATGTACCAGATGCTACGGGAGACACAGAGTTGTGTAAAAACTTCCCAGAGTTGTCCTCTGTGAACTGCAAGCTAGTAAGAAAAGAAGAAGTTAATGCAACTGGCTCCAAAAAAAAAAAAAAAAAAGAAAGAAAGAAAGAAAGAAAAAAGGGCAGAAAATTGAGCAATCAAAACATTTACTCCAATTCCTGGGAATGTGATTTTTTGCTGAGCCTTTACCCTAACAATGTAGTGCAATGAGAAAACATCTGAGGAGAAGGTATGAAGTTTTAAAAATATACTTAAAAGACTTTAAAATGTTAGAAAATTGTGACGTTTTCTACTCATGTGGACATGTACATCTATGCTTATTTTTCTGAATCCTGTGTGTTTATTTACTAACTCAACAAGCATTGAGTATGTAATATGTGTCAAGCTCTATGCAACATTCTGGCAAAAGTACATCTGTGCATTCATGATGTCTCTGTGCAGTGGAGGGTGATAGCACGTGTGTCGTCGAATGAGTTAATATGAGAGGTTATTGAAAAGAGGTGGGTTAAGGTGCCGTCAGAGGAGAAATGAAACCTTGGGAGAATGTTTCCAGAAAAAGGAAGGCTTGAGCTGCGTCTAAAATAATAGTAATAAAGATACTATCTAATACTTAATGAATAATATCATTAAATTGATATATTAATTGATATTATCAATAATGTCATTGATAATGATAAAGATACGATCTAATACTTCATTACTAGATATTATCTAATAATAATAAATGATTTCTAAGTGCTTTTCCTTCACTATAATGCTTAATCACAGCATGTCTTTTCGGTGAGTATGGTTATCCACAATTTACAAGAGGCTAAGGCAGAAAGACTAAGCAATGTGTTCAGCTTGTAACTGATGACACTGGTATTTAAAACCAGGTCTGATACATTCCAAATGCTGCTCTCTTAACAGTGCCAATCCTCTCCCAAAGAGAGGAATTTAGCCCCTGTCATGGGAGAGTATCAGTTTGAGCCCCAGACATTGGCAGGGACACATACATGCCTGGTGGCAGGTGGGCCCAGGCTACAGAATGAAGACCCTGGCTGTGCCATGAGGCTGGGGTCCAAGGAACATATACGAAGGGTATGGATGACGTGAGACTGAGGTGCGGCTCCACCAACCTGGAAGCTGCTGAAAATTTTAGGCAGTGTACAGGTTGCCGGACTTCAGTAACTTTGAATTACTTGTTTTAACAGCAATGTGTAAGTGTTTCTGACAGTAGGAGCCTGCAGGAAGGGGTGGAGCGGATGTGCCTTCCCCAGGCCATCCTTCCCTGTAATTCATTCTCTCAACTTGCTGTGGTCCCAGTTGGAGTGCAGAGTCTCTCAGGAAGCAAACCCAATTTTGCAACAAGTCCATTGAGCTATGCAATAATAAGTGTACATTTTTCATTTTTACTCCATTAAACTTTTATAACAAAGTGTTTCATTTGTCTTTGTCACCGACAGATATGATCCACTTTCACATTTTAGATTTCTTCATCAGATGGTAAGGGTACCCTGCATTGCTTTATTTAGCATACCAAAATGTGCTGTTTCAAGGAATGGCAGCCTGGGGATTAACTCAGGGAGGCCCCTGCCATCATAGAAAGAGCTCAGGACCACAGGACCCCCTTTTAGATCCAGATCCACAGTGAGCAGCTGTGCAGATGAAGGCAACACTTCATCTCCCTTATATTGCTCACAAGTATAAAAAAAGTCTGATAGCACTTTTCTCAATATTTGAGGATTCAAGGAGATGATGAGATAGGGTATATTAACTAAATCAGTTTGTAAAACAAAAATAAAATTCTAAGCCCCTCAACCATCAGAATGGACCTCCTCTCAGCCAAGGGAATTCCAAAGTTAACCTAAAAACTAGTCCAAGCCCTGATGGAAAGGGGGCATTGAATGTGCTTCATTATACCATCCTCCTTTTCAAATGCAGGTCCAGCTGACCAGTGTTAATATCAACACAGACCTTAAGACTAAGAGAACAGATCCTTTAAGTCTGATAAGAGACATTTACAGTCTATTCTCTCAGAAGCCTGCTACCTGGAGGCTTCATCTGCTTGATAAAATCTTGGTCTCCACAGCCCCTTGTCTGAACCCACACATTCCTTTATATTGATTCCAGTTTAGGCAATAACTCTTTCAACCAATTGCCAATCAGAAAATCTTTGAATCTGCCTATGACCTGGAAGACTTCACTTCCAGTTGTCCCACCTTTCCGGATGGAACCAAAGTACATCTTACATGTATTGACTGATGACTTATGTCTCCCTAAGATGTATAAAACCAAGTTCAAGTTGTAGCCCAACAACCTTGGGCACATGTTCTAAGGATCTCCTGAGGGCTGTGTTACAGGCCATTAGTCACTGATATTTGGCTCAGAATAAATTTCTTCCAATATTTTACAGTTTGATTATTTTTGTCAACAAATATACATTGTTTTTTGTTGTTGCTGTTGTTTTTCTTTTCTTAAAAGAAATGTTAGGGAATGATATGCCTGGTTGTGATGGTTAATATTGAGTGTCAACTTGATTGGATTGAAGGATGCAAAATATTGATCCTGGGTGTGTCTGTGAGGGTGTTGCCAAAGGAGGCTAACATTTGAGTCAGTGGCCTGGGAAAGGCAGACCCACCCTTGATCTGGGTGGGTACCATCTAATCAGCTGCCAGCATGGCCAGGATGTAAAGCAGGCAGAAAAACGTAAAAAGACTAGACTGACTTAGCCTCCTAGCTTACATCTCTGTCCCATGCTGGATTCTTCTTACCCTTGAACATCGGGCTCCAAGTTCTTCAGCTTTGGGGCTCGGACTGGCTTTCCTGCTCCTCAGCTTGCAGATGGCCTATTGTGGGACCTTGTGATCATGGGAGTTAATACTACTCAATAAACTCCCATATATATGTCTGTGTGTGTGTGTGTGCATATACACATATATATATATAATAGAATATATACATATAATAGGATATTATATATATAATATGATAGGAGATATATATGTGTGTGTGTGTGTGTGTGTGTGTGTGTGTGTCCTATCAGTTCTGTCCCTCTAGAGAACCCTGACTAATACTCTGTTTATGAAACAAACCATCTTTGAATGCAATCAACTTGCAGAGTGGCTATGTGTAACTTTTTTGCTTCTTTTCCAGAGATTCCAGAAAATGTTCACAAAATTCAGTAGTAAATTTAAAAACAACTATTAGTATTGACCAGAAGTTACATATAGCAATGGTTTTTGCGGTCTTGGGTAACACAGAAAGGACCCGAGCTGTCTCTGTGTAAAGCCCCTCTTTTCATAGCCTCCCTTTCTATAGTGGAGAGTGCTCATTAGTTGACAGGTGCCTTTCTTCTTAGAGTATGTAGTAGATGCCAACTGTTTTAGTCACCCTGCACTAAGTTACTATCATGCATATGCAAGTTAAAACACTGTGAACACTTGTATGTAATAAATTTAGGCAAATTAGCTCATTTTTCTTTTCACGAACACTCTCATAAATCAAGCTTTATATACTAGATGCATAGGGATATTGTGTTATCAATATTACATAAATATTGTTACTAATCTGTAAATGTAGATTAGGTTTAATGCTAGATGTAATTTACTAAAACAGAGAGCAATTCCCAGTATTAGATTCTACACACACACACACACACACACACACACACACACACACTTTAAATGAGTCTTGCCTCTTGGGCAACATTATCTTAATGGGCAATGCTGTTTCCACTGTGGGTCTGTCCTCAGGGATGCTCTCTATTATGATGCTAAAACCCATCATTGCCATCCCCATTAGCAGTGTAATCCACCTCTTCTCCCCTACCTGGGAAGGTCGCCTACCTGCCTCCAATATTCTGCCGTTATTATCAAACCCACAGTGCAGTACAGGATTGGAAGAGGCACTAGGCATCTGTTAGACCAGATGGATGATCTTTAGTTGTAGGGTTTATACATTTGTAAGACAGGAAACATCTGGGTATTGGAAATACAGAAGGGCTCTTGTTTTTCCCTGATCTAATGACCAAAGCATCTTCTTTAGAATTTGGGGGGATTTGAGATAAACTTCTAAAACCTAAGAATGTTGGTCAGTTTTAATTTCATCAGTAATAACCTACTTGTAAATTGAAAACTGAAAGTTTTTCTATAGGACGCTTTCCAAATTAAGTTAGAAAATGAAATTGATCTTCAGCTCTTGACTCCAAATTCAAGAAAAAGTGAAGGAGCCTTCATTGACGTCTTCTGCTTCTAAGAAAAGAGTTTGACTTGGAAAGGGACGGTTTCTTTCCCTCACTTGAAATCTTCCCTCATGATGTGAGCACTGTCTCTGGCCTCTGAAGGTTGAATTCTGTGGGTGCCTTGTGTCAGCTCTTCTCAGAGGTTCAGATGCTGTCACTCCTGAGTCTAAGGTCAGCCCTGCCTGCCTGACAGACACAACTCGTAATACGCTGTATCTCACACTCTTGGGTTTATTACAGTGAACACTGAATGTTCCAGAGCAGACTCAGGGAAGCCCCACCCTTAACATTCTGTAATATTCAGGTCCAAGGGAGCAGTAATCCCTTTGACAAAAATCTAAACCAGATTTCCTCTTTGGGCTAAGTAAGGTAATACAGCAAATCAGATTCCAGTTCTAAGAAAAACTAAAAGGAACTGGAGAGGCTTCCTGTTTCATTCTCCTCTCTGTGCCCCTGATTTTCTCTGTAGCAATCTCTGGACAAATGACTGTTGTTTCCTTGTAAACTCTCAGCAATAGGGGTACAGTCATTTTTAAAAATATATTCAGATTTTAAGATAAAATGGATAACTTCTTTCTACAGTTTTAACATAACTTTATTGCATAATTGTTTTCCCTTCCCATTTGCATATTTATTTTATGTTAGTGATTTTTGCCTAGTAAATGTTTGAAGACATAAAAAGGAATTTTTAGAAACTTTTCTTTTGAATAATACATTTTCATTTAAAATTTCTCTGTAAAATTATTAAGAAAGCAGCACTTATGTGAGTTGTGTGTGTGTGATTTTGGGGAGTGTGCTCAGTAGCACAGAACAAATGAATTGGCTGCATCCTCATTGTACAAAATCCTCAGAGGCAATGACGCTGTCCATGTGCAAAGTGCTGATCTCTGTAGAATACTGTATTCTGCAGCCTCTTCACCTTGTTGTCCGGTGTCTCTGCATACCTTTGTTCTCCTTAAATACCAAATGTCAATGCCATCAATTCACCAAAACAGAGGCCATTCTCATTGCAGTTCAGTGAATTGTATGAAAAAAGAGGAAATTTAAGCAACTTGGGCATATAAGATGTATGACAGCACACACTACACAAAGCATAAAAGCAGGGTGCTTCACAACACTGAAGAACAGAAGAGCAGGAAAGTCAAAGAAAATCAACGCATTGACTTTGTGGTACCATCTGCATGTAATGATTTCAGGTCTAGTCACCTCCTGAGCCTGTCCATGGAGATAAAGGGCTTCCAGAGGACCCTGGAAGGCTAAGGCTCAGATAAAGAGACCCCAGCACTAGCACTGTCTTCCCTGCTGTCCCCTGCTGCCATGGCAATGCAGCTTTGATGGTGCTGAGTTTGGTTCTCTTAGGAGAGTCCAGGGTTTGCAAACATTCCTACGTGTGGAAGTCCAGGGATTGTTCCTGGGATTTCTTACAGAACAGTAATCTAAACTGAGTGTCTGAGTGCAGAGCAGGAGAAGAGCTTGGTTTCCTTCTCAAGTGTAGCAGAACCGTAGCTGCACAGAGAATGTCACAGGCAGTTGTGTACCCTTTAGAAAACGCAGGGCAAGAGAGTAATTCTTCTAGAGGTTTGTTCCACCTGCCCCTACTCTGCGTTTCCACCTCATTGCTGTTAAGTTTTATTTTCTGGGGTAAACATGTTGGGGCATATAGCAGTTGGGTATTATTGGTCTTTTCTTGCCCATTTACTGGCCACCTGCAATGTTGCAAGGTCATAATACATTGTTATGACCACATCATAGGTGCTGTGAGAAATGTTTCTTCAAGGGTTGTTGAAATTCTGGAAAGTAACACAAGCTCATGTAGCTGCTTCGGAATACCTAAATTATTATCTAGGCATGTCTTAGCAAAGTGAGAGGTACCTGTCCCATTTGGGATATTTAATGAAAACAAAGTATATTTAAGGTTTTAGTTTTTTTATATTCAAGACAGAATTTTAAAATTCCATGAAATAAAAATTAAGGACTAAAATACAATTTGAAGGCATATTGGGATAATTATTTTAAATGGTACAAATCCTAAGGTGGGCCAGAAAAGGGGCTATCACTGGTCTTGCTAATAATGATAGATGGAGGCTTGATGCCAATTAGAGATTCCTGAGCATGCATCAACTTGGTTCATGTCTAAAGATTTTCACACAAAATTTTACTCCACAGAATGAATTTGACCAGAAACAGTGATGTTCTAAATATCTTGGCAGATAAAGGAGGACTGTCATGCAGAAAGGCCCTGGCAACAGAATTTCACCCTCCAGGGTAAAAGTCCCAGGTTACTACAGGAGTAGCATGTGGTTTAATAAAAAAAAGTTAGGGTGTACATATAGATATATACTCGTGCATAAGTTTATTAGGAATTTTACTGATAACAAAATATTTATAAATAATAAAATAGGGCCAGGCACGGTGGCTCACGCCTGTAATCCCAGCACTTTGGGAGGCAGAGGCAGGCGGATCACAAGGTCAGGAGATGGAGACCATCCTGGCTAACATGGTGAAATCCTGTCTCTACTAAAAATACAAAAAATTAGCTGGGCATGGTGGCGGGCACCTGTAGTCCTAGCTGCTCGGGAGGCTGAGGCAGGAGAATCGCTTGAACCCGGAGGCGGAGGTTGCAGTGAGCCGAGATTGTGCCACTGCACTCCAGCCTGGGCAACAGAGCGAGAAAATTGAATTTCACAGAAAGCTTGTATTGATTTTTGAAAAAAATTTGTTTAAGGTGGACAACCTATGGTTGCACTCGAATACCAAGTATAGCTCTGCCATAAACATTGATTAAGATTTTTATTTACATTGGATAACGTGAACATGAAACAACACATATGAGGAACTTCACTAGTTCATTAATGAGGCTTCTTTTGTAAATTGGGAAATGGTTTTGAACACCAGAACAATATTCTCTGATGTTTTGTGCCATTCATAATGTAACAGCAACAGACAAGACCTAGTTTAAATTTTTACCTTCACTACTGATGTTTTTCAATGCTTTCTTATGTTTAGATGATCAATAAAACCATGAATCAAGCCCTGATTTGTAGCATTTGCTGATTTCTGCAGTAAAAATTCTCCCAACATAGGTGTCAAGCTACCAGCATGATTTCATTGAGCCAGAGATGGGGGGAGAAGTGCCGTAGAGCACCGTTAGACAGTGTTCCCTCCACACACAGCAGTCAACACCAAGGACCTCAACACCACAGATAATAGTGCAGTACTGGAGAATAATTAGAAATAATGGAGAAAATTAATTTTGCATATTGATTGCCTTTGAATTTAATATAATTTAATTGTGACTATATAATTTATTTATTAAAACATCTCTGTTAAGCAACAGACTTGTAAAATTTCTGAAGATTTAACGATCAACTCTGAATAAGAGATTTTGCTCCTGGATACCAAAGTCTTGTTAGTTTCCTATCCTAGAAAATCATGGAGAGTGGAGATCTCATTTCCTTGTGTCTTCATCTAATAACCAATTTTAAATAAACATTTACATTTTCTCTGAGATCTAGTACTTACAACTTACATTCTACCACCCACTTTTATTATGGTTAGAATACATTTGCTGCAGCTAATGTTAAGGGTGAATGAACCATAATTTATTGAAGTAAATTTCAAAGAAGCATCTGCTGATATGCCTTTCAAGTTATTTAGATTCCTCAAAACAGTGCTGTAAACAATAATGAAAGACATTTGGAAAAATATAAGAGGTTTATGAAAATCTACAACCCAATCATTTGCTCTCATGAAAAAAAATCATTGTGAATGTTCACATTTAGGTGAGTTCTATCTCAATAACTAGAGGAGGTGGTTTGTTACAAGAATACATGCACATATTTCTGTTTTCGTAGTAAGTAAACATTAACTGTAAATGAAAAAAGAAAATTCAAATATTCTAGAAAACATCACAAAAAGAGAAAGTAAATAATGCATTTCAGGAAGATCAGTAATTATTTTGGAGGGAACATTTTTTTCTATTACTTTGCAAACTAAATGTAATGATTTGGTTTAAATGTCAGGAAGTCTTCTGTGAACATTTGTTTATTATAAGACTACCAAAGATCACTTTGGTGCAGGGTGGGACCTTAGAAACCATCTCATTTCATTTTTGAATATTCATTGACTTTGAGGAGTCAAATTTCTATCAAAATAATTGAACACTGTTCAAATCTACATTGATGGCAGCACCAAAAAAATCACAGACCGTTTCCAAAAGATATTAATGCAAAATATTTCCATTTTGCCTGCAACATTTACATTTTCCCTCCGCCTTGACTAGCCACAGCAACTACATCAGATTTCTTTCAGCAAAATTTACATAAAGACCAAAGAAATGGAAAAAGAGAAGAAATTGCAAAGTAAACAGAATTATTTTAGCCTTGTGAAGAGGGGTATCAGCATGTTTTCATGTCTTGACTAAGTCTCAGGATCTAGGATAAAAAAGCAACTTAGAAAGGGTTATTTAGGCTGAAAGCAGTGGCTCATGCCTGTAATCCTAGCACTACGGGAGGCTGAGGTGGGTGGATCACCTGAGGTCAGGAGTTTGAGACCAGCCTGGCTAGCATGGTGAAACCCCGTTTCTACTAAAAATACAAAAAATTGGCTGGGAGTGGTGGTGCATGCTTGTAATCCCAGCTACTTGGGAGGCTGCAGCAGGAGGATCGCTTGAACCTGGGAGGTAGAGGTTGCAGTGAGATCATGTCATTGCACTCCAGCTTGGGCAACAAGAGTGAAACTTCGTCTCAAAAAAAAAAAAAAACAAAAAAAACAAAACAAAACAAAGGGTTATTTAATTCAATTTTTTGACTTTGGGTATGACTATATCTAAAGATTGCAAATAGTATTTTATACCATGTTCTATGTAGACATAGTAACAGGACAATAGGTGATTCACATAATTCAAATAATTTAAGCAAAAGAACATGTTAAAGAGACAGGTAATAGAGAAGTAGAGATAAAGAGAGACCCCTTGGTCTCCAATTAGGTGGCTGTTTCAAAATATAGTGTATTAAAAAGAAAAATTGAGGTACCATAAGACCAACAGGTCAGAAAACAATTGCCATCGAAAAGATAATTTATTACTCATAGTTCCCAAGGGGAGGGAGCATGCCACACCATGCAGGGCTGCAATAGAGGAGTATCGAAGTGGGTCAAGAAGCAGAGGTGGATGCCGGGCATGGTGGCTCATGACTATAATCCCAGAACTTTGAGAGGCCAAGGAGGGTGGATCACTTGAGGTCAGGAGCTTGAGACCAGCCTGGCTAACATGGTGAAACCCTGTCTCTACTGAAAATACAAAAATTAGCCAGGTGCGGTGGTAGGCGCCTGTAATCCCAGTTACTTGGGAGGCTGAGGCCGGAGAATCACTTGAACCTGGGAAGTGGAGGTTGCAGTGAGCCAAGATTGCACCACTGCACTCCAGCCTGGGCAACAAGAGAGAAACTCCATGTCAAAAATAAAATAAAATAAAATAAAATAAAATAAAATAAAATAAAATAATGAGCAGAGGTGGCAGGAGAACGGTGGACAAGAGCCTTTCTTGTGGCTTCTGAGAAAAGAATGAATTAGACAGGGTAAACTGGCCTCATATTGGCTAGTTTGAATAATTTCAATGGGCTCTGGGCTGTATAGGCTGTCCTTAATTGTCTGATACCTGGTCTTGGGGTTATTACGGGAGACAGATAGTGACCTGGAGTTTGCGAGCCCATAAAGGAGATGGTTGGGATATGGACTTGGGACTGATTAGTTTGTATTTGAAAAGTGGACCTCCAGAAAGAGATCTCAACCCTAAGAAGGGGGGACATAAGGAAGGGGTCGGGGACGCTAAGGCAAGGAGATTCAGACATATTATTGGGGTTTCCAGGACAAGGTTTGTCCAGCATATGCCTGTAGGACAGCTGTTAAAACTCCAAGTTCACAAAAGTTAGGAACATGGTTAATAAGGTTATCCGTGTTCAAAATGTTTCCCATAGAATAATGAGGTCCTGTCAAATGCCTCGATCTTCCAGTTTGCCTATCAGTAAATTTGGGTGAAGATTTAACATTTACCTTATGTGGGATAAAAAGAGAATTTATGGAGTAACAGTTTATATAACACTCTAAGAGCCTTATGTTTAAAAAGTGCAAAATAGGTTCAGTGCTTAAAATAGCGACAGCAAGCAAACAGCATAGATTCATGGCAGAGGTTAATTCCATAAGCCAAAAAGCTAATGTTTTGAGTGAAAAGGGGGAAAAAATCATACATTTGTACTTGCAGTTGTAAACAAGAAGGCATGCTGGGTAGGTAGCCTGAAGCCGCTGGAATTAGAAAAATCCTTTCTGAGATTTTCTTTCCATTATTTATAGGCTAGAGAAGATTCATTGTTTGCAAAACAACAGGGGCAGCTCTTTTTCTACATCCGTTGACACAGGAAAATCTTTTCATGGAGGATTTATTTGAAGTTCTGTAGTCATTTTTCCCCTTCTATCTGGATATTTTAAATATAAAAAGTCAAATGGCAAAAGTTTTCCATTTGATACTAAATCAACATTAAAAAGGACTACTATTCTGAATGGGTTAGGGTAAAGTTAGAAAAGGGACAGGAAGAATTGTCAATAATACACAGAAGATTTAATTAGTGGAAATATTAGTTGCTGAAATAATAATTTAAATAGGTGAGGTCCTTGGTTTGTTTCTCTCTTTTTGGCTAAATTCAAGTGTATTACCAAGAAACTGTTTATTCATTTTTGACATGGGCCCTCTATTGAAATAAAGCTGATTTTAGAAGGAGCATTTATGAAGGAGAGTAGAGTGCTAGAATTCAGATTCCACCCAACTGATATACCAGAATGCCCTTTTTGCTATTGTAACCGCTCCAGAAACCTCCAGGTTTAAGGAAAACACAAAGCACATTGGATCTGTTCCTGAAGGAATTTTTCATTCATGCGTTGATGTTGTTTTGACAATATAGCAATTCTCACCTTCAAGGAGATCTCTTAATTATTCAAGTTAAAAAAAGTATATATTTAACGTGTACAACATAATGTTTTGATATATACATACATAGTAAAGTGATTACTACAATCAAGTCAATTAACATAGGAGGGGTTTTCAAAATCTTCATAGAAAATGCGTATTATGAAAAAAGTATGCGTGGATTTCAATTTTTTTGCAGTAAAATAGACTCATACTAACTTATTGTAACCATGTCTGAACAGAATCTAGTTTGAAGTACTAAGAAGGATTAGACATAAGTTTGAAAAGAAAAAAACAAAAAATCCTATCAGAACAACATGGATTCTGCAAAAATTGAAGCAATTTTACGGTCAAGCTTGGGTAGAATAATGATGAAATCATTTATGCTTTATAAAAAATGTATGAGGATCATGCCCCAAAGAAGTCAGCAGTTTACAAATATATATCTTGTTTTAAGAAGGGAAGAGATGATGTTAAAAGTTATGCCCACAGCAGTAGACCATTCTAATCAATTTGTGGGGAAAAGAATTCATCTTGATTATGCCATAACTGACAGTGCGAACAATAGCCAATGCCATTGGCATCTCAGTTGCTTCAGCTTACCCATTTCTGACTGAAAAAATTAAAGTTCAGCAAATATTCCACTCAATGGATACCAAAACCATTGTGCCCAAATAAACTGCAGACAAAAGCAGAGCTTTCACCAGAGATTTTTTTTTTTTTTTGGGACGGAGTCTCGCTCTGTCGCCCAGGCTGGAGTGCAGTGGCGCTATCTTGGATCACTGCAAGCTCCGCCTCCTGGGTTCACGCCATTCTCCTGCCTCAGCCTCCCGAGTAGCTGGGATTACAGGTGCCCGCCACCACGCCTGGCTAATTTTTTGTATTTTTAGTAGAGACGGGGTTTCACCGCGTTAGCCAGGATGGTCTTGATCTCCTGACCTCGTGATCCGCCTGCCTCGGCCTCCCAAAGTGCTGGGATTACAGGCATGAGCCACTGCGCCCGGCCTCACTAGAGATTTTAAACAAGTGAGATCAAGATACAGAAGCTTTCTTCAAAGAATTATAACAAGAGATGAAACTTGGCTTCTCCAGTACAATCCTGAAGACAAAGCACAATCGAAGCAATGGCTACCAAGAGGCGGAAGTGGCCCAGTCCACGCAAGAGCAGACCAGTCACAAGCAAAGGTCATGGCAACAGTTTTGGGATGCTCAAGGCATTTTGCTTATTGACTTTCGGGAGGGCCAAAGATAATAAAATCTGCTTATTATGAGCGTGTTTTTGAGAAAGCCAAAATTTTAGCAGAAAAATGCCCAAGAAAACTGCGCCAGAGTCCTTTCCCACTATGACAATCCTCCTGCTGATTACTCACATAACATAAGGAAAATTCTGCAAAAGTTTGGATGGAAAATCACTAGGCATTCCCCTCATAGACCCAATTTGGCTGTTTCTGACTTCCTTTTGTTTTGTAATCTTTAAAAAAAAAATAGTGGGCGCTCATTAGTCTGCAGGTAAGAATGTAAAAACGACTACATTGGAATGGTTAAATTCCCAGGATTCTCAGTTCTTTCAGGATGAACTAAGTGGCTGGTATCATCACTTACAAAAGTGTCTTGAACTTGATGGAACTTATGTGGAGAAATAAAGTTTATATTGTTTATTCTTGTATTTTAATTCCTTTGGCCAAAAGCTTTTTGAAGTCCTCTGGTATGCATCATCTCAGATAGTTACCTTTCTTTTCTGTGTGTAAGAGTACCTAAAATCTACTCCCTTGACAAATTTCCAGGATTCAATACAATATTACTAACTAGGGTTACAGTTAGTAACTTGTAGATAGATGTCTAGATTTACTCACATTACATTGCTGTAATTTCCTACCCTTTCACCTACATCTCCCCATTTCCCCCCTTGCCTTCCTTCTCCCACCAACCATCATTCTATTATCTATTTCTATGAATTTGATTGCTTGTTTGTTTTTAATATTCCACATATAAGTAAGATAATGCAGTCTTTCTCTATGTCTGGCTTATTTCACTTAGAATAACATCTTCTAGGTTTATCCATGTTTTCACAATTGGCAGGATTTCCTTATTTTATAAGTTTGGATAATATTCCATCATATATATCACAGTTTATCCATTCATGCATCGATAGGCACTTCAGTTGTTTCCATGTCTTGGCCACTGTGAATAATGCTGCAAGGAATATGAGAGTGCAGCTATCTTTACAAGGTGGTGATTTCATTTATTTTGGGTATATACTCCAGAAGAGGGATTGCTGGGCTATATGGTAGTTCTGTTTTAAATTTCTTTAGAAACCAACACACTGTTTTTCATGATGGCAGCAGCAATCTACATTCACACCAACAGTGTAGAAAGTTTCATGTTCTCCACTCCGTTGCCAACACTTGTTATCTCTTGTCTTTTTGATAAAAGCCGTTCTTACAGGTGTGAGGTCATATCTCATTGGGGGTTTGGATTTCTTTTTTTCCCTGCTGATTAATGAGGTTGAACACATTTTCATTAATCTGTTGGCTACTGTTATGTGTGTTTTTTTGTTTTTTTTTTTTGAGATACTCCCATTCAGGTCCTTTGCCTTTTTTTTTTAATTGGGTTTTTAAATTATTTTGCCATGGAGGTATGTGAATTCCTGAGATATTTTGGATATTCATGACTTGCCCATTACTCCTAAGATTACCAAATTCAAATTTAAGACAACAAAAGTATTTCTCCAAGTGATACAGAAAACTAGTCTCATTATGTTAGAAAGATTCATGGAATAATTTCTAACTACTTACTCAATTCTTGTGTTATACTCAGATTTCTCCCCAAGACTTAATAAGCTCTGGAGTTCGGTAAGAAACATCAGTCTTATGACTGTATGACTGATGAGCAGCCAAGGAAAAAATGCTGTGTGTCGTCTTTTAGGTAGGTCCTTCCTCATGTTCCTTTGTTAATTAGGACCTTCTGGTTGAAAGTGTCAGAAACATGTTTGTGCTAACTTAAACAAAAATCCAGAGGAACGCGGCTGAACCTCAGGATAAGACGAGGGTATGAAACATGAGCAGAATTCTCCCATCTCTTCCTCGCTCTGCATAGCTCCTTGATTTTTCTGTCTTTGCAGTGACTACCTCAGCTTATCTGATCCACATGGAAAAACAAAAAATGGCCATACGCAGTTCCAACATTGATCTGTTACTGGTCAGACCCCCAGAAGGAGCCTGCATCAACAATGGATAAAATTTCAGTCTTAGGGGTAGAGCTGCATAGGCAAAACAGTGGTGGCAGCCAGAGACAGGGAGACTTTGGGCAGGCTGCCCAGGGCCTGCATGCGGGTGTGGGGTGCATCCTCGGGGAAAGGCACTGGACAGCCTGAAACACAGCTTGCTTGGTGCATAGTGTTTGAATCACACAATGCCTGATCGGATACCATCACAGCAAATATGAAGTTTGTTCTGTTGTAAGCAATTGGTCTCAATGGCCTTTTAAAATTATATCCCCTCCCCCACTCCACATTGGGAAAATGTGTCATTTTCACTTAGTTGCTTCTGATGGGATCTGGCTTCTTAAAAAATCTACTTTGGCAGTGCAAATAATCCCTTTCCTAATATAAGTGGACTCATGTTATTCCTGGGAATGTGGATTGTGGGACATGAGGCTACCCCAGGGATTGGTTTTCTATCTGTCAGCCCCTCAATTCCCATTTCCTACCATCCATCCACATGCCCGAATAATTGCCCCTGGAATTGAGACATCTTTATGAATTAATCATGGCCTCCACTGAAGCAGGATCTTTCCTCTCCATTTGCAGTGATTTTGGGGGTGATCTATTCCATTACTACTGGCATGCATTCAGACTTACATTTCCACACTTGATCTTTCCTGGCTGTTAAAGGCCATATCTTTTGTAGGACGTCTAATTCTAAAATTCCAGCGATTTCATTACCATCTCAAAGTGGATGAGGAACACTGATTTCTCAAGGGTAAAGTTTCTAGAGAGAATTCTCTTGCACATTGTCAAGATTTAAGGCATTATTAGATAGATTCTGCCCTGATCCAGTCAGCCTTCCCTTTCCTTCAGGGACTGATGGTAAAAGGGAAATAAAATTGTGCATGTATTACTTTCTGGGCCACTAATTGATTATTTGATGTAAGACTTTCATAGATAAAGCTGGAGCATGTTACTTAAGCTCAAAGCTAAAGTGAGAAATCCTTTTCTTTCTGAAACAGAAACACACCAGGGTAGAAGAAAAGAGGTAAAGAAAAAAATAAGGCAAGCTCCAGGAAACTTACCTACCTAGACATGAACGCAGGAAAATAGAAGATTCAGAGGTTTAATATAATAACCCTGTCCATTAAAATACACAGACATATCTGCATCCTGGAAACTGACCCGATCATATTAAAATTATCTCCTTTTTGGGAGGAGAAGGAAGGGGTTCTTCATCATTTTATGCCACTTCTATGCCACTTTTCAATCTCTTTCACATATGCACACACATCCAAAGACACATATTACTGTAACCATCATAGTTGCTGTGGAAGCACAACCATCACCTGGTAATGTGGTTTTAAAATACCAGAGTAAATTTAATGTTTTCTAAAAAGTTTATTTTTCTACATTCAAGCTGATATTGTTACTAAATGCTCTCTCTGTCTCATAAAACACAGAAGAATAAATCTGGAATTTATTTGTGAAGATTACAAGAGGTGATAAAAAACAGTAGCTATAACGATATCTACTGAGTTGCTCTTCCCTGAATCTTTATTTGAGACTTTAACTCCTTAACTATTGTGGTTCTCATTTCTGTGATTCTCACCCCTTACACATTTACCCTGTCCACTGTTCCTAAATGAATTGCTTAAATAAATATTATAATAATTAATTTTTTTGTCTATCTTGTTTCATAATTTCACTCCCCTCATCGCCAGCCTTCCAAGGCTCTCTAAAGTCATTTCTGCCACTCTGATTATGCAATACCCTGTTTCAAAATCACAGTCTTCCCTTGCTTCCCCACCACCACTTTTCACTTTGTATCCTTGATAGGCGCATGTGCTTTTATATTTTCAAGAGTTTATATTTTCAAGAGTTTACCATCTTCTATGTTTGAAAGTAGACCTTTCATTGCACCTCTGCTCTGGGTGACTCAGTGAGCTTTCTCTTCTCTCCTACCTGGCCATAGTGCCTCATTTATCATGGGGCTTCCAGAGGCCACCTGGGCAGGCAGTTTTGCAAGACACCAGAACATATGTGCTCACGTTTCCCAAGTTTCTCTAAAGGCCCTTAGCAATTGTTCTTCATCAAGGAAGAAACTGGCTTGAGTTCCATACTAACAGAAAATAAAAATAAAATTTTAAATGCCAAAATACTAATGAGGAATTCTGAAGTCAGCAAAGGCAGACTCAGAAGACACTTTTAGAATGAGTGGATGTTCATGAACATGCCACGGATTTGTCAGTTGGTTGCATGCTTTGAGTCTTTCCTAGTAGTGAAATTGAATTTGTACTGATTCATTCGCACACTCTCATCCATCCTGCCCTCTCCCTGGACCCAGTGGCGTGATCTCAGATGGTTGGCTAGAATCGCTAGTGTGGTTTGTAACTACAGCACAAAGCAAAGTTAATTTTATAACTGGAGGAGCAAATCCATGACCTTTGGGCTAAGCAGCATGGTTTACACCTTTGCAGAACTAACCTACTGTTAAGTATAATACGGGCATCTTGACTACAAAATCTATAAAAACTCTTGAATTTACATGTCCAGAGGAGCAGGGATTTTGTGGTACATGCTGCCTAATCGTTGCTGGAACCCTATAAATATTAAACAGTAAACATACAGCTCAACTGTGCTGCTGTCTGCAACTTGCTTTGCATGCATAATTAGAATAAATGACAAATTCATGTCAGTCTATCCAGATAGAGTGCACATGGACACCATTAATTGTTTAGTGAAAAATATGAAGTGAAACTTGGGTAGTTTAATAGTAGAATGGCATTATGAATTATTCCACCCATCAATATATATAAATCTGGGCATGAAAAGCAAGTCAAAATAGTTTTTACATAATAAAACATGACACATTGTCGTGATGCTATTAATTATTGTTCTGTAGATTATTTTACTGTGTGTCTATGAATATTTAATGTTTTTCTATTACACAAGAATTTTGACTTTTCATGATGCCTGTTAAAGTGATAGTCCATACATTTTTTTAAACCATAATTTAAATCATTACTCCTTTCAAGAAAATATACAGCAACCTCTGAAGGGAATGAGTATTTGGATACTTTTCTAAACGATTTTGTAAGAATTGAGAATAAATATTGTAGTAAACAGAATTTCTTGTTTAAAGCCCTTAACGTTTTTCTCTTTGTTCGAAGGACAGGAATACAGTGAAAAAAAGAGACCTCGGCTAGAGATTGTTGTTCTACAGTTTATCAACTGCATGACCTTGGTCAAGCCAATTAGCCCCTTTGTGCTTGTTTTCTAAACTTTAAAAACAGAGCCATGTTTGCTTTTCCAGCTTCACGTATAAGGATTAAATGAGATAATATATGTAATGCTTTGTGGAAAGGCACTGGAAATATAAGACACTGTTCTTTGTGCCGTAACATGTTCTAGAACAAAATACTGGGGCTCGCTGATACTTGTTAATGCCTCATGTCTTCTATTGATTTGAATCGATCCTGTCCATAGGAGATCCTTGAGTTCTTTTGGGAGAAGATATTGAAAGATAAAGAGATGTGTGGCCAGCACGGCTTAGCCACATGTGTGCTGATGCATGGGGCTCTTGCTGTAGAATTAAGGAAAACTTATTTCCTAGAGGTATAAATAGCTGAATTAGACTCTTAATTTAAAGAGTCCATTAAAACACAACATGATTTGATCTTTTTAAAGTAGCTAAAGTTCACTAGTAATTGTGATCTAACAATTCTACTGTAGATAAAATTACATCATTATTGAAAATCGTATGTTTCCAGGAGAATTCTGGTAAGATGTATCTAAAACAAATTCTTTTTAGCTCTGTTACTGATGTTCTGCTCCAAAGGATCAATTTCTTTGAAATCAAAGAATTCAAGAAGCAGCCATTTAATAAACAATTATTTAGTGCCTATTTCATGTCATCCAATGATGAATCAGATGTGATATGAACCCTCCAGGATTGTATAGCACTCTTAGCTCGATTAGCCAGCTGCTCAGTGATGATTTCTAATTCAGTAAGATAAAGGAAATGACTCCAAAAATCCTTTCTAAAGGTCTTTTTTCCCTCCTATAATGATAGCTATCAGAAAAAGATCCACTTGCTACTTTGCTACTCTCCCTACTCTGACTTAAATGTCAGAGTCACTTTGACCTTTAAGATTTAAATTACATTGGCTCAAATGTCCATTCTTCATACAGGGAAAGACTTAGTACCTTCTCAGGATTTCTGAGGATTCTTGGGAGAGTTTAAAAGTACTTAGTTACTTCTGATTTTGGGTTCTTGCTTCTGTTGAATTTGTTCTGTGTTTGGGTAATTTCTCAAGCATGTGATATCTGTTTTCCATATATGTTACCTTGCATTAGGAGACCCGAATTCCTTTATAGTCCCCAACTTACGGGGGCTTAAGGGGACGAGGGGAAAGTGCTGATGTAAATAACTTTGGGAATTAGTCTGCAAGACTAAAGGCAAATTAAACATTGTATTGTAGTTGATTAAGTTGTTTCCCATAGGGGTACTGGTTAACAATTCTGATACTACTATACATGCCTACTACAATTGAGCAATTAAGTAAACGCTTGGTGGATGATGGTAGCCAGATTTCTCAATGTTGGGGTGAGAATTTAAAGTATTCATAGTATTTGTAGTAAACTTTTGTGAAGTTTCCATGCCATACAAGGTATTTACACTGAAGCACTGTACACAACTTAACATTGAATTAGGCAAAGCAATACAACTTGTAGAAGAAAATCAAGAAGGAAACTTAATTAACCTTGGATTTGGTGATGAGTTTTTAGGTATAGCACCAAGAATGTGATCCATAAAATAAAAAAAAAAGTGAACTTTATTACAATTATAAACTGCTCTATTCTGTCAAATATGCTGTTAAGAAAATGAAGAGACAAGCCACAAACTGGGAGGAAATATTTGCAAAGCACATATCTGAAAAAGGACTTGTATCCAAAATATACAAATAATACTTAAAACTCAACAGTAAGGAAACAAACAACCCAATTAAAATATAAGCAAGAAATCTGAAAAGGCATCTCACTAAAGAAGATATACAGATGGCAAGTGCACATATGAAAAATGCTCAACATCATATGTCATTAGGGAAACATAAATTAAAATAACCGTAAGATACCACTACACACCTATTAGAATGCCCCAAATTCAGAGCACTGATTACTGATTGCCAGTGAGGAGGTGGAGCTACTGGAAACTCATTTACTGCTGATGGGAATGCAAAATGATAGAGCCACTCTGGAAGGCAGTATGGTGGTTTCTGACAAAGCTAACCATACTCTTAGGAGCTGCACTCCTTGGTATTTATGCAATTGAGTTAAAAAACTCAATTGTCCACACAGAAAATTGCATGCAAACATTTGTAACAGCCTTATTCATAATCATCAAAAACTAGAAGCAACCAAGATATTCTTTAGTAGGTGAATAGATAAAGAAACTGTGATATAGCCATACAGTGGAATATTAGTCACTAGTAAAAAGAAATGAGGTAAGAAGCCATGGAAAGATATGCAGGAACCAAGTGCGTATTGATAAGTGAAAGAAGCCAGTGTGAAAAGGCTGCATGATATATAATGGTAACAATGGGACATTTTGGAAAAGGCAAAACCATGAGACAATAAAAAGATTGGTGGTTTTTAGGGGTTCCAGGAAGGGATGGAAGAAGGGATGAATAGCTGAAGCACAGATTTTTTAAAGTGATTAAACTATTCTGTTGTGGGTACGTGTCACTATACATTTATCAAAATCCATAGGGCAAACAAAGAGTAAAACTTAGTGGACAATATTTAATAACAATGTGTCAGTATTGATTTATTGATTGTAACAATAGTGTATTAGTCTGTTTTCATGCTACTAATAAAGGCATACCTGAGACTGGGCAATTTAAAAAAGAAAGAAATTTAACGGACTTACAGATCCATGTGGCTGGGGATACCCCACAATCAAGGCGGAAGGTGAAAAGCACGTCTCACATGGTGGCAGACAAGAGAAGAGAGCTTGTGCAGGGAAACTCCCCGTTTTAAAACCATCAGATCTTGTGAGTCTTATTCACTATCACCCGAACAGCAGGGAAAAGACCTGTCCCCATGATTCAATTACCCCCCACTGGGTCTCTCCCACAACATGTGGGAATTTAAGATGAGATTTGGGTTTTGACACAGCCAAACCATATCAAATAGTGTTACACTGATGCCAGATGGTGGTGATGTGGAAACTGTGTGGGGTGGGAGTAGGGGTGGAACGGATACATGGAACTCTGTTATTATCTGTCGAACTATTCCATATATCAAAAACTATACTAAATTTAAATGTATTAATTATTTTTAGGAAAGTCTACATACTTTATGATTCCAGGTATGAGACATTCCAGAAAAGGCAAAACTATAGCACTGGTAAAAAGGTCACAGGTTGCCAGGGTTTGGGGAGTGGAGGAGGTTGAGCACATGAAGAACAGGGGATTTGGGGGATGAATAGTGGGACTATTCTGTATGATACTAAAATGGTGGATACATTACACTATGAACTTTACTCATATAACTTTATAGCCCAAAAAAATAAAATTTAATGTATGCAATTAAAAAATAATGACTTAGAAGGTGCTGAGATCCCAGGATGGAAGGAAGAATGTGACAAAACAATCTCTCTGTATTACAAATGTATGAAACAACCTCTCTGAAGGGGACGAGGGGAAAGTGCTGATGTAAATAACTTTGGGAATTAGTCTGCAAGACTAAAGGCAAATTAAACATTGTACTGTAGTTGATTAAGTTGTTTCCCATAGGGGAACTGGTTAACAATTCTGATACTACTATACATGCCTACTACGATTGAGCAATTAAGTAAATACTTGGTGGATGATGGTAGCCAGATTTCTCAATGTTGGAGTGAGAATTTAAAGATAAGTAAAGGAGGGAGACTGGAATGATCAATGTGCTAATACATTAGAGTTCGAGATACAGTACAAACTCATACCTTATTTTAGGTCCCCTATTGTTGACATCTATATTTCAGTTTTTTATCTACCTACTCCATGCACATTTATGTCACACCTGGCTAAATCTTTTCTCTCTAATTAAAGTTTTGCCCAGTCATAGAGATTGTGTAGTTACTAGTTGGAAGCCTAGGTCTTGGTTGTATCAAACTCCCTGGTGTAAACATCCCAGTAATCTTGCTAATTAATATGGTCTCTGTGCTTCACTTTTCTCCTCTGTAAAATGTCAATAATAATTATTTTAAGACAATAGAGTTATTTCAAAGCTCAAGACAAGTAAAGGGCTTACCATCTTACATGTGGCAAATGTTTAATACATGCTAGCTATTATTTTTCTGCTACTGAACTTAAGTTTCTCATCTTCATCAATGACAGCCCTGACACTATCCACTCTGGAGCCAACTCTTGAATTTTGGGTTGACTTTGCTGTGCTCTCTTTCTGAAATCGTAGCCTCTGATATATATCCTCCCTCGCGTTCTCAGCTCTTATTCACTTATTCCCAGCTATTTCCTCCACCACAGTAGAACCTCAGGTCCCTTGATCTTTCTTTCTCTCTGAGCTCTCCGCCTTCTGTGAGCTTTTCTTCTGTTGCAAACACAAGCACTCCCTGAAGTCCATGTTCTCCCCTTCTTTCTGAGCACAGAGAGAGAGATGGCATTTCCTGATCTCCCTTGTCGTTAGAGGGAAGCAATGCAATAGAAGTGGAAGTGATATGAGCCACTTCAGCCTGGCCTACACACATTCCCACACAGGCTTCTCCGTGATCTTTTCCTATCCTCTAACCAGATGGGAAATACTTCGATGACTTCAGGCATCATGTGGCGAAGGCAGCAGAGCCCACGCCAAACCAGTCACTGAATGATTCTGTGGAGTAGAACCCTTCTCAATACTCCAACTCCTCCACCCCTGCCTGCTTGGAACCATTTACAAGTGTTAAATGAGCAAGAAATGAACTTTTTTGGTGTTACAGCCATTGCACATTTCCAGGCAGATTTGCTAAAGGAGAAAGTGTTACCTTAATGAAGAAAACTGCCTTACAACAGACTCCAGGACTTGAACTACATGGATTCAAAAGGCATTTTCAATCAAGACCCTTTTATTCAAGAGGGAGCAGATCAGCTGCAGTGCACAGCTCACAGAATGGTGGCTGAGCTGACTTGCTTCCTAAATCTTATATTAAAACAACAATAAGATACCACTACACACCTATTAGAATGCCCCAAATTCAGAGCACTGATTACTGATTGCCAGTGAGGAGGTGGAGCTACTGGAAACTCACTTACTGCTGATGGGAATGCAAAATGATAGAGCCACTTTGGAAGGCAGTATGGTGGTTTCTGACAACGCTAACCATACTCTTAGGAGTTGCACTCCTTGATATGTATTCAATTGAATTAAAAAACTCAATTGTCCATGCAGAAAATTGCAGGCAAATATTTGTAACATCTTTATTCATAATCACCAAAACCCAGAAGCAACCAAGATATTCTTTAGTAGGTGAATAGATAAAGAAACTGTGATATAGCCATACAATGGAATATTAGCCACTAGTAAAAAGAAATGAGGTATGAAGCCATGGAAAGATATACAGGAACCAAGTGCATATTGATAAGTGAAAGAAGCCGGGGTGAAAAGGCTGCATGATATGTAATGGTAACAAAGGGACATTTTGGAAAAGGCAAACCCACAGAGACAATAAAAAGATGGGTGGTTTTTAGGAGTTTACACTCTGCAGTCCATTGCTTCAACCTTGTCCATACCAACATCCTGCAGTCCTTGCCCCATTGCTCTTTCCTTGTGTTTGTCCAATTGTTACTCTTCCTCCGTGCATGCCCCATCTGTAAGTCACACCTGTGCTTCTACCCAGCCACCTCCTTTCCCACGAATACAGATGGTGTTGCCTCCGGCCTTGGGAGAAAAACAGATTGCTACAATTACTGGTGCTACCAGAGGTGTGGCTACCACATATTAAGTGCATCTGTGAGTTTGTGTATCTCCCTTCCTTAACAAAAGGAGGGTCGTACACTACGATGTCGAAAAGCACTGGTAATAACCCTGGTACAAAATGAAGGCTGCCCCATTTAGAATGGTAAGCTAAGGGCAGGCAACTTGGATGCACCTGAAAGGATATTGTGTTTTGTTAAAAAGATGAGAACACTCACAGTGAAGCTGTCATACCCCAAAAGGAGTTGTGTATAGAGGACACTGAAGAATAGAGGCCCTGGGTCCTTCAGGGAGGAAATATGGGGCTCTGTGTTCCTGGGGCTGGTTTTGTAGCGAGACTTTGCACATCAACTGCAGGAAGCGTCACAGGTCCGGGAGGCCAGGAGGGTTTTGGAAAATGGCTCTGGTTCAGCACCTGTGGGAATAGTTGGAGAAAATATCTCAGCCCACGTCCTTGGGCCTGAACATCGGGAACAGAATGGTCGTTAGACTGGGTGCCACCTACGGCTGAGTCTCCTGGTGCCTCCGCACAGAAAGCTGCAATTTCCGAGTTCCCGAACCTCACACCCATGTAATCATACTCTGCAGTTAGGATAAAGGCACTTTATCCTTAAATGTCTGGCTCTTCAACCTCTGAAACCTCGGGGAACTTAAGGTTCTGACAGCAGGAGTAGGAACATCTTTCATTCAGATGGTGAGGAAATTAAAAGAAAAAAAAAATTTGTTCCGAAGTTCCCAGGATGGACTGGCGAGTGATAACTCACCCTGCAAGGAAAAACAAACAAACAAACAAAAAGCTTCGTGGCAGTTTATCCTGTGTCAACCAAGTAAACTGGAAGTATGTTCCCTGGAATACCCTTTCTAGGTTAGTACAGGCCGAAAGAGGAATCTATGCAGAAGCTTGCAGGCAGAAGTGGAGCAGCAGCTCTGATTCCCTGAAGTTGTCTTGGCGACACAGTGACAGCCAGGCCGAGTCCCCCAGCTCCTGCTGGACCTCACTCTGCCTGTTCTTATTCTCAGCTGCTGACCTTGCTGGCCCATAGCAGACCCGGGACAACCACCAAATGCTTGGCTGTAGACCTACAGAAATAATACCTATAGAGAAACACCAGCTTCCAGGAACTTATCTAGCTCCCTTGTGGTTCCACTCCAGCACCTGGAAATGCCTGGCTTTTTAAAAGTACATGGAGGGCTTTTTCCCAAACCTTGAGTCTGTGATGAGAATTGCATCCCTGGCACTGCAAGGGCAACCGTGACCAAGACTGTATTCTTCTGCGGCCCTGGGTGCCCTCACTCTGATGGGCACACCCTGATGATGCTTTGAACTCTCTCCATCTCATTGCCAGCCTAGCCCTTGCTTCCTCTGGGCCTCGAGATGTCCAGGTATTCCCTTGACCCCAGGTACAGTCATGCAAGTGTGTGCCCCTGAGAGCCTTCAGAAGAGGACTGGGTGTCATTACAAAAGGTACTTGCCATGGTATTACAGAGCACTTCACCCTCTTAGAATCTCTGCTTTCATGATGGAACCCTGACTGGTGTGCACTTTGGATGGCACACTTTGGACTTGTTATGGACTGAAAATTTGTGTCTCTCCAAAATTCATACATGAAAGCTTTAACCCCCAATCAGATGGTATTAGAAAGGATTAGGAGGTAATTAAGTTTAGATGAGGTCATGAGGATGGGGCTCCCACAATGGGATTAGTGTCCTTATAAGAAGAAGAAGAGAGAGGAGAGCTGTCTTTCTCTCTGTGAGGACATAGGAGCAGAAAGAGGATCCTCACTGAGAAACTGAATCACCCAGCACCTTGCTCTTGGACTTCCAGCCTCCCAAACTGTGAGAAATAAATGTCTGTTGTTTAAGCCACCCAGCTATGGCATTTCGTTATAGCAGCCTGAATAGACTAAGACAGGATTGTTCATTGAGGAATGTAGGAACTTAGTGTAAGTATAAATTAGAAGATACTACTGGCTTCTAACAGAGTGGGAGGTTGGTTCAGCTTCCTTGATTTTCATGCCAATTGTTGAGGACAGCTTCTACTCTGCCACCATTGCTGGTCCATTTCAGGCAGCCAAAGGAAATAGGATTATGCCATCTTAGAGTCCATCTGAGATGCTAAGAAGCATTTGATAAGGGATCAGCAAACTCTGGTTCATGGGGCTCCCACCCACTTTTGTAAATAAAGTTCATAGGAACACAGCTCATTGCCTGTGTATTATCTACGACCACTTTTGTGCTACGACAGCAGAGCTGAGTAGTTGAAACACAGACCACATGGCTTGCAAATTCCACAATATTTACTACCTGGCCCTTTAAGAAAAAGTTTACTGACTCCTAATCTGCTGACTTCCAGTTATCCTAAGTCTCATATTTGCCTTATTGGGTCATAAGCATTCATTAAAATATTAGCTATTTTATTCTCATTTTTCTGGTAGCTGCCTCTTCCTTTCCTGCTCTGTCAAAGAAGTAATTTTGTGTATCTCATAATTCCTTGGAGGGCTTTTTTACTTTTAATAATTCAGTTTATTTGGTTGTGTTGTGGCCTCAGCTCTCTGATCTACTCCAAAAAATTAGGATTTTATAGATTATTGGCTTTTTGCCCTTATTAGGGCAGGAGTGATTTTTCTTATGAGTTTCTATATCCTAATTAGGAATGAAACACCACTAAACTATGTTCTATTATTGGTATTAATAACTCTTAACATCACAAAGGTGTATTCATTAAGAACATTCAGCATGTCTTATCTATCTACATATCTGCCCTCTTTTGTGATATATTAAAAAATGTGAGGATGAGACTTCTCTGACCCAGATTGCAGACTGCTTAGATATGGGCACCTTCTCAGTCTGTTTTTCCCGTCACCTCCTCTTATGAGTTGTACTCCCACTCTCAGGACCAATAACAGAGTGAGAAACTCTCTCTGTGCTTGGATGCAAGCCTTGGGTGATAAAGCCAATGATTTTTTTTTTCTTTTTTTGCCTCTTTCAGTGAATAAACAGTGGAACATTTGTGTTATTTTTGTGCCATTAGCTTATCCATTTAACTTTCCTTTAAATTTCCAAGTGCAGCTAAATTTCTTTTTTTTTTCTGGGATTTAACCATGCCAGGGGCAGGTTTGCTTTCTAATGCTAGTGGAGAAAAATACCCTAATGAGAGATGATGGCTCTTCCAGATGCCTTTAAGTGTCCAAAGAGAATTTACCACCTCCTGAGATAAATTCAGCATTAAGTGGCTCAGATTGATGGTTGTAACAGCAATATGGCAAAACCATATAGGAGGAACTTCCCAGGAACAAAAGGATAAGATCAGATCAGCTGTCAGTCAGCATGGAGGCTGTGACCCTGTTGTCACTACTCCCTCACTTGACACTTCTGAGAAGGATGACATGTCTTGAGCATGGGGATCTGCTGCCATAGCCAGTGATGGCAGCCCAATAAGTAGCTTCTTGGACAGGTCAATAAATAAACTGATTGCTTTACAGAATTTGGGCCTTTTAAAATTAATTCTTCCAACTATCTGTACAAGGATACTAATAAATTCTTTCTTTCTATTGTTTTCATTTGTTCAAGACTCATTTTATGTGAAACTGTTGAAACACCAACAAATCAGCTTCATTAGTATTTATTAATGATTACTGGAGCTGCTAAGCCCATCCTATTTTCCTCCGGAAACCAAACTTCCAACAATAGTTTCCATTGAGACAGGTGAGGAGCTGGGGGCTGAAACTCTCTGAGCAGTGAAAGGCGGGGTTCACAGGCATGGTAGGTTTGCGGGGGTAGGACCAATACCAGGTGTCTGTAGCTTCATCCTAAAAAATGTGCTTCTTCCTGTCAGGGTTTTTTTTTTTTTTTCCCAATGTGAAAAGTTCACAACAGTTTTCGTTTTTAGGAAATAAAAATATGTAAAATGATTTTTATGAGGAAATATTTCAAATATCCCTCAGAGAAGAAGGCTCCAACCCCTAGGCTGTGGACAGCTACAAGTCTGTGGCCTGTTAGGAACCGGGCCACACAGCAGGAGGTGAGCAGCTGGCCAGGGAGCATGATTGCCTGAGCTCCACCTTCTGTCAGATCAGTGGCAGCATTAGATTCTCATAGGAGCACAAACCCTATTGTGAACTGTGCATGTGAAGGATCCAGGTTGTGTGCTCCTGATGAGAACTAAATGCCTGATGATCTGAGGTGGAACAGTTTCATCCCAAAACCACTTCTGATATGGTTAGGCTGTGTCCCCACCCAAATCTCATCTTGAATTGTAGCTCCCACAATCCCTATGTGTAATGGGAGGGACCTGCTGGGAGGTAATTAAACCATGGGGGCGGGTTTTCTTGTGCTGTTCTGGTGATAGTGAATAAGTCTCACAAGATCTGATGGTTTTATAAAGGGTAGTTTCCCTGAACAGGCTTTCTTGCCTGCTGCCATGCAAGAAGTGACTTTGCTCCTCCTTCACCTTCTGCCGTGATTATGAGGCCTTCCCAGCCATATGGAACTGTGAGTCCATTCAACCTCTTTTTCTTTATAAATTATCCAATCTCAGCTATTTCTTCACAATAGTATGAAAATGGACTAAGACAACCCCCTACCCTGGTCTGTGGAAAAATTGTCTTCCATGAAACTGGTCCCTGGTGCGAAAAAGGTTGGGGACCACTGCCTCAGAGGATAGAGAATAATGTAAACCCTCGCCTTCATCATCCAGATTTAAAGAAAGAATGACTTTTCCCTCATATTTGCTCCAGGTCATTTTCTAAAATGAATGCTTTCTAACAGAACGGCAGCCCACTTTTCTCACCAGGCTGGAATCTGTGGCACCCACGTTCCTGGATAGATGACCTCCTCCTGAGCTTGCATTGCATGAGTCCTTCCTCTCATTCCCTGGACTTCCTTGGCTTCCTCCCCAGCTCCTCCTTAACTCTCCAAAATGCTTGCTCATGCTCAGCATCTGCAAACTTTTCTTCCACTCTTTCTTTCAGAAACCCAGCTGTTCCTTTTCCACTTCCCTTGGGACAGGAGCCAGGGCCATCCATGTACTTGCAAAGTCTACTTCCAAGAAGCTCTTTACCTCCCTTGAACTTTAAAGTTTTTCAGCTAATACATTTTGCCCGTAACACAGTCAATCCCATCTCCCAGAATTGTCTACTAAATTCTAAATAGCATAACCCACACACATCTAGGTGGGAACGTTTTAGCTGTATTCATTAATTATTACTGCTATATAATATTCCACTTTATAAGTATAGTACATTTCTGTTGGCTGATGTTACATGTTTGGGTATTATTAAACAATGCTGTTATAAATATTACATCCATCTCTTGTTGCTCATGTGTAAATTTCTTTAAAAATAGAATGATAATTTAGAAGATACGTGTATTCTAAACTTTACTAGATGCTGCTAGAATCCTTCCCAAAGTGGTTGTATCCCCCAACCCTTAAAATTGGCAGAGTTTTAAATTTTCACTTATCTGGTATATAAAATATTATTGGCCTTTCCTGTTTCCTACTCTGCAAAGTTTCTGAGTCAGTCTATTGTTCATTTTTAATTGGGCTGTTTTGTATTTTCTATTGATTTATAGGATACACATGCATATACATGTTTACTACCTATGCATATGATATATACATCTATATACAAACATACACATGTATGTATATATGTATTCTGAATTTGGTTCTTTATGGATTATATGTATTGTAAATATCTCCTCTGAGTTTATGGCTTTCTTTTATACTATCTTTTGATGGACCAAATTTTTTATTTTAACATAGTCAAATTTAGAAACCTTGTTTCTTTACTGTTCATGTTGTTTTTGCAATATGTTTATGAAATCATTTAGTACCTGACAATATTTTAAAAATTACTTACATTGTCTTCTAAGTTTTCAAATTTTGCCTTTTACCTTAAATCTTCAATTTGACTCAGAAATGATTCTTGTATTTGGTGTTATATAGGAAAAAGGATCATCCTTTCCTTCAGCTGTGAATAACCAAGTGCTGTCTAGCTGATTTTGGACAAGCTATCCTCCCCTCCCACCGTGGTCAGTCATGACATTTGTCTCATGAGTCAAGAATCCATATGTGTGGTTATTTCTCTTCTTTTAGTGCATTTGTTTAGCCCTGCAACAACACCACATTTGTAACTTCCCTAGTTTTATGGCTTTCAGTGGCAGATAGATAATCATCATTTTTTCCTTCTACTCTTTAGGCTATTTTAGCTTTTCACTCTCTCATGCATTTTAGAATCAGCACATCAAATTCAATGAAATTTCTGTTGGAATTTCCACTAGAATTGATTAGGTCTATGGATCAATTTTGGCAGGTTTGATTTAAGTTCTATCTTAGAATACAGTGTATCACTCCATTCATTTAGGACTTTTTACAATTATTCCAATAAAATTTTATAATTTTCTTCATTAAGACATGCATATCTTTTGCTTAGATTTAGTATTTCATTACTAAAGATGGGTTTTAAGGGAGCTGTCACTGTAAACTGTAGTTTCCATATGTGCATATAAAGAATGTGTGTTCTTCAATTGTTGACTGCACTGTTGTAGAGATATTGTCACCAGATGAGTTTGGTAATTGTATGGCTTCTGTTTTCTATATCCCCCAAGGTTTTCTGTTTATTTGATCTACTTTGAGTACTGCATTCAAATCTTCTGCTATGATGACAGACATTTAAAATTTCTTTTTTCTTCACTCAATATATTTGACACTAAGTTTTCCGATACATGGAAGTTCAGAAAAAACATGAAGCTAAATTTTGGCTATTATGTAGAAACATCTTTAAATATGTAGTGCCTTTGCTTTAAAAATTATTTTGCCTGATAGTAATATAATTTTACCAGTTTATCTTTGGTTGTCTTCCTTATATGTATTTTTTTCTACATTTTAACTTGTAATATTTACTTGTCTTATATTTAAGTTGTTTATTTTACAAATTGCATTGATATGGTTTAGCTGTGCCCCCACCCAAATCTCATCTTGAATTGCAGTTCCCATAATCCGCACATGTCATAGGAGGGATCTGGTGGGAGGTAATTGGATCATGGAAGGAGTTACCCTTATGCTGTTCTCATGATAGTGAGTTCTCATGGCTGGGGAGGCCTCAGGAAACTTACAATCATGGCAGAAGGGGAAGCAAACATGTCCTTCTTCACATGGCAGCAGGAAGGAGGAGCACCAAGCAAAAGAAGGAAAGCCATGTGAACTGTGAGTCAATTAAACCCCTTTCCTTTATAAATTACACAGTTCTGGGTATGTCTTTATTAGCAGTGTTAGAATGGACTAGTACATTAAATTGGTACAGGGTAGTGGGGCAGTGTTGTACAGATACCCCAAAATGTGGAAGCAACTTTGGAACTAGGTAACAGGCAGAGGTTGGAACAGTTTGGAGGGCTCAGAAGAAGATAGGAAAATGTGGTAACTTCAGAACTTCCTAGAGACTTGGAGGGTTCAGAAGACAGGAAGACGTGGGAAAGTTTGGAACTTCCTAGAGACTTGTTGAATGACTTTCACAAAAATGCTGATAGTAATATGGAAAATGAAGTTCAGGTTGAGGTGGTCTCAGCTGGAGGTGAGGAACATGTTGGAAACTGGAATAAATGTTACGCTTGCTATGCAAAGAGACTGGCAACATTTTGTCCCTAACCTAGAGATCTGTGGAACCTTGAACTTGAGATAGGTGATTTAGGGTATCTGGCAGAATAAATTTCTAAGCAGCAAAGTGTTCAAGAAACAGCAGAGCATAAAAGTTTGGAAAATTTTCAGCCTGATGATGCAATAGAAAAGAAAACCCCCTTTTCTGGGGAGAAATTCAAGCCAACTGAAGACATTTGCATAACTAATAAGGAGCCAATGTTAATCACCAAGACAATGGGGAAAATGTCTCCAGGGCATGTCAGAGACCTTAAAGGAGCTCCTCCCATCATAAGCCTAGAGGCTTAGGAGGGAAAAATGGTTTCATGGGCCAGGTACTGCTCTATGAAACCTTGGGACATGGTGCCCTGCATCCCAGCTGCTTCAGCTCCAGCCATGGCTAAAAGGGGCCAATGTGCAGCTCAGGCTGTTGCTTCAGAGAGTGCAAGCTCCAAGACTTGGCAGCTTACACATGGTGTTGGGCCTGTGAGTGCACAGAAGTCAAGAACTGAGGTTTAGGAATCTCCAGCTGGATTTCAGAGGATGTATGGAAACACCTAAATGTCCAGGCAGACGTTCGCTTCAGGGGTGGAGCCCTCATGGTGAACCTCTGCTAGGGCAGTGTGGAAGGGAAATGTGGTGTCAGACCCTCCACACAGAGTCCCCACTGGGGCACTGCCTAGTGGAGGTGTGAGAAGAGGGCCACCATATTCCACACCCCAGAATGGCAGATCCACTGATAGCTTGCACCATGAACCTGGAAAAGCTGCAGACACTCAAGGCCAGCCCATGAAAGCAGCTGGGAGGCAGGCTGTACCCTGCACAGCCACAGGGTCGGAGTTGCCCGAGGCCATAGGAGCTCACCTCTTGTATCAGCATGCCCCGGATATGAGACATGGAGTCAAAGGAGATCATTTCAGAGGTTAAAGATTTGGCAGCCCCTCTGGATTTCAGACTTGCATCGGGCCTATAGTCCTGTCATTTTGGCCAACGTCTCCCATTTGGGACAGGTGTATTTGCCCAATGCCTGTATCTAGACAGTAACTAACTTGCTTTTGATTTTTCAGGCTTATATGCAAAAGGGACTTGCCTTGTCTCAGATGAGACTTTGGACTTGGCCTTTTGGGTCAATGCTGGAATGAGTTAATACTTTGGGGGACTGTTGGAAGGGAGTGATTGTGTTTTGAAATGTGAGGACATGAGATTTGGGAGGGACCAGTGGTGATATATTTTGGTTCTGTGTCCCCACCCAAATCTCACCTTGAATTGTAGTTTCCATAATCCCCGTGTGCCATGGGAGGGACCCAGTGGGAAGTAATTGAATCGTGAAGGCACTTACCCTCATGTTGTTCTCATGATAGAGAATGAATCCTCATGAGATATGATGGTTTCATAAGGGGCTTTTCCCCCTTTTCCTTGGCATTTCTTCCTGCCGCCGTGTGAAGAAGGACATGTTTGCTTCTCCTTCTATCATGATTGTAAGTTTCCTGAGGCTTCTCCAGTCATGCTGAACTGTGAGTCAATTAAACCTCTTTCCTTTATAAATTACACAGTCTTGGATATGTCTTAATTAGCAGCATGAGAACAGACTAATATAAGCATGCAGCTTGATTTTGTTTTTTTATCAAGTATAATATGTCTGTCTCCAAAGTTTTTATTTATTTATTTATTTCGTTATTATTATTTTTTATATATATATATAATGGGCCGGGTGCAGTGGCTCATGCCTGGCTGTAATCCCAGCATGTTGGAAGGCTGAGGTAGATGGATCACTTGAGGTCAAGAGTTTGAGACCAGCCCGGCCAACATGTTGAAACCCCGTCTCCACTAACAATACAACAATTCGCCAGAAATGCTGGCATACATCTGTAGTCCCAACTACTCAGGAGGCTGAGGCTGGAGAATCACTTGAACCCGGGAGATGAAGTTTGTAGTGAGCCGAGATCGCACCATTGAACTTCAGCCTGGGAGAGAGAGACTGTGTTTCAAAATATATATATATATAATATAAATTTGAGCTTATATCTACCATATTTCTTTATGCTTCCAATTTGTTACACCTTTTGCATATTTTCTTTAATCTCTCATCATCCTTTTTGCCTTATATAAATTAATTTTTTCTCTTTTGATTTTTCTCTGCTAGAAATTTTACAAGCTTCATTTCTATAATTATATTTCCAAAGTCTAAAAGCAGACTATATCTCTACTTTACTTCCCAATACTCTTGTTCAGCACTTAATTTTGGTTTTATATACTACTTTTACCAAACATTTTACCAAACATGTATCATGTGTGTTTTTATAGCCCTTGAAAATTAGATGTAGTTTTTATTGTCTTACTTGGTCAATATTTATATGGATTTATATCACAATACATTTTGTTCACCTTTCCTTCTATCTGAGGCCTCTTTATTTCTGCCTGAAGAACATATTTTAGAATTTTGTTTAGTGAGGAATCTCTCAGTAGTAGACACTCAGTAATTTATTTGCATGAAACAATTTATTTGTCTTTAATTTCTCCTCATTTTGAAACATACTTTCTTGAAGGGTGAATATTTTCTTCCGTTTTTAAGCATGGGATTTGATTGTTTTCTGGATTGTATAGCTTCTACTGAGGTTCCAACCATTTTTTAATGATTTTTCTTTGTTTTCACTTCAGCCTGCTTTTGGTGCTTTCTCTTGGTCTTTTGTGTTCTATAATTTTCTGTCATTGATTTATAGGGCTCCTAGATTTAGCAAATAAGAATATAGCACACCCAGTTAAAGTTCACAAATTTGAAATTCACATTAATAATGTGTTTTTATTTTCCCTTTTCTTTCCTTTTTTTAAATATAAAAATTCCCCATGCAATATTGGTATATACTTATACTAAAGATTGCATTCATTATTTATGTAAAATTCAAATTTAATTGGATATTCTGTATTTTATTAGACATCTCCATTCATTTGGCTTTTTTTCTGATGATTATCCAACATTTTTTGTATTTTATTATTGTTGACAATTTCATGATTCTGCAAACTTTATCTGGAAGAATTTTTAGAGGCTTGAGTTGACGGTAAATTATTGCAGAGAGAATTTACATTGACTTCCGCCATTTGTTTGTGGGCATCAAATAATCCAGGACTACTTTTTCAAAAAGTTCAATCCTAAATTTTTATTGCTTAATTTCTTACACTTTGAGTCTTATTTTCTGATTTACTTATTTTAAATGCTTCACTAAAGAGTCTTATCAATTTGCATGGCCCTAGCCAATGCCTGTTTAATATCTCCAGTTAGATGTTTTATAGGCATTTCATCTCAAAACAACATATTTAAATTTAAACTGTTTTTCTCCTTTCATTACTGTAGTCTGCTTCCTCCCTTCTGAGTACAATTCCAGTTCACATTCAACTCTCATCTCAAGTATCCCAAATTTGGGGATTTCTGATTTCCCAGGAGAGATGAACTGATTGGTCCACTCAGTGCTGACGATCTACCCCTGGTCCAGTCACCTTGGCTAGACATTTGGGACTATAAAAATTAATGTACACTCAGAAGAGTTATGGGAACAAACTTTTTGAAAAGGGAAGACAGTTAACAAAAAGTAGAGTTATTGTGTACCTGCCACATTAAAAAAAAATCCAACAATTTTTCTAAAACCCTGTGATTAAATCCAACAGTCATTTTTCAAAGACTCATTATTTGATGTATTAGCAATATTGGACACTTTACCACTCCTTTCTCCTGGAATCTTTTACTTAATTATTTTTTATTTGGTATCCAGAAAACCAAGGTCCACTGCTTTTCCTCTGAATCTATTGACTATTTCTTCACAGCCTCCTTTGCAATGTCCCTTTTCTCTTGATCTCTAATAGCTGAGATACTCACAGGCCCAGCTAGTTCTCAGACATCATCTCTTGTTCAACTATAATCACTCCTTTGATAATGTTATCCAAACCAGAGGCTTTAAATTACATCCACATGAGAGGATACTCAGTGTTTTGTCTGGGGTTTACCCCTCTTCTTCAAATTTCCTATTAACATATCCAACTGCCCAGTTGACATCTCACTTGTACATCAAATAAACATTGCAAACTTCAAACATCCAAAACTGAGTTCATGATATTTCACTCCTAAACCTGTTTTTCCTGCAGTCTTCCCCATTTCAGTTATGGGTAAATACATTTTTCCAGTTGCTCCGTTCAAAAAGTCATAGTATTATTTACTTTTTGCTCTCAAACACTCCACACTTGTCTGTCATCAAATCCTGTTTGCTTTCTCTTCAAATACATCCAGAACCTTACCGCTTCTCACCTTCTCTCCTGGTACTGCTCTAGCCTGTCATGTTTCTCCCGGATTATTGCAATAGTCTGCTTCTATTCTTGTTCCTCTTTGGAGTCTTAAATACACAGTAGCCACAAGGATCCCTCCTCTGCTTTAAAACCTCCAGTGACTTCTCCCTAAGAAAAGCTAAAAAGTCCAAGTCCACTCTATGCTGGGCTGAGATTGTCATGGCCAAGCACACGTGACCTGCAGGCTCAGCTCCCTTTCTGTCTCTTGCTCACTCTTTCGAGCTACCCCAGCTTTCTCACGTTTCCTGGAACCCATCAGACCAGCTCGCACTTCAGGGGCCCTATGCATCCTCATTTTGGCAATGTCTTTGCAAAAAAAGTAACTTAGCCAGGGTTTCTGGAGTAGAAGTAAAGATGCTCCCTTTCTCTGGTATGCAAAACAAGACCATTTGTGGGCACTCATGCTCCAGGTTTCGCTATCTTTTATAAACACCTGCACTCTGATTTGAAAGGTCAACTCCAGTGTCATCCTGCCTTTGCAATGTCTCTTTTGTCACTCTCCCCAGTTATCTGCACAGCTCACTCTCTCACCTGCTTTAGGCCTTTACCTAAATTTCACATTCTCAGTGAGGCTTTCCATGGTGAACCTACGTAAAATTTCTTTCTTTCTTTTTTTTTTCTGAGAGAGAGTCTTGCTCTATCGCCCAGGCTGGAGTGCAGTGGCATGATCTCGGCTCACTGCAACCTCCGCCTCCTGGGTTCAAGTGATTCTCCTTCCTCAGCCTCCCAAGTAGCTGGGATTACAGGCACATGCCACCATGCCTGGCTAATTTTTACATTTTTAGTAGAGACAGGGTTTCACCATGTTGGCCAGGCTGGTCTCAAACTCCTGGCCTCAGGTGATCCATCCACCTCGGCCTCCCAAAGTGCTGGGATTACAGGCATGAGCCACCGCACCCGGCCATAAAATTTCACACCACTGAACATTTCCTATTTTCTGGTTCCTACTTTATTTTAGCATCCACTGCCTGCCATGCATTTTCTGTACCGTTTTATGTTTTGTGCTGTGCAACTTTCCCACTAGAATGCACACTCTTTGAGGGAGGGATGTTTTGTCTCTTTTACTAACTCTTATTTTAAATTTCTAGAACAGAGCATAATAAGTGGGCAATGATTACTAAGTATTTTTTACATCACTAAAATCAATTATTAATAGATCATTTTGATTCCCACAACATAATTGGTAGATTTTGTTCTCAATTACTAAGTGAGACTCAAAGTTCAGAGATTGTTATTACTTGCTTACTCTGGTAAGAGCATACCTGGCATTCAAACTCAGACTTTATGACTTTGAAAGCTCTAGGCTTTTTTCACATTATTTCTCCAGAAGAAGCTAAGGATAATACTTTAAACCTATTAGGTGTTCATTAGATTCTTGTTGATGATAAGAGTTTAGGTAACTGTACTTTTATTTTTCATGATTTTTAAGCTTTGTTCATATCTTACTTATTTCATTTAAATGTTGGTGTCTTCCCTGAGAAGGAGGCAATAATTTAATTGTTTTTTGGTTTCCACTCCAAATTATGTGTCCTTTTCCAAGTAAGGAAGATAAATATCTTTTCCCCACTTCATTCTCTGAAACTTGCACCAAGAAGTCAATACAAGATTTATTTGAAGTGCGTTGACCTTGGTCTAGCTATCATAAACAGGCTTTGCATTTCCGATTTCCTCCAAATTTTTAGTGACTTATTTCTGCAAGAAGTGCCAAATCTCTGTGCCTTCTTCTGTGTAACAAGAGTTAGATTACTTTATCAAAAATTTGGGATACTGAGTAAAGTCTTTCCTCTATTTAATGTCATCTTCTTCCACCTTTCCAAGTTTCTATGAATGGATTTTCCACCACTGTCAAACACTGGGAAGCCAAGGAGCCTGGGTCCATGATTGATTAGGACTGCTGCCATATATAAGCCGGAAAATTTGTTCCCATGACAAGATAAGCACAGACAAGAGACTCGATCAATGTCAGCAGCTGCCTCATGTTAAAACATGTATTTTGGTCAGCAATTCTAAAAATGGCTAACTGGCTTTAGCAGAAAGAATGCCTCGTGCGTTCTCCCAGAGCAGGAGTGCACTCTTGATGGAAGTTTAGTGACTTTTTAGATAAGAGTGATACGTCTGATTGCTATTAAAATGTCACCCTTGGTAATGACATTGTAGGGCTCTTTCACCAAAAAGAGATGTTAGTTCCTACCACCCACACAGCCAGTTGGAACCCAGAGATCTATTGATGAGGGTGCTGTGGTGTTGGGACTACAGGCTTCAAGACAGATGGCCCATTTGCTAGTTGCACACACTTCCTTTGCTGCTGCAGGAAGAATGGCCACAGAAAGTCATTCTGTTATTTGACTCATGAGTTGGGGATAAGACGGGCTTGTAGATGTACCATCATGCAGTAGTTTCTATCATGTTTCCAAAGTTAAAAGTAATTATTTTAAAAATCTGATATTTATTAAATGGTTAGCTATTTCAAACAGAGGAGTTGCTATGAAAATTAGGTCATGATGATCATGCAAATAACATCAATTCCTATTAAATGTCAAAGACTATGAAGAACAAAAAGATATTTTGCAAATGTTTTTATAGCTAACAAAAATATCAGCTCATCATGGCCTGAATCGGGAGAAATTCCCCATTCCCATTATACTTCTAACCACTTCCTCTTCTCCTCATTGAGGAGGGTGGTTAAAAATATCCAAAAACCATTCAAAGATAAACTTTATTTTCCCTTATAAAGAAATGCCTCTTTTAAAAACATTTTTGTTCTCATGATCATGTTCCTTAAGAGCACAAATTATTCTCCCATATCACTTGAATGGAGAAAGAAATACTGGCCTGTGTGCTTAAAGTGTCTTCTTTTGATAGGACTGAGTGTGGTTTTCCACTGGGCATTGTGCCCAGTTCATTGTAACTATTTATTCATCATTTTTTTTTAAATTGAAGCTTTTATTCTAGGCCTTTCGGAGATAATGGGACCACGTGTTCTTTTATCAAAATGATTCTGCCTCTTGAGTAAGTTAGCAAGTGTTTCTGGAGTAGAAGTAATAGATGCTTCCATTCTACGGTATGAAAAATGAGACCATTTCTAGGCAGTCTTGGTCCAGGTTCCTCTATCCTTTATAAACACCTGCACTATGATTTGAAATGTCAACTCCAATGTCATACCCTAGTGGAAGAAACTTCAGAATCACTTCCTCTATGCTTTTTTTTTTGCTTTTTTTTTTTTTTTTTTTTTCTGAGACGGAGTCTTGCTCTGTTGCCCAGGCTGGAGTGCAGTGGCGTGATCTCGGCTCGCTGCAAGCTCCACCTCCCGGGTTCACGCCATTCTCCTGCCTCAGCCTCCCGAGTAGCTGGGACTACAGGCACCCGCCACCACGCCTGGCTAATTTTTTGTATTTTTAGTAGAGACAGGGTTTCACCGTGTTAGCCAGGATGGTCTCGATCTCCTGACCTCGTGATCCGCCTGCCTCGGCCTCCCAAAGTTCTGGGATTACAGGCTTGAGCCACTGCGCCCGGCCTTATGCTTTCTTAAAAATGCAGCTAATGCAATTTTCTTTCTCTGGTGAGGGATCTTTAGAAATGTGGAGGCAAATAACAAGTGACTTGAGTTGACAAATCATTGCGATGGGAAGCATAGAGAATTTCTAACATGAACTTTTAGATTTCTTTTTTAAACACGTCACAGGATATGCCACGAGCTGGGAGCTGTTGGGCTGGCTACTTAACCTTCTTGAGTCTCAGATTTATGCTCTGTGAACTCAGATTAATAGCATTTATCCTACCTCACATAGTTATTAATATTAATGCCTACCATTTATTTGCTGTTGGAGAATCTACAATAATGAAAATTCAGTGACCAAAATGACCAGACAAGAAATCGATTCTTAGGCTGGACAATGAATATTAAGCTTGTTCTTATCACTTTGCCTTTTTGTAGCACAGATGGAGAGGCTCCTTTTCTATGTTCTTTTCAAATTCAAAATAATAAAGGAGGCTTTCCTTGGCGAGGTTAGCATTCTGTCTATGCGCCGTGACTGCTTGCTGCAATTTGTTTTGCCTTCTTTGGAAAACAAATAATGAACTAATTTGTTACTTAGTAGTGACAAATGAACTGGCAGGTGTATCAAGCAGTAAACCACTGTGCCCTGAACATTCACATATAGAAATACTGTACCAGGAATCAGTAAGATTCAAGCCCCAAATGCAGATCTCACTGGAATATAACTGACATTACGAGACACCTATTAAAAAATATGTGAAGTACAGTTACTCCAGGGGGAAGCTGAAGTGTAAGATGTTTCCAGAATCTTGCAGACACTCTGAACGCAGACTGAACTGGGAAATGAGTGATGGGGACGAGGGTAAAGAGCTTGTTGAGCAGGCAGGCGCCGGGTAGGCTGGGTGGCTTTTCCTCCCTGGGGAGTCACTGGGATTCTTCCCCTTGAGAAATCTTATGATAGAAGGCACCCTTGGACTTCCTAAAATTAGGGGCCAAAAGTGCCATTGAAGTGATTTGGAGAGAACATGTGGAACTTCTTTTTAGCTCTTAGTGTATTCATGTGGGTAATGTGCTGAGAAGAAAGAGAAGGTGGATCATTTCAATGCATCCAGAGAGGAACTCCCTCTTCCTTTACCCTTCACCCCTTGCTCTCCTCCAACTTGGTTTCTTACCCATTGATGATTCCTCTTTATTTCCCTCTCACATTTGTTGCATCTGCCCTCATCTCATGAATACTGCTGGCACTGAGGCATTCTCTACCTGTGACACATGGCCCTAGATCATTGTGATGGCCTCTCACCTTCAATTCGGCCTCATGCACTTCAAGCACACCCCTGATTTGAGGCACTAACCTGTTCCGAAACCCTCAGTAGCTCTCCATTCAAGTAAAGAATATGTAGTTCAGAGGCCAAGTGCAGTGGCTCAGACCTGTAATCCCAGGACTTTGGGAGGCCAAGGCAGGAGACTCACTTGAGCCCAGGAGTTCCAGACCAGCCTGGGCAACACAGCCAGATCCAATCTCTAGAAAAACATTTTAAAAATTACTCAGGCATGGTGGCACACACCTGTGATCTCAGCTACCTGGGGGGCTGTGATGGAAGGATTGCTTAAGTTTAGGAGGTTGAGACTGCAATAAGCTATGATTGCGACACCGTACTCCAGCTTGGGTGACAGAGTGAACACAGTATCAAAAGAAACACAGAAAAAAAAAGAAAAGAAAAGAAAAAGAAAGAAAAAAAAGAAAAGAAAAGAGAAAAGAAAAGGAAGAAGAAGCAGAAGAAGCAGAAGCAGAAGGGTAAGAATAAGAATAAGAGGAAGAGAAGAAGAAGGAGAAGAAGAAGAAGAAGAAGAAGAAGAAGAAGAAGAAGAAGAAGAAGAAGAAGAAGAAGAAGAAGAAGAAGAAGAAGAATTATTAATAATAATCCAAACTGTCTACTTTCATATTCCCAACCCTCAATGACCTGGGCCTGTCTCCTTGTCTAAATCTCATTTTCATTCCCTTTAGGGGCTCTTTGTGTCACAGGAGTGGAGCCATTTCTTGTTTCTTGTTTTGGTTCCTCATTCTACACACTCCTGGATGTGTGTGGCATGTACTGTGAGCTTCTGTTACAGCTTATTTTGCCTTACTTGGAAATTAAGAGAAAGATCTCTTCCATGATTGTATTAATTCAGTCCACTCTAACTCACTGGATTTTCCCAGAGGTTCCCTCTGACTCTTCACCTAAAATCTCACCCCCCATCCAACCATCAGACCCAATACCAGTGCTGCCTCTTCTCTACCTTCCTTTATCACTGTACCCTCCTCTGCCCAAAATGAAAGCAGCCCTCATTCTCCAAATCCCCATGACAGCTTAACTGTAGGTTTTTAAGGCAAAACATATTTTACCATATATTTTAGAATTGTATGCACCTGTCATATTTCCTTTCAGAGAATAAACTCTTTGTGGTCAAGGTCCATCTCTAATTTATTCTGTGTTCCTCTTTCAGTTAATTACATATGGTTGGCACTGGCTAAATATTTGTTGAATAAAAGTGTTGCCATTTTGCTTTTCCATGTTCTGATTTGGAAATGCCACAGTGCATGGGTATATGTGTTTCATTTTCACAAAGCTCTGTGCTTTTAAATTCTGACCTGAAACAGAAGTTAAGATGTAGATGTTATAGAATACTCATATACTTATGTTATTATATCTTATCCCCCAAACTGTTCTTTAAATGGCTTAGCTGACTACATGGATTGCCTTTGTTTTAAGGATCATTTAAACATAATCTTCCTCCCCTCAAATTATTTCAACCACTGTGATCTTTTGCTGACCTACTTTTGAACTAGTAAAGGAAACCTTTTGAGAGCCAACGTTTGTTATTGCAGATGAGATAATGTTGTTGTCATAGTTATAGGCTACTATAGGCCATTTCCCTCACAAAATCCAAATTAAATAACAAGATTCAAATTGTTTCACACATTTCCTCTTGAAGTTCAAGAGGTATCCCCCACAAATAACATACATAACATACCTCTTTTATATCTGCATTCTGAACTGACAAAGAAATAAAACCCAGACATTAGGCAGTTGGGAGAACAGAATGTTACTTTTATTACTAATGAATCTGATGATACAGAAGGGGATTCCATGCATGGATAAGTGGTATTCTGGTATCAGAATCACTGGTTGAGATGGATTGATTACATACTCACCAAAAGTGCTGGACCCAGGCGGGCATCTACCCACAAGGTTGGCACTTGGGTTCCAAAACACTTGGCCTAGAGAAACCAAGAAGGGACCCTGTGCATGGGGGGCCAGCAGCTTCACTTGGAAGAGAGAGGGGCATGGCTGGCTGATTCACCTCATTTGTCTTTCCAAACTGAGCAGTCGGATGAATCACGCCTCCTCTACTGGCTGAGGCTGGAGTGGAGAGTTGGAGGGTGACTAGTGACCACAAGTGTCCCCCAGGCAAAAGGTTGTCCACATGGACAGGATTGGGAACCAAGTATCCCATCCCCCAACACTTGCTCCCTACATGACTACAGTAGAGTCCACAGAACAAAGGTGTTTGGCTTCTCTCTTTCTATAAAGAAGACAAGACAAGGTTGAGATCACTTCACAACCACTGGTGATGTGACTTTAACAAATCAATAAACCTCTTAGTTTCATCAAGTATAAATGAGAATAAAATAACATTAATAAGAATGAGAAAATATTTAAAAAGCACTTTCTAAACAATAACATTTCTACAAAAAAGATAAATATAAAATTTATGTTTCTTCTATTGATTTCCTTTGGTAATTAATATTATGAAATAGAAAAAAGTCAGCATGGACTATATCTTGTACTTCTGAGATTATTTAAAATAAAAACTAGGCCCTCATCCATTTTAATAAGATAGAGGAAAACATAAAATCAAATGTATTAATCAGAACTATAAATTCAAGTAAATAAATGACTATGAAAAGATAAAAACTGTCAAATTACAAGGAAACAAAGTCTAGCAATATGTTACTTTAAAGAGACAAACCTAAAAGATTGGAAAATGCAATTAAAAAATTGATTAAGAAAGAAGTATATAATAGCAAAAAGCTACAATTTTCAAATAAAATATAAAAACTGAAAATTTATGCCTACAAAAACTCATAACATTCTTAGGATTTTATGGATTAAAAAGTGGACAAGAATAAAGTATTTGTAAAACAAAAACTCCAATCTAGAATTTATGTACACAAGCCCAGACATTTGTGATATTTCACAAATAGCTATGATTTAGCCCAACCAAGCAGAAAACACAAGCTCTTTTCAAATGCCTATCCAGTGATACTCTTATAATCTGAGAGCTTATCTTGTAATATAATAATATATTTAAATGAGAGCATTTTTTTGTTAAACCTTCAGAGAAAATTAGATGGCTCCCATTATTATATTTGTTTTCATGGCTGTCAGGAGTTTTCCTTCATAGAAGTTTATAGGTGTTCTGGTATTTATTCACCAAAGCTTTGTGATTTAATGCAATAACAATCATTTATTTTGCCACAATCTGAAATGTGGACAGGGCTCAGCAGGAATGGTTCATCTTAGCTCCATGTCATGGAACTTATTTTCTCACTCAAATGGCTGACAAGTTCCTGCTGGATTTTGGCTGGAATTTCAACTGGGATTCTTGGTGGGGGTCCTGCTTTTTCTCCAAATAAGTCTCCCCGTTTAGCTGCTTATGCTTTCTCATGGCATGGCAGCTGGGTTACACAGCAAGTGTCCCAAAGGAGAGAAGTGGAGGTTACCATTCCCTTAATGTCTCAGCTTGAAAACTGACACAACCTGTCTTTCACTGTTCTCTGTTAGGCAGGCATCATGAAGCTTATGCAGAAAACAATGGGGTAGAAAATAAGCCCACACCTTTAAAAGCATCAAAAAATTGACAGCTACTTTTAATCTGTCCCAGTAGCACTTTATGTACTTGTTTCTTTTCTTTTCTTTTAATATCTTAGTCTTTTCTACCAGTCTAAAAGCTCACTGAGTGAAAGAACAGCATCTTATTTCTGTAGAAAAATCACTGTGGCATAATAAGACCACATAAATACAATTATGATTCAACTGAATGACAATTAGAACAAAATCTACATGATTTTATACTTACAAAAAATAGAGCAGATATCATGATATCACAGCACAATTTGGTCTGACAAATGCCAGCCATACAATGCCCAGCTCAATGTCTAGTGCATAGATGTAATGTGATAAATGAATAAGACAAGACTAAATATAATTCAAGCTCATGGCCATATTACCTTGCATCTTTTTTTGGAAGCTTCCTTCACCATAAGATTTTTTTTATTTTTATTTTTTTTTATTATTATACTTTAAGTTCTAGGGTACATGTGCAAAACGTTCAGGCTTGTTACATATGTATACATGTGCCATGCTGGTGGGCTGCACCCATTAACTCGTCATTTACATTATGTATATCTCCTAATGCTATCCCTCCCCCTCCCCCTACCCCATGACAGGCCCCAGCATGTGATGTTCCCCAACCTGTGTCCAAGTGTTCTCATTGTTCAATTCCCACCTATGAGTGAGAACACGTGATGTTTGGTTTTCTGTCCTTGCGATAGTTTGCTGAGAATGATGGTTTCCAGCTTCATCCATGTCCCTACAAAGGACATGAACTCATCCTTTTTTATGGCTGCATAGTATTCCATGGTGTATATGTGCCACATTTTCTTAATCCAGTCTATCATTGATGGACATTTGGGTTGGTTCCAAGTCTTTGCTATTGTGAATAGTGCCACAATAAACATACGTGTGCATGTGTCTTTATAGCAGCACACCATAAGATGTTTAACAAAGATTTTTATATCAGAAAACAAATAAACAAACTAATGTATGTTGCTAAATAACCCTTGGCATTACAAACAGCTGTAGTTTAAAAAGGAGGATAGACTTCTTTTAGAATATATTTCTTTTTTTAGAAAAGAAAATTTCAGTGTATTTCCACCAAGACTGTGTAAGTACTTGCAGGGCTTATTACCTTTTGTCTAACGCAGAAAATAAGATTCATTCTCCTCTGCCTCACGGAAATGGTGCATGTTGTAGTCATCTGGAGGTGTAAAAGGGAAAACCTCGCAACTTGCTTATTGTGTAGTTTTAGGTCATCTCATTCTGTTCAGCATTTTCTGTTCCGCATTTAATATTTTTTTTCTTAGCTTTCTTTCCATGTTTGCCATTATGTTATAAACTAAATTGTGTCCCCAATAATCAAAAAATCGTATGTGGAAATTCTTACCCCAACACCTCAGAATAAGTGATGGACTGAATGTCTGTATTCACCCTAAGTTCATATGTTGAAACCCTAATCCCCAATGTTGCAGTAACTAGGTCGTGAGGGTGAATCCCTCTTGAATGGGGTTAGTGCTATATAAGAAGAGACACAAGAGAGGTGATTTTTCTCTCTGCCATGTGAGGCCACAACCAGAAGATGGCCATCTGCAGACCAGAAAGAGACTCTCACCAGACACCCATCTGCTGGTGCCTCGATCTTGGACTTCCTGCCTCCAGAACTCTGAGGCACAGCCTAGGGTATTCTGTAATAGTAGCCAGACCTGGCTAAAACAGAATGTGACCGTATTGGGAGACAGTCTTGCAAAAGGTAACTAAGTGGAAAGGAGGTCATTAGGCTGGGCCAAATCTAATATGAGTGGCATCTTTATAAAAAGAGGAAATTTGGACACACGTACAGAGGGAAGATTAGGTGAGGACACAGGGACAAGGCGGCCATCCACAAAGTAAAGGAGAGAGGTCTGGAACAGATCCTTTCCTCACAGCCTCAGAAGGAGCCAACCCTGCCAACATCTTCACTTTGGACTTCCAGCCTGCAGAAATATGAGAAAATAGATTTCTGTTGCGTAAGCCACCCAGTCTTTTGTATTTTGTTATAGCAGCCCTTGCATGCAGTATACTCTATCTTTATAGTTAGATGCAATAAACAGAAACATTCTTCATTGCATAAGCAGAACTTGATGGTATTTCCCTAGTAACTTCGTTCTCCAGCTTATTCCCCAAAGACCTCTGCAGAAGAAGGAGTGAAAACTAAAAAACATATATGTTCCCAATTTTGCAAATCAATGAACCTGAGTTTTTCTTTAATGACTATTTTCAGTGTCACCGTTCATGTCAAATTACGATAGTATTTTGAAGTGTGATTCTATGAATGTCCAAGTTTTTGGAATAAAGAAATCTGCAACCGCTCTATTCAACGTCCACAGAACTTCTGACTCTAGTCTAGCAGTCGACACACCTGGATCAATAACAGGACATTATTTAGTGTCCCTTTAACATGAAAGAGACAATTCTTGGCCAGCTGCTGCCTAGTAACGCTGATCTGTTACAGGCTGTGCAAAGTGATGAATGATGCCTCAGCAGACTCAGCTGGGCGGTGCAAGGTGGAACGCAAACTCCGCTTCACTGCCTTTCTGGGTCTGAAAATGTTCAGTTTGTTTTTGTTGAGAAACAAACCACGCCAAAACATAGTAGTTTGACAAATACACATCTTTTTAGCTTACGGTTCTGGGTAACACTCAGTTTAATGGTTCTTCTAGCCTGAGTAAAGCTCCTTTATACATCTAAGGTCAACTGCCAGGCTAATTGTGGGCAGGCAGAGGTCATCCTCAACTGGGACCTGGCCCCCATCCTCACCACGCCAGTGTGGGCTGTTCACACAGTGGAGAGGGGCTTCCAAGAGAGGAAGTGGGATGTGCACGCCTCTTGGGACTTGTCTCAGAACTAGCGCCAGTTCACATCTACTGTATTCTTTAGGCCAAAGGGAGGGACAGAGCCAGACCAGATTTAAAGAATGGGACAAGAGCCTCCACTTCTTGTTGGTGGAGGGGGAGGGATGCTGTAGTCACATAAGAATCACATAAAGGCACAGGCATGGGATGTAAAGTGTTTTGGCCATTTGTGCAATCTACTACATTATCTGGACTGCAGGGATAGTTTATTGCTATTCTTAGGATTTTAAGAAGTAAGATTATTATTATTATTCTTATTATTGAGACAGTTTCCCTCTTGTTGCCCAAGCTGGAGTGCAACGGCGTGATCTCAGCTCACTGCCACCTGCCTCCCTGGTTCAAGCTATTCTCCTTCCTCAGCCTCCTGAGTAACTGGGATTACAGGCATGCAGCACCACGCGCGGCTAATTTTGTATTTTTAGCAGAGACGGGGCTTCTCCATGTAGGTCAGACTGGTCTCGAACTCTTGACCTCAGGTGATCTGCCCGCCTTGACCTCCCAAAATGCTGGGATTACAGGCGCAAGCCACCGCACCCAGCCAAGATTATTTTTTTAGAAAGAAAATGTTCACATGCCATAGAGTTACAGCTACAGTGGCCCTTTTGGGCAAGGCACTTACCTCAGAAATTGATGCTATGACTACATGTTATTTTTGCTTTTTGGATGGCCCAGCCCATGTTTCTGGCTTCTCGAGTTAATAATAGGTGGAGTTAACACTGGCTGAGTGCTGTGTGCCAGGCACTGAGCTGTATCAGCTCATTTTAAGTGGTCACTCTCTGGTGCTGCAGGTTGGGCTTCGAGAGGCCAGCACCCTACTCGCTGCCAGGTGGGCTCCTCCCACTGTGCCCCTGCCATCTGACCGACCCCTCTTGGAGAGCTATACAAGAATATCCATTATGATTCTGTGCTTTTATCAGCCTTGCTGCCTTACAAAACCGGTTTTATTTAAGTTGTCAGTTTCCCCTGGATGAAATATCAGAAGCTCACTTTTAAATATTCCATTCTTTCCTGGCGTTGGCTCTCTGTTTTTGATACAGTTGACTTTTAGCACATTGGGTGGAGCTTGAGATTCAGCTGTTTATTTTTTATTTTCCTCCTTATCTATGGCAGAATATTACACTCCCAAAGCAGTGAGAATAATAACATCTTCGCTACTCTGTATTGATTAGTAATTCAGTTTCCTAGTTGAGGCAGAGCACCATGGTTAGACCATACTTTCTTTCATCTCCAGTGTAGCAGGAATAATTACCAGCAGACCTACAGATAGTGGAATTTTAAAAGGTGATTCTGATTTATAAATCAGGATGTTACATTCCTGCTCTTGCGTGATGGCTACAAAACCGTGGAGGATATTCTGAACTTCACTCATCGGGAGCTCAAGTAGCTGGAAGTGGAGACACACTGAGAAGAAACAAAAACAAAAACAGAAACAAAACACACATGCAAAAAAACCCAAAAAACAAAGAAACAAAAAGATAGCCGTAACACTGTCTGTACTTTTTACTGTGTCATTGTCACTATATAATTGGCTACACTCAGTGTCCCTGTGTGTTCAGCACCTATTTAAAACATTTAATAGTCCAAGGGTGGCAGCGGAGTGGGAAGAGATGCCTTGGGCACCCACTTACCAAATGTTACACCTGTCCTCTCTGCTATACTTTGGCTGCAGAATTACTGAGGTGACAGCAGCTGTTCTCAGAAAGCTTGGTGATATAACCTTTGGTCTCAGCAATGCTAAGTACCTTATATGAAACTTTTCATAACCATTTATGTTTGAATAACTGTTGGTAGTACAGAAGAGCCTCATCTGTCTGATCTATTTTTATATCACAACACCCATATGGGGCAGTTAGTAAGGCCCATTTGAGCAATAAGAAAACGTATACCAGATAGGCTGCATAACTCTCCGCTGTCGCAGGATGAATAGGCAAAAACCACTGGATAGTGGTTAGATTATAGGAACTGGAGTTATTCTACCGACATTCCACTTGGGGATTTGTCACTTACAAGCTGTGTAAAGTTGAGTGAGTTATTTAATCTTCCTGTGCCTCACTGTTTTCTTCCAGAAAATCATACTAGTACTTTATGGACAAAGCTGTTCTGAGGAGTAAATGAGTTGCTGTATCATAAAACAGTTAGAACATCACATAGCACATGGTTAATATAATAAAAGAGTTAGCTATCACGATAACTCTCCCTAAGTGATTTTCTGTTTTTCTCTGACTCACATCCCATGTAATTTTTATAAATACATTTGTTCAAGACAAAAGCTAATGGTGATTAATTTTTGAACAATTCATCAATGATTTCCCACAAGAAAATGACCCACAACATGAAATAGCCAATTGAGGACGTATGGATATCTTTTGTTTGACTCATGTATATTTTTAAAAAATTGTCAACATTTAAGCACTTATAGATTTCACATAAAATGTATATATGTCTTTCTTTGAATGTAAATGGTAATAGCTAATAACACAAAGACACATTCTGCTTGAATTGAATTGCAGCATCCCATCCCCCACGTCTTTTCAAGGAAGGCCTAGTCCTCTCTGATCGTTCACTCTGACCCTTCACTCCCTTTTGTTATTTCTGGCCCACTTTATCCACACTGATGTTACCTGTTTGGTCCCTGCAACCATTTGAGTTTGTAACATTTTCTCTAGAAAACAAGATCCTCAGAAACAACATTTTTGAGAGTGAATATCTAGAGAAAGGGGAGAACCATTATACAACATGCACCACGGTCTTCAGGAAGAACGAAGGATACTCAACCTTTGACTTCACTTCCTTCCTAGACTTTTAACCTATACTTTGACTTCTATAGAAGTAAATTTATTTGTAAATTTCTGACCTAATTCCATTGCGGCTCTCATCAGTGTTTCTTCTTGCAACGGTAATGACAGAGAACAATGTTTTAGGAATAGACTCATAAGTAAAATGGCAAGTACATGTACTTTTGGTTCCCAGAGATCTCTCTCTCCACACTGAACGGTGGTCAGTGACATTTGCTGTTAGCCACTGCACTGGTGACCAAGATGGTACACAACTTAAAACTTTTCCCTTGGCTTTTCTGCCAAGCTTATGACCTCCAATGTCAAAGCTTTGTCCTGCTTCAAAAATATAAACTTCATGGAAACTCTACCCCATTGCTACTTTTATCATGGTTTTGGGTTATTTATTTATTTATGTATTTATTTTTTGGAGTTGTTGTTGTTTTTGTTTGCAAGGCTCTCTAAATAAATTAGATATCTGGCAGGTAGTTGGGTGTGATGACTCATGATGTATGCACGATGAAAACAATTTCCATAGAGGTTCCTGGCTTTGTTTCCTTCTTACCTAAATGGAGGAGGTTTGGGAACCATCCTGTAAATGCCATGCAGGTAAGCCTACTACAGGCAGAAGAACTCACTGGTAATGTATATGACAGAGTCTGTCACATCTAATTATTTCTCAAGAGAAGGACTTTCTAATAACCCAATTTTCTAATAACCTACCTGACATGACATTTACACGTGGATGTATCACCTTCAACTACACCTGACTTTTCAAAATTAAAAACCTTGTCTACTCATTACTGCAGACATCCTGGCTTCTGTGATTCACAGAGTGGCCCAGCCATGCTCCTGGTCACCAAGTCTTTCCTCTGCTCTTTAGCACCTGGCTGAGTCCTGCAGGTTCAGGCTCTGAAAGGAGTATTTTACTTATGCCCAACACTCAGGTTCTAACTCAGGATCTGTATCCTCTCACATGAGGTGCAATATGTCAGCCTACCTCTCTGCCCCAAATATCTCAGCTTTTTAATCCATCAGCTCATCTGCCAAGATGCCATCCTGAGATGGGAGTGACCTCAGTGGTCTCTCGCTGCCTGCGAAGTAAAACCAAGTCTTCTTATGATGACAGTTATAGGTTCTTTGATGTGGTCCTATGTTACGTGTCCAGCTTCAGGCTCTATTTCTTTTTTTTTTATTCATCATTTAATGGATGTTCACTGGGCATGCACTATGTGTCAAGCTCTGAGCTATGTATTTGAGATAAACTTGTGAACAACATAGAGAAAAATCTCTTTCCTCATGTTGTTTATAGGTAGCAAACTGTGGCTGCATGCCACCTGTTTTGTAAATAAAGTTTGACTGGACCCCAGCTATGCTCACCATGTCCGTGTTCTCTAGAGTCTAGGCTGTTTTTTCTACTATGGCTGTAGAGTTGAGTGGCTGCAATAGAGACCTCATGGCCTGCAGAGGCTGTAACACTACTACATGGCCCTTTACAGGAAAGTTTTGTGGACCCCACCCTAAATGCATGTGGACAGGCTGAGCCCTATTCCCAGTGCCTTGGCTGTGTCCATACAATTCCCTCAACCCAGAATTCCTATTTTCCTCCCAACATATTAAAATCTTATTCTTGTTACAAGGGGCATTTCAAAATTTCTGTTCATTATAAAGCCATTCTTGGTTTTCTGAATCCAAATGGCCTCTTTCTCTTTACTCCAACACTGCCCTGTTTTTCCATCTCTTTTGTCTTATCATGTCAGAAATTATGTGCTGGTCTACTACCCTTCTAAATATGGGGTTCTGGGATAAGGGACTGATATGGTTTGGATCTGTGTCCCCACACAAATCTCACCTTGAATTGTAATAATCCTCACATGTCAAGGGTGGGACCAGGTCGAGGTAATTGAATCATAGGAGTGGTTTCCCCTGCTGTTCTCATGATAATGAGTGAGTCTCATGAGATCTGATGGTTTTACAAGCGTTGGCATTACCCCTGCTGGTCCTCATTCTCTCTCCTGCTGCCCTGTGAAGATTTGCCTTCTGCCATGATTGTAAGTTTCCTGAGGCCTCTCCAGCCATGCAGAACTGTGAGTCAATTAAACCTATTTTCTTTATAAATTACCTAGTCTCGGGTATTTCATCATAACAGCGTGAGAATGGACTAATACAGGGACCATATTGGACTCATTTTACACATACCCTCTACCTCTAATAGGCAGCAAACTCAGCAAAAATCAAATGCCAAAAGTTTTCTGAAAGAACCAAGAATTTTTCTGTTATCACCTGGCAGGGAATGTAATTATATAACATTATGTATGTATACATGTTAAATCAAGTTTAGCCTAAATCTAACATAATTATATAACATTATATATGCATATATAATGTTAAATCAAGTTTAGCCTAAATCTGCCTCCTTATAGTAATCTTAAATTTGGCCTAACAGTTTCTCGGTACATCGTGAACTATAACCTAAATGGATTTGTATACAGACTGTAGCCTATTCTTGTGTCAATCACTGAGTTTTGACTAATCAAAGGTGGCCAACTGTTCAAACCATGTTCAAATAAGGCAAACACCAACCTGTAACCAATCTGGCTGTTTCTGTCCCTCACGTACATCACTTTGCTTTTTCTGTCCATAAATCTTCTACCGCGTGGCTGCGCTGGAGTCTCTGAGCCTACTCTGGCTTGGGAGACTACCCGAATTGCTCTTCAATTAAACTCTTTTGAATTTAGTTCAGCTAGTTATATATATTCATAATAATATATATATATATATATATATATATATATATATATATATATAGCATACTCTGTCTCTCTGGGCTAAAAATTATACCTCAGTGTGATAGTGTGACATCCTTCAGCATGAGTCATCCTGTTCTCTCACCCAACAGAGTGATCAATGGACCCTTTCATTTCCCCCAACTGGACTGTTGCAAAAAAAAATCTCTATCATTTTAGGTTATTATTTATAATTATTATTTTAACCAATTGACCCAGTAATGAGCCAATTTATTCTTTCATGTCTTACTTGTTAGATAAGCAAAATTAGACCTTGAATTCCTGAAGACAGAAACGCTGATGAAATTAGTGCCGCAGATGTGTTCTTAGTCAGGGCACCTCCTTGGCTCTAAGGAATGTAAGTTTTTGTTTCCCAAAAGATAAGGCCCCTAACTGATTTTAATGACTGTGCAACCTCCAGAAAGCTTCTGTGAAAGTACAGCTTGTTAGATGTACAGAAGTCACAGCAAACTCCGAAGATGTTGTTTAATTATTTGTCCTTTCCTAGAAAAATAAAATTTGAGGGCTCTAATTCAGCTTTACAAATGTTTTTCAAATCACGTTTGATTCACAAAGTCCCTGTGAACCATCAAAATGTGTGGTGGATTGTGAATACTTAGGGCTGCGCCCCACCTGATCCAGCCATCGCCACTTCCTCTTCCATGACATTGTGAAAACACAGACATCTGGCTGCAGGAGATACACACGAATCCCCGCAGAGGCAGTGGTCCATGGCAACCTTCAGATAATCTGTAGCAGGATTTTTCTGTTTTCTGGAATGCTTGTACATTTCTTACAAGCAATTATGCTGACTCTACAGTGATTCAAATTGCCCCTTAAAACAGCTGTAACAACCAAACCAAGAGCTATCTTCCAATAATATTGGCTACAGAGAGAGTCATAGATTTTCATGAAAATACACCAAGCAAGTAACATAATTGAGAAGCTAAATGACATGTTTGGTACAGTTGCCAAACTGCTCTTTTCTAAGAGTGAAGTGCAGTGACACGGGTGGATTTTCATATGGAGCAATAATGTCTTTAACATAATTTATTTTTTATTTTTAAAGTGACAGGGCCTCACTATGTCACCCAGGCTGGTCTGGAACTCCTGGGCTCAAATGATCCTCCCATGTTGGCCTCCCAGTGTGCTGGGATTACAGGTGTGAGCCTCCGTGTCTGACCTCTTTAAACATTTTCTACATTAGTAGGCTTTTGACATAGATGCATTATGTAAGTATGAGAGAAGGTACGAAGGTACTCATGTTCTCATAGAATTCTAACCTCTGACTTTTATAATTTAACAATTTTTTTTGCGAATATGACAGAAGCAAATAGACATTATTTAATGTGTCACCTAGGAGGTTCTGTGGACTTCAGTCCTGTTAGCCACAGATGCAGCTTAGTGCCTGACTCACAGTGTGAATATTGAGAGGTGAGGCTAGCTGGACGTGCTGGGTTGAATGGGGACTTGGGGAACTTTCCTTCTTACCAGAGGATTTTAAAACGCACCAATCAGCACTCTGTAAAACACACCAGTTAGCACTCTGTAAAAAGCACCAATCAGCAGGATCCTAAAAGTAGCCAATCGCAGGGAGGACTGAAAAAAGGGCACTCTGATAGGACAGAAATGGAACATGGGAGGGGACAATAAGGGAGTAAAAGCTGGTCACCTCACCCTGCAGCAGCAACCTGCTCGGTGCTATGGAAGCTTTGTCCTTTCGCTCTTCACAGTAAACCTTGCTGCTGCTCACTCTTTGGGTCCGTCCATGCCATCTTTAAGAGCTGTAACACTCATGGCAAAGGTCCGCAGCTTCAATCTTGAAGTCAGCAAGACCACGAACACACCAACTCCGGACACGATATTACAAACAATTCCAGGCACAGATGTATTTGCGGCCAGTTACTTTGCTAATATTGTTTCCTTTATATTATTTCCTAAATTCATGGTATCTCCTATAGTATGTTAATATTACTGTTTGTTTCATTTTTATTTCCTACCAAATCTTTGCACAGTATGCCTTTCTCCTCTGCATTAGCCTTGTCATGAGTTGAATTATGTCTCCTCCAAGAAAAGACATATTCAAGTCCTAAGCCCTAGTATCTTGCAACCTGATCTTATTTGGAAATACAGTCATAGCAGATGTAATTAGTTAAGTTGCGGTCATATTAGAGCAGGCCTCTAATCCAATATGACTTGTGCCCTTATTGAAAGAAAGCTGTGTGAAGAGACAGAGACACAGGGTGTGTAAAGGTGGGGGTGGCAGGGATACGCCTACAAGCCAAGGAACACCACCAATTGTCAGCCAAGAACCGGAACTTAGGAAGAGGCAAGGAAGAATTGCTCTACAGATTTTAGAGGGCATGGCCTTACCAACATTCTAATTTCAGACCTGTAGCCTACTCTGAACCTGAGATGTAAGTTTCTTTTTTTGAGATGGAGTCTTACTCTGTTGCCTAGGTTGGAGTGCAGTGGCACGATCTCAGCTCATTGCAACCTCTGCCTCCCAGGTTCAAGCTATTCTCCTGCCTCAGCCTCCCAAGTAGCTGGGACTATAGGCATATGTCACCATACCCAGCTAATTTTTGTATTTTTAGTAGAGACAGGGTTTTGCCCTGTTGGCCAGGCTGGTCTCAAACTCCTGACCTCAAGTGATCCACCCACTTCAGCCTCCCAAAGTGCTGGGATTACAAGTGTGAGCCACTACCCCAGCCCAAGATGTAAATTTTTACTGCTTTAAACCATCTCGTTTATGACACTGTTATGGCCACTCCAGGAAACTAACACAAGACCCAGGTATGGGCTTGCTCTTCTGTTCTGTGATGTCCTCCTTGGGCCTCCAGATCCACTGCGTGCTCTGCTCCAAGAGACTGACCAGGACAGCTGCAATCAACACACACAACTGTCCTCAAACTTCCATCTGGCTTTGGCCCATGGGGAGCCCAGGAAAGAGATTAGAGTGAGGAAGGTTGAGGTCAGTTATTTATTACTCAAGTCCCCTCCCTGTGAGGTTGCGTGGGCTTGCTTTTCTTGACTCAGAATCATGAACACAGAAAGTGATCTGTTTTCCATTTCCCCAAGGATTGTACAAAACTAGTGCTATTCTGGCAGCAAAAGAAAGAAGTTGATTCATTACATATGACGGGTGCTGGAGCATGCAGGTCTCACTTCTCTCACTGGTCAATTTCCTCTCATAATGGTCTTCTCCACAGTTGCCTCCTCTTCCCGGTTGTCTCCAGGTTCCAGTACTGCCCCTCCCCTAGGTTTAGGCATCTGTGGCCCCACCAGGATTAGCCCCACACTGCTGCACTAACCATTGGGACTCCCTGTACTCCATTCATATCCTTGTAAATAGATTCTTTGGTAAATATTTCTTAATCTGTACTAACATGAGTTCAGAGAGATCTGTTTCCTTCTGAGACCTTTACTGCTGCAATGCCTCTTTATCAGAAACATAATTAAAATATGTTCACCATTTGGCCTCTCTTCAGGTTCCTCTCTTGGAATTGCCTTCCTTTCTATAGCCATCTGTCAAATCTGGCAACTCCTGCTTCCAAAGGAGATTTCAGGCCAACCTCTACTGAGGGCTAGTCTGGGAGGGGAGCTGAATGAAGTAGGAGGTGACGGCTAGCTGATGAGCAACACTGCAGAGGGAGGGGCTACCAGTAGCTAAGACCACAGAAACAGCACAGGCAGAGGCCACACCAATCATGAAACAATCCTAACTGTTAAAGCAGATAGTAAAGGCTAGCGGATGCTGGAATTGAGGTGTGGACCAACTCCATAGGGATACGAGGGAGCGGAGTCGACAATGGCTGAGAAATCCAGGAAATGTACCATTAGATAAGGAGGTTAAGGTCCTTTGTTTTGCGTCTCTGTCCAGTGTATGTAAATTTTGTCTCTCCTAATTCCTAAGGGAAAAATAGAGGCAATACCTAAGACTTTGTATTATTTAAAGACTAGACTAATTTTCATTCCCTTTAGAAAACTACCTTATATTCTTCTTTCATATTTAGAATTAATCTCTTCTCCCGTACTTCCATAGTATGAGAATTCTGCTTAATGTGAGTTAACAACTATTATATTATCACACTATAATGGATTTATTTAGAGTAGTTTTTGAAGTTAGTTACAAGTTCATTCTAAGACCAATATCATGAGCAGAGATACTGAGACCACAGTAAATTGCTGAAGTTAGCTGATGACCAGGTTGTTGTTCATTATAACTAAGTGTGCCTTATTCACTCATTCAACCTCTTCAAAACACTGCTGGAGCCATCCTTTCCTCCCTCTTTCTCTATGTCCTACACTGACTGCTTCTCATTTCTGGAATGTTCTTCGTTTCATATATCCTCATGGCTCACTCCATTACCTCTTACAAGACATTACTCAAACATTCTTTTCTCAAAAAGGCCTATCCACCATACCTACTCAGAAATGCAACGTCCTCTTTTCTTTAAGCTTAAGCACTTTCGTTTTCCCTTAACATACTTACTTTTTCATTTCTCTTACAGCAATTATCATCCTGTACCATATTATTTAATTTCTGTATCTATTACACTTATTACTTATTGCATATCTTTCTCCAGTAGGATGCATGCATCTGTGAGGGCAGGGATCTCAGATTATTTTGTTCAGTGGTGTGCTCTAAGTGTTCCAAATAGTGCCTGGCATAAAGTACATGCCCAATAAATAATTTCAATAAATATATGGAGTCTAATGGACTAGCCCACTGCAACAGTACCTTACCTTCAGGTCTGATGTGTAGATAAGCTGGTCATTTTCCAGAGCTGAGCAGTGAGGCAGCCCTGTAGCTAAGCAGAGACATACCCACTAAAGAAATCATAAGGCCGGGTGTGGTGGCTCATGCCTGTAATCCCAGCACTTTGGGAGGCTGAGGTGGGCAGATCACCTGAAGTCAGGAGTTCAAGACCAGCCTGACCAAGATGGCAAAACCCTGTCTCTACTAAAAAAACAAAAATTAGCCGGGCATGATGGCGCATGTCTATAATCCCAGCTACTCGGGAGGCTGAGGCAGGAGAATTGCTTGAATCCGGGAGGTGGAGGTTGCAGTGAGCTGAGATCCTGCCATTGCACTCCAGCCTGGGTGACAAGAGTGGAACTCTGTCTCAAACAACAACAACAAAAAGAAATAATAAAAATGGTTAAAAATTGTTCTTGGCCAGTAACTCTGAAAGAAATTCCATGGATGAACTGTCGTAAGGGATTTCTTTTTCTTTTCTTCTTCTATTGGCATTTCCTTAAGTTACCCATGACATTTTAATGAAGTGTAATTAAAAATTCAAAGCTGGATGGACTGCGACAAATAAATGAAGAGAAGGTTAATTCTATGCCAAAGATGGAGCGATCGGGGACGAAGCATCTCTAGCCCTCCTATCTTCTGTTGATAAAGACTCACCTTCGCAAGCGGGACAACAGTGGTCCTGGCATGATATTGGGCATACAAGTAGTGCCCAGGGCAGAAAAGATGCATTGTGAGGGTCCAGGCAGTTACGGAGGCTGAGCTCAGGTGAAGGAGGAAGAGGGAGATAGCAGAGGGGTTGAGTCTTCTGGGCTTGTAAGTCAATGTTATTTCTCCTGCACTTCTGGGTTGGTGAAGCCCATCTGGCCACAGATTTATTTACATGTAAATATATTTTATTTACATTTACATAGTTATATGTAAATAGATTTATATACAAGTATATTTACATGTTTGTACAGAGGTACATATGTTTACATATATGTAAATAATGTTTACATACATATACCCATGCATATACATTTTAACTAGACTGCGATTCTTTTCTTTTCTTTTTTTTTTTTGAGACGGAGTTTCCCTCTTGTTGCCCAGGCTGGAGTGCAATGGTGCGATCTCCGCTGACTGCAACCTCCACCTCCCAGGTTCAAGCAATTCTCCTGCCTCAGCCTCCTGAGTAGCTGGGATTACTGGTGCCTGCCACCACGCCCGGCTAATTTTTGTATTTTTAGTAGAGACGGAGTTCCACCATGTTGGCCAGGCTGGTCTTGAACTCCTTACCTCAGGTGATCCACCTGCCTCAGCCTCCCAAAGTGCTGGGATTACAGGCATGACCCACCGCACCCAGCAACTGACTGTGATTCTTTATAATTCACAGACATGCCTTACCCACACATTCGGCATAACACTGAGTACAGTATATTTCCATGATAGACCTTCAGTATTTGAACTCAATTTAAATTATTAGCTATTCTAAAGACATTTTGAAGGCAAAAAATTTTCTGAGTTGAAGAGTCAGCTAAGTGAATATACCAATTGTTAGCTCACAAAATTAATTCAAGCAGTAATAGGTAGGCATTTAACATTCATGAAGAAAAGATGTAACCAGTTTCCAAAGTATGAGTCTAAGAAAATTATTCATAGAAAAAAATGAGAGAAAATGGATTCTTAGTGTTTTAACAACAAATATTATTGCATGTCACAATGTGACTGCCTTTTTAAATTAAAAATAAAATAACCTAAGCCTGATCTAGAAATGATTGCTTGCTAATGGTTCAAGTGACTCATAATAAATCACTATAATTGAAATGAAGAATTATTACAAGTGCAATCAACAATAGAACATGTCTATGGAGGTGGTTCCAGCTTGAAGAAAGAAAGTAATAAGACTCTTACTTAATATCCAGGTAAAATATGTCAGAACCTCTGAAAAGGAGCACTGAAAACTTTAAAGAACTATTAATGTTCAAGGCATCTGGAGAAAAAGGAGTAATAAGAACAGAGAGTTCAAAGGTAAAAACCTGTCAATATTGCAGAAATAGAAAGCATTACCCAATTAATAGTGGGAAGGAAAGGTGGGATGGGTGAAGGAATGATCACTTATAGGATACTTGTTTGGTGCCAGATACTATGAAAATTATATTACTTATACTATTTCTTCATAAGATATTTTATTAGATTTCCATGCTACAAGGAAGGATGTAGAGGAAAAAAGCATTATCTATCTATCTATCTATCTATCTATCTATCTATCTATCTACCTCCTCATTTAAGAGTGGCAATGGGAGGAATGAAAACATGACAGTCTGCTTCATGTAAAGAAAAGCATGACCATCATTGGCTCCATGGGTAGGTGACCTATGCAGTGGCACAAGACTCTACTCTCTCAAGTGGAAGCACACTGGGAATTATGCTCTCTGACACTGTATTGAAATTCTTAATAATTTTATTTTTGAATTCGTTCTGCATGCAGGCCTATGGAACAACCTGCATGCAGGTGAACAGCGGAGAACGCCAGGAGGCAGTGTGTGGGCTGAGCGTTTGGCCTTGTCACCCGGCATGTGTACACAAGCCTGGGGCACTCTAGTGCACCACATGGGCCTGAGAAAAGGGCTTATGGGATGAACCTGGGCCCAGATGGCAGTGGTGATGGTTGCAGTAGAAGCTGTAGCTGTGGCAATAGCAGTTTGTCTGGGGAGAGAGAGGAGGGGCTCCCCATGGGGCAGCACTGGGACCCATGGTGGGACACAGTTTCGGCATTCCTACCCCTGAGGCATCTCTATAAATATTAACTAACTCGGCCGGGCACAGTGGCTCATGCCTGTAACCCCAGCACTTTAGGATGCTAAGGCAGATGGATCTCAAGGTCAAGAGCTCAACACCATCCAGGCCAACATGGTGAAACCCCATCTCTACTAAAAATACAAAAATTAGCTAGGCATGATGGCATATCCCTGTAGTCGCAGCTACTCGGGAGGCTGAGGTAGGAGAATCACTTGAACCCAGGAGGCAGAGGTTGCAGTGAGCTGAGACTGCACTGCTGCACTCCAGCCTGGCCACAGAGCAAGAGGCTCAAAAAAAAAAAAAAAAAAAAAAATTAACTCCACGGCTTAAGTGCTAGGAAGGGAACTGCCAGTGCTCAGCAGGTACATTTTGTTAGTAAACTATTAATAGTACATATGAAATGATGTCAGTAAATGTGGTGGAGTAACGATCTCCCAATATTCTTTTGTCCGCCATAAAAGTGGTGAGAAAATTTGAAAAAAATTCAAAAGGAAAATCATCAGAATAAACATTTTCAGAACTCTGGAGATTGACCAAAGGCTTGCAGAAATCAGAGGAGCATTTATTCAAGAAGAAGGTCAAATGTTGGTAAGAACAGTTGGTTTTGTGGTGTTTTAAATTGCCATAGTTCCATCAGCCACTCTCCACTTCCACAATATCCTTCAAAACAATAGCCCACATTTGTAGTGAAAGCCAATAGTCATCAAGGGAGTGAATGGTGCTAGAGTTCTTTAAAAGTCTCATACCCAGAATATTGTCATTATTTGATCTATCTGGTGGTTCTCTGGGGAAGAACCTACTTGTAAGACAATCTGTATTTGATTTGACTCAGAGCACTTTTATGGGAAAAAAGAAAAAACTTTTTTTCCTGGAGGTAAATGTCAGAAAAATGAAATAAAACAGGCCCTTGATTAACTTCACACTATTAAAGGTAGAGAATAATAGCTGGGGCAAACAATAAATGGACCAAAAAGGTTTAAGTAAAAGGTAGGACATTAGATGCCCATGGGTGTTTTGATATGCTGTGAAATGTTCCTGGGAATACAGAAGTCTAGGTGCATGTCCAGGGCAGTGCTCATGCACAGGACAGTGTACTTGTTAAAAAAGTTTTGAGACGATTCCAAGCTCTCACCACTGGCTAATCTTGACACTCTGCAAAGCAGGAGGCAAAGGCTAATGTAGAGGTGAAAACATCTAGTCCAAGCATTGATATAATCAATTCTTCAACACCCACAGAGAGCCCCTTGGCAGTCGTAGCAGACTTATTGGTTACAAGCATTAAAAGCAATCTTTGTTCAATCCATTAACTGACCTCTAAGCTAACTGGGCAGAGTCTTCTGTAGTCACATATGACAATGAATACAAACTTTGCAGAATTACTTCATAAAAGTCACAAAACAAGAAAACGGTAACTACAAAAAAAAGAAAGAAAGAAAGAAAAAAAACAGCAAAAACAAAAAGTTCTGGGGAAGTGTGAGAATTTGATATCCAAGTTAGTCACATTATGTTATTGAAAATGTCATTTTCAAGAAAAAAGTGTGAGTCATGCAAAGAAACAAGGAAGTATGGTCCTTACACCATGAAAGGCTTCCTTGAGGAAGCCTACATATTGGACTTACTAGACAAAGACATTAAATTGGCTATGCTAAATATTCACAAAGAACTTAAAAAAATCATGTCTAAAAAACTAAAGAAAAATATGAGAATGCTGCTTCACCTAATAAAAATATATACAAAGAGGTAAAAATCATATTTCAAAGAAGAACCAAATAGAAATTCTGGATTTGAAAGGTATAATGACTGTAATGGAAGATTCCCTAGAGGGTACCATCCCTCTAGGGAACTATGACATAATATAAAAATATGTAATTCATATGACAACAACAATACAAAAGAGGGTGGAATAAATAAAGCTATTTAAGAGCATATTTTTTGTATACTACATGTAACAGTACACTATAAAATATCTATTTAACAGAAATGAGACAATAATGAAGAAAAAGAGAGAAAAAGATAAATAAAACTATAAAAAAGAAATGGTAAAATGGCAGATGTAAACCTGTATTATTGGTAATTACATTAAATGTAAATGGATTAATATATTAAACACTCTAATAAAAAGGCAAAGATTGGCAGACTAGACTTACAAAGCATGATCCAAATATCCCATCTAATATACACACTTTAGAATCAAATAAACAACTAACGAAGTAAAAAGACACAAATATACCACACAAACAGTAATGAAAAGAGAGCTGGAGTGATTATACTAATCTCAGACAAATAGACTTTAAGACAACAATTGTTATTCATACATTTGCTAATATTAATGTCAATCCATCAAGAAGATAAATGATTATATATAGTTACCTAATAACAGAACACCAAAAAAACATGAAGCAACAACTGACAGAATTGAAGAGAGAAATCTAACATTTAAAATAATGCCTGGAGACTTTAACACTCTACTTTCAATAATGAATAAAATAGTAACCAGAATATCAACAAAGAAATGGAGGAAATGAGCACCATTAAAAACCAGATAGACCTAACAGACATTTCTAGAAAACTTCACCCAAGGACAGAAGAATTCACATTCTTTCCAAGTGCACATTGAATATTCTGCAAGATAGTCCATATATTAAGCCATAAAACAGGCTTCAGTAAAGTTGGAAAGATTGAAATCATACAAGGTATGTTGCCTAATCACAAAAAAATACATTTAAAAATAAAAAATAGCAGAAAATTTTGGAAATTCAGACAGATGTGGAAAGTAAACAATACATTCCTACATGATAAATAGGTCAAAGAAGAAATCATGTGAATAAGAAAATACTTTGAGATGAATAGAAATGAAAAGATAACATATCCAAAACCTACAAAATGTAAAGTAGTGATTAGAAAGATGTTTAGAACGGAAATAATTGATATTGAAAAACCTCTAGCTAGACTGACCAAAATAAAAGACAGAAGGTTCAAATTGTTTCAATTAGGAATAAAAGAGGAGGCATTACTACCAATATTACAGAAATATAAAGGATTATAAATGAAAACTATTAGCAATTGTATGCAAGGAAATTAAATTGTCTAGATAAAATGGACAAGTTTCAGAAAACACAAATTATCAAAACCGACTTTCTTGTATTAGAACTTAGAAATTCTGAACAGATCTATAACAACTAAGAGGTTGAATTAATTCTCAAAGAATTTCCCATAAAATGAAGGCCAGGACTGGATAATTTTAATGATGAATTATGCCAAATATTTAATGAAGAAATAACACCAATTATTCATGAACACTTCTCAAAAGAGAGAAGACAAAGAAACACTTCTCTTCTTATTCTATGAGGCCAATTTTACCCTGATACTAAAACTATCCCAAGACATCATAAAACAAAATTATAGATCAATATCCTTTATGAACATCCTGAATACAAGATGACAAAAAGTAACCCAGAAGCATATAAAACAAGTTTTACACTATTCCCAAGTGGTATTCATCACAGGATTGCATAGTTCATTCAATAAATGAAAATAAATCACTGTATGAATACAATAAAGGACAAAACCAGGTTATAATAAATGCAGGATAAAAATACTTGACAACATCCCAAACTTTTTCATGATAAAAATACTCAATAAACCAGGAATGAAAGGGAGTTCCTCAAACTGATAAAGGGCATCTATGAAAAATCTGTATCAAGCTTAATTGTGAAAGATTGAAAGTTTTCCTCCTAAAATCAGGGGCAAGACAAGGATATCCATTTTGCTACCTCTGTTCAATATTGTACTAAAGATGCTAGACAGAGAAATTAGGCAAAAATAAAAAATCAAAAAAACAGCATGCCTTCAGATTGGAAAAGAAGAAACAGAATTATCTCTATTTGCAGATGATATGACCTTGTATGTAGAAAATCCTAAGGAATCCATAAAAAATACTATTTGAGCTAATAAATGAATTCAGCGAGGCCATAGGATACGTTATTACACACATATCTGTTGTGTTTCTATGTATTAGGAATGCACAATTTGAAGATGAAATGAGGAGAGTATTTTCATTTTCATTTACAATAGCATAAAAATAAAATTCTTAGAAATAAACAAAGAAGTACAAAACTTGTGCACTTAAAGGTAAAAATGCCATTGAAAAACAATAAGAAGGCATAAATAAAGGCAATGACACATGTTCATGGATTTGAAGGCAATATTGTTAGAATAACAGTATACACCAAACTGATGTACAAATTCTATGCAATCCCTGTCAAAATTCAAGCTGTCTTTTTTTCAAAGAAATGGAAAAGCTTTTCTTAAAATTCACACAAAATGCATAGGACCCAGAATAAGTAAAATAATATTGAAAAATAAGAACAAAGTTGCAAGATTCACCTTTCTTGGTTTTAAAACTTACTACAAAGTTTTCACTCTCAAAACTATATGGTATTAGCATTAAGGATGGACACACTGACCATGAAATAGAATTGAGAATCCAGATATACATCCGTATGTTTGTTGTTAAGTGATTTTTGACAAAAATGCCAAGACCGTTCAATGGGGAATAACAATTTCTTCAGCAAATGGTGCTCAGACAACTGGATATTCACATACAAAAGAATGAAGTTGGATGCCTACCTCACAGCATATACAAAAATAGACTCAAATGAATGAAACCCAAGCATAAAAGCTAAAGTTTTAAAAGTCTTATTAGAAATATAGCTGTAAATCTTCATAACCTTGGATTAGGCAATGTATTATCTTAGCTATGCAAAAACATGATAACCAAAGACAAACAGATTAACTGAATTTCATTAAAATGTAAAATGTTTGGCCGGGCACGGTGGCTCACGCCTGTAATCCCAGCACTTTGGGAGGCTGAGGTGGGCAGATCACCAGGTCAGGAAATCAAGACCATCCTGGCTAACACGGTGAAACCAGTCTCTACTAAAAATACAAAAAATTAGCTGGGTGTGGTGGCAGGGGCCTGTATTCCAAGCTACTCGGGAAGCTGAGGCAGGAGAACGGAGAACAGCGTGAACCTGGGAGGTGGAGCTTGCAGTGAGCCCAGATTGTGCCACTGCACTCCAGCCTGGGCAACAGAGTGAAACTCCGTCTCAAAAAAAAAAAAAAAAAAAAAAAAATGTAAAATATTTGTGCTTCAAAGAACATTGTCAAGAAAGTGAAAAGATGATCCACAGAATGGGCAAAAATGTTTCCAAATCATACCATTTATAATGGCCTAATATCCAGAATATATAAAGAACTCTTATAATTCAACAAGAAAAACCAAATAACTTATTTTTAGAATGGGCAAAATGACAGAATAGAATTTAAGCAAGATATGTGAATGGTCAGTATACTCCTGAGAAGATGTTGAACATCAATAGTTATTAGGGAAATGAAAATCAAAACCACAGTGTTATACTATTTAAAAAAATAACCATTAGGATGACTATAATAAAATAAAAGATGGACAGAGGATGTGTATAATGGATACCTCCTACATGACTGGTAGGAATGTTAAAATGACGCAGCCTGTTTGGAAACAGTTTGGCATTTTCTCTAAAGTTAAATTAGAATTACAATATAACCTAGCCATTCTACTTTTAGGCATATATCCCAAATAACTGAACAAAAAATATGTTTGCATAAAAACTGTCACCTGAATATTCATAGCAGTATTATTCATAGTAGTGAAAAAAGTAGAAACGATCCAAATTGCTATTATCTGATAAATAGATTTTAAAATGTGGTATATCCATACACAGAATATTATCTGGCCATAAAAAGCAATGAAGAATATACATATGCCACACTGAATAACCCTTTAAAACATTATTATAAGAGAATGCAGCCATACCCAAAAGGCTACATATTTTATAAACCCATTAAAATTAAATGTCCAGAATAGGCAAATCTATGAAAATAGAATGTGGATTATTGGTCACCAAGGACTTGAGGGTGGACAGAATGGGAAGTGAATGCTGATGGTATGATGAAAATAATTAGGAATTAGACAGTGGTGATGGGTGCCAAACCTTGTAAATATACCAAAAACCACTGAATTGTACACTTTAAAAGAGCAAATTTTTTGGTTTATGAGTTTTGTCTCAATAAAAAATATATACATGGACATTTCAATATAGCATATTAAGGAGTTATTAGAATCAGTCAAAGAGTTTAAAATCTCTGGATTCAAAAACTGCTGCAATATTGGAAAGCAAATATTCACAGGCTTCGAAATATTGCTTAAATTTAAAGATTGTTGCATTCAATGGAAAAGAACACTTTTCGTATGAAGATTCAGATGGACCGATTATTAATGAAGACAATTGTAAATTTAATTTTTCTTCATGATCGAAGATACAGCAATTGAATGCATAAAACCATTTTGAATTATGTGCAACTCATGGAGTCACAAGTTACAGTGACATGGAGTCACAAGTTACAGGGCAAGTTACAGAAAATGTCTGAGAAAATGCTAAAATGCTGTTGCATACATTTACATTTAAAATTAAGCTCAGACTTACATGAAACTGATATGCATGAAAAATTAACATTTTAGAAAAGTTGTTCTATGAGAATCTTCATTTCTAGATGTACTAAAATTTATATTTTAAAATAATTTATCAGAACTTTCTCCCAGTGTTGTCAGTCTATAAAATACTCTTAACAGCTCTAGTAACAGCTATATCAACATACTGATCCTTCTCAAAATATAAAATTTTCAGTGAGTATTTGTAATTTTGCATTTGCCAAAAGCTTCTGGTGTTGCTTTCGATTAAATGATAGAATTTCTCATACATATTTTCAGTAAGGAAGCTCATCTGCTCATACTAGACTCATCTGTGTAGTATTTGGAAGGTGGTTCTCAAATTTCTACTTGGGTAACATAGTTAAATAATGGAATTTTAATAAAATGAGAGCCAGGGACCTCTATGAAAATCAGTTCTATCTTGCATACGTTGTATTTCATCAATACCAACTATGCGTCAGATATCCAATTTCTTTAAAGGCTTTGTAAAATGAGAGTAATAAAAGTGGCAATTGGCTGGCATTTTCATGATGTTGCCAAAAGTATAAATCTTGATGACCTAATAAATGCATTTGCAGAAAAGCAAGCCAGAAAAAACTTATTATCTATTAAGGTATTGCATTAATAAAACATTTTTGTATTATATAAAACTATGACAACCCCAATTTTTTTTTGCAACTTGCATTCATGTCTCACTATTATTCTTTTAAAAGTAATACAACATTTTGAAAAAAATCTTTACATTTTAGCACATTTAATTGCATTTTCTTCTTGTGTTTTTTGAACAAGAGGCTTCTGATTTTCAGTTTACACTGGGCTCTGCACATTATACAACTGGCCCTGGATGTGAAGTATATTACTTAGAACCTGACCTTAAAATGTTAGGGCACCCCTTTTAGTGTAAAAAAAATCATACTTTTAAAGAAATGAAAGTGCCAAAAATGTCTAGATGAAATTGATCCTTATAGACTTGCTCTTATCTGGTTTGGTCATCTTCTTCCTTGTGCTCTAGGGCATAGCTGCAAATGCTTTAAGGAATGTGTGTTGGTGCTGGGAGGTGAGATCAGCCTAGATCCAGTGGTTCTCATTCAGGTACAATACCACCACCTCGCACAAGGGAAAGGCTTGTAAATATGTGAGTGCATGTTCTGGCTGTCGCTGCTGGCATGTAGTGATGAGGGTCAGAAATGCTGCCACTCCTGGAGTGTGCAGGGCAGTTCTTTACAATGGAAATTTATCTTGCCCCAAATGCCAGTGATGTTCCAGCTGAAGAAAGCTATTTTATTTTCCTGCCCAGTGTGAAGCAGATTCACTGTGCACTGATTATCTGCTTGTTTGAGTCTGGTAAGGCTGAGCGCCCTCACAAACATGTCATACGAACAGCACTTACAGATAGGCAGCAAGGGACAGCAGAAGCATTGCATTCATGGTGAGCTGGTCTTCCAAGTCCCAGGAAAGCTGCCCAGGAAGGACAGAATCTCTGCACATGCCCCACTTGCACCATAGCTGAGGGACCCCCAGAAAGCAGCCCACCATAGATTTTATATACCAGGAACAACGTGACATGCTAGGCTGAAGCACAGAAGGATATTTTGTTTCTAGGGGTGACTGGAACAGAGCCCTGGCTGTTCTGGTCAGTTCTTCCTTGTCTCAGGATGTTGCATTCTCAGCACATTCTACATTATTCTCGAGAATAAATGGGGAAGACTAGTTGGTCCAAGGCTACCCAGAGAACTGTCCTGCACCCAGCACTATCTCCACTCCCTCTGCCAGTCAGTAGCCCCACATAGGGTGAATCACTTCCGGAATACCCAGTATGTAGACTTGTCTCACTTACTAAAGTACAAGGCATGTACTGAGCCAACTTTGCTGGACAAATCATAGCACTTGGGAATTTCAGGGTGAATTAACCAAAAAAATCAAGCTTTCCTCCTAGCCAAAAGGGTCTTCTCCTTTCCTCCTAGCCAAAAGGGTCTGAAGCTTGCATAAGGTGAAAGAGCACAGTGGATGGAGTCTTTTGACGTCACTCCATGCAATTTACTACGTGTACGGAACACAGCAATACCTTTCATTAAACTACGGGCTAAGGCAGCAATGCTACACCGGGAGCATCTGCATTATAAATGTCAGTGCTGCCTGGCACACTTTTATGTAGTTGGCAGTCTCACCTCTCTTATGAATATAGTTATTTGTTATTCTACCATTGCCATTCCAATGGATAAAGCTGGAACACATATACACCATTATCTACAGAGCTGAGATTAATCAAATAAGACAGCAGGGTCTTACAAAACTATCTGATTCTACCAGGGCAGTATAGGTTTCATGATTACAGTATATCCTACTTGTAAACTTTTTTTTTTTTGTAGAATTATACAGATTGTTCCAATCTTCAAACAGAGGAGCGAAGAAAACAAATTAGAAAGGCAAATATGAAAAAGTTCTTTACACCCATTATAGAAAATTAGATTGTTAAAATTGCCATCGATTTTGAATTTATTATAAAAGCATCTTCCTTTACTCTTCTATGCATCTTATATATATATATTTTTACAATAAATTCAATGCACTTGGAAAAATACCGAGATGGTTTAATTTCTTTAGGGAAGGATAACATTCACAGCTGCCAGAAAATGTATTTCTTCGTTGTGGCTACCACCTGATGTTCATAACATAAAACTGGAACAAAAAATAGAAATGCAAATAACAAATGAAGTGGATTACAGAAAAACTAAGATTATCACTATGTTCTCTCAGAGAAAAGTAGAAGACTCTAGCTCTTAGTTTGAAGCACATCATTAGTGCCAAATCAATGCAACAGAGAAAATGCCCAATAAACCACTGAATCCAATGGACTGAAGAGAGATAATAATTACGCATTTGCATTTAAAGAAGTACTGTTTGAATCTCTGCTTTTTGGCCTTAAATAGCAGTGGAGTGCTGCCTCATCAGCCAGTGGAGTTGGAAGATCTTACAAAAATCAATGCACAAAGAAATCATTCGTATTAAATTCTAACTTAAAAAGAGTTACCAGGAATGATAATTATTTAAAGACCTTAATTTTCTGGGTAGCCAATAACATTAATGAACACCTACTGTGTGCTTTACATTGAACTTAAAATGAAAGGAAGGCAAAAAACGCACAGTAGATGCAACTTGCTATTGCCCCTACTTGTTCAAAATGTTCTTTCTGTGCTAGAGTATTTTTTGGACTGCACAGGCATCCTCTTCTCTACATACGTATAAGTTATATCTATCATTCATTAGGTAATTCAAACATCAAATTTTCTACATAAATATCTATGGCCAGAAGTAATCTACTTTGTAAACCAACATTGTCTATGTATTTATGTATGCATGTGTGTATCTATCTATTTACCTACTAAAGTCTGTCATTTACTGTACACCAGCTAGTACAAATGTCTTTGCTCAATGCAGTATAGCAAACATCAACACAATGCATATTACATGCCAGCCAACAGAATATTTTATACTCAGAACACTGTAAAGTTGGTAGTATTATTACCAAACCACATTTAACATTTTATGAGTAACTTAAGGCACAGAGATAAAAAGTGACTTGCCCAAAGATGTTTACCTGGTAAATGGTAGAGTAGGAATTTAAACCCAGGACATTAGGCTGTGGAATCTGTGCTCTTCACCATTTTTCTGTTTTTATGTTATCTTCTTTCATCTCCACAACAACTCTATAAAGAAAGAAACACAATCTCTTATTTTTCAGGTGAAAGAAAAAGCAGCCTCAGGGTAATGTATGCTAACAAATTATCTTCCCCCGGTTTCACAGATGCTGATAGAAGACATGAGATTTCTAGTCCAGAGACAAAGGACTTTATTATTCATAGCAATAGCAATAGCATTTTTTGTACCAGTTTCCCAAGCTGCAGTTTTAACAGGGTGAAGTGAAGAGACAGGTGACATTGCACAAGCCAGAGACTGCATTAGAGGAGGGGAGACCTGGAATCTTAAATCTTTCGTGGGAGGTAAGCATGCCTGCACTTTGCTCTGGAGGAAGACAATATTTCTACCTATCTTTCTTTTTTAAATTAGTGTATAAATTGGCAAGTAAAAACTCTATGTATTTATGATGTACAGCATAATGCTTCCATATATGTACACATTGTGGACTGGCGATCACTTCGCATACTTATCATTTTTTGTGTGTTGAGAACACAAAATCTACTCTCTCCGCCGTTTTCAGATACACAATCCATTGTTATGAACTGTAGTCACCATGATGTACAAGGGATCTCTTGAACTTACTCCTCCTGTCTTACTGAAATTTTGTGTCCTTTGACCAACATCTTCCTAATCTTCCCACCCCTAGCCTCTGTAACCACCATTTTACTCTCTGTTTTTATGAGTTCAATGTTTTTTGATTCTACATATATGTGAGATTATGTGTTATTTGTCTTCGTGCGGCTGGCTTTTTTCACTTAATATAATGTACCCACTTCCATCCTTGTTGTCACAAATGACAGTACTCCACTGTGTATACGTACCACGTTTTCTGGTTAGCCCTTGATGGTCACCTAGGTTAATTCAGTATCTTAAGTATTGTGAATAATTCTGTAACAAACATGGGAGTGCAGATTATCTCTTCTACAGACTGATTTCATATTCTTTGGCAATAAACCCACTACTGAGATTACTGGATGATATGTTGGTTGTAGTTTTAATTTTTTGAGGAGATTTCATGGTGTTTTCCATAATGACTGTACTAATTTAACCTAAATTTATATTAGCATATTTATAATGCTCTTCCCCCAACTCTACTTTGGAGTTAGGGCCTAGGAATGTGAAGAACTGGAAACCAGACTGTGATCAGCCTTAGACACACCCCCTCCTATCTTGTTCTTTCTGTTATTGAATAAAGGAAACTCTTGTTACCCTTTAGGTAGAAGATGGCTGTCACATAATCACGTTCTTTTCTTACTCTATGGCTTATAATATTAACGTCCTGCGCAGTTTTGTAAGCCTTTTCTTACCAAAACTCACAACTTTTTTCATATTTCATCAAAGCTTGGCTCTTCTAAATAAAAACCTTCTTTTTAAGATTATTCTTTCATTATTCATTCATTTATTCATTCATTCGTGCATCTAATTGTTGCTATAGAGTTGCCAAAACTATGTTCAGATCTTCAATTCTTGTCTTTGGTCAACATTTTATTTGCCTTTTAATTCTGAGTAAATACAAATGGAAAATACCCAATAATGCTCTGTTGTGTCTATGTACCACATTTTCTTTATCCATTCATCTGTTGAGGAACACTTAGGTTGCTTCCAAATCTTAGCTATGTAAACTGTGCTGCAACAAACATCAAAGTGCAGGTATCTGTTTGATTTACTGATTTTCTTTCTTTTGGGTATATACTCAGCAGTGGGATTGCTGGATTATATGGCAGTTCACTTTTTAAGTGCTGAAAAACAGAGTAAATAGGGTAAAGGGAACGAAAAAAATTAATTATCGACCTTATGTAATATTTTAAAATAAAAGTTAAAGATAAAAGGTTAAATGTAAAATTCCTAGGAAGGCATAAAGTATTCAACATAACTAGTTATGAGCAAATAGCAACCAAATCTTCCTTAATCCAGAAAATTACTCCCTTCTTTGCCAACATAATTTGCTTTTTATTTACTCTGAATATTTACTCACCAGAGGGTTTATCCTCCTTCTATGGCACTTAAAAGGATAAAAAACAAAATTACTTCAATGGCTTTTCAAATCTTAATTCCATGATTACCCAAAGGGAATGGTATTAATTCTTCTGAGGACTCCTGCACCAGAGCTTTCCAGTTAGCAGTGGGTTGTGCAGAAGTGTGTTGAGTAACTACAACTGGGCTCCACATATCGATCACCTCAACTTTGGGTGGCCAGAAGCAGGGTGATTTGCTGGAACTCCAAGGCTGGTCACCTCTGGTCATGTGCAGTCTCTTCTGTTGACACCAATATGTAATATTAAACAGAAATGATATGATTATTTTCTATGTGTACCATGATGTCTGAGGGTTAGGAAGGATTTCCCTGTGCCTGGTCTTCCTAGTAACACATGGTGTAGCTGGTAGTTATATTTTTTTCATAGCAACATTTATTAGCATCCAATTCCATCATATATAGTAATATTTTTGTCATTCGTATTTTTTGTGTCCCTGAAAACACAGTATCTTGTGCATGCAAATTCCCAACAATACCTGTAATAGAAATAAATTTTATTTATGGACAAATTAGTTTCCAAAAGGAGTTAAAGTTGTTAGATGGTAGAGGGTAAGACCAATTATTTTCCAGACCAGTATTTTTAAATTAAGAAGTTACACCCCTATTAGGAATGGGGATGGCGTAATTTAATATTGTTGTTCCATAAAGTGTCTTGGCTGAAGTACAGAGTATCTGCTGAAAAAAAAGATGGTACCAGAATTTGAAAGAGTTTGTTAAAAAATAATTGATACTAAACTAGAGGGTTTAATTTATTTTCAGTAAACTTCAACTATTGAGAGTTTTTCTTTCTCATATTCATAGAGCTTTCATAGCAGATGACTGTGAAGTGCCTCAGAAGAAGAGACATAGCAATCTGGAGCTTTATGAAATGTATTGTTAGTATGATTAGAACTCTGTACAAGCCTATAAATGAACAAATGCTGTTAGTGGCTATAGAAATGGAAAATAAAATACATGAAAGATACAATGGAGAAATAATTGGTAACAGTCCATGATGAAAAAATAAAACACGCAAGTCAGAGGAGTAGGTAATAGTTAATGTTTGAAAAACTGGGGAAAGGCTGATAACAACGGAATTGGAAAGCATGTTTCTGGGATTCAGTCTGGGGAGATCGATGCCTTTAGTGGGTGAGTAGGAAGAAGCAAAGGCAGAAAAAAAGAGCGAAAGAAGCTAAGTAAACAGAGAAAACTTAAGTAACCCAGGGAGTGTGTGTTAAAGAAACTAGAGTGGAAGAAAACTACAAGAGACTTGCTGCAGACTAACAGCCTTTTAAGAGAGAGCTCCAACAAAAAAGGTAAGACTATACCATGATACTTAATCTTTACGAGTGCATTAATCATCTGACAGAGAGGGGTGAGGAAACGGAAGCATTCATTATTTCTCTTTGGCATTTCCAGGAGATGAATGACATGAGATGGTACAGTTGAAGAAACACCAAGGCCAAGGAAAGGTTTTTCTCAAGAAATGTTACCTGGTTGGCAAAACGGCCAAAAGGAAATTGTGATCAATTGTAAAACCAGAAGAGAATGAATGAAAGAGACATCCGTGAACCTTCTGAATAGGAAGTTCATTGAAATTAATCCATTTGAATCAGTTGGATGAATGCGGAAGATAATTAATATTAATTTCTGATTGATTCTTACTTAGTGTTTAGCTTTTATGTCTTCTAAATTCAGATGGTGGATGAATGTAAGAACTACGTGATTTTTCATGAGTCTAAATTTTATCAAATAGTGTTAAAACACACTGATGAAATAATACACAGTAACTGACTCATTGGCACTAAAAAAAAGAAGCAAGGTTTTAGCAATATTGTTGAAGAGGATTTTATTAAAACTATACTTTTCATATGGCTAAACTATAATGGTATTTTGCAGTAAGACAAAATAGCTACATAGGGTCTTTGAGAATTATCCAGAAAAGCTAACAAATTTCCCCAAGATGAGGAAACAAAAATAAACTTGCTCAATGATTTATATTGAATATACCTTATTTACAGTCTTTTTTGTTGTTGTTTTTTTGAGACAGAGTCTTGCTCTGTCGCCCAGGCTGGAGTGCAGTGGTGCAATCTTGGCTTACTGCAACCTCTGCCTCCCAAGTTCAAGCGATTCTTCTGCCTCAGGCTTCTGAGTAGCTGGAACTACAGGCGTGCGCCACCACGCCCGTCTAATTTTTGTATTTTTAGTAGAGATGGGATTTCAACATATTGGCCAGGCTGGTCTCAAACTCCTGACCTCATGATCCACCCGCCTCAGCCTCCCAAAGTGCTGGGATTACAGGCATGAGCCACTGTGCCCAGCCTTATTTACAGTCTTTAAAATTCTAAGACAAGCTGGTTATAAATCTACTGTTGAATGTGGATTTTTTGGTATCTCAGGGTCAACATTCACTATGTTGCTGTTCATTCAGCTCTGTCAAAACTCAAATCATTCACAAGAAAAAAGTTATGAACAAAACACCCTTAGCTTTTTGACACGAGTTAAACATTCTTGTTTTGAAACTGAGTATGAGTCTAGAGGCTAAGTAGCTATCCCCAGATCATAAGGCAATAGGGACTACTTGTTCCTGAAAAGATACAGCCTCATTTCTGCACTGTGTGTTATGCGATGACTCATTTGTTATTCCGGTTAATCATGTACAAAGCTATTCAAAAGAATTCCGGATCAACATGAATAGTATTATAAATCCAGGCAGGAGTTCAGAGGTTTTTATAAGAGATATCTATAATTATTGCTTAGACTGCCAAAAGCACAATAAAAGAAACTACAACTCTGAATAGCAGGCATAAAATTCATATTAGCCTTACGGAATACACACAGATTACACTAACATTCAATTAATTCAAGGTTAAGGCTACATCCACATTTGAAGAGATAGCAAAGTGAGGATCTCCATTATTTTGTAAGTCATTGAGCAATACATTGGACTGTTGGCTGCTATATTTAGTATAATATGATATAGCCTTTGAAAGGTTATTAAAAGTATGATTTTTGTAAAGCTTTTATTTTTTAGAATATAAATGTTAAGTATAAAAATTCAATCATCTCAGCATGTGTAAAGAAAGTTAAAAAAAAAGCTTGAAATTCCACCACCAGAAATAACCACTGTCAATTCGTCTGCATCAGCATTTCACTGACTGCATACTATTCCATTTTACATCTGTGCTGTGTTTCACATAAACCAATTTCACATTGATGAAATATGGTTTGCTGTAAATTTTTCACAATTATGAAAACAATCATGGATATCTTTCTGTCTACAATGATTTCCATTTGTGATCTTTTTTTCCACAAGATGCCCCAGAAATGTGATTGCTGAACATTTTATATCTTAATATATTTTTTCAGATTTTCTCATCAGAAAGTTTATATCAATTTGCACTCCTTCACTATAAGATAAACGTACCCATTATTAATACTTGGCAACTCCAGTCTGTCAAATTTTTAATCTTTTCAAGACACTAGAGAAAAACTTGTTATATTATTACTTTTAATTCTTTTTAGATTTTAGAGATAGGGTCTTGCTTTGCCATCCAGGCTGGAGTCCAGTGGCACAATCCCAGCTTGGTGCAGCCTTGATCTCTCAGGCTCAAGCAAGCCTCTTGTCCCAGCCTCCCATGTAGCTGGGACTACAGGTGTGTGCCACCACACCTGGCTAATTTTCTCAATTTTTTGAAGAGACAGGGTCTTGTAATGTTGTCCAGACTAGTCTCGAATTCCTTGTCTCAAGCAATCTTCCTGCTTTGGCCTCCCAAAATGCTGGGATTATAGGTGTGAGCCACTGTACCTGGCTAAATATTTCACATTTTATTTTAAAATTTGGTTGTATTTTCAAATATTTGCTGTGAGTTGTGGGGTTTTTATTGAGGATATTTTTCCAGTGTCTTCTTTTTAATTAGTTATTTTTATATACATTTAAGGTTTACATTATGATGTTTTGAAATACATATGCATATGTATGTGTATGTATATATATATATATACACACACACACACATAATTACTACAGTCAAGCAAAGTAACATATTCATCACTTCATGCAGTCATCTTTTTTGTGGTTAAGGGTACTTAAAATCTACTGTCCTTGCAAATGTTCAATATACAATACAATATTTAACTCTACAAATGTTCAGTGTACAATACAATATTTAACTCTAGTCCTCAATGCTGTGCATTAGCTCTCTAGACTTATTCATCCTATACAATGCAAGTTTGTAGCTTTTGACCTACATCTCCCCATTTCCTTCCACTCCCTGCCCCTGGTAACCACAATTCTACTCTCTATTTCTATCTATTTGACATTTTTTGGATTCCACATATAAGTGAGATCATAAACCAGACACAGAAATAACCTATGCCAATATATAGAAGAAACAATTTCCAAGATATGGAAACAACCAATTCATCAATGAATAAATGAATAAAACAATTTTGGTGTGTATATATAAACTGAAATTGTGTGTGTATTCATTATCTATCTATCTATCTATCTATCTATCTATCTATCATCTACACACACACAACATATTTATACATGTCTTCCAGATTCATTCATGTTGTCAGAAATGGCAGTGACTCTTTTTTGTTTTGTTTTTTGAGATGGAGTTTCGCTCTTGTTGCCCAAGCTGGAGTGCAATGGCATGATCTCAGCTCACTGCAACCTCCATCTCCCGGGTTCATGCAATTCTCCCGCCTCAGCCTCCCGAGTAGTTGGGATTACAGGTATGCGCCACCATGCCCAGCTAATTTTGTATTTTTTTAGTGGAGATGGGATTTCTCCATGTTGGTCAGGCTGGTCTTGAACTCCTGGCCTCAGGTGATCCACTTGCCTCAGCCTCCCAAAGTGCTGGGATTAAAGGCATGAGTCACCGGGCCCAGCCATCCTTTTCTAAGACTCAATAATATTTCATTGTATACACATATACAAATGTTCAGTGTACAATACAATATCTAACTCTACATTTCATTGTACTCTAATATTTCATTGTATATACATATACAATACAATGAAATATTGTGGTGTATATATATGTGCATACATACATTTACAATTTTGGTATATATATATTTGGTGCGTGTATACGTATTTCTATACTATATATTATATATAATGTTTGTATATATTGTTGTGTATATATTACAGTTATTACTACAGTCAGCATATTTATCTGTATCAGGGTAGCTATAGCATTGATTCATTCATTTGACAAAAACTTATTAGGCAACTACTATGTGCCAAACACTGTATAAGAAATTTATCACAGGGCAGGAGAGAGCACATGTCCTGTCCTCAGAGAGCAGGAAAGAGCAGAAACACTACAAAAGTAGTAACAAACAAATGCATACAAAATAAATTATTGATGATACAGTTTTAGGTCCTGATGAAATATGCAGAAAATAGAAAACTGGGGATAGAGAGGGAATGGAGGATGGATTGTCGTAACTTTGTCCTTAAGGATATGACTTTTGAGCTGAGACATGAATAATGAGAAGGATTCAGCCACTGAAGTTCTGAGAGATCATGCTGGGTAGAGGGAAGACAGAGCTTTGTAGGTCATGGTAAAAATTATGGATTTTATTGTTGCTGTAATGGGAAGACATTGTAGGCTTGGTACTTTCTGTGTGTGGAGAGTACTTGTCGGTTTTATGTTGTCAGTTGACACTGCTGTCACTGCACACTGTAATAACTGGATGACTACATTTTCTGGCTTTGCCTAAGTGATGGTGCTTTGACAATGGGTAAGATAGATCAGAGACCATAGCTCTCTGGACTTGTCTATTTGTTACAAAAGAGGGCTTCGAGTGGTCCACACCTAAAGCACCAGCTATGTTTGTTGGCAACTGAATGAATGATTTCAGTAATAAGATGCCAAAATGGAATTACATCATCTGACTTAGTTTGGCAAAAAAAAAAAAAAAAGAAGAAAGAAATAGTGCTGAATATAACTCCATTCTGATATGAAGTACTAGGTACTTATGGAAGCCCTGCAAAAAGACAGGGTCTCTCTCTGTTGCCCTGGCTGGAGTGCAGTGGTGTGATCATGGCTTACTGCAGCCTCAACCTCCTGGGCTCAAGAGAGCCTCCTGCCTTACCGTCCTGAATAGCTGAGATTACAGATGCACACCACCACGCCCAGCTAATTTTAAAAATTTTTTGTAGAGATGGGGTCTCTCTATGTTGCCGAGGCTGGTCTCCAGTTCCTGGCCTCAAGTGATCCTCCCACCTTAGCCTCCTAAAATGTTGAGATTACAGGCATGAGTCACTGTGCCTGGCCCATACTCTTTCTGTTTTAAGTTTTAACTCCAACGTACCATAAATGGAAAAAATCATTAAGGAAGTTTTTTTTTTGCAAGAAAGGATTTCTTTCCTTACTTCATATTTTTTGCTATTACAGAAGCTATTCATATGCATTGTTGAAAATTTAAAAATAAAAACAAGCAAAAATGGCAAAATAAACTGTATTTCGACTACAGAGATTACCATTGTGAATACTTTCATGTATATTATAAACATACATTTACCTATTCTGTCTCCTATGCATGCATTTTTAATTCATATGAGATGATACTGCTTAATTTTATTCTGTACATCTTTCAGTCACTTTTCAAATTCTCATTTCAATACATTTTTATCTCATTTAAAGGTCACATCATTTTCAAATGTCTTCAATTATCTATAAAATGTCCTTCACATCTGGTATGTCCAAACATTGTCAAAGTGGAGTTTGTACTTCATCTAGGTATTTTGTGTCCGTTGCTCCACTCTTTTTCATGATAACAAAGAAACTAGGCCCTTTGTACAACCTGATAAAAGAGTGTCTATTGATAGACACGCTTGAGTCTGTGGCATGATTTCTCTTCATCCTGTGATGGAGGGGAAGGCAGTGGTTCTCCCTTTCCTCCCTCACCTAACTCTTGTGAGGGAAACTTGGAGAGATACAGTAACGGGCTTGATACGAATTTCGCAGAGTTTTTAGACACAATGAATTGGTATCTAAATTATGCTTGGAAAATTCCAAAGCAAGAGACAGTAATCTGCTAGCTGCCTTGTAAGCAGAGTCACGATGGCAGACATGAGACCTGTATTTCTACCCATGACACCCATGGTGGGTCCCAGGAGCAAACTTTCTCCACAACAACTGTAGACTCTACAAAGAGAACAACAGATGTCAAGAAACTAAGGAAGTTTCCGCTAGAGGAGATGGAACATTCACACCACAGGAAGTACAACTGCTGTTTCCAGCAAGGACATTTCTAATGAGTCAATTTCAAATATCTACTTACTACATCAAAACATTATAGTCAGATAATATTTTTTCTGTACCCTACCTCTCCTTTCCACCCCAACCCTGGAAGAACAAATGGCTGCCCAGTGGACAGAGATGCAAGTAGCCAAGGTATGAAAGGGAGAGGAAGATGGCAGCCCCATTCCTGTCCCGGGAGGACCCCACCCTGGATCCAGCCTGCAAGAAAGAAGCTTTGACGAATAAGGAAATTTGGAGTTTTCATTATTACAGTTTAATTAGAGGAATGAATGCAGCTGCTGTGACTTCAATTTGGAGACTTATTTGTTATCCAGAGGTGACCAGAAATACAAGTGACCTACCTGAGATTTTTCCATCAAGGCTGGTGGGAGGTATTATACAAACTGCTTTGTGATTTTACCCTATTATGTTCCACTTGTTCAAGGCACTAATTATGGGCAAATAGTTGCTCTCTTCTCATGGAAAATAAGAAGAAAATAGCAAGTGTTCCTTTAAAATTCTTTTTACTTTATATGCACGTATCCCCTCATGGTAAATATCTCCTTTGAGAGTGAGCTTCTTAACTTAAACTATTAATTTTTATTGTCATCATGCAAGCAGATATTTATATTGCACCAGATAATTTATAAAGCACTTTCATATTCATTACCTTTATTGCCACATTTTTATTGACTGTATCCTCTCTATATTCCCAAGTTACATTTGCATTATAACAGAATTCTTGTTTTCAACATATCTTACTGTGTTGCCTTCCAGCTTCCAGTTCCATGAATGTTTAGGTGTTTCCAAAATTAGAACTGAATTCTTATTTTCAGGAACACAAAAAAAGCACACGGGGTGCTAGGATGTCTCGTGTGTATTTAGGAAGTAGCCTATTCCATAAGTTGGGTGCCATTTGGTCATTATCCTAAGGAGAAAGATGCCAGAATGCTAAAGGGTAAAAAACAAACAAACAAACAAAAAAACAAAAAAACAAGCAAATGTTTAAAAGCCACACTGACCATAGGGCATTTCCTTAAGAAGATAATAAGCTTCTTTAATTCAGTTCAGCAAACTGCGTGTCCAGAACTCTTCCAATGAAGAGAAATAAAATGCAAGAAAGAAGGGAAATTAAAAGCTGCCAGATTTGGAGAGGAAATATATAATATTCACAGAACAGCAGTTCTAATTAGACAAATAAAAATTAAGAAAAGGTAAGAATTCTGTAAGAAGTAAAGCAACGCTCAATAATTATATCTCTCTTTCTTGCAGAAATAAATGATAGGGTAGTCCACTGTCAGCATTAGCAGCAGTTTAAGAAAAATGACTCACTTCTCTCTCTTGACAAAGACACTGAGTAGAGTGTGAAGTAACAGTATAGGGTCAGACTGTTAAATATTTCAGAAGAGGGAAGAGAGTTTTTCTCATTGTAAAGAAAGAATTTCACTTCAGACAAGTGGGAAGTTCTTTAGTAATTCAATTGGGAGGGGTATAAGAGCTACTGAAAAATACCATGTCTTCATTTAAAGACAGACTGTTTAGAAGCTAGTATATAAAGCCAAGCTACCTTTATAGATGCTTTTGAAAACCTCACTATTCAGTACCTGTTAGGAGAGAGGCGGGTGCTTCAACCAACAATGGCTTGTTTGAAGGGGTCAGGAATAGAAAGTCATTCCAGAGGCTTGGTGCTCATTGATACTGGGACATAATGCACCTCCTTAGGCTCTATTTTAGTATAAAAACATCCTTACTATTGGTCAGAAAACCTTGCACTCTTATCCTAATAACTTTGTTCCAAGAGTCAGAAGCATTTTGCACCCACAAGGCTCTCGTTGGTTAAGACTTCAGTGTTATTTTCCGTCCAGGTAATTATAAGTTGCAGGAACATCTTCATGGTCTATAACATTGTTGCACATATGTTATAACAAAACACTTAATCAGTAATAGAACCAGTTCAGATAGTTAAAGAATGTATTTGGTGTCTATCAGTGTATGCCACTAAACTAGCACAGAGCAGATTTAAAAACAATGCTCCATGCTTTTAGATCTCTAAAAACCTAAACCAAGCTAATAGATACAAAAAAAAATTCAGGTTGCCTTTAAATTTTTCTTTTAAATTTCAAATGATAATTTCATTATTTCATAATAAAAATACTTTTTTAAACAAAAAGAAGAAAATAAAAAATATACTTCGGAAATAATTATCCTCTTGTTTTTGGCCTCACTCATGCAATAAAGAAACAATGAAAAACTATACAGGTATTCTCTATCTTCCAGGGCTGAAAAGACAACCCTTCATCAAATCACTGCTCAATGAGAGGACTTTTATGGCAGATTGTATTTTGCAAATATTGTTGCAAAAATATGCGCCATGAGCTTCCGAAATCTTGCCACTTCCTCAACAAGAGAAGATACAAAAGAAGAGAAAGGGTTTTTCTTTCCTTGAAACTAGGCTGGACTGTGTGGCTGTCCTGACTAATAGAGGATTTGAGAACTGACAATATGCAACTTCTGAGGCTAGGTCACAAAAACGCCTGGACCCTTAGAATGTTTAATCTTGAACTCTCACAAGCAGGCGATGAGGAAGCCTAAGCAATCTGTGGACAGACTCACTTAAAAATATAGAAGCAAATTAAATGTTTTTCTATATTAAAATGTAGAAACAAGGGCTTCCAAACTGGGGTTTAGAGTGTATATATGTATACAGGCATATATTTATATGAATATGTTTATATGTATATATATACACACACACATAAACAAATTCTCTCCATATATACATACTCTATATATTTAGAGTATACATATACACAATATATAGAATACACATATAACATGAAAAGAAACAATGGGGCCAGGAGTGGTGACTCATGCCTGCAATCCCAAAACTTTGGGAGGCTGAGGATTCAGATCACTTAAGGCAAGGAGTTCGAGACCAGCCTGGCCAGCATGGCAAAACCCCGTCTCTACTAAAAATACAAAAAAAAAAAATTAGCCGGGCATGGTGGCACGTGCCTGTAATCCCAGCTATTTGGGAGGCTGAGGTGGGAGAATTGCTTAAACCTGGGAGGTAGAGGTTGCAGTGAGCCAAGATCTTCCCACTGCACTCTAGCCTGAGTGACAGAACAAGACTCCATCTCAAAAAAAAAAAAAAAAAAAAGAAAAGAAAAGAAAAGAAACAATGTATAGTGATTTAAAATGATAAAATTATGTATTTTCAAAAAATAGTGGTTATGTGGTGCATAATTTTAAATTAATTTTAAGTTAAAAAGGCTATAAGGCAGGATCAGCCATTTCTGTTTTTGTTACAGATGGATATAAATAGATATCTGGATATTTAAATATCTTGGTAGATGAATATAAAATTCTAGAAGACGTATCAAAATACCGACAGTAGTTGTATATAAGTGGTAGGATAGTAAGTGATTTTGATTTTTTTTCATATTTCACTTATCTGTATGTTCCAATTTCTTTTCCAGTTAGCATGTATTATTTAAAAATAAAAGTTAGAAGATTATATAACTCGAACTATTTCAATTGCTTTAAGCATTTGATTTGCTCATTCTATTGCCCATTGTGTTTACATAATGCTAAGCAGCTAGAAATACAGTTCTCTTAAAGCGCCTGGCAGTGCCCTTTAAAAATGTGTTTCTCTCAGATGTCTATGAATGCTTTTTGCAGGTGGCTGTGTGGGGGATGTAGAAATCTCTTCTTTGGGAAACGAAAAAAGAACTATAGATTACTTCCTTCCTTGAAAAACACTCCCTCTTGCCCTTACTCAAAAGACTTGTATGCTTGTTTCCTGTGTGATGTTATCAGTGATCTCTCAACAGCAGCTGCTGTGGTGAAATCCATGAACTTTTTGACTTTATGTGGATTTGTAAAAAAATTCCTTGCTCATATTTGTTACATAACCACCAAGTTCATTGATTTTTATGCACAGATATGGGTAGTTTGTGTATTTCTCAAATAGTTACTTTTTAATATTTTCTTTTATAAAGAAGATTTCAGGAAGAGTAAAAAATAACCTGAGACAACCTCCCTTTTCTTTTGCTAAGATGGTCTTCTAACATTGAAAGAAGTTCCATTTAACATTCCCCGGCTCAAAGTGGTGTCCCTAGTGGAAAGGGCAGGCCAACTCCCATAAAACTTGTGTTCTACCCTTTCTCTTGGGACCCTCCTCTCCCTTTCCCCAAAGTTGTACAGACAGGAAAAGCACCTTTGCTACCTGGATTTCCAACCCACATCTCTATGGTAGATGCCATTTTAGAGAACACTTTTCTAAAAGACATAGATTTGCTTAAATATATTCTGGAACAAAATGGGACATCTTTTCTGCACTTATGGGGACTAAAAGAAAGTGAAATAGTTACTGTCTTGAAAAGCCAAGACTATGTTCAGATGGATGCTTTGTCCTCACTCTGCATAATTCCTGCAACTTGTTAGAAGCCCTTTATTGATTAGACTACAACAACTACCCACGAACTACTAGAAAGCATATGGTGTGTCAGCACAGAGAAGATATATTAAAACTGACACCGAATGAAGAATTTAAATGTAAAAACCATAACTCTTAAGATATTCTTATCCATAGAAAGATCTATGTGATAGAAACTCATAATGAAAGTCATACTTAATTTCCATTTTGTTTACATTTGGTTGGCTCAAGAAAACCATAACACTGGACGTATTTGATCTAAAATGTACACATATTTTTTTCCTATATGATTAGTGAAAAACTTAACAGAACTCATGGTGGTTAAAAAGTATTGGTACGATACTTAAATTTTGTAATAAAAATTCCCGAACTGGTCAGGGCTTCTGGCCAAGAAATATGAATTTACAAAGGAAAGTAAGTATCTCACTTTCTGGGAAATGTTATTAGCTTTTCAAGGGAGGATTTGTGATTTGTCAGGGCAGACCAGGGTGCTTGGCAATCTGGCTTTCGGAAGACGAGGCTGTCCTCCTCCCTGGGAGTGCCTATACTGTGTTTCCGACCTCTGTTTTTATTTTCTGAAATGCAAATAGGATCAAGTTTTTCTTTACAATTTGAAATAAAACAGGATATAAGACTTGACTATTTTATATATAACTTGAACTAAAATCAAAATTTCCTAATACTTAAAAATGCTACTGAGGGCTAGTTCAGATATACTTTTCTGTGAGCTCAGATATGTATTTTATACTTCATTAAAACATTATAATCCCTGCATGTAATTGTGGGATTTCTTTATAAGAAATGTAACTTAATGTTTCCAGGGGTTTCCAAACCCCACTTTACACTGGAATCCTGAGAATATTTTTTCTTGAAAGCATATTCCAAAGCTATCTAGATTTATTTAATCAGTATCTCTAGGATTAGGCCCAGGCTTGCCGGAATCAAAGCTGAATTCAAAAAAAAGTCGGGGGAAGGAGGGAGGTTGAAATAAACAGGTGAGCAAAAAACGAAAGGGATTATTTCCTAAAACTTACATGGGACATTTTTTATTTGTAGTTTCAAGAATATTGAAAAGCAGTTTTGTTATTTTCATTTGTCATTGTATCATTAGTATTTTCCCATGTCATTTAATAATACTTTGTGGTCAAGAATGTAAATATTTTAAGAAAAAAAAAATTGAAGAAAGGATGTAAAACATATCTCTTATGGGCTAGACTATATTAAAGTATTTTGCAAAGTTTCTACTTTCTACTATGAAGTCAGTATTTTATTAAACTAATTTTTTAAGTAACTGGAAGACTTTTATTTCTACCAATATGGCAGAGAAAACATGCGGTTTATCGTATCTAAACCTACTAGATAAAATGAAAAAGCTAATTTTCAAATACTGACCTGAGCTGAGGATAAGCACAAGCAACAAAGCTCAGTATAAAACTTATACTGCAGATATGGGATTATCCAATACAGCATATATGATAAATACCTAAATATATAAGGAATAACAAATGAAATAAAAAGGGAAAAGGTATAAATGGCCAGACATATTTAATATTTAATAAAGAACTAAATAAACCTTTCAGAATAAATTATGTATACTTGCCTGCTACTTTACATCAGAAATTCAATGAATGGACTAAAGAACATATTAATCAAAGCAGAAAAAAGTCTTAGTGTACTGAACTGAAAAAATAAACCAGCATAAGCCCAAGGTGACCAAAAAGAGGAACCATAAAGTTTTGAGTGACATAGATTATAGAAAAATAACATGAAGTATATGTCTTATTGAAGATCTAGAAAGAAAAAAATAGAGAGATAGATTGAGCAAAAGAATGAGAAATAGATCCATTTGAATATGATGAAAGATAAACATTCAATAAGGTATATACTTAAACATATCATAAGCAAACAGCTGAACACAAAAACAAAACCGAAAAGAATATTAAAGGTAGTCAGAGAGAAAAGATAAAATCGCCTACTGAAAAGTGGCCATAAGACCCAAAGCTGGCATCATAAGAGAAGCCAACAAAAGAGTGGGTTTACGTATCTTCAACATGATGACAGTAAATAGATCTTAACTTAGAATTCTAAATGTAGGAAGTCCATCTTTTAAGAGTGAAAACAAAACAAAGATGGCCCCCAAAATCTTACAAAAGAATTATACTAGTCCCTCATTGATAGAATTCTGAAGGATATGGTTTACAAAGAAAACAATGTTCGCAGAAGGAAGCTGCAAGATATAATAAAAAATGTAAGCAAAAGAAAAGGTAAATATAGAAATAAGTGTAAACAAACAACTATTTTATAAAACATAAGAATGCTGTGTTGTGTGTGTGTGTGCGTGCGTGTGTGTGTGTGTACACCATCCTGAGAACACCATTTAAAATTTCAGGCTAAACTCACTCATTTATGAGCATGAATACCAAAACTTCAAAATGTCTTAGCAGATAAAATCCAAAAATGTATTGATAAGATAATGCATTCTGACCAAGTTTAGAGCATTCCAGGAAGATCAGGTTGACTCAATATTAGAAAACAAATTTATAAACTGTATCATGTTCATGCAGAAAAAACATTAGATATATTTTAATTATTTGGTTAATTGGATTAACAATGGATATTAATATACCATTAATGTTTAAAACAGAACAAAACAAAAACTCCTAGTAACTTAGGAATAGTGGGGAAGTTTTATGCTCTAATAAAACACACACAAAAATATATTTCATCAACATCTTATTTAATTATGAAATATTATGCACATTACCATATAGTCAGGGATATAATTGATTTTCTGCTGTTACCACATCTATTCAACATTGTTCTTCAGCACCCAGTCACCACAATAAATAAGAAAAAGAAACGAATAGTGTAAGGTTTGGAAAGAAAGAGGTAGTTACTATGATTATTCATATCAGCATGGAGAGACAGAAATATAATGTGAGCCAGGAAGGTAATTTTTCTAGTTGCTATATTTATAAAAAAATTAAAGTATACAAATTAATACATTGTGCTACTTATGTAATGATAGAGAACATAAGGCAGAAACAGATCAGGAATGGTTTAGAAACAGATCCATACATATGTGGAAAATTCTCTGAATGTTAGAGGTTCTTTGCACTTCAGTGCAGAAAGGAGAGTTATTCAATAAATAATGCTGGAAAAATTTGTTATCTATATGGGGAAAATAAAATTATATTCTTACTTTACACCATAAACAAAAGTCAGTTTATTATGTATCAGCAACTTAAAATGTAAAAGGCAAACTTTTCAAAATGTAAAATACAGCAAAGGAGAATTGCGGTGATTTGAGTTTGGGTCCTTCCAAAATTCTTATATTAAATTTTGAATCCCCAAGGTGATGGTATTAGGAAGCGGGTCATTTAAGAGGTGAGTTTATAATGATGGCAGACCCCTCCGAAATGGGATTAGCATCTTTATAATAAGGCCCTAACCGGAATCCTGGCCTGTTCCACCCTGTGAGGACACAGAAAGAAGGTATCATCTGTGTCTGGCCTCTTGTGAGTCACTGACCTGGAGTGTGAGTCACACTCCAGGACTGTGGAAGAAATAAATTTCTGTTGTTTATAAGCTACCCAGTTTATGGCATTTTGTTATATCAGCCTGGATAGACTAAAACAAGAATGTCTTTAAGATTATGTGCTAAAAAAAAAAAAACCACATTTTGAAACAAGACACAGAAAGCATCAACCATAAAAGAAAAGATAAATTCTACTACATCAAGAGATATCTGTGCACCAAAGGACACCATGAAGAGTTAGAAAATAAGCCACAAGCCAGTAGAAAATATTTACCTATCTATAACTGAAAAATTAATATCCAGACTATTAAATGGGGATTTCTATGGATCAGAAAGAAAAAGTTGAGAAACGGGCAAATAATTTGTAGGCATCTCATGAGGGAAAAACTGAATTAAAAATATGGATAATTGTTCAACCTTTTTAGTAATCACAGAAATGCAAATTAAAACTCTAAGAAGATAACGTTTTGCACTTACCATATTGGCAGGCCCTCTCCACGCTTCATTTTCCTCTCTCTTCTTCAGGAAAGCCTTGCTAATTTCAACCATTTGTTCAGCTTATTGCCTTACACAGAAACCCCTGTTGAAATTTTTATTGGAGTGATGGATCAAGTTGAGGAGATCTGAAGTTTTTTTATGATAGGCTTCATATTCAATAACATTGTATGTCTCTATTTAATTCGGTATTTTTAAATGAATTTCAATGAAGTATCATAATTTTCATTAAAAAAAGACTTGCACTTAATAAAATTATTTCAGGATATTTTAAAATGTTTATAGCTATTGTAAATGGCATCATTCTAATTATTAATTTTTCTATTCATTGTTGGTCTGTAGAAAGATTATATACATATTACTTATAGCTGGCAATATTACTCAATTCATTTACTAATTCTTAAAATTTCTGTAAGTTTTTATGAGGGGGTTTCTTTTTAACTATTTATATGTTGAATTTCTAATTCCCATAGTGATAATATTAGGAGGCGGGTCACTTAAGAGGTGATTGATTATAAACCTATAGGGCAGCCACAGGTTTGGACCAACTGTGTGTGCTCTGACCAAATTGAGATGTACTCTAAGTGCAAAAAACACAATGAATTTCAAAGACTTAGTGTGAAAAAATGGAAACTGCTTCATTGATAATTTGAATATTGAATGCATGCTGAAATAATAATATTTTGGACCCAAGAAGAGCCGGGCAGAACAAGCCAGGGCTGGCCCAAAGCCAGGATAACTTCATGGCGGTTCCTCAACTTGCATTAAGGCTCCATCTTGGGACCATTTCAGCTTCAGGTGGGGTGAGGATTTATTCAGGGGCTCATCTGTGGGAAGAGCTAAAGTACAAGATTGTGATTCAAGCAGGGCCTGGAATGAGTTCATTGAAATAACCCAACATGGATTCAGCTACTTTTTTTTTAATTAGAGATTTAAAATCTGAGTCTCCATGCAAATGGAATTTTTACAGAATACAAAAATCTCCCATTCCTGAGAACTGTTTGAGGTTTCCCCCGAATTCTCAGTGAATTATTCCTTCCTTTGCTCAGTTCCTGTCACCATCCTGTTGGAACGGACGCCTGCCCACCATGATCCGCAGATTCCGGACGGAGACTCAGGAGAGGAAGCCGAGACAATGATGCCACAGTGCGGAACGGAGCCTCCCTCTTCCGGGCTGAAGATCTCAGCCATTCCGGCTGCATCCAGGAGCGGCCCGGGAGCTTCCCCAACAGTGAACACAGACCCAGGGCTCCTACCCAAATGGGGACGTGAACAAGCCGCTTCCCGCGAGACTAGGTGGAAGGGCCTCTCTCCCACCACGGCCTCTCTCCCACTGCTCCGTGGGTGCCGGTGTTTTCTCCTCCCGGGCTGCAGCACCCCACGCCGCGCTCTCCACGAGCTCCCGTCATGGAAACACCTCCGCGTCCCACAGTTCACTCCCTGCTCACTCCTGAAACCTTTCCTCCCTGTATCTCCCCAGGGAGCCCACGGGGTTTCCTCGGCTTCAGCGCCTGGTGGAGGCCTCAGCTCTTCAGGTGCCTGTCCCCCCGGCTACCAGGGAGTGCGGCACCGGAAGCAGCCCAACCCTCGCTGTCTTTGCTGCCATTACTGGTTTCGCAGGCTTGTCCTGGGCTAACCATGGGCTTCCCCACTCTGCTCAACAGCTGCCCAGGGCTGCTGTGCACCAGGCCGCAACCGCGCCCTGCTCACCAGAGAACATACCGCCATTACGAGAGACCTCACCCTACTCAGGAGAAGCCGCGAGCCGCTCACCAGAGGCCTCACCCCACTCACCAGAGACCTCATCCAGTTCACCAGAGGCCATCCGCACCCTTTCATTAGAGGTCGCAGCTGCCAGCATCCACGCTGAGGGTTGGTGTTTCTTCCCTCTCTGTATTAGAGGTATTTGAACCAGAGCGACTCCATCTTGAATAGGGGCTGGGGTAAATGAGGCTGAGACCTATTGGGCTGCATTCCCAGGAGGTTATGGCATTCTAAGTCACAGGATGAAACAGGAGGTTGGTGTAAGGTATAGGTCACAAAGACCTTGCTGATATAATAGTCCGAGGTAAAGAAGCTGGCCAAACCCCACCAAAACCAAGATGGCAACCTCTGGTCTCCTCACTGCTCATTATATGTTAATTGTAATACATTAGCATGCTAAAAGACACTTTCAGCAGCACCAGGAGAGTTTACAAATGCCATGAAAACATCAGGAAGTTACCCTATATGGTCTGAAAAGGGGAGGAACCCTCAGTTCCAGGGAATTTCCCACCCCTTTCCCAGAAAACTCATGAATAATCCACCCCTCCTTTAGCACATTATCAAGAAATAGTCGTAAAAGTAGGCAATCAACAGCCCATGCATCTGCTCTGCCTATGGAGTAGGGATTTGTTATTCCTCTACTTTCTTAAGAAATTTGCTTTCACTTTATGGATTTGCCTTGAATTCTTTCTTTTTCCAGATCCAAGAACTCTCTCTTGGGGTCTGGATCGGGACCCCTTTTGGGTAACATCTGGACTAAGAAACTCTTTCAATGAGGGATTTGAGAACAAAGTTCTTAGTGTCTCTAGAGACAGGAAGTTGGTTTCCTCCCTCCCCACAGTTATCCCACAGCTAAGAGGGAGCAGGATTTCAGAAGGCAGGATGAGGGAGCAGTCCAGGAGCCCCACATCGCCGGGAGGAAGCCCTTCCTCCTCCTTCGGCAGTAGGGTCTGCCTCTGCTCCTTCAGGTCCCCTGCTCATCTTTCTCCTTCCTACCTTCTTTACTCCCGGTTCGCATCCTAGTCTGTCAAACAGGAAGCAGGAGCTTACCCACAGGCCTTTTTGGCTCCTTGTACATCAGCATCTTTCATGTGCGTCCATGTGAAGAGACCACCAAACAGGCTTTGTGTGAGCAATAAAGCTTTTAATCACCTGGGTGCAGGTGGGCTGAGTCCGAAAAGAGAGTCAGTGAAGGGAGAATAGGGGTGGGGCCATTTTATAGGATTTGGGTAGGTAAAGGAAAGTTACAGTCAAAGGGGGGTTGTTCTCTGGCGGGCAGAGTGGGGGTCACAAGGTGCTCAGTAGGGGAGCTTTTGAGCCAGGATGAGACAGGAGAGGGGATTTCACAAGACAATGTCATCAGTTAAGGCAGAAACAGGCCATTTTCACTTCTTTTGTGGTGGAATGTCATCAGTTAAGGCAGGATCCGGCCATCTGGATGTGTAAGTGCAGGTCACAGGGGATATGATGGCTTAGCTTGGGCTCAGAGGCCTGACATTCCTGTCTTCTTATATTAATAAGAAAAATAAAACGAAATAGTGGTAAAGTGTTGGGGCGGCGAAAATTTTGGGGGATGGTATGGAGAGATAATGGGCGATGTTTCTCAGGGCTGCTTCGAGCGGGATTAGGGGCGGCGTGGGAACCTAGAATGGGAGAGATTAAGCTGAAGGAAGATTTTGTGGTAAGGGGTGATATTGTGGGGTTGTTAGAAGAAACATTTGTCATTTAGAATTATTGGTGATGGCCTGGATACGGTTTTGTATGAATTGAAAAACTAAATGGAATAACAGAAGGAGAAAAACAGGTATAAAAGGTCTAAGAATTGGGATGACTCAGGATATCTGATTAGAGAGTGCCTAAGGAGATTCAGCATAGTCCTGCCAGCAAAGATTATTTATTTACTTCAAGAGTTAAGAGTGGCAGTTTGGGGATAGCATCAGGAGATATCAGCTGTGATGGCTTGGAGAAACAGTGTAAACCGGCAGTGTAAACAAGAGCAGGGCATGTATGAGTAGTTGAAAACGGTGAATAGGAGTATGACTAGACAGAAGATAGTAGGGATGACAAGTTTTTTTGGGTCACAGTCTAAGTTGGTCAGGTGTCTGGAATGAGACTGGGGCCTAATAAAAAGGAGTGTCTATACAGGAGCTCAAATGGGCTGAACCTTGTAGCATTCTGAGAACAGGTCTGACTTCTGAGAAGGGAAAGTGGTAAAAGTGTTGTCCAGTCCTTTTTAAGTTGGTGGCTGAGCTTGGTGAGGTGTGTTTTTAAAAGACCTTTAGTCCGTTCTACTTTTCCTGAAGACGGAGGACCGTAAGGGATACAAAGGTTTCACTGAATACTAAGAGCCTGAAAAACTGCTTGGCTGATTTGACTAATAAAGGCCGGTCTGTTATCAGACTGTATAGAGGTGGGAAGGCTAAACTGAGGAATTATGTCTACAGAAGGGAAGAAATGACTGCGGTGGCCTTCTCAGACCCTGTAGGAAAGGCCTGTACCTATCCAGTGAAAGTGTCTACCTAGACTAAGAGGTATTTTAGTTATCTGACTCAGGGCATGTTGAGTAAAGCTAATTTGCCAGTCCTGGGTGGGGGCAAATCCTTGAGCTTGATGTGTAGGGAAGGGAGGGGGCCTGAATAATCCCTGAGGAGTAGTAGAATAGCAGATGGAACACTGAGAACTTATTTCCTTGAGGACAGATTTCCACGGTGGAAAGAAAATGAGAGGTTCTAAGAGGCGGGCTAGTGGCTTGTATTATAGCATAGCCTGCCTTTGCTGGTATGTGGCGATTAGGCCTGGTGGAAGTGCCATCAATAAATCAAGTGTGATCAGGGTGAGGAACAGGAAAGAAGGAAATATGGGGAAATGGGGTGAATGTCAGGTGGATCAGAGAGATACAGTCATGAGGGTCAGGTGTGGTATCAGGAATAACGTGGGAGGCCGGATTGAAGTCCAGGCCAGGAACAATGCTAATTGTGGGACTTAACAAAGAGTGAGTACAGCTGAAGGAGCCGGAGAGCAGAAAGTATATGCGTCAGGTGTGAGGAAGAAAATAGATTTTGGAAATTATGAGAGCTGTAGAGAGTGAGTTGAGCATAGTTTGTGATTTTTAGGGCCTCTAAAAGTATTAAAGCAGTGGCAGCCGCTGCACGCAGACATGAGGGCTAGGCTAGAACAGTAAGGTCAAGTTGTTTGGACAGAAAGGCTACAGGGTGCGATCCTGGCTCTTGTGTAAGAATTCTGACCGCACTAACTATGCCTAGGAAGGAAAGGAGTTGTTGTTTTGTAAGGGATTGAGGTTTGGGAGATTAATCGGACACGATCAGCAGGGAGAGCACATGTGTTTTTATGAGAATTATGCTGAGATAGGTAACAGATGAGGATGAAATTTGGGCTTGACTGAAGTAATGGGGTCTGTCTGTGAAGGCTTACGGCAGTACAGCCCAGGTAATTTGCTGAGCCTGATGGGTGTCAGGGTCAGTCTAAGTGAAAGCGAAGAGAGTCTGGGATGAAGGGTGCAAAGGAATAGTAAAGAAAGCATGTTTGAGATCCAGAACAGAATAATGGGTTGTAGAGGGAGGTATTGAGGATAGGAGAGTATACGGGTTTGGCACCACAGGGTGGATAGGCAAAACAATTTGGTTGATAAGGCGCAGATGCTGAACTAACCTGTAAGTCTTGTCTGGTTTTAGGACAGGTAAAATGGGGGAATTGTAAGGAGAATTTTTAGGCTTTAAAAGGCCATGCTGTAGCAGGGAAGTGATAACAGGCTTTAATCTTTTTAAAGCATGCTGTGGGATGGGATATTGGCATTGAGTGGGGTAAGGGTGATTAGGTTTTAGTGAGATGGTAAGGGGTGCATGATCGGTCGCCAAGGAGGGAGTAGAGGTATCGTATACTTGTGGGTTAAGGTGGGGGGATATGAGAGGAGGATGTGAAGGAGGCTTTGAACTGGGGAAAAGGTTGCAATGAGATACAGCTGTAGTCCAGGAATAGTCAGGGAAGCAGATAATTTAGTTAAAGCGTCTTGGCCTAATAAGGGAACTGGGCAGGTGGGGATAACTAAAAAGGAGTGCTTAAAAGAGTGTTGTCCAAGTTGGCACCAGAGTGGGGGAGTTTTCAGGGGTTTAGAAGCCTGGCCGTCAATACCCACAACAGTTATGGAGGCAAGGGAAACAGGCCCTTGAAAAGAAGGTAATGTGGAGTGGGTAGCCTCTGCATTGACTAAGGGGATGGACTTACCTTCCGCTGTGAGAGTTACCCGAAGCTCGGCGTCCATGATGGTCTAGGGGGCTTCTGAGGCAATCGGGCAGTATCAGTCTTCAGCTGCTAAGGCAAGAAGATCTGGGAAGGAGTCAGAGAGCCTTGGGCCAGAGTTCCAGGGGCTCTGGGAGTGGCTGCCAGGTGAGTTGACAGTCTGATTTCCAGTGGTGTCCCGCACAGATGGGATGCGGTTTTGGAGGAATCCTGGGCTGCGGGCATTCCTTGGTCTGGTGGCCAGATTTCTGGCACTTGTAGCAAGCTCCTGGTGGAGGAGGTTCTGGAGGAACACCTGGCCGCTGCGGTTCAGGCGTTTGGAAGTTGTGTGCTGGAGATGTGGCTTGGGTTTGTCTCACAGTGGAGGTAAGGAATTGCAACTTTTTTCTATTATTGTACGCCTTGAAGATGAGGTGCATTAAGTCCTGTTGTGGGGTTTGAGGGCCAGAATTTAATTTTTGGAGTTTTATTTAATGTCGGGAGCAGATTGGGTAATAAAATGTGTTTTGAGAATAAGATGACCTTTTGACCTTTTAGGGTCTAGGGCTGTAAAGTGTCTCATGGTTGCTGCCAAAGGAGTCATAAACTGGGCTGGATTTTTATATTTGATGAAAAATAGCCTAAACGCTATCTGATTTGGGATAAAGAAAAAGGAGCATTAACCGTGACTATGCCTTTAGCTTCAGCCACCTTTTTAAGAGGAAATTGCTGGGCAGGTGGGAGAGGGCTACTCACAGAATGAAACTGTAAACTGGACTGGGTGTGAGGAGGGGAGGTGATGAAAAGATTATAGGGTGGAGGAGCGGAGGCTGAGGAAGAATTGGGACCTAGCTCGGCCTGGCAAGGAGCAGCCTGGGGAGGAGGGGAGAGGTCAGATGGGTCTGTAGAAAAGGAAGATTAGAAAGACTCAGTGATGTTTGGGGTTGGGACTGAGGGGACAGGTGGGAGGGAAAGAAGGAAGATTTGGGACGAGTTGCACTGGGCACAGAGACTAGGGAGGGACTGATGTGTAAAAGAATTCCTGGACGTCAGGCACCTCAGACCATTTGCCTATTTTACCACAAGAATTATTCAGGTCTTGTAGGATGGAGAAATCGAAAGTGCCGTTTTCTGGCCATTTGGAACTACTGTGGAGTTTGTATTGGGGTCAAGCAGCATTGCAGAAGAAAATAAGGCATTTACGTTTTAGGTCAGGTGTGAGTTGAAGAGGTTTTAAGTTCTTAAGAACACAGGCTAAGGGAGAAGAAGGAGGAATGGAGGGTGGAAGGTTGCCCATAGTGAAGGAGGCAAGCCCAGAGAAAAGAGAGAGTAGAGACATGGAGGGAAGGGCTTCGGGGGTTCTTACCCTCCAGAAAAGCGGGAAAGGGGTCGGGGCACAGAGATAGGAGGTTGGGGCATGGAAATAAGGGACTGGGGCGCAGAGATATACGAGGTTGGGGCACGGAAATAAGGGATCCGGGCGCAGAGATATAAGAGGTTGGGGTGCAGAAATAAGGCATGGGGCGCAGTGATATAAGAGGTTGGGGCGCGGAAATAAGGGATGGGGCGCAGTGATATAAGAGGTTGGGGTGCGGAAATAAGGGATCGAGGTGCAGAGATATAAGAGGTTGGGGTGCGGAAATAAGGGATGGGGTGCAGAGATATAAGAGGTTGGGGTGCGGAAATAAGGGATCGAGGTGCAGAGATATAAGAGGTTGCGGTGCGGAAATAAGGGATGGGGTGCAGAGATAGAGGTTGGAGTGCAGAAATAAGGGATCAAGGCACAGAGATATAAGAGGTTGGGGCGCAGAAATAAGGGATCGGGGTGCAGAGATATAAGAGGTTGGGGTGCGGAAATAAGGGATCAAGGTGCAGAGATATAAGAGGTTGGGGTGCGGAAATAAGGGATGGGGCGCAGAGATATAAGAGGTTGCGGTGCGGAAATAAGGGATGGGGTGCAGAGATAGAGGTTGGAGTGCAGAAATAAGGGATCAAGGCACAGAGATATAAGAGGTTGGGGTGTGGAAATAAGGGATCAAGGCACAGAGATATAAGAGGTTGGGGCGCGGAAATAAGGGATGGGGCGCAGAGACAGAGGTTGGAGTGCAGAAATAAGGGATCAAGGCACAGAGATATAAGAGGTTGGGGCACGGAAATAAGGGATGGGGCGCAGAGATATAAGAGGTTGCGGTGCGGAAATAAGGGATGGGGTGCAGAGATAGAGGTTGGAGTGCAGAAATAAGGGATCAAGGCACAGAGATATAAGAGGTTGGGGTGTGGAAATAAGGGATCAAGGCACAGAGATATAAGAGGCTGGGGCGCGGAAATAAGGGATGGGGCGCAGAGATATAAGAGGTTGCGGTGCGGAAATAAGGGATGGGGTGCAGAGATAGAGGTTGGAGTGCAGAAATAAGGGATCAAGGCACAGAGATATAAGAGGTTGGGGCACGGAAATAAGGGATGGGGCGCAGAGATATAAGAGGTTGGGGTGCGGAAATAAGGGATCGAGGTGCAGAGATATAAGAGGTTGGGGTGCGGAAATAAGGGATCAAGGCACAGAGATATAACAGGTTGGGGCACGGAAATAAGGGATGGGGCGCAGAGATATAAGAGGTTGGTGTGCGGAAATAAGGGATCGAGGTGCAGAGATGTAAGAGGTTGGGGTGCGGAAATAAGGGATGGGGCGCAGAGATATAAGAGGTTGCGGTGCGGAAATAAGGGATGGGGTGCAGAGATAGAGGTTGGAGTGCAGAAATAAGGGATCAAGGCACAGAGATATAAGAGGTTGGGGCGCGGAAATAAGGGATGGGGCGCAGAGATATAAGAGGTTGCGGTGCGGAAATAAGGGATCGAGGTGCAGAGATATAAGAGGTTGGGGTGCGGAAATAAGGGATCAAGGCACAGAGATATAACAGGTTGGGGCATGGAAATAAGGGATGGGGCGCAGAGATATAAGAGGTTGGTGTGCGGAAATAAGGGATCGAGGCGCAGAGATGTAAGAGGTTGGGGCGCGGAAATAAGGGATGGGGCGCAGAGATATAAGAGGTTGCGGTGCGGAAATAAGGGATGGGGTGCAGAGATAGAGGTTGGAGTGCAGAAATAAGGGATCAAGGCACAGAGATATAAGAGGTTGGGGCGCGGAAATAAGGGATGGGGCGCAGAGATATAAGAGGTTGGGGTGCGGAAATAAGGGATCGAGGTGCAGAGATATAAGAGGTTGGGGTGCGGAAATAAGGGATGGGGTGCAGAGATATAAGAGGTTGGGGTGCGGAAATAAGGGATCGAGGTGCAGAGATATAAGAGGTTGCGGTGCGGAAATAAGGGATGGGGTGCAGAGATAGAGGTTGGAGTGCAGAAATAAGGGATCAAGGCACAGAGATATAAGAGGTTGCGGTGCGGAAATAAGGGATCGGGGCGCAGAGATATAAGAGGTTGGGGTGCGGAAATAAGGGATGGGGTACAGAGATATAAGAGGTTGGGGTGCGGAAATAAGGGACGGGGCACAGAGGTATAAGAGGTTGGGGTGCGGAAATAAGGGATGGGGCACAGAGGTATAAGAGGTTGGGATGCGGAAATAAGGGATGAGGCACAGAGATATGAGAGGTTGGGGTGCAGAAATAAGGGATTGAGGTGCAGAGATATGAGAGGTTGAGGTGTGGAAATAAGGGATGGGGCACAGAGATATAAAAGGTTGGGGTGTGGAAATAAGGGATGGGGCACAGAGGTATAAGAGGTTGGGGTGCAGAAATAAGGGATGAGGTGCAGAGATATAAGAGGTTGGGGTGTGGAAATAAGGGATGAGGCGCAGAGATATAAGAGGTTGGGGTGCGGAAATAAGGGATGGGGCGCAGAGATATAAGAGGTTGGGGTGTGGAAATAAGGGATGGGGTGCAGAGATAGAGGTTGGGGTGTGGAAATAAGGGATGCGGCACAGAGGTATAAGAGGTTGGGGTGCGGAAATAAGGGATTGAGGTGCAGAGATATAAGAGGTTGGGGTGTGGAAATAAGGGATGCGGCACAGAGGTATGAGAGGTTGGGGTGCGGAAATAAGGGATTGAGGTGCAGAGATATAAGAGGTTGGGGTGTGGAAATAAGGGATGGGGCACAGAGGTATGAGAGGTTGGGGTGCGGAAATAAGGGATGAGGTGCAGAGATATAAGAGGTTGGGGTGTGGAAATAAGGGATGAGACGCAGAGATGTAAGAGGTTGGGGTGCGGAAATAAGGGATGGGGCGCAGAGATATAAGAGGTTGCGGTGCGGAAATAAGGGATGGGGTGCAGAGATAGAGGTTGGAGTGCAGAAATAAGGGATCAAGGCACAGAGATATAAGAGGTTGGGGCGCGGAAATAAGGGATGGGGCGCAGAGATATAAGAGGTTGGGGTGCGGAAATAAGGGATCGAGGTGCAGAGATATAAGAGGTTGGGGTGCGGAAATAAGGGATGGGGTGCAGAGATATAAGAGGTTGGGGTGCGGAAATAAGGGATCGAGGTGCAGAGATATAAGAGGTTGCGGTGCGGAAATAAGGGATGGGGTGCAGAGATAGAGGTTGGAGTGCAGAAATAAGGGATCAAGGCACAGAGATATAAGAGGTTGCGGTGCGGAAATAAGGGATCGGGGCGCAGAGATATAAGAGGTTGGGGTGCGGAAATAAGGGATGGGGTACAGAGATATAAGAGGTTGGGGTGCGGAAATAAGGGATGGGGCACAGAGGTATAAGAGGTTGGGGTGCGGAAATAAGGGATGGGGCACAGAGGTATAAGAGGTTGGGATGCGGAAATAAGGGATGAGGCACAGAGATATGAGAGGTTGGGGTGCAGAAATAAGGGATTGAGGTGCAGAGATATGAGAGGTTGAGGTGTGGAAATAAGGGATGGGGCACAGAGATATAAAAGGTTGGGGTGTGGAAATAAGGGATGGGGCACAGAGGTATAAGAGGTTGGGGTGCAGAAATAAGGGATGAGGTGCAGAGATATAAGAGGTTGGGGTGTGGAAATAAGGGATGAGGCGCAGAGATATAAGAGGTTGGGGTGCGGAAATAAGGGATGGGGCGCAGAGATATAAGAGGTTGGGGTGTGGAAATAAGGGATGGGGTGCAGAGATAGAGGTTGGGGTGTGGAAATAAGGGATGCGGCACAGAGGTATAAGAGGTTGGGGTGCGGAAATAAGGGATTGAGGTGCAGAGATATAAGAGGTTGGGGTGTGGAAATAAGGGATGCGGCACAGAGGTATGAGAGGTTGGGGTGCGGAAATAAGGGATTGAGGTGCAGAGATATAAGAGGTTGGGGTGTGGAAATAAGGGATGGGGCACAGAGGTATGAGAGGTTGGGGTGCGGAAATAAGGGATGAGGTGCAGAGATATAAGAGGTTGGGGTGTGGAAATAAGGGATGAGACGCAGAGATGTAAGAGGTTGGGGTGCGGAAATAAGGGATGGGGCGCAGAGATATAAGAGGTTGGGGTGTGGAAATAAGGGATGGGGTGCAGAGATAGAGGTTGGGGTGTGGAAATAAGGGATGGTGCGCCGAGATATAAGAGGTTGGGGTACAGAAATGGATCGAGGTGCAGAGATATAAGAGGTTGGGGTGCGGAAATAAGGGATGGGGTGCAGAGATAGAGGTTGGGGTGTGGAAATAAGGGATGGGGCGCCGAGATATAAGAGGTTGGGGTACGGAAATAAGGGATCGAGGTGCAGAGATATAAGAGGTTGGGGTGCAGAAATAAGGGATGGGGTGCAGAGATATAAGGGGTACTTGCCCCTCCCCCAGAAAAGCGGGACTTGCCACTAAGGGTGAAGGAGAAGGGGTTGGTGGTTTCTTGCCCCCCAGAAAGGCAGAGAAGGGGTAGAGACACGGAGAGAAGGGGTTGGGGTACTTGGCCCTTCCCCAGAAAAGCAGGACTTGCCGCTAAGGGTGAAGGACCAAGGCAGGCGTCCCTGCGTGGTCTGACACCTCTGAAACCTGGGTGAATAATCAGAGGGGCACCCCTGCAATGATTAAACACCAAGGGAAGGCTGCCTTCCCTAGGCCATGACCGGTGCCATGGATTTGGGCCCACGGATAAAATGTGTCTCCTTTGTCTCTACCAGAAAATGAAAGGAATTGAAATTATAAGAAGGGAGAGATTGAAGTGTGGCGCCAAGATTGAAAGGAGAAAGAGGTTGAGGGATAGTGAGGGAGGTTGGAGAAGAGAGTAAAAAGAGGCCGCTTACCAGATTTGAAATTGGTGAGATGTTTCTTGGGCTGGTGGGTCTGAGGACCTGAGGTCATAGGTGGATCTTTCTCACGGAGCAAAGAGCAGGAGGACAGGGGATTGATCTCCCAAGGGAGGTCCCCCGATCCGAGTCATGGCACCAAATTTCATGTGCATCCATGTGAAGAGACCACCAAACAGGCTTTGTGTGAGCAATAAAGCTTTTGATCACCTGGGTGCAGGTGGGATGAGTCCGAAAAGAGAGTCAGCAAAGGGAGATGGGGTGGGGCCGTTTTATAGGATTTGAGTGGGTAAAGGAAAATTACAGTCAAAGGGGGGTTGTTCTCTGGCGGGCAGAGTGGGGGTCACAAGGTGCTCAGTAGGGGAGCTTTTGAGCCAGGATGAGCCAGGAGAAGGAATTTCACAAGACAATGTCATCAGTTAAGGCAGGATCCGGCCATCTGGATGTGTAAGTGCAGGTCACAGCGGATATGATGGCTTAGTTTGGGCTCAGAGGCCTGACAGCATCTATCTGAACATTTAGTATAAATGTTCCTAAAATTTTCTATTCCTTTTGGAGCAATCTGAGTCAGTTTGGAGGTTTTCTGGCTAAGGCGTCGTTGGATGAGTCTACACACTGGCTTTCCTGTGCTTCTGCTCTGGCCGGTTCAGAAGTCTGCTTCAGAGCGCGTTTATTGCCAAACAGAATGGAATCCTTCTCCTGGGGCTTTTTTCTTGGCATCCATTGAAATGTAAATGGTACTACCCTCATGTTTTCCAAATTGAGTGTCACAGAACACAAATATCCAATGGGATGCTAATGGGAGTTCTGAAAAGAAAAAAAAAACGTATTCTGAAGTTAAATGAGTTTGGAAAACTCCCCGTACCCGGAGATTATCATGCATATTAGCACATTAAGAACCTGAGACATTCTTTAGTGAATGATTCCATTATTTTGTGTAGCCAGAACTTGTCAAACCTATTTGATCACAGAACCTTCTTTACTGATTAATACTTATTAACATTTTTCAGGACACTAGTATTCTGTTTATCTCAGTTTGGGAGACGCAGGAAGATTGCTTTCTCATGGTTCTTTTCCTAATCCCCTACTTAGACAGTCAAAAGAAGACTTTTTTGTTATTGTTGCTGCTGTTTAGTTATTGTCTTGTAATTCAACACAATTTTATAATATTAAGGATCAGTTTTACTAGGGAGACTCAAACTGCAGATGTGTTGCCAAACCTCTGCAGGTCTCCTGAAGGTTGCAGTCACTTTGAGCAGCTACTCCCTGGCCGTTTCTTTCACAGTAGGCTCTCTGAAATTGGCCTGGGAAGATTCCTCCTCAGAATCAGTTTTCATTAGCTTTCTACTTCTTTCTTGCTCCTGCCCTGGAAATTGTGATGGCTGTAGGCTTTTGTATGACTATCTTCATGGCCCATTTTTTATTCACTTATACTGATATTTCCTCCTTTATCCTCACAGAAACAGATTTGACTTCAGTAAACAAATACTGTTACCAGAAAGGGGTCCTGATCCAGACCACAAGAGAGTGTTCTTGGATCTCACACAAGAAAGAATTAAAGGCAAATCCATAGAGTAAAGTGAAAGCAAGTTTATTAAAAAAGTAAAGGAGTGAAAGAATGGCTACTCCATAGGCAGAGCAGCAGCACGGGCTGCTCTTTGGCTATTTTATGGTTATTTCTTGATTATATGCTAAACGAGGGGTGGATTATTCATGAGTTTTCTGGGAAAGGGGTGGGGGCAATTCCCGGAATTGAGGGTTCCTCCCCGTTGTAGAGCATGTAGGGTAACTTTCTGATGTTGCCTTGGCATTTGTAAACAGTCGTGGCACTGGTGGGAATGTCTTTTAACATGCTAATGTATTATAATTAGTGTGTAATAAGCAGTGAGGATGACCAGAGGTCTCTTTCCTGGCCTTCTTGGTTTTGGTGGGATTTGGCCAGCTCCTTTACCGCATGCTGTTTTATCAGCAAGGTCTTTGTGACCTGTATCTTGTGCCAACCTCCTATCTCAAGGTCTCAAGGTTGCACAGAATGTCAGCAGCAGGACTTGTCAGTAGCCTGGAATTTATGTCGATCAACTCTTTATCTTGTGTCAAGAATATCTGGGCCAGTGCAACGTAAAAACACTCAGGAACAGAGATGCAACACAACTCTTGCCCCTTCCTTCTATCCTGTCTGAACACATTCCTCACAAAATAGGCTTATCCAAATATTGGAAATAATGCTTTATTCAGATTAGAACACATATCCTGACATGAATTCTGAAGCTGTCATCTGTAAATTCATGGCTTTTGCTGTAAATTGGGGATGAGGACATCCTTTTCCTCTGGGTTCTAAGAAATTCGTAAGTTAGAGATAAACAGAGTCACAGCAGTTGCTTCATCATTGCCTGGAGCAAATTCAAATTTATTGAAACCTTTAGGGCTTCCAGTAAGATAATTTAGCTACTCAGGTCTGAAGTCTACTCAGGCCTCCTACTCCTACTTCAAGTTAGCTGTTGGGACCTGCCTTTGGGGACAGCTGTGTCTGCAATGCAGAGTCACAGTCAATTTATCTGGCCAGGTGGGGAGCACAGGGCTGCATCCCTGGATGAGACAGATGGAAGGTTGCTTAAAGGGGCTGGAGCTGCATGATTGTGCTTATTTCAGAAGTAACAGACCCATAGCTCAACATTCCAGAGCATATATCAAGAGACCAGAGATTCTGAACCCTCTAAGAAACAGTACTGTCATGGCAGTTGTTAAAATGCTAAAATATTTCTAGAGTGGTTTATTAAGGTCTGTTGCCCCCAGGTTTCCCCATGACCCAGAAACTAAGGGGTTAATTAATGCCAAGTAAGGCAGGGGCTTCTAGGGTCTGATGATCTGTAAGGCTACTAAGAACCTTGCACTTCAATTCACTCCTGACTGCAGAGAGGATTTACGGACACCTTCTTCTACATTTCTACCTCAGTCTGTTGAGGAAGGACTTCCTGCCAACCTTCTTCTAGATGATTCTGCAACAATGCCCAGGCTTTTTGCCTCTTTCTCCACACCTTGTGTTTTCTTTCTGGAGCACCTGAGTCTATTCTGATTGTGGAATATTGGCCATATTGTCATCCCTAGTCACTGCTGGTTCCAGTTAACCCAACAGAGAACAGCCAGAGAGTCCCCCTCACCCACATTCTTACTTCTTTCCCCATCTCCCTAGGCCATAGGGAACTTCTGGGGAACATCTGTGGAGGTCCCAGCATGCCAGCCCTAGGCCCTGCATTTCAACCTTTGCCTGGCAGAGAGGACAGGGGTCCCAGTAGGGAAGATTGTGCTCCTGGCAATAGACAAATGCCTGGGGTTCACGTGGCCAACAGGCCAGGGCTGTCCACCAGGGGCCAGTGTTAACTGGAGCTGCCTCTATTAGCCATTCATAGAAACAGCCACCCCTACAGGATGCTAGCTGTTATGGGCCAGAGAAATACAAGGAGATCAGATGGCACAGGTGGATAATATTTTCAAGGTTACCTTTGGCCAAATACATGTCAGATGCTTGCCTGCCCCAGGGACTAGTGCCCCATCCCTTAAAGAGGAGTAGGTATTCACCAGATTTCCACAGGGAACAGCACAAATTCATGGGACACTTGAGTTTCATAGGGAACTGTGAGTAGTAAGACAAATTGTCAGGTCGTAGGGTGCATACGGAGGAGTGCAGAGAAGAGAAGATGAAGGCAGTAGACAAAGTCCTCATCGTGAGGGGCCTTGCCTGATGTTCTCAGGGGTTTTCATTGTTTATTGCAGCTCAGGAGTGGTGTAGCTAGGAAAGGTTTAATTCAGACGGTTGACACAATGAGATGTGTGTTTTGGAAAACACCTTGTTGCAGGAACTAAAAGAAGGATACAATGGCGTGAACCCGGGAGGCGGAGCTTGCAGTGAGCCGAGATCGCGCCATTGCACTCCAGCCTGGGCGACAGAGCGAGACTCCGTCTCAAAAAAAAAAAAAAAAAAAAAGAAGGATACAGTAGACATTGCAGTAACCACACACGCGCGCGCACACACACACACACACACACACACAAACACACAAACATTCAAAGGTGGTGAGGCCTGTGGGGCATGGTGAGGGGGTGTCACATTTCCAGATAAATTTAGTGAGTAGAATCAACATACCTGAAAGCAGGTAGACTGCATGAACATGGAGTAAAAGGGTAAAGAAGGTTTTTAAGACTCTTCTGGGCCCTGGTTTAAGCAGCTGGAGTGATGCGCCATTCAAAGAAACTAGAACTATGCTCACATAGTTCTCGTGAAATTCTACAGGACTGTGATGTTTTGGGTGCAAACCAATTCAGCATAAAGTGCTTAGAGGCCTCCAGGTTTTCTCATCCTTTTAGGAATGTGGAGCTAGATAGAGTGAACTCTATCCAGAGATCTATAAATCCAGAGATTGGAGCTGGAGACAGAGGTTGGAGAACATTCAGTATAGGAGGCATTTAAAACTCATCACAGCAAGATTCCTTGGAGAGTGCGTGGAGGGAGGCCGGAGTGCTGGAATTACATATGGTGCAGCTACAGGTTTCACATGACCCTGGAGACTTAACGTATTTCACCTGTAGCTCTGCATCCTAAAATAATTATCTAGTAGCACTGACTGCTTACAGCTGGAAATACTATGGTACCCACTAGGTCGACTCCTCTGGTGAAATATTAACATGTAAAGGCTAGTCAAGCATTCAGATCTCTTCATTCTTTCATAGAGCCCTGCTTCCACCTCCACAGGATCTTTATGTGTTCTGGTCCTGGTTTTTGGAAGTCCAGCCAATCCAATTTAGCTTAAACCCTCCTAGTGTTTCCTCTCCATTCAAAGCTCAACTCTAGCTCTGTCCTTCCCAGCCTAGGTCATTTTCCTTTCCTTCACAGTGCTCTTCCTAAATTGTAGTTTTTCCTTATTTTTTTGTTGGAGAACATAACAAAGTAGAAAAAGTGATGGATTTAAGTCCCTTTTACCAGCTGCTAGTGAGAGCAGTCGTCAACTTGTTGCTGATTTTGATCTGTCTGTGCCCCTACTTCATTTTGTGTGACTCCTTTAAAACATATTACATCAATTCCTGTCCCTTGTCCTCTAGAACTTCATTATACATGATACGTTTCTAAGAAACATCTATAATCTCTATTGTGACATCACTTCCTAACAAAGTTAACAAAATATGGAATGCCTAGTCCCTAGTTAATGTCCTCTGACTGCTTTGAATGTATGCTTATAGCTGGTTTGCTCAAATCAGGATCCAAACTGGTGCATCTAGTTGCTAAAATCCCTTGTTTCTTTTATTGTATATTTCAACTTTCTTTTTTATATTTTGTTTTTTAGAAAAACCAAATTATTTTTCTGATAGGCTTGATCACTTGCTTCCTTATGATACTTTTAAAAACCTATTTCAAATGTTTAGGCAAAAATGATTCTGAAGCATTTCCCATTGCATCTCATCATCCAGCTCATAATATTTGGTTGATCCACTTTTTGAGATTATTGAGCTCAGGTGGTATCCATTTGATCTATTCTTTTAAAAGTTTCTCATCAAAATTTAGCTGATAGATTTTATATCCAGTGAAATTGCTGCCCAGAGCCAGATTGTCATTAGAGGTGGCAAAAATGATTTCCTGATACTATCAATCCTTCTATGTTTATTAGGTATAATTTTTCTATAAGAAAAACTTGTCCTTATATGAAAGCCGATTATACTAAAAATAGCTTGTATCAGAAAGACAGATTAAATACTCAAGTCTTTATCAGTTTTGTGAATAATGACTTGTTGCTCTAACAACCTGCAACATTGACCATTTTAATGGTCACATTGTCTTAACTTCAGTCACTTGTAGTCAGAGTTTCTATATTTTGCTGTCTTTGTTCTTTGACATTATTCCATTGATCATTCATTGTTTCCTTGCTTTGAAAAACTATGATGTTCAGGATCATCTTTTATTTGCCTTAGACAAGAGATTAGACATTGCTTCAAATACCTCTCATCCCTTTTAATGGAAAATGTTATTTAGACACCATGATCTAAGTGCTAGAAGTTGTTGGGTTGTCATTTATTCTATCTCTTTTTAGTACATTTTAATAGCAAAAACTTCATGAGCTCATACTAGTTCTTCCAATTCATTTTTAAGATTATTAATTCATTGATTTTGTATTTTATCTATTTTCTATTGTCTGGTAAATCTTTATTTCTACCAGTATTAGTAAATTATGTATTTGTTTTCTCTTATAATAGTCATTTCAAGATCACAATAGTACTATTCCTGAAAAAATAAAAGACTACCGAATGCAATTTCAGATTTACATACCTGGTGTCCCTCAGTGTGTATTTTATCAGAACAAAAACATTTTTATGTAACCGCAATTCAGTTACCAACTTTTTAGATTAGTTCTGTATCTAGTTTTGAGCTCACATTAAAATTTCAATAATATTCTTTTAGAGCTATTTCTCTCATTGGATGCATAAAAAAGAGCACTTGATAAAATTCAACACCTACCCTTGATAAAACCTCTCAACAAATTTGGAACAGAAGGGAACTTTCTCCACTTAATAAATGCCATATTTGAAAAACCTATAGTTAACATTATACTTTTTGGTGACTCATTAAATAATTCCTCTCAAAAATTTTCTGGCAAAATGTACCAAATGACAAGGCTATTCACTTCAGCATTTTTGTTGTTATTGCAAACACTGAGAACAAATTTAAAAATTATTTATAAAGAGAAGATTGTGGAATAACCAATGGCCAACACAGTGGTACACTCTCTAGGTACAAAAAATAATGAGAAAAAATGCTATAGGAGATCCGATATCTGGCTACTTCTGGTAATCCTACAGTCTTTTCAAATATTTATTACAAATTTTGTCCATAAATTGTAGGATTCTGTGGCAAGATGTTAGTTCCATCTTTATATTCCATTTTCTCTAGTGAGAGTCCTCCACTAAGCTGTTAAAGCGCTAATAGGTTTCTCCAGACACTGCTATTATTAACAAATTAACATGAGCAACACTTAAGAAGGAGGAGTGGGAGGGTTAATGTGGGGAATCTTCTCCCTTCATATTTCTTTTATGATGCACATTTTGAAGAAAAGAATAGATTTCAATTTTGTGAAATATTAATTGAACATCTTTCCCTCCTCCTCACCAGCATCAAAGTTATTAATAAAATGTTCAAGAATAAGAAAGTAGGTGCTGCAGTTGCAATTCACTGTTATATCTGAACAGAAGAAAGAGTGTCAAGCGTTAGGAAAACTTTACAGAAAAATTTGAGCAGTAGGTTTCAAAAGTGTGGATGGGCTAGCAAGACAGAAACAGAATGAAACACAATGAAAATAAACACAAACAAATCGTGCAAATTAACGGAAGATTCTAAATATTATAATTTAAAATATAAACTATGATTTCTTGTACTAGATTAACTAGAAGGAAACCAAAGTAAAGAGATAAATTTGGTCTAATAAATACAATTATAAATGTAAATGTTACTCATTGTGTTGGGAGCGGGGAAATGATTATTCTGCTGGCTATTTTTCAGGTATCTTACATGCACTCATTTCTATATAAATCTCAGTCCAGCCAAACAGATACGGTAGCCATTTTACAGACATAGTATTAAAATCTAGAGAATTTAAATAAGTTGCCCAAATTCAAAGGATTGTTAAGTATGAGAACCAAGACTCTAACTTAACATTTTATTGTATGATTGTATCATATTTATTCATAAAGCTATGGTTCATGGGCATTTGAGTTATTTCTACTTTTTTGTTATTATAATGTGTTGCTAGGAACATAGCAAACATATACACTAATTTAGGGGGGACCATAACACAGAAGTGGAATTGGTGAGTAATAAAGAAAATAAATATTCACTTTAGTAGATATTGCCAAACATTTATGCAAAGCAGCTAAAGTATTACACTCCCTCTATCAGAGCATGAGGGTTCCAGTTGCTCCACATCCTAGAGAATGTTTGATGTTTTTGTCTTTTTTCTATTTAACAATCCTGGGTTTTTTTCATTTAATTCTTACACAGTTTTAACTTTCATTACTGTCATGACAAATAAGGTCAATAACTTATTGGTCATTTAATATTCTTTTTAATGAAGTGTCTGTTTAATATTATTCACATTTATTATTATTAATTTGTTATCCTCTTTTTAAATTAATGGTAGGATTCATATATATATTCTGGGTGCATGTTCTTTCATGAATAAATGTATTGCAGATATCTTCTCACAAGAGATAACTTCTGTGGTATGAAGTATTAAGAGTGTCTTATCACTCTTTCATGAGTGTCCTTTTGTCGTTGTTGTTGCATTCAATTACTATAATTGTATGAAGAATAGGTGCTCAGTAAATTTTAAATGAGGTATATATGAAGGAAAAACAATTGTAGACTCCTAAAATCAACAGTGTAATTTTTAAAATTCTGAGCAAAGGAATATTTATATCAGTTACTATTTTGGAGACCATGAATAGAGGTTAATATCAGGAGCCTTTGGTATTATTTATGCACAAAGCTTAGCTTTTCTTTGTTTTTGTTGTTGCTTACTATCATTACCAAGGGTTTTTTTGTTTGGTTTTTTTTTTTACTTTTATTTTAGGTTCAGAGGGTCACTTGCAGGTTTGTTACATGGGTAAATTTCATGTTGCTGAGGTTCGGTGTACAGATGATCCCATCATCCAGTAGTGAGCATAATACCCATAATACCTGATAGGTAGTTTTTCAACCTACACCCCCATCCCACCTTCATCCCTCTAGTAGTCCCTAGTGTCTTATTGTTGCCAGTTTTATGGTCATGTTTACCTAAAGTTTAGCTTCTGCTTGTAAGTAAGAACAGGTATTTGGATTTATTTTCCTGAGTTAATTCACTTAGGATAATAGCCTCCAGCTCCATCCATGTTGCTGCAAAAGACATGACTTCTTTCTTTTTATGGCTGTGTAGTATTTCATGGTGTATATGTATCACGTTTTCTTCATTCAGTCCACTGTTGATGAACATTTAGGTTGATTCCATGTTTTTGTTATTGTGAATAGTGCTGTGATAAACATGAGTGCATGTGTCTTTTTTAGCAGAATGATTCATTTTTTTTCTATGAGTATATACCCAATAGTAGGATTGCTGGGTCTAATGGTAGTTCTGTTTGAAGTTCTTCAAGAACTCTCCACACTGCTTTCCACAGTGCCTGAAGTAATTTACATTTTCATCAGTACTTATTTTTGACTTTTTAATAATAGCCATTCTGACGGGTGTGAGATGGTATGTAATTGTGGTTTTCATTTGCATTTCTCTAATCATTAGTGATGTTGAGCATTTTAAAAATATATTTGTTGGCCACATGTATATCTTTTTTTGAGAAGTGTGTATTCAGGTTCTTTACCCATTTTTAATTTGTTTTTGTTTGTTGAATTGTTTAAGTTGCTTATAGATTATTAAACCTTTGTTGGATGCGTGATTGTGAACAATTTCTCCCATTCTGTAGGTTGTTTGTTTCATCTTTCGATAGTTTATTTTGCTCTGCAGAAGCTCTTTAGTTACTTTGGTCCCACTTGTCAATTTTTGGTTTTGTTGCAATTGCTGTTGGGGATTTGGTCATAAATTTCTTGCCAACGCTGATGTCCAGAATGGTATTTCCTAGGTTTTATTCAAGGATTTTTATAGTTTCAGGTTTTACATTCAAATTTTTAGTCTATCTTGGCCGAATTTTTGTATATGGTATAAGGAAGGGGTTCAGTTTCAATCCTTTGCATATGGCTAGCCACTTATCTCAGCACCATTTATTGAATAGGGAGTCCTTTCTCCATTGCTGGTTATTGTCAACTTTGTTGAAGATCAGATGGTTGTAGGTATGTGGCTTTATATCTGAATTCTCTATCCTGTTCCATTGGTCTATGTCTGTTTTTGTACAGTACCATGCTGTTATAGGTACTGTAGCCTCGTAGTGTAGCTTGAAATCAGATAGGGTAATGCCTCTGGTTTTATTCTTTTTGCTTGGGATTACTTTGGTGATTCAGGCTATTTTTTGTTCCATGTGGACTTTAGAGTAGTTTTTTTTCTAATTCTGTGAATAACATTTTACTAATTTGATAGGAATGCACTGAATCTGTACATTGCTTTGGGCAGTATGGCCATTTTAACCATATTGATTCCTCTTATCCATGAGCATAGAATAATTTTCCATTTGTTTGTGTTATCTCTGATTTCTTTCAGCAGTGTTTCATGCTTTTTTTTTGAGACAGACAAATCAAGAATGCAATCCTATTTAAAATAATCACAAAAAAATACCTAGAAATACAGCTAACAAAGGAGGTGAAAAGACTTTACAATAAAAATTACAGGCTGAGCTCAGTGGCTCGCACCTGTAATCCCAGTACTTTGGGACACCAAGGCAGGTGGATCACTGTCGCCCAGGCTGGTGTGCAGTGGTGTGATTTCGGCTAACTGCAACCTCTGCCTTCTGGGTTCAAGCAATTCTCCTGCCTCAGCCTCCCAAGTAGCTGGGACTAGAGGTGCTTGCCACCATGTCCAGCTAATTTTTGTGTTTTTAATAGAGATGGGGTTTCATCATGTTGGCCAGGCTGGCCTCGAACTCCTGACCTCAAGTGATCCACCTGTCTTGGCGTCCCAAAGTACTGGGATTACAGGTGTGAGCCACTGAGCCCAGCCTGTAATTGTTATTGTAAAGTCTTTTCACCTCCTTTGTTAGCTGTATTTCTAGGTATTTTATTTTTTGTGTGATTATTTTAAATGGGATTACATTCTTGATTTGGCTCTCTACTTGGATGTTATTGGTGTATGGAAATGCTAGATTTCTGTACATTGAATTTGTAATCTGAAACTTCACTGATGTTGTTTATCAATTCTAGGAGCCTTTGGGTAGAGACCATGGGGTTAGGTATAGAATTATATCATCTGCAAAGAGAGATAGTTTGACTTTCTCTCTTCCTATTTGGATGGTTTTAATTTTTTTCTCTTGCCCGATTGCTCTGCCTAGGACTTCTAGTACTATGTTTAATAGGAATGGTGAGAGTGGGCATCTTTGTCTTGTTCCAGTTCTCAAAGGGAATGCTTCTAGCTCTTGCCCATTCAGCATGATGTAGGCTATGGGTTTGTCCTAGATGGCTCTTATTATTTTGAAGTATGTTTTTTTTTATGCCTAGTTCATTGAGGGTTGTTAACGTGAAGCAATGTTGAATTTTATTAGAAAGCCTTTTCTGCATCTATTAAGATGATCATGTGGTTGTTGTTTTTAATTCTGTTTATGTAATAAAACGTATTTACTGATTTGCATATGTTGAGCCAACCTTGTATCCCAGAAATAACATTTACTTGATCATGGTGAATTATATTTTTGATGTGTTGCTGGATTTGGTTTGTGAGGATTTTTGCATCTATGTTCATCAGGGACATTGGTCTGCTATTTTCTTTTCTAGTTGCTTCTCTGCCAGGTTTGAGTATCAGAGTGACATTGGCTTCATAGAAAGAGTTAGGGAGGAATCCCTACTCCTCAATTTTTTGGAATAATTTCAGTAGGATTGGTATTAGCTCTTCTTTGTATGTCTGGTAGAATTTGGCTGTAAATCTGTCTAGCCCAGGGCATTTTTTGATTGGAAAGGTCTTATTACTGATTCAACATTGGAACTTGTTAGTCATCTGTTCAAATTTTCATTTCTTTCTGACTTAATATTAGAATATTGTGTATTTCCAGGAATTTATCCATTTTTTCTCGGTTTTCTAGTTTGTGTGCCTAGAAATATTTGCGATAGTCTCTGAGAAATTTTTGGATATCTATGGGGTTGGTTATAATGCCACCTTTGTCATTTCTGATTTTGCTTCTTTGGATCTTCTCTCTTTTTTCATTATTAATCTGGATAGCAGTCTATCAGTGATGTTTATTCTTTTGAAAAAACAAATTTTGATTTTGTTGGTCTTTTGCATGAATTTTTGTGGGTCTCAATTTTCTTCAGTTCAGCTCTGATTTTGGATATTTATTTCCTTCTGCTATCCTTGGGGTTGGTTCTCTCTTGTATTTCTACTTCCTCTAAGTGCAATGTTAGGTTGTTAATTTGAGATTTTTATGACTTCTTGGTGTAAGCATTTCACACTATAAACTGTCTCTTAACACTGCTTTCACTGTGCCCCCAAAATTCTGGTACATTGATGTCTTTGTTTTAATTAGTTTCAAATAATTTTTTGACTTCTGCCTTAATTGTTTTCTTTACCCAAAAATCATTCAGAGGCAGGCTGTTCAATGTCAATGTAACTGTATGGTTTTGAGAGATCTTTTTGGTGTTGATTTCTATTTTTATTGCACTGTAGTTCAAGAGTGTGGTTGGTATAATGTTATTTTTTTGAATTTGTTGAGACTGGCTTTATGTTCAATCTCAGAGTGTGGTCAGTCTTAGAGTATATGTTGTGTGCAGATGAGAACACTGCATATTCCATTGTTGTTGAGTGGAGTTTCCTTGACTGCCAATTAGGTCCAATTGTTTAAGTGTTGGATTTAGGTCCTGAATGTCTTTTTCTGCCTCAATGATCTGTCTACTGCTGTCAGTTGGCTGTTGAAGTCGTTATTATCATATGGTTATCTAAGTCTCTTAATAGGTCTGTAAGAACTTGTTGGGTGAAAATATATTTGGGGTAGTTAAGTCTTTCGTTGAATTGATCACTTTATCATTTTGTAATGACCTCTTTGATTATTGTTGGTTTAAAGTCTGTTTTATCTGATATAAATAGCAAGCCTGCTCTCTTTTTCCATTTGCCTGGTAGATCATTCTCCATTCCTTTATTTTGAGCCTGTGGTTGTTGTTAATGCGTGAGATGTGTCTCTTGAAGACAGTAGACAGTTGAGTGTTACTTTTTTTTTTTTTTTAAATATAACTTGCCTCTCTATGCCTTTTAAGTGGGGTGTTTAGCCCATTTGCATTCAAGGTCAATATTAATTTGCAAGGACTTGATCCTGTCATATTGTTAACTGATTGTTGTGTAGACTTGATTGTACAGTTGCTTTCTAGTGTCAATGGCTGTGTACTTAAGTGTGTTTTTGCATTGACAGGTACTGTTCTTTTATTTCCATGTTTAGCACAGCCTATAGACCTTTTGTAAGTCAGGTCTAGTTATAACAAATTCCTTTAGTGTTTGCTGCTCTAAGAAGGATTTTGTTTCTCCTTTACTTACGAAGCTTACTTTGGCAAGATAAAAAAAAAACTTGGTTGAAAATTTTTTTTGTTTAATGATACTGAAAATAGGCCTCTCAATCTCTTCTGGCTTTTAAGGTTTCTGCTTAAAGGTCTGCTATTAGCCTGCTGGGGTTCCCTTTTTAAGTTACCTGCCCCTTCCCTGTAGCTGCCCTCAGATTTTTTCTTTCATATTGACCTTGAAGAATCTAATTATTATGTGTCTTGGGAATAGTCATCTTTAATAGTATCTTGCAGGGGTTCTATGAATTTCTTTAATTTGCATGTTGACCTCTCTAGCAAGATTGGGGAAATTTTCAGACTAAGCTCTCAAATGTGTTTTCCAAGCTGTTCACTCACTTTTTCTTTCATGAATGCTAATGACTTGTAGGTTTTGTCTCTTTACATAATGTCATATTTTTGCAGGTTTTGTTCTTTCTTAAAATTATTTTTTATTTTTGTCTGCCTGTGTTTACTTGAAGAAGTGGTCTTTAAGTTCTGAGATTCTTTCCTCAGGTTGGTCTATTTTGTTGTTAATGCTTCCAATTGTATTATGAAATTCCTGGAGTAAATTTTTCAATTCTAGAATGTCAGTTTTGTTCTTTCTTAAAACTGTTGTGTCATCTTCCAACTCTGGAATTGTTTTACTGTTTCCCTTGGATTGGGTTTCAATATTTTCCGCATTTCATTGAGTTTCCTTGCCATCCAGATTCTGAATTCTATATCTATAATTTCAGCTATTTCAATCTGGTTAAGACCATTGTTGTAGAGCTACTGCAATCATGTGGAGGTAAGAAGACATTCTGCCTCTTAGTTTTGCCAGAATTCTTACACTGATTCTTTCTTATTTGTGAGGGCTGATGGTTCTATAAACCTTTGAGGTTCTTGTATTTTGATTGGAGCTTTTTGTTTTTATTTTCTTTATTATCTTTGAGAATTTGACTGTGGTGTAAGTTGGATTTAGTCTATTGGCTTTGTTTCTAGATGTTTTCAGAGTGACAAGACTCATCTTGACTCTCCTGGGCCGGATGTTCTAACCCTGAGAGGTTAGTACTGGGTCCTAGCTTTGTCTTTGGCCTCTCAAGGTTGGGCACCAGCTGTGCTGGGGAGACTCAGATGCTTCCAAGCCACTGGCAATAGCATTCCATTAGGAGCCACTGGCAACAGCACTCTGGTAGGGCAGCAGTGCTCCAGCAGGGTGGCAGTGGTGCTACAGGTGAAAGAGCTCCAGCAGGGGTCATCATCGATAGTGCTCTGGTGGAGTAGTGGGGTCACCAGCAAAAGCACTTTGGTGGTGGCTGTTGGCAAAGGCACTCTGGCAGGGCAGCTTGGGCTGCACTGTGAGCAGGCAGAGCTGGGCAGGGACCCTGGAAGGGGCTGGCAGAAAGGGAGGTACACAGATCAGACTTGCCTCAGTCCTCTGGGATAGACAGCCTTGCTCTCTCCAGGTCCAGCATTTGGCAAAAGTCAGAGTCACCTAGAGGAGTATGGAGAGTCTTGGGATATGGGAACCCATGGCTGTGTTCCACTATAGCCATCATCACATTAAATCCTGTAGGCAGACTCAAGCTCTGACTCTGTCGACCTTCCAGGCAGCTCTCCCTGCCAAACGAAAGGTCCATGGAGATAGTGAGGTTTCCTGAAGGCCTGTGACAAGGATCCTGGAGGCTTGTGACAAGAAAGGGCTGTTCCACACTTACTTCACACACACTTTTCCTAGGAACCATTTAGTGCCAGGAACAACTTCGGGCACTTAGCAACCTGTGCAGCATTCTCAGCTTCCTCCCACTTCAGCCCTGGTGTCTCTGTCATCTCTCTGTCCTCTCTCAGTGCATTTTCTCAAAAGATCTGTTAGGAATATGCCAATCTACTAGATATTCTGGTTTCTGTTGGTGGGAGAACTTCTTCCTGATTGCATCTAGTAAGCCTCTTAAGAGTATCTTTTGATAAATAATAATTTTTCATTTTAATATAGTCTACATTGTCCATTACTCCTTTTGTGCTAGGTATACTTGTATTCTGTTTAAGAAGTTTTTGCCTATTTCACATTCATATAAATATATTACCACTCTAGAAGAACATTTTAGGAGCTTTAATGCTATCCTTTTCATGTTTAGATGTACAAATATGCTGGTAATGGTTTTGGCGCATAGTGTGAGGTAGGGATTAGACTCATTTTGCAGTCATATAATTATATCAGTTCAATGTAAACATTGCACTTCCGCCTTTTGCACTTTAAACTTGCCATGCTCTGAAATTTTACTAAGATATTAAAATTGAATCTGTGTTTTTCATGCATGTACCAGGTGAATGTTTGCATATCAGTGATCCAGAATAGCTTATTATTAAAAAGCCATACTGTCCATAATTTAGTTTCATCTTTGATTAAATTCAAAAGTATGAGCTGTTTCTGGATTTCCTCATATCATATTAGTTTATTTATCTGTCATTGCATCAATAGAGCACTCTCTTAGTTATTGCCTTACTAATTAATACAAGATATCATGTTTTGTATCTCATTACCAGCTTTGTTTTCCTTTTTCATGGTTATCTTATATGTTATTGGCACTTTGAATTTCATGTAAACATTTGAATCAGTAAGAGAGAATTTTTATGATTGCTAACCTGGTGTGAGCTTTGAGAATTGTTATTAGAGCTTCCTGGTAATTTTTTCCCCTCAGAAGTAATTCTTCTCAAGCTGTGTGGGATTTTATCCTATATATGTACAGACTGATATTTAGCCAAAGACTCAGTTGGGCCAACATAGAAATCACTGGATGTCTTCCTCTGTGTAACCTCTGAAATTTCCCTCACAAATTCTACACTCTCCAGTCTCCTCAAACTCTTTCTTCTATTTCCTTACTTCAGTGGATTGCCAAGTCCTGTTTGGGATCCTTCTCTGTCTGATGCATCTTGAAAATTGATTCTTGGCCCAAAGCCTAAGCAATGGCACAGCTTACATTATATGTTTCCTTTCTCACAAGGACCACAGTCAGAGCTGCCTGTTTTCTAATGTCTGAAAATAGTTGTTTTTATATTTCACCTATTTCTAGATGTTAATGATGAGAGATTAATTCTGGACCAGCTCATTACCGCTGAGCCAAAAGTAGAATTGTAAATGTATTTATATTAAGTTTGCACAACACATACTTATTATCTGTTGTCTTATCTGATTCATGTTTTTAGAAGTGCACTAACTGTCAATAGAGAATTACATTCTTTTGTGGTTTTAGTAAATTTGTTCCAGATCATGGTAAGTTTAAAGTGTAAAAGGCAGAAGTGCAATGTTTACAATTCGAAACACCAATATGAATTAAGTCCATCTTGGTGATAGCACATTTGAAAACAATTAATGTATCAATTCTTAATTCCCCTTTAGGTGAAAGAGAATTTTCCTTTTTCTAAATAAATTTCTAAATGAACCTGTATCCTTCAATGCAGAATAGTAAATTGGGTAGATTGTTGTAACCATAAAGTCTGTAAAGTATTTATATTAGAAATTAAACCCAAATATCTTATAGAAACACAACATAATTCTACAACGCATATCCCATGTTAAATAATCAGTTCACCTAAATTCGAAATTTTACTAAGATATTAAAATTGAATCTGTGTTTTTCATGCATGTACCTAGTGAATGTTTGCATTTGTAGTGAGTTAAAAAATCAACTACCTTTTGATATGGAATAATTGTTACAGCAATAGATTAGCCTTTTTCTATATGTCCATAAATTCAAAGTCTCACTATTAGACTTTTAAAAACCTTTATTTTACTTATTTTGTGAGTTTAATCAATGAATATAGTAATTAATATGTAGATTAGCAACTTTGAATAGATTATTTCTAAAACAGATTTCCCCATGAGAAAAATTTCCTTAATTGTATGAGCTCTAGCTAATTTCATGTGTGAATGCTGATGTAAAATTCATTGTTTTAAAAAGTAGATATGTGTAAAAACAGGATGTATTGAAACAAGCCAAGGGATTTATATGTTGACTTTTTATTTTCCAAGTCACATGAACATTTAAAGACACTGCAGCCTGGTTTAAGAAAAATCTACAGTTTAAATAATATTATTAAATAGCTTAGCTAAAAAGGACTACAACCTTTTGACCAGTCCTTTAAAAATATATTGTTCATATGTTGTGCTTATATATGGCAAGAATATTGTACTATTTTGAAGAGATTACAAAATGGGGAAAATGGGGCATATATTTATTATCCTTTTTCTCCAGCAAAACAATGAAGGCTTCTCCAGCAAAACAATGAAGGCTTCTTTCACATCTTTGAGTTTTTTCTATTTCACTGAAATATATATATATATATATATATATATATATATATATATATATATATTCTCTAATCTATCGTATGCTTAAATACAATATTAGAGATAATTATAATAAACATTTAATTAGATCACAAAGTATGGAAGTATTAGAACAATGTTAACAGACTTGCTTAACCATCTTTTAGATTTCTATGATCATTTGAGAAATTTTATTTGTCACTATTAAATAACCAATTTGCCTAAATAATGTAAGTTACATGAAGAAGCTACTCATGTTTCTCATATTGTTGATAATCTATATTCTCCATATATGTCTAAATTATTTATACCAACAAAAAATAAACCTGATTCTTATTATATATAATTTGGCAGAAGCCAATAGCATATGGAGGTATCTTGTGCAACACAGGCATTTAACATAGAGGGTTACAGCTCAAAAACTGCACTGTGCAAACATTAATACAGCCTGCCATTTGCCAAGGGAAATACTTTTGTGAGCCTCATTAATTTAATTGGTCCCTGTCATCTAGTTAAAAAGGAGAAAAGAAGAGCATTTTCTGACAAAACCAAAGATGGTTAAAAGTCCTATTAGATTGTGTAGCACTTCAGAAATTTTCGAGTTAGGAAGGAAATTGAATTGAGAACATTTAATTTAGCATTTTGTAACACCTGCCTCCCCGTTCACTCCTCACAATCTCTCATATGGTGAATCATAAAATTTCTAACTCAAAAAGAGTCAGAACTCTTAAATATTAAGAGCTTGCACTAATTAATCTCTTCTTTTTAATTGCATATAAATGTATTTTATCTCCCGAGGTATAATTGCAAGATTGTATCAATTCCACTGTGAATGTTCTTCTAACATCTCTCCAAGCTCCTAGCCTGAAAATCAATGTGGACATCCCTCTGCCTCCCAGAGCTGGATGTTTTGCCGATTCAAAATTGTTTCCTTCTTCACTCAGTCTCTATTCCCATCAGTGTAGTTGTAAATTTCACCTTGCACCCCTTCTCCATCTTGATATGGAAAAGGCAAGAAAACCTAATCAACCAGTTATTTCCCTGCTTCTGGTTCCCACTTGGTAATGCCACAAGTCTTTTGAAGATGAGACGGGATTGTTTCCTTGACCTTAACCCCCTTTGTGGGCAGGAACTGGAGTGGCTCATTTCACTCAGCCCACTGCCAGCCTCTCCTTGCAAGAGGGAGCATGCGAGTAAGCAAGTGTGGGAACCAAAGCAAATGAATGCTGGAACCAGCTGGTCACTCCTCTCTGGTAGAAGCACGCTCTTTGTGGGCCCTGCAGCAGTGTCCAAGCCCCTGCCCTCTCGGCACCTGGGTTCTTGTCTAGCATCCAGGAAGAATCAGGTCACATGAATGGATTGAAGATTAGTGTATGCAGAGGATTGTATTGGGCGGTGGAAGTGGCTCTCAGTGAGATGGGAGTTGGAAAGGGGATGGTGTGGGAAGAAGGCGATCTTTCCCCAAAGCTGCACCATCTGAAGTTGGTTGCATCTATCCATTGTCTCTGATGCTCAGCCGCTTCTATTTCCACCACTCAGCTGCTTGTATTCCTGACACTCAGATGCTTGTATCCCCAATGCTCAGCTGCTTGTGTTATTTTGCCAGCTGAAGTCTTTTTATGGGCACAGGATAGGGGCGTGGCAGGCCAAAAAGGCCACATTTGGATGGAAAAATGAGGTAAGTTCTTTTCACTTAGGGCTATGGTTCCAGGCTGAAGGGTGGGGTTTAGCTGTTCTGTATCTGTTCTCAGCTGTTCTGTATCAGAAACAGTTGTTTGGATGCTTCCAGGAATGCCCTTCTAGGGTTTGTTCCTGGGAAAGAGCCACAGTGAGTGTTCTGCTCAGTATTTGCCACTCTACTGGTAGAACATAAAAATCCTTCCAAGGGAATATGGGACTACTTTTGCTTCATCTCTCCTCCAGACCCTAGCTTCCTGGAAGACACTCAAGGCCATGTCCAGTGCCTGAGAGTGTTCTTTTTAGACTCTTTTCTAATCTGATTTTGAATCATGATCCTTCTTGTTTTTTTACAACGTGCCTGTCACTAAGTCCTGGAGTAGGGATCAGCAAACTACAGCCTTTGGCCCAAATTCTGACTTCTGTCTATCTTTGTGTAGCCCACAATCTAAGCGTGATTTTTGCATTTTTTAATGGTTCAAGAAAAATTAATGCTAAATAATGTGTCACACATGAAAATGATATAAAATTCAAATTTCACAGTCCATCCACAAAATTCTGTGGAAGCACAGCCATGCTCATCTGTTTAGGTTTTGTTTGTGGCTCCTTACCTGTTGCAATGGTGGTTGAGTAATTATCAATGAGATGATGTGGCCCATAGTACCTAACATCCTTCCTATCAGGCCCTTTCAGAAAAAGTTTGCCAAACTCTGTCCTAGAATATTACCAGAACACAGAATGTGGGGACTTTATATTATTTCAGGCAAGTCCCTTAGGACACTAAAGGTTTGGCATGTAGAACCAAGAGCTCCCTAATGGGCCAACTAGAGATTGTGTTTGCACACAGATCTAGACCTCCAAATTCTCCTGATAGAAGTACCTCTACTGTAATGTACTCACACACCACTGCACCTCTCCCCTTAACCTTGTCAGGTAGGTGGTTGTGCCTCAGCAGCCAGCACCAGCTTTAAAGTGTATTCAGCACCTAACAGTTGTGTCTTCTTGTGATAGCTTATTAAACCTTCAGTGCTTTGGTTTCTCCATCCATAAAATGAAGTCTTGAAATAAATGGTGTCTGTGTTTTTTTCTTGTTCCAATATTCCAATTTTATGATTGTACTGACAATGAAAAACAACTTTTAAAATTTAAAATTTCAAACCAGTTGTTGAGTTCAAGTTGGAAGCATTTGATAGAAAAGGATTAATTTTGTCTCAGTTAAGCATCTCATACTGTGATAATTTTGTTTTATTTCTAAAATACCCCTTTCATTCCAAACCGCCTGGAGCACTTCGGCATGAAACATTAGTCTCTGGGAAAGCCCACCAGCCTGAAACCCAACATAGCTTATTATACCAGAGCCTCATAAGCTTGCCCCTCAATTATTTTATACTTCCCTCACTGATAATGCTTTTCGTAGATGGTAAGTGATACAATTGAACTTGTTCATATACACAGTCTGTTCCCTAACTCCATTAAGCCAAAGTTTGTATTTTACTTTCTAAATTAGTTAAAATCTGTAGCAAATTTAGCAATGCTATTTTGGTTAATTGCCCTAATCCAAGGAACACTGGCAGCTCCTCTGGGTCACCAGAGAGAAGTCTCCTTTGCATTGTAAATGATTTTTTCCTCAGTGAAAATGCACAGTTTCATTGGGCATTCAAGTTGTACCAGGCTACCTGTGGAGTTTAAATGTAGTAAACTACTGCTGCTACATTTTAAAGGACAGTGTTGAGTCATCCTTTAATACATTGTCACCTGCAAGTTGTTCCTTTGCTTTACTTAAGGACCCTTGTTGAAAATATACTTGTATAAGCGATTATCAGGGTCTTTTTTGGTTCAGCAAGCGGTCTTTCTACTGTAGATTATACTTTCCAATAGACTGGCTGTGCCTTATTTTCTCTCTTGTTTGTAACCAAAAGTTGGCTTAGTCATTCAGCTCTTCCTTTGTTGATTAGCTGTAGACGTATTGGTTCCTCTTGAATTATTCAAATGGGTTTTCTTTTTTGTATAAAGCACACCAATGGTAGGAAAGTTCAATTCAACATCAAAGACCTACTGCTGCCCCTTTAAGGCCACTCTCTTTAGGATCCCTGTATTCACTCTTCTCTGCAGGTGTGGCTGCACCTGCACCTTAATTGTTCAGAGTACTTGGGTGACTAGTCTATTTTCAAAGTGCTCTCTAGGAAAAGCAATTTCACCACCAACCTTGATAATGTCTCCCATGATTTTATAATCCCTGCAACTAGGGAAAGTTTAGTTTTTTCTACATATTTAGTTAAAGGCAACATTTTTTTTCTTACTCTATACAAATTGTATCTAGAAAACTGGTCAATATCATGGTTTTTATAATACAAATATGACTTGAACTGCTCCCAAAGTTATTTACTCAGTTAAGCAACAAATGCAGAATAAATATTGATTGTTTCTATGCATTTCTCTTAGGCATTATTTGAAGAACAGTTATACTTGATAGTCATTATAGAAAATCTAAAAACACAGACAGCCTTTCTCTCTCTCTCTGTTGACAATTAAGGCAGAATGGCTTTGAATGGCCAGACATCTGCTCTGTGCTGTTTTTACTTTACTTACATTTCCTGGAAATTCACTTAGAACATCTCTGTTAAATCCCTAAGAAATGGTCCCTTAGTCATAAGTATGGCTTCTCTGTAAACAAGACGCAGGTGGAATTGATGAAGAATTCCTGTTTTCCCATCTGCTGCATAAATTTAGGATTTTAAAGGTTTGATATGGAGAATGCAGAGTTCTCTATGAGACACTTGGTATTAAAATGGCAGAATAAGGAATTCAGACAAAGAACTAGGGCTCAAATCTTTCTTGTTAAAAGTATCTCAACTGAAATCTACTTGTTCACTTACTGCTGTCTCCTTACATTTTTCATGTGAGTTGTTATGAACTTGGAATGGGATTACTGTGGAAAGAGTGGAGGAAATTGACTTGAAACTTTTTCTGAAATTCTCTCTTCCATTTAGATGTGGACTTGGCAGTCTGTGGAGCTAATGACATTATTTAAAGTTCACTAGAGAAAGCTCTATACTTGCCCCAGATTACAGAAAGCTTCTATGGCATGATGCAGAGAGGGGAGCCCAGGCAGAGCCCAGGCAGAGCTCAGTAAACTTCCTACATCAAGGAGAGGGAACCAAGATCCAGAAAGACCTAGAAGGCTAGAGTTTTCAGAACAAGAATACAGGAAAGAAAAGTGTTGTACAGAGAAGGAATCAGCATACGTGTGGGATAAAACTGCTCAAGGCCCAGTAAAAATCTGTAAAAGGATTAGAGAGAATAGTAATTGGTGCTCACACAAGGCTGGGAATAGTGCCTTTTTCCACCTGCCATGGAAAATTCATCATTTACATGGCTTGAGTAAAGTACTAAGGTCTTGTGTTAGAAGAGGGATGTGGCTAGCCCTAGACTGAACTTCACTCTGATCTTACTAAACAAATCTTAAAGGCAAGATCAAAAAGAAGAAAACAATTCTTGGAGTTATATTTCATATGTTCAAAAAGTTAGAGACATAGTATATATGACAAAGATCAAAATTGAAGCTCCAGAAATAAAAACTACTATGTGTAAGGTGAAAAATACACTCGATAAGATTAACTGGAGATTAGATGAAAAATAATTTTCAAAGTGTATACAAAGCATCAGTGAGCTGTAGGACAATTTTGAAGAAAATATGTAGGTGAAATTTGACTCTTCAAAGGAAATGGAGACAGAAAAATTATTTAAAGAATTAATAGTGGTAAAATTTCAAAATTTGAGCCACTAATAAGTTACACATAAAAGATGAAAAAAATATATATCATGGTAACACTATCACTAAACAAAATAAAGCTTGAGAGATGACATTAACACCTGAGAAAGATTTAGTAACAAAAAATTACCAATGATAAAGAAGTATTTCAAAATGATACAAGGATCAGTTCATTAAGAATATATAACAATCCAAAACTTGTTAACCTCTGTTGAATCTTGTACTTTTGCATCTTCAAAACACATGAAGAAAAATATGGTAAAACTGTAAGGGAAATATTCAAATTTATGATTCCATTTAGGGGCTTCAATATATCTCTCAATAATTGATAGAACATGTAGACAGAACATCAGAAAGAATACAGAAGAACTGAACAATACTATCGACCTAAGAGTTGATAATTAATATTTATAAACAATTCAAAAACAGTAGAATACACATTTTTTTCAAGGGCTTGTTCAACAAGATAGATAATACTCTTGGCCATAAATCAGATTACAATAAATTTAAAAGAATTCAAATGATACAGGTTATTTTCTCTGACCACAATGGAATTAAATTAGAAATAAATCACAGAGGAATCTCTGGAAAATGATCAAATATTTGGAAACTAAAAAAATACACTTTTAAATGACATGATCTAAGAAGAAATCAAAAAGGAAATTGAAAAGTAGTTTATGTTGAATGAAAATATAAACATGGTATATAAAAATTTGTGGCATTCCTGTAAAGCTGGGTTTATGCTAAAAGTTATAGCATGAGATACTTATACTAGAAAAAAAGCAGTGTCAGATCGATAACTTCAGCTTCCACCTTCACAAACTGAAAAAAAGGCAGATTAAATACAACATAAGCAGAGGAAAGGAAATAATAAAGATAACAGCAATGATAAATGAAATACCAAACAGAAAAACAATAGAGGAAATCAATGAAACCTAAAGGTGGTTCTTTGAGAAAATCAATACAATTGATAAACCTCTAGCCAGAGTGGTCATGAGGAAAAAAAAAAAAGGAGACACAAATTGCCAGTACTAGGAATAAGAGAGATTCTAAAGATACCAAATGGATAATAAAATATCATAAAGACATTTATTTCAATATATTTGAAAATTTGGATGTAATAAATTCCTTAAAGTACATACATTACCCAATTTCACCCCTTAAGAAATAAATTGTTCAGATAGCTATATATATTGAAGAAATTAAATTTGTAGTTAAAACCATTTTCACAAGGAAACTTACAGGCACAGATGGCTTCATGGGTAAATTCAATCAAATATTTAAAGAAGAAATAATACTAAATCTGCTAAATTTTTCCAGAAAATTGGTGAGGAAGGAATATTTCCAACTTATTCTGTGCAACCTGCATTGTCCTAATATGAAAACTGGATAAAAATATTACAAAAGAAGAAAAATACAGATCCATCTTTCTCATGAGCATAGGATGTAAACATTTGAACAGCATTTTAGCAAATTGAATCATACAATATTTAGAAAGAATGACATACTATCACCAAGTGGGATTCATTCTAGAATGCAAGGTTGATTTACCATTCCAAAATCAACCAACTTAATTTCACCATATATATCAGTTTTCTAATGTTTCATAACGAATTACCACACATTTAGCCATTTAAAGCAACATCCATTTATTAATATATATTCTGTAGGTCAGTTCAGTGTGATGTAGCTGAGTCCTTTGGTCAGCATATTACAAGGATGAAATAAAGATGTTGGGTGGTTTGAGTGTTTTTCTGGAGGGCCTGGGGAAAAATCTGCTTTCATGTTCATTTTCATTAGCAGAATTCAGTGCACTGTGGTTGTAGGTCGGAGGTCCCCATTTTACTCTGGCTATCAGCTGGAGGGCTGCCATCAGCTTCTAGAGGTGATTCATATTCCTTAATATGTGGCTCCTTCTATCTTCAAGCCAGCAACAGTGCATCAAATCCTTCTCATGCTTCAAATCTCTGATTTGCTCTTCTGCAATTAGTTGGAAGAAACTCTCTGCTTTTAATGAGCTCATGTGATAATCTCTCTTTTATTTTTTTTGAGATGGAGTCTCGCTCTGTCACCAGGCTGGAATGCAGTGGCGTGATCTCATCTCACTGCAAACTCCCCTTCCCGGGTTCAAGAGATTCTCCTGCCTCAGCCTCCTGAGTAGCTGGGATTACAGTCATGCACCACCACGCCCAGCTAATTTTTGTATTTTTAGTAGAGACGGAGTTTCACCATGTTGGCCAGGATGGTCTTGATCGCCTACCTCTTGATCGGCCCGCCTTGGCCTCCCAAAGTGCTGGGATTACAGGCATGAGCCACCGTGCCCGGCCCTCTCTTTCTTAAAGCCAAATGTGCCATGTAAAATGTCCTAATCAGGGTAGTAAAATCCATCACATTCACCGTAGTCCCAGTTCTACAGATTATGCAGGGCCTATATCCTGAGGAGGCAGGGGGAGTCTTGGGGAACATATTCAAATCCTGCCATTATCACCATATTAACAAACTAAAACAGAAAAATCATCATTACCACAATAGATAGAGAAAACACATTTTTCCAAATCAAACATCCATTGCCGATAAGAATTCTCATAGATTAAAAATAAAAGAGAATTTACTAGAATGAAAAGAAGGCATCTATAGCATCCTATTTAATAGTAGAAGAGCTAAAGTTTTTCTTCTGTTATGAACTGCATTGTGTTCTCCAGCTCTAACCCCCAGTAACTCAAAATGTGGCTGTATTTTGATGTAGGGCCATTAAAGAGGTAATCAAGTTAAAAAGAGGCTGTTAAGATGTGTCCTAATCCAGCTGGACTGGTGTCCTTATAAGACGAGGAGATTAGGACATAGAAGAGACACAAGGGATGCGTGCAGACAAAAGGCCATCTGAGAACACAATGAGAAGGTGACTGTCTGCATGCTGAGGCAAGAGGCCTCAGGGAAAACCAAACCTCTGTCTTGGATTTTGGCCTCCAAAACTGTGAGAAATAAGTTTCTGTTGTTTATGCTACCCAGTTTGTGGTATTTTGTTATGGCGGTCCTAGCAAACTAGGTATAAACCCCTTAAGACAGGAACAAGATAAAAATGTCTGTTCTTGCCTTTGCTAGCCAACCTAGACTGGCAGTTCTATCCAACGTGACCATGCAAGAAAAATTTAAAAAAACGAAAACAAAAAACAATAACAAAAAGAGAAAAATAGTGTGACCAATTCTATCCAGTGTTACCAGAAATGAGAAAGAAGTAAAATCCTATTTATTTATGTACAATTTTATTTATGTGACATCTAGAAAAACTGAAAAAACCTATAAAAATCTAGAACTAATAAGAGATTTTAGCAAACTTGTAAGAAACAAGATTAATATACAGAAACTATATTTCTTTATACTAGCAATAAAAGCTTGGTAAAATGTTTAAAATGCCATTTATAAGACCTTGAAAAAGTATGAACTACTTTAGGAATAATCTGACAAAAGTTTTAAAAGAGCATATATACTGGAAACTATAAAATATTATTGGAAGAAATTACAAAACACACTAAAAGGACGGTGTGTGTATGTGTGTGTGTGTTTGTGGTTTTTTTTTTCCTTATGCCAGGAGACAATATTGTTAGGATGCCATTTTTTTTTCCAATTTGAAATGTAGATGCTATGCACTTTCAATCAAATATCCACAGAAAATTTTGTAGAAATGCACAAGCAGATTCTAAAGTTTTTGTAGAAATACCAAGAAACTAGAATAACAAAAACAACTTTGAAAACGCAAATAAACAAGTATAAAGTTGGAAGATGCAAACTATCTGACCTATCTTGTGCCCTGTCCCAAGCCCAATGTCACTTGTCTTAAAATTTTGTTATGGAAATACCCCATTTCTGGTAGCAATTTTTGTTTCAGTTATCTATCAGCATAAAATAAACTGTCTCAAAGCTTAGTGACTTAAAACAATAATATTTTATTATTTCTCATGATTCTGTGGGTGAATCTATCAGTATACTGGTTGTTTGAGACCGCTCTAGTGGCTGGAAGCTTGTTTTGGGCTGGAGCATTAAAGAGAACCTCCTTAGGTGTCTGGGTTGTGGCATGGACTGTTGGCTGGGGAACGCTGGTTCTCTTCCATGTTGCTTTTCTCTTTCCAAGTGGTCTCACTTTTCAGTTGCGTAGCCTCAGCTTCACACCATGGTGGCTGGTTTCCAAAAAAACAAATACGTTTCCAGGACTCTTATGGACTAATCCTGAAACTGGCACAGGATTACTTTTACCACTTTACATTGATCAAAACTACTCAACAGGTTAGTCTAAGACAGGAAATGGACTTCATTGATGGAAGTAGCAGGCATGTACAAGAATGGGAGGAATCAGCCTTCTCTGGAGACCATCCATTCCTAACCCTTCATCGACACGATCCAAATAGAACACCTATTTTCTACTTCACCTTACTACTCCACGACCGTGGTGGTATTTTTTATTTATTCTCAGCCCAAACTGTACCTCCTCTTTTGTAACTGCTATTTGCTATCTTATTGTGTTGCTATAATCACTTTCCTGTTTGAAGAATTTCCCACCTTCTTTATTGTGACCCTGTTCTTTCAGCTTCTTTATTGTGACCCTGTTCTTTCAGCTTCCCTTGCAACTAAGGTATGACTACATAGCTTAGGGTCTGTCAAGTGGATGAACTTACCTCAAACTTTAAAGACAGAGTTGGTATAACTCTGACCAACTTTCCCTAAAAGGAGTGGATGATGAATCAATATTATTTGTCTTGGAAGGTAATGTTGATGGTGCTACGTGCAGCATCCATGAACATCTAAATATATGAGTGGTAAAAGCTGCTTGCCAATATTGGCAATATGTCCTCATCAGACCAGCCCTTTGTTGTGTCTGGGCATTATGTCTGGCTGGATGGCCATAAACCTGATTTTCCAGTCCTCCTAGGGACTCTGTGAACTGCCCAATAGCATTCTCACAGTTTTATTCTTCTTTAATGAGTCAACGGTACCTCCAAACATGGCTCCCCTCCATCCTGTTCAAAGGTGCTCCCATAATCCAGTTTGCCAGGACAGAAAAACAAGTTCATCAGTATGTTTCCTTTTTCTTCTCCCTCCATATCTAATTATTCAATGTCTTAGGTTGAGTTACCTAGAAACAGAACCAGAGACAGGGCATTCAAGTGCACATGCTTTACTGAAGGAATCTTTAAGGGTGGGGGTGAAGCAGGATAGGAAAGAGGGAAAGAGCTGAGTAAGGTTGTGCTCTCAGGTCAAGCTTATCATTGGTCTGATTTAGGGGTGAGCTACGAATATAAATCTCAGTGCAGAGTTGTACTCTGTGCAGCCAAAGGTAGAGTGGTCAACCATCCCGGTTTTCCCAGGCCTTTCTGGGTACTAACCCTGAAATTTCCATGTTGTGGAAAACTTTCTAGTCCTGGGAAAGCTGGGATAGTTGGTCACCCCAGCACACATTTGCACCCCTGTATCACTCACCTATTGACTATGGGCAACCATCTATCCAAGGATGGGGCATATCACTTCCTGGGAGAAGCAGATCCCATCATTTAAGGGCAATTCGCAGGATAGGGTTTACAGCTGTGAGTCATTAGCAGCCAACCCCGACAGCAGCTGGAAGATGGGTCTTGGCCCTGTGAGTGAAATTCAGGCAGGGCACCGATGTAGCATCTACAGCAATCAATGGTAATGTTAACCCTTTTCCTGTTTGCTGGCAATGCTTGCGGCTCGCAGTCCTTGTGGCTGCCACGTTTACCCCAAGATAACTTTGCCATGACATATCTCGCTTTTATTATTATTTTCATATTGCTTTAGTGTATTGACTTTGGAAACAAAAGACATCATTCTATTTAAACCATTCTGGTTTTAGTAGCAGTACTTCCATTTACAAAACATGGTCATTCTTGATTGCCGAAAATGACAAATCCTAGAAAACGTAGCATTCCTATGCAAGATGTTAACATGGTTCTTAGTTGTTGGCCAAAGATTCATTTGATGAATTTAATTTTTCTGAAATAGACAATTCTGATGATTCAGATGATTCTGATGTTAGTTCTGTTTAGAAATAACTCCAAGAATAGTTTTTATATTTTATTTTCACATTGAAAATCAGTCAGGGCCAGGTGCAGTGGTTCACGCCTGCAATCTCAGCACTTTGGGAAGCTGAGGTGGGTGGATCACTTGAGGTCAGGAGCTCAAGACCAGCCTGACAAGCATGGAAAAACCCTGTTTCTACTAAAAATACAAAATTATCCGGGCATGGGGGTGGGTGCCTGTAGTCCCAGCTACTTGGGAGGCTGAGGCTGGAGAACAGCTTGAAACCAGGAGGCAGAGGTTGCAGTGAGTGAGATCATGCCATTGTGCTCCAGCCTGGGCAACAGAATGAGACTCTGTCTTAAAAAAAAAAAAAATCAATCAGATTTGCTTCATCCTCAGTGAGTGTGTTTATGTAAAATTAGATGAGTGCTGGCAGTGAATTGCATTTTTTTTTCCCTAAACAATTAATTTTCCCAACAAAAGATAACTCTTAGCAGTTCACTTCTCTCCATCCCTGCAGTCTCTACACTTGTCTAGATCTCCATCATTTACCACTGGAAATACTGAGATTGCTTTTTAACAGACTCCCCAAGGAAAATTGGGCTGATGTTGAAAACCATAGAAGGCCAAAGCTGTGCTTTCCAGCAAATGACAATCTTTTTGTTTACATCTCAACTTTCTCATCTAAGAAACAAAGAAAACAATGATGCTGAAATTACTTTCTCTCTTGGGAATTTGCCCTGCCCAAATTCCACTCATGGGGCCAAGGCACCCATCTTCCAGCTGCTGTGGGTGTTGGCTGCTAATGACTCACAGCTGTAACCCCTGTCCTGTACTCTTAACTGATGGGATCTGCTTCTCCCAGGAAGTGATAAGCCCCATCCTTGGGGTGGGGGGGTGGCTGCCTATAGACAGCAGCTGACTAATACAGGGGTACAAAGCTTGCTGGGATGACCAGGTGTCCTAGTTTTCCCATGTATGTCTGCACATGTTAGACATGCATACTCCATGCATATCTGCACATGTTTAGACATATTCCATGCCCACTATTTCAGGTCCATGCTCCACAGTGATGGATTTTATAATCTAGTCACCATTTGTTTGTTAAGATCACATAGTTTAATGTGAGAGAAAAGTGGTGTCTACAAGAAATAATGCAGGTAGAATGTGAGTTCATGAGTAGCCATTCTTGTGTCATTCAGCACTTTTTTCCTAGATTCTAGAAACACTCCAGGAAAAGTAGGTAATTAATGAATACTTTTTGAGAGCTGATGAATGTCTGAATCAAGGGTGTATCTGGCATCTTCAAGGATATAAAGGATCATCACACAGATGCCAGCACATATATTTCCCATGCATTGGGGTGGCTTATTTCAAACTGGCTAAATATTAATTGATTCCGGAGGCTCGCGTCATATTCACAGGAGTCATGGCAGCTCTATTGGAGAAATACTGGCCTTGAGAGCAGCTCACTGTCATGTGCCAGTCCACGGAGGCGAAACTCAGTCTGTCTCTCTGGATCTAAGTGTAAGTTCCCAGAGGTAAATCCATCTTGACCTAAAAATGCTGACATCTGGAACAAGATAGTTCATTATAAAACAAATTCCAAAACAACTGGAAAGATACCTCATAAGATAATGCAGAATAACAAAGTGGTTACATCTTGGCTTCTGTCATCAGTGGTCTTGGTTCAAATGCCTGATTTGTTATTTTTTCAGCCATACGATGTGACCTGTATTGGTACTCCATCTGCATTGCCTTCTAGTATTATCCTGTCTTCATCCATATTGTGGAAACGGAGGAAGTACCTACATCATGTGGATTCTGTGAAGTTTAAATGAGTTTCTCTATTTGAAAAGTTAAGGGCAACGTCTGTCATATAAGTCATATCCAGTGAAATATAATGTCATACCATATGATACTGATAAATGTTAGTTGTTATCAAAGCCATTATTAAAACATTAAGCAATCTGGAATGGCAAAGCTGCCCACAAAGAATCTTCCAGATGATGCTGACTACTTAGTCCCCTTCTTCACTGAGGTTATAAATGGGGAAATGATATCTTGAAACTTCACTACAATTCAATAAAAGAATGTGCTATGAGTGGGGTGATGAGGTGCAGGAAATGCCACCATATGGCATGTTGGCATACTGAGTATTTTAAAAAGGAAATAGACAACATCATGTAAACACAGAGGTTACCTTCTGGCCTTTCTCCTCTGAAGCAGGCCATAAAAGAGTGATCTGATCTACGTTCCACGAAGGTAGGTCCTAAGACCCTTATGTTCTCTATACATGGAGGAAAGGAATGAAGACGCAGAGAAGACATGGCAAGAAGAATCTGAACAAACTGGCCCTCTAAGTCCACCCCCCAAGTTTGTTGCTATCAGATCTTACTCTCTGGCAGTCAACCAAACTTCTGCATGACTGTTCACAGACATAAGGTGTTTCCCTGGTCTTCATTTCCGAAAGATCCCTTGTGACATAAAACTTTTATTAAGTAGATTTGTTATGCTTTTCTCTTGTTAATCTGTATTTTGCTATAGGGGTCTAGGTCATGAACCTAGAAATGGGTAAAGACACATATTTTTTTCTTCTCTATAGAGGCACGCTAAATAATAAAGAAGTTTATAAGAGCTTTCTTCCCAGGAAATAAATTTCTTTTTGAAAAGAGTATTAACTTTTAATAAAACAATTATGAAAATAACTCAGCCAACTTAGAAGAGTTAAGTTAAAAATAGAAAAAGAAAGGAAAAGGAAATATCTTTCTAAATCATTTCACTCAGAAAATGAAATTGCCAATATCTGGTGAACTTGATTTCAGATATAGCTCTAAGCTTACATGCAGTTGAAGGCTTGATAGATGAAATACTTTTACAAAAATTACACATAATATACATGATTCTTAAAATAACATTTTAAATGTAATTCTACTTGAATTTAAAGTGGATTATAGACTAAATAGGCACTGACTAAAAGAACTTACATATTACTGAAATAAAAGAGATTATTAGCCTCTGAGAGAGCTCTCAGAAGCTAAGGTGATAAATGAAAAGCTCGACATTATCATGTTATTGTAGCCATATGAATCCAATTTGTTCAATATGTATTGATATAAAATGGGGTAAGCAGAGGAAATGTGCACACTGCATTTTCCTCTCATCACCAATCCTGAAGGCTGTCTGGCTTTTGTTTAGTCTTTGTTTTGTTTTTTTGTTTTGTTTTTTAATGCATTCAATTTTCAGTATCAGTCCCTTTTATGATATTTCTTAAAAAAGAATTCTTGTATTTCATGTTTTCTTTGGCTGAATATCATATTCAAGATTATTTTCTCCAAAATTGCTCATGGGTATAGTATACCCTGAATTTTTAAATGTTGCCTTTTATTTTTAAGTATAATTTTGTTGGTATAAATTTCTCAAATCTCTTTGTTTATGAGACATTTTTGTACAGTGATTCATATAATTCTTGATTAAGGGAGTTCAGAACTTTTCTAGATTATATTGGTACTAACTTTTTTTGTGTCATTCCCTCCCCAGTACTGACTATACAAATTTGTACAGATTTTTCTCTTTTTATACCAGAAAAGTTCCCTACTTTTACATTCACGATACTTCTATGTATTACTTGTAAACTTGTCTTCTTAATGTTCAATCACCTTATTGAAAATTGTATTTATGTTCATTTCCATTTCAAATCAACTACTTCTCACTTTACCGTATTCTTGACATATTCATTATATATTTTTTCTTCTACAGCAGCTCTTACTTCTGTAATAATTTAATGTATCTTGCCTCTATTATTTTCTCATTTCTGCTGGTTTACTTTTCATTCTCATACCATTATCTTACTTTCTTGAAGTCATTTTTTAATGATGAACATCACATTTTAAAATAATTTATTTAAAATAAATCTATTTACTCAATTCTCTGTTAATTCTTTTCATGATATATGTTCTTCAAACTTCTGTTAAATCAACTTCTCACATCAATGTTTTTTATTATGCTCTGTTACATTAAAACCCATTGCTCTCACATTTTCAAAGGATACTTTACCCGAGGATAATTTTGCAACATCATGCAATGGTAATTTGGAAATTATTGGTTTACTGAGTTATGCAGATCTTCTAAAAGTTGCCAAATTTCATAATCCAGTATCAAAGAGATCACATTCATTAATATCACCACAGCCTTATCAAGAAAGTCTTTAAATGATGGGAAGTTGTTGGTCTCAGAATAGTGGATATGATTTTTCCAAAATTTGAATTTTTCACATGAACGCTTGAATTTTATCATTAGCGACAAATGTCAGTTGTTTTCCTGTATGTGACAGGTTCACTTCCCTTATTTTTTTTGACAAAATATCTGCCAAACTCTCAAGTCAAAATAACCAGTTTGTCAGTTTCTCAAGTAAAAATGACGTTAAATGAAAGAAGCAGTCGTTTGCAAATGTAACAATGACGCGTGATTTTCCTGGAGACAACCATCCCACTTTGGTAGGTACCAGAAATCGTTTATGTACTTCACATTTCATCAAACAGGATATTAAAAAAGACATGTACCCAAGGGTTGATTTTAATAAAGTTAACACTTTTTATTGCTTCAGTGAGGATATTCTTAAGTGAAACTGGCATCTTTCCCCACTGAATTGCTATGAAGGGTACAATGACTGTTAGTTGAGATTGGTGACATTGCCTTGATTTGTGCTAAGCCCTCAGCTGTTTTACTCATTGCTTTTGCATCATCATTTGCAAATGTCAGCACAACAACTAATATCTCAATATTGTTGTACAAACAGTTTTGACTTTATGTACTTTGGAGATGGTCTCAGGGAACCTCAGGAATCTATGGATCCTTTTAATTACTAAGTTTAGTAAAAGCTATGGAAGAAACTGCTATCCCCTCATGGTGGTGGAATTAGTAGTAAGAAGGAATCAATCTATTCACCTCTCTCTTTGTATTTTTAATTGTTTCCACTCATATGTTACTTTTATAAATTATTTTGTAAAACTCAGGAGAAATAATTTTAAAAATAACCATCATAATCAGCAAAAGCAATTTAGCCCAGGTCAAAACATAATTTTATCTCAACTATTCTGATATCTGCCTTAATGTGACCTCTATTTTTAAAATAGATGTCTAATACTCATTCAACTGATGCTTAGAAAAATGCTAAGGAATCTATAATTGTGCTTTCCAATTATATATTTTGTACTTCGGATAAATGTTTCATTGATTGATATAATCTAAAGTTTAACAAATAACCACATTCAACTCAGGCAAAATCAAAAATATAGTTTGACTCTATGATCATCAGTATGTAAATAAATAGGCAGGTGAAATCTTAATTTAATCTGTTAGAAAGAAATATATTTAAAATTGCTTGCTGCACAGATAAGTTAATAAGCTTCACCAAATCATGCAATAATGTGAAAAAAATTTTAAGTCCCCTAAGAGTGCCAAATATATGCCATTATTCAACAGCCAGCTCCATTTTTAATGATTTCCCTGAGCTACAAAGGCAAGTTGAATTGAATGATTTAATCAGCACACTATTTCCTATTTTCACATTTATGTATATCAAACTGAGAATATAATCACTCACATTATTTAGAAACTCTTTTATGTCCTGAATAAGTCAAGTGTATTATTATGAGCTTATTTGGCTGGAAGAAACCTGGATTGTATCTGTTCTACATAAACTGATTACATTTTAATTGCGTTTACCATATTCCTTATAGATTTTGTTTGATATAATTAAACCAATTAAACTTATAACACACAGAAGGTGCTAAGAAAAAAAAGAGTAAAGGAAAACTATATTTTTCACTACTTGATAGTGGTTTGAGCTTTTTTAGTACTAGATTAGACATCATTGCAATTAATTGAGTAATTAAGAAGTAAAGCGATGTTGTTACTGTGGTCACTCATCAAGTAGTATGATAGCAAGTGCTGAGGCACTGTTGACTGAAACGCTATTAAGGAGATGTTTCGATGTCATTTATCAAAATAGATACTCATCTGACTTAGGGTTCCAAAGACAAAGCTATAGACCCAATGAGTATTCAAATGTTAATTGAAAATTCTAATAATATTATAAGGATGTGAAATTAAAAAAAATTATCTCAGCTGTGCAGAAGTTGGCAAACATTTCGTTAAAGAGCTATGTAGTTTCTGTTGCAACTATTCGACTTCACCAAGGTGATGTGAAAAGAGCCACACAAGATGCCAGTAAAACTTTACTCACTGCAACAGGTAGACAACCAGCAGTCACAGCTCACGCAACAGCGTGTCCTCGAGAAGTAACCTCTAACCTAGCGATTGTTATAAACTGCATTCATTCTTAGAAGAAAACATGTCAGAAGTGAAAAGCAGGTCTAAGGGTGGAATAATCTATTTCTCTACCCATCTTAGGTTGTCCAGCTGGGGCCCCATAAATTAGACTGGCAAAAGACAAACTGACAAGAGAACAAACGTTTGTTAACATGGGATGAGTAACTTGAATGTTTGGTTATATCTTGGACTTATATAATATTTTAGCAAAGGAACAGGAAAGAGAAGGGACCAGACAAAGGAAAAAGGCCTTGAGTCTCCAGGGGTATTAAATTTTCAGAAGGCAAATATACGAGAAAGGAATGAAAGATAAGGGCTAGCTAGTAAAGCTTGTTATATAGAGTCTTCTGGTGCAGATTCCAGGCTAAGAAGGGTCTAGAATGATCTCTGCTGATTGACTCTTGTCCTTCCTGGTAGAGAGGGATAACTTTGTAAATTTATGTCCTGTTTTTGCTAGATAGGAGGAGAGCAGAGAGCTTTTCCTGAGGTTGCTGCTTCTTAATTGCCTTCAGCTCAAAATAATTCTTATGCCAAAGAGGCATATTTTGGGGCAATATATTCTGGTTACCTTTATTGATTTGCATTTTATTTTGACAGGGGCATGTGAAGCGTCACCAACAGTCCCTGATATATAACACTATTCTAAAAGCAAGCAAAAGTTGGATTTAGTTTGGGAACAAAATGAAAGGCCCTATTCTATTTGATCTTTCTTTGAGTTTGTCGATACAAAATAGATTCACCCAAAATTTGAAAGAAACAAGGCAGGAGTTGATGAATACTGCTTTGTTTTTCCTCCTTTTAGAAACTGATATAAAGCAAGGGTTAATCAAGACCTTTCAAAGAGGCTCACTTAAAAGTCAGCAGTTTCTCTGCTCATTATCTCCTGAGTGAGATGCTCACAAATAAGTCACTCTGCCTGTATTTTAAAGGGATTAGTGTGGGAAGCTCCTGAGATGCCAACAGAAACTTCAAAGTGGCATTATTTTATGACTATGGTTTAGGGGAAAGGTTGTCGAAACTAAGACATCTGTGAAAGCATTTGCTACACTGATAATGGAAACCCCTTCCACATCTGTTTTGAAATCTGGGAGATAATTGTCCAAACAGAAGCTCTGTTTCAAGTAACCGTCAAGCCTCCAAACTGAAGAAAGCTGTTCTAATTCAGATTCTAAGCCATTAACTTTCTTCTGGAAGGTCATGTGCCCATCATTGACATGAAAATATTTCCTGTCTACATGGCCTCACAGCCCTGGGCTAATCCAAACTGCTCTTTCATTCCTTGCATAAAACCTTAACATCACTTTCTTCTTATCCATGAAATGCAGTTTCTAGGGCAATGCATTTTCTCCACTTTGAGAGGGGTAACGTCAGCTACAGATACAGATATCATTTGAGTTTTTTCTCCATACATGAAAAGTTTGCTTTCCATGCTGGCAACCACGGTGATGCCCTCTGTGTTTGGAGAAGACTCCTGTTTTAATCAAATCTTTAAAAAATATTATTTGCACATTAAATGAAATAAAACACTCACCAGCTTCTCTCCTTTGCCCTTGCAACTGTGAACACACTATGACTACAAAGCTGCTATGTCTCACCTTACAAGTCATTAAAATGTAATAACTAAGCCTCTACAGCTATTGTCCCCAGAAAAAAAAAAAAACACATCAACACTAGCAGAGTATATTTAGTTTTGAGGCTATAAGCGCTCCTTGCAAATGTTTAAACATCTCCATTCCTTAGAATAGATACACAAAGCAATTGTAGATGCCTTCATTCTCCTATGCTTGTTCACACAATTTACTAATTCACAAAACAGGTCATCCAAAATGGGTCATTCAGTTATTGGCATAATTATCCAGGTTCAGTTGTTAATATAATTAGGGGTAATGTAAATGTGAGCAATTTTCCAAACCATAATTAATAGGGCACAACAATACACAGAGAAATAAAAGCCACAATTTTCCTAAATTGCTAGTCTAGTGCTCATTAGAGTAAGCTGTGTGGGAGCATTTGCCATGCACCAGGCCCTAGGCAGGGGCTTTAAACAGATCATATCATTCAGTCCTGGACAGTCCCCATTAAACACATCAGAAACTGAAGCTGACAGAGGTTGAGCCCTTTGTTCACGTAAGCGGTAAGTGGTAAATTAAACCTTTGTAGTTGGGTCTGTCTAATTTTGATCACTGTGCCATAGTACCTACTCCTAGATTAAACTTTTGAAAAGAAATAAATCGTTTGGAGTTCCAGGGCCATCCTTTTTGGGATTATTTATTTGGATATGTTCTTGGGGGAAAATGAAAAGAGAACAGGAAGTTGAGGGAAAGACCCCTGCCTCCTGGATGCTCTTTCTACCACCTCTGTGGGCTTCGCCGCCTCTTCTCACTCACCCCTTCCACGGAGAATGGTCAACCTGATCCACTACACTGCAGAACAAGTTACTCCACATCTGCTAGGAAGTAGTGCCGCCGTATGCTAAGAGTTTGTTGATAGAGACAGTTAGCACTCCCTCTCACTTATCCCGGGGCCACTTTGTAAAATGTGGCTGCCCTCTCATCACTCCCTTTTCACTAGCAGGCCTTCTGCCAAGAGGGGGAAGCCCATTAAGACTGAGGCAAATTGCACCCCACATTCAGACATCTGAAATCACACCTAAAGGAGTCTTTTTATGGGACTTGGGCTGTCTGTGGTATACTCCGGGCTACGAATGGCCGTGCAGACTGGGGAACAGTGAGAGACAAAGGAGCAGGTGCAAAGAGAAGTAGAATTGAGAGATGGAGAAAGAACAGCTGAGTCCATCCATTTTCTACTTTCCTGAACTCTCAAGGCATTCTTGCCTTGGTTTCGGAGAGACACAGGGTAACCTGACAATAAAATCCCCATGTGGGTGTAAATGATCTTTAAGTCGTTTTTATTTGTTTCAGCGGAAGCTTTCTAAGGGATATACTAATCAATGTTCAAAATGTCCCCACTAATAAACTCTTAGTTTAACTCGAATATCTGCGAGGTCCTTAGCACAGATCTGCAATCTGCTCACTTGTTCTCTGGTCCATTCTTTTGAAGTCACCTTCCATGGCTACGCGATGCTTCTCAAACATTTTTGAGACAAACAGTCTGAGAAATATTTTTTAAATAGTTTAAAACTTATGGGAATTCTGATTAACATACATTCCCGGCAAGAGTTATGGTTCTTAGATGCAGCAGTGCCAGGATATTTTTTCCTATAATGAGATTCCCAACAATTTTTTTTTATACAACTAACTGGTTCTTTAAATAATGATATGGAATTTACATGTAAACCTTTATTCAATAAATCATCTTCGTGGATGGATATTTTCAACACTAGTGTTATATTTTACAATGCAAAATGTAAACACTTTACTTTTTATGCCTTCTTTTAGTGTTATGAATTATCTGAAAGAATGTTTTATTGATTGTTCCACCATGGCTTATGCCCTTTTATTCCTGGAAAGATAAATCAAATTTTTTCTGCATTAGTAATCTCCTTCTTGGAAATATTTAATAATGAGTAATGACAGAGTATGACTCAATGAACCAAGCCCTAAATGATGGTTCTTCAATACGGAGAAAATCTACAAGCATATAGTAAAATGTGAGGGACTCTGGAAGGAACATATCATACGGTAAGATGAGGAGAAAAGCTTGAAGATGTTAAATTTTGGAGTTTCACAGCTCATTAATTCATCAGATGTGTTCTATGAGCCAGACACTATACTAGGTGCTGAGATACAAATATTAACAGCGGAAGAGCTCATAGCCTAGGCAAGAAGTCTCAAAAACAGAGCGCAGACTTAAAAGCCTCTCTTGTAGCTCATTGCAGCCTCAAATTTCTGGATAAAGTAATCCTCTCACCTCAGCCTCCTGGGTAGCTAAGATGACAAGCATGAACCACCATGCCTGGCTGATTTTATTTATTTATTTTTTTGAGACAGATTCTCGCTCTGTTGCCCAGGCTGGTGTGTAGTAGCATAATCTCAGCTCACTGCCACCTCCGCCTCCTGGGTTCAAGTGATTCTCCCACCTCAGCCTCCCGAGTAGCTACGATTACAGGCATGTGCCACTAGGCCCAGATAATTTTTGTTTTTAGTAGAGATGGGGTTTCACCATGTTGGCCAGGCTGATCTCGAACTCCTGACCTCAAGTGATCTGCCCGCCTCTGTCTCCCAAAGTGCAGGGATTACAGGTTTTGAACTCCTTGTCTCAAGGGAGCCTCCTGCCTTGGCTTCCTAAAGTGCTGGGATTATAGTTGTGGGTCACTGTGCCTGGCCTGACAGCCAATAATTTTTTATTGCTATTTAAAAGAAGGAAAAAATATATATATACCTTTACTTTATCATTTGTGGGAATAATATCTTTGTAGATCAAACTTTGGTATTATCCTTCTGCTTCAAGAAATTTATTTGTCTTGTAATGAATGTTTAATTGATGAATTTTCTTTGATTTTGCTTGTCTGAAAAATATTTTCCTTATTCTTAATTTTTAAAATACAATTTGTGACTGTAGAATTTTGGAATAACAATTATTTTTTCTTTTCACAATTTAAAGATGCCACACCATTGTCTTCTAGGTTGCATAATTTCTTATGAGGAGTTTCCTCTAATTCTTACCTTTATTCTTTTGTAATGCTTTCTGCTTTGGCAAACGTAGCAATTTGAATATCAATTATCCCAGTGTTGTTCTTTCCTTTTTTTTGTATTTGTCTGGCTTGATGTTTGCTAAACTTCTTGAATTCATGCTTTGATATTTTCATTTTATTTGAAAAATTCTCAGCTACTATCTCTTCACATATTTGTTTTGGCCCATGTTCTCTCTCTTTGCCTTCTAGAATTGTTATTACATGTAAGTTACACCTTTGGGTGATGTTTCACAGCTTGTGGACACTCTGTGTCCCCACCCCCAACCACTCTTTTTATTTTTTCCATTGTATTTCAATTTGGGTAATTTCTTGTTTTTATTTCAGTAGCTTTGGGGGTACAAGTGGTTTTTGGTTATATGCATGAATTCTACAGTGCTGAATTCTGAGATTTTAGTGCACTCATCACCTGACTATTATACATTGTACCCAATATGTAGTTTTTTATTCTTTACCTCCATCCTACACCCGTGCTTCTGAGTCTCCAAAGTCTATTATATCACTCAGTTTGGGTAATTTCTATTAAACAGTTTTAAAGTTCACTGATTCATTCCTCAGTTGTGTCATGTTGACTGATGAAGTTGTTAGAGGCATTCTTCATCTCTCTTAGCGTATTTTTTATTACCTATGCGGTAAGCAAAACAATGACCCCTGAAGAAATCCATATCCTAATCTCTGGAGCCTTCAAATGTGTTATACAGTTAATAGGAATTAAGTTTGCAGATGGAATTAAGGCAGCTAAACCAATGAATTAAAAATAGGAAGATTATCCTGGATTATCTGGGTGGGCCCAATATAAGGGTTCTTCAGTGCAAAAGAGGGAGGTAGAAGAGTCGGAGCACTATAAGCCAAATCATTCCTGGCTTCCATGATAAAAGAAGGCATGGAGCAAAAGAATGAAGTCAACCTCTAGAAGTCGGAAAAGGCAGGAACAGTTATTCTTCGCCGAGAGCCCCTAGAAAGTACTATTATCCTGCCAATACCTTGATTTTAGCCCAGAAAGACACACTTTGGATCTGACATGCAGAACTATAAGAGAACACATTTGTGTTTTTACCAATTTGGTGGTAATTTATTACAGTTACATGTTGTTCATAGTTATTTTGTATTCTCTTAGGGATAGTTTCAATATCTGTATCATCTCTGTGTCTAATTCTGTTGATTGCTTTTTCTATTGGAAGTACTTTCTGTCTTTTTTAATTTTATAATTTTTGATTGATGTTCATAGTGTACATGACAATATATTAGACATTGTAGTAAGTAGCATTTATGCCTGGAAATGGGCATGCTTATTCTCTGTTATGCTATTAGTGATGAGGTAGGGAGGATTAAGTCAATCTAGTTAAAGTCAGTCTGGGTTTGCAATTAGCTGTTTCCATGTCTGCCTTCAGTGTACTGCTGTCTTCAAATTCCTCCAGCGTTAACTTGTGCTTGGATTCTGGATAACTTTCCTGAGCATTTTTCTCAATGTTCCTCCCCAACCACAGCTCCAAGTTGGCCTTCATATTTAGACCTAAGAGAGGATCTAGTTTCAGGTTCCTTTTCTTTCCACCAAAGTAGAAATTCCTTGTTACTTGGTGTTTGGTAGCCTGGGCGACAAAGGTGGGGGGATTCTGTTTTCCTTGTTTAGTCACTTTCTTAGGCTCTGTGTCATGGTTTCAGAGGTAGAGTTTCCAAGTGACCCTGCTCATCCCAGCAGTAGGGGAGCTTTAATTTCCTGGGTCCAGGATGGTTTTCTGCAACTCTCTGAGGAGTAGAGAACATTTACTTTTACCCTCCCACCAATCATTGTGAGTCTTCATCTACTCTCTGGTTGATGGTGCTTGTTGCCTTTCTTCAGAGGCAGAAGCTTTTGTTACTTATGGGAGAAGTAACTGGGTGCTGTTTCATTCTCTCCAGCAGCAGCTTCACCATCCTCCAGGACTGCAACGACAAGTATTCTCCTCTCTTTGATGCTGCTCCTTCTCATGGGCACACAGTAGGTTGTTGGAGGAAAACCTACGGTGGAATATCAACTTTCCTTGGGTCTATAGCTCATTGGTGTTCCATACAATCGCTTTATCTGACTCTCACTCCTTAAGCAATCGAATACAATTTTTAGCTGAATTATTCCTACCCACATGTATTGAGACCTGGTGTTCCACCTTCTTCCATAGGTGATTACTGAAGTTCTGTTTCTCCCTGGAGGTGCATATCTTTCCTTAGATGTGGGTGGCTACCCTATTACATCAGCTTTCTGATACGTTGAAGAAAAGTTATCATTCTGTAGATTATACAGCTTTTTATTTTGGTTTGTGTGGGAGTATGTGCTAGTATACTATTATATAATATAGTGTACTATATAAAACATATATACATGTAGCATATAATACACAATAATATATGTAAATAATATACAATATACTATACTATACTGCAGTCTATTCTGCTGGTGCATTTGTTGTATTTTTTGTGGTATGTTGATGTGCTCGTTTAACATGTGTATTTCTTTATTGTCCAACTATTGAGGTTTTTTTTTTCTATGGCTTGCATGTGTTCCTCAGCTTTGCTCACTGATCCTTTTTATCTCTTTTTATTTCTGTTTAGTTTTTACTTTATTTAGGTCTTTTACAGAGAAATTTGCTGACCCTCACCTGTAGGAAAATTTCATTGCTCTTTTCTCATATATTTTCCGTGAATGGATGCCACACAACCCTTTTTATTTATTTTAGAATAAATGATCTATAGAAATTAGTAGGCAATTCCAATGTTGGAAGAGGCAGGTTAGCTTTGTTGATTTTTTAGTTCAAGTGCTCTCTTCTCAGTTGCTATGAAGATAAACTATTGTTTTTAAAAATGTGAAACCTCTGTGCATAATTGTGTATTTCATATTTCAGACCTTTACACATTTCAGAGCCTTCTCAATCAGCCCTGTGTGCTCATTCTTTCACTGGCCACTGTTACCAAGCAGAGTGGTTCCTGTCTTCCAAAGTGATCCATTTGCTTCAGAAACTGTTTTTGTTCGCTTTTTGAGATCTGTCACCTGTGAGATGCTGAACGTTGTATTACTTTTCCTCTCATGTCTCTAAGTATTTTCCCTTTTTTCAATCTCAGCCCAACTCATAGCAGTTCTAAATAAAGTGGAGCGCTCTTATTTTAGAGTGTACGTTTTCTGGAAACTTACGACATCTTCCTCTACTAGACCCTTTCTCTTCTTCAAATTCTTTTCTGACTCAATATCACTGCTTTGGTTTATTGCTTTATGAGTTCTTACCCAGCCCTGATGGTCTTAATAGCTTTATACAGCATTTTCATATAGTTTGTATTTTTTGTTTTTTTCTGTTCTGTAATTTGGCCAATCAAGCAGTTTGTGGTTTACTATTCACTGTGTGGTTTTCCCTCATTATCATACATGGTTTCCCTGTGAAAAGGCAGAAAAATTCTTAAATAACTTATAAGTTGATCTTGCTGGAAGTTGGTAATATTTTTTAAATTGTTTTGATCATTACAAAATTCAGAATGGAGTTGCATATGATGATTGATGGTTCGGTGATTCTCAAAACTGATATTAGCAAGCAAAATTTTAGTTAATATTCTTTTCTGGACCTTTTGATATAAAATATGCTGATTACTAAACAGACTACATTTATGAAATAATCATTCATTGTCAAAGAGACATTTATAAATTTTCAATTAAAGTTCCTAATTAGCATGAACATCATGAGTTACTCTCATTGAATTGATATAGTAATAGACAAAACAAAGAAATAAAGAATTTTAATTAGTGTATGCAACCTTAATGTTGATAAATTTGCATTCTCCTCTTGGTTTTTTTAAAATAACAAAAAAAATTTTAAAACACCAATTATAATCAACATGGATAAATTCTGAAGGAATCAGAATCTATGCTGGGAACCATGGAGAAATAACATTTAAATTTTCTGGTTTTTTGAACTTTAATTGCTTTGTAGTTTTTTTTTAAATCCAGTTTGCATAATAAAATATAACTGCATAAATTTCTACATGGTGATATTACAATTAGGAAATTAAAATGACAAATATAAATATTTAAATATTTTACTGTTTAAATAAGAAGCTTCTGACAAGAAAAGCAGTTACCACATTGACCAAGCTCATCATGTAGATTTCCATATCACCAGAAATGTCCAGCCTTTTGGAACCTAGTAGTTTGTTTTCCCTTTGACAGAATTTCTCCAAAATAAGTAGTAGCTGTGAGTAAATAAATGAGTTTTGTGTTTATAATTTATTATAACATAATTAAAATCTTAATGTATGAAAATACTAACGTACAAACAATATAGTAAGTATTATATAGTCCCTATCCATACTAAGTAATGAAACATTACCAATACAATTGAAAACACTGAAGCACTTTACCAAAAATCTTTCTGTTTGTTCTGGGTTAAACAGTAACTTAAATTTAGACTTTATTATTTCCACATAGTTCTGTCTGTACTTACTACATATGTGGGTTTCTTTGATGAATATATAGTATTATTTTTAATGTTTCAATTATATGCAAATAAACTGTGTGCATTCTTTGGAATCTAGATTTTTTTATTATACTAGGATTATGAGATCCATCTTTGTTGAAAAAAATGTAGTGTTGCACTAGTTCATCACTTTTTAATGCAACATACTATTTTAAGGTATGAATACAACACAATATAGTCCTACGCTCAATTCATGATCAATATTTGTGTAGTTTACAGTCATTATTACAGTCAATACTATTATGAATGTTCTTTTTAAAAAAATTCTTTACCTATTTTAGATAGTAGCTATTGTCTATTTTATGTGTGGCAAACATTTTCTGGTTTCTTTCTTAGTTTTATATTTTCTTGAGGAGTGCATTTCTTGGTGAATGTATACTATTAGTTTTTGTGTGGTCAAAATAATCATTCTTATTGGTTATGTTTTGCACATTTTTTATCTTGTTGAAGAGAATTTTCCCTATTCTGAAGACGTATAGATGTAATTCTATATTTTTGCTTAAAAGTTAATTTTGTGCTTATGTTGGTAATGATTTTTATATCTTGAATTGATTTTTATATCTTGAATATGTCAATATATTTTCTTTCTTTCCATATTGATACAAGTCATCCCAATTCAATTTGTTGGATAGTCCATCCTCTCCCCACTGATCTGCAGTACTATTTTGTCGTATATAGAGTTTCCATCCATGCATGAGCCTGTTCCTGGGCATTTAAATCTTAAACCTAAAATAATCAATTCAAAAGTGTTTGGATTTGGTATGTGAACAATAGGCAATCATATTGTCTACTCCTAATGGCATTTTCTTTTGACCTCTGCAATACCAATACTTTTCGTTTCATTCTTTTGTTTCTCTGTAGTTGCTAACACTGCCAACATTTTGTTAAACATGAGCAGGAATTCAATTTGGTAGTAATATTTTTTAACACTTTACTGGATTTTTTCCAGAAATTATTGTTTTAAATATTTATATCTATGTGAAAATAAAATTTTGTGGAATATTATTTTTAACTGCCATTGTCCAATTATGGTACTAAAACTAGTTTTGATTTTTTAAGTTATTTAGAAAGTATTCTTTTTCCCCTGTTTTCCAGGGGAATTTTTGTAATATTGATATTTTATTTCTCATGGGACTTGAGTAGAACTATTGATATTTTATTTCTCATGGGAGTTGAGTAGAACCTGTAAAACCATCTAAATTTAGTGTTGATTTGCACTTTCAATGATTGAGCTTTTGGATAATAAATTTCTTTAATGATTACGGGAACAGTCAGCGGTATTTTTCTTATATATCAGTTTCTTTGTTATCTTTTTCAGAAATATGTCTATATTGATCAAATTTCAAATTTATCACAAATATTTTAATATTTACTTGCTCTTAAAAAATAACTCATGTTATTGGTTACTTCTGTCACCTTAAATTTTAAAGACATTACTTTTGTCTTTTTTAAAAAATTAATCATGCCGGATATTGCGTATTTACTAAATTTTGTTATGTTGTTCTTTTAAAAATATTTTTGTTGGATGTTTAGCTCATATATTATTTCTTTATGTTCTAATATAAACATTTAGGAAAACAGCTATCTGTCTATATTACATATATATCTATAATTTTAAGGATTTTTTAGGTACTGCTAAAATTTTCTTTTACCAACCTTGACTTTAGTGTCATTTTTCTCATTATTGCTTTCTCTCTCTATTTTCAAAATTTCTATTAATGTTACATCTCAATCTATGAGCTATTTAGCTTTCTAAAAAGTATTTCCCATATATGGAGGTTTTCCTAAATTCAATATTAAATTTACTATGTTGAGAAAATGTGGTTTGCTCCTTTTACATTTATTGTCATTAATAAGATTTTTAAAATAACTTCTATTATTTTATTTTATGCATGGTGTTTTTCTTACTTTTCCTGTGTTTCTTTTTGTGTTTTTTTGGCCTGAATTTTATTTTATTCTTCATTTATTTCGTTTTCTCTCCTAATCTTTGAGAACTACATTGCTAATTCAATTTCGTCAGTGTTTGTTCTTAAGTTTTTGTTATGTGTGCATAAAATCAAACATTAATCATTGTTTCTTTCTCCTCCCAAGCAATCTAAATACCTTAGACCACTGGAACTCTACGCTCGTCTATCTCACAAGTTTTCTGACATTTCAGGCCAATATATCTTTTAATTCCAGAATTCAGATATTCTGATTGCTATAAAGAGTCAATTATTTTTTATTCAAAATCTATTTGCCAATTTGTTTCTGTTCATTATTTCTCCCATTTCAGATCATCATTCTAGTATCATTTTCCTTCGTTTTGAAGCATATCTTTTAAGTTTCCTTAATGTCCATCTGTTAGGGGTAAGCCCGAAGTTTTTATTCAAAAATTTATTTATTTTTACTTGGTTTTAAATGATTACTTGGCATTGTGTACAATTTTATGTTTATAGTTATTTTCTTTAAGTAATTGGGGTGTGTTATTTCTTATCTTCTGACTTCTTCTCTTCTGCTGGTAAATCTGCTGTTAGGCCAACTATTCTCTTTGTGGCTTATCACTCTCCTTCTCTCTGTGGCTCAATTTTTCTTCTACTCTCAAGATTTTTGACTTTGATGTCTTGCAGTTTCATTACAGTGTGGTTTAGTATAGAATTTTTTTTTATTTATATTGCTAGGATTTTTTATGTCTCTTTTTCAAGTCTTGTTTCTGTTTCTCTAATATTCTTTCAATTCTAATTTTATGTTCAACTTAAAGACATTTTATTTCAATAGAATTAGGTATTACAAGATTTTCTAAGCAGTCATTTTTCAAATCAGTCTGCTTTTTAATTTTTATTGAACCTTATTACTTGTTTATCTTGTTAATGTTCTCATGTATTTCTTCATATTTTAAAACCCAATTTAGTTTATATCCAGATCTGTGGCTATTCATTGTTTCATCTGACCCTTATTCGTGGCGAATTGTTTGTTATGTATTTATAATTTTAAAAAATTTTGAATACATCTTCCAGATTACCCAGGTTTGTGGTACACTTGAAGAATGTGTACTTTGACTTTCTTGAGGAAACCTTTCTCTAGAAAAGATTTGCTTTTGCTTCTACCATGTGCTTAAGATGCCAGGAATATGTGATCACTTTAAATGATTTTATTGAATTTTTGTGTAAATTTGAACCCTATGACCCAATGATGTCAGGTTTAGGGCTACAATTTCTCAAGAAAACATCCTATTTCTTTTCTTCTTACTTGACTGTAATGCCTGTGGCTTTTAAGTTACACTGTAGAGTCCTTTTCCGGTGGGAAGACATTTGCTAGCTCACTTTTTCATTGAAGGCTCCTGGCTTTGGTCAGCAGAACCTCTTTTATTTCACTGTTTGGAGTGAGCCCAGCATCTTGTCTCATTGGCGTCAAGTATTCTGATCATGGTCCTCTCTTTAGCCAAAGGTCTTCAGATAACAAACGAGGGTGTCATTGCCAGCTTGTCACTGTGGATTCCAGTTTCCAGTGCTTTTGTTTGTAGCCCCTGGAATTCATTTTCTTTCTTGTGAGCACTGATATACATGAGTTTTATTGAATTATATACAAAATTTTCAGTAGGTTGGAGAGGAAAAATGCGTGAATCTGAGGTTTGTTATATTGTTGTGAGTGGAAGGCCATTGTGAAACTTTAGAATTATCAACATTATTTCAGGAATAAAACTGATGACATTTAAAAACCAGCACAGACCAATCAGAATAGAAGCAGGCCTTAAACAACTTTAAGCCATACAGTTTAATACCAGGTAAATATCCTCCCACTTGCCCTTTAAGTCCTTTTTATAAGAATAAGTGAGTGATAGAGGTAGTCACCTTACATCATCTTCATCAAAATGATACTAATGTTTTCAGTCTTAAAAACTGTTATAAATTAAATATTCAGCTGCAAATTAAACATTCACTTCTTTATAAAGATTAAAATTATTTATATTCACTGAAAACAAAGATTGGTTGTCAACTATTTCTAAATGCTATTTTTAATCCATATAATTTGTTGAACAATTTGATTCTATACTCACAGGGGGCATGTCCTAATTCATAACAGGAACCATTTATGGAGTTTTATTTTGTGCCAGTACTTATGCTACACAGTTGATTTCTGTAACACTCACAAGAACCTTGCACATGGTAGGTTCTTTTTTTTTTTTTTTTTTTTTTTTTTTTTTGAGACGGAGTCTCACTCTGTCGCCCAGGCTGGAGTGCAGTGGCGCGATCTTGGCTCACTGCAAGCTCCGCCTCCTGGGTTCATGCCATTCTCCTGTCTCAGCCTCCTGAGTAGCTGGGACTACAGGCACCTGCCACCACGCCCGGCTAATTTTTTTGTATTTTTAGTAGAGACGGGGTTTCACCATGTTAGCCAGGATGGTCTGGATCTCCTGACCTCGTGATCCGCCCGCCTCCTCCTCCCAAAGTGCTGGGATTACAGGTGTGAGCCACCGCGCCTGGCCACATGGTAGGTTCTTAACATCTCCAGTTAGAAGTTTTGTAAACGTGAGTCAAAAGAAATTAAGGAACTGGCTGAATGAAACAGTTCATGAGTTCAAGCCCAGATCTTCTAACAACAACTGGTTGTATCAGGCAATGTCACTTATTGAAAAGGACTGGAATCAGACTGGACTTCAAATTCTACCACTGTTCATTTCTAGCTAAGTCACCATACTAAGAATACTCATTGCACAATATTGCTACTTATGGTTATTTCATATTTGTGACTTTTGTTAAGTAAACTTTTTACAATAGAGTTTTCAGATTTAAAACAATTTGTTAAAGTGTCAGGCTAATATCTATATTCATTTCTGCATAAATAGAAAACATGACCGACATAAATAGAAAATGGATTAGGCATTATTCTAATGCTGGGTTATCAGTGTTCCTATATTAGTTTTTAAGTGTACACGGCAAAATATTATTCTAACAATATTTTAATTTTTCTTCAATGTCTGATTTCATGCAGTTGTTTTAGTCTCAATTTAAATAATTATTTTCAAAAGTGCCTAAGAAGACTTTTAGAAATTGTTAAAGATAATCACTTTAAATGGAAAATCATTTGTTTTTCATTCCATTACTAAGTTGAGTGGATATATTAATGGGGACTAATGGTAAACTTAAAAATCAAGCTTTACAATATGTTTAGGACATTAAATAACAATTTCCAAATATACTCAAACATTTATACATTTTCATAGTCCCATCATTTTAAAGTCATGTTTATTGGGATATACTTTAAACTCAATAAAGGTCAGCAATTTTGAGTGTGTCATGGAATCACTCTGACAAACATATGCAGTCATGGGACCATCCCCACAATCAAGAAATAGAACATTTCCATCACTATAAAAAGTTATCTTGTGCCTTAATGAAGTCAATCCCTTCTTACACTAGTAGTCACTTCCAACATGGATGTTTTCTGCCCTTATAATTTTGCCTTTTCCAATATCATATACATAGAGATCATATTTATATTTATCATGTTGTCTTCTGTGTCCAGCATCTTTCATGTGATCTTGAGACTCATTAATATTGTTGACTGTATCAATGGTTCAGCACTTTAAGTGTCTGGATAGTATTTCATTGTACGGATTTACTCAATTTGCTTATCTGTTCACCTATTGAATATTTGTGTTGTTTCTAGATTTGGGACAGTGTTAACAAAGCTACTACAAATATTTGTGCACAGATTATTTTGTAGGAAAATATGTTTTTATTTCCCCTGGGAAATCCTATATCAAGGAATAAAATTGGTGGGTCATATGGTAAGTGTATGTTGATTTTCACAAAAATCTGCCAATCTGTTTTTTAAAAAAACAGCTGCACCATTTTGCATCCCCAATTCCTACACATCCCTGCCAGCATGTGGTACTCTCAGAATTTTAATTTTAGCCTTTCTAGTGTCTGTGTAGTGGTATCTTCCTTTGATCCTAATGGCATTTCACTTGTAACTGAAGATGTTGAGCTATTTTCATGTGCAAATTCCCATTCATATATCTTCTTTGGTGAAGTAGCAATTCAAATATTTTGCCATCTCTTTATCAGATTATGTGTCTTATTGTTGACTTATAAGAGTTTTTAAATGTATAATAGATAAAACTTCTGTGCCAGGTATGTGTTTTGAAAATATTTACTCCCAGTCTCTGGTTTGTTTCATTTTCTTAACTGTTTTTAGATAAGTACTACTTTTTAATTCTGAAGCCAGCCAACTTATGAATGACATGACAAACCTTTGCTTACCATATTGTCACAGATATTTCCTCCCATGTTTACTTTTAGACAATTTGTAGTTTTATCTGGTAACTTCAAATATCTAACCCATTTTAAGATAATTTTAGTATGGTATGAGATAAAGGTCAGAGTGTTTTGTTTTTGCATATAGCCTTCTAATTTTCCAACTAAATGCAAATGTTTGCATATTGCAACATTTGTGGAAAAGGTTATCATTTTCCCTTTGAATTCAGTTGGCATGGTTATAAAAAATCAATTGGCCGTGTATAGATGTGCCTGTTCCCGGTACTTCTGTTCTATTCCATTTTTCCATATGTCTATTCTTAGTCAACATTCTTTTTAATACTGTAGCTTTCTAGTAATTCTCAAAATCATGTAATGTAAGTCCTCAAACCTCATTCTTCTCTTTTTTTGAGACAGAGTCTTGCTCTGTTGCTCAGGCTGGAGTGCAATGGCACAATCTTGGCTCACTGCAACCTCTGCCTCCTGGGTTCAAGTGATTCTTGTGCCTCAGCCTCCCTAGTACCTGGGATTACAGGCATGCGCCACCACGCCTGTCTAATTTTTGTATTTTGATTAGAGACGGGGTTTCACCATGTTGGCCAGGCTGGTCTCAAACTCCTGACCTTAAGTGATCCACCAGACTCACTTTCCAAAGCGTCGGGATTGCAGGCGTCAGCCATCGTGCCCAGCCTTCATTCTTCTTTTTCAAAATGCTTTTGGCTATATATTCCTTAATCTTTCATATAAAATTTTGAAGTCACCTCATTTACTTGCTATTTTAAGAAAGCATGCTGTGATTTTGATCAGTATTATGTTAAATCTATTGGTATATTTGAGGTAAGTTGACATCTTAACAAATTTGATTCTTCTGATCCCTGGAACACAGGATAGTTCATAATTTATCTAGTACTTTAATTTCTCTCAGCAATATTTTATAATGTTTAGAAGTCTTGTGCATATTTTGTTAAATATATTCTTAAATATTTTCTGGGTTTGATGCTATTATAATTGGTATGTTTTATATTTCTATTTTCAGAATCGCTTTACTAATATATAGGAATATAGTGAAACTTTGTTTATTAAATTTGTTTTTTGTGACCTTGCTAAACATACTTAAAAGTTTTAGCAGGTTATTTCTAGAAATTCCTTTGGGAGTTCTTCATAAATTATCATGTTTCCTGAGAATATATAGATTTTTATTTTATTTCCAAATTGCATACCCATTATTTCTTATAATTTAATATTTCTTACCTTACAGCAACTGGCTAAGTCTAGTACAAGGTTAAATTGGTGTAATGAGGACAGCATTCTTGCCTTGTTCACACTCTTAGGTAGAAAATATTCAGTCTTTTATCATGAAGTATAATGTTAGATATTGGTTCCTTATAGAAGACTTTCATCAGGATGGAGAGGTTGTCTCCATTCCTAGTTTGCAAAAACTGATTATCATGAATTGGTGTTGAATTTTGCAAAATGCTTTTTCTGCCCCCATTAAGAAGATTTTAAAAAATTCTTGATTAACTTGTTGTATGTTATGGTTTATTATACTAATTGACATTTGGATATTGAAATTAACTTTCATTCATGGCATATATCCAGTATGGTCATGGTAAATTATCCTGTTTACATATGGCTTTTTATTTCCTAATATGGTAATTTTTATGTGCATGAGACATATTAGTCAATACTTTTTTTTGCAAACACTTTGTTTTGCTTCGGTATTAGGATAATTGAAGGACGCCTAAAATTTATAAGGAAGATTTTTTCCTCCTTTTTTATTTTTTGGAAGAGTTTGTATAGGGTTGGTATTATTCCTTCCTTAAATATTTGGTAGAACTAATCAGTGAAGTAACCTTGGCCAAGATACTTGTCAGAGGATTTTAACTAAGAAATTAATTTCTGTACAGGATATAAAGTTTTATATTCTTTTTTGAGTAAGGTTTGATGATTTGTGTTTTTCAAGTATTTGTTCACTTCATCAAAATTATCAAGTTTACCGTCAAAGAGTTCATCATAACATTCTCTTATCCTTGTAATGTCTGTAGCACATGCAGTTAGCCACCTCCTTCATTCCTCTCACAATTACTGAGAGGGGAGATTGATGTTCTCATCTGTAATTGTAGATTTTTCTGTTTCTCTTTTTAGTTCTACCAGCTTTTACATTGTATATTTCGAATTTTGAATTTTTGCTGCATTCATATTTAGAATTGTTACGTCTGGTTGGGAAATTGATGTCTGGACATGTAGAATTTCCCTCTTCATCCCTGGTAATATTTCTCATTCTGATATTTAGCTTGTCTGATACTAATAGAGCCTCTGCAAATTTCTTTTGCTTAGGATTTGCACAATGTAACTTTTTCTATCCTTTAACTTGTAACTCATGTATACCTTTCTATTTAAAGTATATTTCTTATAGAAAAATATAGTTGGATATTGCTTCTATATCCAATATAACTATCTTGTCTTCTAGATGGGGCATTTAGACCTTTTGTATTAATCTAATTCTTCATGATGGTTGAGAATTGACCCTCCATCTTGCTATTCATTTTCTATTTTCTCTAAATGTAATTTATTCCTTTTGCCCTTTATCCTGCCTCATTTTGAAATAATTAAATATATTTTATGATTCATTTTTATTTATTTTATTGGCTTATTGATAGAACTTTTTGTTGTATTATTTTTCAATTGTTTATCTCTAGGGCTTATATACTTTTTTTTTTTTTTTTGAGACGGAGTCTCACTCTGTCACCCAGGCTGGAGTGCAGTCACGCGATCTCGACTCACTGCAAGCGCCGCCTCCCGGGTTCACGCCATTCTCCTGCCTCAGCCTCCCAAGTAGCTGGGACTACAGATGCCCGCCACCACGGCTGGCTAATTTTTTGTGTTTTTCGTAGAGACGGGGTTTCACCATGTTAGCCAGGATGGTCTCCATCTCCTGACCTCGTGATTCGCCCGCCTCGGCCTCCCAAAGTGCTGGGATTACAGGCGTGAGCCACCGCGCCCGGTGGGGCTTATATACATTTTTAAATGATCACAGTCACATATAAAAAAACCTCTTCACATAATTTCTAAGAAACTTCCCAATATATGGTTTCATTTCCTCCCCACTTCCTTGTTTTTGTCATACATTTGAACTCTACATATTGTAAATCCTGCAAAACATTATTATTAATCTTTAGACATTTTTCTTTAAAAGGTATTATAAATAAAAAAAAGGTCATTCATATTTGCTCACATTTTTCGTATTTCTGTTTCTCTTTATTTCTTTCTGTATTTCCAAATTTCCATCTTATATTATCCTCTCGTGGACTTCATTAAAATATTTTTTAATTTAGATATGCTGGCCACAGTATCACTCATGATTTGATTTTCTGGAAAAAGAAAAAAAAACAAAACTCTTTGCTTTAACTTTTAGAGGATATTTTCACATGTTGTATAAATTTGTAGATTTTCGGGTTTCTCATTTGGTACTTTAAACACGTGACTCTATTCTCTTGTGATTTGCATCGGTTCTGATGACAGCCTGATGTCTTCTCATCTTTGTCTCTCTCTGTTGGTACTTTTTTGTTCTTCTTTGATCCCTGGATGCCTTCAAAATGTTTCTTCTCTTTGATTTCTAATAGTCTGATAATGATAAATTTAGAGTTTTTCTTTAATCCTGCTAGTGGTTACTTGAGATTTTTGGATCTGTGGTTGGTTTCCTTTCATTACATTTGTCTATTTCTTGGTCACTATATCTTCAGTGTCTCTTTTGTCCCACTTTCTCTTCTCCTTTTGAAATTCCAGTTACATGTATATAAGACCTTTTGACAGGGCTCTTGGATTTTTGTTCCATTTTATTCCTTCTTTCTCTCTGAGTTTCAATTTGAAAAATTTCTATTGACCTGTCTTCAGCTTCCTCCATTTTCTTCCTCTAGGCACATCAATTTTGTGTCTAGCTTTCTGGCGTGCCTGTCAAAGGAATTCTTTATCTCTGACATTGTCTTTTCTTTCTTGGCATATTCAATGGACACATTTTAATCGCCCTTCTCTCAATGCTCAGAGTGCCTATTTGTTCCTAATTATTTCTCCACAGTAGACTGCTGTTGTTTGTTACTCAATGAGAGGCTTCTGGGGGGAAGTCTTTTGGGGGAGGGGGAAGGTGCCATTGTCCGGTCCATCCTTAGTCATCCTCAGGCCTTGTGCATCTGAACTTCAGAGGTGGGGCTTTCTCGCCATCCTGCCTCCCCGACAAGGTGCCAGTCTCTGCGGCATGTCAGTGGGGGTGCTTGAGCACAAGTGTCTTTTTGTTCTTGTCTAGTGTCAGCTGAGCTCTCCTTTGTTTCAGAGCAGGGCTGTGTCCATGAGCGTGTTTTCCCCACACCTCCCCTATTAGCAGATCAGCATTACATTGTGGATGACAGATGGAGACGTGCAGGTTTTCCACCCTCCCCTGAAGCTCCTGGCCTTGGCCTAAGACTAGATGGCAGCAGCATTTCCTGGCTGTCCCCAAGCAGCACATGGCATTTGCTTCCTATGAGAGAAGAGTCCACGGTGTTGACAGTTCGGTGTCTGTCTCCTGCAGTAGCTGCTCACCATCTGTGTGTCTGGGATGGCTCTGGGCTTCAGTCTTCCCCATAAGCATCCAGTGGTAGCTGCGGGCACAAAGGAGCCGGCGAATGGTTGCTGACTCCTTTAGGAGCACACTCTTCCTTTAACCATTTGCTGAAGACATTTTTCTTGCCTGGTATCATGCTTGCTGCTACCACTTCCTCTGCTGCTCCAAAAGAGGAAACAATGTATGTGCCCCTCTGCCCTCTGAGGGGCTTGTCACATATTGGAATCCAGTTCACTTGATTGCTTTGGCTCTCTGATGGGCTGAAATAGTTATAATTTTATAGTTTTTCTGGCTGCTACTCATTGTTAGAGTGGGAGCAAAGTTCTACTGCAGTTTTCTACATCCAAAGTGAAACTGAAACCATGCAATCTCACTTTTAGAATGTATAAGCACAAGAATGCCTAAATAGCACTATTCTAAGGAAACTGATTTACATTAAAAGTGATGGCTTTGACACAGTTCCACATTTTTTGTCTCTTCAGAATAAATCAGGCAAAAGAATTGTTCTCTGCGACGCACCTCAAGTTAAATTTCTTTTGAGTTGAATATGACCAACTTTTTAAAACTTCGTTTAGTTTGATTTATTACATACCTGGAATTTTTGATTTTTAAATCTGTTCTCTTAACTTCTCTACTGGTCTTCTTTCTTTTTGTCTAAATTTCAACTTTCAACCACCCATTCACATCAGTGTATTACCATATATCTTCTAATTGTATTGAATCAAATCCTGTAGCATGTACAAATTACTGTAGATGAATGCCACAGCTTCTCATGGGAACAAACTCAAAGTAAATATAAAGAGACATGTTATTATGTTCCACTTAAAGCTCCTGATTGATTTTGAAAAGGTTGTGGGCATGAGATCCAATGACGATTTTCATTCTTAGTGCCATATGTTAAAAATGGTATAGAAATGTTCATTTTGGAAAGAGCACACAAAAACGAATTGGCTGGGCTCAGTGGTACACACATGTAGTCCCAGGTACTTAGGAGGCTGAGAAATTGGGAGGCTGAGATGGGAGGATTGCTTGAGCCCAGGAGTTTAAGGCCAGCCTGGGCAACATAGTGAGACCCTGTTTCTAAAAATAAAAGAAAACATTGATATTTCTATACTATAAATTAACATTTGACAACTCAAACAAGATTAAAAAATAAAAGTTACTGTGTAACATCAAAGGGAGGAATGGAGTGAACCAATGTTGTTCGATTCAAAGGCAATATGTACATTCTCTCACACGCAATGCAAAAGATGCATGGAGTTTGTGAGGAAATGCATAATATAACAGTGTATTTTCAAAATTTACTACGGGGTTTGCAATTTCTTGATAACAAGAAGCATTGGAATCTGCAAATTGCAGGGGCATTTTTTTGTGTTTTTCTTAATTTTGAAAAGGAGGTGAGAATTTTTAAAAATGAAGTGGCATCTTGTCATTATGACTCGAACTTTGTGTGTATTTAGTATTTAGTCACGCCTAAATTGATGTCAGCTAAAGGTTATTTGTAAAAACACAATTCTTGACTGTTTTTTTTCATTTTGTTCCATTAGCCTACCATTAGAAACATAATTTATAAATGCATTCACTGGTACTTTTAAATAATACATGAAGATCCAACAACAGTACTTGAATTTTTAGGAGTTGAGCTATTTTTAAGCTCTGTTTTTTCTTTAAAAAAAAAACACTTCTGATATAGTAAATTCTTTCTTGTTTCTTAGGTGTTTTATAAACTTGTTTACAAAAATATAGCACAGAATATTAGGAAATATCTTGGAAGTTTTATAAAAGCAATCATTTATTTTATTTTTTAAGTTTATATTTACTTTCATTTTTTCAGGGTGTGTGGATGTGAAAACAATAAGTATATTTTTTATTAATACTGTTTTTTAAAATAATGAGCACTCACATAGAAAATTATTGTGAATATTAATTTTCTTATATATTTACATGGAAGCATTCTATTTCTGGAAATTTCCTTATTGTTTTAGATGACAAAGTAAATTTTTGTGAGATATATGAATTAAAACAGTTTAGGCAATTCAACATTATGTGAGATTTAATTAAACATAAAGATCTCTGAATAATATCTCATTTGGGCCATGATGATTTGTAAAAACTTAATACCATATTTGATAAATCATGTGAACTTGAATTATTAGTGACACAGCTCTTTGGATAAAGACTTGAATCATAAAGTTAACAAAAGCATGTAAACTGACACTATTGAAAAAGATATGCATTTTTTGGCTCATAATCTCAACTCTATTTTACTTACATGTACATAAAGTGACTATCACTCTTTTCTCTACAATCAATGTATTCTCTACCCTGAGTGAGAGTTTGTATGCAAGCAAGAATGTACTAGAAAATATCCTGCTTTTGAGCACTAAGACATTTTTCTGACCTCTCTTCCTATGTTAAAGGGGATATCATTTTGAAGCAGTTTGGTTTCCTGTTTGGGTTTGTTTTATTATCATTAGCTTTGACATTACTCCTTAAAATTTATAATGTGGCAATCCTTTCCATATCAGCTATTAGTTAAGCAAATTTTCTTTCCTTGTTTTAAAAGTTTATATTGAAATGCATTTAAGTTAACAAAAATTTGCAAAAATAGTACAGTGACTTCTTATATACTATTAGCAATGTATTCCGTTTTCCGTTGCTTTGTATCCTCTCCAGTGAATTGGTTTGGCAGCTTCTTCTTTTGTAATTTGTTTTGCTTTTTGTTTTTAAATTAAACATTCTAATCAATGCTTAGTGATATTTTATTTTGATTTTGATTGCATATCCTTAGTGACTAATGATGTGAGACATCTTTTTATATTATTGCTTACAATTAATATACTTTATTTGGTTAAATATTTTTTAATTTGGTTGTTTGGCTTTCTGTTGTTGAGTTTTGAGAGTTCTGTATAGATTTTAGATATGAATTCTAGATTAGAGATGTGATTTGCAAATGTTTTCTTAGTCTGTGGCTAGTTTACTCATGCTATTATGTCTCTTTTGCAAAACCAACACTTTAAATTTTGTTAAAAAACAGCTAATACGTTTTTTAAAAAGTTATGCTAAGCACTTATGCAGTCATATTTGAAACCCCTTTCCCTTGCCCAAGGTTATCTAATATTTCTCCTGTATTTTCTTCTAAAAGTTTTGTAGTTTTATGTTTTACATTTAGGCTTATAATTCATTTTAAAAATTGTATTAATATGAGGCAAAAATTAAGAGGCTTTGTTTGTTTGCTTGCTTTCTGTTTTTTGGGCTTCTGGACTTCTAATTTTCCAGCATTACTTTTTGAAAGAGTTATTACTTCTCCACGGAACTGTCTTTGGACATTTGTAAAAATCAATTGACTATTTCTGTGTCTTTCTTTGTGGACTCCCCATTCTGTCTAAATGATCTAAAATCTATTCTTACCCTCAATATCATACTGTCTTGATTATTGTAACATTCAAATAGCTTTGAAATCTGATGATAGAAGTTCTCTAATTTTGTTTTCTCAAAATTTTTTGGGGTCGTCTTTTTTTTTTATACAGAGATCTTAGCATTTGCTTGTTGATATGTTTAAGTCAGGCTGCTGAGGTTTTCCTGGTATTGCATTGAAGTTGATCAATCTATATCTCAATTAACATTGAAGAAAATTTAGTCTTTCAATACATGGACACTTAGTATCTAGCTCCATTTATTTAGTTAAAAAATTTTTTTTTCTACAGTTTTATATTTTACAATATAAATACTGCTCATATTTTTTACCTCAAATATTTATTTTATTTTTAAAGTTATTTTAAATGGTTGTTTTTGAATTCAAATTTCTATTATTCATTACTAGTCTCTAGCAATTTCTTTTTGTGTACTGACCATGCATCCTAAATCCTCGAAAAACTTTGGCTTCTTTTGTAGCTATTCCATTGAATTTGAAATAGGCAGTTATAATCTAGAAACAGAAACAGTTTTATTTTCCCCTTTCTAATTGATATGCCTTTTATTTTATTTTATTTTTTACTTGCCTTAGGGCACTGGCTATGATTTGCAGTCTGTTGAATAGGAGTGGTGAGATTACTAGCCTCCTGCTGTCTTAGGAAACAATCTTTCACCTGAGTGTGATGTTAACTATAGTTTTTGGAGATACCTGTCAGATTAAGGAAGTTTCCTTTTAATCTTTGTTTGCTGAGATTTTGTTCTTTAGTATTAAAGGAGAATAAATTTTGCCAAATGCTTTTCATATCTTAATTGAGATGATCGTTTGTTTTCCCTTTATGCTGTATTCTCTTACCATGGTGAATTTCATTGATTGGTTTTTTAAAATATGAATTAAGCCTTGCACACCTGGGATAAATGTAGTTGGTTAAGATTAATATTCTTAAATATCACTGAATTCAATTTGCTAATATTTTGTTGAATTTTTGCATGTCTACATTTATGAGTGTCATTGGTTTGCAGTAACCTTTCCTTATAATGTCTTTGCTTTTAGTTTTGCTATGATCTAAAAAATGGCTTGGGGAGTATTCTCTCCCTTCTTACACACTGATAGAAATTGTGTAAATTTGGATTTAAATATTTGAGATAATTAAACAGTGAAACAATCTGGGCTTAGGGCTTTCTTTATTGGAATGTCCTAAGGTATAATTTGTAATTCCTTAGAATATATAGGACTATTAATCTATTTCTTTTTGAGTGAGTTTTGGTCATTTGCCTTTACCCTATTAAAATTCTTTTATCATTCTTTTGATACCTGTGGTGTCTGTAGTTTTGTTTCCACTTTTATTTTTGTTAATGGTAATTTGTATCTACCTTTATTTCATAGTCAATCCGTCTAGTTTTCCCAATTGGTACATAATTTCAGATTCAGCTTTTGCTTTCATTCTTTTTTATTGTGTTTCTGTTTTCCTTTTATTAATTTCCAGTTATGTTTATTGTTTGCTTTTGTCCACTTACTTTGGATTTGATTTGCCTTTTTGTTTCTAGTGTCATATAGTAGAAGCACAGATTTCTTATTGGAGGCCTTTGTTTCTAACATAAGCAATTAATGCTATACATTTCTCTTTAAGGACTGCTTTAGCTATATATCGCACATTTCAATGTGTTGTGTTCAGTGTGTTAAGTTCAAAATATTTCAAAGTTTTGTTCCATATTTCCTTTTTAATTTAAGTTTCACTTAGAAGTATGCAAGTATGTTTTACTTTAATCACCAGCTATTTGGGGATTTTTTTTTGCTATCTCTTGTTATTAATTTTTTGTTTAATTCTCTAATGATCCAAGAAGACACTTTACATTGTTTCTTAAAGCTGCTGACCATGATCAAGCATAATGCTCAACACCAGGGTTATGTAAATTAGTTTCCTCCTTCATTAATGTTTTCTTTATACTACCCAATTCGCAACTCTTGCTGGAAAACCTAAGGGAAAACACCCATGGACCTTAATACAGCCACAGTCCCATAGGTCCTCTCTCTCTCTGGCTCTCACTCTCTCATTTTCTCTCTCCTCACTCACTGGCTGAGCTCTCTGCCAACCTCAGCCTTTCTATTGGCCTCCTGTCAGTACTCCTACCTCTGTGAGACCCATGAGTAATAAATTTTGTCTGCTTCATGCATTTTGATTTTACTTTCTCATTGTGTCTCACGTGACACACACTCTGAACCTAAATCTCTCAACAGAGCTCTCTTACGTAGTGCCTATCTTAGCTTATGGTTGTCTTCAAGAGAATGCTCCATATATCCTCAGAAAGTATGTGCATTCTATCATTTTGGGGTAGTGAGTTCTATAAGTGTCATTAGTCAATTTTGTTGACAGTATTTTTTTTTCTTTTCTATAATACTGAGTTTTTATTTGTTCTATTAATTATTGAGAGATGATATTCAAATCTGTAACTATAATTGGAGGCTTGCCTATTTCTTTTATTTTCTTTTTCTTTTTTGAGACAGAGTCTCACTCTGTCATCCAGGCTGGAGTGGAGTAGTGCAATCCAGCTCACTGCAGCCTTGACCACTGGCCTCAGCAATCCTCCCACCTCAGTCTCCCAGGTAGCTGGGACTACAGGTGCACACCACCACGCCTGGCTAATCTTTTTGATTTTTTATGGAGACAGAGTTTTATCGTGTTGCCCAGGCTAGTCTCCAACTCCTAGGCTCAAGCCATCTGCTCACTTCAGCCTCCCAAAGTGCTAGGATTACAGGAGTGAGCCATTGTACCCGGACTTGCCTATTCCTTTAATCAATTTTTTCGTGAATCATGAAACTTTGTTTTTAGATGCATGCACATTCAGGATTATAATAAATTCTATATTTTTAAAATTATGCAATGGTAATTTTTTTCCTGATAATATTTCGTGGTCTGATGTCAACTTAAAGCTACATTTATTAGGTTAGTATTTGCATGGTAGGCATTTTCCTAGACTTTTAATTTTAGCCTATGTCTTTATATTTAAAGTAAGTTTCTTTTAGACACATGAGTATTGCTTTTTAATCCAATTTGGCAATCTTTATCTATTAGTTGTGTTTAAATTATTCACAAATGAATATTTATATATTTTTATTAAGATATATTACCTTACTGTCTTCTATTTCTATGTTCTTTGTTTTGTTTTTATATTTCTGTCTTAATTTGATTCAATTGATCATCTTTTATAATTACTTTTTTCTTCTATATTAACTTATTTTGTATATCTTTTTGTAAAATGTATCTCATGATTGCCATGAGGTTGATAATATAGATTTTTAACTAATAAAATTCTACCTTCAAATCGTTTTTTACTGTTTCATATATGCCTCATTATATAGTTTTCTCTCATCTTTTGTGTTATGATTGTCTTATATTTTAGTTTTAAATCTGCTTTAAACACACAATACGTAATTATAGCTATGTATTTAGTTTGGATAGCGAAATACCTTTTAGAACAAGTGAAAGTAGGAAAAACATTAAAATAATAAAATAAAAAAATAACCTCTATTTATTACATTTTCATCACTTTTTTTGCATAAATCCAAAGTCCACTCTGGTATTACAGTGTTTTTTCAAAACATTCTTTTAATATATTAGCAGTGTACATCTGTAGGAAATTCATTATCTTGATTTTTAAATTCTGAGAAAGTCTTCATTTTCCTTTATTGTTGAGGAACATTTTTGCTGAGTATAGAATTATATGTTGACTTGTTTTTTCTTTTACTACTTAAAAATTATCACTCAATTACTTTCTGGATTTCATGGTTTCTTCTTTTTTTTTTTTTTTTTTTGAGATGAAGTCTTGCTCTGTCACCCAGGCTGGAGTGCAGTGGCGTGATCTCGGCTCACTGCAAGCTCTGTCTCCTGGGTTCACGCCATTCTCCTGCCTCAGCCTCCTGAGTAGCTGGGACTACAGGTGCCCGCCACCAAGCCTGGCTAATTTTTTGTATTTATAGTAGAGACGGGGTTTCACCATGTTAGCCAGTGTGGTCTTGATTTCCTGACCTCGTGATCCATCCACCTCGGCCTCCCAAAGTGCTGGGATTACAGGCGTGAGCCACTGCCCCCGGCCTTCATGGTTTCTTTTAAGTAGTATCCTATAAGTTGTTCCTCTTTATGTAATGTGTCTCTTTTGTCATTTTTGTCTTCAGAAATTTTTCTTTGTGTTTAATTTTCAGAAACAAAATATTCATAAAATATAATATTTCTGAATATATCGTTCCTGGGTGGGATATTATTTTGTTTATTTATTTGTTTTTTGTTTATTTGGTGTTTATCTTACTTTGTGTTCTCTGGTATTCGTGGTTCTATAGATTGATGCCTGCCATTAATTTTGGTGCTTTCACAGATAGAAAGAAAGATAGATAGATAGATAGACAGATTTGTATTGAGATATGTTACCTTGCTTACTGTTTTCTATTTTCTATGTTGTTTTATTTTTATATTTCTGTCTTCTTTTGTTTCAATTGATTATTTTTTATAATTACTTTTTTCTTCTATAAGAACTTAATTTTTATACCTTTTAAAAAATATATTTCCTGGTTTCCTTGAGGTTGTTAACATATGTTTTTAACTAATAAAATTCTATCTTCAAATTATATTTTACTACTTCATATATAGTGTGTAGACTATCTATCTATCTATGTGTCTATCTGTCTATCATCTATCTGTTCTCTCTATTTTAAGATTTCAGTTAACCATTTATTGAGTGATTCCATATTGTCCCACAATTTGTATATGCTATGTAATTTTTTCTATCCTTTCTAACCTTTAAAATTGAGTTTGGGTAAATTGTATTCATCTATTTCAAGTTCACTGACTTTTTTTTTCTCATTTTTACTGATGTCATAAATTTATTTAATATAGTTGCTGCCTTAGCATCCATTTTGAGGCCTGACATGTTACTTGAAACTCAGTCATACCCCATCAACTTTGGTCTAGTTTAAACTTCCCTCCCTTTGTTTTCCATGCAGTCTGTTTGTTCCTTATCTCACTGACACAAAACCCAACACACCCCAAAGCTGCTGACTATGATCAAGCATGATGCTCAACACCAGGGTTATGTAAATTAGTTTCCTCCTTCATTAACGTTTTCCTTAAATTACCCAATTCACAACTGCTGCTGGAAAGCCTAAGGGAAAACACCCATGGACCTTAATACAGACACAGTCCCATAGGTCCTCTCTCTCTCTGGCTCTCACTCATTTTCTGTCTCCTCACTCACTGGCTGAGCTCTCTGCCAGCCTCAGCCTTTCTATTGGCCGCCTGTCAGTACTCCTACCTCTCTGAGACCCATGAGTAATAAATTTTGTCTGCTTCATGCATTTTGATTTTACTTTCTCATTGTGTCTCACATGACACACACTCTGAACCTAAATCTCTCATCAGAGCTCTCTTAGAGAGTGCCTATCTTGGTTTATGGTTGTCTTCAAGAGAGAGACCTCAAGACAAAATACTGCTACCGTTCCTAAGACACTATAAAAATTATAACATTGGAATCTATGATCTTATCAAAGATATTCTTCCTTTATGTTATTGTTTTTCTCTCCAACATTTGCATTTAGTTTCTTTTAATAATATTCATATCTCTGCTGAAATTTTTCATCTGATCTTGCATTTTATTCACCTTTTCCACTAGAAACTTTAAGACATTAATTATAGTTATCTTACAGTACCTATCAAATAGTTCCAACATGATTGTATTATTTGAGTCTGGCTTTGTTGATTGCTTTGTCTTTTGGAATTTTTTGTTCATTTGTTTGCCTTTTAAAATTTTAATGACTCATTTTATTGTTACTGCTTTTAGAAGATGAACATTCCCGTGTAGAAACAGATAAATATACTTTGTATTTAAAAATGGGTGCTCTTTTTCTTCTACTCTTCCTTCAGTGTGTGGAATTTGGATTAATATAATTGGAAATTTGATGGAGTTTGAGAATTTTTATTGTTTTGTTTACTCTCAGTACATCAGAGGTATCTAAACTAAATGGTAGCTATTTAGTTTAGATACTAAATGCAGGAGGCTGGGAGTACTCTTGGCTTGCCTCTCTTGGCATGGATACATTACAACATGAACTTGGGCAAGAGTGATCAGGATCCCTGTAGTTGTAGCATTTGATGGCCAAGGTAGGGCTTCCATTCCATAAGTAGAAACTGGGTGAAAGAGAGGACTAAACTTTCCCAGGACTTAGACTCAACAACAGGATGTGGGGAAAGGATAAGAGATGCTACTGTCCTGCTCTTCCTAGGAAGAAAGCCCTTCACATGAGTACTGGGAGGACAGGCAACCCTGTATTTTTGGATATAGCATTCTGGAGTGGAGTCTCTGCCTTGTGGGGCTGGGAGTGAGGAGCAATGAAGCTGTCTTTGTTCACATAGTCTCTTATCTTTCTTACCAAAATCTCATAGACATTCTTGAGTAGATATTTGCCCTTAGGACCACTTCCAGAGGCATTAAGTGGTTGTGTGTGTGTGTGTGTGTGTGTGTGTGTGTATGTTTTATGCTTTTTACCAGCTTCACTAGGGAGTTAGTCATTGTAGCTCCCTAACGCTGTTATACCAGGAGTTGATACCCCCAGAAGTTCTTCTTGGGCTGGTCATAATTCCTGATATGAGTATTTTGACTTACTGTCAGAAAATTAGTGTTCTGGCTGTTAACATTCTGGGATCTGAGAGGAAGAAGACAAAAAAGATTGTTGTCGTCATTTAAAATTGTCAGCATTCCAAATGTAAACATTCATGAACTACCCTTCTTTCAATGTGACACTTCCGTCTCCAACCGTCGCAGAGACTCTCTGTTTTGCTGTCACCCATACACAGTGTTTTCTTAGTTGTGTGGGATTTGGAAAAGGTTTTGAACAAGTTCTTAAGAGCATTTTCAACAAATACAACTTTTATCTCTGAAATTCACTTTTAATTCCCAAGGCACTTGAGCCCACTAATTTGTGTGTTTTTATGGGGTGGGGAGTATTCATTTACAGTGTAAATTAGATGACTTTTTAGCTTTTCCCAAGGCCAGTTTTTATTTTCCTTCCTGGCTCTGCTGTTTCAGTTGCAACTCATAAACTTGTGTTCCAGGTTTCAAAACTAGGTTCTTTCTGTTTTTATAGATTGATGGCTTAAAATATATACTTCTTGTTATTTTAGAGGTTTTCGGAAATATATATATGTTTTAAGCCCATAATCTTTAATATAAAATCTATAATTTATTTAGCTGCTGTCACTCTGCTTATTTTTAAATTTAATCAAATAAAATAACAAACATAAAATAGACATAAAGTTGTTAAAAACATTATTAAAACTGTATAAAAATATGATTTACTTTTCTCTTCAAACTGCATTATTTTCTTGATGGACATCTATATTTTGTTTATATAAATTAAACACTTTCTGTTTCGTTAAACATGGAAAACAAATTAAAGGGCCAATTTTTAAAAATATTAATCTTATTTAAAATTTGAAAATACTTAAAATTTATTGCAATTTATTTGCTCCTTTTTTGGAATTTAACTCTAATTATTGGAAACTAGGACTGCTATACTATGCAGTGGATTCTGTTATTTTAATTATCATATCACATAAATAACTAATTTTGCGTGTAAATTTTGGGCAGCTCACTTTGTGAGCTGTATCATATTTAAAAACTTATGAGAAATAGATCAAAGCCCTGATTTTTACAACTGTATATAAATGATTCTATCCTTGGAAATTAAATAAAAATACAGTATTCCTGAAATATCTGACAGTAATTGAATCAAATACACCAAACCTTAAATCCAATCTTTAAAATAGATGAACCTCTTTCTCACTGCAAAAGAGAGCTAAACAATGGACCACTCAGCCTCCTTCTTCTCTTAAAAGGAATGCAGGCACTAATGAGAAAATTCAATGGCACACACTTTATCAATAGTTTCAACATCTAATTTTTTTCTGTATTTCTTTTTGGCAAGGGACAATTACCAGAAAATAATAGTTTTCGGACATTTTCAAAGCCTTTAGTTAATTAACTTAGACTTCTCCATTTGGAATTCAATTGTAGTCATTACAAGTGGTGCCCACTACTCATGAAAAACAGATTGATTAAAAGATGAGCTATCTGCTGTAATATAAAAATGGCCTGCACGTTGCATATCTAGTAATTTTTCCGTTCCTTTGAATTACCAATATCACTGGAAGATCTTCTTATAGGACACTGAAAATGCTCTTTCCATGTCTTCTAATATCATCACAGGAGTTTTCATTTTCTTCTTTGCAATTGTACAGTTGCTTCACGGAAGGCCCATCATCTTCAGTTGAAATGCCATACTCAAAGAAGACTTTCCACAAGATCATGAACAAACATCTAAAAAAGAATGGCAGCACTCAGACCGTGTGTTTCAAGGTCCACGCCAGCACAGATTAATGAACCCTAGAATTACATAATAAAAGAGAGAGATCCTCAGAGATACCCTGATTTTCATCTTTTATTTGATAAGAAAGGAGTTGAAAGCCCAGGTAGTTAAGTGCACTTTCTGACGTCACTCAGCCTGTCTGTAAAAAGGTGTTCCAAATTATTACCTGGTCTCTGTCCTCTCAACATACAGCTTTTCAAAAGCCATATTCTATGATTCTCAACAGATTAGAAATCTGTTGAGACTTGCCAAATCTGTATGACTTGCCAAAAATAGGACCAGGTGAAAATATTCTAAAAATGCTCTCATTAATAAAGTTAATTAACTATAATGCTCTGGACCTTCAGAGTTTTAAAGCTAGAAAACTGCTTTTTAAAAAAATTTCAGAGCAGTTTCTGCCTTCTGGTTCATAGATTGGCATTTTACTTTAAGGAGGAGAGTCTTTTTGTTCTGGAAAGACTGGATTGGTCCCTTTTGGCTGTGACAATTTAAGGATGTTAAATTTGTTAGGAGCCTGATGCTTATAAACTATCAGGGCATAGGGTAAGTGGACCTCCAGCCCAGTGTTCCTATTTCCTTTCACATACTTGGGAGCAATGAGCTCTTTTAGGGTCAGAGTGATGGTGACAGTGATGTCATCCACTTGTGGTTAAAAGTTATTGGGACATGTCTGAGGGCCCTAGAGGAAAGACACCCTAAGGGAAAGGGGAGTCTGAATTTGGACTTCCATCTCAGGCAAGTAGAAACTGGATCTTTGCACTTCTGTCTTGCTGGTGCCGGACCCCAGGTTTTTTCAGCCACCTCTTTGTGGTGTTTGGACATGTCCCAGAGAAAATGCTGTATGCAAGTGTGCTGAAGTCGCCTGTGAGCACCAAACATGGTGGAACTGATTCCTGTCGCTTTGCTGTGGGGTGCTCTTGACCGAACATGAACTTGTAAGGAACATGATCTACTGAGTGAACGGTCAGCATCTGCAGCAGTGGTCAAAGAACAGGGAGGTCTTGTCAGCAAGACCCATTATCTGGCCAGACCCTGTCTAAGGAAAACACAGGACATCATGGCTCTCCTGGCACCAGAGCCCACAGTCAGCGTCCTGAGAGTGCTAGAAGTGGTTGAGGAAGCCAGCGCTGGGCTTGCTGAGTCAGCAATGTAGGAGTTCTCCACCAGCCCACTTCACCGAGAGCCTTCAATTGGTGATTAAAAATGAATTCTTGAACACATAGAGGCAGTCCTTGGAATTTCAGGGAGGAGAAACCCAGAAAAGAAAAAAAAATGGCTTCTAGTTCATTTATAAGATGGAAACTATTATCAGAATATGTTGTGTTTTCAGAAAGAAGTGACTGTTTCTTTTTTCCGCCTGGCTGGATGAAGCCTGGGATGCATGTTCTGCAACACAATGCAACTTCTTTCATCATAGCTTTTCCATGGCAGCATTACCACAGCAAGCGCACATGCTTCCCCAGAGTACATGAAACACTGTGTGCTTTGGCACTGATAGCTGTAAAACCTGGAAATTTCGAAGAAATTGGAAAACAAAACAATTACTGAGCACCTGCCTCATGCTAGTTATTGTTCTGTGTGCGTGGGACACATGAGTGCAGGAGAGACAGCAGAGCCCCGTGGTGGAGTAGATTGCGGTTCTTCCTCATCCACATTGGCTGTCCTTCCCTAGGGAGGAACCATCCGTTTCCTTTCAGTCTCTTCAGGGAGTGGTTCATGTGACCTTTGATCCATGGCATCTGAAGTCACAGTAGCGTATGTCAAGATTGAGCCCCCACTAGCTTGGATCTCAGAGTGACTTTGATGAGCAAAGTCTCCCTGTTTGATTCCTGCAGGAAAAGGAACCCTGAGTAGGGAGCTGCTGAGATGTCCGTGCTAGTCCGCACAGCCGCTCTGGGCTGATACACTCCCAAAGCAGAGATGACATTTTAGTGAGAACAGACACAACAAGTAAGAAAAGTAAAAGGCAGATATGAATTTAAAAGAAGCAGATCAAGGTAAGGGGCTTAGGAATGAGACAGGAAGGGAGAGGAGACTACAATTTCAAATAAAGTGACAACTATGGTAGATCTCTGTGAGGAAGTCACATTCAAGAAAAACAGTATTTCTTTTAGGCTTTAAATTGAACTTCTGTTTTCCTTCCAAAATTGTTGTTAACAACATCACATTTCAGTACACTAGGTAGTCTATATGTTTTCTTATATTTGGCTATTCTTTTCATCCTAGTCAAACACACATTGAACATTTTTAACTACTCTGAAGGTGCAAGACACTGGTGATACCACGATGGATGAGACAGACAGGAATTCTGGGCTCATAGCTTAGGATCGGTTGCTGGTACAGCTTCCTCCATGGGGGCTTCCCCCAGCAGGCTGGCTGGGTCCTGTTTCTAATCTCTACTCTCTTAAGGAGGCGCTTCTGGCAGGCTATGCCCCCATCAGCATCTGGTTCTCAGGAATTAATTTTTGATTGCATAAAACCATCCCATAGTGGCTACACAGCCTTTGTCTGGTCTTGCTCTAGCGCCGGTGCACCTGGGTACAGGACCCACTTTGTCTTTTGGTACTATCTCAATCAGCCAAATATTTCAAACCAGGTCTTTGACATCTGCTCTGCAATTAGCGACTGCTCACTTTCATACTCATAGCTAACTTAGCCTACCCCAAACTATATGGAAATAGCATTCCATTCTTCCAGAACTAAACTTCATTCTTATTTCAAGTATGCACTCAGCTTGGTGGCTGGAGCATAATTTTGATTCGGTCCCTTTTCTTGGGGTTTTATCTAATCTCTGGAGACTGAAGGAGTTGTTTTCCTGTTTCCCAGGCATACTGGGACCCCAGGAATCACCCAGGGATCTTTCAGGCTTGATCACTTAGTCATGGGCTACAAACACAGCTATCTTCCGGACAGGGAGAGAGAGAGGCTGAGACGTGTGAGAAAGTAGGAGCAGGTAAGAATGAGTTGTGGAGGGGTCAGAGTCACCTGGGAAGTACAGACTGAAGGGATTGAAATCCAACATTTCTATAAACCCTACTGGTTACATAAAACATCCCCTCAGACTAGATTTGTACAAGGGACTGAAGCCAGGCATGCTGGGACCTTGTGACAACGGAGCCATTTCTACTCCGGGGTCTTGCCGCGAGTTCAGACTCTACTTGAGGAAGGGCCCCCGGTTCCCTCTGTTCTAGGATTTTTTGCCTGCTCCAGGGCTTCCCTCACTGCCCTCCCTCCCCCCAGCGTGGGCAGGAGCACCAGGTGCTGAGCCCGTTTCTCAGGGTATGCAGCGTCCACACATTTCTCACATCCCCCTTCCCAGTCCCGAGGACCCCATGCCATTTCTCTTGTGTGTCTGTGACTCCGGCCACCAGGAGTGACGCAGCCTTGCTCTGAGCTGCGCACTTGCTCCTAAAGCCTGCCTCTGCAGCCCCAAACCTGAGCCCAGGAGTGGGGCAGCCTTGCTCTGAGCTGCACACCTGCTCCTAAGGCCTGCCTCTGCAGCCCCAAACCTGAGCTCCAGTCGCATCTCCATTATGTGCTCTGCGTTTTTCTCTGCATCTTCCTTCTCCCAAGGAAATGAATGTAGAATCCCCCACCCCAGTTTTTACAAATTGTAAGACAAGCATCACAGGTGATACTGAGTGGCTTTAGGAGGAATTCAGGCTCCATGCATTAAATGGTGTTGAATCACATTGTGATAAAGTGATTCGCTTTTTAATTCTCTATCACTCCTGATTAGGCCAAAGAGAAATATTCTGCTAGGATACCCACGTTCATTAAATCACCCGAGTACACTCACTATCTCTCTCTTTAACATAGAGTAGGGGCACAGACTCAGACTTTCACTGAGAATAGTATTTAGGTACAAATTAATAGCCTCCTTTTAAAAATTTCATGTAGTTTGTGTTTACCTTCTACTTAAAACAGAGTGAGATGCACCTTCCCTTTTAGTTTTGTGTTGTTAAGTTTCCTTTTGAAATAATTTTTCATGAAATAAATGAATTAAGAGAAAAAAAGAAAGCAATGAAAGCATGCAGGTTCTTCACTGAGATGGTGAAAATCAAGTAGGAGGGGAGGAAGTAACTAAAATTTATGAAATATTGCCTTGTCTGCCTGCCTTGGGAAGGGAGGTGGTACAAGGTTTTAGACAAAAGGAAAGGGAAAGGATCCTTTTCCTCCATTATTTTGATTCCATTTTTGCCAAAACATTGTTTCATGAATTATTCTCTTTTTAGTTGAGATCCTCATCCTTTCTTGGTCTCCTGGCTATTTTCCAGCAGCCAAGAATGAAAACACCTCTTCAGATCGCTATTGTCCTTGGTGGGTGTGGGGATCTCTGGTCGTGGTCACCCCCAAAGGATAATGACCAGTTTCCCCACTGTCCTGCTCAGTCAAACATCTTAGAAGATTGGTTTGCATCTACTCTCTCCCCTTGCTGCAACCGGGATTCCCTCCTCCCCTCCCTCCACTGAAATTCCTTTTTCTAGAGCCACCTGTGATCTCCTAATTGCCAGTTGAATGCACGTTTTTATTTCTCCCTTCTTGATCTCATTGATTTTCTGTTCTTCTGGCACTGGTTGCGCCCCTTCTTTCTCACATCTGCTGCTCCATGCTATCCTGCTCCCACTTTCTCCTCATCCCTTCCATGGAAGCCTTCAGCTGTCTCTTCATACTATTTTTTTTACCATAGGGTTTTATCTTCTTTCCTTCACTGTTCCCTTTCACCATGCCCTCCAAGACCAAGGTGATATTAATTATGCCTTTACGGTAATTACTTAGTTTCAGATCATACATCCAAATGCCCATGGAGCACACTCACTTAGATGTACTTACTCGTAAGCATGGCAAACACAACATATTTAAATAGGTCTCTCCATCATTCCCTTTATGCCAGATTCTTCTAACCCATTTCTTATTTACTTTGGTCACACTGGAACCCTCAATATCTGCAGCAAAAAACTGAGAGAATTTTTCTTCAGGAAGCACAGGGGATGGGACAATCCCCAGTCTCTTCCTCCAGTAAAAACATCGAACTCCTCCCTCTAAGAGTAGTTTTTGTTTTTAAACAACGATAAGGTGGTTGCCCTCTTTCTTGTTATGTTTTAGACATGATTTCCTTCACACATTAACACAGCATCATTTACATTGAACCCGATATTACATTCTGTGACTATAATATTTCCCCAATGTATTCTCCTTTTCCCATGCTTATTGTCACCCTTCCTAGCTCAGTCACAAATAGTCTTTCTCCTAACTGCATTAATAGAGTCTGACCCAGTCTTCTCTTCCATCCTCCTTTGTACACACCCTTCACATACAAACAGCAAAATAGGGCCCTCCATTCTGCTGCTCCCTGATGCTAGAAGCATTAGTTACTCACAGGACGAAGCCTAAACCCCAGGTACAACACAGAAGATGCCACGACTCATCTCTTCCTTCCATGCCAGCCTCATATTTTGAGACTCTCTGGTTTACCAATATGCTTCCCAATACCATACTGGTTTTCGATCCCTGCATCCCTGTCCCCACCACTGTCATCATCGGCATTTTCCTCCACTGCCCCAATAACTTTTCCTCCTTTTTGAAAAATAAACTTGGCTATTACTCCTCCAAGAACACTCCCCCAACCCCAGCACAACAGCACCCAGCAGGCAGGGCTCACAATCTTTGAGGTCCCATTGGATCTTGTGCCTAGTTTCATCAGAGCACTCCTGCACGCTGTGGAAAATCACCTGTGTACACTCCTGTTTCCCCATCAGACTGTGCCCTCCTCAAGGAGAAGTACTCTTTTATCCCAGGTCCTTAGCAAGGTGTTTCATACATGCTAGGCGCTCAATAACTTCATAAATATTCCTTCACACTATTGTATCATTTGATAACAGTGAGGCATTGTTACATAATTAGGGATGTTGAGATAATATTTCTCAGAATTGTTAATAATATTAACATACTAATAAGGCCCTATGGCCACTGTCATAATTATTCCAGTCTGTGACTGTGCAAACCCAGCCAGGGTGTGAAGGAATGGGCGTGGCTGTGTGGTACACAAAACTGTATCCCGGCCAGGAGCTGGATTTGGCCCACAGGCCATAGTTTACAAACTCCCCATTTAGTAGATCACAAGGTACAAATATGAATCCCTGCTTCGCTTTATTGAGGTATAATTGACAAATAAAATTTGTACATATTTAAGATGTGCAATATAATGTTTTGGTGAGTTAGACTTTTTGAAAGAGAAATTCATACGTTTCTTTTTTTGTTGACTTAACATAAGCTAGCATCTTATTTTTCATTTTTTCAAATTGGTTAACTTCTGTATTTTGGAAATAAGGTTACATGCTCTTTTAGTATAGTTCTAGACAGAACTATGAGTTTAAGCGATTACTATAAAGATCACTGTCTTTTGTTTTAAGGGCAATCACAAACTGGAACTCATTAAAAATGAATAAAAATTAAAGTCATGTATGTTAGGAAAATACAATTCCAGTTTTGACTGATAATCATTTTTCTTCTGGGAACCTAATGGCTGCAAAGGAAATGAGAGATAAGCAAATTCCAATATTTTCATAACTTGGAAAAGCAAATACTTCACATGGATCAACTGCTACTAAATTTAATAAGAAACATCCAGTAACCCTCCCTGTTAATTTAGTAGAACATCACCTTCCACAAATAAACACTAAGTCTGTTCTGTGTGTTTTTTTCCTGCTTACTTTGCCATGACAAGGGAAAGAAAACAATAATAATAGTTCAAAAAACTTTAATCTCTAGGCATGCCACCCTATTCTGCTACTTATATGTATCGTTTTTCATTTAATGTCTTTTCTGTTTTCCTTTCTGTCTGAGAAAAGATTGTTTACCTGCCAAACTCTGGGATTGGAGACCTGTGCTTCTTCAACTATTTCACAGAATATATGTGATAAGACACAGCACTTTTCCAGATCAAAAAGCAGCCTATGGGGACTTTTCTATAGAGTGTTAGAAGCCACTTAATAACTCTTCTTAGAGCAGCCCTCACACACTGCCTTCAAATAATTTCCTTTCATTTTTCCAAGAAGATACCATCTACGACATTTCTTTTTCCATGTGCAGTGTTTAGAGGCATTGTGCATGTTGTTCACCATCAATGACCTTCCAATTAGAATTTGTCACTCTCTTTCCCCTGGAATCTGCCGGTTTAAGAATATCTTCTTTCTCAAGAGTGAAAGTCTCATGCCGACAGACAATAGAGCCGCACAACATGCATTTTTGTTCCTCTCCGAGCCTGGACATTTAGGTCATCTATTTTTTCCTGTCTCTAGGGCTTTTTTTTCCTTCCTAATCTGCTAACAATAACTATATTCATATTTTCTCTAGTATGTGCTGCAATATCTTTCCCCTCAAAGTTTCGAGACCTTGAACAAAGATCAATTTATTAAATTAATCCACATGAGGAAAAGAGGACAGAGAATTACCATGTCACTCATATGACTAAATATAAAAATGTTTGATGTTTATCAGAGGGGACAGGAAGCATGGGGGATGGGACAATCCCAGTCTCTTCCTCTGGTAAAAACATCAAACTGCTCCCTCTAATAGTAGTTTTTGTTTTTAAATAGTAAGATGCTTGCCCTCTTTCTTGTTATGTTTTAGGCTAGGGAATCAGGGAAAAAACCTCTTTAATTCCCAGAAATACACTATTTAATAAAAATTTCCCATAGGCCCTAATATTTTCCTTTTGGATCCCATTTTAGAGGCAAGTTTTTGTTCAAATCATCTTTCATAAATTAAGGAAAGAAATAAACTAGGAATATGTGTTACAAAAGTGTAAGTCACATTTTTGCTTTTTTCAATATGGTTTCTTTAACATATTACTTACCTTTTTAATTTCCCTTTCACTGACTTCTCTAGTCTACCTTAAAAGGTAACTTTAAAAATATTTGTCTGACCCTAATATTTCTTAATTTTTTGCTGTTGTTTCTCTGAGTGAAGCAAGATACAGAAGTTGGTTGTGACACAGAATAGCTCACCTGATTACAATTATCATTTCTTTTAACTTTTCGACAATGTCTTTATGAAGATTAAAATGTCAAATCAGATGCAAATGTTAGTGGTATAGCTGACTGACTTAGTGAACTTACTATGTACTTCATAAGGACGAAATATAAAATAAGTTTACAAGATTCTTGGACATAAACTCTTGAAAATTCTAGGGGCACAGTAGGAAGAGGCAGGATGCAGTGACGATTTCAACGTCTCTGAGGCAGTGAGTCAAATTACATTTGCTGATGAAGACATAAACAGGTAAGACTGTTTATGTGGGTAAAATGCTTACTCTCAGGATAGAAGATGGATTTCTGAAAGCTTTCCCTACTTTCTTTTTATGTTACTGTGAGTTCGATATGTGGAGAATATTACTGTAAATGTGAGAAATTTTGCACATTTTTAGACAAGAGTAACAAGTGCAACTCCTTTTTATTACAGAATTATTAGATCAAAATACGGGGAACTTGGATTGTGTTATAGGAAATATACAAGTCAATTTTAAGTTGAATTCATGCTAAAATCAAGAAATGTGCAAAATAGTCTAATCCAGTGTCAATGTTTAAAATATAAAGGTATTAACATCAAATTGGGAAAATACACTATGAGAAAAAAGCTATTATAAATTTTCCATTTTACCTGGAAAGCTGATATCTTCATACGTTTTAAAAAATAGCCCTACATTCATCTGGAAAATACATTATTCAGTTTGCACAAAGAGTGTCTGACACAGTATTCAGCAAATACTAAGCCCTTCATAAGTGTTTGTGGATTGAGTGGACAGAACACTTTGTGGATTTAAATCATCACCTCTCTCCTCACCAAATTAAATCTTAGCTAACAACAGCACCCCCTGGCTCAGCAGCTGGAATTCATCCTTTGGGGAGAGTGGCATCCAGAAGCAAAGTGGAGGGACCCTTCAGAAGTGCGCTCCAAGTGCCAAAGCAACATTGCAAGGTGAAGGGCTGCAAATCCTTAGTGTGTGCTTTCCAGGAGGTGCCATTCTATAGCTGAAGTGGCATCCCTCTCCTAGTGCTAATTTTCTGGATCTCTAGTCTTTCACATTATGGTTGATCCGATATAAACACATTTCTATAGCTAGATTGCTTGAAACTTGCTCAAGTTTGACCTGTGACCTTCATTTATGAAAAATGGATATGCTTGAGTGCTCTGCACTGACACTGAGCATGTTCAATTAATGCTTACATTATAAAGAATGTGCAAACAACACAAATGGAAATTAAATCCTTTTCACTATCTGTCTGCGTCTGAGCATTCATAAATTGAAAGAAGTGTGAAAGAGCTGTCCTCAATCAATTTCAGCTCCAGTCCCTGACCCGATTATGCTATGCGTATCAATATATGTTCCCTTAATTAAATGTGGTTCAGCGAGCATTAATGGTATTTAAAAAAGAGAGAGAATTGGAGCCTCCTATTACTACCCATCATGTTGTTGGGGAAAACAATAGAGAGATTGATGAAAAGGATCATTGGCAGAAGGAAAGATGTTGTATACATTATCATAATTATCTCCTATGCTGAGTGATTTCAAAGCAAGACACTAAGGGTGTCACTATTTTTTCCTCAGCAATCTCTTGCAAGTTCTAACGATTACAGGAAGAGGCAGAGTAGCTACATCAATTTCAGAAATTCAGTACTGTTCTTGGTATTCCCACTATTCACTGCTTATTTTGACACTGCTACAAACATTTTCAAGCCTTTACTGACACTCCATTTAGGCAATTCAAGCAAGTTACTTCATAAGTTTCAGCTTTATTCCTGAAAAAAATTTTAAAAATGTTCTCTCAGTGTGGTTTTTAAAAAATTATTTTACTTTAAGTTCCGGGATACATGTGCAGGACGTGCAGGTTTGTTCCATAGGTATACATGTGCCATGGTGGTTAGCTGGACCTATCAACCCATCATCTAGTTTTTAAGCTCCGCATGCATTAGGTATTTGTCCTAATGCTCTCCCTCCCCTTACCCTCCACCCCCAACAGGCGGTGATGTTCCCCTCCCTGTGTCCATGTGTTCTCATTGTTCGACTCCCACTTATGAGTGAGAACACGAGGTGTTTGCTGGAAGCCATCATCCCCGGTGTGCTTTTAAGCAGAGCTAATGTCTCTCTTCTTTCTCCTTGCTATCTAATTCCCTTCTTTCTTTTCTACTCTGTTGTCTGCAGAGCCAGCAGAATGACTTCTGCAGAAGAAAACAGTTGTTGATGATGCTAGAGCCCACGGGGAATCCATGGCTTCCACAGGGTTTCTTTCCCATCCGTGCTCCTGATGACGGCAGGCCCTACACTGAGTGTTGCTTTCATCAGTGATGTGCTGCTAGTGGGGTTAGAAACTGCTCATTAGAGGTTCTCACAGGGATAGCTTTTTAGTCACTTTACTTTGGAGCCTGGAAGATTAAGATCTGACAGACTGGAAGAGTCACATATTGACTCAGAGGGAGGTAGGAGGAGAAAAGTAGAACAGGATTTCCTTGGCTGGCTCATAGTCCTTTTGCAAAAAGATATAGCTGCAGCACCCACTGGCATAGTTGCCAGTGCATGCTATTACCTTTGGTAGCCGTATGCAGTAAAGAGCTGCCATGTATGACAAGGCAAATCTTGAAGGGGAGATAAGAAAAGTAAGAATTGATTACACCTGAAAGGATTGGCTTCAGAAAATGAGCCAGACTCCCTATGAATACCAGAAAAATGACAGACACCTGCTTCTTCTCACCCCTGGGGGCTAATTCAGTCCTGAGGTAGAGAATTGGATTCTAGGACAGCTCAGAATTGATGTCAGGGATCTGTTGGCCTTGGCTGGTTCTAAATGTGTCCTGAGTAAAAGATCTGTGGGAGGTAGAGCAGAAAGAACAAAGCACCTGGTTGCTCACCACAGATGTCGTTTAGAGGGATAACTTGGTGCTTCTGGGAGTCCCAGATTGCATATTTTCTTTTCTTTTTTAAAGGATACTCTGAATTAAAGAAAACTCAGATTTTTGGTGACTTAAGTAACTAGATTTGATTAAATTAGTTTTAATTGTCATGAGGAAGGCTATGTACAGTTTATGTCCTATTTTTTCTTAGTTTTTGACAACCAAATATATACCAGCTTAGATGGAGGACATGGTGGATGCATGGCTGGTGTCTTCCCTGAATCAACTTACTTTTTTTCAATATTTTTTATTTTCAATTCTCCCTCTCTATTAGCTGTTTCTTGTCAACATTTAAATATGTTTGTAACTCTGCAGCTTAATAAAAACCAAAAACATAAACAATATATGTCCAAAAGTAAAAGAGAGAGAGGAAGAAAGAAAATACCCCATGAGTTGGTCTAATGCCGATCTTTCCTCTTTAGCTGCCTGTAGCCTTCTCCTTCTCCTCTTCACAGCCAAGCTTCTTAAAAGACATGTCTAGTTGTTCCCTCTACATCTTTACAAGCCACTCACCCTGAAATTTGTTTTCTACGCCTACGGTTCCATCAAAAGTGTTCAACAAAACTGCCAATGACCCTGTTGTTAAATGCAAAGGGCAGTGTTTAATCTGTTTCCTCCTTATCCTTAGCAGCAGCCAACACTCAGTTTTTCCTGCTAAACTTTGGCTTCCACACGCCTCGCTCTCCTGGCTGGCTTCACTCATCTCTGGCCACACCTTCAGTTTCCTTTGCAGGATTCTCACCCTGGATCTTTTGCTGAACATCAGCATTAAGCTCTGAGAGTTCTCTTCTTCCTCTCTGCTTCATCATATTCACATCCATGGTTTCAATTATCAGTATTATGCTGATGATTTTTAAATCCTCATATTGCCAGCCAAGATCTCTTTTCTAAGATCCCAGCTCATATGTTAAAAGCGTCACTGGGTAACTGAAAAGCATATCTCACCTGTACTATGGTACAGGTAAAGGTAAATGTAAACATGTCAGAGAGTGAACACAATCTTCTTCTACAAAATAATTCCCCCTCCCAATGACTGAACTGAACTTCAAATCAGTTATACAAATCAAAATTCTGGGTCTCAGTGTTTACTTCACTGTCTCCTCAACTCTCCACTCATCAACACTTTTTACCATTGTATGTCTCTGAACTGAGTGTATTTTTTTTTGTCTCCATTGCAGCTTTATTTCTTTGGACAAAGCCAACATTATTCTCCATCAGCATTTCAGTGATGATCTCCTCTTTCACTTTTCCATAAGCAGGCTTGCCCACATTTTACCCTCTGCATCCATTACTTCTCTAAAATGGTCACCTGCCTGTGTCCCTGCATGGTTCCTCTTCTCTCTCCTGCCATTCTAGCCCAATCTCTGGCCACTTCCCTATGATTTCAACTTTCGACTCATAATGGATACTCTTTAAAAATTGGGCCTTTACATTCTGCCTTAAAGATATTTTTCCTCGACTTTGCCAATATTATTTCTACTTAATGTGGTTTGGCTCTGTGTCCCCACCTAAATCTCAGGTTGATTTGTGATCCTCGGTGTTGGAGGGACCTGGTGGGAGGTGATTGGATCATTGGAGCAGATTTCTCCTTTGCTATTCTCATGACAGTGAGTTCCCATGAGATCTGGTTGTTTAAAAGTGTGTAGCACTTCACCCCCTTCACTCTTTCTATTTCTCTTGCCAACATGTGAAGATGTGCCTGCTTCCCCTTCATCTTCCACCATGATTGTAAGTTTCCTTAGGCCTCCCCAGCCATGACTCCTGTACAGCCTATGAAACTATGAGTCAATTACACCTCTTTATAAATTACTCAGTCTCAGGTAGTTCTTTATAGCAGTGTGAGAATGGAAAATACAGAACATTGGTACCAGAGTAGTGGGACATTGCTATAAAGATACCTGAAAATGTGGAAGTGACTTTGGAACTGGGTAATGGGCAGAGGTTGGAACAGTTTAGAGGACTCAGAAGAAGACAGGAAGATGAGAGAAAGTCTGGAATTTTCTAGAGACTTTTTGAATGGTTGTGGCCAAAATGCTGATAGTAATATGGACAGTGAAGTGGCTGAAGAGGTCTCAGATGGAGATGAGAAACTTATTGAGAACTTGAGTAAAGGTCACTCTTGCTGTGCTTTAGCAAAGAGACTGTGTGTCTGTGCTCTGGAGATGTGTGGAATTTTGAAGTTGAGAGAGATGATTTAGGATATCTGTTGGAAGAAATTTCTAAGCAGCAAAGCATTCAGGAATTGGCCTGGCTGCTTCTAACAGTGTACGCTCATAAGAATTCACAAAGAGATGGTCTAAAATTGAAACTTATATTTAAAGAGGAAGCAGTTCATAAACATTTGGAAAATTTGCAGCCTAACCATGTGGTAGAAAAGAAAAACCCATTTTCTGGGGAGAAGTTCAAGGCTGCAGAAATTTGCATAAGTAAAGAGGAGCTGAATGTTAGTAGCCAAGACAATGAGAAAATGCCTCCAGGGCATTTCAGAGACCTTCACAGCAGCCCCTCCCATCACAGGCCTGGAGGCCTAGGAGGGAAAAATGATTTTGTGGGCCAGGCCCCGGGCCCAGATGTTCTGTGTATCCTTGGGACATGGTGCCCTTGGCCTGCATCCCAGCTGCTTTAGCTCTAGCCATGGTTAAAAGAGGCTAAACTATAGCTTGGGCCACTGCTTCAGAGTGTGTAAGCACCAGGCCTTTGTGGCTTCCCTGTGGTGTTGGGCCTGTGAGTGTGTAGAATGCAAGAGTTGAGGTTTAGGAACATTTGCCTAGTTTTCAGAGATGTATGTAAATGCCTGGGTGTCCAGGCAGAAGTCTGTTGCAGGGGCGGGACCCTTATAGAGAACCTCTACTAGGGCAATGCAGAAGGAAAATGTGGGGTTGGAACCCCCAAACAGAGTCACCACTGGAGCACTGCCTAGTGGGGCTGTGAGAAGAGGGCCACCGTATTCCAGACCCCAGAATGGTAGATCCACCAACAACTTGCACCGTGTACCTGGAAAAGCTGCAGGCACTCAATGCCAGCCTGTGAAAGTAGCTGCTGGAATTGTACCCTGAAGTACCGCAGGGACAGAGCTGCTCAAGGCCTTGGCAGCCCACCCATTGTGTCAGTGTGACCTGAATGTGAGACATGTAGTGCAAGGAGATTATTTTAGATCTTTAAGATTTAATGACTGACCTGCTGTGTTTTACAGACTTTCACAGGGCCTGTAGCCCCTTTCTGTTAGCTGATTTCTCACTTATGGAATGGGGGCATTTACCCAAAGCATGTATCCCCATTGTATCTTGGAGATAACTAACTTTTTTTTTTTTTGAGACAGATTCTGGCTCTGTCACCCAGGCTGGAGTGCAGTGGCATGATCTCAGCTCACTGCAAGCTCCACCTCCCGGGTTCATGCCATTCTCCTGCCTCAGCCTCCCAAGTAGCTGGGACTACAGGTGCATGCCACCACACCTGGCTAATTTTTTGTATTTTTAGTAGAGACGGGGTTTCACCGTGTTAGCCAGGATGGTCTCAATCTCCTGACCTTGTGATCTGCCTGCCTTGGCCTCCCAAAGTGCTGGGATTACAGGCATGAGCCACCATGTCTGGCCCAACTAACTTGTTTTTTACTTTACAGACTCATAGGCAGAAGGGACTTGTGTCTCAGATGTAACTTTGGACTTGGACTTTTGTGTTAGTGCTGGAATGAGTAAAGGCTCTAGGAGACTGTTGGGAAGGCATGATTGTGTTTTGAAATGTGGGAAGAACATGACATTTTAGAGGGGCTAGGGGAGAAATGATATGGTTTGGCTCTGTGTCCCTACCCATATCTCATGTTGAATTGTGTTCCTGAATGTTGGAAGGACCTGGTGGGAAGTGATTGGATCACTGGGATGGACTTCTCCCTTACTGTTCTCATGGTAGTGAGTTCTCACAAGGTCTGGATTTTGAAAGTGTGTAGCACTTCCCCATTCATGCTCTCTCTCTCTCTCTCTCTCTCTCATCACCATAAGAGGACATGCTTGCTTCCCCTTCTCCTTCCACCATGATTATAAATTTCAAAGATCTGGATTTTGAAAGTATGTGGGACTTACCCCTTCATGTTCTCTCTCTCACCACCATAAGAAGACATGCTTGCTTCCCCTTGTGCTTTGACCATGATTGTAAGTTTCCTGAAGCCTCCTCAGCCATGCCTCCTATACAGCTTGTGAAACTGTGAGTCAATTAAACCTCTTTTCTTTATAAATTACCCAGACTCAGGTAGTTCTTTATAGCAGTGTGAAAATAGACTAATACAGTAATTATTCTTCAAAATTTGTTTAAATGACTTTTTTTTATAAGCGAAGCTTAACAGCTCTTTATCCTCACCCTAATATAATGTTCCCTGCTATGTATTGCTATGATTACTTTAAATTTCCTAATGTTTTATCATCAATTTTTGCTTAATTGCCTATTAAACTATAATGCTTATAAAAGAATGCAATCTTAGTAGTTATTAACAGACAGAGCTATGATTATAGTTGAATATGGCATTCACTCAAAGGAAAAACTGTGTAAAATTATCATTTGTATTTATATTTATTGATATGGAAAATATTTTTAATAATTTTCTATAATATTCTGTTAAGTGAAAAAAATAAGGTTCAATATAGCATGTGCACTATGTTCCAATGATTAATAAATAAATTTGCTTTAAAACCGGGAAGGAAAGCAACACTTCCAGAATAGTGGGGTGAGGACCTTGGCAAATAATACTCCCCAGCAAAGGCAACAAACACATTGGCAATGCTACTCTAAAGGAGCATTTTTACAACTCTGTAAATTAACTAAAGACTTAAAACAGTGTAAGGAGTGTTTATTCAAGAAAATCTGCTGAACCTTGGTAAGAACAGCACAGTCTGTGACAATTCATCTCCATCGACTCCCAGCCCTGTTTCCCCCAACTGTGCTCATTAGTGTTGAAGCCCAGCAATCTCACAGCAACCAAAGGGGACAAGTTGAGTTTGAAGTTCCCCAGAAAATCTCATACGAAGTGCAATGTTACTATTTGACCTGTCTCACAGTTCCCTGGAAAAATTCTGTTGTTTTACACAACTTGACTCAGTGCTGTTTTTTCAGGGAAACCTTTATCCTCAAAGCTTTGGGGGAAACAATCAGTAGTGATCATTCATCATCCTGCTTCCTGGGGCTGCAATGCCAGTCAGGGCAAACAAGAGCTAAAAAACCTGGCCAAAAACTTTAAAAAGGGAGACCTGTGGAATGACAAATTTAACCAAAAAAAAGTCATTCTTGTGCACTAACAACTACAAAACATGGTTAAAATAAATAAAAAGACTTAAATAAAATGAATAAAAAGACATCATCTGTTCATGGATCAGAAGAGTTAGTATTATTAAATAGCAGTTCTCCCCAAATTGACCCATAATTCAGTGCTCTTCCTATTGAAATCCTAGTCTTTTTGTTTTTTTGTTTTTTATTTTGCAGAATTTGACAAACTAGTCCTTTATGGAAATGCAGTGACCCAGAATAGCCAAAACAACCTTGAAAAAGACAAAATTGGAAGACTAATACTTCCCAATTTCAAAATGTACTACAGAGAATCTGATTACTTCTCCAGTTTCTGAGTTTAATTGCAGTAAATACACTAAGCAACTAGTAGAAAGCCCATATTGGATCCTTGACCTAGGTAGTAAAGATGATTTAAAAAGAAATGTCAGGTGAGCATCTCTATAGCTCTTCAACCCATCAAGATAATAAACCAAAAGCAATATTTCTTTACTCGCCAAACTGTGTCTTATTTTTGAAAAACTTTGCTTAAACTACCTATAGTTGATTATGCTGTCAACAACTGAGACCCCTATTTATAAATGTCTATCTCCATTGTAGAATCAAAATAAGATTGTTTTATATGTTTTATTTTCTATTTTATTGTATAATAAATGTATGTTCATTATCTGGGCAAGATAGTAAGATTTTAAGAGGTTTTGCTACATATGCTTTGATTGCCTGGACTCTCAAATAATTCCCTTTACCCTGGATCTCACCTCTCATACCTCTCATTGTTGAGTGGGGACTAACTTTTTTTTTTTTGATGTTTATTGAGCATTTATTACATGCCAGACACTATTCTAAACACTTAACATGTGTTATCTCAACAAATTTTCAAGTTTTCATGGTAGCTATTATTTTTTTCTTTTCTTTTCTTTTCTCCTTCCTTCCTTCCTTCCTCCCTCCCTCCTCTCCTCCTCCTCCTTCTTCTTCTCTTCCTCCTCCTCCTCTTCTCCTTCTCCTTCCCCTTCCCCTTCCTCTTTTTTCTTTATTTCTTTTCTTTTCTCTTGTCTTCTCTTTTCTTTCTTTCTTTTTCTCTTTCTTTCTTTCTCTCTCTCTCTCTTTCCTTCCTTCCTTCCTTCCTTCCTTCCTTCCTTCCTCCCTCCCTCCCTTCCTTCCTTCCTTCCTTCCTTCCTTCTCACTTAACATGTGTTAAACTCAACAAATTTTCCTGGTAGCTTTTAGTATTTATAAAAAATTAAAAAATAAAAAATAAAAAAATAAAAAAAAGAGAAGAAAGCAAGCAAACAAGCAAGCAAGAGAAAATACTAACTTTTTTTTTTTTTTTGAGACGGAGTCTTGCTCTGTCACCCAGGCTGGAGTGCAATGGTGCGATCTCAGCTCACTGCAAGCTCCGCCTCCTGGGTTCAAGTGGCTCTCCTGCCTCAGCCCCGAGTAGCTGGGATTGCAGGCGCATGCCACCATGCCTGGCTAACTTTTGTATTTTTAGTAGAGACGGAGTTTCACCATTTTGGTCAGGCTGGTCTTGAACTCCTGACCTCGTGATCCACCCACCTCAGCCTCCCAAAGTGCTGGGATTACAGGCATGAGCCACCGTGCCCAGCTGAGTGGGCACTAACTTTAGAGACTATCCTAGCCCTCTGTTTTCTTGCAGGGAGAGGCAACAGAATAAAAACCAAACTCTGTGACTGAAGCATTGGTCAAAGGATTGAGTTTTGGCACAAAGTTATCTTACATGGTTTGGAGAGTTGATTAGGGTCCGTTACTGTGCTCTGGGTTTGGTTCTCTGGGCCTTTGGTTTCTCCTTCTGAGTCTTCCTTCTTTTCCATGAAAGTAACTGAGTGGTTTTCCTCACCTTGCTTCTAATGTGTAGTGATCTGGGCTCTTTCCTGTGGTTACCGTCTGACAAAGGGGAGCTAGAATAGCTGGAATCTGGCCAGATATCTTTCTTTTCAGGAGACTTAGGACTTTTTCTTCTGGTTTCTCTGCATAAGCATGTTTGGGTTAACTTGTAGCATAGTAACCTCACAGCAATAGGACTACTTACCATTTGGTTCAGGGCACCATAATGAGCACTCCAAACATCTAGGTAGATGTTGCAGCCCCTTTTCTGACATAGCCTCAGATTCACATAGCAACATTTTGGATACTTCTTATTAGTTCAAATAAGTCAGAAGCCAAGATTCAAGGAGAAAGGACATAGACACCACCTCTGAATGGGAGGAGATTATGTTTGCATTGTTGAATAGTTTATGGGATGGGATTTATTGTTGGCTGCCTTTAGAAAAAACAGCCTTCCCCATGAAGTAATATAATATTGATTAACTTGTTACGTTGGCCTCACAAGCACCATTGCTGGTGGCTAAAGTGTTGCTCCTTTGGGGCTTAGAACTGATTGTCACAAATAAATTGAATTTAGCAGAGGTGCAACTGTTGCTTTTAGTAGAATATCTTTCAGTGTATAATACAATTCCAGTTTCATATTGGAGAGTGCAAACTCTCTGAATTGAGACATTCGTAAAAATACAAAGATGTTTACAAATATCCTAGACAAATGGCTCAAAAAGATGTGTTAGAATGCTTAAAGCAAGGTCAAGGCTCATGAACTCCAGGGCACTTGAGATATGGAGGCATATGCAAACATCTTGTCAGGTCATTTCCTTAAACTATAATTTAACCTCTGCTCCTATCTCAGAAAAATGATATCTTATTAGTTATTGCTACCTATGATTTAAAATATCATAACCTATTTTGAAGAATCTATGGAGAAAAAGAAAACACTAACCCTAGAAATACTGAGGAAATATAAGAAGCTACTGAAAACCTTTAAACACACAGCAAATTCTTAAAGGAAGCTTACCAAGTAAGACTAGGGATATAGCAGTTCTCTTGTAACATCTAGCATCAGGGTGGTAAGGAGCATAAGTGGCATGTGAGTTGTTTATAAAAAACATAATAATAATAAATAATTATTGTTACAAAATTTTTAAAATAGTATAAATATTATTAGTATTTCACTGCCACCTCAATATTTTTGTTTTACTTTGCTAATGAAAGAATTGCTATATGGTGAATTAGTGCATATTCTAACCTATTGTTGTATTTGTTATTGGATCTCGGGTGAACTTGGTGATTGCAATAAGTATTCAATAATTTGATTTTAAAATATTCCTATTTGCAGAATGATCACTCTCCAAAGGTACAGAGTAAGATTGTTATTGATTAAACAATGCACGTTTGACTTTTCTGGCTGGGATTGTAGGATTGGTACTCACAAGATCTTACAGCAGCAAGGAAGTACACAGTTTGTTCATTCTAGAACCCCCTTATGCAGTGCTGAGGGAATTACCAGACTATAATGAAATGTAAATTAATTCCACACTCTTTGAGGTTCAAATAAAGTTCAGTGTGACAAGTCTTCTTGGTACTTGTTATACTGGAATAAGCGCTACTCTAATATAACAGATTAAAGCATTTTCATATTTCTTTTTCATTATTTAAAATAAATAGCACTCCCTACTCTCTCCCATGAGATCATTGGCTTAAGACACATTCCCAAAATAAACTAAGATGACAAACAAAATCAATAATCCAATAAGGCTGAAGGAGGGCCGTTGCATTCAAGGCTTTTTATGCACCCACTTCCCATTTGGTTTCAGTCATAATTCAAGGTGGTTCCTGTGAGTTATGAACTTCTGTCAGCGGAGAGGCTGGTTGATTCATCCCAGGTTTTCCTCTCTGCATGCCTTTCACTCTGATTGAGAGCAGATCAGAAGATGGCAGATGAATTTCAGGGATGTACCTAGCTCTGGCCTTACCCAGCCATATGCATGCCACTGATTGTGATGCAGAATATGGCAGAAAAAACATTTAAACACAAAAATGTCAGGTTGAAAATAAATACAGGGTAAAGGAAAAAATGTAATATCTAGATGTTAAAATTATATTTTCTTCCAAAAAATGCTTTTAAAATTCTTTTTGTTCCTATTTCACTCTTCTAACTCCTTACCTATCTCTAGCCCAAAAACCCCCTGATATAGGTTTTCAGGAGACCCACTTACAATCCACTGTAGATATACTCTTCCCCATTTAAGTGTAATAACATCAACATCTTCTCCTGTGGTTTTTAGTTATTTTATACCTATAGCTTTATTTTTCTGAAGAACAGCTAACGTGAGGACTTGATCATTTGTAAAGGCTATTAAAACAATATATACCTATGAATCTAGTGTTTTCATTTGCATACCCTATGTAAACAAGGAGTGTGATTTTGAGTCTATATAACTAGTATACACATACCTGCATTCATAAACATTGTGGTCACGTCTTAAGTTTCAAAGCCAAAGGGAATTCAGAAAAATGGAGTGGGCCCCCAATAAAAGAAGAGATGCACATTTTAAACAGAGAGTACAAAATCAGCGTTTTTTATAAAGAATCTGAATTTCATAAATGGCAGTTCCAGATACATTAAAACTGATCATCTGTTATTACTTGAGTACATTTCTCTAACGCCTTTCCTAACAGAAAGTTGCATACAGAAAGTGCCTCTTTAAACTTCCATTTGGATTATCATGAGGTGCATATTTGAGACTTCTTGTTTTTGTTTGGTTTGCATTTAAAGTTTTGCTTTTAAAATGTAAGCAAATAGCCATTGAATAAAATGAGTAGTTTGGTGTCCAGCTACTTACTATGCACCCATAATTATATTTAGATGCCTCTTTGGTACTCTCAAAAAACTTCAAACATTTTACTAATCCATTGTCTATTTATTCTACTGTGCTTAACATGGTAACAGGCAAATTTTAGACAATGAAATATACCTGGATGTGACCCACACATGTAGTCATTCATTTATTCCACTCTGCTTATCACAGGAAGAGTACATTCCAGACGATAAAAGTTACCTGGGTAGTTCAGTTGCTGATATGAATATGTTTAGAAAAATATTTTCCATGAAGCAATTTGTTTTTTCTTTTGTATTTTCAAGGATTAAAATTTTTTGCTTACATATCCATCAAGGTGGCTTTCTGTTTTCCAAATCTCTCCCTTCCAGCCCATCAATCATATACTGTAATTGCTACAACAATGATTATTTTTCTGCTCAAAGACATTCAATGTCTCATTATTGCTTACAGTAATATTATAATAACACCCAGCATGATTTTCAGGCATTCTGCCATGTGACTCTCTGAACTTTTGTTTCCTAACTATTATCTATTTTTATACAGTAATTCATTGATGTTGCATTTATTAACACCAATATATTCATGTGAAAAATGACAAAACCCATTAGTGAACATAAGAGCTCACAATCAATAAGGAATAGTGGCATGCAAATAAATATTTCAATACAATGAAATGGGTACTGTCATGAAGGAAAAAGTTACATGAGTGCATTAAGAAAGAGAACGCCTACGTGAGTGGAAGATAACTTTCCAGGGAACACCTATTAGTTGAACTGCTAGCAATGGGTAGGAATTTATCAAGTCAACAATGGGCAAAAGGGTATGTAAGAAGAAAAGAGAAAAGTGAACACAATATGAAACCATTAATTTATATACCAAGTTCCGAAAATGGTCCCAAGTATGGCTATTTTTTCAAGTGTGTCAAGGAGAGATGTGGTCAGAAATACAACTGTAGGAGAACATTAAAACTAGACAGAGAAAAATCCCATACTGAGAGCTGTCAAAAATGTTTTAGTTGAGAAACGTCATGGTCAGAAGACATTCATGTTTTATAAAATAAAATATTGAGTAAAATAGAGACTGACCAGAAAAAGCATTAACTGAAAATCCAAAAGATTAATTAAAGGTGATTAAAATTACTCAGGTAAGAGATGAAACAGTTAATAATTGGAATTGATAATTCATTAGAGGAGAAGAAAATACTTTGAAATAATTCAGAAGTATTTTATGGGACTCGATGATTGCTGAAATATGAAAGCTGAGGAAGAAGATGGGTTGATTAATAATGACTATCAATCACTTTTCCCAACTAAGAGACAAGGTGAAAGATAATGCCATTGTAGAAGATAAGAACAGCAGGAGATAAAGTCAGTTTTGAATTCAAGAAGGAAATAAAATAATTTGGTGCTGTTTTCAATGTTTCCTCCAAAATTAATGTGTTGGAACTTTAATCCCCAAAGCAACAGTGTTGATTGGTGGGACCCTTGAGAGGTGATGAAAATCATGAGGGCTCTGCCACCATGAATAGATGAATGCCTTTATTGTGGAGGTGCTTTGTTATAAAAAGTAAGTTCATTCCCCTCCTCTTATGCATGTTCACTCTCTTGACTTTCCCTTATGGGATGATGCAGCAAGAAGGCCCTCGCCAAATGTGCCCCTCTGATCTTGGACTTGCCATCCTCCAGAACCCTAAGAAATCGATCTCTGTTCTTTATGTATTACTCTGTCTCAGGGATTTTGTTATAGCAGCACAGAGTAAGACATATTGTTTGGGACATTTGGGGTTTGCAATGTCTTTGTAACTATTGGATAGTTTATCTAGCAAGACATTGAAATTATTGGGTTTAATGCTCAATAGACTCTCACAACTAGAGATGAAGAATTTTCAAGGAATTGCATGATGATGGTTGAAACTGAGGGAGGTAATAGTATTTCAGACAAATTGTGAAGAATTAGAAAAAGGAAAGGGCAAAGACCAACACTTAGGATACATGCAGTCGAAGTCCTAGAAGACGATAAAACCCCTGAGACCATCATGCTTAAGACAAACATGGAAGACAGAATAGAAAAAATAATGAATTTTCAATAGGACTGAATAATTCAAATTCATTAACTATGAGAGTGAATGAAATGTATCTAATGAATTTATCAAGAAGAAATTTACTGGTGATATTTACCAGATTTTTTCATACAATTTTTATAGAATGGTAAAGATATAAACTTGATTGTAATAGATTAGAAGAAAATGAAAAGCAAGGAATTTGATACTGGACAGATAGAACACTTTTCAAAAATATTAGCAATAAATTTAGAGACAGATGCATAAACTCAAGGGTGCCCAGCATGTGGGACCAGGTGAGTGGCCTAAGCCCAAAAGGCACTGTGTACCATTCACAAGAGAAGAATGAAAAGTGAATGGCAGCCCTGGAGAGGCGGAACACGGTGGCTTGTGCAACTCAGTATATTGTAATCAAATGTACTGAGATAATAAAAATTGGGGAAGAAAAAGATTTGGATGGGTGCAATTGAACATATTAAGTCCCTAGTACCTCTGGGTTGGAAATAAAGGAATGTAAAGAATTAAGTTGCTTTTCCTGATTTATGGACACCAATTCGGGCATTACTATCATATAGACTTTATTTAAAATGATTGAGGTAGATAAGATCACTCAGGAAGGGATGCATACAGGAGAGAGAAGGGGTCCCCTGATTGAACTCAGAAGATTTCCAGTATTTAGAAATCAGATAGAGAAGAATCCAGAAGAAAAGATGAGAAGGAATAGCAAGTGATATAAAAGGACAATAAGAATATATCACCATAAAAGGCCAAAGATGAAAAGATTTTGAAGAGGAAATGTTTAACTGAGTGTAAAGATGTTGAGTTGGATGAAGAGAGCAAGTAGCCACTATGCTTGGTCAAATGATGATCTCAACAAAGACAATTATGATGAGAATTTAAACCTTCTACATAATTAATTGGCTGCATTTACAGGATCTTAATAATCCACTCACTTCAAAAACATAACTTTCCTATTCCAGGAAACTTTTCCCAGAAAGATAAAAGTTGCAAGTAACTGTATTGTTTATTTCATAAATTTCTTGAAACATAGAATGAATTACACACCAAGACCCTTGAAACCTTACTCCCAAGTCTTGCCTTGTGTTCACCAATCCTATTATGTCATGACACTTACCCAATCCTAACAAAGCTTTCACATTGAAAGACTAAAATATACCACACTGCGAAGTGTTAATAAATATCCCAACTTTGATTTTGCGTGTGTGTGTGTGAGAGAAGCTATTAAGACTGTGAGTCAGATTTCTTACCATGGTTAAAAATAAATGCAGCTTCGTTTGATCAACAGGTTGTTTTGGTAACATGCTGGCAAAAAAAAAATGATAAACAGGAATTTTATGGAATGGGTTGCAGAATAATAGGAAGTAAAACACCAGAATCAGTTTGTATATACAACAAATGTGGATAGTTCAGTTATAAGAAGGAGGTAGGTAACTTGACAGATGTTAGACTCAAGGGAGAGATTATTTATTAAATGTTTTTAAGATGGAAAATTAAAGCCTATATGATGTACACTGAGGAAAATATATGTAGAGGAGAGATAGAAATTGATGATGCATAAAACAGAGTGCAAAACCAAAGAAAGAAAGGCAGTAATCAGGTGAAGGGGATGGGATCTACTGGGCATTTGCAAAGATAAGCTTTAATGGAAAGAATTCCTTCATAGCTCCAAGAGGAAGGGAAGAAAAAATAGTTTCAGATGCAGATGAATTCATGATTTGTTGATTTAAAGATGAAGGGATGTGTTGCAGTCTATTCAAGCCACTATAGGAAAATAAACTGTGTAGCTCATGAGCAACAGAAATATACATCTCATAGTTCTGGAGGCTGTAAAGTTCAAGATCAAGGCATTGGTGAATTTGATGTCTAGTGAGGACATGCTTAGTAGTCGATGGATGGCTTTTTACTCAGTCTTTGCATGGTCGAAGAGACAAGGGGTCTCTTTCAGGCCTCTTTTGTAAGGGCACCAGTTCCATTTATGAAGGCTCTGCTTTCATGACCTAATTATTTCCTGAAGGCCATACCTCCTAATACCACTACCTTGAGGGTTAGGATTTTTATTTTTATTATTATTATTTTTTTGAGACAGGGTTTTGCTCTGTCACCCAGGCTGGAGTGCAGTGGCACCGTCTTGGCTCACTGCAACATCCACTTTCTGTGTTCAAGCTATTCTCGTGCCTCAGCCTCCCAAGTAGCTGGGACTATAGGCATGTGCCACCACATCCAGCTAATTTTTGTGTTTTTAGTAGAGACAGGGTTTTGCCATGTTGGTCAGGCTGGTCTCAAACTCCTGGGCTCAAGTGATCCACCTGCCTCAGCCTCCCAAAATCCTGGGATTACAGGTGTGAGCCACTGCGTCCAGCCAGCGTTAGGATTTTACCATCCAAATTTTGAGGGGACATAAACATTCAGACTAATGCCGAATATTGTATTTTCTATTTTTTCAAGTAAGTGTAAGTCAAAATGTAGTAACAGGGAGTTGGGGTGGGAGAAATTTGAAAAGCCAAGAAGTATGAAAAAAAGTCACTCTGAAAGTATAAAGGCAAACCAGGGACCATGGAGAACATATATATGGTCTACAATCAATATTATGAGATCAATGAAGGCTGATAAGTCTGAAAAATGCTTTTGAAATATAGGAGAGAATTATCATTGTTTATAGGAATAGAAAGCCTTCTGAGGGCAGCGGAATCTGTTGGCCGCAGTGTCAGGGAGAACCTGGCCAGAGGGCCATCCACAGATTCCTTGGAAAGCAGTGGTAGTACTGGGCCCCCAATTAACTTGGAAGCAGCTGAAACAAACCACATTTTGTTCATCTCAAAAGCTTTACAAATGATGAATAACCGTATTTCTTCAAGTGGTTTTTTTGTTGTTGTATTGCTTGCTTGTTTGATTTTTTGAGGACTCAGCACTCAGAAAGTCTTCAAGCATATGTTTATGTAATGACACCAGCATTTCTCTTTCCTACCATATACTGACCTGTATCTTCTACTGATGGTAGGGAGTTAATCTCTGAAATCTACTGGGGTAATATTAGATAGCAAATATTTCAAGATTTTTAAAACAATTTCCATGGACTGCTGAAGTTAGACACTGCAACTGTTAGGTGAAACGTAGTCAAAACTTGGCCAAGGCTGAATGTTGATGAAGAATGTCTTGGTCCTTTTGCGATATACTTCAATTTCTAGCTCTAAATATAATGTTTACTTTCAGAGGAAGCAATAAAACAATAACTTGATTGTTTTAAGGTCTCGTACCATATACTCTGCAGTTGAAGTAAAAGATCTCAATATTACGAAGCCATGTTGGTTTCATTCCCACGTTTGTTAAATGTGGAGCAGAAGCACTGACTTGAAGCAATGATTTGAAGAACATGATAAATTTAGATTTTTCAGTCATCCTTTCTGACGTCCTTTTCCTATAATTTACTATCAATTAGATGATTCACTTCCATCTGCATCATACCACCTCCCTTTAGAACCTTCTATAAAGAGCGTGATGTTTCCTAAATATGTTATACAAGCTGCCTTGTATTTGTGAGGCCTCTTTTGGAAGTGTCTAAGCTGTGAGGCTATGGTCATTTGAATTCTATATTTCAAATATTTAATTCAGTTTGAACTAATTATGAATGACTCGAATATTTTCATATCCTCTTCTCCTAGTTATTTAAAATACTATACTCCATAAAAATAATTTTGGATATTTCATGTTTATAGTTATTTAAGAAATTCTATTTTAACTCTTCTGGCCATATCTTCTATATAAGAAAAAGTTTGGTTATTACACATGATGTGTATATGTCATCAGTCAACCAAACTAACACAGTCAAGAAACTCATATGAGATGCAGAATTGAAGAGAATTAACACATGCTCATAGAATGTCTCCTAGCAGAGAAAGAATTATTAGAATTATATTTTAAAATCAGAGTGCATATGGAAAATAAAAGAAAACAAAATTTTTAGTTATTTAGGATCATAAATATTAATTATAGCAAACTCTGTACTTAGCTGTGGAAAGAATATTGCTAACATTTATTAATATTCTGCCTGAGGTTTTTGAGTTTGTTTTAAACTCTCATACACAAGATTTAGTTCAGTAAGATTTTAACATCCCATGAATTAAGCCTGTGTGCATAACATTTCAAGCATAATATTATGCAGGATATTTATTCAGTTCTAGTGCACTACAATTAAGACTCATAGTAATTTTCATCACAATCACCATGAGACATTCCATTAACTTATGAAAGCTGAGTTCTGCTAAACATTCTGATTGTTAACATGAAACAGAAGGTCCAAAATGATTGGATTCATCCTCTCAATTTTCTAGGTTTTACTCTTTCCTGTATTTTTTTTGTGTGTGGCAACTGTTGAGCTTTTTGCAAAAGTTTGCAAAGTTTTCCTTTATAGCATATGCCATCTTTAGCTCACAGTACTGGTTTGGAGAGTTTAGGTGAACTTACCCTTGCAACTTTTTGAGAATTTATGAAGTCCCAGTCATATTTTATGTAAAGTGTTTTCCCCCAGATCTACCAGGAAAAAAACAAAATGACCTTACCCTTTCTTATGATGCACTGAAAATGTATGTCTGAAAAGCAAAAGCTTGTAGAAATGTCAATATCAAGAAATGACTTAACATGTTGATATCTCACTTGAGATAGTTTCCTCTAAAATCTCTCTTTTTTTTTTTTTTTTCTTTTTTCGGCAAGCGACTGTAGTTTTTGCTGTTACTTTTCCTGTTGAGACTTAAGCTCCAATCTCAATTATATATTACAAAGGGCGACTCCTGTGGCTTCTCAAAATATGAGCATGCTTTTAACATTTATCTTGTGCATTAAATTCTGTGAAAGTTATAAAATTGCAATTACTAGTTAGTTCAAAGTCTAGTTTAAAAAGCTGTACATATAATGAAAATTAATAAAGGCATAAGATGAGAAAATGTTATATAAAAGAAACATACTACATCTGCTACAAAAAATCAGAGGCAGAAGAGACCCTACTGACTGTAGTGTTCAGAAAAGGTCTCACATAGGAGTTGGAACTTGAGTCCAGCCTCAAGTGTTGGGTAAGATTTGAGTCAACAGGGAAGACTAGGAGAGGAAATTCTGCCAGGAGAAAGGCATCACTATGAAAGTGAAAAAGCATACAGCATGTTCTGTGGATAGGAAAACAGGTCTGGCCTGATCAGAATGTTCTTTTTGGAGATAAGTAGAATGCCAGTTTGGAAATGGAAGTAGAGGAGACCTTACATTCTAGTTTAAGAAAATTCAATTCTACCCTGTGTAGTTGGGGATATCCTGAGGGTTTTTGAGATACACAAGTAGCATGACGAAATGAAAAATAATGCCAGTATTGCCACCTATGTAGGATAGGATGGAGAGAATTGGATGATTAGGCAGACATGAATTAAAAGTTTTTCTGTAGGAAGAAAAAAGAAATGGAGAATGTTAAGGAAAAAAGACATAGAAAGAAGTAACGTGATATTAGGCTAATCCCCTGGGGAAGTGGTGTTGGATGCAATGGCTAACATTTGAAAGTTGCACATTTGGGAGGCTTGGAGAAAGATGGTACTGATGACAGTAAGTGTGAAATTAGGAAGGAGCACCTGGAAGTGGGGAGTGGGGTGTGGAGAGGAAGGTATCACACGTGTCTGTAGAGTCGTTCCTAAGTGGGAACACGGCATTTAAGAGGAAAGGTCCATTAGGCAGGTGAAAGGCTTGAGTTGAATAGATTCAACTCTGCACAGCCTGAAGATTTTCTTCTCAGTTCACAGCACAGTACAAGTAATTATTCAACTCCCTGTTCCTGCTGATTAGTCAGTGGGTCAAATCAGTCACTGTAGCCATTCCTAATCAGTTAACTTTAGGCCTCATATCTAAAAGCCACAGACTTACTCTGCTTTCTCCTGAAGTAGAATTTAGAAGCATAAATATCTGGGTGGACTTCAGCTCCAGAGATACTTAGAATAAACGTGGTGCGTAAAATCTCTCTGAATCTCTTCTGTTCATCCAGTGGAAAAAAACTATCAAACTTTGCACCCCACTGCTATTCCAGCTATTGCTATTTCAGCTCAACTTATAAGGGGAAAGATGAATTTACATGAGACCTGTCATGGGGAAAAAAACTTTCAGCTACATGCTAGTCCGGTCTATAGAAAGGGCTCGTTTCTTAACTTACTTCAATCATCTTAAAAATCAGCTTCTTTTTGACCCATTCATTCCGTTTTATGAGAAAATGCCTCAAGTTTTCCACTGATTTTCCTCTTTGTGTCTCCATCCAATGTTTACTCTTTTTCCACAACATGACTGATATTGTTTCCCTGTTTCTCTCCCATTCCTTTATAGATAAGACCCTCTCCCTGTCCCTGAAATGAACAGTGCACCCAAAGCAAGATTGAAGCTAGGCTCTAGCTGCACTTCTGCCATTCATTGGATGTGCAAACTTCTGCAAAATACTGATTTTATTCTTTGTCTGCAAAAGGTATTTTGATTTTTCAGTTAATTGCAAGATTCCTGTCAGTCATTTTTTATTTTTTACTATTTTGTCTTTTAAAATAAAATATCTCTATTTTATTCTTGACTGTAAAATGTAGATGTTGACTTTTTGGTTAATTGCAAGATTCCTGTCAGACCTTTTTTTATTTTTTACTTTTTGTCTTGTAAAGATTTTCTCCTACTGATAAAACCAAACATTCGCTTTTTTGGCATATATATCATTGTGAAGAAAACTCGGCATTTATGCACATTAATATGGCTGTAATTTATGACCCCTAATCTGAAGTGGGAACTCAACTCCACTCACCAAACATCCAATAAGCTTCAAATTTTTGTGCCCCCATACGCTGCAATGACCGTCTCTCACTACATCTTCAAGCCTCAAAACTTACATCCAACAGAACCCAACAAGTTCAGTAGACAAATAGCAGCCTCCAGATGAAAACTCTCATATTTCCACCTATAAATTGGCACGGCCTCAGCCTCTGCACCGAGCTTTTCCTTTCAGCCACTCCTTAAGCAAGGCATCACTCCTCTTACATGAGATCCAACCCTGCAGCTGTGCCGCACCCTCATCTCCACAAACTCCCAAAGGGCTTTCCAGCTTCAGTGCACCCCTGTGTTTCTGACATCATCAGTTTCTACATCTCTGTGCAATCATTACTATCATATAGATAAGTTGTGGCATGTTCCATCTTAAATAATGTTTTTTCCCTCCGACCAAGTCCATATGCAGCCATGATCCATTGTTTTGTACCTTTTCACAATTAAACCTCCAGAAATGGTTTTCTATGCTTACTTTCTCTACTCAACCCTCATCCCATCAACTCCCAAACACACACACACACACACACACACATCCACAGATACCATTCTTGTTAGGATCACTGCAATGTCATGTGACCCAATCAAATGGTGTGGTCTGACCAGCTTTAATTTTTTCTCTTGGCCAAATTGATCTGAGCAGTCCTTCCGCTCAGAAACCCAGTCTTATCTTGGCTTTCATGAAATCACAGTCCCCTATTTTTACTTTTACTGTTCTCGGTGTTCTTATCTCATTCTTGCCTGCCAATTCTAATTTCTCTACCTATCGTATACCGATAAAATTTCATAGAGCTTAATCATGGTCTTATTCTCTGCCGTTCTTATCTTTTAATCTCTTGGTGGTCCTGTTCATATGACTTTGTGTCAATATTTATATGTCGAGGATTCCATAGTTGTGTGTTCAATTCAGTTCTCTACTTGACATCTCCCTTTGATTGTCTCACAGACAACTCATGCTTTATAAAGAGTCACTTTCTGGAGAAGCCTGCCCAAACCACTAAATTCCTTCCCTTCTGCATATCCATTGTGTTCCTCTGTTAACACTTATCAGAATGTGTGCTAATGTATTAATTGGGCTATACTTTTATTTTTGTCTGCCTGCTTGTTTTAGTCTGTCTCCACTACAACACAAAAAGTGTTGCAAGTGGCCAGGGATCACCTTTTTGGCTAAAATTGATGTACACCCAGTGCTTAGCAGATTGTATAACACACATTGCATATCACACATTCAGTAAATATTTGTATGTCCTATGGATTTCAGCAATGAGAGGCTTTCCATTTAGCAACCCCTTTATGTGTCCTAGATTGCTAGAAAGTGTGAAGTTTAGGATATGACTCTTTCCCATTGCAGAGAGCTTTCCCATGTGGTCACTACAGATGAATGCAGGGAAAAGAATTCGAAAAGAATCAGTATCAAAACAAATAAATTACATGCAATAACGCTTCTATTCTTCCTTCAGCAGCACTTGTGAGGAAGCCTTTGGTCCGTATCACATGTGGAATGAGAAACAATGTCAGCTAGGGAGGGTCAGGGGTGCGACAGGGGTGGCTCTGGGCAATTCCTGGCTACCTTGGGACTGACTTTACCTGTTTTCTCCCATTTCAGGAAGTTTCTCAGCATGTGTGTGAGATAATTTTAAAATTTGAATATGCTCTAATGTATAGGAAAATACAGCAATTATTCCCAAATATTTGTTTTTATAAGTTAATGACTTGTAATGAGCTGGAGGCACATCACGGTGGATCCAGACACACTGATATTCTGCGTCAGAGGAGAACTTTTTGTAAATACCCAGAAAAATTATCAATATCTTTACTTCTCAATAATAATTCCTAAAAAATATAGAAATACTTAAATGCAGCAATTGGTAGCAAGCTGATTAGAGCTGTAAAGACTCCCTGTCTGGATCTAACCCCTGAGCTGATACTGTCACAATGTTTAGAAAAAATAACTTTTTCTTTTTTATTCTTCTATTTTTAGTCTTTTTTTGTCTCTCTGTGAAGCTAAATTTCATTGAAACAGCCCGATTTTTCATCTCAGAAACTCTATTTTTAGGTAATTAACTAGTGAATGCAACATTTGATTGAATTTTATTAGAAACTTTTTTCCTGACTTAGCTGGCCCCTGAGTAATAAGAGCTGGCGGTGCTCTCTCTCTCTGTCTCTGATTATATTAATTGACTCACTCTTACTCTGCAAATTTAATATAGAACAAGTATTTTATCCAAACTTAAAAAAATTACTACAGGTTAAAATGTTACATAATTTTAGTAAAATACTAATAACAAAATGTGTCTCCCTATTCCCTATCGAGAAAGTTAATCTTATAACCATTCTCAGATACCATTTCTATTATCATGGAAAGGATTGCTTCATCGATGCCATTTTCTCTTCTTATTACCATCTAGGAATGAAGGAAGCAGAGTAATAGATGATGTGCACATTAAACCAGTCGAGAGTACCCTTTGCTGCTCGGCCCTTCCGCACACTGTACTACCTTTTAATGAAAAGAGACTTTCCATTCGAAGTAGTCCTCCTTATCCTTACCATCAGTCTCCTTCCATTTGAAACCTGCCACAGGGTTGACGGCTGCAATCAAATAGACTAAGTGTTACTGCTGCCCTGAATGCTCAGTGTCCTCCCCTTCTTTCCAGAGGCCCTGGATGGTGCATCCTCTGAGCTAGGTGCCCAGGAGAGCCTGAGGTGGCTCCTCAGCTCCAGCCTCCCAAGTGACAATGAGCTCCAGAGAACCTTGGTGGAGAGGAGGTTGTAATTTGCATCTGTAGCTTGCAGGGAATGTGTAAAAGAGCCCCCAACTCCAGCTTGTGTAATAGAAAATTAAAGAATAGACTGATATTTCTAGCAGAAATTCAGCATGTGAGCAAATTACCAGAGGTGGCAAAAAGAAAGCTAAATTAAGAGAAAGGTGTAGGTAACCTTAAGAAAAGAAATTACATTTTAAGACTTTCAGGAAATATATTCTGAAGTCAGCTCATGTAACTGGTACTCTGCTGCATTTAAAACACTTTTGTTCCTGTTTCCAGGAGGGTAGTACTACAGATTTGCCTCTGCAACTAAATAGCCATTCTTTGTATGTGGAAGCAGAGCACTTAAATGTGTTCTAATCATTTTCAGAATGTAGTGTTTATTGGCTTTGCTAGTCTGTAAGTAACTTGTTCAGAGAAAATGTTTTACACTTCCGTTTTGTGACTGTGGTCCTTGGCACAAGACCTAATTCATAGTTGGTGCTGAGGATATATTTATAAGAACTGTTTTGGACATACCAATCTCTTGATGGTCTCCAAATCCATTTTGCAGGATCGGTGCATACTTTAAAAGGTAGGTAAGCCCCATGCCTATTCTTTACAAGTAGCCGGCCATTATCCTCTGATGGAGAGAGGAAAATCCTTCTCATATTTGCATGATTACAGGCAGGGGCTGACAGTGGATGGGGGAGTGGAAGAATTTGAATTTCTCCTAGCCATCTGTGTTTCTGATTTTCTGCGTACATGGAATTTGCATCTCATCTCCTGTATATGCTGACCATTTTTCATGAGTCGTCGGCAGCAGAACACCATTGCAGTGGCTGAAGTGTCACCAGTGCCATGGTGAGAGGTGAGCTGGCTTGGGATGGGCTGGTATGCACTGCAGCTCAGCACAACCATGGCAAGTAGTAATGGGCCCTGCATCCGAGATGTCTTTTTTGCTTCATGCTTGAAGTAAGTTGCTCATTGCTCCTCATTACAGACCCAGCCTCCCACCATGTGGCTAATTCCCATTTCTTCCTTTTTGGATCTCCCCCTGTTACTTCCCCAGACCTGTCAACTCCCAAATCCCCCATGTCCTGGCCACTTATTATGCACAGCAGTTTCAATTTCTCTTCCTCTCAATCCCAGTGCATCCAGCTCATGGCCAATTCTGATATTTAACTAAACAAAAATAGTTCACTCCCTTAACTGGCTCCACTGGGCTAGCTCTTCGGCATATTATTTGTATCCTTTGCATTTTATTAACTACAGGACATAGAGAAAGACTGTAAGAATTACATTACTTATTATAAAAAATGCAAGTTTATTCAAAGAAATATAGAAAATAAAGAGAAGAATGAATGGAAAGATAAAGATCCCAATGTCCCATCACCTCCACCTAATCCATTTTAATATTTTGGCAGGTTCTATAGCTGAATGTTTTTGTCCCCCTAAGGCTCATATGTTGGAACCTGCTACTCCATGCAATAGTATTAAGAGATGGGTCATTTGGTAATTTGGTCATGAGGGCTCTGCCCTCAGAAATGGAATTAGTGTCCCTTATAAAAAGCTTGAGGGAACCTGCTTGCTCCTTCCCCTTCCTTTCATTACATGACACAGCCTTCACACCCCTCTTCTCTCCCATTCATATGAGGGTGCAGAAGCAAGGTGCTGGTGAGGAACAGGCCCTCACCAGACACCAAATCAGCTAGTGCCTTATTCTTGAACTTACTAGCCTCCAGAACTGTGAGCAATACATTTCTGTTGTTTATAAATTATACAGTCTAAGGTATTTTGTTACAGCAGCAGGAACAGACTATGATAGAAATTGGTACCAAGAGTGGGGTGCTGCTGTAATATGTACCTAAAAATGTGGAAGTGGCTTTAGAGTTGGGTAATAGGTAGATACTGGAAGAGTTTTGAAGTGCATGCTGGGACAAGCCCATATTGTTGTGAAGAAACTATAAAGGGTGATTCTCGTGGGAGCTCAGAAGAAGATGAGGGTGTAGAACAAGCTTGTCCAATGCATGGCCTGCTGGCCACATGTGGCCCAGGATGGCTTTGAATGTGGCCCAAGACAAATTTGTAAACTTTCAGAAACATTATGAAATTTTTTTTGCAATTTATTTTTAGCTAATCAGCTATCGTTAGTGTTAGTGTATTTCATGTGTGGCTCAAGGCAATTCTTTTTCCTCCAATGTGGCCCAGGGAAGCCAACATATTGGACCCCCTGGTGTAAAGACAGGTTAAGTCTTCTTAGAGATTACCTAAGTGGTCCTGATCAGGATGTTGGTAAAGATATGGATGGTAAAGGCCATTCTGATGAGATAAATAAGGAACATGTTATAGGAAACTGGAGGAAAGGTCCCCTTTATAAAGTGGCAAAATACTTGGCTTAATTGTGTTTGTGTTCTAGTGTTTTGTGGAAGGAGAAACTGATGAGCAATGAAATCAGTTATTTGGTGGATGAAATATTTAAGCAAAATGTTGACGGTGCAGCATGGCTTCTCTTACTGCTTATGGTAAAATGTGAGAAGACAGAAATACGGATGAAACTTATAACCATAAGATTAATCTTTAAATCTTAATTTAAAGATTAAGAAAATTCTTAGCCTGGCCATGTTGTAAAGGGTGAAAAAGTCTGTTTGGTGGAGAACACCAAAGGTGTGGCCAAGCAATCATTTGACAAGGAGATTAGCATGGATCATTGGAAGCCAGGTGTTATTCATCAATAAAATGGGAAAGAATGACCCCAAAGGCATTTTGGAGATTATCAGCACTGCCATTTCCATCATAGGCCCAGAGGGTCAAGGTCTAGGGAACAGGGCAATGTCAAAAGAGGAACTTCGGCCCTGGGGACCTCACCCAAGCCTCTGCTTATGGAATTCCAGGGCAGCACTTCTCTCTTGCCCCACATGTAGCTGCTGTGAGCCCAGGTGCAGCACAGGGTGCAGTGGCAGCCCTTCAAGAGAGCATAGGTGATAAACCTTGGCAGAGGCTGCAAGATGCCTTCTCCACCGGTGTGTAGAGTGCACAGCTGTGGGGGCACAGCTGCCTCCACGTACATTTCAAAGGATATCCCACAGAGCCTCAGGGCCCAGGCAGAGAAAGGCCACAGCACCTGGGCTACTACAGAGATTCCCTGCTAGGGTATTTCCCACTGGAGCCCTGGGGGCAAGACCACTGCAGAGAGTCCACTCTAGGACAGTGTCCAGTGGAGCCATGGGGTGTGACTTCCTACAGCCTTGGGGGCCTACCCTTCCGCAATGAGTCCTAAAGGTGGCACACATCAGCAAAGAAGGTTATTCTCAAGCTTTAAGATTTAATGTTGTTCACTATATTAGATTTTGGAATTGCTTAGGGCTAGTTATCCCTTTCTTTCTTCCTATTTTTTCCCTTTGGAATGAAAATGTTTATTCTATGCCTGTCCCACCATTTTGGAAGCACATAATGTACTTGCTTTCACAGACGCACAGCTGGGGGAGGATTTGCCTCAGAATGAATTACATCATGAATTTCACCCATATCTGATTTAAATGAGATTTTGAACTTTAAACCTGTGGTTGGTGCTGGAACAGGTTAAGACTTTTTGGGCTAATCGGATAAAATGAATGTATTTTGCATGTGAGAAGGACATAAATTTTGGGGGTCCAGGGACAGAATGCTATGGTCTAAAAGTTGGTGTTCCCTGGAAATTCATATGTTGTAACCTAATACTCAATGCCATAGTATTAAAAGATGGGACATTTAGGAGGTGATTAGGTCATGAGGGCTCTGCACACCTTTATAAGCACCTTACAAATACCTTAGTGGCTCATAAAAGGCTTGAGGGAGCCTACTTGGCCCATCTTCATTTCTGCCATGCAAGGGACACAGCAAGAAGGCAGCACCTATGAGGAGCCAGCCTTCGCAGATACCACATCTGCTGGCAGCTTGATTTTGGAATTTCCAGCCTCCAGAACTCTAAGCAATACATTTCTGTTGTTTATAAATAATACAGTTTAAGGTATTTTTTATAGCAGTAGACATAGACTCAGATAGTAGATTATCTTCCAATCTTATAAATCATTTGTAAAGTGCATGTATGATTCTTTTATAAAGTATGGATTATCATGAGTACAGTAAGTCCTCATTTAATGTTGACCATAGGTTCTTAGAAAGTGTGACTTTAAGTGAAAGATGTACAGCAGGTCCGCAAATAACATTGTTTCCTTCAACATTGCTTTGTTCTAACAACTATGAGAAAAAAATTGGTTTTGTTATACATCAGTTTGTGTAAAGTTCCAGTTTCCAAGAACCTTTGAACAAGGTTAAATGAGAACGTATTTTGTATAGTTTTATTTGAATTACCCTTTATATTATGCTGAGCATTTATTTATGTAATTATGTTTTCAATGTTAAAAATCTCAACTTTTTAATGTTTTATTATATGGAAACAATGTAATTTTTCACTGTTCTTTTATTATTTGACTCAACTTTTCCAGTTCCCCAAATTTTACTATTATACTAATGCTGTTGTCAATACTTTTAATTATTTTTTTTCTTTCAATATATTCTTCAACCTTCAAGGAAGTTGCATTAGTTAGGGTATTGATTAAATTTATGTAAAAAATGCACAAAATACAAGTGGCTTATATGAATTAAACATTCATTTCTCTCTCAGATAATACAGCAGTCTCAGGGAGACTAAGGTAGGTGAGATAATCCAAGTTTTCCTTCTCTATGTCCATGTTGGCTGCTTTATCAAGCTACAGGGAAAGAGGGAATGAAGGACACAAATCTTTCTTTTCAAAGAGTTTGTTCCTTAAATTTCATATGCCATTTCCATTCCCAGCCAACTGGCCAGAATTTAGTTTTATGGTCTCACGTAGCCACAGGAATGCAGTCTCTGGATGGGTGGCCACAGTTTAAACTGGGGTGCTGGAAGTGTTTGGGCAAGTGAAGGGGAGAATAGAACCTGGGGAGCAAGTAGCATACCCTAATGTCACAGGGTTGTTGGATCAAAGTACTGGATAATTTTTCTAATTCTTGAAACATCTTTCCAAATTAAACTCTGAGATTGTTAATTTTACGTGTCAACTTGACTGGGCTAAGGAATGCACAGATGTCTTGTAAAACATTATTTCTGTATGATTCTGTGGGGGTTTTTCTGGAAGAGATGAGCATTTGAATGAGGAGGCTGAGTAGAGAAGATTCGCCCTCACCAGTGTGGGTGGAAAGCATCCAATCCATTGAGGGCCCAAATAGAATCAAAAAGCAGAGGGAGGATGGGCGAATTCTTTCTCCTTGAGCTCTGCTCCTCTTCTGCGCTCAGACACTGAAGCTCCTACTAGTGATATCAGAATCACAGACTTAAACCACAGGTGCCCCTCAGTTCTTAGGCCTTTGGCCTCAGACTGAATTACATCACCAGCTTTCCTGGGTCTCCAGCTTGCAGACAACATGTTATAGTACCTCTTGGCCTCCAAAATCATATAAATATATGATCATGTGAGTCAATTTGTATAATATAGCTCTCACCGTCTCTGTTTCTCTAGAGACCCCCGACTAATACAACTCTGCAATATTTGCATTTCTCTGGACTCTGACTGTTTTGTTTCAGATTTATTTTTATTAAGAAGTAAGATTAAGCCTATTTTCACATTTATTAGTTGATTTTATTTCTTCTTTAGCTCATATCACTTGCTCAACAATAAATATATATTTTTATATACATTTCTTTGAATATCTCTAATATCTATGAGGTTTCTGTTTCTTTTGGCTTACTGCCTTGTCTTGAACCAGCCATCCCGTTGCACTTTATTTTCTTTCTCCTATGACACTTAGTCTTTTTCTTTATTTTAATAATTAACCTAGCTGTCTCTCTTTTCTATTTATACACCAGCACAGGACAAGTTATAGTAGTCAGAGTTAAAAAAATGATCTTTTTTAACTTCATAGCACTATATTACATGGTAAGTTTGATTTTTTTAATTGTTTAATTTACAGATGCTTAAATCATTGCAGGTTGTTTACTATTTGGAAAATCACAACATTTCCTTACACTATGCTAATATCATCTTCCCATGTGGGAAGAAGTGAGTGAATTGCTCAATCACAAGAGATTAAAATGTTTTTATCATGCATTTATTATTAAGAAATTCTTTCATTGGATTTACTGATTGAGGATTACCTGAATGATCATAATCCAAGTCCCCTAAATTTGAATTAGAGAAACACAAACAGTGGTCGATCTGCTTCCAGTTAAATGTCCAAGTTGCTTTGTCATATGCTATTTTGTTTTCTTTACTACTATACCTCCAGATAATGTAATAACACCTGGAAGAAATAGGTATAAAATATATATGTGTTAACCTCATTGTTTAGTGAATGAATTATTGTGCATTTCTTTGAAAGTTCTCAATAATAAAAGAAGTTCATAAAAAAATTAGTTTGTCATTCTGATTAAGTGCTGCCCAAGGTGGGTTGCGGTGGATCACATGATGCAAGGAGATTTTAGATTCAAAAATATTTGGAAAATATCATAAATGTTCAATTTTTTGGAGTGCTATAAAGGATATCAGCATATTATAGATCCTAAAATGTCACGTAGTAAAATTATCTTTTTAATTAAAATTCTAAATGATTTTTTGCCATACATACGTGTGTATATATATATTTGCATATTTAGGCACACATGTGTGCACACATGTGTATGTATAAAAATCCACAAACATAATTTTTTGAAAATCATTTTAGAAAGTATGTCCTAGGTATTTTTTGATTAAATGTCAAGTAATGAATTTCTTGTTAATTAATGCAAACACACATGGATATATTTCCTGTGTCAATCACTAAATATGGACAGCTTCTGAATTATGATAGTTCAACTTAAGATTTTTGGGCTTCACGGTGATGTAGAAGAGACATGCATTTAGTAGAAATTATATTTTGAGTACCCATACAACTATCCTGTTTTTCACTTTCAGTGCAGAATTATGTAAATTACTTATGTAATTTATTCAACACTTTATTATAAAGCAGGCTTTGTGTTAGATGATTTTGCCCACCTGCAGGCTAACGTAAGTGTCATGAGCATGTTAATAAGATAGGCTCGGCTAAGCTGTAATGTTCAGTGGGTTAAGTGTACTAAGGGCACTTTTAACTTACAATGTTTTCAACTTAGGACTTTTTTTTTTTTTTAAACAAGGTCTTGCTCTATCACCCAGGCTACAGTACAGTGGCCCCATCTCAGCTCACTGCAGCCTCCACCTCCTGGCCTCAAGTGATCCTTCCATCTCAGCCTCCTGAGTAGCTGGGACCACAGGCACACACCAACACACCTGGCTAATTTTTACATTTTTTGTAGAGACAGGGTTTCACCATGTCGTCCAGGCTAATCTTGAACTCCTGAGGTCAAGCAATCCACCCATCTTGGCCTCCCAAACTGCTGGGATTACAGGCATGAGCCACCACACCTGGCCAATATGATGGGTTTATTGGGACATAGCCCCATTGTAAGTTGAGAAGCATCTGTATCCATATAAATGAACAAAATGTAGGGTCACCTCCACTATGGACAACCAAACACTTTCAATCTATTCCCCTACAATTTAAACCAACAAAAGTCACCTTCTGTCTTATTCTAATAGATAAACTCTTCTCTCCATTTCTATTGCTACCAAGCTAATCTAAGCTCTAAATAACTTCCACCCGATCTGCCCCAATCTACTCCTGATGGAACTCACAAATTTCAGTGCACTCTCCACATTCAAATGAGTACTTTTTAAAAACTATATTTTGTGTGTGATTTTAGTTCTGAAAGATTTGTTATGACACCCTCCTGCTTTGGGATTGAACTCCAATCTTCCCAGGATGGTATCAAGAGTCATTCAAAATTAATTTTGATTTATCTTCCTATTTCTTTATCCATTTTGGTTCTCACATGCCTCATGCTTTTTAGAGCAAGATGTATTTATTATCCATAAGAATCAGATGAGTTGTTTCATAAAAATGCAGATTTCCAGATTGCCTCCCCTGATACCTGGAGCCATTAAGGCTGAGCACAGTTTCTCCAAAACGGATCTGTGTCTCCAAAGCTTATTGCATTTCCACAGATCCCGGAATGTGCCATGAGCTCTCCTATCCTCATATCCTACCATAAGCTCTCATATCCTCAAGCCTTGCTCAGAACTCGTACATCTACTCGTATCCCCTCCCTATTGTTCTACTGAACTTATACTGACACTTCCACTATTTCTTCCAGTGTGATACAGTTAATAACTTACTCTACCATTTTTCTCCTTACAACACTTTTTCTCTCTTAGTAAATTTATTTGTTTCCTTTATTGAAGTGTAAGTATTACATTTGAATCACTTAGTTGGGATCCACAGTGCCAAACTAAACTTTCCAGTAAGAAATAGAAATGCAATGGCTATTTACTAAATTACTATTAGCAAGAACTATAAATATATTTTGTTCCTGATTTTAAAGAAAACAAACACAATGAGGTATTTCCGCATCTGTGCTTTAGTGTGGTGAAGAAAAATGACAGTTACGGATCAGCATTTATGTTATTTGTATGTAATGTTGGTTAGACTTTCTGCCTCCCCAATTGTTTTCCATAAAATATTTTTCATAAAATCTTGTCTCTAAAGTGGAAAAAGTTGTAAAAAAGGACATAATCAAAGAAAAAAACCTAATTCAACATGACTCCATATAACTATTTGTTTGGAAAATGTTTTTATTCTTTAGTCTTTGTTAACTTGCTTTTCTCATACAATTGATAAGAAAGAAACATAATTGCTCTTCACCTGAAGAACCCCCATGCCACACAGATTTGCAATAGGTCATCTATTTATGTCACTAGAATCTAAGCTGCCTAAGTCTTTGTGTTCTGTCTGGTTTAGTCAACCAGATGTGACCAGTTTCTGGCACGATGCCTTACACATAGTAAATGCTCAGCAAATTAAAATCCTGTATTTTAGAGGAAAAGTGGAGCATGCACAACCCAACCATATATCATTTTAAGCATTTAACTCATTATTTCTCACATATATATCCTATAATAAGAGCTATAGCTATCTTCTCCATTGTACAACTGAGTAAATTGAGTCACTGAAAGAAAAGGAAATTTGTCTGAAGTCACAGTTGAGAAGTATCAAGAGGTCGGAGTTCTACCTGGTCATTGATGCTAGTCTGTGTTCTGGGTCTCTGTTGCCTCCTGATGCTAGCAAAAATGATGGGAGATCCTCAAATTATACTTGGGCTCAAGTTAGGACACAACCTCACATAACAGTTTACTTCTTGAGAGTATTGCTCACATTTTCTTTGTGAGTCCATGGCTTCCCCAATGTATAAGTAGAAGTACACTTCTTATTCTGCTATATCCTAAACCCAGCCTTGTTTTTGAGTCACTTCTGACGAATTTGGTGTTATATCATGAGGATAAACCCACCTTTGGTGGAGTAGTGTGAACTCGTCTTTCATTTGAGAAACAAACCTGATGTGCCTGAGTAATTCTGGGAACTGCATGTCTCCAGAAATGCCATCCCCTCTTCTAGCTACTTTTGACTTTCTCTGGATATTTGCATGGCTGAATTTCTGTCTTTTCTTTTTTTTTTTTTTGAAATGGAATTTTGCTCTTGTTGCCCAGGCTGGAGTGCAATGGCCGATCTTGGCTTACTGCAACCTCTGCCTCCAGGATTCAAGCAATTCTCCTGCCTCAGCCTCCCAAGTAGCTGGGATTACAGGCATGCGCCACCACGCCTGGCTAATTTTGTATTTTGGGTAGAGACAAGGTTTCACCACGTTGGTCAGGCTGGTCTTGAACTACTGACCTCAGGTGATGCACCTGCCTCAGCCTCCCAAAGTGCTGGGATTACGGGCATGAGCCATCGCTCCTGGTTTGAGTGAATTTCTGACTGGCACTGTTAGGACTCACCACAAAATAGGAGGGCTGCTTTGCAGTGATGCACTTGAGCATGGCTCCAACACTCTGTGATTTCCCTTTTTCTTTCACGTAGGCATGAAGTGGAGTCTACTCCAAAGAGATGGATCACTCAAGATCACAATGCCATATTTATTATTCTTGGAGAGGCCTATTTAGTGAAAAGGATCAGGCATTTTGAGGAAGAAATTCTGTAACAAATCAAGAACTTGCCAGGTCCAGGTGGAAAGTCAAGTGGTACTGTTAACTAACTGCTTTGTGAGTCAGTACCCTGGTGGGTCCTGCAGTATGTCTAGTGCCAGGTCTACCTGTTTCCAGCTTTCAGTTCTGCATCACTGTTCCTTATTATTTGTGATTCAGCACACTAGGGGCATGTTGGGAGCCCTTTGAGATAGGCAGGGCAGATAATATTAATTCTTTAAAGAAAAGTCATGCTCAGACAGGTTAAGGGACTATAGAGGTGGGAGATATTGACTTGAAACCAGTTCTGCTTTCATACCATTCATTGCATTATGTAGAGGATAGGACTGAAGATAAAAAATATGCAGCAGTCCTCCACCCCGTTATCTACAGTTTTGCTTTGCACAGTTTCATTAACCATACTTAACCATAGCCCAAAAACATTACATGAAAAATGTAAGAAATAAAAACATTCATAGGTTTTAAACGGCACACCGTTCTGAGGAGCATGATGAAAATTTTACTGTGTGTATTATTGTGTAGGAAAATCATAGTGTATCTAGGATTTGGTACTATCTGCAGTTTCAGGCATACACTGGGGTCTTAGACTATATTACCCTCAAATAAGTGGGCGGGGGACTATTGTATCTCCAATGGTAAAAATTTGATACTATTAATTTATAATTAAATAAGATGGGAGTTGAGTCCATTCATTCCTACATATCAGAATGTACTGTCAGTGCTGTATAATATTACTTTATTTATTTATTTATTTTTTGAGATGGAGTTTTGCTCTTGTTGCCAAGGCTGGAGTGCAATGGCATGATCTTTGCTGACTGCAACCTCTACTTCCTGGGTTCAAGTGATTCGCCTACCTCAGCCTCCCAAGTAGCTGGGATTACAAGCATGTGCCACCCCGCCCGGCTAATTTTTGTATTTTTAGTAGAGACGGAGTTTCACCACATTGGCCATGCTGGTCTTGAACTCCTGACCTCCTGTGATTCACCTGCCTCACCCTCCCAAAGTGCTGGGATTACAGACATGAGCCTCCACACCCGGCCTATAATATTACTTTCTATGTCAATGTAAATATTATCTTCAATATAGTGACTACTATTCACATATGACTAGTACAACTTAGAGACTGAATTTTTAAATTTAGTTAATCTTAACTAGTTTAAATTTAACTAGTTTAAATGACCACCATATTTGACAGTGTGGTTCTAGATTTTTACGGTTATGAAAATGTAGCTGATGAATACGAAAAACAAGAATCAATCTTAGGACTCAACAATATATGAAGCAATTTATTTGAAGCAAAAGACATTAAATTACTATTTAAAAACAAACTCAGGCCCAAAGTGTAAAATTGTTGACACTTTCCAATAAAACCTAGAAGTGACTTCAGACCCAGACTCTATTAAAAATAACAGAACAAGGGTTTGGAAAAAGAGGCAAAACAAAAGAAGAACTGGTTACAAGGTTTACCACAGAGCAATTAACATATCCCTGGGAGGTATTAAAGGCAGCTATTTAAATTTCATAACAAAATTAAAACCTAAAACCTTTCAGTATTTGTCTAATATGCATACAATTGAACACATATTAATTCCAGCTCATTCCAAGTTACATAATTAGAAAATTCTAGTATCTTTGGATAGTTCTGTAACAAGTCAGGGAAACTACCCAAAGTTTTCAAAAGCCAGGCAAATGGAAACACTTTTAATATTTATAATATGAATTTCACTATGGAAATCCCACAATAACTATTAGAAAATGCAGTATTTTCAGTATGAATTATTTATGTGACTTACACTTCCATACTGCTGCTGATATGATTTATCTTAATTTTACTAAGTCATTCAGCACCATGCCTCATGATGTCCTTGTGTACCAAATGAAAAATACATATATATGAGTTGCTAAAAGAGCAGATTGAACAAATATATGCAAAAAGTGTAGATTCAAGGGTCATTTTTTATTTAGAGGAAAATCGCTTATGTAAGCAGGGGGTTCTGTTTTAATCCTTGAACTGCTTTCCATTTTTGTCAAAACTTGTAATATGATACATAAACTACACGAAGTTGGTAGGAAGTGCTATTATGGATGCTAGAATATAATGCAAAATACACTGACTCAGTGGATCAATAATCCCGTACAGTACAGACAAAATTTAACAGGCTCTGAGTTTCAAAAAATCGTAATAAAATCTCTTTCCATTGAAGATGTCCTGGCTTAAAAAGAAGACCTAAAACTTACTTTAAAATTAAAATGGAATAAGAAAAAAAAAGATCGGCTAAAACTGCTAATACATACTTACCAAACAGAATCAATCCAAGTTGTGTAGACTGTCCCTTTCCTATTTGTCCCTACTGGAATTATGGTGTTCAGCTCATGTCCAGGAGAAAGGGAACAAGATCATGGATATTCTGGAAATAAAGGCTTTTGAGTAGTATCTTGCATTTTTCTCAACAGATTTCAAGTGTTGAACAGTTATAGAGGAACAACGCAAAGGACTAAAATAGTCAAGTGAAGTTGTATGGATGAGAAGAAATGTAACGAAGTGAGTTCATCAAAATGTAGTCTTCTAACCCACATTGGTTTGCTAGATAGCATTGAAATTTGAGAGCTTGACTTTGAGGTTGAATATTTAATTTCGACTGAAGAGGTACATTTTAGTGCTCTATCCAACTTCCTTTGGTGTATCAAGGATAGAATCTAGATTTTAATGTCAGGTGGCTCTTGTTTTATTTCAGTTTCATTCCTTTTTTTTTTCTTGTATTCTCCTAACAATTCACAATACATATTCTACTATCTTTTTATATTTAAGTCTCTGTTGGTTACCTACATTTGCCAAATAGAGTTTGTATTTTCCCTATATAGATTTCCAGTTGGTACAACACTGTTTGTTGAGAAGACTATCCTTACTCCATTAAATGAGCTTGGCACTTAAAAAAATCTGCTGATCATGCATATGTGGATCTATTTTAAGTCTCGACTTTTTTTTATTGCTTTATACGAATTTACCACAAGGCTTTAATTACTAAAACTTTATAATTATTTTGGAATTCAAGTATTTTAAATTCTCCAACTTTGTTTTATTTTTCTCCCAAACTCCTTTTCTTGGGTTATTTTTTCATTCCACATACTTTGAAAATAATACATTTGATAATTTCTACAAATAAGTCTAACAGAGTTTTGATTGGGAGTGCAATGAATAAAAAACTTAAAATGTTAAAATTATTGAGTCTTTCAAACCATGAACATGGTATTTATCTGCCTTTGTTTAGGCTTTTAAAATTTTTCTTAGCAGTTTGATTTAGTTTTCAGTGTATAGCCTTTACATATTCTGATTTTTAAAAAATCCTTGAATGTTTTATGTTTTTGCAGGTATTTTAAATATAGTTTTTATAAAATAATTTTTTTTAATTTATGGGAACATGATTATTGAATGTTTATCTCACATCTTGCAGCCTTGCTAAATTTACTTATGAGTTCTAAAAGCTTTTTTTGGCAGATTAGTTAAAATTATCTATATACAAGAACTTACTACCTGTAAATAAAGACCTTTTTTTCTTTGTGGTTACTAAATAAAACAAAATATCAGATATGACAAAACAGCCAAAAATTTTTCAAAATAAATAAAAGGCAACGAACCACAAATCCAAGAAGCTCAGAAATCCTCAAGCCAAAGGAACAGTAGGAAAAAATTTACAAAAAGAAAAAAACTAGACATCATTTAAAAATTTAGAAATCAGGACGGGCGTGGTGGCTCACGCCTGTAATCCCAGGACTTTGGGAGGCTGAGGCGGACGAGGTCAGGAGATTGAGATCATCCTGGCTAATACAGTGAAACCCCGTCTCTACTAAAAATAGAAAAAATTGGCTGGGCATGGTGGCGGGCGCCTGTAGTCCCAGCTACTCGGGAGGGTGAGGCAGGAGAATGGCGTGAACCCGGGAGGCAGAGCTTGCAGTGAGCCGAGATCGCGCCACTGCACTCCAGCTTGGGCGACAGAGCGACTCCGTCTTAAAAAAAAAAAAAAAAAAAAAAAAATTTAGAAATCAAAAGTAAAGTAAAAATAACCATGTTGAGCATGTTTTTATGTGTTCATTTCAATTCTTCTTAGAAGTGTCTCTGCAAATTATATAAAGGAGGTTTTCACTGGGTAAAGAATTACTGGTTGCTAGTTTTATTTTCAATACTTTCAAGATATCAGCTCCATTGACTTCTTGGCGTAATCTGAAATTAGCATTAAGCTGTGATTATTTTGTTTTTAATCTGTATGTTGTGTTTTCTTTTTCTTTGGCTGCATTTCTGATTGTTTTTACTTTATCTTTGTTGTCTTTTATTTATTTTGGAAATGTTCTGCTATTACTTCTTTATTCATTACCCATGGTCCATTCCATTTATTTCCCTTGGTGGGGGGTGGGGGGAGTATGTTCTAATATACATCTGTCACATTCTTTGTCATTTTCTCTGGGCTGTTTGATACTGTTTTCTTCTATTTTTTCATTTAAAAAAATCTCGCCTTAACATTTTTTGTTTACATTTGGATAATATTTGTTGACCTATCTTTAAATTGACTAATTCATATTTAGCTGTATCTCGTCTGCTACTAAGCTGACAGAAATATTTGTCGTATTTGATATTGTGTTTTATTTAGCATTTTATATCTAGCTTTTCCATTTTACTCTTTTCCTTAAAAAGTTTTTTCCTCTGATAATATTTTTCCATCTCTTTAGGCACGTTGTTCACTTTTCCTATGAGTTTTTTAATTATATTAATCATAGTGATTTTAATATGGGGGAACATAATACAATCCATAACGCACCCCTTCCTTTTTATAGAAGTAAAAAGGGGCCACAGATGTCGTTCCTACCAATAAAATCACAAAGTCATTGGACACACATTTTGCCTGCTCAGTACTGCCCCACCAGTAAACCGGAAGACTGCAGGGCTTAGAACCCTCAGAGGATTGCTTTGCCTGTCGGTGTCTTTGAGTTCCAGCATTGTCTGGACCAGTCAGGGATGCTGCTCATACAGCCTTTGCCACGCTGCCTCTGACAGCATCACCCGTGACTCTGCTTGGTGGATGCAGCACTTGCTGTAGCCTGTCTCTCAGTGCGCTGCTGGCCTGAGAGACCAGCAGCTCCCCTTGGATCAATGCATCTGTTCTCCTTCCCGGACCTTGTCTTTTTATTTGAAAGAAGATAGAGAAACTGATCTCCCTCCACTATGTTCTGCTCCCTTAGAAGGGAACCACAGCCAGACTGCATGAGTCCTGAGCTAGTACATTATTTAGGAAGATGAGTTCTTTTTTTTTGTTTCATATCTACTGATACATGGAGATGTTGGACCCAGAGCCACGGCACACTTCCATTCCTCAGATCCTTAGTTGAGTCTCATTCTTCATTCCAGGCTCCTCATTCATTCAGCTGCTATTTACTGAGTATGCAATGTGCTTAAGAGACCCTAATAATAACTGGGTTTGTTAGTTTTCTATTGCTGCTATGTAACAAATTACATTATTCTTAGTGAACCCTGAATTACAGTATATTTGCCTTCTGAGCCACTGGAAACTGCTCCAGTCTCTGGACAGCTTCTCATCCTAATAGCATCTGATTTCAGAAGTGGTGGTTTGAGGGGGAAATCTGCCTTAAAGACCATGCTTACTCCTATTGGAATCTCCTGTTTTGAGTCATGTATCTACAAACTCTCACTCCCTTGAAAACTTTCAAATTCCTTCAATCACTGATATCTCTATTTATAGCTATAGCTATATATGATAGCTCTATATATTGGTATCCATATATAGATAGAGCTACATATGTTATCTCTCTATGTATATACACACATGCATACATGATATACATATCTATGTCTAGATAATATATAGATCTATTTCTAGATATAGATGTATCTATAGATATAGATTCTACTTTGATTTTAAAAAGAATTTATATTTGGACCAGCAAGGGCATGTGCTAAACTGATGAAAGCGTTCTTTTCAAAGGGCTGAACTTTGATACTTTATAGAATAAAATTTTTGAATATGAATGATAAATATATGTAAATATTATTTAATATTCTAACAAATATTCTTTACAGAACAAAATGAATTAAAAGTCCTTCTGGAAGAAAAAGATAATGGATATGTAAAGGCATACTTCATTTACTATTATGAGAAAACAACTAGATATGCATAGCTGTCTCCAGTTAGCATCCTATTTTCACGGTTTGAGGAGTAAGGTGCAATTAGGATTGATGGTTCTTGATAGTTTTCCAAGAAAAAGTGATTCTCCACTGTTTTCCTTCAGTTTACTGATGTACAAAGACATTATTATACTGATGCTATGATGCAAAATAAATAAAATCAAATATACAATAACTAAAACACAGGAGATGCTTAAGTTTCTCTCTTATCAGAGATTATTTGAAACACATGCTTTCCTACATAATGTGTTAAATTACAGGCATCTGACACAGTGTGACATCCAGAGGCTTCACTTTGCTGTTACAAATTATTTCTTTAAGTACTTTCTATATAGAATCACAAAATACTGTCTCATATTTCTTTGAATATGAGTTTCATTGAAGCTACTTGACTGTAATCTCTTCTGTAGCTGGATAATAACTCATTCAAAATTCTCTCAGCAACTCTACTTGCTAAAGAGCTTTGAACATAGGACTAGCCTGATTTGCATTTGGTAGATTATATTTTGTTCAAAAACTAGAACTATCATGATAAACCAGTTTTAACACTTTTTCCAAGCTGTTGTAGTAACCGTTCTTTTTTTAACATACCATTGCTTGGCTAATATATCATGTATTCCATCCTTTGAACAGCTGGCATGATACCTAGAATAGATGCAGTGCATTGATTCTTGGCCAGTGGGAATTACAAGCTGGCACCGCACATAACTGGATAAGCAATAACAATAGCAGATGAAGATGTCTCTGCCTGATTCCAATGGAGACCCTCAAGGAAGCCAAAACTCATGATTTTATTTTTTAAATTTATCCAGATCCTAAAATATGACTGAATGAAAGAATACCTGGAATATCTCTCTACAACTAATAGAAGAACTGCTAATTCATCTTTTGGTATCTTACTAATTACGCCTCTCAAAAATCTGTGGACTATAGATAAATAATGAGAGATTGGACAATATTGACTGCTTTCAAATCAACTTATATAATATCTTTCCAAATTCAGTAATGTGTCAGACTTGTGAGCCAGGTGGATTCTGATGCAAAAGGGAGCACCCTGAGTGCTGCTGACAGGATTAATGAATTTCAGCCATCACCTGTTTGAGTACAGACAGTGGAGGTGGCAGGGCAAGCTGTGACTTTGACAAGATTAAGTACTATTTTTGATAAGACGTACTAACCTTATTTCCAGGAAGAGTTAGGTTTATATAGAGTATACTCTAGTAAGCCAACAGCCTATAGTACTTTAGAAATATAAGAGCATTTTGAATGTAAAGATAATGAATCTAAATTTCTATCACATATGTATTTTTGAATACATTTATGTATTTGAATAATATTATGTCCCAGCTCAATCATAACAGTGCCTCTGTAAAGAAAATTATATGTAATCTAGCACTACAGAAAGCCATCTGAAAAAGAATTATCTTAAAAAGAGACAGAAAATTAATGATTAGCTCTGTGAAACACATTCATAGAATAATGTAATTTTAGGAATCCTTTAGTCCAATACCTTTAATTTACATATGAAATGGTCAAAGCCTAAGCTCATAAACCGAATTTAATGACAGGGCTATGAGCATTAGTCCTCTATATTTCTGATCATATCTTTTCTTTCAAATGACCTTGGAAGATCCACTGTAAACTGACATTCATGGAACCCTCCTAGGAGGACTGCATTTCAAACTGGGAGTAAGGATACATGTGGCTCTTTAATTTTATGCATTGACCTAATTGCAGAATTAGAGCCATTCTATGTGAACTAAAAGATTTTCTATACTGAAACTATATACAGAACAAAACATAAAGGTAATCAGTGACCAAATATCAATAGTAAAGGAAATAAGTCTGAAGAAAATATAACTCAAAATGTATTGTAGTGATCTCTAAATGAAATGTAATATTCCTATGTGAGTATTCACTAATATATGTCCAAAAGTTGTTTTGAAGTGAAAGAAAACACAAAAGCTACAACATACCAGCCACCCCCAAAACACCAAAAAGACAAAATGGATTGCAGTACAGCCTCTATCCTATTTATGCAAAAAATGTTGGATGAATAGAATAGCATGAAGTCCAGAAAGAGATACACAAAGAATTTTCCTGTGATTGCCACTGTGGAGTGGAATTAATGGAAGGAGGGGACATTTTTTCTTTCCTGTCTTAAAAAAATCTTTACATTTCTATTTTATTTCTTATACTTATGAAAGTCTACACATTACTTTGTAATACTATCTTATTTTAAAATGCTACTGTTTTTGAAATGTGTAATCTGAAGAAGTTAATTCAGTGAATTACCAAATAAGGATATACTTTTGCATACAACAATTGCAAGCATTACCTGAATGATAGAAAATGTGTCAGAGAGATTAGAAAATGTGATAGGCTCCTATTCAGAAGCAGTACAGTAACAGTTATTCCAAAGGAAGCACAGGTTCAAAGTAATTATTTTAGAATGAAAGAACATTGTTATCCTGGGTTATTGGCAAATATCTTTAAAATCTCTAATGTTAAACTAATGGTTATATGCTATCATTGATCTATAAGAATCTCACCAAGCAGTTTGCCCTAGACAACTATAAATTCCCCCAAATGCATGTGTCTAAATCTCTGGGAAGACACTGTCTTAATATATGTACCTTGTGAAAACATTCATACATAAACACAGTTCTCTGATCTTCTTTCTGACAAATTCATTGTCTCCCTCAGTCTTAAGTGGGCACTAAATTTTGAGATTGAGTTAACCTTGTTCTCATAGGTTGCACAGCTGGAAATGTTAATGTCTTCTTATCTAACTGTTCTCAAAATGAAGCTATAATATGAACCTCAATTATCCCCTGGGTAAAAGAAGCACCATATATTTCCTGAAGTAACAATAATTGTTATTACTTCAATATTCTTTCTCTTCAATTAGATAAGAAGTCCCCAGGAATTGATGACTGCATTAAGAGCACTTGAGAATCAACCAATCCATTTTTATCGTCAGTCCTTATAAAACGAGAGCATGGGCTGGGCGCCGTGGCTCATGCCTGTAATCCCAGCACTTTGGGAAGCCGAGGTGGGTGGATCAGTTGAAGTCAGGAGTTCGAGACCAGCCTGGCCAATATGGTGAAAGCCCGTCTGGAGTAAAAGTACAAAAATTAGCTGGGCATGGTAGCAGGCGCCTGTTTTAATCCCAGCTACTTGGGTGGCTGAGGCATGAGAATCACTTGAACCCTGGAGGTGGAGGTTGCAGTGAGCTGAGATCGCACCACGGCACTCCAGCCTGGTGACAGAGTGAGACCTTGTCTCAAAAACGAAACAAAACAAAACAAAAAAAGAAAAAAATAACTGAGCGTGGATTAGTCATTATTTATTTGCCTCAGTATCTGCTTCAGAAGAAGACATAATAAGAAACCCAGACTTAAATAAATTTAGCTTTCAACTTTTTTTTTTTTTTTTTTTTCAATTGAGGTGGAGTCTCGCTCTCTCTCCCAGGCTGGAGTGCAGTGGCGCGATCTCTGCTCACTGCAACCTCTGACTCCCAGGTTCACACCATTCTCCTGCCTCAGCCTCCCGAGTAGCTGGGACTACAGGCGCCCGCCACCACACATGGCTAATTTATTTTTGTATTTTTAGTAGAGACGGGGTTTCACTGTGTGAGCCAGGTTGGTCTCGATCTCCTGACGTCTTAATCCACCCGCCTCCGCCTCCCAAAGTGCTGGGATTGCAGCCGTGAGCCACCGCGCGTGGCCTAGCTTTCAACTTCTATTTATATGTCCCACATAACCTTTCCTGAATTTCATATATTCAAAGATTGATTTTGAGCAATTGGGCTGCATGGTTATAGAAATGATTAAATATGATTAAAATATTAGATTCTACGGCTAGAATCTAATGAAACCAATTATCTGGATCTAACTTTTTCAGAAATATCTACTGTATAGTGAATCTACTTTTAGATTGTAGAAGTCTATGACAGGAGAATTTAAATGAGAAAAACAATAATGAATTTCTAGCCCATACGAAAGCACGATTGCTTTTAATATTACCTAAATACTCTGACACCTATATGTTACCCATAAGATTTCTTTTTTAAAAAATAAAATATAAAAAATTCAAATGATAATTTCCCAGTATTTGTGACCTTTCTTTTTCTTATTTCCTGAACAACAAAAAAACATCAAGTTGAAATAGCTACTAGGTAGTAAATTATTTGCTATAAAATGCTTAAAATTGTTCATCGTTTATACTGTTCATTTCAATAAAGTCAGTATTTAAAGATTATGTTTCTGTCCTTCATTCTCTTGAAAGTTTAGAAGTCAGGAAAAAATTGAGGTCCAGTGTATTCCACTTTTTCTATTTTTATAATAGTTTTTTTTTCAAAATTGATAAAGTAATAATTTTTTGATGCCAACAATTTATTTATTTATTTATTACAAATCCTTCATCAAAAGAGTATAATCTGCATTGGCACATCACAGCAGACAACTGCAGATACAACAGCCAGAAGTACTTGGTAAATCCTTGGTTTTACAGTGTATTGATCAGGGATCTGCAGAGAAAAAGAACAAGTTGGGTATATATATGTGTATATATATATACGCTCACACATATAAGAAATTGGCTTGTGCAGTTATGAAGGCTTAGAAGACCAACAAGCTGCCATCATCTGCAACCAGAAGCTGGAGACCTGAAAAGCTAGTAGTGCAATTCAGTCCAGGTCTGAAGGCCTCAGGACCAGAAGAGTCAATACTGTAAATTCCTGTTCAAGGAACAGAGAAGATGAAATCAAAGGTCCAGCTCAAGCAGTAAGTCAGCAATAAATGGGGCAAGTTCTTCCTTCTACTACTGCTACCTCTTGGATCCATTCAAACTCTCAACAGATTGGATGATGCCCACCATATTGGGGATGACAATCTACTTTACTGATTACACCAATTCAAATGTTCATCTCATGCAGAAACACCCTCACAGACACACCCAGAAATAATGTTAATCTGAGCGCCTGTGACCAGTTAAGTTGACACATACAAATTAATCATCATAAGCCAATCCCCTGTCAACTAGGCACCCACAGGCATCTTTTTAAGACACACTTAATCTTACATAAGGACAAAACAAAGTCATGCAACTATCTTTCCCACAACCGAAAATATTAACTCCTTTCCCAGGAGAAGAGGCAAAACATTTGAATGATGTTTACTGTTTTTCTTGATAACCCATAAATTAAATATTATAATGTAAAATTTGTGATACCTAAATACTATGAAACAATTAATATATCCGTGTTACATGATTAGGAAATAAAAGAGGAAAGAAAGCATTATATATATTATATACATATACAAATAGACATTTAAAACAAAATAATGTAGACATATTTATGACAATTACAGTCCTTATTTCTGTGACTGTTCAAGGCCATAGCTGGTATTTATAACTACCCAGTCTGTATCCTCATTGCTTTTTCACCTACCCATTCTGTACTACTTTTGTTTTCAGCAAGCACCTCAGTTGGTCTTGATTTTTTTACCTGACTAGGTGATCCAAACCTTCAATTTTGAAGGATCTGGGTCATTATTCGTAATTTCTGGATTGTGTTGTTGTAGTTTTCCACTGATCTTAATCACAGGGCATGGTAATACTAACAGACACCTTAAGGGATCTCCTATATTCGAGACATTCTGTTCCTTAGTCCCTCTGTGATTATTAGTCCAGTTTCCTAATGGAAGTTAGAAGCAATCATCCCAGCCAAAACTGTAACTCCCCTTTGGTCTGTTGAGTCAGCGTCATGTGGAGCCCAAAGTGGCTGTGTGGCAGTCTTTATTTCCAGTTCAATGGAATTAAAATCATTGTGTTTTTTGAAGAAAGCATTCTTTCCTCTGGAATTATTACCTCTAGGCCAACAGATCATGAAGTCATGGGAACAGGCAGCAAAAATTTTGCTGGTGGGTCATTAAGAATAATAGTAAGCGGTGTCACTGAAATTTCTATCCCTTGATTCCTGAACACATGAATCTTGGCTATGAGAGAAATACCACGATATATTGGACAATGATTAAGAACACATAGCCTTCTGGAGAACATGGCCCCAGGCCTACAAAATATTGCCACCTAGCTGAGTCTTCAAATGGTCATTCCACCATTCCATAAAGCAAGCTGCTTCAGGATGGTTGACAACATGGTAATACCAATGAATTTCATAGTGTGGCCCATTGACACCCTTCTTTTGCTGTATAGTCTGTGTAGTGAGTTCCTTGATCAGAAGCAACACTGTGTGGAATACTATGTCAATGGATAGCGATTGTGCAAATTCATAGATGATAGTTTTGGCTGAAGCACCATTGCATGTAGGGAAAGGCTAATAGTAGCATACCAGATACCAGGAGTTGTAATAATTTGCTCAAGCATTGAAATCACATCTAGTATAGCAGCTGCAACTGGACCCGTCCCCTAGTTAAGCTTATAATACTCCACTGTTATTCTCCAAGATTCAGCTATCTTCTGTGCAGGCCAAATAGAAAAGGTCAATGGAGATGTGGTGGAAATCATCAACTCTGCATCTTCTGAGTCCTTGATGGTGACACTAATCTCTGCAATCCTTCTAGGGATGCAGTATTCTCATTATTTACTATTTTCCTGGGCAGAGGCAGTTCTTATGACTTCTACTTGGCCTTTCCTACCATATTAGCCTCATTTCACAGGTCATTGGATTAAAAGGAAGATTCTGCAAGTTACTAAATATTTTTATTCCAATTATGCATTTCAAAACTGGAGAAATAACCACAGAATGGGCTCAGGGATACACTGGACCCACTGTGAGACAGACCACAGATAAAACTTCATTGATCACCTGACTTCCATAAGGGTCTACTCTGACTGGTGGGTCATAGTAACATTTTTCATGTCCGAGAATCAGTATCAGTTCAGAGCCAGGGTCAAGTAGTCTCGGAGAGGTCTGATTATTTTCGGTTCCTCAGTGTACAATTATCCCACTAAAAGGCCATAGGTCCTTTTGGTGAAGGCTAGGAGAAAGATTAACCTGGAATTTGGAGGGCCACCACTTCTGGGCATGGGGAGGCCAATTCCACTGAAGGTGAGAGGCCACCTGCATTGGCAAAGAAAAATCATCAGAATTTAGAGATCAATGATCACAACTCTAGCAGGATCATCCCACATGTCCCCATTTTGATTTATACAATCTTTATCATTGATGGACTTTTTTTTCCCAATCAATGCCTTTACTTTAATAATAGACATGCTATGAATTTGGAAGTTCAATTTCTGTTGTGATTCAGCCACTCACAAGATGAAGTTCTGCATTTTGTTTTTAGGGATTTCTGCCCTGCTACCAGAAAAGAAGAAAGTTTCCTTCAGGGTACACATAAGAGCTCTTAGGTTATTTATGTGGCATTTGAGATGGGAATGGAAATCTCTGATCTCATCTTTTTCTTTCACCATGTTGTCCAGCAACATTAAGAGCAATCATTGAGCATCATTATATCCCTTAGTTTTCCAAAAATATTTGAAATTATAATATACAGCCATTCCTTGTTATCTACAGTGAATCAGTTCCAGCATCTCTGTGGCTATCAAAATCTGTAACTGCTCAATCCCTTATATAAAATGGCATAGTATTTGCATTAAGCTATGCACATCTTTCTGTATACTTTATCTCCAGGTGACTTAAATACCTAATACAATGCAAATGTCATGTAAATAGTTGTTACATTCTGTTGTTTATAAAATTTGTATTATTTGATATTGTTATATTGTTATTTTATTAGTTTCTTAAAAATACTTTTCATTCATGTTGGTTAAATCTGCAGATGTAAAATATGAGGTTACAGAGGGCCAACTGTATATAGTCACCTAGCTCCTTGCTTCTTCTTAGTGTCTTTATAAGTAGTTTATACTCTGGGACTATCAGTGCACTCTTTATCACTGGAGATAGAGTCATTAGCATGTTTAGATTTTAGTATGAGAAATTGGCTCAAGTAATTATGGAGACAGAAATCTCAGGATCTGCCTTCTTTCTTTTCTTTCTTTCTTTCTTTCTTTTTTTTTTTTTTGGACAGGATCTCCCTCTGTTGCCCAGGCTGGAGTACAGTGGCATGATCTTTGCTCACTGCAACCTCCGCCTCCCAGGTTCAAGTGATTCTACTGCCTCAGCCTCCCAAGTAGCTGTGATTACAGGCGCCTGCCACCAAGCCTGGCTAATTTTTGTGTATTTAGGAGAGACAGGTTTTCACCATGTTGGTCAGGCTGGTCTCAAACTCCTGACCTCAAGTGATCCACCCACCTTTGCCTCCCAAAATGCTAGGATAACAGGCAAGAGCCACTGTACCCAGCCAGGATCTGGCTTCTATAAGCTGGAGACCACCAAGGAAAGCCAGTGGTATAATTCACTCTGACTCTGAAGTTCTGAAACCCAGAGTTGCTGATGGTGCAAATTCTACTCTGAGGGCTCAAGATGATGAGATGCCCCAGTTCAACCAGTGAGGCAGGAAAAAACAAAACAAAACCAAACAAAAACAAATTTATTCTTCCTCTGCTTTGGCTCTATCCAGACCCTCAGCAAATTGAATGTTACCAATCTATATTGGGAAAGGCAATTTACTTAAAACAAAAAAAGTCCATCTCACCAGAAACACCTTCACAGATACACCCAGAAAAAAAAAAGTTAATTTGGGCATCCTGTGGCTTGACTTTAGTTTTTGGGTCTGGTATGCCAAGAAAGATTTTAATTTAATCATCATCCCCATAGTTTCCACCTAAACACAAAGTTAGCCTATTTTTTTGAATGTTTTATGTCCTGGCTCTTCCTCCTACTCCTCCTCTTTGTCTTCTGAAATAAATGTACTAGACAGTGCTTGTTTATAAAAATGAAAAACATTTTATTCAGATTAAAATTTGCTTTGCAGAAAAACCATTTTGTCAATAGTTTACTGCAAATCATTGAGAAAGACTGCTGCAAGTTCATCATGAGATCTTCAAATGATGCATTTTTGCAGTTTTAAATTTTTCCACACACTGTAGACATACTTAAAACACAATTCATTTAGCAAATCATCTCCTTTTTTTCATTCACTTCTCATCAGTTTTTTGACAATGATCATTGCTTCCTATTGTATCAATATGGTCTCAATGATATCTGCATTTATTGTATCCACCATTTCATAATGAAAGGTATTTTTCAGTTATTATAATGTTACATGCTGTCTTAAAGCTTTCTAGAAACCACAAAACTTATATAGTTTATTTCAATTTTATGCTTAAAATTATCTGGATGAAGTGTGGTGCTATATGCATGGCAAGGCTCTTAATTTCTCAGGCTTCATCTCTTTCAATACACTCACAATTTCAAACTGTCTTTTGATGTATAGACTTTGCTAGGTCTGTTAAGTTGCTTGGTTTTGTAACAAAGTATTTCACTATTCTAAAAGTTATTTTTATTTAATAATGGGAAGAAGACATTACAAATGATGCACACACAACATGTTTGAATATCAGGAGAATAAGCTGTATTTTTTTCAAAACGGAAGTAGAGATTCAACTGTGATTCCTGTATCTCATATTCCCAACAAGGCTTGCATACAACTGAAAGGTCGAGTGGAGAAATCTTATCCACACGGCCCCTAACCAACATGGTTTGACGTATGATTCTTCAACTTTACGATGGTGAATGTACACAAGTAATACACTTTCAGTGGAAGTAGTACTTCCAATTTTTGGCTGGGAGTGGTGGCTCATGCCTGTAATCCCAGCAGTTTAGGAGGCTAAGGCTGGCGGATCGCTTGAGCTCAGGAATTCAAGACCAGCTTGGGCAACTTGGCAAAACCCCATCTCTACTAAAAATACAAAAAATTAGCTAGTCACGGTGGCTCATGCTTGTAATCCCAGCTACTCAGGAGGCTGAGGCAGGAGAATCGCTTAAACCCAGGCGGTGGAGGTCGCAGTGTGCCAAAATCACGCCACTATACTCCAGCCTGGGCAACAGAGTGAGACCCTGTCTCAAAAAAAAAAAAAGATTTTTGTTTTTTTCCTGGTCTAATGATAGGCCGTAGATGCTCACCCTCCAGTTAGCCACAGAATCATATGGGTCAACAACGAATATTCGATAATGAGCTGTGTTGCCAGGTGATTTTTGCCCAACTGTAGGCTCATATAAGTGTTCTGATCATGTTTAAGTTAGGCTAGGCGAAATTATGATGTTTGACAGATTAGGTGTATTAACTGCATTTTTGATTTACAATATTTTCTATGTATGATGGGTGCGTTGGGGCATCACCCCATCATAAGTTGAGCAGCATCTGTATGATAAGTTCTGGTTCCATGCCCAACATAGTCTTTATGGATAAAATTTCTCCACTCGACCTTTCAGTTGCATGCAAGCCTTGTTGGGAATATGCTAACTACAAGCTCACTTCGCTCACTTCACGTATCTCTTTTCAATAGTACTTGGCTAGAAACCACAAAAGTTATTAGAACAGAGTTTATCCTACATCTTAAAAATTACCTACAGCATAATAAACAGGTATCCTAGAGATACATACATATGTATACACATATATTATTTGAATTACATATTCTTGATTATAGGAATCTAGATAAAGAATATAGAGTTGGCACCCTATTTAAAAAATACTAATAGAAAGCATAATTCATATAGACACTTAACTTGCATAATTCTGCAAGATAGGTACTTTCTTAATTAAAAGTAACCAAGATAAATGAAGTTTTCGTTGTCCTCATTCGTATCATCCTCTTTGATCACTCAATTTAGTTATCCGCACCATACTGAAATAGATCTCACACTGTTTCATGCCCTATTGACCTACTTCCTAGATTCAGGGTTGATAAGTAATTGAAATTCAGGGTGCGAATTATAGCATCTTTATTATCTGTTTATATAACTCAAGATATTTGTTCCTATTTGAGAAGCAGTATACAATAATGATTAAAAGCAAATATTTGAATCTCAACCCCTTGACTTACTACTGGCATGACTTTGAGCAAGTAAACTAACGTCACTTTATTTCAGGATTACCACATGTAAAATGGGCTTCATGCCTACTCACAAGGTCAAATGAGGTATGTATTGTATTAAATGTTTTGCACAAATACTGCCTCATCGAAAGCACCAAATAGTTACTAGAGTTGCTATATTCTACTATAAGATTTGCCTATTATTTTGTTTGATTTGCATTCCACATCAATGCACACATTTCAAAATTATCCACTGTGTCTGCCGCTAAGATTCTGGTGTGCTTCATCTTCTCTGCTCCCTGAGAAAGTGTTTTATTTAAAACACTGACTATTGGCCAGGCACGGTGGCTCATGCCTGTAATCCCAGCACTTCGGGAGGCTGAGGCTGGAGGATCACGAGGTCAGGAGATCGAGACCATCGTGGCTAACACGGTGAAACCCTATCTCTACTAAAAATACAAAAAATTAGCCGGGCTTGGTGGTGGGCGCCTGTAGTCCCAGCTTCTCGGGAGGCTGAGGCAGGAGAATGGTGTGAACCCAGGAGTCGGAGCTTGCAGTGAGCAGAGATCGTGCCACTGCACTCCAGCCTGGGGGACAGAGCGAGACTCCTTCTCAAAAGAAAAACAAAACAAAACAAAACACTGACTATTAAGGCAGAAAAAATTTCAAAATATCTCCACAGTATACTATAGTTGCTTTCTGTATCATGCAGAGAAACATAATTTTGCTTTTTAAAAAAATGTTCATGGTGACTTTATGCATCTGAAGTAAAATATATATAGGTTAGTTGAGTAATAGGAGGCTCTTAGAGTGGACAATTGACATTAAGATCATACAATTGAAAACATGAATTTTCTATTACATAGAATATACAAAATTCATAAAAAATAATATAAGCTTTTCACCAGATATTAAGGTGAATTTGATATGGGAATTCTACAGTATAAGACAGACACAAAAATATAAACATTACAAAGAGTTTTTATTTTGATGTAATTTTTTCTTAATATGCTATGACAATATTCAATAATAATTTTTAAAAGAATATTTCTGTGCGTATCTTTTTTTTTATTTTAAACTATGCTGGTCATATGGATACGATGGTTTTGAAATCTAAATGGGACAGCAACTTCCCCAGATCTCGCTCTCAGGAGAAATTTAAGGCTGTACTGGCACAAATAGCAGAGCTCAATACTTCTGCATCTCTGAGAATGTTGATGTGGCCACGCAAGGACAGCAAGCACTAATGAGAATCCCGCAGGGACAAAAGTTGAGCTTCCAAATCTTTTTTTTTTTAATTTTACCTTGAAAATATGACATTTCAGAAGCTTCAGACCACTTTTCTCAATTAGGCTTTTAAAGAATGTATGATCCGAAGATGTTTACGTACATTAATACTGAGGGTGGAAATTTCAAGCTATTTTTGGAGTGAGTGATGATTCGCCATTATCATCTGAAAAGAGCTCACATCCTAGTGATCCCTAGGGAAAAACGAATGGGCTGTGGAAAGTAGAGTTATAACCGCACCAAGGCAGTATCTAAGTGTACTGAGACTGGTTTGCTTCCTTTCTCATCTGTTCAACTAAAGACTTCCATTCTCATGAGATTTAAACAGGCAACTTGGAGTGTTAAATAATTTCTAAGAAATTGTGTAAAAACACTGAGTTCTACAATTTGAAAGAAAGTCAAGCTACCATTCTAATTATTCATGTTATACATGTAGAAAAAAATTTTCATTTAGAAAAAAAGTCTTTCAACTGATTGTTTATTGGCAATTTCAGCTATTTACTATTTTGTTAAGCTATTGTATTGAGTTTATCATATTGATTACAATTTAAACTTAATTATAAATTGATTAATAAAAATATTCCTTGTGTGTCCTTGTTCCTTTGTGTTGAAATATATTAACAATTCAGACAAAAATTATTTCTAAAGCAATTCTGTTATTTAAATTAGGCAATAAAATTGTATTATTTAATAACAATGCAATGAACTTTGACTGTTTTATAATCTTCCAAGTACTCTCACATATTATATTGCAACTGATTCTTATGTTAATTTTGTAGGATACGTATGTCAGTGCCATAGGTCTACAACAGCAGTGTTAAAAGACAACTTCAGCCAAATTAAATTTAGCAGTGTATTTGAGCAAAGAACAATTCATGAATTGGACAGCACTCAGAACCCAGAGTGGTATAGAGAGCTCCACCAAGTAATGTGGTTAGGCAGTGTATAGAGATAAAAAGAAACTGACATACAGAACTATCCTGATTTGATTACAGCTGGACATTTGTCATATTTGGGCATGGTGTGACAAGATGTTTGTATTATATGGACATATTCTGATTAGTTGACAACCTGTCAACCAATTGGCTGAAGCTTACTTGCAATAATCAGCTGAGATAGAGCTGTTTGTTACATCATGTTAGGTTGCAGTTTGCTTACATACTAAATTATGTTAAAGTTTGCTACATATGAATGCAAGATACAGAGGCAGCATTAAGAAAAATTTAATTTGACTTAACAATTCTCCCCTTTTGGTCAGCCTTTTAATTTTGAGAGATTCACCAAAACTTTGGTTGTTGATGTCACTGTTTGTCACCATCATAGTGGACTTGTTTAGTCTCAGTATGGAGTTCCAAATTCTTGATGTCAGCTCAGCTGAATCTTTTTCTTTCTTTCTTCTTTCTTTCTTTCTTTTTCTTTCTTTTTTCTTTCTTCCTTCCTTTCTTTCTCTGTCTTTCTTTCTTTCTCTTTCTTTCTTTCTTTTTCTCTTTCTTTCTTTCTTCTCTCTCTCCCTTCCTTCCTTCCTTCCCTCCTTCCTTCCTTTCTTCCATCCTTTCTTTCTTCCTTTCTCTTTCTTCTTTCTTTTTGAGACAGGGTTGGCTTTATCAGTCTGACTGCTGAAGTACAGTGGTGTGATTATGGCCACTGCAACCTCTAATTCCTGGGCTCAAGTGATCCTCCTGACTCAGCCTCCTAAATAGCTGGTACTAAAGGCACACATCATCATTCCCAACTATTCTTTTTAAAAATTTTTTGCAGAGAATAGGTTTTGCTATGTTGCCCAGGCTGATCTTGAACTCCTGGCCACAAGCAATCCTTCCACTTCCCAAAGTGCTGAGGTTATAGGTGTGAGCCATTGGTGAATGTTTCGTTATGTTCTCTTCATGTTTTTGTTATTCTAACTATAGTGAGAACACTTGACTTATAAGGAATGGCTGCAAGCAAGCATTTCAGACTCTTGAGAGGATAAAGCTCATCAGAAAAGCTATTATGATGGCTATTGGGAGGATGATACTAAAAGACAGACCTATACTCCTTAACAGGAGTCTCCACAAACTGAACTAGTTAAAATCAAATATATATATAAATGAGCCAGAAGAGAAATCTACCTGCTTTAGCCAAATAGCCTTTTTGTTGATTTATTACAGCTTAGTTACTACTATCTAACTATCCAACATATGTATCAAATGCAGTAGGAGGTATTTCCTATCACACATACTCCCTGTGTTCAGACAACAGATAGTTCAAAGCAATACAATTATCTAAAGCAACTTTAGCAAGGGAATTTAAAGAAGTCTGCTGGGCAGCTATAACCTTTGCAGTGGAGTCAGCTATAGTAGCTAATATTTGAGAGATTTCTAATTATAAACCCATTTACATTTATGTCAAGTCAAGGTAGTAACATGATATGGTTTGGCTGTGTCCTCACTCAAACCTCATCTTCAATTGTAGTGCCCATTATGGAATCCCCAAATGTCATGGGAGAGACCTGGTGGAAAGTGACTGGATCATGGGGGCAGTTTTCCCCATGCCGTTCTTGTGATAGTGAGTGAGTTCTCATGAGATCTGATGTTTTATAAGTGGCTTCCCCCTTCACTCAGCACTCATGCTGTATTCTGCCACCCTGTGAAGAGTTGCCTTCTGCCATGTTTGTAAGTCTCCCGAGGCCTCCTCAGACCTGCAGAACTGTGAGTCAATTAAAACTCCTTTCTTGAAAAATTACCCAGTCTCAGGTATTCCTTCATAGCAATACGAGAATGGACTAACATAAAACATTTTATTTAAAAAATGCCCATTTAGATACGTCCCATCAATACCTAATTTATTGAGAGTTTTTAGCATGAAGGGTTGTTGAATTTTGTCAAAGGCCTTTTCTGCATCTATTGAGATAATCATGTGGTTTTTGTCTTTGGTTCTGTGTATATGCTGGATTACATTTATTGATTTGTGTATATTGAACCAGCCTTGCATCCCAGGGATGAAGCCCACTTGATCATGGTGGATAAGCTTTTTGATGTGCTGCTGGATTCAGTTTGCCAGTATTTTATTGAGGATTTTTGCATCAATGTTCATCAAGGATATTGGTCTAAAATTCTCTTTTTTGCTTGTGTCTCTGCCAGGCTTTGGTATCAGGATGATGCTGGCCTCATAAAATGAGTTAGGGAGGATTCCCTCTTTTTGTATTGATTGGAATAGTTTCAGAAGGAATGGTACCAGTTCCTCCTTGTACCTCTGGTAGAATTCGGCAGTGAATCCATCTGGTCCTGGACTCTTTTTGGTTGGTAAGCTATTGATTATTGCCACAATTTCAGATCCTGTTATTGGTCTATTCAGAGATTCAACTTCTTCCTGGTTTAGTGTTGGGAGAGTGTATGTGTCGAGGAATTTATCCATTTCTTCTAGATTTTCTAGTTTATTTGCATAGAGGTGTTTGTAGTATTCTCTGATGGTAGTTTGTATTTCTGTGGGATCGGTGGTGATATCCCCTTTATCATTTTTTATTGTGTCTATTTGATTCTTCTCTCTTTTTTTCTTTATTAGTCTTGCTAGCGGTCTATCAATTTTGTTGATCCTTTCAAAAAACCAGATCCTGGATTCATTAATTTTTTGAAGGGTTTTTTGTGTCTCTATTTCCTTCAGTTCTGCTCTGATTTTAGTTATTTCTTGCCTTCTGCTAGCTTTTGAATGTGTTTTCTCTTGCTTTTCTAGTTCTTTTAATATCTCAAAATAATAAGAGCTATGTATGACAAACCCACAGCCAATATCATACTGAATGGGCAAAAACTGGAAGCATTCCCTTTGAAAACTGGCACAAGACAGGGATGCCCTCTCTCACCACTCCAATTCAACATAGTGTTGGAAGTTCTGGCCAGGGCAATTAGGCAGGAGAAGGAAATAAAGGGTATTCAATTAGGAAAAGAGGAAGTCAAATTGTCCCTGTTTGCAGATGACATGATTGTATATCTAGAAAACCCCATTGTCTTAGCCCAAAATCTCCTTAAGCTGATAAGCAACTTCAGCAAAGTCTCAGGATACAAAATCAATGCACAAAAATCACAAGCATTCTTATATACGAATAATAGACAAACAGAGAGCCAAAGCATGAGTGAACTCCTATTCACAATTGCTTCAAAGTGAATAAAATACTTAGGAATGCAACTTACAAGGGACCTGAAGGACCTCTTCAAGGAGAACTACAAACCACTGCTCAATGAAATTAAAGAGGATACAAACAAATGGAAGAACATTCCATGCTCATGGGTAGGAAAAATCAATATCGTGAAAATGGCCATACTGCCCAAGGTAATTTATAGATTCAATGCCATCCCCATCAAGCTACCAATGACTTTCTTCACAGAATTGGAAAAAACTACTTTAAAGTTCATATGGAACCAAAAAAGAGCCCGCATCGCCAAGTCAATCCTAAGCCAAAAGAACAAAGCTGGAGGCATCACACTACCTAACTTCAAACTATACTACAAGGCTACAGTAACCAAAACAGCATGGTACTGGTACCAAAACAGAGATATAGATCAGTGGAACAGAACAGAGCCCTCAGAAATAACGACACATATCTACAACTATCTGATCTTTGACAAACCTGAGAAAAACAAGCAATGGGGAAAGGATTCCCTATTTAATAAATGGTGCTGGGAAAACTGGCTAGCCATATGTAGAAAGCTGAAACTGGATCCCTTCCTTACACCTTATACAAAAATCAATTCAAGATGGATTAAAGACTTAAACGTTAGACCTAAAACCATAAAAACCCTAGAAGAAAACCTAGGCATTACCATTCAGGACATAGGCACGGGGAAGGACTTCATGTCTAAAACACTAAAAGCAATGGCAACAAAAGACAAAATTGACAAATGGGATCTAATTAAACTAAGGAGCTTCTGCACAGCAAAAGAAACTACCATCAGAGTGAACAGGCAACCTACAAAATGGGAGAAAATTTTCGCAACCTACTCATCTGACAAAGGGCTAATATCCAGAATCTGCAATGAACTCAAACAAATTTACAAGAAAAAAACAAACAACCCCATCAAAAAGTGGGCAAAGGATATGAGCAGACACTTCTCAAAAGAAGACATTTATGCAGCCAACAGACACATGAAAAAATGCTCATCATCACTGGCCATCAGAGAAATGCAAATCAAAACCACAATGAGATACCATCTCACACCAGTTAGAATGGCGATCATTAAAAAGTCAGGAAACAACAGGTGCTGGAGAGGATGTGGAGAAATAGGAACACTTTTACACTGTTGGTGGGACTGTAAACTAGTTCAACCATTGTGGAAGTCAGTGTGGCGATTCCTCAGGGATCTAGAACTAGAAATACCATTTGATCCAGCCATCCCATTACTGGGTATATACCCAAAGGACTATAAATCATGCTGCTATAAAGACACATGTACACGTATGTTTATTGCGGCTTGGAACCAACCCAAATGTCCAACGATGATAGACTGGATTAAGAAAATGTGGCACATATACACCATGGAATACTATGCAGCCATAAAAAATGATGAGTTCATGTCCTTTGTAGGGACATGGATGAAATTGGAAATCATCATTCTCAGTAAACTATCACAAGGACAAAAACCAAATACCGCATGTTCTCACTCATAGATGGGAATTGGACAATGAGAACACATGGACACAGGAAGGGGAACATCACACTCTGGGGACTGTTGGGGGTTGGGGGAGGGGGGAGGGATAGCATTAGGAGATATACCTAATGCTAAATGACGAGTTAATGGGTGCAGCACACCAGCATGGCACATGTATACATACGTAACAAACCTGCACATTGTGCACATGTACCCTAAAACTTAAAGTATAATAATAATAATAATAAAAATAACAGACTACCTAAAAAAAATAAAAATAAAAATAAAAAATGCCCATTTAGAAAGATTTATACCTGTTGGCAAATTGCTCTTTATTCCATAGTGCAGATTCGTAAGTTTAGACTAATGTCAGTTTCCAATTGGTTATGGAGTAACAGTGGCACTGTTAGAATTCCTAATACACATTGCCCCCTTCCTTTCCACTTATGATACTTGGGGTTGCCCACATGTATGGTTAAATGATCATTATGTTCTTAAATCCTCCACAGACAAAAACATGTCCTGGAGGGGCACAACAGACAGTTCCTTGTGGATTACCTTGTGCATTAGGAGTTACCAGCAGAAAAGCATTAGTCATGTTTATCTAAGGCTCCATTATTGAATCATTGCATGGTTGGAGGATACTGACAATTAAGGGATTAAGGTTATAAACCTGTCTACAAACTGTCCAATTATCCTTCTTTTGGTTTCCTTATTTAATTTCTGGTAAAATCTAACTGCAAAACCTTCACTAAAGGTTTTTTCTAGTGTCAGATTTAAACAAGAAGTCTGAATGGAAAAATCTTACAGCCTAATCCTATGGAAAGATCAGATATACTTGGAATATCTGTAAAATTTGCTACAGTGTGAACCACTGAATCTCTAAGATCATGTAAGAATTTAGGTTTTACATGACATAACCAACATTCATTTAAGCTCCCTGTGGAAGCTATCAGTTGTAATATTAGTAATCATATTATCTTGCCATGAATATACAGAAAATAGGAAAGAGGACAAAGGTTTTATAGTGACAGACAGAAGTCTTAAATCATGATTTTAGGAAAGCCGTTTATCTGCTAACAGGATGCCATTTGTTTCTAGGGGAAAATCTTTGCTGACCAGCTTTACCTTGAGGTCTCCAATGCGTGTATAGTCTTCAGAGTCTTGAGGAGTCCTCTTGAGTTAAGTTGATTGACATTGATGGCACAAGATCAGTCAACTCAATTTGAGCCAATACTTGAGGCCCTGAAGTTTTGCTGCAGAGATGAACTTGGTATGCTCTTTTCCAAAGGGATTCAAGGGAAGTCCTTTTATAATGCTGTATCTGCAAGACCTAATCTACAGGTTCTAGATGATGAAAGGTCTGGTTTTCATTAGTTGGGGGATCACAAAGGGCTTATTTTACATGGGAAAAGTCTACTTTGGCATAATGCATTAAATACCTGGAATATTGAGTCTTGTCAGATTTTATAAGAGCACGAGATACGTATGTTTCCATTACGAGAGGACCAGGCCTTCCAGTAACTATTTCATTAGAGGTCAATCTATGGTCCCTCCTAGGAGTAGATCTTATTGCCATCAAAGTCAATGGTAATACCTTTGGCCAAGGCAATTCAGTTGATTCAGTTAGTATTGCCTGATGCCACTGAGTTCGTTGTAATACCTTATTTAATTGTTGTATAAAATTGTCCAAGAAAACAGGTTGTTTTATTTCTGGAGATTTATCCAGGGGTACTCCAAAAAGAAAACACATTTTCTAATAACCTTTTTAGCTACTGATATAGCATTAGTCTATTTGCATGGAAAAGCTTCTATGCAATCAGAAAACATGCAGGGCAGGGCAGGGGCAATTGAACAAAATCCAACTATACGTGTTCAAATGATCCAGCAGATACTGGAAATGTAAAACCTGAGATTTTTTATTGTCTTATCAGAATATGGGTTTGATACTTGAAACATCAGTTATAAATCATCTCAGCAATTTTAGAACAGTCTCACTGCATCAGTTTTTAAAAATAATTTATATCATTTTATCCACCCCACAATGAGTCATGGAGTGCAGAGCTCTTAGTAATGAAATCTTTAAGGACTCAGCAATGGGCAGGCAGCAATCCAGGTTTTCCATGAGTCTGTGCTTAAAATTGATTTGCATCTTCTTAAATACCAGTTTTGTTTCTCCAATTTAGCTGCATACCATTACGAAAAAATAGGTTATCATAGGGAATTTGAATGGGATCAATACTATGGAGTTGATTCAAATGGCATATTTAAACAATTTCAGTATTGGTTGACTTAGCCTGAGAATCTGCTAAAGCATTTCCTTAGTATTCTTTTCTTGCTTGACATTGGTTAACGGTTTTCTGAAACCAATCAGAGTTCTGCAAATTCTTACCAGGTGTAATGGTATAAACATATTTCTAGGGATTTCATGTAATTTCTGGAGCACATATTAATAGAACATCTACATAAATACAACTCAAAGAGAGTTTAGCATTATGTATTATTTCACAATGCTTCTCATATAATTTAATTTATCAGATAAGTTTAATTAGTTTAATATCTGTCTTTTCATAAGGAAAAATATCCTTTTGAGAAGTTTTGAGCGCCCATCAAGAAAAACTCTAAGTTAATTAAAGATATAAAAAAGGTTTTAATACTGAATCTGATTTCGGGGAGTTTGTAAAACATACCAAGGGTTTAAGCACTTGATCAAAAGAGGATCACAGGCCACTGTGAACAACAGTCATTCATGTAACCACAGTGATTATTTAAAGGCATGAGAAGCAAATTGAGAGAGTTACAGAGTTATAGAAAAACCTTAAGCTTTTTAAATAGAGAGGACCCAATCTTCTTAAGGAATCAAGAACCTAATAACGGCGACATAGAGCACAGAAAGTTATCTTGGTAAAACACAGAAACTTTATCTTCTAGGCCAATTACATAACAGGTAAATAAAAACCTTTCACAATTTTCTATTAAAAGACAATCCATACTTCAAAAGAAATTCTGGTTTTGACACAGAGGATCATTTTCTAGTTTTGTGTCAGTGTGTCAAAATATTAATGCTCAATTTTTAGAAAAACTTATAAATAATTCCTTTTTAATCTTAACCAGCTTGATCACACTAAAATTCTTTTCAAAAGAGTTATTTTCCACAAATGTTCTTCAACTTCCTTATCCATTCAGTTTTTGTCCTATACTTTTCCTCTTCTCACTTTGGAACAAGTCATTCTACTTTAGAACAAAAATTACTCTTTTTTCCTCATACAAAACATCGTAATACCTTATAGCTTTTTCTTACCAAAAGCACATCTTATGGTTCTTGCATACTTGCATATAAAGTTGTTTGCTTTATTATTCTTAGTAACATTAGTTACATATGTTAATTAGAATTCTTAAACCTTACTGACCTTAATTGCCAGGGAACACCAGGAAGCAAGCAATTGTGAACTACATGTTCCATCAGCATTCTGCAGACTGGCAAATCTATGAATGACAATTTCTAGAAGTATGTGCTTTCTGTTAGTACAATTTATCATTATGGCAAGCATATCCTCCCTGATAGTCCCAAATAACTTTAGTCTTTCTGTAATAAGAATCTGTAGAAGCAGCAAATTTTTATCTGTATCTTTTTAGGTTTTCTGACTAGGTTTGAAAATTAAACTGTTGTTTGTACAGAATTCTCTCAGCCTCAACTTTCCATTCTTGATAATAAGAATGTTAGAAGCTTCTAGTATAGGAAGGATATCTTTCCCATGCAAATTTTCTCTGACCTCTATCTACTTAAAACTCACTTGTTAACAATTTTGCTTGCATTCCCTCTAATATCACTTTAAAGTACATAAAGCCAGAAAATGACTACCTTTAAAGGAACGGTCCACAATTCCTAGGGGAAGATTTTAATTTATTTCTATTAGTAATTGGTAGAATTAGTGGACAGAAATTAGTAAGCATATTGATGATTTGAACAACATGATTAACAAGCTTGTCCTAATTTACATATATGATACACTGCATCCCACAACTGCAGAATACAATTTTTTTCAAGTAAATATGGAATGTTTTCCAAATCTGACTGTATGTTGAACCATAAAGCTAATTGCAACAAATTCCAATAATTTTCAAATGATCAAAATTATTTTAAAAATGATTATTAAAAAGGTAGTTATCTCAAGAAAAGCTAAACTTTAGATATTAGTTAGTAACTAAAGGGAGAAATATAGAAACAAAGATGTTTATTGAAACAGGACGCACCCTAAAATGTGAAATGAACTCAAGCCATTGACTTTCCAGGGATGATTATTTTCTGGTGATTAGTACAGGAGACCATGCTATTAGACCTTTAGAGAAGTAAATATAATTCTAGCATACTCTCTGTCCTGAAATTAAGATATTTTTCCATAATTAATATTATGTAAATTTTATTTTTTTTTGGATTTTAAGCTTTTTTTTTTTTTCCTTTAAGAGTTAAGCTATGGGTAAACAGACTTAGTTATGGTTGCAAGACTAATGCTAAATGCTAACTTTCACAATATAAAGACTAATTTATAGCTAATAAATAATAGGATAATAAAGAGAGGAAGTTCAAAGAAAGATTAGGCTTATCAATATATCCTTAATATCAATACTAGAAAAAGAAAAATTTTTAAATATTGAAAGAAAAGTAAAACTACAATAATGTAAATAGCATTTGTAAGTCAAAGGTTGAAAAAATAGAGTCATTAGCTAATTTATCTTTTATAGTGTGAAATAATCAATAGTAATTTGATCTAGTATTTGCTCCAAGCTCTTTATTGTAATCATGAAATAAACCACCAAAAGAACTCAAAGAGGAACAGATAAAGAAAACCTTGGGAGATTACGAGTGGAGTTAACAAAAATGGGAAAAATAGCTTCTTTCTATCCTATGTATGATTTGCTTGTGTGTGTAACACTCTATGAGAGAAATTCTAAAATAAATTTAAAAATATATATTTAGAGTAAAAATCGTAGTGCTATGTCAGTATTATGGTCAAAATGGCATAGCCAAAACTCTTGGGTTAACATAGCAGGGAGGCTCACAATTAAATACAAATATGCCTCCAACAGAATGCTTAAAGTTAAAACAAAATGCTAATGCTGATAACACTAAGTCCAGGATGCAGAGTTACTGGAATTTTCATATCTTGCTGGTGGGAGTGTAAAGTGTTTCAACTGCTTTTGGAAACTATTGCACTTTACAATAAAATTAAAATTACATTTAGCTTCATGATCTATTTTTTTAGAGACATATGTCCAAGAGAAATAAATATACATGTACAAGTATGTTCTTACCAGCTTTATTCATCATATCCCAAAACAGAAACAACTCAAATGCTTCTCGATAGGAGAATAAACAAATTGTAGTGTATTCATATAATGCAAAACTACTCAGCAATAAAGCATAATCAACTTTGGATACAAACAACACGATATGTTTCAAAAGCCTTATGGTGAGAGAAAGAAGTCATTAACAAAATAATGTATATTGCATTATTTCAATTATATCAATGTCATAGACAGGCAAAACTATGATAATGGAAGTCAGATTCTTGATTGCTTCTGCGGACAAGGGGGTTGCTGACTGAAAAGCAGCCTGAGGAAACTTTCCAGAGCATTGGAAAGGTTCTGTACATTAATTCAGTGGAGAGTATATGGATGTGGAGATATATAAAATACCATTGGGCAGAACATGAGACTTAAACATTAGGCTTCACGTAAATCATACCTTAATGAATAAAGCAATGAAAAATAACAGGAAAAAATACCTTGTATTCATTAGGCATTGATTTGGTTGCTGGTATGTGGGATATCCAAGAAATATTTAGTATTATTAACAGAAACGATCATTTCTAGAGTCTATAATATGTATTGGTGAGGGCAGATTCAGCTGCAAATGACAGAAAATTTGTTAAACACTGGATTAACAAATGATTTGGTTCACCTCACCTTCTGTGTAGTGTCACCAACAAGGCCAGGAGTCTGGGTTCCCATTATTATTTTCTCTCTGTGCCCCAACTAAATCACAGTTACAAAATGGCTGTGCAGTGCTGAACGCTGCTTCTGCATTTCAGTTAGGAAGAGGAGAAATGATTCATTAAGGTCTGTCCCTTTTATTAGAAAATTAAGTGTTTCATGAATTCCTAGAACAGATTTCCCTTTACAAAGGTTGTTGGTAAGCAAGGATAACTTTAAGCCTCAATGCTGGTGGCGGGAAGGGTGTTGGGTTTAGGGAGAGCTATTCCATTAGCTAATGAACAGTACAGACTATGGTATGTGATGTTTATTTATATAATTCTGTCTCATCAATCAAATCAATTGCGTCTAAGTTATCTACTGGGGGGATTTCAAATTCATGGCAGGCAGGGGCCATGCAATACATTTCGTCTGTTTTTCCCTACTTCATGTAAAATAAACAGGCAAATTTTCTCCATATTTGATTAACCTTCATCAAGATGTTTTTTCATGTAACACTAAGAACATAATAAAAGACTTATCAGACACCCCCACCCCCATTTCCAAATGAGTCTGCAGGTCCTCACTACAGTATGACTGCATTCAGCACACTGCTCCAGAGACACTGATGTTCCAGTATGGAGGCTTACACATATGCTGAGTGGCTTTTCCTAAAGAAGATGTAAGCCACAAGTTTCACCATTAGATAACATCTGAGGTGTTCTTTTTTTTTTTTTTCTCAACTCTGAGATTTTATTTTAAAAAATGTAAATTTTCAATTGAAAAAGAAAAACATAATGTGCCTTCTGACACACTGTCATTCTAATTTTTCAGTTCTAGAGACCTAACTTTGGGTAATATAATGTCTCATGTGAAATAGAAACATTCTGACCTTCTATTTTCTACATTAGGAAATGGCCTAACTGAGGAGAAGATTAAATGTGACATACATAGGAAGGGGAGCCTGAAAGTTCTACTGAAGTTGAATCATGGGATTCTTGGCCCTCAGCTTATCTCTGGCTACTGTGTGGTACTGAATCAAGCATTCCCTTGGTTCTGCCCTCTGTGTGGTGCAGATTTTGGTACTGAATATGCTTCTTCATGAATATAACCAGAAATTTAATATACTGTCAATTTAAGATATGCATCATCACATTAGTCCATTTTCACACTGCTGATAAAGACATACCCAAGACTGGGTAATTTATAAAGAAAAAGAGGTTTAGTGGACTCACAGTTCCACATGGCTAGGGAGGCTTCACAATCATAGTGGAAGGCAAAAGACATGTCTTACATTGCAGCAGATAAGAAAGAATGAGAACCAAGTGAAAAGGGAAACCCCTTAAAAAAACATTGAATCTCATGAGACTTATTCACTACCATGAGAACAGTATGGAAAAAATCACTCCCGTGATTCAGTTATCTCCCCATCTGTTCCCTCTCATGACACATGGGAATTATGGGAACTACAATTCAAGATGAGATTTGGGTGGGGACACAAAGCCAACCAATATCATTCTGCCCCTGGCCCCTCCCAAATCTCATGTCCTCCCGTTTCAAAACCAATCATGTCTTCCCAACAGTTCCCCAAAGTCGTAACTAATTTCAGCATTAACTCAAAAGTTCATATTCCAAAATCTCATCTGAGACAAGGCAAGTCCCTTCTGCATTTGAGCCTTTAAAATCAAAAGCAAGTTAGTTACTTCCTAGATACAATGGGGATACAGGCATTGGGTGAATACAGCCGTTCCGAATGGGAGAAATTGGACAAAACAAAGGGACTACAGGCCCCATGCAAGTCCGGAACCCAACGGGGCAGTCAAATCTTAAAGCTCCAAGATGACCTCCTTTGACTCTGTGTCTCACATCCAGTCACACCATTGCAATAGGGGGGTTCCCATGGTCTTGTGGAGCTCCATCCCATGGCTTTGCAGAGTACAGCACCCCTCTTGGCTCCTTTCATGGGCTGGCATTCAGTGTCTGCAGCTTTTCCAGGTGCACAATGCAAGCTGTCAGTGGATCTACCATTCTGAGCTCTGGAGGATGCTGGCCCTCTTCTCACAGCTCCACTAGGCAGTGCCCCAGTGGGGACCCTGTGTGGGAGCTCCAACTCCACATTTCCCTTTTACACTATCCTAGTAGATGCTCTCCATGAGGGCTCCACCTCTGCATCAAACTTCTGCCTGGACATGCAGGTGTTTCCATACATCCTCTGAAATCTAGGTGGGGATTTGACACCTTCAAGAATTGACATCTACAAGTCAATTATTGACTTCTGTGTACACAGAGGCTGAACACCATGTGGAAGCTGCCAAGGCTTGGGGCTTGTATCCTTTGCAGCCATGGCCTGAGCTGCACCTTGGCCCTTTTTAGCCACAGCTGGAGCAGCTGGGATGCAGGGTACCAAGTCCCTAGATTGCACACCGCAAGGGAGCCTTGGGTCCAGCCCACAAAACTATTATTTCTTCCTAGTCCTCTGGATCTGCCAAAAAAGTTTCTGACATGCCCTGGAGATATTTCCCCATTGTCTTGGTGATTAACATTGTGCTTCTCATCACATACGCAAATTTTTGCAGCAGGCCTGAATTTCTTCCCAGAAAAATGAGTTTTTCTTTTCTATTGCATGGTCAGGCTGCAAATTTTTCACATTTTTATGCTCTGTTTTCTCTTGAACACTTTGCTGCTTAGAAATTTCTTTCACCCAATACCCTAAATCAACTTTGTCAAGTTCAGAGCTCCACAGATCTCTAAGGCAGGGGAAAAATGCTGCCAGTCTCCTTGTATAGCAAGAGTGACCTTTACTCCAGTCCTCAACAAGTTTCTCATCTCCATCTGAGACCACCTCAGCCTAGACCTTATTGTCCATCTCACTATCAGCATTTTGGTCAAAGCCATTCAACAAGTCTCTAGGAAGTTCCAAACTTTCCCACATTTTCCTATCTCCTGAGCCCTCCAAGTCTCTAGAAAGTTTAAAACTTTCCCACATTTATCTATCTTCTTCTGAGCCTTCCAAACTGTTCCAATCTCTGCCTTTTATCCAGTTCTGAAGTTGCTTCCACATTTTTGGGTATCTTTACAGCAGCACCCTACTTAACCAGTACCAATTTACTGTATTAGTCTGTTTTGTCACTACTAATAAAGACTGAGACTGGGTAATTTATAAAGAAAAGATGTTTAATGGACTCACAGTTCCACATGACTGGGGAGGCCTCACAATTACAGCAGAAGGCAAAGGGGGAGCAAAGTCATGTCTTACATGGTGGCAGGCAAGAGAGAAAAAACAGACAAGTGGAAGGGGAAACTCCTTATAAAACCATCAGATCTCATGAGATTTGTTCACTACAATGAGAACGGTATGGGGGAAACTGCCCCCATGATTCGATTATTTTCTACCATGTCCATTCCACAACACATGGGAATTATAAGTGCTACAATTCAAGATGACATCAAAATCATATCAATCATTCTTTTTAGGGATGTTTTCTAAAAGTGTGAGCTGGGCAAGTTTGCACCGTATTAAACTATGCCATAATTACAAATCCCTGAAGTGAATACTTCAGAAGAGATCTAATTCATGTCTCTTACCATTTAAGACCATTTTAAGGGGCTGAATGTAAAAGGATTATTCATGATTGTCTTTTGCTGTCGTCCAAATATGCTTAGGATGTGGTTGACAAAGTGGCTCATGATGTGGTCTTTACTAGCCTGTTATTGTGTTGCTGTAGAGAACTGCCTGAGACTAGATCATTTATAAAGAAAAGAGGCTTAATTGGCTCACAGTTCTGCAGGCTGTACAGAAAATATGGAGCTGGTATCTGCTTGGCTTCTGGTGAAACCTCAGGGAGCTCTCAATCATGGGAGAAGGTGAAGGGGGAGCAAGTGTCTCACATGGCAGAATAGGAGCAAGAGAGAGTGGGTGTATTAGTCCATTTCTACACTGCTATAAAGAACTACCTGAGACTGGGTAACTTATGAAGAAAAGATGTTTAATTGACTCAAAGTTCCACAGGCTGTACAGGAAGTATGGATGCGAGGTCTCAGGAAATTTACAATCATGGCAGAAGGATGAAGGAGAAGCAAACACATCTTCACGTGATGGCAGGAGAGAGAGAGAGAGGAAAGAGAGAAAGCATGAATGGGGAACTGTTATATGCTTTCAAACAACCAGATCTCATGAAAACTCTATCACGAGAACAGCAAGGGGGATGTCTGCCCCCATTATTTAATCACTTCTCACCAGGCCTCTACTCCAACACTGGGAATTACAATTTGACATGAGGACTGGGTGGGGACACAGAGTCAAATCATATCAGTGGGGGAGGTTCCACATACTTTAAGCAACCAGATCTCATGAGAACTCACTCACTACTATGAGGACAGCAAGAAGGCATGAGGGATCCAACAGATCCTCTCCAGCATCTGTTGTTTCCTGACTCTTTAATGATTGCCATTCTTACTAACGTGAGATAGTATCTCATTGTGTTTTGATTTGCATTTCTCTAATGACCAGTGATGATGAGCTTTCTTTCATATGTTTGTTGGCTGCATAAATGTCTTCTTTTGAGAAGTGTCTGTTCATATCCTTCTCCCACTTTTTGATGGGGTTTGTTTTTTTCTTGTAAATTTTTTAAGTTCCTTGTAGACTCTGGATATTAACCTTTTGTCAGATGGATAGATAACAAAAATTTTCTTCCATTCTGTAGGTTGCCTGTTCACTCTGATGATAGTTTCTTTTGCTATGAAGAAACTCTTTCTTTTAATTAGATCCCATTTGTCAATTTTGGCTTTGTTGCCATTGCTTTTGGTGTTTTAGTCATGAAGTCTTTGCCCATGCCTATGTCCTGAATGGTATTGCCTAGGTTTTCTTCTAGGGTTTTTATGGTTTTAGGTCTAACATTTAAGTCTTTAATCCATCTTGAGTTAATTTTTGTATAAGGTGTAAGGAAGGGGTCCAGTTTCAGTTTTCTGCATATGGCTAGCCAGTTTTCCCAACAGCATTTATTAAATAGGGAATCCTTTCCCCACTGGTTGTTTTCATCATGTTTGTCAAAAATCAGATCGTTATATATGTGTGATATGTAGGTGATAGTGTGTAGGTGTTATTTCTGAGGCCTCTGTTCTGTCCCATTGATGTATATGTCTGTTTTGGTACCATTACCCTGCTTTTTTGCTTACTGTAGCCTTGTAATATAGTTTGAAGTCAGGTAGCATGATGCCTTCAGTTTTGTTATTTTTGCTTAGGACTGTCTTGGCTATAGGGGCTCTTTTTTGATTTCGTATGAAATTTAAAGTAGTTTGTTCTAATTCTGTGAAGTAAGTCAGTGGTAGCTTGATGGGAATAGCATTGAATCTTTAAATTACTTAGGACAGTATGGCCATTTTCACAATATTGATTCTTTCTATCCATGAGGATGGAATGTTTTTCCATTTGCTTGTGTCCTCTCTTATTTCCTTTGTAGTGTAGCAGTGGTTTGTAGTTCTACTTGAAGAGCTCCTTCATGTCTCTTGTAAGTTGTATTCCTAGGTATTTTATTCTCTTTGTAGCAATTGTGAATGGGAGTTCACTCATATTTTGGCTTTCTGTTTGTCTGTTATTGGTGTAAAGGAATGCTTGCAATTTTTGCACATTGATTTTGTATCCTGAGACTTTGCTGAAGTTGCTTATCACCTTAAGGAGGTTTTGGGCTGAGATGATGGGATTTTCTAAATATACAATCATGTCATCTACAAACAGAGACAGTTTGACTTCTTCTCTCTTCCTGTTTGAATACCCTTTCTTTCTTTCTCTTGCTTGATTGCCCTGGTGAGAACTTCCAATACTATGTTGAATAGGAGTGGTGAGAGAGGGCATCCTTGTCTTATACTGGTTTCCAAAGGGAATGCTTCCAGCTTTTTCCCATTCAGTATGATATTGACTATGGGTTTGTCATAAACAGCTCTCATTATTTTGAGATATGTTCCATTAATACCTAGTTTATTGAGTGTTTTTTAGCATGAAGGGGTGTTGAGTTTTATTGAAGGCCTTTTCTGCATCTATTGAAATAATTATGTGGTTTTTGTCATTGGTTCTGTATATGGGATGGATTACATTTATTGATTTGTGTATGTTGAACCAGCCTTGCATCCCAGGGATGAAGCCAACTTGATCATGGTGGATAAATTTTTTGATATGCTGCTGGATTTGGTTTGCCAGTATTTTATTGAAGATTTTCACATCAATGTTCATCAGGGAAATTGGCCTGAAATTTTCTTTTTTTGTTGTGTCTCTGCCAGGTTTTGATATCAGGATGATGCTGGCCTCATAAACCAAGTTAGAGAGGAATCCTTCTTCTTCTGTTGTTTGGAATAGTTTCAAAAGGAACGGTACCCGCTCCTCTTTGTACCTCTGGTAGAATTCGACTATGAATCCATCTGGTCCTGGGCTTTTTCTGGTTGGTAGGCTCCTAATTACTGTCTCAATTTCAGAACTTGTCTTTGGCCTTTTCAGGGATTCGGCTTCTTCCTTGTCTAGTCTTGGAAGGGTATATGTGTCCAGGACTTTATCCATTTCTTCTAGATTTTCTAGTTTATTTGCATAGAGGTATTTATAGTATTCTCTAATGATAGTTTGTATTTCTCTGGAATCAGTGGATATCCCCTTTATCATGTTTTACTGTGTCTATTTGATTCTTCTTTCTTTTCTTCTTTGTTAGTCTGGCTACCAGTCTATGTATTTTGTAAATCTTTTCAAAAACCTGCTCCTGGATTCATTGATTTTTTGAAAGATTTTTTGTGTCTTTATCTCCTTCAGTTCTGCTCTGATCTTAGTTATTTGTTGTCTTCTGCTAGCTTTTGAATGTGTTTGTTCTTGCTTCTCTAGTTATTTTCATAGTGATATTAGAGTGTCAATTTTAGATCTTTCCCACTTTCTGATGTGGGCACTTAGTGCTATAAATTTCCCTCTAAATGCTACTTTATCTGTATCCCAGAGATTCTGGTATGTTGTGTCTTTGTTCTCATTGGTTTCAAAGAACTTATTTATTTCTGCCTTAATTTTGTTATTTACCCAGTAGTCACTCAGGAGCAAGTTGTTCAATTTCCATGTAGTTGTGCTAATTTAAGTGAGTTTCTTAACCCTGAGTTCTAATTTGATTGCACTGTGGTCTGAGAGACTGTTATGATTTCCATTCTTTTGCATTTCCTAAGGAGTGTTTTACTTCCAATTATGTGTTCAATTTTAGAATAAGTGTGATATGGTGCTGAGTAGAATGTATATTCTGTTGATTTGGGGTGGAGGGTTCTGTAGATGTCTATTAGGTCCACTTGGTTCAGAGGTGAGTTCAAATCCTGAATATCCTCTTTAATTTTCTACCTCATTGATCTGTCTAATATTGACAGTGGGTTGTTAAAGTCTCCCACTATTATTGTGTGGGAGTCTAAGTGTTTTTTAAATCTCTAAGAACTTGCTTTATGACTTGGGTGCTTCTGTATTGGGTGCACATATATTTAGGATAGTTAGCTCTTCTTGTTGCATTAATCCCTTTATCATTATGTAATGCCATTCTTTGTCTCTTTTGATCTTTGTTGGTTTACGGTCTGTTTTATCAGAGACTAGGATTGCAAACCCTGCTTTTTTTTGTTTTTTTTTTTTTGCTTTTCATTTGCTTGGTAAATATTCCTTCTTGCTTTTATTTTGAGCCTATGTGTGTCTTTGCACATGAGATGGGTCTCCTGAATACAGCACACCGATGGTTCTTGACACTTTATCCAATTTGCCAACCTGTGTCTTTCAATTAGGGTGTTTAGCCCATTTACATTTAAAGTTAATATTGTTATGTGTGAATTTCATCCTGTCATTATGGTTCTAGCTGGTTATTTTGCACATTAGTTGATGCAGTTTCTTCATAGTGTCACTGGTCTTTATATTTTGCTATGTTTTTGCAGTTTCTGATAACGGTTTTTCCTTTCCGTGTTTAGGGCTTCCTCCAGGAGCTCTCATAAGGGAGGCCTGGTGGTGACAAAATCCCTTAGCATTTGCTCATCTGAAAAAGATTTTTTTTTCTCCTTTGCTTATGAAGCTTAGTTTGGCTAGATATGAAATTCTGAGTCGAAAATTCTTTTCTTTAAGAATGTTGAATATTGGCTCCCACTCCCTTTTCTGGCTTGTAGGGTTTTTGCAGAGAGACCTGCTGTTAGTCTGATGGGCTTCACTTTGTAGGTAACCTGACCTGTCTCTCTGGCTGCCTTTAACATTTTTTCCTTCATTTAAACCTTGGGAATCTGACAATTATGTGTCTTGTGGTTGCTCTTCTTGAGGAGTATCTCAGTGGTGTTCTCTGTATTTCCTGAAAATGAACGTTGGCCTGTCTTGCTAGGTTGGAGAAGTTCTCCTGGATAATATCCTGAAGTATGTTTTGCAACTTGGTTCCATTCTCCCCATCACTTTCAGGTACATCAATTTATTGTAGGTTTGCTCTTTTCCTATAGTCCCATATTTCTTGGAGGATTTATTCATTCATTTTCATTCTTTTTTCTCTAATCTTGTCTTCATGCTTTATTTTATTAAGTTGATCTTCACTCTCTGATATCCTTTCTTCTGCTTGATCGATTCAGCTATTGATACTTGTGTATGCCTCATGAAGTTCTCATGCTGTGTTTTTCAGCTCCATCAGGTGATTTATCTTCTTCTCTAAACTGGTTATTCTCATTAGCAGTTCCTGTAACTTTTTATCAAGGTCTTAGCTTCCTTGCATTGGGTTAGAACATGCTCCTTTAGCTCAGAGGAGTTTGTTATTACCCACCTTCTGAAGCCTACTTCTGTCAATTCGTCAAACTCATTCTCCATCCAGTTTTGTGCCCTTGCTGGTGAGGAGTTGTGATCCTTTGGCGGAGAAGAGGCATTCTGGCTTTTGGAATTTTCAGCATTTTTATGCTGTTTTTTTCTCATTTTCCTGAATTTATCTACCTTTGATCTTTGATGATGATGACCTTTGGAAGGAATTTTTTCGTGAGCATCCTTTTTGTTGATGTTGATATTATTGCTTTCTGTTTGTTAGTTTTCCTTCTAACAGTCAGGCCCCTCTTCTGCAGGTCTGCTGGAGTTTGCAGAGGTCCACTCCAAACCGTGTTTGCTTGGGTATCATGAGGGAAGGCTGCAGAACAGCAAAGATTGCTGCCTGCTCCTTCCTCCAGAAGCTTCTTCCCAGAGAAGCACCCACCCCAGATTCCAGCCAGAGCTCTCCTGTATGAGGTGTCTGTCACCTCCTGATCAGACATGTCTCCTAGTCAGGAGGTGTGGGGGTCAGGCACCCACTTGAGGAGGCCGTCTGCCCCTTAGCAGAGCTCAAGCACTGTGCTGGGAGATCTGCTGCTCTCTTCAGAGCCAGCAGGCAGGAACAATTAAGTCAGATGAAGCTGTGACCACAGCCACCCCTTCCCTGAGGTGCTCTGTCCCAGGGACATGGGAGTTTTATCTATAAGCCCCTGACTGGGGCTGCTGCCTTTCTTTCAGAGATGCCCTGCCCAATTAGGAGGAATCTAGAGAGGCAGTCTGGCCACAGCAGCTTTGGTGCGCTGTGGTGGATTCCACAATGTCCAAACTTCCCGGCGGCTTCATTTACACTGTGAGGGGAATACCACCTAAGACTCAGTAATGGTGGATGCCCCTTACCCCACCAAGCTCGAGCATCCCAGGTCAACTTCAGACTGCTGTGCTGGCAGTGAGAACTTCAAGACAGGGGAGCTTAGCTTGCTGGGCTCTAGGGGGGTTGGACTCAGTGAGGAAGACCATTTGGTTCCCTGGCTTTAGCCCCCTTTCCAGGGGAGTAAATGATTCTGTCTCACTGGTGTTCCAGGTGCCATTAGGGCATGAAAAAAAAAAAAAACTCCTGCAGCTAGCTCGGTGTCTGCACAAATAGCTGCCCAGTTTTGTGCTTGAAACCCAGGGCTCTGGTGGTTTAGGCACATGAGGAAATCTCCTGTTTGCAGGTTGCAAAATCCATGGGCAAAGCATAGCATCTGGGCCAGATAGCACAGTCCCTCATGGCTTCCCTTGGCTAGAGGAGGGGGGTCCCAGCCCCTTGTGCTTCCTGGGTGAGGCAATGCCCCACCCTGCTGCTGCCTGGCCTCTGTGGGCTGCACCCACTGTCTAACCAGTCCCAGTGAGATGAACCAAGTACCTCAGTAGGAAATGCACAAATCACCTGCCTTCTACATTGGTCTTGCTGGGAGCTGCAGACTGGAGCTGTTTCTATTTGGCCATCTTGCCAGATCTCCCTAAACTTACTGATAAATGTTTTTAAATACCTTTCAAATAGAACAAAATCTGGCAAAAAATAAGAAGTCATAATACCAAAATGCAAATGAAGATTTGGGCCCATGGAGCTAGGTGACAATGAAACTCTTTGCCAGGAGGACATCTGCTGAGCCAGCTACATCTGCAGGTTGCTTTTTCAGAGGCTTAGAGATTTTATAGAGATAAAATTCCTGCTAGACCCCTCAAAATGGGAGGTCTATAGGACCAGGTTCCACTGTTTCCCTTTCTGATGGTGTCCTTATTTCTCCATAGCAGCGCCAGTCACATATGCAATTAAATAATTGCACAATTACTGATCTATATTTCCCTTATTCCTTAACAATAGCTCCCTTGCCTGTCTTGTTGATTATCTGATTCCCTGTTGCTAGTACAATTTTTTACACATAGTAGAATCTTGATAAGTATTTGTTGAATGAGTGCATGACTGTGTGAATTAATTTATCCACCTCTAATTTCAATCAGTAACAATGTCCTTTGAAGCTATCCAAAGAAATTTAAATCTGAAACTTTACTTTCCCATTGCCCTACAGTAACTTGATATTTCAACCAAAGATCACCTTTACTACAAATTCCACCAATTTGCATTGCTTAGATTAGAAATCAGCATGCCTGGGGTGTGATTTTTCAGGTGACTTCTGGACCTAACTCAGAACTCCAGGTGCACATGAACCACAGCAATCACTGAAGTCAGGATTTTTAGCCAGAGCAATGGGCAAGCTGTGGCTGACCTGACAAGAAAGGGTGAGTTTGTACGACATCTTACCAGGGCTGCTCCAAGAAAGCCTTTGTCTTTTATAAATGCAGTAATTATACATGAGGGGTTAAGACACAATGCTTTCCCCCAGCCCCCAATCAAGAATATTTGCTGTATTGTTGTATTAATGAAGATCGCTTCTACCATAGTCACACTTGCACAGGGATATGACTCCATTGTAAAATTGGTTTCTAAAAATAAAATGAAACCCTGAAACTTGATAAAGGCATTTATTTATTATAAGTACCTACATTTATTTATACATCTGTTAGAGATAGAGATCAGATTATTTATTGTGATCATGAAAAGAGAATAGCTATGGGTAAATAGGAAACCTGTATCTGGATGCATGAGTGGGTTGAAGTTGGGGCTGGGTTAGAACGAATTTTATTTATTTTTCTCTGGTGAAAAATAATCATTTGTGAGCTAGAAAATAAAACTTGACATTTAAGATGTTTTAGAAATCCAATTACATCTTTCTTCAGTTTAGACAAACATATACGAACATCGTGAACGGATTCTGTGTACCAGTGCAGTGTTATTGTTTCTTCAAACATGAATAAGATCCACTCCTAACACTTAAGAGGTTCCTAAAGTTGTCTCATCCACAGATAGCAAATTCCTTTACTTACTCAGCCACTTGACAATTATCCGTCTTAGTCTACCGAGCACACTCTAGCTTCCCGCCATCTGGAAATGAAGTCCAATCTCCTGACCTTTGTTCACCAAGTCTTTTTCATATGGGTATTGCTATCATATCTCTTCCATGGCATCATTCATCTCTCCAGATATACTATAGAATTTGGGGTTCCTGTAAGGGACTTTGATCTTAACTGCTTCCCTCAGCTCACAGCTCATAGCTGTTTTCAAGGGACAGAAAATGAATGAGACAATAAGACCATGATAATCCCTGCTCACTTAAAACATACAACCTTGGAGGGATATATGTTTTATGTGGACAGGGATTATGATGGACTTATTGTCTTAATTCCCTTTTTTTGTCCCTAGAAACCAGCATATGTCTGACATATTTAGCAGTGCTGACTATATTTTGGCTGGGACCCACTATATCTTTGCTCCAGGTAGTTGGGTTTGTATTGGCTACATTAATAAGGACAGTAAAACCTAATATCCAACACACAACTTGTCTAAGGTCCATTCAGAATATATTACATAATGTTTTTGCTTCATGATATTTGGCAGAACTCTTGGAACTCTTGACTTTCCCACAATTTCATTTCCCACCTTATCTTTTCTAGCTCATAAATGTTACTCCTATGTTCAATCAAAATATAAGCCAGCAGTTTTCAAACTTTTTGTTATGATGATCTCTTCATACTTTTAAAAAGTTGAGGATTTCAAAGTGTCTGTGGATAAATTATATCTCCAGCTACTTACCATGTTGGGATTTTAAACAGAGAGCTTTGAAAGCACCAACACATACTAGCCGTCATGGTGCAGGTGCCGTTTCAAGGCACCAAGTTCATGGAGAGCCTGCTGCAAGCTCGTGAGGAAATGAGAGTGAAAAGATGAACCACCCCACAGGAATTATAATGGAAGTTACTTTGACCTTGTTGGCCATAGAGCCTGGGATACAGTTTGAAAACCTCTGGTGTGAATTATCTTTTATTTCTTGTTTTTCTTCACCCCTTCATAGCCAATCAGGAACTCCTGTCAGGTTGGAAAAAATGTGTCCCAAATCTTTGTATTCATTTGATTTTGGCTGTGACCACCCTAGACCACCCTGGTTCTGCTCACAAAGATCCTTACAAGAAGCCATGCTTTCAGCATTCTGTAGTCGGCAGAATAAGGACCCTCAAGGGTCTCCACTTTCTAATCCCCAAAACCTGTGAATGTTACTTTATATGGAAAGAGGGACTTTGCAGGTGTGACTAAATTAGCCTCTTGAGATGGGGAGAGTGTCCTGGGTAATCCACATGGGCCCAGCGTCCTCACAAAGGTCCTTATGAGAGGTCGGTAGGACATCGGAGTGAGAAGAAGGAACGAGGGAAGCAGAGGGAAAGGTGGGGGATGTGTGATGTAGGGTCGCTCCAGGTGAGGACCACAGCCATCCTGAAAAGCCTAGGCACAGATTCTCCCCTGGAGCCTCCAGAAGGAACATGGTCCTGCCAACAACTTGACTGTAGCCCAGTAGGACTGATTTTGGACTTTGGACTTCCAGGACTGTAAGATAATGCATGTGTGTTGTGTTAAATTTGTAGTAGCTTGTGGTAGCTGCGATGAAAATTGAATGCAGCCGTTAGCTGTTTTTCTCTCTGGTTCTTTTCTTCCCCATGTTAGAATCCGTTTTCCACCATAGCCAGAGTGATTTTCAATATCTTTATCAGATCATTTTGCTCCTCTATTGGGAACCCTCCAGCATCCCTGTTGTCCTTTGAAAATAAAGCACACCCCTTGCCTCATCCTGCTAGCCTTGGATTATGTACCTGCAGACCATGGCAGCTCATCCCACTCTCTTCCCTAATTCACTGCCCATAGTCACCTGGCCTTACTGTCTCTCAGGCAAGTCCACCTCACTCTGCCTCAATGCCTTTGCTCCCCGTCTCTTTCCCTGGAGTGCACCCCTCATCTACACCTGTCTGCTCACTTTCACCACTGGGGTCTTAGGGCACCATCACCTCCTCAGAGAATCCTTCCCTGAATAACCCAGATTGTCTTGATCCATCCACTTCCTCCAGGATCCTACTTACATCAAGATTACTCAAAATGTCATAATAGTAGTTATCACCGCCTGGATTTATCTTTTGTTCATTAGTATCCATTACTGATTTTCTGACATTTGTCACTCAAAGACAGGTTCAGAGAGCAGGCCTTTCCCCTGCTTTGCTCGCCATTATATTCACAAAATCCTGAGCAGTGGTAAATGACAATCTGGTCTGACTATTTTTCTCTAAATATACAGACTAGCTGCTAGATAAATATATGTTGAAATAATGAGTGAGTATTTTGGCACACTTTCCTTTCTTTTTGCGGTCTGCTAATGCTCTAAGTAGACAGGCTTTCCTAGAAGATCTTAGAGAGAAGAAAGCAGCAACAGTAGCCCTGCCCATTCATGACCTTAACGTCGCAGACATGGCAGGTCCTGTGCCCACGCTATCTAAGTCAAGTCGGAGAGAGCTGGGCCTCGGGTTTCTCCAAGCTTCTCTAGTCAGGATCTCCGAAAACACAGGATATTCCGTCATCTGAGACTATATAAAAGGGAATCCAGGTTTAAGAAAGGTTAACTCCCATGCAGTGTATCCCTGCGGGGCTGGGGGAGGAGGATGAGGAGCCTCTCAGAACACAGTGCATGTGAGTTAAGCTTTCTTAAACCTGGATTCCATTTTTTATAGTCTCAGATGACAGACGTTTATATCCCAGAGAGTGGGCAAAAGCCCTCGTTATGCTGCAGTCCGTTGACCTAAACATTTCTCCTCCCATTACTGTTCTTTAAATACACCATCTTGAAAGCATGAGGGAAGGTTTTTTTTGATAAAATCTCTCAATTGTGAGGTTCATAACCCTAGAAAGCACCTCTCATCTGATAGCATGCTCCTCTTATCCTATAGCTGGCATAAAACGCTGCTAATTCATCTTCTCCTGATAGGTAACATTAGATTATTCCATGAGATCAGAAAACTTGAAGATTCTTGACATTACCCATGAATATTTGCCCATTTCCTACCTATTTCACTCATTCTGAATCCCCTGCAGTTAGAAATGGCGCAGATAAACTTTCACCATTTCAGAAAATATAGCCCCAATAAAACATTTTTTGCCACCCACAGAACAGCAAAGGGCACTCTTCATTTCTAGGCAGAGCATTTTGTAAATTGGAAACGTATCAGTGACAATTATCAAGAAACAGTTTTCAAAATGCACTCCTTTCTATGGAGCCTAGCAATTCTTCTTTCACAAAGACATTAACCAAAAGCAATGCTCTGAAAATGTCATTTGGAGCATGCAATTGAATTAATTTATTTGTTTTATGATATTTTACAGTTAGTCATGTAAGAGATTTTCACTTTATTTTTTCATCTGCTCATTTAGATAATGCTTTAACTGCCATAAATCCCAGCTACGGAGGTGAGGAAACGGCATGAGCATAACAATATCCTCTACGTATTGCATAGTGAATGCAAGCTGGCCTGACTATTCATTGTATCTTTCATTGAGGCGCTTGGCTTCCACTCCAAATGTGAAGTCTTTTCCTTTTCCAGGTAAAACTAGTATTGTGTAATTAATTTTGCAGATGAGAAAATGGGGAAAATTCTATTATAAGCTTGATAGGAGAAAGCATATAATGTCCTCGTCAGTGGAGGAGCATTCGAAATATCATGAATGAAATGCCCTAAGGTCTCCACTTGTTGAGGACGGGTGGGTGGAATTATGCCAAGTGTTGTTCACAATGCCTTGATTCTTGGGGCAAGGAGAACATAAATCCATTCTAAAATCAACTTAAAACTTGGGCTAAATATGTGGATGCAAGGAGACCCCCCCACAATGTAATTGTACCGAGTCCAAGATGCTGAACTACATAGCATTTTTATGTTCAGACCAACAGTTTTGAGATATTAATCTGAATTTTGTCACCTAAATGTTCTATAGCAGTATTTGAAATATTTGAAACTATTTTAGTAATTATTTTACATGTAAAAAGTAGCAAAATTTGATGAAAGTTACACATATAGTATTCCAACTACTATTTTGATAGTAAGAAATAGCTGCTTATTCATTACTCCAGATCATTATTTACTTACACACTGCATCTTGGATCCTAGAAATCTAAGATGTCTCTGAATATTGCTCAAACATTTACTTTTTAAAGACTATATATCATGGAAATGGTCTGTTTTGTGCTTTAGCCAAGCGTATCATTTTGTTACCCTTAACTGCTCTCTGAGTGCAATGATGCCCATCCAGAACACTGTCTATGCTAAATTGTGGGAAGAGTTATTCACAATTTCGTATTCTCTGTTCGCAAATCCAGTCCTAGGGTAATAAGCAGGTTAATTCCTTCTATGAGAATCCATTGCACCCTGTATCTCCCTTTTGATATGATGGATTATACATATGATCATTTGCTTGCGTTAAGCTCATGTATCTTTCTGGTCTGTAATTTCCATGGGATAAGTTTGTGCCAGTGGCATGCTGTTTGCAGTTTTCATGCATTCAACAAGCATTTATTGTGTCTTATGTGTCAAGCATGATTCTAGAGAATGAAGATTTAGCAGTAAGCAAAACAGAAAAAAATCCCTGCCTTCATGAAATTGGGATTTTCATGAAAGTTGTTATTGCTATTTTAAACCTTTTCCAACTTTCTTAGCTGTCTTTGGATCTTTATTTTCCTATCTGAATTTCAAAAGAAGATTCTTGAGCTTCTCAAGATCCAGCTAAAATTTTAATTAAGGTAGCACTGAATTCATAAGTTAATTTTCAGGAAATTGATATTTTTATAATATGTTATCTCATTAATTTATTTGGATCTTTTAGGGTCCTGTATTCAGATCTTTTATGCCTTTATGTATATTTGATAATTATCAAAAATTTTATTGTAGGTTGTACTATAAATATTTCATTTCCTATTATTTTACTACAGACAAATTGCACTATTTTGGTAAGTTATTCATTTATGCAGTAAATTTGTTCAACTCTCTCATTACTTATTGTAGTTTTTCTGTTGGTTATATTTGTTGTGGTTTGTAGATGAGGCTGTCATTTGCAAATAATGATGTTTGCCTTTTCTCTTAAAATAATTGCACTGCTGTATTTTTTTTATTTCTTACAACATTGGCTAGGAATTCTATTCTCTGTTGAACAGTTGCAGTGAAAATACACATGCCTGGTTTGTCCCCATTAAGTAAATACTTGTGATAGATTTTTGATATACAGTTTTTATTTCGTTAAGAGAGTTCTTTTTTATTCCTAATTTGCTGTGAGTTTTTAAAAATCATAAATAATGCACATTTTCAAATGCTTTTTCTGAATCTACTGATATAAGATTTTTCTGTTTAAATCAGCAAATTGCATTGATAGATTATTTATTACTGAATTATTCTTCCATTTCTGGATCAATATGACTTCCTCATGATTTATTTGTTTCATACACTGTTAGATTTGAACAATTACATCTGCATGCATCAGTTAAATGGATTTATAAATTTTTGTTTTTATACTGTCTTTACCTGCTTCAAAATTTAATTTATATAATTTTCAGAAATAAACTCTTTAGAAATTGTAAGAATGTACAGTAAATTGTTTAGTCAGTTTTCAAATTGGCAAATTGTTCAGTTAGCCTACTTTTTGTTCTTTCAATATGAGTGAAATTTTTGTTTACATATATCTTGAAATTTATGTGTGTGACTCTTGAGGAAGTGTTCCTTGGCAATAAAATCACTAAGATAAAAATTATATACATTTTTAAAATTTTATGAATACAACCAAAATTGCCCCAGAAACTTTCATACTTACACCAACATATTTCCGTCTTAAATATTATTATTGTTTTGAGTAGCATTTGTTTTATTTTGAGTGAGATTAAGCATTTATTTAGTTTTGACATGTTGTTTCTATAAATTGTCTATTTATATAGTTAGCTCTTTTAGTGAGTTATTGATTGCTTCATCATGATGTATATCTACTTTTATGAATTAAGAAATTTAGCTACGTAGGCTGTGAACTGTATTCTGTTTACTGTTGAACATTTAAATTATCATATTTTTAATTTGTTAAATATAAATATTTATAAAATGAAATATATCAATTTTTCTGTTATAACTTTTTACTTTTTCTTATACTTTTGTACTTTTAAATTGCAAAAAATATTACACATTCATTTTTCTTAAACTGTTATGGTTTTTTTATATTTAAACTTTTGACCAAACTGGAATTCTATTTTATTAAGTAATAAACTGGAGATTAAGCTTTATTATTTTCAAATAATTCTCTCAAACCAATTAGTTTACATAACAGAATTTCTTCAATCATACAAAATAATACTTTCTCATAATGTGAATGTCTACATTTTGTTGTGTCTATGTGTTCTGTGTTATGCAATAAACTATTTTTTCTCCATAGAAATGAGGTTAATTTTTGTAGCTTTATCATAGGTTTAATTTCTGGAAGTCTCGGCCTATCAATGTTACTCTGTACTTTAACAAATTTCCAGTTGAGGTTTAATGTTGTTCTGCAGACTCCCTCTTTAGCATTTTAAGGGAATCGAATACTGTATTTAATCATTGCTGCACTGCTTATGATCGTGGGTTAATGCATGACTTGGCTGAAAGGTATTGTCACTGAAATAGAAATATCCTGGCTTACAAAAGTTTCAGAGACTTTAATCTATGGGGAGCATGTAGGTTTATCCTCCATGTGAGATGGGCATGGCCATGAACACTAGGACAAGAGTTTGGATCAAGGTTTATGGGTTCATATTTTTGTAGTTGTTTTTCATAATAATTTCTACTTCACAGTTATTTACTCCTTTGATTCCTCTGCCCATACAATTCAGCTAATTTGATAGACTGGTCTATGATGCATCATTAAAGCTGCAGGATGTTGCATAAACATCTCTAAATAAGAAAAGACTATCCACAGCTGAAAAAAATGTCCCTCTATGTCCTCATTCACAAATACAATTTCTTTTGCAGTCTCTAACACTTTGCATCATATAAGTAGGAGAGGGTTAACTATATCCTCACCATTATACTTGTTCAAGTTTTCTGATAGGATTGTGGGTGTCACTAATGTTCTAAATGTTCTTGTTCTTCACCTTGGGGAGGGATATTTCAAACCTGTTACTACTTAATTAATCATCCCTTCCCTACTATTCACTTCCAGTGTTGGTCACACTGCTGTAGTAATTCCATTTCCCTCTGTCCTTTGGCTGTGAAATAGGTGATGCCCTCCCCACATGGCTCACGTATTCCTGAATTGGCCTCACTGGCTCCAGTTCACCCCTGCTTGATCCATTCTACAGGAACATTCAGAGTTATCTTCTCCTGCTCAGGATTAATCATCACTGCCTTTAGAAGAGCCCTTGAGGGCTTACAATAGCCACTTAAATTGAAACCTCTTGTATTGTGTTTCAGCAAATTGTGTACTCTGCTTTAGGCAACTGGTTGCTGTTCCTACTCTGCTCCAACTATTATACTCTGTTTCTGCTAAACAAACTCACTCATATATATTAGGCTTCAATTCCTACTTTCAAGTAACTCTCTCTATCCTTTTCTCTCCTTCAAACCTCTCTTCAACTTTCACTCGACTCTTGTAATAGTTATCATTTTCAGTTTCCCTTGCTGTCCACTTCAGTAATTCTTTCTGAAAGCATCTACTCATTCTTTATTTTTAAATGTAATTATTAAAGATTATTTGGCAATATTAGGCCCCAGGGAAAATGCTGCCTTTACATGATCATAATACAAATTGATAATAAAAATATTGACCAAGAAATTTACTTTTCTTTCTCATCTTTTATACGAAGGTAGAGGACATTTCCACCTTATATTGTTATTTAAGGAATATATGAGTTATATAGAAAGTTGGCCCTTCATATGTATGGATTCTGCATCCATGGATTCAATCAACCACAATCTAATATATCATTTAAAAAAGGAATGGTCACAGCTGTACTGAATATGTACAGACTTTTTTTTATTATTAAACCATACAGTATAACAATTATTTACACAGCATTTACAACGTGTTAGGTATTATAAGTAATCTAGAGATGATTTAAAGGATGCAAGAGAATGTGCATAGGTTATAGGCAAATACTACACCATTTTATAAAAGAGACTTGGCTATTTGTGGATTTTGAATTTTGATATACACAAATGTTCTAGAACCAATCACCCACAGATTACAAGGGACAACTGTAGAAAGTAATTAGAACATATCCCTACATGGATATCAAGATATCTATATGTATCATCTATTTATTGATCCCTCTATCTATACTTTCCATTTTCATTCATTTTACTAGATATTACCACCATTGCTTCTTCAAAATCCAGCTCAAGTTTTCGCAAAACATACATGCTCAATTATATTTCAAGTCAGTATTTACTCATGAATGAATGGTAATACATCTACATGATTCTTGTGATAGTATTCTTTATATACAGGGAATTTGATAAATGCATAGAATATAACTGAATAAGTTTGTACATGCCTATTGCTACAAATTAGAACTTTTACTATATCAGCTGCTCAAAAGTTTGCTTGCACCTCTGATGGTAATAGACGGGTGTCTCCATGAATAATTAGTGAGACAATTATAAACAAAACTGTTTACATGTTACAGCACCATCACAATTTAAAAACCAGATTATTAATAAATGCAATATATAATTGTAGTTGAAACAAATAACCTGAGATTACATTGATTATTTGGTTAATTCTTCTGAAGATAGTTATAAAGACTTAATATCAAAATATTTCTCTATTGGCCAGGTGTGGTGGCTCACACCTGTAATCCCAGCACTTTGGGAGGCAGAGGCAGGCGGATCACTTGAGGTCAGGAGTTTGACACCAGCATAGCCAACATGATGAAACCCCATCTCTATTAAAAATACAAAAACTAGCCAGGCATGGTGGTGTGCACCTCTAGTCCCAGTTCTCAGGAGGCTGAGGCAGGAGAATCACTTGAACCTAGGGGCAGAGGCTGCAGCGAGTGAAGATCACACCAGTACACCCTAGCCTGGGTGACAGAGTGAGACTCCATCTCAAAAAAAATTTATATATATATATATATATATATATATATATATATACACACACACACACATATATATTTATCTGTTAAGCTTTTTAAATTATGTCAACTTAAAGGCAGATATCCTTCTATATAATGTGGCTTCTTCCATCAAGAATTTGAGGCTCATCACACTTTTTTTCTGAATTAAAGCAAACTTCCAGGTTTACATACAATAAAAATAGTCAAATATGTTAAAAAAAATAATGTGTTATCTAAATAAATACGTTTATAAGCACAATTTAAAAATAGCATCTTGTACCTTATAATTGATAGAAATATAACTTTTAGAAGAACAGGAAAACACAATGTCTTCCTAGAATTTCTGACAACCTCACAAACCTGCCCTGCAAATAATCACAATATGAAACAACTCTTCTGCTTCATTTCTATATGGTTATATTGGTTGTTTTTAAAAACAATTTTTAATTGTTTTTTAACTGTAACCAGTCCTCCAAGCAAAAATTGAAAGTATGTTGTTGATGTTTTAATTGAGTTTACTTTTGCAATGAAGTTTCTGAAGATGCCAGAAGTCATTTCCTTACACTTTAGAAAGTGCAAGAAAATGTCCTTTTATGATAAATTGTTAAATTGCAGTTAAAATATTAAAAATATTTTATAGTATATAGACCAAGTCAAGAAATTACTTAACTGTATGCTATTTTAAAAGTTGTAAATTTCTTCAAACTCTAAGTTAGAACATTTGTTTTGAAAACTATTTTAATAGCTGCTTTGAGCGGTAGTGTTTTTGGTGTTGAATATATATTTAAATTTAAAATTTAACTAATACACAGGTGGATCATGAAGATGGACTATGAATTAAAGGTTATGATTAATCTAATTCTGTGCACCTGAGGTATAATTTTTTTTAGTGACAAAAGTCTCAACTTACATAGCTTAAGAAAATCAGTCCAGTTAAAATTTAAGTAACGACACATAAAGTAGTCAATAGAATGCATCTACGTGTGTGTGTGTGTGTGTTTTTCTCTCTAAGCAGCTGGCAACATTTCAAACACTCTCTTAGGTGCATTAGTCTATGCAGGGGTTAGAGGAAATGAGAACCTTCCCCAACGCTTATCCACCGTTTCCAGGAGGGGAAATGAAAGGTCAGAGAAGTGATTTGCTGACTAGGGGAGTCAGCCTAACAGTGGCTTTCAGCTAATCAGTGATTTCTGGTCAGGAGAAAGTTCGTTCTAAGAGGCAAAGTCCTTGGAGACTGGCCAGATTTGTAAAAAATAATACTGTTGTTCCTTTGGATTTTTCTTTCTTTATACAAAAATCTAGTCCACAGATTGCTTACAGGTAACTATAGATCCATGAGTTTCAATTTGATTGACTCTCAGTGTTTTGCAGCACTCAGTGTAGGGAAAGGGGAGATAATATAATGATGAATAGGCAAGAGGAACTGATACATGGTGCATATAAAGGCACAAAGAGCTATAGAGCAATATAACAGCTTTCATTTACTGAAGAGAAGCTATGTGCAGATTATTTTGTTGATATTTAATTAGCCTCAAAACCGTCCCATCAAACATGTCTAATTATCCCCATCTCAATGACAAGAAAACTGAAACTTAAATAGTTTAAATCACTTGCTCCAATTTGCATCGGCAGTAATGTTAGCAGTTGGTGAATGTTAATTCCAGCCTCAGTCCAGTTCTGTTGCTCCAAAACTTCTGCTCTTCCTAACAGGCAAGACTTCTCTTGTGCTTCCCATGTTCCGTCTACTCTTCCCAGTGAGGGAATTTTACCATTATCCCTACCTTACCAGTGATACAACCGAAGCTTAGAGAAGCACAGTGACTTTTTGAAGGCCTCTTGGTGAAAGGGAAAAGCAGTACCCAACACCGGAGTTCGTTGCATGTCTGTTTTGAATGACAGCATGGCTTATTAACTTCTACATTAAGCCAAACTTTGTGGGGAAGATGGAAAGGAGAAAACTGTGTTCTCCAAACATGTGCTAGTGTTTTGTATTCCCTTGTCATTGGCCTAGTTATAACGATGTCCCATGCCTGTCTCCATATAGAAGCTGGTGACTTGTCATGGTATAAAATGTTTTCTTATCATTGACCAATTACAGAGCTTATCAAATAAAAGAAACACTGCTAGTAGAAATCCCAGCTGACCAGCTTGGAAATGGAATACATCTTACAAATGTCCAACTTCAGAATGATGAGTTTCTTTTATTCTTTATTTATTTTTTTGAGACAGAGTCTCACTCTGTTGCCCACACTGGAGTCCAGTGGCACGATCTTGGCTCACTGCAATCTCTGCCTGCTGGGTTCAAGCAATTCTCCTGCCTCAGCCTCCTGAGTAGCTGGGACTACAGGCATGCACCACCATGCCTGGCTAATTTTTTTGTATTTTTAGTAGAGACAGGGTTTCACCATGCTGGCCAGGCTGGTCTCAAACTCCTGACCTCATGATCCGCCCACCTTGGCCTCCCAAAGTGCTGGGATTACAGGTGTGAGCCACCGTGCTGGGCCGGGTTTCTTGATCAATCAGCTTAGAAGAGTTGAAAATCACAAGGAAAGTAAAATACAAGCCACAGATTCATGTGTAGAGGAAGGTGGCTAATTAATTCAGATTTTTGTTGGCTGGCATTTTGAAAGCCCAATAGTAATCTTTGTGTATCCTTAGAGACTGTGATTGTAAATTTGGTTTTAATTACATATGTTAGTATACTGGTTGAAAAAAAGAATCAAGTAAATAATTTACAAATGCTAAATTATGGAGAGGCATGCTGGCATGCTTGAATGATGGTTTTTTTGAGACATTAGGCAGCAGGTCATTAGTGAGAGGAAGCTTTCAAAAACATGAAGTTTGGTTTTCTGCATGTTAATGCTTTGTTTATAAGACTTGTAATTATATCTAGCTCTTGGATGTCCACACAATTCTGTGTGTCTATTTGTGATCTGCTACATGGAAACCTGGACTGGGAAGCCAGACCCAGGTTTTGAGGTAACTCTAACCAATGGAGGTGGCAATTATTTGTTCACTTATGCCACAGATATCTTACAGTACGGAGTTTATGGCAAAAACTTACTAAGGCTGAATATGCAAAGCTAAAGAAGAGACATGATTCAATGTGCTCAGACTCTCCAGTGGCATGGTTGATACTGACTGTTAACAAGCGAACAAAGGTTAGAATAGTTAGTTTTGCTAGGATGAGGGGAAAGGCAACATCTTCAAGGGAACAGACTTGAAAAACATGGGCCATCTTTTCCATTCCACATGCATAGGAAGAGATCTTTTCCATTTTTACCCTCTGTAACTCTAACCAAGCAAGGTGCCTTGTACTACACAATACGGGCATGATAAATACATATTTCTGTAATTTATATAAATTTATATTTGCCTACATATTTTTAATTTTCAAAAATGCAAAATATACCTAAGGTAAAATACAATAAATTTCTATTCTTCCTTTTCATGGTAATTTTGTTTCAAGTGGAAATACAAATGAAAGTTCAATAAATTTGGGGTTGAAACCATTTCTCTTTCCTATGAGAATGAATCACTGGGGAGAAGAGAAAAAGCCCTTTTCACACTGTGAGGCATGTGTGCAGAACAGTTCCCCTGTCATGGAACTGCCACTACCTGTCCGCATCTTTGTTTGAATAAAATGGATCTCCTGGCACGTTATGTCACTCACAGAAGACTTAACATTGTGCAAAATCTCCCCCTGAAAATAAAGAGGGCACAATATTTGAGTAATTTGTACATTGGTAGGTGAGAATTAGTAATCTTGTGAATAGCACAGTGACAACCCACTTTGGTGCTTTTAACTGATGTCATTCTTTCCTACATAACTTTCCAATTCCGGTTGTCGGAGACTTGTCTCTTCATTGTTTCCTCTGGTGTCGTCCAAGTTTCTGATTTTAGGTCAGCACTCTGCTCTCCAGAAGCCACACTCCTTGTCCTCAGTGACACAATTATCTTTATGTCCTCGGGGAAAGGAGAAGATGGCCAGGAACAAGATCAGGAGACAGAAACATGTCTGGAAAAGCCTTTGGTTTGGCTGGAAAGCTCACATAAACAGAACATCTATAACCTCAGTTAATTCTAAACCCAAATCCATTGAATAAAGGGGAAAAATCCATATTACCTGACTCAATTTTCGTTGAACTTCTTTTAAGATAATTGGCCAGTGGGCCTAATGGAGCACCAAACATTTTCTCCACTTCCTCCCCTCCCCAGACTTGTGCTTCCTTTTGTTTTCTTTCCATTTGTTAGTCTCGTGAGGTGGTGATCACTCCTTCCCTTCCCTTCCTTTCCCTTCCCTGCCCTCCCCTCCCCTCCCCTTCCCCTTCCCTCCCCTCCCCTCCCCTCCCCTCCCCTCCCCTCCACTCCCCTCCCTTTCCCCTCCCCTCTCCTTCCCTTCCCCTCCCTTCTTACATATCTTATCCAATGGTCCAGTAACCTGTAGTCCCTAGCCATCCCAGCTCACTCTACCATGTAGCAACCCACATCCTTGTGGATGTGGGTGTGGGTGTGTGTTGAGAGTGTATATGTTTATTTTTTTTTTCAGACGCATTGTTATTTAAGTAAGTGAAGAAAATCTGTGACATCTTTTCTACCTAAGCAAATTATAATACTTTATCCATATCTTCTTTTTACTAAAACAAACTCATATCATTTTCATAATATTAGATTGGTGCAAAAGCAATCGTGGTTTGACAAAAACCACGATTGCATTTGCACCAACCTATAATTATATTTCAGATAAGAAAAAAGTTATTAAACTTGCTAATCTTCATCAGGATCATGTTATCTATCAGTTCATCTTTGATTGTTCAGCCAATTTCCAGGTGGAGTGTAAGGAAAACAGAAATTGATTTGGTAGAATTTTTCCTTAAACTTCTAGAAATACTTGTGGATTTCTAATTGCTCACATCTGTGGTGAGTCTGACTACAGATTGATAAGACACTTTTGCCAATTTCACCTGTGAAAAAATATCTCATTTTTTTATAGTCAGCCTTTCTAAAGTGTATCCATTGTACCACTTTTATCTGCCATTCTGGAACAGAGAATGCTCTGATTCCTCTCTCTGGTAAAATAGAAGTCCTCTTTCTTGGAGACTGAATGAATTTTAGGTGGAAGCATTTCTTTCCTCACTTGTCCCATTTGTTCTGATGACGTGCTTCTCCATCCAGGTAACAGCCTGCCCGACGCGGATCCGGGAATACAAACAGGCTGTGCATATAGTTGGAGCCTCTCTTCACACAGCATTTCATCCTTAGGCTCAACATGTCATCAACAAGGCTTTTTAAGACCACTAATAATCACCCTTTGGGTTTTGGAAAAAACAGTACTCAGATTTTGGCTAATATGATTGTCATACATTTGCTTAATAAAGTTTCCGCCTCAGCATCTATTTTTAAGCCTGACCTAAGTTGCTGGAAGCCCAGTTGCACCCTGTCACCTTCAGTCTAGTTAAGTTTCCTGGCCCTTACGGTGCTTTGAGATATTGTCTGCTCGTTTTTCATCCTGCTGACCTCAAACCCAACACACCCCACAGCTGCTGGCCATGGTGAAACCTAATGGTTAACATCAGAGTCCTGTGATCAAGTTCCCCACTTTGAGCGTGTTGTCTTAAAAGGACCCAAGCCACACTCCTTCGAGAAAGCTTAAGTGATAACACCTATGGGTTTTAGTATAGCTGCAGTCTCACAGGTTCTCTCTCTCTGACTCTGTCTCTCCTCCCCCACCAGCTAGTTAAGCGATCTATTGCCTCTGGACTTCCTGTTGGCTGCCCATCAGCACCCCGACCTCTCTAGACCTGTAAGTAATAAATTTCTTCTGTTTCGTGCATTTTGGTTTCACTTCCTCATTGTCTCACCAGATACACACACCAGAATAAACTCCCCTGTCAGGACTCTCCTAGAAAGTGGTATCACGGCTTATGGCCATTCTCAAGAGAAAGATCTCAAGACTAAATTAGGAACCATTACAATGAAAATCAAAACGATAACGAAAAGGGACTGCTTGTTTGTTACTATGAGCCAAAGAACTTCAGAGCCTCAGATTTTTCCACGTAAAAGTAACTTGAGGATCTTTTCTCATCGCTAGAGTTTGAATTTTCTCAAGTCTGCCTTTAAAACAACTGCAGTATGAGCTGCATCTCTGTTATTCTTACTGAAGTGAAATATTATTCACACTGCACTGGCTGGTAACTGTTCTAGGAGTATGATGTAAATGTTCTTCCTGGAAACTACCAATCCATTTTGGCAAGACTTTAAATTATACTTGCAATCCTTTCTCCTCGCTCATTTGATAATGTATCTCTTCTCACTTTCTTCTATTCATTAATTTTTTTCTCTTCCATTATTTATCATTATGGTCTATGGCTGTTGTTTAACTCTCTAAGGCTATTTATACCACTTGCATGAATAATGCTACATAAAATAAAATAGTACCACACCATAGATTAAGGAAACTCGCTTTCTAATATATGATTAATTGTAAGTGGCTACACTTTCCATAATAAATTAATATAAAATGTGCTCAATCATATGTTATGGAGATATGTGATGCATAAATAATTTTTTATGCTTCACTTTAATCAGCATTTTGTACCAAGTCGTATTATCATCTATAAAATGCTTTTCAATTGGTCCTAGGCAATCCAGACCACATAATACTTACTTCAAGGAAAAATAATGAATATTTTAATCTTAAATATTACATAGAAATGGCAGTAAATAAAAGTTAATAGGATTTAGTTTCTTTCAAATTATTTTGATCATTTCTAGGCAAGTAATTTCTTTCATAAATCAGAACATATCTTTAATTAGGAAAAGTTGGTGTGCAATATTAAAACAAAGAGATGGACTTAGAAATTGTAAAATATAAGCTTACGTTCCAGCTCAGCATGTCACTGTCAAAAGTCACTTCATATCTTAGAGTCTCAATGACTTGGTAAAATGGGAATAGCACTAATGTCCACCCTGCCTCCATTGTGGGACTACTGTAAGCATCTAATACTATAGTGACCTTATGAGTGTTTTGTGCATTTTTAAAGCACCAAGTACCTGCAAGGTGCAACTGTAATTTATTCCAATATTTCAAAAAATGCACGTTCATTAATGTTTTCCTACACATACTTTCAGCACATCCATAGGAAACTCATAGTGCACTCCTCTGCATAACGGATGAACAATTAAATGCCTTTAAAATATAATTGGTAAAGGTACAAGTCTGCAGAGATTCTTTTCGGTCTACATTCCTCCCTTTCCAAGATCCCCTGTTCTCTTTCAGCAGCCAGCAGGAAGCTCTGAACACAGTATATCTTTGCCAGTTTGGTTTGATTTTTGGTGGTTTTTATAGCTTTTTGCCATCCTGCTTTTCCAAGCTACCCACAGTGCATCTGAGCAGACCCTTGAAACTGTCATGCATTGAAACCCCCTCTCTGCCTGTCAATCTCATCTGCTTTAATCCCAGGCTACCAGCAGCTCAGTCATAAAACTGAGAAAACAAACTCACCATCTATTATTAAAAGTTTAACTCAATGATTGTTACTGCATCTATAGAAATATGTAGGCAACACTCAACCTTTCTATAGCCATATGTTTATCCTTTAAAAACTATTACAATATTCTCTCATGAAATAATGTAATTCTTTCACATTAATTAACTAAAGATGATTTCAAATAACCAGTGCGTGAAGGGAAATAGCTGAGGCTCCCCAGAGTTTAGGCATCTTTGTCTGTGGATGATCCTAACCCTGAATCCTGATCTGAGTACCAGGAGAACTTCCTTCTTACCTCTTATGTTTATGCAACAGTAAGAAAAAAAAACAGCTCAAATCTCATCTCAGGGTCTTCCACCATAACATTTTATTTTTCACTCCCACAGTCCAGATTGTGGTGGGGGAAGGAAGGTGGGAGGCAGTCAGCAAGAGCTTGGTTCTGCATGGTCATTCAGGCTCAGTGTGGTAGAGACAACCTCATCAGAGCCTCAACATTCACAAGGGCAGAGGAAAGCGAGGCCAGGAAACTATGCAGGGCCTGTCCTTGCCTTGGCCAAAAGTGACAACCATCACTTCTACTTATAATTCTTAGCAAGAATTGGTAACATGCCCCAATCCAACTGCAAGGGAACTGGTCATCTCTGTGCCCAGTAAGCAAGGGAGAACTGGGTGTGGTGGACATTGGTGAGGTTGACACCTTCCCCTCTTGCCAACTCCCACCCATGCAGAGAGGCTACCATGAGACCCCAACATGCTGGGATGCACTTGCTGAGTACCACCTCTCTGTGTAGCTGTTCACAGTTCATTTCCTCATTCTCTCTGGCTTCACCACTGACCTTACTTACATTCAGGTTCTCCATGGAGTAGTTGGGGTAGGGGACGGCAGAGTAGCCAGCAGTGCCATAGGCCTTTGTATGTGGTCTTTGCCCATATCAGGGGCTGACCCCAGGAGATCAAGAGACACTCATGGGTTGTCACTGAGACCCTATTTACTTGAATTTGTGAAGGAAACACAGACCCATTTCTTCCACTCTTGTTTCCAGTAACAACTATTTTTTTTTTTTTTTGCATGAGGGTTGCAAAATTGAGTTTGCCTGGCTTTCCGCTGGAAACTCTGAAAGAGTTTTGAGCAGGCAGAACAATGGAAAAGGGAATTGCCTACTTGGACTTCCCCAATTTTCAGGGACACAGGGAATTCGGATGGCAAGCCCACCAGTCTGGGGTCCCCAGTGGCCACAAAGTCTTTTTCCTGCCCATCTTGATGCCTCAGTTTGAGGAGGTGGTGGTAATCCCAGTAGTAGCTTGTTTTTCCATGTCTGAGAGTGACATCCTCTGATGCTGACTTGTGAACTCATGCCTTTCACGCATCATTTCAGAAAGACATTTTTGCAAAATAGAGATGAGGCCTACATATTGCCATTTTAACCTGGAACTGTGTTTTAACCTAAATGATTCAAAATAAGTAGGAATTTGGTGCATGACGGTTTATATCTTAGGCGGCGAATCTAAAGCAATCTGAATACATAATATTTATGGCATTATGTAGAGTATCCCCTTTAAATAATCCAAAAATAAAAAGGCTCTAGATGGCTTGGATATATAGAAAGACCTTAAGCCCACAGACAAACAGAATAAGGGCTGATTTATTTGCAGGTGTAAGCCTAGCTACTATTTTCCCCCAGGCCCACAGTCAGTGCTCATAGACACGAACAACTTATTTTTTGTCTCCCAAGAGAAGATGTTTTCGATTTTAAAACATCATAAGGTTCTTACTCTTGAACTAAAAAAACAATTTTTCCTTTAGCGTTTACAAGTGAGGTGGTTTAAAAGGGAACAGAAAAATATAGAGAAAATTCACAGTAATAGGTATTAATATGACACTGCCCCAATAAGGTACTTTCAGAACATGTTCTCTCATTAACCATTTCTAAGTGTGCTGAAAATATATTTAACTGTCCTGCCCTCTCCTGCATTTCGTGTATAAATGCCAAAACCTAGAACTATCCTGATTCTTCACATAGGTAAAACATAAGTTCTCTTAACAATTCTAAATATTATTCACTTCTATACTTATCAGGAATCAGTAAGCAGGTCCTAAATTCTGCATAGGAATTATGCCTCCAGAAAAGCAGAGAGCCACAGGCCAGGGCAGGAGGGACCCTACATAAACAAAGAGTGGAGGAGGCAGATGGCAGAGCAACTGCGGGAATGTGTGACTTGAACAGTATTGACTTTTTTTCCTTCTTACACGATTTCAAGTTTTAAAAATTAATGCTTTTAATTTTCTTTTCAAATTTAAAGTTTTAATGGTTCTATAAAATAGTGAATATTGCAAATACAATACAAAGACACTTTAACAGGAACATCTTAAAGCATATTCATTATTCCAAAGAAAATGCTGTGAAACTGGAATCTGAGGGAACTAAAATGTTGGTGTTGACAGCAAGTCAAGCTTGGGTGATTCCTATTCACACACTAAGGCAAGATCACTGTAATGAGGTGGGAACAGACTTCCTGCGAGCCACAGGCCGATCTATTAGAAGATGATCTTCCAGGCTACTTCAACTATCTATTTTAACTCAATATTAATGTTCAAAAATAATGTTACAAATAGCCATAGGATTATCTGAAGAAATACTTTTAGTGAGAATTTGTTTTACATTTCAAGATTCCAGAATATTTTCTACAATTTCTTGAAAGGAATTTAAACTTTTTGTAGTCAAGCATACTCTATGTGTGGTCCATATTCCAGCACTTGTTTCTGTGGAAATTGGCTGTTATGGTTTCACTGTGTCCCCACCCAAATCTCAACTTGAATTGTAGCTCCCAGAATTCCCAAGTGTTGTGGGAGGGACCCAGGGGGAGGTAATTGAATCATGGGGGCCAGTCTTTCCCATGCTATTGTCATGATAGTGAATAAGTCTCACAAGATCTGATGGCTATATCAGGGATTTTCCCTTTTGCTTATTTCTCATTTTTCTCTTGCTGCCACCATGTAAGAAGTACCTTTTGCCTCCTGCTATGATTCTGAGGCCTCCCTAGCCATGTGGAACTATAAGTCCAATTAAACCTCTTTTTCTTCCCAGTCTTGGGTATGTCTTTATCAGCATCATGAAAAGGAACTAATACATTGACACAGCATCTGTGCCAAGCAGAGTCCATGCTAAAGGCTGAATAAATGGCACCTGGGTTGTGTCCATCTGATGGGTTAAGGCCAGGCTGCTAAGCCTTGACTCTTACCACAGGGCACAACTGCAGTGTTGGTAAGTGTGGATGTTAAACACCCAAGAAGATTTCTTAAGGTGGTCTATGTGCTTTCAGTATAAAAATTTGTCTTTTATTTTTCTGAAAAAGCTTGCTTTTGATGAAGGCTTAACCATCTGTGCTTTAATGAAATGGGTGAAAAATGAACTGTGATTAACAGGTTTTATAATTTCTTTGTGTTGCTTCAGTTACTCCCTAAATTAACTAAATTTCTTTTTAAAAAAAATTTTTTTATTATTATTACATTTTAACTTTTAGGGTACATGTGCACAATGTGCAGGTTTGTTACATATGTATACATGTGCCATGTTGGTGTGCTGCACCCATTAACTCGTCATTTAACATTAGGTATATCTCCTAATGCTATCCCTCCCCCCTCCCCCCACCCCACAACAGGCCCCAGATTGTGATGTTCCCCTTCCTGTGTCCATGTGTTCTCATTGTTCAATTCCCACCGATGAGTGAGAACATGTGGTGTTTGGTTTTTTGTTCTTGCGATAGTTTACTGAGAATGATGATTTCCAATTTCATCTATGTCCCTACAAAGGACATGAACTCATCATTTTCTATGGCTGCATAGTATTCCATGGTGTATATGTGCCACATTTTCTTAATCCAGTCTATCGTTGTTGGACATTTGGGTTGGTTCCAAGTCTTTGCTATTGTGAATAGTGCCACAATAAACATACGTGTGCATGTGTCTTTATAGCAGCATGATTTATAATCCTTTGGTTATATACTCAGTAATGGGATAGCTGGGTCAAATGGTATTTCTAGTTCTAGATCCCTGAGGAATCGCCACACTGACTTCCACAATGGTTGAACTAGTTTACAGTCCCACCAACAGTGTAAAAGTGTTCCTATTTCTCCACATCCTCTCCAGCACCTGTTGTTTCCTGACTTTTTAATGATCGCCATTCTAACTGGTGTGAGATGGTATCTCATTGTGGTTTTGATTTGCATTTCTCTGATGGCCAGTGATGATGAGCATTTTTTCATGTGTTTTTTGGCTGCATAAATGTCTTCTTTTGAGAAGTGTCTGTTCATGTCCTTCGCCCACTTTTTGATGGGGTTGTTTGTTTTTTTCTTGTAAATTTGTTTGAGTTCATTGTAGATTCTGGATATTAGCCCTTTGTCAGATGAGTAGGTTGCGAAATTTTCTCTGCCTGTTCACCCTGATGGTAGTTTCTTTTGATGTGCAGAAGCTCTTTAGTTTAATTAGATCCCATTTGTCAATTTTGTCTTTTGTTGCCATTGCTTTTGGTGTTTTGGACATGAAGTCCTTGCCCATGCCTGTGTCCTGAATGGTATTGCCTAGGTTTTCTTCTAGGGTTTTTATGGTTTTAGGTCTAACATGTAAGTCTTTAACCCATCTTGAATTAATTTTTGTATAAGGTGTAAGGAAGGGATCCAGTTTCAGCTTTCTACATATGGCTAGCCAGTTTTCCGAGCACCATTTATTAAATAGGGAATCCTTTCTGCATTGCTTGTTTTTCTCAGGTTTGTCAAAGATCAGATGGCTGTAGATATGTGGCATCTCCTTAAGCTGATAAGCAACTTCAGCAAAGTTGCAAGATACAAAATCAATGTACAAAAATCACAAGCATTCTTATACACCAATAACAGACAAACAGAGAGCCAAATCATGAGTGAACTCCCATTCACAATTGCTTCAAAGAGAATAAAATACCTGGGAATCCAACTTACAAGGGATGTGAAGGACCTCTTCAAGGAGAACTACAAACTACTGATCAATGAAATAAAAGAGGATACAAACAAATGGAAGAACATTCCATGCTCATGGGTAGGAAGAATCAATATCGTGAAAATGGCCATACTTCCCAAGGTAATTTATAGATTCAGTGCCATCCCCATCAAGCTACCAATGACTTTCTTCACAGAATTGGAAAAAACTACTTTAAAGTTCATATGGAACCAAAAAAGAGCCCGCATCACCAAATCAATCCTAAGCCAAAAGAACAAAGCTGGAGGCATCACGCTACCTGACTTCAAACTATACTACAAAGCTACAGTAATCAAAACAGCATGGTACTGGTACCAAAACAGAGATATAGATCAATGGAACAGAACAGAGCCCTAAATTAACTAAATTTCTAAATTAAAGTTCTTTTAAAATATTTACTATCACTTATAAAGTTTTTACTGTGTATGCTGGGCACTCTTCTAAGTGCTTTGCATGTATTAGTTTATCTATTCCTTACAACAATTAAAAGGTCAATTGTGACATTGTCCCCGTCTTATACATGAGAATACTGAGGCACAGAGAAATCAAAGAAGTTGCCCGATGTCACATTACTGGCAAGACATGAATCCAGGGTTCAAATCAGTCTGATTTCAAGTTTGTGTGCTTGTAACCAAAATACCATGTTTCATGGATATCATTAAAAATCACTGTACTTGATCTAGGTGGTGACGCCTAGAAATATACCAAGAGGAAACTATGATCTGGGGCGACATGGAGAGTGAACATTCTCTCTCCTTCTAGCTTATCCCTTTAACATGACTTCACTCAGTGGATGGATCCTGCCTTCTTGTTGTTCTTTCCACACTCACCAACCCCACCAGACAGCCCATTTCTTTCCTCTTGTCCTTTCTCACTCCCATCTACTCTCCTGTGATGGATGGCATTTGGTGTCCCCCAAAATTCATATGTTGAAAACCTCACCCACAGGATGATGGTATTAGGAGGTTGGGCCTTAGGGAAGTGATGAGATCATGAGGGTAGAAACTCATAAATGAAATTAGTGCTTTTATAGAAGAGGCCTCAAAGAGTTCTCTTGCCTCTTCTACCATGTGAGGACACAGGGAGAAGGTGCCATTTATGAACCAGGAAGCCATCCCTCAACAGATACCAAATCTATTGATGTCTTGATATTGGACTTCCCAGACTCCAGGACTGTGAGAAATAAATGTTTGTTGTTTAAGCCACTTAGTCAATATTTTTGTTACAGCAGCCTGACCTGGCTGCAACCTTTCCTTAGCACAAAACTCCCTGCCCGAAGTTTCTTCTGTCTCCTGTGTTCTCATATTCTGCTTTCATTTGGGAATCAACACACCAGGACCTGCAGCAGTACAAAGTTTCATTCTATCCCAAGTACCGTAATTATTCCTAAAGGAAGTAGCGTCAGGTCACAGCAGAAGATGGTCTTTGGAAAAGGGGAATGGGTCAGTCTATGTGGCCTTAACTGATGGTCTACTCTTAGCAACAGGATCAGGTGAAGACCTGCAGGACAGACTCATAGGAGTAGATGTTGGACAAGGTAAGGGATGGAATCAAGATTTACAGTGAGTCTTACAGGTCATAACAATAGCTAAATACCATAAAGAGAATATTAATCAGGCTATGTTGAAGTCCTAAACTTAGGTTTAAACATCACATTATATGATTATAGAAATAGATGTCTATAATTCAAGGGAATGGGATATAACTTAGTAATCTGTGAATGATACTTTTCACTGAATGTGAGAATTACATATAGCTTGTAGTATTCTGTTATCATGCTGTTATAAGGACATACCCACAACTGGGTAATTTATAAAGGAAAGAGGTTTAATTGACTCACAGTTCTGTGGGTTGGGGAGGCCTCAGGAAATTTACAATCATGCAGAATGGGAAACAAATCTGTCCTTCACATGGCAACAGGAGAGAGAATCACCAAGCAAAGGGGGTAAAGCCCCTTACAAAACTATCAAATCTCATGAGAGCTCACTCGCTATCATGAGAACGGCATAGAGGTAACTGCCCCCATGATTAAATTACCTCCTACTTGATCGCTCCCACAACACATGGGGATTATGGGAACTACAATTCAAGATGAGATTTGGTTGGGGACACAAAGCCAAATAATATCATTCCACCTCTGACCCCTGCCAAATGTCATGTCCCCACATTTGAAAACACAATCATGCCTTTGCAGTAGTCCCCAAAGTTTTAACTCATTCCGGCATTAACCCAAAAGTCCAAGTCCAAAGTCTCATCTGAGACAAGGCAAGTCACTTCCACCTATAAGCCTGTAAAATCAAAAGCAAGTTAGTTGCTTCCAAGATACAATGGGGGCACAGGCACTGAATAAATATACCCATTCCAAATGGAAGAAATTGGACAAAAGAAAGGGATATAGGCCCCAAGCCAGTACAAAATCCAATAGGGCGATCATTAAAGCTTAAGGTTTCAAATTAATCTCTCAGGCAGGGGCACAACATTGCCAGTCTCTTTGCTAAAGCATAGCAAGAATCACCTTTATTCCAGTTCCCAACAAGTTCCTCATCTCCATCTGAGACCAACTCAGCCTGGACCTCATTGTTTATCCTTTATCCCAGTTCCCAACAAGTTCCTCATCTCCATCTGAGACCACCTCAGCCTGGACTTCATTGTTTATATCATTATCAACATTTTGGTTAAAGGCATTCAACAAGTTTCTAGGAAGTTCCAAACTCTCCCACATCTTCTTGTCTTCTGAGCCCTCCAAGTCTCTAGGAAGTTCCAACTTTCTCCCAGTTTTCTGTCTTCTTCTGAGCCCTCCAAACTGTTCCAACCTTCACCTGTTACCCAGCACCAAAGTTGATTCCACATTTTCTGCTGTCCTTATTGCCGCAGCCCACTCTCTGTGGTATCAATTTTCTGTATTAGTCCATTCTCACACTTCTATAAGGACATATCCAAGACTACGTAATTTATAAAGGAAAGAGATTTAATTGACTCAGAGTTCCACATGACTGGGGAGGCCTCAGAAAACTTAAAATCATGGCAGAAGGGAAAGCAAACACATTGTTCTTCACATGGTGGCAGGGGAGAGAAGTGGAAGCCAAGGGGGTGAAAGCCCCTTATAAAACCATCAGATCTCATGAGAACTCACTGACTATCACAAGAACACATGGCAGTAACTGCTCCCAGGATTCAATTACCTCCTACCAGGTCCTTCCCATGACTAGTGGGGATTATCAGAACTACAATTCAACATGGGAACTGGGTGGGACACAAAGCCAAACCATATCTAGTTTTATTTTCTTTAACAGCATTCTATTTCTTTATTCATTTTGCTTTTTTTGTTAAGATTTTCTCCAGTGATAAAACATACCATTTTAATATCATTCTTCAATTAATAATGCATCTGGACTTTATATACAGTGTAAGAAATGGGTCAATATTACTTTTTTCATATGAATAGTCAATCGATGATGCATTATTTATTGAAAATGGCATCCTTTTCCTTATGGCATTACAGTGGTACTGTTGTCATAAGTCAAGTACCTAATACATGTGGGTTTATTTCTGGACCCTTGTGTCCTATTTTCCAGTATGTCTGTCCTTAGCCTATACCACACCATCATGATTCGTAAAACTCTATTGATTACATATATCCAGGTAATAATTGAAAGTATTACAAGACCACACACAATACATTGATGTGAGGGTTTAATGAAGATAAATGGTGCAGGACAGCAAGAGAAAGAAGGCACTTGAAGAGTCAGAGAGGCCCCAGTCTTCCAGGGACAGCTCTTAAGGCCCTTTCTGGGATTCATAGCATGTGCTTTATCTTAAGCGTTTGAATCCAAACTGGGCAACAGATACCTGGTCTCAAGAGAGACAAGCACAAGGCCACCGAACAGTGTCTTATGTGAGTTAGCTGGATCTTCTGCTCAGGCCTCACAGGCTGACAGCAAGGTGCCCTCATCTGAGGCCCTGACTCCTCTTGAAGTATTTGAGTTGTTGGCAGATTTCATTTCCTCAGCTATAGGTACTCAGTTGTAGGACTGAGGTCCCATTTGCTTGTTAGCTATCAGCCAGAGATTGTTCTCAGCCTTGAGTTGTCCACTGCATACCATCAGCAGCCCACTCTGCTCCAACAGCAGCACACAGCATAGCTGTTTGTTTTCTTCCTGGAAGCTGGCAGGAGTCTGTTTCTTATCTGCCTTTTAAAAGGCTCTGTGATCAGATCAGACCCACCTGGATAGTATTTATATTCTAAGGTGACCTGACTTGGGACTTAAATCACATCTGCAATATCCCTTCACAGAAGTAGCTAGATTACTGTTTGATTGAATAATCAGGGGACAGGAATAGTGAGGAGGGAGGGAGGAGGTGTCAACAGCATCTTTAGAAGCTTCTACTTCCATCTGGAGGTCATGCTTGAGTTGATGTCCATGCTCTTTATCATCTTTGTCCTTGTCATATTGTCCAAATAGCTCTTGGGTATGTTTTATCTATTTTTCTGAGTCTTTTTAGTCTGTCTTACTTTCCCTTTCTTCTGGAGTAATATCTCTTCTAAACAATGAATATAGGCTAATAACTCTTTTTTCTCAGCCTTTTTTTTTCATTAAAGAGAAATCCTGCCTGTCCTAGGACTCCTGCATCTATTCCAATTGTTTCTAAGATGAATTGATATAGTTTGAATATTTGTCCCTGCCTTACTTTCATATTGAATTGTAATCCCCAGTGCTGGATGTGGGGTATGGTGGGAGGTATATAGGTCATGAGGGCAGATCCCTCATGGCTTGCTGCTGTCTTTGTGATAGTGAATTTCTGCAAGATCTGATCATTTAAAAATGTGTGGCACCTCCTGCCCACTCTCTCTCTCTTGCTTGCACCTGCTTTTGCCATGTGATATGCCTGTTCCTCCTTTGCCATCCAACATAATTGTCAGCTTCCTGAGGTCTCCCTAGAATTCAAGCAGATGCTGACACCATGCTTCCTGTAAAGCCTTCAGAACTATGAGCTAATTATACCTCTTTTCTTTATAAATTATCCAGTTTCACGTATTTCTTTATAGCAGTGCAAGAGCACCAAATACAGAAAATTGGTACCAAGAAGTGGGGTGTTGCTATAAAGATACCTGAAAATGAGAAAGTGACTTTGGAACTGGCTAATGGGCAGAGGTTGGAAGAGTTTAGAGGACTCAGAAGAAGACCTGAATATGAGAGAGAGCTTGGGCCTTCTTAGATACTGGTTAAATGATTGTGACAAAAATGCTGATAGTGATATGGATATTGAAGTCCAGGCTGCCAATGTCTCAGATAGAAATAAGAAACTTATTGGGAACTGGAGCAAAGGTCATGCCTGTTATGCCTTAGCAAAGAGCTTGGCTTCGTTCTGTACATGCCCCAGAGAACTGTGGAAGTTTGAGCTTGAGAGTGTGACCTAGGGTATCTGGTGGAAAAAATATCTAAACAACAAAGTATTCAAGATGTGGCCTGGCTGTTTCTAACAGCTGATGCTCAGATGCAGAGCAAATGAATTTTCTAAAGTTGGAATTTATATTTAAACCGTAAATAGAGCATATAAATTTGGAAAATTTGAAGTCTGACCATGTGACAAAGAAAGAAAAAGCTTTTATGGTGGAGTAATTCAAGCAGGCTATGGAGCAAATTGTTGCTAGAGATATTTGCATAACTAAAATGCAGCCCAGTGCTAATATCCAAGACAATGGGGAAAAGGCACTGAAGACATTTCAGAAAACTTCATAGAAGTCCCTCCCATCACAGACACAGAGGCCTAGGAAGAATGAATGGTTTCATGGGCCAGGGCCAGGGCTTTGTTGCCCTGTCCAGCTTCAGGACACTGCTCTCTATGTCCATGCCATTCCAGCTCTGGTCTCAGATCAAAGGGGCACTGATGCAGCTTGGACTGCCACTTTGGAGATTGCAAGCCATAAGCTTTGGAGGCTTTCACTTGGTGTTAAGCTTGTATATGCACAGAATGCAAGAATGAAGAACAGTTGGCAGCCTCTGATTAGATGTCAGAGGATGTATGGGAAAGCCTGGGTGCCCGGCCCAGACAGAGAATGTCTACTAGGCAGTGCCAAGGGAAAATGTGGGATTGCAGTCCCCACACATATTCCCCAGTGGGGCACTTCCTAGTGGAGCTGTGGGAAGGGGGCCACTGTCTTCCAAACCCCAGAGTGGTAGATCCATCAGGAACTTGCACCCTGTGCTTGGAAAAGCCACAGGCACTCAACTCAAACCACAGGAACAAGCACAGGGCTGCACCCTGCAAAGCCAAAGGGGTTTGGGAGCCTGCCCCTTGCAGCATTGTGCCCTGGATGTAGGACATGGAGTCAAAGGAAATTATCCTAGAGCTTGAATATTTAACGACTCCCCTACTGGGTTTTAAACTTGCATGGGGCCTGTAGTCCCTTTCTTTTGGCCAATTTCTCTCTTTTGAAATGGGAATGTTTACTCAATGCCTATGCCTCCATTGTATCTTTGGAGTAAATAACTTGTTTTTTATTTTACAGGCTCATAGATGGAATGGATTTGCCCTCTCTCAGATTAGACTTTGAACATTAAGTTAATGTTAAAATGAATTAAGACCTTGGGGGACTGTTGGGAAGGCATGATCATATTTTGCAATGTGAGAAGGAAATGTGATTCCGGAGAAGCCTGGGGTAGAATGATACAGTTTAAATATTTGTCTCTGCCCAAATCTCGTGTTGAATTGTAATCCCCAAGGCTAGAGGAGAAGACCAGTGGGAGATATTTGGATCATGGAGACAGAACCCTTATGACTTGGTGCTGTCTTCAGAGTAGTGAGTGAGTTCTCATGAAATCTGTTCATTTAAAAGTATGTGGCACCTCCTCCCCACTCTCTCTTGCTTACTTCTGCGTTTGCCATATGATGTGCCTGTTCCTCCTTCACCTTCTGCCATGATTGTAAGTTTTCTGAGGCCTCCCAGAAACCAAGCAGATGCCAGCACCATGCTTCCTGTAAAGCCTGCAGAACTGTTAGCCAATTATACCAGTTTTCTTTATAAATTACCTATTGATATTTTTTGGCTGTGTCCCCAGCCAAATCTCATCTCGAATTGTAACTCCCACAATTCCCATGGGCCATGGGAGGAAACCATTGGGTGGTAATTGAATCACGGGGGTGGGTTTTTCCCATCCTGTTCTCATAATAGTGATTAAGTCTCTAGAGATCTGATGGTTCTAGAACGGGGAGTTTCCCTGCATGAGCTCTCTTTTTGCCTGCTGCCATTCATATAAGACATGACTTGCTCCTCCTCACTTTCTGCCATGTTTGTGAGGCCTCCCCAGCTACACAGAACTGTAAGTCCATGAAACCGTTTTTTCTGTATAAATTATCCAGTCTCAGTATGTCTTTATCAGCAGCATGAAAACAGACTAATAACACCCATTTGGGGGTATTTCCTTCTAGCTTTGCAAGAATGGACTAAGACGCTCATTTAGGCATTTCTGCCAATGCTGGTTTACCCAACAAGCATGTTGTGGCAATCAAGTGATTATTGTTTGAAGACAGTAGGAGTATATGTTTTGGATCCACCCCAAATTGAGTTCCTCATCATAGTGTCATCTAGGTAGTTGTCATCCACAAATAGACTTTTGTTTTAGTGCATCAAAGAGCTTTCTTTGGCACATTAAGCAAATATACGGGCTAGAAGTAGCAGATATGTGAGCCTACCAAGTCATCTAAACTAAGATTGCTTTAAGGTTCCCTTTCTTTCTAAAATTTTATTTTATTTTATTTTAAATTCCGGGATACATGTGCAGGACATGCAGGTTTGTTACATAGGTAGACGTGTGCCATGGTGGTTTGCTGCACCTATCAATCCACACCTAGGTATTAAGCCCGGCAGGCATTAGCTATTTATCCTGATGCACTCCCTCCCCCCACACCCCCCACAGGCCCCAGTGTGGTTTGTTCCCCTCCCTGTGTCCATGGGTTCTCATCATTCAGCTGCCACTCATAAGTGAGAACATGCGTTGTTTGGTTTTCTGTTCCTGTGTTAATTTGCTGAGGATAATGGCTTCCAGCTACATTCACGTCCCTGCAAGGACATGATATCATTCCTTTTTATGGCTGCATACTATATTCCATGGTAAATATATTCCATGGTATGTATTTACCACATTTTCTTTATCCAGTCTATCACTGATGGGCATTTGGGTTGATTTCATGTCTTTGCTATTGTGAATAGTTCTGCAATGAACATATGCATGCATGTATCTTTAAAATAGAATGATTTATATTCCATTGGCTATATACCCAGTGATGGGATTGCTGGGTCAAATGATATTTCTGGTTCCAAGTCTTTGAAGAAATGTTACACTATCTTCCACCATGGTTGAACTAATATACATTTCCACCAATAGTGTAAAAGCATTCCTATTTCTCCACACCCTCACTAACATCTGTTGTTTCTTGACTTTGATAATCACCATGTGACTGGTGTGAGATGTTATCTCATTGTGGTTTTGGTTTGCATTTCTCTAATGATCGGTAATGTTGAACTTTTTATTATATTTTTCTTGGCCACATAAATGTCTTCTTTTGAGAAGTGTCTGTTCATGTCCTTTGCCTACTTTTTAATGAGGTTTTTTTTTTTTTCTTGTAAATTTGTTTAAGTTCCTTGCAGATTCTGGATATTAGACCTTTGTCAGATGGATAGATTGCAAACATTTTCTCTCATTCTGTAGGTCGTTGGTTCACTTTGATGACAGTTTCTTTTGCTATGCAGAAGCTCTTAAGTTTAATTAGATCCCATTGTCAATTTTTGCTTTCGTTGCAATTATTTTTATCTTGAGCATTGCCTTACACCCCCCAAAACATTATAGACTTTAGGATATGTGGTGCTGTGAGAAGCATGCAAAGAATTCTTTACATGCATTACACTCAGGTTTGAGTTGACAAAGACAGCATAGTGTAAGTGGTGGTAGAGGAGGTGACCAGCACTCATTAAAAATCCAGCCCTAAGTACTAATGAAAAGCATTAAATATTTAATTTCAAAAATATTCCTATGTAGGTAGTCTTGTTTATTAATGAGTAAATTGAGGCACAAAGAGATTAAATAACTTGCTGAAGCCTAGATTTGAACTTAAGGCTGTGGGCTACTTTGATTGTCAGTTCACTCATTGATCCAATTTTCTCATCTGAAAAAAATAATTGCTAATAATCCTACATGCACAAGAATGTCATGAGTGTGAATTAGAGGATGTCAGTGTCTGAGACACACAATAATTGCAAAATAGCACTTGTCACATCAGATCTGTCATAGCTCTTCTCCAAAATGCACTTAGCCTAGGAAAATGGCATGAGATTTCAGAAAAAGTATCCACAATGTGTGTTAATGAAGATCCAGTGGTAGCAAGAAAATCAATATATGACACACTTTTTCATTATGATGTGTTGTGATGGTTCTATTTGCAATGTTTAATGGAGAAGAGTTATTTTAGTGCTTATCAGAGTTGTTAGAAAGGCCCTTTGGGACTGTGAATGCTTAAGTTTCTTCATTAACTAGAAAGATGAAAATCTGCCACTGGGCGCTAAACGTATATTAATAAATCATTCAAGAGGATAAGGTCACTTCTTCAGTTTTATTCTCCAAAACTTAGGTGTTTAAGTGTGTTGATATAGAGGGAAATGTCTACTCTGCTCATCAAAACTAAGAACTTGCTAATACAAATTAGCTCAGTAGTGCCTCAGAAAAAATTAAAAAGCCCTGTTATTTATCCACAGCCCAAACATCACTGGATTGTTCTACATGTTCCTGAGATACCTAGAGTCATTCTGCCAAAATACCTTGTCATATATTAAATTAATAATCCTCCTCCTAAACTGATTCATTCTCTTGCATTTTCTGTCATAGTTACTATCACTAACCATCTAAAAACTCAGGCTAGATTCCTGTGAATGGTTTTTAATTCCACTTCTTGCCTCACCTATAGTACCAAACAATAAATCGATATATTTTATTTTCTCAGAGTTTCTCAAGTCCTGTTAATGCCACTAAAACCATAGTACCAATGTCCTTAGTGAGAGGGATAATATACCTTGTTTAGATTGCTCTAAGGGCAACTTAATTTATCTTCAGGCCTTGGGCTTGGTCTTTACATCTGCCCTGCACAATGCAATTGGAGTGATCCTTCAAAGTAAAAAGGACCATTACATTCCACTGATAGAATACTTTAATGCCCACAGCAGAGTCTGTAGTACATTGGAATCACACAATAAATATATGTCCAATAGCATGTTGAACTGACAGATGTGAATGGGATACATTTTAGCCATGCCAACTTCCACAACTCCATTCAGTGCAAGAGAATGAATCAGTTTAGGAGGCCAACTTCCACAACTCCATTTAGTGATGAATGAATGTCTATTCCCAAACCTAAGAGAAAACTCAGGGATGAAGATCTAGATTTGATCACTGTCAATTTGTAGGTGAAAATGAAGGCCATGGTAGAAAGTGTGATTGACTAAGAAGTTATAAATGTTTCTATAAAAAGGAGATATCCACCATTAGCCACCAAATTATTTCCTATTTGATTCTTGCATATTATATTATAAGCTTATAAGTTTACAGTGCTTTCTAGCTAACAGAGAAAGAGCACACATATTAATTTACCTGAAACTTACAATAACTCTGTGATAGTTTAAATTTTATAGTTAATGCAAGTTAGGCCCAGAAAGGTTTAGTGAGTTGTCTAATATATTATGGCTAGAAATTGGTAGAATGTGGACTCAATTTCTAAGGTGGGGAAATCTTAGAATGCAGTCGACTTCACTACCTTTTATGTATGTGATAAGTTTTTGCTGTGTCCCCACCCAAATCTCATCTTGAAATGTAGTTTCCACAATCCCCACATTTTGTGGGAGGGACCTGGTAGCAGGTAATTGAATCATGGGGGTGGTTACCTCTATGCTGCTGTTCTTGTGATAGTGAGTTCTCATGAGATTTCATGGTTTTATAGGAGGCTTTTCTCTGTTGGCTCGGCACTTCTTCCTGCCACCATGTGAAGAAAGATGTGTTTGCTTCCCATTCTGCCATGATGGTAAGTTTCCTGAGGCCTCTCCAGGCATGTGGAACTGTGAGTCAATTAAACATGTTTCCTTTATAAATTACACAGTCTTGGGCATGTGCTTATTAGCAGTATGAGAATGGACTAATACAGTTAAATTGGTACTGGGTAGTGGGGTGCTGCTCTAAATATACTCAAAAATGTGTAAGGTGTAAGCAACTTTGGAACTGGGTGACAGGCAGTGGTTGGAACACTTTGGAGAGCTCAGAAGAAGATAGGAAAATGTGGCAAAGTTCGGAACTTCCTAGAGACTTGGAGGGCTCAGAAGGTGTGGGAAAGTTTGCAACTTCCTAGAGACTTGTTGAATGGCTTTGGCCAAAATGCTGATAGTGATATGGAAAATGAAGTCCGGGGTGAGATGGTCTCAGATGGAGTTGAGGAACTTGTTGGGAACTGTAATAAAGGTGACACTTGCTATGTTCTAGCAAAGAGACTGATGGCATTTTGCCTCTGCCATAGAGATCTGTGGAACTTTGAAATTGAGAGACATGATTTAGGGTATCTGGCAGAAGAAATTTCTAAGCAGCAAAGCATTCAAGAGATGACTTGGGTCTTGTTAAAAGCATGCAGTTTTATGTATTCACAAAGAGATGGTTTGGAATTGGAACTTATGTTTGAAAGAGAAGCAGAGCATAAAAGTTCAGAACATTTGCAGCCTGATGCAATAGAAAAAAAATTTTCTGAGGAGAAATTCAACTCAACAGCATAAACTTGTCTAAGTAATGGGGAGCCAAATGTTAATCACCAAGACAATGGGGAAAATGTATCCAGGGCCTGTCAGTGGTTTTCATAGAAGCCCCTCCCATCACAAGCCTAGAGGCCTGAGAAGCAAAATATGGTTTTGTTGAGTGGGCCCAGGGCCTTGCTGCTTTGTGCAGTCTCAGGACTTGGTCCCCTGCATTCCAGCCATGGCTAAAAAGGGCCAAGGTACAGCTCGGGCCATGTCTTCAGAGAGTGCAAGCCTTGAGCCTTCACAGCTTCCATGTAGTGTTGAGCCTGTGGGTGCAAAGAAGTCTAGAATTTAGGTTAAGGAACCTCCACCTAGATTTCAGAGGATGTATGGAAATGCCTGGATGTCCAGGCAGAAGTTTGCTACAGGGCTGGAGCCCTCATGGAAAACCTTTGCTAGGGCAGTGTGGAAGGGAAATGTGGGTTGGAGCCCCCACACGGAGTCCCCACTGGTGCACAGCCTAGTGGAGCTGTGAGAAGAGGGCCACCTTCCTCCAGGCTCCAGAATGGTAGATCCACTGACAGTTTACACCATGCACCTGGCAAAACCTCAGGGACTCAATGCCAGCCCATGAAGGCACCCAGTAGTGGGGTTCTACCCTGCAAAGCCACAGAGATGGAGCTGCCCAAGGCCATGGGAGCCCACATCTTGCATCAGCATGACCTGGATATGAGACATGGAGTCAAAGGAGATCATTTTGGAGCTTCAATATTTGACTTCCCCACTGGATTTTGGACTTCCATGGTGCCTGTAACCCCTTTACTTTGGCCACTGTCTCCCATTTGGAGTGGGAGTATTTACCCAATGCCTGTACTTCCATTGTATCTAGGAGGTAAGTAACTTGCTTTTGATTTTACAGGCTGACAGTCAAAAGGGATTTGCCTTGTCTCTGATTGGACTTTGGACTTGTACTTTTGGTTTAATGCTAGAATCAGTTAAGACTTTGGGAGACTGTTGGGAAGGCATGATTATGTTTAGCAATATGAAGGCATGAGATTTGGGAAAGGTCAGGGATGAAATTGTATGATTAGGCTTTGTGTCCCCACCCAAATCACATCTTAAATTGTAGCGCCCATAATCCCCACATGTCATGGGAGGGACCTGGTCAGAGGTAGTTGAATCATGGGGACACATACACCCATGCTGCTGTTCTTGTGATAGTGAGTGAGTTCTCACAAAATATGATGGTTTTATAAGGGGCTTCTCCCTCTTTGCTTGGCACTTCTTTTTCCTGCTCCCGTGTGAAGAAGGACGTGTTTGCTTCCCTTTCCTCCATAATTATGTTTGCTGAGGCCTCCCCAGCCATGCAGAACTGTGAGTGAATTAAACTTCCTTCCTTTATAAATTACCCAGGGTCAGGTATGTTTTTACTAGCAGCATGAAAGCAGACTAATACAGTACATATGCTACAGGTGTTGATTTTGCACCAATTGGTCAGATTTGGAGACACTACTGCATGTCTGGCATTGTGCTTGGAGGTGTAATACAAAGATAAGGATGGCCCTGCTCCTCTGGCTCAATGTGAACATAAATAACTAAATATAAAACAATGTGCAAGTGTCATAGTAAAGATATGGACAGGAGATTTCAGAGCCACAAAGGAACCAGTGGTGACAAATAGAGGAGTGGCACAGATGAAGGTTATGAAATGCTTCTTCACCTGATGGGCTAGCCATCCACAGTGTCCATTGCCATCCATGTTCACCATTGATAGAACCATGTCCTGAGCATGGACATCAGGGTGGTGCTATTCTAGGTGTTGGCAAAATGGCAGTGAACCAAAAAGTCAGCATTTCTTCTCTCATGGAGTTTAGACTCTACTTGGAAGGGAGAGAAAGAAAATAAACAAAATATCAATGTTAATACTTATTATAGAACAAAATTAACACATGGAAGTAAGTGAATAAAGTTAAGAAGGATCACTTATAATTTTAACAGAATTGGTCACAAAAGGTCTCACGGAAAATATGACTTTCATCAAATATGTTGTATCAGTTTGTTACTGTTGCTTTAACAAATTATCACAAATGTTTTGGCCTAAAACACAAATTAATTACCTTGCAGTTCTAGAAATCAGAAGCCCCAAATCAGTTTCACTAAAAAACTCAAGGTCTCAGCAGGGCTGTGTTCTTCCATTTCCTTACCTATCAGCTTCTAGGGTTTCTGTCTGCATTCCTTGCCTTGTGGCACCCTCTTCCATCTTCAAGACTGACAACCCCAAATCTTTGAATGTTTCTCTGACCTCTGTTTTCACTGTCACAGATCCTTCTCTGACTCTTAACAGCTTCATCCTTTTCTTTATAACTACCCTTGTGCTTAGATTAGGGCTATTTGAATAATCCAAGATAACCTTCCATTTCACGACTCAAATCTGCAAAGTCCCTTTTGCCAGGAGATAACATATTCACAAGTCCCAGGGATTAGGACATAGACATCTTTGGTGTGGGGGTGGCATTATTCTACCTGCCACATACATGAAGGAGTGTAAGGGAGATACATACAGCTCATCCAGGGTGTGCATTCCAGGCAGATTGAATCAAAAGTACAAGGATTCTGAGTCAGGGCTGTGTCTAACTTCTAAGGCATGGTAAGGAATCCACTGTGGCTTGTACGGCGGGACAACAGGGGAGAGGCATGTGAGACAAGGCCAGACAGGTAATGTGGGGCACCAGATGATGTAGGATAGTTTAGGTCATTGCAAAGATTTGGGCTTAAATTCAAATGAAGTAAAATAAGGGATAACTATGAAAGGTTTTGCACAATTGATTGGCATGTTCAAATTTATGCTTTAAAATAATAATCTGGATGACATCCTGAGAATGAACTGTGGAGGGGCACATGTGGAAGTCAGGCAACCAGAGAGGAGATGACTCCCCCAATGCAGCTGAGAAATGATGGCCACTGAGGCCAGTGTGCTAACACTGGTGATGGGAAGGAAAAGAGATCAGTCACAATTACAAAGGTTTTTAGCCTGACAAACTAGCAGGATGTGGAGAAGCTTGCAAGAGGAATGTGTTTCTTAATACAGAGTGGGCCAAGGGTACAGTTCTTAGTCTGGTGAATTGGGAAAGCCTATTCAGATTTCAAATGAAAATGCTAAAAAGATGGGTGGATCTTCAAGCCTGTAGTTCAGCAGCAAGATCCAGATTGGAAACAGAAAGTTGGGTGGTCTTTAGAGCCCTGAGGTTAGATAAAATTACCAAGCTTTGGTAAGTAAGAGATTATTGCACCAACCAAGCTCTGGGGCCCTCCAATTAAGTAGTTAGGGGAGGGATAGGAGGAAAAATCTGGCAAGGTAACTGTAAAGGAATGGCAGGGTGGTAAGAGCAAAGAAGAATATAGTGTCAGGTAAGCCAGGTGCAGAAGGAGTTAAGGGAAATGAAGATTGAACATTAAATTTACAAATGTGCAGTGCATCAAATTGATGGAATAGGTTGGCAGAAGCCCAAGTGGCATAGGTTCAGGGATTATGGGAGGAGTAACATCAGTGATAGCACCTATATGCAATGCTTTTGATAAGTTTAAATTTAAAGAGTAAGAAAACAACTCTAAAGAGAAAGAAAGTATCTCTAAAAAGTAACAGATAATAGAAGTCAAGTAAGGTTATGTTTTTTTCTTGTAAATTGAGTGAAAAATGTTTGCTGATAGGAAACATCCAGTGAACCTGGGGAAATGGATCATGCAGGAGAGAGTGAGAATAGTAGCTAAAGTGATGGCCTTGACTCAGCTGTGGCATGGGATTGCATGCACCAGGAGAAGATCTGACTGTGTCTGGGATTCTGGGCCGTGTAACCATAGCAAGAAGAGAGAAGTCAGGACAATGGGCAAAGATGGGTATATGTGGTATTAGGAAATCATTAAAGTGGTCTTATTTTTTCAGATTCTTTCAATGAACTAGAAAATAGCTGAGAATAAGAATAGGATGATGATGTTGGAGTTTCCAGGAGAAGATATAAGATTTATCTGGGAGAACTGGAGAGGAAATGAACTAAAAAATATAATAGAAATACTAGCCTTGATGAAGGATCCAGTTAGGTCATTGTTTATTAATTTACAGCTGAGTCAGTTAACAAGATTGTGCACTCTACCCCCAGGTTAATCATCTTCACTCGTACAGGCATAGGAGGGCAATTGCATTTAAGTAGGGTTAGGGTTTTGTCAAGCAGGGATGATGTAGGTTGCAACTCTAGGTGATTGCATGTTTTCTGCATGTTTAATCTTTAGTAAAGCATGAACTGAAGTATGAATTCCCCAACTTCCTCTATTTGTCATAATCTAGGGATAGGTTAGGGCAGAAAAATATATCATGACTCAAATACAAAAATTCTGGTCCTAAAGTACCTTGACACATTTTCACAAAATCCTTGTTAATTTTTAGAACTCTATATCATAAAATCTGCACAGATGTGATGGTCCCTTGCTGAAGGTGCTTGATCAATGGTAGGAGAAAGGATTTTCAAGAGCAAGCAGAGTTAAGAAGTAAATTTATTTTCTGACTTTTTATAATCCATTAATTTAAGTATCATATACTTACTTGACTTACCTATAAAAAGGTATATAAACAATCACATACTAAAACACCATCTAAGGTCTTTCAAAAGAAGATGAGCAGTTAGTAAAAGGTGCATCATAGAAGTGGGAGATTATTGATATCCCTGAAAACAGTAGGAGGGTCAAAATTTATTTCCTATTACCCATACCTGTATTTTCATTGACATTTACACCTAAAAGAATTAGACATTGATTTACATCTTGCTGTTATGTCATCTTACACAATGGTGATCTCAACATTTAAATTGTATAATGTGTTTTCATTATTGGTGGTATATTTTTCATAAAAAAACTACTTTCTTTAAATAGATGCTTTATAAGGCATTGTTATTTCTAGGCATTTTCCACTTCTACAAACAAAATAATTTGTAAACATTATCTCTAATTTTATAATATGAGTCTAGAAATTGAGATACTCAATGTACAACTTAGAAGCAGCTTTTTTTCTAGGCTCAAATCAGTCGCATGTAGAGAAGCACGCATGTGTTAGATGCTTTAGTGGCTTACTCAATTAAATACAACCAATTCAGCATCTGTGACTCCTCCCTATTGACAGCTTGATTCTAAGATTCCTTGTATCATTGCTTCAGATAACCATCTCTTTCAATAGTCTAATCATTTGACTTGGATTTTAAACATAGGTAATATTTAAGGGTATAGAGCCCTCTTCATTTGCTGTAAATTCTGATCAAACCAAATATAAGTGGGAAGCAGATTAAGAGTAAAGCCACAAAAAAATCAACTTTTGAATATAACAAGATAAAAGGAATCTCTACCTATTTTTTTAACACCTGCAATTCGGTTATATATTGTTGTATTAGCGTTGATAAATTTGAGTACCTGCAGCTCCACATCTGGTTAATTCTAATTTAAATTCCAATAAAGGCATTGGTTCTCTGGTTAAAACACTCCCATAAAATTGGGTGGTCTTTACATAGTGAATTGTTGCCAGAATCAAGATGGTCCACAACTGTGTACCAGTTGGTCACACAAATAACTTTATATTGCTCCTTATAGCATATGTGCATGTCAATTACCGATGCTGCTGTTTTCATATAGATTAAATGAGCTTCAGTACTAATTTCACTGATTTATAAACTGTGACAATTTTATAGCCTACTTTAAGTACGCTATGCTCATTGGGAAAAGCAGCCTCTATTTAGAACTATGTGACATGTACAAGCTTCTTTGCAAATATTCTTCAGACCATGTGCATCTGTGTGGTATGCTAAACATGCCAATGATTCATACCTGGAACTGGCTCAGATTAATGTCCATTGAGGGGAAAGAGAGGTCAATGTAAGTAGTAAATAAATAAGGCAGTTTCAAATGGAAAATACTCACTGAGAAGTGGAAATGCCCAAAATTTCAGTTTCTGGCTACCTATACAGGAGGGCGAATATCTTTTAACTGTGATTTAAGCTTTCGCTTTGTTGTGTTGTAGTTAATGAATACTTAGTATAAAGTAGCATGGTGGAAAAGGCCCTGGTGAGGAGACACAAGATTCTTCATTGACTACCCAGAGTGACCTTCTTTCCTGGCCACAGTCCGCATCCACCCCACCCCTTTCTGTACCTTATAAACCATCCCACAGCCCTGGGGAGGATGTGTTTCCTCCCACCTGCACATGCAGGTGAGGCTGGGCCTCACCCCTCACTTCCCCTCATGACTGCAGAGAGCTCTGCCGTGGCCAGTCACGGGGGTGATGATGGGCCATCCATCACACATCCACATCGTGGAGCAAGCAGGGATTCTTTCTTCATATGACTGGTTTATAACTAAGCAAAGCACTCTCCTGGGTGATGGCATTTATACTAGAATTTTCACAGCTCCCACAGAAACAGAGATCGTGTCATAAAACTCAGGAGCAAAGGAGATTGTCTGAACAAAGGCGCCATGGGAAAACGATGCGCTCCTGGTGCTTAGGCATGCAGAAAGCGTTTTCTTAAGGAGCTCTGCTATACATTTAAAATACGGCATGTCTGGCAATTTCAATTTTTAACATCCAAGTCCTTAAAGAGAAGCAGGGCCAGACTCAAGAAAGAGAAGGAAGGTAAATTTTGGATGCAAATGAAGGCCAGCTGCAGTCGTGGGGGGAGGGAAAGCATTAAGATAAATGTGTCTGCAGAAGGATTTATAGCAGGTCATTTCAGGTTATTCTCTGATCTGGAAGAACTCTCCACAACAGTACCTGGGAGTGATGTAGATATACTTTGATTGTCAAAGAAGGCCGGCCTAGTGTTTTCTTTTCAGAAAGGCCAGTTTTACTGTTATCACAAAAACCGCAGATGTCAATTCAGGACAAGGGAAGATACTTGGATTCAGAGCTAATCAGTCTAATTATGTATCTGTGGGGTGCTCCGTGGCAAGGGGAGGGGAGGCTGAAAGCACAGCCAAGCTGCTGCTGCCCTGTCCCGGCAGCTGCGCCCTCTGCAGAGACTCCAGGATGGCTTGGCTCAAAGCCTCCTCCTAGGATGTTCCCCTTTGGATCACTGGGCAGTGGGAGCTGTCAGATAAGATTCAGAAACACAAGAAGCACGATGCTTATCTCCAACAAGGCAAGCCAGGAGGAGGTTTGAAAAATTGATTTGCTGCCCTCTGAGACTCAGTGGAGTGAACCAGCAATATAGCAGACTATTTAGAAATCTGAAAGATAATGTCAGCATATTCTGAGCAAAGATGCCACTAACAACAAAGAAAGCACATTTCTTTCCAACCTCCACTAAGAAACAAAGTCAAGCGAGTCAGATAGAAGCTAGGCCTGTGTTGCTGTTGAAATAATTGGTTATAAATAATATATTATTCAAAGAAATATTTGGTATTATCAACAGTGACCAAAGTTAAAGTAAATCTTATGAGACCACAATGCATAAAAAATAATCACCTTCTGGCTAGACACCAGAATGGCTCTTTCACATCCTGTAGGTAGAAACAGAATGTTTAAAATGATTAAAACAATTGTACTCCTAGCGGGACAGGCCTTTCAGCAGGGCCTGAGATTATAGCATTCATAGGAATACAAAGGGTGATTCCATCCAAGGCAGCTCCAGCTGCCAGCTCACTTCAGGGTGCTGGGGAGATCTGCCCGGGTCTAGACCACTGTCCATCACCACCCATAACAATTAGGCCAGGCTGCTTTTCTCAAAGTTGACCGCAGTGCATGGGCTCAATAGGGACTTAGGAGGTAGAATCAGTAGGACTTGGCTACAGATTGGATGCAGAGGCTGAAGGATAGAGAACAGTTAAAATGATGCCCACTTGCTTTCTGGCTTGGGCAATACAGTAGGAAGTGGTGCCATTCACCAAGGTAAGGAACACAGGAGGAGAAGCCAATTGGGAGGGGAGATTACTGATCATGATGATCATTTTAATTTTGGACATCCTGAGTGTAAAGCACCTCTGGGATATGAAGATGGATGTGATTGGTAAGAAGTTGAGTTCTATGGTACATTCGACCATGACAAGCTGAAACAGAACAGAGAGTGGTATAGACAAGAGAAGCACAATGCTTTTCCCTAAGGATCACAACTGTCCAGCGTGGGCAACTCTGCCTCACACCCTTTCCCCCCTGGGGAAGCACATCCCCCACTCTTGATTCGCAAGGAAAGGGTCATTCGCGAGTGGAGCCTCTCCTAAGTGCCCCTTCTCTGTGGAGCGGATCTCTATCTACTCTGTGTCTCGGGAACAAAGATTTTTCCCTGTGACATCTCCTATCTTTCTCTTCTCATTTTCCTCATTTGTACAGAGACTCTTAATGATTACATCATAGGGTTTTTATGGGCATGAATTGAGATAATATTCATTCAGGACCTCAAACAGTGCTTGGAACATGATAAGTCTTAATTTAGCATTTTAAAAATAAAATAGAGTAGCTCCAGCTAACTCTCACTGAGCAGTTATGATTACAGGATTAGTTTAGTAACTTATCTGAGCTCACAATGCAGTACGGGAAGTTAAAAGGGAACATGCTGTCAAAGGCAACGCGAAGGTTCCTCGGGACATAGATTCATATATGAATGTCCATGGTATTCCTGTAGCGATGGGGTTGACAGAATTAGTGTATCTTTTTGAAGGAAATTTGCTTTAAAACTTCTAATTTCACCATAAGTATTAAAATATATTTTTATGGGTCTGGCGGGGTGGCTCATGCCTGTAATCCCAGCACTTTGGGAGGCCGAGATGGGCGGATCACGAGGTGAGGAGATAGAGAACATCCTGGCTAACACAATGAAACTCCATCTCTACTAAAAATACAAAAAATTAGCTGGGCGTGGTGGCGGGCGCCTGTAGTCCCAGCTTCTGGGGAGGCTGAGGCAGGAAAATGGCGTGAACCCGGGAGGTGGAGCTTGCAGTGAGCCGAGATCGCGCCACTGCACTCCAGCCTGGGCAACAGAGCGAGACTCCCTCTCAAAAAAACAAACAAAAAAATTATGTTGATTAGTGAGATCTGTTAGCACTGGGACCCTATATTTTATTCAAATAGGTAGAGTTATTACATAATAAATCTTAGATTTAAAGAAAAAAACAGCAAAATACCATACTTATAATCTTGCCAACAGTGGTTAGTTAAGACGTCAGGGGAAAGATGAATATTTTACTGATCATCTCTCGTAGAAATTATGTTGGGGATTTGCAAGTATTTTAAGAAATGGGAAAACAATCTTCCTCTTGGCATTTTAGGGAATATTACTTTGGTAGAAGTTATCTTAATTCTCAGAATAGATATCTAATAGAAAGACCAAGGCTTCCTGTAGCAATCACCAATCAAGTTTAAAGTAAACCCTACCACCATTTTTGATATAATTTTGGAAAATGTAGATAATATAATATTAACAAGAAAGTTACAAATTATGATTTAGTTGCATGTAGAAAAAACCAACATCCTTGACTTTTTTATATTGTACGATTTGTTTTATATTCATCTCATCTTAAAACTGGAGGTATGTTGTATTTTTGTATAACATATATACTCTATTAATTATTTTTCAGAAAATTAGATTATTCTTTCTCTATATCTATAAACTATGAGACCTCTTTTGGTTTTGTTATAGATCCCTCAAATGCATTTTAAATGGCTATTTTCAGTTCATCATAAGAACAAAATCATTTCAGCAATATCACAATATTACAATGTTTTATTGTTTCTATTTTGTAAAAGTTTTAAAGAAAATTATCATGAACTGAAGTGTAGCAAAATACTAGCACAGATTTTAATATTTCCTCATGATAAATTTCAAGATTTGTTATTCTTTTAAAATACATTTGGTATTCTTTCAATTTTGACTTATTACTTTAATAAATTAAAAGATTTTGTTAAATATTATCAATTGTTCCACAAAAAATGTAATATGTACCATTCACCACCTGCCCCTGGCACTCTAAAACTATGACTTTTTTATATACTTGATATTATCATTAAAAATATTTTGGTAAATGGTAAATTAAAATTTTAATCCCTGTTTTCAAAATTATCAACATGGTTAAATATTTTCATGTATTTTTGATCATTATAACATTTATTTTGTATTATAGGTTTGTGCCTCTGTCTTTTCCCATTAAAAAGATTATATATTTAGTATTGAATTTATATTTATGTATATTACTCCATATGTAAATTACGTTAAAATAATTTTTGACAATTTGCATTTTCTTTTACATTTTTATTCATTTTAACTGTACAGAACTTTAATTTTTATGACATTTAGTTTTTCAAGTTCTCCTTGATCAGCTTTTCAATGTCTTTATGCTACAAAATGACTTTTCATTCTTTTACATTTTCACCTTTTATATTTAACTCTTTAATTTAGTTATACTTTATTTTTACATCAAATAAATGATAGAGTTCTTATTTTATCCATCATGAAATAAACAGTTGTTTCAGAAATACTTATTAGATCATGCAGCTTTTCTCTAGACATTTGAAAGATGACACGTAGGTACAGATTTTTACAACCTTTTTTTGTTACACCAAAATAAATGGAACAGAAATAAAAATAAAAGTAAAATTATGAACTGTATACCATTAATGCTGATGTTTGTTGATTGGCATTATTGCCTACTGGATCATCTGTGGTTTCTCCCTTCCTTATCCTCCATGCTGTTCCATCATCAAATCAAATCCATGACTTTCTACCTTTAAAAAGGCTCTGAAATCTGTCTACTGTTCATCTATTTCTAACACTCTCATTCACCATGATTTCTCCCCTGACCAACTTCAACTGCTGTCACTAGCTTCCTGTCTTGTCAATTTTGACTATATTACATTTTTACTAAGTGTAGCTTCTGTGCTGTGTTTTTGTAATGCATTTCCAACATCATGGTTTGCAGATATAAATTTTTCCAAGAATACCTGAATATTATATTTTTTAAAAATGCTATTATTAAAAAGTCAGAAAACAACACATGTTGGCAACGTTGTGGAAAAAGACTTACAGACTGCTAGTAGAAATGTAAATTAGTTCAGCCACTATGAAAAGTAGTTAGGAGATTTCTCAAAGAACTTAAAACTACAATTCAATCCAGCAATCCCATTACTGGTTATATACTCAAATGAATATAAATTGTTCTACCATAAAGACACATACATTCATATGTTTATTGCAGCACTATTTGCAATAGCAAAGACATGTAATCAGCCTAGGTGCCCATCAGTGGTGGATTTGATAAAGAAAATGTGGTACATATATATGATGGAATACTATGCAACCATAAAAAATAAAATCATGTCCTTGGCAGCAGCATGAATACATTATCTTATGTAAATTAAATAGCAACAGAAAATCCAATACTGTATGTTCTCACTTATAAGTGGGAGCTAAACATTGAGTACACATGGACATAAAGAGGGGAACAATAGACACCAGAATCTACTTGAGAGTGGAGAGTGGGAAGAGGGTGAGGTCCAGAAACTAATTATCAGGTACTATGCTCACTACCTGGGTGACAAAATCATTTGTATACCAACTCCCAGTGACACATAATTTATCCACGTAACAAACCTGTACATGCACCCCCCTGAATCTAAAATAAATGTTGAAATAGAAAAAATATTTCTACCAAGTTCTATTTGTCCTAGACAAATAGAGTGTTTGCTATTTTCAGTGTTGCCACTTCCAGCAGCAAAGAATAGGGCCAGTTCATCCTGAGTCTTTCTGGAGGGCAAAGACATCCCTACTTCTCTCTTTTCAGATGGTGATGACTGGTGAAGACCCTCCCATCTGCCATTTGACCTTCCTTGATGCTTTCTTCCTCCTTCCCCTGCCTTTCTCTTCCTGTTTCTAATTCTCAGCCAGATGATAGTATTGTCTCAGGGAGCAGTCACTACAGAAGATATAGAAGAAATGGGATTGATTTATAAAACTTTTAGTCATATAAGCAGATAGATGAATATTTTTGTAAAAACTTAAATAAGGTTTAGAATATGTTAAGCCAAATAAATTCCATAGTTAAAATGTCTAGAGTTCAATAATTCTTACATTTTTTAAATGTAAGGCCATAAATATTGTTAAATAGATTACATTACAAAAGAGTGGTTTATTATTTATTTTTGAGATGGACTCTTGCTCTGTTGCCCAGGCTGGAGTGCAGTGATGGGATCTCGGCTCACTGCAATGTCTGCCTGCTGGGTTCAAGCAATTCTCCTGCCTCAGCCTCTTGAGTAGCTGGGATTACAGTGTGCACCATCACGCCCAGCTAATTTTTGTATTTTTAGTAGAGACGGGGTTTCACCATGTTGGACAGGATGGTCTCCATCTCCTAATCTCATGATCCACCCACCTTGGCCTGCCAAAGTACTGGGATTACAGGTGTTAGCCCCCATGCCCGGCCAAGAATGGTTTATTTTAAGATGAAAAATGTTTTAACTTTAAAGTATATCTTCCACATTTAATCAAAGCCGAATCACTCTAAATTCAATGTATTATGTAATTAATCTTGAAATGTTTTCATTTGTAAAGTAAATGCAATTTGTCATCAAATGTGAATAATATTAGTAGCAGCCTTTTAGTTACACGTTTTCCAGGTAATAATTCTGAATAAGTGGCAGTGAATTTGTACCGTTTTTGTCATCTGTTTCTATATCGATGTGTGTACGGTGGTACCATAGAGTTTGAGTGATGCCACTGTAAATGCATACATTTCCTTTGGGACATGTTAGGAGGAAGAATAGCAAAGAGCTAAATAACTCTAGAGAAAATAGAAAATGGACAGCTGAACACCACATACACATTGCAGAGGAAAATGGCAACTTGAATGTAATTTGAGAAAGAAAAATTAAGAAAATTTAAGAAAAACGAAAGGGCAGGACAGTAGGTCATAAAATTCAATATTGTGTTTTGGTAACTTAACAGAATAATTTGGAAATGTATTTTAATCCTGTTTAGAAAAAAAGAGTGCAGCTCGCTGCCAGCACTCATGCATTAGGTGGGTGCAAAAGTATTTGTGGTTTTTACATTACTTTTAGTGGCAAATACCACAATTACTTTTGCTCCAACCTAATAGTTTTACATAAACACGCTCTTTGAGGTTGAAGCACGTCTGATTGATTTTCAATGTGAAAATAAAATATAAAAATTGTTCTTGGAGTTATTTCTAAACAGAACTAACATCAGAATCATCTGAATCAGCAGAATCATCTATTTCAGAAAAATCGAATTCAAACGAATCTTCAGCCAACAACTGTTCAAGAACACTGTCAACATACGCATAGGAATGCTATGTTTTCTAGAATTTGACATTTTCAGCAATCAAGAATTACTATATTTTGTACATGGAAATACTACTACTGAAAACAGAATGCTATAAATAGAATAATGTCTTTTTTTTCCCTCAAAGTCAATATACTACAGCGATGCAAAAACAATAATAAAAGTGAGCTATTTTGCAGCAAAGTTATCTTGGGGTAAATGCTGAAGCCACAAGCACTGCCAGGGAGTATTCTCAGGGCCAATGGGAAAAAGGTTAAATAGTAAAATAGGGAAATTATGAAAAACAGAGAAATGAAGAAAAATTTGCCTTATAGTATTAAAGTGTATTTTAATACTATAATGGCTTTCTAATGGTTTATTCTTTTTATATTATTCGAATTCTTGGATTCTCTTTTTTTCATACATTTTTCCTCAAATATTTATTGATTTCTGGTTGTGCACACATCTATGTGATCAGGGCTTTCCTCACTTCGTGGTAAGCAATGTTTCTGATGATCATATCCACCCTGGCTCCAGTGATTGGGATTTGGGAGTGGGTGTGTAGATGCTGCCTCAGTGGGCAGTTTCTGAATATGGGGACCCCTTGCATGGGCAGCCACCAAGGATATGCACCACTGTCTCTGGGCTTCCTGCCCAAATGCCCACACTCACTGCTCAGATCCAGGGCCTAGGGCCTCATGCAATTTGTTTCTGTTGCTTGACCCAGGCCAGGGGAAAGGGTTCAGGGAAAAGGGTAAAGGTTGAGTATCTCATTTTCTTAGCTTGATTTTGATGTGGTTCTCTGAACCCAGAACAACCCAGAACTGTTCACTGTTGACATTTTGAGCTCTGTTCTTTTTTCTGTCAATCCATACACTTGAGCTCCTGTATTACAAGAATTTCTCAGAGTTTCTGACTCATTGATGTAGCAGTTTCCCAAGGATGCAGTAAGAAATCATTAAGAACTCTGTGGCTTAAAACAACAGAAATTTATTTCCTCACAATTCTGGAGGCCAGAAGTCTAAAATCAGGTTCATGGAGCCAAAACAAGGTGTCATCGGGGCCATGCTCCCTCTAGAGCAGGGGTCCCCAACTGTTACTGGTCCATGGTCTGTTAGGAACTGGGCAGCACAGCAGGAGGTGAGCTGCAGGCAAGAAAGTGAAGCTTCATCTGTACTGACAGCCACTCCCCATCACTTGCATTATCGTCTAAGCTCTGCCTCCTCTTGGATCAGCCACAGCATTAGATTCTAATAGGAACGCAAACTCCATTGTGAACAATGCATGCGAGGGATCTAGGTTGCATGCTCCTTATGAGAATCTAATGCCTGATGATCTGTCACTGTCTCCCATCACCCCCAGATGGGACCGTCTAGTGCAGGAAAACAAACTCAGGGCTCCCACTGATTCTACATAATGGTGAGCTGTATAATTATTTCATTATATATTACAGTGTAATAATAATAGAAAAATAAAGTACACAATCAATGTAATGCACTTGAATCATCCCCAAAACCATCCCCCTCCCCCAGTCTGTGGAAGAATTGTCTTCCATGAAACCAAAACAGGTCCTTGGTGCCAAAAAGTTTGGGGACCACTGCTCTGGAGGTTCTAGGGGAAGGCCCTTCCTTGCCTCTTCCATCTTCCGGTGGCTGTAGGCATTCCTTGAACTATTGGATGCATCACTCCAATCTCCACCTGTGTCTTCACATGAACTTCTCTTTGTGTGTCTGTCCAATCTACCTCCACCAGCCTCATGTAAGTACGTTGAGATTACATTTAGGGCATACCCATATATTCCAGAATAATCTCATCTCAAGACCCATAATTTATGCACATTTACAAAAACCATGTAAGGTATTATCTACAGGTTGCAAGGATGAGAATCTGATGCCTTTGGGAGGCACCATTCAGCACACCATAGCTAATGATTCTCTTTTTGGGTTTTTCAATTTTCTTGTGAATTTCTTTTTCCTTTCTCCCTTTGATTTTTACATTACTTACTAGGATTAATAAGAAAATATGTATTTTATATTAAATACATATTTTATTAAAGATAATCATAAATCATATATATGTATTATTTCTTTATGCATATATTTCATCTGCCATCTTACCCAATCCTGTAATATAAAACATAATAATTAAATCTGTATACTGTAGAAACTTTAATGAAAATATATATCCATATATCAGAGTAGTGAAAACTCTGAAAAACACAGAAATACACTCAAGCATATGTAGGAATCTTGTAATATGATATGAAAAAAATTCAAATAAGTATGGAAATGATGAATTATATTTATGACATGTGTTGTGGCAATTGGCAAACTATTTGGAGACAACAGGGAAATTGTACTTTTTCTTTTCTTTTCTTTCTTTCTTAATTGGCAAGCTATTTGGAGACAACAGGGAAATTGTACTGTTTCTTTTCCTTCCTTCCTTCCTTCCTTCATTCCTTTCTTTCTTTCTTCCTTTCTTTCTTTTTCTTTCTTCTTTCTTTCCTCTTTCTTTCTCTTGATTCTTTTTGGATTACAGATTTAAGTATAAAAATATATTATTATAAAAAAGAAACACACAAGAACAAGGAATGAATTTATGTATATACTGAAGTAAACGCTACATTTAAATATTATTTAAATAAATTTCGGTATTACAAATTGAAACAACAATGAGGTAAATTAGATCGATTGCCAGATTGTTAAAGATAAAACAGACAAGACGCAGAGTGGTGAATTTATCAGTTAAGATTCTTTAGGTATTCAATGACAGAGAACCCAACTAAGAGTAGTTTAAACAATAAAGGTACTTATTATTTCAAACCATAAGAAGACCCCAAGTCCGCAATTTCAGAGTTGTTCCAAAGGCTCAGTTGTGATATTGAGAACTCAGGCTCTTTGCACGTTTCTGCTGTGATGACCTTAATTTAATAGACTGATCCTGTTGCTTGTTCTTTGAGTTCCAGGCATCAATGACAGCCAAATATACATCCAGAGGCATGTATTTTTTATCAGGGAAACCTTCCAGAGGCCTCCAGAGTATTCCCTTGCAGGTCCCAATGGTCAGAATTTGGTAATAGGTGAAGGTCCTGGCTTCAGGAGAGTCTGGGGAGTCTGTTTCTGGCACTGGCACATTCAGGCTTTGCAGAGGAATCAGACTCTTCAAGGGGGCATCCAAAGTGTTGTTCCTGAGAGTTCATCAGTTTACTTAATTGAAAAATAAACTTTGCAATAGTAATATATTACCTATTCATGAGAAAAATAATAAATATTGCACATTTAACAATAAAAATAGAATGAATGCTGCTTTTATTTTTCTTCCCAATTTTAGAACATAAAATGTATGCATTTATTTAAAATAGAAAAAAATAGATATCACACATTAATAAATACATAGTTCTTAACTGTAAGAAAATCCTTATTGATCTTCAGGTAATGGTATGACAAAAATCACTTCCCATGAAGATTCCCTTTAATAGCAGTTGCAGACAAAAAAGGAAGTGATGATGTGATAGGACTTTTGAAAAGAGCCCTTGGTGTCATCTGCTTGCTGTTGAGATGCCATTGGTTTGCATTTTTGTTTCAGGTAATACCTCTGAAGCACCTCTCCATCAATAGTGAGTAACCTTTGTTTAATGTAATTTATGACATTTTCCCAACATGAAACAACCTTTAAGTGAGTCATTTTCCACCCATTCATTAGGACCTATGGCCCTCTATTTGTTTCATGGAACTACCAACCAGAGCATTCCTTGAATATCACATCACATCGTCTCCAAAAATTAATGACTTAAAACACCAATTCCTCCATGTTTAAATCCGCCCTTAGAAGAATGATTCATTTTCTAAGAATTCTCTCTTTGGGTGTCTTCTAATACTAATACTTAAACATAAAATATCTTTTATTGTGCCTACTTGTAAATAGAGAATTTTGCAACATGTATAAAATATAAAATGAATATATCCTCTGATTCAGGATACCATTTCAGGCTTTTATTCTCAAGAGACATTTGGCCTAATGAACAAATATAGAAATCGATGTTTTAATCATTTGGAATAGATCCAGTTGAATACACAATGCTGCAGGAACAGACAATGAACACTTAGCATCTTCAAAATGACAAAATTTATTTGTAGTTGCTGCTGCGTGAGCACTGCAGGTAGGCTGGGGTCTCTGCTTCATACCGCCTTGCTCCAAGACCCTAATCTCAAATGTGGTGGTCATCGTGGAAGAAAAAAGATCACTCTAGAGGGATGCAAGGTGGCAATTAGTGTTGTAGCCCTGAGGTGACCAATGACACTTCTATTAACGACTCACGTATCTACCTGACCAGTAGGTCCAGGCAGTGGAATTCTACCCTGTGCTTAGAATGAGGGAGAATCCGAATATTTCTGGTAAACAATTCTATGGACTACCATCCTTGCATCCCTGAGTTTTCTCTTTATGTTAAAAAATTGCAAACTATCAATACAGTTATGAATGAGGCTCAGTTAAATACGTTATTGTATATCTAAGGCATTGAAGTCCTATGCCACCATTTATGAGGTGATTTGAGTCAAAACTTACTGACATAAAAGATTTCTGGTAAATACTGTTGGGAGAATAAAGCACTGTTAATTTGTATATAATATTTGGTCCATTTACATAAATTCATAGGTGGATATATACAAGAGTATGGAAATAGCTATAGAAAGAAACTCAGATATGGTGGGTATGGCCAAGGAGAATATACTTAGGTGAGAATATTGATTGCTGTATTCAACTTTTCTCAAATATTTTTCTTATTTTCTCTCAATACGTCATTTTTGCAAATAAATTTTCCAGACTGGCTTGGATTTTATGGTTGTTTATTTTAGACTTCCCATTATGACTGTGGAGGGCTTGTGTTTATTATTATTTTATTTCCATATGTTCTTTCCTCAAATATGGGAAAAGTATTGATTTTGTAATCAGTCCACTAAATAGTCTATTATTATTTTAGTAGACTTGTCTTTGATTTATGTGCAAAACAATAAAACAATCTTACTATTCAAAATTGATGATATTTTAATGAAATCCTTTATAATAGTCATTCTTCTTACTACTGCTTGCCATCTTGTTTCAATAAATCAAGCTTATAGAAAATTTTAAATAATAGTTAAGATGGGAAATTTTTTTTTTTTTGAGATGGAGTTTCACTCTTGTTGCCCAGGCTGGAGTGCAATGGTGCAATCTCAGCTCACCACAACCTCTGCCTCCCGGGTTCAAGCGATTCTCCTGCCTTAGCCTCCTGAGTAGCTGGGATTACAGGCATACACCACCACGCCTGACTAATTTTTTATACTTTTAGTAGAGATGGGTTTTCTCCATTTTGATCAGGCTGGTCTTGAACTCCCGACCTCAGGTGATCCGCACACCTCAGCCTCCCACACTGCTGGGATTACAGGCGTGAGCCACCATGCCTGGACAGATGGGAATATTTTAAATAATGGTTAAGATGGCTAGTGAGATACTAGCCCTCTCACCATAAATAACAATGTAGTTGTATACAGTATATGTTGCACCTGTTTCCATCATTGAACGGAAACAGTGCAAAAGAGAAATCCCTGGAAAAAAAGGAAAGTTCTCATGGGGAGCTTCAAAATTACCCCAGTCTTGCCTGAGGACCCTTTCCCAAACATAGTACCATGAGAGGGAGTCAGGGCAAAACTCAATCTCTCACAGGATTAAGGAAGAAGATGAGGTTTTGGATAGATGGAGGTGGATAGAGTGGGGACCCACAAATTCTTCCTTGAGGTCTGGGTTGCACATGTGCAAGGCAAAACGCCAGAGGCCTACCATAGCATGGCTGATATAGTCTAAGAACACGATAAAGATTCTACAGTTTAAACAGGGCCTCTCCGGAATGGATAGATGTCACTAACCCCTCATCAACACCAGAGGGATTCAGCCAAGATTCCACAGAGGCCATGATTGCCGAGTAAGAACCACATGCTACAGCAATGCCTGCTCTCAACTCATCGTGACAAAGCTTAAAGACTCAGAGGGAGGAGAAAGGGAGGAGGTGGAGAAATTAATCTAAACACGTTTGGGAATATCTTGGGGTTTCCTCAGATGATTCTTCTTAACAAAGTATAAAAGGAAGTCTTCACAAGTTCAAGATGTTGTGTTAGTAATTTAACTGCCTACTAAAACAAAAACTCTACACTCTTCAGAGGAAGATAACAAGATAACAAATTCCAAGGTCTTTAAAATGTCATTCACAATGTACAGCAAAAAATATATATATATAGAAATTTTAAATGTAGAATAAGAGAATAAAATAAAATCAGAGAAAAAAATAAAAAGCATGCATGGATTGACCTAGATGTTAGATTTATTAGGCAAAGATGTAAAACAACTATTATATGTATATTCAGGAGATTAAAGTATCATGTGGTCTTAAGAAGTGAATGGGGAATCTCTTAAGAGAAGTGAAAATTTTATAAAGAATCAAATGGCAAACCTAGAACCAAAAAGTTTAGTAACTGTAATAAAATCACTGCGTAGGCTTAACACCAGACTGGATATGACTGAAAAAAAGAATCATTGATTTTGGACAGATCCATAAAATAGTTTTAATTAAAAGAGAAAAAATAATATTGAAAAATGAATAAAGCATCAGAGATTTGTGAGACAATATGAAACAATTCCAATATATGTGCAATTCAAGTTCCAGAAGATGGTGAGAATAGAACATAATTTATTAAAGATATAACAAACAGTTCCAAAAATTGATTTAAAAAAATCTACCTAGATTTCCAAAAACTTAACCCAAAGCAGGGAAGAGACAAAACCACCTGGTACTTTATACTCAAACTGCTGGAAACCAAAGACAGAAAATTTGAAACTAGAAACATAAAAAGGAGACACTCCATCTAGGGAAATGGTGCTATCAATGAGAGCTTTAGAGTACAAGGAACAATAGCAACAACCATCCCAGAATTCTATGTCCGGTGACAATATCCTTCAAAAATGCGGGTGGAAAAAATGCATTTTTAGATAAATGAAAGCTAAGCAGTTTCCTTGATAGCAGATGTGCACTACAAGAAATGCTCAAGGCTGTCCTTCTGGCTGAAGTGGAATGATTCCAGCTGGAAACTGATCTATAGGAGGGATGAAGAATGGGATCTAAATTGCTGAGTGACTTGCTGTAGGGCTCTGCCACTTTATGAATGGCAGAGGCACACACAAAGCCCAGGACTCTCAACTCCTAGTTTGCTCATTTCGTAGAGGGTCATGTGAGTAGAAAATCTGGATTGTTTGCAAACCCATCTAAGTGACTTGATCCAGAGTAATGTTTGTTCCTTTGAAATGGATCCAGAGCTCATATGCATGAATGAGGAAATGCCTCTGCAGGCTGTGAGCTCTGGGGATATGGGATCCCAAATCTGGTCTCCTGATGCACACATTTACGTCACTCTCTATTCACTCAGAATAAGAGTAAAACGGTGTCTCTTTCCTGACCCCATATGTTTTTTACCATAGTTTTTCTTCAATTCTTTGAAAAAGCTACTACAAAACAATGAAGAGTGTGAAAAAAATGTAGTAAAAGTAGTAGGGCACATATCAATCTAGAACCTATGCCCGTCAAGGTTGAGAACTTCTTTAATTAAAACACACTAAGTGAATTATAATTGCATTCAAAGAGATAAAGAAATGTAGCAAAATAAAAAGTAGTACTGGCCGTAGGCAAATATGTCTTGCATCTTATTTTAGTGGTAAGGCCACCATCACATATGAGGAGGGCTGTTGATTTCAAACAAATATTCATTATCAAGTTTTGAAAATGTGCTCCTATCTCCAGCACTTTATTGAGACTTCCAGCAACATGATGTACTTAGCTCACTTAGCTAACATTCTGTCTCTAAACTCTGCCAGCACAAACTCATAAAAATGCAGAAGATAGTATAAAAATATTATATATATATAAAATACCATATTGGATAGCATATATATACAACTGTGCATGCACATATATATGACATATGAACATATATATGAACATATGCACTATGTATCATGCATCACTGGAAAAAGAAGCAGCAAATAATGCTGAAATCATGGGTTATCTGTATCGGGGAAAAAAGTTACATTGAATTCCTACAATACCAAGCACAAATACTTCTGATTAAATTAAAATTTAAATATGAAAAGTAAACATTCTGTTAAAAAGAATAATGAATATCTTATTTATTTATGGGCAGGGAGGGATTTGTTGTGTAATGCACAATGAAGAAACCGTAAGAGTAATAGCATGACTGCCATAAAATTAAGAACTTCCCTTTATTAAAAGATACTTTTAAAAGGTGGATAAAGTCCAAAAACAGGGGAGATATATTTGCCATCGATAATTCAACAAGGATTTGGACCTTGTATATATAAAAAACTCCTACATATTAGTAATTTAATAAGCAAATAAAAGCAAAGTAACCAATTTGAGAAGTAGGCAAAAAAGGTTAACAGGCATGTCACATCGGAGAGTGTATCATTGGTGAACATATATGTGAAAATATGGCAAAGTCTATTTGTAATAAAACAATTCAAATTGAATTATAAAGACACAGCATGTTTCACCCACATGATAACATAAAAATTTAAAAAACTAGAGATTACAAATATTGTTCAGATTGTAAACCAAGAGGCATATTAATACACTGCTGCAAAAGATAGAAATTTATTTAAATACTTTGGAGAACAATTTGGCTTTATCTAGTGAAGTTGAAAATTCACAAAATCTATTATATGTTCAGCAAGAAATATACTTAGTCATAAGTTGGTTATTAAAACACACAGACAGACACCACAAAACCTAATGGTTTAAAAGTTTGAAAGTAACTAAATGATAGAAAACACAGACAAATAAAAGCAAAAAGAACACTGGTAGAGTAATATTTAAATTATTAAAGTATTCAGGCCCAAACCAGTATTAAGTAAAATGATCACTTAATGAAAGGAACAATTTACTGGGAAGACATAAAAATTGCAGGCCTGTTGAGCCTAGCAAGAAAGACTAATTCTAAAATCAAAATTATAAGTAAAATTGACAAATCCAGATCATAATTTTAGATAATTTATCATATTCATATCAAAATGATAAATCAAGCTGGTAAAAAAATATATAACAGTATATAACAGTAATTTAAAAAGAATCAAATAAGATAATAAACAAGGCTGGTAATTGATATACTTACTCTTTTACCCCACAATTAGAAAGCACTTTTTTTCTAAAACAGATGGAAGATTTAAGATGCTAATGACACATGCGACGTATGAACAAGCATGGACAGCTACTGCTCATGTGCACCCAGGGCACCACCCAGAACATGCTTACTAGTAAAGCCTCTTCCCACCCCCGTATGAATAATCATGTAGGACTCCCATAAAGGGAGTCTTCCTAGTGCCATTCTCTGCTGTCTTATTCTTATGAGTAGCCCACCCTGAATCCAATCTTTCTTAGGGTGTCCTGTCTATTCTGTACTTAACTTTCAAAATATTATTTTTCTTTTGCAATAAATTGCATCTCCTTTGCTGTGTGTCTCTGTTTTTTTTAATTTCTTCTACAAAAACAAACAAACAAACAAAAGGGATACATGTGCAGAACGTGCAGATTTGTTACATAGGTATACGTGTGCCATAGTGGTTTGCTGCACCTACTGACCCATCCTCTAAGTTCCCTTCCCTCACCCCCCACCCCCCAATAGGTTCTGGTGTGTGCTGTTCCCCTCTCTGTGTCCATGTGTTCTCAATGTTCGACTTCCACTTATGAGTGAGAACTTACTGTGTTTGGTTTAATGTTCCTGTGTTAGTTTGGTGGGGATGATGGCTTCCAACTTCCTCCATGTCCCAGCAAAGGACGTGATCTCATTCCTTTTTATGGCTGCATGGTATTCCATGGTGCAAATGTACCACATTTTTTTTTTATCCAGTCTATCATTGATGGGCATTTGGGTTGGTTCCAGGTCTTTGCTATTGTAAATAGTGCTGTGATAAACATACGTGTGCATGTGTCTTAATAGTATAATGATTTATATTCCTTTGGGTATATACCCAGTATTGGGGATGCAGGATCAAATGGCGTTTCTTGTTCTAGATCTCTGAGAAATCACCATACTGTCTTTTATACTGGATGAGCTAATTTACATTCCCACCAAGAGTGTAAAAGCATTCCTATTTCTCCACGGCCTCATTGGCATTTATTGTTTCCTGACCTTTTAATAAACACCATTCTAACTGGCGTGAGATGCTATCTCATTGTGGTTTTGATTTGTATTTCCCTAATGATCAGTGATGTTGACCTTTTTTCCAAATCCAGCAGCACATCAAAAAATTTATCCAACATGATCAAGTCGGCTTCATCTCTGGGATGCAAGGCTTGTTCAACATACACAAATCAATAAACATAATCCATCACATAAACAGAACCAAAGACCAAAACCACATGATTACCTCAATAGGTACAGAAAAGGCCTTCAATAAAATTCATCAGCCCCTCATGTTAAAAACTGTCAATAAAATAGGTATTGATGGAACATATTTCAAAATAAGAAGAGCTATTTATGACAAACCCACAGCCAATATCATATTGAATGGGCAAAACCTGGAAGTATTCCCTTTGGAAAACAGAACAAGACAAAGATGCCCTCTCTCACCACTCCTATTCAACATAGTATTGGAAGTTCTGGCCAAGGCAATTAGGCAAGAGAAAGAAATAAAGGATATTAAAATAGGAAGAGAGGAAGTCAAATTATCTCTGTTTGCAGATGACAGGATTTTATATTTAGAAAACCCCATCATCTCAGCCCCAATACTCCTTGAATTGATAAGCAACTTCGGCAAAGTCTCAGGATACAAAATCAATACGCAAAAATCACAAGCATTCCTTTACATCAACAATAGGCAAGCAGAGAGCCAAATCATGAATGGACTCCCATTCATAATCACTACAAAGAGAATAAAATACCTAGGAATACAGCTAACAAGGAATGTGAAGGGCCTCTTCAAGGAGAACTACAAACCACTGCTCAAGGAAATAAGAGAGAACACGAACAAACAGAAAAACATTCCATCCTCATGGATAGGAAGAATCAATATCATGAAAATGGCCACACTGCCCAAAGTAATTCATAGATTCAATGCTATTTCCATCAAACTGCCATTGACATTCTTCACAGAATTAGAAAAAACTATTTTAAATTTCATATGGAATCAAAGAAGACCCCATATAGCCAAGACATTCCTAAGCAAAAATAACAAAGCTGTAGGCATCATGCTACCTGACTTCAAACTATACTACAAGACTACAGTAACCAACATAGCATGATACTTGTACCAAAACAGATATATAGACCTATGGAGCAGAACAGAGACCTCAGAAATATCACCACACATCTACAACCATGTGATCTTTGACAAACCTGACAAAAACAAGCAATGGGGAAAGGATCTCCTATTCAGTAAATGGTGCTGGGAAAACTGGCTCGACATATGCGGAAAACTGAAACTGGATCCCTTCCTCACATCTTGTACAAAAATTAACTCAAGATGGATTAAAGACTTAAATGTAAAACCCCAAACCATAAAAGCCTAGAATAAAACCTCGGCAATACCATTCAGGACATAGGCATGGGCAAAGACTTCATGACAAAAATGCCAAAAGCAATTGAAACAAAAGCCAAAAATGACAAATGGGATCTAAGTTGTGTGTCTCTTGTTTAAATTCTTCTAAACTAAGAAGACAAGAACTAAGATCTCACAACAGCCATTGACACCTTTTCCTTTCACTTGATGTTCTCCTTTTCTGAACACCTTCTCTCCAGAAATCTCCACTCTGTGGAATAGTGCCTGGTAAACCATCTGTGATCCATCAATATTTTCTAAAGGAATGAACTTTCCATCCTCTCGTTCAACTAGGTCGCAAATGAAAGAGCATGAGTAACTCTTCATTCCACAATTGTTTCAATAGATTTGTAGCTGTGAGAATGACTCACACCATCTTCACCTCCTCTTACCCAACTTGAAACAAGAGAGAGGCAACTGCATTATATATGAGCTTAATCAAGGGTTTATGGTTATTTTCCAGTTGCCTGGATATTTAGGTAAACGTGCAACCGTTGTTTTTGTCTAATTAATGAATTCACTTTTTAGGGGATGCAATTTGCAAATTTGAGGAGAAGGAAAGGTTGAGAATTTAAAAGGGGAATAAAAGCATTCTGCCTTAATAGTGACCAAGGATTTAGTTGTGGGTACAAAAGAGAGGAGAGAGAGGAAGGAAAAGGAAACACCAAAGCCAAGAATGGTGATGGAGGCCGGAAAGTGTGCAGGCATTAAAAAAAAAAAGGCAAAGAACAGTTTTAAGACCAAAGATGTCTTATATGCAATTTCAATTTAGTTTTACTATGATGCGAGACTTCTGATCCTCTGCCCCTATAAATATTCAGATAAATCTGCTACTCTCAGTACTTGCACAGGAGTTTTTGTTTGTTTGTGTGTATCATCACGGGTGTGAAGAAAAGTGACAATTTCCAGCTGGTTTCACACGATCAGTGCCCAAAAGACTTGAGAAAATCCATAACTGCACTCTGAAAAATGGAGTATGGAGCCAGGGGTGACCAGGGAAGGACAAGCGGCTGGGAATACACCTCAGTTGTGGAGATAGAATTGACTTCCCATAGGCACAGAAACTGGGCATCTATGAATTCCATCTTTATTTCTAGAGGCAGAGCTGACATTTAGGCTACCATGTAAATAGGCGAAGTGGCGCTCAGGCCTGTAATCCCAGCACTTTGGGAGGTCGAGGCAGGTGGATTACTTGAGGCCAGGAGTTTGAGACCAGCCTGGCCAACATGGTGAAACCATGTCTCTACTAAAAATACAAAAATTAGCTGATCATGGTGGTGCATGCCTGTAATCCCAGCTACTTGGGAGGCGGAGGTATGAGAATCGCTTGAACCTGGGAAGTGGAGGTTGCGGTAAGCTGAGATTGTGCCACTGCACTCCAGCCTGGGTGACAGAGTGAGACTCTGTCTCAATAAATAAATAAGTAAATAAGTAAATAAAGAAATAGGTGTAGTGGACAGACTTCAATAAAATGAAGAGTGAAATAGAAGTTAGAGATCTATTCTTTCCCTGAAACTTTATGAAAGTACAAAATTCATTCTATCTTAATTATACAATGTAGGAAACATCCACACACACCTTCACAGTAAGATCACTGTGAGCGTACAATACATAGGTAGATATTAGCCATAAAAATACCCATTCAGTAGTGGATAAGGGCAATTCACTTTGATATCTTTCAATACTTAAAACAATCATATCTGGAACTTTTGGGTAATACCTGTCAGTAATTTTTCTCTAAATAGTGAAGATAAAGACTTACTTCAATTGTAAATGAAATCCATAGAAAGCTTTCTCTAATCGTTTGAATGTCAGTGATGTTAATGTTATTACTATTTTAGAGAACAGAAAATTCTAATCTCTGAAAGTCAAAAGGAAAAGCACATTTTAATTATTCATAAGCTGCATTTATTTATATTGTTAGGCTGTGCATATTTTTTCCCAAAAATCTGTTATTTTAATGGTTTTTTGTTATATCAATATTTTCAGTTAAAAATTAAGAAACATATTTTTTCAAAAAATGTGAGATGGTCTTATCCAAAAATATTACCCACATCTACCTCTCTAAATTACTCCATGTATTTTAATCTTTTATCTGGCATAATAAAGAAAGACAAGCTAACAAGGGATGAATTTTTACTGCTGTGGGGATGGGTCTATGTCTCCTTTTGGCTTGCACAGCGGTGACATGCAAAGAAAGTGACCTCAGGGACCCATGACCCTTTCTTGCTGCTGTACCCTTTCCTAAGTCTGTGATGAGGCAGAGACTGCTAGTTGTCCACAAAAACCAATTTTTTCTTTTTCTTTTTTAAATAATAATATATGTTGATGAGTAAGAGTGTTTGGATCTCCATGAAGTGAAGGTTTAGGAGTATGAAATTGTAATGGTTTCTATTAAGAATGGAGTGGCCTGGGGAGACAGAGGTCTTTAAAATGTTTGGTAATAATAATAGTAATAATATTTAATAATATCTAATATCCAAGAATGTATCAGGCAAACTGAAGTAACTTATCTATTTTTAGTTCTCAAACAACTTTTAATATATACAGAGGAGATATTATTACCCCCACTTTAAGACAAATGGTTGACTAAAATAAATTCATGATTCAAGCTAGGAGACAGGTAAAGTTTAAGACCATAATATTTGAAGGATTAGAATTATAAATGTAAATTGACTAGTGATGATGTTGATGATGAAAATGATTAATGATACTACTACTAATATTGATGATAATGACTGTCAGGATGTGATAGTAATATCTGGCATTGTTGTAAGAGGTACAATCATAATTTCCCATTTTAGGGATGAGAAAACTAAGAATCCAGAGTTTAAATAGCTTGTCAAGCACATGCAGTCAAAGATGAGAGTGAAGTTTTCAGCAACTTTAAATGTGAGAGAAGGCATAGTGGATGGAAAGACAAAGTGTGGATGAAGATGAGCCAGTGCGTTGGTGGAAATTGGGTGATTGCAGCGAGAAAAAATTTCATAAGAATAAAAGTTGCTGAAGGATGGCTGTAAAATAAATATGTGTATAAACCATGCTGGCTCATTCTTATCCAAGGAAGTTGAGGGTAGTCATGAAAGCAGAGAGTAGGAGAAAAAGCAGAGACTTGTGAAATTTATGCCAAGGGAAGTAATCAGCAATTATTGTCATTGATTGTCCAGTAGAATTGTTTAAATGCTTGCTGTATAACTAAATCCTTACCATTCTTTGGAAGCATTTAACCCTTCTAATGCAAACAAGGGCAAAATGGATCAGTCAAATCAATTCCACAGTACTAGAGAATATATTAAAACAGGTCGATAAAAATGAGTAGTTAGGAAGCAGTTTCTTCATATTTTTTCTCTCTTCTGTGCCAAAGCAAGAAACAACGCCAATAGCATGCCAGAGAGGCTGAAATCCTTCCAAACCAATCTGGAAAATGCAAATGCTTTAGATAATAGGTGCACTCTAATTCAAATGCCTCAGGTTACATTAAAGAAACTTAACAGCAAATGGCAGTTGATTCTCTACCATTAAGGGTCTAATTAATTATCGAGTCTGTAAATCATTGAGGGCCCATGATTTTTTCTGGGAGCATGGAGCTTGAGCATCAATCAGATAGCACTTCCCCTAGAGGGAGAAGGAAACAATTATAATTAGTATATTTTGCATTTTGTGGAAAGTGCCTATAAGTAATCTGGTGGTAAAAATGGTGTGTTAGGCTGAAATAGCACCCAGAGTTCCACTGGTCCCTCAGAGCCATGCTCCCTGACAAGGGTGACAGACCATGCAGGGTTAGTGCTGTAATCCTGAGCAGTGGCTAGGAAGGAGTGGTCACGCTGTGGCTTCCTCTCCCAGCCTGCTCTACTTGCTCCAGGCCCCCAAGTGTGTGCACCCTTTAGCTATTCTAGTCACACCAGGGAAGAGCTCCTGACCAAAGAGCTGCAGAAATAGAAATGAGTCAGAGCCCTATCCCTATGAGATGGAAGACAGCTAGGCACTAGGGGCGCTTTAAAAACGTCTCTTCTAACAGAATTCGAACGAAATCTGCCATTTTCATTTTGTGCCTATCCTCAAATGCTCACTGCAGAAGTGGCTTTCTGGGACTGAACGGAGCAGCTGCTGCTTAGTAGGAAGGAGGGTGGAGGACTCCTTACTTGGCAGAAGCAGCCTGGTTCCCAGGTCCAAGTTATTGCTCCCCTCCCTGCCAAGGAGCCGTCTTTCTCCCTGCATCCAACAGGAAAACTGATTTGCAAAGCGAGGAGGGACACAGAGGTTGGCTCCGGGTTGCCAGGCTCCTCCACACAGGCCATTGCTTTGTTTCCCACCGCAGAGTTGGGATGCTCACTCATTTCATGATGACTCCTACAGTTCCATCCCCTTAGTGCTTCACAGGCAGCACGCTCTGTGTTTAAAGTATGGAAATGCAGCTTGCTCCTCCTCAAAGCTCTTGACGTTGTCAGGTCATAAAGCTAGAGATGCAGCTTCTATTTTGGGCATCAGTACACAGAATGCATCATATTTGTCCTCTTTATCTCATTGCTGTTAAGAGAAACATAAAGCATCATGAAAGGGTTCCTCCCTTTAGTATTTCTGTGCCTTTCCAAACAATAAGGATTCTGCTTTAAGCAATTCTAATCTTTGACATCTTAATAGTGTTTGTATCATCCTTTGCAAAAAGAAATTTCATGGATAATCCCATTTGATTCTCAAAATAACTCTTTGGCCTAAGAAGGCAGGGTACTATTTTCAGTTTACTAACCAATCAATCAATCAATCCAAGCACAAGTTGCAGTTTACTATATCTGTAATTGAGAACATTTTCTTCCCCATTACTCCAGCCTCTTCTTCCCCAGGGGATCCTTATTTCTTCTTAGAGGCTTTTATTCCCATCCCAAATCCTATCAAGCAGTCTTGAAAGCACCGCGGTGGTTATAATGTGTCCATTTCCTCTGTGGCTGGGATTTGGATGCCATGTTTTGTGGGTGCTAAGTGAAACACGCTCTTCCTTTTCATCCCAGGTCTACTTCCTTGTCATTTATCACTTAGATTCTCAAACTGGTTTCCCTAGGTGCCAGTCTTTTCACATTATAACTTCCGGAATAACTACTTTTTTCTGAAGTATAGCTCTGATGATGTCACCCCTCAGCTTACGGGTCTTCAATAAATTCTGCACTTGCCCCTGAATGTATTATAAATTCTAGTATGTTATTTAAGGTCTTCAGTGATCTAATCCAAAGCTACATTCCTAAACTACAGTATCAACAACTAACTCATTAATACTGTTCCTACTACTAAGATTAGGTAATCTTTTATAGCACTTACTGGGTTTCAGGCCTTATAGATATTAACTCAAGAATTCTCAGAATAACATTGTAAAGACACTATATTAGTCTTCTGGGACTGCCATAACAAAATACTGCAGACTGGGCTGTTTAAACAGCAGAAATACTTTTTTTAGAGTATTAGAAGTTGGAAGTCCAAGATCAAGGTGTTGGCAAGTTTGGTTTCTTCTGAGACCTTTCTCCTTGGCTTCTGAGGGCCGCCTTCCCTCTGGTCCTCACATGGTCTTTCATACATGGAATCATATTCCTGGTGTCACCACCTCTTCTTATAAGGACACCACTCAGATTGGAATAAGGCCTCATCTTTAGATCTCGTTTTATATCGATGAGGTCTTTTTATATGATCTCATTGAGATCATATGATTTCAATGAGATCTCATTTTATATCAATGAGACCTTTTTAAGGCCTTATCTCCAATTGCAGCCACATTTGTGGGTGAGGGCTTCACCGTATAAATCTGGGAGAAGATATAATTCAGTCTGTAACAGATACTATTATTACAGCCATTTTATATAAGAAAATTAGAGACTGAGAAAGTTAAATGAATTTCTGAAGATTGTACAACTAGTTCTATGTCGAGTCATGAATTTTAACACAGGTCTTCCTGATCTTACTTAATACACCATAAATGTATGAGAATTGCTGCATGTTAAAATATCAAATATTTCGTAAGCACATGGTAGAATTTTTTGACAAGATTTAGCTGCTCAGCTTTCCTCTTTTCTTGCCAGCTGCCCAAACCATACACACCCTGCAAGGGCCCCTTCAAAGGCCTTGGGTAGCTTGTCCTTACCCCTTAGGCCTGAAGCACCATTCTCTGGACTCTGAGCTTCTCTTTCAACATCTCTAGGAAAACATAAGATATTTACTTTTTTAAAAACTTGGGGGTTTTGAGACAAAAATTTTATGTTGTAATTTATGTATCCCTTTTAGTGCACAGTTCTATGAGTTTTCAAAAACGTACAGTCATGTAACCATTTAAACAATCAGATATAGAAATTTCCACTTCCTGAAGAGTTCATTGAGCCCTTTTGGAGTCAACACCTGCCCCATCCTAAGTCCAAAGTCATCATTAATTTGTTTTCTGACACATCTGTCCCTATAGTTTTGCCTTTTCTAGATTACAGTATAAATAGAATCACACAGTATGGAACATTCTGAATCTGGCTTCATAAAGTGTAACACATTTGATACCCAGCTGTGTGGTATGAATCAGTAGTGTGCTTCTTTTGATTGTTAGGTGGTGTTCCATTGTTTGGGTGGTTGTCCATTCATCAGGACAAGAACATTTGTGTTGCTTCCAATTTGGGGTGATTATGAATAGAGCCACTGTAAACATCCATGTAAAAGTTTTTGTGTGAATATATTTTTTCATTTCTTTGGGGTAAATACTTAGGTTTGGGATTGTTAGGTGGCCTGAGAAGTTTATGTTTACCTTTGTAAGAAACTGCCAAACTATTTTCCAAAGTACCTTGATATTTTGTATATTCACCAACAATGTATGAGAATTGCTGCATATTAATGTCAATAGTAACTATACTGTTGTATTATAGACAAAAATGTATAACTTAATCCCACATTGCATTTCCTTGGTATTTCTTCTTAGTCTCCAGCAGTCTGTGATCATTCCTACATCATTCTTTCTCTTTCATGACATTGACACTTTTGACGAGTATTGATCAGCTTTTTTTTTTTTCTAATGAGCCTCAATTGGAATTTTTCTAATTTTTGTAGTGATTGGATTTAGGTTATGCATTTTTGTCAATAATACAACAGGAAATATATAGTTACTATTGACATTACATATAGTTACTATGTAACTATATATTGAGTACTCTATATGGAGTTCTCTTTTTGTTCTCTAGTTTCATTGGTATTTAGTGTAATGGTATCTCATTGAGGATTTTGCTTTTTTGAAACAAAGTATAACTTTTCAATTTCATTGTTTATGCATGACAATATTTCATCAATTATTTATTTATTTATTTATTTATTTTGAGACAGAGTCTCGTTCTGTCACCCAGGCTGGAGTGCAGTGGCGCAGTCTCGGCTCACTGCAAGCTCTGCCTCCTGGGTTCACGCCATTCTCCTGCCTCAGCCTCCCGAGTAGCTGGGACTACAGGTGCCCACCACCATGCCTGGCTAATTTTTGGTATTTTTAGTAGAGACGAGGTTTCACCATGTTAGCCAGGATGGTCTTGATCTCCTGACCTCATGATCTGCCCACCTTAGCCTCCCAAAGTGCTGGGATTACAGGCGTGAGCCACCACGCCTGGCCTCATCAATTTTTATTCTACTTAGTATTTGCCTTCTTTTATTGTCATTTTTAAGCTTTTTAATTTGAATATTTTATAGAAACATCCCCAAAATGGTATAACTCTCATCCAGCTTTCTGTAATGCTAACATCTTATGTAAGCACAGTACAATGATCAAAACCAGAAAATTAACATTGGTACAATGCTGTAACTAATTGTAAGGCGTTATTTGAATGGGACCAATCTTTCCACTAATGTCCTTTTCCTGTTCCAGAATTCTACTCAAAATACCGCATTGCATTTACTTGGTATTTCTTCTTAGTCTCCAGCAGTCTGTGATCATTCCTCCATCATTCTCTTTCATGACATTGACACTTTTGAAGAGTATTGATCAGCTAATTTCTTCTAATGACTCTCAGCTGGAGTTTGTCAGATTTTTGTAGTGATTGGACTTAGGTTATATACTTTTTCAATAATACAAAAGGAAGGATTTGTTCTTCACATTACATCATATCACATGGTTCATGATCTCAACATTACTGAAGATCCTGACTTTCATTACTATCTTTCTCTTTGATTAATGGTTTAATAATTATCTTGGGCATTCACTGAGGTTTTAATTTGCCCTATCTTACTTACCTATGGATTCTTTTTTCTGTTTTATATTTAAGAAACTATTTTCTAGTCAAGTTAAAATAATTGTTTCCATATTTTCACTTCTAGAAGTTTTATAGTTTTGGATTTTTACATTGAGGTCTATGATCCTTTTCAGTTAATTTTTGCATATGATGCAAGATGTGGATTGAAGGCATGTTTGCTTCTGGATGTTCCAGCACCATTTGTCAAAAGACTATAATTTCTCAATTGAATTGCTATAGTAATTTTGCTGAAATTCATTCACTGAATATGTGTGGGTCTGTATCTATACTATCTATTATATTTCATTCACATATATGCATATTCCTTCTCTAGTATCTAACTTTATTATTTTAGCTTTATTGTTCATCTTGAAATCAGAGAGTGTGAGCTCTCCAGTTTCACTGTTTTTATTCAGAATCATTTCATCATTTTAGTTCTTATTTATTTCTGTATGCATTTTCATAACATTTAGTCAATTTATTTATATACAATTACTATAATTTTGATATAAATTCTATAGGTCAATTGGGGTGAATTTTCATTAACAATATTAAATTTTGCAATCCATGAACATGTTATATCTCGATAGTTAAGCCATCTTTGAATTATATCAATAATGTTTTGTAGTTTTCAACATATGGATCTTCCATATATTTGATTTATACAAAAGTACTTCATGTTTTTGATGCTATAATAAATGAAGCTTTTAAATTTTAATTCCTAATGGCTCATTGCTAATATATTTGAAGGTTATTGATTCTGTATATTGAACTTGTACCCATAAATTTGCTATGGTAAATTATAAGCTTTTGTAATATGTTTGATCACCCTTTGTGATATTTTTCATAGACTTCCTTCAAATAAAGACAATTTTATCTCTTCCTATCTAATCTGCCTTTCTCTCCCTTCCACCTCTTTCTTTGATTTATTGCACTAGCTAGGATCTCCAGTACAATATTTAGTAGGAGTGATGAGCTGAATTGTTTTGCCTTATTCCTGATCTAAGGGAAGTAATACAGTCTTCTACAATTAAAAGTATGATGTTAGTGGTAGGCCTTAATTGATGTATGTCCTTTTTCAGGTTGAGAGAATTGCCATTGATTTCTAGTTTGCTTAGAGCTTTTAGCATGAATGGATGTTGAACTTTGTCAAATGCTTTCTCTGCAGCTATTACAGTGATCATATATTTGTTTGTTTTTTAGATTGTTGACATGATGAATTACTTTGAATTTTGGCAAATGTGAAACAAAACTTGCATTCACATGACAAAACCTACTTTATCATCATGTATTATCTTTTTCATATACTGTTGGGCTTTACGCATTATTTGCTATTATTTGGTGGAAGATTTTTGTGTCTATGTTTATGAGGGATACTGGTGTGTAATTTTCTTTTCTTATAAACTCTTTGTAGGCTTTGGGGATAAGAATAATGCTGACCTCATAAAATACATTGGGAAGTATTTGCTCTATTTCCCATAACAGTTTTTGTAGAATTGACATTTTTTTTTCTTAAATATTAGGTAGAATCCATCAATGAAGTTACCTGGTCAAGAAGTTTTTGTTCTTGTACCATTCACCCTTGTTTTTTGTGATGCATTTATGCCACACAGAGGATGGTGCTCTAGGCTTTGGCTTGTCCCAGTGTTAGGCTTCTTTGTCTTGTTACTTAGTGCTTACTAGGGGTGAGGGAAGGGAAAGTCTCTGTTTTCTTTTTCCTTACCCAGTCCTAGGTAAGCCCAATTAACTGGGTTCTAGAGAATGGGAGTAGGTTTTTCTCGTGAGATATGATGGTTTTATAGGGAGCTTCCCCCCATTTGCACTGCACTTTTTCTCTCCTGCCACCATGTGAAGAAGGACCATGTATTTGCTTCTCCTTCTGCCATGATTATGAGTTTCCTGAGGCCTTCCCAACCATGCAGAACTGTGTCAATTAAACCTCTTTCCTTTATAAACTATCCAGTCTCAGGCAGTTCATAGTAGTAGTGCAAGAATGGACTAATACAGTATATTGGTACTGGGAATGGAGCACTATTATAAAGATGCCCCAAAATGTGGAAGTGACTTTGGAACTGGGTAACAGGCAGAGATTGGAATAGTTTGGAGGGCTCAGAAAAAGACAAGAAGATATAGGAAAGTTTGGAACTTCCTAGAGACTCACTGAGTGGTTTTGACCAAAATGCTGATAGTGATATGGACAATGAAGTCCAGGTTGAGGTGGTCTGAGATGAAGATGAGGAACTTATTGGCAAATGGAGCCAAGGTCAATCTTGCTGTGCTTTAACAAACAGACTGGTGGCATTTTTCCCCTGCCCTAGAGACCTGTGGAACTTTCATCTTGAGAGAGATGATCTGAAATGGGAACTTATTTTTAAAAGGGAAGCAGAGCATAAAGTTTGGAAATTTGCAACCTGACAATGTGATGGAAAAGAAAAACCCATTTTCTGGGGAAAAATTCGAGCCAGCTGCAGAAATTTGTGTAACAAGGAGCCGAATGTTAATCACCAAGACAATGGGAAAAAATGTCTCCAGAGCATGTCAAAGGTCTTCATGGCAGCACCTCCCATCACAGGTCTGGAGGCCTAGGAGGAAAAAATGATTTTGTTGCCAGGTCTAGGGCCTTGCTGTTTTATGCTGCCTCAGGACTTGGTGCCCTGCATCCCAGCCATGGAAAAAAGGGGATAATGTACATCTCAGGCTGTTGTTTCAGATGGTGCAAGCCCCAAGCCTTGGCAGCTTCCAGGTGGTGCTGGGCCTGTGGGTGCACAGAAGTCAATAATTCACATTTGGGAACCACTGTCTAGGTTTCAGAGGATGCATGGAAATGCCTGGATATTCAGGCAGAAGTTTGCTGCAGAGGTAGAGCCCTCATGGAGAGCCTCTGCTAGGGCAGTGCAGAAGGGAAATGTGGGGTTGGAGCCCCCACACAGAGTCCCCACTGAAGCACTGCCTAGTGGAGCTGTGAGAAGAGGACCACTGTCCTCCAGACCCCAAAATGATAGATCCACCGACAGCCTGTACCAGGTATATGGAAAAGTCACAGACAGTCAATGCCATCCCATGAAAGCAGCTGGGAGTGGGGCTGTAGTCTGCAAAGCCACAGGAGCAGAGGTGCCCAAGACTGTGGGAGCCCGCCACTTGCATCAGCATGTCCCAGATGTAAGACATGGAGTCAGAGGAGATTATTTCAGAACTTTAATATTTAATGACTCCCTTGCTAGATTTTGGACTTGCATGGGGCCTGTAACCCCTTTGGTTTGGCCAATTTCTCCCATTGGAACGGGTGCATTTATCCAATACCCTTACCCAGTTGTATCTTGGGAGTAACTAACTTGCTTTTGATTTTACAAGCTCATGTTGTCTTGTCTCAGATGAAATTATGGACTTGGACTTTTGGGTTAAGGCTGAAATTGTAGAACTGTTGGTGAGGCATAGCTGTGTTTTGAAATGTGAGAAAGATGAGATTTGGGAGGGGCCATGGTGGAATGATGTGGTCTGGCTCTGTGTCCCCACCTAAATCTCATCTTGAATTGTAATCCAAATTGTAATCCCCACGTGTTGGGGGAGGGACCTTGTGGGAGGTGATTGGATCATGGGGCCAGTTCCCCCATGTTGTTCTTATGATAGTGAGTTCTCATGAGGTATGGGGATTTTATAAGGAGCTTTTCCCCCATTCACTCTGCACTTCTCTCTCCTGCTACCATGTGAAGAAGAACCATGTGTTTGCCTCTCCTTCTGCCATGATTGTAAATTTCCTGAGGCTTCCCCAGCCATGTGGAACTGTGAGTCAATTAAACCTCTTTCCTTTATAAATTACTCAGTCTCGAGCAGTTCTTTATAACAGTGTGAGAAAGGGCTAATACACCACTGCATGGCAACTGGCATCAATTACTCTCATGGCTACTGCAGGTAAGTAAATGCTTCCCTCACATGTCCTTGGGGAGGCCTGGCTTGCCTTGGATTTCCTTGGGAGCCCTGCAACCGTGGCTCTCTTTGAGGCTCAAGAAAAGTTTTTTTTTTTTTTCTAGCCATTTTTGTTGTTTTTAAGTGGACACTTTCTAGCTTTATTAATCCTAACTAGAAGTAGACCATTTTCTTTGAGAGTACCCTCTCCAGAAACTAGGGAACAAACAAAAAAGAAATTTGCATTAATTTATATATTAATTATATTTATATTAATATATATAGCCTTTTTTTACCTTTTTTAGATTATCAGCATCTGACTATATTTTCTCATCATGTTACCTAGCAACATGCACATAGGTGGTTAATAAAGAATACATTTAAAACTGCCAGGGAATAAAAGATGGTAGGAAAATTCAAATTTTCAAATTCTGGGACTATGATAATTTCAGTTGTATAAAATGTCAATGACCTACACCAGTGTTTCACTATTAGAAAAACAAAGCAGTCAGTACTACCCGTTTGCATTAAATAACGGCTCTTTAGAGTGTCTAGAAAATCATCCATCAGCAACAAGGTACAGTGACTCCAGTTTTATAATGTCCCACTTGTGTTAATTTTGTAACCTTCTTTAATAGTTTTATCCATGTGAATTCATCTTTTATCTCTGATAAACTGTTTTCCATGTATGACTTAATTTTGGAAATTGGTGTTTCTCCTTAAAAGTGATTTTATTGCTATTTAAATTAGTAGGAATGACAGAAATTCTTCTTTGGTCAGCATTTTCCAGGGAAGTGGGGGAAGGAAAGGGAAGACAAGGAGCCTGTTACAAAAAGGTATTCAACCACTCTATTGTTGGGGCTGAAAATTTCCTTGCGCTTGAAACACCCCATTGACACTCACACTCTGGAAATAGAGACAGGCAGTGCCGGGCAACAGAGGGATTAGTTGTAATTGCTAAGTTCTTTTGAGTACATTTAACCAAGTAGCAGAAGCACATTCTTCCATGAATTCAGGAGCCTGCTAGCAGGCAGTGTTATATTACTCCTGGGTGGGAATGAAATCATGTGGGAGCAGCAAGAACAGCTCATGGAGAAAAATTACCATTTTATATTTATTACTTTGGCTAGCTTAAGTGCCATAGGAATAGACTCTCTAATGCATTAAAGAGCAATTCCCTAACAATTTGACTCTGTTGCTTGGTAAACTATTTTTAGGGACTGTCTCCGTCAGCTTTTAAAGGCACATGCCATCCCATTTTCAAAGGTTATTTTAGTGGTTTGTCAAAATGTTATAAATAACAGAATCTCTCTCTTCAGATTAGAGCAGTATGGGACAAACTGGGATGAAATCTGTATTCTTGAAAAAAACATGGCCCACTTTTTCTTGCTTGGTATTTTTCATTGCTAAACTCTGGTACAATTCCGTTTCATATCTTTGATATGATGCTAATCTTGTAGTTTAGCTTGGCTTAGTTGAATAATCAGATAATAGGATTTTGTTGAAACCATGACTCAGAAGATAGCATGCACTTATCTTTGGCTGAGTCTAGATGCTAGGTGAATTTTGTTCCATACATGCACTGCTAGGTCAGCTCACTGGAGAAATCGCAGTTGCCATTAAATATGAAATGTACTCAAAGCACTTTCATCTTGACATATCCCAGGATTTACCTAATATGAAATGAGATCTAGAATCTACATTTTGATATTTCATTTGTTGAACTGCACAAAATAGTAATAAGAAGCCATTCTGGGGTGCATCTCCCTGAATGAGACGGTCCTAAGTGGATTAACTAATATCCCAAGGAAGTTCACATACCGTCAACACAAGAGGCTCCAAGGTTGTACAGGGTTTGTTAACTGACAAGCTGAGAACCTATGGCCCTCAAGAAGACTCACCAATGCAGTTATTACTTTTTATCAATTGAATTCCTTTTCTCCAGTAAGCTAATTATGCTAAGTACAGTATAAAGCACAAATCAAATGAAGCAGGTTTTCTTATACTTTTTTTTCTCCAACTCATGGAGTTCCAAGTTCTTGAAAGATGTATGGCCTTTTAAAAAATATGTTCAAATAATTACATTCACTGGAGAACAGAAGTAATGTGATTCTGGTGAACTGCCTAAGAGATTAATTTTTAGCTCTTTCTTAGAATAAATGGTCTGAATTTTTAATATCGTTCATTAATCTATAAATATATAACACTACTGTGTTATTGTATATTATCATCTTCACATTGCTGCAACTTAAAAACTGACTTCTTTATAATATGCTAAATAAAGAAAACCAAATATAAATCAAGTAATAGGAAAGTAATAGTTGGTATATTGGATTTGTTGGTATAAGGCTCTTTATGTAAATTCTATTATAGTGAGTATAGTTCCTTCTGGCAATCAGAAAGTTAACCATATTTTAACGATTAAACTGTAAACTTCTTGAAAGCAGGGGTCTTATCTACCTTTGTATTTAAGTGTTTGAGTATCTAGCACAACCAGTGTTCAAGACATGTTTACCAAGTAAATTAATTAACGGCTGAAGGGTGGATGGTTAAGGCTAAAATCTTTAATTTGACTGCATGAGGGCCTGATGAAGCCTGAATATAAATAAGTTTACATTAATTATCAAAATCACTGGAGATATTAACCTCTTAGAATAGGTTTTGTTATATTTTCCTCTTGAAAGGGCTTGAAAATATGCATTAATGCTTTTTATTTTCTTGATATACAGTACTTTAATTCATAGGAAAGTGCATGTTAACACATATATAAAATAAAAGGTTTCTCTTCACCAAAATCTCAATTTTCTAAATTTAAAGCCCAAAATATATTACTAGCAAGTGCAGAGTCTCAAGTAGGGTGCATGCCTCTCCCTATTTTCCAAGGTATATGGTCATCTGAAGGGTCCTTAAACACAGGATTCATGCTGTGAATCTTCTTGGATTATTGATTTTACTTATAAAGTTGGAAAAATCCACATTGTCTTTATATATTAAAGTTAAAACAGCTGTCTAATGGGGTAAAATACACTTTCTATTGTTTGGTTGAAAGACAAGACTTCAAATAAATACTAAAATCAGGGTAGGTCAATTTTCACCAGGAGCCCAAAGGCACCTAGGGAATGCTTGTTCTTTTTCTTCTGCCGGGAGTTACTTCACTGGAATTGTGAGAAAACACTGATACGATGCAAACACTAGTGATCTGAAGAGTTGGGTTCAAACCATTCTTTTTCGTCTTGCAAAGTATGAGCATGTGTGTATGCCGTAATATAATTTGGGGAAAAGCTGGCTCATGTATACAATCATAACAAGAATTTCTTATCCAAAAGTTTCTTGGGAGTATTAAAATAATTATCTGTGAAATCCTTAGCCCATTGGATATCACATATTCAGCCCTCAATAAAGGTAGTTGACTGCTTGGTTGAATGTCAAGTCAACTTTCAGGTTACTTTCTGCTTATTATACTGTCACTGAAACTAGAAAGGGACAGGATCGTGCACTCTTGTTGACTGGAACATGGCTATGGAGAGCCTCTCATTGTTCTTTGTTCCATGGCAAATAGAGCAATGCCTTTCTATTTTCCCAGTGAACATTACTTATATAAATATATTTTAAAAATCAATCTAGGTTCTCTCTATTGCACCTTCTTGTTGGGTCACTGACGTGTTGAATAACTGTTGGAGTCTTGGCTAAGCAGGAGCAATATTTGATGGAATCTGACATTGCTTTAATATTCTGGGACATTCATACACATATGCAGCAAGTACCTGGTAAATTGCCCATTTCAAGGTACTCTGTGGATTTTTAAACTTTCATGACAGTGTAATAAGAGAAATTTAATCTAAATTGACTTGACATTCAATAGGACATCCAACCAGACATTTCTATGCTCTAAAATAATTCTATTTGTTTCTCTGGGCAACTTTGACATTCTTCTTGGCTGTTTTCAATCTCTAAATTATAAAGATGTAAAAGCCCTTTAGCTCACTGGCTGTCACATTCCTTAACCTGATTGCTGTGACTTTAGATCTGTCTCCTACATCGTGTCCACTTTCTTCACCTCTTGTTCTGTGGGTCTCACTCTTCTGCCTCCTTACTCTATTCATGACGTGCCTTAACATGTGTGAATGAGTGAGGACATAAGCATATGACTTCACGTGACCTGAAGGACATGGAACCATATCCTGATGTATTGAGCATGACCTGACAAATCTTGTAAAGGATTGTAAGGGTTGGTCCAAGAGAGGACACAGGTCTTTTCATATTTATTTTCTTATCTTTTACCTCCTTCCTCATTCTCCATCTCTCTGTCTCTCTCATTTTCTCTCCTTCTCTCTCTTTCTCTTGCTCTATCTTTCTTAATTTTCACTTCTTGCTTGCTTTCACAACATAATTTATCTTTTCTCTTTACACTGCTTTAATTTCCTCTTGCTGATATGCTTCAAGTTCATTTACTAGTACATAATCTTTGTACCTGTCTTGTTAAGTCATAAAAAAAGACCTCACAGGTACACCAAGAGTTCTAAGGGCACAGAAAAATTTATACTGTTAAGTTGAATTAAGTTTGGCCTAAAGGTTTCTCCATGCATGGAGAACTGCAGCCTAGCTTGCTGTGTAAACAGACTTTACCCATTCTTGTAACAACCAGCTCAGCCTCAACAAATCACCACAGCCGTGTTGTAGCCAGTCACAGGCAGCCTACTGTTCAAACCTTGTTCAAGTAGGCCAATGCTGATCTGTACCCAGCCCATACTTTCTGTGTCTCACTTTGGTTTTCTTGCCCATAATTGCTATGCAGAAGGCAGCCCTGGTTCACTGTGCACTTACTGTGGTCTGGGGGCTGCCTGATTCACAAATCGTTCTTTATTCAATGTTCAGTTAAAATCAGTAAAATCTGATTTGTCTAAAGTTTTAAAAAACTATATTAACAAGAAGAACATTCTTAAACTTGTTCTGAAACCTCAATTAAAACTTCAATACTACCCAATAGAGCCTAAAAACCCTATTTTGTGAGGGAAAATTAATTTGACTTGTTGAACATGTGATGTAATCATCCCAGTAGAATTAAGTATAGTCTCTGATAGCAGGTGCTTCCTTTTGTTTAATCTGGTAAAGTTAGTATTGCATGGGTTTGGTGCTTTAAAAACTAAAGGAAATGGAGAGAAAATGTAAATATTATTTAACTTAAATATTGGTCTAAATGTTAATGTGTATATATGCATGGCATGATTGTGGTATCTTTCTAATGTTAACTGCCATTTAGAAATTAAAAGTGTCACATAGGTTTAACCAAACCCTTTAAATATTTTATTTATTGCCTCCTCACTCAGGATAGAGACAAAACAGAAACAAACACAAACACAAAGTAAACAGCTTCCTTGTGTTACCGGTGGAGGGATTCCAGGTTCTTGGCATCTTGAACAAAGAACTGGACAAAACGCACAAACAAAGCAAGGAAAGAATGAAGCAACAAAAGCAGAGATTTACTGAAAATGAAAGTACTTTCCACAGGGTGGGAGCGAGCCTGAGCTTTTAGGGGCTCAAGAGCCTCGTTACAGAATTTTCTGGGGTTTAAATACGCTCTAGAGGTTTCCATTGGTTACGTGGTATACTCTCTATGTAAATGAAGGAGTTGAAGTAACATTGCAAAGTTATTTACTGGGTGTATGCCATAGGGTGTAAATGGAGAGGATATTTCCTGTTATAGATGAAGTGTTTCCATTTGATTTAGTTCTAGGAAGTCAGCATGAATTGGCCTTATGTTCCCTGCCTCCAGACCCTATTCTCCTGCCTCACCTGGTCCACAGACATGCTTTTTCAATGGGTAGATTGCTCTTATTTTTAATAATAGCAACCTTTTTTTAATAGCATCTTCCTGGATAACAGAATGCATCCCCCCATCTCTTGAACCGTTTGCCGAACCTTCCTTGGTGGAGTGGTGCTTCTTTGAGTCTTGACAGATGTAAACATCTAGGAAGGTGGAATCATGGCATGGGGCTCAGGGGTGCCTTGGCATAACTATGAGAAATAGGCTTTCTTCTCTCAGGTCCTGTTTTTCCTTCCTTGCCATCATCTACCTCCTTTTCCCTTAGCCACCTGTTGTGTGGACTCACACCATTTATGTTGACTTCACAGCCATTTATATCATTAAGTAGATGATACAGAGAAAGAACAAAAGAAACACATTTAATTTTAATCAGGCCACTATACACAATCATGAATCAAGTGCTTCAGCAGTCACAACAATTTCTTTTCCTATGGTTCATAAGAAACTGCTCACTAAAACTTTGATTATGATTTAATGATTACATAGAGATTTGCTATGGGGGACAGATTGTTCATTTTATTGGTCTTTCTTTAAAGACCTGATTTATACTCATCTAAGTAAATAAACTACTTCCTGCTCTGTGCTCTCAGACAGTCTTTTATCTCAGCCAAGATGCCTGCGTGTCCCCACAGCTTGACTAAACTTTAGACAGGTTTCTTCCTGACTTTAGGCTTCTGGTCTCCCTTTTGTTAGAGCATTTGCTTTAGAAAACTTGTCACTGTAAATTCTTTCTCTATCCCTTTGAGATGTAAATCTCCCAACCTCTTGTCTGAATTTCTGGCTCCAGGACTGGGACTGGGAGCCACCTCTTTGAAATGTAATCATCAAGAAAGATACTGCCTCTGTCTCCCAGTCGCTGTGGGAGAATAGGAGCCTGTGTTAGTCTGTTCTGTGTTGCTATAAGGGAATATCCAAGGCTGGGTCATTTATAAATAAAAGTTTGTTTTGGCTTACGGTTCTGCAGACAGTACAAGAAACATGGAACCATCATCTACTTCTGGTGAGACCTCAGGAAACTTCCACTCATTGCAGAAGGTGAAGAGGGAGCAGGCATGTCACAGGGTGAAAGAGAGAGAGCAAGAGAGAGGAGGAAGTGCCAGGCTCCTTTAAACAACAAGCTCTTGCATGAACTAATAGAGAATCTCACTCATTATTGCAAGGAGGGCACCAAGTCATTCATGAGGGATGCACCCCCATGACACAAATACCTCCCACTAGGCCCCACCTCCCACATTGGGGATCACATTTCAACATGAGATTTGGAGGGGACAACACATCCAACCTGTATCAGAGCCTAACTTTGATAAGCGCCATTAGCAAATGCAGCTGGTCTAAGCCTATTGGCCAGCCTCCCCGCAAGCCTTCCTCCGGGGACGAAAGTGTCTTCCTTTCCTGTTTAACTCTGTCCAGTGCAGTTTTTATATGACGGTCTTAGTGATGAAGGTTGTTCCTGGACTGTGAGTCTATCTGTCTCACTTCACTGTGAGTCCTGAGGTCTGGGAATAGGGACTAAGCTCCATTCATCTTTGTATCCTCCAGGAGTGGCCATACATCAGTGCCCTTGGGATAATTCTTTAAAAATTAAGTAAAAGTTAAAAATGCAGCAAAAATCCCAAATGATATCAAGGCAAATACAAACACTGATACACTGCATTCTAGGCCTGGGATTTCCAGTATTTTTCTTCTGCACCAATAAGCTTGGGGTATTACAGAGGTAATAGTTGAAGATACAGCGAAGTAACAGAACCAAAATCTCTGTGTAGACTAGGTTCAGAAAGGAAATACTGGCAAGATTTTTGTTGCTAAATGCTGTCTTTGATTCTAGCTCTGAATGGGTCATTATTATTTTCCAAATGAGAAAAAGTCACTTTCTTCTGTAATTTTTTTGTTTATCCTACTAATCTGGAGTCAAAGACTGCAGAACCAAAGGCAGCCTGAAAAGTATCAAATCAAAAGCTCTAGTGTTACAGAGAAGAAACCGGAGCCTGAAGGTTTATGTCGTTGCTCGCGTGATGGAATTACGTCTCTTGGCCTCTGTATAAAGCCCTTTCACTAAATTGTGTGATAATCCATCTGCAGCCCAAGAAGAATACCATGGAGCACATTTTAAATATGATTAGTCCTGCCTCCATTGTTGAACATTAGCAAAGTTCTACTAAGCAATGACTGTTCAATTCATAGTGTATTACATTTCTCCTTGAAGCTTTTCTGAGTTTAAGATAGGTTTACAAATCCATGTTAATGTATCCAAAACTCTAAGAAACTCTTTTTCAATATATATGTGTATATATATGTAAATTCTATTTTTAACTTTATATTATTTTATAAAGTTTTATTTCTATTATTTTTTAAACTTTTATTTTAAGTTCAGGGGTCCACGTGCAGAGTTGTTACATAGGTAAACATGTGTCATGGGGATTTGTCATGCAGATTATTTCATCACCCAGGTAGTTAGCCTAGTACCTATTAGTTAATTTTTCTGATCCCCTCCCTCCTCCCACCCTCCACCCTACAATAGACCCTGGTGTGTATTGTTCCCCTCTACATGTTTATGTGTTCTCATCATTTAGATCTCACTTATAAGTGAGAAGATGCAGTATTTGGTTCTCTGTTCCTGCATTAATCTTCTAAGAATAATGGCTTCCAGCTCCATCCATGTCTCTGCAAAGGGCATGTCCTCATTCTTTTTTTATGGTTGCATAGGATTCCATGTGTTTGTTATTGTGAATAGTGCTGCAATAAACATACACGTGCATGTGTCTTTATGATAGAATGATTTATATTCCTCTGGGTATATACCCAGTAATGGGATTACTGAGTCGAATGGCATTTCTGTTTTTAGGCCTTGGAGAAATTGCCACATTGTCTTCCACAATGGCTGAACTAATTTATATTCCCAACAATGGTGTATAATCATTCCTTTTTCTCCACAATCTTGCCAGCATCTGTTATTTTTTGACTTTTTAATAATAGCCATGATGACTGATGTGAGGTGGTATCTCTTTTTCCTTTTTTTTTTTTTTTTTTTTTTTTTTTGAGACAGAGTCTCACTCTGTCACCCAGGCTGGAGTGCAATGGTGTGATCTCGGCTCACTGCAACCTCTGCCTCCCAGGTTCAAGCAATTCTCCTGCCTCAGCCTCCTGAGTACCTGGGACTACAGGCATGTGCCACCACACCCGGCTAATTTTTTCTATTTTTAGTAGAGACAGGGTTTCACCATGTTGGCCAGGATGGTCTTGATCTCCTGACTTTGTGATCCGCCCACCTCGGCCTCCCAAAGTGCTGGGATTACAGACATGAGTCGCCACACCCAGCTTGAGGTGGTATCTCACTGTGATTTTGATTTGCATTTCTCTAATGATCAGTGATACTGAGTTTTTTTTTTTTTTATATGATTGTTGGGAGCATGTATGTATGTCTTCTTTTGAGAATTGTCTGTTCACGTCCTTTGCCCACTTTTTAATGGGGTTGTTTGGTTTTTTCTTGTAAATTAGTTTAAGTTCTTTATAGATGCTGGATATTAGACCTTTCTCAGATGCTAGTTTGCAAAAATTTTCTCCCATATATAAAAATTAACTCAAGATAGATTAAAGACTTAAATGTAAAACCCAAAATTATAAAAACCCTAGAAGGCAATGTAGGCAATACCATTCAGGACATAGGCATAGACAAAGATTTCATGGCAAAGATGCCAAAAGCAATTGCAACAAAAGCAAAAATTGACAAATGGGATCTAATTAAACGTAAGAGCTTCTGCACAGCAAAAGAAACTGTCAACAGAGTAAACAGCCTACAGAATGTCAGAAAATTTTTGCAAACTATGCATCTGACGGAAGTCTAATATCCAGCATCTATAAAGTTTCAAATATCAAAATAAAAATGATAATACATGGGAGAAAGGCACCAGCACATTTGGTCAAAATTCCTTTAGGTATAATGCTGACAATATGCAACTTGTAAATTTTACTTTTGTAACTTTTTATTCCTAAGAAAGCTGTCAGCTTTTCATACCCTACCCAGCAATCATCTCCTTGTGCCAGAGTCCTTTTGAAAATGTAATAATCACTGAAACACAAGGATACCAGCAACATAAAGACGTTTTCTCAGCTTTTAATTAACTCCTGGGATTTTTGTTTCAAAAAGTGCATTGTTTTAGGAGTAGCAATTATAAGCTATTTTGGCTCCCTCATTTACTCCTGGGTTTCTGACTGTTTCTTTTGGGTTTAGAAGAGAGAACAATTAGGAAAGGAGCAATGATAGGGTTGTTGCTTGACATTCCTAACCCAGCCCCTGATCCTGAGTCACCCTGGTCATAGAAAGAAAGGCAGGGAAGTTAGGGTCATGATTTCTACCATGCTCTTTTCTTGCAACTTCAGGACATATATTTTTGACCCTCATCTGCTCCTTTCCAAGTTCAAAATATCATCTCAAAAGCAGAGCTATGAAAAGTTTCTTCCCGATTGCTGAAGGTTTTGATAAAAAGAAATCTGAAAACGTTTCAGAGAAAGTGATAGCATAGTGGCCCTTTGCTGTTGAACAGTGAGATGAAACCCTACAAAAGAGTCCAGTCTGGCTTTCTTGATGATTTCCTTGTTTCCACTGGAATTTTTTTTCTACCAATTAAATGTTGTTTTCCTTTTTAGTTACATTTATGTCTCCATTTATTTATAATGTCATCTTAGCATTTCTCAGTCATTGTTTAGTCAAGATGTTAGGAATCAGCAGCCTCAGTTTCTCCACTTTTTAATTCATTGTGTTTTCTGAATCCTCTTTTGTTCTCTCCATGTTACTATACAAATATTTCTGATCATTATCCCAGCCTTCATTTAAGGCAATGGTTCTCGACCCTTTTTGCACCAGAGACTGGTTTTGTGGAAAACAATCTTTCTACAGTTAGGGCAGGGAGGGAGGGAATGGTTTCAGGATGTTTCAAGTGCATTACATTTATTATGTACTTTATTTCTATTATTATTACATTGTAATATATAATAAAATAATATTACATATATAATATAGGATCAGTGGAAGCCCTGAGCTTGTTTTCTTGCAACTAGATGGTACTAACTGGGGATGAAAAGAGACAGTGACAGATCATCAGGCATTAGATTTTCATAAGGAGCATGCAACCTAGATCCCTTGTATGTGCAGTTCACAATAAGGTTGGTGCTCCTATGAGAATCTAATGATGCTGCCACTGGTCTGACAGGAGGTGGAGATCAGGTGGTAACGCAAGTGACGTGGAATGGCTGTAAAAACAGATGAGGTAGGCCAGGCATGGTGGCTCATGCCTGTAATCCCAGCACTTTGGGAAGCCGAGGCGGGTAGGTCACCTGAGGTTAGGAGTTTGAGACCAGCCCCCTGTCTGTACTAAAAATACAAAACTTATCCAGGCATGTGGCGCATGCCTGTAATCCCAGCTACTAGGGATGCTGAGGCAGGAGAATCACTTGAAACCAGGAGGCAGAGGTTGCAGTGAGCTGAGATCATGCCATTACACTACAGCCTGGGCAACAAGAGCAAAATTCCATCTCAAAAAACAAAACAAAACAAAACAAAACAAACAAAAAAACAGGTGAAGCTTCGCTGCTCACTTCCTGTGTGGTGGCCTGGTTCCTAACAGGTCATGAACTGGTATCTGCTTATGGCCTGGGGTTTGGGGACCCCTGATTTAAGGCACTTGTTAAGAGATGATATATCATTACTAATTTTTAAATAAAAAGTCCAATTAAGCTATATGTAAAGATTTTAAAAATGTAACTTTATGGAAATAGGAAAAATGTTTAGTCTAAAATTTTCTGGGTTTCAACCACTTATTAAAAACCATGCTTGTTAAAATTAATTAACTTTAGTTGCTGTTCCTTACTTATTTTTTAAGTTTACATGCATATGTATGATCTTTTTTGATATATGTCTCTTTGTTAATTTCAACCTCGTAATTTACAGCAATCTCAAGCTTGTTCAAAAATGGTAATAGATAAATTTTGAACAACCTGTTCAGAAGCACTCTGCAGTGTATTACCCTTGAACTGTATATTGTTGTTTATCATAATAAGATGGAGATTATAACCTGTTGGTAATTTTTCCAATGTAGTTAATTTTATTTGTACTATAGTTGCCTTTTGAGCTAATTTTTAAAAAACACAATATCATCAAAAACTTAATTGAAGTCTAAACTGATAGCATCTATGACATCATTTTTTCTTAATAAAAATTGTATTAAAATATAATTCATATACCGTATAAATCACCCATTTGAGGTGTGTGATTCAATGTTTTTATATTCAGTGTTGTTCAACTATCAGTTTTACAAGTTTTAGAATATCTTGATCAACCCAAAAAGAAACGGCATGCCTAGTAACAGTCGCTCCCCTTTTCCCTCCTATGTATCCAGCCCTAGGCAACCACTGATCTGCTTCCTGTCTTTGGATTTCCTTATTCCAGACATTTCATACAAATGGGATCGTATCATATGTGGTATTTTATGACTGGCTTCTTTCACTCACCAAGATGTTCTCCAGGCTTATTCCGTTGTAGTGTGTGCTGGTAATTCTTTCATTCTTGTTGTGCAACAGTTTCCATTATGGATGCATCACATTTTATACATCCATTTATCAGTTGATGGACATTTGGGATGTTTCCACTTTTTCACTGCTGTGAATAGTGCTTCTGTGAACATGAATGTACAGGTTTTTGTGTGGACACATGCTTCATCTATTTTGGTTGTGCACCTAGGAATGGATCACTAGGTCACATGGTAACTCTACATTTAACTTTTTGAAGAACTGCCAGACTGTTTTCCAGAAAGACTGCACCATTTGATATTCCCCCTAAGAATGTATAAGGGTTCTAATTTCCCCACATTTCTGCCAGCGCTGCTTATTAAAAGTCTTTTGGAACATAGGTATCCAAATGAGTGGGATGTGGCATTTACTGTGGTTGTCATTTTACCTTCCTCTGTTCAATGATGTTGAATATCTTTTCTTGTACTTTTTGACTATTTATATATCTTTGCACTTACTTTTAACCAATTAATTTTGTAATTCTATCAAAAGCTAGCTTTATTTTGCTCTTTAAAAAATTTCTTTCTTAAATTTTTCATTCCCGATAACACACGATATCTTTTATTTGATTCCTTTTAGAACATTGACCCCTATGCTTCTGAGAGTGAGGATTTCTTCTTTATTAATGTTTCAGATCACATCTTCAAGTCTCTTTCACATGAAGCTGTCTACAACTTTTCCTGATTCCAAACAATGTGATTCTATGTGCAATAAGATTTTGGTTAGAACTTATTAATTATTATCATTACAAATAAATGTAAGTCCATTCACGTTTTGCATATTCCAATCTTTTGCATGAACATAGAACTGTGTGGCCCTGAGCAATCAGGTTTTTTATCACAACTGTGTCCTGGAATTCTCCCCTGAAAAAATCTGCTGAAACAAGTAACCTCATATTTAGTTTACCTCACAAATATTTATTACTGTGTCAAGGCATGAAACACAATATCTTGAAATCATTGAACCTAGTCTCCATTTTTATATTACAAATTGAATTCCCAGACTAATTTAACATGCATGTGGCTTTTTTACAAACACTGTTAGAAACGAGCATTTTTGGAAGCTTTGCACACTACAAGGCATCTGCTAAAGGCTCTGGATGCATCATCTCATTTAATTCTAACTACACTATGAAATGGGCAGATTTGTTTTCCCCACTTTATACATTAGACAAGATGCAGAAAGATTATACAACCAGTCAGAGGTTTGTAATAAGTAAAGGGTTAGGTAAGATGTAGAGCCAGTTAGCTGCCATAACATTGTCCCTCTTCTATGTTTTACTATTTCCTTAGGCTTGAAAATATCAGATTGAAAATTATTCAAGACATTAAATTAACCAAGACAGAAAATTAACCAAGACAGAGGCTCTTCGAGTATAACCCTCAAAGCTTAGCTCAAATGCTACCTGCTTTATGAAAGTGCCCTTCCTTTCAGTCTTGATGTAGTACCTCATTCTCTTCGCTCACAAAATGTTTTATTTGTCTCCCTTTCGTATCACTATTCACTGTTGGACTATAGAGAGTAATCAGAACAGTATTCCCTAAGTGTAGAGACTGTCTTATTGACTTTGTTCCTTTTTTCTTTTCTTTTTTTTTTTTGAGACGGAGTCTCACTCTGTCGCCCAGGCTGGAGTGCAGTGGCTCGATCTCGGCTCACTGCAAGCTCCGCCTCCTGGGTTCATGCCATTCTCCTGCCTCAGCCTCTGGAGGAGCTGGGACTACAGGCACCCGCCACCATGCCCAGCTAATTTTTTGTATTTTTAGTAGAGACCGGGTTTCACTGTGTTAGCCAGGATGGTCTTGATCTCCTGACCTCATGATCCGCCTGCCTTGGACTCCCAAAGTGCTGAGATTATAGGCATGAGCCACCCCGCCTGGCCGTGACTTTGTTCTTTAATCTCTGCTGCTTGCCTTAAACATGGCAAGTGCCCATTACAGGTTTGCTTTACTTAACTAAATTAAACTGTAGCCATATAAACAATTGTTCATTAAATGAAGACCTATTTTCAAGAATTATAAGTTCTGATATATTACATTGGAGAAACATTGCAATACATGTTTCCCAAGAATGATTACTATATTTAAACAAATCCTGCATGTTAATATTCACCAATGGTTTTCTTTGTTCTGATGTGAAAAGTTTACGAGTGTTGAAGAGCCCAGATATTTTGATCTAGTTCAACCTAGATTCAAATATTAATCTCCACATTAAGTAATCATGAGGCTTTGGGCAATTTTTAAAATATCTTTAAATTTCAATTTTGCCAGGTGCAGTGACTCACGCTTGTAATCTCAGTACTTTGGGAGGCCAAGGAAGGGTGGATCTCTTGAGGCCAGGAATTTAAGACCAGCTAGGCCAACGTGGTGAAAGCCCGTCTCTACTCTACTAAAAATACAAAAATTAGCTGGACGTGGTGGCATGCACCTTAGTCCCAGCTACTCAGGAGGCTAAGGCATGAGAATCACTTGAACCCAGGAGGCAGAGGTGGCAGTGAGTAGAGATTCCACCACCGCACTCCAGCCTGGGAGATAGAGTGACACGGTTAAAACAAACAAACAAACAAAAAACCCTCAACTTTCTCATATCTTAAATGGGAGCATAAATACTAATCTCAGGGCTGGGCTCAGTGGCTCACACCTGTAATCCCAGCACTTTGGGAGGACGAGGCGGGCGGATCACGAGGACAGGAGATCGAGACCATCCTGGCTAACATGGTGAAACCCCATCTCTACTAAAAATACAAAAAATTAGCTGGGTATGGTGGTGGGTGCCTGTAGTCCCAGCTACTTGGGAGACTGAGGCAGGAGAATGGCATGAACCTGGGAGGCGGAGCTTGCAGTGAGCGGAGATCATTCCACTGCACTCTAACCTGGGCAACAGAGCAAGACTCCATCTCAAAAATACTAATCTCAGAAAGTTGATGAATTTGAGGATGGTTGAAGATTAAATAAAAAGATATCAAAACAGCACAATTTCTGTCACTGAACAGGTACTGTTAGTAAGCAATAATAATCAGTATTGCTCTGTTAGTCCTATAAGAGCAATGGCTTTTAATTATTTTTGTATTTGTCAAGTATAAGATAAATACAAGAGTCTCTAGACATATAATTCCCAATTCTCCACTGTCACTCATAAAATTGAGAAGAAAAAATGTCTTCACAACTCAAAAGTATTAGCCATTGCCTTTTCTAAGAAAAGGGAACAACCGCTTATTCCAGACATGATAGCTGTGCTTTGGAATTCTCAGAATACAAGGGCTATAGAGAATGACTTCACCTCTCCAGAGAACTAAAGATAAGATTGGGAAAGAGCATCTGTAATTTAATGTTATAACCAGAAGAAAATGAGAATAGATGGGGTTGAACATGTCAGAGCAGTAAAAGGCAGTGAAATTACGGAACACAGCCAAATGCCAGGAAATACATAGATTATAACATAGAGGTTAATAATGCCCTTTCTCAAATTAACTTTTTTTCCTTTCCTGTTCTGATATTTCAGGTTTGGTATTATGTTTTGATATAACTGTTCATGGATTAAATCAAGTACGATTTTTCTGTTTTTATCTTTTTTTTAAGTTCACAACCTAATATGAAAGTCCTCCAGCATGAAAAGCATGCACTCAGACTGTGGAGACATGTCTGACTGTCTATTTCAACACAACTCGTGCTCAGGACTGTATGTAAGCACAGAGCAGAACCCAAGTAGGGAACATGGACAGAGGAAATTGGCCACATGCTATTATTACCCCATCCACATTGATGGCTCTAATAAGTCCACAGAATGTTTTAATAAATCGTTTAGAAATATACTTGCATCATGTCTTCTGTTTCCTTCTCTCAAAGAAGAAAAAAATATGATGGTATTGCTAGCAAAATTGGGGAGTTCTGAGATAAACCCAGCACTTTTCCTTTTTTTTTTTTTTTTGAGGCGGAGTTTTGCTCCTGTCTCCCAGGCTGCAGTGCAATGGGGCAATCTCAGCTCACTGCAATCTCCACCTCTTGGGTTCAAGCGATTCTGCTGCTTCAGCCTCCCGAGTAGCTGGGATTACAGGCATGTACCACCACACCTGGCTAATTTTTTTTTGTATTTTTAGTAGAGACAAGGTTTCACTATGTTGGCCAGGCTGGTCTCAAATTCCTGATCTCAAGTGACCTGCCTGCCTCAGTCTCACAAAGTGCTAGGATTACAGGCATGAACCACCATGCCCGGCCTGCTTTTCCTCATCTTAAACTACCGGGTAGTTGGTATAGCATCAAAGCTAAAAAAACACATGAGAGATTATCAAATTCTAACATTTTGTTTTTCAGATGAGTAAACAATCTTCCTGAGAAGCTAAGTGAGAGCACCAGTTATCACAGGACTATGGCAGAACTAGAAATAGGGGTACCTCCTCCTCACTTTTCCTGGCCTCGTTAGGGCAAGAGCAGCAAGGTGGTCATTATGACATAGACACACTATACCTTGGAACGTGCATAAAAGACCATTGGGACAAATTAGGGTCATATATGAAGAACAAACTCCTTTTGAGGGGCATGTATCAAAATGTGGAATAATAGTCTATTAACTTTATTGCATGAATATATATATATATATAATATATTCATGTGTATTTATATGTATATCTCCAGTATGTATAGATACATACTGTATTAGTCCATTGTATTAGTCTATTTATTTAATAAATAAAATAGCTGTATGAAAATGGACTAATACAGCAATTTTATTTATTTTAGTTGTTATGACCTGAATCTTAGCTAAAACCCACAAACAGAAAATTAACTGGGCTATGTGGAAGTCCTAAACTTAGGTTTAAACACCAAATTACATGATAATAGAAACAGACTTGTCTTAATTCAAGGGAATGAGACATAGCTTAGTAATCTGTGAATGATGCTTTTCACTGGATGTGAGAATAATGTGTAGTTTGTATTAGTCTGTTCTCAGGCTGCTATAAGGACATACCTGAGACTGGGTAATTTATAAAGGAAAGAGGTTTATTTGACTCACAGTTCAGCATGGCTGGGGAGGCCTTAGGAGACTTATAATCATGGCAGAAGGGGAAGTAGGCACCTTCTTCACAAGGTGGCAAGAAGGAGAAGTGTCCAACACAGGGGGAAGAGTTCCTTAGAAAACCATCAGATCTCTTGAGAACTCACTCACTATCATGAGAAACAGCATGAGGGAAACCACCCCCGTGATTCAATTACCTCCACCTGGCCTCTCACTTGCCACGTGGGAATATGGAGATTATAGGGATTACAATTCAAGATGAGATTAGGGTGGTGAAACAAAGCCTAACCATATAATTCCAACACTGCTGCCTCCCAAATCTCATGTCTCTTTCACATTTCAAAACCAATCATGCCTTCCCAACAGTCCCCCAAAGACTTAATTCATTCCAGTATTAACCCGAAAGTCCAAGTCCAAAGTCTCTCCTGAGACAAGGCAAGTCTCTCCTGCCTGTGATCCTGTAAAAGCAAAAGCAAGTTAGTTTTATTCCTAAATACAATAGGGGTACAGGCATTGGGTGAATATACCCATTCTAAATAGGAGAAATTGGCCAAAACAAAGGGGCTACAGGCACCACCCAGGTCCAAAATCCAGTGGTGCACTCAAATCTTAAGGCTCCTAAATGATATCCTTTGACTCCATGTCTCACATTCAGGTCACACCGATGCAAGAGGTGGGCTCCCGTGACCTTGGGCTGCTCTGCCCCTGTGGCATTGCAGGGTATAGCTCCACTCCTAGCTGCCTTCACAGGTTGGTGTTGAGTCTCTGTGGCTTTTCGAGGTGCACGGTGCAAACTGCCTGTGGATCAACCATCCTAAAATCTGGAGGATTGTGGCCCTCTTCTCACAGCTCCACTAGGCAGTGCCCCAGTGGGGACACCGTGTGGGGGCTCTGACCCCACATTTCCCTCCCACACTGTCCTACAGAGGTTCTCCATGAGGGCTCTGCCCCTGCAGCAAACTTCTCCCTGGACCTCCAGGTGTTTCCATACATCTTCTGAAATGTAGTCAGAGGTTCCCAAACCTCAATTCTTTACCTCTGTAAACCTGCAGACTCAACACCACGTGGAAGCTGCCAAGGCTTAGGGCTTGCACCCCCTGAAGCCATTGGCCAAGCTGCACATTAGCCCCTTTTAGCCATGACTGGGACACAGGGCATCAAGTCCTGAGACTGCGCAAAGCAGCAAGGCCCTGGACCCAGCACATGAAACCATTTTTTCCTCCTAGGCCTCCAGGCCTGTGATGGAAGGGGCTGCCGTGAAGACCTCTGACTTCCCATGGACAAATTTTTCCCATTGTCTTGGTAATTAACATATGACTCCTCATTTCTTATGCAAATTGCTGCAGCAAGCTTGAATTTCTCCTCAGAAAATGGGTTTTTCTTTTCTATCACATCATCAGGCAGCAAATTTTCTAAACTTTTATGCTCTGCTTCCCTTTTAAACATAGTTCCAATTCCAAACATCTCTTTGTGAATGCATAAAACTAAATGCTTTTAATAACTCCCAGGTCACCTCTTGAATGCTTTGCTGCTTAGAAAATATTTTTTTGCCAGATACCCTAAATCATCTCTCTCAAAATCGAATTTCCACAGATCCCTAGAGCAGGGGCAAAATGTCACCAGTCTGTTTGGCAAAGCATAGCAGGTATCACCTTTATTCCATTTCCCAACAAGTTCTGCATCTCTGTCTGATACCACCTCAGCCTAGACTTCATTGTCCATATCACTATCAGCATCCTGGTCGAAGCCATTCAACAAGTTTCTAGAAACTTCCAAACTTTCCCACATCTTCCTATCTTCTTCTGAGCCCTCCAAACTGTTCCAACCTCTGCCTGTTACCCAGTTCCAAAGTCACTTCTACATTTTTGGGTATCTTTATAGTAGCACCCCACTCTCTGTGATACCAATTTACTGTATTAGACAGTTTTTATACTACTATAAAGAACTGCCCAAGACTGGAAAATTTACAAAAGAAAGAGGTTTAATTGACTCACAGTTCAGTATGGCTGGGGAGGCCTCAGGAAACTTACAATCTTCCATATACCAGTATATCTTCAATATACCAGTGTTTTCATTTCTCTATTTCTTTTGGCTTTTTCTTTATGTTTCACCTTCTCGCTAACTTCTTCAAACCCTTTGAACTCTTCTCACTAGGCACTGTTCCATATTTTAAACAAAAAAACACAAAATTTCTAATTTCTCAAACATTCACCTTCAGCCACTTAAATATATGACTATATTTTTTTACCATTTCTTTACCTGGCATGACAGCTTCCCTGAAGTCTTAAAATTCATTTAAGTTTTGGTGTCTTGTTCAATTCCTGGTGCTTCCAGTTATCTCACTCAGTTTCTGGTATGAACCACTATTCTTCTCCAGCATAAACATTTCCAGTGCCTTCCTTTGTCCATTTAGTTCCATTCTGGCTTCACCACTCTCCTAATCAATGTAAATACCAAGATCAAGCAGTAAAATTATTCTTATGACTACTTTTATTTCTGGTGGGCACCTTGTCATGTGTTCCCTTTGTCTATCAAAATCCTAGACCTGAAGCTATAATAATTCATCTTTTTTACCCCTATAACAAGATTGCTGAACAATGAAAAATCACAGAATGCAACCACTGTCAACTCACAGTATTCAGCCTCTGGTGATTGTTAAAACTGAAGTCCTCTTCTTTTATATATTCCTGGTCAGCTTAATTCTACCTCTCCTAAAACTCTCAGGAGGTAATGTCCCCTACCTCAGACAGAAGAGAGGCCAGAGGTGGAGGAACTGAAAAAATTACACACAATTTTTTCTCCCATATCACTTTAAAAAGCCAGCCTTCACCCAGATCCTATGGCGATCCATCTTCATTCTTTCTCTTCTAGTTCCAGGAGAAGATGCAGTTTCTTCCAGTTATGAGCTAATCTTTCTTAGTGTTTAAAATAAGCCCCTTATAATATCTTTGGGAATGTTCCCAAACATTCGATATGATTATAGCTTCTTTCAAGATCTACAATCTTTCTATATTGGTTCTTACTCTGTTCCTCACAGTAAACACAGTCATCTCTCCTCTGTCACAAAACAAAAACCTTCCCCTGACTCCCCCTTCCCTATTGTTTGTCCTTTTCTTCCTTCTCTTCAACCAAACTGTATAAAGAAAACTCACTGTTATTTCTTGTATTTCCTCCATTGCAATCTATCACTTTACTGAAGCTGTTATTCCTCACATCACAAGTGGTCACATAGTTTGATTCAGTGAACATTTTTTGGTTCTCAGACTATTCATTCTGTTTACAGCACTCAAAATTAACTTACAATGTTTAAAAATCTCTTTTCTTTCCATCTTCAATGACACCACTCTCTATAGCCTGCCTTTCTCTTCCTCTGACCATGAGTTAGTGGTGATGCAAGTTCAGAATTCTCTCCTTGGCTCTTTTAGGGGATGTTCCCACTTGTCAGCAAGCAAGAATCTGAACCCTCTTCTGAGGTTGCTGGGATTTTTCATTTTATGTCTTGTTGATAGGCAGAGATTGTCTTTCTCTATGGAAACTGAGACTTGATTTCTACATCTTCTTTACAACCAGCATGTACACATGTGACACAGTAGCTTTTGACTCAGGAGCTTGTGAATGTAAGAAGCGGGATGGGTGAGGCTCACTCCCACAGGGCTGACAGGCAGTGGAAATGTTGGCAGAGGCAGCATCGGCAGGGGTGATAGGTCGTATCCATCTCATTTCCACACTAAGAGGATGGGTTGCATAAGCCACAGAGGCCCCTTGTCGGGACTGGTGGTAGCAGAGTTCTCAGCCTTGGTCAAGAAAAGAGTATCCTTATCCTCAGAGATCTGCAACAGCAAAGGACTGAAAAAACATAATTTCGTGAGTGATACCTGCTAAAAAATACAAAACTGGGCAGTGTGATAGGAGGTAGCAAATGTAATGTAAATGGGAACTGCTTCACTAAAATAATCAGAGGTCATTTAGCTGAGGAGTCACATGGGGTCACGATGCTAAAAGAGAGAAGCAAAGCCATGAAATATCTTAGAAAGAGCCTCCCCACAGAAAGTACGACCATGCAGCCACAGGCTGGGTGATGTCCAAAGAAGCCTGGGTCAGCAGATTGGGAAGCTCAGGCAAGAGTGGTGGGACCTGAGGTCAGACGTTGGACAAGGGCCAGGGCCTGGACGAATTTGGATTTAATTTCATGAGTACCTTGCAGTTAAGTTATACTTATTAAGATGGTGAAATGTAATCGGTTCAGGATATGTTTTGAAGGAAGAGCTGGTAACGCTTGATGAGTGATAGGATATGAGGTATGACTGCTAGGTTTTGGACCTTAACAATCAAATAACAGTGAAATTCATGAAACGGAAAGATGGAGAAGGCATTAATGTGGAAAAGGGTGCAATGAATAATTCTCTGTGGCTGTGTTAACTTGGATACGCATGTGAGGCATCAAAGGGGAGAACAGTGGGTTGAAGAATTTTGGATGCAGTGGAGATTGCAGTGGAGACTGTTAAGTGTAAACTTAACAGTCACCCAGGTAGTAAATGCACATACAAAATAGAGCTATGATAAGCAACTTTGAAACTTAGAGACCAGGGAAAGGATGACCCAGTAAAGGAGATAGAGAAGGGGTAGAGAAAAGAGAAGAAAACTAGGATTGTGGTGTGATGGAAGTTATGTAATTCGTGTGTTTCCAGAAAGAAGGAATCATTAAGGAATGGCACAAAATTGACTATTGTACATGGAAGGATGCCAGTTATTGGCTTCCTTGACATGAACAGATTTATGAAGGAGTAGAACTCAAATCCTGAAGGGTAGGTGAAGAGAGGTGAGGAATGAAGGCAGAGATTGGAAGCAACCCTTCCAAGGAGTTGTGCTATAAGAGGAACAGGTGCAGGAGTTGAAGCTGATTATGGGCTCAAAAGAGGTTCATGCATTTATCTATTGATTTCTTTAGTGAGAGCATGTTTGTTTGCTAAAAATGATCCAGTAGAGAGTGACAGAATAATAATGCAGAAGGGAGAAGATATAATTGCAATAGTAAAGTCCTGGGGAAAGCAAGAAGAATGGAACCCAGAGCAAAAAATAGAGTTGTTTGACGTGCACATGAGCAGTTCATCCATTTCAACAGGAACGAAAGCAGAGCTGCCCGAGATCCATGGAGATTGGCTGTTTCTTTTCTGGTGGCTTCTATTTTCTACGTAGAATGAGATGAGATGTCATGAACTAATAGTGAGGTGGAAACAGGGATGCTGGGCCTTAGAGGCAGGAGGAGAAGATATACAATAGATGTGTCAGAGAGTAGGAGTGTAATTTAACTATAGAAATTTATAGGACTGCCAAGCAGTGAGAAAGGCCCACTTGGGAACTGTGGTGATAAATTAAAGAGGTCCCAGTTAGCATTGCTGCAAGATGTCACCCTCTTGCAGAGTGGGGTTTATGTTTTATTTTCTCTTTATATCTTGAGGCTACCACAGTAGATATTCAATGAATGACAGCCAAAAATTGACTTCACTGGATAAAACTCCAGATGAGAAAATGCTTCTTTATGTGTAAATATGTCTAGGGCAGGATAGCAAATAAAAGCGCAGAGCCCTTTCAAGACCCTCTTTCATGAGTTGTCATTATCTCCATGATCATCACCTTTTTCAACATTTCTCTAATGCTTTCCCGTTCACAGAGTTTCCAAAGTGAAATTGTAGCTTTGTTGAAAGATGAATTTTGTCTTCTAAGCCAATTGCATAAGTCAGCACCCCACTTTAGGTTATTATATCATAGAGGTTAGTAATATAGGCGTGCTTTGGAGTTGGACACCCACATATTTGGAGTTGGACACCCACACATTTGAATCCTGGTTCAAACACCTATTAGCTACGTGATCTGAGTTATATTACCCAAACTATTTCTGCCTCAGTTTTTTAATCAATAAAATTAAAAATGATAATATCTACTTAATATGCAAAGTTTAAAGGAAGTAAGTGTGTGATAAATATTAACTATAATTGCAAAACTCCATAGTAGAATATAAGAATCAATGCAGATATCACAAATTAGAATGTCGTGACAGAGTAACTGGTATGTGAATCACCATACACAACTAGAAAACTGGACAAACATATGAAAAACCATCTTTTCATATTGGGTTTCAGATAGGAAAGGACTGGATCCTGAGAAGACAGAAACAAATGAGGTAAGCCTTCCAATTGTGTGAAATTCTGAATTCATGGTAGGGAACAGTGAAGGAATATGTACCACCCTGTTTCTTGTTAACCAAACTTTGAATATTTTCTAATGGTTTTGGTGGCTTTTGTATCATATAACACTTCATTGCTTTATATCTCAATCTTTTCCAGATCCTCTATTTGCTTACTGAACACTAGCCATTAGATCAGGTTTTTAAAAATTCAGTCATTAGCAATCACTGTCATCAGTGGAGCTTTATCCTCTTGATTGAACTGTTCTCCATCACTTTCAGAGTACCCATATAAAATAACCACATGTTATATGCAATCCCATACTTACCTTTTTCCTTTCCTGCTTGCAACCATATTAATTTGCATTGCCTTTGGGTTACAGGTTGAATTCAATTCTACACAAAATAAAGTGCTGTGCCATTTTTTCATGTGACATTTTCTGGTTTTGATTTTTGTGTGTAGCTTATATAAACTACTGTCAAAATTTTATTGTTAGAATTCAGAGAAAGCTTCATGTTTCCTGCTGTGTGATATATCACCCTGTACCTCTTTAAGTAAGTAGAACTTATTTTTATGTATTATTTGGTTTACAAATGAAAACAAACTCTGATAAGAGTTAGTCACTATTAGGAAAGACAAAAAAGAATAAAAATAGATCAACAATGATAGCCTTTTACTTGTAATTCAGTATTTGTAATATATATTGGTGCTGAGCTACTGAAAATCTTAATTTTTATTTTTAAATGGTGAATGGCAGATAATAATGTACACACTCACACTTACCCTTGAACAGAATTACAGAGTGTGCCACAAAAAGGACGGTGTAGTGGGAGATTAAGCTTCGTTTACCGTGAAATAATAACGAATCTTAATAAACATGAAGTACTATTAGGGCAAGCAACATACATTCTGTCACTTGATTTATAAAGTCATGAATAAAATAATTTGTCACCTGACTTTACTTATGCCCAGATTACCTGGCTTCTCTGCCATCAAAGCACAAAAACAAGAAGAGGACTTACAGAATGTTTCTTTCATACATAAAGGAAATTATAAAAGAACTCTTCACTTTGAGAAATATAGTAATATGCTAGCCTCAACTACTTAAACTTTATATTAAATAGTTTTATATGTTAAAATTTGTCCCTAGAAAGTTTTCTAATTTAACATTTGCAATAATGAATAATGAGACTACCTATGAAAATTGTTCATATTTTTTAAATATGAAAACAATCAACTCTCCTTGTTAAAATTTCTTCTAACACAAGTAAGAATATTCTAATGAGAGGCTACTCCAAGATATAACAGGTTTTCTGTCAATAACAATAGCCAATCCAAAGCCGTTAATCAGAGGAATGTCTTAGAGAAGATATAAGCACAGGGTATAAATGACTAAATAAATGACACTTAAACCATCATCAGTTCAAAATAAGAACTTCTGCTTATTGAAGACGAGGTAGACATACTTTTCCCTATTTCTATTGCTAAGATATAATGCACATGAAAAACATAAGAAGTTTCCAAAAGGTGGAGACAACATAGCCTTCGTAGGGACTTCGGAATTCATGCACATGAACTTATGGTAATTTCCTTGGATTTTCTGTTTGCCTCATCTATCCAAATCATGGTGATGAAGAAGTCTGAAATTTAGAAACAATAATGAACACAGACAAAAATAACCTCCAGAGGAGCCTGCTCTTTCTATAGCCAAAGGACTTAGAAAGAAACAGCAGAGCAATGCAGAAAACTTTCAAACAATGACTCCAGGTGAACACCACAGAAAAGTCTGTGCCCCCACCCTCACACAGGCCAGTTAAGGCCAAGGCAGGACTTGCAAGGCTGTGATCAGGAATGGAAAAAATTTTATTGCTACAGACCCTGTAGATGTCAAAAGAACGGCAAGAGAATCCTGTGAATAACTCTATGCACATAAATTCGACAAGTTAGATAAAATGGAACAAATACTTGAAAAATACAAAGTAGCACAATTCACCCAATGCAAGATTGATAATTTTAATAGCCCTCTAACTATTAAGGAGATTGAAGTTTTGATTTTAAAGCTCTTCCCAAAAAGAAACCTCCAGCTCCAGATGGTTTTAGTACAGAATTCTACAGAATGTTTAAATAATTAACACAATTCTATACAATGTCTCCCAAAAATTAGAAGAGGCAACACTTCATATTTATTTTACAAAGCTAGTATTACCTTAATAGCAAAAGCAGACAAAGATAGTACCTAAAAATAAAGTGAGAAACCAACAAATCATAAACAGAGACAAAAAATTTAAAATAAACTATCAGCAAATATAAATCCATGACATCTAAAAAAATTACACTATGACCAAGGGAAGTTGATTGCAGGAATTTAAGGCTGATCAATATTTAAAACTCAATGTATGCCACCATATCAATAAAGTAAATAAAAAGAAACAAATGATCATATTAATTGATGCAGAAAAAGCGCTTGACAAAATTCAGCATCCATTCATGGTAAAAAATGTTAGGAAATAGGAATAAAAGGGAGCTTCTTCAACTTAAAAACTAACAAAAATAGAACAGATAAGATTACACTTAATGGTGAAAGACAATGTTTACATCCTAAGATTTAGAACAAATCGAGACCGTTTGCTCTCACCACTCTTAATTTATACATAATGCTGGAAGTGATAGCCAGTGAAATAAGACTATGGAAGGAAATAAGAAGTATGCAGATTAAAAGGAAAAAAATAAAGCTGTCCTATTTGCAGATGATATGATTGTCTACATAGAAAATTCCAAAGAATCTAGAAGAAATTCTGGAACTAATAAGTGAGTTGCAAGATACAAAATTAACACAAAAAATCAATTTGTATTTGTGTATACTAGCAATGAACACATGGACACTAAAATTAAAAATAAAAATTTCAGTTTTTATTTACGATTACTCAAAAAATTTAATACTTAGGTGTAAAACTAACAAAATATATGCAGAAATGTGTATGTGGAAAATTACACAGTACTGATTACAGAAATCAAAGAAGATCTAAATACATGCAGAGACATGCTATGTTAGTGGGTTGGAAGACTCAACAAAGAAAAAATGTCAATTCTACTAAAATTGATATACTGGTTTTACACAATTTTTATCAAATTTAGCAAATTTGTTTAGGTATACACAAGATTATTTTAAAACTTCTAGAGTAATCTAAAACAATTTTGAGAAGAAATAAAAAAGTGGGAGAAATTAGCTTACCAAATTTCAGAATGTATTGCATAGCTGCATTAACCAAGACTATGTGGTAGTGGGGAAGGTATAGACACAGAGAACTATTAACTAGAACAGAGAATCCCCAAATCAACTCCAACAATATGCCCAACTGATTTGGCAGTGGTAAAAGCAACTCTGTGGAGAGAAAATTGCCTTCTCAATAACAGTGTTTCAGCAACTGGACATCCATAGGCAAAATAAACTAACCTTGATATTCAAAAAAATGAAATCTCATATTATACAAAGTTAACACAATATAGATCATAGAGTTAAATATAAAAAAAGTATTTGAGGAGAAAATTTTCAATATCTAGGGCTAGAAAGAATTCTTGGACTTCTCACCAAAAACAATCTATAAAAGGAAAAAATGATAAATTTTACTTCACCAAAATTAAAAAGTTTTTGTTTTGTGGAAGATTCTGTTGAAAATGAAAAGGTAAGTTAGGGAGTAGAAGAACATATCTGTAAGCTATACATCTGACAAAGGAATAGTATCTAGAATACATAAAGAACTCATAACTCAACAATAAAAGACCAAACAATTTAATGGGCAAAATAAATAAAGAGATATTTCACTGAAAGGAATATACGGTTTGCAAATAAGTGCACAAAAGGATCTTCAATGTTATTAGCCATTGGGAAAGTAAATTAGAACCGCAATGAGATATTACCACTTATCTGTGAAAATAGCTAAAATTAAAACAAAACAAAACAAAACAAAACAAAACAAATTAGTGACAACACCAAATGCCCGTGAAGGTGAGGAGGAACTGGATAATTCATATATTCCTGGTGGAAATGTAAATTTCTGCAGCCACCCTGGAAAACAGTTTGGCAATTTTTTTAAAAGCTAATATGAAACTACCATACAACTCAGAAAGTGAACTTTTGGGTCAGAGAATTGAACACTATGGCACTCAAAAACCTGGACACAAATATTTATAGCAGCTTTATTTGTAAAAGCCCCAAAGTGGAAATAATACAGGTGTCCTTCATCAGGTGAAAGGTGGTACAAACTGTGGTACAGCCATAGTGTGGAATACTTAGCAACAATAAAGTCAACTATCAATACACACAAATGAATGAATTTCCAGAGAAGTATGGCTGAGTAAAAAAAAAAGCCATTGTTAAAGGCTAAATATTATATTATTCCATTTATAATATTCTTGAAATGACAAAATTATAGAAATGCAGAGCAGATTGGCCACAGTTAAGGACAGGGCAGGGACAGAAGGGAATTGTGTGTGGCTATAATGGCAAGATAAGGGGTCTTTATAGTGATGAAATGTTCCATATCTTGACTATGTTAGCAACAGCATCCTAGTTGTGATGTTGTGCTACAGGTTTGTAAGATGTTACCATTCGGGAAAGCTGAGTAAAAGGTATTCAGGATGTCCCTGTATTATTTCTTAAAATTGCCTATGCATTTATAATCATCTCAAAATAAAAAGTTTAATAAAGGTATAGATTATTGACTGGATATAGGCAGCCTTTATTACATTAATTGCTCGCAGACAAAATTAAACAATGAATATAAATAGATAATATTTTCTAAATTGAGAGGTATTATTTTGCAGTAGGAAGACCATAGGCTTTAGAGACAGAATATAACTTTGAACCTTAGATCTGCTGAGGATTAGCTGTGTCAACTTATTCTAAAACTCACATTTACTCACTCTATATCTAGTGTTCCTTCAACTACATCACTGTGTTCTTAAATCACATAGCTTTCATAGATCAATTGACAATAAAATATTGATGCATAAATTATCTAAGGTTGGATGTCGTATTACCAGACAACTAAGAATAGTATTACAGTAAATATAATACCACTAAAATCCATCTAAATTTTAAAATGAATGTTACTTACAGCACATGATGAAAATAATGCTAAAGAAAATCTGTTTCTGTCAACAGTTGTTTAATGGGCTGTATTTTGGGGGTACTATCTAGTTACTTTAAATTGTGAAAAAAATTAACATCATTACCCAGGACCGGGAGGAATAACAAATATGTAATAAGAATTTGGTCTGAAGTTTAAGGAAAAAAAAATATAGCGACACAATACAGTAATGATTACTGATACATTGGTGCAAATAAATGAGCAAGCATTCGTAAAATGTGCCCAATTTTACAGCCATGTCCGTTTTAATAGTATAATTTCTCCTAATTGCTACCTTGGGTATTGGTTCAATATGAACTGGAGGAAGAATTCCTTGTACTGAATCAGTTACTGCCTGAACACAAAACAACATTCCAGTTGCCAGTTTAGACTGATAGAAATAATTCGATCAAAATTAATAAATAGTTCTTGCAGAGAACTGTCCTTTTTTTTTTCAAATCTTCTTGCAGATTAATACCAAGATTCTCAGGTGCGCTCAGACTGACATTGCCAGTCACGTTGTGGTATACTGCAACTGCTTTTCTCTACAATTTCTACACCACCAAAAAACTGTAAAACTGATCATTTATACTGTTACTTACATATTGAGAATGCTACTTTGGTTTCCTGAAGTAATTAAATTACACTTAAAATTAGTGCATGAGAACAGGTTCATTAACCCCAGGGGGTTATCTTTTATAAAGAAAATAATTCAAACAGCAAGAGATACAAAACATACTATTTCCCCCACAATAGAATTTCATTATGTTATTTTTTTACCATTTATTAATAAGAACAATTAATTCATTAACTAGAAGTTAAAAATAAAATAATACCAATGAAAAGTTTGCCAATATTGATAAAAACATATCATGTTTAATTATTTCCCTTATATTAGAAATGTTACTACTATATAATCCAAATATTGGTATTTTTGGTGAATTCTTTACATTAAATATCTACAAGTGAGATTGGAATTGCTGTATTAAATAGTTTGTTTTATTGATTGCTTTTAATTTACATTTCAAATCGTAATTCATAAAATTCATGCATCCAATTGCAGTGTAGTGCCCATTTTGCAATATTGGCCCAGCAAATGATTATATATTTTCAAAGAATACTATTATTTTTACAAAATTGTTTTCTATTATGCCAGTCAAAAATGTAATTGTCTTTAATAATACTTTCCTTATAAATGGGGATTAAAATTATTTTACATAATTATTTGTGGTTCTTTCATAAACTTCGGCTAATGTTTTTGGCTATGTTCTGGTTTTCTACCCCATTATATATTTTGTTGCATTTTTCTTATTATGAAAGTTCATCTCAAAATACAAGCAAAACACACAAAAAGAGAGAACAAACTTCACAATGGTACATACATCTTCTGTGGAAACTTTGTTTTATGTTTTTAAACATACATATGCACATGCACATACATTAAATTAAATCAATGAATACACACAAATATATTAACATTTGCATACAAAGACATATGCTTCTATAACATTATTATTAATAGTTGCATAACATTTTATGGCCTGATTCTAACAGAATTCCTATTTCCTGTTGTAAAATATGTTCATTTCTTCACTATTTAAAACAAGCACTGCAAACATGGATACTTTTAACTCAATATATGAATATCCATACCATCACAATTTGTCTATAATAAATTAGGAGAGTTGCAAATATTGCTCTATCACCTATCTCATCTATCATTGATCAATCTTTCTATTTAATAATTTAGATTAAGAAATAAAATTGTCTTTCAGAGTGGTTGTGCAGATAAATTTATGTGCTTACTAGCAGTTTATGAGACTGGCTTTTTAGACTGGGCATTTTTTTTTCTAACTGTTGTTTTGCCTTTTAAAAATAATGTTTTGTTTTGTTATTTTTTAATGTTTTATTTTGGTTTATTTTATAATATTTTGTACATTCTTGTTTTATCTTTCTGACTCATTATTGAATAATATATTTTCTATTTACATTTCTTTGATAACACTGAGGTATATTTTAAAATTATTTTTATATATTTTATTAATAGATTTTCATATCCTTTTGCTATTTGCTCTTATATTGTAGTTTTCCTTTTTTTGTGTATGTGCACTAGTTTCATAATTGACATAGTAAAATATATGAGTTATATATGCAAAACTTTGGTTCTTCATTTCATCTAATAGATATGGCTCCACTTAAAACATTTCCTTTTGCTTTAATATTATTGCATATTATTTTTAGACAGAAGCAGCAGTTGGGCTGTGATGCAAATTTTAATGGCTTTTGGGTTTTTTTGGAGTGAAGTGCATATTCAATTACTTTCCCATTTTTCTTTGCCTATTTCTAATATATACAAATTACTTTTATATTATAGATATTATTTCTTATCAATAACACATTTTAAAATGTCTTATTTTTACTGTGCTTTTCACACCCTAACGTGTATATTTAGTGAATAGAGGTCTTTGATATGTATTTAGTCAAGTGTGTTATGTATCTGTAATTTCTCTGTATGGTTAGTATACTTTTTGTTTTACTTAAGAGATTCCTTCTTGCAGAAATTTATGAAGATATCATATTCGATTATATTCTGACAGTCTTATTATTGGCTACCACCTATATTTCCTTAATTCACCTGTAATTGATTTTTGTGTATGGTTTGATAAAGGGGACATCTTTTTTTTTGATATCTATGCTCTCACATCATTTATTCAGTCTTTCCACTTTATTGGCCAGGCTGCCCACAGGACACAAGGTGGGGAGTGATGATGGTAAACCAAGAATAGCACGTGGTAACTTTATGAGATGCTAGATGCATCTTCACCTCGGATGTAGTTACACAAATATATAATTGTAAGACCAATGATGGTATACACCTAAAACACATTCATTATACACAATTTACTGCATGTATGTTACACATTGGGATGGAAGATAATATAGAAAGTTAAATTAAGTGACTATATATAAGTGCTTGCTGGGTTAAGAGACACTGAAGGAGGGATGGAGAAGCCAGAGGGACAAGCAATAGGAAGATACTATTACTACCTAAAGCTTTAAAGAGATAGGGAGAGAGCAGTTACAAACACCAGTGACAGCTGTAGTGTCAGGCGCCAGTGCCCATCAGAAACTGTTCAGGAACACTGCCAAGGCCACTGTGACCCGACAGAAAGTGAGCTAAGGAAGTAGACACCCAACCTCTAGCTTCCCAGCATGTCACTGCCTACTCATTTTCTGCCTACGCTTTCAACTGGCAGGAGGAGGATCAAAGCCAGAGGGTGAAGGAGCCTTGTTGATGGAGTGTAGAGACATCAGAATCTCAGGGTGTGGAGTAAGGTTGGTTGGTGCCAAACAAAGCTCAGCTACTGATTGGAATGTGCTTTGTCACCTGTCAAGCGGTAATGCTTGTTTATGGAATTTTTATTTTTTTCAAATAAAAATAAAAGATAAATTATTTTCACTATGACACTCCCCGTATTTAATATTGATAAAATATTTCAAATTCATATTGACGATTTTAATTTAAAGATAATATAATTAGTTCTCCTATTATTCTCTTCCTTTGAAACTGAAAGAAAATGAGAAGAATGAAAAAGAACTTCATCTTCAATTCAATTAGAATGCAGTTTCAATTGCAATCCTTGATGTCTAAGAAAGGAAGCATACATCAGACTCATTTATCTGCAGGGGTCTTGGGTGCGAATATCTTCCAAAAAAGGATGCCTAGTGTACAGAGTCCAGTAAGCAATGCATTACTTAGGATGCAAAAGTCCAGGTCTACAGGGGAATGCTTGGTTCACTGTAGGAGGAAGGGTCACGGAGACATGAATTCTCAATGCATCATTTTTGCTCTTAGTTTGACAGAGTAAATAAAGGAGAAAACACTGAGCAGCATCAAATCAGGCAGCCAGTGATCCTCATCACCTGAAGTTACTGTGTAATCACCCCTAACTGGCAAAATATGGAGCTTGAGGGTGAGCCAGGAGACTTCCTGGGACCTGAATGGAGGCATAGCCTTGGGCAGACACAAAATAGGAAAATGTTCAGAGAATGCTGCTTAAAATCCCGACAGGCAGCTGAAGTGCTTAGCCAACACATGCTCTACTTAGCCTCCCTTCCTCCCACCCACCCAGTACTCCCCAAAGGATATTTGCCGTAGAGGACCACAGCATGTGATAAAAGATGAGCGATGCCTTGAAAGAACTCTTGAATGATAATATGACTACCCAGAATCAAATAGTGGAAAGGAAGACAGCATAGCTGAATGACTTTTTTCAGTTTTAAAGTAGGGAAGTAACACATATTACCGAAAAAGGTAAGTAAACATTATATGTAATGTATAAATATAATAAAAAACAAAAATTCCAACTGTTGATATTCTAATATTTCATAAGAGAAACACAGCAGAAAAAGTATAAATCACATTGAGAAGATGAAAATACAAAGAAAGCACTAATAATAGGAGGAATATAGTAAAATACAATGATAAAACCCAAGTATGTGTAAACCATGAAAATTAGTCTATGAAAATTAAAACAAAGTATTCAAAGTATATAAAAGCAAAATTGACTTTTATGGTAAGAAGAAGTACCCAAAATATTGTTTTCAGAAATGATTAAAAGTAAAAGGAAACAGAGACATACCAGATGAAGAAAACTTGTAAATTTAATAACGAGTAAAATAAAATAATAATACAATAATAAAATAAAACAAAGGAAGTTTTTTTAAAAAATATAAATGACAGATACAGTAACAATGTATGATCTACCATAGAACATCAGGGTTGAAGCTCATCGTATAGCAAACAGTTTACAAATATAATTGAAATCACAACAAAACTGAATGAAATCAAACAGAAAATGAGAAAAACACAATAATGTGAACTTCTGAGGCTAAATTACTTTTCTCAGTTCAAGACATAACACATAATCCAAAATTATGTGATAATACAGAAAACACAAGTAATAAATAAATGATACCAATATGAACTCATAAGATATATATAAGTTTATATAAGCTCTAATCCATATATTATGTATGTATATAATCTTTATAGTTGTATATTTTATAATTAAAAACTACACCTTTTAAAAGTGTCCATAAGATGTACTAAAAAATTTAATCATGTATCAAGTAAAACAAGAAAATAACAATAAAGTCCAAAAATACAAATAATATAAACATACAAATTTTGTAACAAAAAATCAATGATAAAAATATAAGCAGTGTCAAAATGACTGTTAAAAGGAAAATTGATCAAGTATCAGTGAAATTTTAATTCAAAGCCAATGTTCAAAATATTTTAAAGAAATTAGTCATGTAAAAAGTTAGAATACTTTATAATCATAAATTCTTGAATACTTAAAATAGAGATTTTAAAAGAATTAGTCACTTCAAACAATTGGAAAAACTATAAGATGTCCATCAAATAAAGAAAAAATACTAAATAATGTTAGAAAAAAAGACAAATTGATTAAAAACTGGATGTTTTTCATCACTACTACAAAAGTAAATGCAATTTCTGCTTCTCTGGAGATCAGTAATTCTTAAGAGAAGGTTTTAGCCATAATAATAAAAAACATAAGGGGAGTATGATTTTATAAAGTTGTAACTTAGAATGGACAAATAATTACAGATTCAGAGGAAATTCAAATATAGAAACTAAATATGTTGATTTTTTTTTGAAATATATTTAAAACGCTGGAGAGATGAAAATTTTTCTAGAAAAATACAGCCTAAGAAAAGCAACTGCCTGTTGGGTGGGAAGTCTAACATGATCAATGACCACATGAGAAATTCAGAAGATGTCAAAGAACAGCCAACCAACCAGGGCTATTTAGTTTCACAAGTGAATTCTATCAAAACTTCAAGGAACATTTAACCACTAGGCTCCTTTTATGTAGCAAATATACTACTTCCATAAAAATCCTGAAAAAGATAACAAAGAAGGAATCTGCAGACCATTAAAGACGTAAATCATTGAGACTGAATTTCTCCCAGGAGTGCAAGAATGATTCAGTCTATTTGAAAATCTAGTAAAAATTTGATATCAATGTGTCCAAAGATAGGAGGAAAACTATGATTTCTTTGCAATATAAAAATTCTTAATACAAATGTGACTTTCTTATTTCTCAACCTTGTATTTAAAGGAGCAACACTTAAGAAATATCATTTTACATAAAAAACAATTTCAGGATACCCACTGTATTAGTCCCTTCTCACACTGCTATTAAGAACAGCCTGAGACTGGGTAATTCACAAAGAAAAGAGGTTTAATTGACTCACAGTTCTGCATGGGTGGGGAAGCCTCAGGAAACTTGTAATCATGACAGAAGGGGAAGCAGTCACATCTCACATTGTAGCAGGTGAGAGAGTGTTTGTAGAAAGCAAAAGGGAAAAGAGCCCCTTATAAAACCATCAGATCTCCTGAGAACTCACTTACTATCAAGAGAAAAGCATGGGGGAAACTGCCCCCATGATCCAATCACCTCCCACCAGGAGATTGGATCAACACCTGGGGATTATAATTCAAGATCAGATTTGGGTGGGGACACACAGCCTAACCATATCAGTCACTAATGCTAATTTGATTCATCATAGTTCTAAAAGTTATTATCAGTGAGTTTTTACAAGTAACAGTAATGAAGTGAAATATAAGGAAAAAGCCAAATCATCATTGTTTGCATATGATAGAAAAGCTGAATGATAAAAGCTAAGAAAACCTACTTGTCATATAGGATAAATTAAACAAATACACTGATTAAAATCAGTATACAAAACCCAGCAAGTTTTATATACACACAACAACTTAAATTATATTTAAGGAAACACTTGATGTGCAATAAAGATAAATGTAAGATACTTAGAAATAAACAAAACAAAGTCTATCGACGTGCATAAAATAAAATGAGTAAATATAAAATATGCCTCTGTTTGAATATTACAAAATTATTTACATACTGAAAATGATAATAATGAAAATCATTTATTCTATAATTATTTTTAGATTAAATGCTATTTAAAATTGTCTTTTTTTTAAGTTGGTCAGGTTGATTTTAAGAGGCAATGACATTAATAAGTGATATTAATAAAGTGCTACTACTATAATAAGCATGAAACAATTACTGAGAAATTCCTGGCAGATGAGAGGAGCAGGCAAGAATATAATCTATAAGATACTAGAGATACTAATGGACAGTATTTTTAAAAATTTGGACTAGTTTTTGAATATATAAATAGTTTAATGTAATGGACTAGATATTTCAGAAACAAAACTAGATGCATATAGGAATCTTAAAAAATGATGTCAGTATTTCAAAGCAGTGGGATAAGGTGGATTGTTAAAAATTAATGATATAAGTAGATGTGGCTACATAATTTGTGAAGCCAAGTGAAAAATGAATCATGGGGCTTCTTTTTCAAAAATTATTAAGAATTTCAAGATGGAAAGACAGAAATAGCAGTGTTAAAACAAGCATGGGTCTTTTTTAGTGTGGGGCTCTATTTGACTGCACAGGTTGTACATCTATGAGTAGGCCCTGATAAATCCAAAATAACTTCCAGATAAATCAATATTCTGATCATTAAAAATAAAGCTGCCAAAGTTCTCAAAGAAAAAAAATGATATGTTGCATGTACAATCTTGTAGAAGAAATTAATAAATATCAAAACCAATCAACTCTAGAGGAAATGATAATTACACTTGTATAGACAAAAATTATTTAATTTTGTACAGGAAAACATAGCACATTGTTTTTAAAAATAATGAACCAGGACAAAAATTTCCAACAGTTATAGCAAGCAAATTTCATTATAAGAAACCGTTACCAATCAATATAATGAAAGCAAATTTCGTAGCAAAGTAGGCAAAGGATGTGAACAGACTATCTCCTGATACAGAAACGCACTTAAAAACATTTCAAAGGTATGCTCAGTCTCACTTTATAATTAAATAAATAAAAACATAACAGTGGAGAACTTTTAAAACTACTAGATTATCAAGGATCAAGCAATTAAACATCATGCAGCTTTATCTTAGTTAGGTGTAGGAAGTCTTTCAAAAATGTTTCAACAATCAATATATCCAGTAGATTATATACTTACCATACTTACCAAAATTTAAAATGCACACACTATTCGACTCTGCAATTCTACTTTTATGTGTGTAGGCAACTTAAACACTTGCATGTGTAAAGAAAGATGTATTATACCATGTTTACTGTAACAGCAAACAATTGGAAACTGTTTATAAAGCTATCATTGACACATACCTTAATTGAACTGTGATATATTTGTGATACAACACTCTCCAAATATTTAAAAAAATGTATTAATAGTTGTTAGTATGAGAAGACCTACAACATACATTCCTCAATGGAAAAACAAGCTACTTAAAGTTGCGTGTAGCATGCATTATCTTGTAAACCTTATATATGGTATATAGGGAGAACATGAGTGTAAAAATTAAGTATAGAAATTAATATGTATCTATATTTTCTGAAAGGATTCAAAAACCTTAAAATAGGTTGCTTGTAATTATGGAAGACAGTTACTTTTTAATACACAAATTACATGAGTTTTTTGTCATGTGTATATTTGTTACTATTTGAATACATAAATAATATTGAATATATATACACGCATGTATGTGTATTTAATTGAGTGGCTTATTTTACACTAAACTCTATTAAAGGATCTAGGAAAGTGTTTAGTAATTTTGCACCTGCTAGAAGTATTAGTACAATCTTTCTATATCAGCAGTAATCTCCACAGCCACTTTGGGAGGTAGTCGCTAGCATGACTTTAGATAAGACATGTGAGGCTAGAAAAAGTAGGCTCTGGACTCAAATGCTTGTTTCATTGGATCCAGAGGAGACATAATTTTAATTTATACATTTGCATCTTATGGCATGAAGCATTTAAGTGTAGACTTCCTTTACCTCTATCCATCTGATGAGTGTAATTTCCTTAGATGTTTTTTTACATCAAGATAAAAATAAGAGTTTTCAATTCTTTTTCTGAGGCATTTGAACCATAATGTGGCTGAAAGTTTGTATATGTTTTGATAGAAAAGTATCCTTAAAATTAAGAGGACTGTAACAAGTGGAAGAAATAAGGAAGTGACAGAAAAATTCTGTATCAGGCAAAAAACAAAAATCACAACAGTTATTTTTAGCAGAGATAATTTAAACAAGATAGTGTTAGTTTCGTGTAGGATGTTAGCCATGCAATAGGACAAGAAGCAAACATGAAGCTATTATAGAGGTTGCATCTGCAGAGAGCAGCTCCCATCTCCGGTGCTGGGAAACAAAGGAAAGCTGGATTATTTAAAACTGAGAAGCTTAGAGGAGTGGCCCCATAGACCTGAAACTCAGATCTCTGGAAGAGGTGTTGCTTGATTGGTGGTGGCATTTCTGAGCCCCAAAGAGGTTCTCCATGGAGTTGAGACCTGTCAGGAGAAGAGCCTCAGCTTCAATACTGGTGTCTCCGAGGGTGCAATGAGGCTGGTTCAGCAAGCCTTGGAAAAGTGCCTACTGGGTTTAACGCTGCTAAGAAAAGGAAGTGCTGGGTGAGAAGGCATGGCTGAGATGGACGCCCCAGGATGGAAGCAAATTGGAGAAAAAGCATTCCTTTTTTTCATCTCATAACCTTGCAGGCATCTTTTAGCAGAGATACAGTTTGCTGAGCACGATGAATATAACATAAAAAGGTATGTCTAGATCTCAAAAACTTAATAACTGGCAGAGACCCAGATGGGAGAGCTTGAAAATGTTTCAAAGATATTTGCCAATTTTCCAATTTGCCCAAGGTTGACCTCACTGGGCAATCTATGGCAGGAAGGAGAGCAGAAACAATAAGGACCCTATCTCATCACCAACCTTCCTTTTGTCCTTTTGTTTAAAAAAAAAGTTATATACATATATATATATATATACATATATATATATATATATATATATATATGAGACAGAACCTCACTCTGTTTTCACGCTGCAATTCGGTGGTGTGATTATGATTCACTGCAGCCTTAATCTTTTGGGTTGAAGTGATCCTCCCACCTCAACCTCCCAAGTAGCTGGGACTACAGGTGTGCATCACCATGTCTGGATGTTTTAATTTCTTTAATTTTTATTTTTATTTTTGTAGAGACGGGTCTCACACTTGCCCAAGCCGGTCTCAAACTCCTGGCCTTGAGTGATCCTCCTGCCTCGACCTCTCAAAGTGCTGACGTCACAGGCCATAAGTCTCAGCGCTCAGCCCCAACCTTTCTTAACAAGGTGTACTAGGATAAGACAACAAAATGTTTCTTACATGATGCCATGTACACCAATTAAAGCATTTAGATTGAAATTATTGAATTAAAGGAGCATTTCCTTTTCATCAATGAATTCCTTCAATCATTCGACAAATACTTGTTGGGTACATCTTATGTTCTAGGCTTCTGATTAAAAAACAGAGCTACACTAGTGAGGAAAAACAGGCATAATTCCTGTCATCATGAAGCTTAAACTCTAATGCCAGTGCCTGGCAATAATGCAGGCTAGAAAAAGAGATCAAACTTTCACTGAAAATAATTATACATTTTGTATTAAAAGTTAAAAGAAACTTATATGTATGATTAGGCTGGTAAGAAAGTAAGAAATATTTAGCCTAAAAACTAAGTGGAGGACGGGCGCCGTGGCTCACGCCCGTAATCCCAGCACTGTGGGAGGCCGAGGCAGGTAGATCACGAGGTCAGGGGTTCGAGACCAGCCCGACAAACATGGTGAAACCCCTTCTCTATTAAAAATACAAAAATTAGCCAGGCGTGGTGGCGGGCACCTGTAATCCCAGCTACTCAGGAGGCTGAGGCAGGAGAATCGCTTGAACCTGGGAGGCGGAGATTGCGGTGAGCCGATATTGCGCCATTGCACTCCAGCCTGGGCCACAACAGCGAAACTCCGCATCAGAAAAAAAAGAAAGAAAGAAAGAAAGAAAGAAAGAAAGAAAGAAAGAAAGAAAGAAAGAAAGAAAGAAAAGAAATTAAAAAAGCTAAGTGGAAATAGAAACCAAAGATGTAAACAGCGCAGTGAAGCACCTTTTATCTTTGTGGCACTTAACTAAATCAAGCCTGGATCTCAAAGTTTTTCCAGCCTTTTGAGACTCAGAGGATAGTAGACAAAGTTTAGCAATTACCCAGGTAGGAGAATCTAACAGGGTCACCTCTTCTTTTCCAGCTGGGATCCTAGAATGCCCCAAATCTTCCTAATCCCTCTTAGCTCAGTGTCAAACTGAAGCTGAAATAAACCTGTCCATATGTCCTAAGAGCTTCACGGAAAATTCCTTGAATCTAACTTTAGAATTAACTTTAGAATTTAGGCTGGATCTGTTGGCTCATGCCTATGATCCCAGTACTTTGGAAGGCCGAGTAAAACAGTGAGACCTCTGTCTCTACAAAAAGTTAAAAAAAAAAAAAAAAAAAGCTGGGCATAGTGGCTGGCAACTATAGTCCTAGCTATGCAGGAGGCTGAGGTGGAAGGATTGACTGAGCCCAAGAGCTAGAGGTTGCAGTATCCATGATGGCACCATTGCACTCCAGCCTGGACAACAAAGCAATCTGCTGTCTCAAAAAAAAAAAAAAAAAAAAAAATACTAGCTGATGCTAGTGGGATGAAATTCCTCATGAAATTCACAAGCTAGCCCTCAAGAGCTTTGTAGCTTGACATTCTTCGAGAGCATTCTTTTAGTTTAAACGTTTGTCAGAATTATACTGCTACTCATAACCTGGCAGAAGATATTGCAGATATTATATGAAGGAACTCACTTCTTTTTCAGGTCTTAAGAATTTTCTACAAATACGGATGTTGACAACTGGAGCATTTGAAATTTAAAAATTACTAAAAACACAAAGAAACTGGGCGCATTTGGAAGCAGTACTAGGAATAAAAAACAATACAGACAAACACACAAATGCTAAATATGTTGGTGTATAAAATGAACAATATGAAATATCTATGCTTAATGTATTTTAAGAAAACAAAATGCAATCTTGAAAACAAGAGTGTCAAATGAACTATAAAAAATTATCAGTGAGATTATTTTAAAGTACCAAACGAAACTTCTAAAAAAGACAAACTCAGCAGTGGGAATTTTAAAGTGGATTTTAATTTAAATTAGACTTCACTGAAGAAAAAAATTAATAACATCAAATTTAGATCTAATGTAAGAGAAAGTTCAAGAGCCAAAAAGCAAAGAAGTCAAACATCCATCTCAGTGGAGTAACAGAAAGGGAAAAGATAGAAAACGAGGCAGAGAAGCACTTGAAAAGATGATGTCTGTGAATATTCCAGAACTGGTGAAATTCCCTAGCTACGACTGACAGTGCCAAAATAATTCAAATTAGAATGAATAAAATGCCATACACACCAAAACATATCACCCTGAAATGTAGGACAGGTGACAACTTTTAGAGCACCCTGAGGAAAAAGATCAATCACAAACCAAGTGTGAACAAATTCAAACCATATTGTAATTAAAAGGAAAAAAACAACAACTGTAAGAAGAAAAAACCTCATGGAGTTAATAATTAAATGACATATTTTAAATATATATGAAATATAGCATACGATCCAAGAGGGGATGAATAGGGACAATTGGTTCCAAATTGGTCCTGGTTGGAGTAGGATGATGACGTTGATTGATGTTAGACTTGTAATCACCAGAGAAATGGAAGTAAAAAGTGTAAATTGAAAATTAGTATATTAGAATTTTACAAAAAATAAAATTATAAATTCAAATGGTGGAAAGATATTCTAAAAAATAGACAACCAAAACACTTGTAGGGCAAATAGAAAGCACAAAAGAAGATAGTTGAAATAAACTCAAATAAATCATGAATTACAATATATGTAAATGAACTTGATGAAATTAAAAGATAAAGCTTGTTATAAACTATTTAATAATAGTTCATCTTTATATAGTTTACAAGACCCACACCTGAAATATAATCGTATCAAATGTTGAAACAAAAGGGATATGAACATTTTTCACCAAAAATATCCCAATTAATACAAAGCTGTTATTGCTCTTTAATACTGGATAAAATAGAGTGTAAGGGGAAAAATTGCTAGATATTTCATAATGATGCATTTTAGTGTACTTGGAACATGTAATTATAACAAATATTAAAATATATGAATACAATTAATACTTATAACGATAGCATGCATTTAATAACACATCCTAGAAATGTATGGCAAAATTTGACAGAACTCTTAGAAATAGACACATTAATAATCACAGAGGGAGAGTTTAATAGACCTCCTTCACTAATAGATAAAGCAGGTGAATATCAGTAATGGTATAGAATATTTAAATATTATGGTAAGAAACATAATCATAAATACATATATAACTGAACCTCACAACTGCATAGTGAAAATTTTAATCAATTATAAATGGTCCATTTATATAAAGTTGCTAATGTTTTGGATTATTAAGCAAGTCTCAACTAATTTCAAAGGATTAGCATTATGTAGATCACATCTCTTTTCTCTCTATATTTGAGAAATTTACATACATTTTGAAACTAAGAAAAACACTTCTAAATAACTCATAAATTACAGGAGAAATTATAATAAAAATCAGAAAAATCTAGAACTGGACATCAGTGAAAATACTTAACAGTATGTAGTTAAAATGTTTATTTATCAGCAAAATTATATCTTTAAGTGCTATACTAGAAAATGGTAAAATGTCATAAGCTAAGCCTCAAACATAAGGAAATTATTTAGAAAGAAAAAAATGCTAACAATGAGTGAAGGGAGTGAAATGAGAGCAAATAAAATAAAAGAATCAAACAACAAAAGGAACCACAGATACAAATGCTCTTTCTTGTCAAGATAAATAGACTAAGATAAATAGTCATGACTGATCAAGCAAAAAGAAAAGGCAATAGGATACAAATAAACAACATTAGGAATCTGAAAATATTGCAAACACAAATGTAAAATAAATAGGATAAATAAAACACTAATTTAATAAAAACACATAATTACAAGAATGTATAAATATGTATGATATATTTAATACATATAGGTTATATTCTAAAAGTATACTGGGATAGTAGGGAGTATGTGACCACCAAATATCTTTATACCCTAATCCCTGAAACCTGTGAATAAGTTACCATATATCGCTAAAAAGGATCTTAGATGAAATAAAAATAGGGAGATTACTTCAGGTTATCCAGAATGGATCCAATATAATCATTTGGGTCCTTAAAAGTGGAAGAGGAGGGCAGAAGAGTATGTCAGAGAGACTTGCTGATGGAACAAGAGGTGGGAGAAGTTTGAATTATAAAGGGGAGACGGATCCACCACTGCTGGATTAGAAGATGAAGGAAGGGGGCATGAACATGGAAGCTTAGTCCTAAAACTGCAAAGAACTAAATTTTGCAGACAATCTGAGTGTTCCAGGAAATTGATTCTCCCCTAGAGTCTCCAGAGACAAACTCAGCCCTGCTGACAACTTGATGTTAGCCTGGTGAGGCACATGGGACTTCCAACCCCCAGGACTTAAAAATAATGTGTTTGTGCTGTTATAAAATGCTTAATTTGTGATGATTTGTTATGGCAGTAAGAGAAAACTTTGTATATGTGTGTGTGTGTGTGTATGTGTATATATATATAAACTTTATATGTATATATATATTTATATTTATAAATATAATACTTAGAAAACTTTGTGTGTGTGTATATAAACTTTATATGTATGTATGTGTGTGTGTATGTATGTGTGTATACACACACATACATACAAAGTTTATATACACACACACACACAAAGTTTTCTCTTACTGCCATATGTGTGTGTATATATATACACACATACATACATACAAAGTTTATATATATAAAGTTATATATACATACACACATATATTCAAAATGTACACATTATATATGTATAATAAAATATCCATCAAATTACTTTATGAAACCATACACTATCATAGCTGAACATAACTGAAATTCACATGACAAGAAGAATGCAATAATAGAAAATTACATGATAAACCCATTTGAAAGCTTAGCTCTGAAAATACTGAATAAAATGGTAAAAAAGCTCATTCCACCAACACATAAAAAGACAATTCATCATACATAAATTAGGTTTATCCCAGAAATAAAAGTCGGTATAATTTTGAAAATCTATTCATTTAATATACTACATTTATAGATAAAAGAGAATATCCTCTTAATATAGGCAGTAAATAAATTGAAAAAATTCAACATCTATTTGCGATAAAACCTCTCATCAAACTAGAGATAGAAGGGCAATTTCTTAATCTTATGAAAGATATGTACTAAAAACAACCAAAAGAAACATTAAGAAGTATCTGTAACAACCTATTAAGAATATTTTTAATAGTACAAACAACACTAAGGTGCCTATACCACCATTTCTATTGATCATTATCCTGTATATTCTCACCAGTGCAATAAGTCAATGGGGCAGGCAAAGTATGAGGAATAGAAAGGAGACAACAAGTTCTGATAGTGTCTTTTGTTTTCATGGCGTTGCAAATGTTTTCTCCCTGTCTCTCACTTGTCTTCATTTCCTAAATAGTGTCTTTTGAAGTGCAAAAATTTTACATCTTAATGAAGTCCAATTTGTCTTCTGTTAATTCTTTTATGGATCTTTCTTTTGGTGCTATATCTAAGTCTTGACCAATGCACGACATAACAATTTTTCCACAGAAATGTTTGCTCTAATTTTTACTTCTCTAGTTGATACTATTATTTTCCCCATTTTACAAATGTGGCTTAGAGATGTAAGTGATAACCAGAAATCACATGGTGAGTAATTGGTAGAGCCAGGATTTGAAATCTGGCATTCCGGCACTAGACCCTCCGCTTTTCTACACCGGGCAACACTGCTTTGTTCATACTGTATATCTGCTCTACACACACATATATATACGACATTTTCGAGATTTAAAAAATGGCAGTAATCACGCAGATGTGCAGTTTAGAAATCCACATACTAGGCAACCATCTCTACTCTTCATGCACTCCTCATGAATATGGAAATAGAGCTAGTTTAAACATCTTTTAAAATCCTGACTTTGCACTGAATATTTACTGCTGCTTTGATGCAAAACGAACACTCCCCTCTCAGTTGTCTGGTGTCTGTTTAAATTCCCGCCTCATCTCTAGGTCAGTAGACCCCTGACTCCACTTTCAATAGCATTCATACCCATTTCAGAGGCAGGAAATGCTGCTCGCAGGTGTGTGATTCTCCCTTTTTTATTGATATAAACATTTGTACATATTTATGGGGTACATGTGATATTTTATGACATGCACAGACTGTGTAAAGATCAAGTCACAGTATTGGGGGTGTCCATCATCTTGAGTGTTTTCATTTCTATGTACTGAGAACACTTCAGGTTCTCTCATCTTGATATTTTGAAATATACAATACATTGTTGTTACCTATAGTCACCCTATTCTGCGATTGAACATTAGAACTTATTCCTTCTATCTAACTATGTGTACCCATTAACCAAAGTCTCTTTATCCTGCGCCTACCTGCACACCTTTCCCAGCCTTTGGTATCTATCATTTTACTCTCTGTCTCCATGAGATCATCTCTTTTAGCTCTCACATATAAGTGAAAACACATGATATTTGTTTTGCTGTGCTGGCTTATTTCACTTAACGTAATAATCTCAGTTTTGTCCATGTTGCTGCAAATAACATGGTTTCATTCCTTTTTTATGGCCAACTAGTATTCTGTATTATTCTATTAGGTATAATATTTAGCCCAGTTCTTTTATACATTCATCCATCAATGGACAGTTAGGGGAAACACTTCAGGACATTGGTCTAGGTAAAGATTCTACGGATGAGACCTAAAACGCACAGGCAACAAAACCAAAAATAGACAAATGGGAATGTATCAAACTGAAAGAAGCTTCTGCACAGCAAAGGAAACAATCAACAGAGTGAAGAGACAACCTATTGAATTGGGTGAAATATTTGCAAAGTATTCATCTGACAAGAGACTAATATCCAGAATATATAAGGAATGCAAACAATTCAACAGTAAAAATAAAAATCTTACTAAAAAGTTAGCAAAGGACAAGAATAAACCTTTCTCAAAAGAAGATATACATACAAATGGCCAGCAGGTGTATGAAAGATGTTTAACATCACTAATTATCAGGAAAATATAAATTAAAACTACAATGAGATATTCCTCCATACATGTTAGATGGCTATTACTAAAAAGACAAAACAAGCATATACTGGCAAGGATGCAGATGAGAGGGAGGAGCTCTAATACACTGTTGGAGGAAATGTAAATTAGTACAGCCACTATGGAAAACAATGTTTGACACAGCAGTCTCGCTACTTGGTATTTATCCAAAGGAAAGGAATCAGCATGTTAAAGGGATACTTCCACCTCCATGTTTATTACAGAACTATGTTATTATTCTGGTTTTTTTTTCCTGATCAGCTTTTATTGCCTGGACAATCTTATTCACTAGTATTCTGAGATGTGAAGTGTAGGGTAAAAGAGATAGTTGGGAGGACTTGGTTTAATGTCCAGGAGCTATAATCTAGTGAAGGAGACAGATTCTCTAAAAAGCTCTCTGTTCCTCTAACAAGCTTTGTGGTGTGAGTCACCACTTAATTCTTAAGGGTCTTCCCAGAACCATAACATTCTACAGTTATAAACCATGACCTATAATAGAGGTACAGTATGTAGGAAGAAAAAATTGATTTTAAGTGGGAAGATCCCAGAAACCTTTATGGAGGTGATATTTGAGCTGTGACAGATACTTACAGCCCCCGTTATTACTTCTCAGGCCCATTTTCTCATACAGACCTTAAGAAACATTAAAAGTTTATTGCTAAGCAGATCCTATGAAGCTGCACCATGGCCTGTCTTCTTGACTTTATAGGCCTTTAATGAGATTAATGGCTTGATGGATCACTGTGCTTTGATGATAAATAATAATAAAGACCAGGGATGTGACAATTCTTATGTTATCCTTGATTCATATAGAAACCTTTATTTTATTCTCTTTTTTCCCTCCCACTCCAAGTAAAGGCCAAATCAGTAAAAGGTCAAGCTGACTGGTATGGATTATTATAATATTGCTCTCAACCTATCCAGAGATCAATAGTAGATGTCATCATCCATTTTCCTGAAACATAGACACTAACTTCATTATCCTAATATATTAAAGAAAGAAGAACCTGAGCTATACTAATTTCATACTGCTCTTCTCGCGACTATCATTTGAACTTTACAATATCTGTGCATTAAAATGGTTTATAGTAATTTCTTACTGGAGCAGCTTTAGGATAAAATCTGATTCAAGCCTCCCAATTTACTTTGATGGATGTGTGAGTTTCAGATTTATGTCTTTAAGAAAAGACCACAAAATTATATCCTCTTTAGAAACCCTAGAAAAAGAGTAATGTCCACAACACATACCTTTCCTAAGCTTCTTGGTTTCTAAATACAGACACTGATCACGATAATCATTGTGATTGAGAAGCACCTGTAAACAGCTCCTTCTCTGGTCATATCTACAATTTCTCAGATCTTCTGGCAAGATAAGCAATTTTGGTAAGCATGAAAATGAAAAGTGTAAACTATTTAACCCATGTCTGTCTACAGTCATATCAGAACAAGATCTGTGATTTATTAACTATATGACAGAGCCAATGGTTGAACATATCCAAAATCTGATAACTTTCTTTGTAATGTTGGGTCTAACATCTACTTTGCAAGCTTTTTGAGAAGAAGAAATATAAATCTGCCTATTTAAGTGCCTAGAAAACACATGGTATCTGCTCGATACAGTTTGAATTTGCTTGGATTACAGATCAGAGATTTCAAAGGTTTGTTGGGCTCAATCCAAACATCTTAACAACTATAGAGTGAACATATTATACAGAATGTAATGTAATATTTAATGTATTAAAACGCTCCGTATGTAGGATGTCGTAGTGATTAAAACATATGCCAAAACAATTCACTGCAATATACTCTAGAGCATGTTTTCCCTTTTACAACAAAATTTCCAGCTTTCATAATTTACTACCAAAGCAAAGAGAGCTTACTGCTTTAAAAAAAAACCATAAAATGATTCAACTGTTAAATTGTATAGAAATCTTTACACAAGAAGCAGGATGCAGTGGTGTGTGCCTGTAGTCCCAACTACTCGGGAGGTTGAGGCAGGAAGATTGCTAGAGTCCAGGAGTTCCAGTACAGCTTGGGCAATGTAGTGAGACCTATCTCTAAAACAATTGTTTGAAACAATCTTCAAAGAAAAGAATAAAGTTGAGCCTCACTTAAAAATAGTCTTCACACCTCTGAATCACCACTATACTCAACCTCGAGGAATTAGTTGCATATTACAACTTACATAATGTATCTTATGTCTCTCAATGACTATAATCCCTTGCCACCAGGATTGATGTCTGATTCTCTTTATATACTCCATAAACCTAGCACGTAACCTTGCACACATTTAATGAATAAATAAATTTATTAGGAGGTGATGAATCACAGCAACATTATATACATTAAATCAATGCAATGTCTTATTCTAGAAAACAATGAAATCCTTGTCCCAGTTTTTTTTTTATTTTTCTAGAGACAGATCTATATTAGAAGATGAACCACCAACCATCAGATCATGGAGTAGATTTACAACAGGACTTGTAAGCATTTTCCTGGAATTCCTGGCATACCAAATAATTATTTAAAATTGTTATTACAGAGCATATTTTAACAAGGAGATAAAACAAACGGAATACATTTTAAATACCAGTGCTAGAATGATGGAGCCACTCAAGTTTGTCTTGTAAGAAAATATCTAAATGCTTCATTTGTTAAAAAAATGACTTTGGAAGAAAATGAAATGAGAAAGGCTGCCGCATATAAGAGAACTAGCATTTTGTGTGGCCCTAAGAGGCAGGCCCATTCCCTGTAGGTTAGGATTTATAGAGAGGCACATGTAGACATACTTTGACAGAACTTAAGTACCTTCTCACAGACAAAGCTGCACAGTGAAGAAATGTGCTGTTTCTGGGACTTCTGGTATTAAACATAGAGGAGACATGGTGATAGAAATCCAAGATTTCCATGAGTAGTTTAAACATTTTTTTCCAACACAGTAATCTGTGCATCCATGATTCATAGTAAGAGGTTATTTTAACACTTTGGGCTCTAGCACGACATGAGATTAAGTATTAATGAACTAGATTAATGAGAGGAAAAGTGAGTAGGGAGAGGAGGCTAGAGGACCTCTCACTGAAGCTTAATTTTCTAATTTTCTTCCATGTTCTGCTAATCAGGGACTCATAGAAGCTTCTCTGTTTTGAGTGTGTTTGTGTGTGTGTGTGTGTGTGTGTGTGTGTTTGATGTTTTCTTTTTGTTTTGCTTTTGGAGGGAGGGTGTTGTGGGAAAGCTTTGTTGTATTTTTTGTAAGTGGTTAAAAATGCAACTCTGACATTCATTTGATTGGCAAAAGAACTGAGAAAATTAGGTAGCTTTATGATTCTACCTGGTGGCTTGAATGCTGCATATTTTAAAAGTAGTGATCTCCCGCCAATGGTATTCATTAACAATGTCTCAAAGGAAGTAGTGCCATCTACTGTGCTGCCAGCAATCATTCTTGTTGAATTTCTTTAGAGCCATCTAATCTAAGTATTGACCAATGCCTTGTTTCACTGATGAGATTTGACAAGAGCTAAGCCCAGAGTGTCGTGGCTTCCTACAGAGTAGCAAGAACTCTGATCTAATTAATCTCGACTGGCTCAGCTCTGGAAGTAGATATATATCATAAAGCTCTACTCCAATTGTGCATCTCAAAGAGATATTGTATGTTACAAAGTTATCTGGGATCAAAGACTATTTAAGATGGATTTTTGAAATTTTCTAGGGTTTAAAGTGACTCAAATAAATAAAACCAATAAAAACACAAACAATAAAAATTCAGTTAGGAAATATTCTGTGGACAGAAAGCAAAGTCAATATACTGTACTTCTCCTATAATAGGCAGTATAGTTGCTCATTTACTGTCGAACAAGAATTAAGTGCCAATTCAATTTTTCTCTAATAAGATATTCCATAAAATATCCATTAGGATATTTCAATATTTGAATCAATTGAGCATATAGTAGTTATAAGGGTAACATTTGAGGATGGTAATATTTTTTGCGCTTAACATAAATCATTTGATAACTTTGATAAAAACCATTTTGGTGTTAAAAAGTCATTTAAAAAATTCTATCCTGAATGGTAAAATCAGACATATTTCCTCTTGCTGTCATAAGTGTTGACATTCATTCCTTCCACATTTGATACTGGATTTTAGTTTCCACTTTTATATATTATATCTTGGGAAGATAATTTGAAAAAAATTGGATACTGGAAAAGAGTTAACAAATTCTGTAATAAGATTGCAGAACAAACGGAAATAAAGAAGATGGTTTGGAGTGTATGATAAGTGTTAATGTTATCAAGAGAGAAAAGAGCTCTTTTGGTGGCATTCCACACTTTCTTTTTTGCCATTAACCAGGATAAGGTCAAGGTAAGTATTTAAAAACACATCTTGTTCATAAAGTATTGAACCTAGAAAATAAAATATCTAGAACATGATGCATTTACAATTATCCCCCGGGAAGAAAATACCTTCCTGATAGTGTGCAAACACTTTGACTGTATCATTTTTATCATTTAATAAATTAGACAAAATTAGCCTTATGGCATAAATTATGCCAAGTCGTTTATATTCTGGTGTCTACTACGTTAATTTGCTAAGGTCTTCTTTTGAAACCAACTAAATCAAGGAAAATAAGAAATAGAATATGACTTGACACTGTAAAAGTTTTCTTCCATAAGTTGATAATATGAAACATCTTCCTTACTAATTTAGAAGGAAGCACTGATATGAAAACTTTCTTTGGGGTGCTAATACAGAGCAAAAGCTGATCAGCAATCACTGACCTGCTCAGAGACATGCTATGCTGATCCCAAATACAGTTCTACTAAAAATATCACATCGCCTCCAAAAGTTCAGGTATAAAAAAGCAAATGTTGTCCATTGTATCTTGTAATGAGAGTGGACTTGGGCAGAAAATTTCACAAGAATTTTATGAATGAAATCTTGGAAATTCAGATCCTGTTGATCATCAAAAGGGACTGTGTCAATCAAAATCAACTGACAAATTCCATCAGCTTGTAACTGGCTGAATCAAGAAGTCCTTCCTCACAGACTCTATTTCATTAAAAAGTTTGAGCTGCATGGGCCCCGCCAACTCGCTGACATTTCAAGATCTGTTCCAAATTATAGCCTACAATTTATTCCAGTTACTTTTAATTTTGTTTAACTCCAGGGATATGATCCCATCTGATTTATACCACAGCCTAATCCCTTGCTACACAAAGAGAGATCCATGAGCGAGCATTATGGGCATTCCCTGAGAAATTACTAGAAATGCCAAATCCCAGGACATACCACAGATCTACTGTTTCAGAATTTGCATTTTAAATAAAATCCCCCAGCAGTGTCCATGCACATTTGGGAAACACTGACCTAATCTTTACATATTTAATTTGTACACACACACACACACACCCACACATACATACATAATACACATCTTACATTGGGTTTATTGAGGTACATTTAACAGAAAATAAATTCACCTTTTTAAGGTTTACAGTTCTATGAGATTTGACAAATGTGATTCAGTCAAGAAACCAGCACTATGTTAACGAAATTGAATATTTTCATCACCCCATAAAGTTCTTTCCTGCTGGTTTGCAGTTAAACACTTCCTCCCATCCCCATCCCCTGGCAACCACTAACCTGTTTTTTTTATTTCTATAATTTTGTCTTTCCAAATATTGTAGATAAATGAAATCATTGAATATGTAGCCGTTTTTGTGCAGGACTTTTTCATTTAGCAATCATTTCTGAAGTTGTATATATCAGTGGATGCTTCCATTTTATCTCCGAGTGTTGTTCCAGTGGATAAGCGTACTGCAACTTGTTTATCCATTAACCCATTCAGCATGAAAATTTGAGTTGGCTACACTTGGTGATTCTGAATAAAGACTTTATTGAAATGCGTATACAGGTCTTTGTGTGGATATATGCTTATGTTTGTCTTGGGTAATTACCTAGGGATGAGTCATTGGTTAAGTTCATGCTTAACTTTATAAGATATGACCAAGCCAAACTGTTTTCCAATGGGGCTGTAACATTTTGCATTCCCACCCAAAATGTTGAGAGTTATCTCCTCCGGTAATGAGTATTAGCAGATTTTGGGGGTTTTCTTTTAACCTTTCTAATAAGCGTCATTTGTCATTTTAAATTTACATTTTCCTAATGACTAGTGCTGCATACACATTTTTCATGTGATAATTTTCCATTTGTTTCTTTTTTTCATAAAGTGTTCAAATTCTTTGCCTATTTTTAATGCTTTTGACTTTTTTCTTCATATTTAGATATGAAAGTTCCTTATATATTCTGGATATAAATCCTTTTCAGTTATAGGTTATACAAATATTTTCTCCCCATTCTGTGTTGTTATGTTGCTTTTCATTTCCCTAACTGAGTCTTTGGAAGAGCAGAGGTGTTTAATTTTGATAAAGTTCAACTTACTCTTTTTTTATTTTTTCTGTTTTGTGCTTTTGGAGACTTACATAAGAATTGTTATCCTACCATTAGGTTATAATATTTTCTCCTATACTTTACCTAGGAATTTTATAATTTTAGGTTTTACACCAGATTCCTAATCTAATTTTGGTTAATTTTTAATTACTATGTGAAGTATTAGTGGAAGTCATTTTTTTACCCATAAACTTCTATTTTTTTCCAACACAATTAATTGTGTTATGTCCCTTCTACATAAATTATCTTAGCACCATTGTCTGAAATTGAGCATACAGGTATGGGTCTACTTCTAAGCTATGTATTTTGTTGCATTAATACTTATGTCTCTTTTTTTAAAAACGAACACGGGACTGTCTTGATTATAGCAGAGTAGATAAGATTTGAAATAAATTGTGTGAAATTTCCAACTTTATTTCTCTTTTACAAAACTGTTTTAGATAGTCTAGAGCCACTGATTTATAATTAATTGGTAGATTTTCTAAAAACCACTCCTTCGTTTTTGATTAATGCAGGGTTGAATCCACAGGTACATTTGGGAGAATTTGTATCTGCTCCAGTCTGAATGTGCATCCCCTTCAAAATTCATGCTGAAACTTAATCCCCACTGTACTTGTATTAAGAGGTAGGGCCTTTTGGGAAGTGATTAAATGTTGAGGGCGCCCCCCTCAGAAACTGATTAGTGCAGCATAAAAAGGCTAGAGGGACTAGTTTAGGCCCTCTTCGCTCCTCCACTCTTCGGCGAAGGTGTGATCTATGAGAAACAAGTCCCGCACCAGACACCAGGCCTGCCTATGCCTTGATCTTGCACTTCCCAGGCTGCAGGGCTGTGAAATAAATTTCTGCTCTTCATAATTTAGCCAGTCCAAGGCCTTTGATTATAGTAGCAAAACCAGACAAAGACAATATCTTAACAATATTGAGTTTCCAATTACTTTGTGTGGTATATTTCTCAATTTTGTTGTCTTTATTTTTCTCTCATTAAATTTGTTATTTTCAGGATAAACATGTTGCATATATTTTGTTAGATATACTCGTAAGTCATGGGTTTCATTCCATTGTAAATAGCACTTTTGATACATTAAATTCCACTTATTGATAATATATAGAAATAAAGTTAAATTTGAATATTAAACTTATATCATGTGGTCTTACTATATTCACCTATCCTCCTTTCCCCTCCCTTCCCCTCCCCTCCCCTCCCTTTCCCTCCCCTTCCCTTCCCTCCCCTCCCCTCTCCTCCCCTCCCCTCCCTTCTCCTTCCCTTCCCTTCCCTTCCCTTCCCATACTGGGTCTTGCTATCTGCTCTCAAACTCCTGGGCTCCAGTGATCCTCCCACCTGGGCCTCCCATCACTTATATTTTTCTAATAAATTTTTAATGGAATCTTTATAATTTTGATATAGACAATCCATATGTTTTCTTCCAGTTGTAAGTGCTTCTTTTTCTTGCCTGAATACACTGACTAATATCTCCAGTAAAATAGTCAAGTAATCAGAAGGAAGTAAATGATAAATAGTAGAAATCAATAAAATCAAAAACAGTAAAATGATGGGGAAAAATCAATGGCTGGAAATAGAGGGAATACCTTTATGCCAAAAAAATAGATAACATTCATGAAATGGATAAATTATAGGAAAAAGAGTGCTGAAGAGCACTTACAAAGAAATAGATATTTTCCAGCTTGTAGATTTTCTAAAAACTGCTGCATTTTTTATTAATGTGGAGTTGAATTCATAGGTAAATTTCAGAGAATTTATATCTGCTGTGGTCTGAGTATGTGTATTTCTTTAGATGTTCCTATGGTTTGAATGTTTTTGTCCCCTCTGAAATTCATGTTGAAACTTAATCCTCAATGCAACAGTATTAAAAGGTGTGGCCTATAGGAAGTAATTAGGAGGTGAATGAGATTAGGTGTCTTTATAGAAGGGTTTGACAGCAGGAATTCAACTCTGTCTCTCTCTCTCTTTTAACCCCTTCTATCCCTTCCACTATGTGAGGGCACAGTGTTCCTCCCTTCAGAGGACACACAAGGAGCCATCCTGGAAGCTGAGACCAACCCTCACCAAGATACTGAAACTACAGTGCCTTCATCATCGATCTCCACCTCCAGAACTATGAGACATAAATTTCTATTCTTTATAAATTACCCCAGATACTCTGTTATGACAACACAAATGGACCAATACAGATGTCATCTGACATTTTCTGCATTATGTATTTTTATAATCTAAGAACCTGCCATAACAGCTGTATACAGATGTGGTTAAGATTTTAGTTAGATGATTACAGTTTCTTGGCTTGGAGCATAATTTCTATTCTTATAGTGAGGTACGGTTTATTCAGCAGTTTTTCTTGTAGGTAAAAAGAGATTTTAAGTGTTTCCTGACTTGATAGTTTTCTGTGTTTTTACACAGTTTCCTTAGTGCTTCTTTCTAAGCTTTCTTTCCATAGATTTTTCAGTGTCTTCCTTTGGATTTTTCCAGTGGCAAGTTTTTTTTAATTTATTTGATTTTATATTATTTGTTAGTATTTTACATTTTAGGGTGGGCCTTACTTCTCCTGTATTTTTTTTCTGTTTTCCTCTTTAAAGACTTTTTCTGTCCTCTTTAATATATATTTTATTATTATTTCTCTTTTTATTAGATTAAACCTGCCTTCTTATTATGGATTTTTAACACAACCTCCCTTGAACTCATGTAACTCCCTCAAGTTAGAATCTGATATTTCTGTTCCCTTTTGCAGTAAGTCCTACCTATATTGACTGTCTCTGTCTATTTTCTCTTATACCTGTGCCCCTAAGACATTGCTTCTACGACTTCATTGACTTTGCTATTTTCTTTGTGTCTATTGACTTTCTCATTGTTAAGTCCAATCCTCAGTTCTCACCTTAACTCCTCAAAAACAGCATTTCAGGTCATTGTGTTTCTTAAGAGAATTTCTTCCTTTGGACTCTGGAGCCCCACGTTCACTTTACTCTTTCTTACTTAACTAGATATTTTACCACAGTTCGCATTATGTGAATGTCCTCTTTTGTTCAGCTTCTACACATGAAATACACCAGAAATAAGCTCCAAAACTCTTTGTTTTTTAATCTATAGTCTTTTCATCCAGTCCTATAACTTAGATACCACCAATACCTTGACAAATGCTAAACATGAATCTGAGATCTTTTCATGTCCTGCAGGAATATCCCTGGATGTTCCTTCATTCGGGTTACCTCTATCTAAATAATAGCGTCTGTCACTCTCTTTGACTTCTTTTTCTCAGAGAATGACAATGTCACCCTTTTATTTGCTCAGTACAAATCTGAATTCATAGATTACGTGTCTCTAAAACTAGAAACATTGAAATCTGTTAAGTTAGTCAATTGATTTAACAATTCCTTTTATATATCCAAAGTATGTTTTATTTAAATAACCTGAAATTACTATTATTAAATATATAATTGTTTTATGAGTATGCTTTTCCTCACACATATTTATGTAAATAATGTAATGTCTGCATCTTGATGTTCCAAGTTGGGAATAGAAACCTTGATTCTGTCATGTTCTTCCTTTGAAATAAGCTCAGTGAACATTTCCTCACTGTGCAGATTTGCACACTTGCCAACACCTACCCACAGTATTAATCTTTCTTTCTGATTGACTTGTGTTTTCAATGCAATCAATGGACAGAAACAAACTTGCCTAGATATCACAGAATGTATTTCTTCCCTTCGAATTCACTTTATGTTAACTTGGTGAGATATGCTGACTTTGTGGAATCACTGCAGCAACTTGTAAATGATGCATGAAAATAAAATGAAAGACCCCTGCTCAGGGCATGAGGCAATCAAAACCTGTGCTTTGCTGCGCTATTTATGTGTAGTCACTACACCGAGTGCAGTTATGGCCTCCAAATTTTTTCCATTGAGTGAAGAACATCCCCAGCTATAAATTAAAAACATGACCCTCAGACTTTCATTTTTTTACTAGCAGTACTTTAAAAGCCAGTGGAATCCTAAAACAACGGTAACAACAGCAACAACAAACCTGAAATGAGTTGTCTAATACATTTAGTATATTTACACAATGGTGTTCTCTGATCTGGAAGGAAGGATCAGTTCAAAGCAATAAAGTGTCATGATTATCAGACTTTGAAAAGGTTTTATTGAAAACAAGTCCTTAATATAGTTTAAGGATAAGGTAGTCATTTATAACCTGCTTCCTCAAGGATAGTGGATATATGTTCCCACTTATAATAAAGAGTTCAAACTCAAGTTCCAATAAGGAGATAAATTGTAGTGTTTATTAAAAATATGAAAACAGAAGTATACTTTATATAACCATTTTTTAGGGAAAGACTCTCAAGATGAATTTATGATTTTAAATGCTGAAAAAGTTACTATTTTCACAATGTACCAACACATAGAATTTAGAACTAAAATTATCAAAATTATCAAACAGATTACAAACCTTTAAATAATATTTATGTTTTACTTTTTTCATGGTCCATAGTGAAACTGAAAAACAGGTTTTTTTTGTTTTTTTGATAATTTTTTTTTTACAGATGGAAGTACTTAATCTGTTGTTCAATTGTTGTCAATCTCTGTCCTTTAGAAGAAATCATTATTTCTTTCTACTGAAAAATTGAACAAACCTCCAGTTGGACAGAGATGAATTGTTTCCTTGGACAATGTCCTTGTTCTTGGAATATATGTATCTTTGGGTTAAACACATTTTCCTTCTTCACTAAGCTGCCAGAGGGTTTAATTGAATACAAGAAAAGAATGAAAATGTTATAGGTTCCACTTCGTACACCACGCCCAGTGTGCATTCTGTCTTGCTGTTTTTCAATTTATTATCTCTGTATCCACACAATCAGTCACAAAGCAAGAGACATTTGGGTTTTTTTTTTAATGTGTGTGATAGTGACACTGTGTCATATACCACTGAGAATGTGACTAAATCAAGAATAATCCAGAAATTAGTTTTCTATTTCATATTTTAATATGCTGAAGGAATGAAAATAAGTAATCGCAACTTCTTTACTATTGTGGAGAAAAAAAAAGGGAAAGAAACTCTTCATTAACCTTTCTCAAAAGACTCAAGGCATGAGACAGAGGGAACATTTTAATCTACTGAGGGTCTGTTCTGTGTCATTGTTGGATTTTCATAGCCTTTTACCAGCAGAGAAAATTATAAACCCAGGAATTAGAAAAGCATGATGTGGGAGAATCAGATGAGGATGGACTTAAATTGTCACAGAAAATTCAACTATACTCTATTACCCTTCAAAAATGCTGCAGAAATGTTTTTGATGTTTATGATTATGTAGTAATTCTTGTTTATTATGAAAAATCTTTCATAGCTTCAAAAACCTTAAGAAAATGTTTTAAAGCTTGGAAGTATCTGTATCTTTTAAAAAATTATTTTGAGAAACTCTATTTTGTCTTAAAAGGTGGTTTTTCAAATTATCCACCTTAACTCATCACACATCTTGATTGTTAGTATAATAGGAAGCTCTCCTATACATCTAGTTTTCTTATTAACATATCTACTTTTGAATCACATTTAGCTTCTGGCAACCTTATCTATTTTCATTACATTATTAGTAATATATTCAGATCCTGAAAATGATTTGGTTCAGAATTACAAGAGCAAGAGAGGCCGCTTTCTCAAGTCTTTTGCCATCCTTGTGGAAAATATATTTTTCACCCCACCTCTCTGTAATTTCTACCTCTGATAATCCAAGTTTAAAACAAAATTTAAATATAAATACCGAAGTGTAGATTAATGGTATGGCATATGGTTTCTTAGGATCTCTGTTCTGTTTTAGTTATAGAAATTTTGACAAAAACTTATTTGGCTGGGTCATGAATTCAATTTCAGAACCTAACGTTACTTCCTAGAGGAATCAGTTTTCCACAGAAACATTTTGCATAATTGGAAAACTTCTCTCGAGTGAGGTATTATGTCTTTCTCTCTTGTTCCCATCTCCACCTCCTGGATGTAATGCATTTCCAGGTCAATTCCCACATAGTTCTGATTCTTTCTACTCCACTTGCTTAGGAAATTTAGCAAACACAGCTCTTGCAGACAATACTCTCTGGACTATAGCTCAGCATTTCGTCTTCACCTGAATGGTATATTTCAAGATTAATATAGGAGACATGACTTAGTATGCTAAAAATACCCTGAACACTCCCTAATATTATTTTTTTCAGATACCTCCAGAAAGTCAAATGAGAATTTGGTGTACGTTTCAGTGTCTTTTCCAGATTCTCTTTAAAATGTATTCCATTACTATTTTCTGGATAAAATAAAAGTTGCTATCTTTATTGGCATTTTAAAAACAACCACTTAAGGCAATTATAAAGCAAAACACAAAAGCATAATACAAAATACAAAGAAACAAGTTAAAACAGTTTAGGAAAAACATTTTGATCTCGTTAGAAATGTGGGCTTGCAGTTCTGAGAGGATTTATGATATTTTATTAAATTCTTAGTTAACTTGCCTGCTTCTTACTTTGCATGGTATGCTCTTGTTGCATCTAGTTAATAATGGTCCTTCAATATGTTTGCCTAATAACTAAATGAGAGATGAATGATGGTTAGAGCAAGCAGGATGGTTTGGGGAGTGAATGATCACATCTCAGTTGAGTAAATGCTTTTCTATTAAATCAGGCCATGGGTCACACAACTTATTCATTTTTCTTTTTCTGTTTTAAATGAATAAATTGCTCATCTTTTCAAAATGTGGTGAAATCAGCTGTCAATTGAAATATAAATATATGGGAGAAGAATAAATATCACTATGTTTCTTTGAAATAGACTTTTAAAAAATTGTGTACAAAGGTGCTTCTTTTGAATAACATTGAAAAAAATGTCTAGACCCCTGAAATCAATTTTAGTATATATTTTATTCTAATAAAATATTTTTATAATTTGAATGCATTGTTTATTTATTTTAGTACATATTTATATTATAATAAGAAATTTGGGGGAAATAGCAAAGATCTACTCAAATAATAGAAGATTTTTTTTGAAGCCAACTTTTGAACACAACTGCCTCCTCTTCCTTTATGAAACCTAAACTGTATATTTATCCTGATTTTTTAAAATGTTAGGATTTACAAAACTTGGATGACACCAAAGACAAACTTGAGAATCGAAATGCAAAACTAAGGATTGCAGAAAGAGCTTGTGTCACCGAAATATGCCAACCCCTGTTGAAAAAACTAAATTGGTACCATCTGAATCTAACCAAATACCATTGCCTTTGAAAGACCGAGAAGGTTCTGATCAATTGGGTTGAATCCTCTAAGACAGAGAGAGGAAAAGAAGAAGAGAATGAGCAAGAGTTTATCCCCATGCCTCAGTAGAGTTTGTTAGCCTGCCCAGTTCACTCTTTCAAGCCAGACAAGCCTCACCCACTGCCTTCACCAGTTTTGAAATTGCCACCTCTTAGAGTTGTCCAGAAAACAGTTGTGAACCCCAGTGAGTCATGAAAGAAAACTGGCAGTGCATTTAAGGTTATCCAACAGATGCAACGGGGATAAGGACTGGGACAAGTAACAATCAGCAAAACATAGCTGCTCAGGAAAACTGTGTTAGTAAGTGCTCTCTAGAGAAATAGAACCAATAGGATGTGCACACACATATATAGAGAGAAGTTTATTTTAAGGAACTGGCTCATACAATTATGAAGGCTGGTGAACCCAAATCTGTGGTGTGGGGTGAGCCAGGAGGCTAGAGACTCAGAGAAAAGGTGATGTTGTGGTTCAAGTTCAAAGGCCTTCAGACTGGTAGAATTCCACTTTTTTTTCCAGAGGAAATCAGGCTTTTTAAAATTTATTTATTTATTTATTTTTTATTCAAGCCTTCACTTGAGTGGATGAGGTCCACAAACATACTGCAAGACAATCTGCTGTCCTCAGTCTGTCGATTCAAATGTTTATCTCATCTAGAAACAGCCTCACAGAAATATTCAGATTAACATTTGACCACATATCTGGACACTGTAGCCCAGCCAAATTGACACATAACATTAACTATCACAGAAACAATGTATTTAATAGGTAAGAAAAGAAAAAGGAGATAAAGGAGAATCATAAAAAAGATAAAATGAAACTAAAAACAAGCAAACATCATTTATTAACTCAGATATCAATAAGAGAAATCAAGCAAAAGATAATCTTTTTTGCACCTGTATTAGTGGCCTTCAGGATCACATGACTTAATATTTCATGCCCACAGAGCAAAAATATAAAGTGAATGAAATCATGAGATTGCTGGGAGATGCAGATGATTGTAAGTCGTTGAAGTTCCGGTAAGAGAAAAAGAAACACATGTAGGATAGATTAAGAATTATATAAAAAACAGAGGAAAATGCTCATGAGTTAAATAAATATCTACAATTGTAAATGTAAAGAATGTACCTAAATCTAGACAGAATTGATATGAAAAAGAACATACTTTGGCTCATTCTGGTTAAAACCAATTCCAATCTTTTAGACCGAAAGAACTTGTTTTCTTCAAAGGAAAAACTGTTAGACTGACATCAGGTTTCTTTTATGCAACTCTCAAAAGTAGAAGGCAGTGAAATAACATCTAGCTTACTGAAAGAGTAAGATTGCAACCAGTGCAACAGTCACATGTTCAGACAAAAATAAGTTTACAGACATTAAAAAAGTCAAAACATACAATATCTACATTTTTCTCTAAATTAAAACTAACATATTATCTAAAATATATAAAAGTGTTAAATTAGAACTCCTGAAGCATGGATTCAGGTATCAAAGAAAATTCTAATAAATATTTTAAATATATTAAAATATGTCTGAAAACAAAAATCAAGGTATTTCAGAAAAAATTAAGGTGGAGTATGGGTGTTTCGGGTTTCATCTGAACAGAGATGGTGGGAAGATAGAAGAAAATAATTACGTATCTACACAGACACAAATTGTATATACATATACACACATATGTGAGTAAGATGTCAGTTTATCTTAATAGATTGAGGCATATATAGTACGGGTAACTGCATTTTAGGCATATAAATAAGCAATGAGAAAAGAAAATAATTGGTTCGACCATAAATAGTTGATAACACAGAGGGATCAATAGTTGAATTGGTACCTCGATAGTGGTAGTAGTTGCACCAAGCACTGAAGAAGAATTAGTAGAGAAACGGATTTTGTATTTAGACATATAGGAAAGAGAAGGTAAAATTAGTAGGAAATACAATAAAACAGGTAAATGTAGAAAGATTAGCAGCTTGACAAATCAAGGAAATGTAAGAAAAACAGATAAAGGAACAAACCATTAGAATTAATATTAGCTAAAATAATAAAATGAGGTATAAAAGTATTTGGTGAAGAAGGTAGTAGAGATGGCAACTAAAATTTTTATATCTTTCTAAATACCCACATAATTACGGAACAGTCAAAATTATACAACAAATTTTAAAAATGTATGAACAACATACACAACATAACTGGATAATAAAGTATAACCTTTAAATACAGCAAAGTAGGGAGAAATCACTGACTACAGAAAAATTAAATACATAATTGATATCTGTAGGGAGAAAGCAGAAGAAAGCAAGAGGGCATTGATTGTAAAACAGGAAATCCTCAAGGTAACTAAAAGAATTGCAGGCGAATTTGAAGACAGTTCCTGAAATGAGAAGTGTTTGGTCCAAGGCAGCAGAAGGTGAATTCCAGGAGTCCCTCACTGAAAACTGAGAACAGAGCACTGTGGCCACCATGAACTGTCAACACCATCCCGCAAGGGCCCCCTTTCCACACAGGACTTCACACTGCGGAGAAATTACTGAGAGTGGACTTAAAATTGGTTGGAATCAAGGTAAGAGAAATAAATAAGGTATAGATGAAAGTTAGAAACATAAAGAAGGAGAAAACATGAGACATGCTGTAATGTTTCTAAAACTCCACAAAAATAACAGAGGGAGAGTTAGTTGAAATTAGAAAAGCCATCCAAACAGCCAATTTCTACAAGTTAAGTAAGGTAAAATTTACATAAAAATGAGCAATAAACTATCTAAAGGTAAAATTTCACAAGCAGTAATTATAATACAAATTATTTAGGAGACCAAAGATTTCCCCAAAAGAATAAAAGGATGCAAGAAATAAATGCATAAAATAATAATAACTCTAATATGTGATTTCAGACAAATCCAAAAGACATAAAGATATGACATCAAGTAAGAGCATAATTTAGAATAATAAATTATATGGGAGAACTCAAGAAAGATAGGCATATAAGGCAAATATAATTTTAATACTGAAGAATAAAATTAGAAGGAACACAACAGCAAACATACAAAAATTAATACAAATGGAAGGTGAAAAGAGAAAATTTAAAAAAATGAAAATGCAATCAAAAGATTAAAATAACATTCAAGAGAAAAGAACATATATGCAAGATAGGCTAAGATGATTCGACATGCAGAGAACAAGAAACCCTGAAGATGAAAACTAAGCAAAGAAAAAGAAAAAGTTCTTAAACTATAATTCAAGTAAACTTTTAAAAATACATATTTTTAAATAGCCGAAACAAAAATTGAAAACAAAGAATACCATACATGATAATGTTGCTGCAGAATAACCCACACCAATGTATATTCTGATAAAATTACTAGATTTGAAAAAATAAAGATCTTTCATGTTTCTAGGCAAAATGACTAAGTAACATGAAGAGAAACAAAATTGGAATATCATCCAAATTCAATGGCAACACTTTATCCAACGTAGAATGGAGCATCATATTTAAGACTCCCAAATAACTATGTAAACCGTGAAAATGGACCTTGAATATAAAGGGCAAGGAGAAGATGTCACACCCAATTACTCTCGAGGGAATATTACTCCCATGAATGCTTTGTAAGGAATCTACTGAAGAATTCACATCAGAAAACCAAAATAACTAAAGAGCCATTTGCATGAGGACGAGTAGTTAACATTAAATATACTGAATAATTATTAATAGAACCAAGATTAAATGGAGGCAAACAAATGGGAGATTAGAGTGTTTAGTAGCTATACAATCTGAAAATGTGGATAGAGCACAAATATAAAAATGGGGAGATAATGCAGATAGAATATAAAAGGTTAACTGTTTCAGTAATGATAATTAGTAATGTAGTATTGGTATTATTATTCTGAGACACATGTATGGGCAATAGTCTAGTACTATCATTTCCTATGACCTGGAAAACTAGAATTCTTAGTGTAAAAAAAGAAGATACACATATAAAAGATAAGAGGCTAGGTGTGGTGGTTCATGCCTGTAATCCCAGCACTTTAAGAGGTCAAGGCGGGCAGATCACTTGAGGCCAGGAGTTCGAAACCAGTCTGGCCAACATGGCAAAACCCCATCTCTACTAAAAATACAGAAATTAGCAGGATATGGTGGTGCATGCCTGTAATCCCAGCTACTCAGGAAGCTGACGCATGAGAATCCCTTGAGCCCAGGAGTCAGAGGTTGCAGTGAGCCGAGATCGTGCCACTGCACTCCAGCCTGGGTGACAGGGCAAGACTCTGTCTCAAAAAAGAAAGATATGAGATGTGTAAGTGTGTAAATATATTTGTGGGTATGTGTTAATATATATATTTATATGTGTATACATATATAATTATATAAAAATATATATAATGTATATTTAATGTATAATAAATACATATATATGTATAATAAATAAACATATATAATGTATACTTAATGTATAATACATATATAATGTATACATATTTCCATAAATATATTTAATATGTATACACAGGTATATGTATTTCTATATGTATATAAATATGTATACCTTAAATATGTATAAACATGTATATTTATATAAATATACATATAAATATGTATATAAATATATAATGTATATTTATATAAATATACATATAAATATGTATATAAATATATAATGTATATTTATAGATGTATATATGATACATATTTATATATGTATTTAATATATAAATATATAATATAATATGTATTTAATAATTAAATACATCTGTCTGCCACCATATATATGTACATATATATGTAAAAAATATATTTTTTGTGTGTATATAAATATATAAAAATATATTTTGTGTGTATATAAATATATAATGTATATTTATATTTAAATATAAATATATAATATGTTATGTTATTATATTATGTTAATATATTATGTTATATCATATATTAAATATATATAATATATAATATATTATATCATATATTAAATATAATTAATATATATTAAATATATAATATAATATGTAATATAATATATAATATATTATATTATATTATATTATATATATTAAATACATATTATATAAAATATATTATATTATATATAATATATTAAATACATATCATATAATATGTATTTAATAATTAAATACATGTTATATAATATATATTTATATATTAAATATATATATTAAATATATATTATATATTTATTTATTATATATATTTATATATATATTTATATATAAATATTAATTATTAAATACATATTATGTAATATATATTTAATATATTATATATAATATTATATATTTAATATATTATATAATATAATATATTTTATATAATATGTATTTAATATATATTATATATTTAATATATTTAATATATATTAATTATATTTAATATATAATATAATATATTATATATTACATTATATATATTTAATATATAATATAATATATTAATATAATATAATAATATAAGATATTACATATTTATATTTAAATATAAATATTCATTATATATTGATATACACACAAAATATATTTTTATATATTTATATACACACACAAAATATATTTTTTACATATATATGGTGGCAGACAGATCCTGAGATGCCGCCAGTGATCCTCACCTCCTGAGGCTCATATTCTTATGCAGTCTTTATTCCCTGACTGTGGATTATGCTTTTAACCAATAGACTATAGCAGAGATTGGATGTCACATTTGGTATTAAAATAATATTATATAAGACTCCATCTTGCTAGTGGATTAACTCTGAGAACTCTCCTTTAGGTCTTGATATAAGCAGCCAAATTAGGGAAGCTCACATGGCAAAGGACTTTCACAATACTAGTAGCTAAATACAGCCTTCCGCCAACAGCCAGCAAGAAGTCAGGGCTCTTGGTCCTACAACTGCAAGCAGTTGAATTCTGCCAACAACCCGAGTGATTTGGAAAGTGGGCGCTTCTCTCATTGAGTTTCTACATGAGAATACAGCCCAGTGGACACATCAGTTTCAGCCTTGTAATACCCTAAATAGAGGACCCAGCTAAGCTTTTCTCTGACATCCATGTATGCTGCTTTAATTTTGTAGTTTATTTGCTGTACAACAATAGAATATATGGGGGTGTATTTGTATTTACAATAAAATTCCAGGCATAAGCCAGTAAAAGGACCTAGAATTAAAAGCCAAAAAGCAATAGTCATCATTTATGCCCATAGAATTTAGATTTTGGACTTCAAATACCATTTTTTAAATCTAAAGCAACCAGATCTTCTTGAAGAAACAGATTAATCTCTATTTTGAGAAAGAAAAATGCAGGAAAAACATATAAATAAAAAATTGTCAAAGATTACTAGGTTCATATCCAAAGAATGAAGGACTGATTTGGAAATGCACTCACTACACAAAATGGGACAATTAGAAATATGACAGTGATAAATATGCAATGGATTGCAGCCCACCAAATACACTCAAATGCTAAATGATATTAAATGAAAGGATTTAGTCATCTTCTGAAGATGTTAGGAAAGCAATTCATTTTTTATTAAAATTGAGCATTTATTTTGTATTTTTCTTTATGAATTGTACCAATGGACAACTAAATAGATTAAAAAAGAATCTCATTAGAAAATTATTTTACCAAACAAATAAAAAGACAATAATAACATTGTAAAAATCCCATCTTTATAAGCATTTGCACAACTTAATATATTGAAGATATAGAAATTAAACAGTAAAAATATCAGCAAAGCGTGGAAACCATTCTGAGTCTATACAATGGAAATCATAATAATCCTATGTAAGCCCATGGCAAGTTGTATTTAGTGTGTAAGGGTTTCTCACACAAAGAAAGCACCACATAAAATTTACTTATTTTTATTAGATAGACACAGACATACATATACAGAGATACAATTGCCCCTTTATCAATATAAAAATGACTATTAAAATACACACATAGAATGTCCTTAAGTTTTTTTCCTGCACCCTCTATTCTCTAAAAAGTTTAAATCAGTATTTCATTAGCTGTACTTCAATATCTACCAAGAATTCAGTGTGCTATGCAAGTTTAAATGTGCTTGTCTATTTACTGTGTGTGTTCACACACACTCTGGGAAAAGGGCAGTCTTAGTTTAATCTTCAGAAATACCTGCTAAAATCAAACTTCTCCACACCACATGAAATCCCTCGAATAATTTTCCCCTCTTGTGGCACACTGTTTTCAATACAAGGTAATGCAGTGTCAACATTGGCTTCTTCCCAAAAGTCTCAGAAGCAAGTCTTCACTTTCAACAGTTTCTTTTTCCAACTGTGTCAGAACGGTAATTATAATTTGCAAGGTAATGCAGGCAGGCAGACTTTTGTTTAAGGTGAAGACATAACAAAGGAGAATTACGAGTATTATCAGGGCATTTTTTAATGTGCTGCTAAACCCGAAAGTCCTTGCCAGTCTGGCTCTGGCTGACCTTGCCTGCATTGAGCCCCCTCTCCTCTCTTCACTGCTATGATCTACTCCTGAGAGCCTCCTTTGCTGTTTTGAATATGATCTTATAACCCTTGACTGCCTCTTCACTTTTATACTTGCTGTTTCTGAGCCCCGCAATGATCTTGCCTCAGCAATTTTTATCACTGCAGTGTAAAAGTTCAGGAAATGAGAACATGTTGAGTCCATTCAGTTCATTGAAAATAATATGTTAACTAATTTAAACTATTGAGTTAAAATATATTCTATATTTCCGGGAAATTTTATCTTAAATTAAAGATTCCTCAGATTTTAGTTTACCTGTTTAATCTATGATTCTAACAGTATTTTAAAGCTTATTACTTAGTTTAGTAAAGTCAAAAGTAAGAACGATGAATTATTACTCAAAGTGGTGCATACTTGCCATTTTTATTATTATTTTATTGTTATTATATCTTTAACTAGAGCGATATTTCTCAATATTGCATGTGTGCAAAATTGAGAATGAGTTGCTTTGCCAAACTATAAATGTTTCTTCTCATCATGTTAGTAATTCTAGACATTTGCTATATTTTTAAAGATCCTCAAATAATCAAGTTAAGCATTTTCTAATCCACTGAACATTGCATAATATTTAGATGAGAAAATTCTATTTATTTTAACATGATTTAAAGTAGTCATATACATTTTACTCTGTGAAGAATCAAATCAGTCATTATTTTAGTTTTAGTTATTAACATTATCATGTTAAGTCAACAATTTCATATCGATATATTAATGTAATCAATTAATGTGTTTAATAGTCGATTACTTGATTTTTATACCAGTAGCCCTAGAATGAAGTTCTCAGTGTTTTTGTAAAATCTTCTTTCTTGGGAAACTTGAGCTGTTCCTGGCCCAGCATAGTTCATTTTGGCAGGTCAAAATCATGACTAATAATTTTACTTGTAAGTAAAAGTTAAAACAAAAACAAACATTTACTTACTTTTTCAAATATATATTGGTGGTAGATTTTAATATTACTCACCAATATTTTCTGTTCAACTCTTTCCACCCATAAGGCTGTTGTGGTTCTCCACCATCCCGAGATAAGTCACAGCCCAGTTACTTGCGTGGGCCCAGGAAAAGTGGACAGCCTTGCTGAGTGCCCCTGACCACCAGGGCTGGACTCCCCAGCATGCTCTTACCTGTGCCACGTGGAGGAGGGTTGGGGCTGAAGTACCATAAGATCAATCAAGGCAGTCTATAACGCTGAGACAACAGGACAGAGAACCCAGTCTGCAGTAAATTTTACATTAAGTCACAGATATTTTGTGGACTTTGTTACTGCCACTTAAGCCAGACTATCCAGACAGATATTGTATAACAAAATTAAGTCTCATTAATTTTATTTATGAACCATAATGATCAATAATGACTGTATTCTAGAAAAGTCATGCTATAATTATCTGTGACAAAATATCTGTTTTAAAAAGCACAAGGATCTCACCAGCAGACTTCAAGTGATAAATTGAGATATTTACAGATGCATTTTATTTTTTCTTTTTAACTGAAAGAAAATTCATTTTTCTCAGTTTCCTTCTAATCTTTAAATAGAAAGTTTGGCCGGGCACAGTGGCTCATGCCTGTAATCTCAGCACTTTGGGAGGCCGAGGTGGGCAGATCACAAGGTCAGCAGTTCAAGACCAGCCTGGACAACATGGTGAAACCCCATCTCTGCTAATGATAGAAAAAATTAGCTGGGAGTGGTGGCATGTGCCTGTAATCCCAGCTACTCGAGAGGCTGAGGCAGGAGAATTGCTTGAAACTGGGAGGTGGAGGTTGCAGTGAGCTGAGATGGCACCATTGCACTCCAGCCTGGGTGACAGGGCAAGACTCCATCTGAAAAAATAAAAATAATTTAAAAATTTTTAAAAAATAAAAAGAAAGTTTGCAGAAAATACCAAAAACAGTAATACTGGGCTTATTAATGTCTGCAAATTTGGGTATATTTTCACATTGACTTTGCTTTTACTTTGTATTTTTATTTTTCACATATAAGATTGATTTTTTAAATTAACTATTACATAATACAAACAAAATACTCTGGAAATAACTACATATTTCCAAAATACATTTTATTGTTCTCTGACTTATTAAATACAATTTTACCTTTTAATTTAGTATTTTAAGGTACATCAGTATGAACAACAATTATTGAACGGTGACATCTAGGAGTTCAACAGAAAAGTAGGGAGCTGCTATCCCACAGCAAACAACCCTAGATTCCTGCACGACTATAATCTAGGCAGTGTGTTTTCTATTCAGGATTATGACTCTCCTTTAGTGTCAGGCTCGTATGCCTATTGTTATGTGTTCTTGGTTATTTCTTACCTGTAAGCCTCAGTTTTTGCATTTTCAAAAACTCCTACTTCAAAATCCTCAGGGGAGAATCAGATGAGAATAATATAAACAATGAGCCTAGTATGCAGTAGATGCACAATAAATTAGAGCTCTTAATTACTATTATTATTATCGTTATTATTATTGTTATTGAGACGGAGTCTCTGTTTCCCAGGCTGGAGTACAGTGGCGCGATCTTGACTCACTGCAACCTTTACCGCCTGGATTCAAGCAATTCTCCTGCCTCAGCCTCCCGAGTAGCTGGGATTACAGGCCTATGCCAGCACACCTAGCTAATTTTTGTAGTTTTAGTAGAGACGGTGTTTTGCCATGTTGGCCAGGCTGGTCTCGAAATCCTGACCTCAGGTAATTCGCCTGCCGCGGCCTCACAAAGTGCTAGGATTACAGGCATGGTCCACCACGCCCGGCTAGCTCTTAATTATTTTTTCCAGCAGTATTGTTATGTTTGGCCAATAAAAGGTGTACAACTTAATGTTTTAAATAGATACACATTGTGAAATAATCACCACTATGTACTTTGATGTATCCATCAACTCACAATTACCATTCTCTTTCTTTTTTTGAAATGACAATGCTTAGGATTGACCCTCTTAACAATCTGCAAGTATACAAAACAGCATTGATAACTATAGTCACAATCCCATGCAGCAGATCTCTAGAATTTATTCATCCTGCGTAACTGAAATGCTGTACCCTTGACCAACATCTTCCCGTTTGTCCCCTGCTTTACGCTCCTGGAAACCACCCTTCTACTCTCTGCTTTTGTGAGCTTGACTATTTAATGTTCCACACATAAGAGAGTTTACACAGTATTTGTCTTTCTGTATCTGGATTTTTTCAAATATTGTGTTGAATAAGTCATTTTGTACCCACTTTGTTGAATATATTTATCATGAATGAATATTGAGTTTTGGCAAGTGCTTCTTCTGCAACTATTGAGATGATCATGTCATTTTCTTTCATTCTGTTGATCTGGTATGCCACATTGATGGACTTTAATGTGTTCAATCATCTTCGCATCCTTGGGATAAATCCTTTTTCGTAATGGTGTATGATGCTTTTAATGTGCTGTTGCTTGCTTTGGTTTGCTAATATTTTTTATTAAGGATTTTCACATCCACGTATTTCTCTTTCTGCATGTTTAGCAGTTGTTTTATTTTTCTCTTCCTCTCTTGCTATCTTTCTTCAATATTTGATGATTTTTTGTAGATTTACTTTGATTATGTTTTAACTATTTTGTATGTGTTGTGGACTTTTTTTGTGGTTACCTCAAGGGTTGCATAAAATATTATGTAGTTATATTCCATTATTTTAAGTTAATCACAACTTGACTTCAATCAAATACAAAGCTCTACACTTTTACTTCCGCCCCAGGTAATTAGTGTTCTTGCTGTGAGAGTTTGCTTCTTTATATGTTGTTTATCCATTAACAAATTTTTATCTTTTAACTTTCATAATAGAGTTAAAAGTAATTTATACACCACTATTGCATGGTCATATTATTTTGTATTTCTCTATGTATTTCTTTTACTAATGAGGTTCATGATTTCATATGCTATTATATTTCTGTCTGGTGTATTTTCATTTTGATTTGAAGAACTCCCTTAAGTGTTTCTTGTAAGACATGTCTAGTGGTGATGAATTGCATCCGTTTTATGTTTCTGAAAAAGACTTTATCACTCCTTCATTTTTAAATAATAGTTTCTCCAGGTATAGCAATCACAGTAAGCAGTTTTTCTAAATTATTATCATTATTTTAGTAGAGGCTGAGCATCCCTAATTTGAAAATCCAAAATTTGAAATGCTCCCAAATCTAAGACATTGTGAATACAGTACATTGGTTGACTTGATGATGTCCCATGAAGCCTGTAGCTATTCCTCTCTCTTTTTATTATTTTTTTAAATTTTCCCCTCTGACTAGATGATTTCCAAAGTCCTATATTCTAGTTCACTGATTCTTTCTTCTACCCAATTGAGTCTGCTGTTGAACCTCTCTATTGCATTTTTCACTTCATTTATCACATTTTTCATATCCAGAATTTGTTTGGTTCTTTTGTAATTATTTCTACCCTTTTGTTGAACTTCTCATTTTGTTTATGGATTTTTTTTCTCATCTTATTGAGTGTTACAAATGTTTTCTCTCATTCTTCACTGAGATTCTTTGAAACAATTATTTTGAAATTATTGTTAGGCAATTTGTAGATCTTCATTTCTTTGGAGTCAGTTTCTGGAAATTTGTATTCCTTTGGTGGTGTCATATTTCCTTGAATTTTGTGTTTGTTGTTGTGCTGTGTTGGTGTCTGCACTTTTAAAGGAGTCATCGCCTCTTACAGTGTTCACGTACTGGGTTCAGTGGAAAAATACCTTCACCTACTGGTGGATACAAGGTCACCAGCTGAGTTGGGTCGGTGTTAATGCCAGGTCCAAAGTCAGATCCAGGAATGCACAGGGATGCTGGTCCCAGGGGCATATAAGAATGCCAGTTCCAGGCGCAAGTGTCCCTGCAGGTACCAGAGGATGCGCAGCAGCACCAGTTCCAAGGTCAGGTGGGCAATGCAACATTTACAACTCCATGGGGGCACAGCAGTGAGTTCCAGTCTATGGGGGCCACTGGTGCAGCTCTATCTCTGGGGAGTGCAGTGGCAACTTCTGCACTGAGGAAGGGCAAAGGTGCAATCATGCTTCTGGATCCAAGGAAGCACAGTCGTGTCTCTTTCTCTGCAGGGCACAGTTTCATGGACTCTGGAAATCTTCATTACCTGAGATCAGCGTTAGCAAAAAGTGTTGGGGATCTTAGTGGCAAAGGCTGTGAGTGCCCATGGTGGTGTCAGTTGCTTCTGGGGTCCTCAGTGGTGAAGGCTGCTAGGGTCTTCTTGATCTTCCTTTTCCCACAGAGGAGAGTCATAATTGAGGGGATCCTTCTTGGCACTGAGCTGTGCCAGGTTTGAGGGATGGGTTACGCAGATAAAATGTTTTTTATACTTTTCTATGTCACCATCCATGGTTTTTGTGCTCCGCTGAGTTGAAACATATTCTTGATTATATACTGGAGTTCTTTCAGGGCTATTTGTTTCCATCGGCAGTTGTTAAATCATTGAATTTGTAAGGCAGTGAGGGCTGGGGCATTTTAGTCTGGAATTTGCTAATGTCAGGTTCTGGTAGCTCTCATTATTATTATTACAATTCTTGCTATAGGCATATCTACTTTTAAATTATAACTTCAGTCATATTCCAAGCTTTCAAACATATGTGTAAACCAACTATAATTGGACGAAAAAAAAGCCAAGTAAAAATACAGGTAAAGTACGTATACTCCAAGGAATTTACATTGTGACACTTATTTTGTGGCTCAGTGATCATGGGTCTCATGAAAATTATGTTTTGGATAGAAAAGATTGTCAGCTCTACTCTCTACTAGATGCAAAGGCCTTTTATGAAATAGAAAATTTACCAAAATTTAGGCTCTTGGCTAAGTTATCCTTCAGATAACTGACATATTTCAATTTTGTTGCCTTTTTTCACTTATGTAATGGTTTATGCCAAAAATGATATATTTGACTATATATGTAGTTGTTGAGGGTAATAATTAAGCAAAATAATAGCATTCATATTATATTAATAATAACAATAGTATTTGATAATGTTATGAGTAAAGTGGCAAATTAAAATCTACAAGAGCCCAAGGGCATCATCATTTATCCCATGGAATATTATCTGAGGGATGGGACTATGGAGGCTTGAGGACTGGGCCAGAAATTTAGAGCAATATTCCTACTGCCTATGTGTACTTAGTCACATTAGAGGAAGACACCCATATCAAAGACACAACTGTTCTCCCTCTTAAAACAATTCAAAGGTTTCAACTCATGCGGTACAAAAAGCCAAAAAAAAATCAGTTTGAAAATCCTGAAATGAATAACAATCATGATAGAAAAGACAGAGTCCTGACATGCTCTATGCCAAAAAAATAGGGAGTTCCTTGCCTCTGAAAAAAGCAGAGCTGGAAAGGCAGGATTAAATCTTCCACATCTTCGGGTGCTTAGGAGTGAAATTTTTCATTAGGTGGAGTTGTTTGCAATAAACACACTACACTTCTTGCCTATAGAACAGTTGAAACTATCCATACACACACAGTCAAGTTTTTTCTCTAGGAGCCAAGAAAGCAATGGGGGGAAAAGAGGCCATTGGAAAATGGGATATTTATATAGAAAAAAATTTAAAAAGAAGCCTTGACTTTTTACACATTATACTATAAAATCAATTCAAAATTGATCATAGTTATATAAAATTATAAAGGCATTGGAGCAATAATTTAACCTTCCACCTGATAACAAGTAAAGGAAGAGAAAATTAAATTTAAAAGAAACAGTAATGGGATAAACATGTAAAAGCAGAAGTTAAAGAAATGAAAAGCAAATAATAAAAAAAGGAAAACAAAGAAGCACAATTTTTCATTAATTTCTGTTAAGATCAATAAAATTGACAAATATCTGTATAGACTGATTAGGAAAATAAGAGTAAGGTTGCAAGACACCAATATTAGGAATTACAGACGGAATACTGCCACAGCCTGTATGAATATTAAAAATAGGAATATCATGGAAATCTTTAGGACAAGACATTCAACAGCTTAGATAAAATAGACACATTCCTTGACAAAGATAAGCTTTCAAATAGCTGATATCTATTAATAAATAGTCATATATCTATTAAAATTGTGTAAGTAGTTAAACATTTTCCCACCAAATAAAGTTCAAGCTAAGAAGTTGGTGAATTATATCAAATGCTTAAGGACAAAAATGTATTTATTTTACACATTCTTGGTTTTCCCAGAATAGAGAACAGAGGGGAATGCTTCTCAACTCATTTTATGAGACAAACATTACTCTGATTCTAAAATCAGATAAAGACATTACACAGAAACTTCAGGCCTAGATCACTCATCACCGTAAAAGAAAAAGAGCCTTAATTGTATGTTAGCAAATTGAAGTCACTGATATATAAAATGGATAATATATTATATTCAAGGGAGTTTATCACAGAAATGCAATCTTTGTTCAACATTCTAAAAAGCAATAAAGGCAAATCACCAAGTTTAAAGCATATAGGATAAAAATATGATGTGAATAGAGTAAGAGAGTACATCTGACAAAATTAAAAAAAATTTATATAAAATAAAAGCTCTGTAAGGTAAAAAATAAAAGGAAACGTCTTTAACCTGATAAAAGTCATCTACAGAAACCTATATGAAACATCATACTAAGGAGTAAAGACTGAATGATTTTTTTTTCTATTTTATACAAGGCAAGGTGTCTATGTTCACACTTCTATACAACATTGTACTAGAGGTCTTAATCAGTGTGATATGAAAAGAAAAATCCTTAGAGTTACAGCTTACAAAAGAAGTTAGCTCTTCATTGACCACTGTTATGTACATATGTGTAGAATATCCTAGCAAACCCATAAACGGCTATAGTCAGCTATAAACAGCTATAAATGCATATCTAGCAGAATCGTGTTATAAGATCAATATACAAAACTCAAATGTATTTCTGTATACTAAAAATAATATGGAATTGAAGATAATTTATCATAACTTCAAAAATTAATACATATTAGAATGTATTGACCAAAATTTTATTAGTTGTATATAATGAAAATTTAAAACATTGGTATGAGAAATTAAAAGAATTTAGTACATGCAAAATATATTGTATTTATGTATGGAAGATTCAAAATTGTTATGATGTAATTTATCGCCAAATAGATGTAAATATTAAATGTAATCTTAATCAAAACCCCAACAAGCAATTTTTTGGTAAAGAAATTATTAGGCTTGATACAAAATGTATGAAAAAACAATCTTTAAGAAAACAACAAAATTTGAGGACTTCCAGTGCTTGACTTAAAGACTTATATTAAGCTATAGTAATGAAGATAATGTTATATTGAAGAATAGAGAAGCAATCCAATGGAAAAAAAAATAGTGAGTTCAGAAATAGAACTAAATGTAAAGGGTCAATTAATTTTGATGAAAAGAGTGCCCAGAAGCTGCCCTAAATAGACATGATCAAGTTATTTCACCCAAAGTGATTAAAGGGGAAAGAAGCTAAGGTAAATTAATGGGGAAAAGAATAGGCTTTCAACAGATGGTCCTTGAAAACTGGACTATACTTTTGGTTGTATATGTTTACATTTATTTATTTACTTATTTATTTACTTATTTATACATTAGTAATTTCAGCTATTGTTTTAGATTCAGAGGGTATGTGTGTAGGTTTGTGATACGGGTGAATTGCATGTCACTGCGGTTTGATGAACAAATGATTTCGACACACAGGGAGTGAGCATACTACCCAATACTTAGTTTTTGACTCTCATCCTTCTCCTCCTATCCTCTGCCCTCAAGGAGGCCCAGGTGTCTCTTGTTCCCTCTTTTGTGTCCATGTGTACTCAACGTTTGCTTCCCATTTATACGTGAGAACATGCGGTATTTGGCTTTGTGTTCCTGTGTTTATTTGCCTGGATAATGGCATCCATGTTGCTGCAAAGGACATGATTTCACTCTTTTATATGTGGTGTACATGTACCACGTTTTCTTTATCTAATCCACCACTGATGAAGATTACCTGGCAAAAACAAACTTTTAGGGAAATGGAAATGTTCTGTATCTTTATTGTGGCAGTGGTTCTATGGGTCTATATGGTTGTCAACACTCAGTGAATTGTTCAAGTATAATGGGCATATGCACACACATATACATTTACAAATACACACACATATTCAATAAAGTTGATTAAAAATAAAGATGGAAGAACAATTTAAATTTGCCACTGAGTAGCTCTCATCCTGCTTCCTAACAATAAAGGATTGAAGGCCCAGATCTCTCTTTTTATTACAAACAATCTCTGTCCCTTTTAGTCCAAGCTAGTTGTGGAGTTGTCTTTCATACAACGTTTATAAAACCTTTGTGAGTTTCCTATGAATCTGATCAGAATTCATATAATGTCTCAAAGCCAGACCCATAATTCTTTTTGGAGTAGGTCTTTTCATGCTCTGGTCCTTGCGGGAGACAGTTGCGGACAAGGCACCAATGATTCCTGAAAGCCGTTTTATAACTCTAGCTGAAAGAGGCTTCTTATCACTGTTGTCAATCTTTGAGTCCTTTAACATGTATCTTATAGCTACAACCTTATTTCAACTGTACCCTGATGTCTTCTTCTACTTAGACAACCTTCTAAGCATAAGAATATTTTTAAATTTAATTCTCCAACCAAATCACCCTAAGTCTTCTCTGTTACTCTAATTTACTTACCAAGTGAACACCACTGAGGAAAGGATGTTTCAAGCAAACCCAGTCAAGAATCTCAAAGGAGTCATAGGCATCAGTGTAAATCTCCAAGGAGAAAGTAGAAATTTATTTGCACAACTGTCCTGACTTACCATAGAATCACTGCCTTTTTCTGTAACTCTTTAACAAGAAGGATAACTCTTAAACTATTAAATAGAGTGTACAATTTTTCTTATAAAAATCTGTTTTTATATAGGAAGATGACCTAGGCCAGTTCAGACAGAGAAGATTAAGAGAAAAAAAAAAAAACATTTAGAACAAAATATACTTTAGACTCCAGGTACATGAACCTCTTTGGGGCATTTTTGATCCTTTAATTCTATCCCCTTTTCTGACACTACCTCCTCTCCCTGTTACCTTCCATCCACCAAATATTTTCATGCAGTAACAGGGATTATTTTACTAATAGAAGGGGGATTTTCTGACAAAAGTGAAAATAACATAACACAGGGGTTTTCTTGGTGAAAGAGTACTGACAATACTTTTATCTTTCTACCTACATGGTTTAGAAGTTATGTTCTGTATAATTTCAAAACATTTTGTAATATGGAAATCAGTAAATCATTTGACTGAGAAATTAAAAATTAAATGTGGTTAAAAAAGAATTCATATACTAGAAAGTCATTCTCTACTTAATCTCTATTTTTTAGTTAGTGCATTAAAAGTATGACAAAAGTACCAATTAAGCAATGGCAAACCAAATCACATAATAAGGACAGGAAGAATGAGGACTAGTTATTAATCTGGTTATACTACTGTATGAGTGTGGAATATGGTGAGGGTAAAAGGAAATGGCTTGGTGGAGGGGAATAACATAATAATGAAAGTACCTGAGAGTAGGAGAGATAAATAAAGGAAGGAACACTGTAACTTCCTCTTTGACTCTGTACCTCTTTTTTGTTTGTCCACTCTTTTTTTTTTTCCCCTTTCCTTCCTTGCAGGGAGAAGGTCACCGTGATGTGATGGAAAGGCAGAAATCAATGGTGGCTGGCTCCTCAGTGATATGAGTCAATCCATCAGACAGACTGGTGGCAGTCACCCAGCCTTCACAGCTACCACCCCCATGCTGGCAAATGTCACATTTGGAATTCATTTGCATAGCTGGGTAGCACTCCCTGCGGAGTTACATTGAACAATTTTGCAGCTGTGACAGCTTGAAATAGAAAAGCTAATGCAACTGTCTATTGACTTCCTCTGTGCCTTGTTTCCCTAAACTCTAGCTGGGAATTCTTGTACAGAAAGGGCGAGGATCTCGTAAAAATGGAAGGGAAACTGGTGCAAAACTCTCAGGTATTTTGTGGAGAATATTATCAGTTAGCCTGCATTTCTTGTGTGTGTAGTTTTTTCTTTTTTGGTGTTTCGTTTTGTTTTGTTTTGTTTTTAGATGGAGTTTCGGTCTTGTTGACCAGGCTGAAGTGCAATGGAGCTATCTCGGCTCACTGCAACCTCCACCTCCCAGGTTCAAGCGGTTCCCCTACTTCAGCCTCCCAAGCAGCTGGGATTACAAGCATGCACCACCACGCCTGGCTAATTGTGTATTTTTAGTAGAGACGGGGTTTCACCATGTGGATCATTTACACTGCATTTCTTTTTTCTTTTCTTTTGTTTTCTTTCCTTTTTTTTTTTTTTTTTTTTTTTTGAGACAGAGTCTAGCTCTGTCGCCCAGGCTGGAGTGCAGTGGCGCGATCTCGGCTCACTGCAAGCTCCGCCTCCCAGGTTCACACCATTCTCCTGCCTCAGCCTCCTAGCAGCTGGGACTACAGGGGCCCGCCACCACGCCCGGCTAATTTTTGTATTTTTAGTAGAGAAGGGGTTTCACTGTGTTAGCCAGGATGGTGTTGATCTCCTGACTTCGTGATCCGCCCGCCTCGGCCTCCCAAAGTGCTGGTTACCCTGCATTTCTAATTCAACCTTCCTTGCCTCTAGTTTCTGCATTCACCTCTGACTATATTTCTCTGCTTTGCTGTATTGATTGAAAAGGATAGTACTGTTGGGTTCATTAATAGGTACATTGCCTTTTCCCTGTAGGGGAATAAAGACTTAAGTAACTTTCCTGAATTTCAGCAATACGGTTAAATTGTTTTTTTATGTCTATTTTAAATATTTTCTTCTATTTACAGTATCTTTCACCTCTCTCTCCCTTGCCCCATCCCTCTCTCCCTCCCTCCTTCCCTTTCTCTTTCTCTTTCCTTCCATTTTCTTTCTCTCTTTGCACATATACACAACCACATATATACATACATACACTTACACAGACAGAGGCATGTGGGGGTAATGCATCGTGGAATTGAGGCCTTTGATTAATTAATTAAAATTTTTACTTATAGAAAGAGTAAGCAGTAATACAGTTAGACGTGTATTTATTTAATTTTTAAAAATTTATTATTGAAGTACAGCTTATATACTTTTCAATGTAAAGATTCTAAGTATGGTGTCTAATAAGTTTGCCAAGTGTATTCACCCATGGTACCTACACCCCTGTAAAATTTTACATTATTTTCATCACCCTAGAAAGTTCCTGCATAAGCTTTTCTAATTACTTCACCTAATTCTCATAGCCACTGCTGTCATTTCTGTCACCACAGAGGAGTCTTTCCTATGCCTGCATAAATAAAATGTAGGATAAATGTAAATTGAATGTATACAATATGTACTCTATCTACCTGTTTTTCCACTACTCTCAGCAAAAGTTAACTCTCAAAATTGTCCATGATGAGCCTCTGGCAATTTGTCAACTGCAGTTTACGTTTTCCTACCCCCAGTACCGATCCCCACAGTTTTTTGTTCCTGGTGTTCTGCTCCAGGGACCTGTGATTCTCTGCATCCACCTGTCTTCGTCTTCAATATTTCGGTCGGTGTTTCACTTTGTGACCTCACATATCCTCACCTGATGGGTCTAAGAAGGGTCGTCAATTTTTAGTGGGTTTTGTTTTCAACTTTTTCTTGTTGTGAAGTTGCAGTGACAACTTTCAAGCTCCTTACGCTCCAGAGCAGAAACCAGAAATCTCTCAATATTATTTCAATCATTTACATTATTGACTTAGTTTATTGCTTCTTTAGGGTTTTATTTTTGCTTTATTTTGAAGCTTTATAATTAGATATATACATGATTATTGTTTATATGCTTTCCTGACGAATTGGCAATTTTATGATATTAAAATGGCCCCCTTCGTTTCTGATGATGTTTTTTACCTAGAGTTATAATTGTCTGAGATTCATTACAGCTGCCCCAATTTTCTTAGGCTTAATACTTTCATACCATATGATTTTTCACCCTTTTACTTTAAACCTTCTAATGTCTTATATTTGAAGAATGCATCTTATAAATGACGCATTTGTGTTTGGTTGGTTTTGTTTGTTTTAATTTTTTCTCCATTTTCACCCAGGCTAAAAAAAAATATGCGTTTTATTCAGGCTATTTAGTCCATTTATGTTTAATGCAATTATTGGTTATATTACCCATTCTCTTTAGATAAATTGAGAATTGTTCTGATATCATTTCTAATATTCTCTATTTGCTTTAGTTTCACCTCTTTGTGTTATATTTTTAATAGTTGTCTTAAAGATCACAATACACATATTTAACTGATTATAGTTGATCATTCTAATAGTTACTTATCATTAACTTCCTTTCACCAGATAATTTGTGCTTTTATCTTGTATATTTTACCAGATAAAATATACCAGATGTATATTTTACCAGATAAAATATACCAGATGTATATTTACTTCTACAAACATCATAAGCCATATCATACGTTACTATTTTCATTTTATTTTGCCTGCAGTTCTGGGTTTTTATCTGGTATAATTTTCCCTCTCCCTGAATAACTTCTTTCAGTATTTCTTGTATGCAGTCCATCTGGGGACACACCTCCTCAATGTTCAGTTACCTGAAATTGTCTTTCTTTAACTTTCTTTTTTCAAAGATGTAGATTCCCATACTATTTTCTCTTTCTTTAAGCACTTTAAAATATATTTTTACAGTTTCTTCTGGATGAAGTGCCCACAACATATATGAATGTATATGTAATAAAATGCTTATAAAATAATGGAGAATACATTAGCCTAACCATATCTGAGGAATATTTTTAAATTTCTGTTAATATAGTATGGAGTAAAAACCATAGCTAAGTAATCATATACTTCTATACTCACACTTCAGTTGTTGCTTTTTTAAGTTGAGCTATATTTTTAGTTTATTTTTAACTTGAACTTTGTAGAAATAATGGGCTTCTTGTCATGCTTTTACCAGTTTCCTCTTTATGTCTTTTATAAGAATAAATAGAAAGATAAAAGGCTTTTTCACATAGAGCACTGTAGGTTTGACTGTTACATTTATCATTAAGTTGTAATTTTAAGTGGTTATTCTTTTCAAAAAGTAATCATAAACTGAATTATTTCTCATTGAAATTTATCTTTACATAAACAAAATAATGTATTACACATTATGCATATTTTAAAAAAAAAAGTAATGCAAAGCCATATGCCTTTATTATTTTAGAATATGTTCACATGATATAGGAACATTGGGTAAAGACAGTAAGCTTTTCTCATTAAAAAGGAACCTGGGAAAACATGTATTAGTTTATTACTTTGGGAAAACTGGGCTGGAGACAAAGTGAAAACCTTAACAATTTTTTTCTCTTTCCCATCTGTACTTCAATGCTCTTCATTAAACCTTGTTGCTACAACTCTATGAATTACATATCACGTTTATTGACTTTTCAAAAGCTAGCATGATCCCTTCTCAAATAAACAATGTGAGTTTGTTAACTTTATATTATTATAGGCCAAGTGTCAGTTAGAACATCAGTATCAGAGAGATTTTCATGAATCAAGTTTCACTAAACTTTCTAGATTAGTCTGGATAATCTGTTGCTTACAAATAAATGTATAGTTTCATTGATATTGAAGGTGTGTGGTGAGCATGCTAGCAGTAGTAGTGGTTAAATAAAGCTGATGTAAAAAATATAAACCAGAGGGTTTTGCATTTTTTGGCATGCATATAAGTAGATGCATAAGTGAGAGTATTCAGGACCCACTTGAGGAGAATATTTCACTCTTTTGATGATTCCTACTAAACATCAAAATTCCAGCATTACCCCTATTTTATCATGATTCAGATAGCTTTCAGAATAAATGCAAATAGGTCTGTCTCTAGTTACATGTCCAGGCCACCTTGCACGCAAGATGCATTCTGCTTATGCAGGTCAAGAGGAAAGCAGAACATTTGAGGATTGGCACCAGCAGAAACCTCCCTGGTACATATTTTTTGATATTATATGACAGATTTTTGGTGAATTTTCCTAATTGCATTTGTATATAATCAAGAGTGGCTAAAACTAGGAAAAACATGAATTTCTAGATAAACTAATACAAGAAAATTTAACACGAAAAGTATCGAAATGGTCCTACTAAGCACTCCTAAATGGTTATTCTTATGTTTTGAACAATTGTGTCCCTCCAAAATTTATATGCTGAAACCTAATCACCAGTGTGATGATATTGGGAGGTGGGGTCCCTGGGAGATGATTAGGTTGTGAGGGTGAAAGCATCATGAATGGGATTAGTGCCCTTATTTTTCAAAGGTCCTAGAGAGCTGCCTTGGCCCTTCCACCATGTGAGGACACAGCAAGAACATACCATCTATGAACCCAAAAGTAGGTTCTTCCAGACATAGAGGTTGTCAGTGCCTTGATCTTGGACTTCACAGATTCCAAATCTATGAGCAATAAATTTCTGTATTCATAAGCTACTCAGTTTAGGCATTTTGTTACAGCAGCCCAAATAGTCTGAGACATTTATAAATTCCACTTACGTTTTTCCAAGTTGAGATTTTCTCTTTTGATTTAGTGCATCATGTATTGACTATTTTTTATACCACTTGACCTCTTATTACTTAATTTGTACATATTATGTCATATATTCATTATGCAAACCTTGAGGATTAGGTACTGAGATTAGTCTTATTATATAGTATAACAGAAGCAATATATCAAATGAGTAATCTAAGATTCCAGAAGAAATTAAGGTAGTGTTGAAAAGAGGAAGAGAGAACTGTAACTCCTATTACTGCATGCATTAGACAATGTAGTATGCTGTTTTCTAAAAATTATCTTATTTTCTTTAATTCTCATAATAATTCATTGAGTAAATATTATATCTATCCCACAGGTGAGAATAACAAGATTTGCTGAATATCATATAAGCAATTGGTGAAAATTGCACCATCATTAGGGACAAAGAAGAGGAAACTTTTCTTCTGAGGGCTCCACTATTGTCCTTCGGTGACCACAGCTCTGTCCACTGTCCATAAGTCTTGGGTAGCAAGAGAATTTTTTTTTAGGGTCATTACACTGTAGTCCATGTTCCAGGTACCCAGGACCACAGTGTTCCCTGCCCAAAGGACCACAGCCTAATTCTTTGGCCAGTATGGGCTTTTTCCTTCTCCTAAGGGTGGTCCATATTATGCATGTTTTTCACCTCAGTTCTATGGGTGCTTGACTCTTCAGTGGGTTCAGCTTGGTTGTACAGGTGGGCGTTTCCATGTGCATGCACGCAATGCTCCTTATGGTGCAGCTGAAAGTTGGAAATAAGATGAGTTGGGGTTAAACCACTAACTTGGGGAAAATCTCTGAGGACTCTCAATTTTACTCTAGACTTCAGGTTGTTAGGAAGATACATTTATTAAGGTAGCAGGATAGAGAATATTTTATGTAATATTCTGGTGGCTTGATTTGTAATCTTGTAATAATTATATATATATGTAATCTTTATTAAAAAATTACAAATATATATATTATATATGAACTTTGTGGATCTCAGAAATGGTAGAGGCTTGAATGAAAAAACTGCCAATCAAGAATACTATATACAACAAAGCCATCCTTTGGAAATGAAAAGAAATAAAGTCTTTCTCAGGCAAGCAAAATCTGGGGGAACTGTCACCATGAGACCAGTCCTACAAGATATGCTAAAGGAAGTAGTACATTTGGGTGCCAAAGTATGTCACACAATCTATGACACGAAAACACACAAAAGTATACAACTCACTGTTAGAGCAAATATAAAAATGAGAAAGAGAAAGGAATAAGTTATTACTGCAGAAAGCCACCATATAGCAAAGATAAATAATAAGAAAGGAAGATAAGAATGAAGAATATACAGAAAGAAATTGGAAACTAACAAAATGACAGGATTAAGTCCTCACCTATCAATAACAACCTTGAACGTAAATGGTTTAAATTCCCTAATTAAAAGATATAGACTGGCTGAACAGCTGACAAAACAAGACCCAACTATATGCTGCCTACAAAAAACTTATCTTACCTGTGAAGACACACAGGGTGAAAGTGAAGGTACGGAAAAAGATATTCCATGCAAATGGAAAACAAAAGAGTGCAGAAGTAGCTATCCTTATATTAGACAAAATAGATTTTAAGTAAAAAAATAGAGACAAAGACAATTATTTTATGCTAATAAAGGGATTAATTCAGCAAGAATATAAGAATTGTAAATATGTATGCACTCAACCACAGAGCACTAAGATATATACAGCAAATATTATTAGAGCTAAAGAGAGAGATAAACCATAATACAATGATAGTTGGACACTTTAGCACCCCACTTTCAGCACTGAACGGATCATCTAGATAGAAAATTCATAAAGAAATATAAGACTTAAACTGCACTATAGACTAAATGGACCTAACAAACATTTACAGAACATTTCATCCAATAGCTGAAGAGTGCACATTCTTCTCATCAGCACATGGAAAATTGTCCAGGATAAATAATATTTTAGGATACAAAACAAATCTCAACACATATAAAAAAATCAAAATCTTATCAAATACCTTTTTAGTCCACAAGGGAATGAAATCAGAAATCAATAACAAAAAGAGCTCTAGGAACTGTACACATATGTGGGAATTAAACAACATGCTTCTGAACAATCAATGGGTTCATAAAAAATAATTGAGAAGGGAATCAAAAAATTTCTTGAAACAAATGAAAATGGGAACACAACATACCAAAAGAGATATAGCAAAATCAGTACTAGGAGTAAAGTTTATAGCAATAATCCCCCATATAAAAAACTAGAAAATTTGAAATAACCTAATAATGCACATAAAAAACTAGAAAATCGAGAACAAACCAAACCCAAAAATTAATAAAAGGAAACAAATAATAACGATCAGAGCAGAACAAAACAGAGATGAGAAAAACAATACAAAAGAACAAAAGATCAACAAAACAGAAGGTTTGCATTTTATAAGTTAAAAATCACCAAAGCATTAGCTAGATCAAGAAAAAGAGAAAAGATAAAAATAAATAAAACAGAAATGAAAAAGGAAGGATTACCAAGGTTGAATCAGTGCATCTAAGCTTTAGTTTTGTCACTTATAAAGCTATGAAACATTATTTCTCTTTTATTACTTATTTAAATTCTGTTTTCTCTTTTACTCTCATTTTTCTCTTCTTGCAGTAATGGCATGTACCAATATGATTAGATAGTATTTTAGAGGAGCTAGCATTTTGTTGAATATGTAGCCGTATATAAATTTGTTTTAGCATTCAATAATGAAATCATCTGTGCCTAGACTTCTTTTTTTTTTTTTTTTTTTTTTTTGAGATAGGGTCTGGCTCTGTCACCCAGGCTAGAGTGCAGTGGCACGGTCCCAGCTCACTGCAACCTCTGCCTCCCAGGTTCAAGTGATTCTCATGCCTCAGCCTCCCAAGTAGCTGGGGTTACAGGCACATGCCACCATGCTCTGCTATTTTATATATATATATATATATTTAGTAGGAATGTGGTTTTGTCATGTTGGCCAGGTTGGTCTTGAACTCCTGACCTCAAGCAATTCACCAGCCTGGGCCTCCCAAAGTACTAGGATTACAGGCATGAGCCACTCTGAATTGTTTTTGTTGTGGCTGCAGATATTTACCTATAAATTAAGAGATATGGGGTATTCAGTTTATCTACTTTTCTTGAGTTAGGTTTGCCAGTTTATATCTTTGTGATAATTTTTCCATTTCATCCTCATTGTGAAATTGTAGGACTAGAACTGTTCATAATATTCACTACTACACATTTAATATCTGTAGATCTTATAGTGCTGCTCTCTTCCTTTAATCCTCAGATTGGTAATTTTAGTCTTTTTTTCCTTCATCAATCTGGTGAAAGGTTATCCATTTGAGTAAACCTTTAGAAAAAAGAGCATTTGGTTTTATTAATTTTCTCTATTTTTCTGTTCATAATTTGATTGATTTCTGCTTTTCTGTTGCTTGTTTAGGGGTTTTATTCTCTTTTTTTTTCAGTATGAATCAAAGATTTGTAATATTTCTTCTTTTTAAATATGAAAATTTAATACTATAGATTTCCCTCTCAGCACTGCTTTGGCAGAATCTCATCCATTTCATGATGTATTTTATTTTAATTCAATCAAAATATTTTCTAAATTTATCATTTCTGTTTGACCCATTTGCTATTTATAATGTGTGTTTTTTAGTTTCTAAATAGTTCAAAATTTTCCGGATGTTTTTCTGTTATTGATTTCAGTATTTTTTTTTACTTCTATTTCCTTGTAATCATATTATATTATTACTATTTTAGCAGTTATTGCATAATTAACTTACTATTTTGCCAGTTCTTGACACTGCTATAACCATAGAATATTTGAGTTACATTTTTTTTGGGCAGGGCAGGGAGGATTGCAGAGGTCGGGGGAACAATGTCCCACCGTGTCACTCAGGCTGGAGTGCAATGGTGCCATCATAGCTCACTGCAGCCTCCTGGGGTTAAGATATCCTCCTGCCTCAGCATCTGAAGTAGCTGGAACTACAGGTGTGTGACACAACATCCAGCTTATTTTTTTAGAAAAATTTTGTAGAGTCTTGCTATGTTGCTCTGAGTCTTGCTATGCTGCCCAAGCTGGTCTTAAACTCCGGGTCTCAACTGATTCTCCTGCCTTGGCTTCCCAATGTGTTGGGATTACAGGCATGGGGCATCATGCCCGGCCTAATCACATTTTTTTCTTTAACTTTTGTGTGTGTTTATTGTTATCATGAATTTTATTTCTAAATATAATTTAAATTCCAAATGACAATACAATTATTGTCTTCGAAGAGTCATTATTTGCTGTGTTTACTCACATCGTTCCTATTTTCTTTGATCTTTATTTCCTCCTGGAATTGCTGTTTTCCAACATGGAATAATTTTCTTTCTTACTGAAGAACATTTTTAACATTATTGTTGTTGTTTTTTTAGTGAAGAATTGTTAAGAATAAATACCTCCAGTTTTTATTTTTATTTAAATTTTACTTTCATTTTTAAAGAATATAATCCCCAGATACGGAATTCTACTTTAGCTGTTCGAAAGATGTTCCATTGGTTCAGGCCTTCCATTATGTCTATCAAATTTTCTTCTAAGTCCTAATGTATTCATTGATGATAGTGTCTTCTTTCTCTTACTGTTATTATTTTTATCAGCTATATTATGATTTTTCCTACATATAGTTTTCTTTATGTTCATTGTATTCGGGATAGTTTTACTTCACATAGGAAAGAGCTGATTTATGTTATCATATTGTGAAAATTCTTTATCACTAACTTTTTAAACATTAATTTTAACCCATTTCTCTATTCTTCTCTTCCTGAGATTTCCTGACACATATATTAAAGCTATTGAATGAATCCTATATTTATTTTATGATTTATTTTAATTTTTAAATATACTCTTTCGTATGTGTTTTTATTTCTGTATTTTCTATTGATTTTCTTTCAAGCTTAATTCTCTTTGTACAATGTTCAATCTGTTGCTCAACTTATTTATTGACTTCTTCAAATTTTGCATTTTGAGATAACTAAATTTACATGAAGTTGTAAGAAATCATATAATATAAAAAATCTATAAACCTTTAGTTTATTTTTCCAATGGTTGTAAGATCTTACGTGTATATAGTACAATATCAACACCAAGGATTTCATATTGAAACAATATATTAATCTCATTCAGATTTCATCAGTTTTACGTTCATTCATATATAGGTATGTATAGTCTATGCAATTTAATCTCATATACAGATTCATGTGACAACCACCACAGTTAAAATACAAAACAGTTTCATCAGAAGAATTTCTTATGCTATTCTTTTATAGCCAAAGGTAATTCCGTTTCTGCTCCTCTCCAAACAAAACCTGTGGAAACCATTAATCTGTTCACATTATGAACGCTGAATATTTATTTTATCATTTGGGTTATAATCCAATACTACTTAATCTTGTTGCTTAATTAATCCAGCTTAGGCTTTAGGAAACCTTTCAGTTGACTTTTGTGTCTTTTGGCATATTCCCATTATTTTGGGATTTATTTTTTAGCACTTCCTCACTTTCTGGTGCCACAAATTGCTCCAGGTCATTTTACAAGGGATTGCGTTGAATCTGTAGATCAACTTGGAGTGTACTGCCTTCTGAACAATATTAAGTCTTCTGATAGACAAACAAGGAAACTTTCCTTATGTTTGGATCTTCTTTACTTTCTGTCAACAATGTTTTATAGTCTTCATGTAAAAGTCTTGCAGTTCTTTGGTTAAGTATAATCTTAAGTATTTCTTGTTTTTGATGCTTTGTGAGTGAAATTGTTTTCTTAATCTCATGTTTGAGAAGTTCGTTGTTAGTGTATAGAAATACAACTGATCTTTGTATTTGGATCTTGTATACAATAACTTTGCTGAAATACTTTATTTGCTCTAAGTGGTTTCTTTGTGTATTCTTTAGGGTTTTCTATTTATGAGATTATATCTTCTGGAGAGATAATTTTACTTCTTCCTTTTTAACCTGATTATCTTTTGGTTGTCTTGCCTGGTTACCCTGGATAAAGCCTCAAGTATAATTCTGAAAGGTGGTGGTAAGAATAGACATCCTTGTCTGGTTTCTCGTTATAAAAGAAAGTCTTAGAATTTTCCCATTAAGTGTGATATTATCTATAGGTTTGGCTTTTTCAGTAGATTCTTTTTATCAGGTTGAGGAAGTTTTTGATGATTTCAATCATAAAAATTTCATGCGCGTCTGTGTGAAGAGACCACCAAACAGGCTTTGTGTGAGCAATAAAGCTGTTTATTTCACCTGGGGGCAGGTGGGCTGAGTCCTAAAAGAGTCAGCAAAGGGAGATAGGGGTGGGGCCGTTTTATAAGATTTGGGTAGGTAAAGGAAAATTACAGTCAAAGGGGGTTTGTTTTCTGGCGGGCAGGAGTGGGGGTCACAGTGTACTCAGTGGGGGAGCTTTTGAGCCGGGATGAGCCAGGAGAAGGAATTTCACAAGATAATATCATCAGTTAAGGCAGGAACAGGCCATTTTCACTTCTTTTGTGGTGGAATGCCATCAATTAAGGCAGGAAGCGGCCATCTGGATGTGTACATGCAGGTCACAGGGGATATGATGGCTTAGCTTGGGCTCAGAGGCCTGACATTCCTGTCTTCTTATATTAATAAGAAAAATAAAATGAAATAGTGGTGAAGTGTTGGGACGGCGAAAATTTGGGGGGATGGTGTGGAGAGATAATGGGCGATGTTTCTCAGGGCTGCTTCGAGCGGGAGTGGGGCGGCGTGGGAACTTAGAGTGGGAGAGATTAAGCTGAAAGAAGATTTTGTGGTAAGGGTTGATATTGTGGGGTTGTTAGAAGAAACATTTGTCATTTAGAATTACTGGTGATGGCCTGGATACAGTTTTGTATGAATTGAAAAACTAAATGGAATAAGAGAAGGAGAAAAACAGGTATAAAAGGTCTAAGAATTGGGATGACTCAGGACATCTGATTAGAGAGTGCCTAAGGAGATTCAGCATAGTCTTGCCAGCAAAGATTATTTATTTACTTCAAGAGTTAAGAGTGGCAGTTTGGGGATAGCACCAGGAGATATCAGCTGTGATGGCTTGGAGAAAGAGTGTAAACCAGCAGTGTAAATAAGAGCAGGGCATGTATGAGTAGTTGAGAACGGTGAATAGGAGTATGACTAGACAGAAGATAGTAGGGATGACAAGTTTTTTTGGGGCACAGTCTAAGTTGGTCTGGTGTCTGGAATGAGACTGGGGCCTAATAAAAAGGAGCATCTATACAGGAGCTTAAATGGGCTGTACTTTGTAGCATTCTGAGGACAGGTCTGACTTCTGAGAAAGGAAAGTGGTAAAAGTATTGTCCAGTCCTTTTTAAGTTGGTGGCTGAGCTTGGTGAGGTGTGACCTTTAGTCTGTTCTACTTTTCCTGAAGACATAGGACTGCAAGGGATATAAAGGTTTCACTGAATACTAAGAGCCTGAAAAACTGCTTGGCTGATTTGACTAATAAAGGCTGGTTATCAGACTGTATGGAGGTGGGGAGGCTAAACTGAGGAATTATGTCTGACAGAAGGGAAGAAATGACTGTGGTGGCCTTCTCAGACCCTGTAGGAAAGGCCTGTACCTATCCAGTGAAAGTGTCTACCTAGACTAAGAGGTATTTTAGTTATCTGACTCGGGGCATGTTAAGTAAAGCTAATTTGCCAGTCCTGGGTGGGGGCAAATCCTTGAGCTTGATGTGTAGGGAAGGGAGGGGGCCTGAATAATCCCTGAGGAGTAGTAGAATAGCAGATGGAACACTGAGAAGTTATTTCTTTGAGGATAGATTTCCACGATGGAAAGGAAATGAGAGGTTCTAAGAGACGGGCTAGTGGCTTGTACTATAGCATAGCCTGCCTTTGCTGGTGTGTGGCGATTAGGCATGGTGGAACTGCCATCAATAAATCAAGTGTGATCAGGGTGAGAAACAGGAAAGAAGGAAATGTGGGGAAAGGGATGAACATCAGGTGGATCAGAGAGATGCAGTCATGAGGGTCAGCTGTGGTATCTGGAATAATGTGGGAGGCTGGATTGAAGTCCGGGCCAGGAACAAGGGTAATTGTGGGACTTAACAAAGAGTGAGTACAGCTGAAGGAGCCGGGGAGCAGAAAGTGTATGCGTCAGGTGTGAGGAAGAAAATAGATTTTGGAAATTATGAGAGCTGTAGAGAGTGAGTTGAGCATAGTTTGTGATTTTTAGGGCCTCTAAAAGTATTAAAGCAGTGGCAGCCACTGCACGCAGACCTGAGGGCTAGGCTAAAACAGTAAGGTCAAGTTGTTTGGACAGAAAGGCTACAGGGTGCAGTCCTGGCTGTTGTGTAAGAATTCTGACCGCACTAACTATGCCTAGGAAGGAAAGGAGTTGTTGTTTTGTGAGGGATTGAGGTTTGGGAGATTAATTGGACACGATCAGCAGGGAGAGCACGTGTGTTTTTATGAGAATTATGCTGAGATAGGTAACAGATGAGGATGAAATTTGGGCTTGACTGAAGTAATGGGGTCTGTCTGTGAAGCCTTGCAGCAGTACAGCCCAGGTAATTTGCTGAGCCTAATGGGTGTCAGGGTCAGCCTAAGTGAAAGCGAAGAGAGTCCAGGATGAAGGGTGCAAAGGAATAGTAAAGAAAGCATGTTTGAGATCCAGAACAGAATAATGGGTTGTAGAGGGAGGTATTGAGGATAGGAGAGTATACGGGTTTGGCACCACAGGGTGGATAGGCAAAACAATTTGGTTGATAAGGTGCAGATGCTGAACTAACCTGTAAGTCTTGTCTGGTTTTAGGACAGGTAAAATGGGGGAATTGTAAGGAGAGTTTATAGGCTTTAAAAGCCCATGCTGTAGCAGGCGAGTGATAACAGGCTTTAATCCTTTTAGAGCGTGCTGCGGGATGGGATGTTGGCGTTGAGCAAGGTAAGGGTGATTAGGTTTTAACGGGATGGTAATGGGCATGTGATCAGTTGCCAGGGAAGGAGTAGAGATGTCCTATACTTGTGGGTTAAGGTGGGGGGATATGAGAGGAAGACGCAAAGGAGGCTTTGGATTGGGAAGAAGGGCGGCAGTGAGATGCGGCTGTAGTCCAGGAATAGTCAGGGAAGCAGATAATTTGGTTAAAACATCTAGGCCTAATAAGGGAACTGGGCAGGTGGGGATAACTAAAAAAGAGTGCATAAAAGAGTATTGTCTAAGTTGGCACCAGAGTTGGGGAGTTTTAAGAGATTTAGAAGCCTGGCTGTCAATACCCACAACAGTTATGGAGGCAAGGGAAACAGGACCTTGAAAAGAAGGTAATGTGGAGTGGGTAGCCTCCGTATAGATTAAGAAGGGAACAGACTTACCCTCCACTGTGAGTTACCTAGAGAGTCTGTGATGGTCCTGTAGGCTTCTGAGGCAATCAGGCAGTGTCAGTCTTCAGCTGCTAAGGTGAGAAGATCTGGGAAGGAGTCCGTCAGAGAGCCCTGGGCCAGAGTTCCAGGGGCTCTGGGAGTGGCTGCCAAGTGAGTTGAACAGTCCGATTTCCAGTGGGGTCCCGCAAAGATGGGACGCGGCTTAGGAGGAATCCTGGGCTGCAGGCATTCCTTGGTCTGGTGGCCAGATTTCTGGCACTTGTAGCAAGCTCCTGGGAGAGGAAGTTCTGGAGGAACGCCTGGCCGCTGCAGTTCAGGCGTTTGGAAGTTCTTGTGTGCTGGAGATGTGGCTGGGGTTTGTCTCACAGTGGAGGTAAGGAATTGCAACTTTTTTCTATTATTGTACACCTTGAAGGCGAGGTTAATTAAATCCTGTTGTGGGGTTTGAGGGCCGGAATTTAATTTTTGGAGTTTTATTTAAGGTCGGGAGCAGATTGGGTAATAAAATGTATTTTGAGAATAAGATGGCCTTTTGACCTTTTAGGATCTAGGGCTGTAAAGTGTCTCGGGGTTGCTGCCAAACGAGTCACGAACTGGGCTGGATTTTTATATTTGATGAAAAAGAGCCTAAACGCTATCTGATTTGGGATAAAGAAAAAGGAGCATTAACCGTGACTATGCCTTTAGCTCCAGCCACCTGTTTAAGAGGAAATTGCTGGGCAGGTGGGAGAGGGCTAGTCAGTGAATGAAACTGTGAGCCGGATCCGGTGTGAGGAGGGGAGGTGATAAAAGGATTATAGGGTGGAGGAGCAGAGGCTGAGGAAGAATTGGGACCTAGCTCGGCCTGGCAAGGAGCAGCCTGGGGAGGAGGGGAGAGGTCAGATGGGTCTGTAGAAAAGGAAGATTAGAAAGACTCAGCGACGCTTGGGGTTGGGACTGAGGGGACAGGTGGGAGGGAAAGAAGGAAGATTTGGGACGAGTTGCACTGGGCACAGAGACTAGGAAGGGACTGATGTGTAAAAGAATGCCTGGACGTCAGGCACCTCAGACCATTTGCCTATTTTACCACAAGAATTATTTAGATCTTGCAGGATGGAAAAATTGAAAGTGCCGTTTTCTGTCTATTTGGAACTACTGTCAAGTTTGTATTGGGGTCAAGCGGCATTGCAGAAGAAAATGAGACGCTTAGATTTTTAGGTCAGGTGAGAGTTGAAGAGGTTTTAAGTTCTTAATAACACAGGCTAAAGGAGAAGAAGGAGGAATGGAGGGTGGAAGTTGCCCATAGTGAAGGAGGCAAGCCCAGAGAAAAGAGAGAGTAGAGACATGGAGGGAAGGGCTTTGGGGGTTCTTACCCTCCAGAAAAGCGGGAAAGGGGTCGGGGCACAGAGATACGAGGTTGGGGCACGGAAATAAGGGATTGGGACGCAGAGATATAAGAGGTTGGGGTGCGGCAATAAGGGATCGGGGCACAGAGATATAAGAGGTTGGGGCATGGAAATAAGGGATCAGGGCACAGAGATATAAGGGGTCGGGGCACAGAAGTAAGGGATTGGGGTGCAGAGATACGAGGTTGGGGTACTTGCCTCTCCCCCAGAAAAGCAGGACTTGCCGCTAAGGATGAAGGAGAAGGGGTTGGGGGTTTCTTGTCCTCCAGAAAGGCAGAGAAGGGGTAGAGACATGGAGAGAAGGGGTTGGGGTACTTGCCCCTTCCCCAGAAAAGTGGGACTTGCCACTAAGGGTGAAGGAGAAAGGGTTGGGGGTTTCTTGTCCCCCAGAAAGGTGGAGAAGGGGTAGAGACACGGAGAGAAGGGGTTGGGGTACTTGGCCCTTCCCCAGAAAAGTGGGACTTGCCGCTAAGGGTGAAGGACCAAGGCAGGCGTCCCTGCATGGTCTGACACCTCTGAACCCTGGGGGAATAATCAGAGAGGTGCCCCTGCAATGATTAAACACCAAGGGAAGGCTGCCTTTCCTAGGCTGTGACTGGCGCCGGAATTTTGGGTCCACAGATAAAACGTGTCTCCTTTGTCTCTACCAGAAAATGAAAGGAATTGAAATTAAATAAGGGAGAGATTGAAGTGTGGCGCCAAGATTGAAAGGAGAAAGAGGTTGAGGGATAGTGAGGGATGTTGGAGAAGAGAGTAAAAAGAGGCCGCTTACCAGATTTGAAATTGGTGAGATGTTTCTTGGGCTGGTCGGTCTGAGGACCTGAGGTTGTAGGTGGATCTTTCTCATGGAGCAAAGAGCAGGAGGACAGGGGATTGATCTCCCAAGGGAGGTCCCCCGATCTGAGTCACGGCATCAAATTTCATGCGTGTCCCTGTGAAGAGACCACCAAACAGGCTTTGTGTGAACAATAAAGCTGTTTATTTCACCTGGGGGCAGGTGGGCTGAGTCCGAAAAGAGAGTCAGCAAAGGGAGATAGGGGTGGGGCCATTTTATAAGATTTGAGTAGGTAAAGGAAAATTACAGTCAAAGGGGGTTTGTTCTCTGGCAGGCAGGAGTGGGGGTCACAAGGTACTCAGTGGGGGAGCTTTTGAGCCAGGATGAGCCAGGAGAAGGAATTTCAGAAGACAATGTCATCAGTTAAGGCAGGAAGCGGCCATCTGGATGTGTACGTGCAGGTCACAGGGGATATGATGGCTTAGCTTGGGCTCAGAGGCCTGACAAAAAGAATGTTAGGTTTTGTTAAATTTTTATGTGTCCATTGAGATTATTTTATTTTTTATTCCATTAATCTGATGTATTACATAGATTGATTTTTGTATGTTGAATTGCTCTTTCAATTTTCCATAAATCCCACTTGGTCATGCTGTGTAATTTTTTTGGTAAGCTGCTGAATTCAGTTTTCTAGTAATTTGATGAAGATTTCTGTATTTATGTTTATAAATAATAATGGTGTATAATTTTCTTTTCTTGTGATGTTTTGTTATCAAGTAATACTGGTCTCAAAGATTGAGTCAAAAAGTGTTCTTTACTATTAGATTGATGTTAATCCTTCTTCAAGTAAGTGATATAACTCACAGTAAAATCATGTGGCCTTGGGTTTTTATTTGTGGGAAGTTTTATTGAATACTTAATCTCTATATTTATATGGAATATATCCATATAAATTAGCACTTCCTCTCTTTCTGTGCCACAAATTGTTCCAACTCACTTTACAAGGGATTGCATTGAATCTGTAGATCAACTTGGAGTGTATTGACTTCTTAACAATGTTAAGTCTTCTGATCATCAAACAAGGAGCCTTTGCATATATTTAGATATTCTTTAATTTCTGTCTTTATATGGAATATATCCGTGTAATGTAGATTAAGTATTCAACAAAATGTTCTTAATCTCTCTCTATATATGGATATATTCAGGTTTTCTGTTTCTTCTTCAATTTTGGTAGTTTATATCATCCTAAAAGCTTATCTGTGTTGTGTGATTTGTTGATATACATGTATTTAGAGTGTTCCCTGATGATTTTTTTCATTTCTATATGGACAAGAGTAATTTTCATTTTTCATTCCTGATTTTAGTAATTTGAGTCTTTTCTTTTTTCTTGGTCACAGTTGCTAAAAACTTGTCAATTTGCTTGATAGTTAAAATATTTGGTTGTGTTTATTTTCTCTACTGTTTTCCTACACTGTAGACATGATGACGTCTATAATCAGTTCATTTTAGTAGAGGAAATAATTCTCAATAAGGTTGCTGGGCCTCAACCAGTCAGTTGGAGGCCCTGAGAGCAAAATCTGAGGTTTATCTGAGAAGAAATTCTGCCTACAAACTTTCCAAGCTATGACCCTAAATTGCAGATTTCAGATTTGCTGGTCCTCATAATCGTGTAAGCCAACACACACACATACACACACACACACACACCCAGTAGGATTCTGTTGGTTCTATTTTTCTGCAGAATCCTGGCTGACACTGATATACACCTCAAATATTCACTCACTAGTTTTAGCATCCCTCAGGTTTCCTTAGCTGAAATCATTATTGCTATGATATTTGCTAAGTGGTACTTTTTCTAATTTTATCATTCTTATTGTATTTATTGCTTGGTATTCTACTCTAGGGAAAACGTTTATCTTTTTTGCATTCATTTATTCATTTGTTTGCTTTTGTCAGTATGGATAATAATGGATTGTAAACTGTTACCATCATTATTTATTTTGATGCTCAAATTGTGCCAGAGTTTGCCACGGGGAATACTATTAAATTAGGCTTCAGTGGGGCTTTAGAGATGCCCCATTATTTTTTGCATACTTCCTTGCTTGCTTCCACAACAGAATACTTCAGGCTCACTTTGTATTTCCCCATCCCCCAGTCCTGAAATTTGCATTTCTAGGATCCTGGTAACCTTTTGTTGAGAAGGGTTTTGGAAAACACAGAAGGGGTTGCTGGGAGTGCTCACAGATACTAAAGTATTGTTGTTCCCAGGCCCTTTCTGTGGACATAACTAAAGCTAGGGGGTGTGTGTGTGTGTGTGTGTGTCTGTGTGTGTGTGTGTGTGTGGTGTGATGGGGAGAAAGAGAGGAGAGAAAGAGACAGTAATTGTACACGTATATAACTAAAACCAAAACTTCAATATATTTCCATATCCAATCTAATAATAAAAGCTCATTCTAGTTTTCTTCCCCTCCATATCTGTAACATTTATTTCTAAAAACAATAAACCTGGCTTCAGTCATTCCCAACGTATTTACTTCTTGGATCAACCTCTTCTGTAAGTAATCAATCTCTCATCATTGCTGCTGCCTTCCATGCAGACACCTAGTTCTATTTCCGATTTCCTTTCTGATTGATATTTATTTAGTGCATGTTTTCCGATCCTTCTTTACATATTTTTTCTTATTTGAGGCAGTTCTTTTCTAAGCAGAATATAGTGGATCTTTGTAAACCACTCTGTTTCTTTCTCATCTATTTTTTAATGAAGAGTCTATTGCAACACACTGAGATTACTGGGCCATTGGGAGGAACTATCTTATTTATATTTTGTTTATATCTTGGTTTTCATATTTTCTCTTTCTTTATAACTTTTGAAATAATTAGAGCTTTTTCCTCTTCATTTTTCCCTCTATTCAGAAGATATTCACCCTGCTGTCAATTCCTTTAGTAGATAATCAAGACATTTTTCCATTCTATTTTACTTATTAAATTCTAAAATTAATCCATTTATTCATCCTTCTTTTAAACTCTGTAAGAACTCTGTGTTTTACTTACAGTAACTGCCCATGCTTAATGATACTGCTGTCCATATTTTACTTACATCATAGTTTAACCTTCATATTAAATATTATTGTTTATGTCAGTATTTATTTGTTCAGATTTACTCATATATTTATCATTTTCCTGCCTCTTATTCTAGTCACACTCTCATACCCTTGTTCTGTGACAATATTCCTTCTTCCCCTAAAGAGTTTCTCTAGCTGAGAGCAGGTGAAGAATAAACAATTTCAATTTTGCTTGACTGAAAATGTATCAATTTTATATTTTTCTTTGAAAATAGATTTACTGGACACAAAATTTGAGACTGACAGTATGCTCTTTCAGCACTTTGAGGGTGTCAGCCATCTGTCTTTGCCTTCTATTGTTGGTGCTGAGAACTCAACCATTAGTTTAATTTTGGCTTACTTTTTAGGCAATCTGATTTTCTCTTTGGCAGCTTTTATTATTTTGTGTTGTCTTCAATGTTCTGTAATTTCAGTGAGACATGTCTACATGAATATTTAATACATTCTGGCGGAGGCTCACTGGGTTTTTTAATGTGCACATTGATATTTTTCAACAAATCTGTAAAGTTTGAACCACATTTTCTAATTTGTTCTCTTTGCAATTCTATATTTCTTCCTGAAGTTCTGATAGAACATGTGCTGACCTTCTCAAACTATCCGACATATCTCTATTTTTCTTTAATATGTACTCCCTCTCTTCCAGGTGAGTAATTTCCTAACACTATCCATATCATTTTTTGTATCTGTCACCAATGTTCTCTTCAGCTGTGTTTATTCTGGTGTACTGCCATTTCATTTTCATTGTAATTTTCATTTCTAGAATTTGTGTTTGACTCATATTTAAATTTATTTTCACACATTATACTCTCTTTTTTCTTTATCATATTTTAGTCAGTTTTATTTCTTTAGGTATCAAATGTACTTAATTTATACACTGCATTGATGCTTCTAACATTTATAGTCATTGTGTTTCTGTTATTCTTTTCCTGATGTCTTAAAGTAATTATGGCCTCTTTCCATTTATATTTAGAGATTTGATATATGACACTTTTTTTCCTTTAACATTTTTAGTCAAAAATGAATGTTAAGTGTGCTTCCTCTGAATGGGTCTCCTCTTTCTCTCTCTGTCCTCCTCTCATGTACACACTCTCCTTCGTTTATTATTTTTTTATTCTAAGAGCCAGGACACACTAACCAATCTAATATTGACATAAACTAAATGTTCAGCTTGGGTGTGAAGTCAGGATTTCTTCTATTTTATTCACTAAATATGCCACCTATCAGAGGTCCTTACTTGAAGGAAGGTTTTGTCAGTGAAATTTCTCACCCTACTCTGGGACTTGGATCTGCCTCCTGTCTCCCATATACAGCTTCATAAATGTGTTCTAAGCCACCAGAAATTGGCATATACTCCTGAGGAAAATACTGGCTTCAGTCTTTGATCGCCCTGATTTATTTTTGTTTCTGGCCAGGATGTTATGTAAGAATCTTCACATCTTTACTTTAAATTTTAACTCACTAGAAATGAGTTTAATCTACTCTTATTCGACATTTAACATGGTCGTGAGATTTATGGACTATAAATCATGTTTAGAAGAATATATTTAACAGAATAATTTTTATATTTTATATAAATATTAATATACACACAACTATTGCAAAAGAAAATTATATTAACATTGCTAGTTACTAGATATTTTATAACGACTTTAAATGTTTTAAACATTGACATGTGGAATGTGTATTTTAAATTATTTTACTGTACCCTTGGGCTTAGTGACATAGGGTATAACTAATAAACTGTACAAATATGAATATTTTTACACACAATCAACATATTTAAATATGGTGCTTCTCCTGATTGTTCAAACACCAAGTGAATTGAAATACCTTACCATCGTAAGAAACTTGCCTTTTTATGGAGACTATAGCGAGAATTCATTATATTACTTGTGAAACACTCATGAGAAATCCTTTTTGTTAAGGGTTTCACATCCATTCTAGTTACACATTTACCATGTTCAACCCAGAAACAGTATTTCTTTGGAACAACATTCAAGAAGATGCCCCTGGGAAATACAAAAGGCAAGTGATAAAGTTTAAAGTATTGCTTTAAAAAGTTGTAGAAGTAAAGGCTTTATTCAGTTGCTGAGTGTGTTCAGTAGAAGCTCCATGCATTTTTTTTTTAGTAGACACAGGTAGGATTTGCTTGTATTTTGAATGAAATCTAGAGACAATTTGAATATAGAGCAAAGGGAGAGAATACAGAAACCACACTCCACGTATAGAATTGGTCTTAAGAGTTCCCTCTGAGAATTTCAGAGCATGCCAGAGTTGATAAATGCCTCTTACCTGCCACACACAGCCCAGAAATCGTTAAATGTTAGTCTCAGCCATCACTCCCATCACCACATCACAATTCCAATCTAAGAGCAGAAAACATTAGGATTGTAAATGTTTATAACACAGATAGAGGGAAAAAGGCATTTTGGCTCGTAGAAGAATGAGGACTAGTTTACTGATAAAAAGATCTTTTTAAGAAAGCATTAAGGCCGGGTGTGGTGGCTCAGGCCTATAATCCCAGCACTTTGGGAGGCCGAGGCTGGCAGATCATGAGGTCAGGAGATCAAGACCATCCTGGTCAACATGGCGAAACCCCGTCTCTATTAAAAATACAAAAATTAGCTGGGTGTGGTAGCACACACCTGTAGTCCCAGCTACTTGAGAGGCTGAGGCAGGAGAATCGCCTCAACCAGGGAGTTGGAAGTTGCAGTGAGCCGAGATGGTGCCACTGCACTCCAGCCTGGTGACAGAGCGAGACTCTGTCTCAAAATAACAACAACAACAACAACAAAAAGCATTAAGTCTGATCTATGATTAAACCCAAGCTAGTATATTTTTTGAACTTACTTCATCCTTTATTTGATATAATATGAATTCTGCATTTTCACCCATATTGAGACAGACAGGATTTTTTACAATTTCTTTGGCTGCTCGACTTTAGAACTGCCTTTGCGATTAAGGAATGGCATCTTAGGAAGCGAGCTTCACCTTCCCCTGTAGAAACTGAGAATGCTCAAGTTTCCCTTTCTCAGGCTCTCTTGCACGTTAGGGAGGCTATGAGATCCAGGCTTCTCCAACTAACCAGGGCGGACATGCTGACCTCATCATTTGTTTGTGACCTGAACCACTGAGGAAGGAACCCATACTTACTATGAGTGATGATGACAAATAGTGGTTACCTCCAGGTTCTAGAGGTAATAATAGGAATGGACCTACTGTGCTGTCCACCATTGGCAGCATGCGTTTTGGGAACACAAGTTTTCTGTCCTCAGTTGCAGTATCTATGCTGGCTTAATCTTTATTGATTGATTGATTGATTGATTGATTGATTTTTGAGACTGAGTCTCACTCTGTTTCCAAAGCTGGAGTGCAGTGGGTATGATTTCGGCTCACTGCAACCTCTGCCTCCCAGGTTCAAACAATTCTCGTGCCTCAGCCTCCCGAGTAGCTGGGACTACAGGCATACACACCACGCCCAGCTAATTTTCGGTATTCTCAGTAGAGATGAAGTTTTGCCCTGTTGGCCAGGCTGGTCTTGAACACCTGACCTCAGGTGATCTGCCTGTCTCAGCCTCCCAGGGTGCTGGAATTACAGGTGGCTTAATTTTGAGTATTATTTCTCTCCATGTAGCTTCCAAATCTTGTTTGCTATAATTCCCTACAGTCTCTATAAATCATTCCATATTGTTTTAATGCATTCCTCTTCAGGTTAAATTATTAATATTTTATTTCTTTTGCCTTCAATTAAGTATCTAAATAAAAAGTTATAGGTTACATAGTTTACTTTGTTCTTTAGTATTTTCCTTTAAGAAAATAAGTAATATCAACATTTTTAACTGTAAATGATTTGAGAATGATTATAATTTTAGCTAGCTTTTTTGAAGATAAACCAGTGTGTTAGGCACTATGCTAAGTGTTTTATGTGTAATGTCCTATGTCATATTTAACATGATCACACAATACAGGTACTGTTATTATCTTTATTTTGCGGATGTAAAAATTGAGCCAAAGATGGACTTAATAATTTGACAAAAGCTACACCGTTAGCAAGTGTAATGGCTTTTCACTGGTTTTCCATTGTCATAACTTCAGATTATGTTCAGATAAAGCTAGAGCTCAAAAAGAGACTGCCTTGTCATACACAGTTTGATGTTTTATCAAGTGCCTATTACATATAAGTTATTGTGGTTAGTGTTAAAAATATGTCCTTTGCAGGGACATGGATGACACCAGAAACCATCATTCTCAGCAAACTAACACAAGAACAGAGAACCAAACACTGCATGTTCTTACTCATAAGTAGGAGTTGATCAATGAGAACACATGGACACAGAAAGGAGAACATCACACACTGAGACCTGTCAGGGAGTCAGAGGCTGAGGAAGGGATAGCATTAGGAGAAATACCTAATGTAGATGATGGGTTGATGGGTGCAGCAAACCACCATGGCACGTGTATACCTATGTAACAAACCTGCACATTCTGCACATGCATCTCAGAACTTAAAGCATAATAAAAAAATACAAAAATTAATTAAGTGATATCCATATGCTTAATCCATCTTTCAGGCTAAAAGTAATGTAATTACAAAACTATTACACATTGAATAATTTTCTATAAAAGTGAGATGTATAAAGTATATGGCAACTCACATAAGTGAAGAATGATTTCTCCATATAGGTGTCAGAAAATGCCACAGAGCACAGAAGACAAGAAGAGCTCCCTGCTGCATATATTGCATCTTCCGTTGGGCACAGTTTCACTGATGTTATCTGTAAACAGAAAGGGTGAGACGTGATGACTCAGCCAACCCTCCAAATCCTGAGGGTCATCTATGCTGCCGGAGGCAGAAAGTGTCACTCCCGTTTCACTCCCCACAGCTGTGTTGTTTGGAATTTCTCAAGATTTTATTTTTGATGAGCAACTTTGGGAGACGAAAAAAAAAAAAATGAGGCCAGGCGTGGTGGCTCACACCTGTAATCCTAGCACTTTGGGAGGCTGAGGTGAGTGGATCACCTGAGGTCAGGACTTTGAGACCAGCCTGGCCAACAGGGTGAAACCCTGTCTCTTCTAAAAATACAAAAATTACCTAGGTGTGGTGGTGCACACCTGTAATCCTAGCTACTCAGGAGGCTCAGGCAAGAGAACGGCTTGAACTCGGGAGGCAGAGGTTGCAGTGAGCTGAGATCATGCCACTGCACTCTAGCCTGGATGACAGAGTGAGACCCCGTCTCAAAGAAAGAAAAAACAAAAAACATAAAACAAACAAATATAAAATTGGTGAATATTTGGGTTGTATATTAAGATAGAAAAAATGTATGCACTTATACTGGTCATGGTTGACTACAAAATATTTTAATTACATAGATAATTAAATATTGTCTCTGTATGAGAAAGCAATTTTGTCAATCAGAATCAAGTCTGAACTTCTAATGAAATAGTTGTAGGAATAAGTGGTTCAAGAAGAAATAATTCTTCACTGTCAAACATATTTTAGATGTAAAACCTTTGGTGGAGATAGATCAGGTAGACGCAGCATTCATTTCTTACTGCTGCTAAAATAGGCTGCATAAATTTCATGGCTTAAAATGACGCACATTCATTATCCTACAGTTTTGGGTATCAGAAATCCAACATGAGTCTCACAAGCTAAAATCAAGGTGTTGGCATGGTTGAATTCCTTCTGGAAGCTCTAGGACAGAATGCATTTCCTTGCTTATTTCAGCTTCTAGAGGCCACTCGCGTTTCTTGACTCTGGTCCCCTTTCTATTTTGAAAGACAACAGCACTCTCCCTTCATCCTCTGCTTCCTTTATCATATCTCCTCAACACTCCCACTTTGTCAGGACTAAGTCCTGGCCCTGCTCACCTCAGGCCACCATGCTGCTCGCTCTTTTGTCTCCCGGTCACTGGACACTGGACACTTTCTGTTTGCCTGTTCTCCATGTACAGCTGGAACCTGGTCACAAATCTTACCTGCCTTCTGTTTCTAGAGATGCACCAACATTCAGTCTATAGGGATGCACTGGAAGTCTCAAAAATGTGGGAAAACATTTGCTGACTGTATTTTCTCCTCATGAGGTATTATTATTATTATTGTTATTATTAGTATTTTGAACGTGAGAGATAGGAGGGATCCCCGGACTATTTGGTGTACATCTTTATTTCTAGACAGGCTTTAGTGAAGTATAATCAGCATATCATACTACACATTCACCAATTGCAATGTACGGTTCGATGACTTTTAGAAAATGTATCCAGTTACACAACTTTCACCCCAATTCAGCTTTAGAACACTCCCATCTCCTCAAAGGTTCCTACTTGACTATTCACAATGTATCTACACTGCCACCCCCAGCCTCAGGCAACCAAAAATCTGCTTTGTGCGTTTGTGCTTTATGTTCCTATTTTATATAAAGAGAATATAATATGTGATCTTTTTGTCCCTCCTCTTCCGTTGAGCATAATGTCTCTGAGCTTCATCCATGTTTTTGGCATATTCGTACTTTGTTCCTTTTTATTGGTGAGATATACCACGTTGTGTTTACTTATATACCAGTTAATGGCTAATTACATTATTTCTACATTTTGTTTATTATAAACAGTACTGCTGTAAATATTCGTGTACAAATCTTTTTGTTTTCATTTCTTTTGTGTAAAATATTCCAGAGTAGAATTGCTAGCTCGTATGGTAAGTGTATATTTAACTTTTTAAAGTTAAACAAACTTCCAAATGCTGCATCATTATGCATTCTCATCAGCAATGTATGAGGCTTCTAGTTGCTTCACATCCTTGCTACAATTTGTTATTTTCAGGGTTTTTAAAAACAAAATTATAGTCATTCTATTGGTTGCAAAATGACATCTCATTATGGTTACATTTTATGTTCCCTAGTCTAGGAATAAAGAAAAATTCATCAACATTATAACATCTATTAAAAAAATACAGCTAATGTCACTCTTATTAGTGAAAGATTGAATGCTTTTCACCTAAAATCAGGAGCAAGCGAGCATGCCCATTCTCACCACTGCTAGTGATCATAGTACTAAAATGTCAACCAGTATAATAAGGCACTAAAATAAATAAAAAGCATGCAGATTGAAAAGGAGAATAAAACTCAGCTTACTTGCAAATGATTATCTGTAAAAAAATACTAGTTAAAAAAAGAAAAACTCTTAGAACTAATATAAAGTCAATGTACAAAGTTCAATTGTATATCTACATCAGTAATCCACTGAAAAAATTTAAAACACAGTGACATTTAGAATGACTCCAAAAAATACTTATACATTTAACCAACATGTACAGAAGCTGTATGTCAAAAACTAAAAATGCTGATAGAAACTTAAAAAAAACAAATAAATAAAACATCATGTTTAAAGATTAAGAAACTCAACAAAGAAAAGATGTCAATTCTCTCCGTAAATAGCTAATGCATGCGGGGCTTAATATCTAGGTGATGAGTTGATAGGTGCAGCAAACCACCATGGCACACGTTTACCTGTGTAACAAACCAGCACATCCTGCACATGTATCCTGGAACATAAAATTAAATTAAATTTCAAAAAATTCTTTCCATATCAGTCAACAGATTTAATCCAATTGGTATCAAAATTATGGCAGGAGTTTTTGTAAATATACACAAGCTGATTCTAAAATTTATATAGAAAAGCAAAGGAGCTGGAAGAGTTAAAACAATCTTGAAAAAGAACAATAAAGTTGAAGAAAGCCCACTACCAAATTGTGGAATTATATTACAGCTACCGTAGTCAAGACAACGTGATACTGTTGGGTGTGTGGACATGGATTAACAGAACAGAATATACAGTGTCAAATGAAAAACACGTTCAGACTCAGTAAGGCAGGAGTTTATCAGAAATAATCATTTGGGGATAGGCTATTGTAATGGGGAGAACACTCATCTAACTAAGGTCAGCAAAATCTCAAGGATTATAGAGCAGATTAAACAGGTGAGAAGGCACTGGGTACAGGGAAGTGGAAAGAAAGGGTGAGGTGCTCAGACAGTAGATGAGAGTATGTTTTACTCTGTAGTCAGCCTGTTTTCTAGAGGGGGCCCTGAAGGAAGGATGGTGTGCTGGCTGAGGGTGGGTGGGCCAAAGTTCAAGAGAATCTTAACTAAATTTTGTTAAGAAGCATTTTGTTCCCACTGATCAGTGGAGACATGCAGTTCAGCTCATCACTGATAAAGAATGGGAATTTGGGGTCTCTGTGTCTAGCCGTGTTCTAGGTCAACCAAGTGGCATCCTTGATTCCATTGTAGTCACATAGGAAGTGCAGTTCTTTAGGGTGAGCTATATCCCAGAACATGGGATAGAGTGATCCTTCACCTTTGTTTCCCAAGGCCACAGGGCTCAAGTAAAATTCAGCATTGTCAAGAACTTAGAAATATGCGAACACAATCACGCCTGTAATCCCAGCACTTTGGGAGGCTGAGGCGGGTGGATCACGAGGTCAGGAGATCGAGACCATCCTGGCTAACATGGTGAAACCCCGTCTCTACTAAAAAAATACAAAAAAAAAATACAAAAAAAATTAGCTGGGCATGGTGGCTGGCGCCTGTAGTCCCAGCTACTCGGGAGGCTGAGGCAGGAGAATGGCGTGAACCCAGGAGGCAGAGCTTGCAGTGAGCCAAGATTGCATGACTGCACTCCAGCCTGGGTGACAGAGCGAGACTCCGTCTCAAAAAAAAAAAAAAAAAAAAAAAAAAAGGAAAAAAAACCGAAAGAAATATGCGAACGCAAACACACCCAACTGATTTTTCAACAATTTGCAGAAGCAATTCAGTGGAGAAAGTCTTATCTTTTAAACAAATGGTGTTGGAACAAATGGACATCCACAGGCAAAATCTAAACAAGCAAATTTAAAAACTCATTGAGCCTCAGAGTTTATTTAAAAATTAACTTATAGATTCAAATATAAAATGTATAACTGTAACTTCCAAAAAAAATGGAGAAAGTCATTGTGACCTAATATTAGGCAGAGTTCTTAGACATGAAACCAAGAACACAATCCATTAAAAACAGAAATGAAACATCATACTTCACCAAAATTAAAACGTTTTGCTCAAGGAAAGACTTTGTTAAGAGCATAAAAACGTAAGCCACAGGAGGAAATATCAGCAATTCACACATCTGACAAAGTATTTGTTTTGAAAATGTAGAAAGTACTTTCTAAGTGTAACAGTAAGAAAACAAACAATTTAGCTGGAACATGAGCAAAAGACTTAAGAGATATTTCACCCATCCAAGAGGAAATACAACAGCAAATATGCCCATGAAACGATGTTAGCACCATTGTCCACTAGGGAAATATAAATTAAAATCACAATGAGATGCCAGTACACTCTTGTAAGAATGGCTACAATTTTTAAAAAAATTATATGCTGTTAATACTGACTTCTGGTAAGTGGAGAAAATGGATCTCAACACTTTGCTTGTGAGACTATAAAATGGTTATAGCCATTTTGGAGAACAGGCTTAGTTGGCAGTTAAATATACACTATATTAATACACACGGTAGAACCCAGAAATTACATTCTTAGATATTTATAATTAAGGAATGAAAACAACTTCACACAAAAAGCTGGATCTCAGGGCTAAGCAAGATGTGATCGGCCCACATGATAATATAGAGTTACCATATGACTCAATAATTGGGTAGCATTTGTCCACACTAAAAACCTGAATGCAATTGTTTATAGTAGTATTATTCATGATAGTAAAATCATAGAAACAACCCAATTTTTATCAAATAATAAATACAAAAATAAAAGTGATATATTCATAAAATGGAATAGTATTCAGCAATAAAAAGTAATGGAATTCTGGCGCGTGCTAAAATATAAAAGATCCTTAACAGTATTCTGTTAAAGAAGTCAGTCATGAAAGACCACATGTATGATTTTATTCATTTGAAATATCTAGAGTAGAAATTCTATAGAGAGAGACAGAAAGAAACTACATTCTATTTTTTTTTCTTTTTAAAATAAAGACAGAGTCTTTCTGTGTTGTCCAGGCTAGTTTCAAATTCCTGGGCTCAAGCAGTCCTCCTGCCTCAACTTCCCAAAGTGCTGGGATTACAGGCATGAACCACCATGCCAGGCCAGAAAGGAGATTCTTGATTGTCTAGTGCTGTGTGGGCTTTGAGGTCAGGGCACTGGGAGTGACTGGTAATAGGTATGGAGTTTCCTTTTGGGGTGAAGAAATATTTTAAAATTAGATTGTGGTGATGGCTGCACAACTCTGTGAATATATTAAAATCTATTGACTTGTTTATTCTAGATGGATGAATTTTATGATCTGAGGTTTATCTCAGTTAAACTCTTAAAATAGTTTATATACTTTATCATTTAATACATATAAAATTCTTCAAATGTCAAAATTACAATAATGAAGACAATTCCACAATTGTGAAGTTTTAGGATTGGAAGTAGGGTGTGCCCGTATGTTAGTATTACATCAATGTCAAATTTCTGGTTCTGATGATGTACCATGCTTTGGTAAGATGTTGTCTCTGGGGGCAGCTGGATGAAAGGTATGTGGGAACACTACTACTTTTGCATTTTTTTTGAATCTAAACTATTTCAAATTTAAAGTTTAAAAAAAATCTAACTACTGAGAAAATGAATCTTATTTTTGAGAAAGAAACTTTCTGACACATTTGGAGCCAATATTGCTCTAGGTCAAAATCCAGTTGAGCGGCTGTATTGCTGATATTTCAGTTCATTGGATACTTCTCTTTTATAACTTAAGTCTTGTGGTTGGTTCAGTTATGTCCACAGATTGATCTGTTTGAGCTTTGAAGTTCTGCTTCTGAGAACATTACCTTCAACATTTAGAGAGATGTTCAGTCAGAAATACTTCAGGTTTCAGGAACAAACGCAACACATTTAGTCACATCATCTTCCACTTATTAAAAAAAAGAAAAATGAAAATATATGACTTCATAATACTAACCTCTGAAAAAGGAGAAACTAAGCAGTATAAGCAGCAATGCATTAGAAACTGACCAACTATCTGTTTCTTTTATATACATTGTCTCTCTAGCATAATTTTTAAACAACAACATGGGTTAGCTCACCCATGAATGTGTGATTTATTGATCAGTCTTATGCGTCTTTCACTGAATCTGTGAGATCATGTGAGTTTTGAAGAAAAAAAAGAAAAGAAAAGAAGCTCAAAAATGATACCTGCTGGGCCTGCCAATACAAGAGTATTTTTGACAATTACAAGACAAAACAACCATATTGTCATAAAGGCTTTGAGAGAATTAAGTGAACCATATTGACAAGATATCATGGCAGCATCTGGTGGGTTGTTTCAGATGAATGCTCTCATTTCCTTGTCAGTGTGCTAATATGTGATGAATTTCATGGACTATCTTTGTTTCTCGCAGCACTTTGGATGCAGAAGATGTTACCTTGAGCAAAACCGCTGCTATGTATTATATAAACTACCTCCATAAGAAATGTAGATACTCTCAAAGATGTGACAGTAGAAATTTCCAAGTTTTCCTCCAAATTGTCAGTCAAAAGAAATTGCCATTACTGTTATACAAGCTTAACAAAACATATAGGAGTAATTTTTTACTACACATATGTATATTTTAGAATAGTGACTTTTTAAAATGGGCATTCTTATGGAAAAACTCTTATTCCTGCTCCAAAGACAAGAAAAACAGTGAAAAACTTAGTGTTTTCCAAGTGTGATGCAGGAACTAGTCACTCTCTGTCTCAGGACTGACCTTCTTATCCTTCATTAGATAAGGAAGTAATGGCTACTGAAATACTGGACTCCCCTTTACAGAATGGTCATAGATCAGAATAACATTTAATATTATAGTGTCTCATTTTTTTCTTTTGGAATGAATTAAATATCATTCTACGACATTCCTTACTGATAATATTAATTATAACATGTTACATATTTATCAAAATGCTTTTGTAATAGAAAAAAATAGAAAATTATAGCTACTAAGTAGGGGACAAGTTATATTAATTATGATGTTCTCATAATATTGCAATGCCATAAAAGTGAGGTACATATGCATGTGCTAATACAAGAAATTATAAAGTATAATTTGTTAAAAACAGATGAATAACTAGCATCATTTTTTCTAAAGAAATGAGAATATACACATTTATTTTTTATTTTTTTCAGTAAAAGTCATAAAAAAATGAAAATGGTGGTTATGTTACCAAAACCCCAGGGTTTCAGTCTAGGTCCTGTTGCTCACCATACAGAAAGCCAATCACTGAGACAACAAGTATTACCAAGAAAGAAGTCTTTAATTAGGTGCTGCAGCCAAGAAGACGGGAGCTCAATCTCAAATCCGTTTCCCTGACCAACTATTGTAAAATTAAGGCTTTATATAGCAGGGAAAAAATGTAATCATATGTGTGAAAACAGGAATTAGGGAGAGCTAAAGAAGAGGAGTTGGTAGACAGGCAACAGGTGGTTGCTTAGGCAATCATGAGGGTGAGGGGTCTGGTGTCTCATTGTTCAGATGCGGTGATCTGATGCGTTTCAGCTTTTTTAAACTCTCTGGGAGGCCTGATGGTTGGTTCCCTGAGAAGGAAACTCAGATAAGACAAATGTAACTTTTTCCAATTTTAAGACTGTGAAGATCAATTTCTATGTTTATTCAAATAAACCATTAACATCACTCCCATGGGCCAGTTGGGCCAGTTCCAGTCACCTCTAGTAAGATAAATTGAAGGCTGGAGTGAGGGTAGATGCTTTTACTTTTCATGTATTTCCTTCTTAAATGGTTTAAATATTTTAACTATATATGAATAGTACTCTCATATTAGCCGTTTGAAGGAGGAAGACTAAGAACTGCTTTTCCTTGTAATTCATTACATTGTGTTTCTTAAAAATGAAAGGAACAACAATGATAGAGACCCCCATGCTTGTATACTTCACAGATTTGGGGGCTTTGGTTTGTCTGGTTCAGTTTTCCATCACTTGTGTCTGGCCATATGAGCAACTCAATAAATGCTTGTTTAATGAATGCAATTGACATTTTATTATGGCATTGAAGTTAAAATAATAAAACTATTTAAATATAAAATAAAATGGATTGAATGATGTTTTTAGCATGTTCTCGTTTTCTCCCAAGCATTTACTTTGCCTGATGACAAGAGATGAAATACCATTAATAAAATATTTCTGATGCTCAAGTCTTTATAAAGGTGTAAAAAGAAAGCAGATAATTTGCTCACTTATTAACTATTTATGAATGCTTAACATGAATCAGATGGAAGAGAACAGTAAGCATGCACATGTGTAGATAAAATTTAAATTATCGTATGAACATAATCATACATAGAATTTGGTATAAGAAGTTGTGAAAGCAAAAGCATTTATGTGAATTGGCCTTTCCATTGAAAGTATCTCTAGTTAAATTACACACAGGCCAAAACCCAGTGACGGGGAGAAAGAAAGAGGTGGAAAATTCTTTCAAAGCAGAGATAATTTTGATTGAGGATAACCCGAGGCGTACAAGATCTTATCATAATCCATGAAACCTGAGAAAACATGCATGGCTCATGGAAGCATATAGGAGAGTAGGACTACAGAGATTGCAGGGGCCCATCTCAGAATCGAGTCACAGTACATTTCATAGAATTTATTCTTCAGTCCAGGAGCCATCAGAAGCCACTGAAAAGTTTTAAGAAAATAGCTAGTTGATCAAATGCGTTTCCTGTGTTTGTTAATACTACCGTGTGTTTTTTCCCTTTTCTCTAGACTGTTAATATAATGAACTACATTAATTGATGTTTAAATGTTCAACAAGTTCAGAATTTTGGAAGAAATCTGATTTATTAGTAATATATTATTATTTCAACAGATGGATGGAAAGATAGATTTATACATACATAACAGGATTTGATTTGCTCACATTTTCCTGAAGAGTTGTATGTCTGTGTTTATGTGGGGTATTGTTCGGGAGTTGTCTTTTTTGTACTGTCTTTTTCTATTTTTAGCATAAAAGTAAAACTGGTGTCATAAAATGATTTGAGAAATGTTCATTTATCATCTACTTCTGGATGAATTTGAGTAGGATTATTGTTACTCTATCATTATCTAGTAGAATTAAATCACCTGGGTATGAAGATGGTTCTTCTTGGTGAATAGTTTTTTGTCAATTTGTAGTTGTCAAGAGATTAGTCCATTTTATCCAACTGGTCAAATTTATGTACACATAGTTCTTTGTAGTACTATAATTCTTGTAATACCTCTGCAGTCTCTAGTGATATCCCCTCTACAAAATTCCTAATGTTAGCAATTTGTGTCTGATCTATTGAGTTCTTTGTCAGCCTTGTGAGAAATTTATCAACTGTTTTGATCCTTTAAAAAGTGTAGCTTTGGTTTTATTAACTTTTTAAATTGTTTTCATGTTTTTAATTTCATTGATATCTGCTTTCATCTTATTTCCTTCCTTCTACTTGTTTTGGGTTTATTTTCTTCTATTCTTTCTGGTTTCTTGAAGTGGAAGTTTCAGTTAGTCCTTTGAGGTGTTTCAGTTATGTTTTAAATAATGTTTTAAAAATAAGCAAATGTATCTCTCTTATTACCAAAGTGTTTAGTTTGTCTGATGAGATGAGATGAAATACCATTAATAAAATGCTTCTGATGCTCAGGTCATTATGAATGAGTGAATGCTAGAACATTTCCAGCATTCTTCACTCCATTCCTTTGTGTGATCAGTATCTCTACCTGGAATCCGTTCCCTCTGACTGAAAGACTTTAATACTTCTTTAGTCGCTGGACCGCTAGAGATGAATTTGTTCAGCTTTTGTAGATCCAAAAAATATTTCTTTTACCTTGATTTTTAAAAATATTACTGAATATAAAATTCTGATTTTTTTTGACATTACGGTAAATGTGCAACTCCATGGACTTAGAGCTGGCATTTTTTAATGAGAAGTCTCCCGCACTGTTTTTCTTTTGGCCTTTATACATAAGGTATCTTTTGGGGCTGCTGCTTCTTAAGATTTTTTCCCACTAATTTTAAACAATTTGGATATGATCAGCCTTGTTCTATTATTAATGTTTCTTCTTCTTTTGCTTCATAAAAAATTTTAGGCCTATGTATTTATGCTTTTTACTAAATTTGAAAAACAGTGGCCATATTTATTCAAATATTTCTTAAGGATTCCAGTTATAAATATTGTTAGCCTCTTGCTGTTCTCCAGCCTGCTGATTCTCTGCTCACTTTTTCTTCAATCTTTTAATCCTACTGGATTTCCTTTTAGATAGTTTTGACTTCTAGCCTTTAAGTTAATTTGCCCCCCTTTTTTTGCAATGTTATATGCTGTTAATCTCACTCAATACATTTTTATATTAGACATTGTATATTTCATCTCCATGATTTTCATTTGAGTGTTTCTGCATTTCATATCCATCCTGAAAATGTTCATATATTCCTCTACTTTTTCAACCTATTGAACATATTCAAAATAGCTTCTTTAATATCCTTGTCTAATAATTCCACATCCTACAGTCTGTTTCTATTGATTGATTACTCTCCTCACTGTGGGTCATTTTCCTTGCTTCATTTCACGCCTGGTAATTTTTTATTAGATGCTTAACATTGGAAATTTTATCTTGTCAGGTGATATTTTCCTCTATATATCTTTGACTATATTTCAGCTGTTTTCTAAGATTCAATTAAGTTGCTTTGAATCAGTCAATTATTTCCAGGCTTGTTTTTAAACATTCTTAGCTGGGAAAAGAGCAGCGCTTAATCCAGAGCTAACTTGGCCAGAGTACTGAGGTCATACCCTTCTGAGAACTCTACTCAATGTGCCATTCCACGTGTTAGTGAGTCTTCTCACTCTACCTAGGGGGACACACTACTATTCTTAGCCCAGAGTCAGCTCTTAGGATAGTTCTATATGCCTGTTATCTTTGCCCAGTTGTGAGCATTGTTCAGTATTCAGCTGAACTCTTAATGTGACCCGTCCTTAAATCTCCAAAGGTCTCGTTATATCTACCGCTTTGCTAATATTTTGCATTGTGATTGCTAGCTGCCTGGCCTCCCTAAATTATAAAATCTGCCTTCTCAACTTAGACAGGCAACCAGGCACTGTATGTGTTCCCTGTACTGCAGCCTGGAATTCTCTTTAGGCTGTAAGCTGAGTCAGCCATAGAGCTCACTTCACCCGTTCTCTTATGTCAGGGATCACTGTCTTGTGAGGCTTGTTTCCAATATCTGAAAACCAGTGTTTGATATATTTTGTTTGGTATTCTACTTGTTCAAGACAGGAGTTTAAAGCTAATTCCTGATATTCCATTATTTTCGGAAACAAAATCTATGGCATTCTACTATTTTAATCATTGTAATTTTATTATATATATTCAATGATAATAGAATCAGAGCATTATCTTCTATTAATCTTTAGTTTTCTAAACGTTTTTTATTGCCTATACATCTTTCTGAGGATTCAGAATCATTCTGTCACAAACCTATTCGTGACCCAATACCCCTTCATCTCAACAAAGACACCTTTCCCATAGGATGCCAACGGATGTCTGTAAAACTGGAAATACGCTGGCTTTCACAGCAGATTCAGGTATTTCTTAAGCATCAGACAAAGACCAGTCAAAACTCAGTGAATCTGTGTGCCTTTATCTATTCATTATCTCTCTTACGTCTCCATCATGCTACGCAACTCTTATCCCATGAAATGACCAAACGCCCAGGCTTCCAAATTAATTATATACTCTTTAGCACATAATCAAGGGTAAGCATATAAGTTCTGTTGCTCACAGACTGAAAAATGGAAAAATAAAGTCCAAAGTAAACTGGAGATAACACCTGTCATAAATAAAAATTGGAATGGGCTGGGACAGTACCGAGAAAAGCTTTATAGCAATTTGACAGAGAAAACCTTCCTAGCTCACTCATATTTGTGACACAGATGAGTAATGTGATTACTCCCAGCTCCTGGCAATAAAAACTTTATTGCACCCCACAGGATCAGATACAATGTTTCTTTCTTTCTCCGAGTGCATTAACATACACTTCTTTTTCACAGAAAAACATGCAATTTGAGTCATCTTTTTCAAGGTTGATTCTTTATGTGACCTTAACAATTATACCACAAAGTATGATGGCTGTGACAGAGAGCCAAGGCGCACATGGCTTTCAGCAGAGGTCAAAAAGACACAGGGCATGAAGAGAATATGGGACGAAAGAGATAGATTAATATTTGTCTCTCTTAAAGGAACTAAGCAGGTGTAGGTGGCATTCGGAAGAGGCATACAGGGACGTAGAGGCACGGTTTCCCATGGACTGAGATGAAGCTCCTCCTCCTAACATCCTCCCACAGGTGCAGTAATCTTGGGGAGCTCTTCTATGCACGCTGCAGTGATGTGTACACCAAGTGGGAAGCGTACGGAAGAAATACTGCATCTGCCTCTTGATGGTCTTCCTAAAACAGCACTTTAACTTATCTCTCCATGACCTGAATTTCAGTGCTGAAAATGTCCTGAGGAAAAAGTGTGTCAAACCAATTGTTCTTTCAACGTTTTAACCCACTATGCCAGAAATATAGTTGGAAATACATTTTTTCCAGCAATTAAAATATATCATTGGAGCAGGAAAGACTGTAAGGCTAAAGGAAAAATCAATTCCATCTTTCTTTTGTAAACAAACAAAAAAGAAAAAAACTGGATTTTCGATGTACAGAGAGAACTATTGGTAAACCACAGCAAATGATAAAGACAATTCTGATGACAAAAATTAACAAATATTAATGTTTTGATTCCATCCATCTACACGTGTTACATGTGAGCTATGAGGTTATTTAGGATGTGTATTGCAAGTAAATGGTTTGAGTTGGTTGTTTTTGAGTTTCTTTTGCTCTGTAAAAAAGAGGAATAGCAGGAGATAGTGATAAAGAAAATCAGGCTTTGATAACTGAAATAGTTTTTTTTTATTTTAAAGCAGGTGTATGATAAAACATAAGATTAGTTTTAAGTAACTTAAATCACATAACTTAAAGTGACAAGGAACAATTGAAAAATAATTGTACTAGCTGTATCAGTACATTCTCACACTATTATAAAGATACTACCTGAAGCTGGGCATAGTGGCCCATGCCTGTAATCCCAGCACTTAGGAAGGCCGAGGTGGGTGGATCACTGGAGGTCAGGGGTTCGAGACCAGCCTGGCCAACATTGTGAAATCCTGTCTCTACTAAAAACACAAAACTTAGCCAGGCTTGGTGTCACATGCCTGTAATCCCAGCTACTCAGGGGGTTGAGGCACGAGAATTGCTTGAACCTGGGAGGCAGAGGTTGCAGTGAACCGAGATCATGCCACTGCACTCCAGCCTGGGCGACAAGTGAGACTCTGTCTCGAAATAAATAAATAAATTAATTAAATAAGGTAGTACTTGAGACTGGGTAATTTATAAACAAAAGGGGTTTAATTGACTCACAGTTCCCCATGGCTGGGGAGGCCTCAGGGAACTTACAATCATGGCAGAAGGGGGAAAGGAAGCAAGTCATGTCTTACACGGTGGCAGGAGAGAGAGAGCAAGCAAAGGGTAAGTGCCACACTTTAAAACCATCAGATCTCATGAGAACTCCCTCACTATCATGAGGACGGCATAAGGGAAACCACCCCCATCATCTCATCACCTCCCACCAGGTCCCTCCCTCGACAAATGGGGATTACTCTTGATTATAATTCAAGATGAGATTTGGGTGGGGACACAGAGGCAAACCATATCACTAGCCTTCAAATCCCATTCTGCTTGATAGGGAGAATACAATTCAGGACAATGAAGCTCAACACTGAAGACAGCTCAGGATTTTTAGTATTCTTACAGCCCTGCTTATACTTTTCTCAGACACATGGTTTCATGGCCCATGGTCTTTTTGAGTTAAAATTAAGTATGCCCACTTCTTATTTTCCATATCCTAGTTGTAAGTTTTTTTTTACCACAGTTCATTATTTTTTTCTCCCTCCTATACAACATTTTGAGGAAAGCAGGTGGCCAGAAAATATTTTTGACTGAATGGATGGAGCAAGATAGATGATGAGTGAAGAGCCCAATTTCTTTCCTTTCATAACGGAGTCAAAAGATAGTGTTGGTGAGAGAATGTGGATTCTTACAGCAAAGTGCAACTGTGAGAAAGATGGAAGATTTAATTCAGGCTATTTCAAGGCTCAGCAATCTAGACAGGTGAGAACTGGGCCATCAATCCAAACAAGGGGAAACAATAAATGGACCTGGGGGAAAAGGCCAAATATGATGATTGTGGGAGACTGGAAAACATGATAGTTTCAAATTGCTCTGAAGGAATTTCTGAGCTTAGTAAAATACATCTCTGGGGGCTTTGGATATGGTGCATTGTGAGCTTTCAAAGGATTCCAAAGTTCAGGCATTGAGCTGCTTTATCTTTTGATATTTCAAATTCAATGAAGCTATTGCGTTTATATTTGGTTTAATAAAAAAAATTCATTTAAGCACAAGCATATGTAGCTTCAAATCCATGTGTATGCTCCCCCACTTAAGGATGAAAGAAATACCTAGTCAAGGGAATATGTGCCTTGATTTATTTCTCTAGCAGTAATGATGAATTGCACTATGTCATCTACAGTCCCATGACATGTCACTTCTATAACCCTTGGTGTGCAACTACAAGACAGAAAGGTTAGAGGTGCAGGTGATCGCTATGCACAAGGGTTTTTCCTAACTGAGGAACTAACTGGCCCATACAGGGATTAAAACCACAAGCCTGGCCCTCATAATCACCACTCTAACCTCCAGAGCTAACTGACCCAGACAATAAAGGCTGCAGGAGATACCTGCTGAGCTATTAGGTTGATGAATGGGAAGGACTTCAGAGTACAGCATCTTGTGAAAAATAATATAATAATTTAAGTAGTTGTCCATCCCAGTGGTACCAATTTATAGCCAAGGCTAACTCAATAGTTTCTTCTTACCCAGAGGCCAAGCGCTGCTGAGCTACATCATTCACAGAGAGACATAGAATAAACACACCTAATATATAACAAGGATGCCGTAAGTCCAAAACAAAAGCAGGATTGCATGCAGAATTTTCAACTAACCTTTTTCCTCTACCACTCAAAGTAAAAGAGGAAGAACAAAGCCACTGGAATGTTCTCCTAAATTGTGACTTCTTTAAATGACTTAATTAATGAGTATATAAATTAATATCTTTAAGTAGATGAAATTTAATGTGGTCATAAACAGAACATTAAATGTACTATATTTTGTCATATATTACTAGTAAAGAATAACACTGTTAATTAAACAACTATCAACTCACATAAAACATATTTAGAGTGTGGTGAGGTCAAGTGTTAAAACATGAGGGAAACATCCTAAGTAATCCACATCTTGTCACTTAGGTTTGAGCCACAATAAAAACCTTCGATATGGAGTATTTATTGATGAAAAACTACGTAAATTTTTCCATTTGAGAGGAAAATTAATAAAGAATGTGTTTTGTTATCGTTGCTTGGATTTTGTTTTGCTATGTTGATTTTAGGAGGTTGATTATTTCTTAATAAATGGTGTGAAATTTTGGAGACTGCCACCTGGTGAGTTGAGAGCCCTGGTTTCATGACTAACTGGCTAGATTTTCCAAACATTTATGTAACCGAGAAAGAAAAAAGAATGTAAAGAAAATCGAGGCATGTTTGCCATTTTCCTAAAAATAAATTGGTTTTCTTTAATAATTCTGTCATAAATATTACCTAAATTATGTGTCCTAACTATATATGTGTATATTTGTTATATATTGTTTTATATATCTTATATGTATATTGATTGCTTCATATATATTTGTGTGTATATATATATATACACACATACATACAGATATACACATATATATTTTAGGAAACAAAAAATGTAGAACATGAAGTAAATAAATATGATTGCATAATCATAGGCTACAAATACTCTCTAGTGAAAAGTTAATCTTTTCCCTCAGAAACTGATGATAGAAAACTATAAAAACTATAAAAAAGGCATAAATAATTTTAACAGTACTATCAACCACATTGACCTAATTGTTATTTATAGAACACTATACACAACTACTGCTAAATACACATTATTTTCAAGTGCACATGATATGTTCACTGAGATCAATTATACCCTTGTCCATAAAGTTTGCCTCAATAAGTGTAATAGATTTAATTTATACAGAGTATGTCTTACAATGTAATTAAATGAAGAAATAAATAAGAATCAGAATTTGTATTTATTTCAAAATTTTATTTTTATTTATTAATTTCCAAAAGTACTTGGAAATTACAAGACCTACTTCTAAATAATATATAGATCAAAGAAGAAATCATGAAGAAGTTTAGAAAATATTTTGAATAAAATTGAAAGGAAACTACAACCTATTGTGGGAGGTAGCTAAGTGAGAGCTGTGAGGGAAAAGTAGAACATTAAATGTACATATTTGACAAGAATAAATATTTACATTTAATGACACTAGTTTGCAACTTAAGAAGTTAGAAAAAGAAAAGAACAGTGAAATTAATATAAGTAGAAAGAATAAAATAATGTAAGTAGAAAGAAAAAATTAATGAAGTTAAGGACAAAAGCCAAAGACAGAGAAACCTGATAAATGAGAGAAAATTATCATAGCCAAAAGTTGGTTCTTCGGAAAGATCAACAAATTGACAACTTCCAAGCTAGAATTATTACAATAAAAAAGAGATACCTAAAACACAAATACCAAGAGTAAAAGGTAGGCTTTACTACAGATACCAAAACGATAAAAGGGGGTAATTATAATGTTATGCCAACATCTTCTACAACTTAGATAATATGAATGATGATATACAAAATAAAACCTATCTTACAAAAACTCTGTCAGAAAATAGAGATGAAAACATTTTCTAACACATTTTATGATGCCAACACAACCTTAACTCCAAAAGCTAACAACAATATTGCAGGAGGAAATTGCAGACTAATATTTCTCATAAAAATAATTGCAAACATCATTAATAAAATATTATCCAATTATATCTAACCCTATATAAAAGGCATATGTTTTGACGAAGTGGAGTTTATCCCAGAAATGGAGTGTTTGTTTAACATTTGGGGGTCATTATATATTATTCATCAAGTAGTACAATAAAGAAGAAAAAAAAAAAACCATGATTTTGACTATTAAAGAGGAAAAAAATATTTGACAAACTTCTACTCTCATCCATTATTTAAAAAGTCTCAGCAACTCGTCACAGAAGAGAACACCGTCTGCCTGGTAAAGGAAATTTATAAAGCCTTACAGTTAACTTATGGTTAATGATGAACTATTGAATATTTTCTTTTTCGGATGGGGAGAAATTTAAGGAAGTTCACTCTGGTCGAATATGATATTGAAATTTTAATGAGATAAAAATTAATAAAAGGCAGAAGATTCAGAAAGAAAGAAGAAATATGTATTTATGTATATAATTTTACATATACATAATTTTACATAAAGTATCTTGCACAACAAATAAAACAGAAACCAAAAGTAATCATTAAATTTAGCTTGGTTATAGAAGATTAAAACACAAAAATCAGTTGCATTTTTTATGTTAACAAACAATTGGAAGATGAAGTTTAAAAACATTTTGTTACAATAGCATCAAATTGCATGCAGACATTAAATACTGTTGAATAAATTTAGCAAAAGACCTTCAATACCTGAGAATTGTAAAATATTACTGAAAATAATTAAAGAAGATCCAAGTAAATGAGCAGTCAACCATGTTCATGAGTCAGCAAACTCAGTGTTTTTAAGAAGGCTTTTTACTTCAAATTGATCTCTATATTCAGCATAAACCCGTTTGTAATCCCACCAGCCCTCTGTTTTTATAAATAACAGGCTAATTTTAAAACTATATTGGAATGCAAAGGACATAGGATATCCAAAGCAATCTCAATAAAGAATAAATTTGAAAAACTTACACTGAAGACTTTAAGACTTACTTTAAAACTAAAATAATCAAGACAATCTAATGCTGGCCAGTGGAATAGAATAGAGTCCAGAAATAAGCCCATATTTCTACATTCCTTCAATGTTTGACAAAGGTGCCAAAGAACTCTACGGTGGAAAGGGTAGTTTTTCAGGAAATAATACTGGAACAACAAGATAACTATGTGAAAAAAAAAAAAAAAAACCAGCCGGGTGCAGTGGCTCACACCTGTAATCCTAGCACTTTGGGAGGCCAAGGCAGGTTGATTGCCTGAGCTCACGAGTTTGAGACCATGGGCAACAAGGTGAAACCCCGTCTCTACTAAAATACAAAAAAAAAAAAAAAAAAATTAGTCAGGCATGGAAGCATGCACCTGTAGTCCTAGCTATTTGGGAGGCTGAGGCAGGAGAATTGCTTGAACCCAGGAGGCAGAGGTTGCAGTGAGCCGAGATGGTGCCACTGCACTCCAGCTTGGCAACAGAGTGAGACTCAATCTAAAAAAAGAAAAAAAACTGAAACTCAAGTTTTACCTTTCACCATACACAAAAGTTGATTAGAGGCAGTCCATAGGTCTAAGCACAAACACTAAAATGTTGAAAATACATATTTTACAATAAAATATAGCAGAATATCATTTTTGCTTGAGAGTATTCAAAGGTTTCTCAGACAAGATAGAGAACACAATAACCATGAAAGAAAAAATTATTAAATTGGATAATAAAACAATGAAAAATTGCTGTCCATCAAACAGCATAATTAAGAAAATAAATAGGCAAGACAGAAAATCTTCACAAAATAAATAGCTAAAATTGGACTGGTAGCCAAGATATAGTAACACCTTCTGCAAATCAATATTAAAACAAACTACCCAATGCAGTTTTTTTTTGAACGACACTTTCCTAAAGATGATACACAAATGGCAAAATAAGACTATGTAAAAGTTCTTACCATTCATCCAGATAATTGTATCCTATAATGACAGCAGAAGCCTGTGAGGCTTAGGGTGAGGACTGAGTGAGTAAGATAATGTACTCTATCCCGATAAAGATTTCGGCTACACAGATCTATGCATTTGTTGAAACCTATCAAATGGTACCTTAAGATTTGTAGATTTCATTGCTTGCAAATTTTATTCCTAAAATTTTTTTCTGAGTATTAAACTCCAGGTATTGGTATGTATGTTGCAGTACTTAGGGCAAAGTCTGCTGATTTCTGTACCTACACTGAAATGCTTCAAAACAGAACAACAGTTTGTAGATGGAGAGATGGATGAAAACATGAATAGATATGTGGAAAAGTAAAATATAGATGATAGGGTCTAGGAACAGATATATGGATGCTCACTGTAAAATTATTTCAATTTTCCTATACATTTGAAATGTTGTTATTACAAAATGTAAGAAAAAAAGCAAGTCCTTGATGAAGCTAATTGTGGTATTTTATTAATACCAGGTCTGTGAAGCAAATAGGCTAAGACTTGTTTTACAATCCACCTTTTTCCTCATCCCCAGCGCTGCCACTCCAACATGAACTCACCTGCCACAACAATCTCCTGAGCAGTTCACAAAGTGTCCAAAGATTTTTCAAAAAACATACACATAAAATTGCCTTCCTTGTGCTACAACGAAATAATGGCTTCCCATTTTTGAATAAAAATAAATAAAATGCCTGAAGTGTTTTGTTCCAGTCTACTGTTCTCATATCTGCTGTTGTTACTTTGACCCCTTTTCAGTTCCTTATATGCATGAACCCGTTCTCTGTGTCCTGAATTTTGCGCGTGAAATTATCCTACAGACCTCTAACCACAACCTTTCTTCCACTTTCTTGTGATTAATTCCCATTTATCCTCCAGGACATGGGCTAAGCATCTCAGCAAAGTCATAGTGGAGACCACATTGGTCTCATTATATTTTACAATGTAAATATTATATATTTTCCATGAAGCACTTATTGTGACTGTTATAAAATAATAGCTTGAATAATTATTCAGTTTTACCTTTTTGCCCATCTAGTTTGTAAACTTTATGAGAGATTAAGAAGAAAGATGGCTGTAGAGGTGCCGTACTCATTGTTGTACAATGTTTGGAAGGATTCAATACTAATTCCATTTTATTGTCGAATAGTATTTCATTGTATAGACAAACCAAAATTTGTTTCTCTATTACCAGTTGGAAGTTTAGGCTCCTTCCGGGTTTTGACTTTTATGAGTATAGTTGCTTTGAAAAGTTCTTTGGGTGGATACAGGTTTTCATTGCTCTTGGGTAAATAGCTGTCCTTCTAAGATAAGGAAATTCCCTTCTCTTCCTTATGTTCTCAGAAATTTCATTATGAATTGATTTGGAATTTTGTCAAATGTTAAGCCTACATTTATTGAAATAATCTTAAGTTCTGTTGTTCTGTTTTGTTTCTTAGTAAGATTAATTACTTTTTTTTTTTTGAGACGGAGTCTCTCTCTGTCACCCAGGCTGGAGTGCAGTGGCGCGATCTCGGCTCACTGCAACCTCCACCTTCTGGGTTCACACCATTCTCCTGCCTCAGCCTCCCGAGTAGCTGGGACTACAGGCGCCCACCACTGCGCCCAGCTAATTTTTATATTTTTTTAGTAGAGACGGGGTTTCACCGTGTTAGCCAGGATGGTCTCGATCTCCTGACCTTGTGATCCGCCTGGCTCGGCCTCCCAAAGTGCTGGGACTACAGGCGTGAGCCACTGCGCCCGGCCTACATTTTTTTAAGAGTTAAACCAGCCCCGAGTTTCTGGGACAAACCCCAGGTGGTCATAACAGATATTGTCACATTACAATTCGAATAATTTTCTAATTTTTATTAGAAGCTGTGTCATCTGTAGTTCTTTTTTTATTATAATGTCAGTTATTTTGCTGTTGCTATAGTGGTGGCCTAATAGATGAGTTAAAACCTGTTTCTTTCTTCTATGTTTTCTTGAAAAGTTTGTTTATAACTTTTGTTATTTCTTCTTAAATATTTAGTAGAATTCACAAGGTAAACCACCTAAGTCTTGAGTGTGCCTTGTGGGAAGGTTTCTAACTACAACTTCAATTTTTTAAATAGTTATGGAGTGTTCTAATGATTTCTCTATATAAAAATTTTCAGTTGATTCTAGAAATTTATGTTCCTCAAAATATCGTTTCATGTATTTCTCCAATTTAATTGAAGCAGGTTGTTCATAATTTCCCCGATGTCATCCTTTTAACATCTGAATATTTGCTATGATATCCCTTATTTCATTCCTAATATTTTTGATAGATTGTGATTTAATTTGTATTTACATTTTTTTTTTTGATTTGCCTTTTAACTTTTTTACTTAACCTGAGTTGTGTTGTATAGTTTCCAAGTATTTGGAGACTACCTTGATATCTTTTTATCATTGATTTTTGAGGCAATTTAGTTTTGGACAGAAATAAGATACTTTGTATGATCTTAAAGGGTGAAGTTGGTTGATGGTATTCCTTTGAGCAATTAACACACTTCTGAGGGTCTTCTGTTTGTTTCTGTTTTTTTTGTTTTTGTTCTTGTTTTTTTTTTTTTTTTTTTTTTCTTGCAGCGGGCAAAGGGAATAATCCAATCCTCTCTCCCTAATGCACCCTTTCAGCCACTGTATATCAATCTTTCTTTGTGTGGCTATCTCATTAAAATAGTGAGCCTCCGTAGAAGGCAGAGAAGATGAAAATAAGAATGAGAGTGAATATGAGAACAACCTCTGAACTTTTCTTCAAACTTGCAAGGTTACCATGCCATTATTCTCTGGTTCAGAGCAGCATGGGAAGTGACCTGGAAAATATTCCCCGGATATATGTTGACACTGCTGCCCTCAGACTCTCATGAACAGCCAAGGTGATCTACTGATTGTCTTAAAAACACACACACACAGAAGAGCTCTCTTCCTCCTTTTCTCATTTTCTCGTTTCCTCCATCCCTCTCTTTCTTCCTCTCTTCTTTTTTTCCTTGTTTTCTTCCGTGCTTTCATTAGGAATGATCCATTCTGTACCTTCCGGGTGCTGTAACTTTAAAAAAGGCCAGCGAACAGTACCTGTTTTCAGAGTTTTCTGTTTGAAAAGAACACACACACACACACACACACAACACACACACACACACTCTCCATAGATCTAAAGCATCACAAGAGAATATAACTGTATGACAAGACTATTGGCACACAAATTGATTGCTGAAAACTCCATGTATTATTGGATGGTTTGTAAGAAAGACTGGATTAAGTGTGATCATAGTTAGGTCTTAAACATATTTTTAATTGGCAAAATTGACGTTAAACAGAGATTACAGAAAAGGGCACGAAAAACAAAAACTGCTGAATAAATAAGAGGTACAGATATAATCATATGCATGACAGGCTGAGGAAATCGCAAAAACAAAAACAAAACTGAAAAACAGTCTCTGCTTTAAAAGAAATTAAATGATATAAAATCCGCACATAATGAAGAACCTTTCCCAAAATATTTATAGTATTCTTCTACAGCAGTGGAATAGAGGATGGTTTTCTTCTTCTTTTTCTATATTTCTAAGTATTGTTCTAATGATCTGAATTAATTTCATTTTTCATTCACATGTTTTCTTAATAACATAAGATATTTATGAAGCCAATCTCACTTTTAAGAATTAATATAATATAGATAGTGTCAAATTGTTACTTGAATTTTGACTTCTCATGTCTGAGTTCACTCGGTATTTTCCTTTCAGATCTTTTCCATGTATCTAACTTCAATTTTATATTCAGATAAATACATAATTTTGTGTGATCAAAAGTAACTGAGTTCCTTCTATACTTATTATTCTAAAATATCAGTTGTGTTTTTTAACATAATCTCTTAGAAATGTTTTCATAGGTCAGGCGTGGTGACTCATTCCTGTAATCCCAGCACTTTGAGAGGCCCTTGCTTTAGCTCAGGAGTTTGAGACCAGCCTGGGCACCATGGTGAAACCCCGTCTCTACTAAAAATACAAAAAATTAGTTGGTGTGGTGGTGTGCACCTGTAGTCCCAGCTACTTAGGAGGCTGAGATGAAAGGATTGCTTGAGCCTGGGAGGTCGAGGCTACAGTGAGTCAGGATTGCACCACTGCACCGCAGCTTGGATGATAGGAATGAGACCCTATCTCAAAAAAAAAAAAAGTTTTTATGTGTACATTATGAAGAAACTAAAATAATAAACATTGCCATATACATTTATTAGCTTTGATGTGAGCAGTCCCTACTCTGCTGCAGGTCTCTTTTGATGCATGTTTAGGCTGCCTTTTACCTTTCAGAAATGGCTTATAATTTGGGGTCTGCTAGTGGTACTTTGTATTCCCTTGTTCATATTTATTCTTCTAAAAATGCCCTTCCCCTTATATCTAGAAAGTATGCATGGGAGTGACTTATGGATTCATGAGCTTAGTCATCCACCCTGATCAATCCATTTATTACTTTCTATGGAAAAAATGAGCTGCTTTCCATAATTTAAAAACATTACTACCTAGGTGTTATTTTTATAATCTATTTTTCCTCAGGCAGTAAACTCAATCAAATAATGAACACACACGAACAAATTTCAGCTTAAGAAATTAACTAAAGGCACTTAAAAAAAGAATTCAATAATTCAAATTACATTCCAGAGGAGAAGAACAAGACAGGCACCCATGATTTTGCCATCAGAGGCTTTTTTTGTTTGTTTTTTTTGCTTTAGCACTGGGCTTTACTCTTATTCAACTAATCTAGTCAACTTAACACAAGACAAAGGAAAAGCAGATTAGCCACTCTCTCCTGTTTACTTCTCTTGGAAGAGCATTATCTGTGCCTTAATTCTCTACTAAGTATTATTCTTTTTTTTTTTTTTTTTTTTTTTTTGAGAAGGAGTCTCGCTCTGTGGCCCAGACTGGAGTGCAGTGGTGCAATCTGGGCTCACTGCAAGTTCCACCTCCCGGGTTTCACACCATTCTCCTGCCTCAGCCTCCCGAGTAGCTGGGACTACAGGCACCCACCACCACGCCCGGCTAATTTTTTGTATTTTTAGTAGAGACGGGGTTTCACTGTGTTAGCCAGAATGGTCTTGATCTCCTGACCTCATGATCCACCCGCCTCAGCCTCCCAAAATGCTGGGATTACAGGCGTGAGCCACAACTATTATTCTTATTTTGACTATCATTTATCTTCAATTTGTTGTCTCTGTTTTAAATAAATCAAAATTCATTGTAAGAAGACTTTATGTGATTCCCTTTCTCCCTCTATTTAATTGGAATATCTTTGTTTCTCTAGCCCCCTTAAATAAAGCATTTGTATTGGAGGAAAAAAAGATTGTAAGTATATATCTTATATACTTAAGAAGTCAGTATTCTTATAACTCATTACTACGAATAAGGGGGCAGCTCTGGGCTTATGTGATAGTTTGGATTATTATTCAGCAGCTACTCAGTACCTTCTCCCCCAACCTGTGACTGAGAGCAGAGGAGGCTTTCTAGCCCTGTGATGTGGAGCTTGGCATTGCCTCTTGGTTAGGCCAATGGGATATTAGTGGGTGCGAGGTGAGCAAAGGCTTTAAGTAGACTGTGCTGTAAGGTTTTGCTCTGACGCTATAAAGATCTCCTACGGGAATACACACCCCATCGGGTGTATGCATCTTCAGCCTGGGGCCAAGAGCAAACACAAGGATGCAATTCCTGAACCACAGCTGAAGCCACATGTAGGAACCCACAACCTGGAGTAGGGCAACCAGCCAGGCACTTCCCACATCAGCCAAATGGCACTCACTCCTCTTACATATTCATGAATATGAGATGTGCTTCTATTTCTGCCATTAAGCTTTGGAAATGATTTGTTATATGGTATTTTGTGGCAAGTTGCTGATTCATACCTTGTGAAGTGCATCAGGTACATTCAACATGTAGACACCTTAAGCAAGTACAAGTCTGTGGAGCAGAAGAGTCACAAATAATGGCCTGAGTTGAGAGACCTCAGAGATGTTCTTATTCTTTTCTTCATTTCCCACTTCTCAGACCTGAAGCAAAAAGAGGAAAGGAAGGGGCAGGCACACGTAACTTGCTCTTGTCCTACTGAGCATTGACAAAGGAAGGAAAAGACCCCAGATCACAAGGCAGGAGAAAACCATTTGAAGTCACAGGCGATAAGAGCAAGACACTCATCACAGAACTGGGATGGCAGTGCTGCTCATGGCGGAGATCCAGCATGAGGCAGCATCCATGCACATTTAATGCCTTCAGCTTCTGTTGTTGAGAAGCGATGGAAGACAGAAGTTCATGGCATGCTTCATCTAGCTTAGACATCAGCATTGTCTGTTTGCCCTTCCACATCCTCTCCCATCTTTTCCCATCTGAAAGTGTTGAAGAGCCGATTCTAGGTGTCCATTAGGCTGGATATATGAGAATATGTCTGCTAAAGTGGGAGGTAAGTTGCTACCCTTACACTGACCACCACAAAAGAAGACATGCAGTCACTGGTGGGGTCTCTTCATATTAGTGTTAGATTAGTACATGGATATTTCTAAGAAGTTACTGGAGTAAGTAAAGCTGTTATCATTGCCTAATTCTACATTTTATAATGGGGTCCTTTATTCATAACAATGAAATCCTTTAAGCAACTATTAAAATCCTTTGAAACAGTGTTCTGAGAGAAGGCTGTGTGGGAAACTACACTGTAATTAAGACTATCAGCATTATAAAGAGAATGCAACATATCTTGCACTTTTTAAAAAATAAAAGCTAAACAAGGGATATCTAAGATATAAAGCCGTGAAACATAATAAAAGAGGAGCTTTTCAGTAGTCTGTGAATGAACATCAGTCGACAGTGTCCAATTGCCCTCTACAGACCACTCTACCAACAACAGTGAGAAACACATTTTTTTTATTATCCATGGAACGGTCAAAAGATAGATCATATTCTGGTTTATAAAGCAAATCTCAACACATTTAAAATAAGTCTCACAGAGTATGTTTTCTAACTGTAATGGAATCAAACTAGAAATCAATAATAGATAGACAACATGAAAAATCTCCAAACACTTGGAAATTAAATGCATACTTCTGAGTACATCATAGGTCACAGGGAGTGTCTCAAAGAAAATAAAGCAATGTATACAAATGAATGAAAATATAACAATCTGTGAATATATTTTTCTCTTTTATTTACTTTAAAAAGTTTATGATTTTATAATTATGACTGGGAAGTCATAATTAAACGGTTGTAAAAATAATAATGATATACATGGCGAACACATGCTATGTGCCATTGTACTAGAATTTTTATGTATCTTTACTGTTTAATTGCTTAATGTATTTATTATTATAATTATTATAAGTATAATAAATTACTATAATGATTATATTATTAATATAAATTATTATATTATAATTATTAGGAATATTATCATATTTATGTATTATTTATAATTTAGCTCTCATGTTGATTTTCGACCCACTTCTCTCTACTTTTATCTGCATACTAGGATATACGCACTATAGCTACTAAAAAAATGTGTTCATATTATCTGCTTGAGTTCAGAAGTTAAATGTGAAAGGGTTGTCATACCTGCATTTTTAGCAATTATTAGTCTAAATGCACTTTTAAGAAGCGGTCTCTTTACTTTTTTTGTTGAATCAGAATAACATCACAAAAAAATGTTACACTGCAAGCCAGGAAGTATGGTACTGCAGCAAAATTAGAGACCACTCTTACACCTTACTTATAACACTAGCAAAGATGTGTTTATTTTTTTAATAGCTACAAAATAAATTAGTGAAAGAAAAAAGTTTAGAACATGGATTAAGTGTTAAAATAGAACTTTTAGGTAATTTTGTATATCATATAGCTAACATCTGAGTGTGTCCTGAAATGAACCCAAGATATTATGGTAAATTGTGTTTGAACACCTTAAGTCATAGAAAGCTTACTCCTTGCTAGGGCAGTATATTTTTAGAAGAGTTTGAATTGTTTCAGAGTTCTTCCTTTAAGTAATCTATTTCAATTGAATTTCTATTATACCATTTTGTACTTCTTTAGTATGACTTCCCAGATTTTGGGTAAATCTTAGTAAATCTATGTGCATTTTTTCCACTGATTTCTTTTGTAGATTTTATCACTGGATCTGACTATTGTCCTGTTGCCTATGACCTCAGTCCTGGGTCTATTAAGAGCCTCCTGCTTTCCTATCACTTGGCAATTGCTTCTCTCTGTTGAGACCCCCATTCCATTCAGAGGGGACAGAGCCCTGTCTTCATTCCGTTCAGCTGCCCCTCTCACTGCTTGCATGGCTCAGGCCAGCTCTCTGAATGGGCTTGCTGCACTTAGCACATCTAAAAGCACAAGAAAAAAAATGCCAGCAGTTCTCATTCAAAACTTTAGAGCTTATTTACTTCTGCTTTCATCTCCTCAGGAAGCATGTCACTATGTCCCTCTCATTTTTTTTCAGTCCCAAATCTGCACCAGTTCCATATTTTACATATTACGACCCTTTGATTAGTATTGAATGTCCTCAACTGGAAGTTTCTTTAGAAATCACTTCAAACACAAAACCTATTGGTTAAGAAATAACAATGTAACAGAATAAAGAGTGAACTGTATTTTAAATTGATTCCTGGATCAGTAACAGCTAAGAACCATGGCAGCCTCAAAGAGTCACGAACTTCATGCGGGTAAAGGTGTTCTGAATTAGAATGACTCTTTGCAAAAGGCAAAAAGATAAATTATTCCACTTATTAATTCTGTACACAGAACTTCAGACAGCCCTTAAAGTAAACAAACCAAGTAGCTAGGAGGGAAATACTGAGTGTGAAAGAGTTGATGAGCTAATTACATAATTATTGAAAAATATTACAGTAAACAGTCAGCAAATCTGAAGGGGTTGAACAGTTTATCTGAATGCAACTTCTCATAGGATGTTACCAAAACAATAAAAGAGAGTTAGCACTGCTGTCTCACGAAACTAAATATTTCATGCTTCATTGCTAGTCTTATTTAAATATATATTTTTGAATAATTTTCAGTCTCTTAGAGTGGAAATATGATATTTCATTGCAATTTGCAGGGAATTTTTTTTTTTCAGTTTAAACACAGAAAGCATATTTCTCTTTGACCCATGATCTTAGGTTCACACACACACAAAGATAAGATGTAGTGCATGATGTGGTTGCTGTGTGTGAATGAGGAGTATTTTTAAAATTAAGTGCGTTTTGAATGTTAGACTGACTGCGTTTTCATTAAGGTGAATGCTATGAGCAGGACTGTTATCCTTTTAGGATGCTAGGCTCACGCATTAAAATCTTACTCACGATGGGGTCTGGCTTCCTTGCTTTCATCAAATTGCTACCTCTCGGCAGGAACCCAGACAACCAGGGTGCCTGCATCACTCTGTGTGGTTTTCTGTAGGAAGCTCCCATAAAGGGTTGCATAATTGTGAATAAGCCTTTTGGAAGAAATGTGAAAGCTCCCATTGTGCTGAAACAAGGAAGGAGGCCAATGTTTGAGAGGAGGTTGCTGTAGTTTTGCCAAATTATGGAAGGAAAATGCATGAGGCCAATTTTGAAGCCCAGCTGCATCTTTCTAAGTTAAATATATATATATGGGTTTCATTTTTTAATTCTAGTTTTGAGTAAAATTACAACTCTATTAAGGTGGTGATTTGAAAGATTCTTTTACAGTTGTATAAAATAATGTATCATGATCTATGTAACACACAATAAACACAACCACTTTTTTGCCCAAAGTTCCAATGAAATAAGTCTTTCAATGAATAGACTAAAACCTTTTTGACTGTGTGGATTCCTTGATTAAGTCTAGCAATGACTGCCCATTGTCTGCTCAATTCCATTTACCCACTGTTTTCTTAGCCAATTTTGTATCTACATGAAACCCAGACCTAGGCTTCAGGTAGGTAGTGCCCCGGGTGGTCCATCAGATATGTCAAGCCTATTTCAGTATTGACTGAAAGCTTGGTCTCACATTTTTTGTGTGACTAGCATATCTTCTCCAACTTTTGTTTCTCATGAGCCTGCACCATCTTCTGAGTCCAGGGCCAAACTTTTTTTACAAGGTTCCATCGCTTTCAGACACACGGGGACTGCAGTTCCTCAGCCACTCTGGGTTTGATCCCACCACTGGGTCTTAGCATGTGCTGCTTCCCACATTCACCAACGGGTGCCCCTGGCTGCACAAATCCAGGGGCATCATTCAAATGGAATTGAAGCCTCTGCTCTGCTATTCACTAGTATATGTAACTCCAAAACTCAGTTTCTCGATGTTCTTGAAATGGGATTATAGGACTTGCTTTACTTACTCTCTAAGAGGTATATGTGGCTCCTATGTTGTTAAAGTTCTTTGTAAAGTATTAAATTCTCTACAAGGGGAGTTATTATCATTAAAATGCATTTATTGTCTCTTCAATGAATTGAACTTCACTGATGGGGATGAACCATGCTTTCTACTCCATTGACTTAATAGAAGTTTAATAGAAACACAAAGCACTGCAGATTGTAGGCACTCAATATATGTTGCCCAAACTAAGGCTTCATCATTTATTATCAGACCAAGGAATAAGTCATCCAGTTAACCAAATAGTTCTCAACCTCATTCACTGTGGAAAACACTAACCAATCCTATTGCCTGAATGCCTGGGATATAACTGGCAACTTTCAGAAAATCTTGAATCCTTCCAAGGCTTTCAGCTACAAACGCTGTCCTCAATAAACACAAGAACTACTTAGAGAGACAAGCATACAAAAGTGATTCATACAATAGTAGAGTTATATACAGAGACCTCCTTGCAAGATTGGTATTCAGCAATCAATGTGATTGTACTGGTTGTTAAAAATGTTGACTATGACACATTGCAGTGTGAACACACATGGCCGAGACACGGGAATCACAGAAGCCTAGTAAGAGTAAAGACCAAGTGTCTTAAGCCTTCAAGACAGAAAGAATTATCCAAGAAACACTGGCGGCTCACAGATGCTATCTGAGAGTTGAAGGCAATATGCAATTGTAGCAGCCCTTGAAAATCTTTTAAAGTAAACAAACCATGCTTATGAATAATACATGACTGTTTGGCTGAATGCCTAGTGATTGCAGAACGTCTTTGGGGATAGCAGGTTAAGAGTCTGCATTTATTAAAAAATACAATAACAATAATAACAGTAATGAATCTTAACTCTTGTTTTTCCATCTTGTCTTTGCTTCAGAAATGCAGAATTGCTCAGATGTTCTAATTATTGAAAAATAAAAACAGAAAATGGACAGTCTTCTAAAATTGCACACAAGAGTTTTAGGCTCAAATCCTTTCCCTGGTACACTAGCAAGGTTCTTGGGCTTGATGCCTCTAAGCTTCCCTACCTCCCACTTCCTCTTTGCTAAAGACGGGAATGCCTTTCTAAAACCAGATGTTTTGACTCAGGTCTCCCTGTTTCTCCTGAGGGTCACCTGTAAGAACTCGGATGTTACTCATTACTCTACTTTTCATGACACCTCCCAATCCCTTGTTCCTCTTTTACTGATCATGACTTTTTATTTGCACTTTATTCATTTTATAACACTTTGTAGCTTTCACAGGCATTTTGCAGTCATTATTTCTTAAGAGCCTGCATCAACCCTGCAAAATGGGCTGGATAAATAAAACAGGTGAGAAAATTCCGTTACAGAACAATTATGTAACTTGCCTGGCAATTCACCAGCCTTCTTCTACGATACACGTTTTCTCATTTTTAAGACTGCTAGTTCTCAGTATTATTCTTTCTGTTCAAATTCTCTCGCATCCTCACTTTATCTTGCTATCAACTTCTCTAGCCTGATGTCAGCTGATGACTTTCTTTCCTTTATTGAGAATAAGTACTCGTATAACAGCCATCTACTTTTTAACCAACACAACTACAGAAACAGTTGCTTGCATGTGCATCTTTTCCTTAGTTCTTCCTGTTGGGACACTCACCTTTTATTGAAGGAGGAACCCCCCAACTTCATCCCCATAACTTGTGTTCTCCAAGGCTTTTGCCCTTGAAGCCATGGCCAAATCCTTAGATGCTCAGGAGTTAAATATTGAGAAACCAAGGAGGAAGCCATCCCTAAGAGGTTAAAACCTTAAGCAGAGCTTTTGACATCCTCACAGAAATAAAGAAACAAATATTGGAGTTTGGAATCATTGGAAGAGGAAGGGCCCTGTAAACACCTTCAACTTTCTGTTGATACCTCTGAATGGCATTTTCCTCTTAGTAAAAGCCGAGTAAAAATACACCAGCATAACACAGCATGAGACTCAGACTCCAAACTGAGACTCAGTCTCAGTTCCTGCCAGCAGAAAGAAAATTGAATCTAATACCAAAGAAAATAACAGTATTAGAAGATATAGAAAAGGAAGGAAAAAGGAAACTGTCGTTATTTGCATGTGAAATAATTGTGTGCATAGAATTTTTTTAAATGCAGATAAATTCACAATAATTCATGTGTGAATTGAACAATGTTACTGGATACAAGTTCAATATAATAATCAGTGACAGCTTTTATAGTAGAAATAAATAAATATATTTTATGTAATAAAATATATAAATTAAAATAAATATAAAGTTTTGAAAATTATTAAACACTATCAGCAGCATCACAAAAATTTACCATATCACAGTGAATCTACAGATGTTGAGCATGCATTTTGCTCTAAAATTTACAAAATGTTATCAGAATAGTTGAGGAAGACAAATAAATGAAATGATATATGGTTTCAATGGATTGAAAGGTTTAATGTTGTAAAAATGTAATTGAACTTATCTGTTGTTTCAAGGAAATCCTAAACAAAATTCTGGCAGATTTTTGTTTTGGAAAAGTATGGAAATGTACAAGTTGTTTTAAACATTTTTATGGCAATACAAAAGTCCAAGATAAGAAGAGTAAAGTGAGAGTCTTATACTGGGAGAGATCAAGACTGACTTACACAGCTACAGTCATTAACAGAGTAACATATTGTCATATGGATAGACAATTAGAACAGGGGAACAGAAGGTCTGAAACAGTCACGCATTTATGTGGTCAGCTGATTTACACCAAAGGTGCAAACTAGAAGTAGGTAGAAAAACCAGCCTTTTCAGTAAAGTTTCGAGAAGATCCTTCACACACACACACACACACACACACACACACACACACACAGAGAGAGGGACGATATTCAAATGAACAGTCAACATATAAAAATATACTCAACTTTATTGTAAATAAGGGGATGCAATTTAAAACTCTCATAGGATATCCCTATATAACCATTAGAGTAGCTAAAATGGAAAAAGACAGATACTACCAAATTTAGCAAAGATATGAATTAGTTGGAATCATCATATATTTGGTTGGAATATAAAATGGTACAACCACTTAGAAAATAAAGTTTGGCAGTATGTATTAAAGAAGAACATATGCAAATTTTTTACCACCAATTTCACACCTGGATATTTACTCAAGAAAAATGAGGACATTTTCTACAAAAAAGATGTTACAGAATATTTAAGCATTTTTATTGATACTAAAATGAAACCAGAAATAACCTAATGACTATCAAATTAGAATACACAAAGAAAATGTGTTTTATGGAAAAAAAATTGAATACTACATAACAATAAAAGTGAGTAGACGGTTGTACTGGATGACAAGAAATAGTTATAAATAGAAGACTGAGTAAAGTAAGTCTTGCATATATGAGCATGTGCTGTATGATTTCACTTATATCAAGTTCAATAATATGCAAAGCAAAGTAACGGTGATAGAAATCTGCAAGTTTCTTTCTTTTGAAAGGGGTAAAGACCAGGAGGAAACTGGGGATGTGTTTCTTAGTTTCTTGTACTGGTGCATGTCTTGAAAAGGAAGGGAGGTTTCACAAGAGTTAGGTAATACCTACCTGTACACATTATTTGTGCATTTTTTCTGTGTGTATATTATGCTTCCATAAAAAATCACTTAAAGGCACATGGTCCATTATCTCTCACTGAAAAAACAAAATCACCCATCATTTCTCAAGCCCTCTTGACACTGCATCGCTTATCCATTTTTCTGTGCAGCCAGACTTCTGGAAAGGGTTACAAATGCACTTGCCTCTCACTTTCCCAACTCTACTTTGCTCTTCAATTTATATATTTATTCTCCCAGATTCCACAAAGAATGTTCTTCATAAGGACACAAATTAACAGGCCATGATTCCAATTCCAATAGACACTGTTCTGTTCTCATCTTCGCCATGTCTCAGCAGCATTCAGAACTTCATAACTCTCCTGCTTTCTCAAAACCTTCCTTCTTTGACATGGGTGAGACAGCTTTATCTTAGTTTTCTTCTCAAGCTTTCAGATTCCTGATTCACATCCTCCTTTATTGGCTTCTTCTTTGGGTAATTTTTAAATGTTGGAGTTCATCAAACCTGTTTTTCAAAGTTTATCACCCCTCCAATTTCAACCAGCAACTTCATAGATTTCTAAGTGGGTTTACCAATTATGAGAACAATGTTTTGTTTTCCAATGTGAAGTGCATTTTCTTTTGTGTCCTTTTCTTTCTTTCTCTCTCTCTCTTTTTTTTTTTTTTTTTTGACGGAGTTTCGCTCTTGTTACCCAGGCTGGAGTGCAATGATGCAATCTCAGCTCACTGCCACCTCTCCCTTCCGGGTTCAAGCGATGCTTCTGCCTCAGCCTCCACAGTAGCTGGGATTACAGGCGCATGCCACCATGCCTGGCTAATTTTTTTGTATTTTTAGTAGAGACAGGGTTCCACCATGTTGGCCAGGCTGGTTTGAAACTCCCAACCTCAGGTGATCCGCCCACCTCAGCCTCCCAAAGTGCTGGGATTGCAGGCGTGAGCCACCGGGCCCAGCTCGTGCATTTTCATTTAATATTATTGTTGTTTCCTTTTTCATCTCACTGTCTGCTTTATATTTGTCTTATCTGTTCTGTTTTTCTGTATTCCTCCTTCCTAATCTTCTCTTGGGATAATCAAGTATTTTTAATCATAATCTTTTCTATTAGTGATGTTTCATAATTTTTTCGCTTTATTATTTTAATTGTAAGTCTACATATTAAAATCTACCCTTTATTAGATTATTTAATAAAATAATGCTTTTTCTATGTCCAGAATCATGCAAGAATCTTACAGGAGTTTAGATCTTTTACCTCCTATGCATCTTCACGTTAACGTTGCCATGTGTTTTATTTCCTCCACACCTGTTGCAAATTTCAATAGATATAGTTATTATTTTTGGTTTAAACAGTAATTATATTTTAATATTTATTCACTAATCTATCTTTTCCCCGTGTTTATTTCTTCCTGAATTCTGTCTTTGTTGTTCAGTAATTTGACCATGGTGTACCTAAGTGTAGTTTTGTTCATATTTACTCTGCTTGGGTTTAGCTAAAAATATTGAGTATCTGCATTGATATATTTCATCAATATTTGAAAATTCTCAATTATTACATATTCAGTTATTTACTTTTGTTTCACTCTCCAACAGGAAGTTCAAAGCCTCCAATTTTATATATATGACCATCTGACCATAGTCTACTCATTTATTACAGTTTTCTTAACTCATTTGTTTTATTGACACTATCATAAGTATATTTTCCATTGATATGTCTTTTGGTTTACTAATTTTATTCAATATTGTGTCTAGGCTGCTGTTAAAATCATTCAATGAGCTCCTAATTCTGTCTATTTCATTATTTTGTTATAGAGCATTTTTTATTCTTTTTTATAGATTCCAATTTTCCATTAAATTTTCCATTTTTACCCTATTTTAAATTTTTTCTATATATTTTAACAAATTTACATTCATTATCTAAAAAGTCATTGCCTAAGTCAGCTGTGGGGTGGCTTTCATTATTGATTTTTTGCTTGATTACATGTTATGTTTTCCTTCCTCTTTTAATTTCCTGTCATTATTTTGTTGGACCTTGCTTTTTTCTTTTATATATTTTTACAGTTTTCTTGAGGTGCAATTTGCTTACAATACGATTCAACCACAAATTATACAATTCAGCATTTTTTAGTACATTCATAAAATTGTGTAACCATCAAAACAACAAATTTTAGAACAATTTTAGCACTCCAGAAAGAAATCCTGTACTCTTTAGCTGTGACCAGCTCAGTCCCCTCATTCCCCCAATCCCCAATCCAAAGCAACAACTAATCTGTCTTCTTCTTGTCTCTATACATTTGCCAATTCTGGACCTTTAATTCAAATGGAAAAATAGACCATGTGGCCTTCGTGTCTGGCTTTTTACTTAGCATAAATTTTCAATGTTCTTCCACATTATAGCATGAATTAGTACTTAATTCTTTTTTACAGTCAAATAATATTTCACATTGTCTAGATATACTCCATTTTGTTTAACCACTCATCAGTTGATAGAGCAATATGATAATTTTGCAATCTTTGACTTCGAGCGTTTATGTTTTCTGTCCTTATGGGAAGAATACCATATTAAGTTGGCAAAGATCCTTTGGGTAATGCACTGGACTTGAGGACCAACGTAAAATTATAAGTAAGAAATAGATTTTAAGTTCTTCCAAGCTGGACTTACAACAAATAATCAGGTCCTAATACATTTGTTATACCATTCAGAGGAAGTTTTTTAAAATTAGCTCTTTTTCAAAGTACTAAATAAAAAAATGTGTTGCATTTGAATCAGTCTTTTCAAAACAACAAGTATATTATTCCACAAACATATATGGAGCACTTATTTTGTCAGAGTCAGTGACCTTCAGGACTTAAAAGTCTAATTTAAAAAAACAACTAACAGCCACAGAAGACCCATGAAAACAAAAGACAAACAGTGGGAGGGATAATACAGGAAGCACAAATGGTCAGTTTTTATGGGCAGACTGAAGGCCAGGTAGGTCAGAAGAATAAACTAGCTGGGTGTGCCATAAGCCTGCCCGGAGGCAAGCTTGCCTCAGTTCCACCAACTGCAGACTGGACTTTCAAGTCAACATTTGAACGACCCCTCTTTTCTCAGAAGAGTCTGCCACAGTTCCAATGTCGGGCTCTCCATCTGTGCCACTGGTGGACTGAGGCCATTCTGGAATCAGCCGGTCTGGGGGTCCCTGTTTTCCTCGCTGTAAACAAAATGATGAGTTGGACTCAATATTCTGCAGCTTCTCCCAAAAGGCAGAGAATAGAACAGGAAGACTTCAGTATCTGGCATTTCTTAGATGTTTTGAATCGACACAAGTTGTATATATTTATCAAGTACAGCATGATGTTTTAAAATATGCATACACTGTAAAATGGCTTGGTTGAGCAAATTAGCCTATGAATCCCCTCATATGCTTATCATTTATTGTGGTGGGACAACCGTGTTTTTAAAACCTGTAGAGAAGAAAGTCAATGTTATTTCTCTGCAGATGTGGTTTTCCAATTCATTTATTAGGCAAATAGGATAAGAGGGTGATTAACTCAATACCATCATGAATTTCGGCATGTCCAGTTTGGATTTTAGCTTTAGTTAGTTTCAGCCACTTTTTGTTTCGAATGTTTTGAGGTTGAGTTTCTCTCTCGAGACTTTGTTTCCTACACACTGTGAACCTACAGGTGATTCAGTCTGTCTTTCCAGTCCATTCCTCCAGGTTCCTATGCCTCAGCACCCATAAGATATTACATGTTTTTTTAAAAAAGGACACACATTTGAAGTTCCTCCAATCTCAAACTATTAGGTCAGTCCAGGTAGCTTTTAAGACTTGGTTGCTCTTTTATGTGGTCTTCTGTGGATGGCAAGCCTAATTCAACAAATTCTCTGAAAGACAATTGGTTTCCAATGATTTCATTCTACTTAAAAGAACATTTTTCTACCTAGAATTATAGTTCTTCTAGTCCTTTTGGCTTCTTTAGATTCCACATACATTTTAAAATAAATTTTAAACTGTGTTAGTTGTTCCAGTTACTGTAGCAAGAGTGATCACTTGCCTCTACCTACAATATCCTATAACCAAGAAAGCTCTATTGCCATTTATTTAATTTTATGCTAAAATATTCCTTAAAATGTTGTTTGTCTCTTTATCTCTCCCTCTTCCTTTTATTTTATTTTATTTATTCTATTATTATTATACTTTAAGTTTTAGGGTACATGTACACAATGTGCAGGTTAGTTACATATGTATACATGTGACATGCTGGTGCGCTGCACCCATTAACTCGTCATCTAGCATTAGGTATATCTCCTAAAGCTATCCCTCCCCCCTCCCCACACCCCACAACAGTCCCCAGAGTGTGATGGTCCCCTTCCTGTGTCCATGTGTTCTCATTGTTCAATTCCCACCTATGAGTGAGAATATGCGGTGTTTGGTTTTCTGTTCTTGCGATAGTTTACTGAGAATGATGATTTCTAATTTCATCCATGTCCCTACAAAGGACATGAACTCATCATTTTTTATGGCTGCATAGTATTCCGTGGTGTATATGTGCCACATTTTCTTAATCCAGTCTATCATTGTTGGACATTTGGGTTGGTTCCAAGTCTTTGCTATTGTGAATAGTGCCGCAATAAACATACGTGTGCATGTGTCTTTATAACAGCATGATTTATAGTCCTTTGGGTATATACCCAGTAATGGGATGGCTGGGTCAAATGGTATTTCTAGTCCTACATCCCTGAGGAATTGCCACACTGACTTCCACAAGGGTTGAACTAGTTTATAGTCCCACCAACAGTGTAAAAGTGTTCCTATTTCTCCACATCCTCTCCAGCACCTGTTGTTTCCTGAGTTTTTAATGATTGCCATTCTAACTGGTGTGAGATGGTATCTCATTGTGGTTTTGATTTCCATTTCTCTGATAGCCAGTGATGGTGAGCATTTTTTCATGTGTTTTTTGGCTGCATAGATGTCTTCTTTTCAGAAGTGTCTGTTCGTGTCCTTCACCCACTTTTTGATGGGGTTGTTTTTTTCTTGTAAATTTGTTTGAGTTCATTGTAGATTCTGGATATTAGCCCGTTGTCAGATGAGTAGGTTGCGAAAATTTTCTCCCATTTTGTAGGTTGCCTGTTCACTCTGATGGTAGTTTCTTTTGCTGTGCAGAAGCTCTTTAGTTTAACTACATCCCATTTGTCAATTTTGGCTTTTGTTGTCATTGCTTTTGGTGTTTTAGACTTGAAGTCCTTCCCCATGCCTATGTCCTGAATGGTAATGCCTAGGTTTTCTTCTAGGGTTTTTATGGTTTTAGGTCTAATGTTTAAGTCTTTAATCCATCTTGGATTAATTTTTGTATAAGGTGTAAGGAAGGGATCCAGTTTCAGCTTTCTCCATAAGGCTAGCCAGTTTTCCGAGCACCATTTATTAAATAGGGAATCCTTTCCCCATTGCTTGTTTTTCTCAGGTTTGTCAAAGATCAGATAGTTGTAGATATGCAGCGTTATTTCTGAGGGCTCTGTTCTGTTCCATTGATCTATAACTCTGTTTTGGTACCAGTACCATGCTGTTTTGGTTACTGTAGCCTTGTAGTATAGTTTGAAGTCAGGTAGCGTGATGCCTCCAGCTTTGTTCTTTTGGCTTAGGATTGACTTGGCAATGTGGGCTCTTTTTTGGTTCCATATGAACTTTAAAGTAGTGTTTTCCAATTCTGTGAAGAAAGTCATTGGTAGCTTGATGGGGATGGCATTGAATCTATAAATTACCTTGGGCAGTATGGCCATTTTCATGATATTGATTCTTCCTACCCATGAGCATGGAATGTTCTTCCATTTGTTTGTATCCTCTTTTATTTCCTTGAGCAGTGGTTTGTAGTTCTCCTTGAAGAGGTCCTTCACATCCCTTGTAAGTTGGATTCCTAGGTATTTTATTCTCTTTGAAGCAATTGTGAATGGGAGTTCACTCATGATTTGGCTCTCTGTTTCTCTGCTATTGGCGTATAAGAATGCTTGTGATTTTTGCACATTGATTTTGTATCCTGAGACTTTGCTGAAGCTGCTTATCAGCTTAAGGAGATTTTGGGCTAAGACAATGGGGTTTTCTAGATATACAATCATGTCATCTGCAAACAGGGACAATTTGATTTCCTCTTTTCCTAATTGAATACCCTTTATTTCCTTCTCCTGCCTAATTGCCCTGGCCAGAACTTCCAACACTATGTTGAATAGGAGTGGTGAGAGAGGGCATCCCTGTCTTGTGCCAGTTTTCAAAGGGAATGCTTCCAGTTTTTGCCCATTCAGTATGATATTGGCTGTGGGTTTTTCATAGATAGCTCTTATTATTTTGGGATACGTCCCATCAATACCTAATTTATTGAGTGTTTTTAGCATGAAGCGTTGTTGAATTTTGTCAAAGGCCTTTTCTGCATCTATTGAGATAATCATGTGGTTTTTGTCTTTGATTCTGTTTATATGCTGGATTACATTTATGGATTTGCGTATATTGAAACAGCCTTGCACCCCAGGGATGAAGCCCACTTGATCATGGTGGATAAGCTTTTTGATGTGCTGCTGGATTTGGTTTGCCAGTATTTTATTGAGGATTTTTGCATCAATGTTCATCAAGGATATTGGTCTAAAATTCTCTTTTTTGGTTGTGTCTCTGCCCGGCTTTGGTATCAGGATGATGCTGGTCTCATAAAATGAGTTAGGGAGGATTCCCTCTTTTTCTATTGATTGGAATAGCTTCAGAAGGAATGGTACCAATTTCTCATTCTACCTCTGGTAGAATTCGGCTATGAATCCATCTGGTCCTGGACTCTTTTTGGTTGGTAAGCTATTGATTGTGGCCACAATTTCAGAGCCCGTTATTGGTCTATTCAGAGATTCAACTTCTTCCTGGTTTAGTCTTCAGAGGGTGTATGTGTCAAGGAATTTATCCATTTCTTCTAGATTTTCTAGTTTATTTGTGTAGAGGTGTTTGTAGCATTCTCTGATGGTAGTTTGTATTTCTGTGGGATCGGTGGTGATATCCCCTTTATCATTTTTTATTGCATCTATTTGATTCTTCTCTCTTTTCTTCTTTATTAGTCTTGCTAGCAGTCTATCAATTTTGTTGATCCCTTCAAAAAACCAGCTCCTGGATTCATTAATTTTTTGAAGGGTTTTTTGTGTCTCTATTTCCTTCATTCTGCTCTGATCTTAGTTATTTCTTGCCTTCTGCTAGCTTTTGAATGTGTTTGCTCTTGCTTTTCTAGTTCTTTTAATTTTGATGTTAGGGTGTCAATTTTGGATCTTTCCTGCTTTCTCTCGTGGGCATTTAGTGCTATAAATTTCCCTCTACACACTGCTTTGAATGTGTCCCAGAGATTCTGGTATGTTGTGTCTTTGTTCTCATCGGTTTCAAAGAACATCTTTATTTCTGCCTTCATTTCGTTATGTACCCAGTAGTCATTCAGGAGCAGGTTGTTCAGTTTCCATGTACTTGAGCGGTTTTGAGTGACTTTCTTAATTCTGAGTTCTAGTTTGATTGCACTGTGGTCTGAGAGACAGTTTGTTATAATTTCTGTTCTTTTACATTTGCTGAGGACAGCTTTACTTCCAACTATGTGGTCAATTTTGGAATAGGTGTGGTGTGGTGCTGAAAAAAATGTATATTCTGTTGATTTGGGGTGGAGAGTTCTGTAGATGTCTGTTAGGTCTGCTTGGTGCAGAGCTGAGTTCAATTCCTGGGTATCCTTGTTAACTTTCTGTCTCATTGATCTGTCTAATGTTGACAGTGGGGTGTTAAAGTCTCTTTGTAGGTCACTCGGGACTTGCTTTATGAATCTGGGTGCTCCTGTATTGGGTGCATGTATATTTAGGATAGTTAGCTCTTCTTGTTGAATTGATCCCTTTACCATTATGTAATGGCCTTCTTTGTCTCTTTTGATCTTTGTTGGCTTAAAGTCTGTTTTATCAGAGACTAGGATTGCAACCCCTGCCTTTTTTTGTTCTCCATTTGCTTGGTAGATCTTCCTCCATCCTTTTATTTTGAGCCTATGTGTGTCTCTGCACGTGAGATGGGTTTCCTGAATACAGCATACTGATGGGTCTTGACTCTTTATCCAATTTGCCAGTCTGTGTATTTAATTGTAGCATTTAGTCCATTTACATTTAAAGTTAATATTTTTATGTGTGAATTTGATCCTGTCATTATGATGTTAGCTGCTTATTTTGCTCGTTAGTTGATGCAGTTTCTTCCTAGCCTCGATGGTCTTTACAATTTGGCATGATTTTGCAGTGGCTGGTACCAGTTGTTCCTTTCCATGTTTAGTGCTTCCTTCAGGAGCTCTTTTAGGGCAGGCCTGGTGGTGACAAAATCTCTCAGCATTTGCTTGTCTGTAAAGGATTTTATTTCTCCTTCACTTATGAAGCTTAGTTTGGCTGGATATGAAATTCTGGGTTGAAAATTCTTTTCTTTAAGAATGTTGAATATTGGCCCTCACTCTCTTCTGGCTTGTAGAGTTTCTGCCAAGAGATCCGCTGTTAGTCTGATGGGCTTCCCTTTGTGAGTAACCCAACCTTTCTCTCTGGCTGCCCTTAACATTTTTTCCTTCATTTCAACTTTGGTGAATCTGACAATTATGTGTCTTGGAGTTGCTCTTCTCAAGGAGTATCTTTGTGGCATTCTGTGTATTTCCTGAATCTGAATGTTGGCCTGCCTCGCTAGATTGGGGAAGCTCTCCTGGATAATATCCTGCAGAGTGTTTTCCAACTTGGTTCCATTCTCCCTGTCACTTTCAGGTACACCAATCAGACATAGATTTGGTCTTTTCACACAGTCCCATATTTCTTGGAGGCTTTGTTCATTTCTTTTTATTCTTTTTTCTCTAAACTTCCCTTCTCGCTTCATTTCATTCACTTCATCTTCCATCACTGATACCCTTTCTTCCAGTTGATCGCATCGGCTCCTGAGGCTTCTGCATTCTTCACACAGTTCTCAAGCCTTGGCTTTCAGCTCCATCAGCTCCTTTAAGCACTTTTCTGTGTTGGTTATTCTACTTATACATTCGTCTAAATTTTTTTCAAAGTTTTCAACTTCTTTCCCTTTGGTTTGAATTTCCTCCTGTAGTTCGGAGTAGTTTGATCATCTGAAGCCTTCTTCTCTCAACTCCTCAAAGTCATTCTCCATCCAGCTTTGTTCTGTTGCTGGTGAGGAGCTGCATTCCTTTGGAGGAGGAGAGGCGCTCTGCTTTTTAGAGTTTCCAGTTTTTCTGCTCTGTTTTTTCCCCATCTTTGTGGTTTTATCTACTTTTGGTCTTTGATGATGGTGATGTACAGATGGGTTTTTGGTGTGGATGTCCTTTCTGTTTGTTAGTTTTCCTTCTAACAGACAGGACCCTCAGCTGCAGGTCTGTTGGAGTTTGCTAGAGGTCCACTCCAGACCCTGTTTGCCTGGGTAACAGCAGCAATGGCTGCAGAACAGCAGATTTTCGTGAACCGCGAATGCTGCTCTCTGATCGTTCCTCTGGAAGTTTTGTCTCAGAGGAGTACCCAGCCGTGTGAGGTGTTAGTCTGCCCCTACTGGGGGGTGCCTCCTAGTTAGGCTGGTCAGGGGTCAGGGACCCACTTGAGGAGGCAGTCTGCCAGCTCTCAGATCTCCAGCTGCGTGCTGGGAGAACCACTGCTCTCTTCAAAGCTGTCAGACAGGGACATTTAAGTCTGCAGAGGTTACTGCTGTCTTTTTGTTTGTCTGTGCCCTGCCCCCAGAGGTGGAGCCTACAGAGGCAGGCAGGCCTCCTTGAGCTGTGGTGGGCTCCACCCAGTTCGAGCTTCCAGGCTGCTTTGTTTACCTAAGCAAGCCTGGGCAATGGCGGGCGCCCCTCCCCCAGCCTCGCTGCCGCCTTGCAGTTTGATCTCAGACTGCTGTGCTAGCAATCAGTGAGACTCCGTGGGCGTAGGACCTTCGGAGCCATGTGTGGGATATAATCTCCTGGTGCGCCGTTTTTTAAGCCCGTTGGAAAAGCACAGTATTGTGGTGGGAGTGACTCGATTTTCCAGGTGCCATCTGTCACCCCTTTCTTTGACTAGGAAAGGGAACTCCCTGACCCCTTGCGCTTCCCGAGTGAGGCAATGCCTCTCCCTGCTTCGGTTCGCACATGGTGTGCTGCACCCACTGTCCTGCGCCCACTGTCTGGCACTCCCTAGTGAGATGAACCCGGTACCTCAGATGGAAATGCAGAAATCACCTGTCTTCTGCGTCGCTCACGCTGGGAGCTATAGACCGGAGCTGTTCCTATTTGGCCATCTTGGCTCCCGATCTCTCTCTTCCTTTCTTATATGATGGGGAAAAAAAGTTTTCCCATCATTACAAGTGTATGTAAAAATTTCAAAAGATTTTGAAATATTTAAGCCAAATTTTAATTTGTTTTGATTTTGAATAGTAAATACATTTTGTTTAGAAGTAATGTGATTTTTTGGAACTCAAGGTAGGTAATTTTCTGTTAAATTTTAATAATTTCTAGGAAAATTACTTTAATAAATTTTTCCTCAGAGCAATACAAGTCAAAAGTAAAAAATATAATTTCAAACAAATAAATATATTACAATGTTGTAAATGAGGGTGTAATACAATTTTAACAGATAATTTAATTCGTATGTTTGACATCTACTTTAATATTCAATCATAACAAACATTATGTGTAATAATATAACCCAATTCATCCACTAGGTATGTGATTTTTATTAGCTGTATCTGAATATAATTGGAAAATTGAACTGTTTGTGCTATGAAAAAAAAAATTTATTGTGATTCTTGAGTCCATAGTTTGAGTGGGGAAAGAGAGGATTATAATTGAATAACACATGAAGACCCAAATAAGTAATCTTCTTTAACATTGATTTGCTTCTACATTCCACATTTATTCTGAAGCTATTTCCTCATTTTATCATTTGCTATATAATTACCAAAGCTAGTGTTTGAATCTTTCCTTATCTGAAAATACCACTTGGGGAAGAAAATAAGTGAGCCTTTTTCCAAATACCTGTTATCTCACCCAGCTCCAAATCATAGTCTTTCCTCTTCCTTAAGAGCATCCAATATTCTGCAATAAGAACCACTGTTAGCATCATCCTTGTTTGTCTTTGTTCTGCCTCGATAGATGAATAAATCAGGTCAGACAACTTGTATGGGCACCAGGGACAGCTAGAGGGTGAATGAGACAAGTGATGGCATGTCCTTGCTTTGTGAAGACACCTCATCAAATGACAACAAGATTCCTAGGGCTAGTGTGGGACCTTATGCCAGCAGGAAGGATGAACACGTTGAATAACTGGCCGCACTGACAGTGAGGGATGGCATCTCATCACCTCCAGCCTGTCCCTGGCAGCACCATCAGGTTTGTCTTTAGAGCCTTCTCTCCCTGCTCCTCATCTATCATCCTTACCCCTTCCACATTCTCCTGCCTTTGTAATATGTGTGGAGAAACTAGCTATCAAATACCTCACAGCAAACTGTTGAAACAGAAGAGTTCCCTGACTCTCCTTGCAGAGTATGCGACAAGGGTGTCCCCAGCTTGGTCGCCCAACAGCTCAAACTCCTAGGGGGAGCATGCAGACAGGCAGGTGCAGAGGCCGGCAAGAGCGCTTTTGGGCTCTGGTCCCAGGACAGCATCTAGGAGAGGTTGTCTGCGACTCTTGAAGACTAAGTGGGTGTGTGTTATCAAGCTCTTTTAGATTTGCCATCTGCAAACGGCTCATGTGTTAATCAGCTCAATGAACCCTCTGCCTTATCGCAAAGGCAGGGGCCAGTGTGACAGCCTTCTGCATCCCAAGTCCTTGTCCAGTGTACGGGAAGAATCAGATCACACGTGGGCTTGAAAGATGAGTGCAAGTTTTTACTGAGTGGTGGGGGTGGCTCTCAGGGAGATGGATGGGGAGCCAGAAGTGGGGGATGGAGTGCTGAGTGGTGGGGGTGGCTCTCAGTGAGGTGGATGGGGAGCCGGAAGTGGGGGATGGAGTGCTGAGTGGTGGGGGTGGCTCTCAGTGAGGTGGATGGGGAGCCGGAAGTGGGGGATGGAGTGCTGAGTGGTGGGGGTGGCTCTCAGTGAGGTGGATGGGGAGCCGGAAGTGGGGGATGGAGTGCTGAGTGGTGGGGGTGGCTCTCAGTGAGGTGGATGGGGAGCTGGAAGTGGGGGATGGAGTGGGAAGGTGGTCTTCCCCTGGAATGGGGCCACTCGGCAGCTGGACTCTTTCCTAACCACCCCTGGCTGAACTCCCCTTGGCGTCCAGACGTCCTTCCTCTTCTCTCTTTCTCTGCCTTGTTCCGCATCACTGGTCTGCTGGTCCCGATGTTTAGCTGCTTGTGTGAGTGCCCGCTAAGGTCTCAATTTTACATGGGGGCAGGATAGGGGGTGTGGCGAGTCAAAAGGCAACTTTTTGAGCATGAAAATAGAAATCCTTCTCCTCATTTAGGGCCAGGGGTCTTCAGGCTTGAGGGTGGGGCCTTTGCCAGGGAACAGCCCTATTCTACCCAGTATCTCCCTGTCTCCTGTCCGTATCACTGTGATGTGTATGTGCAAATTTAATCTACTGCATAGAACCACTGCTCAAGGTTTAAAAATACTCTAATCAGAAATCAGCCCCATCAGAGGTGGTAGCATTTAAAACTCACTGTAAAAAAGAATTGTAATTATTAATAACGTTTGAAATTAATTTTATTGGAGAAATGGTAATATTAAAGTTGAGCAAGAGTTCATGAATTTTATCTCAATTCAATACATGGCCAAGATTTAAGCATCCAGCAAACAGAGCAATGTAAAGCCATGGCACAGGGCTCAAATCCAGGCCCCCATTACTCGCCCCTCTCACTTCGCAAGTGACTCTGTCTTCTAATCCAAGAAAAGGTCATGCATAGTGATAACTGGAGTCACATAGGTCAGAAAGTGGGACTTAACATGCTATTTGAGCCCTTTTTAACTTGCTTGATAATAATGTTTTTATATCTTCTGTTTTTCCAAAGTTTATTGAAAGTCTGATTTTACAGTGAGTATAATATGACAAAAGAATATTTGAGTGTGTTATGAAAAATCAAGAAAAGATCATTTGGATACATTCTGAGAAGTTGCATTGTAGTGGGAATTATTAAGATATTATATTTCTTCTCAGTAAATAACTGGAACATTGAAAGAAAAGGTGTTCTGATCACTACTTAGAAAGTTAGGTTTAACTGTAAGAATTTTAGATGTGATTCAAATTGCAGGTTGAACTCTTTGAATACTCGCTGCTGAATATTCAGAACTGGTCCTAATCTGATCTGGCATGTAAGAAGCTTTAAAATCATCAATCTTGTTTTCATAATAATAAGAGAAAGCTGAATAAACTGAAAATCAACAACTCTTCTTGGCTCCATGGGAGAATTGGGGTCACAGGATAAACCACTGCTCCCCAAATTAGAGAGAAGATAGACAGACGGGGAATCACAGATTACCAGAGCAGAAGCCCAGGAGCAGAAACTGCTACCGGAGCTGACACCAGGGAGAATACAACAGAAAGAAGTGCATGTTTCAGACCTTATTTAAGAAGTCTGTAGGGAACCCAAGTATGACACAAGAGACAGAAACAAGGACAGAAGAGGAAATTTTTTTCTATGACAGATAGCTACAGTAAACAGCAAACACTGCCTAATTCACAGCCATTTAAACACAAAACCCCAAGCTAAAGCCTGGTTTACTTGAGTTGCTTAATGCAGCCATCATGTCTGACTATCAACAAATAACTACAAGGGCATATTTAAAGATTAAAGAACAGTAACTGGAAGAGACAGAATAGGCACCACCGCCAGACAAACATGGCAGAGTTTTGGAATGATCAGACCAGGAGTTTTAGACAACTGTGATTAATCTGCTAAGGGCTCTAATGGAAAAGTGAACAACGTGAAAAACAACAGATGGGAAATGTAAGCAGAAAGATAAAAACAATAATAAAGAATCAAACAGAAATGGTAGAAATAAAAAACACTGTAATAGAAATGAAGAATGCCTTGGAGAGGCTCAGCCGTAGACTGGATATGACCAAGGAAAGACCCAGGGAGTTTGAATGTAAGTCAGTAGAAGCTTCTGAAAGTGAAAGGCAAATGCTAATTAAGAGATAAAACAGAATATTCCAGAACTGTGAGACAATTACAAAAGGTGCAAAACATTCATAATGGTAAAACCATAAGGAGAAGAAACAGACAAAAATTTGAATAAATTTAAAAAAATCTGAATAAAATTTGAAGTAATAATTATGGAAAATTTTCTAAAATTAGAGAAAGACACCAAACCAAACCAAATTGAGAAAGCTCAGAGAACAACAAGCAGGATAAATACAAATTATATAGAAAACCATTACATATATGTGTATATATGTAATTTGTGTATACACACACACATAGGTATAAACTGTAGGAAATCAAAGACAAAGATAGAATATTGAAAGAAGTCAGAGGAATGAGACATTCTACATATACAGAACTAGACTCCCTTTTATCAAACAAGAAAAAAGAGAGTAGAGAAAAATACTTAACTTTTTGAAAGATAAAAATCACCCATCTAGAATTAGGTATCTATCAAGATTATCTGTTAAAAGTGACAGAGAGAGTTCCAGTTTTTGGTTTGGCATGTAAATAGCTGGGAAGTTACCATTCTGTCTCAACAACAAGTAAAAAGCTGAAGAAACTAAAAAATTAACAATTATTCTTAGGTCTTTAAGAGCAGTGAGGTCACAGGGCCACCTGCTGCCCCCACATTTGGAAAGACTGACAGGCAAATACAGAGAATGACAACTGACCAGAGCAGATACCCCTGAGCAGAAACCTCCTGATATGGTTTGGCTCTGTGTCCCCACCCAAATCTCATGTCAAATTGTAATTCCCAGTATCGGAAAAGGGGCCTGATGGGAGGTGATTGAATCATGGGGGTGAACTTCCCCCTTGTTCCTGTGATAGTGAGTGAGTTCTCATGAGATTTGGTTGTTTAAAAGCGTGTAGCACCTCCGCATTCTCTCCCTCCTGCTCTGCCATGTGAAGACATGCCTGCTTCCCCTTCACCTTCCACCATGATTGTAAATTTCCTAAAGCCTCCCCAGTCATGTTTCCTGTACAGCCTGAGAAACTATTGAGTCAACTACACATCTTTTCTTCATAAACTACCAGGTAGTTCCCTACAGCAATGTGAGAACAGACTAATACACCCCCTCAGGAACCAATGCTGGGCTAGAAAAAACTAAACTGTAACTGACAAACTCCTGGAGGTCCATGGTGGACAAATTGAGGAAATTAGAATTTCAGGGAGACCGAGTCCCCGGGAGACCCTGACAGTTTTGTGAATTTGACCTTGTGGAGCTTTTTCAGGTTCTCACAATGAATATTGGAAAAAAGTCCCCTCAAGTTATCTGATAGAGAGAGGGGAAAAGAAATCCTTTTAAAAATACACCAGAGTCTTTCATTCATCTCACAAAGGCCTACCCTCAGGAGAAAGTATTTATTGAGAGCCTAACCTGCTGGGGTTTGTCAGAGCCTAACAGACCTGGGAGAAGTGTGCCAGCCAACTCCAGCCCATGCCAACCATCCTGTTCCACCTAAGGGTGGGAAGAGATGCACTTGTAAACTTCACAGTTCAGTGATGCAGGCTTTCTGAAAGACTGAGTCCTGATTATAGTACTATAGAAAGATTACCGCTGCTGCCTTACTACAATATTATTGAAGACCTGTTTACAGCAGTTCCTTTTACCCAGGATATCATGTTCAGCATTCAAGAAAAAATTACAAGACACTAACAGGCAAAAAATAGTTCAAAGACACACAGTAAGCATCAAAACCAGACTCAGATATGGCAGAGGTGTTGGAATCATCAGACTGGGGATCTAAAATGTCTGTGATAACTATGCTAAGGGTTCTAATTGATAAAGTAAACAGCCTGTAAGAATAAGTTGGCAATGTAAGCAGAGAGATGGAAATTCAAAGAAGGGCCAAAAAGAAATGCTAGAAATCAAAACACTGTAACAGACATAAAGAATGCCTTTGATGGGCTTATTAGAAGACTGGACATGGCTGAAGAAAAAAAAAATCTATGAGCTTAAGAATTGTATTAATCCTTTTTCATGCTATTGATAAAGACATACCTGAAACTGAGCAATTTACAAAAGAAAGAGGTTTAATTTGACTCCCAGTTCCATGTGGCTGGGGAAGCCTCACAATCATGGCAGAAGGCAAGGAAGAGCAAATCACGTCTTACATGGATGGCAGCAGGCAAACAGAGAGAGCTTGTGTGGGGGAACTCCTCTTTTTAACACCGTCAGATCTCATGAGACTTATTCACTATCATGAGAACAGCACAGGAAAGACTTGCCCCCATGATTCAATTACCTCCTACTGGGTCCCTCCAATGACACATGGGAATTGTGGGAGCTACAATTCAAGGTGAGATTTGGGTATGGACACAGCCAAACCCATATCAAGTATATATAAATAGAAACCTCCATAACTGAAAAGCAAAGAGAAAGATACTGAAAAACAGACAAAAACAGAACAGAATAGCTAAGAACTATGGGGAAACTACGTAAGGTATAAGTAATGCATGTGTAATGAAAATAGCAGAAGAAGAAAAATAAAAAGAGAAAATATGGAGAAAATAAATTTTGAGACAACAATCTGAGTTGTTGAAAAACTGAGTATTTCCTCAAATTAATGTCAGACACCAAACTACAGATTCAGGAAGCTCAAAAAATAGAAGCAAGATAAATACCAGAAAAATAGCAACGACAAATATCATTTTCAAACTACAAAAAATTAAACATAAGAAAAAAATCCTAAAAGGAGCCAGAAGAAATACACATCTTCACTATATAGGAACAAAGGTAAGAATTACCTCTGATTCTCTTCAGAAGCCATGCAAGCAAGAAGAGTAAAGAGTGACATATTTTAAATGTTGAAAGAAAAGTACCCCAACCTGGTTTTCTGTGCAGTGTGAAATTATTCTTCAAAAGTGAAGAAGAAATAAGCTTTCTCAGATTAAATAAAAATTTAGGGAATATATTGCCAGTAGGCGTGCCCTTCAAGGAATGTCAAAATAAGTCTTTCAGAGAAAAGGAAATAATATTATAGGTCATAAACTTTTATCTACTCAAAAAAAGGAAGGGCATCAGAACAGGAATAAGTGAAGGTAAAATGAAAACTCATATTTTCTTATTCTTAATTGATCAAACAGGTAAGAGTTTGTTCAAAATAGTAACAGCCACAATACATTTAATTATGTAAGCTTATGTGTCTGTATGTGTGTGTGTATATATATATGCATATATTTATATATAAGTGAAATTAATGACAGCATTGATACAAGAGAAATAAAAGAAAAAGTAGGATTATTTTGTTATTACAAGGTCCTCACACTGCCTGTGAAGTGGTATAGTGTTTTTTAAAGTGGATTTGGATTGATTGTAAAAGCATATTACAAGCACTAAAATAACCATTTAAAAAGCAGAAATAAAGTACAACTGATATGCTAAGAGAGGAGAGAATGGAATCATGTAAAATTCTCAATTAAAACCACAAAAAGCAGAAAAAAATGTAAAAGATTAATCTAGGAACAAAGAACAAAGCAACAAATGGTAAACAGTAAGAAATATGGTACATTTATCAGCATCACTTTGAATATCAATAGTAGAAACATACCAATTAAAAGAATAAAAGACAGAGGTGGTCAGAGTAGATCAAAAAACAAGACTCAACTATATGTTTTCTACAAGAAACTCACTTTAAATACAGACACATATAGATTAAACATAAATGGATGGAGAAAAATATACCATGTTGGTGCTAATTAAAAGAAAGTAGAAGTAGCTATATTAATTTTAGACAGAGCTGACTTCATAACAAGGGAGGTTATCAGTGATAATGAGGGGCATTACTTGGTGATAAAGAGGTGAATTTTCTAAGATGACATAATAGTCCTTAATGTATATGGGCCTCACAACAGAGCATCAAAACAGATGAGGCAAAAACTGATAGACCTGCAATAAGAAAGAGATTAATCCACTTTTATTGTTGGGAGCTTCAGCACCCATCTATCAGAAATGGACAGAGCCAGCAGGTAAAAATTCATCCAGTACATTGTTGAACTCGAGATCACCACCAGTCAACAGGATATTAGGGACATCTAACCACTACTTTTCCCAACAAGAGCAGAATCGTTATTCTTCTCAAGCTCACATGGAACATTCACCAATATAGACCTCTTATTAGGATACAAAGCATACCTTAATAAATGTAAAAGAATTGCAGTTTTACAATGCCTGCTCTGATACCACAATGGAATGAAAATAGGAATCAACAGCAGAAAAATAACTGAAAAATCCCAAAATACTTAGAAAATTAAACAACACACTTTTAAATAATGTGTGGGTCAAAGAAGAAATTGCAAGAGAAATTGTAAAATATTTTGAACTAAATGAAACTGAAAACACAACTAGTCAAAATGTGATGTATAGAGAAAGCACTTCTTAGAAGGAAAATTATATTATTGAATGTATAAATTTGAAAAAAAGATCTAAAATTAACCACCTAATCATCCAGCTTCAAAAATTAGAAAAAGAAGAGTGAATTAAATAGAAAGTCGGCAAAGAAAAGAAATTAAAAAAAATCAGAACATAAATCAGTGAAACTGAAAATAAGAAATCAATAGAGAAAATCAATGAAACCAAAAGATAAGTTATTTGAGAAAATCATTGTAATTGATAAGGCTCTAGCCAGGGTAATTATAAAAAAAAGAGAACACTAACTATTGTATGAAAAGTCAAAGATAAAATATCACTACATAACCCATGCGCATTAAAAGGATAATAATTTTAAAAATATTGTGAAAAAATCTATTCCCACAAATTCGATAACCTAGATGAGACAGACAAATCCCTTAAAAGATACAATCCACCAAACTCTTACAAGAACAAATAAACAATCTGAATAAGCCTATATCTATTAAAGAATTTGAATCAATAATTTATAACCTTCCTAAACCGAAGTCACCAGGCCCACCTGAGTTCACTGGTGAATTCCACCAAACATTTAAACAAGAAATTATACTGATTTTCTACATTCTCTTTCAGAAAAAGGAAGCAGTGTAAATACTTCCTAACTCATTCTATGAAACTAGAATTACCTTAATATAAAAACCAGACAAAGACATTACAGGAAAAGAAAACTACAGATGAATATCTATCATGAATATAGATGCAAAAATTCTCAATGAAATATTAGCAAATCATATCCATATATATATATAAAAATATGCATTACAACCAAGTGAGGCTTATTCCAGGTGTGCAAGGCTGATTAAACATTAGAAAATGATTTAATATAATTCATCACATCAATAGGATAAAGAAGAAAAATTATATCAATAGATGTAGAAAAATGCATTTGATAAAATCAACATCCATTCATGGTTTAAAAAAAAACCCTCAGTAAACTAGGAATAAAGGGGACCTACCCCAACGTGATAAAGAATAGAAAAAATCCTACAAATAACATGATACTTAATGGTGAGAAACCTGAAGTTTCCCTACTGAGATCAGAAACAAGGCAAGGCGGGGGTTTCCTCTTCCCACCGCTTTTCAACATCACACTGGAAATCCTAGCTAATGGAATAAGGGGGAAAAAGGAAGTAAAAGGTATACAGAATAGAAAGAAATAAACATGAAAAATAGCTCAACATCACCGATCATTAGAGAAATGCAAGTCAAAACCAAAATGAGATACCATTTCATGCCAGTCAGAATGGTGATTATTAAAAAGTCAGGAAACAACAGATGCTGGGGAGGTTGCGGAGAAATAAAAACCCTTTTACACTATTGGTGGGACTGTAAATTAGTTCAACCGTTGTGGAAGACAGTGTGGCAAATCCTCAAAGATTTAGAACCATAAATACTATTTGACCCAGCAATCCCATTACTGGGTATGTACTCAAAGGAATAAATCATTCCTTTATAAAGATGGATGCATGCGTATGTTCATTGCAGCACTATTCACAATAGCGAAGACATGGAATCAACCCCAATCCCCATCACTGAGACACTAGATAAAGAAAATGTGGCACATATGCACCATGGAGTTTATGCAGCCATAAAAAAGAATGAGATCATGTCCTTTGCAGGGACACGGATGAAGCTGGAAGCCATCATCCTCAGCAAACTAACTCAGGAACAGAAAACCAAACACCACATGTTACCACTTGTAAGTGGGTTCTGAGCAATGAGAACACTTGGACACAGGGAGGGGAACAAAACGTACTGGGGCCTGTCAGGGGAGGGTTGTGGGGTGGGGGGCAGTGGAGAGCATTAGGGAAACCTGCATATCCTGTACATGTAACCTGAAATTAAAAAAAAAAAAACAATAAAATAACTATTGAAAAAAAGAAGAAAAATAAAACCATTTGTTCATGGATGACATGGTGGTCTATTATAAAAATCTAAAAGGATCTGCAAAGGCAAACAAATACTTGTAACTAATAAGCAATTATGGCAAGGTTGCAGTATCCAAGGTTAATATGCAAAAGTCAATCACTTTCCTATATACTAATAATAAGTGGAATTTGAAATTAAAAACATAATACAATTTACATTAGCACCCCCTCAACAATGAAGCACTTAGGTATAAATCTACCAAAATATGTACAAGACCTATGTGAGAAAAAGTAAAACCCAGATGAAATAAGTCAAATAACTAAATATAGAGATATTCCATGTTCATAAACACGAAGTCTCAATATTGTTAAGATGTCAGTTATTCTAACATGATCTGTAGATTTAACATGATCTGGTCAAAATTCCAGTAAGTTATTTTGTGGATACTAACAAACTTATTCTGAAGTTTATATGAAGATGAAAACAATCCTGACTAACCAACACAGTATTGAAAAAGAATAAGTCAGAGGACTGACATTACCTGACTTCAAGCCGTACTGTGGTCAACCTATACTAATCAAGACAATTTGATATTTATGAAAGAATAAACAAATAGATATCTGGAACAGAATAGAGAAACAATGTGATATGTGTGAAAGAATTAACAAATAGATCTCTGGAACAGAATAGAGAGTCTAGAAATATACCCACGTAAATAAAATCAACTTATCTTTGATAAAGTAGAAAAGGTAATACATTGAAGAACAGATTGTCTTTTCAATAAATGAACATCCACATGCAAAAAGTGAATGTAGACACAGACATTATACTTGACAAAAATTAACTATAACTAAATTTCCTAGAAGATAAGACAGTAGGAAATCTAGATGACCTAATGTTTGTTAATGACTTTTAAAAACAGCACTGAACAACTGAAAAATTGATAAAGTGGGCTTCATTAAAATTAAAAATTTCTTCTTTGCAAGACAGTAAGAAAACCGGCCACAAACTGGCAAAAACTATTTTTAAAAAACATATCTTCTAAAGCACTGTTATCCAAAATATACGAAGAATACTTAAAACCCAACAATAAGAAAATGAAAAACCCAGTTAAAAAATGGGGCAAAGACCTTAAGAGATACCTCACCAAACAAAGTATATAGATGGCAAATAAGCATATAGAAAGGTATTCTGAGTCATGTGTCATCAGAGAAAGGCAAATCAGTATGCAGCTGCATTCAATTTTATGGTATTTTGTTGAAGATAGTTTGTGATTCATAAGGCATATTATTCTGTATATTTTTTGTGGTATTTGTCTAGCTTTGAGATGACAATAATGACCTCATAAAATAAACTGGATTATTTTATCTTATATTTTTTAGAATCGTTTGAAACATTAGTGTTAGTTCTTCCTTAATCATTTGGTACAATTCAACAGTAAAGCCAACTGGGCCTGGACTTTGTGTGGGTGTATGTGGAGGAAGATTTTAATTAGTCATTTCATCTGTTTTATTTTTGTAAGTCTAATGGGGTTTTCTATTTTTTAGTTAACTTTAGTAGTTTGTGTCTTTCCAGAAATTTGTCTGTTTATTTGAAGTTATCTAATTTATTAACAAGCAATTGTTCAGAATAATAACTTATATCTCTTTATTTTTGTAAGGCTGGTGGTAATTGCAACTATTTCATTTTTGGTTTTACTAATTTAAGTCTTTTTTTTCTGGGTTTTCTAGATAAAGATTTGTCAATTTTGTTGATCTTTTCAAAATACTAACTTTTGATATCATTGATTTTTCTCTATTGTTTTTGATTTCATTTATTTACAACCAATTATTTACTATTTCCTTCTTTTTGCTTGCCTTGGGTTTAGCTTCTTCCCTTTTTCTAGTTTATTCAGATACAAAATTAGGTTATTCATTTAAGATATTTATTCTTTTTTAATATAGATATTTACAGCTATATATTTCCATCTAAGCATTACTTTGCATCCTGTAAGTGTATCTTGTGTTTTCATCTTTATTGACATAAAAATATTTTTTAATTTCTTTTGTGATTTCTTCTTTGATCCATTTGTGATTTAGCATTATGTTAACTTTTACATATTGTGAATTTCCAAAAATTTTTTTGATTTCCAATTTTATTCCAGTGTGGCCAAAGAGCAAATTTTAATGATTTTAGTCCTTTTTAATTGGTTGAGACTTGTTTTATGGCTTAATTTATGATCTATGTTGTAGAATGTTCAACATTAAATGTTCAAGTCAAAGAGAATATGTAGTCTTTTATTCTGAGGTGAAATATTCTATCAATGGCTGATAGGTCCAATTGTTTCTAGTGTCATTCATGTGTTCTGTTTCTCCATTGATCTTCTGTTTGATTTTTCTATTTATTATTGAAAGTAGGGTATTGAATTCCCTAACACCTACTGATGAATAGCTTATCTTCCTTTCATTTCTGTCAGTTTTTTCTTCAGGCATTTTGGGCCACTGTTTTTAAATGCATATATGTTTTAAATTTTTATATTATTGAAGATTTGGTCCATTTATCTTCATAAAATATCCTTCTTTGCTTCTAGCAACAATTTTTGTCTTAAAGTCTATTTTATCTATTTTAAACCACTCCAGCTCTGTTTGCAAGGTATATCTTTTCCTTTCAACATATCTGTGTCACTAAATCTAAAGTATGTCTCTTGTAGATAGCATAACTGGAGTGGTTTTCTTTTTAATCCATTTTGGCAATCTCTGCCTATTCATTAAAGGGTTTAATCCATTTACATTTAATATAATTAACCAAGATTGTCTATACTTGTTCCATTCTGCTGTTTGCCTTCAATATGTCTTATATCTTGTTTCATTTCCATTCTTTTATGTTAAATAGATATTTTCCATTGAAGCATTTTATTTCCTCATCATTTATTTTACTATATTTTTAGATTGTTTTAGTATTAGCTTGTTTACTATAATTAAGACTTTAATTGAAAACAACATAGTTTTTTTCTTTGCCAACTCAAATTGACTTTTGTGTTCCTACAGTTAATTTTTTATTTCAGTTATTGTACATTTCAACTACAGAATTACCACATTTTTAAAATAATTTATATGTCTTTTTTGATATTCTATTTTTGGTAAGATGCCATTTTATTAGTTCTTTAGGAAATGTTTCCCTTAGCATTTGAAAATATTTAAAATATATGCTTTAAAGTTATTTGTATAATAAGTCCAAAGCTTAAGCCTTCTTAGGGACAGTTTCTACTTTCTTCTTTTGTATGAGCCATACTTTTTTGTTTCTTTGATATCTCATAATTTTTTGTTGAAACCGGACTTTCTACATAATATATAGCAATTTTGGTAATCATATCACTTTATTCTCAGGATTTGTTTTTGTTGTTGGTTATTGTTGTTCTTTTTCTTATTGCTATTGGTTTTAACTTATGTAATGCATATTTTTTTATTTGTATCCACTGAAGTTGACTTAATTGTCAGCTGATTAGACAGAGAACTGTCCAGAATCAGCTTTTGCTGGGGGCTCTGTGTATATATTGAGGCACACTTTCAATTGTCGGGCATACATACAGTTTACAATTCTACCTGGGTTTTCACTGGTTTTTTTTTGCACAAGACCTCAAGGTCAACTACAGGTGAAAGCTTAGGACTTCCTTAGGGCTTTTCCAGGAGTATACACAGCCTTGTCCAAGTGCAATGCTGAACAAGTGATTATGGCCTTCTAGATTCTTAAGAATATTTTAGAGCTTTTCAAAGCCCCCTGTGAACATCTCATCTCACTCTCCTTCTTTTTCTTTCAAGCTTTTTGTTCAGTTCATTGCTTTTCCCAATTGTTATTACCTATGCTGGCAGCTGCAATATTAATTTAATTGCTGTTGGTTTTTTCCAACAAACACCCCCGGGAAAAAGACTGTTTCCACAGAATGAGCTATAAGTCAGTTCAAATAAAGACAAATCTTACGAGTGTGGCTTTCCAAAGAAATACCTGACAGTCAAATAATAACACATATATAGGAACTGGGATTTGTAGGAGCTCTAGCCCATTTCTGTCCCATCATGAGGCTGTTTGGCTGCTGGTTTTCACTATGTAGGAGGAATACTAATTTTCAAGCCTACTATGAGACTTGGGAGAAAATATGGGACTATGGCTGATAAAAATACAGCAAAGTTCACTATTCTTAAGAAAATATAGTTGTTTTTTATTATTATACTTTAAGTTTTAGGGTACATGTGCACAATGTGCAGGTTAGTTACATATGTATACATGTGACATGCTGGTGTGCTGCACCCACTAACTCGTCATCTAGCATTAGGTATATCTCCCAATGCTATCCCTCCCCCCTCCCCCCACCCCACAACAGTCCCCAGAGTGTGATGTTCCCCTTCCTGTGTCCATGTGTTCCCATTGTTCAATTCCCACCTATGAGTGAGAATATGCGGTGTTTGGTTTTTTGTTCTTGCGATAGTTTACTGAGAATGATGATTTCCAATTTCATCCATGTCCCTACAAAGGACATGAACTCATCATTTTTTATGGCTGCATAGTATTCCATGGTGTATATGTGCCACATTTTCTTAATCCAGTCTATCATTGTTGGACATTTGGGTTGGTTCCAAGTCTTTGCTATTGTGAATAGTGCCGCGATAAACATATGTGTGCATGTGTCTTTATAGCAGCATGATTTATAGTCCTTTGGGTATATACCCAGTAATGGGATGGCTGGGTCAAATGGTATTTCTACTTCTAGATCCCTGAGGAATCGCCACTCTGACTTCCACAATGGTTGAACTAGTTTACAGTCCCACCAACAGTGTAAAAGTGTTCCTATTTCTCCACATCCTCTCCAGCACCTGTTGTTTCCTGACATTTTAATGATTGCCATTCTAACTGGTGTGAGATGGTATCTCATTGTGGTTTTGATTTGCATTTCTCTGATGGCCAGTGATGGTGAGCATTTTTCCATGTGTTTCTTGGCTGCATAAATGTCTTCTTTTGAGAAGTGTCTGTTCATGTCCTTCGCCCACTTTTTGATGGGGTTGTTTGTTTTTTTCTTGTAAATTTGTTTGAGTTCATTGTAGATTCTGGATATTAGCCCTTTGTCAGATGAGTAGGTTGTGAAAATTTTCTCCCATTTTGTAGGTTGCCTGTTCACTCTGATGGTAGTTTCTTTTGCTGTGCAGAAGCTCTTTAGTTTAATTAGATCCCATTTGTCAATTTTGTCTTTTGTTGCCATTGCTTTTGGTGTTTTAGACATGAAGTCCTTGCCCATGCCTATGTCCTGAATGGTAATGCCTAGGTTTTCTTCTAGGGTTTTTATGGTTTTAGGTCTAACGTTTAAGTCTTTAATCCATCTTGAATTGATTTTTATATAAGGTGTAAGGAAGGGATCCATTTTCAACTTTCTCCATATGGCTAGCCAGTTTTCCCAGCACCATTTATTAAATAGGGAATCCTTTCCCCATTGCTTGTTTTTCTCAGGTTTGTCAAAAATCAGATAGTTGTAGATATGCGGCATTATTTCTGAGGGCTCTGTTCTGTTCCATTGATCTATATCTCTGTTTTGGTACCAGTACCATGCTGTTTTGGTTACTGTAGCCTTGTAGTATAGTTTGAAGTCAGGTAGCGTGATGCCTCCAGCTTTGTTCTTTTGACTTAGGATTGACTTGGCGATGCGGGCTCTTTTTTGGTTCCATATAAACTTTAAAGTAGTTTTTTCCAATTCTGTGAAGAAAGTCATTGGTAGCTTGATGGGGATGGCATTGAATCTATAAATTACCTTGGGCAGTATGGCCATTTTCACGATATTGATTCTTCCTATCCATGAGCATGGAATGTTCTTCCATTTGTTTGTATCCTTTTTAATTTCTTTGAGCAGTGGTTTGTAGTTCTCCTTGAAGAGACCCTTCACTTCCCTTGTAAGGTGGATTCCTAGGTATTTTATTCTCTTTGAAGCAATTGTGAATGGGAGTTCACTCATGATTTGGCTCTCTGTTTGTCTGTTACTGGTGTATAAGAATGCTTGTGATTTTTGTACATTGATTTTGTATCCTGAGACTTTGCTGAAGCTGCTTATCGGCTTAAGGAGATTTTGGGCTAAGACAATTGGGTTTTCTAGATATACAATCATGTCATCTGCAAACAGGCAAAGAAGTTAAAAACTTTGAAAAAAATTTAGACGAATGTATAACTAGAATAACCAATACAGGGAAGTGCTTAAAGGAGCTGATGGAGCTGAAAGCCAAGGCTTGAGAACTACGTGAAGAATGCAGAAGCCTCAGGAGCCGATGCGATCAACTGGAAGAAAGGATATCAGCAATGGAAGATGAAGTGAATGAAATGAAGCGAGAAGGGAAGTTTAGAGAAAAAACAATAAAAAGAAACGAACAAAGCCTCCAAGAAATATGGGACTATGTGAAAAGACCAAATCTACGTCTGATTGGTGTACCTGAAAGTGACAGGGAGAATGGAACCAAGTTGGAAAACACTCTGCAGGATATTATCCAGGAGAGCTTCCCCAATCTAGCGAGGCAGGCCAACATTCAGATTCAGGAAATACAGAGAACGCCCCAAAGATACTCCTCGAGAAGAGCAACTCCAAGACACATAATTGTCAGATTCACCAAAGTTGAAATGAAGGAAAAAATGTTAAGGGCAGCCAGAGAGAAAGGTCAGGTTACCCACAAAGGGAAGCCCATCAGACTAACAGCGGATCTCTTGGCAGAAACTCTACAAGCCAGAAGAGAGTGAGGGCCAATATTCAACATTCTTAAAGAAAAGAATTTTCAACCCAGAATTTCATATCCAGCCAAACTAAGCTTCATAAGTGAAGGAGAAATAAAATCCTTTGCAGACAAGCAAATGCTGAGAAAATATAAATATTTTTATGAAGAAACATTTTCTGAAATTTTGCAAGCCTTTAGTTCATGTCCAGAATTTTGAAAAAGTTGATTTTGATCATTTTTGCTGGTGTGCTTATTGATTTTTAAGCTAAAAGAATTTTTGGACTTTCTACAATGTGTATCATTGCTGTTAATAAATAAGTGTATAAAATAATGAACAGGAAAATCTGTAGTGTTCTTATATAATAATAGAATGTGTAGAACTTTTCAAAAGTATTTGAATCAATGTTTTAAAGTATAGAATCTTAAAGTCCAGAAAAAAAGAAAGCCAAGGAATAACTAGTTTATTTATATTTGCAGCTCTACATTAGATGTAACCCAATGGTGATTGGCATCTATCATTTGCCCACCTCCATGCTCATGCCTAGGGACCAAAGTTTGTATCTTCTTGTGGGTATTGATGTGGAGAGCAGGCCAATGCTGGAAGGGAAGATGTCAGTTAATCCCAACTCCCCATTCCTGGTATTCCACCATCCTAAAGTTCCAAAACTAAATGATGAAAGCAGCTCCAGTTTTCACAAAGGAAAACCTATAATTCTCCCTGGCACTCCCGAATGAGTAGCTGCATGGTTCCATTCTGTCAGTTTATTACGTTTGAAATGATGTTACTTTGCAGTTGAGTTAATCCACTTTTTTCATAGATGTGCGGTATACTCTAGTGTACCACAATGACTAATGCGTGCATGTGTGTATGTTTCTTCATCTGTCCTTATGGATGGATGTATTTAGATTGAACATTTCTAACTTTTTTATTATGAAAAAATTCTCATAGAGAAAACTGAAAAATATTACAATGAATATCCATACATAAACACATTGGATCAAAACTTGTTAAGATTTTAACAGATTTGTTTTCTAATATATATGTTTGTTTATCTAAACAATTTGAAATTCAGTTACAGACATTGCAACCATTCATCTCTAAATGTTTCAGCATTTGTCTTCAAATACACCTTTCTCCTGCATTACTGCAATATCATTAATACACATACAAAAACTACTAACAATTCCCTACTAGTCCTCTAATGCCTATTTTATATTTAACTTTCCCAAATTGTTATAAAAATATATTTTAATAACTTTTATCAAACTGGATTTAATTCTACATTTATGATTTTTTCACCTCATGCAGTGTGAAATCTTTCTATCTTTCTGTGTTTCCATGATAGTGACTTTTTATGGAGAGTAAGCCAGTTTTCTTAAAGAAAAGCTTACATTTTTGACTCATATAGATATCTTCTCATGCTGTCATTTAAGGTATACACAGAAGTGTCTTCATTTCTTCCCACCCCCCTTCAGCCCTATTTTCCTAATAAGTAATCATCATTCTTAGCTTAGGATTTATATTTCTCATGTTTTGTTTTGAAAATATCAGAGTACATACACACACACACGTGTACACACATGCACACACACAAACACTCTGCAAGTCTTGTGTATACAAAATGTGGTCTCTCCTTGAAATTAAGAAACAACAAACACCCTTGTGTATTTACAGTTTAGAAAGGGTCATTGCCCCATGGGCTTCAAAAAACATCCTGGGAGCAACTCAGAACAATAGCTGTGGGTTGCAGGGGTTGGGATCATGGCCCACACTACGCTCAGATCAGAATATCTCAGGGAGCAAGACCTTCAATACTCCCACAATACTAGGGAGTATTGGAAAGCTTGGCCATGAAGATTATACTTAGCAAGTAAGAGTAATAATACCGAAGCATACCTAAGTTAATTCTCAAACTACACTGTGAGTTAAGCAGTTTTTCCTCCAGTTACTGACACATAAGTTTAGAAAGAAAAATAAAACATGTCAGCACTTGCAAAAGACATTATCCTGTATCTACAAAATTCAAGATACTCTGCAAACTATTAGAATTAATAAGTCAATTTAATACGTTTGTTGCATATTTCATTGATATGGTTTAGCTGTGTCCCCACCCAAATCTCATCTCGAATCATAGTTCTCATAATCTCCAAGTGTCGTGGGAGAGACCTGATGGGAGGTAATTGAATCATGGGGATGGTTACCCTCATGCTGTTCTTGTAATAGTGAGTGAATACTCACGAGATCTGATGGGGTTTTACCCCTTTGCTTAGCACTTCTCTCCCCTGCCACCATGTGAAGAAGGCCATGTTTGCTTTCTTTTCTGCCATGATTATAAGTTTCCTGAGATCTCCTCAGCCATGCTGAAGTGTGAGTCAATTAAACCTCTTTCCTTTATAAATTACCCAGTCTTGGGCAGTTCTTTATAGCAGCATGAGAATGGACGAATACAGTAAATTGGTACTACAGACAGTGGGGCGTTGCTGTAAAGATACCCGAAATGTAGAAGTGACTTTGGAACTGGGTAACAGGCAGAGTTTGGAACAGTTTAGAGGGCTCAAAAGAAAACAGGAACATGTGGGGAAGTTTGGAACTTCCTAGAGACTTGGAGGCTTCAGAAGACAGGAAGATGTGAGAAAGTTTGAAACTTCCTAGAGACTTGTTGAGTGGCTTTGACCAAAACACTGATAGTGATATGACAATGAAGTTCAGGCTGAGGTAGTCTTGGATGGAGATGAAGAGCTTGTTGAGAACTGGAGTAAGAGTGAATCTTGCTATGCAAAGAAATGGGTGGCATTTTGCCTCTGCCTTAGAGATCTGTGGAACTTCGAACTTGAGAGAGATGATTTAGTGTATCTGGCAGAAGAAATTTCTAAGCAGCAAAACATTCAAGAGGAAGCAGAGCATAAAAGTTTGAAAATTTTGCAGCCTGATGATGCCATAGAAAAGAAAAACCCATTTTTTCTGGGGAGAAATCCAAGCCTACTACAGAAATCCGCATTAGTAATGAGGAGCCTAATGTTAATCACCAAGAAAATGGGGAAAATGTCTCCAGGGCACATCAGAGACCTTCACGGTAGCCACTCCCATCACAGGCCTAGGGGCCTATGAGGGAAAAATTGTATTATTGGCTGGGCCTAGGACCCTGCTGCTCTATGCAGCCTCAGGACATGGTGCCCTGTGTCCTACCTGCTTCAGCTCCAGCTGTGGCAAAAAGGGGACAATGTACAGCTCATGCCATTGCTTCAGAGGTTGCAATCCCTGTGCCTTGGCAGTTTACACGTGGTGTTGAGCCTGTAGGTGCACAGAAGTCAAGAATTGAGATTTGGAAACCTCTGCTGAGATTTCAGAGGATGTATGGAAACACCTGGATTTCCAGGCAGAAGTTTGCTACAGGGTGGAGTCCTTATGGAAAACCTCTGCTAGAGCAGTGCAGAAGGAAAATGTTGGGTTGGAGACCCCACACAGAGCCTCCACTGAGGCACTGCCTAGTGGAGCTGCGGGAAGAGGGCCACTGTCCTCCAGACCCTGGAGGTAGATCAACTGACAGCTTGCACTGTGCTCCTGGAAAAGCTTCAGGCACTCAATGCCAGCCCAATAAAGCAGCTGGGAGGGGGTCTGTACCCTGCAAAGCTACAGAGGCAGAGCCACCCAAAACCATGGGAGCCCACCTCTTGCATCAGCATGCCCTGTATGTGAAACATGAAGTCATTCTGGAATTTTAAGCTTTAATAACTGCCCTATTGGATTTTGGACTTGCGTGGGGCCTGTAGCCCCTACGTTTTGGCCAATTTCTCCCATTTGGAATGGCTGTATTTACCCAATGGCTGTACTCCCACTGTATCAAGGAAGTAACTGACTTGATTTTGATTTTATAGGCTAATAGGTAGAAGAGACTTCCTTGTATCAGATGAGACATTGGACTTGAACTTTTGACTTAATGCTGGAATGAGTTAAGATTTTGGGGGACTGTTAGAAGGGCATGATTTTGTATTGAAATGTGAGAACATGAGATTTGGGAGAAGCTGGAGCATAATGATATGGATTGCCTGTGTCCCCACCCAAATCTCATCTTGAATTGTAGTTCCCATAATCCCCATGTGTTGTGGGAGGGACCCAGTGGGAGGTAATTGAATCATGGGGGCTGTTACCCTCATGCTGTTCTTGTGATACTGAGTGAGCTCTCATGAGATCTGATCGTTTTATAAGAAGCTTTTCCTCCTTTGCTCAGCACTTCTCCTATTGCCATGTGAAGAAGGATGTGTTTGCTTCTTCTTCTGCCATGATTGTAAGTTTCCTGAGGCCTCCCCAGCCATAAGGAACTGTTAATCATTTAAACCTTTTTCTTATAAATTACCTAGTCTCAAGCACTTCTTTATAGCAGTATGACAATGGACTAATACAATCATCAATATATAGATCTCAATTATACTTCTGGAAAGCATCAAGAGTCAATAAAACCTTAAGTATGAAAGGATTTATTAAAGCATTAAAATATATTACATTTAGAAAAAACTAATGGAATATTTTCAAGATCTTTATGCACAAAGTAAAAATATTGTTGTGAAATATTATTGAGACTAAAGTAGAATAAATGGAAAGACGTTCTATGTTTATAAATACTATAAAATTCAATATTGGGAACCTATTTCTTCTTCTCAGCTTAATCTATAGTTTATTTGTGAGACTCAGTTAAAATTTTAATATGGTTTTTTAAAACAAAAGTTGATGAGCTGATTCTAAAATTATATGGAAATTAAAGGGGCTGAGAAAACCAATGTGGATTGCAATGGATGTATTTGACAAAAAAACTAATATCCAAAACATATAACGAACTCTTCCAATCATGAAAGAAAAGACAGACAATAATAGGTAAAAGAGTGGATCCAAATGGCCAACAAACATTTGAATAAGTGCTGAACATCACATGTCAACAGGACATGTAAGTTAAAATCAGAATGTACTCTTTACTCAATAGGATGGCTAAGGTGAAAAAGATCAAATGTATCAGGTGTTCAAAACAATTTAGTTATCATCATCTTCAAGTAGACTATTAGACTGACCAAAATGCCAGGGGCTCGCTTTCTTTAGAGTGAAGGGAGGTTAGGAAACAATGGATTTTGGAAGATCTGGTGGCTTCTAGGACTCTCTTTGGACCATATGATCTAAATATTTTACTATTTTAACATATACATATTGAAAATCTCTTACAAGCAAGGCATCATATGCCAAAAATGATCAAAGATATATTTGTCATTATCCCTATCTTCAAAACATTGCAAATTAAGAAAAGAATTGTATAAGCCAGATAAAGGTGCAGCATCTAAGCCTATACATTTATTAGAGGACTAGATAATTGTTTAAGCTCTGAAGAACGAATTATTACCTCTAAACTAAGAAATGAAAGTACCACCAACCATGATGTGGATGTTAAGTTTCTACCAAACTTAGTAATATATCAATTTCATTAGTGGATAAATTATGATATTCAAAAAAATTGTATTATAAATGAAGATAATCAGTTCATTTAATTCCTTAAATTTCAAGAATTTTCAAGTATGTACAAGTAGTGCTGAGGAAACACAGCCAGTTTAAAATTTCAAATATTTAAAAGATGAATTATAAAATATAATAACAATTTTAGAGAAAAATTAAGTTAGGTATTGCCCATGAATATGTTCAATATAATATATGTTAAGATTCCCAAATATGAAAAGGCCTATAATATCTGAGGTCTAAAAATAGTCTTGTCAAGCAAAAATCTTGAACCATTAATTATGTTCTTACAAAAAAAGAAAGATTGTAGTAAATATTCTTATTCATGCTCTTAATAGAAATTTACTTAAAATGGATTAAATAAGCATAATTTTTAAATGTTCTAAAACCTTTTTGTACTTTCAAAAATGCTTATATCTTTGTGGTTTTCTTTCCTCTTTTCTGGCACATTTTGTGTTAGATGCTGTTAATTATTGTGAGTGTTTCAGAATCGTTTATTAATAAAATATGACATTTCCCTGGCCTGAAAAGTCCCATTAGTGCTTTGCTATAAAAGCCCCATAAATGGAGTTCTAAGTAGTTTATCAGTTTCCTGTTCTCTTTTTGAATGAGAGCCTGAGTCGTTAAAAACAGTAAGCACTAAAATGATTTATTTTTGTCTAAATAGAGATTACTTAATTTAATTAAATATGCTTTATGCTTCTCGATTGCCACAAAGTGGTTCCTGCAAACTTCTAACTCATTATTTAATGTACCCACAGCCTCGGCGGAATACTAAGAGTACACAGGTTTTAGACCTTTTAGCTCCATTTTGTAAACAGCTTTAAAAATTCAAGAACTCTCCGGAAATTCTATGTAAGCCCATGAAAGTTTCATTGCACCTGATCATTTTTTTTACCAAAGTTACTGTACTTTCTTTTGTCCTCATGTAGTTGGAATTTTTTGTACATGTATTTACAACATAGAGACTAAGAATTATCACCACAAACATTAAGGATTGCATTTAAAACTTCTCATGACTTTATTTAACTCACCCTGATTCCTTTCATCTCTGTACACACAGATAATTTTCTTGTTTGAGAGCTTCATTTTCTGAGTTTGAAATTTAAAAATGTAACAGTTTCACAATTTAAAATAAAGCTTGCTTGATTCTGCTGAGAAAGAGCAAAGAAGAAAAGAAAGTGAAATCTGCAGTTTTCAAATCATGATTATACTGCTTCTCACTGAATTTCTTATATTATAAAATCACACCAGCGTTCATGAAAATTACTTTTTTCTTTGAACATAAACGTAAGTCGATGGCATTATTTTCTTGCTAACTTTCAGACTGCAGTACTTTGAAACTAAAGCAGGCATCAGCATTGTTCATAGAAGCCAAGGAGATAGTAGCACCTGTGTGTATGTGTAGTATTCAAGGACCCTGAAGTCAGGCTGAGTTTGCAGACCAATTTTACTACCACTGGCTATAAGGGAGGCCATATTTCCTCTCTGAGTCTCAATTTCTTCTCCTGTAAAATGACAATTGTAAGAGTACGTGTGTCATTTATTGCCAGGAATAAATGAGTGAATACAATCATGCCCTGTGTAACAATATTTCAGTCCATGATGAACAGCATATCCTATACTGGTCCCACAAGATTAAAATGGAGCTAAAATTTTGTATTGTCTAGTGACATTGTAGTCATCTTAACGTCATAGCACAATGCATTACTCATGTGTTTGTGGTGATGTTGGTGTAAACAAGTCTACTGCCTTGCCAAGTCCTATAAAACTATTATGCAAGTAGTACATTAACACTTGATAATGATAATAAACATCTTTGTTACTGGCTTAGGTATTTACTATATTATACTTTTAATTGTTATTTAGAGTCTACTTATTAAAAAACAAGTTAACTGTCAGCTTCAGGCAGGTCTTTCAGAAAGTATCCACAAGAAGCCTTTGCGATCATAGGAGATGACAGCTCTATGCGTGTCATTGCCCCTGAAGACCTCCCAGTGGGACAAGATGTGGAGGTGGAAGACAGTGATATGGATGATCCTGACCCTGTGTAGGCCTAGGCTAATGTGTGTGTTTATGTCTCAGTTTTTTACAAAATAGTTTAAAAAACTCAAAATAGAAAAAAAGCTTATAGAGTAGGGATATAAATAAAGAAAATATTTTTGTAAAGTTGTACAGTGTGTTTGTGTTTTAAGCTAAGTGTTATTACAAGAGTCAAAAAGGCTAAAAAAGTAAAGTTATAAAACAAAAAAGTTACAGTGAGCTAAGGTTAATTTATTATTGATGAATGCAAACATATAAATTTAGTGTAACCTAGGTGTACAGTGTTGATAAAGTCTACAGTAGTGGACAGTTATGTCCCAGGATGTCACATGCACTCACCACTCACTGACTGACTCACCCAGAGCAACTTCCAGTCCTGCAAGCTTCATTCATGGTAAGTATCCTAGACACATGTACTATTTTCAAAAATCTTTTATACCATATTTTTATTGACCCTTTTCTATGTTTAGATACACAAGTACTTACCATTGTGTTACAGATGCCTGCAGTACTCAGCACAGTAATGTGCTGTACAGGTTTGTTGCCTGGAGCAGCAGGCTGTACCATAGAGCCTAGGTGTGTGGTGGGCTGTCCAGTCTAGGTGTGTGGAAGTGCACCCCATGATGTTCCACGGTGCATTTCTCAGAATCTGTCTCCATCATTAAGTGATGCATGGCTGCACATGCAGATTACGTAGCACAGCATCTGGCACATAGTGAGCACTCAGTAAATGTTAACTTGTATCAGCTACAGTTGGTTTAGCACCACTTTAATGCTAGACTTTTATGCTTTATGTACAATCTATCCAATCTTCACAATCTTGCAGAGTAGATATATGTTGTCATTTACAGATGATGAACCCTGGCAACAGAATGATTTGCCCATGGCCTTAGAAGAGATGAATGTCAGAACCAAAGGTCAATCCAGCTCTAGACCGCCAACCCCAACATTTTCTAACCTAATGTCTCCCATCCAGAAGAGACAAATCTGAAAAACAAATCAAAATCCAAAAAATAAAAGTCTTGCTTTGGACACTCCCAATACCTCAAAAACCTGAAACATCACATCTTTTGTAGGTAAGCGACATGGTTTGGCTGTGTCCCCACCCAAATCTTACCTTGAATTGTAGCTCCCATAATTTTCACGTGTTGTGGGAGGGACACCGTGGGAGATAATTGAATCATGGGGGCGATTTCCCTCATGCTGTTCTTGTGGTCGTGTGCACAAACTGAAGTCTCACGAGATATGATGCTTTTATAAAGGGTTTCCGCTTTTGCTTGGTTCTCATTCTCTCTTGCCTGCTGCCACGTAAGGCATGCGTTTTACCCTCCGCCATGATTGTGAGGCGTCCCCAGCCACGTGGAACTGTGAGTCCATTAAACTTCTTTTTTTTTTTTTTCTTTTTTTCATTATACTTTAAGTTCTAGGGTACATGGGCACAATGTGCAGGTTTGATACATAGGTATATATGTGCCATGTTGGTTTGCTGCACCCATTAACTCATTTATCTTAGGTATTTCTCCTAATGCTATCCCTCCCCCAGTCCCCCACCCCCTCAGCAGGCCTCAGTGTGTGATGTTCCCCACCTTGTGTCCAAGTGATCTCATTGTTCAATTCCCACCTATGAGTGAGAACATGTGGTGTTTGGTTTTCTGTCCTTGTGATAATTTGCTGAGAATGATGGTTTCCACCTTCATCCATGTCCTTGCAAAGGACATGAACTCATCTTTTTTATGACTGCATAGTATTCCATGGTGTATATGTGCCACATTTGCTTAATCCAGTCTATCATTGATGGACATTTGGGTTGGTTCCAAGTCTTTGCTATTGTGAATAGTGCCGCAATAAACATACGTGTTCACATGTCTTTATAGTAGCATGATTTATAATCCTTCGGCTATATACCCAGTAATGGGATTGCTGGGTCAAATGGTAATTCTAGTTCTAGGTCCTTGAGGAATCGCCACACTGTCTTCCACAATGGTTGAACTAATTTACACTCCCACCAACAGTGTAAAAGCGTTCCTATTTCTTCACATCCTTTCCAGCATCTGTTGTTTCTTGACCTTTTAATGATTGCCATTCTAACTGGCATGAGATGGTATCTCATTGTGGTTTTGATTTGCATTTCTCTGATGATCAGGGATGATGAGCATTTTTTCACGTGTCTGTTGGCTGCATAGATGTCTACTTTTGAGAATTGTCTGTTCATATCCTTTGCCCACTTTTTGATGGGGTTGTTTTTTTCTTGTAAATTTGTTTAAGTTCTTTGTAGATTCTGGATATTAGCCCTTTGTCAGATGGGTAGATTGCAAAAATTTTCTCCCATTCTGCAGGTTGCCTGTTCACTCTGATGGTAGTTTCTTTTTTGTTGTTGTTGTTGTTGTTGTTGTTCTTTTTTTTTTTTTTAATTGATCATTCTTGGGTGTTTCTCGCATAGGGGGATTTGGCAGGGTCATAGGACAATAGTGGAGGGAAGGTCAGCAGATAAACAAGTGAACAAAGGTCTCTGGTTTTCCTAGGCAGAGGACCCTGCAGCCTACCGCAGTGTTTGTGTCCCTGGGTACTTGAGATTAGGGAGTGGTGATGACTCTTAAGGAGCATGCTGCCTTCAAGCATCTGTTTAACAAAGCACATCTTGCACCACCCTTAATCCATTTAACCCTGAGTGGACACAGCACATGTCTCAGAGAGCACCGGGTTGGGGATAAGGTCACAGATCAACAGCATCCCAAGGCAGAAGAATTTTTCTTAGTACAGAACAAAATGGAGTCTCCTATGTCCACTTCTTTCTACACAGACACAGCAACAATCTGATTTCTCTATCTTTTCCCCACATTTCCCCCTTTTCTATTCGACAAAACCGCCATTGTCATCATGGCCCGTTCTCAATGAGCTGTTGGGTACACCTCCCAGATGGGGTGGCGGCCGGGCAGAGGGGCTCCTCACTTCCCAGAAGGGGCGGCTGGACAGAGGCACCCCCCATCTCCCGGACAGGGCAGCGGCCGGGCGGAGGCGCCCCCCACCTCCTGGACAGGGCAGCTGGCCGGGCGGGGGCTGCCCCCCACCTCCCTCCCGGACGGGGCGGCTGCCGGGCGGAGACGCTCCTCACTTCCCAGATGGGGCGGCTGCCGGGCGGAGGGGCTCCTCACATCCCAGACGGGGCGGCGGGGCAGAGGCGCTCCCCACATCTCAGACGATGGGTGGCCGGGCAGAGACGCTCCTCACTTCCTAGATGGGATGGCGGCCGGGAAGAGGCGCTCCTCACTTCCTAGATGGGATGGCGGGCGGGCAGAGACGCTCCTCACTTCCCAGACTGGGCAGCCAGGCAGAAGGGCTCCTCACATCCCAGACGATGGGTGGCCAGGCAGAGACGCCCCTCACTTCCCACACGGGGTGGCGGCCAGGCAGAGGCTGCAATCTCGGCACTTTGGGAGGCCAAGGCAGGCGGCTGGGAGGTGGAGGTTGTAGCGATCTCAGATCACGCCACTGCACTCCAGCCTGGGCAACATTGAGCACTGAGTGAACGAGACTCCGTCTGCAATCCCGGCACCTTGGGAGGCCGAGGCTGGCGGATCACTCGCGGTTAGGAGCTGGAGACCAGCCTGGCCAACACAGCGAAACCCCGTCTCCACCAAAAAAATACGAAAACCAGTCAGGCGTGGCAGCGTGTGCCTGCAATCTCAGGCACTCGGCAGGCTGAGGCAGGAGAATCAGGCAGGGAGGTTGCGGTGAGCCGAGATGGCAGCAGTACAGTCCAGCTTCGGCTCGGCATCAGAGGGAGACCGTGGAAAGAGAGGGAGAGGGAGACCGTGGGGAGAGGGAGAGGGAGACTGTGGGGAGAGGGATAGGGAGAGGGAGAGGGAGAGCTTTTTTTTTTTTTTTGAGACAGAGTCTTGCTCTGTCTCCCAGGCTGGTGTACAGTGGCGCGATCTTGGCTCACTGCAAGCTCCGCCTCCTGGGTTCACGCCATTCTCCTGCCTCAGCCTCCCGAGGAGCTGGGACTACAGGCACCCACCACCATGCCCAGCTAATTTTTTTGTATTTTTAGTAGAGATGGGGTTTCACCGTGTTAGCCAGGATGGTCTCGATCTCCTGACCTCGTGATCCACCCGCCTCGGCCTCCCAAAGTGCTGAGATTATAGGCGTGAGCCACAGCGCCCGGCCCTAAACTTCTTTTTCTTTATAAATTACCTGGTCTCGGGTATGTCTTTATCAGCAGCGTGAAAATGGACTAATACAGTGAGAAAAGAAAGCTGATGAAAAACCAAAGGGAAGTTGGAAATGTGTTGTATTCACTGATTGAGGAGTTTGGGAAAAGTCTCAGCAAACCCCTTCCCCCATCCTCCATAAATTTGTCTTCCTAGACATGGCAGATCTGGGGAATATGGCATCACACAACTTCCAAAGGCCAGCAACCAAATAGAGGTCCCAGAGTCAAGCAGGTCACAGTTGCACAACCACACCCAACCTGAGGAGCTGTCAGCTCATGGATACTCAAGAAACTGGATGTCTGCTTGTAGATCACAGCTTAGAGACCGGCGCTCTGTCTACCTTACCTACAGTAAAGGGTGGATAGCTTACCCTTTCAATCGCTAACACTCTCGGTAGATTTTTAGAGACATAGGTGCATAGAGAAAATACATCTCATTTTTAACTTTTTACCTTCTCCCTTTTCCTCACTCTCAGCTGACGACATGAGTTTTTATTTCTCTGAGAAACTAGAAACTAGAAGAGACTTTGCACAAACTTAACCCACCACACAAACCCACATGAATAGAATCTCACTCACATGCTTGCTTTCCAGGCGGTATCCACAGGTAAGTAACCCATGCTTCTTAATTTAAAGCCACTTCCTCTGCTTGTACATAGACATCCCCCATCGAAAGCTTAGCACAAGTGCTGCATGAGTTAAACTCATCAGACACCGCCTACTTCTATGAGGAGAAGAAAGATAACCAGAGAGAGAATCCATGAAAAAGACAGATGTCCTAACACTTACGGGCTTCGCAGTCTTAATTCCAGGGTCCATAGCTGGTTACATTAAACCTCGGAGTCCGTTGTGTCCTCATTAAAGCAAAAGACAAACTTCCAAGCCTACAAGTGTTGTATACCAAGTGTAGAATTAACTTTGTGTTTTATTTCCTCATAAACATCTCAGTTGTAAGGGGAAAACAAATGTGTAGCTTTATTATCTTGGGAAACTCTAAAGAGCAGTTTTATTAAGAACTTTCTCTTCCTCTCCTAACTCTCTTAGCATAAATTTTTATTTCTCCCACCAAAATGTATCATTGCACTTAAAAAATGTTTATTTGTCTATCTATCTCCGAACTCTGGTTTTCAAACCTCTTGAAATCAATATAACATGGCATGTGCATTTATAAATAATTTAAAAGTGAATGAGGATATACACACATATGTGTATACATATGTGTGTATATATATATCTGTGTATACATGTGTGTGTATGTATATGTGTATGTGTATATGTGTTTATGTATGTGTGTGTATGCGTTTATATATGAGTGTGTGTTTATATGCGTGTGTATAGAATATACGTGTATATATTCTTCTACAGCTGATAGGAATATGGTGCTGGTGAAGCTCTGAATTGTTTCTTCTCTTCTCCTAGAAACATTTAGAGAAATAAACTGACCAACCACAATCTGAAATTTTGGGGAAACTTTTGTGAAAACATGCAAACTCCAAATTGTTACCCGGTGTTGCCCAAGAAAGTGAGGGGAGCAGAATCCACAAAAGAAGCTGCAGGGACGTTTTGGTGTGGTGGGAAGTGCAGGGAGAAGAGCGCTGCCTCAGGTACAGGAAACCGCGGTGCCCAGCGGGAGGCAGCGGCACCAGAAAGAGCCGCACCCAGCTGGAGGCAGCCCCATGCACAGGGCGGGGTTTCTGAGGGAGACAGGAAAGATGATGGAGGAAGCTCTCCACAGGGAGCCAAAGGAAGCCCATCTCAGGAAGCACCTTCTTCTAAGAAGCATGCAAGAACGTGTTCTGACAATTCTCTCCTCTGTGCTAGATCTTCACTCTGCCGATCACACAAAACCAAAAGAAAGAGAAAAAATATCTCCAAGATAACATTTCTGCATCTCAGAAGAGTAGGATACAAATAAGAACATATATTTTCAATAGAAAATTCATATGCCAATAGTTTATGAACATAAGGAAATTCACAAGAAAGTTCTCATTCTCCATGCCACTCAGATGAAGAGATATGCAAATGTAAAATTACACTGAAATGCACTTATAAGTAAAAATACACTTATCTCCTTTCAGATCAGCAAAATTTACAAAAACTTGACAACATAGTCTGTTAGTAAGGTCAAAAGAAAATATATACTCTTAATCCTGGTGAGAATACAAACTTCTATATTATTAAGGAGGGCAATTGGCAGCATATATTAAAATAAAACAAAATGAAAACTAAAACAGAATTGCCTTTGTGTTTTGTACCAGCAATCCAATATCTTGAAATTTACTTTGCAGATGTAAATCTCTCATACAAAAAAGCAAAGCTATTCCTACCTACATTGGTACATTGGTACACATTTATTTGTGTAATGTTATTGGGTAGTGAAAATTGCAAACAAGGTAGCCTGATACCCAAAACAAAAGGTGATAAATTTAAATTACTCAAAATTAAAAACATTCGCTCTTCAAAATATATTATCAAAAAATAATAAGTGAAGCCATAGGTTTGGAAAAAAACGTTTGAAAAAATTCGTCTGAGAAATGACGTGTATCTAAAACAAGTACAGAACATTTAGAACACAATGAGAACCAAGAAGGCAGAGTTATGTCCCTGAGTAATTCAGTTCCAAGGGAAGGGACTAGAAGTCAGTGTGTTAGTAGTATATGCTGAGCTGTATATATTAATACTATGATATTATGAGGAAGAGATCCATTCAGAAAAAAATATGCGTAGTTTGGAAGTAGAAAGAAAATAAAATAGTCCATAAGATTGGGAACTTTAAGTTCTGGAAAATAAAAGATTGTTTGGATCCAAACTCATATAAAAAAGGAAAAAATGGGGGTGCTCACTAAAACTTCTCACTTTAAGAGATTTGTAGCAAAGTCATTCAAGGAGATAGACTTCCTGCTTAAGCCTATGTACTCAGACTTCAGCAAGAGTTTCTGCTAAATGGAGAGAGAAGCAGGACGGCAAGAAATAAATTAACAAAGCAGACCTGAAAATCTGTCAAGAAAAGGACACGCTGTTTGTTTTGTGTTTACTGGCAACAACTCATAGGAAGCAAACAGATTAGAAGAGTGAAAAGATTGGGAGGAAATGTTGTTGCCAAAGAAACCATGAGGCTGATTTAAAAAAAAAAATCCTGTAACAGTTTTGTTAGCCTCAGGAATAAACCCAATCCAAAACTGTACAGAGAACAGTCTACGAAAGCCAGGCAGCAGCCAAGGAAGGTGCACTCCTCAATCCCCAAGGCAGAGAAGGCCATCGGGAGAAATGCCAAAGGAGGGACCTCCCAGCAAACCCCGGCGAACAAGAAAGTTCATCTCAGAAGGCAAAGTTGAGGTCCCATCAAGGCATCCCCCCACCTACAGATAGGGGTTCCTCACATGCCTTCCTGGCAAAAATGCCATTCAACCCCCCAGTCAGGGTTTCTCTTTTGCAGAGTGGAGCATTCCTTATCACTGTTTGATCTTTTTATACTGGATAGGGATGCGTTGGGAAGATAAGTGTCCTTTTAGGTCACTGAGCCCAAGGAACCGTATTTAGAACTCTGGAGAGGAATGATCATCAACTAAAGATTCTTGGGCTTTGGCCTGAATACAGGGACTGCATGAGACTCTGGTCATCTCCCTTGGATAAAAGTGATTATATTCTATACATGAGGGGAAAAGTTGAAACTGCCATTTAGTGGTGATAAACCAGGCTGTGGCATATCTTTAAGTTATATCTGTTTTTCTCTTGTGTCTGGACCTTTCCTGCCCACATCCTGTATTTATAATATCCCACGTTTTGCTCTTTCCATGGACCTGATGTAGAAAAAAAATATTGACTTTGGGAACTGCATATCAAAGATGGCAGAGCTTCCATCTGTCTGAATTACTAAAATGTCTGCAAGACAGCTTATCCTGCCTCTTTCTTTCCCCTAGCCCTGGGCTTGGTACCACTCAGGAATGTTACTTGAACATGAAATAGTCTTGTGTTCTATTGCAAAGTTACCTCCTTTGGGGACAACTTATTTTTAGGTTGGTAACTACTATAACTGATGTATTTTTTTTTACCCGTGATGTAGTCTGTACCCTTAGTCTTTTGGTACTAACTCTTGTAGCGTATACCATAATGGGCACCCACATTGCATCTGTACATACCCTCTCCCAGCTCTGAACACCCAGATTCCTGATAGTTCTGACCATCACAATCAATACTGCAACATAGTCCTCATTCCTGACTACTGCTAAACTTCTAATAATTTATTTTGAGGAGTGGTAAAATATATCATTTTTTTCCTGGGCCATATGTATTTAACTTAACTTTTCATATATATGATGGATTTGTTAATAGATAATATCAACTACTTGCCACAATTTGGTAAAGAAAATAGACATAAACTAGATTTAAAAACTTTCTATGTCCAGCCGTCTACTCAACATCTCAATTTGCTGTACCAATTTGTCCAAAAAGTAGCTGAGTTTTCCTTTTGTTTCAGACCTGGCAATATTTCTGAATGAGAAAAAAAATCAAACAAGATTGGTCTAAGCAAAATAACATTTTTTCGACCTCGTGGAAACGTGAAGAGTCTAGGATCAACATGACTGCTCCACAGTAATCAGAACCACAGGTTCCTCCCATCTCCTCACCCCAACACCTTCTCACCCCTCCCACCTCTTAACTCTCCCACCTTCTCAATCCTCCCATCTTCTCACTCCTCCCACCTCCTCACCCCTCCCACCTCCTCACCCCTCCCACCTCCTCAGCCCTCCCACCTCCTCACCCCTCCCACCTCCCCACCCCTCCCACCTCCTCAGCCCTCCCACCTTCTCACCCCTCCCACCTCTTCACCCCTCCCATCTCCTCACCCCTCCCATCTCCTCACCCCTCCCAACTCCTCACCCCTCCCATCTCCTCACCCCTCCCATCTCCTCACTCCTCCCATCTCCTCACCCCCCCACCTCCTCACCCCTCCCACCTCCTCACCCCTCCCAACTCCTCACCCCTCCCAACTCCTCACCCCTCCCATCTCCTCACTCCTCCCATCTCCTCACCCCTCTCACCTTCTCACCCCTCCCACCTCCTCACCCCTCCCATCTCCTCACTCCTCCCATCTCCTCACCCCCCCACCTCCTCACCCCTCCCACCTCCTCACCCCTCCCAACTCCTCACCCCTCCCAACTCCTCACCCCTCCCAACTCCTCACCCCTCCCAACTCCTCACTCCTCCCATCTCCTCACCCCTCTCACCTTCTCACTCCTCCCATGTTCTTGCCTCTCCCATCTTTTTGCTCTTGTCTTCTTATTGCCACTCCCACCTTCTTGCTCTTCAAGGCTCACACTCTGACTCTCACCTCAGGAGCTGAAATGCTTTCGTTAATTCTAGCCACCCAATATACGTTCTAGCCTTTGGAAGTAAGGAGAGATGAAGAAATATACAAATTTCCCCCGGCCTTTAAGGACACCTCCTAGAAATTTCACATAATTTAGAGTCTATGAAACAAACCTAATACATTTTTCCATGCATTATTTCTAATGAATTTGAGAAAGAACTCAAAGGAGTTGCAGACTGAAGCTAACATATAATTTTAATGGCACAGAGAATCCTGATTGTATGTGTGTTGGTCAGGTGGTCACAGACAATACTGAACCTTCACACCAGACCACAGGCAGATTCCCCGTAGAGAAGCAGGGGTCATTTTCCCTGCAAGCATCTTATTCCAAAGAGAAAGAAAGGTAGAATGGAGCCAGGCATGTATAGTTATTCTTTCCAAACTTACAAACCAATAGCCGCCCCCGCTACTAGGAGACAAAGAAGCCAGCAGAATGTTTTGGATAAATCCCTTTTCACAAAAACCAGAAGTTAAAACATTCATCTTTAACACACAGTATAATATCTATATACTATGTACTATACTATCCTCCTCGTATTAGCTGGGACGTGGTCACAGGGTCACATCTGAATGCAAGGAATCCTAGGCAATGTAGTATCTACTCAAGGTGCTCTTGTGCTCCATGAAAATTTAGAGGTACTGTTCCTAAGGAAGGAGAAATTATCATTATTTGTGGCACAAAGTACTGTTTTGTTTGCAGTCTTTCTTTTCTTTTCTTTTCTTTTTTTTTGTCACCTGAATATTCCTGTGTATATTTCCTGTACATACTCTCTCCCCAAAAGACATGACCCCAGGGTACCCTCCAATTATTCTGCACATCATTCAAATGCCAGGATGTCTAGAGACTTGCAGACCTCTTCATCAAGGCTAGATATGAATCTTTGTGCCATGGTATCAATAAGATAAAAAATACGTCACCTGCCCATAACATGCCCAATGTGAAAGGGGAGTAGAAAGGGGATAACTTTAGAGAACCCTCTATTCAGGAAAGGGGGCAATGGAACCCACGGTCAGCGATGGGCAAGAACAATCTCAGACTCCGTGTGTGAGTCCGTGCATGCCCCAGGCCAGATTCAGTGCTTTGGGTTGTCTCTGTTCCATGTGTCCAAGAGCCCCCACTTTCTCATTGTCTTTCTTGGCGCCTGACTTATTCCCTGGGAAGTTTTTCCTTCTTTAATATTTGTTCATGGTGAGCCTTAGGGAGCCCACTCTTCTGGGGCATTGTACAGACTTTTCAGCATCCTTCTTCATGAAGCGGATTCATGAGTCAGGACTACAGGTTGTTTTAGGGGTTACCTGATAGATGCTTTTGAAATCTGTGTATATGATCTCTTTGGCAATACCATTTCCTATGAAAACTGTTTGCTGTCTGGTGTATTTGCATGTAGCCAGCCCCTTGTGTGAGTATTCCCACCCACAGTTTTTGTCTGTATGCTATGCTAAACCTGAAGACTCAGATCTTCTTTCTGTAGGTCTCTGTTCTGCCCAATATTCTCTTATCTTTAAACTGACTGACAGCTATTTTATGGCCATCTAGAACAACAGGCTGTCATAGGGAAGAAATTCCTGTAGTCCTTTCACCTTCCTATGGCAGGACACTAGGCTTATCATCTGGTAAGATATAGTTTGACAGCTACGGCTAGGATGCCAATGCAAGTGACATCCTATACCTTTCTAGGTTCTGAATTATGGGCAGACCTTACTTAAAACCCTACGTCAAATAACAATCCCTTTCCTGAAATTCCATAGCCCCTTTTCCCCTTCCCTGCCTGTGTTTCTCCATGGTTCTTAACACCATCTGGCAGACTCTATATTACTCATAAGGCTGTTTACTTTCTGTTGGAATGGACGCTCCAGAAGGGCTGTGCTTTGTTTTATTCGATGCTATAGCCCAGGGTGGGGAATAGCAGTGCCTGCTTCTACCATGTGCTCAGTGACTATTCGTAGAACAATGCCCAGTCCTATTGAGTCATGGGTCCACTGGGAGGGAGCAAAATAGATAATTCTCTTTCAACTCTGTTGTTCTATTAGTTTGCATTTTCATCATACAGTAGTCGAAAAGTTCAAGGAATCTCTGCTGTGTGCTTCTGAGGTCTCAGGACTCACACTCTTCCACCAGACAACACATGCGTTATTGGCAGTACACCTGCACTCTCCCTTTGTTGAAAAGGCATGAATGTATAGACACAATATTTTAAGTAGTAAACCAGCACATGTTACTTTGAAAATTCTTTCCTTTCAGAAAAGTTTTATTATTGAGCTTCTTCTCTGTGTTAGTGGCCTTAACAGCACTGAGAATGTGAGGAAAGAAAAAGCACAACCCGTGTCTTCAATGCCAGCAGAACTCTGGACACTTAGATCTGGAAGTAAATCAATCTGAGTCAGTGCAATGTGTTATAATGGAGGGAGGCACTAAGGAGTAAATTGGAGGCCAGGATAACTCTTCCAGGGTGTGTGACAACAGAGGATGGGAATCAGGAGCAAATTTCCACAGAAAAACAATGATAAAATCGCCCATGCTCTTCAGGGGCCCACAGCCTAATCCTAGACCCCCAGTGCACCCTAACTCTGGGCTCTGAACTCAGCCACCAAGCCACTGCAGCTCCCCCACCCACTGAGCACTCCCAACGGCAAGCGCACCTCTTCTGTCTCATCTATCCTATCAAACTGAGATGAATTTCCACTGATTCTTATAAATTCTCCTCCACACATGTCTAGTTGTCATTTTACAAACTCATTTTATTCAGTATAAATAGTCATTATCAGGTTAGAAGTGACTTTTCCCCAGGGTGTTACTATTTTTTTTTTTTTTTTTTTTTTTTTGAGATGGAGTCCCGCTCTGTGGCCCAGGCTGGAGTGCAGTGATGGGATCTCGGCTCACGGCAAGCTCCGCCTCCCGGGTTCACGCCATTCTCCTGTCTCAGCCTCCCGAGTAGCTGGGACTACAGGCGCCCGCCACCACGCCCGGCTAATTTTTTGTATTTTTAGTAGAGACGGGGTTTCGCCGTGTTAGCCAGGATGGTCTCGATGTCCTGACCTCGTGACCCACCCGCCTCAGCCTCCCAAAGTGCTGGGATTACAGGCGTGAGCCACCGAGCCCGGCCGGGTGTTACTACTTTAACATAAGCAAAGGAGTATTGAAGTTGGAAAAATAATTTGACGCTGGGAATGAGTTGCCAAAGCAGGAAGGAGGAAGGAGTTATCTGGGGTCAGAGGAAGTTTCTTGGTACTCCTAAAATCCTAGCAGAAGCAGCCGCCGTCTCTGCAGTTGGTGAAGTCTGATTCCTCATTGTTTGTGGAATGCCTTGGATGCAGGGAATCCTGACCTGCTGATTCCAAGCACATATGATGACGCCCACTTGAGGGGAGTCCGGTAGCAGTCTCTGATAGTCTCTAACCACATGGCGCCAGGATGTGCTTGGTTTATTTTAGGACAGAGGTTTCCATATGGGGGAATTGCAATGATTTGAACCAAACTAATTTCTCCCCTCTCTACAACTGATAACACACGGCCTTGATTAGAGATACTCAGGAGTGCCTTTTTAAAATTCGCATATCTTTCTGCACAAAAACTAATGGTCCATTGAGTCAGGATTCTGCATGTGATGGTAGTTGGTGCCAGATGTTCCAGAGGAAAGCAGACAGCCCCACAATGAAGCTAACCATGAAAAACTCAAGCACAGGGAGAAATCCTTTCTGACCCCAGGTGGAAATCAATCACAGGTCTTGAAGCAAAGGATCATTACTGTTGGCAAAATTTCGTATTGGCAAGTGCTGTTGCAAACACGATTTTTCCATACAAATTAAGCTAAATGCATTATGAACACTTGGTAACTATTAACAGTTACTACACTTTTCAACACTCTTTAACAATTTTCCTTAACTCCTACCATGTTAATAGATGTGTTAATCACTGCCTAAACAAGGCAAATAATGAGACATCTTAATTTGCCACTATAGTTGGAGAAAGAGGAATATTGGAACTATAATGACAAAATAACACACATTTAAAAGAGATGTTTTCTTAGATATGATGGTGATGAGAATCTCGGGATGTTCAGGGAAAATTTTTAATAACTAATTGAGAATACAAAAGAAATATATGCAGAGATGTTTCTGTGTACCTCGCGCTGTTACTTATAAAGTCAGAATTGGGAGCAGTGGTGGAGAAGCTAAATAGAGTATTTTTATGGGATCCACCTCTCTGCCACCAGTGATTTCATGAAATATATTTATGAATAAATGGTTATGAAAACATATGCAATGTGATTCAGTCAAGGTTATCAGTCTATGTATTGTGGAAAGATACCAAAAAATTTTTAAAAGTCTCTTAGAATGGATTCATTATGTTATATTTCTCTTTATTTTTGTCTGTGAAAAATATGTATTACATTGTAGTCTAGGAAATATAAGTTGTTTTGAGAAAAAACATAGCAATACTACGGTTGTTTAAAACAAAAAGCTCCATCCGAAGACAGGCACTCTCTTCAACAATTCTCTTTGGAATGGTGACACAGGTTAGACTTTTCCAAAAGATCTTTAACAAACTCTGAGAGAGAGAATAAAACAGAAACAGCAAAGAAAAAAACAGGAAACATAAAAACAGCCAAGCTTTCAAACTACAGGTTTCGTAGCCCATAATAACTACTTTCTAAGCTTGCATACTGTGTTTCAGTCGTCATCCTGTCTTGTTCTAGCCCAAAGGTTGAGTACAACTATTCAGGCAACATGCTGTAACTCCTGCACTTTCAGCTCTAGGCAAGGATTCCATCTTATTTTCAAAACACACAAAAAAGTTGTCTTCAGGCCATCCCAAATTCTCCCTTCCATGAAGTGAAAAAACACCGAATTCAGGTAAGGGCCTATTTATTCTGATTTTGGTTGAGGGATATCAATGATTGGAAGCCAATTGAAAGGCCTTTTGTAACTGATAAAATTAATGAATCTGCTCTTCAAATGACACAGGATTTTTCTTGGCCCTTTTGCTGGGCTCACAGCGGGGGCACCCCATCTACTCAGCCCGCCTGGGTCAAGTCTAACTTGCACACTGGCTTAGCCCATGGCTGGGCCTGGTGTGCCCCAGCTCGCCTGTGTTATAGCTTGTACCCATGTTCAGTGGTTCTCGAGCTCTTGTCCAGCATCCAAGAAGAATGAGAATACACTGACGATTGAAGACTGAGGAGGGCAGAGCATAACTTTATTGAACGATGGAACACTCTCAGCAGTGAGAGGGGATGCGACGTGGTCCCTCACCCCCTCAGTTGGGTGGTTTCTCTCTCAGTGTGGCTGAGTCCGGGACTTTTATGGGCTCAGAATACAGGAGTCCACGCTGATTGGTTTGTGAATATGCAAAGAAAGCTAAAGCAAAGGTACCACTCAAAGGTGGGCACGGCAGTGTAGAAGACCAATTAGAAAAGGGTAGGCATATGTAAAACAGGTGAAGGCTGGGGATCCATCAGAGGACAGTGCACCAAATGGGAAGACAAGTTCTCAATCTGGTCTGAAGACTTACCTGAGACTTGTAGGTAGGCTTTGAACTGTCTTCAGCTTGAAGGTGGAGTTTCACCAGGCACCTGCCCCTATCTGCCTAGGCATTTGCCTGTCTCTGGCTGCTATCAGAAACACATGTTTTTGTTTGTTTGTTTTTGGTTTTTGTTTTTCCTTTCCTTTAGCACAACCATGACAGATTATAGAATGACCTATCCAAGACCAGTGTTATCTCTATATTTCTATGTGACTCTTTTTCAAGAACCACAGTACTTCTAAAACAGAAAGTACACATAAAGAAATATAGGACCTTAAATATATCTTTCCCGCTTCCGAATTTAGCTCAGAACTTACTTATTTGAGGAAACTTGTGTCCTCTAATTCGTTCCAATTTTTATCATTTGATTTGCATGCCAGCATTTATTTTCTTATTTTGAGATTCCTGCTAATTAGTATTTAAGCTTTTGCTTTTTCCTGCTTTTCCATTCCATATTTCCATTTTTCTGTCCCTTGATTGTTCAGCATAGCATAGTAATTATAATAAGGATTTGGGAGTCTGAAGTCCTAATTTCATATCTCAAATGTTCCATAGTTTAATCTCTGTGATTTTGTGAAAATTACTTAATCTTTCTAATTCTCAGTTTCCTTATCTGAAAAACAGAGATAACAGTCCGTCTTTCATGGGCATTTGGGGAAGATCTAATGAGATAATGGTTGTCAATTATTTACCACCATGCCTGGCACATAGTAAACTTTGAAATAATGGAACCTGCCATAATGCTTATAGCAGTCAGAGTTTACATGGATTCTGTTCACAGCATCTTTTGTGAAGACTTATTCATTAGTCACTTGTATAGTTAATTAATTATTGCTTTTAGGGATGGGGACCCTCCATGAAATACATCATTAGCAACTGTGGGGCATTTAGAGTTGAGATGACCATGCGTTCTTACTCTGAGCAAAAATCTCTGTCCAAGAAGCAGGAATATATTGAGGCTGGGGAGACGCTCCCATCATGCACACTCACCCCCTGTTATTGCAGACAAATGAATTAGAGCTTCTGCTGTACACAGCCAGGAGTGGAAACAGGTGAGCGATTAGACCCGAGCAGATGTACAAACTAGAAATCTAATCTTCTACAAGAAACCCTAGAAAACATGACTTGATCTCAGCTCACCACAGTGTTGTGGTTAAAGAGATGAAAACAGCCTAATATGGCTTGTTATCTTTTCCTTCTTTCTATTCATTTTACAAGCAGTTTGGAAGGCTTCCCAGATGCTAATCTATAAGTCTTTCCAAATAGCACCTCAGAGGCCGGAGAAATGGGAGGGCTGTGGGGAAAGCCTAAATTTGTTAACAGGGTGGATTTTCTCTTTCCGTAAGTTAGTGGATTCTTCTGTGTCTATTCCAAGGGTAGAGAAAAGATTCTGCCTGTTACTGAGCTTCAGCAAACACACAAATCAAACATGCCTCTTGTCTGCAGCCAGACAAGCCGACGTGTGTTGCGGCTGCCGAGTCATCCATCCTCGGAGCTGTGTGTCAGAGCTTGGCTGAGAGCAGGATCCATGACAGGGACAGGGGTTATTTCGCAGCAGAGTTAAGGCATCGTTTTTCCCTCCCAGCAGTGCTCCCGTTTGAACTCCTCTCCAGATGTTTTTCCCTCTACCATGTAAGGAGCGAAGTGATGGGCTCAGATGAGCCAAGGTAGAAGAAAACAAAATGAATTGACTAGTCCAGGAGGTACTCTCATAAGACACACCCACCTCACCCCTTGTTTTGTGCAGTCCTATTTCCAGAATAAGGGGAGGAGAAGGCTTGATTGGAGGAACGATGCTGAGATCAGAGACCTGGCCTTTGTCATTGTGGTGGAGAAGGCAGAAAAGCACCACTGGCTGCAAAAATTCCCTTGCGCTTTCTCTCAAGAATGAAATGGATGTGATTATTGCAGATGGGAAAAGTATTTTAATTTCCAAGTTAAAGATGCATGGAAAGATATAGGTAGGAGAAGAAAGAAACCTGGGCTGCTGATTTATTCAGAAGTGAAGAGAGAACAGAAGAGAAACACATTGAATATGTGCCCAACAATGCATATTTATGTTTGTTTTCCTGGATCAGGCAAGGTTATGGGTTGAATTAGTCCCCATTAAATGATAAATCCAAGTGCTACCCACTGTGTCCTGTGAATGTGTGACCTCACCTGGAAATAGGCTCCTGGCCGATGCAATAGAGTCGAGATTAGGTCATACTGAGGATAGAGGGTGGACACTACTACAGTGTAACTGATGTCTTTATAAGAAGATGAGGAGAGACACAGAGACAGACACAGGGAGAAAGAGGCCATGTGACAACAGAGACAAAGATTGGAGTGAAGTGGCTACAAGGCAAGAAATAACAGAGGTTGCCCACCCCACTCCCACACCCCCTCGCCCCAGAACTGGGAAAAGTGAGCCCGGACTCCACTCTGAGCCTCAGAGGAGCATGGCCTGCCACGCCTGGGTGTTGGACGTCCAGCCTCCAGAACTGTGAGAGAAAACGTTTATGTTGTTTTCATCCAGACTGTTGGTGGTTCTCTGATACAGTGACCCTAATGCAAATGCTGAAGGAAATGTGAAAAAAAAAAAAAAAGGGACACAGTTTTTACCCTTAAAGAGTCTCCAGCATGAGTAGAAAGATTATCTAGCTTATGCGTGCTAGAAACAGTACATGACAGCTGTTGAAAGAAGAACGAGGTTAGCATTGTTGTGTTGAGGTTATTGGTGAAGTTCTCATGCTCTAATGTCCAATGAAGGCCTCATACTATGCTTAAATATGTATATTTTAGATGTATAGTATTTTGAAGCTGAAATAGACTTAATTATCTGGCAGCTTGTAAAATGTGTCCTAAGGAGAGTGGGGCTTCTATAGAGTTGCTCCATCTCCACCTCCCACCTCTGACGCCTGCCTCCACCGCTCCCCCGGCCTCTTTCCATGGCAGCCGTGCCCCTCAAACCTGGTCCATAAACACAGACATTCGCCTTTGAGGCATTGGCTGTTCTAATACTAGTCATCTGCCATGAAGCCGGCCTTCTCCCTAGTCTCTGATAACAGTGATTTCCTACGTTTGGGTGGGAGTTGCAAATCATTTTGTGTCCTGTACAAACACAATGTCTCTTGCCATTAACAACCTCTTTTAATATGCTTTTTTTTTTTTACCTTTTCTTTTCTTTTTAATTTTTGTTTATTTATTTTGCAAGCAGCAAAACCTCACTCTGAAGTAGCAAATGATTTTTGGGGGGAGGATTAGCTAGCTTGCTGAATTCTAAGACTTGAAACAAGATTTTAAAATGGACAGAATCAGGGGAAGCCAGATGGCCAAAATGCTGTCCCATAAGACATCCATTGAGGACAGCACAGCCATCACCATGAAAACTCATGAGACAGCTTGGAACACTGTGGCCGCTCTCAGTCTGGAAACCTCCCTCCACCATAGCATCCCTGGTACTACCCTCCTGGAAGCCAGAGAGAGTAGTGCTACCGCTGTCTGCAGCCAAGCTGGGCTCCACAGACCAGCTCTGCGGCCTTCACCCTGGTGCATACTCCCTGACAAAGGCGTCTGCGTGGCTGAGCCTGGCAAGAACTTAGTCTCTGGTCTCTGCTGAACTGCAAGAGAGCAGAAAATAGAGCGTTGCATGTCCAGTGAGAAGAGAAAAGTGGGATGTTGGCCAGCACTCCCCACTTGTTTCTTATTTGTTTGTTTGTTTGTGTGTTTGCCTTTTGCAAACGCAGATAGCGCTCAGCAGCCCAGGAGCTCATCATCAGAGCTCAGCACAGATGATCTGTATCAGAGTTTCACGTAAAATTTTATTCAAAAAATTGACTCTTGCAACCCAATGGCCCTGTCCAGTCGGCTCAATCTGCAGACTGCAAAATGTTGGGGGTGTCAAGTGACTCACTCAAGGTCACGCAGCTCATTAGTGTGAGCCTATCCATCAGCGCAGGGCCCCCTCCTGCTCTCTATGGCAGCCAGTCGGCATCCTACCTGACAGGCTGAGAAGAACGCTCCCCGGATCCCGAGCACATGCATTTGGGGGAGGGTGAGATGATTCTAACAGCCGTGATGAGGAAAAGCCCCAGGAAATACCACATGGTTTTGAGAGACAATGATCAATACCGAGTGAAGGGTGACGGGTGAAAAATATATTGTGGATAACATATAGCCATCTCTTGCCTTTTGAATTAGATGTCAGCGTGTCCCCCTAAACTCTAAGGTAGACACTCATGGAGAGGCATCAGAGAGGAGCTCAGAGGTTTGTTGCCTGATTGAGGACACTTCCAGGAGTGGTGAACCCTATGCTGAAAACCAAAGAAAATCTTCATTAGAAATTACCTAAAGATCTGTGCTTTGGAGAGCCAGATGCAACGAAGCCAGGTATGAAGATCAGCGGATCTGTGCCGTGCAGCACAGACGGAAGGAGTCCCACAAAGCCACAGGGAGCAGCCCTGTCTTAGCTCATCTCTCCAGATGAATCATGGTTTGGAAGGTGACTGCTAGGAGTTCCCTGTGCAAAACAAGACAGGAGCGGAGGCTGTCAGAGTCCTTCAGCTGCTTCTACATCAGGGCTTCCAGAGTATTCAGTGAGCCGCTGGAAGCCACAATGACAAAGGAGGCCCCTACATGACTGGGAGAAACTGGTGCTTTAAATTAAATTTTAAAAATCCAAGATAGTAGTTGTAAGCATTTTTAATTAGTTACATATCTGCTCATAAAATGTAGACATTTATTTGTTTCTACTATGCCTGAGAGCTAATAGAGCAAACTTTAAGTAAGGCAAGGAGTTCTAGAAAAGGACAGAAGAACTGACCCACAGCCATGGGTCACATGGTAATAACAACAGAGAGGTATGTTTCCAAATGTTACTTATAAGTGACAGGATGATTCAAAATGATGAAAACTCTAGATAGGTCCTTATAATGGAAAAAAGACATGTTTAAATGCTGTGAACAGACTAGGTACGTTATCATAATGCCATTGTAATATCTTATGTAATGCCAGTTCATATAAACTTGAACATCTGAGCTTCAAGAAAAACACAAAGTCTGTAAAACATCAAATTCTAGGGGATAAGAGTAGAAAGTCATGAGAGATTCTGTGACACCGTAAGTAAAATTTGTTATTAATGCTTGTGCTTTTCCTGCACAAGCAGGTCCTATTTTTCTAGCAAAAATATTTCATTGATAACTCACATCTGGCAACCATGGCTGGCCTGAAAAGATATTTTCATTTATTTTGGGCATGGTAAGTGTAACAGAATCCTAGTGGTGTATAGACTCTACACCAGAGAAGAACAGGAATAAATAATACTATAATCTCAGTAAGTTTAATAATAGTTACCAATATGATCTCTAATAAATTTAACATTCTTTTAAATTTATTATAGGATACGTTTCTAATCATCTGATGGATTATTTTTGCCCAATGCACAGATAAAACCAATTAACCAAGACTGTGGTATCGCAGTAGAGAAAGACTGTAGTAAATTCAGGGCTAGCCAAGTGGAAGGATGGGAGACTATTACTCAAATCAGTGTCCCCAGTAACTCAGAGGCTAGGAGGTTTATGAATAAGTTGGTGGTCAGGGAGCTAGAGAATTGATGCTGCTGATTGGTTACGGATGAAATCATAGAGGTGTGGAAAAATTTCCTGGTTGCTGAGTCAGCCTCTGGCTGGGGGCCATGGGACCAGTTGAGTCATGATTCATGGATCCCGGTGGAGTCAGTTGATCACCAGAATGCAAAAATCTGGAAACCATCTGAAAGACCAATTTTAAATTTTGACAATAGTGATGTTATCTATAGGAACAAGTAAGGAAAATTAAAAGTCTTGTGAACTCTGGAACCACAGCTGATTATCCTTTAACTACACCTATGTTTTAGCAGAGTTTGGGCCTCTCCCGTAATCCTAATCTTGTGGCCTTTCATTGGTCTTACAAAGGCAGTTTCAGTCCAAGAAGAAAGGGGTCAATTTTAGGGTTAAACTTCTTTCCTTTGTAACTCATCCAGGCTCGGGCAGTTCTTTACAGCAGTGTGAAAACACACTAACACAAATATTTTCCAAGAGGTAACGAACATTTTAAGAGAGAGAAGGAAAGCGTTACATTGCCATCTCTCAAAATGACTGATTTTTCATTAAGTATGTCAGAGAGCTCATTTTATTCCATTCTTTCCAGAATTGCATATTACCATTGAAGAAAAAATTACTAATCTCTTAAACTGAAAAATCATATTTTTGTTTTAATTTTGCTTTTTTTGGTTATTAAGTGGAATAATTTTAATAGTTTTGTTAATCATCTGTAATTCTTCTTTTCTAATAGTCAGGTTTTAATTAAGTTCCTATTGAATTTTAGCATTTTTTTCTTATCTACTTACATGGGCTGTTTCTACAATAGTTTATTACTCCTTCTTATATATTTGTTGCAATCATTTCCTTCGTTTACAATTGTTAAAGTTAGCTTTGTGATTATTTTAACATGTTTAAATTCAAATTTATATTTACTTTGTCTTTGTATTTTGTATTGATTTGGGTTTGAAAATGACTTTGATTTCCAGATCAGATATGTAGGTTGAGCATTCTTAATCTGAAAGTCCAAAATCCAAAATACTCCAAAATTTAAAACTTTTTGATCTTCAACATGACATTACATGTGGAAAATTTCACACTTCACCCTCATGTGATCTGATGCAGTCAAATCACAGTCAATACTTTATTTCATGCACAGAATTATTTAAAATAGTATATAAAATTTCTTTCAGGCTATGTGTATAAGGTGTGTATAAAACATAAATGAATTTTGTATTTAGACTTGGGCCCCTTCCTTAAGACACCTTATGTATATGCAAATATCTCAAAATTTAAAAAAAATCCAAAATCTGAAACTCTTCTGGTCCCAACTGTTGTAGTTAATATTGAGTGCCAACTTGATTGGATTGAAGGATGCAAAGTCTGATTTCTGGGCGTGTCTGTGAGAGTGTTGCCAAAGGAGATTAACTTTTGAATCAGTGGACTGGGAGAGACAGACCCACTCTCAATTTGGGTGGGCACCATCTAATCAGCTGCTGGCATGGCTAGAATAAAGCAGGCAGAAGTTGGAAGGACTTGATTTGCTGAGTCTTCCGGCCTTCACCTTTCTCCTGCTTCCTGCCCTGGAACATCAGAGTCCAAGTTCTTCAGCTTTTGGACTCTTGGACTTACACCAGTTAATTTGCCAGGGGCTTTCAGGTCTTCGGCCACAGACTGACGGCTGCGCTGTCAACTTCCCTACTTTTGAGGTTTGGGGACTCGGACTGGCTTCCTTGCCCCTCAACTTGCAGACGGCCTATTGTGGGACTTCACCTTGTGATCATGTGAGTCAATTATCCTAATAAACTCCCCTTCATATGTACATCTATGCTGTTAGTCCCATCCCTCTAGAGAATGCTAATACACCGCGCATTTTAGATAAGGACAATCCACCTATATATTCTTCTATATTTCTGTTTTTATTGTCTTGTTTTTATTTTTTAACACAAATATAAAATGTATTAGAATTTTAGTATTTTTTATGATGTGCTGTAAATATAACCTTTTATTTCTAGGATGTCAACGTTAACTAAGAAAGCAAACTCAGCTTCTCATTTGTATGTAACTGTATTTAGCACCCTTAAATGACTTTCTTAAATAGCTCTACTCTTACTTTTTTTTTTTTGAGACAAGGTCTTGCTCTGTCATTCAGGCTGAGTGCAGTGGTGTCATCGCGGCTCACTGCAGCCTCAACCTCCTAGGCTCAAGTGATCTTCAGCCTCCACAATAGCTGAGACTACAGGTGTGCCAACACATCCAGATAATTTTCTTTTCTTTTTTTTTTATTGTTTTTGTAGAGACAGAGTCTCACTATGTTATCCAAGGTGGTCTCAAACTCCTGGCCTCAAGGGACCCTCCCACCTGGGCCTCCCAAAGTGCTGGGATTACAGGTGTGAGCCACTGTGGCCAGCCTACTCTTACTATATTTTACATATAATTATATTTTAAATAATGGCATCTTTTTGAAATATAAGGAAAACATGAAAAATGTAAAATTCCTTATAAGATACAATATTACAGATAAAATGGGATTTAATACTGCTGGTAACCATCTCCCTGCACCAGCTGAGTGATGAGGTCAGAGAATAAATCTGGTTAAATAGATCTGAAAATACTATGCTATCTGGTGGGGATGTGAGTGTTTAAAAGACCTACGAGATTAGCATAGTAAACTAGCATGAGTCATGCACAGCTGAAAAGATTAGCGCCTCTGCTGCCTTTTCAGCTAGACTATCAAATGCTAATGGCCTCCATGTAGGACTGACCTACTCTGATGAATAGTTTGCAATAATAACATGTAGACCAAGTTAACAAAAATGTCCATATTTATAATAAAAATGGCCATATTTATGATAAAAATTATCCCCCGTGTTTGTTTGCACATCTGAATATTCTGATACTGACTTTTCTCCTGTTGTTTTAGGCAGTAACACCTAATTCAAGGAAACCCAGAGAAAGGTACAGAAAACATACTAAGAACACAGGAACCTCTGGATCCAGGAAAGGTGACTGAGTCCACAATGCCTCTAACAGACCTGAGGATAAATCACAAGACAACAAAACGTCGCTGTCTCTTATTTGGTGCCCTATGGCTGAAAATGTGCAGTGTTTCTGATGTATGTCTTTATGGGGGCCTTTTAGGATAAAGAGAATCGTGTAAGTTAGGGCTTGCCTGACAGAGACATGATCTAGAATCAGTATCCTCGGATCTTCTCATCTCTACAGTTAACTCACGCCCAAGTCCCTGGAGGGCACAGACACAGCCCTGAGGATTTGTCTGCGGGGCTCTCAGCACCCTTGAGGATTTCCATTAGTGAGACAAATGGCGAATTCACTGCAGCCAAATGTTGCACATTTCATGATTAAAGACAAGTATCTCCAGACTGGGCTTCATTTATTTCTCCTGCAGTGAAATATGTGTGGATTTGTATTTTTTCATTACTACATAAATACAAGCAGTTTATGAAATGCTGAAGGAATTATCAAAGTTAAATCTCCCATTCTATGGCTATGCGAAGAATTTTCTTATTTCTTGCTTCATAAAAACACAAGCCACTATCTAATGATCTAATGAAAAAATCTATTTAATTACATTGTTTAAAAAGTGAAATTAGAATTTGGCACATCTGCTCAATACCTCAGGTGGAGTTAAACCCTTGCTTTCTGAAATAAAGGGTACTCTAGAAATGTGTACCACCAATTGTCCCAAGTTATTGGTTAGTAATGCAAATGGCACTGGATCATAACATCAAAGTTGTTGTTTTGGTTCAGATAATTGTACTATGCATTTCCAGGCTAGCAGACCATTCATTTGTATTTTCACCCATCCTAATACTTAAGTGTCTACTAGATGCTGGCCACCATGGAGGAGCTGGGAATACAGTGGTAAACAAGAGTGCTGGAGTCCAGGGAGCTTGCTATGATACACACCACCACCATGGTCCCAGTAATTCCTGCTGGCATTCAAGCCCTTGTGTAATCTCCTCCTCCTTTTGTGCACATGGAATGGACCTAATGACTGTTTTCTAACAGAATTTGACAAGAATTCTGGAATGTCATTTTCCAGATTAGGTTACCAGTGGCTTCTTTCTTGGGCGCTATCTCTTCCCTCTGTCTCATTTGTTCTGCAAGAAGACCTGCCATATTGTGAGCTGCCTGAGAGAGGTCCACAGTGGAAGAAACCGATACCCCCAAGGACCATCAAGGACCAACATCCAATGAGTAGACTTGGGGCCGGACACACTGAGTGAGCCCGATGTAGCTACCTGCCCTTGGCCAATAACTTTATTACAGTCTGATGGAGACCCCCAGCTAGGGGCACCTGGCTAAGCCACTCCCAGATCCCTGCCCCACAATAATGTTGAGGGGATGCAAGTTTGCTATCTAAGGTTGCAGACTTTGGTGGTAGTTTGCTATGCAGAAATAGGTGACTTACACACTTACGTGCTAGAGCCAGGGTCAGATAATGGACAGATACATCCATGTATGATATGATGTCAGACTGATCTTTCTGCTTTCATGATTTTATCATTGCTTTGGGAGATTTGATTTTGATATTCCTTGGTGGTGTTTCCTTTATGTTTCTAATACTTAGGGGGATTTTAGACTCTTGGAAGTACGAGTATAATTTTCATTAAATTTGGATACGTTCTAGCCATTATTTCTTCACATATATTTTCTAGTCCCTCCTTACTCTTCAGGGACTCTAATTACTCATTTTAGGGTGATTTAAAGTTGTCCCACAGCTCACTCCTGCTTTGCTGATTTTTAAAAATTGATTTTTCACTCCGTGTTTCATTCTGGATCATTTCTATTTCTAAGTCTTCACATTCACTAATTTCTCTTTCTGCAAGGTCTAATTCACTTTTATTCTATCCAGGAAATTTTACATGTCCTATACCGTAATTTTCATCCCTAGAAGTTTGATTGGGTTCTTTTTTATGCCTTCCCTGTCTTCACTTGACTTTTTGAAATATGGAAATACAGTTATAATAACTGTTTTAATGTAATTTTCTGCCAATTCTCACATTTGTGTCAGGGCTGGGTCAATTTTGAAGGATGGATGGATGGGTGGATGGATGGATGGATGGATGGATGGATGGAAGAATTTAGTCCTCATTATGAGTCATTTTCCTATTTCTTTACATGCCTGGTAATTTTTTATTGGATGCCCAGGTTTGTAAATTTTAACTTGTGTGCTTGATTTTTTTTTTAACTCCTATAAATGTCCTTGAACTTTATTCTGGAATGCAGTTCAGTTACTTGGAAACAGTTTAAAATTTTTAAATTTTTATTTACTTTTTTATTCAGGGCATTGCTCAGTTTAGTGCAAATTATTCCCAACCCTGCAACCAGACACTTCAACACAGTCTACAGGCTGCTTGTGAATGTGGAGTGTTTCCCGTCTGCCTGTGGAAAGAGACACTATTCTCAGCACTGTTACTACTGATCCTTCTGGGTGGCTCTTCTGTGGCCCCGGTGAGTTTCCTGGCATGCGTGTGGTTGTAAGGGACTCCACTGAATGCTCCCTGGGGACCCTGGGAAAGATGCTGTGTAGCTTCCTCTTCTGTGTTACCCCAACCTGTGAACTCAAGTACCTTCTCCTTCCAAGACTCTTATCCCGGTCTTCTCAACTCAGGGAGTCTGCAGGAGCCCCTCCTGTCTACTACTCCCTTCCATATGGCTTATAAACCCTCTCAAGTCGGTGAAGTAGGACGGTCATAGGATTCACTTTATTTTCCTACTTTTATGGATCACTGTCCACTTGTCTGATACCTATTGCCTTGCTAACCATGGTTTCACATATTTTGTCTGCTGGAGGTTGTTTGTAGTGGGAGGGTATATCCCTGTACTCCATCTCATCCAGAAGTGCAAGGATGATATATGTTTATTCTTAATGAGATTTTTGTTTAGATATAATTATAGATTTACATTTAGTTGTACCAAATAATACAGAGAGACCTTATGCACCCATTTATCTAATTTCTTCCAATGGTAACATCTTGTATAACATTGGACAATATCACAACCAGGATGTCGACATTAGTAAAGTCACAACATGGTACATTTCTGTGATGGTTAATATTCAGTGTCAACTTGATTGGATTGAAGGATGCAAAGTATTGTTTCTGGGTGTGTCTGTAAAGGTGTTGCCAGAGAAGATTAACATTTGGATCAGTGGACTGGGAGAGGCAGACTCACCCTCAGTCTGGGTGGGCACAATCCAATTGGCTGGCAGCACAGCTAGAAAAAGCAGGCAGAAGAAGGTGGAATTAGCTGACTTGCTGAGTCTTCCGGCCTTCATCTTTCCCCTGTGCTGAATACTTCCTGCCCTCAAACATCGGACTCCAAGCTCTTCAGCTTTTGGACTCTTGGACTTACACCAGTGGTTTAACAGGGACTCTCAGGCCTTCAGACACAGACTAAAGGCTGCACTGTTGGCTTCCCTACTTTTGAGGTTTTGGGACTCGGACTGAGCCACTGCTGGCTTCCTACCTCCTCAGTTTGCAGAGATGGCCTATCATAGGGCTTCACCTTAGCATCGTGTGGGTCACTTCTCCTCAATAGACTCTCTTTCATATATATACATATATCCTATTAGTTCTATCCCTCTAGAGAACCCTGACAGATACAATTTTTATCATCACAAAGATCTCTCATATTGCTTTTTTTTCTTCTGCCCCACATATCCCCTCCTTAACTTTGGCAGCCACTAATCTTTTCTGTTTGTATAATTATGTCATTTGAATAATCTTATATAAATGGAATTATACAACATATAAACACTTGGGACTTGTTTTTTCACTCAGCATAATTCTCAAGAGATTCATCCATGTTGTATACATCAGTGGTTTATCCTTTGTTATTGCTAAGTAGTATTCCAAAATATGGACGTATCAAAGTTTAACTGTTCACCCATTGAGGGATATCTGGGTCATTTCAAGTTTTTGTAATGATCATAAATGGTATTGTGTTTTTAACTTCAGTGTACACGTGCTTGTTGCTAGTATACTAAAATACAGTTGAATTTTGTATGTTTATCTTATATTCTATGGCATTGGTAAGCTCTAAATTAGTTCTAGTAATATTTTTACTAGCATTTGGGAATTACTCTACATCTATAATCATGCAGTCTACAAACGGGAGTAGTTTTATTTCTTTCCTTTAGATTTGTATGCACTTTATTTATTTTTCTTGTTTAATTGCACTGGCTAGACCTTCCTGTATATGTCGAGTGAAAGTAGTGAGAGCCGATATCTGTGCCTTGATATAGATCTTAGGAGAAAGTCATTCAGTGTTTCCTAATTAAGTATAATGATATCTGTAGTTATTTTGTATATGTTTTTTGTCAAGTGGAGGAAGTCCTTTCTTGACTGTTTTTTGAGAGTTTTTATCATAAGTGGGTATTTGATTGTGAAGTTGTCTGTTTTTTTTCTTTCAGTTCAATCAGTTTTCACTTTAAATATTTTGCAGCTCTGTTGTCTGGAAAATACATGTTTAGGATTTTTATATCTTTCTTGGTGGACTGACACTTTTATCGTTGTATTATATCTCTATATTTCGATTTATTATAATTTTTTTCTTTTTCCTGGAGCCATTCTTTCATGTTAAGTATTCTGAAAATAAATAATCTCTTTATTTTTTTTTGAACTGATGATGTCTTGATCCCCCTTCATTCCTGAAAGATACTTTCACTGGACATGAAATTGTTGAGTTGACGGTTGTTTTCTTTCAGCCTGTGAAAAACGTGCCACTTTCTTTTGGCATTTGTTGTTCCTGGTAAGAAATACACTGTCATTTTATTAGTCCTTTCCCTATGGTTAAGGTGTCATTGCTCTCTCACTAATTTTAATATTTTTTTCTTTTTCTTTAGTTTCCAGATGTTTGGCTATGATGAGTCTTAGTATGAATTTCTTTGACTTTATCTTGTTTCTGTTTCACTCGGCCCCTTGAATCTGTGGTTTTATGTCTTTCACTACATTTGAGAAGCTTCCAGCCATTATTTTTTAAAGTACTTTTTAACTCCACCTATTTTCTCTTCTCTGCTGGGATTTTGATAACATAAATGTATATTTTGTTAAAGTCCTATTGGTGTCTGATGCTCTCTTGCTTATTTTCAGTCTATTTTCTCTCTGTTGCTCAGACTGGGTAAGTTCTAACGTCCTATCTTCAATTTTCCCATTGGTAAAGATTGAATTTAGGGTCCAACAAAATTTCATATGTTAGAGCCTCAAGCCCAGTGTGGCTGTATTTGGATGTGGGTCCTTCAAGGAAGTGACTAAGGTTAAATGAGATTATAAGGGTGGAATTCTGATCTGATAGAATTTGTATCCTTAACAGAGAGCTTGTGCTTCTGCAGGCCTCTCTCTCTCTCTCTCTCTCTCTCTCTCTCTCACCCTCTCCCTCTCTCCCTCCCTCTCCCTCTCCCTCTCCCTCTCCCTCTCTCTTTTCCCCTACCCCACTTCTCTCTTTGTATTTATGCACATACCAAATAAAAGTCATGGGAAGACACAGTGGGAAGGCAGCTGTCTGCAAGCCAGGAAGCAAGCCCTCACCAGAAATCACATTGGCCAGAACATTGATCTTGGACTACTCAATTTTCAGAACTGTGAGAAATATATTTCTATTGTTTAAGCAACCCAGTCTGTGGTATTTTATATGGCAGCCTGAACAGATCGATTTTAGTACTAAAAATATTAGTGGGTGCTTCTGTAACAAATACCTGAAAATGAGGAAGCAGCTTCAGAATTGGGCCATGTGTAAAGGCTAGAGGAGTTTTGGGGTACATACCAGAAAAAGCCTAGATTACCATGAAGGGACTATTGGTGGAAATGTGTACGTTAAAGTTGACTCTGGGGAGGACAGCAAGAAAATAGAAGGCCTGGAGAGAAAGTCTTCGTCTTCTTGAGAATGCATATATCATCATAAACAGATTGTTGGTAGAAATATGGATGGGAATGGTCATTCTAGTATGGTCTCAGGTGGAAATGAGAAACAGGTTATTGGAAACTGGAGTAAAGGTGATCCTTGTTATAAAGTGGCAAGCACCTTGGCTAAACTGTGTCCTGGCATTTTGTGGAAGGTGGACTTTGACAGTGATGAAATTGGATATTTAGCTGAGGAGATTTCTAAGAAAAATATTGAAGAAGCATATTCGGTTTTCCTTACATTAGGAGTAAGATATGAGAGAAGAGATGTAAATTGAAGAAAGTATTCAGCAAAAGGGAGCCAGAACTTGATGATTTAGAAAATTCCCAGACTATCCATATTGCAAAAAAGGAGAAAACATGTTCCAAAGAGAACACTACAGGTGTAGATGAACAACTACTTGATAAGATTCATGTTTCTGTAAACCGCAAATGGAATCAGCCACTTCAGCGGAAGCCAGAAGTAGAGATGGGATTATACCTGCAGAGACACTGCCAGTTTGAAGTAAGGGAACCTAAGAAAGCATGACACAATGAAAGAAGGCTATTGGATTTCTGGAATCTACAGAAGGGGACCATAAAGCTATTGAGCTGTGAACATGCTTCATCTTTTAAGAAAAAGAAAAGAAAAGAATGTCCCTGAAGGTGATTCAGAGGTTATTAGGGCTTCCTCCTCTGTTTCAAAGAGGAAGCTACCACCTCTGTTTCAATGGGCTTGGCTGCTGTCACCAAAGTCCTTATAGGCAGAACCACCTGGTAAAGTCCCAAAGGCAGGGCCACCACAGCTGAAGGAGCAGGTCTTCCCTGCAGAACTATGGGGGTGATGCTGCCATCTCAGTGGGCCTGGAAGAAGAAGCATTGATCCAAAGTTTATTCTTGTCTTCAGATCTATTGGAATTTACCTGCTAGGTTTTGGGCTTGCATGGGATCCATCAACTCTTTCTTCTTTCCTGTTTCTTCCTTTGGAATAGGAATGTCCATGCTGTGCCTGTCTAGCCATTATATTTTGGAAGTACATACTTGTCTGTTTTCACATGTTCACAGGTAGAGAGGTGATAGGGTTTGGCTGTGTCCCCACCCAAATCTCATCTGGAATTGTAGCTCCAATAATTCCCACATGTTGTGGGTGGGACCCAGTGGGAGATCATTGAATCGTGGGGGCAGTTTTCTCCATATTGCTTTCATGGTAGTGAGTAAGTCTCATGAGATCTGATAGTTTTATAAGAGGAAAACCCTTTTGCTTGGTTCTCATTTTCTCCATTGTCTGCCACCATGTAAGACATGCTTTTCACCTTCCACCATGATTGTGAGGCCTCCCCAGCCATGCGGAACTTGAGTCCATCAAATCTCTTTTTCTTTATAAATCACCCACTCTTGGGTATTTCTTTATCTGCAGTGTGAAAAAGGACTAATACAAGAGGCATTCTACCTCATGATGAATCATACCTTGAGTCTCACTCATGTCTGATTTAGATGAGTTTAGATGAGACTTTGGACTTTAGACTTTAGGGTTGATGCTGGAATGAGTTAAAACATTCAGGGCTGTCAGGATGATATTTGCACACAAGGAGAACATGAATTTCTGGAGGTTGGAGGTGGAATGTTATGGACTGAATGTTTGTGTCCTCCCAAATTCTTATGCTGAAGCCCTAACCCCCAGTGTGGCTGTCTTTAGAGCTGGGGCGTCTAAGGAAGTAATTAAGATTAAATGAGTCCGTAAGAGTGGGGTCCTTATCAGGTAGAATTAATTTCCTTATAAGATGAGACATCAGAGAGCTCGCTCTCTCTTACTGTGAGTGCTCCAAAGAAAGACCATGTGAGGATGCAGCAAGCAGGTGGCCATCTGCAAGCCTGAAAGAGAACCCTGGCTGGACACGGATCAGCTGGAACTTGGATTATGGGCTTCCCAACCTCTAGAACTGTGAGGAATAAGTTTCTGTGTAAGCCATCCAGTCTGTGGTAGTTTGTTAAGGCAGCCAACAGACTAAGACAATAGCCAGCATGCACCCCTCCATTCAGCTGTCAAGCCTTCCATTGAGTGTTTTATTTCAGCTGTGTGCAGTAAATGTAGTCATGATACAAAGTAAACACAAAAATATTGTAGCAAACCAAAACTCACAAGGAATGCAAAATCATCACTTAAAGGTTGGTAAACACGAAGGCTTGATCTCAAAGAAACAAACAAAAATCCTGAGCCTAAGACATTGGGTTTTGGTGTCTTTGGAAATTATCTAAAATGTGTCAGTTAATGGCTCAATACAACTGTGATTGATTAGCCAGTCATTTGTGGAATGATCATAGTTACTCAGCATTCTCTCTTAAATGCTTACTCTTTAAATAAGTTACTGAATTATCTGCATGTATTTAATAAATAAATATTTATTAAGGGCCCTTTATTTCCTTGGTGCCATTCTAAGCATGGAGATTAGATTAAAAAAATATAATGTACTTAATACCTATATTGATTGTATTTTGGTTTTAGCCTTATAATTATGAAAAAGAAAAGTCCTCAGTATGTAGGGTGTGTATTGTGGGCACTGATATAATGAGTGCTTAAAAAATTTCTTCTTCTTTACTTCTAGTAGAAGCTGTTTCTTACTCTTGTTTATAACAGAAAGGAAAGAATAAGTGTTAAATATATGCAGCATAAAGTCTCTCTTGGACTCCATCTCCATGTAGAATTATTCCTGAAAAATAGCAGTGACTCAAAAGGCTCCCTGATCCTCACAGGTGGTCAGAGGTTTCAGTGTGGCAGCTGGCGAGCCCAACCCACCGCTGCGGAGCAGCAGCAGGGGGACCACTAGAAAGAGCCAGTTAGAAGGATTTACTTTCAGTTTGTTTTTTTTTTCTCCTTAATCAGTGGAAAAATATCTGTAATAGTTAGCCTGATAAGCAGAAAAAGGGAAATGTAAGAGTCAAATTATTGGTTCATAAAATAAAGCTCCAGACAATTCTGTTTTATTATACAGAATGGATTGGTCGTGGTCTGTTAGCAGGCAGAGACACTATGCATACAGATACCATAATAATAGTAAAGAATGGTTGAGTGGAGAACCAGTGCCTCTGTTCCAATTATTTTTATAATTGCTCTCTATCTACTATCTCTACAGATATTGCATAAACAGTGTGCAACACTAACTCCATCCTTTTGTTGCATTTGTTATTATTTTTGCTATAGACAAAATTTTCAACCATGCAGAAACAAAAGTTTAAAACCGTTATGTTGTTCTCTGCATTTACAGGTTTGCAGTAATGTAGGGTAATTAGACATGCTGTTAAATGACCAAATTAAACACATCATGTTTTGGTAAAGAAACGAACCCAAGAAGTAGTAAAGATGGTGGGGAATTCCTGAATCCCAAAAGTCTTCTTAATTTTGACCATTGGACATTCATATGTGTGTGTGTGTGTGTGTGTGTGTGTGTGTGTGTGTGTAGTAATTCAAATCAGAAAAACAAACAAAAGGGGCCAGCTCTCAAAATCCAGGCGCTTTAGTGAGACAAAGGCTATTTCAGATTTCAAGGGCTCAACTCTGTGGATTAATATCTTGCCATTCAAAGAGGTAGTTACTACTGTGAGGTCATTTATTGATTCCGTTAACAAATATGTGTTGACTACTTATGATGGGCCAGGGACGGCTTTGATGCTGAGGGTCAGCGGATTTCAAAGCTAACTATGTAAGAATTTACATATGTAATATGTAGTTATTATATGTAAATATATAATTACGTATTTTAGATTTCAAAGCTAAATATGTAATAAATATTTAATGTGTTGCCAGAAACATTTTTCCCTGAGCAGCAACTGAACAGTGGGAAACCACTCATCTGGAGGCATGGTCCTCTTGGCCCTGCTGGCCTACTGTCCTGCAGTTTTGATATATCAGCATTCATTGAAGATAAAATTGCTTTTCCCTGAAGTTTTTGTTTGTCTCAAAACCAGTCTAAGACATGCTTTCTTCATTTGAGAGATGTCCAGAAGAGGGCTTGAAAAAGAAGACCAAATACAGTGTTGTCAGTGGTGCACCAGGATTGGGAAGGGTAAAAATGTCCACAGAAGACAGAATAGACAAGAGACTAGTGGAAGGATCAACGTATCTGTACATAAGCAGACAACTAATAATAATAGTAAAGAATGGTTGAGTTTCCAAACCTACTGCTTTGTAAAAACAAACAGAACAAAAACCACCCTAAATCTTAGTGGCTCAAAACAACCATAATGTTTCTGCTGATCTTGCTTGGCTCACATATATGACTGCATCAGCCAGCCATTCAGACCTGGATGGAATTCTGATGTGTCCTCACATACTCGTGGTGGGAGCTGATGGGGGGCTGGAACTTTCTTCTCTTTTCTCCCACCACTCTCTCACCCCTTTCTCTCCCACCACTCTCTCACCCCTTTCTCTCCCTGCACCCTTCTCCATTTATTCACTAGGCTGGCCCAGCCTTCTGTATTTGGAAGCAGGACAATCTAAGGAACTGAAGGCAGAAGCTGCAAGCTCCTGAGACCCAGGCTCTGAATCTTCCACAGTGTCACTTCCGCCAGGTTCTGTTGGTGAACGCAAATCACAGGGAACAGATCTAATGGTCAGTGACATAGACTGTATCTCTTAAAGGGAGTTATGCAGAAAATTGTGACCATATTTGATCTACAGCACCTATTAAGGACTACATGTCCTGTGTATAAGAACATAATTATGTAAATATATAATATACATATTTCAAAATAACTTCTGTTGAATAAGAGATGACTGGAAATTAAAACACATAAAAGAAGAAAAGACTGTGAGAGAGTGCAAAATAGGCTTTTGTATCATGTTGAAACAATGTAAAGCTTTATTTCTATTTTTTATTGATTTATTTTTTTTATTATACTCTAAGTCTTAGGGTACATGTGCACATTGTGCAGGTTAGTTACATATGTATACATGTGCCATGCTGGTGCGCTGCACCCACTAACTCGTCATCTAGCATTATTTATATCTCCCAATGCTATCCCTCCCCCCTCCCCCCACCCCACCACAGTCCCCAGAGTGTGATATTCCCCTTCCTGTGTCCATGTGATCTCAGAAACAATGTAAAGCTTGTAGTAAAGTTGCAAGAATTGTTTGAAGAACTTCGATCTGTCATTTATTTGAATTTCCCAAATGCAAATATTTTACCACATTTGCTTCAGCAGTAGAATAAGGATGAATGGGTACATATAAATTCAGGAAGTAGATTAGTAGCTGTGGGTGGGATAGTGAGAATGGGAAGTGAGTACTGATGGGTAAGGGGTTTCTTTGAGCAGGATGTAAAAATGTGTAGAATTAAAACGCGGTCTTGAGTGGTACAACTCACTGGGTATACTAAAAACACGAAATTCTACACTTTTGATGAGTTAATTTTATGGTATGTGAATTATATCTTAATAAAACTCTTTAAAAATACTATACGTGAGTACTAGGTGAACAGATGTCATTATTAATGAAATCAAATGAAAAGTTGTGGGGCTTAATGTATGCTAGGACTCTATTCTAGATCATCAGAGAGGCTACATTGTCAAAATAAATAGGAGGATATTGGTGAAGTCCGTGAAGTGACCTGCGAACTTATATCCCCGCCCCTCTGAGTATGTCCTTTCAGCCTAAGGCATTAGGTGGTTTCAGTTATTTCACGGGCCCAACGTGTGACTCTCTGACTCAAGGGAGTTAGAGAAATTGAGCAGCTTTCCTGGGTCTCCTGGCCTGAGTGTGGCAGGAACTGGGTAGCAAGAAACCGAGGCCTGGATCCAGCCTCCTGCACCCTGCCAGTATATGTACGTAGGGATCTGATGGGCCAGTTTTGACTTGGTGGGTTATATAAAACAGACATGGCCCATTGTAGATTTATAAATACATATAGAAAAATAGAAATATCAAATGTTGTTCAAAGGAAAAGAAACCTGAAACTAAACAGAGTTGACATAGGCAGTTGTTCCATCTTTTGGCTGATCAGAGCACTCTTTGTATCAGTATCTTTCAGAAGTATCTGGTTTTCCTTCACAAAACATTCGTTCTCATTTTAATTTCTTGCTTGTAGTTTGCATTAAGTCATATTTTAATTCATTTTATGTGTCATTTACCTAGAAAATTATTAATAAGAAATAACCACAGCAACTAAATAACAACTGATAGCTTTTGGAAAGGCTTAAATAAGTTTTGAATAACTTCTTGATTGCTACTGTAGCTAAAATACGTGTTTTGTGAAAAATACACATTATATTATTGTCGGGGTAAGAAACTGAGATAAATTATAGGTAATTTCCATTTTGTAGTACTGTTTCTATGGTTATATAAGCAATTTATGTTATTTCAGTACTTGTTACCATGGTTATTTCAGGTAATTCCAGGTTAATAAAATTAAAATGGTGTGGGGTTTTTTGTTTGTTTGTTTCTTTGTTTTGTTTTGTTTTTGGTGATGGTTGTTGAGTAAAACTGTTCATGTGGAAAGAAAGAAATATCCCTTATTGGTAAAATCGAGTATTTCACTTAGTCGTGGTACTGGGTGACTGGAGGAGAGTAAAAGAGTAGGCACCTCATTCTTATTAGGAACCCCCTCCACTCCTCTCCCACCCTTAGACAACTGTGAGACCCAGGCATCTTGAGCAGCTCCAGTTAAGCTCTTGCACATGATGGGCTGAGCCACGATAACAGATGGAAAATACGCTCTAAATCCTAACATTCCCTCAGCTGCTTCATATAAAAAGAGTGACAGAAAAATTAATGACTGCGAGCTCAGAAACAGAAAGTACTGTCCAGATGCTTGTTTCGTTGTTGTTGCTGATACTGTTTCTATTGTTTATTCATTTTTCTCTTGTTCTCCTCTGATGGACACACGGGCTGACATAAACTTAAAGAGGAGATACGTGTATTGGAGTAGATGCCCGAAATGACTTTTTAAGGTGTGATGGTGGGCAGGGAAGATACCTTTAGTACAGGATTGATGCGCCAAGCCTGCCAGGGAAAAGGGAGTGGTAGAAACCCCGCTGGAAGAGCAAGGGCATCCTCATGGGCAGAGCAACAATGTCCAAAGCTCATGCTACGCTGGACTTGGCCGACGTCTAGGGGGACTAAGTTTCTTCTGGCCAGTTAGGGACCCCACTGATTAGGCATGTGACCTTCATGTGACTTGGCAGTAGTCTCTAAAAAATCTGAAACCAAACATCTGGCCCTCCCCTGCAGAGCCTTGTGAGGTGAGTGGAGAGAGAGAGACGTCATTGGAATTTTACAGCATAAATATTGAGTGGCTTTATCTTAGTTTTTTTCTCATTATCTTTTTCTCACTTTTCTTACCTCCACAGTTTCTTAGTTTTGCTTTCTTGCCCTCCTCATCCATCTGATTTAAATTTTACATTTTGTAGTCTCATATGTATTTCTGTTAAGCTCTGATAAACCGTTATGAGGCAGAGTATGGTATGAGTTAATAAAAGTAATAGAAGTTAGGAACCATTATTGCAATGACAGTGTAAAAGTAGAATAAGAACTGCACATACTGCATATGCGTACACATGTTCAAGTGTGCACAACACTGTTTCAGCTAAAAATCTATATCTATCTACATTCACATCTATCTTTTTAAAACGTGTGTGTTATTTGAGCGTTTGTAAATTAAATAATTGCTAAAAGCATCATGTTATTACATATCTAATTTTTCCCATCTTACATAAATACCAGGATTCTCCAGTACAATTCATAATCTAACAAAATATCTTATTGGGAAACCATAAAACCAATCCTACGTCTCTTAATGCCAATACCAGTGGGGTACATATTTTAGTGGATATGAATAATGTGTCCACTACATTCCAGCAAATGTATGCTACTGAATCTCCAGGAAAATTTTTAGATAATGTCTTATTTTCCTTTTTTCCTCCCTATGGAGACAGGAAGAAGTTCTGATACAAGGGAAGGAAACAATCCTCAGACAAAAAAAATACCCAGTTCAACTTACTATGCAGATCAATTAGAACAATTTAACTGAATTTTCTGCCTGTCTCTTCATGTACAAATAGCTCCTGTTCAGAGATCCTCACAATTGCTGTGAAATTCAAAGCAAGAAAGTAATTTTTCATGACCTGTAAGCACATACAATACTAACATAAGAAAGAAAAAATGTATTTTTCTTTCCGAATAAATTAAACACATCTGGATAAAACCACTTTCTACTCCACAAAAGAACTTGGAAAGAATATATTTGGATTGTTTAGTGGGATTCCCTTTCCACAACACATTCAAAGAGTCTCTGTCTCTCCTTTTTTTAAACCCAGGATTACTCTGTTTTAGACCTGTCACTCTTTCACGTTGCTAACTTGACAAACTCGGTCTTTAAATACGCAATTGAATCAGCCTGTTTCAAGAAATATTACACACAGCATATCAAAGCAAACACAATTCCAGCTCAATTTTAATAATGCTTTTACTTTACTCTAATTATAAAGTATGTTCAATGGCAGTTTCAAAATTAAATGAAAATTTTTTACATGACATCTTAGCACCCATAGGATAATCGAAAAGGAAGGTTGGCTGAGTAGATTAGGATATGAAAGCTAAGATGTCAAAAGAATTTTTGTTTAAAGAAATGAAATCTATTTTCAATCTGGGGAACATATGGCGGAAGAATCATAGATCTGGAAGAAAGGGACATTAAGCATTCAACAGGTACAGCTCTCTAGTATGGAAGAAATTTTACAGCAAGAACAACTGCAACGAGCAAGAGGCTCACATCGCCTCCTTGAGCCTGAGAAGGATTCTCCACATTCTTCAGATCGTTATACAGAAGATCTCTCTTCAAATCAGGGCAAAAACATGACATTCAGTTTCGGCATTATTGCGTTTACTGCTCAATGCATTTAACTTTACTCGTTTTATCGACATTCTCTCTGAGACTCCTTATTTTGCCCATAACTGCAGTAGGTTGGCCGTACTTACGTTAGTAATGTGATGTTGAAGGTTCAATGCAGTCACTTGACCTGGAGTTTGGGGTGAAGATAAACCACAAGGATTATTTATATTACCAGCAGAGTAGCCCTGATGAGACTATGTGACTTCCTTCTAAGTAAGGATTCCAGATGTCCCAATCAAGATGATCAACAACATTAAAAATGAAATAAATTACCATATTCATTATATATATGGAAATAGCATATTCATTTATTTTACTAAAAATGAAGTGGATTAGCATATTCTTAGTGGTTATTTTAAGATTAGATATTAAGAATTTAATTGCTCAGTTGTGGCGAATGTGATGGGCCCATCCCCTCAATTAATCCTTTTTTTTTTTTTTTTGAGACAGATTCTCATTCTGGTGCCCAGGCTGGAGTACAGTGGCGTGATCATGGTTCACTGCAGCCTCAACCTCCTGGGCTCAAGTGATCCTCCCACCTCAGCCTCCCATGTAGCTGAGACTACTGGTGTGTGCCACTATGCCCAGCTAATTTTAAAATTTTTTGTAGAGATAGGGTCTCACTATGTTGCCCAGGCTGCTCTCAGACTCCTGACCTCAAGTGATCTTCCTAGCTCAGCCTCCCAAAATACTGGGATTATAGGCATAAGCCACCACATCCAGTCTAACTATTCTCATTTTAACAAAAGTTGTTTTTATGTACAAAGCGAAATTAATTTTAAATATTTTCTAACCTAACATATACTAATTATTAGTAGAGATACAAAATGAGCATTTGTAATATGCCAAATTTTATTTTCTTTTATTATCACAAAAAACACACCAGATAGATATGTTTCTTTTCATACTTCAAAGGTAGGAAAACAGAGTCATCGAGGAGCAACCTACCCCCAGGTCACCTGCCATACATTGGCAAGATCCATGCCTTCAACTTATATTCTGTGTTTTTACAGAAGTTTTTTGTAGTATTGCTACATGTGTCAGTAGCCCTTAATCATTCTAACCTCTGTAACCACACTATTAAAATTTATTGAGTCCACCAAGAACTTTGGTTTATGTAAGATATATCAATGACTTTACCATATCAGAATTTAAAATGAGAAAAACTTAAAATATGTATTTAGTCATTGAATAATAATAAATCGATTACACGTTAACAAAAATAATATATCTTCTGATACCTATGCTTCTCAAAGCAAAATATTATTGAGAAGGGGTCATTCTTTTAAAGTTTTTACAAATGTCTTTAATATCTGGCTTAAAAGAAGACAGCTGAATTTCCATGTCTGCTTCTGCATTCAATGCAGTGCAATATATTGCTTTTGTTAATATATATACTAAAAATAACGGGCGTCTCACAGATACATTTTTGGAAAAGGAAGGAGTATTATATTTGTCTTTCTAGATAATTGTGATGTGTATCAATAACCCAAAGTCAATAGCAGTTTCTTAAAGGTTAGTTCCTGCAGGAGTGGCTCACAACCCAGCACTTTGGGAGGCTGAGGTGGGAGGATTGGTAAAGGCCAGGAGGTTGAGACTGCAGTGAGCCAAAATCATGCCACTGCACTCTTGCACTCTAGCCTGGAAGACAGAGACAGACTCCATCTCTAAAAAAAAAAAAAAAAAAAAAAAAAAAAAAAAAAAAAAAAAAAATTAGTTACAAATATAGAATCTTGAACCATAGCAGTAAACCCTGTACACTTGTGAGAGAGTAAGAGGAACCTCTGCAAGTCCATTGCATTTACTTCAGGGGTTCTCAGGTCACATTTTAAAAACCATTAATATTTGATATTAAATAATATTTGTGAGTATGATTTTAATGACTATATAATATCTTAAGAATAAATCTCCCATCATGATAATCCTCCACTTACTATTTATATTCTAGATTTTGTTTATATAAATAATTTCATACTTTTTAAAATATTTCTATTTATGGTAGACTTTTTTTAGGTAGTGCTAATGAGTGAGTATGGATCTTGTAAGGCATTACTGCATATGATCAAATTTCTTTCCTAGCTGTTACAGTCAGTCTTGCTATGAGTATTCTTGCACATCAAGTGAACATTTCTGTTGAGCATATACCTCATGATATAATTGCTAGGTCATGGATTTACTCATGTTCCACATTAATAGATACTTCCCAACAATCTTCTAGAGTAGTTTTCCCAGTTGACCCTCCCATTAGCATTATAGGACAGTTCTAATTGCATCAGCTTCTTGACACACTTGGTAATTTTTTTAGTGCATTTTCCATTTTACCTAATATGGTAGAAGTGGAATTGTATCCCATTAGGGTTATCATTTTCATTTCCCTGATGACTCACAGATGAGCAAATTAATGTGTTTATTGGTAATTTGAGTATTCTGTTTTGTGAGATGTCTTTTCAAGTTTTGCTTTTCTTTTAATTTGATTGTCCATCTTAGACTTACTTGCTTGTTAGAGTTCTTTATGTATTCCAGAGGTCAGCCTCTTGTTGACCGTATGTATTTAGAAGATCTTCTCCCATGATGGGGCTTGCTTTTGCAATATATTAATCACTTTAAATAATTTGTAATATATTTCAGTATATATTTTTCCTCTTTTGTAGTTGCTGCTTTTTTCCTATTTCTTTAAGAAATCAGCTCAACTCCAAGGTCAGCCTGATGTTCTCTTGTTTCCTGCTAAAATAGTTTTCATTTTAATATCAATTTAAATATGAATTCCATCTGAAATTTGATTTTGTATTTTGTCTGAAATAGGATTCCATGTACACTTTGTTTTCCAGAAGAGAATATAATTACATAGCACCAACCACCAATTTTTCCACTGAACTGTATTAATTAATATAGTTTTTTGTTAGGTCTTGATTTTTGAAATATAAATTCCCCAGATTTATTCTTCCAGACCATCTTCACTAATCCTGTGCTTTTGCATTTCTGTAATTTTAGTATCATTGTATCAATTTCTAAAAAAAACTTTCTTGGATTTTGAATTTTGGTTGAGATTTAAATGAATTTATAGAAAAATTTTGGAAATACTGACATCTTCACAACACTGAATGTTTCAATATGTGAACATACAATTGGGAAATATTGCTCCTCTTTCATTAGATTTATTTCTAGTATTTGATATTATTAATATTGCGATATTGTATTGATATTGCAATAGTAAGTGGCAACTTTTAGAAATATACATTTTCCAGTTGTTTGTTGCTAGAACATAAAATACAATTACTTTTTTTATTTTTGTATTTTTTTTTAATCTTTCAATTTTCCTTTATTTTTTTTTTAATTATACTTTAAGTTCTAGGGTACATGTGCACAATGTGCAGATTTGTTACATATGTATACATGTGCCATGTTAGTGTGCTGCACCCGTTAACTCCTCATTTACATTAGGCATATCTCCTAATGCTATTCCTCCCCCCTCCCCCCACCCCATGACAGGCTCTGGTGTGTGACATATTTCTCCCTGTGTCCAAGTGTTTTCATTATTCAATTTCCACCTATAAGTGAGAACATGCGGTGTTTGGTTTTCTGTCCTTGCAACAGTTTGCTCAGAATGATGGTTTCTAGCTTCATCCGTGTCCCTACGAAGGACATGAACTCATCCTTTTTTATGGCTGCATAGCATTCCATGGTGTATATGTGCCACATTTTCTTATTCCAGTCTATCATTGATGGGCATTTGGGTTGGTTCCAAGTCTTTGCTATTGTGAATAGTGCAGCAATAAACATACATGTGCATGTGTCTTTATAGCAGCATGATTTATAATCCTTTGGGTGTATGCCCAGTAATGGGATGGCTGGGTCAAATGGTATTTCTAGTTCTAGATCCATGAGGAATCGCCACACTGTCTTCCACAATGGTTGAACTAGTTTACAGTCCCACCAACAGTGTAAAAGCATTCTTATTTCTCCACATCCTCTCCAGCACCTGTTGCTTCCTGACTTTTTTATTTTATTTTTTTATTTTATTATTATTATTATATTTTAAGTTTTAGGGTACATGTGCACAATGTGCAGGTTAGTTACATATGTATACATGTGCCATGCTGGTGTGCTGCACCCATTAACTCGTCATCTAGCATTAGGTATATCTCCTAATGCTATCCCTCCCCCCTCCCCCCACCCCACAACAGTCCCCAGAGTGTGATGTTCCCCTTCCTGTGTCCATGTTTTCTCATTGTTCAATTCCCATCTATGAGTGAGAACATGCGGTGTTTGGTTTTTTGTCCTTGCGATAGTTTACTGAGAATGATTATTTCCAATTTCATCCATGTCCCTACAAAGGACATGAACTCATCATTTTTTATGGCTGCATAGTATTCCATGGTGTATATGTGCCACATTTTCTTAATCCAGTCTATCATTGTTGGACATTTGGGTTGGTTCCAAGTCTTTGCTATTGTGGATAGTGCCGCAATAAACATACGTGTGTGTGTGTCTTTATAGCAGCATGATTTATAGTCCTTTGGGTATATACCCAGTAATGGGATGGCTGGGTCACATGGTATTTCTAGTTCTAGATCCCTGAGGAATCGCCACACTGACTTCCACAATGGTTGAACTAGTTTACAGTCCCACCAACAGTGTAAAAGTGTTCCTATTTCTCCACATCCTCTCCAGCACCTGTTGTTTCCTGACTTTTTAATGATTGCCATTTTAACTGGTGTGGGATGGTATCTCATTGTGGTTTTGATTTTTTTAATGACCATGTGTCCAGCAACCTTGTTAATTCTAAATATGAATTTTAAATAGTTTGTTGATTCTTTGGATGTTCTAGATATATCATCACGTTGTCTGCAAATAATGACAGGCTTGATTTCACCTTTAAAATTCATGTGGAATTTTTTTAAAACCTTGTAACAGAGGCTAGATAATTCAGAACATTGTTGAATAAGAAGAATAACAAGCATCTCTTCATTTTTCTTGATCTAAGAGGTGGTACTGGGATGTTTTCAGTATCCCAGCATTGAAAATCATGGCTTTATTAATAGTTTTTCTTTTTCAATTAAAAATGTACTCTCCTTTGGGAGGCCAAGGTGAGAAGATTGCTTGAGCCCAGGAGTTTGAGACCAGCCTAGGCAACATAGTGAGATCTCATCTCTACAAAAACATTTAAAAATTAGCCAGGTGTGGTGACACATGCCTGTAGTCTCAGCTAATTGTGAGGCTGAGGGAGGAGGATTGCTGAAGTGAGCCACGATCACGCCACCGTACTCCAGCCCTGGCTACAGAGTGAAACCCTGCCTCAAAATTATTAATTAATTAATCAGTTAAATAATTTAAAAGGACTCTCATATTATTAGTTTAATAGTAATTTTTAGTAAAGAATGGGTATTGATTTTTTAATGTTTTCTGAAATTATCTAGATAATATGGTTGTTATGACTTTGATTCTTAATGTGGTTAAAGAAAACATTGATTGATAACCAATTGTTATCCAACTTTAGAGTTTTATAATAAGCCCTACTTGGTTGCGATGCAGCATCCTTTATATGTATTATGGAATTTAAGTTTCTAATATTTGTTAATGTTTGAGAGAAATTAGTTAGAAATTTTACTTTTTATGTTGTGCTTGTCATGTTTTATAGTAACGGTTATGCTTAAGTCCTAAGAAGGTATGGACACATCCATGTTATTTCTGTAGCAGTTCAGAGTAAACAAAAATTACAGATGGTCCCTGACTCCCTGACTTATAATGGTCAGTATTCAGTAGAAAATGTAGCTTGAGTACTCATATAATCCTTCCACTTCCACCTTTAGCTATAGTATTCAATAAATTTCGTGAGATCTTCAACACTTTATTATAAAAAGGCTTTGTGTTATATAATTTTCCCAACTGTAGGCTGATGTAAATGTTCTGAGCATATTTAAGGTAGGCAAAGCTAATTTACGATGTTCCATAGGTGAGGTGTATAAAATGCATCTTTAATTTACAACATTTTCAACTTACAATGGGTTTATTGTGAGGTAACACCATTGTAAGCCAAGGAGGATCTGGATATCCATATACTTGACCCTTTTGTATCCACGTTGGTTTTGTTTGTTTATTTTATCCATTCTTTAAAGAAGGGCTTTACATTTCCAACTATGAATGTGCTTCCAGTTAAATTTCCAGTTTTATTGTTTAAAAATGTCTTCCATTGTATTTTATACACAATAGTTCTTCCCATTGCTTTTGTCTGATATTAATGTACCATGCCATTTTTATGCTTACTCTCTCTATGGTATATTTTTCATATTTTTAATTTTAGTACACATGTGTCTATAAATTTTAAATATGTCTTTTTTAGCCAGAATATAGTAAATGATTTTATCCCATCTGGCACTCTCTGTGTTTAATTGGTATATTTAATCAACTGACATTTAATATAATTATTGATATGGTTATGTTTAAGTGTAAATTGTATCATTTTTCATTTTTTTCTATGACTTTTTTTCTCTCTTACTCCTTTTTTGCATCCTCTGGGTTGATTAAATATTACTTTTGCACTCCATTTTATTTACTGAAAGTACTATTGGCTACCTCTCATTTTACTCCTTTTATAAATGATTGACTTAGGCATATGATATGCAAAGTTAGGCATATTATATTCGAAACGTATCATTTAACAAAGTCAGTAGCACATTACACATTGGCGTTTCCCATGTCCTACTTCACACTTCTCAGTTCACATCTGAAAGTTGCTTTTTAATCTCTCAACTCACACTTCAAGCTTCAATTTCCTACTTTACAAATGCAATGAACTGACAACGGTTTAATTTCATTCCCATATTATAATTGGTGCTAATGTTATGATATTTTTCTTTTATATGAGCTATCTCAGATTTATAATTTTTGTTTTAGACAATTAGATACCTTAAGTAAAATTATGAGAAGTAAAAACACACAAACGTACATGTATCAATTTATTTACTTTTGGTTTTGCTCATTTTTACTGAAAATATGATTATCTATGTGGTGTCATTATTCTTCATCCTAAATAACTTCATTTTTACATAGTGTAGTCCAGCTGGAAACATTTATTTCATGTTTATCTTTTAAATGATATTTTCACTGGATACAGAAACCTGAAATACAAATTATTTAATTAGACAATAAAAAATAGTAGAATAAATCAAGAAGTTCAAGTGTTTTATTTTTAACTCAGCAGAATACATAAATATTGACTCAAATAATAGGAAGGAATGGAAGCATACATTCTCAATAAGAAAATGACAAGGAGTAAATAACTACCAAATGAAGGAAATTCTAATACATTATAAGAGATTTCTTTTACAATAATGTAAGAATAAAATTTTAAAAAACTTAAATGAAGTGTATCTTTTCCTACACAAACATTGTTATCTAGATTTATGCCAACAGATATATATATATAATATTTGACATGTTTATTATTGTTAAATATCTTTTATACCTGATAATATTTTTTTTTAGAAATCTACTTTTTAAATGTTAATATAGCCAACCTAGCTTTCTTTGGTGTTTGTATGGAATATCTTTCTCCACTGATTTAGTTTTGATCTGTATTTAAGTGGATATTTATTTATTTATGGTAGAGTTCTTATAAAATATATATAGCTGAGTCTTGCTTTTAATAAAATCTGAATTATTCTTAAAAGGTAGGTTCAAATCATTTGCATTTAATGCGATTATTCATATCTTGGATTAAAATCTATCATGCTGCTTAGTATTTTCTATTTTCCTTCTATTATTTTTTCCTTTTTTCCTCTTTTATACCTTCTTCCATATTATATGATTTTTTAAATTACTGTATTTTTAACTTCATTTATGCTTTATTTCTTACTCTGCTCTTCAAAATTTTATTGAGTATACTAGCATTTATAATATTAATCTGTAAGTAATCACAATCTTTCTTCAAATAATATCACAGTGCTTCATATATAATGTACAAAACTCATAACAATATCATCCCAATTCCCCCTCCCAAGCTTTGTGCTATTGCTTTCATACATTTTATTTTACATATAGAAACAAACAATATGTTGGTATTATTTATTCTATACACAGTCAGTTATCTTTTAGATTGATAAAGAAAAAAAATTGTATAATCATTTCAGTTTTACAACTTTCTTACTGCAATGCTTGTGGCTATATGACATCTTATTCTTTCTGCCTGAAGAGCTTCCTTAACCAATTTTACTAGTGAAAATTCAATAATATGAGATCTTTCTGTTTTTGATTTTTTGAAAAGCTTTAATGTCCTTTTGATTTCTAAGACATATTTTTTGCTGAATACAGAATTCTAGTTTGAGGTTTTTTTTCTTTCAGCATTTAAAAAAATGGCACTCATTGTCTTCTGGTATACATAGTATCTAATAAAAAGTCTGCTGTAATATTGATCTTTGACAACTGTAAGTAATGTGTCTTCTGACTGGCTGTATTTAATATTTTCTACCTGTATCTTTGTTTCTTGCTGATATTATGTGACATTCTTGGATGCGTGGTTTCATATCTTTCATTTTGATAAAAAAAAAAGAACAATCATTATTTTTTCAAATATTTTTTTCTGCCTCATTCTTTCTTATCTTTATCTGGGATCTCAATTACACAAAAGTTAGACCCTTTGTGTTATTGTGTTATTTCACACATCTTCTGTAGTCTGTTTTTTTGTTTTTGTTTTTGTTTTTTTGACAGAGTTTTGCTCTTGTTGCCCGGGCTGCAGTACAATGGTGTGATCTCAGCTCACTACAACCTCTGCCTCCCGGGTTCAAGTGATTCTCCTGCCTCAGCTTACTGAGTAGGTGAGATTACAGGCATGTGCCACCACACCCCACTAATTTTGTATTTTTAGTACAGACAGAGTTTCACCATGTTGGTCAGGCTGGTCTTGAACTCCTGACCTCAGGTGATCTGCTTACCTCTGCCTCCCAAAGTGCTGGGATTACAGGTGTGAGCCACCACGCCCAGCCAGTTCTTTTTATTTTTTTAATTTTTAATTTATTTTACCTTCACCTTGTTTTTTAAATTGTGTCATTTCTATTGTACTATCTTCAAGCCAATGATTCTTTTTTCAAATATATCAGAATTTTATAATAAGATCATCAGGCATTTTTAAATGTCTGTTACTATATTTTATTAGATTACCTTAGTTTTTCATCTGTGTTTTTTTTCTGAAGAGCACCATGTATTCCTATTGTCCTTTTCCATCATATCAGAGGTTGGTAAACTATAAGCCATAGACCTTTCAGCTGTTCTCATAAATAAATTCTTATTGGGATACAGCCCTGTACATTTATTTATGTTTTTATCTATGGATGCTTTTTAGCTTAATGTAAGGGTCAAATAATTGTGGCATGTGTTGCATGGCTCTCCAAACTAAACATGTACTTCTCCTTGAAGAAAAATTTTACCAAAACCTGCACTAAGCTAACTACTACACATATGAAGAAAGCCATTTAAGACCAATGAGACCTTAGCCAAGTGTTTGTTAGAACTTTCAGCCTATCCTTGCCTTGCAGTATTATTAATTAAGTAAATGTGTAATGATTTGGTTATGCAGCACAATCTGGCTGGTATACCAATGAGCAATAGTCAGATCACAAAAGTTAGAAAAATCAAGCATTTACAATGAAGTAGAAAGTAAAAAACACCAATTGTGGGACAGGCAGGGTGGCTTACACCTGTAATCTCAGCACTCTGGCAGGCCAAGGTGCGCAGATTACCTGAGATCAGGAGTTCAAGACCAGCCTGGCCAACATGGTGAAACCCCATCTCTACTAAAAAATACAAAAGTTAACTTTGTGTGGTGGCAGGCACCTGTAATCTCGGTTACTTGGGAGACAACAAAAAAATAAGAAGTTGTGTGTTGAAAAACCACATTTTTTAATGAATAAATGGACTAGTGGAATAATAGAATGAACTGACATGGATAAAAGAGACGTAAGAGACCTATCATCCGAATGCAGTGAATAAACTTATTTGAATCCTGATTCATATGAATTGACTACACAATTATATTTTAAGAAATTGGATAAAATTTTATATGAACTTTTTTATAGATTATGATAAAGGAGAATTTTAGTTTGTTAGATGTAATAACAATTTAGGGCTTCTTAAACAAGTCTACCGATTAGAGGTACATACCATATTATTTAAGGATGAAATTATAAACTATATGGGATTTCTTTTAACATATTCCAGCAAAAACAACTGGGGTAATACTTACATAAAAGAACAGAAATATGTGGATAATTGTTGAATTTAAATTATTAGATACATATGGATTAATTATACATTTGCTTTATTTTTATATATGGTTAACAATGTCAAAAATAAAACTTCAAAAATTGTATACATATATTCCTACATATATACGTATACAGAACAATAGGAAAAAATGGAAAAAAGATTATATGGAATAAAGCCTGTAATCCCAGCACTTTGGGAGGCCAAGGTGGGTGGATCATGAGGTCAGGAGTTCAAGACCAGCCTGGCCAACATGTTGAAACCCGGTCTGTACTAAAAATACAAAAATTAGCCGGGCATGGCCAGCATGGTGGCATGCACCTGTACTCCCAGCTACTCGGAAGGCTTGAACCTGGGAGGCAGAGGTTGCAGTGAGCCAAGATCGCACCACTGCACTCCAGCCTGGGTGACAGAGGGAGACTGTCTCAAAAAAAAAAATAAAAACCTATCTAAGGAGCTGGTAAAAGACTATGTCTTGAAAGACATTTTTAGCAAAGTATCTCAATATATAACTAGATCATCAATAAAAACCTAAGTTACAAAGCTCTCCAAACATTATCATGATCAATACACTAATGCTGTTCTTTTTTTTTTTTATTATACTTTAAGTTTTAGGGTACATGTGCACATTGTGCAGGTTAGTTACATATGTATACATGTGCCATGCTGGTGCACTGCACCCACTAACTCGTCATCTAGCATTAGGTATATCTCCCAATGCTATCCCTCCCCCCTCCCCCCACCCCACCACAGTCCCCAGAGTGTGATATTCCCCTTCCTGTGTCCATGTGATCTCATTGTTCAATTCCCACCTATGAGTGAGAATATGTGGTGTTTGGTTTTTTGTTCTTGAGATAGTTTACTGAGAATGATGATTTCTAATTTCATCCATGTCCCTACAAAGGACATGAACTCATCATTTTTATGGCTGCATAGTATTCCATGGTGTATATGTGCCACATTTTCTTAATCCAGTCTATCATTGTTGGACATTTGGGTTGGTTCCAAGTCTTTGCTATTGTGAATAGTGCCGCAATAAACATACGTGTGCATGTGTCTTTATAGCAGCATGATTTATAGTCCTCTGGGTATATGCCCAGTAATGGGATGGCTGGGTCAAATGGTATTTCTAGTTCTAGATCCCTGAGGAATCGCCACACTGACTTCCACAATGGTTGAACTAGTTTACAGTCCCACCAACAGTGTAAAAGTGTTCCTATTTCTCCACATCCTCTCCAGCACCTGTTGTTTCCTGACTTTTTAATGATTGCCATTCTAACTGGTGTGAGATGGTATCTCATTGTGGTTTTGATTTGCATTTCTCTGATGGCCAGTGATGATGAGCATTTTTTCATGTGTTTTTTGGCTGCATAAATGTCTTCTTTTGAGAAGTGTCTGTTCATGTCCTTCGCCCACTTTTTGATGGGGTTGTTTGTTTTTTTCTTGTAAATTTGTTGGAGTTCATTGTAGATTCTGGATATTAGCCCTTTGTCAGATGAATAGGTTGTGAAAATTTTCTCCCATTTTGTAGGTTGCCTGTTCACTCTGATGCTAGTTTCCTTTGCTGTGCAGAAGCTCTTTAGTTTAACTACATCCCATTTGTTTTTCTGTTATTGGTGTATAAGAATGCTTGTGATTTTTGTACATTGATTTTGTATCCTGAGACTTTGCTGAAGTTGCTTATCAGCTTAAGGAGATTTTGGGCTGAGACAATGGGGTTTTCTAGATATACAATCATGTCGTCTGCAAACAGGGACAATTTGACTTCCTCTTTTTCTAATTGAATACCCTTTATTTCCTTCTCCTGCCTAATCGCCCTGGCCAGAACTTCCAACACTATGTTGAATGGGAGTGGTGAGAGAGGGCATCCCTGTCTTGTGCCAGTTTTCAAAGGGAATGCTTCCAGTTTTTGTCCATTCAGTATGATATTGGCTGTGGGTTTGTCATAGATAGCTCTTATTATTTTGAAATACGTCCCATCAATACCTAATTTATTGAGAGTTTTTAGCATGAAGGGTTGTTGAATTTTGTCAAAGGCTTTTTCTGCATCTATTGAGATAATCATGTGGTTTTTGTCTTTGGCTCTGTTTATATGCTGGATTACATTTATTGATTTGCGTATATTGAAACAGCCTTACATCCCAGGGATGAAGCCCACTTGATCATGGTGGATAAGCTTTTTGATGTGCTGCTGGATTCGTTTTGCCAGTATTTTATTGAGGATTTTTGCATCAATGTTCATCAAGGATATTGGTCTAAAATTCTCTTTTTTGGTTGTGTCTCTGCCCGGCTTTGGTATCAGAATGATGCTGGCCTCATAAAATGAGTTAGGGAGGATTCCCTCTTTTTCTATTGATTGGAATAGTTTCAGAAGGAATGGTACCAGTTCCTCCTTGTACCTCTGGTAGAATTTGGCTGTGAATCCATCTGGTCCTGGACTCTTTTTGGTTGGTAAGCTATTGATTATTGCCACAATTTCAGATCCTGTTATTGTTCTATTCAGAGATTCAACTTCTTCCTGGTTTAGTCCTGGGAGAGTGTATGTGTCGAGGAATTTATCCATTTCTTCTAGATTTTCTAGTTTATTTGTGTAGAGTTGTTTCTAATATTCTCTGATGGTAGTTTGTATTTCTGTGGGATCGGTGGTGATATCCCCTTTATCATTTTTTATTGTGTCTATTTGATTTTTCTCTCTTTTTTTCTTTATTAATCTTGCTAGAGGTCTATCAATTTTGTTGATCCTTTCAAAAAACCAGGTCCTGGATTCATTAATTTTTTGAAGGGTTTTTTGTGTCTCTATTTCCCTCAGTTCTGCTCGGATTTTAGTTATTTCTTGCCTTCTGCTAGCTTTTGAATGTGTTTGCTCTTGCTTTTCTAGTTCTTTTAATTGTGATGTTAGGGTGTCAATTTTGGATCTTTCCTGCTTTCTCTCATGGGCATTTAGTGCTATAAATTTCCCTCTACACACTGCTGTGAATGCGTCCCAGAGATTCTGGTATGTTGTGTCTTTGTTCTCGTTGGTTTCAAAGAACATCTTTATTTCTGCCTTCATTTCGTTATGTACCCAGTAGTCATTCAGGAGCAGGTTGTTCAGATGAAGTTGAGCAGTTTTGAGTGAGATTCTTAATCCTGAGTTCTAGTTTGATTGCACTGTGGTCTGAGAGATAGTTTGTTATAATCTGTTATTTTACATTTTCTGAGGAGAGCTTTACTTCCAAGTATGTGGTCAATTTTGGAATAGGTGTGGTGTGGTGCTGAAAAAAATGTATATTCTGTTGATTTGGGGTGGAGAGTTCTGTAGATGTCTATTAGGTCTGCTTGGTGCAGAGCTGAGTTCAATTCCTGGGTATCCTTGTTGACTTTCTGTCTTGTTGATCTGTCTAATGTTGACAGTGGGGTGTTAAAGTCTCCCATTATTAATGTGTGGGAGTCTAAGTCTCTTTGTAGGTCACTCAGGACTTGCTTTATGAATCTGGGTGCTCCTGTATTGGGTGCATATATATTTAGGATAGTTAGCTCTTCTTGTTGAATTGATCCCTTTACCATTATGTAATGGCCTTCTTTGTCTCTTTTGATCTTTGTTGGTTTAAAGTCTGTTTTATCCGAGACTAGGATTGCAACCCCTGCCTTTTTTTGTTTTCCATTTGCTTGGTAGATCTTCCTCCATCCTTTTATTTTGAGCCTATGTGTGTCTCTGCACGTGAGATGGGTTTCCTGAATACAGCATACTGATGGGTCTTGACTCTTTATCCAATTTGCCAGTCTGTGTCTTTTAATTGGAGCATTTAGTCCATTTACATTTAAAGTTAATAGTGTTATGTGTGAATTTGATCCTGTCATTATGATGTTAGCTGGTGATTTTGCTCGTTAGTTGATGCAGTTTCTTCCTAGTCTTGATGGTCTTTACAATTTGGCATGATTTTGCAGCAGCTGGTACTGGTTGTTCCTTTCCATGTTTAGTGCTTCCTTCAGGAGCTCTTTTAGGGCAGGCCTGGTGGTGACAAAATCTCTCAGCATTTGCTTTTCTGTAAAGGATTTTATTTCTCCTTCACTTATGAAGCTTAGTTTGGCTGGATATGAAATTCTGGGTTGAAAATTCTTTTCTTTAAGAATGTTGAATATTGGCCCCCACTCTCTTCTGGCTTGTAGGGTTTCTGCCGAGAGTTCCGCTGTTAGTCTGATGGGCTTCCCTTTGAGGGTAACCCGACCTTTCTCTCTGGCTGCCCTCAACATTTTTTCCTTCATTTCAACTTTTGCGAATCTGACAATTATGTGTCTTGGAGTTGCTCTTCTCGAGGAGTATCTTTGTGGCGTTCTCTGTATTTCCTGAATCTGAATGTTGGCCTGCCTTGCTAGATTGGGGAAGTTCTCCTGGATAATATCCTGCAGAGTGTTTTCCAACGTGGTTCCATTCTCCCCATCACTTTCAGGTACACCAATCAGACGTAGATTTGGTCTTTTCACATAGTCCCATATTTCTTGGAGGCTTTGCTCATTTCTTTTTATTCTTTTTTCTCTAAACTTCCCTTCTCGCTTCATTTCATTCATTTCATCTTCCATTGCTGATACCCTTTCTTCCAGTTGATCGCATTACCCCCTGAGGCTCCTGCATTCTTCACGTAGTTCTTGAGCCTTGGTTTTCAGCTCCATCAGCTCCTTTAAGCACTTCTCTGTATTGGTTATTCTAGTTATACATTCTTCTAAATTTTTTTCAAAGTTTTCAACTTCTTTGCCTTTGGTTTGAATGTCCTCCCGTAGCTCAGAGTAATTTGATCATCTGAAGCCTTCTTCTCTCAGCTCGTCAAAGTCATTCTCCATCCAGCTTTGTTCCGTTGCTTGTGAGGAACTGCGTTCCTTTGGAGGAGGAGAGGCACTCTGTGTTTTAGAGTTTCCAGTTTTTCTGTTCTGTTTTTTCCCCATCTTTGTGGTTTTATGTACTTTTGGTCTTTGATGATGGTGATGTACAGATGGGTTTTTGGTGTGGATGTCCTTTCTGTTTGTTAGTTTTCCTTCTAACAGACAGGACCCTCAGCTGCAGGTCTGTTGGAATACCCTGCCGTGTGAGGTGTCAGTGTGCCCCTGCTGGGGGGTGCCTCCCAGTTAGGCTGCTCAGGGGTCAGGGGTCAGGGACCCACTTGAGGAGGCAGTCTGCCCATTCTCAGATCTCCAGCTGCGTGCTGGGAGAACCACTGCTCTCTTCAAATCTGTCAGACAGGGACATTTAAGTCTGCAGAGGTTACTGCTGTCTTTTTGTTTGTCTGTGCCCTGCCCCCAGAGGTGGAGCCTACAGAGGCAGGCAGGCCTCCTTAAGCTGTGGTGGGCTCCACCCAGTTCGAGCTTCCTGGCTGCTTTGTTTACCTAAGCAAGCCTGGGCAATGGCTGGCGCCCTTCCCCCAGCCTCGCTGCCGCCTTGCACTGTGATCTCAGACTGCTGTGCTAGCAATCAGCGAGACTCCGTGGGCGTAGGACCCTCCGAGCCTGCTGCGGGATATAATCTCGTGGTGCGCCGTTTTTTAAGCCGGTCTGAAAAGCGCACTATTCGGGTGGGAGTGACCCGATTTTCCAGGTGCGTCCGTCACCCCTTTCTTTGACTCGGAAAGGGAACTCCCTGACCCCTTGCGCTTCCCAAGTGAGGCAATGCCTCACCCTGCTTCGGCTCGCGCATGGTGCACGCACCCACTGACCTGCACCCACTGTCTGGCACTCCCTAGTGAGATGAACCCAGTACCTCAGATGGAAATGCAGAAATCACCCGTCTTATTCATTGCTCACGCTGGGAGCTGTAGACTGGAGCTGTTCTTATTCGGCCATCTTGGCTCCTCCCCACTAATGCTGTTCTTCTAGACATGTTTGAAATAGGGGCATTGCTATAATGAATGGCTAGCAAGTAGGACAACCTATAAGAAAGGTACACAAAATTAATACTTTAAGGCTATATTGCATTTGGCAATGGCAGGTAATCTATTGGGTATGGGTAGAATACTACAAATAAATGCTTCATTATTTTGCATGAGTAAAATTGTAAAAGCAGAAAAGAAGTCTTCACTGATCAGATTTTAGAGCATATTATATTTTACTTGTTTCTATTTTCTCCTTCTTGCCGGTGAGCCAAGTTTATCTGTTTCGTGAGGTTACACTTGGGTAGAGCATTGGTTGGTAAGAATCTCAATCAATTATGCTCACTGGAATGAGACAAGAACAGAAGTGTACCTTCCCCTGCCTTTTAGAAATTCAATTATGTGTATTTGTTTCGTTCCTAGTCCTTGTTTGAATGTGGACTATTGAATATAGGGCAACACTTAAACAACCAAGAGAGACTAAATTAATTTATATTTCAATCTAATGACAGTCAGATAGTCCATAGAATGAGAGCCCAGGTTTGCATGGGCTGTGTGAACTGCAGGTTTTCTGAGGATGAGGGAAATATAGGAGATACATGAACTATTTCTGTGAAGATTCAGGGACATTCAGGTGAATAAAGGTGATTGTAGGTCATTTTTCTGTGAGTCATAAGTTGCTATTTTATTGAGAGGCCCTTGGTAAAGCTGCAGTTAACATTTAAGTTGCTGTTTGATTCTTTTGTTTGTATCATACTGGTTTTCTTTTGAATGTGATATTGTTTAGAGACAGGTTACAAGGTAGCCCAGTTTTATTCAACTTAGAGGAAAGTCTGTCCTCCTGGGTTCTGAGTATAGGTTATCTGTTGGTCTATGTTTAGGGTTCTTCTGAGTTCCTATTTTGTTGTATTGTCTTTATCCATCTTTTAATGAAAACTAAAGAAAGGCTGTTTTCCAAATGCGATTTTAAAACACAATTTTAAAGTGTTCTTCTCTAGCCTAGATTTTTTTCTTGCGATTTAAACCATAATCACAAAAATCGCCAAAGTCCTTCGCAAACATTGTTTATTCATTTTCTAGTTACAGAACAAAAATATTAATGCTACTTTAAAACACAGATTTTGATTTTTTTCTCAAAGCAAAGCCTATTTTGCAGATACCCCATCATAAATCACTGCTATTTGTAATAGTCACATCCATCATTTGACCTTTCTACTGTATATAACATGACAACAAAAATCATGCTCCAAAGAGATAATATTCTCATTAAATTCTGTGTCCTATTATAGTATTTGGTTTTTAAAATCAGTGAACTCTCACTTCAACATTTTACTAATAACAAGTGGCTAATGCTTGAAAACAACAGAAATGACCTTTTTCTGCCCCATGTTAATCCCTGTGTAAAGGGCAAACAAGTGTTTTAGCATAAACCAATCCCAGAATGTAACCATGATCTAAAATATACTAACAATTAAACAATAATTCAGAGGCTTTGATTTTAAGTACTCTGTGTAACAGATTAAAAGAACGCCATCCATGTATTCCAGGAGAAAAACCAATTAAGCCAACCATATAATGAGCAATGATGCTGTCTCACATCTGCCAGCAAAAACAATCAACTTAATCTATCGTAGACTGGTATGTTTCTACTCAGTATTCTATATGGGTGACTTAAATCAACAAACCAAGTGCACAGAACCAACACTTGGTTATATGGCTGTGAAGTAACAGCTTTAAGAACCAAAGGTCTTTCAAATGGTTTATGGCTGGTGCTTTAGATCTTGGGTCAAAGTAAGAAGAAAGAAAACTTATAATATTTTTCACGCCATATTTTCTGGATATTTGTCCTCATCTTGTGGTCCTAATATTACCTTTTAGTCAATTTGAGAAAATGTTATAAACTTTTCAAAAAGTAAGTTGAGCTTAGGTGATAGGCACTGAGTTCCGCATTTTCCTAATATTGGATTTTTTCCCTGAAAATTAAGACTGAAAGTATCATTGATGTGTTATCTGTTTTTCATTTACTCCAACACTTAGATATTTATGCAATCTTAGAACTAATTTTATTTAAATCTTTAAAATTATTTATTTCTGGAAGACCGTGTCGTCTCTGAGTGATTTTTTTGTTGTTGTTGCTTTGGAGGGAGGTATCAGTACTGTATTAATAATCCAAATCATGATTCATAAGGAAGAGTCATTATTGTATCTTTAGGAACCAAAGAACATGTAAATTGGAGATATTTATATTTAGTCTTTCAGTTTCTCTGGGCCAAACGAAGAAATGAGAAATGAAACACGTAACATTCAGCCATACCCTTAATACCTTTGTTCCTCAGGCTCCCCAGGACCTGAAGGAAATAAATGGATTTCCAACAACTCCAATGAGGCAAATAAGAGCAAACTAAAATTAGCATTCATTTATTCATACTCTCAACAAATATTTATTGAGTGCCTTCTGTATTCTCAGCACAATTTTGAAATAATGCACAAATGTGCAATGTTATAACTAGATTTTCATATTAACTTTTCCACTTGGTGTATGATTTTCCTTCCGTTCATAAATCTAAGCCTAGTTTTCTGGGCCAAATAACAAAAACCTAAGAGATTTCATGAGAAGTGTGTGTGTGTGTAAAACATACAGCCCAAAACTTAATAGGTATATAAGTATATTCTTGGTTTCTTCATTTGGGAAACTGTCAATCATGGTAAAGATATATGAGCATTTTGGCTATAATCTTACAAACTTTATGTTAGCACTTTCTCATCACCTGATGTATTATATCAAATAGTATTTCACTGCATTAATGCTTTATGTATCTATTTCACATTTTTACATGATAAAAATACAACTTAAAAAATATTTATTCATTATTCATGATTATATCTTTAAGTATATGTATATTAAATATTTATCATTTTCCTATTTTTCTATAATCCTATTTAAGGGTCTGGCACATGATTAATTTCACTCATTTGAACATTTATTAATGTATATATTTATTAAAATATTTATATTTATAGTTTATTCCTACTGACTATGTATAGTTTATTCTTAATTTATTCTTATTATTCTTCTTAAGATGTTACGTTTATTGATTATATCTATACATTTTGTAAATAGTTAAATACAGAAAAACACAACATATATGATCCATGAAGACACTGCTTCTGCCTACCTTAGTAATTCTATACAGCACTACAAAAGCAACAACTTAAGGTCAAAATGAATAAGCTGATAATTGTTGTAGGACTTTTGTCAGTGAATTGTGGAGTATTCTGATAGCCAATAAAAGAGAAGATGAAAGCATTATATGTGTGTAATATTATGAGTGGCTGCAGTTATAATTTTGATTGAGAAAAATATCCAACATTAAATAGTTTTGATAGTATACAAGTCTCCTTTATAAACGTATTCATTCTTTTTTCAAACACTTGCGTGAAGTACACTAAATTTATAAGAAAAAATATTGACTATGGTTTTACTTTAAGTATTATGATGACTATTATTATATATGCTACATTTCATTGTCTATGCTAGGCAGGTGCTTTACATGCAATAACTAATTCATTAGTAAAAATGGTGTATTGAGAACATACTAGATTTTGATGCAGTTCTAAGGTCAAAGGAATATTTGGTAGTTTTTAAATTTTATAAATAATTAAAGCATTATTTAAAATAATGCTGTGGTAAGCATCTTTGCTATAAGCATTTTTGTACGTATTATTTATATTTTTCTTAGAAAATATTTTTAAAAGAATCAGCAGGGCCAGATTTATTTGGTGCATCACCGCACCATATATGCTGCTTTACCCAGTACTGCTAAAGCATGCTCCCACGCTAACATACTAACAATCTCATAGTTTTAAGGTGGCATATTCTCTATTTTCTCTGTGATAGAAAATCTTTTTATATTCATGGCTAGCCTTATTTCTTTTTCTACAAATTACCTGTTCAAGTATTCTTGAGGTCTCATTGAGTAGTTAATTTGCAAGCAACCTTTATATTCTCAAGTAAATAATATTGTATAGTTTTTTTGTTGTAACATGTTCAAAAGAAAAAGAGAGCAGTATTTGAAATTATCTTGCATATATTTGTGATGTTATTTAACTAAAATCTCAAGATAGCCTTTAAATTTCAAAAATTAAGAACAACCTTATATTACAATTTTTATGTATATTTATTATAGTTATCAGGTTGTTATAGTTACATTATTTTAAGATGCTTTGTGTGTATATTTTTAACAATGAAACCAATTATTGATGTATCTCATATATTATTTTTCAAATATAATAACTTAGATGTAGTTTAGCTATAAGAAATACTGTATATGTCAATTGCATCTATTATGTTACATCTGTCACAGTCACCATGTCCTTAGCAATATAACACATGGATAAAGTACGATTACATAAATCTTATGGGCAGGGACATTTGTTTATAACTGTCTATTTTTGGTGATTTTTATTCTTGCCCCGTATGGAGTGGGTACTGTCTATCAAGTGAGACTTGGCAGTAGCTGCAGGAGGAGCAGCATCAAGAGTGAGCACACTGATGAAAACAGAAGAGGAGCTGCAGATCAGATTTCTTCAGGAGGAGGAAGGAAGTAATAGGCCAAGGGAAGGAGAAGCAGCAGACAGAGAAAAAACTGGCCAGAGTAGTAGCAGAAGATCTAAGGAGGATGGGGAAGCAGAGGGCTTTACAAAAAGCATCATGAACAGTGTTGTATGCTGAAGGGAGATTGAATGCAGGGGAGACTCAGAGTGCCTGGAGTAAGCAACAAAGAGGTTCATAAGCCAAGTGGAATGACTCAGTCATAAGACAGTAAGGACACCTGAAAGACCACACTCTTTGGAGAAGTATCCCAAAGAAGAGAGGGTGATATGGAATCAGGGAGAGAGACACTGGGAGAAGAGCCTCTCTTCTTGAAAAGGCGCATGGAGAAAGAGGGAGGCATGGGTAAATATGGTTTATTTTTCCTGGGCCCTGGGAAGTTAAAGGAGTTCCCACCAGATGGTCCTGACTTAATGAGATAATTTAGTGGTGCGAAGGAAGGCTGAGAAGAACGTTGCAAGTCTGCGGATACTGAAGGGAAGAGAGAGGCCCCACAGCAGCTGAGAACCACGTGTAGTGAGCATGAATTTGTACTGGGCTGATTTTCGTGATTACAGCATGTTTTTTAGCATTGAAGAACTTAATGTTTAGTGTTCTGCTGTCCTGGAGATAAGAATAGAGAAGGCAACATGGATGTTAAGCTAGAGCTATGTATGAGAGTTATTGCAAACAGAGGAGGAAAGGCAAGTTTAAGTGAAATAGTCACTCAGATGGGATGACCAATTGTAGTGTCTACAACTGATTGATAGGACTTGGAAATTGACTAAGGAAACTGATGACCTGGGAGGAAACAAAGTCATTCGAGGGAGCAGTGGTCTGAAGAAGTTTATGGGGAGTGAGAACTTGAAACTCACCTAACAGTGGGGTTGCAAGGCTATGGTCAAGATGTTGGACTCTGAGGTTCTGATGATGAGGTTCAGTGCCTTAGTCTGGGTGACTTAAGAGGAGTGGAGTTGGAGATCAGGAAATCACAGGCTGACACCCCAACGCCAAACTTCAATCCACAACTCTAAGTCAGGTGGCACTTACCTGAGGTTTGTGCTGACATCTTTCACAAAGCTTCTCATGTCCCTCCCTCTCCCTTGGCCACAGGTTGACTTCATCTCCTGTGTCCTCAATGATTTCCTGCATATTCCTGTTTGTTTGTTCTCATGTTCTCAAATCCTTAACTCCATCAAGCATCCAAGAACCTTGACATAAGAACAACAACAGAAAATTGCATCAAACATTAGTTCAAGGACATTGAAAGAAAAACAACTTAAAAAATAGTTACCAATTACACAGGTAAATAATGGATGATACAGAAAGTTTTAACCATCTCCTACCTAAGCTAACAATTTAGATTTCTCCCTGTGCAGTGGTAAGTCTTCCCTGCCAATATTCATCCGGTCATCAAATTATTAGCTATGTTGAGTCTAGAGACAGAAACCAGGACCTAAGTCCTAAGAATCTCACCATACGACACACATGGTGTGCATCTGGTCCCCACAAGATGATCCCAACCCGGTGGCCCATTACTGGCCATCTAAATGGAAGTTAATGTTTCCATGCCATTGTCACTATTCAAAGGACACATGGAGAAATTACAAATGGCTACAATCTTAAGTCATCAGCCCATCTTTTAAAAAGTAAATAAGGCTCTTTTTTTTTCTCCCAGCTGCTCAGTCACTTTTTGTGACAGAAATGCCGTGTCATTATCCTTCAATGTGAACTCCACAGGAAGGCTGAAAATGAACTAAAGAGCCTGGAAAATGTGGCTTGGTCAAGATCTACCTATCAGCAAGCACTCGAGCAATGTCTGAGTGGCCTGGTAATGGAGCCCCTCACAGAGCCTGTCACCAGCCAATCACAGGCATCACTCGGAGGCATTTTCCCTTGGACGTAGCTAGCATCCTGTTTCTTCAAGTTCAAAAACTAAAGCTTCCATATACCCTACCCTCTCAACGGAGAAGCTGAATGTAAACTGTCCGTGCTAGGAAATGTGGTAACAAGCAGTGAGTAATGAAGGGTCCCCGGCTTGCTGCCTCAGTATTTCCCTGACTATTCTTTTTTTCTCTCTATCATCCCTTTCTTTTAACTAGAATTCGTTTTCTGAACTATTTTCCGTGACAGATGCTTAACGTTCACTTTGCTTTCCTGAAACGTGGCCTGGAGAATCAGGTCTTTTCAATATGCTCTATGTGTTTTTCCCCCTCTGCCAACATTAGTATTTGAAAAAAATTTGGGGACCGCATAAAGCTGGCAGGACAGAGCCATCCACACCATATTTCTTTGTTATTTGTGCTTAATATATTGTTGGCAGCCTTGTCTGTTTTAGCTTCTTGGCAGGATTTGGTCTCTCTTTCCTTGGCACTATTCCCTCGTTTTTGAACATGCAGGGAAATTTATTTAGAGAGCTTTTCAACAGTCCATTTTTAGACCCACGGATGTAAAACTCACCAGTCGACCCTGTTCCATCAAACGGCCAAGAAGCAGTCCTCATTGTAATTAATCATGACAATAATCATTAATAATTACTGACGTGCACATAAGTTTTGAATCTTAAAAACACAACATATATTTGCAACTTGCATAATGTCTCAGTAAAAACCTTCAGAAGACACTTGTCGCAAAGTGCAGAATCTCACTGTGAACTAGCGGCGGAGAGGCCATGAGGAGGCAGAACGCATTTGACAAAACGCAAAACGCCTTGAAATGCAGAAGAGTTTGGCAACATGCAGCTATGACAGTGGACTCTAGTATTTGTTGCATTTGGTTTTAGCTCATTATAAAGAAAATGTGTTGCAAATCAGGTAGAAGAAGCTGCTCCCTAATAATTAAAGCATGTGTCCTAAACGGGTAGTCAATTTCTTGACCGGAGGTAACCTTGAGCTGATAGCACATGTCAGTTCAGAGGATGTAGTGCAAGGAGTGAATTTCATCAGTTCTATATAAAAAGAGATTTCACCTTGATCACTGCTGTCTGCTTAATGGTTGTTCCAGTTCACATCTCATTTGATTAACAGAAATTTAGAGAAAAAAATTAAAACTGGTGAAAAAATTCATCAAAATGGAAAATCAGTCACTGGCATCCCTTACTGCAGCCCCACTATACTTGAGCTAACAACTTACAGCCCCTCTCTAACCTATACATAAATCGTTCTTCAGAGTTTATTCCAATCATCAAAACCTGCAAGTACATGGATCATGTACTGCCAAAAGATTCTGCATTGGCATTTAAAATACGAATTTAAAAGCTTAAAAATATATACCGCATTAAGGATGTTTATCTCTGAGATGTGGGACTGTTTTCTTTTTGTATTCTTTTGCATGTAATCCTTTTATAATTGGATGAACAATGTGTAATTTTAAGAAAGTAGAGAATGTCTTTCCTCAAGTATCAGGAGAATGAACAATCTTAAAATTAAAATCAACTTTTCGTGCAAGAATTTTCCAAACACTTGAGCAATTTTTGACTTAAATCCAAGGTTTCATGACTGAAGGTGTACTTAGCAACTATCCCATGGTGCATGCTCCAAAAACTCTACTCCAATATGCCAGTGAGTATTTTCTACTCCAAAGAATAGTGAAGTATGTCCTGTGAGCCCAACTTGACTGGCTCCTTCTTTTCCTATGGCCCACAAGCACATAATAGTTTTCATCTTTTCAAAGGGTTTATTTTAAATGGTTATTTTAGTACCTACACAATCCCCTCTGCTTTTGGTATGTTTGTTTGACAGCAAAACCTAAAACATTTATTTTCTGGCCCTTTAAGAAAGAACTCAGCAGTCACCGATGTAACAAAAAGTGGTCCATATTGAAAGAATTGTAGGATACAGTAAGCAAAAACAGAAAAACGTTTTTTCACTCAATCCCTCTCAAGGCTTTAATGTGCTATTAGGTATTATAACTATAACTAAATTATAACTATAACTATGCATCCTCCCCAAACTATTTGACCATTTAGCGTTTCCTTCTAGGCAGGCTTTATGATATATTCAAGGTTATTATGAAGTGTGGTGCATTGTTATTCGACTAAAGGAAGTTTTCTCTGTACCTTTATAGGAATTCATAAAGACAAGTTACTACATTCAGGTCGCAGATGCAGCTTTTTATGGAAAACAACATCATGTAAAACAGTGCCTCTGTCTGCTCAGAGTTCACAATCATTTCGAGAAATAAAAGACTCATTTTTTTAAGTGTAGAAATGGTATGTCTCAAAGACATCAGTAATAGAAATAAAAGCCAGTAACTAAATTTGGATTTATTCTCTTTTTTCTAGCACACAGCCTTTGGGATGGGGTAGAGAAAGAAGTGCCCTTCCTTACAAAGACAGGAAATCAGGCATCTCAGTTTTAAGAATTGCGTCTCTTTATCCACAGGGATTGGTAAACAGGCTTTTCAAAGTGTTGCTAAGAACCATAAAACTCTTGTATCTTTTGTCTGTCAGGCTTCAGAGAGAACGGGGAATGAAGAAGAGCTGAAAAGAACATGTGTAAGAGATCAGGAGAGGGTGTGGGATGTGATCTTGAAGCCCAGAGCATGGTCTGCAGAGTGTTCCAGGGACAGTAAATAGCCAAGTGTGCAGGGCCAGTGCACAGTGCAAAGAGGCACGTGCAAGTTCCAGAGCTGCCAGATAAAGCCCTGCACACAAGCAATGGGGAAAGGATTCCCTATTTAATAAATGGTGCTGGGAAAACTGGCTAGCCATATGTAGAAAGCTGAAACTGGATCCCTTCCTTACACCTTATACAAAAACCAATTCAAGATGGATTAAAGACTTAAACGTTAGACCTAAAACCATAAAAACCCTAGAAGAAAACCTAGGCATTACCATTCAGGACATAGGCATGGGCAAGGACTTCATGTCTAAAACATCAAAAGCAATGGCAACAAAAGACAAAATTGAGAAATGGGATCTAATTAAACTAAAAAACATCAAAAGCAATGGCAACAAAAGACAAAATTGAGAAATGGGATCTAATTAAACTAAAGAGCTTCTGCACAGCAAAAGAAACTACCATCAGAGTGAACAGGCAACCTACAAAATGGGAGAAAATTTTCGCAACCTACTCATCTGACAAAGGGCTAATATCCAGAATCTACAATGAACTCCAACAAATTTACAAGAAAAAAACAAACAACCCCATCAAAAAGTGGGCGAAGGACATGAACAGACACTTCTCAAAAGAAGACATTTATGCAGCCAAAAAACACATGAAAAAATGCTCACCATCACTGGCCATCAGAGAAATGCAAATCAAAACCACAGTGAGATACCATCTCACACCAGTTAGAATGGCAATCATTAAAAAGTCAGGAAACAACAGGTGCTGGAGAGGATGTGGAGAAATAGGAACACTTTTACACTGTTGGTGGGACTGTAAACTAGTTCAACCATTGTGGAAGTCAGTGTGGCGATTCCTCAGGGATCTAGAATTAGAAATACCATTTGACCCAGCCATCCCGTTACTGGGTATATACCCAAAGGACTATAAATCATGCTGCTATAAAGACACACACACACATATGTTTATTGCGGCATTATTCACAATAGCAAAGACTTGGAACCAACCCAAATGTCCAACAGTGGTAGACTGGATTAAGAAAATGTGGCACATATACACCATGGAATATTATGCAGCCATTAAAAAGGATGAGTTCATGTCCTTTGTAGGGACGTGGATGAAATTGGAAATCATCATTCTCAGTAAACTATTGCAAGAACAAAAAAACCAAACACCGCATATTCTCACTCATAGGTGGGAATTGAACAATGAGATCACATGGACACAGGAAGGGGAACATCACACTCTGGGGACTGTTGTGGGGTGGGGGGAGGGGGGAGGGATAGCATTGGGAGATATACCTAATGCTAGATGACAAGTTAGTGGGTGCAGCACACCAGCATGGCACATGTATACGTATGTAACTAACCTGCACAATGTGCACATGTACCCTAAAACTTAAAGTATAATAATAAAAAAAATTAATTAATTAAAAAATAAAAATAAATAAAAAATAAAGCCCTGCACCAACATTGTGGCCCAGGAAATGTCACCAGGGAGGTTTGCCTTGCCCTGGCTGTGGGAATAAATAGTGCTCTGCCTGTTCTTTGGAACTTGTTTGTTCAGTTTTGATCATCACATGAATGGAATCAATATCATGCACATATGTTAAGACATTGCCAACAAAACACAGGACAGACAGACAGCAAAACACAGGACAGACAGCTAGCAAAACAAAAGACAGACAGCAAACACAGGGAATTGTTCAGGTTTCAGGGAGCTGAACTCTGTGAGGTAAGTTTTACGTATCTACTCATTGTAAATAAAAGTAATGTTTTAAAAGATGTTTTGCCTTGACCTAGAACATAAGCAAGTTCCCTGACTCAAAATATTCTACGCTCCACTACTTCAATTGTTCAGTTTTCGTAACTCCCCAGATCCTTCAACAGGCATCCAGGATGCAGCCCAGAGATTTCTGGTTTGCCCTGTTTAGAAATCCAAAAAGTCTGGCTTTTTACCTTTAGATAGTTCCAAAACAGGAAAATAACCCTATTTCTTAAGTGTTAATAATATGAGAGGTAATAAAATTGATTAGACTTTAAAATACACAAAGTATGAGATGGTTAAATCAGACACACAAGAATTGGAGATTTTAACCTGTATCAGATCTTCCTGTAAACCAAGGGATAGACATAACTAACTTTGAGACACAATGAAGCGTGAAGTCTGAGACCACCTGGCACTCATACCTCACTGCGCCAGAATGTTCCCTAGCCCAAATTAAATACATGAGATCTCTAGATGATGTTACATAAGATATTATGTTACAAAGGGAACTATTTTGATCATAAAATATCTCCATGTTTTACCTTCGAAGATATATAACTGTCATTGATATTTTTAGCGGGTCACGCTCCAGAAATGCATGAATTTCAGTTTGGTTCACTATAAAAAATCTAAGTTGACCAGATATAACCTGCTAAAAGCATTCTTTCAATAATGCCTCTTCCTTATACTAGTAAATGTTATCAACAATTTATGTTAGCATGTTTTTAAAAAGACCTATTAGTAATTTTTTTCTTTGTATTCTCACTCTTGGTGTTCATATGATAGAAAAAAATAGGTTATAGGTCAGCTTCGAATCCTTTCTTTCCCATTCTTCACTTTCAAATATCATTTCCTAAGCACTTTATTATGCTTGCCTTTAAACTATAATAGCTCAGGCAGCTAAGAATTGGAAAATGGAAGCAAATTACAATTGGAGACATGGCATGGACATTAAGCCTGGAAATCAGAAAAAGGTGGACTTGAAGCCTAATTGCATGCACACTAAATGATATGAAAGGGTTATCATCTGCATAATGGAGATGATGATACATGGGCCTCATAGATTTCCTTAATGACTAAGTAAAATAATATAACAAAAATTTTTAGCACAATGTTATACTCTTAGGAAAACCCAAGAAAAAGTTAACTATTATTTTGTTATAGTTTTGAAGGTGATGGGGCATGGTTATTGGTGACCTTGAGAGACAGAAAAATTCAGAAGAGCATAAAAGAAAGTAGATAACTACTGCTCATCAGTATCCAGCTCTCCTCTACACTGGGGCATATGGGATTCTTGTACTCCTTCATCTCCTTGAAGGTAAGTGCATGTGACTTGTCCTGGCAGCTGAGATCCTATTTCTTAAGCAAGAAGTGACATAAGCCATTCCCAGGTGGAAGCACCTATGAGCCGGTGCTCACCTCTTCAGCTGACTCTTCCCAAGATTCAGTGACCATGGAAGCACTTACTGATGTGGAGGTGCCTATCAGTAACACTCAATGGAAGCAGCCTAGAATAGCCTGCTAACACATCTTGTGAATGTGAGACAGCTGTCCCGAGGATTCACAAGATACAAAATGGACTATCTTTGTGTGAGACCACACTATTTCTGAGGCTACTTCACTGAGAGTGTTTATTATTACAGAATAATGTAGACTATTTTGACTCATACAACTTGTATCGAGAGAAAATTCAGCAACTTTCTATAATTAAAGTAAGGTTGTCTGAATTTATGTGCATGCATTTTATTGTCATTTACATTTCATGCTTCCCAAAGTACAACCCAGCATACAATGTAATGAAGGAAATGGCTAAACATGCATACAGCAAATAGCAAAATTTCTTCTTGCATTTTGTGATTTCAATAAAAGTGGTATCAATGTGGTATTGTACTTAGTGTATTAAGTAGCTGATTTTGCAGACTGATTTTCATCCACAATATGCCCCTTGCACAAAGAGAACACTGCTCAGAATGCGTATTGACAAATGCCTGATCCTTTCTAGTCATGATGAATAGAATAGGTTGTCATAACAAATTGCTATCTTCTAGAACAGATTTTGAAAAAAGAAAAAGCCAATAGAGAGAATGTCAACAATCCTTGGGCTTTTCAGTTGACGATAAGTAGAGATCAATACCTTTTATTTAAATGGACATGCATTACACCTGCTATATTCTTTCTACATTGATGTCAACTTGGCATTTCCCTAGAAATTTTTCTTACAAGAAAAGCAGTATTGTATCCTTTTATTCCTTCTGTCCTGAGTCTATATGCATGCTATTTCTGTAGAAGGTTTCTACAGAAGAACCTTTCTATAGAAGGTTTTAACAGCCAGTGATACAAACTAAAATTTGAATAAAAGAGAAAGTAATTTCTTGTTAATACATTACTTTTTATTATATTTGAGATGAGAAGTTTAATTGGAATATTTATTAAGAGAGGTAAATTGTCTCAGATCATTTCAACACCTTACATGAAATATATGTACATATTTATTTCTATTTTATGTGAATAGTATGATTAACTGCCAATCATTTAGAGTTATTTATACTAAATGCTAGATTATTTTTATGTAGTATTTAAATCTATTTCTTCAATCCTAAACCAAAAATATATATTCGATTTTCTTTCAATATCTTTGTTACTTATGACTCTTATTAAGCTTAGGATTTAATGGTCCTGGTTCTGTTCCTGACACCTTATCAAATTTGTGCTGGAATTTTTTTCTTGAGCAAACTGCCACTATGTTTTAGAACGCAATGCCCTGCCTCATCTCGTGGTCACTCCTGCAATTCTCCACATCTCACAGCTCCACCATCATTTGAAATGAGACTTTGCTAACTTCTAAAACAGTTTCATTGTTCTTTCATTCTTATCTTCCCACTTCTGATCAAGATAATACAAAAGTTTACCTTTTACTTTTAGATTTTGAAGCGTTACACGAGTCTAAAGAATTTTGTGTAACATATGTGCTGAGGGTTGCCCCTCATTGTGTCAAATTTTTCACAAATCTATTTGAACTTCAGTTTCAAGATGGCATTGTGTCCAGAGGGACTGGGCATGTTGTCCAAAGGGACTGGGCATGTAAAAGAGTCATGCGACACTGGAGCATGTCGGGTAGAAAAAAAGCTCCGCTAGGACCATGATGTCTGGGGTCCCTGGAGGTCCTAGCAGAGAGTACGAGATACGTGTTACGGTCATTCATCCTCCTAGAGAAACACTGGAAAACAATATCATATCATATCCAGAGAAAGGACTCGAAAGGAGCCTAAAGAAAGATGTGGCCTTAAAGTCACTTCCTCTATGATGTGAGCATGACAGACTCTATCAGCTCTATTGTTTTAGTGCAGTTGCTATGAAACTATTCTATTAAATTAGAATAGAAATTTAATATTCTATGCTATTCTGTTATATTAAAAGCCAAGACCCTCATCAGCTGATGAGAGGAGCTGGGTCTTCTATGTGCCAGAAATTTTAGCCAGAGAGCTAAAAGCTTCTCCCAACGCTCAGCAGGAAACAGAGGGCATTTCTTCAGCTTCTGTGCAATTGTGATGGGGGAAGGGGCAGGGAACAGAGTCACAAAACAAGTATACAACACAACCAGCCTACCCTCTAGGTTGGGTTGGGTATCCAAACAGCTAGAGAGAGGGAGGCCAGGGAGAAAAAATGGGACACTGACCCCAAAGAAGACACAGGTAAGGGCCACAAATCTAAGAGACAGAGGGAGAGAGAGGAGAGAAAGAGACCATTCACAAATTGAAGGAGTTTGAGTGTAACACACACACACACACACACACACACAAAAACATATCTTTCTACGGATTAAAAAAAATAAGATTTTCTTACTATATAATTCAGTAAATGCACTGGAGAACAGCTTGGTCACCGTTGAAACCAAGGTCTGCAAAATCAAGTTAAGAAACTATTTTGAGGCATACAGCATAAAAAAGGGACTTCTGAAGGACATAAAAGAAACTTGGAAGATAGTGTAGGGTAGTACCAGGAAAACAAAATGTTTATAATAGGAGCTTCAGAGTGAAGGATCGCATATACAACTATCATCATGAAAAAGAAAAAAATCTAACCTTAGAGTATGTAAAAATTCAATGAAGACATTCCTCATAGAACACTGAGAGAAAGCTCTAGCCAAATGAAGAAACAAAAATACAAAGCTAAAGAGACAAGGATTTGTGAAGTTCAGAGAAGAGGAAATATTGGGAGAATATGATGTGGTTTAATATGACACTTGAAAGTGATGTATTCTGCAATTGTTGGATGAGCAGTTCTAAAAATGTCTATTAGGTTAAGGTGACTGATAATGTCCTTAGGATCTACAATGAGTTATTTTTTTTCTCTAATTGTCCAATTAGTTACAAAGAAACATGCATGAATATCACCAACCATGTCTATTAATACCTCCAAAATGTGCTGTGGATTTGTCTGTTTCTCCCTTAAATCTTGACAGTTTTGGCTTCCTGTTTTAAAGCTCTCTCATTAGGCACAAAATACAGTATTTATAACTTCTTTATGTTTTGGCAGTTTTATCATTAAGAGACCTCTCTCTCTCTTTTTCTCTAGTAACATTCTTTGCCTCGAAGTCTAGTTTGAATCTTATTAACATAATCTCTCTTCCTTTCTGATGTTTATTGTTTAAGGAAATATTATTTCTAATATTATATTTTCAACCCATTTATGTTTGTGTGTTGTAAACTCTTCTCTTGTGGGCAGAATACAATTGACTTTTCCCAAATTTATCCTGATAATTCCTGTCATATGATTGGATTATTCAGTTTATTGCATATAATATCATTATTGATATGATTGTTTTTAGGTGTGCTATTTTGCCATTTGTTTCTTTTTTATTTTTTGTTTCCCTTTAGTCATTCTTTTAAAAGTTTTTTTGATTATTCCATTTTATTTAGTGTATTGAATTTTTAGCTATTTTAAAAATCATTTTTGGTAGTTTCTCTAAGGAATTAAAATATGGATTTTTAAATTAGAGTCATCTTGGAGGTATTATTCAATTACTTCAGGTAAAATATAGGAAATTTCAAAGAAATATATTTCTATTTCACATTCCCATCTTTAGTGCTTATTGTCATGTATGTTATATCCATAGACATTATGAACTAAGCTAAACTAAACAAAAACACTTTATGCTTTAAAAAATCATATATTTTTAAATGAGATATATAGATGAGATGATAGGTGATTGATAAATAGATGACATAGATAGATAGATGGCATAGATAGACAGATGATAGATAGATGACATAGATAGATAGATGATAGATAGGGCACTAATGGCTTCAGTCAGACAGGGGTTGGTTTGGATTACTCAAGCAGACTTATAGGACCCCGAAGAACAGTGCCTATGAAACAAGTTTACTTTAGGAAAAGGATACAACATAGCAACTGCACTAAAGCAAGGACATGAACAGCAGCCAGAGGCTGCCCCACAAAGCAAGACCCACAGCACTCAGAGTGGGCCCCAAGAGTCCTCCCCTGAAAGACCTTATAGATGGATGCACTCTCTTATTCAAATCCAGAATCACTGACATGCACCTGGATACCTCCAAGTCTCAGCTAGTGCATTTTAAACCTATATATTATTAGTTTTTAAGGCTTCAGTAAAAAAAAAAAAAAAGAAAAAAAAAAAAGATTGAGTGGCTTAAATAACAGAAATTCATTTTCCCACAGTACCTGAGGCTGGAAATTCAAGGTCGAGATGTCAGCAGGGCCAGTTCCTTTTGAGACATTTCTCTTGGCTTGCAGATGACCATCTTCTTGTGTCTTCACATGGTCTTTCCTTATTGAACATCTGTGACCTAATCTCCTCTTCTTATAAGAAGAGATTCGTATAAGGATGCAGGTCATATTGAGTTGGACACTATCCTACTAACCTCATTTTAACTTATCTAACTCTTAAAGGCCCTATAGCCAAATACAGTCACATTCTGAGATACTAGGAAATAGAACTTCAACAAATGAATGTGAGGAAAACACAGTTCAGCCCAGAACACCCTGCTCATCATGTGGGCATAGTCTTGCTATCCAACCAGCCTCACTGCCAGAGCCCTCTGGAGACCTTACCTGGATCAGTGCAAATCCTTGATCCCATTACACAAACTACCTCCAACCCCCGCTTGTCCCCATGATGATGAAGCACACTAATAGTGAACACACTAATAGTGAACACACACTAATAGTGAACACTAATAGTGAACACACTAATAGTGTTCTGATTAATAATCAGAACATTTAGTGCCTTCACTAGGCACCAGTGCTGTGCAGGGACACTTATTTCAACAAAAGAGTCAGGTCAATTGAAGCCTTCCTGTTGTGATTAACCCTCAGTGAGGAGTGTGTGTGTGTGTGTGTGTGTGTGTGTGTGTGTGTGTGTTTGTGTATGTGTGAGAGAGAGAACACATTTCTAGATCAACACATTTCTAATTGTTACCCATGGGATGATTTGCCCAACCACTCCACTTACCATGATCAAAAGCTGATCTTCAGTTTTGACTGACCTTGCAAGGGCCAGGGGAGAGAAGAAAAAAAAAGCTCATCAGAATGGGAATTCCAACAGGAGATACCTAAATAAAGGTGGGACCCTATGGAGCTGGGTTCCCTGATAATGGATAATCCCACTTTAATACAACTTCTTCCCATTAGTCCTTTTCCCAGGTGACTACAAAGGAAGTTGCCTTATTCAGGGCAAACCAGGGGAGAACAAATACATGTATGTATGTTTGTTCTACATACATACAAATACAAATATAATTGTGTGTGTGTGTGTGTGTATATATATATATATATATGTAAATATGGATAGATTTACAACCACAAGACTGTGTTTGTGCATTGTGAACACTTATTTATTTAATATAAGTGGTCCAAAACATCTGTGGCCATACGTTGAATTTAAAGTGGTTCCAATTTAAGATGTCAAAAGGCACCAGAGAGAGACAAATTCAAATGTTTTCCAACTGATGACACCTTGTCCTGTGCCTTAAACAATCCCCACAAATAAAATTAGCAGCTAAGTAATTAGACATCAAGGAATCAAGACACTATGACTGATAGTAATAAGAGGAAAACAGTTTAAAAAACAGATGTAAAACTCTTTTGATATGATATTTATCAGACATATATGATAAAGCAACTGTATTAGTCTGTTCTTACACTGCTATAAAGATACTACCTTAGACTGGGCAATTTATAAACAAAAGAGGTTTAATTGACTCAGTTTCACATGGCTGGAGAGGCCTTAGGAAACTTACAATCATGGTGGAAGGTGAAGGGGCAGCAAGGCACATCTTACATGGCAGCAGGAAACAGAGTGGGGGAGGGGTGAACTGCCAAACACTTTTAAAACCATCAGATCTTGTGAGAACTTCCTGTCATAAGAACAGCATGGGGGAAACTGCCTCCATGATCCATTCATGTCCCACCAGCTCCCTCCCTCAATCCATGAAAATTACAATTGGAGATAAAATTTGGGTGAGGACATAAAGCCAAACCATATTATTCTGCCACTGGCCCCTCCAAAATCTCATCTCCTTCTCAAATTGCAAAATCAAACAATTATGACTTCCCAACCGTCCCCCAAAGTCTTAACTTATTCCAGCATTAAGCCAAAATTCCAAGTCCAAAGTCTCAGTGGAGACAAGGCAAGTCCCTTCTGCCTATGAGCCTATAAAATCAAAAGCAAGTTAGTTACTTTAAAAAAACAATGAAGATACAGGGGCACTGGGTAAATATTTCCATTTCAATTGAGAAAAATTGGCCCAAACAAAGTGGCTAAAGGCCCTACACAAGTCCTAAACCCAGATGGGAAGTTGTTAAATCTTAACGCTCCTAAATCTCCTTTGTCTCCGTGTTTCACATCCAGGGCATGCTGATGCAAAGGGTGGGCTCCCAGAGCCTTCAGCAGCCCCGCCCCTGTGGCTCTGCAGCATACAGCCCATGCAGCTACATTTGTGGGCTGATGTTTAGTGCCTGCAGCATTTCCAGAGGCAAGCTGTCAATGTATCTACATTTCTGGGGTATGGCCACTGTCTAGTGGCCCTCTTCTCACAGCTCCACGAGGCAGTGCCCCAGTGAGAAATCTGTATGGCATTTCCAACCCCATATTTATCTTCTGCAATACGCTTGCAGGGGTTCTCCATGAGGGCTCCACTCCTGCAGCAAACTTCTGCCTGAACATCCAGACATTTCCATACATCCTCTGAAATCTAGGTGGAGGCTCCCAAACTTCAACTGTTTTCTTCTGTATGCCCACCACTCTAACAATGCCTGGAAGCCACCAAAACTTGGGGCTTGCAGCCTCTGAAGCCATGGCTTGAGCTGTACCTTGGTCCCTTAATTAGAGTTCTCTAGAGGGACAGAACTAATAGGATAGATGTATATGTGAAGGGGAATTTATTAAGGAATATTGACTCACATGATTACAAGGTGAAGGCCCAAAATAGGCCTCTGCAAGCTGAAGAGCAGTGAAGCCAGTCTGAGTCCCAAAACCTCAAAAGTAAGGAAGCCAACAGTGCAGCCTTCAGTCTGTGGCCAAAGGCCTGAGAGCCCCTAGCAAACCACTGGTGTAAGTGCAAGAGTCCAAAAGCTGAAGAACTTGGAGTCTGATGTCCAAGGGGAGGAACCATCCAGCATGGGAGAAAGATGAAAGCTGGAATACTTAGCAAGTTTACTTCTCCCATCTTACTCTGCCTGCTTTATTCTAGCTGCACTGGCAGTTGATTAGATGGTGCCCACCCACATTGAGGATGACTCTGCCTCTACCAGTCCACTGACTCAAATGTTAATCTTCTTTGGCAACACCCTCACAGACACACACAGGAACACTACTTTGCATCCTTCAATCAAACTGACACTTAATATTAACCATCAAAGGTCCACCCCTTGTCTACTTGAACTCATACACATCTCCTGAAATTATACATAATCTCCAAATAAAGACAATAAGATAATTTGGCTAATAAAATACAGCTATCCCTTGTACAACCAGAAGCACATTAATCCTTAACCTAAATGCTATCACATAAAGTTAACAACACTTAAATGCTAACATGAAGTCAACAAATCTTATGTCACATGAAAAGGAAAAAGAAATGAAATAAAATTAAGATTTTTTTTAGTAGAAGTGTATACATGCACAAACCTATTCTTAACAAAATAAAAAATATATTCATGACAATTACAGTCCTTGTTTCTGCAACTGGTCACATTGTCATGGCTGGTTTTAATGACTACTTTCTTCTGTTACCCATTCTGTATTCCCTTTGCCTTCTGCAAGCACCTCAGGGGGTCATGCTTTTTTACTCCTGGTGGAGTGACCCAAACCTTCATGCCTGAAGAGTCTGGGCCATTTGTAGTCCTGCCTGGGTTGGGCCATTGTAGTTTCTCATGGACCTTAATCACAGGGCCTGGTAATACTAAGAGATGCCCTATGGAATCTCCTGTATTTTATACATACTCTTCCTTACTCCATTGTGGAATAGTAGATTGATTTCATCTTGATAGTCTGGGTCAATCTCCCCAACCAACGCTGTAAGATATTTTCCTAGTACAAGTGTATACATGCACAAACCTATCCTTAACAAAAGAAAAATTATATTCATGACAATTACAGTCTTAATTTCTGCGACTGGTCACGTGGTCAGTTATTAGTTATTCCTCCTACCCTTAGGGGTAGGAGGAGCCCAAAGTGCCCAGGTGGCAATTGTAACTTTTGGTTTAATGGAATCATTGTTGTATCTCCTGGTGGCAGCATTCCTCTCTCTGGAACTAAGACTTTTAGGCCAACAGAACATAAAGTCATGGAAACAGGAAGCAAACCTTTTGCTAGTGGGTCACCAGGGGTGATGGTGAGTGGTGGCACTTCCACTTCCACTCCTTGATTCCTGGACCCATGAATCCTGACTATGGGAGAAAAAGCACCATACATTGCATGCTGATTCAGAGCATACACAACCTCCTGGAGACCTTTGCCCCAGCCCTGCAAAGTATTGTTACCTAGTTGGCATTGCAATTGTGACTTTAAAAGACCATTTCACCAATCTATCAATCTAGCTGCTTCTAGATGATGGGGAACATGATAAGACCATTGAAGTCCATGAGCGTGAGCCCACTGCTGCACTTCTTTAGCCGTGAAGAGGCAATGCTGTGTGGAATACCATGATGATAGATAAGGCATTCTGTGAGTCCATGAACAGTAGTCTTGATGGAAGCATTGCATGCAGGATAGGGAAACCCATATCCAGAGTAAATGTCTATTTCAGTGAAGACCAACTGCTGCCCTTTCCATAGTGGAGGAGGTCAAATAATCAACCTGCCACCAAGTAGCTGAGTGATCACCCCAAGAAATGGTACCATATCAAGGGCTCACTCTTGGTCTCTGCTGCTGGCAAATGAAGCACTCAGCAGTGGCCGTAGCCAGGTCTGCCTTCGTAAGCGAAACTCCACGTTCCTGAGCCCATACATAGCCTCTATTCCTGCCACCATGACCATGTTTTTCATGGGCCCACTGGGCAATGACAGGGGTGGCTGGGGAAAGAAGCTGAGTGGTGTCCACAGAGTGAGTCACCACTTGATTATTAAAATCCTCCTCTGCTGAGGTCACCCACTGATAAGTATTCACATGAGATACAAATATCTTCACCGTTTTTGACCACTCAGAGAGGTCCATCCACCTACCTCTTCCCCAAATTTCTATGTCACCAATTTTCCAATTATACTTCTTCCAAGTCCCTGACGATCCAGCCAAACCGTTGGGTACAGCTCATGGATTAGTATATAATCACACATCTGGCCATTTCTCTTTTCAAGCAAAGTGCACAACCAGGTGTATTGCCAGAAGTTGTGCCCGCTGAGATTTCCCTTCACCACTGTCCTTCAGAGATGCCCTAGAGAGGGGCTGTAGTGCCGCAGCTCTCCACTTTTGGATGGTGCCTGCATATTATGCAGAACCATCTGTAAACCAGGCCCTTCTATTCCTCTGTCAACTGATCATAGGGAACTTCCCATGAGGCCATCAATGCAGGCTGGGGAGAGAAGGCAGGGTGGAATGAGTGGCAACCATGGGCATTTGAGCCACTTCCTCATGTAACTTACTTGTGCCTTCAGGACCTGCTTGAGCCCAGATCACGTATGTACCACTTCCATTTGATGATGGAATGCTGCTATGCATGCCCAATTTTGTGGCTAGATGGGTCAGGAAGCACCCAGTTTATGATAGTCAGTTCAGGTCGCATGATGACTTGATGACCCATAGTCAAGCATTCAGTTTCTACCAAAGCCCAGTAACAGGCCAAGAGTGGTCTCTCTAAAGGACAGTAGTTATATACAGAAGATGGCAGGGCCTTGCTCCAAAATCCTAGAGGCCTCAACTGTGATTCACCTATAAGTGCCTGCCAAAGACTCCAAACAGCATCCCTGTCTGCCTGAGGGATGCACCATCGGATTTGCTGGGTCATATGGCCCAAGTGACAGAGCAGCTTGCACAGCAGCCTGGACCTGTTGCAGAGACTTCTCCTGTTCTGGACCCACACAAAACTGACAGCCTTTCAGGTCATTCAACAAATAGTCCAGAGTAACACACCCAAATGAGGAATGTGTTGCCTTCAAAATCCAAATGGGCCCACTAGGTGTTGTGCAACTTTCTTAGTTGTAGGAGGTGCCAAATGCAACAACTTATCCTTCACCTTAGAAGGAATATTTCAGCAGGCCCCACACCACTGGACCCTTAGAAATTTCACTGAGGTAGAATGTCTCTGATGTTTAGTTGGATTTATTTCCCATTCCTTACATGCAAATTTCTCAGTCCAGTGCAGTGCATTTGCTACATCTAGCTCAATGGGTCAAATTGGCATAATATCACCATTGTAATGGACCAATGTGATATGTTTTGGAAGTGAAAAGCCATGAAGATCCATGCAAACAAGATTATGACACAGAGCCAGAGAGTTGATATACCCCCGAGGTAGGACAGTAGAGGTATATTGTGGCCTTGCTTCTGGCAGGCATTATAGACAGGAATGGAGAAAAAGGCATTTGCCAAATCAATGGCTGCATACAAGGTACCAGGAGATATGTAAATTTGTTCAAGCAATAAAACTACATCCAATACAGTAGCTGCAATTGGAGTCACCATTTAGTTAAGCTTGTGATAATCCACTGTCATTTCCCAAGATCCAACTGTCTTCTTCACGGGCAAAATAGGAGAATTGAATGGGGACATGGTGGGAATCACCACTCCTGCGTCTATCAAGTCCTTGGTGGTGGTGCTAATCCTTGCAATCCCTTCAGAGATGTGACTTTATTTGATTTACTATTTTTCTAGGTAGAGTCGCTCTAATGGCTTCTATTTTGCCTTTCCCACCATAATAGCCCTCGCCCTACCAGTCAGGGAGTCAATGTGGCGATTCTGCCAGCTGCTAAGTATGTCTATGCCAGTTATGCATTCTGGCCCTGGGGAAATGACCACAGGATGAAACTGGGGACCTACTGGACCCAGTGAATGTTGAACTTGTCCTAAAACTCCATTAATTACCTTACTCAATAAGCCCGTACTCTAACTGAACTGGAGAACCACAATGATGTTTTGGTTCCCCTGGAAACAACGTCAGCTCAGAGCCAGTGTCCAGTAGTCCCTGAAAGGTTTTATCATACCGATTTTCCCAACTCACAGTTACCCTGGTAAAAGGCCAGAGGTCTCCTTGGGGAAGGATGGGAGAAAGATGAACAGTATAAATTGTCGGTATGTGTAGTGGAGTCCTTCCTCAAGGGGACCCAACTTCCACTTTATTCAAGTGGTTCTGGGTCTGTAAACTGGTTCAAGTCTGGAAATTGATTGAGGGGTCGTGATTCTCTATTTTTATAATTTAAATTAGTGTTTTGTCCACTCGACCTGGAAGTTTTCTGCTTATACGAATTAAGTAAAAATGCAGTAGGCTTCCTATCAATTTCACTTCTAGGAACACCATGATTAATTAGCCAATGCTAAAGCTCTGCATGAGTCAGACTATTCTGATTGCTCCTTTATCTGTGCTGTTCATTACAGTAACTACACCCACATTGCCCTTGATGATTGAGTGCCACCACTTGGCCTCTGCCAGCTTGGGATCCAATTATTCCCATTGCATTTAAATTTTCGAATTGAGTAACTGTGGTTTCCACTATAAGATCTGCCATACACAGAAGAGCAATCACAGAGCTCTTCAAAAACTCAGGTGCTCCTATCAAAAATCAATTTCACAAGGGTATGATCATGGATATGTCTTCTGGAACCTCCCAGCAGGGATGAATAGGTCTAAAGTGACTAATCCACATCACCATCCCAGCCTCCCTAACCTTTGGATCTCTCCCTCTACATTAAACCAAGGGAGATTAGACATTCCTAGCTCACTCACAGTAGGCCATTTATTTATTCACATTTCAGCTAACCAAGCTAATAAACTATGAGAACTTTTTTTTTTAACTCCCCAACCTGCAACATTAAATTCAGAGTCCATGCTAAGTGGGCCCATATCAATAAATTCAGCCTGATCCAACTTTATGTTCCTTCCATCATTATCCCACACCCTTAATATCCATTCCTATGCCTGTTCTCCAGATTTTTGCTTATATACATTAGAAAACTCAAGAAGTTCTTTTGAAGTGTAGCACACCTCCTCATGAGTCACACTCTGAACCTCACCTCTAGGAACCTGCCAGGACTTGAGTCTAGTCTATAAGCAAATAGGTGTGTTGAGGGTGAGTCCTGGCAACTGCCTCAGAGGAGGCCATCACTGTTGCCTCAAGCAGTGCATGGTTTATCTTATCAGACTAAGGTGAAAAGGCTGATGGCAGCATGGGTGGGGAGGGTATGTTTCCACCACTGGGGGTGGGGGCAAAAAAGCTCCTGTTTCCTCTGGCAAAAAGGCCTCATTAGAATTTACAAGCTCGGTGTCTTCAACTTCATTAGGGTCTTCCCACACACCCCCATTTCAAGTTGCAGGGTCCCATTCTTTTCCAACCAATGCCCTGGCGAGACTGAGAGAGCACTTTTCATTGCTGGTCAGCCACTCACATGAAAAGAGCTTGTGTCTGATCTTCCACAATTTCAGTCCTTTGTCTACAGGAAATAAGACTCTCACTCAAGGCAACTGTAGAAGACTGGAGGCTCAGTATGTGCTTCTGGAACTGGGAGTAAGAATCCTTGAGCTCGTCCTTTTCTTTCATAATTTTCTTCAGCGAATTTAGGAGCAACTAATCAATTTCATTATATTCCTTGGTTCTCCACATACGGTTGAAGGTACTATGTATACAGTCACTAAACTTCTTGCTTCTCAAGAGTGGTAAATCAGAGGTTTTAAATGCATTTATTTTGAATAACTCTTTAAACAGTTCATGTCAGGAACTGTCAGTGTTCTCCATACTATTAAAAGTAGAGACCCTAGCATTTTGGGTCTAATCAGATTAAGCAGCCAACTTCAGAAATCCCAAAACCAGCAACAAAAAAATACACTCTTAAAATTCTGTTCCTCTAGAACCACTCCCAGTGCCAAAATCTGTATTAGTGTCCTCTAGAGGGATAGAACTAATAGGATAGATGTATATATGAAAGGGAGTTTATGAAAGAGAATTGACTCACAGGATCACACGGTGAAGTCCCACAATAGGCTGTCAGCAAGCTGAGGAGCAAGGAGGCCAGTCCAAGTCTCAAAACCTCAAAAGTAGGGAAACTGACAGTGCAGCCTTCAGTCTGTGGCCAAAGGCCCAAGAGCCCCTGGCAAACCATTGGTTTAAGTCCAAGAGTCCAAAAGCTGAAGAACTTGGAGTCTGATGTTCAAGGCAGGAAGTATCTAGCACAGGAGAAAAATGAAAGCCAGAAATCTCAAGAAGTTGACTTCTCTCACCTTCTTCTGCCTGCTTTATTCTAGTTATACTGGCAGCTGATTGGATGATGCCCATCTACATTGAGGGTGGGTCTGCCTCTCCCAGTCCACTGACTCAAATGTTAATCTCCTTTGGCAACACCCTCACAGACACACTGAGGAAAAATACTTTGCATCCCTCAATCCAATCAAGTTGACAGTTAATATTAACCATCACAGCCCCTTTTAGTCACAGATGGAGCTGGAGCAGCTGGGACGCAGGTCACCATGTCATGAAGCTGCACAGAGCAGTAGGGCCCTTGGCCCAGCCCACAGATCCATTTTTCTCTCCTAGGCCTCCAGGCCTGTGATGGAAGGGGCTGCCACTAAGGACTCTGACATGCCCTGGAGACATTTGACCCATTGTCTTAATTATTAACATCTGACTCCTTGTTATTTATGCAAAGTTCTTTGGGCTTGAATTCCTCCCAGAAAATGTCTTCTTTTTTTTTTTTTTTTTTCCACATGGTTAGGCTGCAAATTTTTCCAAACCTTTATGCTCTGTTTCCCTTTTAAAAATGTGTTCCAATTTCAAATCATCTCTGTAAATGATGCATAAACCTGAATGTGTTCAAAATTAGTGCTTTGCTGCTTAGAAATTTCTTCTGGCAGATATCCTAAATCCATGTCTCTCAAATTCAAAGTTCCACAGATCTCTAGGACAGGGACAAAATGCTGCTAGTCTCTTTGCCTAAGCATAGCAAGCATGACCTGTGCTTCAGTTCCCAATAAGTTCCTCATCTCCATCTGAGACCACCTTATCCAGTACTTCATTATCTATGTCACTATGAGCATTTTGGTTGAAAGCATTCAATAAGCCTCTATGAAATTCTGAACTATCCCACATCTTCCTGTCTTCTGAGCCCTCCAAACTGGTCCAACCTCTGCCCATTACCCAGTTCCAAAGTTGCTTTCATAATTTCAGGTCATTTTTATAGCAGTACCCCACTCCCAGTACCAATTATCTATATTAGTTCATTCTCACACTGTTATAAAGATACTGCCTGAGCCTGGGTAATTTATAAACAAAAGAGTTTTAATTGACTCACAGTTCCGTATGGGTTGGAGAGGCCTCAGGAAACTTAAATCATGGTGGAAGGTAAAGGGGAAGCAAGGCAAGTCTTACCTAGTGGCGGGAGAAACAAAGGGCAATGTGGGGACTGCCAAACACTTGTAAAACCATCAGATCTCATGAGAATTCACTCACTATCATGAGAACAATATGGACAACTCCACTTCCATGACCTAATCACCTCCCACTTTGACACATGATGATTACAGTTTGAGATGAGATTTGGGTGGGGACACAGAGCCAAACCATACCAGCAATTATCTTACTGTGATTGAATAAATGTAAATTAACTTTGAAAGAATTTCAGAAAATAGGGACTTATTAAAAATGTCTTAGCAATCCTGCAAAAACACTAACCAGAACTTCTGCAAATGAAAAACGCTAAAAATGAAGTAAAATCTTATATTTTTTTTTTAAAAGACACAACCGGAAAAGAAATTATTGGATAGAAAAATACAACAAAATAATTTATTTTGTCCTCTTTGTAGCATAGAGGGCAAAGAGTCTGAAATGGAAAATAATAAAAAACAATGGAGATAGAATTAGAAAGTCAGACATAGTCTATTTCCCCAGTAAGAGACTAAAGATAGAAAAGGTGGTGGATGCAGTATTTGAAGAGAAAAAGACTAAGGAATTTTCGAACTGATAAAACAGACCGATTCACATTATCAAAAATACTAATCAAATCAGTAGGGTATTTGTATGGAAGGGGAACATTATGGTTCTTAATAGTAATTCTACTTCTTCTGGTATTTTCCCATTCTTCTTAAAGTAATATGACCATGTGAATTGCTTTAGTCAATGAAATACGAGCATAGATACTGAGTGTGTCTCCAGGCAGAAACACAAGTGAGTGCTTCACCATGTGTCCCTTCTCTTTGCTGTGTGATAGTGGAAGGATGCATGTAAATAGAGACTGCTTCACCACAGATCTCAAAATAGGTGCATCACATGTGCAGAATGAGCAGCAAATCAACATTTGTTGGTGTAAAACAAGGACATTTTGGGGTGTTTGTAAAACATGATAAGCTAGTTGACTGCTACTGAAACTTGAAATTAGAGAAATCAATCAGTGAAACACATGTGGATGTCAGTATGTCACACAGGCATTAGCATAATTCAATCAAAAATCAATAGATTGTTTAATGAATGGTATTGCCACAGTTGGCTGTCTATCCAGAAGACACATACAGGGATTCTACATTCACACATATCTTAAACCATAGTCTAAAGCACATTTTAGATAAATTAAAGGTGCTGAATGTTAAAAAAGTAAATGCCAACAGAAAAGTAAATGCTTACAGAAAACCTAGGGGACTAAAAATAAGGGTCGGAGCGATTCTCTTTTTAACCAAGGCTTGAAGCCCAGGCATTTTTAAAAGGAAAATTGGCATATTGAATTACAGGAAAATTGGCATATTGAATTACAGAAAAATTTAAACTTTTATATAGCAAAAGTTACTGTGAAAAATGCCAGTAGAAAAACATGTGAGCTGGAAAAATTTATTATGAAGATGATAATGTGTTACTAGTTATAATATAAAATGACAACTACAGATTTACAAGAAGGAAACAAATAATGCAAGAGCAACTGAAACATAATGATCAATAGAAGTGCAAATTGAAAGGCCATGAAACGTATGAAAAGATCAAATTCACTAGCATTCAGACAAATGTAAATAAATATACAATAATATATAACTTCGTGTCAGTCAGTCTGAAAATATATAAGCTATAAAAACTATTTCCAATACGGTATGTGTGGTAAAGAATACTTTCAAACATTTCTACTGAAAGTGAGAAACGATACTACTTTTGTTTAGAAAATAATCTGACAACATCTATCAAATTATAAAGAATAATATATATACACATATATTTTAACAATAAAACTTCACTCTTCAATTTAACCCATAGAAATTAAAGTACTAGAACATAAAGAGGTTTCTTGCAAAATTATTTGAATTAGAAAAAGAATAAACAAAATGAATATGTATACAAATATAATCTATATACATATATATATATATATATATATATATGAAGTACTATATATATAGTACATAAGTGAAGAGAGAAAGAGAGACTAATTCATTGGGAATAGCATGCCAGGAGGGATTTCCATAAAAAAAATTAATGAGAGAATGATGATGCAAAAATCTATAAGCCTCACCACCATGGGCTAAGATGCAATGGGGCCTCAAATAAACTTGAAAGGCAGTCTAGACCACAAGGACTGCAACGCCTAAAGCAAGTCCTAGGGCTGAATTGGGCTGAGACAATGGACCGGGAGAGTACATGACCCACTGAGATACCAACTGGGGTGGCTAAGAGAGTGCTGGCATCTCTCCTCCCCTAACCCCAGGCTGCACAATTCACAGCTCCAAAACAGACCCTTCTTTCCTTCTTGAGGAGAGGATGTCAAAGAGTGGGTATGAGTTTGTCTTGCATCTCGGGTACCAGCTGAGCCACAGCATGATAAAGCACCAGTCAGAATTGTGAGGCCCCTGTTCTAGGCCCTAGCTCCCGAATATTTGTAGACATACCCTGGGCCAGAAGAGAACCAAAGGAAGGAATTCACTGTCTTGAAGGAAAGAACTCCCCTCAGGAAGGATCCATCACCTGCTAACTGAGGAGTCCTTGGGCCATGAATAACCAGCAGTGACACCCAAGTATTATGTTGAGGGCCTTAGGCGAGATGCTGAAACTTGCTGACCTCAGGTGAAACTGAGGACATTCACAACTAAGGTGGCTATAGAGTAAGACTCCTTCTACTTAAGAAAAGCAGAGGAAAAAGTAAAGGGGACTTTGTCTTGTACCTTAAGTACCATCTTGGCCACAGCGGGGTAGGGCAGCAAACAGGCTTTTAAGGTCCCCAGTTCCAGAACTTGGCTCTTGGATGGCATTTCTGGACACACTCTGGCTTAGAGAGGAGCCAGGGTGAGCCCCAGGCCAGGCAGCATTCAACACGAGCTAACTGAGGAACCTGTGGGCCTAAAGGGAATGTCAACAGTGGTTTGGCTATACTTCTTTTTTTTTTTGAGATGCAGTCTCGCTCTGTCACCCAGGCTGGAGTGCAGTGGCAGGATCTCCGCTCACTGCAACCTCTGCTTCCCAGGTTCAAGAGATTCTCCTGCCTCAGCCTCCTGAGTAGCTGGGATTACAGGTGCCTGACACCACGCCTGGCTAATTTTTTTGTATTTTTAGTAGAGACAGGGTTTCACCGTGTTAGCCAGGATTGTCTCGATCTCCTCACCTTGTGATCTGCCCGCCTCGACCTCCCAAAGTGCTGGGATTACAGGCTGAGCCACCATGTCCGGCCGTTTGGCTGTACTTCTAATGGGCCTGAGGTGGTGGTCGCCATGGAGTGAGGCTCTTCTGCCTTTGGCAAGGGGAGGAACGAGTGGGAAGGATTGTGCCTTGTGGTTTGACTGCCAGCTCAGCTGCAGTACAGCAGAACAACAGATAGACTTCAAAGGTATTTGGCTCTAGCTCCTGGCTCCTGGTTGGCACCTCTGTATGCCCCTAGGGCCTGGGGTAACTTGCTGTCCCAAAGGGAAGGACATAGGCCTGACTAGAATTGTCATCTGCTGATTTTAGAGTGCCAGGGTTTTAAGCAACCATAGGCAGTAGTTAGGGAGTCATTAGAGCAGGTTTTGGGCAAGACCCAGTGCTGTGCTGGTTTCAGGTCTGACTCAACTCAGTCCTAGGGGTGATGGCCACACAGGTGCTTATGTCACTCCACCCCTAGGTCCAGGTAGCTCAGAATAAAGAGGGACTCCGCTTGTTTGGGAGAAAGTAAGGGAGGAGAACAAAAGTCTGTCTGGTAATCCAGAAAATTATTTTGGATCTTGTCCAAGACCATCAAGGAAGTACCTCTACAAGTCTGCTGGAACCACAGCACTTCTGGATTTGGGTTTCCCCCTAAAGCAGATACAGCTTAGATCACAATAGCCAAGTCCTTTAGAATTTCTGGAAAGTTTTCCCAAGAAGTGCAAGTAAGCCCAGACTGCAAAGACTAAAAGAAATCCCTACTTCTTCAATGCCCAGACACTGAAGAATATCTACTAGCATTAACACCATCCAGGGAAACATAACCACACCACATAAACTAAATAAGTCACCAGGTACCAATCCTGGGGAAACAGAGATATGTTACCTTTCAGACAGATAATTCAAAACAGCTGTGTTGAGGAAACTCAATGAAGTTCAAGATAACATAGAGAAGGAATACAGAATTCTATCAGATACATTTAACAAAGAGATTGCAATAATTTAAAATACAGGAGAAATTATGGAGTTGAAAAATGCAACTGAAGAATGCATCAGAGTCTTTTAATCACAGAATTAATCAAGCAGAAGAAAGAATTAGTGAGCTTGAAGACAGGCTATTTGAAAATACACAGTCAGAGGAGGCTGAAGAAAAAAGAATAAAAAACAATAAAGCATGCCTACAGGATACAGAGAGTAGCCTTAAAAGGGCAAATCTAAGAGTTATTGGCCCTAAAGAAGAGATAAAGAGATAAGGGTAGAAAGTTTATTCAAAGGGATAATAACAGAGAACTTCCCAAACCTAGAGAATAATATTAATATCCAAATACAAGAAGGTTATAGAACACCAAGCAGATTTAACCTCAAGGTATTTAATAATCAAACTCCCATAGATCAAGGAGAAAGAAAGGATCCTAAATACAGCAAAAGAAAAGAAACAAATAAAATACAATGGAGCTCCAATGCATCTGGCAGCAGCAGAATTTTCAGTGGAAAGCTTACAGGCCAGGAGAGAGTGGCATGACATAATTAAAGTGCTGAAGGAAAAAAACCACACACACTTTACTCTAGGATAGTATATCTGGTGAAATTATCCTTTAACATGAAGAAGAAATAAATACTTTCCCTGATAAAGAAAAGCTGAGGGCTTTCATACCTCAAGAAATGCTAAAAGGAGTACTTCAATCAGAAAGAAAAGGATATTAATGAGCAATAAGTAATCACCTGAAGGTATAAAACTCACTGCTAATAGTAAACAGAAAAGCACAGAACATTAAAACACTGTAACTGTAGTGTATAAACTACTCTTATCCTAAGTGGAAAGACTAAACCATGAACCAATCAAAAATAATAACTACAACACTTTTCAAGACATAGACAGTACAGTAAGATATAGTGACAAAAAATGTTAAAAAGAAGAGTAACGAAGTTAAAGTGATGAGTCTTTACTAGTTTTCTTTTTGCTTGTTAGTTTGTTTAGGCAAACAGTGCTAAGTTATTATCAGCTTAAAATAATGGGTTATAAGACAGTATTTGCAAGCCTCACGGGTAAACTCAAAACAAAAAACATGCAATGGATACACAAAAAATAAAAAGCAAGAAATTAAATCACATCACCAGAGAAAAATCACCTTCACTAATGGAGGACAGGAAGGAAAGGAAAGTAAGCGAAGACCACAGAGCAACCAAAAACAAATAACAAAATGGAAGGAGCATGTCCTTATTTATCAATAATAACACTGAATGTAAACAGACTAACATCTCCAATCAAAAGACATAGAGTGGCTGAATGAATTTTAAAAAAAGAGAGAGAGAGACCCACTGATCTGTTGCCTATAAGAAACACTCCACCTATAAAGACACACATAGACTGAAAATAAAGAGATGGAAAAAGATATTCCATGCCAATGGAAACCAAAAAAAGACCAGGAGTTTTACTAACATCAGACAAAGTAGATTTCAAGACATTTATTAATATAAGAAGAGACAAAGAAGGTCCTATATAATGATAAAGGGGTCAATTCAGCTGGAGAATACAATAATTGTAAATGTATGCACCCAACACTGGAGCACCCAGATATATAAAGCAAATATTATTAGAGCTAAAGAGAGAGATAGATCCCAATACAATAATAGTTGCACATTTCAACACCCTGCTTTTAGCACTGCACCGATCTTCTAGACTGAAAATCAACAAAGAAACATCAGACTTAATCTGTACTATAAACCACATGAGTCTAATAGATATTTACAGAACATTTCACTCAATGGCTGCAGAATACACATACTTTTTCTCAGCACATGGTTCTTTCTCAAGAATAGATCATATGTTAAGTCACAAAACAAGTCTTAAAATATTTTTAAAAATTGAAATAATATCAAGCATCTTCTTTAATGACAATGGAATAAAACTAGAAATTAATACCAAGAAGAATTTTGAAAAGTACACAATTACATGGAAATTACATAATATGCTCCTAAATCACCATTGGATCAATGAATAAATTAAGAAGGACATTGAAAAGATTTTTGAAACAAATAATAATGGAAACATAGACCAAAACCTATGGGATACAATAAAAACAATATAAGGGGAAAGTTCAAAGCTATAAGTGCCTACATCAAAAACGAAGGAAAACTCTAAATAAACAGCCTCACAATACATCTTCAAGAACTGGAAAAGCAAAAGCAAAAGCAAACCAAACCCAAAATTAGTAGGAAAATGAAATCATAAAGAACAAAGCAGAAATAAATGAAATTGAAACAAAGAAAATAATACAAAAGATCAATGAAACAAAAAGTTGGTTTTTTTGAAAAGTTAAACAAAATTGACAAGCCTTTAGCTAGACTAAGATAAACAGAGAGAAGATTCAAATACATAACATCAGAGATGAAAAAGAAGACATTGCAACTGATACTGCAGATATTCAAAAGATAGTGGCTACTGTGAGCAACTATATGCTAGTATATTGGAAAATCTAGAACAAATGGATGAATTCCTAGACACATACAACTTACCGAGATTGAACCAGGAAGAAATCCAAAGCCTGAACAGACTAATAACAAGTGAAGAAATTGAAGCTGAAATAAAAATGTTCCCAGTAAAGAAAAGCCTGGGACCTAACGGCTTGACTGCTGAATTCTACTAAACAGTTAAAGAAATAATAGCAATACTACTCAAACTGTTTCAAAAAATGGAAGGGGAAAGAATACTTCCAAACTCATTCTATGAGGCTAGTGGGCATATGAAAACATGCACAATATCATTGATCATCACACAAATGCAAATCAAAACTACAGTGAAATATCATCTCACCGCAGTTAAAATGGCTTGTATCCAAAAGACAGGCAATAACAAATGCTGATGAGGCTGTGAAGAAAAGGGAACCCTCATACACTGTTGGTGGAATGTAAATTAGTAAAACAACTATGGATAACAGTTTGGAGGTTCCCCAAAAATCTAAAAAGAGATCTACCATATGATCTAACAATCCCACTGCTGGGTATATACCCAAAAGAAAGGAATTCAATATATTGAAGAGATAACTGCCACTACTATGTTTGTTACAGCTCTGTTCACAATAGCCAAGATTTGAAACCAACCTAAGTGTCCATCAACAGATGAATGGATAAAGAAAAGGTGGTCTGTATATACAATGAAGTACTATTCAGCCATGAAAAAAAAAGATTCAGTCATTTGTAACAACATGGATGGAACTGGAGGACTGGTGGTCTTTATGTTAAGTGAAATAAGCCAGGCACAGAAAAACAAACATTGATGGTTCACATTTATTTGTGGGATCTAGCCATTAAAACAATTAAACCCACAGAGATGGAGAGTAGAAGGATGGTTACGAGAGGCTGGGAAGAGTAGTAGTGGGGGGTGAGAGGGAGGTGAGGCTATGTAAAGTGTACAAAAAAATAGAATGAGCTGGGCGTGGTGGTTCACGCCTGTAATCCCAGCACTTTGGGAGGCCAAGGCAGGTGGATCACCTGAGGTCAGGAGTTCGAGACCAGCCTGGCCAACATAGTGAAACCCTGTCTCTACTAAAAATACAAAAATTATCTGGGCATAGTGGCACACTCCTGCAATCCCAGCTACTAGGGAAGTTGAGGTGAGAGAATTGCTTGAACTGGGGAGGTAGAGGTTTCAGTGAGCCGAAATTGCGCCACTGCTTTCCAGCCTGAAGGACAGAGCAAGACTCCATCTCAAAAAAAAAAAAAAAAAAAAAAAAATGAATGAATGAATAATGCCTAGTATTTGACAGCACAAAGGGTGACTAGAGTTAATAATAATTTAATTGCACATTTTAAAATAACTAAAAGAGTGTAATTGGATTGTTTGTAACACAAATGATAAATGCTGGAAGGGATGGATACTCCATCTTCCATGATGTGATGGTTACACATTGCATGCCTCTATCAAAACGTCTCCTGTACCCCATACATACATATACCTACTATGTACCCACAAAAATCAAAAAATAAAAATGGGTTCATGCTATATATACTGTTTCATAATCTGGCTTATTCTATTGCATTCATCTGTGTTATTTTTATTAAAGCACTTATAGGAAATTATCTTGCACTCACTAGTAGGTAAGCTCTGTGAGAATAGAGAATTTTAACTGTCTTGCTCACTACTTTATCCTCAGTAGCTAGAAGAGTTCCACACAAAAAGCAGAGGTTCAGTAAATATAAATTCTGAAAGAATAGTTATTTTTCATTTAATTTGCTCTATGTAACTTAGTGGTTAGAAGGTATATCACTATGAAGAAATACGAATTTATTCAACCACTGATCCAGTGTTTTACGTTTGATTTTGTTTTCAAAGTTTTCACTATTGACACAATGCTCTACATTCTTGTAGCTAATCTTGGCACCTATCCCTTAATATTCCCTTGATTTAAATTTCTAGATATGAGATTAATGGGTCAAAGGGTATGCATATTTTAAGTATTTTTATTTACTTTTCCATATTGAGATCTATAACCCTTTTTTCTCTTCTATCAGCTTTGCATGAGGACCATCTTGAATCTTTGCCAACACTGTGTATTACTGTTTACCAATGCCAGTTTGAAAGATGAAAAATGGCTTCTAATTTTTTATATTTGCATTGCTTAGGTTATTAACAATTTTGGACTTTATCGTGGTAATTTATGAATTGCTCTTTATATATTTGTTCAGTTTTAATGCAGTCATTGTCTTTTGCTCACTGATTTCATGAAGATTTTCAAATTATAAAAGCATTAATCATTTTCCTCTCATGTCATAAATATTCTCCCCAGTTTTTAATTTCCCTTTTACTCAAACTGATAATTTTCTAATGATCTTCAAACTTAGTTTATCAATTTCTAGCATCTCAGAAGCTCATGCGAAGAAATCTCAAGTTTAAAATAGTTTTCCTTTTACTGCCGATTTTTTGTTGTGTTTCTTGTATGTTCTTTTGAATTAACTTCTTTTAAGAAATACAATTAATTTCTGTGGATTTATACAAAGTATTTGGAAAAAATCACAATACATAATTTTGAACATAACATGGATGTCAATGGAATAGTGAGGTTAGATAGCACTGCAGTTTCGCTCATACATGAGCAGTGTTGACAGATCACATTACGCCAACTCAGAAGCAGTCATCTTTACCTGCTATGTGCACTTTATCCCTGATCATGCCTGTTTCTGACAACTGCTAATTAAAGTGCTAACGACATCAGAGATATGCACACAAATCTATGGGTGAAACTGAGGTAGAAGGCAGGACTCGGCACAGGAGGTAGGTCTTGACTCCAGAGGTGGGGCTCAGACATCAAACCAAATTGAGGACTAGCTAAAACAGGGACACAGCAAAAGCAGCTTTCCACAAGACACTCCCATTCGTGTGCCATGTCAGTTTACCATTGCCATGGCAACATCCAGATTTTACCACCTCTTTTCATGGCAACGACTTGATGACCAGAAGTTGCTACCCTTTTCTATAGATTTCTGCATAATCTGCCCTTTAATTTGCATGTGATTAAAAGTGGATGTAAATATGACTGCAGAACTGCCTTCGAGCTGCTGCTCCGGGCACACTACCTGTGGGGTAGCCCCACTTCACAAGGAGCAGGACCTCTCCTGCATCAAAACCAAGCTGAAGAGGACAGCACATTTACATGGACAGCAAGATTTCAAAAAGATTTTCATAGACTGTATCACAAAACAATAATAGGATGCTTTTCTGACTCATCTCCAGTGAAACTGCATGTTAATAGGCACCTACTGTGTCCATATTCCAAAATTAGGTATGATATTCACCAGGTTAGACTTCCAAAGGGGTCCCAGAAACCTGTTTTGTACATTCTTAGTCCTCACTACGTTAAAGATACATGAGGGTAGGAATAAGCGATCAGAAGGATCATTTATTTAAAGAAAACATCCCCTCTGTTTCCTCTGCAGTGTCCCTCAGCAAGGAGTGCCTCCTGTAAACATTTATGAACAGAGGTTGCCAGGACCCCTTTGCAGAGATCGATATTGCATCCCCTGGAATCTTATCTATCTGACAGTGTCATGAGGTAGTGGATGTGAGAGAGAACTTGGATTTTCCCTGGATCTTCTCTGGGTAAAATATTTGGAATGGAAAGATGACCTCAACTGACGCATGGACCACAAAAGGCTAAGGCACACATGGCTGGGTCAAGAATGCTGAAGGCAAAAGCTCCTCAGCTGTGGGCAGCAGGGTTCCTGCAAGACTCACAGATGAGCAAAGAGAATCAGTCAGTAGATTACGTGTCAAACCTAGACAGAGGCACCTTCAGGTGACAATCATGTCCAGGAAGGTTTTAGGACGGGATCCGTTTCCAGCCCATTCTCTACTTTTTTCTGTTCTACACCCGTAACTTTACAGGAATCAGAAAACAAAGTTCTTAAATAGGGTGGGGAATATTAGACCACAAAATCCCTTCCCTAACAACAGGATCCCTGTCTTCTAGCAAGCTTAAACCAATAGAGTTCATCTCCAATGAATTTCAGATGTTTTCTTTCTTCACCTGAATTAAACATTCTAATGATGGAACTGAGGCTATTCGTGGACAGATAGAAATGACTGGAAAATTGTCTATCACTAAAGAGTGAACTGAAAATGTTTACCTCTGTGCTCCACTTCGTTCACACGCAGGAGAAAAACTTGTCCCACGGAGTGGGTTTGAAAGCTCAGCGGGAACAGAAAAAGAATAATTGTTTTCTGATCTACTGCAGATCCTTTTCTTTTTCCAACATGATGGATATAATTATAACCACAGACTCAAATCAATGAGAGTATATTCAGAAGAAAAGATTTTAAGGATGGCTACCACATCAGACACCCCATTCGGTAAAAATTGCAAGGAACTGAATTGTGGTTCATGAGTGTGTTGATTTAGGGATAATCATTGAACTGTTTAGTTATGATTCGTGTGCCTTTCTGTTTATAATGCAATCCAAAAAACTTTAAAAAATTACCTGGTTTGACAAGTCTATTTGAAAATGACTTTATATCGGCTGGGCACGGTGGCTCACGCCTGTAATCCCAGCACTTTGGGAGGCCGAGGTGGGCGGATCACTAGGTCAGGAGATCGAGACCATCCTGGCTAACATGGTGAAACCCCGTCTCAACTAAAAATACACAAAATTAGCTGGGCGTGGTGGCAGGCGCCTGTAGTCCCAGCTACTTGGGAGGCTGAGGCAGGAGAATGGTGTGAGGCGTAGCTTTCAGTGAGCCGAGATCGCGCCACTGCACTGCAGTCAGGGTGACAGAGTGAGACTGTCTCAAAAAAAAAAAAAAAAAGTAGTGTGCCTGGTGAAAGTTAAAACAGCTCTAAGTTCGCTGTGTTTGTGAGTGACACTCAGATACAAGCGCAGCTAAGAGCCCCTCACAGTTATCACATTCCTCGTGCTTAGAAATGTCCCAAAGTCTCACAATAGATATGCACATTGAAAAGGGGCTTCTATCACTGTAAGTTACTCGGATGTGCTCTGGTCAAGGAATAGGCCGAGGTGAATATCCGGGCCTGCATGACTCAGAGAGTTTGGCATGGAGGAGCACACCTCCACTTGTTATATAACCTCTTTGTGTAAGTTTGTGCTTGGCTTGGAGCCACTATTGTCTGTAGAAGGTATAATTGCCCTGCTGATGCTGTGCACAGGGCTTGGCTCAGTTCAATGTGGCTTGACGTGGCAGGCACACTGGCACCCAGAGAAAGAGAGAGAACCAGAGCTGTCTGTCTTGCAGATGGACAGAGGGGAGCCAGGGCATGGGTCAGCATGACACAGCACAGCACGGCTTGCACTCATGCCCAGAGAGAGAAAGAGTTAAGCTGCTGACCCTGAAGGCAGGGGAGAGCTGGCCGCGCAGCCGTGTGTAGGAGCCGCTGGCTCAAGGAGCCAAGACAGGGTACACGGTGTAAAGAGCTAGTGTGAGAAAGCTGTTGATGAGAGCTGACGCTGAATAAAACCCTATTCACCTGCAGACGACCTCCCTCTCCCTTCCCCAGTGTTCTTTCTGCCCATCCACCCACTCCCTTCAGACCGCAGCATGGGCTGGACCTGGAGCCCGGGATCTAACAATCAGCAAAAAAAAAAAATTTAAAAAACAAACTTAAAAATTTCCAGTTAGGAACCTTGCAAGCATCTTTCCCAAATCATACCTGCTTCATCAGCACTGAAACGCCAAGAAAATCTGCAGCAATCAAAGTTAAAGCACCTTTTCTCTCATCTGGGCTGCTTCTCTTTCTGTTTCTCTTGCCCCTCCTCTGGGCAAATCAAGCTTCACTAAGTGAAGCGGGAGTCCCGCCTTCTAGCAAACAGTCTGTAGCTATAGCCAAGGAGAAATATAGCCCCAGGGATATAGATGGGAAATGAAATCACCTGGCCCCTGACTCAGTCCGTCTCCCAGGCTAACTGGGAGCTACCGGATACAAGCATCAGGAAGGTGATGTGAAAGATGCCGCAGGTCAAAGAGAAGAAGAACGCGGAGCACCTGAGCAGCTGTGGAGCCTCGGATTCGTTGGAAGGCACGTTCTTGGAAGAATAGGTGGGCTTCAACTGAATGTCGTCCTAACAGAATCAGGGCTCACCTTGGTGTACATTGTGAGTTTTTAGAGAAGCCTGGATTTTAAAGCAGTCTGGATTTTTTTTATTTGTATAAACTTATTGGGTACAAGTGCAATTTTGTTCCATGCATAGATTGTGTAATGTGTAAATCAGGGTGTTTGGTGTAATAACTATTAATTTCTCATCATCCAGCCCCTCTCACTCTCTCACTTTTCTGAGTCTCCATTGTCTATGATTCAACTCTCTGTGTCCATGTGTACACATTTTTTAGCTCCAATTTAGGAGTGAGAACATGCAATATTTGTCTTTCTGTATTTGACTTGTTTCACTTCAGATAATGGCCTCCAGTTCCATCCATGTTGCTGCAACAGACAGGATTTCATTTATTCTTATGGTGAATAGTTTTTATTATGTATATGTAACATTTATATTTTATATTTATATTTCCTTTTTTTTTTTTTTTTTTTTTTGAATGAGGTCTTGCTCTGTAACCCAGGCTGGAGTGTGGTGGAGTAATCACAGCTCACTGCAGCCTCAACTTCCCAGGCTCAAACAATCCTCCCATCTCAGCCCACCAAGCAGCGTGGACCACAGGCACACACCACCATGCCCAGCTAATTTTTTTTTTTCAGAGAAAGGTTTCCCTGCGTTGACCAGGCTGCTCCCAAACTCCTGGGCTCAAGCAATCCTCCTGCCTTGGCTTCCCAAAGTGCAGGGATAACAGGCGTGAGCCACTGCCTCCAGTCACCATTTATATTCCTTGACGTTTAAATGTTGTCACCTAATTTAAAAAATGATTTGGTCCAGTGTATGAGGGCCACACTGTCATCTGTAGGTCAAATGTAGCCATGAGTGCCCAAGTTTTCATCTCACAATGCTGAAACTTGATTCAGTTGACATAGAAAAGCCTGAAGTCAGCATACAAAAGATATTTGTGCCAAAATAGAATGTAAGAAATTATAAAATGTAGGAGTAGCACAGATCCCAGATAAGTCCTCCCCTACTTGTCTACCAAATGATGTCTTAAGCCAGCAGTTCTCAAAGTAAAGGCTATGGGCCCTTGAGAGTCCCAGAGACCCTTTTATGGTGTATTTATTTCTATTTCTAAATTTTCGATTCATGTCAAACAAGTTACTGCAAACTTTTTGGCTTAACACAGCACACATTTATGGTCTAACAGTGTCCATGGGTCAGGAGTCCAGGTAAAATGTGAACAGTCCCTGTCCTGGGTCTCCCAACGCCACCATCAATGTGTTGGCAGGTCTGCCTACTGGATATTCCAGGGGAAAGCCATGTATAGCCTCATTCATGTTGTTTGCAGAATTCAGTTTCACACAGTCATAGGACTACAGTCCTGTTCCCATGCTGGGTGTTGATCCAGGGTTGTTTTCCACTTCTAATTAGTTCTAGCATCTTCTAGTTGCTGCCTGCCTTCCTTGGCCATGACCTCCTCCATCTCCAAAGCCAGCAACAGTGGGTGAAGTTCTCATGTTTCAAACTTTCTGAGATCTGCTCTCCTCTCCCGTCCACAGCTCCTGTAATGAGATTGGGCACATCCAGGCCATCTTCTATTTTACTGTCTGCATAACACAATCCAGGAAGTGAAATTTCAGCATGTTCACAGATCCTAAGGACTCAACTATGGAACCATGGGGGCTGCCCATAGAAACTCCACCTATGCACAAGGGTGATGTGCATCAAGACTAATTTTATAGTAATGATAAGTCATCAACTTTTTATTAACACTATGTTGCCACTTGCCCTTGGAAGCAGTCGCAGTGAATTTGCCCATCCCTTAGAAGCAAGAATCAAGTTGATAACACCAAACAGAACTCAATGAATTCTCCATGGCCACAACCCATGGTTCAAGAAAATGCTAAATGTCTTTGATAAAGAGTCAAAATGTATCAATTTATTAAATCTCAATCCTTGCATCCCATCTTGTAATACTGAAAAATGAAATGAGAAGTATGCCTAAAGCATTTGTCGCAAGGTAAAGCACTTACAGAACAGTTTGAGAGGCAAATTGAACTGCCTGCTTTTTCATGAATACTTAACTGAATGACCCAGTCGCTTATTGCAGGTATTAATATTTGACTATTTAACTGGCATTTTGTTTAATTCGTATAAAAGTTCTTATCAAAGGAAAACAACTGATAGTATTTACTGCCAATGATAAAAATTGAGCCTTCAAGTTTAATTTAGTATTTTGGAAAAGAACTATCAATCCACCTCAGCTTAAACACTTCTCAATATTTCAGAGATTTGATAAGACATGTGGTGATATTTAACAAATGTGATTTTTAAAAATATTCTACAATAAAATATACCATGTTTTAAAGATCTGTAGACCTAACTAAACCAGTATTTTCCAAATGATCAAAATCATGCATAGGTAAAGATCCATTGAAATTTACAAGATAGACCAAAATAAGAACAATAAATGAGAAGCTTGTTGATATTGCTATATATTTTACATTGCAATTCAACTTTGAGAAACTACGATTTGCTGAGTTTTGGTGTAATATTAAAGAAGAATAGTCACAATTTTCTAGGCAAGCTACATATACTTCTCCCTCTTTCAGATACATATCTGTGTGAGACCAAATTTTCCTTATACATTTCTACTAAAACTACATATTTCAATGGAAGAAATGCAGAAGCAGATGAGAATCCATCTTCTATTATGACAGATATTAATAGATTTCAAATGGAAAACAATGCCACTTCTCTAACTGCTACTTTCTTTTAATAAAAAGTCATTTTTCATAAAATAAGCTGATGTCAACAATTAGTTATTATTGCTATTTTAAAATATATTAATAAATATATATTTTACATTTATTTTTAAATTTCGAATACAGTATTTATTAAGAAGTATAATCTTCAAAAACAGAAATTGCTTGGTGTTCTAAGTAACTTTTAAAACCAGAAAGTGTCCTGAGACTAAAATATTTCAAAAGTGGTACCTGAAACCCATTAGACCTCTCACACTAACTTAATAACCAATAAGCTACTCTCTCTTCCAGGAATTCTTCTCAACAAATTCCTCTCAACTTCTTGCAAATAGCCAACTCTTTGCAGAGAGTCAAGACTCATCTTTTACATTTTATTCTGCAGAAAGCCTCCTGTGATGGTTAATATTGAGTGTTAACTTGATTCGGCTGAAAGTATGCAAAGTATTGTTCCTGGGTATGTCTGTGAGGGTGTTGTCAAAGGAGATTAACATTTGAGTCAGTGGACTGAGAGAGGCAGACCCACCATTAATCTGGGTGGGCACCATCCCCTTGGCTGCCAGCGTGGTTACAAAAAGCAGACAGAAGAAAGTGGAATGAGCAGACTTGCTGAGTCTTCTGGCCTTCATCTTTCTCCTGTGCTGGATGCTTCCTGACCTGGAACATCAGACTCCAAGTTCTTCAGCTTCTGGACTCTCGGACTTACACCAGTGATTTGCCAGGGCATCTTGGGCTCTTGGGCCTTCAGCCACAGACAGAAGGCTGCACTGTCAGCTTCCCTACTTTTGAGGTTTTGGGACTCAGACTGGCTTCCTTGCTCCTCAGCTTGCAGATGGCCTATTGTGGAATTTCACCTTATGATCGCATGAGTCAATTCTCCTTAATAAATTCCCCTTCATATATACATCTATCCTATTAGTTCTGTCCCTCTAGAGAACCCCGACTAATACGCCTCACATTCTTCTTTCCCCAAACAGCAAAAGGCATTTCTCTTCTGTGTTTTTTTTAGCATATTATTTATAAGTTAAATCATAGTACTTACTATAATGTGCTTTAATTATTGCGTGTTTGAAGGTCTACTCCACAGGACTGAAAAGTATCTGGTGGTCTGGCCTGATTTGCTTCAGGTACAGGAATTAGAACTTTTCTATCTCTATACCATCAATGTCTAGCACTGTCCTCTCACTCCATGTGGCATGTACTTAAAATATGGCATAAAAGGATAAATCTGATTTTTGTAGAATTTCCTAATAGTGTGAAAACGCTGGTGTGTATGTTATCATACTGAAGATATGTTTCTTTCATGACAGCTCTCATTCTCAGAGGACTGTGATGGTATCATGATATATTTCTAATGCTATCTGTGGTAGTAAAGATGTGTCAAAGAGGCCCACTGTTTGAATTCTTGCACCCAATGAATTGTTACCAATTTTCTGTAGTTTTGTGTGAAAGCACTCTTACTTTGTTATTATTTCCATGATGCTACTCATCAATCTAATGCTACAGGCTCAGTTTAGTAGTGAAATGCTTAAGGTCCCATCTCTTTGGACTTTGTTTATCTTTATCTGTAGTTCATTTTCCTTATTTTAATTGTTTACCTTGCCATAGATCATCAGAAGCTAAGATACTGGAAAAGTGACTTTAAGTCCTTAATCAACAAATTATTTGTTATCAAATCTGTTGCTGCGACATTGTGTCCACTGTATTGACAACCTCCCAGAAGCTGCCATCTCGACGAATTTGTCCTTCACTGAGTACTTTCACAAATGTCACTCCTGACAGCGTGCACAGCAGCTATTTCAGTAGAACAGACACATATTGTTTGGAGCACAGTGGTAGCCTCGGCTTTGAGACCTGTCGTTATTTAGGGATCTGCCTCTTGGATGGCTGTCTTTCTGGACGAAAATGAATCATTCCTTCTCACAGTGCTGCCTGGCACACTGATGCATGCCTGCTGCTGCAGCTCTGTCTGAAGACATGGTTCCATAGGTCACATGCCATTTTTTTTAACTCATGCTCCTGAGGTGACCCCCACCTTCATCTGATGACACACAGGAGTAGCTCAAATGTCATGTTGTCAATCATCTTGTGGACATGACTGTGTCAGGATGCCCAGCCTCATTGCTTCAGGATCTTCCCACTATTGATCTTCTCTTGCCACTTGCTGTTAAGCTTCATGCGTGAGGGACTCTGGGAAAATTTCTTAAGAAACTAAAGGTCACATCAAGACAGATTCAAGTCTTGAAGGAAAAAACGGTTAGTTTTCTCAAGACTGTTGGATGTAGGAGTTTCCTTAATGTTTGTTTTCCACTTCTTAGATTTTTTTCTTACTTGTCTGAATGAAAAAGTAAGAGAGCATAATTTTGTAGCTGCTTTAAAACCATAGTATCAGAGAACTTCAGTTTTGAAAAAGGTATGTCATTGACTTCAACCTCCCATTCCCACATGAGAAAACACACAGAGACAACGAGAGAGAAAGGAAGTGTACCATGGAAAAAATTAACATAATAGCTGCAACATTCTCCATGAATTACTTTGATTTGCCATTTGCAATCTTAATGAAAAATTTACAATTTTTACATGATTGTCCAAAAAATGCAATTATGCCATGTATCAGAATTTATGTAGTGAATGATCTGAGTTTTATGGGATATTTATAGTGTTTCTTCCAGATTCCTTTGTATTTACTTTTGGATATTTAGACCCTATATTCAGATCTTCTGGGTTACATGTGATTTTCCTTCTCCCATTCAGTCTGTGCTGAATGTGTGATTGTGTGTGTGTGTGATGTGGCATAGGGTTAAGAATCTGACGTACACTTGCATTCTCTTCTGTACTAGGTAGCTTACTTGTTTTAACCAGTCTCTGCATTTTCATCTGTAAAATGGAGCTATTAATATCGTCATTCCCCTCCCAGAAGCCTAACACTGCCTTTAAAAAATACAAATTCTGGGCCGGGCGAGGTGGCTTACACTTGTAATCCCAGCACTTTGGGAGGCCGGGGCGGGTGGATCATGAGGTCAGGAGATCTAGACCATCCTGGCTAACACAGTGAAACCCCGTCTCTACTAAAAATACAAAAAATTAGCCAGGCGTGGTGGCGGGCGTCTGTAGTCCCAGATACTCGGGAGGCTGAGGCAGGGGAATGGCCGTGAACCCGGGCGGCGGAGCTTGCAGTAAGCGGAGATCCTGCCACTGCACTCCAGCCTGGGCGACAGAGAGAGACTCTGCCTAAAAAAAAAAAAAAAAAAAAAAAAAAATATATATATATATATATATATATATATATATATAATATATATACACACACACACACAAATTCTATAAAATTTGGATTAAATTGTATATATGTATATATAGCCATCTATAATATTTATAACAAATTTAAGAAATTAATACTAGCTCCAAATCTATGCCCCTGCACTTACCACTTGGCTCCAAAGGCACCTATACAATGTGATGTAAATGCTGGGACTTTGTAATATGTTTTAATGTTGTTTCTAGAAAAGTCTATTTTGCTATTAATAGGCTCCAATGTAACCCCTAAATGTACTCAACTGTTTGTATGAAAATAAGTAGTGAGGCAGAAAATTGCCTTTTTATAACTCTAGGAATGATGATTCTGCAAGTCTGTAAACCATTGGGAATATTATAAACAAGAAAATCCAAGAGATAGTTTTAGTATATTTGGATATATGCAAATCTAAAGAATAGCAATTTTAATTTCCTAATAAAATTCTCAAACTATAGAATTTATTCTTCTCCAAAAAATATGCAAAAATCATGTTTTTAAGAACCACATATAAATATTAGTTAATAATTAAAATTTCAAAAATTACCATGTTAAGCCATCTGAAACACTTCTTATTATTACCTATCGTCAAAAAAGCTCATTAGTGTCCACAGTATGTTACCATCAAAAATACAATTTAAATAACTTTGCTACATGAATATTTAAACAAAAACTTCTTCAACTCTAAGTTGTTGGTGGGAAAATAGCTCACATGGCTTGGTTATGACTTATTCCTTAAAAACTATGGACTTCAAACTTTTCTTCTGTGACAAGCTCCGATACAGCAAGAGGGGAGTACACACCCCACTTCTGTCTTTGAACATTTTAGCCTCTCTTTTCTAATTTTCTCTTGAACAAGAAAAATGAGAGGAAATGACTCATGTAGCTTTGAAAGATGAGAGAACAAACAAACATACAAAACAACACATAATAGATGTGAATTCTAGAAGTGGTAGAAATGGGTTATGATCAGCCTCGTTCTGATTGTTTTAGTCCTCATAGCCCTTTAAACACAGGAAAATGCTTGAATTTAACTATTTGATTCTGGACCGTGGAGTGACTTTAGTTTTAGCCAGAGCTGATGTGAACAAAAGAAAGAATAGAGGAAAAGTAAGAACAGTGAGTGGTCCAAGGGAAACAACAGAGAGAGAAAGGCAGGGCATTTCTGAGTCCAGGGACAAAGCAAGGGCCCCTTTTCCATATGCCATGTTGTCATGGAGCCTTGATATGCGGGTCCACAGTTGTGAGTCATTTGTGTTAGCCATTGTGACTACGCGTCGGGAGAAAGAGGACAGTTTGCTTACAGGGCCACCCCAGGGGCACCAGTTCTTGCTGGTATCTTCAGGTTTGACTGAACCCAGGTTTAAGTGGCATTTGTATATAAGAATAGCGAAGTGTTCAAGATGTGTTTGAAATCAAAATCCAAGTGGAACAATATTGTTAGCTTTACCTACTCTCACTCTCTCTCTCTCTCTATATATAGTCTGTACCTGGCACCTGGTATATATATATATCCCATCTCACTGATTGTTTACTTGTACTTCAAGATCCTTCAGATCAAATGTCACCTGATTCACTCACTCACCCTCTCATTCACTCACTCTACCATTCACTCATTTACTCTGCCTGCAAGTGAGTAACCTGAAGTAGTTGTGTCTTAGTCTGTACAGGCTTACAGGCTGCTATAAAAGGATACTACAGACTAGGAATTTTATAAAGAGAAAACATTTATTGCTCACAGATCTGAACGTTGGAAGTCCAACATCAAGGCACCAGCAGATATTGTGTTTGATGAGGTCTTATTTCTCGTAAACAGTGCCTTCTTGTTGCATCTTTACTTGGTACCAATATCTTCCTTTTTTTTTTTTTTATTTTTTTAACGGCAGGAAGCCCTTTACCTTTATGACCTAATCACCTTCCAAAGTCCTTACCTCTTAACGCTATCACCTTTGGGGCTAGGTATCAACACATGAACGTGGGGGAAGGGGACACAAACATTCACACCATAGCAAGTTGCTAGTGTAAAAGTTGTTAGACTCACGAAGTCACTTGTGTTAAAACCCTGACGAATGGAGCCGGGAAAGGCCATGATGGAGGGTTCTCATTCATGTATGCCTGATAATAAGAACTCTGCAAAAGCCTCTGCAAAAACCACAAGCTTGCACAAAGGCCACTGCAACCTTATACAAAATAATATGTCTGCGAGGACATCTGCCCAGCAACTTCCTGTCCAACCGCAGACTGGTGCTCCCCTTGGTACCGATTCTTGCACCCAAGGATAATTATCCAAAAACAATTATGTAATCCTCCTCATGTCTCCTTTCTAAACCCTCACCTTCCTTTGCTTCCCTCAATATACCCATTGTATTCCCATTGCAATGCTTACTCTGGAATACAATACATACCGTTTTCTTTTCAGGAACCTATTTCTGTCTCCATTGTTCAGGGTTTTCATGAGGAATTCAAATGGGAGAATATACAGCCCTTTCTTTAAGGACATAAAAAACAACTAGGGAAGACAGACAAGTAAATAATTAAAACAGTCCAATATGACATTTGTTGCAAGAATAGAGTGCTCACGTATGCAATAAGAATACTCAGGCGAGATAATCACACAGTGAAATATTGCTGGTCATTTTCCCCAGGGACACTCCAACACCATGCCCTGTTTCCCCACCTCCTGTCCATGCCTCCAGGGAACTATTTGCTGGGTCATCTTTTAATCATCCATAGGATTGTCTCATTCAATGGACAACCTCTTGAGAACACAAACTAAGTTTGGGCATTTTTTAATTGTCTCTACACTGAGCACAGCTCCAAACACATTTGGCAAATGAGCAAGTAAAGCAAAGGACATTAGCTGGCCTCAGTTCCCTTCAGTTAATCTCATATGCCTCTTTAAGGCATTATTCTTTGAATCTTCCCTTCTCAAAATTACTATACCTTTGACAAATGTGAAATGCAATGTGCGGCACAAAATCCTTCATACTATAGCCAAAATTAATGTACCTGGGCACTGTTCATAATTTCATCTCAGCAGAACACTGGAATTATTTCCAAATAAACTGTTTGATTCTAGTCCCTATTAACTCTACATTGGGAGAGCTCAAATTAGGATAGAATTTAACATAAGACATGCAGGCATGAAACATCTTTCTCTCTCATCACTAAATCACTGCTGCTAAATTTATCGACCTGCTGCTCTAAGTCTGCCATCACACAAATAAAGTAAAAAGGCACTAGCTAATCCACCCTATATTAGTTTCCTATTTCTGCTGTAGAAAATTACTACATCCTTATGGCTTATAGCAACACAAAGATGTCATTATACAGTTCTGCATGTCCAAAGTTCAAATGGGTCTCAGCAGGGCTGCATGCCTTTCTAGTGGCTCTAGGAGTCCATTCATTCTCTCGCCTTTTCCAGCTCTAGTGGCTGTCAACATTCCTTGGCTCCTGGCCCCCTTCCATCCTCAAAGCCACCCACAATGTCTGCTTGAGTCTTTCTCAAGCTGCACCATTCTGAAACTTATTGTTCTGCCTGTCTTTCACTCATAAGGACCTTTGTGACTACATCAGGACTGTCCAGATCATCCAGATGGTCTCCCCATCTCATGATATCTGATTAGTAAATTTAATTCCATATGCATTTTTAATTTCCTTTTGCTATACAGCATAACATTTTCAGAGTCCAGAAATTCTGATGTGGACATTTTTGGGTAGGTGAGGCTATTCTGTCTACTACACCCTCTTTCTGTGCCTGATTAGGTGTTATTTCCATGAAAGCCTGTCTGGACCTCCCTAATATATAACTTCTCACCTGTGGCATCATTGTGTTGTTAACAACAGGAGAATGGGTTAGTTCTTAGCGTATTCCAAAAGAAGATAAGAGGGGGTCTCTAATAATAGAATTTGATACTGTCTTTTTATAAGGTAATTGTTTATTCCAAAAGAGAGGGCTGAGTTTGCACATGCTTGTGTATGCTTCCCCAGGACTGTCCCACATCTCCCCACATTCCCTGGGTGAGAGAAGCACTTTGTGCTTTTGCTGATACTTCAGATCTCTCAACCATGAGTGCTTGCACAGGAGTGTTTTTGGTCTTTCTCAGCTCCCATAGAGTCTTCCCATGTGTCCTCATGGGGCTTCAGGGTTGTTAGCTGCTCCTGTCCTCACCTCCCCCACAGCAGCTCTAGTAGGTTTCTTCCCAGTGCGCTATCAGAACAAATGTGTCAGCACTTTGTACCAGATGGTTGCCTTCAACAGTGAACAAAGTTCCTTAATATATCACACAGACTTCAAGAAGTGCTGGGTGCACATCTCAGAGACCAGCTGGCTGCCCTGTGAAATACAGGCAAGGGAGAAACAATTGCTGCCCATGGATGCCTGTGGCAGAGCCAAGGCAGGAGGCTGCAGAGAGCCACGGCCACTGCCACGCCATCCTTTGCTGAATTCAGCCAAGAAAATGGCACATTGTGATGTGAAAGGATCCACTCCATACCAAAATCTTAGAAGGCTAAACTTCCCACTGGTTGTCATAATAAAAACTCACAACTAAATAAGAGATCCATTTTACCTAGCTGTTTAATTGTGTTTGACTTGGGGCAAATCTCTAGAATTTTGTTTTGTTTTGTTTATTCTGTCACACAGGCTGGAGTGCGGTGGTGCACTTTCAGCTCACTGCAGCCTCTGTATCCTAGGCTCAAGTGATCCTCCCACCTCAGCCTCTGCATCCTAGCCTTAAGTGATCCTCCCACCTCCCATCCTAGGCTCAAGTGATCCTCCAAGCTCCTGAGGAGCTGGGACCACAGACATGTGCCATCACACTCAGCTAATTTTTGTATTTTTGTAGAGACAGGGTTTCACCATGTTGCCCAGGCTAGTCTTGAACTCCTGAGCTCAAGAGATCTGCCCACCTCAGCCTCCAAAAGTGCACTAGACTTTTTTAACTTACATTTATCTAAGATGAAGAGATGGCTACCTTCTAAAGTTTTGGAGAAGAGTTTTTTGGAAAGTTGTTGGAAGGTGGTAGAACAACCAGCAAACACAAGGAACTGTTGTTCTGTTGTTTCTATCAAACATAAAACTGCCAGGCCTGATTACATTAATCTGAAGCTTGATATAAATTAGCCAGTGGTTCCCAATAAGGTGTTAAATTATTTCAAAATGTATGAGGGGATTTTGAAAAGTTTGTGGAAAATGGAATTAATAAATAAAAGGGGAAAATATAAACTTATTTCTCAACATAAGCTTCATCAAGTTCAAAACACTTTTGTAAGCAATAATACCAGTGGAGGCTCCTGGGAATGAATCATATCAGCACAGTCTTTTTTACATTATTAACTGAAGAAAAGTGAGAACACTTTACAGATTTATGTTTTAAGATTAGGAAACAAAAAGGAGCTGAAAGGAGCTAAATCAGGATGGTAATGATTGGAGGTGGAGGCCTAATGATTTCCCATTAAAACTCATAAAATTGCCCTTGTTAGATGAGAAGAATGAGCAGGAATATTGTCATGGTGGAAAAGGAGTCTCAGGTAAAGCTTTCCCAGGTGTTTTTCTGCAAAAGCTTTGGCTTTCTCAAAACACTTTCAAAATATGCAAATGATATTGTTTTTGGCCCTCCAGAAAGTCAACAAGCAAAATACCTTAAGCTTATAAAACAAAACAAAGAAAATCTGTTGCCATGAACTATGTTCATGACTGGTCTGCTTTTGCTTTGATGGAACCACTTCCACTTCTCAGTTGCCATTGCTTTGATTGTGCTTTGTCTTCAGGATTGTACTGGTGAAGCCAGGTTTCATCTCCCATTATAATTCTTTGAAAAAATGCTTCAGGATCTTGATCCCACTTGTTGAAAGTTTCCACTGAAAGTTCTCTTGTCTGCAACTGATCTGGGTGAAATGGTTTTGGCACCTATTAATTGGAAAATTTGCTCAGCTATAATTTTTCAGTCAGAATTGTGCAAGCTGCATTAGTTGAGCTGTCTATGGTGTTGGCTTGTGTTTCTGTTGTGAATCTTTTGTTCTCTTCAGTTGAGGCATGAACAAAATGATTTTTTTTCTCACAAATTGATGAGAATGATCTACCACTATGGGCTTCATTTTCAACATCCTCTTGTCTCTTTAAACAAGTTATCCATTTGTAAACTGCTGATTTCCTTAGGGCATTGCCCTGATAAACTTTTTGTAAAGCATCAATGATTTTACCATTTTTCCACTTTAGCATCACCATAAATTTATGTGTGTTCTTTAATTTTATCAGAATTCATGTTGCTCTGACAGGGGCTCTTTTCAAACTGATGTCTTATCCTTCTTAGTGCCTCAAACTAGATCCTGCTTAGACATGTTATAACAAGTTAGTATGAGTTTATTTGGGTCCAAAACAATTTTAGAATCTCTTCTTAGTTTTTTCATAAAATGCATTTTTTCACAAACTTTTTGAAGACCCCTCCTATGAATGATTTTGCATTGTCACAAAGAAAAGCAATGCACTGAATATAATTGGTTGGGTCCCATCAGTTAGATATACTGAAATTCACAGGACAGCCCTGTACAATAAAAAGTTTTTTAAGTTTTTTCTACTGGAAAATCAAATGTCCCATTAATATTCCTATTGGTGGATGATTGAGCATAAAACCTAATACTCTTTTGAAACATAAAGTGTTTTTGCTGGGATTTAATATTTATGGGATTATTCAGAAATACAATTATCATGTAAGTTAAATAAAACATACTTTGGCTCAGACTTTTGCTAAAAGTTGTTTACAATTTCAAAAAATCTTAATATCAATAGCCACACCTTTCATGGTATGTCACCAATCCAACATACTTGTATCAATCTATATTTGTAATTGCAATATTCATGATATGTTTTTATATAAGGATATCCTTATTTATGCCTCATTTCAAAATGTCAAAACCAAAGATAAAATGGATTCTAACAAACTAAAAGCTGTTTTCTCTTGTAAATTTAGGTAGGTGTGAGCATACAACTATGCCATGAATGCAGGTTATATTATCCACGCATTCTTTTACAATTATAGGTTAATTAGCTTATTGTTTAAAATATATTTTTTGAGAAGGAGAAAACTATAATGCCCAAAGGAAAAAAATGTAGAATTAGGCAGAAATGAGATTAAATTTGATTTCCATATCTAAGTAACTATTTTCTATGAGCTGTCATTGACCTCTTGAACCTCTGTTTCTTAAAAATATTGTAACAATTGTGGTAATGAGATAGAAATTATGATATACAGAAAATCTTGTTTTTAAGGTAGTTGGATTTATCCATATTTTTATTTATGCTTTGTATTTATTAAGTCTTATTTAAGAAATTTTTTCCAAGTACAAAGGGTTAAAAGTATTCTTATATATTGTTTTCAAAAGAATATTAAATTTTGCTATTCGCGTTAAAACTCATGATCAACATGGAATTCACTTTTTACTGATCACATATTACTTGTACTACCTTTTTAAAAAACACTTCTTATTTTCAAAGAATTATAGAGCTACAGAACAGTTACAAAACCAACACAGAAAGTTCACTTACTTTGTTCTTCAAGCTTTCCCTAATGTTAACATATTATAAATCCATAGTATAATTATAACAACCAGAATATTGATGTCATTATAATACTATTATCTAAAATCAAGACTATATTCAAATGTCAGTATGGGATAAATTTTTGCCTATCAATTGAAATGGGGTCTGTTTCTCATTTCTTACTTGAATAGTCAATTGCTTTCCCTTTATTCTGTGTTAACTGTCTTTCCCGCTGATATGACACAACAGCTCTGATATTTATCAGGTTTTCACATATGCAGGAATCTGTTTCTGGAATATGTTTCTTTTGTCTTCCACTGGTGTATTTATTGATCCCTACTTCAATACTGCCTATAAAATGCAATATAGCTTTACAACGAGGTGAATATGTAATAGGACAAATCTTGTCTTGTGTGTTCTTCTTTTTCAAGGAGTGTCTTGGTTATTCCTGGTCCTTGATCCTTCCATATAATTTTGAAATATGAGATATATGGAATCTAAAGACCATAATAGGTACTCCATAATTATCTAAATAAAATATTGAGGATGAAATAAGTACACATACTCCCTGACTTAGGTTGGGGTTACATCCTGATAAATCCATTGTAAGTTGAAAATATTGTAAGTTGAAAATGCATTTAATATACCTAACCTACTGACCATCATAGCTTAGCCTACCCTACTTTAAACATACTCAGAACACTTACTAGCCTAGAGTTGGGCAAAATCATCTGGCATCACTATCGGTTGTTTACCCTCATGATCCTGCGGATGACTGGGAGCTGAGTATTTATTGCATATTGCTAGCCCAGGAAAAGATCAAAATTCAAAATTTGAAGTATGGATTTTCTGTTGAATATGTATTGCTTTCACACTGTAATAAAGTCAAAAAATCATAACTCAAACCACCATAAGTTAAGGACAGTCTGTACAAGTGTATATTAATATTTAATTTTTCAGTGGTTACAATCATTACAAAATAGTGGATGTATATTAAAATATTTCTTATAGTGTATTAGATCTTCCACTGTGTATATTGCATTTCATTTGACAACAAATTGTTTAGTTATCTAGTTTTACTACATCCTTCTGGAGTTTTTCAAAATCTCTTAAATTCTTCACTAACCAAATATTTTGTATCTTCAACAAATTTTGCTTTTATAGGTATTCAAATAACCTGTTACTCATCATTAATACAGCACAGTAAACAACAGAAATATAAAAATGAAAACAAATCTAAATTTTAGACTAATCAGATATGACCACTTAATTCTACTGAATATTTATTTTTTTATCTAACCAGGTTTAAATGTGTGCGGTTCTTTTATTAATGACAAGTCATTTTTTCAACATGTAATACTTAAACATTTAAACTTTATGGTCATTTTAACAATTCTCTCATTTATTTACAACAATTTAATAATACTGACACTATGCTTTAATAAAACTGAAACTTTTACCAGTTTCTCAAAAACCTTAGTTAATATCAACATTGAAAATCTTTATACATGTGTCCGCATGAGGGTAATTGATGTAAAAAAAAAAACTTTATATAATTAATACATTGAATAAAAATATCAAAATGCAATGATATTTTGGCTTTCTCATTTTTTAACCAAAAAGTATTGTTCAAAATATTTATTTGCATTACATAATTTTGGGTGAGCTTTTTGATCTCATCTTAATGTAATGAAGTATAACAATCATAAATGTACAGCTAAATGAAATTTCATAAAGTGAATAGAATACATTCTGATAACCATGAAATTTGGAAAATAGAATATTACCAGCACCCAGAACTATCCTCAGCATCTTTACTGCCCCTACTACCTTTCCAAAGGAATCACCCTATTAATTCATACACTATCAATGAGTTTTACCTTTTAAATATGTTTATTAATGACTTGGTAATCTTTTGTAGGTGACTTCTTTTACTCAACTATATATTTATGAGAATCCTTGTTATTTGTTTTTGTCGTATAATATATCATTGTGTGAATAGGCCATCAATTTTTTTTATTTTCTATTATTTTCTGAGACAGAGTCTTGCTTTGTTGCCCAGGCTGGTGTGCCGTGGTGCAATCACAGCTCACTGCAGCCTCAACCTCCCAGGCTCAAGTGATTCTCTTGCCTCAGCCTCCCGAGTAGCTGAGACCACAGGTGTGCGCCACCATGCCCAGCTAATTTTTGTTTTTGGCAGAGCCAAGGTCTCGCTATGTTGACCAGGCTGGTCTCGAACTCCTGGGCTCAAGCGATTCTTCTGCTTCAGCCTCCCAAATGGCTAGGATTATAGGTGGGAGTCATTGTGTCCAGCTTAGGCCATTATTTATCTATTTAGCAACTAGATCTTTATAATTTTTAGTTAGTAAGAATAGTGCTTCTCTACATGTCTTTGGTTCTACATGTCTTTGGTTCATATTACTGAAATTGTATTGGGTAAATCGTAGATTTCTGAGTAATAAGGTATAAATATATCCAACTTTAGTTGATACAGTGTTTTTAAAACTATAAAACATCAGCTCCTATAAGAAGTTTGTGAAATGACCAGTTACACCATAGCTATGCCAACCCTTCATATGTTGTCTTTTTCATATTAGCAATCTTAAATATGGCATATTTAATCATCTTCAGTTCAAAATAGTTTATCAATTCCATTGTCATTTCTGAATTAATTTATGGGTTATTTACAAACATACTAATTATTTTTCTAACATTCGGAGCTCTACTTGCCTACTTCTTATTGATTTCTAGATTAATTTTACTGTTTTAGACAATGTGCTGTGAATGATTTTCATTCTTAGGTTGAAAGAGTTTTTATGGTCCAGCATGTGGTCAGTTCTATGCAGCGTTCTCTATACGTCAATTAGATCAAATTTATTGATATTTTTCAGATCTTTCAAATTCATACTGATTTTGTTTAATCTCATCTTTCTGTTGTATAATAAGAAAGGTACATTAAAGGATCCCAACTTGGCTATGATTTTTTTTCCTTTCTTTTAGTTCTATCTATCATTATATTATGATGTAAAACTATAGTGGTAGGTTCATTCAAATTCATAATTGATCTCTTTCTTAGTAAGGTGATATATAACTTTATAAAAGATTATTCTCCATGTTATACTAATTTTACTTCCCTTGAAGTATACTTTGATATTGTTAAGCTATACCAGATTTCTTTGAGGTAGTGTTTGATTAGCTTATTTTTCCTTACTTCCAAGCTTTATGTGACTTTTGTATTTAAGAGTAGCTCTTGCAAGTTATATTTATCTGGAGATTTTTAATTTAGTCTGATAACCTTTACATTTTAATTGAAGTATTTAATCTATTTGCATCTACATTTAAATTACTAACATTTCTTTTAAGTCTCTGTGCTCCTTATGTTCTATATTTCTTTTTTTCTTCCTTGTTTTGTTTTAGATAAAAAACAAACATTTATGTTTTTGTGGTGGTACAGGCCTGTAGTTCCAGCTACTCAGGAGGCTGAGGTGGCAGGATCACTTGAGCCCAGGAGTTTGAGGTAGCAATAAGCTATTATCATGCCACTGCACTCCAGGATGGGTGACAGGGTGAGACCCTGTCTCTAAAAATAATAAAATAAAATAAAAATTTTTAATTACTTTCATTATATCACCCTACCCTTTCATTATTTTATTGGTTACCTTATTAGCATGCATAAATTGGTAAAATCTAATATATATGTATGTCAGTGTTTTTTCCACCTTCAGGGCTGAAATTTAGAAAATTTTAAATGTTTATGTTCTATTATTTTTGCCATTGAAGATTAAACATTAAACACAAATAAAATTATGATTGTTTTATATAGTCAATATTCATTTAGATTTACTCCATGTGTAAACTTTCCTTGGTTGTTAATTATCCCTGCATTTCCATGATACCCTTTTTCCTGAAGAAAAACTTTTAGTATTTCTTTAGGTACACTGCTGTTGGCAGCAAATTCTTCTGGTTTTGTTTTTTTAGAGGATTATAAGTGTCCCCTTTACTTTTGGATTGTTTGTTTTAGGATGCTGTGCCGTATTTCCTTGTGTAAGTGCATGTATGTGCCATTACAATGGGATGTCCCATGAAAACTTAATGGGCTCAGGAACAGGTCTAACGTTTTCATCTTAATCTGCAATATAGGAAGAATTGCCAATGGTTGTTAACTTCTAAGTTAATAAGCCTATGTATATTGAGGAAAACTTAATTTTACTTTGAAAGTACCACTACAGTGTTCCTTTTATTATTTAAAACTAGAAGATTTATCCACTTGTAGTTCTTCTAAGGAAAATAACCACATTTTATTTTCCTTTGTTTAGAGGACAAACCTTCCAATAGAAAAAAATAAATGATGAGTGTTTCAAGGGCCATCTGTTCTCTGTCACAACCGTTCAAGTTTGCTGTTGTCATGTGAAAGCAGCCATAGACAGGACTTGAGCCAAGGGAGAGGCTGTGTTCCAGGGAAACATTAATACAGAAACAGGTTATGGGTCAGATTTACCCTGCAGATTTGGTTTTCAAGCCCTGGTCTAAGGCCTAGTGTCTAGAAAGATCAATGAAGACAGATATTGCTTCTTTACAACGTGCAACTGTTTGCATCTATAGAGATGCAGAAAAATCATTTGGGAAGATGGAAAGCGGGGTCCGGACATCTTGTCTTTGATGTTTAAAACCATTTATGCATTTTTACTGGAGTGGGAATATGAACTGTTGGCAGAGGGTCAACCCTAAAGCTGAAAAAGCTGAGAAAAATCTTTATGGCAGATGCCAAAACTTCTAAAGATACAATGATTGTACCATGTTGGCTCTGCCTTGGGGAAAATGGCAGGTAAATACATAGCTTGTGATAGTATGATAGACTATCCATGCAATTGCTTTTCTTGTTTGCACGTTGTGTGTGTGTGTGTGTGTGTGTGCAGAATATGTTAACCTCATTTCTGATATCCTTTCGGTATTACTTGTAGAACAGCTACTAGTAACCATTCCATTTCTTTCTATTAGTTTTCCTCCAACTAAAATTTCTTCACCATTCGCTCTGGATAGGAAACAATTTCTGTGTTTTTCTTTATCTTATGTTCATTTGTTTAAAACACCACCATTTGGGTGATGTTTTAAATCTCAGTTTTTATTGTTGTTGTTGTTGCACTGGATTGGGTATGTCTCACACATGTTTGGTTCAGGGATCAGCTTAAGGCTTGTGAAGATTCATATGCAGAAATATGAAATCCTATTCCCCAGACCTCTCCCTTCTTGATCTTCCCTCTTAAATTCAACTTATGGTACCTCTCTCCCTGGTTCTCTAACCAGAAATATAATGCAATTTTTGCACCACCATGTTGCTTTGCAGAGGTCTATCTTTGGGCGAAGCCACAGGAAGTGAAAAAATGAGAAAAATCTCTCTGTTTGTGTCATTTGTCTCAAATGATGACTCTTTTCAATAATCTGCCTGCTTCTGTTTACTTTTCAGAGTCTTTAATCTGTCCAGAGATTATAGAGGTCATCAGGGAAGGGATAGATAATAGAGACTTGTACTGTTGGTAGTCACTGATTTTTTTTTTTTGAAAGCTATTTTCACTGGCAATCAAACTCCAGTTTGATAATTATTTTATTTTAGAGTTTTAGATATGGCATTTTACCATCTTGTGTTTTTCACTCTTTCTGTTAAAAAGACAGCTGTCAGTCTTATTTTTGCTCTTTGAAGGATGATGCATATTTTTTCCCTCTGGCTGCTTTTAAGATTTTTGTCTTTATTTTGGTTAATGTGTGTAGATGTATATTTATTTTCTTCTTTGGAATTTGTAATAGTCCCTGAATCTATGTCTTAATATTTTTGTCAGTTTTGGAACATTCTCTCCTATTATCTCTCCAAATATTTCTCATTATTTATTTTCTACACAATTTCTAGGACTGCAGTTACAAATACTTTACACTTTTCTCCATGTCAAATATGCCTCTTGCACGCTTTACATTTTCAATTTTTTTCTCTTTATGCTTTTGACTGTATGCTTTCTACCGACCCCTAATCCTTACTTCAACTGTGAATACTTTGCAGTTAAAACAATTATTCATTGAATTCTTAATTTTGCCTTTAGAAGTTTCATCTGAAGCTTTGATATAGATTACAGGCAAAATTATCCCTATTTTCAGTCTTTTTATTGAATATGTTAATCAGAGTTATTTAAAGCTCAAGTCTGATAAACTCAATATTTCTATCACTGGTTTCTGTATTTTATTTTCTCTGAGTTCTGTCTCTTGCCATGCTTATAATTTTATTTTTTTTGAAAGTTGGACTTTATGCATCTTAAAAATGTAGAGTTTCTGGATGGTATTTTTATTTTTTGGTAAGAGACTTAGTTGAGCTTACTGCCAGTATTAAATGAGGGAGAAAATCACCCTAACCCCATCAGGAGTTGTCCTGATTCTCAGTGGGAGTCAGTGTGAGTGCTGGTCCATTTCTGCTTCCCACTTCCTTCTGGAGTCCCAGCCTCCAGGGTTGTCAACTGGCAGGATACATGTTTCCCAGGGTCATTCCACATGGCAATCCCTGAACTGCAATTTGTATCTCTCCAGTGCCATGAAAATGTTGGTAATTTTATTGAGTATCTCACTCTGTTTGCTCCATGTTGGCAAAGCTGAAATGAAGCTCGTAAGTCAATGCCAAAAGTGATCGGTCCACTGTCCTATGTCTCTGTGCTTCCTTCAGTGCCAGCAGACTTGGGCTTTCTTCTGGGCTAATTTTGTTTCTCTGTTCAGGCAACTGTGAATTGGCAAATACATTGAAGGAGAAGGTACATAAAATATGAACTCTCTTCAATGAGTTTTATGAAGGTACACGAAATATTGAGCTCTCCTCAACGAGTTTTCTTTCTCTCCAGGACTTTGGTCCCTCAAGTCCTGGGTGCTTTTGCATCTTTTGGATGCCTTTATGCAGATGAGATGATTTCCTGTGCCTGTATTGTATGCTGCTTTTCTCCAGCCTCCCGTTATCCAGAGGATTTGCTGCAAACTAGGCCCTCATAGCAGAAGTGAAACAGTGTGCTTGCATTACACATTTATATTGGCAAATTACATGTCACCTTCAGATCTATAACTTTTTAATTTACAAGGAACAAAGAAACTCAGAGGGATCATAAATTTATCAATTTGGTTTCATATGTAAAATAGAAAAGGCTGGCTTAGTCAACATTACATTTTCAGCACTTACTGACGGTGTGTGTTTATGACATGTCCAAACAAATTTTCGTATGGTGCCTTCGGATGTTCACTAGCTTCATTTTATCTTCCTTTTCATTGTTATCAATGACGCTATAATCTCCCCAGTGGTAGGTAATCATAAATCTCTAGGATGTGTCAATTACATATGGAACGGAGGGGACAATTCTCCAGTTCAAAAGCAGAAATAGTGAGCATGTGTTCAACCAGCACTGTGTGAAGAGGCATTACAGGGGAAGCAATGTTCTGGGCCAGCGGAAGGCAAGCACACATCCCTACCTCCAGAAGCATGAAAGCATTCACTCACAATTAGCGAATTGCCACTTCACATGATAAATACCACAGTAAAGGAGTGACTAGCACACCGTGGAGGGAGTGATCCCCACAGAGGAGAAACTGATCAAGAGCCCTTAAAAATGCCCGAAGACTTCTCATGGAAGGATCTAGGTGAGCAGAGGCTTAAAAGGCACTTAGAGGTTTTATCTGTTGGACAATTAAGATAAAATGTTTTTGAGATAGAGGAAAGAGAATGTGCATCATGACAGGGAAGTAAATATGGGAAACGGCAAAAGAGTTGGTATGGCCAAACATAGGGTACTTAAATAAAAATGGGGTAGGATGTCAAGTGTAAAAGACAGGGTCATGGTGTGTCTGCCATGATGGGTCATTCGGGCTTTATATAGCAAGCAATGGGGAAAAGATAAATGACTTAACAGGCAATATTACGTGATAGGTGGCAGATCACACTGACCTGCATCCACAAGTGACAGATTAAGAGTCATTTTGATATGCCGTGAGGTTGCCTCAGCAGCCTACCCCCTTGATGCTAAAGAGTTTGAATTTATCAGAAAACAGCATTTTATGTTATACCAAAAACATGATATAAAAACATGAATGAAAAAATAATTCATCTTCTCTGGCTAGGAAAAGATAGGAGAGACTCAATAGTGCCATAAGATTCAGATGACACATGACTAAAAACAATTTGCTCAAATAGCATTTACAAGTTATATTAAAAGAGAGGTGCCTTATGAACAAAGTCTGTTGATCCCACACGCAGCGCACAACCAAAGAATAAACAAACAGGCCCAGCATATGACTTTAAAGTCAAATGGCTCGGCCAGGCGCGGTGGCTCATGCGTGTAATCCCAGCACATTGGGAGGCCGAGGCAGGCGGAGCATGAGGTCAAGAGATGGAGACCATTCTGGCCAACATGATGAAACCCTGTCTGTACTAAAAATACAAAAAATTAGCTGGGCGTGGTGGCGTGTGCCTGCAGTCCCGCTACTCAGGAGGCTGAGGCAAGAGAATCACTTGAACCTGGGAGGCGGAGGTTGCAGTGAGCTGGGATCACACCACTGCACTTCAGCCTGGTGACAGAGCGAGACTCTGCCTCAATAGAAAAAAAAAAAAAGTCAAATAGCTGAAAACATGTTGGAAAAGTGGAAAGTACACATAGAAGAATAGAATCTCACAGTAAAAAACTGATACAAATAAAAAATTTAAAAACCAATATCAATTTAAAAATTCAGAACTGCACAGAAAACTTGATTGGAGCTGGACAAATGCCAAACATAATGAAGATTCATCATATATACTGGAATATTTTCAGAAACGCAAATTTTATTTTTATACCTGAGAGTTTGCTTTATTTGGGAATTTGGTAAATTGATTTCTATGGAAGAAATATTATTTTAAAAGATTTTAAAATTCATATTATTCATCAAAACAAATCTTCACTTAACTCTAGATTTGGGTTAGGAACAATACCAAATCCTTACCCTTTGATGACACACAGCTGCTATACCCATATCAGCCCACCTAGTTGGTTGTTATGCTAACTGAATTTAGTGAATGCCAATGCATTTAACACAAATACTCATGTTGTTTTTGTTTTGATTCCATTTACTATGAAAAAAGCAAGTATAGCTTTTTCAATTTTCACCCACTTACAATCCATGTAAGAAGAAATTGTGTGATAAGGAATATATTATTGTTTCTTCATGTTAGACCTATCTCTATATAGTAATGATATCCAGGGTCAAAAATACAATGACATTTAGAAACTACCTCTTCCTGTTCAATCAATTCAATTGGCAAACATTCATTTTCATCACTATATGTTCTAGCTACTGAATTTTAAAAATACACACAATTTTTTTCTTGCATAAGATGAATGTTCATTAATCTCAATTTTATTTACATAAATAAGTCAGCAATGGAATCTGATTACCGCAGTGAAAAAAGAATCCGCAATTTTAATGTATTATAGCTATCAAAGGATTTCTGCAGCATCACACCATATAACAGAATATTCAACAGGGTTTCCCAAGATTTTTGTTTTACTTTCTTCCACAGCTTTTCTTTATGTGGACGAGATAGAAAATTAAATAATATTTTTTAGTCAAAATTTTTTTATACTATAGAAAACTGTATGATATAATATAGTAATCGTTCTCTAATATATAAAACTGTCTTGGTCTCATTGTAAAAGGCTCATAGAATTAATCACTTGGGTATGTGTCACCTGTGACCTAAGTCAACTGCAACTTAGAGTGACAATCCAGAAGATGTTTAGAGTTCTTAGCTGCTACACTAGACAGGGCCAAAGTGTGTGCTATGGACTGAATATTTGTGTCCTCCCTAAAGTAGGCTGTTGAAACTTAATTCACAATGTGCTGGTACTTGGAGGTGGGGCCCTGGGAGATGAATAAATCATGAAGGTGGCGCCCTCATAAATGAGATTAGTGCCTCTTTAAAAGAGACCCGAAAGAGCTCTTTTGGCTCCTTTGACACTGTGAGTTTACAGTGAAGAGACATCATCTAGGAAGCAGGAAGCAACCCTCACCAGGTGCAGAATTTGCTGATGTCTTTCTCTTGGACTTCCCCAACTCTGGACCTATGAGAAATACATTTCCACTGTTTATAAGGCACCTGGTCTATGATACTTTCTAATAGCAACTCAAACTAGCAGTGTTCATTGTTTGAACAAAGAGAGGTGAGGGACATGATTTAACATCTGTGCTTGCTGTAAAATGTGCACAATTTTGAGGGTCAGAACAAATTAACAAAATATCTTTTCCTGCACAATCTAGAACTGGTGTTCCAATCATAATATTTGTCTGAACCTGTTTATCCACAGCTTACCGGACATACAGAAGAATTTACAAGACAGGAAGACAAAATGTCTTCTCCAATTATTATACTGTGTTTCATAGCATGTGATTTGCTCATCCAGATGCATTTGGCACCAGTCAAAATTGTTTCCTAAGCACTGGGCAGATGATCACTTCAATAGAGTAGTTTGCATCTTTCAGTAACATCTTATGCCTTAGCTTCACCAGATATACATAAGAAGTAATACCACTCATTAAGAATGAAGAATTCCAGAGAAATCACTGTCCTGAGATTGTTTTTATTGATGTTGAATACCTGCACAGTTTGGTTATGCTGCCTTCAACTGAAACTAATAGAATACATTGGCATAAAGAGACTAGTTATCAAGTAGCTCTCTGATGACAAGGTTTTAAATCCTGTTACTCTTAACTAAGCATCCTAAGCATCCATTTTAAGCCAAATGAGATAGAAAAGATAAACAGAACAACTACTTATAGCTTAGCACTTATAGCTGGAAAATAGGCATTTGGATTTCCTGTTATAACAAAAATAAATGTGCGAACTAATGACAGTTTAGAAGTGACTTAGATATATGTATCATAAGTATAATAATATATATCAAAGCTTAGGTATTATCATATCTATCAGAAACTATAAGTCAAGTAGACTATATGAGAGATATATATTTACTGCAGTGGTGCCACCATTGAACAAGGGATTTAAAATTTTCTTCATAGGGCAGTTTAGCAGACACAATAGAAACCCATCTTATTACCATACGATTTTACCGTGTTCCGGGCACTAAACTGTGCTATCAGTTTTTATTCTCTCCCATTCTGAAGACTTAAATTTGAATAAGTCACAATTGCTTTCAAGAACCATAAATATCATCTGTTGTGGGTTGAATTCTGTCTCCCAAAAATATTTGTTGAAGTCTTAACCCCTGGTACCTGTATATATTCCCTTATTTGGAAACAGGGTCTTTGCAGATATGATCAAGTTAAGAAGAGGTCGCTAGGGTGGGCCCTCATAGGAGGGCAAGGTGGGCGGATCACAAGGTCAAGAGATTGAGACTGTCCTGGCCAACATGGTGAAACCCCATCTCTATTAAAAATACAACAATTAGCTGGGCATGGTGGCACATGCCTGTAGTCCCAGATACTCAGGAGGCTGAGGCAGGAAAATCACTTGAACCCGGGAGGCAGAGGTTACAGTGAGCTGAGATTATGTCACTGTACTCCAGCCTAGTGACAGAGTGAGACTCCGTCAAAAAAAAAAAAAAAAAAAAAAAAGCAGAAGACAGAGACCTGCAGGGAAGTGACAGTCAGTCATGTGACAACAGAGGTGGAGATGAGGGTAATGCCTCTGCAACCAAGGTCCTGCGGCTACCAGAAGCTGGCAAAATAAAGGAAAAATCTTCTACTAGAGGTTTTGGAGGGATTGTGTCCCTGCTAAAATCTTATTTTTTGTATTCTTAGCATCCAGAATGATGAGAAACTAAATTTCTATTAAGAACCCAGTTTATGGCAGTTTGTTAAGGCATCTTCCTGATACACCATCAAAGAAGTAACAGCCAAATATAGGTCAGGGGTTTCAAAAATGTTAGGAGAGTAAACAATAACACGAATAAAGATATCCAACGCACCATCCCTCTGATTGATCCCCACCCACCCATTCCTGCTGTTTCTCAGAAATCAACTTAACAATCCACAAACATAGTATGAAATTAAGAGAGAAAATCACTTCAGCAAACTTGGAAAACAGAGTCTACATACAATAATCTTTGAGCATGGTTTTTACTAAAGAACATTGAAGAACTGAATACCAACTTGAATTTTTCCTGAATAAATGATGTAGCACTGACAAAAAAGAGAATGTATTAGTAAAGGTCCTCCAGAGAAACAGACAAATAGGATAGAGCTAGAGATAGACATTGACATCCACATAGACCTAGACATAGACATCAACATCAACATAAACCTCAGCACACACATAGACACAGAAGACATAGAATGAGATAGAAATAGATGGGATTAGCCTACACAGTTATGGAGGCTGAAGGGTCCTACCATGCTGTCTGCAAGCTGGGAAACAAGGAAAGCTTGTGGTGTAATTCACTCCGAGTCTTAAGGCCTGAGAACCAGGGTGGGGTGGAGAAGAGGCTTCTGGGCGAAGTTTCATAATCTGATGGCCTGAGACTAGGAGCTTCAATGTCCCAGGCAGGAGAATGTTGATGTTCCAGCTCAAGGAGAGGGAGAATAAATTCACCCGTCCTCCCTTTGCCATTTTGTTCTATCTGGGCCCTCGATGGGTGGGATGATACCTGCCCACATGGATGAGGGCAGATCTTCTTTACTCAGTGTACTGATTTAAATGTTAATCTCTTCCAAAAACACCCTCACAGACACATCCAGAAATAATATTCTGTCAGTCATCTGGGCATGTCTTAGCCCAGACAAGTTGACACAAAACCAACCATCAAAAATATCATTACAGAATGTTTAAAAATGATTTGGGCGTGCTTTAGAAAATGAATAGTAGGGGACATGAATGAAAGTTGGAGATCAGTTGGGATAATTCTAGTCTATGGAGACAGCATGGTCACTTTAGCTTGGGTACTGGCAATAAAGAATAAGTGAAATGGATATTTTTTGGAACTATCTTTGGAATTGCATTAATAGAACTTTCAAGGCTGAAGAAGAGATAGCTGTCAGAGGTAATTCCCAGGTTTGGCTTGAACAACTGGTTTCCATGGAGGCATTATTTCTTGATGGAGGTGCCAGTTTACTAGGGATAAACAATGGCATGAACACAATTCAAGTAAAGGAAGTTGGTTCTTGGCATAGTGGCTCCACCAGATAAACAATAGCCTTTGTTGAAATAAAATCCAAATGTGGGCATTTCCCTGAAATCCAACTCTCTCAACACTTATCATTTATCTCTTCCTCCAGCTGAAGATCCAATAAAAAAAATCTAATAGCATTCCAATTCAACTGTGAGTGAATACCCTCATTTTCAGTTTTAGAAATCACTAGCATCAATTATTGGCCTCTCTTTGCTCAATGATTAGCAAGCGTGAAAAACCAGCATGAGTCCTGTGAAATTACTTTATAATATAAAGATGGAATAAACCAGCACTAAGGAAATAGAAGAAATTAGATTTCTACATTTTTTAAAGTAAAAATATTTTAGACAACAAGTTCTGAATTCCTCTAAAAATTAAATAAAACAAGAACACTATGAAACAAAATATACACATTAGTAAATTTTAAAATAACAATCTTAAAGGAAAACAGAGATTGCCAAAGTTAAATAAAATGAGTAAAATTAATCATGTCATAAGATAATTCAGAGGACATTAAAAATAACGAGGGAATTTATTAATGCAGAAAAATAAATCAGAGACGAAGCGATCATGTATGCCTATAATTCCAAGGAGAAGAAATATAAATAAAGAAGATGATAGATATAAAAAAATAATAGAATATGTTTGCATATGTATGCCTGCAGAAAAATTTCAGGCTAATAGAGAACAGCACATGTAAGAGATATAGTTAAATACGATAAAAGAAAATGTATCTGGAAAGTACTTGTCAGGCTAAAGCAAGCCATACATTTACATTTAGAAAGGGTTGACTTTATACCTAGCCAAAAATGGATAAAATCACTGAAATCTAACAATTAAAAATATTTTGTACAAAAAAAAGTTTTTTAGAAAACATTTTTAAGAAAATATTATCAAAGAAAAAAACCAGCAGGCTGTCCTGCTACTTCTCTTCAGTAAATAGGAATGCCAAAAGGCAATAAAACAGACACTCCCAGGATTCAGGGAGACAAAGCTTCACTAGGTTCAAGGCTGCCTCTAGTGCAGAGTGCAGGCTTGGCCATGGGGACCCCCTCAGCAGGTATCACTGTGCCAGGAACAGCTGCTATTTATTCCAGCTTCAAATATATTTATCAGAAAACAAGAAAGACTGAAAACACATTACTAAATGCTTCTCTCTAAAAGTTTAGGAAGAACTGAATATACTCAGTAAACAAGAAAAAAGAAAATAATGAATTAAGAATAAAAAATATAGAGAATAAAAACACTGGAGTAGGTCATCTAAACCATCTAAACCAAAAGCTAATTATTTGGAGAGAGCAGTAGGGTAAAATTCTGAGACAAACAATCAAGGAAAGAAAAAGAATGATGAAAATTGACAAACTATAGAACCAAATAAGATGGGTAATAATTTCATACTGTAGAAGTAAAGATGAAATTATTAGCAAAAACACACAAGTGGATTTGAACCAGAATGCTGGCTATAAACCTCACCTTACAACACAGAGCAGAGAAGGAGGTGTGTGGGTGGGTGGACGGGGTGCAGCACTCTGTTTGCACCAGCTCCCAATCCTAGCAGGCTTCAAGCTCTGTGCTTTCTCCGGCTGGTTCCTGGCTAGTGTCTACCTCACACTGAGCAGGACAGGGATTCCCCTGGACAAGGAGGAGGAGGAAAAGAGCTCCACACGGCAATTCCTCAGCCCCATCCCGGCTAAGGCAGGTGCCCTTCATTGTTTTTGGTTGCTAACCTCATATAGAGCACATAGTGTGAAGGCGACCTTCGCACGCCTACCCACCTTACGGCCCCTGGCTCCACTGAGCTCTCTCTTGACTTTTTAAAAATGTTTTGTTTTGAAATAATTACAAACTCAAAAGAAGTTCCATAAATAGTACAGGGTCCCACCCATCTTCCTTCAATGGTGACATCTTAAGTTATAGTACAATAATCAAAACCAAGAAATTACTCCTAACTAAACTATAGATCATATTCAATTTCCACCATCTTCTAAACATGCATCTGTAAGTTTCGGGGACATTCTGCGTAATGTTATCACATGCAGACATTTGCATCCATCCCCACAATTCGCTCTTGGTTTTTATGTCAGTTTCTCTAGTCATTCAAGCTCTCTCGCTTTTTTATCAGTGAAAGTTTCGTTTTGGGGAGAATCAAAAGCTGATGTAACGTTAATGTCTTGGTAGAATCTAGAAGACATTAAAATTCACTATTGTATTAAAAGTCCAGCGAATTAAATAAGAAAAGAAACAAAATTAAGTATAAAGATTTAAACACAAGAGAAAAATAGCAAACAACTCCAGACAATTTTCTAGGTAGTTTTATAGACAACCTAGAAAATTCAGAAGAATCCACTGAAAAACCAGAGTTTAAATGAAATTGCCTATGTAAAATTAAAATACAGTCATGTATCACTTAATGACACAGGTATCATTTGAGAATCCTTGTGTGAATGTCATAGAGTGTACTTACACAACCCTACATGGTTTTATCTACTACACATTTAGGCTAAGTATTAAAGTTTATTGCTCTTAGGTTATAAACCTGAACAGCATGTTACTTTTCTGAATACCATCGGCAATTGTAACACAACGGTAAGTATTTGTGTATCTAAACATACCTAAATATCAAAAAGGTACAGTAAAATTATGGCACAAAAGATTATAAATGGTATGCCTGTATAGGGCGCAGGAATAAAGCTTGCAGGACTGGAAGTTTCTCTGGGTGAGTCATTGAGTGAGTGATGGATGTATGCGAAGGCCTCGTACATTACCATACACTACTGTGGACTTTATAAACACTATACACTTAGGCTACACTGAATTAAAAAGAAATTATTTCTTCAATAATAAATTAACCTTAGCTTAGTGTAACTGTTTTACTTTGCAGACTTTCTAATTGTCTAACTCTTTAACTTTTATGATCACATTTAGTTTAAAACATAAACGTACTGTATAGCTGTGCAAATATATTTTCTTTATATCATTATTGGAAAAGCTCTTTTATATTTTTATTTTTTCACTTTTAATTTTTTTAAATAAAATCTAAGATACAAATGCACACATTAGCTTACACCTATACAAGGTGAGGATCGTCAATATCACTGTCTTCCACTTCCACATCTTGTCCCACTAGAAGGTCTTCAGGGGCAATGACAGGCACAGAGCTGTCATCTCCTATGATCACAACGCCTTCTAGATATCTCTGGAAGGACATGCCTGAGGCTGCCTAACAGTTAACATGGTTTCAGTAAGTAGCAGGAGTACATTCTAAGTTAATGATAAAAATATAGTGTGGTAAATAAATAAACCAGTAGCAGTCACCTATTATCATGCACTGTATGCAATTGTATGTGCTATAATCCTATCCAACTGGCAGCACTGTAGGTTTGTTTACACCAACGTCACTGCAAGCAGTTGAGTGACGTGTTGCACTATGATGTTATCATGGCCATGACATGACAAGGTGATAGGAATTTTTTAGCTAGATTATAATCTACTGGGTCCACCATCATATATGCAGCCCATTGTGACCTGAAATATCATTAGGTGATGCGTAGCTGAATAAATATCTAATACATCAGCAAACACAAATTAGAAAATACTGACATAAAATATTGAAGTAACAAAATAAAATACCCAGGAAAACTATAGAAACTATAAAACTCTAGAAAGGATTTATGAAAAAAATGTTAAATTCTACTAAGGAAATAAAGGTTACCCAAATTACTAGAGATATTATGTCCATGGATTGAAGATTCAATATGGCATATATACCATCTCTCCAAAATTAACCCATAAGTACAGCATAGTCATAGACAAATCTTGAAAAGGACTTTTCATAGACCCTGACAAAACAGTTGTAAAATTTACATGATGCAATATGCACAAAAAGAGCCAAGGCTATTGTGGAAAATAAAAAAAGAAGAGCTTTTCCTTCAAAATATTAAAACTTACTTTATATTTCAAGTTACTACAGGAGTGTAGGATTTGTATCAAAGAATAAATGAATGGAATAGAACTAATGATATAAAAACAATTATATACATACGTATTATACACACACACACATATATATCTTATGTATCTATATGCATATTCATGAAGTTGGAAGGGGAGGAAAGGGCTTATAAAGAAGTCTCCAGAACAAAACCTAGCAAAGACTGATAAATGTTCTTCATCAAAATTAGGTATTTTTAAATGTACTTAAAAGCAAAGTTAGAGGATAAGGAAATTTAGAAATTATGCTCTACATATGTAACAAGGAAATAATATTAGTAAAAATTAACTAAAAACTACAAATTAATTTTTAAATGACCACTCAAAAAAATAAACACAGGAAAGTAACAATAATAAAAATTAAATATTTGATAATAAATGAAAAGCTCTTGAATGTCACTAGTATCACAGAATACGAAAACTAAACTACGGTTAAAGTTTTCACCCATTCAGTTGTCAAAGTTTACAGTTTTATAATATCTTAGTTGGCAAGCCTGAGGAAATGTATATCTTTACACACTCATGGCTGACTCTCACTTCATATATTCTTGAAAATAAATAAACCCTGCCCACCTAGGATTCTATATTCAATTTTTTCATTAAGTAGGCCAAGCATACTTACATGTGTCACAGAAAAAAAAAACAAAAAACAAAGATAAGAGGAGAATAATATTAGCGTGTCAACACGGATTATATTTTGGAATTTATTTAAATTACCTAAATACAAGTTGAAAGTATCCAACTCAAATTAAAGTTAATATTTTGTTAAAAAACAGAAACCGTTTTCTAAAGAAATCCTTTAAAAGAACACCTGTGTCAATAAGCGTATGTCTAAAACATGTAAGCACTTACAACTCAATGTACTTTTATTTTTTATGTGAATTCCTGTATTATACCTAAGAAGTAAAGATTAATAATTTGTCTCATAACTGCATCACTTTAGGCTGCAATGTCTACCATTGATGCATGATTTTTTTAAATAATTTCTTGGGAAAGCAAAACAAAAATTCAGTACAAATACTTTATGAAATGATTACTTTTTTCATTGAATAGACAGAAAGTAAAATGAAAGAGATTGCAGTTTGGGGGAAGAAAAGAGGCTGGAATGGAAGCTTGATTAGTTAAAGTACTTTAAAGAAATTTAAAATCCACCTGGCACTCAGATATAAAAAGCAATGAAGATGGAGCTGCTGCGCTGACGTTTCTTTCTGGATTGCAGAGGACTGTAATGACTCATACTTCATTGCTATGCCAGCCTATCTTTCTGCCACGAGCCTCCATTAAGGTTAAAACAAATGTAAAAGCGAACTGCAAAGCGCATGTCAGTGTAGCACTGGCAAGTTTTAGTGACCTGTCACGGTGACATAGACCCCAATATGCCCACCTAAAAGCTCCACAGGTAAAGGTGTCTAATGACAGGGACTTCAGGACAAATCTATACCGAAATGAAACTGGAAGTCGCTCTGATGTTACCTAGCAGCGTGGAGGCTGACCCTCACAGGCATTAATGTGATACAAAGGATGCCTTAGTAACCAGGCACAGGGAAATATAATTGGCAAAGTAAGCGATTTTAATAGAGCATATAAAAATGTGTGTGGAGACAGATAGGGACGGTCCCTTCTATGCAATTTTCTAGTAATGGTAGTTGTGTGTGTGTTAAATGAAAGTATGGGTGAGTTCAAATCAGCCTTTCCAGAAGAGCAGCAATATCAAATAGAAAATAATCATAATATACTATGTATGTGTTTTAAAATGAATTTTTCACATACAGTTGTTGTCAGGTTGAAAGTCAAGATTTATTCTGAGGACTGGAGCAAACTGAAGGTTGCTAGAAATTTATCCCTAATTCTGCTATATTACGATACTATACTGTTCTCTGTGAGAGAACACACATGTATGCTGCATGTGTGTGTGTGCACTTATGCATGTATGTGTGTGCAGTCTGTTCATATGCATGTGTGTGTGTATGTGAGCACACACTTGTCCGTCAAGAAGAGAAAGGAGCAATGGATGAAGAAAGAAAACCAGGAATATTATTGTCCCACATTTTTCATATTGCTCATCAGTGGTGGCTCCTAAGTTTCTACCAAGGAAACCTGAAAGAGAAAATATTGGTGGGACTGTCTGTGACCCAGCATATCACGTGTTTCTTAGATGGAGGGTCCATAGGGTAGTTTGAGGAGCTAATTGAGATTTCACAGTGGCTGCAGCCTTCCAATGCCCTCCTTTGCACCAACACTGCTGCTGATGTCTGACATTCTTAGTACTTCATGCTAATGTGACATAAATGACCACGAGGCATGATAACCAGGATATGAATAAAATCTCTCATAGAATGATGATAAACATTAAATGAGACTATAGTGATGACAAATGTCAAAGAGTACCTGGTAAGAAGTAAGCACTCAATAAATGCCCCGTGTTATTATTCCAATTGCACAGGACAGGTGCCCCTCAATATTCCCAGAAGACTGGTTCCAGGACCCCTCTCAGATACAAAAAAATCCATGGATGTTCATAACCCTGATATAAAATAGGTACCACCTGCATATAACCTATGCACACCCTCCTGTATACTTTCGGTCATCTCTAGATTATGTGTGATTCCTAATACAATGTAAATGCTATGTAAACAGTTGTTATCCTGCATTTCTGAAGAATAAAGACGAGGGGAAAAGTCTGTACATGTTCAGTACAGACAAATCTTTTTTCAGATATAAGGTTGGTTGAATTCATGGATATGGAACCCAGGAATAGGGAGAGTCAGTTCTAATAGCTTAAAAAATGCACCAGAGTTCCGTATGCAAATGATCTTGCTATCTTTTCAGGCATCTCCTTGGAAGGCATTAAACTTATTCCAGCAAGATACCATTGTTTTTCCCAACATCATTAAAGCACTTTGAATCCTTCTTTTGGAGCAGCTTTTAAAACCTGCAAAATTTGATTTGAACATTCTTAATCATGGCAATTCACTGATAGGCATGATTTCTGATTTTATTTTTATTGCTCCCCTAAAGGACAAATACAGTATTCTAAGTGGAAGGGACAGTGGGAGACACATTGATGAGTCAAGACATTCATTGTCCAGCTTCCCTTCAAAAAGATGATAATTTAGAGCCCAGAATGAACGAGATAACTAACAAAGTTGCCCCTTTTCTGATAAAAATTAAGGGGATAATAACTTGTATTTTATGGCTTACACAGAGCCTATGATGCACTTCCAATGAACAATTTCAAAAGTGCATTAATTCGAAAAACATATTCATTTGGAAGAATACAATCTGTAAATCTGTTATAAAATTAAAAATAAAGCATCAACTCTCAGAACTGTGGAGTTTATTACTAAGCGAACTTGCTGATTGGAATGCCCTTGATACATGTGCTATCTGCTTCTGTTTGCACAGCGGAGAGTTCACAGCCTTACAGAAAACCCTCATACGTACTGGCTTTCACTTTCTCAACTGAGTGTAGCTTCAAATCTCTATGTAAGAGCCCTTTTATCCACTGTCTATCAATATTTGTGGCTTACTTTGTCACTACTCTTACCTCAGTGTAATCGATTTGCCTACTTCATTGCTTGTTATCTGTTAGAGCAGGGGCTGTGTCCTGTGTCCACTATACACAGGATTTAGAAAGGAATTTGAGGCAAAAAAAATAAGTATACAAAACTATTTTCAGTAAACAGCTTAGAGGAGGGTAAGGCTGGATACAAAGTTCCAGATAGACATTGCTGAAGTGAAGGTGAAAAGTGTTTTACACGAGGAAAGAGCAGCGGGGCGCACAGAGGGAATTCACGTGAAAGCAGGTAAGGAGGCAGCAGGGGCGAGACAAGGGTTGCTTGGATTTATGCAGGAGAAGGAGGCAGAATCCCCACATCCCCCGCGGGTTTCTAACTTGCCTACCTGGGAATTTTCCCATCCACCTATAATGGGAAGAATGGAACAAATGTATCTCAGTGGACTCACAGGAGAAAAGATCAAGCGTTTTTCGTCTTGCACACCAAGATCCAGTAGGAAGCACAGCACACAGTAAGCAAAGAATTGCCTATGAGTAGTGCACTTACGTAAGCCATGAAAAGTAAGCATAGGATAGCATTTGGAAAAAAGGTAGAGAAAAAGATAATTTGAGGAGATGATTTCATGGACGTATACTGAAAGCCACGTGACCAAATAAAGATGCTAAAGAAGCCTTTCCTAGTGATTTCATGTTAGATTTTTACAGAAGCCAGATACGGATGTAATAAGACATCATAGACACTCTGATATCTAGTTTGTTTGTTTGTTTGTTTGCTTGCTTGCTTGTTTTTGTTTTCTGAGACAGAGTCTTGCTCTGTCACCCAGGCTGGAGGGCAGTGGCACGATCTCGGCTCACTGCAACCTCTGCCTCCTGGGTTCAAGCAATTCTCCTGCCTCGGCCTCCTTAGTAGCTAGGATTACAGGCATCCACCACCACCCCAGGCTACTTTTTGTATTTTTAGTAGAGATGGGGTTTCACCATGTTGGTCAGGCTGGTCATGAACTCCTGACCTCAAGTGATCTGCCCAACTCAGTCTCCCAAAGTGCTCAGATTATAGGCGCGCCACTGCACCCAGACAGATATGTTTTAATGCAGGTTTTTGAGGTATGATTCTCATAGAGCAAATGTTTTCCTTCCCAGTTCTACAGTCTGTAAGTATTGACAAATACTTATGTACAATAAAGTAACCGCCACCACAGTCATGAGACATTTTCTTTGTTTTTATTTTCCAGTAATTGTAATGTATCTTGACATAGGTTACTCTAGGTTTATCATATTTTGAATTTGTTCAGCTTCTTTATTATGTGGGTTTTATCTTTCACAATATTTGGGAAAGAGTGCTTGTTTCAAAAGCCCCCAGGTAGGGGGCTTGTTGTGGTGGGGTCCCCCTTGTCAGTGCCCAACATAGCAGGACCCGGGATGTTGGAGCAGAATCTCAGGCTCAGTGGAGACACAGAGAGCTTCCCTTGTCTATGCACTGTCGGTGAAGCTTCAGGTTGAAGCCCCACACTTGTCCTGCTGTGCTCCTCTGGTCTTATCAGGACTCCAATTTGACCTGGGTGATGAATAGTCCTACATAGGACACATTCTGTTGCCAAGTGCAGGTCAATGTTATCCGGTGTATTAGTCCATTCCCACATTGCTATAAAGAAATACCCAAAACAGGCCGAGCGCGGTAGCTCATGCCTGTAATCCCAGCACTTTGGGAGGCCGAGGCGGGCAGATCACAAGGTCAAGAGATTGAGACCATCGTGGCCAACATGGTGAAACCCTGTCTCTACTAAAGATACAAAAAATTAGCCGGGCGTGGTGGCAGGTGCCTGTAATCCCAGCTACTTGGGAGGCTGAGGCAGGAGAATCACTTGAACCCGGGAGGCAGAGGTTGCAGTGAGATGAGATCGCGCCACTGCACTCCAGCCTGGGCAAAAAGAGTGAAACTCCTTCTCAAAAAAAAAAAAAGAAAAAGAAAAAGAAAAAGAAATACCCCAAACTGAGTACTTTATAAAAGAAAGAGGTTTAATCAACTCACAGTTATGCATTGCTTGGGAGGCCTCCGGAAACTTACAATCATGGCAGAAGGCAAAAGTAAACTAGGCACTTTCTTCACAGGGTAGCAGGATGGAGTGAGTGCAAGCAGGGGAAATGCCAGATGCTTATAAAACCATCAGATGTGGGAATTCACTCACAATCATGAGAACAGCATGGGGAAACCACCTCCATGATCCAGTTACTTCCACCTGGTCTTGCCCTTGAAACGTGGGGATTATGGGGAGTACAATTCAAGGTGAAATTTGGTGGGGTCACAGAGCCAAACCATATCACCAGGTCTGGGCCATTTTCTACTGTTAGGTGGGGGTCTTAACAAGACCAACCACTATGCATTTCCTCCTGTCTTGGTATGTCTAACCAGTTCACTTTTCTCTTTCCACCTTTCAGAGTTCTTATTTGGTTGTCTCTTAGGAGATCTTGAATTACAGCTGTATGTTGCAAGAGGAGAGAATCAGCAAACTTGAAGACAGATAATTGAGATTACTGAGTCTGAAACAGAAAGAAAAAAGATTGAATAAAAGTTAACAGACAGTGTGGGGCACCATCACACAGACCAACATAGGCACTGTGGGAATCCCAGAAGGATAAAACAGAAAGAAAATGGAGATTACTTGAAGAAATAATGGTTTAAAACTTCCCAAATTTTATGAAAGATATAAATATAAATATTCATGAAGCTCCACAAACTCCAAACAGGATGCACTCAAAGAGAACCACGCAGGCCAGGTGTGGTGCCTCATGCCTGTAATCCCAGCACTTTGGGAGGCTGAAGCAAGTGGATCGCTTGAGCTTAGTAGTTGAAGACCAGCCTGGGCAACATGGCAATACCCTGTCTTTACAAAAAATACAAAAATTAGCCAGGTGTGGTGGCACACACTTGTAGTCCCAGTTACTTGGGAGGCTGAGAGGCTGGAGGATCACTTGAGCTCCAAAGGCAGAGGTTGCAGTGAGCCAAGGTCATGCCACTGCACTCCAGCATGAATGACAGAGTGAGACTCTGTCTCAAAAAAAAAAAGACAAATACACCAAGACACATTATGATCACACCATCAAAAGACAAAGAGAGAATTTGGAAAGTAGCAAGAAAGAAGCAACTCTTCATATACAATAGAGTCTCAGGAAAATTATCAGCATATTTCTCACCAGAAATCTTAGAGGTCAAAAAACTTGTGAACCAAGTATGTTCAGGAAAACCGTCCTTTGAAAGCAAGGGGAAAGTAAATGAAAATAAGGGGAAAGTAAAGACATTCTTAGATAAACAAAAGCCGAAGATTTTGTTGTTACCATGAGACCTGCCCTGCAAGAAATATTAAAGGGAGTCCTACAAATTGAAATGAAAGGACAGTGGACAGTAACTTGAAGTCTTGAGAAGAAATGAAGATCCCTGTAAAGAGAAATACATGGGCAATTATAAAACCCTGTGTAATTTTGATGTTGGTTTACAACTTTGCTTTTTTTTCATAATTTAAGAAATGGATGCATTAAAAAACAAGTATTTGTCTATGTTTTGGGGAACAAAATGTATAAGGATGCAATTATGTGACATTAATAACTGAAATAATGAAAATGGAACTGTTAAAAGAGTAAGTTAAGCTAGTATGAATTCAAATTAAGGCATTATAATTTTATGATCTTAAATATAACTCCTATGTTAACCGAAAAGAAAATAGCTATAGAATATACAGAAAAGAAAATGGGAAGGCAATTAATATGTTTTACTGTAAAAAATTAAAAATAAGATCACAATGAAAAAATGGAGGAGAAAAATTCCATAAGGTATATGTAAAACAATAGAAAAATGACAGAAGTTAAATTTATTCTCATTAATAATTCTTTTAAATGTAAATTTAAATGAATTAAACTGTTTGATCAAAATACAACTATTCACAGAATGTATTTTTAGTAACCCATATATATGCTGTCTGTAAGAGACTTGTGTTAGATCCAAAGACATAAATAGGTTGAAAGTGAAAGAATAGAAAGATATCACATGAAAATAGTTACTAAAAGAGAGCAAAGGTGACTGGAACTAATGTCAGACAAAATAGAGTTTATATTTAAAATGTTACGGAAGACAAAGAATATTATTTACTAACAAGGTTCAATAAAGCAAAAAAGATATAAAAGTATGAATAATTATGCATCTAATAAAACACCATCAAAATATATAAAGCAAAAATTAAGAGAATTAAATGGAGAAATAGTTCTACAATAGTATTTGAAGATTTCAATAATCTGCTTTTATTATGAATAGAATAATCAGATCGTATATAAGTACGGAAATAGAGTACTTGAACAACAAAATACACCAACTAGATCTAACAGACCTATACAGAAAATTCCACCCCAAAACAACAGCCTACACATCTGTCTCAAGTGCGCACAGGACATTCTCCATAATAGACCATATGTTAGGCCACAAATTCAGGCTACTATTAAAAAAAGATGAAAATAACAAGTGTCAGAAAATAAGGGGAAACATTGGAACTCTTGTGCACTGTTGGCATGAATTTAAAATGTTGTACCCACGATAGAAAACAGTATAGTGGTTCCTCAAAAATTAAAAATATAATTATCATATGATCTAGTAATTCCACTTCCAAGTGTACACTCAGAAGAAATGAAAGTAGGATCTGAAAAAGATATTTGCATACTCATGTTCATAGTGGCATTATAGATTAAAGGTGGAAGCAACTCAAATGTCCATCAAAGGATGAATGGCTAAAGAAAATGTAGTATATATGTACAAGAGAATATTGTTCAGCTGTGAAAAGGAAGAAAATTCTGACACATGCTACAATTTGGGTGAAACTTAAAAACATATGCAAAATGAAATAAGCCAGTCACAAAAAGACACATGATTCCACATATATAAGGTACTTAGAGAGGTCATATTCATAGAGACAGATAATAGAATGGTAGTTGCCAGGGACTCTGGGGAGAGAGGAATTGTGAGTAGTTGTTTAATGAGAACAGTTTCAGTCTAGGAAGAAAAAAAGAGTTTGGGAGAAGAATGGTGGTGATGGTTGAACAATATGAATGTACTTGATACCACTAAACTATACTTTAAAAAATGGTTAATATGGTACATTTTACATGATGGGTATTTTCCACAATTTTTAAGAAGTATTTTTTAAAAGTAGATATACCATTTTCATTCCCACAAGCAATGTATGAGGTTTCAAGTTGCTACACATCATTGCTAGTATTTGGTATTGAAAGATTTTTAAATTTTTATTTTAGCCATTGAAATATTTAGAAGTAACTCACTGTAGTTTTATTTATTTTTTTCTTAATTTTATTTTTTTAATTATACTTTAAGTTCTAGGGTACATGTGCACAATGTGCAGGTTTGTTACATATGTATACATGTGCCATGTTGGTGTGCTGCACCCATTAACTCATCATTTATATTAGGTATATCTCCTAATGCTATCCCTCCCCCCTCCCCCCATCCCACAACAGGCCCCAGTGTGTGATGTTCCCCTTTCTGTGTTCAAGTGTTCTCATTGTTCAATTCCCACATATGAGTGAGAACATGTGGTGTTTGGTTTTTTGTCTCCTTGTGATAGTTTGCTGAGAATGACGGTTTCCAGCTTCGTCCATGTCCCTACAAAGGACGTGAACTCATCCTTTTTTGTGGCTGCATAGTATTCCATGGTGTATATGTCCCACATTTTCTTAATCCAGTCTATCATTGATGGATATTTGGGTTTGTTCCAAGTCTTTGCTATTGTGAATAGCATATAAACAGAACCAAAGACAAAAACCACGTGATTATCTCAATAGATGCAGAAAAAGCCTTTGACAAAATTCAACAGCCCTTCATGCTAAAATCTCTCAATAAATTAGGTATTGATGGGATGTAACTCAAAATAATAAGAGCTATTTATGACAAACCCACAACCAATATCATACTGAATGGGCAAAAACTGGAAGCATTCCCTCTGAAAACTGGCACAAGACAGGGTGCCCTCTCTCACCACTCCTATTCAACATAGTGTTGGAAGTTCTGGCCAACTCATTGTAGTTTTAATTTGCATTTCCGTGATGAAGAATACTGTTGAGGATCCTTTCCTGTGCTTATTCACCATCCTTGTTCTTTCTTTAACTAAGTGTATTATTTGCCAGGTTTTAAATTTCGTTTAGTTATTGAGTTGTAAATGTTCTTTTTATATTATAGAGACTAGTCCTTTATAAGATATGTTTTATGCATATATTTTTTCCTGGTCTATGGATTATATTTGAAAATTTTTAACAAGGTTTTTCAAGGTGTAGAAGTTTTGAATTTTGATGATGTACAATTTGCCTCCCTTTTTTTTGATTTGAGTGTTCTGTGTCCTATCTAAAAAATTATTTACCTGAATCAGGATTGTAAAGTAAAAATTTGTTCTTATTTTATTTGTTTTTGGTTTTTTCCTTCTCTTTTTTTATGCTTTAGGTTTTATGTTTAGGTCAATAATTCATTTTCAGTTAATTTTTGTGGATCATGTAAAGTGGCAGTTTTTTATAAGAATTTTCAATTGCTTCTGCATTTTTTAATAAGATTATACTACACTTACAGTAATTATTGATGTAGTTAGATCTAAATCTACCATTCTGCAGGTTGTGTTTTTCCTGTTCCATTCTTTTGTTTTATTTTTCCCTTTATCTTATTGCTTTTAGGTCAGTTGAACAGTGCTTATATTGTCCATTTCATCCCCACTAAGGGCTTATTAGTTATGCCTCTTTCCTTATGTTTCTGTATAGCCTTAGAGTTTTCAATACACATCTTTATTTTATCATGGTTTACATTCATAAACACATACCATTTTATATGTAGTTTAAGAAACTTATAATTGTCTATCCCTATTTTATCCTTTATGCTATTTTTGTCATACATTTTACTTTTATATACTTTATTAACCTTAAAACTTGTTATTAATATTTTTGCTTTACAGAATCAATTATCTATTAGTCATTTAAAATAAGAAAATTATCTTACATTTACTTTTGTATTTATCGTTTCACGAGCTCTTTCTCAGCATTCTCGTCCTTCCTCTTCACATCACCCAAGCTCTGCCTTGTATTGGTGTGCATCTTATGCAAGCCAGAATTTTCTTCCTCTCTCCAGCGGTGGAAAGCTTCTAATCTTACTGGTATAGGATCATGAGCTCTGAGATTTTTCTTGGTACTTCCCATAAGTTGAGAGGTTGTTTCTTCTCTCCTTTGTCCAACAACAATGACATAGCTTTGACTGGGCTTGTTGCCCTATTCCCCTAGTACTTAAGACTTTTGCTCCTTATGAGAGAAGTGTCCAGGCAGTGGGGCCAAGGTTTTGTGCCTTCCATAGAGACGATTGATTCCTCCCTGCGGTCCTGCACAAGGAATTCCCCATTGATCTCCCACCCTTCTCCTAAATCCCCCTCATGAGCCCATGGTGGAGCTACATGAAAAAGGAAAAGAGCCTGTGAGTGAAGGGAGTCTCTCCCTGAATTTGGGGCTCTCAAGGGGTCTACATGATCACGGTAGCTCATACTCAACCTTCAGCAACACACGAAAACTTGAGCTGACTTCCTTTTACCTTCCTTCATGACAGCCACCCCTTCCTCTAGGACACTGACACCAGTCAGACTGGCTGTATGTCAAGTCTTTACTCAGCAGGGAATGGGAGGCAGCCTTCTCTCTCTGGATTTTAGTCTAATTGATTAACTTGTGATCTCAGCTTTCTTACAGGTAAAATAGTATTATTGTTTTATACTGTACCTAGCTTTTTCTTGTTGCTGGAGTGACAGAAATGCTCTTTCTAGTTTTTTACATCCTAGACCTAACTTATACATTTTATGAGCTACCCTTGGTGATATTGTCATCTCAGTAGGTGAAGTAAACAATGGAAAACAAGGATCAACTGACTGGTAAAGCTCATAGAACAGGAAACCAGTTGGAAATTCATTATGTTGCTTTAGACACAAATGGCACAAAAGCTGTTGGACTGATAGCCTCTTCAGGATAACATTTATCCTCAGAGATTTCTCAACACCTTGTAATGTGTACTGTGAGAGAGCCAATTAATGTCTTTGAATTCTGAGTCAAAAGATCCTGGAATTCTTTACAAACCAGTAAGGGAAGTGTTTGCTATGTAAAGAAATGAGGTCAGGTTCGAGAGCTGGAGTTTTTAGATATAGTGAGATCAAATAGATTTTGCTGCCTAGCTTCCAGTGAGGCATTTTTAGCAGCAACAACAAAATAACAATATGCTTTTCCTCAGTTTGATAGGAGACATCTTCCCAAAAACTCTGTGCAGGATTCAGGAGAAAGTTTTTAATATATGACTCATATTTATCTATTGTATATTCTAATAAGATTTCTCTATGGCTTTCTAATACGTCTAGGTACTCAGATTTGTTCAATCAAAGCCAAATGATGTGAATGATAAAATCGAATTGATTCTCCTTCCCAGTAAGTCCTGTTCCCTTGACATTTTTCTAATAATCAATGCCCCCTCTGAAAATATAGGCAAATGATGAAGGGTAATGAGGCCCACAATAACATGATCGTTCACCTGTTATGCTTAATGAGGCTTATGCTACATTCCTCCAGATTCTGCGGAGGCTAAAGCCCACTCGTTCATTTCATCAGGACCCTGAAACATAATACTACTGTTTTATCCTGGTAACTGCCAGCCACAGATTCACCCTGATGAACTTCAGTGCCTCTAAACAAGGAATCGAAGATAAAGGAAACCGGTTAAATGGCACCCTGAGTGTTGTTTATGGTACTTCACAGTCATTACAGGGTTGTATCCATAATGTATAGCAACCATTTGCCATCCTACAGCTCTTTATCTTTCCGGGCTATGAGGGCTGCTGTAGATGGTCAGCTTGTTCTTAATTTAGTGCTGAAAACCAATTTTATTCATTTTATTATAGAGTAACCCATGAAAATAAGTCTCGTTTAACTAGCTTTATTTATTTATTTTTTTGGCTGAGACTCAGATGATCAGGACAACTGCCTAATTCAAATTCGTTGATTGCAGTGCGGTTTGTACAAAACTTCTACTATTGCATATCACAGATAACCATGATGGTGAGACTGGGTGAATGTTCATTTGCAAATAGCCTGGAACATTTCCTGTCAATTGATTGTTTCCAGCTTGCTCAAATGTGAAGTAAAAGAGCATAAACAGTGGAATCTAGTTCCAAGCTTAATTCTTAGCCCCACCAATAAGACAACTTATTTCCACATTATTTTTAATTCAACCCTTTATATATTTTACATTGAGTTAACATTTACCCTCCATATTATCATACCTTCTTCTGAACCTATCAATATCACTATTTAATAAACAAATACATTAAAATACAACCAAAACCAATTCTGCCTTCTGATCTGTCTTCTGAAGATAACCTTTTAAGCACTAACTCTTCCTGACCCACCTAAATTGTTAGTAAAAGAATGTCACTCATAAGTGAAGCCTGCTTGGTGTCTTCTAGATTGGTATCAATAGGAAATAGTAGTGAGACCGAAGTCAGGATATTAACCAAGATGTACACAGAGCCAGTCAGAGCTGAATAAGCATAACAGAAAGACAGGGAAGCACTGGCTTGCCCCGCATAACAGAAAGACAGGGAAGCACTGGCTTGCCTCACTTTCGGGTTCAACCTTTTTCATTCACTTATATCTGTGGGAGAGGTCAGGAAAAGACCAGGCATATATTCTCCCTTTCAGACATTCATTGCATTAGGCTCTCAGTATAGACTGGATCCTGAAGTCAAACAAATAAATCACTTACAGGACTCTGGCATCTTTCCTCAATACATCAGTAAAGAAGAGTGTGTGGTGGGGGGCTGTGAGTGCACACAAGTGTGTGTTCTTTTCTTTTAAACATTTATTACTAAATTAGTGAACATTATATTTGCTTCATTGCATAATAATTTGGAATACCCTTTGCTTCATTGCATAATAATTTGGAATACCCTTTGCTTGTAGTATAAATTTCAAATCACCTCGTAAGTTGCATAAAAATGAAATGTGTTCCCTTCATGAGTCAAACTACCATAGGACATCCAAAACACTTTGAAAACATTATGTATAATACAGTAGGGCCAACACACCATAAACATGTACACTAACACAACAATTTCACACACAAAATGGCTTACCAAAGTATTTTCATAATTGAATTCTGTTGTCTTTCTAAGAGAAATTCTGCCATCAGTTAAAGTAACTTAATTTGCATGCATTATATGTGGTAAGACATCCAAGCTTAGGTAACTGTCTCTTCTGTCATCATAGTTATATCTTCTCTTCAGTGTGGGTACGACTGGGCTTTCTTCTGATCTCAGTCCCTGTGTCAGCTAGCTTGGAATCGTCACCCATCACTACAGCCACTCTTTTGCTTATATCTCATGCTACTTATTCACATTATTCTATCATAGGATTCACCTGGAAAAATCACTCCTGGAACAATCCCAGGTTGACTAACCATGTGGGATTGCCAAGGAGTGGAGGGATTCCGAGGACCACAGGACTACCAGTGCTAAAACTGGGAATATCCCAGGCAAGCCAAGATGGCTGGGAAGCTTGAAACCAACTGTCCAGTCACGCTCCTTCTCTGTTCCTTGCCCATTTTTCTCTGTGGGCCCAGCTCACTCCTGGGAAACTATTTCTGCTCCTTACTCTCCGTGGCATATCCAATGGGGCGCCAATGATTATGTCCTTCCCTCTTGGGGTTTTCACAGCCCCCACAGGCCTTCTGTTGATGCAGTCTGAGAGCTAAGCATTGTTTTTCCTTTCTTAACACTAAAATTGAACTTTAAATTTTGTGAGTTTCTGATCTACCTGCCTTCAGTCAGCTACATGTGGCAACAACCACAACCATTTTCCCCCTTGACATAACTTTCAAGCCTGATTTCTTTTTGTCCCTATATCAGTCTCTCTCAATTTAATGTTAATTAGCTTGAGACCATCTGAAAATTAGGCTTGGAGCAAAAGACACTCAGAGCCAAGTCTCTTTGAATAACTTATAAATCTTAATGAACATTTTTCATCTCAACCTTTTTTACTTTCTTTCTTTTCTATTCCTGCTGTGATCAGGAGGCAGCTGAATTTTCAAACATGTGCAAGTCACAATGTCTTTAATCTAATCTCACCTATGTCTTTTGGTTCCATGCTAAAAGCAGAGAGTAAAAGATGTTATACCACATTTTGACTTTTTCCAATCTCTTATCCTAGAATACATCTCAGTAGACATATGGATTGCTTTTCAGGTTTGACATGTGGCATTTTATCTAATATTTTGCCACTGCATTTAAGAGATGCCTCCTTTCCAATCTAGATCAGTTTCTTACCATCTTTTCTGTGAATACTAGGACGATTTCTGTTTTGGCAGCACCCCACTTCAAAGGTAACAATTTTTGTACTGTTTCAGTTAATTCTAGCTCTTTTCAAAATACATTTCAGTGAGTTAACCCAATTGGATGGTGTCCACTCACACTGGAGAGGACTATCTGCTTTACGGAGTCCACTGATTCAAATGCTCATCTCATCTACTCATCTCATCTAGAAACACCCCCACAGACAGTCCCAGAGATAATGTTTAGCCAAATATCTGGGCACTCTATAATCTAGTCAAGCTGACACATAAAATTAACCATCACACCACTGAAAGAGTTGAAAGCTTCTATGTGTGCCCTGAAGGAGACCCTTGTCTCCTACAGCAGCAAGACTGAGATTGCTGAAAATTAAACTCAGAATCTTATCCTTCAACTGGCTGAACTGCAATGCAAGTTGAGCTCCCAGCCTCACAAAGTTCTACTGTTAAAGGGAGGGCATTGATTGGGGAAGAATAGGATTTTGTAAGTTGGTGTAAGAATGGGTGGGAGGAAATTGATGAAGCTACAGTAATTGAGCCCAGATAATGCTGAGCTTTCTTTGCCAGTAGAAGAAGACTCCCACCCCCAGCAGAATTAGCTTCCCTATCCCCAGTAGAAGCAACCTCCCCAGCCCCACCTGAGATGACTCACTAACCGTGCATTGCCTAAGGAAACTGTAGTGGCTGGCCTCCCAGGAGGCAGTTGCCATGCAAGACAATGCTGATTCTCCCCAAGACCCACTCTCACCACCCCTATTAGTTTTTAGACTTATAGCATGACCCAAGTTCCAGCAGGCCCCTAAAATCGAGTACAAAGTGTGGCCCTTAAAGAGGTAAACTACACTTCAAAAGAATTACTTGGTTTTTCTCATTGCTACAGTCAGAAATCCAAGGAACATGTGTGGGAATGGATACTAAAGGTGTGGGATAATGGTGGAAGGAACATAAAATTGGATCAAGACAAATGTGTTGATATGGGCCCAATAAGAATATTCTGGATTTAAGGTTGCAGCTTAGGGAGTTAGAAAGGGCTTTCATAGTTGCTTTGGTTGATTAGCTAAAATATGGGCCAAAAAGCAGCCCACAGTAAGCAAGTTACAAATGTCAGCCCTGCTTTGCTTTAGTGAAGAAGGACTTCAAAGGCTTAGGGAGACTGGACACATCCACTCTGGGAAGGTCCAGAAGACATACCTTTCACCACGAGTGTGAGAGATAAATGTGTGAGGGAAGCCCCAACATTCTCAAAGAGATCTGTGGTTGCTTTTCTCTATCGGACAGACCTCACAGTAGGAAGTGCAGCCACTGAATGGGGAAACCTAAACACAATGGAAGTAATTGTATTCTGGAGGGACAGTGGCCAAGTGGAGGCACTGTCCAATGGCAAGGTGGGTGTGGTATGGTAAAGAACAGCAAAGCGAAAGCAGACATCAGAATACTGACTCCAAGACCTATGATGTTTGCTGGTTGATTATGGTGCTACTAGAAGTAAAATAGAAAGCTTACCAAATTCTTATTTGATCAGAATATGCAGAAAAGTTTAAGTCAAGTGAACATGACTATAACCTAAATTACAAGCAGACGGTCATGATCCCTTAATAAGTTGTCAGACTTGTGCCAGTTTTACAAACCCAAAACACCTTGAGCAAAGGTGATGCTGGTTTCCCTTGAGGAATGACCTTGGCACACTACTGAAAATTTATACAGTTAATTTTTCTCTCAACCTTCCCCAAAAGGACATACCTGCTTTTACTAGAGTAACTTGGCATTGGGTAAAAAGAAATAATAAGGCCTTTTGGGGACCGCCAGAAACTGTCTCTAAACTGACACCAATTTTAAGAGACAAAATGTCATTGCAGCCTACCCAGTCAGAGTAGAGGCTTATGAACCTCAGGTGATCAATGGAGCTTTACTTCAGGGCCATCTCACAGTGGTTCCAGTGGGTCCTTGAACCCATTCTGTGGTTATTTGCAAAGGCCCAGAATGCATAATTGGAATAGAAATACTCAGCAGCTTACAGAATCCCTACGTTCCTGACCTGTGTTCCCTGACCTGTGTGATGAAGATTATTATGGTAGGAAAGGCCAAGTGGAAGCCACTAGAACTGCATCTACTTGGGAAAACGATAAATCGAAAGCATGCTGCATCCCTGGAGGGGCTGCAGAGATTAGTGCCACCATCAAAGGGTTAAAGATTGCAGGGTTGGCAATTCCCACTACATCCCCATTCAACTCACCTATTTAGCATGTGCAAAAGACAGATTAATCTTGGAGGACGACAGTAGATTATTGTAAGCTTAAATAGGTGGTGGCTTCAATTGCAGTTACTGCACCAGAAGTGGCTTCATTAGTTGAGCAAATTAACATATCTATGGGTACCTGATATACAGCTATTGATCTGGCAAATTTCCTTTTCTCCATCCTTGTCAATAAGACATACCAGAACCACTTTTTGTTCTAACGGTAAGGGCAAAACTACACCTTCACTGCCATACCTCTTGGATATATCAAATCTCGAGTCTTACGTCATGATTGCTTTTCCCTTCCACAATATATCACACTGGTCTGTTACATTGATGACATGCTTATTGGACCTAGTGAGAGAGAAGTAGCAACTACTCTAGACTTACTGGTAAGACGTGTGTGCCAGAAAGTGGGAAATAAATCTGACCAAAAATCAAGGGCCTTTTCCATCAGTGACATGTCTAGGGGTCCTGTGGTGTGGGTCATGTCAAGATAACTCTTCTGAATTGAAGATCAATTTGCTGCATCTATCCCCTTCTACAACCAAAAAAGAGGTGCAATGCCTACTGGGTCTCTTTGGAGTTTGGAAGTAACATATTTCTCATCTAGGTGTGTTACTCTGGCCCATTTACCAAGTGACTTGAAAAGCTCCTAGCTTTGAGTGGGGCTGAGAGCAGGAGAAAAGTCTGCAACAGGTCCAGGCTGATGTGCAAATCTTTCTGCCACTTAAGGCAATCCAATAGTGCTTAAAGTGTCATCGATAAAGAGGACTGCTGTCTGGAGTCTTTGTCAGGCCTCTTGAGGTAAATCTTACAGTGGGTCCTTAGAATTTTGGTGCAAGGCCTTGCCGTCATTGTCTGCAGATAACTACTCCCCTTTTACGAAATCGATCTTGGCCTGCTTCTGGGCATTGCCTCTGATCAAGGAACTCCCTTCACAACAGAAGTGCAGCAATAGGTCCTTGTTCATGGAATTCAGTGGTCTTACTGTGTTCCCTACCATCCTGAAACAGCTGGCCTTACAGAAGCCTGGAATTAATTTTTGAAGTGACAGTTACAGTGCCCACTGAGTGACAAAACCTTGCACAGCTGGGACACGTTTCTCCAGAAGGCTGCACATGCTCTTATTCAGCATCCAATATTTCTTGCTATTTTTCTCATAGCCAAGATTCATAAGCCCAGGAACGAAGGGGCGAAAATGAGAGTAGCACCACTCACTATTATCCTTCAGAGCCACTAGAAAAATGTTTGCTTTCTGTTTCTGCAAGCTTGTGCTCTGATGGCCTAGAGGTCTTAATTCCAGAAGGAGGAACGCTTCCACCAGGAGACACAATGATGATTCCATTGAGCTGGAAGCTAAAACCACTACCTGGCCACTTTAGGCTCCTCACACCTCTGAGTCAACAGGCAAAGATGGGAGTTAGTTGCTGGCTGTGGTGATCGATTCTGACTACCAATGGGAATTTAGACTGCTACTCTGCAAAGGTAAGAAGAAGCATGTCTGAAATACAGGAGATCCCTCAGAGTGTCTCTTAGTATTACCCTGCCCTCTGACTAAGGGCAATGGAGAACCAAAACATCCCAATCCAGGCAAGACTAGGAATGGTCCAGACTCTTCAGAAGTGAAGGTTTGGGTCATAGAATTACAACCAGCTGAGATGCTTGCTGAAGGCAAAAAGTACAGAGTGGGTAGCTAAGAAAAGATTGTTATAAATAACAGCCACAATCATGTGGCCAGTTACAGAAACTAGCGCTATACTTTTCTTAATTATTTACTCTTTATTTTGTTTTAATACATTATATTTACCTCCTTTCTGGAAAAGGGGTTATTGCACTTTGGGTTGTTCATAGGATAGGTGTATTATGTTAGGCAGAATTATGACCTTGTTATTGTCTTTATTTCGAGGCTAAGTATGATTTAAGGAGATGGGTATAAGTGCCAAAATGACAAAGGATGGACTTGTGATGGTTCATTTCATGCATCAAGTTGATTGGATGATAGGGTACCCAGATGTTTGACTAAATATGATTTCTGATTGTGTCTGTGAGGAAGTTTCCAGATAAGATTAACATTTGAATCAGTGACCCAGTAAAGCAGGTTGCTCTCTCCAATGTGAGTGGACATGATCCAATCTATTGAGTGCTTAAAAAGAACAAAACATGGAGGAAGGGAGACTTTGCCCATTCCGCCTGACTACTAAACTGAAACATTAGTTTTTTCCTGCCCTTAGACTGGGACTTACACCGTTGGCCCTATTGAGTCTCCAGCTTGCAGATGACAGATCATGGGACATCTCAGCCTCCGCAACTGCATGAATGAATTCCTCATAATAAATCTTTTCATATATTTCCTATTGGTTCTGTTTCTCTGGAGAACTCTTAATAATATGCATAGCTTACAAAATCTTATACCTGCTGACATCTCAAAACCCATCGCTTACCACTCATTCTCATACTTTTCCCTCCAGCTGCACAAAGTCACTGTTAGATCCTACAGCTGGGAGTTTCATTCTCTTTTTCACATCTGAGCCTTAATAGATGTTGTTTCTTCTGCCTGGTCTCCCCTTCTCCCCATTTGTGCCCAAAGTTTTTCCTTGTGCAACTTTACGTGTCTCACAGGTCTCACTTTGTCACCGACTCCTCAGGCTGCTTTCCCTAACCCAGGCCCAGGTTCAAGTTAAATACCTTCTTATGTTGTCTCAGGGTAACTCCCTCACATATTAACACTTAACAAGATGTGTATAATAACCCGAATAATTTTAGGTATGGATTCCTCTATGATACTGAGCATGCATGTCTTCCCTTTGTAATTATGTGTGGCGTCTAGTACTCTTTTATGAATATAGTGGATGTTAAGAGCATGTTTGCTGCATTGACTTAAATTTAACTTATATGAGAAAATGTCTTTGAATAGTTGCTCAAATTATTTCCTTGTTATGAATAGAATAAAATGGTTAGGTGAGGTCATCCATTGTACATCCTTAAATTGAAGTTGGTAGACTGAATTTCATATGAGAAATCTTTCAGTGTCATCACCAAAATGAATCACACATTTTTAGAAGCAAATGCAAATTGAGAAAACCAAATAAATAATTTGTGAGGAAATTTTACCTTTGCCTTGCAAACCAAATATATCTGGTGTAAAACATCTATCTAGTCACAACACCTATCTAGTCACAAAACTGCAGAAAAAAAAATACACATACTGTTTTAGATAGAATCGATGGCCGCGGTCTGACACCTTATTATCTTAACTACAAAATTGTTCTTTTTTTTGTGGTTTTTTTTTTCAATACTTACCAAATCTACCCTCAGTAGGTGCACATGTATTTAGTATCACTGACTTCAGGAAGAATAACAATAATGTAAAGTGTACTAAGTAGAATTACACCTTGGCTTTATATAAAATTAAATAAATAAAATGTGTTACATATTTCTTTGCAGCTTACAAGATGACTAATTCAAAAATAGACAAATGACTCTTTCCATATTGGTTTTATTATACTAGCAGTAAGAGACTCTTGGAATTACCAATAGTAAATGAATTAAAAATATCTCATTTTTCAGTAACTTAACTGTGTGAAACTCAGAATATATTTTAATTTGAATTAAACAAATGGTTTTTGCTCCCAAAATATATTTGACATGGCACTAGAAAATAAACCTTGAGAGAGACAAGTCTCTGCCTTCAAAGTTGACTTAAAGAAAAATTAAAAGTAGTTGAGCATCCATTTACATAACACTGTGGAGAACACTGATGTAAAATGTTTATGTATATGAACTGATTCAATTTTCAACAAAGAAGAAAGCACTGACTTGAGCACAATTTTTAATCGCCATCTGTGGATGAAGAAACAGAACCCCAGAGGGGGTAAGTAACTTGCCCGAGGCCACGTGCCTAGTAAGTGCTACAGCCAGAATTTGAATTCAAACAGTTTGGTTCCATAGTCCATGCTCACATCACATGCAAGTTAGGCTGATAAAATATTCACAAATGCATAAAATGCAAGTCAGACTATGAGTACAAATTGTTAAATTAAAGCCCCTATGCATTCGCATATGATTTTTTTACTATCCTCTTCTTCTTCTGAGTTCTCTCTCTTTTCTCTTAAAATGTTATATTTAATTGGAGACAACTTTATAGTCATGTGCAGATTTAAGAAATAATACAAAGAGACCCCTTCATATAGTTTACCTAGTTTTCACCAGTGATGACATTCTGCAATCCTATAGGACAGTATCACAACCAGGATATTGATATTGCTTTAGTTAAGACAAAAGGGCATGTCCACAGGTCACTGTGGGCTGTCCCTTTTCTGGTCTTTTTGCTGGAAAGAGCTGGCTTTTCTTGGGAACCTTTTTTTCTTCTGTACCTGCTGTTACTGGGTTGCTAATTCTACATCTGGAAACTCACAGAACTCGCCACCATGACCATATCCTTTCTTGAGTCCTAAGTCCCTGGCCTATTTGCCTGTTCTCCACCTTTCAGAGTTCCCTTTTGTTTGTTTTATTATGTAAGACCCATGGTATTTATTTAGACTTAGCAGAGAAACAGGGGAAAAATATCTACTGTATCTTTCCTGAGGCAAAGTCTCATTAAAAAAAAAAAAAAAAAAAGGCTAATCTACAGTTTCTTTTCCATACTCAACTCCCACTCACTTCCTGGGAAAGTTATTGGTATAGTTTACTCATCCATTCTCTATTTTCCCATCCCATCTAGTGATGATCTTGACAATAACATTTATCACTGAGTGCAGTTATGGTATGCTTACCTATCTGTAAAACTTGGAACAAGCCTTCCAACTTGCAACTCGGGATACCAAAAGCACATCAGAGATTGTGATTTCTCACCACATGCCATTCAGGGAGAATATGCCAAACTCATTCCATTTCTGGTGTGTGTAGTGGAGAGGCTGGTGGGGGGACTCTCAGCTAGGAATGCACCAAGGGCCTGCTGGAATAGAAGCAATATAAAAGTAGCTCTGTAAGGAATCTAATCTATACTAAGGACATAAGAGTGCAGGGTCACCTCCACAAAACTTTTCTCATGCAAATGAAGTTCTGATCCTTTTGTTTGTCTCTAAGTTCTCAGGAAGTAGATGGTATGCCTCACTACTCAGAACTTCTAACACATTACTCTCTTCAGGGCCAAAGTCACTGGTTCTTTCCTGAGCTCTTATCACTAAGGTTGTATTTCAGTCAGCCCTCCCCATTTGTGGAATCCACATCTATGAGTTCAAATCAAACAGATTGAAAATATTCAGGAAAAAATTCCACACAGTTCTAAAAAATAAAATTTGAATTTTGTGTGCCGAGTAACATGTTGAATGCATGCAAATGAAGTGATGTGTAGGCATGGAATGAGGTATTGTAAGTAATCTAGAGATGACTTAGGGTATACTGGATGTGTGGAGGTTATATGCAAATGCTATGCTGTTTGATATCAGGGGCTTGAGCATCTGAGGATTTTGGTATATGCGAGAGGATCCCGGAACCAATTCCCTGTGTATACCAGGGTTGCCTTTATTTTGCCAGGGCTTTCATAACAAAGCACCACAGAATGGTTGGCTTAACCAACAGAACTGCACCGCCTTACAGTTCTGGGGGCTAAAAGGCTACGATCAAGTTGCTAACGGGGTTGGTTCCTTCTGGGGACTGCGAGGGAAGGAACTGTTGAGGCCTTCCTTCTCGCTCTTGGCATTTTCTTGACTTGTGTCAACATAATTCTTTTGCACAGCATTCCTCCTGTCTATGCATCTTTACCAAATTTCCCTTTTTGATACGGACACCAGTCATGTCGGAATACGGCCCATCCTAATGACATCATTTTACCATAAATACTTTTTTAAAGACCCTGTCTCAAAATAAGGTTACATCCTGAGATTTTAAGGGTTGAGATGTCAATATATAAATTTGGGGAAGACACAACACAATCTATAACAAAGGCCATAGATCTTAAAAGGTTTATGGATTTCTATTGCCTTTAACAACTAAATTCTCTACTAGATTATAACAAAGACAGTGACCAAATCATTCTGTCTCCTCTCCATGTCTATCTTTACTATAAATCTGTACTTAAAATAAATATTTTGGAATGCTAAAGATTTAAATAAATTTATTTACATGAATGGAAAAGCTCCTACAAATTATTTTGTCTCTATTTCTTTTTTTTTCCAACATTTTTTGTCTTTGCTTTTCACTTCTTTGAGAGGCAGCATTGTATAATGATTGGAAAGGATGATATCCGATGGTCAGAGTTAACCTGCAGAATATACTTGTTAGGTATGTTATTTAAAAGTCATCTGGTCACAGTAGCTCACGTCTATAATCCCAGCATTTTGGGAGGCTGAGGTAGGTGGATCGCTTGAGCCTAGGAGTTCAAGACCAGGCTGGGTCTTGAGCCTAGGAGTTCAAGACCAGGCTGGGCAAATGGCAAAACCCCATCTCTACTAATAATACAAAAAATTACCTGGGCATGGTGGCGCATGCCTGTGGTCCCAGCTACGCAGGAGGCTAAGGTAGGAGAATCACTTGAGCCCAGGAAGTGAAGTCTGCAGTGAACTGTAATTGTGCCACTGCACTCTAGCCTGGGTGACTGAAGTGAGATCCTGTCTCAAAAATAAATAAATAAATAAATAAAACAATCTTCACCTCACCTTACTTAAATGAAAAATGAGAAAAGTAGTGGTACTGATTATATATAGTTGTGGTGAGGAACAATGTGATATCTTCCAATCCTCAAGCTTCCAACTCTAGAAAATTGCATGTCTATTACAGTAAACTTGACATTTTATCTCTTTTGGTGTTCACATGATATTGTCTCTTTTTTTTCTTTTTTCTTTTTTTTTTTAAGACAGAGTCTTGCTGTGTCACCCAGGCTAATGTCCAGTGGTATGATCTCAGCTCACTGTAACCTCTGCCTCCTGGGTTCACTTGATTGTCTGTTTTAAAATAAGTAGAGATTTTTGTTGTGCTTCATATGCTAAGTAAATTTTATTTGTATCTTGAATATTTTGAATTATTTTTAATTTTAGAATTGTTTTGGGTTTTTATTCTTTAATTGGCAAACAATAATTGTACAAATTCATGGGGAACATAGTGATGTCTCAATACATATAATGTATAGAGATCAAGTCAGGGTAATTAGCATATCATCATCTCAAAAGTTTATCATGTCTTTGTGTTAGCAACATTCAATATCTTCCTTCTAGCTATTTGAAATGATATATTACTGTTAACTCTAGCTATCCTATGGTGACATAGCACACTGGAAATTGTTTCTGCTATCTGCTGTGGTTTTGGATCCTTCACTGGAATATTAAATATGACACTCCAGCTCTGATTTATATTCTATAGAGAATGTTGATATTTTTGTAGACTGTGGTTGAAATGCCACCTGTTTTCAGATCCTTTGCAGGGCTATTCTGTGCTATCTGGTGGTCAGTCTGGGATATGGCCAGGAGTCCACACTTGGCTTCGTTCCCACATGTTCAGTATGTAATTAGGATGAGGTCCACACAGACTGGACAAAGACAGGAGTTTATACAATTACGTTGTAGGGTCATTTTCCATCATTTTTCAGTGTTTGTCCCCTTCCCAGGGTTCCCATTTTCAATCCTTGTCCAGAAACAATTCACTTCCTTGATTTGCCTTCTGTGACCCGGGGCCGAGCACTGAGAGGACCTGCAGAGAGGAACAAACACTACAGATGTGGCATTGCCATGTCTCAGCCACAGCTCCACAAAACAAAAGGAAGGATTCTTCCCTCGGAATTGTGACACCGCCAGCTCCACTTCTGAAGATGTTGCTTTGCTTTTGCCTCTGCCTGAGACAGCCCAGGGGCTGAGGCATGAGCAAATAGATCAAATGGAAAAAAAAAAATTCCTGGAGGATTTTCCCCATTCTCTTTGAGCTTTAAAAGTTTCCTTTTCCACTGTGTGAGCAAGAACTAGAGAGCCTTTCCTAGCTCTCTCTAAGCTCACACCACAGTGGTTTGCGTTATGTTTTGTTAAGGAGGATACTAGAAGGAAAATAATATCCACCTTATAACTGTTTGGTGGTGGTCAGATTCTGGTCACCTCTGTCCTACATAACACATACACCTACACATACATACCAACACAGACACACACACAATCACACTATGTATATAATATACATGCTATTCAGAATCCTCACCATGTACACATGCATTTTGTCAAAGTTTTATAGCTGAGTTCAGTGAGAATTAATAAAAAGAAGTGTGTGATTACTCCATCTTACCCAAATTCATTTTAGATATTTTCATTTGCATTATTATTAATGAGCCTTTTTAAATGATTCTGTTGGCTATTTATATTTTCCATCATAAATTATATGCTTTTGCTTTCAAAATTTTTTTTTCCTATTACTTATCTGTTCTCCTCATTTATTTTATGAGTTCTTCCTGTATTGTGTTAGGAATAACAATATACTTGGCTACATGTATTGAACCAGGAGTGTGCCTGCTCCTTTCAAAGGCCAAGCCTACCCAGCTTTGCTTTGAATTCCTTTCACTGTTGCTTTATTCATGAATTTACATCTGTAGTTATTTCCCTTCCTTCTCTTTTATCTCTAATTTCACTTTCTTTCTCAGATCATGTCTCTGACATAAAATCATGCTATACTATATTTACATAAGAAATTGACCCTTCACTTCTTTCTCATAATATCTCCTTATTACTCTACCCATTTTACAGAAAGAAATAATGTAAACATATGTAATTGTCCACTGAACATACTTTATTTAATCCTCTAATTCTTGAAACTTAGTTTTATTCCCACCACTCCACTGAAATTACTCTTGCTGAGGTTAAAAATCACCTCCATGCAGCAGGGTTCAATAGTCATTTCTCATCTTAATCTCTTTTAACACATTCATTTGGATTCCTCAAGAGCATTCACTTCCATGTTCCTGCTGAGATGCCTTTGGTGGTCCATCCCCCTCCCTACCTGTATATGTGGGGTCACCCTTGGCTCCACCCTGACCATGCTTCTCTTCATATTTTATATTCATGATCAAAATTCTTAGCAAACTAGGAAGGTAAAGGAATTTTCTCAACCTAATAAAAGGTATCTACAAAAATCTAATGAGTAACATTGTATGTAATGGCGAAAGACTGAATGCTTTATTCATAAGAACTGAAACAAGCACAGTTGTTCACTTATAATACCTCTTCAACAAATTATTGAAAGGCCTCAGCAATGCAATAAGGCAAAGAGAAGAAATAATAAGCATACAGATTAGAAACAAATAAATTAAGCCCTCTTATTTTCAGATGACATGATTATCATGTTAGATATTCACAAAGAACAACAAAGAAACCACTAGAACAAATAAGTGACTTTAGGATCACCGTGGACCATAAGGTAAATTTTTAAAAATCAAGCTAGGAATATACAATTTAAATTTTTTTAAATGTCCTTTAAAATAGACCAGAGACACCATAAAATTATTTTGCATAAATCTTCCAAAATGTATACGAGACCTGTGTATTAGTCTGTTTTCACACTCCTGATAAAGACATACCCAAGACTAGGAAGAAAAAGAGGTTTAGTTGGACTTGCAGTTCCACATGGCTGGGGAGGCCTCAGAATAATGGTGGGAGGTGAAAGGTACCTCTTACATGACGGTGGCAAGAGAAACCAAGAAGAAGGAAAAGCAGAAACTCCTGATAAGCTCATCAGATTTTGTGAGACTTATTCACTATCACAAGAATTGCACATGGAAGATCAGTCCCCATGATTCAATGACCTCCCCCTGGGTCCCTCCCAAAACACATGGGAATTCCAGGAGATACTATTCAAGTTGAGATTTGGGTGGGGGCACAGCCAAACCATATCAACCTATGTACTGAAAACTACAAAACACTGATGAAGGAAAATGAAGAAATTTTAAATAAATAGAGAGATATTTCATGTTGATTGACTGAAAGTTTCAATATTATTTACAATATTATTACAATGTTAATTCTTCTAAAACTGATCAATAGATTCAACTAAAATTGACACAATATAATGGCAAACATTTTTGTAGAAATTACAAAGATCTTTCTAATATTTATAAAGAAATAAAAAGGAACTGAAATAACCAAATTTTAAAAAGAAGAACAGAATTGGAGGAATTACTCTATTTAATAGATTTATTATAAAGCTACAATATTTAAAACATAGTATATTTGAAGAAATGATTTACTATTAGAATCCATAGAACAAAATAGTCTATAAATTGAACCATATAGAAAGTCAATTGATTTTTAGACAAAGACAGATGCAAAGGCAATTCAATGGGGAAAGAATAGTCTTTTCAACAAATGATGCTAAATGAATTGGATATTTATAAGAGAAGAAAAAACCTGATAAGTATCTTGCATTCTATTAAAATGAACTCAAAATGGACTATAAATCTAAATGTCAACATTTTGCAAGAGATAACATTAAAGACATGGACAATAACAATTTTAGTGAATGAAATTAAAAGATACTCAACTAGAATGCTTTGATAAGAAAATGTAATTATGGAAATGATGTCAGTGAGCAGAAACAACACTCAGTAAGTTTTATAATCTGAAAGAGAAGGAATAGGAATAGGACTGGCTGGAGGGGGAAGTGAGAACAACAAGATTTTTCTGAAAGTTGGAGATAATAGATTACATTTGCATTTCCATATGACTGCCACACTAGAGAAGAAAAAATTTATGATTCAGCAGGCAGAAGGAATAACTTTAGCAATAAAATATTGAAACAATTGACATCATAAAATGGTCCATTGGGTATTGATTATCTCTCCAAAATGAATTTTGCTCCTGTCCATTGTAGAGTATCAATGGCATTTGGTTAGAATTGAGTTTACTTCCCAATTCAAGATGAACATTTAATGGCCGAGGCCCACCATTATTTTCTCAGTAATGTTTATTGCAAACACAGGCCTAAACACATGGTTGTTTTCTGAACACACTGACTCAGAAGTCCCCTAATTGTCCCAAAACTGAGGGGTCAGATTTGGATGATTATGGAAGGAGACATGCTTCTTAAGAGTAACGAGGAAGTGGGTAATCCATGTTGCTGAGGACCGCCATCTTGTAGACATGAAGGAAGCCATTTTAGCATGGAACAACAAGTCAGGAGAGGTTAAGAGGGGAGTAATGAGTCAAAAAAATTGAGGTAAATCAAGCAAGAGCCCTGATCACACCTTTTATGAAATTTGCTCTCCCTTGAAATATGGGAGATATGAGTCAATAATAAATCTTCTTTTAGCTTTGCATTTATTTTATCTGGGTTTTCTATTACTTACCCTTTCCCCTACACACACAAACACACACACACACACTCTAACATAAAGCATATTGTTACTTTTTAGTAGGTATTCTCAATGTGGCCAATATTACTGCCAGCAAAGTAAAAATTGGTTTTTGGGGAGCAAGGCGTCTCACCAGTTTTACATGTAAAGCACAGATGTAGATAAGGATGCACTGTTAATAGACAGATACTCAATATACCTGTTGTGCTAAAATTAGGGAAAAGAGTCTAAAAACATTTCTGGAATAAAAGTTGGAGAAACACTGCTTTATGGAGCATGAAGACACTCTTCTTTGTAACAGGAGTGAAGACAGAAGCTTAAGCACAGACGCACCTACACTAGTAGATTTAGTGAAAAACCTATGATGGAATGCTGGTATCTTCTCTTTTTCCTTTGTGAAGAAGGAAGTGTGATTTCTGCTCGGTGAAGGTGCACGGAGAAAATGTTGGAGTCCTAGGAAGAGTTGATGTCAGAATCATCTCACTGAAAACTGGGGGCTGCAGCCATCTGGGCAGTACTGAGAGCCTCATCCTGTCTTTGAGCCTGTGGCTGCTGAGGCCCTGCTCCTTCCTGCTGGCCAAGATAGCCATTCCCATCATCATGACATAGGCTATTCACAGCTTCTATGTTTTCCAGAGCTGCCATTCTTGTAAAGCTCTTTACAGAGCTTGTCCGCCTACTAGGAAATTTAGTAAAGTCTGTAGTTCACATCTTTGTTAAGTGTAAGCCCCTGATTCACATTGACAGTCAGTAACGACCATAACTAAAGGCACCTTCATTTAGCAGCAGACTCTTACTTTATGATGGAGTTGTAAACACACACCAGGCCATAATTTTATTCTCATGGGCCAGCACATAGACCTATATCTACGTGTATGTTAATGTTTAGATTCAAGCAGGAAACAAGGTATAGTGAAAAATACCAAGTGCTTTTTTATTTCTCACAGATGTGCACAAGAATGTGCCTAGAAAAGCGTATCATTTTAGTACTATTCATTGTCGATGAGTCTAAACATTGTAGAAAACAAACACATTTAAAAAGCTATCCCATTTATGATTTCTATCTTCTGTGGGCAAATGGGGCAATGATTTAATTTGTACCTTTGTTATTCTTTTTATATTTTTTTGTTCTTTCTGGAGAAAATACAAGATTTTGAGAATTATAAAAAAAAGTTTACTCTTATGAAAAAGCAAAAAAATATAAACAAACAGAAAGCAAAGTGCCTGAGATAAATTACAAACTTTAAGTGGACGCTATTTTCCTTATTTTAGAATTAATCTTTAAAGCAAAAATCTTAGTAAAATAAATTCAGTACAATATTTAAATTTCCTGTTGTCTAGGAACCCACAAAAATAAGCATATTATCATTCCTTTCCTGCAACTAATTAAAGGGAGAACTATTTTTAACCATTCACACCCGGCACTTGCCAACTTTTTCTTCCCAAGGACTCACGTATCAATGGCTCAAGCTCAGCGAATTTGTCCTCTCTCCTGTGCCCATCCAATATGTTTCACTTGGCACTGAGTGTACTCTTCATTCTCATCAGCAAGGAGGTGGCAGGTGTGCAACTCATTTCTCAGGAAGAATATACTTTAGAATGAGATGCACCCTTCTGTTTACTCAACCAACACTATATTATAGTAAAAATCTTAGCCCTTAGCCTCAGGATCTTCAACCAAATAGCAGGTACCCAACATTTCTTTCTTCATTGCACAGTAGAAAAGACCAAGCTGATGCATATAGACAGGTAGAAAAATTTGTTTTATTTAAAAATAGATGTCAAATAAAAACTGAATGTATTCAAGATATACAGGATGTAATTTCCCTAAAAATAAGAAGCAATTTGAGAATTTGACACATTACCTACTATACATAGACAAGTCCAACATTTAACATTGCCTCAAGATTTTGCTTGAAATGCTCAATCTAAATGATTATGTCCCTTCTCATGCCCAAAGGCAGATGTTTTTCAGGCTTAAAAGTGAATGGGTCTCTGCTGATTTCTGGAAGAACAAACTTTAAGGGAAAAGAACTAAACAGGCATCATTAAATGGTGAGTTTTTTTTTTTTTAAATGCATACAGTACTGAAAAATGCAGTTATACGAAAATAATTAAGTTCTTTTTTCTAGTGATTTTATCCTAGTAAATAACCAGAGATTTAAAGTAAGATTTCTATATAATTTCTATGTCTTAACATAATGATGGTTATCACCCATTATTTACACTAGGGAGAACTGAAATAAAATAAATGTCCAGTGATAGTAGCTTGTCTAAATATATTGCAATACAGTTATAGATAAAATACAATGCATTGTTCAAAATTTTATTATCATATATCTGAAGATTATTAAATTACATGGAAAATATTACTTGAAATCATGACCAAAAATTTATGTCAAAAATGAATGCTATTTTCAAGTGGCATATGTGAATATGTTTACACACATACACACTTACATTGACATATAAACATATATATGTATTTAAAGAAATACTGCACTTTGTCCTTGCTGTAGACATGGAGAAATCATCAGAGGTTTTTATGCAAAAATAATAAAGATTAGACTTGGATTTTAGAAAGAATAATTTGACATCATTATGAGGGATTTATTGCAGGGTCCATAGCTGGACCAAAGAGAATAATTAGAAAGTTATTGTGCTAGACCAGCTTGGGGAAAAATAAACAGAAAAGGATTTGACCTAAGGCACTAAGGGAATGAAGCTAGAAAAAGAAAAAGAGATAGAAGAAATGAAGTGAGAAAATAGCACCATCCATACGACTATAAATGGCAAAGTGTTTGGTATTTTCTGTGTATTTGCGTGTATGTATTCGTACCTTGAGAGGAAAAGCTCTAGATGACTGTGTGTATTATTTGAAATTTTGAGGAACTAACTCCCAGACTCAAACTCATAGAAAGAAAATGTCTCAGGGCTCCTTGAAGAAAGAACTTTGTCCTATCACTCACTCTTTGTTCCTCCATCTTCCAGTACAGTGCTTGTTCCACAGTGGAAAACCAGTCAATATTATTGATTTACAATTGATTGGAAGAATGCAGGCAAAGTGCTCCGCTCCTTTCTGAAGCAAGAAGGTTACCTTTGACTTTGCCACAAAGTCAACATCCTAAAGTCTCTTTTACACAGGTTCATGTGTATGTTATTTCTGTATTTCATTAAATAAGGTTAAATATTGAAAATAACATACATTGAACCAAACTCTAACACACCTTATCGCTACTTACAGCATTTAAAATTTGGACAAATATGCTGTGAGAATAAGGGAACAATGTATTTCCCCAAAGATTCTATTAGTTGCCAAGAATCCAATACTGGTCAGGAACTTTAGCTAAATTTTCACTCCTTCCTTCCTGTATACACTTCGCAAAGACCAAATGCCTCCCATGTAAGGAGGAGACGATCAATATCCGTCACTTTCCTTGACTAGCATCGGGTCTACGAAAGTTCACCGTGGTCGAGTTTGACAGAACTTTTCACCTCGTCTGATGTAAAAGTTATTGAACTTGATTTGGACACTGAGTCGCACTACTATAAATGCTTCAGTTGCTACAGGACTTACTAAAAAAAATCAAATACTGGAATCAAGAAGTTAGAAGTGCAAGCACAGGTCAAGTGAGGGTCCTCAAACTTGAAGAGATGGTGCTGTATGGAAGGCTTGGAGAATGGCAGAGGCTGAAGTCAAGGAAGGGCTCACATTTAATAGATTTGGGGGCTTGAGGGCCACATTTTAATAAATGGCTGTTTTTCTGACTGAAAGAAAAATTTATAGAATAATTACTTCATTAAATTTCTACTACAGGTTTAAAAAAACACACTTTTTTAGTTTAATGATAGTTTTATTTTAAAAACAATACATTGTAATTGTAGAAAATTTGAAAATACAAAAAAGCAAAAAAACAAAAAAAGACTGAAATGGTCATAATGCCACAATCAATGTCTACATTTTGAAGTATGTGTTAAACTACTTTAGTGTGCATATGTATTAAAGTTTGTACGTGCTTGTGAATGAGATGTAGTATTTGTATTCTACTTTTTTTCACTTAACATTATACTAAAAGTTTTTTTTTTTTTTTTTTTTTTTTTTGAGACAGAGTCTCACTCTGTCACCCAGGCTAGAGTGCAGTGGCACAATCGCGGCTCACTGCAACCTCCTCCGCCTCCCAGGTTCAAGGGATTCTCCTGCCTCAGCCTCCTGAGTAGCTGGGATTACAGGTGTGCACCACCACGCCTGGTTAATTTTTGTATTTTTAGTACAGAGGGGGGGGTTTCACCAAGATGGCCAGGCTGGTCTCGAACTCCTGACCTTAGGCGATGCACCCGCCTTGGCCTCCCAAAGTGCTGAGATTACAGGCGTGAGCCACCGCACCTGGCCTAGTAAAAGCTTTTTTACAAGACTTAAAATGCTCATTTATATTGACTGCATAAGATAAAAGATAAAATAATATGGCTTTTTATTATTTATTGAAATAATCTATTTAGGACACTTGGATTATTTTTAATATTGTGTTTTTATGACAAATATCAGGCCACACATGCATAAGGATAATTATTGGAAAACATCTATGATTATTTTTACAGTATGAATTTCTGGAAGTTACATTATGGGAACTAAAATTTTAAGAACAGTTATCCGCATTAGAGTAGCAATGTAATTCAGAGGGTAGAGCACAGACCCTGGAGGAGACAGCCACGATTTCAAATTCTATTTATGCTACCTACCTGCTGTAAACACAGGCAAGTTACATGAGCTCCTAACATTTTATTTTTTCTTATATGTGATTAGACATAAAAAATAGTTTAGTTTTATAAGATTTTTTTAGACAAAATAAACAAGATGCACATTATTTCTTGGTAAAAAGTGAATGCATGGAATAAGCATTCAATAAATATAAGATTGTTTCCATTTTTAAATAAAATGGTGTCCAGTATGAAATGTGCTGTGATCCTTAAATTTGTCCCAGATTCCCATGCTTTTTAAATTTTATCTGAGATTCCATTTGAGAGTTTAAAATGCCTCTGATGTCTAAGGATGAATTGATTTAGGTGATTCACTTTGGTGTGTGGCTGTTTTCTAAATTGGCTTAAAGTCTCGGCTTAGTAGCTGGGAAGGTAAATGTGCCATATCTGTGATGGTAATACAATTGCTTCGAGTATATTTGAAGAGAATAAGAAATAGTTTTGCTGCATTCCATAAATACTGAGGTCTTGATTCCAAACTTTCCAGAAACAAAATAAACTTCCAACAATTACCACTGTACTGTGTAGAGATGAGAGGATGTAATCATGGTATAGCAACCTCTCAGGGTTTTCTTTTTTTAAAGCTCTGACCTGGGAGTGTGACTATGAGTAGTTCATAGCTTAGTTCTTGTTATTTCCAGATATTGCCTAAGATGACCTTGAATCTATTCTGCACCACCTCTGTCACCAGTGAGTAGCTAAGAGATGTAGATCTGTGAATCTCTGTTATAACAATGTATCAGCCTAGTGCAAGGATATAAGAAAACAGGCACACCTGTGTTTATTGGGGCACTATTCACAATAGTAAAGACTTGGAACCAACCCAAATGCCCATCAATGACAGACTGGATAAAGAAAATGTGGCACATATACACCATGGAATACTATGCAGCCATAAAAAAGGATGAGTTTATGCCCTTTGCAGGGACATGGATGAAGCTGGAAACCATCATTCTCAGCAAACCAACACAAGAACAGAAAACCAAACACCACATGTCCTCACTCATAAGTGGGAGTTGAACAATGAGAACACATGGACACGGAGGGGAAGATCACACACTGGGGCCTGTAGTGGGGTGGGGGTCTAGGGGAGGGATAGCATTAGGAGAAATACCTAATGTAGATGACGAGTTGATGGGTGCAGCAAACCACCATGGCAGGTGTAACAAACCTGTACATTCTGCACATGTACCCCAGAACTTAAAGTATAATAAAAATAAAAAAAAAGAAAACAGGCATTTTTAAATTTTATAGTACAACTTGAACAAATGATAGAAAGAAAATCTTTATTTTTCCTTTCCATACGTGATTAAATCAGGGCTTTATTTTACGTCTTTCTAATAGTAATATTACTAAGAGGTCTTATTTATTAAGCATCAACCACGTGCCATGTATTTAAATGTGTTATTTTATACTTAGTGATTGTTACCATCTAGACCACGATTGCCACATTAGGCATTATCAAGCCATGCCAATGTGAAAGGAAAATAAATCCTGGGGCCCCCACATCAGTAAGCTAAAGGGAAAAGTCATGCTGAGAATTGCTTAGGGCAAACCCGCCTCCCATTCTATTCAAAGTCACTCCTCTGCTCCCTGAGATCAATGCATATCTGATTGCCACATTTGGAGAGGCTAATCACTAATCAAAAACTCAAAAGAGTGCAACTATTTGACTCTTATCTACCTATGACCTGAAAGTCCCCTCTCTACTTCTAGTTGTTATGCCTTTGCCTCGAGTTGTCCCACCTTCCCGGACTGAACCAATATACATCTTACACATATTGATTGATGTTTTATGTCTCCCTAAAATGTATAAAACTAAATTGTGCCCCTACCACCTTGGGTACTTGTCGTCAGGACCTCCTGAGGCTGTGTCATAGGTGTGTGTCCTCAACCTTGGCAGAATGAACTTTCTAAATAAACTGAGACCTGTCTCAGATTTTGGGGGTTCACACCCAATAATTTTTGTTTCAGGCTGAGATTGAGAGTTAAATGAAGGAAGAAAGAAATGTTCAGTGTAATACTTTAATATTCGAGAAAGTCATATGAGGATTCCCAGCTGAAAATAACAAGCATGATCAATGAGACACAAGGCTCTAGAGAGCAAAATTCACACCCCTGAGAGGCTTTAATAGAAACAGTTTGCAAATTCTATTTGTAGGCAGATGCAGAAAATGGACCTTTACCCCCTCTCTGATTACATCACCAATGGTGTTAGGGTTTCAACAAAAACTCCAGGATTTAGAGAACATCTGCTGAACTTTTGAAATAAGGAATTGAGAATTCATATACAAGCTTCCACAACTAGTCTTGAAGAAATTACCCAATATTCCAAATTATGAATATTTAGAATATAAAAATGCATGCATATAGAGCATGCCTTTTTTTCTTCAAAGTCCCGTCACTCTTAAACTCACTTCAGTAGCCATCAACCCAACAATAGACAACTACCCACTCCAGTAGATACTTACCAAACAGTAGACATCTCCCCACTCCAGTAGATACCGACCCACTCCAGTAGGCATCTACCCACTCCAGTAGATATCTACCAACTGCAGTAGACATCTACTTACTTCAGTAGACATATGCTCACTCCAATAGACATCTGTCTACTCCAGTAGACACATATCTACTCCAGTAGACATCTACTCACTCCAGTAGACGTGTACTCACTCGAGTAGACATGTACCAACTTCAGTAGACATCTATCAACTTCAGTAGACATGTACTTACTCCAGAGACATATGCCTACTCCAGTAGACACCCATTGACTCCAGTAGACACCTGTCCTCTCCAGTAGACATTAACCAACTTCAGTAGACATTAACTTACTCCATAAGACATATGCCCACTCCAGTAGACATCTATCCACTCCAGTAGACACCTACCAACTTAGTAGATGAACTTACTCCAGTAGACATATGCTTACTCCAGTAGATATCTACTCACTCTGGTAGATATCTACTCACTCCAGAAGCCACCTATCCACTCCAGTAGTCACCTGTCCACTCCAGTATACATCTAACCAATAGCATGCATCTAACCTACTCTTGCTAAAGTCACCAATGATGCTCATGTTGGTGACTTCAATTGACATTTTTAAGTACTTATTTGACTTCTCACAGCTTCCCACTAGCTTCTGTCTTGAAACACTCTCTTCTCTTGATACATACAATACCACAAATTATAAGTGTTCTTTATTCCTCTTTGGCAGATCTTTTTGAGTCTCTTGTGCAAACTCAACTTTCATTCCTTTTTTGCAGTCCCCCTTTCACTAGTTTGTTTCTAGATTCTGAAATTTGGGATTCGTTCTGGTACAACATCTTACATGATATGATGCTATGGGTCCTGCTTATTCTAAATGTACATACGTCTTCACCTCAAACCTATACACCTTCAAATTCACCTGACTGTGTTTCCACTGATCCCACAGGTATCCCCAAAACATAACCAAACCCCAACACTTCAAATATGAATTTCTCATCTGTTACTTTAACAGTGTTTCCAAGATAAATCATTACTGGTACTTCTGTACCTATAATCATTTCCCCTCAATGCCTTTAAAACATGAATATCACACTTTTCTTCAATGCCTTTAAAATATGAATACCTTTAAACCTAACTGGAATCTATACACTTGGCTTTATAAAAACGAAAAAGACAGGATCAGCTCCCCAAAGAACTAATGTCATAGTTATTTAACTGGCTCCCTGTTTCATCCTTGCCCCTGTCTAATCTATTCTCTGCAATGCCGGCAAGATGATCTCCAATGTGAAAACACAAAAATAACAATTTAAAGTTTATTCAGCCTAAAACCATTACACTTAGAATATAATGTGAAATCCTAGTAACATCTACAAGGCTTTATATAATCTGAGCCCTGACAACCTGATCAACCTCATCTTATGCTTCTCATTTGCGAAATCAATTTCCCTCTCCTGTTTCCTCTCTCTTTCTCTCTCCTCTCCCGTTGTATTCGTGTGTGTGTGTGTGTGTGTGTGTGTGTACGTATGTGTTTAAAATGAGCATTATCAGAACCAAGCAAGCAAGAACAACTATCTCTACGCAGTTTGTCCTTGGAAGTATTGCAGATTATAACTAAATTCTAAGCTTCTTCGTTCATTCATCACCATATACCACCATGCATTATTTGCAGGCCAAGTTTTTCTAGGCAACGTGGACATCTTTGACCCAAAATTATCCTGAGTTCTCCACATGAGGGCGCCCTTATATGGGCCTCCACTCCATATTTATTCCTTTGAAGACCCACAGCCTAAATAGAATGTTGCTGCCCTTCACCACCACAAGCCATGTGGATTGGCAGCATAACTGCTCCTCAGTTACTGCTTTGTTGTTCTGGCGGCACTGGCTTCACCATTACACCAGATATTATAGCTATACACAACACCGCTGTGCGCAGGCTTACAGACGGGGCTGTTACGTGGACTGTTTGATATCTGAGGGAGAAGCCTAGAGAGGTATGCTAATATTTACCATCACATTAATGTTTTCACCACCAAAAGAAAAGCTGCTAGGAAGCTAAATCCTTTTTTCCCCCACCCCCAAAGGGCCTATTCCTGGCATACTGCCATTACATAGCACAAACCTGTTCTCAGGTTCCCATCTCTCCTGCAACTCCTTCTTCTTTTAAGCTCCTCCCTAGGAATAGCCCTCCACTCTTTTAGAACCTCACCAATACTCAAAGGGGAGATCACTTTCCCTCTTACCTCTCTATTTGCGCATTTTCCTCCATCCCTATCATTCGCCGGCGAATTTGACTACTGTGGATTCTAGCACTAGTTATTAATTTATCAATTATCATAAAATTGTCCCAATGAATGGACTCTGTTGTTATAAACAGAGCCCACTTTAGGTAGGAATGGTCCCTTCATGCCAGATCTCCATGCAATACTTCACTGGCATGTGTTGCACAGATGCCTATGTCTTTTCTCAAATAATTTTCAAGGTTTAACTTTCCAACCTGTTTGATACAGCAAATATATATTCTCAGAGGCTACGTAGTTTAAGGCTGTAATGTGGAAAAAGATAAATCACTGAAAGTCACATAATTTGAACACGTTCCCAGAATGTTTACTTTCTCTCCACTTCTGCAGGGTCCTCCTCCACTGGCTGGGACTGAGAAAAAGCCCTATACTGCCTAAAGAATGCTCCCTTAGTTACACAAAGAGAAGTTCTGGTGTGATCTATCTAGTGAATTCTTTCAAATTCTTAGCTAAGGTCCCTCGGACTCCTCAGTTTCTATCTCTAGACAATGCAAATTATTTCAGTCAAATAAGTTAACAATTATTTTTGTGATGATTTAATGTCTGGCCCACTTATTGGTGCAAAGGTGCATCTTACGCCAATTTTCTACATTGCATCCTCTGTGCATAGCAATGCTTGATGCACACTAGACCCTCAATTTTAATGAGTTAATGGGGATCTCTACAAGCCTTTAGACTCCACAGAGTATTAACTTAAGAAGTAAGCTTTGATGTCTGTCTATAATAATTAATTATCCTGTTGAGTTTACTCACAGCTGCAGATTAATATGCCATAAATGTACCAGGGTAAAAATATATAAATTTTTTAAGACACTGTGTAGATCAATCTGTTCTTATCAGCCATCCATGCCCAAGACGAAGCGAGAGCTCTAAGAGTTTTGTGTTTAGACTTCTGTGAAATGCTACCAGCATACAGCTCTACCGGCAGCACCAAAAGTGAGGAAGAGAGTTATCCAGAAATAGATATTGTTGAATAATCATAAGGTCACAGTGCATATAAGACAATACTCGCAAATAATAATAAAGTTTTTTATAGTCAGAGAGCTGTGAGTTAACGATAATTAGTGTGAAAGTGTTTAAGTCTCTACTGATGGATTAAACACTGAAATAATTCTTAAATTTCTATGTCATCGGTAGCTCTTTGCATAAAGTCTAACTCTTCAAAAATTAAAAACAGAAAGTTAGATAATCTAACTTTGTGAAAGAGAGAAATGAATAGTCCGTTCAACTAGAATCCAAACTAAAACAGGGTAAAGATCAACCTATGGGACGGAGTTCTGAAAAAACCTGGTAAGATAGCAGGTTTTAAAACTGTTTCTATGCCTAATTTTGATAATTATTAACTGTTGCTAAGTGACGACACTGAGGTAATGATAAGAAGTTCATCCCTGGTGTGATCAATGTGATTATACTCTGTTCCATGCACACATGATCCTGAAAATGGAACATTGAAGAGTCTGTAGTAGGGACCTTGCAAACCCAGTGTTCAAATGAAACTTGCGAGCAATATTAATAGCGGATGAGGAATTCTCCATCTTGTATACTAGTGGTACTTTTATGATATCTCAGGGAGCCTTAAAATCCCGTGCAGGTAGGCCGGGCGTGGTGGAGGTAGGCTGGGCGTGGTGGCTCACGCCTGTAATCCCAGCACTTTGGGAGGCCGAGGCAGGCAGATCACGAGGTCAGGAGATCGAGACCATCCTGGACGACACGGTGAAACCCTGTCTCTACTAAAAATTATATAAAAAATTAGCTGGGCGTGGTGGCACGCGCCTGTAATCCCAGCTACTCGGGAGGCTGAGGCAGCAGAATCGCTTGAACCCAGAAGTTGGAGGTTGCAGTGAGCCAAGATCACCACTGCACTCCAGCCTGGCGACAGAGTGAGACTCCATCTCAAAAAAAAAAAAAAAAAAAAAAAAAAGAAAAGAAATAGAAAAAGAAAAAAAAGAAAAAAAAATTCCATACAGGTAAACACTTCATGAGGGTATGACAAAGATGACGTCACGGGTACAGTTTTACTTCTCTCAACTTCGTCCAGAGGTGCTCCAACAAGTTCAATTAATTATAAACTTAGTCTAATTGATAATGTTCTGCATATTGGTCTAACGTCTTTAATACTGTATCCATTAAGTTTAAATAGGCATTCTTGAGCACCCTGCTCCAAAGATTAAAACAACATCTGCATTAATTTTCAGCATCAGGACATCTAGGTGTCAAAACACTAGCGTAGGCTGTGGACACATAAGCCTTTGGTTTCTTTTGTCACTGGTAGTCATATGAAGGCTTCAGAGGAATAAAAGTTCTTCTGCATCATACTATACCACAATTCTATGTTTATTAACCAAATAAATCGAGAAACAGTGGCATTAGACACAAGGGCTGCAGAATAAAAATCATCAATAACCTGACCTGAGACTCAGGAAGTCGCTTGGCACTGAAGAGATGCTCTCCATGAAGTGTTTCCACTGGACTCGTCAGATGCATAAAATGAGGACCAGTACCCAGCTCAACGAGGCCTTGTTGAAACAGGGCATCACATCCTAAGAAGCAAAAACAAACGGGTCTTTAAATCACAACCTCAGAACCAATATAGAGCCCCACTTCTCAAATGTTAATGTGCACAGCTGTCGTGAGATCTTGTTCTGATGCAGATTCTGATGTAATAGGTCTGGAGTGAGCTTGGAGGCCAAGATTTCTACATTTCTAACAACTTCCCAGGCAATGCTGAGGATAGCCAGCCAGGGCCTACACTTTGAGTAACCAGGCTGTGGAGAGCTAGGAAGCTGTCCCAGAAGGCAACTTGTTCTGGTTAGCAGCTCTAAAGGGTAAATTGCTCTTTTAAAGGAAAGCCTTCACACTGATCATTGTATCTACAAGCAGAACTGTAAACTAAGATGGCCCTTTCAAACAACTTAATCACAATTCAATGGCAACATTTTGTCACCTGTCATTCTCCTAAAAATCCTGATTTCTATGGTCATTACCATCAGCACCTTTGAATACAAGAGCACTGGTATGTCAGAGAGCCCAGATTATAAAATTCAATTTATTTCAACTTTAAAGGAATGAGCACGCGGTAGTGAGATGGCCATGCTTTCATCAAAGAGTTCTGAAACAATCCTGCAAAAATGCAAGGCTATATTATGTTGATCAATCAGTTGTAGATGCAGTCATTTCATGTGGAGAAACAGCCATCTTTTTGGTGCTGTTACAGAGAGTATGGAAGGTACTGACCCATTCTGAAGCTTGGACATAAAAAGGACTGTATATATGATGAATAATGGTAGGAAATCGTCACCTATAGAAAAGAATGGAATGTCAAGTTCTCTCTGTAATGGTATGATGCTTGATTTCAAGTGAATTTAGCCAATAAAGTCCATGCCCTTAAGAAGTTTATAATCTAAGATCTAAAGGGGTAGAGTCCTGCCTTCACTTTCCAAAGAAATAAAGAGTTCAAATTCTTTGTCACAGAGAACATTGATGACACAGCTTAGGGGACTTTGCAAGAAAGTAAAGCAAGATTAAATTTCCTTATGAAGAGATCAGTAAACATAATTCTATCACCCTGTCCGCTCAATCAGAAAATCCTTGCTCCCTTTAATCTTCATCACTGATTCTGACCAGCAAAACTGGAATACCTTGGTGGCAAATACTCTGTATCGACAGAGGAAAAACCGGTTGTGCTTTTGGAATTTTAGATGTTCCTATGAAAGACATCTGGAACTTATCACATTCTATTGCTTTAAAGATTAACTTGGGTGAAAATATCAGGCAACATGTACAGCTGGTAGACCATGACTCAAATGGTAGGAAACTCTACAATGCACCCCTGCAGCTCCACTCCAAATGGCAAAGTGGAAAGAGGGTGGAGGTGGCAGCTATGGGTCCCTTCAGCATCAACACTTCTGCTGCAATTCTTGAAAACAAAAGCAGGCTGGGGAAGTAGGTAGGGTAAGACAGGAGTGGCATCGTAAGAGTGATTATTCGAACACTCACTAATCAGACCACATTATGGAGAACGAAGTTATTTCCAACCTCCAGTCAGTTTAAACAAAACTGATTATGAAACAAACTTATAGTACAAGTGATAATATATTGTGTTTAGCTTAATATGCAGGTTTTACCCTACATATACTTCTTTAAAAAAAAATCTTTCAGGGAGAAATATGTGATGATCATTTCTCTGTATAAACCAGTATTTCCCCCTGCCCTGGAAACTGGCATCTATAAGAAGCAGGAAATTATTCATTAGAAATGTAAAAGAATGGCTTAAGGAAAAGCAACTGAATGGATCACATCTGGGAAAGAAAGTTTCTCTTATCTCTCCTTGCCCAGCCTGTCCAGGCATTATTACCCAAGTACGTCTCTTAGATTTCTCTCCTGACGCTCATAAAAGACTCCTAGTTTAAATTCAAACATTTAATTTGATATGTCTCTGTATATTTACTTCAATATTAAAAGGTTTTGGGCTTAAAGTACAAATAATATTTATATAATACCTTATATCCAAGAGTCCAATATCTTTTACATGTCAAATAAATGTGACATGGAGTACTATTAGTGTGAAAAACTGTACTTCCCTTCTCCTTAAACTCAGGATGATTACCGTAATTATTTCAGCTGAACCAGGATGGACATAACACTTCACTGAAGACCTGGTGTAACTTGAATTTTTATCTCCCCTTTGAAAAAAATGACGTTACAATATGATGAGATGGGATATAATGGAGAGACTCTGCTTCACTAATTTTACACTACATCTGATCCTGTTGACAATGAAATTCCTAGCCTGGATGTTAAATTCACTGCCTTGTGTTTTCGCCAGGTTCTTTAAAATTTTTTGATACTTGACTATCAACTTCTAACTTTCCATGTTACCATATCCCCACATGCTTATTTCTTCTCTGTTTAACCACTAATTTCTGATGACTGTGGTCCTACAAGTCCCATTGCGCTGACTATGTTTAATTGACTCTTGCATGCCTGTCTTGCCTTTGATTCCTTGCTTTTCTTGACCTTGACTTTCATCACATGCAGAGGTCTGACCCCCAAAGCTCAAGGACTCCTTTCTCTATACCTGATTTGGGCACCAGCACGTTGGCCTTATCCTCTGCATCACAGTTTGTAAATCCACATTTATCCATGGCGCTGGCAAAAAACAGAAGCTTGGAATACATGTATCAGCAAGAAAATCACACAATAAAGAATTTGTAATCAAAAGTGATAGAATGGCAAAGTAAAGATAATATAGGAATCATAAACAATGGAAGCAGGAAATACACTGCTTAGTTCATTTCCACTCTAAGTCCACCCTAGATGATTTTCAAATCGAGCCACTGTTTTTACTAATTCAGGATGGTGAATAAAGTTTTACTTTATACACAGAAGACAATGACGATGCTCAAATGATTTGTCCCAAATTAGTTCAGTCACTGCAATCATATGAAGCCAAAACAATGGATTTTCTGAATGTTAAACTAGCATCAAGCATTCATTAGTGTAATTTGCTGGGCTGCATTTAGATAAAGCTGAGTAGATCTTTATGATTGTCTCCAATGCACAGAGTACGGCAGGATACAATTATTCTCTCTACCAAGAGAATATGTTTCTGTCATGTCAAATTACTAACCTTCTGCAGGGATGAACTTCTCTAGAAAGCTTGAAAAGCATTTCTACTTCTATATGGCACTGAATTTTTATCATAAAAAGATAAGGGAAGTTTTTTTATCTTCTTTCAGAAAAGTCTATTACAGTACTCAATGCTATGATTAGAGAGATGGTGACTTAAATCTCTTGAATATCAAAATAGAGAGGAAGACAGCCTTTGGCCATAATCACTGCTTAGCTGCTTTGGTTAAACAGGAAACTCAGAAGGATTCCTCTCATTTTAGCTCTTGGGTTAGGAAAGAAAATCTTTGATCTTATGTACCTGCCTCAGACTTCTTGGTATATTATGGACATTTTTACTTCACTATGTAAACCAGACAGGAGGTTTTCAGAGATGCAGAAAGATAACTGCACCTTTCTGTGGAATGTTAGAGGAACTTTATATTTCATATCCAGGAAGGAGTTCGGTTGATCATCCAATTCCTGTGTTTCCATCAATGTCATATGCACTTTCTCCTGACTACATATTAACCAGACAATGTGTTGTATCTCATGATATCTGATTAAAATAATGTGAACACTTCTATTTAAAAATAATAGTTTCAATTGATTCCTTCAATATTGGTTACATTTTACTCTATAATTTTTTTAAAAATGTATTCTGGCCCCACCATTTATACATAAACTGAAAATGTGAAGATCATTCAAAGCAGCATGGAAGAGGAAATAATTGAGGTTAATACGGGAGTCCTGCAAATAAGTTTTCTCCTCATTAAGTAGAAAGATCTACAACAGGTTAAATGGACATATCATGAATGCCCTTTTGGAAAAATCTATCCTAAAAAAATAAATACTACCTGTATTAGCCTGTTCTCACACTGCTAATAAAGACATACCCAAGACTGAGTAATTTATAAAAGAAAGAGTTTTAATGGACTCACAGGTCAGCATGGCTGGAGAGGCCTCACAATCATGGCAGAAGGTGAAGGGAGAGCAAAGGCCCATCTTACATGGTGGCAGGCAAGAGAGCATGTTCAAGGGAACTGCCCTTTATGAAACCATCAGATCTTGTGAGGCTTATTCACTGTCATGAGAACAGCACAGGAAAGCCTGCCCCCAGGAGTCAATTACCTCCCACCAGGTGTCTCCCATGATATGTGGGGATTATGGGTGCCACAGTTCAAGATGAGATTTGGATGGGGACACAGCCAAACTGTATCACTACCCAATATAAGTAACCGTCTGTTGAATGCAACAATGCAGCTAATTAATAGACAGGACAATTTGGAGATTAACCTGCTGATTTAAACGTATTTTAAAATATGTATTTAAATCACTAGTCAAGATGCATGAAAATGACCTGTGATGACATATAAATAACAAGCACTCAGTGGGCAAGCACCAGTCATCTGTATTATAAATGCCCCACAACTTACCCCGGCAGCAGAGACCCGATGAAATGTTAGTTTAATTTTAAATGAATGAGTTAATTAATTACTAGTCACTTATATTTTGATTGAAATAGGCAAACTATTTATCCTGTAACTGGGGAGAAATTTCTTAGTTATCTAACTTAGACTTCAGTAAGTTATCCAAGTGAAACTGAAGAGAGCTTGAAAAAGCTGTTAAGTTGTCAGTGCATATGTTCTCAGAATCACAGCTACAGATGGCTTTACTGCTATTTCAGTTGGTGAGGAGACCACTATCAAAGAAGATATTATAGCCTCAAGGCTGTATTCAGTTTCAGGCTTTGTTTATTTGTTTTTCCTTGTTATTGTTTTTCCAACAAAAAAATTAATTCATTTATACCATATAAATGAAAACATACAGAAAAACAATAGTAAGAAAATAAAAATCACCCACAACACTACCACTGAGATTTCCCTCTCAGCAATTTATTATAATCTGCCAAGTTATTATTCTATTTATTGTCATTTTATTTTTTTCAGAAAGAGATCATACAGTACTCACTGATTTAAAATATGCCTTTTATATGGCGAAAATACATCTTATAAAACATTACTCTTCAACATAATTTGAACTGATTACATAATATTCCATGGGTAGGTGTGTTGTTAAATTTTAAAAAATTTCTTTTGATGGACCTAAGGTTATCTCAATTTTCTGACAAAAGAATAAAACTAAAAACCTGAAAATATCTTTACTTTTTTAGGCTGACTTTACATAAATAGAGTTGCTTGGTCAATAATTTTGGTCAAAAATTTTGGATCAATTTGCCATCTTTTTAGATATTCATAACATTGTATTTTTCACCTCACTGTCACTGATAATGTCTATTATCATTCATTCTTATCATTCTCAATTTGACTAATCATTTCCATTGTGGTGAACATAAAAAATGTTTTTGTATGTTCATCAGTCTTTCTGTTTCCTCCACAAGGAAACTGCTATTTGTAGTCTTTAATCATTATTTCTATTGATTCATATTAATTTTTCTTATTTGATGCATGAAGGTGTTTAAACATTAAAGATATGAATGTATGCTTGTCTTATACATAAAAATTATTTTTACATTTAAAATTTTTCATCTACAGTTTCTTATGATAAATCATGTGGCCAAGAAACATTAAGACATTCTCTTAGCCATTGAACATTATCAGTTTTGAACCATTGAGATTTATGTTAATTATAATGTTTACAATATAATTTGAGATAACTGAGGACCTATCACAAAATGCAAGGCTGCCTTTTAAGGAGCTGTGAAAGTAGGTATTTTGCAGTAAGAAAGACCAATAAATTTCTACATATTCTTTTGTTCATTCATTCAATTAAAGTATTGAACCACTGATAAGTGCCAGGTGCCACATTAAACAATAGAGGTATTTGAGGTACCTTCCCTGTATTTTGGAGCTGACAAACTGCCAAATTAGTTTTTATTATATGCTTCTGAATTGCACAAGTATCAACCATCTAGCAAATAAATATAAGTGAAATTAGAAAATTCATCAAATTTTATCAATGTTCACCATGAATGCTACTGGTGAGATATATATCATGTAAATACATATCAGACTTATTTCTTTACTCTTTCATATGGTTGTACCATAATGTTTTGCTTCTGAATTTCTGCCAATTATGCATCAGGAGCCAAGAAACGTTTTACAAAATCGCACAATATGGCTTGAGAAAAAGACTTTATTGGAGAAAAAGAAAACCCACTATACCAAAGGCAGTCCCCTTCTCTCCCATCATCTCACAGGGAGGCAAGCTAGGGCCAGGCTATTGCTCTGGAAGGGCAAGTCCCCATGGTAATCTGGCCTCCTGTGGGATGAGCACAGTGAGGCAAACTTCTCAATGGGGGCAGGCACGGGCTGCCTGGCACCCCAAGAAGTGTGGATGCGGGTGCCAATGCTTTAGAAGAGTTATCTAGGAAACCCAACTGCTCAGCAGCTCGGAAACAGAGAGTCTGTGGGAGGGACCATCTCCAGTATTGGGGGGAAAATGCCATCACTCTCCTACCACTACAGGAAGGAGGAACTCTCAGTTCTAGTTAGTTCATTGCCCAGAAAACCCAGAATAAGCCTTTAGATATTTTTTGGACACTCTTGCTCATGGCAGTACACTTATTATGACATATTATAATAGTCAAGGATCTCATTAAAGGTCACAGTGGCAGGTTATACTTTCCATGAAGACCTCAAAGGGTCTCCTATTAATTCCTTCCTATACTGTGACTTGGACACCCTTACCATCAAGTGCACCCTGAGTGGGATTGTGGCTACTGTGAAAGTGACACTATGTGATTTTCGAGGCTAGGCAATGGACATTCTCTGCCAGATCCACTTGATACACTTGTTCTTGGAAGCCATTCACCATGAGATGAGAAGCAGAGAGGCTACATGGAGCATTTATGCATAGGTGTTCTTACAGATGGCACACTGAACTGCCAGGTGACACCCAGTACCGACCTGCAGACATGTGAGTGAAACTCAAAGTGACCTCAGCCCAGCCACTGCAAGAGAGACACCAAGCAAGAACCATCTTAAAGAGTCTAGCTGTGGTCCAAAATCATGAGAGTTAATAATAAAATGATTGTTGCTTTTTAAAGCTACTCTGTTATGGAAGCACTTATTATGCCCCAATAGACAACTAGAACATATATTTTTCTGGACCTTAACCAACAGTTAAGTGAAAGTGTCTTTCATTTAACAATTCTGCACTTCTTTTTAGTTCCAATAAATATATTCTATGGTCCTAGGTAAATTCAGAGGGATAATGAATGTTTCTTTCTTTACCAATAACTATCGATTTGATTGAAATCAGAGGATTCCAAGGGAAGTGCATGTCCAATAACTGTATCAATTGTCAGAATCAATGTGTATTGATCAAAAGAAAAACGAATTGAAGGAATACACAATCTTCCATAATTGCTCAATGCATTAAGATATTTCACATTCTAAGTGAATTTTAAGATTTAACTATAATGGCACCTTTATGTCAGGCCAAGATGGACTCAACAAGACTAGATTTTACCCCCTGCCTGAAACAAGCTAAACAAACAAATAGACAAAATACATGAAACAATTACCTTTGAGAGACTGGACATCATGCCATTAAAGACAGTGATCCCTAGTATATTGGAAACAACTGAGGTGAGCCCAATAACCACCACAGTTTTTTGCCTTCAAAAGTTTTCAGGGAACAGCACAGAGAAGAGGAAATTAGGCGAAATTTTGTGGTTCTGTGATTTGAGGTGCCAGAGTAAAAGCTTTGGGGAGACCAAGCTGTCTAGAAATCACAGGATTGCATATTGGAGATGAGAGACCTAGAGAGTGAGAGAGAGACTAAGAGAGAGAGATCCTGATCTTTGCAGAGGGTCCCTCTCAAGTTTTTAGCAGAGTATCAATCAGTGCATTTATATGACAAAAAGTATCTGATGCTGAGAAAGAAATCATTTAAAATGACCAAAATGAACAGGGAAAATACTAAAAGCAGACAGAGAAAAAAATACACATTGTGTAGAGAGGAACAAAGTTAAAGATAATAGGAGATTCTCATTGGAAACAATGCAAGTGAGAAGAGAATGGAGCGACATCTTTAAAGTACTGAAAGAAAAAAGCCTGTCAACCTAGAACTCCATATGTAGAAAAAAATCTTTAAAAACAAAATGAAAAACCAAGACATTTTCAGACATGCTGCAAATATTAAAATAAGCCAATAAAGGGGATATTGTGGAATTATAAACCATGCTCTATTACTCCAAAAGAAAGAAAAAAGGAGAAAATGGTAACGAAGAACAAACAGGATAGATTAAAAAGAAATATGATGATATAATTGCATATATCAATAGTCACATTGAAATATAAATGGTCTAAATATTTCAATTAAAAAGGATTGCCAAACTGGATTTAAAAAGCAAGACCAAACTATGTGTTGCCTACAAGAAATGTACTTTAAAAATAAAGAAAATTGGTTAAAAGGAAAAGCATGGGAGAAGATATAATCATGCTAACCCTAGTCAAAAAGAGATCTGATAGGCTATATTAATACCAAACAAGGATTTCAAATTAACGTACATTACCAGAAATACGTAAGATATGTTTATAACCATAAGAAAGTAAATTACTGAAAAAGATATCACAATCCTAAATATTTATGCACCTAATAGCAGAATATATTCTATTTGAACTATTCAAAAATATTAAAGTGGAGGGAATTCTTTCCAATCCCTTTGGTAGGGCCAGAAACCAGAAACCTGATACCAAAACCAGAAAAACAGGCATTACCAGATAAGAAAAGAATAGTCTGATATCCCCCATAAACATAAATGCTAAAATCCTTAACAAAATTTAGCTAATTGGTCCAAACATACATAAAAAGAAAATACATTATGGGCAAATGTGATTCACTATAGCAATAAATGGTTGGTTTACTATTCAGAAGTCTATCAATGTAATTCAATATATTAAAAAAATTAAAAAAATAAACATGATCATCTCAATAAGTGCATAAAAGTATCTGACAAAAATCCAACATCCATTTGTGGAAAGTGCTCTCAGCAAAGTAGAAAAAGAAGAATATGGTAAAACTTCCTCAACCTGATAAAGGTCATTTACAAAATTTGAAAGTGACATTACAGTTAATGGTGAAAGAATGAATGGTTTTCCCTAAGATCAGAATTAGACAAGAATGTTTTCTCTCTCAACCACTACTCAGCGTTATACTGAGATCATAGCCAGTGCAATCAGCCAAGAAATAGAAATAAAGGTCATCCTCCTAAGAAGAAAAAAAAACTATCTTACATTGTAGATTACAACATCATCCACAAAAGAAATCTGATAGACTGTAAAAGAAGGTATTATACTAGATCTAATAAGTGAGTTTACCAAGTTGCAGGGTAGAAAATTCTATAAAACTATTTTGTATTTCTATAGGCGGGTGACCCTTGGGCAACGTGGATTTGGACTGTGCAGGTCCATGTATACAGCAGATTTTTTATCAATTAAACTTGGATCTGGAACACAGTATGCACAGGAAGGGAAACCCACCATGTGAAAGGCAGACTTTTTGTATACGCAGCTTCACAGGGCTGACTGTAGGACCTCAGTGGACATGGATTTTGGTTTTGGGGAGTAACCTGGAACCAATCTTTTGCATATACCAAGAAACAACTGTACTTGCAATAAACCAATGGCAATTGAAATAAATAAAATTCCATGTACAATAGCATTAAAAAATGTTAGGCAATGAATTTGACAAAAATACAAGAAGTCCAAACACTGAAAACTACAAAACATTGCTGAAAGAAATTTAAGGCCTAAATAAAATATTTCACGTATGTGGTTTGGATGACTCAATAAAGCTAAGATGTCAATTCTCCCCCAAAATGATCAATAGGATTAATGCAATTTTGATTAAAATCCCAGCAGGACCTTTTTTTAAATCAAAACTGACAAATAAACAAACAAAGTAGATATAAGGGAAGTTCATATGCAAATGCAGGCATGCCTGAAGTCTTAAAGAATGGAGCTTCAATGCTTGAACCTCATTTTCTCTGTGGAAAATAGTTGTAAATGTAAGAGAATATGCACATCTGAGTTACAAAAACTTAGACATTATGTAGATTATAGTAATAAATGTGGCAATATTATTGAGGAAAACTGTTTTCTAATGTAAAGCCAGCATTTGGGGGAAGATAGAAGAGAGAAAATGCAGGAAGTATTTTTAGAAAGTCAAAATGAAGAACAACACAGAAAATGTCTGTACCCAAAGGAGGGTGCATATAAATAATTCCATGATTACCCATAATTTGGGGTTTTGGTACAAAGTCTTTCCCTTCTATTCTCTCTCTAATCTTCATAAGAAATCAGATAAACTGAATTCCATTTTCTGCAGGCAGAATACTGGCATTTACTTGCATCGTCTCATGGTCAGAGCTAACTTATCATGATCTCAGCCATGTGCCAGTCATGCTGTAGGTCAAAAGGAAGTGAATAAAAGAAGACAGAAGTATCTCAAAGAGATTGTATGGCAAGAAAGAGTTTTTAAAGGAGAGTAAGATACTATCCTCCTTCACATGACTAGCTCCTGGTTTTCAAAACCCCTGCTTTTTTTTTTTTTTTTTTTTTTTTGCTTTTGCTTTGAATATCATGATCAGGGATCTTATTCATAACACTGACTTTGTGTACACATTCTACTCTGTCACTTCTTGTATTCCTTTATCGTTGTTTATTTTATCTGCAGTAGCTAAGATAATGTAGGTACTCAAGTATTTTCAACCCTTTGGTTGAATTCCCCAACTGAGCAACGAGATTATGAAGTGACTAGATGATTCAGTTGAATTAAAAAAGAATATTTGGCTGTGGATTTGATCAAAATGCTTACACAACTTTATCATTATTTAAATGCCATTCTCAAAATGGCAATTGGTAGAAGTGTTTATGTTGTGAGAATCCTAGAAAATCAAAGGAGGGAGTTACTGAAGTGAGAGTGGTCAGCAAAAGTGTGTCAAGTAATTCAAGTTGCCCAGATCTTGGTATTCTAATTTAAAAAGAAAAGAAGAAGAACTCCAGAGGTTTCAAGGCAAAAGTGACAATTAGTGGTAGCAACACCTTTGGGAATTTACTGCCTAAAATCTCCTCTTTTGAAGCCCGTGTCTCTCTCTGCATAATAAAAGTGTACTCTGCAGCCCCTCCCCTGACCACCATGGGCAGGCCCTCAGAAGCTTATTCTGAATCAGATCACAGGGTTGTACACGATCTGAATGTAGCCGTCAGCTACGGACTACAGGACTTCTGCAGGAAAAAAAAAAATGTGTCAAATAGGCGGATTCAAGGTAAAGAAATGGCTGTCTTCCTTCCCTTGTCCCAAAAAAGTATTTTCTTTTCTTTTCCAGTTTTGATCATTAGGTTAATCTACTGGAAAATTAATATGTGTTCTATATTTCAAGAATAGAAAAATGACCTTTTTTAGTTGTTCACAGCTGCAACTGTGAGAAGCTGAAATTAATATTGTTGCTAAATGTGGCCATGAGCTGGAAAAATGCCAGTGTTTCTATATAAGGGCACAAAGCCTCCTCTCTTGGAAAAGAGTGTGGCAGCTGCTCAATCCATTTCCCCAAAGGACAAGTGAATTTTAAAGTGACTCCCCACAATTTGAGCACGTAAACATTTTGTGTGAATCTCCATTATCCTTAATATGTACCTGTGAACTTTGGGGATAGACAAACAGGTCTGTACTCGTTATGCTTCCTGAGAGTTGAATTGCCAGCCAAGACTCTACCTGACTTGAACAGAAAAACCAGACCACACTGGAAACTTGAATATCTATGCACCTGCACAAAAGAACACATCTGTGATTCTGCAGGATAGAGCACACCTGGCCCGCACAGTATAGTACACATGGGATTATGTTTAACATAGCACACCTGGGACTATGCACACCTGGGAGCATGCACACTATAATAGGCTTTGTAATCAGCACAACATAGCCTACCTGGGAACCTGATCACTTTGGAATCTGAAGACCTAGGAACCAAAAGCCATAGCACACCTGGGAGCCTGTATACCCTAGCACACCTGGGAACTTACACCACTGGGAAACTGCACACCATAGCATACCTGGAAACATGCACAATTGAGCCCCTGTACACCTGAAAACCTGAACACCATAGAACATCTGGGAGCATATACAACGAAGCGCACCTGGGAAGCTGCTCAGCATCACATACATGGACACTATGGCACACTGTAGCACACCTCTGAATTTGCACACCTAGGGGCTGATCCTTCCCCCGTTACTCCAGGAGCCTTGCTAACAGTGATGAACTGAGGAGACTTTGTTCACTCACTTCATCAAGGAGAATTAGATTTAGCCAGAAAAGTAGACAACTGGCCACAAGTTTGGGTCCGTACATTTCTCTGCAATGAAAGGCATGGGTCAGGAGAGGGAACGGTGTTAAATATCTCCTGTATTCCCTGAAAAAGAGCAGAACAAGTCCCTCAGATATCAACCAAGGAGAGATTAGAGGGCCAATTCTCTCTAAGTCCCCCTTGGCCGATCAGGCACAGTGCATAGTACATAGATACCCTGATTCCAAAGTGTCTGATTTCACATCAGCACTTAACTAATTTTAATCATCGTCTCTCTTCCAAATGTAATTATGCATCCTAGACTTCCTTTCCCTTTTTAAAAAATATTCCTTCTCAGTAGACCCCACAGCATCCCTGCCCTAACCCCGCATGCCTTCCACCCCCACGTCCTGTCAGCACGCGCTGCACCAGCAGCCATACCCCACAATGGAACAGCTGACCGCACTGGGGCCTTTCCGCAACTGCATGGTGGAGATTGCTTTTAACCTGTATATGTAAGGTTTGCATGTAGAGTGCAAGGGCACGCACGACTGGTAGTGAGCAAGTACAACTTGGTGTGATTCTGTCGGTAAAGAGCGGCCACCCCAAGCTCCCCTAGTCCCCTTCACTATGACGCTCCTCCTCCAAAACTGGATTGCATCATGATCCCGCCGCTGGAAAGGACACCCCTGGCCCAGTCTGGTCTGAAGAGCCTGCATCAGACCACTGCCAACATCCATCTCTACAGATTTTCTGCATTCAGCCCTAGGGGTCGTTAGACATCTGAATATCTCTGCTGCATAAACCCTGCCTCTGTTTCTGCATCTTTGGCTTAATCTTCACTTCTGCCCATTCACTCCAATAAGATCACCCTATCAAAATCCTCCTTTGTCCACCGCAGGCCCCAAATTCTTTCTTTCTTGTCTTAGCTGACCACCAAGCATATATTATAAACTGGTCTTCTCCTTACCTCTTGACGTCCTCTCTTCACTATGCGTAATTATGCCCCAGTTAGTTGGTGTTACTGGCACTTGTTCTCCTTCTAATTTACATGACTGTCTTCTTTCTCCCCCTTAAAATATTGGAATAACTCATGGTTATCTCTTCAGGCGCTTTCTCCTTTTTCACCTTGAAGCCTCTTCTTCTTCCATGACTTCAACTTCAGATTAATGACTCACAAATATCTCTCTTTAGTTCAGAATTCCCTCTAAGCCTTGGTCCTAGATGCCTATTAATATCAATTCTGATTGCCTCCAGAGCTCCTGAAATTCCACATGCTCCAAATTTATATGACTCATTTCCTTTTCAACTTTGCTCTTTGTCCTTCGTTCCATATGGTAATGACATTCACCACGTTATTCTAATCAGAAGCCTAGAGTTCATCTTAGTCCTTTCCCTCTCCCTTACTCTATGAATCCAAACATCAACTATGGTCCGACGACTCTTTCTCTTGAATATTATTCACAGAAGCACTCTCACAGCCTTCTTTACTGTTACAGATTATGTTCCCCAAAGTTAATACTAAGAAAAAAAATTAGGTATAAGTACTTTATGTTGGAGAAATCAGAGGTGGAAAAGAGAGACAGGGAAGGAAGGTAGCCAATAACACATGTGCGATCAATCAAGTCATCACTGTGAGTAACTGGAGGCGATTCCCAAGAGTCAAAAAGTCAAGAAAGCTGGGAGCTGTCTCCACTGTGGACTAGAAATCAAGCTCTTCTTTGGGGCAGGAAAAACCACTGTGACATGGCTTATGGCCTTGGCTCCTCTCTCACCCATTACAGGGTTCCCATGCCCAGTGTAAGCCTTAGAAAGAGCAGGCAAAATTCGCGGTCCCCTCGTCTGCCCCAGCTGCTGTTCCAGCTGTTCCAAGCCCCGGTATTGCATCTACATTGACAATGTAGATGAGACTGCTCAACAGATGCCTTCTCAATAATGCTCTTTCTCATTCTAGAGGCAAAATTGCATAGATCCTCACTTCTGCTTCTACTTTTATCTTTGGAGATGTCTATTCAAGGAGCTATGTTACTTTTTTTTTTTTTTCTGCTCTGTTTCTCCCACTAGACTGTGATTCTTTCTGTGAGGGGTCCAGGGCAGAGCCATCTTTCTCTGCAGCACTGGCACAGGGCCTGCAAGTGTCTGGACCATGGCTGTGTGTGTGTGGGCGTGGGAGACTACGGAGCTGAGGAGCAAAAAAGGAAGCTATGATGTTATTTAATTTTGAAGCTTCTAGTGAGTAGCGTGTGTGTGTGTGTGTGTGTGTGTGTGTGTGTGTGTGTGTGTATCTGCATGCCTGAATGTGGATGTGCGGAGGAAGGGTAATTAAATGTCTGATGCAATTTAGCACCATTCCTTTCCTTTCATTTTTCCGTTTTTGCTCTCTGAATTGATAGCACACAGTTGGCCTAAACCCTGTGTTAAGCATTTCTGATGGTTTTGGCAGGTTTCCTGGTGAAGTACCAGATGTGCAGGTATCGGAATAGGGACTGCCAGCTTATATCCGTGGAGAAACGAGCGAGCCTATAAAATTCACACCTCTAAAATGACAAAAATAGGTATTTTATTTTTTATGAGACTATTTTCATGTGTATGTGGATATTGACAAAGGGGTCAGCAAATAACTACTGAAAAGCAGGGTAAGTAGCAAGCAGTTTTAATAGACAGATATAATATCTTAGATTTGAAAGTGAATCTGATTACAGACTATATTTCTAACCATATCATTGTCACCTCTGCCACTTTCTTTTAATATACAGATTTTTTTTTTTTTTGCATCTCCTTCATCACAAAAATCTACACTGCTCTCCAATAGTCAACATAATATTTTTGGAAGCATAGACTTTTAGTTGGTAAAAGGCTTGGTTACAGAAAACACAGAGGGCCTGGATCTCCACTGCAACCACCTTCTTTCCACTGCCTCCTCCAACCCTGGGCCTCATGTGTCCCTGGATGAATCTCCCATGAATTCTAACTATAGGAGAGGGGATAACAACCAGCAGGAAGGAGATATTTTATTTTTATACCTGCTGCCAGTAGATTGCTACTCACATTGCTCTGTAAAAAAAAAAAAAAATGTGTTTACAAATGCATCATTATACGGCAGATCTTAAATTGCACACTATTAGCTGTTATTATTGACTATATTGTCAGAGCAGTGCTGCCGCCCGGGAAAGGTCAGGTCTTTTCCTTTGTGTTTTTTATGTGATGAATAACAAATAATGAACCACAGAATTTATTGGGCTACTGTGATTTCTTTCTTATATCTGAAGAATAGTTACCAGTTTTATACTTTCTTTGCTGACATCAGACACATCAGTTCATAGCTATTTCATTTTTCAATCCCAGAAAGGAGATATGATTGGGAAAATTACTGCTAGAAGAACAACTGCAAGCAAATTATATTGCTTGTGCAAATCTTCACATGTTATCTCATGCCTTTAGCCAAAAGCTGAAAGACATGTTGGCTCTGATAACAGGAGTACAGGTGATCAATGGATCTTGGAGGTGTCAAGTAATAGCCTCTTCCATTTCCACACACATTGGGGGCTCCAGTTGGTCTGAAGATGACAAACAGAAGTACTGCACTTTCTCTACTTAGCAGTTCACTGGCTAAAGAAAGGTGTTAACCATAAGCCAGGAGAAGAAAAACAGCAATTGTAATGTGGGGCCATTGACTCTTCACCTCCTAGGGAAGCATTATGATGCCAAGGCAGGTTTAAGTCAAAACATTCTTGGCAGATAATCACCCACTCACCAGGCACGTGTGTGTGAGCCACACCTACTGCTTCCAGGAGCCACACCAGCACACCAAGACCTCTTCTCCAGCTCACAGACAGCCTGTGACTTTGGATATGGGTAAGCAGGGTGCAGGAAGTTGCTAAATCGTCATGAGGCCCTGGACTTCACAACAAAAACAAAGCATATAATTCTGAAGGTTCTAGCAGAGGAGATCTTTGGGAACGGAAATATTAGTGAAAATAAAATGGTCTCTCAGGGTTGTTGCAATAATTAAACAAGAATGTTACATGTGGCTATTTAAAGCAAATAACAAGTTATATTTGATTGCTTAAATATATACTCTCACTCCACCCCTCCACATTTAAAAATTTTGATGTCACAATTTACATTTTTAAATTTTATTTCTTAAGAAATTATTATAACTAGTACTGGTTTTGATAGTTTTGTCTTTTAACATTCACACTAAATATATGAAGGACAACTGCAAGACAGCTTTGTCTTGTTCAGTATTCTTGGTTGATAGTTTTGTATTGCTTTTTTTCCTTCAGTCCGTTGAGTATATCTTCCCACTCTCTCCTGGCTTATAAAGTCTCTGTTGATGAATTCTCTGCTGGCCTTATTAGAACTCTATTATATGCTGTTTGCTTCTTTTCTTTTGCTGCTTTTAGGAACCTCTCTTTGTTTTTGAATTCTGACAGATTGATTATAACATATTTTGGTGTAAGTCTTACTTGGGCTGAATCTGATTAGAGACCTTTGACATTCTTGTATCTGAATATTTGTATCTCCAAATTTGGGGAGTTTTCTGCTATTATTTCTTTAGTAAGCTTTCCTTTGTTTTTCTCTTCTCTTTCAAAAACTTCTATAACTCCAATATTTGCTCTTTTGATGCTGTCCCATGCATCCCATAACCTTTCTTCATTTTATTTAATTTTTTTTAAATTCTGACTATATATTTTTCAATAACCTGTTTCAAGTTCACAGATTATTTCTTTTGCTTGGTCAACTCTTCTGTTTATGTTCTCCATTGCATTTTAAAAAGTTTATCCTTTGTATTTTTTTTAGCTCCAGAATGTCTATATGATTTATTCAGTAATTTCAGTCTTTCTGTTAAATTTCCCATTTTGGACTTTTGTTGATTTCCTGATTTTATGAAATTTTTTTCTCTCTATTTTCTTGAAGTTCACTGAACCACTTTTAAACAACTATATTCGATTTTTATCAGGCAGATTGTATATCTCCATTTCTTTTGGATCATCTTCTGAGAAGTTATTGTGTTCAATTGGTGATACTGTGTCTCTTTGGCTTTTTATGTATTTTTTGCCTTACATTATTGCCTGTGCATTTGAAGAAGTAGGAAATTATTTTAGTCTTTGTATAGGGCTTTGTCCAAGAAAGACCTTTACTTGTCAGCCTATCCAGATATTCCTGGCAGGTGGTTTGGCATAGTCTAAGAATGGGCTTGCTACTAGAATCCTCAGGCAGGCTGGCCTGGTGCCTGGGTTAAGTAGGTGGATAGACTTGGCACCTGGGTTTGTGGAGTTGGGTCTGGAACCTGGGTTCAGGAGAGTGAGTCTGGATCCTTTATCCATGGAGGTCAGTCTGAAGCCTGGATCTACAGGGGCCGATCCTATAATGGGGTAATCCTTGAGCCTGAATCTGCAAGGGTAGTAACGCTCTTAGATGGGCACCAGGGTTAACTGTGATGGATCTGGCACCTGGGTCCATGGGTGCTGGTCTGGTGCTGAGCTGGGCTTCATTCCTGTGACCACTGAGATAAGCCTGAAGCCAGAGTCCGTGTACCATGTACCCAAGTTCTGAGTCCTGGTACATGCAAGCTGGCCTGGAGCCTAGTTCTACAGAAGTAGTCTTGGAACCTCAGTCCACAGGGTCCAGCCTGTTACCAGGGTCTACTGAGGTAGGCCTGGACCGTGGGTCCTCTAAGGTTTGGAGCAATGAGGACTGCCCTGAATTTGGGGTCAGCCTCCAGCAAGGGCTGGCATGGAATCTGGGCCCATGAGGGCTGGTCTGGTACCTAAGACCACAGGCATTAACCTGGTGCCTGGAGCCATTAGGGCTGGCCTGGAGTCTGGAGACCGGGTCCATTGGTGTTGGCATTGAAGTGAGGGCTGGCCTGGGTCCTGAGTCTTCAGGGGCCAGCCTGGGACCTGGGAACACAGGGGTGGTCCTGGAACCTGGGTCCTTGGAGGACTTTCCAGTTCTAGACAGCTTTTTACCCTGGTCTGCTGGAGCAGGCCTGGAACCTGGGTCTGCTGGATTGTGGGGCTGCAGGGGCCAACCTATAGTGTGGGCTGTGGGGACCTTCCTGGCCCTTGGGAGTCCTGGAGCCTGTGTCTATGGGTGTTCACCTGTTTTTTGAGGCCAAGGGTGCCACGAGGGCAGGCCTGAAGCCTGGGGCCTCAGGAGCTGGCTTGGCACCGGGGGTCATCGATACTCTATCTGTAGGGACTAGCCTGGAGGCTAGGCCTTTCGGTGACAACCTAATGTCTAGAGTCACGCTGGCCAGCCTGGTGCTGGGGAGGGCCTGAATCCTGAGGCTGTGAGGGCTAGCTCAGTGCTGGGGCTCACCCAAAGACTGACTTTACAGGGCATCCCTGGAACCTGATGCTGCAGAATCCTGGCTGGTCCCAGGGCAGGCTTGGAGGCTGAGTTCATAGGTACCAGCCTGGAGTCATGGGCTTCAAGGGAAGCCTGGCACTGGGCAGCCTGCAGCCTATATTTACAAGAGCCAGCCTAGAGGCTAGGTCTGTGGGTGCCTGATGATTAGGGCTGCAAGAGTTGGCCTTGTGGGTGGGTATGATGGGGCTGCCCAGAGACCAAGTGTGACTCACAGGCACAAATCATATCTTTTAAAAGCAAATTTTAGAAAATTAACCATATAAAATCTGCGAGCCAAAAGTGATTCAAAGAAATAATACTGAAAATTAAGTGTCTGTGATACTGTAAAAACTGAAAATTAGCCAGTCTGTGATTAAATTAGATCAAAATCTAAAAAGTTAACTGGAGGAAAAAATCAATATCTAGAAATTAATAAATTATGTTTATAACACATACCAAAGATATATCTCAGGTTAAAATCAGTAAACACGGCCAGGAGTGGTGGCTCATGCCTGTAATCTCAGGACTTTGGGAGGCCAAGGCAGGCAGATCACTAGGTCAAGAGATCGAGACCATCCTGGCCAACCTGGTGAAACCCCATCTCTACTAAAAATACAAAAAATTAGCTGGGTGTGGTGGCGTGCACCTGTAGTCCCAGCTACTAGGGAGGCTGAAGCAAGAGAATTGCTTGATCCCAGGAGGTGGAGGTTGCAGTGAGCCAAGATTACACCACTGCACTCCAGCCTGGTGACAGAATGAGACTCCTTCTCAAAAAAAAAAAAAAAAAATCAGTAAACATACACACACATACATATTCAAAGTGATAAATTTGCCTCAAATTATTGTTTAGCTGCATTTATCATTGGAAGTTAATCTGTTTAGGAAGTCAGGACATGGCCGGGCGTGGTGGCTCACACCTGTAATCCCAGCACTTTGGGAGGCCAAGGCAGGCCGATCACAAGGTCAGGAGATCGAGACCATCCTGGCTAACATGGTGAAATTCCGTCTCTACTAAAAATACAAAAAAAAAAAAAAAAAAATTAGCCGGGCGGGGTGGTGGGTGCCTGTAGTCCCAGCTACTCGGGAGGCTGAGGCAGGAGAATGGCATGAACCCGGGAGGCGGAGCTTGCCGTGAGCCAAGATGGCGCCATGGCACTCTGGACACTGGGCAACAGAGCAAGACTCCATCTCAAAAAAAAAAAGGAAGTCAAGATAGGAAATAATTAATATAATAAATTTATATAAAGTAAAAATAAGCATATAACACTAAAAGCAGAAAGCAATAAAAAAGTTGATTATAAATGATCAATAAAGATAAAATTGTAATTTGAACTAATTTGTTCCTAAAATATACAAATTGTTCCTTTAATGATTAGAATTTTTGAGAGAGAGAGAAAGAGAAAAAAAATTAAGAATTAAACAGAGATCAACCCAACAGGTACTATAGATATTAAAATGATAATAATGGATACTATGAACAATTTCGCATCAATAAATTTGAAAAGTTAGGTGAAAGGAACAAACACTTGCATATAGTAATAAAACTTTCCAAAGGGACTCAAGAGGATACAGAAATCTGAATCATCCTATATTCCTTAAACAAATTCAAATAATGATTTAATTTATCCTCACACATGAAACACCAAATCCTTACTATTCAACAGAATTAACAAAATATTCAAGACAAATTAGTTCCAATGTATATAAGCCCTTCCAGAGAATTAAAAGTGAGGAAATATTTTCCAATTTGTGAGTATGGAAAAACCATAATACTAAGCCAAACTTGGACAGTAAGAGATAGCAAATTAAGTAGTCAGATTCATTATCATAAATACAAACACCTAAAAACAGTATTATACAATTTAATATATAAATATATAAAATAAACATGCTCAAATTAGATTCATTTCAGAATTTTAATGTTTATTTCAAATTTTAAAATCCATTAGTGAAATTGATAGTATTAGACAAAATTCAACGTTTGCTCATAATTTATTATTCTGGAAAGCTAGGGGTAAGGACATCTCCCTTAACTTTGGAAAAGGTTACTACAAAAATACAAACAACAATAAAAACAACTCCAGCACAGAAGAAGTATGACTATAAAAAGTCTAAAATAATTCCTCTAAGACCAGTGAAAGGACAACAGTGTATGCTAACACCACTTTTATTCAACATTGTATCAAGGTCCCAAGTAGCACACAAAACCAAGAAAAAAAAAGTATTATAGGGATTGTCTTGTTTCTATATTGTCCTATTTCTACAGAGAACACTTGCAAGCATCTACAAACATATTATAGATCTTATCAAGCTGAATCTGAAATCTACATAGAACAATAAAGAGTTAAGAACACTCAAAAATATTCTGAAAAAGAAAAATATAAGAGGATTTTTCCTACCAGACAAGAAGGTTCTATAAAGTTATAGTATCTAAGATTGAAGTCTGAGTGCAAAGGATGACAAAACACAATAAAAAAAACCAGCTAAGGATATTCATATATATGGAAAATTCAGGCATATAGAAGTGAAATTACAGAATGGTGTGCAAATTACACAGCAGTCAATAATGATGCCATTACAATTAGCTATGTAGCAGAAAAAATGTAACTGGATTGGTATATAACACTCATATATAATATAAAATTATATTTGTATAAATTTAATTTGTATATAACACTAATAATATAAAAATTATTTCTGTATAGATTAAATACTTAAAAATGTTAAAATACTGAAAGAAATTATAGAGTTTGTAATCTTGGGAATTATTTTTTAATGACAAAATAGACACTGATTAGTTTCACCAATATAAAAATTAGTTTCATATCTAGACACACCATAAGAAACTGAAAAGATAACATTTATTTTTGGAGAGGATATTTACAGCACATATAACCAAAAAAGCAAACTAGATTGTACATCATAAACAACAGTATCAAAGGTAAGAAAAGATAAACCTAATAGAAAAATGAATGGAAGATTTAGACTAGCAGTTCACAGCAAACTAATCCAAATATAAGGTAAACTAAACTATGAAAAAGAATCTAACTTCAAAAGCAATCAAAAAGTGTTCCTTTTAAAATATATAATTTATTTCTCACACGTAACATTTGCACAAATTAAAATGTTAAGTGTTACCAAGTATGTAGAGTCATGTGAACAGTTATTTGCACCATTAATAATCATACAATTTCACACAATTATATTGAATATTAATTTAGCAATATTAAGTTGAAAATGCAAATACCCTACAGCTCAGTAAATATGTTTCCTAATATTAATACTCTAGAAAAAATTATTTTACAAGTTCACAAGTGGACATGGCCAATGAATGTTCTCTAATTGTATTTTTCCCATGGAAATGACAAATATATCCACTAATAAAAGAATGTTTACATAGACAGTAGTATTTTCAAGAAATATGATACTGTCGCAGGGTGTGGTGGCTCACGCCTGTAATCCCAGCACTTTGGGAGGCCGAAGCGGGTGGATCACCAGGTCAGGAGATCGAGACCATCCTGGCTAACACGGTGAAACCCCGTGTCTACTAAAAATACAAAAAATTAGCCAGGTGTGGTGGTGGGCACCTGGTGTAGTCCCAGCTACTCGGGAGGCTGAGCCAGGAGAATGGCATGAACCCAGGAGGCGGAGCTTGCAAGAAATATAATACTGTCCCAAAATGAAAATATAGGAATCACACCTCCATACATCAACATGGATTAATCTCACAAACGTTGATGGAAAAAAAATTAGGTTTACATCAGTTATGTAGTATATAAAATATGCAAGATTATATCATACAATGCTTAATGATAAATATATTTTTAAATAAAAATAAGAAGGAAATGTGTCAGTATCATCAACATCAAATTCCAAAAGTTATTTTCCTCAGGGAAAAGGACGTCATAAAACGTGATTGGGAAGATGTTCATTGAGTGCGTGGAGGAATGAAGGACTTCCTCCACAGTCACAATATATACAATTCTATTGTTAGGGGGTTTTCTTTTAGTGACAGAGTCTCACTCTGTTGCCCAGGCTGGAGTGCAGTGGCACAATCTCGGCTCACTGCAGCCTTGACCTCCCAGGCTCCAGCGATCCTCTTACCTCAGCCTCCCTCGAAGTTAGGACTCCAGGTGTGTGCTACCACACCCAGTTAATTTGTGTGTGTGTGTGTGTGTGTGTGTGTGTTTTTGTAGAGATCAGGTCTCACCAAGTCACCCAGGCTGGTCTCGAACTACTGAGCTCAAGTGATCTTTCCACCTCAGCCTTTCAAACTGCTGGAATGTTCCTTGTTTTGTATGAATGTTTCATAATTAATTTTTTTGATAGTAAAAGTAATTTACCCTCAAGGAAAAATAGATTTCTTGATATCTGGATATATCAGTTAGTGGAAAGCAATCTTCTAACAGTAATTATGTTGTCCAGGCTGGGATAAGCATTGCTCCATGGAAAAAGCCCAGGTTTCCAAAGGGAAAAATCACTCATGGAGAATGGGGGCAGGTTCACTTCCAGTGGAGGCCTCTGTCCCCATTACAACTGCCGGATGTTTTTTTTTTTTTTTTGAGGCTGCCCCACCTACCTTTCCCAAAGGGCTTTGTTTCAAAGGGCTTATTGTGCTATTATTACCTGTGTGTATGCTCCTTTTGCGAAATATCATGAGGGAAAGAAAAATATTTTCTCTTCATTTTGGAATAGGAAGATAAATCAACAAACATGTATATTCTATATATCTGTTGTAGCTGTGTAATCTGATACGTGACATCCTGATATGGGACATTCCAAACATCAAACTCAAAGGTTCATAACTTTAGAGGCAATAGCTGTGACACACGCACAGAGATGGAGACCTTAATTTCAAAGAAGCTGCACTGTGCATGACTGTCCATGACAATTCTCTAGACGGACAGAGCACAACAGCTTAGCCATGTGTTCTGGAGGCCTGCTAAGTACACAGACACACAATTGGCGCTCTTGGTTGTATCAGTGGCTTTATGTGGCTGCCTTCACATGGCTGTGAGCTCACAGAAAACTGTGACCACACCAAGCAGGGGCTGCAGGAAGTTTTGCTAACGAATTAATGACGAGGATGAGGCAGTACTAGATGGCAGTGGCTGAAGGACCCAGGAAGAGGTTTTAGGTTATTCGGATTTTGTTAATGTACATTCTTAATAGGATAGATTTTCCTAAACTATGACAAGACCTGTTAACACAGCTGCTAACAACAAAGGATTTAGAATGAGATGAGAATAGGTTTTAATTTCCATTATTCCTGGCTGAGAGCCCTGGGGCGAGTTGCTTACCCAGTGATGTTTTTGGTAACGTGGGGATGATGTCTTCTGAGGAAGAGCAGTGTCTGGTGAGATTGAGGTCACGTAGTGCGGTGTTTACAGACGGGATCTGGCACCCAGTGAACACTCAACGACAGCTGTGTGTGCGTGTGCCTGTGTGTGCGTTTTGGAAGGAAGGGGAAGAACAGTCCATGAACGGAAAGGTAAAGTTTGTTCGTGGTTGAGGGTGCCTGGAAGGGAGGTGGGTGGGCAATAGCAGAATAAAGAGCCTGAAAAGGAACTTGGGGCGCATTCCAAAGACCCCTGTTCTAAATGCCTTGTGAAGGTGAAGGCAAGGGCCACCATTTAGCATGCCCGGAACAGGGCTAAAGAGGGGCACCCTTTCCCTAGGGCCATTGCCATGTAAGGTACGGGGCATCACCTTTTTCTGACTGAACAGCTCTATAAATAGTCACAGGATATTTTCTGTAAATAGTCATCCTTACTCCCAGTTCAGCTTTGTACCTGGTTTCCTTTTCCTCACCTCACCGTACAACAGGAGGCACAATGTCTCCACTTTGCTCGCCTGGAAGGCAACAGAATGATCTTAAAATAGTACCCGCGGCAGGTATGTCTGAGGAAACGGGGTCCAGGCGTGTTGCAGGCACATATGTGTGCACTGGGGTTTGGGCATTGGGAAACACAGAGCTGCTTTCCATTAAAAGAAGATTAAAATGCAAACGCAGATACATAACTCCGCCACACACTCACACAAAACACCACACACTCACACATGCCTACAGCACACACACAACATCACACACTCACACATGCCTACACCACACACTCACACATAACACTACACACTCACACATGCCTACACCACACACTCACACATAACACTACACACTCACACATACCTACACCACACACTCACACATAACATCACACACACACATGCCTTCACACACTCGCACAAACCTCACACACATACATATAACATCACACACACATGCATACACTACACAGTCACACAAAACACCACACTCACACAAACACCACACATTCACACATGCCTACACCACACACTCATACATAACATCACACACACTCACACATGCCTACACTACACACTCACACATCACACAGTCACACATGCCTATACTACACACACAAAACACCACTACACACTCACACAAAACACCACACTCACACATGCCTAAGTTACACACTCACACAAAACACACAATCATAACATCACACACATGCCTACATCACACACTCACACGTAACATCACACACACGTGCTCACACTACACACTCACACAAACACCACACACAAAACACCACACACTCACACATGCCTATACCACACACTCACATATATAACATCAAACACACATGCCTACACTATACACTCACACATAACCACACACTCACACATGCCTACACTACACACTCATACATACCTACACACACTTATACAGACCTACACCACACACACATCATACACACACTCACCACACCACACACATACCACACACACACACCACACACTCACCTATACCTATACCACACACATACAACACCTCATACTCACACATGCCTACACTACACACTCACACACACACTCACATATACCTGCACCACACACTTACACAGAACATCATACACTCACACATGCATACACACACATATAACACAAGCTCACAACACCACACACACACTCTCACATGCCTACACCACACGCTCACACACAAGATACAGAGAGAAGAGTCTGGCGCCTGCTTCCTGACAAATGGTGCCTCCTTCTATTTGCTGATGAGTTTCAGGAAAACCTCCTTTCAGTTCAGCGTAACACGTTAATGTGGCAGCTTGATGCCATTAAGTACTTCTAGAACATTTTTGACTGTTATACTCAGTTAAAAGTCAATCTAACTATGGGGTCTAAAATTAAACACACGTCTATCTCATCATCTTCAGACACTGTCAATTTCTCATGATTTAACTTGCATTGCCTTTTATTCTTTATATCTGCTCTTTTCTGTGTATTTTCTCATGCAAGTATCCCATACACCCTAAAAAGTGGATAAAAAGAAGAATCTTAACAAATGTTAGTATAGAAACGACAGGGTGAATCCATAGTACCATCTAGAGTCTTGGCAGATCATGACAATCTTTCTAATAAGCAAAGCATTCTTTTACTCTCCGAGAAATTTTGAGAGGTTTGAGAAGAAAAATAATGTATTTTCTTCATTTCATCAGTGTAGCTCTAAAGAATTAAATCTATGTATGCTGACAGTCATCACTCCTACAGAATCTTTTCATTTCCCAGAAACGCCTCTACTTTTCAATCATCAGACCACTAAGATATTGCTGAAAGTAATTGGGGTATTACAGGGCCTAGTTTTTACCATGTGAAATTCTATCCTAGACATCAATTTCTGATTATATATCCTGGAGAAAGAATATTTTAAAATGTTACATAAAAAAATAATCTTATTAAATATGGGGAAATATTCAACTGGTTGTTTAAGCAAATGCACCTTAAATCAAAAATCGGGTTTGAGTGCAAAGTAAAGTGTGCTAAAGAAAAGCAAAGAAAGAAAGAAATACAAAGTGTGAATGATTTTTTTCATATGCTCCCCCGTTTCTGTTAAAATGCATTTCCTTATTTCGGGCAAGCTGGCTGTCCCTGGCAGTGTATCTGCCTGTTAGGAATATCTCCTTTTTGCAGAGTTGCCTAAAGCTATCAGTGGTCCCTGTTTCCTCTGAATTAATGTCATTGATAAGCGGTAAAAGGGAGAAATGTTGGCAATATATGATTATAGATTAAATGATGCAATTTCAGGGTCACTTCTACAGAAAGCACTTATAAGACTCTGGCAAGTGAAGATGAATGGAAATGAAGGAGGGCATTTTCAACAGAGCCTGGTGCCCGCCGGCTTCCAAGGCTCTGCTGCCATCTGCTGGCCGCGGCGAGGCACGGGCGTGCCCGGCCACACACTTGCTTCTGCTGTCTCTCATTAAGAGAACAGTTCTCATTTTAGGTCGCAGCTTACCTTCGGCATCCACAGACCTGTCAATTAGCCCTCTCCCTGTATTCTGATTCATTTCCAGCAGCAGACGTGCCAAAGACTGGCAGGAACTCAGGGAAATATATCCTGAGCACAGGTGGTATGTTGAATATGCCTTGGTGCTTTATTTGAACTAACCAACTGATACATTTAAACAATATAGGCATGAGACGGAGGGGGAAACTAGGAGACAGAACTGGCGATAAATTTGAGGTAATTATCTAAAATTGTTGCTTTACGATTTGTTTTCTTTGTCCCTATGCTGTCAATAAATGCATACGTTGCATTTTGACACTAACGTAATTTAGTTAAAATCCAGGAATGCGTTCGGCAGCTGCTTTTCCAAGTGTGCACACACAGCTTCTCTCAGGAACCAAGAGTCACTGCCTCCCCTCCTCTCCTTCCCATCTCAAGGGTGCTGGGAATAAATTTGATGCGGTAGGTCTAATTTTATTTTATTTTTTTAAATTGACTCAGTATTTGATTTCTCCCTAGAGACTCACTGCTACCTCTAGGTCGAGATGAGATTTCTGTCGTGCATTAAGCTAACTTGGATTGTGAATGAATACAAGTCCAGGAAGTTGATTCTGAGACCCGATACCCTGCGAGGGGAGTGCAGGATAAGCAGGAGAAATTAATTAGCGCTGCCTAAAGCAGTTTTACCGACGCAGGCGGGACTGTGGTGGAGCCCTGGAGATGCGGCGAGCCCTGAGCTGCCTTCACAGCCTTGTTGGGTGTGCTGCTGGATCACACTGCATGAGAAATGGAAGCAACCTATCTGTAAAGAGCCTGCAAACCTCAGGACGCTCTGGAAGCCAGTGGAATAATTACAGTGGGATGAGGCTGCAAGTCCCCTTGCTTCCTGAGCTGCATTCACGGCTGTGTGAAGGGGAGAAAGGAATACATTTGAGGTCTTTTCATGGAAGACACAGATATTTTAATGTTGCGATACCATCCAACAGGGTGAGCTGAGAGAACCAACACTAAGAGTTTCACAGATAGAACACCACTATTCCCTGTGTAAAACAGGAGGTAGGCGTAGGCCTCCCCTGGAAAATAATGTTTTAAGAGCTCATAAATACCTAGAGGTCAAATCATCCTCATTTCTAGTGTTTGTATAGATATTTCCAATAATATATTTAGTGGGCTCACTTTTTTATTTTGTGCATTTATCCTGGTTTATTGTTTATTTTTCCTGAATTATTGGCCAATGAATATTTATATTAGAACAGAAAAAATATATTCTAAAATTAATGTCATAAAAATAAGTTACATCAGTTAGATGTCCTCTGCATGAGAAAGGGATAAGATGGATTGCTAAATATCCCCTGGGGCTGAGCCAGCAAGACTAGGACTGCACACCCCTCATCATTAGCAAGGACACAAAATCACGGAGGAGACCCAGTTGGCCAGGGCAGACCAGCCAGGCAGTGCTGTGTCGAACGCATGATGAACGTGGTGGATGCATTGAGCTCTCTTCCCAGCTGAGGAGTTAAAGAGAAACATTTAGTAAAAAGGGCCAGGATTTAGTCACAATGCTACCCTCTCCCGATAGAATAATTAAGCAATGAACACAGCTGCACATTTCTGGAATGGACACTGCGAGAAAGGTGTAGTTTTACCATGTTGTATGGCATTTGTTTTCTTGCAAACAGGCAAGGACGGGCTAGGACTGTTTCTACGCCTGTCTGCACTGTGATATGCACTGTCTTCGCTGCAGAAGAGCACCACAATGCTGCCTTCATATTCCAGAACATGCCAGGCTCAGTTTTCTTTCTTTAAGTCCTCATTTTCTGCTTAATGTGCATACTAGGGCTAAAAAAGTCTAACTCCTATTTTCTCCCTTCTCCTGAGGTCCTTCTGGGTCAAGATGGCTCCGGGCTGACAGGGTTGTGGGAAGGCACGGCCTGGCTCTAGTCTGATTCTCCAATCAGAACATAAGACAGTGAGTGTTAAGCTGTCCTTTCCGCTGCTGAGTGACCTTGGAGGACTCATTAATCTCTCTGGCCCCAGTTTCCTCATCTCTATGGTAAGGGAAATGGCGGCAGAGCTCCTCTCAAACGTCAGTTATAAAGCTAAGATAAGCGTGTATCCAGAAAGCAGTTAAGAACGGTACAGTTGCTCAGTGTTGTAGCTGTTATTCCGTTTAACTTAAATTTGTTGAGCATCTGGCATAACCAGGTACAAGAAAATATCACGTTTAATCCCAAGAACAACTCGGTCAGATTGATATTAATGTCTCCATTTGGGGAGTGAGGGATCTGTGTCTGACAGAAGTTAAAATGTTGTGTTTAAGGTCACACGAGGAGAGTCATGAAGCCTGCATGTTCACTGTGGACTCAGAAGCCACTGGGCTTTGTCATGTTGCCCTCTGCCCCCACCATTCCATAATAGAGAAAGGGATTGAGCCCTGGAAGTTATATCATTTAAATATCTTGAGAGTATAAGAGGTGGAAGCAATTTCTCCCAGCTGGGTGGAGACAACATCACTAATTCCTGAGAGGTGTGGACATGTGTTCCAGGAAGAGGGAAGACCTTGAGTAAGTGTCTGGAGGTGAGAGAACAGGCAAGTCTGAGAAGAGGAAGGTGATGTCCATGTCATTGGACCGTTTTTGAGGGTACATGCAGGAGAATATGTGTGACTAAGAATTGTCAATGTTGTTTGAGGCCAAATTTGGAGAGATTTGAGTGCCAGGCAGGATTAGGATTTTAATCCCTCAGCCACCAGTGTTTTTGGTGCAAGGTCAATACACACTCAGTGCTGTATTCCAACAGCAATGTATACAATTTATTACAGAGGAGGGAGGTGACCAGCTACCAGAGTATCACAACTACAAGAAGCTGAGGTTTTGTGGTACTGGGGAAAGAGGAGTGATCCACAGGCCTTACTAATTCTCTCCCTTCCAGACTGTATTAGTTAAGATTCTCTAGAGGGAGAGAAATAATGGAATATATATATATATATATATATATCTGTATATGCATATATATAATGGTTCTCTAGAGGGACAGAACTAATGGAATATTTATATACATATATGTAATATATATGCATATATAAATACATACACATATATATGTATACATGTGTATATATGCATATATGTACGTGTATATACATATACACGTACATATATACACATGTGTGGATATACATTTATATGCATATGTGTATATATACACAAATACATATATGTATATGTGTATATACATATGTGTATATAAATATATGTAGATATGTGTATGTGCACATTTGTATATATGTATATATACATATATACGTGTGTATATCTACATGCGTAGATATGTATACGTATACATATCTACATGCGTAGATATGTATACGTATACATATCTACATGCGTAGATATGTATACATATACATTACGTGTGTATATGTGTACATATACACATATATGTGTGTATATATGTATATGTGTATATATGTATTCTGTATGTGTATATATCTATAATTATATGTATTTATATGCATATATGTATATATGCATATATATACATATATGTATACATATACATGCATATATTGCATATATGTATACATATACATGCATATATTACATATATGTATATAAGCATATATTATATATGTATACATATATGTATGCATATAGTACATATATGTATGCATATATATTACATATAGATTACATATATGTATACATATATGCATATTAACACATATGCATATATGCATATATAACACATATGCATATAGATTACACATATATGCATATATACATATATATTACACATATGCATATAGATTATACATATATGCATACATATATGCATACATGCACATATATGCATACATATATGCATACATGCACATATATGTATATATGCATATATGCATACATGCACATATATGTATATATGCATATATATGCATACATGCACATATATGTATATATGCATATATGCATACATGCACATATATGTATATATGCATATATACATACATATATGCATATATTTTACACATATGTATAAATATGCGTACATGTATGCATATATCACACATATGTATGCATATGTAACATATATATGCATATATCACACATATATGTATGCATATGTAACATATATATGCATATATCACACATATATGTATGCATATGTAACATATATATGCATACATATATGCATATATAACATATATGCATACATATATGCATATATAACATATATGCATACATATATGCATATATAACATATATGCATACATATATGCATATATAACACGCATACATATATGCATATATAACATGCATACATATATGCATATATGCATATATAACATGCATACATATGCATACATATATGCATATATAACATGCATATATATGCATACATATATGCATATATAACATGCATATATATGCATATATAACATTTATGCATATATACGCATATATATGTTATATATGCATATATTACATACATACATATATGTTATGTATGCATATATTACATATATACGCATATATATGCATATATAACATATATGTATACATATATATGCATATATTACATATATGTATACATATATGCATATATATTACATATATAGGTATACATATATGCATATATATTCATATACATTCATATATATTATATATGTATGCACATATACATATATAACATATATGTATACATATATTACATATACATGTATTGCATGTATTACATATGTATGTATACATATATATGCATGCATATGTATGTATTACATATATATGCATGCATATTTATGCATGCATATATATGTATATAAATGGGAGTTTATTTATTAACTCACACCATCACAAAATCCCACAATAGACCATCTGCAGGCTGAGGAGCAAGGAGAGCCAGTCCGAGTCCCCAAACTGAAGAACTTGGAGTCTGACGTTGGAGGGCAGGAAGCATCCTGCCAGGGAGAAGATGTAGGCAGGAAGTGTAGGCCAGTCTCCCTTTCAACAGTTTCCTGCCTGCTTTTATTCTAGCTGAACTGGCAGCTGATTAGATATGGTGCCCACTCAGATTAAGGGTGGGTCTGCCTCTCCCAGTCCACCTACTCAAATGTTAATCTCCTTTGGCAACACCCTCACAGACACCTCAGGATCAATACTTTGTATCCTTCATCCACTGAAGTTGACATTCAGTATTAACCATCACACAGACCATCTGAACCTCCTGGAATCACCCCCGCCTCCATCTCCTGAGTGCCTGCATACGGTCACTCCCCTGAGCGTGGTATGAATAGGGGACAATATCCCTAAATTACCCCCAGCAACGCAGCAGGGAACAAGGGCAGGAACATGAGCTGTCAGTTACACATCTGGGGTCCACATCCCAGCCTTGCCAACTCCTAGCCACATAAAGTTAACAAGGCTACACAAGTTCTCTGAGCCTCCTTCCCTTGTGGGTAAAAAAAAAAAACAATATGTCTAACTTCCTAGGGGAATGTGTCCTTGCCATAATGAGAGGTGACAGCGTGCTGGCAGTCCTCACAGCCCTCGCTCACTCTCGGTGCCTCCTCTGCCTGGGCTCCCACTTTGGTGGCACTTGAGGAGCCCTTCAGCCCACCGCTGCACTGTGGGTGCCCCTTTCTGGGCTGGCCAAGGCCAGAGCCGGCTCCCTCAGCTTGCAGGGAGGTGGGGAGGGAGAGACGCAAGCGGGAACCGGGACTGCCTGCGGCGCTTGTGGACCAGCTGGAGTTCCGGGTGGGCGTGGGCTTTGCAGGCCTGCACTGGGAGCAGCTGGTTGGCCCTGCCGCCCCCCACAATGAGGGACTTAGCACCTGGGCCAGCGGCTGCAGAGGGTGTACTGGGTCCCCCAGCAGTGCCAGCCCACCTGCGCTGCGCTTGATTTCTCGCTGGGCCTTAGCTGCCTTCTCGCAGGGCAGGCCTCGGGACTGCAGCCCGCCATGCCTGAGCTTTACCCCGCCTCCATGGGCTCCTGTGCAGCCCGAGCCTCCCTGAGGAGCGCTGCTCCCTGCTCCATGGGGCCCAGTCCCATCCACCACCCAAGGGCTGAAGAGTGCGAGCGCATGGTGTGGGACTGGCAGGCAGCTCCACCTGCAGCCCGGGTGCGGGATCCATTGAGTGAAGCCAGCTGGGCTCCTGAGTCTGGTGGGGACGTGGAGAACCTTTATGTCTAGCTCAGGGATTGTAAATACACCAATCGGCACTCTGTCTCTAGCTCAAGGTTTGTAAATACACCAATCAGCACCCTGTGTTTAGCTCAGGGTTTGTGAATGCACCAATCCACACTCTGTATCTAGCTGCTCTGGTGGGGCCTTGGAGAACCTTTATGTCTAGCTCAGGGATTCTAAATACACCAATCGGCACTCTGTATCTAGCTCAAGGTTTGTAAACACACCAATCAGCACCCTGTGTCTAGCTCAGGGTTTGTGAATACACCAATCGACACTCTGTATCTAGCTGCTCTGGTGGGGCCTTGGAGAACCTTTATGTCTAGCTCAGGGATTATAAATACACCAATCGGCACTCTGTCTCTAGCTCAAGGTTTGTAAACACACCAATCAGCACCCTGTGTCTAGCTCAGGGTTTGTGAGTGCACCAATCCACACTCTGTATCTAGATACTCTGGTGGGGCCTTGGAGAACATGTGTGTCCATACTCTGTATCTAACTAATCTGATGGGGAGGTGGAGAACCTTTGTATCTAGCTCAGGGATTGTAAACGCAGCAATCAGCGCCCTGTCAAAACAGGCCACTCGGTTCTACCAATCAGCAGGACGTGGGTGGGGCCGGATAAGAGAATAAAAGCAGGCTGCCCGAGCCAGCATCGCCAACCCCCTCGGGTCCCCTTCCACACTGTGGAAGCTTTGTTCTTTCGCTCTTTGCAATAAATCTTGCTACTGCTCACTCTTTGGATCCACGCTGCTTTTATGAGCTGTAACACTCACCGCGAAGGTCTGCAGCTTCACTCCTGAGCCAGCGAGACCACGAAACCACCAGAAGGAAGAAACTCCGAACACATCCGAACATCAGAAGGAACAAACTCCAGACGCGCCACCTTAAGAGCTGTAACACTCATCGCGAGGCTCCGCGGCTTCATTCTTGAAGCCAGTGAGACCAAGAACCCACCAATTCCAGACCCAATAAGAACAATACACATGAAAGGCAGGTCTGGCTTCCCTAGTTTGCTTTTCTGTCTGTCCGTGAGCCCCTGGACATGGGGTTCATGCAGCAGCGATCTCTTCCCCCATCCTGCTTACTGCCAGAGCATCTGGCTCTGTTCCCTCTGGCCTTTATAAAAGCAGCTGTAGGAAATGCTGCAGGCGCCTCAGCAGGATGAGGGGGAAATGGCGTCTCCACGCACTCTAGAAATACGGCCTCAGAGCCCCAAAGTGCAAGCGACTGGAGGACTGGACATCACCATCCTAGGAGCCCAGCCTGCACCATCTTCTGATGACATTCATTTTTCTCAGACCATTTTTCACTTTCGTCTCTAGAGTAAAGTGAGCTGTGATGTGTACTATTCTGCCTGTATTATTTAATCAGTTAATACATTAAATAACATTTGATACATTAAATAACATTTAGTACATTAAATAAGAATTCAAGTATTCAAGTAACAACCCTAAAAATCTACCACAGACAAATCAGAGTACACCACATGAATCTACAGCAGTTCAAGTTTGAACAAAATTAATAATAAAGAAGATAGACTTTATAAAACACAACACTTCCAAACTGTAAGCCTACTCTTCTTTCTATAGTAATTTAGTATTTATTTTTATCAGAATTATAAAATGTAGAATTAGAGATGTGTATCAAGGGGAAAATGACAATTCACTATATCTCAATTTCCAGCCATAACATTGACTAATTTAGGATTCTTCAATTTTCTCCTGTATGTTGTGTGTGCCTGCATACATACATGTTTACTTTCACAGACTATTGTAGATGGATTGTGGTTTCTTATTTTTCACTTGATATTGGATAGCTGACATCCCCCATAGTGTATGTGTATATATGTGTGTGTGTATATATATATAACCATTAATCAATAATCAGACCTTCAGATTCTTCCTAATTTTCCCAGTTATAAATGGAGGCATAATTCATAAAATCTTACGTTAATATTTGTCCACATTTCCGAATGTTTTCCTAGGCTAGATTCCCAGCAGTAGAAATATTGGCATAAATATTAAGAATACCTAAATGATTTTAATACATATAACGAAATGCTTTCATAAATAAACATGAACTCTCTTAAGCAGTATATAAAAGTACTAACACAATATACCTTTATCAACTTTCATTATATGTTTCAATCTTTGCTAATTTGATTTAGCAAAAAATGATTTCTGGGGAAAGGTGGGCTATGAGTTTGATCTCCCTGCTTTCCCAGATGGAGAAGAAGAATTGAGAGATGAGACTGTTACTCCAGAGTTTAGAAGAAAGTTCTGGGATAGAGATATTCATCTTAAAGTTATCAGGAAACAGGAGAGTTGATGCCAGTTTCTGGGTAGCACACCTAGATTATATGCTAAATTGTGCTTTTAATTTATTTAAAGCTGAGCAGAAAGTGACAGAACATATAAGGAGCAGTAAAAATAATAAAAAGGGCAATGACTGTGATGTCACTGATGATGTTATCAATGATAATAACATGAGTGCCTTAGGCTTCTGGCCACCCACATGCATTTGCTCACTTAATAATGAATCGGGCATGTTAGGTGCTATTAATATGGCTATCGAATAAACAATGAACTGTGCTAACAAAGATTGCCCAACTTACAAGTGTTAGATGTGAAACTTGCTCTCATGTGTGTCTGAATCCAAAGTATGTGCTCTTACCCATCAAGATAGGCCGCCTCTATGAAACTGCCATTGACTAGCAGAGATGTTGGGATGGAAGGGAACATGGCTTTAGACTTGTTTCCTTCAACAGGTATATTTAATAGGTTTACTGACTTATAGCTGTCATAATTCGTTTTCCCTTTATAGAAGGTGATAAATATTGAAATATATATGAATTAAATATATATGAACAATATGCAAAAACATAAAATATATATGAAAATCAATATATAATATGAAGGAATATGAATATGTATGAATATAGCTTGTTTATAAACACATGTATAAATATGATCTAAGTTTTATTCATAAATTTAGAAATATTTAAAATTAAACAGTGTTTCCAGATCTGTATGATTTGTCATCAAGAGTTACACATGTCACAGGAGAATGTGCGGTATGGCCTCAGCTCCATACATAAATGACATGTCTTTACTCACCTTGATCCCACTGCTGCATCCACAGTAATGAAGTGGAAAGAAAGCAATTACATGGATTGCTTAAGTAATTCCCATAAAAAATCCATGCAGAGTGGTTTCCAGTCTGACATGTTATAGGATTTGGAAGTCATCACTCCTATCCTTACAACAAAAACAAAGCTGAACAAACTGAAAATCAACAACTCTTCTTAGATCCATGAGAGAATGGAGGTCACAGGACAAACTGCTTCCTGAAAAACTGGAGAGACAGACAGGTGGACACAGAAAATCACAGCTAACCTGAGCAGAAGCCCACAGCTGAAACCACTTCAAAGTTTAAAGTAGGGATGCCTTAAATGGTAATTAGTAAATTGCTGAAGGCTCCATGTGAAGTAGCTTGAAAGTTAAAAATTCCAGTTTTGGGGGTGGGTTGGGGAGGAGATGAGCATACTTTCCTGAGTTTTAACTTCCAGAAGCCTCCCAGGTTTTCTGGGAGGAGATCTGAGAAAAAGTCCCTGGTAGTTCTTGCTGGAGCAGAAGAAAAGTAACTATTTTGAAATAAGCCCAGAGCTCTCTGTTCTCCTTGGAGACCTGCCCTCAAGGACAATTAGTGTACTATCGCCTAACCCACTGGGGTTTTTTATAAAACCTAAGCAGTCTGAGGGAAAGGAAATACCCAGTCAGGCTCATTAAAAGACTGAAACAAGGTAATTACGAAAGGTGAAGGATATGATAATTTGCTTACTCATAGGCATCATATCACTGTGTATATGTAGGCCAAAACATCATATTGTACACCTTAAATACGTCAAATTTTTAAAAGACTAGAACTTAATCTTAGGAGTATAGATTCCCTTCTCCCAACAGCTCACCTCCAAATCAATGGGGCCCCTCCACATCAATAGCATAGAAATAAAGAATTGTAGTTAAAGAACTGTTAGCATTAGACCCTATTTCATAGTCTCTAAGACACTCAATGAAAACCAGAGGGGCAAAAACAGAGACTATAGAGGAAATGTTTAACTTCTGATACCACAGTTACAGCAAACGGTAAACATAGCCTGACTCCCAGCCACATAAACCTAAATCTTACACTCAAAGCCTATCTCCTTTAATTCCTTTTACCCAGTGCATCATGCCTGTCTTGCAACAAAAACAGTCACAAGCCATGCCAAAAGGCAAAAAAACATCAAAAAATGCAAGCCAAGAGTCAGAGCCGGCTCAGATATGGCAGAGATTTTGGAATGATCAGACCAGAAATTCAAAATAACCATGATTAATATGATACCAATGCTAATGGAAAAGTTAATAACAACAGGCACAAACATATGGATAATATAAACAAAAAGATGGAAACTCTAAGAAAGAATCAAAAGGAAATGTTCGAAATCAAAATCTCTGTAAAAGAAGTGGAGAATGGCTTTGATGGCCACATCAGTAGACTGGACATGGCCAAGAAAAGAATCAGTGACCTTGAAGATATGTCAGTAGAAACTTCCCAAACTGAAATGCAAAAATAAAAGAATGAAAAATATGGAACAGAATACCCCAAAACTGTGGGCAATTTACAGAAGGTGTAAAATACACATAACAGGAATACAAGAAGCAGAAGAAAGAAAGGAAAATAATAAATATTTGAAGAAATAATGGTGAAGCATTTTGGAAAGTTGATAGACACCAAGCAGCAGATCCAGGGAGCTCACAGAACACCAAATAGGATGAATACCAAAAATCTATACCTAGTCATGTCATAGTCAAACTGCAGAAACTTTTTATAAAGATAAAATCTTGAAACGGGGCAGAAAAAAAACCCCACCATACTTAGGGAGGAACAAAAATCAGAATTACATAGGACTTCTCTACAGAAACCATTCAAGCAAAAAGAGAGTTGAGTGAAATATTTGAAGTGAGTTGAAAGAAAAAAAATTTGAACATCAGCCTAGAATCTGTATCCAGTGAAATTACAACATATAAGTGAAAGAGAAAGAAAGATGCTCTGAAAAAGAAAAAAAAAAAATGAAGCAGTATATCACCAGTAGAACTACCCTGCAAGAAATGTTAAAATAGCTTCTTAGAGAGAAGGAAAAGATATAGGTCAGAAACTCAGATCTATATAAAGAAAGGAAGAACATTTCAAAAGGAATAAATGCAGGTAAAATGAGACATTTCATTTTTCTTATTCTTACTGATTGAACAGAGAATAGTTTGTTCAAAATCATTATCACAACAATGAATTTGATGATTATAGCTTATGGGTAAGTGAAATTAATGACAGCAATGTTATAAGAGGTGGGAGGGAGAAATTGAAAATACTCTGTTATCGGGTACTTGCAGTAAACAGGAAGCACTATAGTGTTATTAAAAGTGGACTTGGATTAATTATAAATGTATATTGAAAACTCTAGAGGGCCAGGCATGGTGGTTCATGCCTGTAATCCCAGCACTTCAGGTGGCCAAGGCTGGTGGATCATTTGAGGTCAGGAGTTCGAGACCAGCCTGACCAACATGGTGAACCACTGTCTCTACTAAAAATACAAAAAAATTAGCTGAGTATGGTGGCACACACCTGTAGTCCTAGCTACTTGGGAGGCTGAGGCAGGAGAATCGCTTGAACCAGGGAGGCAGAGGTTGCAGTGAGCCAAGATGGCACCACTGGACTCCAGCATGGGAGACAGAATGAGACTCTCTCTCAAAATAAATAAATAAATAAATAAATAAATAAATAAAACCCTAGAATAGCCACTTAAAAAAAGTTTTTAACAAATTGATATGCCAACAGAATAGAGGAAATGGAATCATAGGAAGTACTCAACAAAAACTAAAGAAGGCACAAAATCACTGGAAGTACAATTAAAAGAAAAAAGACAATGAATAGACTGTTGCAAATATGGAGGATATTAATCCAAATATGTCAGTAATTTTTTAATGTGCATGGTTTAAGTACACCGTTAAAACACAGAGACTTTCAGAGTGGATACAAATAATAAGACCCAAGTACATATTGTCAACAAGAAACTCACTTTAAAAAGACCCAGATTGACTGAAAGTAAAAGGATGAAGAGACATGTACCATGCTAATACAAATCAAAAGAAAGTGAGAGCAGCTGTATTGACTTCAGACAGAAAAATTCAGAGCAAGGGAAGTTATCAGAGATAGAGAGAGGCATCACATAATGGTAAAAGTGTCACATTTTCCAAGAAGACATAAAAACCCTAATGTGTATGTGGCCAGAAACAGTGTAAAAATGCATAAGGCAAGAACAGATAGAAATGGTAGAATAAACAGATACTACTATTATAGTTGGAAGCTTTAACACCCTTCTATCAGTAATGCACATATCCAACAAACAGAAAAGTTGTAAGGACATAACTGAACTGAAAGCACTGTCAGTCATCAGGACCTAACTGACTAATTACTTCACCTAACAGTTATAGAAAGCACGTTCCTCTGACAGGGAGCATTCACCAGTAGAGATCACATTCTGGGCCAGGAGTCACATGTTAACATATTTAAAAGAATAGACATCACACAAAGTAGGCTCTCAGAGCACAATGGAATTAAAGCAGCAATCAATAACAGAAAGATAGCTGGACAATCCAAATTATTTGGTTATTAAACAATACACTTTTGAAAAAAATCCATAGGTTAAAGATGTCTCAAAGATAATTTAAGTGTTTGGAACTAAGTGAGAATGAAAATACAACTTATCAAATTTGTGGGGATACAGCCAAAGTGGCACTTAGAGGGAAAATTATAGCACTGGATGCATACATTAGAAGAGAAGAAAAAAAATAAACTAAGTTGTCTAAGCTTCTATTGTAGTCTATTTTGTACTGCTTTAACAGAATCCCATAGATTAGATAATTTATTTTTAAAAAAGAAACTAATTTATCAGTCTTGAGGGTGGAAAAGTTTAATATCAAGGTGCTAGCATCTGGTGAGGGCCTTCTTACAGCATCATCCCATGACAGAGGCAAGAGGGAGAATAAGAGAGCAAAAGATAGAACTCAAAGCCACAGGCCCTGTTATAATCAGCATTAATCCATTTGTGAGGGTGGAGCTTCATGACATAAACATCTCCCATTAGGCCCCACCTCCCAACAGTATTGTATTGAGGATTAAGTTTGCAACATGTGCATTTTGGGGGACTCATTTAAATCATAGCATCCCACTCCTGGCCCCCCTAAATTATATTCTCACTTGCAGAATATATGCATTCCATTTCAAAAGCCCCAAAGTTTTAACTTGTTTCAGCACCAACTCAAAAGTCCAAAGTCTCCTCTAAGTCAGATATTGGCAAGACTCAAGACACAATTCATTTTGAGGCAAATTATCTTCCAGATGTGAACCCGTGATAATAAATCCAGTTATGCACTTCCACAATACAATGGTGGGACAAGCAAAGGATAAATATCACTATTCCAAAGGGAGGAAACAGGGAAAATAAAGGAGTAACAGGCCCAAGTAAGTCCAACATCCAATAGGGAAAACAACATCAAACCTTAAAGCTCCAAAATTATCTTCCTTGACTCCATGTTCTGCCTTCTGGGCATAGTGGGACAATAATGGATCCCAAAGTCCTCAGGCAGCCCTTCCCTATGGTGTTGCTGGGCTCAGCCCATATATCAGCTCTCCTGGGTTAGTTTCTCCTGCTGCAGCTCTCTCAGGTTCAAGTTATGTGCTAGTGGCTCTGCAGCTCTGCAATTTGCAGGTGGTCCTACTCCCATAGCTTCACTAAGCATTACCCTGATTGGGACTCTCTGGAGTGGACCTGCCCCCTGACACGTTGCTGGGCCCCAAGTCTGTCTCCAACATCCTTTGAAATCTAACTGCAAGAAGTCATGCCACCATAGACTCTGCATTCTGTGCACCTGCAGAATTAGCATTACCTGGATGCTGCCAAGGCTTCAGTTTGTACCTTCTTGAGTGTTGGCCTAAGGCACACTTGGGCTGGCTTGATCCACAGCTGACAGACCCAAGGAGCACCACATCGGAATACAGGAAGCAGACACTTGCGGTGGTGCAGGAAAGCAAATGTTGGCGTCCAGTGGCACTTTTCTGGAAACCTTGCCTTAAGGTTCTAGTTTGCCTGGAAAATCTCTGAAACGCATTCAGGGTCATTCTTCCAGTGTCTTAATGAATAGAATCTGGTTTCCTTTTTCCCATACAAATCTCTAGCAAATGGTCTCTTGGCTACATGCTTAGTATTCTCTCCTAAACACACCATTTTATACTTTTACATGGCCAGGCTGAGAGTTTTCATAATCTTTCTGTTCTGCTTCTCTTTTAATTATAAATTTCATCTTCACACTATCTTTTATCTCTTGGGTTTTGTTTTATTTCATTAAAAGAAGCCACGCAACATCTTAAATGCTTTGCTGCTTAGATATTTCTTCCACCAGATATCCTAGTTCATTGTTTTTAAATCCTGCCTTCCATAGAGCCCTAAAGCATGGACATAATTCAGCTAAGTTCTTTGCTACTATGTAACAATAATGGCCTTTAGTCCAGTTTCCAATACCTTGCTCCTCATTTCTGTCTGAGACGTTATCAGAATTGCCTTTACCATCCATATTTTAACACAGATTCTGATCATAGCAACCTAAGTAATACCTAAGAAGTTTCCAACTTTCCCTACAACTATTCCCTTCTTCTGAGCCTTCAATTACCCTTAATGCTCAGATCATGGAAAAACAGGTTTTTTCTAGCATTCACTTCAAAACCATTTCAGGCTTGACTCATGACCCAGTTCCAAAGCTGCTTCCTCATTGTCAGGTATTTGTTACGGCAATAACACTACTCTCAGTACCAACTTTCTGTCTCAATTTATTTTGTGCTTCTATAACAAGATATCAGAGACTGGGTAACTTATAGAGAAAAGGAATTTATTTCTAACAGCTCTGAAGGCCGGGAAGTCTAATTTCAAGGTGCCAGCATCTGACAAGGCCCTTTTTGCTGTGTTGCCCCCATGGCAGAGGCCAGAGATTGAGCAAAGGCAAGAGGGAGAGGATGAGAGATTGAGCTTTCAGTCTCAGACCCATCATAACCCAAGTTAACCCTACACACCCCAATTAGGGCCACCCCCAACACTGTTGCAATGGGGATTGTTTTCAACGCATGCTTTTTGGGAGGATACATTCAAACTACAGCAGCCTACATCAAAGGAAACTAGAGAAAGAAGAGCAAATTAACTTCAATGTATGCATAAGAAAAGGAATAACCAAAATTGGAGCAGAAATCAATAAAGATGAAAATAATGGAGAAAATCAGCAAAACTAAAAGCTGATTATCTGGATAGGTTAATAAAATTGATAAATTCTTAACCATCAACATTAAAAATGAAACACTAAAAACATTGGTTAAATTTCTGTATAAATTTAACAAATTGTGAACAAGATCTATGTGGGGAAAAATTTAAAAATCAAAGATTACCCCAATAATGGAAAAATATTCCATGTTTATGATTGGGAAAACTCAATATTTTTAAATTATTAATTCTGCCCAACCTAATATACATTCAGTGGAATCCCAATAAAAAAATGCATCACTTTACTTTGTGGATATTTACAAATGGACTCTACAGTTTACATGGAGAGAAAAAAGAAACAGAATAACCAACATAACATTAAAAAGGAAAAATAAAGTGAGAGAACAGACACTACCCAACTTTAAGTCTTAGCATAAAGCCTCAGTAATCAAGACAGAGTAGTCTTAATGAAGAAAAGGACAGAGATAAATAGAGAACAGAACAGAGAGCCCGGAAATATCTCCACATAAATATCCACATAATCAACTAATCTTTGACAAAGGAGCAGTCACAATTCAATGGAGAAACACTAGTCCTTCAACAAATGGTACTAAAACAAGTGAACATCCACATGCAAAATAAATAAATCTAGACAAAATGTAAAACTAAAAACTCCTAGAAGATAAAATAGGAAAAAAGTCTAAATGACGTTTCGTTTGGCAATGAGTTTTTAAATACAACACCAAGAGCACAATCTGTGAAAGAAACAGCACTAACTTTGACTTCATTAAAATAAAAAAAACTTCTGTTCTTTAAAAGTCACTGTTAAGAGAGTAAAATGAAAAGCCACAGACTGTGATAGAATATTAGCAAAACACATAATAGAGGCATTGTATCCAAAATATATAAATCACTCTTAAAACCAAACAGTAAAAACAATAACAAAAAAACAAACAATTAAAAGGCAGGCCAAAAATTTGAACAGATACTTTACCATAGAAGATATACAGATGGTTAATAAGAGTATGAAAATGTGCAAAATATTATACGTCATTAGGGAATTGCAAATTTAAAAAACAATGGGAAGCTGGGCACAGTGGCTCACGCCTGTAATACCAGCACTTTGGGAGGCCGAGACGGGTGGATCACCTGAAGTCAGGAGTTCTAATCACACTCTTAGGCATTTACATAAATGAAAATTTATGTCCACTCAAAAAGCTGCACAAACTGTTTATAGTAGCTTTGTTCATACTTTTCAAAATTATGAACAAAATAGCAATTAAATAATTATTAATACAAAGCAGTTGGAATGCCCTTCCATAGGCGAAGAGCTCAGCAAACTGTGGTATATCCATAAATGGAATATTATTCAGTGATAAAAAGAAATTGTTTGGTGTTATCAAGTCAGAGAAAAGACATTTACATGCATATTGCGAAGTGACAGAAGCCCTGTGAAAAGGCTACCTACTGTATGATTCCAACTATATGACATTCTGGAAAATGTAAGACTATGGAGACAGTAAAAACATCAGTGGTGCTAGAGCTGGGGAGGAGAGAGAAACAGATGAAGCGCGGGGACTCTGAAAGGCAGTGAAACTAACCTGTAAGAGACTATCATGGTGGAGGCTGACACTATGCATTTGGCAAAATCTATAGAACCTACGACCCAGAGAGGCAAAACCCTAAAGTGAACTATGGACTTTAGTTAAAAATTATTGAAGAGTACTGGTTCACCAGTGCAAAAGTGTGCCACATCAATGCGAAGGTTCACAACAGGGACTGTGAGGGCAGGGAAGAAAGAGTACATGGAAACTGTACTTGCTGCCAGATTTTTCTGTAAACCTAAAACTCCTCTAAAAAATAAAGTCTATTAATTTTTTAAAATCTATGAAGATAAAGCTAATGGAAGCCCATATGCCTCCATCTATATTTATTGAGCATCAACTATGTGCCCACACTGGTCTACACCCTGTGTGAACAGCAGGGAGTAGACAGGAACCTGTTCTCCTAGAGTTCACATTCTAAAGGGGCTAAACAGGCAAGACACAACAAAACAAACTTAACAGGATAAATTCAGATAGAAATATGTTGACACAAAGAAACTTTAAAACAGAAAAATAAAAAGAAAAGTGACTATATTCAGGGAGAGAATGATATTTTAGTTGAGACCAGAAGGACAAAGAAAAAAATCCGGTCATGCAAAGAAGGAGTAAAATGCATTTTAAAAAGAAGCGTCACACATGCAAAGGGCCAATTATTGTTTCAATTTCCAAATGATCAAACACTTTCTAAAGTCATTTGAATAATACAGAGTAAGAAGTAAGGTGAAGGTGTACACCTTTCTCTATGTCTCCAATATTAAAATATGTCATCCCCATTACATGGCAAAGGAAACAACTCTCTTCTGCAGAGGCTGTCTTACAATTGTGTAAATTTAGATGGTTTAAATCTGAGGCTTGTTAAATGGATACTACTAAGTCAATGTCAATCACTAATTTCGGAATGACAGAAACAACTAAAACAATGAGACCAAGAACCAAATATTTGTGTTTTGATTTGACACAATTATTCAATATGATTATTTTGCCAAGTGACCAAAATCAGTGACACACTAGGAACTAACATTTTGTAGAATTAAAATTGCTGTTAAGTATTTTTATATACCAGAGATAACATAAATAGCACTAGTTGAAAATCTGACAATCTCTAGATTCTATGATCTACAAGTCTCCATCAGACCCTGAAGACATACAAAAGACAATATATGACTGAGTGCACATAAATCAATAGAGAGTGATATGTATTTTCCTAGAGTTAACCCAAGGTGAAAAAGGAATGATAAATTCAATGCAGAAAGTTGAGAGCATTTGGAGAGGTTATCTGTACAGACCAATACCAAGATGTTAGGAATGTGAAAGTACTTTTTATATTTAAGTGGGCAAAACAGGCAGCCACTTTTAGTTTTTTTGTTTGTTTGTTTGTTTGTTTGTTTTTTGAAACGGAGTCTTGCTCTGTCGCCCAGGCTGGAGTGCAGTGGCAAGATCTCGGCTAACTGCAAGCTCTGCCTCCCGGGTTCATGCCATTCTCTTGCGTCAGCCTCCCGAGTAGCTGGGACTACAGGCACCCACCACCATGCCTGGCTAATTTTTTGTATTTTTTAGTAGAGACGGGGTTTCACCGTGTTAGCCATGATGGTCTCAATCTCCTGACCTCGTGATCCGCCCGCCTCGGCCTCCCAAAGTGCTGGGATTACAGGTGTGAGCACTTCGCCTGGCCCAGGCAGCCACTTATTAACATGCATCCTTAACTGGACAGGCTTTTCCCAAAACTATTTAGGAGATATATGTATATATAAAATAAAATAATTTTATTACACCTTCTGGATTTGCCTTCCTTTGGATAGGTGACATAACTTTAATCTAACTAACTATATATATATTTAGGAGATATAAATTTAGGAGATATATATTTATATCTCCTATAAATTTAGGAGACATATATTTAGGAGATATAAATATATATATAGTTAGTTAGATTAAAGTTATGTCACCTAGCCAAAGGAAGGCAAATCCAGAAGGTGTAATAAAATTATTTTATTTTATTTTATATATATATATATCCAAAGGAAGGCAAATCCAGAAGGTGTAATAAAATTATCAGTCACTTGTACCTCTCTATCAATCTACAAATCTTCCTTGTACTTCTCTATCAATCTACAAATCTTTCCTGGGATTACGTTTTCATAATGAAGGAAGAAGATAATTTATTCTCACTTTGCAATTTGTTTGAACATTTACATGGCACTGGGGAAGAGATAAAGAGTGGTGAGTTTATATATTTTTCTTTTCAACTGCCCAAATTCTAGGTTTCTTATAGGAATAAGTGAAAAATAAAGTTGTCAAGCTCTGTATCATGCAATCAAAGCAAGTGGAACTATTTTGTACTGCTGCACTTTCTGTTAAACATATGATAATCCAAGGACAAATTGCCTAGATTATCTGGTACTATGTCTCACTTTGAACATACTCTGCAAGGATGTGCAATGATGACAGAGATTCTCTTTAAAGGATGAAAACACGAAGATCATTTGCATCTAAAAGATAATGTTCCATCAATTCCATTTCCTGGTGGATGAATTGATTTTCAGTTACCAAATTACAATAGAAGAGAAGGACTACCGGAGGTATTAGCTGCCGTCCCTGGAGAACGTGAGACGCAGCAGCAGCTGTTCTTTGTAGACAGTGGGCTGCCTGCCTGTGCTGCGTTTAGGCTGCTGTGTGTTCTGGGTGAAATTCTTCTCAAATGTTAACACTGAGAGGAAAGCTCTGTTTCCATCACCCGCTTCAGAGGGCTTCCCCGTGGCATTTTGATTTCGCTAAATAGGAACGTATGAATCAGCCTGATGAAACAGAACGTTCAGTTCAAAATTCTGTTTCTGACAAATCTCTTAGTCTCAATTATTAAAAGCGATATGTTCTCTTTGAGGCAATTGTGAATGGGAGTTCACTCATGATTTGGCTCTCTGTTTGTCTGTTATTGGTGTATAAGAATGCTGTGATTTTTGTACATTGATTTTGTATCCTGAGACTTTGCTGAAGTTGCTTATCAGCTTAAGGAGATTTTGGGCTGAGACAATGGGGTTTTCTAGATATACAATCATGTCATCTGCAAACAGGGACAATTTGATTTCCTCTTTTCCTAATTGAATACCCTTTATTTCCTTCTCCTGCCTAATTGCCCTGGCCAGAACTTCCAACACTATGTTGAATAGGAGTGGTGAGAGAGGGCATCCCTGTCTTGTGCCAGTTTTCAAAGGGAATGCTTCCAGTTTTTGCAATTTCAGTATGATATTGGCTGTGGGCTTGTCATAGATAGCTCTTGTTATTTTGAGATACGTCCCATCAATACCTAATTTATTGAGAGTTTTTAGCATGAAGTGTTGTTGAATTTTGTCAAAGGTCTTTTCTGCATCTATTGAGATAATCATGTGGTTTTTGTCTTTGGTTCTGTTTATATGCTGGATTACGTTTATTGATTTGCGTATGTTGAACCAGCCTTGCATCCCAGGGATGAAGCCCACTTGATCATGGTGGATAAGCTTTTTGATGTGCTGCTGGATTCGGTTTGCCAGTATTTTATTGAGGATTTTCGCTTCAATGTTCATCAAGGATATTGGTCTAAAATTCTCTTTTTTGGTTGTGTCTCTGCCCGGCTTTGGTATCAGGATGATGCTGGCCTCATAAAATGAATTAGGGAGGATTCCCTCTTTTTCTATTGATTGGAATAATTTCAGAAGGAATAGTATCATTTCCTCCTTGTACCTGTGGTAGAATTTGGCAGTGAATCCATCTGGACCTGGACTCTTTTTGGTTGGTAAGCTATTGATTATTGCCACAATTTCAGAGCCCGTTATTGGTCTATTCAGAGAGTCAATTTCTTCCTGGTTTGGTGTTGGGAGGGTGTATGTGTCGAGGAATCTATCCATTTCTTCTAGATTTTCTAGTTTATTTGCGTAGAGGTGTTTGCAGTATTCTCTGATGGTAGTTTGTATTTCTGTGGGATCGGTGGTGATATCCCCTTTATCATTTTTTATTGCATGTATTTGATTCTTCTCTCTTTTCTTCTTTATTAGTCTTGCTAGCGGTCTATCAATTTTGTTGATCCTTTCAAAAAACCAGGTCCTGGATTCATTAATTTTTTGAAGGGTTTTTTGTGTCTCTATTTCCTTCAGTTCTGCTCTGATTTTAGTTATTTCTTGCCTTCTGCTACCTTTTGAATGTGTTTGCTCTTGCTTTTCCAGTTCTTTTAATTGAGATGTTAGGGTGTCAATATTGGATCTTTCCTGCTTACAAGGGATGTGAAGGACCTCTTCAAGGACAACCACATACCACTGCTCAATGAAATAAAAGAGGATACACACAAATGGAAGAACATTCCATGCTCATGGGTAGGAAGAATCAATATCGTGAAAATGGGCATACTGCCCAAGGTAATTTATAGATTCAATGCCATCCCCATCAAGCTACCAATGACTTTCTTCACAGAATTGGAAAAAAATACTTTAAAGTTCATATGGAACCAAAAAAGAGCCCGCATCGTCAAATCAATCCTAAGCCAAAAGAACAAAGCTGGAGGCATCACGCTACCTGACTTCAAACTATACTACAAGGCTACAGTAACCAAAACAGCATGGTACTGGTACCAAAACAGAGATATAGATCAATGGAACAGAACAGAGCCCTCAGAAATTATGCCGCATATCTACAACTGTCTGATCTTTGACAAACCTGAGAAAAACAAGCAATGGGGAAAGGATTCCCTATTTCATAAATGGCACTCGGAAAACTGGCTAGCCATATGTAGAAAGCTGAAACTGGATCCCTTCCTTACACCTTATACAAAAATTAATTCAAGATGGAATAAAGACTTAAACATTAGACCTAAAACCATAAAAACCCTAGAAGAAAACCTAGGCATTACCATTCAGGACATAGGCATGGGCAAGGACTTCATGTCCAAAACACCAAAAGCAATGGCAACAAAAGCCAAAATTGACAAATGGGATCTAATTAAACTCAAGAGCTTCTGCACAGCAAAAGAAACTACCATCAGAGTGAACAGGCAACCTACAAAATGGGAGAAAATTTTTGCAACCTATTCACCTGACAAAGGGCTAATATCCAGAATCTACAATGAACTCAAACAAATTTACAAGAAAAAAACAAACGACCCCATCAAAAAGTGGGTGAAGGACATGAACAGACACTTCTCCAAAGAAGACATTTATGCAGCCAAAAAACACATGAAAAAATGCTCACCATCACTGGCCATCAGAGAAATGCAAATCCAAACCACAATGAGATACCATCTCACACCAGTTAGAATGGCAATCATTAAAAAGTCAGGAAACAACAGGTGCTGGAGAGGATGTGGAGAAATAGGAACACTTTTACACTGTTGGTGGGACTGTAAAATAGTTCAACCACTGTGGAAGTCAGTGTGGCAATTCCTCAGGGATCTAGAACTGGAAATACCATTTCACCCAGCCATTCCATTACTGGGTATATACCCAAAGGACTATAAATCATGCTGCTATGAAGACACATGCACACATATGTTTATTGCGGCACTATTCACAATAGCAAAGACTGGGAACCAACCCAAATGTCCAACAATGATAGACTGGATTAAGAAAATGTGGCACATATACTCCATGGAATACTACGCAGCCATAAATAATGATGAGTTCATGTCCTTTGTAGGGACATGGATGAAATTGGAAATCATCATTCTCAGTAAACTATCGCAAGAACAAAAAACCAAACACCGCATATTCTCCCTCATAGGAGTGAATTGAACAGTGAGAACACATGGACACAGGAAGGGGAACATCACACTCGGGACTGTTGTGGGGTGGGGGGAGGGGGGAGGGATAGCATTAGGAGATATACCTAATGCTAAATGACGAGTTAATGGGTGCAGCACACCAGCATGGCACATGTATACATATGTAACTAACCTGCACATTGTGCACATGTACGCTAAAACTTAAAGTATAATAATAAAATAAAATTTAAAAAGCGATGTTATTGATAATAATCAAAGTATCAATCTATGATGAAATCTTCAACAAAACAGTGCTTTACTGCTGTGAAAAACATTATTGGCAAAATCACTGTGGGATGCAAAATGTAGTGACAAACCAATGTCACAGATAATATGGCACCACAGTCACCTTTGGCTTACATAATAGGCATGTCTGCCTTCTCTGTTGGTGTTGGTTATTTCAACCAGCAATGTACATCTTCTGATGGAATTATCTTTGGATACTACAAAGGATGGGAGTAATATGAGCCTCACAACGAAAATAGATAAGAATTGTTACTGATTTTCCTGTGTAGCCTTAATGACATTCCAGGTGGTAAAATAAAAATTCAAAACCACATTATCCAGGAGAACATGGTTCCAGGGACTCCGTCTTTTGCCAAGTAACCCTGGGAGAATCATCTTTCCAGTAGGTTAACGTTTCGCGCCACAAGAGAACATCACCTTTCTGGGCCTGTCCTGACATTGGTTCTGTGACATCAGTTATAAAGGTATGAACCCACAGCTCCTTGGTGTGGAACTTATAAAGGTATGAGCCCACAGCTCTTTGGCGTGGAACTTATAGGATATTGATAGCAGAGAACAAGGCCTTGCATAGACAAAGCCTTGTGCAGAATCTCTTAGACTTTTCCCAAATCTTCAGTTATTAGTATAGATAGAGACAAGAATTGATAACTTGAGAGGGTATATGATTATCAGTGTAATAGAATTGACTCTTGTGGGCAATTACTGATTTTTTTCAGTAAGATATCAGAACAGTTGCTGGTAAGCTTCCAGCCTGTTTTAAGAGTCTATTAATATACCTTTCCTCATTTAGTCTGAGGTGAAGAGGAACACTGGTGTATTCTAACAGAAATATGTGGTATGGTAGAAAGGATTTCAGTTCCAGGGTCAATCACTTGCCAATTTTTTGGCCTTGAATTAGTCACCTCATGTTTGTTTTCAAAACGTCAGCTTTTCTATTTACACTTGCCTAAGGAACTCTGGTAAAGCTTGGTTGTGATGCTTAGATAAAGAACCAAAGGTTGTCCCTGACATAATAATATTTAATAAATATTAATTTTCCACTTTTCATCACAACTTATGTTCCTGTTTGCAAACTCCTTAAGCAGACTGTGTTCATGTAGGCTCAACTCATTCCCTGAAACACATAAGGCTGGCAAACCACAATTGGATTGTAATACAAAGCTACAACTCAAATATCAGGGCTAAAGTTTTGTCAAGGTTGGGTTATAGAAGGGAGAGCTCTTCTTGTAACCTACAATTTAGGAAAGAACTTCCTCCTTAAATAATTGCTCATCATCTGCAAATGTTGTTCCAAGTCCTAGAATTCCTTTAGGAATCTGTAGACACTTTCCAATATCAGATTGTTCTGTTGGAAGGAAGACCCTGGACTTTCAATGCTACCATGTAAGTTTTAACGAAGTTGTTCCCAAGCGACTATTTGTTTACCTCCTGCTATGGTTTGAACGGCCCCCTAAAGATTGTATGTTGGAAACTTCATCCCCAGTGCAACAGTGAGAGGAAGCGGGTTCTAATAAGAGAAGACTAGGTCATGAGGGCGATGAGTGTTATTGTGAGAGTGGGCTTGTTATAAAAGTGAGTTTGGGCCCCTCTGGTCTCTTTCTTGCACACTGTCTTGCCCTTCCACCTTCTGCCACTTCTGCCATGGGATGACGCAGCACAAAGACCCTTACCAGATGCCAGTTCTGGGCTCTTGGACTTCCTATCCTCCAGAAATATGAGCCAAATACATTTCCTGTCCATTTTAAATTACCTAGTCTGTGGTATTCTGTTACAGAAACATAAAATGAACTAAGATACCCACCTCTGTAATAAATAGAAATTGTTGGCTGGGTGTAGTGGCTCACACCTGTAATCCCAGCACTTTGGGAGGCCAAGGCAGGCAGACAACTTGAGGTCAGGAGTTCGAGACCAGCCTGGCCAACATGGTGAATTGCTCTCTCTGCTAAAAATACAAAATTTAGCTGGGCGTGGTGGCAGGTGCCTGAAATCCCCACTACTTGGAAGGCTGAGGCAGGAGAATCACTTGAACCTGGGAGGCAGAGGTTGCAGTAAGCCGAGTTCACACCACTGCACTCCAGCCTGAGTGGCAGAGTAAGACTCCATCTCAAAAAAAAATATTGTTCAATGAAATGGCCAGAAGCCTTATTCCCAGCTACCCTCCCTATAGTTTCCATATTTAGCAATTATCATAGGTTAGCTTCTAGCGTGCTAGTAATGTCCTGTTCCATGATCTGACCATTCTAGTTTGTGAAAATTCAGTGAACTATACACTAATATTGTCTATTCTATATGTATGTTATATTCCCATAAAAATGCTTATGAAAAAACCCACAGAAGCTTTCACTGGCCAAAAACAGTAAAAAATTGAGCATCTGTAACTATCATAACCACAATGGATTGAATACACAACATGTCTGACTCCCTTAGTTTTTAAAAATATAAAAGATACCAATAACTGACCTTTTTGGTCACCTTGTCAGGAAATATGGAATCTAATCATTTGTTTGAAAACTGGTAAAAAGGGCCACGTGCCATGGCTTACGCCTGTAATCCCAGCACTTTGGGAGGCCAAGGCAGGTGGATCACAAGGTCAGGAATTCAAGATAAGCCCGGCCATAAAAATACAAAAAAAAAAAAAATTAGCCAGGTGTGGTGGTAATCCCACCTGTAATCCCAGCTGCTCGGGAGGCTGAGACAGAGAATTGCTTGAACCTGGGAGGTGGAGGTTGCAGTGAGCCAAGATTGCACCACTGCACTCCAGCCCGGGTGACAGAGCGAGACTCTGTCTAAAAAAAAAAAAAAAAAAAAGAACAGAAAGAAAGAAAACTGGTAAAAATAAATAAATAAAGATAAAAACTAAATCAAGCATTTAGCTTGCCTTGACTTTATGAACTTGATCACAGTGAAAGCAAAGGTAGTGAGAAGTTTTTTGACAGAAGTGACCAAAATAATAAATGAAGAATATATCAATGAATAATAATCAGATTATTACTATTTTATGACACCTAGTGAAACTGTGGAACAAGGTTATAAACATCAGTAATTGCTCTCATTGCAAAAGAAAGATAACTGAAATTTGTGCTTCCTGATAAAAGGAACCAGACAACACCATCTAAGAAGTGTGTTTGGTAAACTTTGTTTTCAGAGTAAACCTTTAGTTCATGCTACCAGTTTACAGAAAATTCAGGGGTTACAGGAACATATTAAAAGATACCACAGGAATGCAATTAGCAATTTTTCCACAAGAGTTTACAAGACAAGGACAAGAATTGCTTGAACCCAGGAGACAGAGGTTACAGTGAGCTGAGATGACACCACTGCACTCCGGCCTAGGTGACAGAGAGAGATTCTGTCTCAAAAAAATAAAATAAAATAAATAAGACAATTAAACACCAATTAGGTGGTTATTAATATTAAAATGTATTTTATTGTTTTAGGTGAGATAATGGAATTCTTATGTTTTCCCAGAGCTTTTATCTTGTAGGGGTATACACTAAAATATTTATGAATAATTTTTTTTTCTTTGCTTCTAAATAATCTTGGATATGAATAAAATGTATGTGTGTGTGTGTTGTTCTGTTTTGATAAAACAAGATTAACCATGAGTTGATAATGTTTTAAGCTATAAGTATATAGCATATTTTTCTGTTTTTATGTGTTTGTAATTTTCCATAATTAAAAAAATATACGGATGGCTGTTAATTTCTTTCAAAAATAAAATAATCCTTAGCACAATGTAATATTCTTTGAAGCCTGCCTTCAAGTTGCAAAAGTGACTCTTGGGCAGCCATCCTAGACATTATTGCTTGTTTTTTTTTCACAAATCCATTTCACTTCCATCTGTTTGTGTTAGCTATCCTCTCGTGATAACGCCCTTCCCTTCCCTGTCAACTTATTTCTGAAACTCACATTTGATAATGCTTCTTTCTCCAGTATCTCTCCCTGAAAACCCAGCAAGTACTAAATGTTGATGCCTGTCATTTTCTCGGCTCTTTGTGTTCCCTTGGTTATAGTATTTACCTTATTATGCTTTGCTTATGTAGTTACACCCATATTCTGCCTGACTCTGAGCTCCTTGAGAACAGCCACTGGGTATCACTTTTTTTATATTCCAGATTTCAAGCACACATACTAGCCTTTCAATGACAGCATACACGATTGTTTATAGGTGTGCCATTTCCAGAATCACCATTTTTTTCTACATTCACAGCACCCACGTGTATTCCTGCACATACTGAATTATTCTGCGGCATCCAGCCAAGGGTCTTTTGGTTCTAAAATAACATCTGGACTTCATTATTAAATAAACAACAATACTAGGATGTGACAGGTTACATGCTTCTAAACCCAGTTCCAGATTGCGTTCTAAGGTCTGTTGGATTCTTAAAGTAGCTTTTCTTTGTACAGAATTTTAGTATGCTTGCTTTATTTTGCAAGCAGCTCAGGTGAGCAGTCTGACTTTTGAGCAAGAGTTAATTCTAAATTGGTCTGAAAATATTGTGGAATAGCATTCCTGAGTCTCATTGCGTTTGTGCCCAGACCTCTCTGCCTAGAAGTTATAACCAAGTTATGTATCAGGAGCTGCTCCATTAATCCCCATGAGATGGAAGCATGCACCTTAACTCCAAAGGGCTTTTTTCTTGAGCCTAATATTAAATTTGCTCCAGTCAAAAAACAAAGTTGGTAAGCTTAGGTGTGGAATTGATGTCATCTAAGCATACCAAAAATAGGAGTCTGGAGGCAGCTGGTGCAGCCCCCTGAGGTAGGCAGGCCTGTCCTCATCAACCTGTTTATCCTTTAGTGGGATTTAAATATCAAAACAGTGGCTGATTGAAACTATACTGCTCTTTGGAGTGGTGACATGGTGACACAGGTATAATGCTCTGTCATCTTTTTAATATAGCTGCTGATAAATGTGCACACTTTTACTATATAGGAGATTTTTTACTGATTATAAACCAATAAATATATGCTAAATAATAATATAATATAATATAATAATAGGGTAGTAGAAAACCAAAGAATAGTCATACTAATTCTGATGACATAAAGTAGTTGTTTTTTACATGTTTTTTTCTAAGTTTTATTTACAAGGATTACATAATGTTTTTAGAATTGAGAGTAAGACAAGTGTTTTAAATAAAATTTGGTGCATGTATCTGGATTAATTTTACCCATCAGGGTGCTCAAATCTGAAAATGTTATAGTTTAACAATGTACAATTTTAGTTATCAGTCATATAATGTGCAGTTCAGGTAGACCAGCCTTCCTCCTTCTTGTGACTGTGCCATATGGCACATATGGTCTTCAAGATTTTTGTGGCAAATAAAACAGTTATGGAGAGGTCACACTGCTCTTCACCTCCTTGGACTTCTCCTGGTCTACTGGCTGGAGCTACTCCTAGGGCTCCACACAGGATCCTGGGAAAGACAAGAGAGCATTGGATCCTTGGTGAGCATTTACTCTCAACTGGTGACTGGTTACTTTTTAAAGTATTTAGAGAAAGGAAATGATAGTGACAAATTACTATAAAAAGATCTCCTCTCTCCTTACTTGAGGAAAATATCCTTAAAGACTTTCATTGTATAAATAGAAAATTTCCCATTTTGTACATTAGCAGTGAGTTAATTAATGTGTTTTACAGATTTCACTGTTGAAATACTGGAAACAAATTGCATACAACAGTAATAACTTTCTGCTTCTCAATTTCTACTCATCCTAGCAATATTTAAATATTATTTAAAATAAAGTATGTAAATAACATGAAAAAGAATAAAAAGAAAACTCAAATGAAATGAAAACAAAATTTTTGTGTCTCTATTTCCTTCAGTTCTGCTCTGATTTTAGTTATTTCTTGCCTTCTGCTAGCTTTTGAATGTGTTTGCTCTTGCTTTTCTAGTTCTTTTAATTGTGATGTTAGGGTGTCAATTTTGGATCTTTCCTGCTTTCTCTTGTGGGCATTTAGTGCAATAAATTTTGCTCTACACACTGCTTTGAATGTGTCCCAGAGATTCTGGTATGTTGTGTCTTTGTTCTCATTGGTTTCAAAGAACATCCTTATTTCTGCCTTCATTTCGTTATGTACCCAGTAGTCATATAGGAGCAGGTTGTTCAGTTTCCATGTAGCTGAGCGGTTTTGAGTGAGTTTCTTAATCCTAAGTTCTAGTTTGATTGCACTGTGGTCTGAGAGACAGTTTGTTATAATTTCTGTTCTTTTACATTTGCTGAGGAGAGCTTTACTTCCAACTATGTGGTCAATTTTGGAATAGGTGTGGTGTGGTGCTGAAAAAAATGTATATTCTGTTGATTTGGGGTGGAGAGTTCTGTAGATGTTTATTAGGTCCGCTTGGTGCAGAGCTGAGTTCAATTCCTGGGTATCCTTGTTAACTTTCTGTCTCATTGATCTGTCTAATGTTGACAGTGGGGTGTTAAAGTCTCCCATTATTATTGTGTGGGAGTCTAAGTCTCTTTGTAGGTCACTCAGGACTTGCTTTGTGAATCTGAGTGCTCCTGTATTGGGTGCATATATATTTAGGATAGTTAGCTCTTCTTGTTGAATTGATCCCTTTACCATTATGTAATGGCTTTATGAATCCAGGAGCTGGTTTTTTGAAAGGATCAACAAAATTGATAGACCGCTAGCAAGACTAATAAAGAAGAAAAGAGAGAAGAATCAAATACATGCAATAAAAAATGATAAAGGGGATATCACCACCGATCCCACAGAAATACAAACTACCATCAGAGAATACTGCAAACATCTCTACGCAAATAAACTAGAAAATCTAGAAGAAATGGATAGATTCCTCGACACATACACCCTCCCAACACTAAGCCAGGAAGAAGTTGAATCTCTGAATAGACCAATAACGGGCTCTGAAATTGTGACAATAATCAATAGCTTACCAACCAAAAAGAGTCCAGGACCAGATGGATTCACTGCCGAATTCTACCACAGGTACAAGGAGGAACTGGTACCATTCCTTCTGAAACTATTCCAATCAATAGAAAAAGAGGGAATCCTCCCTAACTCATTTTATGAGGCCAGCATCATCCTGATACCAAAGCCAGGCAGAGACACAACCAAAAAAGAGAATTTAAACCAATATCCTTGATGAACATTGAAGGAAAAATCCTCAATAAAATACTGGCAAACCAAATCCAGCAGCACATCAAAAAGCTTATCCACCATGATCAAGTGGGCTTCATCCCTGGGATGCAAGGCTGGTTCAATATACGCAAATCAATAAACGTAATCCAGCATATAAACAGAACCAAAGACAAAAACCACATGATTATCTCAATAGATGCAGAAAAGGCCTTTGACAAAATTCAACAACACTTCATGCTAAAAACTCTCAATAAATTAGGTATTGATGGGACATATCTCAAAATAATAAGAGCTATCTATGACAAACCCACAGCCAATATCATACTGAATGGGCAAAAACTGGAAGCATTCCCTTTGAAAACTGGCACAAGACAGGGATGCCCTCTCTCACCACTCCTATTCAACATAGTGTTGGAAGTTCTGGCCAGGGCAATTAGGCAGGAGAAGGAAATAAAGGGTATTCAATTAGGAAAAGAGGAAATCAAATTGTCCCTGTTTGCAGATGACATGATTGTATATCTAGAAAACCCCATTGTCTCAGCCCAAAATCTCCTTAAGCTGATAAGCAACTTCAGCAAAGTCGCAGGATACAAAATCAATGTACAAAAATCACAAGCAGTCTTATACACCAATAACAGACAAACAGAGTCAAATCATGAGTGAACTCCCATTCACAATTGCTTCAAAGAGAATAAAATACCTAGGAATCCACCTTACAAGGGATGTGAAGGACCTCTTCAAGGAGAACTGCAAACCACTGCTCAATGAAATAAAAGAGGATACACACAAATGGAAGAACATTCCATGCTCATGGGTAGGAAGAATCAATATCATGAAAATGGCCATACTGCCCAAGGTAATTTATAGATTCAATGCCATCCCCATCAAGCTACCAATGACTTTCTTCACAGAATTGGAAAAAAATACTTTAAAATTCATATGGAACCAAAAAAGAGCCCGCATCACCAAGTCAATCCTAAGCCAAAAGAACAAAGCTGGAGGCATCACGCTACCTGACTTCAAACTATACTACAAGGCTACAGTAACCAAAACAGCATGGTACTGGTACCAAAACAGAGATATAGATCAATGGAACAGAACAGAGCCCTCAGAAATAACGCCACATGTCTACAACTATCTGATCTTTGACAAACCTGAGAAAAACAAGAAATGGGGAAAGGATTCCCTATTTAATATATGGTGCTGGGAAAACTGGCTAGCCATATGGAGAAAGCTGAAACTGGATCCCTTCCTTACTCCTTATACAAAAATTAATTCAAGATGGATTAAAGACTTAAATGTTAGACCTCAAACCGTAAAAACCCTAGAAGAAAACCTAGGCATTACCATTCAGGACATAGGCATGGGCAAGGACTTCATGTCTAAAACACCAAAAGCAATGGCAACAAAAGCCAAAATCGACAAATGGGATCTAATTAAACTCAAGAGCTTCTGCACAGCAAAAGAAACTACCATCAGAGTGAACAAGCAACCTTCAAAATGGGAGAAAATTTTCGCAACCTACTCATCTGAGAAAGGGCTAATATCCAGAATCTACAATGAACTCAAACAAATTTACAAGAAAAAAACAAACAACCCTATCAAAAAGTGGGCGAAGGACATGAACAGACACTTCTCAAAAGAAGACATTTATGCATCCCAAAAGCACATGAAAAAATGCTCACCATCACTGGCCATCAGAGAAATGCAAATCAAAACCACAATGAGATACCATCTCACACCAGTTAGAATGGCAATCATTAAAAAGTCTGGAAACAACAGGTGCTGGAGAGGATGTGGAGAAATAAGAACACTTTTACACTGTTGGTGGGACTGTAAACTAGTTCAACCATTGTGGAAGTCAGTGTGGCGATTCCTCAGGGATCTAGAACTAGAAATACCATTTCACCCAGCCATCCCATTACTGGTTATATACCCAAAGGACTATAAATCATGCTGCTATAAAGACACATGCACACGTATGTTTATTGCGGCACTATTCACAATAGTAAAGACTTGGAACCAACCCAAATGTCCAACAATGATAGACTGGATTAAGAAAATGTGGCACATATACACCATGGAATACTATGCAGACATAAAAAATGATGAGTTCATGTCCTTTGTAGGGACATGGATGAAATTGGAAACCATCATTCTCAGTAAACTATCGCAAGGACAAAAAACCAAACACTGCATGTTCTGACTCATAGGTGGGAATTCAACAATGAGAACACACGGACACAGGAAGGGGAACATCACACTCTGGGGACTGTTGTGGGGTGGGGGGAGGGGGGAGGGATAGCATTAGGAGATATACCTAATGCTAAATGACGAGTTAATGGGTGCAGCACACCAGCATGGCACATGTATACATATGTAACTAACCTGCACATTGTGCACATGTACCCTAAAACTCAAAGTATAATAATAAAAGAAAAGAAAAGAAAAAAAAAAAGAAGAAAAATTTTTTAAATGTGCTTAATACTTTTTATACATCAGTCTACATTTTTTCAAAAACTATTAGAGAAAGAATGAAGTAATTTATTTTATACTAAGGAAATGATGTTTTTTAGATTTAAGTGCCTTTTTACAATTTATATTGCAAATTTGGAAAAAAATACATTTTGAGACATCATGTTCAATTCCAGTGACAGAACAAGTACAAAATACAGTTTGGCCAATTATCTAACTCTAGCTTCAAGAGAAGATTTCAAGGCCAAGAGTAGAGTAGACTAGTGTAGAGTAGAGAAGTAGAGTAGAGTACAGTAGTGTAGGTTTCAAGGCCAAGTATTCCTCTTTTCCCTCTACTTCTCCTTTTTCTATATCTTCTCAGCATAGCTTCATGAGATAATAGGTTGAATATTTTAGCAACACAGAAAGTTAGAAAATAAGTGGTAATATATTATTTTATAATAGGAAGAGAGAACAGTGAGTAGTCTACTGACTTCTAAAGATGAAAGATGCTTTAGGAATTGATCTAAATATGCAGTATGGAAAAAAGAAGTGGACACTAAATTGTCATTTATATAGTGATAAATGACATACTAACCTGCATCTTATCCTGCATGACATTTATATGATTATTTTATCATATAAAAGGACAAAAACAAGTAGGTTATAGTAGAAATTAAAGCCACAAGTGAAGCCTTTAAGATAAATACATAAAAATATGTGGAACACCTTACAGATTTTAATTAAATTGATACTAAAAAAAATAAGACTACTCAACTTGCATATCAAATTGGGCAAATCTCTAAGCACTGAGCTGTGCCTAAGTAGGTAAGGGTAGTTTCCTGGAAGAATGACAGTGATAACAAAGGAGCCTGGTTCATTACCCACAGTTGTCCTTCAGGAGATGATGAATGGAGAATAATAATACAGTATTGTGAATTTGAATCCATTTTTTAATACTTCTAATGATGCTAGTTTTAACACTAGGTGATATCGTTTGGATTTGCTGTCTCCTCCAAATCTCCCATGGAAACTTGACCTCCAGTGTTGGAGATGGGGCCTAGTGGGAAGCGTTCGGGTCATGGGAGTGCATCCCTCAGAAATGGCTTGGTGCCCTCACCACAGTAATGACTGAGTTCTCACTTTCAGTTTATGTGATCTCTGGTTATTTAAAAATAGTGTGGCACCTCCCTATTCTCTCTCTCACTCCCCTCTCTCTGTGTGACATGCTGACTCCACTTCGCCTTCTGCCATGAGTGGAAATTTCCTGAGGCCCCACTAAATCAGATGCTGGCACCACACTTTTTGTAGAGCCTGCAGAACTGTGAGCCAAATAAACCTCTTTTCCTTATAAATTACCCTGTCTTCAGAATTACTTTATGGCAATGCAAATGGACTAATGCAAAAAAGTTGGTACTGGGAGTGGAGTGTTGCTATAAAGCTACCTGAAAATGTAAAAGTGGCTTTGGAAATTGGTAACAGGCTGGGTAAGAGGCTGGAAGAGTTTGGAGGGCTCAGAAGAAGAAAGGAAAATGAGAGAAAGTTTGTAACTTCTTAGAGACTGGTTAGGTGGTGGTGACCAATGTGCTGATAGATATACGAACAATGCCAGGCTGACAGGGTCTCAGAAGGAAATAAGGAATTTATTGAAAACTGGAGCAAAGATCTCCCCTGTTATAGTATAGCAAAGAACTTGGCTGTATTGTGTCCATGCCCAGGAGACTGGTGGAATGTTGAACTGAAGAATGATGACTTGGGGTATCTAGTGAAAGAAATCTTTAAGCAGCAAAGCACTCAAGATGTGACATGGCTGCTTCTGACAACGTACGGTCAGATATGGGAGCTAAGAAATGACTTAAAGTTGAAACGTACATTTAAAAAGGAAACACAGCATAAAAATTTGGAAAATTCACAGCCTGGCCATGTAGTAGAGAGAGAAAAAGCATTTTCAGGAGAGGAATATAAGTGGGCTGTGGAGCAAGCACTTGCTAGAGAGATTAGCGTAATTAAATGGGAGCCAAGTGCTAATATACAAGGTAATTAGAAAAAGGTCTCAAAGGCATTTTATAGATTTTCAGGATAGCCCCTCCCATTGGAAGCCCAGAGATCTAGGAGGAAAGAATTGTTTCAGGGTCTAGGTCCAGGGCACAGCTTTTATGAGCCACCCTACAAGGATGTTCCTCACATCCCCACTGCTCTGGCTCCAGCCTTGGCTCAAAGGGCCCCAGATATTGGTCTGGTCACCACTCTGAAGAGAACAAAACCATAAGCTTTGGTGGCTTGCAAATGGTATTAAGCCTGCAGTTGTACAGAATGCAAGCGTGAAGGGGGCTTGGCAGACTCTGCCTAGATTTCAGAGGATGTTTGGGAAAGCCTGGGTGCCCAGGAAGAAGACTGCCACAGGGGCAGAACACCCACAGAGGAACTCTACTAGGGAAATGCCAAGGGAAAATGTGGGATTGAAGCCCCCACACTGAGTCCCAACGATGGTACTGCCTATGGAGCTGTGGGAAGGGGACTGCCATCTTCCAGACCTGAAATTAATGGAGCCACTGGCAGCTTGAACCCTGATCCTGGAAACGCCACAGGCACTCAATTGCAGCCTGTGATAGCAGCCACAGGGACTATGCCTTGCAAAGCCACAGGGTCAGGGACTATGCCCTGCAAAGCCACAGGGGCAGGGCTACCTGAAGCCCTGCGAGCCCAGCCCTTGAACCAGTATGCCCAGGATGCAGCAAATACAGTCAAAGCTTATTTTGGAGCTTTAAGATTTAATGTCTGCTGGGTTTCATATTTGTGTAGTGCCTGTTGCCCCTTTCTTTTGGCTGATTTATCCCTTTTGGAGTGGAAATGCTTATACAATACCTGTACCACCAATGTATATTGGAAGTAAATCACTAAATCACTTATTTTTGATTTTACAGGCTCATAGGTGGAAGGAATTTACCTTGAGTCTCACATGAGACTTTGGACTTCTGAATGATGCTGGAATGAGTTAAGACGTTGGGGAACTATCAGGAAGGGATAACTGTATTTTTCAATGTGAGGAGAACATGACATTTGAGGGGCCAGGGACAGAACAATATGGCTTAGATGTTTTGTCCTCTCAAAATCTTATGTTAAAATGTGACCTCTAATGTTGAAGGTGGGCCTAGCGGAAGGTGTTTCGGTCATAGAGGTGGATTCCTCATGAGTGATTTGGTGCCTTTCTCTCAGTAATGAATGAGTTCTCACTCTGAGTTCATGTGTTATTTGGTTGTTTAAAAAGAGCATGCATCTCCCCTCTCTCTCTTGCTCCTCTGGTCCAGGTGTTAGGGTGGGGCTCCAACGGCAGCCCAAGGATGAATCATGTGACAAAGGTTACATTTCTCTCTCACTCCGTGTGACACACTGGCTACCCTTCAGCATCCACCATGATTGGAAGCTTCCTGAGGCCCTTACAAGAAGCAGATTCCAGCCCCATGCTTCCTGTACAGCCTGCAGAACCATGAGCCAAATAAACCTCTTTTTATTATGAGTTACCCAGGCTTAGGTATTCTTTTATAGCAATGAAAATGGATGTGCACACAGAGTTATGTTCCAGATCTTCACATCTACATTCATATCTGATTGCTTACAATAATGAGAATTTTTTTTCAGCAGCATAAGCCAACATTTGATTTCAAAAGCATCAGTTTGTAGGCTAATAGGTTGTTCCTGCCACCTCAACATCCATTTTCCTTTTCTACATTAATAGTGGCTTTGCTTTGAGGAAACAAGCATCTTGCTCCTCTGGTCCAGGTGTTAGGTTGGGGCTCCAACGGCAGCCCAAGGATGAAGCATGTGACAAAAGTTACATTTAATGGAACATTAAACTTTTTCACCCAATGGATTCACTGATAGATACATGGCCTAGGATCCATCAAATAATGCAATTACATCTCCTAGGACCCAATTTTATTTCGTAAGAGTAAATTCCAAGACTTATCTGAAATTGCCAGGTAGAGATAAACCCTTCTCAGCCAGATGTGAATGCATGGCTGTCTGCTTAAATGGAGTCAGATACCAAAGTCCATGTAACTGAAGATAGTCTGAGAGGTGAAAACAAGTACAGGTAATGTTTGCACCCCTGGGTCAAGCCGTTCCTACAGCCAGATGCTTTGGTCATTTGATCTGATAGATGGTGTTTTTACTTAAGTCAACCCATGGTGTTCTATCATTTACAACACTATTTAAATTATTCATTTAAAAAGGTTATATACTTGTTATAATGAAGCTGCCATGGTTCAAAGTTATTGTATAATGTTCTCAAGGGAATTGACTTTAGGAACAGCTTATAAAACACAGAATAAATAAATTTCATTATTTCATAAGCATGTCTTATTTCTGATTGCAAATAGTATTAGGGTTAGCCACCAAGCATGTTTTGCTTTAAATAGCAATGGGATGTCAAAGCGCACACACACACACACACACACACACACACACACACACACACACACGAGACAAAAGTTTACTGCCACTTAGAATCTTTAGATAAGCTAGTTCTAGGCTCCAAAGATACTTTGGGAGGTTTTATAAATATGTCCTGAATAACCACCAAGGTTGGTGGATGCAGATGCCATCCTTAAGTAGCATTTTTGTATGTGGAAGGTAATAATTATTTTAATATATTATTTCTCATGTTTATTTTAAAGTCTGGGATTTTTTACTAAGCTGAGGCAACAGGATATCAGTTCATCTGGGAATTCATTCATTCTTTCTCGATTCAAAGATGTGGCCTCTTAAAGAAATTTTCAGGTTTTACTAAAGGATTATGAAAAATAGGCTGCCAATGAAGGTCAGAAGTTGTACTTTTACAAGAAGAAAATTAGGTAAAGACCAAAGAAAAATACTGTAGAAGAGTTCTGTAGCTGGCAAATGAAATTATTCTTTAATTACTTTTCTTATTGAATATTTATGAAAAATCAGTGTTCAACAAAATAAATTGCTACTCACTGCCCAGATGTTTGAAATTTGTAGCTAAACATTAATTCATAGAAAGGTGCCCACTAGCATTGTTATAACTGAATAAAAAATTGCCTAAAAATGTAACAAAGGGCTAATGAGAGAGAAAATATAAATAATCATGAGATAAACACATATTCAGTGTTTATAATTATTCACAGGAATGAGTTTTCCAATTGGTTATAGTTAAAAACAGTGATTTTTTAAAGAAAATTTCATTTCAAATGTGGAACATTCGTTTACTTCAAATATTCATATACATTAAATAGTAATGTGTCCATATTTATAGGTCAGTTCTATAAATACATATGTTCAACTTGTGAATTTTTACAGAGAATAATTTTTCATAATTCAGTAAACCTCAGTTATTAGATTCCTGTTGCCTATTGTACCCCCTTTTTTGAATTTTGAAAGAAGTTTTAAAATACATTTAATGTCACTGGGATGTCAAACATTATTTAGTATTTTCTAACTTAATATTTCTTAGATGTCTAATGTAAAAAAATGGAATGGGTCTCTTTCACAAAATGAAAGACACAGATACTGACATTAGAAGCTGATCAGACATCCACTCATTCATTTTATGAATGATGAAACAGATTCGGAAAAAGAAAACCAGCAAGACCTAATTCAGCTCAGTAATGACCGGAACAAACCAATACTGCCTCACTCTCTTCTGTACATGGCTTTTATAATTTACGTAGTACATTATAACATCAAGGCTGAATCACGAGACTATTTGCTTTATATATATATATATATATATATATATATATATGGTTTGTACGCTTCTGCAAATCAAACTCAGAGCTAAGGTACATTCAATTAAAAATCCTAGTGCTTTAAGAAGAAAAGCAAAAACTAGCACTGACCCCTGCAATAAAGTGGAAGTAGTGCCTCATGTGCATACTTAGCTATTTACACATGAAACAGGTCTTCTCACGACACTAAGTGTTCATTTATCTATAAAAAAACAAGTTTCAGGCTAGGCACAGTGGCTCACACCTGTAATCCCAGCAATTTGGGAGGCCAAGGTGGGTGGATCCCTTGAGGTCAAGACTTTGAGACCAGCCTGGCCAACATAGTGAAGCTTTGTCTCTACTAAAACTACAAAGATTAGCCAGGTGTGGTGTTGCGCACCTGTAGTCCCAGCTACTCAGGAGGCTGAGGCAAGAGAATATCTTGAACCCAGGAGATGACGGCTGCAGTGAGCCGAGATCATGCCACTGCACTCCAGCCTGGGTGACAGAACAAGACTCCATCTCAAAAACAAATAAACAAACAAACAACAAACAAAGCAAGTTTTACACATAAAAAAAAAACCTTCAACAGTAATATGGAAGTGATATTACCAGACAAACCTCAGGTAGATGCACTGGCCTTTCTAGCTGCTGTCACCATGCTGTGGATAATGCTGCCCATGAGGTACACCCAGGGACACTAGAAGCCAATGCCCAGGGGCACTAACACTGTGAAGCAAACCGGGAATGGATAGAATGAGGAAGACTTACTCGCCCATGAGCTTCTCCTATGTTTGTTCTTAGGGACAGAACACAGTAATCAACAAAAATGATTTACTCCTCACAGTCAGTCCTAGCATTTTGATCCTGTCTCAAATGTGTCTTTTCGGTAAATTGAGGCATTTTCTTCCATGTACTCTCTCCCAGCAATGATATTTACCTATATAATCCATATGAATTCTCTGAAATACAACGATCAAATTCAAATAAGAGAACCTGAGAATAATCAAAAGCAAATTGTCAGAGAATCATCCCGAGTGGATGCTGTTTGCTGACACCTGCATAGCACAGGATGATATGTCCTTCGGCCCCTTGACACCAAGAACTATCTCCCAAATTCTGTTTCCATACCCACAGTGTTGTGAAAGCTCGATCCCTATGAAGCCAGGGATTCCAGGTGGCTCCGTCGGATCACAAGCACTCAGAAACAGGAAAGGCAGCCTCATTCTGCTGCATCAACAGGAGGCCAGTCTTCCCTGGGCTCCAGGCGTCACAGGCAGCAGAGCACGGCGGCGGAAGTAGACAGGGCTTGGAGAGTTATAAGCCATTCCCTAGTGCAGCTTGTGGCTTTCAGAAATAGATTCCCTGAAAGAGACTCACTCCACGTTCATTGAAATTCATAGATAAGCTACAGAAACAGCAAAACACAAGCTATTTAGCAAACTTTAATTACTCAACTGAAGTAATAAAATATGCATGAGAAAAGAGAACATCCAGCTAGTCTATAAACTAGCCAACAAATTAATTAGCACTTAATAACAGGAAATTTCTATCAATTGGCAAAGCACCATAAATTACTTGTGGAATACAAAGATTTTATTTTTCTGTTACTATTTTCAGTAACTAAGTTTTGGCCATTATTCAGGATGTTTTATTTGGAGAATACAGCATGATTAATAGCATATAACATTAATAATCTTGGAAATTGATTTCAGAATGTGATATCTACCTTTAATAAAGGGCTAACAACATACTTTGATATAGAAAGATTGGTCAAGTGCTTCAACTGACATCTTTACTTCCCCAATATTAAATTTAATATCAATGTAATGGATAAGGCAATACTTAACATTATTGCATGGCAGGGCCTATAGTACTTAATGTAGGAAGCAAGATTTACATGTGGAGTAGGAGAGCTGCAGAATTTGAAACATTCATGTTAGCATTGGAAAAATTGATTTTATGCTTGCATGTAGTAGAACTTGTATTACATCTATAGTAGGCTCATACATTCGAGAAAAAATAATTCAACCCCCAAAAGATGTGTAGTAGTTGGCCTTATGGAATATGCAATATCATTAAATAAAAGTAGTAAGGATATCTGAATAAAGTCTAAATATCTATTTTATATCAATAAAGATATAACAAACCCACTTATTAAAGTTGGCTTAAATACTGTATTGAAAACAAATTGTATGTTAAACACAAAAGATTCAACCTCAAAATAAAAAAAAAATAGACAAGAAATCCCTAAGCAAATATCACAAAAAGAAAGCTGAGTGGGTTTTCCACAGGCAGAGTGAGATCAATGAGATCCAGTGAAGCATGGTATAATAACGAAGAGTACAATGTTTAATGAGGTTTCATGCAAAAATGTTTATGTGCCACATAGCAGCAATCTAGCACAATCTAACTCACACCCATACATTTCAGAAACTGTAGTAATTACTATTCTACTTCTTCTGAGAAAGCAAAGATACAAAAGTAAGAAAATGTGTAAGGGATCAAAACAACATAATTGATAAGATTACACTAATAGTCAATAAAATGTATCTTGATAGAAATATATGTTAAGTTGTATAAAACATTTAATTAAAATTGTAAATATATACAATCATCAAGAGAAGAACAATAAATTCCAAAAGGTAAACAGAATGTACTTTCTAATCATGGAAAATAAAATTGTGAAATTATAATCAAAATAGAAAAAACAAAAAGCAGAAACATCTGGAAGTTATGAAATCTTAGTAAGCAACACTTACACTAAAGATGATACATAAATTATTATTACCTGATAATGAAAACATCTATACATCAAAGTATATTGAATATAGCTAAAACTATATTCACAGGAAAATTTAGTCTTAATAACTGCACAAATAAATAACAAAGAGCAGGCCGGGCGCGGTGGCTCATGCCTGTAATCCCAGCACTTTGGGAGGCCGAGGCGGGCAGATCACGAGGTCAGGAGATCGAGACCATCCTGGCTAACACGGTGAAACCCCGTCTCTACTAAAAATACAAAAAAAATTACCCGGGCGCAGTGGCGGGCGCCTGTAGTCCCAGCTACTAGGGAAGCTGAGGCAGGAGAATGGCGTGAATCCGGGAGGCGGAGCTTGCAGTGAGCCCAAATCGCGCCACTGCACTCCAGCCTGGGCGACAGAGCGAGACTCCATCTCAAATAAATAAATAAATAAGTAAATAAATAACAAAGAGCATTTTTAAATAGACGGTGTTACCATGTAGCACAAATATTTATTTTTTAAGAGCAATAACATTACAGTAAAAAAAAAAACCAATGAGAAAAACCAAAAAAGCAAAAAATACAAAACAAGCACACACAAAAAATGCAATAAAATGAAACAGCCACTAGTTGGAAATAATCCTCTTAAAAATATAGAAATACAAACAGGAAGCAAAATCAAAAGAGTAAAAAGGAATATAGTTATAGCTACAAAGTAATTTTTTAAATAGGTGCATGTATTAAAACCTCAATGAAACAGATTAACTGATGGAAAAATGTTTTACCAAAATTGCTCCCGTACGTAATAGGAATCCAAAACAAACAAACACAAAATATTAAGGCATTGAAAAAGCCTTCAGTTAATGTCTCTTTTCAAAGAGTAAGATCCAAATGGTTTCATATACAAATAATTTCAAACTCAACGGTAAATTATTTCAATACTAATTTGACCATGTCATACCATAGGAAAAAAAGGAACAGTTTTTATATTTTTTAAGGAAAGAAGCCAGTTACTATTCACCACAGAAAATTATAGATCAATAAAATATTTCAACCAATCTCATTTAGGATTGCCTGGGAAAATAATGAATAAATGAATGAATGAACATGATGAAATTCAGCATTATTTAAAAATTAATTCATCACGATCAATAATGAGCTAAATTCATGATCAAATGAGCTAGATTCCTGAAATTCAACAATACTCTATATTTAGAAAATTGATTAATATGATACTCTTAGTATTAGGTCAAAAGAGAATGTGCAACATCACAATAGATATTGTAAAGGTATTTGAAAAATTCTTACATATTAATATGAACAAGCAAAAAACAAACAAAATTAAAATAGATCAATAGTTTCATCATCTTTCTCCTTGTCTCTGTCTCTCTCTCTCTCACACGCACACACACACATACACACACACCAGACACTCAAACATATTTATATTTACCGTATGTTTAGTGGCAAAACAATGGAAGCATTCCCAATGACACTTGCCTCATACCAAAGTATTCATTATTACGATATCATCTAACTTGGACTAAATAGCACAATTTGGCAATATCAACCCAAATATATATTAGATATACTCATCAATACATGGATTCTATTATAAATATATCCTCTGGTAAAAGTCTACATGTTTTTTGTAATATATGAATATTTATTTATTGAAATCATAACTTAGCAAGAAATTAAAACCATCAAGTTTTCCTAAGATACTATTTAATAACATGTAATAACATGTAAATCTAAAACATTATTTTAATAACTTGTGCCCATTGTTTTCCAAAAAGGGAGATGTTAAGGTTGGAGATATTGGAAAGGAAAAAGGAAGGAAATCATTTCATTTTTTCATGTTCCAAAAGCAAAGTGTTAAATTGCTTTGGTTGTATTTGCCAGAGAACTTGGGAAACAAGCATGACTTTCCATGAAAATCCCATCAGAAAAGAACCGGGGAAAAATTCATAAACTAAGAATTTTTCACTTTATTGTCACTTTTAAATTACAGCTCCTCTCCCTTTTTCAATACGCGAGCATGTAGGGTAGCAGTGATCTCCAAACTTGTGCACCTGAGCTTAATGAAGAGCATGTAATGAGGATAATGTAAATGCCACACAGCAGCAGTTTACAAACAGGCAAGCAAGTTAATCCAGTGTGGGTTAAAACAACACCGTGCACTGCATTTTGTCCCATAAAAAGCAATAATCTAAAAGGATACAATATGTGCGCAACACAGATGAAAAGTATAATTGAATCGCAGGCGGAAGGCAAAAAGAAAAATAATCCTACAAAGGAAGGTAGTCGTTCAGCTGAAAATCAAAGCCTGCTGCTTCCCAAGTTACTTAGTAGTTTACTTTCTATTGCTTCTATAACCAACTTTGTAAACTACCTGTGGATCACAGCTTCTCCTATTGGGCGCATCTGTGAGTGCACATTTTAGCTACCACAACACCGTAGTGTGTGAAATACATGAGCCAGCAACCTACGAAGGAAAGGATATGTGACATTTTACCACAAAGAAACAATATGTCCTCACATTGTTTATACATTTGTACGTTAAATCTTTATTTTGTATGTAACGTACTGAAATATTGTAATCACATATATTGATTCCAAGCAATACTATCAATGGCTATGGGAAAGTATTTCACCTGAACAGTCATTCGCTTCCGAAATGGAGAAAATGGAAGGTCTTTACATTATAAAAGAAGACAACAAAAGCTAAGGTTTTAACTCTCTTAATTACAAAAACAATTCAACATCTCAATTAAGCATTATCATGATTTTTGGCATCAATGGGCAAGGAAGATAAATGCTTAGCATTAAATAAATCACTGAGCAAAATGTTTTGCATGCAAAACTTTCAAGTTGTCCTTTTGTCAAGTCTTAGCTCCATACAAGTGAACGTTTCCTGCTTTCAAGGGACCCGGAATGTGTTGAAACTATTCAGACTTTTAGTTATTTTGAGATATAAGAAATTTTGTCACATCTTGGATAGAAGTTATGTGAGGACTAAAATTGTGCTCATGTGTATGTTTATGTGAGTGCTTGTGTATTTGTTCTTCTGATTATATTCCTCCAGCAACCACAAAAATACTGAGCCCAGAAGAAATGGGCTCCATTTGCCATGATGAAAGATACAACGTATACTGTGGCTCTTAACCATAGTAGTATAATATTTCAGGGTAAAGGAAGGAGGGAGTACTGACCCCGTTATAAAGAAAACTGCCCTAAAATGTCACATGACCTCATTTTACTACTTCTGCTATCTCACCATTCACCAGAGTATGAGTTCTAACATCAGTAACTACATCAGTCCCACTGAGGAACTCAGTTCTCAATATGACAGACTGGATCACATCAATAAATGTTTTAAGCACACATAAGAGTTTAGTAATAAACCAATTTCACATGGATTCAATTATGTCATTTCTCAATGCTTGCTTTTAAATCAATAGTATTCACATATACATATATATATAAAGTATCCTTGAGAATATTTATATTTTAAGGCAGTTTTGTAACCTTTCAGCTTACAATACTTTTAGAAATTAAAAACGGTATCTTTAAACAATAGATTTAAATCAATAATGAAAGTATCCATTTCCTTATAACTTATAACATTGTATTTGTAACAACAATTAAACAACACTCTATGCTTACTAAATATTCATTACTATAAAATAGAACATTGTTTATTTTAAGACTGTGATTCTGGGTCAGACATAAAATTTGAAAGTTTTTATTTTTTCAGTATCCAGTTCGGTATATGGAACTGGTGAGGCCATTTTTCCTCAAAGAACATGAAAAAGCAAGCATAATCTTGTGATTACTCTTGGAGAGAGAGGTAGCACTGGGAAAAAAGGTGAGAACTATAAGCCATATACTAGATATTTATTTCTTCTTTTATTAAAATGTGTAATATATTACTTTGTGCTTACACTAATATGTACATACAATTGAAATGTATTTCCACAACTTATAAATGTGGTTTGAACAATGAAAAAAACTGTATACTTAAATAATTAATATAATAATTACTTTCCCTCAAATGTTAAAGTATTAAAACTAAAAGTGACCCTAAATGTTACCTAATTCATCTGTTTATTTTCTGTTAGAAAACATACAAACTAAAACTTACAAGGGATTTTGAAGAGTTAAACAATTTTCCCAGGTCACGTGCAAATAAAAGATAGTATGTAGAAGATTAGAATTGGCCCCCTTTTCATTGTACTTTGCAATATATAATTTCCCTTTCCATTTGAATTTATATAAAAAAGAAATCATGGGGGAGAGAGTAATTGAAAAGAATCGGCATAAAATGACTTCATAATAATATCAACTACTTAAGCAATAGGTAGCACTAGGCCTTTCCTTTATCACTCTAATTTGAACAGACTTGTTTTTGTTTTTGTTATTACCTGAGGCTCACTATCATCTTTAGAGAAATTCTTACAAATCAGGTAAAGCTCAAGAAGACTACTAATAATTCACAATATTGAGAAGAAACAGTGCAGAGATGACTTCAATGTGACCAGAATTCACTTATTCCACCAGTTATTATAGAGTCAGCATGGTAAAAATTTACCAGTAAATCCATTCAGATTTATTAATTTGTCAACTTCTTTAAAGCTTTTCAATTTAAGAAAATTGTATATAGTATCATCTTAAGATCTTTTAATATTTATAGAATCTGCAATTATATCTTGTATGCATCTCTTATATTGAAATTTTGTGTCTTATTTATTCTTGCTAGATATCCCATTGCTTTTAAAAATAATGTATCTACATTATTTTTACATAAATAACAAATATATAAATATATTTTATAGATACATTATAAAGTTTGTTCGTTCATCAATTTAAACATTCTGTATCTTGTTATTTTTGATCTAATATTTTATGTCTATTCACTTCTCTGTCCATGTACTTATTTTATTTATCTCAGGTAATAAAAGATATATTGAAAAACATCAAGTATCTTCCAAAATTAACAGGAAACCTACAATTTAGGCTCAATCTCAGAACCCTGCGGGCACAAAGATACCACTGTCTCCTTCCAGAGAAAACAGCCACACCCTAATTACTGCCCTCTACTCCCCCAAACCTGGGCAGGTGCAGCTACAAGAAACTCATTCTTCCTCTAAAGCCACGTTAAAAAAAATCATACCGTAGATTTTGAGAGAAGATTAATAAATATTATTAGGTCGGTGGAAATGTCATTTTTTCATAAAATTCTGTTTCATGTATTCAAAACTCTTTTGATTACTGCAGTTTCATGATGATCTCTGCTCTTCGTTGGTATTTCCTTTTCACCACTATGAGGTGTTTCTCTTTACTCCTATTTAGTGTGATTTGCCTTAAATAATATTTTTATAATAGTAATATTGTCACCACAGCTTTCCTTTTCTTACTATTTTCCTGCTATATCTTTTTCATCCCTTAATATTCAACTTAAAAAAAATTTCCTTTAAGTGAGACTCTTTCAGGTAGCACAACTTAGCTTTTTTAAAAATGTTTAAAACGTGATATTTTGTCAAACAAGGAAAGAAAATAAAGTTCAATTTTCCAAAATTTTATTTAAAATAGTTATAAGTTATATCACAAATATGAAATTTCACAACCGAGCAGTGAAATTTGCTGTAATGGCAAACAAGTATAAATTCTTTTCGCAGTTTTCTTATTTCTGTGGTTAAAAAGCAACAACATAATCATCTTTTAAGTGTAGAGTATGTAGAGTATACTGGCATTAATGATATGCATCTTGTTATACAACACGTCTCTGGAACTTTTCATCTTGCAAAACTGAAACTCGATATCCTTTGACAACAACTTCCCTTTTCCTCCTTCTCCCACCTTCTGGCAACCACCATTCTACTTTCCATTTCTCAGAATTTGTCTACCCTAGGCACTTGAACTAAATGGGCTCATGAAGCATTGGTTTCTGTGACTGGCTTATTTCACTGAGCACAATATCCTCAAGGTTCATCCATGTTGAATCACATGGCAGGATTTTCTTCTATTTTAAAGGCTGAATGATATTCCATTGCATGTATATCCTGGACATCTAAGTTACTTCCTCGTCTTTGCATTGTCAATAATGCTGCAATGAACATGGGTGTGCAAATATCTCTTCAAGATCATGTTTTCAATTCTTTTGAATATATATCCAAAAGTAAGATTGCTGGATCATACGGTAATTTTATTTTTAAATTTTTGAGGAACCTCCATATTGTTTTCCATAGTGGCTGCAGGACTTCGCAACCTCACCGACATAGCACAAGGGATCCAATTTCTCCACACCTTTTCCAACACTTGTTATTTTCTAGGTTTGTTTTATTGTTTTGTTTTGTTTTGTTTCTATAGTGGCCATCCTAAGAGGTGTGCAGTACTATCTCCTTGAAGTTTGTATTTGCATTTCCCTGATGATTCGTGATGTTGAACATCTTTTCACTTGCTTGTTAGCCATTCGTACACCTTCTTTGGAGAAAGGTCTACTTAAGCCCTTTGCCCATTTTAGAATTTATTCATTTATTTGTTCTTGAGTTATAGGAGTTCTTATAGGTTCTGAATATTAACCCCTTATCATAAAAATAGTTACAAATATTGTCTGTCATTTCCTGCCACACCGTTGTTTCTTTTGCTTTGTAGAGATTTTAAGTTTGAAATTGCCTCATTTGTCTATATTTGCTTTTGTAGCCTGTGCTGTTGGGATCACATCAAAACATCTGTGGCTATATCCAATATCAGGAAGCTTCCTAGATGTTTTATTCCAGGAATTTTATAGTTTCATGTCTTGCATTTAGGTCGTTAATCCATTTTGAGTTAATTGTTCCATATAGTGTAAGGTAAAATTCCAACTTCATTTTTTTTGCATGTAGATATCCAGTTTTGCCAACACCATTTGTTGAAGAGACTAACTTTTTCCCATTGTGTATTCTTCATACCCTTGCTAGCTATCATTTGACCCATATATGTGAGGATTTATTTCTGTGCTCTCCATTCTGTTTAACTGGTCTGTGTGTCTGTCTTTATTCAGGTACCTTACTGTTTTGATTATTGTAAATTTGTAGTGTGTTTTGAAATCACAAACTGTGAAGCCTCCAGCTTCATTTGCTTTCTCAATTTTTGGTATCTTTTTAGATATTTATATGCAGAATAGCTAAGTTGTATATCTATATCTTCAAAATAATATTGCCCAAGTCAACTATTTATATCCCAAGGAAATGTTTATATAGTACTCAAGGTGCAGAATATAAAGTTGAAGCATAAAATTGTAAAAATATTTTTCTCCTTCCAAAATAGTGGGATTTTGATATTTGGGTCCTTTGAGTTTCCATATGAATTTTATTTTTTTTATTTTTGAAAAAATGCCATTGAACTTTACTTCTTGTTATTTATTTATTTATTTTTTATTATACTGTAAGTTCTGGGGTACATGGGCAGAACATGCAGCATTGTTACATAGGTATACACGTGCCATGGTGGTTTCCTGCACCCATCAACCTGTCATCTATATTAGATATTTCTCCTAATGTTATCCTTCTCCTAGCCCCCCGACTCCCCGATAGGCCCCGGTGTGTGATGTTCCCCTGTCTGTGTCATTTTTCAACTCCCACTTGTGAGTGAGAACATGTGGTGTTTTGTTTTCTGTTCCTGTGTTAGTTTGCTGAGAATGATGGTTTCCAGCTTCATCCATGTCCTTGCAAAGGACAGGAATTCATCCTTTTTTATGGCTGCATAGTTTTCCATGGTGTATATGTGCCACATTTTCTTTATCCAGTCTATCATTGATGGGCATTTGGGTCGGTTCCAATTATTTGCTCTTGTGAACTGTGCTGCATTAAACATACATATGCATGTGTCTTTATAGCAGAATGATTTATAATCCTTTGGGTATATAACCCAGTAATGGGATTGCTGGGTTAAATGGTATTTCTGGCTCTAGATCCTTGAGGAATCACCACACTGTCTTCCACAACAGTTGAATTTACACTCCCACCGACAGTGTAAAAGTGTTCCTATTTCTCCACATTCTCTCCAGCATCTGTTGTTTCCTGACTTTTTAATGATTGCCATTCTAACTGGCGTGACATGGTATCTCATTGTGGTTTTCATTTGCATTTCTCTAATGAACAGTGATGATGAGATTTTTTTCATGTTTGTTGGCCGCATAAATGTCTTGTTTTGAGAAGTGTCTGCTCACATCCTTTGCCCACTTTTTGATGGCGTTGTTTTTTCTTGTAAATTTGTTTAAGTTCTTTGTAGATTCTGGATATTAGCCCTTTGTCAGATGGATAGATTGCAAAAATTTTCTCCCGTTCTGCAGGTTGCCGGTTTACTCTGATGATAGTTTCTTTTGCTGCGCAGAAGCTCTTTAGTTTAATTAGATCCCATTTGTCAATTTTGGCTTTTGTTGCCATTGCTTTTGGTGTTTTAGTCATGAAGTCTTTCCCTATGCCTATGTCCTGAATGGCACTGCCTAGGTTTTCTTCTAGGGCTTTTATGGTTTTAAGTCTTACGTTTAAGTCTTTAATCCGTCTTGAATTAATTTTTGTATAAGGTGTAAGGAAGGGGTCCAGTTTCAGTTTTCTACCTATTGCTAGCCAGTTTTCCCAACATTATTTATTAAGTAGCGAATCATTTCCCCATTGCTTGTTTTTGTCAGGTTTTTCAAAGATCAGATGTTTGTAGTTGTGTGGCGTTATTTCTGAGGCCTCTGTTCTGTTCCATTGGTCTATATATCTGTTTTGGTACCAGTACCATTCTGTTTTGGTTACTCTAGCCTTGTAGTATAGTTTGAAGTCAGGTAGTGTGGTGCCTCCAGCTTTGTTCTTTTTGCTTAGGATTGTCTTGGCTATATGTGTTCTTTTTTGGTTCCATATGAACTTTAAAGTAGTTTTTTCTAATTGTGTGAAGAAAGTCAATGGTAGCTTGATGGAGATAGCATTGAATCTATAGATTACTTTGGGCAGTATGGCCATTTTCACAATATTAATTCTTCCTATCTATGAGCATGGAATGTTTTTCCATTTGTTTTGCTCTTCTTTTATTTCCTTGAGCAGTGGTTTGTATTTCTCCTTGAAGAGGTCCTTCACATCCCTTGTAAGCTTTATTCCTAGGTATTTTATTATTTTTGTAGCAATTGTGAATGGGAGTTCACTCATGACTTGTATCGTGTTGAATCTGTAGATCACTTCGGGTAGAATGAACATTTTAACAATACTAAGTTTTTCAATCTGTGAACACAATGTCTTTCTATTTATTTGTGTCTTTAATTTCTTTCAGCAATGCTTTGTAGTTTTCACTGTTCGTCTTTTGCCTCCTTGGTTAAGTTTATTGTTGAGTACTTTATTCTTTTTGATGCCATTGTAAATGTTATTGCTTTCCTAATTTCCTTCTTGGATTATCCATTGTTAGTTTATAGAAATGTGACTGATTTTTGCATGTTGATTTCAGATCTTACAACTTTACTGAATTCATTTATTAATTATAATAACTAATTGTGGACTCTTTAGAGTTTCCTACATATAGGCTTATGTCATCTGCTATCAGAGATACTTTTACTTCTGCAATTTCAATTTGGATACTGTTTATTTCTTTGTCCTGCCTAAATGCTCTGACTAGGACTTCCAGTGTTATTTGAACAGAAGTAGTGAGAGTGGGAATCCCCTTCTTGTCCCTGATCTTACAGGAATGGCTTTCCATTTTTCCTTGTTGAGTGTAATGTTATCCGTGTGATTTTTATGTATGGCCTCTATTATGTTGAGGTATTTTATTTAATTCCTAGTTTGTTGAGAGTTTTCATTATGAAGAGAGTCAAATCTTATCAAATTCTTACTCTGCATCAAATTCTTGTTCTGAGATGACTGTGTGGTTTCTGACCTTCGTTCCTCAATGTGGTACATTACACTAATTGATTTTTACATGTTAAACGATCTGCTATGGTTTGACTGTGTGTCCCCTCCCAAACACATGTTGAAATGTAACTGCCTTTGTAATAGTATTAAAAGATGAGACCTTTTAATACTAACAAAGGCAGTTACATTTCAACATGTCACACACCGGGGACTGTTGTGGGGTGGGGGGAGTGGGGAGGGATAGCATTAGGAGATATACCTAATGCTAAATGATGAGTTAATGGGTGCAGCACACCAACATGGCACATGTATACATATGTAACAAACCTGCACGTTGTGCACATGTACCCTAAAACTTAAAGTATAATAATAATACAATTAAGAAACGAAAAAAAAAAGATGAGACCTTTAAAAGGTGAGTAGGCCATTCAGGCTCTGCCCTCATAAAGGGATTAATGGCATCATTGCAGGAGTAAATTTCTTATAAAAGGATGAACTTGGTTCCCTTTTATCTCTCTCACCCTCTCATCCCTTCCCATAAGATGATGCAGCAGGAAGCCTCTCACCAGATGCCAGCACCTTGATATTGGACTTCCCAGGCTCCAGAACCGTGAGAAATACATTTCTTTTCTTTATAAATTACCCAGTCTCTGGTATTCTGTTATAATAGCACAAAGTGGGCTAAGTCACCATCCTTGCATTCCAGTAACAAATTCAAGTTGGTTATGGTGTATAATTATTTTAACGTGCTGATGAATTTGGTTATCCAGCATTTGTTGAGAATTTTGCATCAGCTTTCATCATGGACATTGGTCTATAATTTTTTTCTTCTAGTATCTTTGTTTGGCTTTGGTATCAGAATAATGGTGACATCATAAAATGAATTTGAAAGAGGTTGAGAAGGACTGACATTAAGAATTTTTTTAAAGTTTCATAATAATATAGTTTATTTCTTCTAGTTGATTACTCCATTTACCTTCATTAATATTTATAATATATTTAACTTATTTATAGCATCTTATTTTCTGTGCTGCACTTACTAGTTTTTTTCTATCCATTTTAACTTTAATTCCATATTTCACTTTATTGTTCACATAGAGCCTGTTGCACAGACTTCTCTCCCTATGTGGCATTAAAGACACAACCCTTGTGGTTAAGATTTATATTTGGTATAAATTCTCCTGAGGTATCACACATTTATCTGACTTTAAGTTTTATCTATAATCCTAAAATTATACAACTCTTATTTCAATATAGACTCAAAAATAATTTTGTTATATTTTATTCAGTCACCCATTCTATTTGAGGCAAATAGAAGGATTCCTAAAATAGTTTAGTAGCTTTCAGACTTCCAACTATTTTTTAGTTTGGAAACTTTTTGACAAGTTTTAATATATTTACTTCCATTTGTTTATGCTGACCAGATAATAATATTCTAGCATCGAAATATGCCAAATCATTAAACATCTTAAGTAGATTTTCTTCAAATGGAGAAACATCAAATAATTTTTTAAAGTTTTAGTTCTTGAAAACAGAAATCTTGATATTTATTTCATCAGGAGACTAAGAGATGTGAATGACAGCATTTCATAGGATATCTGACAACCCTGGTGTAGGTAAAAGGCAAAGAGGCAGGAATTAAGTTGGAAATTGAGAAAAGACTGTGAATAATGGCAAGCAAATTGTGAGCAAAGAAGAAAACTAAAATATTGCTCAAATTTATGTGACCAAAAAATAATGACACTAATAATCAAAATAGAATACCTAGAAAACTGATCTGAGTTAAAGATTGGGTTACATACTATGAATCCCTTTTAAAATTTTAAGATTGAAATAACAAAGTGTTTTCTAAATTGGCATACTATAGTAAATAAAAATTGTAGGTCCCAAACTCTGTATTTCTAGGTGATAGGGTTTGGCTGTGTCTCCACTCAAACCTCATCTTGAACTGTAGCTCCCATAATTCCCATGTGTCATGGGAGGGACACAGAGGGAGGTAATTAAATCATGGGGGCAGGTCATGCCCCAAACTGTTCTCATGTTTGTGAATAAGTCTCACTAAACCTGATGGTTTTATAAATGAGAGTTTCCCTGCACAAGCTCTTTCTTGCCTGCTGCCATGTGAGACATGTCTTGCTTTCCCTTTGCCTTCTGCCATGACTGTGAGGCCTCCCACCCATGTGGAACTGTGAGTCAATTAAACCTCTTTCCTTTATAAATTACCCAGTCTTGGGTATGTCTTTATTAGTATTGTGAGAATGTACTAATAGACTGGGTACGATTAAGAATGCTAGTATTTGAAATTATGAGAATGACAAGCAATAAGAAAAACAAAGATGTATTTATACGTTTACAAATATTTACTGAGAACCCACTCTGTGAAGACACTCTTCCAGGTGTTGACCAACACAACTATTAAAAACAAGAAGACAATCTAAATCCTCAAGAAATTTTATATTTCACAGATAAAGTCAGATATTAAGCAAATGAGATTGATTATATTTGCTAAAATAAATGAATTTCTGAGATAAAAATAATGGGGATAGGGGACACTCAGGGAAAGCCTTGAAAGATGAGAAAGAAACAGTTATGCATAGAGCAGAGAGAAGGGGAAAGGCCTCAGGGGAAAGGCTCAGTACAGCAAACTCCGAAAGCACCAAGGAACTCACTTTGTGGAAGGGGATAGGAAGCCAAAATGTTGGGAATGGCATGATCATTATGAGCAAGAAGGAGTTGGAAGATATAAAATAACCATAGTTATGTTTGGAAGGAAAAATAGCAGGCACATTTTGCAGGTACTTGCAGGCTTTTTTAAAAGATTAATTTTAAGTGCAAGGTGCTGAGCTTACCTAGTAAGACAAATGACTTTGAAAGTTCAATCTGGCTTCTGCATTAGGGTTATGCTATGATCCAAATGCTCCTATCTCCACAAAATTCATATGTTGAAATTCTAACCTGCAAGGCAACAGTTTCTGGAGATGGGACCGTTGGGAGGTGACTGAGTCATGAAGGTAAAGACCTCATGCTTGGGATCAGTGCCCTTATAAAACAGACAACAGCGAGCTGACCAACCCCTTCTACCCTGTACAAACACAGCAAGAAGGTGTCATCTATGATCCAGGAGAAAGGCCCTCACCAGACACCGAATCTGCCAGCACCTCAATCTTGAACTTTCCAGGCTCCAGAACTGTGAAAAATAAATGACTGTGGTTTGTAAGCTGCCATTTCAAAGCTATTTTGTTATAGCCGCCCAAACTGATGAAAACAGGTGGATCCTGGAGGGGCAAAAATGTATACGAGGACAAAAATGAGGAAATTATTGAAATATGTATACAAAAGAGAATATTGGCTTTGAATATGTGATCACAACAAACTCATCTCTTTAATCATACACACTGAGAACAGGGTCTGAGACCTGTTGTATAATTTAAAGTATTGGGTCAGTCTGAGGAAGACAAGCAATAGATGAATAAGGTGAAGAGGGTTAATCAGAGAAGCAAGAAGTATGTTTATTGAAAAAATGCCCCTTAGAACCCAAGGAAGAGGAGAAGTTGAAGTAAATAAAATCCCTTCCTGTGGTAGCCAGGGCTGGAACAATGGTGATGAGGTTTCCAAGGAAAGCATGGATTTAATTCGTATCATTATATAAAATTATTGGAAACTGATAAACCTGAATTAAAATGCTTCTCTAGCATACAAATCTGCCGATAATTTAAATCTAGAATATTTTCTCTGTCCCACTATACGTTCAGTTACACTTTCTTTCTGGACCACAACATGCAGGAGTAAGTGGACTGCAAATTCCAGAACATCTCACCCACCATGTTCGAAAAAAGAGCCAGATACAGAGTGTAACATAATTTGGTCATCTTTAGGCTCCAAGCCCTGAATTCATGTTGCATGAGTCACCGTAGATGAAACACTACCTAAAGTTCCGTTTATATTAATATGGGAGAGAGTAAATAAAGATAATGTCACTAACAAAGTTCTCATGCAAACATATTGGCCACAGGTAATTGTAATATAACTTCATTGCTCAAATAGCTGAAGGATACTCTTGCTTTTATTTTTAAAATGAGCTTTTTACCTTAGAACAGCTTAAAACGTACAGAAAAATTGTGAAGATAGTACAGAGTTTTCATACGACCCATATCAAGTTTCCTCTATTATTAATACCTTATATTAGTATGGTACATTTATACAATTAATGAACAAATATCAATGCATTATATTAACTAAAGTCAATACTTTATTTGTATTCCCTTAGTTTTTACCTAATGTTCTTTTTCTGTTCCAGTGTTCCATCCAGGACACCATACTGCATGTAGTTGTCATGCCTTCTTAAGCTCTGATTGGCTGTGACAGTTTCTCAGAATACCCTTGTTTTTAAAAATCTTGGTAGTTATGGCCGGGCACGGTGGCTCACGCCTGTAATCCTAGCACTTTGGGAGGCCAAGGAGGGCGGATCACGAGGTCAGGAGATCGAGACCATCCTGGCTAACACGGTGAAATCCTGTCTCTACTAAAAATACAAAAAATCAGCCAGGCGTGGTGGCGGGCGCCTGGGGAGGCTGAGCCAGAAGAATGGCGTGAACCCGGGAGGCGGAGCTTGCAGTGAGGCGAGATCGCGCCACTGCACTCCAGCCTGGGCGACAGAGCAAGACTAGGTCTCAAAAAAAAAAAAAAAAAATCTTGGTAGTTATGAGGCGTTGATCGGGTATTTTGTATAAAGTTCCTGAATATGGATTTGTCTAATGTTTCTGTCAAGATTAGACCAGGGTTATAGGTTTTTGAATGAAGACCCTAGAGATAAAATGCCGTTCTCATCATATCATATCAACAGTATAAACTATGGACATGACCTATCACTGCTGATATTGACCATGATCACCTGGCTGCAGTGGCATCTGTCAAGTGTCTCCACTGTAGAGTTACTTCCCCTTCCACTCCACACTGTGCTGTGTGAAAGGACGTCTCCATGAACCGCCCACACTTAAGGAATCAAGAGTTATGCTCAACCTCATTGAATAAAGATTACCTATACAGATTATTCAAAATTCTTCTGTATGGGGAATTTGTTCATTATCTTGTATTTATTAATTTATTCAGTAACTTATTTTTATCAGTACGAAATCATGGCTTTTTATTTTAAATTTGGGTTGCCATCCAATTCTACTCATTTTTGTTTGTTTGTTCAATCTTTCCCTTTTTGACGTGGGGACTCTTCCAGGTGGCTCAGCGTCTCTTTGACACCCCCCTATTATGGTAGGTTTGGGTTTTCTCCTTTTTTGTTATTTTTCATTTTTAGCACTGCCTTAACTCTGGCACTACCAGATGCACTGTGTTTCTATTGTATTGTTTCTGCCCCATTTCTGGAATCAGCCATTTTTGTAAGAAGCTCTGGTTCCTTTTCCTGGAGAATGCTACTAGAGACTAAGGTCTGACACTAGGTGTGCTTGTTAACATAGGTGTGTTATTGCTTTCAGGCCCCCTCGACTGACAAAGCAAGGGTATGTGTGTGTGTACTATTCTGTGTATGTACATATCTGTGAATTTTTATATGTAATTATCTGCATCTGTATTATGCTAAACATGAGTTCATACTGATGTCTCCAACTAATCCATTACCACATGGATCATTCTAGGTGGAGCTCTAACTTATATATAATCTTCCATCCCAATAGCAAGAAACCTGGTTTTCACCATCAGCTATCCAATTACCTAGTATCCAATTCAGTATACCTGTATTGCAGTATCAGAGTTGTTATCTTGTGGGAAGCAACTTTACCAACTAGAGTACAGTGTTTACATGAAGTTGCTCATGACTTTAGTTTTACAGACTACTGATTTCCAACCTTACTTAGGTAAGCACTTTTTCCCCTATCACTTCAGTCATACAGTTTGATACATTTGTAATACAGTTACATTTTTTTCACATTCTGCAATCCATCCTGGAGGTCCCCAATCTCCTAAATTATACTTTTAAAATTTGCACACATTAAGGTGCACTGTTTATGCTACAAAGCTCGGTGGGTTTTGACTACCACATATTCACCATTACAGTATCATGAAGAATAGTTTCATTGCTCTAATAAATCCCCTGAACTTCATCTCTTTAATATATTTCCTTTCTCCCATCCCCAACACCCCGAAGCCCCTGGAAATCACTATCTTTTTTTAAAATCATCACTATAGTTTTGTCTTTTTTGGACTGTCATCTATGAAGTATACAGACTTTCCAGACTAGCTTCTTTCATTTAGCAATGTGCATCTTCATACAAGTCTTTTCATGGCTTGATAGCTTCTTTTTATTACTGAATAATATTCTATTGTATGAACACACCATGATATATTTATGAATTTACCTACTGAAGGACATCTTGGTTGTTCCAGTTTTTGGTGATTATGAATAAAACTGCTATAAATATTCACAATTTATGTGAATTTACATACTGAAGGACATCTTGGTTGTTCTAGTTTTTGGTGATTATGAGTAAAACTGCTATACATATTCATAATTCAATTTTAGTATAAAAACATGTTTTCAAATCCTTGGCTAAAGAACAAAGAGTATAAAAGTTGGATTGCATAAAGACAGTATTAACTGTCTGTCAAACTGTCTTGAAAAGTGATTATACAATTTTGCATTCCCACCAGCAATGAATGAGATTTCCTGTTGCTCTACATCCTCACTAGCATTTGATAATGTTAGTGATTAGGATTTTGGCCACTCTAATAGATGTTTAGTAATATATCATCTTTCTTTCAATTGGCAATTCCTTAATGACAAATAATGTTGAGCGTCTTTTCATATGATTATTTTCTATCTGCCTGTCTTCTTTGATGAGATTTCTGTTCACATCTTTTGGTTTCTTCTTAGTTTTAGACATTTTTTGTATATTTTGAACACAATTTTTTTCTTTTTTGAGAGATAGGGTCTTGCTCTCACCTAGGATGGAGTTCAGTGGCACAATCATAGCTCACTGTAGCCTCCAACTTCTGGGCTCAAGTGATCCTCCTACCTCATACTCCTGAGGAATTAGCACCATAGGCATATACCACCGTGTCTATTATTTTTTAAAATTCTTTGTAAAGATTGTTTCTCACTTTGTTGCCCAGGCTGGTCTCAAACTCCTGGCTTCAAGTGATCCTCCTGCTTTGGCTTCCTGAAGTGCTGGGATTACAAGCATGATCCACCACACCTGGCCAAATATCTTTATCATATATGTACATTGTGATTTTCTCTCTCCGTCAGTTATTTATTTTTTCATTTTCTTAAGAGTGCACTTAGTAGGGCACAGGTTTTTTATTGTAATTTGGTAAAATCTATCCATGTTTTTCTTTATAGATTGTATTTTTGCTGTTAGATCTAAAACAAATCAACAAACCTAGTTCTCTTACATTTTCCCTGTTTTCTAGAAGTTTTGTATTTTTGCACTTTACATTTATATCCAGGAATCATTTATATTTGATATTTGTAAAAGGTGTAAGCTTTCACTTTTTTGCTTATGAACAGCCAATTTTTCCAGCAGCACTTATTGAAAAGTTTATTCTTTTTTCATTGAATTGCCTTTGGTCCTTGACATTATTTGTAGCAGTTCATTTCTGGGATCTCTGCTCTGTCCCATTGATCTATGTGTCTATGTGTTCACCATTTATATGCTCTCTTGATCATTGTAACATTATAGGAAATGTTGAAATAGGGTAGGGTTGCTCCTCCAATGTTCTTCTTTGATATTGTAGTGGCTATTCTAGGTCTTTTGCCTTTACCATATAAACATGAGAATGAGTTTACTGGTATCTACAAAGTTACATGCTGATATTTTGATTAGATTTTCATTGAATACATAGATCAAGTTGGCAACAAATAATATCCTAACAATATTGAGACTTACAATTCATTGATACAAAACATCTCTCCATTTATTCCTACCTTTAATGATTTTCTTCATCAGAGTTTTGTAGTTTTTTTCACATATAAATTCTGTATATATTTTGTGAGATGTATAACCAACTATTTCATTTGGTAATGATATGGTAGTGCAAATTTTATTGTTTAAATTTTAAACTCCAAGTATTAATTGTTAGTATAGAGTAAACTAATTTACTTTATAATCCTGTGACCTTGCTATACTTGCTTGCTAGTCCCAGGGATTGATTTATGTGTGAGTGTGTGTCTCTGTGTGTTTAGTAATTTCTTTGAATTTTGTACATAGATTATCATGTAATGTACAAAAATTTATTTCTTTTCAATATACACACCTTTTATTTCCTTTTCTTATCTCCAGTACAAAGCTGAATAGGAGCATTGAAAGTGGATGTCTTTGGTATATTCCCATTCTTAAGGGGAGACACCTAGTTTCTAAATATTAAGATAATTTTTGCTGTAAGATTTTTGTAAGTATTTTTTATCAAGTTGATTAAATTTATGTGTATTTCTAGTTTGCTGAGTTTCTATCATGAATCAATATTGGATTTTGTCAAATGCATTTTTAATCTACTGATATGATCACACAATACTTTTTCTCTTCTCTAGCCTGTTGATGTGGTAGATTACATTGATTGATATTTGAATGCTGAACTAGTCTTGCAACTCTGGAATATCTCCCACATGGTCATATTCTTTGTATACATCATTCAGCTTGATTTGCAGTTTTGCTAAGGATTTTTACATCTTTGTTCATAAGCTATATTAGTCTGTTGTTTTCTTTCATTTTAATGCATTTATCTGATTTTGATAGTGGAGAAATGATTGCCTTGATGAAAGAGTTAAGTATGTGTCTCTTTTTCTGGAGAGTCTATGGAAAATTAGTATAATGTTTTCTTCAATATTTAGTAGAATTTACCAGTAAAAATATCTGGCCTAGTGCTTTTTTTTTTGAAAATTTACTAATTATTCATTCAATTTCATAATAGGTGTTTCAAATAGACCTGCTCATATTACCAGTTTCTCCTTGTGGGTGTATGGAAGTTTGTGTCTGTCAAAAAATTGATCCTTCTCATCTAAGTTACCAAATTTTTTGGCGTAGAATTTTTCAAAGTATTCCTTTATTATCCTTGTAATGTCAATATAATCAGTAGAGAAAATACCTCTTTCATTTCATACATAGGTAATTTGTGTACTCTCAGTTTTATTGATATTTTCAAATAATCAGCTCTAGGTTTTGTTGATTTGCTCTATTTTCATCCTGTTTCAATTTACTTTATCTCTGTTCTAATTCTCACCAATCATATTCTGCCTCTCTCAGCATTACGATGATCCACTTTCTCTACTTCCCTCAGCTAGAATTTTGGATTATTAATTTTAGATCTCTCTTCTTTTCTAATATATGCATTTAATGCTATATGTTTTTCTCTAGGTACTGCTTTTGATGCAGTCCACGAACTCTGATGTTTTATTTTCACTGTCATTTAGTTCAAAAAATTATTTCTCTTAAGATTTCTTCTTTAACCTGGGTGTTATTTAGAAGTATGTCATTTAATCTTTAAATCTGAAGATTTCTCAATTATTTCTGTTACACAAGTCTTTGTTAAATTCCATTGCTGTCTGAGAATTTATATAATTCTTTTAAAAAAATTGGTAGGATATGTTTTCTCATCTAGAATGTTGTCTATACTAATGAATGTTTTATGAGGCCTCAAAAGGGGTGTGCATCCTACCAATATTGAATGAATTATTCTATAAATTTCAATTAAATCAAATTGATTGATGGTACTGATCAGATCAACTATATCTTTACTGGTTTTCTGTCGACTTGACCTATTAATTGCTGGAACAGGTGTTTACATCTCCATGTATAACAGTGGATTTGTCTATTTTTATTGCAGTTCTATCAGGTTTGGCCTCATGTATTTTGATGGTCTGTTGCTAGGCGCATACACCTTTAAAATTATTATCACTTCTTGGAAAACTGACCACTTTATCATAATGCATTTCCCTCTGTATCCTTGATATATTTTCTTGTTCTGAAGACTGCTATGTCCGCAATTAATATAGTTACTCTGGCTTTTAAAAAATTGGGCTGGGAAACGTATCTTTGTCTATCCCTTTACCTTAAATTGATCTATGTCTTTATAATTAAGATGGACTTATTTTGCACAATACATAGTTTGTCCTTGTGCTTATTTTTATTTATCTACTCTGACAGTCTCTTTTAGTTGGTATATTTAGATCATTCCCATCTAAAGTGATTATTGATATATTTATATTAATATGTACTATGTTTCTATTCAGTGCCCTTGGTCTTTATTTTTTATCTTCCCCAATTATCTGATTTTGCTAGTTTTAATCAAGAATTTTGTATGATTCCATTTTCTCTCTCCTCTTTCAACATATCAATTATACCTTTTATAACAAATTAGTAGCTACTTAGAGTTTATAATATACATTTACAACTAATTTAACTCCACTTTCAAATAACGCTATACCACTTATTGAGTAATACAGGTACCTTATAACCAAGTACTCTTAACTCCTCTATCCCATCCTTTATAATGTTCTGGTAATCATTCCACTTATCTTTGTACTATCATCACACAACACATTGGTATTATTATTACGTTAACCAAGCAGTTTGGGATTACTAGAATTAGGTCTTTAAGAATAAGAAAATGAAAGATCGTTTTTCCCTCTACTTATTCATTCTTTGATGCTTTTCGTTTCCTTATATAGACCTCATTTTGTGACCTGTACCATTTTCTTTCTCGTTGAAAATATTTTTGAATATCTCTTTCAGTGTAGTCTCCTGGCAATGAATTTTCTCAATTTTTGTTTGTCCAAGAAATTCTTTATCTCTCTTTCACTTTTGAAGTATAATTTTGCTCGATATAGAAATCTAGGTTGTTGAGGTATTTTTTCCTTTTTTTCTTTTAATACTTTAAAACATTTTCAGTATCCTCTTTTTTGTTTGTTTGTTTTTTTGTTTTTTGAGATAGAGTCTCTCTGTCACCCAGCCTGGAGTGCAGTGGTGCAATCTTGGCTCACTGCAACCTCCACCTTCTAGGTTCAAGCGATTCTCCTGCCTCTGCCTCCCAAGTCACTGGGACTCCAGGTGCCCACCACCACATCCAGGTAACATTTGTATTTTTAGTAAGACAGGGTTTCATCGTGTTGGCCAGGCTCGTCTTGAACTCCTGACCTCTAGTGATCTGCCTGCCTCCGCCTCCCTATGTGCTGGGATTACAGGTGTGAGCCACCACACCCAGCCCGTTTTCAGTATCCTCTTACTTGCATGTTTTCTGATGAGAAGTCCAGTATAATTTTTTTTATATATAGATAACGTTTTATATTTCTCCGATGTATTCCATGTTTTCTCCTTGTCATTGGTTTTCTGATGTTTGAACATATTATGTGTAGGTGTAAAATGTCTGGTATTTGGCCTGAATAGTGTTCTTTGAGTTTCTGGTTTTGAGGTATAATGTCTGTGAATAATCTTGGAAAATTCTGGCCCTTATTACTTAAGAGTAGTTTCTACACTCTGTAAGATTTTTCTTCTTCTTCTCATGCTCCAATTACCATATGTTACTTTCCCACAGCTCCTGCATATTCTCTTTATAATTATTTTCTCTCTTTGCATTTCAGTTTGGGAAGTTTATATTGACATATCTTCCAGCTCACTAATTATTTCCTCATCTATGACAAGTTTATTGGTGAGCTCACCCTTTACTTTTATATCTCTACCATATTAAACCATATTAAAATATTTTTAGCATTCCTGTCTTTCCACTTATTTTATTCTTTGTTCTTCGATATTGTCTGGGTTTTTTTTTTTTCCACAAAAGTCCTTAACATATTAATCACACTTATTTTAAATTCTCTGTCTGATAATTTCAACATCTGTGTTTGGTTCTGATGTTTGTCCTGTCTTTAGATTATGTCTTCCCTTGCTGTTAGTGTATCTTGTAATTTTTCAGTGAAGCCCAGACACAAAGCACCCGGTAATAGGATCTGAGGTATTGTTTACTTCACTAATGGCAAGGAATTGGGCTGTGTTTAATTTATGATGTAGCTGTAGGTCCCAAAGATCTCAAATTCGTGTAGTGTCTTTGTCTGCCTGTTGACTCCGGGCTTCCCTAAGTACTCTTCCTCAGAGAGACCTGGCACTTCGCAGCTCTTTCAGCTGTAGTCCACTGTTAACCAACTGAAGCTCTCTCTGTTGGTGTGGTGGCATGGCCTGGAAACAGAAAGCATCCTATAATCTCATGATTAAATCTCAGTCTGTCCTTGGATCTGAGTCTCTGGACCATGACCTTCAAAATTGTTTCTTAGCCTCCACCTTCCTGAAGTGTTCCTACCAGCTTATGTCTCTGGCATTTATGCTCCAGGTAAGTCTGTTTCAGCTGTAACTCTAGATTCTCCCGTTTCTCCAGATTTTTGGGTGGTAATCTGCCCTGGGATCTCACTTTTTCGAGGAATCCAATAAAAGTTCGTTACATTCACTTTGTTAAGCCTTTTCTTTTCGTAACGTTAAGAGTAGAAACTTCCACACTCTCTACATTTTAAAGCTGAAACTAGAAGTTCTAGCAGTCTTACTTTTTTAAAAGAAATTAGCTCTAACTTTACCATGCACTGTGCCCATTCCAATTTACCAGGGAATGTATAATTTTGTAACAAAGAAAATTACCACAGTATCACATAACTTCACTTTCCCAGAATACCTAAAAGACTTCACTTTTCCTTCTGACAGTAGGAATGGGTTTTCATCTTTATTAGATTAATATGTCTTTGGGGGAATAAAATAATCGTCTACAAAACGGAAAACTAGATGTAAAGATGCAGTGCTTAAAATTGACACTGAATGTACGATCAGGCTGACCAATATTAACTATGACAGCACAGGAAAGATGAGGAAGGACAAAAACCAGGGACTAGAAACATTTCCTGGTGTGCAACAGACATGAGAGGGAAAGCAGCTCAGTCATGTTGGAAGATGAGCTCTCCAAAGAATCTGATAAAAAAGGAACAGCAGTTCAGTCAGTATCAGAGATTCCAACCCAGTTTACTGTTCTGTGTGAAGTTAGATGAGCAGCAGGTGATTTCATTAATGGCATGAAGGAAGACCAGCCTCAGGGCTCCACACAGGGTTAACGTTCAGGCCCAGAATTCAGTCTGGATTGCAGGGGAAGCATTTATTTAGTGTGAGGCACATCCACATTGTAGAAAGACTTGGAGACCAGAAAACATTTTAACTCAGGACAAGTAGGCAGAAAAGCAAATCTGAGAGTCGGATAAATAGACTCAGCTCCACTTAAATCAAATCCTATGCTTTTGAGCGAGATATAACAAATGTCTTCCACATATGGCTACAATTAATCATGGAAATGGTGTGAGACTCATCTCATAAATATTAGATCATGTGGCCCCAGGGATAAAAAAAAAATAAGACTATAGAGGCTGAGGAATAGTGCCTGGTAATAAATATGAATAGGTGTTTTTACGCCTTTCACTGTATCGGTTCAGAGAAAGAGAGAGAGAGTTGCCTTTTTCCTAACATTATTTTGTCATCTGATGTGTCTTTTGGCTCTTTGTACTATGTTTTAATATGACTCAGCAAGCTACCGTAGTGAAAAGACAGCTGACCAGGCGTGGTGGCTCTCGCCTGTAATCCCAGCACTTTGGGAGGCCAAGGCGGGCAGATCACTTGAGGTAAGGGATTGGAGACCAGCCTGGTCAATGTGGTGAAACCCCATCTCTATTAAAAATACAAAAATTATCTGGGTGGGGTGTCGCATGCCTGTGGGTCCAGCTACTCGGGAGGATGAAGCAGGAGAATTGCTTGAACCAGGGAGGCAGAGGTTGCCGTGAGCTGAGATCGCGCCATTGCACTTCAGCCTGGGCGACACAAAAAAAAAGACAGGTATTTTTTCCCCAAGGTCACAAAGGCTCATAAATCCATGACTTCATGTAAGAAATACCTTTTTTTCTAAAAAACTTGCAGTGTCGTGTGCACAAACTCTAAAATTGTAAAGCTTAAAATTTAACAAAGGGAAACATTTTACATTTAAGAGGACTGGCCAGGCGCAGTGGCTCGCGCCTGTAATCCCAGCACTTTGGGAGGTCGAGGCGGGTGGATCACCTGATGTCAGGAGTTCGAGACCAGCCTGACCAACATGGAGAAACCCCATCTCTACTAAAAATACAAAATTAGCCGGGCGTGGTGGCACATGCCTGTGATCCCAGCTACTCGGGAGGTTGAGGCAGGAGAATTGCTTGAACCTGGGAGGCAGAGGTTGTGGGGAGCTGAGATCTTGCCACTGCACTCCAGCCTGGGCAACAAAAGCAAAACTCTGTCTCAAAAAAAAAAAAAAAAAAAAAAATCCATTTTGTAGGAAAAAAAGCAAAATATTGAAATTTATTGAAGAGTTTAAGTTAGAAAGCATTGATCTGAGGAAACAATTGCATTTTTTTCATTTAGGAATCACCTAATTAAAAATAATACCTAATTAATAATTCAAATTAAAACTAGTACCAATGGAACACATTTTATCCAAGATCAAACTCAGACAAGAAAAGAACTAGAAATAGCATCCACATCCTAATTTGTCTTCTTCCAAAAATTTTAAAGTGAAAATAAAACTTCACAGCAATATAACATGACCAAGCTGATTTGAATGAATTTACTGATCAAATGAAATCAAATCAACTGATTTTCTCAATGAAAGAAATTATTTTATTTTTTCAAAGTAAGAGAAAAAATTATTTAATCCTTTCTTATGAATCAGGTCCTATATGCTACTGTATGCTTTTATATATTTTATTTCAGATGATTTTCACAAAAATCTTGAAAAATAAGTATTATTCCCAATTTACAGACAAAATAACTGATTTTGATTGCAAAGCTTCTTCTCAATTTTATACAGAAAGTGAGGTAAAGCAAGTTTATATATTCAAATCTAACTGCTTGAATATAAAGTCTTCTCTTGGTCTTAATAAAATATTACTTTCAAAGAAACCAGGGACTAATACCATTAGCAAAGTAACCAAAGTAAATCAAGTTAATCTGCATAGCATCCCCAAAACATCTTTTTCTAATTCATGAATAATTAATACTCAGAAACAGATTAAAATGACATGTAAAATTAACAATGACAGACAACCTAATTCAAGCATAAAATAAAAAGGACATTATATTATGGTAGATTAAGCTGCCTCAGGTAGTTTGCCTTAGGCAAACTTAGTCAATTTCAACTCATGTACAATCCACTTTAAAAAATGACTGAAAAGATTATAACAATGTTTTAAAATTACCTATCAATAAAAAAGATTAATATTAACATCTAAAAATCTGTAATTTTAAAAATATTTTATTGATACATAATAGTACATACACATGGGGTACATTTGACATTTTGTGACATGTATACAATGTGTGATGATCAAGTCAAGTCATGATATCAATCACCATGAGCATTTATCATTTCTATGCATTGCGAACATTTCAAGTCCTCACTTCCAGCTATTTTGAAATGTGCAATGTATTGTTGTTAGCTATAGTCACCCTACTCTACTATGAAACACTAGAACATATTCATTCTATCTAACTGTGTGTTTGTACCCATTAACCAACCTCTCTTTATCCCCTCTCCACATATCCACATTCTTCCTGGCTTGTGGTAACTATCATCATACTCTCAACCTCCACGAAATCTACATTTTTAGCTCCCGTATATGAATAACTACATGTGATATTTGTCTTTCTATGTCTAGCTTATTTCACTTAACACAATGACTTCTAGTTCTCTGAAAACCCCATATTGTTGCAAACCATGATTTCATTCTTTTGTGTGGACAAAATAGTATTCCTTTGTGTAAATATACCACATTTTCTTTATCCATTCATCCATTGGACACTGAGGTTGATCCCATATCTTTGTTATCGTGAATAGTGCTGCAAAAACATGGAGTGCATACATCCCTCTGATATACTGATTTCCTTTCGTTTGGATGAATATTCAGTAGTGGGACTGTTGAATTGTGTGGTCATTCCATTTTTAGTTTTTTTTTGAGAAACCTCCATACTGTTTTCTATAATGGCTGTACTAAGCTACATTCCCACCAAAGTGTATGAGAGTTCTCATTTCTCTGCATCCTTGCCAGCGTCTGATATTTTTTTGTTTTTGATGATAACTATTCTAATTGGGCTAAATTGACATCTCACTGTGGTTGATTTGCATTCCTCTGATGATCAGTGACACTGAGCATGTTTTATATACTTGTTGGCCATCTGTATGTCTTTTTTTGAGACATACCTATTTATATCCTTTGTTCATTTTCATTAGAATTGTTTATTTGCTTGTTTTGTTGTTGACTGCTTTGAGTTCTGTAAACATTCTGATGAAGAGTTTGCAAATATTTTATCCCATTCAACAGGTTGTCTCTTCGCTCTATGGATGGTTTCCTTTGGTGTGCAGATTTTCAGTTTAAATAAGTCTCATTTGTCTATTGTCGTTTTTGTTGTATATGCTTCTGGGGTCTTATTGGCCACAAAATTTTTGCCTAGACCAATGTCCTGGTCCTGTAGTGCTTCTGCTATGTTATCTTCTAGTAGTTTTATAGTTTTGGGTCTTACATTTAAGTCTTTAATCCATTTTTATTTGGCTTTTTATATGGTGAGAGATAGGGGTCTAGATAAACATTTCTGTATATAGATAACCAGTTTTCCCAACCACCAAAAGCAGTCCTCAGATTAGTGCAATTCCTATCAAAATACCAATGATATTTTTCACAGAAATAGACAAAAACACCCTAAAATTTATATAAAACCAAAAAACTGTCTGAATAGCCAAAGCAATCCTGAGGAAAGAGAATAAAGCTAGAATCAGCACACAGCCTGACTTCAAAATTTATTACAATGTGATAGTAACCAAAACAACAAGGAATTGGTAGAAAAAGCCACATGGACCAATGGACCAGCATAGAGAACCCAGAAATAAGTCCATGTATTTACAGCCAATTAATTTTTAACAAAGGCTCCAAGAACATGCTTTAGAGAAAGGACACCCTCTTCAATAAATGGTGCTGACAAGCTGCAATATTAATAGTGCATTATATTAACAGCATATTATATTAATATCTTTAAAAGATTACTAAATTTAAAAAATGATTCCTCTACATTGCTAAAAGTTCAATACAGGAATATTTATTATGTCTTCATGGTAATATAGAATATTATTGCAAGATCTATTAGAAACCCAAGAAAAAAATGGATGTAAATATAATTCTCAAGAGCAAATCCACATGTTTCTCACTGTCCCGTTTGGAATAGAATTGTCACAAGCCATGGCATCAGCTAACACCTGTGTCCTTGACATCTACCTCTCAAAGAGTATAAGGCTCTTAAAAGAAAAAACAGATACTATACCATAAAACCTTACTTTATGTGTGTTTACTGCACTGATATTTAAACAGCAAAAACATAAGGAAGAGGGAGAGAAGAAAGAAAAGGAGAAAAGAAAGCTGAAGACAATAAGACATTTACTAGAGACTTTATGGTGAATCCATACAAATTTGCACTATGTATCCATTTAGAAGATAATACAGAGATAGTCATTCATTATTCAGAAAGGCTGTTCCTAGTGTACATGGAACAATAAACAAAAATTATATACGTGGATAAATATATGAATAAAATACGTTTAAAATTATGTACAGTATATATACTTTTATAATTATGTCATCCTGAACATTATATTTTTTCAAAGAAGACAAACTACCTATATAATTTAAAAATAATTAAAGTGAATACAATGTTGAACTATAGGATGAAAATTAAAAACTCAGAGTCCCTGGGAGTGTCAGGCCATTGTTATACATCCCACCATTTGGGGAACTCACCTATTTAGAGAGCTCCCGTGTCACTAGTGAATTTTAATTGTACTTCCCCCTAAATTGGTACGCCAATTAAGGAGAAAAGTGATATCTCAGCTTGTAATTTCTAGTAATGTTTCTAAAGTCATACATCTCCCCAGTTATATTTTATTTGGAAAAATCTAGCTTAAAACATAGGAAACATAGTTATACTTAATTTGGAAAATATTGACACTGGATCATTGAATGACAGCTCACTGACCAGTTCATGTCATATCTCAATGTCACGGAGGACTGAAGATAGGAGCTGACCTTCTGCACATCTCTCTAAACGTTTCCTGTCTGTGCCACCGTGAGCTTTTCATAACCACACCGAGAGGGGAAGAGCAGATCACTGATGCCCTTTGTGTGTTTGTTCCTTGGGAAAGGATTTCACAGCAGACACATGAAAGTGGTGATTTACTGTCCATTAAAAGGTGCTAATAAGCAGAAAGAAAAAAGTGCATCCAGTGCCTGCCCTGGCCCCTCAGCCCCGGATGTCTGCACTGTGTAGGTGCTGGGAGCTAATGAACCTTTTTATATTGCCAGTCATAAAAAGGGCCAATGGCTCTCTCTGCAGTAATGGACTCTACAGTGAAACCTGCCTAACGGGCTTCATGAGGAGCTATGAAAAAATCAATTGCCACATTGAGGTCAGTGTCACATGGCTTTGCAGCAGGATAATCTAGTAGAGGTCAATCCACTGCTATTTCATGAGAATTAAAAATTGGCTTTAAAATTGTGTGTTCCCCTTAATTTTAAAAGAAGAAAAAATACACATTTCCCAGTCAATCAGTCATGGCTGTCTATATCACAAGTCAAAAACAGTAAGAAATAAAAGGACAGCAGAAATAAATAAGGAAGTTAATGATTGTTTTGTTCCCGTCTGTATAAAAACAATAATAATTTATATTTGCATGGTACTTTCAAGTCACTGATCATTTTTTAACAGCCTTGTGAGGTAGGAATTTTTATCTTTGTTTTACACTTGAAGCTCAAATCATTCAGCCAGGGCTGAACCTAGATTTAAACTCAGCTCTTTTATTTCTAACTCTAACTAAAGTGTTTTTATCTTTTCTCTTTTCTTCCCCTTCTCCCATTTCAAGTACATGGTCCAAACAATATGCTCCTTTGTCTCAGGAAACATTTATGGCAGGAAAAAAAAATTAGGTGCTTGGAATCAAAGGCCTTCCTTTTCCTTGGTCCCCTCTTTGTCTCCTTCCTTCCTTTTACTTTTTCTTAAAGCCCAGTCCCATTAAGATGACTTTGTCCCAGAGAGAGGGAGAGGTCAGGAACAACTCTGGAAGCAGAAAAATCAGAAAATCAGAGATTTTCCTGAGACCGGGAAAGTGCTCTGGCTAAGGCAACCTTAGCAGCATCGATGCCAATGTTTTGGAATTAAAGATATGGTTAAAAAGAGAAGTGTTGGCAAAAGGTGTCACAGAAGCTGAATAAATAAATAAATAAAGCAAACAAACCAACAAAGAAATAGAAGCAGTTATTGGAAGTAATAACGAAGTGGGCTGAAAAACGAAAAAGTCCACATCCTCATTCCCAGAACGTGTGGATATGACCTCACATGGCCTCACAGATCTGATTAAACCAAGGATACTGAGAGGCAAGTTTATTCTGGATGATCTCCGTGGTTCCTAAATATATCACATGTGTCAGTCTAAATATAATCACATGTGTCAGTCTAAGAGGGAGGCAAAGAAGATTTGGGTATAGAAGAAGAGATGTGGACATGGGAACCAGAGGATGAAGTCACGTCAGGGAGGGGTCACAGCCCTCAGGTAGACAGCAGCAATATCGCGGTGATGGTGACAGACACCTTGAGGAACAGGCAAGGCTGTGCGAATGCTGAAGTATGAGAATTTATGCTCCAAACACATGTGACCTTTACAAGCACTACATAAAAATCTCGGCTGTCAAAATTGCTGATACAAGGATTTATGTTGGAATTCTTACGTTTTTCTTGTAGAGTTGACCCTTTATCATTATGTAATGTCTATTTTTATCCCTGATGACAGTCCTCATTTTGTAGACTATTTCATTTCAAATTGATATGACTAATCTAGCTTTATTTTGTATCCTTTTTGGGGTTTCTGTTTTGTTTTGGTTTTGATTTTTGGTTTTGCTGTGTCCTCATATGAGACAGAAAGTGTGTGTGTGTGGTGTCTGTGTGTCTCTCAAAGAGAAAGAGAGAGCCTTCAAGCTCTTCTTAAGAACTAATCCCATTATGGCCCCCTTCCCCAATGACTTCATCTCACCCTAATCACCTCACAAAGGCCCACCTCTAATTACCGTCACACTGGGTATTAGAGCTTTGCCAACATATGAATTTTGTGAGAACACAGTCAATCCGCAAAACATAATAGCTTTTCAAAAATTTCACATCTGATATTTCCAGCATTTCTGTCACATCTGAGATGGATTCTGATGATTGTTGTGTCTCCTCAGACTGTGTTTTTGCTTGCCTCTTGTTGCGCCTCATAACTTTTTGCCTCCAACTGGGCACGTTTTGTCACACAATAGCTACTGAAGCTTTTTTTTTTTTAATGCTTACACATAAGCACGTCTTTTCTTATGAGTTACATCTTTCTGCTTAGCATTGGCCATTTCCTTTGCTCTGCTATCGAGAGAGACTGTCCCTGCAGCTCTTCCAGCTCTATTCCGCGCGATTTATTCTTAATACTTCTTTGCGTGGTACTAGACTGTGCAGAGGCGGCATTTTCTGGTGTTCTGATGAAGTCTCACTCTTAAGCAGATGCTGTGATTCTGGGTCTGAGGGTGTGGTCTTCACAAGCATTATAGCCCTCAGGTTTAAGTGGGGCTGCCAAGTATTTCTCCCCATCACCCAGGGGTAGAGCATTTGTTATCTTTTTCTCTTTACCCCACCTTCAGTGGGATTTCCACCAGTGTCCTCAATCCACCGTTTTATTGCTTTTTTTTTCCCCGCAGATTGAAAATGTTTCTTAGGAGAGAAGACAGAGATGGCTCTGGGCAGAATTTCTGTGGTGGTGAACATTCCCTTTCCGCAAACTGCACCAGGAGGAAGCTTTCCAGGGATTCTCCTTGATGTTCCCCTTGAGTGTTTGGAGAGGCTTCTGAGAAATGCTTTGTGAAAAAGGAAAGTGTGCAAAGTGCGCCTGTGAAAGTGTAAATCCCCTCCCCCACATCCGTGACCTACAGGATTTTCATCATCTTAGGATAATCCACACTCAGCTTTAGCAACTCATTGAGAGCTTCTGTCTGCAACTTCTGACCAACTTATTTCACTGACATCTGTTCCAGTTGAGCAAATTTTGGGGTTCTGTTTGTCCCTGTGACTTCAGATCTCTGATGAATTCAAGAGAAGGTATTATTTGACCAGGGTTTTTAATGTTCTGCTGGCAGGAACAATGCCCTTGCTAATAGCACTCAATTGATCAGGACCCTCCCACTAGCAAATACCATCAGCCCCCCTCCCTTCTTGGAGTTGCCTCCTTGCTGATGCACTGACTTGACAACAATAAATGTAAGTTGGCTAAATTGTTACCAAAATATTTTGTTTTAAATGTTATCTAGTTAAAGCAAAGGGCATCCTGTTTCTCAAAAATTATTAATTTGAATGAGAAAGACAAAAATAGTTTTTGTTTTGTTTTAATTCTGAGTCACATATCAAATTAAGGCTACCCGACTACAGATTCAACAAAAGCCAAATCCTGTTTTATGATGTTTGGTAACACACTGTTAAACAACTGCTCATTTGATAATGATTGTCCTTAAAACCCTTAACACCTAATGATAGAAAATTGTTGATCTTATACTGACCATTACGTAAAAATTATTCCTTTTTTATACTGATTTTATTCCTTCAAGAAATTTGTGCACCATATGTTAAGATAATGCCCCAGGGCACAAAACAGTGCCCTATATGCCAACACAAATGAATTTGTCTCCAAAGAGGGGGCAAGAGATTCTTCGCATTGGTTTCTGCTCTAAATAAATTTATTTCTGAGGAAAACAATCTCATTTGAAAAACTAGCTAATAAGTTTAACGCAAACAGGAAACAAATGTTTGTTTCCCATTGACGTTATCTCAAGGAGTTGAATTAATTATAAACTATGTATTACTCTATGTGCAGGGTTATTATTTTCTGTGTTAGGTTATAATAAAAGGTTCAATAAATTGGAATTTCAACAAATAAAGTTTCTAATCTTGCCTCTGTCGCTGAGTTGCTGAGACAGAGTTGTACTCAATCTTCTTTAAGATTCATTTTGACTCTAGACGTGATTCTAAATAGGTAAACTAACTAACAAAACCACTTATGATACACTTCATGCTGTGTCTGGAATTGGTGGGTTCTTGCTCTCACTGACTTCAAGAATGAAGCTCTTAAGGTAGCGCATCTGGAGTTGTTCGTTCCTCCCAGTGGGTTCGTGGTCTCCCTGGCCTCAAAACTGAAGCTGCAGACCTTCCCAGTGAGTCTTATAGCTCATAAACGCAGTGCTGACCCAAAGAGTGACTAGCAGCAACATTTATTGCAAAGAACAATCCAAAAAGACGACCCCATCGTATTGCCACTTCTGGCTCCGGCAGCCTGCTTTTATTCCCTTATCTGGGCCCACCCACATCCTGCTGATTGGTCCATTTTACAGAGAGCTGATTGGTCTGTTTTACAGAGAGCTGATTGGTCTGTTTTACAGAGAGCTGATTGGTCCTTTTTGACAGGGTGCTGATTGGTGCGTTTACAATCCCTGAGCTAGACACAAAAGTTCTCCCAGTCCCCACTAGATTAGCTAGACGCAGAGCACTGATTGGTGCATTTACACTCCTTGAGCTAGACACAGTGTGCTGATTGGTGTATTTACAATCCTTTAGCTAGACATAATGGTTCTCCAAGTCCCCACGAGACTAGCTAGATAAAGAGTGCCGATTGGTGCATTTGCAAACCTTGAGCTAGACACAGAGTGCTGATTGGTGTATTTACAATCCCTTACCTAGACATAAAGGTTCTCCTAGTCCCCACTAGACTCAGGAGCCCAGCTGGTTTCACCTAGTGGATGCCGCACAGGGCCGCAGGCAGAGGTGCCTGCCAGTTCCATGCAGTGTGCCTGCACTCCTCAGCCCTTGGGCTGTCCATGGGACCAGTAGCCATGGATCAGGGGGCGGCGCTCGTCGGGGAGGCTCGGGCTGCACAGTAGCCCAGGGCGGGAGGAGGCTCGGGCATGGCAGGAGGCAGGTCCCAAGCCCTGCCCGTCAGGGAGGCAGCTGAGGCCCAGCAAGAATTTGAGTGCAGCGCTGGCGGGCCGGCACTGCTGGGGGACCCGGCGGTGCACCCTCCGCAGCTACTGGCCCCGGTACTAAGCCCCTGACTGCCCGGGGCCGCTGCCCACCTGGAACTCGTGCTGGCCCGCGAGCGCTGGGGGTTCCTGCTGGCGCCTCTCCCTCCACACCTCCCTGCAAGCAGAGGGAGCCGGCTTCGGCCTCAGCCATCCCAGAAAGGGGCTGCCACAGTGCAGTGGCGGGCTGAAAGGCTCCTCAAGCGCGGCCAGAGTGGGCACCGAGGCGAGGAGGCACCGAGAGTGAGCAAAGGCTGCAAGGGCTGCCAACACACTGTCACCTCTCAATGCTAAATATTGTCATGACAATAGGGGAATGGGTGAGACTAAGAGCACAATTTCTGCCAATAGCTAATGCCAGCAAAACTGAGCATCAGCAAGTAAATGAGGCAACGTGAAAAATATGAAATTAGTTTAAAATACATGAAAATAAAATTATAAAATAAAATAAATGATATTATTGAATGCTTATGAAGGACTTTAACCAAATAGAATGAAGAAGTGACACACTTCATGGTTGTTTCCCCAAAGTTTATTTTTAAATGAGATTTTAACTTTAGAAGAATTTTAGATTTACAGAAAATTATTAAAATATACAGATTTTTCATATACCTGCATCCAGTTTCTCTTATTATTGACATCTTAAATTAATATGGTACATATTTTGCAATTACTGGACTGACATCAATGGATTATTAATAAGTAATAAGTGTATTAATAATAATTAATATCAGTATTTTATTATTAACTAAAGGCCATATTTTATCTGACTCCCATAGTTTTGCCTAATTTCCTTTTTCTGTCCCAGGACGTATGCAGGATGTCACATTACATTTAGTTGTCATGTCTCCTTGGCCGTGACAGTTTCTCAGGCCTTCCTTGTTTTTGATGTTCTTGACGATTTTGAAAAATACTGGTCAAGTATTGTGCACAGTGTCTCTCCATTGGGATTTGTCTGAGGTTTCCTCATCATTTTACTGGCATTGTGGGTTGGGGAGAGGAAGGCTACAGTGATAAAGTGCCAATCTAGTCACATCCTGTCACGGGTACATGCTATCCACGTGACTCATCACTGTTGATGTTGGCCTCCATCATCTGGCAGCAGTAGTGTTTGTCAGGTCTCTCCACTTTAGAGTTACTCTTTTTCCCTGTTTTCAGACCGTATGCTTTGGAAGAAAATAACTGCGTAGCCAAGATTTAAGCAGCTAGGAGCTATGCTCTGCCCCCCCTTGAGGGTGTATTTCCAATGGTTTACCGCTGGAGACCATGTTTTTGGTGTTGGAAGATTCCCAGACTTTGTCATCCAGAATCAGAGTTATTTTCTACCGCTAATAGTGAAAGTATCTCATCTCATCACTAAAATAAACCTGGTTTTCATGTTTTATCATCTTTCCGAGATGCAATAGAGAATCTGTTGATGTTTGAAAGGAGAAATGAGAATCGCATGCATATAGAATTTTATGGTCAGTTAGGCGACTACTTGAGAGAAGGAACGTGGCATTATACCCCAGCCCTAAGGAGCTAAAAATGTGGCCTGCTATTGACGATAAAGGCAGAGTCCATTTCAAATCTCAAAAGCAAGCACATGGAAACTACCTCTTTGCTCAGTGTTTTCAGTGTTGTTTCAATGGGCTTTCGGATATCAGTAATATTTTGTTCTAAAATGAAAGAACAGAACAATTCAATATTAATCTAATCTGAGACTGGTCATGCTTCACCATATGGGACTCCTTACTTGTATTTTTAGAATGTGATGCGGATATTTGATAAAAGCTAAGGCAAGTAAACCCAATTTATAAGTCTTGAAGGCTTACACTGCTGGGGTGATAAAATTAATCCACATAAATGTTCTAAGACAAAAAAGAAGACACATCCCTTCAGGAACAGATCATGAGAGGCCAAACCCTAATGCATATAGCAAAGCATTTATAATGTTATTCTGCTTTTCCTATAGTGGTTAATTAATTCAAAGTACACTTAAAAGATTAAACATGTAGCACTTTCTTCTTGAATTACTACCTAACTTCCTCAGTTCTAAAATGCTGTGAAATATTAAACACATTTATCTAATAATAGCTTTATCAGGGAGAAGGGAACTAGTACATTAAAATTACATATCTATATTTCATTCATTTTAAAGAAAAAATTGATCGTAAAATTTAAATTTTTTTAAATTTTAATTGTCACAATGTGTCACAATTATTTCTTAATTTCTCCTAACAATGGCATTGTTTAAAGATAAATATGTAACCTCTAGGAAACAATCAACATATTTTTAATTAAATTATTTGCTTCATAATTTACATTTCCTCACGAAAGTATAACAAATCTAGAATAAATGATAACCTAAATTTAAAAAATATATAATATTTTAATGAACAAAGTAATTTCCATGTTTTGGTATTTTGTTCTGTTTTAAAGCTCTTGGAATAACATTTTTGTCTATTTGAAATATTTTGGTGAGGTTTGATGTGACATATTTTATACTTGGTAAAATATACCTCTTTAGGTATATTTAGGTATATTTGGGTATTAGGTATATTTGGGCTGACCCCAACCCCGTGGCAGTCTAGCTCTGCCTTGTGTCTGTGCTGGCTCTTGGGCAGTAGGGATCTTCCTCCCCTGACCCCAGAACCAGCAGGTACTTCCCTTGTGTTGTTGCATAACCCTGGTCCTCAGAGATTTCCCTCCCTCCTCTCCCAGGGTTAGAGGTCTTTCGATTCTACCTTCCTCCCCACTAGGGAAATCCTTGCTTGGGGCCTGGGGCAGGGAGGGTTTTACCCCCGTTCACAGCTGCAGATGTCTTTCACTTGAAGTCCTTTTGCAGAAGCAGAGAAATTGACATGGGATCTGGAGATTGGAGGTTTAGCTGGACAGCCCCTTAAAGTTTTCACTCCACGTAAAAAAGGTTCTGGGGAAGTGGGTGATGCTTCTCAGTCGCCCAGCAGAAGCAATGATGGCCAGCATTCCTGCATCGGCCACAGCAGAGGTGCTCCTGTCTCCTGCCCTACTGGGATCTTCCTTGTCAACACCTAATGGAGGTCTATGAGAAAGCATTTAAGAGTAAGCATGGATTCCTCTTACATCCAAAGCTTCCAATTTAGACTGTCATATTTGGCATTTAGGAATTTGTTAAAATTGCATCTGATTTCTTCTTATCCACATATAAGTTGGTCCCCTCTTTCTCCCATGCTCTGCCAGTGCACCCTGGCTGTCCTTGGAAGGTCTCCTCAGGCTTCATAATACAAAATACTTGGCACTCTGATGGGTTCAAGGAAAGGTACATTTGTAGATTTTATGACTTAGTCTAATTCTTAGGGTGAGAGTGGCATTCTCTTGAAGCTTTCTGCTAAGTAGAAGCATAGCTCCTTCTCTGTTTTGCCCTGGTTGTAGTTATTGTCAAGGATGAAACAGAGGACTCAGTGCCCCCTTGCATATTTCACATGCATCATCTTCAGATTCTTCTACCTAGGGCTTTTAAACCACAGACTCTTAGAGAAATAATTGTTTCAATATTCAAAGGGAAAGCTACAGGTAGCATTTATTTTGTAGTAACTAAAGGGAATAGCAGTCCTCTGATATCTGAAGTCATATTTAACAATGCATTTCTAAACCACAATAATATCACAGCTGGTCTGACTCTGGCTATGAGAAAGTCCCATCAGGTTATAAAGAGTTTAAAAAGTTGCATTTAATATATAACAATAGGAAATAAATTTATTTTTTGCTCACTATACTCCCTAAATCCTCTTTAAACAGTTTCCTAATTTCTCACCCCTGAATCTCAATCAGTAAATCTCAATCAGATCAGTTAGCCTTGCAGGATCCTCCTGGTTTTCATCAAGTTCAATCTGGCATAACAAGTTCACAGCTCTAAAATCCACTCGTGATTAAGTTTCTCTACTTTCCCCAGCTTGGGTCTACTTTGGGCTTAAAAGCCATTTGTGTGGTCAGGAGTGGTGGCTCATGCCTGTAATCCCAGCACTTTGGGAGACCAAGGTAGGCAGATCACCTGAGGTCAGGAGTTCGAGACTAGCCTGGCCAACATGGTGAAACCCCATCTCTACTAAAAATACAAAAATTGGCTGGGAGCGGTGGCTCACTCCTGTAATCCCAGCACTTTGGGAGGCTGAGGCGAGCGGATCACCAGGTCAGGAGTTCAAGACCAGCCTGACCAATAAACTGAAACCCCGTCTCTACTAAAAATACAAAAATTAGCCAGGCGTGGTGGCGGGCGCCTGTAGTCCCAGCTACGTGGGAGGCTGAGGTGGGAGAATCTCTTGAACCTGGGAGGTGGAGGTTGCAGTGAGCCAAGATCATGCCATTGCACTTCAGCCTGGGCGACAAGAACGAAGCTCCACCTCAAAAAAAAAACAAAAACAAAAAACAAACAAACAAAAAAAACGATTTGTGGAACATGTCTTCATTTCCCTTTTCAATCCTAGCCACCTGTTCTACACCTTGCTGCCTGTTTTCTTGGACCACTCAAGGCCAGGGTGAAGGGGAGAGGAGATTACAGTAGTGTGATGGCTGTAACTCCAAAGAACAAAAAGGACTGTTTCTCAGTGCTTGCTGATTTCAGTGGCGTAAGTACACCAGCAATGGCTGATTTTGTGCTACAAATGAGACATCACTAAATAAGGGAAGAAAAGAATGCACACAGTCACCTCTCCTGAGCTCCAACACACACTGGATCGAAGGAAAGATACTGTTTCCCTTGTCCAGGGCAGATGTAATCTGCTGGTGGTGCATTGTACACGGAAGCAGCATGATTTTGAAACTTGTGTGGATCCTTGAGATTCCCTCCCTCAGCATCATGAACAATGCTCCTTCCCAGCTTATGACTCCCCTCTCATGGGCTTCAATTGTTCCACCATTTTTCCTCCCCAAGTGGTACAAATGAGCAGTATTTATCCACTGCATCCAAAAAGCATGCATCACTGGTGGACAAGCAACTTGCTCACAATGCCACCCTATTTACTCAGCCCTCTCATGATGACTGGCCAGTCATGCACGGTCGTTCATGTTTAGTCTCTTCAGGACTGAATCAACTACCATTTCTCAAATAAACAGAAAATTACCCACTCCCTTCCTGCAAGGAAAATGTGGGGAATAAATGATATGCTGACGTTTCTCTCAAGGAGATGCTCACTGCCAGTTCATTGACGGGACACTTTACATAGCCTGGAGGTGAATAATAGGCTAATCCTAGCAACATCAGCACCCAGGCTCTCAGAATTTCTTGAATAGATGTTCATCATCTTTACTTGGGACCTGAGGGATACCTGGCAGCTCTTATATTGCTATTTCATTTTGAGGGCTTCATAAAAACCAAACAGAAAGAGTCCTATTTTAACACTCATTCTAAGTCCTATGGCATTATATTTCAGTTTAAATGCATACAGAAGAAAAGTTAACTGAGATATACATGAAGAAAAAATATAAGCCATTTTTGTAAAGATATCATCCAGAAAGTATTTTGAAGGCAATAGCTTTAGAATGCGAAGCACACGCGCTGTGCTATTCCTTGCTAACAAATGTATTTTACAGATGTTAAATGAGAAATAATTGCCTTAAATGGTGAAGTTTTTAAATTTTCCTTTTTTTTTCCAATTCATGACAAAGTGGTAAATGTGAGGCTCAGTGGGGTGGACTGAGAAATATCAAGTTCTGAATATTAATAGAAACTTCTCTCATGAATAGATTTATACTGTAGCCCTAAACATGTTGCTGTCTCTCATTTGTTTCATTTTCTTTATCTATAAAATTCAGGTAACTGAAGAGAATAATTCACCAAAAGACTAGCTAAGAAATTAAATAAGAAGATTAAGATTTGTTACTTCACCCACTCTCATTCTCTTTCTCAACCTCCCCTTTTCCTCTCTCCTTGCTTTTACCTCTAAACTTGTCCTCAACTAGTTTGTTTTCTCATCTTTGCTTTTTCCATCTATTTTTAACCCCAGTTGCTGTATGCTTTCTTCCCATTTCTATGGGAATTCCTCTCGCATCCACACGAGCCATCTGCCGAACCTTCATCCTCCTTGACCTGTCTTCATTACTTGATACGGAGTCATCTCCTTCCTCCTGATACTTTGTCTCCTTTGCATTGGCACTACATTCTATTTATCTCACTGAGTAAAAATAATAGCTTTGTGACTTCTTCTCTTCAGTCTCATTACTGGATTTTTCTGTATCTCACTTTTCTCATCATTAAAGGGGGAATAATAATAGTACCTTACTCAGAGATGTTTGCTGAACATTTAATAAATTGCTCTATGGAAAGAACTGAGAACAGTGCCTTTCCTACAGCCAAAGTCACATACATGCATACTCGCTCATGTTTTCACCATGATAAGAGTAAAAAATGTCCTGCAACAATAGCTAATATTAATAGAATGTTTCTTCCATGCTAATCACAGTCATAAATTCTTCAAAGATAGCAATTCACAGACAAATATAAGCAATATAATTTAATTGTCACCATGTTACTGGAAAAGAGGTCTCTACCCAGACTCCAAGAGTGAGTTCTTGGATCCTTGTACAGGAACAGATCTGGGGTGAGTCACAGAGCAGAGTGAAGTTATGATGGTTTGAGGCATCTCCACTATAGGGTAGGGTGTCCTCAGAAAGCAAGAGGAAGAATGCCCCTTCCTCAAACATAATTCTTGCTTCTATAGGAGAGTAGGGTGAGGAATAGTGTGCCGTATGACAAAGGCTGTGATCAGCTTGTGACAGGCTGTCAGTATTGTCATATTCTTATGTAACTATTGGTTTCAGCAAGAATTTATGGGTGTACTGTTATCTTCAAAGTGAAACCTATTCTTAAACCAGGAATGCTTTTCGTTCTAAGGGGCTTTATTTAGTTGGTTAGCATCATTAACTTGTTCCCTCAACCATAAATATCCTGTGACTAAGAAAGCCTGACTTCCCAGGAATGTAACCCGGCAGGTCTGGTGTTGTTTGAGCTTTATTCAAGATGGAGTCACTCTGGCTTGGATGCCTCTGACAGCAACAGTGTCAGAAAAGATGTTAAGTTATCACAGTTTTACGGATCAAAAGGCCAGAGCCTATGGCTCACCCAAGGTCTCAATGCCTGGGAAAGACAAAGCTCTGGGACCTTTAATTTGCCTGACTGCCATTCCAGGGCTCCTTCACAAGCTCTGTTTTCCACACTGCAATGTCTATAACAATGACATTTTTTTCTCTCTAAATATTTCAAATTCCTTTCTGCATTTATTATCTCAGTTGCTGACATTACCAGTCATGCAGTTACAATGTCTGGAAATATCCATGAATACTCAGTCTCCCTTTAGAGTCCTCATTCAATTAATCAGAGAGTCTTATTTATCTAATCTCTGCAATGTCCCTTTACTTCATCCTCTCCTCTGCAGATCTCTGCTGCTACACTGCTCAGACCCTCATGATCTCCTACATATCAAATGGTCTTTCCCCTTTAGCAACTCCACCCTTCCACCCTATTCCTGGAAACTGCTACCACAGTGTTGATTATAAAATACAGATATGATCATATAATTCTTTCCCATTCTGCATGAAACTCCAGCACATGGTTCTCTCCTGTCTATAGAGTAAGTTACAATTCTAAAATTGGTGCACTGGCCCCTCACAAACAGCCTAGGTGTGCACAGATGGACTGATATGTTGAAACATGACAGAGAAAGAGAGAGATTTCTCGATGACACATGTACCAAAAATAAGCAAATTCCTTTTTTGCCACCATAAATGACCCCGTGAACTTTCTTTTCTTAAATTCTTCTTTTTCTTCCTTTCTCTTCTAGAAAAAAATCCCAAATAAGTCTTGATATATAACTCTAAAGTAAACTCCTGTAGCTTTCTCTGAAGGACTTTGTCCATGACCATAGCAGTCATCATCATACTGCAGATTTTAGTGAGACCCCCCCCCCCCCACCTCACAGGACAGGTCAGTCTTTTTCATTGTTGGGATCCCAGTTCCTAGCTTACTGACTGACTGGAATTTAGCAGACAATAGATATATTTAGCAGACAATAAGTACTTTCAGGTGTTCCTTTGTGGTAGCTTTCATTTTAGGTGCCACTGGAAGAAGAAACAGAGACAGAAGGAGGTAGAAAGTAAAGGGCCCACGCTCTCAGACTGCTTCCTGGCCATTCGGATAAATGGTTCCAAACAAGTGCTGCAGAGATGTAAGGCCATAAGCATGTTCCAGGAATGTTAATTCGCACAGAGGCATACGCACATTAAATAGGCTTTCCCTTTTAGCAACTCTATCCCTCCACCCTATTCTCTGAAACTGCCACCAGAATGTTGATTATAAAATACAGACATGATTATATAATCCTTCCCCATTCTGCATGAAAATCCAGTATGGTTCCCTCCTGTCTGTAGAACAAGTTATGATTCCAATATGAGTGCCTTGGACAATGGCCCCTTTACTTCATTCCAATTTCCAGAGATGATGAAGTGAAAGCATCGAGGGAGGGAAGCAATGCTTCACACAGAATTGGTTTCCAGTAAACTGATTACCTCTTCATTTTCCAAAGGGCATTTTCTCACACGTGCTTTTAGAAAGAATTTGATGTGGCTGGGCACGGTGGCTCACTCCCGTAATCCCAGCACTTTGGGAGGCCAAGGTGGGGTGGATCACCTGAGGTTAGGAGTTCGAGACCAGCCTGACCAACATAGTGAAACCCCGTCTCTACTAAAAATATAAAAACTAGCCCAGTGTGGTGGTGGGCGCCTGTAATCCCAGCTACTCAGGAGGCTGAGGCAGAACTGCTTGAACCTAGGAGACGGAGGTTGCAGTGAGCCGACACGGTGCCACTGCACTCCAGCCTTGGTGACAGAGTGAGATTCCGTCTCAAAAAAAAAAAACAATAAAAGAAAGAAAGAATTTGACATTAGTTCAGGATTGCTTCCTCTGAAGCAGCTCTCCAGTACTAGGTACACAGTCACAGGCACACATTCACGTGTGTGTGCACACAAGCACTTGTGCATGTGCATGCATGACTGTATACACATACATGCACATTCCTGACACAGCACACATGCACCACACATGTGCACACACAATGAATGCATGCTTACATGTGCATACACACATATTCTCACATTCACACGCATACACAATACATAAAAACTCATACACATACCTGTGCATGCACACACACTCAAACTTACACTCAAACATGCACACTCACATACACACACTCACACATATGTTCTCACATTCACACACATACGCATACATAAAAGCTCATCCATACTCACAGGTGCATGCACATGCACCCACAGAAACTCTCACACTCACCTTCACACATGTACACACACATACACTCTCACATACAGAAACACATATATGCACTCATGCAATACAATTTCTCTCACACACACACATAGACAAACATGTACACTTCACTGCTATCTGCTTCTGGAAGTGAATTCTTGTCTCTGGACCCAGTGTGAACTGAGCATTAAATCTTTCCTCAACTGGTAAAAAGCGAGCCTCAATATAGAAAGTAAAATTAAAGCTGTGTGTGGTAAATTTTCTTGATATTTGAACATTTTTCTCTCAAAAAGGTGAAATATTTCCATTCCCACACAAACTGTTATTTTCAGGAGAAAATTCTGTTTTCCCACAGAGACAGTGACTCATCTTCTTCAGGTTGGAGTTTATGTTTAGTAAGACGCTTTCCAGAGGCAGCTGGGCAACATGAATTTGTCTATTTCTCCCTGGTATCAACAGCAAGAAAATGTTAGCATTCATTAGTGATTAAGAACTGCGCAATAAACACTGCATGATTAAATGCTACATTGTTCACATATTTTAAAGCAGTCTTCATCTTAGCCACTACTGCAGGTAGCTTCCCTTGTGCCTGTTTAGGCGAGCTTGCCTTTACATCATATGACAGTCTGCCATATAAATAGTCAAGGGTTTTGTGTCTCTGAGCAAGCCTCAGGAAGTTCTGTGATGTAAAGTTAAACATTGTCAAAGAGGATGTGTGCCTTATGTCCTCCCACCTCTACTCATGAAGTCCACAGTAGCAGACCACAGACCCATTGCTGGTCCATTTTAAGCAAATTTAAAAAAGACACATTTCCCCTAGAGCAGGATTTCTCAGGCTTAGCACCACTGACATTTGCAGTCAGATTATTTTTGTTGGGTGTGGAGAGTGGAGGGCTCTGCTTTGTACACCGTGGGCTGCTAGCAGCATCTTTGGCCTCTTCCTGCTAAATGCCAATAGTAGCTCTCTGCAACTGTGAAAACCGAAAATGTCTCTGTACATCTCCTTCTTTAAATAGAATCTATTTAGCTTCTGAAAATACATTTTCAGAAGGAGATACAGTGTTATGGCCTCGTCTGCAAACAGACAAAACTCTCATTTGATTCTAGACTAAATATCAGCAATAACCCCCCTCTTTTTTGCATCACGTATGGTACTTTTCCATGATGGTTTCATAATTATGTTCTTATTTTATCTTTACCGCAGTTTGATAAACAGGATATCAAAGAGCAATGCTGTGTATTTTCCATGAATATGATTAGATTGTATTATCTACAATCTTAGATTAATTCTGCATTTCCCATTTAAAGAATATAAAATCATAAAATCTTAAAATACAGAGTATGTCTTATTTTATCAATAAGAACCAAGTCTTTTGAATAAAGCATATATTTATAATATCAAATTTTTCCATACTTCCTGAAGTCAAAATCAACAAGCCACTGGACTCTAAATGTAATTTGTTTTTTTGTTAGGAACTGGCCAATATATGATTAGTTTCCACTTCCCCCAGTAACCTCTGTATTCTACCCTAGAGATAGTATTTTCAGCAATTCTACCCTAGTCCACGATTAGGGGTCTCTTGCTGTGAAAGTCTGTCATTAGTTCTATTTTATCTTCTGGGGAACCAATTCACACAAATGTGATTAAGTAAATTATAGCACATTTATTAGATTTGAAGCAACGAAAATTATGTTTATGGATTAATGACAAGGGAAGATGTAAAGAAAATCCGAAATATTATTGCCTTATCTCTACCTCTATCTACTTCAGTATCTGTGTTATCTATGTTCACACTTATATTTATATTGTTCATATGTTTAGGGAAACTCTTATGTAAATAAAAGAACGTATTATCCTAGACACTCAATAGCTTTCTTAACACCCTTTTCTCACTCTGCATCTCCCTATCAAGTGTCTTCTTAGCATCTGGCTCACCCACTCTGGGTGGTCCAGGGGGCATCAGGGGTCAGGCCTGGGTTTTACTGTCTTCTCCTCCCTCCTTGTCCATTTCCCAACCCCTTCTCATTGAATGCAATCTCGGAAGTACAGATCTATTTTTAGGTTACTAGTATCAAAATAGAAAAAAATACATAAAACAAATCACAAAGAATATTTTTGACAATATTTGTGGTCTTTTCATAATACCACAAAGTTTATATCATCACCTATAATTTTATGTACCTATACAATTAAATCTCACGCAGGTATTTCACATACATACTATCTAATAATCAATTGTGAGGCAGATTCTTCAGAGGTACCAGTAAGCCTTGCTTTGCCACAGGATCTAATACTGTTTAGACATACACACAGAAAGTCAATTAGAGCCTGTGAGAGATTTCTTTTTAATTAATTTTGATTATGTATTCAGTGAAACCTATTTCTATTTCCCAGTGCACAACTTTTAATGACTCTGTCTAATGCTCATGTGGTTTCTTCTGTTAAATTGTTTCCCTGTAGCATTTTCTTTTCTCAGTATGTTAGAAAAAAAAATTCTACAGAGAAGAAGGGTTTATTGTATTTTAAATTTATGTTCATTGCTGGCTAGATGCCCAAAGGGCATTTGATAAATGCCTTCTCATAAATCAAAAAATAATTAGGTGGACAAAGATTCCCCAATAACCTATCAGACTAACGTGGCCATCATTGTTTCACACCCATAATCTGCGCAGCTCATCAGCGATGGTCTTATCTGACATCGCAAGTCAGAGCTGCAGATCCATGTAGTGATTATTGTATATTAGCTGTTTCATTAATTATTCAGTCATGTCAAAGGACTTTTACTAGGAATATTTAAATGTGAGGCCCACGAAGGAATGTTGATGTCTGCTGGGGTGGATTTATAGCTGATTGAATGCCATACAATGGTTAATGGCAGTATGATAGGAAGTTTTTCCATCTTCTCAGTTTCTTATCAGTAAAATAGAAGGCAGAAAGCATGCCCATTATGCACAAAACTTTTAAAAAATGGCTATTACAACAAAATGGCAGATTTGATATTCATCAGAGTTTTTATACTTTAAGTTCTAGTGTACATGTGCACAATGTGCAGGTTTGTTACACATGTATACGTGTGACATGTTGGTGTGCTGCACCCATTAACTCGTCATTTACATAAGGTATATCCCCTAATGCTATCCCTCCCGCCTCCCTCCACCCCATGACAGGCCCCGGTGTGTGATGTTCCCCTTCCTGTGTCCAAGTGTTCTCATTGTTCAACTCCCACTTATGAGTGAGAACATGTGGTGTTTGGTTTTTTGTCCTTGCAATAGTTTTCTGAGAATGATGGTTTCCAGCTTCATCCATGTCCCTACAAATGACATGAACTCATCCTTTTTTATGGCTGCATAGCATTCCATCATGTATATGTGCCACATTTTCTTAATCCAGTCTATCATTGATGGACATTTGGGTTGGTTCCAAGTCTTTGCTCTTGTGAATAGTGCTGCAATAAACATATGTGTGCATGTGTCTTTATAGCTGCATGATTTATAATCCTTTGGGTATATACCCAGTAATGGGATGGCTGGGTCAAATGGTATTTCTAGTTCTAGATCCCTGAGGAATCGCCACACTGACTTCCACAATGGTTGAACTAGTTTACAGTCCCACCAACAGTGTAAAAGTGTTCCTATTTCTCCACATCCTCTCCAGCACCTATTGTTTCTGGACTTTTTAATGATCACCATTCTAACTGGTGTGAGATGGTATCTCACTGTGGTTTTGATTTGCATTTCTCTGATGGCCAGTGATGATGAGCATTTTTTCATGTGTCTGTTGGCTGCATAAATGTCTTCTTTTGAGAAGTGTCTGTTCATATCCTTTGCCCACTTTTTGACAGCGTTGTTTGTTTGTTTTTTTCTTGTAAATTTGTTTGAGTTCTTTGTAGATTCTGGATATTGGCCCTTTGTCAGATGAGTAGATTGCCAAAAATTTCTCCCATTTTGTAGGTTGCCTGTTCACTCTGGTGGTAGTTTCTTTTACTGTGCAGAAGCTCTTTAGTTTAATTAGATCCCATTTGTCAATTTTGGCTTCTGTTGCCATTGCTTTTGATGTTTTAGACATGAAGTCCTGGCACATGCCTATGTCCTAAATGGTATTGCCTAGGTTTTCTTGTAGGGTTTTTATGGTTTTAGGTCTAACATTTAAGTCTTTAATCCATCTTGAATTAATTTTTGTATAAGGTGTAAGGAAGGGATCCAGTTTCAGCTTTCTCCATATGGCTAGCCAGTTTTCCCAGCACCATTTATTAAATAGGGAATCCTTTCCCCATTTCTTGTTTTTGTCAGGTTTGTCAATGATCAGAGAGTTGTAGATGTGTGGTATTACTTCTGAGGGCTCTATTCTGTTCCATTGGTCTATATCTCTGTTTTGGTACCAGTACCATGCTGCTTTGGTTACTGTAGCCTTGTAGTATAGTTTGAAGTCAGGTAGCGTGATGCCTCCAGCTTTGTTCTTTTGGCTTAGGATGGTCTTGGCAATGCGGGCTCTTTTTTGGTTCCATATGAACTTTAAAGTAGTTTTTTTCCAATTCTGTGAAGAAAGTCATTGGTAGTTTGATGGGGATGGCATTGCATCTGTAAATTACTTTGGGCAGTATGGCCATTTTCACAATATTGATTCTTCCTATCCGTGAGCATGGAATGTTCTTCCATTTGTTTGTGTCCACTTTTATTTTGTTGAGCAGTGGTTTCCTTCACATTCCTTGTATGTTGGATTCCTAGGTATTTTATTCTCTTTGAAGCAATAGCGAATGGGAGTTCACTCATGATTTGGCTCTCTGTTTGTCTGTTATTGGTGTATAAAAATGCTTGTGATTTTTGCACATTGATTTTGTATCCCGAGACTTTGCTGAAGTTGCTTATCAGCTTAAGGAGATTTTGGGCTGAGACGATGGGGTTTTCTAAATATACAGTCACGTCATCTGCAAACAGGGACAATTTGACTTCCTCTTTTCCTAATTGAATACCTTTATTCCTTTCTCCTGCCTGATTGCCCTGGCCAGAACTTCCAACACTATGTTGAATAGGAGTGGTGAGAGAGGGCATCCCTGTCTTGTGCCAGTTTTCAAAGGGAATGCTTCCAGTTTTTGCCCATTCAGTATGATAGGCTGTGGGTTTGTCATAAATAGCTCTTATTATTTTGAGATACATCCCATCAATACCTAACTTATTGAGAGTTTTTAGCATGAAGGGCTGTTGAATTTTGTCAAAGGCCTTTTCTGCATCTATTGATATAATCATGTGGTTTTTGTCTTGGTTCTGTTTATATGCTGGATTACGTTTATTGATTTGCGTATGTTGAACCAGCCTTGCACCCCAGGGATGAAGCCCACTTGGTCATGGTGGATAAGCTTTTTGATGTGCTGCTGGATTCAGTTTGCCAGTACTTTATTGAGGATTTTTGCATCAATGTTCACCAGGGATATTGTTCTAAAATTCTCTTTTTTTGTTGTGTCTCTGTCACGTTTTGGTATCAGGATGATGCTGGCCTCATAGAATGAGTTAGGGAGGATTCCCTCTTTTTCTATTGACTGGAATAGTTTCAGAAGAATGGTACCAGCTCCTCTTTGTACTTCTTCATCAGAGTTTTAATGCAAAATAGCTCTGCAATTAGAAAGACTTCCATCCAAATCCCAGTCCAGAAATGCAATATTCATGTGACTTTGGTTATGTTACCTAATCTCTCTCTTCCACAAAATAATCACATAAAAAACTGAGATAATTGGCTCCTGTGTGAGGAAACAAAGTGGAAAGTTTCCTTGGTGGAGGTGGAAGCTCTCTGGCCAAATCTGACAGCATTTCTATTCCAAATATACTTTTCTATCTCAATATCACTTTTGGAAAATCTTAATGATTATTGTATACAGATTCAAATAGAAAAAGTGAAATGGGCTTTATTCACAGATAATATGTTTGTATAAGTAGAAAATTCAAGTGAATTTACCAAAACTATTAAACCTAGTAAGTGAATTGTACAAAGTGGCAAAATTACAGGTCAATATACAAAAGTCAGTTGTGATTTTATATACAAGCATTAAACAATTAGAAAATAAAATTTAAGACAATTTACTATTTACAATAATCTCAAATATATAAAATGATTAGAAATAAATCCACCATAAGATTTTCAAGCTCTCTTCGAAAGAGTTTCATGCTTTGTTGAGTACAATTTAAGAAGTCCTAACTAAAGTGAGATATGTACCATAATCATGTTAGAAAACATAATATAGTGAGCAAGTTACTTCAACTGAGTTCAAGACTTGTGATAAAGCAACAGATCAAGACAGGATAAGATTTGAATGAGGATTAATGAATATATTATGAAGCAGAATAGAGTCCAGAATTAGATTAATATGTAATAGAAAAATTGATTTTCTGCAAAAGCATCAAACAGTCTAACGGGAAAGGAAAGTCCCTTCAGCAAACAGTGTTGAAACAACTCCACATCCAAATTTGTGGAGGGGGATGTCCCAGATTCTAATTCACATTATTTTTTCTCTGGGTGTAAAAAAGTGAAATAAATACATCTTCAGAAACAAAGTATTGTGACAGCAGATGAGACTCATATGATTCTAGACTAAATATCAACAACATTCCCATTTTTGACGTCAATTTTTGGTATCAGCACTTTTCATTATGGTTTCAAAGATGTTTTCTTATTCCATCTTTACTGCAAACTTTATATCCTCTATTTTTTTTAGCCTCATGAGATTAACTTGGCACATATAATCATGGAGGTAAATTGTGAGTCTTTTCTATGTTATAATTAGGTTATATTATCTAAAAATTTAGACTGATCTTAAATTCACTATTAAGGGGATATGAAAGTATAAAGCCTTAAAATACGAAGCAAGTCTTGCTTTATCAACCAGATTCTAGTATTTTAATTAAAATACATATTTCTAACAATGAATTCTCCTGTACCTCTCAGAGACCAGAGCCACTACCTCTAAATGTTTGCTGTTGTTGTTGTTAGGAACTGGCCAATAAATGGTCATTTTTGTGGTCGCCATACCTGAGATGAATTGAGGTTGATCACAGACTTAAATGGAAAAGCTAAAACTATAAATCTAAAAGCTAATGACATTTATCTTTGTTAAATGTGTATTTTATCCCTATCCCCCTATGAACATGTAAAGAATGTTTTCCCACCACAGCATACAGACTCTGAAATTTTTTCTTTGTATATTGTTATTGTTCAGACTTAACAAGTGTTATTAAAATATTAAAATGTATACTAAGTACTATTCAGCAATGAAAAGGCCTAAAATGTTACAACATGTTCCATGATACAACACAGATAAACTTCAGTGTAAGTGAAAAAGCCAGATGCAAAAGACTTCATGTTTGCATTAGTTTGCTACTGCTGTATAACAAATGACCACACACGTTATACCTCGGCACAGGACCACTTCATCAGCTCACATTTTCTGCCGGTTAGAAGTATGGGCACGGCCTCCTAGGTCTTCCGCTCAGGGTCTTGCAAGGCTGAAATCCAGGGTCAGCCTGGCTGGCTCTCATCGGGAGGCCCCAGGGAAGAGTCTGCTTTCTAGTTCATCCAAACTTCTGGCAGACCCAGCTCCTCGAAGCTGTAAGACTGAGCACCTCACTGCCTCGCTGGTTCTTGCTGGGAGATTCTGTCAGGTCCTGGGGTCCAGCCTTCAGTCCCCGATTGGGGCCTCTTTCAACTCAGAAGCCAGGAAGGGCTCAGCAAATCCCCTTAGTGTTTCAAACACCTTCTTGCCTTTCCCTCTGCTCCCAACCATAAAATGCGCACTGCTTTTAAGGGGCTCATGTGATTAGCTTAAGCTCACCTGAATAATCTCACTTTTATCATAAAAAGTACCATGGTCATGATTATAACTCCAAGGAGTGAGGGTCATAAAGGCCACCCTAAATTCTGCCTACACAATATTAAATTATTCTACTTATATGAGTGTCCAAAAATGCAAAACTATAGATATAGAAAGCAGTTAGTAAGTACCTGGGGCTGGAGGAAGAAATGAGGATGGATTGCAGATCCACATGAGGGAGCATTTTGGGGTGATGGAAATGTTCCAAGACTGGATTATGGTGAAGGATATACAACTCTATAATTTTGCTAAAAACACCTAAATTGCACACCTGAAGTGGATAAATTTATGGCATATAAATTATAGAATTATAGAGCTCTTAAAATAGTATATTGATGAGTAAGAGTATATATAAGCTATATATATTATATATATTCTGCATATATTTAATATACCTACATATGTATAGATAAATGTATTATATAGGTATTTTATATATATATATACACACACACACACCAATATAGAGAGTGAGGTGTGTTTATGTATGTAGTGACCTTGGGGTAGTCAAGGATTTCTTAGAAAATACAAATAACCATAAAAGACAATTTATGACTTAGACCTCAACAACACTGAAAAAGGAGATCAAAGCACTTCTGAATAAAATAAATAGGTAAGATAATTACTAGAAAGGCTATACACCAGATGAAAATATTCTCATTACATATATTTGACAGGTGACTTGCATCCAGGATATATTAAAAACTGCTATAATTCTACATAAAAGACAAATCACCCATTAAAAATCAACAAATGACTTGTACACATACTTCAAATAAGAAATATGAGTTGCCAGTAAGCATCTATGCAAGGTTCACAACATCACTAGTCATCAAAGAAATGCAAACTCTGCCCACTCTTAGATACTATGTCATACCCAGTAGAATAGCTACAATAAAAAGACTGACAATGCCAAATTTTGACGCATAGAGGCAGAAACGTTATTGCCAGTGGGAACATAAAATGTCATAGCAACTTTGGAAAAGCATTTTGCTTTTTCTTATACAATAAAACCCTACACCTATTCTATCACTGGCAAGTTTATTCCTAGTTATTTACACAGTAAAAATTAAAATTTATGTCCTTAAAAATGTTGCTAAGATCATTAATAATAATTTTAGTGATATTATATAATCCCTAGAAAAATACTTAAATGTCCATCGACAGAAAAATGGTAATTATAACCTGCTACGTTCATACAATTAAATGCACCAATAAAAATGACTGAATTACCACTATCCATTAAAACCTGAATAAATATCATAAGCATATCCTTGAGTGAAAGAAGCCAGACATAGAATGAATCCATTTCTATAAAGTTTAAAAATAGGGCTGGGCACAGTGGCTCACGCCTGTAATCCCAGCACTTTGGGAGGCCGAGGCAGGTGGATCATGAAGTCAGGAGATCAAGACCATCCTGGACAACATGGTGAAACCTCGTCTTTACTAAAAATACAAAAATTAGCCGGGAGTGTTCCTGTAGTCCCAGCCACTCAGGAGGCTGAGGCAGGAGAATCACTTGAACCTGGGAGGCGGAGGTTGCCATGAGCCGACATCATGCCCCTGCACTCCAGCCTTGGGTGACAGAGTGAGACTCCTTCTCAAAAAATAGGAAAAACCAGTCTATGGTACAAAACTTAGAGTAGAGTTCAGTGTAGAGGTTACCTAGAGAGTAATACTTAGACAGGGCATTGTGAGAACTCCCAAAGTGTCAGTTACAAGGCTAGATTCACTATGTGATAATTTATTGAGCTATATACTTACGATTTATGTGCCTTTCCTTATGTGTGTTAACCTTCAATAAAAACTACCTCAAAAAGAGTTGTGAATAAAAGGAATGAGAATACAAGCCTTAGACTTGGAATAAATATTTGCAAAACACATACATGATAAAGGACAAAATATACAAATAATGCTTAAAACTCAACAGGAAGAAAATGAAAACCCTGATTTAAAAATGGGGAACAGATCTGAATAGACACCTCACCAAAGAAGATCTAGAGATGGCAAATAAGCATATGAAAATATATTCAATATCATACGCCATTAGGGAATTGCAAATTAAAACAGCAATGAGATACCACTCCATACCTGTTATAATGACCAGAATCCAAAACACTGACAGCCCCACATGCTGACCAGGATGTGGAACAACAAGAATGTTAATTCACTGCTAGTGAGAATGCAAAGTGGTCTAGCCACTTTGGAAGACAGTCGTCCAGTTTCTTACAAAACTGAACGTACTCTTACCATACAATCTAGCAATTGTGCTCTTTGGTTTTTATTCAAGTGAGTTGAAAATATCTGTCCACTCAAAAACCTGAAAAGAATGATAATAGAAGCTTTATGTGTAATTGTCAAAACTTGGAAGCAACCAAGATGTCCTTCGGTAGGTAAATGGATAAATAAACCACGGTACATCTAGACAATAGAATATTATTCAACCCTAAAAAGAGATGAGCTATCAAGGCAAGAAAATACACGAGAGAACACTAAATGCAAATTACTAAGAGAAAAGTCCAGTCAAAAAAACTATATACTGTATAATTCCAACTATTTGACATTCCAGAAAAAGCAAAAATATAGACAGTAAAAAAATTCAGCAGTTGTCAAGGGTTAGGGGTGAGGTGGGAGGGATGAGCACACAGAGCAAAAGAAGTTTTCGGAGAGTAAAAGCAGTGAAAGTACTCTGTGTAATACCATCATGATCGATCCATGCCGTTTTGAATTTGTCAAAATCTGTTGAATACAGAAATCCAAGAGTGAGCCGTCATGTACACTCTGGACTCCGGGTGATGAAGTGTCAGTGTAGGTTCGTCAATGGTAACCAATGCACCACTCTGCGGGGGATGTGATCGTGGGAGAGGTCGTGCATGTGTAGGGGCAGAGGGCATATGGGAATTCTGTGCATTCCACTCATTTTTGCTGTGAACCTAAAATTGCTCTAAAAAACAAAATCTTTTTTAAAAAATGTGTGAGGGAAGAATTAAAGAGATAACATGAAAAAGGCTGCCAATGACCAAAAGTGTGACAATTTGGGTATCTTCAAAATGACTAATACACTGAAATACAAGGAATGCATCAATGCCCATAAGGTGACTGTTATGATTTAAAATAGACTAGGAGAGAAAGAGCTAGATACAAGAAAAAAGAAACTGTGTGAGGGTACCCAAAGGTGCTGCTTATCACTGAAGTGTCCCCACAGAACAGACCCTGGGACAAGGATTTGTGTGTAGTTTACTTGAGAAACAACCAGCAAGAGTGGGGAAGTGATGGAGAAAGGAAGATTATAGAATGCCCGCTACTAAGCTGGTTATCGTCAACGGACCTTCATCCCACTGGAGAACCCTTGAAACCAGTGTAGAACAAGTGCCTCGGAGATGTCCCACCTGGGGGCAAAGGTTCTCGGATCTTGGTTCACCCATTCCTGCCATGTGTTGGTTAAGGTTATTGATGGGGAAGGACTTGGCGGCATTCATTCTGCTGCGCTCTGCTCCACTGTGATGCAGGCAAAGTGAGATCTGCTCATCAGCAAAAGTTGTCAGGAAGCAGCTGCAGATTCTGGTTGGGAGGAGGAGAACCCTGTGCTGAACTGCCTCAGCCTAAAGGACCTGGGCATCCCGGGGTCCACCATAGCCACCAAAGCCACCAACTCCTCACTAAGCAGGAAAATAAAGGAAAAGAATTGACATATTTCTGTCCTTCTTTACGAAATGTATCTGATGGTAATAAAAAAAAGCACTAGCTCATGAGAGAATTTTTATGGAAAAATTTCCACTGATAAATAAGAAATAACAGAATAAGAAAATAACCATCTTGCACACTAATAATAAATTCAGATTATCCATGGGTGAAAGATGGCAAGCTTTTAAAGGCAGTGCCAGGTGTCACCCTGAAGCCAGTGATCAATGTTGGCATGGCTGGAAGGTGCGCCAGGCGTGCTGTGAAGTACACAGCCCCACCCATGAGTGTTCTGCATTCTGAAAAGTTAACCTTCAATCTAATCAATCCTTTAGAGATTGCTTTAAGTTTACAGTCAATTCAGAAGATGGAGGAACAAGTTCCATAGCCACATGAAGCAATCAATAACTCCAGAAACAGTTACATTCTACAAGGGTACTGACCCAGTTACTTCAATTCAATGGCATGAAAAAAAATATGATGGGGAGATTGTATTATATTAAAAGAGACCTAAGAGATTGAACAAACAAATATGATGGATGAACTTTCTGGAATCTGCTTCAAATAAACCAACTGTAAAATATGATTTCTGAGATAATGAGAGAAACTCAAGTATGAAATGAATACCAGATGGTACCAAAGAAATATCTTTATTTTTTGATAAACGTGATAAAGACATTATGGTTAAGTAAGGAAATGTCCACATATTTAGAGGTAGATATACTAAATTTATAGCTGTAAAATCATAAAACATCTGGAAATTTGCTTTAAAATACCTCAGTAGTGTATATGTGAGTGAGAATCTGTGTGTGTGTGTGTGTGTGTGTGTATGAAAGAGAGAGAGAGAGAGAGACATAGAGGGAGAAAGGGACCACATGCAAAGAACACATAGAGAGACCACAAGTATGGCTAAATCTAGACCTTATTTGGATTTAAGATATATGGAACTTCTTTGAAAATGTTCATTAAACATGTAATTCTAAAAATTGAGTAGTCACTGCTGGCTAGCTATGATGGAGCAATACGATTTAGATTTTGCCCTCCACTTGTCCTATGGACAAAATATATGAATCAACATTTGCAGATATTAGACAACAGTCATCATTTGACCATGTATGATCCCTTTGAGAAAGAAAGAAAACAAGGTGATTCTTACGTTCACAACAGATTTATACATAGAAGCACAGTTCTGAACATGAAGCAGGGAGAGGAATCCCAAAAACGAGACAGCAGTATCCTTGGGTAGAGGAGACAGAGATTGGACTGGAGGGTTCTGAGGAGGTAGACATTTCCAGAAGTTCCAGAAGAACTCTGGAGAACAGAATGTTACCCAATACCCACACTAAAAAATGCTGCCCAAAGAACCCTGAGTCTTTGCTTAATACTAACATGGGCACGTTCATGCAAAGAATGGCTGGACATCTGTAAACAACACTGTCCTACAACACACAGAAGGCTGGTAACTGTTCAAGTTCTCAACATACAGAAGACTGATAATGTTCAAGTCCTCACCTACCAGTGTTGAGTGCCTTTGATCCACTTGATTCAACAGAGACCCCAAAAAGGCATTCCTCAATAGCCGTATATGCTATCCCTATGTTGGCAGCTAATTTAGACATGCTCTAACAAAGATTGAAACAACGCTTGAAGGACTCAAACTAAACCATAAGTAATTTACCTGCCTGCAAGAGTCAAGCCCAGAGCTCTTTAAAGGATGGGAGCAATTCAAACATTCAGCAGATTTAAATTCAAAATATTCAACAACATCAAAAAATACTAGACACATGCCAAGAAACAAAACGCTGTGATGTATTAAGAAAAAAAATTACATTTTCCATTTATATCTTTTGATATATTAGAGGAACCAGGAATTCATGCTGTGTACTTCAATGGCCACAATCCTAGGCCATTTCTTTTTTGCTAAACTCTACTTCTACCTGGAGAATTATAAGTAGCATACATTTAAGCAGCCAATACAAACCAGTAAGTCATTTTCCTAGTATATCTCTCTTGACAAATGGAATTTTTTTTCCTAGGATTTCTAGACCTGTACCAATTTCACTCAAAGCTCCTTTAGATAATTTCAGTCAATATTGGCCTATTCTTCAAAAATGTTTGCCTTTAAGAAGGTATTGTTTCATGAGGTCAGGAGATAGAGACCATCCTGGCTAACACAGTGAAACCCCGCCTCTACTAAAAACACAAAAAATTAGCCAGGCGTGGTGGCAGGCACCTGTAGTCCCAGCTACTCGGGAGGCTGAGACAGGAGAAGGGCGTGAACCCGGGAGGCGGAGCTTGCAGTGAGCCGAGATCGCGCCACTGCACTCCAGCCTGGGCGACAGAGCGAGACTCCGTCTCAAAAAAAAAAAAAAAAAAAAAAAAAAAAAGAAGGTATTGTTTGAGTGAGTATGTATTTTGCATCTACAATGTTAAGCTCTAGGGGTGGTATCCTATGGGTGTAGCTACCCCCAAATATAAGTTAGCTTGATTTTACCAAAGAGCTTCCATAAGTGCTCTTGGTAAATATCAGGGTTAACTCTTCCAGGTATATGTGAGCCCGTCAAGCTACCAACTGGTTTCAAGCTGCCAACTATTCTTTACTTTGATGATTACCTTCTATCCACAAAATGATTGTTTATAGGTATCAGAAAATACATTTCTATGACAAGTCAGGTAAGTGGCAAATCTTTCCCATCCATTGTACCTAGGAATATTTCTCAATAGATCATCACTAAGGTTAATAGTTACTTATTGGTTCCTGGCTGTGTTGTCGAGCTTTAAGTCCTTGGATAAAATCAAATTTCCAAAAAAAGAAAGTACTTAAATATATAATAATAAATCTATGAATAACATAAATTTTCTTATTTTTACAACTATTTAAAGCGATTTTAAATATTAATGTGATTTTAGATTGTGAAGAATATAGTGCTAAAGACATAGGCACTCTGTTATTGGCACTGCTCAGCTCTCACCTGGAGCACTCTGTCTGATCTGAGTGCCAAGTTTTATAAGGAACACTGCCTAACTGGAATGTATTCAGAGGAGGCTGACCAGGATGGAGAAAATCTCAGACACTGTATTATATCAGAAATGTTTGACTTGCAATCAACAAAGCAAGAGCATTTTGATGGCGCCATCCCCATATCGGAGGTGCCAAAGTGAGGAATGCTCGTGGAGGAGAACATGCCCAGGGTGTGAGGACCTTGTTTGGTATGCCTGTCACATTTCCCAGCTAGAATAATTAGGCACATTTTACATGCACACTGATCATCTTCGGATTAATGAAGGAAGGAAAAAAGGAAGGATAAATAATTTTTTTTTGAAAGCTAAGTTTCTGTGACTCCAAAAATTTTTTGTGTTTTTAAAATTTCTAATCATTCTACAGAATCCCTCGAAAATCAGGATCAAAACAAGGTTCAATACAGTATTAGAATTAGAATTCTCCAGAGAAAAAGAATCAATAGTATAGATAGGTAGATAAAGAAGATAGATAGACAGATAGATAGATAGATAGATAGATAGACAGATAGACAGATAGATGATAGATAGATAGATAGATAGATAGATAGATAGATAGATACACACACATAAAGAGATTTATTATAAGGAATTGACTCACCCAATTATGGAGGTTGGCAAGCACAAAATGTACAACTGCTCTTGCCAAATATCAAGGTTAACCCTTGTAGGTATATCTGAGCCCATCAAGCTACCACTTGGTTTCAAGCTGCCAAGTATTCTTTACTTTGATTATTACCTTCTATCCATAAAATGATTGTTTGTAAGTATCAGAAAACATTTCTACAACAAGTCAGGTAAGTGGCAAATCCTTCCTGTTCATTGTACCCAGGAATATTTCTCAATAGATCATAACTAATGTTAATAGTTACTCATTGGTCCTCGGCTATGTTGTTGAGCTTTAAGTCCTTGGATAAAATCAAAATTTCCAAAAAAGAGTAATTACTTTAATATATAATGATAAATCTATAAATAACTATAAATTTCCTTCTTTGGGCAATTATTTATAAGGCTGGTATCCCTGAATAAGGTGGCATTCTCCAGCTGACTGCCTTCAGACTGGAACTGCACCCCTAGCTGTCCTGGGTCTTCAGCCTGAAGGCTGCTTCTAACTCAACTTCTCTCCCTCCTCGTGGCCCCCCTCCTCCTGCTCTTGTCTTGCTCAGCTTCCCTCCTTTTTCTTCCCCTGATTATTCTTCTCTTGCTTTTGGGTAGGATTAACTGCTGTTCTTAAATTTCTGAAGAAATCTAACATATTGAAAAACAATTGTACTCTAGCTCATTTCAAATGAGATAGGAAGTTGTCATAAAACTAGAATTCCTATATTTTGGGGGTATTTTTTATTTTAGTTTATTTATTGTGACGTTTGCGTGAGTCAAATCAAGCAAAAAATGTTTACAAGTTAGTATATGCAAAGATATCTGAAACTTAAATGGGAATAAAGACATGAGCCCTATTTGTATCAACCACAGGAGTTTAGCTTTTATATTTTTATATTAGAAATATTTTTAATATTGGTATTATTTATACCATGTAGACATTCACCATCATTTTTCTAATTATAGTTTTCAATTATATTGATTCATGTTATTATTATACTTAATAACTGCATAATATTTCACTTGGATTATTAAATACTGATCCTACAAAAAGACTACCAGAAAAAAAATTGACTAAAGTTTTGATTAAAATTTCAGTTCAATCCAAACAATCATTCAAGTAACCATATAAATAAAGCTTAATTGTTAGATGGTTAATGAAAATGTATTCCTCATCTTCCTCTGCAAAAGAAATATAAATCAAAATTTATTATGAGAAACTTGAGGAAGATGACAATTTATTATTACCAAAAGAAAAATGTAACGAAAAATTTAAAATATTATTTCCAAGACAAGAATCTTGAAGAACATTTGGCTGAAATATAAATTTCTATTAAAGACAAGAGTAAGCAGACCTCATCCAATATTGTTTAATATTGTTTGCCTTTCATGGAATCATTACAAATAATGGCTCTGGTTGCCAGCCAAATTACAGGACACCCAGTTAAATTTGAATTTCAGACAAATAATGAATGATTCTGTAGTCTATATTTAGTATTAGTATTCTTCATTTAAATGTATCTCAAATCCTACTTGAGACACACTTATACTAAACAATCATTTGTTGTTCATCTGAAATTCAAATTTAACTAGGTGTCTTCTATTTTTATTTGCTAAATATGGTGACCCTAATCATGGCACCACTTAACAATTCCCTACAATCTAGAATCTGTTATTCTCACTGATTTGTACAGCACTTCATGCCCAATCCAACTTCAACTGCACTTTTGATAATCTTGGTGTTCTCAGACACTCAATTTCCAAATATTTCTCACCTTTACTACCAAGTCCAACAAAAAATGGTTTATAAGCGGCAAGTGTGGGCGTGAGAGTGGAATGTAGTAAAGAAAGATAAATGTTAAGGGAAAATTAAAATCCATCATGCCTTTCTCTGTCACGAGCAATTAACAAATCGTGTCCTGAAACTGGCCACTAAACGCTGCTTTCTGGCTAATATAATCTGAATGTTTGTGTCTCCCTATAATTCGGGTGTTGAAACCCCATCAACAATGAGATGCTGTTAGGAACTGGGGGTCTTTGGGAGGTGATCGGGTCATGAGGGTGGAGCGCTCATCAATGCCATTAGTGCCCTTATAAAAGAGGACCCACAGGGCTGCTTTTCCCCTACCCTGTGGGGGGATACAATGAAAATACTGTGGCCAATGAACCAGAAGGCAGGGCTTCAGTAGAAACTGCATCTGCTGATGGCCACATCTGTAACTTCCAGCCTCCAAAACTGTAAGGAATAAATTTCTGTTGTTTCTAACCCACCCGGTCAATGGTAATTTGTTGCAGCAGCCTGAAAGGTTGACGAGGTTGGCATAGAAAGAGAAAAAATGTAAGACGAATCTGTAAAAAGATGCCAGAAAAAAGCAAGAACAAAAGGAGTCAGAAGCAGTTAATTATCTCATCAATTGCAAACAAAATTGAAAGAAAGATGCTGATGAGGAAACGGGGTGAGAGAATTTCAAACATCAAAAAATCCTCCTAAATATAAGCTATCTAGATGAACCACATAATGGTCGATGGCATAATCACCACTACAAGAGATATTTGCCAAAATCGTTTTCCAGCCAGATGTGTCAGTCATGGTGCTCTGTGCTCTGAGTAATAATTTTCTGTGCAATTAACACGAAACTGTTCAAAAATGCTCTGACTTTCCAGGTTCCCTCAGCATTCAGTGTTGTAGTATCAGGAGTGAAGGTGTCAAACATTGCGAGCTGGAAAGGAATGGAAATAAATTTATACAACAAAAAAAGACATCTAAGAATAAGGACATAAGTAGGGTGTGTTTTGTACAAGATTACATAATGCAATTTGAATTGTTCCTCATTTTTATGTTTAATTATAGTTTTTATTGCCCTCATAAGGAATTCAGCTGGTAAAATAACAGCTGAGAAGAATTACAGTTCTCTAAAAACTTTCAGCCAATCCAATATAATGTATCTACGTGATCATAGAGAAAGAACATGACTGCTGGATTTCACTTTACACTGTCTTGCTCTGTGGAAGAATTTTGCTTAGGCTAAATGGGAAACTTTGTAGAAGTGAGCAGGAAGCCAAGATGAAATCAGAAAAGAACCATTTTCCTCTGCAACCGCCGGAGGCTACTCACTTACATCTGTAAAATATGCATCAGCTGTTAATGGAAATGTAGCGTCCTCGTGAAGGAAAATCAGAATTCAAGTGTGTGAAAAGCTGTCAGCTGCATAGCTCAAGAGCCCTATAATATTAACCTCTATGCAAGTTTAAATTGTGCCTCTGGAAGTGAGATTACCGAATAAATGTCCCACCGCATAAGAATCAGAGAAGGATTGAGAGTTTCTATGCATTCAGAACACTGCTCAAACAGGTCAATATATATGGAACTGAAAATTTTAGTCTTGCAAAAATCTGAAGTGCCATATAATGTTTAGGGTATTCCAAATTTAGGAATATATGCTATATGTGACCAGATTTCAAATAAAATCTAACATAAGTTTTACAATCAAGCTGGATGAAAATAAAGAGAAACACAGAGGAGATATTTGTGCATGCTGTCTTTAGTTTATTTTTCTGGTCAAATAACCTGTGCTTATTTAAAAAGGGTAAATAAAAACTACCATTAGTAAGCAACTTTTTATAAAATATTTCCATTTGTAGAATTCTAATGACATTGTCCTGGAGGAAAGGGAGACTAGAAAATCTCTCACTAAAAGTAGATTGAAAAATTATGTTCCCTGTTCCCTGGAGAAAAGTTCCCACTACCCATTTAAGATGAAACATGAAATTTTATTCATGGAAACCTTCCCATTCTCAGGGTTCTTAAATTAAACTTTAAACTCTATGAACTTCTGATGAAGTCATATTCAAATATTCAAGTATAAAATTATGCATGCATATGAACTATATAAGTAACTATATGACTTAAAATCAAAGTCAATTTTACTAAGTAAAATAAATCAGAATGTCACCGGAATATTGCCTTCACTAGCAGCTCTGTTGTACACCATCACTCAGATGGTGTCTGTTCACCCTGGCCTGTCTTCAGTGACAGTCCTGTTAGTTGCGTGTAACCAAAGTCCCCTTGCCCCTGATGTTTCCCCAGCATTTTCCATCCACAGACCCCCTACCCTGCTCTGTGGCTATAAATTCCCCTTGCTGAGATGTATTCAGAGTTGAGCCCAATGTCCTTCTAACTGAAAGCCCCCACTGCAGTGGTCCAGGACCTATCATGATGACCCTGAATAAAGCCAGCCTCGGCTGGGCATGGTGGCTCACGCCTGTAATTCCAGCACTTTGGGAGGCTGAGGTGGGCGGATCACGAGGTCAGGAGACCAAGACCATCCTGGCTAACACGGTGAAACCCTGTCTCTACTAAAAATACAAAAACATTAGCTGGGCATGGTGGCACGCACCTGTAATCCCAGCTACTCGGGAGGCTGAGGCAGGAGAATGGCGTGAACCCTGGAGGCGGAGCTGAAGCGCCACTGCACTCCAGCCTGGGCGACAGAGCAAGACTCCGTTCCAAAAACAAAAATAAAAGTCAGTCTCAGCCTCACCATGTGTGTTAGTCCATTCGCATTGCTATAAAAGGCCACCTGAGACTGGGTAATTTATAAAGAAGAGAGGTTTATTTGGCTCACGGGTCTGCAGGCTGTACAGGAAGCATGGTATTGGCATCTGCTTCTGGTGAGGCCTCAGGAAGCTTCCAGTCATGGTGGAAGGTGATGGGGAGGCAGCGTGTCACATGGCGAGAGAGGGAGCAAGGGGCAGGGGCAGGCTCCTTTAAACAACCAGCTCCCGTGTGAACTCAGAGCAGTGAGAACTCACTTGTTTCTGTGAGGAGGGCACCAACCCATTTATGAGGGATTCACCCCCAGGATCCAAACACCTCCTATCAGGCCCACTTCCAACCCTGGGGATCACATTCCAACATGCGATTGGAGGAGACACACATCCAAACCATAACAGGATGCTTTACAAGCAGCATGGAATAATTTTTCTTTAACTTCTGATATAGTTTGCCTTTGTCTCCCCACCCAAATCTCATGTTGAGCTGTCATCCCCACATGTTGAGGGATGGACCTGGTGGGAGGTGATTGGATCCTGGGGTGGTTTTCCTCATGCTGTTCTCCTGATAGTAAGTGAGTTCTCATGAGATCTGATGGTTTAAAAGCGCCAGTTTCCCCTGTGCTCTCTCTCTCTCTCTCCTGCCACCATGTAAGACATGCCTTGTTTCCCCTTAGCCTTCTGCCATGATTGTTAGTTTCCTGAGGCCTCCCTAGCCATGTGGAATTGTGAGTCAATTAAACCTCTTTCCTTTATAAATTACCCAGTCTCTGGTATTCTTTACAGCAGTGTGAAAATGGGCTAATATAACTCCATTAGGTGAAGGGGTGGACATTGGTTTCCTCTTTCAGAAAAGTCTCTGAGGAGAGTGTGAAGGTGTTCAGCACTGAGGGAGTGGGGTTGAGTGTGGGCTGAAGTCAGGAGGAGGAGAAGGTCTTCTTGAGGTGCTGCACTCTGGGACCCCTCTCCCACACACACCACCACCAGCCTCTAATCCAGAAGCCTGGAGGCTTGTTTTGTGGAAAAACTTGACCTGGAGGCACAGCGATTTAAGCCACCAGCCATAGCAGCAGCCTGGGTGAGGTGAGAGGTTCAAAACAGGGAGATTAAATTCTATAACTGAACCACAGAGACTTCAAAACCTTTCCCTGACCAACTCTTAAAGTGCCGGCCACTGGTTTATATCACTCCAGACAGGATATGGGAGGAGTCCCCTCCAGAGAGACCCAATAGTCACAGGAAATAAAAACCCTTTCCAAGCCCTGCCCAGCCCAAGAAACAGCTGTTTTGCCAGCCAATTGCTCTGAAGATGAGCCCTGCCCTCAGCTGCCCTGCCCAGCACACAGAGCTATGAATAGGCTTTTTAGGGGTGTACTCTGAAATATGAACAGAGAAAGACACCAAAAGCAAACAAAAACAAAAGCCAGCGGAATTTTTAAGCACCAGAAAATGCATTACTTCATTCCTTGAGAGATGAGAGCATACCAGTCATCAATTGACACCACAATGCTGCACTGCCAAGATGTCAGTGCATGTTTTCTGGCAATCAACAAATCATGGCGCAATGAGCCATACCGGAGCTGCTGTGGAAATGTCTAAGAGGACTACAAGGGAGGGGAGGCCAGCAAAGGGATGGAGGAAGTGGATTGGAGAAGAAGAGCCTGAAACTGGGGAGTCCAAGGGCAAGATGAAGGGGGTCCCTGAACAGCAATAATCATTAGAGGAATCCCATATGAGGTGGAAATGTTCTGGTCTTACTGTCTTCACTCCATATGGGGAGAGAATATTCCAGCACCCTCACAGTGCCCATTCTTTGGTCTGGGGAAGCTGGGGGGAGTCAGTTGCGGGGAGGATGCTGCAACAGATACCCACAGTAGTGACAGCAAATGCTGGCAGCTCACTATACTTCTCTCAGTGAGTCCCTGCTTGCAAGGAGATCTCAGCAATGCACCTCTGTGACCAGCACACAACCACCAGACCTATGTGCTTGTTCTGCTATGTGCTAAGGACATCACAACAAACATTCATTTCTGCTCATGAGGCTGGGGTCTGATTGCATTACAGTGAATGTGCCCTGGCTCAGCATGTGATAAGGTTTTGTTGTGTCCCCACCCAAATCTTGTCTTGAATTCCCGTGTGTTGGGGAGGGGTCTGGTGGGAGATAAATTGAATCATAGTGGGAGGTCTTTCCTATGCTGTTCTTGTGCTAGTAAGTCTCATGAAATCTGATGGTTATTATAAGGCATTTTCCTGCGCAAGTTCTCTTTTTGCCTGCTGCCATCCATGTAAGACGTGACTTGCTCTTCCTTGTCTTCCACCATGATTGTGGGGCCTCCCCAGCCATGTAGAAATGTGAAGCCAATTAAACCTCTTTCTTTTATAAATTGCCCAGTCTTGGGTATATCTTTATCAGCAGTGTGAGAATGAACTAATACAGTAAATTGGTACCAGTAGAGTGGGGTGTTGCTGAAAAGATACCCAAAAATGTGGAAGCAACTTTGGAACTGGTTAACAGGCAGAGGTTGGAACAGTTTGGAGGGCTCAGAAGGAGACGAGAAAAGTGGGAAAGTTTGGAACTTCCAAGAGACTTGTTGAATGGCTTCGACAAAAATATTGATAGTGATATGAACAACAATGCCAAGGCTGAAGTGGTCTCAGATAGAGATGAAGAGCTTGTTGGAAACTGGAGCAAAGATGACTCTTGTTATGTTTTAGCAAAGAGACTGGTGGCATTTTGCCCCGGCCCTAGAGATTTGGGGAACTTTGAACTTGAGAAAGATGATTTAGGGTATCTGGCAGAAGAAATCTCTAAGCAGCAAAGCATTCGAGAGGTGATTGGGTGCTGTTAAAAGCATTCAGTTTTATAGGGGAAGCAGAGCATAAAAGTTCAGAAAATTTGCAGCCTGACAATGCAATAGAAAAAGAAAATCCCATTTTCAGAGGAGAAATTCAAGCCAGCTACAGAAATTTGCATAAGTAACAAGGAGCTGAATGTTAACCCCCAAGACAATGGGAAAAATGTCTCTAGGCCATGTCAGAGGCCTTCACAGCAGCCCCTCCCATCACAGGCCTGGAGTCCTAGGGGCAAAAAGTGCTTTCATGGGGTGGGCCCTGGGTCCTTGTGCTGTGTGCAGCCTATGGACTTGGTGTCCTGCATCCCAGCTGCTCCAGCCATGAAAGGGGCCAACACAGAGCTCGGGCCATGGCTTCAGAGGGTGCAAGCCCTAAGCCTTGGCAGCTTCCATTTGGTATTGAGCCTGTGAGCATACAGAAGTCAAGAATTGAGGTTTGGGAACCTCCACCTAGATTTCAGAAAATGTATGCAAATGCCTGGATGTCCAGGCAGAAATTTGCTGCAGGGGTCGGGGGCTCATGGAGAACCTCTACTAGGGCAGTGCAGAAGGGAAATGTGAAGTCAGAGCTTCCACACAGAGTCCCTACTGGGGCACTGCCTAGTAGAGCTGTGAGAAGAGGGCCACCATCCTCCAGACCTCAGAATGGTAGATCCACTGACAGCCTGCAATATGCACCTGGAAAAGCTGCAGACACTCAACACCAGCCTGTGAAAGCAGCCAGGAGGGGAGCTCTACCCTGCAAAGCCACAGGGGTGGAGCTGCCCAAGACCACAGGAACTCACCACCCCTTGCATCAGTGTGACCCGGATGCAAGACATGGAGTCAAGGGAGACCATTTTGGAGCTTTAAGATTTGACTGCCCTGGTGGATTTTAGACTTGCATGGGACCTGTAGCCCCTTTTGGCCAGTGTTTCCTATTCAGAATGGCTGTAATTATCCATTTCCTGTGCCTCCATTGTTATCTAGGTAGTAACTAATTTGCTTTTGATTTTAATGGCTCATAGGCAGAGGGACTTGCCTTCTCTCAGATGAGACTTTGGACTGTGGACTTTTGAGTTAATGCTGAAATGAGTTAAGACTGGGGGGCTGTTGGGAAGGTATGATTGGTTTTCAAATGTGAGGACATGAGATTTGGGTGGCGCCAGGGGCAGAATGACATGGTTTGGCTGTGTCCCTACCCAAATCTCATCTTGAATTCCCACGTGTTGTGAGAGGGACCTGGTGGGAGGTAAATGAATCATGAGGGCAGGTCTTTCCTGTGCTGTTCTCATGATAGTGAGTAAGTGTCACAAGATCTGATGGTTATTATAAGGGGAAGTTTTTTGGCACAAGTTCTCTTTCTGCCTACTGCCACCCTTGTAAGATATGCCTTGCTCCTCCTTGCCTTCTGCCATGATTGCGAGGTTTCTCCAGCCATGTTGAACTGTAAATCCAATTAAACCTCTTTCTTTTGTAAACTGCCCAGTCTTGGGTATATATTTATCAGCAGCATGAAAATGGACTAATATAGCAGGGCTGCTTCAGCTTCTGCCGTCAACTGCGTGCTGACTGGGCCACTTTGCTCATCTTGGCTGGACTTTCTCATTTGTGACACATTCTCCAGAAAGTTCACGTGTGTATGTTCTCAAGATGAAAGCAGAGGAGTGAGAGGGGAGGCAGAATACACAAACACACACCCATGCCTCTGCTGGCATTGGGTTTTCTACTATCCCCCAAGTCAAAGCAAATCCACAGCTACCCTAAGAGTCTGACAGGAAGGGAACAGCAAAGTCACTGGGCCAAAAGCATGGACACAGAGTGGCCACCAGTGGTCAGACCTCCACCTGAATTACTCACATGTCCCCCACCTGCAAAGCATCCTCATCCTCCATCCACAGCCCCTAGAAGTCTAATCCTACCACCAATCCCAGCATCAGGCTTCAAGTCAGGATCTTGTGATTGACATCATCTTGATATTCAGCTGCTGCTATACTCCATCCAGAGGCTTGTGATCTAAAGACAAGCTACCTGTCCCCCACGTGTCCAACATAATGAGAAGACAGGCACAGGATCATCAAAATAAGCATCGTAGCTCAAATAAAGAAAATGAGCAGCATGCGTAGACACTGGTCTGCAGAGTTCCAAACCCTCACCCTCAATAGTTGGCAGGTCCCATAATCCAAAAGGAGGAGACAGTCTTTTCTTAAAAGCTCAGTTCTGCACCCTGAAAGTGGCTTTCCAGTCCTTTGGCCATCCTCTCCAGTGCCCTTCCATTCCCATCCTCCTTGGCCACTGCCAGATCCTTGGAAGATATGCCTTTTGAGTAATTGTTTCAGGCTGCTTCCTGTCTGTTTGGAAGGTTGGGAGCCAAAGCTATGAATGACAACTGTTTTTCAGCCTGGACTCATACATGAAACCAAATTTACGATCAAACTTCGAGGTTGAAAAAAATTCAAATGTGCAAAAGCAAAAATTTAAACCTCTCACAAACTCTTTCATAGGTTGTTTCTGCAGCATATACTTTCCCAAATCAAGTTGATAAAGAGAGGGCCATGATTCAGGGAACAAGGGGACTTACACAGGGTAGAGGCAAGCAGTGTCCGACAGGTTCTGATGTGCGGTGGCCCAGCCATCCTGGAGAAGCGAGGGCTACCTGGGAAATTCTATGTGAATAAAGAGGGGAGGCTGCTTTTCATCTTTTCATGTTGTTTAATGTGTTTGTATTTTTACTTCAAAAGCCCTAAAAGACCAATCACAACAACCTAGGTGGTCACTTCCACACTACTTCATGGTCCTCTGTCTGCAGGACTGTGAGCAGACAATTTCCACAGGGACAGGTGGGAGGCAGAGATTTAGGCAGCAAATACTGTACAAGGAACAACGCAAACCTACTCAACAAAAGTCACTTGGGGTCAATGTGGTGGGTGGTCCATGTTACTGGAATAGGGAACTCTGGCTGGGCAGTGAGAAGTAAAATCTGACTGGGAAGTCAGAAACAAACTCTAGAGAAATAGTGACTTTCTCTTCTGAAATCAGAAAAGGGGAGTGAAATGATCAAAGGAGAACTTCCAAAAGGTTCATGAGATGATAAAACTTATTAGATAACAAAAATAAAGCTTTGAAAGAATAACATGACAAATCTAATCCTGTAAATATTAAAATAGTCCATGAAAAAGACTTACACTATAGTGATGGCAAAGAGAATGGAAAGGAGATAAAAGTGTGGCAGATTCTAGAATAGAAATTTAAATAAATCCTTAGATTCACTAGAGTAAGGGGACAGTTGTGAAGGACTGGCTATACTAGAGTGAAGGCTCCAGCTGGAAACTATAATGTTCTGTGCACAACACCATAGAATCTGGAGAATGAAAAAGACAATTGTGCCAAATAGCCAGAGATTCAACAGGCAAAACACAAAAAGCTTGATTTTTTAAAGATATTCTGTTTTTATCATAACAAAGAAAAGAGAAATGAGTAGGACAGAGTAAGCTACTCCAAATTTTTACTAGAAAAGAAGGAGAAATCAGTGGGAAGGTCCAGGTAAAATTTTTTAATTGACATGATTTTTTTTAAGTAAGTTGTATCATGTATATTTAAGTTATACGACAGCGGTCCCCAACCTTTCTGGCACCAGGGACTTGTTTCATGGAAGACAGTTTTTTCCATGGATCGCTGTGGAGTGGCAAGGGGTAAGGGGGGTGTGTGGGGGCAGGATGGTTACAGGATGAAACTGTTCCACCTCAGATCATCAGGCATTAGATTATCATAAGGAGCACACAACCTAGATCCCTTGCATGCACAGTTCACAATAGGCTTGTGCTCTTATGTGAACCTAATGCCCCCACTTATCTGACAGGAGGTGGAGCTCAGGCCATAATGGTTGCTAGCCTGCAACTCACCTCCTGCTGTGTGACCCCATTCCTAACAGGCCATGAACTGGGGGTTGGGGACCCCTGATATACAACATAATGTTACGAGATTCACATGGAGAGAAAAAAGTTACTAAAATTAGGCAAATTAATATTATCTATTGTGTCACATAGTTACCTTTTTTGGTGGCTAGAACAGCTAAAAGCTCCTTATTTAGCATGAATCCTATATACAGTACAATTTTACAACTTATATTCCTCATGCTGTGCCTTAGATCTTGAGAGTCATTCATCCTACAGCTGCCATTTTGTGTCCTTTGAGCTACATCTCCCCTCTCTTCCCCTGCCTCTGGTAACCACTGTTTTGCTCTCTATTTCTGTGTATGTATGTATGTGTATATATATATATAATATATATTTAATTCCACATATAAATGAGATCAAGCAACCATTTTCTTTATGTGTCTGGCTCATTTGACATAGCATATATCCTAGGCTAACCCATGTTGTGGCAAATGGTGAGATCTTGTTCTTTTTCAGGGCCGAATAATATTCCATTGTGTATATGTACTACAGCTTCTTTATCCATTCATCCCTCAATGGACACTTAGGTTGTTTACATATTTTGGTTATTGTGAATGCTGCTTCAATGAACATGGGAGTGCAAATGCCTTTATGAGGTGGTGATTTCATTTCCTTTGAGTATATTCCCAGAAGATTGGATGCTGGGTCATATTGTAGGACTATTTTTAGTTTCTTTAGCAACCTCCATACTGTTTTCCATAATGACTGTACCAATCTACATTCCCACCAGCAGTGTACAAGAATTCTCATTTCTCCACACCCTTGCCAACATTTATCTTTTGACTTTTTGATACTAGCCATCCTAACGAGTATAAGTTACTATTTTATTATGATTTTGACTTACATTTCCTGTTGATTAATGATGTTGAGCATCTGCTCATATGCCTTTTGGCCATTTCTGTGTCTTCTTCTGAGAAACATCTGTTCAGATTTTTTGCCTACTTTTCAGTTAGGTTATTTCTCTTTCCACTATTGAGTTGTGTAAGTTTTTTATAAAATTATAAAACTTTGGATATTGACCCCTTATCTGATAAAGAGTTTGCAAATATTTTTCCCCAATCCACAGTTTACTGTTTCACTTTGTTGTTTCCTTTGCCCTGCATAAGATTTTTAGTTGGATGAAGGCCCACTTTATTTATTTTTGCTTTTGTGGTCTGAGTTTTTGGTATAATAATTTAAAAAAATCATTGCCAAAGCCAGTGTCCAGGAACTTTCCCTTGTGTTCTCTTCTATGGGTTGTACAGTTTCTTGTCCCACATTTAGATATTTTATCCATTTTGAGCTGATTTTTGTGTTTCGTGCAAGATAAGTGTCCGATTTCATTCTTTTGCATGTGGAATCCAGTTTTCCCAGCACCATTTACAGAAGAGACTGCCCTTTCCCCATTGTGTCCTCTTAGTGCCCTTAATAAAAAATTAGTTGACTGTTTATGTTTACATTTATTTCTGGGCTCTCTATTCTGTTCCATTGAGCTATCTGTCCCTTTTTATGTTCACAAACCATAGTATCTGGTGAACAAAAAGACTCATAACAAATATTCAGAGATTCAATCTACCAAACACAAAAAGCCTAATTTTTTTAACTCTTCTATTTTTTCAATTAGAAGGAAGACAGAAACCAGTGGGAAAGAGTAAACTACTCTAAGTTTTTAATTAGAACCAAAGGAGAAATCAGTGGAAAGGACCAATTGAAGTATTTGTAACTCATATGACATAGCTTTAAGTTAATTTTTTCATTTAATTGGAAATTGGAGAGGACATTAGGGGATATTTTGAATGAACAAATTACACACATATGTAATTTCAATATCAGTTATATAAAAATAATTATCTTAAATTGTTTGAATATTTTTCTAATAGGTACTTTAAATGAAATTAAGCATTTGACCACATGGAGCATTAACTAAGCTTTGAAACTGAAAGTTATATAGAGAGAGGTTTCCAGGAGATTATCTTAGCAGAGAAAAAGGTGCATGGGAGGTAAGATACAAATAAATAAAAGACAGAGCAGCAACTTTACAGAAAGAAGAAAGAAAAAGGGGCTGTGCGACATTAAAAGGAACCTCTCGTCTATCTTCCAAAGTTAATAACGCTATGGTAAATTTTGTGACAACGTATTGCATGTCATAAAAATAATATACGTATACATATTCAATAAGAGTGGAGAATCCACAAACATTATATTATTGAGATTTATGGCAGCCCGGACAATTAAGAGCTAGAATATTAGAAATGAGTTCCTTCAAGAAATTTGGGGGTGAGGAGCCCAGTACAGGAAGGCTTTCTGGCAATGTTGCCAAAGCATCTACATTAAACTTGCATAAACATTGAGAATAGTGAAACCACATGGCCTTGACTTCTGCTTCTGAAGATGTGTTAAGTCAGATGAGCTAAAGCTCAAGAGCCACTCCCTCACCTCAAAACTATGAGAACAAGAACAAGGAGGCCAAAACTGTTTTCCCCTATCTTCCTTTCTAAACACAATCAGAAACCCTGGAAATAATGCAAGAAGCAACCAAAGGGGAACTCTGAAGGTAGAAAGAGGAAGAACTGGTGAGGAGCCCAGGACCGGGAGAACAGAACACAAAGCAGCAGAATGTCCAGGGACCACCTACCCACCAGAAGACAGTCATCAGGCTTGGCATTTCTGATCCCAACCTGCAAACAGAAGGAGGTCCAGGGCTGCTCCTTCCTTCAGGGATAAAACCTTCTAATCAGTACAAGCAGGCAAGCTGGCACCTTTGTCAAGGAGATGAATCAGAAGCCCCCTGACAAAAAGCTAGCAGTGGACGGCTGTTTCCTCTTTCTAGTACCTAGCTGTCAGTTGCCCTGGCTGCCATGAATATCACTAAAGCATCATTTATTTTTTCACTCTCTGAGATATGTGTGTGTGTTTGTGTGTGTGTTTGTATGTATGTGTGTGTGTGTGTGTGCATGCCTAATTCCTAAGAAGTCATAAAATCACCATAGTGCCATCGTTCCTTTGTCTGCAGGGAGAGATACTTCCCTGCTTCACCAAGAGACACTGAGAAGCCAGTCATCACTGACAAAGAGGATTCTCCAGCCACAGCAGCCCAAATGGAGAAAGATCACTTCATCACCAGTTTCTCTACTCCACCTGGTGGCACCTGGAGGCCTGGCCTGGGGAATGTCCTTCCGCTGCCTCAGGCAGCACCTACAGGGACCAGTGGGAGTCCCAGTAGACTAGATAAACCAAACAGATGAAATAGCACCATGGAGGTTCTGCAAACTAAAGTGATACTGTAACCACAGCCCACAAGACATTCCGCAGATAAATCTTGAAAGCAGTTAGAGCAAAGAGATACATTTCCTATAGGAGTTCACCAATATGGATGACAGCAGAATTTTCATCTGAAAGCCTGGAGACCACAAGGAAGTAGCACAACAGTTTTCAAACGTGGAAACCAAAAAAGCTGTCAACTGAAAGCTGTGTAGCTGAGAAAACTGTTTTTCCTTTAGGCATGTAGGAGCAATAAAGACATTCTCAAACTAAGTAAAGCAAATAATTTGTCACTAGCAGAACTTGCATTAAGGAATAGCTCAATGAAACTCCTGAAACAGAAAGAAAATGAGAAAATGGCAGACGTAAGCACTAACATATCAATAATTAATAGTTAAACAAACGATTACATTCATTTCATGGAATATTACTCAACAATGAAAAGAAACACCCTAATAGTACACACATTGATGTGAATGAGTCTCAGAGAAACATGTGGAATGAAAATGTCTAATCCAAAAGGCCACATATTACATGATTTTATCTATATGACATTCTTGAAATGACAAAAATTATGAAAATGGAGAACATGTTAGTGGTTGCCAAGGGTTTGTAATGGAACAGGGGAGAGAGTAGGAAAGGATGGAGGTGCATGTGGCTATAAAGACAACATGAAGGATCCTTGTGGTGTTGGAATTTTTCTGTGTCTTAATTTTAGTGGAAAGATCATCCTAGACGCACAATAAAAATGCATAGAACTAAACAAACACAAAAAGATTAATGGAATGTATTAATGTCAATTGGTTGTGATATTGTACTATGATTTTGCAAGATGTTCCCACCTGAGTAAAGAGTACATGAAATCTCTCTGGATTATTTCTTAAAATGGCATGCCAATCTATAGTTATCTCAAATAAAAGGTTTAATTTTTAAGTGACAGGCAATATGATACGTTTTGGGATATGGAAGTAAGCAAAAAAGGATTCTGCTCCCATTGACATTATATTTAAAGGTACTGCCAGACACTGCGCTTTCAAATATGTATAGACTTAGAAAAAAGAAACTACTAGAACCTACTACAAAGGCTAAATAAAATACATTAAACATCCTTACAATTGAGGATGAGCAATTTCTTATGAACATACTTGAGCTTACAAGAAGTTGCTCTCCCCAGGGGATGCACAGACCAGACTGATAAGGAAACACCCCTATCACATGCACCTTGTGAGTGCCTGCTGATGCTAGGACTCAGGACTCAGGATTTTAATATCCATATATCCAAGTGGGGATGGCAGGTAAACACTTGCTTCTGTACAAGTGTGTAGGTGATATATAGTCGGAACCAAACACATACAAAAATAAATGAGCCAGAAAAAATTGTTTTCTCCAATGAACAGAAGAGAAAATCTAACTAAGTCCATCTCAACCTTGAGTGAAGTAGGGAAATAAAACATTGCTTAGATATTTAAAATACTGCTAAGACCTCACCTGGGGGTGAAATTTATACTACTAGAATTATCCAGGATTCCAAGATCAAGAAATAAAGTGCTTCTGAATTAATAGCCCTCTAGGACAACCTGAAGAAACAAACTCAAAAGCTTTTGAAGGAAAGCACTCTCTACCACACCCTTCATATGATAAAGCTCAAAATTCAAATAGTATACACCTCTTTCAGATTTAAAGGCAACAGAAACAAAAGTAAAAAGTATAGCACCCAAACACTACAGCTAATGGGATTTCCAATTATCAAATATGAAATAACTATGTTTATAAAGTTAAGCCTTATAAACATAGTTATTTTATATTTGATATTATATTGATTTACATGTTTAAGTTTAATAAAAAGATAATTCAAAGAATTTAGAAAAGAGTTCAAATATAAATATCCAGGCAAGTCGAATATGTATTTGATGAAATTTTTTAGAAGACAAATTAAGAGAAAAATAGTGACATGAAAATGGGTCTTCGGCGGGGCATGAAGGCTCACGCCTGTAATCCCAGCACTTTGAGAAGCCGAGGCGGGTGGATCATCTGAGGTCAAGAGTTCGAGACAACACTGGCCAATATCGTGAAACCCCATCTCTACTAAAAATACAAAAATTAGCCAGGCATGTTGCCAGGCGCCTGTAATCCTGGCTACTTGGGAGGCTGAGGCAGGAGAATAGCTTGAACCCAGGAGGTGGAGGTTGCAGTGAGGTTGTAGTGAGCAAAGACCACACTATTGCATTCCAGCCTGGGCAACAAGAACGAAATCCATCTCAAAAAAGAAAAGAAGAAAAGAAAAGAGAAAAAGAAAAGGAATCTTTAGAAATTACAGCAAGCTGCCTACAACAGACCCACCCAATGGGTAGACAGTCACAGACTCAAAGTAAAGAGGTGGAAAAAAAGGCATGCTACGAAAACAGAAAACAAAAATGAACAGGAGTTGCCATGCTTATGTTAGATAAAACGGACTGTAAAATAACAACAGTAAAAACAAAAAAGACAAAGGTTATTATACAGTGATAAGAGGTTCGATTAAACAAGAAGATATAACTATTCTAAATATGTATGCACCCAACACTGGAGCACTCAGATTCATAAAACAAATATTACTAGACCTAAGAAAAGAGACAGACAGCAATACAATAATACTGTGGAATTTCAGCATCCCAGTCATAGCACTAGACTGATCATCAACCAAGAATCTCTGGGCTTAAACTGCACTCTATACCAAACGGACCTAACAGATATTTACAGATTATTTTATTTAAAGCAATGAATATACATTTTTGAGACGTTCTCCAAAATAGACCATATGCTTAGCCATAAACCAAGTCTCAAAAAACTCAAAAGAAATCAAAGTCCTATCAAGTATCTTCTCAGACTACAATGGAATAAAATTAGAAATCAATACCAAGAGAAACTCTCAAACCTGTACAAACACATAGGAAATAAACAACTTTCTCCTGAAGAATTTTTGGGTAAGTGACAAAATTAAGGCAGTAGTCAAAAAAAGTTTGAAATGAATGAAAATAGAGATATAACATACCAAACCCTCTAGGACACAGCAAAAACAGTGCTAAGAGGAAAGTTTATAGTGATAAACGCCTCTATCAAAAAGGTAGAAAGATCTCAAATTAACTACCTAACATCACATTTCCACAACTAGAAAAACAAGAACAAACCAAACTCAAAGCTGGAAACATTAGAGCAGAACTAAAATAGATAGAGACCAAAAAATAAGGGACAAAGGATCAATGAAATAAAATATTGGTTCTTTGAAAAGATAAACAAAATTGATAGTCCAATAGCTAGATTAACCAAGAAAAAAAGAGAGAAGATTCAAATAAGCACAATTAGAAATAATAAAGGTGGCATAACACCTGATACCACAGAAATATAAAAGATCATCAGAATATACTACAAACATCCTCATGTGCACACACTGGGAAACCTAGAGGACATGGATAAACTCCTGGAAACATACAACCTCCCAAGACTGAACCAGGAAAACAAACAAACAAACAAACAAAAACAAACCCTCTAATAGACAAATAACAAGTAAAGAAATTAAAGCCATTGTAAAAAATCTTCCAGCAACAAAAAAACCCACTAGACAAAATCACAGCCAAATTTTTCTAGACATACAAAAGTGAGTTGGTACCAATCCTACTGAAACTATTCCAAAAGATCAAGCAGGAGGGAATCCCCTACCTTATTCTTTGATACCAGTCTTACTCTGCTATCAAAATTAGACAAGGGCACAATTAAAAAACAAAATAGACAAATATTCCTCATGAATATAGATGCAAAAATCTTCAATAAAATACTAGCAAACAAAATCCAACACCACATCAAAGAGATAATATACCATGATCAAGTGAAATTTATCCTAGGAATGCAAGGATGGCTCAACATATACAAAACAATAAATGAATTCACCACATCATAAACAAAATTTAAAACAAAAACCACATGATTATCTCAATAAATGCAGAAAATGTATTTGATAGAATCTAACCTCCATTCAAGATAAAAACAACCATAAAAAATGCGGGCATTGAAGAAACATATCTCAAAATAACAAAAGCCATATATGACAAACCTACAGCCCGCATCATACTGAATGGGCTGCAGTTCAATCTGGGCCTGAATATCCCTCCACCCCAGTGCCATAGATCTCACAGAATTATTGTTAGAATTAAATTATGCACAATTATATATTAAACATATCATATATTATTATATGCATATATTATCTAAATTAATTTTCCTAATATTCACATCAATTTGTATTTTAATACAACATATAAGAAAATAGGAGCACCTAGGGATTAAGTAACTTGCTCAAGGTCATACAGTTAGTAACAGACAAAGCCAAAATTTGAAACAAGCAGTTTGCATCCATAACTCATGCTGTTAATCATAATACATATGGCCTCTCAATAAATGCAGAAAACTTTTATAAAGTTCAGCTCCATTCATTGTTTCAATATGACTTGTATTTTAAATAAACTAGAAATACAGGAGAGTTTATTTACTAACTACATATAGATAATTTCTACCAAAAAAAAAGCATATGAAATGGTGAAATAGTAGATGGCTTCCTTTAAAATCATAAGAAACAATGCACAATATTAGCACTTCTGTTCAAATTAATTTGAGGACTAGCATTTCAGTAACACCAAAGTTAAATAAGTAAATGTGTAGATATAAGAATCATGAATAAAATATCAAAAGTGTCATTATGTGTATAATTTTTTTGAAAAATCACAACAGTATCTACAGAAAAATTTCAAAACTAACATCAATTCAGAAACTGATGAAAAAATAAATACATAAAATCTACTTGTTCCACATCTAATCATAATGAAGCAATCAGAAGTAGGCTTATTCTTCTGCCCTGAGTATTTGAAAAACTGCCCAAAATAAATAAAATGCTTGTTTGTAGACACTGAGAAACATGCAGTGCAGGACTGTAAACCACCACCCCCCATCCCTGACACACACAATATTGCGATCCCTTTTAGCCTGAAGACACATTTTCAACCACGGTGAAGGGTAATGGTCCCAAGCAGAGATCACTGGACTTGCTGAGTAGACGAGATAATAAATCTCAGTTCAGAGACGCTGTGATGGCTGTCAATTGTGGGGCAGATCTTTGGAGAAAAAGGAGCTACACAGAAAAGAAGATCTAGAAATCTTCACAGAGACCTCCTTGTGTCTTTCCTGACATCAAGCTGCACATGCATAAGGAAATATTCCATGAGTCCAGAAAAAGGAACTACCAAGGAACTCAAGTCTACCCTAACAAAATTTGGTAACAACTCTCAAAAGGATAAAGCTAACCAAAAATGTAACTCCCTACCAAAAATCTTTAAAAGAAAAAAGAGTCACGCAATCGGCAACCAAAAAAATCAGAATGTCTGATAGTAAACCAGTATTTATTAAACAAAAGTAGAAGCAGAGAAATATGATCCATACTCATGAGAGGGAGAAAAGTCAATCAATAGAAACAGAAGCAGAAGTGGCAGATGTGTTAGAATTTACAAAGGAGTTTTAAATGACTATTACAAAATGAAATGTCCCAGCAAAGCTGTCTCTTGTGGGGAAAGTCAACATTCTGTAGAGAATCCCCTTCCCTTTCCAGGCCTTTTTCCTTATCCAGGAGAGAATTAACTAAAAGTCTGGTACCTTGTTAAGTCTGATAAGAAACATTTACAATCTATCCTCTCTGAAGCCTGCTACCTGGAAGCTTCATCTACACAATAAGAATGTTGGTCTCCAACACCCCTTACCTTAACCCAGCCACTCCCTTCTATTGGTTCCAGGTCTTTATATAAACTTTCAATCAACTGACAATCAGACAATCTTTCAATCCAACTTTGACCAGGAAGCTTCCCCGCTTTGATTTGCCCCATCTTTCTGGACCAAAACAATGTGCATCTTACTGATACAGGAGTTAAGAAGAAATTACTTAGGCAGATAGTGAGGGTATAGAAATCCTCAGCAAGTGCTTCCTTTTAATGAAAAGCAGTCCCAAATCATTTTCCTTTCTAGCAAAGAGCCCCTGGATCTCCAATTTTTCTATGGTAATTTCCTCTTTTCCTGTCTGCAATCACAATATCTCCTATCCTCTCTGTGTCGGGAAGTTTTACAGTTCAGGGAAGTAATCTCCTTTGGCAAGATCAGGGAACGTTGTAGTAACCAGAGATATAGGTCAAGGGAAGGCGTCTTTGTGATTTTCTAGGAACAGAGGGTACCCAAACCCCCAACACAGTGAGTGTCACTCTCCGCCCTTGGTCTGGAGAGCACATGGCATTTGCAGGTCTGTCTGCTCTTGGTCTGAAGAGCATATGGCATGTCAAGGTCACTCTGCCCTTGTTCTGGAGCGCACATGGCATTTCAAGGTCAACAGCGCCACCTAGTCGACTAGCGACCCTCTCCATGAGGCACATTGTTGGTCTATTACCAAAACACCTAGCTTCCCAATTATCTTCCCCTTTTGCATCTCTCTACTAGAAACCAGACTTCATGCTGCTTCTCTGAATGGGAAAATTCTGCCTTCAACAATTAGGAGTAAAATATACTCCGAAGCCAAATTTTAGTCTTGACACTGTAACATCAGCAGGAAAATGGTTATTTTGTTCCAATATTCTTTTAGGGTACCAATTCAGCCTCCAATGAGAATGGCACTTAATAAATAAGTGGATTCTAAGTCAGGAAGTTAACCAGAACCATTCTCTAAGGGTAAATGCTTTAACACGAGCCATAATAGCAGGATATAGAGTTCAATCTGCCATGCCCCCTCCATTAAAGGGGCCTGGTCAACTATTAACGTAGTTTTTTTGAGATCCATTTTACAGGAAGCCACCCAGGTCACAAAAGTCCAGGAAGTCAAAGGGAGATCACAGGCAGAGGACTAGAGTCACTTGGGTGAGTTTGACTAATCCCAGTTGCTTAGCTCCTCTGGTTCAATGGTTGGGGGTCATTCCTGCAACCACGGGTGGTACATTTAACAAGGTGCCTGGACCCAGAAACCATGGAGGGAAAGCAGCAGTGGGGATGTCCCCACTGTCTTCCCCTCTGCCCTGAGTCACACCAAAAGGAAAGAGACTAAAGGGATGACTTTTTATCACTTCTCTTTCTAGAGGGGTAACACATCATCTTCTGCTTGCATCCCTCTGGAGGGCATTCTGAAGCATGAGGACTCCTTTGACTCTGAAACTTTAAAGAAAAAGTGGCTCATTTGCTTTGGTACAAAGGCCCGGCCTCCTTACTAGAACTTCGCAGGCATTACAAAATCAACCCACCACTTTTCGTAGTCATATCAAAAGCCTATAAAGAATGATTCTGCAAAGTTAGAGAAGCAACTTCCAGGGGAATCATTTGAGGATCTCCCTTAGTTTGGGCTCCCTCAAGTTCCCTTCTCATTACAGGACCTTAGGGAAATAAAGGGAGACTTAGGCTGATTTTCTAATGACCCTGATATTTATATAGAAGCTTTCCAAAATTTAAATCAGGTGTTTGACCTCCCATGAAGGGATTTTTGCTGCTTCTAAGCCAAATTCTAACTGCAGGTGAAAAACAGGCAGTCCTGCAGGCTGCAGAGGATTTCGGAGACGAGCAGTATGTCTCCTATAATAGGCAAAAAGGGAAAAGAGAAAATCGGGAAGGTGAAGAAATAGGGGAAACACCATTGCTGATAGGAAGTGAAGTAGTACCTCTTGACAACTCTAACTGGAACCCCCGGACTTTTCTCTGGTATTTTTCCTTCTTTCATAGTTTTAAATGCTTCTATCTTCTTTTATAATGTTCTTCCAATCTGGAAAAAGCTAATTTTCGAAACCATAAAATGCTTGGTTTAGAGGAAAGGGAACCCAGAAGCCTGACATGCCAGCAAAATGGTAAAAATTTCTTACCAGTCAGGCTTTTGTCTTCTCTCTCCCTGTGCAATCTGGTAAAAGGGATAATAAGGATCATTGTTTATATTCTCTATTAAGTTTTAATTAATGAAAAAGGATTTGTGAGGTTGGTCTTAAGCTGTAGCCAATCTGGTGTGTATTGTGTGACTTTCTGCATAGTTCTGTCAAAAAAAAAGGGTACCTTAGGTTAGCATGCAGAGTCAGAACCCCATAAGCCTGCTATTCAAGCCAGCCCAACAAAATGGTCAGTAACAAACTTGGATACAGGCCTCCATCTTGTTTCGTGTCCTTGGGAATATGACCTGTAACCGCCTGTTTAATACTTTGTTTTAGTCTCTGCCATTTTACAATGGTCACGGTTTTTTGTTTTTTTCACAGAAAAATTAAGAGGAAGGTACAAGTATTTCCCATCTACTCCCCTCCCCCACACATGCACAACCTCCCCCCACTATCCACATCTGCCACCGTGGTGCATGTGTTGCAGTCAATGAGCCTACCGTGACACATCCAAGGTCGACTGTGCACACCAAGGCTGACTCTTGGTGTTGTACATCCCATGGGTTTGCACAGAGGCATAATGACATGTGTCCACCATTGTAGTATCATACAGAAGAGTTTCACTGCCCTAAAAATACTCTGTGATCCACCTATAGTACATCAGTTTTCATTTAAATAAAAGACATTTTTCCTAAAATAATTTAGGTTGAGAATGGATATATCATAACATTCTGGGAGCCCACAAACAAAGAAGTAACTGACAATTGGTAATGGAATTAAACCAGTAGATTGCTTTTGAGATGGTGCTGATTGTCTGACATTTGGTGCAGCATTGCCACCTACGACTGAAATTGCTGCTCCCCGACCCCATCTCTAAGCATTTGCTTCTCTAACTTTCTCATAAGAAAACAAGTAGGCCAGGCGCGGTGGCTCACGCCTGTAATCCCAGCACTCTGGGAGGCCAAAGCGGGCGGATCATGAGGTCACGAGATCGAGACCATCCTGGCTATCACGGTGGAACCCCGTCTCTACTAAAAATACAAAAAATTAGCCTGGCGTGGTGGCGGGTGCCTGTAGTCCCAGCTATTTGGGAGGCTGAGGTGGGAAAATGGCGTGAACCAGGGAGGTGGAGCTTCCAGTGAGCCCAGATTGCGCCACTGCACTCCAGCCTGGGCCACAGAGCAAGACTCTGTCTCAAAAAAAAAAACAAAAACAAAACAAAAAACAAAAAACAAGTAGCCCTGAGGTCGCAAAAACGTTTCCTTTTCTTGGTTCTTCACTACAAGGAATTTCATGTCATATTAAAAAGGGTCACATGTTCCAGATTATCTCAAAAACAATGAGCTCCACTTTAAAGAGTGAGTTGGGGAGGAAATTGGGCAAAGCAAGTAATGTAGGTCTTTGGAAATCAGCTTAAGAAACAAGAAAATAGGAGACTTCAATGCTATAGGGAGAGGGGCTACCCAGCCTCCATTCAGGTTTTTTCTTTCTCTCCTCTGAAAATTCCATTGACATTTTCTCCTGGATTTTCTTATTCAGAGACATCAAAGAAGTAACATTTCCTCCCACAGATACGTTGTCACGATGTGCAGCTCCTACCCAGCAGATACCCAAAGACAACATTTGGGATCAGGAACCAGTCATGGCACCAAACATGAATGAAGCCAGAGCCAAAAAAAGGTATGAGGACTGAGTGCCATCTGGAGGTGACTATGACTTTCCTAGAGTAAAGCACTATTTGTGAGGCAAATCCATTTTTGCAACATCTTCTCAAGGGACCCTTACTTCGAATAAAGTGATCATGGTTTCCCTGGAGAGATCCAAATTTGTGATTAAAAGCCCAAACCTCTTCTTACGTGTTTAGGAATTTTCCAAGTTATTGAGAATGAGTAACACCAGCATAGAGTCCCTCCTTGCGCTGTCCAAGCATCCACCGGGATATTTATATGCACGAAGACGTCTGTTTCCTGCACTTTCGTTCCTAACTGGCTCCTAGGGTGGTCCCTGAAGTCGTTGTGGGCCTGCAGGCCTCTACACTAACCAACCTAAATGCCTGATCCTGCCAGCTGGATGCTGCAGTCTGCTGGCATATGGGCAGTGTTAGAATGGTTAAAACTCTTCCAGGGCTTAGAGGAATTCAGACCACCAGAGCTCCATCAATTAAAAACTGATAACACTCATTCTACTTGGGCCTCCTCCAGCACAGCATTCTGTTCTGCCCCATCTCCAGTTGGTTTGACTTGGTACATTTCCTAAACACAAGGGCCAGGTGTCCAGCACTGCCAAGCTGAATGTCATTTCCATTTTGGATGGAAATTAGCAATTCAAATTTAATTCCACTTTAAATCTTTCAGAATCATTTTTAAAGATAACCTGATTTTCAGCAAAGCTAGATGCTTCTGACAAGAGTTCCCTGCTTGTTGTAGACATTCAATAAATGATGATTGATTTTTTTTTAAATCATCAATTCTTTCTACTAGTGATGGTTTGATGATCAATTTTAAGCCTAACTGGAGAATACACCGATTTTATTAGGCTGAGTACAATATTAGCAAGATGATTCAAGTAAAGAAGTCAATTACCACAAGGCACAATTTCTCAAGACTCAAATCATGTCAAACTAGAGATATTCATTTTATAGTGTTGATGTCAATAAGCCTCTCTATGTGTGTTTAGTAATCCTATGCACAGATTGATCTTCTAACAGTATCTTCCAAGGTCCAAGAAGAGAAAGCTTGAGCTTTTGGAAACTGTGTAGCTATTAAGAGCTTTAATTTGAAAGCAGAACCTCCGTCTTTACTATCTCTAGGAATTTTTGAATTTAAATGACTTAAAATACCAAACCGGTGTATTGACAATTTTCGTTCCAAGACTCAAATCAATAAACTCTCTAAATCTAATAGTTTCAATAATAGAACTACTTAATCATTCACTCACAGATATCAGGATGCATGTAATGACAGTCTAGAGCAGCTTAAAAGATAATTAAATCAACACTGTTCATCTTCCTGAGGACTGCCAGAAAAGATGAGAGAAATAAATAAAAGGTTGAAGACAAACTCCAAACTTATTTAGCATGACATTCTCTCTTTTCATAGAATTCCAATGGAAATAAATAGAATACAATCCACAATGATTCTCTAACGCTTTCTCTTTTTACTCTGATAATACTGACTGTGGTTAATGGAAAAATAGGATTAATGGAACACCTCTTAAATGCATGCACACATTTTAATGCTCACACAAGACTGCTCCAGGGCGTAAATCCAGGCGGTGCCAACCACCTTGTAGTGTGTCGGAATAATATGCCCTGGCGTTGTGCAGCACACAGCACACTTAAAATTTTTATAAGGAAGTAAAAAAGAAAGAATTCAACCTACAACCAAGTTTCTCTTAGTTCGATTTATAGGATAACAAGATTTTCCTGAATTATCTGATTTTTTATTTATAAAATAAATAGATTTCCTAAGAATTTTTAACAAATTAAAACATTTCCATTATATTCAAGGTAAAACATCAATAGATTTTTAATCACATTTATCGGTACCTATGGTTAAGAATATTTAACAACAGAACTTTGAAATTTACTACCTACTAATAACTCTCAGCTCAGAGGAACAAGTATTTTAAAAATGTAACCCACAGTCTGGTCTTTTAGTCTGAATATCAAATATTTAGGGATAAAATCAGAGTTCATAGATACTTTAAAATTCTATGAGTTTTCTTTTGTTAATGTGTCCTAAAGATAGACGACATTAAAAAAATTTTAAATACGAGAAAAATATTTTGACTTACAAGATCTTATTAAATATTTAGAAATTATCACAAATATATCAGTTTGACCTATAGTTTACTATATGGTGGTTTAATATATATATATGCGTTTTATTCTACCCATTATAATAAATACAGTCCAGTACCCCTTCCCTTGTAATATGTTTATTTTACATGAAAAAGCTGACACAGGATTCATTTCATTATATAATCTTGGCTCACTACAAGTAATGAAGAGCCTTATTAATATTAAATATTTTCTCATTAATATACTAAAATCAGAAAAGTCTGGTCTTTCATGTAAGTGTTTGGAAATCATCACTCCTTTCTAATAAAAAGTCAAAAGCTGAACAAACTGAAAAATCAACAATGCTTCTTACTGTCAGAGAAACAAGGCCACAGGGCAAAGCACTGCCCCACGTTGGAGAGACCTACGGGCAGATACAGAGATTGACAGCTGACCAGAGCAGAACCCCCACACAACCAGGGGCAGGGCGGGGAAACCGAAATGGTAACTGGCACATGGCTGCAGGCTCAGTGTGAACAAGTCTGAGAGTGAAAAACACCAGGGGGACCCAGTCATTCAGGGATCCCACACTTTTGTGAGTCATAGCTCCAGGAGCTCTGCGAAGCTTTCACAGTGAGGATCAGAGAAAAATCTTCTTATGCTGCTGGCAGGGGCAGGGGGACAGAAACCACTCGAAATACACTAGAGCATCCTGTTCATCCTAGCCAGGAGAAACCATATAACCAGAGCCCAGCCTACTGGATTTTTCATATCTGGGAGAAAGGAAGTACCCAATTTCAGCCCATGCTAGCCATCCTGTCCCACTTAAGGGAAGCAGGGTGACCAAAACATACCTGTGAAGTTCATAGTGCAGAGGCCCAATCTTGCTAAAAGACTAAGACCTACTCATAGAGCTCTACAGTGCTTACCCACCACCCCACAACCACAGGCTCATTAACTGCAGTTTTTAAGAAACCCATTATATCATGTACACCTATCAGAAAATACGGCAAAGCATCCTAAAATGAGAAAAACACAGTTTGAAGAGACAGAGCGAACATTTGAACCAGACTCAAATATCAAAGGGATTTTGGAATTCTCAAACTGGGAACTTAAAACAACTATGAATACTCTGTGAAGGGCTCTAATGGACAAAGTAAGCAGCATGCAAAAACAAATGAGTGATGTTACTAGGAGCATGGAAATTCTAAGAAAGAGTCAAAAGGAAACACCAGAGAGAAACACAGAAACAGAAACGAAGAATGCTTTTGATAGGGTCATTAGTAGGCTGGCCATGGATGAAGAAACAATTTGCACTTGAGTATATGGCAATAGAAACTTCCAAAACTGAGAAGCAAAGAGAAAGAAAGGACCAAAACAAAAGAGCTGAATATCCACCAAGTATGGGATGACTGTGAAAGGTTTAACTATGTGTAATGGGAACACTAGAAGAAGTAGGTAGAAATAGAGAAAGGAATAGAAGAAATACTTGAAGCAGTAACTGAAAATTTAATTCAAGTTACTATCAAACACCAAACCTCAGATGGTAAGCTCAGAGAGTACCAAGCAGGATAAATGTCCCCCCCAAAAAAACCGCATCAAGACACATTAGTCAGCACTTTGAGAGGCTGAGGCGGGTGGATCACTTGAGGTCAGGAGTTCGCAACATGGCAAAACCCCGTCTCTACTAAAAATACAAACATTAGCCGGGAGTGGTGGCACACGCTCGTAATACTAGCCACTTGGGAAGCTGAGACAGGAGAATTTCTTGAACCCAGGAGGCGGAGGTTGCAGTGAGCCGAGATCGCATCATTGCACTCCAGCCTGGGCAACAGCCTGGGCATCTGCCTCGGGTTATATGAAGACTGTCTCAAAAAAAAAAAAAAAAAGACACATTAGTCAAACTTCAGAAAATAAAAGGTAAAGAGAAAATATTGAAAGACACAGGGGAAAAATACTTTAACCTCTAGAGGAGCAAAGATGAGAATTACGTACAACCAACTTTTCCACAGACACCATACAGCAAGAAGGCAGTGAAGTGAAATATTTTAAGTGTCAAAGAAAAAGAACACCAAGGTAGAATTCTGTACCCTACACATTACCCTTCAAAAGCAAAGAAGAAATAAAGACTTCCCAGACAAGCAAAAATTTAGGGACGATTTTGCCAGTACATCTGCCTTGCAAGAAAGGTTAAAAGAAATTATTCACAGAGAAGGAAAATGATATAGGTCACGTGAGAAACAAACTCACCCATCCAAACCCAAAGAATACACTCAGAGACACAGAGAACAGTAGAAGCGAGACTTTAATGGCAGTCTTGCAAACGGTTTCAACAAGGAATTTATGCCCTAGTGTGCAAGTTCCTCCCCCAGTTCGTCATTGGCTGAATACTATGGGGTTACAATTTTCCTGGACGTTGTCTATTGGTAGTTGGATTAAGGCTTCAAGTATGTTATTTAGGGTCTTTTTGCTGCACTTTATTGCAGCCCATAATGCATTGTGACTGTCTCAGGACTCTTTAAACATTTGACTTATGGCCCTAATGTCTACACTTAGCTGATAAGAAAGGGTACAATTGGCTGGGCGAGGTGGCTCAAGCCTGTAATCCCAGCACTTTGGGAGGCCGAGGCGGGCGGATCACAAGGTCAGGAGATTGAGACTATCCTGGCTAACACAGTGAAACCCCCGTCTCTACTAAAAATACAAAAAAATTAGCAAGCGTGGTGGCGGGCGCCTGTAGTCCCAGCTACTGGGGAGGCTGAGGCAGGAGAATGGCGTGAACCCGGGAGGCGGAGCTTGCACTGAGCCGAGATCGCGCCACTGCTCTCCAGCCTGGGTGACAGAGCGAGACCCCGTCTCCAAAAAAAAAAAAAAGAAAAAAGAAAGGGTACAATTATCTATGTTGCAAGCTAGCCTAAACTAAATTCTTTCGTGGGGTGGGGAAGGGGTAGTTAAGGGGGGCAGCCAACTGATAGGCGCCTGGCTGCTGGGTGACAGGAAAAGCAGGAAGAAGGGAGGAGGTGGCTCGTGGCTCCGTACATTCTGCTTCTTTATTTCTTTATTTCCATGAAGGCTGCTTAAACTTACACTAAAGCACTCAGAATTGAAAATGGACAACCACATATAGATTATTCTCCACAATTCCCTCCTCTTTTGTTTTTACCCTTCTTGGTCTTTTTTTCACTTAAATTACTTTGTTTTTTAAAACTGTTCTGGAAGTTTACTTTCTTTTTCATAGGAGGAGGAGCTTAATTTGGTTTCTAATAATAGTAGGTTATTTTGTTGGGTCATTAGGGGAATTTGTTTACTGATAGCTGTTTTAATTAACTTTAGTGTTAATCCCCTCACTCAAGGAATGATACAATATCCTATGGCTGTTAAGACCCCTGCCACAGTTACAAGAGATGTAAGAAATGAAGCTGCCATTCCTTTCCACTTTTTAAACCAACCTTTTAGCCAATCAGTAAAAGTGTTATTTATTCCTGCATTATTTGGCCATCTTATTGGCCAGAGTTGTTAGTTCTTGTAGTGTAGTGCCTTTGTAATGGTTTCAGCTGGGGCAGTATTGTTGGGAATGAATGTACAACATTTTCCTCCCAACATAGCACATACACTACCGTTTACTGCTAATATAATGTTCAGTGCAATTTTGTTTTCCCAAGACATTTGGCTAGTGGCATTTAGTTGGCTGGCTACACCCTTAAGGGCATCTTGAGTGTAACTGATGAATCTTTTCTGATTATAATAGATGTAATTGATCCAGTTTACCTTTTTCTTAATAGTTGACCACCAGAAGATTGCTGACTTAAATCCAGCAGCTATTTGGTTTGGAGCCTTAAATGTATTAGACATTCCCCTAGGGATGCCTATGGAACTAATATATACATTGGGGTCAAAAGAACTTGTTAGATTTCTTTGGTCTCAATGACCATGTGTGTTTTTAAGCATTCTATGGAATGTCAGGGTGAAGGGAATAGCCAGTTGCACTAAAGCACAAGTTCCGGTTCAACTGGACGGTAACAAGTTAACGGAGGTTCTGTTTCCCACGATACCCCCAGACCTCTGCCTCGGGTTATATAAAGAGCAGAGTAGTTGCCACAGTCTGGCTTACCGGTGACATTTAGGATGTGGGTGCAGGTTGAAAGCTCCCCCATGGGTTTATTGAACCTCCCCTGCCCCCTGTTGAGAGAGACAAGAGGAGTGATGTATATTCCCTACAGAGCACGAGGGGATTGCTCTGGGATCTGCTCTCTGCGAGGTGGGAAAGAGCAATGACAGACTTTTACGAGTCTTATTTCCCCATGTATCTTTGTCTTGGTATAGAGCCAACATGCAATGCATTCCTTCGGAATTAGTATCCCATCCAAGGGGAAATGGAACTACCTGTGCCTGAGGTCAACCAGCAGTGCACACATAACAGTTACTCTTACTGTGGGCTTGTACTGAAAATTTATCCCATTTAACCCAGGCATTTAGATCTCCCTCCCCTGTTTTAATTTTTAATGTTTGTCTTAAATCTTGTACTTCGACTATTTCTACTCTCTTAGGGTTATCATTTGAAGCAAGGTATGGGGTTGGAATGGTGTCAGGCAGATGGGGAACTGAATTTCTATCTTAAACATAAATCACCCTCTGGGGTCTTTCACCTCAACATCAGCTCCCATTCCATATACTCAAGGGGCTACCATACCAGTTCTTAGTTCTTCTCCTAAGTCCCATGATCCTAAAAGAGCATGACTCCAAATAGTTAGGAGTATAGGATTACCTTCTAGGTTTTGACAATTAGTTGATGGGGAGCCCCTGTGTATACCTCACCCAAAACGAAATCTGATGTCCAACCCTGAGGCTTGGTGGTCCACCATATATCTTCCCAGGCATCACAAGGGGGTATATCAAGGCCCATGAAGGATTCCGGGCAGAGATACTTTTTTGCTCAAGAGAGCTGTCTCTGGTTTTCCAGACCTCCGCAAAGCAAGACTTGACAGGCATTCAATTTTATAGTAATGAGTGTTTTAGCTTCAGTCACATATGCATATGGTGTGGTTTTAGTTATCTTAATTACTAATGTAATTGGTCAATAAGGATATCCCTTCCAATTCGCCCAGTCCCTGTGCCAGCCCCTAGCCCTTGGTATAATAGCCCATCCTAGTCACATTAATTTCCATAGATGGGGCCAGCTTATGTTTCCTTTTTAGACTTTCCTTAGAGTTAGCTTTAGGGGTTCCTTTGGTGGCGCATATACCCCCACTGACTTTCCCTTCTAGGACCTTGTTTACCAGTCCCTTGACCTGTGTATAGTGAGTCCAGCCTCGTTTAGCTGCTCGCATGGCCATCTTAGTAGTCAGAAGTACTTGATAAGGACCTTCCCAGCTTGGGTAGAGCTTGTCTTCTTTCCAAGTTTTAATTAACACTGAGTCGCCAGTTTGGAAGTGATGAACCATGAATTCAAGAGGCAGAATTTGAAATAGTACTTTTAACCTGAGGGAGGACAGAGTAGATGATATGGCCGGTATATAATTTTTTAAAGAATTGATCCTTACTTTTCGTGATGGGAAGGTCTGTACTCCTACCCACATATGGGAGTCCATATAATAATTTATAGGGGGACAGTCCCCAAGTTTTTCCAGGGGCTGTCCTAATTCTAAGGAGTGTAATGGGGAGGCACTTTGTGCAGGGCATTTTGGTTTATAGGATTAGTTTGGTAATATGTTTTTTGAGGGTTTGATTCATTCTTTCTAGTTTTCCAGAGGAAGGGGGACCCCATGGGGTATGATAATTTGATTTAATTTGTAAGCCCTCCATGATTCCCCTCAACACCGCCGGGGTAAAGTGACTCCCATTGTCTGAATCAATGTTCTCTACCAGGCCAAATTTTGGTATAATTTGCTCTAAGATTATTTTAACCACATTCCCAGCAGTGGCATTAGTGAGGGGAAAGACCTCCACCCAGCCACAGAGGTGATTCACTTTTACCAGTAAATACTTTAGTCTCCCTGTTTTAGGCATTTCTGTAAAATCTATTTGAATGCTTTGAAATGGTCTCAGCCCGGGAGGTCTTCCCCCTGTAGTCTGCTTCCTAGTTACCTTTGGTTTATTTTCTGACAAGTTACACAGCCTCTGCATACTTGCTTAGAAGGGTATAGATTCCTGTGCAACTGTAAGTTTTTAGTATTGCATTACACGTAGCCTGAGGGCCCCAGTGACTTCCCATGTGCATTATAGACTTCAGTTCTCTCATTATGGGTTTACTTATCATTTCCCTCCCCTCGCGAAGCATCTGCCTCCCCTCCTCAGTTTGAGTGGCCCCTATATTGCCCAGCTCTTCCTCCTTCTCTTTGGAAAATCAGGGTCTTCATACCACATTAGGGATATCTGAGATTAGGCTGAATGGTCTAACTTCTTTCTCCAGGGAGGCTTGCATAGCAGCTTCATCCTCAAGCCCGTTCCTTGCAGCTTCTATAGTGTTTCCTTTTTGATGGCCATTTACATGAACTATGGCTATTTCTGCTGAGAGCAAGGGGCTTTCTAAAATTTGTTTAATCGGTTCTCCATGTACCAATTCCTTTCCCCTGTTATTTAGTAGGCCCCGTTCTGACCAGATTTTCCAAAGGTGCCTACTACCCCGTAGGCATATTTGGAGTTAGTGTATATAGTGCCCTTTTGGCCTTTAAGGAGATTCAGAGCCTGATTATGTGCATGTAATTCACAGGTTTGGGCCGACCAATTATTAGGCAGCCTGTCCTTTTCACATAAGAGTTGTTTGTTTCCATGAATGATAGCATAGCCATTATGTCTCTTGCCTTCTATCACTCAGGACGACCCATCTATAAACAGCCTGACTCTGTCATGTAGCAGGGCTTCCCTAAGGTCCCGTCTCATTTTAGTTTGGTAGTCTGATATCCAAGCAGTTATGGTTGGATATGGTTAAGAGCTCCTTTATCTTCTTCTCCCTTCCATAGGAAATTGGCTGGATTTAGGCAAGTATCTGTTGTTAAAACGAAATTTTTAAAATCTTTTTCTAACAATATGGCTTCATATTTTAGAATTCGGGAAATTGTTAACCATCTTCCAGCCTTCTGGTTTAATGTGGTCCTGACCTGTTGCAGGGTACTCAATATTAGAGCCCCATCAAAAGTTAGCTTTTGGCTCTCTTCTGCATGCAGAGCTGTAGCCGCTATCACTTGTACACATTCAGGCCACCTTCTAGAGACAGGATCAAGAAGTTTGGAAATAAAGATCCCCAGATTTGAGTAAGCACCCCAAAGGCAACACCCTGATCCACTGTCACAAACAAATGGAACGGTTTCTCTAGAGGTGGGAGGGCCAGGACCGGAGCTGTTACAAGAGCTTGCTTTTGTTCCTCTAATGCCTGAATTTCTTCTGGGGACCAGCCAAGGGATTAGGTTTCTTTTCTGGTAGTTTAAGATATAAAATTCTTATCTTTCAGGCATATGAGTCAATCCATAATCTACAGTAGCCTGTTAAGCCTAGGAATTTCCAGATCTCTCTCTTTGTTGTAGGTAAAGGTAAGTCCACTACCCCAGATATCCTTTCTGGGTTCATTCTCTACTTCCCTTCACTAATCACGTGTCCCAAGTATTTAATTTATTTTTCTACAAAGTGTAGCTTGTTTTTAGAGACTCATAATTTCTTTTCCCCTAGAAAATTTAGTAAACTTATGGTGGTTTCTGAAACCTCTGTCCTTTTTCCCCAGAGATTAAAAGGTTATCAATGTGTTGTAACAACTGAGTTCCCCTAAGGGTTTGGAATTCTTCCGATACCCTTTAGAGGACCTGACCAAATAAGTTTGGGGCTTCAGTGAAACGTTGTGGCAGCACAGTCCAGCGATGCTGCTGTTTCCTCCCGGTTGTGGGATTTTCCTATTTGATGACAAAGAGATCTCTACTTTTAGATTCTAAGGAGCATGACCAAAATGCATCTTTCAGGACCACCACACTGAACCACTTGTGTTCATAGGGTATCTTACCAAGGAGATTGTAAGGATTAGCCACTATAGGGTGGCAGGCCTGAACAATTTGATTTATAGCCCTTAGATCCTGTACTAACCTGTATGACCCATGCAGTTTCTTGACTGGGAGAATTGGGGTACTGTATGGTGACATCATACAGTAACCCATCTTTAACTAACTCTATTACCGGTTGGAGGCCTTTTCTTCCTTTAATGGGCACAGGATATTGTTTTCTATAGACGATTTCCCCAGGTTGTTTGAATTCAATTTGTAAGAGTGTGATTCTTCACCCTAAACTATTGTCTTTCCTAACCCATACAAGGGGATCAATTTTACTTTCTTCTTCTTCAGATAGGAGACTCATGATCACATTTATTCAACCCTCCTCTACTCCTAATCCTAGGCCCAATCTTACAGTCAGGTCTTGATCCAGGAGGTTAGTTACTGCTTTAGGAACATATAAGAATGACTCTTTAATCTGTTCTGATCCTAATCTAATTACCATTTTCTTGAATAACCTGAAATCCCTCCCATTTTACCCCTGATACTGTTAGTTTTTCCTTAGAGACCTCTGTACCTTTTGATTGGTGAATTACGGAGGAGCAAACTAAACCAGTACTGACCAAAAATGGTACTTCTTCCCCTTCAGGTCCCACCCTCAAATTTATCAAGGGTTCCTGGTGGGACCTACCTATAAGGAACCCCTGACTCTCCTAATCTTTATCAGAAGTTATAAGGGGATCACCTTCTCTTCCTTTTTCCATTCTGGGCACTCCCTCTTAAAATGTCCTGACTTCCCACATTTGTAACATATACTTAAGAGTCTTGGGAACTTGTCATTGTCTTTCCCCCCCAGTCTCTTTGCGGAAACCTAGTATTCTCTCATCTCCCTGAGAAGAGTCTTAACCCAGTCTCTTTCTGACTACTTCCTTACAATAGAGACCACAATCTTTGCCTTTTGTTTCTGTCTCTCTTCCTCCCTTCTTACAAAGAGTTTCTGTGCTTCCCTCAGCAACTCTTCAATCGACTTTTCATTCCAGCCCTCAATCTTTTGTAACTTTTTGGTGATATCTGGGCGGCTTTTGGTCACAAAGTTGGCCTTTAGAAGACCCTGTCCTACTGGGTCCTCTGGATCTAATCCGGAGTATTTTCTCATCTGATCTCTAAGTCTTTGCAAGAATGCAGAAGGAGGCCGGGCATGGTGGCTCATGCCTGTAATCCCAGCACTTTGGGAGGCTGAGGCGGGTGGATCACGAGGTCAGGAGATCGAGACCATCCTGACTAACACAGTGAAACCCCATCTCTACTAAAAATACAAAAAAAAAAAAAAAATCAGCTGGGCGTGGTGGCGGGTGCCTGTAGTCCCAGCTACCTGGGAGGCTGATGAAGGAGAATGGTGTGAACCCGGGAGGCGGAGCTTGCAGTGAGCCGAGATAGCACCACTGGCAGTCCGGCCTGGGCGAAAGAGCGAGACTCTGTCTCAAAAAAAAAAAAAAAAAAAATGCAGAAGGAGTTTTCTCCTCCTGTTGAATCTTAAATGCCTTTGAGACATTCTGTGTCCTAGGAGTGGACTCTTTGATTCCTTTAATTATTAGCTCTGTAAGGTCCTGCATTTGGGCACGATCTCTGGGATTGTTATTATTCCCATTCAGGATTAACATGCGGAAATTTTTGTTCAGCTGGCAGAACACCTTGGCTGGGAGGGTGCTGCCTTTCCCAAGTCGTCATAGGTGTGCTCCTAATCATTCCCTTTCCTTCCCCGGTAAACAGGATATTCATTATAGACATCATTTCAGCTCACATGTAAAAACTGGGTCCCAAAAATTGATCCAACTGTTCTGCTAACCCAAGGGGTCCTTTTAGTAGTGACTTCATTTCCTTTTTCAAATTTCTGACCTCATTACTTGTTAAAGGTGCATTTACAAATCCAATTTCTCCCTGTCCCATAGGGACTTCCCTGAGGGGGAACATATTAGACATCTGTTGTTTAGAGGGGAGAAGGAAGCTTTTAATATCCTTCTTGCATTGTTCTAACTCTTTTCTTAAACACTGATAAGGGTTTGAAGGAGCAGTTGGTCTAGTTTCCTCATGGCCTCCAGATCTCTCCCTTTCTGATTCTTCTATTGTTCCCTGATTTTCCTGCTCCCTATTTTGTCTGAGATATGGAGGGGGTGGGGCCGGAAAGAAAGGGGACCCCAGGATTGCTCACTGGATAAGGGCTCTTCATTATGCTCTTTTTCTTTTTCTTTGAGGGGGAATATGGGTGTTAATTCGTTGATCCAACAGAGAGCATAATTTACCTCCTCTTGTAAAGGTGGGGTTCTATCGTTAACATAGAGAATTAAAGCTTGACATACCCAATTTTTATCTGAGCCAAACTTAGACCAAAAGACAGAGGGCTGATGAATGGAGTCTTTAGGCCAGATAAAACAGCAATACTTTATTATCTTTTGTTTTTCCTTATCCCTGGTTTGGGAGTTATTCCCACAAGCCTGTAACATCCTTCCCAATGGACTATCTGGGGGGATGTCAGAGGGGGGTCTCCTTGGCTCCCTCCTTCTTTTGTTCCCTAGTCCTAGAATTTTTGCTTCCCATTTTCGGCTGGTCCCTTTGTTTGAGTTTTCCTGTGTACTCAACCCCCTACTGGAGGTTTCTTGCTCACCCCAAGAGTCAACCTCTTCAACCATCTCCGGCTGTTTCCCTCGCGAGAGAACAAAACCGCACATTGGGACTCCGCACTCGCTTCGTGTCTAGAATACATCTCAGTCACACAAACTCACTCGACCTCTGAAAATGCCCAACTACCAAGGCAGTACTTACAGTTTAATTTTCCTACCTTGGCTTATGCACGAGGTTGCCTGCTTGCTGCAGTGCCTGCTTTTCTCTCTCTGTCACCTCCGCTGCTTCCTGAATAACAATCTCGGGTTTATCTATGGCCTCTGCAGGGAGCTGGGACTCCTGGACAGAGCAGGCCACCTAAGTAGGGTGGGACGTATCTCCTCTCTCAGCCAGGGACCCACTCCACGCAGGCATAGAGATCCCAAATGAGCCCCCAGATTGTGAGAAACAAACTCACCCGTCCAAACCCAAAGAATGGACTCATTCTTTGCAGTGAGTCTCCGTGCAGGGGCACGGAGAACAGCAGAAGCAAAACTTTAATGGCGGTCTTGCAAGACTGGGTATCTGGCATGCAGGCATACCCGGAACAGTTTCAACAAGCAATTTATTTCCTAGTGCACAGGTCCCTCTCCCAGTTCCTCATTGACTGAGTGCTATGGGGTTACAATCTTTCCAAACATCGCCTATTGGTAGCAGGGTGAAGGCTTCAAGTCTGTTCTTTAGGGTCTTTTTGCTGCATTTTATTGCAGCCCATAATGCATTGCAGCTGGCTCAGGACTCTTTAAACATTTGATTTATGGCCCCAGTGGCTACACGGATAAGAAAGGGTACAATTATCTATGTTGCAGGCTAGCCTAAACTAAATTATTTCATGGGGTGGGAAGGGGGGACTTAAGCGGGATAGCCTGACTAATAGGGGCCTGGCCACTGAGTGACAGGGAAAGCAGAAAGGCAAGGTGGTGGCTCATAGCTCAGTACATTCTGCTTCTTTATTTCTTTATTTCCATGAAGCTTGCTTAAACTTATACTAAAGCACTTAGAATTGAAAATGGACCACCACATGTAGGTTATTCTCTATAGTCATAAACTCAGGTTTAAAGAAAAAGAAGCATTGAAGAAGATATAAGTGAAGTTAAATAAAAACGTTTGCTATTCTTTAACAGATAACAGATTGTAAAAAAAAAAAAAAAAAGCAAGGAAGTATTCAATTATGTATGCTTGTCTCTGTGTGTCTGTGTTTGCTTACATATAACTGAATGGGCAGCAATAATACAAAAGACAAGAGGAAGACATTAATATCATTTTGCTACTAAAAGATCATGCACTACCCATTAAGTGGTGTAATATTAATTGAAAGTGGACTTGAATTAGTCATAAATGTATATTGCAAACTCTAGAGCAACCACTACAAAATTAAAATTAATTTACTAAGAAAGAAAATATTGATCACAAATAATAATATAAATTCTCAATTAAAATTATAAAAAACAAAAGAGTGAAAGACAAAATAAGAACAAAAAACAAGGTCAACAAATAGAAAATAACAAATATAGTACATATTAATACAAATAGCTAAACAATCACTTTGAGAGTCAATGCTCCAAATATACAGATTAAAGTGTAACAATTTTTAGAATAGATTAAAAGATAAGACCCATGGATCTTTTGTCTTTAATAAACCCACTTTAAATATAAAGACACATGTAGATTAAAAGTAAATGGATGGTGAAACATAGACCATGCTAGCACCAATCAAAAGCAAGCAGAATTAGCTGTGTTAATTTTAGAAAAAGCATACTTCAGAGCAAAGAAAATTATGGGGAACAAAGAGAGGAATTACCTCATGATAAAGTGGTCAATTCTAGAAGAAGAAATTCCAGTTCTTAATGTGTATGCACCTAACTACACAGCATCCAAATATGTGAGGTAAACCTGATAGAACTGGAAAGAGAAATAGATTAACCCACAATAATAGTAGATTTCAACATCTGCTCCATCAGAAATAGACAGATCCAGTCAGCATAAAATCAGTAAGGACATCATTGAATTGAACAACACCATCAATCAACTGGATGTAATTGACATCTATAGACTACTTCATCTAACAACAGCAGATTACACATTCTTCTTAAACTCACATGGAATACTCATTGAGATGGATCAAATTTAGGATCATGAAATGCATCTTAACACATTTAAAATAGAAATCATATAATGTCTGCTTTCAGAACTCAGTGAAATTATACTATAAATCCATGACAAAAAGATAGTTGGAAAATCCCAAAATAGATGGAGATTAAATAACACATTTCTAAATGACACATAGGTCAAAGGAGAAGTCTCAAGTTAATTTTTTTAGTTAAATCAAAATGAGATACAACTTAGCAAAATTTATGGTATATAGCTCAAGTAGTGCTTAGAGGGAAATTTAAGTAATTTAATGTATATATTGGAAATGAAGTAAGATATAAAATTAATGAGCTATGCTTCCACTTTAGGAAACCAGGAAAAGAAGGGCAAATTAAATCCAAAGTAAGCAGAAGAAAAGGAATAATAAAAATTAGAGTAGAAATAAATGATATTGGAATATTGAAATTACTAGAGAAAATCAACAAAATCAAAACCTGGTTCTATGAAAATATTAATAAAAATCAATAAACCACTAGTGAGGCTATGAAGAAAAAAGTGGCAAAGACACAAATTTATAATATCAAAAATAAAAACTATCACTACAGATCCAATGACATTAAAAGGATAATAAAAAATGTCTTAACAACTTTTTGTGTCTACAAATTTGGTAACACAGAAGAAATGAACCAATCCTTAAAAAATATAATGGCCAGGCGTGGTGGCTCACATCTGTAATCCCAGAAGTTTGAGAGGCCGAGGCAGGCAGATCACAAGGTCAGGAGATCGAGACCATCCCGGCTAACATGGTGAAACCTTGTCTCTACCAAAAAAATACAAAAAAAGTAGCTGGGCCTGGTGGCAGGTGCCTGTAGTTCCAGTTACTCGGGAGGCTGAGGCAAGAGAATAGGGTGAACCCAGGAAGCAGAGCTTGCAGTGAGCAGAGATCAAACCACCGCACTCTAGCCTGGGTGACAGAGCAAGACTCTGTCTAAAAATATATATATATATATAATTTGTGAAAACTCCCACAAGAACAAGTAGATAATGTGAATATGCCATATTTATTTTGTAATTAAATTAATAATAATTATTTACCCTTAAATATAGAAAGTATCAGACCCAAATGGTTCACTTGTGAATTCTACCAAACATCTAAAGAAGAAATTATATCAATTCTCTACAATCTCTTCCAGAAGATAGAGGTAGAGGGAATACTTCCTAGGTCATTCTATGAGGCCAGTATTACCCTAATACCAAAACCAGATAAAGACATTACTGGAACTGACATCTCTCATGAATATAGAGGCAAAAATCTTTAACAAAATATTAGCAAATCAAATCCAACAATATTCATAAAGAATTATATAATACAACCAAGTGGGATTTATCTCAAGTGTGCAGGGCTAGGTCAACGTTAGAAAATAAACTAATGCAATTCATTACATCCACAGACTAAAGAAGAAAAATTATATTAACTTATCAATGGATGCAGAAAAAGTACTTGATAAAATTCAACACCCATTTATGATAAAAATCTCAGCAAATTAAGAATAGAAGAAAACTTCAAATTGATAAAGAATAGCTACAAAAAATCTTACAGCTAACATCATACTTAATGGTGAGAAACTAGAAGTTTCTCTCTAAGATAAGGAATGATGTTAAGGATGTCCCCTCTCACTACTCCTTTTCATTACCACTGGAAGTCTTGGCTAATGCAAAAAGACAAGACAAGAAGAGAAAAGAAAGTATATGCACTTAGAAAGGAAGAGATAAAACTAACTTTAGTCTTAAATGACATGATTGTTGATATAGAAAATCCAAAAGAATCAACAACAACAACAAAAAGCTTCTGGAACTAGTAAGTGATTATAGCAAAGTTGCAGGATACAAGGTTAATATACAAAAACATTCCTTGCCCTATATACCAGCAATGAACAATTGAAATTTGAAATTTAAAATATGATACCACTTACATTAGCACCAAAAAAGCATGAAATAATTAGGTATAAATTGAACCAAATATGTGCAAGACATATATGAGCAAAACTACAAAATTCTGATGACAGAAATCAAAGAAAAAATAAATAAATGGAGAGCGATTTATTTATAAAGAAATAGGAAGAGTCAATATTTTTAATATGTCAATTCTTCACAGTTTGATCTATAGATTCAATGCAACCTCAATAAAAATGCCAGCAAATTACTTTGTAGATATTAAGAAACTGATTATGAGTTTTATTTCGAGAGAAAATAGACCCCAAATGACCAACACAATACGGAGGAAGAACAAAGTCAGAAGATCGGTACTACCTGACTTCAAGACTTACTATAAGGCTGCACTAATCAAGACAGTGTGGTTATGGTGAAACAACAGATAAATAGTTCAATAGGACAGAATTGAGAGCCCGGAAACAAACTCACATAAATACGGTCAAATAATCTTTGACCAAAGGGCAAAGATAATGCAGTGGAGAAAAGAAGGTAGTCTTTTCAAGAAAAAGAGCTGGAACAACTGGAAATCCACATGCAGAGAAAAAAAAAAACTGGAAACAGATCTTTTACTCTTCCCACAAAACTTTTAAATTTATAGATAATAATAGGAAAATATCTAGATGACCTTGGGTATGGTGATTACTTTTAGACATAATACCAAAGGCATGAATCACAAAATAAATATTTTATAGGCTGGACTTAATTAAAATTTAAAAGTCTGCAAAAGACATTGTCAAGAACACTAAAAGATAAGGAAGATAAGTCACAAACAAAAAGAAAATATTTGCAAAATGTCTATCTGATAAAGTGGTTATCCAAAATATACAAAGAACTTTTTAAAATTCAACAATGAAAACATCCTAATTTTCTAATAAGAAAAAGACCTGAACAGACACCTCAAACAAAGAAGATATATGTGTCAAATAAGCATATGAAAAAATGCTTAATATATGTCATTAGGAAATTGTAAATTAAAACATTACCCACATATTAGAATGGTCCAAATCCAAAACGCTGACAATACCAAATACTGGAGAGAAAGTGGAGCAACAGGAACTCTCATCCATTGCTGATGGGAATTCAAAATGGTGCAGCCACTTCGGAAGACAGTCGGCCAGTTTCTCACAAAACTAACCGTACTCTTGTATATGATCCAACAATCATGCTCCTTAGTACTTACCTAAATGAATTGAAAGCATATGTCCACCCAAAAACCTGCACACAAATGTTTAAAGCAGCTTTATTCACAATTGTCAAAACTCGGAAGCAACTAAGGTGTCCTTCAGTAGGTGAATGGATAAATAAACTGTAATACATCCACATCATGGCATATTATTCAGTGCTAAAAAGAAATAAGCTATCAAGCCATGTAAAGACATCAAAGAACTTTCAATTTATCTTATGAAGGGAAAGAAGCCAAGCTGGAAAGGCTATATACTGTGTGATTTCAAATACAGTCATGTGTCATTTAACAATGGGAATACATTCTGAGAAATGCATCAATACCTGATTTTGTCACTGTGTGAACATCACAGAGTGTACTTAAACAAACCTAGGTGGTGCAGCGTATTAAGCACTTAGCTCTATGGAGTAGCCTATTGCTCTTAGGCCACAAACCTGTGCAGCATGTGACTGTACTGAATACTGGAGGCAATTGTAACATGATGATAAGCGTTTTTGTATCTAAACATAGAAAAGTTACAGTAAAAATATGGTATAAAATCTAAAACATGGTTCATCTATACAAGGCACTTATCACAAAGGAGCTTTCAGGACTGAATGTTGCTCTGGGTGAGTCAGTGAGTGAGTGGTGAGTGAATGTGAATGCCTAGAACATTAGTGTACACTACTATAGATTTAAAACACTGCACAAGTAGGCTACAATAAATGTATTTAAAAATTTTTCTTCAATAATAATTTAGCCTTAGCTTACTGTAATGTTTTTCCTTTACATATGCTTTAATTTTTTAAACTTTTATACTCTTTTGTAATAACACAGCTGAAAACAGAAACATTGTAGGGATATAAAAAAATTCTTTATACACTTATTCTATAAGCTTTTTTCTATTTTTAAGTTTTTTATTGATATGTTTTATTTTTAAGCTTTTTTGTTAAAAACTAAGACACAAACACACATTATAGCCTAGGCCTACTCAGGATCAGGATCATCAAGACATCATTGGGTGATAAAAATTTTCCAGCTCCATTATAATCTTATGGGACCACTGTAGTATATGTAGTCTATGATTGACCAAAACATCATTATGCAGCACATGGCTGTATATGACACTCTGGAAAAGGAAAAACTGTGGAGATAGTGAAAGAATCCCTGGTTGCCAGGTGATGGGGTGAGCAGGGGAGAAGGGAATGCACAGGTAGGGCACAGAGGACTTGGGACCAGTGGAACTCTTCTATATGAAGCTCTAAGGGTCGATAATGCCATTGTTGCTCAAAACTCACAGAACAGGGGTCCCCAACCCCTGGGCCATGAACCAATACCTGTTAGGAACCAGGCAGCACAGCAGAAGGTGAGTGGCGAGCAAGCAAAGACTCATCTGTATTTATAGCCACTCCCCATCGCTAGTATTACCACCTGAGCTCCGCCTCCTGTCAGATGAGCTGCAGCATTAGATTCTCATTGGAACACTAACCCTATTGTGAACTGCCCATGCAAGGGATCTAGGTCATGTGCTCCTTATGAGAATCTAGTGCCTAATGATCTGTCACTGTCTCCTATCACCTCCAGATGGAACTGTCTAGTTTCAGGAAAACAAGATCAGGGCTGCCACTGATTCTACAATATGGTGAGTTGTATAGTTATTTTAATATATATCATAACATAGAAATGATAGAAATACAGTGCACAATAAATGTAATGCACTTGAGTCATCCCCAAACCATCCCCCCACCCTATTGGTCCATGGAAAATTTGTCTTCCACAAAACTGGTCCTGCCAAAAAGTTTTAGGACTGCTGCCATAGAATATGTACAGCACCAGGAGTGAACTCCAGACTTTGGGTGATAACAGTGTGTCAGTATAGGGTCATCGGATGTAACAGAGCTATGGCTGTGGACAGGGTGGTTGATAGAGAGGGAGGCTGCTTGTGTGAGGGTGGGGGACATAAGAGAGCTTGTATCTGCCACTCAATTTTGCTGCAAACCTAAAACTCTTCTAAAAGATAAGGCCCATTTACAAAAATAACACATGGACAAATAGGTGAATCTTAAAACAGAGATTGAAAATAAATGAAGCAAAAACTTACAAAGTGAAAAGAAAAATCCACATGTCAGCTAAATGCTGAATTATTCTTGAAAAAGTAAACTATAGAGACAGAAAACAGATCAGTCAGTGGTTGGCAGGGGCTGTGGGCTGGGTGAAGGGTTGACCCCAGGGGGCACAGGGAAATATTTTAGAATAATGGAACTGTTCAAAAGATTTATTGTAGTAGTAGTATGCCTGTATATCTTTGCCAAAATTCACTAAATTCTGTACTAAAAAGGTGAATTTCATGCTATGTAAATTATACCTTAATTTTTAAAATTTTAGACCTTAATTTTTTTTAATTAAGGGGGTAGAAAGAAACATAAAACAGGGATAGAGAAATGTTCATTGACATGGGGATCTATACATGTATTGTCTTACTTCCAATAAGTCAATTTAATTTTTTATATTTTTATATATAGCAGTAAGGAAAAAGTCTATCACTTCCTTGCAATCTGCTATCTGACTGTGTGAAAATCAAAACAACTCTAGTGTTCGAATTTCTGATGTGAATTAGGAAATGAGTAGACGCCATAAATGAAGCAAAATATGTCTATGATCTCTTTCAGAACAAATGCATTTCATTGATTCAGTGCACATCTGTTCAAGCCATTCTTTTAGTCTTTTCTTTCCTAAGCATCTTCATAAATTAATCTGCAAATAGAAAGGCCAAATGGTATCAATAAAGATAAAGTGGACACAACCAGGGATGCATTTATTTGCTGAAATTTAGAATTGGAAGAAGGGTAAGTGAGCAAACATCCCAACTCCTTACCATTATAAAACACACTGGGTCCAGGTGGGTTGCGGTGACCCCCGGGGCTGGTGCAGGATCCTGTCAGCTGCTCTCTTACCACTGCCCTTTGGTCTCAGTCCAGCACCCAATGGGCTAAAAGAGGTGTGCCCACACTCCTCCATTACTCCAAATGCCCCAATGATTTCCCATCTCAGAGCAAAAACCAAAGTCCACATAGTAGAGGAGATGGCCTAACTGCTATATATAAAAACAATAAAAATGTTAATTGACTCACTGGAAGTAAGACATACCTATAGATTTCCATGCCAATAAAGAGTTCTCTATCCCTGTTTTAGTTCTTCCCTCCCCAGTTTTAAGAATTAAGATATAAAATTCTAAAAAGGTGTACAAATTAAAAATTAAGGTATAATCTACATAGGGTAAAATTCACCCTTTTATTACAGAATTTAGTGCGTTTTGACAAGCATATATAGCATTAGTTCTTAAATGCTGTGGACCAGGAGTGCACTTGTCTTCCTCTTTTTATTCTCTATATTTTTATTTTTCAAATCATATTGTTTTCTAATTGTTTTTAAGTTTTTTGAAAAATACTTTTAAGTTCAGGGGTAGATGTGCAGGTTTGTTATATAGGTAAATTTGTGTCGGGGGTAGGGGGTTGTTGTAAAGATTATTTGGTCACCCAGGTATTAAGCCTAGTACCCATTAGTTATTTCTCCTGATTCTCTCTCTCCTCCCAGCCTCCACCTTCCAATAGTCCCCAGTGTGTGGTGTTCTCTCTTTACTCTTTTCTGTCCTTGAGACTGTGTTGCAATTAACCTGTCCCCATCCCACAGCACTGCTGTTGGATGGAAGGCACGGACAACTTGTCAACCGAGATATTGATTTCTAGATGCTGAGAAGCCACAGTTGGGTCTTGTGGGGAATACTGACCATCAGCCAGAGGTCTTAGACCTTCAGCTCCATGTACTGACTGGGTAGGACATTGGGTTGTCTTTCTGGAGGATGGGTTAGAATACTCTGCATGGGAAGAAGAGTGCAAACAGATATCTCTGCTACAGGATGACAAAATGGACACTACCAACATTCAAATGCCTCTTCCCATAATGCAGAGTTGTCACAGGAAAGCACTGGCAGTAGCCAGGGGTGACAGTTCCCAGCCCCTCTTCTCTGCATCCAGGGAAGGACATAAGCATAGTTCTTGCCACCATGCCCATGAGCAGAAGCATATTTGTCAGTGACAAGCAAGGCAAGAAAAAGTGGAGATGTATTCTTCACCCTCTCTTTCTTCTTTGGTTGGTGGCGAGGCTCTTGGTGGTAGTAAAAGTGCAAGATTGAAGGAGTCTCAGACTCTAAATCACTGTGGTCTGACTAGGACAATCCACCATGGACTTCCAGATGAGTGAGCAGAAATTCCTGTTGTGCTGCACCGTGGACACCTTGGGGTGTATTTGTTGTAGCTGCTCCTATTTCTCTGACACATGCTCTTACACTCTTTCCTATTGATAATCCCTGGATTATTTTTTTAAATTAACAATTTTTAATTTTTTTAATGATAAAGCTTGGCATTCCATTAAGTCATGTCTTAGTCAGCTTAGACTGCTCACAAAATACTATAGGTAGAGTGGCTTATAAACAACAGAAGTTTATTCCTCACAGCTCTGAGGGCTGGATGTCCAAGATCAAGGTGCCAGCACGGTTGGGGTCTGGGGTGACCCTTTTCTGGGTTGGAGGCAGCTGACATACCACTGTGTCTTCATATGGTGGAAAGAGGGCAAGAGGGCTCTCCAGGGTCTTTATTTATAAGGGCACAAGTCCTATTCCTGAGGGTTCTATCCTCAAGATCTGATCACTTCTCAGAAATCCCCACTGCGTAACACCATCACAATGGTGTTTTCAACATGCATCATTGGTGGGAGGGCAAGCATTCAGTAGATAACAGTGATGAGGATGATGATTTGTTTTATGATGATAATACATGGCACCCCATGAAATCATAATACAGAATTGCTAGTCCTAGATTGCAGTTTCTATAAAGAGCTCTATGAAGCTGAAAGAAAATCTGAGAACTTGGGAGTGATTGACAAGAAGTCTAGGAGAGGAGCAGGAATCGGACACTGGAGGGCTCTGCAGGCCTGAATAATGGTCACGCTAATGAATAAGGAGGTTTTAAAATAAAATTCCACATGCCTGCCCTCAGGAGGTTCATGGATCATCACCCCCAAAGCAGCTTCATCCTGCCAATGAACATTGGCATAGAAAATTCCTATTTTGGAATAAAAAAAACCGCTTTTGTTTCTATAATGCCCTTTGTGGTGTTTATTTATTTATTTATGTATTTATTTTTTTGGAGAGACTCTTGCTCTGTTGCCCAGGATGGAGTGCAGTGGCCCGATCTTGGCTCACTGCAACCTCTGCCTCCCAAATTCAAGTGATTCTCCTGCCTCAGCCTCCCGAGTATCTGGGCCTATAATGCCCTTTGGACTTGAGATGAACACAGTCATCTAAAAGTTATATCATTCTCCACAAGGTGAAAATTTAGTAAACAGTGAATAGCTTAAGGAATTTAAGAAGGATGAATCTCAGATCTTGGTGAGCAAAATGAGGACAAACAATAAATCTTTTCCTCAAGAGTATTTGGTTGAGTATGCTAAGTCTGAATCTCTTACTGCAAGTAAACTGTGTGATATCTATTCTTACAGACAAAGTAAATGCAGCTCTTCAAGGAACAACCTGCAGTCATCAGGGACAGGAGCGTCTCCATGAAGGAAACCTCACAGGCCTTTCTGCTGAAAACCTTGCAACTCCTTGGAGAGGGCAGCCCTGGCAGAACCTCAGACAAAGCAAACCCTACAGGGGAGTGAATTGATTATAATTTTAGCACAGATTTCACAGCCCAGGATCCCCCACTGTTTGTTGCAGGATAGGAAGGCCAGACTGCTTTTTATCTGCCTATTCCCAGGTTATCAAAATGATTCATTATGGCCAATTCCTGAGAGATTGATCTAGAAACCAGAATGCCAATATGTGAGTGGATAATGTGACCTAGAGCTGAAGAAATACTGGTATCTGTTGTACAATCAATACTACACTTTCCTAGAAGTCAGGCCTTTTGAAAAATTTATTTTTTGGACAACATTCTTAATTTTTCTAAATTCATCTATTATAATATGTTCTTAGGTCATTTCTCCAGGAATTAAAGGCCCTGAAATTATTTGGCATGTTTCTGTGATATAAAGTTACTATTGGCAAGATCAAAGACAGTGTTAATTAAGCACAGGGTTTACTAGTCTCTATAAAGTTAGTAGACCATTAGTTGAAATTGCAGGCTAATCCAGCCAGTAGAGTAAAAACAAATAAAAATTAGTTTATTGTTGATGTAAATTAAAAAATGTTCTAGTCAATATAAATGTTTATTCTTTCCCACAAAAAACCTTTTTTTTTCTGATTCATGAAAATGTTTTGATAGTAATGATTTCTTTTTAAATAAATCACGTGCACATAATCCCATTGTCTTTCAAATCAAATGCATGGAATTTTGCTAGCCATTTACTGTGCATCAAGAAATTACTCAGAAAAAAAGGCAGCGGTTTGTTTGAAAAGCTGAGAATCATTAACTTTAGTTGCCATTATCAATTAAAAGGGCAACAGTGATTAGCAGAGATCTCTTGGTCTTAGCACTAAATTGATGGGCCTGGTAATATGAAACCTGGTTTTGCTTAACTCTGAGCGTGTAAATATCAATTTCTCTCCATGAGTTACATTTCCACTGTGAAATCTAAAGTTGGATTTTCAATGCAGAACTAATTAAGATGTTACAGACACCAAGTTAATTTGATATGTCTGAAAGCATAAAAAGGGATTATTTTAAAGGTGGTTCAGTGAACACCCCAAGATGATGTATGTGAGTATTTCTCCTTGCACATGTCACAGAGGTGCTACTTTAAAGTACTGGGAAGTTTTTCAAAAGACACAATGTTTGAGTTGTAAAAGAATAAAAATATTGGTCATATAAATTTATTAAAAATTATGTTAGTTATCATTATATACCACTGATGTGTACTCAGTGTTTTATATATAATATTTCAGTGTGGGATAGATATCATATGATAGTAGATACCAAATAGTGCATATATTGTTATTGTCCCTACTTTCCAAATAAGGAAACTGAGGCTCAGGGTAGATAGATAACTCACTAAGTTCACAAAGTCAGTGAGTAGCAGAGTCAGAATTTGCTCTATTTCCCTTGTGTGTTAACTAAAGACGCACTATCCTTTTTAATTCCAACACTTTCTGGCCCTTTTTAAAATGTACTGAAAAAATAAATTTAACAAAGTAGGGTACAAATTACTATGGGAATTGGGAGTGAAGTGTCCAGGGTACTTTAGGTAATACATAAACCTGACAGTCCAGCGACTGACTACTGAGTGACCAGGTTGATTTCTAGTCTTTCAGGTGGATCCATTTCATGAGAAGTCGCCACTATGAAGTGGGGACATCTGTAAATAATTATATATGTTACTTCACCTTTCCTGGGAATCAAGGCAATTTTGCATTATGTCCACATAGGCCATTGGAAAACATTAAAAAATCCTGAAATAGACCCACACATCTGTGGACAATTGATATTTGACAAAAGTGAATATAAACTAAACCATAGACCCAAGTCCAAAGACCAAAACTATAAAATGTGTAGAAGAAGACATCAGAAATAAAATCTCTGAATACATGAAGACTTCTATGCTATGAAACCAATAACAGAATCAACTCAACAACAAAAATACATTAGACTTAATTCAAATGTAAAGCTTCTGATCCTCATAGATAGTGCTCAGAAAATAAAAATTCAAGATAGAAAATATCTTTAATACATTTATCTGATGAAATAATGATATCCAGAATATATAGAGAATTCTTTTTTTTATTATACTTTAAGTTTTAGGGTACATATGCACAACGTGCAGGTTTGTTACATATGTATACATGTGCCATGTTGGTGTGCTGCACCCATTAACTCTTCATTTAACATTAGGTATATCTCCTAATGCTATCCCTCCCCCCTCCCCCCACTCCACTACAGGCCTATGGTGAATGTCTACATGGTATAAAAAATAACAATATTAAAAATATTTCTAATATAAAAATATAAAAGCTAAACTCCTGTGGTTGAGGCTTCTCAAGTCATTTGGAACTGTGAGCCAATTAAACATCTTTCCTTTATAAGTTATCCAGTTTCGGTCAGCTCTTTATAGCAGTATGAGAACAGGGTAATACAGAGAGGAAGCAGGTGAGAATAAATCTTTCGTATTAAATTGAAACTGAAGGTATCAATATACATCTATGGGTTAATAGATGAGTGTATTAGTTTGTTTTCATGCTGCTGATAAAGACATATCTGAAACTGGGAACAAAAAGAGATTTAATTGAACTTACAGTTCCACTTGGCTAGGGAGGCCTTAGAATCACGGCAGGAAGCAAAAGGCATTTCTTACATGGTGGCAGCAAGAGAAAAAATAAGGGAGAAACAAAAGCGGAAACTCCTGATACACCCATCAGATCTCATGAGACTTATTCACTATCACCACAATAGCATGGGAAAGACTGGCCAACATGATTCAATTACCTCCCCCTGGGTCTCTCCCACAGCATGTGGGAATTCTGGGAGAGACAACTCAAGTTGAGATTTGGTTGGGGACACAGCCAAACCATATCAATGGGCATAGATACAAATGTACATATTGACATATACATTTACAATTGATATCATGATGTGTGTGTGTGTGTGTGTGTGTGTGTGTGTGTGTGTGTGTGTCCTGGCTCTGGTTCCTATCTGCTGAGAGGAACTAAAAAACATCTAGCAGCAATGGGCATATCTAGTGCCCAAACCTTGGCTTTCAAACACCATCCTCACTAAAAGAAATCAAGGCTAACTGGAGGAAATACTAATTCCAGGTCTGGAAATGGGAAATAAAAAATGAGAGTAGAGCATTTTGTTAATCAAAAATTAAAGTGATGGAAAAATGATGGGGAGAGGTAAAAAACCATAGAAATCAGATTTAAAGGGCTTCCACTGGCTAAAAGCCATATTCGAAATTAAGATTGTATAATTCCATATTGAAATAAATAACTTAATAGCAGAAAAGCAAAACCTTTTCCTCATAGTAGAAACCCAAAGAATAAATTCAGAAAGAATGATTGAATTAGAAAAGCACTATTTGACAATCATCATAAGATAATTTATTTGGACAAGAATCATCAATGGCTACTAAAAGTAGTATAAGAAACATTTGAGGAAAAGTGTATTAATTCAGTCTCAGAGTATCTCCCTTCAAGATACTTATTAATGACAAAGTTAAAGCAATATCTTATAGCAAGAGACATTGAAGATATAACTTTAAAAATGATAACAATTATCATTGGTAGAAAAGGGACAATTCAGTACCATATACCTCCTGATAGAATGTACTAAAAACAACACCTATTCTGTAGTATTTCAGTAACAAATACATACCTTGAATATACTCATTAGAAGACATCTGACTATCCCAAATTAAAAGGTGGTGAATACAATATCTAGCCTGTATTCATCAAAAACGTCAAAGACTAATAAATTGTTCAAGATTAAAGATTAACATTACATGAGGGAACTAAACAGTGAGTGATCTTGGACTGGATTCTGGACCTTTCTTTTTTTAATTGTACAGAGTATTTTCTTCAGTCACCATAAAATTGAATAGAAATACATTAGAAAAAATATCTAGAAAGTTCTCAAACATTTGTAATTTAAGCAACAGGCTTCTAAATCATCCATGGAACAATGAAGAAATCACAATGAAAATTAGAAAATCTTTTGAACTAAATGATGCAAAGTACAACAGGTCCTATCTGTGAAATACTTCTAAAGCAATGTTTACAGGGAAATTAATAGCTTTGAATATTTATATTAGAAAACTGAATAAAAGTTTAGAATCAAAAAGCTAAGTTTCCATTTCAAGAAGCTAGAAAAAGATGCACATATTAAAGCCAAAGTCAATGGTAGGAAAAAAAAAACTATAAAAATGAAATCAGAAACAATGAAATAAAGATTAGGCAAACAATTGGAAAAATAACAACATACTGAGTTTGGTAGATTAAAGGTAAAAAAAGGCCAAAAAAGACCCCATACTACCAATATCATAATGAGAAAGAAGATATTATTACAAACCCTATAATCATTAAAAAGTAAATTTAACAACATAGTGAAGCAGTCAAATCTCCTGAAAAATGCAACTTACCAAAACTGACTAAAGATGAAAAAAAAATCTGAACAGTCCTTTATCTACTACACAAACTGAACTCATTATCAAGAACCTGTCCACAGTGAAAATTCCAGGCCTGGATGGTTTCACTGAAAAATTAATCCAATCATTAAAAAATAAATACTAGTAACATTTCAAAAATTAGAGAAGGAAACCCATGCCAATTCATTTTATAATGTCAGCATTAACCAACAACAACCAGAAAAAAGACATTATAAGAAATGAAAATTGTAGACTAATATCTGTCTTGAACATTGGCCAAAAACAAACAAGCAAATAAAAACGAAATATGAACAAACAAAATCCAGAAATATATGAAAAGGACAATACATCATGACCAAATGTGTCTTATCCCAGAAATGCAAGGTAGATTAACTGAATATCAGTGTAATTCACCATATTAACAAAATGAGATCAACTCTACCATTTATGTTAATTAAAATGAAGAAAAACAATTATCAATACTCATGAAAGGTCTTACTTATAATGAAAGGTCTCAGCAAACGAAGAATCAAAGGAAATTTCCTCTACTCAATAAACATAGTTTTCAAAAATACAGTTAGCATCGTACTTAATGGGATAAAATGTAATCGTTTTTTCCTAAGATCAGGAATGAAGAAAGGATATCTGTCCTCATCATTTCTATTCCAGTGATTCTAACCAGTGGAGGAAAACCATAAAAGTAAAAATATATGTCACCTAAAATGATATAGATAAGAATATATACACAGCTTTATTCATTATTGCCAAATTCTGGACACGATCCAGGGGTCTATTGATAGCAGAATGAGTCAAACAATAGTGCTATAGAGTGGAACAAACTACTCAAATATAGAAATACATGTCAAAGTATTGAATACAGCAAAGGAAGCCAAACATTCAGAAGCACACATTGTATGATTCTATTTATACAAAGTTCTTGGACAGCAAAAATTAGTGTATGGTGGCAACAATCAGAACATGGGTTGCCTCTTGGGAGCAATTAAGGAGAAAAAGCCACAAATAAACTTTCTAGAATAATGAAAATATTCCATGCCTTGGTAGGAGTGTGGTTACAGGATTATATATATTTGTCAACACTCACCTAATTGTACACCTAAGTTCTCTGCTTTTCACTGTATAGAAATTTATCTCAAACACTTTCAAAAGAATTGTAGACAAAAATTGAAAACTAGTTAGTAGTATGGGTTCTGAAACAACCTTTTAAGTGTGTAAGGCTTGAACCATGACTAACTGTTGAGGAACTGCAAACAGAATCACAGAATCAAAACGGCAGAGTGAAATAGTGAGACCCCGAGTGTCTCCTTAGGAGGAATGTGTTAGCAGTCCAGCACACGTCCCCATCACTCACTCTAGCTGTCCACCACCTGCTCTTTTTAGCGATGTACAGAGACGTCTGTGCCCCTTCAACACTGAGCCTGACCCCACCCTTCGGCTATCAGGAATTCTTCTAGGAAGGCACTGGGCCTCTGTTGTTCCACTTGGCAGGCCTCAGGCTACATGGCCACCTATCCAGTTTCGAACATCTGCTGTCTGCCCATGATAGTAAGACAGAACCAAGAAAAAAATAAAAGAGTATTCCTATGTGTCTGATTACCACCCAGAATAAAGAGGTGTTTAGAAATGTGTCATGAGAAGCTCCCTAAATCCATTCTGATGAGGTGGGGATGAGGTGGGGATGAGGTTGGGGAGAATGGAGATGATGGCAATGAGGTTTTTCATTAAACTGAGGAAAAGTAGTAAAGAATTTGGAAAGGAGGCAAATGGTGAGATTATGGGAGTCCTGATGGAAACTGGCTGACTGACAACGGAAGATTAAAGTGCACCAATTCATAATTAGAAGACGGCAAAACAGTCCTGAGCTCCTTTATTTCTGTGCAGTGATTACATCAGGGAAAATGAAATGTAACAGCTCAATAAAACTTGGATATGATGCTGACGGAAACAAAATTTAAAGGCTTATTTTGGCAAGAAATTGGGATCTCTGGGACCTAAGACTTTGTTTTGGCTTTATCAATGTGCTCTTTAATTCAGGACACTCGACCTCTTTTCCCCCTGCACTTGCCAAGTTGAAAAATGAAGTCATAAATGCTCTTTCAACCTTTTCAATGATACCAATAAATTGTGAAGATACATTTAATTAATACAATATTATCCAAGTTTAGCAATTTGTAAGACAAATGCCAACTAATACACGGGTGTACATAAACCTAAGGGAGTTTTTTTTAATCACGTGAGAAATGAAAGAATCAAAGAATGAAGATTTATCTTTAGGGAAAATATTAAAAGCTAGACAGAAAAGTGTTTATAATACACATCTCAAAACATGGAAGACAAAAATCCCTGCCATTTCAGCTATTTACTTGAACACCATAGTTCTTCAGTAAAAATAATTAAATGACATTTAATGTCAACAGACATTATGTCGACTGAATGCTTTAGTAGAATGCATTTATGCCATTCCATCAAGAGACTTTGAAAGTATAAATGATGACAATAATGTATTCTTTTTTCTGATGTTCTTTTGTGTCTCACTAACCCTCATTGTTTTAGTAGCTTGGTTGTTTTACCCCTGCTTCTTTCTAACTGTTTATTTTTTCTTATAAGCAATTTAGAAAGTCTTCTGCTTCTATTCTCAAGAAGGAAAGTCCATCTGTTCCAGGTGGTTAGGCATGAGCAGTGCAGGAGAGGGCTCTTCCCCCACCCACTAGAAATGTCAGGTAACGGTTTGGCAATTATCAGATTGCCTCTCTAAAAGTGATACATTGGCAGCCAGAGCCAGGGAGATGCCATTTCCTGATGGTCCGCACAGTTAACATTAAAGTGTTAATTAAAGCCCATCCCAAGAAGAAGAAACATACACATTAAGACACAAAAATATGATCATCCGGGCACACTCCACTGAAAAAGCGAAGAAAGCCTCTGGTGGGCATGTGTACGACTTCCTAAAACATGGCGCATGCTCACTTCCCAAGGGTAAAGACGGCACTGTGCAGGCAGGTAGCCCACCCTAAGGGAAGAATCATGGGAAATAGGTGAGTCTATAAAAGTCCTAGAATCACTGGTAAACAGGGCGCTTCATCTTCTCTCTTTAACCTTCACGTGCCCTCTTGAATCTCTTCCAAGTGAGCTTTCCTTTCTTTCCTGTTCCAAGGCCTTTTAAATAAATTTCCACTCCTGCTCTGAAATGTGCGTGGTCTCTTTTTCTGCTCTATGCCCCTCAGTTGAATTCTTTCTTCCGAGGAGGCAAGAATTGACGTTGCTGAAGATGCATGCAGATTTGCCGCCGGTAACTCGGGGTAGCTCAGATCTCTTCCACCGCTAACGCATCTGTACTAGCTAATAAAATCGACTCCCATAGTGCTGGGTCCTCTGTGTAATTGTGGCCTCAATACTCTACAAATAATATTCTGAGAATTTCTGGTGAAGATTTACAATTATTAAATGTAAAACATTGATTGGAAAATATTGCAGAATCCATTTTACAAATTATATTTTATAAAATTACACAGATTATTATACCAATAACTTCAAGTATCTAATTCTCTGGTGAAGAAGTTTCTTCACACAAAGTTGGCTAAGTTAAATATATCAATTCCACATATTGGGACATGTACTTGAGTTCCACAATGATATGGGAAAATGACATAGTATCATAGCAGAATGAGAAGATGTATTCAGTTCTCCTTACACCTTCCATGGATAATCAGGAACATGGGCTCACAGGCAGCCTTGCCTTTCTTTCCATTGTGCAGGTGGCAGTCATTTATGCAAGTGCTTGAGGCTTTTTCCTAATCCCCAAGTCCAGGGCATCCACAACATCAGTCAGAAACATTGGATGCTAAATTTTGAAACCACCACTCACTGTGAGCTACCAAGAACCAAATGGAAAGTTACCACAATCCTACAAAAATGATAATAGGGTAATTGTTCAAAATGAGAAACTATGTTAACTAGTTAGAAATAGCCTTTGACACAAGCAAAGCAATTATTGAATGGTTAAGAAAAATAGCTTTTTCCCCAGAAGAGACACATTCAGTGTGCAGTGGTAAGGGGAGAGCAGTCCAGTTGGAAAAGAAACAAAGAGAAAGCAGTGCCCTTATCTCAAAGTCTCTCGAAAGAAACTTCTTCCCAGCTGGTTCGTGGGCCCTCTGAGTTCTCATAAGCAGAAGAGCCAGAGTCAGGGTAAGGGTTCCCTTTTGCCTTCCAGTGACTGCAGAAGGACAAAGAAGCAGAAGGACCCACATCGATGGGTTCATCTCCTGTACCTGGTTTCCTTTTAGCTCACTTCTAGGCTGCAACAATAGGATATAGCTACCAAAAACAGACAATAGTCAAAGAAAAGTAGAAATGTCCAAAGGGCCATTACAGTATTCTAATGGTTCTACATTTTGATGATAACATTATTATACCAACATCATATCACATCTTTATTTCATGTAAAAATTATACTGTCTGTGGCCAAATGTGCTGAGCAAATCAAGGGCTAATACTTCTAATTAGATTAACTATCAATTGTCCCACCGGTACTACCTGCCCACATGGTATGATGGCAAGGGCCTTGAGGAGGTCCCACAGCCCCAGAATGGCCAACACTACAAGCTGACTGGTATCTAACATACAGATTGGTGATTTATCAAGTAATTATTTTATATGTTTGAACCCTGTTAAAATTCAAACATGCCAGAGTGGGCCTATCCTATGTTGATGGCATCTTTCCTATTGTGGGAATGAGAGCAGGTGTTGCTAACAGAGACTATTAGATACCTGCTCAACATCCACCCACCTCAATTTATTTTTAGTAACAAAATTACATTTCAAAGAATCCTTTTCCATGCACAACTGTTCTAGCCAATGAGAAATTGGGGTGGGGAAGGGGATTTGGAAGTGGAATGACCATATTTTGCAGATGCCTGGGGGAAAAGATAGAACAGGGTGGATTTTTGGTACTATTATGGAGCCACCACACCAACCCTGGATGGCAACTTCCAGATATGTGAGAAAAATAAAATTTTTTAATCTCATCTTTTTATGGCTGCATATTTTCCATGGAGATGGAGGCCATTATCCTAAGTAAAATAAGTCAGAAACAGAAAATCAAATACTATATATATGTTCTCACTTTTAAGTGGGAGCTGAACAATGGGTACCCATGGATGAAAGATGAAATAAATCAATGTAAAGATAAAAATAATAGACACTGGGGACTCCAAAAGGGGGGAGACAGTGTGAAGTTTGAAAAATTACATATTTGGTACAGTGTTTACTATTTGGGTGATGGGTACACTAGAAGCCCAAACCTCACCATTATGCAATATATCCATGTAACAAACCTACCCATGTATCCTCTGAATTTAAAATTAAAAAAGAATCATCTTTTTTTTTAACTATTCTTGGGGTTTTTGCTGTTTGCAAATGAACATAATTTCTAACTCAAGCGGTGGGAATACAAGTACCTGAAATGTTTTCAAAATTGAAGCCAGAAACTGTAGTGTGATATAATTTGACAATTAGAGCATTTTTTATGTTAATACTCACAAATAATCTAAATGGAATGGTTCCCATAGCTAGGAAAGAGAGAGAAAAAGAAAAGGTTATAGATGGGGTGGCTGTGGCAGCAGGCTAGAGGGAGTCATGGGAGCAGAGAAAGGAACGCAGTGGAGAGGCTGGGGTTCCAAGCAAATGCCACCTGCTTCACAGGGAAGAAGTCTTGCAAGGCAGGTGCAAAATGACATTTGGATCCTCCTTGCTTTCCTGATCATAGGACATTCTGCCATCACACACACACACAATATCCCCATTTCTTGCAGTCTGAGGGTGTCAATGTATAACTCCCCTTTTCCTTACCTGCATTGCAGAACCACTTGAAAAATATAACAATGAAACAGATTGAGGTCAAAATATTGCCTTCATTATTCATAAGGCAGGTGGAGCATGTGACTCAGTGTGAGGGCAGGTGGGCTTACTAGGTCACTGGCTGGGGAGAGAATCACAAGCCTCCCCCAACAGCTTCATGTATTGCTTACAGCAGAAAAAAATCACATGTTCAGTAGAGACAAGAAGCCCATGAGAAAGACTGAGCACATGGTGCATACATGTGAAATGTTCAGCTGCATCTCACTTGGCTTGGCTCTGACAACATGTCAGCAATAAAGTAATTATTTTAAAGATAACTGCTTAGTTCATTGTTGTTCCCTGGATTTTTTCCATTTCCTATTGGCCTAATGTTGGACTTCATTTTGAATCCTGGGACCTACTTCATACCCTGTTAGGGCTACAGTGGATTTTGGCAATGACTGAATTCAATTTTTATTTTACGGGTCAACAACCTGCATCAGAAAGTAGTGAAATGAATTACTCAGGGTCACACCTGGTGAATACCAGAATTTGAATTATAACTCAGGGCTTGGGACTTTTGTAGCCTCTGTCCATTGCCTCTGTGTCATTACAATGACTGATTTCTCCCTCTCTGCATTGTAAGTAGCACCATAAAGAAGCCATACTTACCAGCAACAAACTAAATGCTTTGTGTCCGAACCTCTCTATAGCTGCTGAAGGTCAACAGCATATGACCTAAAGTCTTAGGAAATAGCATTTAATACCCAAAGAAATGTCTCCCACAGAGAGGTTCTCACTGATCTAAAACTTCTAAAAAATGGCAAAGAGTCTACCAATTACCATATGATGAGAAGTATATCCTGCTAAATATAGGAACAGAACTGTCTTCAAAAGCAGGTGATTCTAATACTCATTTAGTGGGTTTCTCTCTGCTGCACAATTTTGCTTCTCTAAAGTCATTCTAACCCTGCAGGTTATTTGAGAACTTAATTTTTACATCCTTTCTTAGAACTTTATCTTCTGTAATAACTGTCATTCATTTAAGTGCTAGAAAATCAAGATGATATACCCTTCTCTCTTGAAAGAACAAAAATGTCTAAATTACTATGAAAGAAGTTAAAATAAAATTCTCACTTGGTTGTGTACCAATTGAGAGGGGCAGTAAAAGAATACGTTGCTTATAGAGAATTTAAACATTAGAAGAATCTGCTTATGCTTATTACCATACCCTGTAATCCTAAACAATGTCAGTGATAAGCCCCCTTGCCACCATGGCACCATGCGCGTTTTTGTACTCCACTTCCTGGACTGATTGGCAGGTTTTTACATTCAAAGAACCACTGTTAGCAGAATCGAATAGTCAGTAGTTATTTGCAAACCCAGGCTTGAGAACATAGTTGAACAGCATCAGTTAACTGCCCTTTCTAGAGATCTGGAGATCAATATGGATGCTTTGAGCAAAATGCCTCCTTTCTTAGATCCCATGACGTAAAACTATGGAAGTCAGGAGCTATTGAGAACTGTCTTTCTCATCACGCAAGAAGGACCTGCCTGGAGACAAAGCTATCACAGAGGTTAAGCAGAGACAAGACATGATCAGCAGACGCCTGGGGATGTATATAAAGCTGAAGATGAGACCATTTCCGATATTGAGGCAAAAAAACCTTACCTTTCATAATTTAAGCTTTTGAATTCTGTAATTTATAACTAAATATCTAATAAGCCATCAATATGCATATTTCCTATTCCCCATTATATTATAAAACGCCAGTCTCCCCCATACTTCTAGCCTTTGATTTTCGTTCAAAATGCGCTTGTTCTATGAAGTCTCCCGTGTCTTCTAGTAGACTTAATTGACCAAATTCTGAGCTTCCACTGAACACTATGTGTGCTTTCTCACCATATCACAACCTGCTTTCTATCATCATGTCCTATCTAAACTGCCCTGGAAGATAATCAATCTTAAGTGTTAAAATGTCTATAAAATACACTGACAACTAAGCAAATATTCATTGGCCACACAACGCTGTGTAAACACAGCAGATATTTTAACCCTTATCTAACACATGAGCAACATCAACTTTTCCTTGAAATTATTTCCTCCCTTGGCCTTCATGACACTTTTTCTTCTCAAACTAAAATCTGGTCAATCTTTTTTTCTTTCAAAAATCCTTTTGTTGCTCCTCCAGGATGCAGTGAAAGCCTCCTTCCTCGCTGGTGCCATGATGTGCAGCCATGGCAGATCATGCCTGTGGTTCTGGTCTCCACCTTCTCCACCGTAGCTGGCTGCGAGCTTCCTGCAACTTCAGGACCCTCACTGCCCCTGCTCACCACCATGGCCCCATCCCTCCACATGCTTCCTCTCATAACTACTGGGCCTCCAGTAGTTATTTGTGGAATAAATGAGTAAAAGAAGCAAAACTGCATGCCACACTTCCTTCTAGGCCCTTTCCTGCTCCTGGTGCCCTGGGACTTACCTTTTCTAATCAGCACACTCTGCTGTGGCCATGCCCACCTGCCTGCTTCCCTGACCTCACGGTGCTCACTCCTCCTTCCTCTGAATCCCCTCTAACCAGAAAGCTCCTGCCATTATTTTTACCTCACTCTTTATCTCTTCTGAGAACGGTCTTAAGTCTTTCCTGACCTCTCCCTTACTTCACCTTCTGGATTCAATCTTCTTCTTTTCTCCAAAAGTACCTCCTAGAACCCTTTGTCCTAGTAGTGACCATACTGTATTGTGATCATCTGAGCACTAGCCTGCCTCTCCTAGTAGACTACGAGAACTCCTAAGGGAAGAAAGCTGACATTACCCACGGCTGTCTCCAACACATTAAGACACTTTTCAATGCCAAGCTCTAGGTTTTAAGAAGAAATAGCTTATTGACAGCAAAAGACTGGGATTCTATATTTCTATAAGGACAATATAAATTATTTCTCTTCCTTATTATACTTTTAATACCTTGGCATTGGCATCATTCCATTAAAAAATGTCTTATATACAGTAGAGGTTGAGCATCACTAATCTGAAAATGCAAAATCCAAAATGCTCCAAAATACAAACATTTTGAGCATGGACATGAGATAGTGATACCATTGCTATCTGACGGTTCAGTGTACACAAACTGTTTCATGCACAAAATTATGTAATGTATAAAATTACCTTCAGGCTACGTATATAGGGTGTATATGAGACCTACATGAATTTCATGTTCAAACTTGAGTCTCATCCCTAAGATATCTCATTATGTGTATGCAAATATTCCCAAATGTGGAAAAAATCTGAAATCTGAAACACTCTGGTCCCAAGCATTTTGAATAAGGAATACTCAGCCTGCAATTGTATCATAACATTATTATTGAATACATCTTTTTACATTGTGGTTCAAGCTGCATCCCTGAAAAGGAAAAAGAAAGAAAAAAATATTGCTACAAAGTAGGTCATTTATCTATAAAATAGATGTGAGTTGCATAACCATGAATCGTAATTTAAACTTTCTTCATGTTTGACCATATGTCACCGTGGTAGGTTGTTTGCAAAATGTCTGCTCTAATTACCTCCCTGTCTCCCTGCCCTTCCATAGTCCTCCCACCCCCGCACCGCATCGGGGCTTGCTCACATGACTGGTGTTGAACAACGAACTAGAGCAAACGTAGCAAACTCAGAGGCTGGAAAGTGCTCGTGCAATAGGTCCTGCCTTCTCATACTGCCGAGGATCATGCTGTCCTCATATAAGAACCCTGCAATAGCTTGTTGAAAAAGATAGGACACTTCAGGGAGTAGAAGTGAGCCAATCAGCTAAGAGCCCCCACCATACCCCTTAGACCAGCCAGCCCCCAGGCACGAGACATGAGTGAAGACTTCCTGGTTCACTGATCCTGGCTGGATCTGTTCAGATCAGAATAACTTCCTGGCTTATTCATACAGTCAGGAGAAATAATCAATATTTATTATTTCTAACTGCTGAGTTTGAGGATGGTTTGTTGTTTAGCAAACATTAAGTGATAGAGTTGCAGAACTTGAATAATTGTGCTATTCCCATAAAATATAAAATCATACCAGAAAATTAGTTGAAGTAACTGAACTAAATATGTATTTTGATTTCAAAACTAAGTAGTCTTAGACTTGAAATCTATGTCTGATACTTAAAATTGATTTATTAACTCAACAAAAATTATTGCGTGCCTACTTCATATGCCCAGTACATATTTGTATTTTTCATCTGTTAAAAAAATTCAAATGAATACACATAATTATTAGAGTCTTATCTTTCAGTTCAAGATTCATCCTGTGCTCAGAATGAGCCTTAAATGTAGAGCATAAAGAAGAGGTTCCGGTAAGGAAGACATGGTATTTAAAGAGACTACAGTAAAATTTCTAGACAAGCTCAGAAAGAAAAGCAAAGAAAGAAAAAAAAATTTGCCTCAGTCTCAAAAGAAAATAGAAAATAAATATTTTTTCCCACTAGCAACTTCAGAAACAAATGAAAGAATGAGTGGCATATTGTAAGAGAATGGAATGTAAGTGACAGCTCTTTCATTGCAGTCAACAGGAGCTGCCTGGTGATGTGAAGTCTGAAGGAAAGAGGAAGACCTCCAGGAAGGCACTCGGGCTCATTCCCTGTCAAGCCTCTCCTGGATAAAGTCAGGGCATATATACTGCAAAACAGTTTGGAAAATTATTCTCAATTATCCTTTCATTCTCTAGGTCCCTCCAAAAGGAAGGTGCTCCTTCCTGTCTTCAAAGATATCATTGAGTTAACATTGAGCTAGGATTGTGCACGAATTAATTATGAGCAGAAATCCATGCTTGGGACTCATAAAATGCAGGAAATGACTTGCTTTATAACAGGGAAAGAAAGAGCAATAAACTGACAGGAAGAGGGAGCCATAAAAGTCATCAAAGGGCAGCAGCAGCGCCAATGTCTGTAATTGAGGAGAATCTTTCCCAGGGAACATGTGTTGCAAGGAAAGGGTGAGCTGGAGCCACACAGGCTGTGGTTTAAATGAAAATACTTATTAGACAATCGAGTCAATGAAACGGTCTTGACATGCCATGGAGTGCTTTGCTCTGGGCCTCTCCTTCAGGCAGAAGTTCACATTAGCCTTATCGTCACTAGAGCATGACTTCCATGGAGTGAAAACACGCCGGAACAAGTCAGATTCCTACATGTTCTGTGTGTGTGAACCTGCACATGCTCATGAAGCTATGCCCATAAAGATATAACATGTTATATCTATACACACCAGACACACACGCACGTGCGCGCGCGCACACACACACACACACACATATATATATTTAGACAGAGTCTCGCACTGTCACCCAGGCTGGAGTGCAGTGGTGCAATTTCGGCTCACTGCAACCTCCACCTCCTGGGTTCAAATGATTCTCCTGCCTCAGCCTCCTGAGTAGCTGGGATTGCAGGTGTGCACCACCATGCCTGGCTAATTTTTGCATTTTTAGTAGAGACAAGGTTTCACCATGTTGGCCAGGCTGGTCTCGAATTCCTGACTTTAGGTGATCCTCCCACCTCAGCCTCCCAAAGTGCTTGGATTTCAGGCGTGAACCACTGTGCCTGGCTACACACATATATATGATGCATAGCATGTAATATAAATGGATTGAGAGATTGAGAGTTTACCTCTTTAGAGAGCTTCTGGTCAAGTTTGTGAAGCCTCGATATGGTTCAGAATAGTTTCCCTTCCACCAGAGTTTATTATTTTATTTCATATTATTTCAGAGTTATTAGTTCATTAGGGAGACTAAAAATGTCTAATTTACTAAACAAGGTATTTGTTAAATACTCCTAAGTGTCAAGCACTGTGCTATGTACAAAGCATGCAATGATGACAGGAGACAGATGAGGTCTCTGATCTTATGCAGCCCACTGTCTGGGGGAAGTAGATAATTATTAATCACATAAATAAGAGCTCAATTGCCTCAGTCATCAGTGCACAAATCAGAAAGGTGTCATAAACACACATAGGAGAAGTGTTTAACCTATTCAGGGAGATCAGCAAAGACCTCCTCAAAGAAATTAAGAAATTACCTTGGAGGTGCAATCTGTACCATGAGAATAAATTTCCTAAGTGAAACAGGGTTTGGGTGGGAGGAAAAGGGGTAACAGTTGGGGGACTGCATGTTTAGGAGCCTAGTGAGGGACAAGGTGGAGTTTTGGGGTAGTGAAAGGTCAATGCAGAGCACAACACAGAGAATAATGTGAGATGGGACCATGGAGGTGGGGAGAGGACAGGCTAGCCAAGGCTTAGTAAAGCCATGGTACAGATTCTGGATGGCAGCCAATGAAGACTTTATAAAAAGTGAACAGACTTGATGTTTGAAAAGAACACTGGCTGCAATGCAGGGGACAAATTGGATAGGATTCAAAACCAGTTGCAGGAGAACAATTAGAGGGTGCCATAGGAATCAGAGGGTGAGGGACAAACATAGCTTGTCCTATCAAAGAGGTGAAGAATGTGGGGGTTCAGTCAGGCTGGTGGGAAAAATTTTAGTTTTAATAGTCACAAACCCTCTTGGAAGGCCTGAGAGTTTGCATAACTTCGGTAATAAATCAGGCTGAAGGCAGCCTTGTACCCTTACTTTAGTTAAATAAATTAGAGTAGAAACAAAGGAATGTGGGGAGTTTCTCTAACTAACTTGTTTACTCATGTGGTCTTAAGACTAACCTTTGTTCTACTGTGGGTGCTTAAATGCGTTCTACTCAGGAAGTCCACAATGTCAGTTACCCTCTAGTGGTGTTGACTCAAGCCTTTGTCAATTAATTTTTACTGAATAAATGCAAGTCTTGCTGGCTGGTCATGGCCATGGTCACAACTGTTTACAGGACTCTGTGTGGAGTCTGTAACTGGCCCGGTGTTCAGCTGGACTGGCAAAGCAGAATATCTATGTGTCAGTGTATTTTATTCATTCATTGTTGGGTCAGGGTCTGTGGGTCAGACCCCCACAAAGAAAATGGAAAGAAGAAGGCCTATTTTAATAAATTTAGAATTTACTTAAAAATAAACAGTTTCTTCCTCATTTTATTTCTCTCAAACACCAAGGCTTCAGAATATGCCTTTCTTTATTGATAAGATTTATGTAACTGTCCTTGACGGTGCAAATTCAGAGGACCTACCTAGTGTCAAACTCTCTGTTATATCACCATTTTCCAAACTACATTCCACTCAGCAATTGTATATCACAAAATATATGCACCATAAAAACAGTCCAGGTGATACAACCTTTGGGAAACTGCACAGTAAATCCCCCTTTGTATACAGACAGCTTCAAGGTAGCCTTCAGTAAAGCAAAATGCATTTGATCCAAAACTAGTTGTCTTCTGCTTGGTTGGTTTGTTTTGGAAACCTTCATTATCCTTCTTGAAAACCCATGAATACAGTTTTGAAAATAGCATCATAATAATTTATCTCAAGTTCAATGAGATGGTGATTTAAAGTCTTAATTGCTACCCACTCTTTTTTAAATCTTCTTCAATAACACAAAAGGTTTACAAATGACTCTCAAAACTGTGAGAACTAGGGATTCACAACTTCTGTGGAGGATGAATTGATGATAGCTAGCTTCGTGGTTTCACATTCTGTCTCCAAATACAACACTGAAATTCCTCTTTCTGAGGAAAAAAAAATATACACCTTACCCTTTCAGTGACTACGTCTCACCTGTAACACTTGCTGTCTCAGTGAGCCCAGTACTTGTTAAGCTATTGGCTGTGAGCTTGTCTGTTTTACAATGAATTTTCCACTAACAATATCACTCATAAACTCACTCCTTTAATTTCACTCCAACATCTCTAACTTCATAAAATGAATGAAAAACTTACTGAGGGGAAATAAGAAAATTTCAAGCTACAGGGAAAAAAATGCAACATTAAAATTTTTTTTTCTCATCTTCTAAAGTGAAGAATTTTTTAAAGACAAAATACCTATTTTTAAGCATGTTAAAGCTATTTACCCCAGGCAGCACAAAGATGTTTCCAGACATCATTTCTTTAATTTTCACAGGCCTTAACTGAAAGAAAAAAAGATTATTTTTCCCCAAGTGGGGAGATACATGAATACATGACTCTTTTTTAAAAAAGCAGTTTATAGAAAATGTTTACAAAAAGTACTATTCTTTTCTCCAAGCAGCATTGTCTATTGACAATATTCCTTTGCAAATGAACTTATTTTCTTTATTCCATTTCAGAAAGCACAAACATATCAAAGGAGCTAAACACATACATCGCCTTGTTAGAACTGTCTCTCATTTTCTGCTTCTCAATGTTGGCTCCCATTTCCTGGTGCTGAGCAGTCTTTCAAGGAACACTTAGTGGGGAAGCAGTAATGGCAGGGACAACAAGAACTAGCACAGACTGAATTTCTTCTACAGTGCAGGCTTCACACACACTTCATCTCATTTCATCTTCACTATTAAGATTTAGAGTAGGTAATTTTTAACTATTCCCATTTCACAGATATGGAAACTTAGACTAAGACAAAATCCAATGTAACTCCTACATCATATGGCCAAGATTCTGACCCAGATCTGCCCACCTCATTCCTCCCTTGCCCAGCTTGTCCTTCCTCAACCTGCCAGTGTTGATAAAGACCCAATGGTGTATGAATTTATGCTTTTGGGTTTGTGTTTTTGTTTTTATTATTATTATTATTATTATTATTATTGGCCTGTGATCACATCATCAAACTTGGAAAATGATTTTATTACTTTTCTGTTATTTAAAATATATTTAACATTGTTTTAATTTCAAATATATGCAGCATCTGATTCCTGCCCTTTTTAACCACTGTTTTGCTGAGCCATTAAACATTTTTCCACACAGAATAAATTTCAAATACTACTCCATTGTCTTCTCTTTCTCTAAGAAGATATTTAATGAGTTTTTTTTTAAATAAAAAGCTTTACAGAGAATCAAGTAATTACAACAAAGTAGCAAGAGGAGACAGACAAATTTCTAAGCAGACAGAGACAGGTCCCCAATGAAACCTGACCTTCAAGCCAAAGACAGTTTAAACCCTGAAAATTGAGCTGCCAGTTCTGAATAGAGTCCATGACCGGAGTAAAAACTTCTATTCCTGTTTGCCCACTCTTTACTGATTGGTTCTTTCTGAATAATGCTTTTTAACCGATCAAATATTCCCTTTTCCAAGGCTACCTATAGCCTACACCTCCTCATTCCAAACATATAAAAACCCCGCAATCAGCCTCACAGATGGCTACCCACTTTGGGTCCCCTTTTGCAGTTGAGAGCTTTTCCTCTTTGACTCAATAGACTTCTATTCTGCCTTACTTGCTCTCCAGTGTCCGCATACCTCATTCCTCTTGGTCATGGGACAAGAACCAGGAACCCACTGGACTGTGGGAACAAGAGAGCCGTAACACATCCCTGTTCACCAAGCGTGAGTGGCGGAAATAGAAGAGCTTGTAACATGCTCCCACTTGCAGAGCTACAGGAGTGAAGAGCTGTGACACTTCTGAGGGCCCAGATAATGAGACTCCCCAAGCAAAAGCTATAACACTCCTTGGGGTGCTGCAATTGCTGACATTTCTGAGTTTTTGGGTGCCACCACGTTCTCCTCTTCTACATGCTGGCACCCAATGTGGAAGCCACTCGCAGCATGCCTGGCTCAGCCACGGGCTAAGTGTGGAGCTGTGGTGGGCACAGGATCCAAGTGGGTGTGAGCTGAGCACAGCCTGCTGGGCCAAGTGGGCAGAGTGAGCCCAGTGGGTCCAAGAGAAGCCCTGGACAGAGGTCACAGTGGCCACAGGGATTTTTGGCTGGCAAAGTGGCACTGAAGGAATCCTGTGTCATTTCTGGGATCTTTTCCGGGATCTGCAGAAGGGTAAGTGCAAACCTATGACTCTTTACTGTCATTCTGAGGCTTCTTGTCTTCAGATTTTTTTTTTTCCAAAAGCAGATGAAACACCAGGCCTCTGTTCCCCAGTTAAGAGTGAGTAGTGTGGCTTCCAGGTTTACAAGACTCAGAGGAGAGGTTTGCTGGGGAGGACACTGTCAATCCCCCATCACCCTTGGGTGTTGGGAATGTTGGCTTTGTTTCAATTCAGTTTCCTTTCATGGAGGTCTAGCTGTCACATGGGATCAGAATAAGGTCCTAGGACAACTGAAGGTATCTGGCCAAGGCCACATCTTGGTGTTATCCAAAGGCTCTCAGACCAGCTCCAGTCCCCAACAACCTGTTATGGTATTGGCACCAAGACTGACGATCTTCATATTGCATTTTCTTTCTTTTGAGAATGCCATGGCTGCTACCCCTCTTTACATACAACGTAAGAGTGTTGCTGCAAACCACAGAGATAATATTACTGGATAGAATGAGCACTTGGCTTAGTCATCCGAAGTGTAATTCAGAGCAGTATTGTTTCTGTCTATTCTTAGAAACAAAAAGATGTAACATTTAAGAGAGTTTTATTTCCCCCTGTTGAAGAAATCCATTAGCATAGGGTAAGAGGCTACTTCTACCAGGCGCTTTCACTCCTCAGCATTTAAGTTGTTGTTGTTGTTGTTGTTGTTGTTGTTGTTGTTGTTGTTGTTGTTTCCACCATGTCAGGAGTCAACATAGTTCTGCGAATACAGGAAGTTTTCTATAAGAGGGATTTTTTTTTTCCTTTTGGCAGGGCATCTCATTAGGCCAGGTCCCCAACTCCCATGACTCCCTTTATCTCCTTTGCTTCAGGAGGATTTGGTTTCACAGCTTCATTACTCCAGTGGTTTTTCCAAGCTTTGGTTTGGAGCCCTAAAAGCAAAACTAGATCTGAGGGACCCAGAGACAGTTACAGAAAAAAGCTAGGGCACAGCATAGGTGAGCGTGACTATCCCTGCCAACTAGGCCTTCGCCCTTCATAGGTGGAGGACTCACTCACATCCATGGCATAGATGAAGTCTAAGGAACCCAAAGGTCATGGGACCAGAGAGTACTTTAGAGAACCTCCTGAAAATGGCCACCCCATTCTTTTAAAATAGGGATTGGGAGGAGGCCCAAGACAGGAAAACAAGATACAAGAAAAAGGCAGAGTCTCTAATGGCCACCTGGCAGGCTTACAAACCCCAGAATCCCCGAGATGCACCTGTTAACTGCTGTACATGTGGCAAGCCAAGACACTTTAGGAAGGACTGCCCAGGCAGCATGATGAAGCCACATCGACCCTGCCCAATCTGCAATGGGGATCACTGGAGGGTTGACTGTCCTCAGAGACAGACGTCACTAGGTGCAGAGCCAGTGTCCCAAGTGGTCCAACAGGACTGATGGGTTCCAGGACTCCTCTCTCTGGCTCTGATGGTTCAGACCACCATTACCATCCAGGATCCCAGAGTGATTCTGGAGGTCAAAGGGAGGAAGGTAGACCTCCTCCTGGATACCAGAGTGGCCATTTCAGTTCTCTCCAAACCAGCCCTCCCCTCCTCCCTTAGCACAATTGTGAGGGGCATCTCAGGAAAGCCTTTAACCTGATATTTTTTCCAACCCCTTAGTTGTAGTTGGGGAGACCTCTTGTTTACTCATGGTTTTAAGTCATGCCTGAAAGCCCAACTCCTCTGCTAAGCGGGGATATTTTAGCTCATGTGGGAACCACCATTCTTACGGCTTCAGGACAGACTCTTTGCCTCCCCCTGGTGGAGACCAATATTAATCCAGATGTTTGGGCAATTCAAGGGAAATTTGGCCAAGCCACAAGCACCATACCAGTCTGGATCGACCTTCTGGATCGACCTTCAGGATCCCACCCCCCTTCCTAACCAGAGATGATATCCCCTAAAACCAGAAACTAGGAAAGAGCTAGAAGCCATCATTGATAACTTGAGGATGCAGGGCCTCCTCAAACCTTGCAACAGTACTTGTAATACCCCAATATTGGTGGTACAGAACCCAATGGGAAATGGAGACTGGCCCAGGACCTCTGCCTCATTAAGGAGGCTGTGGTTTCAATTCATCTGGTGGTTCCCAGTTCTATAACTGCTAACTCAAATATCTGAGGGAACTAAATTGTTCATAGTCGTGGAGCCAAAGGATGCCCTTTTCTGCATACTGCTACACCCCAAATCCCAGTATTTGTTCATATTTAAGAATCTCTCCAACCAGAACACCTGGCTAACCTGGACAGTGTTACCTCAGGAATTCCAAGACAGCACCAAAAAAAAGGCAGAAGTTCTAATGGCCACCTGGCAGGCTTACAAACCCCGGAATCCCCAAGATGCACCTGTTAACTGCTACACATGTGGCAAGAGTTTGGGCAGGAGTTGTCAAAAGATCTCTCTGACTTCCTTTATCCTCATGTTAAAGTCTTACAATATAAAGGTGACATTACCCTTTGTGCCCCAACTGAGGAAGTGAGGAAGTCTCTCAGGAGAACAGTAAGGTTCCTCTTAATTTTTTGGCTAACAGAGGATATAAGTTCTCAAAATCTAAGGCTCAGCTCCATCAGATTTCAGTGAAGTACCTAGGTCTAGTTTTGTCAGAAGGAACCTTTATTAACTGGGTGAAGAAAGGATTAAGCCCACCTCCTCCTTTCCCCTCCCCAAAACCCCTGGCATTACAGGACTCTGCGGATTATGGATACCTCAGTATGGTGAAATAACTCGTCCCTTATATCACCTAATGAAGGAGAGTCAGGCAGCTAAGACTTACTCCCTAATTCGGGAATCAGAGGCTAAAAGGGCCTTTGACCAATTGAAACAAGACTTGCTTGAGGCACCAGCCCTTAGTCTTCCCACAGGGAAGATGTTCAATCTTTATGTATCAAAATGGAAGGGAATGGCCCTGGGAGTTATAACCCAGACCTGAGGTCCAGCCCAGCAGCCTGTAGGCTACCTAAGCAAGGAGCTTGATTTACTGTCTAAAGTATGGCTGGCCTGCCTCTGGATATTTGCACTGGTAGCTTTGCTGGTGCCAGAGGATACTAAGTTAACCATGAACAACTTAACTGTTTATGCCCCACATAATGTGGCAGGACTGCTGTCTTCTAAGAGGAGTCTCTGGCTAATGGACAGCCACCTCCTTAAATATCAAGTGCTGCTAGTAGAGGGATCTGAAGTCCAGTTAAGAAGCTGTTCCTCCCTAAACCTCCTAGGGAAGAAGCTGGGGATGGGGAGCTTGAACATGAATGCAAATAGAGAATAGTGCAAACTATGCAGCCAGGGAGGACCTCAAAGAAACCACCCAAGAGAAACCAGACTCGATTTTTTAAAATAAATGGTTGTTCTTTTGTAGAACAAGGTATTCATAAAACAGTGTATGTAATAGTCACCCTGAATGACACTACTGACAGTGTGTTCTTCTCTCCTTGGGCACAAGTGCTCAACTAGCTGAGCTAATTGCCCTAATGAAGGTGCTTGAATTAAGCAAAGGAAAAGCAGTTAACATTTATACTGACTCTAAGTATGTTTTCCTAGTCCATCATGCCTATGTCACAATCTGGAAAGAGGGAGCTAATGAGTCTCCCATTAAATACCATCAGGAAATTAACAGACTGTTATCCTTGGTTTTCCTTTCACAGGAAATGGCAGTAATACATTGTAAAGGCTATTAAAAGGAGACAGATGAAATAGCTGAGGGGAATAAGTTGGCAGACCAAGCAGCTAAATCAGCAGCAAAAGGGCCCCAGATTTCCAATCCGCTTGATTGGAAATCCCCCTCTGATCTGGGAGGGCTCCATAAAAGAAATATAACCTCAATATTCTCCTGCAGAAATTAAATGGACCACCTCTTAGGGATATGCCTTTCAGTCCTCAGGATGCCTGCAATCAGAGGATGGCCAACTTAAACTACCAGCCTCCAGCCAATGCTAAGTTCTTCAAGTCCTTCACCAAGCCTTCCACATGCATAAGGACAAAACTATCAATTGGCCCAAAGTTTGTTCTCATGTAAAAATCTGCCAACAATGGTAAACAGGGCATTAATACTTGTGAGACTTGATTTAAAAATAATCTCCTCAATCGATGGTTTCGGTTTATGCCCACCAGAACCCAAAGAATGGTAGGCTACCTGAAGGAAGACTGACAGATGGATTTCACACATATCCCAAAGACAAGGGCCACCCAGTACCTCCTTGAATGGGTAGATACCTTCACTAACTGGGCAGAAGCATTTCCTTGTCAGGCAGGTAAAGTCTCTGAGGTGATAAAAGTTCTAATTAGTGAGATGACCCCTCGCTTATGACTCCCTAAGTACTTCCAGAGTAGTAATGGTCCCTCATTCAAGGTGGCTGTCAACCAGGGGGTCTCAAGGTTACTAGGCATACAATACCATCTTCATTGTGTTTGGAGACCACAATCCTCGGGAAAGGTAGAAAAGAAAAATGATATTATTAAAAGGGATCTCAGAAAACTGTCTCAAGAGACTCATCTCCCCTGGATTACTCTTCTCCCCCATAGCCCTACTATGTGTTAGAAACACCCATTCAAAGCTGGGTTTAAGTGCCTTTGAAATGTATGGACGGCCTTTTCCCACCAATATTTCTTGCTAGACCAAGAAACCTCTGATTTGATTAAACATATAACTTCTTGGCCCATTTCCAATGGGAACTGAAACAACTGTTGGAGGTCCAACACTGTGAACTAGGGTCACCTCCATTTAACTGAGGGGATGTAGTACTGGTAAAGCCCCTTCCTTCTTTTTCCTTCTCTAGGTCCAGAGTGGGAGGGACCTTACACTGTACTTTGTTCTACTCCTTTGCCAGTGAAAGTCACTAAAATAGATTATCAGATTATACCTGAGTACAGGCCTGGGAAGCTGATGGAATTACCTGTTGACCCAGAAGAGCCCCTGAAGCACCACTGTGAGAAAATCAGAGAGCTCAAGCTAAAGATCACAAAAGATAAATGTCAACAATTAACCTTCCATGGATGTCCTCTTTATAGTCTTGCCTATGCTTACTGTTCCTCATTGTAAGGCATCTTTGCCAAGGACCACTTACTCCCAAAGGCCCATGATACTATCTACTCCCTTAAACAGCTATCTCTCTTCTGAAGTTTAACTTCCCTTCCACATATGAAATTTAATATCTTTCATTGAGTGAAACAGCTCTGGCCACAACATTGTTTTCAGAATGGTTAGTCTATTTATTTCCTATTTCTGTTCTCTTTGGCACTAGGTATTTTTCCTTTTATCTCCTCTTTGTATAATACTCATATTTGGTTTATTCATAGTTAACCTCCTTGTAAGATTTGCTTCTTCTCACCTAGAGGCCATCAAACTCCAAATGGTCATGCAAATGGAGCCTCAGATGATGGATTCTTTTTACCAGGGACCCTTAGATAGGTCTCTGAGAGAGACCTGACTGCCATTTTCCCAAACAATGCCTCTGTCAGCATGAAGCAGTGAGAGCAATCACCATTCCTATCCTGACAGCAGTTAGATGTACCTCTTCAGAGGGGGGATCATAGTGATAGGAGACAGACAGATTCCTAGGCATACAGGGATGGTTCCCTGGTGAAACCCAACCTTCCAGCCAAAGATAGTTTAAATCCTGAAAACCGAGCTGCTAGTTCCGGATAGAGTCCATGACTGGAGTGAGAACTTTACTTGTTTGCCCACTCTTTCCCAATTGGTTCTTTCTGAATAATGGTTTTTAACCAACTGAATGTTGCCTTTTCCAAGACTACCAACAGCCTGTACCTCCTCATTCCAAGCCTATAAAAACCCCAAACTCAGCCTTACACATGGCTACCTGCTTTCAGTCCCCTCTCACAGCTGAGAGCTTTCCTTCTTTTACTCAGTAAACTTCTATTTTGCCTTATTTGCTCTCCATTGTCTGCATACCTCATTCCTCTTGGTCACAGGACAAGAACCTGGAACCCACTGAACTGTGGGAATGAGAGAGCTATAACACACCCCCATTTACCGAGCTTCAAGCAGTGGGAATAAAAGAGCTTGAAACACGCTTCCATTCTCCAAACTATGGGAGTGAACAGCATGACACTTCTGGAAGTCCAGACCTCAGGACTTCCCAAGCAAGATCTGTAACAGCCCTTGGGGCTCCACAATTGCTGGCATCTCCACGTTTTGGGGAACCACCATGTTCCATCCATCTACACACTGGTACCCCGTGTGGAAGCTGCTCATGGCACACCCAGCTTAGCCATGGGCTATGCCTGGAGCCATAGTGGGTGTGGCACCCAGGCAAGCATGAGCTGAGTGCAGCCTGCTAGGCTGACCAGGTGGAGCGAGTCCAACAGGCCAAAGTGAGGCCCCAGGCAGAGATCACGGCAGCTGCAGAGATTTCCAGCTGACGATACAGCACTGAAGAAATCCTGTTTCAATGGCAGGAAAGAGTTAATTAATTAACTCAGTAGATATTGAATAAACATCTCTTTTATCCAGGCAATGCCCTGGGCACTGCACATAAAATAGTAAAAAAGGTGTACATTTTCTCTTAAGGAACTTGTAATGAAGTAAGAAATGCAGACAAGAAAGGAGAAATTGTAACGTGAAATTGTGCTACTCTTGATGAAAAGAGTCAAACTCTGTAAAATATTTGAAGAGATTTATTCTGAGCCAAATATGAGTGACCATGGCCAGCGACACAGCCCTCAGGAGGTCCCGAGAACATGTGCCCAAGGTGGTCGGGCAGAGCTTGCTTTTATACATCTTAGGGAGACATGAGACTTTAATCAACTAACTTTAAGAAATACATTGAATTGGTCCAGAAAGATGGGACAATGTGAAATGGGGGGGGGGGGGGTGGCGGGGGGGGTGTTCCAGCTCACAGGTAGATTTAAAATGTTTCTGGTTGACAATTGGTTAAGTTTATCTAAAGACCTGGAATCAAAAGAAAGAAATATCTCGGTTCAGATAAGAGGTTGTGAAGACCAAAGTTCTTATTTGCTGAGGAAGACTTCAGGTAGCAGGCCTCAGAGATAATAGGTTGTAAAGTGATTCTAATCAGACTTAAAATCTGTGTTGATGTTAGTACTGGAGATGTATAATGAGGCCTGTCCGACCCCCCTTCCCATCATGGCCTGAACCAGTCTCTCAGGTTAAATTTTAAGTGTCCTGGCTGAGAAAGTCCATTCAGATGGTTGTGTGGGCCTTTGAGTTTTTTTTTTTTTTTTTTTTTTTTTTTGAGATGGAGTTTTGCTCTGTCGCCCAGGCTGGAGTGCAGTGGTGCAATCTCAGCTCACTGCAACCTCCGCCTCCCGGGTTCACACGATTCTCCTGCTTCAGCCTCCCAAGTTGCTGGGACCACAGGTGTATGCCACCATGCCTGGCCAATTTTTGTATTTTTTTTTTTATGGGGTTTCACTATGTTGGCCAGGCTTGTCTCGAACTCCTGACCTCATGATCTGCCCACCTTGACCTCCCAAGGTGCTGGGATTGCAGGTGTGAGCCACTGTGCCTGACCAGGGCCTTAGAATTTTAATTTTGGTTTACATTATCAAAAGTAAAGGCAGGTGCTCTGGAATTTAAAAATTCCAAGTGAGCCTGTTTTGGAGAATCTGGAATAGCTACTGGAGGAAGTGATGTCTCATCTAAGAAAATGGGTAGAACTGAAACAAATTATTTGAGCAGTAAGAGTGTCCCAGGAGGAGACAACGATGCATTGAAGGCCTATATGCAAAAGAGATACAGAGCTGGAATGCACAATGTGTGTGGAAATTTAATAAGTGTTTATAAATTTAAGCAGGGGCTTTGTTTGTTGTTTGTTTGTTTTTGGAGACAGAGTCTCACTCTGTAGCCCAGAGCAGAGTGCAGTGGTGCCATCTCAGCTCACTGCAACCTCTGCCTCCTGGGTCCTCGTTCAAGCAATTCTGCCTTAGCCTTCCGAGTAGCTGGGATTATAGGAACACACCACCATGCCCAGCTAATTTTTGTATTTTCAGTAGAGACGGGGTTTCACCATGTTCACCAGGCTGGTCTTGAACTCCTGACCTCGTGATCCACCCGCCTTGGCCTCCCAAAGTGCTGGGATTACAGTCATGAGCCACAGCGCCTGGCAAGCATGGGCTTTTGACTCTGAGTTTAATTACTTTTTTTATGCAAGGAAACTGCTTTTTAAGGAAGAGAATGACATGACAGAATGGTATAGAAAGGTGACTTTTCAGCATGGATAATAAATTGGGGATGATGAAATCTGAGGCTAGGATTTGAGTTAGAGGCTGTTGCTGCAGGAGGTGAAGTGTGGTCCAGTTTTGAATGTAGTGGGTTAGAAGTATCTGTGGGTCACACAAGTGGGGAAATTCAGTAAATCAGTATCTGCAGAGGTCTGGAAAATCTATCCAACAAGAAAAAGATATATGTGAGAGAAATCAGCTTGGAAACAGTAATTTAGAGTATTGATATAGAAGAAATTAATACATAATGTATAGATAGTAAAAAGAATGAGGCCCAGGACAAAAGCGACAGGTACAGGACAGAAAAAGTGATTGCTATAAAGAAGACTCAGGAATATGGGCAAGAAAAAACAAGAATAACATACCATGAAATCCAGGCTGGAAAGCATTTCAAGAAGATGAGAGCAGTCATCATTGCCACACTCTGTCTGGGAAGGTAAGAATAAAAATTGACACTTGGATTAAAAGATGAGGAGGTTTGAGAGTTGAAAGGAGATGTGGAAGCCAGAATTTGCTAGAATAACGAGAGAGGAAAGGGTGTTAGAATGCATAAAACACATAAAGACAGCTGCATAAAGGACTTGGAATATAAATTGTAAGAAGTAGAGCAGCTAATGATTGAGATACAGAGTTGAGGTTTTTAAGATAATGAAGATATGTTAATGAATGTGAATTGCGTGCTTGTGTTATTCAATCACTGATAAGAGCTATTCAATTTCTAGGGAGAGAATGGAAAACACAGAGAGAGGAGGGGAAAGATCAGGTGAGGGATGTCCCTGGGGGTGGGCGCAAGTGGATATTGGATCCAGAAACAAATAGGACGATGAGCTTTAGACAGGAGAGGGGACACCTCTTGTATTGTGACATAGACAAAGGAAGAAAACTGCGGAAGACAGAGGCAGATATTTAAATTGGATAGCATGAAACAGAAGGATTTCTGATATTAATAGGTTGCATTTTCTCTAAGCAGTGTGCAGCAAGTGGAAGAGGACTTTGAGGAAAGTGCAACAGTTTACTAGAAAAAAAATCAAAGCTGCTACAGTCCAATGCCCAGTTGAAAGTGGATATCAGGTGATCTGGGTATCAGATGCAACAAAAACTGCACAGCAAGGGAGCTCAGGCCATTGGAAAAGAATGCTTATAGTGCTGGGCTAAAGTCTAAATAACACTCAAAAGGAAATGAAGACAGGTGGAAGACTGACAAACCTGAAGAAAAAAACAGGGAACAGGGAGCTGGAGATCCTGAAAATCTAGATGAGCAACTTTACTAGGGAAGGTTTTGTGAGGGATCTTAAAATATAAGTGAAAATGGAATGAAAACCACCATCTGGGAAAGTCTGGAAACCCATAAGGTAGAATTTGATTGCATCAGAATTTGACCATACAAGAGATACCAGGCTGGTGGGAAGACTCAGGGGGAAAAGACACTTGTGAGGTTGCCTTCAAGATCTCCAATGACTGATGGGGCTATGGATCCCAGGAAATGATGAGAAGGAAGAATAGAAAGGATATAGTGTGTGCCTTGGCAAAGCCGGGGCTTTTTGTGTGTTTTGGGGAGTAGTTGTCTTTCGCATACTTTTTAAAGGAGTAATAGTCTGTATGTAGCAATCAGGCTGAAGGAAAATGCAGCCTCCCTGGAATTTGACAGAGGTGAATGTGAGGAGCAATGAGTAACTGCCTCTGGGGGAGCCCTCCAGGTGTGGCAGGGTCCCCATGGCACAGCTGAGGCAGGTGTTAAAAGCAGCATTAAGTCAAGGAGTCAAGATATCACATGTTCAGCTTGGTAGTAAGACATGTTTGGGCATAGAGAATTATTTGGAGATGGAGTTGGGCAGTAGGACATAGAAAGAGATGTGAGTAAGCAGAAAGAGGTGCGGGGTGGAACTGTGGGGAATGAGAGGCAGCTGATGTGATTGTGGCTGAGGATATGAGTGTAGGCAAAGTGAGATTACAGCAGTGGCCCCCAAACTTTTTGGCACCAGGGACCGGTTTCATGGAAGACAATTTTTTCACAGACCCGGAGGAAGTTGGGGGAGGATGATTTGGGATGATTCAAGCACATTACATTTACTGTGCACTTTATTTCTATGATTATTACACTGTAATACACAATGAAATAATCCTACAACTCACCATAATGTAGAAACGGTGGGAGTTCTTAGCTTGTTTTCCTGCAACTAGATGGTCCTAGCTGGGGGTGATGGGAGCCAGCGACAGATTATCAGGCATTAGATTCTCATAAGGAGCGTGCAATCTAGATCTCTCCCAAGCACAGTTCGCAATAGGATTTGTGCCCCTATGAGAATCTAATGCCACTGCTGATCTGACAGGAAATGGAGTTCAGGCGGTCATGCAAGCGCTAGGGAGCGGGTTGTAAATACAGATAAAGCTTCACTTGCTCACTTGCTGCCCATCTCCTGCTGTGTGGCCCGGTTTTTAACAGGCCACCAATGGGCACCAGTCTGTGGGCAGCAGGGGGGAACCCCTGGATTAGAGGACAGCAGGGTCTTCAATGTGATTCCTAAAGTCTGCAAGTCAATTCGTGAGAGTGAGAGGAGGCACTCAGGACCCCGAGAGAAGTTAGTTAGCCTGGATTGACTGACCTTTCTCAAATTTCCCAGTCCTAGTAAGCAAGCCTGGACTGGAGTGTCATTTTCTGGAGTCCAAGAACTGTGGCCTCCAGTGAAATGGACTATGGCATCTTTTAATGAAGATACATAGGCTGACACTTCTTTTGAATTCTTGCTTCTCAAAATTATTCCCACCTCCCTTCTTCTGAGGGCAGGCTGTTAGTGATACCCATGCCACGAGGCCAACATGAATGAACATATCAACAGAGAGGATGTGAGCCCAGAGTCATGATGAGAAAGCCACACTGGCCAAATGTGCGATGATCCACTGCAGCACCGTGACAGGTGAAGTGGAACAGGGAAAATGATATCGTTTCTTTTAAGGGGAGTGATCTGTTTCAGTAATTGGATGACAAATTCACCAGATGTAAGAACCAAGGAATAGGAGTGGAGAACTGACTGGAGATGCAGAGCTGAAAAGTGATCACAGTGTCCCATTTTCCACTTGTTCCCATTTTCCAACCCCTGTTCCACCATTGCACTCAGTTGCCCTCTTTTGACCTGTCATTTATCTATTCCCCATTACTGCCTTTTAAAAACAAGCTAGGGCGCAGTGGCTCACGCCTGTAATCCCAGCACTTTGGGAGGCCGAGGCAGGCGAATCCCGAGGTCAAGAGATCGAGACCACCCAGGCCAACAAGGTGAAACTCCATCTCTACTAAAAATACAAAAATTAGCTGGGCATGGTGGCGCACACCTGTAGTCCCAGCTATTGGGGAGGCTGAGGCAGGAGAATTGCTTGAATCTGGGAAGCGGAGGTTGCAGTGAGTTGAGATTGCACCACTGCACTCCAGCCTGGTGACAGAGAGAGACTCCGTCTCAAAAGAAAAACAAAAATAAAACAAACAAACAAACAAAAAGCAAACAAAAAAAACCAAGCTATTTTATGTATACATATATATTAATCAAAACCCCACATTGTGCACCAGAAATACATGCAATTTTTGTCAACTATACCTCAAAAAAGTTGGAAAAATTTCAATTAACAAACCAAAACAAGCTATTTTTTTCACAGACTAATAAAATGTTGAAGATATTTCAGATATCATTTAATAGGGCATTACATTTTATACGTGAGAATGCTGACTTCAAGGGTGATTACATGAATGTCACACAGGGAGACATAGCCAAAACCAAAATTCATGTGTGCTAACTCCCAACACAGTACTCCTTTCAAATGCAGTCCAAATATTTTATCAATTTTTAAGTGTTGTAATTTTCCCTGATAATCAAGTCACATGTATCTATTATCTTTTAAAACAAAATTGTTGTCTATTTAATGAATATAAGAGCTGTCAGTTAATTTTTCCAGTCTTTAGTCAGTAACCAAGTCTTGATAGATGATTAGATCATTTTCTACATACAAAGTATTGTGTATATGTGTATATGCATATGTGCATGTGTAAGTTTTGGAGAGAAGAAGGAAATATGCTGGAGAGAAAGAGAAACATAACTTATAAATGCAACATAAAAAGAGGACAAAGTCCCTAACCTCAAGGAACTTAAAATATTTTCAGGGAGATGCAATATGAAATGACAGTACAATTACAAAACAATTTATCAAAATTACATAGAACATATTGAATACATAAGCTTGAAGATGTTGAAAGGTCAAGGAGTGATTCTAAATAACGTTGTTCCAAAAAGCAATATAAAAATCACTGCTGAGAAATCATGCATCGGTCAGTAGCAGCCACAAATAAATTAATCACAGAAAAACTTCAATGAAACTCATTCAATCTAACTTTCTCTGGCATTACGCATCATTCTCGTAGCCTTCGGGTCCAGTTTGAACAGGAGAACAATATAGAGACTGTATTGTTTTCAGAGTCAAATAGTGTCTGTCCTTAAACTTCACGGACTTAATATGATTAATATCATTTGACCCCATTGTTCTTTGTGCTTTGGCTGTTACTTATTCTCCAATAAAGGCTTTGTGTAATATGAGTCTCCTCCATCTAAACTTTTTTTTTCTATTTATGTAATTCCTCCTAGATTGTTCTACAGTTTCAGCAATTCTTTTCCAATAAGTTTTCTTTGACTTTTCATTGACTGTGGGCTTTAGGGAGGCATCAAATATTTGCTTCCTATATTTTCGAATCTGCCTTCATCCCTCTTGTTTATCTTCATTATTTCCATTTCCTGCCCACCCCAACCCCGCCCAGCTTCTAATTCTTTCTCAGGCCTCTGCCACAACCCCACTCTGTCAATCTTAAGATTTCTCTTCTGGGCCTGGCACGGTGGCTCACGCCTGCTACCCCAGCACTTTGGGAGGCCAAGGCGGATGGATCACCTGAGGTCAGGAATTCAAGACCACCCTGAACAACATGGTGAAACCCCGCCTCTACTAAAAACACAAAAATTAGCCAGATGTGGTGGCAAATGCCTGTATTCCCAGCTACTCGGGAAGCTGAGGCAGGAGAATCATTTCAACCTGGGAGGTGGAGGTTGCAGTGAGCCAAGATTGCACCACTGCACTCCAGTTCGGCCTGGACAACAGGGTAAGACTATGTTTCAAAAAAAAACTCTTCTAATCTTATTTTGCCTCTCCCTTTCCCTGTCCCACAGTTAGTCACCTCAATATTTTCCCCAGATTTATTAAGGTATAATTGCCAAATAAAAATCATATAGATCTATGGTATACAATGTAATATTTTGATATATGTATACATTGTAAAGGCTAGACAAAGCCAATTAATATATTCAGTACCTCACATACTTGGTATTGTTTTATGGTGAGAATTGAACATCTATTCTCTAGCAATTTTCAAGGATCCAATAAATTGTTATAAACTATATTATTATTAACTGTAGTCTCCAAGCTGTACAATAGGTCTCCAGAATTTATTCCCCCTGTCAAACAGAAACTTCGTACGCTTTCGCCAATGTCTCCTCATTCTGCCCCACTTTACCCCGGCCCCTGGCAATCACTATTATATTCTCTGCTTCTATGAGTTCAACATTTTTCACTTCCACATATAAGCAAGATCATGCAGTGTTTGTCTTTCTGTGCCTAGCTGACTTCGTTAATGTAATGTTCTCCAAGTTCACCTATGTCGTTGCAGATGGAAGAATTTCCTTCATTCTCAAGGCTGAATAGTATTCTGTCGTGTATATACCACATTTTCTTCATCAGTTCACCCGTCCATGGATACTTAGGTTGTTTGCATAGCTTCATTATTGTGAATAATGCCACAATGAACATTGGAGTGCAGCTATCTCTTCAACATATTGTTGAGAGGTGGTTTTAATTTGCATTTCCCTGATGATTAATGACACTGCATAACATCCAAAAAAGCCTAGGATACACTCCACTTGTGTATACAATCTGAAAAATGGAAATATATACATTTCTTAACCATGTTGACTAAAGAAGAAATATCTTGTTGAGAGAGAAACATATGCATGTTTAAGCACTTCACTATAAGAGGTTAATTACTCAAATGTTTCTACATTCAAGCCACTGCCCAAATCTACAATCTTAAATCATTATATATGTATACAGTCATCCCTCCGTATCTTTGCTTCTTTCTCCATGGATTCAACCAACTGCAGAATTTACATTCCCACCAACAGTGCATAAGGGTTCCCATTTCTCCATATCCATGACAGCATTTTGTTTTGTTTTGGTTTGGTTTTTTTATAATAGCCATTCTGATGGAGTGAGATGGTATCTTGTGTGGTTTTGGCTTGCATTTCCCTGATGATTAGTCATGTTGAGAATTTTTCTTGGACATTTGTATGTCTTCTTTTGAGAAATATTTGTGCCTTTTGCTCATTCTTTAACCAGGTTATTATTTTTTTGGCTATTGAGTTGTTTGAGTTCCTTGTATATCCTGAATATTAACCCCTCGTCAGATTAATAATTTCCAAATATTCACTTCCATTCTGTAGGTAGTCTCTTTACTCCATTGATAGTTTCCTATGTTTGTTGTGTAGAAGCTTTTTATTTTATGTAATCCCATTTGTCTATTTTTGCTTTGGTTGCCTGTGCTTTTAGTTTTTTTTCCCAAAATGTCCTTGGCCAGACCAATGTCATGAAACATTTACTTTATCTTTTCTAATAGTACTTTTGTAGCTTTGGGTCTTACATTTAAGTCTTCAATCTATTTTCAGTTAATATTTTGTATGTGATGAGAGATAGAAATCTACTTTCATTCTACTGCCTATGGATATCAGCTTTCCCAGCACCATTTTTTGAAGAGAATATTCACTCTCTAATGCATGTTCTTGGCGCCTTTGTTGAAAATCAGTTGCCTGTAAATATGTGGTTTCACTTCCGGGTTCTGTAGTCTGTTCTATTGGTCTATGTGTGCATTTTTATACCAATACAATGCTGTGTTGGCTACTGCAGGCTTGCAATATATTTTAAAGTCAAGTAGTGTAACACTGCCAGCTTTGTTCTTCTTTTGTTTAATATTGCTTTGGATATTTGGTGTCTTTTGCAGTTCTATAGAAATTACATAATTTTTTTCTATTTCTGTGAAGATTGTCATTGGTACTTCAAAAGAGATTGCATTTAATCTGTAGTACAGTCATTTTAACAATACTAATTCTTCCAATCAATGAGAACGGGATGTCTTTCTACTTGTTTGTGTTCTTTCCCATTTTTTTGTTTTATTGGTGTTTTGTAGGTTTTCTCATAGAGGTTTTTTACCTCCTCAGTTACATTTATTTCTAGGGTATTTTTTTGGTAGCTATTGCAAATGGAATTACTTTCTTGACTTTTTTCAGCTAGTTCATTACTATGTTGAATAAGAGTAGTGAAAGTGTAGCTACTGATTGTTGCATGTTGATTTCGTAATGAATTTTTTCCTCAGTTCTTAGTTTTTTGGTGGAGTCTTCAGGCTTTTCTATATATAAGATCAAGTCATTTCCGGAGAAGAGAAATTTTACTTTCTCTTTTCCAATTTAAATGCTTTTTCTTTGTTTCTCTTGCCTGATTGCTCTAGCCTAGACTTCCAGTACTATGTTGAATAAGAGTGGTGAAAGTGGGCACTCCTGTCTTGCTCCAGTTCTTTGATGAAAGGCATTTAGCTATTCTCAATGTAATGCAATATTAGCTGGGGGTTTGTTATCTATGGCTTTCATTGTGTTGAGTTATGTTTCTTCTATACCTAATTTTTTGAGAGTTTTTATCATTAAGCAATGTTGACTTTTATGTATGGTTTTTTTAGTCACTATTTTGTTTAGTTCTGCTATGACTTTATTATTTCTTTTCTTCTACTAATTTTGGATTTAACATGTTCTATGTTTTGCAGTCACTTGAGATGCACTATTAGGTTATTTATTTCTCGTTTTTTGATGCAGGCATTTATTGCTACAAACTTTCGTCTTAGCAGTGCTTTTGCTGTTGTGTTTGGTATGTTGTGTTTCAACTTTCATTTGTTTCAGTAAATGTTTTTTATTTTCTTCTTAATTTCTGTATTGACCCAATGGTCATTGAGGAGCATTTTATTTAACTTCCTTGTATTTATCTATTTTCCAAGTAAAATGGAAAAATACATTTTTACATTGTCTCTTGTTGTTAATTTCTAGTGTTCTTGTTATTCATTTTTAGTGTTATTTGCTTGTGGTCTCAGAAGATATTTGATACGATTTCAATTGTTAAAAGTTTGTTGAGATTTGCTTTGTGACCTAACATATGGTCCTATCCTTAAGAATGTTCCATGTGCCAGTGAAAAGAAAGCATATTCTGCATCTGTGGATAAAATGTTCTGTAACTGTTAAGTCCATTTGGTCTAAAATGCAGTTTGAATTCAATGTATCTTTGTTGATTTTCTGTCTAGAGGGTCTGTCTAAAGCTGACACTGTAGTGTTGAAGTTATCCATTATTATTGTATTGAAGCCTCTCTCTTTTTAGATTGAATATTATTTGCTTTATAAATTTGGTGCTCTAGTGTTGGGTGCATATATATTTAGAGTTGTTACATCTTCCCAAATAGACCCCCTTATCATTCATCACTTCATTGTCTTTATTTATAGTTTTTTACCTGAAGTCTATTTTATCTGATGTAAGTATGGCTAATCCTACTTCTTTGGGTTTCCATGTTCAGGGACTATCTTTTTCCATTCCTTCACTTTTAGCCTTCGGAACTCTGAAAATTTAAATATTTGGTTATTTTATGGTGTTCCACATGTCATGTAGGCTTTGGCCAGCTTTTCTTCTTTTTATCTCTTGTGTATTTGCTCCACCAATGAGTGTTATACTTGTGTGTGTTTTCATGATGGTAGATATCATCCTTTTGTTTCAAGTGTCTTTACAGGCAAAGTCAGTTTCTTATAGGCACCACATAATTTGAGTCTTTTTTTTTTTCAATGCTTTCAGCCCGTCTGCACTTTTTAAGTGAATAATTTAATCCATTTATATTTAAAACCACTATTAATAAGTGAAGACTTATTTTTGTCATTTTGTTAACCATTTTTTGTTATTTTATATATCCTTTGTTCCTTTCCTCCTCTCTTGTTGCTCATTATTGCAGTTTGGTGGTTTTCTGTGGTGGTAACACTAGACTCCATTCTCTTCCTACTTTGTGTATTTGCTCTACCAATGAGCGTTATACTTTTGTGTGTTTTCATGATGGTAGACATCATCCTTTTATTTCCAGGTGTAGTTCTCCCTTATGCGTTTCTTGTAGGCCAAGTTAGTGGTGAAAAAAATCCCTCCATTTTTGCTTGTCTGGGAAAGATTTTATTTCTTTTGCATTTTTCAAGGATAACTTTACTAGAGATGGTATTCTTGACCAGCAGGGTTTTTTCCGTTTTTTGGTAATCCTTCAGCACTTTGAACATACCATCCAATTCTCTCCTGGCCTGTGATATTTATACTGAGAAATCTGCTGTTATTCTAATAGGGATTCCCTTATAGTTAAATTGATGCTTTTTTCTTGCTGTTTTTGAAATTGTCTCTGAATTTTGACAATTTAACTATAATGGGCCTTGAGAAGACCTTTTATTTTGGTATTGTTGAGTCTATTGGAGGATCTTTGAGCTTCCTGTGCCTAAATGTTTGTATCTCTTGCAAGACTTGGGAAGTTTTCAGCTATTATCTTCTACATAGATTTTCTGTCTGTAGCCATCTATTCTCCTTTTGGAACTCTGAAAATTAAAATATTTGGTTATTTTGTGGTGTTCCACATGTCATGTAGGCTTTGTCCAGTTTTTCTTCTTTTTGTCTTTTGTTTATTTGTTTGTTTGACTGGGTTATTTCAAAGGATCTGCTTTGAAATTCAAAAAATCTTCCCTCTGTTACATAGACTTTCCTCTTCACTGCTCCATTTGAATGTCACTTCCTGGTTCTTATTTTTAAGGAAAATTTGAAGTAAAGTTGTTCAATTATTACATAAATTAAAGAGCTAAAACCATTTAAGAGTGCAGTAAAATAGATACTGCACAAATAAGCATGCTCTTGCAGACACACGCCCCCTAATCATGATAAAAGAATCACAAAGTATTATATAATAAGTGGCACATGTATGAATGGAAAGGCCTGGGTTTAGATGAAGAGAGGGTTGTTTGAAAACATAATGAGAGGGAACGCAGGAACAGTGAACTTTGTGCCTCATACCAGAGGCAGCAGCATGGAACCCCTTCACAGGCATCTCTACTTATTTTCTTCTTGGTACTCTCAGAAGTAGGGCTGACCCTTTTCCAGATGTAACATAATCTTTTCTTCCTCCACAGGAAAAAATAAAACAAAACAGCAAAGCTACAACAAATCAAAAAAATCCACTACCAACAACAACAACAAAAACTATACAAAGGTCCTGAGTGACTCTCACTACAGAATAGGTTCTGAGAAATATCTTTATTTTTACTACTCTACAGTTGGCTCAGTTTGACAATTTTTAGTCTTGTCTGCTTTCACACCCTTGGTATTATTCAACCAATATTTAATTTTAAATGAGAATTTGGCTAGGCAGACTATGGTGGGAGCTTACGGTTTCTGACTTCTAGCCCTGTGGCCTCTTTACGGAACTACACTAGTTAGTTAGTTCTGTAACTAACTAGTGTAGTTACAGACATTATCGTTACTAACATTATCGTTAGTAATTTATAATGATAACACTACAGTGGTATAAATTATTTTATAAAATAAAAATGATCATACCATAATATGTTTAATAAATCACTAAAATGTTGACATTTTCTGTTTAAAATTCATGCATTTCAAGATTACTTCTTGTTCAAAATGATACGCATATTTAAAATCTGATTGCCCTACCTAAATATTTAGGGAAGGTATAAATATAAAATAAAAATAATCCCGCCTGGCCACAGTGCCACCAGTTTTAATTGTAAAGGTAGCACTGTTCAACACAAACATGAAAATCTTTGGCTTATTATTCTCACAATGTGCTTGAAAATGATTCACAGAAACACATTGCAAATCTACCTCCATCTTTTCCATACTGTATAGTATTCTTCAATGTGGATTCCCCATGACACAGTTAACCAATGCCGTATTGAGGGGATTTGTTTTCACATTTCTGCTAGAGAAATGCTAGAGTAAGTATCTTTGAACATGCCTCTCTGCATACTTGGAAGCCTAGGAGCAGAATGTACAATTTTTATTGTTCTTTTATTTTTTCCAGGGCTTGATTCATTGTTTGACTGTATAGGCTTAAAGTGTTGGGGAATACACTAACGGTATAGATGAAATTTAAAAGTATACCACATCTGTACCTTTACATTGTGACAAGCACAAAAATTTGATAAAATATTCTTCTATTAGCCCATTTACAAAATAAGTCATTGACATCTCTGACAAATGGATGAAGTTCTAACATTTAAAAATATACAGGCAGAATATAGGAATTTACAGTTGACTAAAAAAGCTTTGTGAGTTGCAAATAAACACATGAAAAAATGCTCAAAACCAGGAGTCATTAGAGAAATGTTAGTTAAAACACAATGAAGAACTAATACAAACTAATACACACCTATTTAAATGGCAAAAAATTGGAAGCAACTACAATGGAAGTTTTAGGTAAAGAGTTTAACAACTGCAACTATTTTATATTGCTGTTGGAAACATAAAATGGCACAAACACCATAAAACACAGTAGAGCAGCTACTTCAAAAGATAAACATTCATATATTCTGTGAGGAAGGCATTGCACTTTTAGATTTGAAGTCAAGAGAAATGAGAGTATACATTCATACAAAAGCCTATAAAATCATGGTCATAGCAGCTTCAATTATAAAAATCAAAAGCCCATATGACAATTAACAAAAATAGATTAACTGTATTCTATAAAATACATTCATTTTATAGAATACTACTCAGCAATAAACTGAATGAACAATTCACACACATTGCAAAAGAGAATCTCAAAATAATTATATTGTATGAAAGAAATCAGACAAGAGTTAAATACATTCAGATTCTAGAGAAGGCAAATAATTCAATAGTAAAAGAAAGTAAAGCAATGGTTTCTTGGGGAAATGGGGCTAGGGAGGATAGAGACAGAGCCATTTTAAAGGTATACAGGGTAACTCTGGAGGTAATGAATATGTTCCTTATTGTGATTGTTGTGACAGTTTCACTTGTATATATATTTCTGATTTTATAAAATGGTATACATCAAAGCTATAGTTTACAATATGTCAGTTGTACTGCAATAAAACATTAAAATAATATATTTCATATGAAAAAAATCTAGATTTTCCATTTATTTTATAAAAGAAAAGAATTTGGTAAACCCATATTCATTCCACCATCTTTGTCCTCAACCTTAGCAGCAGAGACTAGAAAGCAATGAGGGCCATTCCACCTGAGTCATCAGACAAGCTGGAGACTGGAGATGCAGCTAAAGAATTTCCCACATTCTCTGCAGTCCTAAGACCTTTCTCCAGAGTGGATTCTCTGGTGCTGAACAAGTATGGATTTGTGGCCAGAGGCTTGCACATGTTCACTGCACTTGTAATGCCTTTGTACAGTGGGAAAGGCCACCACACACTCAGTGCTCCTGTGTGACTTTCCCCTGTTGTGAGTGACTCAGTGGCGGAGAAAGTCTGAGCTGGCAAGAAAGTCCTCTCCAGCCCTGACATGGAAGAGGATTACTCTGACTTGTGGTCTCTGCAGCTCTTTACAAACAGGGTCCTGCTCTCTTCACTTCCGATGGGCTTCCCTTCCTTCCACTGCACCTGTTGCTGGTTGAAGGTTTGCCTTGAACCAGAGTCCTCTTCCACATGCCATACACACACATGGTTTCTGCATGGCCAGTATTGGTACTACCCCTGCCTTGGTATTTATGGTATCAGAAGCTCATTCTAAAGAAACACTATGTTCACAACATAGTCTTCTAGCCCTCTGTTCCTAGCAAAAAAAACTTCTGTGTAAGTGCCTTTCAGCAGAGCCTTGGCTGCTGGTAACGCATGACAGCTGTGCAATAGGATGAGTCCAGGTTCAGAAAACTCTGATTGCAACAATGCGCAGGACCCCTGTGACTTCCACTATGGCTGGAGTCATGTCTACTCTGTCAGTCATACAGGATTCTTCTCTATGCAGTACCTAGAAGATGTACTGGGCAAATGCTTTAGGACAAGTGACTCTCCACCATCCTGCCAGTTACCCAACAGGTAGCCCAGCTGTGTCTTAAGAACAGGACACCCTCGTGAGAACTGCGCACCACAGATATCCAGCCTCACCCCCACCTAACAGTGTCCTCTGGGTCAGGTGAAGCTGTCCTCACTCCTTTTGTATGAAGATGGCAGTCACACTCTAAATGGTCACAGACCTGGCCCTGGGGCAATCGTATGTGTGGAGAAAGCCAGTCAGGAGGCAGCAACCTGGGATTCCTGAGGGCTCAGCCCAATGCTGTCCCAGGCCTAAAAAGGCTTTGAGGCAGGTCCCATTGTAACCACCCAATGGGTTCTTTTAGTTTGCTTCTCAAATAGTGCCAATTTATCAAAAGAAGGGTGATATGGTTTGGTTGTGTCCTCACCCAAATTTCATCTTGAATTGTAGCTCGCACAATTCCCATGTGTCATGGAAGGGACTTGGTGGGAGGTAACTGAACCAGGTGGGCAGGTCTTTCCTGTGCTGTTCTCATGATAGTGAATAAGTCTCACAAGATCTGATGGTTTTAGAAAGGGGAGTTTCCCACACAAGCTCTCTTCTCTTGTTTGCTGCCATGTGAGACGTGCTTTTCACCTTCTGCCATGATTGTGAGGCCTTCCCAGCCACATGGAATGGTGAATCCATTAAACCTCTTTCTTTTGTAAATGGCCCAGTCTGTGGTATGACTTTATCAGCAGTGTGAAAACGGACTAATACAAGGGGAATTGCAATAGAGAAAGAGCTTAATACACATAGAGTTGGCCAAAAGGGAGACTGCCGTTTTATTATTACTCAAATCGGCCTCCCTGAAAATTCAGAGGCTGGGTTTTTTAAAAGATAGTTTGGCAGGCAGCGGGCTAGGAAGTGGGGGATGCTGATTGGTTGGTTTGGGAGGAGATCACAGAGATTCAAAGCTGTCTTCTTGCTCTGAGTCAGTTCCTCGGTGGGCTCCACAAGACTAGATGAGCCAGTTTACCAGTCTGGGTGGTGCCAGCTGATTCATCAGAATGCAGGGTCTGAAAAATCTCAAACACCAATCTTAGGTCTTACAATAGTGATGTTATCCATAGGAACAATCAGGGAGGTTAGGAATCTTAACGGCCTCTGGCTGTGTGACTCCTGAACCATAATTTCTAATCTTGTGGCCAATTTGTTAGTTTTACAAAGGCGGTCTTGTCCCCAGGCAAGGAGGAGGTTTGTTTCAGGGTGGGGCTGTTATCACTGTTGTTTTAAAGCTAAACTATAAACTAAATTCCTCCCAAAGTTAGTTTGACCTACTCTCAGGAATAAACAAGGGCAGCTTGGAGGTTAAAGGCAGGATGGAGTTGGTTATGTCAGACCTCTTTTGCTGTCATAATTTCCTCATAATCTTTGCAAAAGCGATTTCACCATTCTCCAGTTGTCCTTCCCTGCTTGGCCATGGAGCTGCATGGTTCCAACAACTACACAGACAGACAACCCCACGCAACAGCTGAAAGCCTGAAAAAACCAAACGCCCTGCAAAAATGGAAAGCCCGTAATGATGTTGCTGGAAGTCCTGCCCCCACCCGTGGAGCCACAGCAAATGCCCTTTTCCTGTAGTATATATAGATTCTTTTAATTTTAAAGACTTTGTGCATTTGTGGCAACTTCATGATTACACATAAGATTTTTCAACTTGAAATAAAAATATAAAGAGAGTTGGATCTCCAAGCTAAAAAGATTTATTTGGGAATAAATGAAGAAATAGGACTGCAGTCTGGTACATATGCACAGACTGGTTTGGTCTGTGGATTGTTCTGAGAACAAAGGAAGTATAGGATTTCACTGGAGAGAGAGGGGGTTACACAAGTTGTTTTGGAAGAAAGCCTATTGCCACTGGCAGCATCTTACAAGAGTTGATTGGCAAGGGTCAAGAGTTGTTAGGTAGGACTTTCAATCTTGGCATTACAAGGCCCTTGTAGTCCTGCACTGGGTTTGTGAGATTATGTGCCGGGCAAATGTTCTTGCATGAGTGGCTAGCTGTCCTTGTGCTGCTAGCTGCCTTTGTGTGACCCAGGTAGTAAGCTGCTGTTTGGAAACATATCTTGAGCTAGCTCCTATTATCAGGAGAAGTGTGTGTGTGTGTTTGTGTGTGTGTGTGTGTATCTGAGAGAGAGAGAGAGAGCCCTCTCTTCATGGTCTTCCTCAGCTCCATTTGCCAGAGTTTGACACGAGTGACTGTATTTTGAATCTTACAACTTTCACAGATTACATATATTTTAAGAAAATTCCTACTTAAGCTAGATGAGCTTTCTCTTTCAGAGGTCCTGTGACAATTCATAAATTTAATGTTTGCATTTAAATCTTACTTGCTTATTATGAGCATGGTTTTGAACATAGCCTACATAATATTCTTCATTAATCTTTTACTTACCTGAGATTTTCCAAAGAATTTTAATGTGTTACCTTTTCCATGTCCTTATCCTCTGCAACCTATACCTTACAATTCTTTTTCTTTCTATGGAGGTCTAAAGAAAGGGAAATTATCCAATACATTTATGTGCCTATAATAACATTTTTGTCAAAGGCAGACCACACATATGAGGGTGGTCACATAAGATTGTAATTCCATGTTTTTGCGTATCTTTTCTATGGTTAGATGCACAAATACCATGTGTTACAATTGCCTATAGTAGTCAGTACAGTAGCATGCAGTAAAGGTTTGGAACCTAGGAGCAATAGACTTTTCCATATAGCCAACGTGTGTAGTAGGCTGTACCATCTAGGTTTTCAAAAGTACACTCTGTGATGTTTGCAAAGGACAAAATTGCCTAAAGACACATTTCTTAGAATGCATCCCCATCATTAAATGACCGCTGACTATATAGTATGATTTACCCAAAATGCATCAATAGTTTTAAAAACTAAGGTTTTTTAAAAAAATTATTAAGTTGTTCAAGCTCGACTAATCTCCCCACCAAGAAAAGGGTGTTATAAACCTTTCTTTAAGGAGCTGCAGTGGCTTTTGTAAAACAGCACTCCTCACAAAAACAGTTTCATTCCAAAATGGCTAAACCAGTGGTTCTCAACACAATGTACCTTAGGGGGCACTCCCTGCTTCAGCTGCAGTGACTTATTAACTAATGATTCTTCCACACTGAGAAAGGAGGTGAAGAATCAAAATTCCCGGAGGACATATGCAGTTTGAACCCCCACCTGGCTCTGATACAAGTTCCCAAGAGATATCCCCATCTCCCTCATCTCTTATCCTTGCCAAAATCAAGTTTGCACATTCATTAGGCAAATACATATTGCTCTCCTAATTTTCCCATACACATATAAAAATGAAGAAGATTCGGCCAGGCGTGGCAGCTCATGCCTGTAATCCCAGCACTTTGAGAGGCCGAGGCTGGCATATCACAAGGTCAAGAGATCGAGACCACCCTGGCCAACGTGGTGAAACCCCATCTCTACTAAAAATACAAAAACTGCCGGCTCGGTGGCTCACGCCTGTAATCCCAGCACTTTGGGAGGCTGAGGCAGGCGGATCACAGGGTCGGTAGTTTGAGACCAGCCTGGCCAATATGGTGAAACCCCATCTCTACTAAAAATACAAAAATTAGCCGGGCATGGCAGTGTGTGCCTGTGGTCCCAGCTGCTAGGGAGGCTGAGGCAGAGGAATCACTTGAACCTGGGAGGTGGAGGTTGCAGTGAGCCGAGACTGCGCCATTGCACTCCAGCCTGGGTGACAGAGCAAGACTCTGTCTCAAAAAAAAAAAAAAAAATACAAAAATTAGCTGGGCGTGGTGACACATGCCTGTAGTTCCAGCTACTCAGGAGGCTGAGGCAGGAGAATCACTTGAACCCTAGAGGCAGAGGTTGCAGAAGAAGAAGATTCATCTCAGCTCTCCAGTTGCTCAGGTTACCATTGGAGGATGAGAGGTTAAAAACTATATGTTGCCTTAGGCCAGGCACGGTGGCTCACGCCTGTAATCCCAGCACTTTGGGAGGCCAAGGCGGGTGGATCACGAGGTCAACAGTTCAAAACCAGCCCGGCCAAGATGGTGAAACCCCATTTCTACTAAAAATACAAAAATTAGCCTGGTGTGGTGGCGGGTGCCTATAATCCCAGTTACTCTAGAGGCTGAGGCAAAGAATTTCTTGAACCCAGGAGGCAGAGGTAACAGTGAGTGGAGATAGCACCACTGCACTCCAGCCTGGGCAACAGAGTGAGATTCTGTTTCAAAAAGAAAAAATACGTATATATGTGTGTATATATGTGCATATACACACATATACATATGTGTGTACACATATGTATATGTGTGTATATGCACATATATACACACATATATACAATGTGTATATATTCATATATACATACATATATACAATGTGTATATATTCATATATACATATATGCATATGTGTATATACGTATATACATATATACGTATATACATATGTGTATATACATATATACATATATACATATGTGTATATACATATATACATATATACATATTGTACATATATACATGTGTATGTGTCCATATATACGTATGTGTATATACGTACATATAGACGTATGTGTATATACGTACATATAGATGTATGTGTATATATGTACATATAGATGTATGTGTATATATTCACATATATATTCATATATATATATACACATATATACACGTGTTGCCCTAGCATGTAATCTGTGTGACCAACAGAAATGTATGAAGTGTGAGCTGAGCACAGATTTGTGGGAGGTAGTACTAGGTGTCCCACGGTGCCAGGTATCTGAACAATATTGGTCTATACCAATTTTCCCAGAATGATTATTAAGTAGTTATTAATAATGTCCCTTTCACAAGTGTCCTGATTAGTAAAATTAATTGTATGGTCACCTTATCCATAATAGAGAAGATTCTTACCTTTAATTTCAGACAGATCCTGCTTTCAACCCCTATTATTTTACTCACTCGATACGTAACCTTGAGCCAGCTATTGAACTAGGCCTCCTGTATGGCAGAGGCATCTGACAGCCGTAAGCAAAGCATATCTCAAGAACGACTCCATGGTCTAAGAAGAGTATTGGTTCAAAGTTCTTAGCTAAGGAATCCAGGATTGGCCAACATGGAGCTCCACTCCTTATTTATAAAGAAATAAGAAAATGTGGCACATATACACCGTGGAATACTATGCAGCCATAAAAAATGATGAGTTCATGTCCTTTGTAGGGACATGGATGAAACTGGAAATCATCATTCTCAGTAAACTATCGCAAGAACAAAAAACCAAACATCGCATATTCTCACTCATAGGTGGGAATTGAACAATGAGATCACATGGACACAGGAAGGGGAATATCACACTCTGGGGACTGTGGTGGGGAGGGGGGAGGGGGGAGGGATAGCATTGGGAGATATACCTAATGCTAGATGACGAGTTAGTGGGTGCAGCGCACCAGCATGGCACATGTATACATATGTAACTAACCTGCACAATGTGCACATGTACCCTGAAACTTAAAGTATAATAAAAAAAAAAAAAGAAATACATCTTGAATTGATTTTTGTATAAGGTGTAAGGAAGGGATCCAGTTTCAGCTTTCTACATATGGCTAGCCAGTTTTCCCAGCACCATTTACTAAATAGGAAATCCTTTCCCCATTGCTTGTTTTTCTCAGGTTTGTCAAAGATCAGATAGTTGTAGATATGTGGCATTATTTCTGAGGGCTCTGTTCTGTTCCATTGATCTATATCTCTGTTTTGGTACCAGTACCATGCTGTTTTGGTTAGTGTAGCCGTCTAGTATAGTTTGAAGTCAGGTAGCATGATGGCTCCAGCTTTGTTCTTTTGGCTTAGGATTGACTTGGCGATGCGGGCTCTTTGTTGGTTCCATATGAACTTTAAAGTAGTTTTTTCCAATTCTGTGAAGAAAATCATTGGTAGCTTGATGGGGATGGCATTGAATCTATAAATTACCTTGGGCAGTATGGCCATTTTCACGATATTGATTCTTCCTACCCATGAGCATGGAATGTTCTTCCATTTGTTTGTATCCTCTTTCATTTCATTGAGCAGTGGTTTGTAATTCTCCTTGAAGAGGTCCTTCACGTCCCTTGTAAGGTGGATTCCTAGGTATTTTATACTCTTTGAAGCAATTGTGAATGGGAGTTCACTCATGATTTGGCTCTCTGTTTGTCTGTTACTGGTGTATAAGAATGCTTGTGATTTTTGTACATTGATTTTGTATCCTGAGACTTTGCTGAAGTTGCTTATCAGCTTAAGGAGATTTTGGGCTGAGACAATGGGGTTGTCTAGATATACAATCATGTCATCTGCAAACAGGGACAATTTGACTTCCTCTTTTCCTAATTGAATACGCTTTATGTCCTTCTCCTGCCTAAAAGACATAGGCACGGGCAAGGACTTCATGTCTAAAACACCAAAAGCAATGGCAACAAAAGCCAAAATTGACAAATGGGATCTAATTAAACTCAAGAGCTTCTGCACAGCAAAGGAAACTACTGTCAGAGTGAACAGGCAACCTACAAAATGGGAGAAAATTTTCGCAACCTACTCATCTGACAAAGGGCTAATATCCAGAATCTACAATGAACTCAAACAAATTTACAAGAAAAAAGCAAACAACCCCATCAAAAAGTGGGCAAAGGACATGAACAGACACTTCTCAAAAGAAGACATTTATGCAGCCAAAAAACACATGAAAAAATGTTCACCATCACTGGCCATCAGAGAAATGCAAATCAAAACCACTATGAGATATCATCTCACACCAGTTAGAATGGCAATCATTAAAAAGTCAGGAAACAACAGGTGCTGGAGAGGATGTGGAGAAATAGGAACACTTTTACACTGTTGGTGGGACTGTAAACTAGTTCAACCATTGTGGAAGTCAGTGTGGCGATTCCTCAGGGATCTAGAACTAGAAATACCATTTGACCCAGCCATCCCATTACTGGGTATATACCCAAAAGACTATAAATCATGCTGCTATAAAGACACATGCACACATATGTTTATTGCGGCACTATTCACAATAGCAAAGACTTGGAACAAACCCAAATGTCCAACAATGATAGACTGGATTAAGAAAATGTGGCACATATACACCATGGAATACTATGCAGCCATAAAAAATGATGAGTTCATGTCCTTTGTAGGGACATGGATGAAATTGGAAATCATCATTCTCAGTATACTATCGCAAGAACAAAAAACCAAACACCACATATTCTCACTCATAGGTGAGAATTGAACAATGAGAACACATGGACACAGGAAGGGGAACATCACACTCTGGGGACTGTTGTGGGGTGGGGGGAGGCGGGAGGGATAGCATTGGGAGATATACCTAATGCTAGATGACGAGTTAGTGGGTGCAGTGCACCAGCATGTTACATGTATACATATGTAACTAACCTGCACATTGTGCATATGTACCCTAAAACTTAAAGTATAATAATAAAAATAAAATATAAATAAATAAATAAAAAGAAATACAAACCCCTGACCCATCCCATGGAACACAGGCCATGCAGGGGATCAAGGCTCTTTGTTTTGGGTTAAATGAAGGTTGCTAGGTGGAGGATGCTATGTGAAAATGTTATATACACTGCATGCTTTAAACCAACAGCAATGGTGTTGTTCCTGTCCAGCCCACCACCGTAGACTGCCCTGTATGGAAGTACCCCCATTAAAACCTATCTCTCATCCACTGGGTGCTCTCTTTGGCCTCTAGGACACAGTGTTATTCCTACTGGAGGCAATAGGCAGTCTGGCATGACACCTCCATTTTCTGATCTTAAAATGAAATAACATATGTGCCTCATATGATTGTTACAAATGATCGATGAGATGGTATAAAACTTTTAAGTTTATAATGTGATACCTTCTATATTAATAAGTGGTAGCAGTCTTATGAAAGAACATTGTAGATATCCACCGAAGTAACTTTTACACATTTTATGTATTAAAGTTAGTGAATAATAAGATGGGTAGCATAAACACCAAAAATCTAAATCTATTTGCTGCCCTCAAATTTATGTTCATTTAGAGTTCTTTTATATAAAATCTGGTAGATATTCAAAGCAAGATCTAGGAAAAGTCAAGGCTTCTAAAAATTCAGTACTTCTATGTCTCCAAAATAGTTTTCATGTTATTATCAGTAACTTATACCATTATAGTAAATTATAATATAAGAGAAAAATAAGGATCTATGTCTTATTTTATTTTTACCTTTACCCTCAATATCACCAGGTATGTTGTAATTACTCACTTAATTTTTAAATAAATTAACTCAGATAATTGAGACCAAAAGATCAAATATGTATGTGAGAAAAACTTTCTAATTACAACACTCATAAGCCTCATCTCAAGTATAAGACATCTTCACATCGCCTCACAGCACTGCCTATCCCAATCTCCTCCCACTCTTACAATCATGGGATTAAGTGTTGCTAGAAAAAATTATTCGTAAAGGCTCAGATTGTTAATTACTATTCATCCAGGTATTGTTAGGGGTTGCATGTGCTATGCTTCCGCAGCACCTTATGAACCTTTAATACAGCACTTTCACATTGCATTTTAAATGTTCAGGCTTCCTTCTGAGTATCATATTATAAGCTCCTTGAAGAATTGCATTAGGTTTGGTTCATATTTTTATGCCCAGCAAATAGCACATTGTCAGTTCATCATAGGTGTGAAATAAAATACAAATGAATATATGAAAAAGTGTATCGATAATTGCTTAGTGACACTTGAAAGTGTGCTTAAAAATTCAGATCACAAGAAATAGGCCAACATAGTATTCGAAGGGGCTCGATTAAGGATCCCTATTGTGTCCATAAGATTTGTAGCCTCTCAGATGTCAATAGCATGATCTGCCTATTGTAGGTTAAATTTCACGGTAAAATTGTACACAATGGTCTGCTGAGCCCTGTAAAGTTGACTCTAAAATGAACTTTTTGGCTGACTCAACTCTGTTCAGTGGGAGGACTGAGAAGGATCCCGTCTGACGCCAACTGCTTTAGCACTAATTATCAGACATACACCAGATTAAATGCAGAATAGAATGTCCAGGTCAGGCAATCTACTTAAACTTTAATAGAAGTTAATTATTCATTGATCAAACTCATTTATATCTAATTAAAGTTTTCCTGCATTAGAAGGTACAAGCTAGCATGGTCTACGTTCTACTCCTTGGAGGAGAGTACCTGATGCAAAAATAAATGGAAAATGGTGACATTTGTGTGATACAAATACATATTTGACAACTGAATTATCAACTTCAGGCCTAATCCATTTAGGTGACTTTGCTATGTAAATATCGTCTCCAAAATGCTTCCAGAATTTGGTAATTTTTGGAGCCAGAAGAACATAGCCTGTCAAGTAACAAAGCCTGTGTATGCTTAAAAGAAATCTCAGGGTCTGAATTTTATGTAGGTAACTATTTCAGTCTCATGAAGCGTAATTAATTGCGCTCTTTACCATAAATATTTACGACAATAAAAATAAAAAATCTTGAGGCTTAGTATGGAAATGCCATTTTATAATCTATTTTTATGCCATTCTCTCTGAAAGCCCACAAAATGGCAGGATTTTCTATGGAGTGGAAAAGACTGGATGCTTTTTGCTGGAAAAAGAACATATGTTTATGCTAAAAAAAAGTTTCCTGTGCATTTTACTTTTAACTGTCATCAGTTACAATATGCTGCTTGAAATATGTTGCTTTCTTTTATGGAGTGTTTTCTAATATTGAACATATTTCAAAGTTGTAGATTTTTGCTTTGGGGATATAATTTCTTATCTAAAGGCATATCTTTGAATTTTGTGTTCTTTTTTGATAGCAAGATTGACAGTTTTATTTCCTAATACCATGCGTCATCAATTAAAACCACTGTGTAAAAATGTCTATTGCCATAAATAACCCATTATAAATAAATGTCATATGAGTCCTAAGTTTCCAAGGCTAAATGTTAAATCTCTCTTTAAATCCATAAAATGCTTTCCAACTTTGTTATCATTTTTTATTCATCGTGATTACTATCAATCTAAGATTTGAGATGCAGTGTTCATGTTCAGTATACACAAAATGTCCCCACTCCCTGGACCTATAAATACAGTAAGTGGGTGTGCTTTACACGCATGCTTTACTTTTTCTTGGGGAAAACAGAAGATTATTTCTTTAAATCAAATTTTTGGAAGGGATTTAGGCAGAACAGCACCTCCTCATGTTCACACGTTACTGATTTGGGTATTTCATATATTTCATATAGTTTTCTAGAATTAAACTGCACTATAATTGTCTGTTTATGTTTGTCTTCCCACCAAACTGTAAGATGTGTGTTTTACTTTTCTTTGCACCCGGAAACTAACAAAAACTCCTGTGCATAGAAAGCTTTCAATGTTGGTTTGTTGAGTAAGTAAAATAACAAATGAATGGATGGATGGATGGATGGATGGATGGATGGATGAATGGACAGATAGATGGATGGATGGATGGATGGATGGATGGATGGATGGATGGATGGATAGATGGATGGATGGATAGATGGATGGATGGACGGACGGATGGATGGATGGATGGATGGATGAACAGACGAATGGATGGATGGACAGACGGATGGATGGACGGACGGACGGACGGACGGATGGATGGATGGATGGACAGACAGATGGATGGATGGATGGACGGAGGGGCAGATGGATTGATGGATGGATGGACAGATGGATGGACAGACAGATGGATGGACGGACAGATGGATGGATGGATAGATGAATAAGTGCATGAAGTTTCCACGACATGCCACCTGTTGCCATTTGCATGTTAACTGACAGATATTGGGCCATCCAGCCCTATTCCCTTTTCGAAGATAAGTAATGGCCTAAAATTAACTTTTAAAGGATGTGACTATATGTGCTACTTGAAAACCTTCAAGATATCTTCTGAAATCTTCCTTGAGCAACCCAAAACACTTTCCCTGGAGGAGACAAACGGCCATTGTTGTTTCTCCTAATGAAGTTTTATAATCTTGAAGACAAGTAACTTTCCTGTACATAAGCACAAATTGCAATGCCAGAGAGTCATCAGCATTTTTTCGACGTTGGTATCTAAATACACCAGAACTGGCCAGATAAGGTTAATTACTTGAGGTTAAGAAAATGTCATGTTGGGGTCTTTCAAATGCTTATGAGCCACACAAGAGATATGGTTTCAAATGCACAGGAAAGATGCAGATCAAATCACTTAGCTCTCAGGTAGCCAATCTACTGGTCTGAAATCGCTTCCGCTTATGGATGGAGACTGCACTACCTTAATGCCTTTCCTATACAATTATTTCTTCTTCACTGGACTCCAGACAAAAATAAAAGAGCTTTCAGATTGATACCTATGAGCCACAGTCTGCCTTATTGTATCATTAGCTCATTTTAAAGTTCCTTTTACCAAGGAACACAGACAACACCAACTTAGAATCCAGCCTGAGCTGCCTCCCTGAAGAAGACAAGCAGGAAAGTTGTACAGTGTTTTTCCCCCTTTTGAAAGCTAATCAACCTTATTTTGAAATAGTTTCAGCTTGTCCAATAGGCAGCATTAAAGAAAATATTTCCTTTTAGGGCTTTTTAAAAGACAAAAAGAGTATTAATGTTTAATGATTTGGTAAAGAAAAGGAAAAGGACCTTCTTAACTAGAAAAGGATTAGATATTTAGGCTTTAAGGAAGAAACGCAAGTGCATAATGGCATGAAAGCCCCATCCTATCACGAGAATTGGCAATCAGTGCCCAATTTTGGAAGAAGTAAAGGCACAATAATTGGCAGCCACTGCAGATATTTTTGTTTGCCAGCTAACATCTCATGTATCTTTCGTTAAATGGATTAAAGCCAGCTGCTGTACATCCAAAAACAGAACTTTTTCACACACAGAAGCAGAATGGTAATAGAGATGTTTACTCAGTATAAAAGAGACATGCACCACATTCGTGTTTATCACTAACATTTAGAAAATGTTTTTTATTATTAAGATTAACTGAGATTGACCTGTCAGGAATTTTCCAATCATTAAAGTATGAACACAAATACACTCTAACATGAGGCGCAGTGGGAGGTGTCCACAAAGCCCATCGGATGGTGCCCACTGGCACATGTGGAGGGGTGAGCACTGCTCCCATCAGGCCCTGTGCAGGCGCAGAGGAAGGTCAAGCTGCTGCAGCCACTGACTTTTCACTAAGGATCCTTCTAGACATCCAAGTTGTCCCTAAAAATACCAGCATCTCCACTTTCAAGGGCATGAGGGTTTACATTATATTTTCACTGATTCTTAAAACTTCTGTTGAGGCTGCTTTTTAGATAAGTTCTTTTTCTTTTTAGCTTGTTCCCCAGTTTTAAATAAATGTAGTGTTTGCATTCCCTATGTGTTCTCCACTCCCCCCCAGCATTCCTCCAAGCCCAGAATATCCCCTGTGTGATATTCTTTGCTGGGAAATCCATGGACATCTTTAACATAGTTGTTGAAAAGGAGAATTTCACTGACATTGTAGATGCTATAGGATAAACTGGGCAACATTGCTAAATATTCTGCTGGTATAGGTCAAACAGCCATTTCAACAGCTAGAGATCATCATCCCTGTAAATTATCTGCTCTTCGTCCATTCCAGGTCATCTCATTCCATAAAGCAAAAAAGAAGTGAAACAGATAATAACCCCATTGTGTCTTATGTCTTAAATGTGCTTTTAAAAAAGCAGTACAGTTGGAAGCACGTACTTCATACAGCCTAAAGTGGCCCTCTAATATTATCAAGGAAATCATATCATAGGTTTCACTGTCACCCTTAATTGGACATAATTATACTGTTGCCTTCTGATAAACACCAAGTTTTAAATTATTTTAAATATCTTTTGGAAAACTGTCATAATATGGCAAGGTCACTAGCATGTTATTCTTCCTAATCGCTTATTAACCTTAACACAGTGAAAGACTCCCTTCTTCTGAACTTTACACGGCAGACCATGCTCAGGTAACTTTCCACTCTCCAGCTCTTTCTCAGTGTTCATTGATGATATGTTCTCTGTTTCACCACGAAACTTTGGCCACACTCAGCCCTCAGACCTCAGTCTTTCTCTTCTCACCCTGTGCTTTCACAACCCAAGCTTCCTCCTCCTTAAACCCGTCCCCTCAATGCCCTCATCGAAGTAGATGAATCCTCCATCCACCCAGGTGCTTGCGTAAGAAACTAGGTAGCCAGCAACAACATTCTCTCTCAGTTCAAGAAACTAATAGATGTTCTCTCAAACCTGTCCAGACTCTGCCAGCTTCTAACTCTGCCAATTAGCCCCATGCACAGTTCTGCCCTACATCCTAATCCTCTCACCTGGATCATGACCATGGTCCCCAAATGACTTTCTGTAGCCGCCCCTGTTCTCCTGAATCTCCTCCCTGGATGCCATCCTCTCACTTGGCTGACTACCTTCCTCAATAGTGTTGTTCACACTAGCATAAAAGTTTCCAGAAACCAGACATTGCATCTTGATTCTACTCATCATGTGTAGCTTGTATGTGTCAGGGGCACCCATCCAACACGTTCTCCAAGTCATCTGCCTATTCAGGTTTCTTTCACTCAGCTAATTGCACCTTTCCTGGCACCCTGGCCATGTGTGTTATTCAGCTCAACTCTTTTGGTACATCCCTTAAAGCAATGTTATTGAATAATAATTGTCAATGATACACCATAATATAAAACAAACATTAAACTAATAGAATGCATTTGAGCCTGAAAACTGCCTACCCCACCAAAATCTCACTATTTTTCATTTCTTTCACCCCACTCATAAGGGATGAAAAGGCAGGAGGATTCAGATCACATCTTCCCAATGGTCTTTGCTGCACCTTCTGGTTTCTAGTTCTAAGACTTCGTTTGATTCACTGGATCTTCTTTTTTTCCTTTTTGTTTTTCTTTTGTTGTTGTTGTTGTTTTAATGTAAAAGCATTGTATCATTCTTATTAGCAGGATTTTTTCTCTTTATCAGGTATAAAAAATAATGATGCATCTTGTAATCTGTGGAGTATTACATAATAATTAAATATCGTAAATGCCCAGGTTTTAACATTACTATTATCCTACTATTCTAAATACTTTAATGTACTCTCTTTACAACAAGCACATTTTCCCATAAAATTCAGTATCATTACTGTATATCAGAAAGTTAAAGATACTTCCATGATGCCATCTAAAACCCAATCACATTCAGATTATTCCAATTGTCCTAAGAATATCTTACGTAGTTTGTTTCTCCTTAACCAGTAGTCAATTAATTTACATGTATTGAATTTGACTATAAATGGTAATATTATTAATACTGTGTACCTGCTACTCACTAGAAAAAATTATTTTAATAAAAAATATTTTATAGGCATTGCTGTCGATTTCATTCTCATCCTATTTTTGTCTTTTGGGCCTCATTTTAAAAACAACTTTATTGAAGCATGTTTTACATATCAGAAAATTCATCTATTTCAAGTAAAAATTCAATGACTTTTAGTAACTTTACCAAGTGGAATTATTTACTTAGGAGGGATCAACACCTGACCTAAAGTGGGATTCAGATTGGTGAGGGGGTTCAGTATGACTGGGCTCTATGCCCCAATACTTGGTATAATATTAAGATTTGGGCTCTAGACAGATAGGTAGAGTTAGAGACATAGAGATGATAGAGATGGAGATAGAGTATTAGTCAGGGTTCTTTAGAAAGGCAGAACTAATAGAATATATATATATGAGTTTATTAAGAAGTATTGACTCACATGATAACAAGGTGAAGTCCCACAATAGGCTGTCCGCAAGCTGAGGAGCAAGGAAGCCAGTCAGAATCGCAAAACCTCAAACGTAGGGAAGCTGACAGTGCAGACTTCAGACTGTGGCTCAAGGCCTGAGAGCCCCTGGCAAACCACTGGTGTAAGTCCAAGAGTCCAAAAGTTGAAGAACTTGGAGACTGATGTTCGAGGGCAGGAAGCATCCAGTATGGGAGAAAGATGGATGCCAGAAGGCTCAGCAAGTCTAGCCCTTCCATGTTCTTCTGCCTGCTTTTTTTTGTTCGTTTGTTTTTTTACGGAGTCTTGCTCTATCATCAGGCTGGAGGGCAGTGGTGCGATCTTGGCTCACTGCAAACTCTGCCTCCCGGGTTCAAGCAATTCTCCTCCCTCAGCCTCCCGAGTAGCTGGGACTCCTGGCGTGCACCACCATGACCAGTTAATTTTTGTATTTTTCATAGAAATGGGGTTTCACCATGTTGGCCATCTTCTGCCTGCTTTTATTCTGCAGCTGATTAGATTGTGCCAACCCAGATTGAGAGTGGGTTTGATTCTCCCAGACCACTGACTCAAATGTTAATCTCCTTTGGCAACACCCTCAAACACACACCCAGAAACAATACTTTGCATCCTTCAATCCAATCAAGTTGATACTCAATATTAACCATTAGAGATAGAGATAGAGAGAGAGAGAGAGAGAAATACAGATGCAGAGAGATAGAGATATAGAAGTACACAGTTCCATCTCTCGTTCTCTTCAGTGCTTGACTCATTTCCTTTGGTTATCTTTATTCTAAGGCAGCCTCTCTGAACATAGTGACAATCTAGTTATCTTATGAACTTACAAAACAAAGAAAAATCCTTAATGGATCAAAAATGCCATTATCAAAGGTCCTGAATTGGCCCAAAGTAAACAAAGTGTCCCTTCCTTAACTCTAATTGTCCAAGGTAGGGACAGGTGCCTATTCCTGGAGCTGGAGCAGAACTGGACCAATCAAAGAACATGGACTGGGATGCAGGAGGTTGGTTCCAAAGGGAAAACAGGAGCTATTACCAGAAAAAGAAAAATTGGATGCTGGACAGGGGAAAATGCTACCCTTCCACTACAATCCTCTGTATCAGAGCAGACAAACATTTTCTGGAAAGGTCCAAGTAGTAAGTATTTTAGGCTTTGCTGACCATGCAGTCTGTGTCATAACTATTCAACTCTGACACTACAGTGCAGAAGGAGCCATAGACACTATGCAAAGGAATGAATATGGCCATGTTCCAAAAATACTTTATTTACAAAAACTTGCAGCAATCCCAGTTTGGCCGACAAGCTGTAGTTTGACAATTCTTGCTCTGTGTCATCAACAGGACTGCTATGATCTGAATATTTGTGTCATCCCAAAATTCATATGTTGAAATCTTAACCCCCAAGGTAATGGTATTAGAAGATGGGGGCTTTGGGATGTAATTGGAGCCCTAATAAAAGAGGTCCAAGGAAGTTCATTTACCCATTCCACTGGGAGGACACAGATAAAAGGCACCATCCGTCCACCAGAAAGTGGGCCCTCATCAAACATCAAATCTGCCAGTCCCTTAATCTAGGAATTCCCAGCCTCTAGACTAAGAAATAAATTCCTGTTGTTTATAAGCTTCCCGGTTTGTGGTATTTTGTTATAGCAGCCCAAAAGGACTAAGACAAGAACCCATATCCAGTGACAAGAGACGTGGTTGTAGCTGTCTGCTAGACAATCTGCCATATGCTTTTAAATAGCGTATCTTAGCCATACGGTGTTTTAAAAGCCAACTCAAAGTTCTCCTTCAAATATTATCAAGAAACTGAATTCCCACTAATGACCAGTTACTATGAATATAGTAACAATGATAAATCTCAAATTAAAAGTACTATCAGAAGCTAAAGGGAATTATAAGAATCTTTGTTTTTGTGATGATTTAAACATGACAAAAATTAGATGACATTGAAATAATCTAATATTTCATTGCAAATATTCATACTTTACTACATCTAATTAAATTTCTGACAGTTGTTAAAATTGTCAAGCATCAATATTTCTTCTATCTAGGCAAACCACATTTTTCCTCCTTACTAAATAAGAAAGCTAATACTTATAGAGACATATGAACAATTTTGTCCCTCACATCTAACATTTAAAATCAAATTTAATAACTCATATCTCTAAGACTTTTATAACAAAATTATAGTAGTAGAGTTGTTAAACTATATAAAACTCTAGAGTTCAAAAGTTGTATAATTATGACAATAAATACAAATTGTTCATGGTCTGTTATTTGTTTTTTATAGCTTGAATACATTTGCAAACATGATCTTTCTTTATTACGGTTTTTGTACTGGCACTACTTAATTATATTTTTACTGTATTCATTTTTCATCTCCTCCTATATCTCTAAATTTAACTTTTATTGTATTGGTATCATAATTTACCAAACATGCATAATGAACACCATTCCCATCCACACAGTTTAATTAATTCCCTTCCAACATCTGTGTCATAATTATGTCAGTGTTTCCGATTACTTCTGTTAAATAAAAAACTTTAGACAAATTACATTTAGCAGAGTTTATTTGAGCAAATAACTACTCATAAATTGGGCAGCACCCTAACCAAGCAGAGGTCCAGATAGCTCCATTTAGGATTGTGGGTTGGTCATATTTATAAACGGAAAAGGGAAGTGACATAGGGAAGCAGCTTGATTGGCAATAGCTCCAGCATTTGCCTTATATGGACATGGTCTGATCAGTTGGCAGGCTGTACTTGGCTGAAGCTCAGCTGCTGTGATTAGCTGAAACTCAAATATTTGTTACAAAAATATACTCTTAAGTTAGCATTTTGTTTACATACTCAGGTTGCAGTTCACTATGTACAGAGGCAGCTTTATGCCAAATTCAATTTAATTTAACACCCCCTGGGTGATATCATTTGGATGTGTGTCCCTACCCAAATCTCATATCAGATTATAATCCTCAATGCTGGAGGTAGGGCCTGGTGGGAGGAGACTCGATCATGGGGGCAGTTTCTAATTGCTTAGCACCATCCCACTAATGCTGTTCTCATTACTGAGTTCTCACAATAGCTGGATGTTTAAAAGTGTGTAGTGCCTCTTCACCCTTCCTCTTGCTCTAGCATAAAGACGCCTGCTCCCACTTTGTCTTCCACCATGAGCAAAACTCCCTGAGGCCTCCCCAGAAGCAGATGGTTCCATGTTTTCTGTACAGCCTGTGTAACCATGTACAGAACCAATTTAACCACTCTTCTTTATAAATTACCCATTTTCAAGTATTGCTTTATAATAGTGTAAGAATAAACTGATACAAAAAATTAGTACTGAGGAGTGGAGCATTCCTAAAAAGATACCTGAAAATGTGGAAGTGATGTTGGAACTGGGTAACAAGCAGAAGTTGGAAGAGTGTGGAGGGCGCAGAAGAAGACAGGAAGATGAGGGAAACTTTGGAACTTCCTAGAGACTTGTTAAATTGTTGTGACCAAAATGCTGTTAGTGACACAGACAATGAAGTTCAGGCTGTTTAGGTATCAGATGGAGATGAGAAACTTATTGGGAACTGGAATAAAGGTAACTTTTGTTGTGGATTATTCAAGAGCCTGGCTGCATCGTTTCCCTCCTTTACAGATCTGTGGAACTTTGAACTTGACAGTGATAATTTAGGGTATCTGGTGGAAGAAATTTCTAAGCAGCAAAGCATTCAAGATGTGACCTGGCTGCTTCTAACTGCCTATGCTCATATGCATAAGCAAATAAATGGCCTGAAACTGGAACTTATATTTAACAAGGAAGCAGAGGGTAAATGTTTGGAAAAGTTGCAGCCCAGCAATGTGGCAGAAAATAAACCTGTTTTCAGGGGAAGAATTCAATCTAGCTGCAGAAATTTGCATAAGTAAAGATGAGCTGAATTTTAGTAGCCAAGAGAATGGAGAGACCTCAAACGCATTTCAGAAATCTTGGTGGCAGCTCTTCCCATCATATTTCCAGATGGCTAGGAGGGAAGAATGGTTTCATGGGCCATCCCCAGGGCTCTACTGACCTGTGCAGCCTTGGGACATTGCTCCTGACATACAGGCTGTTCCAGCTTCAGCCTTGGCTAATTGGAGCCCAGGTACAGCTAGGGCCACTGCTCCAGAGTGTGCAAACCATAAGCCTTGGCAGCTTCTGCATGGTGTTAAGCCTGTAGGTGGATAGAGTGCAAGATGTGAGGCTTGTTAGCCTCTGCCCAGATTTCACAGGATGTATGGAAAAGTCTGGATATTCAGGCTGAAGCCTGCTGCAGGGTCATTGCCCTCATGGAAAACATCTATTAGGGCAGTGTAGGGGTGAAATGTGGGATTGGATTCCCCACAAAGAGTCCCCACTGGGGCACCATCTAGTGGAGCTCTGAAAAGAAGGCCACCATCCTCCAGACTACAGAATGGTAGATCCACTGGCAGCTTGTACCCTGTGCCTGGAAAAGCCATAGGCATTCAATGCCAGCCCAAGAGAACAGCCATGGGGGCTGAACCCTGCAAAGTCACAGGGGTGTGTGAAGCTGCCCAAGGCTTTGGGAGCCCACCCCTTACAACAGCATGCCCTGGATGTGGGACATGGGTCAAAGAAGGTCATTTTGAAGCTTTAAGATTTAATGACTGCCCTGTTGGGTTTAGGACTTGCACATAGCCTGTAGCCCCTTTCTTTTGGCCAATTTCCCCCTTTTGGAATGGGAGTATTTACACAATGCTTATACCCTCATTGTATTTTGGAAGTAACTACCTTGTTTTTTTTATTTTACAGGCTCATAGGCAGAGGGGACTAGCCTTGACTAAGATGAGAGTTTGTACTGTGAACTTTTGAGTTAATAATGGAATGAGTTAAGACTTTGGGGGACAGTTGGGAAAGCATGATTGTATCTTGCAACATGAGAAGAACATGAGATTTTGGAGGGGACAGGGGCAGAATGATATGGTTTGGATCTGTGTCTCCACCCAAATCTCATGTCAAATTGTAATCCCCAGTGTTGGAGATAGGGTCTGGTAGAAGGCAATTGGGTGCTGTTTCTAATGGTTTGGCTATCTCCCTAGTGCTGTTCTTGCTATAGTTCTCACAATATTTGGTTGTTTAAACATGTGTAGCACCTCCCTACTCCTTCCTCTTGCTCTGGCCATGTGAAGTTCCTGCTCCCACTTTGCCTTCCACCATGAGTAAAACTCTCTGAGGCCTGCAAAGAAGCAGATGTTTCCAGGCTTCTTGTGCAGACTGTGGAATCATGAGCCAATTACATTTCTTTTCTTTATCAATTACCCGGACTTGCATATCTCTTTATAGCAGTGCAAGAATGCACTGAAAAACTGGGACAGAAAATATCCCTCAGAATAAGGGAATTTCTTATTTAGGTGACATTAAAAGACAAAAATGAAAGTGACAATTTTGGTAAAATGTGATCTTGTTTTCATGGAAATAGGGACAAAATAAACACTTTAATTTGCAAACAGAGTAGTGGGTTCTACCAGACAGATAAAGTCTCCAGTGAAGTTAAGTAATCTGGTCCAAATCAAACAGCTTATAGTGGAGTGGGTGTGTTTGTCTCGGACCTCAGGAACTACCCATCCTTTTATACCCTGTGGTCTGATCAACGTGTTAGTTATCAAAGTTGTGGAAAGTTGTTTTTCCTTTGTTTTTATTTTGTAGAACTGTTGTATGCTATAATTAATACCCCAGAGAACATCAACATTGTAGTTATTTGTGTTTTGTGTATTTGGGTAACTTCGTCACCCCTATAAAGTGAACACTCTTGCATGAATTCTTTGCTCCTGTGGAAAGCCTGGTGCAGAGATGTAGAGATGTTGGCAACCAGTTTTTCTTCTGGTCTTTACCCAACAAATAACTGCTCAAGTTGGTAAGCTGTTCTGAAATTCGGTGATGTGGTTAGGCTTTGTTTCCCTACCCAAATCTCATCTTGAATTATAATCCCCATAATCTTCATGTGTCAACGGAGAAACCAGGTGGAGGTAATTGAATCATGGGATCATGGGGGTGGTTCTCATGATAGTGAGTGAGTTCTTACAAGATCTGATGGTTTTATAGGAGCTCTTCCTGCTTCTCTTGGCACTTGTCCTTCCTGCCTCCTTGTGAAGAAGATGCCTTGCTTCCCCTTCGCCATTGGCCATGATTGTAAGTTTCCTGAGGCCTCCAGGGCCATGCTGAAGAGTGAATTAATTAAACTTCTTTCCTTTATAAATTACCCAGTCTCAAGCAGTTCTTTACAGGAGTACAAAAACAGACTAATACACTGTTTCTTTTGTATCCCCTCTGTAGATTACATATGAAAAGTTCTGGATAAATAGTAGTTCATTTTTATTTGAAATTGTACCTTGTATGCAGCAGATAGGACAATGTGAGTAGTGTTATGAGGTACAAAGAAGCATAAGCCACAGTCTTTATAAACAGGAAGACTGCCAATTTAATTGAAGAAATTAGACACATAAACATGATATAAACAATGCTACCAATCATCATAAATTAATGGTACAATACATACCTCTGCACAGAGTTTTCCAAGGTGTGAAACAGAAATCCCTTTTGTGGGTCTACACAATCAAACCTGAACTCAAAAGCAAATCTAAAACTCTGGACATAGTAGATCCCACTTGAGTATTCTAAATGCAGATTAGGATATAAAAGTGCTGAGAAATCCTGTGGTAAATAAATCTAATTCATATAAATCAGCAATTCCCAGTGTATTTGACCACTTACCCCTGTTTTAATGAAGAAAAAACATCATAAAACCCCTAGCTGAGTGTTCTTTAGACCATGTTTGTAAAATGCCACCCCAGAAGCTGCAAGATGAGTGAGGGCCTGATGAATGGGCATGATGTTCCTGGGGAGGCAGAATACAATGGGAGAGGGCGAGAGGTAAGGCAAGAAGCAGTCTTTCCAAGTCTGAGATGACACAGAGACTGTGGGCTCTTAATAGGTGGAGTGACTCCCACACACTCATGTACATCAAAATGGCGTCTTCACCATGGTGGTTCTTCAATGTATGTTTGAGGAACTAACTTCACAGAATTAGAAAACTGAAATTCCTATTTGGAGGGTAGAGAGTAAACCAAACTGAGTACAGCAGAGAAGCAGAACTAAGGCTGGGAAGGAAAGGGAAGGAAAGATCCCAGAAGAAGAGAAAATCAACACCTAGGGTTGGGCACGGTGGCTCATGCCTGTAATCTCAACACTTTGGGAGGCCGAGGCTGGTGGATCACTTGAGGCCAGGAGTTCAAGACCAGCCTAGCCAACATGGCAAAACCCCATGTCTACTAAAAATACAAAGTAAGCCGGGCATGGGGTGGCGCATGCGTATAATCCCAGCTACTCAGGAGGCTGAGGCAAGAGAATCGCTGGAACCCGGGAGGCAGAGGTTGCAGTGAGCCAAGATCGTGCCACTGCACTCCAGCCCGCATGACAGAAAGAGACTACACCTCAAAAACGAAAAAAAGAAAATCAACACCTAACTGAGAATCATGTGTGGGATCTGTGCTGCAGGTATTTCATACCCTATCTCATTGAACTCTGACAATTACCTAAGGCAGAGAAGGATTATATTTAGAGAGAAAGACAGAGGTAACAAAGAAAGGGAAGAAATTCTGAACAGCAAAGAAATAGAAATGGCAAAGCAAAAGATGGCCATGGCCGGCCGGGGCTGGAATCACATGCAGGCAAGAGTGCAAATGAAGGAGAGGGGAAGCAGCTTCCTCCAGAAACATTATTACAACGTCTAAAAACTGATGGATTTTACTTTTCATAGCTCTAACAGACTCCAGATTTCTGAACTATTTTATCTTACTATTTTCTATAACATTAATAAGAATTACACTTTTAGGATAATTACCATGGTTATTCTTTCCTTTTAAAAAAGATGTATTCTACTTCCTATTTTCTGATGTTCTGATACCTTCCCAGGTCTCTATTTTCATACTTTAAAAATAATCTTTAGTAGTTGAATATGTTCCTTAGTTAATTCACCTGCAGCACCACATTTAATGCCATCTGGAACCACTAATTTTATTTTGTTTAAATTATCCAAGTATGCTCTTACCTGAATTTCAACAGCAGGTATTTTCACAAAGTCTTTATTATTTTATAATTTTCCAGAATCGTATTTCTTTCCTTTCCAGCACTTTACAAGGAATAATTAAGGCACTAGAAGAACAGAAGCCCTGTGAAATGTGCTACTTTGAGATTTCTCAATTTTAACAACAAATGTCAGTAAGAAATGGTTGAAACAATAGATTCTCACTTGTTAATTTTCTTCCACATGCTCAATTAAAAGCATCTTCCAAGATTATTTTAAAAGCTTTCATTTTCAAATCAGCAGGATACTGATTTAATCTGCTTTGAAAGATATTTAATAAAGCACAGTCATAAACAATTATTTCAATATCTAATGGAGCACAGGTGGGCTTATAAGACTGGAAAGGGAAGCAGTGAGGACTGTATTCATAAAGGAGTGGGTCCTTTCCAGAATGATCGACACTAGAGGATTTAATCCCATGCTCTCAGGTGCTGCCCAGTCCTACTGTATTTGACTCCAGACACCAGGCTCCCATTGGAAGATCAACCTTCACCCAGTCTACACCATCCCTGACTCAGAAAAATTTAAAGAGCTCAAAAATCTAGCACTTAGTGTCTAACAATTTTCACCTCAAAGTCCTCTCCAGTCTTGCAACCCAGTTTACTACCTGGCTTCTGTCTTTCTCCTTATGCCTATGTTTTGTTTAAGTCAGCTTCGCAGTAACACTGGCCTTCTGGGACTAGGATCCCATCTTGCTTTGAACATCTACCAGCCGCCACAGCTTTCCCATCGTCTACCTCGTATCTACCTGCACCTGGACTCTGCCTAAGACTGAGCTCCACTGTTTAAGGATAGACTTTCCCAATGTCTGCTGCTTTTTGATATAAACTTCTACATGTCACTTGGTTTAGAGTCCTCACTATGTCCTTCTGCCTGCAGCTAGGACATCTCCCTACCTCATGTCATCCACCACACTGGCTTTTTGGCTGAATTTATACTCACCAATTTTCCCATCCTCTGCAGTACATGCACTAAGTGTACATTCACAGTCCCTCCAGATGGCCATGCCAGGGATCAAAGCTCTTTTGGTCCTGATCTCTCACACTTTCGTTTATTTTAGTAACAACCTGCCAGGTTGATATAGTCTGAGCTCTAAAATCATCTATGATATCTAGATTAAAATGCAACTGACAAGGAGCAGCAAATGACCAGAAAGTGTGGTCACCATCATAAAGAATTTAGATTTTTCTCCTGAGAAATCTTCTCTATAAAAATATTGAGCAAAGAAAAAATAGAATCTGATTTTTAAATGATGAAGACCATGCAGGCAGCAACTGGTGAGTAATAGGTGCTCTCTGTCTTCCATGTCTTTCCTCTACATTTTTGTTTCAATCTCCTCTAGCTTTCTTATCATGAACCACAGTTAAGATATTGTTTACTCAACCTCCTAGCTGTAATGGAAAAGAGAAATAAAATTCAGCCAAACTTGAATACTCTAGGAGGTGAGAAAGAGGTGAGACTAGAGGCAGGGAGGCCAGGAGGATGGCTGGAACCTTGCATTTGGCAACGAATCAATTGATGTACTAACAAAAGCACAAGTAACAAAAGAAAAAATAGATAAATTAGAGTTTATCAAAACTGAAAACTTTTATGCATCAAGGGACATTTTCAAGAAAATAAAAGACAATCTACATAATAGAGGAAAGTATTCACAAATCATTTACCTAATAAGGGTCTAGTATCCAGAATATATAAAGAACTCGTACAACTAAACAATAACAAAGACACAACCCAATTTAAAATAAACAAAGGACTCATATAAACATTTTTTCAAAGAAAAAGATATAAATGTCCAATGAGCACATAAAAAGATGCTCACTCTCATTAGTAATTAGGGAAATGCAAATCAAAACCACAAAGAGGTACCAGCTCATACCCACTAAGATAGCTATAATAAACAGAATTGATTCTAATTTTAATTTGGAAAACAGAAAATAACAAGTGTTGAGGATGTGGAGAAAATGGAACATTAATATATAACTGCTAGAATGTAAAATGATTCAGCGATGTGGAAAAGTTTGGCAGTTCCTAAAAAGTTAAGCACAGAATTATCATATGATCCAGCAATTTCACTCTGAGGTAAAGACACCACGCCACCCTCTGCCAAAATTGAAAACAGATACTTAAACAAATACATGTAGGTGCAAATTCATAACAACAGTATTCACAATAGCTAAAAGATGGAAACAGCTCAAATGCCCATCAATAGATGAGTGGATTCACAAATTGTTGCATATAAATAAATTAAAATTGTATTCAAAGTCTAAAATAAATGAGTCCTGATACACGCTACAATGTAGATGAACCTAGAAAATACGATGTTAAGTGAAAGAAGCCAGACAAAAAAGCTCCCATATTGTTTACTTACATAGAAATATCCATAATAGATAAAGCATATCAATAATAGGTAAATCTGCAGAGACAGAATGCAGATCGGTGGTTGCCAAGGCTAGACAAAGGAAGAACAGGGAGTGACTGCTTAATAGGTATGGGGTTTCCTTTTGAGGTGATGAAAATGTTTCTGAACTAGATAAAGGTAATGATTGTGTAACACTGTGACTGTAGTAAATGCCACTGAATTTCTAACTTTAAAAAGGTTAAGTTTATGTCCATTTCATTTCAAATAGAAAGAAAATAACACAACTTTCCTCATTTCTATTATTGATCTGAGTCTCCATTTCTATTTGGTGATTAAAATATTAGATACCCTCAACAGCCGTTTGTGGTTTAAAGCTCGATGTCTTGTGATAAATAGTCTTTTCAGGATTTTCAGGTTGATCTTTATTTAAACCATCATTCTTTCAGTGATCCCTCCACTTTTGCCTATTTTAGGGATGGTTCTCACCATATTAATACGGTGTGACTGGGGGGTGCGGGCAGGGTGGCTATGGTTGCTTCTTCCCTGGTTGTCATCTAACATCATTCGTTTTGGAAATTATAAGTAGTCTATCCTCCCTGCTTGGATAATGTGTGCTGATTACCCTGCTGGATGATGATGGGCCATTAACTGGTTCTGAGAGGTCCCAGAAGCACCTCCGTTCTTACACCCAGCTGAATGGCTGCCCACAGCCTTAGCTGGGAGGAGGCCCTCACCTCTAACACTTACAACCCTGGTTGGGCACTCAGAGACATTTGGTTATTGTACATGCTACCCTTGGGCATGCAGGAAAAGTCAGGGCCATGTCTGTGTCCTTCTAGATGCTGGAAACACCAGGGTGTTATCACTCTTGCCCTACCCTCCTGCTTTGGCCAGTGGAGAAACCTTCAGGGCTGCTGCTTTCAATGGTGGATCCGCAGTTATGTTAGTCAGGATTCTCCAGACAGACAGAACGTGTGTGTGTGTGTGTGTGTATGTGTAACACACAGAGAGAGAGACTGATTTTGAGAAATTGGCTCAAAACTGTGGGTGCTGACAAGTTTAAAATCTGTAGAGTAAGCTGGCAAGCTGGAGATTTAGGTAAGAGTGGATTTTACAGTCTTTATTCCAAAGGCTAGAAATTCAGGTAGAATTTCTCTTTGGTAGTCTAGAGGTAGGATCCCTTCTTCTTCGACAAATTTTAGCCTTTGCGTTTAAGGTTTTCAACTAAATAGATGATGCTACTCACATTGTGGAGAAAGATACGGTTTTACTTAAAGTCAAATGATTATAAATGTTCATCATATCTAAAACACACTTTTACAGCAATATTCAGATGGGTGGTAGACCAAATAACTGGGTACCATGTCCCGCCAAATTGAAATATAAAATTAAATATCACAGTCACATACAGCGAACCTGGGTCCTGACCTAAGAGTCTTCCAAGCCAGCTCTGGACAGTCCACCTGTGGGCATTTGTATGAGGGAGAATGCAATTCTGCTTTATTGTGTCCATTATTTTTTCCTGTTACATTTTTTTTTTTTGCCTGAATTCTAATGGATGTCTACTCCCTTATCCTTGTTACAGTAATTGGATACAGCATCCTGCCTCTCTTCTCCTGGGAAATCTAAGGGGCTAGAGAAAGAGAAGTGACTCCTAGTTCCCCTTTCATCTCCAAAATGTGTCACGCAAAACTCTTTTCTCTCTCTGACAGCCTGGAGTTCATTGGTATAAGATTTAGCATGTGGCCTGAAAAGCCTCTTCTAGTTCACCAGTTGTCTCCAGTCTTCTTGGTCTGCCATGGGCAGAGTGTGTCATCTGAGCTTCACCGGGATGTGCTGGTTGTGAGGAAGGAAGAGGAAACTGCACGTTTTTGTCTCAGGTGTTCGGGCCAATGCTCTCCAGGCCATCCTGCCGCACTCTGTTCCATGCCAGCCACATTCACAGATGGAGGGACTCAGTAACGTGATTCCAAACTCCTAGAGGAGCAAATTTGTTACCCCATATGGAGTTCTTGCCTGCTCCTGGTCCATATTATTCTCCACAATGTGAGTAGGCATCATCTATTTAGTTGAACCAGGATCAGTTCTTGCCTGCAGCTGAGACAGGAAGGAAGGGGATACATGGCCCCCTCCACAGGGAGATGCAATTTTAGATCCCTAGTGCATGTGCAGACATAAATCGCCTTTCTAAAATGACATACCGGTGTGCATGTGAGGGCACGCGCATGTAAGTTTGCAGGTAACAGGAACTAGACAACTGCTTGACACTTTCTGAAGACCAGAAAATGACTTACTGGGAATTATTGAGAATGAAATTAGAAATGTGAACAGCAGGTTTGTACTCATAAAATAATATGCTATGTAAGGATTTCTTATAACTATTTTTGCTAATCCTTAGTCAATTTTCCAGAATAGAGATGAGGATGATTCTTCCTTCTTTCCTTGCATATTCTCTGTACCCACTCCTCCCTTACCCTGTATGTCTGCTCCTGATATCAGCATTCTGATTACTTGCTCCTCCAAGGTATTAACCTCACTTCATGCACTTGATCAAAGAATAGTCCTGGTAAAAAGTTATTTAACTCAGATGCTGTTGCCTCCCCGCATCGCGTGCTCTGCAAAGTGCTGGCTGCCACTTTACTAGTCAACAGAAATGACTGTGCATGGCTGTAGTTCTTTGCTCTGAGCCAGTATTTTCTGCCAAACTAGCAGCTTTCTCTGCCAGTATCAATCTTCTCTACTTCATAGTGATGGGAGAAGGATATAAAGCTCTTTTTTGTGGGAAGACTTACTGCTACTTGCAGTGGTGATGGAAAAATTGTCCTACTCCCACCCATTGAATATGTTTCATCATCCTTTTAATTTCAAATTGTATATTGAGTAGAGGAGTTTCTGTATCTGTAAAAGTCACATAGTGAGATGTTTAACTCTTCATTTATTAACTTAATAGAGGATCTTATACAGTTTCTATAGTTTGCATGTTTGTTCCACAAACCTCATGTTGAAATTTGATCCCCAATGTTGGAAGTGAGGCCTAATGAGAGTTGTCTAGGTTATGAGGGTGAGTCCCTCATGAGTAGATGAACGCCCTCTCTTTGGGGTGACTGAGTTCTCGCTCTCTTAGTTTCTGAGAGTTGGATGTTGAAAGGAGCCTGGCACCTCTCCCCTGACCTTTGCTGCCTCTCCCTCCATGTGGTCTCTGCACATGCCAGCTCCCCTTCTCCTCCCATCATGAGTGGAAGCTTCCTGAGGCCTCGCCAGAAGCCAAGCAGATGCTGGTGCCATGCTTCCTGTACAGCCTGCAGAACCATGAGCCAAATAACCTTTTTTTTTTTATAATTCACCCAGTCTCAGGTATTTCCTTATAGGAACACAAGTGGACTAAGACAACAGTCTTCCCTAAGCTTCACAGGGATGCAGAGTCAAGGGCTCTCTTTAGTAGCAAGGGCCTTATTAAAATAATTTTCCCCTCATTTTAAATTGAGTGTATTATCGATTATATATGATCATTTTCTAATGAATAAATGAGACCAACTATAGCCAGCATCCAAACTCCACCACAGGCCCCTTTAGCAACTGAAGACACCAAGGGCTCTTTGTCTGTCAGTGCCACCTGCGGTGGCCTCATCACTCTTGGTTTCTTGCCAGCATAGCTGCCACATTTTTGCATTAAGTATCAGTCATGGTCCTGGCTGCAGACAGAAGATCCACTCAAATGGGATTACTAAAGTTTGATAAAGGGACCTTTTATAAAACTGTGTGGAAGTTAAAGGAAGCCAGCAAGGGATGGTGAGGCACCCTGTGACTTACAACAGTGGAAGCCTTTGTCACTCCAGACCTGATGGGGGGAAGTGATTATCAGGACCTTGAGAGAGCCTTGTGCCTCTAAGAGACAGCTATGGAGACAGGCTGTGATGCCTTCCATGACCCTGCATGGAGGGGCCAGAGAGGGAAGTGAACACTGGGACCTTGGGCTCCAGTCTCCTCCTGGTGGGTCTCATCAGCCAAGCCCAGAGTGCCTCGCAGGGTGCCATGGATCTGGTCTATGCAGATCGGCCTCCTGAGGCTCAAAGCAGGGCACAGAAGGAGTAGAGAGTGCCTCAGGAGCAGCAAACAGAAATGCTGGGCGCGGATGAGGGATGGCCATTTCAGCCAGGTCTCTGAGTCTTCCTGCCCTGCCCTGCTGTCTGGATGATTCCCAGGCTCATTTATAGCCTCTCATCCATATCATAATGACCATGCTCCATAATGACCAAATCCCTCCTCACAGGAAAAAACTAGTGGGGAGAAAAGATCAAAGCCAATAGGGTCTGCTCATTCTCGTTGCTCCTTTAAAGAGTTGCTAAGGGTGCCTAAAGATCTGAGACTGACTCTTGGTCATGGTTACATACCCAACTGCCAATTCTGGTGTTCAGTGACTATTATACAGTCACCAACTGTTTATTGAGATAATACATGAAAGAATAAATAAAAATGGTCTTTTCTCCCCAAAGTAGCTTCATCTACAGTAACTATATGTCTTAGAACTTCTATAACATCCTCATTTCAAATATTCTTACCCAGTGTTCCCATATAATTACAGTTATATTTGATAGACCAATTGCCCTGGTTGTCAGCTCTGAATACATAGTCACTGTAGCTATCCAGATTTGGTTTTAGCATGCCAAATGTAGGTGCTGAGGGCAGAAATGGCAACTGATAGATTGCAGAGTTCATGTACTGGAGTTATCAATATCCTTGCTCAATGGCACATTGTAATACACCAGCCCTGAAACCAATTTTGTGTGTTTAAATGAAAGTACAAAAATCAATTACTAGAGAAGGATTATTTTTGTATTGCAACCTCTTGCCTTCCAGAGTAATTCAAAAATCATTATAGACCAACATATTCAGAGAAACACACTTTTTTACCTCTTTCCTGACAGATTTTCTCTTACAAAAAAGGGAGAACATGACAACCTGTTTATTGAAAGGTAAGGAATGTCTTTGCTTTACTGTTATTTCTACTTGAATCCACAGTGATTCTCTACTTCAATCATTACAAACTAAGTTGTCAAATATAGTCAGTTTAAAAGATAAGGAGAAACTAGCATCCTCATGCAGACTGTTATAAAACCATTTTTGTTTTATTTGTCACATTAGCATTCTATTGCCCTTTAAATGCCACAAGTTCAAGAGCACAGCTGTATAAATCCTGAAAATATTTCTTCTCATTAAAATAAAACATGAGGATACAATTTCCTAGGACATAGATGACAGAGAAACGGCAAAATAAGAATCAAAACAAGTTGGGTACGATTACACATAAGAGGCTGGGTGATTTTGCAATCAAAGCTTTGTCACTATTCTATCACTAAGCTAATCAGGAAAGGGTTTAATTTGTTTGTTAGCACCTGCTACTTTTCTTTTATCATATAAACCATAATTAGAAAAATGGAATTTATTCACTGAGGTGTGTTGAAATAGAAGTTGTGCCACTTCATTCTAAAGGAAGGATTCATGTCATAATGTATATGCTATTCTTCCTTCAGAAGTGCTTGCTACCTGTGAACAAACTGGATATCATTTCCAAAGCTACATTATCATAGTTACAGAGGAGTGTGCATTTACCAAATCACCACTACCTCAAAACTCACAGTAAGCTAAAGCAATCACAGTAGATTGATCTAAAAATTAGAATAGGAAAAGAGCAAAGAATAAATGAAATCTGATTTTTGTCAATGTCTCATATCCATGTTTTAGACCATGTAACATAAGGGCTAAAATGTAATTTTCACCAATATTCTCAATGATTTATCTCCAAGAACACACAAAAAGAAGATTTCGTTGCCTGTTCACTCTGATGGTAGTTTCTTTTGCTGTGCAGAAGCTCTTTAGTTTAATTAGATCCCATTTGTCAATTTTGTCTTTTGTTGCCATTGCTTTTGGTGTTTTGGACATGAAGTCCTTGCCCACGCCTATGTCCTGAATGGTAATGCCTAGGTTTTCTTCTAGGGTTTTTATGGTTTTAGGTCTAACGTTTAAATCTTTAATCCATCTTGAATTGATTTTTGTATAAGGTGTAAGGAAGGGATCCAGTTTCAGCTTTCTCCATATGGCTAGCCAGTTTTCCCAGCACCATTTATTAAATAGGGAATCCTTTCCCCATTGCTTGTTTTTCTCAGGTTTGTCAAAGATCAGATAGTTGTAGGTAAGTGGCGTTATTTCTGAGGGCTCTGTTCTGTTCCATTGATCTATATCTCTGTTTTGGTACCAGTACCATGCTGTTTTGGTTACTGTAGCCTTGTAGTATAGTTTGAAGTCAGGTAGTGGGATGCCTCCAGCTTTGTTCTTTTGGCTTAGGATTGACTTGACGATGCGGGCTCTTTTTTGGTTCCATATGAACTTTAAAGTAGTTTTTTCCAATTCTGTGAAGAAAGTCATTGGTAGCTTGATGGGGATGGCATTGAATCTGTAAATTACCTTGGGCAGTATGGCCATTTTCACGATATTGATTCTTCCTACCCATGAGCATGGAATGTTCTTCCATTTGTGTGTATCCTCTTTTATTTCCTTGAGCAGTGGTTTGTAGTTCTCCTTGAAGAGGTCCTTCATATCCCTTGTAAGTTGGATTCCTAGGTATTTTATTCTCTTTGAAGCAATTGTGAATGGGAGTTCACTCATGATTTGGCTCTCTGTTTGTCTGTTGTTGGAACCTACAACATGGGAGAAAATTTTCGCAACCTACTCATCTGACAAAGGGCTAATATCCAGAATCTACAATGAACTCAAACAAATTTACAAGAAAAAAACAAACAACCCCATCAAAAAGTGGGCGAGGGACATGAACAGACACTTCTCAAAAGAAGACATTTATGCAGCCAAAAAACACATGAAAAAATGCTCATGATCACTGGCCATCAGAGAAATGCAAATCAAAACCACTATGAGATATCATCTCACACCAGTTAGAATGGCGATCATTAAAAAGTCAGGAAACAACAGGTGCTGGAGAGGATGTGGAGAAATAGGAACACTTTTACACTGTTGGTGGGACTGTAAACTAGTTCAACCATTGTGGAAGTCAGTGTGGCGATTCCTCAGGGATCTAGAACTAGAAATACCATTTGACCCAGCCATCCCATTACTGGGTATATACCCAAAGGACTATAAATCATGCTGCTATAAAGACACATGCACACGTATGTTTATTGCGGCATTATTCACAATAGCAAAGACTTGGAACCAACCCAAATGTCCAACAATGATAGACTGGATTAAGAAAATGTGGCACATATACACCATGGAATACTATGAAGCCATAAAAAATGATGAGTTCATGTCCTTTGTAGGGACATGGATGAAACTGGAAACCATCATTCTCAGTAAACTATCGCAAGAACAAAAAACCAAACACCGCATATTCTCACTCATAGGTGGGAATTGAACAATGAGATCACATGGACACAGGAAGGGGAATATCACACTCTGGGGACTGTGGTGGGGAGGGGGGAGGGGGGAGGGATAACATTGGGAGATATACCTAATGCTAGATGACGAGTTAGTGGGTGCAGCGCACCAGCATGGCACATGTATACATATGTAACTAACCTGCACAATGTGCACATGTACCCTAAAACTTGAAGTATAATAAAAAAAAAAAAAAGAAAAAAAAAAAAAAGAAGATTTCGTGCTTTATCCTACTCTCCTTATCACAAATCTTGGCATTTTCTGCAATTTTAAATTCTTAATTCATCTTTCTTTTTTCATCTATATCCAGGTCCTTTGAACGCGCCTTCCAAAATCCTTCTTTAAACTTTCTTCTTTCATTTCTCCCATTTCTCATGACTGTTCTGGTTTGTTATATATCCAACTTACCTCCAGCCTTCCAGCTCTTTTCCCTGTCTTCTAATCCCTCCCTATTTTTTCTACTGCACTGTGATCAAAATTAGCTCTATGACATGTAAATGCAGGTATGTGTTTCTCTTGATAAATCATACTCCACTTCTCACTGTTGTCTATAACAGTGATTCCCAGTGAGAAAATCTATTATATAATAAATTTAATTATATATTATATAGTAATTATATATTATATATTAATAATGTATAATTAATTCTATATAATATATAATATATAACATTATATATTAATGTTAAATATTATATTATAAATATAAATATATTAATATTACATAATATATAATAAAATGTATAATTGATATATTAATTATATATCATATGCTATATATTAATAATGTATAATTAATATCTATATTATATATTTAGATATCAGTCTACTGTTTTCTTGTCTGTATGGGTTTGATATTTGATATTAGGGTAATAACTAGCCTTATAGAATGAATTGTGAAGTATTTCCTCTTTTTCTATTTTTTGGGTAGCTTTTGAAAGATATGTATTAAATTTGCTTTAAATGTTTGTGGAATTCACCACTGAAACTATCTAGGGCTGAGTTTTTCCTTGTTGTAAGATTCTTTTTTTTTTTTTTTTTTTTTATCTGAGACAGGGTCTCACTCTCTTGCCCAGGCTGGGCTCAAGCAATCCACCCATCTCAGCCTCCCAAAGTGCTACGACTACAGGTGTGAGCCTCCGTGCTCAGCCTGTTGTGACATTTTTCTTTACCAATTCAATCTCCTTGCTTATTATAGATCTCCTCTCATTATCAATTTCTTTTTGAGTCAGTTTTGGTAGTTTTCATCCTACTGAGAATCAGTTAATTTCATGTAATCTATCTAATTTGTTAGCATACTTTGTTCCTAGTACTACTCCCTTATAATCTTTCTTATTTCTGGAAGGTCAGTAGTGATGTCCCATCATTCATTCCTGATTTTAGTAATTTGAGTATTTTCTCTTACTTTCTACACCAGCCTAGCTAAATGTCATTAATCTTGTTGGAGAAAAAAATAGTTAAAATGAAAAATAACGTATTTATGTAGTCTTCTGTATTTACCTGCCTTTTTGTTTTTGTTTTTTTTTTCTTTTGAGACGGAGTCTCGCTCCGTCGCCCAGGCTGGAGTGCAGTGGCGCCATCTCCATTCACTGCAAGCTCCGCCTCCCGGTTACCTAAGTATTTACCTTTATTGGTGTAGTGCTCTTTGTTTATGTGGATTTGAATTACTGTTTTGTATCCTTTAATTTCAGCCTGCAAGACTCCCTGCAGAATTTCTTGTAGAGCAGGTTTGCTAGTGACAAATTTTCTGTGTTTTTATTTTTCTGGGTATTACTTAATTTCTTCTTGTTTTTTCAAAACAGTTTTGCTGAATCTAGAATTTTTAGTGGACTGTCTTTTTCTTTTTGCACTTTGACTATGTAAACCCACTGCCTTATGCCTTCCAGGGTTTCTAGTCATTTTTCTCTTGATACTTCCAAGGGTTTTTTTTTTTTTTCTTTGTCTTTGACTGTTGACAGTTTGGCTATGATATGTCAAAGTCTGGATCTCTGAGTTTATTTCACTGAGAGTTTATTGTACTTGATTTGTTCTACTTAGAATTTGAGTGTGTAGGTTAATATTCTTCAACAAATTTGAGAATTTTTTAGATGTTGTTTTTATTAAGTACTCTTTCGGACTCTTTATCTTCCTCATATTACTAGAATTCCTATTATGCATACGCTGATATACTTGGTGGTGTCCCACAAGGCTCTGAAGCTCTGTTTATCTTTCTTCACTCTTTTTTCTTTACATTCCTCAGACTGTGTAATCTCTATTGACAGATCTTTGAGTTCACCAGTTTTCTCCTGCTAGTTCAAATCTGTTGCTCAGCCCATCTAGTGTTGTTTTCATTTCAGTTATTTACTTTTCCTCTCCAAAATTTCTATTTGGTTCTTTTTCGTATATGTAATTTCCATCTCTTTATCACTATTTTCCACTTGGTGAGACGTTATTATCACACTTTCTTTAATTCTTTACATATTCTTTATCTACTAATCTGAGACCCCTTAAGGACATTTTTCTGTTGACTGCTTTTTTACTGCTAATGTGGCAAAATTTTGTTTCTTCTCATATCTCAAACTTTTTTGTTGGAACCTGGACATTTTAGTTAATATATTGTGACAATACTGGTATTAGATTCCTTCACACATATGCACACACCTAAGATCTGTTTCCATTGCTGGTTTTATTTTTCTTGCTGCAGCTTGCTTGTTAGCTACTTTCCTATACTAAGTCTGTAGGTTCTATATATTGAAATATGCGGCAGTTGAATTCTCTGCTTACCCTTTTCAAAAAATATACTTGTTCTTATTTTTAACACTAGCTTCCTAGGAATCACACCTGGATCACTATAATTTAGTGGGCAACCAATGATGGTTGGAAGACTTCCTTTTGTGTTGCCTGTATGTCTTCTACCCTTTGCCAGTGGATGTGTATGGGAAGGCATGCCTGCAAACTTCAGGCAGTTTGCAAGACAGCCTTAGCTTTTACATCCTGCCAAGCATAACCTCAGTCAGCCAGAGGTGAATGACTGGGACCTGCTCCTTTCCAGTGTCTTTCCTGGTAATGCCCCAACTCATGCTCACACATCCCTGCCCATGCCTGCAGCCTTTGAAGTCACAGAGAATATTTCAGAGTGTTTCACGGTTCCTTGTTAATGTCTAGGTTTCCTTTAAAAAGCCCTCCCAGGGGCTTCTTTGCCTTCACTGAAATCACAGGCTTACACAACTGAGATATTGCCAGCAGTTTGCTATTATTTTGGTGGTGACCAATAAGATTAAACATTTAGACAAAATTAGAAAATGTCTAAAAAAGCAAAACTTTTCAGGACATATTCAAATAAAAATAGAAAACCTGAATAGCACTATTAAAATTAAAGTAAGTAAACACACAATTAAAACTTTCTCAAAACAAAAACTCTGGTTCCAGAGAGCATTGCCAATGAATTCTTCAAATTTTTAAGGAAGAAATAAGGACAATCTCATACAAAGTCTTCTGAAGAACAGTAAAAAAAATCTGAATCTTGACAACAAAACCTAAGAACATTACAAGAAAGGAAACTAAGATCAATATCACTCATGAATATAGATGCAAAATTCTAAACAACATATTAGCAAATTGAATCAAGCAGAAAATAAAAAGAGTAATACATCGAGATATATCGAAATGATTCTAAAAGCAAGGTCATTTTAATATTGAGAATCAATGTAATTCATCAAATCAATAAAATAGGTAGGGGGATTTATAAAATTAAATCAATACACTCAGAAAACATTTTTATAATATACCTATGATAAAAATCTTTCAGCAAACTAGCAATAGAAAGTGAAAAATTAATCTGATAAAGCGTCTAAAAATACGTCAGCAAAACACATTCAATAGCAAAATGTTGAGAGGTTTCCCTCTGATGTGGAATATGTTAAAGGTTACCTACCAACAAAATTACATACAAATCTTAGACAATGGAGTAATGGAAGGAACAGAAATGAAATTATATGAATAAAAATATCTTTTACATTGAGTTTTTTAAATTTGACTATGATGTATCTAGATCTACATCTCTTTGATTTTGTTCTATTAGAGTTTATTCATAGAGATTGAATCTGTAGAATTCAAATTAAACTTGTGGAAGTAAATCTAAAATTATTTACAAGAAGTATAACTACGTATTGGAAAATTCAAAAGAACCTATGAATAATGTATTAGAATTAATAAGTATGTTTAGTAAGGAACCTATCTAGGAACTTTGCTACAAATATAAAAATATAAAAGTAAAAATGCCAAATTTAAAAACATTTTTCATACCAGCAACAAACAATAACAAAATGTGAAAAGGTACCTATTCCCTTTTACTTTCTTTTCCTTCCTAGACAATTCAGTACTAAAGCTGTCATGTATGGCAGAGCAACATTGCTGCCTGCTTGGGGAAGGGGTGGCTTGGTGTGGAATCTGGGAACCAGAGCAGCAGGAGGAAGAAAGAGACCCATAGGAAGCATCCACCATGTGGCCTCAGGCCTCTGCAGAGGAGGAGGCCTGGTGGGCGGCTCAGAGTACAAACAAGGTGCAGAGGGTGTCCAAGCATTGTAGTGACATAAAGTGGGACATCAGAGCCCAGGTGTAGTAAACAGGTTAAGCAGAGAAACCAGGCAGACAGATAGGCTGGCCCATGGGACCCGAACCTGCAGGGACCCTAAATAGGATGAGGAAGGCACCTATGCAAAGGGTAAAGGGTGCTGGGCAGAATAGGATATTAGTTACAGCTGGGGATGGACCAAATAAGTAAATCAATTCAAAAGAACGGCAGCGGGTTTTGTAATGTCGCAAAATGAATGAACAAATATGGAAAAAGAGAAGAAAGCTAAAATAACACTGTAATGTTGGATCGGAATTAGAAATGTCAGTGCATACTAACATATTTCAATCTATAAAGATAGAGATGTGCGCACACACATATATACATACATGCATAAATAAACTTCTACATATTCCCTAACTTTGTCCATTGCAGGCCTAGGAGTGGCCATATTCCCAGTGGTGCACAGATCTTACATTATCAATGTACATTTTAATACTATTAATATACATTTTAATACTATTATCTACAAAAAAGAATGATGGATCCTTGGATAAAGGGCTGATTCTTCGGTCGGTGCAGGAGAAGTAAAAAATGTCCCATGAATATCTTGTTATGTACTCTTGAAAGCAAAAAGGCTCTCAAACAATGAATATATCGAAAGAACCATTTTGAAGGTATACCTGTTGGCCAAATTGAGGACAATTTGAGCATCAAAATAAATTAAATAAGTAAATGGAATTCTAATCCACTAGGTAAAAGAGAAAACTATGAATCTTCAATGATGTGCATCTCTAAATACATACAGACAAGATATTTACCTCATTTGAAAATACCTCCCCATAGAAAACACTCATTAATTACTAAGGGAAAAAAGAATAACTTCACAGTGGATAAGCCTGGCAGACACCACATTCATCAAGTAATCAAGGCAGTAATCATTAGTAATAGAACAAATCAAAATTGCAAGCCTCCTGATAGAATACAAAAGAACAACAGAGCATCACTACAGTTTTATTTCTGATGAAATACGAATCCTGAATCCATTTCTGAAGAAATATCAGACAAATCCCAATGAGGAACATTCTACAAAACCACTGGGCCATGATCCACAAAAGTGCCAAGTTAATGAAAGTCAATAACTAAGGATCTCTTTCTGACAAGTGAATGCGACATGTAAATCTCAGCTCGATTACTTTGCTGTAGGATGTTATTGGGAGAACTAGACACGTAAATAGGATCTGAGGACTAAATATTATTACTATGCCAATGTTAGTTTTCTGATTTTGATAGCAGTAGGAGATTTTGTGTTTATGTAGGAGAACATCATTGTTCACAGGAAATGAACACTGAACTATTTAGGGGTAATGGGACATCAGGTAAGCAAACTACTTTCATAAGATTCTGAGAATAAAATATCTTTCTTTCGAACTTTTCTATAACTTTATTATTGATTCAAATGTTTTAAAAAATGAACAAAATACCAAAATAGCATTTTAAAATAATGTGTATTTCTATTAAAAATGGGCAAGACACCGTCATGTTAATCACATGTCAATTTTCTATACAGAAAAATATATAACATCAATAAAATAAATGGAAATGGAAATATATGCAATGATGTTAGTTCTTTCCCATATTGTTAGGTAGATAACATGAAGCCCTAATAGAGTTTCCAGAAAATTAATATTTTGGTGGAAATTCACAAGTTGTTTCCAGAATGTATATAAATGAAAATGGCCAACATTAAGATAAGCTACTGGGTTTTGAGAAGTTTACAAAGTCATAGTAATTAAGAGAACACGTTATTGATACAAGGATAGATAGAAATAGAACAGAACAGGGTAAGAGGCCAGAAATAGAGCCTCTTATAAGTGGACACTTTTATTACAACAAAGTTTGTACCACAGAGCAGTAGAGAAGGAGCAGTGTTTTCAAAAAATTATGCCTGGTCAACTGGATATCCACTTGGGGAAAAGCAAAATGACTCCTGGCTCACCACCAAGCAATCTGTACCTTGTGCATTGCCAATCTAAATGTGAGAGGAAAACCCTTCTTACAGAGCCCCTTGAGCAGTGTTGCCTGATAGAACTTGTGTGGTGATGGAAATGCTTCACATCTGCACCCTCCACGATGGTAGCCACAGCCATATATTGGTTTTGAGCATGTGAAATATGGCTAGTGTAACTCAACCACTGAATTTTTACTTTGTTTTTATTTTACCTCATTTATGTTTAAATATCCACATGTGGCTAGTGGCTGCTATATTAAACAGTACAGTTCTAGATAATAATGGAAGAGAATATCTTTATGTCCTTGGGGTAGGCAGATATTTCTTGATAGAACACAAAAGCGTTTTCCATAAAGGAAAAAACTGGCAAATAAGAACTTCTTCTCATTAGAAGACATCATCAAGAAACTGAACGTAAACCAACACGTAGGAGTTATTGCAACACACAGAGCTAACAAGTTCTCAGTCCTGAATCAATCCCATAATCATTAGAAACTTACTAAAGAAAATGAGTGTGGAATTAATGGACAAATGGCTTGAACAAGCACTTCACAAAAAGGATAGCCAATGAAGTAGTGCTTTATATCGGTGTCATCAGGGCACTTCTAATTGAAACCACCATTAAATATCACTACACACCCACCAGAAAGGCTAAAATTTGTAAGACTCACAGGACATGTGGCAGGGTTGTGGAGTGACAGTCGCACTCCAGTGGTGGTAAATCGGAACCCACTTTATAAAACAGGTATTATCCACTAAAATTAAATGTATGCAAGCCTTATGAACAGCAATTCCACTCTAATGGATATGTCCAATGTAAACGCATGCACATGTGTGCCAAGAGTCTTCAGCAAGATGTGTAGAATGTTCCTCAACTTGGGTTTAGCTGATATTTTCTCATGATAAAAAAAATTCATGGTATGTGGTAATAAACTGTGAAATACAATGAGTATTACAAAGTAATGAAAAAAAAATCACTGCATACAAAAACCTGAATAAAACCTGCAAACATAATATTCAGTGACAGAACAGGATACAAAGGATACATTCAAATGGTTCCTTTGGTGTCATCTTCAAAACAGGTGGTACCTGCCCATCATAGTCAAGAAGGGTAGGCTGTAACTATGAGAGGACCGGAAGGGGCCTCCAAGGTGAGCAGAGTGTGCAGTTTCAGGCCCGGGTAGTGGATACCTGGGTTTCCTCTCATGTGATCATTCATTCGGATGCATGCTTAGGATTGCTTACTGCCTTTTGGTTGGTTACAGGGCAATACAAATTGTAACATCATTACTGTAAATTCCTAATCATATATTTATAACATTTACATGCTGTGTGATTTCTTCCCATAAGCCAGCTATCCTAAGCCTAGTTTTATGACATTGCTACTCCTGCCAGTTTTTTCAAGAGCATGGTTGAATGTTTCCATGATCCTCAAAATTAAATTTATTCTTTTGAAATAAAAAAATAAACTTGGTATTATGATTTCAGTGACACTGAGAATATTACAACATTCCATAATAATTCATTCTTTTATTTTTTTTCCACAGAGAATTTGACTCTGCATCCCCTAAAATAGTGGTAGGCACTGCTTTAAAAGAATGAAATGGCTTATTCTGTCAAATGGTGATCGAACCCATTTTAAATTTGCAGGATGAATTTTATGGTGCTGACAACTTTTATAAATGATTTCTGGGCTAAAATATTGAATTAGTATTATTATCCTTCAGTGCGTCATTAGATGTTTAATGAATGTTTTTAACACAGATAACAATGGACACTGTTATCCTGGTAGACATATAAAAGAAACCATTATCTCACCACTTTAATGTCCTTCTTTGCTTTAGTTCTCTTAAAATCCTTCCAAAAGAAAAATGTGTCTACCTCTCTTCATTCTTCATGCCTCTCCGGGGCTCGCATTAGTTGCTAATTGCAGTTTCCTGTTTTATCTCTTTTGGTCCACAGGGAACACAGACCTTTTTGTGACTTCTTCTCTGTATTACCAGCCATAACTTGTTATTTATTTTCAACATGTATAATGTGCCACCACTGCCAAGGGAAAATTTCTCTTAGATGAAAAAATTTCCATAAAAATGGATGTTTGCATTTTAATTGTAGGTGATATGGCTACTCTTATTCTTATCTATGCCAGAGCTAAAAAATAAAAACAACAAAATAAAAATGCGATAGGAAAAGGCTAAACCATAAGCTCATACACACTCTCTCCTGGTGTAAGCTGCAATAACTGACCGTAGCATGAGACGTTAGCAGTGAGTTAGATCAAAATGATATTTTTTCTAACATTAATAGCTCAGAGTAGCCCTCATATAAAATCCAAAGACTTGAGTGTTTTTTGAATTATGATTTCTCTGGAAAACTTTGCCTTAAATTTCATTTGTGGCATTTTGAAATATATTCCAATGAAACCTGGAAAGAATTGTATTTTCCACACACTTTCGCACCTTCCTAGTCTTTCTCATTCCCTCTTGCTATACAACCTCCCTCTTGCTTACAAAATGGACTCTTTTTTTTACAAATTAGGTATTTCTGGTCTATCAGAACAACAGATTTTAAAAAATGAAAAGATATTTCCACTAAACAGCCCACTGCTGATACAGTATAGAGAGTTTTGTCATACTTCAGAAACCTCACAAAAGAATTACCTGTTTCTCTTATAGAAACTAATTGCATCCTTTTGGTAGAGTTTCAACTTCCTGGAATAGCAAGAAAACCGACAAATCACTCCTTGGCAGAATTGTTCCTACATTGTGCCATCTGATACAATCCATTAATGCCATTGGAGAGCTGTCACAACCAGCACTTATGATGTGCGTGTTTGTGTGTGTTTTCTTTATATTTTAGAGGAAAATAAGAAAAGGAATTTCTCCTCTTCTAATTAGTAAAAAATAAACAATATTTTCTTTGAATATTCTTCAAACTTTTTTCCATCATTGGAACTAAAGAAGTAGGAAAAAATGTGTATTTCTTGTAGCTTTTTTTTTTTTTTTTTTTTTGAGACGGAGTCTCTCTCTGTCGCCCAGGCTGGAGTGCAGTGCAGTGGCACGATCTCAGCTCACTGCAGGCTCCGCCTCAAGGGTTCAAGCCATTCTCCTGCCTCAGCCTCCTGAGTAGCTGGGACTACAGGCACCCGTTGCCACACTCGGCTATTTTTTTTTTTTTTTTTTTTTGTATTTTTAGTAGAAACGGGGTTTCACCGTGTTAGCCAGGATGGTCTCAATCTCCTGACCTCGTGATCCACCCGCCTCGGCCTCCCAAAGTGCTGGGATTACAGGTGTGAGCCACCGCACCTGGTCTTCTTGTAGCATTTTTTAATGGAGACACTGGAATCATTGTGATTTCTATGGTGCACTAAGCTGAAGCTGTTAACGCACCACTCTAAACAGAAACTTTATATTTTTGCTTTTTTTCTTCTGCCATGTCTTCACCTCTCTGAATTTTCATACTTGGTAAAGTTGAAGAAGAAAAAGGAAAAGTAATTGCACCTCGAAGTTTACCTCTTTGCTGAATTTCTTTAGTTATTATTTCAGCTATTTGTGCTTTGAAAGAGTTTTCCTCCCACATGAAATGACTTTTCCATCTGCCTGAACTTCTGGAGATAAAAAGTGAAAAAAGTGCCACAGATTTCATATCAGAACTGTAGTGTGGGGCCTGTGAGGCTCACGTGTGTAGGAAATAATGAGGCTTCTTTTGTTTTGTTTTTGTTTTTGTTGCTGCTGCTTTCGCACAGTTGAATCCAAGTAGAAAATAGAGATAAAAAAGGAAATGCAAGTCAAAGGTAATTGGGGGTTCACTTTGTGTCATGAGATATTTGTTAGCCCTTTTCCAAAGCTGATGTAATTGTTAGGTTTTTACCTGTCCGTTTAGCAAAAAGACACAAAAATAGTTGAAATAACAATAAGTTAACATCGATTTAAAATCCGGGTCCTTCACTTGGAAATTCAGAAAGATTCCCTAGGACTCCTTATTTATTAAAGATTTTTAAAATTTAAAAGTCTAGCCATTAATCTTTCTGAACATGACACTTTTCAGCCATGTCAGATTTTTCAGGCTGCCACTAAAGAAATCAAACAAGGGTCAGAACACAGTAAACACAGAAACTGTGAAAAGGAGAAAACCTATGCATCGCAATAGAGAATATCCGAAAGCTACAGCACCTGTTTTCCAGCTGGGACTTAGTTTTGCAATCCGAATTTTATCAACAAGCCCAGCCATATCCAGGCTGCCAACAGAGATCTTCTGAAAGCAGAAAGAAACCAAAGTCTGCATGGGAATAATCTCAAGCTCTAAAATGAAATCTTAAACTCTATCAAGACATTTTAGCCTCTGAGTTTGTTTTTTTATTTTGTGTTTGAGAAACAAGACCATGCATTTCTCCTTACAGATGAAATTAGGCATGGCTGACCTCAGTGGGTAGCAACTGTGCCCTTATCAAAAAAACTACATGTGCCAGGCACTAGCAGGCAAGAGGCTGCTCACTGTCATCTGGTAGATGATGGGATGGAAAGAACACGTCTGATTTGAAAGCCAGGCCGATATGCCAGTGCCTCAGCAATTATCATGCCCATCTGCTCCTTAGCTTCCAAGCTTCTGTACCTACACCTATGCTGAGAGAGAGAGAGAGAGAGAGACAAAGACAGAGAGAGAGACAGAGAGAGAGAGAGACCCTTCAGGCATCTCACTGGCATTTAGCATACAGGAAATTTAAAGCTTTGGATATACCTTATATGAAATCAACTGGGGAAGGCCCTTTTAAAAAGCATGACTCCTTAATAGATAATTAACTTAATGCATATATTTCATTGTCCCTGAGCACTTCATATACTGGTGATCTCAGCTCTGTGAAATATACTTATTTGGCATATTCAGAAGAAATTTCAATAATTGCTCAGCTATCTTTTTTCCTATGCTTATCAAATTGCACATGATAGCTATTATCTGAACCTATTCTAGCTCATGACTATGTGTATAGATATGATACAGAAAATTCACCAGCCAAAATTATTCAGGAAAACATCCTTGGGAAATTACCCAAGTTTATTCAATAGAAACTAATAATACATTCAAACAGTTTTTGAAATGCATAATATTTATAAAGAACTAAATATGTATATATTACATATATGAGTCAGTCATTCTAATCAGTAGCTAATTCACATATGTATTGAGCATTTATTTTGTGCAAGACCCTGTGAAAAATATACTAGACATAAAATGTAAGTAAAACTTGCTTCCTGCCTTCAAGGAACTCACATTTTAGCAGGAAAGATAAAGAAAATGCATTAACAACCCTAAAGCATGATAGAATATAGTAAGATCAAGGAGTATGATGAGCGTATGGTGAATTATAAGTGGAAAACCTATTCTGAATCACGCTTTAGGTTGGCACTCCAAAGGCTATGGTCAGGCATGTTATAGGGTCCAATGATGCAAAAAGAAAGGAAACCTAAGAATTTATCACTGCTACTCAAAAGGAATTTCCCAGTAGGATAGATGAATGGAGATTGTACTTAGCTAGTAATAGAAACCCTTACTATCCTTCCTTTAAAATGCAAAGAATAGGTTCATTTCATGTAACAAGTTGAATATATTTCTAATTTCTTAATTATGTTTAATTAACATTTTTATGGCCATTTGAACAAAACTAGAGAAAGTGGTAAAATGAACCTATATCCCAATTTTTTAAATGTCTAAGACTTTTACCTCAATTCTTTCAATACACTGTCTACTGTGGTTTTGGAAAGGGAGCAAATCCAGACTATTTTAAAGCAAATTCAGACAACATGTTATTTTAACTGTTTGAAATGTGTGATGGCATTGGGTTGTTTTTCCTGTTGACTTTCCCACTGTTATGAACTGAACTGTGTACCCACAAAATTATATATGCATGCCCTAACCCCCAGTACCTTAGAATGTGACTGCATTTGGAGATAAGGCTCGAGTGGGTAATTAAGTTTAAATAGACAGATGATAAGGATGGCGGCTTAAACTAACATGAGTGATGTCGTTATAAGAAAATGGAGATACTCCAGGGATGCCCAGATAAAAGGCCATGTAAGGACACACAGAGAAGGTGGCCACCTGCAATCCCAGGAGAGAAATCTCAGGAGAAACCAAGCCTGCTGGCATCTTGATCTTGATCTTGGACTTCCAGCTTCCAGAATGTAAGACAATAAATGTCTGTGTTTTAAAGTTATCCATCCTGTGGTATTTTGTTATGGCAGCCCTGGCACATGAATATCCCTACATTCTGGATATGACATGTTTCTCTGTGCCCTGTATTTTCTGCTAACTGATTGTGGAAGATGCTGAAGTGACCTCCAAGTGCAGTGATCACCCCGGCTGCCATGAGTAATGGTTGACAAAGGCTCGTGGTTGTCCCCTTTTCTGGAGAACCACCCAGAACCTGTAGAAGAACCCACTTCACACCTGTTGCCCTAAAGCCAATGACTGCCTGACTTGGGGGCATAAAACACTGGCCCATTTGACCCATGGGTGGAGTGAAGGCAAGTCTCTGGTGTGATCCAATCCCCAGAGCACCGTGTGTCCAGCCAAGGTGCAGCTGTGGTTGAGAGTGGCTTACTCAGCTCTTGCCCCTGCCCTGTCTTGCTTCACAACCTCAACTTTTTCCTGAAGAGCAGCCTCTCAACAAGGCACATGCACTATGTACTTTATTAGGAACTGCACTCAAATGCAGCTGGTGACAGTGGAAGTCCTAAGACAAAACTCCCAGGCTGCAATTTTAGACTCAGATCCTGGACAGACCTGGAAATAAGGAAGTGTCTGTGCCTGGCAGTAGCTGGAGCATGGACAGCACCTAGCAAGCACCCCTGTAATTATTCAGGTTTCACCTGTTATCATCTGGAGGCCGATCCACACAGAAGGTGTTTACCAGGAACTATTCACACACCTGCTCTTGGAGTTTCTCTTGTCTTAAAAAAATATATGGGGAAATGAAATTATGAGGAGTGAGGGTTTGAGTGGATATTGCTAAGAGCTGTGGATTACTTAAAAAGAGTAAGCCACAGGGTCAGAATATTAATTACAATTTACAGCATAATGTGTAGGTCAGTAAATTTCCTTGATAGTATTTAAATAGATGATCACTCCTGCAGCCAGAGGCAAACAGAGATAAAAACCAAGCAGAGAACCTAATTTTAACAATGGAAAAACTCCAAGGGAGGCTACACTAGTGGTCTTTGATGGCTTCTGTGCTTTCTGGCACAAAAAAGTTTCCAAAGCTTATACTGCCCATAGACCTAGAATCAGCCATTGCTCTAAGGAGCCCTCATCTCTTTCAGTGGAAAATGGTATTTCACATCTTCAATCTGGATTTAAGGCTACTCTGAATTTGGATGGGAGTGTAAGTCCAATAGTCAGACAAAATTAGTTATTTTTTTTAAAAAAGTATTGCTTGTTAATGCAGAAGGGGAAGCAAACACATCCTTTTTCACATGGTAGCAGCAAGGAGAAGTGCCAAGCAAAAGGGGGAAAAGCCCCCTATAAAAACATCAGATCTCATGAGAACTCACTCACTATCATGAGAACAGCATGAGGGTAATGGCCACCATGATTAAATTACCTCCCACCGGGTCCTTCCCACAACACGTGGGGATTATGGCAACTACAATTCAAGATAAGATTTGGATGGTGACACAGCCAAACCGTATCATTCCACCCTGGGCCCCTCCCAAATCTCATGCCCTCACATTTTAAAACACAATCATGCCTTCAACAGTCCCCCAAAGTCTTAGCTCATTCCAGCATTAACCCAAAAGTCCAACAGCAAAGTGTCATCTGAGACAAGGCAACCCCTTCCGCCTATAAGTCTGTAAAATCAAAAGCAAGTTCATTAGTTCCTAGATACAATGTGGATACAGGCATTGGGTAAATATACCTGTTCCAAATGGGAGAAATTGGCCAAAACACAGGTGCTATAGGCCCCATACAAGTTCAAAATCCAATAGGGCAGTCATTAAACCTTAAAGTTCCAAAATGATCTCATTTGACTCCACGTCTCATATCCAGGGCATGATGATGGAAGAGGGGGCTCCCATGATCTTGGGCAACTCTGCCCCTGTGGCTTTGCAGGGTACAGCCTCCTTCCCGGCTGCTTTCATGGGCTGGCATTGTGTGTCTGTGGCTTTTCCAGATGCACAGTGCAAGCTGTCAGTGGATCTACTGTTCTGTGGTTTGGAGGATGATGGCCCTCTTTTCACAGCTCCACTAGGCAGTGCCCCAGTGGGGACCCTGTGTCGGCTCTGACCCCACATTTCCCTTCCACGTTACTCTAGCAGAAGTTCTCCATGAGGGCTCTGCCCCTGCAGCAAACTTCTGCCTGGACATTCAGGCATTTCCATACATCTTCTGAAATCTAGAGGGAGGTTCCTAAAACCTCAATTCTTGACTTCTGTGCACCCACAGACTCAACACCACATGCAAGCTGCCAAGGCTTGGGGCTCACATCATCTGAAGCAATGGTTGGAACTGTACATTGGCCACTTTTAGCCACAGCAAGAGGTGAAGCAGCTTGGACAGAGGCCATCATGCCCTAAGGCTGCATAGAGCAGGGGGGCCCTGGACCCAGCGCATTGAATCATTTTTCCCTCCTAGGCCTCCAGGCCTGTGATTGGAGGGGCTGCCATGAAGCTCTCTGACATGCCCTGGAGACATTTTCCCCATTGTTTTGGTGATTAACACTCTGCTCCTTGTTTCTTATGCAAATTTCTGCAGCAGGCTTGAATTTCTCCCCAGAAAAAGGGTTATTCTTTTTTATCATATTTTCAGGCTGCAAATTTCCTGAACTTTTATTATCTGCATCCTCTTGAATGCTTTGTCACTTAGAAATTTCTCCTGTGAGATACCCTAAATAATCTCTCTTGAGTTCAATGTTCCACAGATATCTAGGGCAGAGGCAAAATGCCACCAGTCTCTTTGCATAGCAAGAGTGACCTGTACTCCAGTTCCAAAGTTCCTCATCTCCATCTGGGACCATCTCAGTCTGGACTTCGTTGTCCATATCACTATCAGCATTTTGGTCAAAGCCATTCAAGGAAGTTGAAGTTCCAGACTTTCCCACGTTTTCCAAATGTGTAATTCCAAATTTTCCCACATTTTCCTATCTTTTTCTGAGCCCTCTGAACTGTTCCAACTTCTGCTTATTACTCAGTTCCAAGGTCATTTCCATATTTTTGTGTATCTTTACAGCAGCACTCCACTCTTTGCTGTACCAATTTACTGTACTAGTCCATTCTCATGTTGCTATGAAGAGATACCAGAGACTGGGTAATTTATAAAGAAAAGAGATTTAATTGACTCACAGTTCCACAGAGCTGGGGAGGCCTCAGGAAACTTACAATCATGGCAGAAGGAGAAGCAAACACATCATTTTTCACATGGCAGCAGGAAGGAGAAATGTTGAGCAAAAGGGGGAAAAGCCCCTTATAAAACCGTCAGATCTCATAAGAACTCACTCACTATCATGAGAACAGCATGGAGTTAATCACCTGCATGATTCAATTACCACCCACCAGGTTCCTCCCACTGTACGTGGGCATTCTGGGAACCACAATTCAAGATGAGATTCGGGTGGATACACAGCCAAACCATATCAGTATTAAAGTAGCATCATTGGGGTAATACTCAAGGATCGTTGTCTCATGCCAAAGAAATCAGGGACACAGACACACAAGGAGTGAGGTTAGGAACAGAGGTTTAATAGTCATAAGAAAGAGAAAAGCTCTCTCCTACAGAGAGGGGTCCTGAGTGAGTTTTCCGGTCCATGGCAAATGCAAGGGGTTTTATAGATGAGCTTGAGGAGGCAGTGTCTGATTTACATAGGGTATGAAAGATTGGTCAGTCCAGGTGTGCCATTTGCATAAGGTGTGAAAAACTGGCCACCCACACCCTAATCTTTTATTATGCAGACTGGTTCTTTACCTGGCCAGTGCCATGTTACCTGTTCCTTTACTGTGCACATGGTGACAAAGAAAAGGGAAGATGGAGACTCCATGTTGAACACACCTGGCCCTCATGTAGCCCTTTTCTATTGGCACAGCTACCAGCATTCACCCTTGCAAGCTTCCAGCTTTCTTATCTATGTTTGCAGCGTGATTTTTCAGGCTGCTCTTGTTAAAAAAGAAATAATTGAGAGGCTGCTTTTTGCTAAAAGGGAAATTCTGCCAAGGACTCTTTTACCCTCACTATCTGCCTAAATATTTTTTCTATTTCCTGTATCAGTATCATATCAAATGACTTCCAATACCTACATAAACTTAAAAGCATAAATTGGAAAACCCAGAAATGTATCCCTTATAAATCTTTCATCAAATATTTAAAACTGTATGTATCCATGGCAAATCAATTTCAAGAATTAAATAATGAAAGGTGCAAGAGATGCAATGATATAAACCAAAGTAACAAGATGGAAAACATAGGCATTCTATTTACAGTTGATATGTGATAAAATATTGTCCTTAATCAAATTCTTTGTTGACCATGTACTACTTCTAGTATTTTCTTTACAATTTGTACAAAAATATTCATAGTGTTCAATGTATAAAGGACCACCTCACAGTGAAAGAGAAGGAAATATAAATTATAAAACTCAGTGTTGAAAGAAAACTTAGAAATGAACTACCGGGAGGCCGAGGCGGGCGGATCACGAGGTCAGGAGATCGAGACCATCCTAGCTAACACGGTGAAACCCCGTCTCTACTAAAAATAGAAAAAATTAGCCGGGCGTGGTGGCGGGCGCCTGTAGTCCCAGCTACTCGGGAGGCTGAGGCAGGAGAATGGCGTGAACCCAGGAGGCGGAGCTTGCAGTGAGCTGAGATCGGGCCACTGCACTCCAGCCTGGGCGAAAGAGCAAGACTCCGTCTCAAAAAAAAAAAAAAAAAAAAAAAAAAAGAAATGAACTACCATGACTGTGTGGTCCATGGTCCTAATTACACATGGGGCTTACTACAGAGGTTACAGGGAGGTCACAATATTATCCCCTACACCCAACTTTGCACTAGAACAACTTAAAATCACAATGCATGAGAAAAAATATGTGTATTTTAAAAACATGACAGAACATAAAATATGAAAGCATATGAAATTAGTTCTGGTAAAATGCAAATCACTATTCCATTGGCTCTGCAAAGGTATAAAATTTATAAATATTATTATTAAGATAGAAAATATCCATAAAGAAAAATTAAAGGTGTAAACCTGTGGATGAATGCCCCACTATCACAGCGGATGTGCCCCCAGTGCCAACTCCTTGTAACTCCACTGGCAAAACCACATTATTTATCAAAATGCCGAAGAGTTTGTCTCCCAACGGTCACCTATCCTTCGCTTCAATATTTGTTGAACCCTTTATTTGTTGGGTACAACTAATTCTTTCTTCTAATGGTCTTTCTCAACATAGCCCTACCCAAACCTCCTCATTCCCCACCCCATCTCTCTACCACCAGCTTAGCACTGTGGACGTAACCATCTGCCATTTCAAGATATAGACTTATTTTTCTTAACAAACTTTATTTTTGATCACATGTTTAAAGTTTATTCACAGTTCAATTTATTCCTTTTTGTGAAAAAAATACATAATTTGTCAAATTAAGTTGTATTAAGTTATTTCTTAGTTACAGCTCTACTTAGCACTTTTAGTCTTCATCTTTCTTTTAACTATAAGTAACTCACAACTCTCAATGTGTTTATGGCCAGAAGTCAAGATACTTTTTAGATTTCTTAACTAAAGCTAGAAGACTGACAATGAAGTTCAATCCTGGATCAATGTCCAGCAACATCATATAACAGGAGGAAAAGCTTGGGACACTGACTCCAGCTAAAGTTTAAAAGACAAAAACCAAGACTTTAATATCCTAAAATTAAAGTAATGACACTCAATTGAAGGACACAACTTAGTAGACATGGGTGGGTTGACTATGTGTGTGTGTACATGTGTGTATGCATGTGTGTATATGTACTTATGAGACAAAAGTACTCAAAATGTACACAAATATCTATGTACACAACTGGATTTCTGTTGTAGATAATGATCAAATATTGATGTAGGAAAGAGCTATTAATAAATTATTGATTTAGATGAGTAAGTTTATTGTATGTGGGTTTATTTCAAGGTGAATTTTCTTAGGATTTAATTTCCTAATGAGAGGCGTAAGACATTCAAGCAATAGTTGGATTTCACACTTTTTAAGAAATCCAATGTGTATAAAATGCATATATAATAAATTATACCTACTAACAGATGCTAATGAGAGAAACCAACACAACACCTGTTGTGTAAACAAACAATTTGCATTAGGAAATGAACTTCAGTGAAACATCTGTACTGGGTGGGTGATTGAGCAAAGGAACAGAAAAATTCACATCATTTTATTGCTCCTGGTTTCATCACTCTATTCTGAATTCCTGATGCTTTTTCTAGCTTAAGCTTATTCATCAAAGATTTGATAAGGTCCTACTATATGCTTTACTGTATTAAGTGCTTTGAGGAAAATCCATATGAAAATTAGGTCCCTTCCCTCAAGAAGACTTTTACAAATTGCAATAATGCAAGGCAAATGCAATATGTGATACAGTGGAAGTACGTACAAAATACTAAGAATATAAATGCAGAGAGAGTGATATCAAAGGCATTCTATGAAGCTTAATATAGGCAGATTCACTGTGATAGGGGGATTAAGGAGGGTTTCCAGAAAGATTTTACATGGAGTGAGTTCTTCAAGCTCAGACAGGATTGGAGGAAAGGATACTGCAGATAAAAAGGCAGAAAGAGCAAAATTATAGATCATGTTTAGGGAATGAAAAATGTTGCAGTATTACAGGATTTTTTATGTTTATCTGTACCCTATATTTTTTTGTCACGAAATATTTCGCTTTCTGAATGTGTTTAGAAACTAGGGACTGTGAATTAAGGTTTTAATAAGGAATGAAACAGCAGAGGCCAGACTGTGAAAGACGGCAAAGGAAATCCGGGTAAGATAATTTATTTTATCATGTAATAAGATAATATCAAAGTTCTTAGAACAGAGAGTAATTAGATCAAGCCTGCTTGGAGGCAGGGAGAAGAGAAGGGAGTATTGCAAGCAGCTTAGACACCATCTCTGAGGTACAGCATTGCTGTCACACAGTGAGCACATAACCACATGCCAGGACTGTGCCATGGACCGCCCCTTAAATCCCCTCAACAGCCATGTGTCAGCAGGACTATAAGAATTAGCCTGCTTTTCAGATGGAACTGAAGCACTAAGAGGATACTGAGGGGTAGAGAGAACAAGTTATCTGTTGGTCTAACATGATGAGCATATGTAGCTCATGCCTTCAAAACCTGTGCTGCTTCCAAGGGGAGATAAGTGATTATGAGCATCAAGGTCTACTCAAATATTGGACCTTATGATCTTGAGTTCCTCTAAATTGCCTCTCACCATATTTCCATTAGCCACTTCACCAACCTCCAGTCCATCCTCATTATAACAAAAATTACCTCAGTCTCTCAGTGCTGGGTTGTTCTCCCCAGCAAACTTCCAGTGGAGGCACTGCTCATCATGCCATTGTTTGCTTCACAGATCCTTACTGCCTTGATCTTTTTCCCATGCCAACCCATCAAATCCATTCCCTTCAGCCTCTCTGAACATGAGCCCGCCACTCTACGTAAAGGGCTATGAAAATCTTCAATGTCCTGCAGACATCACTCAATCAACTGTTATTTCCTCAGTAGTAACTGAATGCTCAAAACTGTGCTAAAATAGAAAAAAGAAAAATAAAACCTAAGAGGCCAGGCGTGGTGGCTCACACCTGTAATCCTAACACTTTGGGAGGCCAAGGCAGGCAGATCACTTGAGGTCGGGAGTTCGAGACCAGCCTGACCAACATGGAGAAACCTGGTCTCTACTAAAAATACAAAACTAGCCAGGCTTGGTGGTGCATGTCTGTAATCCCAGCTACTCAGGAGACTGAGGCAGGAAAATCTCTTGAACCTGGGAGGTGGAGGTTGCGGTGAGCCGAGATTGCACTCCAGGGCAACAAGAGTGAAACTCCGTCTCAAAAAACAAACAGACAAACAAACAAACAAACAAACAACCCTAAGGAACAGATGTTGCCTTTTGAACAGTTTTATTCCATTCATTAGAAAGATAGCTATATGTATTAGTCTGTTCTTGCACTGCTATAAAGACATACCTGTGACTGGGCAATTTACAATGATAAGAGATTTAATTGACTCACTGTACTGCAGAGGCTGTACAGGATGCATGGCTGGGGAGTCCTGAGGAAACTTTTAATTATGGCAGAAAAGAAAGAGGAAGCAGGCACATCTTCACATAGCTGGTTGAGGAGGAAGAGAGGGAGGGAAGAGGTGCCACACACTTTTAAACAACCAGATCTTGTGATAACACAATCACTAGCAGAAGAACAGCACCAAAAACGAAATCTGCCCCGATGATCCAATCACTTCCCACTAGGCTCTACGTTCAACATTGGGGATTACAATCTGACACGAGATTTAGGTGGGGACACAGACCCAAACTATATCACTATGTTTGTAAGATGAGCACAAGAAGGAAGACAAATATGTCTCTGTGTGTGTCTTCATTCCTGTGTGAGTTTTAACTACCAAGCCTGTTCTCAAAGCCCTCTTCATTCATAAATGTCTGAACATTAACAGGATGGATATAGTGGGCAAATGAATATTTTGAATTCCTAAATAAAAGATTGTCAATAGATGAAGTCAACTCCAGATAGTAGATTCTACCTAGCCCTAAGACCAATATGGCTAGGTGCTATGAAATGTTAGAGTGAGGATGGAAGATATAGATGTGAATTGTTTAAGATGGAACATATGGAATAATCTAATGGTTACAGACATCAAGAGAGGCGCTTCCTAAGTGTTTTCTGGAAACAAAGAAAACTTTAGGAGTTCTCTGAAGTATATGTTCTTTGCAAAAATATTTGTAATGCCTTGCCTGTTTTAAGCGAATTAATGGTAGCCTAATATTTCACCTCTCCCAAAAGAGTTAACTTTTTTTCTAAGAGAAACAATGAGATTAACAATGTGAAGATGTGACGACTGGGTTCAGTGGCTCATGCCTGTAATCCCAACACTTTGGGAGGCCAAGGCAGACAGATCCCTGGAGCCCAGGAGTTGGAAACCAGTCTGGGCAACATGGTGAAATCCCATCTCTACTAAAAATACAAAAAGTTAGCCTGGCATGGTGGCACATGCCTGTAGACCCAGCTACTCTGGAGTGTGAGGTGGGAGAATCACCTGAGCCTAGGAAGTCGAGACTGCAGTGAGCCATAATCTCACCGTTATACTCCAGCCTGAGCAACAGGAGTGAGACCCTGCCTCAAAAAAAAAGTTTAAAAGTCTGTCTTATATTTCTGAGTGTTTACGTGGATTTAAACTTGCTTAATCATTTCAAGCCCCACTTCAAAGAGCAGATACTAGAGCTCTTCAGATTCACAGGCCTATTTCACCTCTTATATGTGGAAGCACTGAAGAAGGTCTCACACAACAATCACTCAGTAGGGAAGTAGAGGTCACAAAACTAAGGACAATCTAAAGACTGGCTTGTTGTTTAATAAGAAACACTAAAAGAATGTAGTATTGATATGAAAAACAATTCTCTCCTAATATTGGCTTTATCACTAAGCATCTCTAATATTTTCAGTACACATTTTCATATGGACTTTTTATAGCCTTTATATTTTTAGAACAGTTTTGGTTTCACAACAAAATTGAAAGTATAAAATTACCCTATGTACCCCCAAATGGACTTCTAAAAAGCCTAAATAAATAATTTTTCAGTGTAGAATTTTCATAATTGAGTTAAATGGAAGGTATATCCCAGTCATTATTCTTAGTTGCACACAACATAATCCAGTCCATATGCTTTTAACAGAAATTTTTTAAAGATATGAAAGTGGGCATAGAGGTTAACATAAAATAGAGAGTTCAGAATAGAGTCAAGAAATAAACTCAGACATGTATAAAAATTTTGCCAAGATAAATGAATGTGTAAAAGAAAGCCTTTTCAACAAATGCTGCTGAAACATCTGGAGACATGTAAAAAGAGAGAGAGGAGGAGGAGGAAGAGGAGGAGGAGAAGGAGGGGGAGGGAGAGGAGGAGGAGAAGGAGGATGAAGGGAGGAAGGGAAGAAAGAAGGAAGAGAAGAAAGGAAAATCTCAACTTTTGCCTTACTTTGTAATCTAAAGTTAAAATGTATCATAGAACTAAATGTCAGACCTAAATCTACAACATTTTTAGAAAAAAAGATAAAAATAATTTATGATCATGGGCTAAGAATAAATTTCTAAGACAATAAGCAAAAAGCACAACACAGATGGTTGAAGATTTGCTTTCCACAAATTTAAATATTTTGCTCTTTGACAATCATTTAAAAATGAAAAAGACAATCTGCATACAGAAGCAAATACTTTACAGAGATAAATATTTAAATATAAATATTATTTCCAATAAATATCTTGTATCCAAAATATAGTATATAGAGAACTCTTACAAACTCAATGATAGAAGACAAACAACCAAACTGAAAAAAATGGACAAAAGATGAAGACCTTTTTTCAAAGAAAATATACCAGTGCCTAATAAGCACAAGCGGCTCCACACCAGTAGTTATTAGGTAAATGCAAACTACAATTGCAGTGATACACCACTACATCTGCACTACGATGGCTGAAAATAAAAAGAGTGCCTGTGTTATATGTTGGCAAAGATATGCAGCAACTAGAACTCTCATACATTGCTCGTGGTTATACTAAACAGTACAACCACAACCATTTTGGAAAAGAGTTTGACATTTTCCTGTAGTGCTAAGCATTCATTTACTATACTTTAAACTTATTTTTACACGAAGGCTATTCATAGCCACAAAAAATTAAATGACCCAAAAGTCCATCAACAGGCAAAGGGACAAACAAAATGTGATAAAACCATACAGTGGAATATTATTCAACAATAAAAAATAAAAACCTACTAAATAGAAAGCAACATGGAAAAAATTCAAAAACATTACAATGAGATACCACCAGACAAAATAGAAAGTCGTAGTGACAGAAAAGATATCAGTAGTTGCCAGGAGTGAGGGACCCTGGCAACTACTGATATCTTTTCTGTAACTGAAAGGCACAGAAGGGAACGTTCAGATTGGTGAAAATGTTCTATATCATGATTATAGTGGTAGTTATATGATCATGAATATCTACAAAAACTCACTGAATTGTAACTAAAAATTTCTGAATCTTTTTATATTCAGAAATTCTGTAACTTCTGTAACTTACACCTCACTAAAGCTTAATTTACAAAAACAAAATACAAACAAACACACACACACAAAGCCAAATCCATGATTTGAAAGAAATTTACCCATTTTTCCTGAAGATCTTCACTTGAAGCACAAAAAGAAGTATGCATTCAAACATAAATTAAATAATGTTTTTCAGCATGTTAAGAATAATTATGATTTAATCTATAGTCTGAGTGTATCTAGAATTTCATTGTCCAGTATAGCAGCCACCAGTACCTTGGGGTCTACTTAAATCTAAATTAATTAACAATAAAAAGAAGTCAAAGGTCCTCAGTCATGCCCTGCACATGTCAAGAATTCAATGGCCACTGCAGAAAGGTCTAATTGGATGGCACGAATCTAAAATGCCTCTCAAGGAAAGCACATTTTTTTCCAGATCCAAATGGAAAAAGAGGTTAATTCTCCATTTTTTCCAGGCCTATACCAAATGTAATAGAAGCAGAAGTATGTAGAACTAGCATATGTCTAGGCTAGGGGGTGGGAACTAAAATCTCTCCACATTTCATATCTTTAGAGAGAGAGAAGTGATTGCTTCAGAGGTTTCTGGTTAGAACACAGGCAGGTAGTCATGGAAAGTAACCAATTCTGCCATGCAGTCTGACTAGAGCCCTGAGATGAAGGTCTGTGGAGTTGTGAGCAGAGTGAATATGCAGGGAGACGTGAAGGCAGAAGGAAGGGCAGGTTTGGCTGGATGCTTGCAATCTCCTCAAGCATCAGGATTCATTGTCTTAGTAGAATTTCTCCATAGGCAAAAGGTCGATTCCTTCCCGTTTATCTCTCTTTCTTTTTAAACTATGTGCCTAAGAACTATGACATGCTCCTACCAGAGAAATGTGTGTTTACTGATTCTCAATTCAATGAGTTCATGGATAGGAATGCTAATTATATGAAAATAACGTATCTCATATGGACTGTCCTTGGATTAAACATAAAAGCAGGCGCCAGTTCGTAATAATCCTTCCCTTTGGGACTTCTGATAGTTTCTACTATGTATTTCTGAAGTAAACTTTATGTGCAGTGATGATTTGAATGTTAATGTCTTGCCCTTTTATAGAATCTGTTTTCTAAATTTCTCATGATGTAAAGACTGAATATTCACATATTTTTCATTTCCGAATGTTGGAGCTTTTTCTAAAAATTGTTCAATAGTTATAATGCAGTTTTCTGCTTTAAAGAGACATATAAGATTATTATTGTGGAGAAATTCTGTGAAACAATGGTATGTTATTGGGAAATTTTTAAATTAAATATTTTATTCATTTTATTTCCCATGCGTTCAAATTTCAAGTGGCACTTCTTATAAGTCCTCCCATCATTTATGAGATGAAGCTGCCGCTGGGAAGGCTGACATTTCTCAAGGGTTATTTATCAAGCCGTTGGGTGTGTTTTCCATTTTTATTGCTGGTCATGCTCTAATGCCTCTGTAGAAGAGATAGCAAAATTGAAATTGGATGCGTCCTATCTCTCCAGCCAGCTGAGAGCTGGCAACCCGGAAAAAAATTGTAGTATGTAGCTCTCCCTCTTTTAAAGCAAAGACCAGAAGTATCTTAACTCCTGGGAAAAGATAGACTCCACCACCTATTTGCAAATGATAGCAGGTCCAAACTTCTTAACATACCATTGAAGGACCTCGGATATCTGACTTCTACATAACTTTCTCAGCTCAACTCCCACTGTGTCACCAGCATTTCCTCAACATCCCCTTTTGTGTCCTATTTACTCTGCCTCTGAGTTGCTCCTCATACTCTACTCTCAACGATTTCCACCTCCACTTCTGCTCTGCCCATGGAATTTTTTCAGGATTAATCTTCAATAGTCTTATCTCTAATGAGTCTACTTAATAAATTAGCAGAAATTGTCATAAAGGAATCATTTGCTAGTGAACATATATTCGGTCATATATAATAGAGAATATCAGTTAATGCCCCCGAAAGATGATTTACTAAGCAAATGTCCTGTTCCATACACTTGCTTTCAGTCACAAGTAACAACAGCAACAATAAAATAATCAAACATTGATTTTAAAAATAAAAGATTTATTTATCTCCCACAAATAGGAATACTCAGTGCAGGCTGATACAGTGGTTCGGCAATATAAAGGGTTTGGGCTCCTTTTATCTTCCTGCTCTGATATTTTACTGTGGGACTGTGGTTCCTTTGGCAACAAAGTTCTAGTCCACCTCCACACATCTTTCTTATTCCAGGTAAGAAAAACGGGGAAAGGGAGGCAACATTCAGAATGGTGGAATAAGAACCACTGAAAATATGCTTCTTCATGAAAGCAATGAGAACACCAGCAAAAATGGCAAATCAACGTTTTAAGAACTCAGCAACATTAACACAATCTAGATGGGGAGGAGAAATCTGATTTCCTGAGTTGCCACATTGTATTATTTAAAATTTCCATTTTTGACGAAAACAAATACAAAACATGCAAAGAAATAGTACATTATGACACATGTACAGGAAAAGCTAGTAAGTCGAAACTATCCCTGAGGAAGACCAAAGTTCAGCCTTACTAAAAAAGAACATTAAATCATCTGTTTCAAATATGTTCAAAATCTAAAAGCAACCATGTCTAAAAAACTAAAGTAAAATATAAGAGCACTGTTTCACTAAATAGAAATTATCTTTAAAGATAGGAAGTAGAAAAATGTACCAAATAGAAATTCTAGAGTTATGTACAATAACTTAACTGAGATGTTTAGAGGCTCAACATTAGATTTGAGGTGGCAGAAGAAAAATCAGGGAACTTTAAGGTAAGTCCATCAATATTGTCCAGGCTTAGGTACAAAACTAAGAAAGAATGGGAAAAAATGAACAGAACTCAGAAATATCTGTGGGACACCATTAAATGTATCAAATGCACTTAATGGTAGTACTAGGAAAACAGGCAAGAAAAAAAGGGACAGACAGAATATTTAAAGAAATAATGTCCAAAAAAGTAACAAATTTGGTTAAAAAATAATCTGAACATCTGAACTTGGAGTTCAATAAACTCCGAGTGGAAAATATTCAGAGATCTTGACAAATACACATCATAATCAACCTGTCAAAGACAAAGAGAGAAACTTAAAGCAGCAAGAAAGAAGCAAATTGCCATGTACAAGATCGCCTCAAAAATATTAACAGCTGATATCTCATGGAGATCAGAAGATAATGGAATAACACACGCAAAGTGCTGAAAGAAAAAGAATGTGAACCAAGAATTCCTAATTCAGCAAAACTATTTTTCAGAATGAAGACGAAATTAATACATTTCCAGATAAAACTGAGTTTGTTGCTAGCATGCATCTTTTAAGGAAATATTGAAGGGAATTCTTTAGTGTGAAATGAAAATACACCTAGACAGTAACTTAAATCCATATAAATATATATGGTAAAGGCAACTATGTAGGTAAATATAAAAGACAGCATAAACAGACTTTTTGCTTATAACTATTTTATCCTCTTATCTAATTCAAAAGACAACTGCACAAAATAATAATAAAATTATGTTGATTAGTTTGTACCATATAACATTAAAATTGGTATTACAACAATATTACAGCAGAGAGTAAAATCCATAGGAGCAAAATTTTTGCATACTACCAAATTTAAATTGATATTAATAAAAACTAAAGTCTTATAAATTAAGATGTTAATTGTAACTCCCAGGGGAACCTATAGGAATTAGTTCAAGAAATATATAACAGCAACAGGGGAATTAAACTGATACACTATAAAATAGTTAACTAACACCAAAAAAGACATTAATGGAGAAACAGAAAAACACAAAAGATATAAACTATACAGAAAACAAATAGCAATTACAATAATTGATTTTACATTACATTAGTAATTATATTAAAAGTTATTGGATTAAATACTTCATTTCTAGGACAGAGATTGGTAGAATGGATTAAAAGAAGATGATCCAACAACATGTCAAGAGGAGCACTTTAGATTTAAAGACGCAAGTAGGTTAGAAGTAAATGTATGGAAAAGTATATACCATGTATAGGGTAATGAAAGAGAGCTGGAGTGGCCAAATGAATATCTGAAAAAAATATACTTTATTAACATTTTTCACTAGAGGAAGAAAGGAAATTATATAATAACAAGATTAATCCATCAGAGAGAAATAACAATTATAAACATATTTGTACCTGAGAACAGAGTCCCAAAATACATGAGGCAAAAACTAACAGAATTGAAGGGTGCAATAGACAATTCAGAGATAATAGTTGAAGACTTCTATCCCACTTTTAATAATAGCTAGAAAAACTAGACAGAAGATCAACAAACTAGAAAAAAGAAATTTTTTTTCAGTAGTTTTTACTGGAGATATTTGGTATAAACATAATTAAAATGATAGTCTTGTTGTATTCCCAGGTTATAGATGGAAAAGAAATAAATTACAACTTGCAAACAAATGACATCAATAAGTAGTTTATATTCACTAATTATAAAATATGAGATGGTATAAGTCATTCAAAATGAGCTCTGTAGAAAAAGTCATTAAATTATTTTATAAGTGGATGTTTTGTTGCTTTTCACAATTTTGTTTGAAGAGGAGTTCAAATTAAATTAACAAGTATCAAAAGAGAAAAATAGCTATCATATTACATGAACATGTAATTGAGAAACAGATGTTGCTTCCATGTATGGAAAGAATATGACTTGAAAAAGGGATTCTTATGACCAAAGAGCAACTAGGGATGTAAACAATGAGGAAAACCAAGCTTGGCTTCACCTGCAAAAACTATTGGAAAACATGCAGCTCAACTGGATTCCAATGTAAAACCAAGGAAAGGAAGACTTGCAAATCTGTTAAACAATGAATATTCTGTTCTTAAAGTCATAGTTTCAATACATTTTGGTGTGATTCCAAGATTGTTTTTTAATCCTAGGAATAGCAACTTCATGGTATGTTTTTGAGTTATTGCATATCTAAAAATGTCTTTAATGTTTTTCTGCATGAGAAGACAACTTCTCTGAGCATATAGCTTTTGAATAACAGCCATTTACCACACATGCACAAAAATGTTGACTATATCTTGATTGTCTTCTGAAACTAGGTGCAGAGGAAACGATGGAGCCAACTTAAATTTTCCTACCTGTGAATGTAAAATAGTCAGTCTTCTTTAACACCTACAGAATCTTTCTAAATTCTTTTAACTAAAAAGAAAAATACCATAGTGGGAAAGGCTGCGTGTATGTGTTGGGCGGTGGGAATATAAAAATTCTCTGTACTTTCTGCCCAACTTTCCTATGAACCTAATACTACTTTAATAAGTAAAGTCCATTTAAAAAGAAAGAAGAAACTAGGGGTGATGGCTCATGTCTGTAATCACAGCACTTTGGGAGGCTGAGATGGGAAGACTGCTTGACCCCAGGAGTTTGCAACCAGCCTGGGCAACACAGTGAGACTCCGTATCTACAAAATATAAAAAGGAAATTAGCTGGGCATTTTGACACAAGCTTACAGTCCCAACTACTTCAGAGGCTGAGGTGGGAGGATCACTTAAGCCCGGGAAGTTGAGGCTGCGGTGAGCCATGATTGTGCCACTGCACTCCAGCCTGGGTGACAGAGGAAGACCCTGTCTCAAAAAAAAAAAAGAATGAAGAAAAAATATCTGCATGGATTTGAGAGTGAATCTTTCCCCACTTTTAATCCGAAAATCCAGTTATCATTTGGAGCTCTTTCACATTGCCTTAATTGTACTCTTAAATTTTTAAAATTTCACTGCAACTCTTTAATTTATGCATCTCTGTATTACCCTACTGAGATTTCCAGCTTCTCTCTTCTCTTCTTATGCATTACCACCCTGGTTTCTTAGACTTCATTTTATCCTACAGCCTATGGGGGAGGTTAAGCATTTTTCCACATTTTCTTCCTATTTATAGAATACAACAGTTGCAAAGTTTGTTAGATTTCCTCTGTGACTCAAGGTGTTATTCACTTGCTGTGATGACTAATGTTATGTGTCAGCTTGATTGGGAGACAGTATGTCCAGATATCTGGTTAAACATTACTTCTGGGTGTGTCTGTGAGATGTTTCCAGAAGAATTTGAGTTGGTGGACTGAATAAAGCAGATGGCCCTTCCCAATGTTTTTGGGCATCATCCAATCCATTGGGGGCCTGAATAGAAGAAAAAGGCAGACGAAGGAGAATGGATTTGTCCTCCCTCTGCCTGCCTGCTTGAGCCAGGATACCAATCCTTTCCTGCCCTCAGTACTCCTGGTTCTCAGGCCTTCTGACCCAGACTGCAATCTACACCATTGACTCTCCAGCTGTCAGGCCTTCAAATTGCATAGCTGGCCTTTGTGGGTCTCCAGCTTGCACACAGCATATTGTGGGACTTCTCAGTCACTCTACATTACCGCATGAGCCAATATCCTATAATAAATGTCTTGATTAGATAAATAGATAGCTAGATAGATAGCCTATTGGCTCTGTTTCTCTGGAAAGCTCTGGTTAATACACTTGCCCTTTTTGTATTTCATAGAAGGTGTTTGTTCGCTTGTTGTTAGAAAAAAAAAAAAAAAAAAAGCAAGCTCTAACCAGAATCATTGTTTCCCAGCAGTCAATATATGTGGATTCCTTCTGAAGCATGCCACAATCCCTTTGGTGTAATCAAAATTCCTCCTTAGATACTCAGGTTGATGTGCATAATTTTATCCTATTTCCTAGTGTTTATAGACATTCATATATTTCGGCTTTGTTGGGCTATGGCTGGATTTCTTAATAGTTTCAACCAACAAAGCACAAGACCAACCTCAGATTCCAGTATGCACTGCTATAAGGGTTCCTCCTGATTTCCCCATTCTTTGCAGTCCTTTGCCTGTGAAGTCAACGTTCTTCCCTCCACCCCACCTGCTTTATGCCTTGTTGTTGTCCACAAGAATGATTTTTCAAAGCAGATGATAGAGGTAAAAACACAGTAAGGAAGAGGAAAAGGCACTTTAATTGTAACAATAATCAGCAGGTGAAAATAATAGAAATGATCCCCTAGTCTTGGTGCTATTGATCTAGCTTCTCTAAGACTGATGGTATATAGTGGACAAAGGCCAAGTAACAACAATTTGTGGAACAAACACAAATGGCTGATAGTAATATGTGGGAAATTCAATCTTGGTAGTAACCAGAGAAATGCACCTTAAAACAAGGGTACATTATATTTGTCTCTGATCTTAGCAAATATTTTAAAGTGAAAATAGTGATTGTGTGAATGCACATTGTTAGTGAGAGTGCAAATCAGTGAAGGGTTTTTAAAATTCTTACATCCTCTGAATCAGTAATTCTACTTCCAGGAATCTATTGTAAAGAAACTATAATAATAAAATGTGATTCACAACATTACTTATAAAAAAAACCAAGACACCAATAACAGGAAAATGGTTAAAATGAAATTTGGTGCCGTTCCTTTAGGTAATTTTAAAAAAAATCTTTAATATTTAAGAATGTTTGTTATATCACGTTAATCCAAAAAAAGATTCATAACTCTGTTATATACTCCATATCATGCATAGGAATATCCAATTTTGTTCTACACATATATTTTATGTAGGCAAATTTTTCACCATATAAACATGTTTAGATATGCATCTTTGTATAGACAAATTATTAGAAATATAGAATATTAATAACTGTTTTTGTTATAATTTATAAACTTTTTTTATTTTTTCTATTTCTGATGGACTATGCTATGACATTTTTGTTTCTTTTAAATTTGGAATAGAAACGAGTAACATTGTAAAAATATATTTATTACTTTTAGAAAAATAATGGATTAACATGTTGATACAAAATTGGTTGGTTTTCTTTTTTTGCTTGCTTCCAATTGTTACTGGAACCTCAAAACATTACTGAGTCCGTAGCACAGAATGAGACATAACCATGCTAACATAATGATAGAAAAAGAGGTAAAACAATTGATTAACTCCACTGGTGAATCATGCTTAGAAGCTGCTCAAAGGAAACTGTACTCTGTGTGATATGAATAAACTCAGAAGACATTCTGGAACCGTTTATAGTAGTGAAAGAAATACTTTATCAAGTGGTCTCCAATGTATGGACTAGAAATGATTAATGATTCCCAGCATTTACTAAGGTAAAAATGTCACAGATAAATAGACGGATGGATGGATAGATAGGTAGATAGATATAGATAGATAGATTAGATAGATAGATAGATAGATAATAGATATATAAAGCAGTTAAACTACAGACAGAACAAAAAAAATTCAAGGTGAACATTTTATTTAGTTATTTGATTTGTTGACTTATCCCTATTATTCCGTCTCTTCTACAAAGAGAACCAGGAATCACAATTTCTGAAAATTCACTCTCTGCTCGTCACCTATGGGCACGCATTTTCAAAAGGTGTTCTAAAAAATGAATACCTTATTGATTACTAGAAATTCAGCCTCAAACCTCTATAATCCCTGCCAATGTGGTAATGTGGGTCAGACCAAGAAATCTTGATTTTCCCCTAGCTTAAAGCTCAGACAAAAAGAGATTAGGTGGCTTATTTCTTTCTTACTGTCTCCTGGATCCACTGGGTTGATACTGCTTGGCTTTGTAACTCAGGGTTAGTGAAAAGAGGGATGGGAGATGTATTTTCTCGCTGGTTAAAGGAAATCCTGGCCCACATTTCATCAGCAACCCCATGGAAATAGAATACAATAAAATACGAAGTTCTAAATAATAAAGAAATTTAACAGGGACATGGAAAATATGTATTCTAATCACTGGTATTTTCCAACTCAAAGCACCACTTACTGATAGTAGGACCAGGTGTTTTCCAGATTCCTTGACCTGACTCTTCTTACCAGTGAAGAATGGGCGACTCATAACTCCCATTAGAGGTTAATGTTCTAGTTACAATCACCGACTACTTGGAGTCTTTCTTTTAAAATGAGTAAAACAGCTATGATTGTGTATTTTGTTATGTTCAAGGTATTACACTTATTGACTTACATTGTTATTTCAATTAATCCTATCAAAGCCTCGACACACCAAGTGCTATGAGTTCTCACCCCCTCATGTAAGATGAGGGGACTGAGATTCCAACAGGGCCTCACAGCTGGAAGATACAGAGCTGGAATTCTCATCCAAATTTGTCTAAGCACAGAGCTTTGATTCTTCACACCTCTGCAACACTGCCTGGTGAACTCATTGATTTAACTAAATCATATTGTTTTAAAATCAGTGTAGACATCATTGTAGTGTGCTATGCTTTACTTCATTCCAGGTTTTTAGTATGAATTTTAAGATCAAAGATGCTCTAGGTATCTGTAATTAGATGTTATCTGCTCATGAATCTACTGTATAAACCCAGCATTTAAACCCAATCCCTCTCTAAAGTACACACGTACCCACATGTAAGTAATGTCTGTGGTATACTTCTTTGAGATTTGGAGGCAGGAGTGTGTGTACAGCATTAAAAAACAAAAGCTGACCCTCTGTCCTTGAAACCATCCCTTCTCTTTTGACTGAATTCTGCTGGTTCACATCCCACTCTGGTAGCTTCTTTTCCATCTTATCTTCTCCTAATTATGGCAATTATTCCCTAAATGATGGTATTTCTCAAGATTCAATATCTGTATCTGAGACTGCTAGCTGACCATCAACCCTGTTTTCTCATATTTTAGGACACAGTCAGGCAACTTTTCCCAACTTCATGTCCAACCAGTGGAGATGACTCATCTCTTCCAGGTCAGACACATAAACATGTTCTATGCATGATCCCCCATGCTCTTTACAGAGGTGTGGGCAAGCACAGTGACTCAGAGTGAATTTGAAAGTGGTAATGATTTGGCAGCCTGGCACGGGCCCCTGGATAAAATGCAAGACACAGAACTCCCTGCTTCTGCCCCCTCTGAATTGGACCCTATAAGGGAAATAGCTGTGCTTTAGTCAGGAGTAGGCTGAGGCAGCCTTCCTGCACAGCATGACTCAGCGGGTTTGGAGCACAGGGGCACAATCCCACACATTATGCAACCATGCCATGTGAGGCGCATTAGGTGATCACCCACGTGAGCTCGTGCTTGGCTTGGAGCCACTGTTGTCTGTAAAAGGTATCATTACCCTGCTAACACCGTACATACGGCTCACTCATACCCAGAGAGAGTAAAGTCATGTCAAAACTGTCTATGATTCCTCGAGTGTTTTTCTAGGTACCCGCCACTCTCCCTCAGGCCTCCGTTAAAACCTGACAGACCCATAAGATTTGGTTAAATGAGCAAGAAAGAAGTCACCTCTTTCTGAAACTAATGAAAATTGGGCATTTGTTGTTTTACAATCACTAGCCCATATTAGCCAATATAGAAATTAGTATCTTGAAGTGGGTACTGCCCTGATGAAACTCTCAAATACGTGGCATTGTTTTAGCAGGCAGGAAGTAGGTGGCAAGGAAAACTGATTCTGGCTGGAAAACTGGAAAGCCTGGTTATTCTATGGCAAAATACTTGGAGAACTGTCTTCCACATTAATGTGGTAGGCAGATCACCTTCCAGCCAAGCCTGTAGCATTGGGGCATCAGGTGGAAAGAGTTAGAGCTTTGCTGTGTTTGGTGACTTTAGGCTGCCATTAGCTTGGTATGAAATAAGCTTAGACAAAATGTAATGGTTTGGAAACAGAAATCAAAGTAAATATAGAACATCTGCAAATAAGGGACTTTTGGGGTTAGAAAAGGCAAGTGCTTCTGGCTCCAAACAGAAGGAAATAAAACCGATGAGAGCTTTGAGCAACAAAGGCTTACCAGACTTCTCAGTTGAACAAAATGGCTTGGACCTGCATTAAATACCAAGCCCCATTGTCAAATCTGTTATTTAAGATAGCTTTAAAATAGCCACCAGTAAATTGAGAGAAAGAAGCATGTTAGGAGCAAGCAAACATAAAAGGCATGTGCAGGAATGAGCTTGGGCATGGCTCTTCCCCCATGGAACTGACTGGACTAGAAATAAATAGGTCAGAAACCCATCTGTTTCTGAGCAAAGGGTATTGCCCAAGAAAACATGAGCCTGGTCTATAAAAGCCCTACAACTGTGAGGTGAGCCTTGAAACAACCTTCAGGAGCTAACATTTACCAAGCAGGAAGCAGGCAGCAAGTGATTTAACTACAAGGAGAGCCCAATCCCCACAGCTGACTTCAGTGTAGCCATGGAAAAGGAAAAGAAAATAAAACCTCTCAAATGCACATCTATTTGATACTCATATAAAACAAATTATCCCCCAAACATAGCAACTTTAAAAACATTTATTACCTCACACAATTTCTGTGGGTTAAGAATCAAGGAGCAATTTAGCCAGGGGATTCTGACTCAGGATCCCCCAGGAGGTTGCAGTCTTGTTGTTGGCTGTGGCTGCAGTCAGCTAAGGGCTTGACTGGTGCTCCAAGATCAGCTTCCAAAGTGGCTCAGTCTCAGACCCAGCAGGTTAGTGCAGGTGGTTGGCAGAGGCATCGGTTTCTCACCAAGTGCACCTCTCCACTGGGCTGCTCATGCACCCCCATGACACAGCAGCCATTCTCCTCTACAGAGGGTGATCCAGGAGGGGTCAGGGTGGAAGTCACATGCTGTCGTTCCACAATATGCTACTGTTTGCCCAGGCCAGCCCTGCCCCATGTGAGAGAGGACTACACAAAAGACTTGCATTAGGGCTGCTGAAACAGAAGACCACAGGGTGGGTGGCTTAAAACCACATTCTATCACAGCTCTGGAGGCAGGAAGTCCAAAACCGAGTGTCATAGGGCTGGTTCATTCTGGGGGCTCTGCGGGACAACCTCTTCCATGCTTCTCTCCTAGTATGTGTGGTTGCCAGCATTGCTGGGCCACCCTTGACCTCCCATCTCTGCCTCTGTCTTCACATGGCCTGCTCCTCTCTGTCTCTGTCTGTCTCCAGATCTCCCTCTATTTGTAGAAAAACAGTCAGTGAATTTACAGACCACAAAACCCAGTAGTACCTTATCTTAACTTGACTACATCTGCAAAAACCCACTTTCCAAATAAAGTCACTGAGGTTCCAGGTGGACATGAATTTTGGAGGGACACTATTCAACCCCACACAGACCAGAACGCCAGTAGCTGCCTGTCATTTGGGGCCATCGCGGAGGCTCAGGACAACAGCTGTGACCTTTGGGCTTCTACTGTTGCTGCTGTCATTGTGGCTGTTAAGCTGTTGTCCTACCTACACTATGCATTCCCTCCTCCTTTCACCCCACAATTCCCCTTTGTCCATTCAGCCTATTCCTGTGGTTCCAACTTGTGCTACTGAGCTGATGAAATAACAAACAAACTGTCATTTTGAACGGCCTTCTGAGTTCCAAAACCACATTTTGATTGTCCTGATTAAAACTGTGATGCAAAATTTCCAAACCCTAGAGACATTTTCTAAACAGAATTTACCATCTAATCCCTACAGACACATAACAAGCTACACCCACTCAGATACATCATGAACGCCTCTCCCAACCCCCACGCCATCAATTATGAAATCCTTTTCTTTGCGCCACTCCTATCTCATTGCTGTCACTGCCCACATTCAAAACCAGAACCGGAGGCCCCTCCTTCAGCATCTGCCTGTTCCAAGCCTGTGCTACTGACAGTCCCCACCCCTGGGAGTGTTTGCACAGATATCGAGCAAAGCACAGTGCTTCTTTATTATAAAATACTCAGTAGTTTCCTATTTCAGACTTTTTGTACTGGTTTGTGAAAGCCCCACAATCTGATGAAGCTGTTTTTCCTAACATGATCAGTCCATTGCCTTTTTTTACTCAATGTGTTTCTTCTGCATGAATTGTCCTTCTTAATTCCTGCATCTTTAAAAATACCCCTCCAGTTCCATTTTCTTCAAGAAGCTATTCCAGGTCTCCACAGATAAAACTGGTCTCTCTCTTCCTTCACTCTCAGTACTAGATCCTGCCTTACTTATTGTATATCTACATCAGAATGAAATTCTTAACACAGGTACCTGGATCCCTGATAATCTGTTGAGATTCTAGAGAAAAAGGAAAGATTCTTGGTCATCTTGTTGACTCTAGGGCCTGACAGAGGAGACCCTGAACATTGTAAGAGTTTGATAAATACTTCTTGAATATATGTAGAATAAATTACTATTGAGCTATTTTATATTCTAAAATGATATGAATTAAAAAACAAATATTCAATTAGATGCACTTTTGACTATGAAAATGCAGTTAATGTGTTATTTCCTATCCTTTTCATTTTAAGGGTTGTGAATGATCACCTCCTCAGTTTACAATGTCAACAGTCAACTCAATGGTGAGAGAGAGAGGAAACAGCTTACTGTCCTATAATCAGAGGAAGATATTGATTCTAAATTTTCACAAAAACCAATGCTGTTTCTCAAAAGAAACTAAAATCTATTAAACAGGGGTTTGATCTGATTTGATCTGGTTACTTTTCTTCTAAAAATAATCATTGGTAGAAGATGTTTGGGGGATTACAGAAAGGAATGTGTTTCACTGGGTCTCTCTCAGGTTTCCCTTTGGCAAGTGGACCCACATCTCACAGAGTAAGATGTATTCTTTCCTTCATCCAAGGAGAACGTCTTGGACCACACAACCTGAATGTATATCAGACACTGGCCCAGAGCAGAGACAGAGATGTTTTATTCATTTTCCCTGTTACATTTTTGCAGGAAAAAAATATATTTTTTCACCAGAGCCAGAAGCCACAGGACTGGACTTGAACTATGAATTAGGGAAGTTCATATGTGCAATTTACTTAACTGCCTGTGCTCTGCAACATTATATTCACAACTTTGCAGTTCCCGAAGCTATAAGAAATTTATCAACTTGTTAACTCACTGTCTTTTTGCAGGCCAGAGTTCATAAAGTAGAAACTCACTCTAAGGAACAATGGAAAAGAAAATCTTCAAGAATTTGCAGTATTTTCTACAGAAAACGAGGGGTCCGTGGGGACCATTGATGCTGCCATGGGTAAGCTTGTGGTCACTTACTCACACGTGATGTGTGGCCCTGGCCTGTGAGGTCACCCGAGCCACAATGGTCCTGGCAAAGTGGTTAACAGGATGTGGCTGGCAAGGTGGCTGTGGCCTCCCCTGGTGCCCGACACCCCCATCTGGGGCATCTGGGACCCTCACACTCAGCACCTGGCCCTCCCCTGACTCCCACCCAGGCTTGTCTCTCCAGGCTGCCACACACTGGGAGCTTTAGTCTCTCTACAATAGGAGGCTCCCTAAGGGCAGGACGTCTGACCCTTTCTTCACTGGCACCCCGGCCCTGGAAGAGGCTGGAATCACTGCATAGACCCATGCACCCTCGATGAATCGCGCATCTGGAGCCCTCAGCTCAGCTAGGAGTGAGATAGAATCGAGGAGCAGAGCTGCCCTGTGGCCTTGGCCAGAGGTGCCAGGAGCTCAGGTGGAGGGGGGCTACCGGGCAGGATGCCCTGGCCACTGGTCTCCAGTGCCCTGGGGTGGGGTTGCTGCAGGGTGGCGTAGTTGCAGCTCCCCCTGCCACACTCTGAGAGCTTCCCTGCTACTGGTAGACTTTGCAGTCAGTGGAAGCCTTCAAGGAAAATATAAGAAGTCCTTTAACTCTGTGCTTTTCTAAAATACACGGTCTCAAAGATCTTATTCTGTATGAAAACAATGTAGACATTCTTTGCGGCAGGACAACTAATTGTTATCAATGACAAGTCCAAAGGATTTACCATGAATGAAGGAAATGCACTGGCGTTTCTGCTAAGGTGTGGTATTTCCTCTCTTATACCCGCGTGCTGGTGGCTGTTTGTACAGGGAGCAGGGAGTGAGCATCTGTTAAAGAAAACGCTATCTCCCTGCCCCAAACATGTTGACAGAGGGCTATCTTGCTCTGGGAGATTTTCTTTCTTCCTCTTAAAAAACAATATGAAGAATATTTTTCTTCTTAAAAAATGCACAGAGAACAGTATTGCAAATAAAGAAAATACACCACATAGAGTGGTACTGGAGAGCTCAAAAGTCATGAAATGATACTTAGTAAATACACTTAGCAACATTAAATCAGCATTAGAGTAACTACTACAGTAAAATAAAAATATACCTAACAGAAAAGAATGGACCACCCTGCTAAGCCCATGAGGCACAAGCCCACGTGCAGATGAACACTGCAAGATGTTCTACGTGCTGGCCTTTAATGCTTAGAGTTAAAACATGATGGGCACCTGGAGGCCACAGGTCTTAAGAAAGTCAATGAATTTCTCAGTACTTTCAGGAAATATGTATTCAAGATCCCCCAAGAGAAATTCATATGTGCTGTAAGCCCAGCAATAAATGTACTTAGCACATGTGGAAATCAAGGCCATTCTGAAGAACTCTGTGACTTCTCGTTTGTAGAAACACTGGGTGTAAATCAACGGTGCAGTAGATTTTCAGGGGAAACACAAGACCATGAGTCCCTTGAGGGTAAACCCACTGGACATCCCTAGCAATCTCCATCCCCAAGATAACCACTGGCTTATTTCCTTGCTTTTTTATTGAGTTGATAAAGAAATTTGACGCTCATTTGGAAATCTGAAATCTAAGCTCCTGGGTTATGAATTAAGTAGATGATTTTCTAAAATATCTTCTTTATATTCTATATAAATAAATAGTAATGAGTAAATAAATACAGTTTAACGTCTCAGCCAATGGAACAATGTCTGCTACAGCCAGGCCCAGCTTCACGGAATAGAACTAGGAACAAACAAATGGCCTCTAAGATTTTCAGTATGTTTGCTGATAAGAGATGTATAATTCTATAAACCAGGGTTGGTTCGAGGTTTTGTTTTGTTTTGTTTCACCTCCTTCTCCTCTCACTCCTTCTCTTCCGCCTCCATATTTCCCTTCATCTCCCAGCTACCCTCCGTTTTCAAGCCCCCTCCTAATGGAGAAGATGAGGAGGGTGAGTCCAGGCATCCAGGTTCTAACTGTGAGAGCAGGGCTGGGGTCTGCAATGATGAATGGTGGGTGCCAAGGTGGCTGAGAATTCCCCTTTACTGAGACCACCATGTGCCAGGCACTGGGCTGGGGTGTCCCACGTCTCATTTACCATATACAAACAGGAAGCTGAGAACCTAAGTAACACAGATTACTTTAAGGTAACCTAAAGTCACAGCTAATCCTAATCCTAGGTCTTTCCTTCTGTATTCAGAGCCTGAGCACAGCTTTGATTCCTGTCTCCTGCTTCCTAGCTGTGTGCCCTGGGGATGTGTACTCAACCACTGTGTGCTTCCTTGGGGATGATAGTGATAGCTACTTCAAGATGATTGTGAGGACTAAATGAGGCAATCCATGCAATAGGCAGTGTATCTATCCATTTCTTCTAGTAGTCTCTTAAAATCTCTCCTATGAAAGTAGCTTTGTAAATGATTTTTATAATCCACCCTTCTTTTCCTGTTGCTTTAAATATTTTGAGGCCATGGTGTTACATAAATAAGGGACATGATATTAATATCTTCTTGATTGCTTTATCCCTAAGAAATGTCCTTCCTTATCCTTCTTAATGCTTTTCACCATAACTTTTTTTTCATATAGCTAATTGAGCTTTCTTTAAGATAACATCTTTGTGGTTTATCCTTTTGCCCTCACTATATTTTCTATCTTCTGTGTCTTTGTGTTTTAGGTAAATACTCTTGTAGACAACATACAGCCGGACTTTTAAAATGCAATCTGAAAATATTTGCCTTTTAATAGATGAATTTTATAGATCGTTTAATTAGTTTAAATTATTAAATCTATTCCTAAGTATGTTATCTCTTTTGTTACTGTTATAAATAAGGTATTCTGTTCCATTATATTCTAACTGGTTATTTTTTCTGCATATGAAAGCTATTGATTTTTGTGTGTAAAGTTTATATCCTATTACCCTGATTAATGATTTTATTGTTTGAGTTAGTTTTATTATTGCTTCTCTAGGGATTTTTAAATATGCTATTATTTCACCTATTAATCATGGTTTTACTTCTTATTCTTTTCTTCTGATTGTTCTCTTTTGCTCAATTTCATTGGTTTCCCATAACATGATTAATAGTAATAAAGAGTGCAGTCATCCTTGCCTTGTTCCTGGTCATGACAGGAATGCCTCTAGTCTCTCCATTAAGAGTGTGGCTTTAAAAATAAGATATTTGTATGTTATGATATTAAGGAAATATTCATCCATAGCATTCTTTGAAAGTTTTAAATAGAATGTGTGTTGAATTTTGGCAAAGTATTTTTAAACACATTTGGAGATCATCACATGATCTTTCTTTTTAGACCCATTAATATGGGACATTATATTAATAGATTCTCTAATGTTACATTAGACTTACATAAATGCTATAAATTCCATTTAGTCGTGATGTAATTTTTGGTTAATGTGGTTCTCCAACCTGTGTACTAAATTATTATAATTAAGATTTTTGTATCAAAATTCATAAGCAACATTGATGTATATTTTCCTTTTCTTGTATTAATTGGTGTCAAAGTTAATCTTGACTTGTAAAATGAATGTAGAAGTTTGTACTCATTTTCTATGCTCTGAAATGACTTTTTTTTAACTTTGGAATTATCTGTTCTTTTCATATTTTGGTAGAATTCCTCTGTGATAGCATCTGTGCCTGATTCATTAGTGTAAGATAATGCCTTGACAAATTTTTTCTTCTTCTATGGGAATTAATGTAAGTTTTTTATTTATTGAGATCAATTTTGACAAATTTTACTCTTCTAAAAATTACTTGCATACAGGTATAACAATGTCTTATATTCTTTTAAATTCTCTCTGTATCTATAGATATTTTGTATATTTATGTTTCATCTCATTTTTCTTCATGAACTTGGCCATAGATTTTTTTGTATCTTCAAAGAACCAAAATTTTGAACTATTTGTTGAATCTAATATTTTCCTGTTCTATACCTCACTATTTTTGTCCTTTACCTTTATTATTTTCTTATTGTGTTTTCATCATGTTTACTTTGTTGTTCTTTGAATAACTTCTTAAGTTGGAAATTTAACTCATTTATTTTCACTCTTTTGTTTTCACTGACAGAGAGCCATTTAAGGCTATGAATTTTCCTCTAGTCACTGCTTTGAATCTATCCCATTGATTCTCATATGGATTATTATTATTATTTTCCAGAAATTCTGAAATTTCAAGTTATATTTCCCCTCTCTTCAAGAGTTGTTTAATAAAAGGTCTTAAATTTCCTTTGAAATAATTTTGGAAGTTTTGTTTTAATAATCCCTTTTAAAATTGTGTGGTTTTGTATGTGTTTTTATCAAAGAGTTCTGTTTGTAATATATTTACTATATAGAATTGACCAGTGCTCTCTTGGTGATGAAATATATAGTCAACATATATTTTTTGTGAATTGTCTCTGTGCAATTGTGTGAAAAGTATATTTCCTATTTTAAGGGTCTAGTATGATATGACAGATATAAAGATACATATAAAGATATATATACGCACATATCTACTTTACTCTAGAGGTTATTTTATATTCTTTATATTCATATTTATATGTGTACTTGACCCATCTTTTACCAAGAGCAGTATGTTAAAGTTTTCTATTATTAGTGTGTCTATATCTATTTATCCTTGCACCTATGTTTTCTGTTTTATGTGGTTAGTTGCTATTTGATGCATAGTCATAACTGTTAAAGCCTCACTGTGAGTTTCAGCATTAAAAATTCTTCGTTTTTGCTGTTTTTGCTCAAATTCTATTGTGTCTAAAATCAGAATTGTAACACCAATTTTCTCATTGTTTCCATTTGCCTAGTATATACTTTGCTCATCCCCTTATCTTTAGTCTTTTTTAAATCAGTATGTCTTAGGTCTGTTTTTGTTTCCATTATGGCTTTGGGTTTACTTTATTTGCCACTGTGAAAATTATTTTCATTTAATATATGAGTTAACCCTATTCACCTTTTTTGATATTAGTCTCAAAACTGTCATATAATTTTGTGATAATAACTGGTTTCATTATGTCATATTTACTGTTTCTTTTTTTATATGATGACACATTGTAATTATTTTAAAAATTCTTTAGGTATTTTTGGAAAGCTTATACTTTTGTTCTAGTTGTTAATGTATATTTACACCTTTTGTGATACCAGAGTTCTCTATTTTATTCTTGCTTAACCATCCACTACCTTGTCTGTGAATTTAAATAATATCCTTCGATTTACATCCATTTTCTATGTATTGATTAATGATCTCATTGTACTTCCCTTTTTGTCTCTTCCTTTACTTGCCATTGTTTGTTTATGTCTTCTTTGTCTGAATGCATACATTCTTATTTTAATGTAGCACAACAATTAAAAGAATCAAGTTATTACCATCAGTTCTATACTACAGATTCCCCAGTTATCTCTCCCTCAGTTGGGCAATGCACATCTTCTGGCAGCTGTCTGAGGAGGGCCCTGAGGCACTGAGTTCCCTGCACTCTTGGGCACATTTAGTGTTGTTCTTGTAAAGCCTTGATACTTGGGAAACAGCTTGGTTTTAAGCATGCATAATTCATTTAACCATATAAGTCATTTGTTACATTTTTCTGAAGGTTCCAATGAATACTTTTATTAGACTATGTTTCAAAATTAGTAATTTCCATTCAGTCTTCCCAGAAAAACAATATCCTCTTTCAATTTATCAGTTGAAGTGTTTTTATTTTTTCTAGAAAATTTACTTGGATTACTACTTTAAATATTGGTAGTTTTTCTTTATTTTGTGCTGCTTCTTCAAGGGCTCCATTTATATCTATTTTGGACCATTTTTTCCTGTCTTCTGTTTCAACCAGTTTCCCTCTGACCAACTTTACTTTTGTTTATTTTAATCTTCTTCATTGTTATGTTTTTCCACAATGTTCTTCATTAAATTTTCATTTTAATTATTTACTCTAAGGCCCCTAATAATTTTTCTCTTCACTTTGGATATTGTTTTCATCTTTTGCTTCCATATTTTTCTTGATTTCTATTAACTTTGGTAAATATATATATTTATATATGTTACATATATGCATGTGTGTATGTACATTATATATATGAAAATTATATATATTCAAATTATATATACATATATACATACAGATTTTATATATGTATTCAGAGTTTTAATATATATTCAGACAATGTCTATTCAGGGTATATTTGTATACATTTAGCTTATATACATATAATTACATTTGGAGTGTTTAGTCTGTTAGTTTTCTTCTGTTTCATATTGCTTTTGGAGGTGAAAGAATTTTCATCAGCGGAAATGTTATAATTTGCCTTTTTTCAGAGAATCTTTATATGAAGTCGCTTTGATTTTTTCCCACTCATAGGCATTTGTGAACAGGATTCCTAGTTCAAAAACCTCTTCTCCATCAGTTTAGTAAACCACAGTTTATTTAATGGTGACGCTGGTATTGGTAAAAGGGGAGAGGTTGGTGTGTTGTGTCTGAAAATTAGGCACTTCTTCCTATACCTTCTTTCTCTGCCTGACACATCTCTGACAGGTACCACTCCTTGTCAATATGAATCTTTCCAAGAAGCAGCGTTTCCTGGAAGCTACAAAATCCAGTGCTGCTCACTTTTAAATTGCCACCCTGTGGCCACTCACAGCCCAATATTTAGCAGATTAGACTCAGTGTTGGAGTTTTCTTAGAGTGATTGCTCTACACTTCATTTTAGTTTCTTACTCTTCTCTTCTATTTTTCCTGGAATCTCTGAAGACTCACCTATCCTGTTCTCCAAAGCTAATGGCTTGCAATGGTGATGGACGCTCCTTTGGAATTTGGTATTTACTTCTTTGCCTTTAGGTAATTGAAATGTTTTGTATTCTCTACCCTGAGCAATGAGGATGGTGGGGACATGTGGGACTTAGACTCTTTTGTGATGGTGATATAGTTTCCTGGGAAGATTTTTGACAAGATTCCAGTGCAGTTCATTGCCATTATCCGCTGAAAACAATCCACTCATCTACTCCACCACCTTACAACATTTACCTCTGAAGAGTAGACATTCCCATTGCCATTCCTTTGTAGACAGTCTGCCTTTTCTCTTTGGTAGCTGCAGTTTTTTGATAATGTGCCTATGAGTAAATTTGTTTTTATTTGTCATGAATGAGACTTTCTGTGCTTTTTCAAAGTGAAGATACATGTCTTTTTTCCAAAAAATCATAGAAAAATATTAGTCATCATATTTTTAAATATTACTTCTTCTGCATTACTTCATTATCTCTTTCTGTACCTTATTTGATACATGTTGGAACTTCAATTTCAATCCCAAATGTCCTTTTTTTCTTGCTAGTAACAAAATTTCAATTTCTTTTTTTTACACTTGGGACCATGGCCATGCCAGTAATGCAGAACCATGGAAAACCATTACATTTCTGTCAGCAGTTACACTAATTTATTATGAGGAATTCATAATAGAGGAAGATTAAAGGGTCACTTATTTCCAAAATTATCATTTTATATAAGATAATTTCAAGTGTTAGTGGCAGATACTGCATTAGCATTTCTTCACATCATACTGAACATTACCTTCTATAGCAATCCATACAACAACGTGGAAAAACATCAATTAATGCTGTTCATAATCGAGATGACAATATCATGCAAAGTCAGAGATTTAGGGAAATCATTTTGGGTTGGAGACAGCAGATCTTATATTTTCTCCTTACCCTGCCATTTCCTATTTATACAGTCTTAACAAATTCAATTAATTCTTTTCTTTGGTTTCTCTAATTCCTAAGTGGGGACAATTATTTCAATAGAATGAATATTATAAGTGTCTGACACAGTGCCTGAAACAAAATATTTTTGAATTTGAAGTACTGCCTCTGAAAAAATTAAATAATTGTCCTGTGTGATTATTTTATTATCTTTAATTCATCAAACTTTTAAAATCCCTACACTGTAGTGATGACACTAGGATATGCAAACATTGGCAATGTTAGAACTCTGGGAATTTTAGCACCATTGACTGCAACACAGAATGAGGAAAATGAAACAAAGTTAGTGGCAGGAAAAAAAAAAAAAAGCAGTGACAAGCCCAGGTTTCCTGAGTTCCTTCCTTGGCATTCTTTCCATTACCCTACACTGCCCCAACCATGCTGGCTGTGATGGTTAATACTGAGTGTCAACTTGATTGGATTGAAGGATGCAAAATATTGATCCTAGGTGTGTCTGTTGAGGGTGTTGCCAAAGCAGGTTAACATTTGAGTCAGTGGGCTGGGAAAGGCCCACCTATCCTTAATCTGGGTGGGCACCATCTAATCAGCTGCCAGCATGGCAAGAATATAAAGCAGGCAGAAAAACGTGAAGAGACTAGACAGGCTTAACCTCCCAGCTTAAATCTTTCTCCCATGCTGAATGATTCCTGCCCTCGAACATCAGACTTCAACTTCTTCAGCTTTGGGATTCGGACTGGCTTCCCTGCTCCTCAGCTTGCAGATGGCCTATTGTAAGACCTTACGATCGTGTGAGTTAATACTCCTTAATAAACTCTCATATATATATATATATATATATATATGACAGTTTGTATATATTATATATATATATATATGTATCCCCTATTAGTTCTGTCCCTCTAGAGAACCCTGACTGATACAGATTTTGGTACCAGGAGTGGTTCTAGAGGAACAGAATATTAAGGATGGAGTTCTTTCATTGTTTTTTGGGTTTCTGGATTTGGCCGCTTAATATGATTAGACCCAAAAATGCTAAGGACTCTACTTCTAATAGTATGGAGAACACTGATAGTCCTTGGCGTGAATTGTTTATAGTTATGCAAAATGAATGCATTTGACACTCCTGACTCAGTGCTTATGAGAAGCAAGGAGTTTAGTGACGCTGTACATAATACCTTTGACTGTATGTGGAGAACCAGGGAACATAATGAAGCTGGTTGGTTGCTCTTAAGTTCACTGGACAATGTGATGAAAGAAAATGATGAACCCAGGGATTCTAACTCTCGGCTTCAGGAACCGATACTGAGCTTCAAATCTGCTAAGATTGCCCTGAGTGAGTCTTATTTCCTGTAGAGGAAGAGCTGAAATTGTGGAAAAAGAGACACAAGCTCTTATCATGCAAGTGGGTGACCTGCAATGAAAGGTGCATGCACAGCCTCGCCAGATGTCTGCTGTTAAAATGAGGGCATTGATTGGAAAAGAATGGGACCCTGCAACTTGGAATGGGGACATGTGGAAGGATCATGATGAAGCTGGGGACACTGAGTTTGTGAACTCTGATGAATCTTTTTTGCCAGAAGGAACAGCTTCCCCATCCCCAGTAGTGGCAACATCCCCTCTCCGACCCATGCTGCCATCAGCCTTTCCACCTTTGTCTGGGAAGATAAACCCTGCACTGCCTGAGGCAACAGTGATGTCCTTCCCTGAGACAGTTGCCAGGCAAAATAATGTTGATTCTCCTGAGGAGCCACCCCCAACACCCCTGTTTGCTTCTAGACCTAACACTAGACTAAAGTCCTGGCAGGCACCTAGATGTGAGGTTAAGAGTGTGACCCATGAAAAGGTGCACTACACTTGAAAAGAACTGCTTGAGTTCTGTAATTTATATAAACAGAAATCTGTAATTTATATAAACAGCATGGGAATGGATATTAAGGGTGTGGGATAATGGTGGAAGGAACATAGAGTTGGATCAGGCTGAATTTATTGATTTGGGCCCACTAAGTAGGGACTCTGCATTTAATGTTGTAGCTTGGAGAGTTTAAAAAAGCTCTAAGAGTTTATTTGCTTGGTTAGCTGAAATAAAATGGCCCACCATGAGCAGATAGAAATGTCTGATCTCCCTTGGTTTAATGTAGAGGAAGGTATCCAAAGGTTAGGGAGATTGAGATGGTGGAGTGGATTAGTCACTTTAGACCTACTCATCCCAGCTGGGAGGGTCCAGAAGATATACGCTCGACCAGTGCCTTGCAAAATAGATTTGTGAAGACAGCACCTGCATCTTTGAAGAGCCCTGTAATTGCTTTTCTCTGTATGTCAGATTTAACAGTGAGAACCGCAGTCACTCAACTACAAAATTTAAATACAATGGAAATATTGGATCCCTAGGTGGCAGGGAGTAAATGGCAGCACTCAACTGTCAAAGGTAAGGTGGGCATAGCTACCGTAATGGACAGCAGAGGCAAATCAGCAATCAGAATAGTCTGACTCATGTAGAGCTGTGACACTGGCTAATTAATGATGGTGTTCCTAGAAGTGAAATTGATAGGAAGCCTACTGTATTCCTATATTAATTGATATAATCAGAAAACTTCCAGGTTGAATGAACAAAAGACTAATTTGAATTACAAAAACAGAGAATCATGGCCCCTCAATCAGTTTCCTGACTTGAGACAGTTTATAGACCCAGAACCCCTTGAATGAAAGGGAGGCTGGATCTCCTTGAGGAAGAACCCACTACACTACTGACATTTTATGCTGTTAATCTTTCTCCCGTCCTTCCCCAAGGAGACCTCCGGTCTTTTGCCAGGTTAACCGTGCACTGGGGAAAGGGAAATGATTAGACACTTTGGGGACAACTAGACAATAGCTCTGAGCTGACACTGATTCCTAAGGACCCAAAACGTCATTGTGGTCCTCCAGTTAAAGTAGGGACTTATGGAAGTCAGGTAATTAATGGAGTTTTAGCTCAGATCCTACTTACAGTAGGTCCATGGGTCTCCAGACTCATCCTGTGGTCATTTCCCCAGTGCCAGAATGCATAAATAGCATAGACATACTTAGCAGCTCGTAGAAACCCCACACCATCCCAGAATAGGCACTCACCTTAAAAACCTAGTGTTTCAGGCCGGGCGCGGTGGTTCACGCCTGTAATCCCAGCACTCTGGAAGGCCAAGATGGGTGGATCACTTGAGGTCAGGAGTTTGAGACCAGTCTGGCCAACATGGTGAAACCCTGTCTCTACTAAAAATACAAAAATTACCTGGGCATGGTGGTGCATGCCTGTAATCCCAGCTACTGAGGAGGCTGATGCAGGAGAATCACTTGAACTCAGGAGGTGGGGGTTGCAGTGAGCCAAGATCCCACCACTGCACTCCAGCCTGAGCAACAGAGTGAGACTCTGTCTCAAAAAAAAAAAACAAACAAACAAACAAACAAAAAAAAACCACAACACAAAAACCTAGTGTTTCAAAGTGGTTTTCTATGTGTTATATTTTAAATATCAAATGGGTTTAATTCTTCTGTTATCTTGATTTGCTTTGTGAAATTCATGTAGGAAACATATATAAATGCTTAGTTGGTCCCCACATAAATATATGCCACATTAGGAAGTATTCATCCTCATTAGCAAGAGCTGCCTGTATAAATTCAACAAAAAGGGAAAGCCAGCAGATCTCCATGACATTTACGATGGAATAGATTTCTTTTTTATTTTATTGTATCAAACTCACTGTTGCTGTCAATATCCTACTTTACTTTGAAACAGCAGCATTATTTTGAAAATAGCACACATTCTGCTTGAGTCTTCAAGCTAGAATGTGGTGGAGCCAAGGACATGAAATGAGAACAGCTCTGTTCTTGTTTGCCAGAACATTTACAATTTTTACTATTATTCCTTTTCCTGGTTTAGAATCTCTTGTGCAGTTCTCCTCTCATTCCAAAACGGATACTTCACAAATAGAAAATTAATGGGCAATAGATAAGAACCTGGTAATTTTGTGACTGTTAGGTGTAATATTAGAAGCCTGTAATTTAAAGCAATCACTGACTAAGCTTTCTAATTCATAAAGGACAGGAAAAGAAAAGAGTGCATTTGTACTGATGAAATCTTTTTTAGTCCTCATTTGCTGTTATCGATAGACGACAGATTTCTGTTGCAAATATATGTCTTAACTATTAAAATATGCATGCATATTTAGTTAAGAATTAGTCATTAGTATAAAACTAGGACACATAGACAGCAAAATGCTACAATATTGTAATGTAATTATAATATTGTAAGCAAAGTTGCATGGAATGTTAGATTTTTCTGATCAGGAATGGTCCCAAAAAGCTGTTTGGTTTGACCTTCATATGCACTATAGCTAATTCACTTTGTAGCAGGATCTTGTCTCTGACTTCTGCTATAAAATGTTTCTCTTATTCTCAATTCTGGAGGATGAAGGGCATTTAACAAAAGCTCTGGGGAAGCGATTTAAACTAATCCTGTCTTCCACAAGCCAGGCCAGCTGACTATAGCACAGAATGCCAATATACTAGTTTATAATGGTAATAAAACAGACAATTTTTAAATGACCAGCATACCTATGCTTTATCTCTAAGGAAACCTATGACTCTGAAACAGACAAGAGACAGAATTGAGCATATTACTCAATACACACAAATGATAATTAACAAATATTGTGTTTTTGAAGATAACAAATAAACATAAGTGTATATCTTTAAAGGGCATTTTTAACATGCTCATAAAAACACTGCCATATAAAAAGAGAAACTGTAAGATATATTGGTGTTAAAGTTCATGATTGGACACTGAAATGTCAACAGCAGACTGTTGTAAAAAAAAAGCTTCATTAAAAAGAAAATATCTGAAAATCAAATAAAAAGAAGTTTATTAGTAAATTGTATGGAATCCCAGTAAAGATTAACCTAAAGCAAAAAAAAAAAAAAATACAGTATTTTTCTCTTTATTTTTCCTATTTTTCCAACATCTCTGCCACCAAAACCGTGTAGGACATTGTATTTTGAAAAATTTGACACAGAACTACAACAATATGTTTTCCTTAAATTTGAGTATTCTTGGTATCTTACTGACATATTACCATCAGAAAAGTCCGTGAGCAACCAAGAAGTTGAATCAAAAGTCATTTATATAATTAAATAGAAAATATTACTCTGGAAAAACCACAAATGCCTAGAACATACGGAAATACAATTTATTGAATAATATATCTTTGCCTCACTGATTTGAAGCACCATTTGAATATACATTTCACTCTCTTATATGTCTAAATCTTCATGAATCCGTGGCGTTTTGCGTATGTATCTTCCTAGTGCATCTCCTGAACTGTGTAGGAACAGGGAATCTTACGGCTGCACTGGGGCAGCCTTATGAGTACTCCTGGGGCTGTCTAGATATCTGGTCCTGACCCTTCGCCAAAACGAGGATGAGATGGGAGGGCTAATGAGTTACAATGTGCTGTTCAAAGTCTGAAATTTTCTTGGAGATGTGCACTGTTGGTTTGTTTACCTCGTTTAGGAATAAATTGATAGGTGATTTTCACCTACTTTAATTGGTCACACATTCTAGCATTAGCTGCATGTCCAGCAGGATACAAAAGATGCCTCAGGATTCTTCTGCCTGAACTCCCTGGTGTCTACTTCTAGACTATAGAGATTGCATTGGGTTCTATTTCTCAGTTGTTTGTGAAGCAAATCCTGTGAAAGTGAGAAAGGATGGGGGCTTGGGTGGCAGCTGCACCTGAACAAGTCTGAACCACTTTATGATTATGATTACCTGTACTTCCTCCTGTTTGTTGCATTCTTTATCATTATGTATGTGAGTGCTCCCTCTGGAGTTTGTGAGTCCTTTCAATTATCCTACCCTGAGTACCCCATGCAATGTTTTATAAGGCTGTGTCCCCATTATTAATTTACAACAAACAGCTTTCTTCTCATGCACTTCCACCTTATGTACTTCAGAAACAGACTGGTCGAATTCTGAAAGGAAAAGCATTAAGGCTTTGGTTGGAATTTTGCTAAATATATAGATAAAATTATTGAGTCAGAATCAACAACTTTACATTTCTCCCCTCCTGGCATGCCTTTCAGTTCTAAGGAGAATGAGCACATACACTAGCATAAACGAGAAAAGCAATGCAACAGGGCATGCATGCAAGTAAGAATATGGAGAGGGAAATGCCGGCAGTTACAAAGACTGGAAATTTTCAGAAGAAATTGAAATCCTAAATAGACCAATAATGATTTTCAAAGTTGAATCAGTAACTTAAAAACCTACCAACAAAGAAAGACCTGGACCAGAAAGACTCATGGCCAAATTATCCCAGACATACAAAGAGCTGTTACCAATCCTACTGAAAGTATTACAAAAAATCAAGGAGGAGAGACTCTTTCCTAACTCATTTTATGAGGCCAGCCTCATTCTGTTACCAAAACCTGGCAGAAGCACGATGAAAAAAGAAAACTTCAGGCCAATATCCCTGATGAACACAGATGTAAAAATCCTCAACAAAATACTAGCAGACTAAACCCAGCAGCACATCAAAAAGCTAATCCACCATGATCAAGTAGGCTTTATTCCCTGGATGCAAGGCTGGTTCAACATATGAAAACCAGTAAATGTGATTCATCACACAAACAGAACTAAAACCAAAAACCACATGATCATCTCAATAGATGGAGAAAAGGTTTTCAATAAAATTCAACATCTCTTCATGTTAAAAACCCTCAACAAACTAGGCACTGAAAGAACATACCTCAAAATAATAAGAGTCATCTAAAACAAACCCACAGACAATATCATACTGAATGGGCAAAAGCTGGAAGCATTTACCTTGAGAACAGGAAAAAGACAAGGATACCCTCTCTTACCACTCCCAGGGAACATAGTACTGAAAGTCCTAACCAGAGCAATCAGGCAAGAGAAAGAAATAAAAGGCACCCAAATAGGAAGAGATGAAGTCAAACCATCTCTCTTCACAGGTAATGAGATTCTGTATGTAGAAAACCCCTGAGTCTCTGTCCAAAAGCTCCTGGGACTAATAAACAACTTCAGTAAATTTTCAGGATACAAAATCAATGTAAATAAATAGTAGCATTTCTGTACACCAATAACATCCAAGCTGAGAACCAAATCAAGAACGCAATCCAATTCACAATAACCAGAAGAAGAATAAAATACCTAAAAATACAGCCAACCAGAAAGGTAACTAAAAAAAGTCTCTACAATAAGAATTATAAAACACTGTTGAAAGAAATCAGAGACAACAAAAACAAATGGAAAAGCATTCCATACTCATGGATAGGAAGAATCAATATTGTAAAAATGGCTGTACTGCCCAAAGCACTTTGCAGATTCAACGCTATTGCTATCAAACTACCAATGTCATTTTTCACAGAACTAGAAACAACTATTCTAAAAGTGATATGGAACCAAAAAAGAGCCTGAATAGCTAAAGCACTCCTAAGCAAAAAGAACAAAGCCAGAGGCACCACACTACCCGATTTCCAACTATACTACATGGCTACAGTAACTAAAACAGCATGAGACTGGTACAAAAACAAACAGGTAGACCAATGTAACACATTCGAGAAACCAAAGAGAAAGCCATACACCTACAACCAGCTGATATTCAACAAGGTGGACAAAACAAGCAATGGGAAAATGACTCCCTATTCAATAAATGGTGCTGGGAGAACTGGCTAGCCATATGCAGAAGATGGAAACTGGACCCCTTCCTTTCACCATATACAAAATTCAACTCAAGATGGATTAAAGACTTAAATGTAAAACCTAATACTATTAAAAACCTGGAAGAAAATCTAGGAAATACCATTCTAGACATAAAATCATAGGCAATGATTTTATGACGAAGTCCCCAAAAGCAATTGCAACAAAAACAAAAATTTACAAGTGAGACCTAATTAAACTACAGAGCTTCTGCACAACAGAAGAAACTATCAACAAAGTAAACAGACAACCTACAGAATAGGATTAAATGTTCACAAACTATACATCCAACAAATGAATCTGTAAGGAACTTAAATCAACAAACAAAAAATAAACAATCCCATTTTAAAAAGTGGTCAAAGAACATAAATAGACCTCTCGAAAGAAGGCATATATGCAGCCAATACGCATATGAAAAACTGCCCAACATCACTAATCACTAGAGAAATGCAAATCAAAACCACAATGAAGCACTATCTTACACCAGTCAGAATGGCTATTATTAAAAAGTCAAAAATAACAGATATTAGTCAGCAAGGTTGCAGAGAAAAGGGAACACTAATACACTGCTGGTGGGAGTGTAAATTAGTTCAGCCACTGTGGAAAATAGTTTTGAGATTTCTCAAAGAACTTAAAACAGAACTGTCATTCAACCCAGTAACCCCATTACTGGGTATATACCCAAAGGAATATAAATTGTTCTACCATAAAGACACATGCACTTGTATGTTCACTGAAACAGTATTCACACTAGCAAAGATATGGAATCAACCAAGATGCCCAACAACAGTGGACTGGATAAAGAGAATGTGGTATATATGTACTATGGAATACTATACAGCCATAAAAAAGAATGAAATTATGTCCTTTGCAGCAACATGGATGCAGCTGGAGACCATTATCCTAAGCAAATTAAAGCAGGAATGGAAAACCAAATACCACATGTTCTCACTTATAAGTGAGAGCTAAACTTTGAGAACAAATGGATGCTAGGAAAGGAATGACACACACCGGGGCCTACTTGAGGGTAGGGGGCGGTGGGACAGGGGCAAAAAAACTACCTATCAGGTACTATGCTCACTACCCAGGTGATAAAATCATTTATACACCAAACCCCAGTAACAGACAATCTACCCATGTGACAAATCTGCACAAGTATCCCCCTGAAACTAAAATAAAAGTTGGAGAAAAAAAAAGAGATAGGTGGTTTTAAGGAGGCTGCTAGATTATTTTAAAAGCTAACATTTATTAAATGCTTACTACATGCCTGGAACTGTTCTAACACTGCAGGCATTACTTGTTTAAACCTTACAACAATATATGGGGTATGAATAGATGATAGATAGATAGATAGATAGATAGATAGACAGACAGATTGATACTTAGTTTTAGACAAGAAAACTGATGTCTGAGAAGGTAAGTAACTTGCTCATGGTCTGTGAGGAAAAGTAGGATTTAGACTCAGATAATGTATCCCTGGAGCTGGAGTTCTTAGCCATTAATCTAGACTTCCAAGCAAATTAGCTAATAGTAGCCTGGGACATGCAAAGTTAGCATGAAGTAATTAACAACAGAGACCCCGCATCTGTTGCACCCCCACTTGCTTGTGCTGTTCATGGGAGGAGCAAGATTTCTAGATGAAATGACTTAATTGTTCAACAGGCAGTAGATGGTGATTCAAAGCAAAGACAAGTTTTAAGTCAACGTTCCCAATCAGGACATAATCCTACATAACACATTCTGCTGAGTCCCTTGTGGCAGAGAATACAGAGAGTAAATCAGCGCCATTCAGGGGACTCAGCACTGAGAGTGGACCTGAAGCCCCCCTGTCTAGGAGAGATGCTTTAGGGTGACTGCTGTGTACCCAGCCCTTTCAGCACATATTAGTGTATTAGTCTGTTCTCACACCACTATAAAGAACTTCCCTGAGACTGGGTAATTTATAAAGGAAAGAAGTTTAATTGACTCATAGTTCTGCATGGCTGGGGAAGCTTCAGGAAACTTACAACCGTGGCAGAAAAGCAGGCACCCTCTTCCCAAGGCAGCAGGAGAGAGAGAAGAGAAAGCCAAGGGGGAATCATCATGGATCATGGATTGGATTGAATCATGGGTGTGGTTTCCCCCATGCTGTCCTCATGATAGTGAGTGAGTGTTCATGAGATCTGGTGGTCCCTTACAGAACCATCACCTCGGCCGGGTGCAGTGGCTCACGGCTGTAATCCCGGGACTTTGGGAGGCTGAGGTAGGCGGATCAGGAGGTCAGGCGATCGAGACCATCCTGGCTAACACGGTGAAACCCCGTCTCTACTAAAAACACAAAAAAATTAGCCGGGTGTAGTGGCGGGTGCCTGTAGTCCCAGCTACTCGGGAGGCTGAGGCAGGAGAATGGCATGAACCTGGGAGGTGGAGCTTGCAGTGAGCCGAGATTGCACCACTGCACTCCAGCCTGGGCAACAGAGCAAGACTCCATCTCAAAAAAAAAAAAAAAAGAGCCATCACCTCCCTCCCTCCCTCAACACATGGGGATTACAGGTCCCTCCATCCACATGTGGGGATTGCAATTTGAGATGAGATTTGGGTGGGGACACAGCCAAACCATATCAATTAGAATACAAACACCTTGACAGAAAACAGCTACTAAAACGGCATATCTAAGGGATTTTGAATATGCACCTATGCAAAGGCTAGAGATGTTCTCCAAGTCGATAAGGGCCCTGAAACTTCAGTGTATTGAGCATGTGTGGGGTGGCAGAGGGAAAGATCAGGGGAACATGAAAGAGACTGAACTGGACAAGAAGCAATGATTTTCCTGCATCAGTCAGGCAGAAACTGAGGAAAAGCAACAACTCATGCATTATTATTAGGAGCAGGTGCACCCAAGCATATCTAACATCTGTAAAGAGACATCTCTGTCATTCTTAATCCAGAAAACAGATTGTATCATGTTCAATAAGTGCTTTCTTTTCTTCAGGGGAAATCAGGCCTCCTCACATTTTTTAAAATGGTCTGGACTGGGTAGACTCTGCCTGTATAATTACAGTCAAAAGGTCAAAATTGTAGTGTCTCTTGTGGATAAGTCCAAGTTTTTTATAGACAGTTGCTCTATTCAGGCTACATTGAATATCCCCAGCCAAAACCTTTACTATTTAAAGATTTAAACAAGCACCAGCCACAGGCAAAGGTAAGCTGCTTTGTGACTCAGCAAACTGGTCCAAGTGTTCTCATCTCTGCTTCTGGAATCCAGATTTCTCGGGTTTAGAAAAGTCCTAATTAGCTGAACTTAATAACGTTTACACAAATCTCCACTGCTGTGTAAGCCTCTTACAGCCTGAGGACAGAACATAATCTTACATAATCACTAATCTTATCCTACAGTGGGCCTCCATCTCATTAGATGCAATTGCCCTGTGTTGGTGGCCTGGCAGAAGGCAGGCGCTTGCTCTGTGTGAAGATTCCAGCCAGAGCCTGAATTATGTGAGCTGCTGGAAAGATGCTTTGGGAGAACAGCATAACCACTCCCATAATTCTCTCCCAGACTCAGTCACATAGGCCAGGATTATTTACTGAGGAGTAAGATTTGGACCCATTTTCCCCTTGACTTACTTGTAAATACTCTGGGTGTCTTCAGAGATTCTTTCTGTCTACACCTTCCTGGACACCTCCACTTGCTGTGATCCACCACCTGTGTCATCAGGATTCAGTGGCTTTGATGCCATATGGGGAGCTTGGGCCAAGGCATGACTAGGATTCTGGTCTCCTGCACTGAATGTGTACAAGTGTTCCAGTCCAAGCCTCCAGCTTAGAGGAACATATCCACTGTTTACCAAGCCCCAGCACTTCCCATTCTGTAGACTATAAGGGCCATAGACAAAGAGACACAAGTTTACACAAGTATTTTCCATCATTATGAATTTCATAAGGTGTTTTTGGCATTCACTTTATTCCAAAAGAGAATCTCATTAGAACATTCCTTACTTTAATGAGGTCAAAAAGGAAAGCAGAATGGGCCTTATTTTTCACATAAATTTATACATCAAATAGTCAGAGGACTAGAAAGAGCCTCAACTCTACTCAGTCCCCTTGCAGGCTTGGGAGCTCCAAGGCGGGCCCAATGACCCCACCCACCATCACTGCACTGTGGTGGAAGTCATGGTGAGTCACTTCTGAAATTAGGTTATAGAAGACATTGTGATTCCATCTTCTCTCTTTCTGTCTCTCTCTTTCACACAGACACACACATGCATGCACACACACACACACACACACACACCTTTTCTCAGATCACTCATTCTAGGGGGAAGCCAGATGCCAGGTGATAAGCAGCCCCAGCCCCATGGAGAGGCCCACATGGTAAGCAACTGTGGCTCCTGCCAATAGCCCCGGGATCTTCCAGCCCCCTCAGGTCTTCAGGTGACTGAAGTCTCAGCCAACAGCTTGCCTGCTCACGAGAAACTGAGCCAGAAGCACCCAGCTATACCCAGAACCCCACCCTCACAAAACGTGACAGATAATTCATGGGCATTGTCTTCAGCTGCTAGGTTTTAGAGCAATGAGGTACCAACAGACACCTCGTACACCAAGCTTATGGGGAGTATAAGCAAGCCATCATCACACTCCATGTCACGCAGCATTTGCCCAATTAACTTTGCCACTTTGATCTCCTTCACTCATTGTTCCCTGCCCAAATCCAAGAGTTCTGGAGGCCAAAGCATTAAGAAATATTAACGGTTGGTATTCTCCAGACACCTAAGATTACCTGGCAAAATGTATTGAATTGCCATATTAAATTCTTCTTTCTAATTTATATGTTTCTATAAATAGGATACCTCGCTTTTCAAAACAACCCAGCATTTGAACAGGTTTTAGTTAAGCACACCAGAACAGAACCAAAAAGACTGAAATTCTGCCACCTAAATATAATTCCAGAAACAGTAATTCCTAGATTGATGATGATATGGAACTAGACTTAAGACTTAAGGAGAACTACTAGACTTTATTTTAGCTTATTCCTCTTGTGTAGAAAATACTAGTTAAGAGCCTTCCCCCAGAGGGTTGCATCTCACTCAAGTGATTAGTTAAGCTTATTCCTACTTTTGATATTCTTTGCTATGAAAACTCAACTGATAAGCCAAGATCTGAGAATTGGGGATAAACTAAAACCAGCATTAAGTCTTCAGTCAAGAGCTAACTCTCCTTCTCCATCTTAAGAATATAAAACAAAATAAAATCTAGCCAAAATGCTTAAAATTAACGCTGTGCCATAAGAAATGGCAGTGTTGGCCTGCCACAACTAGAATGGCCTCAGTGTGGCCATGTGGGGCCGCTTCTCCCAGCCAGGGTCTGTGTGCCTGCTTCTCTTTCATTGCTGCTCCTAGATAATGCCATGTGAGTGTCCTAATTATAAAATCTATGTAGGTCAGCACGCATTAAAACCCTTGTCTTTCTGGCTGGCCAGCATGTTCATTCTGTCACAAAAAAGAGATCAGACTAATTTGACAAGTCTTATTTTTCACAAAACTATAACATTTGTGGAGGCTTTTAAACTCAATACTGATGTTTACAGACACAAAATTTTACCAATTTTTAACATTATAAATATATAAAATCTAAGATAGCAAAAGGTGGGGCAGAGATGGTACTTTTATGGAATGAATATAATGACCACATGATTTTTAAGAATTTTTCATTTTTATGCCTGGACTAGAAACAAAAGTTATTTTATATACAGATGATAGAGTTTTCTCCTCAAAGTGTGATGGGCTATATTAGAACCACCAGCATCATATCCTTCTAAAGAGAAAAAAAAATAACAGCAAGAACATGTTTGTCTAGGCCCCTCTGTTTTCTATGGTAACTAACAATTTCATCTTCAGAAAGTGCCTATAATTTGTAGGGTCTGTATTATTTCAGAACCTCAGCACATGCTAACTACAACTGGCCCTTGAACAATGTGGAGCTAGGGATGCCAACCTCCCACATGCCGTCAAAAATTCACATATAAGTTTTGATTCCCCCAAAGTTAACTATTAATAGCCTGCAGTTGACTGGAAGCCTTGCCTTTAATATAAACAACAAATTAATGCATATTTTATATGTTACGTGTATTTTATACTATATTCTTACCATAAAGTAAGCTAGAGTAAAGAACAGGTTTCAAAAGTCATAAGGAAGAGAAAAGTGTTTGCGATTCATGAAGTGAAGGTGTATCATCATAAAGGTCTTTATCCCCATCATCCTCAGGTTGAGTAGGCTGAAGAGGAGGAGTTGGTCTTGCTGTGTCAGGAGTGGCAGGGGCAGAAGACACACTGAACGTAAGTGCGCCCGTGCAATTCAAACCTCTGTTGTTCAAGTGTCGACTGTATTTTAAAGCTACTAAAATAACCTTGTGAGATGCTGGCTCTGTGGCTGCTGTGCTGTTTGCTACACAAAGCAATCTCAGTCTGTACCTCACACAGTTGTTCTATTCTGATGTTCCTTATTTGAAATTGGATGATCTCAGTATCCTTTCAGAAATGCAACCATTGAATGAACTGTGGACTACTTCATGTCTTAGGACTCTCCTTGTCTTTGAGTCCCTGTGGCTTCGCATGAACCAAATTTTGCCAAGCTCATGCCTCCAATCTCTGCTTCATTTCAGAAATTCACTGAGTCAGTGGCATGATTATCCGCTTTGGTGAGCTGGTGGGGAAATGAAGATGGTAATGCATGTAATGTATGAATTAGGAAACCATCAGATATTAGATACTTTGGACATGATAGCTAAGAAATGAAAAAATAATACCTTCACAGAGAAAGTTGGAAATGGACAGGAAAAATCATACACAGTAGGTCCTCAAATAATGGTATTTCTTCAACATCCTTTTGTTATAACATTGATGATAAAGGAAATTGATTCTTGGCTGGGGCCTCTGTATGGAGTGAACACATTCTCCCCAGGTCTGCGTGGGATTTCCTCCAGGTACTCTGGTTTCCCTCCACATCCCAAAGGTGTGCCCATGAGATGAATTCGCAAGTCTACATGGTCCCTGTCGGGGTGGGGGAGGGTGTATGTGGGTGGCCCTATGCTGCTGAGATAAGTTCTGGCCACCTATGACCCTGAACTGGAATAAGCAGGCTGAAAAATGAATGGATGAATGAAGTGAAACTATTGTCAATGAAAATTCATATAAAGTATATGATAATCATACAAATGCATGGTAATAAATGATCACATGGTGATGCTGACATGTTTGTGATTGTTAGCTTTTGAACTGTGTGGTGGTCGGTGCTTCTTATGAATTTTGATTTACAAACATTTATTCTTTGATTTAACCCACGACCACTATGACTGCTGTTACTCACTGCTTCACAGAAAATGAGGTAAATGTGTATCTTGCTTATTTTTATTAATTTTTCTTAAATGTACGCATAGGTTACAGGTATGTTAATGTCTAATATTAGAAGAGTTTGGGGTTTTACTTAGAAGTTTGGTGAAGTTTTGTACCCGGAAATATGCTGTAAAAACTTAATTCTTGTTGGTAAAAATTAGCCTATGATAAATTGGTTTTTTCTACGTGGTTTTGCTTAAAGTTGCAGTTCCAAGAACCTATTGACAGCATTAAACGAGGACTTAGTGTATGTACTTACTGTTTTCCCAGTGTAAATGATACTGGACTTTTGGACCTGCTATCAACTACCTTTGTTTTCTTAGAAAACTCACTTCGCATCACTGAAAACCATCTTCCTCATTTTTGCAGTGCTGTCAGTCAATTTGCTCTCAAAAATGTGTAATGGTTTCTACGGACAGGTCTGAGAGCTGACAAATGATGGATAATCTATCTCTGGTCTTTTTATGGAAGAAAAGCAGCAGTGAATCCACTTTTCTCCCACTTTTTAGTGCTCTCTACTTCATGCCCTGCCATTTCCATAAAGATCTACCTTACTGGCCCAGAACTAAGCTCGGCCCACCATGACATTATTAATATTAAAACAGACTCTCTTCCAATTAGCACAGCACATTGACAAAGCATTTGTGGGGCTGCTCCACGGCATTGCATCAAAAATCCTATCTATGCAAATTTATAAACCGCAGATTGACAAGACACTTTGTCTAACAGGTTCCTTATTTGTGTCCAGGAGCAGTCAGCTGAAAAGGTGCATTGTGAAAGCTCCATTGAGACGCCTCAGGCTCCTCAAAGTGGGCAGCTTTTTTTTTTTTTATGGAGCACCGCACACAGATGAGTAATGACCGATCTGAAGTGAACCAACTGAGGTCATGTTCTCCGCAACCTGGGTCTGTCAACCAGCGGCTAAAACCATGGGTTGCATGTCGCTCCTAGCACCAAGCAAATTGGATGGGCCTATTGGCTGTGTGTGATCTGGAGTCCTCAAATGAAGGGTGACGATGAGAACATGACGCCATGCTCTGCGGTGTCCAATCTCTACAGGTGCACCATCACCACGCAATTCAATAAAGTCTTTTGCATAAAAAGATACATACGAAGATGATGTTGGGAATGTTGTGGTTGGTGACATACAAAGATGAAACAGGCCGGGCACCGTGGCTCATGCCTGTAATCCCAGCACTTTGGGAGGCCGAGGCGGGTAGATCACCTGAGTTCAGGAGTTTGAGACCAGCCTGGCCAACAGGCAATATCCCATCTCTACTAAAAATACAAAAATTAGTTGGGCATGGTGGCGCATGCCAGTAGTCCCAGCTACTTGGAAGGCTGAGGCAGAAGATTCTGCCTTGAACCTAGGAGGCGGAGGTTGCAGTGAGCCGAGATTGCATCACTGAATTCCAGCCTGAGTGACACAGCATGACTCTATCTCAAAAAAAAAAAAAAAAAAAAAAAAAGGATGAAATACAAACTATCATCTGTCAGTTGGAAAGTTCAGAGAATTATGGGTTCTTAAGTGGAAAACACCTCGCTTCATGAATCTGCATAAAATCCAGATTCAAAGGTTGCTCATCAGACAACTGGGCCAGAATCTTTAGGACACGGCACAGGACAAGCTCCCTGGTTAGATGTTAATCTGAGGGTCTGGGAAACAGTCTTAGAAAAGAGGAAAGGTGAGTTCCCGAGATGTTTTCCACCCAATAATCATTAATCAAGCAGCAGAAGTAAAGCCACAATGAAGGTCTCCTGATCTCAAACAAGTGGCTCTTGTTACTATTTTCTAGCAAACAGTGAACTGAAAGCCATGTGGGCCAACCACTCTCTCCTAGATATTCTAAAACGCATTCCAAGACCTCAAAAATCCAGCAAAATACCAGGTACCAATATCAACTTTTTCCACCATAGAATTACTCATAAAGAATTGTCATAAAAAGACATAAGCTTCTATTGATTATTTTTTAAAATAAACAACTTGGTGGAAACTATTGCACTTCTAGGCTTCCCCGTAAGTAGACATCTATTCCCAATGCAAGCTCTGAGCCAACTGAGAAATAAACAAAGAAGCAAATAGGCAGAAATCCAACATACCATATTTTAACTGATAAAATAATATTAAAGACTCTTCAGGCCATAGGATTACTAAGTTTAATTCACAGAATCAAGAGATGAACCCAACCAGCCATAGACAATAATGACCTGGAAGCCTTTCCCATTATTTTTTGTTGCAATGGGGGTTCCTATATAAGGGCTAGCAACTTAGAGGAGCAAAGGAAAGAGTGTGTCCAGCAAGCTGCCCACTCGCAAGGAGGAAACTGTGCCTTCCTTGACAAATTCTGCCTTCCACCAAATTGCAAGGCAACTAAAGGCATGGGGACACCAGGAGTGTTTCTGTGAAAAAGCGTCCTCCACATGGAGGGAAACTTCAGAAGTGGAAGATAAATATTCCTTGTAACAAAACTCAGTTACTATCCCAAAAATATTGTTGAGAACTTTGTTCATTGTATTACATAGAATATAATTCTTTATGAAAATATCTGGAGTAAATTCTTACCTGATATTAGCCCCAGATCAGTTTCAATTATAAATAATATGAACATATATATTGAAAAAAGAGGGAGAGAGAGAATTTGTCATATGAGCTGCCAGAATGTCTTAAAACTCACTCATAAAATGTATTCAGGCCTTAATAAATACACTTTTTGGCCGGGTGTGGTGGCTCACGTCTGTAATCCCAACACTTTGGGAAGCCAAGGCGGGCAGATCATGAGGTCAGGAGATCAAGACCCTCCCGGCCAACATGGTGAAACTCGGTCTCTACTAAAAATACAAAAATTAGCTGAGTGTGGTGGTGCACACCTGTAGTCCCAGCTACTCGGCAGGCTGAGGCAGAATTGCTTGAACCTGGGAGGCAGAGGTTGCAGTGAGCCAAGATCGTGCCACTGCACTCCAGCCTGGCGACAGAGCAAGACTCTGTCTTAAAAAAGAAAAATAAATAAATACCTACATATGTACAGTTTTCCATTTTTTTCTTGTCTGCAATTTGTTCCCATCTTCCTCCTCTTGCCATTTCTTTCTCCTCCTGTTCTTCTTCATCGTTGTCCTCATCAAATCACTTAATATTCTCAAAAATTATCTACCCTTGACAGCTACTTGAAATGTTTTTAGTGACGAGGTGAAATACAAAATAAATAAATACCTAATTAACCTTCTAAAGCATCTCTACCGTGACCAATAATCCAGCGAAGAGCATTTTCTAAGTGCTCAGGCACACAACGAAAGCGTTTCATCTTAAGAGCTCTAATTTTCATTCAAAATCAAAGCAAACACGGAACCTTTCCTTCTGTAGTGAAATCATCATTGCACAAGGTAAACACTCTCCGCTCTTCACGTCCAAGATGTATGAGTCTGACATATCTTTCCCCAGCTCAGAGGTCTTTTGTGATGCCAGATGCCGATAAGGAACTTGTGCCTGGTGTTCACAGGCAGCACAACACAACACCTTAATCTCTTCCCACAAAATTCCCTTTTTAGTGATCGTGAAATACACCTGCCATGCACCCTGGAGAGAAACTTGGGTCATTGTCCGAGAATTTTCATGATTCCCCACCCCTGAATGCCGTAAATAAGCATAAGTAAACAGCTGTGTCAACACAACCTAGGTAAGTTTTCAAAAATAAAAATGACAAGCTCTCCTCCTCTGTGTTTTAAATAAGACTCTCCTAAGATGAGTACAGCAGAGAGCATTTCTTAATGGTCTCCTGAAGTTTTGATGCAGTTGGTCTAGGACCATGTCTGGGAACCACTGCTATAGGCATCTGGCTTGTCATTTTTAATTAAAAAATTAATACAAGCCCCTGAGTATTTTTCATGTACATAATCATATTACCTGCAAATAAAGGGCTGCTTTCATTTCTTCAAAATCTATATGGTTGTATTTCTTTTTCCTGCCTTATTGAGTTTAGCAGTATCTCAAGAAAGACAGTCTAAAAAAATGAAATATGCTTCTGTATTTTACCAATAAATAGGAAATTTCAGTTTGAAAAAAATGGCAATTACAATAAATCTCAAGATATGAAATACTTAGGGATAAATTTATGAAAATATATTTAGGATCTATACACTAAAAACTATGTAACACTGATAAGAGTAATTAAAGAACTAAGTCAAAAAGAAATATTCCATATTAATGGGTTGGAAGCCTCAACATTATTAAGTGGACAGTTCTCCCAAAGTTGATATATGAATTCAATATAACCAAAATAAAAATCTCAGCAGATAGCTGCATATAAACGGACAAGCTGCTTCTAAAATTTGCCAAAATACAAGGGACCTCCAATAGCCACAGCAATTTTGTAAAATAACAAAGGTGGAGTACTCACACAAACTGATTTCAAGACTTACATAAAGCTAGAGTAATCAAGAAAGTGTGGTATTAACATAAAGATAGATCAATGGAATGGAATAGAGTGTAGACAACAGATAGTCAACAAAGTTGCCATGGCTATTCCATGGAAAAGTACAGTCTCTTCAACAAATGGTGCTAGAATGATTGTACATCCATAGACCAAACAAAAATTAAACACCTTAAAAAAAACCTCAATCCTTTCCTCTCACTGTCACATGATTAATTCAAAACAGTGATCAATCCAATTGTAAAATGGAACTATAAAAAATCTGAAGAAAAACATTAGATTAGGCTCAGATTTCTTAGAAAACACAAAAAAGCATAAATGAAAAAAGAAAGAAAATGGATAACTGAAAAAGTTTGCTCTTCAAAAGACACTCTTAAGAAAATAAAAGACAAGCACAAATGGGAAGATAATATTTTCAAAACCTGTATCTAGTAAAGGACTTATATCCAAAATATTTTTAAAGTGTTACAAAAATTCCATAATAAGAAAAATAAAAATCCCAATATGAAATAAGCTAAAGATCTGAACAGACATTTCACTAAATAAGAGATAAATGAAGATGGCAAATAAGCACGTGAAAAGATGCTCAACATCATTAGCCATTAGTTAAATCGAATTTTGACTCAAGATTGCTATAGCTATTCAGGGTCTTTAGTGGCTTCATATAAATATTAGGATTTTTTTTCCAATTTCTTTTTTTAAATTATTACGCTTTAAGTTCTGGAAAATACATGTGCAGAATGTGCAGGTTTGTTACGCAGGTATACACATGCCATGGTGGTTTGCTGCACCCATCAACCCATCACCTATATTAGGTATTTCTCCTAATGCTATCCCTCCCCTAACCCCCCACCCCCTGACAGGCCCCAGTGTGCAATGTTCCCCTCCCTGTGTCCATTTGTTCTCATTGTTCAACTCCCTCTTATGAGTGAGAACATGTGGTGTTTTGTTTTCTGTTCCTGTGTTAGTTTACTGAGAATGATGGTTTCCAGCTTCATCCATATCCCTGCAAAGGATATGAACCCATCCTTTTTTATGGCTGCATTGTATTCCATGGTGTATATGTGCCACATTTTCTTTATGCAGTCTATAATTGATGGGTATATTTGGGTTGGTTCCAAGTCTTTGCTATTGTGAAAAGTCCTGCAATAAATTTATTTCCAATTTCTGTAAAAAATGTCATTAGTATTTTTATGAATGTTGCATTGAATCTATAAATCTCTTTAAGTAATATGAACATTTAAAAAATATTAATTTTTCTAATGAACACAGGATATGTTTCCAATCATTTGTGTCTTCTTCTATTCCTTTCATCAGTGTTTTATAGTTTATAGTGTACAAATCTTTCAACTCGTTGCTTACATTTATTCTTAAGTATTTTATATTATTTTTCGGATGCTATTGTAAATGGGATAGTATTCTTGATTTCTTTTTGGATAGTCCGTTATCAGTGTACAGAAATGCTACTGAATTTGTAGGTTGATTTTATATTCTACAACTTTGCTTATTAGTTATTAATAATTTACTTATTAGTTATAACAGTTCTTGGTGGAATTTTTCAGGTTTTCTATACTTATGTATACTTATGTTGTCTGCAAATATAGAAAATCTATCACTTGCCAATGTGGATGATTTTATTTCTTTTTCTTGCCTAATTGCTCTAGCTATGGCTTCCAGCACTATGTTGAATAGAAGTGGAGAGAGTAAACATCCTCATCTTATTCCTGATCTTAGAGGAAAAGCTTTCTGCTTTTCACTATTGAGTATGATGTGGACCTGTAATATATGGCTTTTATTGTGTGAGGCACATGTCTTCTATACCTAATTTCCTGACTGTTATCATGAAAGGATGTTGAGTTTATCAGTAACTTTTAAGCCAACCCATTAAAATAAGGAAAGAATAGACTTTTAACAAATGGTTCTAAGACAACTGAATATCCTTGTGCAAAAGAATGAAGTTGGACCCCTTACTTTCATGATACACATAAGGAGTAAATTTGTATGACCTTGATTTAAGCAAAGCCTTCATGTATATGACACAAGCAACAAAACACTATAGATGGACTTCATCAAAATTAAAAACTTTTGTTCATCAAATAATACCATCAAAAAGGGGAAAAGATAACTCAGAGAATGGGAGAAAATGTTTGCAAACCATATATGTGATAAGGAATGTGTATATAAAACATATAAAGAACTCTTACAACTCGATAATAAGAAGACAAACAGCCCAATTAAAAATAGGCAAGGGATCTGAATAGACATTTCTTTAAAAATACATACACAATACATACATGGTCAATAAGCACATAAAAAGATGCTGAATATCATTGGTCCCTAGGGAAGTGCAAATCAAAACCATAATGAGACACTACTTCACACCCACTAGGATGGACAAAATAAAAAAATACAGAAATAACAAGTGCCGATGAGGATGTTCAACCCATACCCATTATTTGTGGGACTGTAAAATGGTGCAGCGACTTACCAAAACAGTTTGGCAGTTCCTAAAAATGTTAAACATAGGCTAACCATTGAATCCAACTGTCTCAGTCTGGTTTGTGCTGCTACAGCAAATTATCTGAGGCTGGGCAATTAATAATGAGGAGAAATGTATTTGCTTACAGTTCTAGAAGCTAGAAATTTCAATATCAAGGTACCAGCTCTGGTAAAGGCCTTGTTGGCTACGTACATCATCGCATGCTGGAAGACAAGAAGGCAAAAAAGGGCAAAAAATCAAAGTCACAGCCCCAAGCTCTTTTCGTAACCCTCATTAATCCATTAATGAGGGCTGAGCTCTCAAGACCCAAATACTTCCCCTTTGACCCCACTTCCCAACGCTGTTGCATGGGGTACTAAATTTCCAACATGTGCTTTTTGGGGGACATATTTAAATCACAGTACCAACTATTCCACCCCCAAATATATACCCAAAAGAAATAAACATATGTCTACACAGAAAAGTGTACATAAATGTTCATAGCAGTATTCATTATAATATCCAAAAAGTGGAAATAATTCTAAGTGGTAACATGTATGCAATGGAATATAATTTGGCAATAAAAGGCATGAAGCACTGATACATGCTACAACCTGGATGGACCCTGAACACATTATGCTAACTGAAAGAAGCCCGTCACAAAAGACCACATACCAGATGATTCCATTTATGTGAAATATAAAGAGTAGGTAGATCCACAGAGAGGGAAAAGGTGTACCAAAGGCTAGGGGGGTGGTTTATGGGAGTTGCTGCTAATGAGCATAGGGTTTGGGTGGGGGCAATGAAAATGCTCTAAAATTAGATTGTAGCGATAGTTGCATAACTCATGAGTACACTAAAATGTTTTATTGTACACTTTAAATGAGTGAGTTGCATGGTATATGGATTATATCTCACTATAACTATAGAAAAAGTTGTATGTGGTGCTTATTTTTATACTTTCCAAAATTTAGATTATGAAAAATAAAAGTAAAAGGGGCTGTCTACTCTCCTACCACCCTCATGCTATATGCTGTTCTGATTGTTCCTCCAGAGAGAATGAGAGACAGAAACAGAGACAGAGAAACGGATAGACAGAGGTGTAGGCACATAATTCGATGTAGATATTTACATGCAGATATAGAAATAAAATGTAAAGAATTTTGCTCATTCTTTACTATCCACTGCTGTCCAGATTTTGCCCTTTGTTCCTCATAATCTAGGTATGAGCTCCCCCTTCTCATGCAGACCCCAGCACACCTGCTGACTCCCCGATAAAAATGCAAATGTGAAAAGCCCTGGCCAAAAAGAAAACAAACATTACACAAATTTAATGAAAAGGGGGGCAATGTTAACAACATAGAGGAGGCAATGTAAAGAAATAAAAAAGCCTTAGACATTTCTCTTGATCTAAAATCTCTCTGTGCCCAACTATCACAAAAGGAATAGGGAAGATTTGAGAAAAACAGACAAAAATGAGAAGGGGATTTTATTTATTATCATTCCTCTGTGGAGCACCCCCAGTTATGACCCCATTTTTAGATTTTCCCTTGAAAATTTAGTTTATTATCCATTTATTTTGAAATGCAGCCTCCCTCTTCCTTTGAAAACCAGATGATGGGAGACACCTGAAGATGTCCTTGTTCTTATTCATATTTATATCCACATTGCCCAAATATACGGGGCCCCAAAGTATCAAATGGTTGCTGAATGAATGTGTGAATGAATAAATGAATGTGTGGAAAGACTGTGTAATCTTAAAATGGTCAAAATAAAATAACCACTTGTCCATTTTCATGCTGCTGATAAAGACATATCCAAGACTGGGCAATTTACAAAAGAAAGAGGTTTATTGGTCTTATAGTTCCATATGGCTGGGCAGGCCTCACAACCATGGAGGAAGGTGAAAGGCACATCTCACGTGGTGGCAGGCAGACAAGAGAAGAGAGCTTGCGCAGGGAAACTCCTGTTTTTATATAACCATCAGATCTCATGAGACGTATTCACTATCATGAGAACAGCCCGGGAAAGACATGCTCCAATGATTCCATTACCTCCCATTGGATCCCTCCCACAACACGTGGGAATTCAAGATGAGATTTGGGTGGGGACACAGCCAAACCATATCATCACTCTAGAGTGGAGAGTAAAACAATGACAGATTTTATATTGTTATTTCTACTAGTTTGACATGAGCTGGATAAAAAATATTTTCATAAGTAATGAACATTCATTGATTATCTCTTGAAAGTAGGAATCTATCATCCATTTTCTTTATATCCTCAGTATCTGATACAGTGTCTGGCCTATAGGAGGTACATAACAATTGTTTTTCAACTGAAGTACTACTTAATCATTACCTCAGTATCCCACGAAACTCACAAAAACATTAAAGTCCAGATGGTCAGATGACCTCTGCTTGTAGAGGAAGATCCACATGTTGTTAATGAAATACCCTGTGATAAAATATGAATTTTTCCTTATTAATTAAGTAGATGATCTCAGGTCAAAAACAGAGTGGGTACTTATTATTTCTGTCCTATAACAAGCTTTATTTTTATTGTTTAAAGTATCATGTCAATAGGTGGTGATGATCTAGCTGGAAATAAGACAAACATTAAAAATTATTTTGGAAAAGAAGACAATTTACAGATTCTAAAAACTGAATACTTTTACATAGTGTTTTTTAGTGTTTATATATAGTGTTTATGAGCATATATCTAGACAGTAAAAAAATGTAGCATAAGAGAGACAAACACTTTTTAGTTTAACCCAATCTCCTCTAAATACATTATTTGTTTTTTTATTTTTTATTTTTTACAATATCACATATAATTTCCATTCCATATAATTCTTTTTAAAAAATATTATATAGTACTTTCTTTATTATGATATGTATTTTTTATTTTATTATTATTATACTTTATGTTGTCTTTATCCAGGGTTGTCCTCAGTAAAAACTGAGAAATAGGAAGACTGTACTTGAATAGAGGGAGCTGGGGTTTCCTGCTCCCTTCTTATGGTAACCTGCACTGGAACAGTCACTCACTAAGCCTGTCCTCTTCAAGTCTGGCCTCCTTCCATAAGCATGAAATCTTGTGAACCTCATCCTTCTTTTCATTGCTTACTCATCCTCTGTCTCACCCTTTGGGGACCTTCTAGGATTGCTTTGCTTTCCAAAATGATGACTAGCTTCTGCTTTGTGTTCAGATATCGTTTGAGAATAATGGCTCATATGTTATAATATGTTAATACATTATATAATATGGCATTACATTAAATAGCCGCAATGCTTGCAATCACAGCCACAGTGCAGCCTCCTGCTATCATAAATCACATTTATTCAGCTTCTTTTGGAGCTGGTCCAGTGGCAAGAGGAAAAAAATCTAGGAATAGAAAAAGGTGGCGAAAAACACTCTTAAAACAATTGTCTGATATATGCTTCTTCAAACATTGTTTGACCCATGCAATGGCCAAATTCTTTTCTAAGATTCTGCATTTGCTTCATATTGGTGGTGGCTATAAGAAACTTTTTAATATGTGTCTCAAACGGTAGATAAAAAGAAATTGAGTCAGAATTATTATCTGCAATAAAAGCAGCTCATGGTGAGGAGGGCTCTGTAGCTGGTGAATATCGCAGCTGCCTGAGTAAGCACATAGGATAGCAAATTCTTTTAGAGACCTCCTAAAATGCTGTTACATCACGTGGTGCATTTGTTCTTGTGACCAGGTCAGTTTTCAGTTCAAGTAATTATATTTTGTGGACCTAATATTCCTGATGCCATTCCAGTTTTAGAATGTACTGTTGGCTTCTTCACCTTCAGGAAAACTCCTAGCAGACAGCTGTGCTGTACTGTTGACACCACAGGCTGATCTTAACTGCAGCACTCAGACAATGAGCAGTTCATCAAGACACAGGGACTGCTTTCCTTTGCAAGTCATATACATAGGAAATATGAATAATTGCCACCAGAAGAATTTGCTTCCGTCTTATTTCTAAAGCAAGGCATTTTCTGTGTTTTCGCTGTTTGTATACATTTGCTGTTTACTATATTAAAGTAGTTTATACTGTAGCATGGGGGGAAAATTAATTGATAGAGATTTCAGCTTGGTTTTTGACCATCCAAAAATCTTAACTCAGACAGACATTTCATTTTTCTAAACTGGACATTCTGCAGAGATAAATGAAGACAGATGGCATCACCTCGAAGCTGGTTATCCTGATGAAAGATCTCAGGGAGTCGCAGCTGTAAGCAACTGTGACCCTTTGACTTCTTACATGTAGACAGGTTTGGAGAGAGAAGGGAGGCAGCATGTTCGCCCAGCTGCGGCTCTGATATGAATGCTGACAGCGTTGCTGGGATTATTTTTTGTTTAAACTCTGCATCCCATTAGTTCTGATATGAAAAGCTGATCTTGTGACTGTAATGTATTCACGTTTCTGCCGCCAGGAAAAAGCACAGTCTGATTGAGCAAGGTAGAATCCAACACCATTCAGCCCAAATAACCTAAAACCCCAACCCTGATTGTGTCATGTCATATATTTTAAGAACCCAGTCCAGGCTGTTACATCAAGTAATATCGAATCAACAGACAGTTAAAATAATGACAATGGGGCTATCTGAAAAAATAAAAGCCATTTGGCCCCTGTAACTGTCAGGCTATTAATGTAGAAAATGAATGTCTGGGGTTGTTTTCCTGACACTGGAGAAACATTCCAATGGGCAATGATAAATTGGAAGGTGAGGGGAAAATCTCTTATCTCTACATAGACTAAAAAGCAGTTGACAACTGTTCCTACATTCTCTGTGTGCAGTCAGATAAAGAGTGCACGATTGGTTTCCCCTGGAATCTTACACTGAGTGTTTTTGCCTCATTCTGAGTGAATATTTGCTCAGAGAGCCAAAATACCACAGATAAACACATGGAAATATATTTGTGTAAAATATGGGGAGTCGAGAAGAGTGAGGTCCTTTAGAAGGATTTAGGGAGGGGACTGGGAAAAACAGGGAGCACATTTTGTGGATGTTCTCATGAATTATTTTTAATGGCCCAGACTGGGAACACTTTTGAATATATTAGGATGGGCATTAAGTAGAACAGTCAATTTCTTTCAATACTGATGCAGTTTATCCGTCACCAGGTAGATGAGATTTCAATGTGAAATGAATCATGAAAGCTAAAGTAAGTAACATATGGGATGTTAAAATTAATGATCATTCTACTCATTAGAGTGCATATAATGAACAAAACAGTCATTAAAATTATTTATCAAATCGAATACAGAAAATAAAATGCACATTTACTGGGTGATAATATTTTCATCAATGTTATCAATCAAAATATGTGTCCTCTCTTTTGCCTAGAAAAGAGTAAAAATAACATAAATAGTATAAGCCTCTGTTTCATCTATTAAATAAGAGTAATAATATCGTAGATCACTGTCATGAAAATTAGACTAATTGGATTTATTCCAGGCATTTGTTTGGTGCCCTGCTATGAGTGTTCCTTGTCTTGTGCCCTCCAGCAGACAGCATGGTCCTTCCCACATCCTGAGAGCCTCCTGGTTCCTGCCATGGCTCCCTGGCTAACCCTGACATGTGCAGGCGACTCTCTTACCCTCTCCTAACACGAGTTTGCTCAGTGATCAGATCTAAGCTGCCTTTTAAGAAACTGTGATATTAAACATGTTAATCTGGTCTTCCAAGTCAGAATTTCTAATGAGGACAATGGGTTCCAAGCACTCCTCCTATGTTCTAAAGAGAAACACAAGCCACAGCAAACAGGGCAGGGACGAGATGAAAAATCTCGAGCTCTTCTCATCCCATGTTCAGGAGACTGATCAAGAAGGGAAGAAAAACACTGATGGTGAAGATTTTCATGGAGAGCGTTCTTAAGAGTACAGCATGTCCTCTGCCCCCACCCAGGCTCAGGTTGCATTCCTCCTAATCCAAACCAGGTGAAGGAGAGCATGGCCTTCATCCCATAAAATTTAAAAGACACATAGACTGAGTATCTGACCCTAATGAGAAAATATCTAAAAGCAACAGGTGGATGGAGCTGTCTGTGATGAACTGTGAGAAAAGATGAATACCTTGACAGTGGCTGGCCAAGTGCCCCACATGGGCCAGTGTGGTCGCCATGGACAGTAGCCCATAAACTGTCTGCCATAAAGAGGCCATTTCAAACCACAGCCTTCCAGGGAGAGGTGATATCCACAGAAAGGGTCCATGTGAAGTGCACCTCAAGATGCAGACGGTGAGAGGAGCTGTCACCTTGAGAAGCAGCAAGGGGATGAGCTGTCTTGAAAGGACCACAAGTACACCCTGCAAGTACTAAACACCAGAGCATCAATACCAGATTGCAAGGGCACCAGTCAACCAAGACCTTGACATTCTCAGAACTCTTCTCCTCTCCCAATTCATAGCAAAAAGATAAAAGCAAACCATAGGTTCTTCCTCACTATAGGCTTCTGGGCCTGAGTCAGGCCAGAAGATACACTGTATAATAGTCCACTTAAGTATTTTTAAACAGCAACTGTTGACTGGCTAACACTCCTGTGAGTCAGCAATTTGGGCAGGTGCAGATGGGCTGCTCTTCTGGTCCTCTCTAGGCTCACTCGTGTACTAGTGCTCAGCTGCTGGGTCGGCTGGAGGCTTCTGGATCTTGCATGGTCTTGGCTGTGGTAGCTCCTCTCTCCTCCACACAGTCTCTCATCCTCCAGTGGGTAGCATTATGAGGGTTGGATAGTAACCCCGAAGTGCTGGCAGAAGCACACTTGGCCTCTTGCTTCCTGGACTCAGAACTGAAACAACATCACCCCTGCTGCATTCCTTGAGTGAGAGTTAGTCACAGGGTCAAGCCTGATCCATGGGGTAGACAAACAGACGTCATCTCTTCATCTCTTCATGGGAGGAGCTTCGAGATCACATTGCAGAGCCATGAATCCAGAACAGGCAATATTTGGGGCCCCTCCTGACATCAGTACCATGGTTGCTGACGCATGGTGAACACTGTGAGAGAGACGAGCAAGGGCCTGACCATTTAGGGGTATGGGCCTGGGAAGGAGATGGAGTCTTTTTTCTAAGTGCAGTGGAAGCCACTGTACGTTAGTGTGATTTACAGTTTTGAAATATTACTTAGCGATGCTACATGGGGAGTAGGTTGCAAAAGGGCCAGAGCAGAAGCATAATGATAAGTTGAAAGCAATTGCACTGATACAGGCAATGTTTATTTGACGGTGTCTTGGATGAGCAGCCACAGAGCTGGAGAAAATTCAATTAAAGGAAATATTTTATAAGTAGAGCAGGAAATACTTTATAAAGAGACTCATAGGACTGGATGATGTATTCACTGTAGGAGGCTCTGGAAAGAGAGGAATCCAGGAGGATACCTAGAGCTTTATGTGCTGGGTAAGTTGTGGTACAATTCACTAAGAAGTGGGAAAGCAGGAAAGGAGCTGTGGGTTTAGTAAAGCAAATCGATCTCTCTTTTGTACATATTAAGTTCCTGATGTCTCTTATTCAAATAGCAATGCCAAGTAAGCAATTAAACTTATGTGTCTAGAGGTCATCAGGGTGTTTAGAACTAGAGTCATCAGCGTACTCATATTTTAAAACACGAAAACGTATTTGCTGACCCATGGAGAGAATGCAGATAGAGAATGAGGTCCAGACCAAACCTTATAAAAACCAAATATTCAGAGGTTATCTGGAAGACAAGCCAGCACACGGGACCGAGGCGGACCCAGTGAACTCATCAGGCAGTCACAAATGAGAGGAAACCTTGGCACCACTGACACACTGAGCAAGAGAGCACTATTTTTGTGAGGACTCCCTGGCCTCTACACACCAGATGCAGGAGTACTCCCTTCACCATGAGGGACAAAAAAAAAATATGTCTTTAGACATGGCCAAGGCACCCCTGGAGGGCAAAATTATAACCACTGCCCTAGATGAAAGAAGTTGCCAACTGCATCAGACACAACTGAACAATCAACTGTGCAGTGATAAGAGGAGTGACCACAGGCTCTGGCCATATGGCCATCGTGTCCCCACAGAAGCTGTTTCAGTGTCACACTGAGAAAGGCAACTGGATCAGATTGGGTTGCAGAGTCAGTAAGAGGTGAAGAACTGAAGATAAAAACATAAGCAGTTCTTTAGAAATGACTTGCTGTGACAGAGAACAATTAGAGCTTTAGCTGGAAGGGCACTTGAGGTAAGGAAAGGGGCTTTTCAAGGGAGATGTTAGAACATGTTTGCATCTGATAGGAATAATTCTGCAGAGAGGAATAATTAGTAGTTCAGGAGATTGTGAGTGGAATACAGAGTGCAAAGGTCCTGACCCTGGAGAGGCTCCTAACACAGGTAAAAGGGGAGGAACAGAGGCTGCAGGAGCTGCAGGCACTGCTGTGGCTCTGGTTGTGGCAAGATGACGGGGTCCCAGCAGACCACTGCTCACAGGGGACTTGTCTTTAAGAGGGGCCAGATTCACTCTGAGAGGCTGAGTCTGCAATTCAAGGCTTTCTTCTAATTCTCCCCTTCTCCAGCTATATCTGCAGCAGTGCAGCACGAACGGTATCTGTCCAAATGCACAAGTCATTTCTTTAACTAAGCTCTACGGTAGCTTTGAACAGCTTTATTCAGAAACTTTCTGGGCTATTTTCCTCATGTTTGCAGTTCCCCGCTTTACCTGCTGCCACGCCTTTCCCCTTTACAGGCATCCCTTCCTAATCCACGATCAAGCTGGTACCACCAGCCCACCTGAGTATTTCTCTTTTTTTCCTTCTAGTGAACACTATTGACTGAAAGCTGACCGGGTTAGTATAATCCCCCATTTTACCCATACATTTCTTCATGCAATAGCAAACTTAAAATTTAAATAGGTTAGAGAAAATGAAATAGTAGGGATATTGTATTTGCCAGGGCTCTCCAGGGAAATAGAGCCCCTAGGATATCTGGAAAGAGGGTTATTGTAAGGAATTGGCTCCACACTAAGGGAGGCTGACAAGTCCCTCTATCTGCAGTTGGCAAGCTGGGGACCCAGGGCTCTCACTTCAGTTACAGCCTGAAGGCAGGAAGGGCCAATGTCCCAGCTCAAGGCAGGCAGGAGAAAGAATTCCCTGTTTCTCACGGGAGGTGAGCTTTTTGAATCCATTCAGGCCTTTGATGAATGAGGCCCACTACCACTGGGAAGGGCCATCTGTTTCACTCAGCCCATGGATTCAAATGTTCAACTCATCCGAAAGCCCCTTGACAGACCTACCCAGAATAATACCTGACCCAATGTCAAGGCACCCTATGGCTCAGTCAAGTTGACATAAATTAACTATGACAGGTGTTATGGGAGAAAAGGAGCAAACTGGAAGGCAAACAAGCCCAGGAGTTGTCTTTCCTAGAGAGATGCCCCCTAATTCAGTCACTGGTACCACCTGCTCAGAGCTTCACCTTTGCAATGGACCAATTGTTTACAGCTGCCTCAAATTCCTATGTTGAAATTCTAACCCCCAAGTTTGATGATATAGGAGGTGAGGCCTTTGGGTGGTGATTAGGTCATGAATGGAATTAGTGTCCTCGGAGACCCCATAGAGCTTCCTCGCTCCTTTCCACCATGTGAGGACACAGCCAAAAGTGGGACACCTATGAACCAGGAAGTGAGTTTGGCCAAAGTCCAAATCTACCAGCACCCTGATCTTGGACTTCCCAGGCTCCAGATAAATATCTGATGTTTACAGCCACCCAGTCTGTGGTGTTCCGTTACAGCAGTCCAGCTAGACCAAGACCCTGTGCAGGTCCAAGGCAGGATCATGTCAGGACAAAGATCCCGCTCAGGGCCCGTCCAGCCTCCATTCCTGACTTACTGTTCCATCCAAAATATTGCAGTGACTGCCTGTCAATATATTATTATAATCTTATGAGCCTCTTCACCTGCCTATAATATAAGACTTATTTCACAGAAACTAACGCTTCTACTCATGTAATATATCAGGCAATAGCTATGACATGGACAATATCCCAAAGCAACAGGCATCTGGAAGTATACCATCCAGAGTAAGTCAGAGAGGGCCATGGGTCACCCTTTAGGGTCTATTCCACCTCCGTGTTTCAAGTTTCATGTGGTTATGATGTGAACATGTGTATGCGTGGCCATGGTCCTTAGCTCTGGGGTTAACCAGACCTCTTTTCTACCCACCTGTTCTGAACCATGGTCTTGTTCCCACCATGCTCATGAGAGTCCTTGTCTCACGACACTCTGGTTCCACTGATAAAACACAGACTCAGTTTGTTTAACGATCCATTTGGAAATAGTCCTTCAAGTGATTAATGACAGCCGACAATAAGCATAAGTCAAATTAAACGTCCCTTCAGGTCATAAAAATGAGGTTGAGAGTCACACATATTCCTCCTCCACACCCAAGTCCACTGGGACCTACAACCACCAGGTCAATTTTACCAGTGTTCCCATCAGGGAAGGGAACCCTGAAAACCAGTAGTATATGTGACATGTTATTCATGCCACTGAAGATGGCTTTGCCACCTAAGCCACACTTTTTGCACTTTTTTTTGATCCACTCATAGTGTCATATTATGTATTCGGGTCATAGACATTTTCCTCTGTGAGAAAAAAGCTGGTCTATCTTAGATGAAAACCAACAATCATGACAGTGTTACATTAGCCCATGTTCTATCCCAAAGTAGTTGACGCCCTGAAAAGGGAAAATGAGGAAAAGAGAATAGGTCCACATGCACATTTCAATGAGTCGTTCATTGCAAGTCCCCAGTCACCCTTCACTCCTCTCTCTCATTCCCACATCCAAACCATCCTTCCCTACTTTTTATGTATTTTTTCATAGCGATCGTTGTCTTTTAACATACTATAATCTAGGCCGGGTGCGGTGGCTCATGCCTGTAATCCCAGTACTTTGGGAGGCCAAGGCGGGCGGATCATGAGGTCGGGAGATCAAGACCATCCTGGCTAACATGGTGAAACCCTGTCTCTACTAAAAAGACAAAAAATTAGCCAGGCATGGTGGCATGCACCTGTAGTCCCAGCTACTCAGGAGGCTGAGGCAGGAGAATGGTGTGAACCCGGGAGGCAGAGGTTGCAGTGAGCCAAGATGGTGCCACTGCACTCCAGCCTGGGTGACAGACTGAGACTCCATCTCAAAAAAAAAAAACAAACTATAATCTAAATATATTATGTTTTCATCCCTTTGTGTCTTTAAGCCACTACCACCTCTATTAGCATACAAATTCCTGGAGGGCAGCATTGTCTCTCTATTCTCTTAGCTGACGAATCTCCCATGACAAGTTCTGTGCCAGGAACACAATTACTTCTCCATAAAGTGTTGATCAAATGAATGGACTGGATTTTTCTCAATAGGTAAACGTTTTTGGGGGAGAACAAAGTAACAGACCAATTCATTCAGTCTCTCTTCTCTTAGAGAGAAGCAAGAAGGCCAAGGAATTTCTTCTCTTACACTCTTGTTTGCCTTGTCCCTTCTCCTAACTTCTACCTTAACATTTGCTTCCAACTCTAGTTTGATTGGCTTTAGCCCAGCTGTCTCCTGAGGATCTATTTGCTACTGGTTTATATTGGATGCAATTAAGTTGCCTTTTAAAAATTATGGTTTCTGACCTTATACCCAATTTCTAACTCATCCAAAATGTCTGTTTTATGTTACATTTTAATCCTCAATTCTCAGTACTGGCCTTTCATACCTTGTTCAAGTACAACTTGAGACTTCATTCAACTTCACACAGCCCCGTGAGCACTTGAGTGGTAACCAGGGGTTTCTGCCATTCATCCTAGTTGAATCACAGCTAAGTCACAAAGCCATTTGGACTCATTGCAAAACTTTTTTCTCTAACACTGAGTGGCACTGAACTGATTATGAGCATGTACTCACCCTGACCACATCATTACATGATTGCAACATCCTGAACAAACTCATTCTGCAGCACCATTGCCACATCCACAGAAGTAAGCATTGCAGCCCTGTGTGTAGACCATACTGCACTGTGATGTCCTGAGCCCGCACTCAAGAACCTCTTCTGATTCAAACCTGGAAACACGCTGCTTCCCTACCTGACTGCCCGCCACTGATTTTCTTGGGTAAGTAGCTTTCAACTGCACTTGTGAGATAGAAAGAAACTAGAGATGATTTCTCCTCTGAAGATGGAACCCTCGGGATTGCTGACACCTCATTCTTACACACCATGTCAGCCCATATTTCCCACCCCTGCAAAGGACATTGCATATCATCTGCTATGTTAAAGTATCCCCTTTTTCTATCACAGTACAAAGAAATCTCAAAGAAAAAATATATATAGATTAGGAAAGTCACAGGTACTCATCTCATGCAACTTATTTCATCTGGATGGAAGTGAACTCTTTCAGAGTCTTCCTTTTCAAATCTATCAGTCTACCATCACAGTGCCAAAGAGCTCTAGGAAATTAAAAAGATATTAAATGTGGCTTTTGTCCTTAAGGCTCATACCCAGCTAAGAGAATAAAGCATATTTTCATAAAAAGTTACCTTCTCATAAATAATACAAGCTAATATACCATGACTCAGAGAAAAGAGAAGATGACCTTTGTCTAAAGTGACCAGGACAAGGACAAAGAGAATAGATGAGAGGGGGTCTGTGCCCTAAAAATCAGCTCAAATTGAACTGATAGAATGGAGGAGAGTGAGCATTCAGAGAACAACTGCAGAGTTAGGTAGCAGGGATCAGTGGGCATTTGACACACAGCATATGGCTGCTTGAGGTCAGAGGTTCATCAGTTCATTCATTAATTAACCTATTAGTTCAATAAATGTACTGAATGTGTTTAATACAATAGATAACATGTTAATTGGGTACAAGAAACACAACTGTGAACCAAAACGAGGTAATTACTGCCCTCATGGAGCTGACACTATTTTAGAGGAAGAGACAGAAGCCAGACCACTTTGCTAATTAATAAATTATATCTTGTGTTAAGTAAGTGCTGGAAAGGAATGAAGCATGTTCTATAAAATTGGAGGGTGGCGGATGGGGGGACACTCCAAGAGGAGAGCTGGGAACAGCACACTGGGAAAGGGAACAGCAAACGTGAAGTCTCTGGGGAGCAAAGAACTCTCTGCATCTGGATAATCACAGTAGACTGGTGTGGCTTGCACCGAGGAGATTTTGTTTTCTTTCTTTCTCTCCGTTTCTCCGTTTCTCCCTTTCTCTCTTTCGTTTCTCTTGCTCTGTCACCCAGGCTGGAATCAGTGACACAATCATGGCTTGTTGCAGCCTGACCTCCTGGGCTCAAGTGAGCCTTCTGCCTCAGCCTCCTGAGTAACTGGGACTACAGCATGCACATGTTGCCCAGGCTGGTCTCATACTGCTGGACTCAAAGGATCTTCCCTCCTTGGCCTCCCGAAATACTGGGATTACAGGGGTGATCCAGGACACCCAATACCCTAGAGGAGGATTTGAGAAGCACAGAGTCCAGGGCAGCACCAGGCACAGCCCTGCCCCCTGCCGGAACGGGACTCACACGTGTTTTTATCCTAAGAGTAGTTAGAACACTTTGGACTATTGTAAGTCAGAAAGTGACATAATAAATGCATATTTTAAAGAGATCATTCATGTTGATAAGTGAGGAATAGAATGGAGCGGCACAAATGGAAGTCAAGAAACCAGTGATGTGACTAGTGCCAAAATTTGGAGGACAGATGTGGACTTTTTGAGGTGGTTTCCAGAAAAAAGGCCATCATTTTGATGTTAGAAGTAATTCTTGACAACATTTCAGCATAAGACAAACCCTTTTATTTTCTCAAGTGATACATCTGACTGTATCTGTAGACACAGAGAAAGATCAAGTGGTGAGGGAAAATTTTCAGGTAAAAGAGAGACAACAGGAAAAACTAAGAGAGTAAGATCTTAAAGAAGACAGAGATGCCAGCTGGAAGGGTCAGCCTTTGAAAGAGGATGCTTCCTGCTTTGAGAGGCTGGGAAAGGAAGACAGATATCGTCTGGCCAAGGAAAGAACATGTGAGTTTGTGGTATACTCAGGAACAAAGTTTCATGACTTTCGTGCTGCAGGACCTCTATCCATTTTTTACCTGGCATCGCTGGCCTGTGACAAGGGGGAGGCACCTGTGTTGTCAGAATATGCTAAAGGTCAACAGGCCAAGTCCATCCATAATTTGCGGAGGGTAATAGAATCAGATGCGGAGGATTGAAACGAGAAAGACTGTTAAGGAATAGTGATGAAACCACTTTCTGGAATCACAGAGGACAGCCAAGAGCTTGAGGACCTCTCTTCTCCATGTGTCTAAAAATGTGAATAGGAGACACCCTGTAGGAAGGAGTCTCCAAAGCGGGATAGCAGCATGGCCTGGCCAGGTTCGGATTGCAAGAGGAGCCAGGGCTACAAAGGGTAGACCTGAGATGCAAACAGAGCAGCTAACTCAAGGCCAGACTCTTTCCACAAGGAGACGGCGGGAAGAGTTCATGCCTTGGGCAGTCTTTGTAGTCAGCGGGCATAAGTGAATTCGGGGACTTGCAAATGGTGTTAGTTTCAGAGCTTATATGAGTAAAAGGAGAATTTAGCTACCAAAATTTATGAAATGGACCAATCCTAAATTTCTTTGAAAAATCACCGTAATTGCCTCCATAAGCTCTGACCAAGGTCACAGTTGGGTCACTCTGGCAAGACAGAAAATAAGACAAAGCAACCAGGGGTTCCCAGAACCATGCTCCCAGCGCAAGCTCTGTCTTCACCCACACTCAGGTTCTTCTGAGTTCTCTCTCACCTCAGTTCTCTAAGCCCTCTTCCCTTACATTTCTATCCCCAACTTTACTATTCCCTAAGAAACGAGAGCTGGTGCACCCCTCTGGAGAGAAGCCAGATCCCAAAGCCCTCCCTGCTAGATGGCTGCAGTAGAAAAACAGCACAACTATGACTCCATTACATTTCGTTGACCTGAAAACACAGTGATCTGGGGGAGAAGGACTTTTACTGAGGCCTTAGCTGATCGGCACTCTCAGTAAGGGGGAAATAAATGGGTTCCATTAAGATTTTTGAGCCAAAACAAAAGCTTGCTGGGATAGTTTGGGCTTGACATTAAGGAAATCTCAGCTTAGAGGCACAATGCAGCAAGTGGAAGGTCTCCTCACATCCTCCCGGCGAGGGATTTCAGGGTCCGAGTCCCATTTCAGCCTAGTGTACGCTTTGTTTAAATCTTTTGCAGTCTCTTTTGAGCTTAGTCATTCTTATAATATTGCTATTTTTTCTTCATTCAATCTAAAATTGTGGCTCCTCTGAAATGTTACAAGAAAGCTCCAAATCAGAATGCTACACAGGCAGTGTGGTGGTTTTGGCGGTATGTGGCTCTATTAAGTAGAGTCAATTTAGTACTGGATAAAGGAAAAGACTAAATTAGAATCGTGGTTGGCAGAAATAGTCTCCCATCTGGCAGTGTAATTACATACTACCTTGACCTGAACAGTCCTTGCTGTTCCAAGTACCAAGATTCCTTTGGAGAGGGGAAGAAAGAAAAATAGATCAAAGTTTGGAAAGTATATTATTTAGAATACATTCTATATCTTTTTGAGAAATAAGCTGCATACATCTTTTTCTAATATGGTCCTCTCTTTTATAATTAAATGAAATTTCCAGTCACTTAATGAATGTGACCACTTTATGGCCGGGATAAACAGATGAGATCTGTGTGCTCATTTTCACCCATGACATCAGACACTATTTCAACTAGGACACTGATTCATACCCTCTTTGGCGTCCTCGTTCCTGAGGGTTTTTTTTCTTTTTTAAAGGGTCAGTCTTAGTTGCTGCTGACATGCGGCATTTTCAAAGACTCAGAGTGGTCTTTATTACAACCCTTGACTTCACCTTCTATGCCAACAGGAAATTTTATACAGCTGTAACCTCCTCATTAGAACAGTGCCAGGAAGTGGTTCTGGCGTGGTTTGATGTTGCCACCTACTGGCAAAATCAGTCCTGTTCGCCTTCTTGCTTTATTTATTTATTTGTTTATTTCTGTTCTAACACTCAGCATTTCCTCTAAATCCATAAAGATTTAGATTTTCTCTATCTACTTTAAAACTACAACAAGCTGGACCTATAATCCAAAAACATCACCATTTGAATCTCTGCAAACCAAAATCTTGCCACTTCAGGGTGAAATCATCAAGGCCAGGCGCGAACCTCATTTTTACTGTCAAATGCAGGATTGTCACATCTATTTGCAGTGCTCCCAGGCCCTGCCCCACATATCCCCCGAACCAGCTTGACAGCCAGGGCCTCCCCTCTTTCATCTCAGTCTCCAGACTATCCCAGCCATAACCAGACCCCGAACGAAGCCTTGTCATTCACCTCAAAGGGCTACTCGCTCACAGGCAACCAAATCAATGGATTGCTTTTAAAAAGAAAATGACACTGATCGTCACTTAATATAACAAGTGCCTTATGTACATCTCATTGGAACTGCAAGCTCAAATTAGGCTGTCAGAATTTCACTCTTCTCAGTGCCTGTGTGTCAAGTGACGCAATTAGCTCTGGAGAATGAATAAAGAGGCTTGTCAGCGCGCTCGGAGCCTCTCTTCTCGGTCCTGTCCCTTCACACGGTGCCTGACTTAATTCAAGTTCTTTTCATGCTTGAAGGTGTGTGTGGTGTGTGTGTGTGTTACTGTGTTACCCTTCAAACTTCAAAATGATCACACCACCGGGAAGAGTCGGGGTAAAATTGGTGAATTTCTCATAAGGACCCAGATGCTTTTTTTTTCACTTCCCTTCTGCAAATGAGAATTTATCAAAGGCTGAGTCTTAGTCCTTTGTGAGTAAAACAAAGAATGCTGAAAAACAGATGTCAAATTCATGTTGAAACGGGAAGGGTCAAAGCTTCAGTAATAGTGACCCAGCACGACTAAACACCTACCCAACCTGATGGCTTCAGGATGACCGAGAGCAAGCTCTTCTCAGACGGCAGCAAAGCAGACACATGTCTGTATTTGATGCTGAATGAGAATGAGGGTCCCCTTGGCGCCATGTCCTGCCTTCGACAGAAGTGAGTGTGACATCTGATGCTTTAGAGAACAGTTAGACACACACTAGTCCCCACTGAGCGCCTGAAACAGACCTAACCCAATGGAGATGGGGTATGTTTTGGAAAAAACAAAGTACATCCATGCCTGCCATGAAAATTGGGATTGTTTCTGATTCTAATCCCAAGGACTGCTAGCAAAACTCTTCCAGCATTAGAGAAACGTGCACCACAGACAGGGCAGCAGACACAGGGCACAGGAAAGGGGCCCACTGTTTCCCAGCCAGGGGCTGCAGCTGGGGCAGGGAGCTTTGGGTTGAGACTCAGATTCTGACCTCCCCACCCCAGTACATCCTTCCTTGTGAGTCTAGGGCACCAGAGAGGCCCTCAAACCAGCCCAGCCTGCACCTGCTCAGAGGGGCCACCATGGAGAAGCCTTGGGTGGGGACTGATGGTAGAGGCAAAGAAATCTTATATTCTGAATAAAGAATTTGAATTAAAACTCAGCAAGAATAACTTAATCTGATTGTTTATTTTTTAGTTTGTAACATAAACGTTGAATAAATTTGTCCATTTCACCCAGATTTCTGGAAGCCAGCACTGTGGAAGGAGCTCCTGTGGGCTTCGATTGCTCCCTGGATCTGCCTCCCATGGACCTGCCCAGCCGCAGGGGTCACAGACTCCCCTCGCCACCATTTCACCCTGACCCTACAGGCAGCCACAGAAAGGCACCCAGGCAGGCTTCTCAGGGTTGGCGTGGGCATTTGCAGGGAGAGCAAGGCAGCAGGTGATTCAAAGCCACAGGGACACACAGCCCTGCAGGCAGTGCCAGCCACAAGAGGGATGGAGGAGTGGCCAGGGACAGAGAGATGCCACCCACAGGCCTGTCCCAGGGCTCCTCAGAGAACACTCAGACTCCCCAGTGGGCAGTCTCAATGGGTGGTCCACGAGTGGCGGGTGTACTGCAGTGAACCGGCCCCCAGTGGGACACCTTCCTGCCTCTGCTTCCCTCCTGGCCAGGACAGAGTGTGATGCCAACACTCTTTAGTCACTATTGCCCCATTCAGGTAGCAGATGCTTCCTAATGGGCTCATGGGGCTGTGGCCCAGTGGGACCAAAATCTAAGCCACGTATTTAGCTCCAGAGAGAAACACCGCCAGCATCCCTCTGCTCAGTCTACCCTCTGCGGTCATCACTAGGCCCCAGTGTGGCAGAGAAAGGACTTCACCCCACATGGCCAGCCTTGCTTAAATGCCTTGAGAAAATAAACCCTGAAATTAGTTGTGCATATTGGCTTTTTTTTTTTTTTTTTTTTTCAGAACCATGAGAGTCTCAGGTACAAACAGAAAGGAGCAAAGATTTCAGAATTCCTGACTTGGTTCTGGGAACAATGTAATCCATGCAGTTATCCAGGACACAAGGGCCACTGGCTATGAGCAGCCTGTGCTCAGAGAAACCAAGCATGATAAACTCAGTGCACAGACACGGAGCAGGCCATGCATAAGACAGAACAGACCACGGGTCTCACCCTATGAAACCAAGGCACTCTAGGATGATAAAATGGGGCATTACCCCATAGAATCTCTAAGTCATTATTTTCCATTTGGGGGTTGGTAGCCAATATTCTCTAGTATATTTCCGTTTTTACTCTTTTTATTTTTTATTTGTACCTTTTAACAGCTTTGTTGAGGTATATTTAACATACAGAATACTGCATCTTTTTAAAGTGTACACTTTGATAATTTTGACAAGTTTTTATACTGCCATGTACAAGGTTTCCTCCTGCCTCTTTGATATTCTTCCTTCCCGTCCCTTCCACTTCATCCCGTCCCAAGCCAAGTGCAAATCTGCTTTCAATCATTACAGAGAAGTTTGCACTTTCTAGAATTTGATATCAATGAAAGCAAGCAGTATATATACCTTTTTTGTTCAGCTTCTTTCACTCTGCGTAGTTAAGATTAATCCATTCTGTGGCATGCATCACTAGTTTATTCCTTTTTATTGCTGTGTAGTATTCCATTACATGGATATATCACATTTTGTTTATCTACTCATGTATTAATGGATCTTTGGCTTATTTTCCCAGTTTGGGATGACTGCAAATAAAGCTGCCGTGGCCATTTGTGTATAATCTTTGTATGGATGTGTGCCTCTGGTTCTCTTGAGTAAATACCTAGGAATAGAGTTTCTGGCTCATATGGAAAGTATATGTTAAAGTTTTTGAGGAACTGCCAAACTCTTTACCAAAGTGACTGTGCCATTTTACAGTCACACCAGCAGGATGTGTGTGTTCAGTTCTCCACAGCCTGATCAAGGTTGGTACAGCCATTCCTTTTCATGTTACACTTTCTAATAGTGTTTTTTACTGTGGTTTTAATCTGTATTTTCCCAAAGTCTAGCAGTGTTGAACATCTTTTCATGTGTTTATTTGCCATGGTTTCATTGATTTTTCTCAGTGATCAATGTTATAATCACACATAAGTAACACTTCTAGTTTTGCTATCACAGTTTGTCATTTATTTGCATATTCATCTGATACAGTTTGGCTGTGTTCCCACCCAAATCTCATCTTGAATTCTCACGTGTTGTGGGAGGGACCCGGTGAGAGGTAACTGAATCATGGGGGACAGGTCTTTTCTGTGCTGTTCTCACAATAGTGAATAAGTCTCATGAGATCTGATAGTTTTAAAAAGAGGAGTTTCCCTGCACAAGTTCTCTTTCTCTTTGCCTACTGCCATCCATGTAAAATGTGACTTGCTCCTGCTTGCCTTCTGCCATGATTGTGAGGCCTCCCCAGCCATGTGGAACTCTAAGTCCATTAAACCCTTTTCCCTGTATAAATTACCTGGTCTCAGGTATATCTGTATCCGCAGTGTGAAAATGGACTAATACAGTAAATTTGTACCAGTAGAGTGGGGCACTGCTAAAAACATACCCCAAAATGTGGAAGTGACTTTGGAACTGGGTAACAGGCAGAGGCTGGAACAGTTTGGAGAGCTTAGAAGACAGAAAAATGTGGAAAAGTTTGGAACAGCCTAGAGACTTGTTGAATGGCTCTGACAAAATGCTGATAATGATTTGGACAATGAAATCCAAGCTGAGGTGGTCTCAGATGGAAATGAGTCACTTTTTGGGAACTGGAGCTAAGTTGACTCTTGTTATGTTTTAGCAAAGAGACTGGTGGCCTTTGACCCCTGGCCTAGGGATTTGTGAAACTTTGTACTTGAGAGAGATGATTTAGGGTATCTGGCAGAAGAAATTTCTAAGCAGCAAAGCATTCAAGAGGTGACTTGGGTGCTGTTAAAGGCATTCAGTTTTATAAGGGAAGCAGAACATAAAAGTTTGGAAAATGTGCAGCCTGACAATGTGATAGAAAAAAAATCCCATTTTCTAAGAAGAAATTTAAGCCAGCTGAAGAAATTTGCATAAATAACAAGGAGCTGAATTTTAATCCCCAAGACAATGGAGAAAATGTCTCCAGGGCATGTTACAGCAGCTCCTTCCATCACAGGCCCAGAGGCCTAGGAGGAAACAATGGTTTCATGGGCTGGGCACAGGGTCCCTCTCCTGTGTGCAGTCTAGCGACTTGGTACCCTGCATTCCAGCCCCCTCAGCCATGGCTAAAAGAGGCCAAGGTACAGCTCAGACTTTTGCTTCAGAGGCGGAATCCCCAAGCCTTGGCAGCTTCCATGTGGTGTTGAGCCTGCAGGTGCACAGAAGTCAAGAATTGAGGTTTGGGAACTTCCACCTAGATTTCACAGGATCTATGGAATGCCCGGATGCCCAGGCAGAAGTTTGCTGAAGGGGTGGGTTGCTCATGGAGAACCTCTATTAGGGCAGTGCAGAAGGGAAATGTGGGATTGGAGTCCCCACACAGTGTCCCTACTGGGGCACTGCCTAGTAGAGCTGTGAAAAGAGGGCCACCATCTACCAGACCCCAGAATGGTAGATCCACTGACAGCTTGCACTGTGCATCTGGAAAAGCTGCAGACAATGCCAGCCCGTGAAAGCAGCCAGGAGAGGAGCTGTACCCTGCAAAGTCACAGGGTGGAGCTTCCCCAAACCACGGGAAACCACCTCTTGCATCAGTGTGACCCGGATGTGAGACATGGAGTCAAAGGAGATCATTTTGGAACTTTAAGATTTGAGTGCCCCACTGGATTTCAGACTTGCATGGGGCCTGTAACCTCTTTGTTTTGGCCAATTTCTCCCATTTGGAATGGCTGTATTTACCCAATATCTGTTCCCCCATTGTATCTAGGAAGTAACTAACTTGCTTTCAATTTCACAGGTTTATAGGCAGAAGGGACTTGCTTTGTCTCAGATGAGACTTTGGATTGTGGATTGGTGTGTTAATGCTGAAATGAGTTAAGACTTTGGGGGACTGTTGGGAAGGAATGATTGGTTTTGAAATGTGAGGACATGAGATTTGGGAGGGGCAAAGGGAGGAATGATATGGTTTGGCTGTGTCCCCACCCAAATCTCATCTTGAATTCTCATGTGTTGTGTGAGGGACCCGGTGAGAGATAATTAAATCATGGGGACAAGTCTTTCCTGTGCTGTTTTCATAATAGTGTATAAGTCTCACAAGATCTGATGATTATATAAGGGGGAGTTTCCCTGCCCAAGTTATCTTCTCTTGTCTGCTGCCATATGAGATGTGCCTTTCACCTTCCGTCATGATTGTGAAGTCTCCCCAGCCACGTGGAACTGGCTCAGATGGAAATGAGTAACTTTTTGGGAACTGGAGCTAAGTTGACTCTTGTTATGTTTTAGCAAAGAGACTGGTGGCATTTTGCCCCTGGCCTAGGGATTTGTGAAACTCTGAACTTGAGAGAGATGATTTAGGGTATCTGGGGAACTCCCCAGCCACGTAAGTCCAATAATCCTCTTTCTTTTGTATATTGCCCAGTCTTGGGTATGTCTTTATCAGCAGCATGAAAATGGACCAATACATGCCCAAAGTATGATTTTCTCCCAATCTCAATTATTTATGCATGGAACACATGGCAAATTATTAATAATAAATCAATTGTAAGACAACCCTTCTGGGTAAAAATTAACCAAAACAAATTTTTAGAGTTCTATATCCAAATCCATTTGAGAGAAAAACTTTCCACACATCAATTAATTTGTCAGCAAAAAAGAAGTGCTTTCATTTGAGAAATCTATTTTTTATAAAAGTCAGTTTAATTTGATAACACTCACTTTAAAATTATTTGGTAGAAAAGTTGAGCAACTTCTATACTGCATCTTACTTTAAAACTTACTTTCATAAATATAATCTCAAAGTTGTTAAAAAGTGTTTAATATAAATTTTATTTATTTTTATTTTATTTTAGATTCAGGGGGTACATGTGCAGGTTTGTTACATGGATGTATTGTATAGTAGTGAGGTTTGGGCTTCAAGGGAACCCATCATCCAAATAGTGACCATTGTATCCAATAGATAATATTTCGATCCTCACTTCCCCCCAACGTTTTCCCCTTTTGGAGTCTCCACTGTCTGTGATCTCTTCTGTATGTCTATGTGTACCCACTGTTTAGTTAACACTTATGAGAACGTGTGGTATTTGGTTTTCTGTTTCTTAGTTATTTCACTTAAGATAATGGCCTCTAGCTCCATCCATGCTGCACAAAGGACATGATTTTATATTTTTATGGATAAATAGTATTCAATGGTGTACATATACCATATTTTCCTTATGGACACTTATGTTGATTCCATTGATGGAACTATTGATGGACACTTATGTTGAGTTCATGACTTTCCTATGGTGAATAGTGCTGCAGTTAGCATACAACTGCAGGTGTCTTTGATATAACAATTTTTTTCCTTTGGGTAGATACCCAGTAGTGGAATTGATCAAATGGTGGTTCTATTTTTAGTTCTTTGAGAAATCTCCATACTGTTTTCCATATTGTTTTTCAATCCATAAGAGATATACTAATTTACATTCTCATCAACAGTGTGTAAACATTCCTTTTTCTACACATGCTCACCAGCATCTGTTATTTTTTGACTTTTTAATAATAGCCATTCTAACTTTGGTAAGATGGCATCTTACTGTGGTTTTAATTTGCATTTGCCTGATGATTAGCAATGTTAAGTATTTTTTCATATGTTTGTTGGCCACTTGTATATCTTCTTTTGAGAAATTTTTGTTCATGTTCTTTATCCACTCTTTAACAGGGTTACTTATTTTTTTTCTTATTAATTCAAGTTCCTTATGGATTCTGGATATTAGTCCTTTGTGGAATACATAGTTTGCAAATATTTTTCTCCCATTCTGTAGGCTGTCTGTTTACTCTGTGGATTGTTTCTTGTGCTGTGCAGAAGCTCTTTAATTTAATGAAGTGCCGTTCATCTATTTTTGTTTTGTTGAATTTGCTTTTGAGGTCTTAGTCATAATTATTTGTCTAGGTTGATGTCCAGAAGAGGTTTTCCTAACTTTTATTCTAAGATTTTTATAGCTTCAGGTCTACATTTAAGTCTTTAATCCATTTTGATTTAATTTTTGTATATAGTGAGAGACAGAGGTCCAGTTTTATTCTTCTGTTAGCCAGTTATCCCAGTACCATTTATTGACTAGGGATTCTTTTCCACATTGCTTATTTTTGCTGACTTTGTCAAAGATCAGTTGGTTGTAGGTATGTTGCTTTATTTCTGGGTTCTCTGTTCTGTTTCATTGATCTATGAGTCCATTTTTTTACCAGTACCATTCTCTTTTGATTACTGTAGCCTTGTAGTATACTTTGAAGCCAAGTAATGTGATGCCTTTAGCTTTGTTCTTTTTGCTTATGATTGCTTTGGCTATTCAGGCTCTTTTTTGGTTCCATATTAATTTTCCAATTGTTTTTTCTAATTCTGTGAAAAATTACATTGGTAATCTAATAGCAATTGCATTGAATCTGTAGATTGCTTAGGGCAGTATGGTCATTTTAACAACATTAATTCTTGCAATCCATGAGCATGGGATGTTTTTCCATTTGTTTGTGTCATCTTTGATTTTTTTTTAGATCAGTGTTTTGTAGTTCTCCTTGGTTAAATGCATTCCTAGATATTTGTGTACGTGTGTGGCTATCATAAAGGGATAGAATCCTTGATTTGGTTCTCAGCTTGAACAAGATTGAACATTGTTGATGTATAAAACTGCAACTGACTTTTGTACATTAATTTTACACCCTGAAACTTTACTGAAGTCATTTATCAAGTCTAGGAGTCTCTTGGAGGAATCTCTAATACAGATTTTTTTAAAATACTTTTCTGCCAATATTTTTGCTTTATCTCACCAAAGTTAGCATTTTTACAGTGTTTAAGTCTGAATTTTTTTTTTTTTTTTTTGAGACGAAGTCTTGCTCTGTCACCCAGGCTGGAGTGCAGTGGCGCGATCTCGGCTCACTGCAAGCTCCGCCTCTCAGGTTCACGCCATTCTCCTGCCTCAGCCTCCCGAGTAGCTGGGACCACAGGTGCCCGCCACCACGCCCGGCTAATTTTTTTTGTATTTTTAGTAGAGATGGGGTTTCACCATGTTAGCCAGGATGGTCTTGATCTCCTGACCTCATGATCTGCCTGCCTCGGCCTCCCAAGGGTGCTGCATTCTTATTATTCTTATTAATGGCAGTGTTTTCAAAGGCCAATTTTATCAGAATGTAAAAAGGATAAATAAGCAAATACCATTGGATAAACATTTGAATATATATGTATATAGTGTATATACGTATGTGGGCATGTAAGAGAAAGAGAAAGACAAAACAAGGTATGTTTTCTTTTACAATAAATACCATTACAAATGCATAAATCCAGTAAATGCAACTTTACACATTTGGAATTTTCTATCACTACATTACGCCATAAAAATAAATATGTTTTCCCCAGCCATACACAAAGTCAAATAGACATTCCTAGTTGTAAGACATTCCAATTATATCAATAATCTAACAAGCCACAAATAATCACATTTCTGCAATACGCCTTTTGACTAATTATCAATCAATCAGCTGTCGTTTCTCTCATCCAAACATACTACTTTAAAAGGTGTGTATTGAGAACGGTGTAAGATGTGCGTTTACTATAGCCATAGTAAATATAATGCTTTCGTTATAGCAATGCAAAATTTTCTGGCAAACTAGAGAAATGAATTGTTCACAAATTTAAAAATAAAGAAGTTTTCACAGCAAAGCCTTGAGGCTATGATAGAACAGGGGTTGCATGAAAGGAGAGTCAGAGAACATGATTGAAAGCAAATAAGGTGAAGGGAAGTGAAGAGAGGTCAATTAGGTGGAAACACACCTATGGGAGGGGAGCCTTACAAAGAAAACTGTCCAAGTATATTTAGAAAATTAGGCACACTGACTACTAAAGGGAATTTCCATCACTCAACTCTTCAGTTAAAGGGCAATCCCTGCCCATAGCCTATTTAACATCATTTTTCATGCAGGGCTACTGAAAGCCAATTCTCACCGTGTTACTGGTCTTCACAGAGCCAAGTTCTTCAGGGGCATCTGATGATAAAGATTTCTTCTGTAGAAATTACCAAAAGCATGTGATAGCAAGAGAATTCCCCAAAACAGAAGAAAATAAAATACACAGAGAATACACCAAAACTAAATATTAATTAGATGTAAATGAAACATGAAAATATTAGAATAATAGCTTCGGGTGACATTAGTATGCATTATCAAACTTACTAAATTGCTTTGTGTGCAATTATGCCTGGTCTAGTTGAAGAAATAAAATACTTTCTGCCAGCAGGTTAAATAATTAAAAGACATAATTAATGTTTTTATAGAACAAATACAAAATTCCCTAAAACACTAATAGAGTATGAAGATCATGAGGGAGGTAAATCTATCATTGTCCATAAGCATTTATTTTTAAATAGCTGAAACTTATTTTCTTTGACATCTCTTTAATGTCATTAAATTTTTGTCTTTTGAATTCAACTCAGAAATATAGAAAGCTTAAGCCTTGGTTTATTGTTCATGTATATTACAGATAAAATTTGTGTCTAATTCTGGCTTACATTTTTGTCAGAGTCATTTTTTTTAAATTGCAGCAAATTTGGAAAATATAGAAAATTAAGAAGAAAAAAAAATTCACTTATAAGCCATTGAGTCAGAGATGAGAGTCTTACTTTCCAATAATTACATATTTTTAAAACCATGATTTATAGTTGCTTCTCAATATTTTATTGTATTAAAAAATAGAATTTATTTAATACACAGCTTAAAAATGTTTTGTTGCATTTCAACACCATCCTTGCAATGTAAGTATGCCCATCTCTGATCGTTGTCATAAAAGAAATTCCTACAATTGAATTTACAGTCAAAGCTGTGCATGTTTGAATATATATTGCAAATTGCTCTCCAGAAAATGTGTACTAATTTACATGGTCACCAGCAACATTTGAACATGCTCTTTTTAACACCTTACTAGTTTGCTTAATAAGATATCTTATATACTTATTGCTGCTATAGCTCCAAACTAAGTATATTTACACCTATACTTGGAATGGCAAATGCATCGCACATGCCACCCCACTCCTCACAGAAGGAGAGATTTCTAATCAAGCACAAACAAAATCATCTGCTGTTGAAATGGAGCTCACCTTCCAAATCCTTCCCAAGGTGACTGATTCTCTAGACAGCCACTCCCAATCAGTGTGAGTTGGTGCTAGGATGAAACTATTCACCATCCCTGGTATTTGAGTCCTCAGTACTTCTCATGTGAGCTGCTCCCACTCCATTCGGAGACGAAGCTGTGAGTTGATGCAGCATGAATCAAGCTGCGTTCACCCGCTGTCTGAACAACTTCCTCCCAATAGATCCCCACTACTTCACCTGAAAACCCAGAGCTACATGGGACTTCAGGTTTTTCACTGCGCTGCCCATTCAGACCTGGCCTCTGGCGCTCCATGCCCAGCTCCATTTGTTTAGTTGACAACACTTCCCCTGACTCAGTTACTATCACTACCAGCACTTGACCTTTTAGATAGAAATTAACTCTACCAGTTCACATTAGATATTATCTAGGATGAATGGCCTGATGTATTTATGTTTTAGGAAAGGATTCCAAGAACTCCTAGAAATAATAACTAATTACCAGTTCTGTAATGTTTAGTCCCTGCTTGCGTGGGTCTGGGAGATGTGAATACAGTAAGTGCCTAAGCTGTCCCTCGTCTGACTTAAGAACCGTCCTCTGCAGGACTGCTGTCTATCCGGTCTGCCCTCTCTGGAACTGACTATAAGGGCTGTTTGTGTCTTCCTGCTTGAGGTACATCTCCTGGTTGAGACAGACAAGACAGACACATGTACAGGTATAATAGGCATATGACTACACTACGTGTATCATACTAAGTGCATCCAACATATTTGTAAGTACTTATACACATGCAAGCATAATTACCCAATTATGAAGCATCCGTAATGAATACCCTGGCATTAACTAGCAGTTCTTTCTTGTAAAAATAGGAAAAAAAAATAAACATGCAACTCCTAGGGCTTAGGGATTATGGCCCAGGTCCTCTCTCTAGCAGATGCTTCTAGTTCTACAACGTCCTCTGGCTTCTCATCAGCTGTGAATCCCTTGAGGCTTTGCATGCCAGACAGTGCTGCTAGTGGGTTCACGCCAGTCCAAGATGGGTCACTTTCTTATGTTGGTGGGAATATAGCTCTAGAGAGCATTTGATCTTTGTGCCATGGGCACCAGCCACTCTGCAACCTTGAGTATCTACACAGTAACATCTCTCTCAACTTTTTCACGAATTCCTCAAGACTCCAGTTTAATTGCAAAAAGTTTGGAAGTTTCAGCTTCAGCCACGCCTTTCTCCATTGTCCTAGAACTCCAGGAACTGCTTCTGTCCAAAGAAGTCATGAAGTAGGGAGGGCGTGGAGGGGAGGTGTTTTTTCGCCCAGGCTCGCACAGTACCAGACTGTGTTTGTGCTGCTAATGCCACTGCTTCCTGCTGTTGAAGTCGGGTCTGATGTTATCCACACACTTGTCAGCCCAGGATGATCCTACTGGTCCATGAGGCCTCTCCAGGGAGGAAAGCCCCATCTCTTGAGATGCTCACTCTGAGGTCTCAACAGTTAAGCCCAATTTCCGTGCTGGCAGGAGCTCCTTCTGGTTCCATGCAGAGCATTTCTCAGAGCAAAAGTGAGCCCTGGAAGGACAGGCCAGCATCAGACATCAAGCCCTCACTCCACAGAGGTAATGCGAGCTTCTCTTTCCTCTCTAGTGACCATACTCCAAGAAGTAGAACATCTTTTCTTTTAAATCCTCAAAAGCTAAAGTATTTGGCTGCACACCTGTTCACAGTCAATTGAAACAACTTGCCTTTCTCTTCCCTCCTAAGAAAAATCTATTCTCATCCCTAATAGGGGGTTTCAGTCCAGGCTACATGTCAAGGATCTGGCATTCTCTCTGTAAATATAAGAAAAGTACAAATTTAACCTTTGCAAGGGTGTCCCTTAGGTCAGTCACCCCACTACATTAGCATTAAATTTTAGTCTTTCAGATGCAAATGTAATTGTTTCTATTATCTGTCGTTTTAGATAATTCACTCATTTGTTGCTCCCAAATTTGTAAAATATGGCCTCATTAGAAGGTCTGTAAAGGTCTCCAGAGAAAACACATCCTGAAGAATTTCTTCTACGAATCACTGTGGTGCTGTTCTAAGAAGTGGTATCTTTTTTTGTCTGTAACCTCTCTGACTTGCGGTGACAGGAATAGCAACTTCTTAGTTGAATAGCAGTTTTTCTCACTGGTATTTCTTAAAGCCACGTGCTATCAGATACCCACTTCCTGGCTGCAGGAGCTGAAGTTAAAAATTGCAGCTCATCGCTTTATTTTTTGTTTGTCTTTGTTGTGTGTTGTTGTTGTTTACTCTTTCAACATTCCCTTCCCTCTTGCATATGAGCTGGAGATGAATAACCTATTACCACGCAGTAGTTTCTGGAGTGGGGGCAGCATTGGCTGGCAGAGAGGAGCTGGGCTGCAGTTGCTCTCTGTTCCAGAGCCAGCAGGAGGAATAAGGCCCTACTATCTTCCACCCTGTCCCTTCCGCTGCCCTCCCCTCTTCTTGGGGGTGGCAGCAGGTGTGAAGGAAAGAACTTTGGGAACAGCAAGCCAGTGATCGACGCATTCCAAAACAGAGTTTCCATGAGAATGCAGCCTCCTAAGGCAGGTACTGAAGTCCTAGGGACAACAGAAGCTCAGTGTCTATTGAATAAAGTTAGGATTGCATGCATCTCAAAAATTCTCATTTTACAAACAGTAGTGTCTGCTGAGGCCTGCCTGTCTCTCCACAGATGTTTCCTGGGGAATTTGCTTGGTGTTTGACGTGAAAAAAATAGGAGTCTCACAGAAGCTCTCTGTGCACAGATCTTCTAATGAACAAGGCATGGCCGGGAGCCCCGGTCGATTGGAAGGCCACTGCTTCAGATACCAGCACACAGTGAAGTTTGCCAGGCGCAACGTCTAACAATTGCTGTTAGGATCATAACAATATTCTAATATTGTTAGGATCTAGGGTGGAACATTTTTAAGTGGTATAAAGCAGGCTGCCCTGCCATCTTGTGGCTAACACAGAGAAGAATTTCCTGTTCAAAATGGATACGAACCTGATCTTTATAGTTTGAGTGTCCATATTTCAAATGAAATGTTCCCAAGAATCAGAAGAGAGTGGCAGAGGCCTTCCACTTGGCCCAATTCAACCACCCCCATGGTGCTCATCAGACACTTACCTGGAACTCGCAGTAAAAATTCATGAGACACAGTCTGTTCATCAGATGTACTGATTCACATATTTCCAGTGTATATAGTTCAACAGCTTTTGACAAATGCTAACAAAAATGTGACCACCACCACAAATAACAGTTTCCTTCACCTCAAAAATTCCCCTCATGCCTTTGGCCATAAACTCTCACTCCCTGTGACAACACCCCTAACTTCTGGCACATTTTGTTTCCTGTATGACTGCTCTAGAATTTTCTATAAGTTGAATCATACAATATTTTCTCTTTGCTTCCTGACTTCCTTTACTCACCATAATGACTGTAAGATTTATCCATGTTGTTGTATCTTAAACGTTTATAATATTTCCTTGTATAGATACATCACAATCCTCATCGACTGAGGACATTTGGGTTGTTACAATTTGGGGCAAATATGAAAAAGTCATTCTGAATATTTGCGTATGAGTCTTTGTGAGGACATTTATTTTTCTTCATTTCTGTTGGCAAATACCTACGAAGAAATTCACACGGTCATCTGAACATATACCTGTATATGATAACTTTTTACGAAGCTGCCACATCTTTTTCAAAGTGGTTATATCATTTTATATTCCCCCAGCAACGTACAACTATTCCTGTTGCACCTCATCCATGGCAACACTTGGTAATATCAGTCTATATCATTTTAGCTGATAAGTACGTGTGCTCTAATGTCTCACTCTCAGTTTAATTTGCATTCCCCTGGTTAATAATGAGAAGCACCATTTCATATGTGCATTGGCTATATGTATATATAATATATATTAAATTTATGTATACATGTGCCTGCAATATTACCTTTTATGAGGTTTGTTCAAATCCTTTGCCCGTTATTTAATTTGCTAAATTTTCTTGTTATTATTGATTTCTTGGACTTGTTTACATATTCTGAATATTAGTCCTTTGTGAGATGTCTGTGTTGAGAGTCTTCTTCTCCCAGTCTGTAGATTGCCATTTTATTTTAAACATTTAGGATTGTTATGTCATCTCTATGAACTGACTCCTTCATTGTTAGGAAATGCTTGTTATTAATTCCAGCAACAATCCTTATTTAAAATTAGGTTTCATCTTATATTAACATGGCCACTCCAGCTTTCTTTTTATTTTTTTAATTATATTTTAAGTTCTAGGATACATGTGCACAACGTGCAGGTTTGATACATAGGTATACATGTGCCATGTTGGTTTGCTGCACTCAGCAACTCATCATTTACATTAGGTATTTCTCCTAATGCTATCCCTCCCCATGACAGGCCCTGGTGTGTGATGTTCCCCTCCCTGTGTCCAAGTGTTTTCATTGTTCAGTTCCCAGCTATGAGTGAGAACATGTGGTGTTTGGTTTTCTGTCCTTGTGAGTTTGCTGAGAATGATGATTTCCAGCTTCATCCATGTCCCTGCAAAACACATGAACTCATCTTTTTTTATGGCTGTATAGTATTCCATGGTGTATATGTGCCACATTTTCTTAATCCAGTCTATTATTGATGGACATCTGGGTTGGTTCCAAGTCTTTGCTGTTGTGAATAGTGCCGCAATAAACATACGTGTGCATGTGTCTTTATAGTAGCATAATTTATAAGCCTTTGGGTGTATACCCAGTAATGGGATTGCTGGGTCAAATAGTAATTCTAGTTCTAGATCCTTGAGGAATCTCCACACTGTCTTCCACAATGGTTGAACTAATTTACACTCCCACCAACAGTGTAAAAGCATTCCTATTTCTCCACATCCTCTCCAGCATCTGTTGTTTCCTGACTTTTTAATGATTGCCATTCTAACTGGCGTGAGGTGGATCTCATTATAGTTTAGGCAATACCATTCAGGACACAGGCATGGGCAAGGACTTCATGACTAAAACACCAAAAGCAATGGCAACAAAAGCCAGAATAGACAAATGGGTTCTAATTAAACTAAAGAGCTTCTGCACAGCAAAAGAAACTACCATCAGCGTGAACAGGCAACCTACAGAATGGGAGAAAATCTTTGCAATCTACCCATCTGACAAAGGGCTAATATCCAGAATTTACAAAGAACTCAAACAAATTTACAAGAAAAAAACAACCCCATCAGAAAGTGGGCAAAGGATATGAACAGACACTTCTCAAAAGAAGACATTTATGCAGCCAACAGACACATGAAAAAATGCTGATCATCACTGGTCATCAGAGAAATGCAAATCAAATCCCAGCTTTCTTTTTAAAGTGTTTGCATGGGATGTCGTCTTCCCATGTCTGTGCATTTAAAGGGGGTCACTGGTAGATGACATTTGGTTGAGTCTTGCTCTATTTTATGTCTTTCAGTTGGAATGTTTGGGCCATATACATTTATTGTATTTTCTTTTTTGATGTAGTCAGGTTTACATCTACCATCCTGCTATTGACTTTATAATTGTCCCACATGCTCTTTGTTGCTGTTTTGCTGTTTTCTGTGCCTTTATGGGATTTATATTTTTTACCTTCATGTTTTACATTTTTAGTGATGTCTCTATGGAATAAAATATACACCTTTATATAATCACACTCTACCTTCAGATAATACGATGCCACTTCGCTTACAGTGTAAAATCCCTGAACGCAATGTGCTTCCACTTCCCTCCTATTCTTTGAGCTCTTGTGCTTTTGTACTTCTGCAAATATGATAAATTCCACAATATAGTGCTACTATTTTTGCTTTAAACAGTTATCTTTTAAAGAGGAAAATACAAGAGAAAACGAAATGTTTTTTACTTAGCCAAACTGTCACTATTTCCAGTGTTCCTTGTTCCTTTATATAGAAGCAATTTCCATCTACTATCACTTTCTTGACCCAAAGAACTTCCTTCTACATTTCATATAGTGCAGCTAAGCAATAATGAGTACTTTTGTTTTTGTGTTTTTGAAAATATTTTTACTTTACATAGAATACTAGATTGACAGGGTTATTTTTTCCTTAGCATTATCAGTATTTTTAAGATGCTAACTGTCTCTGGCTTGCATACTTTCTGTCGCTAAGTCTGTAATGGTTCATATATTTTGTTCTCTATGTCTTTTTCCCTTCAGCTCCTCGTAAGATTTTCTCTTCCTCATTTATGTCAGGCAATGTTTTTAGCTTCATAAATCTGTGAATTTACAGCTTTCCTCATATTTTAACAAATTTTTACCACTAGTATTAGTATTATTTTATTTATTTATTTTTTTGAGATGGCGTCTTGCTCTGTCACCCAGGCTGGAGTGTAGTAGCACAATCTCGGCTCACTGCAACCTCCGCCTCCCAGGTTCAAGTGATTCTCCTGCCTCAGCCTCCCGAGTAGCTGGGATTACAGACATGCACCACCACACCAGGCTAATTTTTGTATTTTGAGTAGAGACAGGGTGTCACCATGTTGGCCAGGCTGGTCTCGAACTCCTGACCTCAGGTGATTTGCCCACCTCTGCCTCCCAAAGTGTTGGGATTACAGGTTTGAGCCAGCACACCCGGCCACCATTATTTCTTTGACTATCTTTTCTCCCCTCATTTCCTCTGGTCCTTCAATTTTATGGATGTTAGACTGCTCGCTACAATCGTCCCATACTGAGGTTCTGTTAAGGTTTCTTGTCTTAATCTATTTCTGTGTCTGCTTCTATTTCAATATTTTCTATTGCTCGTCATCAAGTTTATTGGTGTTTCATTTTGTTTACTATGCTGTCATTTCATCCACTGGCACACTCTTTTTCATCTTTATAAATAACATTGGGTTCCTTTTTATGCTTTTTATTTCTCTCAGTGTTTTACTTTAATTTTATGAACATGTCTGTAATATTTATAATACCTATTTTAAGGTCCTTGTCATTTCTGAACCTGTGTTAACTGGTTTTTCTCTTTTAGGTCACTGTTTGCTGTTTCTTTACATGCTGATAACTTTCTACAGGATTCTGGACATTGTGAATGTTACATTATTATGTGTTTGGATTGTGTTTTCTCCCTTTTGGATGGGTTTTGTTTCCTCATTTGTTTGTTGTTATATTTTGCTCTGTTTTGTTTTGTTTTCTTTTAACGGACAATTGTAAATCCAGTTGAGCCTCTTAAGTTTTATGATTCAGGAACGTCAGCTCTAGAGTAGTCTTTACTTTTGGGCAATTTAGCCCTACTTCTATGGTGGCACTGCTATATCAAGTGGTTGCCAATGGATTCAAAAGTGTTTATACTCAGCTGTGTGAGGTTTAGCTGTCTCCTGGCCCCAGCCCTGTGTGGGATCTGAGAACCACTCGTCTTGCAGCTCCCCAGCTGTTGCTCTTCTTGTGGCTCCATAGAGTCCCACGCTACCCAGGTGGGCAGACTGGTACTCAGCACAAGCTCAAAGAGTCCCTGAGGTATGTTCCTGGAGCTGGTTCTCCGCATAACTCCCAGCAATTCTATATTGCATCCTGCAAATTTTAGCAACTTTTGTCTCCCCACCTACCAGTCACTGTGTCTTCAGCTTTGTAAGGTTATGGACTCGTGACCACCCTCTCTGCTCTAAGGACGATCTCGCTAGTTCCTTTCTCTCAGGGAACATCATACCACACTGTTGTTGAATATCTGAAAGCAGTTATTTCATAATTTTGTCCAAGTTTTTATAGCAGACGGGGTAAATCTAACTCCAGACTATCCATCAATTGATAAAAGTAGAATTTCCCTGAGAAGTTATCTTTTAATATTCAGTGAAAATCATTGTGTATTAGCTCCCTGTGGCACTGCAATGAATTTCCACAATCTTAGTTTAAAACAATGAAAACTGACTACCTACTGGTTCTGGAAGCCAGAGTCTGACACGAAGGAGCTGGCAAGCCTATATTCCTGTGGAGGCTTCAAGGGGGATTCTCTTATTTGCCCCTTCGAGCTTCTGGGGTATATTGGCCTTCCTTGACTTGTGCCTGCCTCACATGGGGAAAGTTCTGAAAACCAGAATTTTCCACTTAGATTCCAGTCTAACCTCCTAATTTAAAAATATTAATATTGAAGCCCAAAAATATGAAGTAGACATTCTCGTTTGGAAAGCAGATGAAATGCACAGATTCCCAAACCATACCATCAGAAACTCTGATTCAGTAACTTTGGACTAAGACGTGGGAATCTGAATTTTCCAAAATCCAAAAAAGATCCTGATGCAAGCAGCCAGTGAATCACACTGAGAAAGAGCATTCAAAGAGCTCTCACCTGGTCAGCAAACAAGGTAAACAACCAAGTCCACAAACCAAAGGAACAAGATACAACCTCCAAGTAAAGAGCTTGTTAAACCTGCAAGTGCACTACCACTTCTTCAGATTTTGCTACATTTTTTCGATTCCAAGAGCAGGAAATGATACAATGTTTTTTATAATACTTAACTCTAGCCTCTCTGGCAACATTATCGCTAGCGTTTTTGCTTGAATTCATACTGAGATGGACCCTGCCTTCTCTAAAGCTTGACTCCCCAGCAAGCTGATAAAATGGGAAGTCACTGGCCCGTATTTCAGGGTCTTTTGTACCTATAAACTCACCAAGAAATGAGGAAACTCTAGTTACAAGCTGGTGAGCACTTTCTTTGTGAAAATTGCCATCTTTAGGCTGATGAGGTTCTCTGAAATATCAACACACTCCTAGGTTCCCTACTGACGACAACTATAAAGTTGTCCCCAACACTTATTCTGGTCAGGGGCTTCACAGGGCATATGTTCAGATATTCTAATGGCTTTAAAGAGAGGAAAGTTGGGGCCAGGCATGGTGGCTCACGCCTGTAATCCCAGCACTTTGGGAGGCTGAGGCGGGCAGATTACGAGGTCAGGAGATCGAGACCATCCTGGCTAACACGGTGAAACCCCGTCTCTACTAATAATACAAAAAATTAGCCGGGCCTGGTGGCAGGAGCCTGTAATCCCAGCTACTCGGGAGGCTGAGGCAGGAGAATGGTGTGAACCCGGAAGACGAGGCTTGCAATGAGCCGAGATGCCACCATTGCACTCCAGCCTGGGTGACAGAGTGAGACTCTGTCTCAAAAAAAAAAAAAAAAAAAAAAAAAAAAGGAATGTTGTCAATGTGGGAGTTATCCTCTTGAGAGCTCTTTAAGGATCATTGCATTGCAGCCTTGGAAATAAACTCTAGAGAGACATATGACATTTGAGAATGTAGTAGACTCATAGTCCTAGAGACAGAGGCAGGGCACAATACCTAGGAAGAACTCCAGGGACAGAGCTTGACCAAGCAGGTGGGAAACTGAGAGAGTATGGACCAGTGCATAAGGGTATTTAATGGGGGGCAGGGTGGAGCACACAAGCAACAGGTTTGAAGGGATTTTACTGGTGTGTTTGAGTGTCACTAGGTCACAACCAGGGGAGGACAGGATGGGAAGGCTGTGATGGTGACCAGCCTTGTCCCACTGGTGCACCTGGTCTCCTGGGCCCGCTGCTTACAGCTTGCTTGTGGTGATGTTGAGGCATCAGGAAAATAGACGATTTTAAAATCTACAGTACAAGAGGAGACAAATAAAATGTTCTTAATTCAGTAACTTGTCCTTCTTGAAATCTTTTTTTTTTTTTGTATTCCATAGATCAATAGAAAACAAGCGTGGGGGAGGGGGAGAAAAGTGGTATGCAATGATGTTTAAAATGGTTAAAGTATAATATCTATGTGAAAGTTTCACTGACATTTTGAGCCAAGGAGCAGCTGGAAAATGATTTTTGCCTGTGTGTCCTCAGAGCCAAAACCCATCAGTCAATTTAATCAATCTAAATGAATTTTCAAAAGTCAAACTTGTTGTATTAGTCTGTTCTCACACTGCTATGAAGAAATACCCTAGAATGGGTAATTTATAAAGAAAAGAGGTTTAATTGACTCACAGTTCTGCATGGCTAGGGAGGCCTCAGGAAACTTACAATCATGGCAGAAGGTGCCTCTTCACAGGGTGGCAAGAGAGAGAATGAATACAAGCAGAGGAAATGCCAGTTGCTTATAAAACCATCAGATCTTCTGAGAACTCACTCACTATCATGAGAACAGCATGGGGGAACCACCCTCCCTGATTCAGTTACCTCCACCTGGTCCCCCTTGACACATGGCAATTATGTGGATTACAAATCAAGATGAGATTTAGGTGGGGACACAAAGCCTAACCATATCTCCCCTTAAAGGGAAAACCCCAGTGAATACTAAAGTTTCTATTTGAACAGGTTAAATATTATAAAAACACAAAAAAACTAACATTAAAAGATGAATGTGCAGAGTGATGTAAGAAATCTTTCTTTTATCCATTGAAGAAAATGAAAAATATACAAAAATTTGGTTTGAAATCTTGTCATTTACATTTGAATCTAAAGAAGGTAATGTGGACTAAGCCATATTCAGCACAGTGTGTAGCATATAGAAGGGTCTTAACTATTTGAACAACTCTATTGGGATAGACATGTTTTTCTGGAATGGACTCAGCTTTTAATAAAACTGTTTTGTTATTATTATTACAGAATAAATGATGTAAAGAATCCATGAATATTAAAATAAGTTGCTGGGTGAAATTTAATATTTCTGCTGAATTCTCTAAACTCCTAACCTGACAAAATTAATAGCAATAAATATACCAACTCACTTATATATCTATATACTGCATTTCATTTACACGTGAGACTTAAGCCAATTTAAATAAAAATACATTGATTTGTCAAAAGTAAACAATAACTTAGGGGAAAACTTTTATCAAAAGTGTCATGTAGTTTACAGACATCTCATTATCTTCTATGGATACTCAATGTCTCTTAAATCCTCTGTTCTGTTCCACCCCAAGCAGTTACTTTTATTATCCATTATCTCCATTTGTGTCACTTCAGTAGGTCACCACAAATGTATCACAGGCGAATTGAACAGAAATATTCATCTGAGATGAATATTTCACCCTTTCACTATAATGATTTCTTTTTATCAAGTGAAGCGTCTCCATAGAAAGTCTTGAGTGAAAAATGGTAAGTGTAAATGGAATGCAAAATGGAAAATACTTTCAGCTATTTTTAAATGACTGGATATGAAAATAAAAACATCAAGCTGGAAGCAGGGGGTAGGCAGCATGGTTGGTGTATGTGGGAATGGCACAGAAGAGTAAGCCCAAAAGAGCCACTACGGAAGCAGCTACAACCTGCAGTTCTCAGCAGTGATGTTTCGCAGGAGCAGATCAACCCAACCTGTGGATCCCAAGGGACACACTTGCCTGAGCTTTTCATTGATGTGTCCCCCTGAATTCCTAAGGGCTGTTACAAAAGCCTGAGAAGAGGTTCTGGAGGCTTCATATTCATCAAGAATACAAGCAATTCTCAACAAATCAGAAATCTGTAAGTAAACAGAATTCCAAATCAATGCTAGATAATATTTCGACTTTTGCATGATGCAAATGGCTTGTCAAGATTTTCCAACACCTCAAGAATGTCTTTGTATAAATTACTTACTCTTTTGACAAAGTATATCAGAAGCCATTAGTGCAGATTTAACACTGGCTATATGACATAAGGAAGGAGGTCCTCTTCTACCTAGGATGCAGAAACCTGGAAAGTGTTCCTGCCATCCTAGCTAAGAAATAAAGCTAGATAACTTCCAAATGTAACTTTTTTCTTAACCCATCACAGAGCTAGTTCACAGAGCAAGTAAGTAGCCTAAAATCGAAGAAACCACATGGCTCTCCAAGGACAGGTGAGATAGAGTACTGACTCACCTGTAGCAGAGCACAGGAAGAAGTGATGCTGGAAACCACACTAGCAGACAGGAAAAATTCAGCCAAAAATTGTAAATGTTCCTAACAGTCGTGTGTGGGCAGGCATGAGATCACAGAGCCTCCAGAAGCCATGGACACAAGAGGAGGTAACACTGACTCAAACACTTTTCTTTACATATTTCCACTAGGTGCTCACAGAAAGGCTTCGGGTAGGGTTGGTTGCCAAAGAAGGCCCTCTGCAGTGGTACAGCCTTGAGGAGGGGTTGGTTTACTCTTGCAAAAAGGCACAAAGTAGCTCCTGGACTTTTCTTTCCTATGAAAAAAAGGCTTTATGCCATTAGCAGAGGAGAAAAACGAGTCACATCCAATATATTTCTGATGATCCATTGCAGCTGGGGAAAGTGTAAAAGAAAAAGTCCTCTATCATGGGAAAAGTGAAGAAAAAACTCCTGGGTCCAATACCCTAAGCCAATACAATGGATGTCTTCTATCATTGGAGAAGAAAAAGAAAATTCCTTTCATACAAGACCTTCCACAGTCACTGAGAAAGACCTCCAAGACATAAGGCCTGCCTAAGGCTGAGGCTAATCCAGGACAATAAGGGGATGCCCCTCTCCTATCTCTATCACCAGGCCAGCAAGCACTGAGAAACAAATGACACAGTCTATCCCTGAAACAGGGACAAGAGAATGGAGAGAGATATTTGTCTATTCCAAAAAGATATATTTAAGCCCTAACCCCAGTACATTTGAATGTGACCTCACTCAGGAATAGGATCTTTGGAGATGTGATCAAGTTGAGGTTACTGCATTCAAATGGGCTCTAATCCAATGACTGGTGTCTGTCTAAGATGAGAAAAATTTGGATGCAGACAGAGTGAAGCACATCTTGTGAGGACACAGAGACATAGAAGACAGCCACGTGAAGGTGGAGACAGAGACTGGAACAATGCTGCCACAGGCCAAGGAATGCCTGGGGCTATAAGAAGCTTGAGGAGGCACGGAGGGTTCTTCCTTGGAGATGTGGAAGAAACATGGCTGTGCTGACACCTTGACTTCAAACATCTAGTCTCCAGAACTTGGAGAGAACAAATTTCTGTTGTTGTAAGCCACCACTTTGTGGTAATTTTTTACAGTAGCCATGGGAAACTAGTAACACCCTTCCCCTGCCACATATAAGACATAAGTATAAAGGAAAGACTGAAAGCTGATGATGGGGAAGAAACACTGAGAAAAGCCCTTCAGCATACCAACCACCACCATAAACACAAGGTAACGTAGAGGAATTTGAAGCCAGTGGTGCAGTGAATGTAACCAGAACCACAACAAAACATAAATCCAGATTAGCCACTGGCTACATTGACTCCATGGCCCATACTAAAAGCCTTTTAGATGAAAAGGATGGACCACTTTCAAGCATCAATACCATTTACCTCAGTCTTTAGTGGTCTACAAATGATGTTCAGCTTTTAATCAAAAATTAGAGGACACACATGCAAGCTTTAACATATCATCTTCAAACTGCTGAAAATCAGAAATAAATCTTAAAGGCTACCAGAAAAAAGGACTCATGACCTACAGAAGAACAACAAGAAATTATGAAAGATTTCTTATCAGAAACTATGCATAGTAGACTATGATGTCTTTTTTGCCATATTATCCTTATTTCAATTATTTATCATTGTTGTTCTTGCTCTCAGATTGTCTCCCAAATATCTACAAATTTCATCATGCATTGAACATTGAGAGTTCTTCTCTCTTGGCCCTTTCACATAAAATGTGTATGCCATTTCAACTTTTAAGATTCATGACACCTAAACAACAGACTATTTCATTCTGCCTCACGTTCTCCACATGTGTATTCTCCACAGGCACTAATACAGTGCTTTTCACATAGTAGACGTCAGTAAATGTGTCTGGAGTTTAATTGAAATTGTTCTTGTCTTATATTGATTGACTTTTATTTCATCCCAATATTTTTCCTTCGTCAATCTTTTCATAGTATTTAATCATATTCAATGTATGTTCATTTTCACTTAGATTACTGAAGTCATCTAAGAAAGTTCTGCAACATGTTGTTTAATTAGAAAATATTCTACTTTTTTTAATCAATCAAATTTGCTGAGGTTTACCTTTTTACTAGGAAAAAATAAGTTGCACATGTCAATATATTTTGTTCAATTATGGGGTTTTGCATGAAGAGTTTGTAATTAAGCTATACTAGAAAATAAAAACCTAACTAACCATTTCAGAAAATTTTATCTGAAGCGTCTGCATTTTGGCACCCTCTTAAGTCCATGCGCTAGAGGACTAATTGTTGATGATAAGTTACAGAATTTTTTTAATTTGGTTTGATCAAGGTTTCAAGATTATTTCAACTTAAAAAGTGTTATTATAAATAATGAACACCCATACTTTGACAACTAATTCATTCCTTTATCAAATATTTATTAAATACCACATTGTCACATGCCAGGTACACACCAAGGCATTTGAAATACATCAGCAAGTAAAACAAACAAACAAACAAAGCATGTTCTCAAGAAGCTTACATTCTAGCAGAAAGAAGGTAGAAAATAAGCAGGTAAATTATATAGTGTGTTGGGAGATGATAAATACTCAGGGGAAAGAAAATAAAGCAAGAGAAAGCAGATGAGAGGAGAAAGGTCACATAGCAGAATGAAAATGGGAGAATAGAGCAGAGATATATGGAATTTGTTGGAGAAAAACAATCAACAGATTAAATTGAATAATCCAAATTTAGAAATCTGTTAATATGTGACTACTGTATCTCTTTGATCTTTTCTAATGATTATTAACTGTGTTCAGAATTTATGGTTATTTTACACTTCAATTTTTATATTCAACTTAAAAAGTGTTATCATAAATAATTAGATTTATAAATAAATTAATAATCTACAACCACATATTTGCTGTTAGGCAAAATTCCAGTATGCAAAAATGTATTTATGAATATCTTCACAACAGTGACAAGAATTTCAACTCCAGTATGTATGGAATTCCATTGTCTTTTCCTGCAGATAATTAGAAAAGGGAAACCTGAGGATTGAGTGTAGAGACGGAACATAAAGCAGATGGCAAAACAGCAGTCAAGGTTTTCACAATAAAGATTTAGGAGGAGAAAATGAGGTGAAGAAGTCATATGATGAGACCTCTTGCTCTGTTGAGAAGGAGGATGTATTAGTCCATTCTCACGCTGCTATAAAGAAATACCTGAGACTGGGTAATTTATAAAGAAAAGAGATTTAATTGGCTCATGGTTCTGCAGGCTACAAAGGAAGCAAGATGGCTTCTGCGGCCTCAGGAAACTTTCAATCATAGCAGAAGGCAAAGGGGAAGCAGACAAGTCTTACATGGCTGGAGTACAAGGAAGACAGAGCTGAGGAGGTGCTCCACACTTTCAGACAACCAGATCTCATGGTAACTCACTCACTGTCATGCAAACAGCATCAAAGGGGAAATCTCCCTACACGATCCCATCACCTCCCATCAGGCACCACCTCCAACATTAGGGATTACAATTTAACATGAAATTTGGGTGACAACACAAACCTAAACCATTTTTGTTCCACCCCTGATCCCTCCCAAATCTCATGTTTTTCTAACATTGCAAAATACTATCATGCCTTCCCAACAGTCCCCCAAAGTCTTAACTTATTCCAGCATTAACTGAAAAGTCCAAAGCCAAACGTCTCATCTGAGACAAGGCAATCTCTCCCATCTATGAGCCTATAAAGTCAAAAACAAGTTAGTTACTTGCAAGACACAATAGGGATATAGGTATATAGGTATTGGGTAAATACTCCCTTTCCAAAATGGATAAATCAGCCAAAAGAAAGGGGCTACAGGCACCATGCAAGTCTGAAACCCAGCAGGACTGTCATTAAATCTTAAAGCTCCAAAATAGTCTCCCATGATTCCATGTCTCACATCCAGACCACACTGATGCAAGGGGTGGGCTCCCAATGCCTTGGGCAGCCCCACCCCTGTGATTTTGCAGGGCTCAGCCCCCACAGCTGCTCTCAAGGGCTGGCATTTAGTGCCTGTGGCTTTTTCAGGCACAGGGTGCAAGCTGTCAGTGTATCTACTATTCTGGGGTCTGGAGGATGGTGGCCCTCCTCTCACAGCTCCACTAGGCAGTGCCCCAGTGGGGACTCTGTGTGGGGGTTCCAACCTCATATTTCCCCTCCGCACTGCCCTAGTAGAGGCTCTTTATAAGGGCTCTGCCTCTGCAGCAGGCTTCTGCCTGGACATCTAGGCTTTTCCATATGTCCTCCAAAATCTAGGCAGAGAATTCCAAGCCTCAACTCTCACACTCTGTGTACCCACAGGCTTCACACCATGTGGAAGCTACCAAGGCTTACAGCTTGCATCCTTTGAGCAACCCTAGTACCTGGGCCTCTTTGAGCTATGGCTGGAGCTGGAGTGGCTGAGATGCAGGGAGCAGTGTCCCAAGGCTGCATAGGGGAGTGGGGCCCTGGGTCTTACTCATGAAACCATTCTTCCCTCCTACGCCTCCAGACCTTTCATGGGAGGGGCTTCTATGAAGGTCTCTGAAATGCCTTCAGGGCCTTTTTCCCATTGTCTTGGCTATTAGTGCCTGCCTTCCTTCTAGTTATGCAGATTTCTGCAGCCTACTTGAAGTCCTCCCCTGAAAGTGGGTTTTCCTTTTCTACCACATGGCCAGGCTACAAATTTTCCAAACTTTTACACTCTGCTGCCCATTTGAATATAAGTTTTAGTTTTATGTCATTTCTTTGCTCACAAATATGAACATAGGCTGCTAGAAGCAGCCAGGCCCCATCTTGAACACTTTGCTGCTTAGACATTTCTTCCACCAGATACCCTAAATCATCACTCTCAACTTCAAAGTTCTACAGATCCCTTGGGCAGGGACACAATGCCTCCAACTTCTCTGCTATTGTATAACAAAAGTTACTTTTGTTCCAGTTACCAATAAGTTCCTCACCCCATCTGAGACCACCTCAGTTTGGACTTCATTGTCTAAATTACTATTAGCATTTTGGTCACAACAATTTAACAAGTCTCTAGAAAGTTCCAAACTTTCCCTCATCTTCTTATCTTCCTATCTCCTTCTGAGCCCTCCACACTCTTCCTACCTCTGCCCATTACCCTGTTCCATAGTTGCTTCCACATTTTCAGGTATCTTTACAGCAATACCCCTCTCCTGGTACCAATTTTCTACAATAGTCCATTCTTGCATTGCTATAAATAAATAACCTGAGAATGGGTAATTTACTTAAAAAAAGAGGTTTAATTGGCTGATGGTTTTGTAAAAAAGAGTTTTAATTGGCTGATGGTTCTGCAGGCTCTACAGGAGACATGCTGGGAAGGCCTAAGAAAATTTATTATGCAATCATGGCCGAAGACAAAGGGGAATCAGGTACATCTTACATTGCCAGAGCAGGAGGAAGAGAGGGAGGGGGAGGTGCCACACACTTTTCAAAAAACAGATCTCATGATAACTTACCCACTATCACAAGAACAGCACCAAAGGGGAAATCTGCCCCCATTAGCCAATCATCTCCCACCAATCATCACCTCCAACATTGGGGATTACAATTTGATATACAATTTGGGCAGGGACACAGACCACCATATCAAAAGAAGCTAAGAAATGTGTAAAAAAATACATAATTGTCTTATTTTAAATATCTGTGAACATGTCTGTCTAGAGCAAACCCACCACTGGCTCATGTCCACCAACATGGCAAAGAAACCTGCACCAATGAACTAAGCTGAGGCCAAGGCCTTAGTGCTGAAGCTAGTGGCTCTTATCATAGGAAGAATGAAGTACACCTACTAGTTCTTTTACCCCAGCTTTATTAAAGTATATAACAGACAAATTAAAATTGTATTCACAGTCACGCATCACACAAGGATGCTTCAAAGACAGACCATAAGATTATAATAGAACTGAAAACTTTCTAGCCTCCAGTACTGTACTAAGATTTTAGTGCAACATATTACCTGTTCTGTGTTTGGATATGTCTACGTACACAAATACTTTGTGTTACAACTGCCTACAGTATTCAGTGCAGTAACATGCTATACAGGTTTGTAGCCTAACAGCAATAGGCTATACCATAGAGCCTAGGTGTGTAGTAGGCTATGACATTTAGGTTTGTGTCAGTACAATCTATGATGATTGCACAATGACAAAATTGCCTACCAATGCATTTCTTAGAATGTATCCCTATTGCTAAGCAATGCATAACTGCATTTGGTGTACAATGTGATGTCTTGATATATGTGCATACATTGTAAATTGATTAAATTAAGCTTGAATATATCCATCTCCTCATATATTTATCTTTTTTTGTGGTAAGAACACTTAAGATCTGCCTTCTTGGCAATTTTTAAGTATACAATACATTATTAACAATGGACACCATGCTGAAAAATAGACCTCCAGAACATAGTCCTCCTGTCTACCTAAAACTTTGTACCCTTTTATTAACACCTCCCCATCTCCCACCCTGTCCTCTGGCAACCATATTTTACTTTGCGCATCTATGAGTTTGACTTTTTTAGATTCCATATGTAAGTGAGATCATGTGACATTTGTGTTTCTGTGTTGGACTTATTTTATCCAACATAATGTCTTTCATGTTCATCTGTGTTATCATAAATAACTGGATTTCATTATTTTCCAAGGCTGAATGGTATTCCATCATTTATATAGACCACATTTTCTTTATTTGTTCATCTCTTGATAGATACTTGATAGATACAGATATCTCTTGAAGACACTGATTTTGTTTCATTGGGATATATACCTAGGAGTGGAATTGCTGGATCATATGGTAGTTCTATTTTCAGTTTTTTGAGAAACCTCCACGCTGTTCTCCATAGTGGTTGTGCCAACAGTGTATCTCCTGGCTCTCGTCGTCATGCAATGTTGAAGAACACAGACTCTGGAGCCAGACCCATCTCACACTTATGAACACTATGAATTCAGCCATGTTGTTGGCCTCACACTGCTTGCTCTAGTATTCTTTCTGTAAGATGAGAATGACAATGGTACCTATTCTTATGGGAGGTATGAGGATTAAGCAGATTAACTTACATGAGGCACTTAGAGCATCAGAATAGGTGTTCCCAAGTTCATGGTGCCCATCACTGTTTCAGGCATGGTGGACAGAGTGGACAAAACAGAGTTAAATCCTAGAACTCTTGGAGCTGACATTCAAGCAAGGGGAAACAGGCAAAAAACTAAATAAATAAGTAAAATATATAGAATATTACATAATAGATACGTTTTGGAGAAGAATTAAGCAGGCATGTTGGATAGCAGAGGTGGGGTTGTGATTTTGAATAAGGTAGTCATGGAAGGCACCTCTGAGCAAACACTCAGCTCAGTCCTCAAGAGAGGGCCTGCAGATTCTAGGGAGGGGCAGGGCAGTGTCCTGAGGCCCAAGTGTGGCAGAATGTCTGGGCACCTTAGAGAAGCCACTTTCCTTGGAGTGAAATCAATGAGGGGACAGTGGCAGGAGGAAGGGCCACAGAGCCTTCAGTGTAGGAGCCCTGGGGAGCCTGGAGGCACTGTAAGAAATTTGGATGGTGATATCATCTGGCTCTGTATTCCCATCAAAATCTCATCTTGAATTGTAATTGGAATTGTAACCCCCACGTGTTGGGGGAAGGTCCTCATGGGAAGTGATTAGATCATGGGGTCAGTTCCCCCATGCTGTTCTCATGATAGTGAGTGATTTCTCATGAGATCTGATGGTTTTATAGGGGCTTTTCCCCTCTTTGCTCTACACACTTCTCTCTCCTGCCGCCATGTGAAGAAGTACACATTTGCTTCCCCTTCTGCCATGACTGTAAGTTTCCTGAGGCCTTCCCAGCCCTGCAGAACTGTGAGCCAATTAAACCTCTTTCCTTTATAAATTACTCAGTCTAGGGCAGTTCTTCATAGCAGCATGAAAATGGACTAATATAGCTGGTCTCTGAGGCAGTGGGTGTCATGGGGTGGCCTCAAGTTCTAGGAAGACACACAGAGTGTTGAACTTGGGGGAACAAAGGAAAGAAGCAGGGGACTGAAGGAGGTGGCCTGTACTCCAGGCAAAATACACTGATGGCTCAGCCTGCAGTAGTGCCTTGAATGGCAGTGAAGTTCTGAAGCTTCTCTTAAGATAAAGCAAATGGAGCTGTGTTTAGCAGGGGAAGGTAACATTAGTATCCATCATAGCTGTCTTGATGAATTCCTATCACAGAAGATGAGCAGAGGTGGTGGGCAGAGACAGTTAGCAACCAGGCTACTTCTGACCATAGCCATAAGGCATTTTGCTGGTGTGGATGCTCATTCTCGAATCCTGCAGAGGTAAATGATCTGTAGGTCTATGCTCCATGACATTACCTATGCATACGGGAAAATATATTCACTAAAAGTTTAATTAACATATTTCATATAGTTTGCAAAGTATTAACATTTTCTCATAGTAGAGAGACCTGGGAACATACAATAAGTCAATAAGGCAAACACCTGACTGTGGCTGGGCAGGCTGGAGAGCAGCTGTGGCACCCAGCCTGAGTCTGCAACAGAATTCTCTAAAGCCCAACCAACAATGCGCCTCTCACTGAAGCAATCCACCCAGAAAGCAGTGTGGGATTTGTATTACTGCATCCTTAGTCAAGCAGATATCATTTGGTTTCCAGTTCTGGGCTTCAGTTTCAGTGAAATGTGTAAAGATGGGAGGGACTCTGGGATGCGAATCCTTTCAGAATTGCTACTTCTCAGGGATCCTCATCCAGAAAGACAATTACAAATAGAAACTCATCCTGGGCAACATAGCAAGACTCTGTCTCTACAAAAATGAAAAAATTAGTTGGGCATGGTGGTGTACCCTGTAGTCCCACCTACTCAGAAGGCTGAGGTAGGAGGAAAACTTGAGCCTGGGAGGTCGAGGCTGCAGTGAGCCATGATTGTGCCACTGCACTCCAGCCTGGAGATAGGGTGAGATCCATCTCAAATTAAAAAACTAAAGATTAATAAAAAATTAAAACTTATTTAAACGGCAGCAAACATGCTGTAGGTTAGATATTTAGAACAATGTTTCTAGAGAGAGGTGAACATATGTCCAAAAGAAATATTATTTTTCTTGGTGAAATTTAAGAATTTCTGAGGGTGTGGTGGAAGAAGGGATACAAATACCAAAATCAGAATATTCCTCTTGGTTAGTTTCAGGACCGATCCACACAGATGCAGAAAGTCAAGCTTGATAACAGGCAGGAAAAAACATGCTTCTGAGAACCCTCCATATAGGGTGACAGAAGGCAGTGCAGAGTCTGCGGCCAGAGGCCAAGCTGAACCAGGCAGGAGTCAGCGTCACTGTGCTCTCTGTTGAGCAATAAATACACTCTGCTCTAGGTGTGCTCCTTTTCAAGGAAGCTAATATATAAATCTGAATTTCAAACATATGTCAAATAATTTCTTCATATTTTAAAATCTCATTCTTTTTTGTAGGAATAATTACAGTCTTGAGTTTAAACAGCTCTACACAGTGTAGGCAACTCCGGACAATTCCTGTATTTTATCAATGTTTGTTTCCCCAGCACTGGCCTGCACACAGTCAGCACTCAGTCAAGTTTTATGAATAAATGCTTGAGTGCATGAAATATTAACAATGTTCTTTCTGATCAGATTCTTGGGTGTGAGGAACGGAAATCCATCTGAACTGGCCTAAGCAAACAAAGGAAGGCTCTGCTGGCCAGAACTCAGACATCCAAGGCAGGGGCCATGTGAACTCAGCCTGGTGGGGTCAGGAACCAACTTCCACCACTCAGAGGCCACATGGCATGTCCATCCCTTCCTTTCCTGCTTCTCATGGGCTCTCCTTCTTCACTGTAGGTGCAGATATGGCCAGCACCTACCCAGGTCCCTCCCCTAACCCTGGATGCCATCTGCATCTTGGCGGGCAGTTTCCACACTCTCCCCCTGTCCTGTGCCTCTCTGCCTGAGAGCTTTCCCAGCCACAGAGGCTTGCAGGCTCATGCAGGGGGATGGGAGTGATGTTGCACCCCCAGGAGCACTTCCTTACCTCCCCAGCCAGTGGAAGACAGGCATTGGTGGATAATTGTCTTGACTTCTGCTCTGCATGACGTGGTCATTTGGGGATGTCTTAAATAGTCTCTCAAGGTGCCCCAGGGGATCGCTGCAGTTATTGGTGTCTTCAGAAGAACAGTCTCATCAGACTTGATCTTCAATTCGTTATCTTGAGTTGTCTTTACCATCGTTTCCAGTGTTGAAATAGGGAGACTTGAAGCATTGAGGCACCAGAACAGAGGCAAAGTCTCACGCGGCTCAGTTTTCTCCCGAGACCCAGAGTCCAGCCAGGCACACAGCTGGGGCCGGAAGGTCACATGTATCCACTTTTGCTTCACTGATGGGAAGTTTCCATCAAACACCTGGGGTTCTTCCTTGTACTCTGGATATTGTGCCAGTGAGAGGCACCTTAGCTCAAAAGTCATGTGATTCACACGCCAAGGACACTTGAAAGTGAGTGAGTTAAATGAGGACAAGACACACCGGGGACTGTTGTGGGGTGGGGGGAGGGGGGAGGGATAGCATTAGGAGATATACCTAATGCTAAATGACGAGTTAATGGGTGCAGCACACCAACATGGCACATGTATACATATGTAACAAACCTGCACGTTGTGCACATGTACCCTAAAACTTAAAGTATAATAATAAAATTTAAAAAAATAAAATAAAAATAAATTTTTTTAAAAAGTCATTTATAGCCTCGCACATCAATAAAGGAAATACAGTGGTCAAACAGGCTTATTAGAAATGTGAATAGTGGTGTTCTAAGAAAGAATAGCTAATATTTACATTTCTGAAGCAATTAGATGATAAATGTTCGTCCGTTTTACTAGAGTATAAACCAATTTTATATGTGTGCAAAATCCTTGATATTGGAAGAAATCAATAAGAGATCAGTTTTACTTTGCTACTAAAAGAAACTTTTACCACAATTTTATCATTTCTGCCAAAAATTCTAAGTTCAGTATGTGTTGAAAGCACAGGAAAATGTGTAGCAAAGCATTGTCAGGAGCAGAGGGAAAACCTGAATTACCTTCAGTGACCCAAGAGGATTTGAAATGGAAAAGACAGTGAAGCAAATAATTACCTTCAAATAGATTTTAAATATGCAATTGCTTATAAGGGTGCAGGCATTTCAGAAAAGTCTAGGATTTGGTAAAAGAGAAGCCAATAAGAAATCCAAATAAAATATATACAGTCATGCACTACATAATGACACCTTGGTCAATGACAGACCACATATTCAACGATGGTCCCATAAGGTTATAATGCTCTATTTCTACTTTACCTTTTCTATGTTGAGATATGTTTAGATACACAAATACTTATCATTGCATTACAATTGCCTACAGTATTCAGTACAGTCACATAATGCACAGGTTTGTAGCCTAGGAACAACAGGCTATACCATCCAGCCTAGCTGTGTGGCAGGCTCTACCACCTAGGTGTGTATAAGTACATGCCATGATGTTCACACACCCAGGAAATCGCCTAATGACACTTTTCTCAGAATGAATCCCTATCCTTAATGGCTGGATTCAGAGATAGTTTTCTTCAGTAAAAATGAAGTATCTGAAGTCATGTGTAAAAAGTCACATCCAACATTTATTTTTGAGGAAGGATGGGCTAGATGGGAATCTCAGAGCATGCCAGTAATGGTTAATTGTGTGTGTCCACTTAGGTGGGCAGCAGTACGCCCAGCTAGATCCCTGGCTTAATCTTTCCGGGTGTGTCTGGGAGGGTGTTTCTCCAAGAGAGACTGACATTGAGTTGGTGAACTGAGGAAAGCAGATGGCCTCCAAGCGTGGGTGGGCCTTCAGCAATGCACCACCGGCCTGAACAGGACAAAATAGTACTGACAGGGCAACTCCTCTCTGCCTGGGAACTTGAGCTGAGACATCTGTTTTCTCCGGTGCTCAGCGCTCCTGGATCTCAGGCCGCAGACTCTGCCTAGAATCTATACCATGGGCTCTCTGGCTCCCAGGCCTTTGAACTACACCCTGGCTTTCCTGGGTCTCAAGCTTACATGTGACAGATCATGGGACTTCTCAGTGTCCATTATTATGTGATCCAATTCCTTGTAATAAATCTCTTTGTAAATAAATATAGATACAGATGCCTCTAGAGACATATATGGAATCATTTCTTATTGGCTCTTGTTCTCTAGAGAACCCTAACTAATACAACACCCCTGCCCTCAATGTGCCTGCCCCACCCTGTGGGTGTAATTGGAGCTGGGGTTACAGTGGCATTCCTGTGGTTAAGACTTGATATCCCCTTTCTTTCCTCCACTCAGTCATCCAGCACAGACACATGGATTCCTCACCATAACAACGCAACACAGACTGAGTGACTTACAAGTTTATGCCCTTACAGTTCTGGAGGCCAGGAGTCCAAAATTAAGGTGCAGGCGGGGCTGCACTCCTGCTGAGGGTGCTGGGAAGGGATCAGGCTCCTAGCTTCAGGTAGCTGTAGCATGGCAGTGTCACGCCCATCATCACATGGCATCTGTGTCCTTTTTTATGAGGACACCAGTCATATTGGATTAGGGTCACCCTAACGAGTTCATTTTAACCTATCATCTGCAAAGACCCTATGTCAAGAGAGAGGTCATTTTCTAAGGTACTGGAAGTTAAGACTTCATCTTTTGAAGGGACACAATTCAAACCATAACAGTCACCAATGCATCAAACATAGTGACGATGCTGAAGGTACAGATATGACTACTCTGGCCTCTTCCTCAAGTGGTTCCCCTCCTGTCCATCCAGGAGTCAGTGACACAGACATTATATATATATAGACATACACATATATATATGATATAAATCACAAATATATATGCCATCTGTGATGCTGCATACACAGGAGGAGCTCCATGGCTGCTCTGGGAGGATAAAGGAGTTTCCCAGAGGATGTGGACATCTGAGCTGACTCTTAAAGACAAAGCTTATTTAATGTAGGAAGAAACAAGGGAAAAGGGAAGGGTGTTTGTAGGCTGAAAAAACTTCCCGTCAGGTCAATGACAGAACCTGTGGTTGTCTGTACGGCCAGGATGCTGGGTGCTGTGAGAAAAAGATTGAGACAGGATGCACAGGGGAACTAGAAGGAAATGGTGAACAGTTTTACCAGGAGTGGGTCAGTCCAGTGCTGCAGACGAGGCCGATGACAGCACCCATGGTTAGAAGTGAGGAAGGGGAACGACAATGACACAAAACACTCCTTAGGGGAAGCTTGCTAGTGAGAAGGAAGCAGTGAGGGGAAGAAGGTGCTTCGGGATGCTTTAGGCTCCAGGCAGTGAATGCCCCAACTCAACAGAGCTTAAGGGATGAGAAAACATCTCGTATGGTAAAGGACCAGAGGTAGGTGGCTTGGGGAGAACATGACGAGGGTCTTGACTCAGTCTATGGGCTAGTGCCCTACTTATGCCCAGTTGGGCGTGTCTACATCAGCTTCTAGACATCCTTCCTCATATCAGTTGCCTGATAGTGGTGAGCAGCCACTAGGGCAGCCTGCCTCCCTGTCATCTGGAGGACTCCCTGTCATTCTAGAGCACCCCACTCCCAGCTGTGCAGTGAAAGCCTTCTCTTTGTCTGATTTGGCCAATTTAGTTCCTATTCTCATTCCTAGACCAATAAGAGGTGCTGGGGGAATACCCACGCCCAGCTTAAACCTGCGATCCTGACCAAATGCTGAGAAGGATGAGGTCAACACAGCCAGCTTAGTACATTAGAATAACTAGGGAAACTTGGCCAGCCATGGTGGCTCACACCTGTAATCCCAGCACTTTGGGATGCCAAGGCAGGCAGATCACCTGAGGTCAGGAGTTTGAGACCAGCCTGGCCAACATGGTGAAACCCCATCTCCATTAAAAAATACAAAAAAATGAGCCAGACATGGTGGGGTACACCTTTGGTCGCAGCTGCTTGGGAGGCCGAGGCAGGAGAATTGCTTGAACCCGGGAGGCAGAGGTTGCAGTGAGCCAAGATTGTGCCACTGCACTCCAGCCTGGGCAACAGAGTGAGACTTTGTCTCAAAAAAAATTGCTAGTATCCAGGCTCCACCAAACTCTTGATTTAATTGGTCTGAGTTGAGGCCCAGGCATCCATATTTTTTTAGAAATTTCCCCCATGTCAGTCTAATGTGCAGATAAAATAGAGAACCACTGAATAGGGCTAATGTGGGCTCTACTCTTAAAGCTAGAGGGAAGGTCAGGTCCGCTATGTTATGAGGCTATGATACAGGAGAGGTGGGTATTTGCTAAAATAAATAAATATAAAATAAGTTAACAACACAGATTCCTTTAGGCAGGCAGGAGTGAGTAACGCATGCTGGGTAGGCAGCCAGTACTCTAGAAGGATAAAGCCAGGGAAGCTTGTGGTTTTCCTTCCTCTATGTTTGTAAGATGAAAACTTGGGCATGCCTGTAACTTACTAACTTGAGGCAAAAGACCTTGGGGAGAAGGAAGGAAAGGACAGAGTACAATCAGTGGGGCAAGGGAGATGTGGAATTCACATCAACGTAAATGGGCTTAGAAGCCTGACTAATGTGTGTTTGGAGTCGTTTGCAAATAAGGGACAGACCCTGAGATCAGGGAGGAGCTGCTGCTTAGCAACAGGAAGGCATCAGGCAGTGTGTTTGTTTGGTAGTGGGCCTTGGAGAGCAGATCTACGAGGGTTTCTCTAACAGCAAGGGTTGTCATTCCCCCTGTCTGCGGGTAATGCTTTTCCGCCGGATGGTTCTTCCTAGGCGCACACAGTCCTGCATCATCAGAACATGGGAAAGCTATTCAGGGCGGCCTGCCTCTCACTATTCCTGGTAAGAAAGATGCAAGCACTAATCTACAACACACACTAGCAGCGCAATCTGGAAAAGACCTTGGAACTAAAGTTCTCCTGTTAAACTTTGCAAGAAGAAAATCCGGGTTAAATGGCATGTCCATAGACCAAATCAAATGGTTTTTGAGGTTGCACCCATGAACACACCTTTGAATAATATATACTTTGAATGAATCAGATGGAAGAGATTTATACACATTTGAATATAAAACATATTTTATTTAAACACAACAATGAAAAGGCTGGACTGAGAGCCACAGCTGAGCAAACTTTGATGATAATGTATTAATTTTGGGTCAGGTCTCCACAACAGTAATAAATGGAGACTGTGAGGTCTTACAGCTTACTCTCAAAAAATAATTTCTCTTCCTTAGAATTTAGTTGTACATTTGTTAGTGGACCCAAGAGCCAACTAGATAATGGGACCAAATCCAAGTTAAGATCGTATTTATTTAGGATACGAAACATAAAGTCATATTTGAAAGTAAGTTTAACTTATTCTCACTAACTCTAAGTTCAAATTGGGTTTATAAAAATATTTCACAAAAAAGATCACGGTGTTTGATTAAAGTTATCGTTATTTCACTCCTTCTGATGATTTTATGTTTTTTATTACCATTTCGAATGAGAATATTTTTATATATTGTGTTCCCAGTTCTCTGAAAGAAATACATATTCGGTATGTTTGACTTAATAAATTATCCTTTGAGATGAAATATTAAATGCTCAGGAATATTTTTAGATTCTATGCAATTTTAAACATCAACTAAAACCTTTTCATGTAATTATGCTCCTATTCTGCTAGTAATGCTTTATCCTTGAACATTTTTTCTTTTTTCATCTACTTAAAGACCAGTGTGATAGTATGAACATTTACTAAACTCCAACTGCTCATGTCTTTTGTTCTTACTCTGTTTCCCACAGCGCAGTGACAGAAGAGGGACCTACAGTATTCAGGTCAAGGTTTCCCTGTGTCTATCTATGCACACATCCCAGTAGATGCTCTGAAAGAGAAGGACTTACTGAGGTGGGACAATCACTTGAGCAGAAGAGTTTGAGGCTGCAGTAAGCTATGATGGTGTCATTGCATTCTAGCCTGGGCAATGGAGTGAGACCCTGTCTCGAGAAGGAGATGGAGAAGGAGGAGAGAAGGAAGGGAGGAAGGGAGGGAGGGAAAGAGGAAGGAAGGAAGGAAGGAAGGAAGGAAGGGAGTTAATATTGGATGCTACTTCTTAGAGATAGGAAATCTGCTAAACAAATGGTCTGAGATGTTAGATCATCTCAATTTCATTTCTAATTATTCCCTTGACTTGCTATGGAGCCTTGGACAAATCCTTTAATCTAATTGCTTTTCTGTTCTCAATCTGTAAAATTAGGGCTTTGATTTAGAATCCACAAATGTATAGAATTGGAAGAGAAGTTTAAAATGTGATCTGATCAAACACTTTTTTTCTATAAACACACATATATATGTACTATACATATATATAATGTATGCATATATTCTAAAATATAATAAATAAGTACATAATGTTACAAGTAGCTATGTTTTCATTCTGATGAAAGGAGCATCCAAGAAGTGGTGCTAAGCAATTGCTTATTATTGAGAAAAGTTGACATGGGAACATATTAAACTACTGTTCAATATGGCCAGATAATAAGGCCAGATATTTATTTTTTCTAAAATACTGAATTAACGTACTAGAAAGGAAAAGACTGGCAGGAATAAGTAAACATGCCAAAATATGAATACAGACAGCTTCTGGGTAGACAGAATTATGAACATTTTTCTACTTTTTTAAATCGTCAAGTGTTTTCCAAAATTTCTCAGAGGAGTTGGTGTTACTTTTATAGTGTTAAAACACACACTCTCAGAAAATAATGTATATATTCTGAAGTTTTATCTTTCTCCATCCAGGAAAACTCAACTTCCTTGTTTCTAAACTAGAGCAGTGTGGGACTAGGTGGAAACTGTGTTAGTTGCTTAATCCATTTTCAAAGATTTTTCAAATGGCTTAATTTTATGTTACAAGTGAATAACTATTGAGAGGATGAGGAGCTAAGCCACAGATGGAGAGAAAATATTTGCAAAAGATATATCTGATAAAGGACTATAACCCAAAATATACAAAGAACTCTTAAAATTCAACTATAAGGAATGAACAACCCAATTTTAAAATGGTCATTTATCTGAACAGAAGTTTCACCGAAGAAGACACAGATGGCAAATAAGCATATGAAATGATGCTCAACATTACATGTTCTTAGGGGATTGCAAATTAAAATTAAAAGAACAATGAAATACTACTGCACACCTATTAGAATGGCCAAAATGTAAAAAAAGAGAAAAAAAAGACAACATCAAATGCTGATGAGGAAGTGAGGCAACAGGAGCACTCATTCATTGCTAATGGTAATGAGAAATGGCACACCCACTTTGTAAGACTGGCAATTTCTTACAAACACACTCTTACCATATGATCCGGGAATCATAGTTCTTGGCACTTACCCAAAGGAATTAAAAGCTTGTGTTCACACAAAAACCTGGATAAAATGTTTACATCAACTTTATTCATTATTGTCAAACCTTGGAAGCAACCAAAATGTCCTTCAATACGTGGATGGATGGATAAATTAACTGTGGCAAATTCAGACAATGGAATATTATTCAGCGATAGAAAAGAAATGAGCTATTATACTATAAAAACAAGTGGAGGAAAAGTAAGTGAATGCAATTAAGCAAAAAAAAAAAAAAAAATCTGAAAAGGCCACATATTGTATGATTCCAACTATGACATTCTGGAAGAGGTAAAACAGCGAAAAGAGCAGTGGTTACTAGCGGTTAGCAGAAAGGAAGAGGTGAGTAGGTGCAGCACAGAGGATTTCTAGGGCAATGAAACTCTTCCGTTTGATGCTAACATGAAGGATACACGACATTATACATTTGTTCAAACCCACAGAATATACAACACCAAGAGTGAACCTCAATGTAAACTATGGAGTTTGGCTGATGATAATGTGTCAATGTCAGCAGGTTAATCAGTTGTAACAAACACTCCACTCTGGTGGAGGACATTGATAGGGAGGCTGTGCTTACCTGGGGGTAGAGAATATATGGGAATTCCCTGTACTTTCCACTAAATTTTTCTGTGAACCCAAAGCTCCTCTAAAAAAAATTGTTTACTTTTAAAAGTAAATAACTACATTTACAAATATAGGTAAACTATCCCTGACTGTGGGGATTTTAAATCATTGGTTTTCGTGCAAGGAATCATATGGAGACAGAGGAGAATCCTGGAGAATATTCTTGAGGATCTATGAAGGTGGTGGAGAAGGCATCAGAAGGAGCTTCAGTCTCTCTGGGAGCCTCTCTTGTCTCGTCCAGTAGAGCTGAACCTTCCAGATGATGCTGCACTCTCGCACTTACTCCACTGGAGCACTTGCCACGCCCACTCTGCTAATTTCCATATGCATCTGTTCCTCACTGGATGCTGGACTTCTTGAAGGAAGAGACCATGGTCCATTGATCATGGCCTCGAGGGTGCAAATAAGGGTGCTCTCTCTCTCTTTTTCTCTCATCACTCTCTGTCTCTTTCTCATGTCTCTGTTTCTGTCTCTCCTCTCTCTCTCTTTCAGAAAGGAGAAGACTAGGAAAAGATACAAATAAAAATAACCAGAGGAAAGCCAAGAGCGCGCTTTGCACAAACAGGTATTAAAACTGGGAAGGAGAGAGGAAAGGAAGAAGACAGAGAAGGCCTGAAGGGTCAGAGGAGGAGGGAGAACAAGGGGAGGGCTTGAACCGGGGCTCTTTTCCTACATATAAGTAGTAGTCATAGGACCATTTGTTGAAGAAAATATTTTTCTTTCCCCATGAAATTCTTTAGCACTGTTTTCAAAAAATGGTTAGTCACATGTGGGCGAATCTATGTCTGGACTTTCTACTGTTTCAAGGATCTATCATTTTGCCAATAACACACTCTATTGATTAACATCATGGTACATTTTGAAGTTGGGTAGGGTATATACTTATATACTTGATTCTTGGTTTTTTTTTTTTTTTTTTTTTTTTTGCCTTTCCAAATGAATTTTAAAATTATTTTGTCAATTTCTAGAAAAAAAAGTCACCTCCGAGATTTGTATATCTATGAGAGGAGCTGAGAGGAACTCTAGTAATAACTGAGCTATCCTTCCACCAGATGGATATGAGTGGAGCTCAGAACCAAATTTAATTTGATTTAAAAACAGAGCAATGTGGCATTTCTTGTGTTTCGTGGGGCAAATAATACTAACGACATTTTTCATGCTTCTCTTCCACAGTAGACTCTCGAGCTGCATGAGCTCCAACCGGGGACCCCACACTGTTTCGCCCCCTCACTGTGCCTGCAGTCTCCTCTCAGTCTCAGCCTAGAGTGCACGGCTCTCTGTTGACAGACTGCCAAAGCGAAGGCTCAGAAAAGAAGGTTAGCTCTGAAAGGAAGATCTGTCCCTAGAGGGTAAGATACAGTAAAGATGTTCTGTTCCTCTTTTTATTTTTAATAGGAGAAATTTAGATATCGTTACTCTAATGTGAAGGAATGAATGAAAAAGCAGAATCTCATGATCTAGGGAAATATTAACCTGCCGAGTGGAGGATTCTGAAGAGGAGACAATAGGATGAGGAATTTAGGGAAGAGATTTGCCTTGGTAGGAGGCTTGAGGCTCCAGAGGCCACACAGGATGCCCTTAAGAGCAGCTGCCTGGAACCAGAGCGCTGGACTCAGCCTCTCAAAGTTCCACAACCTGAGGCAAGTTCTTCACCTCCCTGGGCCTCGGTTTCCTTGTGTGTGAACTGGAATAATAATAGCACCTTGTCAGTGTCTTTAGAGCGGTGAGCATGGCACTGCGTGATTATGATCATGTTACTTGGAAAGTGCAAGGCAGGGGGCCCTTGTGAATATGGGGATGGATTACTGAGAGTGGAAGAGAAGGCACATAAGGAAGAGCACTCCTCTCAGATGGCCTCAGTTCTCACTTTCTGCAAAGTAAGAATCAAGGTCAGTAGGGGAGAGTGAGGCTGCAGGGTAGAGGTGGGGCCATGGAGGTGTCCCTTCAGCGAAGGACAAGTGAAAAGACCTCTCGTTTGCATCACTGGCCTCCTCTGACATCCTTTGTCCATGACCCCCTTCATCCGTGACCCTCACGGGGGACACATGTGATTTATGTTCAGTAGTAGTAAGGACTTGAGTCCACCTTGCTGGGCCACCTTTGATCCCTGGGGCTTCAGCCCCCCATGGCTGGGCCAAAACATTCTCTGTAAAATGAGGACATGATTCTTCCGAGGGAAGGGCCAGCCAGAGGCATCCAAGAGGTTCTAAAAGTTCTGAGACCTAGGAATATATTACATCTCTCCTATTCCTCCTGATGAATGCTGACACCCACTCACCAGATGGCTGGTCAGAATTACACATATAATCAGTTGTACGCCAGCCAGCTAAGCTGGGCAACTAGCCTGATCTAGCAAAGTGAAAACCCTCATATCCATAAGTACATCACAGCCCCACTAAGCAGGTACGCACCTTAGAAAAAAAATTGAGCTTTCTTTCAAAATCATAAACAGAACAAATTTCATCTTTCTTGTTGTTTTAAAAAAATAAAATAGCAACTAATACTTCACATCTGATATATTACTCACAGGTAAACAGATTTATGATTACTTAAGAAACTTAAATCCAATTGTCTAAATTGCTCTTATTCCACATAGAATTCAATTATTTGTATTTGCTGAATGCTACACAATGTAAATGTGCCAAGCTACATAGAATTAAAACGAAAAACCCATAAAACAAATGGTATGACACATACGGGCGGTCAGTCCATTAAAAATAGTTATTGAGTACTGTATCTGCGATGTGCCAGAAAATTCATCGAAGAAAGAAAAAATAGCTAACATATTTTAAGTTGCTCAGTTTTGAAGAAAAATTTAAATCCATTGAACATAGTATTTGCATTTCTATGACACCAAAACACTTTCAGTAGTTTGAGAGAAGTTCATCTGTAGTTTTAACAAACTGATCCTTTTATGAGAATATGAAAGGCATTAGATGCTGCGTCCCATTGCACACATAAACAGACAGAACATTATTTTAAACTATGAACTTCAAAGAGATCAACCCAAAAATGCGAGTGTTAACATTACTAGTATGTCATTTTTAAGTGAGTTATGGATTATGTCCTTGGTAGAGTACATTTACATTTAAAGTGTGATTTGAGTTAATTGGGCTTGGCTTCATATTTTAAGACAATATTTTAAGACAATCAGTATTGGTAATAAGCAGAGATATTGAATTAAAATGGTGAGATAAAATTTCATTTTAAAGCACCATTAAGCGTCTTCACAAATTAACTAAAAGCTCATGATTCCCTCCCACTCCATGCTCTCCACCATCTCCTAAAATCAGCACCTCCCAAAGTCAGCTCCAATTCAGCGCTCAGACACAAAGCTCCAAGGCACCCTTGATTTGGTGCTCTCACTCAAACTTCAGACCCTAGCCAGCAGTGAGTCCTGCTCTTTCTGCCTTCTACTCCTTCTCCACCTTCAACTTCTGCGCCCGACAACTACCATCTCGCCCATCAACTTTTCTCTTCCTGCTTCTTTTTTTTTTTTTTGGAGACAGAGTCTCACTCTGTCATCCAGGCTGGGGTGTAATGGTGCAATCTTGGCTCACTGCAACCTCTGCCTCTCAGGTTCAAACAATTCTCCTGCCTCAGCCTCCCAAATAGCTGGGATGACAGGAGTCTGCCATCATGCCCAGCTAATTTTTGTATTTTTAGTAAAGACAGGGTTTCACCATGTTGGCCAGGCTGGTCTCAAACTCCTGGGCTCAAGTCATCTGCCCACCTCGGCCTCCAAAAGTGCTGAGATTACAGGCGTGAGCCGCCACGCCCAGACCCCTTCTAGCTTCTATCTCTATCTTTCATTTCTGTTCCTCTCCACTTACAATCAGTACCACCAACTCCTTCTCGCCTCCACCTGATATCTCTACCTTCAACTCCTGCTCTCCCTACCTGTAATCTCCACCAGCACCATAAGACACACACACACAGAAACACACACCAGCACCATCACCATAACCTCTATCTCCACCACCACTAACCCCACCCCCACCACACAGCAGTTCTTGGCCTGTAAAATTTCTAAAGCCCTATCAAGAAGACACTGTCGGGGTCCCCCAGCAAGAAGCAGTCAGTGCTCCTTGGTTATTAAGCCCTGATGTGGCTCTGGACGAAGCCCCCTCTTCATTGTCCTTGTCCCTGGGCTGGGCTTCTTTGTCTCCCCCGGGACACATCTGAAATGGAAATGGGCCTTGGGGAATGCGCCGCGGAGACATACAGATTCTTCAACTTCCTTCCTCCTCATCCTCATGGAAGGTCGGGGACCAAGGATTGCTTTAGGTTTTGAACAGTAATGAGCTTTTCTTACCTTGATTTCCTCGGCAGTAGAACTCCTGCGAAAACTCAGTAGCCTTCCAGTCTCTTTGCTCTCTGTCAGTTCCATGTGTCCACAGCTCACTTAGCGAAGCTCTCAGATCTTTTTCTTTGCTTTCTCATTCCCATTTCTCATCTCTCACTCTTTTTTGTTTATTTGTTTGAGACAGAGTCTCGCACTGTCTCCTGGGCTGGAGTGCAGTGGTGCAATCTTGGCTCACTAAAACCTCCACCTCCCAGGTTCAAACAATTCTCCTTGCCTCAGCCTCTTAAGGAGCTGGGATTACAGGCACCTGCCACCACACCCAGCTGATTTTTCTTTTATTTATTTATTTATTTATTTTTTATTTTTAGTGGAGATGGGGGTTTCACCATGTTGGACAGGCTGGTCTCGCACACCTGACCTTGTGATCCGCCTGCCTCAGCCTCCCAAAGTGCTCGGATTACAGGCATGAACCACTGCATCGGGCCCTCATCTCTCACTTTTAAGTCAAAGATACCCTCCCTAGGCTGCAGAGCTTTGATGGAAAGGCCCCACCTGTAATCTCCTCTTTCAGACATTTAATCAGATTACAGGTATTTAAAAATCTCAACCCTTAAATCTGTGGGCTAAAAGTAGTCAGTGTTTTTCACACTGAGAGAGCCAGATTTCTGACTCTGTATTTTTTATTTCCTTTTACAAATAAGCTGATCTGTCTGTATAAGCTCACCCTCTTTCTTATAATGCATTATCACAACGAACCAATATTGACCCAAACAAGCTACATCGTCCTGCTTAAGTGCAAGGAGGGCTGGGCTATATTGGGAACCCACACACATACTCAGTGATCCACGCAGCTTGTTGTCAAATTACTTTGCTAAATTTCCTTATCAATTCACACTTCTTCCAGTAGTAGGTAAGAGTTTGCCTATCTGCATTCTTCATGCTTTTTTGCTGTTGTTATTCTCACATGTCTGTACAACAAAATTTAAGCTTCCTAAAGATTGGAACCATGTCTTCTTAATTTCTATACATCTCACTACTGGTAATCTGAAATATACTTGAATGTTAGTATAATGAATGTATATAAGAAAATGAATAAATGGTAGGATTACGCATCTGTTTTTAGAGGAAAAACATGATTTCCCAGAATGCACATATCAAAGCACCTGCCACAGGACTTCGATCTTGACAAAGCTTTACTATAACCCTCCTCAGATCTCTTGGAAAACTCTGCTTTTGTGACTTTAGCCAGAATAACAGCCAATCCAAAAAAAGTAATTTCCAGCCCCCTGACCTCCACCACAAATCCATTCCAAATTTAATGCCTAAAGCTCCGTTAATATGGAATAACACACCCCTTTTGCCCAAAGCCCTGTTAATATGGAATAATGTACTCCCTTTGCCTAAAGTCCTGTTAATATAGAATAATGCACCCCTTTTGCCTAAAGCCGTGTTAATACGGAATAATGCACCCTTGTTGCCCAAAGTCCTGTTAATATGGAATAATGCACCCCTTTTGCCTAAAGCCGTGTTAATACGGAATAACACATCCTTTTTGTCCAAAGTCCTGTTAATATGGGATAATGCACCCCTTTTGCCTAAAGCCCTGTTAATATGGAATAATGCACCCCCTTTCCCTCTATATCCAGCTCTTTTCTTTCAAACTGGAGACTCCCTGAACCTCTTGAGTATACAGCTCTCTCCTGTTTGGCAAGCTAATAAATTCAGCACTATTTGATTTTAGTTCTAGTGGTCTTTATGCCACTGCTTGGCAATGCATACATTCATTTTCCTATGTCTCTCCTGGTCATATAGGTAAATGATGCAGCATGATTTGGTGATAAAAGTTTAGTAACTGGGTCAGCCAAACCTGGGTTCAGATCCCAGCTCCATCGTTTACAAGGTAGTTGAAGCAAATCAATTCAGCACTTCATATATCAGTTCTCTGTCCTGTATGAGACAGATGGTACCCAGTGGACATGAATAACCAATAGAAAGCAACTGGAACACAGAGAACTCAATGTACGCTAACAAAGTCCAGTTGATTTCTATATATGGGAAACATTTTCAGTAGCTGCCACAATTTTACCTCTAAAAGCAGAGCGAGTCATTCCTCAGGAAGAACTAATGGATCTTAAACAGAATCTGAGAAGCACTCCTCCCTGACAATGACCTCCTGATCTCTAGAAAGCCAATCTCTCTCTCTTTCTCTCTCTTTCTCTTTCTCTATCTCTCTCACCTCAAACTCTATGATTACAAATTAGGATCGAATCCCTCATATGTGTACTTTACCAGTTACATTTGATCTTCAAAATCACCCTGTAGACCGGGCGTGGTGGCTCACCCCTGTAATCCCAGCACTTTGGGAAGCTAAGGTGGGAGGATCACTTGAAGTCAGGAGTTCAAGACCAGCCTGGCCAACATGGTGAAACCCTGTCTCTACTAAAAATACAAAATTAGCTGGGTGTGGTGGCACACACACCTGTGATCCTAGCTACTCGGGGGGCTGAATGAGGCAGGGGAATTGCTTGAACCGAGGAAGCAGAGGTTGCAATGAGCCAAGATCATGCCATTGCACTCCAGCCTGGGTGACAGAGCCAGACTGTCTCAAAGAAAAAAAAAATCGCCCTATATAGGATTGTCCAAAGGAATCAAGCTTGCGTTTACTCTAGATGTTTAGACTAGTTCATAGGCAAAGTGGGAATAAATAAAAATCCTAAGTCACAACGTTGTCATCAGGATCACAATCAGCCAAGATAGATGCAGTACAAAACATAATGCTAGCGTAACATTTCCGGAGCACTGTATCATCTTCAATCAGTAAAGATTATTTAATTAAATGGAATTATTAAATCACTATCAAATTTTATTAAATGCCTATATGTAAACTTGTGTTGGCAAATAAACAAATTTGAGCTGTATTCAAGCAGCGCTGAATTCCTTATTCTTAGCAAATAATCAAAAGTATTTTCCACAGTTGAACATTATTAAATGAAAGTAAAACATACGTTAAGAACTAATATTGTTGTAAATATGTATGCAACAGTAGAAACTAATCATGTGTACGCATGTGTGTATTTCAGTATCCTGAGTAGGATACATATACCACATTAATTTTACTAGAGATTAAAGCTGATGAAATGAAATGTATCTTTATGAATGTATATGCATCTGCAAATATCCATGCTACATACATGGAAGTTAAGAATTTTCACTGGCCATTTGTTCAGCTGCTTGAGCGTTATCTTCTCTTTCCTCTGATTTTACAAATTCCTTGATAAATTTCCAAAGGCCCCTTAAAATACATAAGAAATGAATACCATAGGTTAGAAAAAAATACATTAAGCATGAAATAAAATTTCAAAATAAGCATCTATTTTAGACACATTTACCCAAAACAGACAAGATGAGACTTTGTAATCATTTACTTTTTTAAAACAGATATTTTGAGGGAGTTTTGGCCTTGAATGTAACAGATTCTCTAAATAGATAGATGGATTCCCCTGTAGCATATAGTGTGGCATGGGAAGTAGGTGTACCATGAACATAATGATATACTTGAGTCCATTCACTTTCATTGCCAAGGCCATGGGAGGTGCTTCCCCAGTTTTGTATTTGTAACTCTATTCCCTCTTTTTAAGAACACCCAACATGATATAAGGAACCACAAAACCTAGATCCACCTATATGGCTCGCTCAGCACTCTATCCAATCCCTTTCTCCCATGGCTTTTTCTGCCCCATAAGCTGGAGAGTGGGGTGCTCTATGTTCTGGCCTCTCTTACGGCTGAGAGTGACCTTGGCCCATGGTGCTGGCCAATGAGATGTGGGTGGGAGCACCTAGAAAGAACTGTCCTTCCTGAATAAAATGGAAAGCCTCAAAATGAGAAGCTCTTTGCCATCTGTCATTCACCTTTCCCTTTCTTAATCCATGGAATGCGGACCCAGTTAATGCCTGAAGGCAGCCATATTGAGACCCCGAGGAGGCAGCAGCCACACTCAAAGGAAAGCAGGGAAGAAAGGTGAGGAGCCCTAGTTCCTTAATGATGTCATTGAGCCCAAGCCACCTACACCTAAAAATCTTTTTCCTGTTGATACAAATAAGCCTTTCCCTATTTAAATCGTCATATGGTTTTCCATTGCTCTTAATAATACCACATTCTGAGATTCAAACTATAGTACCAACTCAAAGAAAAGTAACTGTGCGAAGTATAAGCTTATAATGTAAATAATAATGTTTATACCAATAAGTTTAGTTATAAACAAATGATATAAATCAGCTACTTACTTTTTAAACTAGAATTTTCAGAGTAATATATGCATAGGAGTTTTCAAAGATTTAACATCACTAAAAGCCATATAATTGGAGAAAATAAAGCCATGCCTTCCCACATTCCTGATTCCTGCCCATGTGAATTCACCCTCACCTCCAGCTTTATCCAATAAATTCATTTATATATGACTAAATAAAGTGTACAGATTGAGGTCTAAATCTTAGACTGAGCATTCCAAAGCACAGAAAAGAATGCAACATGTGTATTTAATGTAAGCATTCATGAGTGTGAACCCTTCAAAGGTCTGTCTAGTCTAATCTAGTTTTAAATAACTGATCTTGAGAACAGCATGATACTGCGCTAGTTCTTTTATCATGATGTCAATACTTACTCCTGCCTCTCTTCACTGATCTTTCCTATGATCTGCTTCACATGGTTTTCAGTAACCTACAAAGAATTACGATCAGTTGGTCATGCTTATTACACAGGACAAGCAGGCACCAGAGGAAATATTTTTATTGATAAACATTGATTCACACAAAAAAACTTACTTTTATTTTCTTCTTTAAAATCATATTTTCTGTTTCCAATTGTATAGCTTCATGCTGGAAGAGAAGTTGTTTTAAATGCAATATACTTGGTTAAAAATATTTGTTAACTATTTTTCTCTATTTAACAAGATTATGTGAATGATATTATAATTTCAAGAGTACTCAATAGCACATTACTTAAAAACAGATGAAGAAACAAAGCATAAAATGAAGGACAATTAATGAGAAGGAAAGATCCTGGTCCTCCCGGTAAAAAACTAGGAGAGGAGGAAATTGATGTTTCAAAATATCAGAAAATTTTAGGGAAATTCCAGAAGTGAAGGGTTCTTCACTTTTCAGAACTAATGATAGAATTTGTTAAGGGGGCTGGAAAAATATAAAAATACAAATATCAATAAATCACATATATATCAGCAATAACTGATTATAAACTGTAAGGGGAATTTTTTAAATTATCAGTTATAATAGTAATACATCCCATAAACTCATAAGAACAAACATAATTATCTTTCACCAAGTTATAAAAATACATTAAGTAAGTATAAAATAATACCAGATAGGAGTATTAATATTGTAAAGCTGTCACTTTCTCCCAAATGCATTTATAAATTCAAAATACCAAAAGTATTATTATTAGAACTTCAAAAATTAGTCAATAGTGTTAATGAAAGTATTCAGGATAATTGTGAACAAAATAATGATGGGCAGAGGATATAAAGACTTGATCTTTCGGATATTACATATGTTGAAAAGTATTAGCAATTTTAGTAGTTAGGCTGCATGGGGTATCATTAAGAACCAAGCCTGAGTTTCAATATTAAGTCTACTGCTTGCTAACTGTGACCTCAATCAAGTTACTTAGCATATTAGTGCTTCATTTCTGTACTTCAAAAAGAGGATTAATAATAGCAGCTACCTGTTAGGGTTGCTGCAAATTAAATGAAATTATATTTTTTAAATGTTCATAAAAGTGTCTGATACATTGTAAATCCTCAATACATTCAGCTCTTTTTTTTTTTTTTTTTTTTTTTCCTGATTGGAAATAGTCTATTTGAAATCTAGAACCAGATACCAATTACATAATAGAATAACAATGGCAATTCTATTGTATTTTCCAGTATTTGAATTAAGCAGCCAAATATAAATAAGAAGTAGTTAAAGTAATATAAATTAGTGATATGGAACCTTCATAGGGAGTTTTCTATTTCTTAGACTTGTTTTATCTAAGGAGGTTTTAATTATGAAAGAATAGTTTACATTGTTCTGACATTATATCATGCTTCAATATTTAAATTTAGAACCCATTACTGTTTTAAAATGCAATTATAAATTGATGCTTGTCCTGAGGACATTTATTTTCTGAAAGAAATAAAGGAGATCAAACCCTAAACAAAAAACGCGAAGAAAATCTGCAGGGAGGGGCCAAGATGGCCGACTAGAAGCAGCTGCTGTCAGCAGCTCCCACAGAGAAGAATGAAAATGGCAAGTGAATCCTACACCTTCAACTGAAGTATCCAGGTTCTCTCACTGGGACTGACTAGGGGGTTGGCACGACCCACAGAGAGCAAGAAAAAGCAGGGTGAAGAGATGGCCCACCTGGGAGCCGCAAGGGGACCTTCCGCTCCCAGCCAAGGGAGGCAGTGAGTGATTGTGTTACCCTGCCCAGGAAACCATGCTTTTTCCACAGATCTGTGCAAACTGCAGATCTGAAGATCCCCTCGTGAGCCCACACCATCAGGGTCTTGGGTCCCAAGCAGGGGTTTACAGACAGAATGTCTGCTGGCTCTGAAGAGTCTAGTCAGTCTGCACAAGGGGGACTCCCCCAAGCGCAGTGCACCTGCTCCACTAAGGGGCAGTCAGAGTGCTTCGTTAAGCACTCCTGACTGGGTGAGACCTCCCAACAGGGATCGCCAGACACCTTATACAAAAGCGTTTCTGTTGTAAACAGGTTGGTGCTCCTCTGGGACAAAGCTCCCAGAGGAAGGAGTCGGCAGCAATCTTTGCTGTTCTGCAGCCTCCATTTCTGACACCTCCACGTGCTAGAAGGACCAAGGTGAATAGAGTCCGAAGTGGACCCCCAGCAAACTGCAGCAGCCCTATGGAAGAGGGACCTGTTAAAAAAGCAAACAAACAGAAAGCAACAACAACAAAAACATCAACAAATGAGACCTCACCAAAACCCCATCCAAAGGTCAGCACTCTCAAAGATCAAAGATAGATAAGTGCATGAAGATGAGAAAGAATTAATGCAAAATAACTGAAAACTCAAAAAACCAGAGTGCCTCTTCTCCTCCAAATGATCTCAACACCTCTCCAGCAAGGGCATAGAACTGGGCTGAGGCTGAGATGGATGAACTGACAGAATTAGACTTCAGAAGGTGGGTAATAACGAACTTCACTGAGCTAAAGGAGTATGTTCTAATCCAGTGCAGAGAAACTAAGAACCATGATAAAACATTATAGGAGCTGTTATCCAGAATAATCAGTTTAGAGAAATATAAATGACCTGATGGAGTCGAAAAACACAACTCAAGAACTTCACAATGCAACCACCAGTATCAATAGCCAAATAGACCAAGTGGAGGAAATAATCTCAGAGCTTGAAGAGTATCTTGCTGAAAAAAGGCAGACAAGATTAAAGAAAAAAGAATGAAAGGAATAAAAAAAGCCTCTGAGAATTATGGGATTATGTAAAAATATTGAAACTACCACTGAGTGGGGTACTTGAAAGAGATGGGGAGAATGAAACCAAGTTTGAAAACATACTTCAGTATTTCATCCAGGAGAACTTCCCCAACCTAGCAAGACAGGCCAACATTCAAATACAGGAAATCCAGAGAACTGCAGTCAAATACTCCATGAGAAGATTAACCCCAATATACATAATCATCAGATTCTCCAAGGTTGAAATGAAGGAAAAAATTGTTAAGGGTAGCCAGAGAGAAGGCCCAGGTCACCTAGAAAGGGAAATCCATCAGACTAACAGCATGCCTCCCAGTGGAAACCTTACAAGCCAGAAGAGATTGGGGGTCAATACCTAACATTCTTAAGGAAAATAATTTGCAACCCAGAATTTCATAACCAACCAAACTAAGCTTCATAAGCAAAGGATAAATAAAATCCTTTTCAGACAAGAAAATGCTGAGGGAATTTGTCACCACTAGGCCTGCCTTGCAAGAGCTCCTGAAGGAAGCACTAATCATGGAAAGGAAAAACCATTACCAGCCACTACAAAAACACACAGACCAATGACACTATGAAGGAACTACATTAGCAGGTGTGCAAAATAACCAGCTAGCATCATGATGACAGGATCAAATTCACATATAACAATATTAACCTTATATGTAAATGGGCTAAATGCCCCAATTAAAAGATACAGAATGGCAAGCTAGATAGAGTCAAGACCCATCAGTGTGCTGTATTCAATAGACGCATATCACATGCAAAGACACACATAGGCTCAAAATAAAGGAATGGAGGATAACTTACCAAGCAAATGGAAATCATAAAAAGCAGGGGTTGCAATCCTACTTTCTGACAAAACACACTTTAAACCAACAAAGATAAAAAAATACAAAGAATGGCATTACATAATGGTAAAGGGTTCAACTGAACAAGAAGAACTAACTATCCTAAATATATATGCACCCAATATAGGAGCACCCAGATTCATAAAACAAGTTCTTAGAGACCTACAAAGTCTCTAATAATAGTGGGAGACTTTAACACCCCACTGTCAATATTAAACAGATCATAGAGACAGAAAATTAACAAAGATATTCACGACTTGAAATAGCTCAGATCAAGTGGACCTGATAGATATGTACAGAGCTCTGCATCCCAAAACAACAGAATATGCATTCTTCTCAGTACCACATGGCACTTACTCTAAAATCAATCACATAATTGGAAGTAAAACACTCCTCAGCAATAACAAACAGTCTCCCAGACCACATGCAATCAAATTAGAACTCAAGATTAAGAAACTCACTCAAAACCACACAACTACATGGAAATTGATCAACCTGCTCCTGAATGACTCCTGAGTAAATAATAAAACTAAGGCAGAAATCAAGAAGCTCTTTGAAACTAATAAGAACAGACAACATACCAGAATCTCTGGGATGCAGCTGAAGCAGTGTTAGAGGGAAATTTATAGCACTAAATGCCCACATCAGAAAGCTAGAAAGATCTCAAATCAATATATAACATCACAACTAAAAGAACTAGAGAACCAAGTGCAAACAAACCCCAAAGCAAGGAGAAGACAGGAAATAATCAAGATCATGGCAGAACTGAAGGAAATAGAGACACAAAAAAACCTTCAAAAAATCAGTGAATCTAGGAGATGGTTTTTTGAAAAAAAATTAATAAAATAAATAGACCACTAGCTAGATTAATAAAGAAGAAAAGAGAGAAGAATCAAATAGACAAAATAAAAAATGATAAAGGGAATATCACCACTGACCCCACAGAAATACAAACAACCATCAAAGAATGCTAAAACACCTCTATGCAAATAAACTAGAAAATCTAGAATAAATGGATAAATTTCTGGACACATGCACCCTCCCAAGACTGAACCAGGAAGAAGTTGAATCCCTGAATAGACCAATAATGAGTTCTGAAATTGAAGTAGTAATAAATAGTCCACAAATTAAAAAAAAAAGCCCAGGACCAAATGGATTTACAGCTGAATTCTACCAGAGGTACAAACAGGAACTGGCACCATTTCTTCTGAAACGCTTCCAAACATTTGAAAAGGAGGGACTCCTTAACTCATTTTATGAGGCCCGCATCATCCTGGTACCAAAACCTGGAAAAGATACAACAAAAAAGGAAAACTTCAGGCCAATACCTCTGATGAACATTGATGCAAAAATCGTCAATAAAATACTGGCAAACCGAATCCAGCAGCACATCTAAAAGCTTATTCACCACAATCAAGTTGGCTTCACCCCCAAGATGCAAGACTGGTTTGACATACACAAATCGGTAAAATTTATCACATAAACAGAACTAAAGACAAAAACCACATGATTATCTGAATAGACACAGAAAAGGCCTTCTATAAAATTCAACATCCCTGCATGTTTAAAACTCTCAAAAAAACTAGGTATTGATGAACACATCTCAAAATAGTAAGAGCCATTTATGACAAACCCACATCCAATATTATACTGACTGGGCAAAAGCTGGAAGCATTCCTCTTTAAAACTGGCATGCACAAGATAAGAATGCCCTTGCTCACCACTCCTATTCAACATAATATTGGGAGTTCTAGCCAGGGCAATCAGGCAAGAGAAAGAAATAAAGGGTATTGAAATAGGAAGAGAGGAAGTCGAATTGTCTCTGTTTGCATATGACATGATTCTACATCTAGAAAATCCCATCATCTCAGCCCCAAAGCTTCTTAAGCTGATAAGCAACTTCAGCAAAGTCTCAGGATACAAACTCAATATGCAAAAATTGCAAGCATTCCTGTAAACCAACAACAGACAAACAGAGAGCCCAATTATGAATGAACTCCCATTCACAATTGCCATAAAGAGAACAAAATATCTAGGAATATAGCCAACAAGAGAGGTGAAATACCTCTTCAAGGAAAACTACAAACCACTACTCAAGGAAATCAGAGAGGACACAAATAAATGGAAAAACATTCCATGCTCATGGATAGGAAGAATCAATATCATGAAAATGGCAATACTTCCCAAAGTAGCTTATACATTCAATGCTATTCCCATTAAACTACCATTGACATTCTCCACATTACTAGAAAAAAAACTATTTTAAATTTCATATGGAAACAAAAAAGATCCCCTATAGCCAACACAACACTAAGCCAAAAGAAGAAAGCTGGAGGCATCATGCTGCCTGACTTCAAACTATACTACAAGGCTACAGTGACCTAAACAGCATGGTACTGGTACAAAAAACAGACATATAGACAAATGGAACAGAATAGAGAACTCAGAAATAAGACTGCACGCCTACAACCATCTGATCTTTGACAAGCCTGACAAAAACAAGCAATGGGGAAAGGATTCCCTATTTAATAAATGTTGCTGGGATAACTGGCTAGCCATATGCAGAAAAATGAAACTGGACCCCTCCCTTACACCTTATACAAAAAATAACTCAAAATAGGTTAAATACTTAAATGTAAAACCCAAAACTATAAAACCCTAGAAGAAAATCTAAGCAATACCATTCAGGATATAGGCATAGGCAAAGATTTCATGATGAAAACATGAAAAGCAATTGTAACAAAAGCAAACATTGACAATGGGATCTAATTAAACTAAAGAGTTCTGCACAGCAAAAGAAACTATCATCAGAGCAAACAGACAACACACAGAATGGGGGAAAATTTCTGCAATCTATTTATCTGGCAAATGTCTAATGTTCACAATCTACAAGGAACTTGAACAAATTTACAAGAAAAAACAAACAACCCCATTAAAAAATGGGCAAAGGACATGAACAGACACTTCTCAAAAGAAGACATACATGTGGCCAACAAGCATATGAAAGAAAGCTCAACATCACTGGTCATCAGAGAAATGCAAATCAAAACCACAATGAGATACCATCTCACACCAGTCAGAATGGCAATTATTAAAAAGTCAAGATACAACAGATGCTGACAAAGTTGTGGAGAAATAGGAATGCTTTTACACTGTTGGTAGGAATGTAAATTAATTCAACCATTGTGGAAGACAGTGTGGCAATTCCTCAAAGATTTAGAACTCAAAATACCATTTGACCCAGCAAACCCAAATCCCTTTTGTATATACCCAAAGGAATATAAATCATTCTATTATAAAGATACATGCACATATATGTCCATTGCAGAACTATTCACAATAGCAAAGACATGGAATGAACCCAAATGCCCATCAACGATAGGCTAGATTTTTTAAATGTGGTATATATACACCATGGAATACTATGCAGCCATAAAAAGGAATGAGAGCATGTCCTTTGCAGGGGCATGGATGGAAATGGAAGCCATTATCCTCAGCTAACTAATGCAGGAACAGAAAACCAAACACCACGTGTTCTCACTTATAAGTGGGAGCTGAACAATGAGAATACTTGGACACAGGAAGGGGAACAACACACACTGGGGGCTGTCAGGAGGGTGAAGGGAGGTAAAACATCAGGAAAAATAGCTAATGCACGTTGGGTTTAATCCCTAGGTGATAGGATGATAGGTGCAGCAAATCACCATCGCATACATTTACCTGTGTAACAAACCTCCACATCCTGCACATGTACCCTGGAACTTAAAATAGAAATAAAATAAAATAAAATAAATAAATGTAAAAACTTAGCCTGTTAAAATAAGGCTAGAATCAGTACAATTATTTCATCCAGTAATATTTCATTCTTACAACAGTAAACCATAGCGTTTCCTCTATATTTAAATAATTTTCTTCTAAAACAGGGGTCAAAAAACTAATCCAGTCTGCACCTGTTTCTGTAAATAAAGTTTTATTGGCACACATCCATGTCCCCCCTCCAAAAAAAGAAGAAAAAGAAAAAGAAAAAGAAAAAAGAACATCCGAACATATGATTGTAAAAGAGAAAGAGATAATTTTTTCATAAAAAAGGTTGGACCACCAACACCTTTCTATATGCTCTATAATTCTGCTAAAGAGACTAAAAGTAGTGCTGGAAAAATATATTTAACTATAGAACCACAATTTAAAAAATCATGTATTTCTTATATACTCTACAACTGGAGGTTACATTGAGTTATATTCTATACAATTTAAAATTCTGTTTTTAAATTTTTTAACTTTTATGGATTTAGGGGTATGAGTGCAGTTGTATTACATGGATATATGTGTAATGGTGGGCTTTAGTGTACCACCACCCAAATAGTGTACGGTGTACCCAGTAGGTAGTATTTCATCCCTCATCCCCCTTCCACACTCCCACATTCTGGAGTCTTCAATGGCTATTATTCCACTCTGTATGTCCATGTTACTCAAAAAATTAGGTTTTGGCTATTAACAGAAATCTATAGAATTTTTTATCACTTTCCTTTTTTCTTATTTTGATAGATCTTTTTATTATTATGATTATTTGCTACAAACATTTTGAAATAAAAAGTATATTTGGGCCAAATTTTATGATTTTTTTTACCCTATTACCAAATCACATTACTTCATGTGTTTGCCAAGGTCTTCAAGCAAAAGAATAATGTAAATACTTAAATAAATAAGTTGCGTACCTCTATGCTTTTAATCCTATTCTCAGTGATATCTGAAATTCCAGTATGAACCAAAGTTGTTTTAATTTCTTTTTCCAGAGCTTGTATCTCATCCCACTTACTGAGTATTTCACACCTCTTCTTTTCAACCTTCTCAATAAGAGTAAGTCGGTTTTCATCAATTATATGTTTCTCAGATGATTCTGGAAATATTTTTTAAAACAAAGTATTACCATGTTTAATATCTCAGTTATTATTAATAGCATTATGTATTATTAACAATATTATGTATGCTATAGTATATATAACTATAAAATATAATTCAAACTCAAAGCATGTCAATAAAAATAATCTGACCCAAGAATGAGGGTATTCCTCCTTTAATTCATTCCTCTAATCAATACATATTTGTTGAACACATTTTTGTGCAGACACTGGGCTAGGTAGAAAGGTTCAATGGTGAATTAGCCCTTTCCAGAGTGTGTGATTTAGCAGTGCAGACCAACAAGAAACAACAAGAAAGTGACAGTGGCAGAGCAGAAGGTGCAACGGTAAGACAAAGCAAGAACATCAGACACAGCAGGAGGAAGGCTCGGGGATGACTTTGCCAGAGAAGTGTGGCTAGGTTGAGATACAAAGGATAAAGAGAAGTTAGACAAGCAGAAGGGTTTTGGAAGGGAGCAGAAGACAGAATTTAGACATTGAGGGACAATCCTAGGAGGGAAACGGGGGGCAGATCTGAGAAGACTTGTGACCTATGTTAAGAAATCGGTCAAAGATGTTGAGGGCTTTTAATACGGGCAGAGACACAATCAGACAATGATCACTGTCTCCAGTGAAATTGTGTCCTGAAAGTGGATCAGACAGCACAAGACTAGAATCAGAAAGACCTATTGGGAAGCTATGGCAATCATTCACACAGGTTGATCGGGTCAGGGTATGTATTAGTCTGTTTCACGCTGCTGATAAAGACATACCTGAGATTGGGCAATTTACAAACAAAAGAGATTTAATTGGACTTACAGTTCCATGTGGCTGGGGAAGCCTCACAATCACGGCAGAAGGCAAGGAGGAGGAAGTTCCATCTTACATGGATGGCAGCACCCAAAGAGAGAATGAGAAATACGCAAAAGGGGAAACCGCTGATAAAACCATCAGATCTGGTGAAACTTATTCACTACCATGAGAATAGTATGGGGGAAACTGTCCTCATGATTCAATTGTCTCCCACCAGGTCCCTCCTACAACACATAGGAATTATGGGAGCTACAATTCAAGATGAGATTTGGGTAGGGACACAGAGTCAATCCATATCAGAATAGTACTCCCAGCATGAAGAGAATTGAACAACAACAACAAAAACGATTTAGGAAATAGAAAAAGAAAATAGACCTTAGTAATTGACTAGATCTGGCAATGTAGAGAAGGCAATGTCAAAAATAAGCCCTAGGTTTTAGCTCAGTTGTAGCCAGAAAGAAAACAATGAGTTCAATGAAGCATGGAGGTAAGAAAGAACTTGGTTTCAATCCCACCTTGGCCACTTATTTCAAGCTGTGTTGGAAGAGGTTGAGGGGTAGGAGAGTGAAAGTTGCCTGGCACATGTTCTATGGCTTTCATCTCCATGTGTTTGGTGATACCATCCATTGAAATAGCCAGGGGATGCCAATTTAGAGAAGGAGATGATGAGTTTAATCTCGGACATGTTGAAATACCTATGGGACACTCAAGAGTCCACGTCTAATAGGCACTTGGATATACAGATCTCAGGCAAAAAAGAAGGGTTTTTAGCAGGTAAAATAGATTTGGAATTTAAAAAAATGTTAACTCTTCCAAAGAAATGCTGGACTCCAAAGAATATCAACATTTAAGGAGTACAGAAAGGAAATGGAGACATCAAGTGATCCACTGCTAAGGCCAATTTGTCATCAATCAGCACAGTTATATACTAATTAGAGTGGTGAGACTTAATTTTTTGAGAAAAAAACAATTACTACTTTTCGATGGGAACAAAAGAGTTAGAAATATTAATAACCCTTCCTGGGAGATAGTAAACAAGGTGGAAGCAACAGCCATCATTCAACTTTGCCAAATTTGGAAGAGGAGAAACTTTGACATTAAATTTTGAAATTCGGGGAAATTAAGTAGACACATGATGAGCTAGCTGAGGGGATAGAAATGGTCATAGTTAAGCTTCTACACAAACTGAAAGAAACTACAAAATAAAGTATTTGTTCTCCACCTTAACCTAAGCTGAAGGTTTCAGCCCAAAACCATCAGCTGAGTTCAAAGAGTCAAAAAGGAGTGTCAAGCCCAGGGAATGACCTCCACCTCACCCTTTTCTACCCTCAAGACATAACTATAGGGAAAGACTGAGGTATGAAAATGGGGACATTCCACAGCAAATGTGTATGATTGGAGGAGCAGGCTCCTGAGATAGAAAGCTTTGGGAAAATAATAAAGCAGGAAGAACCAGGGGCACCAGGTTTGTTCCATCGCAATGAAAGAGTGATGGGAACAGTGGGCTAGGATCAAACACGAAGAAAGATTACTAGAGTTCTGGAAAGTTAGTCACTGCATCTTATTTTTATTAATCTTTGCCATTTTTTTATTAGTGGCTAGCAGTAAAGTAAAGCCCTTAAGTTTCTGTTTTTTTGTTTTTTTGTTTTGTTTTTAAATTGTGGGCCTGTTTTAAGAGAAAGCAAGGAAACAGAAAATACCAAGCATGGGTCCTATTTCACGTCTGTGAGAGGAACTCTACAAAGAACGAACAACGTGGTGGAAGAAGGAGGGAAGCAGGTGACCTCTGAGCCCTGAGAAGGGATGGAAGGAGAAGCAGAGTCAGCCTGGGACAGAGAACAGGCGGGACAAGGGGATGCAAATCAGGCGACAAGAAACCTGTGCAAGATCCAGCAGTGTTAACAGCACCCGTGCTGCTCATAGGTAGAAAAGAGGAAACAGGCAGCAGGGGGAAAAAGGCGGTAAAAGCACTCTGGCAAGGATCTTCGAGGCCAAGCTCTACTAAGAATTCAAAACAGGATAGTCCTGTGAGCATATCCTACCAGACGCTGAGAAAAAATATCTAAAAACAGAGTATGAGTGAGTGTTTAACAAACTCGGAGGGAAAATCGCATTTCATTTAAAGTTGGAAAACAGTCAAGGTTAATGAGCAAGATACTTAAACTTATTTTTATCATATAATTGCATTCTAAATTGTATACATTCAAAATAATTTTAATATCTATTTTGTAAAATGTTAATATCTATTTCATAAAATATTCATAAAATGCAATTAATTCCTCATGAAATGCGTATTTTTCCTCACAAGTAATAATAAAAAGATGAAGAACAAACAGGCAGTCACCACCACGTGCCAGGCCCTGTGATCTTGGGTGATGTGGGTGAATACGTTGAATTCTCGCAACAAAACTCAGAGGGAGCATCAGCATCTTCCAAGTTGACAGACAGGCAGCCACACTGCAGCAGCTGAAATAATGAAGGTCACAGCAAAGCACCCATAAGGAAGGACATCACACAGACACCTGCCTGATCGTTCCTTTGCAGACTGCAGCAATGCCAGCTCCATCTCCAGTTCACTTCTGAGTCTACAATGTGAGGATAAACAATAGGGAAATATTAGATCCCCATTATATCTTTTTTCTTTTGTCTGGGTTACACCACAAGTCTCTTACAGTTGAGAAATTAAAATAGATCTGCTTACTTTTAACACAACAGATACTCTGAAGATATTTATTAAATGACAGCCTAAATCAGTCAAGTTAAACAAAATAATACTTTCTTACCAAGATTGCATAAGCCTTTAAAGAGTTAGTTAATTTAAAATAAATGATTTCCTGTAGAATTTATTGGTATTTTTTTGTTAATGCAATTGCTAAGAAGGAAGAAGGCAAAAAAAATTTTTTTTAAATAATTTTAAAAAACGTAGCATTTTACACTCAGAGGCAAACAACATGTTAAGGGCTATGGAAAGACTTTCCTGATGCTGAAATACACTGCATCTTTCCTGTGTATTATTATTCTGTGCAACAGATACGATTTACAAATTTCACTATGTTTAAATTAAAAATAAAATACAAGAGGCCGGGTGTGGTGGCTCATGCCTGTAATCCCAGCACTTTGGGAGGCAGAGGCGGGCGGATCACGAGGTCAGGAAATGGAGACCATCCTGGCTAACACGGTGAAACCCCATCTCCACTGAAAATACAAAAAATTAGCTGGGTGTGGTGGTGGGTGCCTGTAGTCCCAGCTACTTGGGAGGCTGAGGCAGGAGAATGGCATAAACCCGGGAGGCAGAGGTTGCAGTGAGCCGAGATCATGCCACTGCACTCCAGCCTGGGAGACAGAGCCAGACTCCGTCTTTAAAAAAGCAAAAAAAACCCAAAAAAAACAAAGTAAATAAATAAGTAAATAATTCAAGAAACTTTAAAAAACAGAAAAAAACCTCCTTGTTTCCTCTGCTTGGTTCAGAGTAACCTACATCAACTATCTTATGTTTTATAGATTTAAAGAGAAAACAAAAAGGAGTCTAACAGGTATTACATATTTTGAGGACAACACTGTGATTTGATTTAAAACATCCACATGCAAATAATTTAAAGCCAAATGTCTGCAAAGGGCCTAACAGTTTAAGAGTTTTACACATATTAGTTCTTTTCATCACAGATTAAGAGAGAAATAGGGTGGTTATTATGACCCTCAATTTTAAGAAACTGGAGCCAGGCGTGGTGACTCATGCCTGTAATCCCAGCACTTTGAATGGCCAAAGCAGGTGGATCACTTGAACCTAGGAGTTGGAGACCAGCTTGGGCAACATGGTGAAACCCCAGCTCTACTTAAAAATAATACAAAAATTAGTCAGGTGTGGTGCCTGTGGTCCCAGCTACTTGGGAGGCTGAAGTAGGAGGATCTCTTGCACCTGAGAGGTTGAAGCTGCAGTGAGCCATGATCATGCCACTACACTCCAGCCTGGGCAACAGAGCAAGACCCTGTCTCAAAGAAAAAAAATTTAAGAAACTGGGGATTCAATGGATTAATAATAATGATGAAAGTCTTTTCAATATATATAGTACGAAAGTTTTATTTCCAGAAAATTTTTACATATTATAGTTTTAAATATTACTTAGGTTTTTGTTCTATTGCTTTGTTTTTCTTCTTCAGGGACTTTAATTATACGTGAATTGGACATTATTTCCTTATGCTCTATTTCATCTACTTTTTCTGACTTTTTATTTCTGTATCTCATTTACATTCTTTTAAATATTTTTCTACTTTTTCCCAATGCCTCTTATTATGTTTTCATTCAAAACTATTCTTCCTTGGGCATTTCAGAATATAGTCTTGACCTATGATATAATTTTGACTTTTTCAACTATTTTTTCCTCGGTTTTTATCTTGTTTTATTTCTTCTTTATTGTTGTTGATTTCTCTCCTCAGTTTTTAAATTTATGACTCAAGATTGTTTTCGTGTCCTGAAATGCTCTTTGGGAACATGTAATTTAGCTTGGAGTGCTGTGCTACAGTTTTCTTCTTGTTCAACTTTACTATTATTATTCCTTGGTAAGGCAGGGACTTTCATCAGGTAAATCATTTGGATTCTCATTTTCTGTTCTTTTCTCATAGTAGTTTGTATAGACAAAGATTGTTTACACCTCTGCATTTTTGCGGGCTGGACTAGTGATTTGGAGTAGTATGTGAGATTGCTAATTCAAATGGATACTTTTCCATCAGTGTAGCAATTTATACTATTTTATTATTGATTTATTGTTTTTTTGGTGCTGTTTTGATTTCCTTCTATAGTCCTGGATACCTTGCTTGTTTAGAGGGGAAAAGGACAGTATGTGGAAGGGTTGTGTGCACCCTGATTTTCCTCTTTTTATAGGTTTCTAAATTTTCCTTTCTTGCTCCCTATTGCCTTCACTGGACATTTCTAAAGGATGCTGCTCCCTTTCCCTTAACCCCCTTCTCACATGTATTATTACCATTTCAAAGTTGTTTTCTCACTTCTACCCTCTCCCAAGTAACCCCACCCCACCCTACCCCACCACACCCCCACCACCACACCCCTGCCATCATAGTCAATGCTGCCATCAGCCCAGCAGGACAGTTGTGTGTCTTTCTCACTTATGTGGATTCTCTCTCTGGAAGTGGTTTTGGAACCATTTTAGGCCTCCATCTATCTCCACTGTTCTCTCTTCCATGAACTTTTCCCAAAACCTCACTTGCTCTCACAAACAAAGCTTTGCAGCAGGAACATGGCAACTGGTTCACTGCACTGAATGTTTTCTTTCCTATTTTCAGTCATTTTTAAACTTTGGATGCATTTGCAATGAATTCAGTTTTTTGTTGTTGTTGTTGTTGTTTTCATTTTTTTTTGCCTTGGCATTCACTTTGAACAGAAGTTTAATTTTCTCACTCCAGAAGCAGGGCTCAGTCACCATTGCTTGACACACTTTCTCGTGCTTCTCCTCCTCCCAGTGCCTCAAAATGGTCAGTTCAGATATCTGCCTTAAACAACCACCTCCCAGGGATCACCCACTATGAGACAGCTAAATACAACCTACTTTCCTCAACCCACTGAACCCCGCACCCTGTATGGGCCATGAGAATATGCTGCAGTGACCCAGAAAGCACTCTCCATCACAGTGTGACCCCACAGAACTCGTGCCTTCTTGCCCTAAACCCACTGATCAGAATTCCCCATGGAAAACCTGCTTGGGTCCCGCTCTGGACCCAAACAAAAGACTTGGTTCATCGGTCCTCACTCTTTCTCTTGCTCCCCTACCTGCTGGTGGAGCGAGTGTGTTTCAGGCAGCTCCCCACTTCCTACCACCCCTGAGAGGTATGCTGCCTTCTTTTCTCTGGGATCTGTAAGTAACAAATCTGCTATTTAATGTGCTTTGTTCTGTGGCCTTCTCTGTGCCTCACCTGATGGACACACTTGAATGTCACCCTTTACCAGCCAGGGCTCCCCTAGAGACTGGCTATCTTGGTAGGAATAAACTAGATACACACCAGACAACAACCACGAGGGCTTCTGCCAGTATAGTCAGGTTTCTTGTGAGAGGAATATCTGGTCACAGGTCAGACACTTGGACATTAAGCCTGAAGGCCAGGATGAAGACACATCCCATGAAGGGTACCCTGAGAATATCCTCCACCAGCCCCCAAAGCTCCATCAGGGGAGGGCTAGAGTTCATAGCCACCCTTGTGAGAGAGACCTTAAGACCAAATTGGAGGCCAGGTGTGGTAGCTCATGCCTGTAATCCCAGCACTTTGGGAGGCCGAGATGGGTGGATCACTTGAGGTCAGGAGTTCAAGACCAGACTGGCCAACACAGTGAAACCCTGTCTCTACTAAAAATACAAAAATTAGCAGGGCGTGGTGGTACACACCTGTAATCCCAGCTACTCAGGAGGCTTGAACCCGGGAGATGGAAGTTGCAATGAACTGAGATCACCCCACTGCACTCCAGCCTGGGTGACAGAGCAAGTCTCCATTAAAAAAAAAAAAAAAAAGAACAAATTGGAGCAACAAATACAACAGTTCTCTGTCTTCTGGTTACACTAGAAGCCAAATTTTGTTTTTTGGTTTTGTTTCTTGTTTCGTGCTCTTGAAGATATTTTGAATGTTGCAGATTTCCTTTAATCTTTTTTCAAATCATACAAAGAGTATGCCCTATCCAATTGTTATTCGACCCCGGAAAATGATACAGACAGGTTATATTAGAAGAGCTTTGTAAGTTAAAAAACAATAGGGGCATTCATATAAGGTGTCTTAGATCTGCAGCCCTCTCGCCTATCAGTCAGTCTTCAGGGGACCACCAGAAAAGACAGGCAATTCCTTCAGAAACCTGCCCAAACTCCCCCCATGGACACACCATACTTAGCAGAATGTCTTAGTCACATACGTGATGGTCTGTAGAAATAGCCAGATGACAGGCATGATATTAGCAAAAGTAGCATGTTTTCAGCAACGCAGAAATCAATGTAACCGTAGGCTTGTCACATCGGTTTCAGACCTTGTTACGGAAGAATCTAAACATAGATCAGATCCGTCCCTCATGCCTCACCTATCATTCTGCTCCAGGGCTGCTTTTGTGGCTGTCACGAGCATCCTCAGCTCTTCCCTGGCGAGATCCATGTCCGCCGTCTTCACCGGCCTCTGCCCCAGCGCCTTGAGTTGAGCCAGAAGAGCCTAGGCAGGACCAGGTGCATGAGGTGAGACAAGCACACAGGGAGTGCGGGAGGACTCCCTTTCTTATTTGTCATTAATGCGTTTTCAAGGTGCCCTGGGTTAACATATACGTTCTAGTTAAAATAGGTAAATTGGGAGGATTTAAGGGAGGGAGGGCCGTTGGGGGAGGGATGGCCCATCAGTGAAGTTCCCGGTAAAATACCTTTTTCAGTATGTTATAAGTTTATTTTTCTAAGACATGGAAAGATGGCAGGGAATTTCCCTGTTGGCCCGTGTTGGGGGCAGGACATACTGGATAAATTCCTGGAGGCACATTGTCAGTGGCCCCGCAATCGTTTCCTCTACGTGAATGAGAAGCCATGTGAATGTGCTTGCCATCTGCAGATGTAAAGCAGTGCTGTGCTCAAATGGGGAGCAACAGAGATCTCTGCTTCTTAGGGGATGGGTTGCCAGGGTTACAGACACAGAAAGAGGCATCCAGGGCCCTGCTGGCCTGGGAATTTTTTCATGCTCACATTTGACCGAGACAGGGACGTATGCCACTTATGACTCAATCTCAAAACGTTAAGGAACAAGGTAAATTCCCCACTGGAGGCTTTGCTCATTCTTGTGAAGACAAAGGCTGCTTCTGTGTTATGAAAAGGCTCAGCACAAAGAAAATGGTACTCACATCTTATTTTACATGAAGAAGCAAACTAGAACTGATCTCCTTGCAATGCTGTGATCGTTTGCTCATGTATAAAAGAAGCAACTATCTTTCCTAATTTATGAAGTAAAATTAATCTTTAAAGTGTATTGAATTCAAAATACCAAAGTTATCTTAGCTATCTTAGCTACAGTGTTAGATTTTCTTAGGTTTTATAAGTGATAGAGTTATTCCTGCAGTATATTTTCTTATTTGACCAATCACATGTTTAACCCGACCCTGGAAGGGAACACCTGGAACGCTGTCACCCGTTAAACAAAGAGATCATGGGGTTTGAGTCAGCTTACAGCACACCAGCCATCACAATGCATTCTCAGTGATTTCGCCAGGATAACGGCTGGACAGTGGTTTTTGGAAATTACTGGCAGAGAACCATTTATATTCCCAATTTATACATAGATAGTTATGTCGCTTGTTTGGGAGTATAAATAATGCTATGCCAATCAAAAGGAAAGTTCTTTATCAATAATGTTATTAAGGCAGTATAAAACTCATCTATAACAAAGAACATATCAGCTATTCTAAATTATGGGGCACACATGGGGCTTCTTGGATTCAGAAAGGTTTCCACTGCTCATGAAATATGAAGCTATGGATAAGCAGGCTCTATTCAGGCTCTTTGTGATCGATCGTCACCTCGTACTGTGCTGCAGGCTGGGACTCCAGGAGCGTTGCCATGTAGAGTTCATATTCATCCTGTACAGAAACAAACAAAGGTCCACTGGCCATGTATGAGGAGGCCACAGTGCAGGTGTTTCACGTGTATAAATAATATGGAAGTCAAGAATGTTCATTTAGATCATTTCAGAAAAATATAAAATGTTCCCACAATGCATTAAACAGTATACATGCTCACATTGATAAAATCACACCATCTTTGAAGCGTATTTGAGCATTAAGTATTGATTACCTCAGAATATCATAAAATACCATACAATAAAATATAAAATATTGAGGCAATCTCTGCCTCCCGGTTCAAGCGATTCTCCTGCCTCAGCCTCTGAGTAGCTGGGATTATAGGCATGTGCCACCATGCCCAGCTAATTTTTGTATTTTTAGAAGAGATGGGGTTTCACCATGTTGGCCAGGCTGGTCTTGAACTCCTGACCTAAAGTGATCTGCCTGCATCAGCCTCTCAAAGTGCTAGGATTACAGGCATGAGCCACAGCACCCAAAAATCACTTTCATCATGAAATTGCAACAAGCCTATAATTCCATAAGGATTCAAATAACATTACACATGTAAAGTTAAATTATTAATTTATTAGAATTATAATTAAGTTATATAAAATTTATAAAAGGTTATGCATAATTAGGAAGCTTTAGTGGGAAAATATGGGTTTGAGGAATGAGTTAACTGGGTGTTGATTCCACATGGCCCCTTACAATTTACGTGCCTGCAGGCAGATGACCTCGAGTCTCTGGGAGTGATGGTCCCTGTCTGTAGAAGGGAGCCTGTGATACCTAGCAGAATTTCAGTGCGGCTTGAGATCATTCATGTACACAGAACCTCATGCAAGCTTCTCAACTGTTATGCTGAAGATGTATGTTTCTTACCTTAACTTTTTTCAAGAGATCACCAAATATCAAAGAACTGTTACAAATATCTTCAAAGACTTTTCCAAAGACGTGCAGTCTGTTGAACTGCTGGGGGCTGCACGTGCAAATTTTCTGGAGCTCCTGGAGGAAAAACAGAGTCAGCCCATTTCAGGGTGGCTTCATCTTTCTTCCAGAACCGAATTTCTCAGGAGTCAGTGAGGACACAGCTGCCATCACCCTGGCGAGTGGGCGGGGCGGCACAGGGGGCCAGTCTCGGGGGTTCTGATCCCTCCCACCAGTTGCTGAGCTTCTTTGTTTCCCTGGTCACCCAAGATGCGGGATTTTTTTAAAAAAATCTTTTCTTCTTTATTGCCTCCCTTGCTCCCCGTGCTCAAGCATTCACTCTCCGCCTCCACAGTCCCCAAAGGCCCTTTCTCTCTTCCAACCCCAAGGCCTGGCTGCTTCCTGGGGACCTGCTATTTTCTTCTCTTTCGTGCATCGTCCCCATTTGGAGGTGATGCCTCCAGTCAGCTGTTCTCCTTTGAGTCGGCAGCCCACTGTAGATCTTCCCCTCACACCAGCACTTTCTGTACACATGTGTTGCCTGGGCATACCTCAGGGCATGACAGTGCCCGTCAGCTCTCCCTCTGCCCTCACGGTTCTTCCACCGTCAGCCAGGCAAGCCCTCTCTCAGACCCCTCTGCTGACCTACGAACATCTGATTTACTGTTGCAGCCACATGGCCTCCAATGCGTCCTCTATGGGCCTCCCCCAGCTGACCAGTTCCCAGAAGGCGCCCTCCTTCATTTCACCCAAACTGTCCCCATTGAAGGTGCTAATGCTCTCGGCACCTGGTACAGTGCTGCATCCTGCCTGGACGTATCCGGGAAGCCTCAGAGGACGAGCCTCTCAGCTCACCGTCGTGGCTGTCCCTGACCCAGAGCACTGCGCCCAGAGGCTGCACCAAGAGCACTGCACCGAGAACACTGCACCGAGAGCACTGCACAGAGAGCACTGCGCCCAGAGGCTGCACCAAGAGCACTGCACCGAGAACACTGCACAGAGAGCACTGCACCGCGAGGTCTGCACCGAGAACACTGCCCCAAGAGCTATGCCCCGGAGTTCTGCCCCGAGAGGTTTGCCCCAGAGCTGTGCCCTGAGAGCACTGCACCGAGAGCTATGCCCTGAGAGCTCTTCCCTGAGACCACCGCAGGGCTGCCCTCCTCACCTGCTGCAGCTTTCTCTCGTGGCCCGCGGCCGCCTTGCTCCCAGTGAAGTCCTTCTTCAGGAGATCTTGCTTGGCGAGCACTTCCTTCTGGAAACGCAGGAACATCCTGTACCTGTCTGCGCTGGTGGCTCCGGCCAGGTAGGAGCTGACATAGTGGTGCCGGTCCCTGGTGCCTCTGGACCCGGCCTCCTGGTAGCACAGCACCTTCAAGTCGGGCAGCCGGAGTTCTTCCCTCCTGCGCCATCCGGGAGGGCCCCGTCCAGGAGGGCCTCCTTTCTTTTCTTCCTTCCCCTCCCTGACAGCCTCCACTGGAAGGAAATCCTCCTCTGAAGTGTGGGAAAGAGAGGCCTGGGGGTTCAGGTACCTGAACAGCGGGGTGTCCTGGGCCTCACTGGGGACCAGCGCCGTGTGGATGGTGAAGTGGGCCAGGGCCTCCTTCATGCTCGCCACCTTCCCTGCGGGCGGCTCTCCCACCTCAGAGGCGCGCTCCCCCTTGGGCCGGTGGGCATTGGGCCAGTGCTGTAAGATCGTCTCCGGAGGCCGGTAGAGCTTGTTGGGGTTCAGGTGTCCAGAGATGTAGAGGTAGACGTCGTCCCGGTGGTCTTTCTGAAGCCGGTTCAGAAGTTTCTTCAGATTACACAGGGTCTTCACGCCTGGCGTCTCGCAGTGCTTCCACTTCAGGTACACTGGTCAGAAAAGAAAAGGAGGCTCTTAGGGATCGCTCTTAGTTCCACAGTAAGTCAGCTGGTGCACTGGCTGAGAGGCGTAGCCCCTGCCCAAAAGAGGGTCTACAGAGAAACAGACGAACAGAGTACATGGCCCAGCCCTTAAAAGTCAAAGACATCCGTGCCCGGTCCACTGTGCTGCTGCAGGTGAGAGGCGCCCAGGCCCCCAGGATGTGCAAGTCAACCCGAAAGCTCAGGACCCTCAAAGCCAATAAGAAAAAGACAGAATATCTTGATTTGGCAGAGTATTTCTTACAATATTAGCAAAGGCTCTGAAAGAAAAGTGTACAATCTTAATTATAATTCTTAATGATGATGCTTAAAGATGTCTTCTTTAACGTATTTCACATGCCGGGGAATTCAGAAAGGGTTTGGGGGGTATTCTCACTTAATGCTAAACTGTCTCAGCAGTCCCTGACTAAACCTCTCAATGACCAATGGCACACACACCTCTTCCTGCAGCATCCCCACAGAGCCAACCCCCAGGGCTTTTGAACCGCAGTTGCCTCCTCTGCAACATCAGAGTCATCATCTCAATCAAAATTGTTGATTGACACCCAGATGGAACCACTTTTGGCAAAGAGGCACATGGCCTGGAAGAGACACTTCATAAATTCTACCCATTTTTGCTGCAGGTCTATAGTACAGGTAACATGTTACTGAATACTTCAGATAGAACAAGAGCAGCCCAGATTTGCCCCCTTCATTTGCTGTTTTCTAACCTAAGAAGGAGAGTTTCTTTCTGGGACACTGTGTACTGTGATGGCCAAAGGGCAGCAGGCCCATCCATACCCTCCTCAGAGAAACTTCCTCTGTCCATTGAGAAGCAAACCATCCTTCCCTGAGTCAACCAAGGCGGCTGAATACTGGAGCCAATATTTTCAGCAGAGGGATGCTAGAGAATCGCCGCTGTTGATCAGCTTAGTCCTTCAGAGCAACCACTTAAGAAATGATTAACAGAACAAATTCTCCAAGGCAACACTCATTGTAATTCGTCAAAGGCATGAACACTTAAAGCTCTAAAAGGCACCTTGTACCAACTTTATGGAAGATGGAAGAAGGAGGCGACTTCATTGCTGTTGTGTTATCCTTTGTTTATTTTATTTCCAAGAAGGATTTGAAGCCATCAGCAAGTCAATCAACACAATCATTTTCCCACTTCAAATGCTTTTTCTTTTGATTGTAGTAAGAGCTGCTCCAGACAGAAGTTTCCACTTCTGTCTGCCACGTTCTTGTAATATATGCCATGAATCCCCATCGTGGCAATAAATATTTTAATCATTTTCCCATCTGAAAACATTGTGTGTGTGTGTGTGTGTGTGTGTGTATCCTGCCTCTCTGCCTGAGAGAGAAAACAAACAAACAAAAAAGAAAGTTTTAAGAATTTATTGGAAATTATGACTCTTTTACAAAGATTTGAAAACAAATTTGCTGTCAGTAAAACCAAACCAAGTTTTGAATGCGTATTGAATAGGAACATGTAGTAATAGGTCTTAGGCTACATTTGGGTTAATACATATTGCCAAAATTTAGTATTAAACATTTTTAAACAGAGGTTTTTTATTTGTTTGTTTCTTTGGAAATGTATCCATCCCCCCACCCCCCCCCCCACCCCACCAACCCCAGAATAGGACAATAGGCCTTTAATATCAAAATTATTACAACTCAGGCTGGGTGCAGTGACTCACGCCTGTAATCTCAGCACTTTGGGAGGCTGAGGTGGGTGGATCACTTGCGATCAGGAGTTCGAGACCAGTCTGGCCAACCTGGCGAAACCTTGTCTCTACAAAAAATACAGAAATTAGACAGGCATGGTGGCGGGTACCTGTAATTACAGATACTCAGAGGCTGAGGCACCAAAATCGCTTGAACCTGGGAGGTGGAGGTTGCAGTGAGTCGAGATAGCACCATTGCACTCCAGCCTGGACGACAGAGTGAGACTGCCTCAAAAAAAAAAAAAATTTTTTTTTAATCACTGTCCCATGTTGTCAGATCTCTGGGAAACTGAGAATCCCATGGAAATTCTCCTTGGTCTCATTCTAGAACATTCATATTCCCTCTGCGTTTCTGCCCTCTGCCTTCTCTGCTCCTACCCTAAAGTCAGTGCACATCCTAGGAAATGTACTTCTGGAAAGACTTCCAAGAACAGAGCAGCAGGCCCAGACCCACAGGCTCTCTGCTGGAGGAGAGCGGGAGCCTCAGGACAAGCCTGGCCAGTGGGGGTCTGTCCTCGAGTCCTGGGCTCCCCTCACAGAACTCGTTGCAGAACTCACAAAGAGCGTCCATCACTCCCCTGTGTCCATCCTACCAGCCGGAGAATCTTTTCAGACTCCACTGAGATTGCAATCTGGCCTTTCCTGAACCCACGGATAAACATCTGTTGCCCCACGCTGCACTGTGTGCTTCAGGGGTGGGATGAATGTGAGCCCCCAGGAACCTGGAAATCCCACAGGGAGTGAGATGCAGACCCAGGGCCAGAGGGGACCTGAGCCCAAGGGAGAAGCACATGCCTCACATGGATTCTGTCTCAGGGTGAAATGTGGAAGCAGAATGATGGGACCCAGAGCTGGCCACCCTGACGCCAGGTCAGGGAAAGGGGACTTTACCAGCTTAATTCAGGTGATGGGCCTTAAAATAAAGTGATTAGTCTGGATGGTCAGGGCTCTAATCTAATCACGTGAGCCCCTAAAAGCAGAGAAGTTTCTCTGGCAAGAGTCAGAAGGGAGAGGTGGAAGAAAGGGGGTCAGGGAAGTTGCAAGGAAAGGAAGCTTCCAGACTCGCTGGATCCCAGGTGGAAGCCACAGGCCAGACAGAAGGCGACTTCCTAGGGCCAGGGCCCCTGCTGACAACCCACAATTCCCCCACCACAAGCGACAGGGTCATGCCAACAAGTCCACTGGGCCTGGAAGGGGTTCTTCCCCAGATCCCCTAGAAAGCAGCAAAACTGACCTTACCCTCGAGTCCAGCCTGGAGACAGCCTGAAGCTCTTTGTATACAAAGAAGAGAAAAGACAACTCCCCAAGGACTGAAAGACCCCTTTTTAAAATGACTCCCACTGTCTATTCCACAGCCGGTGTGTGGCATGCTGATTCAATCCCCACAACAGCCCAGGAGGTAGGCGCCGTCCCATCCTCCTTTACAGGAGGGGAAACTGAGGTTCAGGTGGTCAGATGGTCAGCTGCCTCCAAGACCACGCTCTCAACCTGCCCACTCACCTGTACATGAAGAGCACTAAATGCATTCCGACATCACACAATAAAATTTCTTTTAAATCATTTTCTTGTTGAGACTGCTTTGCTCAGTCTAACAAGTTTTCTCTCTGCCCAAATTTCGTCTGAATCAGTCGGTAGTCCTGTTTCAGTCCCAGCCCATGGCGGGTGGTGGGAAAAAGCGAAGGCTTCGAAGTCAAAAGACCTGTGCTTACCTCCCCATAGACTCCCATGCGTAAAATCACATTAATAGCACCAGCCTTCAGGGCCACGGAGACAAAATAAAGGACTTCTGACTTGATGAATGTGGACGCGCTGAGGTTTGTGGTCATTTATAGGAGCGCGGAAAGGCAGCATGCCAGGGAATGCTCTGAAGTGCGGCTTTTTAAAATCACGCTCTGAACAGCCTGCAACCTGCCGCTTCGTCCCTCCTCCTCCTCCTCCTCCTCCTCTTCAGGCTTCCAGAGACTCCAACACAAGGCGCGTCCGTCCGCGCAGGTCCACACTCGCTGGCTCCCACGCCCACATGGCGCGCACCCCCCACCTCTGTGCTTTGCGCGCTGGTTTCAGATTCTCTGAGGAGGCAGCACAACCCCAATCCAGTCCTCAGCCCTAGTGACCCTGGAGCCGGCGTGCAGCCACCAGAAAAAGATTTTCACATTTCAAATCAGTCTTCAGAAGCCCATCCCTCCACAATTGAACATCAAGCAAATCTCACAAGCCAGCAAGAGCCGCTTCAGGCCACTTACATTCAGGCTCCCGCTCCTGCGCCATCGCTTCCTTCCCTCCAGCTGCCTGGGCTGGGCTGTCGCCGTGGAAACCACAAACATTCTAAGCCCTCCTTGGCTTCCTTCACTGCTGAGCAACCAGGCACAGCCCCTGCTGCGGAACCTCCCCCCAACTCCTGCCCTCTTCTGTGCCTTCTGGAACAGAGAGTATTGGTGATTGCTTGCTTGTTTTACTTTTTTTTTTTTTTTTGGTTAATAATTTTTTAAATTTTAATACAGTCGGTGCTCTTTGTCTGGGTTCCACATCCACAGATTCAACCAAGCACAGATTTAAAATATTTGGAAAAAAGTTTTAAATTAAAAATAACAATACAGCAATAAAAATACAAATAAAACTATAGTATAACAATTACTTAGATAGCATTTACGTTGTCTTAAGTATTACAAGTAATCTAGAGATGATGTAAGGCATATGGAAGGATGCATATAGGTTATATGGAAATACTACATCATTTTATATAAGGGACTATAGCATCTTTGGGTCTGAGCATCCGTGGTGGTCCTGGAACCAGTCCCATCCCCCATACAATACTGTAAATAAAACATTTGTTTTTAAAGGTACATCAGCATTATGAAATAAGTGAAACACTTTCCGTGATCTGAAAAATATCAAAGTATCCTCGCATTCCCTAATTCCTTTCCAAAGCCCAGGGGGCAAAAGGTAACTGGTCTTCAGGCATCTGCTATAGAAATGTGCAGGTTGGACAGTGCGTAACCCACCCAACTGCACCTGGAGATCCAGCACAGAGTAGGTGCCAGTCACGAAGTGATCATTTAGTCACTTTTTATTATTATCTATGTATTTTCTAGTGGGGAATTGAGATCCTGTGGGGTAATTTGCCCAAGGTCAGTTAGCAGCCAGTGGAATTTACAGATGTGTAAGTGCACACCTGTATGACTGCAAAGTCCATCCTCTCTCCTCAGGCGATCCCATGTGCCAAGGGAGGGAAAAGCTAAAACCTCTATCTTTGAAAACTGTAATTCTGTTTATATGTCTTGCAGCCAGAAAGAGAGTACTGGAAGGGCGATTCTACTGGTTCTTAGAAGTAACTTTGACGCCAACCCTCACTACTTACAGCTCTGAAATGAGAAAGACGGTGATGTAGGCGTTACTGGTTGTGAGGATGGAATTACACGGTACTGTGAATGAGGGGGGCACACAGTGTTTTTTGTTTCTTTGTTTCTGTTGATGCTGCCTATTAGTTCAAACTGCACCATTTTGTAATCCCAGCCCCATTTTGCAGACCCTGGTCAAAGTGAAATATTCCACGGGGGTCGGACCACGAGAAATGTCCTGCCCAACCACCTGACTTTCTTATTATCCCCTGCCCGGCAAAGCCCCAGCTGAAGGAACATCCTCATCATATCCTCTGCTGGGCAAAGAGCCAAGGAACATTCTATCACATGCCCCCAAAACAGGAACATTCTATCACATGCCCCCCAAAACAGGAACATTCTATCACATCCCCCCAAAAACAGGGCCAAACCACCTTGTCATGGAGCATCTTATCAACATCTTCTGGGAAGCAGGCTATACCCCCTAGTCCCCTCCCGCCCAGGCCTATAATTGCCCCAGCCTATAAGCGGCGGTCAGCACTGGCATTAACCTGGTCCCCCGTCTCTGCAGGTCTTAGGCTGGACATAGAACCCGAATCGCTGGAGAGCTGCCAATTATCTCTCTTTAACCCTTGCCTTCCCTTCCAAACATAACACTGGACAGATACTTGAAACATGAACATTCTGGAAACCAAGAAGCTGCCAGGACCCTCACCTGCTCAGGTGGCTTCATCACCAGGTGCATTGGAATTCCACCTGTGAAAAGGTTACCGGAGTGCTTACTGCTTGTCTCTCTGGAATGTGCATGGTAGTTAGGCATCTTAACTATGACAGAAAGGTCGACATGAAGATGCCCAAGCTGCGTAAGGATGTCTAGGTATGGGCACCGGAGAGGAAATGCTGTGTGCCCCTCGCCTGCAGTTCGTTATAAAGTAGGCTCACATGGGCAGCGGAGAGGAAACACTGTGTGCCCCTCACCTGCAGCTCGTTATGAAATAGGCTCACATGGGCAGCAGGCCAGGTTTTTAGAAACCAACAATTAGAGATGAGGAGATGAGCCTCTACGCTCAGAACTCCTTAGTAAACTAGTCAATCTCATAACTTCTAAAATAGTCCATCGCTTCCACACTGCGCAGTCAGGCAGAGAGGTGACAATAGGTGTTCTCCACTTTTCTTTCACAGATGGGCAGGAGGGACAAAGGGCCCCTCTGCTGGCCTTGGGAGGGATAGTGATGAGGGGTGCATCCCACCACGAGAGCTGCTCAGCTCTGGGGTTCAGCCTGTGCTACCCTCACTCCTGCTCCCTAGCGCAGACATTATATGGAATTGCAGAGTATTGGTTTTGATCAAAAGAAAATAATTTGTTTTTAGGGCCTCAGTTTCTCCCAAGTCATCCCTTATGGCAGAACACAAATGCAGTTAAATTAATTCATCCACCCCTTACTTATATGCTATCAAGATCAGAAAGTCAATGATCAAATCAATATCAGGCCTTAAAAGCCCACTTGTGGCTCTCCTATTGCTAAATATTTCATCAAAGCATTTGAGGCAGAAACATACTTAACGACAACATTATCAGCGTAATGAATTGATGTGCCAGAAACACACTGGATCTTCCTTGAGGCCAGACTTCTATGTAGAAATGGCCAAGAACTACTCAGCAGGCAAATTGCGCCTGCACATATTTCAGTGACTATGGCTGCTGTTTTGCTTATCCACTCCAGATAGCGCTTGAACACATCCTAAAACACTTGGCCACTGAATGCAACCCAAGGGTGAGGCCATTCTACCATCCCAACTAATCCATGCATCCACCCGTCCTTTCATCCTACCCCTCATTCCAGAAAAAAATTAAAAATTAAAAATCTTTGTCTACTATTGTTTCTTTGCTAGGACTGCAGAAATGCACAACGAATCCCTTACTTTAAAAATGCTCGGTGAAGAGGAGACCGCTGGGGAGTAAAATGCAGTGTGATGTGAGCAGCAGTGGAGATGGGCGTGGACCGGCAGAGGAAGGAGTGAAGGATTCTCATCTCATGGGCTGCGGAGGCTTCCAGAAATACCACCTGGTCCAGGTGTGCAGGATGGGCGAGCGGGAGTTCCTTGTCAATCATGGGGGAGGGTCGGGGAGCATCAGTCAGAAGAACTGATGGGTTCCAAAAGGGAAGAGGTCACAAATTAGTGATTCCAGTTACTGCTTTTCAGCTATTAGAATCTGCTGTGCAAAAACGAACCGACTTGCAATAACTTAAAACATCTTTGTGCTTCCTAAGCTCTGGAGAAACTGAATAATGCTTTTAAGAAATTTTAGATAGAATGCAAAGCAAATGCTGGCCTGGCAGGAGGATGTGGGGTTGGGGGTGGGATGAGAATTCTTGGATGGGGCAGGGGCAGAGTCAGGAGGAAGTTTCAGTTTGGTCCTGAAGATGGCTGAAGAGTCATCAAGAGCCACTGAAAAATGTTTTACAGAGTAGGGTATCATCACTTCTTTCTAGAGAAATGACTGTTGCTATACTTCATAGAGAATGAAGGGAACAGGGCTAAGAGCCAAGAATGACATCTCCAGTTCTAGGCACGTAAGCAATGGTGGCTGGCAGTGACACTCCAAATTCTCCACCCTCCTCTTGATGTGTCAGGGAAAAGCCTCTCACCCATCCAAGGCCAAAGTGCTTTGCTCCTGGGCTCTCTTGCCCTCTTGCTTTTTCAAGGGCCCCGGTTCATTGGTCTGTTTTTCCATCTGTCTCTCTTTTCCTCTCCTCTCCTCTCTCTCACTCTCGCCATCTCTCTCTTGCATCATTCATCTTTGCTTTTCTATAGGAACATTTCTATCAGAAAACTAACATGTTCATTTTTCTCATCTCAAAAACACATATAAGCAAGACCTTTGCATTGACTCTACACCTCTCTAAGGCAGGTATTCCATACAACAGATCCAGGTCAGAGTCTGTCACAAGGAAGCTGTTGGCCAGCCTGCCAAGGAGGAGGAAACACGAAGCTCTCGGTCCACCTGCGTTCTCTGTGAGGGAGCCTCCTATGGCACTGTTATCTGTGGCACAGGTGGGCTATTTCCACTTATCCCAAAGCTTCTCCTGTGGAGCCTGGATTTTGCCCTAAAAGTAATTTTCTGCAATATAGCTTCATTTTTGGGTGGTATTTGAGGGCAAAATAACTATAAGACTCTGGAAGTTTGAAAAATGGATGAAGAAATGGTGCAGTCAGAACGCACCTTTTGAAGGGCTCCCTAACATCCCTTCCCCACCCCCCAACTCCCCAGCAAGTCTCTTTCCTCCTTTGGAAAGTAAAACAAACTTCATTCAATGACATTTGTGCATAAAAACTGCATTTCTTTATTTTCAAACAGTCGTTTATCACTCATCTACACCTGTTTCCAAAAGCTCCATTATTTTTTCAACTGTGAAAAAGATTTGGGCATCTTGGGTCAAGACAGGAGACATCATGATTCCCCCATTAAGTGAGAGGTATGTGGGTCATGAAAATCCCCCCAGCACACCCCATAGCCTCTGGTCACTCCCTTCAGAGACCACCCATCTGACCAGCTGCTTATACGACTTCCCACAGCCAGCCCGTGTAGACAAGAAAATTCACTCACACCATCTCTCCGTCCTCTCTCTTCCACCATGACAGCGGGCCACTCCCACTTCCTCCAGCTTGCTTTTTTCTCTTGGAAATCATTCCGTACTAGTGCATAAAGAGCACCTGACTTTTTACGTGGCTGGGCAGTGTTCCATTGTATGGCTCTACTGTGATTTATTCCAGCCACAGACCACTGATGGACATATAGGCTCTTTCCATTCTTCTGCTATTAAATCCCACTGCTGGTCCTCCAGTCACTTCCTGTGTGTGTGAATCTGTAGGTAAACACAGAACTTGAACACCTGGGGTGGAGTCGACAAGTTTGTGCCCATGGGATGTTGAGAAAGAGCATCAAATTGTTCTCAGAAGGGTTATTACAGTTTGCTCAATCCCAGCAGTAATGAGAGTGCCTGCTTCTCCACCTCTTCATTACCAGATGGCATTTTCAAACACAAAGTCACCACACTGTCTGATCTTTGCCAATACAAGGTTGCCAACAAGATGTCAAGAGAGAAGGAAAATCTACAATGAAACTGTGAAGGAAAAAAAAAACCCTAAGGTGTTATAAAAGTACATTGTAACTGCAGTGGTGAGTCTTAAACTATTTTACATAAGATGACCAGGGAAGGCCTCTATTTGATTCTTGTGGCTGCCATTATAAATAACCATAGACTTAGCAGCTTGAAAGAAACATGAATTTACTTTCTCACATTGCTGGAAGTCCAAAGTCTGAAATGGCTGTCACTGGCTAAAATCCAGGTGTGGGCAGTGGGCAGGGCTGCTTCCTCCTGGAGGCTACTGAGGAGAGTCCCCTTCGTTGCCTTTTTCGGCACCTAGAGGCCACCTGGTTCCTGGCTCCTGGGCCCTTCCTCCATCTGCAAAGCCGGCGAGGCTGGAAGAGTCTTTCTCACATCCCAGACACCCTCCTGCCTCTCTGTTCTCTCCTTTTTTTTTTTTTGCGATGGAGTCTCACTCTGTCGCCCAGGCTGGAGTACAGTGGCACCATCTTGGCTTGCTGCAACCTCCGCCTCCCTGGTTGAAGCAGTTCTCCTGCCTCAGGCTCCCAAGTAGCTGGGATTACAGGCACCCACCAGCATACCTGGCTAATTTTTGTATTTTTAATAGAGACAGGGTTTCGCCATGTTGGCCAGGCTGGTCTCGAACTCCTGACCTTGGGGAATCCGCCCGCCTCAGCCTCCCAAAGTGCTGGGATTACAGGCGTGAACCACCGTACTTGGCCTGTTCTCTATAAAAGGAGCCCTGTGATGGCACTGCTCCAGCCCAGATAGTGCAAGCTTGTCTTCCTATTTTAAGCCCAGCTGATCAGCAGCCCTGATCCCCCCTGCAGCCCCATATCTTCTCTGCCCAGTGACCTCACATCTTCACCAGTTCTGGGGATTAGAGTGTGGCGCCCTTTGACTGCAGCCTTCCAGAGGAGGTGACAAAGAGCCAGAGGAAGAGAATTCTTGGCATCAAGCTAGAGAATGTGGTGCAGACCTGACCCCCCTTTTCCAAAACTCCTGTGTGGCCTGACACTGGAGGTAGAGCATTGGCTAGGGATGGGGGAGATGGTTCAAATCGTTGTCTGTTTTTTGTTGTTTGTGTTTCATTGGTCTGATTTGTTTATGATTAGAGAGATTTGAGGGATCCCATGTTGAGGGAGTGGGGCCAGTGGAGTGAAAAATGTTGAAAGTCTGGGAAATAGGTGACATTTGATTTCATGACTTGGTATGTGTCTAAAAGGTGTGTCTGGGCTCGGTGCGTTGGCTCACGCCTGTAATCCCAGTATTTTGGGAGGCCAAGGCAGGTGGATCACTTGAACTCAGGAGTTCAAAACCAGTCAGGGCAACATGGCAAAACCCCTACCAAAAGTACAAAAAAATTAGCCAGGTGTGGTGGTGTGTGCCTGTGGTTCCAAACTACTTGGGAGGCTAAGGCAGGAAGATTGCTTGAGCCTGGGAGGTGGATATTGCAGTGAGCCGAGATCACACCACTTCACTCCAGCCTGGGTGACAGAGCAAGACCTTGTCTCAATAAATAAATAAATAAATAAATACATATATACATACATAAATACATACATATACAAGTAAATTTAAAACTAAAGAAATAGATAAAAGGTGTGTGTGACCTGCTCCAAGGGAATCTCGCCATAGACAAGGGGGAAAGAAATTCACTGTTGCTGGGGAAGGCAAAAGCAAACCAGAGATGGAGTAGTCCAGTTCCCCAGATGCTTTCCGTCATCCTGATGTTAATGTAGTTCTTAGGAAAGCACACCTAAAAGCGAGGCCCATGTGGCTCCCCGGGGATGATGTCCAGGCACTGCACGTGGGGCACATGGCCCTCTCCAGCCTGGCTTTGCAGAAACCAGAGGCCCTAATATTATGCCCTTTGAATTTCCGCAGGGAGTGGAATTGACCGAGTGCAAACGCAGGGTGACCTCTGCGAGCTCGCAGCGCAAACGCGGGAACCCCAGCATGGTCTGGCCGCAGAGTCTGTCTGATTTTCCAATCAAACCCGCATCTGTGGGGAAACAAGACACGATTCCTACCAACTGTTTCTCAAAATATTTGGAGTTGCTGATTATTTACTGTTTCTGGTCCTTGTTTCATATTGCTGATATATTCATTGGTAACAAATGGTTGCTCACATTTCTAAAAATGAAATAATGGGAGGCCTAGTGGTTCCTGAATACAAGGGCTAGAAAGGAATGAATGGCGCCTCCCCGGGAGCTGTCCGCTCCTTCCCACTTCCACAAGCGTTTCCACTGAGGCTGAGGGTTGTTCCCCGCCCTTGAGAGTGGAGACCTTCCCCTTCCAGGGTAGATGGGTGGCCAAGGCTTGTCTTTCCCCCAGGGATTTTCCCAGCAGTACGGCAGACAGAAGGATTTTCTGTGTGTAGAACCCAGAGTGGGGGAACATCGCTACTTAGTTTAAAAAAAGCCTGAAGTTGTCCAAATAAGAACAAACATGGTTGACTTTTTAAATTCTTAAGGTTAGGAAATGTGAGCTGTCAGGGGGAAGACCTGAAGCCCTGGTTACTGGCCACCCTCTGGGCTGGCGGGGGAGGGATGGCCTCTGGGAGACTTTGGGCGCTTCCTTTATTTCTCTGTGCCCTTTGCTCCCTTCTCTATGCAGCAACACAACCCAGAGTAGCCTCCATGGACCGCCCTGCGCTGTGCTGAGAAGAGTGCCACTCAACACCTGGAGGGTTCGCGTCAATTCTTTCCTTCTAGAATTCCCCAGGTTTATCTACACAAGCCTGCACCCCACCCCACCCCCGCTCCTCGGAGGCACAGAACTGATTGGAAGCATGCCTGGAGACACGCTAACCTTTACTCTCTCCACCCTCTTCCCCTAAATACAGTGGCACCGACATTGGGTGTTTTGGGGGAGGGGGCGGCACAGGATAATTTAAAGCCATTGTAATTTTCGCTTTGTCCACTCTGGGCTTCCCTTGTCATTCCCGAATCCCAGAGGGGTTTATGACACAGGCAGAAAGCAGGCATTTGGAATGATTCTCCTTTCTTGTTCTTGGTGTTTGTTTTGGGAGCCGAATGTCATCGACTATATTGAAGGATTTTCTCGGAGGGAAAAGGAGACACAGCGGCCTTTGAGAAGGGGAGGAGGGGAGGGGAGTCCAGCCTGGAAAGAGGACACCAGCGTGGACGGTGGACAGGGACTCCTGCCCCAGCGATGGTGCTGCGCTGGCCAGCCCTCCACGGGGGAATCTGTCATCAGGATCCAGGCCAGCAGCAGCTTCTCAGGAATGCAGAGAGGCCTTCCTTGAACGCTTGGAACAAACCTGAGAGTCTCCTTGGACGTCCTTGGAGATGAGTGCGATAAAAATTCCCACCACCTAGCAAAAACGGAGTCATCAGACTTGAGATCTGCAAATGAATTGAACATTTTTCCTCCACCTGGACTGTAGAGTATGGCAGATGCCCAGTACAAGCCACATGTACTCTTCTTCCAAATAAGAGCGGCAGAGTGAGCGACCGTATGCCTGCCACCTAGGTGACAAAATTAATACTCCGACTTCCTTATCTGTCTCTCCGTCCACATTTTGTGCTGAAATCTTTGAGTTGGTAGTAAAATTATGAGTCTTTACCCCTAGATAATTCAGCACTCAGCAGGTCTGCTAAAGTAAAGACATTCTCTTTCAAAACCACAGACCATGGTTACTGAAGAAACCAAGTCATGACTTCTGTCTGCAGACACCTAGCAAATATTCACAGTTCCCACTTTCCACAAAATTTCTTCTATAGCCGTGTTTTCAAATAAGAATCCATATATTTGGTTATTACCCCCTTTATTTATTTTTATTTTTTTATTATACTTTAAGTTCTGGGATACATGTGCAGAACATGCAGGTTTGTGACATAGGTATACATGTGCCATGATGGTTTCCTGCACCCATCAACCCGTCATCTAGGTTTCAAGCCCCGAATGCATTAGGTATTTGTTCTAAGTCTCTCCCTCCCCTTGCCCCCCCACCCCCCGACAGGCCCTGGTGTGTGATGTTCCCCTCCCTGTGTCCGTGTGTTCTCCTTGTTCAACTCCCACTTACGATTGAGAACATGTGGTGTTTGGTTTTCTGTTCCTGTGTTAGTTTGCTGAGAGCGATAGTTTCCAGCTTCAACCATGTCCCTGCAAAGGACATGACTTCATTCGTTTTTATGGCTATGTAGTATTCCACAGTGTATATGTGCCACATTTTCTTTATCCAGTCTATCCCCCTTTTAACAACTTTCTTTATATACATACAATCCAGCCATCTACAGTGCATTATGTACTGGTTTTCATGATAGTCACAGAGTCCTGCTCTTTTCACCTGAAACAGTCACACTTAAAACAAAACTATATTGACATTTTTAAAAGACCTGGCTGGTTGTCTTATACCCTGTCTACTTTTGGGATTTGTCTGATTATTTCATTCTGTGCTGTGGTTGAAATTATATTGGTTGATTCTAAATCAATAAAATGGAAGTTTGTTCTGAGGTTCAATTGGTTATAATAGTTTGAATAGTTTGCTAACACTTCACAGGTGATTATCTGTGATTCCCACTGTTGAGGCGGGAGAATGGGGTATGGAGGCAGGGAACATAAGGCCAGTTCACCCCCGTTAACTGTGACAGGAAATATCCTCTCCATAGGGTGTACACCACATAAATGGCTTTGTAACTTTACTTCATCCCTTCATTTACATAAGGTGTACACCAGGAAACCAATGGAAACCTCTAGAAAGTATTTAAACCCAAAACAATTCTGTAACGGGGCTCCTGAGCCCCTGTGCTCAGGCCCATTCCCACCCTGTGGAATGTCCTATCATTTTCAATAAATCTCTGCTTTTGTTGCCTCATCCTTTCCTTGCTTTGTGCGTTCTGATCAATTCTTTGTTCAAGAAGGCAAGAACCTGGACACCCTGCACTGGTAACACTATCAGTGATGCAAAGTTAGATCAGCTCACTCCTGCGGGGGTAGGCGGCCACCACGTCCTGTTACAGGAACAGTAAGCTTTCCCCTTTGCAATTAGCAGGGAGGCTGCAGGGTGACACATGACTCATGAAACTCCCCAGTTCCCTGAGCACCTGCCACCCCCATTCATGCTCCTTGCCTGAATCCTTAAGTCAAGGGAGTTTGTAAATGTCCATTTCTTCCATATTGATGACTATCATTTCTTCCATATTGTTGAGATGTCATAATGTCATTCTGAAAAACAGCTTTCCCTCATCAATCTGGTATGTAATCTCCTAAATCGGGAAATATTTTCTTCTATTATTACTGCTTTTGAAGTAAGGAATTGGTGTAGTAGTCACCTCTAAAACCACCTAATGAATGTATTCCTTCTTTTTATTTTGAACGTTATTATGGACGTGGATTTTCTTTTTTTAATGTAATATAAACAATCACAGTCATTCTTCATAGTTTTATTGAGAATGTGTTCAACATATCATAAAATTCGCCCTTTTAAAAGTGTACAATTTGTGGTTTCTGATCTATTCACAGAGATTTGTAGCCATCACCACTATCTAATTTTAGGACATTCTCATTACCCCAGAAAAAAGCCCATCCACATGCGCAATCACCCCCAGCCCCAGCCCTGGGAACCATTCATCTACTTTTGTGTCTCTATGAATTTGCCTATTCTGGACATTTTACATAAATGTGGCCTTTTGCGACTGGCGTCTTTCACTGAACATTCATCCATGTCGTGGCATGTATCGATTATTCAGTTTTTTATGAATCATGTTCTATTGTATGGCTAGGCCACTTTTGAGTGTCCATTTACTCAGCTGATGGTCACTTACATTTTTTCCATTTTTTACATGAGTAATGCTGTATGAACATTCCTGCAGAGGTTTCAGTGTGGACGTGTGAACATATGTTTTTATTTATCTTGGGTATATACCCAGGAGTGGAATAGCTGGGTTATGTGGAACTCGATTTTTAACATTTTAGAGAAAGGTTAAAAACTTTTCCAAAGTGACTGCATCATTTTGCAACCCCACAATGTATAAGGGTTGTAATTACTTCACATCCTCACCAAATTTGTTATTGTCTATCTTGTTTATTTTAGCCATCGCAGTGGGTGTGAAGTTGTATGTCACTGTGGTTTTGATTTGCATTTTTCCAATAACTAATGATGTTGAACACCTTTTCATGAGTTTACTGGCCATTTATGTACCTTCTTTGGAGAAAGGTCTATTCAAACCCTTTGTCAATTTTTTTAATGGGGTTATATGTCTGTGAGAGCTCTGTATATATTTTGGATATGAGTCCTTTATCACGTAAAGGATTTGTAGATATTTCCTCCCCATCTATGAGCTGGCTTTTTACTTTTTGATGGGTTCCTTTAACTCACAAAGGATTTTAATTTTAATGAAGTTTGTCTTATTTATTCCCTTGTTGCTTGTAGCATTGTTGTCATAGCTAAGAAGTAGTTGCAGACCCCACGGTCACTTGGGCCAGGTTTCTGCTAAAATGCCATCTCATCCATCAGAGGTGTTTATCACTGTCCATCAGCCTTTGTCCCTTCCCTTGCCCTATGTTTTTTCATTGCTGTTGCCATCGCCTGACACTTTACATAATCATTGCATGTTAATCATCTGTCTTTCTACTCAAGAACACACACTCTTTGACAGCAGGGTTTTAAATTCCTGTTGTGCATGCCTGGATGCCTGGTGGCTGGGATAGAGTGAGGCTTGTTATGTATTCCCCACAGCTGAGGAAATGATAGGCAGAGAAAAGAGAAGGCAACTGGTCCACAGGCAGAGCTGTAGCACACAATGCCACCTCCTATGAAGCAAGGAAATTAGGCAGCTGAGCTTCTGCTAAACACATTGGAGGAATGCAAAAGAAGCCAAAAAAAAAACAAAAAAAAACAAAGACAAAACAGACATCATTGTTAAAGACCATGTGTCCAAGGACTTTGTGAATTGAAAATTATTTTACAAATAACAGTAAGTATCCTGGCAGAAGACAGAGGCATCCCTGGTGTGATGGTGAATTTCACATATCAACTTGACTGGACTACAGGGTGGCCAGATATTTTGTTAAATATTATTCTGGGTGTGTCTGTGAGGGTGCCTCTGGATGAGATTAATGTTTGAATGAGTAATGTCTTTATCAGCTCAGACTACTGTAACAAAAATACCATAAACAGAGTGGCTCATCAATTACAGAAATACATTTCTCATGGCTCCATTGGCTGGAAGCCAGAGGTCAGGATACCATCATGGTCTAGTGCCAGGGAGGGTCCACTTCTGGATTGCAGACATCTGACCTCTCCCTGTATCCTCACATGACAGAAATAGAGTGAGCTAACTCTCTGGCCTGCTCTTATGAGCTGTATTCCCATGACATAATTACCTTCCTAATGCTTCTCCTCCAAATATCATCACACTGGGGATAATAGTTCAGCAAATGAATCTTTTTCAAAGGGATCACAAACACTCAGACCCTAACAGGTAGAACAAGTAATGCAGGTTGCCATCCCATGTGCTGGGCCCCAGCCAGTCTGTTAGAGGCCTTGATAGAACAAAAGGAGGAGTGGGAGACAGACAATCTGCTCTCTGCTACAGCTCAGACATCATTCTTTTCTGGCTCTTGGACTGAAAATCACACCATTGGCTCTCTGACTCTTAGGTCTTTGGACTCGGATTAGAACTTCTCCCAGCAGTTTTCCTGGGGCTCCAGTTATAGATGGCAGATCATGAGACTCCTCAGCCTCTGTGACTGTGTGAGCCAATTCTTTATAATAAATCTCACTCTCTCTCTCCAGAGATCACAGACAATATATATAGAGAGAGAGAATAAGAGAAAGCTAATACACCTGGTTAGATCCAAATGGACCATGAAGGTTGATATGGTTTGGCTGTGTCCCCACCAAAATCTCATCTTGAATTGTAACTCCCACAGTTCCCACACATTGTGGGAGGAACCCAGTGGGAGGTGATTGAATTATGGGGGCAGGTCTTTCCTGTGCTGTTCTTGTGATAGTGAATGAGTCTCACAAGATCTGATGGTTTTAAAAACAGGAGTTCCCTGGAAAAGCTCTCTCTTTGCCTGCTGCCATCCATGTAAGATGTGACTTGCTCCTCCTTGCATTCTGCCATGATTGTGAGGCCTCCTCAGGCATGTGGAACTGTGAGTCCATTAAACCTTTTCCTGTATAAATTACTCAGTCTTGGGTATGTCTTTATTAGCAACGTGAAAACAGACTAATGCAAAGTTAATAAGCTGTTGAATCACTGGATAAGTGTAGCACTTTTCTTCTGAAGGAAAAGCAACTCTTACAAAAAAAACGAGCAATTCCTTTACTGAGGAAAAATTAGCCACTGATAATACATGAATAATAGCACCTTGTTGTGACTCAATACTGTAATGCATGTACTTACAAATTAACTCCACAGTAAATTCTGTGTCATTCCCATTGCATAGTCACCAGTCACCAGCTTCACATTAAATAAATCGCTAAGCTACTAGAACCAAGAATGGGAGAGGCAGAATTGGCTACACCTGTATAGCAAATATAGAATTCACTGGTCTCGAATGCAAGTGTAAAAAAAAATTACTTTTCTAGAACTGTATTTAATTTGCCTTGAATTCCTAATTTCTCTAATTTGCTTTGAATTCCTAATTTATCGAATGCAAGAAACTTAATTCAGTCACCATGTTCAGGTAAATTCTCTAAACTCACTGCTTCTTGAATTCATTTAGGTTTTTAAATCATTTAAAAGCCTTTTCCCACATTCTTCTCCCGCCTGAGTTTTGGGTGTGAGTTCGAGGAGGTTGGAGGTTGAATGTGGACTCTGAAGCAGGAGTAAGTAAGGACCCTTGCTCTGCTGTGCTGCCCACATGACTGCCATTGTAAGGCCCTCGCTGGCTCTGGCCTCTGCCGTCTGTCCTCACTGATGTACTCTGCGTCAGCCTATGCTTATCTGAGCCAGTGTTCACTGAGGCAGTGTGACCCCGTTGGACCTCAAACCCATGGCATTGGGGCCATGAAGAACTGGACCCCATGTCATAACCATGAGTTGGTTCCCTTTGGGGCCACTGCCTGCACAGAGCTGACTGTCAGACTTGGTGCACCTGGTCACCTCTGCTCTTGGTCATTTCTGTCCCCTGCCATGTTGGACTGTTCATGATATTTGGGATGTACCACAGGCTCTGAGCTCTAGGACAAAAGCAGGCACAAGGACCCTCTGCGTTAGTCTGTGCACCTGCTCTGGGGGTTTTCTGCCCTGCCTTTCTATCCCCATGGTTCCCACCTTGGTTGAGAGCAAGGCTGGGCCTCTTTTTGGAGACAGCCTGTTGTGAATTGCCTTATTTCTCACATTCCTTCCTTCCACAGTTCAGGCAACCCTCAGTCCTGGGGGCTCCTGAAAACATCTTGTTTAAGCCGGATTGTTAGCCTGTAAACACGAAAACTTCTCCCAATACTTCATCTACTGTGAATTTCCAAATTATATTTTGAGAAGGAAAAGTGGAATGCTATTTGTTTCTTTCTCTTCGACTTCCTACTCTTGCACTCATCCAGGCAAGGAGTGAAGAGGAGCATTGTTCATGAAGAACTCGATGCTTTGGGACGAGGATCCTGATGGATAACTTGAATGTTTTATGTGCCTTACTTTAGCCAGATGCAACCTTTACAAACAGGCACTGAAGCAAGGAGCATTTCAGGACATCATAGAGCTTACAGATGGAGTCTCAGAGCCTCGGTGGGCTCAGGTACATACCCCTACATCCTCATTTACCAGCTACTGAACCGCTCTGCGTTTCATTTTTCTGATTTTTAAAAGAGGGGCCCTATTACACATAAGTCATAGAATTGTTGTGAGATTGAGTTCAGATGAGTAGGACTCAAGAGTGCCTGCAAATAGTAAGTGCTCAATAGATGTTAACCTCTATTATTTCCGCCTGGGCGGGGTGCACATCACAGCCCCATTTCATCATGCAGGGGGGTCAAGGGAGCACATTCAGGGGGCACATCACTGACCGGCAGAAACAGGCTCTCAAGTAGAGGAGATTCTCAAATTGATGTTTTCACGAATGAATTGACCAAACAGAAATCAGAGTGAAGTCACTCCAGTAGAGAGAATTGTATGTGACATTCTCTAAAGGACATGGGATGCTCAAGGAATGGTGTGACTTCCCCAGGACTGAGCCACAGGCCATGGGAGGTAGGAGGTCACCTGAGTGCCAGCTGAGGCACTTCAGCAACATGTTATTCTGTAGTAAGGAAGGGCCCAGTAGCAGGCTGCTGGCACTTTTCTCAGGGGAGAATGTCAAGAATACTGCAGGTGCCTTAGCCAACTTATATTTTAAAGTAATTAAAAAAGATGAGGTTCAGCATGAGGAGGCATGATAGCCTTCTTCAATTAACTGGAAGATTGTCAGGTGCAAAGGAAGTGGACTTCTCTGTGTGACTACAAGCTCAGAACTAGCATGTTGGAATAAAAATCATAAAGCAACAGGTTTCAGCTCAACTTTGGATAGAACTTCCTGGCAACTACAGCTGTCAACCAGTGGTCTGGTTTGCCTCACGGTAGAATGTTTTCCAACTCAGGAGTGATTTGTTGAAGGAGCATCTACCAGAAATGGCAAGTAAGGGATTTTGCATTGGCTGTTGGGAGATTGTACCCACGACCTCTGAGTCCAATCCCTAACATTCCTGATTTCACAGGCATAATCCAGTTATGCAGGAGACTTAGGAAACAGGGTGGTCTGATATTTTGCTTTTTTTGATAATGCAAAGTAAAGCAGGTAAACATTTTCTTAATGTATATGAATATGTTTGTGTACCTTAGTCATTCTGTATGTTAAAATGTTTGAATCTGTTTTCTTTTTAATGACTGCTTACCAGGCTGTAAGGTCATCCTTTTGAGCAGGAGTTCTAATTAGTGACATAGACATCAAAAAAGCTAGACATTATCTGAATATATACAACTACCAGCTAAGAATTTGGAAGTTGATATTTCAAATACATTCCTGATTTTATTTTCTAGTCACTATCCTTTGCTCTTCACTGTCGAGGAAATGTCTAGATCTGCCGTGGGAGGCGTCTTTTTATTTCTGATAGTGGGCGAAGGGTGTGGGAGAGGAAAAAGCTGTAGACATGCAGGGGCATGCTTCTGTTTGGTTTCTGTCTCATCAAGCTTCGTTTCCTTTTATAAGAATGGAATCAATTGCGGGTTTTTGAAATTAAAAATTGTAATTAAGTATCTGAGATCTTCAGGTCTTTAAATGTGTGCTTTCTCTTCCACACTGCAGTAACTACGATCATGAAAGTAGTACTTACGGAAAGGCACAAGTGCACAGGAATCCATGGCTAAGTGACTTTGTCTTTGGCAAGATGAAGGTGTGAGGGCCAACCCTACAGAAACATGACATCCCGTCCTCTGCTTCTAATCTCTTCTCCTTCCAGTCTTTCCTTCCACACACTAAGTGCCTAATAAATGCTGGTTGAATAAATGTTTGTTTGGTAAGTGTTGCTTTTGAGGATTCTTCTTGCATTAGGAAATACATGTGATGGAGAAGTTTTACTCTCAACACTGTTGCATTACAGTTGATGGAAAAATCAAAGGTATGCACAGTTAAGATGAGGATTCAAATTCAGATCAGCTTTACAGAGTGCCAATCTGCAACTTGAATAACTAAATAACTTTATGGATACATTAGCTCATGAAATTTATTTTTAGCACAGGAAATGAATATTTCACAGGAAATGAATATTTAACAAAAATCCTGTCTACAATTATGTATAGTGCTATGCATCCGAAGGGCATTCCATTAGTAAGAGTTTGGTATTGGAGAAGAATTCCTTTTCCTTCTAATTCACAAGGCTGTGGACACTCATATGTTTAAGCCTCTCACATTTAGCTCTAATATGTTTAAGGTTAGAGAGGATCAGGGATAAAATTTAACTTTTTGGTCTTACATATTTATCATTTGCCTACTCATTTGATGGCAAACAGAGATAGTCAAAATAAAAACATAATTTCTTTACCCAGAGTTTTAAAGATAAGACCATGAGTATACTTATCACTGTGTACACAGTATGTGAGGTTTTAGCCCTGAATGTGTTCTTTCCTATAGCAGAAAGAATCCCAACACGTACACATAAACACACATGCACCACTGTGTTTTGCCCAGCACTTCTCTTTTCAGGAGGGTGTGCTTTTAGTGAGTGTGCATTTGCGTTGTTGCCGCAAAGACTCCGAGGGCCACGGAAGCTCCCGGGGAAGCCTGCGGGTTGGCACTCAGGGATGCTGGCTCAGTAACCTGAAGCCGTCACTGCAGCACCACGGGTTCCCTACACAGTATCTGAATCTTTAAAACTACAGAATGGACTTAGAGTTAGTCAATCATAACATTTAACATTTTATGTTGTCTTGTGCTGTCTGCTAGAAAATGGGTGAAGCAAACACAACATGTTAATTCAATGTAAACTTCGTGTTTTCTAGGCAAACAAGGCCTGGAGTGTTCTCAAATGACCTTCTGTGAAATGTCTATTATCTTCCCCACAAATGAGAGCAAGTGATATACGTGAAAGATATTTTAAAAACTCTGTATTCAATTATTCACACCAAAGGATATCCATTAAAATTATGAACATTTCTAAATATATTTCATGTATCATACATATATATATTTTATGTGTATAATTACATATCAACAAAAGAATTCTTGCTGCTTTAACCATGTAAGTAAAACAAAGATTTTGCAATATAACACTCATATATGCATATATACTGGCTGTTTGAATTATGAATTTATTTACAACTTGCCTAGATTATAATAAATGATTACTGTTCTATTATACAAACATAACAGTAAATGTTTTTTAAATACAAAGACTGCAAATGAATACATGAAAAAATTACACACATGTACAATATTTATAATTTATAAATGCAAAGTTAAGACCTCTTTAAATTATTGCACTTGCGCATTTTACAAAGATTTTTGTCATACATATAAAATCATTTTTTAAAATTTACTAACATCAACTATGATAAAGTTAGATACTGTTAACTTGAAATTCTTTCTCCTTCCAATAGAGAGCCTACTAAAATTCTGGACACAGGTTCATTGACTCTACAAATCAGTTCTTTATGAGCATTGTATTTGTGATGGCATATAACCTGTGTTACTCTCCAGTAGTTTTTGGTCAGCAAGATTATCAACAGCAAACTCTTAGATGCCTTAGCTACGTTATGGATCTAGGATCTCTTTTGTTCATTTGTTCATGTAAAGAAAACCATCTTGTCTTCTCAGAAAGAATGAAGATGCTGCATTTGTACAAATTTTGGTAACTATTTCACAGTGTGTTGGGCAAGCATGTAATTTCAAATAGGTAGGGGCATTGTATAGAAACACCTTCTCTGGGTAAATCTATTACACTCTGAACTTGCACACGAAATGAACACATAGCATATACACCATACAACAGATCATATGGAAAATAATATTCCTATATGTCATTTATATAGGCTATTAGAGGTACAGCATAGGACTGGGTATTAAGGTGACTAAAGAAAAAGACAAAGGCTGTAACGCCCAAGATATAATATTTCAGTTGGGCTAGAGTATTAGATTATACACTTTTAGAACCTAACTTACAATAGAAACAAAACCCTTCTGCTTAAAACTTCTGCAAATTCACAGTACCTCAAAAACATCAGAGGAAAACTGAAATGTGTAAACTGACTTCCCTACTTAGTAAGCCCTGGATTCAGCTGTAAGTTTCCGCCTTGGTCCTGAGGTGACATTATCCTTTGCCTCACAGGGCCACACCTGGCCCTGTGTGCCATTGATTAGTTTTCTCCCACTTGCAGGAAAGAGCATGTAGGCTCTGTACGGCTTTGCAAGCCCTGCTCTCCATTGCTGGGTTGAGAAGAGAAACATCAAGTGAGGACAGCATTGCTTCTTCGGATGTTAAATGTGTTTCTTGGGTAACATTAATGTCTTTCTCTTTGTTCTATCTTCTTAATTTAGAACCAGCACACCGTTGACACTTTTTAATTTTTTCTTGCTATTTTTATCATAGAAAATGCATCCAACGCTACAGACCACCAAAATATTCCGTTGGAAAAAAGACAAAAAAGTGTGCACTGCATTGGATATTACTAATTTAAACAATGTAAATGGTTAAAGAAGTCAGCAAAATGTGTATTGGCTAAATACTTATGCACATGTAAAAATCTCATGGCCATGCGCTGAAAGCATGGGGAAACTATAACGGATGACATACTTGGCTGATTTACATTTTACATAATTTAAAAATCAGATCAATACTTGCAATAGAAGAGATCCACTATAGTGACTAAATGAATATAGTCTTTAAAGAATTAAATCCTAAATAAAATCTGCGAAGTGTAGAAAGCAAACATATGTTCGAAATATGTAAAGAGAGAAGTGATTTTAAAAATCATGCTTAGGTACCTGAAACCCCCCAAAATCACATCATAACCAATGTCACAGTTCTCTGAAGTTCTTGCCGAAAAGACTGACTCTGAACAGTTCACTGGTTACAGTCACCAGGGTATATGTCAATGAAGTCAAATAAAGAACAGAAATCTGATGAGGAGAGAATGGTCCTTTTCATTCAACTTGATAAAATGAATTGTGCGTTCCTGCAAATATTTTCAATTATACTTAAGCAAGAAAAGCAAACTAATAAATACATGAATGAAGAAGTAACATTGCAGTATTTAAAATAAAGGCACAGGCCAAGGCAGGTGAATAATTTAGTCCTATTAAAGCTCAAACCTTAATTTTGAGTTAAAAGACCAGAAACACAATACCCAAACCTAAACCTATTAAAAACCCAGGTATCTAAGGATTTATGCATCTATTTATATCCTGTACAAACATGTCTCGTATACACAAATATACCAATAAAGAAAAATTAACTGAGATTTTACAAAATGAAAAAAAATCTAAAAAGCATGCCAAAAAAGAGGAAATCTATTATTGAACACATCTAGTTTCCAATTAGTTGCTTTTGTTGTGGTGAGAACGAGTCACCTGGGGCACCACTGTAAACATCTGTACCTTCCTTTTCCATTGAAGAGTCAGGAATGGGAACGATTGTGTCTAATATTTTGGTTTCTTTTGCAAGATGGGTTTTTCATACACCTCTTAGAGAGAAGTACAGCTGGGAAATGGACCAGAGTCTCTGCCCTATTAATAGGGCTATTTTTTAGAATTAGTTTCCACATCCATTGTATTTCTTTTGACCCTTTTCTAATTAATTAATTCACATTGCCCGAATTCAATATTTCATGTTATTGGCAGGCATTTACGTTTCCAAGGACATTTTTAGCTAAAAAACATATTCACTGTGTCCAAAAAGACAATGGAATAATTGCATATGACCATAAAACTTGTCTATTATAAACCAACATAACCAACAAAAGTGTCTGCAAATTGAATATCCTACATATGCTCATAGCAGGTTACTAAATTTATACTGGGTGGAAAATTTGGCACAATACACAATATGACCTTAATAGGAACTCATCAAAGCTGTTAGTAAAAACCATCTCTTGGCTTCTGGTGTCACACTGTTCTTTTAAGAAAAGATCTGGGAAAAAGACAAGAAACATGACCTGAAAGTCTGTCTCCTAAACATCTGACAAAATACAAAAATACTCCTAACTGCATGTTTTCCAAAACAAATCATTAACTAAATATCACTGCAACCCGGGTCCTTTTATTTTAGGTAAATCTGTGATTACTAAGTAAATCTTACACATGGTAAAAGCAATATTGACAGTTTACATCAGAATTCAGTCTTTTGTTCAAGCTGTGCTTCTATTATGATAATATTTCACAAGAAATTAACCAACCAGTAAATCCAATCACATTCCTTTGGGAAACTGTTCTAAATAGAGATTACATAATACACTTGACTATAATAAATTAAGAGAATTTTCTGTAATAACCTAAAAATGTAAATGTAGCCATGAGATTCCTACCTCCATAATTATTTTCTATATTAAAAAACAGAATTCACACATTCTTTTAAAATTCTTGTAATTAAACAATAATCTTAAATAATATATCCCTTCCTGAAATTCCGTCTCCAAGCGAAATGAGATAACTAAACTAACTTTTGTGACTAAAGCTGTGTTTGGTAGACTCCAGCTTCATAAATTTGTATGCAGAAAAATATGTATCTTGTTCAAATTCAATTATATGATACACTAACACAAAAATGACACTTTCTTGTCAACTGTCAAGTGATATGCATTTTCCATCAAGAAAAATCATTGTTCTTAAAGAATGGGAGAATGGGGCTGATTTATATTTTTTCCTACATGTTTGCTTCTCTCTTCCTCTCTTTCCTTCTGTCTCTCGTGTGTGTGTATGTGTATGTATCATATATACACATATGTATATGTTTACATACATGAGTGTGTATCCTATATACATCTATGTGTGTGTTCTACATATATTACATCCATCCATATATATATGTGTGTGTATATATCTAGCCACAGTGGTACTTCTCTCTCTTTTGTTATTACATTTTACCTCATAGTGTATAATGAAAATAGCAAATGGAGCTCCACGGAGGGAAGATGGCAACTTTCAGAAGCCCACAAGAAAACTGAACACATAGTGTTAATTTTAAAATAAGAACAATGTTTATGTAGAGCCAACTCTGCTACAACATAAATAAACCATGTTGTAGAAGCCTCTGATTTAATTTTGCACAAACCAGGCTCATATGAACAAAACGCCTATGGTAGTAAATATGTAGAAGCATATTTTTCCATTTTATTAAAAGCGATATTCCAGTTTCCTGCCACATGAAAAGTGAATAAGTTATTTGATATGATGGGCCTGTCACTTCTTGAGTGAGTCTCTGTCTAATTCAGGTTTGGAGGTTACCGTGCCATTGCACTAAAAATCTTTAAATTATTAAAATGCGCCAGAAGTGACTGCTTTATCATCTTTGTAGGAAGGGGTGCAGAGTATTACTTTCGTATTTTTTAAAACACTTACATTGTATAGTAATACTGGTCAACCAAAAAGGTGTATAGAAGAAACCATCGAAACCCACAGGCTTCTATGGAGTGATCTGATCTGTGAGAAGAGTAAAGAGAACAGAAAGAAGGTCCAACATGATTGTACTACTTTCTGCTCTGTTTCTGTGCTATGGACAGAAAGCTCATGAAATACGACCGTGCAGTACGTGGAAGAGATAAGTGAGAGGTGACTGCGGCAGGTCAGAGTAAAATTACAAAATACACTTTTTATGGTTTGATGTTTAAAAGAGAACTGTATGGTATTTTAATTAAACAATGTTTAAAATAAACTTTTCATTGTGAATGAGAGTCTAAAATTCTGCAATGACACAAAGTGAAAATATAAAGGAATCATTATGAAAAATGTACCCTTCATATCTGTAAGACTTGTCCATTAAAAAAATTACAACGCCGTGCTTTTATTTTGTTCTTTATGCAAAGGGTTCAGTAAAACTGCCAAGACAACAACAAAAACAATTTTAAAAACTGACATCTTTTGAACTGCTACTTGAAGTTCTGAGATTTATTGTAACATATACCTCATCTCTTCTCAAAAAGACAGGAAGTCTACTTCTTCTAGTGTTAAATTTATTGATCTCAGCCCTTTAGGTTGAACTTAAAGAATTATGTTTAGTCTAACTAAATTCATGAAGCTCTGAAATAAGAGTTTGACGTTTTGCCATCATTTCTTACTCTGTAACCTCAACAACATTTGTCCTGAGGCTGTGGACTACAACTCAAGTTAATTACAAGTAGGTCGTACATGAACATTCACCATTCACAATAGTAATGTGTAAAAATTCCTATTTATATCCAACAACATCAAAGCAACATTGATGTTAAAGCCCAAGTACAATACCATAATAGTACCATTTTAAACCCTTATTAGAAAGATACAATGGAAAAGTACCCCTTCTGGATAATTTTTGTCCACTTCCTTTAAGGCCTCAGCAATATTAGCCTATTAGAAAAGGCTGGTTTGCAAGTCAAATGGAGTCACTTGGCCAGCTGATTTCTGAACATGGGGGTGGTCCTGGTTGCTCAGTGTCTATGATGCCTCACAGAAGAGATTGGCAGGAAGTCCTCTGCTTGACTCATTTATTTGATGTTACCTTCTTGAAGAGGTTTGCACCCCAGTTACCAGGTGTAGGTTCCCCCCACCCCCCCCAAAAAAGGAAAAGAATGTCAAAGAAGCAAGATGAGGATCTGTAGGTGGGACAGCGAGTCAGGGTGACCAGTGCTCAATCTTCAGATGCAGCTGCCTTCTGAGCCACGGATGGGGATGAAATCCAGGTTGCAGTCTCCTCCCCTCGAATCACCTTCTCCCACTGACTGAGATTATCCCTAGGGATAAAAGATGCAGTTTCAGGAGAAGCTGAATAAAGGATTTCTGGACTTTGTCTTGAAAACTAACCAAACAGTCCTGTGGCACAGCTCTGCACAACGGCATTGTGTGGGGCCCTCTGACATGGTTACCAGCACGACATGGCCAGGCAGGTTCCTGTGATGGCTGTTCAGGAAAGAGATTCAGAGGTGCCAGAGGGTCAGGGGCACCTTGGTCCATCCGCTCTGGACCGCGAAAGCAGCAGAAATGCTAGGGCTCAGCATACGTCCTTTCTTAGAAAGAAGGATTAACTTGAACAGGGAAAGAGCCCTAGGGTTTACTACTGAGGAATATGCGGGATCGTGCAAAGGAGGAGGTCCCAGAGCAGTAGGAACACTTGGTGACAACACGGACCTTCCTACTGAGAAATGTCGACAGTGTGTCTCCCAGGAGGCCTAAACCTCATCATCTTACACTTGTTCTTATTCTGAACAGTGTGTCGTATGTACAAAGTCATCCTAAGTTACACCTGGCACAAACTTCTGAAATTTTCTTGTTACAGTAAAACCGTGTTTGTGCTCTGGTAAGTCCTCACCCGAGGCAGTCTCATTTCTCAAGTCCGCTAATCTTTCTCTCTCAGTGTCTGTGGTTCAAGCTTCACAGGCATCGTCATCTTCTCTAACTGCGTGATCACAACCACTGCACAACCATCTTACTCTACATGGCTACCCCGGCAGAGCTCTTAGCCACATTCCTGTGTGAAGTCACATGGGAATCTTGGCATTGGGAAATACAAAACTCCTATGAGACACAGTTTTAAAATTCTCTCAAATTTCTTTCAGCAAACATGCTAAGACACATTCAGATAGACAAAACCCTAAAATATAACTGAAAAGTATAGCCCTTTTAACTTTTGTAACATATCATCAAGTATTATTTTTCCAGACCCTAGAGACTTCTGATATATTGGAAAAAGCCATACACTAATTTTGGTATGTTTCCTTGGACACCGATGATACATCATACGCTTTTTAAGCGTTAATAAGATTAAAATGGCCTTTAAGAAGTTATGTGGTCCAGCCAAGTATACTGAAGCAGGAATGAGGCAGAGCTGCCCACACAGTGGACACCGTGTTCTCAGAGCTCCACAAGGAAGGCACCTCCATAGCTCCCTACAGCGCCGGGCACGCGCCTCCATAGCGCCCTACAGCGCCGGGCACACGCCTCCATAGCGCCCTAGAGCACCGGGCACGTGCCTCCATAGCGCCCTACAGCGCCGGGCACGCGCCTCCATAGCTCCCTACAGCGCCGGGCACGCGCCTCCATAGCTCCCTACAGCGCCGGGCACGCGCCTCCATAGCTCCCTACAGCACCAGGCACGCACAGTCAGCACTCATGACCTGGCTTCCAAGTACCTGGCATAAAACACACAGGATTTCTGGACAGGAAAGGACTTTTGAAGATTGCTTAGTATTGGTTTAAACAACATCTTTGAATTTACATTGATATCCCACTTTCTCTTTAATTTTGCACGCACTTTTATAACCTAATTCCTTCAAGAATGATCTGGCCTCACACTCCATATTGCCCATTATGACTTAGGCCTTTGTAATAAGGTAAGATTTTAATAAACTAACCAGGGATTAAGGTCAATTAAGGCTCAACAGAACAAGGTGGGAAGCTACGCTTATATCCGCAGGAGCAGGAAGGAAGGAGAAACCGTTTCTTAAATATTATATATATAAAATTTTTAATATTGCTTATTGGTCTTTCCTTGAAAAAAGCAGAAAAAAAATTTCAACAGCAGAAGATAAGAGTATACTAAGTTTCTGGTTTTGTGTAAAACTCTCTGGCCAGTGTCTGTCCTCCGTCCTCCCACAGGGCATCCACTCCAACCCACCCCAGGCAGAGCTATGGCTAAGTAGTTAAAACATGGCCCGGAGCCAATTCACCTAGAAAAGACTCACACGCACAGCTGCTGGCTACAACCCTTTGACTTCCTCAGAGGGAATTTATAAAGTAAAATGAAAATCTTTAAAAATATCCAAGGTTCTCAACCGAGTTCACTCTTTAAAAAGGATAAGAATGGAATAGGGAGAAATAATGAATCTAGAAGAGATAACAATGCTTAAATGTCTTTTTGGAATGAGAAAAAGACTTAAAGAGGAAGCGGTTATCCAAAATTTAAGGTCCCCTTCTTCCATTTAAACAACAGACTGTGTGATCTAGTCAGCCTCTTCCTGCACAGGCATCCTCCATAGACACCATTACCTTGTCTTTTTAAAAACAGCATTGGGCAGGTCCTCTGCAAAATAACAATAATAATAAAAACTTCTTCCTCCTTTTTGGTGTATGAAGGACTTGATATGAATAGACACTCTTCACATATACATAGTGTACTACATAGGGACATACTGTGGCTGTACGAGTCATGAGAGCCAGGGGCCCCTCTTGCAGGACTGACTCCATGTCTCACTTAGCAGAATAAGGCAGCCTGGCCAAGGGCTTCTATCCCAGGCTTGAGGACCTCCAGGGACAAGGTCCTTTCAGCACAGATGCAGCTCTCATTAGGCTTGAAACCAAGCTGCCTTGCAAGAACCACACACATGCCCTTTCTCAAAGAAAGACCTGGCACCCCACCTAGACTGAACGTGGGCATAAGAAAGTGAGAAGGGTCTCCCATACCGAGACAGAGGCCCTCCCAGTCACTCGGTCATCTGGGCCCTGACTGTGCCTGGCCCCAGCCCCCAGCCTGTTCCCACTGTCCCTCTCTTCAGAGTGTGGCCAGAAGAAGCTACCCAAGCACCCAAGGTGCCTGAGGCTCGTCTTTGAGGAGAATTGAACCAAAGGGGAGAAGTCGTGGCCCTGGGGAAGCCAGGTAAGGAGGCCCCGAGCCCCTGAGCACAACAACTCGACATCTAGACAAACACACAGACCACAACACACTAGTGGGGTACAAAAATCCTATACAGATCTCAGTGTTGTTAGAAACAATATTTTTACGGCTTGAACCATAGTACATACCTGCATGCTTTCAGAAGAGGCTCCGTGGGAGGGAGGATCTGGGTAAGGGTTGTATAGCAGGGAATGGCCACGGCATTGTAGAACCCAAGCTGCCTCCGTGCGAAAACCACGGACAAGAAACAAAAGTGCACATTAGCAATTCTAGTGATATTTATATTTCTTAAGTGACTGTTCTGTTTCTGAGGCCTAATTATGAAATTGCATGTTCTAGTTTTGCTGTATGTGATATTTGGGTTCCATGAATACTATTATAGACTGTATTTTAAAATGCATTAAAATGGATTCTAGAAATAAAACACATGAAGATTCAAAACATATTACAAAGGTTAATACCTACTGAAATCTAAGACCCAAGTACATTAAATGACATTTCGCTAATAGATCAGTCAGTTGATCAGTCAAGTCCTGTGTTATCTCCAGTCACCTTTAGTGCTTTCTTGCAGACACTTCAACGTAAAGCCTGCTATTCTTTCATACATACGGCTCTTTCCGCCCTCGTGCTCAGGTTTACAGCAGTGCTTTCTGCTTGTCTGTTACTCTTGGCTTTGGAGCCTTGTGTGGTGTCCCAATATTTACTCATCCTCCCAGCCCTCTTATTTGAACTAAAATAAATGTCATTGGTTTTATCATAGCTCTTCCTATTTACTGTTTTTCCAATATATCACATTTCAAAGTTTAAAAATCTGTAGTATTTTAAATAATACATAAATAATATTTTATTAGGAATTCTGGGTCACTGTGCAAATAAGACTGGCTTACTAAAGTCCAGATGTAAAAGATATGTGACTATCAGCCAGATAACACAGCTTGTCTAGTCATAAGTCACTGGCCAAGTGGCTGCATCATGTACGAGACAAATAGCTCTCTAGAAGAGGTGACCCCAAATCACAGCTTACCAATTTCTCGAAAGTACTGAACTTCAGTGATATGCATCGAAGCATACAGAAGGATCAAATTTATTCCTTTTTGCTTTCTCCTGTTATAAAGTCTATCGTCATATAGCACTCTTACTAGAATAGCGCCTGTGTTATTTCCATTTTTAACTTTATGGCTCATGCAGAGACTTTCTTATTCTAATATTTAACAGATGTCATGGGGCAGAAGATCCCAGAAAAGATACTAATATTAGAAATTAGAGTATTTCATTATTATGGCAAATAATTTCACAGTCATCAACTATTTAGAAGCAATATGGTTGGTAAAATATGAACCGATCATAGAAATTTTTCTTTAAACCTTTATTAGGCTGTAAATGCAAATCAAACTATTCTAAAACAAACGATTATCTTAGTTAAAAACACTAGAGCAAAACCCATATGCTGACAGCATCAATGAGAAATTTCCAGCTATACCATGCATTCTTGGGATGACTGTTAACTACTGGGAAGGAAAGAAATTGTAGATCCCTATCTTAAATAATATAACAAGATACATTCCAAACAAGTCAATAAATCAAATGGAAAGTAATCAAGAAGAAACTAAAGAAAATATAGGCAAATATATTTACTCTCAAGATGGGAAAGAACTTCTCAAATACAATATGAAGAGCAGACACCAAACAGGAATGACTAATAGCTGTGACTCCATATATGGGAAAATTCCATGAACAGTGGTAAAATGCGACAAAAACTTCAAAATACACCTGCAGTAAACACGATAGGTATTCAGGATCCATTTCTAATCAAGAGGGAAAAGTGACCATGCCATCAGAAAACCTAGCCAGGGACATAAGTGGAGGCGATGGCCATTCATTCAGCCTCTTTGTTGTGCTGGTACCCTCTGTGAGCTGTGGACTTGCCTAAATTTTGTATAAATCAATTTTAAATAAAGTAGGGAAATTTGAGAACTTATCAAAAACCACCATCCTGTGGACTTTTTTAAACATTTGCTAAACTTATATGTATCATAATTATTTGCCCACAACTAACTTCCTTGTTATGCCATTAGAAGATGAGACAGTTAACGAAAGCCATACTCTCAGAAATATATGACACCACACATACACATGTGCAAAACTAGCGAGGCACAAGACCTCTTAAAACATTCGAAAGCAAAATAAATTATGTAGTATGACCTGAAAAGAGGATAATTAATGTCAATTTATGTTGAGACAAAACATAAAATGTACTAAAATACTAAGCATTATTTGTCAGAAAAAAATGAACCTGAATTAAAATCTATAATGTAACTCTCCAAAAATATCTTTGTTTAGCCAATGACAAAATATTTTCTGCTTGTTAAAAATAAAACAATTCAAATTCATCCACCCCCTCTATTTCAAGTCAGAAAAGAAAGCCTATTTACTGCAACGGCAGCTGTAGAAAGGAGTCGTGGCCAAGGTAGTATGAATTCTTTCAGTCCACAGAGATTTCCTAACCTTGGTCTTACTCCATCTAAATGGAGAAGGTTTCAAGTGGTTCTAGCTTCTGTCCTCTGAGCACTAAGTCCCTCCAGTCCACAAGGCAGCCAGACCCTCAGGATTCCTCACTGTGGCTTTTAGCCTTGGGAACAAAATCAGTGGTTGGAGTTGGCCGTCAAACTCAGATTAAGAGTATAAACTCTTTTAGAGTCTACTTTTCTGAGTGTCTTAGCAAGTGAAGGGTCATTTGAGTAGATGATTATTCAGGGTAAACAGTTTTTCTTTTTCTAGTTCTCAATCTTGTAAGATAAATTTCTGAAGTTTCTATATTAATCACCAGATCTGCCCGGAATAACCCATTCCCTTAACATAATATATGATGACATGCTTTCCATTTATGTATGATTTTATGCCCACCTTAAACTATTTGGCTTTAGCAATTACAATTTACTTTAATAATTCATACCTGGCCTTGGGGGACTTCATCCTTCTTGTCTCTGTCCATCATAGGAATAGGCTGTATTCCCAATTTCTTCATTTCATCACCCTAAGATGAATGGGGAGAAAATCATGCTTTCTCAAATTTCAAATTGCTATACTATTTTGATATTATTGAATTATTCCCTTTATTCATTAATTTTCTTCAAAACAAATAATGTTTGTGGTTGTTAACCCAAGAAAAGTACATCAAAATAAAGAAAAACTTAATGTATCATTATTTTGTACTTTATCCTGATTTTCTCCACTACTGAATTACCAGAAACCCAGCCATCATTACTGGTTTCATTTTGCAGAAGTTAGTAAATAAATGTTATAATAAGAGGAGATACAGTAAACAGTGAGGAGAAATAACAATAACAAGATATGGAATAACCTCCAGGCCCTTCTCTCTTCCAAATGATCTTCCAAGTGCATGGAACTCAGTGAAGTTTGGCTTTCCAGAGGAATATTTACAGAGGAAGATAAACAACACCAGTCAGCTAAAATGTGCTAGTAAAGACGCAGTACAACAAACTACACATATCATCTAATTTACAATTATAGGTAATAGTTACTAAAGATTAACTATGTTAGTTACTGAAGGTTCACTTACAGTTACAGGTAATAGTTACTAAAGATTCACTATGTTAGTTACTAAAGATTCACTTACAGTTACAGGTAATAGTTACTAAAAAGATTCACTATGTTAGTTACTAAAGATTCACTTACAGTTACAGGTAATAGTTACTATCACTATGTTAGTTACTGAAGATTCACTTACAGTTACAGGTAATAGTTACTAAAGATTCACTATGATGCAGGCCCTGAGCTAAGTAATTTGTAAATATTATTTCATTTAATCCTTATGAAATATTCTAGGATATGCTGTTCCCATTTTAAAGATTTTAGAAATTATCTTGCTTTTTATTTATTTGTTAAAGGTAAAACTTGTACAATCTTCTTCCTTAAGATTTCCTAATATTTTTCCTAACTTCCCACTCTTCCCTCATAGTCTTTATTATTTTAGTAACGTTGGTCATGTTTTTAGAAATCAGAAGTACAGCCTAGAAACTTCCCAGACTTGCTAAAATAGGGTCTACAAACAAACTACTATCACCATAATTAGGTATTTTATGTACAGGACCAAAGCACTTGTCCTGACAAAGCAAAGCCACTTCAGGCATGGCTGCTGTTCCATTGTTACCACTTTAAATTTAAAATCAGTGGTCTCAAACCTCTTGCTTCTCTATCCAAAGTGAGTGAGACATACTAAGTCCCTTGCTCTCAAAGACTTGACAAGTCCAACAAGGAAACAGCTTTTTAAACAAACGATGATTTGAATATGTACTCGAAACAAAAATGCTAAAAAGGAAAAGAACCCAGTGCTACAGACCATGGCTCTAACAGAGGGCTGAGCCAATCTGAGGCTTTCACAGAATGCAGAGGGCAGGAGCATGCTCCAGGCAGAGACTGCAGGGAACAAAGACCTAAATGGCAGCTAGGGGCTGAGATGGGGAATATGCCTGCAGAGACAGTGGGCAGGGGGCCAGCCATGTGGGGCTCTCCACACGGAGGTCATGATTTTGGTCTGTATTACAACAAGAGGATCAGAAGCAGGGTACAGATGGAATCCGAATTATTATCATCCCTATCTCATAAACTGGCCTGAGGTTGAATACCAAGTGCCAAAGCGGAATTTTAATTTCAAGCAACCTGGCACCAAGGACCACATTATTAATTACTTTTGCACAAATTCTAAAAGGTAATGGCAAGGAATTCAGTTAGAAAGTTGCAGTACTCAAGGCATGAGTTGGTGATGACCTGAAGAGGGGAAAGATCGTGAGGATGGAGAGAAGAGACAGGACTTTATAGATACTGGGAACAACTGTCAGGACTTGGTGAATATATTCCTGCTTCTTCCTGTGGACTATTGAGGTTGGTGAAGGCTGCACCTAAGAGCATGCAGAGAGCTGAATCATTATCTGTGGACTGAATAACCAGTGAATAATATAAAGGAAAAACATCTCCATTACATATTGGTCACATTTTGGCATTAAATTCTCCAGTTTTTAATCCTGCACCTTCCTTTTACTTTAAGTTGTCATTTAATGACTGCACATTTTCTACATTTGTCTAGAATATAGAAATCATATTACAGTCTATAGTTATGCCTTTCTCATAGCAATCCTGTACCTACACAAAACGTGCATTTTTAGTATGAGATAAAAAGATATTTCACAAACAGTGCAAGGTTTTTGCTCCTGCTGTCATAGCTGCAGTGATGGCTTCATGAATTTCCTTTTCTTTTTTTGCAACGATCCTTACACGGGATACATTTATGTTAAAATGGTGGCAACCACAGCTGCAGACTTCAGTCTAGGGAACGTATCAAGCAACTCAACTTTTTCTTGTCATGTCATGACTTTTCTCTGCTTCTTGGGAGCACTTCCAGCATCCTAGTGTAACTCTGTATAGGTGCTATGGTGTTACGGAGGACTTAGGTATTGCACTAAACACAATGAAAACTATGCAAGAACCACGAGAGATCACTTTTTACTGTGATACACAATTTACTGGAGAGACGAATAGCTCAGAGACAATTAGCATCACAGAGCGTTTTAAACACAGCATTTTAAGTGGATACTTGTAACACCTGAGCTCACCGTAACAGCAAAAGAAGGTTGCTGCAAAATTATTACAGTACTGCCGTATGTACTACGGTTAACTTTACGCAGTTACAATTTAATACGGCATCTGTTTGTTTACATTTCTCTCCAGTCTATAAGTGTGTATATAAGTTTTGATAAATTTTAACTTATCATAGATTTTTGTGTATTTTATGGTAGTAAATGATAAAATTGACTAGTATCTACATATATTTTATGCACTTATGGCATACTTAAATTTTTTTATATTTCTAGGATATATTGTTCTGTATTTTTGTCATAAATCTCCAAAAAAATCTTTCAATATCTTTATTGAAAAATATCTACATATAAGTGGATCCACACAGTTCAAACCCATGTTGTTCAAGGGTCAACTGTGCATTGAAATCAATCTTCCTACTTGAGTCTGATGGTAACTAGGTTCTGACACATACACAATAAAATAAAGAAAAAGCTCATGCGAGACCATGCACATGCGATGTGTAAAGCATTCTGGAGAAATCATGCCGGGAGTATAATCAACTCAAGGTCTGTGATCCTCATACAGTAAACATACTTTGGCTTTATTATTATGAAATAATTCAACATGATAAACCTTTCCCACTAAACTTGTGGCTGAATGATTTGCTGTTTATGTTTTACATACATTCTTCTGTATGAATGAGATATACGATTGAATTATCAGCTGCTTTGTCCTCCAAATTTACTTTTATTTATTCAAACCAGAAGAGGTACTCAAAAGATTTACAGCTTTCTTCATAGAGTAATTTTTGAATATGCAAAGGCCTAGGTATTCGTGACTCATTTGGATGGGAGAATGATATTCTACTTACTTACATACAATTCCATCAGCAAATTGAGCAGTACAATGCACATCACTGATAAATTAGATAAGTCAGTCAAGAAAAGGCGTTAATAAAAGTCATTTACGTGTTGTTTCAGGAGTATTATGAATGAATATTCCACACATTCTGCAGAACACATAATTTGCAGGTGAGCTATTGGTTATATTTACATATTCTCAATGTCTATGGTGCAAAACAATTATTCTCCTGAATTTTTAACTGCAGGTGGATATATCCTGTATTATGGGACCCTCTGAGTACTTTGTCCAGTGCCTGTCTAAAGTAGATGGCCAGTAATGTTTATTGAATGAATGAACAAAAGATCAGCTGTTAAGTAAGATAATTGTTATACTACTGTTCAGTAAGTTCCTAAACTCTTTCAGTTGAGCTCAGAGAATTAGACACACATGTAAGTAATATGTAAAAGAATGATCATTCTCTCTTTGTATCTGCCTAAGTGCTAAATCCTTCAGTATGTGACTCACCACAGTTCTCTGAAATAACTATCAATATGAACAACTAAAGTATTCTTAGCAATTGATCCATATATTTTATTTCTCCTCACTATCTATGTCAATATAAGAATCAAGGACATACCTCAGCCCAGAATTCTGCATATATATCATTTGCCGTCAATTTTGTAACGGGCCACAGTTTTGTCACAGAACAAAGGTCACAGGCAGTCATCATCAAACCAATTACACGGTCTCTAGAACACAACAATATAAGACTGGTCAGCATAGCATTTGCACATTTATAGTAAGGACTAGAAAGACTTCTGTATTTCAGGAGTGAAGTTTAAGTATGTATTACTTCATTAAAGAGCACACAGAAGTGACAGCCAGGACAGTAAAATGGAATTAAAAATTAGTGTCATTTTCATCATAAGAACAAGAGTCACTTCTATCACAAGTCCCGTGAGGAGTGCATCATATGTTCCTGTTGCCTCAATGCTACTGAAGAAATCAAATACAATGTAGGCTTTGACTAGGCTGCCATCTAAATCCCCTGGTACACTTTTATGGCTATGGATCAGGCTTTCATTTTCATTGAATTTTGGAAATTTAGAGTGGGAAGACGTCTTAAGAGAAAATCTATCCCAATCCTTTCATTTTATATTAGCAAAGTCTGAGGTGCACAGAAATGAAATGACTTTTCTAAAGGGACAGGAATTTGTGGCAAGGCCAGAGGAGGAGGTAGCTGTGCAACCTGGTTCCTCACTCTCCCCGTGCAAGTGTGTGAGCTGGATGCAGCCTCCAAACACTGTGCTTCTCATTAGCAGATATTTTTTTTCAACACCAGCCTTTCAACCAAAATGACTTTTCCCTTTTCAGCTGCTTGCATTCATAACTATGTGCTCCATGTCTGACTTTATTTTCTAAATATGGCTTGGTTTAATCTTTCCTCTTGAAGAAAAATAATAACTTTAAAAAAAATCAAAGACATATCCCCTACAATTTGAATAGATTTGGTCTTGTGATATGTGGCTACCCTAAGTGAAGTCTCTACTTAACAGAATAATTAAGTGGTAGTAATTAAGAGAGTTTAATGTACAACTTTAGCTTTTGTAAAGCAAATTATATGATTTTAAAAGACAAATTATCAACAAGGATATAAAAGTGTGTAATGAGTGAGACAATGCTCTTACTTCTAGCTCCTATCTCAATTCGAATGAGTTTAAGCAATCCCCTGCTGTTAACCACCGCCTTACCTCTTCTAGGTCCACATTCTCCAACTGCGGGCACAGTCCTGCCCTAGCTCCCGAGCCTGTCTTGACCCAGGCAGACAGCACATTAGGAGCATCCATCTGTCAATCTGGCAGAGACTCTGCTCTAGTAGTGCTCTTAGCACATCTTAGCTCAAGCTAAGATGTTTGGATACCTGGAATACCCTGATTCTTATGATACCATCGATCACAGAGTTCTTTATTTCCCGTCAGCTCGCTTCCTTTAGCCCATTTAAGGAATCATCAGTTTTACTACCTTACTTTTTGTAAGGGCACATTTCAAGAGGGTGTCAGGTCTCTTACAGGTTAGACTAAATCACTTTACAAACATTGGTTAGATTTATGCATACCCTTCCTGTAACCCCAAACAGATGCTATGTGAAGATCCAAATCCCTTACAAGTGGTCAGGGAAACTATAAGATTTTCTTAATGAGGTCGTTTCTAAGAACTTTGTGTCTTGAAGAATATTTATTTTTGGATTTGAACTTCTAAAGTAATGAATATATGACCTTTTTTTTCAACAGGTAAATTCATTTAAACACAAATCGAATGTGAAAAACTACCATTTACAAATATTTCATATGTTAAAATAATTCAATCTTATTAATTTATATTCACCAAAATAACGTATATCATGGTGAAATAATCTAATAAAGTTTATCTCAAAAAACTTTCATAAATCTGTAAAACAAAAGAAATGTCAATAGAATTGGGCATTATAAAACACATGAAAGCAATTTTCTTGCTGGAAATTATTCCCAACATAAAGTTGCCAATATAAGGACTGAAAGGATTATAAAACAGTTATTTAGATTTCAGTGTCAAAATTACTTAGACAAAGCACAAAAAATAAAACAGATTAGAAATTTGGCATCAAATGTCTTTAATAAATGTAATTACTCATTTTTTACTCCCAATTCCAAACCAGTTAGATGGCCATGGCTATACAGAAATATTAATTGGGATCAACATTTTATTTCTATCCATGAATGGAATGTAGAACTGACTGCTAACTGAGGTAGATCCTTAACTCCAAATGTGCTTTAATAACCAATTGTGAAAGGATCATGTTCATGCTAAGCCTACTCTTGGTTTGAGATCATATAACCTAGTCACTAAAAACAATTAAGGAGGAGCCCAACACAATGCCTATGATAAAACGATTCTTAGTCACATAATTTCAGAAGGTTTAACTACATTCATTTATCCTCAAAAGTTGTGAATGCCTGCATGTATCAGGCAGTTACAGCAAAGAACCAAATAGACCCTTTTCTCAGAGTAATAATGTTCTAATAGGGCAAGGCAGACAGTCAACAGGTCAAAACTTTCATGAAGCAAGTGCTGGGTAAAAATCAATAAATCAATAAATCAAAAAAGAGGCTACCACGTGAAGATCTGGGAGGAAGGTCCAGCAGAGAGGAGTGCACGTGAAGTCCTAATGTGGAAACAAGCAAGGCAGGTTTGAGGAACAAAAAGAAATGCCATTATGGCTGCGACACAGTGAATGAAGTGAAACACGGAACGTAGTTAAGTTTGGAGAAACAGGCTGGAGACAAGATACGAGTTTAACTTTTATTCCAAGTTTGATGGTAAAATCTTGGTGTCTTTTCCCAGAAGAGTGGCCTGATACAGGTATTAAAGAGGATCACTCAGGTCTGCTGGGTGGAGATGACTCATAGACCTGTGAAGGGGCAAGGGCAGGTTCGGAGTGATCACTTAGGAGAACACTACAGTAGTTCAGATGAGAGGTGAGGGCAGCTTGAAGTATGGTGACAGTAGTGGGACAGGGGGAGTAGAAGGATTCTAGACATTAGAGGTAGAGCCGAATGCAAATTATTAACACCCATAAGAGTTATAAAGACTAGGCATCTCTCTCTCCCGTCTTCGTTTCCTTTTCCCTCCTTTCTCCCCGACTGCCATGTATTAATTATCCCAGATCAAGTGGAGCAGATAAAGAGCACAGGCTCTATCACAGGGGTGCAGATATTCCAACCTCAAAGAGGCGGGCACCTCTCCCCAGCGTGCATGTTTGCCTGCTAAGTGCCATCCTATTTCAAGATTTTCTTCCCATATCAGAAGATCATGGAATCACAGACCTTTACCAAAGGAAGGCAAAATAGACCACACAGCCTGCAGTAGTACTTCAGATGAGTTACTGATGGGCAAGAAGGAAGCCCAGCCCTCCCACACTGCCCACAATCCCACGCCACACACTCTGTAAACCTGGCCAGCCAAGGATATACTATTTTGTTGGAAAAGAAGAAACACCCATTCTCTAATTTTATAATGATTATTTGAAATTTCTTTTGAATTTCTGTATTCAAAAGTATACTGATGTATAAGCAAAGACCAGAATTCTGTTATGAGGTAGTCTTAATTATAACTGTGAGAGTGGTTAAGTGTTATCAAGCAGTTAACTAAAAAGCAAACATGTGGGGGATGTACAGTGGATGTTTTGTTTAGAAGCTGTCATCTAGCCTCATTTTAATTATTTTACTTTAAAATAAAGTAACACATAGAATTTGAAAAGAAACTAGGTTCAATTCTTTTTTTCTCTAAATTATCACCTTAATGCTTTTTTTTTTATCTTGCTTTTAAACTCATTTTCAAGGGGTTTTAAATCATTGGGTTGAGTAATTTAAATCATATCTGTAATAACTACTATACTTTCATCAAAATGTGACCTATTTTGACTAATTTAGTAAACATTAAACGAGCCTAAGGATAATACAGTTTTTCTAAAAGTATTATTTGAACAGCTGCATACTCAAAATCATAGAAAATATTTTAAAATCTTACTGTTTCCAATAACATAAATCACTTTCATATAAGTATAAACATGATATAGTAATTAGCTCACTAAAATATACTTTAAGTTCTAAAATCTTAAGTTAATAAAACCCTAAATGTTGCTTCTTTTAAAAATACATTTTTTCCATTACAGAAATATGTTGCTTCTTTTAAAAATACATTTTTCTCCATTACACAGAGAAAAAGAAATTATAAACGAATGGAAAATGAATCTTAGGTAAATGACTACCACAGAGGGAACTGCTGTTATTAAAGTTAATACCAGAGTATTATTCCTAGAGTTAACAACCTTTACATGGTCTCACAGAGTACCATACATAACTTTAAACCAAATGGGAACATTAGTGATCTTGCTTTATAATTTCAGTTCCCCACATTTCAGGTTCTTTAGCTGAGACATCAAACATTCCTGGCAGAGGGAGGCCTTTATGCACTTACAGTCCTACAGCAGGTAAAGGCAGCAGCCGCTGCCACATTTGGGAAATGCTAAAGAAACTACATTATGGTATATATATATATATGAAAAACAGATCACACATCACATAGACACATTTGTTGTTCTTCAAAGCACACAGCAATAGCTATGTAAAAATATAGAACTTTTCAAGTTCTATTTCTGAATTATTTGAAGAATTAACAAAGAATTGTTTAAGTGTTTAATACTGTACCCTTTCTTTGACGTGCACGTAGCTGTACCCTTTCTTTGACATGCACGTACATCTAAATTAAGAAAAGACTTCAAGGGAAGTGGAGCAAAGGGATTGCTTTTGAAGGGTACAAATATTATCTGAGACTAAGAGAATAAACATTTTCATTTTAGAAAGATAACAAAAATAAGAGAAATTATGATTTTTAAGCTGCCATTTCAAATTATGAAATTAGTTTATCTTTACAATTTGTGTTTACGAAAGGCAGTTCCTGCATGAAATACATGAAAGTAAAAATTTTAAAAACTACCAACAACTTCCATATTTGTCATCTTAATACTTAAAAGGATACTTTTATCTGATATCATAGCTTAAAACGCACCATGGTCTTTTCTGAATTTGCTGAAATGGTTCTTAGTCAAGACTATACCTGGTTCTATTTAGCCATAATGAGACCATGCTTGCTAATTTCAACAAAAAACAATAATTCTACTTTTGCCTACCCTTGGCTTGAGTTCAGAGCTGGTTTCCAGACATGACATTTGTTTTTAGTTGTAGTCAGGAAAAGTGCTTTGAAGGGAAATTTCAGTGCAGAAATCAAGCAGTTCACAGATGATTGGTGGCCCTGCATTACGTTTCCTCTCTCTCTCTTTTCTGTTCCTAGTAAATCCTTTCATAAGCTAGAATTAAACTGTCTGATATAGTTGTCCCCCACCCAAATCTCATCTTGAATTGTAGTTCCCATAATCTCCACATGTTGTGGGAGAGATGAGGTGGAGATAACTGAATCATACGGGCAGTTTCCCCCTTCCTGTTTTGTGATAGGGATTTCGTTTTCACAGGAGCTGATGGTTTTATAAGGGGCTTCCCCCTTTGCTGGGCACTCATTTTTCTCTCTCCTGCTGCCACGCGAAGAAGGATGTGTTAGCTTCCCCTTCTGCCATAACTGTAAGTCTCCTGAGGCCTCCCCAGACATGAAGAACTGTGAGTCAATTAAACCTCTTTCCTTTATAAATTACCCAGTCTTGGGTATTTCTTCACAGCAGCATGAGAATAGACTAATACAGTAAATTGATACTGCAGAGAGTTGGGTGCTGCTATAAAGATACATGAAACTGTGGAAGCGACTTTGGAACTGAGTAACAGGCAGACGTAAGAAGAGTTTGGATGACTCAGAAGGCAGGAAAATATGGGAAAGTTTGGAATTTCCTAGAGACTTGGACAACTCAGAAGACAGGAAGAAGTGGGAAGGTTTGAAACTTCCTAGAGACTTGTTGAATGGCTTTGACCAAAATGCTGACAGTGATAAGGACAGTGAAGTCCAGGCTGGTCCAGGTGGTCTCAGATGTAGATGAGGAACTTGTTGGGAACTGGAATAAAGGTCACTCTTGCTATGCAAAGAGACTGGCGGCATGTTGCCCCTGCCCTAGGGAACTGTGGAACTTTGAACTTGAGAGAGATGATTGAGGGTATCTGGTGGAAGAAATTTCTAAGTGGCAAAGCACTCATGGGAAAGCAGAGCATAAAAGTTTGAAAAATGTGCAGCCTGATGATGTGGTAGAAAAGAAAAACCAATTTTCTGGGGAGAAATTCAAGCCAGCGGCAGAAATTTGCTTAAGTAACAAAGAACTGAGTGTTAATCACCAAGACAATGGGGATGTCTCCAGGGCATGTAAAAGACCTTCATGGCAGCTCCTCCCATCACAAGCCCGGAGGCCCAAGGGGGAGAAATGGTTTCGTGGGCCCCCCTGTTCTATGCAGCCTTTGGACATGGTGCCCTGTGTACCAGCTGCTTCAACTCCAGTGGTGACTAAAAGGGGCCAATGTACGGCTCAGGCTGTTGTTTTACTGGGTGCAAGCCCCAAGCCTTGGTGGCTTACATGTGGTGTTGGGCCTGAGGGTACAGCGAAGTCAAGAACTGAGGTTTGGAAACTTCCACCTAGATTTCAGAGGATGTATGGAAAAGCCTGGATGTCCAGGCAGAAGTTTGCTGCAGGGCCAGAGCCCTCATGGAGAACCCTGCTAGGGCAGTGTGAAAGGGAAATGTGGAGTCAGAGCACCCACACAGAGTTCCCATTGGGGCAGTGCCTTGTGGAGCTGTGAGAAGAGGGCCATTATCCTCCAGATTCCAGAATGGTAGATCCACCTACAGCTTGCATCGTGCACCTGGAAAAGCTGCAGACACTCAATGCCAGCCCATGCAAGCAGCCGGGAGGGTAACTGTATCCTGTAGAGCCACAGGGGCAGAGCTTCCGAAGGCCGTGGGAGCCCACCTCTTGCATCAGCATGACCTGGATGTGAGACATGGAGTTGAAGTATATCATTTTGGAACTTTAAGGTTTAATGGCTGTCCTACTGGATTTTGGATTTGTATGGGGCATGTAACCCCTTTGTTTTGGCCAATTTCTCCCATTTGGAATGGCTATATTTACCCAATGCCTGTACCTCCATTGTATCTAGGAAGTAACTAACTTGCTTCTGATTTTATAGGCTCATAGGTGGAAGGGACTTGTATCAGATGAGACTTTGGACTTGAACTTCTGAGTTAACACTGGAATTAGTTAAGAATTTGAGGGACTGTTGGAAGAAGAGGATTGTGTTTTGAATTGTGAGGACATGAGATCTGGAAGGGGCCAGGGGCAGAATGATATGGTTTGGCTGTGTCCCCACCCAAATCCCATCTTGAATTGCAGTTCCCCTAACCCTCACTTGTCATGGGAGGGTCCAGGTGGAGATAATTGAAACATGGGGGCAGTTTCCCCAATCCTCTTCTCATGATAGTGAGTTAGTTCTCACAAGAGCTGATGGTTTTGTAAGGGGCTTCCCTCTTTGCTGGGCACTCATTCATCTCCCTCCTACTGCCATGTGAAGAAGGACGTGTTTGCTTCCCCTTCCATCATGATTGTAAGTTTTCTGAGGTCTCCCTAGCCATGCTAAACTGTGAGTAAATTAAACCTCTTTTATTTATAAATTACTCAGTCTTGGCTATGTCTTTATTAGCAGCATGAGAACGGACTAATACACTGTCTAATAATCGATTTCTAGGATCCCAAATTCACTTGTCAGTCTTTGCCATTTATAAAGTTAAAAAAAATTTATTATTAAGTGTAAGGTATTTGTGAAGTCTGCACTGTATGTCTTATGTAAACAAATTATTCGTCTGCATTTGAAACACACATGACAATGACTTTCATACACAATTGGGCTTTGGTTGTTTCATTTTTAAAATAAAATATCATAAAAAATACCTAGTGTCTTTAATCACAGTTGTGGTCACAATGTCAATATGAGTAAATGACATAATAGCTAATGACATCATAGTAAATGTGAGGGGTAGGTGGTAAGGGCCACTGGTAAGGACAAAAGGTGGGAAGCAAGTGTCAGAAGATTAGGACTTCCAGCAAAAGTCAAGATAATGTAACTCCAGAATGAATGAAACAAAGAATGAATTTTTTTAAAAAAAATTACCAGGACAAAAAATGCCAACCATCAAAGATATACATGAGTATATGACCACATGATACAACCGATAATTTAAATTACTTGCTATTTTGGATTATTTGTTTACTTGAGAAATATTTGCTGAACACCTACTATGTGCTAGACACTGTCATAGTTATCCATACCTCTGGGCCTTACCACTACACAAAAGCCCAGAATGTGACTCCTTCCATTACATGACATTCCATCATTGCAACAAGGATGGTATGCCACATAATTTATGTTCAAGCCAATACAGTTTTGAGAGTAAAAGCCAGCACTGCTATGAATTATTTTAGCTCAACATGTGTTAGCTGAGATTGATCGAGGCAAACTGTGGAGCATGGTCACTCTAATTTTAACACAAAATATCCATAAAATAAATAATGAAAATATAACATTTGAGAATTTTTTTTGAGACTGAGTCTCACTCTGATGCCCAGACTGGAGTGCAGTGGTGCAATCTCAGCTTACTGCAACCTCTGCCTCCCAGGTTCAAGCAATTCTCCTACCTCAGCCTCCCAAGTAGCTGGAATTATAGGTGCCTGCCACCACTCCCAGTTAATTTTTGTATTTTTAGTAGAGATGGGGTTTCACCATGTTAGCCAGGCTGGTCTCGAACTCCTGACCTCAAGTCATCCGCCCACCTTGGCCTCCCAAAGTGCTGGGATTACAGGCATGAGCCACTGCACCCAGACAATTTGAGAATTATTCTAAAAATATTAACTTTAAGTATTAATTTTTCCACTAAACGAAAATGCATTTATAAGTTGCACCTTTCTATCTACTTATGGTACAGAAATACATTGATTCTTAATACAAATAAGGATGCCTGGCTCTATACATTAGGCAACTTGAGTTCTCCGGCCAAGTCTGCCATTTATTTCTTCAAATGAAATAAACACTCCTTCTGTGTTTTAGTATTAATTCTGGATAGAAAGAGGCCACTGACTGTCATCCATCAACTACCCAAGATAGTAATTATAATTGACATCTCCAAAAAAGATCACCTAAGAAATATTACCATATATTAGCTATAAAGTTTCAAACAATATCAGATAAATTGATCCACTAAAAGTATAAAACCAATGAAACTAAGTTGGATATTTACCAAGCTAATAAACAACAAGCATTTTAAAAGTTATAGTTCCATTTTAAACAAATGGTGCCAGAACAACTGGACATCTGCATGAAAAAAAAAAAAAAAACACAATGCATCTAGACAGAGACCTTAGAACCTTTAGAAAACTTAATTCAAAATGGATCACAACCTTAAATATAAAACACAAAACTGTAACATATATATATAACATAGAAGAAAAATCTAGTTCATCCAGAATTTGGTGATGACTTTAAAATACAACACAAAGGCATGATTCATGAAAGAATAAGCTAGACTTCATTAAAAATTAAAAATTTATGCCCTGCAAAAGATACTGTCAAAAGAGTAAAAAGGCAAGCCACAGACTGAGAGAAAACATTGGCAAAAGGCATATCTGATCAAAGACTGTTACCACAGATATACAAAGAACCCTCAAAATTCAACAATAAGGAAACACCCAAATATAAAAATAGGGCTAAAGACATGAACTGACACCTCACTAAAAATATATATAAGGATGGCAAATAAGTATGTGAAAAGATGGTCCACATCATATGTCATCATAAATATGCAGATTAAGACAATGAGATAACACTACACATCTATTAGAAAGGCCAAGATCCAGAAAACTGACAATGCCCAATGCTGGATATGGAGCAAGAGGAATTCTCATTCATTGCTGGTGGGAATGCAAAAAGGTACAGCCATTGTGGAAAAGAGTCTGGTATATTTCATACAGAATTATGAAATAATTCATAATTATTCATAATTATTTCATACAGTATGTCATAAGACATACTCTTATAATATGACCCAGTAATTATGCTCCTTAATATTTACCCAGAGGAGTTGGAAATTTATGTTTACACAAAAACCTGCACATGGATGTATAGGCAGCTTTACGAATAGTTGTCAAAACTTGGAAACAACAGTGGTGTCCTTCAGTAGAGGAATGGGTAAATAAATGATGGTACATCCACACAATGCAATATTATTCAATGCTGAAAAGAAATGAGCTATCAAGCCATGAAAAGACATGGAAGAAACTTAAATGCATATTACTTTGTGGAAAAAGCCAATTTGAAAGTCAACTACTCTATGATTCCAACTATATGACATTCTGGAAAAGGCAATGGTCTGAGGACTGTAAAAGGATCAGGGATTGCCAGGAGTTGCGGAGAGTGAGAATAGGCTGAGCACGAGGGATTTTTAAGGCAGTGGAATTCCTCCATATGATACTAAAATGGTGGATACATTTGTCCAAACCCATAGAAGGTACATCATTAAGCCTGCATCCTAATGTAAACTACAGACTTTAGGTGATAATGATGATGTAATGTTGGTTCATTAATTGTAATAAATGTACTATTCTGGTGCAGGATACCAACAGTGGGGGAAGTTGTCCATGTGTGGGGACCAGGATATAGAGGAACTCTGTACTTTCTACCCAATCTTTCTGTGAATCTAAAATTGCTTTAAGAAATAAAATTGGTTAATGTAAAAAAGAATTACAGTTTCAAATAAGATGGAAAATTGGTAGGCTAAGATAAATGCCCACCATCAGAAATAACAGCTAAGTTCCAAAAGAAAAGATGAATTGGTAGTAAAGGCATGATGCCACATTGATAAGGAAAGGTAAATTGTATAGTAAAGAAAAGCAGTCTGGAAGTGTATTTCTGACTTAAGACCGTAACTTAACAGAGAAAAAAATAATTTTGGAGAAGTATCCTTTTTGAATAGTATGGAGAAAACTCATCAGCCATCCTGAATAAAGAACAGCCAGCAGTGGAGGCAAATGTCCATTGGATAACCACATTAGTCCTAAGGCCAACGACATCAGCTAAGAGCATACTTAATCTTGTTTCTTTTGAACATGAATTGTCCAAACAAGAAAATAAGGAGTTAAGATATAAAAGCCACTCCGAGCTGGAGATGGTATCTTCACATCGGCACAGATGGGAATTCAGTTATTTGAATAATTCAAATCAGTTGTTCAACTGAGTTACTGAATTCCAATTGAGTTATTTCTACAACTGAGGTAAAGTGTCCATCTGCAGACTTCAGATGGGAGAAACAAGTGTAAAGATATAGATGGTGCCACCTAGGGAACATGGGAAGCAAACCCAAATCTTTGAAAAGGACAGGTGGAGGAGTCCACATCCTCGTTACAGGGGAAATGATGTCTGTGTTAACTCGAGTGTTATAAGGAACTCTAGAAAATGGTGAGGAGAAGAGAAAGGTTTCCAATAGCCATGAGGGCATTTCTACGCCGGTGGTAAAAGCCTTCCAATGACCAAATTCTACACAGTCCATCTCATAAGACAGCAAAGAATGGCTTGTGTTAGGCAATTCCTTACATAATTAGCCATCACAGCAATGTAAATGTGTGAATTTTGAACTCATTATTAATTCTTAAGTAGATTATAACTTTACTCATTATAATGTAGAATTCTGTGGATCGCTTCTATGAGCTTATCAATTCCTAATCACCTCACAGTGAGATAAGATCTCACTTGGTGAATTAAGGATCATTCCATATTAATCTTTTAATGATTTCCTTTAAAGTGATACTGAGGTAATCGACATCTTAAGAACAAAATACTTCAAACAAAATGCTTTGTATTTTACAAAATGCAGATTTATAGATCATACATTATTTTTTATACTTTAGGTTATGTTACATAGAATGAAATGCATAAATTTGAAGGATATTAGTGAGCATGAAAATATATGCAGTCTGTAATGACCACACCAATGATGACAAGTAATGTTTTTATCACCCAGAAACCTCGTTTTCTAGTCAATGTCCCTCATCGAACCCCAGCAGTTGCCAGTTTAAATTCCAGCACAATCACTAACATTATTGTTTTGCCTATTGTAGAACTGCATTACAATGGTATCATATAGTAGTATGTAACCATTTTGCTCAAACTAACATTTGTGTGATTCAACCATGTTGTCTCATGATTCAGAGTTCATAACTTTAAAAATTGCTGAATAGTACAGTATTCCATTGTTTAAATGTCCAAAGTTGTGTATCTAGCCCCTGTTGCTGGACATTTAGGTTGCCACCAGGTGGGATATACTAAGAGTAATGTTGCTATGAACGTGTGTCCTAGTCTGTGTGTGAAAGTACACTTTCATTCCTCTTGGATAAAAATACCTGAGAGTGAACTGCTAGAACACAGTATAAGAACATGTTCAGCTTTATTAAAACAAAACAAAACAAAAACAAAACCATTAAGGTGTTTTCTAAAGCAGCTGTACAAATTCTATACTCTTACCAGCAATATATGAGTATTTCAGCTGCTTGACATCCTTGCTGTATTAGTCCATTTTCACACCGCTATAAAGAACTACCTGAGACTGGGTAATTTATAAAGAAAAGAGGTTTAATTGACTCACAGTTCCACATGGCTGGGGAGGCCTCAGCAAACTTAACAATCATGGCGAAGGTGAAAGGGAAGCAAGTATTATATGGCTGCAGGAGAGAGAGAGCAAGCAAAGTGGGAGGTGCCACACACTTTCAAACAACCAGATCTGGGTGAGAATTCATTCACTATCATGAGAATGGCAAAGGGAAAATCCGCCCCCATGACTCAATCACCTCTCACCAGGCCCCTCCCTGGTGATTACAATCCGAGATGAGATTTAGGTGGGGACACAGCCAAACAATATCACTTGCCAACAATTGATAATGTTGGTCTTTGTAATTTTGGCCATTCTAGTGGGTGCATAATGGTACATACACCACCCTGGTTTTACCTTATGATTGGAGATGTTGAGAAAATTCCATGTGTTTATTGGCTTTAAATTCTGTAAAAATCTTTCATATAATTTTTTTCTTGGGTTGTTTAATTATTGACTTTACAAAGTTATATTATACCTTTGTCAAACATAAATACTGAGAATATTTTCTCACATTATGTGGCTTGTCTTTTCATTTCCTTAAAGGTACCTTTTAAGGATCTTGTTTTTTAGCATGATGAAGTCTCATCTGTCATTTATTTGTTTAAAGGTTCATCCATTTTTGTGCCTACCCTAAGGTCATGAAGATTTTCTCTCATGTTTTGTTTTAGAAATATTATAATTTTAATTCTTATATTTAGGTCTCTCATCCAACTAAAACTGGTAAAGAACCATTTGCAGAAAAGACAGTTGTTCATATACAAAAAAATATAATTGATTTTTTAAAAAATGTTGACCACATAGGCTGTAAACTGCTGAATTCGCTTATTAATTCCAGTATATTTTTTGGAGGTGACTTAGGTGTTTTTCAGTAGATGGCATGTAATTTAAAAATAAAGTCAGATTTACTTTTTTCTTTCAAATCCTTATGCCTTTCATTTCTATTTCTTTCTATAATTCACTGGCTAGGACCTCCAGTTCAGAGTACTACAGAACTAGACAGAGGGGGTATTACTTAATATATGAACTATCATCACGGGGGCTATGTGTTCATATACTTTTTACGATATTAAAGAAGTTCCATTGTATTCCTAGTTTTCTGAGATTTTTGGCCCTCATAAATGGAGGTGTAATTTTGTCAGATGCTTTTTCTACATCTATTGTAATAATCATATGATGTCTCTTCTTTATTCTGTTGTGGTGAATTTTGCAAATGTTAAGCCAGTTTCCTAATCCTGCAATAAAATTCTTGTTATGACATATGATCTTGTTATATGTGATTGAACATGTTATACTTTGTTATGAATTTTACGGTTATACTTTTACAGTTATATATGGTCATGAGTTTTATAGTTAGATCCAAAGGGAATACTGAACTTGAATTTACTGTTTTTGTGATGTTTTTGACAGACTTTGGAAATCAGGATTATTTAGCCTTCATAAAATAAGGTAGGAAATGGTTCTTGTCCTTCTTTTGGAAAGCCTGGTCCTGAGGGATGGGTGGTTTGTTTGTTTGTTTGTTTGTTTTAAGATTAGATTTCTTCAATGAAATATTCAGAGTTCTTTTTGGTTCAAGTATAGTAAGCTGTATTTCTCAAAAAATTTATCCAGTTCATCTAAGTTTCAAATTTATTAGCATATTCTTTATAATACTCTCTTATTATCCCTTTAATGTAATCTAAGTGCTATCCCCTCTTTCACTGTCAACATTGGCAATTGGTGTTAATATTTTCTTTTTTTCCTTAATTAGTCAGAATTGTATCCATTTTAATAGTCTTTTCAAAGAACTACTGGCATTTTGAATCTTCCTTCTGTTGCTTGCTTTATGTTTTATTGCTCTCTTATCCAGACTACTTACTTCCCACAAGTTAGGCTTTAATTTACTCTCTTTTTTTTCTAGCTGCTTAAGGATTTAAATCACTGATGAACATACACATTGAAAGTTATACATTTCCCTCTCAGCACTGTTTTAGCTGCATCCTACAGATTTTGATATAGTTTGTTTTCACTGTCATTCTGGTTGAGGCATTCTCGGACTTCCCATGGAGTGTGTCTTTTGACTCATGGGTTATTTAGAAGTATACTGTTTACTTTCCAAATGGTTGGGGTTTTCCAGATAGCTTATCATTATTTTTAATTTAATTCCTCTGTGGTAAAATAATACTCCTACGACTTCAATCTTTTGAAATTTATTGACAAATTAGGTCACAATAGTGTCGTTTAGATCTCTGTTAGCCTTAGCGAACTTTTACATAGTTCTTCTGTAAGTTACTTAAGGAGGGATATAAAACTCTCCAACTAGGATTTTGGATTTGTTTACTTTTTAGTTCTCTGTTTTTTTTTTTCGTTTGTTTTTGAAGCTTTGTTATTAGGTGCATGTACATTCTGCATTTATTATGTCTTTTGTACATTGACCATTTCAGAGTAAACTTGACCTCTTTATATCTGGCAATGTTTCCTATCTTAAAGATTATTTTGTACAATTTTAATATAGGTACACCAGTTTTTTTTTTTAATGCTGTTGCCATGGTATATCTTTATCATTTGCTTTCAACAAATCTTTCTACTTAAAGTGCATACGTCATAGACAACATGGAACTCGGTCTTGCTATTTAGCTGGTCTGATCATTTCTGGCTAATTCAGATATTCAGTCTATGTATATTTAATTTAATTGTTGGTTTTATTAGGTTCAAATGTACCATCTTGGGATTTGTTTTCTATTTGTTGAATCTGTTTTTGCTCCTCTTGTCCTGCTTCCCTGTGGTTTTATCAAATGTACTTTTACTATTCAATATTTTTATCTACTTTTAAAAGCTATACAGTTTCGGTAGATAAATATGCATATTATAATCTCTAGGGAAACTGTAAAAAGAGCAAATCTCTTTTTTTTACTCTTTTTACAGTTTCCCTGGGGATTATAATATGCATACTTATCTACTGAAAATTAATGTTCTTCCACTTAACACTTCACTCTACCCTTCACAAATGTAAGAAACTTATAACTATAGAATATATAGAACTATAATTCTACATAGTCTCATCCTTTGTGCTGTTTTCATATTTAATCACTACATATGATACAAATCCTATCTTACCCTAGTATTATTTTTGCTTGAACCACTCATTCATTTTTTAGAAAAATAGAAGAAAAAGTATTCTGTTAATATGTTCTATTTACCTACATATTTGCTACTTTACCTTCCTACAGACTGAGTTTTCATCTGGTAATTCATCACTCTGAGGTTTCTCCTTTAGTATGTCATGTTATTCCTGTCTGCTGACTACATATTCTTCCAGCTTTTATTTATCACAAAAATGTCCTTATTTCAGCCTCCTTTGTTGAAGAATGTTTCTAATGGACATAGGATTTGGAACAGACAGTGCTTTGAATACGTCCATGTTTTTGCTCTCCATGATTTCTGGCAAGAAACATGCATCATGTGTAGTATTTTACCCTGTTTGTTACGTGTTGTTTCTCCCTGGTACTTTATTATTCTCAAATTTCTTTTGGGCTCAATTTTATAATTTTCACTTCTCTGCTAAAATTCTGCATTTTTTCACTCCTTAAAATCAATTTTTGTTTAACACCTTGAACATATTTAGAGTCATTGATTTCCAGTCCTTCCCTGCTAATTCCACAATCTAAGTCATCTTGGGCTCTGTTTCTCCTGACTGCTTATGTCTTCTTGATTGTGGGTCCTATTTTCCTGCTTCTTTATATTTCTAGTAAAGGGCCAGATAGTAAATACTTCAATTTTGGTGGGCTATATGTAACATCTGTCACATATCTTTTTTTTCTGTTCTTTTTTGTTTACCAGTGCATTACAAATGTAAACTCATCCCAGTTTGTGGGCTGTGCACACAGACAGGGCACACCAGATGTGGTCTGAGGCTTTAGAGTGCCAACCCCTACTTCTGACAGTCCATTGTGAGAAATCTGGGTCATGATGTCTCCCTTTTGAGTTTATTTCTGCCAGGCTGTTACTTCACTAGTGGATCTCCCCAGTCCTGTGGAAGTTTGAGTTTAAGCTTTGATTAGGAGAATCAAGTATTGTCTTTGTTCCACAGTGTGGTCCATACCCACGATATGGCTTTGCTGATACTCTATCCTGTGGTGTGGACAAGCTCTCTCTACTCTAGATGAGCTGAAAGTCTGTTTCCAAATACTGTGTGATCCCTACAATCTCCGTGGGATGCTTAACTCTGCACACTGTGGCACTCTCAACTGCTCTGCTAGGGCCTGTGCAATTCCACCCCAGGTATGAGAAACTCAGGCCCAGCCACTGACCTGTGAGGAGCTTCTGCAGATTCTTGGCATCTCAGCACAATTCCCACATCTCCCGGATTCTACCCAGTGCTGCTATAAGGCTCTGCTTTCGTTCCACTGCCCTGTCCCAGAGTCAGGAAATTATCCCCAACTGGATAAATGTAGGAGTTCATATGTTTCACTTCTCTCAAGGATTACAGTCCTTTATCACCTACCATCCAATGTCAGTTGCCTAGAGGTCCTCCCATAAAGAGTGGATGTTGTAGGAGGAGGCAACTGGGAGGACATGGATGGATTTATTGGTGATACAGGCTCAACTGTAGTTTGGAAAAACTGCTGAGGAGAAACTGGGGAAGAGGTGGCTGGGAGGAGCCATCCTATGGTGAGACAAATCTCAAATAACCGAGTGCTGGAAACGGGCCTTGAAAGGGCCCATATTTGACTGACTCTGTCTGTAAAGCAATGTCTCCCTCAAATACTGTTGTTGTAAACAATAAAGCCACCAGCTGATGGCTGTTGGAACTTAAGAGTAGGGTGTGGGTCAGGAAAAGAGACAGTCAAAGAGACATGCCAAAACCACTGTCCTTCCAGGTGACTGTGGGTACACCAATGCTGTCCCCTTTGAGGATCAACATCAAAGGCTTAATACTGGGGGGTTCATTACTTAAGGGAAAAAGACAATTTGCTTTCCCCCAAAGAACAGGAACAAGAAGAATGCCTGCTCTTGCCACTTAAATTCAGCACAAGCCAGACATTTATCAAATAGAAAGAAAAGGCAAACAGATTAAAAGAGAATTGTATAACTATCTCTATTTGAAGATGACATAATCTTATGTGTGTACAGAGATGCCTAAGCATTAGAAGTAATAAATGCGTTCATCAAGGTTTCAAGATACAAGATAAGCAGTACAGAAATCAATAAACAGGCCTAAAAGACATGTACAGAGCACTCCACCAAACACCATAGAATATATATTCTTTTTGAGTACAGATGGAACATCCCCCAGGCTAAATCAAATGTCAGGAAATAAAACAAGCCTCATTAGATTTAAAAGAATAAAAATAATATAAAGTATGTTCTTTGACCACAATGAAATCAATAACAAAAAGAAACTTGGAATCTTCAAAAATTTATGGAAATTTAAAAACATATTCTCATATGACTATTATGCATGAAATTGTGTCCCTCAAAGAGATATGCTGAAGTCCTGACAGTTCCTCAGAACGTGACCTTATATAGAAATAGTGTTCTTCCAGACATAATTCGTTAAGATAAGGAAATATTGGAAAAGTGTGGGCCCTTAATACAATATGACTGGTGTCCTTATAGGAAGAGGAAAGTGATACAAAGAAGGAAGGACACCAGGGGAATACAGACACACACAGGTATCTCATCACTGGCATGTGATGATGGAGGCAGAGATTGGACTGATACTCTCATAGACTACAAATGCCTAAAGTTGCCAGTATCTGTTAAAAAGTAGGAGAGAAACATTGAACTTACTGTCCTTCTGAACCCTCCAGAAGGAACCAATGTTGCCAGTACCTTGATTTCAGACTTCTGGCCTTAAGAATTGTGAGAAAATAAATTTCTATTGTTTTAAGCCATCTGGTTTGTGGTATACTTTGTTACAGCAGTCCTAGAATATGAATACAATAATAAATGTATCAAAGTTAAGAAATTAAAAAGGAAATGTGAAAATCCCTTGAGATGTATGAAAATAAAGACACAATATATCAAAGCTCATGGGATGCAGTTAAACAGTAGTTAGAGGAAAATTTAGAGCTATGAATGTCTACATTAAGAAGAAATAATTCAAATTAATAACCTAAACTGCCTTAAGACTGAAAAAGGAGGAGCTAACTAAAACTAAAGCAAACAGAAGTAAGCAAATAAAGATTACAAAAGAAATAAATGAAATTTGGATGAGAAAAACATTAGAAAAAAATCAATGATACCAAAAGCTGGTTATTTGAAAAGATCAACAAAACTGATAAACTTTTAAGCTAGACTGACCAAGAAAAGACAGAGAGGGAGAGGGAGAAAAAGAAAGACGATTCAACTTAATAGGGAACAGAAACGAAAAAGGGAACTTTACTACCAATCTTACAGAAATAAAAAGGATCATAAAGAACTACAATGAACAACTGTATGCCAATAAAGTAGACAAGTTAGTTGAAAATGGACAAATTTCTAGAAAGACACGAGTGACTAAATATGACATAAGAAGAAATAGTCAATGTGAATAGACCTATAAAAAGTACAAAGACTGAATTAGTAGTCAAAGGGAAAAATAACAACCACAAAGAAACATCTATACCCACATGACTTCACTGGTAAATTCTATAAAACATTTGAAGATGAATTAATACAAATTCTTCATAAACTCTTCCAAAAAAATAGTAGAGGAGGGAATACTTCCCAGCTAATTCCATGAGGCCAGTGTTACCCTGACACCAAAATAAGACAAATACCACAAAAAAGAAAAGTACAGACCAGTATAATTTATGAATACAGGCACTAATGTCCTCAACGAAATATCATCAAGCCAAATCCAGCAATATATAGAACAACTATACACCATTATTACCTGATATCTATCATAGGAATGCAAGGTTGGTTTAACATCTAAATATCAATTAATCTAATGCACCTTACTAATAGAATAAATAACAAAAACTGCTTGATAATCTTGATAGATGCAGATAAAGCATATGACAAAACCCAACACCCATTCACAATAAAAAAACAAACACTCAACAAATCAGAATTAGAAGGAAACTTCCTCAACCTGATAAAGTTCATTTATAAAATACCCATATCTAATACCACACTTAATGGTGAAAGACTAGATGCTTTCCCCCTGAAATCAGAAACAAGAAAAGGATGTCTTCTCTTGTCACTGATATTCAGCATAAGCCAAACCAATGATTAAATAAAAAGAAAGAAATGGGCCAGGTGCCATGACTCACACCTGTAATCCCAGCACTTTGGGAGGCTGAGGCAGGTAAACCATGAGGTCAGGAGTTTAAGACCAGCCTGGTCAAGATGGTGAAACCCCGTCTCTACTAAAAATACAAAAAATAGCCAGGCATGGTGGCAGGTGCCTGTAATCCCAGCTACTCGGGAGGCTGAGGCAGGAGAATTGCTTGAACCCGGGGGAAGGAGGGTGCAGTGAGCTGAGATCGTGCCACTGCACTCCCAGCCTGGGCGACTGAGTGAGACTCTGTCTCAAAAAAGAAAAAAAAAACATAAAAGAAAAGAAAGAAAGAAATGACAGATTCTGAATACAATTGTTTGTAAACTATCTCTATTTGAAGACGACATGACCTTGTGTGTATAAAGAGAAACCTAAGCAATGCACCAAAAAATTATTAGAAGAAATGAGTTCATTAAGGTGTCAAGATATAAGATCGGTAGTACAAAAATCAATTATTTCTACATACTAACAATAAAAAATGTGAAAATAAAATTAACAAAATTCCACTTACAATATTATCAAAACAATAAAATCCTTAGTAATACATTTAACAATAGAAGTACAAAATATGGACTTGAAAACTAGAAAACACGGTTGAAAAATATTAAAGAACAAGTAATTAAATGGAAAAGCATCTCATATTCACAGACTTAATATTGTTAAGATGGCAATACTTCCAAAATTGATTTACAGATTCAACATTTTCTGCATCAGAATCCTAGCTAGCTTTTCTGTAGAAACTGACAAGGTGATTCACATGGAATTGCTAGAGACCCAGAATAGTGACAACAATATTGGGAAAGAAGAGAGGAAGGAGGGATCAGTAACAGAAAAGCACTTACTGTTATTCTACATATTTGTAACTCTAGATAATACAAGTTTCTATAGACTGAATGTTTCTTTCCCCTAAAATTAATATGTTAAATCCGAATGTCCAACATGTTAGTATTTGGAGGTGGGACTTTTGGAAGGTGATTATGTCATGAGGGTAGAGCCCTCATGAATGGGATTAGTTCCCACATAATAGAAACCTCAGAGAGCTCCCTCCCTTCTTCCATCAAGTGAGGTGGCAGCTAGAAGATGGCTCTCTAGGAACCAGAAAACAGGCCCTCACTCAAATTGAGACACTCAAACTGCCAGTAGCTTGATTCTGGAATACTCATACCCCAAATATGTGAGAAGTAACCTTTTATAAGCCACCCAGTCTATGGTATTTCGTTATAATAGCCTGAAGGGACTAAGACACACATATAATCTATAAAGAAAGAACACATTGATTTCTATGCCTGGGGTAGGGAAATTTGACTGGAAAAAGGTAGAGTGGTGGCAGACTTTTTTATACCTTTACTGTGACTCTGCTAATAGTTGCATTTGCCAAAACTTAAAATTAGTGTAATTACACCTAAATAAAGTTGCTTTAACAATCATCTTTTCTGTCTTGGCCAGGAAGAAAATATTGATCAACTATAAAATTTTAACTTGATAGTTATATTCTTTTTACAACAATCCAAAGAAGTCCCTAGGAACAAAATAAAAAATAAAAAACAAGCAAACATCCAAAGTATTTTGAAATTAGAAAATTACTTTGAAATAACCTCTACATCAACAAGGAAACAAAAGCAGAAATAAATAATCTAAAAACTAAGGAAAAATACTTCATCAAAACTTGCAAGGTATAGTTCAGTCAATGCCCCGATTATAATACATATAATCTGATTATTTCATTACTATTCAATCAGAGAAACAAGAAAAAAATCCAAAAGTATAGTGAAAGCATAAAAATAAAAGTTAAAATTAATGAAAGAACAGAAAACAAATAAATGAAAAATTTTATAAAAGTTAGTTTTATTAAAAAGGAGTAATTAAAAATTCCCAGGCAAGTTGGATTATATAAGAAAGGAAGAAATAAAAATATAAAACACTGAAAATTAGATATAAATACAAATTTAGTAATATCAATTAAATTTTAAGTGAAAATAATCTGTGCATATATTTTTTATGAAGTTTTAAATCTCAAGGCAAAAGATAATTTTGTAGCATAATACATTGACCAAGAGATGGAATAAAGTGGCAAAAACAAAACAAATCCCCAAACCATAAAAGACACTGAAAGTTTGTTAAAGATTTTTCATTTAAAAAGGTGACAGGTTGGACATGATGGCTCATACCTGTAATCCCAGCACTTTGGGAGGCTGGGGTGGGAAGATCATTTGAGCCCTGGAGTTCAAGACCAGCACTGGCAACATAGCAAGACTCTGTCTCAACAAATTATCTCAACAAATAATGACAAAAAATGTAGCCAGGCATGACGGTGTTTGCCTATGGTCTCAGCTATTCAGCTACTTGAAAGACTGAGGTAGGAGGAACCCTTGAGCCTGGGAGGTCAAGGCTGCAGTGAGCTGTGGTTGTGCCACTGTACTTAAGCCTGGGGGACAGAGAAAACCCGGTCTCAAAAAAGTGAATTAAATTAAATTAAAATTTAAAAGGTGACTGGATAGTTTCACAAATGAGTAATTCCCAAAATGGTTAAATGAACCTTCCCAAAATGGTTAACATTAGTTATTTAAAGTCTTCCAGATCAGAAAGAAAGATCAATAGTTTATAGCAAATTATAATGTACAAAAAGACAACTATATGTCAAAATTAATAGATTACATGCAAATATGTTAAAAAAGGAAATTTTATTTCCTCAGCCTATTAAAGAACTAATTCCATGGAAAAGTACAGTTCAGGAAATTAAGGAGTGGCACAAAATTAGAAAATTTAAAAACCTATTCATCAAATAAGAAATCAGTAACACTAAGAAATTAGAGAAAAACCTTCTATCCATGGAACATGGATACAGATAAACCTTATACAAGATAAACATGATTTATCAAGATACATCAAACACTACCTTAAAAATTAAAACTCTAAACTCATGTCTATTAAAGTCATGCACATATTAGATGTGCTTGCTTTCTTCACAATAATCTAATATTGTGTTGTAAATTCTAGCTATGCAGTCAGATCAGAAAGCAAAATACATACAAACATCAGAAAAGTAGAACAAATTTTATTCATTTGTAGATAACATTACTATATACCTTAAAAAGCCAAGAGATTAAAATAAAACTTTTCAGCTGATAAAGAGTATATAATGAAATGGCTAGATACTAAACAAAGTTTTAAGATTCTGGTAATCATAGAATAATAATAATACATTCTAGATAGAACTAAAAACAAATCTTGAAGATGCTGTCTAGTACCTAAAAACTGGCGTAAGTGGAAGAAGATTTAAACGTTGAAAGGCAAGACCACGTTGGGTGACATCCTTATTTACACAGCTCTTCTCCTAAGGGCATGTCATAAATACAGCCCAAAAGAAAGTCAGGGCCCACTGAGAAGGGAGAGTCCAGGTATGTCAGAGCACACGTAAGTTGAGGAGGGAAATCCTAGAAAGCAGGGAGAACCACAGAAGTGGAAGTCCCCACATTTGAATTCATACAAATCCTTGACAGAGGACACCAAGGCCAAAACAGAAATGGAACCACCCAACTAAAGCTTAAAGGAACATACTCATATATTTAGGATGATTGATGAGAAATGTAACTGGCCACTAGGATAAAAGTTAATTACCTTCAGAGAAAGACAAGAGCATCCAGAAAGATAATGGAGCTTGTTGCCCATAATGTAATATACAAATATAAAAAAATTACTAGCCATGTAAAGAAACTGAAAAATGTATTACACCATCTAGAGTAAAATCAGTCAACAAGACAAAACTCATAGAAAACCCAGATAGTGAAAATTCAGACAACAATCTCTAAATAATGTACAGATACGCTAAAGAATCTTCAGGAAAATATATATTTAGAAAAGATAGGTGAAGAGATGGGGAATTTCAGGAGAAACATAGCAGCTATAAAAATGAACGAAAAGGAAATCCCAGAACTTGAAAATATTACATATATATATACACACACACATATATGTGTGTGTGTGTGTGCATCTGTGTGTATTTTCTAAAAATCACTACATGAGGTTAACTACAGATTGGACAGAATATTAGGGAAAAAAACAGTGAGATTAGACAGATCACAACAAAATACACAAACCATTACCAGTGAAAAACCATACAGAGCCTTAATAACCTGTAACACAGTATAAAGGGGTCTAACAGAAGTGTCAGAGTCTCAGAAGAAAAGAGACATAATGGGGCAGAAAAAACATCTGAAGAAATGTAATGCTTGAAACTTCTCCAAACTTCACTGAAATCAGCAGCCCACAGACCCAGAAACCTCAGAAGACACCAAGAAGAATGACTGTAAAAGCGGTCGGGGTAAAAGATCACAGTATACTGAGGAGAACAACAACTGCTGACTTTTCCCCTCAGGAGGGGGAAAAAAAAAGACAGAGGCCAGAAGACCATTTACTGACTTTTATGAAATGATGAAAAAATAATCTGTCCACTAAGAACTCTAAGTCCAGTGAAAATATCTTTAAAAAGTGAAGCCACAATAAAGCCATTCTTAGATTAAAAAAAAACAAAAACAAAAAACAAAAACAAAAAAACACCTCAAAGGATCTGCTGTCAACACACTGAGAGATGTTAAAGGAGGTTATTTGGGCTCAAATGAAATGATAGAAGTTGGAAATTTGGATTTACATTAATGAATTAAAAACAGAGGAAATGGTATACATGTGAAAAATATAAAAAGTTATTTTTCCTAAATTCTTTTCTTGTTTTTTTTGAGATGAAGTCTTGCTCTGTCGCCCAGACTGGAGTGCAGTGGCATGATCTTGGCTCACTGCTACCTCTACCTCCCAGGTTCAAGCGATTTTCCTGCCTCAGCCTCCCGAGTATCTGGGATTACAGGCATGCACCACCACACCTGGCTAATTTTTGTATTTTTACTACAGATGGGGTTTCCCCATGTTGGCTAGGCTGGCCTTGAACTCCCGGCCTCAAGTGATCAGCCTGGCTTGGCATCCCAAAGTGCTGGGATTAAAGGTGTGAGTCACCACACCCAGCCCATATTTCTTAAATTCTTTAATAATTGATTCATTATTTAATTTTAAATATTAGCAACCTATGTGGGGTGTATAACATATGTAGCAATAATAGCTACATATATAACTATAGCAGAAAAGACAAAAAGAGGTATAAATAAAGTTTTTCACATTGAACAAAATGGAAATAATATCAATTCAAAGCGGACTAATAAAAATGCATACTGTAAACTCAGGAACAACCACTTGAAAATTTAAAAAGGGTATAACAAGAAAAACCAAAAGCAAATATAGAATGAAATATCACTCCCCCAACACAAATAGCTCAAAATAGAAAATGGATAATTAGACAACTTATAAATGCAAATAGACTAAACAGTACATTAAAAAGCAGTGATTTCAGACTTAAATGTCCCTGTCTGACAGCTCTGAAGAGAGCAGTGGTTATCCCAGCACGTAGCTGGAGATCTGAGAATGGGCAGACTGCCTCCTCAAGTGGGTCCCTGACCCCTGACCCCTGAGCAGCCTAACTGGGAGGCACCCCCCAGTAGGGGCAGACCGACACCTCACACGGCCCGGTACTCCTCTGAGACAAAACTTCCAGACGAACGATCAGACAGAAGCAATCGCGGTTCACGAAAATCCACTGTTCTGCAGACACCGCTGCTGATACCCAGGCAAACAGGGTCTGGAGTGGACCTCTAGCAAACTCCAACAGACCTGCAGCTGAGGGTCCTGTCTGTTAGAAGGAAAACTAACAAACAGAAAGGACATCCACACCAAAAACCCATCTGTACATCACCATCATCAAAGACCAAAAGTAGATAAAACCACAAAGATGGGGAAAAAACAGAGCAGAAAAACTGGAAACTCTAAAAAGCAGAGCACCTCTCCTCCTCCAAAGGAACACAGTTCCTCACCAGCAACAGAACAAAGCTGGATGGAGAATGACTTTGACGAGCTGAGAGCAGAAGGCTTCAGACGATCAAATTACTCTGAGCTACGGGAGGACATTCAAACCAAAGGCAAAGAAGCTGAAAACTTTGAAAAAACTTTAGAAGAATGTATAACTAGAATAACCAATACAGAGAAGTGATTAAAGGAGCTGATGGAGCTGAAAACCAAGGCTCGAGAACTACGTGAAGAATGCAGAAGCCTCAGGAGCTGATGCGATCAACTGGAAGAAAGGGTATCAGCAATGGAAGATGAAATGAATGAAATGAAGCAAGAAGGGAAGTTTAGAGAAAAAAGAATAAAAAGAAATGAGCAAAGCCTCCAAGAAATATGGGACTATGTGAAAAGACCAAATCTACGTCTGATTGGTGGACCTGAAAGTGATGGGGAGAATGGAACCAAGTTGGAAAACACTCTGCAGGATATTATCCAGGAGAACTTCCCCAATCTAGCAAGGCAGGCCAACGTTCAGATTCAGGAAATACAGAGAACGCCACAAAGATACTCCTCGAGAAGAGCAACTCCAAGACACATAATTGTCAGATTCACCAAAGTTGAAATGAAGGAAAAAATGTTAAGGGCAGCCAGAGAGAAAGGTCGGGTTACCCACAAAGGGAAGCCCATCAGACTAACAGCAGATCTCTCGGCAGAAACCCTACAAGCCAGAAGAGAGTGGGGGCCAATATTCAACATTCTTAAAGAAAAGAATTTTCAACCCAGAATTTCATATCCAGCCAAACTAAGCTTCATAAGTGAAGGAGAAATAAAATACTTTACAGACAAGCAAATGCTGAGAGATTCTGTTACCACCAGGCCTGCCTTACAAGAGCTCCTGAAGGAAGCACTAAACATGGAAAGGAACAACCGGTACCAGCCGCTGCAAAATCATGCTAAAATGTAAAGACCATCGAGACTAGGAAGAAACTGCATCAACTAACGAGCAAAATAACCAGCCAACATCATAATGACAGGATCAAATTCACATATAACAATATTAACTTTAAATGTAAATGGACTAAATGCTCCATTTAAAAGACACAGACTGGCAAATTGGATAAAGAGTCAAGACCCATCAGTGTGCTGTATTCAGGAAACCCATCTCATGTGCAGAGACACACATAGACTCAAAATAAAAGGATGGAGGAAGATCTACCAAGCAAATGGAAAACAAAAAAAGGCAGGTGTTGCAATCCTAGTCTCTGATAAAACAGACTTTAAACCAACAAAGATCAAAAGAGACAAAGAAGGCCATTACATAATGGTAAAGGGATCAATTCAACAAGAAGAGCTAACTATCCTAAATATATATGCACCCAATACAGGAGCACTCAGATTCACAAAGCAAGTCCTGAGTGACCTACAAAGAGACTTAGACTCCCACACAATAATAATGGGAGACTTTAACACCCCACTGTCAACATTAGACAGATCAACGAGACAGAAAGTTAACAAGGATACCCAGGAATTGAACTCAGCTCTGCACCAAGCGGACCTAACAGACATCTATAGAACTCTCCACCCCAAATCAACAGAATATACATTTTTTGCAGCACCACACCACACCTATTCCAAAATTGACCACATAGTTGGAAGTAAAGCTCTCCTCAGCAAATGTAAAAGAACAGAAATTATAACAAACTGTCTCTCAGACCACAGTGCAATCAAACTAGAACTCAGGGTTAAGAAACTCACTCAAAACCGCTCAACTGCATGGAAACTGAACAACCTGCTCCTGAATGACTACTGGGTACATAACGAAATGAAGGCAGAAATAAAGATGTTCTTTGAAACCAATGAGAACAAAGACACAACATACCAGAATCTCTGGGACACATTCAAAGCAGTGTGTAGAGGGAAATTTATAGCACTAAATGCCCACAAGAGAAAGCAGGAAATATCCAAAATTGACACCCTAACATCATAATTAAAAGAACTAGAAAAGCAAGAGCAAACACATTCAAAAGCTAGCAGAAGGCAAGAAATAACTAAAATCAGAGCAGAACTGAAGGAAATAGAGACACAAAAAACACTTCAAAAAATTAATGAATCCAGGAGCTGGTTTTTTGAAAGGATCAACAAAATTGATAGACCGCTAGCAAGACTACTAAAGAAAAAAAGAGAGAAAAATCAAATAGACACAATAAAAAATGATAAAGGGCATATCGCCACCAATCCCACAGAAATACAAACTACCATCAGAGAATACTACAAACACCTCTATGCAAATAAACTAGAAAATCTAGAAGAAATGGATAAATTCCTCGACACATACACTCTCCCAAGACTAAACCAGGAAGAAGTTGAATCTCTGAATAGACCAATAACAGGAGCTGAAATTGTGGCAATAATCAACAGCTTACCAACCAAAAAGAGTCCAGGACCAGATGGATTCACAGCCAAATTCTACCAGAGGTACAAGGAGGAACTGGTACTATTCCTTCTGAAACTATCCCAATCAATAGAAAAAGAGGGAATCCTCCCTAACTCATTTTATGAGGCCAGCATCATCCTGATACCAAAGCCGGGCAGAGACACAACCAAAAAAGAGAATTTTAGACCAACATCCTTGATGAACATTGATGCAAAAATCCTCAATAAAATACTGGCAAACCGAATCCAGCAGCACATCGAAAAGCTTATCCACCATGAGCAAGTGAGCTTCATCCCTGGGATGCAAGGCCGGTTCAATATATGCAAATCCATAAATGTAATCCAGCATATAAACAGAACCAAAGACAAAAACCACATGATTATCTCAATAGATGCAGAAAAGTCCTTTGACAAAATTCAACAACGCTTCATGCTAAAAACTCTCAATAAATTAGGTATTGATGGGATGTATCTCAAAATAATAAGAGCTATCTATGACAAACCCACAGCCAATATCATACTGAATGGGCAAAAACTGGAAGCATTCCCTTTGAAAACTGGCACAAGACAGGGATGCCCTCTCTCACCACTCCTATTCAACATAGTGTTGGAAGTTCTGGCCAGGGCAATTAGGCAGGAGAAGGAAATAAAGGGTATTCAATCAGGAAAAGAGGAAGTCAAATTGTCCCTGTTTGCAGATGACATGATTGTATATCTAGAAAACCCCATTGTCTCAGCCCAAAATCTCCTTAAGCTGATAAGCAACTTCAGCAAAGTCTCAGGATATAAAATCAATGTACAAATATCACAAGCATTCTTATACACCAATAACAGACAAACAGAGAGCCAAATCATGAGTGAACTCCCATTCACAATTGCTTCAAAGAGAATAAAATACCTAGGAATCCAACTTACAAGGGACGTGAAGGACCTCTTCAAGGAGAACTACAAACCACTGCTCAATGAAATAAAAGAGGATACACACAAATGGAAGAACATTCCATGCTCATGGGTAGGAAGAATCAATATTGTGAAAATCGCCATACTGCCCAAGGTAATTTATAGATTCAATGCCATTCCCATCAAGCTACCAATGACTTTCTTCACAGAACTGGAAAAAAATACTTTAAAGTTCATATGGAACCAAAAAAGAGCCCGCATCGCCAAGTCAATCCTAAGCCAAAAGAACAAAGCTGGAGGCATCACACTACCTGACTTCAAAGTATACTACAAGGCTACAGTAACCAAAACAGCATGGTACTGGTACCAAAACAGAGAAATAGATCAGTGGAACAGAAGAGAGCCCTCAGAAATAACGCCGCATATCTACAACCATCTAATCTTTGACAAACCTGAGAAAAACAAGCAATGGGGAAAGGATTCCCTATTTAATAAATGGTGCTGGGAAAACTGGCTAGCCATATGTAGAAAGCTGAAACTGGATCCCTTCCTTACACCTTATATAAAAATTAATTCAAGATGGATTAAAGACTTAAATGTTAGACCTCAAACCATAAAAACCCTAGAAGAAAACCTAGGCATTACCATTCAGGACATAGGCATGGGCAAGGACTTCATGTCTAAAACACCAAAAGCAATAGCAACAAAAGCAATGGCAACAAAAGCCAAAATTGACAAATGGGATCTAATTAAACTAAAGAGCTTCTGCACAGCAAAAGAAACTACCATCAGAGTGAACAGGCAACCTACAAAATGGGAGAAAATTTTTCGCAACCTACTCATCTGACAAAGGGCTAATATCCAGAATCTACAATGAACTCAAACAAATTTACAAGACAAAAACAAACAACCCCATCAAAAAGTGGGCAAAGGATATGAACAGACACTTCTCAAAAGAAGACATTTATGCAGCCAAAAGACACATGAAAAAATGCTCATCATGACTGGCCATCAGAGAAATGCAAATCAAAACCACAATGAGATACCATCTCACACCAGTTAGAATGGCAATCATCAAAAAGTCAGGAAACAACAGGTGCTGGAGAGGATGTGGAGAAACAGGAACACTTTTACACTGTTGGTGGGACTGTAAACTAGTTCAACCATTGTGGAAGTCAGTGTGGCAATTCCTCAGGGATCTAGAACTAGAAATACCATGTGACCCAGCCATCCCATTACTGGGTATATACCCAAAGGACTATAAATCACGCTGCTATAAAGACACATGCATATGTATGTTTATTGCGGCATTATTCACTATAGCAAAGACTTGGAACAAACCCAAATGTCCAACAATGATAGACTGGATTAAGAAAATGTGGCACATATACACCATGGAATACTATGCAGCCATAAAAAATGATGAGTTCATGTCCTTTGTAGGGACATGGATGAAATTGGAATCATCATTCTCAGTAAACTATCGCAAGGACAAAAAACCAAACACCGCATGTTCTCACTCATAGATGGGAATTGAACAATGAGAACACATGGACACAGGAAGGGAAACATCACACTCTGGGGACTGTTGTGGGGTGGGGGGAGGGGGGAGGGATAGCATTAGGAGATATACCTAATGCTAAATGACGAATTAATGGGTGCAGCACACCAGCATGGCACATGTATACATATGTAACTAACCTGCACATTGTGCACATGTACCCTAAAACTTAAAGTATAATAATAATAATTAAAAAATTAAATCTATAAAAATACATAAAGAAAACTTTAATTATTATTTGTTACTATGAGACTTGATTTCTTTAAAAGATCAAAAATTTGTCCTCCTGAAACTAAATCTGTTTTCAAAAGAAAATTTGAATAAGTTTTTTGAAAATCTAATGTAAAGAAATGTGTAATATATAACAGAAAATTTTAATATCCTTAACAAAAATATAGAATAAAAGCTGATATATAAAAAAGTAAACAATTCAACAAAGTATAAGCAAAATTTATGAATAAATACACAGAAGTAAGAATAGTAAGTAATAAACAAACATAAAAAAATCTTCAATACAGTGAGTGGTCAGAGACTGGCGTATTTACTGAGAAAAGGTTTTCACCTTTATGTTAGAAGGAGTGTGAATTTCTATAGCCTTTTCTGAGAATGTAATATATGTATAAATTGACGGCAATATATGTTCCAGGCATACATTGTTTTATTGCATTTTGCCTGATTGTGCTTCATAAATACCATGTTTTCGGTTTTTTTTTTTTTTTACAAATTGAAGTTTTGTGGCAACCTTGGGTACAGCAATATCGGCAGCATTTTTCCAACAGCAAGTGCTTACTTTGATTCTCTGTGTTACATTTTGGTAATTTTCAAAATATTTCAAATATTCTCATTATTTTATTGTATCAGTCACGGTGATCTATGATCAGTGATCTTTGATGTTACCATTGTAACTATTGTGGGTGCCATGAATTACACCCATATATGATGGTGAACTTAATTGATAAATGTTGTGTGTATTCAGACTCCTCCACCAACTGGCTGTTCCCCCATCTCCCTCCCTGTCCTTGAACATCCTTGTTCCTTAAAAGCAATAATATTAAAATTAGGCCAATTAATAACTCTACAATGACCTCTAACTGTTCAAGTGAAAAAAAGTCATATGTCTCTCACTTTAAATCAAAAGCTACAAGTGACTAAACTTAAGAAGGCACATCTAAAGCTGAGATAAGCTGAAAGCAAGGACTCTTGGGCCAAACAGCCAAGTTGTGAATGGAAAGAAAAAATTCTTCAAGGAAATTAAAAGGGCTACAAGTGTTCTTGATGATATGAAGAAAGTTTTAGTAATCTGGATAGAAGATCAAACCAGCCACAACATTCCCTTAAGCCAAAAGCTAATCCAGAGCAAGGCCTTAACTGTCTCCAATTCTGTGACACCTGAGAGATGTGAAAATGCTGCAGAAGGAAAGTATGAAAGTAGCAGAGATTGGTTTGAGAGGTTTAAAGCAAGGTAAAAAGTGCAAGCTGAAGCAGCAAGTGCTGATGTAAAAGCTGCAGGTTATTCAGAAGATCTAACTAAGATAACGGATGAAGGTGGCTCAACTAAATAACAGATTTTCAGTATAGACAAAACATCCATTAGAGACATCTAGGACTTTGATATCTGGAGAGGAGATGTCAATGTCTAGCTCCAAAGCTTCAAAGGATGAGCTGACTCCTGTCAGGGGCTCATGTAGCTGGTGACATCAGGGTAAAGCCAATGATCATTTACCATTTCAAAAATTCTAGGGTCCTTAAGAATTATGCTAAGTCGATTCTGTCTGTGCTCTATAAATGGAACAACAAAGCCTCAATGACAGCACATTTGTTTAGAGCATGATATAGTGAACATTCTAAGCCTACTATCAAAACTTACTGCTCAGAAAGAAAGGTTCCTTTCAAAATGTTACTGCTCATTGACAATGAACCAAGTCACTCAAGAGCTCTGATGGATATGCACAAGATTAATGCGTTTTCAAGCCTGTTCACACAACATCTATTCTGTAGCTAATGGATCAAAGTGTAACTTTGTCCTTCAAGTCCTACTATCTAAGAAATACGTCTTGTAAGAATATAGCTGTTATAGACAGTGATTCCTCCAATGAATGTGGGAAAGGTGAATTGAAAACCTTTTGGAAAAGATTCACCATTCTAGATGCCATTGAGAACATTCATGATTCACAGGAGGTAGTCAAAGCTTCAAGACTTCAGTGGAGGAAGAAACTGCAGATGTGGTAGAAACTAGTGGAGCCTGACAATGATGACTGATGCAATCATGATCAAACTTGAACGGATGAGTTGCTTCTTATGAATGAGCCAAGAAAGTTTCTTGAGATGACATCTACTTCTGGTGAAGATGCTGTGAACATGGTTGAAATATCAGCAAAGGATTTAGAATATTCCATAAACTTGTTTGACAAAGCAGGGGCAGGGTCTGAGAGGACTGACTCTAATGTTGAAGGAAGTTCTACTGCAGGTGAAATGCTATCAAACAGCGTCATAAGCTGCAGAGAAATTTTCTGTGAAAGGAAGAGTCCATTGATGTGACAGACTTCGCTCTCGTCATATTTTAAGAAACTGCCACATCCAGGCTGGGCACAGCGGCTCTGGCCTGTAATCCCAGTTACTCAGGAGGCTGAGGTGGGAGGACTGCTTGAGGCCAGGAGTTTGAGACCAGCCTGGGCAACACAGCAATTCCCTATCTCTAAAATAAGAAATGAAAAAAATTAGCTGGGCATGGTGGTGTGTGCCTGTAGTCCCAGCTACTCAGGAGGTTGAGGTAGGAGGATCCCTGGCGCCCAGGAGTTTGAGGCTGCAGTGAGCTATGATGATGCCACTGCACGTTGACAGGCTGAACAAGACCCCATCTTTAAAAAAGAAGGAGAAGAAAACAAATTGCCACATGCATCCCTACCGTCCTATGATTTGCAACCACCACCCTGGTCAGAAGCCACCAATACTGAGGCAAGACCCTTCACCAGTAAAAAGATTATGATTTGCTGAAGTCTTAGATGATCATTAGCATTTTTAAGCAACAAAGCATTTTTAAATTAAGGTGTGTATTTTTTAGGCATGATGTTATTGCATACTTAGTAGAACATATGGTGTAAATACAACTTTTATATGCACTGGGAAACCAAAAAGTTTGTGTGACTTGCTTTATTATGAAATTTCTTTTACAATACATCTGAGTTATGCTTGAACATACTGTATGCACACACGCACACACGCACCCCTACCTTTGAAAAATCACAGAAAAATGCCTAAGATGACATTACATGAAATAGACAGTTGCTACTGGAATGCAGAAAAATAGAATATTACTCTTTTTTATACCTCTATATTATTTGAATTATTAAAACAAACATGCATTGCCTTTCAATGCATGCTTCAATGCATGTTTGTTTTAATTGCTTTTCAAGTTATATGTCAAAAATTATTTAAACATGCACCACTAACACATATGTACATGGGTACCAAAAGTGTTGTTATTTTTAGGTAAATGTTTAAATTTCCTATATTATAATAATCATTGTAATCATTCTGCTGAAAAGATTATATTCAAGAAACTGGATACTAGTTACATGATTCTTATTTACAACCCCAGAAGAAAAAAAAGAAAGTGTATGGGTTTCAGGAAACCAAGGGATATTTCATGAAGGCTCTATTTCCCCGATCTTCTGATTGCCATAAAAAAATACTGAACAAACACCTGTTTCTACATGTCTTGGAACAAGGACTACACACAACCTGTTGGAGACATAAAGACTGTAGACCACACTTCTCATGTGGGCCGAAGGAAAAGAAAGACATGCTAGAACACCTTAATTGATGTTTAGGGGCTTTTCCCTGATACCATCCCTCTGTGTGGTCCAGGAAGAGGCCCTGGCAATGTCCTCAGACTGCCATGTGTGAAAATAAGATATCTTTGTATTGTTTTTCTTAAATAAGGTTCCCTAAATTGTATCAGTTTCAAGCTCTACAAAATCTGGATCCGTCCAGTTTGAAGGTAAGTTGAATCACAAATAACTGCTGCTTATCCAAAAGCATCAATATCATTATACAAATGGTACTTATTCTTGAAGAGGTAAACTTTATTAGATATCTATAGTCATTTGTAAAACCAACATTTTGTATTTGGTGTACCTGAGAGAATAGTGAATTGTTTCTAAGAACTTTAAAACAGTCTTTCCCAAAGAACAAAATGTAGGATCAGTGCTTAATGAATCACAGAGGAGATATACAGAACACCTGAACAAAAAGTATAAATCCAAATTCAGCAAGACTGGCAAAGAAGCAGTAAGTAAGTGCTCACCAGCCTAGGGACAAAGATGTCCTCACTTAAGCAGAAGTTGGTCAGACATGCAAACAGGAACAGGAAAGCCACAGAAATAAAAGCTAGTGTTATCACTACAAACTGTCAAGGGGAGATGGCAGGTTAGCCAATGAACTTCGATCTAATATACAGATGGGTGAACAGGTTCATAAAGAATATACCTGACCTATTTCTGAATCCACTAGGCAAGACACCCATCCTCAAAAACAAAAGGGCATCAGACTAATTTAGCCTGATTCCATTAGGATATCTAATTTATCTAATCCTCCTTGTTGTAATTCCATGTTCACCAAATAAACTTTTCATTGCTACTTGGCTTCCTACCCCATGGGATGCCAATATTCTGACCCTTGTGACTGCCTAATACAATTACAGATCAATAAAAGGGGAGTCCAGTTTCTACACCAATCACATTAGCTTGCTTAATAGGACTGGATTCTGAAAATGGAATCCATTTTCATTTGCTCTTGAGTTTCTGAGGCCAATGGCCAGACCCTGAATGCTGATCAATGCAAGAAGGGACCTCCTGGAGAAACATCATTCCAGCCTTTCCTTTGAAAGTTGCCAATCCCGGTGTGATTAGTGTAACTTCCAATCTGTATTTTAATTATCCTCACTAGACATTGCCAGCAATCTTGTCAAACAACAAAGCATCTAAAGTACATATAAACAAGATGTACATAAAGTGAAAAACATGTAAATTTTTTACATTCCTTCTTTCAAATATAAGCTTACGCCACATTACATTTCTTAAGTATCAATTTATTCCAGATAACACTTTCTGGGCTTCTAAGCTTTTAAAAATTATTTTTACCTATGTGATTGATTATTAAGGTTTAGTGATCCGGTCTGGTACATCTCTTCCAACTGCTTCCTGTTTCCAAAGTATAAAGCAAGGTCTGTGGCAATGATGGCTTTGCGGATGATCTCAAGCACCTGCTCATATTCACTGGAGCTCAGAGTAGAGAAGATATTGTGCCCTTCCAACTATGGAAAAAATACAAATAAAAACCACCAATAACAAGCACAAGCTCTAATCTTATGACATTTTCAGTTATTTGAAACTATATAGTCAGTCAATGACATCTGGCACACTAATGAAAGGTTTTGGGGAAACAAAAGAATAGTTAGAAATGACGAATGAAAATAGCGTTTTGGTTTCTCTTTAAGCTACAGAAACAATGAAGCTACCACTTAAATAAACTATTGCAACTATAATAACATCATTTACTACCATAAAACCCCAGTGATTTAAATATATCTAGTTCTTGGATATTTCTAATAGTTAAAAAAACTTGAAAATGTAAAATATTTAAGTTAAAGACTTTTCCTCTTAAGCCAATTAAAAACTTCAGTAATTTTTATATTATACTAGAACCTTAATGGGCTTAAAAAGGCATCTATATCCTTGTCCACTTCAGGTTGTGACATACCAAAACATGCTTAATAGACAGTAATATATTTCTCTGTATCCTAGAAGAAAATGTCCTACAACCTCAATAAAATGTTTATTCAAACACATTAAAAACTCTAAGGGCAAGAGTACCTTTCCCTACAACACAAATCACTGAAGCTACGACAATTCTAGGACCATCTTCTATTCCGAAGGGAGGTGGGAATGGCAGATCATCACCCTACACAACACCAGAACACTGGTAATCTGGATTCTATTGGCTCAGAATATCCTTCGTGTATTAATCTTTTAAAAACTTTATAATAATTTATTCCTGTGAAAATTTTAAGGTTTTTATTTGTAATTGAGAAAAAAAAGCCTTTGTTGAAACTAAAAAGTTTGAGATAATTAAGATGCAGTCAATTTGCAGATTCATCAATTATTTTGATACTATTTCATTATTGGTCAATATAGTACTACTCTAAGTTGATTTTCAATTAATTTCACTTTTCTTAATATACATTTATTGAGTTAAGATACAGTAAAAACTTACAATGATTGAAGCATATTTCTTTAAAAAATTAGACATCTCACTAAGACACTGTTTCTTCATATTCTTAAATGAAATTGTACATGCACCATTTGTTTTCAATTATTAGAATAGTTCCATATTATTTGCTCTTAAAGTCTTAGAAGTATTTGAATTACTGTATGATAAATGCAGCAAATGGACTCAGGTCTAGTTATTTATTTTCCTGACAATAATAGTAGTAAGACCTTACATTTGTAAAAAGTTCTACAGCTTACAAAGCACTTTCAAACACATGACTTCACTTTCGAATTATAAAACTTATATTAGTTCAGAGTTCCCACATGGATTGTATATGAGATGCTATGAGATGAGCCGTTTGAGCACAGGCTGGTTAGTGACTGATGGGGACAACGGGAGGGGACTCAGGCTTTGGGCTGGTGGCTGAACTCAATAATCATCCAAGCTCGACTCTCTTCAATTTTGTTTTAGAAAGTTCTAAGAAGGAAATATTGATTCATGCTATGGTATCTACTTTCCTTTGAAGTGACCGTAACTGAAGTGAAGCAGGTGGCCTCTGCATCAACACTGAATGCCTGTCACCTCTATTTCCCACTTCATGAACATGTTTCAGCATGTCTGGCTGGTGCTCATGCACACATCTGCTTTCAGCAGGTCATGTGAAGGGAATCACAGCTGATACAATTTTATGCTTTGTATTTGTATGCTTTACTCTCTTTATCACCAATAATTATCACCATACCCTGTTAAATTATAATATATAAAATATTCTAGTCTGCTGTTGACATTTAAAAAGAAATATCTCTAAAATAGGGTCTCCTTAGCCTAGGCTCTATAAATTCTGTAGGGGGACAAAAGAGTTATAAACTCACTGCAATTCTACACACTGGATATGTCATCTGTAAGCTCATGTTTTTATCAGAGTCCCAAAAGTGTCGACTGTCCCAAAGCAAATTAAGATTTATTTTAAAGAATGTATATATTCTACTGACTACTTCGGAGTCATTACTTTTCAGTATTAAAGGAAACTAGGTGAAAAAGCTCCATAAAGGGCTTTTATAATGAAAAGGTCTAACTCATTTACTGTCCCCTTCAATAATTTACAAGAGTAAAGGGAATGAATGAACAAACAAAAAATAAATGTCTCCCTTTTCTTTCTTTGAGACAGAGTCTCGCTCTGTCACCAGGCTGGAGTGGATCTCTGCTCACCACAATCTCTGCTTCCTGGATTCAAGCGATTCTCCTGCCTCAGCCTCTAGAGTAGCTGGGATTACAGGGACGCACCACCACACCTGGCTAATTTTTTTTTTTTTTTTTTTTTTTTTGTATTTTTAGTAGAGACGGAGTTTCACCATGTTGGCCAGGATGCTCTTCATCTCCCGACCTCGTGATCTGCCTGCATCGGCCTCCCAAAGTGCTGGGATTACAGACGTGAGCCACCGCGCCCGGCCACCTCTCCCTTTACTTTAAGAGAATCTAGCATTTTGCTGCTACCCAAACTAAAGAAAATAAGGAAGGGAGATACAAGCAATGAAGCATAGCAGACAAAAAGTATCTTCTTTAAACTTCCAACCTCACATTTGTTAACACATAATAAATCCTCATAATGCATTATAATACTTTTATACACCAATTGATAATTTTACTATAGTTACATAGTTTGAAGTCTATGTTAATTCAAGCTAGTTGATTCCATTTTGCATAAATCAAGCATGAAATAGTAGACTTTTTATACCCACGAATGTTTCTAAAACTTAACGTGGGTGAACAGCATGTAATTCTTAACTCTACGGAAGCACACAGGGAGGCTCTGGTTGTATGTAAATGCTGTGGCTGAGATCTGATATTAGAGAATGGAAACAATGTTGAAATTGGTGCTGACGCTGAAAGATGACCCAGGGACTGCCTTGAATAGATGACTGCCAACACTCCTTCCAGCCCTTAATCATAAGGATCCTAAAGGCTGTTAGTATTCTGTCCACTGCTGGGGGATTAGGGAACCACCGCTTTTGGAAAAAAATGTCAACGATGCAACTAAGCACATCAAACATTCATGATGGCAATGCCTTTACAATATATATAATACTGATTTTGAAAGTTAATTACCTAGTACATGAAACCACGTATTAGGAAGCATTATAGTATTGTAATTAAGAGCACAGATTTTGGAGCCAAATAATTCTATCTTTTAATGTCATTCTGCCACTTACTAATTATGTGACAAATAGATTACTTAACCTCTTTGATGCATATTATTCTCATCTGTAAAATGAAAATAAATTAGTAATACCTATCTCATGGGATATAATAAAAATAAACTGTATTAAAATATGTACAAAATATTTAAGTTTCTGGTTCATTGTAAGTACCCAATATATGAAAAAACGATTACTATTATAATAGTGATGATTGATGATGATGATGATGATGATGATGATGATAAAATCTACCAGTACAACTTCCACAGTCAGAGTTAAAGGAAAGAGAGATGAAAAAACAAATATATGCCTAAAAATGAATTTGATAGCCAAATACCTTTTCTATTCAGAACATAGCTGTAGAAAAGGACGGACTTAAACTAGCCACTTTGTCATATATTTTAGATTACCAGTACAAGTAGTGTTGAATATAAGTACAATAATTTTGCTATAATTGTAATATACAACAGCGAATTGTACCTAGTGCAGACGAATTGGAAGAACTCTCTAGCTAAGTAACAGAAATAGTGCTGCTATAAAGAGTAGTAAGAAGTCACAGGATCCCAAAATGTTGGTATAAATAGGTAACTTTCTGAAATATGATCACATTTCAAAAGCAACAGATAATTTAAGATTAGTGGAACATTAAGAAAATGTTCTCAATAATGAGAATAATCATTCCTAATTGGTCTGTTTTCTAAAATTTTAACTATTTTCAAAGTCAAAATGGGGTATTAAAAAGGCAAAGAAAAAGTATAGTTTCAATGTTCAAAATAATCATTAATATCTTATGAGTAAACAGAATAAATTGATTTAATATTCCAGCAATAATGATTCAATTACCATTACTAATTGTAAGCTAGTAAGTTTTAGGCAAGAAAACAAAGCTCACCTACATTCTTGGATGTAACTGTCCACACAAAACAGTCTGCTCACATGAAGGCATTCTGCTTGCCTTCTTGCCCTGCTCAGTGTCTCAGCTCTCTGCCTCACCGGACATAGCTACTCACTTTCCTCACGTAAAACTTCAGTTTCAGTCTCTGAGTGCTGGTTCTGCCCACTCTGCATCTTCCCCTCCCCATGCTCTACCTTCACACTTCCACTTGTGCCCATATCAACAGCCCCAGAGGTGGGCCTGTGAGTCCAGAGGTGAAGAAGGGGCAGTGACTCTCCTCATCAGCTTCTAATTCAGAAGAAGTGGGAAGCTAAACTCACAAACAGAAAATTTCAATACAATGTTAAAAACAAACAAAACACTAAGATTTATGTATGCTTGAGGTGCTCAGGCGCTATGTAAAAGGGGGCAGTGCTGTACCCCAGTGATGTGGGGATACATTCAAAGAATTTTACAGGATGAGGTCATGCCTGAGTGGGGGGCCACAGAAAGGGTGTGGGGTAATTACATGTAGAGAGAACCCGGCCAATGGCACAGAGTTAAGATACGGTCTGAAACTACAGAAGCAGAGCAGATACTGTAGTCCTGGAACAGACAGGGGCCACTCATGAAAGACTTGTATATCCACTAAGAAAACAGGAAATTATTCTAGAGGCCCCAGAGAGTCACTAATGACTTTTAAACAGGAGAAAAACATATTCAGACATATACTTGGAGGATGGATTTGGGACACAAACACTTGGAGAAACAGTGATGGATAAGGAGGAAAAGGCGGAAAAACAGACAAAATACGATGAAGGCTGAAACTGGGATGTCAAGTAGGGATGGTGCTTGCCACCTGGGAGCTGTAGTGGTCAGAGGGGCCAGATTACCATTTACTAGAGACTCAAGTGAGTTTCCTGTCTGCTAAATGTCCACCATGAGCTCTACACAGCGACGGGCCCCAAACACCATGAAAACAATCCTGATGGCCAGCATTAAGGCACAATGGGAAGCTCAGGGAAAAATGAGAACGCAGACTGACCTTCTCTGCAGATGCTCTTGTATTTACCCCTACTTCATGACTTAATCTCTTCCCATTGCCCACTCAACACAGAATTATCTACTGCATCCCTATCACTGTGACCAAGGTAAAGGCAAGCTGTGAGTAAATACACACTTCCTGCTTTTCCCTACCATGAGTAACATGTGTATGTGCGAGTGTGTGTGTGTGTGTGTGTGTGTGTGTGTAGGGAGAGAGAGAGAGGGGGCGATTGAAGGTTAGCTTTTCAAGTCTATTGTATTATTCTCCTTGCTTGCTGTTGTCACTGTGTTAGCCAGCAGTACTCTTCTGAATGCCCTGCTTATCCAGTAGATACTACTGGCAGCCATAGTGAAAGCTGGCACTCAGGTTGGCAAAACTATAATAAGCAGCCACATATGCAACACACACCTGTGAAGATGCCTGATGAGGAACTATTTCCAACCATCATACACAAAATTGCTTATGTCCTATCTGTCTGTGTGGCCAGAGGATGGGCAGTGCCATGCTCGTAATCATCTGTGTGGCAATGCAGATCAAGAAAGCAATGGGAAAAGTCTTTTGTGCATAAACAGAAGTATCACAGGTATTCATATTATGAAACTATATATTGTTCTTATTTTAATGACTGGAAGTTGGAATTTTTAACTGTTACCCAAGGATAGCATCTTAATTAGTCAAGCTTGTAGGTGTCTTTTGATGAAACATAAAATCAGCAGGACTTGGTGGTAACAGGATGGAGGGATGGGAAGATAAAGCTAAAGAAGGGAAAAATGATGACTCTAAGGTCATCAGCCTGCATTCCTGGGTCAATGAGATTGCCACCACAGAGATATAAAATACAAAAGGCACCTAAATAAGTATAATACCAAGCACAATTCGGGCCATACTGAATACAAGGTTCAACTGCTTGGGCAGAAGTCCTATTGAGCACTAGGCAGAATTACATGGGTATGAGAGTCCTCAGGGCACCACTGTCAGTTAGAGCTACAGGTGTGCCAGGTGGTGGGCCAATGAGAAGAACAATGTAAGGGCAGAAGTCAGGGGACTCAGGCCTTCCTCACTCTGACGGTGAGTTCCAGAGGACAGGGATTTGTGGTTGTTCTGTTTATCACTATATCCCCAGTGCCTAAAACAGGTGTTGGCAAATAGAAGGTGCTCAGTAAGTATGTTTGTTATTAAATTGAATTTCAGGGACCAGTTAGATGAATCCAAAAAAAAACTCAGAGGAGTATCATGAGGATTACTGCAAAATCAGCCAAGTGTACAGAAATTTCTTTCCTGAATGTTCCTGCCCATGTAGATTGGGTTGTCTGTTTATGGCCCCAATATTATTTCTCTCTGGGCGTAGCTCAAATTGAAGGGATTTGGTCAATCGAACATATAAATTTGTTTTCAAACTGGCAGTGCTTTTCATCTGAATTTGCAGCAATCCCTAATTCTTATTACCAGCTTCTGTTTTTGCAATGTACCTAGTACCTTATCTTCTCTAAGTAGAACAAATTTGTCATTATTATTAATTCACCAATGACTGAAATTCCAGCTCTAATATCTGAACCTATTCTCCCATGCCTTTTTGAATGCCAACAGCTTACCTGTCTGAACTTAACTTACTGCCGTGAGCTCCTGTTACTAGTTCTGACCTGTTTTTAGGAACACCGCCTTAAGTAATCTGCAAGCCCCACATGGCTGAGGGTTTGCCAAAATGGAGGCAAACCACCCTAAACCTCCATTTTTGATGGCAGCAACTGGGCCAAGTCTTCCTAGGGCTTAGGTGGACCTGGAGCTTCACCATCCCCACCTGCCTTGATGTGACTGCTATATTACAAGGTTTATTTATTATTCTGCTCAGGGGCAATAAACTTTGCAATCTGGCCTCCTTCAAAACTAATCCTATTATATTTAATACAGCCTTTCTAAAGAAACTCTATATTGGCTATTAAAATTCAGCTGTGATTAAACTGCTAGCAATGTTGTACTGTCAAATGCATGAATTCATTTAGGACATGGGATGCTAATTCAGTGACTCCTAATTATTTTTAAGTGAAGTCATCCTGATGTTGTTTCTGGCGTTTATTCTTCTTAAACAAATAAATAGTCTCCAATGATGAATGAGGTCAAAGTAGACATTAGCTGTCATGAAGTTTTAGAACGTTCATCCATTTACAAAAAAGCATGTTTTACATATATGTGTAAATATATGTACACATACATATACACACACGCCTTTTATCCTGCTTAAATTTCTATGTATGCAGCCAGGCGCGGTGGCTCACACCTGTAATCCCAGCACTTTGGGAGGCTGAGGCGGGCGGATCACAAGGTCAGGAGATTGAGACCATCCTGGCTAACACAATGAAACCCCATATCTCTACTAAAAAAAAAAAAAAAAAAATTAGCCGGGCATGGTGGTGGGCTCCTGTAGTTCCAGCTACTTGGGAGGCTGAGGCAGGAGAATGGCGTGAATCCAGGAGGCGGGGCGTGCAGTGAGCCCAGATCGCGCCACTGCACTCCAGCCTGGGCAACACAGCGAGACTCTGTCTCAAAAAAAAAATTTCTATGTATGCTTGTTTTATGCCGGTATGTATGTATCTATGTAAACATATGTCATTTAAAAAGGAAAGAGCTGGTGTCAAGCAAATGATAGGAATGATGACTACATGTTGCTTTCAGGACTAAACTGAACCATGAGCAAGCTCAACATCAGCTACCTACTGGGGATGGCTTGAAAACGACTCAAATAGCTCCATATCTGAAACACTTTTCACTTCTACCCAGCAGGTAATTCGAAGAGCACCCACAATAGAGTAAGGTCATCATTTACCTTCGTAGGCCTGAGGACATGAGACCTGGACAGGTCAGTTTTGCTGGGTTTTAAAAAGGACTGAGCATGCAGCACTACCAATCACGTGGACAGTTAGTCAAACGAGGAGGCACTAAGAGAAGCCTTTGGGAAACTGAGGGGAGAAAAAAAATCCTGGCATTTAGACGAGGCCTGGCCTATTCAACAGAGAAAAACTGCACCAAGTGGCAAAAGCTTTTCTGCTTCGCAACTTGCCTATGGCCAGTTACTGGCAGAGTCACTGCTGGCATTTTGCTGTGACATCCTAAAAACTCAAAACCCTTTCCCTTAGACACATCATTGGAGGACCTAACGAGGATTTCTCTTCCTACTTAGAGGTGCTGACCGTGAGAGGAAAATATAGGGCCCACTACACTTAAGCCGAACCCAGATTATATTTTTAAACATTGTTTGTGATAGGAATCAAGTCACTATGATGTAATAGCTACCTTGATAAGATGAGTTTGAGAAAAATCATTTAAGAAAGAAGGAGCGTATATATCCCATGTTGAAGTGATGTCTGTGACTGTCTACATCAATTACCAAGAACATCTTAAAGACAATAAAATAAATAAACAAAACATACAGTGTAGAAAAAGAAAGGCTACAATGCACTTAAAACCTTATATGTAGCTAACTTTTAAGATTTGCTGTTCAATATCTTCTTGTTCAAGAATATGATAATCTATATAATTAATTGATTTAAACTATGTAAAATAAGTATTGCTTTAGGGTTACATGTACTTACTGATATAATATTTAAAAAACAAATGTGATTGCAAAATACATATATTCAAATTATTTGTAAAGGATTCTTTATGCAAAAAACACTATTATTTAATGATGACTATAAATATAAGGTTCTACAATAAAAAGTAGCTGTTGCTTTTAAGGAAGCCATAATGATCTTCCTTTTCCACCTATGAAGTATCCCTATCTCCCAGACAGCCCTTCAGACTAAGCGGGAGACGGCGTGCAGTGACTCACCTGGAGGATGGACACGGTCTGGGAGAAGTGGTGCTGCTCCATGGTGGAAGTGGAGTAGAGAGCGGCCAGAGGGTGGTCGAACTTCTGCAGGTAGCTGTTACTGAAGCCCCTGTGGTCCAGGTCATGACACAGACACGCAATCAGCAGTCCTTTGCGCTTTAAAAAATAATATGATGCAGAGATGTTCAAAACACAGAAACACACATGAGCAGACTTACCGCTTACATTCATGTCACATTACTTTCTGGCATTAATATAGCACAAATACAGCATTCTGGCATAAAGAATCCTATACAAATAGAGCAAACCCTTAGGAATCTTGGAAATTCCAGATAATCTAACTCATTTGTAGCCCCTTTCTTTGTTTCTCTGCTTAGGAATCTGATAGTCAAATTATTTTTGAGTTTCTCTCTCAACTCTAGGAAAACGTGCAGGAGGTATCAACTTAAAGGTATAAAGCAAATGTTCCAAAAAAGTACAGATAAAGCAAATCTGCACAAGGAAAGAAAGGTCAGTTTCAGTAAAATCTATTCAATGTTAAATTCTAACAATGCTATTGCTATTATAAACAATAAATATGACAGGTAAATCATATCGCATGTAAAAATGGCAAATATATAGAAAAAAAGGCAGAGCAGGCTAAAGGAAATTAGAGAAAGCCAGGCTGAGTATGAAATAAACTGGGCAGGCACACCTCATGAAAAGGCCAGGTGTGAGCAAAGACCTGAAACAGGGTAAGGAGAGCGGCAAGCGCAGTGTGGGAGAAGAGCACGCAGGGCAGGGGAGCAGTAACAACATAAACTTGAAGGCGAGTGTGCCCTGAGACTCGGAGGATCAGGACGGTGGCCAGTGGGGTCGAGGGCAGGGGAAGCAGTCATCATAAAAGGCTTATATTCTCAGTGATCTGGGGAATATTATTACACGGTTTTTAGCAGAGCAGTGTTACCATCTTGCTTATATATTTACAAGATTATTCTGGCAACTGTGTGGAAAACAGACTCCAGGAGGATGAGAGATCAGTGAGGAGGTTTCTAAAGTAATTGAGGCAAAATGTAATAGAGCTTTAGACCAGGATAATAACAATGAAAGCGTCTATGGGGTGATTAAAGTCTGGATGCGTTTTGCAGGCAGAACCAACAGGATTTTTTGACTGTCAGAGTGTGAAAAGAAAGGACATGAGGAGGGGTCAAGTATGACCTCAAATGTTTTGGCCTTAGAGGCTGCAATGATTACCATCAACTGATATGGAAGGACTGCAGGTGGAATGGGTTTGAGGAGGGAGGTCAGGAGCTCACATTTAGACTGAGGCGAAGGAGTCTACTTGATAGTCAAGTGGAGATTTGACAAGTGGAGATTTTGTTTTGACAGGTAGCAGCTACTGAAGCCTCAAGGCCTGGAGATAGGCCTTTGCTAGAGAAATGAAACTGTCAGTGCCCATGTGGCGTTTAAGGCCACATGACTGGCTGAGCTCACCAAGGGTGTAGTTTGAGGTCGGAGGAGGGTCAAGGTCAAAGCTCTCAAGTACTCCCAATTCTAAAATAAATCATCCAGCAATTAAATACTTGATAAATTAAATACTTGATAAAAATTGAAGGGAAGAAAGAACTCTATAGGTTAAATCCTATTACAACACATTTCATATGACAGTTTCTATTCTCTCATGAAGGGATTTTGAGTGGAATTCAGGTTATGCCAAACATTGCTTGAAAAGATTGAAGTGTTTAAAGAATATTGACTCAATGTGTTAGTAACAATCACAATCACAATTTTTATTTTGAAAGACAAATTATACCTGAAAAGGGGGAACAGACTGCATGGTCTAAGTCTGAGGAAAGAGAAGGATTAAGAAAAAAAAAAACAACAACAAAACAAAAACAAACAAACAAAAAACCCCAACGGAGGAACAGCTGGTGCATTCGCAGGAAAACCAAGAGTGCCGAATGTCCCGGGATTCAATTGAAGACACTGAGCACTAACCCTCGGATCTCGCAAGGTGTGGGTCACTGGTGACCTGGAGCAGGGCATTTTCTAGGGTGTTAAGGTCAGAAGCTTGATCAGAGTTGTTCTCAGAAAGAATGCGAGGAGAGGATTTTGAAACAGTCAATAGGGTAATGCTTACATGGGGTTTACTGCAAAGAAGAGCAAAGTAACAGGGAGGGAGCTGAGAAGAGCGGCAGATTGGAGCATATTCTAAGACGGAAGTAAAAAACTGCATGCGTACATGCAGATGGCAATGATCCAGAAAAGAGGGGTGAAAGCATGATAATGGAGGAGAGAGAAGAGTGGGCAGCACTGATAGGCAGTGTTCTCAAAGAGGTGGAGGCGACAGATACGATAAAGCAGAAGGGTCAGCTCTGGAGAGGAGTGTGAAGGTTTAAGGAAGTGTGCAAGGCAGAGCCTGCTGAGGGCAGATGCAGACAGATGGGGGTGCTGCGATGGGAGTCAGCAGAAGTTCTCACAGGTACATTTTTAGCGATATGCCTGCTTCTTTATCCTGATAATGCTGAACTGGTTTTTCCCGCCACATAATTGGAAGGGAAATCTCGCCAGTAACCCCTAACCCCATGAAGTATCATGTTAACAATCATACTTGCCTGGCATTCTTAAGATAACTGAATTAATTATGTTGTTAGTATCATTTTGTTTTGGGGTGGTTTCCATGTTATATGCTGCTGTGTCATCATGATGTACCTGATAAGAAATCTCAAGAGTTTTACAATCTTGCACAATACGTAAAAGTTATCATCTTTCCAGTTTTTAAACTCATTTTTAAAATTCATGTGACTTTCAGTAGTTTTATTAAAGGTGTGCCAGAATCATACATCTGAAAATAATGTATAAAGAATCACCCTTGTTAAGCATTTCCCTTTAACAAGATCAAATGATAACTTCTAATAGTTCTTTTAGAGATTAAATTTCTTCTTTATAAAATATGTTTTAAATATTTACATATGTCATTTTGGGGATTATTTTTCAGCCAAAATGATCTGATGTTTTGGGAAAATGTAATGATATAATTCCAGAAATGAATTAGGAACTTAAATGAGAGTCAACATGTATCAACAAAGTTTTTCTCACTTATTGTTAAATTTTCAATTTTTTTGAATATAAATTACAATGCAACTTGAAAGTATAATTTCTATAGTTCTTAAACTCACAAGGTATGGCAAAATGGCAAAACAAGACAATGAAATTGCTTTCTTAAAAGGAACAGAATGGAGAAAATGCTGAAAGTCTCAACAGTATGGGGTTCAATAGAAAAGGACTTTGTTAAGACAAACAAATGAAAAAAGGAGAGATTTCATCTGGATCTTTCGCGGGGAGGTGATGAATAATAAATTACTGATCAGGCTAAACTCCACTTGAACTAAAGATTGTTTTAACAAAAGCAACAAAAACTAGAGGATAATTTTTTATTCTTTCTTAAAATGCTACTATTTTTTTCCTAGAATGCATCCTTCGAGTTTTCCACTCAGATTGTGAATTTGGTCCAACAGGATGGAAAAGGATAGGATGGACCTTCACAAGTACTAGATTCTAGTTTAAACGTGAACTTGAGAAAAGCACAATTTATTTATCACAAAGATGACAGCTCCTTTCTCTGGACAGTCATAGGTCCCCTGAAAGATGATACCAGTTTTTACAGAGGAGAGAAAGGAGACCCTCTAAGGTGTGAGTAGACACTACCAGGATCAATGTGGTCAGAGGGAGGGATATCCTTCAAAGTCGGGATTGTCCAGATGTAGATTCAGCATCCTTTGTGGCCAGGAGTCACTAAGCATTTAGCCTGGCTTTCAAGTAAGGGACTTTGACTGTGGTTGATGAATGGAAGTGGCCATCTCCAATTCTAACTCTGAGATTACGAAAGCTTTGGATATGTCACTAACTCTGGGTATTTAAAGTCAGGCAAATTAATTAAACATTTCAGATCCTTTAGTTTCCTTATGCTAGAGGAGGTCAAAAACACTTATGTCTTCACAGTATTGAATGCTCTAGGTTCTCAAATAGGCAGGATACGTCTACATTATCCAGGGCATATAAGCAACGAATAAAATTCACTGTTTATATCCCTTCAGAACATTTAAGCTTTAACAGGTAAGACAGACTACAAAATTAGTATTTCCTTGGGGGATATTTTGATGAAGTTAAAATTTCTTTTATCTACATTTCTTATACAAAATAATATGCTAAATGTTTGGGTACAGGAGTCTAAAAATGTGCTACTATTGATTTATTAAGCCAAAATTTGTCTTGGAATAACATGTCACAAATCCATGTCATCAATGTGCTCCTGACACACAGTATTAAATCCACTGAGGTTACGAGAAACAGCGGTAAAGAGTGCACACCCACCTCAAGGTCTGTGAAAAGCGTGTGATTGTTCTGAAGTATGGCATACATGCAGTGTGCTACAGTGACCGCATGCTTCCAGTTGTGATAAGGAACCCGCCGATAGTTCTTCTTCACAGACATAATAAAACGACACAACTTTTCAAGCTCAAAGCTGCATGGAAAAGAAATTGTTATGACTGAAACCAGTAGAGAATCACTATGTTGTAGGAGAACTCCCTAGTTTAGGTACACATATGTCTGTACCCTTATACATTTGCAACTCTAAAGATTTCTACCCTGTCTAAATCCATGAGCACTGGAAACTCATTCACCAGTTCCTTTCCAGTTCTCTAGCCAAAAAGAAGTAAGAGGATAAAGACTCTTTTATGGTATCTGTTGTGATATAGTAACTGTCCCACCAGCGAAAAAATATCAGTATTAGTACACAGTCACCCATCACCAGCCCTCATGATCTTCTTTAGTTTTACGTTCATTTCCTAAACCCCACAGTGCTCAAAAGACAACAACACAGCACCATCTTGCTAAAGGGTATTTTGAGCTAATATTTTCCAAAAAGAATATTCAGACTTGCAAACTGCAAATATGTATATCATGAGACTTTTCTAGAGTTACTATACTTTCAAAGTAATTCCAAAGTATTAAGGTTTATTATACACTCAAATTATTAAGTCACAAATGAACATATCCAAATACTGACATAGTATATAAAATAATATGATGTATATTTTATTACATATAGTTATACTATATTTTTATATTTTTTATATTATGTACTTATTTAAGACCCTACAAACTCTCAAAATAGACTTGAGACAGCTTAAAACAAAAGCATATATAAAACAAGGCTTTCTAAAATACCAGGGAGGCCAAGAATTCATAAAAACTTTAAAAAAATGTAACCTGTGTTTTTCTCCACTGAAAATTTTCAAATGTCTTTGAAGTATAAGGTATGGCATTTTAAGAATTCCAACTGGTCAAACTCTCAACTGCATTCTGAGAATTAACTGGAGTTAGGTATCCTATGCTCATCCTTTTGAAACACTAATTTACAAAAAGTCACAGATAGAAAAGACACAGGCTTCAAGAAGAATGACAATTTAGTTCTAGAGAAACTAAGAGGCTCTATAAGACATTTAATTCCTAAATGAGTAAAAAAGAGCAAAAGAAAACTATTCTTTGCATTTAAATATTGTGTGTTTACACTGAAAAGGATCAGATATAAAGTCAGGAAAGGCCTCTAGGACAGGCCAAAGTGGGTGGGGAAAAGATCTGCAATGAAATGGTGCCATAATCAAATTACTGACAAAGTATCACACTTTGAATAAGAAGACATGTTTCTTTTCGATCTATTCTAATAGATATATGACGTTAGGTTGAAAGTTGATGCTAAATTTACACGTGGTGTTCTAAACATTTATTATTATTATTATTATTATTATTATACTTTAAGTTCTGGGGTCCACGTGCAGAACGTGCAGGTTTGTTACATAGGTATACACGTGCCATGATGGCTTGCTGCAGCCATCAACCCTTCATCTACATTTGCTATTTCTCCTAATGCTATCCCTCCCTTAGCCTCCCATCCCCCAACAGGCCCCAGTGTGTGATGTTCCCCTCCCTGTGTCCATATGTTCTCACTGTTCAACTTCCACTTATAAGAGAGAACATGTTGTGTTTGGTTTTCTGTTCTTGTGTTAATATGCTGAGAATGATGGTTTCCAGCTTCATCCATGTCCCTGCAAAGGACATGAACTCATCCTTTTTTATGGCTGCATAGTATTCCATGGTGTGTATGTGCCACATTTTCTTTATCCAGTCTATCATTGATGGGCATTTGGGTTGGTTCCAAGTCTTTGCTATTATGAACAGTGCCACAATAAACATATGTGTGCACATGTCTTTATAGTAGAGTGATTTATAATCCTTTGGGTATATACCTAGTAATGGGATTGCTACGTCAAATGGTATTTCTAGTTCTAGATCCTTGAGGAATCACCATACCGTTTTCTACAATGGTTGAACTAATTTACATTCCCACCAACAGTGTAAAAGCATTCCTATTTCTCCACATCCTCTCCAGCATCTGTTGTTTCCTGACTAATGATCGCCATTCTAACTGGCATGAGATGGTGTCTCATTGTGGTTTTGATTTGCATTTCTCTAATGACCAGTGATGATGAGATTTTTTTCATATGTTTATTAGCTGTATAAAATTCTTGTCAGTAGTAACCCCTGTCTCTTTCAGTTACACAGCCAAAAGAAACTCTAGCCTCTGTTTTTACGAAAGCTTTTTAGATTTTTTAACCAGGCTACAACCATGTTGCTAGAGCCCCTACAGAGAATCTGAAAAGGCTGCATATTTGTATAATAATCTCAGCCCTTTTTTATTGGAATATTTAGGAAAAAAAGTAATTTATACATGCAATATTTAAAAATAATTACAAACAAAGATCGTGGTGAGGCATATATGTAGAAGGAGGAAGAGGTTATGTCACCCAATATTTCAAAAAGTAAATTTTAAAGTCATTCATACCAGGATGTCCCACAGGACCGATGAACCATGTAGACAAAAATTCCAGGCCACATGTTTTCAAAAGGACCAATGTCAAAGTGGAATCTGAAATTTTAAAAGGGCAGTTTATCACTAAATGTAATTAGAATAAACACAGTAAGTAAAGAAAAGCATTTAACTTGTTTGTACCAAGGAGCTAAAAAGACACTGGGAGCTCAGCCATCCCTTTTCCTGCCTTCTTAGCCACAGAGCTGTTACTGAGAGATTTCCAGGAAGAAATTAAACATATTGCCTTAGAAATCTAGTCCAATATTTGAGTTATTGATTTTCTATTAATCTGCTTAAAAATGATGCTTCATTTGTTGTCAGAGAAATAAAAAGTACGAAAAGGTATATTACAAATATTAGATAAATATACAATCATAGAAAAGGGGGGAAAAGCCCTTTCAGAAGTATTTTTGGAGTTGAAACTGTTCTATCTCCTATTTTAACTGAGATAACAATTTCACTAATATAAACACCAGAGTTATTACCTATTTTTCATTTGCTAATTTAGTTACCAACATTAGACTTGAATAAACAGTATGGTATAATATATACTATAATTTCAATTGTAAGGCAAATATTAGCTCTAAGTCACTTCTGAAGGTTTCCTATGTAGATAGTGTTGGCTTACACTCACAATAAACATACAAATTATCATAGGCCCTACCCTCTAGTAACTTAAATATATTAACATAGGATTAAAAAATACAGTATGAGAGTCAAACTATGACAAAATTCTTGAATTTAATTTGGAAGTTTAAATTTATATGGAAATGAGAACTGTTTGATATCTTATGTTAAATGCCATTATGAGTGTTAAATATTAAACGGTATAAAGTATGCAACAGACTAATGAGAAATGCTAACATTTAGGTTAACTCATTTCAAAACTGAGTTCAGATTTTCTTTTTTAAGGTAATGAGATCTGGCCTTTATTTCCAAATCCTATCATAATATCTGGAATCACTTCAGAAGCAGACAATGGCAACACATGAAACTCTACATGTAATATGTGTATAATAATTGTGACTCGAATTCTATAATCTGTCTCACTTTAAGTTCAATTCAATTAAAAATGGTTCCTGAAGAAACTGACAGAGCAACATACTTACAACTCAATTTCTTTGCAGAGACGCACGGGAAGGGTGAATTGCATGAGGCCTTGCCACTCTTCCGAAGTACAAATGCTATGGTAGGACAGCTTTTCCATCGTTACCCGGTAAATGCACTCTGAGTGGCGAATTCTATGATACATCTGGAAGGCAAATCCAAAAAAAAAACCCAAAATTAAAAGAATATTTAAACTGTTTTGTCACAGAAGTTCAGAATTTGGTATTAAAGAATCAGAACTAGAATTAAAACCAAAGTGGATTTATTATTATCCGTATTTCCATATGCACTGGGATGTGCAGACATGACTTTGCAGATTCAAAAGAAATGATTTTTTTAAAAAATGGTATCTCTGCTTTACAAATTTTCATCAGACATTATCTCTGGGTAATGAGATTACTTGGCATTTGTCTTCCTTAAAATGGTCTGTATTTCTGCATTTTTAAATAAAAATTAAACACATTTTATTATCAGAAAATGAATATTTGTACTTTTAAAGATCATCATAAGATCTAAGGTATTTCTCAATCTGTTACAACAAAACCTTTAATTATTGCATTTCACCTGCACATCAAATTCATCTTCCTTGGGAAGGTTTTATCATCATTACCTTCTCTGGTTTTTAGTCTTGACTGTATATTTTTACTATTCTTAACAGGACTGAATTTGGGGTGTTATTGGTGTTCCAGCAATGAACTCAAATGAGTAACACAGGTTTGCATTCGTCAGTCATAGACTGTGTCTACAGAGTAAGTATATAAATTGGTAATTACATTAATCGAAAATGGATAGGTACATTTTGCCATCCTGTTAAGTTGAAATCTTGTGTATCTGTATCTGTGTGCAAATGTTTTACAGATAATTATAAATTAATATGTGAGATAAAACAAAAACTTGCAGTGGAGCCAAAGGAACGGGTCAATATTTATACTTGTGAATTATTAAACAGGTGAGATTAGTTAGGAACTGTCTAAAGTAAATTAATACTGAAAACGTGGTGACAAGCTAGAGTAGCTTTTGTAACATCTTGCATTTTTAAAATAACATTTTCTAAAGGATAGTTCACCACCTATAGGTAAGACTATCCAGTCTACATAAAAATATAAATGAAGGCTGGGCAAGGTCACTCACCCTTGTAATCCCAGCACTTTTGGACACCCAGGTAGGTGGATCATCTGAGGTCAGGAGTTCAAGACCAGCCTGGCCAACATGGCAAAACCCTGTCTCTACTAAACAATAGAAAAATCAGCTGGGTGCACGCCTGTATCTCAGCTACTTGGGAGGCTGAGACAGGAGAATCGCTTGAACCTGGGAGGTGGTGATTGCAGTGAGCCAAGATGGCACCATTGCACTCTAGCCTGGGCGACAACGGTGAAACTCCATCTCAAAAAAAAAAAAAAAAAAAAAAAAGAATGAAGCTAAATAGGTCAAGAGTAAAGATACTTTCTTTATTTCATAATTTAAAAATATTTAGCTTCCTTCTTGGTGATCTCAAAGTCCTCTTGGTCTAGAGGTTACTAAAATGTTTGATTGTGAAAACCTTATCAGTAAACAAATTGTGGCAATGCAAACCCAATGAATGAATACACAGTAATTATGTGCATACAAACTGTGTTCATGTATTATTTATATACATAGAAATCAAAAACATTAAAATTAAGTGGGTATATTTTTAAATATGTTACTTACTAAATAAGTCTTTGTTCTTACTAAAAAATTACATATTTTAAAATGAAAGTACTATATTTAAATGTTATTAATCATCAAATGCTTTATTTAATACTTTTGGAGATAATGATCTAAGGGCTGGTTCACTTTAATTTATTTCAGTATTTAGATTTTCAGTTATACTATTTGAGAAAAGTATTCCTTAAGAAGTATGTCGATCCAAATGGAATAAAGGTTGTACTGGCTGTGGCTAATGCCTGTAATCCCAGCACTTTGGGAGGCAGAGGCAGGCAGCAAGACTAGCCTGGCCAACATGGCGAAACCCTGTCTCTACTAAAAACACAGAAAAATTAGCCAGGCACAGTGGCACACACCTGTAATCCTAGCTACTGGGGAGGCTGAGGCATGAGAATCATTTGAACCAGGGAGGCAAGAGGTGGAGGTTTCAGTGAGCTGAGATTGCACTACTACACTTCAGCCTGGGCGATAGAGTGAGACACACTCTCTCTCTCTCTCTCTTAAAAAAAAAAAAAAAAGGTTGTATTGGCTGTTCTTAAACATTACACTTATATTTTTGTTTCCCAACTACTAATATGTTTGGTTGAAATTCAAATGCATTTCCTTTTTTCTTTATGTCAATCAGTTGACCCTGCAAACTAATCAGCCACATTTTTATATATTACCAAAATGGGTTCAAAATCAATGAAAACTCTTTGTGGAGAAGATTTGTATCAGTTAAAACCTGCTTCATAAAACAAAATCATTAAAATTCAATTTTAAAGGTAGAGAGAAAAAAAGGGGGAATAAAAAACAGATTTAACACATAGAAAACAAATGGCAAGATGGTGGATTTACACCTAAACATAAAATGTGAATGGTCTAAACATCATGATTAGAAGTCAAAGACTGTCAGATTGAATAAAAAAGTATCAGCCAACTATATACTGCTTACAAGAATTCTACTTGAACTATAAAGACATAGAGTAAAATTAAAATGATGGAAAAGATATACTATTTAATACCAGTCAAAAGAAAGTTACGACTTTATTAATAACAACAGGCTAGGTTGATTTCAGAACAAAGATTATTACTAGGAATAAAGAAAATCATTTCAAATAACAAAAGGGTCAGGTCATCACAAGGATATAACAACCCTAAGTATTACACTACCTAATAAGATAGTTTTGGTATACATGAAGCAAACAATGACAGAACTGCAAATAAAATAGACAAATAGAAAAATCCACAATTATAGTTAGAGATTTCACACAACCCTTTCAACTGAACTACTCATACATCAACCCAATCAAAATCCCAGTAGGCTTTTCTATAGGAAATTAAAAGCTGATTCTATAATTTATATGGAAATTCAAAGGACCTAGAATAGCCAAAATAACTCTGAAAACAAAGAATAAAGGTAAAGAAATTATACTGCCTAAATCCAATACTTATTATAAAGGTTTTTTTTATTATACTTTAAGTTTTAGGGTACATGTGCACAACGTACAGGTTTGTTACATATGTATACATGTGCCATGTTGGTGTGCTGCACCCATCAACCCGTCATTTAACATTAGGTATATCTCCTAATGCTATCCCTCCCCCCTCCCCACAACAGGCCCCAGTGTGTGATGTTTCCCTTCCTGTGTCCATGTGTTCTCATTGTTCAATTCCCACCTATGAGTGAGAACATGCGGTGTTTGGTTTTCTGTCCTTGCGATAGTTTGCGGAGAATGATGGTTTCCAGCTTCATCCATGTCCCTACAAAGGACATGAACTCATCATTTTTTATGGCTGCATATATTCCATGGTGTATATGTGCCACATTTTCTTAATCTAGTCTATCACTGTTGGACATGTGGCTTGGTTCCAAGTCTCTGCTATTGTGAATAGTGCCGCAATAAACATACATGTGTATGTGTCTTTATAGCAGCATGATTTATAATCCTTTGGGTATATACCCAGTAATGGGATTGCTAAAGCAGTGTGGTAGTGGCATCAAGGGGCACAAACAGATCAGTGGAACTAAATACAGAAATAGGACCACACAAACAGTCAGTTGATTTTCAGCAAGGCTGCAAAGGTGAGGCCATAAGGAAAGGATAGTCGATTCAGCAAGTGGTGCTGCAACAACCAAATATCCAAGAGCAATACATAAACAAATAAATAAAAACTTTGACCCTTACCTTGTACCATATACAAATATTTACTCAAAATGAATATAGACTTAACTATAGAACCTAAAACTATAAAACTTCTAGAAAAAAAAAACAGAGGAGAAATGTCTTAATGACCTTAGGTTAGGCAAGTATTTCTTCAATACAATGTTAAACATCATAATAAAAGGATAAATTGATCAACTGGACTTCTTCAGAGTTTAAAACTTTTGCTCTTAGAAAGAAACCATTAAGAGAATGAAAAAACAAGCCAAAGACTGCGAGCAAATATTTACAAATAATCTATCTGATAAATGAAAATGACTTGTATCCAGAATATATAAAGAGCTACTAAAAATCAATAAGAAAACAAACCACCACAAACAAAAGATGGACAAAAGACTTAAAAAGACACTTCACCAAAGATGGTGTACAGATGACAAATGTAGAAGAACTGGAACACATACCATGATTTATGGAATGTAAGAGTACAATCACTTTGGTAAACAGTTTGGCAGTCTCTTAAACAGTTATAGACCCCTCCCATGTTACCCACCACTGCACACATAAATCTTTACCCAAGCGAGATGAAAGTCTATGGCCACTTAAAGGCTTGTACACAGACCAACTGTTTGTTTGTAGCTTTAGTGTAATAGCCAAAAACTGGAAATCACTCAAATATCTATCAACAAGTAAATAAATTAGTTATGGTATATCCATACAATAAACTACTACTAAGTAATAAAGAGGAATTAACTGTTTACATACACAACACCAGTAATGAATCACAAAATTATGTTAAGTGAAAAAAGCCAAATAATACAGATTATATAATTCCCTTTATACAAAAGAATTTTAGAAACTGCAATTTATAGTGACAGAAAGCAAATCAATGGTCACCTGAAGATGAGAAGGGTCAAAAGAAAGGGATTACTCAGGCTATATTTATTATATTGATTATGTTGATGGTTTCATGAGTATGTGTGTATACTAAGTTGTACACTTTAAACAGTTGTACATTATCGTGTATCAATAAACCTCAGTGAAACTATTTTAAAAGTTTCTGCTCTGTCTTTTTAAGGGTATAGATGTCATAATTTGTATACATGACACATAAATTTCAGCAAAAAAGTCACGTGACAATGAAAATACTGGCAAAGATCTGTTTTCAAAGTGCTCTCTTCACAGCATGAATTTCTTTGGAAAGCAATTATTTTTTCATTCAGTGTTAATGTCACTGGCAACTTGAGGGTTCAGATTAAATGTTATTTCTCTGAATATATCTTCTAAATACTTTCATTTGTCATTAGAAGAAGTTAGCAAATTTGGAATCTTTGTCTTTTTGTGAAAGAAGCATGTATACCTAATTTATTAACTGAACAACTGTACCAAGTATTTTGCTGCAAACGGCAAATCTGTGGGTAGCACAAACGAAAACGCATGAACATTCTGAAATCATCTTCATAACCGTGATTTTTTTTCTAACTGATAAAATAATCTCCCTTAGTAAAGCTGAGAAAGAGCATAGATAGGTTTAGAAGCGTAGGCTGGACACTGCTGTCACCTCTTCCTAGCTGCGCAAGGCCCACTCTGTGAGAGGAGACTGCTTCCTGGACAAGACATGACCTTCTAGTGCACGAACTTTCTGAAAGCTCCATCCATGTATTAACAATCAATAAAAAATTATTTAATATCATTTACCCAAAAACATATCAAGACCCAAGTTTTCACATTGTCCTCATATACCTTAATGGAATGTCACTTGCTTTCCACTTTAGAGATGATAGCGTAGATTCTGCTAGGAAAGTGAACAATCCACAGGATTTACTCAGTATTTACTGTAAATTGGTATTACCTGTAATTCAGTGCAATTCTATGGTAAAGATGTTAGTAAGAGTAACTATACTAGGCAGTAAACTAACTGCTACTATAGTCATTAATTCTATTGAGCACTTGCGCCAGGCAGTATGCTAAGTGTTTTGTATGCATTACTTCATGTCTCACAAAACTTCTACAAGATAGTTATTCCTTTTATTGTCATTTTATATGTTTATGACCTAAAATTAGAATAAATTTTATTTCTATGATTTTTACAATTTTTGATATCAATACATTGAAAATACGTAAAAATTTAAATTAAAATTTTTAGTCATTTATTTTTATATTTGTAATCAGTGTAGGTAAATAACACTAATTACAAGATAAAATTAATTAAAATCACAGCACAAAATAATTAGTTTTAGAAAATTTATATTACTTCCCATTTTCTAAATGACCTTTAATATGAATAGTAGAAAATAATATAATCTAGGATTATTAGTAGATGATTTTATCATATTCATGCAAATTACTCATGAAGGTAGAAAACTATGTTGTCTTTTTAGGTGCATTTTGTATAAATTATTTGCCTATAACACTGCATAAATAATCTTGGAGTCACTGTCCAAATAGAAGAGAATTCTAGCAGAAAAAACTGCTGTTTGTCTAAAACTGAAATATATTTTGATGGCCTATCAGTCTTAGGCACGAGGATATTGAAAAGGTATATGTGCTCAAAAAACAAAACGATAAAGACAACCTGGAAACAGGACTGTAAGAGCATGTCTACCATACATTAAAAATACATCCATTCACATTTTATAAAACGGCATTCCTATTCAACTGGCATACAAAAATATTTAATTAGTGATTATTTAGAATGTTGTTATTGGGGCCTATTTACACAATAACCCTCATTACACTTAGAAATGACTGTGTCTATGAGACACCCTAATATTTGTAATTAATGTTCATAGTAAACCTAGAGTCACTTTAGGGTCGGGCAACTCTTAGAAATCTAAACTCTGGAATCATCTACTTGGAACAAATCTCTTGTCCATCATTTACTAATTGTATACATTTAGGCAAATCACTTAATTCTCTGTTCCCCAGGATCTCATCTGTAGACTAAGGACACTGTAGTACTTAGCCAAGAATGTAAGGTTCAATGGAATAACACGGGGAAAGGCTAAGGAAAAGCACTGGCCAGTGACTGTGAAGCTCTCAGCGCTTTCAGCAACCTTATCTTAGATGGGTATCAGCACTGTGTTGCCACATCATTTGGCTCTTTTGTTTGATTTTGGTGATAATCAACAAGAGAGTCTACTTTTCTGTTGTGGCAGTGGTGCACCGAACTGGCTTGCAAGAGCCAATTATGCAATTTCTTCCCAACTCTGCATTCATTATGGCGCATGGGTAGCTTGAAATTGTCCATATTGAGGGAATGTACACCAGAGAAACGGGGAAACACACAAATCAGGACCCTTCTGTTTTTAGAGAGGTTGCTGTTAAACATTTACTGCACACCAACTGGTATTCTTTAAGATACAAGTAGTTTAACTTTGGGAACGCTTGAGATATAATAATTGTTCTACTATTATAAATTGTGCACTCTTTTCCCCTATTTAATTTACATTTAAAATCGAATTGACAAAATACTTATTAAACTACATATTTTCCATATGTTTGTCAATAGCATTAAATAATATCATTAGTCAAATTAAACTGATTCTCTAAGCAAGTCCTAAAATCAAATACATACTCCACATACACATGGGGAACACTGAATAAGAGACCTGTAACCACCCTTCTACTCTACACTGCCATGAGATCTACTTTTTAGCTCCCATAAGTGAGTCAGACATGTGATATTTGCCTTTTTGTGCCTGGATAATTTTATTTAACCTAATGACCTTCAGTTTCATCTATGCTGCCGCAAGTTATGCGATTTCATTCCTTTTTATGGCTGAATAATGTTCCATTGTGTATAATGTTGGTTAAGGGGTACAAAAATACAGTTGGATAAAAGGAGTATGTTCTATTGTTTGATAGTACACTAGGAAAATTACACTTAATAATTTATTGTGTATTTCAAAATAGCTACAAGATTCATAATGGTCTCAAAACAAAGAAAATATAAATATCTGAGGTGACAGATACCTCAGTCACACTGATATGATTACCAAAGTCACAGGTATCCAACTATTCTACATACTCCCAAAATATGTACAACTATTATAAATCAATAAAAAGGAAATGCTGTGCTGTTTATTTCATAGCATACAGCAGTGCTGCAGCAGACTAAAGAAATAACAGACCCATCGCAGGGTGTGGCTTGAGGCTCCCGGATGTGAAGGGAAGGTCCATGCAGGATGAGACTTCCCTGTGGCTGCATGAGGAGAGGAGCTGAACTGAGAACTCCATAAGCAAAAAAGAAGCCTTGTCTCTACTTGGGGCTATGGGTAGAAAATAAATAGTCTCCATCCATTGAGAATATGGAAATCGAGCCTGAACCATATGTAGTTGTAGTTTCCAAATTTATCCTAACATATTGCAGGAATTTCAAGCTAAAAACTTAACAGAAACAAAAACCTGGACCCAGATCACTGAAAGCCTGGGGCACATGGAAAACATTACATATATCTGAGCATGAGGGTCTCTCACAAGGGAGATAATTTGAGAGAAATTTGAGTAGGTAAACAAGTAAACGATGACATGAAAAAAAATCTAAGAATGGAAAGATCAATAGATATTAGTACCCTTTACAAATTGAGCTAATGAAAAACACTTATTGAGAGATTTAAAATACACTGTTGCAAAAATACAGCATTTGGTATGTGACTTACCATGCTTGCACAACTATTCTAGTTTATGGAAACCACAGTACCAAAATGCAAAAACAAAACAAAACAAAACAAAACAAAAACCACAAGGATTTCTTTCTGTTTCTTTCTCGGTAGAGTTGTATCTTTGACCTAATCGTGGGTGGAAGTATTTAAAACACTTTCTTAAAGACAGGCCCAAGCACCTACTGTCTATGGCACCATAGAGAGTTCTTTCATGCTGAGGATTGCAAAGGTGACAATAGTTTCCTCTAATGTGTTTCAGTGGATTTGAAAGCACTGGGAACAAATTAAAAAAAAAAATTTGTGTGTATTATATTCCTGTGAAATAAGAGACAGCTGAATTCAGGAGAAAGTAGGGGCACTGGAAAAATGACTCTCCAGCTGTGTGCCCCAAATGCACCTCAGCGTATAGAAGACAACTGGTGTCCTAAGGTAGGAATACTGACTTCTCTCTTCCTCTGTAAGCTCAGAAGTTCCATCTTAGGGCAGACATAAAAGGTACCTCTATAGGCTCTTCCTTGCTATTTTCCAGTAAATAAATGAAGCAAATCAAATTTTAATGAAAAGCAACTTGGCCTGTGGAAACAACAAACCAGCTATATATTTAACAATGAATTGAAATTTTATAAAATTGGCTGCAATGATAATTCATAAAATATAATGACTAATGTGAAAACAAAGGATGCAACACTGAATGTCTACTATGGACTATGCACTGTTCTAAGAGTTTATTCATATGGACTACGCACTGTTCTAAGAATTTATTCACATATCTCATTTTGTCCTAACAATAATCCTGGGGAATAAGTATTGTTTCCGTTTATCTGTTGAGGGAACTAAGGCTCAAGAACATAAGCTGACTTCCCCAAGGTCAGAATGTTGGAAAGTAATAGATCAGGTTGTAAAATGCATGTCTGCTTGATTTTAAGTTTTGAATCCTACTACACACACATTGAGAACTCAAAAAGTAGGGAAAGAATGATTTGGAAGGGTGTAGGGCCTAGTGTCATAGCTGAAGGAGAGCTGCATCTACTGCAGAGCAGGTGCTTTTGGAAATGATACCTTTAAGGTCAAATAAAACTGGAAAATTGTCCTGTAGTCTGTGCCAAGGAATATTTCAAATATATAAACATAGGACATGAAACCACCTAGGATGTAGGGTCCATTAATTCTTAATCTGTACCTAGCATCTAGGAGTGATTAATGCTTATGTGTGGAACGAACAAATGTCCATGTCAGTTATAAATTTTATAACCTTATAACCAAAAGAAGAAAAAAAAAGACTGAACTCGGCTGAAATTAGTTATCTATAAACTTGTAGACTTGGAGAAGTATTAAACTTTTATTTTCATGTAACCCCAAAAATTCAGTTTAAGAATTGTTATTCATTAGTATCTAAGAGTATTCAAATTCAAGATGAGGGAAAAGGGTGTGTGTGTGTGTGTGTGTGTGTGTGTGTGTGTGTTTCTGTGTGTGATCATGTCACCACTAACAGGAGATAGTTGAATTTTAGGAGTTAACTTTGTGACTCAATGCACTGGTATAAGATGTATTTTTGATATTTCTTAGAAAACTTTTCTTGGGAATATACAATACTCTTAAGGCAACAGTTCATCATCTATAATTACAAATTTAATTTACATAATTCTCCTTGGAAGTATGTCCCAAGTGTTAAACTTTCTGTTAATCGATTCCAAACTCTTTCATGAACCCTATCTTTGCTCTACCATCTATATTACTTTATTGATGAAGTTTTGGGTTTTTTTCCTAAACTTTCCCCCTTCATTTCTGACGAAATTAACCTCACCGTCTGTGATGGTTAATTCTAAGTGTCAACTTGACTGGGTTAGAGGATGCTCGGATAGCAGGTAGAGCATGATTTCTGGGTGTTTCAGTGAGGGTATTTCTGGGAGACTGGCACTGGAATCAGTGCACTGAGTAGGGAAGACCTGCCCTTATCCAATGCAGTAGGGCACCATGCAACTGGCTGAGGACCCAGACAGAACAGAAAGGCAAAGGGAAGGCAAAGTGTCTCTCTGTTCTAAAGCTGGGACACCTACCCTGTCCTTGAACATCAGATCTCCAGGATCTCTGGCCTTTGGAGTTTAACTTGCACCAGCTGCACCCCAGCTTCTCAAGCCTTTGGCCTCTGACTCAGGGTTACACCATCAGCTTCCCTGGTTGTGAGGCTTTCAGACTTGGACTGAGCTATGCTACTGGCTTTCCTGGTTCTCCAGCTTGCAGATGGCCTATTGGGGGACTTTTTAGCTTCCAGAATCATATGAACCAATTTCCCTCCTAAGACCTCGCTCGGGTATCTATTCATCTATATATGTATCCTGTTGGTTCTGTTTCTCTGGAGAACCCTAATGCACCCTAATCCATATTTTATATATAAAATGTAAAAACACTTCGTAGTAATTGTCTTCCCTGTAGGCAACCTCAGGACCTTAGGGAAGAATGATGTCAGAGAGAAGGCAGCACACTTAGCGAGCACGGGGACCAGTCTGCATGCATTCAAACCCTGGCTCTATCACATACTTGCTATGTGCCCTTGGGGAAATTATTTAAATGCTATACATCCATTTTTTTTCTTATAAAACGTGGAGATAATAATAACCACACTCATGGGATTGTTGGGAGAACATACAAAAAGAGATTTCATATGTAAAGTGTCTAGAACAATGCCTGTCACACAATAAAGCCTTATATCAAATACGAGTTGTTCTTATCGTAGTCATCTTTATATCCACCATCTGGTATAAAAAAGATATGCAATACTTGGTGGTTGAATTCTGGAATGAATAAAGGTTCAACCACTTATTCAATTTGTCCCTAACCAACTAATTTCATTTTAATAGCAAATTTTGTTCATGCCCCTTTCATGTTAAATGTCTTTCTATCCAAAATGTACAGAGCTAATCTGTTTTGAAAGATTTATTTTTCTAAGCAAAAGAGGTAACTGATACTACTGTCCTATTAGCTTTTCTAAGGCATATTAAATGGTTTCTTTAAAATCACAGTATAAATGAGTAAATTAATTGACTTGGATTTAAAAGATGTTTTCTGTTGATAGTACTTCCAAGTATGTTAGCTCAATAAATGAAAGAGAGATGTTGCCAATCAGAGACGTTCCCCTTTAATTCAATAAAAGGAATGTATTCAAGTATTTCTAAAGATGAAATAAAGAAAAATAAAAACATAATAAGCGTTAACATGGCCTATGTGCCCTGCTTCTTAGATAGGCTCTTAATCAAACAAGACCACAATAAAATATGCCATTACATTATCATGTTCAGTATTAGAAACAAGAATTTTCATGTACAAAACATGCTTCTATTAGGGACACAATGATTTGCTCAACAGCAGAAACACTCTGAATTCCCCAAGATCAACACAATTAAAATGACAATAACGGTCAACAATTAAAAAGCACTTCATGCTGCGCAAAGATTTTTCATATTTATGATCTTGATCATTACTAATGTATGTTCTCTAGAAAGTAGAACATTCAGGAAAAGGTAGGGAACCCGCAGATGTGATTGTTTGGGACAACGCATAATACAAGGTGTTTTTCCTAATTTTCATATGATGCTTGGGAAAAAAATGCTCAAAACAGCAAAGCAAAATTGCTCAAGAACAACCGCAAGCATCTCGGTGCCACAGTGATGACCAGAATTTGGGTCTTGGTCATTGGCAGTAGTTGGTGGCATCAACCTTTTCAAGCGGGTAAGGTTCTAGGGATCCCACTATAAAGAAACGAGATGCTATCTTATTGAAACTAGCATACATTTGGAGCTATTTTCTTTTATTTTTTTATTTACACGGATGCTTTCTTCAACAAGGCAAAAAATATCATTGTAAAGAAGACATGTGAACTGGTCTTTCTGAATTGGAACAAAGTTTTGAAATAAACCCAGCCACCAGTCTTCATCAGACTGGAAGGCCAGGGAGAAGAGGGAAGAAGGAATCATTATGAAGCTGTGGACTCAAATCTCTTATTCCTTTTGAGTTGGAAAAACTTCAAAAATAACATAATTTTTATGAGCTTTAGTAAGGAGAAAAATATACTGCAGTTAAAAAATGGGGCAGGGTGCGGTGGCTCACACCTATAATCCCAGCACTTTGGGAGGCCGAGGCAGGCGGATCACCTGACCTCAGGAGTTCGAGCATAGCCTGGCCAATGTGGTGAAACCCCATCTCTACTAAAAATACAAAAATTAGCCAGACATGGTAACGCATGCCTGTAATCCCAGCTACTGGGGAGCCTGAGGCTGGAGAATTGTTTAAACGTGGGAGGCGGAGGTTGCAGTGAGCCCAGATCACGTAATTGCACTATAGCCTGGGTGACAAAGAGTGAAATTCCATCTCAGAAAGAAAAGGTGTCTACAGCCATACCACCCTGAACACGCCCGATCTCGTCTGATCTTGGAAGCTAAGCAGGGTCGGGCCTGGTTAGTACTTGGATGGGAGAAAGAAAAGGTAACCAGCTTTGGTCCAGTGTGGGTGACTACTCGACAGAACTGCTGCTCCATATACCACTTGTCACTGTTGGAGAAAACCACTGTTGTGATGGGGTTTGAAGTGTTTAGAAAAATTATAATCATTTCCAATATCAACTAATACTAATTATTTTACCAAAATTTTACCCTAAATAATTTAACTAAATAATCAATGTAAAAATGGAATGCCTATTAACTTAAAACTTTTCAGAAGTTTTTTTTTTTTTTTCTGTGTGGTTTAATCATGATTAAATCCAGGTTATTATGATACCACAATTAGTGACTTAGAAAAGCATTTGAACCTGCTAGTCTAGTTCTTAATTTATGTATTCTTGAAAGTATACAACAACATTTCAAGGGATACATGGACAAATGAATAAATTTTAAGATGATCAATTTCCATATTCTTAACTTTCACACATATTCTTACTCAAAATGACTTTTTCCCACATCCCATTTTGAAACAGCCCTGTTATCAAATTGCTGTAATACAAAGCGGCAATATAAAATGCTGGTATTAATGAGGGCTAATAAAGGTTTCTGAAACTTTCCTAAAATATTAAAGGTGAACTTCAGTAAATTCTCAACTGATAGCTCATTAAAATAATTTTTGGTGTCAGAATTATCAGTACTTTTTGGCATCTTAGCTCAGGTAGAATTAAGAGAAATTGTGATAATAAAACTTTATTAATGGAAGCAATTCTTACAGCTTCCTTAAAAAATAAGAGGGACAAGTTGGAATAAGATTGATGCTGAATAGTGAGAGCCAAATTTCTCACTGTAACAAAAAAAGTTCCGAAGATGAAAATGAGATGGCTAGAGGGCATTCTGTGGTATTAGACTGGAGGTTAGGTATCGTAGAGACAGAAAGAGACAGAGAGAATGAACGGACATAGAGATTTACGTATAAACTCTCTTCTAAAGAAGTCAGTGAGAAAGTGGGGGTAAGTTCCTGTGGCGAAACCTGCAGACAGGACCTTTCAAGTGCAGAAGGTTAATAGGCTCAGTGATGAAGCACATGCCTGCTAACAGGATGCACTGAGGACACATCCGCATGTGAACTCATTGTCACAAATAAGACCTTCATATAATTGTGAGGAAACACCAGACAAATCCAAATTAAGAAATATCCTTAAAAAACAACAGGTGTATACACTTTAAAAATACCCAGGTCATGAGAGACAACACTAAGGAATAGTTCCAGATGAAAGGAGACTCAAGAGGTCTGCAGATGAGATAACAGCACAGTACTTGTGATGGGTTAGATTGTGGCCCCCTTAAAATTCATGTATTAAATAAAGCCTAAGCCCCAGTACCTTAGAATGCAGCTGTATTTAGAGATAGGGCCTTTAAAGAGGTAACTATGGTAGGAGGAGATTTAAAGCGTGGGTCCTAATCTCATATGACTAGTGTCTTCATAAGAAGAGTCTAGGACACAGGCATGTACACAGAGACAGCAGAAACCATGTGAGGACACAGGGAGAAGGCGGCCATCTGCAAACCAAGTAAAACAGGCTTCAGGAGAAACACACCTTGATCTTGGACTTCCAGCCTCCAAAACTGTGAGAAAAAAATTTCCTGTTGTTTAAGCCACACAGTCTGTGATGTTTATTACAGTGGCCCTAGCAAGCTAATACAGTACCAATGTTAATTTCTTGATTTTTAAATTATGCAGTGAAAAAATAAGATAATGTCCTTGTTTTTAGAGAAAATACAAACCGAATCATTTAGGAGTTATGAGACATTACATCTGAAACATACTCTCATATAGATTGGAGAAAGATAGTATCTATGTAACAGAGAAAGAGAGAGACAGAGAAAGTATATCAAAGCAAAAATGGCAAATATATTAACATTTGGGGAATATGGATAAAGGTATACAGGGAACTTTATTTTTGCAACTTTTGCTTTTGTCTGAAATTATTTCAAAATGAAAAGTATAAAAATTATGCTAAATCTAGTTTCATTTAACAGTAAGAAAAATTCACGAACAGTTATATTAACTATTGCTGTTTTAAGCCATAGGTATCTAAGAAAAAAGTTTTCAATTTTTTTTTTATTTTTTGACATCTATCAAAATGTTATAATAGTTGATTTGATCACATATGTAATAATACATAATACCACCACAATCCAAAACGAATTTTAACACTTATTATACATGTTTTAGACATACCCATGTATTATCTTATAAATATAAATTATCTTAGGGTAATTAATAAAATAAAGCATAAAATATATTCAACTTTTGTTGGATAATAAATACATATTCAGAGAGTAAACATAATGCCAAATTTTCCCATCCTAAGATCTTGCTATTGTGTTTTTTAATATATTATAATATGTATCAAGCTTCTATGATACTTAAATTCCATTGGCTACATTTAAAAATGATAAAACAGTCAATATTCAGAATAAACTAGAAATTACAATCTTTGTGACTTTTAAACTAAATGAGACAAGCATAAGCTGTCAACATTATTTATGAGAGACACATAGATACTAAAAATGTTTGAAGCAAAAGTGTTTGACAGCATTCCTAGTTTATTTCTGAGGAGCTATGTAACAGAAACTGTCCCCCAAAAGGGCACCAGGAATGCGTGAGGAGAGAGGACGGGTACTCTCACTAAATAGCACAAACTGGATTAAAAACGGTTACCCTCGGTCACCAGAAGTTAAGTTTTACCAGTGCTTGTCCCTAGGTATGTCTCCGCTGTTCCTATGAGTTACACGGTTACTGCTATGGAATCCAGTCCTACTCCCAAAAAAGCAGTTTCTCTAATTGATTAAGGGGGCAACTGAATGTATGTTGATTTAGCTCTATGAAAAGATCACCATACTAAAATTTTCCCTAACCTCAGAATTCTAGTAATATCATTAAAGGATTACTAGAGTTTACAGAATACTAAATGTTCCATTCATCTAAAATGTAACAATGTAAAAGACAGACAATAAATTCCACTATTTTTAAAGTGAGACTTGAGAATGCACATTGAACTTCATTTTACCCTTCAGTGAACACGGTACAACTTTCACGAGGACTGAGTTAACACCTAGAATGCATCTGACACGGACAACCTGGTGCCTCACTTTTTGTCACAAACAGAACTTCCCTGGTGGGTGTCCAAACATGAGCTATGACTATACTTCTGTGTAAGGATCTCAAATGAATGCATTTGACAAACAGTCGAGGTTTAGGTAGCATTTTCTTTCTTCATTTCAGTAGATACCATTAAATATAAGACTGACGCCTGGACATTTTACCTTTACAGTAACTTCATTTTTCTTCTTAACAAATTCCCACCTTGAAATAAACGCAAACTATTAGGAGACTGTTATTTTTCCTTCCAGGGCATTTTATGACATTTTCTAAAACATGTACAATCAGGAATCGCTTACTTTTCCTGGTTTGTAAAGGAAATATAAATGAAAAAAAAAAAGCCCTTAAGCTGCTTTATGAAAAAGATTCCAAATTAATATTGAGTAGTAAAAAATGGTATTTAATAAATAGTACTTACATTAGCACAGTGTAAGGCTAAAGCACAAAAGACGGCAAACATTTTGAAGTTGTTTTCATCTGTTTTAGAGAAGGCACTGCCACTGATTTTGTTGACCATCTGCACCACACCTATCACGCTGCCTCGGCTGACGATGGGCATGCACAGGATGTTCCGCGTGGTGTAGCCTGTGTACAAGTCTACTTCTCTGTGGGGTGACAGAACCGAAAATAACAACAACAACAACAACAACAAAAAGCAGAAGAAATAAAGGACACAGTCAGTCATAAATCTCCCCTCAATCTTTGCAATTTACATATGCTTCTATTACATATGACTAATGGCACTTTTAGCTTCTACATTCAGGGACAGTAACATTCTACAGAGTTTTATTAACACCTTTCCAAAAATATTCTAATCTGTTGGTTCTTTTGTCTCCAAGTGAGTTTTCTAGGATAGTCTCTAAGAGGCTTTCAGCTTATCATTTGAAGTATCCAGCATTACTAAGTAAACAGACCAAAAAAAACGTGGATTCAGAGGAGAAATACAATTAAATTTGGTAAAATAACATAATCCTTTGAAGTTGATCGTGTTTATGAGAGATATAACTTGCTAAACCAACTTATAGAGTTTCCACTTTAAAAACTTAGAGCAGTGGTCAGCAAACTGCACCCAGGGGCCAAATCAGCCCTCTCCTGTTTATAAGTAAAGTTGTATTGGAACACAGCCACACCACTCATTCACATATCGTCTGATTCTGCCATCACCCCACAAGGCTGAGCTGTGGACTTGTGACAAGGACATTAGTGCTTATAAATGCAAATATACTGACCATATGATCCTTAATAGAAAAGGCTTGCTGACTCCCATTGTGAGGAAATGTTTTTAGAAAACAGGACTAAGGTGCATAGAAACAGTGACATAGCTAACGGTAGGTAGTTACATGGGAGTCTTCAGCGCCTGGCTTCTCTCATTTAGCATAAAGGTTTTTGAGATTCATCCATGTTGTTGCATGTCTTAGCGGTTAAGTCCTTTTTATTGCTGAGTTATACCTCTATTGAATGGACATATCGTATTTTGTTCACTCATTCCCAGTTAATGGACAATATTATTTTTAATAGCCAGTTTGGGCAATTATAAATAATTCTGCTTTGAAGGTTTGCATACAAGTCCTTGTAGCACCATATGTTTTCATTTTGCTTGTAGTACTATCTAGAAGCGGAGCTGATTAGTGGACGGCACAGTAAGTGTATGTTTAACTTTTCAAGAAACTGCAAACCTGTTTTCCCAAGAGGTTGTACCACTTCATATTCGCACCAACAATGTACGAGGGTACTCGTTTCTCCACATCCTGGCCAATGTTTGCTAATGCCAATGTTTTAAAGTCACAGTCATTCAAGCTGGTGTACAGTGAGGTCTCATGTCAACCACATCTATATTCCCCTCACTTCGAGCATTTTTCATGTGTTTGGTGATCAGTTGTATATCTCCTTTTGTGGACTGTCTGTTAAAATCATCTGCCCTTTGTATTAAATTGGGTTATCTTCTCATTGTTATGTTGGAAGAGTTTTTATATATTAGATATAAGTATTTTGTCAGATACGTGTTTTACAAATATTTTCTCCTAATCTGGTGCTTGCATTTTCATTTTCTTAATAGTCTGACTCATACATTTTTACATAAAGATTGGACATAAGGATGAGCAAATATATTTAATTTTGAAGTACTAAATGATGAGTTTGGACTTTTGGAAAAAAATAAACTTTCAGTGTACCCTTAATTTATTGACAGTATATATTACTAGAATATTCCTATGTTTTTATAGGAGTTGTGTATATTTGACATCAATTGATCAAATAACTGAGTAAACTTCCTATTGCTTATGTTATTTGTCTCTTAAAGTAAACCACAAGTTGGAATTAACTAAACACTGCTGTCAAACTACTGTAAATATTATTCTCTAACAGTCACAGCATCACTCCTGAGACTTTCCATTTCTAGTGATTTATTAAAATCAAATTACATAATTGGGTTTGCAACTCTCCAAAGAAAGTCAAAACAAAACAAAAAATCTTTATAAGCCTTCCTAATATCCATCTTTAATAATATCCAATAAAAGATGTAACTTATTTAGTTACTTTGGGTCAGGTAAATTTTCCAGACCTTTCATGAATATTATCTGTGATCTTAAAACAACAGCAACAAAATTGGCATTATCATACTCATCTTAAAGATGAGGAAACTGAGGCTCAGAGAGATTAAGTAACTTATGCTAGGTCAGTTGAGAGCTAAGAAATGACAGAACCGTGCTTCAAAGCTAGACCTACTCATCTCAAAAGCATGCAAATTTCTTACTATGTGTTGCAGCCTTTGAGCATATGATTTGACGGAGAACATGTTTGTTACAAAATAATCACACTATAATGGAAAAAAAATCCCACAGTAGCTCTATAAATTAAAACTACCGCGTATCAGTTGTTTTTATAACATTCTAAACTCCTGTATCTAGATATCATTATACATTAGTGGATTAGAATCCATCATTTTATAAATATCTGAATATACTGACTATTGATAGCAGAGTTGGTTCAGAGAAGAAAACTAAGGAAGAAAGAACTGAATTGGGACGTGGAGAACTCAGGCTCCACGGAAGAGGTTTCAGCTGAGTGGGACATCACAGAAGAAATCAACGGAGTGTCGACATCAGCTATTTCTTACCTGTTAAAGCGTGGGTCTGCATAGGCATCTGGAATGTTCAGGACTTCCCCTGTTCTTGCTACTTGGCCAGCAATTCCTTTCTCAATTGAAAATCTGCATATGTAAAAGAGAAGGACATGCTAATTAAAATATGGACGCTGTAGAATAATTCAAAAATATTCCATTGTTAATAATATTGAATTAAAAGCACTGTTTTACTCAAATGCATGTATTACTTTTACGCTTACATATTCTAAATCACCTTATAAAGTATGTCAAAATAAAGCAGAAAAACATTACACAGTAATCACCTGAGAACCTTAAAATATTAACTCACAAACTGAGATCAAACAATCAACTAGTATCCTCCTGCTCTGAACAATAATAATCCCTTCTATTTGCGAAGCACCTTATAATTTACAAGATGCTTCAACGTAAATTTTTTTAGTGGATTCTCAATGAGGTGTGAACGAAGGCCTATATGGGTTCAGTAATTTGCCAACATTCATAAAATATCAGTGGCACAAGGAACACTAGAATGCTGGTCTCTACCATTGTGCTTCCTACCACACATATAACCAAACTCACAGGTTACACGTGAGCTTGAGATATTATACAGAACTGAATTTTACGGTGTTTGCAATTCAAGCACTATACAGAAATAACACAATGTACAACTTCCAGTATTTTTACCTAATTTGTTAAATTTTAAAATAATCAAATTACAAGGATTGTCTATTTTTTATATCTAATATCAGTATTTTTCCTTTGTAAAAATATTTTCATACTTATATTTTTCTCATTACTACACCATCATCACACATGCACTCATTTCAAAACTTCCTTAACTAACAAAGATGTCTACAAGTCACAATATCTACATTTTACATAGTTCAAAAATAATTTCCATATTATTACATTGTCAACATTATAGGAAATCACCATTATTGAAATAAAGCTAGAGGACTATCAGAAAAACTCAAAAGATAGTTCACACAAAAGAGAATCTACTTAAAACACCAAAGAGTGAACCAAACACTGCATAAAACTCATGGTTGTCTTTTTCCTGGTTTTCTTGTGCTTTGAACAACATAAACACAATGAATTAGATTGCCATAAGCAAAGGGTATCAGAATCCATTTGATGATTTATGCTTGTTTGCGTTGGTCTGAGAGCAGTCTGAACTATAACTTTTGTTCATGCTCTCTGTGGTCTGCTATCTATGGTCAATGGAAGCCATAATTAAGAAGCCGCCCTTACATAAATGGCTGCCATTAACCAGTCATCTGAGAGTTACAGTAAATCACACTCTGTTTTTCTTACGCTTATAAACACAGGCTTTAAAGTTGTTATTTTCAAAATTAAATCAATGCCAATAGTGTTAGGAAACACTCAAATCTTCAGCAAGAGAAATGACTTATCTAAATGACTATATCCAGATGCTATACTGAGATCCAACAGCAACAACAAAAAAACCAACAACAAACAGACAAAAACATTTTAAAACCCAAGTACCAATATAGTGCCTATAAATCAGAGTTAATGAACACGGAATATACAGGAAGCGCTGAGAGGCAGACAGTGGTGGGGCCCCATGGTGAGGCACACCTTGAGTTTCCTTGACCTTAGTCACCTTTTATGATAGAACGCCCAAATAAACAGCAATCCTTAATTAAGAAGACACAGTGTTTTACCAGAATGCTGTTATTACCAGAGAACTTTATGGTGTTATACAGAAGATGAGTTAAACAAGACACATAAAGCAAAAGAAATGCAAATGTCTAAAATTATTTTCTCAGCTTCTGAATGTTAAGCTCGATTCTTAAACGTTCTGTCAGAGTGCTCCTTCTGTAGGTTTCCAGGTGCGATATGAGCAAGCCCCCATGCCTCCATCAACAAAATAAACTCCATTCTGTTCATTTAAGTGACAATGGTTGCCACTTAAAAAAACAAAGACTTTAGTTTCAAGATGCAACACAAGTGTGCTATGTGATTGATTAAAACAGCTGGTCAGTCGCAGAGTGTATTTAAGTCATCAAATATACCAGATCAATTTCTACTACTGTCTGGACTGTGAGACAGGCCACAGGTTGGGAAGAAGTAGGGGCCGAATTGGATAAGCACACCTTTTCTCTTGGACATGGGAAAACCTGCAGGTTCCAGGTGGAGTGTACCTTTACCTACCTGGGAGCACTAGAAAGTTTTTCCAACATGATTTCCAAAAGGACCGCCTCCGGAAGACGGCATTTCCAGGAGTGACGCTAAAGCTTCCTAGGCGCGGTTTCTCTGGCACTGCCTGCAATGTCATTCCCAGAAGTACTACCTTCAGGAGGCGGGTCCTGGTGGGAATGATATCACAGTATGACAAGTATTGTCAGCATACCTGTGAATAGGCACAGAAAAATGGGTAACAGAACGCCTGCACATCTACCGTAAGAGGATAGGACATTCTACTTCTAGCTGTACCTTATCTCTTTGGTCTTCTTGAAGACAGGTTTTCCTTCCTTTTCCTCTCCAATATCAAAAAGGTCTGAATATAACTCCTTGTTCTTATGGTCTACCTGGAAAAGTGCACAACGATCGGCATTCACCAGGTTTTTTGCATATATCTAAAGACAAATGACAAAATAAGAGGAAGACAATGAGACATTCAAAGAACTTGCAGGTAAACTTTATCATAAAATAAGTATTAATTTCAGCTGTCCTGTACTCTAATTGGTTGGTATTAGCATTATAAATAAATATACAAGTATATAAATATTACATATATATGATATAAAAGTCACTGTTACATGCTAATACTAACAGATCCCAACAGAATACACAGTGGATATGCATCCATACTGCTGTGCTGGAGGGAAGCATATCAGTCGTGTATTCTGACACCAACTGACACTTCTGTTTTAGTTGGTAAGCAGCTGCTGGCCTAACTTCCCAGTGCCCTTCTGCCATCCAAGGCCCTCTTCCAGAACCTCTCAGGCCTTCCCTGGTGCCTAGATCTGAGTCTCTGTCAGCACTACGACCACCACTCATTCTGATTAGTTGATGTCTGTGATGCAGCAGGTGTAAAAGCTATGAAATATAACCTCTAAGGAGATACATGGCTTTCATATTTGCATTAGCTGAGTTTTATTTGATGTACTGTCTAATAAAAATTTGTACAGATTATTAAGTGTTTACTATGTGCCAGGCACATTTATACAATTTATATGAATTGATTTGCCTGCTCCTCACGATAACAATATTAACTCAGGAAAATCTTTTCCCATTGTACATATTAGGAAAATTGAGGCACTGAGAAGTAACTTGCCCCATTATTACATGAATAGTAAATGGTAGCAGTATTTGAACTGATACTAGCTGTTCCCATGGCCCATGCTTTTATAACAAATATGCTTTTCCATTTCTAAATGGAAACCATGTATTCATTTCATTACTCATTTTTTCTTCCATTTCCTTCAACAAATATTTCTTCAATGCCTAACATATCCTACTGTCCTGAGTGGGTTGGGGCTACAGCTGCACCATTAATACAGTATTTACCTCTATTGAGAATTCTGGTAACTTCAACTATCCAGATCATAGCCGTGAAATTATTCCTCGGAGAAAAAGAATTCATCCTTACAGTAAAACAGCCATCACAAAGTCTCTGCAAGAGGAACCTTGCAGCCAGGGCAAAATATAGCATCTCATATAAAATGTATAGATTTAATAAAAATAAGTCTAAGTTAGGTAACTGTCTTCATCCTATTACACTATTACACGTTTGTGCTCACTACTACTATAGAACTATTACACTATTACATGTTTGTACTCACTGCTACTATACACCCAACAAATACTGGCTGTGCCCACTACGCAGGGACTGAGTATACTGCCTAGTATCAGGACCTCTAGGTTACTTCTCACCTCCCTTAGCCTGTGAGCTATAGAAACAGCAGAAACCACTTCTCTTTTCCCACAGTATTCCAAATGCTCAGAACAAGGCTGAGTTAGGGCCAGCTAAATTTTGTGGTCCAAACCCTGCTCCCTGCTTGTTAATGTAAATAACATTTTTATTGGGACATAGCCGCGTTCATTCGTTTCTGTACTTTTTATGGCTGCTACAACAGCAGAGTTGAGTAGCTGCAAGAGAGTATGGCCCACAAAGCATAACAATTTACTATCTGGCCCTTTACAAAAAAAAAGTTTGCCAACAAACCCCTGGCTTAGAACATATAGGATCTCCATAACCCAAAACTCTCAATAAATATTTGAGGAAAAATGAATGACATAAAGGCACAGCGAGAGTGATGGGGCTGAGTCGTTGGCAAATACAGAAGAATCACTCATCTAATTCACAAACCCATGAGATTTTAAATTATTAAGTAACAAGAATGATCCTGCATTATTAAACATTAAATTATATTCAGTGAAATCTGTATCTGTAGTGTTTGAGGTAATGTCAGTTGCTTAATATTTTGGCATAAATATGTTAATATTTGTTTAAAATCTGGATCAAATGGACAATGTTTCAGAAAATAAAATAAGCTTAGAAAGTGTTGAAAAATATAAATCCAACCAGAATCATAAAGATAATTCAAAAACTATCAAAAAATATTAGCAAAAAAGGCACCAGCCTCAAATGGCTTCAAATATGAATTCTTTAAAAATCTTCAACAAATTCCCGTACAATTTATACTGATCTACATTCAGAAAAGAACAATTTTTCCAGTTGTTTTTACAATGTATGCTGCGTCACTGATACTGAAAACTGACAAAGAAACTATAAAAAAGAAAATCACAGACAGATTTACTTTTGAAACAGAAGAAAAGTTATAAATAAAAATTCAACCAAATCAAATTTAGCAATAATTAAACAAATATGACAATATTAAAAACAGAGTTTATTCTGAACTGTCCAGTAGCATAAAGTCTATTATCATAATTCATAATAGCAATAAGACAAAGGAGAAAAATCTGCAAGATTATCGTCATGGTTGTCAAAAAGCATATGATGAGCCTGGGTGTGGTGGCTCATGCCTGTAATCCCAGCACTTTGGGAGACTGAGATGGGCAGATCTCTTGAGCCCAGGAGTTTGAGACCAGCCTAGGCAACATGGCGAGACCCCTTCTCTACAAAAAAATATAAAAATTAGTCAGGCATGGCAGCATGCATCTGAAGTCCCAAACACTCAGGAGGCTGAGGTGGGAGGATTTCATAAGCCCAGGAGGCCAAGGCTGCAGTGAGCCATGACTGCGCCCCTGTATTCCAGCCTGGGCGACAGAGCAAGACCCCATCTCAAAAACAAAAACATGTGATGCCATTCAGCAATCATTAATGATAAAAACTTTAGTAAAATGGAATAAAAGAATATATAGAAAACGTAATAATGTTTTCCTTAAAACAACAGTCCATATTATACCAAACGGTAAAATAACAAAATCGCTGCCTTAAGATATTAAAGTTAAGAACAAGACAAAGTATGTTATCACAATCATTAGCATGCTAGTAGGCAAGAAGAACATGTGAGGTATACATATTTGAAGAGATAAGATTTTTCTTGTTTGAGGATAATGTTATTTCATATGTCAAAAAATCAACTGACAAACAATTATAGGCAGTAAGAGGGCTTCTGTGGCTGGGTGCAGGGGCTCAGGCTGTACTTCCACACTTTGGGAGGCCAAGCCCCTTGGACTGCTTGAGCTCAGGAGTTTGAGACCAGCTTGGGCAACATGGCAAAACCCTGTCTCTACTAAAAATACAAAAATTAGCTGCGCATGGTGGCATGCGTCTGTTGTCCCAGCTACTTCTGGAAGGCTGAGGTAGGAGGATGGCTTGAGCCAGGGAGGCAGAGGTTGCAGTGAGCAGAGATTGTGCCACTGCACTCCAGCCAGGGTGACAGTGCCAGACCCTGTCTAAAGAAAGAAAAAGAGGCTTCTGTTTTAAGATGAGCATTTCTAAATATATGTTCACCTTTTCACTCTCCCCAAATATTAATGTTTAACTTTGAAATGACCCTCAGATGCTGAAAAGGAGTTAAAAATATCTAAAATTTTGGTAATATTTATAAAGTCCAAACATCAGGTCAATCTAAAAGCCACCCCTACTCCCTTATACACACACATACGCATACACACATACGCATACACACATACGCATACACACATACGCATATACACACACAGGCATACACACACGCATACACACATACGCATACACACATATGCATACGTTTACCTATAAGTGAAACAACACTCTTTATAGCAACAGTAGATTTTAAATTCAGTTAAAATGTATCTTCAAATTTCTAAGGAAAACTTACTTTAAGCCTAAATGTATTTACCAAGTCAAACTAGCATAAAGGAAAATAAAGATATTTAAGAAGGGTACAGTACTCAGAAATGTACTATCTTTGAACTATTTTAGAAAAGGAGATGGGCTCAAGCAAAAATGAAGAAATAGATAAATTCAAGGACACAGGGAAGACTTGGGGTTCAAGAAAAAGTGAGGAGCAAAGAAATCATTAAAACTATACTGAAACTGTAACACCTGTTAGTAAATGATATCTAAGAAATTACAGGCATCATCATGAAAAATTAATTTAAGAAACATGAAATATATAAAAATATTTATATATCTAAAACTATGTAAGGGTAGTAGGTAAGAAGAGTAAAAAAAAATTAGGAAACAAATGTGCTTCATTTATTATCTTGTTGGTGAAGTGAGTGATATGATATAAACACTGATTATTTATTGATTTTGATATAAAACTTCATTTTAAACATAAGACGACAGCTGTCAGGGCTATTGCTGCCATCATGTAAAGAGAAATTGCTTGAGACTAAGGACTACACAAAAGTAAGCTGAACTGAGAAACAGAGAAAGACATATCATGAAAAGATTATTTGAGCCCCCATGTCCACTAATTATATAAGCCTGAACATTCAATGGCTTTTCAGCAGTCTGAGCCAGTAAATCCTCTCTTTTATTATCTCACACTAATTTGAGTTAAGTAGTTGATGTTTTCAGATAAGAAAGGAAATATAAAGTACCTACAAATTTATAAAAATTGATTTGAAAATCTAATTCATTGATTCCCAACCAGCAGCTGAGCCACCTGGCCGCAGGGCATCTGAAAATGAGTGCAGGTATGTTTGTTGGTTACGAGTTCTCACAAGCTAAAGACGCTGCAGGTCTGCGGTGCCCAGGATAACACTGTGCCAGAGGGAACTGCTCTGCCCAAATGTCAGCATCAACCTATTGAGAAGTACTGACCTAGACGAAATGATCACCTAGGAATTTAAGAATTACCCAGATTAGGCCGGGCGCGGTGGCTGACGCCTGTAATCCCAACACTTTGGGAGGCTGAGGTGGGTGGATCTCGAGGTCAAGAGATTGAGACCATCCTGGCCAACATGATGAAACTCTGTCTCTACTAAAATACAAAAATTAAGCAGGTGTGGTGGCGCGTGCCTGCAGTCCCAGCTACTCGGGAGGCTGAGGCAGGAGAATTGCTTGAACCTGGGAGGCAGAGGTAGCAGTGAGCCGAGATCATGCCACTGTACTCCAGCCTCCTGACAGAGCGAGACTATGTCTCAGGGAAAAAAAAAAAAAAATTACCCAGATTTGCTTGTCTGAAAATAATAAATCTTCTGTATTATCCAAAAGTTCCTCAAAAAAGTCTAACCTCATTCCCCACTTGTTTCCTCTAATCCAGGGTTATCTTTTCAAAACACATATCTGATCTTGCACCTCTAGCTTACAAGCCTTAATTAAAAACTCCCTCCCAGGCCTGGGTGACTTGGCCCTTCCAGGACCTTTCTACACAGGAGCACACTGTTCCCCCATCCCCCAAAGTAGAACCCTCTTTCCTCTTTGCCTGTGTAACTTCCACACATCCACCAGACCAAAGTCACAGCATCAGGAAAGCTTGCCACAGCCTCCCCAGCTACGTTAGATCCCATCACAAGCTTTCAGGGCACTGTTATGCTCCTTAATAGGCCTGACTCTGACTAGTTTCATAGTTATGTTGATATTTGGCTCATGTCTGTCTCCCCACAGACTAGAACCTCAATGAGGACAGAGGCTGTGAAGGGTTTTGCTCACCATTTGATAACTCCAGTTACTATGTATTATAGGAATATAACAGATTCCCAAGAAACATTATAAAAGAAAAGGGTGAATGAAAACTTGAAGGATCCAATGTCATAGAAGAAATTGAAAAGAGAATCAGAGATCTACCCCTAATAAGACTCTAATGGGGTCTTAGCTGATTTATATCAAACATCAGGTGAACAAATAATATGTATATTATTTAAACCTCTTTAGTCCATAGAAAAGAACGGAACATTTCTTAGCTCATTTTATAAGTGTAGCATAACCAAATACCAGTACTATCCAAAGATAGAAAAAAAGAACCATTGAGCAATCCGATGTATGAATATAGATGCAAACTTGGAAATAAGTATTAACAACAAATCCAGGAATAAAGAAAATATTACAATTAAATAGCCTTTATACCAGGAATGTAAGAGTGGTTCAACATTGAGTAATAATACAATTGTCTACTCCAATCATTTTGAAATAGCTTATAAAAATTTGATAATACCCAACACCAAATCACAGAAAATTAGGAATAGAAGGAAATGTTTTAAAATTGATAAATTATATCTGCTGTGGACCCACAACAAATATACACAGCAATGAAATGTGAGAAGTACACACATCAAGGAAAATAAATATATTCTCCTGTTGATATCTGTTGTTTCCATTCAACAGTGTTCATTAGGTTCCAGCTAATACATTAACAAACACAAAGAAATAAGTACTGTAAAAACTGGAAAAGAAGAACCACCAGAATCTCTACTATTGTGCATTATAAATCACTATCTTGAAAACTAGAGACTATAAACTGGAAAAATAAGTTAACTATGGGGGACCATAATCAATACATTCAGTCAACAATTTTTTTAAAAAAAACTGAAAATAAGAAAATGTCTTTGGCTAGGAAGACGCCATATGCTGAAGATATCAATTCAAGTTTTCTATAAATTTAAGACAATTCCAATATAAATTACACACCATAATGAACTGAGATTCATCACAGGAGTGCAAGGTTACTTTAACATCCAAGAATCAATTGATGTAATATACACTATCAATAGAATTCAAAATAAAAACCATATGATCATCTACACTGATGCACAAAAATTGACAAACTGTAACATACCTGCATGATAAAAACACGCAATAAAGTAGGAAAAAAGGGAATTTCCTCAACCTGATAAAGGCCATCTATGAAAAACCCACAAAAAAAATCCTATTTAATGGCAAAAAACTAAATGCTTCTTCCTTGAGATCAGGAATGAGATAACAAAGTCCACACTTTGCCACTTCTTTTCAGTATTGTGCTGTAGGTTCTAGCCAGGGTAATCATGCCAGAAAAAGAAAGAAAACACATCTGGATTAGAAAGTAGGGAGTAAAACTGTCTCTAATTATAGAAGGCATGATCATATGTATGTGTGTATGTGTGTGTGTGTGTGTGTGTGTATGTATGTAATCCACTAAGAAACTAAGAAACTATTGGAACTAATATATGAGTTCATCAAGCTTGCAGGATACATAATCAATGTATAAAAACCAATGTTGTTTCTACACATTTGTAGTATAAAATCAAAAAATAAAGAAAATTCCATTTATAATAGCATTAAAAAATAGGAATAAATTGGCCAAAATAAAAGCAATACTTATTCTCAAAAAACACAAAACACTGTTGAAAAAAATTAAGATCTAGATAAATGGAAAAATACCTCACATTCGTGTATTAGAAGTCTTAATTGTGTTACAGTTGATAAGATGGCAATATTTCAAATTGCTCTACAGATTCAACATAATTCCTATCAGCATTCCACCTGATTTCTTTGTAGAAATTGACCTGCTACTTCTAAAATTTAAATGTATTTGTTAGGTACCCAGAAGAGCTAAAAGAATCTTGAAAAGTTGGGGAACTCACACTTCTTAATTTCAAAACTTACTACAAAACCACAGTAATCAAGGAAGTGTACTGGCATTACCACAGACATACAGAGCAACAGAACGGCATCCAGAGTCCAGAAAGAAAATGGCATTTTATGTTCAACTGATGTGCTGGGGAAAACTTGATAGCTACATGGAAAAGAATGAAACTGGACCTTTACCAAACATCATATATAAAAGTTAACTCAAAAAAGATCAAAGACCTAAATATAAGAGTTAAAAACCCTACAACTCTTAGAAGAAAATATCTGAGTAAATTCTCATGATCTCCAATTTGGCTTAGATATAAAACCAAAAGCATAAACAGCAAAAGAAAAAAATAGCTAAATTGGATTTCATCAAAATTAAAATCTTTTGTGCCTCAAATGACACTATCAAGAAAGTGAAAAGGCAACCTACCAAAAAGGGAGAAAATATTAGCAAAGCAATTATGAGACAAGGGAGTTACAGCTAGAATATATGAAGAACTCTTAACAAGTCAATAATAAAAATACGAAGAATTCAATTAAAAAGTGGTCTATGGCTCTGAATAGACATCTCCCCTAAGACAATATACATGCAGCCAATAAGCACATGAAAAGATACTCAACATCATTAGTCACTAGAGAAATACTAATCAAAACCACACTGAGATAGCACTTTACACCCACTATAATGAAAAAGTCGGATAATAGTAAGTGTTGGTGAGGATGTGGAGAAATCAGAACCCTTGTGCACAGCTGCTTGGAATGAAAAGTGGTGCAACTGCCATGGAAAGTTTGGCAGTTCCTCAAAAAGTGAAACATAGAACTACTACATGACCCAGCAATTCCACTCCTGGATATATACCCCAAACAATGGAAAACAGGCATTCAAACAAAAATGTGTAGAGGCATGTCCACAGCAGCACTATTTACAAGAGCTAAGATATGGAAACAACGCAAATGTCTACCAACTGATGAATGGATTTTTTTAAATCTGGTATGTATATCCATAAAATGGAATATTATTTGGTCATAAAAATGAATGAGGTACTGGCCCATGCATAATATGTATGATTTTGAAAACAATATGCTAGGTGAAAGAAGCCAGGCACAAAATGCTACATATTACGTGATTCTTTTCAGATAAAATGCCCTGAATTGGTAAACCCATGGAGAAAGAACGTAGACAATTGCTTAGGGCTGGTGAGGCAAGGGGAAATAGGGGCGTAAGGAAGTGATAAGCTAAGGAGATGATAGTTAAAAGGGTATCAAGTTGCTTTATGAGGTAATGAAAATGTTCTAAAATTGATTGATGATAGTTGCACATATCCGTGAATATAGTAAAAGCCACTGAATCGAACACTTTAAATGGATGAACTGTATAGTATGTAAATTACACTTCAATAAAGCTGTTTTTAAAAGAAAATATTAATAATACAAAGAACGAGCAGTAAGTGCTCCTTGTACCCCTAGTATAAGCTCTGTGTCAGTCTACATTATAACTTTATATTTTTCTTAAAGCTACTCACTGATTTACAAATTCCTTCAGTTGTTTCATAACAAGAAGTTATTTTAATGTACAATTATTTTATTTTTGTCTAGATAAAACCACAGAAATAACTTATCACATAAAGAATGTGCTGAAGTTAATAACCTATGTTACTCTCTAATTACCTTTAGTAAACTTCCTGTCTCTACAAGACATTGCACAAAGCACACTTCATATTTGTCTTTTACTATGTCAAATAAAAAAAAAACTTATCAGTATGCATCATAAAATCTCTAGATGAGAAAACTCTTTATTGCAGAAGAGTACTGTAGAAAGAACATTTATTAAAGCACATAACCGGGCACAAATGGTAACAAGAAGGCCTGGGCATGCATGGCATCCACCCACACATTCTGACAACTAGAAGCCACTTCTGAAAGCAGTCTCACTAGAGACCTAAAAGTACTCAGTAGCATAGGGAAATATGCCTATAACTCTACGTCATACAGCTTTAGGCTCAAAAGTGCCTGAGAGCCATCTAGGAGAGAGGAATAATTAAGACTAGAACTAAGTAGAATGAACTTGAAGATCAGGAAAAAATCAATTGAGAATTCCCCACATATCCCATATGTAAGAGGTGTTTTGAAGAACATAAAAAGAAACCAAATGTCTTTTCTAAGTATAGCTCTCCATTAATAAAGAAAAGCTCTGAGATTTTTAAAAATGTTATTCAAACTTACTCCCTCAAAATTAACGGAAGTGACAAACAGATCAAGGTGAATTCCTAAGCCACCACATTTTCATAAGATTGAAAGTGCCTGTGGATGAATAAGTTTAAATGTTATGCCATATATTAGCACCATAGGTCTAAGGGTTAAACAAAATCATACTCAGAACAAAAACAACCTACCATTATGTGTTCAAGTAGAGAATCTATTGCAACTATGTTATCAAAATATGTTCTGAAAAAAAGAAACATAAATCCTGTAAGTAATTTCATTAGTTCACAGTACATATTACACTTCGAATTCATTTCCTGGTTTTGTCTACATTTAAATAAAAAAACATAAAGATAAATGTCATTTGATTTTTCTGCTTTGGCAAAAAAAAATCAGTACTGTAATATTATTTTAAAGAGATAAATGAAACATTATGATTGACCTCAGCATGAGGGCTCTATAATTCCAGAGAATGCAATCAGTATTTATTTTATTGATAAGTATCAGTGTAGAGAGAAAGTCTGTTGCATTTAACAAAGTATGCAGAAATAAAATTGCATCCACCATATTTAATATTTTCATTAACAACTCTGATCTAAAATACAAATATTTAAATGTGCTAAATCTCATCAATAGTTAAATATAAATTATCACTGAAAACTGGAGAAAGTTAGCATTTAAAGTGTACTGAGAAAGTAATGTAATTAATTTGAGAAGAAATGTCAGAATACAAGTAATGCTATGGATCTAATGACTTTATATGAGTATATATTCATTGTTATGAACAGCGAGTAAATGTTTCAGAGGCAAATAGTGCAAATACTAAAATGTCAATCTGAAAAAAGATAAATCGATATGCATGTAATGTATGGAAAATGTAAAGAAGGACTCTTAAGATAGACTGCACTGGCTAGGTAGTGTTTAACCTAGTTGGCTTAGGTATCCAAGGGGAGCTTTTTCAGTCCCATACTTCTTTAATTTTATTATTTCAAAAACTAAATGTAACATAAACTAGTAACTTCAAACTAATTAATGAGCATCAATAATAATTACTGATGGGTAAACTGTTAGGTGCATATACAGTGACATGTGAAACATAACATGTCATCGTTGTTGCTGGAGGCCACAGAGGAAAAACTACATTATTCCTTTAGTGAACTTGTAGGAGGACATGACCCTAAAGTTACCACATCCCGGCGCATATTTTAGATTTCAGTGATTAATTACATGGGTCAGATATATAGATGCAGACTCCTGTAGTAAATAAAACCAATAAAAATATGTGATTTAATAAATATCTATTATATAATTGCTTCCACTGCCAGCCAAAGGGATTTTTTCTAGGCCAAACCAGGGAAATATAACATTTTCTCGGAAATGATAACTGAGATACTATACATGGGAAAATTTAGATAATAATAATAATAATGATGCTTAATTTACTGACATTGTTAGAAAAACCAAATAGGACTTTTTGGAAGAAAATAAACCAGAATATTTTCCCTCCTACTGTAGCCAGTATTCTCCTGCATAAATAGAGATATTTAGTGTCTTTAACATATTCTCAGACATTTCTATTTAGAAAACATACATCAAATGGAAAATTAACATCATCACATATATATCTGCAATCCTTCACTTTAGAGTGAACGTGAATGAGAATATAACTCTACAGTCCATAATATGATTAACCGTTCTTCCCAGACTACTTGTAAAGACGGATCTTCAGTTATCAGCTGCAATAGACAATCGTCTATTTCTGCCACAGGCTGCCCTTAATTTAAACCATTGATTAATAAGAGCTACTACATCCCTAGAAATGAACACTTACTTTGATACGTCGAGTAGGAAGTCATTCAATTCTGTCTGTTTGGCAAGGCCTCTGCATACCTACCATATAAAATAATAGCTACAATTACAAGAGATTTCTGCTTATTTCAAAATAAAACTTCCAGAATACTAATTACCTTATTTATTGAAAGAAGGCCTAACACAATCACTTGGATTATAATGTAATAATAATATCAATAACCATTAATATTTACTGAATACTTAAATGTGCTAAACATTGTTTTAAGCACTTTCTATTTATTGTCTCAAGCACCACAAAACATTATAAGTTTGGAATTTGCATTTCATAATGGACTTATAAAGATGTTAAGAACCTTACTGAGGCTTCAGAATTAATAAGTGATAGAAGCAGCATTCAGGTCTGGATAGCCGACCCAAGTCTCTCTTTAGAACTACTTTACACTGTATTTCTAAAAACTGTAGTTGAGCACATATTCCACCTACACCTGATAATTCGAGTCCTTTCTACTCCTTCTATTATCCTACAGCTCGATTTTTCTTCCTAGCATACAGTTCCTCCCTCATCAACCTCAATTTGCTGAAACAGAAGTAGAAAAATAAAACCACCACCAAAAAAAATAAAAAGAGAGAAGGAGAAGATACAAAGAACGCTATATTGCTACCATGTTCTTGAACTTTAAAGTCTAACCACCAGTAAAACTATAAGTAGTTGGTGATTTTTAAATTAGATATCTTCAAAAGAACCAGATATCTTAAAGTTAGAATGTTTCATAGATCACTTAGAGGAAAATTTAATTTAGGAAATGGAATCACAAAAATATCAGTGCAACTCCAGTAGGAGATTGTTCCTAGGTTTTCAGTGGAAAACAAATACTACAGCAGGACATATGCCATTTATTGCATTAATTATATATGTATTTATTTTATATATAGATATATATGTATGTGAATGGACACACATATATTGCAAAATATTTAAGGCAGAGAGTAAGTAAATATAACTGATTAAGTTAAAATTTCTAGAAATAACAGAAAATTGTAATATCCCAAAATAAGGCATTGGGTGACTTAACCTCTATTCTGGTCTTCAATGCCTCACTCCAAAAACCTCTTCTCCCTTAGGAAGCCCCTGCAAAAACACCCCAAAGACTCACCTGCACCTGATGTATTGCTACTGAAGCCCAGGCAAGATTTGCTGTTGCAACCTAAAAAAAATGAGAAATACATATCTATAAGTAATAATACATAACGTGTATATATATACTATATATAATATACTATATATAATATGTATAATACATAACATATATACTATATATAATATACTATATATAATATATATATCATACATAACATATATATATACACACACTACATGTAGTCATCTCAACAAAGGACTGGGGGATATATGTATATGAAGAATTTTCTGACATCACTGAGCTTTTGAACATTTTCCAAACACAAAGCACCAAATATTTACAAGGTTTTTCTTTTATATTTTCCCCATCTATTTAACTGACTTTAATGTTCTCTTGTTCATCTTAATTTTGGATAAAATGGAAAACAAACTGATTGTTAAGAGAGCTGTAGCCCAATGATTTTCACAAAATTACTACCTTTCGGTTTAACAAAAATACTATTGAAAAGCAATCTAATGACCACTTTAAATAATGAAATATTTCTAAAATGTAAAAATCATACACATATATTTATACACAAGCTAACAAGTTCCTCAAAATTACTAGCTATTCTACTTCTTTTATTATTCACTCATTCAACAAATATTCACGAGTGTCTATTATGTACCAGCCACTATTCTAGGTGCTGGAGATACTGTAGTAAATAACAGAAATGGAGTAGCCTTCAGTGTACTTCAGGGAGAAGGACAAGAAATGAAATAAGTGTAGCATATATATTAGATAGTGACAGGTGCTATAGAGAAAAAGCAGAAGAAGAGAGAAAGAAACATTGGATAGGAGCCATTCAAATGTACATGAAGTGTTCAGGGAGGGCCTTATAGAGAAGGCAACATTTAAGGAAATTCCGAAGGATGTGGCCGTGAGGGGGGTAAGTGGAGGGAAGAAAAAATGCAAAGGCCTGAGTTAAGTAGCCTGTCAGCCTTGCCTGAGGATCCAGCGTGGCTGGAGTGAGTGAGGGACAGGTGGGGTAGCAGGAGATGGGTTCATTCAGGCAAGTGGACAGGAGTTAGGCCACTGAAGGAAACTGGTTTATACTGGATGTGATAAATGTATCATTTTAATATTTGCCTTTAGTATTAATGAGCCTATTGAGTGAATAGTGAATGGAATTCAAATGTATTTGACACTAGAGTCTTTTATTCAGGACACAAGCTAAGAAAAAGACATTTTAAAGAAGACAGAAAGACAACCAGAGTGTGAAAAGTCTCCAAAGTCCTTCTACTACTTTCTATGACTCAGAGTACAGCATACCTTTTATTGTTATACTGGATTTTACTTAACAAAAGGACCATATCTCTTACGTAACCTGTTTCCTCTCTAAACAGAAACAGGTTTTAAAATCATTATTATTAGTATCAAAACACTGTTAAGCAAATTGTGATTTTAAATATTAATTCATGTATTTTCAGTTTAGTATTACTTAGCAATACTAACAAGCACCTTCAATGAGCTAGGTACAACTAAAAATTCTAACATGCAGCATTTAAAGGCCTTACCTCCTGGTGACTAAGACAGAAGGCTTCTTTGCCCCAGTGCCGATACAGCTCGAGAATACCAATCAAGTCACCAATTGCAGTGACAATTGGTAAGCAAAGAACAGACTGGATACGAGTCCCTGATTCCAGTCCAGTACCTCCTGGAAATCGTTCATCCTGAAAAACAAAAAGACAAAAAGACACAAATTCAGTGAAATGATCATTAAGCGATGATTCTTATTTCTATCAGAAATTGCCATGATACTTGTAATCAATAATAAGCAGTACTTTTCAAAGGAAAACTAAATGATGATAGCCACCATAAATCTTAGGTAAGAAAATGCTTACTTTTTCATGGAACTTATACCCAAATACTGCTTTAATATTTCTTTATCCTTATGCAGCATAAATTTAATGAACGAATGACATATGTTAATTTCATATGATAATAAAAAAAGTAATCATAAATGCTGGCACTTATTCATCATCTTCTATGTGCCGGAACAGTCTTAGGGTGTTTACAGATACAATGCCGCAGGGGAAATTACTCAAAATGTAAACACTACGTGAAGAAAATTATATATAAACTTTTTTTCTATTTTTAAGCCTAGAGTAACACAAAAGTGTATGTTAATAACAGTCATTCTAATTGAATTTCAAAGGCCCATATTAAGTATTGAATCAACTAATAATGATCAATTACTTTAAGAAATGAAATTGGTTCTTTGATTTTAATAATTTTCTAGCTTAGCAAATTTACTCAAAAGAAGTACAGGGAAATTGAATGAATTAATATCAAAAGCATCAATTCTATTTATTCAATTTCTACTGTCTGTAAGAAGCTATCAGGATGAATTAGAACTTCATGAAATAGTGTAACTCTGTACTTGTAATGTACAGATCTTTTGAAAGCTTACATACACAACAGAACATTCTCAAATGAGAACTTATACAGCATGGGCCCTCCTTCTCTCCTTCCCTCCCTTCCTCCCTTCCTTCCCTTCTGTCCTTCTATCTCTTCCTTCCTTCCTCTAGCTACCAAATTTATTCAAGGTTATACAAATAATGGTGGAAAAACCAAAATTAAAACCCAGGTTTCATGGCTCCTATTAGCACTTAGAGCAATTTTTTTACACCTGTATACTTGTTACCTTTGAAGTCTATATTCCATGTCATAAAATTTCATTAAAATGTCCACATGTACTGTGGAGGACTAGACTGAGGGCTCCACTTTGTCTAGTTTCTCTGTATCTATGTGCATGGTTAGTGATCTATACTGAGTCTGGGCCTGTCTACGTGATTTGCTCTGGCTAATGGGAGGGTAGTAAATTTGATGTAAGCAGTGGCTTGAAAACTCACTTGTATGTTTCCCACTACTTCTCTCAGACTCCTGTTACCTCACAAAAACACGCCAGGATAGCCTTACTGGAAGGGGGTGAGAGACACAGGGAAAGCGGAGGGTATAAGAGGCCAGCCAGCACCTAACTGATGGCCAGCTGACCTCAGACGCATAGGCAAATCCAACTGACAGCAGTCCAGACCAGCAGAATAACCCAGTCCTTAGATTCATAAGAAATCACACGTGGCTACTGTATGATACCAGTAAAACTTGAGGTAGGTTGTCATACAGCAATAACTAACTCATTCATATGCATCCCAGCAAAATATGAATCATAAAACAGTAATTATTTAGTTTACATTCATATGAATATACACAGTATATTTGTGTTTAACTGTACTGGCATGTGCTGAAATAAGAACTGTGCACATTTAGCTCTTAGTGGGTAAAGGGAATTTTCTGAGTACAAAAAATTAACTTACACATTAATATATTGATCTGTAACTAGCTTTAATGCTTTTTAAAATGAAACTATTTAAATTATAACGTCAAAATGATATGCCATCTTTCTTAATTAAATACTTTAGGTCAAAAGTATCACAAAGAGTCAAAAAGCCACTTACTCCAAGGATGTCTTCTACTAGCAGTGTTTTCCTGGACTTGGCCACATAAGCAGAGACGGTGGTGCCCTGAGTGATGGGCCCAGCAGGGATGAGGCGGGGTTTTCCTTCCTTTATCCCAGGTGGTGTGAATATGCACAGGCTCTAGGGAGAAGAAAAGATGTTTTACAGACTTTCCTGTACATGTGCATAGTACAAAAAGACACACGTGAATCTTAACAGTCATAATAAATCTGTGAGCCAATTAAAAGAAGAGTCATAAAATGAGGAAAGGTGCTTTGCCATGATCAAACCAGATTATCTAAAGTGAAACTATCTCACATTTCCAATTCACAAAAAATACACACTCAAATTTAAAACTTAAATGAATGTACAGGCACAGAAACGCTCTTCAAATAGCCTCCTATTTTGATACATAGAAAATAATGAAATGAGAAAAAAATGTATCCTGTCATTGGGATCAAGATTCTATCAGACCACCAACACACACAGGGTCCAACCTCCCTACAGGCTTGACACATGTTACCTGAAGATAGAATCAGTAGCTGCAAGTCAAGTGATTTGGTTATATTTTTCATTTTCATTAGAAATCTTCCCTTCTGAGAACCTTCTAAGACTCACTCACATTACTTCGACTGGCTAGTTTATAAAATTGCAGATTCAGAATACTCTAGATGAAAAATTTGCTGTTCTCTGAGCAAAAATCTTGAAAAATCTGAGTGATCTTTCCCTTTCAAATGACTGGGTGGGAAGGTAATGTCCTGAAACTATTTTAAAATAAATTGTTTTTTAAAAATAGAATCAGTTATTTTGACGAAATCCAAACATATTTTAAAATTACTTTCTACTAAATAAGAATTGCTACTTTAATCATGTAGAAATTGGGGGCAATATTTTGACATAATTGTATCATGATTATCTACAAAATTTGAAAATATAAATTTCCCACAGACTTGACTTTATTTTTATCTTATGTTGGATTACTCTAACAAAGAATGAAGACTACTTGAAGCAATAAGTATTAGACAGCCCTCTTAACCTAAGCACCTTTCTACAATACTTGTTATTACTAAGGTAGTTCTAAGGATGAGACAGGTATATTTATTAACTTATCAGGTATGTGGTTTTTAAGCCTTGTAAAATTACAGAACTCTTTCTTTAAACATCTTAAAAGAGAATGAACCCCATTAACTTGACTAATAAACCCCATAAACTTGGTTTAATGAACAAGGAGGAAGGGAGAGAAAAGCAAAGCTTTGCTTTAACCTTGGGTACTTGAAATTAATAACAATTATAAATGATTAGAAGCTAAGTTCAAAATACTTGTATTTCCAAGTATATCTACATAGGGCTGTGCTTAAATTGTATTTGCTATTAAGTACAATGCATGTGAAAAATTTAAGTAATTATTTTAAAAAGAACTAAGCTATTTAATATGTTTAAATAGAAAGTATACACTTATGGATTAAAAAATTACATATATGATGACAGACAGTTTCAACTTAGTTATTCCTTAAAAGGCTGGAAAAACCATTTTCTAGTTACTATAATTACATTAGACACCAACATACATATGGCATAGAGTAAGACTATCATTAGATTCAGTATCTATCATTGTCCAAATACAATTCAGTTTGTCACCCTTTCTTAAGACAGAAAGAGTAGAAAGGTAATTCAAGAACAAAAAGAAGAGATAAATGCAAGAAAAAAAATTTAAAATATGGTATATTTAGAATGAAGAAAAATTAGAATTGACAACGATTTTCTCAAACTATAAGGAAGCAACTGTCCCTTTTCTGTACCGAAGACGGAACTGCAGGAAGTGAACATAAATTGAACTGAGTGGTTTAGATAACTCTTAAAGAAGAACATGTCATAATAAAAACAGAAGGTGAACTCTGGAGCAAGCTTCCAACAGTAACCCTGTATTTTTGCGGGGGGTGTGGAGGGAGTCATAGTTTTTGGCTGCATCTGTTTGTTTGAAAATGTAAAACGCACATCTTTTTTTTTATGACTTAGCCATAGGCCCTTTAAGGCTGAATTTAATCACATGTTTAAGTTATACATAGCTTCATAATCCAATAATAACAGACTATCTTATACATTCCTACATTATTAGATGATCATATAGTCAGTGTTATAAAATATGTATTGCCTCTGTGTAGGTTTCATACAATACACAAGTAACAGATAAGCAAATACTGTACCCAAGAGTGTATGGAAAGCTCTTCTATTTATTACGCTTGCTGAAAATAAAAGGTTTAGAAGTTTTTCAACTACTTGCTAGAATATGAAAAACTTCTCTATGTAGTTAAAAAAAATTATCAAAAATTGAGTAATACTTTATAGTGGAAACTTTATACTCATTTTCCTAATTAGCTCATGATTTTTGTTCACATTAATCTAACAGAAATGTTTCCAATGAGAGCTGAGGATAAATGCTAACAAAACATTGAATACATTGTGATATGAAGGCCCAAAACTCCAGCGGAAGGGAAAATGAAGCCTAACCTCACAACACACACTTGTTTGTTGTTTCTGACATGTTTTCATGGCTACACTTTCCCTCCTTTATACTAGTGGTTCCCTTCTGTGTTGTTTTTGTTTTGTTTGCCTCCAAACAATTTACCTGCAAAAGCTCCTTTTTAATATCCATTTCTAATTGAGGATCAGTCATTGGTTGGAATCACATGTTTTGCAGAAGCATATTTTTAAATGATTTTGGCAGCTGAATGCATTGATAGGTAGCTACCTGTTATAAACATAAAAAGTCTAAAATAGAGGTTGAATTTTACACATACTCAGCACTAGGGAAACGTTAATTTACATTCCATTTATTCCACAGATACTGTCGAGTAGGACGTCATGGGCTGAATCATTATCACTTTTCCACTCATTGAACTGCCACCTTCATCATACACTTCATCCTCAAAGACGCTTTTTTTAATTTTTAATTTTTAATTTTTTTTTGAGACAGAGTTTCACTCTTGTTGCCCAGGCTGGAGTGCAATGGTGCAATCTTGGCTCACTGCAACCTCTGCCTCCCAGGTTCAAGCGATTCTCCTGCCTCAGCCTCCCGAGTAGCTGGGATTACAGGCATGTGCCACCACGCCCAGCTAATTTTGTATTTTTAGTAGAGATGGGATTTCTCCATGTTGGTCAGGCTGGTCTCAGACTCCTGACCTCAGGTGATCCACCCGCCTCAGCCTCCCAAAGTGCTGGGATTACAGGCGTGAGCCACTGTGCCTGGCCTATCCTTAAATATACTTGGGTCTGTTTCCGAATTCCCAATTCCGTATCTTTAGGTTTACTTGTATACCACACTGTTTTAATTATTATAAAAGGTTTACAGTACATTTTGTGACTTGGCAAGGCAAATCCTGACTTAGTTCTTAGTATTTCAAAATAATCATGATTTATTTTATAAGCTATACACTTTGGCCTGGGCGCAGTAACTCATGCTTATAATCCCAGGGCTTTTGGAGGCTGTGGCAGGAGGACAGCTTGAAACCAGGAGTTCAAGATCCGCCTGGGCAACATAGCGAGACCCCACCTCTACAAAAAATAAAACAATTAGCTGGGTGAGGTGGTGCATGCCTGTAGCACTAGCTACTCAGGAGGCCGAGGTGGGAGGATCACTTGAAGCCAGGAGTTTGAGGTTACAGTGAGCTAATATTGTGCCACTGTACTCCAGCTTGGGTGACAGAGTGAGACCCTGCTTAAAAAAAAAAAAAGATATATACTTTGCATTTCTCATTGGTGAAGTGTCTACATGAAGGCATTAATCATTAATAAATGATTAACGTAAATAAGTTCTAAAGACATTTACACAGGAAATAGGGACTTCATTTTTCAAAATCAATATAATTGTTGACTTAAAGATTTAACTGGGATATTCAGATTAATAAGATAAAAAACCTTATGCTATTTTCATAGAAGGATGAATGGAAACACCAGACATTATTTTAAGAAGTATTACAATATCAAATTTATCTATAATATCCAGTGTTGAACTGAGTCTCTAAGATTAATTCCTGCTCTACTATTGTATAAATATATAAAAACTTTAATTAGGACAAGCATCTTTTAGAGGCTAGAGATAAAAACCACAACTAAAAAACAAGGAAAAACTTTAAAGTTTCAAACATTAGCCACCTTTATCATTTCCAAAGAAGAAAGTATCTGCCTTCAGGATATCTACTTGACCAAAGGCCGCTGCAGTTCTTTAGTACTTGAGAGTTCCAGAGGTGATGGTGACAACCAGTCCCTCCACCTCTCAACTAGCATCGATGAGATTGCCCAAAGAGCAGAAAATCAATCCTATCAGAGGCCAGGAAGTCCTAGGGGAGGAATCAGCTTTTAAATTTTTCTAAGAAACTCATTATGAAGTAGCTAATATTTTTGTGGTAACAGCAAATTTTTATATCTATTTCTAAAGTGAGATAATTTAAACTAGAAAAGATTGGGCGCACAAGTCATAATAGGTTGGTTCAATAAAGGACTTAAAAACATTCAAATTATAAAAATGTAAATTTTGGGAAATAAATAGATTTGGTGGAAAATGAACAAGAGAATAGACTAGTACAATTTATAAAAACACCATCTTTTAATGAAATAGAAAAATCCAATTCATTGATATCAGCCAAATAGATGTTTACTTCACTTGGTTAACATTTGCTTTCATCTTTCTTTCCATGCACAATGCAAACATCACTTTATTCATGAGACTTCATTTCAATGTTAAGACTTCAACTTACAACCAGTTAAATTTTGGAAACACTTCTTAGAAAGAAAAAAAAGTATTTAGGTTTACCAATAAGCTATTATCCTTTTAGACACTAGATGGCACTGGATAGTAAACAAATTTACATCTATGTAGATGGCCGTAAGTAAATAGCTCCCACATTTACCTGGAACTTGATACATGGATGACTAACTTTGTTTGCATAACTCTTAAAAATAAATCTGCTGAAGTTCACTGTGCACTTGAAAAAGGCAAACAATTACTATAAACTACCAGCTCTGGATACGAAGAATGCAGTATTTCTGGTGAATGTTTAACGTATACATACTGAAGGTAAAACTTAAGATTCTTCTGCTCTTCCATTTTTCCCAATTGTATCCCAAGTGACAAAACTGAAATGTGTTCTTCCCAGTATGTGGGTAATAAAAATCAAGTAACAAAGGGGCAGGGGGAAGCTATGTTCTTAAAAGATGTATTGTATTATGGTGGAAGGAGCATAGCTGCTCTTTGTAGAAAGCACAGTAACTTTGGAATGGGAGCCTAGCCTTTAGTTGTTGACTAGCTGTGTGAACTCGGACAAGTCATTACCCATAAGAGACCTTGGCTACCTCATCACTAAAATGAAAAGATTAGATTAAAAAATTTGGAAGTGTCTCTTTTAGCTTTAACACTCTATGAATCTAGGACTTCTAGAGTCACCTAGTTGCTCATGTTTATAAATAAAAATAACAAACAGCTGCTTAACTAACTTATCAAACCTGTAAATTGTGGAAAAGTTATTTTTAAAATAACATATATATATCAATAAATTTAATTTTGAATTAAAAATTTTAAGGTATAAAGTACATAAGGTTTTCAGCTTTCACAAACAACTCTGATAGATAACAGTGTAAAACTATAAAGATAATATCATCAGGTATGTTATACATGTAACTAAGCATAGCCATAGAAACAATAAAAGTTAAATTAAGCAAAAATTCAGTCATGAAAAAATTATTTTTTCCCAAAAACATCTCAAGAGCACTTTGTCTATAACAGACATTGCTATGGGCCAGGATACAACATACGTTGTTTTCTTTGCTAACCCCAGATTTCTCAGAAATTGCTTCTTCTGCCCAAAAGACATCCTTTATTTTCCCCTCTCATCTACTGAGATGTCTTAAATCCCCACTGAAATATTGTCTTCTCATCATCCAATCTGTTTTTATGTGCTGCAGCCCCATCAAATTCATGGTCACAGAGCCCTTGAGCTCCTCTCTGTTAGCACATAAAAATCATGTGCTGTAACTAGCTGCTGATTTTTCTATCTCCCCTACTGCTTGTACATTCTTTGATGTGAGAAATAATTTTGTTTTTGTATGCTCAGCAATTTAGCACAGTTTTTTGGTACTTAGCAGATGTTTTAAACGGTTTGTTAAACAAACAGCATTTATGGTGTAACATTTAACTAATGGAGGGTAAATGGTAAATTAAGGTTTAGAAAGTTTAAGAATCTTGTCAAGTCACACAATTATTAATTACACAGTTACTAAGTGGTAAAACAGAACTCACACAATCTAACTCCAGATCCAAAATTATTTCAATGCTAAACTACTTACTAGGAAGTTTTCCTTTTTTCCCAAGTTCTGAAAAAGTATAACGAGCACAGGAATTCTCCTTCTTAAAGGGCTGCCTCAGTAGCAAATGAACAATGCGGGTACAGGAGCCCAGGCTGTCGGGCTCATCACTGTCTCCCCGGGTTTAACATGGTGCCTGGTGATGACTGGGGCTCAAGAACAGTCAGATGAATCAATGCCCTACTGGTTTGCAGAAAGGTAATATTTCAACAGTGTCTTCAATTTCCTCCTTGGCTACTGGACTAATAAGTTTTCTATTATCATTTGTATTTAATAGGATAATTTACATTTTCCTTGAAAACTGTTCATTTTTATCTAGGTTTTCACATTTGTTAGTAAAAATAATCCCTCATAATTTCTAATTTTCATTAATCTATTGTTTTATTTGTTTTTAAATTATTAAACATATATATTTCTTTTTTGTCAGTTTAGTAAATGGTTTGTGTATTAGTCTGTTCTCACACTGCTAGAAAGAACTACCTGAGACTGGGTCATTTACGAATAAAAGAGGTTTAATTTTTTTTATTATTATACTTTAAGTTGTAGGGTACATGTGCACAACGTGCAGGTTAGTTACATATGTATACATGTGCCATGTTGGTGTGCTGCACCCATCAACTCGTCATTTAACATTAGGTATATCTCCTAATGCTATCCCTCCCCCCTCCCCCCACCCCACAACAGGCCCCAGTGTGTGATGTTCCCCACCCTGTGTCCATGTGTCCTCATTGTTCAGTTCCCACCTATGAGTGAGAACATGCGGTGTTTGGTTTAATTGACTCACAGTTCCACAGGCTTAACAGGAAGCATGACTGTGAGGCCTCAGGAAACTTATAATCACAGCAGAAGGGAAAGGGGAAGCAAGGAACTTCTTCCCATGGTGGCAGAAGAGGGAGTGCAAGGCAGGAAGTGCCACACACTTTTTACCTACCATCAGACCTCGTGAGAACACATTTACTATCATGAGAAAAGCAATGGGGAAATCTGCCTTCATGATCCAATCACCTCCCACCAGGTCCTTCCCTTGATATTTGGTGATTACAATTTGACATGAGATTTTGGTGGGGCAACAGGGTCAAACCATATCATTGTACCTCTGGCCTCTCCCAAATATCATGTCCTTCTCATATTTCAAGACCAATCAGGTCTTCCCCACAGTCCTTCAAAGTCTTAATTCACTCCAGCATTAACTTGAAAGTCCAAGTCTAGGCCAGGCATGGTGGCTCACGCTTGTAATGGGGAGGCTAAGGCGGGTGGATCAACTGAGGTCAGGGGTTTGAGACCAGCCTGGCCAACATGCCAATACCCCATCTCTACTAAAAATACAGAAAAAAAACTAGTCGAACATGGTGATATGTACCTGTAGTCCCAGCTACTCAGGAGGCTGAGACAGGAGAATTGCTTGAACCCAGGAGGTGGGGGTTGCAGTGAGCCGAGACCATACCACTGTGCTCCAGCCTGGGTGACAGAGCAAGGCTCTGTCTCAAAAAAAAAAAAAAAAAATGTCCAAGTCTAAAGTCTCATCTGAGACAATGCAAGGCCCTTCCACCTGTGAGCCTCTAAAATCACAAACAAGTTAGTTACTTGTTTGGGGTACAGGCATTGGGTAAATGCTCCCATTCTGAAAGGAAGAAACTGGCCCAAACAAATGGGGTACAGGCCCTGTACAAGTCCAGAACCCAGTAGGACAGCCATTAAATATTAAGGCCCCAAAATAATCTCCTTTGACTCCATGTCTCACATCCAGTGCATGCTGATGCAAGGGGTGGGCTCCCAAGTCCACAGCCACAGCTCTGCCCCTGTGGTTCTGCAGGGTATGGCCCCTGTGGCTGCTTTCATGGGCTGGTGTTCAATGCCTGCTACTAATCCAGGCGCATGGTGGAAGCTGTTGGTGGATCTACCATACTAAGGTCTGCAGGACAGTGGCCCTCTTCTCACAGCTCCACTAGACAGTACCCCAGTGGGGACTCTGTGTGGGGGACCTAATCCCACATTTCTCCTCTGCACTGCATTAGCAGAGGTTCTCCATGAGGGCTCTGCCCCTGCAGCAGACTTCTGCCTGGATATCCAGGCATTTCTATCATCCTCTAAAATCTGGGTGGAGGCTCCCAAACTCTTGCCTTCTGTGTACCACGGCTAGAGCTGAAGTGACTGGGACACAGGACACCATGTTTGGAGCAGCAAGGCCTTGGGCTTGGTCCATGAAACCATTTTTCCTAGGCCTCTGGACCTGTGATGGGAGGGGCTGCTGTGAAGATCTCTGAAATGTCCTGGAGACATTTTCCCTATTGTGTTGGTGATTAATATTCAGCTCCTTTTATGCAAATTTCTGCAGCCAGTGGCTTGAATTTCTCCACAGAAAATGGGTTTTTCCTTTCTACAACACGGTCAGGCTACAAATATTCTAAACTTTTACGTTCTGCTTCCCTTTTAAACACAAAACCTTCTCTTTGTGAACACATATGACTGTGCATGGCTAGGAGTAGCCAGGCCTCATCTCCATCTGAGACCACCTCAGCCTGGACTTCACTATCCGTATCACTGTCAGCATTTTGGTCACAACCATTCAACAAGTCTCTTCGAAGTTTCAAACTTTCCTTCATCTTCCTGTCTTCTGAGCCCTCCAGTTTCCTTTGTTTTTAGTCATTATAGGAATCCCATGAAGAATTCTTAGACAGAAATTAAATACATTAAAGTTAGGGTCTAGCCCAGAAAAGAAAAGGAATCACAAGTTGGTAAATCCTAACCTAATATACTGAGTTTAATATGTGTATTATTTGGATAAATAATAATGTATTGATAACCTCTTCTAAGTTGTTTTCTTGATCTCTCAATAATTAAAAATACTACTATTTTTCTGTCCATTTTCTCCATTTTGCTTCAGAAACTTCAATGTACCAGAATAAAAGACAGTTTGGTTTTTTAACCTGATCTAAGTTTTTTTTCTTTTAACAGTTGGATCTTCTTTACAAGTAATTTTGTTATAATCACATAATGATTTCCATAATAATATTTTATGTTTTAATTTTAGTGCTTTTTAGTATTTAGTTTTGTTTTTATCTTCTGCTAAATGTTCTATGTGAATAAAACACATAGAACTTCTTTCCTCCTTGCTTATATGAATGCACGTTTTTAAATTCTATTAGAACTTCTGACATATTTAAATGTTATTTGTTATATTTCTCATTACATCAATTTCAGAAATTTAATTATTTCTACTGCGAAGAAATTCATACTTTAATAAGTATAAAAACTGTATAATTCTTTCTTTTTTTAACCCTTAGTATTTGTTGATAGGGACAGAAAATTTTCTCAGTCTATTTGTGTTTTATTATAATTTTGTCACTATAGTATATAATTTTTGTTGTGAAATTGAGTTATTTAAGATTTTCTTGCTATGATTCCAAATCGAGACAATTTTTTAAAGATTGACAATTATGTAGACTATGCTGCCTTTCATGTGCAAAAGGCGAAATACAAAAATATATACATGTATCTGCTTACCTATGCAAAAGATGTTTTATTTAATTTAATATGGTTATATTTTAGAAGTGTATCTTCTATTGCCAGCGATACAGCAGATTAGATCATTTGGCTGACACTTTTGAAAAAACAATTTCAAATTTATTTAAAGGCTGCATAAAATATATTTTACCCATCTTTTATATTGCTTTGCTGGGCTGAGAAGAATGGAAGGAATCCACAGAAATCTAAAAGGAAGTAAATAAAGGAACCGTGGGAGGTAACCAGATCCCAAAGCTGTCTTTCTCTTGAGGGAATTACTAATGACTGAATAGACTGATCTTCTCCCAGGAAAGCCACACGGAGAGTGAGAGACAGGAGAGAAAAGTTGGGGCCTTTCTGTGAGGAAGTCTAAATAGAGACCCCTTTAGAGGGCCAGGACAGGCAACAGGCCAAACATTCATCTTAGGTTGAAGGACAAATACACTTACCCCAGCAAAGAGGCTGCAAGGAAACCAGATTATTTTGAAATTAGTACTGGAGGGAAAATAACAATCTCCTCTGAGAAGTCATAATTGTGCATCATGTGGAGTGGACTCTTGAAGCCATACTACTTTATAGCCTGAAAATTCATCTCAACCAGATAATTTAGTTTAAAATGGTTTTGGATTGGTAGTACCTTAAGTGACTAGCAGAAAAAAATGCATGTCTATCTCCAAGAAAGGAACTAGAAAGGCACTTCTAACAAGCCTCGAGAGTATCCATTTAAGGGGCCCATGGAAGAATAGAATTCACAGTTAGAGAGAGAGAGAGAGAGAGAAAGGAAAAATAAAAAGAAAACCATAAAACACATAAGCAAAAAAGCCACCATCTGTCAGAGTTGGACGAAACAAAGCCCAAGAAACTGTAAATTCAAAGGAACATAGAAGAAGTATAGTTAATGTATTTCAAGAAATAAAAGACAAGTTTGAAAATATGTACAGGAAATTAAAAAACCATAATGAAAACCAAAATAAATTTAAAAACAGTATCTTTATTTTAGTCAATATTCAGAGAGATAATTTATCAACCTGAACTCTTTATCTACCAAAGATATATTCCAAGGAGCGGGTGAAATGAAGACAAATTCACACAAACACAAACTGAGAGTGCTTTCCATCAGCAGACTCTCGCTAAGGGAAATTCTAGAGAATGCATTTCAGATGGAAGAAAAATGATCCCAGATGGACGACTTGAGATACAAGAAGAAATGAAGAACAAAGAAAGTAGTAATCATGTAGATACATCTAAAAAAACACTTGAGTGAACTTATGACTTCTCAGCCAATGTCTTCTTCCTACCCACAGAAATCCCTGGGTCAAGGAAATAACAAGGCCTTAGCTATCTAGGTGGAATGCATAAAGGGCAAAATAGAGTGAGCAAAACACAGTAATTATCCCCAAGAATTATCCTCCCAGGCAGATAAGGTATCTGTCTTCATAAAGCTGACATTCTAGCAAGAAAGCCAGATAAACAAATAACCACTCAAATCACAGAAAAACATGTAATCACAGACTCAGCTATGTTCCATTAAGGAGACTTATATAACGTTGAGAAAGCAAAATACAGTGTACAGTGGGATCTGACTTGGGAAGCTCAGAGACAGCTACAATTTTGCTATATACCCTGCTGTTCATAGGGATATTAAGTTGAAGAAGACAGACTCAGTCCCTGAGATGCGGGAAAGAAAGAAGGAACAGGGAATCAGTGCCCCTAGAGAGTAGCATGCCCAGTAAATGGACTGACCTTAGGAGTTTAGAATAAGGAGCCAGAATAAAACTAAGAGGATATTGTACCAGTCCTTTAAGTTACTAAAGTAAAAGATAAGTAAAGATTAAATAATTCAAATTGATACATAAAATTACAATTTAGATATTGTAGATAGAAAAGCGTTTTGCTGAATCCTAAGAGGAACTACTTCATTGAGGCCAATGTATAAAGAAGTCTGCAAATAAAGCAAAAAATAAATAAATTTTTTTAAGCCAAGTGATTAAGAATGTGGGTTTTGTAACCTAAACCAAGCCCGCAAAGTCAGCATTTTGGGCTCCCGTCCACTGTAGCCATAGGGTGCCTGCTGCCTGCACCTCTCAGTCTCTGCCCGCAGCTGTCTCTATTCTCTTTCCACAGGGCAGGAGAGACCAGCCTGTAGAGGCAGCCTCAACTTCAGGATTGTTACCACTTTTGTTCAGGTGAACGGCTAGAATTGCTGAGTCCAAGATACAGGTTTTAGCAAAGAATCTGCTGGGGCCCTCATGGGCCACATGTCCACCCCGATCTGAACTAGAGACCCGAGGATAAGGGGCTGGAAGTGAGCACAGCTGCGTGGCCAACTGGGGGGCTGCTGGAGGCGGCTCAGAAGGAGTAATGTGACGTGGACCACAACAGACTGCATTCCACACGTATCAGCCAATTAAAAAATAATGGCAAACTGTAGAATATTTTTCTAAAAGAAATTACTTTTAATAAAAACTTTGACATTTTAAAAATAATTTTTAATGCACCGAAAAAAAGTAATATCCATTTGTTATTTTAGTAGCTTAACCATTTTAGAATACTACCAGTGTCTGAAATATGCTTTATTTAGAAGTAGTAATATCTGAGTAATGCAAATTAATAAACATTCTTATCTGACGGTTTCTATGAAAGGCACTAGGAGAGGGGCTTGGGAAATACAAGAATGAACAAGAAAATGTCTTTGCCCTAAATAAGCCTTTCATTTTTGAGGTAACAAGCGTAATTTGTTACAATACAAGGGAAAACAATGGCTATGGAAATGAATAAGATAAGCTGTAAGTTAATTAAATCAGCCAATAAATATTTTTGTGCAACTATTTTCACACTTTGCAAAACTGCTATATTTAAGAGTCCTATTAAAAATCTCAGAATGCTTTTGTCTCTATTCCTAGTAACGTTGTATATAATGTACATAATACATATTTTGATTACTCAAGAATACAGGTAGCATATTGCAAAAATACGTTCCAAATCTAAGATAGCAATGCCTAACACATAAGAAATGTGAAGCAAAAATGTGTGAAATAAACTTATGAGGGAATTTATACATTAAACTTATGAATATTAGCATTATTGGCTCAGTTATGCTAAAATATGTATACTTTTTAATACTGTATCAAAAATCAAATGCCAGTAATTGAACATCTTGAAATACTTTTGAAAGCGCCTTTCTATGTTGCATTTTCCGGTGGGCTGTGCTCCCGGTAAGTTAGACCAGAAACGCAGGATCCGGCCTGCTGGCAGAAGACTGGAACAGCCACAGCTGAGAATCCCCATTCCTTGACTGGCCTGAGCCTACTACAGTAAGGCAGCTTAGGGATCTAGACACAGAACCCTAGGACTTTTAGAGTCATCTGCAAAAAACTTTAAAAATCACCCAGAAAATGTTCAACTTTCTGTTCTCATTTAATTCTACTGTAGATCATGTGTAGAGAGGGTACAGGCATTCCTCTACAACATCCTAGCTCACAGTGCCAAATACCTTTTGTACAAAACACCAAATCTAGAAATGCCATTTATAACGTAGGGTACCACAAACCAAAGCCAAAGGAAACACACACACACACACACACACACACACACACACACACACACACAAGATTTTATGCCTAAATGTTGCCATGTCAGTAAAATTCTTGACTGGTAATAACCAAATATAGAAACAAAACACAAAATGATTTAAATGAAAAGTACTTAATCATGAAATGTCGGTTGTTTATAACTTTTTTAAAGGAGCTTATGATATTTTCTTATCTAGAGCACCAAAATCTAAATTTAGATACTTACATTATTGCACTCTCCAAGGAAATACAGTGCAAATCCATCGGCTTTTGTGGCTGCCAAAGTAATAAGAAAAGGAAGAAACTGAGCTCAGTGGGAGAATCTAACATGTATGCATTCTCCAGGGTGAGAGGCAGATGTGAGTCTTTCAAATTGATTTGTTAACAGAATCAATGGTCATGCAGTAAATGGAACAAAATCACTTATGGCTTTACTTAATAGCATAATTAAAATATCCTCTACATTTTTCATCAGTGAGTATAAAATTTAAGACGATATGCTCAAATGCATATAGCAGTCAACGTACTACATAGTAACATATTTGTTGAACTTTATTCAGAATTATTGAATATTTTTTAAATTTGAGAATTGTGTTTAATTTTTTAAGTCTTTAAAATACCACAAGTGATATTTATAATATTAAATAACCAAATTAAGTATCAACCCAAAAAGCTGATGTATTCATCTATAATTGTCACTGAAGCAAACATAATTTAACTTACCTAAAATTGCCTCAGGGTCATCTGAAGGCAACTATAATAGTTAATAGCATAAGTCTTGGAGGGACTGCCTCAATTAAACCCCTACTTAACTCCTTTTTACCTGTGTGACTTTGGGTAAGATGTTTAACTTCTCTGTTCTATAGCTTCTTCATCAGTAAAATGGTGGTAACAATAAAAACAACCTCATGAGACCGTAATAAAAATAAGTCAGTTAATGCATATAATATGCATAGACAGGTGCCTAGCATATGGTTAAATACAAAATAAATGTTATTATGGTTGGTATCATTTATATTTTTATTTTCAAATTAAAAAACAAAAGATACAATTGTCATAGTGGGTATCCTTCTGAAAAATCATGTCCTAAAAACAAGTGTATCCTTCTAAAATAGTACTTTTCTAACTTTCCCCCATTCTATTCACAACATAAACCATTTCTTAAATGGTATATAAAATTGTCATTTACCCAAATACATTTAAAATGCTTAGTCTCTCTTTAAAATTAATACATTTTATAAAGATGTGATTTAATTCAATAAAACTATGCTTTCCAAAGGAAACTAGGTGTTAATTAGAAGGCATAGTATATTACCTGTATATATCAGGCAGATACTTATTTGGGATTAGATAATTTAGAAAGTTTTAGGTTTGACTCACCTCTGGTAGTTTCATAATAAAATATTCTCACTTCAAATTTAGTCCAGAAATACAAATAAATATAAATGACTTTCATCTGCCTCTTAGTAAGTATTTTTTTGCTGCTTTTTGTAAAAGAATCTTTGCCCAATTTTTCTAAGAGGAACACAAAATGCTTCTTACCTATTTTAATGATGCTGCTCAGTTCATAGAGGAGTAGCTGGTTGTCTCCTCCTGTGTCCAACCGTTGTTCTATATAGCTGTTTAGTTCATATACAACTCCCTGCATATTCGTATCTTGGTACTTTGGATTAAAAATAACAAAAATAAAAACAGAGTTTAAATAAAATATAACAAAAATTCCTTAGTCTGTAAGACATACTATTAATATATGTGACTTAATATACTAAGTTATTCATTATGCTTTTATAGCACATGATTTAAATATTATAATCTATTCTATAAAACAAGTAGATTGAAAATTAAAATTGCTATGACTATTTATTTATTTATTTATTTTGAGACAGGGTCTGTCTCTGTTACCCAGGCTGGAATGCAGTGGCACTATCTCAGCTCACTGCAACCTCTACCTCCTGGGCTCAAGCCATCCTCCCACCTCAGCCTCCCAAGCAGCTGGGACTACAGGCACACACCACCACACCATGCCTGGCTAACTTTTGTATTTTTTGTAGTGACAGGCTTTCACCATGTTGCCCAGGCTGGTCTCGAAATCTCCTGAGCTCAAGTGATCCCTCTGCCTCAGACTCTCAAAGTGCTGGGATTGAAGGCATGAGCCACTGCGCCCAGCCGACTTCTTATTTAGAATTATCCATAGACTGCATCTATGCAGCCTATATATATTAAAATAGTAGGTGCTACAAATTCTAACTTTGTTTCTGAAGTTTTATATATATTAGGTAACTTGATTAGTAAAAATAATATCATACAAGAGCTTGCTGAGTGCACCTCTGTAAGATGCTAGGAAAGTCTGCTGCAGTCGCTGCACTGGGTGAAACAAGTGCCCTGTATGCCACTCTAACTTTCCATTCCTTTCCATCTATATGGCTCCACCTTGGTCTGCTCTCATCCCTGGCACCATAGCAAGAGTTAGGCGCTTGCACTGCAGCCACTGTCCCCACAGCAGCAGCCCCACAGCATGTCCACAGCACAAGGCTTCATCATGGCACCAGTGACAACAGCAGGTGGACAGGGAGATGTCAACCCCCACCCTGCTCCAGTTCAAGCTATACTGTGTCTTCTCTAAAGGAATAAAAAACAGTCCTCCAACTAATCTCCCTGCTCCCAAACTTGTCTTACTAAACCTAGTCTCAAAACAACAGGCACCGTAAACTTGAAATATAAAATTCTGTCTCTCCATGGCTTCAAACACTCCTGGGGCTTCCTACTGCACTTGGAATAATAGACAAAAACGCCTCGCACAGTAACACACCACGTGCTGCAAAGCATGGTTACTATCCAGCTCAAAACTGCGTCTCACACCCCACTCTGTCTACCCTCACTGTCACAACCCTGGCCATCTTTCTGCTTCTTGATCATTCAGATAACCTCCACTTCTAAAGGTCTATTACTTGCTGTTTTCTTGAGCACTATACTCAATAAATACCTGTTGAATGAACAAGTAAGTAACCAACCAATGATTGGACAAACACCACTGACCATCCTGACAATGCACTAGAGGCGGCTCTCTTCTAGTCATCAGAGACCCTAGAACAGTGGAACAAGCCATTAAAGATATTATCTTCAATGAGCTCACATTCTAGTTGGAAGAGAATCAATACGTAAATAAGGCAGGTTTTTATATGAGAGCACCTACTTGGGTTCAGTATGCTAGTGCTAGGTTGGCTGAAATCTGTTCCCAAAAGTGGCCGATGCTCAATGAAGTTGAAACCTCAGAACTTCCCTGGTATATATTCAAAGGCTTAGCAAGATTGGAATGCTAGATTTGGCTGATGATGGAAGACTAGTTTCGCAATCCCCTGGCTATATCCTAGGGATGCCCCCCTTCACCAAGGCCATGAGAAACACATTTACAGGGGGAGCCCTGGCATATGTGAATATATACCTGGCTCTGGTGCAGGCCAGGAATTAATGAGGGAACTGCTGCCATATGGCTGGGTTCCTTGAATTCACCCAGAAGATGGGATATTGATGTGGCAGAGGACAAGTGGGAGCACTTAACATCCAGAGACAAGGTGGGTATTGTCAGCACAACCAACAGAAGCAAAGCTGCAGAGGAATTTGGTCACAGAAATATTCAGCATAGCTGCTTGATCACAACTGCTATGGTTTGAACATTTCTTCCAAAGTTCATGTTTTGGAAACTTAACCCTGAATGCAAGTGTTGAGTGGTGGGACCTTTAAAAGGCAGAGCCCTTGTGAATGGAATAATGATGTTACTGGGGGAGTGAATTAGTTATCACGGGAGTGGGGTCCTGATAAAAGATGTCTTTGGTCCCCTTCCCTTCTCTCTCTTGTACATTCTCTCTTGCTCTTCTCCTTTCTGCCATGGGATGACACAGCAGTAAGGCCCTCACCAAATGAAGGCCCCTCATCCCAGGACTTCCCAGCCTCCAAAATTGTAAGAAATAAATTTCTGTTCTTTATAAATTACCTAGTCTCAGATACTCTATTACAGCAGCACAAAATGAACTAAAACAGAAAACTGGTAGCAGGAAGTGGGGCTGTGGCAATAACAAATATCTAAAAATGTGGAAGCAGCTTTGGAACTGGGAAATGAGTAGAGGACAAAAGAACTTGGAGGAAATGGCTGTAAAGAACCTAGACTGCAATAAAGGGAGCATCAAGGGAAATTCTGGTGAGGGTTTAGAAAAAAAAAAAAAAAACAGCTGTAGGAAGGGCTTTACCTTTCTTAGGAATTACTTAAGTGGTCACAATCAGAATGCTGATAGAAACATGGACAATAAAGGCTATTCTGATGAGGTATCAGATGGAAATGAACAAGATACTCGCAACTGGAGTAAAAGCCATCCTCATGAAGTCACAAAGAACTTGACTGATCTGTAGCCATGTCCCAGGGCTATATAGAAAGCAGAACTGAAGGGCAATGAACTCAAGTATCTGGTGGCAGAAATTTCTAAGCAAAATAATGAAGGATCTTCATGACTACTCTTAACTGCACATAGTAAGATGTGAGTAGAGAGAAATTCAAGGTGGAATTTATAATTAAACGGGAAACAGAATGGAAAGATTTGGAAAATTTGCAGCCTAGATACGTTAAGTGTGAAAAGACATGTTTAGCAGAACAAACCAAGGGTTTATGGGCAACTGACCATTTTCTAAAAACCTAAGTAGAGACAGAAAGTAGCAGGGTGCTATTCATCAAGACAATGGGAGAAAGACCATAAAGCTGCTTCAGAGATCTTGGAGGCCATCCCTCCCACCACAGGCTCAGAGCAGGGCCTTGAGGGCAAGGTTTCCAGAAGGTGTCCATGGAACCTCAGCTTTTGCTGCCCAGGCAACTTAAGGACTCTAATCCCTGCATTCCTTCACAATGTGAGCCCCAGCCACGGTTCAAGTGAGTTCAAGTGCAGCTCCTGCCACACCTTCAGAGGGCACAAACACTAAGTCATAGTGGTATCCACATAATACTAACTGCAAACTTGCAGGCTGCATGAGCTGTGGTGCCACAGCAGCCTCTACCTAGATTTCAAAGGATGTAGTAGACAGCCTGGGGCCCACGGACAAACTTGTTACAGCAGTGGAGCCCGCACAGACAGCCCCCAGTAGGCCAATACCTAGAGAAGCCCTGGGAGCAAGGCCATCTCAGAGACTCCAAAATGTAGAGTTACCAACTCCACAACTCTGGAGAAGCTCAGGCATGAGACACCAACCTGTGAGAGCTGAAGTGTGGGCTGGCCCCAGCAAAATCGTAAGGGCAAGGATACTCAAGGCCTAGGGAGCCTAACCCCAACTCCAGTGTGCCCAGAATGGGACAAATTGAGTCAAAGAAGATTATTCTCCAGCTTTAAAACTTAATGTTGTTTCCTCTGTTGAGTTTTGGACTTTTGGGACCAGTTACCCCCTTTCTTGTCTATTTCTCCTTTTTGGAATGGGAATATCAATCCTATGCCTCTTCTACCATTGAATTTTGGAAGTAGATGACTTGTTTTGATTTCACAGGCTCAAAGCTGGAGAAGGTTTGTTTCAGGATGAATTGTCCCTTGAGTCTCACTCATACCTGATTTAGATGAGACCCTGGACTGATGCTGTACAACTTAAGAACTCTGAGGCCACTGAAATGTAATTAATGTACACTACATGTTAAAAGGACATGAATTTTGGTGGCCAGGGGTGGAGTGCTATGGTTTAAATGTACCTCCCAAAGTTTGTGTTAAAAACTTAATCCCCAATGCAACAGTACAGAGAGGTGGGACCTTAAGAGATGATTAGGTCATGATGGCCCTGTCTTCATAAATAGATTAATACCATTACTGGGGGAGTGAATTAGTTATCTCAGCAGTGGGTTTCTGAATGAAAGGATGAGTTTGGCCACCTTCCTCTCTCTCTAAAGCGTGATCTCTTGCCCTTCCACCTTCTGCCATGGGATGATGCAGCAGGAAGGTCCTTGCCAGATGCAGGCACCTTGACCTTGGGCTTCTCTGTCTCCAGAACTGTAAGAAATAAATTTATTTTATTTATAAATTTCCTAGTCTGTAGTATTCTGGTATAGCAACACAAAACAAAGATAACAGTGTCCCTGGAACTGAACAGCGCAGCCTATTGACATATTTTTTTTCATTTGTCTAAACAGAAAAGTTGTGGCTTAAATGAACAAAAATCTGACTTGATGACCACAAGAGAAAGTCAGAATACTTCATTGAATTCCCAGACATGAGCCAATTCACAGGCCCAGAACTCCTTAAATAAGGAAAGAGAAAGCAAGGTCCCCTTGGAGAAGAATCCTACTATGCCACCAAAAATGTATAGCACAGATCTTCCGCCTGCCTTTCCCAAGAGGTCAGCAGCCATTTGCCTGGGTGACTGAGTATCACGGGGGCAGGCAGAATTACTAGATTTGGGGGACTACTGGACATCAGCTCTACCCTGACATTAATTCTTTATTATTATTATTATTTTGAGACAGGGTCTAGCTCTGTTGCCCAGGCTGGAATGCAGCACTAATTATTAAGAGACCCAAACTCCACTGAGGAGCACCAATCAAAAGGGGCTCATGGAGATCAGGTGATCAATGAAGTTTTAGCTCAAGGTTTGTCTCAAAAATGAGCCACAATGGGGTCTCCAACACACCCTCTGGTGACTGCAGTTTGGGAATACACTTCTGGAACAGACATACTCAGCAGCAGACAGAACTCCGCACTGAAGGATCCCCATGTAGGAAGGGACAGAAGAAGTGAGACTTGGAGAAATCTGAGGGAAGAGCTTCCCAAGTAAAGAGAACAGGATAAATCAATTAATTACTATGACCAAAAGTGGCAAAATAGAAACCTGCCAAGCAATTCTTAGGCTGCATTTCAAGCTTCAAAAACTACTAACTGCTACTATTAGGCTTTTACCTGTGGTAGCCACTCCCTGCTCTCTTCCCAAGCACTGAGAGCCTCGGCTGTAGAAGAGGTTCTCTTAGGTGTGTGTATTCCCTTCTCACATCTGCTGCCTTCCTGGGCGGTGCCTAACATTTCTAAGGGCTGATTCCCCCTCCCATTAGCCTTGTTGGCCCTACTTGCTTTGTTGCACACTTGACCATGGTAAGTCATTGGTCTCCAACTCAGTTTTGTGACTTTTTATTGCTAAAATGTAATCTTAACAGCCAAAACTTCTCAGTTATTTTCTAGCTCCAGATTTTTGTCCAAGTCTTGTTCTTACCCAGGTACCTGTTGATAGGTATTTACATAATTACAGAATTTACATAAAAATCATGAACACTTGAAATTCTAATGACTCTAAAATATGACAGCATTGTTTGAGGTCACCAAAACTTAGGTTATTTTCTTTATCATCTGTAACCAGATCCTATTCGAGCTATTTCAAGTTCTGAATAACTTCAGATAAAATATTCTACTCTATCATACCCTCTCTCTTCCTTACTTATTCCACTTACTCCAACCACTAGTTCTGTATTTTCTTTACCCCACAGTCTTTAAAAGGAGCTTCTATGAGAATGAAGCTAGCCTAAAAGAAAGCTGAGCCAAACGATAGTGAGAGACCTAAGTCATAATGATAGACTTTGAACACCTAGATCCAGCCAAGCAAAAGCTTCATGTTTAAAAATCACTAGATATTTCTTTTAAATAAACCAATACATTCTCTGAATTCTTCATTTTCCACGTGGAAAAAAGCATTAGCCAGCTTAAGGGGAGTTTTCAGTCATTCAGGCTCCACACAAATGATACACGGCTGACTCCTTCCTCTTAGCATATAATTCTGAGAACAGGCTCTGTAATAATGACCTGTGTGCAGTGCTGAGATCAATAACCAGCTGTTCTCCATCTCTTTTGGACAGGAAATGGGTTGTTACAAACAAGTGAGAACAAGAAGACATTCTGGGATGTGGACAGTTTATCATGAGGTTTCATTTCACGTCTCTGGGCTTTAGTTTTCTCATTTGTATAATAAGAAGGCTGAATTATACTGTCTGTAAAATGCTTTCCCTTTCCAACACTAAATTTCTAAGATAAGCTATGCCCTAGGTTTTACAATTTTTTCTTGTTTATATTAAGCTTCAAATTCTAATATTTCATCCAATAGAATGTTAGCACATCCTGTTTCCTTTTGTTGCTCATTATAACTGCAAAAGTATTATGACAGCAAAATGTTTTTACTATAATTTCTATATGGACATATTAACTCAAATATTAAAGGTCTATCTACATAGTTAACAAATCACTCAAACCATAATATACTGTAAAACGTAAAATTACATGCAAATGTACAAGAATAAGCAAAATTGTTATTTGGTTGTTAGCCTTGTGGTCATTCTGTTGTTTATCAGGACTGTTATGAAAGGCAAAGCTGAGGAGACAAATTACGTGAATGTCAAATCACATACTTGTAAGACACTTCTATGGAAACCCCATGATAAAGGAATCAATTTCTGTTTGACTGAATAAACATGAATTCTGTGGCTTGACTAATAACAATTACAATAAGCATACTAATAAAGATGTTAAGAACTTGTATTTTTACAGCATTTTTAACTTCATAAAGTCCCTTCATGACTTTCCTAAGAGAAACTACAACAAGTTTATACTGGGCGTCACTGCAGCATTCGTAATTCGAGTCGAGTTAAAATTCCAAAGTAGAGTAAGCTGGGAGCTACACATTTTTCCCAAATCAAATTGGATACCACCATCTTCATATTCTGTTCCATGCTGATTTCATGCAGTACTTGTGTTTTATCTGAGCAACCACCAAAAACACAGCTTCACAAAGGTAAGACCTGAACGATAGAACTGTAGTGATCTAATATTAAAACTGAACTATGTCAAGCTAACATTGTCAAGCTATATGTATATATATGTATATATATAACATATGACAAGCTACATCAGGTTCTGTCCAACATATGCCACTGTGTTTCCCATGACATTTTAATATATCCTGAGTTACTCTTGTACATTTGCTGTGGTGCCTCAGGGCATTTGGAACACAGTTTGGGAACGAGGGGAAAGCCACTCTCTTGCCTAGGGGGAAATAATATTTTACAAAATAAAATGGTAATGAACAAATCAGTGTTAATTGTTGGTTCAGAAAGAAAGTAAAAGCTAGTTTAACCGGGAGGACAAATGTTCCCATGACTGCTAAAATGAATTAGTTATGTAAACATGCATTAGACAGCTACTTAGCCAAAAAAGTTTAGAGGCAATTCAGTAATCACATGGAAACTGTGACCCCTGTTAGTCCCGAGAGTCTGTGATTCTATGAGGTGGCACCAACATATCTTGAAGGCCAACAATAAACAAGAAGCCATAATGAGACAAATGTTAAATTGGATAAATACTTAACAGCATAAAAAGGAGCTCCTCAGTTTCTAATATAAACTTCAATATTGGAAAAATATCTTCTCACCATTTTTTATATGATTCCTTTGTTTCTTTTTATATTGTTTATAATGTTTTATTTTGACATAATTTCGATCTTACAGAAAAATTTCGATATTACAAGAATAGTACAAGAAACACCTTGTATACCTTTTACCCAGAGCTATAGACTGTATCTCTGTCTCCCCCTAAAATTCCTAGGCTGAAATCTTCACCCCCACTGTGATGCAATCAGGAGGTGGGAGCTTCAGGGGAGTGATTAGGTCAGGAGAATAGAGCCCTCATGAATGGGATTAGGGACAGGACACTTCCACCTTGTGAGGACACGGCAAGAAGACAGCTGCCTCTTGTCAGGAAGAGGGTCCTTAGCAGACCCCGAATCTGCCATCATCTTGATCTTGAACTTCACAGCTTCCAGAGTTGTAATTTCTGATGTTTATTACGCCACCAGTCTATGGGACTTTGTGACAGCAGCTAAACCAGGACACTAAGGTTTCCCAGTAATTCCATTTGTCTTATTTGCCTTAGCATTCTATCAGTAAATTGTGTCTATCAATCTTTCTCTCCACACATGGACATGCACACGCACACACACACACACACTCACACACACACACACACACGTTTTATAAATGTTTTAATATTTTAAGAGCAAGTTGGTGTGCCCCTTTATTCCTAGACACTTCAGTGTGCATTTCCCAAGTAAAAGAACATTCCCTTACAAGTTAAATACAGTTACCATGATCAGAAAATTTAACGTTTCTGCAACAATATTAGCTAAATAAAAACCCACATTCACAGTTCACCTGTTGTCCCAAAAACGTCCTATAAAGGATTATGACCCCCCACCCGTCTAAGTTCAAATCCCAGATCACATATGCTATTTAGGCATCACATTTCTTTAGCATCTTTCAACGTACAACAGTTCCTCAGCCCATCTTGTGTTTCTTGAACTTGATACTTTTGAAGAATATAGGCCAATTTTGGTTTGTCTGATGTTTTCTAAATATCAGATTGAGGTTCTGAATTTTTTTCAGCGAAACAATGAAGTGATGAAGCTAGAAAGCCATAATCCGAAGAAGAGTGAGCCTGCCTGGCTGCCTCCCTGACTTCCTCCATGTGAACTTAGATTCCATGTGAACATGGAATCAAAGACTTATCTTGATCCACTATTACTGTCATTTAATTTGATGCTCAAATTGGCCCAGATTTGGCAAGCAGAAACCCCTTCAAGATAGCTCCTATATGCTTTTGACACGTCCTAATGATTCCCTCAACACTTCCTTACCTTTTTGTCACATACTTTGCCAGCCCTTGAATCAGCCATTTCTAATTCAAAGAAATCCCAGTTCCCTTTAGTAGAAAATGGCATTTAAAATCCAAGAGTTGAAGCTATATCACACTGCTGTCAATGCTTCTAATGCATTAGATAGATAGATAGATAGATAGATAGATAGATAGATAGATAATGATAGATATATATATATAATATAGATAATGATTGCAGATTTGGCTGCTCAGGATATAGCATTGAAGTTATTAGCTTTTGACCATGCTAATCCTGATTGCCAGGCTGCTCTGTGACCTATCAGAGGGAAAGCACATTTAGTTGATTATATCAAGGCCTGTGATGGTATCGGAGGTAACCTGCATAAAGCTACTCTGCTAGCACAGGCAATGACAGGACTGAGAGTGGATAAAGGAAATACTCCGTTTTCTGGAGCTTGTTTTAACTGTGGGAAGCATGGTCATACTAAAAAAGAATGTAGAAAAAAATCAGCGAGTCAGGCCGCCAGATAGGGGAAAAAAGAAAACTGCTGAGCCTGAAATATATCCAAAATGTAAAAAAGGAAAACAATGGGCTACTCAGTGTCACTCTAAGTTTGATAAAGATGGGAACCCAATTTTGGGAAATGCCATGAGGGACCCGTCTCAGGCCCCATTCTAAACCGGGGCATTTCCAGCTCAGGCCATTCCCTCACCCCTGTACAATGTCTGTCTCCTGCCACAGCCAGTAATGCCGTTGTAGATTTATGCTGCACAAAAGCTGCGAGCCTTCTGCCTGGGGAACCCCCACAAAAGGTCCCAACAGAAGCCTGTGGACCCTTGCCAGCGGGTACAATAGGATTACTTTTAGGAAAGTCTAGTTTAAGTTTAAAACGGGTACAAATACATACAGGAGTCATTGATTCAGATTACAATGGGGAAATTCAAGTTGTTGTATCTACTTTTGTTCCCTGGAAAGCAGAGCCAGGAGAGCACAAAGCACAGCTCCTGATTGTGCCATATGTGGGAATGGGAAAAAGTGAAATTAAATGAACAGGAAGATTTGGAAGCACAAACAAACAAGGCAAAGCAGCTTATTGGGTAAATCAAATTGCTGATAAACATCCTACTTGTGAAATAACTATTCAGGGAAAGAAATTTAAAGGTTTGGTAGATACAGGAGCAGACATTTCCATCATTTCTCTACAGCACTGGCCGTCCGATTGGCCAATTCAACCCGCTCAATTTAACATAGTTGGAGTTGGTAAAGCCCCTGAAATATAAAAAAGTAGCTATATTTTGCATTGTGAAGGGCCCGATGGACAACCTGGGACTATTCAACCAATTATAACTTCTGCACCTATAAATTTATGGGGAAGAGATTTATTACAACAATGGGGAGCACAAGTTCTAATTCCAGAACAATTATATAGCCCTCAGAATCAACATACGATGCATGAAACGAGGTATGTCCCTGGCATGGGACTAAAAAAAAATTTGCAAGGTTTGAAAAAACCGCTTCAAGTGGAAAAACAAAGTTCCTGCCAAAGATTAGGAAATAATTTTTGATGGCGGCCATTGTTAAGCCTCCAGAACCTATACCTTTAAAATGGTTAACAGATAAGCCAATTTGGATAGAACAATGGCCACTAAGTAAAGAGAAACTGGAGGCTTTAGAGAAATTAGTTACTGAACAATTAGAAAATGGGCACAGAGCTCCAACATTTTCCCCTTGGAATTCTCTAGTTTTCATAATTAAGAAAAAATCAGGTAAATGGAGAATGTTAACTGACTTAAGAGCTATCAATTCAGTTATATAACCTATAGGAGCATTACACCGAGGACTGCCTTCTCCTGCTACAATTCCAAAAAATTGGCCTTTAATAATTAGTCATAGATTTAAAAGACTGTTTGTTTGCTATCCCTTTAGCTGAGCAAGACTGTAAATGGCTTGCATTTACAATTCCTGCAGTAAACAACCTGCAGCCTGCTAAGCTTTTTCACTGTTTTACAGATGGATCCAGTAATGGAAAAGCTTCTTATTCTGGCTCGAAAAGTAAAGTTTTCCAGACGCCCTATACTTCAGCTCAAAAAGCAGAGCTTGTAGCTGTAATTGAGGTATTGACTGCTTTTGATATGCCTATTAATGTGATTTCTGATTCTTCACACATGGTTCATTCTGCACAGTTAATTGAAAATGCTCAGTTACGATTTCATACAGATGAACAACTGATGACTTTATTTACCCAATTGCAAACAGCAGTTAGAAGTACAGTGCACCCTTTCTACATCACTCACATTAGGGCTCATGTACCTCTTCCAGGACCTTTGACTGAAGGGAATCAAATGGCCGATCACCTAGTTGCTAATGCAATATCTAATGCTAGACACTTTCACAATTTAACTCATGTTAATGCCTCTGGCCTCAAACGCAGATACAGCATTACCTGGAAAGAAGCTAAAAATATTATCCAACGATGCCCAACTTGCCAAATGGTACATTCCTCATCTTTTACAGGAGGAGTTAATCCTTAAGGACTGGAACCTAACTCTTCTTTAGCAAATGGATGTCACACATGTTCCCTCGTTTGGGAGACTAGCTTATGTACATGTATGTGTGGATATCTTTTCTCACTTTGGGCTACAGGCCAATCAGGAGAGTCTTCTGCCTGTGTTAAATGTCATCTTTTGCAGTGTTTTGCAGTGATGGGTATTCCAGCTTCTATTAAAACAGATAATGCCCCAGGCTATACTAGCCAAGCTCTAGTTACATTTTTCTCTATGTGGAATATTAAACACATTTCTGGTATCCCATACAATTCTCAAGGACAAGCCATAATGGAAAGAATGAATCTTTCTCTAAAACAGCAGTTGCAAAAGGGGGAAATAGAGAATACGGAACCCCACAGATGCAATTGAATCTAGCATTATTAACTTTAAATTTTTTGAGCCTGTCCAAAGGCCAGATGTTATCAGCAGCTGAACAGTATCTACAGAAACCAGATGCAAAGACAGAAGCAGAACAACCGATTTGGTGGAGAGATCCAATAACAAAACGTTGGGAAATAGGTAAAATAACTTGGGGTAAAGGTTATGCTTGTGTTTCTCCAGGACCAAATCAACAGCCGATTTGGATGCCATCAAGACACCTAAAACCTTATCATGAGCCAGATGCCGAGGAAGAGATTGTGGGAGGATCCCGAGGACCCCCCAGTTGCAGCCATGTCGAGACTGACGCTGAGGAGGACCTCAACTGTCACGAGCAACACCCATCAAACACAGCCACCCACCTGGGGACAGATCAAGAAGCTGTCACAGATGGCAGAAGAAAACCTGAGGAAAGCGGTACAACCAGTCACAACGAGTAATTTAATGGTAGCTATGATAGCAGTGATCACCATTGCCATGAGTATTCCTTCAACAAGGGCTGACACAGAGAACAATTATACTTATTGGGCATATTTATCAATCTTGGCTGGCAATAATGCCTAGATGCAATCACTCTATAACACAGTTACACATGCTTTCTGATCTCAGTATTTACCATAATAAATCTGCTACTATAATTGAGGCATACCACCCTCAAAAACCTTTTTGTAAACAGGATTGGACCCAGTTAGAAAATATGAACATACTTGTTTAGTAAGATTGCATTGCAGAACAGGCAGAGGTGCTGCACAACGATTCCTATGGAATCATTATTAATTGGTCCCCTAAGGGGTTGTTTAGCTTGAATTGCACCTCTCAGTCTGCGTGCCACAGATACACTATGTTCAGCTGATCTGAACAGAACAGTCAGATGGTAGAAATGGCAAAAAATACAGCAAAAGTTCCTATTATCTGGAACCATGGTGGTATAGTGGCACCTCAACCTCAAATGATATGGCTCATTGTAGGAGCTAAACATAAGGATTTGTGGAAACTATTAATAGCTCTTAGTAAGATCAAAATTTGGGAAAGAATAACAAAGCTTCTAGAAGGACAATCTACAAACTGGTTTTTGGATACAGCAAAATTAAAAGAACAAATATTTAAAGCATCCCAGGCACGCCTGAGCTTAATGCAAGGAACTGGAGTGCTTAAAGGAGCTGCAGACAAATTAGCAGCTAGTAACCCATTAATATGGATAAAAACACTTGGAAGCTTTGTAATTTCAATGATGATTGTGCTTTCATAAATCTGTGTTGTTTGTCTTTGTATAGTCTGCAGATGTGGATCCTGACTCCTGTGAGAAGTAGCTCACCATCACAAAGCTGCCTCTGCTTTTATCGATTTGCAAATCAAAGAAGGGGGATATGTTGGGAATAAGCCCCCCAAAAAATCTGGCCATAAACTGGCCCCAAAACTGGCCATAAACAAAATCTCTGTAGCAGCACTGTGACATGTTCATGGCCATAAAGCCCACACTGGAAGGTTGTGGGTTTACCGGAATGAGGGCAAGGAATACCTGGCCCGCCCAGGGCGGAAAACCACTTAAAGGCATTCTTAAGCCACAAACAATAGCATGAGTGATCTGTGCCTTAAGGACATGCTCCTGCTGCAGAAAATTAGCCCAACCTATTCCTTTAATTCGGTCCATCCCTTCGTTTCCCATAAGGGATACTTTTAGTTAATTTAATATCTATAGAAACAATGCTAATGACTGGCTTGCTGTTAATAAATATGTGGGTAAATCTCTGTTCGGGGATCTCAGCTCTGAAGGCTGTGAGACCCCTGATTTCCCACTTCACACCTCCATATTTCTTTGTGTGTGTCTTTAATTCCTCTAGTGCCGCTGGGTTAGGGTCTCCCCAACCGAGCTGGTCTCGGCATATATATACACACACATACACACACAAACACACACATAGGTATGTGTAAGCTGATAATTGTCATTCTGCATGTATTTGTCTACTTACATATACATATATTAGAAGAGATGAAAAACCATGACTCATTCTGATACCTCCGGTTCCAACCAAACACTACAGTATACATTCCACTATTTCCTATTTCCGTATTTATAATTACCTCACCCAACATGTGAAATCTGGCTGTCAATATCCTTAACATACTTATATATTTTCTCAAGTCTAGAATACACAGAGGTAGTTTTAGAATTGCTAAGCCATACCACTTCAAATAGTAAATGTATTAACTAGATGTTAATATTTTTTAGTTTTTTAGGTAAAATTTACAGACACTGAAATATACAAATCTTAATGGTACTAGCGCATAAATCCTTGTAACATACATCCTACCAAGAAAGAATATTTCATCTCTTCATAAACTCCCTCCCATAGTCCTTTCTAATCAATCCCTGTCCTCAAGACAGCCACTCTTTTTGACTTTTCCCACCATAGATTAGTTTTGCCAGCTTTTGGAATTATTTGTAAATGGAATCATACAATATGTACTCTTTTGAACCTACTACATTGGCTCAACAGGATGTCAGGGCAAACCAGCCATGGTACTATGTGTTTCAGTAGTGTGTTCCTTTCCATTATTGGTAGCATTCCATTGTATTAATGTACTACACCTTGTTTATCTGCCATACTATTGCTGGACATTTGGGATGTTTGTTTCCAGTTTTGAGCTATTATGAATAAAGCCTGCTATGAACATTCTTATGGAAGTCTTTTTGTGAACACAGGTTTTCAATTATCTTTAGCAAATTCAGAGTAAAATTCCTGGATTGCAAGATAAATGTATGTTTAACTTTACAAGAAGGTACCCCCCTTTTTTCAGTGCTTTATATTCTTAAGAATTGAGTTATCAAAATGATTTAGGCATTTTAAAGAAAAAGTTGTTAAAAATAAAGGTGATCTATATCACACAAATGGCACAGGCTAAAAATCTAACCATTCTGTAATGAGCAACTATAATGACCCATGAAGGAAATCTGCGAGCTACACAGGTATGGGTGGAAAAGCTTGGGGGTAACACAGAGGAGGCCACTGATTCTTTGCAAATGCTTACTTTAAAAATTTTTTAAATCCTAAACAGCATATAAAGGGCCAGTAGATATTCACCCTGAGTCTATCCTAGCACTACGGGGAAAAGAGAAAAAGCAGCCACCTTCACTTGTTCTACAGTGTAACTGAGCACAGAAGAAATGCTACACAGAGCTGTTTCAAAGGATTACAAGAGAGTAAACAGGGCACTGTATTAGTTCCTTCTCACACTGCTATGAAGACATACCCAAGACTGGGTAATTTATAAAGAAAAGAGGTTTAGTTGACTTATAGTTCCACATGACTAGAGAGGCCTCAGGAAACTTACAATCATAGTGGAAGGTACCACATCACAGAGCGGCAGGAGAGAGAATGAGTGCTGAGCAAAGGGGGAAGCCCCTTATAAAACCATCACATCTTGTGAGAACTCACTCACTATCATGAGAACAGGGGGAAATCGCCCCCATGATTCAATTATCTCCATCTGGTCAAGTCCTTGACACATGGGGATTATTACAATTCAAGGTGAGATTTGGGTGGGGACACAAAGCCAAACCATATCAGGTATGATTTAGGAGTAGCATAGTTCCGAAGTTTAGAGAATGCATCTTAAAGAATGCTAGCACAGATGACAGAAACTGCAGGAGGAAGTACTAAAAGAGAGGGTAGCAGAGGAACAAGCAGGGCATGAGGACAGAACGATCATGGCTGATTATCAGGACTGTCCCTGGACAATGAATTCATGTCCAAGTAGAAAGCACACAGGCAGGGATTCTGCAAATCAACAAGGCACTAATTTGAAAACACATCATTAGCTCAGTTCAATAAAACAGAAATAATAAAAACTAATATTCCAAAAGAACATTATAATTTTCAAAGGGCTTTTTATAAATTAATGAATCTCATTTGGGACAAAAAGGTTCACAAGATGAAAAGGGCTTTTCACGCTAACAAGTTTAGCGAAAAGGGATCCTTGAGATAAAATAGTATTAAATCACTGACTGATACAGCAAACATTTTTTAAGTTTAAGATTGCTAGTAGAAAAGGATTAAGCATTCAAGGGCAGCTGAATAATGAGAAAATTAAGGGAAAGAAAAGATGTAGTTTAAGTACTTTACCCAACAGATGTATTTCTGAATGTCAGCACAGGCATACCTCATTTTGATTGTGCTTTGCTTTACTGCTCTTTGTAGATATTGCATGTTTTACAAATGAAAGGTGCGTGGCAACCCTGCATCAAAAAAGTCCATCAGCGCCACTTTTCCAACAGCCTGTGTTCACTTCATGTCTCTATGTCACATTTTGTAATTCTCACTGTATTTCAAAACTTTTTCATTATTATTGTACCTGTTAAGGTGATCTACAGTCAGTGATATTTAATCATCTGTAAGTATTCTCCCATCTCCCCTCCTCTCCTTGAACCTCCCTAGTCCTGAGACAAAACAATGTTGAAATTAGACAAACCAATGAATAACTCTACAATGATCTCCAAGTGTTCAAGTGAAAGAAAGAGTCACATGTCTCTCACTTTAAATCAAAAACTAGAAATAAGTAAACCTAGTGAGGAAGACACGTCAAAAGCCAAGACAGGCTGAGAACTGGGTCTCTTGCTCCAGTTAGCGAAGTTGTGAACGCAAAGAAAAAGTTCTTGAAGGCAATTAAAAGTGCTAATCTAAAGAACACATGAATAAGAAGAAGAAACAGCCTTATTGCTAATATGGAGAAAGATTTGGTTGTCTGGATAGAAGATCAAACCAACTAAAATATTCCCTTACAGCAAAGTGTAATCCAGAGCCCTAGCTCCCTTCAAATAGAAGACTGAGAGATGTGGGAAAGCTGCAGAAGAAAAGTTTGAAGCTAGTAGAGGTTACTTCATGAGGTTTAAAGAAAGAAGCCATCTTCATAACAGAGAAGTGCAATGTGAAGCAGCAAGTACTGATGGAGAAGCTGCAGCAAGTTATCCAAAATATCTAGCTAAGATAAAGGATGAAAGTGGCTATCCTAGACAGTGGATTTTCAAAGCAGACGAAACATTCTTACAACACTGAGGTGTCATCTAGGACCCTTATAACTGGAGGAGAAATCAATGTCTGGCTTCAAAGTTTCAAAGAACAGGTGACTCCCTTATTAGTGACAAATGCTGCTGATGACTTTAAGTTGAATCTAAGGCTCAGTGACCACTGCAAAAATTCTAGGGCCCATAAGAATTATGCTAAATTGACTCTGCCTGTGTTCTAGAAATGCAAGAACAAAGGCACAAGGACATCACATCTGTTTTTGGCATAGTTTGCTGAACATTTTAAGCCCATTGTTGAAAGCTACTGCTCCAAAAAAAATTCCTTTCAAAATATTAGTCCTTGGCCAGGTGTGGTGGCTCATGCCTGCAATCCCACTTTCTATGCCTAGTGAAGATGCTATGAACATTTGTTGACATGATGACAAAGGATGTAGAATATTCTATAAACTTAGTTGATAAGGCAGAGACAGGGTTTGAAAGGATGAACCCCAATGTTCTACTGTGGGCAAAATACTTTCAAACAGCGTTGCATGCTGCAGAGAAATCTTCTATGAAAGGAAGAGTCTGCTGATGCGGCAAACTTTATTTTTGCCTTATTTTTAAAAATTGCCACAGCCACCCCAACCTTCAGCAACCACAATGCTGATACATCAGAAGCCATCTACATCTAGGCAAGAATCTCCCCCAGCAAAAAGATTACAACTTGCCGACAGCTCAGATAATCTTTAGCATTTTTTAGCAATAAAGCCATACATAATTTTATTTATTTTGTTTTTTGAGACAGAGTCTCACTCTGTTGCCTAAGCTGGAGTGCAGTGGCACGGTCTCGGCTCACTGCAACCTCTGCCTCCCAGGTTCAAGCGATTCTCCTGCCTCAGCCTCCTGAGTAGCAGGGATTGCAGGTGCCTACCACCATGCTAGGCTAATTTTTTTTTTTTTTTAATTTTAGTAGAAATGGGGTTTCACCATGTTGGTCAGGCTGGTCTTGAACCCCTGATCTCGTGATCCGCCCGCCTCAGCCTCCAAAAGCGCTGGGATTACAGGCGTGAGCCACTGCGCCTGGGCATTATTTTTAATTAGTGAATGCACATCGCATTTTTAGACATAATGCTATTACACAATTTACAGGCTACAGTATAGTATAAACATAACTTTATATGCGCTGAGAAACCAAAAAATTCTTGTGACTCACTTTATGGTGATATTTGCTTTATTGGAACAGTCTGAAACTGAACCCACAATACCTTCTAGGTATGACTATATGTAAGGTTTTTAACAAATATTTATTTAGCAGTGTGTCAAGCATTATCAGATGAGGCTACTATTCTCATGGAGTTTAAATCCTATTGGGGGAGGGGAACAGATAAACAAGAAATTATCAACTTGTGAAAACACTTATGACCAAAAAAGTATCTGATGCCTTTGTTGCCATCTTTAACAAACCACAATCTAGGTGTGATTGGATTTTATGCATAGCTACTCCATTACTGGATCGTTATTATATTCTTTTTTACACAATGAAGAAATGCTCCCCAAACAACCTTTAAACCGCCCTTGAATTTATGGACTGGGACCACCCCTCTTTATGGGCCTAAAACAGCTCCTCTGTTGTACCAGTTTGCAAAATCTACAGTCTAGCATAGACTTGTGGCTGCCAAGAATGGTGTGGCAAAACAGGTGGCAATTTAAAGTCTTGCGAAAGAGGAATGTGTTTAGTTCCCACTTTTAACATTTTTATCATAATCACTTGATATCATTTTTTAGATAAAATGACTCCTTGCCTACTAGCATAGTGAGTAATAAGATATGCATCTTCTATGTATCATCTGCATCAGTTTATTATTATGGAATCGGGAACAGACTTTAAAAGACAAATGGTTCGCGTCTGTAATCTATTGTTAAGATTATGGGTTTTGCCTTAAGTACAAACAGATCACTGTCTTTAGCAAGCATTTCCTAGTATTTAAGGGGTCAATAGGAACTATTTCCATATAGCAGGGTGTTGTATTCAATTAGGTAGAGAAGTGTTTTACACTAATATGCTCAGGAAGCCAACATGCTTAGGAGTGACGCTCCACACGGGTTTCTGAGGTTGCTATGGCTGTAGTTCATAAGGAGCAGCAAAGTTCCTGAAAAGAAATTTAGCTTAAAACAACCAATCCGTAATTTATGCGAAGAATTTTTCTCTCCGGTTTTCACAAAACATAAATTTGAATGCCTGAAGAAGATATTTCAACTTGTGTAATAAGATGAATGCGGACTTTTCTTGCAGTCTTCCTGTGGGGTTCTTCTTCATGAAGAATGAGTGATTTTCCATCTGGGTGAGAAATTATTATCAAGAATTAGTGGTTTTCCATCTGGGTGAGAAATTCTTATTGGGCTCTTTGATTTTCAAAATCCAAGATGTCAGAATTTCACTTTACCTTACTGGAACACTGTATCTGTCAACTGGTTCCTCTGGCTTCTAAATCCTGTGTTGATAATCAACAAGATAGGATACCTGCCTGCACTCCAGGTATTTGTTTATAAGTATCATTTTGGACCATTCAAAGCCCACCACTTAGCCAAAGCCTGACTTTAAGAGAATTCTACTTAGGGTGCTGTAAAGAGACAGGCTTTCTGTCCACTCCTCCTTGTGCTTTCCCTTCCACCCTTGGGTCCCATCACTTTAGCCCTGTGGTTTTCAGCTGGAGTGAGTGAGGGCATTGGTGTTTAGTCCATGTTTGCTGCTACAAAGGAATACCTGAGGCTATGTAATTTATAAATACAAAAGGCTTATTTGGCTCACAGATCTGCTGGTGAGGGCTTCAGGCTACTTCCACTCCTGGAGGAAGCAAAGGGGAACCAGTGTGTGCAGATATCACATGACCAGAGAGGAAGCAAGGGAGGCAGTGGAGTTTCAACAGGAGACTTGTTAGGGCCAAACAAACCATACACAAACCATAGCAATAGGTAACGAGAACTGACTCCACGTAATTCTAACTTATGTCTAATCTAATCCAGCCTTCTGTACGGTCAACTGCACTTTTTGAACACTGAACCACATTATGATATTATGCCTTTGAAACTTATTGAAAATTGCTGTAAATCAGATATATAAACTTATTTGCATTTTCATAAAATCCAGTATTAAAAACTTTGTCCTGAAAAAGACTGATTGGTGCCTTTCCCTTAGAGGATAAGTAAATCAACTTTGGTTTATACTTCACCTGATTAAAAATTAAAAGCCAGATTTTCTACTCATTCATAGAAAAGTACTACCTCTTACAAACTGTTTTCTTTCTAGTTCTTCCTCTGTTGTATTTGGTTATGCTTGTTTTTCTGGTAATCAATTAGAAAACCTCTTTTCAAATGATATAGAAAGAAAAGAAATGGAAAGTGAGTAAATGGTAATTAGTTGTGAAGGAACAGGTAAAGCTGCAATAGGGAGGAGCTGGGAGGCTGATAGGGCCTCTCTAAGCCCTTAAAGACTCTGTTTAGGCCAACCTCCCCTCTCTGTCCCATTGCATCAAACTTTCTCTCTCTACTGAATCACTTCCACAAATACATAAACATGCTGTCATTTATCCCATATTTTAAGACAAAAAAACTAAAACAAAACCGGGGCTTTTTGTTGCCTCTTTATAGCTTTCCTATATATTTACCACCCATTTCTCCCCTCTCTTTTCAGGTAAAACTCCATAAAACAATTGTATCTATTGCTGCCTACAATTTCTCTTCTCTCACAAATTCCAATTGCTCCAAGAAAACAGCTTTCACTGAGGTCACCAATGACCCCACACTGCCAAACCCAAAGGTCAGCTCTCAGTCTTCCTTTCCCTTAGAACTCCAGCGCCATTTGACATAGTTGATTGCTCTATTTTATTTTAAATAATTTTTTATTTAAAAGAAACACATGCCCCTGATTCTCTTTCCACCTCTTGTGTTCAGTCTTCCTTTCTACTACTTCCTACCTTAGAAGTCTCAGGCTTCTAAATGTTATGCTCCAGGGTTGAGCCGCACTCACCTGTCAAGTGATCTCATCTGGGTTCATGACTTTAGCTACTATCTGTATGTGGATGGTTCTTAAATCATCATATTACTAATGATCTCAAATTTATATCTCTAACCCAGAACATTTACCTAAACTCCAGTCTCATATATACAACTCACTACTTAACACCTCCCATTTGGAAATCTATTAGGCATCTCCAACTTAGCACATCCAAAACTGATTGTCTGTTAGGAACCACCCCCCGAACACACACCCTGACCTGTCCACCCTGCAGGCCCTCCCATGGAGGGCCTCCCAGCCTTCCATTGGCTCAGGCAAAACCCTGATGCCTCCTTTCCTTTCTTCCCTCTGTTTTAATATCACACATCTGGATTAATCAATAATTCTTATTAGCCCTCCTTTCAAAATAAATACAGAATTCTATCAAACCCAAGCATTTTCCCCTACCTCCATTACCACCAGCCTGGTCCAATCTCTTACTAGACTTACTACACTAGCCTTCTACTTGCCAATCACCCCTGGCAATGAAAAATTATTTTAAAGCGCTGCTGAAATCATTTACTTAGGATTTCTGAACTTTTGTTTGCGCTAATAAAACTAGTTAACAGTCTCTTAATTTAATGCTTTTTTCTCTTTTGTTTAATACACTAATTTTTGTGTCAAAACTCCCTTTTGAGATGAGTTATTTCCCTAGCACACTTCATATAATGTAGAAATTTTCTCCTCTTTAATGTTTGGTGGAATTACTCAGCAAAAGCTTTTGGGCCTCAGGTCATTTTAGGTGGTCTTTTCCTAATTTTTTCAGTTTTTTCACTATAGCAGTATATTCAGGTTTCTTAACTCTTCTTCAATTTTGATAATTTGTAATTTCCTCAAAATTGGCCATTTCATATAAATTTGCAATTACATTAGTATATAGTATTTGCTATTCTCCTCTTTAATTATTAATAATCTCCCTGGTGTCCATATTAATATTCCCTTTCTCATTCCTAATGCCTATATTTTCTTTTTTCTGAAATAGATTGCCAAAGACAATCTATTTTATGGAGTTGATCTATTTAAAGAGCTATCTTTTGTATTATTAATCAAGTCTATATTTTAAATTTTGCTCCATTAATTTCTTCTCATATTTCATTAATTCATCCCCTGTGCTTTTTAAATTTGTTTTGGGTTTTCTAATAAATAATTGTAAGGACATAAATTTTAATCTTATTCTGGCTATATCTCTCAGGTTTGGTAGACTTTATCCCCATTTTACATTTGGGTTTAAAAAGCCATTTTTCAAAAGGTCTTTCAGATTAGAATGTCAAATTAGGAATTCAAATCTAAGTGTCATTTACATTATACCAGAGAAGTTCTTCTGAATGTATAACACATAGAAGAAATAGAGATGCATTCTGGTAAAAGGAAATACAATTAGTTAACATATAGAAGTATGTGTATTTGCTTTAAATAAAAACATAAAAAGAGTGTCATACCATTTACACGTGAAAAGATATATAATTGTTATTTTAATGGGACTACAATGAAACCTTCAACTGTAACAGTAATTTAGTTAAACCAACTTAACAGTGTGTGTTAAGTGTCATAAATAAGTCATGTCCTTTGACCTAGTAACCCTGGATCCTAGCATTGTTCCTTAGGAAATATTTCACAAGAATAAAACTGCTATATACATAAATATAACCAGTCTATGAAAATTTTAAAACAATCTAAATATCTACCAATAGAATGAAAAAGTAAAAAATTATCACACAGAAACTCAATGGGGCATTTTTAGTCACTAAAGATAATTTTAGACTGCATAAAATCATGAAATGCTTATACCATAGTAAAAAACAGAAATCAAAATAATATGTGCATTGTAATTATTACCAAGTAAATATATGCATGTGAAGAAGACATTAGAAATAAACATTCCCAACTGATATAATTGACTGGATTAGACTGGTTTCAATACTTCTCAGAGACATAGTCCTGATCTCTTGAAAATGCAAGTAGAAATGATTTTAACTGAATTAATGTAGCTCTAGACAAAGCTGATAGGAACAGGATCCAAGCCCAGGTGTTGGAAGTCGTCTTCAGAAGGTAAATTCCAGTGTGATACTCAACCCCAAATACAGAAATAAGAAGAGAGTCCATGGAAAGACATTTTGATAAAACAACAAGGGCTTATATCACATAACCTCCGTCTTCTCAAAAATATAGAGGCCACTATAATTAAGAATGATGGAGGCAAGGTTAGAGCTGACAATTAAGTGGAGAGAAAAAAATGTAGAACACCTGCCATGTAAAGAAATCTCATCAAGCCTGTATTTTGAAGCGAAGGAAAACACTGTGGCCAAACAGCCAAGAAAGCTCATATTTAATAGAAAAAAATAAAATAACATAAATAATCACTAAAGAAATGATGGCTTTTACAACCATATACTGGGAGTGTCTTCTCTAACATTACTGCAATCTACTTTAAGAAAATTCTATTCACAGAATAATATGTGCTTGTATAATAATTATCTGGTCAGTGGTTTAACAATTTCCACAAGGCTCAGGTACTCTTAATTTTCAAGTCATTCACTCAATTAAGGTAATGAACAGATTCATACAGAAACTCTGAAAATTCTAAATTCTATCTTCAGTGACTGATTAGTTGTAGAGCATAATTATGATCACAACTAGTCAGACATTGCCAAAGTTTCATTTGAAGTCACAGGATACAGTTGATTATGTTAATCCTCCTTTTTGGGGGAATGTCTTTTATAGAGTTCTCTCTTACTTTCTGAGAGGGGATACATTTGAAAGAGCTGAGGCAACAAAGCATCCCACCCTAGGTCTTCTGCAGCCAGGAGGTTCTTAAGCAGTATTGTAAGAACAGATGCCAGTTAAGGAACTTCTACCATCCAGTCCCTCATGGCCCAACACTATAAAATATTTCAAGCAAAACAAACAAAAAAACCAAAGTTAAATTGCAAAGAAGAAATAACATACAAGATACAAAATAATAAGAGATCTGAATAGCAGGGAGACACTCCTGTGTGAAATCACCAAAACATTCCTTAAAGAAGTAATGTTCACCTTCATATAAACTTTTTTCCTTCTGTGTAAACTTAGCATTGCTCTTCCAGTTCGAATTTGTAGTAAGAACATTTCGAAGGAAAAATGTGAATAACTACCATCGAGTATTATGCTTATTACTGGGTGATGAAATAATCTGTACAATGACCCCCACCATTTACATGGGTAAATTGTGACATGGAATTTACCCATGTAACAAACCTGCACATGTACCCTCGGTGCTAAAATAAAAGTCGGAAACAAGAAAAAAAAAATCCATTTTACGCAACTTCTTGTTAGGCTAAATGAGGTTCTAATTCCACTGTTAGTATTTGTAAGTGTTCAGACATACATCTAACATCCTAAATTTTTAATGACATTACTATTACAGAGAAGTATGGCTTCAACCAAATAAAACTAGACTCCATAAGGAAAAATTTTAAATAAGTGCCTGACATTGAGATCGAGAAAAAGAGAAAAAAGCGAGAGAGAGAGAAATAGAGCGAGTGAGTTTCTAAGTGTTTTTGGGCTACTGCTTTTTCGAGCTTCCATCAAACAACAGGAAAATTAAGCTCTACACATGCACCCGCATCCCTGGACCTCATCCCCTGCTACTCCACACAGCTGCCAGGCTGGCCCACCTGCCCACTCCCCTGCTGCTGACCAATTCCTTCTACCATGCCCTGGGACTCACTAGCATGTGCAAACCCCTTCCATTCTCAAACTCCTCTGAAAGAAACCATTTTTCACATTTTTGCCCTAACCGAAACCTTCTTGCCCTCCTGATAATATTGTTTCCTATAACAAAACTGATTATAACATAATATAAAATTAATCTGTAGAATATATGGTCATAAGTATTAATAGATAATTCAGAAATTTCTTAAATGCATTAACAGAAATTTTATAAATATGAAGAAAACACTGGCTATACCAGGAAAAATAAGTATTTCAAAGTTGACATCCTATGAAAATCTCCCCATTCTCATAAGAAATAAACAAAGAAAAGTGAAAAACAAGGAGAAAAGCTGAATTAGTGAAGAAACTAGGCGACTATGGCTGCTGCATGCCATAAAATTCAAGACAATTTGGCTGGACATACCAGTGAAGCCAACTTGAAAACATTCACTAAGAACTTAATGAAAACATCTCCTTCCCAAGAAAATTACACTGTTGCATCAAGTCCATAAAAAATATTCTGCGGGAAGTAATGACACAAGATCCCATTTAATATGCTGAGAGTTGGATGTGAATTCATGCTCATGTCTGCAACAGGGCCCTGTATTTAGAAACACACGGAATAGAAATCCAGAGAAACTTCATGATTCACTAACTGAATTGAGCATTTCTTTTGAAACTTGGCATACAGAAACACTAAATAAAATGGATACAGTCATACTGTTTACCACGCTGGGTTAAAAGGAAAAGAAGATAATGAAATCTGGATTCCAGCACATCAATTTGTTTCAACCAACCTAGAGAAAAATCACTGTGATCAACTCCCCCTGTGAGAATGTCCACAACTCCAGTTTCCTCGGGGTTCCCCTCGGTCACTCCAGACTGAACTGGTGCCACCGACGCTCACTATCCAGCCTTCCAACACACTAAACAGGAGGATGCTAAGGACATTTACATGAATAGTAAACAGAGATAAGGATAATCTATTAATGAAGAGCAGACCTAAAATCACTCAAGGATAAATACATTTTTTTAAAAATCAGCAAATGACTCCTCAACACATAAGACAAAAAGAAGAAGAAAAAAAAACCCAAAAATATCCAAAGCGTTAGTATTATACTAGAATACAGAGGATAGAAGCGAATTTGGGATGTCGTGTGAGACGGAAGATATGCAAAATGAATATAAAGCAAGCATCTGTTTTGCACTCTCAAGATAATTAAAGAATTAACAATGAGAGATTATCAACAGTACAATAAGACAGATTGAAATGAAGAAACACCCAAAATACAGAAGTAACCTTTAATTTTAAAAGAGTCATTATGAATTTAAGCAGAACAAGAAACAGTAGAGAAGTTCAAGTCAATGACAAAGAGAATAAATCTGAGAGGTTCTAGAATGTGTAGTAAAAGAACCAGGAAAGGAGAAAGACATGGGTATTTCTAGTGACCTTAAAGAGAATGAAATAAATGTGAAAGAACCCCATGCACCAAGAAACAAGTGGCATAATACCCTGAACTAAAAAGGACTTTTAAAACAATTGAGAAAGCTCACCACATACTAGGTTAAATTACTCAAAATTAAAGCATCTACATGACCTAGTGAAAGTAACAAATTCAAAGAGCAAATGAGACACTTATAAATACATTCAGAAATGAAAAAGGCAACATTTACTAAGAAAAAGAATCAGAATGGTCTCAGATTTCTCCTTGAAAACATTAAATACAAGAGTGTGATGAAAAATACTGGAGCATTTTGGGAGTAAAGTCTATACCCACAAATTCTAGACCTGGCTGGAATTTGGCATTTTCTAGCAACTCAGCATCCAAATACTCTTCCTATTCTGACATTTTTATCTCCCTGTTCTTGTCAGAAATCTTTTTGACTTAGGAGCTGAAACCACTTAAAAAGAGTAATAGTAATAATAAAGTAAAGGATTAATATTGTGGATTAGATGGGAACAAATGACCTACAGAGATCTGACTGACAGAGTATGCCTCAAATCCCCCCCAGCGGCATCATCTCCGACCAAGGCTCCTTCCTTCACTCACTCAGATCTAGCCAAGATGGCTGCCTTGCTATGCCTCCAGGGATGTGCCAAGCATATTCCTGTCTCAGGGCCTTTGCACTTCCTGTACCATCTGCATGGAAAGCTCCTACCCGGTTCTCAGCATGGTTCACTCCTTCACTTCCCTTAGGTTTTTCCTCAAATGTGTTCCCAGTGAGCCTTGCCTGGTCCCACATCATTTACCCTGCCTCTCGCTTTTCTGTCTCCACAGCACTCATTACCACTGAGCACGGTGCCTGTGTTATTTATTTTTACTGACTCTACCACACACTATGTAAATGCCATGAGCGCAGGGATTTCTGTCTAGTTTGTCCTCGAGATATCTCAAGAGCCTAGATGAATTGGGACTCACCTAATATTTGTTGACTGAATGACAATGACTGATTAGCAAAATACAGTAGGTTAAGATACAGTAGTTTCAAAAGTGCATTTGACACAATCTCACATTATTCTCATAGGTGACATTTCCACACTCAGCATTTCCTAGATGATAATTATTGTAAAGGGGGCACAGGAAAACAGCTTGGAAAAACCATCCAATTTGAGGCTTCGAAACATAGAGAAATAAATAATATGTTAGATAACAGAAATAAAACTGAGACTCATCTCAATAAGCTGAGATGGATCAAAAGATGGAATGAAGGTGAAATAAAGGTACAGTCCTGCAGCTAAAATTCTAAAACAAAATCTGCTGACAAACTTTTTGGTCTCCTCTGACTTCACTGATTTCTCCTTTCTCTCCTCTGCTGACTTTCCACATCTTCTCCACCACTCAACAAGTGGAGTGTCCAGTTTAGTGCTTGGGTCTTGACTCTTTTCTCCACAGACAAGCTCTCTAAGAAGTGTCACCTACTCCCACGGCCTTAAACATCATTTATACACCACGAACTCCCAAATGCATATCTCTACCTACGAACTTTTCTTTTAATTTGACCATATATGCACTTGCTTTCTAAAAATCTCCAATTCCGTATCTGATTCCTTAAACTTACTAATTTTCCAATCTCAATCAACCCCATTCCTCCTATAGTTTTCTCCATAACAGTAAGGAGAAATTTTATTCTATCAAGTGCTCAGATCAAAAAAGTTGGGAGTCATTACTGATTCCTCTCTTCTCACCCACCATATACAACTACAAACCAAAAATAAAACAGTACATTCCCCAACTGACTGAAAGACTGTCCTCTTCGCCAAGGGCATTCCAAAGTAGACCTGAAAATCTAGTTCAGGCAATGATGGGGGGGAGGGGGTTGGACATGTCTCATTACAACCTTCTCCCTTTGAAATTCAGGCACAGCTGACCAGCATTAACACTAAAAAAGGTTTTAAGACTGATGAAACAGACTTTTTGTAGCTATAAGACATCAAACTCCAGCCTGACTCTAGTATAGCAGCATCACATGACAGCAGGCCCTGAAAGAAATTGAAGTATTTTACCCCAAATATATTTCTTTGACATATGTTGAAATGGCCCTGCAAAGCTGTCTCCTGGGGGGAAAATCTACATTCTGTAGAGAAACCCTTTCCCTTTCCAGGTCTTTTCTCTGATCCAGGAGAGTCTAAGATTCTGGTAGCTGTCTGGTCTGATAAGAGCTCTGAAACCTGCTACTTGGAGGCTTCATTTGCATGATAAAAGCTTGGTCTCCAAAACCCTTACCTTAAGCCAGACATTCCTTTCTATTGATTCCAGGTCTTTGATAATAACTCTTTCAACTAATTGCCCATCAGAAAATTTCTGAATCCGACTATGACCTGGATGCTACCTGGCCCCCATGCTTCCAGCTGTCCCACCTTTCCAGACCAAACCAAGGGACATGTACTGAATGATATCTTATGTCTCCCTAAAATGTATAAAACCAAGCTGTAGCCCAACTATTCTGGACACACCTCAGAACCTCCTGAGGTTGTGTCATAGGCATGTCCTTAACCTTGTCAAAATCAGCTTCTAAGTAGACTGTAACAGGTCTTGGATACTTTTTGGTTTACCCTCCCATAAACAAAGCCTGTCAGCTCGTTCTTCTTCTACACCCAACCTCTGATCCTAGTTCACCATTACAACCCCAATCCTAGCCATCATCCTCCCCCGCCTACACTCCTAGACTACCACTGGGTCTACCTGTTTCCACTCTTACTGTGTATACTCTCAATTCGACAGCTAGAAGACCTAAATACCCCCAATTCCATTCCAACCTTATTTCTTACTGGTCTCCGTATGACTCACTCTGCACCTGTCACAATGGCCTACCTCAGGGCCTCTGCAGTTGCTGTCTCCTCCTTCTGCTGATTCTCTCATTCCCTTCAGATTCCCGCTCAAATTTCACTTATGAAATTAACCTCTCCTGACCACTGCATATGTGCAATAAGCCAATAAGCACCCTCTGAACCACCATCACTCTGAAGCCCCTTATTCTGCTTTATTCTTCCATGTATTCATCATAGTATTTATCACTGCCTGATAGATGTACACAAACACACATATACACATCCATAAATTTTCTGAACTGTTTCCACAACTCCCCTCTATACTATGAGAACCTGAATACTGTCGATTTTGCTCACCATTGTATCCACAGCACCTTAGAATAATGCCTAAAACAGAAATGCTAAAAAAATATTGGTCATTGAATGATAGGTAAGAAGACAGGGAGACAAAGAGAGGAAAGGAAAATAGAGAAAAGGGAAGGGGAAGAGACATAAGACCTACAGGTCTGACTTCATGAAAAAATAATGATAGTTTACTCAAAGCTCAATAACCAGAAATGGAATGTAGTTTCTTTAAAAAACTAATTCTCCATTAAAACCGTATTGACAGATACATAGGTTTCAAACTAAGACAGGTATCTGTCCCACCTCATTTTACCAGGGTCAAGACGCAATTAGTCTGTAGTGTTAAGGCTGCAATGTTTTAAAGATATATTAATAATACATAGTTTGTCCAAAGACTGTCAACCCACATCTTAAGCAGGCATATGGAAAATAAAGTTTAGAAACTAAGATGTTTTACTAGAAAAGAAATAACATAATCCCTATACTCAAAGGGTTTGGATACGAAATAAAGGTCAAAACAAATACTGGAGAATGGCCATTTTGGGAGGCTGCTTGGTTCTAAATGAGAAAGTACTTCATCATAATTAGAACCGCCTAGGCTGGGCTCAGTGGCTCAAACCTGTAATCCCAGCACCTTGGGAGGCTGAGGTAGGAAGATCACTTGAGCCCAGGAGTTCAACACTAGCTTGGGCAACATGGAAAAATCCCATCTCTATTTAAAAAAAAAAATTAGCTGGGCATGGTGGCACAGGCCTGTAGTCCCAGCTATTTAGGAGGCTGAGGTGGGAGGATCATCTGAACTCGGGCAGTCAAGGCTGAAGTGAGCTGACTGTACCACTGTACTTCAGCCTGGGTGATGAACTGAGGCTTTGCCTCAATTAAAAAAAAAAAAAAAGGAATATGAGAAAGAGAAAGGGGAAAGAAAAAACAAAACCAAAACAAAACAGAACTGCCTGAGAGTGTAACCGGCACCTTTAGTGGAACTAAAGAGCCTGCCTTCTGTCAGGGAGGTGTTAGAACAGAAGCCCTCTGGCCAGTCACCACCTACCAAAAGGTTGCCCGAGGAATTTCTAAATCTGAATCTTTAATGAAAATAGTGGCATACTATTTCATAAGGAAACTCTGAGTATTAGTCAAATAAGCATTGATCAAGATACGGGGTACGTTTTTTCAAAAAAACGTTACAGAGATCTTGGCAACTGATACCATTTCTAGGTTATCGGCTCACACCTTTAGTATTTCTCAGAGATGCGCTTTTCTCCAAATTTGGCATCATGTAAGAGAATCTTATGAATAATAGCGAAGAAAAATCACTACGTAAAGTTTCATCATTTTTTCTAATGGCCTTATAAAACAGTATGTGGTATTGTCAATGACACTGCCTGAACACATGGCAGCTTTGCCAATATCAACACTGTAATATTTTATGACTCTGCCAAAGTTCACTTTTCAGAGTCCCCATCTTATCCTCAAGCATCACTTTTCAGCATTTTCTGCTGCTCCTAGCAGCTGCCAAAATTCTAGGTCCACCCCTCCGTCACTTCCTGGTACCTTTTAAGCATCCAGACCAAGGAACTCTTCAATTGTGAGTTCCACAAATGTGAAATTAATAGCTAAGGCACCCAGTGAAACCCTGAGACTCACAGAGACCTCAAGAGAATCCTACACTGCTATGGACACAAGGAATTCTTCCCTCCCCTATCTCCACACCCCCAACCCCCAGCGCTGGCCCAGGTCATTTTACAGATTTCTTTCTTCAGATGATCAAAAATGAAGGAATATATCTGCATATGTGATTCTATTAAGTTTTTCAATTTATGTCTTACAATAAAAACTGATCTCTAAGGTTGCATTAAGTTCCATTCAAACTGATTATTTTCAATATTTCATCCACACTTAAGATCTTTATCTGTGTAATACAGAAAAAACTAAGACATTTTTTTCAAATGTAATTAATCACTTATAATTTTATAGCATAAACAGTATACTAAATGCTTTCAGTACTCACCTGCCATAGTTTTTAAGCTTGCTAAGACTCTTAACTAGGCCATGAAAACAGTACCTTTGATATTTATAAAATTTCTAAGCAAAATCTTGCTTTCAACACAAGTTGTCATCTTTTGTTCTCCCAAAAAGAAAGTGCATGAACTCAAAGGCAGAGGTTGGGCAGGTGGCGGACATGAGTAAAGCCAGCTACACGGAGGACTGGGGCTGCCTGGAGAGCATCATGCAGCTGAAGGCGGCTTCCGCTTCCCACCCTGGGAAGACTGCTGCCCTGTGAGAGTTATCTTACCTTCTGGTTCAAGGGAAGCCAGAAATCCAATCTTTACATACAGTGTCTCAATTTCTAAATGTTGGCAACTGATTCAGAAAACCCCATAGGCACGTGCAGCCGAACAACATGCATCTGTGTGCCGTACTCAGTCTTGAGGCCTCCAATTTGCACCCTCTCTACTGACTTTATTCCATATTAATGAGTGATACTTTGGAGAGGAAACTCAGTTTTTGCCATAATCTTTCTGATACTTTAATGTGTTAGAGTACTGAGAGATAAACAAAACAGATTCATTTCCTATACTGCAGTAGTAGAAATAATATTCACATCACTTACCCTGCTGACTTCCTTAGGAGCCGATTCATCTGGGGATAGAGAAGGAAGAGGGAAAAACACAATTAGAGACTGAGTAGGTTTTAAAATACAAAACATGTCATTTGCTTTCAATAAACTTGAAGGGTTTTTTTGCAATGCTTCCTCTTATGAAATCTATGAATTTGATTTTTTAAACTGTAAAGGTTGAACATAACAAATTACGAGTTAAGAAGTATACATTAATTTCACAGGGAAAATGAAATATCACCACCGCATTACCTTTCTAGAGGTTCTAAAATGGATATGATATGCCTGCAAGAATAGCTACAGTGGGGTATTTTCAACTACACATACCTAAAGTGGGGTTTATAACACTTCAATATTCTACACAATACAACCCACATGAATATCCCAAATGACCTTTAACACTCATGCTTCGAAGGTTAGTTCCAGCAGACCTGGAGCTGGTGTGAGCTGTTCTGTTGAAATAAGAAATGTACCTGCATGGCACTCTGGTCAAGGCATGAAACATAGCCATTAATAATAGTGCTGCTTTGTTCCGTGTGTCTGAGGAGTTGTGGGATTGTTTATACCAGCTTGTCAGCATTGGTGATTGGTAAAGTGAGACTGGGGTGGTTTGCACAGGGTCTAGGTGAGAATCCCTGGAAGGCTCTCCCACTGGGGCTGGCTACAGGCAAGAAGATGCCTATGTGACCAACAGGGTATAAAACAAGCTGGCAGATACCTCCTCTTGGTCCACCGGTTCTGAGTGTTGCACACACAGGTCATTGATTCTGATCTGTGAGAAAGTGTGTGTCCCTAAGAGGAGGGGCCACTGGAGCTCAGCCTGGCATCGACAGGCTCCTTGCTGTCTTTTTCCTGTAATAAACTTCAGATCTGCAAGCACTATCATTTTGGTTCCTGTGTCTTCTTGAGCAATCAAACCCTGTTGTCTGTCACCATCAGAATGAACTTAACATACCAAAAATGGAATGTAGCTCAATGCTATAGGACAGCAGGTATTCAAATCAACAGTACCTAGTTTTTGTATTACTGTATTAATACACACTTGCTCATATATTTTATCATTGTTGCATAATGGTTAGAGTACGGCCTCTGACTTCCCTAAGAATGTAACACATGTAACAACTGTCATAGGAAAAATATCTTATCTTCTACATTGAAGTGGCACCATAGAAATATTTCATTTACTCTTCAACTCCTAATCCTCTCCTAAGCCTCTCTGAAGATGAGACTATTTAATCATGACAACAAATTTATTAACAGATTCTAAAGTTATAGAGGCATATGTGCTTTTAATTTTTTAAAGTTTTGATCTAAAATATTTAATGAGAATGTTTGAAAAAGTCAAACAAATAAAAGGTATATAATTAAAAGGAGCAATGTGTGAACAGGTTTAATATCAAGACCGCATAGAGTCACCTAGCTATGACATTATGGAATTTTCTACCCTCTGCTAGTCACCACTACAGATCTGAAAATTAGTTCAAGGACAGTGTCAATGTCCAGACATCTGTAAATAAATGTTCCTTTGGCTTTTTCTCTTAGTCTTGCTTAGTTAGTACTTCTCAAACTTGAGTGTGCATAAGATAGCCTGTGACATGTGTTTACAAAATCAATAATTTTTTGCTTTATGGGCAATTTAAAGTATTTGAAAGAAAAAAATTTACCTATGGCTGATTTCTGGCTTTTCCCCTTAGGAGCTGATTTAGAAAATCAATGTCTCCAACTTAACACTCAATTTTAGTTAAATCAATGTTAAGTCTAGTATATTTAAGAACGATAGTATTCTACTTAACTGAGAAAATTAATGAACACAGTGGGATTTCCTGTGTAAGGGAACATTGCCTCCTATTTCTTATAGTTGGAATTTTCATTTAGTTGAACTCTCTTGCCCAAGAAAAATTTAAGCATGCTGAAGACAGAAACTTTACTTTCTCTTCTAGAGTAGAGTTGCACTGTGGGAACACATATGATAGACAGTGGCTTAGAGCAGGGGTCCGGAACTGGGCCACACAGCAGGAGGTGAGCAGCAGCAAGTGGGCGAAGCTTCATCCGTATTCACAACTGCTCTCTATCACTGCATTACTGCCTGAGCCCTGCCTCCTGTCAGGTCAGCAGTGGCATTAGATTCTCATAGAGCGCAAACCCTATTGCGAACTGCACTTGCTTGCTTGGGATCTAGGCTGTGTGCTCCTTATGAGAATCTAGTGCCCGATGATCTGAGGTGGAGCTGAGGTGGTGATGCTAGCGCTGGGGAGTGGCTGCAAATACAGATTAACATTAGCAGAGAGGTTTGACAGCACAGAGACCACAGGAAATTAACTGCTTGCACACTCATATCAAAACTCTATCAGTGAGGGGCAAGTGACAAGCTGCATCTGGCTGGTGGCAGGCTTTACAGTGGCAAGTGAGCTGATGGGCTTCAATTGCACAGCTGCATCTGGTGGCAGCTTTAACTCAGAATCTGACACTTACTTAGTCCATGTGTGACTTGCCTATTATTTCATTTACCACTTCCATCTGCACCTCTTTCCCACACTATGCACTTGTCTCAGTCACAGTTTCGGTAAGCCCACAAACCAACCCTAGCCAAGATGAGTAAAAGACAAACATCACTGTAGAGCTTCTTTGAAAAGGGGGAAGACCTCATCATGAGAAAGGAGAAGACTCCAAGATTGCCAATGAAAAGAAAGCTGCATTTAATAGAAAATAACAAGTCCTACTTAAATTATGGGTTCACTGCAACAGGTGATGCACATTCTTCAAGTCCACTGTGTATATGTGGCGACCAGCTATCCAAGGAAGCCATGAAACCTTCAAAACTGCATTACCACATGGAGACCAAGCACCCTGCTTTAAAAGACAAGCCTGGCTGGACGCGGTGGCTCACGCCTGTAATCCTAGCACTTTGAGAGGCCGAGGCGGACTGATCACGAGGTCAGATCGAGACCATCCCGGCTAACACAGTGAAGCCCCGTCTCTACTAAAAATACAAAAAATTAGCCGGGCATGGTGGTACATGCCTGTAATCCCAGCTACTCTGGAGGCTGAGGCAGGAGAATCACTTGAACCCAGGAGGCAGAGGTTGCAGTGAGCCAAGATCGCGTGACTGCACTCTAGCCTGGGCGACAGAGTGAGACTCTGTCTCAAAAAAAAAAAAAAAGACAAGCCTTTGGGAGTTTTCAAAAAAATTTAAAAAACGTGTACACCAAGCACACAGGCAATTATTGAAGGCCACCAACTTCATCAAATGTGTCTACACTGAGAGTATCCTTTTTTTTTTTTGAGATGGATTTTCACTCTTGTTGCCCAGGCTGGAGTGCAATGGCACGATCTCAGCTTACTGCAACCTCTGCCTCCCGGGTTCAAGTGATTCTCCTGCCTCAGCCTCCTGAGTAGCTGGGACTGCGGGCGCCCGCCACCATGCCTGACTAATTTTTTGTATTTTTAGTAGAGACAGGGTTTCATCATGTTGGCCAGGCTGGTCTCGAACTCCTGACTTCAGATGATCCACCCTCCTCAGCCTCCCAAAGTGCAGGGATTACAGGCGTGAGCTACTGCGCCCAGCCGAGAGCATCACTCTTAGTGGCTAACCACGTTGCTGAAGCTAACAGGCCCTTTACTGTTGGTGAAGAGTTGATCCTGCCTGCTGCTAAGGACATTTGTTGTCAACTTTTAGGAGAGCCTGCGGTTCAAAAGGTGGCAGGTGTTCCTCTTTCGGCTAGCACCGTAACTAGAGGAATTAATGAAATAGCAGAGGATACTGAGACACAACTGTAAAAGGGGATTAATGAATCACCATGGCACACAATCCAGGTTGACGAGTCTATCAATGTTGACAGCAAGGCAACAATGCTTGTTAATGTGTGATATATTTTTCGGGGGGATGTGCATGAGGATATGTTATGTGCACTTTTGTTGCCAACCAACACCACAGCTGCAGAACTATTCTAGTCTGTGAATGATTACATATCAGAAAAACTAAATTGGTCATTTTGTGTTGGTATACACATGGACAGAGCAGCTGCCACGACTGGATGGCTTTCTGGTGTCACTACTCAGGTCAAACAGGTCGCTTCTGTATATAAGTACTACATACTAAACAATTGTGTGGCTGGAGCTCCTTAGGTCGCTTCTGAATGTGAGTCTGTGCACTGTGTCATCCATAGAGAAAGGCTGGCTAGCTGAAAAATGTCACGTGAGCAACGTTCAGCAGAAAGTGATTAAAAGTATCAACCACATTAAAGTACATGCCCTTAACTCACGTCTGTTCGCGCAGTTCTGTGAGGAGATGGACGCAGAGCACACACATCTCATACACGGAAGTGAGATGCTTTCTAAAGGTAGATTGCTGGCCACAGTTTTTTAATTAGGAGATTCTTTTAGGATCCAGAGATTTCTTTTAGAAAAACAGTCACCACTGGCAGCACATTTCAGTGACACAGAATGGGTTGCAAAACTTGCTTACTTGTGTGACCTATTTAACCTGTTCAATGAAATCAATCTGTCACTTCAGGGGAGAATGACAGCTGTGTTCAAGTCGGCAGATAAAGCAGCTGCATTCAAAGCCAAAGTGGAATTACGAGGGTGACGAGTGAACACTGGGATTTCTGACATGTTTCAAACATTAGCAGAGATTGTGAAAGAGACGGAGCCAGGGCCTTCTTTCCCGCGGCTGACACGTGATCACCTACCCAATACTACCAACCACAAAAGAACCCCGAACTGGGAAGGAATGGATCCGCGACCCATTTGTGAATAAGCCCGGTGAATCGACTGTCTGTGCTAGAAGAGGATGAACTGCTTAAGATGGCAAATGACAGTGGCTTTAAAAATATGTTTGAGACAACTTCAAATCTCCGCATGTTCTGGATGAAAGTCCAGGTAGAATATCCTGAGGTTGCCACAAAAGCACTGAAAAGCCTGCTTCCATGTCCAACAACCTGTCTTTGTGAAGCAGGGTTTTCTGCAGTGACAGCGACTAAAATGAGATTACAGAGTAGCCTGGACATAAGTGACACACTTCAGGTGTCACTGTCTCCCGTCACCCCAGACGGGACTGTCTAGTTGCAGGGAAAAAAGCTCAGGCCTTCCACTAATTCTACATCATGGTGAGTTGTACCATTATTTCACTATATATTACAACATAATAATAATAATATAAATAACACAATAAATGTAACATGCTTGAATCATCCTGAAACCACTCCTCCGACCAGTCTGTGAAACATCTGTCTTCCACAAAACTGGTCCCTGGTGCCAAAAGGTTGGGAACCGCTGGTTTAGAGCATGGACTAAGGTTTGAAGCCCAAACCTGCAGTCACTAGCGATATTACATCGGACAAGGTGCCTAACTTCTGCCACCTTACAAGTTCAAAGTGAAATAAGTTAACAATATAAATTGTTACTGAAAAAGAGTGTCCCTCCCCCAGCACAAAGACCATTTTCAAGGTAACACAGAGAGAATACTGCCCCCTCCCACTCATGCAGTTCATGATTCCTTGCAGATCTTACAGGAATTTCAGGTTAAGAACCCATGGTGTAGAATGTTCCCTTTTCCCTGCACACTTGCAGCACACACTCAGCGGTGAAGTACCAGAACAGCATTTCACTCAGATCAGCAATGAAGCTCTCTTTGAAATAAAAGGTTAGAGGAACATGGAAAAGAAGAAAATTGCCAGGAATACCAAATTTTGAGGCACTGATGAGGAACAAATTGGCAAAAAAAAAAAAAAAAAGTTCCAGAGGACACTAATTTTTATGCAGCATAGGATTTTTATAAACATGTGTTTTTATTCAACAAATATTTACTGAGGAACCACTGTGTGCCAGGAACTTATCTCTGACCTCAATAAACTTGCATACCAGTGGGATGAATAAATTAGGAAACAAATAGATGAAATAATTTCAGAAAATAAATGTCTATGCTTGTTAAAGAGAAATTTAGTTTTTAGAGAAAGATAAAGCATCTTTGATCCAAACCTCATTTTAATACCTTTTAAAAGCCTTAGCAAGAATAGTTTATGGGAAAAATAAATGCGCTAAGGGGATTTTATGGTAAGCACACCGTTCACAGCAAGTACTTAATAGGGTAGCCTTCGAGGGAAGAAATTAATTTTAAATACTTTATAAATCAAAATCTGGGAAAATGGTGGATAGGAGGCAGGCCTAACTTGCAGCTCCCACTCGGTGGACAGAGCAGCCTGTGTAAACCCACATCGTGAACTTTTGTTCCAAGAACTACCAAAGGAACATCCCAGGCAAGCCTAGAGAATCCACAGACCCTTTGTAGGAGGTGGATTGCAGCTGCAGGCTCCATGAGACAGCCGAGGAACTGTGGGTTCACTTGCTTTCTCAGATGGAGGCTTGTACCCTGGGGCAAGTTCTCAGCCCTGCTCACCAGCTGTCTGGAAATAAACTCAGTGTGTTGCAGGGCATGGTGGGTGTGAGCTGCAGGCTCCATGGGAGCTGGGTGAGGCCTGTGGCTGCCGGCTTTACCCCACTTTTCTGGTGACCTATATGTCACAGCAGAGGCCCCCTGGGAATGTAACTCCATTGGTCTAGGAACCACACCCCCATCCCCCACAGCAGTCACAGCAACCCCTGCCCAAGGAGAGTCTGAGATCAGACATGCCTAACCCTGCCTCCACCTGATGGTCTTTCTCTACCTGCCCTGGTAGCCAAAGACAAAGCCCACCCTGCCCACCGCTGGAGAAACCTGAATATTTACCCAAAGGCGACCCTAGGGCAAGCTTGTCTTCTCACTATACAACCTCAGCTGATGCACTCTTGACAGTGCCACCTCCTGGCTGGAGGACAACCAACACAAAACCAGTGCACTAAACAAAAACACAACCAAGGACCCTCACAGAGTCCATTTCACTCCCTGCTACCTCCACTGGAGCAGGTGCTGGTATCCACAGCTGAAAGACCTAAAGACGGATCACATCACGGGACCCTCTGCAGACACTCCCCAGAGACAAGCTGGAACCTAGTAGTTCTGCTGTGTGGCTACATCCAGACGATAAATAATAATTGTTGCAGTTCGACTCTCAGGAAGCCCCATTCCTAGGGGAAGGGGAAGAAAATCACATCAAGGGAGCACCCCATGGGATAAAAGAATCTGAACAGCAGCCCTTGAGTCCCAGACCTTCCCTCTGACACAGTCTACCCAAATGAGAAGGAACCAGAGAAACAATTCTGGTAATATGACAAAACAAGGTTCTTTAACCCCCCAAAAGATCACACTAGCTCACCAGCAATGGATCTAAACCAAGATGAAATCTCTGAATTGCCAGAAAAAGAATTCAGGTCGACTATTAAGCTAATTAAGGAGGCACCAGAGAAAGGTGAAATCCAACTTAAAGAAATCAAAAAAATGACACAGCATATCAATGGAAAAATCTCTAGTGAAATAGACAGCATAAATAAAAAACAATCACAACTTCCGGAAATGAAGGAGACACTTAGAGAATTGCAAAATGCACTGGAAAGTCTCAGCAATAGAATCAAACAAATAGAAGAACTCCAGAGCTCAAAGAGAAGGCTTTCAAATTAACCCAATCTAACAAATGCAAAGAAAAAAGAATTTAATAAACTAACAAAGCCTCCAAGAAGTTCAAAATTACGTTAAACAACCAAACCTAAGAATAATTGGTGTTCCTGAGGAAGAAAATAAATCTAAAAGTTTGGAAAACATATTTGAGGGAACAATTGAGGAAAACTTACCTAGCCTTGCTAGAGATCTAGACACCCAAATACAAGAAGGTCAAAGAACACCTGAGACATTCATTGCAAAAAGATCATTGCCTAGGTACAGAGTCATCAGATTATCTACAGTCAAGATGAAGGAAAGAATCATAAGAGCTGTGAGGCAAAAGCAGCAGGTAACCTATAAAGAAAAACTTGTCAGACTAACAGCAGACTTCTCAGCAGAAACCCTACAGGCCAGAAGGGATTGTGATTCTATCTTTATCCTCCTTAAACAAAACAATTATCAGCCAAGAATTTTGTATCCAGTGAAACTAAGCTTCAAAAACAAAGGAAAGATAGAGACTTTTTCAGACAAACAAATGCCAAGAGAATTCGCCACTACCAAGCCAGCACTATAAGAACTGCTGTTAATAAAAGAAACTCTAAATCTTGAAACAAATCCTCAAAATACACCAAAATAGAACCTCTCTAAAGCCTAATCCTCGCAGGACCTATAAAACAACAACACAATGAAAAAAACCCAAGGTATTAAATAAATAGCAGGGCGAATACAATAGTACCTCATATCTCAATACTAACATTGAATGTAAATGGCCTAAATGCTCCACTTAAAAGATAAAGAATGGCAGAATAGGTAAGAATTCACCAACCAAGGCTGGACGTGGTGGTTCATGCCAGTTTGGGACACCAAGGCAGGTGGATCATTTGAGGACAGGAGTTCAAGACCAGCCTGGCCAACATGGGGAAACCCCATGTCTACTAAAAATACACATATTAGCTGAGTGTGGTGGCATATACCTGTAATCTCAGCTACTCGAGAGGCTGAGGCATAAGAATTCCTTGAACCTGGGAAGTAGAGGCCACAGTGAGCCAAGATCACACCACTGAACTCCAGCCTGGGGGACAGAGCAAGACCCAGTCTCCAAAAAATTATAAAATAAATTCACCAACCAAGTATCTGCTCTCTTCAAGAGAGTCACCTGACTCATAAGGACTCACATAAACTTAAAGTAAAGGGGTGGAAAAAGATATTATGTGCAAATGGACACTAAAAGCAAGTGGCAGGAGTAGCTACTTTTACATCAGACAGGACAAACTTTAAAGCAACAGCAGTTAAGAAAGACAAAGAGGGACATTATATAATGATAAAAGAACTAGTCCAACAGAAAAATATCACAATCCTAAATATATATGCACCTAACACTGGAGCACCCAAATTTATAAAAGACCTAAGAAATGAGATAGACAGCAACACAATAATAGTGGGGGACTTCAATACTCCAACGACAGCACTAAACAGGTCATCAAGACAGAAAGTCAACAAAGAAACAATGGACTTAAACTATACCCTACAACAAATGGATTTAACAGATATTTACACAACATCCTAGCCAACAATTGCAGAATATAGATTCTATTCATCAGCACATGGAACATTCTCCAAGACAGACCATAAGATAGGCCACCAAACAAATCTCAACAAATTTAAGAAAATCAAAATCATAGCAAGGACTCTCTCAGACCATAATGGAATAAAATTGGAAATCAACTCCAAAAGGGACCCTCAAAATCAGACAAATACAGAGAAGTTAAATTACCTGCTAATGAATGATCACTGGGTTTGAACTACACTATAATAGTGACATGATCTATCAAAACCTCTAGGATACAGCAAAAGTGGTACTAAGAGAAAAGTCCACAGCATTAAATGCCTACATCAAAAGTCTGAAAGAGCACAGGTAGACAATCTAAGGTCACACCTCAAGGAGCTAAAGAAACAAGAACAAAACAAACCCAAACCCAGCAGAAGAAAAGAAATAAGCAAGATCAGAGCAGAACTAAATGAAATTGAAACAAAAAAACAAATACAAAGATAAATGAAACAAAAAGGTGGTTCTTTGAAAAGATCCATAAAATTGAGAGACCATTAGCAAGATTAACCAAGAAAAGAAGAGAGAAGATCCAAATAGGCTCAATAAGAAAACAAAACGGGAGCTATTACAAACACCACCACACAAATACAAAGGATGATTCAAGGCTCCTATGAACACCCTTATGCACATAAACTGGGAAACCTAGAGGAGATGGATAAATTCCTGGAAACATACAACCCTCTAAGATAAAACCAGGAATAAATAGAAACTCTGAACAGACTACTAACAAGCAGCAAGATTGAAATGGTAATTAAAAAGTTACCAAGAAAAAAGTCCAGGACCAAATGGATTCATGGCTGAATTCTATCAGACGTTCAAAGAAGAATTGGTACCAATCCTGTTGACGCTATTCCACAAGATAGAGAAAGAGGGAATTCTCCCTAAATCATTCTATGAAGCCAGTATCACCCTGACAGCAAACCCAGGAAAAAACATAACAACCAAAAAATAAAACTATAGACAAATATCCCTGGTGAACATAGATGCAAAAGTCCTAGCTAACCAAATCCAACAGCATGTTAAAAAGATAATCCTCCATGATCAAGTGGGTTTCATAGCAGGGATGGTTTAACATTCACAAGTCAATAAATGTGAAACACCACATAAACAGAATCAAAAACAAAAATCACATGATCAACTCAATAGAGGCAGAAAAAGCATTTGACAAAATCCAGCATCCCATTATGATTAAAACCCTCAGCAAAATTGGCATAAAAGGGACATACCTTAAGGTAATAAAAGCCATCTATGACAAACCCACAGCCAACATTATATTGAATGTGAAAAACTGAAAGCATTCCTTCTAAGAACTGGAACAAGACAAGGATGCCCACTTTCACCAGTTCTATTCAACATAGTACTGGAAGTCCTAGCCACAGCAATCAAACAAGAGAAAGAAAGAGCATCTAAACTGGTAAAGAAGAAGTCAAACTGTCACTGTTTGGTGATGACATGATCATATACCTAGAAAACCCTGAAGACTCATCCAAAAAGCTCCTAAAACTGGTAAACGAATTCAGCAAAGTTTCAGGATACAAAAATAATGTACACAAATAAGTAGCCCTGCTATACACCAACAGCGACCAAGCTGAGACTTGAATCAAGAACTCAGCCCCTTTTATAATAGCTGCAAAAAAATAAAATACTTAGGAATACACTTAACCATGGAGGTGAAAGACTGCTACACAGAAAACGAGAAAACACTGCTGAAAGAAATCACAGACAATATAAACAAATGGAAACACATCCCATGCTCATGGATGGGTAGAATCAATACTGTGAAAATGACCAGACTGCCAAAAGTAATCTACAAATTCAATGCACTTCCCATCAAAATACCACCATCATTCTTCACAGAACTAGAAAAAAATAATCCTAAAATTCCTATGGAACCAAAAAAGAGCCCGCATAGCCAAAGAAAGGCTAAGCAAAAAGAACAAATCTGGAGGCATCACATTATCCAACTTCAAACTATACTATAAGGCCAAAGTCCTCAAAACAGCATGGTACTGGTATAAAAATAGGCATATAGACCAATGCAAACAGAATAGAGAACCAAGAAATAAGGCCAAATACTTACTGTCAAGTGATTTTTGACACAGAAACAAAAACATGAAGTGGGGAAAGAACACCCTATTCAACAAACAGTGCTGGGATAATTGTAGAAGAATGAAACTGGATCCTCATCTCTCATCTTATACAAAAATCAACTCAAGGTGGATCAAAGACTTAAATCTAAGACCTGAAACCATAAAATTCTAGAAGATAACATTGGAAAAACCCTACTAGACACTGGCTTAGGCAAAGACTTCCTGACCAAGAACCCAAAAGCAAAAATGCCACAAAAGCAAAGATAGATGGGACTTCCTTAAACTAATAAGCTTCTGCATAGCAAAAGAAATAATCAGCAGAATAAACAGACAACACACAGAGTGAGAGAATATCTTTGCAATCTATACATCTGAGAAAGGACTAATATCCAGAATCTACAAGGAACTCAAATAAGCAAGAAAAAAAAAAAAACAATCCCATCAGAAAGTGGGCTAAGGACATGAATAGACAATTCTCAAAAGAAGATATACAAATGGCCAAAAAACGTATGAAAAAATACTCAACATCACTAATTACCAAGGAACTGCAAATCAAAACCACAATGAGACGCCACCCTACTCCTGCAAGAATGGCCATAACAAAAAAATTTAAAAATCACTGATGTTGGAGCGGATGTGGTGGAAAGGGAATACTCTTACACTGTTGGTGGCAATTTAAACTAGTATGACCTCTATGGAAAACAGTGTGGCGATTCCTTAAAGAACTAAAAGTAGATCTACCATTTGATCCAGCAATCCCATTCCTGGGTATTTACCCAGAAGAAAAGAAGTCATTATAGAAAAAAGATACTTGCACATGCATGTTTATAGCAGCACAATTTACAGTTGCAAAAATATGGAACCAGCCCAAATGTCCATCAATCAATGAGTAGATAAAGAAAATGTGGTGTGTGTGTGTGTGTGTGTGTGTGTGTGTGTGTAATACACACAACAAACATAGTAGTATTCCATGGTGTGTGCATATATATACATATATATATATTTATTTATTTATTTAACAAAGAAGAAATCCAGAATAAAGAAAGGTGATCATTTAATGCCTATATTAGAAATTAATATTGAAAACCACATTTTGCATTCCAAACTCTAAATTGTGATTTTCATATGAACTAGCTACAAAGTTACTGAGAATGCATTTTGAACAATTTCTACTTTAATTGACTGATAATTTCCTTGAGGTTTAACATAGGGTCATTTTTACTAAATCTTCCATGAATAAGTAGCCTGCTTTCTGTGCTCATTCCACAGGATGGGAAAAGAAATCTAAGTCACACACTGGTACTATGGAGACCTTTGTGACTGACTTCACTGCACCTCTATCCTTCAACACTATCCATCTCAATTTGCCTTTCAGGCTGTAGTTATTTTAATATTTCTAAGTGAAGCACACGTATCTTCTCTTTATGGGAGATAAGTATTTCCATGAACATTCATAAACCACTCATCTTTTTAATATATATCCGTATCTTAGGAGTTGAAGCAGCGCATTCAGCCTCCCACCAGCCATTTCTAGCATCTCTAACAATTAGGCAATTTTAACAATTCATCCACAAGTATTTACCAAAAGTCTACTTCATGCCAGACACCGAATAAATGTCTCCAATCAGACTGAAGAAAATGACTTAAATTTCGTGGTTTTGAGAGAACCACAAACAAGAAAGCTTCTCAGACCTAGCCAGTGGTGGCAGCCACCCTGTAATAACAAGAGGCATCAACCTGAAATCAACAACAACCCAGCAAGGAAGACAGAGGGGAGACAGGAGGGGAAAGAGAGAGGAGAGGGGGTGGAGGGGAAAGGGAGAAAGGGACAGGAAGGAGAAAAAGAGGAAGGGAAAGAAATGAGAAATTGAGTCTTCAGAGACATTTCTAGCCAAATTAATCAGCCAACCTTGAAGCCTGCCTTACTTAGGGACTTTTTTAATAATGCAAGATAGCTAATTTCCCTATTAAGTCAATTTTACCAAGTAAAACTAAAAACACTCAAGAGAGTATTTTTTTAAATGCAACAAAGTGTTACAAGGATATTACTTTTACATCATTAAATTAATACATTGTTATTTAAAATAAAATCTTGTAGAAAACTCTCATTCTTACAAAATAATAAATTTCTTTGCTCTAATCTGGTTTGACTCTATTTATCCAACTGGAATCTACAATATATAAGACTCTTTTCACTCAAATAAGGCTGGTTTCACTAGACTCTCAAATATGTTTTGCTCACTATTAACTCAAAATCCTTTTATCTTCAAATATTTACTGAGCACCTACTAAGTGCCTGTCAGAGTTCTTTATGCTTACAATATCTTGGAGAATAAAAAAGATACAATAATCCTTGTCTTCATGAAGCTGTATTCTAAACGCAGGTGACTGTCAATAAACTTGATAAATAACTATATCATACAGCGAGTTGGAAATGTTTGCTTGGGAGAATGCAGACCAGGATAAGGGGAACTGGAAGGCAATGTGGGAAGAGGATAGGGAGCAGGACACAGTATAAAAAAGGGTGGTTGCGGCAGTCTCCTGGAGAAGGTAAGCAAAAATAAGCAAAGCAGCCATCCAGGAAGAAAACTCCAAGCAGAGGGATCAGCCTGCATAAAGACGTTGAGACGCAAGTGTGCCTGCCATACTCCTGCCACCGAAGATGACCCCCTTATTTCCAAATACTAAGTCCTTCCAGACTGAGCTCAACTTCTAGTCTGTCTGAGAGGTCCTCTCAAGAGCAATAAGCCTACTGATCTCTCTTTTCTCAGAACTTTTCTATGCTCTTTTCCTGTTAGGAAATCAGAATACGACAGAAATAAGGAAGACAGGTTTGGAGTCAATAGATCTTTCTTCAAATCTCAGCTTCACTTACCAACCATACATGGGTTTCTTGACCTTTTCAAACTTGCCTCCCTTATGTTTTTAAAATGAGATGATTTAGGATAATGTCAGGATTAAATGAGATATGGATAATTCTTACACAGAGAGAATGCTCAATAAATTGTTTTGTTCCTGTCCATTCAACTTAACATTAACTCTCTTCTGCCTTCCACTGATAGCTGGACACACGTGAAGGACTTAACTTCTTAACTAAATATAAATTTCTTGACAATAAGAGACCACGTCTAGCATTTCTTTTACATTACTGAAAAATAAAATCATTCCAAAATGATTCTGTGATTATTAAGACACAGATAATAATATTTTGCATACAGAACATTTTTATTTGGTCACGAAAAGAGTGCTAAAATGCTAGAAATCGCTACTTTACACCAGAGGTTTAAAATCTCTTTGTCTAACTATTAAATACAGTTTCCAAAATCAGTTTGTTTTTATTTTCATTCTTACTATATATGTTTTAAGCATCAAAAGCTAAGTGTTTGTGGAAGAACATGAGTCATGTAATCAAGAACCGGAGTACCATGTTAACTGATCTGTGCTAATAAACCCACTACTTTGCAGAGTTACCAATGACAACACATGAAATAAACTACAAATCACTGGATGGTTGGAAAATATAAATAACTACATACTTGTGATATTTTTCATCAGAAATAAAAAATGGGGGTTACATATAAGTTCACAAGCCATATCAAAGAAAAAGGAAAATCAATCACTTTCTTCTCTGAGAGATTATAATGATTTTTAATAACTTGTTGTAATCACATTTTCTGACAATGTTGTAGTATAATCTTTTGTACTTAATTATATATAAACAGAATGACACCATCCCATCCCATCCCATCACCATCAGTGAGAGTAACACGAAGCTTTCCAATTCCATAAATGAAAAGTGATGACTAAAACAGCCATAGTGTGAACTGCATGTGTTCTTCTCCTATAGAAAATGTAACAACTTGTAAAGTGCCTTCCTTATATTTTATTTGATAGAGATGAGAAATATGAATATATATACTAGTATAACTAATATTTACATATGATGATATCCCTTTCTCTCATATCTAAAAGAAAATATCATATATAAATTGGATTTGACTTACCAAGGACATAAAAGCAAAGTTCAAGAAAGTCATCATGACACAACCACGTATATACGACTCTTCTTTTCCATAGTTTACTTCATAGAACTTAGTCATCTCTGAATGATCTATAACTGTGTTGATTCTGTAACTTGAATCTAGATGCTACCAGGCCCAGGAGCAAATGCAACCAACCTTAAGATTCACCGTCAGAAACCTGAGAAAATCTACCCCAGAGAGGCCAAGACATGGAATTTTTTTGTTATATTTATCTGAATTTATCTACTGATGCTTTAAGAGCTGTTGAAACATATAAACGTATCTATGATCATGACAGAAGAAACAAATAAATGTAAACTCTGTCGACATTTGAGGCAGTATTCACTGTCTTAACTTGGATATTCAATAATACCTCAAAATTCATAGTTTAAAATGGCTATTTATAAACATCTAAGAAACTTTAGAATTATGAATAAAAATTTACTAAGCCTTCCTAAAACTCTTACAATGTTTTGTGACTCTTTAGAAACATTTTTATTATGTTGCTTTAGTATTTAGGATGTGGGGAAACGAGAAGTCCAAAGCTTTCTTACTACATTTATAACAATTTAGGCCACAGGCACCATGGCCCACAGCTGTAATCCCAGCACTTTGGGAGCTAGGGTGGGAGGATAGCTTGAGGCCAGGAGTTCGAAACCAGGTGGGGCAACATAATGAGACCCCGTGTCTACAAAAAATTAAAAAATAGCCAGGCGCAGGGGCATGCACCTATAGTCCTGGCTATTCAAGTGGCTGAGGCAGTAGACTGTGGCAGGAGGATCACTTGAGCCCAGGAGTTCAAGGCTGCAGGGAGTCGTGATCCTGTCACTGTACTCCAGCCAGGATGACAGAGCAAGACCCTGTCTCCAAAAAAAAAAAAAAAAAAAAAAAAATCAGTAACAGAGTAAGAGTTTAGCATGAAAGTGTGACCTGGTACTTTTCTGAAGTTGGAAAAAAAAATCCCAGAATGTATTGTTCACCTCCAGATTCTAGCAATTCTCTGAGGTATACAAGATTCCATGAAATTTGGCTATCACACATTACTCTATCAGCAGAGATCTTAACTGGAAAGTGTTAATAGTAGAAGATCTTGGCACTAAATGGAATATAAACATTAAGAACTTAGAATGAAGTTTAAAGTTGCTGACTAAATTGTCTCATTTTGAATAAGCTGGGTCATGTGCTGTAAAAGTTCCTAGCTGTCTGCAAATCTATCACCTTACTTTTGAAAATGTTTTTGTTATTATTAGAGTACATGATTGCTCTAATTACTACTAACTTCATTGGTACATCTTAGAACTTCTCTTCTAAAACTGTTCAAAGGAAAAATTAAAATAGCAGCTCTATTATGTCTGCATGTAGTAGTTTCACATTCATTCCACCTATCTGACATTAGATCAAATTTGCACTAGATAGAGGAAATTTATAATATTAAGTCTCTTCTTGGATTCTGTGAACACTGAAAATTACAAGACCAGAGTACTTTTCATTAAAAAAAATTCTTAATGTCCACAGATAGGTAAAGATAATGAGTGGTTCTCTTTCTCCTTCAGACCATCTAACAAGGCAGGCAGAGGAAAAAAGCCAGGGGGAAGAGTCTGATCAGGCCAACAGTAGCCGGGGAAGAGTCTGATCAGGGGACCAGGGGACCAGCAGCAGAGGAGGAGGTTGTTTACTCCATGGCAGTGAAGCAGGATCCTGCCTCAAGTACACTTACATCTCCAGAAGGAATGCAGCCTCACTACAAAATACATAAATGTACACTGGACATACGTTTTATTTATTATCAATACCACTCAAAGAAATAAGAAGCCAGGCAAATGCTTAGAGCCCTTGAGACAAATACTAACTAATAAAGACTAGGAATGGAAAAAAATGAATAGTCCACAATGTTCAGCAATGCGGCTCTTGTTAACATAATCCTACTTCTTCAACATTTCTGTTGTATCAGTTAGGAAATTATAGCTCATGGACAATTCTGAATTAAGACTTTTTACCTAATTGAAAACTATTAGCAGCTTATAGCAATGATCAATGAATATTCATTTCCCTTTGTCTATAGTTTGAAGTGACAAAACTTTATACTTTTATAAAAGTCAATTTTATCCACATGTTGAAAGAAAACTATATATAGTATTAAAAATAATGTTCCGTTTTTGCTCATGAATGATTAACTGCTACGGAAATTGCCTTCTAATAATAAACAACTTTAGAAAATCAGAAGAAAATATGTGAAATGAAAGTTTTTAGACATTGAACACAAGGCAATGCAAGACAGTGATCCCAGTGATTAAATACATAGGGAAAAAAAGTCAATGTTCATTCAGGATAAAAGCTCACAGCAAACTAAAATTTAAGGGGATTTCCTTAACATGATAAAGAGAATCTGTAAAAAGTCTACAGGTAGCATCACACCTAATGGTGGAAGATTAAATGCTTTCCTACTAAGATGGAGAACAAGGCAAGAGCATCTGATCGCCCCACTCCTATTCAACACTATGTAATTCTACAATGCTGAATATGCGAATTATATTCAACATTATTCAATATTCTCACCACTCCTTTTCAGTAAACTTTTAAAAACTGTATATACATACACACACATACATACAAATAACATAGTTTACATTATATATAATAGATATTATTCTGTATCCAATATAGATTGAAAAGGAAAAAAAAAACTGACTACTCACAGATGGCATTGTGCAGAAAAGAGAGAGAGATCAGACTGTTACTGTGTCTACGCAGAAAGAAGTAGACATAAGAGACTCCATTTTGTTCTGTACTAGAAAAATTCTCCTGCCTTGAGATGCTGTTAATCTGTAACCCTAGCCCCAACCCTGTGCTCGCAGAGACCTGTGCTGTGTCGACTCAAGGTTTAATGGATTTAGGGCTATGCAGGATGTGCTTTGTTAAAAAAGGGCTTGAAGGCAGTATGCTTGTTAAAAGTCATCACCATTCTCTAACCTCAAGTACCCAGGGACACAATACACTGCGGAAGGCGGCAGGGACCTCTGCCTAGGAAAGCCAGGTATTGTCCAAGGTTTCTCCCCACGTGATAGCCTCAGATATGGCCTCATGGGAAGGGAAAGAACTGACCATCCCCCAGCCAACACCCATAAAGGGTCTGTGCTGAGGCAGATAAATGAAAGAGGAAGGCCTCTTTGCAGTTGAGATAAGAGGAAGGCATTTGTCTCCTGCTCCACCCTGGGCAATAGAATGTCTCGGTGTAAAACCCGATTGTATGTTCTATTTAGGGCTGGAGGTGAGACATGCTGAAGGCAATACTGCTCTTTACTGCACCGAGATGTTTGTGTACGTGCACATCAAGGCACAGCACCTTTTCTTTAACTTATTTATGACACAGAGACCTTTGTTCACATGTCTTCCTGCTGACCCTCTCCCCACTATTACCCTATTGTCCTGCCACATTCCCCTCTCCGAGATGGTAGAGATAATGACCAACAAATAATGAGGGAACTCAAGAGACCATTGCCGGCTCGGGTCCTCCACATGCTGAGCGCCGGTCCCCTGGGCCAATTTTTCTTTCTCTATACTTTGTGTCTGTGTCTCTTTCTTTTCTCAGTCTCTCGTCCCACCTGACGAGAAACACCCACAGGTGTGGAGGGGCAGGCCACCCCTTCATGGCATGAACACCTAGGTAAAAAGTTCTGAGGAGGCCAGGCGCAGTGGCTCACGCCTGTAATCCCAGCACTTCGGGAGGCCCAGGCAGGCAGATCACGAGGTCAGGAGATAGAGACCATGCTGGCTAACACGGTGAAACCCCATCTCTACTAAAAATACAAAAAATTAGCCAGGCGTGGTGGCATGCACCTGTAGTCCCAGCTACTCGGGAGGCTACTCAGGAGGCTGAGGCAGGAGAATGGCGTGAACCCAGGAGGTGGAGCTTACAGTGAGCAGAGATCGCGCCACTGCACTCCAGCCTGGGTGAAAGAGCAAGACTCCGTTTCAAAAAAAAAAAAAAAAAGTCCTGAGGAATCTGCAAGAAACTACTAGAATGAATATGTGAGTTCAGTAACGTCACAAAATGCAAGGTAAGAAAACTTCAAATCCTAAATAAATAGTTAAGGATACCCTGTTGAAGGATCAGAATTGTTATCAATTTTCCCCAAATTGATCTGTAGAGTAAATACAGGCAATTCAAAATCTCAACGGCCTTCTGTTGAACTTGACAAGGTATCTGTAAAATATATATGGTAATGCAAATGACCCAGATGAGCAATGTCAGTTTTTGAAAATAAATAAGTTGTAGAAGTTATGCTACATTCCAAGACTTCCTACACAGCTACATTCATCAAAACAGTGTGGTACTGACATAATGAGAGACATGTAAATCAACGAACCAAAACAGAATCTAGAAATAGACATATGCATATATGTGAATTTAGGCAAAGATACCAAAGTGATTCAATGAAGAAAGGATAATCTTTTTCAACAAATGGTGCTGGAAGAAATGGATACTCATAAACAAATTAACCCTTACCTCACACAATATATAAAGATTAATGTGAAATAAACAGATGCACATATAAGGGTGAAAATTGTAAAATGTGTATAAGAAAATAGGAGAATATATTGAGTTAGGCAATGATTTCCTACAGTAGACATAAAAGACACAAATCATCAACGAAAAAATTGATAGAACAGGCTTTATCAAATTTAAATACTTTGGCTCTTCAAGAGACACTGTTAAGAAAATAAGAGCCACAGACTGGGAGAAAGTATTTTCAAAATATGTATCTGGCAAAAGACCTATAACTAAAACACATAAAATTCTCTTACAACTCAGTACTAAGAGGATGAATACTCAAATTTACAAAGCAGCAAAAGATTTGAATAGATTCTTCGCAAATGATGATGCAGAAATGAAAAACTCATTAAAATGTTTAACATTTTTAGTCATTAGGAAAATCCAAATTATAATAAAAAGAGATATCACCAAGTACCCATTAGAATGGAGAAAATTAAAAGAATGTGAAGCAATGGGATTTTACAGTACACTGCTACACATGTGGTGTATCTGAATAATGGGATACTACTGAGTCAAGAAAATGAACAAAGTACTGGTCCACACAACCACCTATGCAAATTCCACAAACATCATGCTAGGTGAGAGAAAGCAGACGCAAATGACTTCACACTACATGAGTGTCTTTACATGAAATTCTATGAACTATAATGACAAAAGGCAGATCAGAGGTTGCCAGGAACTAGAGGAGGGTGGAGGGTGTAGGAGGGAACATTACCTGCAGAGAGGTATATGGGGACTTTCTGAGATGACAGAAACGTTGATTGGGGTGGTAGTTATAGGATAATATACATTCATGAAAACTCATTAAACTATATAGTTAAACTTGATCAGATTTATTGTATGTAAATTATACCTCAATAAAGCTGATTAAACAAAGAAACAAGAAAAGTGTGTCTTCTCCTTAGGCTTGAACTCGATGTGAAGCAAGCCCCACCATTTCTTTCTTCCATTCTTGGCTTGGGTTTCCATTCAAGATCCCATCTTGTCTAGGGTGTACTCCTGGATCCACGCTTCAACACCAGCTGAGGGCAGCAGCAGGGGAGATGTTCACGTGTCCCTCATCCCCTCCATTCTTTTCACAGCCACAAACAACTTCAAGGTTATTCCTCCACATTTACTAAGAACTTCTCAACGTGACTCATATTATTCCTTTCCCTTAAAACCACCTCAAATCATTCTGCACAGTATCAACATCCACATGGAAGAATGCAGCGGGCTGGATGGCAAGCAAACCAAAGCAATCTGCACAGGGAATGATGGGAGTTATTCTGGCAACAGGGAGTTTTAACCAAAACTTCAGGGGCCAGCAGGAACAACAAGAGTCCATGCAGAGGCCTGTTGGGCAAGGACAGCCACAGGTCTCTGCCCATCAAGAAATAACAGGCCTTGGAAACGTGGCACTAGATTCAATAAGAACCCAGAGGATCAACACTGAAAAGCCAAAGGCTCCTTTTCTTCACTGCTATGATGTTCCCTAAGTTTCCCAATATATCCACCTGTTCACTGGAATGAAGAAAAGTTAGGAAGAAGCCATTAAAGACAGGAACTCTTAGATCAACCAACTCTGGAAAATAGTTTGGCGTTTTCTGAAATCCTAGTTTTAGATATTTACCTAAGACTAAGTATCTAAAAGACCAAGTATCCAAAAGAAATGAAATTAATGCAAAAAAAAAAAAGTAACTAAAAGATCTTTATGGATAAGATGGTTTTCCACTAACAGTGGGAAATATAACCCAAAAGCAGAATAAGATTATGTAATAAACTGTTATTTTGCATATCCAAGTCAATCTTGCTACTGTATTTCCACAAAGAAAGCCAAAATTATTGTCATAAAATTCTTTTTTTAGCACCTGTTAATTATAATCAATTACAAAAGTGAATTAAAAATTTATTTGCAGAAAAGGCTGTATAATTCAAAAGCACTGCGACTTATGGCTCTCTGAAAATCCATAAAACTGATGACAGGGAATAATTCTAGAATCCTACCAAGTAGAGATAGGTAAAACAGTTATAGCCTAAGGAGGAAGATTTTTTTTTAGAATATCATTTTGGAAAATTTGAGAAGATAACCACTAAAGAGAGAAAAAAGGTCATGTGGTTAAAGTGAAATAAATTAGAGCTCAGTATTATGATGTCTTTTTATTAAAACTATAAAAAATACTACAATGTCTTTTATTAAAACTATAAAAAAAATTAAACCATGATAGCATTAAATATCCAAAATTGTTTAAAAATAAATGACAGCATCATTAACTTAGATAAATGATTGAATATTCTTCATCTCCAGTATGATCCTGGCCCAATATGCTGAGGTCTCTAAGACTCACTACGGTTCTCCAGCACAGCTGTAGCCACACCAACAGCTTCTTGGGGCTTCAAGTCAATGTGCTTAGAGATAGTCATTCATTTATTATCAGAAAATCTAAAGCTTTTGGTACTAAACACTGTGATTTGAATTTTGCAGCTGATTTTTCAAATGTTTCTCAATAAGACTGGTTTTTATTTCCAAGTAAGATTTTATGTGGTAACCTAATATATTAAATAGATTAAAAGAAATATGGTGGCAGATATCATAATTGGCTTAACATAAATTCCAGCCTCCTCTGGGAGCTCCCTTTTGTTCCACTTAGGCTGGAAAGCTAAAAACTACATTTTCAGATTTCCTAGCATCTTATCATGTACTATTACTAAGGTGAGACTGAATTCAGAACTGAGTTAAGTGAGAAGAAAGGCAGGGCGCCTGCGGTTCCCACTTTCCTGAGGAGTATCAATCCACAGCCACCAGATTGCTGTCGCCTGAGCTTCCTATAGACAAGGAGCAACTTCAGCAGTCACAGCCAATGAGGTGAAATTCTGGGGCCTAAAAGCTTCTCTTCGTAGCTCTGCCTAGAGATGATCCCTCGAGTCCTTCTAATGATTTTGTAAGTCACCTAATATGTTTCTTTCTACCTTCCATTGTTTTCTATTACCTATAACCAAACCCAAACATAAGTGTTTTATTAGTAAAAATTTACTTTAAATGTTATAAATTATGAAACATCTCATGATAAAGCCAACAAACAATAAAAAACACATTGCCTTACAAATTCAAAAGACTCCAGTTTAAAATGGCTCAAATATATTTACAAATTGTTTTCTTTAAAAGTTAAATCAATAAATATATAACTACTCACATTTCTTATAACAAGAAACATACAAACATAATAAGCCAACCACTGTATACCATTTTGTGATTAAATATACACTGATCCAACTTTCAAATAAAATGATGATGAGAGCCAAAATATTACTAATATGATACTTTTAAAAGAAGTTCAAATAAATATGCAGCTAGGTCACTATAAGCTTTGCCTGCCTGAGTTCTGCATAAAAATGAGTTGAACTGATGGTGCAAAGTTAATCGGTTGCTGGTCTCCAACATATTAAAACTCGGTACACTGAAATATGTCTGTTGTCTTATTATAGCTAAAAACTGCACAAAACTATTTTGGGGGCCTAAATTCTTTTGAGGTAAAGCCATAGAGCCTCTCTCAGAGAAAACAACACACATTTAAAAATCTTATACATAATCTCAGAAGGATCACATGAACTCCAGTCTGATTTCACCATGATCAGGCTACAGATTGGTTGCATTCAAAAGCTGGTCAGTACACAAAACATTTTAAATTCTGAATTCCAAGAAAATAAAATAAAATTCTTCAAATATTCTAAAAGTAACATGCATAAAAATATAAACAATAAAACAATACCAAATATATAGTGAAAAAAATAATATTACTTGTCTTATTTTTCAATTTTATTTTCTAACTCTACACTGCCTCCACTCATGGTAACCACTGGCAGCCAGTATTCCTGTCGGGAAAATGTCTTTTCCCGCTTTTTTCCATTCCCATAACAACATAACTATATAAGTACTTTTGTTGGTTTTTTTCCCCACTAAAATGGCACTGTACTATAATGTTATATTGCAGATTAATTTTGTCACTTAGAATTTCACAGACATTCCTTTCTAGACCATAGAGTTCCAAATCAATTTTTTGAATACACGTATAACATTTCATACAATAAATATATCACAATTTATTCAGTATTTCCCTTTAGATAGGCATTCCGGTTGATTTCAGTATTCTATCTCTGTAAGCAATGTTGCGATAAATATTTTGGCATGTATATATTCAATATTCTCCCCACTTTAAGAATGTTGAATATTCTCCTAAAAGAAAAATGTTCCCAATAGAGGTTACTTTTCTATAGAGAAGATTTTACATCATGTATTATAGAAAATAAGTACAGATGAACAGTCATATTGGCTAAATAAGCAATTGTGGGCACGTTCAACACATTTCCAAGTAACAGTGCCACGTCTGATATGGTGAAAAGAAAAATTGTTCTTGAGAATATACCTTTGATTGGAAGGTACGCAATCTCACTAAAACTTCCGGCACTCATAGGCTTTGCCTTGACACTTGGTTTCAAGGATTTTAAGCTAAAGTAAGGACAGGTGCCTTATCTGTCATTCAAAAAAGTTATAAAATGATTCAACATATTCACAGCTTTTTATTTGTAGAGTATTTTTACTGGCACCAGCTATAAACAACACATTGGTTTCTCTGGTTCATTCTAGTACACTTGAAATACTGCCATAACAATCAAAGACTTATCTCTTCGCCCTACTTTGCATTGCATTCTCTGATGTCTTTGTCCCGGAAGCACAGCCTCTCTGTTTTTCTTCTAATCAGTAATCATCAGCTCAGGAGGTATTGAGCAGTCTTCACCCCTTTAGTAATTGATGTTTGGAATTTATGTTTTTGAAAAGCACCATTTGGTGATCCTGGAAAGAGTGTGGTTGGCTGAAACCACCTGCCACCCTGCTGCCTAACAACTAGGTTTTTATCTCTGTTTCCCTACCCTGTACTTGTGTTTCATGCTGGAGTTGAAATTTTGTCCTATATCTCAACATGTTTGGTTAGGGCTCAGACATGCTGGGTAGTAACACTTACAAGGCTCTCAGTTTGGGTAGAAGTTATTCTGAGGAGGCAGAGGTCCTACTCACTTTGTTCCTGCAGTCAAGGCTAGCTAGAGTTCCGTTTGGAGTAGACTGACTATACAGTAGCCCAGTACAAGGAGGAAGGGCTTTAGAAACCAAAGGACAAACTTGCCTGACTTCCTACTCCTTAGTTCTGTTGTGAGGATTAAATAAGCTAACACAGTACTTGTAAATTAATGTTCCTTTTCCCCTTATATGCACTCTTCATGAGACTCCTACTATCATGATCCACCTGGAAGACAGACACCCCAGTATCCAACTACACCAAGCCCAAGTCCAGTAAGTTTCTTCAAGAAGTTCTACAATCATCCGAGTTTCAGCCTATCTCCCGCCAGATTTGTCCAGATCCCTATTAGTAACTTGAATGGCTCAAAAATCACATAATCACAGCTGAATGATTTTTACCTCCCCATTTTTCTCTTCCTTTCCACTTCATTTTCCAACTAAACACTTAACTACACACTTCTTGGGAATTATCGAGTTCTACTGATGGGCCCTATTGTTTTGGGGGCTTTCAGGGTGATACAAATATTTTACGGTTTTAGTCTCAAAAAGGCTTTGAAAATCCTACACATATTTTAAAGTCTTATCAAGAAATTCTGAGGCTACATACAAAATGTCATCTCAAATGAAACAATGTTTTCTTAAGACTTCAAATAAACCACCTCAAAAAACAAAAGTACATATATTAAAACAAACCACTTGAATTTCAACTTATGTAGATATATTTCAAGGAATATTTCTACCCAAAGCCCAGAAGAAAGAGACTGTTCCGAAACTGAAAAGTAGTATTTTAAAAGGCCATTACTTGTATTTTCAAAAACGATTTTATGAATGTATACTTGACAAAACGACACGTACATATTTAAAGTTAAAAGGTTGCAAAGTTCACATACACATGTGAAACCACTGACACAACTGAAATAACACACAAGTCACCCCAAAAGTTTCCGCAGATCCATTATAATCCCTGCCAACTGCCATCCCAAGCAACCATTGATCTGTTTTCTGTCACTGTATATTACATTGCATTGCCTAGAGTGTTGTATAAACAGAGTAGCATAGTACAGTCCTCTTTTCTGTCTGGTCTCCTTCACTCAGTGTAACTGTTTTCAGATTCATCCACACTGTTGCCTGTATCAATAATTTATTCCTTTTATTGAAGAGTAGCATTCCTTTGCATGAATATACCACAGTTTATCCATTCACTTCTTGGTGGACCTGAGTTATTTCCAGTTTTATTCCTGTATGAGTTTTTTGCAACAACACAGGCTTTCATTTATCTTCAGTAAATACCTTAGAGAGGAATGAATGGGGCTCATATGCTCAGTGTCTACATAACTTTTAAGAAACTGCCAAGCTATTCTCCACACTGGTGAGAGCATTTTACACTCCCTCAATCAACGTTTGAAAAGTCCAGGGCCTCCACATCCTTGACAACCCTTGCTATAGTAACTGGGTTTAATTTTAGCCACTGCAAGAGGTATGCAGTGATACCTCACTGCATTTTGTCATCAACAGTTTTACTGAGGATTCATTTACGTACCATAAAGTTCACCAACTGTAAGTATACAAAATTCAGTGTCAGTATGTTTATACAGTTGTGAAGCTATCATAATAGTCCAGTCTTAAAACACTTCCACCCTCATCAAAGAAAGTTCCTCATAACCATTTAAATCAAACCCCTGCACCTACAGAGAGCTCAGGGATCAGCGATGTGCTTCCCGTCTTCACAGATTGATTTTTTTCTGGGCATTTCATATAAACAGAATCACATAATATACAGTCAATTACATCTGGTTTCTTCCACTTAGCACAAATTTACTCAGGTTCATCCATGTCAAAGCATATATTCATACTTCACTCTTTATTTTTTATTGTTGTCTTTTATTGATACATATTATTTTCAGTATTTATGAGGTATATGTAAGTATTTTTTACACGCATAGAATGTGTCATGATCGAGTCAGGGTACACGAGTACTTATCATTTCTATGTGTTTGTAATATTTCAAGTCCTTTCTTCTGGCTACTTTATTCTTCTGCATATGGATATCCAATTTTCCCAGCACCATTTATTGAAGACGGTTGTCCTTTCCCCAACGTATGTTCTTGGAATCTTTGTCGAAAATCAGTTGGCTATAAATATGTGAAATTATTTGTGAGTTCTTTATTCTGTTCCATTGTACAATTTGTCTATTTTTATACCAATACCATGCTGTCTGGATTGCAATCGCCTTGCAATATAATATAAAGGCAGGGAGTGTGATGCCTCCGGTGTTGTTCCTTTTGCTCGGGATTGCTTTGGCTATTTTTTGGTTCCATACAAATTTCAGGATTTTTTTTGTGTGTGTGTGTGAAAAATGACATTGGTACTTTGATAAGGATTGCATTGAATCTGTATATTGCTTTGGACAACATGCTCATTTTATTAATTATTTTGATCTATGAGCATGGAATATCGTTCCATTTGTTTGTATCCTCTATCCTTTTCAGTTTCTTTCTTTCAGTGTTTTGTAGTTTTCCTTATACAGAGATCTTTCACCTCCTGGTTAAATTTATTCTTAGGTATTATATTTAATTTTTTATAGCTATTGTAAATGGGACTGGCTTCTTGATTTCTTTTTCAGCTATTTCATTATTGGTGTATAAAACACTGCTGACTTTTTGATTTTGTACCCTACAACTATACTGTATTTGCTTATTAGCTCTACAAGTTTTCTGACGGTGTCTTTTGGTTTTTCTAAATATAAAGAGCATGTCATCTGCAAAGAGGGACAACCTGACTTTCTGTTTTCCAACTTGGATGCCTTTTATTTCCTTCCCTTGCTTGATGCTCTCTGGCTAAGACATTCAGTAGTATGTTGAATAGGAGTGCTGAAAGTGGGCAGCCTTGTCTTGTTCCAGGTCTTACATGAAATGCTTTCAGCTTTCCCACATTCAGTATGATGTTAGCTGTGGGTCTGGCATATATGGTTTTTATTATTTTGAAATATGTTCCTTCTAGGCCTAGTTTGCTGAATTTTATTAAATGAGATGATCATACGGTTTTCGTCCTTCATTAAACTGAGGTATCATGTATATTGGTTTGCATATCTTAAGCCATCCTTGCATCCCTAGTATAAATTCCACTTGATTGTAGTGTATTACCTTTTTGATGTGCTGTCAAATTTAGTTTGCTAGTATTTTGTTGAGGATTTTTGCATCTATGTTTATCAGAGATAGATATACTGGCCTGTAGTTTTCTTGTTTTGTTGTGTCCTTGTCTGGCTTAGGTATGAGGGTAATGCTGGCCTTGTAGAATGAGTTGGGGAGAACTCCCTCCTCTTCAATTTCTTGGAATAGTGTGAGGACTGGTATTAGTTCACTATGTTTGGGAGAATTCAACAGTGAATCTACTGGGTCCTGAGCTTTTCTTTATTGGGAGACATTTTATTTCTGATTCAATCTTGCTACTAGTTATTGGTCTGTTCAGGTTTTCTATTTCTTCCTGATTCAATCTTGGTAGAATGCAGAATGCATGCGGCCCGGAATTTATCCATTTCCTCTAGGTTTTGCAGTTTGTTAGTGTATAGTTGTGCATAACAGTTTATGATGATCTTTTCTATTTCTGTGGTATCAGTTGGTTGCAATGTCTCCGTTTTCATTTACGATTTTGTTTCTTTGGGTCTTCTCTCTTAGTCTAACTAATGGTTTATCATTTTTTTTAACTTTTCCAAAAGCCAACATTTTGTTTCATTGATCCTTTTAGTTATTTTTAGTCTTATAGTTTTTTAGTATTTCACTTAGGTCTGTGGTAATACTTATTTCTTTTGTTCTACTAATTCTAGATTTAGTTTATTCTTGCTTTTCTAGTTCCTTGCAATGTATCATTAGATTGTTTATTTGAACTCCTTCTACTTTTCTGATGTAGGTGTTTGTTGCTATTTTCTTCCCTGTTAGTACTGCTTTTGCTGTATACCACAGGTTTTGGTATGTTGTATTTCCGTTTTCATTTGTTTCAAGAAATGTTTTGATTTTCATATTAATTTCTTCATTGACCCAATGGTTATTTGGGAGTATCTTGTTTAATTTCCATGCATTTGTCTAGTTTCTAAAGTTTCTTTTATTGATTTCAAGTTTTATTGTAGTCTGAGAAGATACTTGATTTCAAAATTTTTTAAATTTCTTGAGAATTGTTTTGTGGCCTAACATGTGGTATATCCTGAAGACTGTTCCATGCGCTGATGAGAAGAATGTGTATTCCACAATTATCAGATAAAATGCTCTGTAAACCTTAGGTCCAGCTGATCCAAAGACCAGTTTAAACACAATGTTTATTTGGTGATTTTCTTCCTAGACGATCTAATGCTGACTTCTGACAGGCGAATGTTGAAATTCCCCACTCTCATTGTATTGGAGTGTCTCTCTCTCTTTAGATCTAGTAATATTAGCTTTATAAATCTGGGTGCTCCAGTGTTGCATGCACAAATATTTAGAGTTATTATACCCTCTTGAAGAACTGATCTCTTTATCATTCTATATGATCTCATTTGTATTTCTTTATGGTTTTTTACTTAAAGTCTGTTTTATCTGATGTAAGTATAGCTACTCCTGCTAGCTTTTGGTTTCTATTTGAATTGAATATCTTTTTCCATCACTTTAGTTTCACTCTATGTGTGTCTTTACAGGTGAAGTGCATTTCTTACAGGCAGCATATAGTTGGATCATTTTGTTTTGTTTTGTTTTCCATTCAGCCAGTCTATATCTTTTTCAGTAGAGATTTTAATCTATTCACATTCAAAGTTATTATTGCATGGGAAGTTGTTATTGTCACATTGTTGTTTTCTGGTTGTTTGTATATTCTTTGTTCCTTTCTTTTCTCTTATTGTTTGTCATTGTGGTTTGGTGGTTTTCTGTAGGGGTTCCATTTGAGTCCTTTCTCTTTCTGATTTCTGTGTTTGCTTTACCAGTGAGTTTTATACTTTTATATGTTTTTATGATAGTAAATGTCATCTGTGCTTCCAGTTTAGGACTTCCTTGAACATTTCTTGTAGGACTGGCCTAGGAATGATGAATTCCCTCAGCTTTTGCTTGTCTTTGAAAGATGTTATTTCTCCTTCATTTGTGAAAGATAATTTTGCTGACAATAGTAATTATAGTAATAAATTATTATTTATTAATAGTAATAAAATAATAGTAGCCTAGGTTGAAAAGTTTTAAAAAAAAATTCAGCACTTCGAATATATCATTCTACTCTCTCCTTGCCTGTTACCTTGGTCTTCTGCTGAGAAATCCATTATTAGTCTGACAGGGGTTGCAAATAGTATGCCATTATATGAATGTATCAAACTTATTTATTCACCAGTTGAGAGACATTTGAATTGTTTCCAGTTTGGAGCTATACTGAATAATGCTGCTATGAAGATTCATACACATTTCTTGATGCAGGCATGTATTCCTCTCCCTTTAGCAGATTCTCAAGAGGAAAACTGATCAGTTATATGTTAAGTATAACCTTTTAAGAAACTGACAAACTGTTTTCTGAAATACATGTACCATTTTATTTTCCCAAAAGTAATGTACAATGATTACCATTTCACCACATGCTCACCAACATCAGTTATTGTCTGTTTTCTTATACTTATTTTAATGAGTACAGAGTAGTATCTCATTGCATTTCCATAATAACTAATGAGATTAAGCATCCTATATTGGCCATTTATATATTCTCTTTGAGATCATTCATACTCAGATCTGTTGACTTTTAAAAAAATGGGTTGTCTTATTATTTTGTTTAAGAATCCTTTATATATTCTGGATACAAGTTCTTAGTGAACTACAATTTACTGTTTTTTTTAAATTTTATGGACTGTGCTTTTGGTGGCACATATAAGAACTTTACCCCACCAAAGACCATACTTTTTTCTAAGAAATTTTAGAATTTAGCTCTTACAGTAAGGCATATGATTCATATTAAATTAATGTAGCTTATGATATGACAGAAAAGTATACAGTCTTTATAGTTATTATTGTTTATATAATGTATGAATATATAATTGTTCCCTACCAACTATCCTTTCCAAAAATCAGTTGTTTTGGCATCTTTGTTGAAAGTGAGTTGACCGTGTACAGATTTATTTCTGGACTCTCAATTCTGTTTCATTGATTTGTATGCCTATCTCTGCAGCAGTACAAAACAAACTAACATACAGTGTTTGCACAGTAATTTTTGAATCATGTAATGCAAATCCTTCATATTGAACTTCATTTTAAAATATTATTATGACTCTTCTAGGTCCTTTGCATTTCCATATGCATTTTAAAATCAGTTAATCAATTCCTATAAAAAGACCTGCAGGGATTTTCATAAGGACTTCTTTGAAATTATGGATCAATTTGGGGAGAATTGTTATCTAGACAATTCATAAAGAGTAAATCTGTCTTCATTCATTTCGATTTTCTTTAATTTCTTTCAGCAATGTTTCATAGTTTTCAGTTTACAAATTTTGCACTTCTGCTAAATGTCTTAAGTATTTTATTTTTTGATATTACTGTGAATTTTAATTTCTTTCAGATTGTTCATTTTTATGTAGAAATACTACTTATTTTTGTACATTGACCATGTAGCCTGAGACCTTGCTAATTTATTCATTAGTTTTGTAGTTTTTTGTGAAGTGTTTTGAATGTTCTCCATAAAAGATGTTGTCATTTGTAAAAAATATAAGACAGTTTTAGTTCTTCCTATCAAATCTGGATCCCTTTTTCTTTTGCCTTATTGCTCAAGTTAACAAGTGTCCTTCTACTCTGCTGAGAATTTTTCTCATGAAATTTTATTTTGAACTTTTACTAGTATGATCTATTACATTAACTGATTTAGTAATATTAAACCAACTTTGTATTTATGATATAAATCCCACTTGTCCATACTGTATCATCTTTTTTACATATTACATTGGTTTGCTAATTTTTTAAAGGATTATTGCATTTATGTTCATGAACAACATTTATCGGTACTTTTCTTGTGATACCTTAGTTGGCTTTGATATGAGGTTAATACAAGACTCACAGAAGAAGTTGAAATGCTTTTCTTCCTTCTCTATTTTCTGAAACAGTTTGTGATGGATTGGCATTATTCTTTTTAAGTATTTAATAAAATTCACCAGTACAGTGATCTGGAAGGCAGTGTTTGCTGTGGGAAGATGTTTAATTACTATAAGCCTGTTTCAGTGTGTAAACCTGCTTGGTTTTACATTCCACTAGGACTCTTTCCAAGGAGTGACCACTGGGAGCTGTGAAGAGATGGGGACGTTCTCCAGTTTCCACTGCACATGTGCATATCTTCAGCCAGAAACAGGTTTACCCCAATCTTGAATGAAATCACAGGCTAGTAGAGCCTGGCCGGCCCTCCGCTAGGTGCTGGCCCCCGAAATGCCACTGATGGGGGATGAGGTTATTGCTTATGACTCCAAGTTGAGTGAGTCCCTGCAACTGCAGAAGAGAAGCTGTCAGAACCTCTGGACCAACTACTAGAGTCAGGGGGTACCGGAAGTAGCTCCAGGCCATAACACCACGATGCCCACGGTTTTTACTGCAGGTCAGCAGTTTTTAAGGTATGAATGATTCTTGGATTGTGTATGCCTTTGAATGATGTCCAGAGCACTAAAATGGCTGTTTTTGTCCATATTTTCCACTTCATAATTGCCTTTTGGGGAGAGGATTTCCTGTTGTCTCCTCTTAGCTTTAGCTAGAAATCCTTTTATCCAAACTATTCATTTTTACTACAGAGCAGCAATTTTCAATGTGTAGTTCACTGACCTCTGGGGCTCCTAGACACCCTTTCAGAGGGCATGCAGATCAAAACTATTTTCAGAATAACACTAAGATGTTATCTGTCTTACTTATATTCTCTCAGGAGTGAACACTGAGAAGCTACTTAATTTTTCAGAAGCTACTTAATGCTTTGACAGCCCATGACATGTGTACTTTGCATTCTAATGTTTCTAAAATGTTTTTAAGGTCATAAGTTCACAGTTTAGGATATAAATATGTTAGTCTTCAGAGGTTAACTATGTTCTCAATACTTCTATAGTGCTTTTATTTGCTATATTTAGTTATACCCTATTGTAATCTCTGCAATGTCATTAACATCCAATAAATAATTACATGAAATTCTAAATTTTCTTGTACTTACATAAAAACATAAAATGTATACTTTTATATAAAATTATTGGTTTAATATTATAATCATTTTATCATAAAATAAAATTTATAGTATACACACACACACACACACACATATGCTTTTGTTCTTTTTTTTTTTTTTTTTTGAGATGGAGTCTCACTCTGTCACCCAGAGTGGAGTGCAGTGGGACAATCTCAGCTCACTGCAACCTCCGTCTCCAGGGTTCAAATGATTCTCCTGCCTCAGCCTCCCAAGTTGCTGGGACTACAGGCATGCGCCATCATGCTTGGCTAATTTTTGTATTTTTAGTAGAGACGGGGATTCACCATGTTGATCAGGCTGGTCTCGAACTCCTGACCTCATGATCCGCCCACCTCGGCTTCCCAAAGTGCTGGGATTACAGGAGTGAGCCAACGTGCCCGGCCTATTTTCTTATATTTAAGACTGTATCATTGGCTTTAAAAGGGGGAGCTTAGTAAATTTATTTTCTTAACCCACTGCTGTTCTATTTATATTTTAAAACACTGAACAAGATAAAACTGACCTATCAGAAGATTCTCTGATTTACGGGAGGGAGCAATCTACTCCAAAGGAACTCGGTGAAACTGTAAATAAGAAATAAAAAATCTGCTAAAATATCATTTCCTTGGCTTTAAGAATTTATCTCATCCTGCCTTAGGCAACAGAACATTTTCAAATAATATTCCAAATAGTTTCCTCCTATCTAAGGCCAGCCCCTTCACTTAGTGCTGTATCTTGTTCTCTCACCTGGTCAAGGCCATAGCTCCAGCAATCTCTTCTCCGTCTTCCATCAACAATTTTTCCCTCTCTATTGAAGCACTTCCCGTAAGCATACAGTCTCTCAATACTCCCATGTTAAAAATAAAAATAACAAAAATGTCACCTTCCATATGCCATTCCCTATCTCCTCTCCTTCAAAACACATCTTAAAAGATTATGTATATGCTTCTTCTCTAAGTGCCCTCCTTAATTTATGAGTCATAGTATTCTTAATATATGAGTCATAGTATTCTCAAAGACACGCGCACATTAAAAAGAGGCTCTCCTGCCCCTGTTTCTATGGACCCACATCATAGAACTTTCTACTACCATTGTACATAAAACCTTATTTGATAGCGGTATTTGCCTAACAGAACAAAAGCCCTTAGTGATCTGACACCACCTCACATGTTAAGCATACGAGGACAAATTATAAGCAGCCTTCATATTTCTAAAAAGTAATTTACATAAATGGATAAAAGAGTGAGGTTAACATGAAAGCTTCTGGGGCTTACGAATAGGTCACTTGTTTTTCCTCATTATTTATCCAAACAAAATCACTAGGGAAAAATTTTTAACAAATAATCATAAATATCATGTTTTACTTTAAATTACATACATAATTTCTCCCTTTAACCATGTTCTTACAAACGGCAACAAGGCCATATTAGAGTAAAATAAAACCTACTTTTAGACAATGTATCCCTGAATACTAAAAATGATTCACTGTGATAGGCAATATATAATTACTCTAAAGAATACAGCTTCCAATTACTATAAAGAACTATATTTTTAACATAATGTGCTAAAAAGTACAACCTTATATTCATCACATTACCATGAATCAAAAAAAATCTCATTAAACACATTACAGTGCTTCTGAATTATTCAATCATTCTATCTTGATTCATTAAATGGGTATTTAATACACACCTCTTGTGTCCAACATTACATAAGATATTAGAAGCTTAGTGAATGCCTGGCAAGTTATGCCACCAACTGATTCTTCCTTTTAATTTAATTAGAAAACTAGTAAATAAACTACATGTCTATGAAATTGAAACTAGTAAAATAAATATGAAATAGATGACATTTTTCACAAATACATCTTATAAGTCTTAAATAGACTCAAAAGACTCACAGTCTCTATCAAAAATAAGATTTAGTTTATCATTCAAATTTCATCAGAGACAAAAACATAAGACAAGATAGTTCAACACGAACACCAGTTAAAGCAATTAGGACCCAGTATTTCCCATGAAGAGAAATCTCTCATTCTAAAGTATTATTTAAAATAGCATTAATATTATCCATAATTTCCCCCAAATTGGAAATAATCCAAATAGGCTTTAGAAAGTAATCCGATAAATTGTGGTACATCCATACAACAAAATACTACTCAGCAATAACAAAGAACACACAATTGGTACAGACAGCAACTCGGATGAATCTCAAAAAGGCTCGACACTGCATGATGTCATTTACACGACATTTGGGAAAACACAAAACTATAGTGATCACTAACACAGAAGTCATTGCCAAGGACTGGGTGAATGGAGGGCAGGATTATAAAGGACGGCACAAAAAAGTGCCATTCTTCATGCTGAGGTCAGTGGTGGTTACGGGAATCTACATATGTGTTAAAATTCATAGAACTACACACGAGAAAAATACAAAGTCAATTATTTTTAATATATTAAGGTTGAGTTTTTAATATATACAGCTATCATTTTGTGAGTGATTCCATGTGTCCGGTGCTAATCCTTACATCATTCCTATGAAGTTGGTTTTATTCCCATTTTAGGTATGAGAAGCAAACTCAAGGAAGTTAAGGTTAAGTAATTAAATGAGGTTATTCAGCTAAATATTAAGTGGCAGATCCCAAATTCAATTTTAAAGTTGTCTGATTCCAAAGCCTGAACAAAATATTTTGCTAAACACTCTGATGTTGCTAGAAAACACTGACTTCTAAAAATCACAGCTTCGTTCAAATCCATAAATTATGAGAGCAGAACAAATTAATTAAGGACATTAAATAGAGGGCACAAATTAAAATGACCAAAAATGAGTAGGTAGGGTCAAATGAAGAGTAATCTTTACAGTAGAACCCTTCACCTGCAGTTTTACTTTCTGCAATTGCAGTTACCCACAGTCAACCACAATATTAAATGGAAAATTCCAGAAATAAATAATTCATAATTTTAAATTCTCCACCATTCCGAGTAGTTATGATGAAATCTCACACTGGCCAGCTCCATTCTGCCCAGGACATGAATTTTCCCTTTGTCCAGAGTCTCCACGCTGCAGATGCTCCTGACCCTTTAGTCAGTAGCTGTCTGGCTTACGGGATCAACCGTCCTGGTATCCCAGTGTTTGTGTTCAAGTCGCCCTCACTTTACTTAATAATGACTGTAACGCACAACAGTAGTGATGCTGGCAATTCAGATACACCAAGAGGCTGTAAAGCACTTCCTTTAAGTGAAATGGTGAAAGTTCTCAACTTGATAAGGAAAGAAAAAACAATTGTCTGCTGAGGTTGCTAAGATCAGCAGTAAGAACAAATTTTCTGTCCATGAAACCGTGAAGAAGGAAAAATAAATCTGTGCTAGTTTGCCATCCAACCTCAAACTACACAAGTTACAGCCACAGCACAAGATAAGTGCTTCTCTAAGATGAGAAAGGCATTAACATGTGAGGGTGGCAGACATGTACAGAAACCAGTTCCAATTGATGGCAACAGGGTTTGGTATTACCAGTGGTTTCAGGCATCCACTGGGGTTCATGAAATGCATATCAGTGCATACAGGGAAACTACTGTACTTACTGGAATGGAAAGGGTTTTGAATAAAAAGAAAGATGAGGGTGAGACAATGTTAGTACATTTCTGTAATCTGTCATGGAACTATCATTTTAGTTGGATTTATAAAAAGAACATTTTCACATTGACATCAGTGGCATTTAAGAATAAGCTAGAATAGGGAACAAGTATTTTTGCGTTTGATAGAAGAAACTGGATCCTCAACTTCAATGAAGGTATTCAGTTCAAACTTATGATATACGGCTGACCGACTACCCCCAAGAGGAAGAATAAACAGACCCATGGTCTATGGGTTTTGAATAAATGGAGATATCATTAAACAAAAATCTAAAAGAGTTAGAATCTTAGGAGTTACAGAAATCACAACTTCTAAAACCAATGGCATCACTTTGTTTAAACAAACGAACAAATATCAAAATGTCTATCTCATCCAGGGTAATAACTGAGAAATCTCATGGAGACTGAGATGAGGAGAGGAAAACAAAAAACCACATCAGAAGAAAAATGAGAAGGCTGAGCAGAGGAAAGATTGAACTCCTCCTGTGTACCGTCATCTATTTCAACCTGTGGCTAGTAGCAAAATACTCCCTGCTGCTCAATTCGTTTAACTATTTGCCTTGCCTTGCTTCATAGAACACGTGTTTGGCTTCATGCTACAAGTATTCCCAGATATATGAAGAAAACAGAACAAACTCACCCCTTAGCTTTCTTTCAAGCTATGAAAGTGATTTCTGAAAACTCCTGAGGTGCCTATGATAACACGTGTGACTGTTGTTTAATATACATATTTATATATTTTTAAGTTGAAGTGTAGAAAATTATGTGGCTCGATTTTTTCTGGTTTTCTTTTTAATATTCTCACCACTGGCTGGTGATGAACAGGGTAGGGAAGAAATGCCTAAGTCCTATCTGACAGTTATCTTTTTCAAAATGCTCACCTCCTTTTTGTATTGAGGCTCTACAGTTTTGAAAGTTTACTTCAGAAAATCAAGTAAGTGGAAAGGAACTCAGTGGCCTTCACTTTGCTTTTATTTCTCTTGAATCCAGACCTAAAACATAGGAGCACCAAGCTGCCTTTTCAAGTTTTAAAATTCTGTTTGAAGTGACAATCACGATATCCCCAGAACCAGTATCAATGCTAAGTGATAACACCATCAAGTTCCTTCTAGAAAGTAATTAAGTACTTCTTGACTTATATAGAGTTCCTTTTGTTTCTCATGGGAAAGGAAGAATAGTTTGAAGCATGTTCTACCATAAAATTCCTAATAAACAGCCCAAATGTGATCTGAAAATTGTTTTAACTTCCAAGATGTAACATAAGAAATTTCATGTACCACCTCTACTTTTAAAAATAATCTCAATCCTACCAAATAAATCATTTTATAAACCATAGAGAACGCTCTTGACATTAGTAATATGTATAACATCTGAGGAGGAGACTTGGAACTACTTCGTGCTTGACAGTTGGAACAAATTCCAAGGGGAGTATGATGAAGGAGAGGGATGGGCATGAGGACAGCTACTACCCTGGGCACCTAGTGATTTGACAGAGCATCTAGGAGAGTAGAGCCCACAGATTTTTCAGATCAAGCACTAAGAATTTCCTAACTTCCAGGCCCAGAGCTACTTATAGGCCAAATAGTGAAACAAGAGAAATGTTTCTTTTGAAGTCCTCAATGGCCCTTTAATCACTTAAAATGAGTCTGTCGGTCAATTACTGAATTCATATATTCAACATTAACTGAGTTACTAGTTGGCCAGGAATTAAGAAACAAGATTGGAATATGACACACCCTTTGTACTCTAAGAGCCATCAGTGTATTGGGTGGACTGGACAATTACAGCCCCAGAAATAGACCAGTGAGAAAAGGAAGCTTTCTCTAAAACCTCCCACTGTAGGAGCCCCCTTCAGGCTCTGGGAAGAGCCCTAGGACAGGCATACTGCCTTTCATTGTGCTTTGCTTTACTGTGCTTCACAGATACTATGGTTTTTTTTTAGAAATTGAAGGTTTGTGGCACCCCGGCAGCAAGCAAGTCTATCAGCACCATTTCTCCAACAGCATGTGCTCACTTGGTGTCTGTGTGTCAAATTTTCACGATATTCAAAATACTTTTTCATCATTATATCTGTTATAGTGATCTGTAATCAGTGATCTTTGATGATATTATTGTCATTGTTTGGAGAGCTACAAACCATGAGATGGTGAACTTAATTGATAAACATTGTGTGTGTTTTGACTCCTCCACCAACTGGCTGTTCCCCGATCTCTCTCCTTGAGCCTCCTTATTCCCTGAGACACAACAGAATTTAAATTAGACCAACTAACAACCCTACAATGGCCTCAATGGCCTTCCTTTTGTTCAAGCAAAAGGAAGAGTCACACACCTCTAACTTTAAATCAAAAGCAAGGAATAATTAAGCTTAGTGAGGAAGGCACGTCAAAAGCTGGGACAGGACTGAAGCTAGGCCTCTTGCACTAGGTTAGCCACGTTGTTAATGCAAAGCAAAAGCTCTTCAAGGAAATTATAAGTTCTACTCCAGTGAACACATGAGTGATACAAAAGAGAAACAGCTTTATTGCTGATAGGAGAAAGCTTTAGTGATCTAAGACAGAAGATTAAATCAGCCACAATGGTCCCTCACGTCAAAGCCTATCCAGAACAAGGCTCTAATTCTCTTCAATTCTATGAAAGGCTGAGAGAGGTCGTGAGGAAGCTGCAAAAGAAAAGTCTGAAGCTAGTAGAGGTTAGTTCATGAAGTTTAAGGAAAGATGCCATCTCCACAACATAAAAGCTCAATGTGAAGCAGGAAGAGCTGATATAGAAGCTGCAGGAAGTTATCCAGATGATCTAGCAAAGATGATTCACGAAGGTGGCTACACCTGGTGCTTTCTGGCGCTATAAATTTGACTACTCATATAAGTGGGATCATATAATATTTGTCCGTTTGTAACTAGCTTATTTCACTGAGCATAATTTCCTCAAGGTTCAATCACGTTGTAGCATGTGTCAGAACTTTCTTCTTTTGTAAGGCTGAATAATATTTTATTCTATGACTAGATCTCATTTTGTTTATCCATTCTTCTGTTCATGGACACTTCTGTTGCTTCCACATTTGGCCATGAACAGACCAACAATGAGTTCCGCAATTGAATCAGTAATAACAAAAAGCCTACCAACCACAGAAAAGGTCCTGTGTATGTGAATACAAAGCCAAACTCTAACAGATGTACAAATAAGAGCTGGTACCAATCCTAGTGAAACAACTCCAAAAAAAATTCAAGGAGGAGGGACTGCTCTGTAACTCATTCTACAAAGACTACATCTCCCTGATAGCAAAATCTGGCAAAGACACAATGCAAAAAGAAAACTATAGTCCAATATCCCTGATGAACATAGATGGAAAAATCCTCAACAAAATACTAGCAACCCAAATCCAGCATCATATCACAAAGTTAATTCACCACAATCAAGTAGGCTTTATTCTTGGGATAAATCCACATAAAAGACCACATAAAAAAAGGTCTTTTTAAATGTTCATCTCAATAAACATACAGAAAAGTTTCAATAAAATCCAACATCCCCTCATCATAAAAGCCCTCAACAAACTAGGCACTGGAAGAACATACCTCAAAGTAGTTAAGAGCCATCTATAACAAATCCACAGCCAACATCATACTAGCAGGCAAAAGCTAGAAGCTTTTGCTTCTAGTTTAATAACTGAAACAAGACAAGAATGTCCACTCTTATCACTCTTATTTAGCATAGTACTGGATGATGTAACCAGAGCAATTGGGCAAGAGAAAGAATTATAAAAGGCACCAAAATAGGAAAAGAAGTCAAATTATCACTCATCACTGATGATATAATTCTGTATGTAGAAAACCCTAAACAATCTACCAAAGGCTCCTAGAACTGATAAACGGCATCAATAAAATTTCAAGATACAAAATAAATGTACAAAAATCAATAGTGTTTCTATATACCAACAGTATTCAAACCAAGCGCCAAATCAAGAATGCAATCCCATTTACAATAGCCACAAAAATAAAAAAAAAAATACTTAGGAATGCATCTAACTAAGGAAGTGAAAGATAGCTACAAAGAGAACTATGAAACACTGAAAGAAATGATTACATAACACAGAGAAATTGAAAATTCTATGCTTATGAATTGAAAGAAACAATATAATTAAAATGGCCTTATCACCCAAAGTAATCTACAGATTCAATGCCATTCCCATCAAACTATCAACGTCATTTTTCACAGAATTAGAAAAAACTATTCTAAAATTCATATGGAACCACATAAAAGCCCAAATTGCCAAAACAATCCTAAGCAAAAAGAACATGGCTGGAGGCATCACACTATCCAATTTCAAACTATGCAACAAGGTTACAGTAACCCAAACAGCACAGTACTGGTACAAAAACAGACACATAGAGCAATGAATAGAATAGAGAACTCTTAAATAAAGCCACAAACCTATAGTAATCTGATCTTCAACAAAGTTGACAAAAGTAAGCAATGGAGAAAGGACTCCCTATTCAATAAATGAGGCTGTATTAACTGGCTAGCTATATGCAGAAGAAAGAACCTAGACCCCAACCTATCACCAAATTTTAAAAATTAACCCAAGAGAGATTAAAGACTTAAATATAGGACCTAAAACTATAAAAATCTTATAAGAACCCTAGGAAATACCCTTCTGAACATCAGACTTGGCAAATAATTTATGACTCAGTTTTCAAAAGTAATTGCAATAAAAACAAAAATTGACAAAAAACCTAACTAAAGAGCTCTGCACTGAAAAATAAACTATTAACAAACAGACCATTGTGATGGTTAATACTAAGTGTCAACCTGATTGAAGGTACAAAATATTAATCCTGGGTGTGTCTGTGAGGGTGTTGTCAAAGGAGATTACCATTTGAGTCAGTGGGCTGGGGAAGGCAGACCCACCCTTAAGCTGGTGGGCACCATCTAATCAGCTTCCAGCGAATATGAAACAGGCAGAAAAACGTGAAAAGGTGAGACTGGCCTAGCCTCCCAGCCTACATCTTTCTCCCATGCTGGATGCTTCCTGCCCTGGAACATCAGACTCCAAGTTATTCAGTTTTGGGACTCAGACTCTCCTTGCTCCTCAGCCGGCAGAGGGCCTATTGTTGGACCTTGTGATCGTGTGAATTAATACTTAATAAACTCCTCACTATGGATATATATCTCCTATTAGTTCTGTCCCTCTAGAGAACCCTGACTAATACAGATTTCTGTACCAGGAGTGGTTCCAGAGGAACAGAATATTAAAAATGAAGTTCTTTCGTTGGTTTTGGGGTTCCTGGAGTTGGCTGCTTAATATGATTAGACCCCAAAACGCTAAGGATTCTACTTCTAACAATATGGAGAACACCAATAGTCCTTGGCATAAAATGTTTAGAAAATTATGCAAAATAAATGCATTCGATACTCCTGATTGACTGCTTGTAAGAGGCAAGGAGTTTAGGGACTCTATACATAATACCTTTGACCATATGTAGAGAACCAAGGAACATAATGAAGTTGGTTGGTTGCTCCTAAGTTCATTGAACAAAGTGATGAAAAAAAATGATGAACCCAGGGATTCTGTCTCCTGGCTTCAGAAGCAGATACAAAGCCTCAAATCTGCTAAGATTGCCCTGAGTCAGAGTCTTATCTCCTGCAGAAGAAGAGCTGAAATTGTGGAAAAACAGACACAAGCTCTTATCATGCGAGTGGCTAACCTGCAATGAAAGATGCATGCACAGCCTCGCCAGATGTCTGCTGTTAAAGTGAGGGCATTGATTGGAAAAGAATGGGACCCTGATACTTGGAATGGGGACATAGAGGAGGACCCTGATGAAGCTGGGGACACCAAGTTTGTAAACTCTGATGAACCTTTTTTGCCAGAAGAAACAGCTTCCCCATCCCCAGTGGTGGCAACATCCCCTCCCTGACCCATGCTGCCATCAGCCTTTCCACCTTTGTCTCAGGAGATAAACCCTGCACTACCTGAGGCAACAGTGATGGCCTCCCGAGGCAGCTGCCAGGTAAAATGATGTTGATTCTCCTCAGGAGCCACCCCCAATACTCGTTTGCTTCTAGACCTATAATAGTCTAAAGTCCCGGCGAGCCCCTAGAGGTAAAGTTGAGAGTGTGACCCATGAGGAGGTGCACTACACTTGAACTGTTTGAGTTATCTAATTTATATAAACATAAATCTGGAGAACAGGCATGGGAATGGATATTAAGGGTATGGGATAATGGTGGAAGAAACATAAAATTGGATCAGGCTGAATTTACTGATTTGGGCCCACTAAGTAGGGAGTCTATTTTTAATGTTGCAGCTCGGGGAGTTAAAAAAGGTCCTAACAGTTTATATGTTTGGTTAGTTGAAATATGCATTTAAAATGGCCTACTATGAGAAAGATGGAAATGCCTGATCTCCCTTGGGTTAACGTAGAGGAAGGGATCCAAAGGCTTAGGGAAATTAGGATGGTGGAGTGGATTAGACACTTTAGACCTACTCATCCCAGCCTTGGAGGGTCCAGAAGATATACCCTTGACCAATTCCTTGCTAAATAGATTTGTGAGGGCAGCACCTGTATCTTTGAAGAGCCTTGTAATTGCTCTTCTCTGTACATCAAATCTAACAGTGGGAACCACAGTCACTCAAATACCAAATTTAAATACAATGGAAATAACTGGATCCCAAGGTGGCTGGGGCCAAGTGGCGGTACTCAACGGTCAAAGGCAAAGTGGGTGTAGATACTATAATGGACAGCAGAGACAAAACAGCAATCAGAATATTCTTGCTCGTGTAGAGCTCTGGCATTGGCTAACTAATCATGGTGTTCCTAGAAGTGAAATTGATAGGAAGTCTACTGTATTCCTACTTAATTTTTCTAAGGAGAAAACTTCTAGGTCAAATGGACAAAAGAGTAATTTAAATTATAAAAACAGAGAATTGTGGCCCCTCAATTAATTTCCAGACTTTAGCCAGTTTACAGACCCAGAACCCCTTGAATGAAGGGGAGGACGGGTCCCCTTGAAGAAGGACCCCACTGTATTACCGACAGTTTATGCGGTGAATCTTTCTCTCATCCCTCCCCAAGGAGACCTCCGGCCTTTTACCAAGGTAACTGTGTACTGGGGAAAGGAAATGATCAGACATTTTGGGTACTAGTGGACACTGGCTCTGAGCTGATGTTGATTCCAGGGGACTCAAACATCATTGTGGTTCTCCAGTTAAAGTAGGGGCTTATGGAGGTCAGGTAATTAATGGAGTTTCAGCTCAGGTCTAACTTACATTGGGTCTAGTGGGTCCCTGGACTCATCCTGTGGTCACTTCCCCAGTGTCAGAATGCACAATTGGCATAGATGTACTTAGCAGCTGGCAGAACCCCGACATTGGCTCCTTGACTGGGAGGGTGAGGGCTATTATGGTGAGAAAGGTCCAATGGAAGCCATTAGAGCTGCTTCTAGCTAGAAAAATAGTAAATCAAAAATAATATCACATCTCTGGAGGGACTGCAGAGATTAGTGCCACCATCAAGGACTTGAAAGACGAGGGGTGGTGATTCCCACCACATCCCCATTCAACTCTCCCATTTGGCCTGTGCAGAAATCAGACGGATCTTGGAGAATGACAGTGGATTATCGTAAGCTTAACCAAGTGGTGACTCCAGTTGCAGCTGCTGAACCAGATGTAGTTTCATTGCTTGAGCAAGTTAACACATCTCCTGGTACCTGGTATGCAGCCATTGACTTAGCAAATGCCTTTTTCTCCATTCCTGTCCATAAGGCCCAGCAAGAGCAATCTGACTTCAGCTGGCAAAGCCAGCAATATACCTTTACTGTGTTACCTCAGGAGTATATCACCTCTCCGGCTTTGTGTCACAATCTTATTCGGAGAGACCTTGATCACTTCTTGCTTCTGCAAGATATCACACTGGTCCACTACACTGATGACCTTATGCTGATTACATCCAGTGAGCAAGAAGTAGCAAACCCACTAGACTTATTGGTAAGACATTTGTGTGCCAGAGGATGGGAAATAAATCCGACTAAAATTCAGGGATCTCCTAACCTCAGTAAAATTTCTAGGGGTCCAGTGGTCTGGGGCCTATCAAGATATTCCCTCTAAGGTGAAGAATAAATTGCTGCATTTGGCCCCTCCTACAACCAAGAAGGAGGCATAATGCCTGCCGGGCCTATTTGGATTTTGGAGGCCACACATTTCTCATTTGGTTGTGTTACTCTAGCCCATTTATTGAGTGACTCAAAAGGCTGCCAGTTCTGAGTGGAGTCCAGAACAGGAAAAGGCTCTGCAACAGGTCCAGGCTAACATGCAAGCTGCTCTGCCACTTGGACTATATGACCCAGCAGATCCAATGGTGCTTGAGGTGTCAGTAGTAGACAGGGACGCTGTTTGGAGCCTTTGGCAGGTCCCCATAGGTGAACCACAGCGGAGGCCTCTAGGATTTTGGAGCAAGGCCCTGCCATCTCCACCAGATAACTACTCTCCTTTTGAGAGACAGCTATTGGCCTGGTACTGGGCTTTGGTGGAAACTGAATGTTTTGACTATGGGTCATCAAGTCATCATGCGACCTGAACTGCCCATCATGAACTGGGTGCTTTCTGACCCATCTAGCCATAAAGTGGGTCATGCACAGCAGCATTCTATCATCAAATGGAAGTGGTATATACATGATCAGGCTCCAGCAGGTCCTGAAGGCACAAGTAAGTTACATGAGGAAGTGGCTAAAATGTCCATGATCTCCACTCCTGCCATCTGCCTTCTCTTCCCCAGTCTGTCAGTCTGTACCGATGGCCTCATGGGGAGTTCCCTATGATCAGCTGACAGAAGAAGAGAAGGCTAGGACCTGGTTCACAGATGGTTCTGCACGATATGCAGGCACCACCCAAAAGTGGATAGCTGAGGCACTACAGCCCTTTTCTAGGACATCCTTGAAGGACAGCGGTGAAGGGTAATCTTCCCAGTGGGCAAAACTTTGAGCAGTGCACCTGGTTGTGCACTTTGAATGGAAGGAGAAATGGCCAGATGTGTGATTATATACGGATTCATGGACTGTAACCAACGGTTTGGGTGGATGATCAGGGACTTGGAAGAAGCATGATTGGAAAATTGGTGACAAAAGCAATTTGGGGAAGAGGTATGTGGATGGATCTCTCTGAGTGGTCAAAAACTGTGAAGATATTTGTATGCCACGTGAGTGCTCACCAATGGGTGACCTCAGCAGAGGAGGAGTTTAGTAATCAAGTGGATAGGATGAACCGTTCTGTGGACACCACTCAGCCTCTTTCCCCAGCCACCCCTGTCATCGCCCAATGGGCCAATGAACAAAGTGGCCATGGTGACAGGGATGGAGGTTACGCATGGGCTCAGCAACACTGGACTGAGTGTCCAATTTGCCAGCAGCAGACACCAACACTAAGCCCTCGATATGGCACCATTTCTCAGGGTGATCAGCTAGCTACACCTGGTGGCAGTTGATTATATTGGGCCTCTTCCATCATGGAAAGGGCAGAGGTTTGTTCTCAATGGAATAGACACTTACTCTGGATATAGGTTTGCCTATCCTGCATGCAATGCTTCTGCCAAGACTACTGTCCGTGGATTCACAGAATGCTTTATCCACCATCATGGTAATCCACACAGCAGTGCCTCTGACCCAGGCACTCACTTTATGGCTAAAGTAGTGCAGCAGTGGGCTGATGTTCATAGAATTCACTGGTCTTACCATGTTCCCCATCATTCTGAAGCAGCTGGATTGATAGAACAGTGGAATGGCCTTTTGAAGTCACAATTACAACACCAACTAGGTGACAATATTTTGCAGGGCTGGGGCAAAGTTCTCCAGAAGGCTGTGTATGCTCTGAATAAGTGTCCAGTATATGGCACTGTTTCTCCCATATTCAGGATTAATGGATCCAGGAATCAAGGGGTGGAAGTGGCACCACTCACCATCACCCCTAGTGATCCATTAGCAAAATTTTTGCTTCCTGTTCCTGAGACATTACATTCTGCTCTCCTAGAGGTCTTATTTCCAGAGGAAGAAACACTGCCACCAGGACTCACAACAACGATTCCATTAAACTGGAAGATTGCCACATGGACACTCTGGGCTCCTCCTACCTTTAAGTCAACAAGCTAAGAATGGAGTTACAGTGTTGACTGGGGTGACTGACCCAGACTATCAAGATGAAATCAGTCTATTACTCCACAACAAAGGTAAGGAAGAGTATGCATGGATTACAGGAAATCCGTTAGGGCGTCTCTTAGTATTACCATGCCCTGTGATTAAAGTCAATGGGAAACTACAAGCCCTGTGATTAAAGTCAATGAGAAACTACAATAGCCCAATCCGGGCAGGACTACAAATGGTCCAGACCCTTCAGGAATGAAGGTTTGGGTCACTCCACCAGGGAAAAAACCATGACCTGCTGAGGTGCTTGCTGAAGGCCAAGGAAATACAGAATGGGTAGTAGAAGAAGGTAGTCATCATACCAGCTACGACCACATGACCAGTGGCAGAAATGAGGACTGCAACTGTCATGAGTATTTCCTCCTCCTTTTGTTAAAAACATGATTGTGCATGTATACACTTGTACTAATATCTTTATTTCCTTTTCTTTTATCATGTTACATAAGATTTACTGACTTCATATCGGCATTGAAGTATTGTTCACTTTATGGAATAGTATTTGGGTTGGAGATTGGTGCGCCTCCTGTTGTACGAAGGATAGCCGTATTATGTTAGGCGTAATTGTGACTTTATTATTGTCTTTATTTGAACATTGCCTATGATCGCAGGAGACGTGTATGGGTTCAAGTTGACAAGGGGTGGACTTGTGATGGTTTATACTGAGTGTCAACTTGATTGGATTGGAGGATGCAAAGTATTAATCCTGGGTGTGTCTGTGAGGGTGCTGCCAAAGGAGATGAACATTTGAGTCAGTGGGCTGGGGAAGGCAGACCCACCCTTAAGCTGCTGGGCACCAGCTAATCAGCTTCCAGCAAATATAAAACAGGCAGAAAAACGTGAAAAGGTGAGACTGGCCTAGCCTCCCAGCCTACATCTTTCTCCCATGCCGGATGCTTCCTGCCCTGGAACATGGAACTCCAGGTTCTTCAGTTCTGGGACTCAGACGGGCTCTTCTTTCTCCTCAGCTTGCAGACAGCCTACTGTGGGAACTTGTGATTGTGTAAGTTAATACTTTAAGTAAAATCCTCTTTATATATGTGTGTGTGTGTGTACACACACACCCTATTAGTTCTGTCCCTCTAGAGACCCCTGAAACAACCACCAAGAAAGTGGGAGACAATATTTGCAAACTATGCATCCAAAAAAGGTCTCATAACCAGAATCTATAAAGAACTTAAACAAACCAACAAGCGAAAAACAAATAACCACATTAAAAGTGGGCAAATGACATGAACAGAAAAACTACCTATTGAGTACTATGCTAACTTCCTACTGAGTACTATGCTCACTACCTGGGTGATGGGATCAATTGTCAAACTTCAGCATCATGCAACAGACCCATGTAAAACACCTGCACATGTACCCCCCCCCGAATCTAAAATAAAAGTTAAAATTTAAAAAAAGTTTCCAGCAAAACTTTATTATTTGATGCTCCACAAACGTAATATAGATATAAAAAGTTTTTGCTTCAATTTTAAAAATTTGAGCCACTGCATTAAGATATGTTTAAGTCATCAGTTGATACTGACATGACAAACCATCAAATAAGTGTGCTGATGTTTTGGAGAGGCATCAATCAACCAGGGAGACTGAAACTTCACTGATATTTTCAAACCAAACAATACTATGAAAATTCATTCAAAATATATATTATCAAATCTCCTTCAAACCTTTCAATAACTTGACATTGCTTGCAGCATGAAATCCTCAATCTTTACACATGTCCCAAAAGGCCTTGCATGACAGGTCCTTGACCACTTCTCCAGCCTCCTCCTCTACATGGGAGCCTTTCCATCACTTCCTTCCTCTCCCTTCTATTTAGTCAACTCTAGTCATTCTTTGTGCCTCTGCTTAAACTCTGGTGTCTCAGGGAACCCTTTCCAAACCCCCAGAGGAGATCACATACTCTAACTACAAGCACTCATTGTACGTTGCCCTTTCCTTTTAGCACTTGTATAACTGATTTCAATAATTATGGTCTAATTAGTTGCTTACTATTTTTGCCCCATTTAGATTCAAAGCTCTATTATAGCTGAATCTGTGTCTAATGCTTAGCAAGCGTTACGCACATACTAGATATTTGGTAAAACTGAGGAAAATAAATTAATTTGTAAACCCAATGAGACCAAAACTGAGCTGTGTGCTTTTCTATATTCCAGTTCAGCCATCAGCTTCTTATGCGACAATCTAAATGACTAATGATAATTTATTATTGAGGGGAAAAAAGGAAATCATCAATAATGGAGCATTCATAAATGTAGACTAAATGTTCATCATCCTTTGAACAAAAACAGAAGTTGGGGCAAAACCTTCAACAACAAAAAATTTCCAGATGCCTTTAAAATATTTTTCTATTTCTTTCCTATTAAAAAACAGTATTTACAAGAACAATATAAATGTACCTATAAATCCCACATCCAAAACAACCACAATCACATATTTTATTAGCATTTATGTGTTGATTATTATCTCACAGAAAAGAATTATATATAGTTCTGCAACTCACCATACTTTATTTAAGCTATCAATTAAATACCTAATTTTGAATATTTATGCTCTTTCTACTTTTCCTATTACAATCAATGTAGAACACCAACAGGCTAATATATGAAATGGGAATTAAAAGACAAAACCTTTAAACCATCTTCTTGCATTCTTAAAATAAGAAAAATAATTTCAAGATTTATAATCTGTAGCAAAACTACCTCATAGCATACCACATCAAAATTACTGGTACAAAAATGAACAGCAACAATTTAAAAACCCAAAAACGTTTTTAAAAAAAGGAGTAACAAGCATATTCATTGTATCCAAACTGTTGTTTGAATTGAACTGTCATGCTCGCCAACCAGCTTTACACTAACCTCTGCTTTCCGTGAAACTGGCTTCTAATTGGAATTGTCTGTGCCAGCTCCTCCCGTCTCGGGGCTCTGGGAGAAAGTCAATCACAGGAGCTCTGCTTTCCTGCCTTTGCTCCTGTTGCTCCTCAGCCCATGACAGCACCACATTTATTCTCCCATGTTTATTCTCCATAAGGAGAATAGATAGATTCTCCTTATCTACTGCTAGATAAGCACATATCTAGTATGTGCTTAACGCTTGCTAAGCATTAGACACAGATTCAGCTATAATGGAGCTTTGAATCTAAATGGGGCAAAAATAGTAAGCAACTAATTAGACCATAATTATTGAAATCAGTTATACAAGTGCTAAAAGGAAAGGGCAATGTACAATAAGTGTATGTAGTTAGAGCATGTGATCTCCTCTGGGGGTTTGGAAAGGGTTCCCTGAGACACTAGAATTTAAGCTGTGCCTGGAGCTACTAGTAGTTCCCAAACTAGCAAGCATCAGAATTACCTGGGGAGCTAGCCAAAACACAGACTTCCAGGCTCCTCCACCAGAGGTTCTGATTTAGCAAGTCTGGGGTGAGACCCGACCCATGACATTTCTAACTAGTTCCCAGGTGATGTTCATGTTACTGGTCTGGGAATCAGCGGCCCAGTTCAACAACTCCAAGAAAACACTTTCCAGTTTTCATGCCTCTTCATGACTTCAAGTCTCACAGTCTTGTCTTTATAAATCTACACAATCCCATTTAACACTTGCTTACACATCTGAGTCACTGCTCTCTAAAGGTTTCATATATTCTTTCACCACAAAATAAGAAGTTTCTCAAGGTCAGTAGCACAAGAAATACTACTCTGGTGACACAAATTACTCAGGATACAGCAGACAGAGAGCATGGACTCAGTATCTCAGCCCAGTCAGAATGGCTAAAACTAAACCATGTGGATTCTTCAATCTCAAGCAAATTTAATTTATTTTAAAATTCATACTTGCTTAGCAAGTACATTATACTGGATTTTTTCAAATATATAGTCACAAAATATATTAAAATAACCTTATTCTTTGATGGTGTGTTTATCTGACTTCCCCTAAATGAAAGTGATGTTCTTGAGAGAAGCAAGTTTATACAGTAATATGTCACTTAATGGTGAGATACAGTCTGAGAAATGCATTGTTGTAATTCACTGTTGTGAGAACATCATAGAGTGACTTGCACAAACCTAGATGGTATAGCCTACTTCACCTAGGCTATAAGGTGGTATAGTCTATCTCTCCCAGGCTCCAAACCTGTACAGCATGTGACTGTACTGAATACTGTAGGTAGCTATAATACAATGGTAAGTATCTGTGTGTCTAAACACAGAAAAGGCACAGAAAAGATATGGCATTACAGTCTTATGGGACCACCTTCCTTCGTAGAGGTGGACTATATTTCTTGTTCTCCAATTATACATTCATAGTGGATACTCAAGTATTCATAGTGGATACTTGCTCATTGGCATACTAAATGACTAGCCAGAAAATGAATAGTACTGGCATATTCCAGGTACAACCCTCTCAAGTGGATGTTTCTAGAAATAATTATTCAACCTTAGGTCAAATAATTTAGATGACTGTTAAATCTTCAGGAACCTTTTAAGAAGCAGATTCTTTTTAACTGGGAAATGGTTTTGCCACCTATATTTCACAGGCTTTTAATTTGTTTTTAAAAATCACTTCAGAAATCAATATAGTTTGCAACAAAGCTATTATATTTATTTGAATTAGTTTCATAATCTCTAACATTATTTGTGATAATGACTTAATCAATAAAATTATCAAAATCCAAATAAATTTGGTTGGACTGCTGTGGATCCTTGGTCAAAAGGCATAAGTGATTTCCCTAACCTGGCCAAATACTCTCAGAAAGAATATATCAGATGAGAATAGGCAATTTTATGGTGGTATGCTCATAGACTAACTAAGAAAAAAGAAAGAAGACTCAAACAAAACCAGATACGACAAAGGAGACATTTTAACAGATACCACAGAAATTTAAAGGATCATTAGAGACTGCTATGAACAAAGATACACCAATAAGTTGGAAAGTCGAAAAGAAACAGAAAAATTCCTAGACACACATAACCTGACATGACTGTACCAGGAAGAAATAGAAAACCTGAAGAGACCAATAACAAGTAACAAGATAGATGCAATAATAAAAAGTCTTCCATCAAAAAAAAAAAAAAGTCCAGGACCTGACAGTTTCATTGATGAATTTCACAAAATACTTAAAGAAGAACCACCCCAATTCTATTCAAAGTATTTCAAAACACTGAGGAGGAGAAAATACTTTCAAACTCCTTCTATGAGGCCAGCATTATCCTGATTCCAAAACCAGACAAAAACACAACAGCAAAAAGAAAATTACAGGCCAGTATCACTAATGAACATGATGAAAAAATCTTCAACAAAATACTACAAAACTAAATTCCGTAATACATTAAAAATCCATTCATCATAATTAAGCGGGATTCATATCTAAACATGTAAAGATGGTTTCAACATATGCAAATCAATAAACATGATATATCATATTAATAGAATGAGACAGAAAGCATATGATCATTTGAATAGATGCTGAAAAAGCATTCAATAAAATTCAACATTCCTTTATGATAAAAACGCTCAGCAAACTGGCTATAGAAGAAACATACCTCGAAACAATAAAGGCCATATACAACAAACCTATAGCTAGCATGACACTGAACAGGGAAAAACTGAAGCCTTTCCTGTAAGATCTAACAAGACAAAGATGCCTGCTTTCACAACTTATTCAATATAGTACTGGAAGTCCCAGCCAGAGCAATTACACAAGAGAAAGAAATAAAGAGTATCTAATTGGAAAGGAAGAAGTCAAGCTGTCCTGGTTTTCAGATGACACGATCTTGTATTTCAAAACACATAAAGACTTTAGCAAACAAACTATTTGAACTGATACACGAATTCAGTAAAGTTGCAGGATACAAAATCAACATATGATAATCTGTAGCATTTCTATACGTCGAAAGCAAACAATCTAAAAATGAAATCGAGAAAGCAATCCCATTTACAATACCTACAAAAGAAACCCCAGGAATCTGCCTTTTAAAAAATATATATATATGATACATGTGTAGTTTTGTTACACAGATACACTGCACAGTGGTGAGGTCTGGGATTTTAGTGTAGCCATCGCCTAAATACTGTAACCTGTACTCATTAAGTAAATTCTAATTCCTTACTCTCCTCCCAATCTTCCACCCTTCCACATATCCAAGATCTATTATTCCACTCTCTATGTCCATGTGTACATATTATTTAACTCCTACTTATAAGTGAGAACATACAATATGTGATTTCCATTTCTGAGTTATTTCATTTAAGATAATGGCTTCTAGTTCCATCCATGTTGCTGCAAAAGACATGATTTCATTATTTTCCATGGCTGAGTAGTATTCTATGGGGTGTGTGTGCGTGTGTGTGTGTGTGTGTACACACACATTTTCTTTGTCCAATCATCTGTTGATAAGCACTTAGATTGGTTCCATATTTTTGCTATTGTGAATAGTGCTGCAATAAACATACAAGCACAGGTATCTTTTTTATATAATGATTTATTTTCCTAGGAATAAACTTAAGCAAAGAAGTGAAAGATACCTACAATTAAAACTATAAAACATTGATGAAAAAAACTGAAAGCAAAAAAACATGGAATTATGTTCATGGATTGGAAGAATAATCATGTACTATTAAAATGTCCATACTACAGATTCAATGCAATCTCTCTCAAAATAACATTGTTCACAGAAATAGACAAAACAACCTTAAAATTCATATAGAAACAACAAAAGACCCATAGAAGTCAAAGCAATTCTGAGCAAAAGGAACAAAGCTGGTGACATCACATTACCTGATTTCAAATTACAATATAAACCTATAGTAACCAAAACAGCATGGTACTAGCATATAAACAGACATATAGACCAAGAGAACAAAACACAGATGGCAGAAATAAATCCATATTTTTTAGTCAACTCATTTTTGACAAGGACGCCAAGAACATACAATGAGGAAAGGACAGTCAAGTCTTCTGGTGCTGGGAAAACTGGATATTCATATGCAGAAGAATTATAAAGTACACCCCTATCTCTCACCTTATACATAAATCAAAATGGATTAAATACTTAAATGTAAGACCTAAAACTAAGAAGCTACTAGAAAAAACACTGGGGAAATGCAACAGGGCATTGGTCTGGACAAAGATTTTTTTGAGTAAGACCTCAAAAGCACAGGCAACCAAAGCAAAAACTGACATGTGATCACCTCAAGCTTAAAAACTTCTGCAAGCAAACAAAGTGAAGAGACAACCTACAGAATAGGAGAAAATATCTGCTAACTATTCAACTGACAAAAAATTAATAACCTGAACATATAAGGAACTCAAACAGATCAATAGTAAAAAAAAAAAAAATCTGAGCAAAAAATTAGCAAAAGATCTGAATTGGTATTTCTCAAGAGGAGAAAGACATACAAATACCCAACAGGTATATGAAAAAATGCTCAATATCACTAATCATCAGGAAAATGCAAATCAAAACCACAGTGAGATATCATCTTACCTCAGTTAAAATGACTGTTGTCAAAAAAGACAGAAAACAACAAATGCTGGCGAAGAAAGGGGAATGCTCGTACACTATTGGTAGGAATGTAAATTACTACAGCCATTATGGAAAACAGTATGGAGGCTCCTCAAAAAACTAAAAACAGAGCTACCATAAAATGCAGTGGTACTGCTAACTATATATCTCAAAGAAAGGAAATCAGCATATCAAAGATATATCTGTCCTCCCATGTTTATTGCAGCACTATTCATAGTAGCCGAAATATGTAATCAATCTAAGCACCCATTAATGGGTGAATGGATAAAGAAAATGTGATATATACAAAACGAAATATTATTCAGCCATGAAAAATACAACCCTATCATTTGCAGCAACATGGATGGAACTAGAGTTCATTAAGTGAAATAAGCCAAGCACAGAAAGACAAAAATTGCATGTTCTTACTCATATGTGAGAGGCTAGAAAAGGGATCTCACGAAGGAAGAGAGTAGATTGGTAGTTACCAGAGGCCAGGAGCACCAGTGAGAAGAAATGGTTAAGAGTGGTTGGTTAACAGGTACAAAATTACAGTTATATAGAAGGAATAAGATCTAGTATTTGGTAGCACAATAGGGGGACCAATCATTAAACCTGAATAGCAAATTTGGGATATTCTCAACACAAAGAAATGATAAATGTTCACAGTAGTGGATATCTCAATTACCCAGATTTGATTATTACATTGTATGCTTGTATCAAATATCACCTGAACCTCATAAATATGTATAATTACTAGGTATTCATAATAATATATTCATAATTTTAAATTTTAAAATATGTAAATACCAAAGATCCATCTTTATGATAATGTGAACACACAATTAACAGAAATAATGGAATATGCCAAATAACTCTTTATAGATGAATTCGTATCAACTTTATCTCCTTTCTAGTCACCAGATGGTGGACTCATGTTTATTTATAATTCAGATCAAGACATTCAACACATTTTCTGGTTTCCATTACCAAAAAATATAAATAAAATATATGAAAATTCTGTGTAAGAATGTAATTTCAACATTTGAGACAAAAAAATTGAAGGAAAAAGAGAACAGTGTCCAAAATTAGGTTTCATGCAAACCATTTCAAAAACGTGTTTTTTTCTTATCATGAAAATATACTAATAGTTAATATATTATTTATTAGTATCCCACTTACTAAACCTTCCAACACCGAATGTTTTGGCAAAGTAATTTATGCCCCATTAATTTAATATCCTTCTTCCGTATATATACTAGCACAGAAACCATCTGTTACATATTAAACCATACAAATGCAATTTAATCTGAATTTTAGGTTATCAAATAGTAGGTTTAGGGGGCATAATTTAAATCCTACTTATTCTAAGAATAAAATATCTAACTGCTTTATTCGTATGAAAATTAAATCCCACTTCTAGAATCACTGAAAGGAGAAAAATATATACTAACTACATTATTTGAGAAAAAAGAAAACTTCAATTATTTGTTGAAAAAAATTTAAGGTATCAGGCAGCACAAATATTTTCATTACTAATTATCTGAATTTATAGGTACAATGATAGTGATATGGTCGGCTATTGAATATTTTAGACACGATCATAGAAATAAAATTACTGCCCACAAAAGGTGGCATTCTACTTACAATTTTCAAATGATTGTGGGTTCATCAATCACCCTCTGGAATACTAAGTAACTCGCCTTTAAGAAATTAATGTTACAATTACATTTGAGGTTTTTAAGAAATTAATCCACTTATTTTAAATATTATTCTAGTACAAAAAGATGCCAAATATAGTCATGCTACCATTCACTTCTTCATGCACCCTTTCTAATACCACCGACACTGTCAACTCACAATTTTTTACATTAGGGGCTAAAAGGAGACACTGCTGATTGTCAAGGTAAGTCGTGATTCTTCCTACTTATAACTGAAATACTGGAACGGCATTAGTGGTGGGAAATTGTTTTCCATTTTAGAATATTCTTATAAGAAATGCAAAACAATGGACCTTCATTATATCCTAATGTTTATTTAATAATATATACTTTGTACAAATACAGACATGTAAATGTTAAATCATTTAGTAATCTGAGTCTTGAAGGGTACCAGCTGGAGGAAATTTACTGTCAAATTTACTTTGCATAAAAGTATAACATTTAGTGGGCAACATATGCCTAGATAATTTTCTTTATTTTCCTACATTTTTTCAAAATGAATGTATAGTCGTTTGATGAAACCTGTTTAAAACTCTGCTTCGAAGCTATATTTTCTTCTGAGGATGTATCGGCTTTAATGCTTCCTGAGGAAGTTTTTATATATTCCCTAAATAAGTACAACAGGTTATAAAATAAATAAATGCAATCTCCAATTTCCATATATCACTGAAAAAATGGTGGTTTGGAATTTAGGTTCAGAGATCAACTTTTAAAAAGCAATTTTCCTCTCAACTGTAGATAGAATTTTATGTATGTGAAATGAAAATGCTATGAAAGCAATAAAATTAAACTGAAAATAAGAGTTAGAAAAAAAGACTCTGGAATTTAGATCTTTGAGGAGTTGTCATGTTATACATTTCCCAAAACCTCCTTCTACCTGTCAAAACAAAATCTCGTCGTAATCGCGCCTCTTTCTCTGTAAGACTTTCCCTGACAGGGAAACTACCAGCTTGGACTTTGCTTAAACCCACTGCCAGACTAACTAGAAGAAAGGAATAAATTACAACTCCTTCCTTCTATTTGTAGACTGAGAACCCTTTAACAATGTAATAATCCCAGCACCTGAACAGAACTTGACACACAGTTTGCTGAATGAATGAAAACACAAGGAACCCGTGGGAATTAAAATATGTATTGGCCGGGAGCAGTGCCGCATGGCTGCAAGCCCAGCACTCCAGAAGGCTGGGGTGGGGGATCACTTGAGGTCAGGATTGGGAGACCAAGCTGGCCGACACGTTGAAACTCTGTCTCTAATATAAAAAAAAATACAAATAGTAGCCGGGCGTGGTGGTGCGCACCTGTAATCCCAGCTACTCTGGAGGCTGAGGCAGGAGAATCACTTGAACCTTGAGGCGGAGGTTGCAGTGAGCCGAGAGCACACCACTGCACTCCAGCCTGGGCAACAGAGCAACACTTTGCTCAAAAATCAATCAATCAATCAATCAATTATATAATATCTTCCCTCAAGCAAGAGGCTATTAAATGAGTATGAGGGACAGAAGCATAAAAATAGCTCTGTGTCCCCATAGTATGAGAAGCAAATGTAGCGACCCTCAGGCTATTTCACTTGGAGGTTTAGTATTTAACCCTCCCTAATTTATTCATTCATTCGAAAATGTGAGGAATACAAAAATTACTATGATGCACGCAGTTCATGCCTTCAAATTGATCTCATAGCGAGCGTCTCATGATTCTATCGAGATTCAGATGCCTGACCCCTGGTGATCCTTTAGCTTCCCTTTGAAAGTTTAGCCAAATATAAATCCTTTTGAAACAAAATAAAAATTCTGCTACAATACTCAAATCAAATACGGTCAGCGTTCACACTGCTTAGAGGTGTTTTTTTCTTTTATTATTATTTTTGACTTATAATAATTGTACATATTTATGGGGTACAGTGTGTTACACGGTTTTATTTCATTTTCTTTTTTCTAAATGACAAAAAATGAAATAATTTAGATAGGCTTGTCTCATTTTCAACAAGCTATTCTCCAGTATCTTCTATCTGCCACAGTTTCTGTTCCTGGTTCCACTCATGGAAATGAAAACACTCCCTGAAAATTCTCTCCACAAAAATTTTCTTCCTCAAAAAGTTTTCGGTGAAGCAACGTGGAAGGAGAATAAGGCATACTTGAGAACGGGACTTTCTTTTTTTGTTTGTTTGCTCTGCTGCCCAGGCTGGAGTGCAGTGGTGCGATCTCTGCTCACTACAACCCACACCTCCCAGGTTCAAGCGATTATTGTGCCTCAGCCTCCCAAGTAGCTGGGATTACAGGCATGCGCCACCATGCCTAGATAATTTCTCTATTTTTAGTAGAGTCAGGGTTTCACCATGTTAGCCAGGCTGGTCTCAAACTCCTGACCTCAAGGGATCTTCCCACCTCGGCCTCCCAAAGTGTTGGGATTATAGGCATAAGTCACCACGCCCAGAGAACAGGACACTTTCTAAAGTAACAGGAAGAAAGGAAAGAAGGGAGGAAAGAATGAAGGGAGGAAGCCTGGTTTTTATATAGGCCTCAAGGGCCATGCTACAGAATTTCACTGAACATGAAGCGATATATGATGAGATACATTCTTTTGATAAACACTCTCAGAAGACAGGCTGAAGGGGGTCTTACTAGGCTGCACAGTAGAATGTAAGGTTCCTTTTTATATACTTCCAGTGCTTGTATCCCTGTTTGCTACTGATGCATTCTGCTATGTGGTTCTATGTCTATTCCCACAACTAGATGGTAAACTCCAAGTCACATCTCACTCAGCCGCTTTCCACTGTCCCTAGCCCTCTGCAAGGTCAAATAAAAAACATCTCCTTATAAGAAAAAAAAAAGTTAAGTGAGGAGGAGAATAACTGAGTAGAGTTTCAGTTACACACTGCTGGTCTTAACAATTATTTAACTCTTCTGTACATGTGTTCAATAAAGTATTATTTGATTAATATAGAAAACAAAGATTTGGGAGGTAGGAAATGACACACTGACAATGTTTATAAAAATTCAAGAGTTAGTTTTTATGGTAGCACTACAATAGGTTCTAGAACCTGTACTCAATTTCATATCCCACAAAGACCATATATTCTTACACTATACTATTATCCCTCATTATATAGCAAGCTGAAATTTGCATCTTTTTTTATCAAGTGCTTAAGCAAAGCTCAGCCACACTTTTGAAAGTGTCAAACATTTAAACTGTTTTCAAATGTTTGAGGCTTATAAAAACTAAATTATGCTATGTCAAGCTTTCTTTAAGGTTAGTCTTGATATTAAATGCCAAGATTGAGAAGACAATGCCTGTTTCTGATTTATTATTTCTCTTCTCCCCTCCCTCTCAATCCACACTTACAGGCATACACATACAAACACATTCACATACACTTACTTTAAAAACTACTTCATATTTCAGCACAAAAGCCCTCATTTAAAAAACATTACCACTATAAAAAATGCAAAACAAAATTTCAGAAACTTTAAAAATTAGTGAGAAAAATTACCTACACTTCTAACACCATAACATTTTAATAACAATTATACATTTTTATTCATTGTTATTAGACATTTTAGAACTTTAAGATAACACCTTTTTACACTAATAAAGTTTCCCCCAAATAGTATTTTTGTGTTTTTAATATAAAAGTTATACAACAAACCTCCTAGTTCTGTACATGTATCCCAGAACTTAAAGTATAATTTAAAAAAAGTTGAACAGTCAAAAACACATATAAAATTGTCACAATAAAAACAATATTCACAGAAAAAGTTTAGCCAAATATAAATCCATTTGAAACAAAATGAAAATTATACAATATTCAAATCAAACAATCCAATATATTAATATACATTCAATTTGAGGAAAAAATTATTTTGCTTCCCATCCCCTTTGAGCCTCTAGTTCTTTATTCGTGAAAATAACTGCTTCTTAAACAGTCTCCATTAAAAATACACGTGTTTCAGAAACTAAGAGAACAACATGCAAAGAGACTCCTACTGTAGAAAGCTACTTTGCAGAAAATTTAAACCACGATGTGCTTAAAATGGCAGGATCTCAAAAGTTAAAACAGTGGTTCTGCACTCCTTTTCTCATTTCATGAGTGTTTAGGTCAAAAAGATGTCCTTGTTCTTTTTTTTTTTTTTTTTTTGAGACAGAGTCTTGCTCTGTTGCCCAGGCTGGAGTGCAGTGGTGCGATCTCAGCTCACTGCAAGCTCCGCCTCCCGGGTTCATGCCATTCTCCGGCCTCAGCCTCCTGAGTAGCTGGGACTACAGGTGCCCGCCACCACGCCCAGCTAATTTTTTGTATTTTTAGTAGAGATGGGGTTTCACTGTGTTAGCCAGGATGGTCTCGATCTCCTGACCTCGTGATCCGCCCGCCTCAGCCTCCCAAAGTGCTGGGATTACAGGCGTGAGCCACTGCGCCCGGCCGATATACTTGTTCTTTAACTGAAAGTTTACTGACAACAAATCTTCTAGAGTCTGAGTGTGAATGAAAGTCAAATGCCAAGTCTACAGTGCTTTCCCAATATAAAAATTGTTTTTATAGTGGCTTGTTTTTGTAAAGGATTTCTTTTTGTAATAGACTTATCTTTGTAAAATATAGTATCTTTGAAATACAATGAATAATGTTTATCTAATCACTAAAAATAATCCTTAAATAAAATCAATTATAATACTGACTTCTGCATTTTTCAATATGGTTGTATCTTAATCAACTGAATTCTCAAGATTTGCCAAATTTTTATTTTTAATTAGTCAAGGATCTTTCTTTTGTATTTCTTCTCTAACTTACTTTATCTTTTTAAATGGAATAACTCTGATAGAATTACAGTGTTAATGTTTGTGTACTTTATATTTCACGCTCTAGAATATATTAAATGCTTAGTCTTTTGCCGTAAGATAGAAAAAGCTGGTTTAAAATGAGATCCACATGAGACCTTACCTTCTGATTTGTTGTTCTTCCTCTTCAGCCATTTCTCTACTGTCTCTGCACTAACACTTTCAGATACAAATTCATCTAATACCTGGGGGTGAAGAGAAAGATATGCCTTCACTTTTTCATCTGTCAAACCTGTAAAAGAATTGAAAAGAATAAAATTCACCTATACAACATCCTCATATCAATGAAAGGTACAGTATCACAACACATTATGCTAAGACCCAGCAACCTCTCATCTAACGGAGAGAGGGCTGGAAAGAGCGGGAAGGGGAAGTTATTGCTTAGTGGGTACAGAGTTTCTACTGGGAGTGACAGCAAAGTTTTGGAACTAGACAGGTGAATACTGCCCAACATTGGGAATATACGTAATGCCACTAAATTGTACGCTTAAAACAGCATTTAAAATGGTAAAAACACCATTTTTCATATATACGTGTGTGTGTGTGTGTGTGTGTGTGTGTGTGTGTGTGTGTGTGTATGACCACAATAAAAAAGAATGCAGTTAGTTTAGCAATTTTAAACTACAGATATTACATCATGTTACATAGCTGTTTCTAGCAATAAATTTCAGAGTTACATATGAACCAATGCCAAGATCCAATGCTGTACATTAAGGCTTACAGAGTACTTATTTTTTCGGTATATAGTTACCACAGATTTAGTGGTCAAAGCAAGTGAAACTCTAGCAAGAGTAGTAAACAGGAAAATGTAGCACTGAAACATTATAGGTGCTACAAATTGTTTAATAAATAAATGAACAAATTATTATCTTTTATTGCCTTACAACACAAATCCTTCCTTTTTCTCAAAGTCATTAAACCCAGTGGTATAACTAATGTTCAGTTCAGAATAATCTTGACATTTATTCATTAATATTCTGTGTATGTAGTCAGTTTCACTGAAATACTTTTCATAGTCCAATGATAAGTACTGAAAATACATAAGATTTGCAAACAAAGTATTTTCACATGTTTTCATATCTCACATATAAAGTATATGTTTTCAATGTGGTGCTTTGTGTTGGTATGCCATCTCACTAAACAACCCCAAACACAAACAGGCTTTGAATAATTATCCTTCAGTGACGAGAATTATTTTTACTACTGTATCTTTTCTGTGAATTATTTGAATAAATTACCCTTTTTAGGGATGGTTAGGTTAAAAAAAAAAAAGGCAATGAAAAACTGCACTCTGAGAAAAAAAAAGAAGGAAAGGAAGCATATCTTTATGACTCCAGAGAGTAGGCTGTATGTTTTCCCAAACAGACAAAGCAGAGAATTCATATGTGTTAATTAATTCTGCTGGGAACTAAAGTCACAACTGTTGGGATTCTACAACAGAATGGTATAACTGAAAAGGAAAATGACTTCTTTCAATGAAATTGGTAGTTAAATAGTCAATTTAAACACACACACACACACATATACACACACAAATAGAGTTGTATAAGACAAATGAAAATAAGATCTCTGGCTATATTCACCCTGCAAAAGAGCCCCAGTGGTGTAAAATTCAGTGTGAGAAATTCTATAAAATGCTAAAGATAATTGGCTCAATAAAGTTAAGTAAGTGCTCTCCTGGCACAGCAAATTATAGTCCCTAAAAACAAAAGGTGCAGGATACTACAGTAAGCTGATAGCATACTTGACCTTTGAGAAGATAGATAATGCAAATTTCATGCTCTCTTTAGGTCCTCCATATTGAATATTGATTCCTTCTTAAAATTTCTTTCTGCCACTCCCATGACACAAGGCTATAGAATTCTTATCCTAACTTTCTAACTGCTCTTGAATTCTGCTTTCTCTTCAACAATCCATAATGACGACACCAAAATCTAAATCAGGAATCTTAACATATTTTTAATCTCCAGTCTAGCTATTTTCCCATCACCTCAAGCTCCATCTTAAGTCAAAACTATATGAGTTATATCTCCTTCTCACTTCTTCCCAAAGAGATTTTAACTCTTGGTTTTCCTTTTTGTGTTACTATTACTCTACATTTTCCCAGAAACTGAGGCTGAAAAATATAGTAATAACTGACTCATTCCGACTTGTCATCTCATTTCATCTTAGTGCATTACCATACAAGTCATATTTGCCAAATTACATGAGATAAAAGATATGCATCCAAAATAAACAAAAAAACACTCGTTAAACTCAACAATAAGAAAACAATCAACCCAACTGAAAAATGGGCCAAAGGCCACTTCAGTAAAGAAGATATAGATATGGCAATAAACATTTAAAAAGATGCTCATTGTTAATCATGAATTGAAGTTAAAACAAAAATGAGATTCTATTACACACCTATTAGAATGGCTAAAATTAAAAAAAAACTGACAGTACCAATTGTTGGCATGGATGCAAAGCAACAAAAATTATCATTTAATCATGATAAGGATGCAAAATGCTACAGTGACTTTGAAAGACTGCTTGGCAGTTTCTTACAAAGCTAAATAGAGTCTTTCTGTATGACCCAAAAATCCCACTAGTAAGCATTTACCCAATGGATATGAAGACTTATGTCCACACAAAAACCTCCATGTGAGTGTTTTTGGCAGCTTTACTCATAATCACCCAAATCTGGAAGCAATCAAGATGTCCTTCAATACACAAATGGATAAACAAACTGTGATACATCCATACGACTAAATATTTCACACTAAAAAGAAACGGGCTAACAAGCCATGAAGTAACATGGATGAGTCTTAAATGCATATTGCTATGAGAAGAAAAGCCAGTCTAAAAAGGATACATATTATACAATTCCAACTATACAACACTGGAGAAAAGGCATAAGCTGCAGAAGTAGTAAAAAGATCAGTAACTACCAGGAGTTCAAGGGGAAAGGGCAAATTATGAATAGGTAAAGTACAGGGGATCTTTTAGGATGATGAAACTATTCTGTAAGACACTATAACAATGAATACATGACACTATGCATTTGCCAAAAATCTGTAGAACTTTATAGCACAAAGAATAAACTATCACGTATGTAAATTTTTAAAAACTCAATTACAAGGTCAGGGGATCTCAGGATGGAAAGCGTAATGCAACAAAAGAATCTAAATGTATTACACATGTAATATAAAACATATAAAACAACCTCCCTGAAGCGGGTGGCAGAGGATAAGGTGCTAACCTATAGAACTTTGAAAATAAGTGGGGTCTGTGAGACTAAACACAAAATAAACTGTACATAAGCACCACACTCTAGTTGATAAAGTTGTTGTCCCAAGAGGGTACAGTTTGACACTGGTCAATTAAACAAATGAGTGGTAGATGGTGGGGACAAGATTTCTCAATGGTAGAGTGAGATGTTACAGATAAACAAAAGGAAGAGTTCAGAATGATCCATGTGGTAATGAATTAAAGTTGGAGATATCAGTGAACTCATGTATGACAATACAAATAAAAATGGTTACATATAGAAATATTGGTAGATAACGTATATCTCATAAATACACACAAGTCTCACTTTGCTATGTTAGCTGAGAGGGCCTAGAAGCAACAATATCCCGGTATAATTGCATACATACAGCACCTAGAGCTTGGTTGCTAGTATCAGTGTACAATAAAAGGAACCAAGACTCCATGAAGAAACAGCTAAATTTAGGATAAGAACAGAAAATACATAAGCTTGGAGTAGCTGATGATTTAAAATTTGCTACCAGTAAATTGCACAGACAGACAAATACAGACAACTATTCCAAAGCAATTGTGTATATTTGAACGAGTATATTTTAAAATATATCATTCCTGCTAATAAACTACAACCTTTCATCTACATAACATTTTGCCAGAGTGGAAACAGATAAAACTAATTAAATTGACTTTCATTTTCATTTCATTTTTCAACATCTGGCAGGAGTACTCATGAGCAGGGGCTGGTTAAAAGTAATAAATGATAGAAGAGAAGCACACGGGTATTGATAGACTGAATGATCAGGGTAAGTTATGAAGAGCTGATGAATCTCATTAATTTTCGCAGTGCAATTTGCAAATGCCCATGGAAACTGTCATGAAGGATTACAGTCTAAACAAAACCAAACTGAAAAGCAGAGTGGTACATGTAGTGGTTAGATTTAACACTGACCTGAAGATACACAACAAAAGGCATAATAAAGACTGATGAATATTTTAGTAAAGATAATTGCTTCTATGGTTAATGATTCAGCCAGCAATCTGAGGGGTAGATAAGAATTAACTTTATTTTCTTGCTGAGTAACTCTTTTAAAGAAATGGATAAACACCACAGCAATATCTCTACTTCAACATTTTGATATTGAGCCATAGAGCAGTGATGAAAAGGATTGACACCTTTGAGTTTCCACGCATAATAATGCAAAACATCAGTAAAAATAAATAACATCAACAATGATACATTTTTATATCTTTGTTTTTAAATACAGTAGCATTGAGGCTACTTTTCTTCTGTCTTCACACAAATCTTACAAGCTTCTCATAATGTAACACATTACTATGCTACCCTTTTGGTTTTTGCTTTCTGCAAGCCACAAATTCAACTTTCTTTTTCAGATGAAGATTTTGCCTATTCACGCATATGTATATATATACATTTAAAGCTTTTATCAAATCACACCAAAAAATATAATGGCCCTATGTACTCAACAGCCAGCTTCAACCATCACAATTCATAGCCAATATTTTCCATCTCTACCACCTACTCTCCTCTCATATAATTTCAAAGCAAATCCAAGAAATTATTTTAATATATTAGTACATTTCAATATGTATCTCCAAAAGATAAAACTATTCTAACCATAAATACTACTATCACACCTAAAGAGAAATTATTATTTTTAATTCCATCAAAAATATCCAGGCTTTAAATCTCTTTTTTTTTTTTTTTTTTTTTTTTTTTTTTTTACAGCTTGTTGGTCTGCACTAGGACACAAGTAAATTCAACATGTTGCAGTAGCTGGGAATTTCATTTTTTAAATTATATTTAGGTCTCTTTGGTGCAATAATATTCCCCTCCATCTCTTACTTTCCCCCATTATAACTTATTTCTGAATAAAATAGGTTTTTAGTCCTATGGTTTACTTCAATCTGGATTTTTCTGACTTTATCCCTGTGGGGTTTAGCATGTTCCTCCGCTCTCTGCATTTCTTGAAAATTGACATTAGACCTCAAGGCCTGAAGAGATGTAGGTTCCATTTGGGGTACAATTTGGTCAGTGTTACCGCACACTTCTGTCAGAAGTTTTTTGTGATGTCAGCAGCATTAGTGGCTCTTGAGTGACTAATTCAGTAGGGCTTGACAATGGTGATTTTCCTCATTCTATCATGCCTTCTTCATGTATTAGCTGAAATAATATGAAGAGAAACTTAGCTTCATCTACTATGTGGTTGTCCGGTGGGACAGTTCATCTAGATCAAACAAGACGAATGCTTAATTTGTTCCCCTTTGTTCACCAGTTTTGAAAATAATGAGTGGATGCAGTAACATTCTCCCATGGGTAAACAACTAAAAAATAACAGTATTACTACGAAACCATATATTTGAATAAATTTGATCTGTTTCTTCCATTGTAACTATTATCCTTAACTGGTGCTCAAATTGTCCCATCTTGCAGCCAGGTGGAGGAGCCTCTTCAAGCAGGTTCAGTCATTCTGACAAGAACCTAGTAGATCTCAACAGCTTCCATCCTCTGCTAGTATGAGATATCTTAGGTTCCTTTTGTTCATTTTCTGCCCCAGACATAGAGTCGTACTCTTTTTCTCAGGATCTCTAGTTCCTTTCAGTAAATAGAAGTATTTCAATTTCAGGAAAATGGAACTAGATTACATAATCATTCATTGTTCTATCATACAACAAACATATAAGGTGGGTTTCTTTATCCTTTAAGATATATAACCAAGACAAATATATAAGTTATTATGGTTTTTTCTGTTTTTGTTTTTGTTTGAGACAGAGTCTCTCTGTGTCACCCAGGCTGGAGTGCAGTGGCGTGATCTCGGCTCACTGCAAGCTCCGCCTCCTGGGTTTAAGGGAGTCTCCTGCCTCAGCCTCCCGATTAGCTGGGACTACAGGTACCTGCCACCACGCCCGGCCAATTTTTTGTATTTTTAGTAGAGACGGGGTTTCACCGTCTTAGCCGGGATGGTCTCGATCTCCTGACCTCATGATCCACCCCCACCTTGGCCTCCCGAAGTGCTGGGATTACAGACGTGAGCCATCACGCGCGGCTGCATTATTATGTTTTAAAGTCACTTGAAATATTTAACTCTCTGTGGCTATGTCACCAACTGAATGCAAATTAGGTTCATTTCTGATATATCTTTAAATGCGTCTTTATGACAATATATTATCCTAATAAGCCAAAGCCTTTATTATTTCTGAAGTCTCATCACCTTAATATCTATAAAAATTATTTATTTTAAAAGTCAGTTTCAAATCGGAGGCTAAAGAATTATTGTTTTACTTATTCTAAGAAATAATGTTAAATTAGTAATCATAGGTACTAAAGGATCTAGTATAAGAATTAGGAAAAAGCATTTTTCAGTATTAATTCTACCATATAAATTGTGGAGAAAGATCCCAATTTTGTGTCTGTATTAATTTTAAAAACCAGTCAAAAGCATATGGCAAGTATCCAGTATATCCTTCCTCCTCTCCCATTATGCCTCTCGCCCATGACACCTGAGTTCTGGCTCCTACAATTCCACATCACAGTGCTTTTACATGCCCTAAAACACGTCTTCCTGACCTTAAAAGAATTATTTTCTGCCACATTAGGTATCTTATCTCAAGCCCTCTGTCCTTCCTCAATCACAGAAAAGGGAAAATACACTAAATTTCCATTATCTCACAGTAACTAAACTCAGCTAGGTTAGGAAAAACCTTTAAAAAAATTCTAGGGTATACATAACCAATAATCTTTTATTTATTGTAATAATTATCTCAATTTTGTAATTTCTTCTGTGTTTAGCCCAGATACAAACAATAAGTAAAATCATTTTCAGCTTCTTACAGTGTCAGTCCAACTGCAAGATAAATTTGGGGGAGAATACCACCATTTCATGCTATTAATTACTGAACTATAATAGTCCAGTTATCAAAGAACAGCTTGAACTGTGAGGGGGCTGTAATGCATGTCATATGAGGAATGGGTGAATGAGTACAAATGTTTAGTTTGAAGAACACAAGATTATTGATGGGCATTGTTGTTTAATCTGAATGTTATTAAGTAAAACAGGTTAAGATATTTTTGGTTTATTCATATCTTGTTTTGTTTTTTCCATCCATAAACCCAGGGGGCAAAACTAGAATTAATAATTGAGGAAGTCAGATAACAATTCAACTTCAGGCAGAATGTTTAGGAAACAAGGCTTCTGTAACTGGAATGGGCTACATGAGCAGACAGTGCATCCTCCCACAATTGAAATGTTCAATGAAAGGAAAATCCAATAACTTTACAGACCTTTCACAGTGTGAGATGGTTTCATATTTTCCAAGCACCAAGAGATAAGTATATATACACATTTACGTTAAAAAATCTTATTAGTTTCAAAAGACAATTCCAAAACATATACCAGAAGTAGTAAATTTTCTTTATATTTCAGTATAAATAATTGTAGCAACTTAATAACAAAATCTGTCAAGTTAAAAGAAAACGTATCTTGTGTCATACTAAGCAGTGTTATACCACCACAATGCTCATCAGCAATGTTCTTATTAACTTGTGTGTGTGTTCTCCCCAACTGCATACTATTGTTCTAGGCTGTACACATATGCATCATGTAAAACCTTCCTTTATTTGTCCAAAAGCAAATGAAGGTCAGCAGATGTATAACTTTAAAATCAGGTAAGTTTGCTTTCAGAATCCCAAAATTCAACTTCATACACCTCCTTCTCTGTATTTACCTCTCATGCATTTATAATACAACTGTTTCACCTCCTTCCCCACCAAAAAGATAAAACAGCTAATAGCATTTGTTAATAACAGTTGGCCTACTTTGAATGCTCTCTGCGTATAAGATACTATGTTATACACGTTACACATACTAGCCCAGGTAAGCCCCAGAGAACTAAGTATGTGGCACACAGAAAATGTTCAAAATATTTACTTAATAAATGAATTATAATCCCCAAAATATATAACAGGAAAATGAAGCAAAGAGAAGTTAAATAATTGTAGCAGTTTTCTATTGGCCACAGAAGCAATAATTAGGGTTGGAATGAAGATATAAGCCCAGGATGTCAGCTCTTAAGGCCAAACTGCCTTGTGTTTCTTTACACTTCCTCCCGTCTGAGGTTATTACACTTTAACAGGAGTGTTATTGGTCAGGGCTAGCTCCAATTTGGAATTACAATTTACATGTTTTTACCTCAAATTATCAATTGAAAAATCTGACTGCTAATCTCAGGCTTTGATAAAGAGGTGGAAAGAAATCTTTGTAGCAGAAGTCCCCTGGAGACCCAAGACTAATCTGAAAATAAGTCTAACTGGAGGATGGAAAGGGAGCAGTCAGTAGCAATGATGCCGCTTAGCCCCATGCTTCCCCCATTTCAGTCCTCCAGCATGCCAAGCCCTTCCTTTCCTCTCCTCATCCACGGTCTTCGCTGCTATCTGCCCTCAATCCCCTCCTCTCTTACGGCTCAGTGAGACATTTAGCCAATTTAAAGGCAGTTTCACCGGAGCTACCTTCACTAGCCACACACTCTCCACTCACTGCACTATACTCTCATTGTACCCTCCTCCTCCTACACTTCAAGACAGTCATCAAAAGCTGAAATTTCTTACTTATTAGTAGGAATTTATTAGACTTCAGCCTCTTCAGCTAGACTATAAGCTCCATGGTCTGTCTCATTCTCTACATAGCACAGTGCCTGGCTCTGGGCAGAAAAGGGGTTAACAAAGCAGACCTGACAGTGCTCTCCTACTTGGAAAGGCTGCTTGCAAGGTCAGCCCTTGGCTGGCATCAAGGACTTTGGCTCTGGGGGTGTTCCCAGTCAACACTTAACTAAAGACCAGGCCACTGTGCCTAGACTGTTTGTGCATTTGTGCAAACAATATGGGTTCATGCTGAACACCTGCGTTCCTTCTGGGAGTCTGAAAGTTTAGAACATGCCAGGCAGAGGGTGTGTACCTGACCAACCCCCAATAAGAAAACTGGGAATTGAGTCTCTAACATGCTTCCCTGGTAGGTAACACTAGACAAACACTGTTAGACGTCACTGCTGGAGGAATGAAGGTATCCTCGGAAGCCTATGCCAAGTCTCTCCTGGATTTCACCCAGTGCACCTCTTCCCTTTGCAGATTGTACTTTGTATCCTTCGGCTCTCATCAAGCATAGCCTTGAGTACAACTACATGCCCAGTCCTGTGAGTACTTCCAGCAAATCACCAAACTGAGGGGTAATTCTGAGGACCCTAAACACAGAGACTATCATCAATTGAATTAATTACTTAATAATCCTTTGTCTTGTATGATTTCACAGAAGACTAACAGGGAGTGGTATAGGTTTGTTTGCTGAAAACGGCCCAGTTCACAAGATCACAGACGGACCCACCAGGAATCCCAAATCCTACAGCAAGTACCTGAGCAAAAGACCCCTCCTCTCATAGCCTGCTGTACCTACTTAAATTCCCATTCCTGCCCAAGCCTAGATGAGATTCTTTTCTTTCTCTTACTTCTATCTTCACTTTCCTTTTTTCATCTAAAGAGTTTAAACATGTAATACGTCACCCTTTACATAAAACTTCATGAATGTAACAATTTATATAGCAGTTCTTTCTAACCACTTACTGATTAAGAGATAGATAGGCTCTAAATTTCTTTTTTTTGGGAGGAGGGGGGTGTCTTTTTTTTAAAGGCAAAGTCATTTATATGGAAATGAATGGAGGTTATCCAGGTGACAGATGTAAACAGTTTTCACTATCATTAAAATAACTTGAAAGTTTTGGTAGAAACAAAGAGATGTTTCTTTAGATTTTGGTTAACTCGATTGACCATTTTTAACCAAGAAGGGAAAACAGGAAGCAAACTAAAAACAAATGCCTTATAATAACTATCCTTGTCCCCCAAATATATCACCTAAAATAATTTCTTTCCAACCAAGTACATTCCACTGAAAGAGAATTGGTCTATGACCTAGAAAGCAGTCATTTAATGAGCCTTGGTTTAATATACTGCCAGTATTCTGACCTACATAATTGATTACTTATTTCACGTGAATTAACAGCCTAAGGGGTGCCTTAGCTGCAGAGAAGGTATTGTTTCCCACATTCATAATTTGCATTTATCAGAAGATAAATTCCATACTGCTGTATTTCTAAACCAAAGTGAAATTAATTACTTGCTTTCTCTCCTAAGAACATAAATGAAAGTTTCTTTTAACTGAGAAAGTCAACCACAAACTTGAGCTGCTCAAAATGATAACATAAAGATGAAAAACATTTTTTTGATAGAACTAATAAGAGTAAGCTTAAACTCACCAAAATTTACCCTTTCTGTGACTCAGAAAACCAATCTCCAAAGTGAAGTCTCAAATGGAGACAAGACATGCAGGCACAGGTTATGTTATATAAAGGATTTAATGCTCCCATCCCTTTAGCATAAATATAATTCCAGATCTACAGTAACTCAGTGGGGGACTGGGGGTTCTGAGGCACCAGATGCTCAAATATAGGCTATTTTCCTTAAGAAAGTCACTAAAGTGTCTTGAGCAATACCTCATAAGCATAGGCAACCAAAGTAAACATGGACAAATGGAATCACATCAAGTTAAAAAGCTTCTGCCCAGTCAAGGATACAATCAACAAAGTAAAGAGACAACCCATGGAATGGGAGAAAATATTTGCAAACTATCACTCTGACAAGGGATGAATAACCAGAATATATAAAGAGCTCAAACAACTCTACAGGAAAAAAATCTAATAATCCAATCAAACAATGGCCAAAAGATTTAAATAGATATTTCTCAAAAGAAGACATGCAAATGGCAAACAGGAATATGAAAAGATGCTCAAAATTACTGATCATCAGAGAAATGCAAATCAAAGCTACAATGAGATATCATCTCACCCGAGTTAAAATGACATATATTCAAAAGACAAGCAATAGCAAATACTGGCGAGGATGTGGAGAAAAGGGAACCTTTGTACACTGTGGTATGAATATAAATTAGTACAACCCCTATGGAGAACAGTTTGGAGGTCCCTCAAAAAACTAAAAATTGAGCTACCATATGATCCAGCAATCCCACTGCTGGGTATATACCCAAAAGAAAGGTAATCAGTATATCAATGAGATACCTGAACTCCTCTGTTTGTTGCAGCATTGTTTACAATAATAGCTAAGATTTGGAAGCAACCTAAGTATCCATCTACAGATGAATGGATAAAGAAAATGTGGTATATATACACAATGGAGTACTATTCAGCCATAAAAAGGAAGGAGATCCTGTCTTTTGCAACAACATGGATGGAACTGGAGATCATTATGTTAAGTAAAATAAGCCAGGCACAGAAAGGCAAACATCGCATGTTCTCATTTATTTGTGGGATCTAAAAATTAAAATAATTGAACTCATGGACACAGTGAGTAAAAGGATGATTACCAGAGAGGCTAGGAAGGGTAGTAGGGGGCTAGGAGGAGGTAGAAATCATTAATGGGCACCAAAAAAATGAACAAGTGAATAAGACCTACTGTTTGATACCACATTAGGGCGACTACAGTCAATAATAACCTACCTGTACGTTTCAAAATAAAGAATGTAATTGGAGTGTTTGCAACTCAAAGGATAAAAGCTTGTGGGGATGGATACCCCATTCTCCATGATGTGCTTCTTTCACATTGCATGCCTGTATCAAAATCTCTCATGTACGCCATACACATATACACCTAGTATGTACCCACAACATTTTTAAAAAATAATTTTAAAAAAAGAAAGTCACTTAACCCTGTAAGCCTCACTGTCCCCATAAACAAAAGATGGGCCCCAAAACAGTACCTACTCCATAGGGTTATAATCCATGCAAACATCTGAGCACATACTAAGTGACTTGTGACAGTTAATTCAGTAACATCTATCTTCATCAAAACAGTAGCACCATTATATTAAGAAATATTATGAAATTAAGATTGTAAGAGAAATGCCTTCCTGTTAGAAAAGACCATGCTACTGTTTTAGATACATTGATAATAAAATCTCTATTTACCTATATTTAAGAATATTTCATCTAGGTGTGTCTCAGAATAATTAATGGTTTAGATACATCCATGATGCTTATATTGAGAAGTATCAAATCCAGAAATTGTCTAGCTAGCCATCATATTAACTGGAATGTGTACCCACACACTAACCTCAAAGATACCAAGACAGTCTAATGTGAGAGCTTCCAGGCAGAACCCACAGAGATGGGTGCCCAAGGCTGGATCCAGCCAATTTGCTACAAGGAACAAGCCAGAGGAATGTGAAGTCAAAGACAAGTACAGTTGACACTTGAACAACAGAGGTTTGAATTGCACTGCTCCTATGTGACGATTTTTTCAATAATTATACTGGAAAAAATTTTGGAGATTTTCAACAATTTGAAAAAACTTGCAGACGAACTGCATAGCCTAGAAATACTGAAAATTTTTAAGAAAAAAATCAGGTATGCCATAAATGCATAAAATATGTAGAAACTATAAGTGTTAATAAACTTATGTTATTGATAAGGCTTTTCTGTCAACATTCAGCTATTTGTACTTAAGTTTTTAGGGAGGGAAAAGTTCTATGCAGGACTGAGCTGGGGGGTCAGTACCTCTAATCCCTGCATTGTTCAAGTGTCAACTGCATAAAACAACACTCCACAGAGTGCTGGCGGTTAAGACCAGCTTAAGGCAAATATTCAACCTTGAGAGCTGAGCTTACACAAAACAGTCAATGAATCAAAACGGGTAAAAACAGGAAAAGAATAAGGGGCCAAGGGTTTGGTCAAAGTAATACAAGGAAGTCCAAGGCTTCTGCCTTGATGACAGCTGTGATGGACACAGTTCCCTTCTTTGTATTGTGACATAGTTCAAATGGTTCTTGAGATGTGCTAGCTAATTTGGATTAAAGGGGACAATAGTCACTAACTTTGAAGGTAACAGATATGTTATTACATTATATGATAACATTAACCAAACCACTAAGACCCAACTCTCTGTCACCTGAAAGTGAAAGTGAATTCTCAAGTGCTGGACAATAGCCATGAAATACAAGTAAGCCTAATGCTAAGTAAATACATTCTGTACCTCAGCCACAATGCACACAATGAGCCTGTGGACAAGCATATCGGCTATGAAAGGGCAAGTACAGCCTTGCCTGGGAGTCTAGAATCACTTTCCACATTTAAAATAAGAATTTAAAATCTATGACTGTCTACTGAGGTTTTCAGTAAAGCCTTGATAAATCTTAAAAAAAAAAAAAAAAAATTCTGAGCCGGGTGCAGTGGCTCATGCCTGTTATCTCAGCACTTTGGGAGGCTGAGGCAGGTGGATCACCTGAGGTCAGGAGTTCGACACCAGCCTGGCCAAAATGGTAAACCCTGTCTCTACTAAAAATACAAAAATTAGCCAGGCGTGGTGGCATGTGCCTGTCATTCCAGCTACTCGGGAGGCTGAGGCAGAAGAATCGCTTGAACCCAGGAGACGGAGGTTGCAGTGAGTCGAGATCGTGCCACTGCACTCCAGCCTGGGTGACAGAGCAAAACTCCATGTCGAAAAAAAAAAATTCTGATAAATACTCCCATAGAAATAAACCTTATAGTATCCACTGTTTTAAAAGAGATTAAAATATGTTAAAGAAGAAAGATAAGAAAATAGGTTTCTGGTAGTATAATTTAATCTGATGGGAAAAGAAACAAAAAATGGAGAAAAGAGAGACCAAAGAAAGAGACTTATATACCGATTCATAATTAATAACCTTCATGATCACAGTTTCAACTGGGATTTAAAGAAAGCAAGAAGAATAACAACCATAATTTCTTATGCCCATTTAGTAAGATATTATTTAAAATGAACATTATCATTTATTTAAAGACTTTAAAAATTATACCCTAAAAGTGAATGACATACGTTAGGCATTCTATAAACTATTCCTTTCCACTTATCAAAATACGTTTTCTAAAAATCATGATATTCATATGCAGACTTGAAACAAATAAAAATCACAGAATATATAGGTTTTCTATATAAATAAGCTGTCATATGTTTTCTTTCTTTGCTAGCAAATATACCTTCTTGAAAATGTTTGATTATCAATTCACCCAAGAATTTTTTTAGACTTCCTCTATAAAAGGATATTACTATTTATATTTCCTCAATGCAATGTAATTCATTTAAAAATACTGTGAAGTCTGACTATGAGTCAGGCATTGTATTTTGTTTTAGGATGAATAAGGGAACTCAAAAAACGAAGACAAACAAAGATGAATCGTTAGATGGATAAGCATGCTGCAAGGTCGATAAGGGTACAATGAACAGAAACATGAAGTATACCTGACGTGATTAATTCTAAGTGTTGAGATTCTTTTTATTCAGTACGTGTTTAATGAGTGCCTACTATGAATCAGACATATCTTGACATGCAATATATAACAAACGATATGCCTAACCTATGGAGCGTGGCAATGCCTCAAGGATCTAGAACTAGAAATACCATTTGACCCAGCCATCCCATTACTGGGTATATACCCAAAGGATTATAAATCATGCTGCTATAAAGACACATGCACATGTATGTATACTGCGGCACTATTCACAATAGCAAAGACTTGGAACCAACCCAAATGTCCGTCAATGACAGACTGGATAAAGAAAATGTGGCACATATACACCACAGAATACTATGCAGCCATAAAAGAGGATGAGTTCATGTCCTTTGTAGGGACACGGATGAAGCTGGAAACCATCATTCTCAGCAAACTATCACAAGGACAAAAAACCAAACACCATATGTTCTCAATCATAGGTGGGAACTGAACAATGAGAACACTTGGACACAGGAAGGGGAACATCACACACCGGGGCCTGTCGTGGGGTGGGGGGACGGGGGAGGGATAGCATGATATTCATATACAGACTTGAAACAAAGAAAAATCACAGAATACATAGGTTTTCTATATAAATAAGCTGTCATATTTTTTCTTTCTTTGCTAGCAAATATACCTTCTTAAAAAGTTTGATTATCAATTCACCCAAGAATTTCTTTTAGACTTCCTCTATAAAAGGATATTACTATTTATATTTCCTCAATGCAATGTAATTCACTTAAAAATACTGTGAAGTCTGACTATGAGTCAGGCATTATATTTTGTTTTAGGATGAATAAGGGAACTCAAAAAACGAAGGCAAATAAAGATGAATAGTTAGATGGATAAGCATGCTGCAAAGTCGATAAGGGTACAATGAACACATATATATACCTAATATAAATGACGAGTTAATGGGTGCAGCACACCAACATGGCACATGTATACATATGTAGCAAACCTGCACGTTGTGCACATGTACCCTAAAACTTAAAGTATAATAAAAAAAAATAAAAATAAATAACGGAAGCACTATAACAACAATTCAAGTAAAAAAAAAATTAAAATTCTCTTTAATACTGGCTAAGCCTAGCCAACAGAAACTGGTGACAAATTATAGATAATGAAGCAGTGGGATATGTCAAAGGTGACTCCAAAGTTTCTAGCTTAGGTAATTGACCAGGCAGTGATGCTAGAACATAATTAAAAATATAAAAGGTCGTGAAGGATTCACGGAAAAGAAAATTGTTTTGGTTTGGGATCTGCTTAAATGTAGTTGCCCATAGGACGGCTATATGGTTATTTCCAATACGAAGTAGGAAATAAAAATGTGCAGCCAAAAAGAAGAAAATAGGGGCTAAGAGGGATATACATGGAAGTCATCCATTTTGATAATAGCTGAAGATTTACAAGTGGATTAGATTTCCCAGGAATATTGAATCATATCCTATGTGGCAAAGAAAAAGTGAATTCTCATCTTTGTCCTATATTATTGGTTTAAATCATAAAAGAAAGTTACATACTGTCTCATCAGAAATATTTTTAATTCATTCTAGAACAATTTGAAACACGTATGAGAATATTTTTTTCAACAAGATTATACAGTAAGCCCATTAATAAATCCCTTCTTTATTCAAATCATCAAGATTCAAAACCACCAATATAGTATCTTAGAGGATAACCTTTTGTGGTAGGCAGAATTTGAAGACAGTCCCTAATATGGTTTGGCTCTGTGTCCCCACCCACATCTCATCTTGAATTGTAGCTCCCATAATTCCCACGTGTTGCAGGAGTGACCTGGTGGGAGATAACTGGATCTTGGGGCCAGTTTCCCTAGTACTGTTCTCGTGGTAGTGACTATGTCTTACAAGATGTGATGGTTTTATAAGGGATTTCTGCTTTCGCTTCTCTTTCATTCTCTCTTGCCGCCGCCATGTAAAAAGTGCCTTTCACCTTCTGCTATGATTGTGAGGCCTCCCCAGACATGTGAAACTGTGAGTCCATTAAGCCTCTTTTTCTTCCCAGTCTCAGGTATGTCTTTATCAGCAGTGTGAAAACGAATTAATACAGTCCCCAAGACTTTTCCCTGATATGCACACTCTGCATGATCTCCGGCACTGTGAGGATGTATTTTACTTCCACAATAGGACATGTTATGCTACAGGTTGGTCCTAAAATAGGAAGATTATCCAACTGGGCCTGGCCTAACCAAATGAGTCCTTTAAGAGCAGATATTTTTTTTCTGTTGGTGGCAGAGTTCATGATTCAAAGCACAAGAAAGATTTGAAGACTCATTGCTGGCTTGAAGATGGAGAGCCATATGCTAAGAAATGTAGCCAACACCTAGGAGCTAACGAGACCTCAAGCTCACAGCCAGTAAGAAAAAGGGGACCTTCAGTCCTACAACTACAAGAAACTAAATTCTGCCAATGGCAAGAATCAGTTTGGGAGTGGAGCTTTCCCCAGAGCCTCCAGAAGAGAACTAAGTAACGCCAACACCTTTATTTCAGTCTTGCGATATTCTGAGCAAATAAAATAGTTACACAGGGTCTACAGAACTGTGAGCCAATAAACGGGTGTTGGTTTAAGTCATTAAATTTGTGGTAATTTGTTATGAGACAACAGAAAACTAATAAACCTTTACTTTTCTAAAGTAAATTCTAAAAATTGAATTACTTTTATTATTAATCCAGTTAAGTAAAAAGAAACGTATTCTCCAAACTATGTCACCCTTAACCAGTTAAGCAAAAACTGTAACTGCTGACAGTTGTCAAGTTGTAAACAATACTTTGTTTAGTGTAAGCACAAGCCCAGGGGAGAACGTCTATGCTTTTGTAAATCTCATGTTGAATTGTGGCCCCAAGTGTTAGAGGTGGGGGCTGGTGAGAGGTGACTGGATTATGGGGGTGGCGTCTAATCGTTTAGCACCATCCCCCTGGTGCTGTCTCGTGATAGAGTTCTCATGAGATCTGGTTGTTTAAAAGTGTGTAGCATGGGCTGGGCACAGTGGCTCATACCTGTAATCCCAGCACTTTGGGAGGCTGAGGCAGGCAGATCACGAGGTCAGGAGATCGAGACCATCCTGGCTAACACGGTGAAACCCTGTCTCTACTAAAAATACAAAAAATTAGCCAGGCGTGGTGGCAGGCACCTGTAGTCCCAGCTACTTGGGAGGCTGAGGCAGAAGAACTGCTTGAACCCAGGAGGCGGAGGTTGCAGTTAGCCAAGATCATGCCACTGCACTCCAGGCTGGGTGACAAGGCAAGACTCCAACTCAAAAAAAAAAAAAAAGTGTGCAGCAGTAAGTACCTCCTTTGCTCTTTCTCCTGCTGCCATGTGAAGACACGTTTGCTTCCCCTTTGCCTTCCACCATGATTGTAAATTTCCTGAGGCTGACCAGCCATGCTTCCTATGCAGCCTCCAGAATTGAGTCAATTAAACCTCTTCTTCACAAATTACCCAGTCTCAGGTAGTTCTTTACAGCAGTGTGGGAACAGACTAACACAATAAGCATACAGTTCAATGCAAAACTGAACTGTAAAATCATGTAAGCCAAAAGAATCACAAATACACCATGAGAAAAGGGAAATAATAACAAAAATATAACATTTGTTGCTGTTGCTGTAAAAGGGTTGCACTACATTTTTTTCTGGCCTAACAAATTAATGTGTTTTGAGTGTTTTAAGATGTAAGTCTTAATTGTAAACTGAAATAACCAATAACCAGTTATTGGTCCTAAAATAGGAAGATTATCTAACTGGGCCTGGCCTAACCAAATGAGTCCTTTAAGAGCAGATAGTTTTCTCCCGTTGGTGCCAGAAGTTCATGATTGAAAGCACAAGAAAGATTTGAAGACTCATTGCTGGCTTGAAAATGAAGACATGAATACATCAGATTTTTTAAAAATCTAAAGAACTACAGAGCTATCAAATTTTAGCATTATTATTTTTAATAGTTGCCAAATTGTAACCATTATTTATCAAATTCTGGTAGAGAAATAAGAGAAAGTTTTTTTAAATCATTAAATTTGAATTTCAGAAAATAAATACTGGCCAGGTGTGATAGCTCATACCTATAATCCCAATACCTAAGGAGGCCGAGGCAGGAGGATCACTTCAGCACAGGAGTTCAAGACCCATCTGTGCAACACAGCAAGAAATGAAAGCATCTTCCTTGGGAGCAGAACTAAATGACTAGACCAGCATGACCATCATTAGTTTACTAGATATACTATATCTATGTATTATTTTAATAATTAAGACAATTACAATGTTAAGATAGTTCAAAAGATATAAACCAAATTTATATTTAAAGGTTATAATTCATATTATGTATAAAATAGAATATAGCCTGTTATTAAATCTATATACCTGAAGAAAAGTAATGAATTAGACTTAAGTAGACACAAAAGGTCTCAATTTTCCAACTATTTTACATGAAAACAAAGACACTAGTATTAGCTCTTCTCAAGATAATTTTCAGATAAATATTATTTAAACTACAACTTAAGACAAAGATGAAAAAATCTAGAGAATATCAAAAGCAAGTCCTAACCATTAAAAACAGCAACTAACAATTCTTCAAGACATGTTTGATATTTTTTTTGTTTAGCATCTACATTCCCTAGTCCTACCACTTTCTTCTCAACTATGCCACAATCTGAGTCACAATTCTGTTTTCCAAGTTTCCGTGACACTGCACTGCTCCACTACTGCCCTGTACTGACCATGTTATAGTAGGTTAGCAGGGAGATGGTTCTCTTATCTACTAGGCCTAAAGATCCTTGAGGAACAGGAGAATTGTCACAGTCAGAGCCCACCTGGCCTGGCACGTAGTAAAGTTTAAATCATAAGTTCTCAGCTGGGAGAATCTTTAGTCCCCCAAGAGACATCTGGCAATGTCTGCTGACATTATGGGTTTTGGTTGTCATAAGAGGAAGGGGGTACCAGTGACATCTAGTGACATCCAGTGCGTAGAAGCCAGCGAGGTTGCCTAACATCCTATGGTGCACAGGAAAGCCTCCTGACAGCAAAGAATTATCCACAGAAAGCATCAATGGTGCTCATGCTGAGAAATCCTGTTTTCAACAAGTGTTTGCTCAAATAATGTGGACTTTATGAAGACAACAAAACTGCATAAAATACTGCCATCAGAATAATTTCAGTACTTATTATAAAAGTATGGCATATAAGTTAAATATCCCACAACTGAATACAGGAAAAAAAAGAAGAGGGGAGGGGGAGGGGCAGGGGAGAGGCAAGGGAGGGGGGAAAAAGAAAAAAAGAAAGAGAGGAAGGGAGAGAGGGAGGGAGGAATGAAGGAAGGAAGGAAGGAAGGAAGGAAGGAAGGAAGGAAGGAAGGAAGGAAGGAAGGATTTAGTAATGAGATCAAGAAGTTACTATGCTATTGCATTGCAGATAAAGAAACTTAAGCAATTTGCTTCTAATTCCCAATTATACGGAAACCACGGGCACAAGAAAGTATTGATGTTTAGCACTGACAAAGAAAACTAAGTATAGACATCATTTCTTGGTACTGCCCCTCACAGCTGAATGTTTCTTGAGTGATGCAGCCTTTCTCACCTATTTATCTAACATATAAAATAAAAATTATACCTCTAACTCATGGCTTTCATGAGAATTAAACATAATATATGCAAAAGACATAAACCATGGCTCAAAAATGGTAGATACAGCTGGGTGCAGTGGCTCACATCTGTAATCCCAGCACTTTGGGAGGCTGAGGCAGGCCCGATCACTTGAGGTCAGAAGTTTACGACCAGACTGGCCAACATAGTGAAACCCTGTCTCTACTAAAAATACAAAAATTAGCCAGACATGGTGGTGTGTACCTGTGATCCCAGCTACTTGGGAGGCTGGGGCACAAGAATTGCTTGAACCCAGGAGGCGGAGGCTGCAGTTAGCTGAGATCGCGCCACTGCACTCCAGTCTGGGCGACAGAGGGAGACTGTCTCAAAAAAAAAAAAAAAAAAAAAGGTAGCTATAATGATGATACAAATGAAAACATACATGTACCTACAGATATAAACACAAACCCACCCTCCTCAGTCAGTCACCCCCTCCACCCTCTCCCACTGATCATAGTATTCAAAGAGAATAAACTATTATTTGTGATTTCAACAAAAGAATTAAGTTAATAAAAGAATGCTGAGCCACAAAACCCTTGGCTGGAATTTCTCTTCCCCTAAAATCCTCAATTCAAATACATATCCTTTAAAATAAATATTTAGAGTCAAGATTATTAACTGGTGGATTTCCAAGGACAGGTTTCCTGAGGAGTCTAACACTGTTCCTCAAAGCAGAGCTGTTTAGAGAGCCAAGAAACATGAGAGCTGGTGCTTGCTCCTTATTAAGAAAAGATTGGGGGTTGAAGGTAGAGAGGCACCCAAGGCTCTCTAGTCCTGCTGCCCATCCTTAAGCCTACACAAATGCAAGAGGGAGAACAAGGACTGATAAGACCCGTTTTGACAATCTTGGTTAGACAACAACGAAATGTTGTTGAAAACATCTTCTTAATACAGAGATTACTAAGAAATGGTTGTTTTCAATCTTGCATTAAGCCAATTCAAACTTAATAAATGAAAATATCAACTATGGCCACCTGCCCCTGTATATTCTAAGACTACAGGACATAGTTATAGCTACTGTAGACATGTTACTTCCTTGTCTAGTCAAGCACCCCAGTGAAGAATTCCCATAGCACATTTTATACTTCTGTTTGTTTACATTTTAAACAATGCCTCTCCCATTTTCTGAGAGTAAATTTCTATATTAGTTAATGCTTCTATATAAGTAACTGACTTGGAGCTTGTCTGGCACTGAATACATCTTACTTTAAACATTTTATTTTCTGTTTACAAAATAGAAATAACAATAGGATGAATCAAGGTTTCTTCCTGAAAGTGAGAAGTTAACTAACTATTCCTCTCCAATATTCTTAACTAAAGAAGTGGAGCAAGAGAGTAAGTATAAATAGCTAGAATTGTGCTTATAATAAAAATCTGCCCAAAATGTGTCAAAAACTCTTCTGACATTACCACTGTAGTGTCAAAAGGGGAATATATAGCATGGCATACATTGAGAAGTTAGGAATTCCCTTAACAAAATGAAACTGATAACAATATTGTAGGAGAAACATACAAAAATGTATACTAAGGTCTTGCAAGACTACAGAAAAGATCTACCAATAAGAATAATTTTATTGAATCAACCCAAATTCCAGATTGTAAAAATCAATATGTATAGAAATTCTGAGAATACTTTATCTGTGTAATTTCATTACTCAATGACACATACAAAATTATTATAGCTAAGAACCAATATGGAATATGATGCCAAAGTCTTAGAAAAAGAAGAAAATCTGGAAATCACTAAATACTTCATTTTATAAATGAGGAACCCAAGGCCAAGCAATGAGTCCAAAAAAGCTAGAGAGTAAACAAGATGCCCCACCTCTTACTGTAACATCATTTCTCCAAAAGAATTCTAAGTCTTTATTTTTCCATTAAAAAAAAATTCTGGCCAGCCACAGTGGCTCAGGCCTGTAATCTCAGAATTTTGGAAGGCTGAGGTGGGCAGATCACGAGGTCAGGGGTTCGAGATCAGCCTAATCAACATAGTGAAACTCCGTCTCTACTAAAAATACAAAAATTAGCCAGGTGTGGTGCCACGTACCTGTAAACCCAGCTACTCAGGAGGCTGAGGCAGGAGAATCGCCTAAATCCGGGAGGCAGAGGTTGCAGTGAACCGAGATCATGCCACTGCACTCCAGCCTGGGCGACAGAGTGAAACTATGTCTAAAAAAAAAAAAACAAATTCCTCCTGGCCCGTCTTAAGTCCATTTGTGGCTTTCAAACGGAATGCTGAGTCCCATACTGTTACTGATGATCAAGACATGTCTTGAATCTAATGCTACAATACACTGATAGGTTAGTATAAACTCTCTGGTACAAAAGATTGCACAGAGGAAATATTTTGGACAGAACTAAAGATGTTTCTTAAATAATGAAATGTTTGCACCTCTTGAATCTATGGAATGCTTGTGTGGGAGGATTATAGTAATTTTCACTGCAATATATTCAAGCTTTAGAGAATAAGTAGAAATCAACTCAGGTCACTTTCGAAAAGCATTTAGAATAACCCAAAAAAAAAAAAAAATGACAATGCAGAGAGTTCAAAGGGCCTACCCTTCCACAAAAACACCAAAAACCAAGCTAAACCTGTCAAAATCAACTTTGTCAGAACTCCAGAAAACAGTCCAATGTTTCCAGCACCCAGGCAAATACTGAATCCAGAAAACAGGCAACTTAAAAAACAGTAGAAGACCTTTGCAGCATTTAAATCTCCCTTTGCCCCACTCCAACTCCCTGGTTCAGCAGCAGTCTTGAAGATGGCAGTCCACATTCCTGGCATGGGAACTTGGTCTCTAATTTCAGAGGGAACAGAGCAGATCTTGTTCTCAAAGAGTCTTGTTTTCTATTTCGATCTATCTGACATTAGGTATATGACTTTGCTTCACCTAACTCAGAAGTCTCTCAGGAAGAAAGGTGGCTACATGGAAAGAGATCCCGATAACACTTCTGAGAGCAAAAGACTGCAGCTGAAGCTAACAACAAACATACTGAAACACTGGAAAGAAAAACTCGGGAGAGATATTCTTTTAGGGGAAGTAAGGCATTGAAAGCTCTGGCATATACCAGAGAATTCAGAAAGCCACACGCATGCCCAGGGAAGGATACATGCTCAAGAAAGACCTGAGAAAATACTAAACATCTGGCTGATGTTTAGCCTCAGTGAGACAGCAGGAAGTGGAGGCTAAGGCAGAGCTGTGAAAAGCTTAGCTAAGCACTGAAGGACTTCCCCAGCCCAGAGCCAATATGCAGAGATGGACAGATTATTTTACCTTTTATTTTTATTCCTTCCTTTTACAACTCTAAATATCCAATAAAATCTCTATCAACACACCAACTAAACAAATTTAAAATAACAGAGTTCAGATACCACACAGAACAAAGAATGCAATTAAGTAGTTTATAAAACAGTCAATAAAAACGATTAGAAAAAGTCACTAAACAACTAAACAACTACAACCCATGGTAAGAAACAAAAACAATAAAGAGGAGGAAAATTTGTTTTACAGAGCTATAATATTCAAAATGTCAAGTTTGCAACAGAAATCTATGAAGCATGCAAAGAAGATGGTATAGGCAATTCACCCACACACACAAAATGAACAGAAAGTGTCCTGGAAGAAGCACATATGGACATACTAAAGACTTCAATCAGTTGTCTTAAATATACTAAATAGAGTTAAAGGAAACCATGGACAAAGAGTTAAAGGAAACCAAGAGATTATTGTCTCAAAAACTGGGAATATCAATAAAGATACAGAAATTATAAAAGTAATCAAACAAATTCTGGTGCTGAACAGAACAATAATTGATCTAAAAACCTCACTAGATAGTTTCAGCAGCAGATATGAGCAGGCAGAGGACTCACTTCAGCATTTCTTTTAAGACAGGTCTACTGGTGACAAATCCTTCACCTTTAATCTTGAAGGTAAGTACACTGAAACTATCCAAATGGACGAGCAGAAAGTAAATACTGTGAATCTATACAGATGGACAAGCAGAAAGAAAAAAAGAAGGAAGAAAAATAAACAGGGTCTAAAAGAACTATTGCATATAAATTATAAGTTTCCATAGAAGATCCAATTTAGATACTAAGACAAAAACAGGTAATAGGTTGAAATTGAGAGGATGACAAAAGATATTCCAGACATATAATAACTAAAAAAGAGCTACATGTCTTAGCTAATGCAAAAGAACTGTGGGATACCATCAAGCATATGCATAACAGGAATTCCTAGAAGGACAGGAAAAAGAGAAAAGGGTAGAGAGATTATTGGAAAAAAATAATGGCCAAAGAGTGCTAACTTTGATAAAGGACATTAATCTATACATCCTAGAAGCTTGATGAGCTCCAAGGAGGATAAATGCAAAGAGATCACCAACAAAACATGTTATAATCAAACTGCTGAAATACAAGGACAAAAACAGAACCTTGAAGGCAGCAAGAGAGAAGCAACTCACCAAAGAGAGAGCCTCAGTGAAATTACAATTAACAGCTGGTTTCTCAGAAGAAATTATGCAGGCCAAAGGCAACAAAATGACATATTTAAAGTGTTCAAAGCAAACATAAATGCCAACCAAGAATTCTATATACGACAAAACTACCCTTTAAAATATAGGTAGAAATTAAGAAATTTGCAGATAAACAAACAGTGAGGGAGTTTGTCACCAATTGGCCTGTCCTACAAGAAATGCTAAAGTGAGTCCTTCATGTAGAAAAGGAGCATAGTAACTCAAAGCAATATTAAGAAATAAAGAACACTGATAAAAAAAACAACTACACAGGCAGATACAAAAGCCAGTATTACTGTATTTTGTTTGTAACTGTTTTTATCCCTATGTGATTTACAAACAAAATGCATAAAACAAAAATCATAAGTCTCTGTTACTGAGCACAGATGTAAAAATATAATTTATCCACAAAATAAAAGAGGAGGAACAAAGTTGTATAGAAACAAAGTTTCTGTATATAGATGTTCCTTCACTTATAATGGGGTTACATGCCAATAAAAACATTGGCAGTTGAAAATATCATAAATTGGAAGTATGTTTTCAATTTATAAAATGTTCAATTTACAGTGGGTTTATCCAAACATAGGCCCATCATAAGTCAAGAAGCATTCTGAATGTGTATCACTTTTGCACTGCTATAAAGAATAAACATAATCAGTAAAACCACTGTGACTCAGGGACTATTTGTACTATTAATGCTAAGTCAATATTAATTCAAAATAATTTCTTGAAAGTTTAATGGGTCAATTGTAATTTCCAGAGTAATCATTTTAAAAAACCTAAAAGGAAATGAGAAACTAACAAAAACAATATGCTCAAACACACACACACACACACACACACTCACAAAAGAAGGCATACAGAGGAAATGAAGGACAAAAAGACATAAACATTTAAAACAAAACAAAATGGCAGGGGTAACTCCATACTTACTGATTATTTCAAATGTAAATAGATTAAAATCTCCAATTAAAGAACAAAAAGTTGGCAGAATGGATTTTTTAAAAATAACTCAACTATATGTTGTCTATAAAAGATGCAATTTAGATACAAAGACAAAAAATAGGTAATAGGCTGAAAGTGAGAGGATGGGAAAGATATTCCATTCATAAAGTATCCAAAAGAGAGCTACAAGTCTTAGCTAATGCAATAAGACAAGAATAGAGAACTAAAGGTTTACAGTTTGGGAAGGAAGACATAAAACTGTTCACAGATGACATGATTGTCTATATAGAAAAATTTTTTTAAAAATCAACAAAAGCTTCTTGGAACTAATAAGTGATTATACGAGATTTTCAGAATATGAGTTAAAACACAAAAATCAGTATCTTTCCTATATTCCAGGAATGAACAAGTAGATTTTGAAATTAAAGGCACAATATCATTTGCACTAGCACTCAAAAAATGAAATACTTGGGTATAAATCTAACAAAATAGATACAAACTCTATATGAGAAAAGCTACAAAATTCTGATGAAAAAAACTCAAACAACTAAATAAGTGGATACATATTCCATGTTAATGGATAGGAAGACTCAATACTGTCAAGATGTCAGTTCTACACTCAGTGCAATCAAAATAGAAATCCCAGGAAGTTATTTTGTGGTTACTGGAAAACTGATTAAAGTTTATACTGAGAGACAAAAGTCTCACAATAGCCAGCACAATATTGTAAGAGAACAACAAAGTTCGAGGACTGACAATACCCGACTTCAAGACATACAATAAAGCTACAATAATCAAAACAGTGTGGTTATTAGGGAAATAATGGATACATGGATCAATGGAATAAAACAGAGAGCCTATAAACAGACCCAAATAAATATATAAAACTGATCTTTGACAAAGGAGCAAATGCAATACAGTAGAGAAAAAATAATGTTTTCAACAAATAGTGCAGGAACAGCCGGACAGCCTCATGATAGAAAATGAATATAGACACACACCTCAAACCAGTCGCAGAAATTAAATAAAAATGGATCATAGACTTAAATGTAAAACACAAAATGATAAAACCCCTAGAAAATAACATAGGAGAAAATATAGATGACCCTGGGCATGTCATTTACTTTTTAGAAGCAACACAAAGACAAGATCCATGAAAGAAAGAATTGATAAGTTGTACTTCAGTAAAATTAAGATTTTCTGCTCTGCAAAAGAAACTGTCAAGAGAATAAAAAGACAAGCCACAGATTGGGAGAAAATATGTGCAAAACACATATCAGATAAAGACAACCCAGAATAGACAAAGAACTCTAAAGCTCATTAATAAGAAAACAAACAACCTGATTATTAAAAGAAGTCCAAAACATTAACACATACGTCATCAAAAAAGACATACAGATGAGCAAATGAAAAGATGCTCTACATTATATATCATGAGGGAAATGCAAATTCAAACAACAGTGAGATACCATTACATACCTATTTAAATGGCCAAAATCCAGAACACTGACAACACCAAATGCCAGCAAGAATGTGGAACAACAGGATCTCATTCACTGTTTGTGCGAACGTGAAATGGTACTCTGGAAGACAGTTCGGCATCTCTGGCAAAGGTAACAGTGTGGGTCAATGTCTGGAAATGAACGCCAGAAAACATAGGACAGGAAATCTCCAAGTAACTCAATTACACTGCGGAACATGATAGCAAGGAGAAGATTCTGGAGATAAAGGTGTAGATAGAGCAAAGCCAGGACAAATCACAAAGTGCCTGATAAGTCATGAGTTGCTCTGTTCTAAAGGCAACCAACAGCTGCTAAAGGGCTTTGCTTAGGCATGACAGTGACATGATCATAATCATATTTTTAAAAAGCAAACTCAACTCTAGTAAGTGAAATATGAAAAAATGAGCAAGTCCAAATCCCAATCCTTACTGTCATACACTATTAGTAAGAGTCTATATCAATACAATCACATTGAAAAATTGTTTGGCAGCAATCTACCGAAAAATCTGAACACAGGCATATTCTATGACCCAGAAATTACACCCTTAAAAGTGCACACTTAAGTCCATCAAAAGCCATATATATTATTACAATATTCAAGAAAGCACTATTTATGATAGCCAAAACATGGAAACTACCAAATATCCGTCAACATTAGAACAGATAAATCACTTAGTATATTCACACAATGGAATATCATACAATAATGAGAACAAACTATTCAGAACTGCATGGAATAATATGAGTGAAGTACACAAACATAATGTTGAACAAAAGAAACCAGACACAAAACATAAATACTGCATGAGTCTATTTATTTAAAGTTGGAAAAATGTCACTATCTGTAAGAAGTCAGAAAAGTGTTACCTTAAGGGGTTAGCAACTGGAAGGGGACACAAGAGGGGCCTTCAGTATTATCTCTATTTTTCAGTCAAGGAAGCTAAGATTCACAGGTAAAATTACTTACAACTAGTAAGTTGTGGAAATGGCATTCAAATCTATGCCTGATTTTTAAAAATACATAGCCATGGGCTAAAAATGACCTAGAGAAACTGTCAAAGTGTTCTTCAACTAATGTTTATTGTCCTATGCCTTTATGCACACTGACTCCACTGCTAATAGTGCCTTTTCTTCACTGATAACTTCCCTGTAAACACCTGCTTATTACTTCTACTATGAAACCCATTCCCAATCTCTCCCCATATACTTAACAGGCTCAGTAACCAGGTATTTCGTCTCTCTCAATACTTTTTTTAAAAAAATATATAATTTATCGAGTACTTATTAGGTACCAGGCATTTTATTGGTCTTTTCCCAATAAGGATAACAGGGTTCGAAGATATAAATAATCCAAGGTCACGTGTCTAAAATGTATTAAAACTAGAATCGAAATCAAAACTTTCTGAATGCAAATCTAAAGCTCTATTATATTATGTGTCCATCTTTCACCTTATCTTATTGCTGATAATCTATTTATCTGCTTTGACCTCAAGATTCTTATTTCTTTGGAAGCCAAGAGTCTCTACTTACCTTTGTAACATCTGCCCTAAGCCAAGTGCCCAGCACACAATAGGTATGCAACAAGGCTTTTTTTTTTTTTTTTTTTTTTGAGACGGAGTCTCACTCTGTCGCCCAGGCTGGAGTGCAGTGGCACAATCTCGGCTCACTGCAAGCTCCGCCTCCCGGGTTCACGCCATTCTCCTGCCTCAGCCTCCCGAGTAGCTGGGACTACAAGTGCCCACCACCACGCCTGGCTAAATTTTTGTATTTTTAGTAGAGACGGGGTTTCACCGTGTTAGCCAGGATGGTCTCGATCTGCTGACCTCATGATCCGCCCGCCTCGGCCTCCCAAAGTGCTGGGATTACAGGCGTGAGCCACCGCGTCCGGCCAGCATTTTTTTAAAGAACTAAGTATAGCATACCCCCCCTCCTTATCCACGGTTTCACTTTCTGCAGTTTCAGTTAATCACACAGTCAACCACAGTCAAAAATATTAAATGGAAAATTTCAGAAGTAAACAACTCATAATTTTAAATTGTGCACTGCTGTGAGTAGCATGATAAAATCTCACATGGTACAGCTCAGTCCCAACGAGGACATGAATTCTCCCTTTGTCCAGCGTCTCCATGCTGCAGACACTTCCCATCCCTCAGTCACTTTGTAGCCATCTTGCTTATCAGATCAACTGTCATGGTATCCCAGTGTCTGTGTTCAAATCACCCTTATTTTACTTAATAACAACCCAAAAGTGCAAGAATAGTGATGCTGGCAATTCAGATACGCCACAGAGAAGCCATAAAGTAGTTCCTTTAAGTTAAAGGGCGCAAGTTCTTGATTTAATAAGGAAAGAAAAAACAAAGGTATGCTGAGCTTGCTAAGATCTGCTGTAAGAATAAATCTATCCAAGAAATTGTGAAGAAGGAAAGAGAAATTTATGCTAGTTTTGCTGTTGAAAATGTTATTGGTGAGAAAATTAAAAAGACACTATTCTGGAAAATCACAAAGTTTATACAGCTACGCTTGTTCAACAGAATAGCCATTAGTGACAAGTAGCTATTGGAGACTTGAAAAGTTGCTACTCTGAAGTGGGATGTGCTGTGAGTGTAAAGTACATACTGGATTTCATAGACAACAGTACAAATGTAAGAATGTAAAATATTTCATCAAATAATTCTTTAATAATCAGAAGCTAAAATTCTAATATTCTGGAATAAATTAAGTCCATTTTATTATTAAGTTAATTTCACTTACTTTTTCAAAGTGGCTACTAGAATACTTTAACTTATGTGTGTCATCTTTACTTCACATTATATTTCTGTTGAACAGCATTGTTGTAGGGGCCTTTTTTTCTCCTTACTCAAGGACATAATCTAAATTGTCCCTAATTGAGACTATTAAAAGAACAGTGGAAACAGCCCATGTAACTGTCATCATTTGTCCTCGGTTCCACATGAAGAAATGAATTTATTATTCTTTCTTCTTTTGCACGAGTGTTGTAAGACTGTGTCAATATTCAAAGAACATATTCCAACCTTTCCAATGTGCTTAAAAATTAACCTTGATATCACCATTGTTTAAGTGACTGCTGTGGGTCTGAATGTTTGTCTTCCCAAAATTCTTATGTTCAAATTTGTAGTATAATATAATTATCTCTGTTTACCTTCACAGCCTGTGACAGTCTTCCCTCCATTCAAACTGCTTGTTTCATGTCTCTTTATAGGAAATGTTCCTCTTGTCTTGTTAAACTCATACCCTCCTCTTAAATCTACTTCAAAAATTTGTTTTTTAACCAAGGAAGAATGCTTCACAGGAAATGTTACTCCCTACTCTCATTCTGGTTTACTGTTCCCTGTGTAGGCACTATCAATAAATGTTGAAGGAAATGCAGAACTGCATAAAGCTGCATAAACCCACATATGTTCTTTGCTGTTAAGAGAAAAAGAAAAAAATTGAAAGTGCCAAAAGTGTTTGTTTTCTGGAGAGGAAAAAATTAAGCAGGAAAAACTTTCCAATGTAAACTACGCAAAAATTACCTGTTTTAACCAACGGAGAGCCAAGAAAAGTTAGGACACAAACTACAATGCACATTCTTCTCTGTTATGGACTAAATTGTGTTCCTCCAAAATTCATGTGTTGAAGTCCTAACCCCCAGTACCTCAGAATGTAACTGACTCTGTGTGGAGAAGGGACCTTTAAGAAGATGATTAAGTAAAATGAGGCCCATAGGGTGAGTCCTTAATCCAATATGACTAGTACCCTAATGGCAGCCCTAGCAAACTAATGCTCTCCTTTCTGAAAAAAAGTATACTTAAAATTGTTTAAAAGGCAGAATGAATCTTTTAATAACTGGACAAATATTGTGTCAAAAATAATAAGCATACAAAAACAAAAACCATCAATCTGATCTGATATCTAAAACAAGCAAATGTAGCATTACCATGTTCCCAATGCTTAAATTTAGCTCAAGCCACTAGGAGAAACAATTATAATAAATGGACAGTCCTTGAGTAAGAATTAATACCAGGCCGACAGTGATATTTTCACATATACTTTCAAAACATACACACTTGAATTTTACAATTTACATGATTTTGCTTTGTTAATATCAAGAAAACAGCGTATTTCTTTTAAGCTGTACATTTTCAAAATCAAAACCAATCTTCTCAAACACTACTTAATTTTAAAAGAGGAAATAACTCGATTTTCTTTAATGATAAGTTGGCATCTCAACACAAAAGGGTCTGCCAGAAAATCAATGCTATATAAGACATACATCACTTTCTTAAGCATTGATATAAAGTCTTTCTCTGGTCTTTGAAGTAGAAACTACGTCTTAATCATCTTGTCCTCAGTGCTAGTAATTACAGTCAATTATTATTAGTAGCATTATGTTCTATAAAGTCCAAACACTGAATCAGCAAATACTTGACCAATGCTTGCTCCTATTGGAAATACAAGGTTAGGTTCCTACAAGCCTTTGGTGACATTTTCATCAACCAATCAATACATAACCCTACTCTGTACATGCACATGTCCACAAATGACAGTGAAAACACTGTGAGGATTGGGGTTACAAATCAATTTTAGTGAGTAAGCAAATGAGCAAATACAAAATTCAAAAATAATGAGAATCAACTATACTTTCACACACTAAGCACTAAACAAATGTTTCAGAATCACATGAACAGATGGATAAAACCATTATCTTACTGAAGTGCTTTCATTACTTCTAGTAATTTCATTATTTTGATCCCATCTACGACACTTATATGACACTGAATCTACCAGCTGTTTGCTAGCAGAACAGCAACCTGAGTCTTTGGGAACCACATCTGTCCTCTGCCTTGCTTACCTTGCAAAAAATTGATTTCATTATTTATTTTACTACATCTTTGCTGATAAATATGAAAATACTGGAGAAGCAAACACCATGAAATTCTGTTGGGAAACCTAGGAATTCAAGTCCTGCCAATAGACTGGAACAAGAAATTACACACCACTTAGGCATCATCAATGAGATACTCTAAACATTCCTATGCTTGAGAGTCAGTATCACTGCTATGGAAAATGTTATCTGAGTAGTCAGTATCACCGCTATGGATAATGTTATCTGAGTGAGACAGGCCAGAGTTCCTAAGACAGTTCTCTTCACATTTTGTTCTTGAAGAGATAGTTCTCTCATTTGTGACCTTAGCCACTTTCACACATTGTGATACCCTTTGGAAGCATTACACTTCACCTCTTAGGCAAACTGAGTTTGTTTTTAAAAAGAAATCCCCATTCTTAAGTGTTTAGTACCAGTTGACCTGCCTGTATTTATTTTCTCATAATCCACAGTCACGCTACACTGTTTGAAGCTGTGCTGCAAATACTTCAAAAGTTTCTATTCACTTGCTCACACTATAGCTGTTCCACTTCAGATCATTCATTACACAGCCCCCAACTTGCTATGCTGCTGTCAAACATCTTGTCCCTCCACTCTAACAGCTGCTAATTCTTTCTTAACATTTAGGAGCCAAATTGTCCCTAGTGACTAAGAAATGCTATGAGTAGAAACACAGGCATCTAAGCTGTGCACCCTACTAACATGAACTTACTGCACAGAGCAGCGAAGCACAGAAGAATTGTGTCCGCTTATCTTCACATCAGAGAAAGATTTAAATATGGCACTTCCGCTTTCTTGAAAGTTTCATGTATGTAACCTATTACCTCTAAAACTCTGATTTCCTTCCCTAATACTTAATCCTTTCATGAGAGCAAGTTTAGTGCTTGAAGAAACATGGAATTATTATTCTGGTCTCTACAGCAGCACTTAATTTAAAACATAAAATTCTAATAATCGAAGACGACTACCAAGGTACTCTTAGCTCTACCATTTACAGAATTACTGAAATATGTCACTTAACATTTCTATGCCTCAATTTCCTCATTTGGAAAATGGAGATAATAATAATCTCTACACTTCATATTTGAAAGTTGCTTTAAAAAACTCAGAAAATATCAGCTCTTATTACCACCTAAGTATAAAAAAATTAGTTTATACCTAGTCAACAAAACATTCATCAAAAGATACAATATGACATTGTTATAAAGTGGTTTCTGTAAAATACCTTAATTCAAAAATGTCATTTTAACAATTCAGTGGCATTTCTAAATTCCTAAAACTCTTTTGCTTCCTTGGTGACAAAAATGTAAACATTAAATAGTCACTCGGCTGGGTGCCGTGGCTCACTCCTATAATCCCAGCACTTTGGGAAGCCAAGGCTGGAGTCCTGTTTGAGCCTTAGGAGTTTGAGACCAGCCTGAGCAACATGGTGAAACCCCGGAGGCTGAGGTGGGAGGATCACCTGAGCTCAGGGAGGTTGAAGCTGCAGTGAGCCATGATCGTGCCACTGCACTCCAGCGTGGGCGACAGAATGAGACCCTGTCTCAAACAAACAAACAAAAAAGCAGTCATCCTCAGCTTTACTTCCAATATGTCTCACCATTCTGTAGAGTGCTAATTGTAATCCACAATTCTCACTGCCAACTTTGTTCAACTAGCGTTCATGTTAAAATTTCAAGTTTAGATGACAATGCAAAACTTGCTATATTTCACTAATCTGAGCTAATCTCATAATTAATGACTAAAAGTTTTATATATAATATGCTAGGCTATTTAGATTTTCAGGTCTTTCATCCTGATATAGGCACCTTGGTCTGCCCTTTTCAACAAGGCAGCCATAAAATTACAGGTTTGTAATTATCTTCATTCTTTAGGACTTCATAAGGAGCCATTAAAATAGTTAAACGACATTTTATAGAATAATGTACTGCGCAGACTTTTCACTATGATGACAATTTGGCCGTAGAGCATGCTCTGATGTCTGGGTTTTTTTTTTTTTTTTAATCAGTAGAGAGTGTGTTTGGCCTATGCATTAGTAGATTACTACTAGTCTTGAACAGTTCCATCTCATGAATCTAACATTTTCTATATTTCAGGATAAATGCCAATAAGTAATTGAGATAAACAGCTTGTCAGGCATTAAATGTTACTGAAATGACCTACATTTAGCTTTCCCCCTCCTCATAGATGTACTAAGACAGGGTTCATTGTCCAAATACTGGTGACAGAGTTTAAGAGCTTATATGAGACATATTGAACTATGCCTTTCATCAAATTTGCCACACTCACTTTTTCATCAAAAAATGACAAATTCAAAGCCTTATAAGTGGCAACAAACTGATCATAAAACATTATGTATAATAAGTTGAATGTATTTTGGCTAGCAAACATTATTTCTGCCAAACAATTCAGAAATAATACCAAACCATTTAAACAGACAGGAATCTGGCCTACAGTCAAGAAAAGCAATAAAAAAAAAAAAAATACCTCAATAGCTGCTTTTTCAAACAAAGAGTCTTTTCCCCTGCTCTGGCACAAAATTTGGGAAAAGAGCCAAGGTGCTACTTCTCGGCCCTCTGACATCAGGGGAAGACTGTGTGCGTCAGCCGGCCCAGTAGGGACCCCTGGCTTATGACAATGCACCATGTGCTTCTTATCTTATCAGCTTATAGTGCCTGGCACTTCAGCCATTACTGTGTGAACCCTGGAGGAAGGAAGGTGTTTGTAATTGTGAGAGTGTAGGTTAAAGTTAGGAGCGAAGCAGGTTTTAGCAACTTATTAACAAAACAAACTGTTCAACATACGGCATTAATAATAATAAAAGCCCCTGCCTTCAAACTCAAACTTAAGAGAAAGTGAGTTTTTTAAAGGGGTGTTCTAGCTGTATATGAGAACCACTTCCACTCCTACTTATGCAAATCAATGTCAAAGTTGTAGTTCCAGAACAGTGACTCCATTACATTCTTTAATTAAAAAAAAAAGCAATTTGTTAGAAAATGTACGTGTGCCTCTTATATTAGCTCTACTAAAAATGGTGCTTGGGGATTGGGAACAGGTTAACTGCTTTCAAATGTTGACCAATATTTGCACCTCTAACCAACGCAGGGGACAGAGTTCCACCCACTCAGGTGAGTGGAGCTCAGTCACACCACTGGAGCCAGGATTGAGGGATTCAAAGAGAATTTGCTAAAGACAGAAACTGTCTCATAAAAACTATTTCACCTCAAAATTAATTTTCAAAAAACCTATCCTTGACTTAAAAATCATTTTAAAACAACTTTAAAATATTCAGAGAAACGTCACACTTGCTACTTGAAAACTAATCTTGTCGATGTAATCAACACGTACATTCTGAATAACAAAAATAAGAGTTTTACTTACTAGTCTCGGCTCAGACTGTACATTAAAAAGCTCTTTGTTAAAACTGAGAGTGCATTTATACCATGATTTACAACTATCTCAAACTAATACACCTCATAAACTGTCATACTGGTTATACAGCTAATAAAACAATAGATTTCTGATATTACATTATAACTGTTTATTATTCCCTCAAGCTTACCTGTTAAAACAAGATATGATTCATTTGCTCCCTGCTACTCCTCTTTGTGGGTTACAGGTCATGCCATTATAAACCATGAATAAGTAGAAAAATTATTTACTCCCTCCTGTGACAAAATTCCCCTCTCTGATGACACCATCCTATCCTTACACCTCATTCTTCCTTTCACTACTTTTGAGTCAGGTATTTGCCGTCAACTGTACACTGTGGTCACTGTTCATCTAGTTTCTCTCCCATTTGAATTAACTTTGCCTCACCTCACTATTGAGTTTAAAGACCATTGCCGATTACTGCAATAACACCTCAGCAAGCACCACAGAATTCTTTGCTTAGTCCCACCCCACACTAGGTAAACCCAATCATTCGAGTTTTGTGACCTGCATTTCTAACTGGTTAGAGAAAAATGCAGTCATGTCAATTCTTTTCTGCCTCTTAGATGGCTCCCTATACTGATCCCACAGCAGCCAGACCAAGACTGTTCCATTACTACTAAGCATCCGGACACAGCATGATCACCCTGACACGTGACCTAGCCTTTTGTTACTCAGAGGATCCTTTATTTTTCCTCTTCAATGTTTCTCTGAACCTCTACCCACTTTCTAGCTTCTCTCCTAACTCAGCTGGCTCTCTTTTTTGGTTCTTGATTCCTTCTTTTCCTTGCTCACTCAGTTATTTCCCCTTTATGTCTCATGTCTTCAAACTCTCCTTGCCCCTTTTAATGTAAAGATTTCTAAGACACTAACACTTCCACCAATCCTGAAACATGATCAACAACAACAAAACATCCTTCACACCTGGTAAACCATCACACCTTCTATTTTTCTTTCACCATCAGAGTCAAAAGAGTAGTCCAGTGCTTATTTTAATGTCCTTAATTCTAATTCATGCGTTAATAATCACCCAATGATTTCATTCCCCATAACTGCACTAAAATCATTTTTTGGTTAAACCAACTTTCCAAATTGCTAAATATCATTATCTCAGTCTTCATCTCCCTTGGTCTCAGTAGTATCAGATATTGTTACTGGAGACTGGATATCATTTTTTGGTTAAAATCATTTTTTGGTTAAACCAACTTTCCAAATTGCTAAATATCATTATCTCAGTCTTCATCTCCCTTGGTCTCAGTAGTATCAGATATTGTTAACTAATCCCTCAGTTTCTTGGAAATTTCTCCTACATAACATGGTAAAGCAGGTCATTTAGCCAATAATGTTTGTCTAAAGCAAATATGTAACCACCCTATGAAAAATAAAGGGAAAAATCACCCAACTAGAACATCACAGAAATCCTCAAAAGCCATTAAAACTAACCCATCCAGTATGAAACACTGTAAACTTTTCGGTGCAATGAAACCCTGTCAATGATACTGTAGGGGGCTTGACTGAAGGTTGGCACCAAAAAGAGTCAAGGTGTGAACAAAACAAAGTTTTCATCAATTGATAATTTTAATGAATTGGCAGATCAAAACAGAGCTATAGAGTACTAGTTTGCTTCCTGTCTATCTGAATGTCCCTTCTAAATTTCTTTTGCTGGCTTAGTGTCCTCTACTCACCTGTTAAATGTTGGGATTTCCTCTCTTCTATCCTCATTCTACATTCTTTTCCTTCAAAGTCTTCTCTACCCCCATCTCTTCAACTGTAACATCTCTGTGGATGACTTCTATATCTATACCATTAGCTTCTAAACAAAAACAAAACAAAAAAATCAAATAACTAACAGATAATTCTCAGCATGGCTACACCTTAACCTACTTGAATCTTCTCCCTCTTCTCCTCCTTCACCTCCCTCTTTCATATCCCATCTCTTTAAGTGAAATCATCCTCCTCTTAATCATCTAAACTAAATATCCCAGTCATCCTCCAATCCACCCTCTTCTTCAATCCCTAAACGCAAATCACTGATTTCTGTCAACAGCACCTTCACAGTGTTTCTGCCTCCTTTAAACCTTCTTCATTCCCACTGCTATTGCCTTTGTTCAGACAGTTAGCCATCATTTTCCCCTCTCAGGGAAGGTCACCATCTCCAGCTCAGAATAAATCCCAATTTGCTACATCAGTCATGGTAATGCTCTCCTTCCCTGAAAGTCATTAGTTTAGCTCTCACACAGAAAAGTCCACTCTTCTTCCAATGTGCATACCAGGCCTACAGCCAAAGAGCTGATCTTGCCACCATCAAAACAAAGTCCATTAGCAAAGTGGGAAGGGTAAAGAAGCAGATCCGAAGGGTGTAAGTAACTGAATCCATCAATCCTGGAGTTGCCCTTCCTCAAAGGCTCATGTTTTATGATGCCAGTTTTCCCTATTGTTTAAGTAATCTGAAGCAGGTTTCTCTTACTTGCAGCCAAAAGGTGCTCTAACTGAACAGCCCCATGCCCGTGTACAGCCTTCTCCCTCAACTTGCCTTTCTGGTTTCAGGTCTCCTGATCAATCTTTCGTCACCTACTCTACTCTCAGAAGTACTCTGCTGGGGGACGCGGAGCGATCCTTGGGCCCAAAAGTCCGTGACCAGCCCATGCCCGGCTGGCATTTCAAGACCTTCCAGGGCAGCACGCAACACTCCATGCTCAAGAAACTCTGGGAAATCTTCTAGGGCTTCAGCACAGCAGGAAGCTGGGACCACGAAGCTACTGAATGGGCTGTAAAGGCCCCACAGCCCCAAGGGCACAGGCGACCCCCATCTCTGGGTGCCAAGCCAAGGAGCTGCCAATGGGCTTTACACCCATGGTTCTGGAGTCCACCTGAGGCACGCGTTCACCCCAGGTCCCCTCACTCTTGGAGCTCCCCACACGTGGGCCCCCTGCTATGAGTCCCTGCCTCCCAGCCACCATCCACTTCAAGACTGGACTAGAGCAGCCCTCACGCAATCAGCAGCTACAGCGAAGGTGGCACAGGACGGGTGGGCACAGGCACTTCTGATGACATCATGCCCACCCTAGAAACGCCGCCCGCCCGCTTCCGGCCTGGGCTTCCTAGGACGGGCGGGAAACTTCCTACAGCTGGGGAGGGCCCAAGACCCGAGTCCGGCAGCTAGAGGACACAATAGAAAATACACAAAACAAGAGAAACCCAGGAAACTCTCTAAACATGGGCCCTGCCACTCCTTGCACCAGGTCACCTCTGTGCCACCTCCACAGGCGTCTGCTCACCCTGACTAGGGACAGGAACCAGGAGCGCCCGCTGTGTGAGCCACGACCTTGAGCTCAGTACAAGCAGGAAGTTCCTGCTTCATTCAATCCGGACTGACTTCAGGTAAATACAGGGGTCCCAATTGTGGGCCGAATCGTCCAGATGCTCAGGGCGGCCAGCCTCAGCCTAAGGGAAGCCCAGCATCTCTTTTAGTTCAACAGACAGCAGCTTTTCTTCTTCTTTGGATGGCTGCACTGTCAAGAGTTCTGTTTGAATTGTTTTTTTCCCCCATGACAAATTAAGTCAAGATTTTGTAAAGGGAAACTTCTTACTCCTCCCCATGGTCCCTACCCTCCCTGCAAGAATCCAGAAGTATTGTTGACTGTTACAGATTCCCTTTTGTAAATGCTACAATGCAATGAAACAACATGGTAGGGGCAAAGTCCAATTTAACCAAAAGAACAACAGTCTGTTTCAGATTTTTATTTAAAAAATTTGATTAGTTCCTCACTGTTCCAGAATAAAGATGAAAAACAGAGTATGGAAGCACCTCCACCATCTGGCCCCAAACAACCTTCATCTCCCGCTACTCTCCCCATTCCTATGGTCCTCAAGACTTCCATAAAACCCACACCTACACCTTAACTCTTTCCTAATAAATGCATTTACCCTTTTTGGCCACCAAACTCTTTTTCTGTTTTTTTCTTACATGGCATAATATAAAGGCAGTCTCTCCAATTTATTTCTACCCATTTCTGCCTTAGTGTCCCAACTGCCCAAAAGTCAATCATGCATCTATTGCGCCTCTGCTAAGTAATGGTAAAATGAAGCCACTGCTGCTCCCCTTAAGGGAAGACCGACCACAAACAGCTACACATCAGTGGGATAAGAAGTGTCCTAACTGTACATGAGGTCAATAGGAAAAAGAAGAAAAGCAACAGACTAAGTGAGATACTAAGGTCAGAGAAGCTTCTCACAGACAAATGGACACCCACATTTAGCCTTGTAATCCATGAACAGACAAGACGGAAAGAGCATCTCAGACAGAAGGAACAGCACATACCCTCCCAAGAAGGCATGAAGGATCTATCTTTTAGGGAAGTCAAAAATTATATATGATGAAAGGCATGTGGAAGAAGTGAAGGATAGCTGCTCAGAGTAAGCAAAGGCAGTTTAAGGATACTGTATGCCATGCTAAGGACTTCAGAATTTTATTTGTAGGTAGATGGAAACATGCAAGATTTAACCTTGAGAATGATATAAGCAGATGTGGATTTTAGAATGCTCTTTACTCCCATAGAAAGAATTGATTGAAGCCAGGAATGCCCATTAGTCAGTCCCACTGCAGCAGTGCAGTTGAGAAACAGTAGCAAAATAAAACTGATAATTAAATGGCAGACTGACAAGACTAGATGACCAGTTACATGCACAAGATTAGGGAGAATGACTGGGATGATACAAGTCCTCCCTGACTCTTCATTGTCTCTCACACCTCACATCCATACCATTAAGCAGTCCTGTTGTTGCAAACTTCAAAATTCATCCAAAACCTAATCATGTTTCGCCTTCCCAACAGTCAACACCATCAATTCCAGCCACTATCATCCTTCACCTGGCTACTCCAATAGCTTTCTAACTGGTTAACCTGCATGCATCTATAGTCTGGTCTCAATATAGCACCCTGTCAAAACATAAACTAGATCATGTTGCTGCTCTACTAAAAACCCTCCAACATCCCCTCACCTCACACAGCGAAGGCCAAAGTCCTTACATGGCCTATTCCTCATGACGTCTCTGACCTTGCACAAACTAGGCATACATCCACATCCTGGCCTTTTCCCTGGCTTGTGCCTCTGCCTGGAATACTGTTCTTTCCTCAGGTGTCTACATCACACCTCCTGCAAGCTATTGTTCAAAATGTCACCGTCTCAAATGAGAGCTACATGGTATTTAATATTGTTGTCTCCCAGCCCCTACTAGCCCAACTCCTGACCCTCCTCACTCTGTTCTGCATCATTTTTCCTGTGGCACTCTAAACTTCCAAATATCCTACATAATTTACTTTTATTTGCTGTCCATTTATTTTACTAGAATATATGAATTCACAAGGACAGGGCTCTTCCATTTTGTTCACTGATATATCACAAGCAGTTAGAACAGCGCCTGGTCAATAGTAGGTGCTCAATACATATTTAAATTAATGAATGTTTGAATAAATGAACCCAATACTTGGGGTCAGGAGAGAGTCATGAGGAGGAATGGGTCGGGTATGTCTTCTAGAAATGAAACCTGAGCTGAGCCTTAATGAGAAGAAATTCAGTGAGCAACTAAGTGGTCTGGAATTTCCAGAGATGACAGCATGAGAAGGTAGTGATGCAAGAAGGGCATGGGACTACAAACAGTTTGATGTTGCCAGAGCTTAAATAAGAGAAAAAGAGGTAGAAATGAGGCTGGTTTTTGTCAATTAGTGAAAGGTCCTGATTATATTCCAGCTCAAGTAAGTTTACTGTGAGTTTCTGAAACATCGATGAGCCTTTAGTGAGGACAATTAGTTTTAAGGAAAAAGTAATGTGCATATGTAGGGTAATGGTGATGTAGTTGAGAGATATTTTAAAAACATAACCAGCAGGACTTATTTAATGGACTGAATGTGGAGAGAGTGGTGAATGAGAATAAAGATAAGTACCACCTTTCAAACTCACATATATATGGTGTAATGAGAAAGAAGATGGTAAGTGTCCTACCCAATGAGAAGACAAAGACGATAGTAAGTCTCCTACCCAAAGAGAAAGAAGATGGTAAGTCTCCTACCCAATGAGAAAGAAGATGGTAAGTCTCCTACCCAACGAGAAAGAAGATGGTAAGTCTCCTACCCAATGAGAAGAGAAAGAAGATGGTAAGTCTCCTACCCGATGAGAAAGAAGATGGTAAGTCTCCAACCCAATGAGAAAGAAGATGGTAAGTCTCCTACCCAATGAGAAAGAAGATGGTAAGTTCAATTTTTGACTTGTTAAATTATATAATTTTTAGCACATTAAGTTAGAAAAATTGGTGATAAAAATAAATATTAATTTCCTTTTTAGATCCATTATGGTGACACCATGGAGAAAATAAGAGGTAAGAAAACCTGTCAACAGTTTCAATTCTAACTTTACCACTGATAAAAATATTCACGTGTTAATTTAAATCTTTCCTTTCCAAAAGAATACTTTAGACCATTTAATACTAATTAGAACCTCACCATGCTTTGACAGAAGAACAGTGCTATGGACAGAATGTGTCCCCCCAAAATTCATATGTTGAAGCCTTGATCCTCAGTGCAGTGGCATTTGGAGGCGGGGTCCTTGGGAGGTAATTAGGTCATGAGAGTAGAGCCCTCACTGACAGGATTAGTGCCCTCACAAGGGCTGAGAGAGAGATTCATGCCCTTATAAGAAATGAGAAAGAGATGACTTGTCTCTCAAAACATTTCTCTTGTAAGAAAGCAGCCATCTGTCAACCAGGGAGAGGGCCCTCCCCAGGAACTGCATCAGCCAGCACCATGGTCTCTGACTTCCCAGCCCCCAGAACTGTGAGAAATAAATGTTTAAAAGTCACCCAGTCTGTGGTACTTGTTGGAGCAGCCCAAATTCACTAAGGCAGATGCATAAGCATTTTGCTTAAAAGTATGATAAACAGAACAAAACAATTTCTCATCATGTGTTTCTGAGGCCTTTACAATTTGAGAATTTTGCTTTGATTATTCTGGTGGACAAAAGTGCTAAATCCTACTTGGACTGGGGATTAATATATTCTCTTTGGCACAAAGGATTTGAGTAGCCCTAAACTGATCTCATATTTAAAGCAGAGACTATGAATCAGTCAGTTGTTCTGAGAGGAACATTTGGACTAGAAGTCTAACAACGGGGTTTCTAGTTTTGATTATTTCATTTACTTGCCACCAAATGTGGTTTCAGTGATTTTCCTTATCTCTTTATCCAACTATATGCTTATTTGTATATTCAGTAACTATTTTTGAACACCAACAACATGCTATATACTAGAAATCTAAGGATGACAAGACCATGGTCCCCGCTTTTACTTAAGCAGGTAGACAATAAGAACAGTTGAAGATAAATAACATTAGTTATGCCTGACCCACCTATTTCCCAGGGCTTTTATGAAGCTTAAACAAACTGAATTTTTTCAAAAATATACAGCTCTATACAGAAGTACAGTGCTAATATTTGAAGGCAGATATTCACCGTAACAGCATATTTCTCTATGTAGGCTGTTTTGAGTAGTCACTATGGAGCTTAATGAGGTAAGTGGAAATATAGGGTCCAAAAATCAAAAGTCACAACCAATGGAAAAATAAAAACTGTACAGTGAGAGCTTCTTAAGTATGCAGAAGCAAATCATTACAAGCATATGATTTCTATGTCGATTTAATAACAGGACTGTATTTCAAATTAAGTACATTTTTCTAAGGTACAGTTGTTCACATCAAATGATCTAATTGTCAAGTCTAAATAAAATAAATCTACGTATGTTTAAATGCACAATGAAAAAACCACTGAAATTTAAATTTAAGTGGAAGACTGTTAAAAAAAAAAACTGAACATAAAAATTTGACTCAACTCAAAGGAAAAAAAATAACTATACACCAAAAGAAACACCATGGATTCAAGGGTCATGAGAACAAACAAAAAAAAACAGTTTTTACTCTTTGGGGATTTTTATTAGCTTGTCTTGTTTTTTAATCAAGACAAGTATAGATGACTCTCTATTTACGAACTTTTATCTCTTGAAGTTCTTTAGTTGTCCTTCTCAAATTATTACACATTCAAAAATTAAAACAATATAAAATATATATATTGAGAAGTCTCATTCTCACCAGATTTCTCCCCAAGAAAACACACAAGTATGTTTTCCTGTGTGTCTTACCAGTATTTCTTCGTGCGGCAAATAACTCAAAATTTTATAAATACAAACAAAACACATTCATATGTGTCAACCACCAAGTACCGGCCTCCACAGCTGCTTGTTCGATGCAAAGCTTTTCTGAGCCAGCTGCTTATGATAGCATTAGTCTGAATTTGTTGAATGCCTACTATGTGCGGGGGCAGTATACTAATCATTTTCCATTTACTAAATCATTTAATCTTCAAAATAATCCAGATAAATTATTCTTACTATCCTCATTTTACAGAAGAGGAAAGAGGATTAAGAAGTTAGGTCACTTGCCAAAGTTTACATAGCAAATGTGTACCTGAGCTATGTTTCAAAACAAATAACAAATTAGTGTGCCTAAAGATCCTCTTTAACGTATATTCTCTACCTCTTCAGTCTTACTGCTTCTCCAAAGTTTACAAGTAAAACAGTCAGATACTCCAGGAGGCCAAAAATCACTTCCCAAAAGATACCCACATCCAATCCCTGGAACCTGTAGAATATTGCCTTATGGCAAAAGATGAGATTATAGTTAAAGATCTTGAGAGGAGGAGTTTACCCTGTATTATCCAAGTGAGCCCTAAATGATATAACTTCAAGGTATTCCACACAGCATTCCTTCTAATCAAGGAACTTACTTCACAGCAAATGAGGTATGACAGTGGACCCACGATCATGGAATTCACTGTTCAAACCATGTCCCCGTATCCTGAAGCAGCTGGCTTGACAGAAAAGAAAAGGAGTATTTGAAGTCTCAGCAGCAGGTAGGTGGGATATCTTGCAGGGCTGGGGCAATGTTCTGTGGGAGATTGTATATGTCCTAAACTAGTGTCTGATGTATGATACCGTTTCTCCCATAGCCAGGATTCATGGGTCCAGGAATCAAGGGTGGGGAGGAATAGGAATGGCACCCCTTAATATTACTCCTGGTGATTTACTACTAAAATGTTCACTTCCTGTTCCCACAACCTTATGCTCTGCTCGTCCTTAGCTTCAAAGGGAGGAATGTTTCTACCAGAAGACACAATGGCTCCAATGAACTGGAAGTTGAGACTGCCACCCAGTCACTTTGGGCTCCTCAGGCCTCTGAATCAATAGGCAAAGTACTGGCTGGGGTGACTGATCCTGATTGTCAGGAGGAAATGGAGCTGCTACTATCGGGTATTCTGGCTCCAGGCCCAAATCGTCTGTGTGATCTTTCAGGTCCAATAGAGGCAGTTACAAAGTTGTGCCTGGCAGCCCTCATGGAGAAAAGCTGACCCCACCACACAACATGCTTGATGCACAGTCAGTGCACTGCAGTTTTCTGGAAGGAGTTGCAGTTGAGGACTCAGGCTTCCCTGACCCCTGGGCCAGTCATGCTCATACACATATGTTCCTTCCTTGTCCAGGCACCTCCATTCAGCCGCCTTCTTACTGGGGGGCCTGGAGGAGGTACTTTTCTTCCCTTTGATTTGGTACTTTCCCATACCTAGCCCTTCCCCCAGCCAACAGGCCCATAAAGAGGCAGGAGCCTTTTGTTTGAGACTTCCCAGCAGTGAAATGCACCCCTCATCTGAGCTGATCCACCTGACTCTCACCCAGTGCCATTCTGCAGATGACAGCCAGCACCTCTGGGGAGCCAGCACCATTCTGTGTCTCTTGCTTATCCCAGCAAGTGAACAAAGCCTTAGTTATTCCTTTTTGTTTGGCCCCTTGTCCTAATCAACCACCTGGACACCTGGTTGCTTTTCGGCTACAAAAAGAAGGTTAGGAAGAACATGTCTGGAATGCAGAATACCCCTTAGGGCATCTGCATCTGCCACCATGCCCTGTGACTGAAGTCAATGGAAAACCAACAACCCCTTTCAGGCAGGACTGTTAATGAGCCAGGCCCCTCAGTAATGAGGGTCTGGGTCACCCTACAGGCAAAGAACCCTGAGCAACAGGCTGTGGTGCTCCCAGAGGGCAAAGGGAATATGGAATGAGTAATGGAAGAAAGTAGCTATAAACACTATCTAGGACCAGGCAGTCAGTTTCAGAAACAAGGGCTGCAATGTTTATGAGTATTTCTTACTTTGTTATGAGTATGTGGGTATATACATTTTTAAGCAAGATCCTTGCATTCTTCCTGCTCTTATCCCTTATCATCTAACATAAGATGCATGAATAACACTGAACTTTACATCATGGTATTTAAGTTCCAGGAAGTTAAGGAAAACAGTGAAAACCAACCAGGAACTTTTGCATCCTCTTCTGGGGAAAGGGTTAACACATTTTGGTTGTAAGTAAGATAGCTGCATCATGTCCCGTGGAAGTATGACTTTATGGGTGTCTTTATTTGGAGATTAGTCATAGTTTAAGAAGAAGTATATGAGTGCCAAGTTTACAGGGGGTGATGGCCAGTTTTATGTGGGAACTTGACTAGTCTAATATTCCCAGCAACTCATTCAAATACAAACAAGGTGTTGCTGTGAAGGTATTTTGTAGACATGATTAGCAGTCACAGTCCATTGACTTTAAGGAGATTATCCTTGATGATCTTAGGGGGACCTACGTGCAATCACATGTATCCTTAAAAGAGGGAGGCAGAGGAATTTTTGAGAGAGAAGTGCATAGAGGAAAAGGGGATGTGAAAATAGAGGCAGAGAATAGAATGATGCTGCCACAAGCCAAGGAATGCCTGGAGCCACCAGAAGCTGGAATAGGCAGGAAAGGACTCTCCCTTCGAGCCTCTGGAGGGTGTGCAGCCCTGCCAATACCCTGATTCCAGACTTCTCTTCTCCAGAATGATGAGAGAATGCACTTCTGTTGTTTTAAGCCACAACGTTTGTGGCATTTGTTAGAGCAGCCACAGGAAACTGATATAGGTGCTTAACAATAAAACATAGTAAGAAAAGGAATTTTATCTGAGGAATGCGAGCCTGTTGTAAATTATCAGACCCACAGAGGCATGAGAGTGAGGCAGCAGTCGCATCCAACTTCCCCCCTTGTGCTAAGTAATCAGCTCTTGAAGCTGCTTGCTATGTGGACTCTTGACCAGCTGCTGCCACAAGCAGCTATCGACTAACCAAGCAAGGCCACTCACTGGACACCATACCCCATACCCCACAGTTCACCAATGTATAGTCAATCACTAATCAATCTTATTTGTCTAACCAACGGGAATTCCTGACAAACAGCTGTGTCAGCCCACTCCCTGCCCCCCTTTTGCTTTGGAAAACCTGCTTCTAACAAAGGCCGAACAGAGCTCACATCCAAGGTGACCTGGGTCTCAGTCTTCCAGATGGCTGTCCTCTCACCTTGGCTCAAGTAAACTTTTTAAAATTATATTTTGTGCCTCAACTTCCTCCTTCAGGTCAACAATATAATGAGAATCAAATAATATTATAGAGAAAGAATGAGATAGTACATGTTTCCATTAAGTTACTGCACAAGTAAAACTAGTTTTTAAAATTGAATTCTTATTCAGACACCAATAGTTAAGATGTCCTCCCTCCCACTATGCCACAAAATATGAAACCCATGACTCTTCAATATTTCCTTTCCCATTTTGCCATTTTCTTAGAGATCTGACCAGGTGGGGCAAATAGTCATGTCCCAGAAGAGAACTGATACTATATATTAAAAGGCCTAAAAGAAGAAAAGCAAACCTCTAATTAAAAATGTTAATAATATCCACAAGGGCCAAATGATAGTTTAAACCCCTGAAGTTATATAGAAATAATATTCTAAATCGTACTACCATATTGTAGTTTACTAAGAAAACCACAAGCAAGGTCTAGAAGCCACCAAAATCCATGATTCTTAATACTTTAAGTGACTTTTCATAAGAATGTTAGTTGGCTTCAGAGGTTGAAATACCAACTCGCTTCCTTGATTTGAAACTTGGTTGGAAGCCAACATCTAGAACTCGGTAATGTTATCTACAGCAGTCTTTCTTATATAGCTCTTTTATATTTGCCTTGAAAAAAAAAAATGCTGAGCTAATGACAAAAGACAATCTTGGGGGACTTTGTCTTAAAATCTGAGGGTGGAGAATCAGCATGCAAGCAAAACTTCAGGTGGCAGCACCTTTGGAACCAGCACCTAGCAAACTGTGGGGCATCCATTCATGCTCTGGGGGACGTCACCAGCCATCACAGAGGGTGACCAACTCTAAAGGATGAGCGCAGGGGAAGTGGAAAAGGAGAGAGTAGAATGGCACGTGGAATGTGAGTTTCTGAAGGGCAGAGATTTTGTCCTGTTTGTTCTCATCGTATCACCTGCATGTGGAACAAAGAAGACAGTAATATCCATGGAACAGGTCAATGCATAGAAGATGTGGGTGGAAGAATGAAAGAAGTAAAGACGGGAGGAACAAAGTTTTTGAAAGTATATTTAGGGAGAAAGCAATTAGAACGATACAAGGAGAAAGTTACGTACCAAAACCCAGCTCTTGAATTGAAATTTAATACGTGTCTCATGCACAGCAGCAATTTACGGAAAACAAAATGAGTAATTTCCTTAGGTTCTCGGGTCCTAGATGGGGGTAAGTTATTTTTTGCTGTAAAATTTTAGCATGTATTCCCTGAACAGACAAAGGAATTTCTCATTTAATTCATTGTTTCATCTTATTAACATTAGAAGTACTCATAGAAAATCTAATCACTGCATGTTTCATTAAGTTAGAAGCAGAAGAAACCTAGTGATTAGCAAATTCCAGACCCACCCAATATTTGGGGGATTTCTCTAAATGTCACATATGAACTTTTTTTCCCTATTTACCTGATTGATAGCATAGAAGAACTAAGGTATAAGGACTTTGGGAAATTACTGTTAAAAAAAAATGCAACACATAATTTTCATATGTCTTCCAGGAAAGAACAACCATTATTTTTGGCCTTTTAAAATTCAAGCTGCAAACCACAGAGGTTAAATGAGGTTAAACACCTCATAAAGGTCCCTGCACACAGAAACATTCAGAAAACTCTGCTGACAGATGACTGTCATTGGTATGGAGGGCTCAGAGATCTAGCAACCAAAACCAAGATTCATTATGATGCTTGCTTTAAATTTTGTTTTTGTTACCACTCCAATAAAACTAGATGACTCTATTGTATTTTAACTAGTATTAGCCTTTATATTTTCTTTATCATCAATAAGAAATGTATCTTTTGTTCTTAAGGTAATTTATAATGCTGGTAAATACCGCCCTAAAAAAAATGGTATGTATAACTATATGTCTATACCTTTCAAACTAAGTTATTCTTAAAACTGACACTAGGTGAAAATACTCTCCTTTCCCATCTTAATATTAGAAAAAAATTATCTTGGGGGTGGTAGTAAACTGTTGGAGAGTGAGGGAAATAAAGTGAGATTTGTTTTTCTTCTTTCTTTTTTTTTTTTTTTTCGAGACGGAGTTTTGCTCTTTTTGCCCAGGCTGGAGTGCAATGGCATGATCTCGGCTCACTGCAACCTCCACCTCCTGCGTTCAAGCAATTCTCCTGCCTCAGCCTCCAGAGTAGCTGGGATTACAGTCATGAGCCACTATGCCCGGCTAATTTTTGTATTTTTAGTGGAGACGGGGTTTCACCATGTTGGTCAGGCTGGTCTCGAACTCCCGACCTCAGGTGATCTGCCTGCCTTGGCCTAACAAAGTGCTGGGATTACACTGAGCCACCACTCCCAGCCTAAAGTGAGCTTTATGATTTTACTTTGTCCCCTGCTATCAAGTCAGTACTTTCAGATATATTCCATAAAAAGAGGGAAAACCTATATTATTCTGCCATTTTAAGAAAATATGATGTCATAGTTCATGAAATCCACATCTGAAATACTAGTACAGTGAAGAAAACATGGGTTCTGGGAGAAGACAGATGTGAGCTTGAATCTCTAATCCACCACTTATTAACGTAACCTCTCTCTGGACAATTTCCCTACCTACACTATGCAGTTTTTGTGAATGTTAAATGAGGTAATTAATGTTAAGACTCTAGCATAGCCCTAACACACAGGAAGTACTCAACAAATATTTAAAATAAATATTCATCAAAGTCTCTGTAAATATCTTTATTTTCCAAATATTCTACCACCCAATGAAAGCATTAAGAAACCAGTTCTTTTCAAATCAGCCATGGCCACAAAACTAACATATTTAACACAGATTAATATATTGCCAACATATACAAGCTCACTTGTACATGTCTGTACAAACTGCTGAAGTCCAAAAAATAAAATTTCATCAATTGCAAACATACAGAGCATGCAAAATACTATAGGCCTTTAGATAGTTTCCAATTCTGTTTACAAGCAAGGTACAGGGGAAAAGTTAATTGGGTAAAATGACTTGAAATGACAATGAGTATCAGCTGTATAAGGTCCCATGCAGCCTGCTGTGTTCACCACAGCACTCAGCATGGATGGCCTCCACATGCTTGTGGAATACAGAATATGAAATTTCCCCAATTTTAGTTGTTCTCTTAAAGATTTATTACTCTATATTTAAAATGCATTGGTTAAAACTTTAAAAAATGTTTTATTTCTTTATTATTTCATTTAGCTTTAAGTAAAATAAAGACAATCAAAAATGAAAATGAACACTAGAACCTTTTTTTAAACTTTGAAAATCAAGTTAATATTTTCTCAGGCTGGTTTGGGAGTACATGGGTATTCACTGATTCACAGGTTTTAAATTAATTACATGTGTCTTCAGACACATAACAGTCCCTGGCGTAGAGATTATTTTTGAATGGATGGAAAGAAGGAAGGAAAGGAGGCCTTCTTGCAGGAAGGGAAGCAAGACAAATGGATGTATGGGAAAAATATAAATTTGAAAAAAATGTCACCGACTGAAATTGCCTATATTCCAGGCTAAATAACTTATCTGCATACGGTATGAACTGCAGGTTAAGTAACAAGTTAGAAAGCAAGGGAACAGATTTTAAACAAGTCTAACCAATCAGCCACTAAGAAACAAAAAAATTCAGATACATCTAAAACTCTACCTTTAAATATAAATTTCATTTAAAGAAAATGTAAATCATTCAGAAACATACTTCAAAAGGCAAACTGTTAACTTTATGCAATATGCATACTGTATTATTTCAGTTTTTATCACAAATTGAGATAAAAAGTACAAAGGACAGCAGCTACTTCTGAATGTCACTTGAAAAATTTGGATTTTCAGTTGTACACATCTGAGGTTGAGGAAAGTTATTGGCAAGAACATTTCAGGAGTGTTTGTGAAGACTAGAAAAGGTTCCGGGATAGAATCTAGAGGGCAGGTTATACTGATTTACAAGAAAGTAGTCATAAATAAGAGCTAATACTCATTGGGTATTCACATGTGTTTTTCACAAAAATTCTATATGGTAAGAATTAGTATTATTCCCTCCATTTTAGAGGATGAAACTGACGCAGAGGGAGGTTAAATAGCTGGTCACACAGCTAGTCTGTGGCAAAGCTCAATTAAAACCCAGGCGTCTGCTTCCAGAGTCCTGCTTGCAGTCACAAGAGTAGAAATACATACTGAATCAAGTTGAACCATAATGCAAATCACAGCAAACATAAAGAGTATGTACTTTTCATTTTGACCCAACAAACACCTTTTGAGTGCTTATTATGTGCCATGTGCAAAACTGTACCCTCCTTTGTACTTCATGTAATTCTAAATTTACAATCTGTTTTGGGTAGACACTAAAAAACAACTTAAGATGGTCAGGCACAGTGGCTCACGCCTGTAATCTCAGCCGTTTGCGAGGCCGAGGCGGGTGGATCACGAGATCAGCAGATCGAGACCATCCTGGCTAACACGGGGAAACCCCGTCTCTACTAAAAATACAAAAAATAAGCCAGGCATGGTGGCGGGCGCCTGTAGTCCCAGCTACTCAGGAGGCTGAGGCAGGAGAATGGCATGAACCCGGGAGGCGGAGCTTGCAGTGAGCCAAGATCATGCCACTGCACTCCAGCCTGGGCGACAGAGCGAGACTCTGTCTCAAAAACAGAAGAAAAAAAATTAGACATTTAACTCAAGTACAACAACCATGATGACATCATAGATATGTATGTAATTTCCCCTCAGCTAACACAGTATTTAAATCAAAATAAATGAGAAAATGAGACGGAGTTGCTTTGCCCACATACTCTCTCATTGTATTGTATTAGTCATTTGGATCATAAGAACAGCAAAGCAAGAGAAGAGGTATTTTTATTGGGAAAAAAAGGAGCATAGGATGGCATGAAAGACAGGAAATCAAAAGATCACGTGTAATTCATTGTAAATTTGGTAACATGGAAAAAAGTGAATTGTGTTGCAGCCGTATCTGTAAGTCCTAATGGCCGGCACAAAGGGGGCTTTTTCTTTCACAGCAAAAAAAAAGTAGCCAAATGGATTTTAAGCATTTTCTCTGACAAGTATTTTCATTGTGCTTCTGTTATTCTTTGAAAACAGAAACTGGAATGAGGTATAAGTTTTGCACTTGGAATGAAATTAGCATGACTGTATAGTTGGTGTCAATAAATAAATTATTTGTTGACTGTTGTTGGCTTTGCTGTTACTCTGCTCTACTATTGTAAAATCTGTCAGTCCCAGCTGCCATCTTCCCTTCAAAACCCAAGTCTCCCAATTTAAAGAACCACAGCTGTATGGAATGGGTCACCAGAGATTTGAACCTCCACAAGCATTACTCACTGGTCCTGCCCTGCTCTGCAGTCTTCACCAAAAGGCAATGTCAAGTTCACCTCCTACTTGGGACATCCAAAATGAAGAGCTTAAACAACTCTTCAAAACATGTGTGTTGTTTTTTGCTTTTTTAAGTTAAATAAGCTATTGAATGTATTTTAGCCCAATATAAATTAAGGATATAATCTACCTGACATTGCCTTGAGTGGGGTTCTATGCTGTTTACAAGAAGAAAGAAACTTAAAACTCCATAAAGCTGACCTATTCATTCATCAATGCTTTTTATTTAAAAGGCTCTATTATATGTCCATCCCAGAAAACCAAATATCCATTTTAAAACACAAATAGACAAAAATGCTATAGTAGCATACGAAAAACACTCCCTGCAGCATTGGTTTTAATTCAAATCCTTACATATATATGATAAACTTAAAAGTTTAAAATGTGCTAAGCTGGAGGCATCATGTTCCCTGACTTCAAACTATACTACAATGCTATAGTAACCAAAACAGCATGGTACTGATACCAAAACAGATATATATAGACCAATGGAACAGAACAGAGGCCTCAGAAATAATGCCACACATCTACAACCATCTGATCTTTGACAAACCTGACAAAAACAGGCAATGGGGAAAGGATTCCTTATTTAATAAATGGTGTAGGGAAAACTGGCTAGCCATATGCAGAAAACTGAGACTTTCCTTATACTTTATACAAAAATTAACTCAAGATGGATTAAAGACTTAAAAGTCAGACCTAAAACCATACAAACCCTAGAAGAAAACCTAGGCAATACCATTCAGGACATAGGCATGAGCTAAGACTTCATGATTAAAACACCAAAAGCAACGACAATAAAAGCCTAAACTGACAAATGGGATCTAATTAAACTAAAGAGCTTCTGCTCAGCAAAAGAAACTATCATCGGAGTTAAGAGGCAACCTACAGAATGGGAGAAAAGTTTTGCAATCTGTCCATCTGACAAAGGGCTAATATCCAGAATCTACAAGGAATTTAAACAAATTTACGAGAAAAAAACACCACCATCAAAAAGTGGGCAAAGGATATAAACAGACAATTCTCAAAAGAAAACATTTATGTGGCCAACAAACATACGAAAAAAAAGCCCAGCATCACTCGTCATTAGAGAAATGCAAATCAAAACCACAATGAGATACCATCTCACACCAGTTAAAATGGCCATCATTAAAAAGTCAGGAAACAATAGGTGCTGGAGAGGATGTGGAGAAACAGGAACACTTTTATACTGTTGGTGGGACTTTAAACTAGTTCAACCATCGTGGAAGTCAGTGTGGCAATTCCTCAGGGATCTAAAACTAGAAATACCATTTGACCCAGCCATCCCATTACTGGGTATATACCCAAAGGATTATAAATCATGCTGCTATAAAGACACATGCACATGTATGTTTATTGTGGCACTGTTCACAATAGCAGACTTGGAACCAAACCAAATGTCCATCAATGATAGACTGGATAAAGAAAATGTGGCACATACACACCACAGAATACTATGCAGCCATAAAAAAGGGTGAGTTCATGTCCTTGGCAGGGACATGGATGAAGCTGGAAACCATCATTCTCAGCAAACTAACACAGGAACAGAAAACCAAACACTGCATGTTCTCACTCATAGGTGGGAACTGAACAATGAGAATGCATGGACACAGGGAGGGAAACATCACACACCGAGGCCTGTCATGGAGTGGGGGTTAAGGGAGATAGCATTAGGAGAAATACCTAATGTAGATGACCAGTTGATGGGTGCTGCAAACCACCATGGTACATGTATACCTATGTAACAAACCTGCACGTTCTGCACATGTATCCCAGAACTTAAAAGTATAATGGGAAAAAAAAAAGTTCAAAATGTCCTGGCTAACAAAGTTGATGGCATGAGTCAGCATTCTGATATGATCAAAAGCAGCACAAATACGGGGTACTACAATAAACCTAAAAAAGGAGTCATCAATGAAAATTGCATATACTGACCATTCCATCAGCAAAATCTATACCTAATACTGAGACATTACATTAGTTACATTTCAATTTATTTAAAGCCTTTCTAGTAAACCTTTATGTTTTATAATAAAAACATTTTATTATAACTTGCTGAGATATTTTTAAATGATGATGTTCTAAACTATCCATCTTGTAAGGACACTTACTAATATTATGAAGTATGTAGGTCATTCTGAGTACGTTAAGGATGCCAAATCCAGTCAAAATTCCGAAGACTGAAAACTATGCTCAGATTCCTTGTCCAGGCATAGTACACAAGATAAATTATTGTAAGTGAGCTAAATAACCAATATTAAAACCTGCACCATATGACAACATTCTTAATCATACTAACCTATAATGTATAAGCTTTCTAATAATTACTTTCTATGCCAATTACTTTGTATAATATTGTTTTACAAAAATTAGGAAGAATCCTATGGTACTGGATTTGAATTGGAGATAGCATTATAACTCATCATTTAAATATACATTTCCTAGCTGTATCCACTGTAAGGGCCTAGAAGGAATAACATCCAAGTTGCAATGAGCACATCTAGTGCTCAGGTCTTGGCTACTAAATACCATTTCCCACTGAACAGAACCAGAGTTCCTTGGAGAAGTGGCTGATTCCAGGTCTGAAATAGGAACATACAAAGTAAATAAGGGAAATGTTGTGCCAAGAGAGCAAGTGTTTCTGAGGCTAATAAAGACATATGAAATATAGTAAGAAAATGTTTGAAAGAACGCATACTGGCCAAATCTGGGTAGTCTGAAGATCGGAAATAATAAATACAGCAATAGATTATAACACATTAAGTATAAAAAAGAATAGAAATGGTAATATATTATAATACTGAATAGAGAAGGAATCCACGAGTCCTTAATGATAACCAAAGTGAAGCAGAACAAAAAAGTGGGAGCAGAGTGAGGGAAGTTCTTTTCTCTCAGAAGAATTCAAGCTATAAATATAGATGGAATAGTAGAATTCATTCAAAAATCATCATTTTATAAGCCCCAAAGCAATAATTCAGGCAAAGATCATCAATGAATAGTAAAACCACTGAATGATACGGTGTTGAGAAATATTATATTCACAAGATCTCAAAGTATCATTCCATGGATTACTCATCACAAAGGAGAAATGATACCTTTATGGTGGAGACATCTGGCAGACTCCATCTGAACCTAGTGAGCAAATTTAGCATCACCAAAAATAGAAAGGACATGCAACGCAATGGTAATTTGTGCCAAGCCAAAGAACCATATACTCATGTGCATGTTAAAAAGTACACTTAAAAGGATGGCAGGAGGTAAGTCTGGTGTGGTGAACAAGATCAGATCATGAATTATGATTATCCGCAATCTACAGGTGAAGAAACTGAAGTTCAGAGAAGTAACTTTGTCAAAGTCATGTATCTAGTGACTGGCAAAGCTGGAATTTGAACAAAGTGAGTCGATTCTGAAACCCAGATTCTTTGGACTGCAGGAGCCTGGCAATCCCGGCCATCACTGGGTTTAAGGGCCAGGTCCAGCCATGTGGAAATGGCTCCCTTAAGCCCTAGCCAGCTGCAGGGGCCAGCCCTGCAGCTCACCTGCCGTAGCCTCAGTCCGTCCTTTGCTAGCCTACTTGTCTCTGGATTAGTCCTCTCATGGGAGTCAAACTAACCTGCCACCTGCCCACCAAAGCTGGGCAACATCACTGTTACAGAAAAGATGGCTCGAAGCCTTTGGCTATATTATAGAGTTAAGAAAACTGGCTCAATTATCACACAGATGGACATCTGCAAAGTTAATAAAGACAGGCCTGTAGAACAATCAAAATTAATTATCTTTCATTGTTCTAGTCCATTCAAATGAATGAAATTGAACATGTGACATACCCATGAAATATTTGCCCATGTTCCATTATCAGGGCCTCAAATGAAAATCAGTCCTTATTTTAATCAACTTACACCCAGACTTCTGTCATAATATAGCCAAAAACCTACTCCATATCTCCAACTAATACGTCTGTCTTGGTCCATTCGGGCTGTAACAAAACACCTTAGACTGGATAATCTAGGAACAAAAGAAGCTTATTTTTCACAGTTCTGAAGGCTGGAAGTCCAAGATCAAAGCACCAGTAGACTCAGCGTCTGGTGAAGGCCCCTTCTTCATAGATGAGCCCTCCTATGTGTCCGCACATGGCTGAAGGGGAAAGCAGCATTTTGGGGCCTCTTATCAGAGCATTAATTAATCCCATTCTCAGGGGTAGAGCCCTCATGACCTGACCACCTCCCAAAGGCCCCACATTCTAATACCATCTACCTTGGTGATTATGTTCAACATATGAATTTTGGGGCTGGGGAGGACAAATATTCAGACCATAGAAATGTCCAAAACCAGACACCTAATACAGTGTTGAGAAATATTATATTCACAAGATCTCAAAGTATCATTCCATGGATTACTCATCACAAAGGAGAAACGATACCTTTATGGTGGAAACATCTGGCAGACTCCAGATTTTCTTCCTAAACCTGATCCTCCATTACTCCATCAAGGCTGAAACCCTGAAGCCATCACTGGCATCTTTCTCTCCCACCTTATAGCTAATCCATCAGGAAATACTGTTGGCTGCACCCTGAAAAAGTATCCGCAATCCTTTCATTTCTCATCCAGTCTACTGTGTCCACCATGGCCCCAGCCACCACCAGCCCTTGCCTGGTTTGGCCACTGGCCTCCTCAATCATCTCCCTGCGTCTGCCCTTTTTCTCCTACAGTCAGTTCTCAATACAGTAGCCACAGTGATCTTAGGAAGTCAGATCAGGTCACTTCTCTGCTTAAAACTCTTCAATGAACCAGGTGCAGTGGTTTATACCTGTAATCCCAGCACCTCTGGTGGCTGAGGTGAGAGGATCACCTGAGTCCAGCAGCTCCAGACCATGCTGGGCAACATAGCAAGACCCCTTCTCTACAAAAAATTTTAAAAATTAGCTGGGTGTGGTGGCACAAACCTGTAGTCCCAACTACTTGAGAGGCTGAGGTGGGAGGACTGCTTGAGCCCACGAGGTCGAGGCTGCGGGGAGCCATGATTGCACCACTGCACTCAGCCTAGGCAACAGAGTGAGACCATGTCACATACACACAAAAAAATATGTAAGTGAATAAATAAACAAACTCTTCAGTTTCTTCCTGTCTTACTCAGAGAGCAGACAAAATCCTTCATGGGGTCCTAAATATCCTAGGAGAACTTTGCTCTCCTCCTCCACTGACATGGCCGCCTTGCAGTGCCTCCAAATATGCCAGCCATATTCTGAGACTAAATTTTTGCAATTGCTCTTTCTTCCTTCTGCTTGAAACTTGTTACCAGCTGTCTGCCTGCTCTAAATTTTTGCTCAAATTTTACCTACTTGGTGCAGCCTTCCCTGCCCATGTTAATTAAAATGGTAACTGCCCTTCACTCCTTTTTCTCCACAGTGCTTATCAACAATCTGACACACCACATATTTTCCTGATTTATTTCTGTCTTACCCCTCCTCTCCTTTAATGCAGGTATCCTGGAGGAAAGTGATTTTATTTTAATCTATTCATTCACTGCTGGATTCCCAATTCCTAAAAAAGTTCTTGGCACATAGTAGACACCTGATATCTGTTACATAAATAAATACATGATAAACCCACACATACAGACCATGGATTAAGAAAATTATCCTGTGGATTAAGTTTCTTAATAGTCACTTTCTTCTAATATAGAGTACTAAAAGCCAAATCAGGTTTTAATGGAGAATTAGTCACAAAGATATCTCAATTCTCAAATCGTATGTAGAAAAGTAAGCCAGTGAGTCTTTGGCTGTATTTACACCCAAGCATTTTCCTATGTAAAACTCAGGTTTTGGCCACAAAAATGTTTTCTCCCTTAGGCTATCTGGGTTGATGGTTAAAGTGACATATGTATGATATTAATGCGACCAATAAATAGAAGGAAATACTCCCTCAAATATGTCCAAACGTAGCACATAAAAAAAGACTTACGTGCATTTTATAGGACAGAAAAAAACAAACCCACTTTAGAAACGGAATGACTACTTTACGTGTTCCAGTTAATTCTTTTCCAGATAGCTTAACAGCTGTGGACAAGATCTCAACAACATTAAACTGCAGCAGACAGGAGAAAAGCCAGGTGATACCAGGTTTACTCACAGTTTTTGTTGTGTCCTTCATAGGCTCTTAAGTCCCACTTATATATAATGGATTGTAAATGGAAGGGAACAGAAAAAAGACTGTGAGGCTGGTAAAATGGAAAAGAAAAGAAATGGCAACCTGAGGTCAGCTGTGTGTGACCCACGTGTAAGACTGAAGTAGAACTTGCCTCCTTGTGAACGAAACAGGGCAACAAGAGCTCCACTAGCACAGGTCACGCTTTGGTCTCTGCTCACCTGAGGCACTCAATGCCACGAGTCAAGCCAACAAACCACTCACAACTCTAATTTTAAGAGAGTCTTTTTCCACTTACTTGTTTGTTGAGGGAAAAAAACCCCAAACCTGTCAGTTTGCCGATTAGGTTTTACAATACCAACATACATTTTAGCAGTTATTTAAGTATATCTGAGAATGGTGGAAATTATTGTTACAAAGTTTGGAAGTATACTTTACTAATAGTATTTAATTTCTTTTCTTCTTATTAACAGATCTTAGAGAGAGAGAGCACCAACAATATCAAAGAGATCTTAAAAACAGAATGTTTAAGAGTCACATGCAACACATAAGCAATTTATTGTCAAGATTTCTTTCAAAAAGAGAAGAAAGGAAAGGCATTTTTAGCAAAACTGTCTTTAAAATTTTCCAAACTTAAAACACTTGTACAGAAGTTGCTCCATATCATGAAAATGGGAGTTCATACCTTCTTTTATAATCAGGGTACAAATGGTGTGGCCCCTACTGTGTGACCTTGGGCAATGGACTTATCCTAAGGCTCAGATCTGTAAAATGGTGATAATAATAGTATCAATCTTATAAGGATTATCATGAAGACTAATAAAGATAATGCACATCAAATTCTTAATATGCCATCTGGAACACGGCAATTAATAAATGGTTCCTTGGGTTCTTCTATTAAGCTCATACAATAGGTAGAATCACAAACTAATTTTCAAAGAAAAAAATCCATTACTCTTACAAATTTTCAAATAAATTAGGAAAATTTTAAACTAATAGCCCAGCACTGGGACCTAGAGGGCCTGCTCTTGCCAGCCACTGGGAGGCTGGTTATGGACCTGCCTTCTGTAAGATGAGGGGACAGGGTCAGGACTTCTAGCTCCCTGTACAGGTCCAGTTCTCTCTATGGAATGCTCTCTTTTCTCTTTTCTACCCTACGCAGACTGCCTCTCCAGTCCTTCAGAAGAGGTGAGAAGCTGTCCTACTATTAGTACTTCCAGATCAGCCTTAACTGTAAGCTAGACATTCTCATATATTCTAATCTATCTCCCAAAGTAATTTCAGAATTGCCATAAGACGGTTGTGAAGGAATTTTAAAGGAAATAATCCTAATGAATTGCATGCCAACTCCTCCACTACTGTGACTGCCAGCATTTCTGGCAAATAGTAAATGCTTTGCTGAAAACAAAAGCATACTAAAACAAGCAAACACAAAGAACACAAAGAAGCAGACACAAAACGTAAGCCTTCACCTTTATAAGGCAAACAAATCTTTATGCACAGTCCTTGCTCAATTCAACTCACTCCCTCGCAATAGGTATGACTCTTTCTCTGTTGCACAAAGGCAGAGTGCCCGTATAGTCTTCTCTTCTTCAGTACTACCCTTTCCAAGCTTCCTTCTGATACATTTCAGTGTTAGTTTTCATTTTCTCACCAGTCTCTCTTCTGACTTCTTGGAGTAATGAAAAGTCAAAGGAACCCCTAGAATCACTGTTGCCATCACTTAACCCAGGACAATTAGGAAAATATAAGGTATGCCTCAATTACATTTTAGTATCATAAAACTTCTTAGCCTCAAGGTCTTTAAACAGGCTTAACAGAATACCTCATAACAGTAAGAATTTAATAAATATTTTTGTTATTATCATGTGAGCAAGCAAGCACCCTCCTCACCATATAATGTTGCCATACCAGTTAACCGTCAACTGCTGGGTCACAGGCAGGAGCAGGAGTGTGTCTCTGACCAACAGTACAGAGGTGGTGAGCGGGCCTCCACGGCCTCCTCCACAGCCTTCCTCCCCGGTTTGGCATCAGTTACACAGACACGCCTAGGAACGCAGTCTTGCACACATCCTTAGATTACTTTCTTTCTACCCGGAGGCAAAGGTGACACACTGATGGGGTCTCCCATTGCCCAGCTCTCAGGCCTAGGATTGGCCAACTGCCCTCCCAACAGATTCCAACTGCTCAAGGCTGAGTGCAAGCTGTTCCCTCCGGGGCCACTGACATCACAGTCCGACCCGGGAATCCTCGCCACACCGCACCTCACACACCCCTCCCCAGCCAAAGGCTTTCATCTCTGTCAAATCAACACCTCCCACCCCAAATGAGAATCTGACACATTATAATCACCTTCACTCCTCCTCCGAGGATCCCACAAACCACAGAAAGACGCACTCGTTTTTCAGGGCTGCGTGCTGGGGACACACTGCCAAAACAGCCTGCAGCCCTTCCAAGACGCTTACCACCCGGGAGAGGGAGAGTGGCCAGCCAGGGCAGGGCTCTGAAGGACGACTGTCCAGGAAAATGGAGTGAATGAGTTCTCTGTAAAGTCAGGTTTGAAGCTCAGAGTTCCAACTGAACCCAATGAGAAAGTGGGTTGTCTTTTGAGGACGCTTGCTTCTTTCTGTTCAAGAAACCAAATTGTGTGTGTGTGGCTGCGCACGCACATACACATACACATGTAAATGTTCTGACGTGTCCTTTCGCGTCCAGGGTAGCATATATTTCTTCCAGGTTCACTGGTGCACAGCCAAGCCTCTTCCTCTCTCCCTTTAACCCCAGCAGCATCTAGTCACCTTTCCGGCATTGACTTCCTCACTTGATGTTTCTCTCTGTGTCTCAGTGATCTTCCCCACCGGCAGATTTACATCTGCAGCTTTCCTCATCAGCCTTTCGCTCCCACAGTATGTGTTGTATAACGGCCTTGAGACTGCTTTATCAAGGACACAAAGTAATTGCCCTCAGCAGGACCCGAAGGACCTGCTAAACTCCTTTTAACTACTCTGACATGATTGTATCAAGTCAAGTCAGACAGTGGTATTTTCAAAAATTGCTCCTGCTCTCTTCCCTCCATTCCTGACTCACAAATAAGCACCAAATTCTTTAAACATATCTGATGTTGGAAGCAAGATTAGCTAAGTCCAGTGGTCAAAGGTTTAAATATGTTACATGGTTTGGCTACATCCCCACCCAAATCTCAACTTGAATTGTATCTCCCAGAATTCCCAAGTTTGTGGGTGGGACCCAGGGGGGTGGTAATTGAATCATGGGAGTTGGTCTTTCCCGTGCTACTCTCGTGATAGAGAATAAGTCTCATGAAATCTGATGGGTTACCAGGGGTTTCCACTTTTGCTTCTTCCTCATTTTTCCTTTTGCTACCACCATGTAAGAAGTGTCTTTCACCTCCTGCCATGATTCTGAGGCCTCCCCAGCCACGTGGAACTGAAAGTCCAATTAAACCTCTCTTTCTTCCCAGTCTCGGGTATGTCTTTATCAGCAGTGTGAAAATGGACTAATATGATATGACTGAAGTATTTTTTTCTCTAGCTACCCAAATATAACAATTACATTTTTTACAGTTGTATATTACACATAATTTGCTAACATTTATTCAGTGCCTGCTGTGTACTATGCAGTGTTTTATGTGACTTAGCGGCATTGTAATATGAAATACTTATACCAGCCCTATGAGGTAGAGAAATGAAAGAATTGGTAGACTCCCATACTTTTAAGATCCAATTGCCCTGTCCTTTAAATTCCTTTCACAAGAGTAATTATTTTCAAGATTTCCTAATCTTTAGATGCCACAGCCCCCTGAAGTTTTCGTGTTGAGAACTTGCTAACAGGTAACTACTTAGTGTTTCTCGAAATTCACACAGATTAGTCAGGGAGGTTCTCTTCTGCTTTCTGAAGTTTTCATTTATTTGCTCTTAGGTACATTAAAGAATCATTAGGGTCCCTCATACCTATCTAATTAATTAATTATAGTTTATAATTACACAGCCTCCTCTCAAAGTCCCTAAAAATATAAAGAGTCGCATAACAGAAGAGCCTCATCTACCACCACAACATCTCATCCCACCCTGCCCTGTTGGCCGTAATTATTGTTCTATGCCAGATGACAAAGAGCCATGGGAAAAATCCTTTTTGTAACCAATATATTTTAAAACAGAGACTAAGATCAGGATATACTAAGCAAAACAGGTTAATAAGATAAGTTTGTCCTTGGGTCAGAGTCTTTTCATTCAGCCCTTTTCTTCCCTGTCCCACTGTCCATTTCTGTTTTCACTAGTCCCCAGCCTCAGTATTCTCCATGGGCTTGGACAGTGGCAGCAGAAAGTGAGGCCACAAATCAATCAAGTAAGGCACGCTGCAACCTCAGGCACAGGTAACAAATGGCAGCAACAGGAAACAAGCCCCACCGATCCCCACTGTCTCCCTCCTGTCTTCCTAGTTCTAATCCTGCCTTGGCCCACCCCAATCTTTCTCATGCCTCTTTCTCAACCAAGAGCCCTAGGAGGCAGCTGCCAGCCCATGTGAGTGGACTCTGGGGAATAATCCACATGTCTCCCTTCGGTCTCTCTTGGGGAACTTCGATTCTAGAGAAAGAAATGTAGCACCAGAGTGCCCTTCCACATGTGCAATTTCAGTCACCGAAGAAAATGAGCGGGAACAACATTTCTGGCCAGGAGAATAGGGAGATATACCATGAAGCTAAGTTTCAGGGCCCAGCATGTGTACAGGCCCCTTCCAAGGTCCTGGGAATGACCTCGGTGATGAGTTCACATTATCACACTTTAGTGAAATTTGAAAAAGGTACTTTTGTATTATTTTCCATAAACAGGGCACCCATATGATAAAAAGATCAAGTCCCACAAAAATCCAGTGGTCCTAAATCATATCTTGTACAGGTGTGAGGCTCAGGAGGGTCTCACACCTCATGCCTACCTACTTGATGATAGTTTATAAGTAGACGGGCTCCTCTCAAAGTCCTTAAAACCAAAGAGTCCTATCACTGAAGAGCCTCATCTACCACCACAACATTTCACCCCATTCTGTCCTGTCGGCAATAATTATTGTTCTATGCTAGACAGACTATATAAAATCTAACCTAGTTTGTATTACATTTTCTTCATGTAACATCAGAGTTCTTTTCCCCACAATACGAAAGCAAAATTAGGTTAAATTTTAAAAGAGGGAAAATAAGAAGTAAAAATAAATTTTATTTTTTAAAAAATAGCAAAAGTAGTTACTAATGATGCACCTCCTTTTCAAATATATCTGAAACCAACTTTGGCAAGCCATGGGCATCTTTTAGAAAATATATTGTCCAAAGACTCTGCATGAGTAAACGTACAATAGGGGCCATGAAGCTCCTCCATACGATTCTGCCATCCAGCCATGTTGAGGAACCCTTGCAAGAGACGTCTGCAGTTGTATCCCCTAGCAACTCCTTAAAAACTCACTGGTGCTTTATCGTATTTTAGCACTGTCCTTTAGCGATATAAGGTCAAGGCCACTGTAACACACATGTTAGTAAGCAGGAAACAGTGAAAACATAGAATCACAGAAATAATATTTAACAGCAAAAATTACACTTCTAACAACGCATTTTGTAGCTGAAAGGCACTGTAGTGAAAACATGGGAAATAGCTATATAAAAGGCTTCTGAGTAACAGAGGGAAGTCTTCCTGAAAGCATTCGGTTCTTAAGATACACTGTTATTTCCTGAGGTACACCTTTAAGTCTCTCCTAAGTGGCTCAGATGAAAGGCCCTGGCAGAGAATCTGGGAGGGGAGCAGTGTCCCAGTGAGGACTCTGGGGAGGGCCCATGCTCTGTGTCCTATGCGCAGAGTGACTTCACCACAGTCATGGGCACAATGACCCCTAATGGTATTGAAAATGGAGAGAAAGGGGGCAAGTTCAATGACGTATGTGTTATTTCTGAAGTTGGTATTTTTTACAACAACAAAAAATTGGCACTAACTTAAATATTTATCCACTAGGGAATGGATGAATAAAAGGTGGTATATGCAACAACTGAATACCCACCCTCAATTTGCTGAAGCAGGAACTAAAACCATGGGACTGATCATGCAAACTGGAGCTATTTCCACTTGTTTAAGTCAATGCTTACAAATCATGCTCCTTCTAGGACACATAGGAAGTCTAACAATCAAGATATGTACATAAAGAAAATATTTAGGATTAGCCAAGAAAAATATATAACAAAGAAATAGGGAGGCGTTCCTCTGCCACCAAGTCTAAAAATTAGGTTCCATCCTAACACCCATTTCTTCTCATTTGTAATCTTTATCAGCAAATGTATTTTATCAGTAAACTCTTAACAGTACATTTGTTTATGACTATTCATTTGTCTTCATGGGTCTGTAGTAAAGCGCTGGGAGGTTACGGACCATTGTATCCCCAAGGATAATACGGCGCCTGGCCAACAGCAGACCCCCACCAATAAATACGTTCAATAAGTGAATCACTGACGATAGTTTCGAGTACCATTCACATTTTGATACCCTACAAATACTCAGCTCCAGTTCATCCTTCTGGTCCAGCTGACTAGCTGACATCAGCCCCTTCTGGTCCAGCTGAGTAGGTGACATGCCCACGTGAGTGTCCACAAGCTACCTGAGAAGCTACATGCACAAGACTGCACTTATTCTCTTTGTAAAAAAAAAAAAAAAAAAAAAAGTGTTACTATACTGTCAAAAGCATGCAGAGATAGCTACACAAGAGTGTCCTGGATGACATTACTTGTAAAAGTAGATATAAAGAAATAACCGGAAACATCCTACATGGAATGGGATACTACTTATCCTTTTACACTAAGGCGTAAAGCAGATCTCTTAGGTACTTCAGTGGAAAGCTGGAGGGCTGCTTGCGCTATGTTACTAAATACAAAAGGAAGCTGCTAAAGGAACCATTCTGTTTAAGATGATCATTACACATACATGTGGCTTTCAGTGTAGAAGAAAAAAGCTAACAGGGTCATATGTGGGTAGTGGAATTTCTTAGCTTACTTTGAAGATATTCCACATTGTTTGAGTTTTTAAAGTGAATAATTCCTACACAGAAAACTTGACAGTTAAAAAACAAAAAATACAAAAATAAACTTTCTCTATTCTCAAGCTCTATTACAAACAACCCTCCAGTCACCATATTAGAAGTGTGGTAGCTCTCCTGAACCCCCTTCTTTGCCTCACTCTTTACATTTTACCACCAGAATATGTCTTTATCAAATTTCATTGCTTCATTTTGCTCATACCTGTTCTCTTTCCATCTCCTCTGCCTGAATTTAAGCCTTCATCATCTCTCTCTACAGCGGTCCACCAGTTGGCTTCCTTCCTTTCATCTGTGACTCCTGGCAATCCTTGACATTGCTTCCGTGTTTCCAGAACCCATATTAAAAAACAAAACAAAAAACAAACAAACAAAAAAACCCAACAAGTCACAGCTCAGAATGAGCCCTTCCACTCGTTCCGAATGGCCTGTGCGGTCGCGTTCAGGGGGCTGGGACTGCCCGTGGCACCTGCACAGCACTTCTCCCACCATTTCTCCAACTGTGCTCCGCACTGTTCTAAAAATAAGTTTCCTGTAGTTCCCAATGTTTCACAGTTTGTTCATGCTATTTCCCTTATCCTGGAATGTATTGCCCTTGTCCTCCAATCAGAGTTAAAATTACTTCTGTTTAAGAACTCAAGTCAAACACCACCTCCTCCTCCATATAACTTTTCTGCTCCTTTTCCCTCAAGCAAGTTTCTGGCTCCTTCCTTTGTGCTCTCAGTGAATCTTCCACTGAAGCAACACGAAACCACACACAAACTGTCATTTGTGGCAGGCTGTTGAGTGCCTATGGCTTCAAATGCTTCGGCGCATGCAATGCTACTACTGTTTTCAGGTAGGTGGCCATCGACATCTTATAAAAGTTACAAATGTACCCATTTTGGGAACAGAAGTCAGAAAGGTTGGAGAGTGGGGAGAGAGACACTTGTCCAAGACCACATAATGAAAGAGACAGGTTTTGATTCTAAATCTTTCTAGCACCCACTATGCTGTACAACCTTTATTAATATGTCATCATACGCACTGGCTTGAATTTCTGTTTCTCCCTATAATATCCTTATTTTCTCATGGACAGGGATTATTTCTGATTCATCTTTTGATCCTCAGACCTAGTACAGAGCTGGGCACGCAGCAGGTGTGTGGGGATGTTTGTTGAGTAATGCAGGCAAGGTAGCTGGGGAGAGCGCAGTCATTAGGAGTCACACAGCCTGACCTTGAACAAATTATTAACATTACGAACAAGCAAAAAAAAAAAAAACAGAAATAAAGCACCAGGCACACAGTCTAGGGCACAGTAAGTTCTCAAAAATCCTACCAACAATTACAATAACACTGAGGAAAGAGAAGCTCATAAGAGGGGCATGTGTCAGTCCGTCAGGGCTAAGTGTTGCTGAAATAATAAACTATCCCAGGATCTTAGTAACTGAAAACACACAGGATTTGTTTTTCACTCACTGTCCACATCCATAAAGTTCTGAGGAGTCTCCTTCCTCTACCTTGTTCTCACTCAGGAATGCAAGACCAAACGCCATGCAGAACAGCACTGGCTACCACGGCAGGGGATGGGAGCGTGGGAAAGTGAGCATCGCCTATTAAAAACTTCCACGAGTCAGTAACACACCTCGCTTCCTTCCACCTGCTATTGATCAAAGCAACTCACATCATAAACTTGCAATCTTACCTCATACCCAGGAGAAAAACCAGAAATACCACATCACTAATGACTATAGTGGGAACAGGGAAACATTTCTGAAGAGTAGGTAAGTGTACCAGGTACAGCAAGTAGGAGAAAGGCTTAGGGTAGGCACAAAAATTGTAAAAAAGGTCAACAGATAAAACAGTCAGTCAAGTATGAGGAAAAGCATCTGCGGCTTGGTGTGACTGGACCATGGAGTGCGTGCAGTGCGTGCAGGAGCTTAGGTGGAAGAACAGGCTGAGTCAGGTTGTTGAGGACTTTTCTGCTCTATTACTAATCATAAGAGGGGTGGGAGCCCAGACGATCAATATGATAAGTGAATAGGATCACTCTGGCAACAACTTAGGGCTCTTCATATTCCAGTATAATATATACATTTATCCTCATATACTTATTCTGTTGTTGCCTTGTCATAACTATTGTCATGTTTTATCTATTTTCTTGCTTCCCAACTTAGAAGTGGTTTCGTTAAAAATGCTTTCAGAATACTTATTTCACTTTTTAAAAGAACGTATTGAACTTTAAGAAATCCACTGACTGCAGGACCTGATGGTGCTAATGGTGCACAGGTCTCGTCTGCACAATGAGCATGTATTACACACCCAACGCCTTGAGTTAATTTGGACAGCAATGCTTTAGCTGCAGTTACAGCCATGCACAGCGTAATGATGTTTTGGTCAACAAGCGACCAAAGATATATGAGATGGTCCCATAATATTATAACGAAGCTTAAAATATTTATTGACTGATGACGCAGTAGCCTTCTTAATGGTATAGCACAACACATTACCTTTTTATGTTCAGATATATTTGGTTACAGCTGCCTGCAGTATTCAGTACAGTGACATGCTGCATAGGGATTGTAGCCTAGGAGCAGTAGGCCACACACAGAGCCTAGGTGTGTGGCAGGCTGTACCATCTAGGTTTGTTAAGTGCACTCAGTGATACTCACACCATCAGGACGTCACCTAGTGATGCCTGTCTCAGAAGGTATCCCTATCATTAAGCGACACATAACTGTATTTAAATACCAAGACTACAAGTTTCAGAGACTGACGCTGGGCAGCTGCAGCGTGAATAGAGTTTCATGTATGTGAAATGTGTCTCCAAATGAGTTGGATAACATTTTGGAGACTCATTCAGTTTATAAGGATGAAATGCAGCACATGTTTAACAGCAACAACTTTAGATAGCTCTACATCACCTGTGTATCTGCTACAATCCAGAATCCAGATCTGAGGTTCAAGTGGGCCCTGAAATCCCCGACAATGTCAATGTCACCCTATCACACCCAAGTCTCTGGTCCTCCGCTGAGTTTGCAGAGCACAGAAGGGGAATGACCCACATGACTCTGAGCTGCATGATGAGATGATGCCACAATGTCTCTCCCAGGACTCATATTATTCTACGAACAGTTATTCTAATGCAAGTATTGCTTTTCTTGTGTGTATATATATATACGTGTATATATACACGTATATATATATTTTATTATACTTTAAGTTCTAGGGTACATGTGCACAACGTGCAGGTTTGTTACATATGTATACATGTGCCATGTTGGTGTGCTGTACCCATTAACTCATCATTTACATTAGGTATATCTCCTAATGCTATCCCTCTCCCCTCCCCCACCCCACAACAGGCCCCGGTGTGTGATATACCCCTTCCTGTGTCCAAGTGTTCTCATTGTTCAATTCCCACCTATGAGCAAGAACATGCGGCGTTTGGTTTTTTGTCCTTGCGATAGTTTGCTGAGAATGATGGTTTCCAGCTTCATATATGTCCCTACAAAGGACATGAACTCATCCTTTTTTATGGCTGCATAGTATTCCATGGTGTATATGTGACACATTTTCTTAATCCAGTCTATCATTGTTGGACATTTGGGTTGGTTCCAAGTCTTTGCTATTGTGAATAGTGCCATGGTAAACATACATGTGATTGTGTCTTTATAGCAGCATGATTTATAATCCTTTGGGTATATACCCAGTAATGGGATGGCTGGGTCAAATGGTATTTCTAGTTCTAGATCCCTGAGGAATCGCCACACTGTCTTCCACAATGGTTGAACTAGTTTAAAGTCCCACCAACAGTGTAAAAGTGTTCCTGTTTCTCCACATCCTCTCCAGCACCTGTTATTTCCTGACTTTTTAATGATTGCCATTCTAACTGGTGTGAGATGATATCTCATTGTGGTTTTGATTTGCATTTCTCCGATAGCCAGTGATGATGAGCATTTTTTCATGTGACTATTGGCTGCATAAATGTCTTCTTTTAAGAAGTGTCTGTTCATATCCTTCGCCCACTTTGTGATGGGGTTGTTTTTTTTCTTGTAAATTTGTTTGAGTTCTTTGTAGATTCTGGATATTAGCCCTTTGTCAGATGAGTAGATTGCAAAATTTTCTCCCATTCTGTAGGTTGCCTGTTCACTCTGATGGTAGTTTCTTTTGCTGTGCAGAAGCTCTTTAGTTTAATTAGATCCCATTTGTCAATTTTCGCTTTTGTTGCCATTGCTTTTGGTGTTTTAGACATGAAGTCCTTGCCCATGCCTATGTCCTGAATGGTATTGCCTAGGTTCTAAACGCAATCCAGCATATAAACAGAACCAAAGACAAAAAACACATGATTATCTCAGTAGATGCAGAAAAGGCCTTTGACAAAATTCAACAGCCCTTCATGCTAAAAACTCTCAATAAATTAGGTACTGATGGGACATCTCTCAAAATAATAACAGCTATTTATGACAAACCACAGCCAATATCATACCGAATGGGCAAAAACTGGAAGCATTCCCTTTGAAAACTGGCACAAGACAGGGATGCCCTCTCTCACCATTCCTATTCAACACAGTGTTGGAAGTTCTGGCCAGGGAAATCAGGCAGGAGAAAGAAATAAAGGGTATTCAATCAGGAAAAGAGGAAGTCAAATTGTCCCTGTTTGCAGATGACATGATTATATATCTAGAAAACCCCATTGTCTCAGCCCAAAATCTCCTTAAGCTGGTAGGCAACTTCAGCAAAGTCTCAGAATACAAAATCGATGTGCAAAAATCACAAGCATTCTTATATACCAATAACAGACAAACAGAGAGCCAAATCATGAGTGAACTCCCATTCACAATTGCTTCAAAGAGAATAAAATACCTAGGAATCCAACTTATAAGGGATGTGAAGGACCTCTTCAAGGAGAACTACAAACCACTGCTCAACTAAATAAAAGAGGACACAAACAAATGGAAGAACATTCCATGCTCATGGATAGGAAGAATCAATATCTTGAAAATGGCCATACTGCCCAAGGTAATTTATAGATTCAATGCCATCCCCATCAAGCTACCAATGACTTTCTTCACAGAATTGGAAAAAACTGCTTTAAAGTTCATATGGAACCAAAAAAGAGCCCGCATTGCCAAGTCAATCCTAAGCCAAAAGTACAAAGCTGGAGGCATCATGCTACCTGACTTCAAACTATACTACAAGGCTACAGTAACCAAAACAGCATGGTACTGGTACCAAAACAGAGACATAGACCAATGGAACAGAACAGAGCCCTCAGAAATAATACCACACATCTACAACTATCTGATCTTTGACAAACCTGACAAAAACAAGAAACGGGGAAACGGCCAGGCACGGTGGCTCACGCCTGAAATCCCAGCACTTTGGGAGGCCAAGGTGGGCGGATCACGAGGTCAGGAGATCGAGACCATGGTGAAACCCCGTCTCTACTAAAAATACAAAAAACTAGCCGGGCGTGGTGGCAGGCGCCTGTAGTCCCAGGTACTTGGGAGGCTGAGGCAGGAGAATGGCATGAACCCAGGAGGCGGAGCTTGCTGTGAGCTGAGATCGCGCCACTGCACTCCAGCCTGGGTGACAGAGCGAGACTCCGTCTCAAAAAAAAAAAAAAGAAATGGGGAAAGGATTCCCTGTTTAACAAATGGCACTGGGAAAACTGGCTAGAAAATATTGCTTTTGCTCCCATAAATGATAACTTGCGGAACTTTTTAACACAATGCCCAGCTTGTAGGCAATCAGCCCACTGTGATGGCCAACCTCATGGACATCTCTCGTCTCCTTTAAATGCCTTAAGAAAAAGTGGCCTTCAAAACTTTTCTGTATAAGTTCCACCTTTATGTATGAGAAACCATAAAACAATAGAAAGACCACACTGCACAAAGAATCAGAAATCTTTTTCTGGTTTAAGTCCCTGTCCTTAAATTGCCATGTGACCTTTAGCAAGCAGCCTAAGTTCTCCGCAAATTACCTCACCTCAGCTCTCTTCTCTATAAAATAAGGAGCACTACTAGTCTACCTTAAAAGCCTTCCAATCGGGAGAGTTGCGAGCCTACGTCAGCTTTAAAGCAAATCCTAATGCTATTCCTAGCCCTTGCTTCTGCTTGTCTCTCTCAAAATAGTGTTTCTTTCCACTGAATAAAATTCCAATATGTTTGTTTTTCAAAAGATCCTTTTGACTGCAAGAAACAAAAGCCCAATTCATACTAACAAGCAAAAAAACAAAAAGTAATTTATTGACCCATGAAGGAGTCACCTGGACCTGTGGCAAACTGTGTATGAAAAGGAAATACATAACTGTTGAACTAAGCCATTGAGAATTTCATAGCACTTGTTACTGAATTAGAACCTCACCCGTCCTGACTGATAAGCTGACTTCCGACCAGGACTGAAAACATGTCCTCCCCTGCTTACCAACCACAGTGAAATGTTAGAACTGCTTCTCTGGGTGTCCTCCTGCCAGTCCTGAGGAAGGGCTCTGATAAGCCTTACCATGGTGGAATCCCAGACCTCAATGAGTGGACACAAGCATGTACCAGGGCCACACCGTGTGCCTTCCAAAACAGCACAAGATCTGAGGCTGTGCCCAGAAGGGGCGGGGAAAGCTGAATGGAGTGTGAATAAGGAATAATGACTATGGTCCAGAGAATTCTCTCTCTCTCAACTTAACCTCTGAGCAATCAATTGCCTGCTAGCCTATCAGTATCACTGCTGTAGCCATTACACATTTTCATTTCCTCAAAACACATAGGAAAATCCTTCATATACACAAATACAATTTTCTGTAAGAAAGTCTGCCACAATGTTTGGATTAGAAAAGTTATGTTTATTGTATACAACCATAAGTATAATGAAGATAATGTACTGTTTAGGTTTGATCTCCTTCATTCAGAATCAACTCTCTTATTCAGCCAGTGAAGCAATTTACCAAATTCAATTTGAAAAGTATACTGTCATCAGTAATAACCTCAAACAACTTCATTGGTTGCCAGTATTGGACACTACCTTTCCCTGCTTCTTTTACACACTTCATACATCCTCATCTCCCTTGTGCTGAAACACATATGTTACCCACATGCAAAAGACAACTCAAATTTCACTTAGGGTTTAAAAAACATCACTGTATAGTGAACAATCATTATTAACGACAAGTATCTACAGAAGCCCATCCATGCTAAATTGACTTTCATAAATGTTATCTAGACCAAATGCGATATATATTGCTCAGAGAATAAGAGAAAGTCTGTTTTTGATGGAAAACATTTGTTATTCTCCTATTACTCCAAACTGTGGCAACCCTAGGGGAGGATCTTTTCTTTCATTCCCTTCCCCAACCCAACAAAATATAAGCAAACATCAGGAATGCTCTGCTCCTTAATCCCATACACTTTTAAAACAGTCCTCACATTAGAAAATGATGTGAGAAATAAACACAGATTTTTTTTTTTTTTCTATTGAGACGGAGTCTCACTCTGTCACCTAGGCTGGAGCGCAGTGGCACAATCTCGGCTCACCACAACCTCAGGTTCAAGCGATTCTCCTGCCTCAGCCTCCCTATTAGCTGGGATTACAGGCGCCCGCCACCATGTCCGGCTAATTTTTGTATTTTCCAGTAGAGACGGTTTTTTGCCATGTTGGCCAGGCTGATCTCAGAAGCCTGACCTCAGGTGATCTACTTGCTTTGCCTCCCAAAGTGCTGGGATTACCAGCGTGAGCCACTGCGCCCAGCCATATTTTTGTCTCATGTTGAGATGAATGCAAATTAAAGTATACTTCAAGAAACAATACCAAAATAATGCAAAACATATCTCTTCCAGCAAGACTGTCTCGCCTCACCACATATCTTTTCCAGCAAGACAGTCTCGTCTCACCACATATCTTTCTTGAGTAACTATAAACCCAACTATCAACACACCAAAAACCAAAATCTTACTGTTTTTACTAATAGGGCATAAATTCAAAAATGTGATTCATAAATAACATAAGAACTATTAGTGAGTCCTTTATTAAATTTGCAGTCAGAAACAATGTTTATAGATGAAAATACATTCAAATTTGACACATCGAATATTTAAAACCTTGAACAGAAAAGGATAAGTTCTCTTTATTTAGAGGATAGTTTATTTTTCATTTTAACCAATTTTCCTTCACATAGGCATACTTTAAACTAGAAAACAAATCCCTTATTTTGATTCTATACCTTGAATTATATGATAAAACAAAAGGTTATGTTAGTTTTCCAATAGAAACTGCCTTTAAAAGAGTAATTCTATACTTTTTTGCATGTGTTCAGGTTTTTTTAATGTATCACATTCCATAATCCAGTATTCAATTGACCAAATACTTGATTATAATCAAGAAATTGCCTGTTTGGGGACACGGAGGAAGCCATTGAATTTCAGAGGTTATAAAACACTATTATTTGGCCAGGTGTGGTGGCTCACCCTGTAATCCCAGCACTTTGGGAGGCCAAGATGGGCAGATTGCTTGAGCTCAGAAGTTCGAGACCAGCCTGGGCTACATGGCAAAACTCCGTCTCTACAAAAATACAAAAATTAGCCAGGCGTGGTGGTACGCACCTATAGTCCCAGCTATTCGGGAAGCTAAGGTGTGGGGGGATTCCTTGAGCCCAGGAGGTCGAGGCTGCAGTGAGCCAAGACTGCACCACTGCACTCCACCCCGGGTGACAGAGCAAGACCCTGTCTCAAAAAACAATAATAATAAAACACTATTTTTCAAAACTAAGTGTGAGATTACCTAAGTGATTGTCAATATGTAGCACTGAATTCCTCTTCTGAATAGCAATATAAAAGTTAAAGATAGAGTAATACTTTAATTAACAACTATACTCCAGCCCTTATTTCCCTCTCCACCTTCAGACTCCAACATTAACTGCTAATACCAACCTGCTGTATCTTATCTGTCCAACAAATACTTCAAAATCTATTGACTCAAAACTGAACATCTCCCTCCCGAAACCAGCCCTTCCTTCCTTCTCCATTCCCCTTCTCGCTGACAGTCGCACATCATTCACCCACCTGCCCACACCCAAAACTGGAGGCCAGCCTGGGACACTGCCCTGCTCCCACTTCTGCCGTGTGCAACCATTAAGCACCAAGTCGTGCTACTTATGTGGCTCAGACATCTCGCAAACATTTCCACTTACTTAGACCTCTTTTGTCAGTCACTAGCTTAGTCCACCGCTCTACTGACTATTCTCTGCCTTCTTCAGTTTTGTTCCTCAAAACCACTATTTCTAACGGCCAAAGCAATCCTTGTAAACCGCAAATTTAATGTTATTCCCCATACTCATCCTTAAAAAACTTTAGTCCATCCTCACCATTTTTGGATAAAGTCAAAACTGTTAATATGGCTCATAAAACCTCCAAAAATCTGACCCCTAAGTCACCTCTTCAGCTTCACATCCAACCACTCACCTTTCTAGGATAACTCCAAGCACACAGTTATTGATGTCCAGCTCCAGGAACACATCATGCGTGCTTCTCACGTCTGTCCTCACACGCCACTTCCCTCCTCTTCTAGAACATCTACCCTCCTGCAATGCTATCTCCATCCCAGCCTGGTTAACTCTTACTTGCCATTTAAGCCTCACTTTAATATGATTAATTTCAGCAAAGATTTTCCCCAACACAGCAAGCCTGCAGTAAGTGTTCTCATTGTATCCTCTCAGGACACCAGGACTATCTTTATTTTGTTCACTGTTGTATTTCCAGCATCTAGCAGAGTTCTTGGCACATAGACACTCAGAAAAAATCAGAATGGCTGATTAAATGGCACAAAATGGAGAGAACATTTTAAAATCCTCAGACAGTCTCACTGACTCTCCTGATCAAATAGAAGTAAGGAATGCTGAGTGTAGGAGGCATTCAATAAAAAAAAAAAAAAGAAAAAGTAATAAGAATCCAAGTGAAGTGTTAAACCCATTGGGCAGAATTTATAGAAATACATGTAAAATAGGCCAGGCGCAGTGGCTCACGCCTGTAATACTAGCACTCTGTGAGGCCGAGGCGGGCAGATCACGAGGTCAGGAGTTTGAGACCAGCCTGGCCAACATGGTGAAACCCCGTCTCTACTAAAAATACAAAAATTAACCGAGTACAGTGGCGGGCAGCTGTAATTCTAGCTACTCAGGAGGCTGAGGCAGGAGAATTGCTTGAACCCAGGAGGCGGAGGTTGCAGTGAGCCGAGATCACACCACTGCACTCCAGCCTGGGTGACAGAGCAAGACTCCATCTCAGAGAAAAAAAAAAAAGAAAGAAAGAAAGAAAAGAAAAGAAATACATGTAAAATAACTAATTCAATTCCATTCATTATTTTTAGATAAATCACATTTGATAAGTTTACTGAATCATAACAATTATGTACATCCTATCAATTTAAATGTCAGTTTTCTAGAAACACATTTTATTCAGATACTCTCAACAAACTCTGAAAAATATTTCTAATACCAAAGTGATGAAAATAAGTCTGCATTTTTCTACGTGTGACAAACAGGCAAAAGGCAAAGACGAGCAGTTGATGATGAAAGCAATGGGATATTTTCACTTTACTGGGTTTTTTAAAAGAAGAAACTTTTTAAATGATAAATCATTAGATTTGTGAGTCTGAGGTTCTTTTAAAAATGACATATTGAAATATTTAAAGAAAGTTTTATTTCAAAAGTCCTTTCTATAAAGTAATAATTTATCCATAATAATACGTTATTTGGTCAGTTTAGATAATTGATTTTACTCAGTTACTACCTAGTTTATTTTACTGAAATTCGCATGTCTTTTCACACTCCCGCTGCTTCTCTCAGCCGTCACACAGCATCCACTGTGAGTCTGCACCATGTCAGCCCTGCCTGTGGTCACTTTCATTTTCTGGTTCCTATGATCTAACCTCATGTTCTGATTGGGTTTGCAGCATTGCAGGGGAATGCATGAATCCACACCCTGAAGGCCAAAACGGAAGGAAATAAAGCTAAATCTATTTTTATTGATTCACGTTCAATATTTTAACACCCTGATTTTTTACCCACGAATTTGAATTTTCTTCTTTCAGTTTTATGCCCAATTTACAGTTTGCAAGTACTGACTTCCTAGTAAGTTGTTTCAACCTAATTCCTCTTTTTTCCTTTTCAAGTTCACAGAAGGCATTTTCCAAGTCGGTTGTGTTTCCGTCTCCTACTTGGCCCTATCCGCATGACACAGGGTGCAAGGCCACAGAATTAAACGTGAGCAGTAGCTCCCGGTGTATCTCCTTTCGTACCCGGAATCCTACCAGGAACCAACTGATAAAACGATTCTGAAAATAAGAGCTCCCTGTGTGAGAAAGGGAGGAAACTTCCCTAACCATATTTAGCCAAGAAACAGTGTAAGTCCCCAGGGAACAGTCTTCAGCAGCCATTGCATGATTTCATGAAGTAGCTGCTCCTTGGCAGGCAGTACGAAAACACTTTTTTAAAAAAATTCCATGTTTTCCTTCAAGTAGCTGTCACTCCTTTAGAAAAACGTTTTTTTTAGGCCTACAGCCTAAAGGAAGGGTGATCTTTTGTGGATTTTTCTAAAGTTTGTGTTAGTCAGATTAAACAATGTACAGGTTATGCATATGGAGAAGCCGATATCATGTTAACGCTCTTGGCTTGGATGCAAAATTAATATCCTACAAGGAAATTATTATACAGCCGCTGAGTTTCAAAGACTAGCTTCTTCTAGCACAAATGAATTATCATATTCATAGACAACTTATTATAATCAGTTTTTCCTGAGCCCAACAACTCAAAATGCACTACAGTTTCGTACTCAAATAGATGAAAATTAGAGCTGATCTCTGTTCAACAAAGAGAAAGGCACACATGACACTGTGCACCACCAGTTTTCACAAAACATTTAAAACTCTGAACCAAAATTTGAGAACAGAGAATTTCTTGGTGTATTTTACTAAAAATAAATATATATTGTTTAATTACACTGGCAAACTTCTCTTGAATCCATGCAAAATGAGTCAATGCTATTTACTGGATGTTCCAGAGTCAAAGCTATGGGAAAACCTTCGAGAAAATATATCTTAATACTAGAGATATTCTCAATAATGAAAGAAACGACTGGCATATCCTCAAATGCACAATGCTTTCTCCCGTGTAGTTACCTTTAACATCCTTAAATGGAAATGCCAGGAGAAGCTCTAGGACAACAGTAAGTACAAAAAAGCCCAAGTGTCCATTCATTCTTAGCGAAAGAAGAGTTACTTCCTGTCAGCTGACCCATTAGACAAGTGACCCTTGCTAAGGCCACATACCCAAGTAAGCAATGCCTAAAAATCAGGAAGAGGGACCGCTTTACGCATTGCATCTACAGAAGTGCCACGCTCTTAAGTTCAAAATGAATTTTAAAAAATAAAAAATTGAGTTGGAGTCTCACTCTGTCACCCAGGCTGGAGTGCAGTGGCGGGATCTCGGCTCAAGGCAACCTCACCTCCCAGGTTCAAGCGATTCTCCCGCTTCAGCCTCTCAAGTAGCTGGGCAATATGAACAATTAAAATAAGCCTTTACATCTGATCGGCCATTAATATTAAATTATCAGTGAGTGTTAAAGTGGGGGAGGTGGGAGTAATGGAGACCTTGTTGGGGAGGTGCTTGTTGGAAAGAGTGCTATTAGGGTGAACACTGATCCCAGTCTGCCCACTCGGGACTAAGGAGTTTGCCAGGACGTGGGACTTGTGGTGCCAAGACTAGGAAAGTCCCAGTTGGTCAGTCCCAGCACGCAGATGTGACTAAATCACTGGGACTGAGCAAAGATAAAGGTTATCACACACAACATCAATCATAAGAGCAGGGTAAACCCAACTGACCTTCAGCTTTGAGGACACACATTTATTCTAACGGCTCTCAGTGGTAAAGTCAAGTGTCAACAGTGAAATGATCACACAAAAATTAAGGCTTCTTTTCCCCCAAGCAGATTATACATATTAATTAAATGGTAGAGAAGTCAGGCGCAGTGGTTCACTCCTGTAATCCCAGCTTAAGGCCAGGAGTTCAAAACCAGCCTGGGCAACATAGCAAGACTCCATCTCTAAAAGTTAGAAAAATTGTCCAGTCAAAGAGGCAGAGAAGAATCTAGACACTGCTTCTCTGACAGCAAAAATAGGTCATTAAACTAAATCTATATGTATTTAATATACGTATACATTTTATGTGTGTTGTTTAAATGTATATTTGCTACATTGCTAAAAGCTGATGCATAAGAAACCCTCAATCCAACATAATTGTGTAGTAATGGGATTTTTTTTCTTTTTTTACTCTGTTAATGTAACAAGAATTTAACTTGCAGGCTACAAGGGTAATAAAGAAATGGGGAAAATTCACTCTCTGATAACAATTCCTAGGTCTAAAGACTAACAGCCTGATGCTGTATCACACCCCAAACCGGCACATTCAATAATCATGAAAGAGGCATTTGGGAATTTCCAGAGGCAGCCACGTGTCCACCATCTCCATCAGCCTTCCTCTTCTCCAGGCTGCAGTCCACACAGACATGGCCCGCCCACCTTCAGGAGAAACCAAGACATTAAGGAAACAATTGTCACCAGCCAGGAGCGGGACTTAACACAGCCCTTTACCATATGCAGGGCCTCAAAGAAGGGGTTCAGGGCCCCCCAGAAAAAAAATGTTTTAGGCCTCCAACAAGGGGGTAGTTGGTACTGACATGCAATGAAGTCAGCTCTATCTCTCGTCCTCACTCCTGTCCCCTCCCTGTGTCCAGAAAGGGGTGATTTGTACAGCTTCCCCTCCTCTTGTGAGAAACCTTGTTCACAAGAGAGTCGCAACTAAAACTGTGAACTTACCAATGAAATGCGAGCGATGAAATGTGTTGAGAGAGCGCATTAAATGAATGTTACGTAGGTACTAAAAGAGCCCTAGGAGCCTGGGCTGGCTGCGGGCTAGTCTCTCCTTCACGTGAGAGAAGCGTGTAGTCTAGTGTAGTGTAGTGTAGTGTAGTGTAGTGCAGTGTAGTCTAGTCTAGTGTAGTCTAGTGTAGTGTAGTCTAGTGTAGTCTAGTCCAGTGTAGTGTAGTCTAGTGTAGTTTAGTGTAGTGTAGTGTAGTCTAGTGTAGTCTAGTCTAGTCTAGTCTAGTGTAGTGTCGTCTAGTGTAGTCTAGTGTAGTGTAGTGTAGTCTAGTCTAGTGTAGTCTAGTCTAGTCTAGTGTAGTCTAGTCTAGTCTAGTGTAGTCTAGTCTAGTGTAGTGTAGTGTAGTCTAGTGCAGTGTAGTCTAGTGTAGTGCAGTCTAGTGTAGTCTAGTGTAGTGTAGTCTAGTGTGGTGTAGTGTAGTGTAGTCTACTGTGGTGTAGTGTAGTCCAGTGTACTGTAGTGTAGTCTAGTGCAGTGTAGTCTAGTGTAGTGTAGACTAGTGTAGCATAGTCTAGTGTAGTGATTGGTGTGTCATCTCAGGAATCAGACAACCCCAGGCCCTCACTCACATAGAGCCCTGGGGACAAGCTGCTTCCACTCACTGCCATTTATAATGGCTACATGATCGGGCAGCTATAAACATTAGATGAGATGAGATATTTAACGGCACCCAGTCAATGTTAACTTCTAATAACTGACTCTTAGAGACCCTGTAGTAAACTTAAAAGTCTCAACCTACAGTAATCTAGATTTCTTTTTTTTTCTTTTTTTTATACTTTAAGTTTTAGGGTACATGTGCACATTGTGCAGGTTAGTTACATATGTATACATGTGCCATGCTGGTGTGCTGCACCCACTAACTCGTCATCTAGCATTAGGTATATCTCCCAATGCTATCCCTCCCCCCTCCCCCCACCCCACCACAGTCCCCAGAGTGTGATATTCCCCTTCCTGTGTCCATGTTTTCCCATTGTTCAGTTCCCACCTATGAGTGAGAATATGCGGTGTTTGGTTTTTTGATCTTGCGATAGTTTACTGAGAATGATGATTTCCAATTTCATCCATGTCCCTACAAAGGACATGAACTCATCATTTTTTATGGCTGCATAGTATTCCATGGTGTATATGTGCCACATTTTCTTAATCCAGTCTATCATTGTTGGACATTTGGGTTGGTTCCAAGTCTTTGCTATTGTGAATAATGCCGCAATAAACATACGTGATTTCTACAGAGAAGACTGTGTTTCAAGAAGCTGAGACCACATTTCTGTCTTTCCCTACTTACATGCTTCACTCTTCTCCATTAATTGTATTATTTCCCTGTCAATTCCTGTCCTTTAGCTAATAAAGAAAAACTTGACAAGCCACTCCACTTCCGGGCCACGATACATTTTGCAATACCTAGAACCAGTCTATATGCTCACAGGAGGATAACATCAAATAATGCAATTTTTTGTTATCTTTTGTGTCTCTCTCCCACCCCCACCCTGCCCAGGCAGTATCAGCACTGTGCATGAGAAGGTGATGATGGGGGGTAGAAATGGCCAGAGAGATGCTTCTCATAAGTATCTGAGTAAAATATCTTGAGACATGTCGAACCTGAGCAATTTCCCACCAGCCTTGCACTTAGAAAGGCTACAAAGCATACCAGGGAATCTGCAGTCAGGTCATTGTGGAAAACCTAGCTGTTCCCTTCTTTAGAAACAGCTGAGGAAATGGTGAAACATTGTGCAGAGCCACTGAAGGCTAAGGGAAGAGAGAAAAGGATCAATAAGGAAATGGATGGGGTGCACTGTGGGGTGGCCGAAGGCAGAGGAAGAGGAAGGCAGGCCACTGCTTCACATGGTGGCAAGGATCATAGAAGAGCCCAGAACTCTTCTGGACTCTATCTTTGGTTCTAGAGCAGATTAAAACAGCAAATAAATTGTGTCTGTCTCTCCAGACAAAAAGGGTAGAGAAGGCTGGGTGCAGGGGCTCACGCCTGTAATCCTGACCCTTTGGGAGGTCGAGGCGGGTGGATCATGAGGTCAGGAGATCAAGACCATCCTGGCCAACATGGTGAAACCCCGTCTCTACTAAAAATACTAAAGTTAGCTGGGCGTGATAGTGCGCACCTGCAGTCCCAGCTACTAGGGAGGCTGAGACAGGGAATCGCTTGAACCTGGGAGGCAGAGGTTGCGGTGAGCCGAGATCCTGCCACTGCACTCCAGCCTGGCAATGGAGCAAGACTCTGTCTCAAAAAAAAAAAAAGAAAGAAAGAAAGAAAGAAAGAAAGAAAGAAAGAAAGAAAGAAAGAAAGAAAGAAAGAAAGAGGGTAGAGAAAGGGATAGCTGCTCACACTACTAGTCTTTACTCCAGTTCTAATTCTACATGTATTGTCCTGAGTATTTGAAGAAAAAAAATTTAAATGACCCTAATCAAATTTTATGTTACTAACGAAAATTACACTGTAAAATGATACATTAAGTTCAGTATATTTTAAAGATACATTGAAAACATTTATAGAACTAAAAAAAATGGAATTATGTTCAATGAATCCTCACGTAGCAAATTTAAGCTTTCAAAAAAAAAAAAACAAAGCTTCGTAAACTATTTAAAGCATTGCCTATAATGCTTATGATACAAAATTTAGAAAGTCAAACCTATTCTTTCTGGAATTGAAAAACCCCTTTCCTCTTCAAAACAGGATCTCCGGCAGGCTGCATACGATCGAAACTGTCAGTAAAGAAACACAGGATTGGCGAGGCACAGTGGCTCACGCCTGTAATCCCAGCACTTTGGAAGGCTGAGGCAGGTGGATCACAAGGTCAGGAGTTCAAGATAAGCCTGGCCAATATGGTGAAACCCCATCTCTGCTAAGAATACAAAAATTAGCCAGGCATGGTGGCGGGCGCCTGCAGTCCCAGCTACTTGGGAGGCTGAGGCACCAGAATCGCTTGAACCTGGGAGGCAGAGGTTGCAGTGAGCCGAGATTGCGCCACTGAACTCCAGCCCTGGGTGACAGAGTGAGACTCTTATCTTAAAAAAAAAAAAAAAGAAGAAGAAGAAGAAACACAGGATTGACATAAAGGACCAAATCCTTGGAACAAAAGTTTCTCCCTCACATGGTATCACAGCCACTGCCTTCTCACTGTGATGGTTAACTCTATGAGACAGCTAGGCTGCACCATGAGGCCCAGTTGTTTGGTCAAACACCAGTCTAGATGGTGCTGTAAAGGTATTTTTAAAATGTGATTAACATTTAAATCAGTGGACTCTGAGTAAAGCAGATTACCCTCTATAATGTGTCATCCAATCAGCTTCAGGTCTTTGGAGCAAACACAGAGATTTTCCCAAGAGAAAGAAATTCTCCTCAAGACTGAAACACGGAGACACTGGCTGAGGTTCCAGCCTGCTGCTCTGCAGAAATTCACACTCACGGCTGCAGCACAGCTCTTAGCCTGTTTCTAGACTTGCTGGCCTCCTCAACCACGTGAGCCAGTGCCTTAAAGTCAATCAGGCAACCTCCCTCTGTCTCTGTATATGTGTGTTTGTGAGTGTGTGTGTGTCACTTAATGGAAACACGTGAGAAACGTGTTGCTAGTTGGTTTCATTGTTGTGTGAACATCACAGAGTGGACTTACACAAACCTATATGGTCCAGCCTACTACACACTAAGGCTTTATGCTATAGCCTACTGCTTCCAGGCCACAGACTGTACAGCACGGTACTGTACGGAATACTGTAGACAACTGTAACACAATGGTAAGGATTTGTGTATCTAAACATATCTAAACATAGGAAAGCTACAGTAAAAATATGGTATTATAATCTTATGTGACCACCATCATATATGTGGGTCTGTTGTTGACCAAAACATCCTTATATAGTGGGTGATTGTGTATGTAGACATGCACACACACACAAAGTGGGGCCATCAGAAAACATGTTCTATGTAAAAGTTCATGCTGGAAAGAAACCCTGTAAAGAAAGAAACTTCTTTTATAATCAATTTAGATGCCAAGGGACACTGTCTTGTGCTCTGCCTTTGACAGAGTTTGGAAATCTCATGCTGAATTGTAATCCCCAATGCTGGAGGTGGGGCCCCATGGGAGGTGTTTGGACCATGGGAGAGGATCCCTCATGACTTTGTGCTGTCTTCATGATAGTGAGTTCTAGTGAGATCTGGTCATTTAAAAGTGTGTGGCTCCTCCCCCCACCCTTACTCCTGCTCTTGCAGGTGACGCACCTGCTCCCGCTTCACCTTCTGCCATGAGTGTAAACTTCCTGAGGCCCACCCAGAAGCTGAGCAGATGCCAGCATCATGTGTCCTGTACAGTCTGCAGACCCATGAGCCAATTAAACCTCTTTTATTTATAAATCACCCAGTCTCAGGTGTTTATTTATTTTTTGAGACAGGGTCACCCAGGCTGGAGTGGCACGATCTCAGCTCACTGCAACCTCCACCTCCTGGGTTCAAGTGATTCTCCTGCCTCAGCCTCCCGAGTAGCTGGGATTACAGGCACCGGCCACCATGCCCGGCTAATTTTTAGTAGAGACGGGGTTTCACCATGTCGTCCAGCCTGGTCTTGAGCCCCTGGCCTCAAGTGATCTGCCTGCCATGGCCTCCCAAAGTGCTGGGATTACAGGCGTGAGCCACCACACCCAGCCTCAGGTGTTTCTTTATAGCAATGCAAGAACAGCCTAATACAGCCTTTTAACCTATGACATAGGAATTGATGACAGAGGGAGAGAGAGAGAAAAAAAAACAGAGAAACCTAAACATTCTGAAAATGCTATCAAGGGAAGCACATCTAAAACATAAACTTAAAATATAATACAAAATTATTCCTATATTTTAAACTTACTTCAGGAAAGCAGCCTTGTAGCTTAGACTCTGCAGACTTCAATGCTCACACTGTGGGGTCACCAGTGGCCTCTCAGTTGCTGAATCCAATGGTGGGCTTTCCCTCCCCTCCTCCCTCATGAGTGGGCATTCACCCCCTGACCAATACGGTCCTTTTAGAAACACTCTCTCTTCCTGACCCCAATCATGAATATGTCCCCAGGTTTTTCTCTCTAATTTATATTCTTTAACACCTCTGAAATACCTGTCTGTTCCAATAACTCTGAAAGTCCTCCTTTCTAGCCTGGCCTCCTCCTCCTCAGTGGCTGCATGCTTCTCTGGTTGCCTGCCAGACATCTCCATGAGGATTTCCTGCTCCCTCCACAAACCCAAACTTGACAATGGGAAAGTGAATGAAGTACTCTCTCCACAAGGCCAAGGCCTCCTCCTCAAACTCTGCTTCTGTCACTCATTCAGTCTGGTTCAAAGTCTTGGATCTTCCTTAACGTCCTCTTCTTCCTTGCCACCATATCAGATCAAGCTTTGAGTCATATCCATCCACCTCTCACAAGAGTTCCCACAAGAACTGTCCCTCCTCTGGCCCAGGCCTCGTGGCCTCAGGCTGGCTCTCCTGGGCTGGCCCTGGCACACTCTCCAGCATCTGGTCTCTCTCGCTCCCCACCCAACCCATGCACATCAATCTTCCTAAAACACTTCTTGCTTCATGTCATTCCCTGATTCAAAACACTTTTATCTCGGTACACTCTTTATTTTCCAGGTTGATTTGAACATTCAAGTGTCAATCATGCTAGCACTGTTAGACATTTAAGATTTTAAATTTCAAGAGACAAAACTTTGAATGTAATTCGTCAGCTCTGATTGTCTCTTGCAGCATTTCTCTGTTTTTTATTTTCCTTTCTCCTAAGCCCTCCTAAAACTTAACATTCTAACATAAACTAATTCCAGTTCAAAATTCCAGCCCCTAAGTCACTGAGGCTGATTCCCACGTTAGGAGTTTTAAGTCCTAATCTTGTATAAATGAATTGCAGCAAACTCTTCATTCACCCATTGGAAAAACTTCACTGAGCAGCAGCTCTGTACCAGACACTGCTGCAGGCCCTGGAAGCACAACAGTGAACAAAGCAAACCAGGTTCTTGCCTTCAACATGCTTATAGACAGGGAGTCAAGAAAGTAATATCATAAATATGACATGATCGTAAGTGTTTTGAAGAAAAATAAAGGTCAGTAAAATAAAGGTACAGAGCAGGTGTCACAGGCAGTGGATGCCACTCCACATGAGTTAGTCTGGGGAGACCCGTTGGTAGGGACACACGCCAGCAGTCCTGAACGCAGGAGGGCCTGAGCCTCAGGTATCTGGAGGAAGAGTTTGCTATGCAGTGTGTTCAGTTAGTACAAAGGCACCAAGGGGAAGTGTGTTTGGTGAGCTCAAAGTGCACAGAGAACAATGCACTTGACCCAGTGAGAGAGAGAGTGCCGGAGAGACGGCCGAGTGGCAGAGGAAGCCAGCCTTCTTCAGGGCAATGGGGAGGACTCTGGATTTGACCCAGTCTGTGACGAGACCACAGGGCCACAGAAGTGAGACAGCTGACTGGCCCTGCGCAAGGCTCACTCCTGCTGCTGTGTGGAAGGAGACCAGCAAGGAGCCAGGCCAAGGCCGGGAGGCTAAGGAGAGGCTGTCTCACTGGTCCAGGAATGGGCTGCAGGCAGAGCAGTGCAGGCGGCAAAAAGTGGGTGAAGCTGGAGTCCACAAGACTTGCTATCTGGTGGGGTGTAATACTAAGAGTGGAGTCAAGAATGACCTCAAAGACCTGGACCTGAGCAAACGGAAGAATAGTGATGTCATTTTCAGAGATAAGGGAAGAAACACATTGAGGGTAGAAACTTAAGGTTTGGTTTTGAACAAGTCTAAGATACCTGACCGATACGGTTTGGCTGTGTCCCCACCCAAATCTCATCTTGAATTGTAGCTTCCAGAATTCCCACCTGTCATGGGAGGGACCTGGTGAGAGGTAACTGAATCATGAGGGTGGGTCTTTCCTGTGCTGTTCTCATGATAGTGAATAAGTCTCACGAGATCTTATGGTTTTATAAGGGGAAGTTTCCCTGCACAAATTCTCTCTTGCTGCCACGTAAGAAGTGCCTTTCACCTTCTGCCATGATTGTGAGGCCTCCGCAGCCACGTGGAACTGTGAGTCCAGTAAACCTCTTTTTCTGTATAAATTACCCAGTCTCAGGTATGTCTTTATCAACAGCGTGGAAACGGACTCACACACTAACTTTCCATGAAAACACTGAATACACAGTTTAATATATGATTCGTTGCGTTCGGGGGAAAGTAAAGTTTGCAGATCAACTTGTGAGTTATCAGTTTATAGACAAAGCTGTGGGACTAAGTGGGCGAAGAGAGAGGTTGGAGGCCTGAGCTTTGCAGCCTCCCAACATTTAGAGATTGAGAGGATGAAGTGGGGCAGCGAAGGACAAAAACCAACTCAAGAAGGGTCCTGGGGATCAAAGACACAGTTACCCAGGAAGGAGGGTGCAGCCAGCTTCATCACATGCTGCCAAGAGGAAATTCTTAGTTCTCTCCCTCGCATAAGAAAGTCTCTCAGATCAGGGAATCACACTCAGGAAACCACACAAAAGTCGAAAATGAAAGTTTTCATGAAGGTGTTTATTCCAGATGTTTTCTTTTTTGGATTAGATGTTAAGATTTCCATTCGCTGAGTATGTTCATTCTCTTATGTTTCAACATTAACACCTCCACTGTAGAAAACATGCAGATTATTGATGTTAACTCTAAAGGAAAACTTTTAAATGAATCTTCCCAAATATAACCATATAGAAAATCTTCTGAGTTAATAAGTAACAGGAAATAACTATTTAAATAGCAGACTTTCAATAACCTAACAAAGAGAGAAGATGTTTGGAATATACAATTTTTTGAAAGGGATAATTATTTCTTCTCGACAGAAAACACTTTCCAATCTTTCATAGCTTACCTAAAATACCACGGCTGAAACTATTAATGTGTTAGGAAAGAAGACTTTCTTACCATTCAAGATTAAGAGAGAAGGTAAAAGGCACTTTGCGATTTCCCTCCCTGGTGCGGCTCACTTTCACTCCTACCCACAGTGGTGAGAAGGGGAAAGCGAGGTGGGGCGGCGGGGGGAAGTTGAAGGAGCCGGGGGTGGGGTGGACAGGGACAGTTAACAAACACAAAGGGTCATTCCAGAGGGTCCTATCTGGAGCATCAGGGACGGGCTCAGTAGCCCTTCTGGGTCCTTCTGGACCTGAGGATTTATGACACGGGCTTAGTTTAGACGTCTATAATTTTAGAAGAGAAGCAACACTTCAGATGGTGACCCAGACTTGCCCCTGGAAAAGCCACAGTTCAGAGGCAGGAGAAAATGATATTCACTGACCTCTTTCACATCTCTAAATCTGTCCTTTCTGACAGGCAGGATTGGAAGTCCAGGTCACTTCCCATTGGTTCGAAAACTACCCAATTGCCTTAGGTGCACAAAGAAGTTTTATTTGCGGCTTTATTTAAAATTCAAGTTATAGGGATGCTTTATTGCTTTTATACAAAACATTAACTATTTGTTGAAGGTCTCACAATGTAACATAATCTGTATGTAACATACAGGCATAAGCCACCACACGTGGCCCTGTTATTTCCATCAGAAAACCAATGCCTGATGTATTTTAAATGCATAGTCTATTAATGATATATTTTGTTTCTATTTTGTTTCTATTAATACATAATTTCCCGCAAGTATACTGTTCAACAATCACCATGCCATATGATTAATTCTTAGAAAGCAAATGGGAACTAAATAAAGATGATGCCAGATGGGCCTAAATATCCAAAAGCTGCCTAGGGCTATCACAGAAATCACAGAAGACGTAATTCCACACTATCAGATGGAGCACGACACAGACACCAAGCTCTGTGGATGCCCTGCTGCACCCAAGCTGCCGTGACTTGGGGGAAGAGGGACAAACAGCCTGGGAAGTGGGAGTGTCACCTCCAGCTGCTGGCAGAGCAGAGAAATCAAACACCACACAAAACACCCAGTTTACAAACGGCAGGGATTTTCATTTTCATTTTCTAGCCAGAGACCTGTCCATACTTTAAGGTGTTAAATGGCATATCACTAAATATCTTTATTTCCCAGCACACCCACTGTTTCTAAAACTCTGCAACAGGCAACTGTACCTATCAGAGCAAGACTCTGAACCTAGAATTCATCTGAATGAAATCTGAGAAGCCGCATTACCTATCACCAAGTCCAACCCATAAAGCTGAAGCCACTTACTGGCAAAGTTGCCTCTGTCTTGCATTTGAAAGCAATTTATTCTTACTTTACACATAATTGTGACACCTTGGGGCTTACCTGGAATATAAACCAATGCCAGGGTACATCAGGATGACAAACAAAAATGCCTGTGAATTATAATAACCTTAAATGATAAGAATTTAAAAGATATCATAAACTTAAACCATGAGAAATTAACAGAATAATGCACAGTACAACTCCAGGATCGGCTTGCCTGGGTTTTGAAATTCGGTGTGCACTCAGGCCAATCTACTTAATTTCTCTGACATGTATTTTCTTAAATATTCAATGGAGATAATAGTTATTACCACCTCACAAGGATGTACTGAGGCTTAAATAAAATAATCCAGGCAAAAGGCTTAGCACAGTGCCTAAAATAGAGCGAGCATGCACTAATGTGATAGTTCTTTCCTTTTCTCTTTTTTTTTTTTTTTTTTTTTCAGAGGTAGAGTCTTGCTCTGCTGCCTAGGCTAGAGGGCAGTGACACGATCACATAGCTCAATGTAGCCTCAAACTCCTGGTCTCAAGATATCCTCTAGCCTGAGCCTCCTAAGTAGCTGGGAGTACAGGCACATGCCACCACACCCAGCAATGATTTTTATTTTTTAATATTTTTGTAGAGATAGGGTCTCGATATCCAGGCTCGCCTCAAGTGATTCTCTTGCCTCAACCTCCCAAAGCGCTGGCATTACAGGCTTGAGCCACTGCACATGGCTCTGTTATTTCCATCAGAAAAAGAATACCTGATATTAACTTGTTCTGATTTGGAAGTCAGAGAGGCACACATAATTCTTAAACAAAATTTTAATTTCAACCCAGAATGGTTAATTTTTAAAGTGTAGTGCTTCGAGTGAAATTCAGTATACACTAATCTAAACCTCCAGATTTATAGATAATTGAGATTTTGTGATAGCATTTTTTCATATAAAAAATGAATTATAATGCCTGAATATTCAAAATGCTGGGGTTTTTTTAAATTTAGATATTGAAAAGACCCTTTACTTATCAGAGGGCAACAGATCCATGCATTTAAAAGCTAAGACTTTTGTTACAGTTGTCAGAATCCTTAATATCATGATTTTTATGGTTTTTTTTTTTTTAATACAGAGATAAATGACTTCACACTATTTCAGGATTTTTGATGTGCGAGTGGGTAGATGGTGTGGGAGGATATAATGACTAACAGTTGAAGAAAACTTTTGAAGAGTTCCTAGTGTTGGAAAAGTTCAGCTGTGCCGTGTGTGAGGAGAAAATCCCTATATGAAGTTCAGCAGCAGCGAGCTCAGAGGGATAGGACCAAATCAAGTAACATTCATTACGCATTCTTTGTTCTTCTTAGATATCCCAGTGGGACAGAATCAGAATTCCAGAAAATAGTGTACCAATCCAAGGTATGACTTTAACAGCATACAGCTAAGGTTCTACAGAAAACACTTTTTCACCTAACTGCAGCTTCTTAGTATCATCATACTGCATTTATACAGCCAGAAAAGAAGCCGTTTGAATGACATTTTCAAATGTAAACTCTTTTGTTTTGTTAATTAGATATAAATTAGTTTATAAACTGTCCAAGTGGAGAATGAAGGAATATTAACAACCTTTTTTTTTTTTAAAACAGGGTCTCACTTTGTCACCCAGGCTGGAGTGCAGGAGTGCAATGGTGCCGTCTCGGCTCACTGCAACCTCCACCTGCCAGGCTCAAGCCATCTTCCCATCCCAGCCTCCCGAGTAGTTAGGATTACAAGTGCACGTCACCACATCCGGCTAATTTTTGTATTTTTTGTAGAGACAAGTTTTCACCATATTGCCCAGGCTGGTCTTCAACTCGTGGGCTCAGGTGATCTGCCTGCCTCAACCTCCCACAGTGCTGGGATTACAGGCATCAGCCACCACACGCAGCCTTGAAAACTACTTTCAATTAGCCTAGTTTGAGTTATGAATTTTTGTTTTTTTTTAATTAAAGAACAGTAGAGAGTTTTAGTCAGCTGAGGAGTAGCAATCGCTTTCAATTAAAAACAAGAATAAATTGATACCATATTAAATTATTTTTACTGTACTAGTTTTGTTGTGGTTTCAATTAAACACCATTGTCAACAGAAAAATCTCATCCACAATTAGAAAAAATCATATAGGGGCCAGGCACAGTGGCTCTCGCCTGTAATCCCAGCACTTTGGGAGGCCGAGACGGGTGAACTGCACTGAGCTCAGGAGTTTAAGACCAGCCTGCGCAACATGATGAAACCCTGTCTCTATAAAAATACAAAAATTAGCCAGGCGTGGTAGCATGCACCTCTAATCCCAGCTACCCAGGAGGCTCAGGCTGGACAATCACTTGAGCCAGGGAAGCGGAGACTGAAGTAAGCCAAGATTGCACCACTGCACTCCAGCCTGGGTGACAGAGTGAGACCCTGTCTCAATTTAAACAAACAAAAAACTGTATATAGAAACACTTATCATCCACACTTCAAATTCCCTGAAAGCTTCATAACTTCAATATAAAAGCAGAGAATTCAAGCATGGTTATTTCAACACTGATCTGAATGCATTTAAAAACTGCAATTATGTCAAAAAAAGATTTTAGAAATCCCATACCATTTAAAAGTAGAGAGACTTGATGGACTCATGCAAACTTGTCTCCGGGGTAGAGACAAGGCTTGTCTCAGACTTACTCAGCATTGTTTACTTAGTACCTTTATTCTGACCACCATGGCTTATGCTGGTAGGACACGGCATATTTGGAAAAGAAAAATATTTGTACTGTAAATTCTTGGAGATACATATATTTGGCATTCTGTTGTTTAGATATAAATGGGGGAAAAGTGAAGTAACCTCACAAAAAAAAACATGATGATGGCAGCCTGGAAAAAGATCAAAGGTCTAAGCCCTTTTGACTTACTCAGAGCCTCTGAGTAGGAAACATGGAGAATAAAGGAAATATTAGAGAGACTGAACAAAACGGGCAGCTCCTCTAGAATCGGCTGGATGGAATGCTCGCTTGCTCTGAGGCCAAAGCTCTGCCTGGCTTTCCTGCAAATCAGCCCAGTGTAGTGAATTTTATTTTAACAATAAACTAAATGTCAGGTGCCAAAAACAACTAGAATTATTGTTTTCCTGTGCAGTTGTGTATATAGCCAGCTATTTTCTTTTCAAAAAATGAAGAACTGTCTAATTTCAACTTAACCATGTGGCATTTTGCATTGTTCTCTGTTCAGAACAATATTGAAGAAATAGGTTAATCTTATTCAATTTCATATGTTATTAAGATTATCGCTTTGGTCTAGGATTCAATCCACAATCTTTAAAGAACAGGACTGATAACAATTGCAAATGACATGATATTAATTTTAACCTGTCTCAGTGAGAATTGTTATACACACACGTATGTATACAACAATTGTTATACATAATTGTTACATGCATATAAAATAAACCATTTTTAAAGAAAAGTAACTAAAGTTGCTAGGTCCAAATAAACATTCACATCATCCTCAGCATCTATCCTGAGAGTAGAGATGGGGGCATCAAGATATCCATCCCCTTAGCATTTTCTAAGTGAGACAATTTGGACAAAAGTAAACTGTAATCAGTGATTTCCTCCAAAAATGAAATGCTAAGTTATCTACATTACTACAGATTCAGTAAAATTAGTGTGTCATTATTTGTATGTCTGAATTAAAGAGTTTCAACATTTTTATTACATGGTTAAATTTGTCATTGTAGAATAAATGGATAAATAACATCATTATACAAATAAATCAGAACTCTCAGTAATTACCAAGAGTAAAGGGTAGAGAAACAAGGTTGCCAAACCTGTGCAGTATGCTACAGATGCCCATCAGATATTCTATCTCATATAAAACGTAAGTTTAACAGAAATACTCTTAAACACACAAAAATGGAAAATAAACGACCACCCAAAGATAGTGCCTATTCCTCAAGGTGACAGTGACATAACTGAAAAATATTGTTTTAAAGATACTGAGTCTAGGCCAGGCATGGTGGCTCACGCCTGTAATCCCAGCACTTTGGGAGGCCAAGGTGGGTGGATCACCTGAGGTCAGGAGTTTGAGACCAGCCTGACCAACATGGTGAAACTCTGTCTTTACTAAATGCAAAAAATTAGCCAGGCATGGTGGCACATGCCTGTAATTTCAGCTACTTGGGAGGCTGAGGCAGGAGAATCACTTGGACCCCAGAGGCGGAGGTTGCAGTGAGCCAACATTGCGCCACTGCACTCCAGCCTGAGTGATAGAGGGAGAGTCCATCTCAAAAAAAAAAAAAAAAAAAGATACTGAGCCTGAGATTACAGGAAACAGGGAATGAACACCACCCTTCACCAGGAGGAAGCCACAGAAGCCGTCTTGGTCTTGAATCACAGGAAATTAAATTCTAGTTTGAGCTTCAAGCTGTTAAGAAAGCTCAGGTATGAGACTGTAACAGCGAACATCAAATAACAGCCACACAGAAAACCCCTGAGGACAAACAGTGAGACCTTCTCTCTCCACTGAGAAGTTTCTTTAGGCTGTAATCTCTACCAACATCTTAGACTTCAGGGAATCATTGTGAAATGCACTGTTTTGAGCATGAGATGCCTGAAAAAGCAGAGCTATGTTCTGAATCCTACCAGGCAACAAGCAGCTGGGAGAACAGGACTTACTGCAATCCCTGCAGTTCAAAATAATCTAACAAAAAAAGAGACTATGACTTTGATCCACAAATTGGTAAATCTTGGTCAGCGAATTTCTGCCCAAATGATACAACCATGAGGGGTGAAGCGGCCGTGGAGAAACCAGATCACAACAGAACGGTCGAATCCAATACCTTTCATCACAAGTATGGGAATGAGTGTTCCTTTGGGCACATGAACTTCTCAGGGAACACCAGCTACAGGACATTTCCTACTGACATCTGTGGGAGATCATTTTGCCTATTAGAGCTGTATACCCAAGAATTACGCAGATTTGCCAAGATGGGATCCCAGTTCTAGCTGAAATTCACAAGGCGTCCCTCCCAATGGAGGGGGCATGATTAAAGCATCACCATCACCTGCGTATTTTTCAGCAACTCAATATGCTGGAAGAGATTCCTTCACAACTTCTGGAAATAGCATACCATACTTCTGAGAAGAAAGAAAAGTCACTGTGTCAAAAAAAAATAAAAGAAAAAGAAAAGAAAAAAGAAAAAAAAGAAACAGCTTTTGATCTTGGTCTGATTGTAACTCTGCAGAATAGAGCAAATGCCTTTGGTTTAGACATCTGTAAGATGTAGACTGACTTCTCTACATCAAAACCAAGACACTACGCAGCTTTACATTTTTAAATCTTCAAGGAGAGGCTTAAGGCATCAAGGAGAGATTCAAGAATCAATAATAAAGGGGCACAGGTTGGCACACCCGTTCAGTTCATGTCCCTGAAATGTGGCTCAGAAGCGGCCACTTTAAGTGATCTCTAGTAAAGATATACTATACATTAACTTTTCTTTACCTATACATTAACTTTTCTTTATAGCTACAGAAATTACAGAGTAGAAAAAAACTGAAAAACCCCCTTGGAAGGGAGAAAGAAGATGGAATAATTGAGGGGAAAAATGAAATCAAATAGCAAACATTTCAAAACCCAACATTTATGTCTTCAAAGGAAACAGGGAAAGGTCGTCTGGAGGAGTATTAGAGAACAGGAATAGTCTATAATACATTTTTATTTCATTTTATTATGTTTTTGAGACAGAGTCTCACTCCGGTCACCCAGGCTGGAGTGCGGTGGCACGATCTCAGCTCACTGCAACCTCTACCTCCCAGGTTCAAGCAATTCTCATGCCTCAGCCTCCCGAGCAGCTGGGACTACAGGTGTGCACCACCACGCCGGGCTAATTTTTTTTTTTTTCGTATTTTTATAGAGATGAGGTTTCACCATGTTGGCCAAGCTGGTCTTGAGAATAATTTTATTTTTTAAAAATTCCTATTTTTCCATAATAGATATGTTTGAAGTGATATATATAACCTGAATCCTTATAAATTAAATTCAAATGTAAACAGACTCACAGGGTCTGCTATTTAAGAAAGTCCTATCAGAAAAACAATTCCTTTTTTTCCAAAGTGTGTAATCTCCTGAGTGGTTCTGAAAGTCAAGAGTGCAACAGAATCACCTCGCAATGACTGACAAGCTGCGGGCCCCTCCCTCACGGCTTCTGTTTCAGTGCGTCTGGGGTAGGGCCCAGGAATTTGCGTTTTTAGTATAATTTCAGGCCATGCGCTTTGAGAATCAATGCCTCCGATCAGCAGATCTGCAGGGTTTGTGGAATGCATGTGTCTGCAGCGGTGCCCCCTGAAGATCGTGCGTGTGTGTGTGGAGCGTCATGGGGTGTTGAGGAGTGTGCGGAGTGTATCTGTTGGTTTCTTGAGAGAACAGGGCACAGCTGGGAGAGTGAGCCTGAGCTTTCTAGGAGAAACCTCAAGCTGAACCTGAGTCCTGCAACTTTATTAGCTGTGTGGCTGGTTCCCCTGATGTAAAACAAAGGTAACACACTCAGGATTGTATTCAATACCAAATAAATGAAGATTACTTACCTCGCCTTGTTCCAGAGAACATTTAAGAAAGTTTTCAAACATACACAAACTACAGCGAGACAAAGATAGCATGCATTAAACTGAAATGAAAAAGAAGAAAGCAAACAAGAGGTAGGGAAGTAAAATAGAAGCAGGAAAGGAGATAACACAAAACACACGCCACAAAAGTGACACACAGGCTACGGAGAAGCCATAAATTTGACTGTAAACTGACAATCAAGGTGAAAATTCGAACTCGTAGTTTACAAAACTCAGTGCCCACAGAAAGAAAGTAACCACTTGTTCTGGAAAAACAGAACGGTACTCCTGGTACTAAGACAATGTGCACGTGCCCCAAGTGTCAGTCTTTCCTAACAAACTTTCTGTAGACACAATCTCATTCTGATGTCCCCAGAACCCATGCTTCACACTGGCTAGTTCCACGTGGCATGGTCCAGGGGGCTCCATGGGTCCCTGGCCTGTGTTCATTTAAGCATTTATATAGCAACCATCGCTCTATTTTGCCTGGCAAGTGGTTGGACTACTACTCCTCCAGGTTGCCAATGAAATAAAGATCCATTTGCCTTAATCAATAATTAAGAGGGGAGGTAGAGGGGACATTCCTTTAGTAAATTGAGTGGGCAACTCACACTCCTAGTAGCAGTCACTTCACTAAGACTGAGAGGCAGCCTAAGGGCTTCCTTTAGGTAGGCGCAGTATTCTCCGTGGAAAAATGTTTGGAATCACTCTAATTGAGAGATGATCAGGCAAGTATGATCCCAAAATAAAATAGCATTAAAAGGTACGTGCCTAACATAGAGATTGGATTGATAAAAGGCATCAGAAAAGGTTAATATCTCCCAAAGGAATATTATTTGTTATTTCATTGGTGGGGGTAGTGGTTGTTATTTTTCATTTTATAAGACTGAATACCAGCACCAGTTTAGTCTTGGCACAGGCAAAATGTCAGAGATGGGGTTTGTCTTCATGGTGCAAGTCAAGTGGGGTGTGAGTGTGTGTGTGTGGGTGTGTGTGCATGCATGCGTGCACGACCATCACAGCGGATTTGGAATTACGCTATCCAAGCAAACAAGTGGGTACTTTAGAGTATATCTACTTTTAACTTATTCCAAAGAGATTTGTGGCAAATCTAAACATTTTCTTAGCTATGAATTCTATAAAATTTATTCAGAGGTTTCAAATAAGTACTTAAGACAGTTTCATGTACATACAAATCAATGAACAGGCCCACACAAATCAATAGACTATCGTGAACACAGCGTGAACTTTGGTTTTAGTAACATACACCATTTGGGGCATACAAGAATAAAGGTACCTTTAATAACGATTAAAGAAAAATTATTAATAAAAAATAGAGGTAGACACATCTTGTTTGATAGAAACAGAAGATTCCATTCTCTTAATAGAAAAATATTATATACTGCACCATTACAGTAAGCTGCCTGTATGCAGTGTTTCAAAGAATAACATTTAAAATAACTGCAAATATCACAAGCTAAGTGTTATCATTATGTAAGCATTTTACTGTAATAGGAGCCATTCCCATGACCTCTGGGAAATCCCTTAGCTCTTGTTCTTTATTTTTATACCAATTTCAAATGCATAACTCTATCTGTAAACAGACATTTACATTTACATGGTTACCCTCTTGTTTGCCTAGGACATATGATGCATATTATCAAAGGAATCCCCTACTTCCTATTCCTGGGTTAGGATAAACCCTGGGAAGTAGACCTCACGTGCTCACCTCAACACACTTTATCCCATTAGCAAACACACAGCTAGTTCACTGGCTATGTGAAAAGGAAATCCCTCCCATACACACACACACACACACACTTCAAAATAAAGTTACAATAATTTTCCTAGGAGCAAAATTGAAGTAGAAATATAGAAATATGACTTGCCAAGTTACATTTATGAAATGCATAGTCTTTCTACTCATGTAGAATTTTGAGAATCAATCATTTAAAAGAAGCACTCTAATTTTATTACAATTTACAGCTTTTCAAAAAACCTTCACAAGGAAAAATGCAGGCAAAACCAGCCCTTACAGGAAACCTCACATTCCAGACGTTCCACAGGCTGAGGCCCCAACTGTATCCCCAAGAACAGCTGCTGTCTGTTCCCCTCCAGCTTCCCACCCTAAATGCAATACTTACGGTTCACAAAAGGACATTTGCCACGCAAGCTATTATTTTGCAAAAACTGGATAGACTGTTTATGCATCTGCCCGAACACATTTGTGAAGTACTAATTGGAGGTGCAGAAATGAGGCTCCTTTTGATGCCCTGTGTTTGCTTGTGTCAGGCATCTTTCCATCTGCTGTAGAAATGCTCTGCCTAGGTCCAGCCACCCCTCACCTCGGAAGGGCAAGTCACTTAACACCTCAAAGCCACTTTTAGTATCTGTAAAATAAAGGGATCTCAATAGCCTGCCTCTCTAACAAGACTGCCATGACCACACCTGAGACGATTCATGTGAAAATTATCAGATTGTAAATGAAATCATCATGGAAATGAAAGAGCAGCTCATATGTATTCAGCCCACTGTCCTACACACCTATTATTTAATTAATTTAACCCTTTGGACCGCTTGATGAACAAGGGTACTATTATTTTCATCCCATGTTATAAATGAACTGAGGCAAAAAGGATAGTTATGCAATAAACTTCTCACAGACTATAAGAGATGGGACCAGGATTTGAAGCTAGCTAGGGTGACCCCAGGACCGATGCACTTAACCAGCTTGCTCAGTGGAATGGCAAAGAATCACAGATCAAGGCTGAAGCAATAAAAAACAATCAAAACCACCACCACCACCTATACCATACTAGGATGTGGCTTCCAGAATGTGGCCCTGATTCTGTCACCGCACACATGTCCTGCCAGAAAAGCCACTGCACCACCCAGGCCCTGCCTAGGTGTCCTTAACGTGCAAGGTTTGTACCTGACTGAATGACGGTGTCCAGCTTTATGGCGGACGGGTAACATACACAAGACTGCGGAATATTTTTCCCATTTGGCATGGGAAAAGAGAAAGACTACACATGCAGTCAAAATTCATTCCATACATTCTGGAGAACGTCCTGTGTGTCAGGCAGCATAACAAGGTCACAAAAACAAAACCCCACTTTGTTTCCAGGCGTCATGTTAAGTGGCAAAAGGTTCTGCGTCAATAGTGCAAGCTTCTTCTCATCCAAGGATCGGAAAAAGAAAGGCAAGGACAGGGGTCATCGACCCAGGACCCAAGTTTCCCCGGCACAGGCGGGGCGAGTCCTCCCAGATTTGTACTCAAGACTTTACGGAGCTATCAGGGAATTCTCTGTGGAATGATATTTACAATAAGGGCAGAACGCCAAAGCAGAAGGCAAAATCTGGCTTGATTTTCCCCAGAGCCAAAAGATAATTTCTCAAAATATGCCTTGTCTTTATCTCTTGAAATGAGAAAACGCTTGGTAGCCTTCATTCACCACAATCCCATCTCCTACACGTTTTTATTCCATTTCCCATCTCCTCCTTTCCTCCAGCCAGCCCTCGCCTGCCGTTAGCAGATGCTGTCGGTAACATCTCTTTTTAAATGGGTCAGAAATTCTCTGTGCTGGGTGAAAGAGGCCAACTCAACATGGTATCTAATCAGATTCAAAGATTATGCCTCTGTGAAATGCCTCATTGGAAAGCCTCTTACTTCCCACCACCCTCCCCCAACCAAAAAAGAAAAGAAAAAGTATTTTAACCCTTTCTGTTTGGCGATGATTCTACTACGCAACGCATTCACCTTCCTTTTTATTTTCACTTTATACTTCAGATAACTTTTAAAGCACAGTAAGGGTCAAAACTAAATGCAAATAAAAGCCAACTACAAATGGAGTTAACAAAGAGGAAGGACGAGAAGGAAGGCAAGAGACAGAGAGAGAGGGTGGAAGGAGTCGTTTTATATCAAAGCAAATATAGCTTTAAAATAAAAATGATTTAATTTTCTTATACCAATTCTTGCCATTGTGTTGTGTTCTGAAAGGATGCATGTAATACACATTCCTGTCTTCAGACCATCTAATTTGCACTGGTTTTTGAGCTAGAACATTCAAACTTTATATTTTATATTGCCACATCACTACACAGATAAATGCAAAGAAAATAAAATTTTAAAAAAGGATATACTATGAAATCTTAAACTTCATCATTAAAATATATACTAACCAAAACTGGTAAAAGTTAAGTTCGTCATCCCAAGGTTAAGTCGCCCACACAACACCCACATTGCATAATAAGGTATGTATTTAGTTGCCTACCTAGCAATCTAAAATAGATTATTCAAACAACAATAGAAAGTTAACTACTATACTAAGGGAAAACTAGAGTCTTTAAGAACCTAGAACACACAATTACCACTCAAACATTATATAACAATAAGGCTTATTAACATTTACATTCTGTGTCCTCCAGATTTTGTAATGACGCCCTAACAATGCTGATTTTTATAGTCTACAAAGTACCTTCACATTCATTATTTCATCTTTATCCTGACCAAATGGGAGGGAAGAAGGAAGGGAGGGAAGGAAGGAGGGAGGGAGGGAGGGAGACAGAGAGAGAGAGAGAGGAAGGCAGGAAGGAAGGAAGGCAGGCAGGCGGCAGGAAGGAAGGAAGCTAGCTGGCTGTGTGACAGTAAAATTACCACCATTTTACAGATTAGGGAGACATTCAAAAGTTAAACAATTTGCCTAGGAGTCCACAACCAATGTATGGAGGAACCAAATTCAAACTATTCAATATTCAAACTCCAGGCAATTGACTGCAAGCGTCACATTCATTACATCACACTCAGAAACCTTGTTTTTCAGCTTTCTGTTAAGACTTTTCATCCTTCCCTTCATTTGCACAATTTAAAACTCAGAGATTAGTTTTATTTTTAAAGAAAGCCATACCTATTATAATTCTCAACTGCAAAAAAATCAAGATAAAAAATGAAGAGAGGGCAGGGCGCGGTGGCTCACACCTGTAATCCCAGCACTTTGGGAGGCTGAGGCATGTGGATCACCTGAGGTCAGGAGTTCAAGACCAGCCTGGCCAACATGGCAAAATCCCATCTCTACTAAAAATACAAAAAATCAGCCAGGCATGGTGATGGATGCCTGTAATCCCAGCTACTTGGGAGGCTGAAGCAAGAGAATTCCTTGAACATGGGTGGTAGAGGTTACAAGGAGCTGAGGTCACACCATTGCACTCCAGCCTAGGCAACAGAGCAAGACTCTGTCCCAAAAAAAAAAAAAAAGAGAGAGAGAGAGACATAAAAATCAATCTATGGCCAGGTGGAGTGGCTCACCTGTAATCCCAACACTTTGGGAGGCCAAGGAGGGAGGACTGCTTGAGCCCAGGAGTTCTTGACCAGTCTGGGCAACATAGGGAGACCTTGTCTTCTATAGAGAATTTTTAAAATGAGCCAGGTGTGGTGGTGCACACCTGTGGTCCCGACTACTCAGGAGGCTCAGGCAGGATGATCCCCTGAGCCCAGGAGGTTGAGGCTGCAGTGAGCTGTGATCGCACCACTGCACTCAAGCCTGGGCCACAGAGCAAGATTCTGTCACCAGAAAAAAAAAAAAAAAAAATCTATACAACCTCGAATCGACTAAAGGTCTTTAAGTTGCATGCGTGTAACTCTTTCCCATTAGGGTATAGGAAATGCAGACTTAATTAATGTGAAATTTTTAACTGCTGAAAGGCTTTCAAAACATAAAGGTTCTAATGGTTTCTATTTACCAGTGTTTTAAAAATTTTTTAAACATTGCCTGCCTTTCTGTTTCTGTTTACTTATTAGATACATATTAAAATTTTTTTACCATTTTCAAATCACCTATCACAATACATTATTTATTCAGCAAACAGGTATATTAAACAAGTATATTCTTGGTCTGTAAAGTTTAAAAGTAAAAATTTCATGTTACTTTATCAGCAAGATTACAAAATTTAAATAAGCTTACTCAGGTAACTCCAAAATGGGAAAGAAAACAGTTAACATTTTGGCTCAAAGAAAATGAACATAAAAATTAAGAAGAGCTCTTATGTAATAACCTGTTATTCACACACTGTTACAGACCATTAGCCATTAATAAGCGCTGCAGTGTTCCTCTACCTCTGCCCTTCTAAACCTTCCTGTTCAGAAACGCGGAAACCACAACATATTCCTATCTGGATGTCAAGTGATTTCAAATGAAGTCTGATAAACTAAGCGATGTTGTTGCTAGAAGATACAAATTTAAATAAAACAGATTATGTAAACAGTAGTTTATAAATTTGTTTATAAAATTACTTATGAAAATGGTTTATATAATTGGCCAAGAATAATATAACTCATCTATTAATAAGAAGTATGATAACTTTGCATTGGCTGTTACTTTGTCCTCAGCCAGCACCTACCAGGAAATATTCAGAATAGTTGCACACAGAACAAATATCACTTGTCTGATGTCACTATATAGTGTCCATGCAGTCAGAAGAGGTGTCTTAAATCGGTGACCTCAGCCTTCGGCCGTGGCCAGCCCTTCAGCTCCTTCCCATCTTCAAGGCAAGCTGATCACAGCAACATGGCTGTCTGCTTCACCTGACCACAGAAGAGGGATGGACCCAAGAGACTGAATAGAGGAGGATGGCCAGGCTTTCTGAGCAGACACGTGGGGGCCAGTAAGGGGTGACTGACGCCCAGAGGTCAACAAAGAAAAAAAAAATGTTAAAAGTCATAAGAAAGGTTTTTTTTAATCTTTTATTTATCTTTAGAAAGATAAATAAAAATACCTAGAAATATGAGGTAGTTAACTAATTATAGCAGCAAACAGAACTGTAAACCTCAAGAGTCCTTTAAAATACATTTCTCTATTATAAAACAATAATAACTGATGCTCATAAAAAGGTAAAATATCAGATGCACAATACTATATCTAAGAAGAGAAGGCATCGCACACGTTTTAAAGGTCGATGTCTGAACTAACTGAAATCACTAAAAACAGGTGCTTTAAAAGTTACACTTCAGTAATCTGGCAAATGCTTCCCCAGCAATGCTGGCTCTCAGAGGCAGAGGTGGTGCCTCACCCATGATAACCCACAGTCAGAGCGGGCGCTGGCCACTCAGCAAATATTGGCAAATATTATTTAGAGCGCCTTGGGGGCAGGCCCTCCACTGAGACCCTGAGCACAGCTAAGGCAAAGCAGCCTGGCTCCTCCCTCGCTGCACCCACCGTGTGGTGATTCAAGTCTGTTCCTAGATGCCCTAGATGTTCCTGAGCCTCACTTTGCTTAGGATTCCTCTTCGGACTGTTATGAGAACCAAGGAAGATGAGGAATAGAAAGCAATCTTTGAAACAGAACACGGTCCCGTCTCTGGGAAGCGGTGTTTCGGTTCATCTCAACTCTCCAGCCACCCTGTACCTCCCACGGCAGCCCCGCAGCCTCTGTCCTGCAGGCCACCAGCTGGAGTGGCAGAGGCATGGCTGGTAGGAATCTGGTTTCCTTTGACGCCCATTCGGGGTGTGGAATCATGAACGTGTGTGTGTGTGATGTGCTCATTTCATCGGGGGTGTAACTTACTGCTTTGACTCTGGGAAGGTGGAATACCATGATTCTGGAAAGCCACGCCTGGAGTTAAAGATGTCTCCTACCCTTCAGGTCTCTGCACAAGCTGCCCCTCCACCAGAAACACCTGCTCTCCCACAGCCCCACATCCATAGGGGCTAACACAGTCTTTTCCTTCTCCTCTGTCTCTTCCTTGGGGAGATGTCCCTAGATGCCCCAGATGAATGTGGCTTCCCCTGCATATGTGTCTAGCATGATACGTTTGTTCAGGTCGGCCTTGGCCACGAGGCACAGGCTCCCTGAGGTCATGGACGTCCATCTGTGCACCACCGTATCGACACATAGGAGGCACTCAACAAAGGACTCAGGCTGTATTTAGGAGGGACACAGCCACATTAACGTGGAATTAAAATAAAGAAAATATAATCAATTGCAGAGATTTTAGAGAGGTAGTGCTCCGCAAAGCAATGAGGTGTATATAGCCCCACATAATCATTCTGGTTACAACAGTGGTACGGACTGGTTGGAAGTTGAAAGACTAGCCCCTGGAATCCTCTCTGATCTTGCTGAGGAGACTTATAAGACAGATCTCAAGTAAAACCATTTGTAGTCCTTATGCCTGTTGGCTGTACCAGTCCGGCCTTTACGCTTTCAGACACTCTCCGGTGGGTGAACACCATACAGCCCAGGTAATTCGCTCACATCCAGCCTGTTAATTCAGCTCTAAAGAGCCCTTTGCATTCACTCACTCTCTTGCGGCATACCTGCCAAAGAACGTGCGTCCCATCACACATTTTTAAGTTGCCATATAAAAATTGTATCACAAGTTTAAATAGTTGTGAATGATGTATGTTCTCACATATTTTTTTTACGGCAAATATGCCTCATACATATTTTTGTCAAAACCTGGAGCTGAGGAATAGTTCACTCAGTCCACGGACCCTGTCCACCAAACAACCTTCCTGGAAAGCCATTCTCCAGTGGCAAGTCAAATAGCTCGATCAGACCTAATTTCTGTCTGAAAAGGTTATTTTATAATTTAAATACATCATCTAACTTGCATCCCTGTGACAATTTCTCATTTCTGAATTATAGTTCTAAGATAGATGGGAGGACGGATGGTGGGTAGATGTAGGGGTGGATGCATAGGTAGGTGGGTGGATGGATGGATAGGTGAGTGAGTGGGTGGGTGGGTGGATGGATGGATGGATGGATGGAGAGATGAGCAGACAGACAGATGAACGGATGGGTGTACAGATGTATGGACAGATGAGTATGTGGATGGAGCCATGGGTTTGCTGACTTAGTGAAATAAAGAGTCTCCCACATTCTCAGATGCTCTCCTTAGTTTGTTCTCCCCAAACTCTGCCCTAGGAACAGAGCCTTTTCAGATTGTCCCATCGTTTAGTACCCCAGAGATTTTTACATGCTGGGGCAATGAGCCATAGTAAGACTCTGAAGAAGAAAGGGCTATCCCTTTCTTCTTTTGGAAATCGGAGAAAGTCAGTCGTGAAAACAGATAAGTGAAATAAGCCAGGCACAGAAAGACAAATACTGAATGACCTCGCTTATATTTGGAACTTTTAAAAGAATTCATTGAAGTAGAGAACAGAACGGTGGTCACCAGAGGCTGGGACAGGCAGGGATGGGGAAAAGAAAGATCTTGGTCAAAGCATACAGTTTCCATCAGACAGGAGGAATAAGCTTTAGCTATCCATTGCACAGCATGGTTACCATGGTTAATAATGACATCTTATACATTTAGAAATTGTTAGAAGAATAGATTTTTACATGTTCAAAAAACAATGATAAGTGGGTTAAGTGATAGATATGTTAATTCACCTGATTTAATCATTCCACAATGTATGCATACATCAAAGAATCACACTGTACTTCATAAACATATGCCATTACTAGTCAATTAAAAAATATATTTTTAAAAGAAAGCTGAAAAGTACGACTGGCAGACCTGCTGTCAGGTAGACATCCTCAGAAAAATTCATTTTTTTTCTGTTTTTTGAGACAGAGTCTCCCTCTGTTGCCCAGGCTGGAGTGCAGTGGCGTGATCTTGGCTCACTGCAAGCTCCGCCTCCCGGGTTCACGCCATTGTCCTGCCTCAGCCTCCTGGGTAGCTGGGACTACAGGCGCCTGCCACCACGCCCGGCTAATTTTTTTTTTGTATTTTTAGTAGAGCACGGGGTTTCACCGTGTGTTAGCCAGGATGGTCTCGATCTCCTGACCTCGTGATCTGCCGGCCTCGGCCTCCCAAAGTGCTGGGAATACAGGCATGAGCCACCGTGCCCGGCCAGAAAAGTTCATTTTTAAGAGTCTCCATGAAGATTTCTTTAAGTGATCTTTGCCCATGCATCCTCTTGGAAGTGGGTGTGACCATAGGAAGCAGCCTGGGAGAAACCACCAGCACCTTTCTTCACATGTGCGATGCCCAGAGGTAAGGGCAACAGGCAGGAATTGTGGAAGTACCTGTCACTCAGGGAAGGTGAAGGGAGACGCCAAATGTGTAGGATCTCTTGAAATTCCAATTCTTGATCACCCATCTTCTAACTGGCACTCACAACATATACGTATATTGAAACATCACACTGCATGTACTTCATCAACACAGGCACCTAAACACAGCGTATTCTATGAAAACCCCCGTATGAAATGACTGTCTTAGAACAGGGGTAGCCTTCCCCTGTGGAAGGCCAGATGGCACGTGTTTCAGACTTTGTCAGCCCTACTGTCTCCCTGGCACTTGCCCACTTCTGCCACTGCAGCTCAGAAGCATGGACAGTCATGAGCAAGGCCAGGGCAAGCGTGATTGTCTGGATTTACGTTGATCTCCAGGAAATCTGGGAACTTTAAAAATTAATGAGTGCTTTTTAAAAAAATCATACATCTCAGACTTGGAAAGTAGAATAAAGAACATAAACGTCACCCTAATTGTGTTAGTAGCAGAAGCCTCTGGCGCTTGGTACCACATCCTCTCAGCCTGCTTCTGGTTTCTGCCACAGCAGTGGTGGCCTGTGCCTAGTGAGGTCAGTCTCTCCTGAAGTGGTGGATCCTACTTCAGGCGCACATCTGAGCCTTGCTGCTTTCATCCAGCACCCCTGCCAGGGCCAGGAGAGCCCACTCGATTTCCAAAAGAAGCATCTGGGAGTGCACAGCGAGGGTGCGGCTGCCTTCTGTCCTCCTGAGCGGGGGCCTGCTGGAACCAGTAACTCGCCTTTTACTGGCACTCCCTTCTTGCCCCTGACCCCTTGCTTCACTCCCTACTCCTGCCTGCTGCAGTCACCTCTCAAATGAACCACCTGTCCTTATCTCAGGCTCTGTGGGCAAGGAAACCCAAATAGAAAACTGGAGTTCACAGACGTCTTTCTTCAAGGGAAACTGAGTACTTACTTCAGAGAACCAGTGGAATCAGAAGTAAGTCCTTAGGGTGAGTTTACAGACACGCAAGCACATTAAATCTGGCAAAACCTACACAGTTGTTGACTGAGATCTCCTGAAAAGTTTACTTCCTGGCTGGGCGCGGTGTCTCACGCCTGTAATCCCAGCACTTTGGGAGGCTGAGGTGGGCAGATTACGTGAGGTGAGGAGTTCGAGACCAGCCTGACCAATATGGTGAAACCCTATCTCTACTAAAAATACAAAAATTAGCTGGGTTTGGTGGTGTGCACCTGTAATCCCAGCTACTAGGGAGGCTGAGACAGGAGAATTGCTTGAACCTGGGAGGCAGAGGTTGCAGTGAGCTAAGATCATGCCACTGTACTCTAGCCTGGGCAGCAGAGCAAGACTCCATCTCAAAAAAAAAAAAAAGTTTACTTCCTTTAGCCAACTACTAATATCCACCAAAACAACTGCTAAACTTGACTACCAATAGTTTCACATATTCCTCCACTTGAGGACAATGCCCTTATATAAGGTAGGAAACAAGTATAAAGGGAGGTAAAATAACCCAGCAAGACAAACAGCAGGTCAAATCCTAAAATAGGAGCATGCTTGAGCCTTCTCAGGAAAATGGGCCAGCCTGGCACAGACCAGGGAACAGTTCCACGGCAGCATCAGGAACGCGAGGGCAAAGGCCTCACTGCAGCTCTGTCCCCACCCCGGAGTGCAAGGACGTTCATTTATAGACCTTGTCATGAAGTCACAGCCTCTTTTAAAAATCAAAAGCAACATTTGAAGGATTTCTGGAAACGGCTCTCCATTTTCTTGTCTCTTTTTATGTTGAAAACCTAGGTGGAGCCTATCATACTTGAAATCAAAACTGATTACAAATATGTAAGTTGGGCAATTCAAGAAAATTCCAAAGTATTATGACCTAAAACAAGCCTGCAATTTCTTCTGTGCAGGAAAAAGTATTTAATGAACTATTCAATAAACTGACATTTGTTGAACATCCATTTTACAGATGAGAAAATTAGAGTGCTGAGAAATTACACAGAGCTGAGATTTGAGACCAAGTCTTGCTCCAAAATACACGTCTCCAAGTGTCCCACACTGCTTCTCATGACCCCTTCATTCAGCACGCGCTCAGTGATTCCTGCAGGGCACTGCTAGTCATCTGAGATGGACAGCAGACCTCAAGCTTATGATGTCGAGGAAAGACAGGCGAGCAGGAGTCAACAGCGGCATCGCCACCCACCTGCTCCCCTGCTGCTCCAAACACAGTTCCGGGATGAGAAGGAGCACCTGGCCACAGCTGCACAATGGAGGCCTGCCTGGAAGGTCTTTGAATGTTTATGAAATATGACCTACTGAGAGACAGAAGCCAACCATTTTTGAGAAGTACACATGCCCATCCGACAGTATTAAACAATTCCAGAGATATCGTAACATATAAAAGTGTAATTCCTCAAATTATTTGCAGAATTTTTAATTAAAATTAGATAAAGCCTTGATAGCTTTGTTTCAGATAAAGGCAAACCAGACGTAGAGGCTGTGTAAAGGCATTTGACACACAGCACTCTCAAAATGTACCCATAAGGAGATCATTGCTCATGATGGGCACATTCTCACCTTTCTTCAAGTTAGAGTAAATTAAATTACAAAAGAAAACGGTAATGCATGTACAGGACTAAGTCCACACACAGAGTTAAGAATACAGACCAACAATCTACAAAAGTCTAGAGTAAACAAATAACCAGTCACAGAGGGAAACCATACAAAGCAAATATAAGCTACAGTGTCCATGGCAGAGAGGGATGGTGTCCAGGACAGGCTCCAGGCTCACCTAAGGCCACTCTGCCCCCGGAGCTGCCAGCGGCAGGGCCTTCCCACTCAACCCCAGCAGCAGGAGACCCAACAGCATCGTTCTGCTTTTAGACAGGACCGAGTGAAGGCAAAACGCTCAGGGACAGGAGAGGGCAGAGGTGAATTCTTTTGGAGGTGCAGAAGTCCCATAAATGGGGAATGGGACTACAATAGCCTTTCAAAAAATAGCTTCCCCTAAATGGAAGAAGCATTCTAATGACAATCCCTTTTTTTTTTTTTTTTTAGTTATTTTTCCAAAAATTCTTCCCTTTTATTTGCAACACATTTTCCTTTAATTTCTTGCCAAGAAAGTGGAATTGCTTGCGGACTCCAGCCATTTCCTGATATCAGCGTTTCCAGAAGCTGAACTTCCTGCAACTACAAAGAAACACCTTTCCCAGCCAAATGGATGCTCTCAGCAGCCTTTCTCTTCCTTTCCCGACTGAAGCCCCCTTGGACGTCACTTGCAGAGGCTGCCTTTTCGGAAAAGACTGTCTCAGAACCCAAGGAAACAATGGCTACGTGTCTCAGCACTTGCTCTCCTGAAGGCACTATTGCAAACACTTGCTATATATTATCTCATTTAATCTTCACCACAATCTTAACGACTGTAGCAAAAGAAACAACTACAACGCAGGGGCTCGTAATTAAGCACTCTAGGTTACAGTGCCTCCTTGGTGTTTGTTTAACAAATACAGGCACACACACATTTGTTTTTCTTTTTTCTTTTTTTTGAGACGGAGTCTCGCTCTGTCGCCCAGGCTGGAGTGCAGTGTGCAATCTTGGCTCACTGCAAGCTCCACCTCTCGGGTTCACGCCATTCTCCTGCCTCAGCCTCCCGAGTAGCTGGGACTATAGGCGCCCACCACCACGCCCAGCTAATTTTTTGTATTTTTAGTAGAGACGGGGTTTCACCATATTAGCCAGGATGGTCTCAATCTCCTGACCTCGTGATCCGCCCGCCTCGGCCTCCCAAAGTGCTGGGATTACAGGCGTGACCCACCACGCCCGGCCTTACATATGCATTTCTTAACACATCAGACCATCCACTGTTTCTTACTGAGAAGTCATAAAGCACAAGAAAACTACTGACACAGGCCAGCAGGATATCGATTAAAAAAAGAAAAAAAAAAGAGCAAGAGTGAATTACATCTCTTTCTACACACGTGCCCTCTCTGAAGCTGATCTCCACCTAATAATAATGGCATTTGGAAAACGTTTAGGTCACCCCCAAACCTACTACTGAATGCCTTATTCTATCAGCCATACACGGTACTTTCCACCAGACTGCAACCCAGATACAAGAAGTCACAACAATTTTGAATCACAAACATTTTGCTGAAATACATTCAAAAATGGACCAACACAAAACAAAGAAAATTCAAAAATCATACAGGAAAAAAATGGACAGATTTCCTAACGATGGCCCTCACAAAAGGAACAGAACAGTTACACAACACAGAGAGTGCCAAAACTCTGCACACACAGTCAGATCGCCTGAGAAATGAAATTAAACTAGGGCAGTAATATTATTCACAAAGAATAACCTTTCACACAAAGGCATTCCGGGTGGCTTGCAAAGCCCCTGAAGGATTTAAGTGCTCCATAGAGTGAAAGGACCGTGCAGCCACCTTCTCCTCACCCATCCCCATCCTTCTCCCCATCCCAGGAGCCACTCCCAGAAAAAGAGAGCAATCGCCACCAGGGTTTTCCCCAGAACAGTCTCCTGTGAGAAAGGGGTGCCCTGCAGAAAGAGAACTAGGTGAGTGCACACTGACAGGCCCGTGCCTTTCAGAGACTTGGGTGTGCTCCACGGGTTACCTGAAGAGATCTCACGAGGAGCTTGCAGCTCCAAGGAGAAGCTTGCAAGGGGAGTGAAGATGGAGGTTTAAAGGTCAGGAAAGGGTTCTCATAAAATCCAGTAACTTGGAAGGAAGTAGCAGCTAAAATAAAACCAAGCAGTGGACTAGAAGGAAATAATATTAAGTGATAAGACAAAGAAAGCTGTCACCACTAGAAGCAGAGCACAGGAAAATAAGCAAGATGATATCCAAACCAAGGGGGAAGAGTCAGTGAGGGGACAGCAAAGAGGCCCGCTGAGACACTCCCAGAGACAGCATGAGCTCTAAATCCCAAGGAAAACCAGGGCGGAGGGCAAACACAGGAATCTAAATAATTCAGGTGTCCCCATGAAGGCCCAGCCAGAGGGAAGGCTTTGTCCCTCTGGCCCTGGGCAGAAAGCTCTCCCAGGGCAGAGTTCTGGTCAGCCTAGACCCCTAGCCCCGGTATACAGCAGCTCCCACTCTGCCCTGCAAAGCTGCTGAGGAAGAGGTGCAGGAGTGCCCACTGCCCCTGCTGTCAGGTCAACTAATCAAATCCCTGTCACAACAGAATAACTTGTAATAAACTGCTGGGCCCCCCTTTTGTGGTGTCATTAAATGTCAATGTCACTTGAGGCTACATTTGCACTCACTGGAGAAGCGCTAGTATCTAAAGCTCATGTTTCTACAACAAAGCATCTGGTTTCTTTCTAAAAAGTAGTGATTTCTACCAGATGAAACTGGCTGGGCAGCTCTCCAGTGCTTTAAACAATAGTTCACATCTTAAGCATGAAACCATCAATTGCATCAGTCAGAAACTGTATTAAAATAGAAGTGTTGCTTTCCACGTTCAAATCTGTGCATGACGTCAGAAAAGAGCTGATAAGATAACCACAAGGGGTAGTGATGCGTGCAATTTTTTTAATATTCATCGTTTGACATTTTGGGATCTTGTGTGGGAGAAGTAAGTGGGAGGCCAGAGGAAGACAGAAATCGATCAAATTTTAGGGGCTGACAAATGAAACCATGATCCCAGGAGGAAGACCATAAAAACATGACCCCCTAATGAACACGTGAACAGCAAAGTAAGGCAATTCACCGTTAATTCAATGCCACTTCGGTACCTTCTTGCTAATTCTGAAATTTAATTTTTGAATGGGAAATAAGTTATATTATTCAAAAATCAAAATGTATAAAACGGGGTAACACTGAAAAGTCTCCCCACAACTCTGGTTTTCCATCCCCCAGGACCCCTTCTCCCCTCCACCTCCCTTTACTGCCCAGCAAGTGTTACATGAACAGTTTCTTGTGTTTCTCCCCAGTTTCTTTACGCAATCACAAATACAAGTATATGCTTTTATTGTCCTTTCTAACACAAAAATGTATGTATCTGAGTGTGTGTGTGTATGTTGTTTACACCTTGCTTTTTTCACATAACGGTGTATCTCGAAGATCTTCTGGACATTTGTTTTCACTGCTGCAAATGTTATTTAACCAGGCGCCCACTGGTAGATAGGCCATTAGTTGGTTTCCAATGTCCTATTTCAAACAATACTACGCCATATTCATATCTTGTTAAGTCACTTTGCCTATGTGTGAGTATGTCTGAGTAATAAATATCTAGAAGCAGAATTACTGACTCAATGGTTACATGCATTTTTTTTTTTTTGAGACAGAGTCTCTCTCTTGTCGCCAGGTTGGAGTGCAGTGGTGTGATCTCAGCTCACTGCAACCTCCGCCTCCTGGGTTCAAGCGACTCTCCTGACTCAGCCTCCCCAGTAGCTGGGACTACAGGTGCGCGCCACTGCGCCCAGCTACTTTTTGTATTTTTAGTAGAAATGGGTTTTCACCATGTTGGCCAGCATGGTCTTGACCTCTTGACCTCGCGATCCACCCACCTCGGCCTCCCAAAGTGCTGGGATTATAGGTGTGAGCCACCACGCCCAGCCAACATGCATTTTTAATATTGATGGATACTGCCAAATTGCCTTCCTCGGTAGCTACACCACTTGATACTCCCACCGAAAGTACAGAAGCACCTGCCTCCTCGTGGACTTGCCAACAGTGTGTTATGAAGTTTATGAATATTTACAAATGTCACAGGTGCCATTTTCACAGGTGTTATTTTCAATTGCATGTCTCTTACCATGAATAAGGCTGAGCATCTTTTCATGTTTTCAAAGAGCCATTTACTTCCCTTCCGTTGTGATTTGTCTTGTTCATATCCTTTGACTATTTTTTATCAGGCTGTTCTTTTTTTTAGTCATGTCCAAGAGCTCTTTGCTTAATCATTTCTAGGAACTCTTTATATATTAAGAAGGTCAGCACTATGCTGTGATAGGAGCTTTAAGTGTTTTCTCTAGGGCCACAATTCAAGAACTACAGGAAGTTGTTAACATGGTGTTGGAGCTTCTGGCATGCTATGGGACATGGAGAAAGATAGGTGGAGAGGCAGGAGAGGCACCAGGGCCTCAACAGGAACATGCTAAGACCTGGCTTACAGGATTTGGGGCAATACCAAGGTGTTTCATTTTGTTTTTTGAATGTGGATTAACTTATCAATCTTTTCTTTACTTCTGGTTTTTGAGTCCCATTTAAAGGGTCTCCTCACTCCAAGGCTAGAAAGGAATTTCCTCATTTTTTTTCTTTTTATGATTTCCTTTTTGCATTTAAATATCACATAAATATACCTATATATGTACATATGTAATCCATTTGGAATTTATCCTGGAGGTGCTCTGCATGGAATAATCTATTTTTATTTTTTTCTAGATGACTACCTAGTGTCCTCAAATCATGTATTCGGTAGTCTATCTTTGCTTCTCCTAAATGAAATGACACTTATATCATCCTTCAGATTCCGCCACGTGTCTGGGTTTGTTAACACTTTTCTGTTCTGTTGCATTAATTTGTCTACCTATCCACATGCCAGTACCACTTGTCTTCATTACTGAGGTTTTATAAGTAGATCTTTAATCTGCCTTTAAAAATTAGATATATTTAACCCTGAGAAGCAGAGTATAGTCCTAAAAAGTCATGATGACTGATTAGACAACTTCTGGTCCTGGGACACCAAGAAAATTTGAAATGTATATAACCCTGAGACACCAATACAATATGTAATTAGCACATCCAGGAAGCCATAGTAACTAAGCTCTTTTTTGTTGTTGTTCACTTTGTCTTTTGAGGCAGGGTCTCCCTCTGTTGCCCAGGCTAGAGTGCAATGGTGTGATCATGGCTCACTGCAGCCTCAACCTCCCGGGCTATTTTTTTTTTTTTTTTAGAAACAAGGTCTCACTATGTTGCCCAGGCTGATCTAGAACTCCCGGGCTCAAGCAGTGCTCCCACCTAAGCCTCCCAAAGTGCTAGAATTACCGGCAAGAGCCACCTCGCCCAGCCTTCAAGCCCTTTTGGATATCACTTTAGATGTTTATTTCAGAAGCTACTAAAACTATAATACAGAAACACAAATTACATCCTATACAATAACTACAACTTGAATTCTATATTACCATGCTGTTTTTTCCCATTCTGCACCAGCCTCCACCCGTCCCTGGACTGCAACTCTGCAGTTACCTGTTAGTCTCTTTTTTTTCCAACAGAGTAAACTACTCTTTATGCAAAGCCGCTTCTTACACAGTACTTACCAACTTTTAAAAGGCCAAATACGCTTGTATTTTTGTAAATAATTCATCATATTCAAACACGTCAGCCCTTCATAAGCAACACTTTCACTCTGCTGTGTAGAAATGTTTTCATCAAAGTAAAAAGCTTTTTATCACTGCCCCAGGAAATGAAGCTGAGGCATCCAGAACGCTCTAAACACTTATCTCCCTCCTTCCCATCCACTCAGGGTGGCTGCTCCACGCCAAGCCATGCCCCACAGCTCGGGCATATGAACACGCTGTGTTCACAGTAGCTCAGAAGCCCTGGGTCACTGGTGCCAACTAGTGTATTTGGATTCCATGAAAATATTATCAATGAAACAAAAATGAAGTTTCAAGTCATGCCAGTGAAATTTTACAATCACATTATTTATTTCATTATTTCTTTCCCTTTAGGAAAATTAATATTTTAAAGGACGATTTCAATCATATTCCCTCACTTAAGCACCTTCACTATTTATTCATTCATTCAACTTATTTTGCTTGGCAACATGCTAGGCACTGAGGTTAGGAAAATGAATGAAACATGCTTCCTACCCGCAAGGAACACTTTGGCTAATGGGAGACAAACACGAAAGCAGACAACTGTAAGCACCAGCAAGGATGGAAGCACGGATGAGCGGACCATGACGAAGCCTAGGAAGATGCAGGGAAAAAGGGTTCCAGGGCACTGGTGGCAACCAAGAGGAAAGACTCACAGTCAGGAGGATACCATGACACAGGGCAGAAGCACCAGCCATGCGCTGAATCACACTGAGGAAGTGGAGAGAGACAGAGCGGAAAGGCCAGAGAGCTGCAGGGCCTGAGAGCTCCACAGGAGCACAGAGGGACCTCCGTCTCCATCCCGGGGCACAGCTTTCCCCACCACGTGTGCCTCTACCAGCAGCTCTCCAGAACGCCCCTCATCAGGTCTGGATCCCTCATGAGCCAGCAACTCCAGGAAAGCAAGGCACAGCTCTGATGCAGATAGAAACCAATGAGCAGGAAACATGCACTAAGTATCTGCATGTCATGGTATCTCCCCACACCGTGCCCTCTGGCAGCTCCCCACTCCTTCCCCCAATGCAAAGCTGGACTCAGTGCGTAAGGAAGACCTGATCCACCGTGCCAGCATTCTCCGTCCCTTCTCCTCTGCACAAAGCCCCCCAGCCATGAGATCCTCCTACTCTACGAGCCCTGACTTCTGGCTGCGCATCTTGAGCCTGGCGCCTCTGTCCAGGCTCTCTCCTCTCTGGAACCTTGCCCTCACTCAGCTCCACATATCAAATACTCTCCCACCCTCAAGATACCACCCCAATTGGACTCTACTGGTCAACTTGCATCAAGATGAGTATCTGAATTGTGCATACCTTTGTGTTTAGTATATTTTTTAAATGCAGAGTGTATGAACATTTACTCTGCCAGCCCTTTCTCCGATCCCCCCTGCACACCGGTACTGCATGTCTTCCTAAACTATTAATTTAATTGCATCACTTTCCTTCTAAAACCTTCCCAGTCACTCCCGCCATCCTCCTCATTGTCCTGTTCCTAGCCTCCCAGTTCCAGTCTCAGCAAGGCTGGGCCGTCACCTGGCAGCCGGCCTCCCGCTCTCCCCAACCCCACCCCTGCTTCCCCAGGCCCCGCTCTCCTCCTCGGCTCACTCTCAGGTGGCCACAGTGCTGTCCAATTGAGAGAAATGGCGGTCAGAAGCTGGGGAAAGCACTGTGAATTCCATCTCCACAGCAGCCCCCATACTGGTTCCTTCCAAGGTTCCCTCTCTGAGGAAAAGGTTTCCTTCCAGTGTCCAAAGCCATCTCACGTCCCCACATTCTACTCGCCCTGTCCTCTTTAAGGTTTGTTTCCACCCGACTTCCTATTTCATCAAGCTTCTTTTCTTCAGCAAATCAACATTCCCAAGTCAATTATCCATGCAGAAAAAGGCAGCATCTACCTGCCCACAGCTGAGATTCAAAAGGCCCCGTCTGCCATCCTCACCACACTGGCATCAGGTATTATCCATGCCACTCCACCGCAATCTCCCGACCGAGGCCACGGACGACCTCCTGGCTGCTGGAACTCACCTGCTCTCTGGAGCATCTGGCTTCTTCCCTCTTGAGGCTCCGCTTCTGAACTCCAGGCCGTGCTACCTTCCATCTCAGGATCTCGCCGGGTCACACCTCTCCAGGGTGCTCCATGGCTCTGCCTTCTTCTGTCCTACCCTCCGACTTCTGCTCACTCCCACTATTCACTCCTGGTCTCCATTCACGACTGTGGCTTCAACGACTACCTTGGTGTTGCAGAGTCCAAATCTCTTTCTACTCCGGCTCATAGCACAGAATTCCAGAGGGCCGTCCGTTCGCGTGTCAAACTTCAGCCAGGCACTTACATTGCACCCAGCTATGGTTGATTAACCAACTCCGTCTGTATTTCCCTCAGAGTCAAAATGTCACTGAGGCATCTATATACTGTCCTTGGGGGCATCCAATCAGATTTTAGATGCTGTGACTGCAGTTTCTATGCTGCAGTCTTGAACGATCCTTTGGATCAAATCCTCCCAGGCTTTGTTTATCCAACTGCCTTCCTAGCATATGCATCTCAGACTGAACACCACCAAACGCCACGCCTGATTCCCTGCGCACCCCACGTGCTCCTCCTCCAGGCTTCCCATCCCAATCCCAGTGAACAGCCACACCATTTACCCAATCTTTCCAGCCAAAAACCCAGGCATGGATTCTTGATTCCTCTCTCTCCCTTGACGTCCCCATATCCAACCCACCTGCAGGTCTTATACACGCCACCTCCAAACACCTCCTGAACCCCCGCGGCATTTTGCTTCTCCCATCATCGCCGTGATCCAAGTTACCATTGCTCTTGTCTTGACTATGACAGTAGCCTCCATGGACTCCCTGTATCCACGACATCTCCCTTGATTCATTCACCAAACTGCAGCCAGAATGAGCTTCTGAGATCATAAACCATGGATCACCCACTGCTCAAAACCTCCCCAAAGCCTCTGCTTTCATGCGGAGTAAACTGTAGTTTTTTCCTCTGACTGACAAAGCCTTCATCCGGCCCATTTGCCACCTCACGTGCCACTGCCTGGTGGGCTCAGCTCTAGCAGCACGGCCGTCACCCCGCTCCTCTGCCTTGTGAGCCCCCTCTGCCTAGGGTGCTTTTCCCCCGATAACTGCATGGCCGACGACACCTTGTCACTCAGAGGCCATTTCTACTGCCCCTGTGAAGAGAGACCTGCACAGAACAAGGCAAGGAGCCACATAGCTGCACAGGCCACTCTCCGTGTGCATTCGCTGTGCAGCTCTCTTGGTATTTTTTGTTTCCCTGGCTGGTTCTTGTCTGCACCACCAGAGTGTGGGCACCATACAAGCAGAGACCATCCCTACTACCAAGGAGGCTGCTTAACACATAGTAGGGGCTCAATTCTCATACTTCCCATTCTGATATCTCTTTTCTCTGGGCATGGAACTACTCCCATTCCAACCCCAACTCTCTCTCTCTCTCTCTCTCTCTCTCACACACACACACACACACACACACCTTTCCAATCCAGAAACTAAGGAGTCAGATGTCTCCTGCCTTATCCAACCAGCCACCCGGATGTGTGACTATTAACTGCTACCTCCTGCTTGTATCTCTCCCAACCATTCATGTGCATGGCCCCATCTCTGGTCCAGCTCCTACCTCTTCTCATGTGCCGAGGACTCTGCCACCAAGATCAGCCCTATCCCTCCAGTCACACAGAATCCCAGCTCCAGCACAGAGGAGTTTCTTTCTACCTGTCTTCCATAGCTGTTTCTATACACTTGTCTGAGGGGTCATTGTAAAGTATCCTTAGCTTAGCCTAAATAATCCTCTCTCCTGTCTTATCACCCGGGTCCCCAACCTACCACCTGTCCAGGCTGTTTTCCACCCTGCAACCTCAGAAGATCCCTTTCCCTTGGCCTCAGGTCCTTCCCAGGCTTCTCGCAAAGCTAAGGCACTGCCTCTTCACACCTTGTGAAACCTTTCCAGGACCTCCCAGTCAGAGGCCGTCTGGTTCTGTCTGCAGAGCGCCCTACAGCCTGTCTGTGGGTGAGCGTGTCTGTGAACTCTTGTCCATCTCTTCTGTGATCTGTGTGCTCCTCGAAATAACTGATTTTGTCTCATACACCTTGGAATCCTGAGTCCATAGAACAGAGGCTCATACAAAGGAAGCTTTCAAAGAGTGCTCATCGATTTCTAGGTTTGTTGAAGACAGGCACCATGTTTTGTTCTGTTTAGATTTATTTTGGCTTTCATCTTTGAATTTCCAACACAAGTATTTGAGTACCTTCTCTATGTGTGTCAGCCACTGTTAACAGTCTCAGGGAAACAACCAAAAAAGACACTGCCCTCAGGCTCTCATGGAGCTTCCTTTCCAGAGAGGGAAAGCAGGCAATAAACTGATAAGCCAGTAAGTGAGCAAGATAATTTCAGCAAGTGGTGAGTGCCACAAAGAACACAAGAGTACTGGATACCTTCTGATTTCCTTGCAAGATTATGAGTTCCTCTGTCACTGTGGAGTTTTCCTTTAGACAGACTTAGAGAAATGATCAGCTGGAGGAGCCTAATTTACATTTTAAAAGGAAATTAAAATGTTTTGAATTACAACTAAGAGTTTTCCTTTTAAGGGAAAATATTCGTTTTACATGAAAATTATTTTTTCTCTCAGATTGCATCGGCTGTTTCGAAACAAACAAAAATTAACAATGTATTCGTTGGTGAAATGTGCATCGCACTATGTTTAACCTGCTGTATAGTAAACAAAATCCTAATATTTGCTTGACTGACTGTTGCACTGAGTTTTTTCCCTATTGGAGTGGAAAAAGTTTTACGTGCAGAAATGATCTAAGACTAATATACTGATTGGGATAGCAGATGACACCATCTTCTAATGTTTCTTCTGCTTCTCATTTGAATTTTCTCATGCAGGTTTCTCAAAATTAAAAGTGCAATTTCTTGAAAGTTAAGTATTAATAACTTAAAGAATCCCACCAGTTTAAACAGCTCTGCCCTTTGGCCTTAAGTCCTTTCTGATTTCCTTACCAAAAAATAGGTCACCCTTCCACGGAGGACTGTGACACTCACGTCCACACCCTGGCTCTGCCGGAAGAAGTCATGCCTTGCTTTGCTGGTCATTTTTGTAGGTGTCCATAGCTATATTTCAAGTCCTTTGGGGGACCTGTTATCATTATTTGAATCTCCCTCAAACAATTTACACTCAGTAGATACTCAACAAGTATCTGTGAGTTAGCTGCTGGCTGATTTAGACCCATTTCCACTGCTGAGTGTTGTTCTCGCATTCTTCTGCAACCTCAGTCTCCCTGAGCCCACAAACAGAAGTTAATAGCGAAGTCTAGTGTGGTTTGTATGTGTTAAACACATTTGCTCTTAAAAGAGAACATATTTATCTCAGTTTGTTCAAGTGTTGGCCACACAGTATCTTATGTCTCAAGAAACAGTAAGAGTGGTTACTGATGAGTGTGGAGCACATTTAAACTCCACAATTCCTGGGAGCATACACATCTCCTGTTTTGAATATTTGGCAATCAACTGTAGTCTGAAGCTATCCGCAGTCTGCATTCACCATTTTTTTCCCCATCTTATTTTGCTAACTTTCTCAGTATCCTCCTTGACCAGCCGGGGTTTTCCTTTGTCTGTATCTCTTTATGCCATCAGAGTAGCTAACCAGGGAAACACAAACAGAGAGAGGTGAGGGCGTATTTGTGGCTTCTGACTGTTCTCCTTATCCACAGGCGTGCCTCAGAGTTCCTGATCTCTGCACGCCCTGCAGCCGTGCTACATCAGGGCAGCCACACTGATCACCAGCGCAGACAACCTATGTTACCTTTTCTAGAAGACCAAATGCCACTCACACTGGTCTGTCCCACGTGACTTCTCCGCTCTCCACTGCACCAGCAAACACTGGGCTCTCTAGGCACAAGAGTTTTTCCTACTCTGATGGCAACTTTGCTCACAAGAAAGTATGAAGCTGGGTGCCTGAGGAGGAGGCCAGAGATCAGCAACTAGAGGCAGATGGCAGATGAGGTGAAGTCAGGAATGGCCTGATAAGGGCAGAGTAAGGGCACTGGGCATGGTGGCCGCTGACCCCTGGGCATTAACGTCAAACCTGCTTCTAGGGGATTCTGTCTCTATTACTGGATGGCAGAGTGGGAAGCTCCCACAGCAGCTTCATAGCTTCTACTAGGCTTCTTTCTTTCTGTCTCTGGGGCCTGGGTCCTGGCGGTAGCTCTTACTAAGTGTTGTTTGGTGCATGAGTGAGCGAACCAGCCGGTCAGTGTGAAGAGACAAAACGCAGAGCTAAAATGGACAGAAGCGGAGCTGGCATATCATACCCTCTACACATGATTTGCTTTCGATGGTAATAAAAATAAAACCAGCATTCATACAAACAGTAACTGGACAAAACAGCCTTTACGTGACAACTTGCATATCAGACCAACAGAAGATCAAACTGAAAGAAAAAAAAAGGAATGACACTCAACAATTAGACACATTTGTATGCATTTGGCCATTTTTAAATTTTTAAAGAATCTAGAAATTCTTTTTCAAAAGACTGATTTTTTAAACGATACATATCAGAAAAATCTGTCAAACTTCAGTACTTTAGCAATTCAGACCAGTGGCTTGTCATGCAGCAACAGACAGAAACAAAGACCCAAAAAGTAAAGAGTGTCAGAGCAGAAATTGGCTACTCTCTTTTAATAATCTATCCCCTTCCCAAGCTTGAGGGAAGTGGGTCTGATAATTTTGTTTAAAAGTATCTTCTTGTTTACTACCTCAGTCATGTCCCAAATAAGACTGTCCTAACCTTTTGCTCCTGTTCAAGGCCAAAGCTACTGCTCAGGGCAGGGTGTGGGGCGAGGGGGCCTTTCTTGAAAGTTCCCTGATGAGTCTGGTTTCTCTAATGCACCAGCTTCTCCTAGCTGGGCCTTTCTGCAGAGTAGACCCTTCTCCTCTCCAGGTATTGTGTTCCTAAAGAGAGAGCCTGCTACGAATCCCGAGAGGACTCCACCCTCTATCCAGAGCTGCGATCTTTCTTCCCCTCCGCAACATCCAGCAGGGCCCTGAACACACGAGCCAACAGCAGTTTCAGCAGCACCAACAGAAGCCCCATCATTTCAGGACCGCGGGCTTTTTCCAGAAGCCTACAATCCGGTGCCTCAGTAGCACCACCTTTCCCCCAGAGCAGCTTGTCACTGCAAGATAGAGCGTTCTTCAACCCCCTACCCCAAATCAAAGGTCAACTGAGAAAAGTAGATGTTTATTTTCTTAAGAAAGAATTCACAAGCCCACCAGATAGGGGACCAGGAGGAACCCCAGTCCTAGACCAGGCCTATAGGCTGATGCCAACACCCCAGGAGAGCTGGTGGGGCCCCATCCTCTACCACCTTCGATGCGTGGCCAAAGGGCACTTCAGTAGGGAAAAGTGCTTCTACTGACCACATCTCTGGCCAACAGAGAAGGCCACATGCTCTGTCCATGCACACCCATCTCCACACCCCTTCCCCACCTAGACTGCAGCGGGGGTGGGAGGCAGACACCGGGGGGGGGGGAGGACTTAGGGGTCAGAGGACTTCGGGAGCATTGGGCCCGCGCCCCGCTAGCCAATCAAGTGCAAGCAGCGACTCGCTAGCCGGAGCCCGCACGGGTGTACGAGAGGCCGCTGACCACGCGGCCGCCGTGGACTTGCCCGTGCCCGGGAAGCGGGGTTGCAAGGAGCGGCCGATCCCGGCGCGAATACGCTCGCCAGCCCGGGGGCTGCACCCCAAAGGTGCCTGAGCGGGCGGTGAGCCCGGAGCAGCTTCGGCCGCAGGGAGGGGCTCAACCTCGGGTGCCCTGGAGACCCGGGTCGGCCAAAGCCTGGGAATGAGCCGCAGTTGGGAGCGGGAAACCGAAACAGCAATCCTGGAAGAGCGTCGGCCCAGAGAAGGCGCCGCGGAAACGCGGCTCCTGAGCGAGGCGCAGACAAAGGCTCCGGTGCACACGCGGTGGACGGTGGCTCCGGAGCCGCGCTCTGGGCCGCGGGAAGCCGCACCCGCCCCGACTGGCGCCGGAGTCGGCCGGGGGCCCATGGGCGCGACCTCCTGCACCCGGAGGTGCTCCTACCCGGCCCCGCCGCGGTCTTCCCGTCCTCACCCTGCTCCCCCTCCATCCGCGACCGCGACGCCCCCCTCCTCTGCGCACCGGGCGCCTCCTCTTTCCTCACTGTCTCCCGCCTGCCTGGTTCCTTCTAGCGAACCCCTGCCTTGACTTTTCTGCTCAATCTTGTCCCCCACCCCCGTGGCATGCCTTTCTGCCACCTCTGCCTCAGCGCGCTCTCAGCCCCGCGCCCGCGGGTGGCGAGGAGGAGTGGCCACGCCACAGTGGGCCCGGGGGCGCATCCTGCGAGTCGGAGGCGGCGGCGCCTTTCTCTTCCACCCTAGCGACCTATTGTCTTTCCCTTTTCTCTCCCAGCCCGGACCCCAGAGAAGCCCGGGACCAACAGGACGCGGCCCGGGGTGGGGGTGCGTCCCCTGGGTGGAGGTGCAACCGTTTCCACCCCGCCAGTCCATGCTCCGGATGCCGGTCACTGCGCGGGGTGGGAGGCCGGGCGCCCACTCCGAGTCCTGGAGAACGGCGGTGCCATCACAGTTGGAAGCGCGGGGTTCTGAGGCCCTGGCCTCCCTCACCCCGGCTACAGGGACCCGGTGGGCTGGACCCCCAAGTGGAAGGAAGCGCATCTGCTCCAGCCAAGTGGCCACAGGCTCAAGAGGGAGGAACCTAAGTGGTCACAAAGTTGAGTATAAATACGCGCCGGACGAGTGTGGCCAGAAACGGCACGAGGGGCGGAGAAGCAGGCGGCAGGTCCCGCTCGCAACGTCCAAGCTCCCGCCGCCCTCCCGAGCCGCCCTTCCCCCGAGCGCTCGCGGATCCTGGGAAACCCCGGCGTCCCTGCGCGGCCGAACGCTCCCGCGCTCCGCCAGGGGCACCGGCTCCTGCCCCTCCAGAGAAGCCCCCTGGGCGCTCCACGCCCGGGCACGGGCACCTCGCTCGACACCCGCTTCCCACCCAGCAGTCCAAGCCCTCCACCTGCCCCCAGGGGATGAGGAGCCGCCCCACCTCCGGGGAACGGGGAGCAGGCCACTTACTGGGGCTCAGGAAGCACTCGGTCAGCCTTCGGAAGCAGCTCGCATTATTAGAAGGTCCATCTTCCATGTCGGAGCCGAAGAGCAGCGCGGCCGCGGCGGCGAGGGCGAAGCTGGCGCCCTGGGGACGCCGCGGAGTTTGGCCGCCGCCGCCTGGGCCGGCGCCGGGGAAGCCGGGGGAGCCCGCGCGGCGGGCGGCCTGGCCAAGGGGGAGCCGGGGCGGCGGCGGCGGCCGGGGACCGGCACGGGCTGGAAGCAGCAAGCCCTGGAGCGCAGGCGAGAGGAAGAGCCGCCGCCGCCCGCCGCCGCTGCCACCGCCGCCGCGGTGACTACTGCTGGTGGGGACGCTCAAGGGAGCTGCCTCTTGTCCTCCTCCTCCTCCTCCGCCAGCATCGCCGCCTCCTCCCGCCGCCGCCGCCGCCGCCGCTGCGCCCTCCCTTCCTGGGAGACGCACGGGGAGGTGAAAGGCAGATGAGGAGGGGAGAAAAGAGGGAGGGGGCGGGGGGGGCGGCGGCCAGAAGTAAAAGAAAGATGGAGAGGAGGAGGGGACCCGGGAGGAGAAGGCGAGCGCCAAGGGAGCGCGGGCCGCGACCCAGCCGCAGCCGCCGCCGCGCGCAGAGAGGGCGCCGGGGCCCCCAGCGGGGCTGGGGCGGCCTGCGGAGGAGGGGGGCGGGCGCGGGGGCGCGGCGCGCTCCGCCCGGCCACGGCCAGGCCACTCGGGGGCCGGGCCCGGGCCCGCCGCGCTCCCCCCGCCGGCCGCGCTGAGCCGGGGTTCCGGGCGGAGTTTGCCGGGGCCGCAGCCCGGCTCGTCCCCGGCCGCTGGCAGGGGACCCTGGGGGCGGGGAGCAAGAGGCTCCTCGAGGCTGGCCATGGTTCCTCCCCGGGCCGCGGAGGGGGCAGGCCGCGGGCGGGAGGGGCGCGGCGGGCCGGGGCTCGGTGGGCTCCGCCCCCGCAGGACCTGCCCACCCCTGCCGGCCGCCCGAACCGCTGCCTGGTCCTCCTCTCCGGTCTTCGGCTTCCCTCCCAGTCTAGTCTTCACATTGTGCTCGGCTTGGGTTGCGGGAGGACCGGGGCCTGGGGGCCAGGCCCCGGCGACGGCGCCCGGCTACCCTCAGGCGCGCACAATCGGCGTCCTCCCGGGCCGGGGCTAGGGACGGCGGAGACCCTCCCTGCAGGCGTGGCGTGGTGTGTGCGCGCTCCGGCGGCTGAGCCTCGGCGGCTTCTCGAAAGCAGCGGAGAAAAGCGCCGCAGTGCCGCTGCCCGTGGAGGCGGTGGTGGCGGCGGCGGCAGAAGACGCCCACTGGCGGAGCAGGCGCTCCCCACGCCGCCGCCGCCGCCGCCATCCGCGCCCACGTAGCGCGCCCCGCGGGACTCGGCCCCTGCGCCAGGCTCCCGCACCCGAGTATCCTCTGTGTGCCGCCTGCACCCGGGGCCGGGGCGGGAGGACAGAGCAACCGCTGCGTCTCTGCCCTGCCTTGTCACATCTGGGTCCGGTGTTTCGGATTCTAAATCCTGAGTCCTGCAGCTGCTCCAGCTGTGCGCTGCTGGGCGAGCCACGTCGGCCTGCCCGTTGCCCGAGCCAGGGAATCCTCCTGGTAGCGGGCCAGCAGCTCCGACCCAGCTGTGCTCAGTCAGAGTTCCCGGGAGAGAGTTCCAACTCGGACCTTTGGTTGGAGTTTAAATCAACTCGCAGTGTTTCCCATAAACTAGGGTTTGAAATACGGTTCCTCCCCAGGACTCCCTTTCGGATACTCACTTTAAAACGAACTTCGTGTGCACAAGCCCAGTTTGCCTTGGTTGGGGTTAGAGAACGGAAAGGGCAAACTGTGGCCAAAAATGAGCAAGACTGTGCGATCATTGCCCCAAACCCTGAGACCGCCTTGCCATATGCGGCTCTCTTGGACACCCCCACCCCCTTCCGTAGCCATGAATCCAGGCAGTTGCCACTGAAGGGAAATGAGCCGCCCAATGGGCGCTCAGAACTAGGAGCCGCCAGAAGTTTGGGGAAGTTGGAGCGCAAGAGCGCACACAGATGCACAGGTGTCCGCGTTCGGGCAGGCACGCGCGGCGGGGCCTCCATGGCGCGCTGGGTCCGAGGAGGGGCGGTGGCTGTGCTGTTCCACGGTGGCACGGGCTGTCCGGACTGCCTGGACGAGGTCACCTTCCCCGGAGTGGAGCACACGCGCCAAAGCTCAGCTTTCACGAAGGGCAAAACGGTCACCCAAGCGCCAGGAGTGCGCTACAGTGCAGCAACTGGGTTGACCCAGGGCCCTGGGCTCCCGGTGTGCCCCGGGTCCCGGGGCCATTTCTCGCCCTCCACGTTTTCTTCTTTCTATCCAGTTTGACATGTTTATTTTGAAGCGTGCTCCAGATTCCTCACTAGTCAATGCTTTCCCCGACTCCCATCCAAACTCCCCACAATGGAAAATAACACTTTTGTATTTGCACCAAGCTGAGCAGTTGGGATGCGAAGGACATGCTGGGGCTCCCCTCCCCCAGTAATGTCCACAGACGTCTCCGCGATTGCCGGGCAGATTCTGAGTGTCGCGTGTAACGGGCATCAGACTTGGCACTCACTAGGTCAGAATCCCTACATTTGTGGAAGAAGAAAATGATTCCTGTGACTCTTACCTTAGGGGCGCTGCCCTTGTTTCTGAATTTTTTCGGCAAAGAAAAAGCTACAATGGTTGAGCCAGGCTGCCGGCAGCCTCCCGGCTTGACGCTTCTCCAGCCGTGCAGAGTCCACTCCGGTTACTTTGCTGCGAGTCCGGAGTTTGTGCTTTCGCGACTGGACCAGGCAGCAAGGGTCTGAGGGCTGCCCACACATTTAGGGAAGTCGAGTTTCTCCTCAAGTGTTTATTGTTTATTCCTTTACACGCAAAATTCTTTCTCCTTGTCATTTAAGTTTCTTTATTTGCATTTTGGAGTTACTAAATCTATTTTTCAGTTCCAAGAAAATATACATTTAACTTGCCCATAAGCCCCCTTGCGGGCGCAGGAGACAGGGTGGGAAACCCCAAATATTTGTCCTGGGAGTCCTTATTAAATCAGGAGGCAAACTTTAAAATTTTCATTAACCCGTTCCCAGAATCAACCTCCTGTTTACCTTTCGTCCTTTTCTCCAAGTGCTTGCTGGAAGAGACGTTTTGCTGGACAAATTAAAAATCACAAAGCATAACAACCGAAAAGAAAACAACTTGAGGGTGGAGTTCACTGATTAGCTCTGAAATTTTCATACATGATCTCCCTTCTTCATACTGGTGTCCACGTTTGTTACTGTAAGTCTCAGAGGCATTCAGCCACTTTCTTTTCTTCATGAACTTTGCTTAGGTGAAGACTTTAATGACAAAGGCTCAGACATACAGGGTCTGTCACTCACCCGTGCTCAGGTGCTGCTGCGCCTGGAGAACGCGCTGCTTGCGAATTCCTTTCCTTCCCTTTGAGTTTCTTTACTGATGTATCAGAAGGAGGAGAGGGCTGTGACACTACACTTTTGTTACTCCAAACCTTTTGTGAATAAACGCACCGGCCCATAACGGAGGGAACACTGCATTCTGATAGTTCCCATAAAGACTGCAATATAGTTACATGACAAAAGGTTATTATACTATAGCCCAATTTAAGCATACTGTCATTATTAGGAGAAGAGGAAGAGCTATGGCAGAAATTCACAATGTTGCAGTGCTCTTGGTAAAATAAACAATTTTCCTTACTTTCAGCTGAGGAAATTCCAAGCCCACGTTGCAAAGAAAAAAAAAAAAAACTAAAAGAATATTAAGAGGGTAGTTAACACCAGGTGCCAAAATAATGATGACCATCATTTTAAAAGAATATAAAACACTTGTCTGTGCCTTTTACCAAGGAAAATAATCAAGAGTTTTGTATTGCTAATGAAACTTTAAATTAGTGGACCTATACAACCATAAGTATATTTAAATTCTCCAAACATTCTTCTATATGTTGTTATTTTTAAATCAAGTTAATTCTATATTGCTTTTAGTATTTATGCCTCACATTTATTTATAGAGGAAATAATACCTGCCTGATTGTTAATTTGGATTTTATGTTCTTAAAAACACGCGTCTAGGTACAGCCTAAGAAGTTTTTACATGAGGATTTTCCTTTAAAAAGTATGAAATTTCTTCATGATAATTTAACCATGCACCCATTTTAGTAACCTAAGAGCTACGTTTGTAACTAACATGGTTAATATTTTATGAACTTTTTGGTAAATATGCAAATCTGTGTCTTAACTGATTTTAGTTTACAACTGTGGATATTAGTGCTTACAGTTGTAAATTTCACATCATTGATTCTTGAAAACCCTGTTTCCTTTTTTAAATAATAACCTTTATGAATATATAAAAGCAAAGAAAACTAAATGTTAAACTCATCTACTTATACAGATGTCTACCAAAATGCACGTTCCCTTTACCATGATTTTAATTTTTGTAACTTATTTAAAATGCATAGCAAAATAAATCATAAGCAAGTGTCTATTGTTCCCAAGCGCAATAAAATTATGTGCGTTTTACATGTCAGACTTTTTCCATTTAATAGCTAGCAAATTAATGTAAATGTCCTTCAGGTGTGATGTGTCATATCACACAAACTCTCTCCATTCTAATAGGATACTTTATTTACTACCTGGTGTCATTAAAATGGAGTTCAGCTTCCAGGCATTTATTCACATGCTCCCAGCCCCCCACCCCCGCAGTCCCTCACTACAAGTCTTTAGTTTGTATTTCCAGGAAACCTCCTTCAATTTTTCTCATCCCCAATTCATCATAGCTTTGTTGTCTAGACTCCTGGAACTTAAGTATTTTATCTGCACATATCAACATGTTGGGGTAAGTCTCTTGTTAAGAAAGTTAATGCGCATGTAATTTGCATTGACAGCTCCATTTTAAACAGCTTGACATCAGGGAGACTGCCTCTCCAACTATTCATAGCCTTTAATGAAGGCCAGCACACGATAGGCACTCAATAATTGCTGGCCTTCCTGTCACCTGAATGCCAGCTGATTACAAATTTCCATTACTATTGATGTTAAGACATCTTGACCGAAGTAAGGGATAGCTTCTTACAGTGTTGTTATAGTCAAACCTAAAATAAAAGGCCATTATAATTCTGGTTTTAAAAATATTATGAAAGTCAATACTTCATAGGGGACAGCCTTGAAAACAGACCAAGATGATAAAAACAACTTTAGCTGCCACTAATATTCCTAGATCTTCAGTTTCAATTAAATTGTTTTTATTTATTTTTTATTTCCATTGGTTTTTGGGAAACAGGTGGGGGTTGCATGAGCAAGTTCTATGGTGGCGATTTGTGAGATTTTGGTGCACGCATTACCCAAGCAGTATACCCTGAACCCAATTTGTAGTCTTTTATCCTTCACTCCCTTAAATTATTTTTATTAATTCCAACCAATTAATTGTCAAACAAATTGCAGTTGTATTATCACGTTATGTTTTAAAGCAAGTAAAAACCAGTATAGGTTATATCATTATTTATTTAATAAACATCAGAATAGTTTTTAATTTTTAAATTAGAATTCGTTCTAATTTTTAAATTGTAAATAAAATTAGTTTTTAATTAGAATATTTTTGATGAGATGCAAATGGTTAAAACAATATTTCAAATAGGTATGAAGAATCCATTCTATCTCAGAAAGGGGTTATGTGTGTTTCTTTTTTTTTTTTTAAAGGCTTCTCTTCAATGGGAGAAACATGTGTTTCTTGATTAAAGTAAAACCCAAGCAGAGATTTTCGCTAATAAAAAGAAAAACATTAATTATCTCCTGAAAATAAGCGCTGCATAATGGCCGTATGTAGCCATGAAGATACTGGTGTTAAAAAGTATTGCTGAGATTATATAATCAATACTAAGTTCTTAGGATAACCATGTGAATATTAACTCTATTATATAACACTGCTGTGTTATGACACAGAAGTATATTTCAAAGATGTTGCCATTAAAAAATATCAAGTCACTGTAGAAATCCATTGGCATTTGTAGAGTGCTGAAACGGTTTTCAGTTCTTAAAAACAGATGCAAGTTAGAACACAACAATGAGTTCTGTTCAAATAATCAACACTTTCACCAAACTTTTACAAGTCAAATATATCAATTGTGTTTGAGACTGTGTTTTAAGAATTAAATAAAAGCAGTGTGAGATAATTATATCTCAATAAGAATAATAAGCCTAAAAGACAGAAAATACTTCTTTAAGAGAACTAAAGTCTGGTTTAAAGCTTTTAAATAGAAAGAGGTCATAGAGGGACATTCTGGATAAAAAGGGTTGGCTGGGGGCTGAAATTATAAAAGATGGTATACCCTGATTTCTATGGACACCTTTTGTACAAATGGGTATACAAGTCTCGCAAGGGCTGCCAAAATTGCCACTGAGTTTATCTCACCATGATACTATCTCAGTGCCTACACGAATTACTATGTGATGTTTAAAATGTGTATTGTTCATGTTGCTTGAAATAAGTAGCTCTTCATCTGTTACTCTGGAATCTTTTTCTTGCAAACATTTTAAATTTTGATAACCCAATTTTTATAATAGGCCTTGGCATATATACAAGGGGTTCGATGCAGTTACAGGAGAAAGAAATGTTGTTGGTTCTTCCAGATTTATCTCAGAAGTAAGGATTAAAATGGCTCATTTAATCCAGGGACTTGGAGAACTGATTCCTTTCTCCTTACAGAGAAAGAAAGAAAATAAAAGAAAAAGAAAGGAAAGGAAGGGAGAAAGAAAAGAAAGAAAGAGAGAGAGAAAGAAAGAAAAGACAGAAAGAGAAAGGAAGGAAGGAAGGTAGGAAGGAAGGGAGGGAGGGAGGGAGGAAGGGGAAGGAAAGGAGGGAGGGAGGGAGGGAGGGTTCTTTCACATGGGTGAAATGTTCTGACATCAGGTCTTGACTTTTGCACAGGTTTTAATGAGGAGACAATGCTTTTTGTCCCTGAGCTTCTCTTGTTCAAGTGCAGAACAGAAAAAGGAGAGAGAAAGTTTGATGCAGGGATCAGGCCTCCTCAGCCGCTGATGCCTCATGATAGAAGCACCGTGGCTTCTCAAGGACTGTAGGTTACAGAAGGCTCCCGTCTAGACTGAGTCAGGCCTGGTGGCTGGCACACACACAGTCTACCCAGTGTCTGCAAGAGCAGCCAATTGGGAGACGTAAGTAGAACCTGGTATATTAAATCTTTTGAAATGAACCCTTATGAGGAAAATAACTCACAGAAGCCAAAAGATGAGCGACCTTGTGTTTTCAGCTGTGTTTGTTATCTATAGGACTGATTAGTGAGCCAGAGACACCCGGTGCTAACTCTCAGACTGGGAGTTAAAGGAAGGGGCAGTTCAGACGAGCAGCATATCTTCCATAATCCCGTGGCCATATTCATTTTGTTTGGCTCAGAAATTGGGGTTTAATTACTTTATGCTTGCATGCTGCACTAATATGCCATCATCAACAAAGGAAAGGTCAACAAAGGAGGATCTACTCCCCCACTCCAGAGCTCCTTGGCACTGGCATGATTTTCCTGATGGTGAAAGATACATGTAAATAGTAATTGATAAGGGTTTTATTGTTTCCAAGTACAGTCAATGAGTACAGCCTGGGAGCTAACCCTTGCAAATCTCCTGAATTCAAATCACTGTCTCCTCACTTGACTCCAGGTATCCAGTTAGATTATTATGACTGACTGGTGGCATGAAAGCTTACTTTTCTCCTCCCTCCAACACTCCTATTTGTATAGAGATTTCCACTGGAAATTTCCAGAGATCTCTACCCGGGAATATTGTGCTTGTCCTGCCCTATACTTTCCTGATTTGAAACATCCATAATAAATCTCAATTTTACTTTCTACTTATCATAAGAAATTCATCTGCTGAGCCCAGAGAACCTCAGGCTGAAAGACACCACTAATGTAACAAGGCAAAACTCAAATTAAAAAAAGAATACACCAAGGCTAAGTGGCATTAAAGTATTCGTGGGTTTTGCTTTCCATGTCATACTGGTCATTTTGTAAAGGATCCAATTGGCCCCAGCCCAAGTATGTGCACTAGTGGTGAACTGGCCAGAAGGGACACCTGGAAGGTTGCATTTGCAAGAAGCTGCACCACCTGGCAGGGAGCAGAAGCAATAATCCAGCCACACACGGATGGTGGACGGCTCCTGGGGAATCAAAGAGAGAAAGCTTCCAGTGGGTAAATAATTTGCACATTCCATGTCGATTTTGTATATCCCTTCCTTCCCAAAACGACTGACAGCAGATCTCTGGTCCTTGTGTGAGCATCTTGATGCAAGGATGCAGCTTGTTTTATTGCATGTAACTGACATAGCCCTAATCCACCTCTTAACACGAGTCACAAAGAAACGCATTTCAGCAAAATACAGGAAACAAAGGGTGGCTTTAAGACAATTATATCATAGTTACCATTGAGCTGCTGCTGCTTTTTTCCATCTGAAACATAAAGGCCTTCCCACAGGTACACTGAGAAATATAAAGGAACATCATTAACTTGGATTCAACCCATTTGATCCTAAAAGTTTAGGCAAGATTAACGTGTGCATTCTGAGCAATTCTCTTGCTTGATTAAAAACTTGGAATTGAACAACTAAAACCAAGCTAAAAATTACTGTAATTTTTATCTGATAATCTTATGTAATTGACAAACAAATCATGATATAATCACCTTAATTTAAATATGAATACTTCCTATAAATGCCTTTTTCTTGTTTCTGGAGTTACCTAGAAGTGGCATTGTGTCTGGGGAAACTGGTCTAGTTAGAAGTGGTAAACAGGGTTCAAGATTCCTGGGGTCTTAAAATATCCCAACCTGTTAGCATTACCCATACTTTCAGTGAAGAATGAAATGGATATAAATGTATTCAAGCAAATTTGGAACTTAAGTGGCAAAAGGACCCCTTAGATGGGTTACTACGGTAGAGTCTCACAGTGTGCAGGAAGTGCTGATCATATTATCTTACAGCTGCAAGTTGTCCCTATTGATCACATTTCATTGCCTTCTAATTTTTGGAGTCTAACAAATGGCACTTTATACGTCTACAGACTAGGGTTATCTGACCCATCTTTCTGATCAGATTGTTCTGGTAAAGAGTCTGATTTCCTAGGTTTTCAACATACCAATGTTAGAATCACTCTTTTTGGGTAAAACGTTCACTAATTTTTTTTTTTTTAAGAATCAACAACAAATGATGCTTGCTACAAATTCCCAAAGTCTACTTGTTTTTGTAAATGTCATCTGGTAATAGGCTAGAGTGAAACCCTCTTCTGTTTTTTTGACTACCTTGATTAAGCTTTTCTAACCCTCTCCCTCAAACAGGTAAACTTGGTAATTTTATTATTTTGGGAATATGGTAAGCACAACGACCCATAAGTGATCACAGAGTGAGCATAACCCCTGAAGAGCCTGAATTCAGCCCAGGTGCATCTGCCCATTTACTGCCCAGAACTGAACATGAGCCCATTCACAGGGCCACTTAGGATTGGGGTCCACCCAGGAAGAGAAAGCCAGCTGCTCATGCTGCCACCTTCCCATTGGCTGCTGTGTATATCTCTCCATGACTGTGTTCAGCATGACTGCACTCAAAGGACCCAATTAATTCACTTCCATCACTACTCATAGAAGCCCTTAGAGGCAGCTTTAATAGCTAGGATTTAGGCTCGTTTTATAGATTTCGCACACATGGATTATAAAACGGATGAAAAGCAGCTAGATATCACACACACACACACACACACACACATATATAGTGTGCTTTATATCATATATGTGTGTGTTTACATATATACAGTGTGTGTGTGCTTTATTCTCTAAGGCAGGATGTTTATATTCAGTATTCACAGATTTCTGTATTTCTTAAAGGGAGATCATTTTATAGGGGCATCAGTTAAAATGGTCTCCCCATATAAAAGCAAGTTTACACATTAAATATCTCTATTTTATAGCGAAGTTATTAATATATGCCATGAAACTCTATCCCATCTGTTTTCAGTCAAACTATATTACTTCCGTAACCGTAAAATACTGGTGAAGTCTTACCTTACGTTTTTGAAATCTGATTTAAGCAAATCTCATATAAACAAGTTTTCAGAAGACAGATCAATACAGATACTCCCATGAACACTGAAAATTGTTCCTGTATTTACAACTTGATTTCATTGACAGTAAAGATTTCCACAGTTTATCAGAAACTCATTAATTACATAAAGGTATGTGTTTCTCATGTATACCTTACTGGTCAATGGTATAAGGCAAGTTCTTTAAGCCTGCCAAAAACCTTTAAGAATACAGACGCTCCTCAATTTAGGACAAACACATCATAAGCTGAAAATATCCTAAGTCAAAATGCACTTAATACACCTAACTTAACAAACATCAGGGCTTAGCCTAGCCTGCCTTAAATGTGCTGAGAACATTACAGTTGGGCAAAACTACAAAGCCTATTTTATAATAAAGTGTTCAATATCTCATGTAACTTATTGAATACTGTCCTGAAAGTGAAAAACAATGGTTGGATGGTGGTACGGTTTGGCTGTGTCCCCACCCAAATCTCATCTGGAATTATAGCTCCCATAATTCCCTCATGTTGTGGGAGCCACCCAGTGGGAGATAATTGAATCATGAAGGCAGTTTCCCCGACACTGTTCTCATGGTAGTGCTAAGGGGAAACCCCTCTGCTTGGCTCTCACACTTCACTTGTCTGCCGCTATGTGAGACATTCCTTTCACCTTCTGCCATGATTGTGAGGCCTCCCCAGCCACATGGAACCATGAGTCCATTAAACCTCTTCTTTTGTAAATTGCCCAGTCTCAGGTATATCTTTATCAACATCGTGAAAACGGACTAATACAGATGGGTACTCGACGAGCGGTTTCTCCTGAATACCTATCATTTTCACACCATCATAAAGTCAAAAAATCTTTAAATTGAACCATCATAAGTTGGGAACCATTTGTAATTCCAGCAATTCACTGTGACTGACTGCAGTTGCCAGTCCTTTTTGGTTGTAAATGAATACTCCCCTCCACACCTTTGCCATGAATTAAATAAGGTAACAGCAGAGCCCACACCACTCCTAGCAGTTCAACCTAACTAACCACTTAAGTCTCAGACCTGTCATATCTAGGTGAACTGACCCAGAAAGTAGTCACTAAATATGGTATAACTCTGAAGAAAATAAAATCAGTGAAAATTTCAACTTTTCAACAGATAAACTAGATGGAAGAAGGAGAAAGGGATGTGCACTTTAGAACTAGATATGGCACAGATTCCCATGAATGGTTAACCCCTAGTGCATGTATATAGAATTCTATTTCCAAAAGCCAACATGGTATTTAGTATACAGGTTCTTCCAGGAGTCCATAGCCCCACTCTGACGTACACTATTCCAAAGTGAGTAAAGCATAGCCATGCAAGATTTTAATTGTTTTGTTTTGTGTCACAGCAGATTTGGATTTATTGTAGCTTCTCTATTGGATTTGGAAAGGCGAGGGTTAAAACCTCGCAGGAGCTGCTGACCCCTGTACCTAGGCAAGATGATCTCCGCAGACCTTCTTGCAGCCCTATAATTCAGGCCTCTTCAGCCACTTCTGGTTTCAGAATATCAGTTTGTGTATTTATTTGTACTTTCCCTTATTTTACATGCTAGTTTTAGCGATACATTCTGTCTTCACACTTTCATGTTTTGTTTTGAAATTTTTATCATGTGTATTCAGTTCCTTTATTTTTAGTCTTTCTTCTTTAATAGTGAAGGCATTTCTGCCAATACAGAGTTTTTCCCTGAGTTGAGCTTTTGGGGATTCCATAGGTTTTAAAATAAAATATTCCTTTCTTATATGTTTCTAAATGGTTTTAAATTTCAGTTTTAATATTCTCTTTGATCCACGGGTTATATAGAAGCGTGTTTATGAATTTCCAAATAATAAAGAATATTATCAGCCACATTATTAGTTTAGTTGAGTTTTGGATTACGATAAAATAACGTGACTTGAAAGATCTCTAATTTAAAATTTTTTAAAAGTGTTCCCGTGTCCATAGATATGATCGATCATATTTTATAAATGTTTCCCAGGAAAGAAAAACCTGAGCTGGTCAGAAGCACACAGAAACAAAGACTGTAGCCTTTGTTCTAGAGACTCATTGCCCAGGTTCAAATCTTGCCTTTACCCCTTTCCCATTCCACAGTTCCCCTGGACAAAATATAGACTTTTGCCGAACTTCATTTTCCATCTTTAAAATGGAAGCATGGAAACAATAGCCGTGTCTCCTCTTAGTGTTGCCGTGAGGATGACTAAGATTATGTGTATGGAAATGCCTCCAGTGGTCCCTGGCGTGCAGCAGGCACTCAGCAGGAAAAGAAAAAAAAAAAAAAGGTGTGGTTCTGTCAGTCAGAACAGACCTGGCCTTAAATTCTAGATCCGCCACATCCCAGCTGCCCTTGGAAGTTACTTTCTATTCTGAGCTCCCTGCTGATGCGCAGTGGGGAGAAAGCGGAAGTGGCTGTGGGGATTCAGATTGACGTGCGTGCGTGGGAAGCATGAGACCACTGCCTGGCTTAGAGCAAATGCCCGCCAACGACTGGCTCCTGGTGTTTTTATGAGGACTATAAAATGAGAAAACGAAAAATGGCTCGCTAATGATCTTTTCGCCTAACTCACTATTCCTAAGGGACTGGCCAGGACAAAGGAAAGCCAATGGGCTGATCACAGAAGGAGAGAAGCTGCTAGCAGCTCAAAATGCCTCAATTTGGATTACTTTCCCAAACAAGGGCACGGAGGCAGAATGTGTACATAGTCAGTTGCCTCTGAAAGTTGTAACACTCACTTCCGGCATAAACTTCCAGTTAGGAAGTTTTCCTGCTTTATGGTTCATCCCTTCCCCAGTTCTTAAAGCTGGAAGTTTTTGTTGTTGTTGTTGTTTTCTGAGTGCCTCTTTCTCGTTCACTCTTAGACTCCACACTTCTCTCTGAGTCATTGCCTTGTCCATCCAGGTGCCCACAGCACACACCAACCCACTGCAAACAAGACCTTTTCTCCTGGGAGAAAGCCTCAACATTTTCAAGCTTGAGTTTTCAGAGTAAGTCATCTTAGTGATGAGAAGGAGGTGAAGACATCGCGATAATTTAATACTAGAAAATCAATAGTTTTGTCTATGCCTATGCTTGTCGCAAAAGTCTGGCCACATTTACAATGTAACATTGTTATTCTGAAAATAGGTAAATCTTATCTACTTTTTCCCAGCCTGAGATTTAAGTATCTGCTTTGTTTGTTTGTTTTTGTTGAACATGTGCTAAGCAGAAAGACCAAACCATAAAATTTTACATTTCATCCTTGGAAAATGTAAATAACGTTGGACTGCATGCTGGAAGACTCAACAGTGTTTATACATGCATGAGTCTATATACAAGGGTTTATTTTTATTTGATAAAAATGAAGTATATTTTTCTCTAAGTATATTCTTGGTATTGAGAAAGAGAAAAAAGCTTTTAAAATATTAAATTCAAAATTTTCATAGAAGACTTGTGTTCTATATTTAAAGTAAGATCATTTAAAAGAGACGTACAAATACTGTCATGGTATTTGTGTGTGGAGGCCTCCAGAGAAAATCTGAAAATGGAAAAGGACTCCTAGTCTTCCCAAATCACATCAGGCTAGAGAAACAAAACAGAATTGTTGTTGCTGAGGGATTTTGGGGTGACCTCAATGCCAAGCCTCATGCCATACTGGAAAATTATTCATTTATTTAACAACAATTTAGTGTCTACTATGCACCAGGATTCTGGGTGCTTGGGATATGTAAGTCAACCAAAAAAGACAAAAACTCCTGCTCCTATGAAACATATATTCTAGAATGGAAAATAAAAGGTAATAGGTTTCTCAAAGAACCAAAGTATAACTAATATTCGATCTAGTTACTGGGTATCTACCCAAAGAACATCATTATATCAGGAAGGTACCTAAACTTGTATGTTTATTGCAGGACTATTCACAATAGCAAAGATATGGAATCACCCTAAGTGTCCGTCAGCTAATGATTGGACAAGGAAAGTGTCGTATACATGGAAGACTCCTTAGCCATAAAAAGAAGGAAATCAAGTTTTTTGCAGCAACAGGGGTGAAACTGGAGGCCATTATCTTAATTGAAACAACTCAAAACCAAGAAGTCAAGCACTGCATATTCTCACTCAGAAGTGTGAGCTGAAAAATGTGTACACATGGATGTACAGAGTGGAATCACAGACTTTGGAGACACAGAGGGGTGGGAAAGTGGGAGGGAGGTGGGGGATAAGAAAATTGCCGATTGAGTACAATATACACTATTTGGGCAATGGCCACACTGAAGTCCAGACTTCACCACTATGCACCATTTCCATATAACATAACTGCACTTGTAGCCCTTCAATTTATAAAAGTAAACATTTTCAACAGTAAGAAATATCATGCATCAGTTAACCTGGTCATGTGGGAAACAGGACAGGTGCCGCAGAGGAAGAGGTGGGTCAGGGTGCTGGGCAGGTTGGAAAGGGCGTGGTCGGCTGGGGCCTCATTGAGAAGCTGATGTGTGAGCCCAGCTGGAAGGTGGTGAGGGAAGGGGTTCCAGGAGGAGGGGATAGCCGTGAGAGGGGTCCAAGGACTTGCACCCAGGCCCCTGTGCCTGGAGTGGACTAGGAGGTGGGGGTGACCCGGCCAGCTCACGGGCTGTTTAGGCCACTGACTTGGCTTCCAGTCTTCACAAAATGGGAAACATCAGTGACTCACATGATCTGACTTTTTTTTTAAAGCTCACCCACATTTCAGGGCTATTTTCCCTGATGTGCTCTGGGAGGGCAGAGTGCCGTGGGACTGGCGAGCGCCTCCCTTCCTGCCTGTCGGCATGGACTTGCAACTGCAGGAGTGCATGGACTGAAGGACCGCACACACTCACAGCATGGCTGGGGCCTCCAGGGCCAGCTCCTCCAGCAGGACGGGTCCTCACTCATTCCCAAGAAATGAAACTATTCTGATAACGACTTTCCAAGAAAAAGTGCAAAATCTTGCTTGAATGATTCACTTCCTTTCTTCCTGTGATAGTTAATTTTATGTTAACTTCGCTGGGCCACATGGCCTGTTGCTTGGCCAAATCCCAGTCTAGATGTTGCTGTGAAGGCATTTTGTAGATGAGGATTAACGTTAGATCCGTCAACTTTCAGGAAAGCAGAGACCCTGTCCACGGTGTGGCTGGGCCTCATCCGATCAGTGGACAACTTCAACAGAAAAAGGCTGAGGTCCTCTAAGGAGGAAGAAATCTGCTTCCCAACAGCCTTCAGACTCAAGCTGCAACACCAGCTCTTCCCTGGGCCTCCAGCCTGCCCTGCCTGCCCTGCAGCTTTTCCACACGCCAGCACAGTTGTGTGAGCCGGTTCCTTAAAAGCTGTCTCTCTAGATATATATAGTCACATACAGTCAGCCCTCCATATCCGTGGACTCCACATCCCTGGATTCAACCAGCCTTGTTGGATGAAAATATTTAGAAATAAAATGTCTGCACTGAACACCTCAAGACCTTTTTCTTGTCATTATTTCCTAAAAAATGCAGTATTGACATAGCGTTTACATCGTATTAGGTATTATAAGTAATTATAATGACAATTTAAAGTATACAGGAGGATGTGCATAGGTTATATGCAAATACCACATCATTTTATATCAGGGACTTGAACGTCGGTGGACTCTGGTATCCATGAGAGGTCCTACAGAGCTCTACCCCATGAGGGACACTGTATATATGTGCATTTGTGTTCATATGCGTAATGTGTTTGTGTGTGTGTGTAAATGCGGGTATATTTGTATATGCATGTGTTTGTATATATGTGTGATGTGTGCGCGTTTGTGTATGTGTGTGTTTGTATGTGTATGTGTTTGAGTGTATATGCATGGGTATATATGTGTATTTGTGTATGTGTTTTTGTACATGTGTATTTGTATATCCGTGTGTGTGTTTGTACATCTATGTGTTTTGTGTGTGTTTGTATACCCATGTGTGTTTATGTGTGTTTGTGTATGTGCAGCTGTTTGTGTGGGTGTTTGTATATGTGTGTGTGTTTGTGTATGTGTGTTTGTATAGCTATGTGTGTGTATTAATATGTGTTTGTATGTATTTCTGTGGGTGTGTTTGTGTTTGTGTACGTGTGTATGTGTGTGTCTCTCTGTGTATGTATGTGTGTCCATGTGTGTCTGTGTATATGTTTATGTTTGTGTGTCTGTGTGTGTGTTTGTATATCCGTGTGTGTCTCTATGTGTATATATGTGTATCTGTGTATGTGTGTGTGTGTCTCTGTGTGTATATGTGTCTTTGTGTGTCTGTGTGTCTCTCTTTGTGTGTGTGTATTATCCATATGTGTCTGTGTATGAGTGGGTGTATGTCTGTGTGTGCGTCTGTGTATGTGTGTGTCTCTGTACATCTTTGTGTGCGTGTGTTTGTATATCCCTGTGTGTGTGTTTGCGTGTGTCTCTCTCTGTGTGTATGTGTCTCTCTGTGTGTATATGTGTATGTCTGTGTGTGTTTGTGTGTGTTTATATGTCCATGTGTGTATGTGTGTTTGCCTGTGTCTGTGTGTTTGTGTGTGTCTGTGTATGTGTGTGTATGTCTGTGTGTGTATGTGTGTCTCTGTGTGTATGTCTGTGTGTGTCTGTGTGTGTATGTGTGTGTAGGTCTGTGTGTCTGTCTGTGTCTATATCTGTGTATGTATATGTGTGTATGTGTGTGTATATGTGTGTGTGTCTGTGTGTATGTGTGTATCTGTGCATGTGTATGGGTGTGTCTGTGTATGTGTGTGTGTCTCTGTGTGTGTGCAGTTGTGTGTGCATGTGTGTGCGTATCTTTCCTTCTGGTTGTTTCTCAGGATAACCCTGGCTACTATACTTCCCTATGATTCTTCCCCTGTTATGAAGCCACCACCTTGTACTCAGACCTTCTTTTCTGTATTCTTAAAAAAAAAATCCTTTTAAGAAGCGATAACATTTTGGCATTTCTTTTTAAATTTCAAACTGGAAGTGTGAAGGCTCAAATCCTCATAACCCCTTCATTGGATTTTAAAATAAAGTTGTTAACCCCGCTCCCTGCTTCTATTCTGCCCGCCGCTTGGAAACAGTTTTCCCTCCTTCCACTTCCCATGCCACCCGGTCCCCAGCCCGTGTCGCTGGCAGCATTCATCTCAAGCCTCTCCCCGCGCTGGATCACAACCCGCTTCCGCCCACACTCAGCATCTCCCTCTCTTTCTCTCTTTGTACTAACAAGTTTTGTGCATTTGCTCTTACCAAAAAAGAAAAAAATATCTTTTTGAATGATAAATGAGCATGCACATTCTTTTTAACATGTGGCAGAAATTCTATCCTAGCAACAGCCACCAAATCAACTGTCATCCAGCAAGGATCTCTGCTCTGTTTGCTTCTGGAAAGAGACTAGAAACAGGCAGACTCTTCCGATTCGTGTATGTTAAGGAATGCATTATTAGATGAAAGGAGATGGGAGGTTGTCTAGAAAAATCATCCCATTGATTTAATTCATGTGGAGGTTCTGGATTCTCCTAAGGATATTTTGAGAACATACCACACACGAGAGACATTTAAGGTACTCAACAGGTGGTCAGTTTAGGTAATTGTGGCATTGGGTGTTCAGGATAAGGGGTGCCCCATGGATCATCTCAGTTTATCTTCAGGACAGCCTCATCAGGTAGGTAGGACAGGGCTCATCTGCATATCAGGTAAAGTGATTAGAAAAGAGTGAGAAAATATAGCTCTATTTAAGAACTAATGTCGGCAGATAAATGCTGGTTTAAACCCAGATAACCAGATCATTTCCTTCATGTTCTGTATGCTACAATGGATACTGGCAGAAAAGCAGTAGGTTCTCAACGTGGATACCAAGAAGTTGGAAAGAATCTTCTTCTAAACTTCCTGCCAAGCCCAGAGAAGGATTCTGGACTGGAAAGACTGTCTGGAAAGGGGAAATCTGGATTCTCACCGGCCCCTACCTCCCAGCCCTTGAGGAGGTGTGGCACCGCCCCCTCCTCCTGACAGGCCTCCTGGAGAGGCTGCGGTCAGGCGTGCCTGGCCCCACGCTGTTACAGCACAGGAACGCCGGGAAGCACTTCACAGTCCCCTTCAGGTCAAAGGCTGATCTCTTACACTTTGGAAAAATAGATACAGTTGAGCCCATGAAGTTGCTGATTTTTAAGTGTTTGCGACCTACAGAAACGGTTCAAGCCTCATCCATCGCTGTGATGTCTTTCTCTCTCCTTGTAAGACAAAGGGCCACAAGATTTCCTGGGTCCAATTTAGGAATGTGGGGAGAAGATTGTGAAAAGTGGCATTTCTGGAATAGTCTTTATCTTATGGTCACCATGGATACTGTGGGTCCCCATGGTGGGCACTGCTGGCTACTGTGGGGTGTCTGGGGTGGGTGCTGTTGAGTACTCTGGGACTCCCATGGTGGACATTGTTGAGTATTTGGGGTACCTATGGTGGGTGCTGCTGGTTATTATGAGGCACCCATGGTAGGTGCTGTTGGGTGCTATGGGGTACCCATGGTGGGAACTGTTGGGTACTGTGGGGTACCCATGTGGGTGCTACTGGGTATTTTTAGGTACACCATTGCAATTGAGATGGAAAAAGAAAACAGCCATGGATCGTGAGCTCTCGTTTGTCTCTTAAGGAACTTAACATCTAATTGGGAGGTTGCGAAAATAAAATCACCATGAAAATTCCTCTGTAATATTTTGGGAGTAATATCACAAAAAGAGATTTAAGGCGGAATTCAATATGTTGTAGGTTCTATAATTCAAGTGAGTTGCTGCCACAAAAGCAAGAAGGATCACCATTCAGCTGTAGCAACCTCCACGGAGGAAACAAGAGAGGAAATGACATGTTCTCCATTCTGCCAGAAGGCAAACTTCCAGCTACAATCGGAGGTACTTTCTCTGCAGGTAGGCACCTCTCCAGTGCAATGAGAACAAAAGATAAATGGAGTCTTGTTTATATAAATTGACCTTGAACTTGAGTCATAATCCACAGACAATTTTTAAGTAAAGATAGAGGAATCTTGGACAATTTCTACCACTGTGTAACACATATACACAAAAATGCATCCTTTTAAAAATACTCATTACCAGCCAGGAGCGGGGGCTCATGTCTGTAATCCCAGCACTTTGGGAGGCCGAGGCGGGCAGATCACTTGAGGTCAAGAGTTCGAGACCAGCCTGGCCAACATGGTGAAACCCCATCTCTACTAAAAATACAAAAATTAGCCGGGTGTGGTGGCAGGCGCCTGTAATCCCAGCTACTATCGCTTGAACCCTGAAGGCGGAGGTTGCAGGGAGCCGAGGTTGTGCCATTGCACTCCAGCCTGGGTGACATAGCGAGACTCCATCTAAACAAACAAACAAAAAATACTCATTACCTTCTGCCTGCATTCATCTACTTCCCTTATATGTTTTAGGGTGGCCAGCTTGAAGAAAAATGCTTTTATGTGCTAATATCTTTACATTGCTGCAGAGCCCATAATTTCAAAGACTCTCAAGTTACTTTGTAAATTGCATATGAAGACGTCCTAGAAAGTATGTATAGGAGACTGTCCATCTTATCACGGTATAGACCAACTTTTCAATCTCCCTGTTTGATGGCAACGCCTGTGTTTACAGAGCGCTGCAGGGGGTAGTTCACCTCATCCAAGATGCCTGTGTGGTACGTATCAGCATCCATCTGATTAAATCACTTTTCCAGATGGTCAACAAATATATTTGCTGTGCAAAAAGGAATTTAAGAAGCCTGTTTCCTAATACTTAGTTTCGTATGGCTATAGAAAAACAGACAAGTTGAAAAGAAAATTTCAAAATTACTCTTTTTAGGCATCAACCCTAACCTCAATAATTGTCTTGGGAAAATGTGTTTTGTTTGTGTGTGTCTGTGTGTGTGTGTGTGTGTGTGTGTGTCTGTGTGCATTTTCCCTTAAAGCAATGGTGCAGAACCATCTGGAGAACTTCTTAAAAACAGACTTCCCCCTCCTCCGAGTTTCTGATTCAGTAGATCTGGAGTAGTGCTGAAAACCTGCATTTCTAACAACCTCCCAGGGGATACCGATGCTGCTGGTCTAGCACAAGGCTACCACTTCTTTGAAGCCATAAAGGAATCTACAATTATTTTATATAGTTTTTTCCTTTTTCTAAAAAAAGCAAATTGTGAACCAAGCCTGCATTTGTAATGAAGTGTTTTGAAATACACTGGCTGTTTACTCAAAATCACCTCTTGTCTGTAGGTCACAGGCACTGTACCCTGAATGGGTTGGTTTTACAAACTGCTCCTAGTCCTTCTAATAAGTGAGCTGGCTACTAGAGGAAGTGAGAAGCTCAGAGAGGCTCACTGAGATTCTAAGCCAACCTGATGGTGGTAGGGCCGTTTGTATTAATGATAAATGAGTTTAATTTTTCTGAAATTATGTGTCGCCATCAAAGGAGGGTAGGATGCCTCACAGAACAGTGGGTGAAATTTTGTTGACTATATTTCATATAGCTATCGTGAACGCCCTCTAAGTTGTCCTTGTTCTGGTTTTAACATGTTGATTTCCCACCAATCTATAAAAGTAGCCAACTGTATCTCTTACTAGAGACTGAAGGTTTTTATTCCCCAACCCCAAATTTATATCTTGTTATTTTTTTAAGTTACGGTCTCACTCTGTCACCCAGGCTGGAGTGCAGTGGCTGCGATCACCGCTCACTGCAGCCTCAACCACAGGGTTCAGGTGATCCTCCTGCCTCAGCCTCCTGGGTAGTTGGGACCACAGACATGCACCACCACACACAGCTAATTTTTTATATTTTTTGGTAGGGCTGGGGTCTTGCCATGTTGCCCTGGTTGGTCTCAAACTCCTGAGTTCAAGCAATCCACCTGCCTCGGCTTCCCAAAGTGCTGAGATTACAGGTGTGAGCCGTTGTGCCCAGCCCCAAATTTATATCTTAAAATACTAACCCTATACATGATGGTATTAGGAGGTAGGGCTTTTGGGAGGTGATAAGGTCATGAAGGTGGAGCCCTCATGAATGGGATTAGTGCCTTCATAAAGAGACGCCAGAGGCCCCCTTTGCCTCTCTGCCATGTGAGGATACCATAAAAAGACGGCTATCTACGAACCAGAAAGCCAGCCCTCACCAGGCACCAAATCTGCCAGCCCCTTGATCTCAGACTTCCCAGCATCCAGAACCGTGAAAAATGAATGTCTGTTGTTTATAACTCACCAAGTTTATGGCACTTTGTTGTAGCAGCCTGAATGGACTAAGCCATCTATAGACCATATTTACCATCAACAGGGAACGTGAAGATCATCACTGACAAAGATCTAGAATCTGCTGGTCATCGGTTCGTACATCCCCACTTCCAGCACACTGTACCTGCACCTTCAGGTCTGGGTTAGGTACCCCTTTCATTTGCCCCCACAGACACCTAAACTTCTCTCCATCATGTCATTCAACTTGTGTTAAAATTGTCTGTTCATTGTGTCGTTCCCCTACCGGAATGTAAAAGTGCGTGTGGGCAGAGGCCAGGCCTGCATAGACTGTTGCACCTTCAACATTCCGCACAGCTCCTAGCACATGGTGCGTACTCACAAAATTATTTGTTGAATGAATGAACAGCAGGAAGGAAAGAAGACTGAAGAGGGAGAGAATAATTCAAAGGCTGAGTTCTCTGAAAGGGATTACCTTACAGAGGCCTGTGCAGCGCTCTCCAGTGAGGAGTGGAACGATGCATTGAATAACAGCATGGGCAAAAAGAACACTATTCAGAATACACCAAAGGCCTTCGGGTGGGCATCAGAGACATGGGCTTCTAGGAAACTGCCCAGCCAACGAGAATCCCAGGAGGAGAAATCAGAAAGGACTTATTTAAACAACAACAAAAAGTGTGTGTGCAGACACATACACAGATGCTCAAGCACACACACACGCGTGCTCACACACGACTAAGACATCAACAAGCTATCTTTGCAGTCACGTTTCTCTACATATGCTGTAGGTGTGGGAGAGACGGGTTCATCTGGGATGTGTTTCATTTGAGATCTTGGTGAGGTCATTTTTGTTCCAAATAACTGAATATTAAGTGCCGTGTTTTATCACAGCTTTCTAAATGGCATGCCTTCCAAAGCATATCATAAACCTCCCTGACCGTGTGAGGTAGGCTTGCAATACAAGCCACAGTCTCCTGGAGGCCCCTGAGCTGCCAGGCTGAGCCTCACACAGGAGGGCTGGAGAGTGCGGCAGTGCAGGGCAGTGAACCAAAGATGGTACCTTTGTACGTCACCGATTGAAAATGTCACTCATCAAGCTTTTCATTATGTTTCTGTTGCTTACTCTTTCCCACACCTCTCCACGACTTCCAATGACCGGTGTCCTAGGAACCCCCAGGCATCATCCTAGCCCTCTCAGTTCTGGCCACACCACCTCCTGGCTATTCCTCAGATATACCAGGTACTGAGATGGAAGCCTTGAGGCCTGAACACCTGCTGTTCCCTCTGTCTGGAAGGCTTTCTGCCTAGAGTCCCAAATTCTTCTCCTCCTTCAGATTTTTCTCAAAACTCATGTTTGCAGTGAGGCCTTCCCAGACCACACTATTTAAAAGTACAAGGCTCTCTCCTCTCTACTCTTCCTATTTCCTCCCCTGCCTCCTTCTTGTCTGTAATGCTTATCAGCACCTGGCGTGCTCTATGTGTAATTATTTACTTCCTTGGTCTCCTCTCGCTAAGATCCCAGAGGGCAGGGATATTTGTATTTTGCTCACTGCTATACCCCAGAACATAGGACTGCCTGGTCCATATGGACACACAATCAATAATTGTTCCAAAAATGTTTGTGTCTACTGTGGATGGGCACCATTCCAGCCATGCACCTGGAGATCAATAAATATTTGTTCATCGAATAAGTGAACGAATTGATGTCTCCAAAATAATGCCTCAGGTCTCACAATGAAGCCGCCATCTCCTGGGCAGCTCCTTTCCTGTTTGGCAAGCTATGGTCGCGGCTGCCATCACTGCTATGTGAGTTGCATTGGCATTTCATTGGATGCATGGGCAACACGACCCATTATTTATGAGTCACCACACGGTGGCCGAGGCGCTGAGCTGCCTCTCGCCTTACTGTGCTACTTGTACCAGGTCTTCCAGTGGTGTGAGAAGGAGAAACTTCAAGAAGCTCTATTTGGGTATTTTTGTGATATTTCCCCACAGGCCACATTCAAGGGTTACATGCATATAATGAATGCATGCAGTTTGACTTTTAACAAAACATATTTTCTTATGAAAATTACAATGAAAGTTCCATATAGTGTTTGATAATTTTAAACTTCTTTCAAAATCTCCTCTGTCATGCATGGTCTCAAGATTTTGAATAACACTGTGATCAACTGAACCAATAAAATAATTGTGAAAACCAGGAAGTGGACAGTGAGACGTCGACTTGACTTCCTTAAAGTTATATGAATGGCCATCTAGAAATAGAATGCCTTTGTTAGCCCCAAGTAATACATCTGTCATTTCTGAAATTATTTTTTATTAAATGTATCTGCTAGTTTAAGAAATAGACTAAAAAAATCGCTATGTGATATAAACTACCTTGCTCTTTAGAATCCTTAGATACCTTTAAGAATTCTAGGAGAGTCAATTTTCCTCTTCATCAGGGGTTTAATTTTATGAATACCTGACTCATCAACACAGGTAAGAATATAGTAAACAATCCTGCTCTGTTTAAATCTTGTAGCAACTGACTCATGGGTGCCTATTAACATAGACTTCAGAAAATTCACCAAAAGAGAACAATTTCATCAGCAGCATAAAACAGATCAAAATGGTGGCTTGTGCAGATGAGTCAAATGGAAAGGCTATTAAATGCATCCTTCTGCTTGGGGCTTTATTCTGTGTGTGTGTGTGTGTGTTTGGTGGTCAGCCTTCTTCTAAATGCTTCTTCTTTATGCTTCAGATTATGATTGCAAAGCAAACCAAGAGAAAATCGGACACACTGTTAACTGTGATTGAAATTAAATCAGGAAATTCTGCCTGTTCTTCTGCATTGGCTCAGAGCCAGGAATCCCTGCCTTTTCTTTGGAGGAAATGTTTTGTGTATGTTCCTGGCAGCTTCTCCATTACAGCCCACACTCCTCTTTTACCTGTGTACCCAACCATTGAAGGTGTGCTTCCTCACTATGAGAAAAGAAACTCCACAGAGGACCATCCACAATGCCTGACTGGGGTGAGCCCAGCCAGATGCTGGCAAAATATATCCATGTCCTTGGAAGATGCTGGAGGGAGGAATGTTTTCAGATGCATTATATGGGCAAAGCACCGAAGGTCACAATGTTCTCGGTGAACACTCTTACAGTTTGATATATAAAATTTAAAAGTAGAATTTATAAGATGACATGACTGATTCAGTGTTATACAAGATTTGTATGGACAAGTGTTAACAGAAGCCATTAAGAAAAAAATTAATAATAAAGAAATTATGTCCATGAGCCTAATTGTGTTTGTGAATGGGGAAAGAGAAGGCCACTCTTCAGTGTGAATATTGGCTCACTGGGAGATGGGTTGAAAATCACTGCAGTAGAATTCAGAGCTAGCTGCCTTTTAACCATTCTTCCCAATCTTAAATGTGCATGGACACACACACACACACACACACACAGGCTGTCTTTAGCATGCAACGAGGTGCATCCATGACAGCGCTCACTACACTCCAAAGTGTGGGTCCTGAGATGTGATGCGTTCAGAGTCTCAACCTTCAGACTCTCGGGTCTTTTGTGCTGGGGAATTGTGGGTGCCCAGGAAGTCTTTCCTGGTTGGATGTCCCTGTGCATCGGACTCTCCCTACACACCTTCTGCTTAGGCTTCCCCGTTCTCCTCTTTGCAGCGCTTGTTGTTGTTGGATGTCTCTTTTACTTTCCGCCTTCAGGTGTAACATCCTGTTGCTGTTGCTCTGGCAGGAGCTGTGGCCGCACTCCCAGAGACTAGTTCATGGGTTTTGATTTGAACACCATGGTGAGCACAGAAGTCTTGCAGGGGCAATGTTTAAAATCACATAGAAGAAAAGCAGAGCACACTTTCTCAAACAAAGAACCACAAGGTCATAAGCAGTGTTTTCAATCAAATCATGAATTATGTTTGTATGGGTTCTTTTGCTTCCAACATTTTTTGGTAAGTGCATTTTATAAAACCCTCAGAGAGTGCAACAGCCATGAGCCATTTGGTTGAGAGCAGAAACACGAGCAGCTGCGTGACCGCCTCATTAGCCGGTCGGTCCTTACGGGCATGAGCGGCATCACGTGCCAGCACCTCCGCGGCTCATTTGGGACCTTGGGACCCTGGCTCTTACCTAAACGTGTGAGCTGCAGAGCCACCTTCTCCATTAAATGCTATTATGTACGCTTCGGTAATGTTTGGGAAGATGTACAATAGCTTGATGTTAAGGAGAGTGACATGAATTATACCAGCTAAAACAATAGTTCTCTTAAATTACTTTTCAAATGTGTTCTGTTCAGATTGCTCTGCAGAAGGGCCGGGGAGAGACCTGGTAAAGTGTGGTAAGTTTCAGCACATGGAAAACAACTGAGAGCATGGCTGCTTCCCATCTCCCTCGCCTTCGTTTCCATCCGCCCACGCGGCCGCCTACACCCCCACTGCGCTCTGGCAGGAAGGGCCCCTCTGCCTGCGTCATGCCAGCCACGTCACCACCACAGCCGCTGGCAGCACAGCACCCAGAGGCACTGGGAGTTTCATATCCACGTGAGAAAGTTTCATATCCACATTGCTTGGGAAGGTTTCTTAACTAGGGAATCAATGTTATCAAAGGGGAGGAAGCTACAGACGGTTCCTTAACATGAAGGTAAAGGGTCACTACACTGTATGCCAGTCGGGTGAGAACTGCAGTGTCGCAACATTGAGAACACCGTGCGAAAAAAGTTTCAGCTCTGAACTATCACCCCATCTACAGAGACAGACTTTAACTATTGTTTAACCAACTGGACTCTTCCACTAGTTCCATTAGCAAGGTGACTTTCAATGCTGACTCTCAGTATTTGGATAGTGTTACCAAAGGAGCAACTGAAAAACGATTCTTTCTACAAGCACACAATACGAAGACCAACTAACATTTGTATAACGTGCCAAGCCTTACCTGTTCTACGCTGTTTTTATGCACTTCCTCTCACCCAGTCCTATGGAATACTGCTACTGGCTGCACATCCCCAGTGCACAGCCGTAGATGCAGAGGCTCCTAGAGAGGCTTTTACTTTTTAAACAAACACTACATGGTGTTTACTCTTTGCCAGACATTATTTTAAGCCCTTCCCAAACTTTCGCACATTTAATCTTCAAACAGCCTGGTAGGTGGGGCCTGGAAGCTTGAAATGTGGGGCCTGGAAGCTTGAGCACGCAGAGGTTGACGTGCTGTGGTCACAGTGGTCGGTGGCAAAGTTAGATGTGAACCAGGACGGCTCAACTGTGTGACTCCACGGCTCACACCCGGAGCCCCTACCCGAGGCCAGCACACGCACAACCCAAATGGAGGGACCACGTGGTGTTTTCTCACCTGAGACATGGAAAACATGCCACAGGTGCCACGTAGAGATACACATTTTCCTATGGTAAAAGGGAGAATTCAAGGAGTTATGTCCACCCTCTATCTCTTCCTCCTCCTATAATGACACAGTTTAAAAAATCTAAAGAGAAGTGGTTTACATGCCTTTGAGACCAAGTCAAGAGATGATTGGTTTACATGCCTTTGAGACCAAGTCAAGAGATGATTGGTTTACATGCCTTTGAGACCAAGTCAAGAGATGATTGGTTTACATGCCTTTGAGACCAAGTCAAGAGATGATTGGTTTACATGCCTTTGAGACCAAGTCAAGAGATGATTGGTTTACATGCCTTTGAGACCAAGTCAAGAGATGATTGGTTTACATGCCTTTGAGACCAAGTCAAGAGATGATTGGTTTACATGCCTTTGAGACCAAGTCAAGAGATGATTGGTTTACATGCCTTTGAGACCAAGTCAAGAGAGCAAAAACGCAAACTGAGGAATTCACTTGAACCTAATTTCAAATCCGAAGGTTCATCTCCACCCCTTCTAATATTGGACCGGTACTGGAATGGTTTCGTGGTATAATTGACGAAGCCTCAGGGTATGTAGTGGGCAACTCAGGGGGCTTCCCTGGACTTGAAGCCAGAGTAGGAAGTTCCAGCTAGGAGCAATCTCCATGGGCCCAGTGGGGCTTCATGACATGGCGCTCAGGGATCATGTTCTGATTCGCAGCTGTTGGTGTGATGGGCAGTGGAATGGACACGCATTGGACACGTAGTGGAATGGATCTAGAAAGATCTCCAGGACACATCATCAGTGGAAGAAAGCAAGGGGAAGAACAGTGACTATGTTATGCTACCTTTCAGGTGAGCAAAGAGGAGAACAATATATAGCCAACGTTTATAGGCATTGTATAAAGAAACTCTAAAAAGCCATCCAAAAAATAGCCCTCTCTCCTCCTCCTCCCTTTGTGACTGTGTCTGTGACTGTATGAGTGTGTGTATCTATGTGAGTGTGTGAGTGTGTACAGATGGAACTGTGGTGAAAGGTGGCAGGGGAGGAATGAGTCCTCTCAAAGCATGCCTTGTTATATTGTTTTTATTTCAAGTCATATAAATTAAAATTTTTCTTCAAATATTTTAAGTGATGTGTTCAGTGAAAAACAGAAGCAAAAAGGAAAGCAACACCCTCCATTGGCACGGCTTATGCAGGATATAAATGGAATTCATGTAGAATTAACCTTGGCATTAAAATGTCTCAGACCTAGGCTTTCCCTAAGTTCAATATAGGTCCAGTTACAATGTAGGCTTTGCCTCTTGTTAGCTGTGTGACTTTGGTCAAGTCACATAACCCTTGTGGGGTTAAGTGATAGTTCAGCTTCAGTATCTTTAAAGTGGATAAAACGACACTAACTCCCAGTGTTGTTTCAAGGGTTAAATGTTCTTTTGTTTCCAACATTTTTGTGTGAGTGCTTTTTATGAATCCCCTAGAGAGTGCAAAATACGTCAGTCATTTGGTTCCCAGGGTTAAATGAGGTTAAATGGAGAAATGTCCCTGATGCAGTTTGGATGTCTGTTCCCCCAGATCTCACGAGGAAATGTGATCCCCAGTGTTGAAGGTGGGGCCTAATGGGAAGTGTTTGGGTCATGGGGACAGATCCCGCATGAACAGCTTGGTGCTGTCCCTGTGGTGATAAGTGAGTTCTCGTTCTGTTAGTTCACGTGAGATCTGATTGTTAAAAGGAGCCTGGCACCTTCCTCCCCTTCCCTCTTTCTCCCTCTCTCACTATGCGACGCACCAGTCCCCCTTCCTCTTCCGCCGTGAGCAGAAGCTTCCTGAGGTCTCACCAGAAGCGGATGCTGGTGCCAGGCTTCTTGTACAGCCTCCAGAACCATAAGCCAAATAAACCTCTTACCCAGTCGTGGGTATTCCTTTCATAACAACACAAAATGGACTAAGACAATCGCTAAAGTGTCCAGCCCATGGTACGAGCTCAATACATGAAGATACAGACTCAGAGAATGTTCATGCCCTGATGCAATGTCCAGTTCTGCCACCGGGTGAGTACAATGTGAGCACTCAGCATGTATCCGTGAGTCACTCATAGCTTTCCCAAATAAGTAAGATACTTTAATTTCACCATTTTTTTTTTAACCAGACATTTTTAATGCAATTTATGATTTACTTGCTGGGCTAGTTAACTATAGAACATCGAGTGTCTTATTAGGTAAGGCTCTGTCATTCTCTTTGGTCACACAGAGAATAGGAAGAAGTAGGATTTGAATCCAGGGCTGTCTCATGCCATAGCTTATGATTCTTCTTCCATGTGCCACCTCCATCCACTTCAGCATGAAATAGTTTCAGCCCGAACTCCGCTCAGTCAACTCTGCGGGGACTGTTATTAATTTCCCCATAAGTTTGGAACTCATCCCATGGTCTCCACTCCAGTCCTCTCCATGGTTTTCTTTCAATGAAAAAGAAATAGACTTCAGCTTTGGGCTGCTCATCACCTTTCTTCTGGTACATTTCTCTCAAATTCTTACGGCAAATGTTTTGATGGATTCTATTACTCTCCCTGCCTAACATCTGGTCTCCCTGCCTTCAGTCTGGCTCTCCTCCAGTTCCTTTTCCTTTATAAAGCAGACTGGCCTCTGGAAATGGCAACTCTGGTCATGCCCCTCCCTTGCTCAAAACCCTGCAATGACTCTCTCTGCTCTTGGAGGCAGGTCCAAACTTGATGATGGGTTGGTAGGATGGTGATAGGATGTTCATGGGGCTTCCAGCCTCCTCTCCCACACCTGCAGACCCCCCAGTGCACAGAATGCTCTCAGTCCCTTGAATGTGCTCGTACTTCTTGCCTCTAAGGCATTCACACAAGCTCTTACCAGGTGCTTCTGTTCCACCCACACCCCATTTCTATCTGGCATGAAGGTTAATTTCATGCGTTAACTTGACTGAGCCACGGGATGCCCAGATATTTCATCAAACTTTATTCTGGGTAGGTACATGAGGGTGCTTCTGGAGAGACTAATATTTGACTCTGTAGATTGAGTAAAGTGGTTGGCATCCCTGGTGGGGGCCACTGCTCTCCTGCTTCTCAAGCCTCCAGACTTGGACTGGAACCTACAACACCAGCTTTCCTGGCTTTCCAGCTCACTGACTGCAGATCTTGGGACTCATCAGTGCCTGTGGTCACGTAAGCCAATTCCTTACAGTAATACTCTCTCTCTCTTTCTTTCTCTCTCTCTCTCTCCCTCTCTCTCTCCCCACACACACACACACAGAGTCAGGCATCACATAACCACATTTGAGTCACTGATGAGCCACATATACAACAGTGACCTCATAAGTTTATGATACTGTATTTTTACTGTACATTTTCTGTATTTCCATATCCTAGTTGCCTACAGATTCAGTAAAGTCACATGCCGTCCAAGTTTGTAACCTAAGAGCAACAGGCCATACCATAGAGCCTGTGTGTGTAGTGAGCTGTGCCATCCAGCCGTGTGTAAGCATACTCTGTGATGTTCTTAGACAACAAAATCGCCTGATAACACATTTCTCAGAATGCGTCTTCATCATTAAGTGATGTGTGACTGTACACGTGCCCATGCGCGCGCACGCACACTCACACACACACACACACACACACAGCATCGGTTCTGTTTCTCTGGAGAGTCCTGACTAATTCACTGGCCAACTCCTGCTGGTGCCTCAGTGCAGATGTCCTCAGGAGACCTTCTTGGAGCCTCCCAAGCCTGTTCCTCCCAGGTGGCCATGCCTTCGCCTCTCAGCTCAGCAGGCATCACTCAGCCCTGAGGCAGCCTGGCCGCGTGTCCTGTGTCCCCATCAGATAATAAACTCTGAGTGGGTGGAAGTGCTGGTCTTGTTAACCATTTCATCTTACGCTTTTCACCCAAGCACTCGGTACATCCTTGTGGAATTGATGAACTGTGTTAGACCCTTCACACTTTCTGGATGTGCACTGAATGAACTGCTAAGCAGGCAGCTTCTGTCAGCCCTTGAATTCCTTACCATGAATCATCTCTTGAGTAGGCCCCTATCTCTTTGTCATTTTAAGTTAAAATATTTGATTTTTAAAAGTACCTAATTAGTCACAGGGTTAATCCTCAAATATAGACCTGGTTCCTGGGCCGGTGAGTGCAGGGAGGCCATGCAGCGTGACAGGGAGGGTGGGGACGCCACAGGAAGGCGTGGGCTTATACCTTGCTCAGCCTCTCTGCTCTATCCACGCCTAAGGGGAGCGCTGATAAGTCCTATCCTCCATGGTGAGATTATAAAGGAGCCTGAGGCTGGGATCAAGCGCGCTAAATTCTCACTGTGTTCAGATCAGCAGATCAGATGAGAGGGGTGGGTGAAGCAGGAGGAGCTGCAGGGTTTCCCACGTCTTCAGCATCACACATCGGGCCCTCCAGCCTCTGCCCTACCGTCGTCATCATTTGGTCACTACCGGGACTTGCTTGTTCTGGCAGCGCTGGGCTCTCAGCCTCTGGGACTCTGGCCCAGGAAGCCTGTCTGTCCACATGGGGCCCATTTTACTCCCACAGTCACAGAATTCCAGGCCCCCTCTCTCCTGCTGGTCTTCGTGCCTGTCCTGTGGCTAAAACCTACAGGTTAAATATATCAAGAGAAGAGTTTCTCCTCAAACCCTCAGTCAGAAAGCATTTTCTCGGCAGTAACGCACGCTGTACACAGACATGCCCTGCTAAGCTTAGACAGCAGGTTTTATGTGTAGGGAGAAAATGTGTATTTAGAAATTACTTATGCATTTTAAATCATATTGTATCCACCTTTCCCTTCTTTCCTAATGGAATAAACACTCTTACACTAGGGAATACATTAGGGAAAGTATTGTCTAATACAACCAAGAGAAGCGGAATACTGCACTTTATTTCCAAATTCTGACTAAATCCGCAGTGGCTGTACTGCAGAGATAATCCTACATCATTTTTAGATTTTGCAGGAAACTGTCCCTCCCTTATTTTTTAACATCAAAGAGAGGATAGAATCAGTCTGGATAACCATTAACAGCTTAAAAGATATATCAGTGCTAGGTGTCACATTTTAATTAAAAAAAATCATGATGTCCTCCAATTTGTTTGAAACATTGAATCTATGAATCCATCTACTGGATGTAGTGATTTGGGTTTCACTCTGGATGCTGTACAATGTTTATATCAGATACTCATCTGCATTGTTTCAGATGAATAGGATGTGAAATCATTAGTTGAGTGAAACATTTAAAAGTGCACGGAGGCCGGGCACGGTGGCTCACGCCTGTAATCCCAGCACTTTGGGAGGCCTAGGTGGGTGGATCACCTGAGGTCAGGAGTTCAAGATCAGCCTGGCCAACATGGCGAAACTCTGTCTCTACTAAAAATACAAAAATTTGCTGGGCGTGGTGGTGGATGCCTATAGTCCCAGCTACTTGGGAGGCTAAGGCAGGAGAATGGCTTGAACCCGGGAGGCAGAGGTTGCGGTGAGCTGAGATGGCACCACTGCACTCCAGCTTGGGCGGCAGAAGGAGCCTCCATCAAAAAAAAAAAAAAAAAAAAAAAAAAACCAAGTGCACTGAATTTTAAAAAATATAAATAGCAGACAAGCATAATTCTCCATGTTATCATCATGATGCTTTCTACACTATTATTTTAAAACCTACAACTATTGTTTAAGAGCTGTTCAGTAATTGGTGTTGAGAACCTGATTTACTTGAACGATATTCCCCAATCTGAAAGAACAGTACTGTGCTTCCCATATCTTGGCACCAGTTACATTCATCTCTGGGTTCATTTGTTTTCTGGGGCCAATTCATTTCAGGCAAAAAGGTCATAAGCTAACTCATTCACGGGGCCTTCCTGAAACAGTTCTCAGGCTTCAAATAGTACCTGGTGTTCCCATAAATGCTCATACACAGTTTTAGAAGTTTTTTTTCCAGTTAATATGCAATGATAGGAAATCAACTTATTTTCTTTTTATAAAATTTATTCTGGATTTCATCATGTCTACTTTGAAGTAAATATTTTACTTTTAATGGGTACAAGTTGAAACATCTCACAAAACCACTCAACACTTATGTGCAAAAATGTTAGCTAATACATAATTCAAGGGGCTGTAAGTGTAACATAATTTGGCATTGGTTCTATACCAAGCTTCCTTTCTTTGGGGGCCGTGTACACGTATATCTCATCGTAAGTTAATTAGATGCAGAGACAAATTTACAAAATCAAAAACAGAGAATCCTTTTATTTTGTTTAACATCACCCTCAGCCTTATAATTAAACAATTCTCAGGCCATTATGCACCACGTTTAACTGCAGTGGCCACAGGCATGGGACCATGAGAGAGGGCAGCCTGCCTCAATTAGCACTGCTGTAACGGAAGTGGGGTGCGGGCGCAGCCAGCAACAGTGAGACAAGGACGAACCATTTGGCATGGGGCAGAGCAGCGGTCAGATGCACAAACATGGCGTGGAATCCTGCAGGGCTAGCGTTTGCATTCACTGCTCCTCAACTCTGAGTCCCAAAGCGTCTTATCACAGCCACAGGTGGGGCAGGAGAGCAGCCGGCGGCGTCGGGAGACTGGGACTCCCTCCATCTCTCTGCTACCTGAGCTGAGCTGCTTACCACAGTGGACGCTGCTGCCTCGTTTATAAAGAAGGCAGAGATCACATGCCATGCTCTCTTAAATTCCTGTCCAGCTGTAAGCTCCTATGTGTCAAAAAAATTCACCCAGTAGCTTTTGTTTTATCTTTAAATTATCTGGGACAGAGGATAGATGAGAAGGGAATGTTGATGGTAAAGAGAAAATGCAAAATTAGAACAAAATCAGGCTCCCAAACGAAACAGAAACAAAAAACAAAAGCAACTGATCAAGAGTGTTAACTCCCTAAAAACAGGATAGTAACAAGTTTTCAGCTTCCTCATGTCTGCCGTAGCCTTCAATTCAGGCCATTACGGGATTTCTCCTCTCTCCCGCCCCAGGAATAAGTCTCTTATGTGAAAATGAAGTCAATGGAAAATTACATTTATTTTATAGCCACATTTCTCTAACACATTTCCCCCTGAAGTAAACAATTTTCTATATAGAGACATAAGACTTATTTTCCCTAAGACAAACAATATGCATAATATTAACAGTGAGTAAATTAGAGACCAACTTCCAGCATGGCAGTGTAAGGAGCTCCTTGAAGTTGCTCCCCAGTGAGCCTGGTGAAAACTACCAAAAAAAAAAAAAAAAAAGAAAGAAAGAAAAGCAAAAACAAAAAACAAAAAAAATATAGCCTCTGGAAATGGTAGAAAGAGCAAACAGCAAATGACAAAATCTCTTTTCAAGACAATCTATCAAAATCTGCTAGGAATGGTGAGAGTCTGTGGTATTTGAGCTAAGAATGCACCTCTGTTCCCTTCTCCCAGCTCAGGGAGGTGGGGAGTCCATGCCAAAGACTGCAGCCAAGAACACAGGGCCCTCCCCAGCACCCAGCTGGAGGACTTTCCTCCTTGGGAGGGGCAGGACTTCAGGGCTTCTCATCTTGTCCCCTAACCCCTCATGCCCTGCTGCCTGTTGCTGAGGCTAAGTACCAGATGAGTGTGGTGAAAAAGTTGGGAGTGGGGGAGAGGTGCAGGCTGTAAAACAGATAGCTCCTGTATCTTCGCAGAGGAACTGACTTGATGTGCAACACAGCCTGGAGGAGGTTAAACCTGAGGGCACTCTCAAGAACGGTGGAGTTGTGGTGAAAGGCAACTGGGCAGAGATTTGTGCATCTACTGTAAAGACAGCCTGGATGGTAGGCTCACTAGTGCACAAGGGAGAATCGGGGAATGAGACATCTGGCAGGAGTCCTCTTGAGGTCAGAAAAAATATCGAACGTTGACCTTAGAAACTGCTCCTTCCAAGGAGCCAGAATTTGATGTTTGTAATGCAATTTATGCTCCAGGGCACTGTTGAAAACACCCAGGGCAATCAGCCAGCAAGGCAGTTAGTGGGGTTGAACCTCTGTGTGAAGTCAAGAAAAGAGAGGAAGAGAGTCCCACCAGTACTAATGTCACCCCAGGGTAACTGGCCACACCCAAAGCTATGCCTCTCAAGCAGCAACATCAGAGACATGACACTGTGTGTCGGGGTCGGGGAGGGGGAAGGAAGATGGATGTCACTAAGATAATCCAGCCAGTAACTAAGTGAATAAACAAAGCAATAAGAAGCCCTGGGGAGAAGAAGACCAGGATCCAGAGCCGCTACAATATATTACAGTGGTCCTTTTTTATCCCAGGTTTTACTTTTTGCAGTTTTGTTTACTTATGGTCAGCCTCATTCTGAAAATACTGAATGAAAAATCCCAGGAATAAATGAATCGTAAATTTTAAATCTCACACCATTCTGAGTAGTGTGATGAAATCTTGAACCATCCTGCTCTGTCCTGCCCAGGATGTGAATCACCCCTTTGTCCAGCATATCGATGGACACTACCTGCCCATTAGTTGCTTAGTAGCCCCTCTCTGTTGTCAGATTTAAAAAACATAGTATATGTAGGGTTTGGTACAATCTGTAGTTTTAGGGATCCACTGGGGGGGTCTTGGAATGTGTCCCCTATAAGAAATGGGGGACTACTCTATCTGAAATGTTCAGTTTCAAGTGAACAACTATGAGATATGTAAGGAAACAGGAAAGTATGACCCATATACTGGGGAGAAAAAGGCAAAAAACAAAACGGCAACAGAAAATTGCATGTGAGAATGACAAAATGTCAGATTTAACATATTTCAAACTAGTTGTTGTAAATATGTTCACACAAATAAACGAAACCATGATTAAAGAAGTAAAAAAGGTAATGTTGCATCAAGTAGAGAATATCAATAAAGAAAGATAAACTATGAAAAAGAGCCAAGAGGAAATTATTCAAGTACAAAGCACAATAACTAAAATAAAAAATTCAGCAGAAGGACTCATCAGTAAATATGAACTGTCAGAGGAAAGAATGCTCAAACCTGATTGATAGAGATGATGCTAGCTGAAGAACAGAGAGAAGAATAGAAAAAAGAAAAATAAACAGAGCCTCAGAGGAAAGAGAGGTGCCATTAAACATACCCAAATACATATCATGGAAGTACCAGAAATGAGGAAAAAAGTATTCAAATAAATAATGGCTGAAACTTCCCAAATTTACTGAAAAATGGTAACCATCCAGGAAGCTTAATGAACCCCAAGTAGAATAAACTGAAAGAGAATCAGGAAAAGACATGCCGTAGAAAAATGCTGAAAGTCAAAGACAAGGGAACATTTTAAAAGGAGAGGAGAAAAATGATGCATCAAGAAAAGGAACAGCTGACTTCCCAGCAGAAACAATGGAGGCCAGAAAGCCAAGTGGGATGACATATACAAAGTGTTGAAAGAAAAAGAAAGCTGTTAACGTCTAGCAAAGCTGTAACAAAAAACTAAAGGCAAAATAAATACCTTTTCAGACAAAGAAAAACATTCCATTTGGTGCTATCTGACCTGTCTTATGAGAAATACTAAAGGAAGTTTTTCAAGCTGAAAGGAAAGGCAAGACTGCAATTTGAGTTCATATGAACAAACACAGACCACAACATATATGAAACTTGAAGACCTTGTGTTAAATGAAACAAGCCAGTTATAAATAGAAAAGTACTATACAAGTTCATTTATATGAGGTTCCTAGAGTAGTCAAATTCATCAAGATAGAAAGTAGAATGGAGGCTTTCAGGGACTGGGTGGATGGGGCGATTGGAAGTACTTAATGGGTGAGTTTCAGTTTGGGAAAATGAAAAAGCTCTGGAGATGGATGATGGTGATGGTTGCACAACAATATGAAGTACTTAATGCCACAGAACTGTGCAGTTAAATATAGGTAAAATGGAAAATTTTATACTACATATATTTAACTACAATTTTAAATATCAATTGCAACTACAGGAGAAAAGAAGAAAGAGCATCCCCGGTTTATTCATGTTACACAGTCACTGTCCCTCTGACAGTAGTGAGTATGAATTCCTGCCAACCCCTAGAATGAGCACCTCAGAATGTTATTTTATTCCTCAGGCTTTGGATTTATGAAATCAATACCATGAAGTGAAACCCTCCTTTCTCTTCAACTTCTCATCTTCCTATTATTAAAACAAATAAACAAGCCATGTTTCCTGAATTTTAAATGCTATAAACATCTCCCATAAACCCTAGGGAGATTATTCAGTAATAATACTGAATTATACTGAATACTGCTCAAGGCTGCTTGAGTTGAGGCAGTTACAGGAAAAGCAGGACCTCCTTGACTCAGGTTAGCAGGCTCCTCTGTCTCTACAGAAATACTATGGTAAGCCTTACATTCTAATCCTTTTCCTAGTTATAAAATATGAAAACTGGAATAAATAACCCTAATAAAGGCTAACACATAAGAAAAGAACAGGCAACGCAAGCTGGAGTCTTACATAGGGAACACTACTTGTAATCGTAAATGTGAGATGTGGCCTAGTATAGTGGAAAGAGCAAGGGTTTGAAATCAGACAAATAAAAAAAGAGTGAAAAAATAATTAATGAAATTAAAATGCTACATTAGAAAATAACCACTCAATTATTGGCCAGATGTGGTAGATCATGCCTGTAATCCCAGGACTTTGGGAGGCTGAGGTGGGTGGATCACCTGAGGTCAGCAGTTCAAGACCAGCCTGGCCAACATGTTGAAACCCCATCTCTACTAAAAATACAAAAATTAGCCAGACGTGGCGGCATTTGCTTGTAGTCCCAGCTACTCAAGAGGCTGAATTGTTTGAACCCAGGAGGTGGAGGTTGCAGTGAGCTGAGATCACTCCACCGCACTCCAGCAGGGGTGACAGAGTGAGACTTTGTCTCAAAAAATCCAACCAAACAAAAAAACAAAAACAAATAAATAAATAAAATATGCACTCAATTCTAAAGAAGTAGTAAAGGAGAAGTAGAAGGATAAAAGAGACATGAGATATATAGAAAGCAAAATGTAAAATGGCAAACATAAATTCAACTATGTTAATAATAACATTAAAAGTAAATGGGTTAACAATTCATCAAAAGGCAGAGATTGTCAGACTGAATAAAAAACATGGTCTAACTATGTGTTGCATACAAGAGATACACTTTAGATTTAAAGATACAAATAGATTTAAGGTAAAAGGATGAAAAAGATATATCATAGTAAATATTAACCACAGGAAAGGTGAAGTGGCTGGATTAATATCAGACAAAATAAACTTTAATACAAAAAATGTTAGTAGGGATAAAGAGGGGGCATTTTATAATGATAAGTGGTTAATCCAACAGAAATATTTGACATTTATAAAGATATGCATTTAACAACAGAGCACCAAAATATAGGAAACAAAACCTAATGAACATAAAAGGAGAAATAGAAAATTCAACAAAAATATGCAGGCTTCAATACCCCAATTTTAATAATGAGTAGAAAAATGAGACAGAAGATCAGATCAACAGGGAAATAGAAGACTTGGATAACACTGTAAACAAACTGGACCTAACAGATTGCAATAGAACACTCCAACTAATAACAGAGTATACATCCTCAAGAGCACTGGGGACATTCTCCAGGATAGACTATATGCTAGGCCATAAAAATAATCCCAATAAATTTAAAAGGATCAAAATAGTACAAAATATTTTCTCCAGCAACAATGGAATAAAATTGGAAATTACTAATGGAAAAATTTGGGAAATCCACAAATATGTGGAAATTAAACACATTCTTAAACAACCAATGGGTCAAAAATCAAAAAGAAAATCAGAAAATACTTTGAGATACATAAAAATGAAGACATAGCATACCAAAACTTATGGGACGCAGCTAAAACAGTGCTTAAAGGGAAATTTACAGCTGTAAATACTTATATTAGTAAAGAAGAAAGATCTCAAATCAATAACCTAACTTTTCACCTTAAGACACAGGAAGAAGAAGAGCAAACAAAACCTAAATCAAGCAAAAAGAAGGAAATTATAGGTTAGAGTGGAAATTAATGAAATAGAGAAAATTAAAAATTAAAGAAAAAATAATGAAACAAAACTCTGGTACACAAATGTTTATAGCAGCATATTTATAATAGCTAAAGGTAGAAGTAACCCAGATGTCCATCAACGGATGAATGGAGAGACAAAATGAAGTACTGATACACACTACAATGTGGATAAACCTTGAAAACATTATGCTCAGTGAAAGAAACCAGTCACAAGAGACCACATACTGGATGAGCCCATTAATGTGAAAGTCCAGAAGAGGAAAATCTATAAAGACAGAAGATGGTTGTGTAGGGATGAGAGGAAGGGGATGGGGTAGGGGGCAGGGTAGGGATACAAGGAATGAGAGGTAAAGAGCATGGGGTGTCTTTTCAAAGTAATGAAACAGTTCTAAATTGATTGTGGTGATGGTTGCATATATCCATGAATATGTCAAAAACTATTAAATTGCACATTTCACATAGGCGAATTACATGGTATGTGAATGATATCTCAATAAATCTTTTTTTCAAAAATGATCTTGTCACTTGGAGGCTTCTGACAGTAGCACCTATGTCGTGCACGCATTTCTTTTTACTGTTTTGCAGGTAATGTTATATAAAATAAGAGAGTTTGGGGGAAAGGAAATTGAAATGCCATTTATCACCCAATACATTGTGTAATTTGGGGATTGGAGAGAGGTGGTCACATTTGAACTAAAGATTTGTTGCAGAAGTATTGCACCACAAGGCTACCTTCCATTTCTGAATAGCATTTATGCAATTTGCTAGATTCTTCATATCACTAGGCGGTCCTCCAGATGAGAAGTTGACACTTAACATTTATGTGACTTTTTGTCTCAGATCTGGGATGAAGTTATCTTGCGGGTGATTTTATAGGTACCAACGAGCAAAAGTAAGCCATTTGAAGTGTTTATTGATGCAGATTGGTTGGCAGCAGTGGTTGGGAAATTGTTGCATATTCAACTAGCTATGTCTGATACGTGCATACCTGTGATACCTGGATTCCATCAGTGCTGCAATAAAAGGAAAAAGACAGAGATCCTATTTATAATGTTGAACTTTCTTGTGCCTAGTAGGTTACAGCAACTTAGTTAAATGCCTAGCAAATATAGAACAAGCAGATCAGCTATGCGGTGTCTGACTGTTCTATAAATAGACAAAAGTTATTTTGCTAAAACAAGACTCTGACTTCAGATGCCTGGCAGCAAATTCCTGGGTAAATAGGAAAGCCTGCAGAAGAGTGACCTGTCCAGGTGACAATTGATAGAAACCATCTGACGGTCTTGGGTGGCTATGTGCATTACACAAGCGTATATGTTTGTCTTCTGACTGTGTGCAGGACAAAAACCCAATGACACAATTTGCCACTGTCACTGTTCTTTATGATTTTTCAAGAGAATGCTGTACATGCTAGCCACTCAGTAGCACATGCTTGGACCGGGCCATTTTCTTTGATTTAACAACAACTGTTTTATTGAATTTCTAATATGTTCTGACATTGCACTAGGTGCTAAGGATACAGAAGTGAATAATATGGTTTCTGCCATCAAAAAAGCCACAATCTGGAAGAGGAAGGAGACAAGCAGTTGCAGAACAGCAAGAGAAGTGAGAACCAGATAGCTTGGTGTCATAAAGTGAGGGATGGTCTACTCTTCATGTATGTATGCATGTGTGTATGTGTGTGCATGTGAGTATGTTTGCATGTGTGTGTGCATGTATGTATGTTTGCATGTGTGCATGCATGTGTGTGTATGTTTGCGTGTGTGTGCATGTGTGTATGTTTGCGTGTGTGTATGTTTGCATGTGTGTGTGTGCATGTGTGTGTGTGTGTTTGCATTTGTGTGTGCATGTGGTGAGTGTGTCTGGAGTGGGTTAGGGAAGGCTTCATAGACTTGAGATGAGTCTTGAAGAATGATGGTTACTGAAGCAAAGGGAAGAGACAGTCGACAGGCAGAGGAACACTCCAGTGATACGGAGGAGATGATGGGTTGGGGAACAACACGCAGTCTGGTCCTGGGCCCTGGAACTACAGGACAAGTGGGGAGGGCAGGAAGATGTGGCCAGGAGGCAGGCAGGGCCAGGTCAGCTATGTTACGCTATAATTACATTTTCCCGTAAGTGGCAAAACCATGTTTGAACCTCCGAAGGGTGGTGCCACCTCATCGTGGGGGAATTCAGAAGATGCCCTGGGACGGCAGAGGGTCTGCCTCAAGAAGGACCAGCCCCAGCTGCAAAGAACTACAAAAGAAAACCACAGAAAGCAGATAACAAGTACATTTGTAAAACATTAATTTTCTGAAAACGCCCTGCCTCTTCTCCATTTCCTTCTGATACTGACCTCTGTAACTTACAACGAGCCAGACCTTGTTCCCCAGGTGCTGACATCAATGGGCTTCTCACCTGAGCGAGGCCCTCACAGCTGATCCTAAGGGCTTAATTCTAATCTCCTACACATGAGCCAGGCAGTGTCCCTCACAACCTGGAGAAGGAACAGCCTTAACTGTGACAATCTCGTCCTTCTGAGGACATGTGTGCAGTCAAGCCCCACAAAGAAGAAGGAACGGTTCAGCAGCATTTCAGAAATCTATCTGAGTGACAAGAAGTGTACGATTAAGATCAACTAATTCGCCAGGAACAGTGGCAGCGGGTGGCCCACCTGTGAATATACTAAACTGAGAAGCACCAAGAGATTCAGAGGAGGGAGGAGCAGAAAAAGACAAAGACCCCACTCACTCCATGTGCCTGGCTGCCAGCCCATCTGTCGCCCCTCCAGGTGACCAGAGTCTTCACCTCTTCCGAAGAAGGGATCCTGCAGTTCCCATGGTGCACTGCAAGGATGCTGTCTCATGATCTAATCTGCACTAGAACCACATGAATGTGAGGCTCTGACGTTCCTAACACATGAGATGACTCTGGAAGCCAGGACCTGCCGTGGGAAAGGCTGAACACTGCCCCAGAGCAGATGGGTGGTGACCCACCACAGTGAGCTCCAGTGACCCAGATGTGGTGGGAGTCCCCTGTTCTTCCACTTGCCCGTGCAATTCCATTTTCATAAAAACGATTCGGCACCTCTTAGAGGTAAAGTATGCACATTTCACTCAAAGAACAAACTGCCTTTGGAGACGTGGAGGCTGCGCTGTGTTGCAAAGGCCAGGTTTTCAGGTTTGTTTGCAGCCTTGTAAATAATTATTTTAATGACACAAAGTGGTAACAACTTTGTTTGTCTATTAGTGTACCTCAGACTTTGCAGTCACCTGTGCTACACCTGGAGTGGTGTCCAGGACAGTGGTCCTGTTCCCTTCTTGAGAAGGACCATCTCAGGCCCTGCAATCGTAGCTTTAGATTCTGCCTGTCCCTTTCATATAGGGAGTGGGAATAAACATGCATGTCATTTCACCACGTTTTAGAGTTGTAAAAGGGTTTTGTGAGTAAAGCCATAAAAAGAACATGGAGATAACACACCACTAGGCTTCTTTTGTCACTCACACTTGCTGCTAATGTACTTTCCTCCTTCATTCATTCTGAAGAAAAGTTATGCACAGGAGAGACGGTAGAGCAGCTCAAAGCCTCATAGCTGAGTTCAAAAAATTGTTTTAGCAGTGCAGCTAAAGGAACATGGAGAGGGATCTGATGCCCCCTTTTAAGAACACAGGTAAGAACCTACACATTTGAATGTTCAGGAACTGTCCAATTTGCAGATTTACTCCAAAGATTGCACTGTGCCTTGCTCTTTGCTCTGGAAATCTTGGCCTTAGGCCAAAAGCACTAAGCTGTGACCTGGCCCTCCATGGGTCCTCCCATGTCCCCGCTTCCATCCCGTCTGTCCCCCCAGTAATCAGCTATGGGACAGCCAGGGCCGACAGCCGCCTCCGCTTGTTCTCAAATCCTTTGCGAGTCTCCACCGGGGGCTGGTACCATAGTAGAGAGGGTGCAGCTTCTCAGGTCACAAAGATGAATGGATGGAAGGATGAGCTGCAGGAGTAGCCAAGTCATGGAAAGTGCAGCTTCCAGCATTTTCTTTTCCCACACGTTTTTCAAGGCTGCCGTACACACGCCCAAACATATTCACACTCGTTCACCAAGGAGGGAGTAAACTCAACTGCAGCCGTGCCACGTACAACAGTATGTTGTATCCTAACAGAGAAACTCTGTATACGTTTGGGAACTGGCTCAAGTTCTCAGGCTCTGGGCCAGCAAAAACTGTGGGTGTTGTTGGCTGCGGTCCTTGAACAATACCCACAGCCAGATGATCAGGCTCACACAATGGCAGCAGCTCTGGAGGGATCTGCTGGTGCTCCTTCAAAGAGAGAGGAGCCTGGGGATCAGGAAGGAAACGAAGGAGGAGCACGTGGGACACCCATGCAAATTACAAACCCAACCGGCAACACTGGTGCCCAACCCAGTACGGTAGGATATACTCAGCTGAGATAACGTCAGCAAAAATGCGCAGCAGGAATAATAGGGACCTAGATGTTGCTGCAGCCTTGTTTTTATTTTTATTTGTTTGGTATGGAGGCTCTTCCAAGAAGAGTTTACACAAAGTTCACACACATGATCCCATCTGTCACCACTGAAACTCTGTAGAGAGGTTTCAGTTCTTCTCATCACACTTGCAAATACACCAATGTGCTGACCATTAAAATGAAAAGAAAAATCACAGTCACCAACAGCAAAAAATAAATAAATAAAATAAAATCTGTCAATTAAGTTTTGTGAACAGGTTTCACTTCACAGGAACTATCTCTTTTTGTGGATGTATGAGAAGATTGAGAAATCAAACACAAAAAGAGATGCAAAAACAAACAGGCAAGCAAAACCATCTTCCCTGTTTCAGACTTGATCATTTTGTGCCTTTTGATCAAGGTGGGGAAAGGCGTACTTAGACAAATAGCAAACTGACTCCATCGACAGTCCATGATGGACCATTACGGTGTCTACCAGGGCTCCCCTCATTCACAGGATAATTCGTACCACACTGCCTTCCACATCTTCCCCTGTTGTGTCCTCCCAGGAGTCATCCGATCTTCACTGCAGACCCTGCTGTCCCTGTTTGCCATGTCTCAAAGCACGAGCCCTGTTCCCACACAGGGTGCTTCTTGTGGTACCACCCGCCCCCAGCACGGCACGCACACCCAGGGGACACCTGGGGACCAGCATGGAATGGGTGAAGCCTGGATGGGGCAGGGCTCACTGTACCTGTTTACTGGGGTTTGAATCCAGGTTGCCTCTACTCCTGAGACGGGTGAGGTTAAGACCAGGTAGAGATCATCTCAGCTGGAACAGCTGGCTAGATTGCTTAAATCCCTCCGAAAGGAGCGCAGCCTTCCAGCGTGGCCTTCATGCCACTGCAGACTGCTCCAGCTGCCTGCAAATGCCACCCAGATGCCAGGGTCCCACTGGTGACTTCTGAGACAGTACCCAAAGGACGTGGGGCTCAGGAGTTCTTGTACAGCTTTCTAAGATACAGCCTTTAAAGCTAACGATAGTGGTTTAGACTTCAGTAAGCTCCCCATAGCACCTAGCTCGGTGCCTGATGCAGAGCAGGTCTTCACAAAATACTGCAGTGGGAAGGCAAATTTCATGAATTCAAAATGTTATTCAAATAATTTGTGGTAACAGAATTGTGCTATGTCAAATATAATTGACAATAAATCAAGCTTCAGCTGGAAAATTATTCATACTACATAGCTTTTGGTTATAATTCTTTTGATTTTTATGGCTATGATAATTAGATAAAAGATAATTTTGATAAAAGGCAGAATATGAATCTATTTTTAAAAAAAGATGCCATGACTTTAAAAATATTACCATCATCTGTGTGCTATTAAATAAAGCAAGCAATGGGAATTTTTAAATTTGCATTCAAAACGTAACTTTCTCTCCTCCAAAAAGAGCTAAGATTGCTTTTAATAATAGCAGAAGTGTAAGAGAAGGAAAAATGGATTTGCCCAAAATCTAAGCAGCCACAGTTCCTGTTGTGAGTGGTCAGTGGGGACAGTGACATGCACATCCAACAACTTGGGGGAAAAGAAAATGTGTGTTCTCTGCGAAGGGCGGCCACACTCCTAATGCATAGCTCTCACAGCACCAGTGACAGTAGCACATCCCAGGAACATGCAGAGGGAGTGCTGACATGGGGAAGCCAGTTCCAGAAATGCACATTCCAGGAGTGCTTGGCTTTGCAGTGCGGGAAAAAGATGATCTGAGAGGCAAAAGCAAGTCACCAGAAAAATGTTCTCAATGGGGCGACATGAATATTTCAGTGATGTTACTTTGGTGTAGATAAAATGTCCTTCAAGATAATGATTTCCCTTTGCCTTAATCCTATGCTTACTAAGCCAGCTTCTGATGATGACGGTTTTGGCTTCCTAGATATCTCAGTATCAGGACACAGGTTTCCATGGGTCATGGACAGAAACATTCGGGTTGCTAGAATGAGATTATTGCCATTGTAAGTCAATCAATTTGTGTTCTGATGAATACATATTATTGAGGTTAATCAATAAAGTTCATTTCTGATCCTTCATAGCTAAGGATAAGAATTGAACCAAAGTCAGTCACTGTCCCTTCCTCCCTAGCCTGCCAATACTATCTTATTGACACCCCAGGGCTTCAGTGTTAACATTTTCTCCTCAATAAATCTTCACAGTCTGTGACTAAATCAGCACATTTTGCTAGGAGCTTCCAAGTAGCCAAGACAAAAAAGGAAACTTGGAGAGTAATTTTCATTGCTTGATAAAAGGATCCTTTGTGAACTAATATTAGGAGATACTAAATTCTATTTTAATTTACCATTCAGACTTTAGGGAGAAAAAGGCTTATGAATAACAGATTTACGTGGTTTCATTCAAAGAAAAGCGGATTTTTCAAAAGATTTTTTAAAAAGGAACACTATCCTTAGCCTTAATCCCAAGCACATCCCTATCAGCATTCCATTAACAAAAGCAGGCACAGTCTTGTATTATGAAAGAAACAATAAGTGATTTTGAATTTACTTAAGCTTTTAGACAATGTTCACCCAGTAAGCCTGTCTAAGAATGCTAGCATACAAAAATTATAATCCAAAAGTTTGTTTTTAAGTCAATTGCTTAAAACACAGGGACTATTTTCCCATAGAAACAGTCTCAAAATTATGGAAATTCCTGGGGAAAGCCCAGAAAACCCTATTTGACCCTCGAAGTAGCTGGAATGGTGCTAACAGTGATCCTGATCAGACTCCAAGTTTTGGTACCTGGTCCTTGAGCCAGAGTCCAGCTGCTGCGGCTCCCCCAGTCCTGCCCTGGTCCCCAGGGGATGGGTGGCGGGCAGCTTGGTCCTCTCCTCTGCTCAGAACCAAGGGCTGAGGCTGCTCAGACTCTAGTTCGGGGCCCTGCACAGAGCAGGGTTTGCAGCTCACTCAGGGGCGCTCAGAAGGCCTGCTTCCCTCTTCCACCTTCTGAGGGTCCAGCGTCTCTATCCCTCAGAGGCCTCACCTCAAGGTGTTGAGAAACCGCGTTTTTAATTTCACTGAATTTTGGTTAACTTAACTACAGCAGCCACACGTGTCAGGTGGCTACCAATTGTGTAAGGACGTTTTCATTGCTTTTCACCCTGGAACTGGACATGCTTGCACTGTGTGTGTGTGTGTGAGACAGTGTGTGTGCATGTGTGAGCCTGTGTTGTGTGTGTGCGCATGTTTGTGTATATGTGAGCGTGTGTGTGTAAGCGTATGTGAGCATGTGTGTGAGTGTGTGAGACTGTGCGTGTGTGTATGAGTGTATGTGTGAGTGTGTGTGGGAGACTGAGTGTGTGAAAGTGTATGTGAGTGTGTGTGAGATTGTGTTTATGTGTGTGTGTCTGCAGCTTCCTGGGTGCTCTTTTCCTTTAGGGGATCTTGAATACACAGCTCAGCAGCCCTTCCCTATGATCAAGGCTGAACACAAAGGGGCAGAGTTTGCTCTTTAACCTCCTGCAGATAAGAGAAGATCTCCCTGTGCTGTTAGACTATCACCATGTGCGTCTCATAGGACTCAACCCATCTGCCCCACCCCAGATTTTTAAAAACTCAACACAAACCAACCCTCTTGACTTCTGCCTCCTTGCCAGCCATCCTTCCATTTCTCTGTTCGTTAAAACAGAACTTTCTGGAAGAATTGTCTGCACGTGCTGGCTCCACTCCTGCCCTCGCATTGGAAGCCCCGGGAGCTGGGCTGTCAGGCACCTCCGGCAGCCACACTGCAGAGCCCCGGTCAGGTCACCACGGACTCCACCTGCTTAACTCATGTGGGTCAGGTCACCAAGGACTCCACCTGCTTAACCCATGCCGTCCGTCCAGCATTTCTCACAGCTGCTCACTGACTCCTGGAGAGGCTTCCTGGCTTGGTTTCTGGCCGTCACACCGGGCCTCCCCCATCCCTCTCAGCCTCACTGTGCCCTGTTTGCCGAGGCTGCCCTCCCAAGATGATCTCCTCCAGGAGCACCCGTTCATGCATCTTCCCAGGACCCACATTTGCATCTTCATCTCCTGTCAGTGCCCTCTGCACCAGAACCCTGCATTTCATGTCCGCTCAGGGACTTCTGGACAGATATTTATCAGGCTCCGCACTCTCAGCACATCCCAAACACGGTTCTCGGTGCCTCCACCCCCACGCCTGCATCGTCCGTGCTCCTCCCCATCAGAACAAATAGGCCCAGGGCAAAAACACAAAGCAAAATGAAACAAACCCAGGAATGCCTCCTTGCATCCAATCTACCTGGCCGACCCACTCTCCCTCTCCATGCTCCTGCGCTCTCCTCACCACTCTCTACCCCCATGCTGCGGCGCTCTGCCCCCACTCTCCTCCCCTATGCTGCCACGCTCACCACCCCACTCTCCACCCACATGCTGCCGCGCTCTCCCCACACTCTCCCCCTCCATGCTCCCACGCTCTGCCCCCACTCTCCACCTCCATGCTCCCGCACTCTCCCCACCACTCTCCTGCTCCATGCTGCCCCGCTCTGCCCCCACTCTCCACCCCTATGCTGCCACGCTCACCACCCCACTCTCCACCCACATGCTCCCGCACTCTCCCCACCACTCTCCTGTTCCATGCTGCCCCGCTCTGCCCCCACCCTCCACCCCATGCTCCTGCGTTCTCCCCCCACTCTACACCCCCATGCTGCCTCTCTCCCCCGCCACTCTCCACCCCCATGCTGCGGCTCTCCCCCGCCTCCACTCTCCACCCCCATGCTCCCTCACTGTCCCCCCACTCTCCACCCCCATGCTGCCATGCTCTCCCTCTGCGAGCCGCAACCATGGCTCTTTCTTTCCTGGCATCTCTGCTTCCAGCCTCGCTGTCCTGCGGTCCTTTTCACAGAAGACTGAGTGGTCTTTGAAAACTACCTGTTGCATTGCTTCATTCTTTTGCTTCAAATTTTCCAAAGCTTTCCCAGTACTTGAAGATCAAGACCTATCGCCTCTAAGGACTGTAAGAACTTGCCCCTTCCAATCCCTGTGACCGCCTCACCTCTGCTTTCTCCTTGCTGGCTGCATTTAGGCCATCTCACAGTTTTGCTCAGCCCTGAACATACCAACTCAGACCTGCCTCAGTGCCTGGACGCCTGCTCTTCTCTCCACTGGACGCTCACTCGAATCTTCACGTGCAGGCTCCTATTTCTAACAGCGCCGCCACTCTGAGAGATGCCACTTATGCTCTAAGCCCACGCAGCACTGACCACTCTCTGAAGCTACAGCGCATGTTTGCTTCCTGAGTGCTTCTTCCTCAAGTAGAATATGAACTCCTGGACACAAGGACTGTATCTTGGTCCTAATTGCATTACTAGGACAAAGCTACACATAGCAGGGGCAAAAAGATATTTGTAGAAGAATGAACCCACTTCACCCCTTGCGTAGCGCTCTCACCTAAACGGAGCCCTCCACTGGCCAAGTGCAAAGTCCTTTTAGTTTTTGTGAATATATAAAAACAGACAACTAAGATTTTATGATGTTTTCCTGTTATAGACACACCTAAATACGCAAACTGATCCCTTTTAAAGAGGGTCGTCACTTTCTCTACCTTAGAAACAGAGAAAAGCACTTTTCGTTTTGTATTTTAGAAAATTTGCTTCCAAAGTTCCAATAATCCCATTTCATAACGTTTTTGAATAAATCAGGAACTTTTGGCTGGGTTCTTAAGTTTAGCAATAAAAGTTATCAGATAAAAATAATGTAAATTATTTTCTCATTGAATGTGCCCTTGCTTGTGAGTAAGGGTGTTACTGTCATTGTAATGTTAAATTACTAATTTGGCTGCTGTATTAATCAAGAAAGTACCCAACTTAACTTCAAAAAACAGAAGGGGAAAGACATACAAAGTGCTTAGAAAAATCACTTAAAACCATGTCTGCATTCCTGGGCCCTGATCAAAAATACCCATGTCTTTCCTGATCATAGGCAATTTTCTCAACTGCTTTGCCCATGAGGTCCCGGCTAAGAGCCGTGAGAGAATGCCAGGAAGGGCAGACCATCCCTGCGGGAGGCGGAACGGCAGAGCGGGTTTCCTTTTTACCTGGCGCACTGCAGGGGTCCAGGGTGCCTTCTGCTGGGTCATCGCTCATCTGCGCCCGGGGGTCTGTCCCGCTCCTCAAAGCCAACAAAGCGGGTCCTTTGCTCCCACCTTTAAGCATGAAGGGGAGGCGGCTGGCTGGAGAGAACAACAGGGATATGACGTTAGCAGTAAGTTCTACTAAATACACCGTTAGAGTTGGGAGCAGGGCCCTTCTGCAAACCTCATCTTGGATGGGTAATTTACAGAGGTGAGTGCCTGGGGCTCCCATTGGCCCTTCAAGTTGGGCACTGTGGCACCATTACAGATGGTATGATTCAGCGTGCTAAAGGCAGCTGTGGTCTGGATGCCGTGCTGCACGTGCAAACACAGGTCCTAATGCTTGATTCAGAGCCACAGAGACCAGAAATTCGTGTTAGCTAGAACACCCTGCTTCTGGTCTTGTCTGGTGGACTCTGCGAGTTAGCTGTCTGGAGAGGGCCTTAAGTCACTCTCCATTTGGAGGTTTTCTTGAGGGGATTTTAGTTCAGTTAGTTCAGCCTGCGCTTTCTAGAGCCTCCAGCCAGGCCCAAACGGTGAGGAATGTGAGTGTGTGTCTTGGTAGGGTCAATGAGATGAAGGTAAGAGAAGAAACGAAGATGAAAAGTGAGACTCAGGAAGCCCCTTTAATACCTGCCGAGCTACGTTCAGCTCAGGCACAAGCCTGTTCAGAACAACCCAGGAACTGTGCTAATTCACTCGTCAGACCAGCGAACCTCAAATGCATTTTTGTGACAGTCATGCCTGTGTTATGTTGTCTGTGCCTTAGTGTAAAATGCTTTAGCATAAACAGCGGGATGTAGGAGTGTGTTGGTTGGTTTTATTCTGCATCCTAGGGGTGATTGGTGACTACCTGGGGCAACCTGATCAGTGACATACTTCACAAGTGTTTAATATTTGAAAGAAACATCCAACTCTTGGACCCCACAGGTGGCCACTGTGAATTCCTCACTGGTCTTTACTGCTGATGGGCCCTGGAAGGTTTGTAACAAGCAGAATGGATGTCCGTGTGGTTTTTCAGTGGTGAAGTGAGTGGACATCAAGGAAGGGGCACGGGCTGGAGGGTTCTGGGCTCCACCGTGGTGGTGTGGAGGAGGAAAAGGGTTCTACGATTCTTTCCAGCACTGGGAGTGTGCATGGAGGGGTGTGACATCAGTGGGACTCAGAGGTTAATTGGATACTGCTACCAGGCTGATCCTGACTTGCCTTGAAGGACCGTTTCATGAAAAGTGATTAGCCGAATGCCCGAAGAGTAGGCTACTCATCAAATCTACAACACATGATGTGAGGCTTGCTGCCTGCTCCCCTCCTGATGTGTGCATGTGCTGTGGGGCTCGTCTGAGACTTCCTTCAACTATAAGGTACCCCTGGGAGCCAGGTTACAGGAACAGGGCTCTGTGCTGTTTGCTCAGCTCTAACTGCTGGGCCCCTGGCATCTTCCATTAACAACTTGTTGGTTGTGAAACACCAAAGCGGCCTGGGTCAGTTTGCAAATTCAGCTTTTCTGCTGTTGAAAGTAATTTGTTACAATAAACATGAATTAAAATGCCAAAGCATGAGGAACGTTTCAACTTTCTTTCTTTCTTTCTTTTTTTTTTTTTTTTTTTTTTTTTTTTTGAGATGGAGTCTCGCTCTGTCGCCCAGGCTGGAGTGCAGCGGCGCGATCTCGGCTCACTGCAAGCTCCGCCCCCCGGGTTCACGCCATTCTGCTGCCTCAGCCTCCGGAGCATCTGGGACTACAGGCGCCCGCCACCACGCCCGGCTAATTCTTTGTATTTTTTAGTAGAGACGGGGTTTCACCGTCTTAGCCAGGATGATCTCAATCTCCTGACCTTGTGATCTGCCTGCCTCGGCCTCCCAGAGTGCTGGGATTACAGGCGTGAGCCACCGCACACGGCCCGTTTTAACTTCCTTTAAAAATACATTGTAGATTTTTATCTCCTCTTTGCAATCTGAAATGCTTTCTGGTGAGGCAAGGATGGGCTCAGGCCCTGTTTCAGTCATCCAGTGCGAATTGCCACGGCCTTGGTCATTACAAAGAGAGAGTGCCGCACACGTGAACTCAAAGTCCCCGAGGCTTGAGAACCGCCTTCTAGACCCGCACACTCAGGGTCCCAGCCTTGCAGTAAAACCACAAAGGAGCAGATCACGAGTGCCCGTGGGGTTCAGACTCTGGGGAATCCCTCCCTTCTAGCAGAACTCACACCTCCAGGGCACCTGCAGTGTGAATTTACACAAGTAAATGAAGGAATGACTGGGGAAATTTTCCCAGTTACCGTGCATTAAGAGTATGCTTGTTTCCATAGGGAGTGACCAGTGACTAGGAGAAATAAAGCAACTACCTTCAGAAGTGACGTAAGGTTTAATTCCCAGTTAGACAGTGGCATGTGGGGCTTAGCAGTGTCCGTTTTCACAAGTGTGTCGGGAAGCTTGCTTGCACTACAGAGGATTATTAGATTGGGAAATACCCCACAAGATGCTCAGAAGAGCTGGCCTGTGTGCGTGGCAGCAAAGGCTCGGGACCAGGAGAGGAGGGAGGGTGGCTGACAGATAAGGTTTGACGACAAAGAAGATCATTGGAGGAAAGAAGACCAGACCTACCGCAAACACCGATGCTTTCTAAAAAAATGTTCGATCCAGTCCTCTCTCTCAGGAGAGAAACAGGACTTCTGTGTGTAGTGTGTCTGAGTGTAATTATCAACTGGTGTTTGCAGATCTCTGTATCTCTATTCTTACACTTGGTACATTATTAACAGAAGAAAACTGAGGTCACAGAAGTTTGAAATGAAAGATTATATGACAGTCAATTATAAATAATTTCTAAGTCCTATGTATAGCAATTAGAGCGCTTTATTGCTGAGGAAGATTTTTGATATGTCATAAGTATTTTGGATTGAAACACATGTCATACATTACAAAATACTTTAAGCCTGCCTTACTGAGGTGTGGTTGATGCATACACTGCCCATGTATAGGGAGGGCAGCTGTGTGAGCTCTAATACATGAATGTGCCCAGGAGACCACGACCACCACAACATTCTGAGTAGTTAGAGTTGTGTGGAAACAAAAACCAAAACCAACCAAATGGCAGGGGTCCCCTAATGCGTATCTGCATTTGGAAACTCCTGGGTACCACTGGGCAGCTCAGTGTTCATGCCTCATACACAGAACCAAGCTCTGCGTGGGCAGTCAGGATTTCCTACTGACGCCCACCCCGACCCGATGGGAGCCTGCAGAGGGGGTGGCGTGCCGTAGACACTCCTGCCCTCTGTGGGGAAAGCGGGGAACAGGAGTCACAGGTTTGCCATTTGTGAACCTCCAGGCCGCCAGTCCTGTGAGTCTGATCATGTACACTCTGTCACATTTCCGTACATTAGAATGATTTCTGAATCTAAACACCGAAGCCAAGCTTTCTTTCCAAAATAAGAGGAATAGACAGAGATCGACACTCAGCTGCAGATCAAAATAAATTCAAGGCTGGTAGGTGATGTGGCAACCCCAGGGGCTGGGCTGGGGCAGCCAGGGGAGGGGATCCCCCTACGCGAACCCAGGCACAGCAACCCCATTCGCAGCCCATCCACAGGGGTGTCCCAGGGTTAGAGCCTGGAGGGTGCCAAGGAGTGAGTTTCAATCAGGGAAACAGGAACCAAATAGCAAAGAAGATAAAAATCCATGAATCCCTGCCCTAAAGAAACAGGAGTCTGTGCAGCCAGTGGATGCACCCCCAGAGTCTCAGGCAGGAGGAGAGTGACTGTTCAGTGGACAAAGTGGTGGTGGATTGTGGCCCAGTCCCAACCCACAGCGACAGAAGAACGTGTTGAACCTGGGGACAACGGTCTGGGGCTCCACCACTGGGGAACACCCCCTTCCCCAGCCCAGGGCAAGTAGAACCCCCCTCAGTGGGTTGTTCCCCTTGCTCTCCGCAAAGCCCTGAGGAGCACAAAGACCCGGTGTGAACTGAGAGCTCTGGGTGCACAGAGCAGGGCAGGATTGCCTGGGCAGGAACCCACGGGCCGCGAGGGTAGAGTATTGGCTCAGCCTGCAGGGACGGCCGCCCGAGAACCCCCGAGGGACGCCGCAGTGCAGCAGGGCTCAGTGACCAGGTGCGGCCGGCGCTGCTCACACTCACGTGGGCTGTGCACCCAGACGGGCCTGCGCCCTCATTCACTCGCAGCAGGTGGCAAGGCTTAGGGACATACAGGTGACACACAGGTCTGGGATAAACAATCATATTTTTATACAGATGAAAATCAGGATTTAAAAATGTTTAATAGTAAGATAAAAAACATTAGTCCTAGAACCATACGCTGCCCACACACTCAAAAATCAGCCAACAGAAGTGGTGTGTGCATCAGCTGAGCACTGTATAAATTCGAGCCAATGTTGTATTTAGATTTTTTATTTCCCCCAAACCGACCATCCAGCAGGTTCCAGGAATGCTGTGTTTTGGGTCGGCGAAAAGACCACATTCCCCCAAAGGAACCTGTAGGGAAGTAATAGATTCCAAGGGAATGAAGGGGAGAAGGAGGAGGGAGAGGCGAAGGGAGACACGCACCCATGCACGTGCATGCACACATGCACACACGTGAACACACGTGCGCACACACACAGACTCTCTCAGTGTGTGAGGGGCTAGTGCATGGATAATGGATCAGGTGGTTTGTCCAGGAAAGAAGACAGCATGTTACCTGCTGCATAGAAAGCAAAGGACCCTCAGTCACTTGACAGTGGGGGGACGTCCCTCTTCCGGGCACCGTGGTCAGAAGGCAGGGGTTAGACCCTAATTTCCCGTCTGTGTGTCCTCTCCTGTGGCATCACGAAAGTTACTGCTGCACATTACTTTCTCCTCAGCTTTATTCTGTCCTACCAGACAGTCAGGTCTCCTCTTCTCATTTATACCCTGCCTGGGAGCTTTCTGCAATAGTGAACGCAGGTTTTTTGCCCACGGAAGCCTCCCCTCCGGCTCCTGCACTAAAGTACCCCTTACACGTTGAGGATGAACAATTAGAACGGAGCTGTTCTGACAGAAAGACCGCCTCAGAGTGTGTTCTACCTGGCAGACTGGATGAAGCCCAGGTGCCAGGGCTCAAACCCCGGCCCCAGCTGCAGAGGTCTCTGCTCTTGGAGTGAGAGGCCTTCTGGGTGCTAAGACAAGGAGCTCTGGGTTCCGAGTCTCCACAAAATTCACAAATTATTGACTCATAATTGATTTGCTGATGAATGCACAGTATGATTGCTTTACAGCATCTTCCTCTCTTTTCTTCTCTAACTCGCCCATGCATACTGCAGGGCCATGCAGAGAGGACACTTCAAGATTAAATGCAAGCCGCCTGGGCCTCCCAAGGAAGTGAGATCCAATGTGAAGGATCTGAAACTGACTGCACACCTTATCTTCTAATAGGAAGGCAGAGGCAGTGGTATCATTTGCTGTAAGCATGCTTTAAAGGATTTGTTCTAAGAAAAAGATATTGGAGTTGATGATTAGCACCATCAGTGACTTGGGAGCAGTTTCAACGGAATACTGGAGAAACGAGCCTGTTTGGGAAGAGCAGAGTGAGGACAACATTTGGATGAAGGATTAAGGCGTAAAGCCCTGAAGAAGAATGGAAGACCTTTATTTCCCCCCACATTTAGGAAAAAGGGGTCATGGGTGTGGATCAAGAGAATTCTGTTATGAAGAAAAGCAAGGGAGAGGAGGAACTAAGGATGGCTCTGAGTGTCTAAATGGAATGAGATGTCTAAGAACCAAAATCTTTTATTTGCAATGGCTATTCTTGATTTTTAAAGAAAATTACTTTTAAAATCATGGTAAGAACATACATAAAATTCATCATTGTAAGCATTTTAGACTGTGGCATTAAGTACCTTCACACTGATCAGCCGTCACCACCGTCCATCTCCAGAACACTTTTCATCTTGCAAAATGGAAACTGTGTCCCTATTAAACACTAATTTCCCATTCCTCTCCCCTCATTTTCTGAAAACCACTATTCTACCTTCTGTTGCTATACAATTGACTTCTCTAGGTGTGTCATGGAAGTGGAATGCACAGTATTTGTTTTTTATGTGACTGACTTATTTCACTTAGCACAATGTTCTCAAGATTCATCCATGTTGTAGCCTGTGTCAGAATTGTCTTCCTTTTTAAGGCTTAGTAATATTTCACTGGATGGGCACACTACAATCTGTGTATCCACTCCTCCACTGAGGGACATTTGACTTGCTTCTACCTCTGGGCTTTTGTCATAATGCTGCTATAAAAATGTGTACAGGCCAGGCACAGTGGCTCACGCCTCTAATCCCAGCATTTTGGGAGGCAAAGTGGGTGGATCACCTGAAGTCAGGAGTTTGAGACCAGCCTGACCAATATGATGAAACCCTGTTTCTACTACAGAAATTAGCTGGGCGTGGTGGCTTGTGCCTGTAATCCAAGCTACTCGGGAAGCGGAGACAGGAGAATTGCTTGAACCTGGGAGGCGGAGGTTGTAGTGAGCCTAGATCATGCCACTGCACTCCAGCCTGGGCTACAGAGACAGACTCCGTCTCAAAAAAAAAAAAAAAAAAAAAAAAGTGTATAAATGTCATTTTGAAATCCTGCCTTCATTTCTTTTGAGTATATATCCAGAAATGGAACTGCTGGATTATTTGGTAATTCTATGTTTAATCTCTTGAGGAATTGGCAACTGTTTCCTGCGATGGTTGCACTGTTTTACATTCCCACCAGCAATGCACAAGGGTTCCAGTTTGTCTGTCTTATTTATTGTTTTGTTTCAATCACAGCCATCCTCATGGGTGGGGAGTGGTAATGTCTGCGGATGTCGAGCTGCTATTCATGTGCCATCTTCTCTGGAGAAACATCTACTCAAGTCCTTTGCCCATTCTGAATCAGGATGTCTGGGGTTTTTTTGTGGTTGTTGAGTTGCAGGAATTCTTTACATAAGCTGCATAACAATCCCTTATCAGTTATATGACTCATAAATATTTTCTCCCGTTCCGTGGGTTACCTTCTCACTCTGTTGATTGTGTCCTTTGACGCACAAAAGTTTTTAATTTTGATAAAATCCACCTTATTGTTTTCTTTTGTTGCCTCTGCTTTTGATATCATATCAAATTCCCAAATTCAAAGTCTTGATGCTTTTTTCCTATGTTTTCTTCTAAGAGTTGCATAGTGGTCCATTTCAAGTTATTTTTAAAAATGTGTCATACTTCATGAATTTGCATGTCATCCTTGTGCAGGGACCTGGTTAATCTCTGTGTAGTTCCAATTTTAGTAAATGTGCTGCCAGAGCGAGCACTAAAAGAAAATTCTTGAAAAAATACATTATCATAAATAGATGAAAATAAATTTTGTTTATAACACACTGTCCCAAATCCCCAGAAGAAACAAAGGGTTTATGCTTTAGAGAAACTAAACCAGACGGACTCTGGACTCAGACACACTGTGTGTAGTGAACGGACGAGGGTCTAGATAGAACAGGATGCAATGAGAATCAACATATCTGACTGTGAAGCACTCCTCTCCCCCACTGATTGCCCCAACCTCCCCGCTCTCTTCCTGTCCTAGAATGCAGGCTTGTGTGTATATACCCGAACCCCTACCTTTTCCCCCTGGACGAGACACAGGAGAGTGTTTCCTGGAGAAGCTGAACTGTACAAAAGAAAAGACCTGCAGTTATTGAAGTTTAGGGAGTCATCCCTCCACCCCTCACCATAGTTTCCAATCTGCATTTTAGTGCCTTGCTCTTACATAGGAAGGAATGGCTAAGGATAACAAGATAACCAAGGAAAGCTTCCAACAAGAATGACTGAGGCTAAAATAATAAACAGTAAAAGGAAACTTGGAAAGAGACCATACAGGGAGGAAAAAAAAGTTGTTAAAACTATAATATTCTCAGAGGAAAAAGAAAAGATATTGCATTCATGTTAAAATAAAAGAATGTTATAAAAGAAGCAAGTGAAGAACAATATAGGGGTTTTGGAAATTGAAAATGGAATATTACAAATTTTAAAAACCAATAGTTGGAAGTATAAAATTGAAGAAATTCCCCAGAAAATAGAACAAAACCAGCAAAAGGACAGAAAAAATAAGAAACTTTGAGGATTAATTCAGCACAGAAAAAAAAGCAACTGAGGAAAAGAAATTATTAAAGAAGTAACACAGGAAAATCACCTAGGGCTGAAGTCCAGGAGTCTCATGTTCAATGGCACAGCACACACTGGGGCAATGGATGGAAGGAGACTGGCCCCAGGAACGTTCCTGTGAAGCTCATTATCGGCAGGGATCCAAAACAGAACCCAAGAGTGCCCAGAGAGGGAAAGCAGCCAGCAGGAAGAAAAGGGAAGAATAATGGTATTCTATTTCTTAACAGCATTGTTGGACAGTAGGACACAGTGTAACAAAATGACAAGAATTCAAATGAAACACGATTTTCACCTGGAATTCTGTACTGGTTGAAAATGTTGTGGTAGGATGCATTTTCAATCTAGTCTTAACAAAGGGAAAGCATGAGATACTGGGAGCAGCAAAGGAGCTTCCCAGAAGGAGGGTGACAGGAGGTTCCAGCACAATAAGTGTGTGACAGGTGTGCAACAGGTGTAACCCGGGTGGGTGGTGGGGCAGATGCTCCAGGTGAAAGCTCATGGAGCTGATCGCATGCTTTAAAACATGTTTGGAATACGGTTGGAAACTCTACTGTCAGTTCTGGGACAGATCTGTGACAGCATTTGGAAAAAAATAGGTATAACTAAAAAACTAAGCACATGAAGAAACAAGACTAACATTAATTGCAGGGAAAAGACAAGTTGTACAAGAGAGAAAAATGGAATCCAAGTACCCTATTTGGCTCAGGCTTGAGAGATAATTACAGGGACCAAATAACTAACACCACAGCTTTAGCCAATAATCATGATCTCATCACACAGAGTCCACAAGGGTGTGCAAAATGTGAGGATCGGGGAGGAACTGCTGCGAGAATTTGGTTCCCTGTTCCGTAACAGGCGCTCAATAGACAACGTCTAAAGAAACAAAGTAATTATTCACAAAATAGTGATGTATTATCTAGGAAAAAGAAAATAAATTTCTGAAACAGCAGAAATAAGAGGCTTGGAAGTGGCTGCTCCGTGTGGAAATCAGAGGGATGGGGAGAGGGGGAGAGAGGGTGTTCCTGTATTTTGTTTTATGCATTTCAGTACTATTTATTTTTTTGATGATCATATCTTACTTTGAGGTATTTTTTGAGGTTTATCTATACTTTTCTGAATTGCAGCATGCCCTGCTATCAGAGTCACTGATAGTTTATAAAAGCCCCGATGTACAAATTAGGGAAAGGCAGAAGCAACCCCAGGCCAGCAGAGGGTTTGCTGAGAGCGGAATGGGCTGCACTTCAGTCCTGCTTGCCTCTTACACAGCGTTCAACTGGCAACTGTGCACAGCTACAGCTGCCCTGCTCCCAAACCTAAAGAATAAAAAATCAGAAAGAAAAAAATCAGAAAGAAAAACCTGTCTGAAATTCTCCTAAGATCAAGTCTTACGTCATCAAATGTCCCTTGAGGTAGGTATTTTTGAACTTCTGGTTTGGATGTGAACACCTGTTGGCTGAAATTAGCACCCATCGATCTACCGCCCTGAGAAGCATCTTTGAATAATACCCGGATAAGCACGTATCCTTATGAGAGAAGGCTGGCCAGGCGTTTTAGGTGTTTCAGTCTGGTATGAACCAATGTCATGTGATTGCTAGGAGGAGGGTTCTCTCAAACAAGTTTGGGATGATCAGACAAAGACCAGTCTCCAGAAATGGAAGGTGGTCTCCACTCTATGTGGCTCTGGCCAGGCCATATATGGAGTTTTGTTCTCAACTCAGAGGTCCTGAGGGTATAAGGAGGTCCATTGACCGCGCCCAAGAGGGAGTCTGCAATGTTCATGGGTTTGGAAGTCACTTTAAATAAGAAAGAATGTTGAGGACGTATGGAAAGTTATGTGTAAATAGTGTTAGGCATTAAGAACGTTACACGGAACAGTAACATATTGGACCTTTTTCAGGGTTAAGGAGTTAGGTGGAGAAAAAGATCAAATCAGGATAAAGAAGGATTTACGAATTCCATTTGTGGTATTCAAAGATAAAATGTGTTGTCTTGCAGTGTGGGGAGTAAAACCAGGCCACGGGGTGTGGCACAGGGTTTTCTTGACCTGGCTGAGAGCAACTTCCAGTGTGAAGTGTTTACGATTTAATGCGTTTATCCCTTCCCCTGAACCTAGAGCTGTGAAATTACATTTCAAAAAATCCTGGATTTTGGTGTTTGGTAACGAACGATTTCATTGTCAATCCAATTCGTTACTTCTTAACTTGCAAGTCTGTATTGCTTCTTATTTGCTTCAAGGTAAGTGGGTATTTTGAGGTATGAATAAAGACCCAAGAGAATTTCCTGAGAACTGTGCGGGAGACACTTTTTGTCATTCTTATTTCCTGTCCATACTCTAAGTGCCACTTACAGACCGTGAGGCCATAAGTGGTTCCAGATTCCATCAGTGGTCTATGATGAATGAAAAGGCAATTGAATCCAGATGCTTTTTCTGGTAAACAGTTCCTTTGTAGGAAAAATCAACAGAACAAGAAGGATATTCATTGATTTCCCCTTAGACACTCATTCCCATTCGAGAGAGATCTTTATGCCTCTGCACCCAGTAATTGCTCAGTCTCCATTTGTAGATTCACTATCTGTGCAAATATCACCTGTCTCATACCATCTTTTAATTACTTAATTATGATGTTTTAAATGACATAAAAATATATAGTCTAATAAAAAGTATACTGATATATAAATGAAGAGACGCTAAGACGGATAAGGTTCCTAAAGCTCCTAAATCTTTCCTCTCAGAACTACTTATTACAGTCCCGCCACATCTAGCTACAAATCATTGGTGCAGAAATGAAACATTTCATGGAGTTACACTATTTTCAAAAGCTAAGGATTCCAAGGTGATTTCTTAAATATGCACTTAGCCACATACAAACAAATTTGTATATTTATTCAAAAATGTATTTTTGCAAAAAATTTCAAGTGGCACAGAATTACTTACGTGATGATGTCAGATACTTCTACCTGATTAATCTCATCTTACTGATAGACAAACTTCACGGAAATCTATGTGCAAAGCATGTCCAGTGCTGTGAGATAAACCAAATACAATGCAGTTTCTTGGCTGCCTTCACCATTATCTGTGGGGCACAGAAGGCAGCCTCCTTTCACCCAGCACTGCTCCGTGTGTTTATAATGACAGCCCAAGTTTTAGAAGGCTAATTTCTACTCATATTCATGCTAGAACAATACCAGGTAAGAAAAGATACAGTAGTCCCCACTTATCCACATGGGATACATGCCAAGACATCCAACGGATGCCTGAAACCATGGATAGCAACAAATCCTGTGTATTCTATGTTTCTTCTTATACATATCTGTCTATGATCTAGTTTAATTTATACATAAGGCACAACAGGAGATTAACAACAATAACTCATAATAAAGTAGAACAATTATAACAACATACTGTCATAAAAGTTATGTGAGTGTGCTCTGTATCTCTCTCAATATTCCTTAATATTTTCAGATCATAGGTGCCCAGGGGTAACTGAAACCATGGAAAGTGAAACCTTGGATAAGGTGGGAGATGGTGTCAACTGTACTTGTGAAGTCCGGTAAAGACATGTACGTAAGTTATATGAAGTCTGGAGTAGTTACTGCTACTGAGCCTGCGAAAACATCGGAGTGAACATTTTACCTTTTCAGGTAACGCAACATGAGATCCTACTGATCTTATAAATCCTTAAATAAAATTTGTTCACATATATATATATATATACACACACACACATATATACATATGTGTGTATATATTTTTTAAGTTTTTTATATATATATATATATATCACCCAGAATCTTAATTTGAACTACGTTTTTGTTTGGATTGAATATAATAGAAGTCCCACTCCATTCAGTGTAACCAAAATGTGAACACACCATGCCAGCATCCTGAGCCTCACAGAACACAGGGAATGCCTATGCCTCGCTTGCTGATCTCCACTGACTCACAATCTAGTTGTGGCCTGAGACAAACACACCGCTGATCATCTTACTGAGAACGGTGGTCACAGCCACACAGCCACATGCACTTGGAGGCACGAGGTGGGGAGTCTCCCAGACAGGCAAAGCCATGGAACTCTCACCTGGAGCAAATCAAATTTCTGAGCTTTGCTCTCGACAATCCTTGGTGATTTGCTGTCTCTCCTTTGGCCAGTTCCCTCTATGCTTCCTCAGCCCTTTATTTTCTCTGTTGACTGGGAAGAGTGTTTGCCATAAATATAGAAAGATCTCCGAGTCCTTTATATTTACAATGTGACTGTGCTGCAAAAAATAGTGCGGTTTCCTTGTCCTTGTTCACATGAAACCCCGTGTGTGACACCAGGTAGTGGGATTTGCTCCTGACGGCACAGGCAGGCCGAGCTGGAATTCCAACTTGTGTCTGCCATGCTCCCCAGCTTCTGCTGGGCCGTGTGAATTCTGCATTTCACCATGCTCAAAATAGAGCATGTTTTGCCATAGCTGCTACCAATCCTATACTTTAGTTCTGTACTTTAGAAATAGCAGGGAAATGAATAACCCCCAGCCTTTTCCAGAGAAGTAAGGTAGGACATGAATTTTAACTATCTCATTTTTAGCTCTGTTTATGACATGAATTCTGTTTCGGACTAGTTGCCTCCAATTGGATACCTAAACATTTTAAAGCCATTTGGGAGGTATGGGAACAAACAAGAAATAAGATAAAGGTGTTTTTTTTTTTTAATTTTCCCTTGGGGGTCAGTCTAAAATTTTATTCAGATAATAAAAATTCCTGAGAGATGCTGAAAAAATAAAAAGCTGATTTCACTGAGAAGTGTGCGTCACAGGTTACATAAGCGATTCCACAATCAGGGCTACTCCAGATTTCCAGTGTGCACTACAGGCTTCCAGTTAGTAGCATGCAATCCATCAAAATTAAGACAAGAGGACGGAATATTAGTCAGTGAACCACCACATATAAATTACCCCATTTGTGTGCACAGACAGGGCACACACTGGGCATGTTTTATGCTTGACGTCTTTGCCCTTTACTTACTAGGAAAAATTGGAAAGTTTATTTAAACTCATAGAATCACAGATGATAGATTTGGAAAAGACAGTAGAAGTCAACTAGTCTAACCCCTAGGGGCTCAGATTTTTTACCTATAACATGAGGTCATCAAATGCTTCCTGCTCTCTTTAGGGCCCTTTTGAGACTAAGAAGAGGATCACAGATGTGAACGCGTGTTGAGAAAATTAGGAGAGCTATGCAAGTGCAAAATTAAATTATCACTTCTATTTTCATCATTATGATAGGCCTTCATACAGGTGGATAGCTGGATTCTCTGGAAAAGGCTAGCTGAATCAGGCTCGCCCCCATGGCTTCAGAACCTCCAAATTATTAGAGTTCCCTTTTGATATCCTCGTGGGCTTCGTCCCGTCACTTAGACTTTGAATATGCCGAGTGTAATTTTGAAGTTTCTTTTATCAGGCCTACCAGGCCCTTATAATTCTTCTAAGATAGGCTTACAAGAATAACTAATGGAAGTTTACCCAAAGTTTCTCATTTCCCCAGAAATGACTATAATCCAATGAGGTTTACTTATATGATCAGTAATAAGGTAGAAGGAAATACAGCCTGAACATCACAGGAAGCAGTCAAGAGGTGAAACGTTTGGGAGTCGAGAGACTCCTGACCATTTATGGCAGCAGCATCGGCTTCCAGTGCATCTTCCTCACTACAGCAGAGGCAGGTTCCCTGGTCAGGGATGAGGACAGAGTCATAGTGGTGATATGGGAGGGGGGCTCGCAAGTGCTGGGTAGAGAAAGGCAGGGTCCCTGGCAAAGGCTCCACCCTCCGGCCTGTGCCCACAGACCTAGGTGAGAACAGGCATTTCTGTTTTCAGAAGGATGTGGACGCCGAGGGAAATTTGGCTGAGGGTGGTCAGAGGAGAGTCCAGCTGCTGAGCAGCCTGACTCCAGGGGAAGACCACCTTCCCACTCCAGCCCCCTTCTGGCTCCCATTCATCTGCTGAGAGCCACTTCCACCACTCAATAAAACCTTGCACTCATTCTCCAAGCCCATGTGTGATCCGATTTTTCTGGTACACTAAGGCAGAAACCCGGAATACAGAAAGCCCTCTGTCCTTGCAATAAGGCAGAGGGTCTAATTGAGCTATCACAAGCCACTGCAGATGGCAAAACAAAAAGAGCGCCCTGTAACACACACCCACTGGGGCTTTGGAAGCTGTACACACTCAACCCTAGAGGGTGCCATGGGGCCAGAGCCCAAACACGCCCCCCACAAGCTGCCCGTGTGCATGCTCCCCCTAGGGGTATGAACAGTGGGGCACCGTAGAAGCAAGCCACAACCCCATCACACACCCTGCAAGGGGGATAAGGCAACTTTTCCCGTTTCAGTGGGTCATGCTTTAGCCATCGGTTCCTGCCAGTCAGCACTTCTCAGAATAGGGGAGTCCCGTGGAGTCAGAGGTGAGGAACTGGATGTACTGAACCTGACTGTCTCCTGATGCTCATTCTTCATAAAGTTGTTTTGCCTTATGTACTTACGAAAAAAATCAACCATTTCTACTTATTCTTCCCTAGCAATCTTGACCTGGAAGTCACGTTTGCCTCCCTTTCCATTATCCCCCATGCTCCTGTTTCTACCTGTAAAGACACATTCTTTCTGCCCCTAGCAAGCACAAGACGTATCCAACTTGTCCTGCCAGCTCCATGCCATCCTCAGCAAACTTTCAATGTGGCAGTTTCTTTATGTACCAGGTGAAGGAGCCTGCTGTGAGCTCTGGGGCTTTGACGGAGTCTGTCCATTTGGCGCAGTGCGGGACAGGAATGGAGTTCAATTGGCACTACCCATGTTCTCCAGAGGCCTATGCTCATTACTAAGAGAATATGGTCTTAGAAATAAAAGCTCTACTTCCACTTGATTTAATATAGACAAGAACATAATATGTTGTTTTCCTGTGCACAGGCAAGGCAGGGAAAGGCAGAGAGTCAAGGAGCTGTGTAGTTGTGTTGGAGAGAGTTAAGGGGTTTCCGGGAGCAAGAGCTGATCCCACCAGAACGTTGTTTTGTGCAACAACGTCCCAGCTCTTGGAGGAACCAAGGGAGGATCCAGCAGTTGTCTATTCTCTAAAGCAAGCAAATAAATGAATTAGAAACATTTTACAGAAATTGGAAAGTATTAATGATGGGAAAAAATATACCCAGGAAACATTAAAAAATATTTTCCTGAGGAAAAGAATTATCCTCAACATTTATATAAATAGCTTTAAAATTTTACGTTAATAAGCATAGCTGGTTTTACAAGCAAGCAAAATAAATGACTGCCCAGATGACAGAATTCAAGCTGTGTCAGCAAAACCCAATGAGAAGAGCACGGGTGCCGAGCACCGGGGGAGAGGAGAGCCACGATGCCCGCTCCCTCCAGTGATGCCCGCTCCCTCCAGTGGTCCACACCTCCTGACAGGCACCGCCTTCCGATGGGCCTGGGCCCGCATCCTTGTCTGTTCGTTTGTTGAGCAGGGAGAGTGTCCCATGGTTAGACCCCACCCAGCACTGAGAACCAGCTTCCTGGGGCCAAGCCGGCCCTCCCCGGCCATCTGCGGGCACTGGGAAGACAGGCCATCCTCTGCGGTTCTCCCTCGCGGGATCGAACCCGCAGTTCAGCGTCTTACCAGCCCAGTTGCCGACCACAGGAAAACAAGCACAGATCTCCCTTTGGGAAAAGTCTCCACTTCACTCGTGACCAAACTAAAGATGACAGAGAAGCTCAAATGTGTCCCAAACCAGCAAACAGAAAACAGCATAAAGGAAGATGGATGGGCCGAGCCAGGCCACCACAGAAACGCCCCCGTGTCCAACCTCCTCGCGTGGGGGGGTTCGCTGGGACCGAGCACGTGGGGATTCTCCTGCCCTGCACCCAGGCTGCTTCCTCCGCCCAGAATCTGCGCGTGGGCTGGTTCCCCACTGTGCGTTTACTCAGCTGTGATGACCACACAGGAGACCCTGCCATGGGCCCGCTGAGGGCTGGCTTCAGACAGCAGCAGCGACCACACGTGCTTAGTGACTCAGGACGGAGGCGACTCCTTGAGAAGCCACACCGTTTTCCTCCTTAGAATCACGCGTATAAAGACGGGCGCCAGATTTCCCTTCGCTTGGGGTCACGCTTCTGGCTCACAGGCTTATGTGAGAGTCCAGTGTGCAGAGTTTGTGAGACAAATCCAGCCACCATCCCCTGCACGGTGTGGAAGCTGCTGGCTGAGGGAGAGAGAGGAGGCTTTCCAGGAGCCTGGGGCTTTCCAAAAGACAAGGCTAGATGCCTGTTCCTCCTCCTTCCTCTCTCCAAACAGTGTTCTGAGGCCAGGAGGGAATCACTAAAAGAAAATCTACCCCCAAATGACATAGAGCCCAGGAGAGGCCTCAGGGAGTGCACCAGCTCACCAGTTCCTTCCCTAAGGCTGAAGCCACCAGTGCTCTCCAGAATTCAAGATGCCTATGGAAATTTGCAGGGAGTAGATAGGAGGAAGACAGCCAGGAGATCAAAAGTAATTTAAAAATGAATAAGTCATTGGCTTTCTTGTCCAATCACTTGATTCATTGCAAGAAAAAAATCCTGGTATATTTGTTTACTTAAAGAAACATAACTTGAATAATCATGTTTCCAAAGAACAATAAAGACATTTTACTTTGTCTAGCTGCTTTTCATCTTATGCTGCTGAAATAGATACAAATCTAAGGCTGCTTTGTAAGTTTGCAAAAGTGAGCATCAGGAGGAAAGGAAAAAAAGAAAAGAGTTTAAATAGTTGGTTGTGTTGTGTTTTTTTTTTATTTGTTTGTTTTTGTGTTAAGAAAGACAAGTGGGTCTTGGTCTTTAGTAGAAAACTAGGAAAAAATCCAACAGTCCGAGCAATAGCCACCCACCCCCAACATACACACCCTTTTCAGACAATGTTAGAGTGATGGCATTGGGCAGCAGGCAGGAATTCTACTTGAGCACAACATTTTCTGATGTCCTCCTCCCAGAAGTGAAATGTGTCTCTGACAGCCCTGCCAGAGCAGGTAGGGCCCCTAGTCATGCTGCCCTTGGGTAAACATCGGGACTCTAACTCATACAGCTGCTTTTCTGTGCACCTTCAGAGCAGCTTCTGATGCAAAACCAGAAATGTGCAAATCTTCATCATCATGCTGGAGTGAGGGCACACATTTCAATGGATTCATAACACTCAATTCTCCTCTCCCTTCAGTAGGGACATGCTGGTGCATGGCACTGATCCAATTCAAAGACTGGCTTTCCTGCTTCCATTTGGAGCTTGCCAGAAATAATACACATTTTGAAAAATGTGATGGTTTGAAGAAAAAGAATCTGTTTGCAATTCCAACTTCCCAATTATCACCATGCAAAAAACTACCACGCAAGATGGCAATATGAGAATGACTGCAAAATCATCAGAAGAATTGGGAGAGTGAAAAAGAAGGATGTCAGAATAATGACATGCTTTAGGCAAAAATGCATTTTTAAGCCATTCAAAATGTAGATAAGGTACACAAAAGTGTAGAATATTCTGATATAAGACACCAGGAAAGGTGGCCTCAGCTTCAGGGAGATTATGACCATACCCAAAGACACAGGCACCTGCAAATACAATTTAAACCACTTTCGGGGCCAAAAACAAGACTTGTCTTTGGGGCTTGAGATGACCTCTGACTTCTCAGTTTTTGAGACTTTGCTTTACTGCCTAATTTATATTATGTAAGAGTTATATATACACTTAATTAAAAAGAGGAAAAGTTGTCGCTCAGAATGAAATTAAGAAGAAATAGGAGGCCATGGTGGGAGGATTGCTTGAGCCCGGGAGCTCAAGACTAGCCTGGACAACATGGTGAGACCCTATCTCTACAAAATGCAACAAAAAACATTAGCCTGGAGTGGTGACATATTCCTGTGGTCCCAGCTACTTGGGAGGCTGAGGCAGGAGGATCTCTTGAGCTCAGGATGTTGAGGCTGTAATGAGCCATGATCATGCTACTGCACTCCAGCCTGGGTGACAGAGGGAGACTCCATCTCAAAAAAAAAAAAGATTTCCAGGAAAATTTGATTGTTTTCAGTGAAACCGAATATCAACCTTTTTCAAACGGAAAAATCCCCAAAATATGGTAGAGATTTAATTTTTTTCTGCCCAATTCTATCCTCTTACTGAAATATAGAAACCGATTAAACATTTTTTGAATAAAAATATTTGGATAAATTACTTGAAGCAATCTTCTTAGACATGGAGAGTTGGAAATCTATTTTTAAAAGGATTATATTGGGAGATACTAAGGACAGCAATGAAATAACAAATAAGCACTACCTGCTCCTACCACAGGGGGGCAGCAACCCAAAACTCACCCAATTTGGGCACTTGGATGGGTGACCCTGGGCCCCAACCACAGAGATCCACAGTTCTGGTGGATTATTGCATTAATAGGAAACATTGTATTCCTAAATCTTCTTTATAGATATTATAAAGCCATATGCTTGGGGAGGCCCACAATACTAATTAATTTGCAGGTCAGCCTTTTAAACAATTACAAAAGAGCAAGCTTTGAAAGTCCTTGTATCTATTTGCTATCAAATATTTCCTACAGTGGCTGTGGATTACTAGGCAGAAAAAAAAATCCAACCCAGATTATTTTAAAGGGAAGAACCAGACTAGCTTCAGACTTTCAGATAACATTGCAAGCTGGAAGAGAATGGAGCAATTTCTGTTGTTTTTGATTGAAAAATTATCTATGCAGCCAGCCAAGCTATCTTTTGACTGCAACGGAAAGACTTCCATATATTTATATACATATATATTGCCAAGAAATACGTCACCTGTATATCAATCTTGAAAAAGATATACAAGAGATATCTTGGAGATATATACGTATATGAATACATATGTGTATCTATCTTGTATATCTATCTTGAAAAAGATATACAAGTGACATATTTCTTGGAGATATATATGTATATGAATATATGAAAAGATGATCCCCCCTTCAAAAAAAAAAAGCCACTGAAAAACAAAGGACTGGGTATAAAAACATGGTAGGGAGTTCTGAGACTAAGTGACGACAGAGCTAAGTGAAAATATTTCCTTCACAGTATTTCCTCTGTCGTTTCTACTGAGAGTTCAACTTATTCTACCAGGTTGAATGTAAAAGCCATGTGTTCTCTGAAATCATTCCTTATCCTCGGTTCCCGTGTCAAATAAATCACGTCCCCCATCCCAGAGCATTTTCTCTGTTATCCTGAATCATAGCATGCATACACAAATGCAAGCATATGTCCAATTTTAAAAGATGACAAGGCCGGGAGAGGTGATTCACACCTGTAATCCCAGCACTTTGGGAGTTGGAGGTGGGTGGATCACTTGAGGTCAGGAGTTCGAGACCAGCCTGGCCAACATGGTGAAACCCGGTCTCCACTAAAAATATAAAAAATTAACTGGGCATGGTAGCGCATGCCTCTAATCCCAGCTACTCAGAAGGCTGAGGCAGGGGAATCGCTTGAACCTGGGAGGTGGAGATTCCAGTGAGCCGAGATCATGCCACTACACTCCAGCCTGGGCGACAGAATGAGATTCCACCAAAAAAAAAAAAAAAAAAAAAATCCGGGCCCGGTGGCTCACGCCTGTAATCCCAGCACTTTGGGAGGACGAGGTGGGTGGATCACAAGGTCAGGAGTTGAAGACCAGCCTGGCCAACATAGTGAAACCCTGTCTCAACTAAAAATACAAAAAAATTAGCCTGGCGTGGTGGTGGGCCCCTGTAATCCCAGCTACTCCGGAGGCTGAGGCAGGAGAATCGCTTGAACCAGGGAGGCGGAGGTTGCAGTGAGCCGAGATTGTGCCACTGCACTCCAGCCTGGGCGACAGTGAGACTCCGTCTCAAAAACAAAAAGCAACAATTAAAAAAATGACAGTTGTACAGAACCCACGCCCCATGCCGCGCCGCGGAACCCTGCCGCATCCCAGAGCTGCCGGAGCTCCCTGTCCCTGCGGCCTCGTGGCCCCCGGAGGGAAGCACCGTCTTGTGGCTCCTGGAGACTCGATAGAGAACATGATGGGCAAAAATGAGAGACAAGGAATCAGGAAACTCATGAGTCAAAACACACTGAGCCCTGTACGGGGGGAAAAGTGCCCTGTATGGGGAAAGTGCTATGGAAAAATGCGTGTAGGGGAGGGAAGTCGGAGCTCCAGGGGCAGGTTCAGGGCGGCCTGGGTGGAGAAGACGACAATTGAACCTGAAGGAAACGAGCAGGAGGTCCTGTGAAAGTCTGCAGAGAGAGTTCCAGGCAGAAGAGCCCAGGAGAAAGGCCCGAGCTGCCGGCACGTTGGAGGAACGAGAGGTGCATCTGCGGCTAGAGCAGAATAGACAGAGAAGAGTGAGGAAGGGGCAGCTTTCCAAGCTTGATTGATCCAGAAAATACTGCAGAGCCGTTACACATTCAACTTCTGAGTGGCCACGGGCTAGACTGTTGACACTTTCTGTACTTCTGGGTTCTTATTTGCAGGAGGGAGACATTCCATAGGGTTGCCATGAGGCCTATGAGTTGAGGTATTAAAACACTTAGACTGATGCCTAGGACTTAGTGAATGCTCCAGAAGAGTTAGTGACTGTCCTCATATTAAGTTAGGTCAGCAGAAAATTCAAGATTTTATATTACATTTTCAATTGCCAACAAGAATCAAGGTAAGAAGCAGGCAATAAAATGGCCTCTACATTTTTGGTAAAACTGCTAATAAGGATATGCCCATGTTGTTCAGTTCCCTTTTTGTGAAACTCACAAAATTAACTTTTCTAAATTTACTTTTGGCAGAGAATATTAGTGTTCTTTTATAAGAAAATTACGAATGTACCCAGCCCTGTCACTGGATGCACCACTGGATAAGCGCCCTTTCACTCAGAATGAATTAACATGTACTGTTTTCTCTTTTGCCATGACCATCAGGAAGCTGAAGAGAGAATCCTTTGCTCAGCTGAAGCGAATGCATTTAAAGCTGGCTTTCTTACGAGAACTACCTGCCTCGCCCTTTTATTGTTTCATGCTTTGTTTCAATGCTTTTCCACACAGGATTTTTATGATTTAAGCTAACTCAAAATGATAACCTGGCCGTCTTTCACCTATTTTACCACCTCTCTTTCGGGATTCTGATGGTGTAGGGAGAAGTCAGGGCTGGAAGCTGACCTGCCCTAGAGGTGGGGCAGACCCTGGGGGCAGGTGGCCCAGCCACACAGATGTGCTGACTTCTAGAATCATCAGTGAGCACCGCGTGGTCACAAATCTTTTCCTTCACCCAAGCCGTCCAAGAGTTGTGGCGGCACACAGTCGCAGCTGGGCGACTTCACGGGAGACACAGGCTAGACTGGAGCTTTACCAGTCACCACACAAAATCCAGCTCATCACATCCACCCTATTGAGTGAGCAGGCCAGTCCATCTCTAACCATGTCATTAACATGAGTGGGCTCATTGCTGAAGTTACACTCCTCACACTTTGCAAATTTCCAGATGAGGCAACTTGGATGGAACTGGGAAAGCAGAAAATGTTATTCCCTATCTGGTCCCAGCGTCACATCCAAAATCTCCCAACAGTAGCTCTGGAGTCTCCACCTGGCATATGAGCGCTGTCCCAGTTCTGACTCCAGCTCTTCCCCGTTAGGATCTCCCCAGGGCTTCTCAGCCCCATCCTGGTGAGTGGCATCTGTCCGCTGGCCACCAAGCACAGCTGGCCTCCGCAGAGCCAGGGCTCTCCTTCGCGTGCTGGTTTCTTTCCCAGCACCTGGACTGTGGCCTGGCTCTCAGGTCCCTGGTTCCTAGTGACAGTTCTCTGGGATGCCAGTTGCCTGTCTGGATGAATAACTACCACCTGCCCCGAATTCCAAAGGTTCTCATTGCCAGCGGAGCCTGCATTGTTCCAGAAACGGCGTGTGTTTACATACCCAATGCATTTCCAGTCGGCACTGTGAATCCATTCGCTTCCCAACAGCTTTCTGGCTCAGTGATCCTAGTAACCCTGTCCTCAGCCTGCGGAGAACCTCCCTAGCCATGTTCCACCCAGACCTGAGATACAACAAATAATCCAACATGGACCTATTGTATTAAAGGTATTCCCTGAAGAATATCTGCAGCAGGATTTACTTTTCTTATATATCATTTTAGATTAGAAACAGCCTACTTGTGCTGGGGCAAGGGGGAAGCCCCTTCCTATTTCCTGCTGCCCTTGTGTAAACCAGTAATTTGTGGTGTGATCCGATACTGTTTTCAGTGCTGCCACGCTTGAGCTGCCCGATCTTCATTTTCCATGAAACAGACTTTTCTACTAACAAAGTAGCTACCACAGTATGCAAAGGTGTTGTAAGGATAAATGGCAATGTCTATAAAGTGCTTGGAGTTCTCTGAATAAAAAGCACAGTAGAAGAATAGAGCATTAGCACATTATTATTCTCATAAAGGGTGGGTGGAATTGCAAAGAGAAATCATGTCAAAGATGTAAGGGAACTCAAAAGTCTGAGACTTTAAAAGGCTGGGATTATTAAAACACCCAGTTGTTTGACAGGAGAAAATTAAACTGTTCTCTTGTCTCAAAGACATAATGCCACTTTCTCATTACTTAATGCACCCCACAATCTCTTCTTCCTGCACCAAGCTTCCACTGAAGTCAGGAAAGCTCTATCTATAAAGTTATTGTATAGGGACACTGTAAAGTGACAATCTGGTCTAGGAAGAAAAAAAAAACTGGGCCTTTTGGTCAATATCAGCATCTCTAGTTATGGTTACACCTAGGATCCAAAATGCGACATCCCTACACTCAGACAATTTAAAATTTCTGCTTATAGAGATGGCATTTTGCTTCATGTGTGTGCACGATGGGGACAGGGAGCTGAGCAGCTGCCTGGAACCAGGACTCCAGAAGGGCTCCATTCCCCAGGAAAAATGAACGTAGAAGGACCCATCTGCTGGAAGAGAGAGACTGCAAAGGACCATCTCTCCTCCTGGTGTCTTGGTTAAAGAAAAAGTGTTGATAAAAACACAATCCTCACACCTAACATGGATCTGAATCCCAAACTTATACAGTATCTTCATAGTGTGAGAACCCACACTGGGTGGGCTTCGGGGAGGTGACACGCCTGGGCCACCTCCAGGAACAGAGAAGAACGTTGCCACCACCCGAGCCACACACATGCTTCTCACAGAAAAAGACATCAGAGTAAAAATGATGAGCCAGAAGGGGAAGATACACAGGAGAGAACCTACAACAAAATGAAGGTTAGCACTCCCAGAATTTCAGAAGCTAGAACAAGCAAAACATCTATAGGTATTTTTGAAATTCTTAGAAAAGGATCCAAAACCATAATTTAAAAAAACTTTTGAAGAAAAGAACAGGCAGATGTGAAAAAGAACCAAATAACAGTTTCTAGAAATAAAAATACAGTTACTAAAAATGAAGAATGAAGCAAACAACATATTGGATAAAATTAATGAGAGAGAATTAGTGAATGGGAAGGTGGGACTGAGGCGTCCCCAGAGTGTGGCCTTAGGGTAAGGAGCTAGAAAATACCAAAGTTAAGAGATGTGGGTACAGAAGGAGAACCTCCATCATATTCTTAATGGGAATACCAGAAGGAGAAAATAAGGAGAATGACAGAGATGATGTTTTCACGGAGCCAGTAACAGATAATTTTAAATATTGTTGAAAGATAAGAACGCTTAAACTGGTAAAACATAAAAGATGTAAACAGTATTAATGTGTTCATTCGGATTCTGTATTAGGATTATCCACAGAAACAGAACCAATAAGAAAGTAGATAGATAGATAGATAGATAGATAGATAGTAGGTAGATAGGTAGGTAGATAGGTAGGTAGTTAGGTAGGTAGATAGATAATAGGGAGGTAGACAGGTAGGTAGATAGGTAGGTAGTTAGGTAGGTAGATAGATAATAGGGAGGTAGACAGGTAGGTAGATAGGTAGGTTTGTAGGTAGGTAGATAGGTAGGCAGGTTGGTAGGTAGGTAGGTAGGTTGGTAGATAAATAGGTAGGTAGGTAGGTGGATCAATAGGGAGATGATAGATCAGTTGGTAGGTAGGTAGGCAGGTAGTTAGGTTGGTAGATGGGTAGATAGACAGGTGGGTGGGTAGGTAGGTAGGAAGATAGGTAGATAGTAGGTCAGTTGGTAGGTAAGTAGATAGGTAGGTTGGTAGATAGGTTGGTAGGTAGGTAGGTTGGTAGGTAGGTAGGTTGGTAGATAAATGGGTAGGTAGATAGGTGGGTGGGTAGGTAGGTAGGTAGGAAGATAGGTCAGTTGGTAGGTACATAGGTAGATAGGTAGGTAGGTTGGTAGATATATAGGTAGGTAGGTAGGTAGGTAGATAGGTAGGTGGGTAGGTAAGTAGGAAGATAGGTAGATGAAGGTATTTATTATGAGGAATTGGCTCATCTGATTATGGAGGGTGGCAAGTTCAAGATCTATAGAAATGATGTCCCTGTTTGAGTCTGAGGGCTGGGAGCTGCTGTAGACCCAGGAAAAGCCAATGTCCAAGTTCAAAGGCCATCAGGTGGGGGAACTCTCTCTCACCTGGGGGATGGTCATTTTTTTGTTCTGTTCAGGCCTTCATCTGATTGGATGAGGCCCATGCACATGGAGGGCAATCTGCCGTACTCATTCTATTTAAATATCTTCCAAAATCACCCTCACAGAAACATGCAGACTTATGTGGAACCAAATATCTGGGCATCTCCTGCCCTGGCCCAGTCAATTTGACACATAAAATTAACTGTCACAGATTCCTTATTTGTGAAATTATGAATCATCGAAGACAAAGAGAAAATTTAAAAATCACCAGAGAAGAAAGATTATTTGAATCTGGGCCTACAGAGAGTCTTCACCAATCAGAATAATATCTTCAAAGTTGTGAGGAAAAATAAGCATTAACATAGACTTTTTTACGCCATTATTCAGGAGTAATGGCAAAATAATGAATATTACAGTAAGGACAAGGGCTAAGAGAGTTTACAGTTCCTAAATCATAGTTGCAGGATGTTCTTTAGTTACATAGAAGGCACTCTCAGAAAGAAGTAGGTGGCAAAAGTAACGGCTGCAAACATATGAGTAAATCTAAAGAAACTGTAAAAAGGGAACATTATGACATCAGTATGATGGCAGAATAGGAGTCTCTAGTCCCCTCATAGATACATCCATTTGAACAACCATCCACATGCAAAAGTGGCTTCATAATTGCTAAGGAATCCAGGTGAGAAATATGTGCTTCTGTAGAGCACAGAAGTAGAGATGCATTAAAGAGGGTAGGAAGGACAGTTTCACATGATGTCTCCCAAGCTCAGTGTCAAGAAAGATACTTCTCCTGGGGGAAGGAGAGTGAAGTGAGCACCAACTTCACTGTGGACCCCAGCGCCAGGCTCATGCCACTGGACCCTCGTGCAAGGCTGGCCTCCCAAGCTCCAGCCCCAGGCTCTTTGACCAATGGATCAAAGAAGAAATCAAAAGGAAAATTTTAAAAATCTTAAGACAAAAATGGCAACACAACATACCTAACTTATGGGACTCAGCAAGAGCATTCCTAAGAGGGAAGTTACCATGATAAATGCCTATGTTAAGGAAAAAGAAATACTTCAGATAAATAACCTCAACCTCACTTCACACTTCAAGGAACTAAAAAAGAACAAACTAAGCCCAAAGTTAGCAGATGGAAGGAAATAATAAAGATCAGAGCAGAAATAAATGACACTGAGACTAGAAAAGCAATAGAAAAGATCAATGGATCTAAGAGTTAGCTTTTGAAAAGTTAAGCAAAATTGACAAACGTTTAGTTGACTAACAAAAAAGAGCACACTCAAATAAGCAAAATTATAAATGAAAGAGGAGACACTACATCCGATACTACAGAACTACAAAGGATCGTAAAAACTACTATTAAAATTATATGTCAATAAATGGCATAACCTGAAACAATAGATAAGTTTCTAGAAACATACCACTTGTCAAGGCTGAATCATGAAGAAATAGAAAATCTGAAAAGATCAGTGAGTAAGGAGATACAATCAGTAATCAAAAGTCTCCCAACCAAGAAAAGCCCAGGACCTCATGGCTTCATGGTAGAGTTCTATCAAACATTTAAAGAATTAATGCCAAGCCTTCTCAAACTTTTCTGAAGAAGCAAAGATGAAGGAACACTTCCAAACTCATTTTATGAAGCCAACATTACTTTAATACCAAAGTCAGACAAGGATACTACAAGAAAAGAAAATTTCAGGCCAATATCCCCGATGAACATATGTGCAAAAATCCTTGACAAGATACTAGGAAACCAAAATTAGTAGCACATTAAGAGGATTATTCACCATGATCAAGTGGGATTCACTCCAGGAATGCAATGAATTTCCAAGGAATTCAACATGTGCAAATCCATAAAGGTGATATACTACATTAACAGGATGAAAGAAAAAATATATGGTCATCTCAGTAGATGCAAAAAAGCATTTGACAAAATCCAACATCAGCAAATTCAACATGAAAACAATCTTCATGATAAAAGCTCTCAACAAGGTGGTATAGAAGAAATGTACCTCAACAAAATAAACCCACAGCTAACATCACACTTAGTGGTGAAAAGCAGAAAGATTTTCCTCTAAGATCACGAACAAGACAAGGATGCCCACTCTTGCCACTTCTATTCAATACAGTACTAGAAGTCCTAGCCAGAGCAATTACGCAAGAAAAAGGAATACAAGGCATGCAAATTGAACAAGAAGAAGTAAAATTGTCTCTTTCTACAGATGACTTGATTTTTTATAAAGAAAACCCTAAAGACTATACAAATAAGACATTTAGAGCTAATAAACAGCTTCAGTAAAGTAGCAGATACAAAATCACCTAAAAAAATCAGTCCCATTTCTTTTTTTCTATTTTTTAATTTATTTTATTTTTTTATTATTATACTTCAAGTTTTAGGGTACATGTGCACATTGTGCAGGTTAGTTACATACGTATACATGTGCCATGCTGGTGCACTGCACCCATTAACTCGTCATTTAGCATTAGGTATATCTCCTAATGCTATCCCTCCCCCCTCCCCCCACCCCACAACAGTCCCCAGAGTGTGATGTTCCCCTTCCTGTGTCCGTGTGTTCTCATTGTTGAATTCCCACCTATGAGTCAGAACATGCAGTGTTTGGTTTTTTGTCCTTGCAATAGTTTGCTGAGAACGATGATTTCCAATTTCATCCACGTCCCTACAAAGGACATGAACTCATCATTTTTTATGGCTGCATAGTATTCCATGGTGTATATGTGCCACATTTTCTTAATCCAGTCTATCATTGTTGGACATTTGGGTTGGTTCCAAGTCTTTGCTATTGTGAATAATGCCGCAGTAAACATACGTGTGCATGTGTCTTTATAGCAGCATGATTTATAGTCCTTTGGGTATATACCCAGTAATGGGATGGCTGGGTCAAATGGTATTTCTAGTTCTAGATCCCTGAGGAATCGCCACACTGACTTCCACAATGGTTGAACTAGTTTACAGTCCCACTAACAGTGTAAAAGTGTTCCTATTTCTCCACATCCTCTCCAGCACCTGTTGTTTCCTGACTTTTTAATGATTGCCATTCTAACTGGTGTGAGATGATATCTCATTGTGGTTTTGATTTGCATTTCTCTGATGGCCAGTGATGGTGAGCATTTTTTCATGTGTTTTTTGGCTGCATAAATGTCTTCTTTTGAGAAGTGTCTGTTCATGTCCTTCGCCCACTACACACTAACAACAAACCACCAAAAGAGAAATTTAAAAAACAATTTCATTTACAATTGCATAAAAATATTCAGAAATATATTTAACCAGGGAGGTGAAAAATCTATGCAATGAAAACTACAGAACATTGATAAAAGAAATGGGAGAGGATACAAATAAATGGAAAGATATCCTGTCTTCATAGACTGGAAGAATTAATGTTAAAATATCCATATTACTCAAAGCTATCTACAGATTCAATGAAATCTTATGAAAATTCCAATGGCATTTTCCACAGAAACAGAACAAAAAATCCTAAAATTCATATGGAATCACAGGACCCTGGATAGTCAAAGCAACCTTGATCAAGAAGAACAAAGCTGGAGGCACCATGCTACCTAATTTCAAAGTATTCTACAAAACTATAGTAATCAACAAAAGTATGGTACTGGCATAAAAACAGGCATATAAACCAATGGAACAGAGTAGAGAGCCCAGAAATAAATCCAGCCTTTTAAAATTAGTTGGTCTTCCACAAAGGTGCCAAGAACATACAACGGGAGAACGGACAGTGTCTTCAATAAATGGTGTCAGGAAAGCTGGATATTTACAGCCAAAAGAATGAAATTGGACCATTGCCTCACACCATATACAAAAATCAACTCAAACTAGAGGAAAGACTTAAATGTAAGATCTGAAGCTGTGAAAATGCTAGAAGAAAACAGAGAAAAAGCTTTTGAAATTGGTCTGGGCTATGATTTTTTTTTCATATGACCCCAAAATCACAGGCAACAAAACAAAAAAAAGTAAACAAATGGGATTACATCAAACAAAAAAACCTCTGTGTAGCAAAGGAAGCAATCTATGGAATGGGTGAAAATAATTGCAAACCATACATCCTATAAGGGGTTAATATCCACAATAGGTAAGGAACTCAGCTAAATGGCAAGAAAACACATAACCTGCTTAAAAATAGGCAAAGAATCTGAATAGACATTTCTCAGAAGACATACAATGGCCAGCAGTGTATGAAATAATGCTCAACATCTCTAATCATCAGGGAAATGCAAAGCTAAACTACAATGAGATATCATCCCACCCATTAATGGTTATTTATAAAAGACAAAAATTAGCAAGTATTGGCAAGGATGTGGGAAAAGGGAACCCCTGTCTGCTACTGGTGGGAATGTATATTGGTACAGCCATTATGAAAAACAATATGGAAGTTACTCAAAGGACTAAAAATGGAATTACCATATGACCTGGCAATTCTACTGTTGGATATACAAATCTGAAGGACATAAAATCAGCACCTTGAAGAGATATCTGCACTCCTATTGCCCACTGTAGCAGAAGTCACAGTAGCTGTCATATGAAATGAACCTAAGTGTCAACAGACAGATGAATGGGTAAAGAAAATGTGACATATATTCACATATATGTATGTACATACACATATACAATGGAATACATACATATATATATATATATATAGAGAGAGAGAGAGAGAGAGAGAGAGAGAGATGGAGTTTCACTCTGTCGCCCAGGCTGGAGTGCAGTGGTGCGATCTCAGCTCACTGCAACCTCCGTCCCCCGGGTTCAAGCAATTCTCCTGCCTCAGCCTCCTGAGTAGCTGGGACTACAGGTGTGTGCCACCACGTGCTCGGCTAATTTTTTTGTATTTTTAGTACAGACGGGTTTTCACTGTGTTAGCCAGGATAATCTCCATCTCCTGACCTCGTGATCCACCTGCCTCGCCCTCCCAAAGTGCTGGGATTACAAGTGTGAGCCACCGCTCCTGGCCTGTGTGATGGAATATTATTCAGCCTTAAAAAAGAAGGAAATCCTGTCATTTGTGACAACATGGTGAACCTGGAGGATATTATGAACGTGAAATAAGCTGGGCATCGAAAGACAAATACTGCATGACCTCACTTACACGTAGAATCTTAAAAAGTCAATCTCATAGAAGCAGAGATTGTAGAATCTTAAAAAGTCAGTCTCACGGAAGTAGAGAGTAGAACGGGGATTGCTAGGGGCTGGAGGAAAAGAAGATGGGGAGATGTTGGTCAAAGCACACAGAGTTTCAGTCATGTTGGCTGAATTTTTGTTTTAACGAACCAACAATAATTGTAGTAATAATTACAATAATTATAATAATATCAATAATACCAATAATTATTGGTATTACTATTAATGGAAATTTCTGGAGATCTGATGTACGGTGTGGTGACTATAGTTAATAATACTGTCTTGTATACTTGAAATTTGCTAAGAGATTAAGTAGATCTTAAATGTTCTCACCACATACCTACAAAAAGGTAACTATATGAGGCACTGGATGTGTTTGTTAATAAGCTTGACTGCGGTAATAATTTCACAGTATGTACATATACCAAAACATTATTTTGTACATCTTAAATATATACAAACTTTATTAATTATGCCTCATAATTGACAGAAAATAAAGAAACTGGATATATGTACGTTTGAAAAATAATTGCCTGAAAAAAATTTATTAATCCACTTTTATTGGTCTTATTATTATTACAATTATGTTTCCTTGGTTAAAATAAAAATATGGTAGCATTCCACATTTATTAGATGGATCAAAATTTTAAAGTCCGACAAGTCAAATGTTGACAAAGATCTGGATCATCCAAAATTGTTGGCAGAAGTTTAAATTATACAATTAATCTCAAGAGTGATTTGACTATTAGTAGTAAAGTTGAATATGAGCATACCCATCTGTCCGACGTTCTACTCCATGAATGATGTTTTTTAAAAAGCATGTCATTTTACAGCATTTAAAAATATGCACAGCATACTATATATTATACAGGGATATATACGTATATAGTAAATCTTAAAATATGCATGCCAATGAAAACTACTAAATTCAGACTAGTGGCTCTTATTGAGAGGGAGAGAAAGAAATGAGATTGATTGTGGGCAAATAGCAAGGTTTATCCATGTCTTTAATGATTTACTTTATGAAAAAAATCTGCAAAGCATGACCTAAATTTACAAGATCACAAACAATAGGCAAAGGAATTTTCCCTAAAAATTGTATTTCAATTTTTCTGAAATCTCATTTGCAAAGATGACATATTGAGACAGTAAAATGCATAATGCAATTAGATGTTGGCAGCTAGGTGTGAAAGAACAGCAGGATTTAAATTAAGCCACATGTGTTTTGGTACAGGTCATGACAATCATCACAGTCACTGCTGTTTATCAAATGCGTAAGTACTCTATATGCATCATCTCATTTAATTATCACACCTACCTTACGGGTGTCATTTATTTCAGTTTTAGGGAAGGTAAAACTGAGGCTCAGAGAATTATGTGACAAAGCCTAAATTAAACTAGTCTGTGCGCCTTCAAAATCTGTGCTGACTTCTGAGTGCCACTGTGCCTCCTCCTAAGTCAGAATTGAAATCGGCCCCCTTGCAGCCCTAACGCAATAGTTAACATCTATCAAGTGCTCTCGCTGTTTCCCATCCTTTGCATATGTAATGTTTCTTAATCATTACACAGGCAATCGTACAAATGGGGCACTGCTATGTACCCCATTTCATGACTGAAGAATGAAGCACAAAGCTTAGCAAAGTATCCATGAGTGGAGGAGTCATCCCGAGTCCCACCCAGGACATCTGATGCCAAACCCCCACTGCCCCATTACTGAAGGCTCTAACTCATCAAGAAGAGACCTCACACAGAGACAGCAGCATGGCAGGTGGGCTCGGGTCACTGACTATATTTTTAAACAACCTCATGAGAAATGGAATCGAGTGTGTATCTAATGAGGATGACTTCAGCAGATGTGACTTAAATCTCTGGTCACTGGCTTGCAATCAGGTGAGCACGACAGTTCTCAGGGAAGGTCCTGTCCTGTAGATAAGTGGTCCCAGCTACCCTGCATCCATCCATCCATCACTGCCTGAGCCTCTCAGCTGTGCTCTTCCACCCCCTACGTCCCACTGCTGAGGGAGGGGTTCATTTTCCCAGATCCACACAGAAAACAGAGACTGCACGCAACACTGCCCGCTTGCGTTGTCCATGGGTGAATTAAGTGATTTGCTCTGAGCACCCAGCACTTGCAGCACTTGCTCAACTGATGCTCCTCCTGATGAGCCTGGTCTTTTCATAGGAAAAAGAAAAAGCATTGGCGCCTGCAGATTGTCTCAGAGCCTGGTGGTTGGCTCTTCCCAGGCAAGAGTGGCCTGTAGCACCCCTACCCTGCCCTGTGTCTTAGCTGGCATTCGTCGCTAGTGGAATCACTCATTCATTTCATAAGTATTGATCGTGTACCTACTACGTGCTAATTACTATCCTAGGCCTTAGGGAGGAAGTCCCTCGTATTCCAGTGGAATTATTACATAAATGTTCCCAGATATGCCACTTTTTAAAACCTTTCTATTTGGGAAAAATTTTAGATGTACAGAAGAGTTGCAAAAATCGTGCTTAGTGTTCCCATATGCCCATCACCTTCTTTCCTCTACTGTTAACATCCTACGCAACCGTGGTACATTTATCATAATTCAGAAATTAACATTTGTACAGTACTAATAACTGAACTAGTCTTTATTTGGACGTCACTGTTTTTTAACGTTGAAAAACTTTGTTGAAAGCAGTTCTTAGGCATGCCTTCATCACACAAAGGCTGCCTTCATTTGCATCTCCGTCTGTAGAATCACTGAATGATAGCACTTAGAAGAAATCTGAGTCATCATCTTACTTGGTGTTTGGGCCTCAGTTTCTCAATCCATAAAATGGATCAACATAGTTATATATGTAGCACAAAGACATATACACAGCAGACCCTAGATTGTCTATCAGTTTCCCCCTCTTCCTCTGACAGATAACACAGTGAGTGATTCACATCCTGACATAGATTCATGTACTGCATTAGCATCAACCACAAAGCTAATGAAGTGAAGACAGGAGTCAAAGCGACATGTTCCGACTCCCTATCTATTCTACAATGAGAATGTTAGTAAGTGGTACTATCTTCGTTTTGTAGATTAAAAGACAGAGACTCCATGTGATCACACCACCTTTATTTTTACTTAAATGAATATCCCATATAGGACACGGACAGATGGAACAAGCTAGACTGCCTGTGTTTATCCGCACACAGGCCAGCGGATGTGTGAGGGGTAGGTACTTAAGCGGAGAGTGACTGTGACTTCGGAGAATGATTGATCACTTCCCCCTAATGCCTCTTTTGTAAAATTGGGAGTTACAGGTCATCTATTTAAAAGGAATATTTTTTACAACCATTTAAAAATTTTGCTGCGAAAATGGCAGAAATAACTTAAGATGCTAGATTAATTACATATTTCTGAAACAATTTATTCATTTTTATAAGGACAATTGTCTACAGAAAAAAGAAATTCTAAATTTGTCTACTTTTTATGGAGCCAACACCTTAAAACAGATAAGGCATAAAAACTTGCATTTTCAATTCTATAATAAATAAGAACACGTAGTAAAGACTGTGCCAGTTTACACATTTTTGTATATGTGTGCATAATTTCCTTATTTTAATTTTAGTCTTGCTAGTATTTCACTGAGTTGACACATCATTATTTGCATTATACCTTTCATGTTTAATTCTAAATCGTTTTGAAGTTTGTATTATTGGTGATATAAATAATACTGATATTAATATCTCCTTGAGATAAGTGGCTTATACACATTTATAAAAAGCCCAGAGAACTAATTTTTTTTTCCGTAAATTTGAAGGAAAATTTAATTTTTCTTCTTAAGTTTGAACTGAAAATTCACTGGGGAGTCATTATCTTGTTTATGGTGAACACTCATGTATTCCACAGAAGTACTGTTTTGACGTGTTTGACTGCAAAGTGCTGACTCAGTCCCCTGGGGTGTTATGTGACGTAGAGTAGACATACCATATCTCCTTTAAAACATTTTATTTTTTAATCCTGAACTCTGAAACATATCCAGCCCAGGGTTTTGAATATGGGATTATGAACCAGTACTGCTTAAAAAAAAAAATTCTGAGTTACTTATGTTTGATAAGCTTCCAGTAGTGAGATTCCTGGCCTAAAGGGCACACATGTTTTTATTTAAAAGTATTCACTTGATTTATAATACCATTAGTAATTTTTCAGGATGTGTATTTCCTTGCAACCTCTCCAGCGCTCAGTTTCATTTTCAAAATAATGTCTGTTAGTTTTAACAGGATTCAAATAATAGCCGTTGGTATTTTAATTTGCTTTTACTTAGATACTAGCAAATTCAAGCATTTTTACAAATTATGTCTTCAAGAAAATAATTTCCTGACATCTGGGGCTCAGAGCTGTGGAAACCTCACATCACAGCTGCTTTATGTGATGTGTCTGGAATTTCTTCACTCATGTACCCACCATCTTTAGTTATTGTTAGCTACTTGTATTATCCGCCATATATATTGCCCCTTGCCCCTCACACTTATCACAAATATTTATCCAGGATGTTTTCTAACCTTTAGTTGTATTTTAGTTGTATTGGTTTTCATGGTAAAAAAGTCAGGTCTTTTAGCTTTTACTTAATAAGCCCTTAAACAGCTCTGATTATTAGAAAACTATCAGTTCTCATACTTAACTAATATCCTTTCAGAATGAATTAAAAATAATATCTTTACCATCGACTTGACTGAAAAAAGCTAAATAAATTCATGACCCAGTTTGATTAGAAAACTCATTTCATTTTCAGTAAACCACTGGTTTATCATTAAATGTTTTATTTATAATATAAAACTTAGTCAGATAATGTCAAAACTCAAACTTGGCTTATTAACTACAACTGATCTTGATGGTTCCTTTCTCTGTTCCTTTTTTAAAGGTTTTCACAACTCTGAGGTTTTGTCTTATGACATGCAATCCTCATAAGGACATGTACTTCTAAATTTGCAAAATATTACCAAGTTTTGTTTCGATATATGTTCGTATGTTGTAAAAATGTTAAAACATGCAAGAGAATGATAAACACCAAAAGAGAGGCAGGGTTACTCCTGGTGCAGAAGGATAGTGGTAAGATGAGGCAGGAATACACGATCGGGGTGTGTGTCATTCTTGAATGTTTTGCTCCTTTTTTATATCTTAAGCTGGATGGCAGCTACAAGGACATTTGTTATACTATTCTTTGTATATTTCTGTATGTCTGAAATAATTAGCCATGCACTTATGATGCTGACATACGTGAATGGATACACATATGTGTGCATTTTGTTGGGCCCTGCCACAAGCATCCCAGGAGCTAGAGAAAGGAATGACCTGAAAGGTACAAACACAGCTGTGTCCTTGAAGCTTTTCTAGCTCAGTAAATGAGAAAACATTTATGATGACCAAAGAGATATAAATAGCACCGAAAAAATACCAAAAACAATTCGTTCATTTTTATAAGTACTATCATACTGACCCACTGGATGTGGGTCAAGCTTGGAGCTGGTGTTGACATTTGCATGGGGTACATTTATTGACTCTTTCAAGATTCTATCAAAGATTATTTTGTGCCAGGTATTGCACAGAATCCTGGGAATAGCATTGAACAAGCTGGTCAAAGTCTCTGCCACCACGGTCCACATTCTTACATCAACAACAATTCACACAGGCCAGCCATGAAGCAGCTTTCTCCCGCAAACAACGCGGCAGGAGGGCTTTTCCCAGAGAAACAAATACCCATTCAGTAGTGAGGGTGTGTCCCGAGTGCCAGACCCCGAGACACAGCGGTGAACACAGGCGTTCCATTCATGGTCCCTGGGTGCTTCTGTGCACGCGCAGGGAAGAGCAGAACAGGCAAGAAGAGCAGAGGGCCTCAGAGTAGCCATGGATGCCAAGGGCAGGCAAGTCACCAGGCTGACTCCTGGGTCAGTGGAACACTTCCATTTTGCCTATGGCAGATGGAAGAAGATTTAGGAGCTCGGCAAATTATCCATATATTTGATTGCCATCTTTCAAAATACGGATATATATATAGAACTAATGAGTTATAGAAAATTGCAAGTTTTTGACATACCTGTAACACTATGAACTCTTGGAAAACCCACATGATTTTGGGATATTAATATATCACTGGTGATAATTTTCCTTTCAAAAGTGCTTCTTAAAAAATACAGTGGTTTTAAATAAACGTTAAATGCAAAAAGTTTTCTTACCTGATTATATATCTTGCTTTAGATGTTTTATATTCTTTTTTTCTGATGAGACTATGCTATATCTTAGTTCAATAAAACTTGGAACATTTGTAACAAAAGTTTAAAGCAGAAAAAGAAAAGTCCAAAACTACAACCAGAGAAAGTGGTTGACACTTTTACATATTTCCTTATCATCTTTTGTTTTAAAATAAATATTTTTTTAAAATTTGAATTATTTTTATGTAATTAAATCAATCTCAAAAATTAAAATGTTTTAAATGAATATGATTTTTAAGTTGTAGAGATACATAGGCTTCCAAGTGAAGATGTCAGGCTACACACAGAGATTAGCCTCCACCGGCTCACAAGGTTTGTAAACACTGGTATGGGGCACACTCCATGTTAAGTAGTGTTCAAAATGTCTTGCTCACATTGACTCAATCTTCACAATGATACTGTGAATTAGACACTGTTATTATCCCCATTTTATAGATGAAGAAAATGAGATAACATCACATTGCTAGTTCGTTAGTGGAGGAGCTGATATTTGAACTCAGGACTCAGGCAATTTGGCTGAAGTCTGTGCTGAAAATGATCAAGTTTTTTTTTTAATGGAATGTGTGAATAAATCCACAGCATCAAAGAGAAAGAAAAGGGAGCCATCTGCACCTGAAGGCAGAAAGAAAATGAGCCAGTAGGTGGGTAGAACCCCAGAGGATGTGGCCGCCTGGCATGGGAGAATGTTCTGCAGCATGCTGGGCAGCTGGGCAGGACCTGGTGAAGGTCCAGGCAGAAGCCCACAGGCAGACGGAGGGAAGGAGGAGGGGGTTTGATTCAAAGTTTAGCAACTGCTGCCTAGGTTGGCTCCTTGCTTGTTTCTCTTCTGATCTCTCCATCCCAATAAGAACAGAGCTCATGGGGCTCAGCATTTTCCGTGGCAGAAAGGTGGAGGACATTTCTCTAAAGAAGTTAAACTGTGGCAGGGACCTTCCAGACTATTGTTGCCACAGCCAATAGCCCCAATTGGTGCTCACTGACCCTCGGGGTAAGAGCTTATTGGAGAAGTCCTACACGATCCACCACCTTCTAGGGAACATGCCTGCTCACAGGAGAGACCTGGCAGAGAAACAGACTTACAAACCAGGGTAGAGAACCCATGTCAGACAGCCCAGAAAAAAAATGCTGAGTCTTCTTTCTTAAATACGAATGTTTTGGTCCCCAAAATCTATTAGCATTTCATTGTCAATTCCTTTTTGATTATTTATGTTGTTTAGGTACTTGGAGGGCAGAAGAAGTGTTAAGAGATGGCTCTTTCCCAGAATATAAATACAAACAACCTGTAGAAAGTATGAAGTGCCAATTTACCTACGGCTTTAGGAAGGAGGAAGAGTTTCAGTCTGGGTACTGTGCTTTTACTTCGTTGTGTGGTTTCCAGCAGCATCACATAAATGCACAAGCGCACTCTCTGTAGCTTGGAATTGTAAAGGTTGCATTTTCCCCCTTTCAAATATTTTCCTGCCAACGTACTTCAGAATCCCTGGTTCTGCTAACATTACTGTTATTTTAATGTCAAGGACATGATAGAAATATTTATGTTTTATTCTCTGTGCCAAAGGAAGTAGTTAAATATGTGGGCTGTAGAAGCAAACTGTTCACAGTAACACAGCTCCCAGCAGTTCCACAAAGGCAAGGATGAGGGGCGGTCATCTGGAAAGGTGAGCACAAGCCTCTCAGCATAAAATCAGGTGAACAGAAATGCACACAGTGCGTGAAGTTTCAAGGCACTTAGTGTTCAAATCAATGCCAAATTTTAGAAAGAAGTTTGTGTGTGTGTGTGTGTGTGTGTGTGTGATTTCACTCTCCAGTGAAGAGACACCATAAACAGCAACTAGAATTATATGAACCTGTGGGACCATCTGGAGACCACAGGGTTGAATTTCTAATGTATGCCACTGCCGCTGTGCAATTTGAGCAAGTTAACCCGTTTCAGGTTCCTTATATGTAAAATGAGGATAATAATGATATCAACCTTGTCAAATTGCTACTAATTTAATATTCTAATCTCTCATCTCTTTTAGAGTAGAGGATTACATAGAATTAATGCATGTTAATCAGTTAATCACATAAAGAGAGATTTTGGCACATACAAAGTACTTAAATAAAGACATAGCTATCACCATCATCAACACCATTAACACTATCACAATCACCACCATCACCATCATCACCATCACCATCATCACCATCACCAATACCACCATCACTACCATCACCATCACCACCACCATTATCACCATCACCATCATCACCATCACCACCATCAACAACACCATCATCACCATGACCACCATCATCACCATTGCCACCATCATCACCACCACCATTATTACCATCACCATCATCACCATCACCACCATCCCCATCACCACCATCACATCACCATCATCAACACCATCAACACCACCATCCCATCACCACCATCACATCACCATCATCAACACCATCACCACCATCACCACCATCACATCACCATCAACAACACCATCAACACCATCACCATCACCACCATCATCACCACCACCATTATTACCATCACTGTCATCACCATCACCATCATCACCATCACCATCATATCACCATCACCACCATCACATCACCATCATCACCATCACCACCATCACCACCATCAACAACACCATCATCACCATGACCACCATCATCACCATCATCACCATTGCCACCATCATCACCACCACCATTATTACCATCACCATCACCACCATCACCACCATCCCCATCACCACCATCACATCACCATCATCAACACCATCAACACCACCATCCCATCACCACCATCACATCACCATCATCAACACCATCACCACCATCACCACCATCACATCACCATCAACAACACCATCAACACCATCACCATCACCACCATCATCACCACCACCATTATTACCATCACTGTCATCACCATCACCATCATCACCATCACCATCATATCACCATCACCACCATCACATCACCATCATCACCATTACCACCATCACCACCATTACCATCATCACCATCACCATCATCACTATCACCATCATCACCATCACCAATACCACCATCACCACCACCATTATCACCATCACCATCATCACCATCACCACCACCATCATCACCATTACCATCATCACCATCACCATCATCACCATCACCACCATCACCATCACCACCATCACATCACCATCATCAACAACACCATCAACACCATCATCACCATCACCACCATCATCACCATTACCACCATCATCTATGACCTATTTCTACAATAAAGTTAGTAATGAACAATAAATCCAAAGTAGGTAACTCTAAATGCTCCTAAAATATTGGTGAGGCCTCAGATATTTTTCTGTTGGATGCACCTTTTAATGCACCTCCATATTGACACACTTACAGATTAATTCTGGCTACCCCCAATCTAATTTTTTAAACTTTTATTGGTATATGAAAAACTATTTCATCTTCTAAATTCCTGCTTTTTAATATTTATCATTTCTGATACTAAATAGGCAAATTAAAATACCAGCTATTGATTCTGAAATGCCTCAAGTTTCCAAATCAAATTCTGTCTTATTCTTTCCTTAGCATTTATTAGCCACTCACAGTTCTTGAGGTTACATGGAGTAACTTTTCTCTCACATAACTTTTGTGACAAGGAAATAGACAATGCACCTCATGGATTGTGTTAGGTGAAGAATCTCAGATGTGGAGTTACTGTTTTGATACTTCCTGGTCCTCACTCACCGATTTAAGCTTCTCCGGGGGCAGTTGAACAGGGGGCATGTGAGGCCTGCTGATATGAGGTGGGTATTGAAGACTCAGGAAGGTGTGGAGAGTGGTGAGGAGATGGGCACGGGGCAGAAGTGGAGAAGCGAGCAAGGCTTTGTTTGACTGGAGTGCAAAATGCAGACAGAGAAAGGAGTGAAGGGTGGGAGTCCTAGTTCACCCAGAGACCAGTGAATGGACTTGAACTATTTAGGAAGAATTAGCTGAGTTTCATAGGAAAATCAAAGGGATTCCAAACAAAGGGGTCAGACATTGACAACTGAAAAGTGGAAAAGGATCCAGTCCTGGGAATCTCCATGGGCTCTCTCAAAAGTGCCAGCTCAGGGAGCAGGAGGCTGGGCTTCAGTTCCTGGGTACCTGGCCCCCTGGCTGCTGGTAAGGCCAGGCCAGCTGGGCTGCCCAGCACCCCCAGGATCTCCCACCTGAGACAAGCACATTGACACTAAGCCTGGACCTCAGACTTGTCAAGGGCGAATTTGTTTCCCCACCTGGAGAGTAAGGTGATTTCAATCGCCTCGTGAGTTCCACAGAGACCACAGGAGTTTTTAATGGGGCCCACAGGAAGTACAAAGCACAGCCTGCACATTTTCTTCAACTTCTGAGTGGAGTTCTTTGACTGTGATGAGGCGTTTTCCTTTTCTGATGCAGGTACTTTTTGTCTCTGTTTCTGTTGGCCAGTTCCATTTCAGACTCAATCTTTTGACTCACCTCTGAGATTCAAATTTTCCCACAGTTCCCCTAAGTCTGACCTGCACAGAACGTGGTGTGAGGAGCATGGAGAAACAGAGGCACTGGCCTGCAGGGCCTCCTGCAGTGCCTGTGCTCAGGACACACAGCATGTCTGTTATTGTGTCCTAAGTTGTTGTTGGCAGGAGCGGGATGCTGAGATGACCCACCTTCAGGTGTAACAGCAGGAAAATATGACCCCTAGTGTGCCTTCACCAAGCCTTGTAGGGGTTCAAAGAAGAACACAGCAGGAGCTCAGGGGCAGGCATGAGCTGTGCTGTCTCCTGGGGGAGAGAAGAAGGGAGCCATGGCCTCAGTGGGTGCTGTCTTCACCTGCAGGTGCATTAGACGCTCACTGACGTCACATTTCACAGGCAACCCAGAGTCACCACATACCAAGCACCTTTCCCACTGGCCTTTGGTGTTTTCTGCAGGCCCAGTTATACTTTGGCCCTTGGATTCTGTGAGGCACCCCTACATCTTCATAAAACCTTCATCTTTTCTGCTTTTGCACCTCCAGAGTCAGTGTGGCAGGGAGTGTCTACAGTGGCTTCCCTGGCCCCTGCCTCCAGGAGAGCGTATCTGTGTGATCTCCCTCTGTAGGTGTGAGCTGGAACTGAGGGCAGCAAAAGTGAAGGAGCACCCCTTTGAGATGAGGCCATGAAGGACTGTGGCTCTGTGCTGCTCACATGCCTCCCCTCCCCTTGGGGTGCCCTTGATGAAGCAGGCACCTGATTGGGAGCTGCCCTGTAGAGAGGCCAAGGCAACCAGGTGGAGGTAGGAGACTGGCAGGACTTCTTTTCTGGTCACAACCCTGCTGACCAAAACAGGATCTGATCCAGACAGGATGAAGTGAAGAAACCGGCCAAAACCAGCAGATGACGATAAAAGCGATCCCTCGCTGCCCTGATTGCTCATCAGCATAAGACAGTCCCAGCAGCGCTATGACAATGTACAAATGCCATGGCAATGACTCGGAAGTTACCATCCCTTTCCTAGAAAGTTATAAATAACCCACCCCTCAATTTGCATGCACCTGTCCCTTAATTTACATGTAATTGAAAGTGAGTAAATGGGCCAGGCACGGTGGCTCATGCCTGTAATCCCAGCACTTTGGGAGGCCAAGGCAGGTGGATCACGAGATCAGGAGATGGAGACCATCCTGGTTGACATGGTGAAACCCCATGTCTACTAAAAAAAAAGTGAAAAAACTAGCCAGGCATGGTGGCGGGCACCTGTAGTCCCAGCTACTCAGGAGGCTGAGGCAGGAGAATGATGTGAACCTGGGAGCCGGAGCTTGCAGTGAACCAAGATCACGCCACTGCACTCCAGCCTGGGCAACAGAGCAAAAAAAAAAAAAAAAAAAAAAAAAAAGTGGGTAAAAGTAGGTATAAAGACAGTTGCCTACAGCCTATACACTGCTGAATGTGGGTGCGCACTGTCTATCAGTTAGCCCTGCTCTGCAAGGAACAGTATCATCCAATAAAAGACTGCTGTCTAACATCACTGGCTTGAGTTCTTTCCTTGGTGAAGCCAAGGACCCTCTCAGGCTAAGCCCCAGTTTTGGGGCTTGCCCATTCTGCATCAAAGTGAGCGAGCTGGCCTCCTGAGGATCCCGGGACCATGTGTCCAGCTGCACTGAACCTGGGCTCCTGGCCTAGACACTGCAAGATATGAATTGGGCCCCACTTTCAAGCACAAGATTTTGAGATAATTTGTTATGTTTGGGATAATTTGTTATATGTCATAACATATGTTATGTTATGAATTATACAGTAATTCTTCTACAATCATTTACTTCATTTTCTTAAATCAGTAAAACCCAAACATGTCAAACTGGGAAGAGACATAGTTTTAATTGGCAGTCCCTTTGCCAAACATTCCACATGAGGTATTCATCGTTAGGCCTCTCTCTGTTCATGAGACACCATGAAAAACCCAGAATAATGTCATATTGCAGAAGTTTACAAAACGCTCATGTATTGGTTTCTTAGATTAGAACCCCTAAGGGAGCCTGAGAAGAAGGAAACGCTATGCAGAGACTGACACATTAGGGTTATTCAATGTCAACATGGAGGTAAGGAAGTCACCTGCTAACAGATGCTGCTTGATGTATGAATTACATTTACCTGCAGAAACTTGTCCTTCGATGCTTTTCTTTTCTTCTGGTGGGAAACTCATTACCAAAATTCTATCACATTAGAGAATTCCACGCCCATTTATGCTGCATCTATACATACACATTTTACAACGTATGCATGTATCTATGCATAGCTGTCAACTGTCTTTAAGATGAAATTCATACTTTACTGAGAGTCCTGTTGTTAGCACGTGAGGGAAATGTTAATAGCAGTTTAATTTATTATCAATCAAATATTTTTAATGATACCTGAAACTACTCAGATTGTAGGTAACCAAAACAGTTTAGCCATTAGAAATGCAACTTATAAGTTGATGTCATCTAGTGTTGAATTTTCAGCAAATTAAATAATGTGATCTCAAGAGCAGTGCCCAGGGAGTCCACGGCAGGCCAAGCACTCTTCACAATGATCCCTGTATATACGTGGGTGGGGTCCACTTTCAGACTCCATTCAGCCAGCTGAGCCACTGCAGAATCCAGGACCAGGCTCTAACAAGAGGGCCAGACAAGGGGGCAGTGTTATCACAGTGGCCCTAAGGGAAGAATTTCATTTCATGTTACAGAAGCTTTATGTGACTAGTCTTCCCTTTTTTCCCTAAGTCAGAATTTTAATTTTATTTTAAATAGAAATGTAAGAATGTTCAGGTTTTACTTTAAAAATAGACATCATTTTAATTTTAGTTTTTAGGGTTTTTTTTCCCACCACAGATGCTAACTTGCTTAAATTTAAACTAAATGACTTTCAATAATTTATTATAGGCTGGAAATTTTGGATAACATCCTTTAAGTGACACAACTTCATTTAATTCACAGAAGTAAAGAATTCCTGGAGTCTACAATGTTGTTATACTTAGAAATGCTAATGGTTACACACATTTTTTTTTCCATATTGGAATGAGCATAGTAACAACTAGCTAGGAATAAGAAAACAGACAATAATTCTTCTACAACCATTTACTTCATTTTCTTAAATTAGTAAAGCTCAAATATGTCAAACTAGTAAGAGACATAGTTTTAATTGGCGGTCCCTTTGCCAAACATGTAGGCAAGGTATTCATCATTAGGCCTCTCTCTGCTCATGAAACACCATGAAAAGCCCAGGAGTTTTCACAGGGCATGTGATTTATGAGCCAATGCAGTACTGCTCAAAGAGAAAACAAGCCACAAATAGCATTTGCTGTGTAGTTACCTGATGTGCATACGATCACCTGCAGCAGGTTTTTTCATTCAACACTTGAAAAATTGCCCTTTTTTGAGTATTTACTAACCTGTCTTTCCTTCTACTGCATACTGAGCTCCTGAAGGCACTGGGGCTTGCTCCCATTTGTACCCTGGAGCACACAGTAGGTGCTTACTAAGTGACTGTGGAACAGAACTTGTAATATTTTTGAAACACAGATTTGGAAACATCTTCCCAGAAAACAGACTACAACAAATCATTTCCCTGGTATGAAGGAATGAAGGTCAGTATTGCTAAACTGATACTATCACTACTAACTACAATTACTAACACTATAGATACTCATTATAGCATTTCAGCAAAGTGCTGTTGGAGACAAATATTGCTTTGGAAGTAGTTTTTGAAAAAAATAGATTTACATTTTAGTATAATAGTTCTAGAGATATAGGCAACCAAAAGTTTCTCTCTCTCTATATATATATGTGTGTGTGTGTGCGCGTATACACATTTATGAATATAAAACAGTTACATTACTTAATTGGTTAAGAGCATGGATTTTGGATTCAGAGAGCTACAACTCTACTCCATTTACCATGTGAATTTGGGAAAGTCACTTAAACTCCTAAAGCTTCAGTTCTCTCATCTATAAAATGATAATAGTAATAGTCCCTTATTGATTATGTTGTTCTAAGAATTAATTAGATAAAGCATCTAATGCACTCAGCTGATGATCCTTTCGGGGTCAAAAATAGAGATGTTTCACTTCCATCTGAACATTTATCTTATATAAGATCATTTAATCAATCCAGAATTAGGACTTTTGGGACTCAATAAATAAACTCTCAGTAGCCTGTATCTTTAATTTTATTATGAGATATTATAAAAATAGGTTTTTGTTTCAATAACAAAAGTTTACATTTAAGACTGAAAAAAAGCCTCAAGTATTAAAATAGTTTTATGGAGAGGGACACACTCTTAAGCTTCTCTGACACACCTTCTCTGAAGATGGACTTGTGTCATCTACTCATAGAAAACAGGGTGGAATTGGCACCTAGCAGCCCCAGGATGGCCTGCGACCAGAGGAGCATCAAAGTCCTGACTGTGCTTTGCTGAAAGTGGCCTGAATTGTCATGAAAAAACAGAACTTTTAATGAAATCACCTAGTGGCAATTATTATTTCATGCTAATAGTTTCCCACCTCTCTCCATATTGTAAAATAGCACTTGCACGTTTTCAGTGTTAAAGAGCTAAATTAAAGCTGCTTGTAAGATTTGTAAAATAAACAGTTGCCCTGGGGAAATGTCTTTGAAATGATCCCGCAGAGGGGCACCTGTTGGGCGAATTTCTCCCTGTCCCTGTCTTCACTCAAACATATTACTATTAGAATCACTCTTTTCCTTAAAATACAGCACAAAATTCTAGTCTTTATTATCAAATAAGCGTCAAAGCTGTTCTGTACCTAGTAACTTGGAGGAATGGCTGATCAACAGTGATTTAAACCAAGGAACCGTAGGGTTGGAATTGTTGCAAGTCTGCAAAGGGAAAGAATTACACTGAGGGATGTTTGTAGGAAATGGAACAGGGAAAGAGGGGGCAGCTGATTTGGAAAAGCAGAGGGGGCAGAGGCTGCTGCATGACCAGGTGCAGCCCCTGCAGGTCACAGCAGAGAATCCAGTCCCCACTCCCGGAGTCGCACAGCTCCTGATAGGACTTGGGGGATAGTTCTGAAGAAAGCACAAGAGAAGCAGCAGGAAAATGTGTATTGAGGTGTGTGGCGTGTATTTCCCTGCAATTCTCCCTCTGTCTCTTCCTCCCTCCTGGAAGGCCGATTTTCCAATGCATGAGCTCCTGTCTGGCGGCAGGTTCCCGGGAAGACACATGGACTCCTTCAGGACTCTTAGAGCCTGGCTCAGCATCCTAAAGAAATCCGGGAAGACACATGGACTCCTTCAGGACTCTTAGAGCCTGGCTCAGCATCCTAAAGAAATCCCGCACTGCATGCAGCCCAAACAACTCAGACAATACTAGCAAATGAGGCTCTGGGAAACACCAAAGATTAATTTGCAGAATTATTTGACAAAAATCATTTGATAAAAATTATTTGACAAAAAGGTAATGCTACAAATATTAGACAAATTATTTTTAAATTGTATTAAGAAAAAGATTGGCAAAGTCCTTCTGAGAAGATGGAGGTTTCCAGAAAGACTTTTCTCCTATTAATTTCCTATTTTAAAAAATACTTAATTTTTGAGAAGGGTAGGCATTCACATTGCTCAAAAATTTTTAAAAAATTATAAAAACTCATATATGAACAGTCTCCCCATTTACGTTTCCCATTCAGCATTATTACCCACCACCCCTAAAATAGCTAACCACTGTTACTATTTTCTTTCTAGATCCTTCCATATTTTTATGAATGTACAGACACATATGAATATATACCTCACACTATTATATCGCTGTTTTGAATCATTGTATTTTTCTTTTAATATTGTATCTTTGATATCTTTTCCATTCCATTTATAGACTTCATTCTTTTTGTAACTGCACGGATGGCAAATTTCACGTAACTAGTTCCATGTTGATGGACAATCAGTCTTTGCTATTGCAGACAGTATCACACTGAATGTGTACATGCGGCAGGTTGTTTAAAGATATTCAAATCTTTCCAGTTTTCACGGGTATTGCCAAACTGTCTTCCATCAGCAATGTATAAAATAGGCCTGGTTTCTTAATATCCCACAAGCAGAATGTGTCATCAAATATCTGAATTTTTTCCAGTCTTATGTGAAAAACGGCATCTCAGTGAGGGAGAACGAGTATATTCCATATGTTTCAGGATTACTATTATTTCTTTTTTTGTGAACTGAATGTCCATGTCTTTTGTTCTCCCTGACCCCTCTTTTTCCATTAGGATGCTATTTTTTTTTTTTGAGGCGGAGTCTCGCTCTGTTGCCCAGGCTGCAGTGCAGTGGTAAGATCTCAGTTCACTGCAACATCCGCCTCCTGGGTTCAAGCGATTCTCCTGCCTCACCCTCCCAGTAGCTGGGATTACAGGCACCCACCACCACACCCGGCTAATTTTTGCATTTTTAGTAGAGACGGGGTTTCACCATGTTGGCCAGGCTGGTCTCAAACTCCTGACCTCATGATCTGCCTGCCTCGGACTCCCAAAGTGCTGGGATTCCAGGTGAGCACCGTGCCCAGCCTAGGATGCTAGTCTTTTTCTTGTTGGTTTCTGGGAGGTGTGGTACAAGCTGCAGTTTTTTTTTCATTTCAGCCATTGCCTTTTACTTTTGTTTATCATGTGCTGGCTATAAACACTGTTTTTTTTTTAGTCAAATATGTATTAATCATACATTTTATGTCTTCTGAATTTTGAAATATACTTAGAAAGACCATTTCTATGCCGACTTTATAAAATAATTCTCACTTTTTTTTCTAGTATCTTTATGGTTCCCTTTTTTCCATTTAAATGTTTTATTCATTTAAAATGTGTCCTGGGGTACGGCATAAGGTATTGATCCACTTTTCTAGATGACACTAATATGCATTTATTAACTAGTCCACTCAAATATACAAACTTCTTTTGTGTATTTATATCTATTTCTGGACTTTCTAATCTGTTGCATTGATTTATACGTCTATAGTATGTCTTTGTGATTCTGTTTTAATTACTGAGGTTTTATAAGAGTTTTAATGTCTAGTAGGGCAATTTTCAACTTATTTATTTTGCCATATGACCTTTGGAGTCACCCTGTCCAATTAAAAATAATTTTTATGTTTATTAGAATGATGACATAATTTAGAGAGAATTGACAACTTTACAAAGTTGATTTTTTTCTGAAAATATGATATTGTGTTTGATTTCTAATTTTTTAAAGTATACACTAACAAAATTCCAAGCTTATTTGAGGTCTCCAGAGACAAAAATCTATATAAATGACAGGAAATAGAAGTATCCATATGTATTATTTCTTTGATGAACATATATTCTTCACCAGAACTGTCATTAGTGACAATAAGTGGAAGGTTATGATTGATGCTAAATTATCTTAACTTTTTCATGAGATTAAAAACTTAAAATTAGGCTTTAGGTTTTCCTGACTTGATTTTTCAATTAAAAAATACCAGGCTGGGTGCAGTGGCTCACGCCTGTAATCCCAGCACTTTGGGAGGCTGAGGTGGATCACGAGGTCAGGAGTTACAGACCAGCCTGGCCAACATGGTGAAGCCCCATCTCTATTAAAAATACAAAAATTAGCCAGGCGTTCTGGCGCATGCCTGTAATCCCAGCTATTTGGGAGGCTGAGGCAGGAGAATTGCTGGAGCCCAGGAGGCAGAAGATGCAGTGAGCCGAGATTGTGCCACTGCACTCCAGCCGGGGTGACAAAGTAAAGAGTCTGTCTTGAAAAAAGAAGAAGAAAGGAGAAAGAAGAAAGAAGAAAGAAGAAAGAAGAAACAAGAAGAAGAAGAAGAAGAGGAAGAGGAAGAAGAAGAGGAAGAAGAAGAGGCAGCAGCAGCAGAAGAAGAAGCAGAAGAAGAGGAAGAAGAAGAGGAAGAAGAAGAGGAAGAGGAAGAGGAGGAGGAGGAAGAGGAGGAAGAGGAAGAAAGAAGGAGAAGGAAGGAGAAGGAGGAGGAGGATGAGGAGGAGGAGGAGAAGAAGGAGAGGAAAAAACCCAGGATTTAATGAGGCTAACTCTAAAAAGGTTCTTCCATTCTCAACATTGTTGCAAAATCTGGTGTGCACAGTCTCCACTTAAATGGCTTACAGAGATGCATGCTCATTTTTGCTTTGAAATTGCAGTTCTTCTCCTTATCACGTTGTGAAGTGTTGAAAAACATGCATTTGCTTACTGAAAAATGAAAACATATCAGATATGCTTAATTATTTGTAAATGTAGGCATCTGAGGAGACAAGGCGATTTGAGGCCACACTGTCAGCCAAATGCTAGTGATGTCCGTGGGTCCAGTGTCCACATCCCACAGCCGGGAAGCAGTCCTGCTCCGTGCCCATAGCAGGGGTCCCAGGAGCTATGAGATCCGCTACTTTAAACAGTTTTTTTGAGATAATATGAGGGACTCTTTTCTGGGAGAGGTCCAAAACTACATTTTAAAAAGATGGTACACAGGATGAAGTGTTTTCTGTACTCTTGGGAAGGTATTTTTAATAACCTCAGATGGGTTTTATAAGTTTCCTGAGCCACATCCTAACAGAGAGATGAGCTTAGTGACACAGGGAAAGTACAAGGCCAGGGACAGCGTTGAGAGAACATTCTGAATCTCTCAGTGGAGCTCTCATCGCTTTGAGGTGGAACCAGTCCAGGCGAGGACCTGCCCACTTTCACGGGGCCAGGTCATCAGTCTGGCTTCCATCAGGGCGGGCCGCCTGACTTGCTTTGCTTTTCTCTGATGGAGAGAAGGAACAGGCTCTCTGAGACCCTACAGAGCCCACAGTTTGTCTCTCTCTACACTGAACTATGGCTCCAAGGCACAAGTCCACTCTCCATGTGAAGAAAGGAATATTAAGGCTTAACACACTGCAGTGAATAACCTCATTGGTAGATTTCTGAGGACAACTTCCAACCAATGATATTTTTTCATCCATAGGATAGATTATGATATAACAGCATCTGAAAGGACTTTCCCTAAAGGTGAGCTAATCCAACCTCCTCAGTGAAAACGTGGAAAACCCCACCCAAAGTAGTTTACAGGGAGGCCCAGGCATTTGGGCTCCTGGCCTACTTGGTGGATTTTTTTCCTACCGTCATACTTTTCTCTTTACTTTTAATAAATCATGTTTGAAGTGGGCTGAAGAGTGAGCTCTAAAACTTGTCTAGTAAGTGGTATTATTTTATGTTTCTTTTCCACTCCATTCCACATACAATTATTTTGAACTCAGTTGCATGAATTGGTTAAAATCAATGTACTGAACCAGTGTTAGTATCGCTTTTAAAACTTTGCACATAAAGTCAAATCTGGTTCTACAATAAAATGGATAGAATTTAATGCCAGGACTCTTCTCCAGAAATAATTGTTTTCTTTGCAAAAGAGAGCAAAGACACCTTTGGAATTATTTCATGTTCTCCTCTTACCCTGTAGAGTTGAAACAGCAAAAGTACACTACCACAAAGGTTTTTCATCTTAATTACAGTGAAGTTGAGATTTAATGGATTATTCCTACACTATCTGGCAAGCCTAGAATTGAAAGTGATTTGAAGCCTGGCCAACCTCTCCCGCCGGCTCCTGGGTCATTTACTGCAGCCACTGAAAAACCAGACACGTGACTCCTCACACAGTGGAGGCCACTTAAAACTCCTCTCCAAGCTAATTTTTCCCAAAGATGGAATTGGCAGCTCAACCAATGCCAACATTGACGACTAAATGTATGGTTGTGACATTTCTGCCCTCTCAGATGTTTATCAGCATCGTACAACTTCTGATTCCTCTGCTAGATCTGCTACTGACCATACAGGATTTTAATCTATTTCTTTGCTTTTTAAGTTGTTTAATTTTAATTTATTTTTAGAGAAAGAGTCTCAGTCTATTGGCCAGGCTGGAGGCCGGTGGTGCAATCATCGCTCATTCTAACCTCAAACTCCTGGACTGAAGCAATCCTCCCACCTCAGCCTCCTGAGTAGCTGGGACTATGCAGCACCACCAGGGGAGCAACACCATGCCCGGTTAATTTTTAAATTTTTCTTTTGTACAGACAGTCTCACTATGTTGCCCAGGCTGGTCAAAAATTCCTGGCCTCAAGCAATCTTCCTGCCTTGGCCTCCCAAAGCACTGGGATTGCAGGCGTGAGCAGCCACGCCAGCTTCCTTGCTTTTTGGTAGTCATTTCTCACTCACTTTTCACTGTCAAGTTCCAAGTTTCTTAGGAATATTTTTTTCTAAATCAAGCTTTATTTCTGGGAAGAGGCTTATTACATACAAACGGGCCACCTACAATGCAGTGTCTTTTCCATCTATTTTTGAATATTAAACAGCAAAATGATAGCATGTGTATCCCAGGCAGTGCGGTGATGCTAATGACACTAAAGTAACTCCATATGATGATGATGATGATGATGACCGTAGCCGACATTCTGTGGGCATTGCCATGTGCCAGGTGCCGCCCTTAATGCAGGCCCACCCTAAGCAGGTTCCATCGCAGGCATCACTTTGTTCTTGTCCTGGATCCTGCCCTGAATTTCCAAAAGGAATTTATTTATATTCTGGTAGATACTTTCTTTAGGACAATGAATTTTAATTTTTTTCCTTAATTTCGAATTGTAAGATTTAACTTGAAAACATGCAGTTTTGTACAAATTAACTCTTTTTCAACCCCTTGGTCACATCCTAGATTAGAAGTGGTTGTGTCTTTCCAGCATTCATGCTAACAGAAGGCTTCGCCTCTGACCTTGGCATAAAGCATCTGCTCTGACCTTGACCTTGGCACCAAGTATCTGCTCTGACCTTGGGATTGTTTGCTTCCTTCCTCCCTCTACCTCTGTCCCCTCTTTCTTCTCTTCCTGCCTCCCTCCCTTCTTTCTACAGGCAGTTATTACTCAGTTCAGCTGCCATACTTTAAGAAGAGAAAATCAAGGTCTGACCAAGCTAATACGCTTAGTTTACATAGATGTTTAGCAGATTGGACCAGATTTTCTTATTTCCTTCTGTGTGCTTTTATCATAACACCAGGTAAGAGGTTTTCAACAAATATTTGTTGAATGAGTGAATGAATAACTTGTGTGTGCTCAGCATTTTGCTGGATGCATTCAAAAGAATGAAATATAGAGATCCTGCTTGTAGAGCAGAGGAAAATTAAGGGCTAACACTGGCTGAACTCCTACATTGTACCTGGTGTTCTACTGAGGTCATCTCAGTTGATCCTTTGATGTGGGCACTATTATTTTCATTTTAAAGATGAGAAAATCGAGTTCATAGAAATTAAGTGACTTGTCCCAGGCCCCACAGCTGGTGGTGTCAGGGAAGGCATTTGAGTTGTGGGCTTGAAATTTGTAGCAGCTCCAACTGCTTCAAAGCCTCTTCCTGGTCTTCCCTTAAAAAGAGCTACGTTGAAGCTAGGAGAGAGGACTGAAAGTGGAAGAAGGTAATATGAAACTGACAGCCAAGTATGAAGAGGCCTCTAGAACCTCTGACCAGCTGACACACTGGGAGAACGGGGCGGAGCCTTGCGAAGTTCCCACCATTTGCAGCCGGGAGGGGCCTGGCCTCTCCCGTTCCCGGGTGGTAACCTGGGGTTCAATCTGAGGCGGGAAACCCGCTAGCAGGACTCTCAACTTTGTTGGGAGTCACTGTTTCTCTTTCCTTTCCTTTTCTCCCAATAAACTCCATTTTTCTAACCCTTCAAAGTGTATGTGAGCCTAATCTTTCCTGGCCGTGTGACAAGAACCCTAAGGAGAAAGTTCTACAACAAAACGAGGCTAAATATCCTACTATCCTACTGTTGACAGAGAATTAAAATGCTAAAGAAATTCAGGCATACAAAATAAATTGGCGTGACGTTGGGAATATTGAAAGTGACTAAGTCCATGCTCAGTTGACACAGATTTTTCTTTCCTTCCTGAACATCAGTCCAGCAGCCCCTCCATGCGGGTCACCCACAAGATGTCTGCTGGGCCCATCAAATTTTTGCAGGGACATTTTTCCATTTTCCTTCATTTTTGCTTGATATAGAAGCCTGGCTTTTTCTTTAAATTTAGAATGATCAACGTGAAGTTAAGACATCATATCACAAATAAATATTGTAAAAATAAATTGACAAAGGAGGCTTAATTATTATAATTACAGTTCTAGTTAAACTCATAAAATACAAAAAGCTTAGTGTTTTTATGCAAATAATACAAATTACAAATTATCTTTTAAATGAAAATTTATTATATATGCTTTAATTAATATTATGTTAAAAGAAATATCACTTTTCAAAAAACAATGATGTAAAATAATAATATTAATATTTAGAAAATACGTCCTTATGTACAGCTGGAACTACCTTCTGTAAGAAGTAACTATGTAACTAGCAAATGATATTCTCTGTAATTATCCTTAAAGGAAATGCCTGTGAAACTGGCCCTATTGTCCCATAGAACTGATGTTTATGGTTTCTTTTGAATAAACATCAGATATTTACTCTCCCAGTCTTAAAACTCAACAAAGTTACCTTTGTCTTATATGAGTTCCTTTCTCAGAAAACCAACCATCAGTCCTCCCAGAGAGTATAAATAAACTGAAACTCACCAGATTGCTACATCTGAACAATAAGATGCCAGACCACTTATCAGTCATGATTGCCTATCCAGCTATCTGCTTCCTATTGACAAACTTCTCTTCCCTACTTCTCCCTAATTCTGGATTTCCTGCATTTCTTCCCTGCTGTGTAAACCCGATTTTAGTTGGTCAGGGAGATGTATTTGAGACTGATCTGCCATCTCTTTGCCTTCAGCACCTTATTAAAACCTTCTTCCCTGGCAATACGTGTTGTCTGAGTGATTGGCTTTCTGTGCAGCAAGCAGCAGTACCTAGACCAAACCCCTAGCATTTCAGTAACACCCAGAATGGTCTTTCTAAGTAGCACTTTTTAAAAGGCTCATTACAACTTACTGTACATCAGTGGTCTTTAGATTTCAGGAATATTAAAAAAAAAAAAAGCCAGATGGTAGTGGGCAAGGGAGGAGACAAGGTTGCCAATATTTAGTGTGGTAGACCTATTCTGTAATTATATTTTACAATCACATTATACAATTATAGATAGAATAGATCACTACAAATGAAGTGAATTATAACACAGATATGTAATGAAGCCAATCAAATAAATATAGCTCTATAAAAATTTCATCTACTTTTCTTTTCTTATGTTACCACAGACTGGTAAAATCTTTATTGCTAACAAACAATTGTTCACTTTTCTCTGCGACATATATTTGGCTTTCTCTAGCCCATCTCTGGAATGGTGTGCCATGCAGTTCTACCCAGACACCAGGTGCCTGTCCCTTCTGCTTCACACATTCAAGGACTTAAATTCTCCAAACACACGTGCACACACACACATGTAGAGATAGAGAATAGGAGGAAGAAAAAAAAGAAAAAAAAAAAGACAAAAACCCTCTTACTTAACAACTTTCAAAAGCCCTGGAACAAGGAAAAAGGAAATTATTTATGCTGGAAATTGGCCGCAGACTAATACATGTCTTGGGGCAGAATTGTGTGATTCACTGACCCATGTGAGTAGGACTTATAAGACTGCAGCTGGAGCATTTCCACCATTTCTAATGGAGGTAGACAGAGCTCACATCCCGTGTCTGGTGTCTGTGTCTGCGTGTGTATGGCTGCCCTCATTTGTATCATGTAACTTTTTCATCAACCCTCTGTGGTGCCCCTGCTCGCCTCGTTTTCTCCTTTCCTTAAGGACATCACCCTGGTGTTTTGACTGACATCCCCTCCATGATGTTCCTTTTATGTTTGAGATTCTGTGTTTGTTTGTTTGTTTTTGAGATGGAGTCTTGCTCTGTCACCCAGGCTGGAACGCAGTGGCATGATCTCGGCTCACTGCAACCTCTGCCTCCCGGGTTCAAGCGATTCTCGTGCCTCAGCCCCCCCAGTAGCTGGGATTACAGGCGCCCACCACCATACCCAGCTAATTTTTGTATTTTTAGTGGAGACACAGTTTCGTCATGTTGGCCAGGCTGGTCTCAAACTCCTGACCTCAGGTGATCCGCCTGCCTTGGCCTCCCAAAGTGCTAGGATTACAGGTGCGAGCCACTGTGCCCAGCCTTGAGATTCTGTTTAAATATTTTATTTCACTTGTCCTTTCATATGTTTCCATCATGTATGTCTAATCTGATCATGAGGTTCTAGACAGCCGCATCTGGTCATGCTGATGCAGCTTTGTATTAGATACAACATATTGAACAGCACAAGTATTTAAATGTTTGTGCATTCTTATTTAGCCTGTGAGCAACCAGCATAGGAAGCTTTTTGTACAGAGTAATTGCTACCTCGTATTGAATGCTTACTGGGTTCCAGGTGTGTTCTCAGCAATGCACTTAGAGTAATTCATTTAATCTTGACAACAATCATAAGGGATAAGTTATTATTATCCCCATTTTGTTATTTCTCACTTTACACATGAAGAAACGGGTTTGAGATCCCTGAGCTGGGAAGTGGTGGAATGAGTAGCAGGCTTGACACAAAACACTGCCTTTACATCACAAAATTCAATTCAGTAGAGATGGCAGGCTGAGCACTAGGAGAATCCCAAGCTCCACTCCTGGTAACAGCAACGCAGTAGACGGATGAGGCTCTTGGCTCTGTCTGGGCAGACCTGGGGCCTGAGTCCACGCTCTGACACTTGGCTATTGCTCTTGGGTGTGTTACTCATCATCCTGAATCTCAGTTTTACCATCTGGACAGTAAGGATAATATTAGTGCTTTCCTCATATGCACTCCAGAAATGAGAGCTATTATTATAAACCTATTTAGAAAATCACACTGGTTTTTAATATATCCTAGTGTTAAAAATCTGTTTGCAAAAAATCAAACAGCATAGATAGGGCAATACTCTGTGATTATTCTCCCTATTGGTGTGTCCGGAATTGGTGGGTTCTTGGTCTCACTGACTTCAAGAATGAAGCCGTGGACCCTCGCAGTGAGTGTTACAGCTCTTAAGGTGGTGCGTCTGGAGTTTGTTCCTTCTGATGCTCGGATGTGTTCGGAGTTTCTTCTTTCTGGTGGGTTTGTGGTCTTGCTGGCTCAGGAGTGAAGCCGCAGACCTTCGCAGTGAGTGTTAACAGCTTTTAAGGCGACACGTCTGGAGTTGTTCCTTCCTCCTGGCGGGCTTATAGTCCCGCCGGCTCAGGAGTGAAGCTGCACACCTTCCCGGTGAGTGTTACAGCTCATAAAGGCACTGTGGACCCAAAGAGTGAGCAGTAGCAAGATTTACTGCAAAGCGTGAAAGAACAAACCTTCCACAGAGTGTCGAAGGGACCCGAGCGGGTTGCCACTGCTGGCTCCGCAGCCTGCTTTTATTCTCTTATCCAGCCCCACCCACGTCCTGCTGATTGGTAGAGCCCAGTGGTCTGTTTTGACAGGGTGCTGATTGGTGCGTTTACAATCCCTGAGCTAGATACAAAGGTTCTCCACATCCACATCAGATTAGTTAGATACAGAGTGTGGACACCAAGTTCTCCAAGGCCCCACCAGAGCAGCCAGATACAGAGTGTGGACTGGTGCACTCACAAACCCTGAGCTAGACACAGGGTGCTGATTGGTGTGTTTACAAACCTTGAGCTAGATACAGAGTGCCGATTGGTGTATTTACAATCCCTGAGCTAGACATAAAGGTTCTCCAAGGCCCCACCAGACTCAGGAGCCCAGCTGGCTTCACCCAGTGGATCCTGCACAGGGGCTGCAGGTGGAGCTGCCTGACAGTCCCGCGCCATGCGCTCTCACTCCTCAGCCCTTGGGTGATCGATGGGACTGGGCGCCCTGGAGCAGGGGGCGGCGCTCCTTGGGGAGGCTCGGGCTGCACAGGAGCCCTCGGAGGCGGGGGAAGTGCAGTCCCGAGGCCTGCCCCTCGGGAAGGCACCTAAGGCCTGGCGAGAAATCGAGTGCAGCGCCGGTGGCCTGGCACTGCTGGGGGACCCAGTACACCCTCCGCAGCCGCTGGCCCGGGTGCTAAGTCCCTCATTGCCTGGGGCCGGCAGAGCCGACTGGCTGCTCCGAGTGCGGGGCCCGCCAAGCCCACGCCCACCTGGAACTCCAGCTGGCCCGCAAGCGCCACATGCAGCCCCGGTTCTTGCTCACGCCTCTCCCTCCCCACCTCCCTGCAAGCTGAGGGAGTGGGCTCCCGCCTTGGCCAGCCCAGAAAGGGGCTCCCACAGTGCAGCGGTGGGCTGAAGGGCTCCTCAAGTGCCGCCAAAGTGGGAGCCCAGGCAGAGGAGGCATCGAGAGTGAGTGAGGGCTCTGAGGACTGCCAGCCCGCTGTCACCTCTCATTGGGAAGATCTACAAAAGTTTAGATGTAGGCTTTGTCATATTCCATCGCAATTACTTTTAAACAGTGAAGCAACTGGTTGAAAACTTTCCATTTCTAGCTTCTAAAAAATCTAGTGCTTTTTTTCCCCCTAAAACACGTCCTCTAAAACCCTGAGAAAATATTTTTAAGGACAGAGTCAGTAAAATACAAACAGGTAGAGAACAGCACAGCGAAGGCCTCTTAGTTCCTAACTCTTCTCAGCTTGTTAGTCCCACCGTCCCCTCAGCCCCTGCTCCATAAGAATGCTCTGGGCAAGTGTCAAGTGACTGTCGGTGTGAGAAAGAGGTAACCCACAGGGTAGGATGATCAGAACCATGAGAATAGGGTTATTTCTAGCTGCTTTTGCACATCCTGTGTATTGTAGGGCATTTGCTCACATTTACTTGAAATTAAGCGTTTAGGCTAGAAAGAGGAAGCTTTCGATCACAAAAGATTCAGCCTTTTATATGATTATCTCATGTAGTTACATGTCGCTTATAAGGCGCTAGCAGTAATTCTATTCATTTTAAAGTTTGATATGTCTTATCCTCACTGTTAATTTGGCACAGAAGCCAAGGTTTAGTGCCTAATTGAAAACCTCCATACAAAGTTTAGACAATGAACTGGAAACTCTATCAGAGAATCTGAAGCCTTTTACAAATTAAGGTCAATCTTCCATGGGATTGTTTTGCTTTTGCAAACTGGTCAAGTTCCTTTGTTTTTAATGCCCTCGCTTTTATTGTTTATTAGTTATGTGGAAAACACACGTTCAGGCGGTGTCTGCAGCCTTGGATTTTGTATAAGCCAGGAAATGAAGTCAGCAGACCTGCAGGCTCAGCAGTGATTCAACCTCTCCTTGCTGAGAGAAGCAGGCACTTCAGAGGTATTTAAAGAAAAATGAAAAGACAGTGACAAAGAAATTGTAATAAATGTGTTTAGTAGTTTGCCATGTACTTAGAACCATTCCATTTATGTAAAACTTTGGAGGCATGAAAATCCTAGGTGGCACAGAGCTTTTTTATATCAATAGCCATTTGAAGATTATATAACAGAAGATTTTGACAAAAAGAGATGCTAACTACTTGAGTCTTTCAAACTTTCCATTTTTTTATAATTGAATTTTCTGGCCCACAAATAACAGGCTTGACTTCTCATTTATACCTTTAGCTAAAATGAACAGAGATGCTTTCTTGTGCTTCTATATTAAAAAAACGGGCTTTTGGATTTTGCTACTATCTTTTCACTTGGACACTTGTTCTAATCAGATTTTTGTTTTTTGCTTTGCCTTAAGTTCCCTAAAAGACTGGGTCAGGTGGCACTGAAAAAAAGTACTTATTGTTAGACTAGGGGACTAAAGAGAGCAACCAAGAGTTGTTTATGTAAATGTATACTTGTTTTAAAAATATTTCATTGAGATTTAATACATATACCATAAAATTCATCCTTTAAAAGTACACAATTCAGGGGTTTTTCGTATCTTCACAAGGTTGTGCAATCATCACCACTCTGTAATTCAAGAACATTTTCATAAACCCCAAGGGGAACTCCACATCCGTTAGCAGCCACACTCCATTCCTCCTGCACCCTGTCCCTGGCAACCACTAGCCTCCTTTCTGTCTCTATAGTTTGCCTTCATATTCCATGCACTTCATATAAGTAGAATCAAGCAATGTGTGGACCTCTTTGACTGGCTTCTCTCTCTTAGCATAATGTTCTCAAGAGTCATCGATGCTGTGGCATGTGTCAGAATTGCATTCCTTTTTATGTTGGAATAGTATTCCATTCTATGGATATATTTTGTTTATCTACTCATTATTTGATAGACATTTGGATTTTTTTCCACTTTGGACTATTATTAGTAATGCTGCTACGAACATTCAAATCCTCGTGTCTGTGTGAATGTATCTTCTGGATATATCTCGTAGTGGAATTGCTGGGTCATTCACTCTCTCTATGTTTAATTTTTTGAGGAATTGCAAAACTGTTTTCCAAAGTGGCTGCACCATTTTTAAATTCTCACTGCAATGCATGAGGGTTCTAATTTCTCCACATCTTTGCCAGCACACCTTGTTGTCTGCGTTTTTTGTGTTTTTTTAAAAACCATCCTAGTGGTGGTAGAGTGGGACCTAATTGTGGTTTTGATTTGTATTTGCCTAAAGACTGATGATGTTGAGCACTTTTTCATGTGCCTATTGGCCATTTGTACGTCTTCTTTAGAGAAACGTCTATTCAGATCCTTTGCACATTTTTTTGTAAATTGCGTTATTTGCCTTTTTATTGTTGAGTTGTAAAAGCTCTTTATATATTTTGTACACTAGACCCATATCAGATAGATGATTTGCAAGTATTTTCTCCCATCCCATGGGCTGCTTTTTCACTTTCTTGATAGCATCCTTGGCTTTTAATTTTGATGAAGTCCAGTTTGTCTATTTTTTTTTTTCTGTTGTTGCTTGTGCTTTAAGTGTCATATCTAAGAAACCACTGGGCAATCTGAGGTCCTGAAGATATACACATAGGTTTTCTTCTAAGAGTTTTACTTTTAGATTTTACATTTAGGCCTTTGATCTATTTTGAGTAACTTTTGTGTAAAACGTTAGGTAGTAATTTATTTTAAGTGTCCTTCACTTAAAATAAATGTTCCTTAGAATTTTTCGCATTTATAGGGAAATCAAAGATTATCCAATATGTTTAATAACGTTTGAACACCTACAGGAAGAATCCTATCATATGGTATTTCTAAGCACTTCTGAAGTTTAATGTATCATATATTTTTTAAAAAATTAGGATAATCTAGGGTTGGAAATTCAAAGAATACTAGGAAGAAAGGCAGGAAATCAAGATTGGCCTCTTAAATCACTTTTCCCTGAATGTCATTTAAGGGCATTTAACTTTGTAACTCCACACAAAGCAGCACTGCCCCTAAATTTGAGTCAAATCTTGCAGTATTAAATAAGAGGAACTTGGTGATCGTAATCATCTTTGTTATTCTCTAACTTTCCTCTCTTTGTCTAAAAGAAAGCCAAGCAAAATGGACCAGAGCATCGAGCGCCGCAAAGTCAATTATTTACACTTTAAAGTGAAAATGGTAAAACGTGCCTACTTTCAAAATGTGAAGTTTTTATGACTAGTCTATATTCTATTCTACAGAGAACATCCATGAAACTGCATCTTTGCTCTTATTACACTTTACAAAGTGTATCAGAAGCTTTTCCATTTCAACTCTGCTTATGAAATATGCATATTCTAGACCAACACTGTCCATTAGAATTTCCTGTGGGGATGGAATGTTCTAGTATGGTGCTGTCCAGAACAGTGGTCATTAGCCACACAGAGCCATTGAGTACTTACTGCGTGGCTGGAACAGCTGAGGAACTAAATTTTTCATGTCATCTAATTTTAATTAAGTTAAATAACCACATGTAGCTGGTGGCTGCTGTGGTGGACAGCACAGCTTTATAGTGACTCTGTGTTATCTGGTAGCCAGTAATTTGCTTAAAACAGTGACAATAACAACACGAACTATAGAGTAGGTAGTCTATTGAAATTATAACCTATTTTGAAAAATAGTGAAAAGTTGGGGTATAGCTCTTGGAGCAATTTGTATTGGTGAATTTAAACAGTGATGCATATGGCTAGAATCACTTCCTCTTTGTCTGCCAAAGAAAAGAATGTATGCAGACTTCTGGCTGCACACATCCTACACTCTGCCAAGCACGGAACTAAAATTCAACAAAAGTTTAATTGCTAATAGTTTTTTTCTACCCTGTGAAAATCTTGGAAAGCACAAAATCATGGAAATGACATGCAGATAGAAATGGAAAACATTAGCAAAATTGCCCGCGAACAAAGGCACAGTGTCTGGCATCTAAACCAAAGTTATTAGGCATTTTACAACATGGAATAGAGCAGAGAGAGGGCATTGGTGCTCCATTTTGAGAACTAAGCTGCCCACTTACCTGGCAAGTTAGCCTTAGTGACTTTCTGTGTACAATACAAATAAAATAAATTATACAATATAATATCTAAAGACTTGGAAGATACTCTTAGATATAAGTACCTTATAGCTATAAATACCACCCTTAATCCATTAAGTAATTTTCATTTTCTTTTATAATGTAATTCCTGAAAAGGAAAGTATTAACACCTCAAGACAGATGTACTAACATCTCAAGAAAACAGATGCTCTGCTCTAAGAAAAGTCCTGGCAAGACCTAGCTTCCGTCTCTAGTCCTAAGTACAGAAGTGCAAATATTACCAAATGAAAACAAACAAACGAAAGTAAATCTAATGCAAAAGGGCAAAAAATAAAAAAAGGAGTTAGGTCTTCTCAGGACTACATATGAGTTCCATGAAGTTTCTCTTACAGTGGATCAAAAAGCATCAAATCAAATGATGTCACATTTCCCAGTACTCTGCAACTTAGGAATTGTAGAATAACATCTTTTTTAAAAAAAAGAAAGAAAGAAAGAAAGAAAGAAAGAGAAATCAGATAAGCAGAAAGGTGTTAAATGGAAACTAAAAATCTCCCTCCTGACTTCCAACCTCCATATCCACTTCATAAATAAAACATTTTTCTTTAGATCCTTCCAGGATGTTCCCTATATACAGTCTTTTATGTATAGGAGGTAATCTTTTATTCAAGAAGTGATGTAAATTGTAAGATCTTGGAGACATGCCCTGAAATTCCACCCCAGAAACACTGGAGCCAGCCTGGACTGCTACTTGCCTTCCTTTGCATCAGCCCGCAGCCCTCCATTCTGCCTGGGGAGCGACTCAAGAACGCCTCCCTCCTCCCGGGAGAGTCATCTGCCAGGCTCAGGCCTCATCATCTCTGCTCTAAAAATGGGCATTAACCTTCAAGCTGGTCTCTAAACCCAGTGAGGTCTCTAAAACACAGGTGTGTCATTTCACTCTCGAACCATTTGAGGTCAAGACTTCACCTACAAGAGAAAAGAGCACTTGGAGGCTTCGCTGGCCTGTCCCCAGGTGCTCCCGGGGCCACCTTGCACGTGGGCACACTGCGCCTCCACCCGGCCATTGTCCCCCCATTCATCCTGTAAACGGTATCTTTTCTGGGACCCCTCCTGTCCCTCTGGCTCCCAGCCACCATTCCCCGGTGGGACGGAGCTCCATCCCTCTTTGCCCACAGTGACAGTTACTGCCATTGCAGGACTGGATTTAGAGAATGAGGCTTTCAGGGCAGAGCCCATGTTTTGTTCATATTTTTATGTGTTGTGCCTTGAGCAACCAATGGCTGAAAGAAAGGGCACCAAATAGTCTCTGCCTCTGTTTATTAAATCATAAAGAGATGCAGAGAGCCTACCGTGGGCGCTATGGAATTATATAGTTTTTTAAAAAGTGAAATCTGGACTGACTTCATTTTGTTTCCTTATGTAGAACCCTGGGGGCCCAGAAACAACATCTGGTTGGACTCCACCTAATGACACAGGGTATCAACCTCTCAACTACACAGAGACACTGCCCTGTGAAATGTCCTTCCAGCTCGGGGCTCCTGCTCACATGAGCCCTACAGACATTTGCATTGTTCCAATATAACCAGAGTCACCCAGGGCTCACACGGCCAACAACCGGGTTCTGATTTGGAGGCAAGACCCAAAGAGAAGACACCTGGGAAGGACACAGAAAATCAAACTTCTTTCCTCAAAGCGCACATTCCTCAACAATTCTCTAAGTAAAATAAATAACACATTTGCAAAAATGGCCAGAAAAATCCACTCCAAAATCCTTATTTCACTTCTGTCAAATCTCCAGTTTAACAAGATAAAAAAAAAAAAAAAAAGCATGCAAAACAGAAAGCAAAAATGAAAAGCCCTGCTATGTCTTCAAGTCATTCAGGCTTTAGGTTGGAAGCTGGATGGCAGGATTGGGAAGTCTGGGGACTATCTCACCTCTGCCTACACGAGAACTAACCACAGCGACATTTTGGATGAATGCTAAGTGGCCTGTGGGGCGGATGAGCCGCCCTGGCCTACGTGGTGTGATGCACAGCTGGCTGCATGAGGGGAAGACAGGCCAGAGAGACCGGGGTACCAGAAGGCTCTGGCTGGGGTGGGGGTTGGTCTTCCCTTGGCAGGCTCATCAGCACTTAACCTCCTTGCTGCCCCACCTGAAGGTCAGTCTTTTCACCACCCTGTCTTTTGCTGTGTTTGAAATGCTTCTTTAAAAGATTCACCTTAAAAAATTCGTATTTCCGTGAAACTAAAATAGTGTTTAACTCTGATAATACCTTATTTAAACAATACAAAGTGTTTTTAGCCCCACCGGCAAGTACAAAGAATAAAGCATTGTATTTTTGAGGAAAGCCTGACAAGGAAACTACAGTATTGACAAAAACTCAACATTATGGGGATTATTTTCAGTGTTGAAATGGGATGCATGTCAGTTATTAAATGCAACAGGCTAAATGCTAGATTTTTACTATATGAGAGAGTAAAGCCCTAAATTCTTAGGGCTTATAAAGTCCTAAAACATTGAAGGAGAAATCCTGACACTTTCCCTCCTCCTTCCAAGCCCCATTGTTTCCTAGTGCCTGTTGTAGACATCACCTCCAATGTTCTCCATGCGGCGTCCTAGGGCCTCCGCGCTCTGGCCTTCTCTCCTCTCCTGTGTCCAGGGCCCGCGTTGCCATGGGGTCATTATCAGCTCCCAGGGCCAGTTGCCCAACCGGGGCTATCTCTTCATCTGTAAAAATGAGGCCTGCGTGACCTCCGGGGCCCTTCCGAACTCTATGGTCCCACGATGATGATTATTGTCATTGTATATTTTAATTAGTACTTTATTTTCCAAATACATCTAGCTGAGAAAACAAATTTAGGGGCGGAAGTGAGGAAAGTTTATGCCCGTTGATTTGGAGGCGGGGTGGGGGAGCAAGGAAGAGATAGAGTGAAAAATCTGAAAGACAGAATAGTGTAGAAGCAGCAACAATGTAGCATTTGGAAGTACACATTAGGAAATGGACTAACAGCCTCCATTCCCTGCAAAATGCAGAGACTCCTGGCTGGGCATCCTTTTCGTAGAAATCAGTTACCAGTGAGTGTTTAAAATATAATCCATAGATAATTGATTCTTTCAACAAACTCATTTTTACCATTTCCTTATGCTGAATTATTTTTAAAAAATAGATTGCCGAAATGATCTGTGAAGCAAGGATCCCTTTGAATTTTCATTTTCTATTCAGATTCAAATTAAAGAGCTTTTACTTATTCCTACTCCAACAGCACAAACTATGATCTTAAAATACGCACATCCGTATCTGGTCGCTTCCAACTTTGGCAGAAGAAATAATCATTTCTTGTTCTTGTCAGTGTCATTTCTCTTGTTTACTTATTGGGGAAATGCATGTTGACATTATGAGTCCTCTTAGATGTTTCCACATCTGAAATAATGTTCAACAGAAAGTTTTCCTGAAAATATGGCCAATAACTATTTTACTTCCAGAAAGGGCTTGTTTTGTATTCTTAACGGAGCTCGCTTAAACAATGAATTTGCTATACAGGCTATATTTGAAATGTTGCTCTATATCTCACGTTAACAACTTGAACCCTATTTCTTCATATTTTTCCATATTCTCCAATAAAAGTATAAGCTTAAAAATATATAATTTACAAATACTTAATTTTTCTTTCCACAAAACAAATTTCAGAAAAGTCCAGATCTTTGAGTTCTGTTATTTTGACCAAGATATAGCCAAGAACAAAAAATAAAGACAAACAAGGCCCCTGACTCAAGCGCATGCAATAAACGAATTCACTATTGATAAAAGATTAGTTTGGGCTAATTAGTTTATTGTCAAAATTTCCAGATAACAGTCTATTAAGAATTAGGAAAGAGAGAGTTTCCTGAGTCTCTACCACTGATGAAAGGGGAAAAAAATGACTGTCAGTGTGATGAAAAGTAAACAGACAGAAAAACTGTAAAATCTAGACATAAGAACTCAAAACCTTAGGGTGTCATTTACAATAGTGAAAAATAGCCCTGAACCCTGAAAATCGTAAAAGTAACATGTATTACAACTATCATATGATTCAAACAAGTATTTCAACTTTTTTTTTTTCTAAAGCTGAGATGCTTTTAAGACATTATTTCAGAAAGACTTCCATCAAAACTTTTCAATTTAAAAAAGATCTGACATTTCAATTGTCTGGAAAATTCACTTACGTGTGACACTAGCCTCTTTAAGAAGCCCCAGTGATTAGAAGCCTTTCACATTAAAACACTAGCTCCCTCTGAAAGCCAAATAGGAAAAAAAGTAAAATAAAAAGTCAATGCAAAGTGAAAGAACTTCTAAAAATGGGAAGATAAAATGAATGCGACTTGAAAGTGATTATCTTAACATTTGTGCCTTCTTTTCATTTTAATTCCATTCTGAAAATGACTATTAAATAACAAGACTGCTAGGAATAGATTTGCAATAATAGAAATTACTTTTCAAGATAATTTTGACAGGAGAAAACAAATTGTAAGGACATGTAGAAATAAATATGTATTTTATGTGTATTTTAAAAATGCATGAAAGTACTGAATATTGCTCTTGAATATATGTATATATAATAAAAATATAAAATAAACATGTATATATAATATATAAAATATGTATAGATATTTATTACCTATATATTTATATATTACATATTATATATAATTTATATACAAATATATAAAACATAACATGCATATTATTTTATATACTATATGTATATAGTATATAAAAGTATATAATATATATAAAATAAATGACCTGGAAAAGAACTACCAAATTTGCTAGCTGATAGTTACTGCTTCTGGAGAGGGAGGAAGGGCTGGGATGCTGAATCAGATCTCTGATGTTACCAAGATTATTTTCTTTACTCAAACAGAGTGGCAGCTAATGTGACACAATTATAGTTCCTCATTCTGGGTGGCTGGAATATAGCTCTAAGTTTTATTACTTTTTTTCTTTTTTTTTTAGTTTTTTGTTTCTTTCATAGTCCTAAAAAAATCCCCCAAGAGCTCACCAGCATGAAAGCACTAGCTCTGAATATGATATGGAGGAACAATGATTTGAAGACCTTCGAAAGGCAAGCAGCTTAACACGGGGCATCTTTCTAGATCATCGTTTGGAAGAGAACCATCAGGACGAGCCCAGGGGTCCTGTGAAACGCTGTTGGCCTGGGCAAGGAGGGAACTGGTGCTCATCACTGGCCCTCTTCAGAAACAATCTGCTCCGTCCAAGTGCAATATGAGTATTTCCAGCTGACCGTGGGGAAACTTGTTTTCTAGTTTATCCCAGCTACATTATCAAGAAAATAGTCAATGGAGTCAACAAATGCAAACCTCTGGAAAACATTTCAGAGACTGGCTTGTTGCTACAACAAGAACGGTGATATCATAATCACCATTGTGGAGCGGATGCCAGGTAGCATTGCCAACCTCTTCAGAGTAATTGACATTTTTCTAACATGCAGAGTGGCCATAACAACCACTTCAGCTACACAATAGCCTCCACCGTAACACTTCCTTAGCAACCCGCTTAACACCATGACTTTGAAATCATCCGCTATTTTGGCAGCAGGATGAATGTTTGCTGGTCGTGAACTTTTCAAAGGTCATCAGCTGGAAACAAGCCTGCCCACTTCCTTTGCCCACCCCGCCACTGCCTGTCGTACCCATCCATCACAGGACATAACGCTTAAGCACTTGAGGAAAAGATAATGCACCGCTTACATTTTCCTAATGGAACAACAAATTTTATTTCGGGGATGTTGGGGGAAAAAAGTCGTAGTGTTACTGACCCATGTTTTATTAACCTGTCTCCGATTAACAGAAAGGATGACACTAATTGAAAACAAACCATTTTGCTTAAGCAATTAATCTTTTTTGGTTTATCTTTTAAAGCCAGTTATTAAAGTACACCTATAAAGCTCATAGATAGCAAAAATACACAATTAATTGATATTAAACTTGGAACTTGTATTAGAGCTCAAAACTTATACTTTTCAGTGAGAAAAAAATGGCCAGTAACTGAATTACTTCCAGAAACGGATTGTTTCGTATTCTTATGGAATTCAACTTGAATAATAAATTTAATCAGCTTCAACATTGCCAGAGTTTTCAAGTGATTTTATTCGATTGGTATGTTCAAGAAGAAATAGGAGAAAGTAACCAATAGTATTGAGCTGCTTTTATTTATTATTTTCAAACATCCCATTTGATGAGAAAAAAAATAGCCAAACTGTTTCTTCACAAATATTTTTAGCTATGAAGTTCACACTAATTTAAATAAACTTATTTTTAGATTGACTGTGGTTAATTATATCAATCAAGCAGCTGTTCCTTATTAATTATGCATATGTATAATACACATTTAAACTTTTCTAAAGTAAAAAAGGGTTACAAGTGTAAGAAAATTTAAGAACATTAATACATAGTATTTCTGCTTCCCTTTTCTCCTAGGGGGTTACAGTAACATCCAAGTAGATTCAACAAGTTCAGAAGTTGATATAATCATTGGCCATTTTTGCTTATTTCGATTAAATCAAAGCACTGCAGTAAAAGAAGGCAAATAAATGTTTCATTAAAAAATTGCTTGCTTTCACTCTAATGCCTTACAGAGCTGGGAGCTGTTTTTGATATGCATATGCCGATCATTAGCAGTAAATGACCTTAATAATGGCATTCATCACTTACATTTGCAGAACACTCTCCAAAGTTCACAAAAGTTTCTCCGTATTATGCTCTTCAACAGTGCTGCAACTGAACCGCCTCCCACCCTCTCCTCTCTCCTTCTCTTCGTTCCTCTTTTCTCTTTCCATCCCTCCTGGGCACTGCATTCAGCCCTGACAGAAATCAAGGAGGTCTGGTCCTTGACCCTTGAGAAGCTCAGTGAGGGCCACAGAGCAGAGAGGAGGGTGGCAAGGCAAATGCCATTCTGTTTTAGAGATGGTGCAACTGAGGCCCGGGAGGGTGAAACCGTTGCCTGAGTGAGACCACATCAGCCTCAGGACTGAAATCGCCTGCCTGCTTTCCAGGAAGCTTTTCTCTTCCTGGAAATTGCACAGACAAGTGCAACAAAATTACACATGCATGTTTGTTGTGTCATGTCCCTCTTTCTCTTCACTTTAAAACTGAGGAGGAGGGAATTGTAAAGTGAGGGCGAGGAGAATCTGGCCCTGCTTCCCTGTGATCTTCAAAGCCAGTATTAATACCTGGCACTCCATGCTTGTCTACTGAGAACAGCATCCCGGACGAATCTCAGCTTTGCTCTGCGGGGCTGGCATTGATAGGGGCGGGGCAGAGTAGCTGGGAAGAGGAGATGGGGCAGTCACCTGGATGGAAAGTGGATTTGAAGTTGCATTTGGGTGGCAAGAATGCTTCTTTTCTAGAATGTTTATTTGAGGTGGCTTTGAGGGAGAACAGACAAAGATCACGGGAGCATCGGGGTGCAGTGGGCTGAGCGCTCTGAGGGGCGAGGTGAATGATTCTTCTCCGCTTTGGTCGTGGTTAGGTTTTCCTATAGGACCCTTTTCCAAGGAACTGGCCCTAACAAGGGCACTCAACAAAAACCCTGATGATTCCACACATGTGAAAACAGAGGGAATCTCGTCTTTGCAGTCAGTAGTGGCCCATCTCTAGGAAGGACAGACAGACTCTGAGTTATCCTAAGCAAGATGGTCAAATGGTGAACTCTGTTAAATATATGAACGTCTCTCCTGTGGCTTCAAACCCTCTTGGGGGGAAAATGCTGGCTGAGCAAAACCACTCTGAAGCCGAATGGACAGATAAGATCCGCGGCTGATCTCCCCCAGGGTATTTACATTTAATTGTTAATTATGGAATATTTAAAACATACAAAACAATCTACATCTAACACACAGAGGTACATCATAAAGCATCATAACGGATCACTCGTGAGCCAGTCATCAAGTCCGGAATTGGAAGGTTACCTACCGACACCATGGTGTCTGCTGGCCTGCTCCTCCCAACACTGCCTCCTGCCTCTGCCCCCTAGAGGGCCTCCATCACTGAAATTTTGGGTTAATCATTACCTCCTTTAAAAAAATAATTTTAGCACATATATATGTGCCTATCTCAAGAATGATACATTACTTAGCTTTGCTTGGTTTGGGGTTTAAATTAAAAAGGCCACTTTTTTTTTTCATTTTTGCTACATGTTTATTTTCAATTTTTAATTTTTATTATTATTTTTTGAGACGGAGTCTCACTCTGTCACCCAGGCTGGAGTGCAGTGGCGCGATCTCAGTTCACTACAATCTCTGCCTCCCAGGTTCATGCTGTTCTCCTGCCTCTCCCGAGTAGCTGGGACTACAGGTGCCCACCATCACGCCCGGCTAATTTTTTGTATTTTTAGTAGAGACGGGGTGTCACCGTGTTAGCCAGGATGGTTTCGATCTCCTGACCTCGTGATCCACCCGTCTCAGCATCCCAAAGTGCTGGGATTACAGGCGTGAGCCACCGCGCCTGGCCTACATGTTTATTTTCATTCAGTATTTTGTTTCTAAAATTCATCCATGCTCTATAGTATGTAGGCATAGCCATCTTCACTTCTGTATAATATTCCATTTTTCTCTATAATGACTTCTGGGCTGTCTCCAAAGCTGCTCTGGACTTCCCCGAGCACAGTTCCTGGTGCCCAGATGCATGCAAGTTTCTATAATGAACACGCCTAAGAGTGGAGGTGCTGCCCGTGGGCTACACAAGTGTTTTGCTTTACTGAATACACAGTGCCTGATTGTTCTCCAAAGCTGTTGAGGCAATTTACTTTGCCATCAATAACGGGTAAGGGTTTCCATTATCTATATCCTCACCAACTTTTAAATTGTATCACTGTAGTTTAAACTTATGTTTGTAAGGAGGTTGAGCATCTTTTCATATTTCCACTGACCACTGGAGTTTTTTCCTCTATGAAATTCTTGCTTGTATTTGTTGCCCAATTTTTTTTAATTAAATTTTTTAAAATTAGATTGTCTTTTTTAGAAATTGATTTTAAGAGTCCTTTATGTATTCTAGGTCCAAATCCCTTGTTGGTTATTGGTGTTGCAAGTGTCTTTTCCCAATATTTGTCTTGCAATTTCACCTTTTTAATGCTATTATTTAATGAGCAGAAGTTCTTAATTGTAATAGGGTCAAGTTTAACGATAATTTCTTTTGTGGGTAATGCTTTTAGTTCTTAAGATGTTATTTCATTCCCAGAATCATAAAGGTATTCACTTATCGTTTTGGAGTTTTAATATATTGCCTTCCACACAAACTATTAGGAATTGATGGTGTGAGGTAGTGATACAAATTTTTGTTTTTTTCCCTACGCGTAACAAAGTTCCCCAAACCTTCCTTGAATGCCCTCCTTCTTTTCCAGGTGACATGCAAGGGGCCTTTTCACTTCGACAGAAAAATAAGTCATTGTTTAGTTTAAAATAATGGAAAATCATTGTGTAGTGAATGATTGTGCGTTCACACTTGCACATGTGTGTATAAATAAAGGTCATTTTTTTCTAAGTAAAGGGGATTTCCCCGCATCCCCAAAGTCACATCACTTCAGCAGCTCCCTATTACATCTACTCTGCATCAAGCCCTACGTGGGGTTTTCATTTGTCATTGCAAAGCGGCCGTACTCTGCTGCAATTAATCCCCCTTCCAACAAATGTAATTTAATGCCTTTTAAAAGTCATAAAATGTTACTTGCTTTTAAAATATTGTTTAATTATTTGGGGTGGTGGCTACAAAGTTGATTCTGTTTAATTTTTTGCTTGCATTTTCTGGAATTTTCTGCACACATTCTTGATCTCAGGCAAACTAGCAGACAGGGTTCTGGGCCCCTGGCAGAGCTGAATTCGTGTTTGACTGCTGTGATGCAGCTCCTGTCTCCCAGGGGCTCCCTGCACCTCCCTCTGCCTGTCCCTGACTCTTCTTCCCACGTGGCCATGGCAGCTGCTTCTCCTCTTCCTCCTCCTCAGGTTTGCCAGGGAAGGAACCTTTGCTGCTCTCCCGCCCAACACTGCCAACCCACTCTTCAATTCACTCCGCTGGACCACGAATGGTTGGAGAGCATCTATCGAGTGCCTAGCCCTGCTGGTGTCTTAAGACAAAAACACCTGTTCTTGCCTCAAGTCTAAATGTGTTACTGCCTTTTCTCTACTCTCCCCCTCTATACTTAGTTTTTCCCTTCTCAGATTATTTACATTTGTATCTTTAAGTGGTACAAGTTTGAATTCAATTGGCTAATACCTTGAGTTCTTCTAAGGGGACTGAAATTTAATAAATAAAAATACTAATGTCTAGTAAAAACTTTTTGCCTAATCATTTCGTGTAAAAATGCAATAAAACAGAATACTCTTTAATGTTCAAAAAGGCCAGTCATTTTCTTTCAAACAATTGAACATTTTCATATTTAATGAATGCCAGTATGTAATTAATAGAGATTATAACAATTATCTTCACACCATATCAAAATAGGTGTATCATAAGAGAACAGATAATAAGTCTTTAATGTGATTAATTTGTAAATGCTCTTAAAAGCCTGTTTTATGGAGAATAAAAATACTTATAAAAGTGGTAGGTGGAAATGATAAAGTAAAATATCACAGCCATGCAGACGACCAACAGATGCTCCATTAGACCCTGTGTTCTCAGGATGATTAAGAGCAAACCTGACAAGCCTGGAAGGCAGATTCCTCTCTCCTCCATCCCCCAGTGTTTACCAAAGTTCACCCTGCAAGAAAGCATCATCTAGGAGGTTTGGACCATCTTTGCACTTTTTCTAATTACCAAGTCCTTACATGAGAAATAACGATTGGGCTTATGTTTATGCAAGGCTTCATCTTCCCACATTGGTGCCAGCTGTTGGCCTTCAACTTGCCTGAGGTCTCACCCTCTCAACGCTTTTTCTTCATGATTGTTTAACTTTTTGGATCTCTTTGGTATCTGACTGCTGGATGGTTCAGTTCTAGGCTTTCTCATTCCCTTTTTTGGTGCATTTGGGTCCCAGGCTGGTGCTATGGTGTGGGTATGGTTGGCTTTTCCCCACCAAGCCCATGATGAAATTTGGTCCCCAGTGTGGTAGTGTTGGGTGGTGGGGCCTAGTGGGAGGTGTTGGAATCACTGATGCAGATCCCTCATGAACGGCCTGGTGCTGTTCTCATGGTAGTGAGGTCTCACTCTGGAAAGACTGAATTAGTTCTCCAGGGAATGGAATAGTCCCATGAGAGTGGTTTGTTACAAAGCCAGGAGGCCCCTCTGATCTTCTCTTTGCTCGTGTCCACTTACGCTTTGACCTTCTCTGCCATGTTATGACGCAGCACCACAAAAGCCCTTGCCTTGCCAGAACCAAGGGCCATGGCCTTGAGCTGCCCAGACTGCAGAACTGTGACTTAAACCCACCTATTATTTTTTTTTTAAATAAATACCCCATCTCAGGTATTCTGTTACGGCCACACTGTACAGACTAAGACACTGGGGATCAGGTTAAGTGAACCAGATGAAATGCAAAGAGATGTAGAGAGAAAAAATCATGTTCTCCATCCAGGGATTTACAGGTAGAGAAAGTACACACCAACTAACTGCCACATGTGGTGAGTGCCGGGTACATGCTTGTGGTTGGGCAGAATGATGCCCCAACAAAAATGTTCACATCCAAATCTCTGGAACCTATGACTAGGTTACCTCACGTGGCAAAAGAGACTTTGCAGATGTGATTGATTCACTTAGGGATCTAGAGATGGGAGGCTGCCCTGGATGATCTTGGGGGCCCAAGGTAATCACAAAGGTGGAGACAGCAGAGGGAGGAAGAGGAAGACTTGTCTACAGTAGAGGAAGTTCAGGGTGATGCTAAGTGAGAGGAACTCAATCTGCTGTTGCTGGCTTGGAAGATGGAGCAGGACCACAAGCCCAGGAGTGCGGACGGCCTCAAGAAGCTGGAGAAGTGGGGAGATGGATGCTTCCCTGAAGCCTCCAGGAGCCAGCCCTGCCGATACCTCGAGGTTAGCCCAGTGAGACTTGTGTTGTTCTTCTAACTTAGAGAACTGTAAAATAATGAATTTACATTGTTTTAGGTTACAACATTTTTGGTTGTGACATCAGCAACAGCAAAGTAAGACAATGACCCAGATAGTAAGGTAAAAAAGTCCAAAGAAGGGAAAAGTACCCAAGAATATGAGAATGAATGTAGTTGATTTACTGCCTAAGTGTAATCTGGAAGTTCTAATTAAAGTATGTTCACCTTGAATTCCTTAAATCAAAAGTTTCTTAATAGTTCAAAATCTAATCACAAAGTTAGCGTGTAGCTCAGTAAAAGGACGAAGTCATGTGAACTGCTGACAAGTTAATTGTCCTCTGGGATTTTACTGTCATCCTCCTCAGGAATTTGATTTATTGCTTCAGAGAAATAGAATTGCTGATTTAAGTCTGCTCACAGGCATTGCTGTAGACGAGTCTCCTCCCTTACTTCAGTTTACAGGCATTTATTGGGCCATCTTCACCGTAAATCACTCTCAAACCTCGTCAGAGTCCACAGCAGGGCCAAGGCGTGGGAAACCTGATTACCTGTATCACCAACTGCCTACAAAATCGGCTGAGTGCACGGCAGTTCTGATGTGTATGAGGGCTACATCCAGAGTTAGAGATCAGTGTGGTTTCACTATTTTTCATTTGACCTTCAGAAATGAACATTGGACTCAATAATCCAACCCTCCCCTGACATTTCCTCTGGAACTTGGAACTCTGTTAACACAATCTGTCGTATTTCCCCTGGGTCCATGTATAACGTAGTATTCATCATAAACTAATTCTAAAACTAAGATGCCTATTCCAAAGAACATCAAGAACTACGTCTTATTGTGTACCCAGGGACGTACTTACCCATCCAGCAGACAAGCCCTTGCAGATGCATGGTGACTTAATGGGTACGGGATGTGGGGAGCAGGAAATTGTACAATCGGATTTCAAAACTCCAGTTCCATTTCTGTATGGGAACCATGTGTGATTTTTTAAATGCTGCTGCGTATGAAGGAAAGAAGAAAAGCCACCTATGCACAAATACAGATGTTTGTGTGGTGTTTTCACATGACCACGGCTTCCTAACACTTGCTTTGTGGTCCTCTCTGATGCTCTACATACACTTCCTCGCTTATAAATTCATGAGTATGTGACTCACATACTCTGTAGAATTATGTGGTCTGTGAAGGCAGTAACATTTTTTGGCTACTTAGCCATCTAAAATAGTGTTGAAAATATTTTACTCAGTTCATAAGTGTTTATTGAGTAGATGCTATGCCTGAAGCCCCTTACTAGGGGCTGCTAAAGTAATAACAGAGGGCACCTCATCACACTTGTCAAGTTGCACAGCCAGCTAGCTGTTACAGAATACGAATGACGATTACAGTCATCATTTTAGTCATATTTTTGGCACATGTGTCTTATCAGTTCTACTAAGATACAGTCTTTTAAAGGTTAGGACCAGGTCTTTTAGATTTTTATCCCCCACTGTAGCATGTAAGGTGGCATGTTTTTACCCATTCATACCATTTCTATAGAAGGAATGAATAAAATTAAGAAACAGAAATGAGTACACTTAAAAAGAGGCCACTTCTTGAGATTGGGAACTTTTATCTATTTGATGATTCCGTTTTTCTTAAAGTAGTGGTGGACATTGTTCACAGAAGACAGGATGTTTTCTTATGAAAGGAAACGAGTCACAAACATAGAATGAAAACATCAACACCTGTAATATCATCAGTTTAGAGAAATCTCACATTCAGAGCAAAGGTATCACAGAATGAGTCCTTTACAAACCCTTACCAGCCGTTACTAGCCCTGTGTAAGAACTGTGACAAAGACTGAGATCTAGGAACAAGCGATAGAGCCCATCTATGTCAACACCATTCATCCCAGAGAAGAGGAAACTAGAACAAGTGAGGTTACGTGACTTGCCGCGTTCCTAGTGCAAGGTAGCTTGAAAGCCAGGAGTAACCTAGGTTTGAGAAATAAATGGACTGGTGTTCAAGAAGAAAGTGAGAAGCGGCTATGAAAAGTTGTCTGCCTTGGCCGGGCGCGGTGGCTCGTGCATGTAATCTCAGCACTTTGGGAGGCCAAGGCAGGTGGATCACGAGATCAGGAGTTCAAGACCAGCCTGGCCATCATGGTGAAACCCTGTCTCTACTAAAAATAAAAAAATTAGCTGGGCGTTGTTGCATGCACCTGTAGTCCCAGCTACTCGGGAGGCTGAGGCAGGAGAATCGCTTGAACCTGGGAGGCGGGGAGGTTGCAGTGAACCAAGATGACACCACCACACACCAGCCCAGGCAACAACAATGCGAGACTCCATCTCAAAAAAAAAAAAGAAAAGAAAAAGAAAAGGTGTTTGCCTTTAACTCACTGGACGTGTAGCATCCACCCACTTCAGCCATCCTAACCTCAACCATCGCCTCCCATGAGCACCTCCTTGGTATTTACCTGGTCCTTTCCACGTTTCTGACTAACGTCCTGATTGTTTGCTTAGCTTAGCCCTCTTTCTACTAAGGGACCTTAGGACAACTGAAGAAATTTGAATGTTACATTTCAAAACTTGAATATGGTAGAAGGTAGAATAACAGACTACTCATATTGTTTCTATTTTAAGAGCAGTTAAATGTAAAGAATAGCAAGTAATGCCAAATTGCTTATTTAAATGCGCACTCAAAAATTATCATCCAAACAGCACCCTTCTGATGGACAGCCGGCATCTCTGATCACTTTTGCTTTTATTTACTCCTTTTCCATGCAGGTCACATTCGCTGGTCAGAGGGTGGGAAAACTATGGGTATTGGGACAGCCAGAGACACTGAGACAAGCTAGATGGAATTCAGTGGCATCCGTAATAGGGTTTGCATGGGAAACTGTATATTCAAGCTGGGATGAAGACAGGTGGAGGCTACTGTGGGGATGGAATCACTTAGTTGGTCCAGTTCCATTAAGACAGGATCAGAATGGTAAGGGGGAGTTGGGGCTGAGACTTTTCAGTACTGAGAGAGCTCCTGGGGAACTGGTTTTCACAGAGAAGACCAGGAACCAATGCTGTCCTTTATCCCGCAAAGTGTCAAAGGTTCTCTTCTATCGTAAGGTCCTAGAGCTAAAAGAAGGATAGATCATCATGGATTGGAGAATTAAAACTCTGTGGGAGAATTTCTTGGGAGTCTCAAAGACATGAATTCTTTCATCACTGCTTTGCCTTTTACAAGTCACAGGGCACTGGACAAGGTGTGCACCTCGAAGAGCCTCAGTCTCCTGATCTAGAAAACGGACTTAGGGTCCTTGCCTCCTGGTGTTGCTGTGATCGTTGGAGACAGATTATTCACATGAAGCGCCTAACCTAATGCTTGACACGTTCTAGCTACTCAGTAAATACTAGTAGTTATTCTCATTTTCCCCCATATACTCCTTTTCTAGACTATGGACGGAATTTCTGAAAAAGCAGGGACTAATATCTGAATGCTCTTTGAGTCAATAGTTTTATCTGGCTGGTAAAATAAAGCTTAGATTTTAACTCAAGAGGGTGCTTGATTAGCATCATAGATATCCTCAGAAAGACAATTAGACTTAACCGAAAAAGTCTCAGTGCTAAGAAAATACTATTATTGTTGTTGTTATTGTTATGCTTTTATGTGTTAAACCAAATTCGTATCCACTTGTCATTATCAAAATTTAACAGCCTCTAAATCCATTGTCCTATGAAAAAATAATAGCCTTTTATCAAATTTCTGCACCTTGTAAAATAGTCCTGATGCTAAATCAAAGTAATTCAGATGTCTTCCAAAAACAGTTCTTTTTATTAGGGGGATAAAAGAGAATTAAGGATGAAGTGAGACTTCTAGTCAGTGGTTCCCAAATGGAGCTGCATGTTAGCATCGCCTGGGAACTTTCAGAAATGGATTCTTAATCATATTTTCACACACCTCAACCCAGATTCTGTATTTCAACAAGGTGATTCCAATGTGCAAACAGGTTTGAAGGCCTGTGATAGAGTTCAGAACAAGTATCTTTAAAATAATGGGTTTCTCATTCAAATGTTTATACTTCCGTAATTTGTTTTGAAACTGCTTTAGTAACTCAAATTAGCGGTCACCATATTCCTCATTAATGTCATTCAACAATATTCACAATGAGTTGCGACTTCCTAAAATACAGACCTGAACGATGTATTCCAGAATAACGTTTTAGCTACGTAATCGATTTATTGAGTCTGCTGCATGGAGGAAACAGATTATTTAAGACCTAATCTCAGCATTTAACAGAGTGCACATCTGATGGGACTGACAATTTCACACATAGAGAAAAGCCCCTGATACAGTCTAAATCAGACAGTGTACACTGTGAGTGTCCCAGAAGTTCAAAGGAGGGGTGACCCCAGGTGGAGGGAGACCTGGCATAGCACAGGGTTGGCTGTGCTTTTAAACCCACTAAGCGCTGTATGAAAAGAGTAATTAGCAAATGCAAATTCAGTTTGTGGACACACCAACATTCTTTTCCAAGACATCACTAACTCATTTTGAAGATAAAGTAAACTTAACTTGGGTTAGTATCAAAATAATTTAAATGTACCTGTGAGGGGTAAAGAAGCATTTCTCCTTCACAGAAAGAAGACTCATTTTCCACATGACTGTTTATGGGAAAACTGGGAGGTCATCTTCCTGCAGCTTTTAGAATACAAAGATGACACATGGGCTGTTTTGCATTAATGAGGCTGATGAATCTCACCACATGGCACTTCAGCTTGGTGTTCCCTGATTTCCACGATGTCCTATGAAACTGATATCAGAGTTCTTGTTATCAGAAAAAAAGAGATGGAGGAACTTCTCTATTCCTGAAATGAGAATACTAGAGCAACTCTAAATGGATGAACTTGTGAGTCATAAAAACTTGATTATAAAACTGGACATTTATAGATATCTTTCCTTTTTGAATATTTTTTGATAGGTACTAATGATTTTCTTATTTAAAATTAGGTTGCTAATTTCAAATCTTCACATATAACAATAATGGCAACTATATTAGTAATTATTCTATAGTTTAAATTAGTGTTTATTAACATTTCTTTGCTTCATTCTAGAAAGTATAAGTGAGTAATTAAATATATTCTTTAGCGGCAAATTATTCTCAGTGGGTATTTTCAAATTCAATTTAATGAATAAGACCTCACAGTTGATGGCATAAAAATTACAAACGTGAATAAAATGTAAGCTCTCTCTTAAAGAAGCGAGATAAAATTTAATAAATTCCCCAAGTAGAAGTACTATAGGTTAAAATGATCATGAAGTTACTGATAAACAGCCATTAAAAAAACCCATATAAAAACAAGAGAATTTCTAGAGACAAAAGACCCACAAGTTCCTGAGTGTTAATGAATAGTGAATGCTTTACAAGAAATGAAATGATAATGTTTTCCAGCATGAAGAACTAGGGATTGGATACTCGTGATGATGGTGTTCCAGCCCGGGTGAGGGCCGGTCCCGGTGCTCTGGCCTGGTGAGCATGTAGAAACTGCACCCAAATTACTGAAGGCATGAATAAATGATGGAAGGGATGGATAAGCAATTGGATGGGGACAGAGCATCATTTTCACCATCTCTCCTTTATGCCAGAAGCCATAAAAAGTCCCCCAAATAAGAGACAAGCATAGCTGTCTGTAACAGTATTAGGAGACATACAGAATTAGAGTTTTACAGAATGCTACTTCGTAGGAGTGATTACTCAGCAATGTTAGTTATCTAACTACCTTTAACCATCATTTTTTTCTTATTCAGTAATTCATCCATTCAATAAAACTCATTGAACTTATCCTGTGTGCCAGGCAACCTGCAGGTATCCTATTTGGAGAGAAGGTTTATTAATCAGAAGAGCGGCTAATAGTTTACCATCCGCTCCACTGCGAAGTCAATCTGGAACATTAGAGATCAGGACTAAAATCATCTGAGAATCAGTTTTCTGATCTGAAACCATAGGAATAAATATTTTAAAAGCTCTTTCAACACTTCTTGACCCAGAAGTTCTATAACTTGTTTGCTATATTATAGCACAATCTAGCATAAATAAGAGACCACCTTCATGTTCCTCAATGAGAGTGTGATGTATAGACATTCATTTAAATCTGTATTTATTAATATTACACAATCTGTCTTTACTAAGATGGAAAGCCATCCTTGCTATATTAACTGAAAATGCAGGTTATAACTATGGATTATTCCATGTTTTGGTGGCCACATGCAACATGTATAGCATATATCTACATATATTATGTGTAGAATAAAATGTAACCTTTGTGTGGTGAGGTTACGTAACCCTTTCAAGAGTATACTTCTGGCCAGGTGCGGTGGCTCACACCTATAATCCCAGCACTTTGGGAGGCCGAGGCGGGCAGATCACCTGAGGTCGGGAGTTGGAGGCCACCCTGACCAACATGGAGAAACCTCATCTCTACTAAAAATACAAAATTAGCTGGGCATGGTGGTGAGCACCTGTAATCCCAGCTACTTGGGAGGCTGAGGCAGGATAATCGCTTGAACCCAGGAGGCAGAGGTTTGCCATGAGCCGAGATCACACCATTGCACTCCAGCCTGAGCAACAAGAAGGAAACTCTGTCTCAAAAAAAAAAAAGAAAAGAAAAGAAAAAGAAAAAAAAAAGAGTATACTTCTTTCCTAAGTAGGTATTCTATTTTCTCAGCTTCTGTTAGCTTTCAGGGGATATTTAATCTAACAATCCTGAAATTCATCTCATTATCCTGTCCTCAGCCTTGAAGAAAGAATTCAGAACTACTGCTAATTCTAGAAGAAATAAGTCAGTTTTTCCAAATTAAAGCAGGATGGTTATTTAAAAGTTTTATTTTCTATTCCATAATCTATCATTTAGACTGTTACTTTGTATGCGGCCATTTTTGCAAGTTTGAATGAGGGAGAAAACCTAAGGTAGATGCCTTAGGTATTCAGTGGAGACAAGCAGGACAAATGGAAGCCAAGTGCGTGCACCACCCCCAGTGTGTGCACCATCCCCAGGAGAGGAGGCTGGAAGAGGGAGGGAGGTGGTGGAAAAGGCAATGATGGGACAGCTCCTGGTGGTGGCCACAAGGCTGCTCTTCTGGCTGAGTGGAAGGAGGCCGAGGGAGGGGCAGAGCATCCTCTGCGGGGGCTGGAGGTGAAGATGGCCATGTGGAAATGACCCTGACACAGACACTGAGACTGTAGGGTCTGGAGTTCAGGGTTGAGGCAGTGCCAAGTACCACATCACAGACAAATGCTGGTGGACCACTACAGGCAGAAGTTAATAATTTTTTTACATTTAAATTTAAAATATAGAATTTGTTCAACACATTCTGTTTCATAATAATCCTCCAGTAAATAAAAATGTAGTCAGATTTGTACAAACATATTAGAACTTCACAAGTCTTAAACTTTGCCAGAGATGGCCAAACTTAGGGACTATTTTAATATGGGAGCACTTTTGATCAATTCATCAAGCATAATTTTAACTCACATTTAGCCTTAAAACCATCTGTGAAGCCTATACATGAATAAATTTGTTAATTGTCCTGGGGGCCTGAATGTACAATGAAAAAGTTTATATTATTTTATATATTATTTTATTCCTGGCCACTAGTGATTTTAATCAAGATATATTACTTTGGTTAAAATAATAATTACATAAGAAAACAGCAAATACTAATTGCATGGATTGTTCTCTGGAATATGTTAATCCAGCAACATCCAGAAGAATGGGTTTTCCCACACCAGAATGAATTCCCATGATAACAAACACCGTGCGGTCACTAGAGTTTGCCTTTCCTTTCAGTCGTTGAAAATGTTAACTCTCAGTTCTTTTATTACTTGCCAAAGACATGCTTTATCTTACTTTTCTCCTTTAGGTTCTCAGGCACTTTTTTTTGCATATATGGAAAAAATATATACGGTTTACTCATGGTCACTATAATATTGATAGTTTGACCCTGGTAATTTAAACTGAGAATCAAATTGTTCATGTTTGTGGATAAGAAAGAGACGGGATGGTGTGGAGAGTGAGGGAGAGGAAGAGAAAGAGAAAGGCCACATTTGGGGAACTGTCGATTTTCAAACTGTATAATCTACTGGCAAAGAGGAAGGCACGCTCTGAAGATATGCAAGCTAATTTCCAGGGTCGCTCTGTCAGTACTTTTATTACCACATTGTTAATGTGGAAGAAGTAAGGAAGGCATCGTATTCATGCAATGTTGGAAGCACAATATTGATTTTCATAATTATATTTATAGGTGTTTTCTCTAGTTTCATGCTCAATAAGATTCAGGAGAAAGAGAGGAGGTAGAAAGGAAATACACGTCAGAAAAGATTTCTGACTACTACATGGAATATGCCCTGAAAACAGCGGTGCTCTGTTTGCACACTTCTCTGGAGGAGGAAGTCTCTTTTTAGATCGTTCCTGAGTTAATGTAAGAGAGTTTGGATAAATATAAAATTGTAATAAGCCAATAAGCAGCATCCATAGCACTTTGTCATTAAAAGCAATAAATTCTATGTGCGGCAGGGGTGAATTCTTATCTTCTCGGCAGTGGGCAGGGGTAAGTTGCCCAGAGACATGGCTCATTCTGACACTGGACGGTTTATCAGATGGCTCTGGGGATGATTCCTAATGGGCTGTGTTGAGACCCCGTCAGCCGTCTCTGCCCGTGGGAGTTCTTGCTGTCATTCACTGTGGAGGCCTGCTTTTCTCACGTCCCAAGAAGGTCACGTGGGGTCATTCTTGGCTGGAAAGTGTGTGGATTGAGCACACTGTGTCCTGTGATGTGTCTTGCACGCTACTAGCATTTACAACTTTTCCTAACGTTTTTATTTGATTGACGAGAGTACTTAATGTGTGATCTACCCTCTTAACATTTTAAGAATACAATGCATTACCGCTGACTATACCTGCACAGTTGTACAGCAGGCCTGCGGAGCTTACTCTTGCATAACTGAAATTTTATGCCTATTGATCAGTAACTCCTTATATCTCCCACCCCTTAACCCCAGCAACCAACTCCTGGGCTCAAGCAATCCTCCTGCCTCAGCTTCCTAAGTAGCTGAAACTACAGGTGCATACCACCATGCCCAGCTAATTTTTAAAACAATTTTTGCAGAGATGGGGGTCTCACTATGTTGTCCAGGCTGGTCTCAAACTCCTCTTCTCAAGCTATCCTCCCACCTTGGCCTCCCGAAGCGCTGGAAGGGCAAGGTGGGAGGACAGCTTGAGGTTTTTTGATTCTATGAATCTGACTGTTTTAGATTTATCACACCAGTGAGATCACACAGAATTTGTCTTTCTGTGTCCTCCAGGTTCACCTATGCTGCCACATATTGCAGAATGTCCTTCTTCTTAAGGCTGAACCACAGTCCTTGGCATGTAAATATGCCACAATTTCTTTATCTACTTGTTGATGGACATTTGGGTTGTCTCTGCATCTTGGCTATTGTGAACAGTGCTGCCACAGTCCTCTGACTTATTTTAATGTTTATTTTCCATGGTAAATGCCCCTGTGTTTTCCAACCTCCCCGATTTCTGTTCACACTTTCTGAGACACCTGAAGTGACACTGCTGGGTCTTTTGATGTCACAAGCTGCCCCCTGGCTTATGAGACACGGCTCATTTCTAGGGAAGGACAAAGATCAGCGCAGTCTCACAGCTCCATGGCCTTCACCCTCCCAGCTCTGCAGTGGCTCGTGCTGCCTTACCAAGAGTCTCCGGCCAGGTCAGCTTGACGTTCCTTTCCCAGTTCAAACTTACTGTTTAGGAAAAGCGTTTCTTGGGCTTTGCTAGCTTGTAGGGACAGCGTGAGAAGAATCTCTGTAATCACACTCCAATGATACACATTTTTAGGGACTTCCTTGAAACCCACATAATCCTGACTGTCTACTTGCCTTGGGGTCCGAAGTCAGCTCTGTGCAACACACATACAAGACTCTCAGCATCGGCTGTGAAACCATGATGATGTTCTGCTGTGGCAGATGGAATCGATCGGCTGGTCCTGCATCAGGCCCCCGCACGCAGCCCGGCCTGCCTGCCGGTCATGGCTCCTGCCCGACGTCGTGGATCTTCAGTGTCTAGAAGGAGGCACACTCAGTCATGCACCTGCATTCCCACACCTGCTGCTTCTCGGGCCTGCAATGTTCTCCCCTGACCCACTTGCCCTCATCTACCAAAGGCAAATGTGAAACTTGTGCAAACAACTACCAACCAGGCCGGGTTTTCATCCCTAAGATGAATCACCGTCGAGCAGAAGGCCATCGCTAACCATGTCCTCTGGATGGAGCAGGACGCAGGCTGCAGAGGGCCAGAGCGTCTCCTGTAAGGGAGCGGGAAGGAACAAAGTTGATCAGCGTCAACGCCACCGCCCTGGGCAGGTGCTCTGTCGCCGCCAGAGGGCCCGGGGTAGCCAAAGCTGCTAGTCACCTCGGGTCTCTCCGGGCTTCTCTTCTCAGGGCACTTGGTTCCCTGGCTCACTCTCTCCTTCTAATGCTTTTGTTTGTCTCCAGGATGCCACTCTGTTTGACTGGCACCTTTTTTTCTTTCCAGTCTCCCCAGTCTCCGCTGCAGGGTTCCTCTCCTTGCCCCAGATTCCGCCGGGTTCAGTCCTGGGTGACTCCTCCACTGCTGTGCCTTGAATGCGGTCCCGACGCTGACCACACCCAGGTTATGTCTCCAGCCCAGTCCTCTCTTCAAGTCCAGACTCCAGTACCCAAAGACTCACCCCATTTCCAATGGGATGTCCAACACCCCTATCCGACCTAACACGGTTAAAAGGTTTGTAGGTGATTGTTGTGGCATCCAGTATTCAATAGATTTTACTGACAAATACATACTTAGAGGTTTTAAGTGTTTCTTCTATTTTCTCTGCTGGGACTCTTATGGAGTGAAATGTCTCCCAGCTTTTCCTGTCTGGTGGGGTCAAGGCCGGCAGGCACAGTGGTGCTGGGGTGGGGGGTGGCTGTTCTCAGTTCCCTTCAGTCCCCTTAAGAATTAGCTCTCCATTTCATAATGCAGATTCAAATGCTCAAAAATAACACAATGTGTATGAAGAGACAGAAATGAAGCCTTCACACCGTTTCATACAACAGACTCTGAAGACTGTCTCAGGCCAAGCATTGAAACTGGGCTTTATGTGGAAGTTAATCACCAAAGGCACTGAGGTTCGGGCTGAGAATTATTACCAAATGCATGAGCCAAACTACCACAAACCTTCTCTCTATCTGCTCCCATTCTTTTTATTTTTCTTTTTGTATCTTAATTGTAAGAAGTCCTCGGCCTTATAAGAAAAGAAATAATTCAATATGATGAAGATAAAATTCCATTTACAGATTCCAAAATCCTGTCATCAGAAAAAAAAATACATAATGCAAGCTCTTATTAGCAGAAGTTGTTTTGCCAAGCAGAGGGCATTCTGGACAGTGGGAGAGCCTGCGAGTCCTCTCCCTGCCGCCTGAGACCCGGGGCTGGGGGGCGTGGGGTGCAACTGCACACCTGACAGTGCGCTCCCTGAAATCTCCCTGCAATCCCACCTGACACAACCTGTGCTCTCCACACCCCCAGCTTTCCATGACAAGACTCACAGCAGAGCAAGCGATCGGGGCTCACACTGGCCTCTGCTGCACCGCTGGGGGTCTCCCCACAAAGCCCTGTCGCTGTGACCTTATGGAGTGCCTTGGCCAAGTGGTGGCACTTAGATAAACACACAGGGGCTGGCATTGCCACTTTGCCTTCGGCTTGTAGTTCTCTGATATTCAAAATGAATACAGACCATCTTACAAAGATTTCTGCATCAAAATTCATCGGAGGACAAGGAGATGTGCACACAGTGACAGTAACTTGCATTTGTTAGATGCTTATAATGGGCCAGGTACTGGGATTGGCACTTCACCCAAATTATCTGGTTTAATCTTCACAAAAATTCTGTAAAATAGGTATTATGTTTCTTTTACAGCCCTAAAACCAGCCTCACAAAAATTAATGCCAGTCCAGTCTCAAAGCTAGTAGCAAGCAAAGAGAGACAGGATTCAAAAGTCGAGCCGTTTGACTGCATGCTCCAGCCTCCTGTTTATTGTGATGCAACATGGTTCTACGCAGGCATACACACACACACACACGCTCACACTCACTCACACACACTCACTGCACACTCATACACTCCCTCCCACACTCATGCACTCACGCTCACACACACTCATCACACAATCATACACTCCCTCCCACACTCACACCTGCTCACACTCACATACACACTCATCACACTTATGCACTCCCTCCCACACTCACACACGCTCACATACTCATCACACACTCATAAACACCCAGACTCACACACAGATGCTCACACACACTCATACAATACCCCACACTCACATGCTCACACTCATCACACACCCCTACACTCACACTCTCACTTGTACTCACACACTCACATGCCCATGCATGCACGCACACACTCATTACACACACTACACACATGCTCACTCATACACTCGCACACCCTCACACACACTCATTACACACTCACAAGGTCACTTACACACACATTCCTTCACACACTCATCAAACACACACATTCACTCACACACTCATACACTCACATACACATGTATCTCACACAACCCACACTCTCACACACATTCACACACTCAATAACTCACACACTGACAGGAATATTTTCTCATTCACCCACACAAAAAAACCACTAGTTTTGAAACAATTAGATTCCCTGAGAATTGATGTCTCCCTGACACAATCATACTTTAAAAGGCAGGTCTTAAGTGAAGGGATGACTTTATCGTTTAATTTTATCAATAGTTGGGCGTAAGTAAAACTTTCTTGAATAGGAACTTACAGTACTGATGAGAAAGACCCACAGGACTGTTCATGAATAAACATGAATGTGCCTATTGTTTCGTGCTGCACACAATCCTATTATAGAAAAATATTCAAATTATATAGATACTCTATTATAAAAGAAAACCTTATGTGACATGGGCTTATTTCAGGGCTCTGTCAAAACAGGGCTGTCACTTTAATGTCAAAAAAGGGAGTGAATTTTCTGCATCTACCTACCCCACTCTTCCTGGCAATGGCTCCTGTCATCTTCAGGGACCTGAACTGACTTTTCTGGAGGTGGCTCTGAAGAGACTAGAACAAGCATCACCTCTGGAGGGAAACTTGCAAACATCTTTTTCCTTCCCTTTCTCTCTTCTCTACTTTTCTGTGTTCTTCCTCCTGGAAATTCCCTAACATTTCCTGCTCTGTTTAGTCAGTTGGCCATCAAGCTGTCTGCAAGGGTTTTCCTTTCTAGCAATGACTTTGCTGCTGAGACCCTCATCCACCGTCGTGGTGCCCAGCGTGAGTGACGGGAGCTACACGCAGGTCTTTATAGCACATCACCTGTGACTGGCATAAAAATGGGTCAAGGGCTGGGCGCGGTGGCTCATACCTGTAGTCCCAGCAATTTGGGAGGCTGAGGTGGGCAGATCACCTGAGGTCAGGAATTCAAGATCAGCCTGGCCAACATGGTGAAACCCCGTCTCTACTAAAAATACAAAAACAAACAAACAAACAAACAAAAAAACCAGCAGACGTGGTGGTGGGTGCTGTAATTCCAGCTACTCGGGAGGCTGAGGCAGAAGAATCGCTTGAACTCGGGAGGTGGAGGCTGCAGTAAGCCAAGATCGCGCTACTGCAAGATCCAGCCTGGGCAACAAGAGAAAAACTCCATCTCAAAAAAAAAGTCAAGGCTCGCAACTTAATGTAGTGGCCTGAGTCTAATTTGTTCATCACTCTCCTACCCCTGAAGACATTCTTACTGGCAGTGACCTTGGTATACAGATGAGGTCAAAAAGAATACCACCTTACAGTCCTCTCCACCCTCCATACCTCCTCAGACTGTTCTGTGGATTAGAACTGCAGTTATAATATGCACTATGGTTGGGTTTTTAAAAAGCTTTTCTTTTCTCAATGCTCATCTGAAGTCTTTGCTCATGAAAAGTCTCTGAATTCAACACAGGAAGATTTTGTAGCTAGAATGCATTTGCACATCTTTTCTTTTTTTTCTTTTCTTTTCTTTTTTTTTTTTTTTTTTGAGACGGAGTCTCGCTCTGTTGCCCAGGCTGGAGTGCAGTGGCACAATCTCGGCTCACTGCAAGCTCCGCCTCCCGGGTTCACGCCATTCTCCTGCCTCAGCCTCCCAAGTAGCCGGGACTACAGGCTCCCGCCACCACGCCCGGCTAATTTTTTGTAGAGACGGGGTTTCACCGTGTTAGCCAGGATGGTCTCTATCTCCTGACCTCATGATCCGCCCGCCTAAGCCTCCTAAAGTGCTGGGGTTATAGGCGTGAGCCACCGCACCTGGCCTGCACATCTTTTCTCAATCAGTCACTGGGAAAAGACATTTCCTTACATCTTCTCAGTCATTTGTTTCTTATCTTGATCTTATTTTGGTTTCCCCAAAATGGCAGAGCCAAGACAGAGACAGCTGTCCTGCCCAGGATAACATTTGGGGGATGTATATAAATCAATATGGTTATGTGTAAGCATCAGTTAGGGAATTACCACTACAGAGGTCAATAATAAATAAAATTTTTTCCTTTCACATCCATTTCACAAAATAATAATAATTCTCCAATGACATCTACAATCAACTCTCCTCAATGATTCCCATATATCTATTATTCAAGCTTTTATTTTTTGTTATTCCAAACCAAGACCCAATCCAGGTGCATGCACTGCACTTTAGCTGCTATGTGCCTTGGGTTTCAAATAGTCTATAAAGCCTCACACCAGCCCCAGCCCCACTTTCCCCCTCATTTTCAAGACATTGACAATGGGAAGACAGCAGGGCAATTCTGTGGGATGTTCCACTTTCTGGATTTACTGATTGTTTCTTTCCTCATGGTACCACTTAACTTATTCTTCTATCTCCTGTATTTCCTGTATCCTGGAAGTTAGGTATAAATAGAATAACCCTATACTTGATCCACACTGGAATACTTTGAGAGTGAATGGAGTCTTACCAATAATTGTACCCAAATAACAGGTAAAAAGCAGGACTCTCCTAGCAAATGGGTGCAAGTGACCGTTGGTTTGATGGCTTAGTCACATTCAGGTGATGGAGTTCAGATGACGTGCTGAGCAAGGACACTCCACGGTGTTTCTGTGTGGCCCACGGTGTCTCCCACCAGACATGCTACTGAGATGCTAAGTTTGATTAACTGGCTACTGGCGATCCTTCAATCTCTCTGTTGTATAGGCATGGTTTTGTCACTTGCAATCAACAAGAGTTTTAGAATCCACTGGTAATCCTTGTAAAATCTATTATTTACTTGGAGGCTAAAAAATGATTATTTTTCTAAAGCTATCATTTATTCTACACATATGAGTGTGGATTTTTTCATAATAAAAAGCTTTCCCTTATTATCCAAGGTAAACTTCAGTTCCTCCTAAAAGACAGAATCAATTCTTCTCTTTACTTCACAATATTCAGAACTAGGACTTGAAATAATCGTCATTTCAAATAGTGGAGCAAAGAGGTTTATCCCCTCTTAGTATTATAATACTATTGTCTCAAGAGTATTTGTTCAATATTTTACAATTATTTCTAGTCATTATTATTTTTGATGGCAAGCAAATTTTTAATATGGTCATAAGTTTAGGTATACTATAGCCTGAAAATTTAGGAAATGATGAAAGCATTATAATCAGTTTTAAAATGAAAGTAGTTATATTTATAATATATTCCTAATCTTTGTCTTGAAATGACGGAAGGCAAACCTTACACGTACACAGCAAATGTCTCTTGTTTCTAAGCAGAGAACAGAAATGTCCTAAAAGGACCATGGCTAGATTCATTGATTATGAGTATTTTTGTTGTTTTTTTTCTCTACTTTGATAGAACATAATTATTCTGAGAATATAGCAGATTAGATAGAACAACAGAGTTGGCTAATTCAGGTCACTTTCTAAGTTAAAGGTTTATAAAGTTAGTAATTTTGCCCTTTGTTTTCATTCAATTAAAGAAATGTTTATTGAAGGGCTGCAATGTGCTACTCTTTAAAACATACTTGAATATATTTAATAAATCAGGATACTTGGTTGGCAAATCATATTAGCTTTTAATGCTTAAGATCTTACTAACACCACATTTCTAAAAAATAATATCACCATCAAGACCAATTGTAAATACATACGAAAGTTCCTAATTGTATTCTGCCTGTTTGCTTTAATGAGAAATGAATACAGGTAAATTTTGTAAAATTGGGCCCTTCTGAGAGAAAATTGAGATGAAAAGTGTAACAGAGGCATTACGGGGAAAAAGGATAGGAACTCAGCAGGGCCTTCTGAAGGTTTGCTGTGCTCCCGTTGCAAGACCCACTGGGTCCCAGTGCTAAGTCATTCTGTCCTTCTGTCAGTATGTGGCCACTGTGCTCATCCCAGACCTCACAGAAAGACAGAATTCAAACGTTTTTATGTCCACAGAACCTGCAACCATTGTCCAAAGTTTTAAAATAGCATTTAACTCCGAAAACGGTACCTAAAGGCAGGAGTATGGCTGGGGAGAGAAGAATCTTGAATGTCCCACCAAGAGGGAAACTGCCTCATATTTAATAGAAAAATCTGGAAATCTTCACATGAAAAGATAATGTTTTAATGATATTAATCATCGAGGTTAAATTTAAACCAATCACACACACACACACATTTAGACAGAGTCTCACTCTATTACCCAGACTGGAGTGCAGTGGCATGATCTTGGCTCACTGCAACATCCCAGGTTCAGGCGATTCTCGTGCCTCAGCTTCCTGAGTAGCTGGGATTACAGGTACGTGCCACCACGCCAGGCTAATTTTGGTGTTTTTTGTAGAAATGAGGTTTCACCATGTTGGCCAGGCTGGTCTGGAACTCCTGACCTCAAGTGATCCGCCTGCTTTGGCCTCCCAAAGTGCTGGGATTATAGGCGTGAGTGACTGCACCCGGCCCCAATCAAATACTAAGAGTTATTTAATCCACATGAAGATGCAATTATTAATGATAAAAATTGAAGACAACAGGCTCCATGGAAACATCAGCCACTCCAATTTAAATTCTGGCTAAGCAGCAACAGCAACAACACTCCGAAGCTGGGATTCCCATGGTGGCCAGCAAAGCCCACCCCTGATGTGGAGCTCAAATCTGGCTTCCGGAGTGAATGAAAACCAGTGAAAGAAAAACCAGCGAATGAGAAAAACAGATGGAGGAAGAGGGCAGGTCTACGTACCCCACTGGTTTTTACCTCTTCCTTTGCTAGAGGAGCAGAGATTAGAGGTCATTTTTCTTTTTTACAATTTTTAAAATCAATTTTGAAGGGCATTTTTTTTGTCCTGCTTCTTGGTAACAGCTTACTTCATCTTATTATTTGCCCCTCACCTAAAAAGCAAGTAACAATAAAGTTCTTTCACTATGGAGGGATTTTCCCTAGAAGAGCTTGCAAATGCATTTTCTGTTTTGGATTGTCTACTGTATGGAATCGATTGTATGTCAGGCCATAAGGCGCTGTTTCATCCACTGTGAATTAGTTCAGCCATTTAATGAATATGCATCAAGCTTCTATGTGCACAGTATCACACCGGATTTTCACAGTTTCCAATCGTCTTAAGTAGACACTGTCTACTTAAACTTTAACCGTCTTCAGAAATTTTTTAGACTTATAACAAATAAGTTCAGTAAACTCTCCTGAGCCTGATCACCTTCCTCCCTCTTTTGCAGATATTATCATTCTTACCAAGTGGACCATCGTAACTCTGGGGAACATACACACTGAAATTCTTTGTGTGTGAAACCCTAAAATCAGCATGCTTTTCCTACTGCTCTGCTTGGCCCACGCTTTCTGCAGTTAACCAGGTCATCTGGATAGCGTGGGCCTGCAGCTCCCCTGGGACGTCTGTCAGGCAATTCCTGTTTTCTTTCTTATGAGCACATATTAAAGATAAATAGTGGAAGCCCTGGAATTTTACATTTCCCCAGAAGTACATTTCAGTCTCTCCTTGTTTGACAGTGAGACCCGTGGCACCTTCTTTCTGAGCTGAAGTTCTCAGAACAGAGGATTTACAGTTTCATAAAACTAGGTTAAGGAACATTTTCTAAAAGTGAAGATACTCATGCAATTCCCCAAGCAAGGAGGTGTCATTCTGCTGAGCCCTGAACAACAGCAGGAAAAAGGAGAGCTTAGGTGTTCTTTTCATGATGATTGTTGGGGGCTGAGAAAGGCTCGTTCTACTAATGGGCCATGTTATGTCTCAGGACCCTGGGACTGTCCGCCTGTAAAGGTGTAAGGAAATTGGGAATTTTTATACTGTGTTGGAAAGGCCTCCATGTGAGATGTGCACACAGACAGGAAGGGCAGCTGGAGGGTCAGGGAGCATCGGCTGGAACTGCGGCCAGCTTTGCAGAGGTGTGAGCCTCTCTCTGGCCCCAGTACATCAGGCCGAGTGCCACAGGAAATGCCATCCAGTGTGGTCAGCGAGGCTGAGCCTTTCCAGAATCTGGTTACAGTGATGATAGACCTACAGAGCCTGAGGGCCCTTGGAAACCCAAAGTCCCACCCCCCGACTTTACGGTTGTGATTTATGATCTGGACACATGGTGTCTAGCATAACATAATTCAGCGAAGTGAAGCACCTCGTCCATGGACAAACCATCAATTGATGGGCAAGGTACGACTACAACGCAGGGCCCATTTGGTGCCGCTAGAGCATGGAAATGGTTAGTAATAATGATTCTCCACATCTGAAGACTGTATTACCATTTAAAATCCATTTAGAGGGCAGCGTCCAGCCAGAGAGGGCACGGAGGAGACACTATTGCTCTTATGGTAATAAGGAGGCCACTGCACTCTGAGAGTTGAAATTCCTCTCGAAACAGAGCTTGGACTAGGATCTCCATCACCTGGCTCCTGGGCTGGAGCTGGAGGTCCCACCCCAGATAAAAGGCCGATTATGAAGGCGTTCATTCTTAGTAGTCAGCTGGTCTGCTTAGATCTTATAAACTACTTGGGATCATCAGTGCTTCCTGAATTGTTCTCTGAAATCCTGTAACCAGATGTTTCCATCTGCAGCGAACTTGTCCATGTCAGTGTCCATAATAGAGACCCATCTACATCCACATCATTGTCATGAACAGCATTGCAAAGGCATCACCCTCTCTTCCCATGCACTGGTTCACTTTGCCTTGGCTTAAGAATTCACAGATCAGGCCAGGTGTGGTGGCTCACGCCTGTAAACCCAACACTTTGGGAGGCTGAGGCGGGTGGATCATTTGAGGACAGGAGTTTGAGACCAGCCTGCCCAACATGGCTAAACCCCATCTCTGCTAAAAACACAAAAATTAGCAAGGCATGGTGGTACATGCCTGTAATTCCAGCTACTTGGGAGGCTGAGGCATGAGAATCATTTGAACTCAGGAGGCAGAGGTTGTGGTGAGCCAAGATTGTGCCACTGCACTCCAGCCTGGGTGACAGCATGAGACTGTGTGTCAAGAAAAAAAAATTATCCACAGATCAACATTTTATCTTGCCATAACGGACTTGCTGAATTATTAGGACATGTTAATTGTCTCAAGTCAAAGATCCAAGCAACACCACATTTAAACCCTTTTCAAGCTAAATCAACACCATGTTTCTAGTTAATTCTCGGTATATGTTTTTCTGTAGAGCTATATGGACAATTGGTTCTAAGATTGAGGCTTTGAGCTTTTCATGTTTTCCTTATTAAACATCAAAATGAAAGCCTATCAGGATTGAGAGAGTGGTGCAGGAGAGAAAGAGGTTGTTGGTTCCAGCAGCCTACCAATGACTGCATGAAATAAGACCACTGCTCCCACAGGAGACCCATTATATGCCAAAGGTGGATGCTCAGGGACCAGCAATGGAGATGGGCACACAGACAACAGGCAGCCACGTGTTTTTAAGAGGAAAAATGTAAAGGCCTGGAACTTCTGTCATAAAGTGGGGACAGATGGATGCAGCTGATTTTCATAGCCACCCATAACTGAGCAGAAAGATTTGTGTGACCTGAGTCCAAAAGTCACAAACAGTGACAAGGGCTACAGGATGATGAGGCTTGGGTTGAGTGTCTTCTCCTCTCTCCCTGGCTTTGATAAACAGCCATCCAGCCAGTTCCCTGCCTTTGGTCTCTCTTCCTTTTATCCATTTGCACACTCCAGTGAGGTTCACTTTCTTCCCACATGACTTCTGCTCTACACTCAGCAGCTGGGAATGGCCCTCCCATGCTTCATCCATCAGACCTGATCCCAACCCAAGGCTGCACGAATATCCCCTGGCATTCTTCAACACTTCCCAAGTTTGTCACACCTCTGTAGTCACTGGACTGAAATAACCACTAGCTGAACTCCCATACCATGTCTTCATGTGGCTATGAAGATGATGAAGTGAAACCCTCTGCCTCCAGGGAGATGCAAGCAAGGAAACACAGGAACTACAATTTGCCCTGGGAAGAGCTACCGCAAAGTGGTGGAGCAGAGCCAGGCTGCGTGCGGCCTGAAGCTTATGCAACCACGGGAGCCCTCCTGAAGAAAAATGTTACCAAATTATGAAGGTAAATGTGCAGCCCTAAAGCTCAGACTTTATCAGCTTCCTGGACAACCTGGTCCGTTCCACACATATGGGGTCTGCAAGGTGGATGTCTTTGATATCTACCTCTGTCTCCTTACTTTCAGTCAAAAGCATTTGGTTCGATATGTTGTACCTTGAATCCCCTCTCCCTATCCAATTTCTACCAACTGGACCTATTTGCCTCAATTTCTTCATAAATTCATTCCTGATCGCATGGTTTTCACTTAGGTCCCTCTTAAGTGCCTTGCTGTAGCACTGTTAGTGATCACGTACCACATACAGCAACTTGTACACTTTTTCAGTTGTTTCTGGTTAGATTTATTTTGGCCAATAAATTACGAGTTCCCAGATGTCAGGGCTTTGTTTTATGATGCAGATACCGTGGTGTCTGACATGATATTGATATATTGCCGATAATTAAATCTTGCTTGAGTCATAGATGGAAGAAATGATTGAACTTGACAATTCCATCCTTTGAAACCAATGCTTGGTAACACCAAGGGGCATAATTTTTATTGTGCCTCTGGTCTTACCAGATAAGTCATCTCTGAATATAAACTTGGACCCTTCCCAAATTCACCATTTGGACACAAATTCTCTGGAATTACATCCTTGCTCCTTTCATTCTAGATATGCTCCCTGAGTGGTTTCCATTCCTCTCATGTTTTCAACTTGTTCATCTGTGTCGAGGACCCTCAAATGTATATTTCTGGCCCAGAACTTTCCCCTGAGCTCCTAGCTTACATATTTAGCTACACTTTTGTGTCTCCATGTCCCCAAGGAGCCTGTACCTAAAATGCACCCACAACTAAATATAGGAGGGCACTGGTGGGAAAGAAAAAACTTAAGAGACAAATGCAAACCATGTTCGTGTCTATGTCCCAGTATTAAATGATAGGCTCCTTGCAGGTAGGAATGAGTCCTGTTCATCTTTCTGTGCCCAGCTTGTAACCTAGCCTGGAACAAGGTGGGAATTTAGTAAGTCTGAGTGACTGGGTGAACGAGTGATGTCTCTGAGACAGTTCCTATAGTGAATTGCTAAAAATAAATATGGTATTTAGGACAATCACATAAAGTCTTCTTTGGCCATACACTTTGCCATGTTTCATTCACAAGATGTCTGTGGAGGAGATGTGTACCCAACCCTCCTTGTATACTTTTCCATACATGCAGGCACAGTTAGAGAACTCACAGAATCTTCCATCTTCCTACCTGGAAACTACTTTGTGTAGGAGGGACAAGGTGTGCTTTAAGTTGGTCTCATCATCTGCCTCCCTCCCCATCTCCCCAACCCCAGCTCATCTGGGCCTTCTCAGGGCATCTGAATCTGCCTGCCATGGAACCAGTCTGGTGGCCTCTATTTTTCTTAATGAGCGAGCCATCGTTTTTGACAGCACCAATTGCAAGGTGGATGCTTTTGAAGAAGGAACTAATGAATGAAAGAGGGGAAGGAACCCGTCCTTAACCAAGATCTAGTCAATTTAATTTCACTTTATAAGTGAACAACACATCGGTCTAAAAAGTTAAATACTAAGACATCATGGAAATAGGTGTATTTGGGGGGTGGGCTGATGGGCAGATTGATAGGGAAGATTCAAGGAAAAATATTTTATCAAAACAATGACTCATCTTATATTCAAAGATCCTCAAATTGTAGTATTTTCTTCCAAATCCACGTTAAAATGTTGACAGCTGCTACAGGAATGTGCTTCAAATTCCATTGCGATATTATAATTTTTCCACTTTCGAGAATTCGTTTGCTTCGTTTGTTTTGTTTTGTTTTGGGCCCTATGCTGGCTGAGAAAACAAGAATGTTCACGTCCTTGTATTGGGCGGTGGGGAGAGAGACCAATTAGAAGGTGAATCAAATGTTTGGCGCGAACCACAGAAACGAGGCCAGGAAGAAGAGGTCGTGGTGAAGTGGCTGCAGGTTAGTTTCCTCCGAGCAGCCAAGGAGCGCCGGAGTTTGGAAACCTGGGGCCCTGGAAACCCGGGGGCCTTGGCCTGCAGGCGGGGCTGGTGGGATCAGAGCGCGTGGTCGCGAAGGGGAAGAGCAGAGGCACCGGCTCGGCTGCAGGTGGGAGGGTGTCCGGGTGAGGGGTGAGCGCGGGGTCGGGGAGCGGCGGCGGGGGACTGGGCGACGGCCCCGGGGCCGGGCCGCGGGCGGAGACTGACAGGCGTGGGCGGCGACAGCTGCAGCTCCGAAGCTCCCAGCGTGGAGTCACGCGCCAGGGCGCGGAGGGGAGTGGGACGTGGGGCAAGCAGAGGGGCGCACGGAGGGGAGCATGGAGGGACGTGGGGAGCATGGAGAGACGTGGGGGCGCACGGAGGGACGGCGGGGCCTGGAGCGAGCATAGGGGCGCACGGAGGGGCAGCTGGGCGTGGGGCGAGCACAGGGGCGCACGGAGAGGAGCATGGAGGGACATGGGGCGCACGGAGGGGCAGCGGGTCCTGGGGTCGAGCAGAGGGGCGCATGGAGGGGAGCATGGAGGGACGTGGGGCGCGCGGAGGGGCGGCGGGGCGTGGGACGCGCGGTTCTTCCTCGCGAAGTTGGAGAGGCCTCGGGTCGCAGGGCACCCACTGTGCGCCCTGGACGAAGCCTACCCTGGAGGCAGCGGCTCCGAGGGACGCGGGAAGGAACGGCCGCTTTCCTCAGGGTCCCCGCCTGCACCTGCGGGCTGGCAGATCCGGGGCGTCACTTCTCTCCCAGGGCCCCGGAGGGAGGCGGAAGAAGGCGCAGGTGCGAAGGATGAAAAACCAAAACCAAATCCAAATGAAAGTCAGTGATGTTTGAAAGTGGGAAAGCCCCCAGTGGAGGACAAAGGGGCCTCTCCCAGCCGCGCCACGGGCCAGATGTCCCTTTCTCCACCAAGAGCCCCTGTTTCCAGACGCACCCCACCTTCGACATTATTTACCCCAGCCACTTCCCCGACCCTCGGCCTCCTTCAACTCTATGTACAGGTATATTTAAAACGTTTTGCAAGGCGAGAGGGGAGAGAACGGGCCCTCAGTGGCCTGAGATAGACGCTGAGTCAGGGACCCCTCTGGATCTCCCCAATTCACTGGCTGGTCTTTAGTTCATCAAGATGAACTCTCAGAGGTAAAAGAACTGCTGCCTTTCTATGATTCATACCGAGTTCGGGGCCAGAAAGCTGGTGGATGAGGACATGCTCTAGGAGGAGCCGGGCTGATGGATCTGGGTGGTTGCTCTGGCCCCGTTCCTGGGAACCCCACAGAGTGCACACGACGCCATCTCCCCGAGCCAGTTCCAACCTGTAAGGAAGAATCCTCTTGTGTATCTCAGCCTCCTTAAAGAGGCGAATGAGAAAGCGCCTGCTTCCTCAGTCCCTGCTTTGTAGGCAAAGTCCTGGCAAAATGATTTGTAGTTGCTTATTTAAAAAAAAAAAAAAAAAAGATCAAACAGCTAAGAACATCTTTTTCTGGGCCTCATCCTCTATCTATACATTCCGGGCCAGAGGGTACTCAGGCAGTTTTCTAAACCACCTCAGAGACACAGCCACACGTCTACAGGAGTCAGTCAACGTGGCTGTGCTCTTTTGTGTAAGGCAAACTCTTCATCTTGGGTGTGTAAATATGGAAACCCCCGACAGAGAATGACTTCCACATGGGACCCGCCTGTCACTGTCTATTCATGTGGCACGTTTGTCCAAGGCTCCGCGTTCTCCGTCATGTAGGGCTGGCTGCTCCATCGGGGTAGGTGACTCACCCTAGTTTTGCCACCAGATAGGAATGGGACCTGGCCCTCTCCTAGCCTTGGTGGCCCCTGTTTGAACCTCCCCATCCTCAACCATTTCACGCTGTGCTGCGCAGCCTGTGCCCTGTCTCCACAGTTTCTGAGCCTCTGGCTCCTTTTCCCTTTGGTGAACTGGCCTCACCCGTGGGATGTGCTATTCTGGGAGCTTCCTGTGCACGGACTCTCCTATTGCGTCTCTTCAGCTACTTCCTGGACATGCTACATGGCTCTGCTGAGCGCCCCCCCCAGGCTCGTCTTTAGACTTTGATGAGGTCCCCTTCAGTGCAGCCAATGTGACTTGCTCCCCTAATCTCTCAAGGGAACCAGGGATCTTTCTTTAAATAGTGTGAACACAGATGTCAAGGACCTCACACACTGAGGAGAAATCATCTGGAGAACCAGAATCAGCCACTTCAGCTATTGGGGTTCATTTAGTCAATTTGAAAGGGAGGTTGGTCATAAAGTAGCAGGAATCTTTAACATTGAAGTGCTTAACTTATACCCTTACCATGTTATGTTTTTTCACTCAGTGAGTACATCTGTGTGGTGCCATAGGCTGTTGTGGGGCCCATTCTCAAATGGCCAGAAACAGGGGTAATGTCACATTGTGCAAGTTCTCAATCTTCATCACATGGAGTTCTTTTGGACCAGCGTATGATTTTGCTTCTTAAGTCATTTCTCTCTCTACACGTGAGAGAAAACCTGAGATGGAGAGCTGAGTGGACATTCCTTCAGTGGACTACTAATTTTTTAACTTGTGCTTTTGATTCTCTTTCTCAAAGAGAAAAATACTCCACAGTATTCATAAGTCAGATAAGCAGATGTGGACACGCCTGCATATTTTCCTTTTTAGATACTAGTAGAATGCTCGTTGATGGTATCAGGAGATGATTCCTCTGTTGGGATCTTCACTACAGTAAATAGAAGGCAATCACTTTTGTTTCCATGAAGCTAAGATGTCAACTCCTCAATAAACAGATGCAGGGCTCCAGGCATCACTCTGAGTTCAGCCTTTCTGCCCCGCCCACAGCACAGCACACCAGGATTACAACCCGAGCTCCCACAGGAAAGCAGTGAGGACAGCAGGTTCGTCCTGCAGTAGAAAGGGAAGGTTGAGAGCCTGGGGGCCAGGATGGCATGGGGTTAAGTGAGAATTGTGGCTAATGGAAATGTTGACCATAAGTTGGAAGGAAGAAAAGGACAAGTTCAACGTCAACCTCCTGTTTATCTAGAGCTTTAGAAACATTTGAAAAGAACATGCTTTAACTCCCACAAGTCCTCTTAGAAATTCAGATTCAAGCTGAAGACGCCAAAGAAATTGGCTTGCTGGCGGCAGTGGTTCACCTAACGGAAAGGTCACCACCCTTGGGCTCTGGAAGTCAGCAACGATAACTTTTTCAGTTTGGCCTGAGTTTGATTGTTTTTGGAGTTAGGTACGCCTTGTGCCTGTTTCCATATGTGTCTATAAAGCTACAATCTGTTTTCTTCTACTACGAAATCCAGTGTGCTAGTGTGTGGACAACTGAGAATTTCTGCAAGATAGAGAGGAAGAAGCACACAGTATGAAAGAAAAGGATTCCTATTTCAGAATCCCTTTGGGAAGCCTTTCAGTGAAGGCACGGGGGTCTTGCAGTGTGCAGCCAAATTTCTACGGCCTCACGTGCTCTGCTTCTGTTTTCTCTTTCTCCTCCTTCCTTTGGAGTTGCATCGTGGGACTGTTCCAGACTCCCTTTCTAGTCATGCTTCCTGGGAAAACCTTCAGAAAGTATTCATCTCAGATCACCCTGGACAATTTGCTGAGGGTCAGTCCTGAGCGTGGACACAGCTTGTGAGCATGTGATCTTTAATGTGATGAATTATGTCTTTAATAGTTGCCAGTCCCTCTGGTCCTCCTCCCAGAAGTCACATCCATCTGCTGAACTGGCTCTGTGCTCCCCTGGTTCAACAAGTCAAGGAGTGAAGCGATTCACACAGACAGCGGGTGATGTCGCAGGAGGAGTGGTGGCCAGGGAGCGTGGTGACCTGGGACCAGCCCTAATTCTGCCCTAACTGGGCAGCTCTAGAGAGGTCTTTTCCATGTCCTAAGCCCCAGCTGTCTTCTGTGGAAAATGCAAAAAGTTAGATGAGATGATCTCTCATTTCCAGCTTGTGATTCTATCCTGTTTTCTCTCTTGCTGGAATTATGCTCTGTGGCGGGAGAGGAATTATCCGTGTCACATCTCATAGCTTACATTTTTTGGTACTTGCTATTCTGCGCAACTCAAACTCCCTGGCAGAGCAGAGAGTGTTTAATGTTTACTTGTCAAAGGCAATCCAAACATGAAGCCATCATTTAAGTCAGTTGACTTATTCTACGGCATATGCATGGGTCAAAATGGAACATAACCTTGAATCCCTTTGAAAATGCTCTTCTCAATTTAAAATGATGAAGGCTGTGTATTAAAATAGCAGGGTGGAATTTTTCTCTCATGTGAAGTAAAAGAGATCTTTCCTTGCTAATTATTTTTTGACATGTTACTGACAATGTGGACAGTAAATATAATCAGAGCATTCTACATCAAACATTTTCCTCCTGTTGGGCACCATTAAGGAGGTAAATAACCCCTGTCTATAGATCGTCCTGAGTTTGAACACATACAGACTTTTGAAACACATTGTTTCAGCCTATGAATTATTTCCTCCAGGACTAAAATGTAAGTGTACACAGCTCAGGTAGCAGAGAACCACGTTCTCTGAGGCCCTGGGACCTGCGATGCTAGTGAGAAAATTAAGCTTGTTCTTCCCTAAGAGGCAGAAACACTGGTGCCCCCCTTCATCCTCTGCAGTCCTGGACTAAGCTGGGTGCAGCCCTGGCTGCCCTGGCTCTGGTAGTACCCTGTCCCTGCCCTCTACAGTCAGTCCTCCTCCCTGCTGCAACTTGACCATGTCACTCTCCTTCAGGGTCAAGTTCAAATCCCCAAGATTTGGAAGCAAGGCTCTTCCTTGCTGGGCTTTGCATCCTCCTCACACTGCTCCTTTGTTTTCCCTCCACTCAGCATGCTTTGGAGCCCTGTGCTGTGTCCTCTGAGGCACCCCTAGTGGCCTGTGCACACCTCCTTCTTGGTGACCCCCATACCCACACTGCAAGGATGGCTTGATTGCCCATTTGCCTCTAGCCTGCCAACTCCTAGAGGTGGGTGCCATGAGTTTTCTGAGTGGCCAATGCAGAGCCTCACTCCACTTCTGGCTCCAAAAAGCCTAGTGAGTACTTAGTGAGCAAACCAAATCAGTAAAAAATGATGCTTCAGGTCCACTTGTTAACATTTGTAGGAAAAGAAAGTCACACTGCATGGTCCCTTCCCAGCCCTCCTAGTGGGTGAAAGGCACATGGAAGGCATATTAGCATCAGCCCTGGAACAGGCGGCATCAGGGATCGCAACACAATGCACAGCCTATGCAATGAATTTCCCATGTTAGCTGAAAGCCCACAAACACTTCCAAAACACAGAAAACCCCAAAGCCCAGACCTGACTATCTTTCCTTGTATGATAAATTTGCTCTGTGCAATGTGATGGAATATGCTGGCGGAATATGCAGAGCGCTTGGCAGGCAGGCCTTCCTCCCGGCTCTCAGGAGGATCCTCTCTCTGGGACCCAGGGGTATCCATCACCACCACCGCCCCAAAGATGAGGATTTCCACATCAACATTTCTGAAACTAAGACTTGGCAAGCCAGGTGGTTCAGGAGAGGTGAACTGGTGTTGATCCCCCGTGAGCTCTGTGTTTCAAGAACACTGCATTCTGGCCGGGGAGGAGAGAGCACCACCCTCGGTCTGCCCTTGCTGTCTGGAGTCATCATCCTGACTGGGCTGCTTTCATCTTTGAAGAAAATGTCCAAAGTAGAATCCGATCTGTTGAATGGTGGGGTGTGGTAACTTTCTGAGTATTCCGCAAATGTGGCCTCTCTTCTGCAGGAGAAAAACAGAACTAGGCTCCCCTCCTCACTGGTTCTTCCTCCTCCTGGGTTACCCATGCTCTGGAAGCCTGGCATTCACCCTGCTTAATTCACTTCACCATCACATCCTCAGAGCACTCAGCTTCATGGGCCAACTGTAACATCCCTGTCCATAATTCCTAACATAGACTTACGCCATGTGCCATGTCCCCAGCCACTTATGCTCTCTGCAGGATTCTGCTGGACGGTTGAACATCTCTGGCACCAAACTCCCTTCTTCTCTTTCAGTCACTTGGCAGAGGTTCAGCCTACCCTACAAGCCTCCTCTTCCCCTACCTTCCTCTCCCCAGGATGATGTCCTGGTGTTCTGCTCGCTCAGTCTCTTCCCTCTGGAAGTTCTCTTACCGTAAACCCCCACCCCTTCCCTGTTTTTGTTGGGCTTTACCTTGTGGACTCTAATTACTGTGGGATGGCTGTTGGTCTTTCTGCTCAAGTCTGTCTTTCCTAACACCACTTTGGGAACTGCTACTAGATTAATCTTTCTAAGGTGTTTTCTTAATTTAGTATTTTCCATTTTTCTAGTTAAAAAAAGAAAACAGGCCGGACGTGGTGGCTCACACCTGTAATCCCAGCACTTTGGGAGGCCAAGGCTGGCAGATCACAAGGTTAGGAGTTCGAGACCAGCCTGGCCAACATGGTGAAACCCCATCTCTACTAAAAATACAAAAATTAGCTGGGCGTGGTCCACGTGCCTGTAGTCCCTGCTACTTGGGAGGCTGAGGCAGGAGAATTGCTTGAACCCAGGAGGCAGAGGATGCAGTGAGCCAAGATTGCACCACTGCACTCCAGCCTGGGTGACAAAGCAAGACTCCGTCTCAAAAAAAACAAACACAAAAACAAACACACAAAAAAAGCACTTCCTAGAAGCTAGCATCTGAACAGCTTAGACTGGAATTGAAGATACTGATAGTTACATCATCTCTGCAGCTCTCCCTTCCACCTTTCTTCATCAGTCCTCATGCAGGCCACGCTAGCCTCTGCAGAGTCTCAGGAAATATGGGTTCTGTCCCTAGGCCCTCGCCTGAGCTATGCTCCCCACCCTTCTCCCTTTCCCCTGAATAAACAGCATTATTCTAGAAGGCCCATTCTGCTTCTTATGTCCTTTCTGTCCCTTCCCTGGTCCACTCATTTCTGCTGCTCTCCTGCTCCCTGGCCATTTCTATTTCCCGTCTGGGTCCTGTTGGACTCCAGGAGGATAAGACAGACTCCGGCCTCCCTGTGAGAGAGTGTGCAGCTGAGCAGTGAGGTAGTGGCTCACCAACCGGCTCTGCTTAGCTCCTGCTCCTGAGGCCGGGAGGGGGGCTCTGTCCTGTCTTAGCTGCTAAGTTTGTTCTGAGTTGAAATGATCTGGTGTATCACTCCCTCACTACTTCCGTTGACTCATTTATTTTAATTTTGTCTTATGCTGACGGTGTGTTTGGTCTCCACAAGCCAGTGTCTTTTATTTTTTATTTTTTTATTTTTTTGAGACGGAGTCTTGCCCTGTCCCCCAGGCTGGAGTGCAGTGGTGCGATCTCAGCTCACTGCAACCTCTGCTTCCCGGATTCAAGCAGTTCTCCCACCTAGCCTCCCGAGTAGCTGGGATTACAGGCACACGCCACCATGCCCGGTTAATTATTTGTATTTTTAATAGAGACAGGGTTTCACCATATTGGCCAGGATGGTCTTGATCTCCTGACCTCATGATCTGCCCACCTCGGCCTCCCAAAATGTTGGGACTACAGGCGTGAGCCACCCACCTAGCCAAGCCAGTGTCTTTATAATAAACCACCTCATGTTCTTTCAGAGAGTAGGAAGGTAGACGTATGTCACACTCCTGCCATCTTCTTACTGTCTATCCACTCAGATATTGTATTACATCTGCAGTAGGCACCAAATGAGTATTTTTAAAAGGATAATATTATATTGTCCAGACAAGAATGTTATTTCTAATCTCCAGTTTCAGTGTTTAAACAAAAAATAACTTTTAATAACTTCAGCAAAATTTATCAGTGGTTAAGCAATGAATATCAAAGAACTTGGAGGCAGAAAAAAAAAAGTGTCCTCTCGTTAAGTATCTTAAAAGTCTAGGTGAAGAGGAAAACTGACTTTTTCACACTGACTGCATAGTCACGGACTACAAGCTTGAAGCCAATCAATCAATGGAGCTATTTTAAGAATGGGTAGTGACTTTCTCAAAAGTTTGGAGTTGCTTTGGTAAAGTTTAAGGTAACAGCACCATCATTAATTATGGTGTGGTGAAATATAAGTTAGACATCTAAAATTTTAAAAAGAGAAATGTTTGATTTTATATGTTCTCCAGATATTACCACTTGTTAAGGTACAATTTATTGATCACCTAGAGATTCTTTATTTTCATGTCTACTCTCTAACAACCTACAAAAACGGTAGGTACAATTATCTTCATCATACAAAAAGGAAATTGACCCCAAGAGAGCTTAAGTAACTTCTCTCCTGTAAATTGCGAGTCTGTGGTGTGGGAGGGGGAATTAGATCAGGTTTCATGGACTAGAAATCCTGGGCTTATTCCAGTACTCTGCAAAGTATCCACCCCTAATTTCTAAACCCAGTGGTTTCTGTGTCTGCTTAGAATTTGGAGGAATGCCTTGATGATCAAGTTAATAAAACCATTATTTCACTTAGTGCAAAGTAGTGGTAGGCAGTGCACTTGAGCGTTCTATACACGCTTGTCCTTTGCTATTCTCATGTCTGAAGGGAGAAGCTGGGGCTCAGGGAGGTTAAGGAAATGGCTAGCTTAGAGTCATGCTAGACCTTGGTCTAGATGAGCCTTTAAACTAGATGTCCTTGCTCTCTAGACTATGGTTTGAAAATTTTAAACAGGTTGTGTTTAAAAATAATCTCATGATAGCCTGCTAACCTTATATTTTTGAGGAAGTTTGAATCAGTTCTGTAGACTGGCAGAGGGGAAAGACACATGAAACCCGGAAGGAGCATTTACTGAGAACCTCATGGGAACCGCATATGTTATGGAGACATGGAGACGTGACCGTCTGCTACTGTCGTCTGGAGGTGACCTAGTGAGTTTTCCAAATCAGGTCATAAAGAGGAAAGAAAAACATTGACGATCCTACATCCTAGGCTCCTTCCTGACTTCTGACATCGCTGTTCAGCCCACACTCACAGTAGTTTTGTTTTCCTTGAGTATTTAAGGATGACAGTGCATCCGAAGACAATCTGTAAACTGTAAGGTAATATATAAATCTGACCTGTTCATAGCACAATAAACACAGCAAGCAAATAAACTCCATTAAATGTAATTTTAATTTATTCAGTGGAAGACAACAAAGTTGATTCAAAAGTCAAAGACCTAAGAGAAGATAAATCCAAACTCTATAAAACCTTGATTGATGCTAATCGCAGACAAAAAAAAGAAAAAATAGTCTGACCGTCATAGACACTCATTGAGATGGGTCACCGACAAGTACTAGGGCCACAATGTTGTGCAAACCTGCACTTCCCAGAGTGTATTTCTTAGGCTATTAATAGGCATTAGATGAAAAAAGGATTCTTTGGGCAAATGCAGTTTGGAAACAAGGAGTTAACCAAACTGATAGGTTTTGCTATTGCTGGGATTCTCTGCATTGGTGATCTCAACATCAACTGTCATTTCTAGAGTAGGGCGGATGAAGCAAACAGATTTGAGTTGATACAAAGTTGTCAAGGATGTTATGAAATACACGGTATATTAATTACCATTTCAAAATGCAACACATTCTGAATTTGGAAACACATGGGGCCAGGAGGGTTCTGGATATGGGACTGTGGACCTGCAGGTGTGGGAATGTGTGATCCAGTGCTGGAAGGAGCCGTGCAGCAAGGCTTCCTGGGTTCTCAGCACTGTGCTCCTTCCTCAGCACCCGGCTGCTCATATTACTCCATGACTCCACACCCTCCACCGCCCGTAACATGGGGCAAAACGATCCCAGCCCCTTGCTCCACACAGGGCCATTATGAACATCACGTGAAATAAGAGATAAGCAAACCTCCAAAACGATTCATACATTTTTGGAAATTTTTTATCCTAAAGGTATTTTTTTTTCTTTCTTTCTCCACTCAGAGAAAGACAAGGAATCATTTACTTTTGATAAATTATTTCACGGCCATTTCCCCCATGACTTCATATTCTTAAAATTCTGATTCACTAAATATCAATTTAAAAATTCCTAATTCCTTGACATACAAGTAAAGTAAAGTAGAAATCAAAATATAAAATTTGTAACAAACCTCTTCGTATAGTCACATTCCTCAATTTGGTGTTCCCATTTTCTGTAATCAAAGGAAGAAACAGAGAAGAGCCAACCCTATCTGGAAAATTATTATAGTCAAATGAACAATAGCCCAGCCTACCACAAAGAGAAAGCTAAGGCCTTTAATTCCCTGGGTTCTCGAGACGTCACTCTGCGGCGTATGTCCAGGCGAGCTGTGCATCAGTTCCGTTCCTCTGCTTGTGCCTCAAGAGTCTGGCATCAGATGGGAATTGACAAACCAAATACTGATTTATCCCCAGATGATCCTTGGCCCCAGAGAGATGAATGAGTCACACAATGAAAGTGGACTCTCTATGTGCATTTATGATTGAAAAGGGAGACGGGGAGTTTAAAAAATGTCTATGATTTTAATTCCGGTTGCCTGTTCAAACAAAGCAATAAACACTGTCAGGGTCAACGTTACTTGCAGAAATAGATGAGCAGGAGAGGCTCTCTTTCGTCATCATGCACGCCAGTGCCCTGGGCCCAGCTCCTTAAACACTGAATGTGCTCAATATATATCTATTGGCCAAATGAGTCAATCAGTTGACAATAGCCAAAAAATCCCACAACTCTTCCCTACTGTCCCACTACAATGTGCAGAGTTCACTGTGTTTTTCTTCTTGAGGGGCAGGCATTTTAACTGGGTTTTGAAATATTGTCATGGAAATCCAGGTTTCAGGTTGGGAGAGGTCAAGCACGAACAGTTTAGTTCCTGATTAACCCATCATTTGACACCGTGGTGTAGAAAAAGAGGTCCCAGAGAGAAGAGACAACAAAGTCAACCGTGTTGATGGGGTAACGAAGGGTGGAAGGAGAGACATTATGAGTCCTGAGTTACCTGAATACCACCCAAGGACTCAGATGTTGTGAAAGGATTCAGCTTGGATGAAGGGGCAGAACTGCATGGGGTCGGCGAAGGTGGACGGCCAATGAAGAAGAGAAAACCTGAAAGACGGTGCTGAGGTCCTAGCAGTGCGATCTCATCTCTTTTTTTCTGGTTTTTCCCCCCATGGCTTCATAGAGGGAAGTCCTATGAAGGCTCTCCAACGTAAAGTTCCATTGCACTTGGTCATGGACTATTGGAAGTACTTTCACTCTTTTTTAAATAGTTGCTTCCACTAGCCCATTCTGGTCCCTTTTGTGCTGTATTTGGGGGACAGCTGTGGTCCAGGGTGTGGAAGGGATGGTTCAGGAAAACCTGAGTCTCTGCAACTGAGTTGCCTCGTGACACGATTGTCCCCTTCTTGCCCCTACTCCAGGCTCATATTTTCTTTTTTATCTTTTTTTTTTTTGAAATGGAGTCTCACTCCATCACCCAGGCTGGAGTGCAGTGGCGTGATCTCAACTCACTGCAAGCTCTGCCTCCCGGATTCAAGCCATTCTCCTGCCTCAGCCTCCTGAGTAGCTGGGACTACAGGCGCCCACCACCACTCCTGGCTAATTTTTTGTATTTTTAGTGGAGACGGGGTTTCACCGTGTTAGTCAGGATGCTCTCAATCTCCTGACCTTGTGATCTGCCCGCCTTGGCCTCCCAAAGTGCTGGGATTACAGGCGTGAGCCACTGCGCCTGGCCCAGGCTCATATTTTCTAAAGCTGCCCATTCCCAGATAATAACCAACTCCTGATAAAGAAACTTGAATAACCATTCAGTTAATATTTATTGATCGATCATTCACTACATCCTCACTCTGCTAGTTCCCGTAAGGGATTCTATTTAAAGGGACTGATGCAGTCTCTGGGCTTATGAAGCCTGATGTCTGTTGAGAGAAAGGCCACGGAGCAGTAGTTAGGAGCACGTGCTCTGGAGCAGGGTCTGGGTTTGCTTGGGTTTGAAAGCCATCACCTCCCCTTACAGCCAATAAGAACGGGGGCCTTGCTTCCGTTTTCTTAGTAATGTTATGAGGGTTAAATGATTGAATACCTGGAAAGTTCTTAGAACACTGCCTGGCAAATATTAAGCACTGCATTAAGTGTTTGCTAAATAAATACACATAATGCAGTCAAATAACAATGAAAGCAATAGAATCTAGTGATAAACCTGAGACTACAGGCCAACACCACCAGAGTGCCCTGGGGGCTCAGATGGTGGAAAGAGGGAGGAAGATACATCTCTTGGCCCTGGGAAATGGGTTCCGGAGGGGGGAAAGGGCCGTAGAGCTTTTTCTGTTGGGGAAGTGCTGGGCACAAGGGGGACAGTGGAAGAGTGCAGGCAGGAAGGAAGCCTCTAAGGGGATGATGGGTGCGGCACACTTAATAGCAGGAGTGGCTGGGAGAAGCAATGGGGCCATAGTTAGAATCCTTCCGGGTGCAAAGAGTTGGAACCTAACATCACCCAGTGTTAGGGGGAAGAAAAGGATATCCAAAAACCTAGAGGAAAAAGCCAACAACCATGCTCAGGAAGGTTAGAATCATTGGTAACTGGAATGAGGAACTCAGAGCCTCCCACGGTGCCTCTCCATCTCCTGCTCCTGCTGCTCTCTGCTTGCCTGTCACATCTTTCTTCTCCCAGCAGGCCAGAGCCCTTTATGTAGAGGGATCAGGATTACTAGTAGCTCTGCATCTCAGTCTGACAGCTTCTGCTACAAAAGAGGGCTATCCTGGGAATAAACATCCTGGGAAAGACATTCACTGGCCCCATAGGGTCAAGTGTCCATCCCTAGCTTCTACAGCAGCCCTGGCTTGCAGCAAGGGGAGGGCCGCAGGGTCGGGGAGGACAGCTCCCAGAAGAGTTGGTTCAGGGCATCCAATTCAGAGACCCCCGCTCCCTACCACATACACACGCCTCCCATGTGATAAGCTGAGAGAATGCTGAGTACAAGGTTGGGTTGGGTGGTTAAGCATCAGACAGGCAATGTGGTGTACCCCTGACCGTAGGTGTCTTGACATGTTTCTACACCCTAGATGTAGTTAAACTGTAGAATGAGTCAACGCATACATGGATGGCTGGTCCCTGCAACAGAGCCCGGCTCAGTCCCTGCCATGTCATGTGAGCCGAGCAGAGTGTCAGGGGGAGACTTGGGAAACCCTGCCTTTGGAAATAGGACAACTGGGTTGTAGCGTTGACTGTCAATGAGTTTAGAAAAATAACAAACTCTGAACTCCAGTTTCCTGACCTGTAAAACAACATAAGCACCGCTGTTTATCTCACAGGGATTTGGTGGCAAACAAGGTCCTACGCATCCAATTCTTAAGTGCGGTAGAATGTTAATATTTGCAAGATGAAGGGCAGAGCAAGCCTATCTGACCCTACCTGCCTCACATCCTAGAAGTAACATGTCCCAGCTGTTGATCCGTTGCAAGGCACTGACATTGCACATCGTACTTCACACGGTGGCATGTAGCTCTCATACCTGCTCTCTGAGCAAAGCAAGCTGAGCTGAGTCCCACTGTGTAGACAGAACGCTCAGTTGTGATGAGGCTGCCCCAGATGTTGAAAGGACACAGATCCTGCTCTCACTGTCCCTCTTGTTGATTGCAAGCTTTCATCTGCTCGCTCACTGTCACACGCACCCATCTTCATCCCATTCCATCTCCTCCTCCTTATTCACCCGCCTTTCCCCACTGACTCCCTTCCCAATAAGAAGTAAAAGGAGAAAGTGATGAAGGAGGCCGAGAAATAGAAGAACAGTGACACTAAACTTAAAACCATATTAAGTGTCTGCAAACCTGGCTACCGAGGTTGGTTTCCTCTGTGCTAGTGGGTTGGTAACAATGGTGAAATGAAATGCGACTCTGCGGGGAGTTGTAAAGAAAGTCAAAGAATTTAAATTCAAGCATGCTGCAATCCAGGGGAAGGCTGAGCACACACAAATACTACAAGCAAAATGCAAGCTGGTTTATGTAGAAAAAAATTCACAAATCCACTAGCTGTGGTTTGCCCTCAGATCAGAGATGTGAAGAGAGTCCTACCTAATCAGTTTGCCTGTGGGAAATGGGAGAATGAACTTCAAATACTTAAAATACAAGCAAGAACATTATTTTATGAATGGTTATCACAGACTCCCAAATGGAGGCAATTTTTGATGAATGCTTCATATGGGTGCCAAAATCTAAAGGGCTTCCGAAGGTGATTGATAAATGTTCTCACGAATTTATTTGCAGCAAATCCATAGCAAATGATGAAAACTTCCTTCAAAGTGGTAGATAGAAGAGTATTAAACCCTGCTTACTTCATCTGTGTTAGACAGTACACAGCTGTAGTATGTTTAGCAGGTGTTGGGTTTCAAATTAATCTTAACTCTTTAGAAATGATCAATTTCCTAATTTGTTTATTTATAGGTCTAAAATATCAATTCAATGTATATAAAATGTAAGGGGTTGAACATGAAGCTTGAAGTGTGGCTAAAAATATGTACCTTTCGTTCTGTACGTTTATGAAGCCTCCGTCTAAGCTTGAGTCCTGTGTGCCCACTGGCTGCTGGATCCTGCAGGCATCTCAGTATTTCCAAAACCAGTTTTCAAAACCGAGTTCATCTCTGCACCTGCTCCCTCATCTGATCCCTCACCTGCACTTCCAGCATCCTGAGCCCAGTCAGCACACTTTGGGATAATTTTTGTCTCCTGCCCTCTCCATCCACACGTCAGCAGTTGCCCAGGCTCATGACTTCTACCTCTTAAGTATTTCTCCTTTCTTTAAAATCCCCACTTCCCCTGAGAGATTCAGATGCTCATCCTCAGCTCCTGTTGCCTGATGCAGTTGCCGACCCCACCTCCTGCACTGTTCCATTTCATGCAATCCGTCCTCCAGATGGCCGCTGGCACCACTCTCCGAGACACGCTTGCACCCTGCACATGCTGCCCTCTGACTGCAGGGTGCCGGCAGCCTCCTCCAACCTCCGAAGAGTGGTCATTGATTTGTCCTTCAGGCCTCATCCACTGCCGCGACCCCCACCCCGAGTTGCCCGACACAGTCAGGCAGAGCCGGTTGCTCCTCCCCTGGTTTCCGTGGTGTTTGACCAAAACCTTTGCCAAGGCTGTCAGTGTGCTGGATTTCACTGACTGTGCACCACGTACTCCTCACCCACCCTCCCGCTGTGAGCACATTCCGGCCAGGATCTGAAACCTACTGCAGTGCCTACAACAGTGCCTGCCACACAGTGGGTCTCAGGAAAGCTTTCTTTAAATGAATACATGAATGAATGATGGACTGAAATCATCATATTACTACATTGTTGAATGTTATTCAGCTCTGTTTGTATGTAATAATCAGTGGTTAATACGGAATTCAGTAACACAAGGGCACTATTTTTCAAAATCTGTTGTTAAACTCCTTAAACTCAAGTTAGTAATATAAAATTTGGGAGAAAATTTTAAAAATGAAATATATTTGAATGCTACAAATTATATTTGCTAAAATGTAAGTCTGTTACTACAAATGCAACCATTAAAAGTGACTTAGAAAAATGTTTCTGATACACTAAAAAATAGGTTATAAGATGCTATGTGATTTGAATCCATAAATGTTTGAAAAAGATACAAATGAATGAACTGCACAGATCTACAGCAAAATGTTCTAACAGAATTATTATCACTGATGTAGAACAAAGGGTGGTTTTTATTTTCAGTTTTGCTTATTCATATTTCAAAAATCCCCTGTAGTGAATATGTATTAATTCCTAAGGAAAAGAAGAATAGGAATCTTTTGTAAGTTTCTCCCCCAGATCAGCAGGATCACTTCAGAAATTCACCTTAAATAGTAATTTGTTTCCTCTCCTTTCTCCCTATACTTTCTGAGTCCTATATTTTGATTCCAATAAATGAGTTTTATCATTTAATCTGTAATTAAATGTGAACCTTGAATCTTCCTGGTTTATCCAAGTTTGGGTTTGAAATCAGGTGAAGACAATTCCTGTGGCTTAGCACATCCTGGAAAGAAGCCTGTACTCAGCATGAGCCCAGGCCCCCCAGCGTCTGGTTCTCCTGCAGGCAGGCAGGGCTTCCCAAAATGCTTCATATGCACAAGAAACTACCTTACCATGAAGGAAGCTGAAGGACAGACTCCTGAACCTCAGGTATACCCCTCATTCGCCAGACCATATTTTCAGATGACCTCTCCGTGAAAACATTCTTTCATAGCTGGCTACATTTTGTCCAAAGTAATTACTTTACTAGTCGTAATAGTCATTGCAATGACATTTGATAGCCTTAAAATTTGGGTAAATATTAAGATCTGCTGATTGGAGGACATAAATTTAAGACAAGCTATCATAATTTGGAATCAATACACCTTATCATATTATTCCATTAACTTAAATCAAATGAATTGTGCTGTCAGCATTTTAACCTCAGAGACCACTCAAAGATGGCCAAAAGCTATTCATTAAGTGCTAATCAACTTAACCAGATTAAGGCCAAATATGTATCACATGTAGCCTTGTAAATCTACCCAGGTTTTTGACAATTGGAAAGTAATAGGACTATATAATTCCCTCAGATGTTAGTACACTCTAAGCCTGCAGCGTAAAGAAATGTTTAACAAGTGGCTTTTGTACAGAACACACTCTTGGAACTAGCTTCTTAAGCAGGGGAAATTAGTGTTGGAGGGAAAATGCTTAATTTCTAACTATGTGTGTTAGAAATTATGACCCAGGAAACAAATCTCAGTCCTCCCATCATTTCTAAAACTTTCACCCAACTTCCAGGAGGCCTATTAAATTAGGAATTTCTACAATAAAGCCATCTACCCTCAAGGTGATTATAAACGTACTCATATGAAACGTAAGTATTGGCCACATCTAGCAAAACTGCAGTGACATCATTTGAAAAGTGACTTCTTGTTCCACTAATTCTGTTGTACTGGGTTAATTAGTAACTCATGGTGCCAGCGAGCCCCTTGGAAGGTCCTTCCTGTTGATTAGTTCCTCTCTTCCTTTCTCCTGTGCCCCCTCCCACTAGACTGTAAGACCCTTTGGAGAATTTGGGTATTGTTGGTCATTTTGTCACCAGGCTCTTGCACAATGCAAGTCACAAAGTAGATGCTCAATAAATTGTTGAATAAACAGTACCACTGAAAACTATTTTTGAAAATAATCTGATGTTTCATTCAGCCTTCCAGCAACTGGTGAGTGAGTGAACCATCCAGAATATCTGGTTTTTGATTTCTTTTCCCACTGTGGGAATCTCAGATGACTGGCATGTCCTTCCTTCACTGATAACAGGACCTATAGACGGCCTTTCATCAGCCTCCCTACCACCTCACTGCAGGCAGGCCTTGAGTCTGCAGTGAGTCTGTTCAGAGAGGCAGAAGGATACCTGGAATGAAGACACGCACTTCCCTTTCCATTGCAGAAACCACAGGAGAACAAACGAAAGAAACCCATAAAAAACTGGGGAAGGCTCTTGCCATGTTTATTCATTTGCTTTCAGAAAAATCAAACAGAGCTCAGCTTTACACCTTCTAAGTGAAGTATTTAGCCTGGTACAAATCGTTGGCAGCTCAGTAGGAACACCTATTTGAAGAAATAGTAAGTGCTCAATAAATACTTGAAGGAGCAAGTGAAGTTGTCAATTTAGACAGCTTAATTTATAACCCATCTTACAAATTCATAAAACATCTCCCTATCTTTCTCTCTTCCTCAGAAACATACATTGCACGTTGATAAAGTAATGAAATAGCTCAGGGACCAGGGCTGCGGTGGGGCAGTGGCTACCCACAGCTAATACTGTTGAGCAAATAGAAGACAGCGGCTGCCACCTGCTCAATTGGAAGGACATGGAGCAGCAGCCACTGATCAGAGACTAAGAAGCTGCAGCTTTGCACAGTGGATGCCAGCCTGGATTCAGAACTCCGGCTGATAGTGCCGAAAGAGTGTCGAAGTAGCCTCAAAACCCTCACACTCCACTTCCCTCAATGCCTCTTGACAACCTGACCTTTCCTTCCCTTTCCCCCTTCAGAACAAAAACTGAAAATCATGATCGTGACAACAGAGTGAGACAGTGAAATCACCTCAGTGATGAAGCATTTGATATTTTAATTACTGATAATTATGAGACTGCAGAAGAATATAAGAGATGTCATTTATTTAAATGTAGGAGACAAGTTTAAATGATGCTCCTATGTTCAACTTGTTTATAATAATTATTATTTTGTCGAGACAGAGTCTTGCTGTGTCCTCCAGGCGGGAGTGCAGTGGCGTGATCTCAGCTCACTACAACCTCTGCCTCCTGGGTTCAAGCAATTCTCCGGTCTCAGCCTCCCGAGTAGCTGGTATTACAGGCGTGCACCTAGATGCCTGGCTGTGTTTTGTGGTTTTTGTTTGTTTTGCTTTTGTGTTTTTAGTAGAGACAGGGTTTCACCATGTTGGCCAGGCTCGTCTCAAACTCCTGGGCTCAAGTGATCTGCCCATCTTGGCCTCCCAAAGTGCTGGGATTACAGGTGTGAGCCACCATGCTCGCCATTGTCTATAATTTTTTGATAGACTCATGGTCAGTTAACTGAATTGAGTGAGGTGCCGGGTTTTTTTTCCCTGCCTTGTAATTAGAAGTGGTTACATTCCTGTTCTGAAGGATGAGAAGGATGAGTCGTGGCATCGTCAGCCCTGAAAAAAGATGACCTCAGAAAGGGCAACTTGAAGACTGACAGTGCTCTGAGTTTGAAGTTTCTGAACTCGGCAAACAATTTTCCTGTTAATCTCACACCTACAAACTTAAATACAATTGTCAGTTGCTTAGCAACGGGGACATGTTCTGAGAAATGTGTCCTTTGGCGGTTGTATCCTTGTGCGAACATAACAGAGTGCATTTACACACACCTGGATGGCACAGCCCAACACACACCTCAGCTGGACGGCACAGCCCACCACACACCTGGATGGCACAGCCCACCACACCTGGGCTGGATGGCACAGCCCACCACACACCTGGATGGCACAGTCCACCACACACCTGGGCTGGATGGCATGGCCCACCACACACCTGGATGGCACAGTCCACCACACACCTGGGCTGGATGGCACGGCCCAACACACACCTGGATGGCACAGTCCACCACACACCTGGGCTGGATGGTGTAGCCCATTGCTCCCAGGATGCAAACCTAGGAGCTAAGTACTGTTCCAAATACTGCAGGCAGTTGTAACACAATGGTATTTGTGTATCTAAACATAGAAAAGGTATAGTAAAAATAGGGTATAAGCTTAAAAAAAAAATAAAAGAGTGCACCGGTACAAGACACTTATCACGAATGGAGCAAGTTGCTCTGGGTGAGTGATGAGTGAGTGGTGAGTGAGGGTGAAGGCCTCGGACATGGCGTGCACTACTGTGCACTTTATCAACACTATACACTTAGGCTGCAAGACACTTGAAATATTTCTTTCTTCAGTAAGAAAAGCTAAACTTAACTTACTGTGTAACTTTTTAACTCTATAATTTTTTTTTTGAGACGGAGTCTTGCTGTTGCCCAGGCTGGAGTGCAGTGGCGCGATCTCAGCTCACTGCAAGCTCCGCCTCCCAGGTTCACGCCATTTTCCTCTTCAGCCTCCTGAGTAGCTGGGACAACAGGCACCTGCCACCACGCCTGGCTAATTTTTGTATTTTTAGTAGAGATGGGGTTTCACCGTGTTAGCCAGGATGGTCTCGATCTCCTGACCTCGTGATCCACCCGCCTTGTCCTCCCAAAGTGCTGGGATTACAGGAGAGAGCCACCGCTCCCGGCCTATAATTTTTTTTTTTTAACTTTTGGGCCCTTGTCCAAAAGCGTCCAAACACTTAGCTTAAAATACAAACATGCTGTACAAAATATTTTCTTTCTTTGTATTCTTATTCTATAAGCTTTTTTCTATTTTTAATTTTTTTAAAAAAACTTATTAAGTGTTTTTGTGAAAAACTAAGACACACACACAGCCTAGGCCTACACAGGGTCAGGATGATCCATATCACTGTCTCCCACCTCCACCTCTTGTCCCATTGGAAGGTCTTCAGGGACAATGACATGCATGGAGCAGTCATCTCCTGTGACAGCTATGCATTATTCTGGATACCGCCTGGGGCTGCTTTATAGTTAACTTTATATATATATATATATATATATATATATATATGAACTTTAATTATAAATATTATATAGAAATATATGTATACTTTATATATAAATATTCAATATATAAAAATATGTATGTAGAAGGAGTACCCTCTAACAATAAAAGTATCATAAATACAAATCTGTAACAGAATCATTTATTGTCATTATCAAGTATTATGCATTGTATAGACTGAGATGTGCTGGCATCACAGTTGGTTTGTTTACACCAATATCGCTACAAACACATGAGTAATACATCGCACCGTGACGTTAAGAAGACTATGACGTCACTGGGTGATAGGAGTTTTCCAGCTCCATAATCATCTTACGGGACTGTTGTCATATATGCAATCTGTCATTGAACAAAATGTCATTGTATGACATGTGACGGTATTTATGCTTTAAGTATGTATGTATTTCAATATGTCCTAATTCACAGAGGGCAATACTTTTTATTGCTACATAAAAAGGTTTCATTGGTTTGCCTAGTTTAAAAGTCCCAAAGGTTTTGAATTCAGACATGCATGGGTGAAATCTGTGATTCTGCTGCTTAAATGCTGTCTGACCCTTACAAAGTTATTTAATGTCCTGGTGACTCAGTCAAATGCCTCCTCCATGGGAGTGTAGGGATGTGTCATGAGACATCATGCGGAGAGTGCCTGGCACATAGTAGGTGTTTGTAAATCACAGCTGTCTTCACCTGTAATAGATTACGTTCATTAAAACTTGTGTTCACTAAAACTTCTTAATAGCCATTCAGTTTTCAAAAAAATTATCACGTTTAAATTTGATAAAGAAGAAACAAAACAAAAATTCAACAAAAAGTTCAATCCCCAAATATCAGATAGCATGTCGAAATTTTCAATGAGTTTCTGAGTGGGGTATTATGGACTCAAGAAGCTTTTGCTTTGGGCAACGATTATATAATTGCTACGTAACTCATACACTACAAATGGATTTTACTCATAACCTATGTTTACCTCACCATGGTCTTCTTTGTCCTGATCTTCTAATGCTTAGTCATCTAATCTATCAAACATTTATGATCCCAATGAGGCAGAAATCACTTTATTTCTATTTTCACCTTGGAACAAAGAATGTGCTGTTATTTGTGTTTGCAGGTGACAACCCGGCTCACAGACCTTTGTTAACATGGCAGCATCGCCAAGGTAGACCTTTGTTAACATGGCAGCATCACCAAGGTAGTTGGTGCCATCTTGGTGTTTGTTGGAAAAAGTTTTTCGGCAGCTTCATGTCATGTTTTTCTTTCAGGACAATCTATTGTATATTTCTTATGGAAAAAAAATCATTTTAATTTCCTTCTCACCCACTGAATCTTTTGAACACTGTTGCATTGTATTTGAAAGGGGTGCATTTGGCTGGGTGCGGTGGCTCATGCTTGTAATCCCAGCACTTAGGAGGCCGAGGCAGGTGGATCCACCTAAGGTCAAGAGTTTGAGACCAGCCTGGCCAACATGGTGAAACCCCGTCTCTACTAAAAAAAAAAAAAAAAAAAAAAAATACAAAAAATTAGCTGGGCATGGTGGCGGTCACCTGTAATCTCAGCTACTCGGGAGGCTGAGACAGAGAACTGCTTGAACCCAGGAGGTGGAGGTTGCAGTGAGCTGAGATCACACCACTGCACTCCAGCCTGGGCAACAGAAAGACTCTATCTCAAAAAAAAAAAAAAAAAAAAGAAAAAGAAAAAGAAAAAAAAGAAAGGGGGGCATTTGTTAAAGGGTTTGGGGTAAGCTCCCGTTCCTGATGTGAGCAGGGCTCTGCCTTGCTCAAATTTCCTCACACAAGCCCAGGGGTGTGTCTGGATGAGGAAGCCGAGGCCTGTGGTGGCCAAGTGGGTCTTTTTCATTCCTCATGGCAAAGTGGTTTTTAATTGCACCATAAAGGATGGCATGATCTGAGGGCCCCGTTAAGTCATCACTCATGCTAGCAGGCCTCAAGCTGTGTGGTCCCCAAACTCCAATTTAGATCCCTGAAATACGGCCCAGCCCTGCTGCGGTTCCTTGACATTTGAGGGAGGAAATCCTAATGCTGAGTGCCCTCCAGCTTGTCCCTTGTGCTGAGTCTACAAAAGGCTCCTGCTGGGCCTCTCCAGCCATGTGGGCGGCCACAAAACAAAGACCAACAAAAGCCAAATGCCCAAAGGTTGGACGGAGGCCCTGGGGAAGAGAGCAAGACTGCAGTTACCCAGCTTCCAAGGAGGTCGGTGCCTGACTCTAGCCATGGCTCCTGTGCCTTGGGAGTCCCCCTGGGGGTTATCTGTCCTTCAGTAGTGGGAGTGGGAGAGCCTGAACCTGCCTCTGCCCACGGCCTATGTGAATCCTCAACCCAAAACTTCCAGGCAGCATCAGCCACTCCCAACTTTCTTTCCATCACTCCTTACCCGGCTTCACCATTTTCTTATGAGGACCTTCCATACAAATTAATGATAATGAGAAACTCCCTTTTTTTCCTCAGAGGTCCTAAAATATTAGTCATAATTTTGATTAGTAATAGTTTCAAAAGGAAAAGAAGCATTCCAAAAAGTCTTCTCAAGCTCCTGAGACACCCCCTGTGACCTCAGTTCCAGTTCTTTATCATGCCAGGATGGCAGAACAGCTTTCTGTGTCCCAGCCTCAGCTTGGACACTTCCTGCTTTTCTCCTAACCTTGTCTGTGGGATTGTATTTCTTGATCACAGAGTTGACACAATGTCCTTGCCTTTTATTTTCCTCAATAAATCACATCCCTGTAGACTCCAGGTGACCTGGGCCCATAATTGAGTGCAGTGGCAGGATGGCCATGATGGCCCTCTGACTCGATGTCCCTCTGTCCCCATGTCCCTCTGTCTTCATGTCCCTCTGTCCCTGCATCCTTCTGTCCCCATGTCCCTGTGTCCCCGTGTCCCTCTGTCCTCGTGTCCCTCTGTCCCTGAATCCCTCTGTCCTCATGTCCCTCGTGTCCCCATGTCCCTCTGTCCTGGTATCCCTCTGTCCTTGCGTTCCTTTGTCCCTGTGTCTCTCTGTCCCCATGTCCATCTGTCCCCACGTCCCTCTGTCCCTGTGTCCCTCTGTCCCTGTGTCCCTCTGTCCCAGTGTTCCTCTGCCCCTGTGTCCCTCTGTCCCCGTCTCTCTCTCCCACACTCCCGCCACGCCCCCAGGTATGTACCCGCAGCCCAGTCCTCGTGGTTCTGCTGGAACCATGGGGGTGGTGCGGGGGAGGCCGAGGGCACCCCTGTGTGTCTGAGCAGGGTCTCCACTGAACAGAGGCACGGTGGGAGCGGGCGCGTGGTACTCAGGTGCATCTGTCATCCAACTTGGCAAAAGGAGCCGACATCATGGAGATGTGCGGTTGGGAGGGGGGATGCACAGGGGGAGGCTAGGGGGACAGGGAGGAGAGACGGAAGGGGTGCTGGGGACACGGAGGGATAGGAGGTGGCACTGAGGGAGGGGCACAGTGAGAGAGAGGACAAAGTGGGTCATGAGGTGGGCACAGGAGGGATAAGCCCGGGGGAAGGGGCAGGGAGGTAGGAAGTGGGGACAGAGGGACATCAGGAGGGGCACGGAGGGGACAGGTAAGGGCCAATAACTTGCCTGGGTGACGCCAGCCACACAGCCTCGGTTGTCCCCTGACCAGGACTTGGCCCGCCGGGTAGGGCACAGGGAATGTCGGGGCCGACCCGGGAGAGCCTGACTTCCTGCCGGCCCACCGCCGTGGTCCAGACGCTTCCCCTATTGTGCGCTCAGGTGGAGCGCGAAGGCCAAGTTCAGTCTGACCCAGGAACCACCAGGTCCCCCGCAAAACACAGGGAAGGGTCAAAGCCCCGACGTCCTCCCAGACCCCACGCCCGTTCGCGGCTGCCCGCTGGGGAGGTGCAGGGGTGACGCGGGGTGGGGGCACCCGGCGTCCAGCTCGAGACCTGTGCGGGGACAGGAGGTGCCCGGTGACCGCGCCAAGCTCCACCCCGAACTCTCCCAGAAGAACTCCTCCCAGTAATTCCTGGGAATGTGGTGGTCTCTCCAATTCAACAAAACGAACCGAGTATCCTCCTCCCTCACTGCTGCCTCCCGCAAAACGCCAAGGAAACCAAAGCTAAACCCACCTACCTACAGAAACACACCTTACGTGGTTCCAAGTGCACCGGTATGCTGGTGGTTGTTAAAAATTGAGAGGATGGTACTACTGAACATACATTATGTATTTCAATTCTTGGCTTTAAATCTGTTTTCTTTCTAATGCATTTTTTATTGCAATAGGTTTTTGGGAACAGGTGGTGTTTGGCTACATGAGTAAATTCTTTAGTGGTGATTTCTGAGATTTTGGTCACCCGTCACCCAAGCAGTGCACGCTGCACCCAATATGTTGTCTTGTATCCCTTGCCCCCCTCCCGCATTTTCCTCTGAGTCCCCAAAGTCCATTGTATCATTCTTATGCCTTTGCATCCTGATAGCTTAGCTCCCACATATAAGTAAGAACATACGATGTTTGGTTTTCCATTCCTGAGTTGCTTCACTTAGAATACTGGTCTCCAATTCCATCCAGCAAGAAAAACCGACTCTTCATTAACTGCTGGCCCCACAGAATCTGTTCTAGACTAGCACAGGAGGGGTAAATGTCATCTCAATGATGCTCAGGCCAGGAGCCTACTCTTGGATTACCCATTTGCAGAAGAAAAATGATCAAAATGAGTACCAAGATGTGGAACCCTAACAAGAGAGAAATAATTCTAGCTAGAGAAAAATGTTGGTTCTAAGGCATAGTTCTTTGTTAATAACAATGGAATTAGAAGTGTGAATTATTCCTGAATATACTAAACACCTACTGTTACAGGCTAGACCTGCAGTAGGTATGAAATATACAGAGAAAAAGAGTAAACTCCTTGCTGAGAAGAATGTCAAAGTCCAGAGGATGAAAAGTATTCAATGCCCATTTGAGAATAAGCTAGGTCTGAAAAATTAGTTGTATTAGCTAGGGGTGTTGGGACAGAAGTGTAAGTAAGTTTAAATGAAAGTGAAATGCAGGTAATGACATACACATACACATACATAATACAGGTGTACATACATACACACATGAACTTAGACATGTGCTTATTCATGGGCACTCACATATGTGCATTAACTCGGAACAGGAGATGTTAGTATTCCCATTTATGAAGATATTGAAGTTCTGAGGAATGAGGTAAAATTCACAAGGTTGCACAGGTGGATAAGCTGCAGTTTGAAAATTCGATCACAGGCTCCTTAAAGCTGTTCTTTTTTGAGGAGATCTTGCTGAAGCCTGAACTGAAAAATGAGCAGCCGTCACCAGCATCCCAAGGGAAGCAGAGCCCACTGCGGGCAGTGGAGGCCCTGTGCCCCCACCCTCAATGTCCCATCAGAGTTCTGTTCTCTTCCTGCCCTCAAACCTCTCCTGACTTGTTCTTGCCTGGTATGTATTTAACAAAGAAGAAAGCTTTCAGTGTGCAAGAAGAAAAAAAGGCTAATTTAAGGTAACACGGCAGCGTTAATGAAATCAAGCTAGTTAATCAGTAAAGTATTGTAAAAAATAGCATCTATCTTAGGTCCTGCCTCCATTCCACTTTGATTGGGCTGGTGCTGATCAGGGGTCACCCTGCAGATGAAGTGTTGGGGTCCCCACCAAAAGAGAAAAGGTATAGAATGAGAAGATGGAGGGTAAGAAATGGCCCCAGCTTCATTCCCAGGCTGCTGGGGCGCTCCCAGTGTCCTTTTGATAGTGGCAGGCCCTAAGGATGCTCTCCAGTGCATCAGAGCCCTTGTGCAGGCCACTCTGCCTCCCTGATGTCGCTGCTCCCCCAGTGGAGCTGCCCTGGGCACAGCTGCTGGATTTTCAGATGCCCAGTGCTGAGTCTTCCTCCATTTGTCCCTGGTAACCATTAAGGGGCTCATGATCTCATCAGCCATGCAGTCCCACTATAAGGCAGCACGGGATACACAGTTAGAACCTTAAAACATTCTGTAGTTCAATCTCTAATGGAAACAATACTGGTAAATCAACCTTAATTGGTTCCAGCAGCAGCCTTGAGAAGCTTTCACAGATTCCCTTCCACGAGGATGTACTAAGATGAGGCCCCCATCCTGGGGAGGAGCATGTTTCGCCATCAGGAACTGGGCAGGTGAAATGTGGTGCCTAAAGTGCAGCATGCCGCAGCCAGCACCCAGCACCTCTGTGTAAGGGTAAATGGCAGTCCATCCCAGCAAAAGTGATCAGATCTCTCGATAAACTGCCGGTCCCATCTAACCAACAGATCCTACTCTCAAGTTTCCGAACTCTTACTTTTCCCCAATGCTTCCTCTGCTAGCTGACCTGAGCCCTCTCCTGCTGGTATCTGCCATGGAGGAGATGTTTCTCCAGCAAAGGAAAGATGTCCCTTATCAGACACGGCTGGGCTCTCCCCCACCTCTCAGCAGCAGCCTTGCGGCCCCTAACACCAGGGCTGCCAGGCAACAGCACCAGAAGAAAGGTGAGCTGTACTACGTTAGCAGGTACCCACACTCAGGGAAGAAATGTACAACACAGACAACTGTACACAGGCGAAGTTAAATTTAGGGTCTCTGTGGCAGCGGCAATAAACTGAAACTTCAGATAACCCCTCAAATATTCTGGAAATCTTATTGAACAAATGAGTATCAACATGAAGACATGAAGATTCAGTATCTTGCAAGCAATTCTGGGGTCAAAAATGCTGTTTCAAGGTTGGAGGTGAAAAGCAAAACTTATTGACAAGCTACAATGAAAATAGAAGAATCAGTTTGCCTTACTGCTGTATCATTTTCTCCATGAAGTGCCTAGGGGAGGCCTCACAAAGGCGCCTCTGTCCCGCACTGTCTCCAGACAGTCGCTCAGCTACCACCCACCGCTTTCCTTTGCGTGGGAGCTGCGCTACCTAAACACTGGAGAAACAAGCCAAACAGTGACAATCCTCCTCAGTCAATGATGCACTAATATTCTCCTCTAGAATACATTCCAAAGCCAGGCTTGCTGGTCCCTTCCGAAATAACTCAAATGGCTTCCAGCCTCTGCCTCCATATGAGGATCTCGGCGGGGATCTTAGGTGGATTTTAGATTACCGGTTTGCCGCATGTCCAGGAGTGGGGAGCAGCCTGCCCTCCACCCCCACAGGAGCAGTGTGCACACTGGGAGTTACCCACGAGACCAGACGCTGAAACGCTGCATCTTAGGAAGTGGGGCCAGGGCCTCCAGGTCCTGTTTGTGTTTATGTCTTGTCCTTCCATGGATTATGAACGGGAGATGTTCTGTCTCCTTTGTGAAGGGACAATCTGAGCACCTAACACCCCTATAAGCAAATAAATGCAGAGGTAATTAAACTTCAATTCTCCCCCATTTCTTGTGCCAATAACACATGCTCTTTCAGAGTCAAACTGATGTGAATGGATAATTCCAACGAAATCCAAAAGCTGATTTTAAAGGTGCTGGAGCTTTAACACCCATGATTGCATCAGACCTAAACAACCAACTCTAAATTTTGAGGAGTCACAGGAAAGCACTTCCGCTTTTCTCTGAAAAACCCCCAGGTGCCAATCATCCTACTGGGAACCACATGACATTTTATCTACATAAGATAGCTTAAAATAACTTTTAAACAGAGTCCTCTCCCTCAACAAAGTCATCCCTCCCTTCTGGTAAGAAAGGATTGCCAGGCCGGGAGCGGTGGCTCAAGCCTGTAATCCCAGCACTTTGGGAGGCTGAGGTGGGTGGCTCACGAGGTCAAGAGATCGAGACCATGGTGAAACCCCGTCTCTACTAAAAATACAAGAAACTAGCGTGGCGTGGTGGTGGGCGCCTGCAGTCCCAGCTACTTGGGAGGCTGAGGCAGGAGAATGGTGTGAACCCAGGAGGTGGAGCTTGCAGTAAGCTGAGGTCGCGCCACTGCACTCCAGCCTGGGCGACGGAGCGAGACTCTGTCTCAAAAAAAAAAAAAAGGATTGCCCAGGATAAGAATTCACACTAAAATTTCCTTTTCATATATTATAACTTTCTGTATTCTGAAAAATTGCAGGAGTCTTCTTTTTTTTTTGTTTTTTTTTTTTTTATTATTTGAGACGGAGTCTCGCTCTCTCACCCAGGCTGGAGTGCAGTGGCACGATCTCGGCTCACTGCAAGCTCTGCCTCCCGGGTTCACGCCATTCTCCTGCCTCAGCCTCCCGAGTAGCTGGGACTACGGACTACAGGCGCCCGCCACCACGCCCGGCTAAGTGTTTGTATTTTTCAGTAGAGACGGGGTTTCACCGTGTTAGCCAGGATGGTCTCGATCTCCTGACCTCGTGATCCACCCACCTTGGCTTCCCAAAGTGCTGGGATTACAGGTGTGAGCCACTGCACCCGGCCGCAGGAATCATTTCCTTAGTAAAAGACTCCACTCTCCCCCCTGCCTTTTTAATACTGTTTTTCTGGATACTTACTAACACTTCATATTCTGCCTTTCTTTTGTGCTTCTCAATTCTCCCCCTTACCTCTTCTACTCCTCCAGATGTCCTATTTTTTTGTTTTTGTGTTTTTACTTAAAGACAAATGCAAACAAACAAAAAAAACCACAGAAACCTCCAACTACAAGGCCAACAGGAAGTCAGAAGAGACATCAAAGGACTGTTACAATGAGACATCATGGAAGTTACAAAAGTGAATGTATTTTTCAGTATCTTTAGTTTACACCCTAGGAAAGTCTCTAGTATTTTGTTTCAGAATATATGTATACATATAAATATTTTATATATAACTTATATGTATGTTTAAAGTCCAAATGGAAAATACTTAGTTCCTGTCACAAACAACAGCAGCTTCCTCGGTGGGAGACAGAAGTGGTGGTGGGAGGCGGAGAGGAACGTTCTGGAGGAAGGAACGAAACAGCCGCTCTCATTCAACCGCTTAATTTAACCTAAGAGGAAACTTTGACTCCAAGAGGTTAACTACCTTGTCGAAGTTTATAAAGTAGATGATTTATGGAGCTGGACTTAGAATCCTGATTTTAAAAAAAAAAATTGGTGTGTGTTTTTCTTTTACTTAGGATTTTTGGAAGCACATTGAGGGGGGACCTCATTTTAGACAGAATGGAAGCACATTTGTCAGGAGGGCCCTTCAGCTCCTCTGGGCCTCTGGCTTCTCAGCCAACCCCAGGAACCCAGCTTCGAGCTCCGCTGCCTTCTCCGTGGCCCTAAACAACCCGCAGTATGAGCGTTCCCACCCACTCTTCATCAAAGCCGTTTCCTCGGTGTGGATGAGCCCAGCTAGGAAACAGGAACAAAGTTTTAAAAATGTCACTGGCAATGACTGATACACTTAATTCTGGTTAAGGTGGGAAGTTTACATTTCAAGAGGCTTTTCTGGGTTTGACAGAGTTTAATTGGCAGAATGTGTTGGAGACATTTTGTGGTGAGAAAACACGGTCTTCACCCCTCACATATTCCGGGTTAACTCCTCCCTGCAGAATTTAAATTCACAATACTGAGGTTGGCGAGGACTCTTTCATAAGGCACGATCCCAGCCCTGCCTGGTCCATGTCTAATGTCAGAGTGAGGGTGCCATGTACCCATCACCTGTGTGAGCTATTCTGAGCTGGAAAAACAATTAACACCATCAAGAATCGTAACCGATTCGAATAATCTGCTCATTCTGATTTTTACAGTCCTATAACATCTTTATTCTCCTATTTGGTTATAGGATTTTCAGTTTATAAAATGACAATCATAGATGTCCCTGTGGCTTCTCTTCTCAGGACATTACGCAATGAAATTCAAGTGATCTTTGAAAGAAATACAGGAGGTTTTTTCTCTTTATTGTATGGCGTTCAGAGGTCCTTGACAAGGAGCTAGAGGCAACTTGTCCAGCCTCAATTATGATTCACCAGCCTGGATAAACTGTAATATACAAACGTGAATACATTTATCTTCATTAAGTCCCTACTGTTCTAGGTGTAGTGAGGTGGGAAGGCTAATCTCATAGCCTGGGTGGGAAATACAGAGAGGACGCAGAGGAGGCACCTGCCCTTTGCAGGCATGGAAGACAATGGACCCTTCCAGGGCCTCAGGCAAAGAGCTTCTCCCAGGTGCTGGATTCAGCAAGAAGTGACACCACCTGTGCATGGCCCAGGGCGTAGCAGGCAGCCAGCTGAGGGCTGGAGGAGCAGGCAGTGCCCCAGAGCCCATCAAGCAGTTCCTTCAGCACGAGGGGGGCCCAAGTTCCTGGAGGGAGCAGCTGCTCTGCCAACCAGGCTGAGCACAGCCAGGGGCAGCAATTCTTCTCGAGATGTTCTTGTCCCATTTGATCATGCACACCTGGATTGGCAATGGCAGGAAAGACCAGCCCTGGGAAGGTTCTGACTTCCATTCCAGGTAAGAGTTGATAAAGATCAGGTAGGAAAGGTGCAGGCATGAGATGAAGGTGGTCCCAAATCAGGAGCTGAAGTCACGTGGAGGAAATGCCATCAGCCAAAAGGTCTAGCCGAGACCTGATTCCAATGTCTTCCTGCTAAGATCAGGTAATTCACTGCAGTCTGCCTAGAAGACAGTCTCTGGAGACCTAGTCATGTGAGTGCCCCCAGCAGCACATACTAGAGAGGACAATGTAGCCACTGGAGTGACTGAATAGATAAGGAATAAGTGCTTTGTCCCACTTGCGAGGGGCTCACGGAGGGTGAGCTGGAAGGAGCTTAGGGACTTCATATGTAGGTGTGGCAACACCTGGGACCACATGGAGCCCTCCCCAGTTACCCAGGCAGAACACCTGCCCTGCAGACTCCTCAACCAGTCGGGGCCAGGTACCCAGGTGACACTCAGGTCCAGAAATGCAGTGGGACTCACCAGATGCTGGGTAGACTAACAATCACTGTTTGTATTGCCAGGACTGGAAGCCACACTTTCCAAACTGGCAGTCCCAGCCCTTTCTACTCTACACAGCACCCCTGAAGCAAGCACAGAGGAGAAATCTAAGTCTGTGCAGCCTGGGGGTGACGCTGGCTAGTGGCCGGGTGGCTGAGCTGGTGCCCCTGTCTTTTGTATCCTTCCCGCCTGCGGGGGTAGGGGGTGAGACGATCAGAGCCCAGGTGTGTTCAGTTTAGTGGAACAAACATTTCAAATGGTGAAGAGCAGCAGGGGCTTGGAAGGCACAGATCTGGAATCCCAGCTCAACTTCTTTTCACAAGCCACAGGACCAAGAGCAAGTATTTGCCTTGCTCTGCCACAAAACTTCTCCTCAGCACAGTGGATCCCTCCCCTGTTCAGCACCACGTGGCTGGTCTTGGCTCTGTTCTGGAGGCAGCGACTCCAGGTGAACAAGAGTGGCTGCCATCCAGAGACTCACATCTAGACAGACAGACAGAGTCAACAGGGGATGCTCGAAGAGTGGCCAGGCATTGTGCCAGCCGGCAGGGAAGGCAGCCACGTGGAGCCATGACAAGTACCAGTTCCTACAAACTCCTACGGCAGAGCTGGGGATGCAGAAGTGAGAGGAGTTAGCTTCCTTCGGCTCAGTGCACCGGCAGGGTTAGGAGCCAGGGCTCCAGGTGGAGAGGCCCAGCCAGGGCTTGGGAGCTCAGGGGCCAGGGGTGTTGGCAGATGCTGACCAAGTCAGAGTCCAGCTTTTCGGAGCACGTGTGGGCTGCAGAAGTCATTCAGCGGGAGGCAGTGCACAGAGGGCAGTTGGCGAGGACACAGTGCAGAGAGAGGTGGGGAAGGGCCGTCCTTGGATGTGTCAGAAACTGCAGGTCCTCACAAGGCTGGATCCTGATGGGTAACTCCCATACCTCCAGCCCCAGAGACCTGCAATCTATGATATTTTAACAATGATAAAATTGAGCCTTTAAAACAAATTTATTTTTCTTTGCTCCTGCCTCACTTTCTCACTCAAATGTCTTGGGATATTCCTTTATAAGGATGGGCTTTGGCAGATGTGCCATCCCAGGCTGCCCTGGGCCCATTCCGCTGGTCACTGTCCAACAATTTTCCTTTATATCCTGATCTTTCTCCCTCAGGCCACTGGCATCCAGGGTGCATTCTGCTCCTGAGGCCAAGGCGAGGACAGCACTGCCCACGCCTCCTGTGCTCGCCGGCTCTGCTGCACGAGCTTCCTTCCTCCCTGCTGGTCTAAGCTCGTGGACGCCCACAGAGCCCCCAGGGAAGCCTCCTTGTAGGATTGGGGCTGATGTCTCACAGCCCTTCCAGGGAGGGCTTTGCAGTTGGAGCAGTTTCCTTACACCCTGTTTCCTGGGTTGGTGTGAGAGGACCCTGCAGGGCTGAGAGACCGGAGCTCCCGCCAATGCACCTGGAGAACAGGGAGTCCCTGGAGCTGGGCTGCCAGCTCAGAACAGCCTTTTCACAGCCAGCAGCGTACAGGAGGAGGGGGAGCGTTTCCTAGGGCAGGCACGGGCTGAGCAGGACCCAGGAAGGGCAAAGCCAGGCAGAGTAAGTTGAGCCACGAGAAATTATCATTTTTGTAGGTCAGAAAATCTTCCAGTATTAGCGGTTTGCTCTAGTTCAGCCTCGCCCCAGGCTGTCTCCCCTGTTTGGACAAGCTGCTGTCTCCCAGCTGAACTTGTCTTCTTCTGAAGCATGGCCTTCTATCGGGGAAAACATCAATCTTGTCACAGTGCTCAAACATTTTGCCCAATCTAAAACGCTTTCCCTGTTTTCTCTGCCTGTCCAAAGCCTCCGTCTTCTGAGCTGGTAGGAGCCAAGTTTCCTGGCGAGCTGTGGGTGCTCTGTGCTTGCTGTCATTGTTGTGACTGGTGAGAAGCAAGACTCAGAGGGGACTGTAGATCGTCCAAGGCTACACCAGACCTCTTCCGACCATGTCACAACCCTACACACGGGTCTCATTGAGCAAATAACTATTTTCTGAAACATTTGAGGGTACTTCTACCTTTCTTCCGAGTGACAAGAGTCTAGCGCCCACTATGTTCGTTTTGAAAAGTTCTGACCGGCGCACGTCGGCACAGCCCCTCTTAGGGGTCTTTCTGAGCTGCTAACCCCATGGGGCAAGCCCTTCGGCCTCCATGACTATCTGCAGATACTCCAGCGGTCAGGCAGCTCTTCTATTCTAAACAACGTGCTGTTTCTGCTTCTGATTAAGTCTTACAATACTGATTACTTTATAATTAGTCACATGCTAGCATTTATCTATGTACCAGGTTGTCTTCCAGATGGGTCATTCAGAGAATCCTGCCTCGGGGCAGTGACCTCTGCGGTCAGTGATATCCGGGGACCAAGCTGAGAAATGACAGGTTCAGATTGGCTTAGCCCTCAAGGGCACACTGTCCTCCTGGAGCTGAAAGTAGGGGGTCAGAAGGGGAATAGGAAAACCTACCTCCCATGGTACCTCTGAATTCCCCCAAAGCTTAAGAGTAATTCCAACCCAAATGTCCAACAATGATAAACTGGATTAAGAAAATGTGGCACATATACACCAAGGAATACTATGCAGCCATAAAAAATGATGAGTTCATGTCCTTTGTAGGGACATGGATGAAATTGGAAACCATCATTCTCAGTAAACTATCGCAAGAACAAAAAACCAAACACCGCGTATTCTCACTCATAGGTGGGAATTGAACAATGAGATCACATGGACACAGGAGGGGAACATCACACTCTGGGGACTGTTGTGGGGTGGGGGGAGGGGGGAGGGATAGCACTGGGAGATATACCTAATGCTAGATGACGGGTTAGTGGGTGCAGCGCACCAGCATGGCACATGTATACATATGTAACTAACCTGCACATTGTGCACATGTACCCTAAAACTTAAAGTATAATAAAAAAAAAAAGAGTAATACAAACTCCAAATCAGGAAATTAGAGGCCCAGAGAAATGAAATACTGTAAGAAAGAACAAGATTATAATGCTTACTAAGAACATAACTAACATGCTTCAAGCTGCAATTCTGAGACAACATTATTGGTATAGCCATGTATGGCCGCAGAGTTAAAATCGTCTATTCTTTCCTCTGTAAGTTTTTTTCCCTTTTCATTTATTAATTTTCTTCCTTTCTCTGCTTTCAAACATTCCTTTACCTGCTGCATCATAAACTATGTTGGCTCTATGTTTAATCTTTTGCCCATGTTTTTAGCTTAAAAATGTAAGTAAACATTTGCTGCCAGAGGTTCTTTTAGAAAAAATGGATTCATCTAGGTTACACCTCACTAATTGTGAATGATGTTTAACTCAAGGAGTCCTAAGTTCCTCTAAGTAATCTGCTGATTTATATCTCTCCTGGTTTTTTTTTTGTTTTTGTTTTTTTTTTTGGCAGGAGGCGGTGGGAGAACAGAGTCTCACTCCGTCGCCCAGGCTGGAGTGCAGCGGCACAATCTCGGCTCACTGCAAGCTCCGCCTCCCAGGTTCATGCCATTCTCCTGCCTCAGCCTCCTGAGCAGCTGGGACTACAGGCGCCTGCCACCACACCCGGCTAATTTTTTGTATTTTTAGTAGAGACAGGGTTTCACCGTCTTAGCCAGGATGGTCTCGATCTCCTGACCTCGTGATCCGCCTGCCTCGGCCTCCCAAAGTGCTGGGGTTACAGGCGTGAGCCACCTATATCTCTCCTGTTTTTAAAAGCAGTGCCTTGCTAGTAACTCAGGAAAGAGAGGAAGTTAGAGAACTAGAAACGTACAAGCTTCCTTCTACCCGTGAACTAGAAAGGCGAGCAAATGATGTAAACCTACTGTAATTGTAGGGTTTGAGTAACATTATAAAACAATTCCGTTCCCTTCCCACAATTTATAACATCTCGTAAACCCTTTGGGGAAATAACTTTTCACTTTAAAATCATACCATCCCATTCACCATTTCCTGTAGTTACTGAAAAGCCCACATTAATGGAATGCCTTTTGGCCAAAACGAAGTGAAGCCGGGAAATAATACATATAAACTAGGGTTTTCTAAGATTTTTTTGACCTTTGTTTTTCTTTATGTAAGACAAATTCAGGGTTTTTATTGACATAATATTTTTCCACTTTTTAAAAATTGAGATATAATTTACAAGCCACAAAATTTACCCTTTAAAATGTACAATCCAGTGGTTTTTAGTATATTTTCAAGATTGTGCAACCATAACCACTATCTACTTCCAAAACATTTCCATCAGCTCCAAAAGAAATTCCGTACTCATTTTCAGCCACTCCCCATTTCTCCTCCCCCAGCCCCGAGCAGCCACTACTTTCAAGACAATTTGTTTTAATTTGGTAAGTATTTCTTCAGGGAATATTTTTGTTGCATTGGATGGGAGGGTTTAGAAGACCTGAGCTCTAATTAATTCCAGCTGTGACTTCCTACCTGCGAGATCTCAGGCAAATCACTGAAACTTTTTCTTCTTCTCTCTCCTCATCTGCAAATGACGAATGTCAAAGGGCAGAATGTCTGCTATCTGTTCCATTCCATCCAGGGTTTCCAAAGTCTAGACTGGCAACTGGCACTACCTGTGATCTGAAGGCCAGCCTCCCTCTGCCCTTGTCCATTTTCTGGGCCTGGTTTCCAGGACGTTCCATGATACTGTCAGCTAGCTGAGTCGGTTTCTATGATTTGCAATCAGGAACCGTGACTGGTGTATGGAATGAATGAAAATATATGACATTTGTGGCTGTCCATGGATTTTCTGGGTTAGTAATCCTTTCCTGGTTTGATATGACTAGTTCAATGAAGGGAATATTTCTAAAAAGTCCAGAAACTCTTTTTCTATACGCCAAACTCTATCACTAACTTACTAATGTGACCTTGAATGAGTCATTTTGACACCCACCTTCCTCACAAGGGTGTTGATAGAATTGATGAGTTAATATTCAAAAGTACTTTATGCTTTAAATAGTGTCTTTCAGCAGAGGTGCTCAAAGAATTATAATCACTACAGCTGCACAATAAATTATAAAGCGATTCCTTAAGAACTATCATATTTATCTCAAACTTTTAATGAGAAATTGACTACAGTTGTAAATTTTCCCTTCAACAAGTGGTCAAGATGTTTAAGAAATTGGTAAAAAGAAACACATTAAAATGTAAATTAGATTTCTTTTTTTCCCAATTCTATTCCCGATAGATTGACTGACCACACAACATATTTACAACTTCTGGAGAGTTCCAGTCCCCAATTCCTATGGAGAAACAATTCCGAAAGATGAGAGTGCCCTCTACGTAAGTCCACAGTGGGAATTGAAATAGCTTCCTCAGCCTGGTTCAAGGGCTCTCTCTATTTCTCTAAATTGCTCCATCCTCATCACTGCCATCCCCATTTCCATCCTGATGTCCGTGTCCATCTCCATCCCCATCTCTATCTTCATCCTCATCTCCATCTCCATCTCAAACCTCATCTTCATTCTTATCATCTTCATCCCTGTCTCCATCCCCATCTGCTTCTGTCTCCATCCCCATCCCCTTCTCCAGCTCCATCCCCATCTCCAATCTCATCTCCATTCTTATCATGTCCATCCCTGTCTCCATTCCCATCTGCACCTCTGTCTCCATCCCCATTCCCATCTCCAACTCCATCCCCAACCTCATCTCCATTCTTATCTTCATTTCCATCCCCATCTACATCTCTGTCTTCATCCCCATCCCCATCTCCAATTCCATCCCGTCTCCAACTCAATTCCCATCTTTATCCTCATCTGCATCTCTATCTCCATTCCCACCCGCAACTCCATCCCCATCTGCATCTCTCTCTCCATTCCCATCCCTATCTCCAACTCCATCCCCATCTTCATCCTCATCTGCATCTCCAACCTCATCTCCATTCTTATCATCTCCATCCCTGTCTCCATCCGCATCACCATCTCCAGCTCCATCCCCATCTCCAGCCTCATCTCCATTCTTATCTTCATCTCCATCCCCATCTGCATCTCTGTCTTCATCCCCATCCTCATCCCCATCCTATCTCCAATTCATCCCATCTCCAACTCAATTCCCATCTTCATCCTCATCTGCATCTCTGTCTCCATCCCCATCTGCATCTCCATCTACAACCACATCTCCATCCCCATCTTCATCTCTCTCTCCATCCCCATCCCCATCTCCAACTCCATCCCATCTCCAACCTCATCTGCATCTCCAGCCCTATCTCCAACCTCATCTCCATTCCTTTCTTCATCTTCATTTCCATCCCCATCTGCATCTCTGTCTCCATCTCCATTCCCATTCCAACTCCATTCCCATTCCCATCTCCATCTCCATGTCCATCTCCATCTTCATCTCCATCCCCACCTTCATCCCCATCCCCATTCCCATCTCCACCTTCATCCCCATCTCTCTCTATCCCCATGCTCATCTCAATTTCCATCTTCATCTTCATCCCAATTTCCATCCTCATCTTTATCCCATCCCCATCCCCACCTCCACCCTTATCTACATGCCTGTCTTCATCCCCAGCTCCATCCTTATCTCCCTCACACAGGTACCTGCAATCAGTCCAGGCAAACTGGAGCGGGTTTCCTTGTCTTGAGCTTAGAAACTACCTCTCAGCAACAAGAGCATTGGAGATCATGCATTTTTAATTTTACTTAGCAAGAATTTCCTTTTGCTCCATTCTAGAGCTGATCCATTTTTCCCTAAAATGTTGCTTACTTGCCCTTTCCTCAGCAATCACTTGTAGTCATTACCATATAAGAAAAAGCAGATGTCCCCTTAAGAACAGCAGTTGCACATGACTGGGCACTTGAAGGCACTGGCTCACCTCACAAATTACACCACCTCCCAAGCTACCAAAACTGCAGGAGATGAATGTGGGAAGACTCAGAGAAGCTCTGTGTGTCTTCAAGGTGCACACTTGCCGTTCTAGCATACTGTAGGACACAGCACTCGAAATGGTTACCTTGACTCTCCATTTCTATTGATATAGGAATTTTAACACACTCTTATTTTTCGTCTACTTTTTAGTAAAAGATAAAGGACCAACATACTAATATATTACATGCAATATAAATGTGCACTAAAATTAGAAATATAAGTGTAATATAAAAATAACTGTTCAGAGATATTCTCAGATTTTCTTTTCACTCCCCAGCAAGGGTCCGTGAACATGCCTGGGGGCTCAGCACCCCATTTTGGGGACGGCCCTTCTAGAACTTAATTTGGAAATTATCTGTCTACATTGTCTCTTAATAGAGGATTCAAAATTCAGTTATTTTTAACTGAATTTAAAACCAACAGGTTTTGTTCACCTTTGTTGACAAGCTCTCAGCATGGTACTTTGCCCATAATAGGTGTCAGTCAATTAATTTAATTTAAGGACTTTGAATGGTCGTCTCTTCAATTTACTTTTGACTTTCAATCTACTTTTGGAGTGCCATCATTGCAAAACCCAGTTTAATCTTGTTTGTCTAGCTCACTGGTGAAAATCGATACATTGATTCAGGGCAGAGGTGAGAACAGGGCAGGCCCTCCCAAAAGCACCTTCTCCTGCTGGGTACCCACTTCGCCACACCAAAGTTTATGGACCCATTGTTCCCAGATGGCTCCAAAGGGCCCATGGAGATTGGCCCTGTGGCCTTTGCTGACCAGGGTGGGTTTTTCTCGCTTGCTGGCTTCTTGGTTTGGATGTTGCAGTTGGGGCCAGCTTGGGCATGCAGCCGCCTCCTTCGCTGTCTCCCAGCGCACACACCATTGCTGGCTCTGAGCAGTGGGCGCTTAACGTTAGCTCCAGCTCTGTGAGAAAGCAACAGCTGCTTGCTCTCTCAACAGTTAAAACAGTTTGATGTGGAGGCTGTGTCTCCCATCCCGGGGGTTCAAAACAACCCTAACCTTAAGTCGTCACTGTGGTTGGTGGGCACTTGCTAGGGTCATCCTGGCTCTGGGGTGGAGGAAAAAGACCCCATGGGGGAGAAGTCCACTGTGACAGTGCTTCTCGGCCTAAGAAAGTTGCATATGTCTTGCACAAGAGGAAGAGGACAGCTCTGGAATAAATGAGTGACTTCGTGCTCAAAGACTGCTCTCTAGCTTCTCTGGGTGAAGATTTTAATGGCCAGAGCAGAGTGGGGCTTCAGTTATTTCAACTATGAATATGACGTAAATTATGCCAGGAGCTTTTCATTTTTATTGTGATTTTTGCTCAACCTGAACTGCTGAGTAATATTGCTGTTTCCCAACACTCCCCACTTCTGCAGAGCTCCTTTAGAAAAAAACTCTGATAGAATAAAAAAAAGGAAAAATACATATGTACAAGTTGGAAAAAGGTTTTATAGATGTACCTAACCAGGCGAATTGTGTAATATAACCATGGTTTTTCCCCCTAAAATTATGTATACTTGATAGCTTAACCTAAACAAAATCTTAATGGGTTTGTCTTTGATATATTAAAAACTTGAAAGATAATGTTATACATTTTTTTTTAATGTTAAGATTGTCATGATCAATCAATCAGACAAAAGCCGGGTAATTCAGAGCTACAGATAACAGCGTTGATCTCTCTAGTTTCATCCAGGCTGGTGATATAACTGCATGACTTCCATTAAATAAGCCACTTAGTGCCACAAATGTACCCATTAGAGTCCCTCAACAGTTCTGTAATTACTGTTATACGGAGCTTGGCAGTTAGGCCTTTGCATATGCTAAAGAAACGTAGGCATTCATATTTAAATCCAGCTCCCTTGCATGCTGCAGCAGCCCAGCACCCACTGACTGTAACTTTTCAAGTGAGTTAAATGAGTAACAGAGAGCGAATGCAAGCTCACTTTGGAAATTCATCCAGGCCTCCTCCTCGAAGGGAGTATGGGACTGTTGATGCTTTCCATGCTCGTTTTAGCGATGTTTGCTGCAATACATCAGCGTTTATTGTGGGCCAAGGAAGGTCATAAGCACTGTGCCCAGACCATGTCCTTTTTATCCTCATCACTATCTCACCCAGCACAGAGAGGTGAAGTAACTTGCCGATAGTCACACAGCAAGTTAGTGGTGGAAGAGGCAAGAGTCATGCCTCCGAAGTTACAGACTACACCATGCAGTTAAAACGGACTTGGAATGAGAGCATCCCCCTTCTCTGGCTCCTGCCCTGACCCTGAGTTAGCCTCGGACTAACCTCGCACAGTTTATTCCACTTCCTCAATAAAACTGGAATCACAACATCTGCCTTGTCTACCTGAAAGTGCTGTGAAGATTAGAGAGAGCTTTGAAAATTAAGGTCTGACACACAAATATGGGTTGTTCTTAGAGGTGAAGAAGGCCGTAGCACAAATACACTGTGAGGCCCCGCTGTGCTCAGCCCACCTGAGAGCGTAGGGTCAGCCAGCGCCCAGCCCCTGAGAAGGAAGTGACTTTGAGCAAGGGTGAGAAGACCAGGTCCCAGGTCCCGTCTAAGGCTACAAGCCATGGTGTTGGGTGAGTGCAAAGGACTGCACAGCAACAGAATCTGGGGTGTGAAGATGCCTTATAGGCTCGCAAGGTGGCCCTGAAAAGGTGGAGTGGATTCTGGACAGAGTGGAAGCGCAGCAGAGGGCATGCCAGAGCAGACACACACACAGGCATGCACCAGCCTCCCCAAGTGCAGGAGCCAAGTTCCCTTCAGGAAGAGGGAGTGGCTTAGTCCATCACCTCGGCTACAACGATCTACCCTAGGCTCGGTAATTTATAAACAACAGAAATGTATTGCTGACAGTTCTGGAGTCCACAAGTCCAAGAGCAGGGCCCCTGCCTGTCTGATGAGGGCCTGTTCCTCATAAATGAGGCCTGCTGGCTGCGTCCTCAATGGTAGAAGGGACGGACAGGCTCCCTGAAGCCTCCTTTCCATGGACACCCACCCCATCCCTGAGGACAGAGCCCCCATGCCTTCATCACCACGCCAAGGCCCACCTCTTCCTATCACCACAATGGGGACTGGGTTTCAACATGAATTTGGGGGACACATTCAGGCCACAGCAGAGAGGGGAATGTTGGCGTGACAGGTGCAGAGAAAATAAACCCATACTAGAGAGGGAAGCCTGAGCCTATCCCGGAGGGGCAGGGCAGTCACTGAAGGTTTTATCTGAGGAGCAAAGGCTCAAGTCGGTGCCTAAAGAGAGACCTGTGTGGGTGGCACTGAGCTAACCTGAGAGCCTGAAGCCCACACCTGGAGCAGCAGGAGCACCTCTGGCAGAGGCAGCTCTGACCCCACCTTAGCAGACAGGCCTCCAGAGCATGGCACAGGTTCCGAAATGAAGACCATTGTGTGAGAAGGGAAGAGTCTGGAGCTGCCTCCCAAAGGAGGCAGGTGTGGGGTACCTCGCAGGTGGGGTGTATTTTGGAAAAGGGGACCAAGCCAACTTTTGTTTTAGTGTGAGATTTTCTGAAACTATCATCCCCCTGGAGGAGGGTACAAGCCCATTTGTCCCTGGGGCTGGAGCACTGCAGGGGGCCATGGTTTGGGCTGTAGAGTTGGAAGTCATTCTCATCAAGGTCACTGTTAAGGTCAGAGGGCCTCAGAATACTGAAAAGATGAGAAGCAGAACCGAGGACAGAGGAAAGCTGACCTGTTCCGTGTCCAGATTCAAGTTCTGTAAGCACACTCACAGCGAGCCTTTCTCATGAAAACTTATCTCGAAGGCTTCAGAGAAAAGTGTGTTGCATAATATGCAAATTGATAATTGGTGAAATTTAATAGGGAGCACCTAAGGTGTTCTAAGTCACTCCAGTCTCTGTTTTCGAAAATGAACAGGCAGTACTTAACACCCTCTAATTGAACCTGAGTTTGGAAATATCTTATGAGTTACTGTAATTCTAGAATGTTAAGTTCTTTATATAAAAGTTAACTTAAAAGTTCAATATGTTTTAAAACCCCAAGTCGGAATAGAAATAGTTTCTAAGCCTTATTCATTCTGACCTAATAAACTTTATCCTATTTTCACTATTTTTCCCGATGCTTATTTTTACTCTTTAATCATAATTTAAGGAGGTTGAAAAGAATTATATTAAAGAAATAACAGCATGATAATACCAGCATCATTGGGTAGAGGAAGGAGTCCTAATCTTCAGTACAAACCCTGCCTGGGAGCTGGTTAAAATAATAACTCATAGGTCCCTGCCTGTCTGTGTTGTGACCAAGTAGCTCCTTTCAAAAGAAACACAAAAGGCAATTCTTATTAACCCTTGGACACACTTTTTGACAGACTGCTGTATATTCTCAGTTTTGTATTTATGGAAGTATCTGCCATTATGCTTATTAGCATCAAGGGAGCTTATTTAAGAGCTCTATAAAGAAGCGATATAATTCTGAACTAAAAACTTCTGCTGATTTAAAGCGTTCTTATTGTTTACTTGATGGGCTATGAGAGCTGACAGTCATTGCACCGTGCTGTAAACAAAGCTCCTTTCTGAGATCAGGGCATGTGTGTGATGAAAAACGGTTTCAATGTTACAGGGTCTGATCCACCAAGCTTCCAGTGAACTCCAGACATGAAGTGGGAGTCACAGATTTAAAATTCATGTGATGTGGGGTTAGCAACAAATGTTTTTACTTAAAAAATTATCACAAATGGAAATCTAACTGAATAGAAAGGAAAAAAATAGCATCCTTACATGTTTTTCTACAATTTACACCAAAATGTCGAAGGTCAAGGTTATGATGGCTGCGTTCATGCAATTCTAAATGAGAGCAGTTCACAGGACAGAACTCCACAAACCACATTCTCAGGGGAAAAGAAGGTAAAATTTGAGCAAAAGTGAGAAAGAATTGAGAGGAAAACCCACTTATGTGGGAAAACAGTGCTAGTGCTAATCAGTTCTGTTGGAATATAGAGGATATGTTGAAACAGCTACGGTCAGGCCAAAGAGTGGTGTTTCTCCTTTAAGCATAAAGCTTGCTTGTGGGACATTATTTATGTGCTGTTAAACCTCATAAGGAAAATATTAAAGCTATCTGGAATCAACGGAACATAGGAAACAAGCATTAAATTGCACCATTTGACATACAGCTTCCTTTGGTGCATAAATCTGCCAACATCTGCAAAATATGTACATGATTTATTATATTCTCTTTGGTATGTTTAATAAGATTGTAAATCTGACTGATGCCTAGGTATGAGACCTCCAAACTTTCAGTAATTAAATAGGAATGTCTCCATGATAAAAAAACAAAACGAAAAAACCCACTGCCTTGTCTGTATAATGCAGCGATTTTAAGAGTGGGTAAAGAAAGAAAAAAAGGTGTCTGAATTTGGGGAGTAGGCATGGGGGTGGGTTGATGCTTTAGGGCAGTTTACAGAATGCATGACAGCCTACAATCAATTTTTGCCATCTTTTTGGCAGTGCTTATGGGATCGACCAGAAAACGGACTCTTTGTGCCTTGCAGGTCAAGAGCTGTTAATGCCCCCATGCAGATCAGACATTTAAAGTAGATACGGTCATTTCACCTACAAGCCTGGGGACAGCTGTGCCCTGTGGAATAGGGGCCATGAGCCACATCTTGTGCTTTATAGACCCAGGAAGCCCTGCCAAGTTTCCAGAGAAGCCTGTAATTATCATTCCACCCCCCCCATCGGAAGTACCGAGGTGCAGTGCAGTTATGGTGAGTAAATAAAGTTGTGTCACCGAGGAAATTGTCCTTAAAAGAGAAATCCTCCCAAGTGGCAAACACGCAATCCTAGAGAGCATGGGCTACCGCACCACCCTGTGTGAAGGCCGGCGTGAGCCTCGGGCCAGGGGCCAAGAAGGAAGTTAGAGTTAGCGGCTCCGCGTGCTTTCATTTTTCTTTGCATCCCCTCAGCCCTTCCCATCACAGTGTGCACCATCAGTCCACAAGCCTTTGCTGAACCTACTTTCAGTTCAAAAAGGAAGGCCAGACAATCCTCTGAGGAATCCGAAAAAGGAGAGCTGTTTCTCCTTTAAGCAGTTTGTGGAAGGAGGAAATATGAGCAATTGAAATGAACAATTTGGAAACCAAATAAAAGCAAAACTGGATGAGAAGTGAAAGCCGCAAGCCCTGTGGGAGTGAAGCCGAGCTAGCGTCCCTTCCTTTCTCCCTTTCCTGGGGAAGAAAACCCGGACGCCTGAAAAAGCTGTTCTCTTCATTTGAGGGACTGCAGCTTCTCTCACGAAGTTCTCAGTATCCTTTTAGGTGCCGTACATGGTGTTTCTACTTATGAAAGATTTTCCAACTAGGTACAGTGGAAAATACCGCGGCAGAAATCTCTGGCCTTTGGGTGGGACAACTCCTGCAAGACACACATTAGGGCGTGTTTATTTTCAGAAGGCGGCAGGAGACTTTGCCAACACCAGTGCCCCTTGTTTTGACGGCATTTTCCCAAGTAACTGATTATGTTCCTCTTCTACCATACACACCTAATCACAGCAGATAGAGCCAGACAGGCTGAAATTCACTGGCTACCCTTTAGCTCCTAGGAGGTGGCTGAGTTAGTCCTGAGGAGTTGCGGTTTACAGAGAGGCAGGGGTACCGGGAGCTTGGCAGAGCTCTCAATAAGAATCAGGGTGACCGTAAGAGCAGAGACATTCTGCAAGCTGACGGTGGCTGTCATTAAGCTCACGCAAGCGGCTATACGTTACTGAAAGTTGATGGCTTCTGATTTATTAGCTACACATGTGTAATAAGAACATTTCTCTGCATTGTTTAACACAGGACACAGATAACGCTTCCACGGCCAAAGTGTGCAAAACTCACTGCCTTGCGTGACAGCGATCTACAAGACGATTACAAACATGTTAGTATAGAAGCATGTACAGAACATGCAGGGAGGTAACCTGGTGAGTCGGCCACGGGGCCATCATCTAAACAAGAGTTTAGAACACTCATATGCTAACGAGCTGAATTCTGCAAACGCACAGGCCTGCCTCTGACGTCATTTCTGATAACGTCTTGCTTTGAAGCAAGCCAACTCCCATAGCGTAAGCCAGCAGATTTTTTTGTTTGTGGGTTGGTTGGGTTTTTGTTTTTGGCAACAGTTAAGGGAACTAAATGATTTTTGTAGTTCTCAAAGAGATAAGAACAAAGTTAACTTAAATCTGAACCATTAAGATGTGAATTGCTTTTGAGCGTAAACAAATTTCCCTGAACTTAAATGCTGCTTTCATTTTACTGGATCTTTGGGTTACACATTATTGCATTCAATGGAAATTTGCATTTCAATAGCATAGGTCACATGTGCTACTGTCTCAGGGACCTTTCAGAAGGGATGTACAGTGCCAGTTAGCAAAAAATTCTGTTTATTTATCCCATGGCCTGCCATATATTGCCACATTGAGTTTTGCCCAGAGCCACTGATTAAATTTCCATATGTTAGCTATTTTTTTTTTCTCAGGTTCAAGTTTGGGAAATAAAATAAACACACCACACAGAAAAATCAACCCACAGAAGCAGCCCATTCTTGTTCTTGACGCATTCATTCTACAAGCACTTACTGAGCGCCCCCTATGTGGCGGGAATTGTTCTGCGCACTGGGACCAGGATGGCGAGCGACATAGGCCATATTCCCTGTCCCCCACACAGCTGCCATTTGGGGAGTCAGTCACCAGAGGGTAACTTGGAGGGTGTGCTCCACGGGGCGGTGGCATCAGGAGTGCCTGTGCGTGCAGAGGAGGCGTGGAGTGGCTTGTCACTTTACATCGGGCTGTTAGGGAAGGTTTTCCAGAGAAGGCAGCCTTTGTACAAAGTGGCTCTGGACAATAGATCTTTGGCCCCTGATTAAATTCCATATGCTATTAATTGGATTCCTTTTTTCTTGGGGTCAGGCTTAAGAAATAAACACATCGTGCAGGAAAAATCAGCCCACAGAACAGCCCTGGCATGAAAGTTGTGGGGGGAGGGTGGTGATGCTCCACTATACACTCCTCCTGGAAGCCTCAAGCCCATATGGCCCCAAGGTTGGCAGAACAATGGCCCCCCAAGGGTATCCAGGTCCTAATTTCCAGAACCATGAAGATGTCACCTTGCTGTTCCAGAGGAACAGTGGCCAGGGGAATCAAGGTTGGTTAATCAGCGACTTCAAGATAGGGCCGGGGGAGGAAGGGTCAGCCTGCCTTTCCCAGGGTGGCCCCACAGGATCTGATGAGGGCAAGGTGGGGCAAGAGAGAATCTCTCACCCAGAGGAATTCTTACCCAGAGTCTCTGGAAGGAGCCAGCCTGTGAGAGGCACTGCTGCCCTGTGACCTCCAGAACTGTAAGGTGATAACTGTGTCCGTTTGTGATGATTTGTTACCACTGCAATAGGAGAGGAATACAAATACCACCGCCTTTATCCAGGCCACACTTCGACCAATGCACACATCATGAATCATGAAAAACACATTTTGATTTTAACTCAGAAATTCTAATACATAAATTTTCTATTTTTATTATTTTATTGTTATTGCTCCTAGCAATGAGTTTCATCTACTAGATGTTTTTTACTGTTGTAATGACACAGGATGCCTTTAGACATTTTATTAAAAAGATGACACATTCGGAACTAGTAAAACAATGTTTTAAGAGAATATTATTTATGAGGCCCTAAGTCTATGAAAAACATTGCTGTTATCGAACCCATGTTTAAATCCACCTTTTTCTGTCTCTGCAGTGTCATCCAGCCCGCTTTTGGGGGTTGTTGGAATAGGAGATTACAACTGAAATGTCTAAGACAGCCAGGCAAATGTTAACAGTGAGGGGGCAGGTGGGGCATCCGCCCCTTGGGAGTAATTATCCCTCCACTAGGAAATATGTTCTCTTCTGTTCCTGACATATGTGGGTCTCCTGGTTCAGCATTTTCCAATTTTGAGAAAAACGCACCTCATGTATTCCATTCCCTGCCTAACCCAATTCAATTTCTTCTTCTAAGTTCTACTGCCAAGGAAACAACTTCACACCATCTCGGTGCCAGGGAGCTCAGAGGAAGTGGGGAGGCTGTGAGAGCCAGGGGCCCAGGGCCCTTGAAGCAGGTTGCTTCTGAACAAGTCAAGCTAGCGGTGGCCAGATGGGGCGGGGATTTTTCTGAATGACTACATTTTGTCAGTTGTTCTTTCAAGTAAAAATGGTGTTTTAGGAAAAAAAAAATTGGCTGGTTCAACTTGCACTTCAAAAGTTGCACAAGTGTTCTCCTCCCAATCTCTGCAACTCAATAAGCAGCCCACGTACTTTCTGGGTACTTCCCTTTTAATCACACGGAATCTTGAAGAGAGACATATGAGCATCAAAGTTTAACAAAATCAATCATTTTCCCGCTTCCCCAAGGCTTCAATAAGCAGCGCAAGTACTTTCTGGGTACTTTAATCACACGGAATCTTGAAGAGAGATACACGAGCATCAAAATTTAACAAAATCGATCCTCTTCCTGCTACCCCAAGGACACTCCTGTGTGAAACCGTGCTGATCCGTGTCTCCTACGAGAACAGGCTGCTGGGCCTGGCGCTGACAGCTCGCCCCATGGAGCCGCCACCTGGACTCCGGGAGGCGCCAAGGCTTCAGCCCCCATGTGCTCTTAACATCATCCGTGCAAATATCATCACAGCAAAAGAGGCAAATAACGTCTTGGCATTTTTATGCAAAGATTTTTGACCTTCGAAGCCCCCGGAAAGTGCGTGGGACTCTCAGGGTCCGTGGAACACATTTGTAGAACAGAAATCAGGGAAAAGCTAAGCCTCTTGTTCCCCAGGAATTCTTTCAACGGTATTTTATCATCAATAGCTGAGGAGTATATTGTACCCCTCACACACGGTAAAACCATATAAAGGTAAACTACCTTTAGTTATATGCTGTTTCCTATGAATATGATATGTTCTCAAAATAAATTCAGAGTAGGATCCATTCTGTTTGACAAGAGATCGAGGAGCGACACTGGCAGCTGGGTGCCCTCTGCTGGCCAGTCTGGGAAGTGTCTGGCTGGGAAGGCAGCGCTCAGACTTCCCTAAGCTTCACAGAGGGCGTGAATGGTCCAGCTCTTTTCATAAAGACTCCCCTTAAGAAGCATATTCAAGATTTTTCAACCACATAATTTATTTAATTTCAATAATTTATTTTTCAATAATTAAAATGTTTTTTAAAGAATCAAGATTATTTTTAGATTGAAATATGATTAAAAATATTTGGTGACATTAAATTTTCTGTAGTGCATCCAGGCATCTCACTAGGTAACTTAAAAGCAAAAACCAAAAGTAGTATCTATGTTGTTTATCCTCATCAGCCACTGGAGTTTCGATCAGACAGTCTTACTGTGCTTGAGAGCATAGACTCTGCCTGCGTGTATAGGAAGAGAAAGGAAGGGAACAGGTAGAATCAAGTAAGAGAAAATAGACTGCTGAAAGAAAACTTTCTGCTTACACGTAAGACAACTTTCTGCCTCTATCTCTACCTAATATAGATAATTATCATGATCACACATTCAAACAGGGGCTTGCTATGCAAATGCCATATCAGTGATCAAATTCTTTAAAGAGTTATTCAGGTTTTGGACAAATTTGCACTGATGACCCATCACAATATAGAGAAAAGCAATTGAACTGCTTCATATGTATTGATTTGGAATTGACTCGATTCCATCAGTTACCAGCTGTTATTCTGAATGTTCTCCAAATGGTTCTGCCCACTTGAAAAAGATACCTGGGGCCTTCCTTAACATTCCCAGTTACCCATCTATGTATATTTTACAAATGGGCATCCATCCCAGGCATTAACTGAGCATGTATTATGTGCTAGACACTGTGCCAGGCTTTGGGAAGGGCCAAAGGTTAACAAGGTGTATTTCCAGTCCTGATAAAACTTTACTATCTACTTATCCCTCAGTTGTTCCAGTACGAGGTGGGCTATTGTAGGTCCTCTGAATAGATTACTTTGGGTGTTCAGGAAGGGGAAAGCTTCATCACGCAGGAAGTGAGATTTGAGTTAGTTCTTGCAGATTGTTGTGATAATAACAGGCAGAAATGGGAGAGTGGGGTAGTCCATATTGAAAAAGCAAGTGAACAAAAGCCTTGGGTCAGGGTTGTCCTGGATGTATTCTGAAAGTGAGAATAATGAAGTATACATTAAAAAAAATACAGGCTGGGCACAGTGGCTCATGCCTGTAATCCCAGCACTTTGGGAGGCTGAGGTAGGAGGATTGCTTCAGGCCAAGAGTTCAAGACCAACTTGGGCAACATGCTGAAACCCCATCTCTAAAAAATTAAAGCTATATGTATAGATAAAGATATATAACAGGAATTGAGAAAAACAGATTCATATTAATAAGAGGAATAATAACATCTGCAATATTTCCCCAAGAATCCACATTCTGCTTAATAACAGCTGGTGCATAATCCAAGCCAGTTTTCACAATGGCCTTTCCCCCCTTTCTCTTTTTTCTATGAAAGAAGAAAGTCCCATCTCACTAGTTGAGTTCTGGTAGGGGCCAGCTGGTGCTGGAAGGCTCTCTTAGAAGCCTGTGAGGCCCTTCATGTGCTCAGCCAATGAGCAGCTCCTGTTCTTGAGGTTGGATGGTTTGATGTAGAAGACAGTGGCAAGTTGATTCCTTATCTGACTTTGCAAAGTACATCTAAAGTGCATGACAGCATGTGGACGTAGTTTCAAAATACACCCAATCATATGTCCTCAATGCTGGTGAGTAAGGAAATCATCTCAGACCTGATGGTTGGCCTTATTGAAAAATCTGTGATGCCTTCATTGAAGCCCAAAGTGAACATTTTTGTTGTTTCATCCTTAGTAAGTTTAAGCCATTCAAAATGCTGAATGAATTGCTGAGATAAATCACTTGAAATCATAGAAATGGCCCTTTCTGGCATGATCTGTGTCATGAGAACAATTTTTAAATCTTCCTGTGAACAGAGTCGTAGGACTGCATTTCCCACTGCCGGCCCACCATGTGGAGAAGCACCCTGTGAGCAAGGTTCCTGTTTTATCATGGAGAGGGATGGTGAGATGGCCTTGGTGGCATTACTTCACTGTACAGTGAAACCTGCTCCATGCGGGTGAGATACAGCTGCAGCTGCTGACTTCCTGGCAAATTTTCTCTCTGTGCACATGAGCTGGTCCTGATCGAACACATTTTTCTGAGCTCCATCCTAGCTCATGGCTCATTGATTACATTCAACCCCCCCTGCTTCTGAGACACGGGTGTGCAGTTGCAAAGGAACAGACGTGGTAACGCATTCTGCCTCCTGCGATCTGGTTTGTTCTCTGCACATTTGTGACTTCATCAAATACCTGCTAGTGGACGCCCGATGGTCATACCTGCTTTTCCACATGTTTGTGTTTGCATGTGTGAAACACAACAGAGGCAGGTGACGAAGATTTCTTCCAGTCCCTCATTTTGCATCTTCTCTGAACACGGTATCTGCCGTCGACCCGGAGTCTGCGTTTATCAACTTCTCCACAGTCCCGGAGCGGGTACCTCCTTCTGCAATTGAGGACGAGGCCTCTGCTATTGAATGGTGCCTTTCAGGTTCTCATGGTTGCTTTTCTTTTCATGTAAAACTAGCCATTTCACATTGGAAAACATCACTTTATGTTTGTTCTGGAAATATTCACTTGCTTTGTCTGGAAGGCCACTGTGTTTGGATGCCAGTTACATAAAGGATTTGATGATGAAAAGTCTCATTAAGGACTAGGAATTAATGGATCATCAAGAAAATCCAGTTTCAAAAATTTATATTTTATATTAAAACACATCTGCTTTTAGCTACTTGTCCAAAACCATCCTGGTATGCAGGTTCTCATTCATCTTTATATCAGAGTCATTCACGATTTCCATTCAGGATATTATTTTGTATATTATAGTGAGTTCATATACGTATCCCAAGATTGCTTTCACCTGTAAGGAATCACCTTGTGCCACTAATTCATTTTACAGTGAATTAGTGATTGTAAAGAAATCACAATGCCAATGACTTCGCTAATTTAACAGGTGATAGAACATAACACACAATGACATAAAAAACGAACTTCCCCAATCAACCACATTTTAGCAGAAAAAAAATAATGAATTAACTCTGATAGCCCTTCTATAACTTTTAGGAACGTAGCAATCATTCAGAAAGTAAATTTCTGTGAATAGGGCACTAGGTCTTTCAGTCGAACAGTGAAATGTCTGCACCCAAACTGCTTTCCTACCTGTCCTCCGAAACTGTGCAAGCACCCAACCGCCGAGAAGGCAACCAGGCACTGCTCCTGGGTCGCAGATGGCTCTGGGAGCCACCACGGTGGCGGGGAGGCTCTGGGGGCTAGAAGACGCAGAGGCTTTAGTGGAAAGCCAAGGCCGTGATGCGGGGCGTGGTGGTGAGCAGGCTGCGCTGGACCCAGACAGACGCGCGGGGTCCTAGGGAAGAGCCCAGGCAGGGGGAAGCCCGTGGGCGGTGAGACCCTCCTGTGCCACGGGCGCAGCGCAGCGCTGGCTGGGGCCGACGGGGCACACCGGCGGACGGTGATGAACCCAGAGACCCGACAGCCAGGCTGGGCTGCAGCAGCCTTTGCCTGGACGTCAGGGTGGAGCCCGGGAATCGCCCCTGCACCGGGTGACGGAGGAGAAAGGGGCCCGCAGGAGGCAGGAGGGAGCGCCTGGCACAGGGACCCAGGGACTCAAGCAGGTGGTCCCTGGGGAACGGGGAGTGAGGCCGGAAGGAGAGAAAGCCAAGACCAGGTGCGTTTTGGAAATTGCTGCTGTGAGCCGCAAGACGTTCGCAGGCTCTGCTGCGAGCCCCCAGGACGTCCCCCGGTGTCCACCTCCGGGCGGCTCTCGCGGCCAGACAAGGAGCCCTGAGGGGCGGCCTCAAGGAGCGCCCAGGCCGCTGAGCTCCCAGGGGCGGCACAGAGGGAGCCCGGGGGTCCCCAGCTCTGGCCTCGCCGTCTTGTCTTGCTGGAGGTGAGGGGAGCGGGTGGCGAAGGTGCAGGAGCGGGCTTGGCTCCAGCCATCTCTGAGGAGCGTAGGCCAAGCCGAGCCCGCAGAAGCCCCAGAGGCCCGGCCTGAGCCCGGGAGGGACGCGGGGTCCGGGAGGAGGGCAGCGGCCCCGGGCAGAGCGACTGGAGGAGCGCAGGGCGCGCCAGGCAGGGCAGGGCGGCCCGTGGCCTTGGCGGCGCCCACTCCTGGCGGGGCTGGGTCAGGCACAAAATCGCAGAAACACACAGAAGAGGGGACCGCGGGTCCCAGGGGATGCGGGAAGGTTTGTGAGGCGGCTGCGCCACTGCCTGGAGAGGGAGGCCCAGTTTAGGCGCGGGGGAAGAGGAAGAGGAATGAATGAATGAATGAAGAGGGAAGGAGGACGGGCCAGCCCTGGACACCCAGTAGGTAATGGCCAGGGAGGTAAATCAAGTCCTGGGAGAAGGTGAGGACTGACCGAAGACCCGCCCAGACCCTTTCCCGCGGGGCCCACAGCAGCTACCCCAGGGCAGCCACGTTCACCGGGCAGCCCCAGACCCAGAAGGAATGAACAGAGGCGGATGGGTGGAGCAGGTGCTGGTGAGGGCACCAGCCTTCGAGGGGACTCATAGGCGGCGCGGGAAGGTTGGGGAAACTCAGGGGCGCTGCCTCCTGTGGATCACCTGGTAGCCTTGGGTGCCAGGGTGAAGGCCGCCCATGGTCAGGCCACGGACTGTGGTCTGCCCAGACATGGCCGGGGCTGCAGGGTGGACGTGAGTCTGCCCGGCCTGAGATCGCCCCTGCCCCCTAACAGTCATTGGCCGCCTCTTCTGCTTGACAGCTGCACCCCCACGCAGCCCGGGTTCATGTGGGGAGCATTTGGAGCACAGTTCCACCCAAGGTTAACATCCACTTTCCTCATGAAAGAGGAACAGAAACCAAGAATAACCACAATTTCTGAAGACCTCTTGGAAATCGGGAATTCTAGCTTCCCAGTTCCAAGGATAAAAGTTGGCAATGAATCCCTTAAGTGGTGGCCATGAACACACCTAAAACTTTCAAACGGACACCGAGGAGCCCCCAACGGGTGAGCCTTTGCAATTTGAAAACATGAATAAGAGCACGTCAGGCTGTTCTTGTCTGGGCGGCTGGTCAGGTCCAATGGGCACAGCCACTTTGTGCATGGAGGAAACGTCGGAAGTGTCAGGAAGCCCCGCTTTCTTTCTTTCTGCCACATTTTCTGTGTGAAATGTTTCTACTGATTTAATGCCAGCAGACCTTTCAAATGCGAAGACGTATTGGTGTCTTATTCCACTAAATTCTATCTAAAACTTTCTTTACTTCATGACTCATCAGAGATTGATGAGGGGCCAGGACTCAGCCTTGAAAAATGGCTAGGCTGGGGCATCTAGGAGTCCCTGGCTAGGAAGGAGCCTCAAGGCCTCTGATGCAGGGGCTCCCTGAGGGCTGGGCTGTTGTGGAAATTGTGCTGGAGAGGAGGACTGATGCTTAGATCCAGTGGATCTAAATCTCTGAAGAAAGGGCCTGGAAATCCTTGTTTTCAAGCTCCCAGGTATTTCTGTACACAGCTGGGACCAGGGAAAGAACTCAAGCCCTCATCTAGATAATGCCTTCATCACAGGGCCGCACCACCCCCTGCCTGACTCTATGGTGTCACCAGCCCTTCTGGTAGAAGGTCCTCCCTGGCACGGAGCTGCATCTGTCTCCATTAGGATTTAACCCTGGGTCCTGGTTCTCTTTCCAGTAGCCAAGAGAATGAAGCTTTACACTTGGCCTGGAATTCCTGTCTGTGTGACTTTTTGATGTCGTCCATGAAGGCTTTGTGATTGATAAAGACTAGTTGTAGCTGTTTCCATTCTGTAAATATGTATGCAATGTATTAAAATCACACACTTAGGAACTCTGGCTTCTCCTAAGTTTTAAAGATCAACTTACAGAACATTTTTACTCTATCATACACGTTGTTAGTTAAATATTCAAGAAGTCTTTGGTTCATGTTCCCCCTCATTGAAATTGAGTCAACTGAATTTCCTTAAACAATCAGTCTTATGTACAAACTTAGTTAGGTTTCTGTTGACACTTTATGGTACATTCATAAATTTTCTCTGTTTTCCTGTTAAGCATTTCAAGTGCCCAGGCTGGAAGCAGTACCTGTCCAAGAACCTCCAGCCACTCCAGTGGATTAAAGAATTCGACTCTGGGATGTGATGAATCTCAAGTTCTGTTAACACTCAAAAACTTTTTAGACCTTCCAACTAAAAATCACACTCACGATTCAAAATAAATTACCCAGCTGAAAGAATGACAGGTTTCCTCCATCAGTCTCTAAATTTATCAAATTCATCACCCAAAAGTATTAAGATGATGGGATTGATTAAGTCCCTCACCTTGTTCTTTAGTTCTAAGCCTTCCAGGAGCTAAGGGAGCACTTACCACCAAGAGAATGCTTAGCATCTGAAGGGAGTTGAGTTTGCCATCCCAGAAGAATTGGCATTAACGTCCCAGGAAACCTAAGACTCCATCTCAGTCGGCTAAGTATGCATATTGGCCAGAGAGTTTTGACCCGGACCTGAACCCCAGGAGGACTGGGACTTTCTTATAGCAAACCATGGCCTTTCAGCCACCTCTGCTGCCAGCCAACATTTCACTGAAGGTTTCCATTCCTTCCACAATGCTCAGATTCTTCTGTGGGGTCAGACAGAGGAGAGTACCTCTTATAAGGTCTTGCACAACATTTCATCCACTGTTTTCTCTCTTGAGCGCATGCCAAGTGCAGAGAACTGCAAACCCTACCCTAGTAATGGGTCCCCATTGTGGAAGCTGCCCCCTGTTGAGGACACCGGCATCCTTTGAGGTTGCATAAGCCCACACTGGAGGAGGGGTGGCTTATGCAGAAGCTGAGGACAAGGCACTGTGAAAGGAGGCTTCCTCCTTTGGAGCCCTGTTCCTGCCTTTGCAATGTGATTTCAACACTTCCGTGTGTGTGTGTGTGTAAAGAACGATTGTGCTTTTCGGGGCAACAAAACAGATTAGGGCAATGCATCATGAGGACCTCTTGCCAAGTTACTAACAGAGGAAGTCTGTATCACTGCAGTGGGATCTTAGGGTGCCTCCCTGTTTCATGCCTGGAAAAACAAGCACAACATGCACAATTACAAACAAAAAAACTAGGGTTGGCATTGCCAAAACTTTCACTGATAACTTCTTTTTCCAGCTGTACTGTTTGTGCACACATGCAAACATATTTGTCCTGTTTGTTTGGAAATAGGGATGGAGATAGAACATAGAATGCAAGTAATCTTAGTTATCAGCATTTTGCTCAGTATTTCTTTAACTTCCATGAGTACTGTTGTTTAGTAAAACAATTTATTGCTTAGTAGGTGCTATTAATTTTAAATAAATTGAGTTTTGTATTTCATGTTTTAAATTTCATTCATTCATTCACTGGTATTTTTAGGGGGGAGTTATAAACACACATAAAAAGACTTACAACATTCTTCCTGGATCATCTACTGAAACTGCCCCCTCCAGCTTTCCTCAGGCCCTCAGCCCAGGTCTGTCCCTTGTGCTGTTTTGAGGGAGTGCTCCCGACTAAGAAGCCCCTCAGGGGAGGCACTGGGAACTGAGACCTTCTGCTCTGCAGTAACCAAGTGGGGAGGGAGTTGCTTCCTGGCATTTTGATTATGAGAACCATGAGTTTAAACCTGATGCCTTCAACCAACTGTGACTTCAACACTGAGTTGCAGCAATGGTTTCACCTTGACATGAACAGTCACTGGGGGTGAGTGCTCCATCCCTCTTCCCCATCTCTCAGGATTGCCCCCGAGGTCCACAGCAGATAAGATCACACCAGAAAAGGTATCCACCTCATCTGATGTAGACTTCTGGGACAATCCTGAGCAACTGCTCACAACAGGAAATACATTCTCAGCTGATTTTTTGAAGGCATGTGTGGTGCCCTAGAAGACATCCAATTCAGCATCGCCTGCCATCAGTGAAGGCTTTTAAGGGAGATGCTCCTCCTTGTGGCCATTTAAATCCATGTTTCCCCGGGGGTACTCCCTGGACCTGGAAGGCTGAGCTCATCTGCAGTGTTTGCTTAGAAATGGAAAATTCCAGGTCTCAGTCCAGAAATACTCTTTGAGGGTAGAATCTTACTTTTAAATAAAGCACTTCTTAAGTACAGTGACGTTTAAACATCACTACTGTAAAACAAACAAGCAAACTACAGCTGATGTTCATTGTTCAAGGTAGTTCTGTTCTGTAAACTCACTGCAAACACTGAATTCACAAATACTGAACCACTGACCTTAGGGAAAATATGAGATTAGGTTCCTGGGAGCCTCTGGACACAAGATTTTCATTCACTGATCAAAACAAAACTTAATTTTATGTGTGTTTCTGTTTAAAGACACTTTATTTTCCATCCAGTGCTGATTCATGAACACTGAAACTCACGCCAGGATGAAGGTCCTCTACCACGTGGATTTTTTCCATGGGGCAGAGCACACTAGACAGTGCACCAGCACTGTGATTGGAGGCTTTTTTCAAAGAAAAGTTTTGGTAAAATATACATAACACAAATTTACCATGGAGTACATTCACACTGGTGTTGTGCTTAACATACATGATCCATCACTACCTGCAGAACTTTATCATCAGAAACCCTGCCCCACTCAACAACAGCTCCCTGCTCCTCCTTCCCTTGGGGGCCACTTTATTTATTTATTTTTTACATTTACTGGTTTATTATAAGGGATATTACAAAGGATGCAGATGGAGAGATGCAGAGGGCCAAGCAAGTGGGAAGGTGTGTGGTGCTTCCCTGCCCTCTCTGGGCACGCCACCCACCAGGAGCTGCCACATGTTCAGCTACCTGGAAGCTCTCCAAATCCAATCCTTTTGGATTTGTAGGGAAGCTTTTTAAAAATGTTTTTTCTCCAAGTTTTTATTGTGGTAAAATACATATTACATAGTATGTATTATCTTTTTTATGTTCTATTTTTTATTTCTATAGGTTTTGGGGGAAGCTATGTTTATCACAGTTTCTTTATGCACTGGTTGATTGATGGTAAAGAATATATCATATATATATATGATGGAATACTACTCAGCCATAAAAAGGAATGAATTAATGGCATTCTCAGCAACCTGGGTGGGATTGAAGACCATGATTCTAAGTAAAGTAACTCAGGAATGGAAAACCAAACATCATATGTTCTCAATGCTAAGTGGGAGCTAAGCCATGAGAATGCAAAGGCATAAGAACGATGCAATGGACTTTGGGGACTCAGGGGGAAAGGGTGGGAAAGGGCAGAGGGATAAAAGGCTACAAATTGGGTCCAGTGTATACTGCTTGGGTGATGGGGGCACCAAAACCTTGGGGACCACTTTAAACAGTTAAATCCCCAATAAAAACACAAAAACGTGGCCGGGCGCAGTGGCTCACACCTGTAATCCCAGCACTTTGGGAAGCTGAGGTGAGTGGATCACATGAGGTTGGGAGATCGAGATCAGCCTGACCAACATGGAGAAACCCCGTCTCTACTAAAAATGCAAAATTAGCCAGGCATGGTGGTGTGCGCCTGTAATCCCAGCTACTCGGGAGGCTGAGGCAGGAGAATCGCTGAACCCGGGAGGCAGAGGTTGCGGTGAGCCGAGATCATGCCATTGCACTCCAGCCTGGGCAACAAGAGTGAAACTCCATCTCAAAACAAAAAACAAAACAAAACAAACAAACAAAAAAACACAAAACCAGATACCCTGGGCAAAGGACCCTTGTTTACAGTGTGAGCTGGAACAGGGACGCAGAACGGCAACTGTTGGACCTCAGGTCAGAACACTCACAGTTTTCACTTCTCGTTGCCTGTTTTTGCTCATGTCCACAAAAGAGCAAAAGCAATGACAGTGTTGATTTTGCGGTTATAAATACATTTTAGCAAGTAGGCGAATTTGCAAATACGGAACCTGTGAGTAATGAGGGAGCTGCCGTGTATTGATTTGTTTGGGAAGAGGCTCCCTAATCAGGATGGGTGCTGGACCTGAGAGCAAACTCACCAAGGAGTCAGTCTGCACTAACCCGAGTCCCTGACCAATGCACACAGAGGACCTGAAGGGCTCCCGCACCCATTGCTGCAGGCACATCAGGGGCCTCTGTAAGGTAACAGCTTAAAAACATTCACTTTTACACATCACGGGTCAGAGTCCTGGGCCATCCTGGCAGGGATGATTCACCCATTTGTCTGCCCAGCTTGCTTTTCATTCACTCAACACATGTTGACAGGTCAACATAGACTGGGCTTTGAGGATACTTAAGGGGTACACGGAATACGTCTAACAGGGCTTTGTTTCCACGAAGAGTGTTCAGGCCCGTATTGCAACCCACCAACTGGAAACAGCATTGATTTGGCTGATGATGTCAAGAGTTCCTTTAACCTAATCAGCTCTGACTCCTGGAAGAGAAAGCTGGAGTGCACAGATGGATGAATGTATTCGTTAGTTCAATCAATATCTATTGAGTGTCTGGGATTGCCAGGTGCCAGGGACACTGCTGTGAATGCATGACAAACCTTCCTGCCCTCTTAAGGCTGACATTCCAGTGGGAAGACAATGAGCAGATAGTAAAACAAGCACACAGCCTGTCCTCTGGTGGGGGCGCTATGGAGGCAACAAAGTAGGGGATAGGGATGGAGGGGGTGTGCTGTCAGGTGCTGGAGGAGAGGCAGGGTCCAGGAGAGGAGGGTGTGGACATAAAGAGGGGACGAGGGCCCCAGTAGGGTCTCCTAGGGCAGGCTGCAGTCAGCAGCTTTTCCTGTGCGAAGGGGAGCCACTGAAGGCTCCGAGCAAGCAGAGAATGGTGTGATCCAACAGCGGTCGCAGGAGGACAGATGGGAGTTCGCTGGGAAGGGGAGCAGAGACCGAAAGACCAGAGGGAGCAACTGCAGTCCTCCAGGCAAGGGAAGGGAGTGATGGGTTGGCATGGGAGCCGAGGGGCTGCGAGAAGTTAGGGGATCTGGGATAGAGTTTGATGGCAGAGGTGACAAGGATGTGCCACTCCAGAAACAGGAGCAAGTGCCTCCTCTCTGGATGCATATTTCCATAGGCAGACAAAAATCAGTTGCACACCTCAAATAGACAGAAAGGGTTTTTGTTTTTGCCTGTTTTTAAGAAAAATCTTAGATCCCTGCCCTTCAGACTCTGACCAGGCAACTCTTAGGAAAGACTCCCCAAAGCTTCCATGTGGTGTGACCCACATGCAGTGCAGTCACATCCTGAGGTCTGTGGCTCTGAGTCTCCTTCCAGCGGCCACTGTGGTGGGGCCAGGACGCCTGCGCTCCCCCACTACACCCATTCCCACATTCCCATGGAAAGAGAAATTTGTGATTGATAAAGAATCAGAGAATAACCAAGTAATATCTTTCAGTATTAACTGAGATACATGATTTCACATCATAAAAATTTCCCTAAAGCATGTAAAAATAATTCGGTGATTTTCCTCCAGTTACCTTGTAAATATGTTGTAAGTTGTTTTAAACGTCACAAATTCACAGGTGGCATGAAACCAGGGAAGGTTTCATGTCCAAGCCAATTTGAGGTGGAGAGAGGAAGACTATAAATAGGATGCTTTGCAAACTTAGTGTGGACAATTCTTATGTGAAATGCAGCAGATACTTACACATTTGTCTTGAAAATAGGTTCACAAGTTAAGAGACTGTGGATGCCGTTATGTACCAGTGCATGGCCACATCTGGTCAACTCGACCACGTTTAACAGTCTAAAGGGTGATGATGAGGCTGAAGTCACAGAAATTCACTACTGAAAACCCAGAAGAGCAGTAAATAGAATCCTGATGAATTCAGGACCACACTAACAGGTGCACTAAGAGCAAGTGAGTCAAAGATCACTGAGTTAGAACCTCAACAGAAGCAGTCGTCCTTTTTTTTTTTTTTTTTTTGAGACGGAGTCTTCCTCTGTCACCCAGGCTGGAGTGCAGTGGCACCATCTCAGCTCGCTGCAACCTCCTCCTCCCAGGTTCAAGCAATTCTCCTGCCTCGGCCTCCCAAGTAGCTGGGACTACAGGCATGCAGCACCACATCCAGCTAATTTTTTGTATTTTTAGTACAGATGGGATTTTACCATGTTGGCCAGGCTGGTCTCGAACTCCTGGCCTCAAGTGATCTGCCCGCCTTTGCTTCCCAAAGTGTTGGGATTATAGGCGTGAGCCACCACACCCAGCCCAGTTGTACATATTTTAACTTTGATTTACAATTCTTGAATTGGAGTAACCCTGAATAATCTCTACAGTGCCTTTTAGTCACATACATATTTAAACTCAAAAAATTCCATGCCAATTGCCTATAACAGGAAATTAAAACTGACTGTGTTTGGGAGCAGTTTGTGGCCTCTCAGGAGGAGCTGCCAACCACACCATGAGGACCTTGCTCCAGGTGGTCTAGGTTGTCCTGCATTTCATTGTTGTCTTCTGGCTTTTATGCGTTTAGCTTTCATTTCGGGTTGCTCTAAGAAACAGGATTCTGAAACTCATACTGAGTTTACTGGGGCAAAGTAGAGGACACTCCTCATTTATTATTCTGTGAGCCTTAAATGAAGCCCCACGTGAAAAATTATTTTTGGAGCAAAATCCTAGAAAACAGGTTTAATGTCATCACTAGAAAGAAGCATTCAACCCCTTCTGACAATATAAACTAGATAACTGCATATAACTACCTTTTAATGTTGGCAGGAAGCTCAGAGCCCAATTTGAAGCAAAATATACCAACCACCTAAGTGGATACAATATAGCACATTCATTTCCTTTCTCCCATTTGTCCCATGTTTTCTTTATAAAACTTTTATAAAAGTTCCTTGGCTGCTAATTTTTAAATTTTTATTTATATTTCACAATTACTTAATTGTATGGGAGTTAGTCATACAATACTTCACTATCAATCAATAAACAAAAATGAATATAGATGATATGACACAGATCTACTACAATAGCTCTTAAAATACAGATAAGAAACATACTGCAAATAACAAGGTTCTTCCAGAATCCAGAAATAAAATAAACTTTTCTGAATGTAATTGTTGAAGATAAGATAAACTTTCTTGAAATGTGCATGAATAGGTGACCACAAAATCCCCAACCAAGAAATCAAGATGTAACCAACTTGAAGCATGGCTGTATTAGCAATATTGAGTGTCCTTAAGGCATAAATAACATGCCTAAAGGGAATATGCCTAAGGGGAAATGCAATTATCCAAAAGCTGGTAAGACTGAAATAAATTGGGCTGTGGGAGCGTAGGTTGGTTGTGTAACCTGCCCAAGGACCCTGCTTGTCATGTTACCACTAAAGACACCTCATTGTGTACCGCAAATCTATGCTTCGCTGTTCTGGCCCATTTACTAAACAGCAGCCAGCCAGATCCTTTATAAGAAAAAAAAAATCTAATATTGTCACCACCTGCTTATAAAACTTTAAAGAATTATTGTTCTTAAAGTTTGTCAGAAAAAACTGTGGAAGACTTTGAAGAAAAATTACATGCTATAAGCAAAATTAAAAGACCAAGAAAGAATTGGGAAAAATTAGAAGACAAGGTTCTAAAGGAACCCTGAAAAACATAACAGAGGGTTCAAGGGTAAAGAAATCATACACTATGATCTATCCTCCTCTCTCTCCACCAGAATGGGCAAAGGCCCTAACAGATTAACTAGAATAAACAGTGAATAAGATAATAAGTAAGTGTTTAACTTCATTAGTCAAAGACCAAAGCAGAAAATAATTTGCTTTCCTACACAGCAATTTAACAAAGAATTTTAAGTGATAATACACAATTTTTCACAGAGTAAATTGTGAAATATCATATGTGGCTAGTGGGAGTGAACCCCTCTTCACCTTCCTCGAAAGCTATTTGGCAAATCCCATCAAAAAGATTAAGACATGGACAGATATTTTAATATTTAAGCATAAAGTTGTTCATGGAACATCATTTTATACTAGGCAAAAAAATTAATGTCCCCAAATAGGGAAATAGTTAAACGAATTATGACAGACTATTATGTGACCATGAAAAACATCAAATGAAGAATTTCAATAATAGGAAAATGCCTGTTTTCCCAAAAACAAAAAGAGATTAACATATAATACTATGTGTACAGCATGATCCAAGTAAGTTAAAATGTTAATGAAGATTATGTAGGTGCTATGACATTTAGATTCATGACTTTACACTTTAAAATATTTTTTCTATACAGTCTTAGTTATCTTTAAAATGCTTTACCACCACCTGGAGGCTCAAGAACCAGACTGCTCAGCCTACCACCACCACTGTTTGTGCCCAAAAATTGACGCACCTGGCATTCCTGCCCCAAGCAAAGTCTCACCACAGTCTCCACTAACAACCACAGCCTTAGCCACTGAAAAACTCACAGACACCACCAACACTGAATACAACTGAAGAAATCACAAGGAGACTACTCTACTGTGCTCACCCAGAATCAAAGATAAAGCATTCTACCCAACCCACACTACAGATACATCTGTTAAGAAAGCATTATTCTATAAAGCCAATTTTATAAATTGGAAGAAGCAACTGTTAAACTAGATCCAAATATATCAATGTAAGGACATGAGAAACATGAAAAGCAAGGAAACGTGACACCACCAAGGAACATAATAATTCTCTAGTAACAGAGCCCAAAGAAAAGGAAATCCATGAAATGTTTAAAAAAGAATTCAAAATTATGATATTAAAAAAACTTAGTGAGATACAAGAGAGCACACAAACAAAGAAGCCAAAAACCAAATCATGATCTGAATTAGAAATTCAACAAAGAGATAGACAGATAGCATAAAAGGAACCAAATATAAATCCTCAAATTTAAGAATTCAATAAAAGAAATAATATATACAATCAAGAGCTTCAACAATTGACTAGATCAAGCAAAACAAATATTTTCTGAACTTGAAGACATGTCTTTTAAAATAACTCAGACAAGAAAAAAAGGGATAAAAAAAAGAAGAAAGTCTATGTGCTATATGGGACACCATAAAGTAATCAAATATTTGAATTTTGGGAGTTCCACAAGAAGAGATGAGTAAAGTAATAGAAACCCTATTTAATGAAATAATAGCTAAAAAAATTATCAAGTCTTGCAAGAGATATACACATCCAAATACAGGAACCTCAAATATCTTCAACTAGATTCACACCAAAAAGGTCTTTTCCAAGGAATTTTTAGAGTTTAAATTTAGAGTTTAAAAGAGGAAGAAATGAACAAAGGATATACAAACAATCAGAAAACAATTAACAAAGTGCAGAAGTAAGTCCTCACCTACAAATAACACCACAAATGTAAGTGGTTTAAATCCCCCAATTAAGAGATATAGACTGACTAAATGGAAAAAAAAAAAATAAGACCGAAGTATATGTTTCCACAAGAAACTCACTTCACCAGTAAGAGTTTAAATATGTGTGTGACTAAAATGCATTGTAGAGATAATTTAGTTACTTAAAATCAGGATGTGTAAAACAAAGTTAAAATATATATGACCGCATCTGTTGAAGCTCTAACTCAGTGTTTTTTGAGTCACCTTGCCCTTAGTGCACGTGTTGGTGTTGTCCTGAATCATTAGGATTTTATTTACTGCACTTCTGGCTTTTCAGTAATGAATTTCTGTTAATTCATTTTGTTAAGCATGATTGGGTTGACCATACACAGTCATGCACTGGTGCGTAAGGGCATCCACAGTCTCTTAACTTATGAACCAATTTTCAAGACAAGTGTGCAAGTATGTGCTGCATTTAGAATAAAAATGATCTATACTAAGGTTGCAAAGCGTCCTGTTAATAAGCCTTCATCTCTTCACTGCAAATTATAGACAAACTGTCAAAAATGAAAGACAAAGAGAATTCTAAAAACAGCAAAAAAAAAAAAAAAAAAAAAAGAGTCAGTTCTTTCATAAGAGAATATAAGAGAATCTCCATTGGAATAATAGCAGATTTCTCACCAGAAATCTAACAGGCCAGGAAAAAATGGGATGATATATTCAAAGTGCTGAAAGAAAAAAAAAAAAAAAACCTGCCACCCAAGAATGCTATACCCACCAAAGCTATTCTTCAAAAATAAAAAAGAAGTAAAGTCTTTCTCAGACAAGCAAAAACTGGTGAATTCATCATTATTAGACTAGTGCTACAAGAAATACTCAAGGGAGTTCTACATCTAGGAGAGAAAGGATGATATATACCATCATGAAAACACACAAAAATATAAAACTCACTGGAAAATACACAAATGAGAAATAGAAAGGAATTAAATGTTATCACTGGGAAAACCCCACCAAATTATAAAGGTAAATAATAAAAGAGGAAGATATGAACAAAAATGTACAAACAATCAGAAAATAATTAAGAAAGTGTAGGAGTAAGTTCCCACCTACAAAGAACACCATAAATGTAAATGGTTTAAATCCCCCAATTAAAAATATAGACTGAATGGAAAAAAAACAACAACCATGAGACCCAAGTATAATTTTCCAGAAGAAACTCACTTCACCAGTAAAGACACACATAGACTGAAAGTGGAGGGATGGAAAAAAAAATTCCACACAAATGGGAACCAAAAGCTTGCAGGAGTAGCAAAACTTCTATCAGGCAAAATATACTTTAAGTCTAAAAACAAAACAAAAAAAGACACAAAGAAGGTCATTATATAATAATAAAAGAATCAATTCAGCAAGAGGATGTAACAATTTTAAATATGTATGCACCCAACACCAGAGTACCCTGATATATGAAGCCATTATTATTAGAGCTAGAGAGAAGTAGACCCCAATACAATAATTAGGGACTTCTACATCTCGCTCTCAGCACTTGACATAACACATAGACAGAAAATCAATAAAGAAACATCAAACTTAATCTGCACCATAGAATAAATATACCTAACAGACATTTAAAGAACATTTCATTCAACAGCTACAGAATACGCATTCTCCTTATCAGCACATAGAACATTCTCCACGACAGACCATATGTTAGGCTGTAATACAAGTCTCAACAAATTTTTAAAAATTGAAATAATATTAAGTATCTTCTCAGACTACAATGGAACAAAACTAGAAATCAACAGCAAGAGAAACATTGGAAACTATGCAAATACATGGAAATTAAACATGTTCCTTAACGACCATTGGGTCAGTAAAGAAATTAAGAGGGAAATTTAAAAAATGTCCTGAAACAAATTAAAATGGAAACAGAATATTTCAAAACCTATGGTATACAGCAAAAGGAGTGCTAAGAGGAAAATTTACAGCAATAAATGCTTACATGCAAGAAGCAGAATGATTTCAAATAAACAAACTAACAATGCACCTAACTAGAAAAGGAAGAACAAACCAAACCCAAAATTGGTACAATGAAACAAACACTAAGATTAGAGTAGAACTAAACAAAATAGACTAAAATAAAAATAAAAGATCAACAAAACAAAAAATTGCTTTCTTGAAACCATAAACAAAATTGATAGACTGCTAGCTAGACTAAGCAAGAAAAATAGAGAGAAGGCCCAAATAAATAAAATCAGGAACAAAAAAGACCTTGCAATTGATACCACAGAAATGCAAAGGATTAGAGACTATTATGAACAACTATTTGATATCTAATTCGAAAACCTAGAGGAAATGGATAAATTCCTAGACACATACAACCTATGAAGATTGAACCAGAAAGAACTAGAAAACCTAAACAGACCAGTAAAAAGTAACAAGATTGAATCAGTAATAAAAAGTCTTCCAACAAAGAAGAGCCCAGGTCCAGATGGTTTTCCTGCTGAATTCTATGAAACTTCTAAAGAACAAATAAGACCAATTCTTCTCAAACTGTTACCAAAAATTGAAGAGAAGGAAATTCTTCCTAAATCATTCCATGAAGCCAGCATTACCCTGATACAAAAACAAACAAGGACATAATTTTTTTAGAAAAGAAAGAAAACTACAGGCTAGTATCCTTGATGAACTTAGATGCAAAAATCCTCAACGATGTAATAGCAAAACAAATACAACAATTCACCAAAAAGATAATACACCACGGTAAAGTGGGATTTATTCTAGGGATGCGAGGATGGTTCAACATAAACAAATCAATAAATGAGAGACATCATATCAGCAGAATGAAGAACAAAATCCATATGGTTATCATATGGAAAGAACATACCTCATCATAATAAAGGCCATATATGACAAAGCCATAGCTAACATCATACTGAATGGAGAAAAGCTGAAAGTCTTTTCTCTAAGAACTGGAACAAGGCAAGGATGCCCACTATCACCACTCTTATTCAACATCGTGCTGGAAGTCCTAGCCATAGCAATCAGGTAAAATAAAGAAATAAAAGGCATTCAAATTAGAAAAGAAGAAGTCAAATATTCCTCTTTGCAAATTACATGATCTTATATAGAGAAAAACCTAAAGATCCACCAAAAACTGTTAGAACTGATATATTCGGTAAAGTTGCAGAATACAAAATCAACATACAAAAGTTAGTAGCATTTTAATACACCAATAACAACCTAGCTGAAAAAAAATCAAGAAAGCAGTCTCATTTATAATACTACAAAAGAAAAAAAAAACTCTTCCTAGGAATAAACCTAATCAAGGAAGTAAAAGACATCTACAATAAAAACTACAAAACGCTGATGAAAGAAATCAAAGAGGACACAAACAAATGGGAAGACATCCAATGCTTATGAATTGAAAGAATTAATGTTGTTAAAATGACTGTACTACTCAAAGCAATTTACAGATTTGATGCGTCCCCTATCAAAATACCAATAACATTCTTTGCAGAAATGGAAAAAGTAATCCTTAAATTCATATGGAATCACAAAAGACCATGAATAGCCAAAGCAATACTGAACAAAAAGAACAAAGCTGAAAGCATCACACTACCTTACTTGAAAATACACTACAAAGCTACAGTAGCCAAAACAGCATAGTATTCATATAAACACAGACACAAAGACCAATCAAACAGAATAGAGAATCAGAAACAAATCCATGTATTTACAGCAAACTGATTTTTGACAAAGGCACCAAGAACATACATCAGGGAAAGGACACATTCTTTAATTTATGATGCTAGGAAAAGTGGATATCCATATGCAAAAGAATAAAACTGGACCCCTGCCTCTCACCATATACAAAAATCAACCCAAAATGAACTAAAGATGTAAACTTAAGAATAAAAACCATGAAACTGCTGGAAGAAAACATAGATAAAACACACTTCGGGATATTGGTTTAGGCAATGATTTTATGACAAAGACTTCAAAACCACAGACAACAACAACAAAATAGACAAACAGGACTATATAAAACTAAAAAGCTTTGTACTGCCAGGAAAAAATCAACAGAGTGAAGAGAGACAATCTTTGGAATGGAAGAGAAAATATTTGCAAACTATTCTTCCAACCATGGACTAATATCCAGAATATGTAAGGAACTCAAACAACTTAACAGCAAGTAAAACAAGCAATTCCATTAAAAAGTGGGCAAAGGACCTGAATAAACATTTCTCAAAAGAAGACATGCAAACGGCCAAGAAGTACATGAAAAATGCTCAAGATCACTAATCATTGGGGAAAAGCAAATCAAAACCACAATGAGATATTGTCTCACTCCATCCAGTTAGAATGGCTACTATTGAAAAGACAAAAAATTACAAATGTTGGTGAGGATGCAGAGAAAAGGAAACTCTCATACACTCTTAGTAGGAATGCAAATTAGTACAACCATATGGAAAACAATATGAAAGTTCCACAAAAGACTAAAAATAGAATGACCATACATTCCAGCAATTCCACTACTCGGTATTTATCCGAAGGAAAGGAAATTAGTATATCAAAGGGATACCTGCATCCCTGTGTTTCTTGCAGCACAACTCACAATAGCCAAGATATGGAATCAATATAAGTGCCCAGGAGAGGATAAATAGATAAAGAAAATGTGGTATATATACACAATGGAATATTATTCACCCATAAAAAAACAAAATCTTGCCATTTGTAGCAACATAGATGGAATGGGAGGTCATTACATTAAGTGAAACAAGCCAGGCACAGAAAGCAAAATATCATGTTCTCACTCATGTGGGAGCTAAAAATGTTGATCTCATGGAGATACACAGTAGAATGATTGTCATCAGAGGCTGGGAAAGGCAGCGGAAATGGGAGATGAAGAGAAGTTGACTAATGGGCACACACATGCAGTTACACAGGAGGAAGAAGTTCTAGTGTTCGATGGTAGAGTGACGATAGTTAACAATAATTTATTGTATATTTCAAACTAGCTAGAAGAGAAGATTTGAAATGATACACAAAGAAATGATAGATGTTTGAGGTGATGGATATTCTAAATATCCTGATTTGGTCATTACACAGCATACGCATGTATTGAAAAATCACATCTACCCCATAAATATGTACAATTACTATTTATCAAGAAAAGATAAAAAGGAATGAATTATTGATATAGGATGGATGAATCTCGCAAATATTGTGCTGAATAAAAACTTTATACAAATAAAAAATGTGTGATTTACTTTTTAAACTAGAACAAAAAACAAGAAAAGCTACAGATGTTTTGGACATGAAGGGATGAAGTGGTGGGGATGAGTCCCGGTGAGACAGCACTCCCGATGTGACCTGGTGAGGTGAATGCAGAGGGACAGGAGAGAGGATTGCATGGAGGGGAACTCTGGTCCTTCAAATGGCTGATTAGGTGGCACCAATTTTTTCCAGAGAAAACATTCAGCAGGAGACATTTTGAGGGAACTATCTAGAGTAAGACTAGTTTAGGATAAGCTGAATTTGAGGTACCCTAGTGCTCTAAAGGGAGATGTCTGGCGAAAGTCAAGTTTATGGAGAATTAGCAGTGGGTGGATTTGCATGCACTCCCCAGGCAGGGTAAGTGCCAGGGAGAGCACCCAAAGGCAGAACCTCAGGGCAGCATGTGCCAACCCCAGGGGTGACGACTGAGGGTGGGCTGGAGCAAAAGGAGACAGCAGCCTGGAGGGGAGTGCTTTGATCCTGGGGGTGGGGGTATGCTATGCCTGTGAAGGCTGGAGAAACAGGAGCATTTGGGAAAGGGCAAAAGGAGATAGGATCGAAGATGGAAATCAAGGTATTTTCAAGAAAATGACAGACTGACTCAGTGAAGCTTTTCACTGGAGACCAATAAATCTGGAAAATTCAGCTGGGCCAAGATTGTGGAGGTGCTGAGTGTCAGAAGCGTTGCCTTGTTCTCATCAGGGACTTGCTGTGTTCAATTGGATGCATTTTTGCCTTTGCAAGGTCTCGATTGAGGGTGGCCACAGAGCCAGTTAGAGCGTGCCTTTATGAAACAACTTAGTACATGTTTCTGTTGGTGTCATTTTCCTCTTAGTCTTATCAATGTTACTGTATTTGTAACATGCACATTTTATTTGTAAGAAAGATTCTACATCCCACGCGTTTAATAAATTAAAACAAATAAAACGTTTTTAAGTCAGTAGCCAGAAACCCCACCGAAAAATACTGCCTTTATTAACCTTGTAGCAAGGAGACTCCTCCCTTTTAGTGACTGAATATACCCCCATTGTCACATGTGGTGGGTGTGGAGGTGCTGACGCCCACTGAACATGTTGGTGGGTCCAGAGGATGTGTCTTGGCTGCCCCTTCAGCAGTATCCTCTTCCTTCTAGACAGCACTCCAGGCTTTCCCCAGTGCAGTGTGGGGGGAATTGTCCCTGTGCAGGCTGCAGGGGTGGGCTCCCTCCTGACCGAACACAATGAGTGCAACTGTTCCTTTGGCAGCCATGATTGCTTAGGGTGGGCAGAAGGACAGGAAGCAAATTCTGGCCAAAAAGATGAGGGGAGCTGTGTTTTTTGTTGTTGTTGTTTGTTTTGTTTTTTAACAAAAAGCACTTTATTTCATATGGAAGATTTCACTAGGAAAGTGATGAGTGCAACTGAAACCCCGCAAATACTCAAAGCAGCCCTTTGCTGGGACAAAAGCCTGTATCCTGAGACCACAGAACACTAATAGGGGATCAGTAACCACCACCAACACTACTCAGTAAGTCAGGTGAATGCTATGTGCTTGTGGACATCCCCAGTGAAACCTGGACTCTGTGGCATTGAATCCAGGTGATTCCAGGAGCCAGATGTCTCAGGTGACACCAGGCTTCAGCTCTGAAGCAGAAGCTATGCTTGCTGAGGGTAACGCCAATGTGGGAGGCAGATGCGTTCACATCCTTCACGTGATGAAAAATGGAGACTTCCAACCCCTCTTTGGCCAGGTTGCTCCTAGGCCTCAGCCTCCTGGCAGGGGAAGCCAGAATGTTCGGGGGAGCAGCCAGATCCCCCCAAAGCCCCAGGCTTCCTGTGCTGAGGCATGAGTCTCCAGCTTGAATCCAATACTCAGGAAAGATGATGTCAAAATCATCTCCTCTGTTTAAAATCTCTGTCCCTCAAACACCAACGCTTTGAATTCCTTAAATGGTGAGTTCTCAACATATCCAAAAACAAAAATACTACTACTAGGACATTTTGGGGAAGCAGAACAAAACCCTGACAGCAATGCAGAGAGGTCATTCCCTGGGTTCCTGGCTCCCCTGCTAACTTGCTCTGCGGGGAAGGTCCATCAGCCTCTCTCTGTTTTCTTTTGAACATCTGTAAAACAGTGATAATTTGTAATTTCATATTATAAATTCAGAGTTTGAAAGGCAACTGTTTACTTTAATTCAACTTTCTCCGCGAGAGAGCAACACCTGCTGATCTCATTTTAAAAACTGAGCTTTGTAGTACAGATAGCCTTTAAAGATTTTTTTCTTAACTTAAAAAAACGTATTTGGGTTTAAGCTCAGTATTTGAATTTGACATAAGACTTTTGCTATCAAGGCATATGTTTTTAGAGGAGATGTGAAGGATGCATTTTAAAACTTAGATGCAAAAAAAATTGCCCTTTTTAATTTGAATTAAAAAATAAGTTAAGCTATTCCTTTTGTATTTTGCTCCAACTCACTGAAACACATACTATGAAGGAAAATGTACAAATATCGAAAATAGTTTATTTGTTTACTACGGGGTTTTTAAAAAAAATTAATCATTTAAGAATTTAAAGTATGTACACGTTTTAAGACTCTTGTTAAAAATCCTGCTGCTTCTTCCATAAATGGAAAACATAACATAAATATAGATTTCTATTATTACCACTCTTCTCTAAGGGACAAAGGGTGAAGCTTTGTTCTCCAAGTCCCAGCAAACAACATTTTGTGAGAAAATGAAGCATTATGGTAGTATTGTAAGGGCAAAGCAGTCAGGAGATGAACACAGCCAGAAGTGATCACTGCTCAGGAGACAGGGGAGGAGAAGCCATAAAAATTGTAGCACTAATTACAGCTCACGTGCAGATCTCAAGTTTCCCAGTTAGCATTGCTTTTTCTCATTTTGCCTTCATTAAACCCTGTTTTTCAAATGTGGAGACAGATTCAAAGTTGGGAGCCATCACTAATGGAGCTACCTGCTTCTGGGGGAAAAAAGGACAGACTTTTCCTGGGTAGCCTGCTACTCATATGGTGGAAGAGAACTTATTTCGCATTAGAAAAAAAAAATATTTAGCCAGAGTAAGCAGGGTACCTTGATTCTCAGATCTAAGGTTCAGTTTGTGAGACAGGCTAAGCGAGGCATGAATTTATTCTACGAATGTATTTCTTCTCCTGTGCAAGATAAGAAGGATGACATAACTAGGTTTGTTTAAAATATTATCAAAAATGATCATTAGATGACTACAAAACAGTTTTAAAATCAGTAAGCATTACACAAATAATGGTGCTTATTGATGAATGTTAAATAGTATGTGTTTTCTATGTCCTCTCATATTATTTTGCAAATCTCTGCACAGTTCAAATTATTCACAATTGAAATTGGGAAGTGGAAGAAGAATTAAAATATATTTCAAGTCCACTAAAAAATCCACCAAATTGTCAGCAATGTGTCCCATATCCAGTATGGCGTAGTGGGTCTGCACTGAAATGTCATCATTCCTTCTGGTTGCAGACATCAAATTCCCAAAGGCAATTTATAGCCTTATTTGCTTCCTCACTTCTCCAGGGCTCAAAAAGACAAGGAACTTAATCTGAGAAAGGACACTGGGTCAGGAGGGACCCAGTTATTCGTTCTAAGTTAATATGGAACTAGTACTCAGTTTCCTAGAGAGGGACAGAAAATGGAAAAACATATATATTTGAAGCAAAGAAATGTGCACAATTTTAAAGACTAATACAAAAAGGTGATTTAGTGCAGTTATTAAGAAAGGTTTGGGGGATTGTTGGTGTGTGCTGGGGACAGGTGCCTTGGGTTCATCTTTTAGTAAATAAATCTGTCTCCTTCAATTCTCCCCCAGAGAGTTGGTTTAGGACAAACTTGTGCATGTGCTTTTCCTACCAGGAGGATAATATCAGGAGAGGTTGCTACACTGTCTGTCATTGTTGGCAAAAATGGACCACAGTATGAACATCAAAACCTTGATCTCTTATGAAATGCCATGGAAACTCATGGAAATGCCACCTTGGTCATACTTGGTCATCTTCATGACCAGTTCTGCTAGACTAACCCTTGGTATACCGTAGGTGTGCAATAGTTTTTATTGCGCCCAGCTTTACGCAGGGGCATTTAATAGTCGTTAGGGACATTTTAAGCACTTCAGAGGGAATTACCTTATCAGCCCGAAAATGATTTCAATTTTAAATGCCTATTGATTAACACAAGACAAAACCATTCCTTTTATAAGTTTTTACTCAGGAAAACATTCAAGTCCAGAACTGGCCCATGCACTAATTTTCAGACCTTCTTGAGAGTATACATTTAGTTCCTTTTTCTGTACCTGTCATCACTGAACCAAAACATTCACAGTGATTTTTTTATTTTGGATTTCTGATAGGACTTATTTTCTTTTACTGTTTTTTTTGTGTGTGTGTGTGTGTTTGTTTTAACACGGAGATATTTAATCCTACCAGATGTTTGATAATTGTGCCTTCTTCCTCTATTGGTTTTTAAGCATAGGGTTTTGACTTTGGAGAAATTAATTATGGGAAAATAGCTGTGAAGGTCAGAGCAGGGATTAGGGCATGATATTCCTGAGAAAAAGCCCATGACTGTTTCTACCACATCATAGTTGCGTAAAGTGGCTTTTTAAAGAAGCTTTTATGGATAACATGAGGCAGGTCTATGCATCTGGCAGGTCTATGCATAAATAAAATGAGTCTTACACATTTGAAAATTGTTTTGGAACTTGTGAATTAATGAATACCACAAATGTTTATGATGTGACTGATCCATGCCAAGTGGCAGGACACACACTGGGGCTTCTAGGACTGTTAACAACAGCCTGGGTTTCCTGAGGCTGCAAGACCAGCAAGAAGGGGGTATACTTATCAATGAGTTCGGAAAATATTACATTAAAAAAAGCAAAACCAGCCTGTGGTAAACTCATCATAGCTATTACCAAATGAAGAAAGAAAAGAAAATCTAAACCTTACTTAATCTAGATGCTGGCTTTTTTAAAATAAAGAAGTGTGTCATTCTAATTTGAAGACCAGTTAATCTGCTTATTAAAGAAAAGCTAGGGTAATGAATTAGACTAAAGTCTCAAACAGTGCAACTCCTAGGCACCTGAAGAAATCAACAAAAATGGGGAAAAGAGTCTTTGGAATGGCTTTTCATTCTGACTATTCCCATGTAAAAACTGAAAAACCCAGAAATCAGGGTTTTGGTAGCAAAACAAATGAAGATATAACTCCTCTATATTTTCCATTAGATTCTTTTTCTCCCCAAAGTTCAAAGTTACCACTGCATGAAATATTACTTATTGGGGACCTTCAACGGTTAAAAACCTGCAGCCTCCCAGTTCTCTTTAAGAGTGGCTGCCAAGCCTCCGTGCGTCACGGAGCGGAAAGCCTGCAAACGATCATAACATCCCAATGAGAATTGTTTGGAGACTAAACTTGGTGCTGCAATCTGTCTGCTGGCCATTCGGAAATCACAGTTTGAGTTAGCTTTGCTCCCAGATCCAGCTGAAGTCCTGAATCCAGCAAAGGGAGGAGCAGCTGTACGAAAACAAATTCCGACTGAAATGCACCATCCACAGAATTTCTAAGTAGTCACACTGAAAGTCAGCCTGCTGTATATAAGCAAATACCATGGATTCAAAATTTATATTTGAAGTACCTGCATTTAGAGCACTAATAACCTGGAGTCTGTAGCAAGCATGCCTGGTGTTTTTAGTTTGAGGGAAAACAAATTTAATTATTACTTTTGTTTCTTCCTGAAGGCACTATCTGCTTTTAGAATGAATAATTGTTTTGGCACACGTGTGGATCTCAAAACTTACACCTCATTGACAAGCCCCATCGTTTAGTCTCCTTTCAGAAATGAAGCATTTCTTCCTTTTCTGGTTTTGCCCTCGTGATAAATTCCACATAGGATTTGATGCATTCGGACACCATAGCCCTCTTAGGTTCCTGCCAGTCTTCCCTTCCTCACCTTCCTATCTCCCCAAGAGCAACTGCATTTAAAATGTTTTCCCAGCTGGCTTCCTCCTCATTCACATTACTACTGCTTTCCTCTGGGACAGCCATTCTTCATGGGAGAGTAGCCACAGGTCTATAGGTCAGCCTGCCCCATTCAGTTGTTCCCGAAATTCTCTTCTCGCTTCCAAATATCCTTTTGATTAATTGACAAAAAACTGTATAGATACACATATATATACAACTTTTATATGCATGTACAGCATGGTGTTTTGAAATATGCATAACTGTGAAATGGCTCAATTGAGCTCATTAATATGCATTACCTCACATATTTATAAATAATGTGATACTTAAAAAAATCTTAATGTGATTTTTTAATAATGAAAACCTGCCTACTCTACCTCTTCACAAAAACTGTAACAAAATTAAATATAATAATAACTAACATTCTCGAAGAGCTTTCTATTGTCCAATCCCTGAGCTAAACGCTTTCTATCTTATAAAAGCATTCTGCACCAAACAACCCTCTGAGAAGGCGAGATTATTATTTACATTTTATGAAAAAAGGAAACAAAGGCTCAGAGAGACTAAGTAATTTTCCTAAAACCACACTCTGAGTAAGTGACGGAGCCTGGATTCAAACACGGGTCTTTCCAGAGAAAAGCACATGCACTTATGCAACACCCTCCACTGCACAGAGATAAACAGATTGATGATCAAGGGGCCAAATAACTGAAGATACCACTTCATTTAAAGATACTTAGCAGAAACAAAAGTCCACCTTGAATTCTAGTTGGAGAGACTCCATGAGACACCAATGCCCTGTTTACTACCCAAAACCTGCCACATTTTACAAAATCAGATTGGAAACCAAACCATAGATGCCTCTAGTCTTATATGAACAGCAAGAAGCAGTAGCTTAGATTTCTATATCTTTGTTGAATATTTCCCCCCACTAAGTCACCTAATTTCAGAAGTCATGCATGGTCATTAGATGTATGTAAGTGTGTTAAGAGGAAGCGTTAAGTTGCCAGAAAGCGAACTATCATCAGGGATTATTTTTAACACTGCTACTTATAGGGTCAGTAAACAAGTAAAGCATCAGCTTTGAAGCATCAATCACTTCCCTACTAGCCAGTCAACATCATCCTCACTAAAAGTGATGTTCCTAAAATATTGTAGAAGCCTCGATGATAAGGACAAGAAATGTGGATGTGACATATGCAGACATCTTGAAGAAACAGTCACTTGATTTTCTGGTTTAAAGAGATGTTGTGGGAGACAGAATCATGGCTCCCCAAAGACATCCACGTCTTAATCCTCAGAACCTGTGAATATGGAGCTTCACAGCAGAACAGGAACATTGCAGGTATGATGAGCAGTCCTGAGACGGCGAGATGATCCTGAATTATCCAGGTGGGCCCTTATAAGAAGGGTCACATCGGTCAAGGCAGATAAGGGAGATGTAGCAAAGGAGGCAGACGTCAGAGTGATAGCCTTTGAAGATGGAGGAAGGGGCCATGAGCCAAGGAATGAAGGCAGCCTCGAGAAGTAGAAAAGGCAAGAAAACTGATTCTCCCTGGAACCACCAGAAGGAAGATGGTCTGCTGACATCTTGATTTTAGCCCGGTGAGACCCATTTCAGATTTCTGACCTCTAGAACTGCCCAAATAACAAATTCACACTGTTTGAAGTGACTAAGTTCATAGTGATTTGTTACAGCAGCAATAGACACTGATACAGATGTCAGTCTGAAATTTGGGGGTGCAAATGACCTGGATATAATGTCTCCCAGCATCTTTTATGGGCTTAGAGGCACCTGCTAAATTAGGACAGAAAATTGCATTGTTTATAATTTGCCTCATTCAGACAATTATTCCTGTAGGTATTTAAAGGTATAACATTCATACAATGGCCACCAATGTATTAATTGAATTTTATCTTTGAAATGGTGAATTTTATCAAATTTGCTAATGGAGTTCAAGCTGCTGGACTTTCAAAATCTTAGCTTTGCTGTAGTTTGAGCAATTTTGGGGGACCAGCAAAATACTTGGCAGCAGAGAACCCCATCAACAACCAACCTCTGCGTCTGTTGTCGCCTGACTGTCCTCTCTCTGGGTCTTTGTGTCTGCACATGGCCTTCTTTTGAGGACACCCATCCTGTTGGATTAGACCCACCCCAATCAAATATGACCTCATTTAACTTAATTACATTAGCAAGGTCCCTACAGCCATCCCTTGCTATCTTCAGGGGATTGGTTCCAGGACCCCCTACAGATATCAAAATCCTCAGATGCTCAAGTCGCTGATGTAAAACGGTGCAGTGTTTGCATAACCTACACACATCCTCCTGTGTACTTTAAATCGTCTCGAGATTACTCATAATACCTACTTCTAATACCTAATGTAAATGCCGTGAAAGCAGTTGTTATATTTACCGTTTTATTTATATGATTTTTTTGTCATAGTTTTTAAAAATTTTGTAATCTTTTCAATCCGTGGTTGGTAGAATTGAGTGGATGTGAAAATCACTGATATGAAGGGGGAAGGGGCCAACCGTGTCTCCAAATTAGGTCACATTTACAGCTTCTCAGTGGATATGAATTCTCGGGAGGGACACTCTTTAACCCAGTAAAGTTGGGAAATTTATCCTAACAAACTTGTCTCCATTATGATCCATGAAGCCCATAAAAACCAATAGTGGAGGAAACAGAAATTATTACCTATTGGAAAGTAAAGCTCCAGAAAGAGAATAATTTATAGAGGTTTCCAGGGAAGCATTTCTTTTTCTTCATAAGAGGAGGCCTGTACAGCACTTGAGGGCTGTGAGCCCAGGTGCTTGAGTCAGGTCAGTCCTCCTAACCACTCTGCCAGACGGCATCTTTGGGCTATTTGGCCTTCTAATAGTTCTTTGGAAGTAGGTGTAGAGTCAGTTAACTTTCTACATTGTTTTATGCTCAACAATAATGTATTTGAATTAGATTCTTATAAGTATTGCCATGGTATAAATTTGCCCTGTTCAAATTACTGTGTAGTTTCTCTTGTCTGATTGGATCCAGACTGATAGAGAATTGGTACTAGGAGTGGGGTTTGAATCTATGTGGACATCTGTTCCTGTTTATGATTAGGTTGCATTTGTTTTCAGAATTCGAAATGCAAGGATGTTGGGCCAGATGCTGGATGCAGAGAAGTGTCTTCTCATTTTGCCCTGAACACCTCCAGTTTTTAATGAGATTCTTTTTTTTCTAACCATACATTTTTCTATCCAAATGAGCCCTTATACATTTTTGAAAGTGTAGAGTCCTTTATATGTTCATCTACTCCATCCCCATGTTCTTCTGCCTCAACCTTGGCCAGGGCCTTTGGTGTGCTGTGATGCCATTTTTCTCTGATATTAAGTGTTAACTAGTTTCCAATCATAAAATCATACCATGTGAAGACTTTTCATTGGGAACAGGCTCAGCTGGCAGCTGGTTAAGTTTGGCAAAATGCTACAAGTGATTTATCAAACCTTCTGGGCCCAGGAAAACCCAAAGCATTCTTTTTTGCCAAGCACTCTTTCCTCCTAGTTGTTAAATCCATGTGCATTTCGAGGGAAATTTCATCCATATGTTTCTAATTCCTTTATACTTAACTCATCATTTTGTCATTTCATAAGAGTTTTTGATGTTTAAGAAGCCTTCTGCGTAGTTTCATACGCCTTTCTTTGCGTTCTTTAAACCACACAAACCACGTTTTTGAACAAAAAAGAAAAATGGTCAACAAAACCAGACTTTGAAAAGACTGGTTGTATATTCAGAATCTGTAAGAAGTTGAAATGGCTTCTAGGCTTCTCTGATGTGTTTCACCTTCTTTACTAAACCAGAACACCAGGCAATGCTTTGGCTAATAGGAATGGAAATGTTCAATTAATTTCAAAATGTCAGCCCTTCAAAACCAGAAATGTTTAAATAAATAACATCTAAACTCCATCCTTTGAGACAGTAAAACACTCTGTAAATATAAACAAATCACATCTTTACAAGTAGTTTTCTAGCTGAGGACACAGCAACAAGCAATTTCTTTTCTTTTTTCTTTTCTTTTTTTTTTTTTTTTTTGAGATGGAGTCTTGCTCTGTCACCAGGGTGGAGTGCAATGGTGGGATCTCGGCTCACTGCAACCTCTGCCTCCTGGGTTCAGGTGATTCTCCTGCCTCAGCCTCCCGAGGATTAGCTGGGACTACAGGTGCGCACCACCATGCCCAGCTAATTTTTTTTTTTTTTTGGTATTTTTAGAGGTGTGGTTTCACCATGTTGGCCAGGATGGTCTCGATCTCTTGACCTCGTGATCTGCCTGCCTGCTCCCAAAGCATGAGCCACTGAGCCCAGCCCAAGCAATTTCTTTAGGTCAGCCTCCCCCAGGTTGCATTTGACTAAATACACAGAGTGAAGGAAATAATGACTGCACTAATCCAAGAATCTGTAAGTGGATTATTTCTTCTCACTCCGACAATTCAACTGCCCCCTCCATCATACATATATATTTTTTTCTCTTACTGTGGCAAAAAGACAAGTCACTTGAAAAAACATTGCCCGTGACATTATTTGTACCTTATGCAAAGTGTGCCGCCCAGGCAGAAGGGTTTAATGAATGATTCACGTGACCTGCTGCCTGATGACATTACTGATGGCAGCTGCCAGACATCAGCACCTCCTCTCATGCATCCTCTCATTTCGTCAGACACCAGTCACGTAGAAATCAGCCCTCTGGCCCAAAGAACCACTGATCTAAGTGAAAGCTGAAGTGTGAAATAAACTGAAATACGTGGCAGATTGATTTCCACTCCATGGCCATCCCCGACCTAGTCAGAAGAGTAACCCTTGATTCTCATGGTCGCATGACCCATCTCTCATGGAACTTCTTCAGTTTTATTAGAATTACTTGTTGATACATCTGTCTGAGCAGCTAGACTGTGTGTTCCCCAAGGACATCTCTGTACTTTCCTAAACCTGGTGTCCAAGGCAGTGTCTAGCACATCATAGCATGATATTGGTGTTGTATGAATGAATAAAAACTGATCATTAATACCATTGTGTATTATAAAACCAAGCATAAAAGTAAGTTATAAAATATGTCTAATTTAAAAGGATCTAGACCTCAGGTAGGTGTATATCAAGTATTCCTGCCAATGGCTTAAAAAGGATAACAAGACCTTCTGCTAAGTTTCCACCTGCATTTTTATTTAGGTTCAGCATGGCCATGAGTTGTAGACTCAACGGTGTTTTGCTGAAAACTGACGGCAACCTTCAAAAGCATACAAGGACGGCAGCATTTCCACACAGTATTAGCAAATGTGTGTTGAGAAGTACACATGGTCTTCTATCATTCATGGCACATGTATCTTCCAAAATCTTTTTTAGCTACTTAATAAGCACTAGAAAAGATCACTCAGAAAAAAAAAAAAAAAGCCTCCCTCCTGGCAAACTCTGATCGTGGCTGTGAAACAATCTCCCAGTGTGTTTCCAGGGCCTCTAGAATTTTTTGGTGCTTTGGTTTATCGCGTCCCTGTTCTCAACCCCAGGAGCCAAGCTACAGAAGAAAAGAAAACTCACCTATCACAATTAGAAATTAAAAGAAGGATTTGCGCCGGGTATGGTGGCTCATGCCTGTAATCCCAGCACTTTGGGAGGCAGAGGCGGGCAGATTGCTCGAGGTCAGGAGTTTGAGACCAGCTTGGCCAAAATGGTGAAACCCCATCTCTACTAAAAATACAAAAATTAGTCGGGTGCAGTGGCGCACGCCTGCAGTCCCAGCTACTCAGGAGGCTGAGACAGGAGAATTGCTTGAACCTGGGAAGCAGAGGTTGCAGTGAGCCAAGATCGTGCCACTGCACTCCAGATTGGGCAATAGAGCAAGACTCTGTCAAAGAAAAAAAAAAAAAAGAAGAAGAAGAAGGATTTGCCAGATGCAGTGGCTCACACCTGAAATTCCAGCACTTTGGGAGACTAAGGTGGGCAGATCACTTGAGGTCAGGAGTTCAAGACCAGCCTGGCCAACGTGGCAAAACCTTGTCTCTACTAAGAATACAAAAATGGCCCAGAATGGTGACAGCTGCCTGTAATCCCAGCTACTCGGGAGGCTGAGGGAGGAGACTCGCTTGAACCCAGATGGTGGGAGGCAGTGAGCTAAGACCACGCCACTGCACTCCAGCCTTGACGACAAATTGAGACTCCGTCTCAAAAAAAAATAAAAATAAAAATAAAATCTCCCCCACCAAAGAAGGGTGAGGGGATTTTCAGTTTCTGGAAACCTTATGTGCATTCAGGCAGGAAGGCCGGCTGAGGGGTCTAGGGGGCAACAGCAGGAGTGGCAGAGGCGGGCTTGCTGGGATCCTCGCACACCCCACTGAGATGCTGTGAGCCTGAGAGGAACACGAGGAGGTGTCTGATCCCAGCAATCCCAGCTTCGGTTTTGAACAGTCAGCACTGATCTACCCTAAGCCACCCATACAGAACTCAAGCTAAAGAGACACAGGCCTAAATGACAGGCCACACCCCACCACCTTGCTCAATAAGCTCAAATAAGCTCGGATCCTAGGTCTCAGGGACTCAGCTTGGTGGTCCTTGAGGGGAGGTCCTCGATGGGAAGCCAGGTATGCTGACTCCGGAGAGAAAGCCCACCAGCACCCAGGGCATCTGTGTGCCTGAAGCCATCCTCCTACCACCTCGAGCACAGATGTCAAAGCAGGTGGAGGAAGGTGATGGGAGGGTGTGCAGAGAAGGAGGGAGGCGTATTTAAACAGGAGGTCACCCACAGTCCCAACGGCACAGGAATCGGGGACCGAAGGAAGAGCCACTGTCTCAAGAAATAAAAATTGTGCTTTGGGGCACACGTGGTGTCTGCTGGGAGACTGCAAAGGCAAGGGTGGGGGACAGGAAGTCAGGAAAGTTTAGAGGCACACATTTTAAAAACGGTGTTCCTTCCCCAAAGCTTTATAAAACTGTGATTGAATAAAAGCGTCTTTCATCGATTTTTGATGCCCAGATTTGACTCCCATCTTAGTTACTACTTAAAGAACCACAGGAATGCAGGTCCTGGACGGCAGCTGGAGGAAGGCCCTGCCTGGGACACAGACGGTTCAGTGACTCACCCAAAGTCCCAGAACCCGCGAGTGGCAGAGTTGAAATCAGAAGCCACGGGTCCTTTACTGTCCTACCTTCCACACCTGTCTCCCCCCTGAAACTCCCAACTATACTATTTTTTAAAACCATACATAATTTCAATCAATTTATATCACATGGGTTTGTTTGACTCAAACATAGAAACTTAAAGTTGATATAAACTATTCAATCCTGATATGACTGAAATGAATTTTATGTAAAACATCCTTGCAGACACTTAAAGAGGAACACAGAAATGAACTCAAATCAAGTGTAATTGATCTCCTTTTGATAACAACCACAATAACGGGTCAGATTAATTGAACACTGCAATGAGCGAGGCTTTGTTTAAGAAAATTATAAACATCTTCAGCTGTGAGGGCTTCAGGGATAATTGGACACAACACAGGAATAATTTAGGGGAAGGAAATAAACACAGAGGGAGGGAAGAAGGGAGCAGTGGCGGTGCGCGTAATTGCAAGGCTGTGTCGTCCTGTGTGGGTTTAATTACAGAATTCCGCCTAGACTGCGGTGCGGCCTTCATGTGCACGCCCCTGCCGCCGTTTACCGCCAGGTGGCAGCGTAGACCAAGTAAGCAAGCCGGCCCACCCAGAGCTGGGAACTACAGGGGTGTGCTTTGTGGCTTTCAGACTCACAAAGATTCCAAATGCACGTTATGTCTCTTTTTAAAATCGATTTGAAACGCAGGTGTATTAGTCTATTTCACACTGCTTTAAAGGACTACCGGAGACTGGGTAATTTATAAAGAAAAGACTCACAGTTCTGCACGGCAGAGGAGGCCTCAGGAAACTTACAATCATGGCGGAAGGCAAAGGTGGCAGAAGCGAGAGAGAAGCAAAGGAGAAGCGCCACACTTTAAAACCGTCAGATCTCGTGAGAACTCCTTCACTATCACGAGAACAGCATCAGGGAAACTGCCCCCGTGATCCAATCATCTCCCGCCAGGTGCCTCCCCTGACACATGAGGATTACAATTCAAGATGAGATTTGGGTGGAGACACAGAGGCAAACCATTATCAGTGGGTGAGGATGAGGTGGGAACCGCAGCAAAGTGAAGCTCTCCCCCATGCTGTGAGCAGGAGGCCTGCGGATGAACAGAGGTGCGGATCTCACTGAAGACAGCTCTGCTCAGCGCTGGCTGAAAGGTGGGAGAGGGAAGGCCTGGTTGTCTAAAGCTCCTGGGCAGATCCAGTGCGTCCTTCACTCTTCTTTGCCTTTATTGGATGCCTTTGATACATGGGCAATGCCAAATGAACAATTATGTTCTGTGTTCCTCTTTTAGAGCTGCACATCCGGCATATGTGTAGACATGTGTATGCATATATGTGTTGGAAGGGAAGACAGAAAGTCTCAATAAAATAACCTGTTATGCTCTTTTGGCTAAAGATAGAGAGACTTTACAGATAAGAAAGTTTAAATGTGGGATTTTATATACCTTATATAACTTTAGACGTCTGTGTATGTGTATTCGTCTCCTCGAAAAATATTGTCTATCATAAGTTGTACACTATGCCAAGAAAACTGTAAACATACATAAAATTTCATTTATTTTTTGAATCATTGTAGTATGAAAACTCTTGCCACAAAACATTCTAAAAATGTTAGGTAAGTTTTTCAGAAATCCTATTATGGGCATAGCTGAATTTATTAGGGATGTTATAGGTGGAATGTGGATTCCAGCAGGCCCTGGAGCCCTGCAGCCCTGGAGCCCTGGAACCCTGGAGCCCTGCAGCCCTGGAGTCCTGCAGCCCTGGAGCCCTGGACCCCTGGAATACTGGAGCCCTGGAGCCCCAGAGTCCTGGAAATCCTCCAGCCCTGGAACCCTGGAGCCCTGGAGCCAGAAGCCCTGGAGCCCTGCAGCTCTGCAGCCCTGGAGCCAGGAGAAGCCCCAAAGTGCTTGCTGCTCCTGATGGGTTTGCTAAGCACACAGAAGTCAGAAGATAGCCTGGGGCCTGCCTGTGCAAAGTGAGTACAGGAACAGGACTCCTACACAAAGCCAGAATCCAGAAGTTGCTCAGTGAGGGTTGAACAAGAAGAAATCAGAAGGAAACAAAATGGAAACTTCTTGGCCTTACTTTTTTGAAGGGAAAATATGTCCCATCGAGAATCTGTATCACATGTTGGCTTGGTTTGGGATTCAGATTTACTCTGTGAGCACAGACTAACTAAGGCCATTGTTTTAAAGTCTTGTCAGACTGGTAGCACCAAGAAGTGTTTGAAAAAAATCAAATGAAGATCCTCTCTGGAGGAACATACCTTTCTCTAGTATCTCAGGGAACTTCCACAGATAAAATCACACTAAGCATGAGCTCACACTGGGAAGCATGATGCCATCTTGAGTGAGAGTAAGTGGAAACAACAGAGAGGAGAATCTGTCACTCGAATACTTTGGAAATGGAAATACCAGATATAGAATACAGTGGAGTTTAAAATAAATAAATAAGTTTCCTATAGTAAGAGGACAAAGAAAAACATGAAAACATGAGCAAGATACTGAAATCATTTTAAACAATTGGGGAGATTTATAAGATCTACAAAAGAAAAGAAAAATCAATGAATGAGTTAAACAGCAGGTTAGACACAGCTGAAGAGACAATTAGTGAACTGAAAGATGAGCATGAACCTTCTTCTCCCACCATCAGGGGTGAAGAAGGAGCCTACAATCCCATGCATTTCTGCCCCACACTCACAGCCTTACTAACACTACCTGCCTTGAATCTATCTGGACAATCTCATTTTGCCTTATCTGTGTTTATACCAGTCACCAGAAGAACCCCCAGATTCTTGGGTTCTCCTTCATCACTGGGCTCTTATCTCCATATCAACTCTGCATATTCCCTGTTTTGTCCTTCTCTACCGTCCCCAACTTCTGAAGCCATGTCATTTTGTAATGTAGAATGCACAGATTGACAAGTTTCCATCATTAACCTTCCTCCTGAACCTTTCCTTCACTTTGATGCTGTAGGTGAGCCAGGTTCTTCACAGGGGACAGAATTGCCCCTGCAGTCCTCTCAGCCAGCAGCGTTCCCAGGCCTTCTCTTAACTCTTCCAGTGACTAAGACCAATATGCTTAGAGTTATCTGGAAAAACTCTTGCATTCTGAACTCATATCCAACCCATCATCAAATCATGTTGGTTCTACCTTCAAGACACATCCAGAGTCTGACATTTTCTCACCAGTCTCACCTTTATCTTTATTTTACAAGCCAGCATTAAAGTTCACTCTGATTATCTGATTGGCCTTCCCATGCCTACATTCAGCCCTTTACAATAATGGGAGCCAGAGTGATCATTTTTAAATTCCAATGACATCATTACTTCTCTGAACAATTACAAGCAGTGGAAAAGACAAAGTTCTTTCAATGGCTCACTGGGCCCTACCTGATCTGCCTCCTCTTTGCATCTCTTACCTCACCCTGTTCCATTCCCTCTCCTCATTAATTTCCCTTCAGTCATGCTGGCCTTGTTTCTGAGACATGCTAGGGATGCTCGCTCCTTAAGGTCTTTGCACTGGCTGTTCCCTCTGCCTGAGACCAGTTATTTATATGGCTAATTCACACACCTTCTTACAGTCTTGGCTCCAACTTACTTTTTCAAAGAGGTTACCTTGATCATCTTTGCTCACCCCTCCATCCCAGCATTCCCAAACCACACACCTGGCTTTACCTTTTTGAATTTAGTATAGCTCATTACCTTCCAATCTTCCATTTGATTTACCTATGCTTGCTTTTCTTTTCTTTTCTTTTTTTTTTAATGGAGTCTCGCTTTGTCGCCAGCCTGGAGTGCAGTGGTGTGATCTCAGCTCACTGAAATCTCTGCCTCCCAGGTTTAAGCGATTCCCCTGCCTCAGCCTCCCGAGTAGCTGGGACTACAAACGTGCACCAACACGCCTGGCTAGTTTTTTGTATTTTAGTAGATACAGGGTTTCACCATGTTGGCCAGGATGGTGTCGATCTCCTGACCTCATGCTCCACCCGCCTCAGCCTCCCAAAGTGCTGAGATTACAGGCGTGAGCCACCGCACCTGGGCTGCTTTTTTTCAGTTGCCTATTGCCTTCTGCGGGAATGTAACTTCTACCAAGGCTGGGATTTTTATTTGTTTGTTTGTGGATGTTTTCCAAGTGCCTTGAACAGTGTCCGGCTCAGAGCAATCACTCCAAAAATGCATGAGCCTAAGAAATGCAGAACATTGAAAAACATGGTGACAGTTATGGAGGATAGAGTGATAGGTCCAACACACATTTAATTAGAGTTCCAGAAGGAGAGGAATTCACTAGTTGAGTATTTGAAAGACATCAGTTTTCAGACTTAGAAAATATATGAACCTTGGCCAAATACATAGATAATTCAAACATCCACATCTGTGAACATGGCAGAGCTCAGGCAGTCAATCAGAAGTCCTGCAATCACAGCCATCTATTTACCTTAGTTTTTAAAATTCCTGATCTTGCATACTTTTTGTGTATCTTTTATGAACTGAATATCAATGCTGCCTATGGGTTACCAAAAAGAATCCAAAGACAGAACTTAAAAACTAAGAAGTAACATTTTGTTGGGAAGCATTGAGCTTTAGAGGACCACAAACCATGGTAGTAACTAATATTTTTGCTGCTACCCCTAGAACCACATTTTTGCCCCTTGGGATTGATATCATGCAGGCTCTATGGTGTAAATCATGGTGTGATGCTGCCTATGGAGGAATATGGACCACAGGTGCCAGCAGGAAGGAGAGTAAGCCTTAGTTAGATAATGAATTGTTTGCACACATTGTTACTTCTACAAAATGCGCTGTTGCTAGTTGTTTCCCAATCTGCACTCTCATATGCAACACCTCCCTAAGCAAGGACGTTCTCAGTCTTCTTGGTGAACTGTGCCAGCTTCCAAAGGGGAAAAGCCATTGGCTCTGCCACACCATTGGGTTCACGGGGGAATATCTCCAGGCTTACATCTGCACTCAGGGAACCCAGCAAGCTTTCTGATGGAGTTGCCGTCATTGAGGGGATATGTTAGAGCTGCTAGCTCCATCCAGGCACACGTTAGAAAATGAGCATAAACTGGTGCTTCCCTAGGCTTCTCCTGTTCTTGGCAGCAAAAAAATACCAATCTCAGAAATCCTCCTTCTGTTGCCCCTCAAGTGTCCTCCATGACAGGACTGTGACTCTACTCGAAACTATGGACCCTCTAGACTAACACGGCACAGGAAGATTTCCTGCAGGAAACCCAAGAGGCTGAGTACTGCACCAATAATTTCCTCACTCACCTACTCCTCCCTCCCTCTCGCCCCACTCACTCCTCACTCCTCCCTCACTCACTCCTCACTCCTCCCTCCCTCACTCCTCCCTCCCTCCCTCCTCCCTCCCTCACTCCTCACTCCTCCCTCCCTCCCTCCTCCCTCCCTCACCCCTCGCTCCTCCCTCCCTCACTCCTCACTCCCTCCCTCACTCCTCCCTCACTCTTCACTCCTCCCTCCCTCACTCCTCACTCACTCCTCACTCCTCCCTCACTCCTCACTGACTTCTCCCTCACTCCTCCCTCATCCTGTGTGACTTTAGCTGAATGTCATTTAGAGTCATTTAGACAGAAGCCAGGGTCTCTGTGTTGTCATCATGCAAGTAAAAAGTCACCCCCAGACTTTCCCCACGTGCGGAGCCTGCTGTTTCTCTCTTTCCCACTTGATGGCAGCAATCACTGGAAAGACCACACCGCGGAGGAAGACAGGAAGGTGGCCTGACCCTGTCAATAGCATTTACTTTTTTAAGATGGAAAGTGTTAGCTAGATGGTCAAGAGAGAGAAGGATGACAAACAATAAATCACTGTCCTCCGCGACAGTGGCTTTAGCTGTTTAGCTCATGCCTTAAATCCTCAATTTTTTGTCCTCCTGAGTATGTGTGGACCTCATTAGAAGCTGCTGAGTTTGTCAGCACCGACTGACCCTCTGCTTATGACAAAAACATTACCGCCAGAGTTACAAGTCATTCTTCCTCCTCTAGGCAGGTAGAGAAAGCCCCCATTGTGCCCCTACGTTTCTCAGTGGATCCCAAGTAGGCGCAAAGACGTTCCTGCCTTTACCTGAGAAATACAGCGTTAGAAAGCTGAAGGACAGAACAAGCTCCCGGTGAGAGGGTTAAAGGAACAGATACTGGTACGGTTGGCCATATAAGGCCATTAGGTCTCTATCGCTTTATACAGAGCTCCTTCTGGAAGCGAAGAGCTGTTCTAACTTTCAAGTTACAAAAGAAACAAAGGCTGTAATTTCTGTATTACTAAAGGGATCCCTACTGCGGTTCCAACGCAGGACAGGTCTGAGCAGTATTTTAGGTTTTCTCATTATCCCCTGCCCAGGTTGGTCTCCACTCTCTCAAATTCTACAAGATAACAAATGATTTTTCCCACAACCTTACAACCTAGTAGACTGCCTTTTTGAAACAGAAAGATCTTGAACATTTTATGAGATTGGTGGTTGAAGCCCGTGGAGAGGATTTTGAGCCCTCTGTGCATTCTGATCACGTTGTCACCCATTGCGTTCCTTAAAGGGTTGGAATTTCTGTCCAGTGTTGCAGGTTTTTCAAAGGGCCTTTCCAAACATCTGGAAAGTAGCTTTCATTTATGTCAATTCTACATGTAAATGACATCATTCTGTATTTGCATCTCATTTGGGATTTGCTGGCTCACGTAATGGTTAAGTTCATGTAACTGATAAGCTTCAGGAGTGGATTGGTCTGAGGCTCAGGTGCCACCAGGGCCCAGGCGTTCTTTGTCACTCAGCCCTGTTACCATTTCCCTGCATTTGGGGGTGAGTTGTCGCCAGTTGTCCCCAAGTGGTTGCTGCTACAGAGTCAGATCTCCCAGCCTCCCAGGTTCAGCCAGGGAGAACCAGCCCCTCAGCGTCCTGCAAACCTCATGGTAACCTCACCAGGGTCTCTGATGGGGCCCTTGTCCAGCCTGGAACACTGGCCGCAACCTGACCTCAAGAGGATGCTGCCTGTCCCTGCCACCAGGGGGCTAGATGGCTGCAGGTCCTGGTCACAGTCCTACTCCAGGCTGCCGTAGGAGACTAGAACGAGGGATCCTGGTGGGAGTGCAGTGTTGTTGTTATTGTTATTCTTGTTCCTCTCTATTTTTCTTTCTTCTTCATTGACTGGAAATAAAATTCAAGGCATCTGTAATGTAATTCTAGGCTAGTTAATAAGAGGTCACATAGCTGAAACAGTAGTTATAGCATGTCTCATCTCCGTTCTAGGCAACAAAAGCCATGACCCTTATTCCTGGTTATTAATAACCTTCGTGATCACCCCCATAATCACAAACTCTGAATGGGGTTTCTTGTGCTTGTATGGAGAAAACACCTTGGACATTTTTTTTTTTTTAATGTGATGAAGTTTTGCAGCTTCCAGTATTCACCCATCGGAAGTCCTAGTAAAACTCGATTCTCCCCCCACTGACCGGACATGATCCAAGCATAAAATATCCATGAGGTGGGTGAAGAAGGAAAAAGTATTTATACATGTTCTGAACCGAAGCTGCTGGACTTTTGCCCACAGAAATTTTCAGTTCCAAAGAAAATTCCAGTGGTAACTTCTTGGTACCGCTGGGATGTGATGGAGGGAGACGGGAGTTGAAGGTGCAAAGCAGGAGCCTTCCTGGACCACGAGGTGAGAGTTCGGGTGACACAGGAGGAGGTCATGGACAACAGTCCACAAGGGACCTCTCCAGAGAAGGCTGGACTCCCCCCTCTTCATTCCCCAGCACTCTCTGACCAAAGTGGACATGGCCACAGAGAATCCACTCGCCTTCCACATCAGACCACAGCAGGGCTGCTCTGCCCAGTGCCCTCAGTGGCAAGAAAAGCCAAGGGAATGCCGAGCCTGGCCACCGTGTGTGAGCCCTGTGACTGTCCGTCCTTACCAGAAGGTGTCATGGCAGCTGGCATGCTGGAGGTATGGCAGCCTCCCCAAGGCATGGGTGCATGCGCTCTCCTTGGACTTCTGGCTGTGTTGTCCCTTCTGCAGGGCTTAGAGCTCCATGTTTGTGTTCCCAGCTCCTCTGTCCCCTGTGAGTGGCCGTGTCTCCCTCCCCGGCCCTGACCCATCATCACCTTTGCTGCTCAGCAGCCCACTCTGAAGCATTTCTCTCAGCCTCTTGTACTGGGAGTGTCATGCCTCACCCTCCCCAGGAATAGTCGGGAGAATTACACTGTTGTCTCCATCAAGTTAAAAGGGTCTTGGGCAATCATTCTGTCCAAGGGAAGGCTGACCATGAACTTGAGAGGAATCGAGGCATTGAGCAGGGAGTTCTAGAAGGTATGTGGCTCCCTCAGCTCCTACTCGCTCCAGCCTTTCTGACCCATGCGAGCACCGGCACTGCACGACCTCCTCTTCTCGTTGTTCTGGGATGGTCTCACGTTCACACCTGCTGTCTCCCCAGGTAGGATTTAAGCTTTTATGGGGTGGAATAGACAGATGCATGAAAGGAGTTGATGTTTTCATTTCTTTAACTCCATTTTGAAATAGTTACACATTTACAAAAAGTTGCAAAAATTATATAAAGCATTCCCATGTATCCTTCACCCAGCCTCCTGAAATAATACATAACCACAGCGCGGTTATCAAAATCAGGAAATAAGCATCGCTACAGCACTTTTAATGACTGTATAGTCACTCTTCAGATTTTGCCCCTCGCCCTGCGAATGCCCTTTTTTTGGTCCACATTAAATTTAGTTGCTTGGCTTTCCTAGAAAAGTTGCTGTCTTGACCACTTACTATGTGTTAGGCACTCTCCTAAGTTAGGCTGTTTTCATGCTTCTCATTTTGTTCTCACAGTCTTGTTAGTTAGGCTTCTATTTATTGTCGACATTTAACCAGAATGTGAATATAGTTTAAGATAGCTATAATGGCTAGAATGAGGCTCAGAGAAGTTAATTAATTTGACGGAGGAAACACAGCCAGTAAACAGCAGCACTAGCCTTTGAAGCAGATGTGTCTGCTTGGGAGGGAGGCTGAACTTCTCACTCATGCATCTACACAGCCGGGCAGCTAGGGCTCTGGTCACCCCATCCCACATTCCTAATGCCTTTCCTTTCCTGTATACCCGCATATTCGTATATTCTCAAGTGTCTGGTACCCTACTAAATATATAGCAGGAGTTCAGTAAAGGTTTTTGAGTGGGATTGAACGGTCCAGGTATTTGATAGAACTTAAGTAGGGTTTGAATCGCAACAACATTAGTGCCATTTTTTAAAATTTTTTTTTAGCTTTTGGCTTCCAAGATGGTGCCATGTTAGCTCTTTGAATTTATTTCTCAGTAATGAACACATGGTGCTTAGTTGACCCATTCATTGCTTTCAGGTCAAAGTTGGCAATGAAGATTCTTTATCTGTGGCTGGAACTCTCTTGGTGCAAACCAAGTGATGTGTTCATGGCCCTGGGCACCTTGTCTCCCCTTGTTGCTCCTCCTGGCATGTCCATCAAGGACCAACGGTGCATTTGCAGCACTTCCTGGATGACTAAAGTTTCAAAAGAGTGCTCTAAGAATAAAATATGGCTTGACTGGGTGTTTGTTCAATATGACAGCTGATTTAGGAACTACATTCCCAAAGAGTGCTTTCCGAAGGAGAGCCGTCTCTGGAGGAATATCATACGTCTCTCCTGTGACATGGTGGCAGGTTTTTCAGCGATTTGGTGAAGCCCGAGAAGATGTGTTGATCCAATCTGCAGATGACAAATTTATGAGACAGCGCTAACACAAAAAATGACAGACTGAAACTACAGAAGGCCTCGACAGGCCAGAACACTTGGCTGAAACCACAAGACGAAATTAAACAGAGATATAAGTCAAGGCCTGCATTCAGGCTCCAAAAAATCAATTGCACAAGTGGTGGAGAGGGAAAACCTAGATTTATAGCCCTTCGTGTGCAAAAGATGTGGGAGGGAGTTTTAATAGACCACAAACTCAACGGGGAGCCAAGAGCAGTTCTGGCTCCTGGAGAAGGACCACAACCCTGTACTACATTCCCCGAGGAAGAGCACATGAAGAAGATAAGCAGTCTTCCCACTGAGCATGGGGCTGGCCACATAGCACCTTGAGGATTCTTCTCAATTCAAAGGGTCACCTTTTAGGATGGAAACTTAGAAAATGCATATAAATATGTGTTCATATTGTGTTATAATATTATGCGATAATATTATTTATAGTATATTTGTTCAAAGCTGCAAGCTGTCCTAAAACTGATACCACAAGAAATAAAAACCTTTCAAGAGGTCCTCATTAGCCAGAGCAGTGGCTGTCAACCTGGGGTAAGTATTAGAAACCCATGGAGCTTTAAATGTTTCATATCCTACAATGACTGATTCAGTAGGTTTGGGTAGAATCTGATGTCTGCATCTTCAAAAGCTTTTTAGGTAGTTCTGATAAATAGCCAGGACTGAGAGCCACTGGCCTAAGGAACACAGTCTGAGCTACTCAGCCTGGCTCAGTACAGGTTTGCCTCTCAACCATCCTTCCTACCTAATGTCCACTATCCTCTTGTTGAGGGTTGAATTTTGTCCCTGTAAAAGATATGTTAAACTCCTAACTGCGGTACTTGAGAATGCAACTTTATTTGGAAATAGGGTCTTTGCAGATGTGAGGATGAGGTCATACTCCATAAGGGCGGGCTGCACTCTGATACATCTGGTACAACAGGTGTCCTTATAAGAAGAGGAGACAGACATGAGGAGAAGGCCATGGAGATACAGAGACACAGATGCAGAGGACGGCCACCCTGTGAAGACGTGGGCAGAGAAACCCCAAGCCAAGGACTGCCCATGGCCACCAGAAGCTGGGAGAGGTGAGGAAGGATCCTCCGTGGTGGCTTTGGAGAGAACGCAGCCCTGCCCACACCGCAATCTCAGACTTTTGGCCTCCACAACTGAGAGGGAACATGTTTCTGTTGCTTTAAGCCACTTGGCTGTGGCCCTTTGTCACAGCAGCCCTGGGAAATGAATCACCCTCTTCACAAAGTCCTCACTCCATAAGACAAAGGCCTTCCTTATCCTTTTCCCTGTCCTGGCCTTTGCCACAGTCCTCTCAGACTTGCCAAGCCTGCACGTGCCCAAGTCCTGACCCCACCCCTAGTTCCTGCTCTCATGTGTGTCTTTCCTGAATTACCAAAACCTCCTGTTCCCATGGGTCGCTAGAATGTTGCCTGTGAGGGCCTCGGCATCCTCAGCACTTTCATTCCGGGCTCCCCAGTCCTGTCAATGGTGGAGATGATGAATTGTCCACCAGAGCCATCCTCCCCCGGTCCTGGCTTCTGGACACACAAGCAGATTGCACAATCCCACCTCCAGGGATTTGACTAAGTTTCTGCCACAGAAACAGAAACAAGCACGGTGTGCACCATGCCCAGGCCTCTGCACCCACTGGCTGGATCCGACTCTCCCAGCTGAGCCTTGATATGGTAGAGACCCAGCTTCAACTACAGAAGCAAAGGCCACATCCTGCCCGGGCCGTGGTGAGAACAGGACGGGAAGGAACTGGGCTTTGATAACCCTCTGGTGCACAGCCCAGCGCCCACCCAAACACCTCCCAGACCAGCACTGCATCTTGCTGGAGTTGTCATCTTGTTGGGACTCTGTCAAAGCCATTTCACCTTGTCCCAGCTAATACAACACAGATATTGTCGTCCTACTAAACTGTGAGATATTGAGGACAGCTTCCATGACTGTCATTTTAGTAACTGAAACACCTAGCACAATGCTTTGTATGTAATACATATTTAGTAATTTTTTTTTTTTTTTTTTTGGAGATAGGGTCTTGCTCTGTTGCCTAGGCTGGAGTGCAGTGGCAAGATCTTGGCTCACTGCAACCTCCACCTCCTGGGTTCAAGTGATTCTCATGCCTCAGCCTCCCAAGCAGTTGGGATTACAGGTGCCCACCACAACACACCGGCTAATTTTTTTTTTTTTTCTGAGATGGAGTCTCGCTCTGTCGCCCAGGCTGGAGTGCCGTGGCGCAATCTCGGCTCACTGCAAGCTCCGCCTCCCGGGTACACGCCATTCTCCTGCCTCAGCTTCCCGAGTAGCTGGGACTACAGGCGCCCACCACCATGCCCTGCTAATTTTTTGTATTTTTAGTAGAGATGGGGTTTCACCATGTTAGCCAGGATGGTCTCGACCTCCTGACCTCGTGATCCACCTGTCTCGGCCTCCCAAAGTGCTGGGATTACATGCGTGAGCCAACACACCCAGCCAACACACAGCTAATTTTTGTATTTTTAGTAGAGACGGGGTTTCACCATGTTGGTCAGGCTGGTTGTGAACTCCAGACCTCAAGTGATCTACCCATCTCGGTCTCTCAAAGTGCTGGGATTACATGCATGAGCCACCACCCCTGGCCTCAGTAAATATTTTAAGTGCCTGGAAAATCATGAGAATCCTTATAGAGGAGACAGCTAACAACAGATTTCATGGCCATCTTGAGGCACTCAACAGTCTGTTGGGCAAAAATATGGGCAATTCTTGTGGTTGTAGAACTGAAAAAAATATGGAAAAGCAAACGGAACTTCCTGGTGTCCAAGCACTAAACAAACTGCCTGGAGAAAAGGTGAACCTGCAGTGTTTGGAAGTGCTTTGGTGGAAACAGTGGCCACGTGGCTAGGGTCCTGGCAGTGGAGTTTAGAGGAGAGTTTCTAAATGATCACAGAAATTGGGGAGGCCCTTGTGTGTAGACTGTCTTTAAAGACTTGAGGCTGGATGAAACACCTGGGGAGGGATGCCATACGGGGAAAAAGAATTGGGGAAGAAATGACCTGAGGACAGTCTGGGAGTGGGCACCATCCAGTATTTGGGGGTGGGGGAGATAGGGAGGGTCCCAGGGAGGAGAATGAGAGGGTCCTGAGCTGCAGGCACCCCCAGGGAGTGGGGTCCCTGGAGGGGAAGGGATGGCTGTGGCACACTGCTGAGGGGTGAGGATTGGATGTGAGCATGTGCTGATCTTGGCAGGAACTGTTTCGATGATGGGATCATGGCAGGGGAGTGAGAAGGACCAGACCCGCCCCCCAGCCCCCGCAACTCCAGGCTTCTTGCTTTGCTTCCTGCCCTGGAGTGACCTGTTCATCTTGGAGTTCCGACGTGTCCTCTGGGAATCCTGGCACACACTCTAGGTGAGCTCAGGATGTGCCTGTGGGTGCCTTTTCTCCCCCAATGAGATGCAGGATAATGGCTTTCTGGTACATCCCCAGAAGCCTCACAGTAGCTACTGGAGGGCTTCATTTCCAGAAATGCTGTGCTCTCCTCCAGCTGCTTAGGCTAAAACCTTGGAGTCTTCCTTAACTCCTACCTCTCACCTCATGTCCACCCAGGAGTAGAACCTGCGGGCTCTACCACCATCAGGTGCCTCGTGCCGTCCTTTGCCAGTCACTCCTGTTAGCCCCTGTAACCCACCCCCTTGTACAAGCTGCCTCCCACATCGTGGCAAGGGTTCCCCTCTGTCTCCCCCTCCTACCTTGCGCTGGGGAGGCTCTAGTCCCCCTCCATCCCCCATGAGTTTCCATCTGCCAGAAATGGGAGTCCAGTCTTCTTACTGCTGTGCCCAGATCCCCCCGCTGCCTCCCATCTCCTTCACAGTGATAAACTAAGCTCTCACTGTTTTTACACTGAGAAGGTGGCTGCAGTAGATTCTGTAGCAACTTCTAGGACACCAGAGCTCCGCCTGAACCAGAGTAGGAGCTCCTGACTGCCTGGAAATGAACCGTACAACGCAGCACCTGGTATAGCCTGGTGAGCGAGCACAGCCTCAGGTCATGGTGCCAAGGTGCCAGGCACCACCCTTTAGGTCTCGAAGTCCATATTGGAACTCCAAGATGAACAGGCCACTCCAGGGCACAGAGCAAAGCAAGAAACCTGGAGATTGGGGATCTCTTCCTCGTCACTCCCGTGCTGTGGTCCCACCATCAAAACAGCTCCTGTGGAGATCAGCATGTGGTCAAATCCAATCCTCACCCCTCAGCCTTTTGCCACAGCTGTCCCTTACCTCCTGGGAATCCCACACCCTGAGGGTGTCTACACCTCAGGACGCTCTCGTTCTCCTCCCTGGGATTCTCCCAACCTCCCCACCCCTAAACACTGGAAGGCACCCACTCCCAGACTCAGCCCTCAGGTCATTCCTCTCCATTCTTTGTCTCCATGTGGCATGGTAGGGCTGGAAGGCCTCCCAGGACCTGGCTGCTGCCTCCTCCCTGCTCCATCCCAGCACACTGCCTTCCTCACTCGGCCAAGTGCCGTCCCTATGGCAGCCTCAGGGTCTCTGCGTTTCCAGAAGGTTCTTCCTCCAGATGTCTGTGTGCATCATTCCCCCATTTCTTTGGGTCTCTTCTCAAAAGTCATCTGATCCAAAGGCCTTCAGGGACCCCATCGAGGCCTCCTGGCAGCTCCTGCCTTCACTTGTTGGTTTTGTCTTTTTCCCCACAGAGGCAATGTGAGTTCCATGGGGACAGGGGCTTTGTTCATTTGTGCATCTTTCCCTGGCATCCAGAAGAGTGTCTGGCATAACAATGAGACCAGCAACTTTTGTGGTATGAATGCAAACATGCTGGTTAATTTGGGGGATGATCCTCATTCAGTAATTGCCAGAATCTAGGTATTTTATTGTTGAAAGATACTTCCGGTAGCAACTTAAAGAAAAGATACTTCTGGTAGCAACTTAAAGAAAAGATACTTCTGGTAGCAAGTTAAAGAAAAACTGTTGAGATCATAGTACTCTTTCCCACACTTTGACTAGAGTTGACATTTAATAATGATCAGAGCCATCACACTAATATTCAGCCATCGTTTTCACATATTCCATGAGTATTGACTGAGAGTCACTGGGCCAGAGGATGGGCTAGGGGCTGGGATGTACAGTGGTGAATGGAGACTGTCACTGCATCTACCTTCCTTGGCTTCCAGGCTAGTGGGCAGAGAGATGTTTTGCAAAAATACGCTTATAATTACACATTCAGGTGAGTGCTATGCAGAAGCAGCACAGGCATGCTGAACGACTGACTGAACATGGAGTCCTTTCTAAAGAAGTCACATTCAATCTGAGCCCTAAAGGGTGGTGCCTGGGGTCTTGGCACCCATGACCCAAAGCTGTGTGTGCTGGCCGGGCTGTACCAGGTGCTGCGTCCTGTGGTTCATTCCTGGGCTGTCAGGAGCCCCTACCCTGGCTAAGGCAGAGCTCTGCTCTCCTGGGAGTTGCTACAGAATCAACTGCAGCCACCTTCTTGGTGTAAAAATAGCATCTCCCTCTGCTTACGGAGTTGGGTTGCTCAGCAACCTGTTTTTTCCCTTTTCTTTTTGAATCTCCCCATACACTGATTTTCACTGGCCCTTCAGAGATCCATTGGGGAGGGCTGATTGGCCAGGGCTATCTGATGGGTCCTGCTGCCAGGAGCCAAGGAGGCCATGAGGCCAGGGGAGGCAAGCAGGACTCCCACAGGTTTGCTAGTGCCCTGCAGCCTCAGCGACATCTAGTGGGCCTTCCTGCCCCTAGCCCTGTGAGGGTGATGGGGGCTGAAACAGAGGGGCGGGGAGATGTGCTCTCTGTTCTAGAGACACGTGGAGGTCTGTCCAGTCAGATCATTCAAAAATAAAGACATCTGGGCAGGGCGCAGTGGCTCACACCCATAATCCCAGCACTTTGGGAGGCCGAGGCAGGCAGATCACTTGAGGTCAGGAGTTCAAGACTATCCTAACCAACATAGAGAAACCCTATCTCTACTAAAAATACAAAAATTAGCTGGGCATGATGTCAGGCACCAGTAATCCCAGCTACTCCAGAGGCTGAGGCAGGCTTGAACCCAGGAGGTGGAGGTTGCAGTGAGCTGAGATCACACCACTGCATTCCAGCCTCAGTGACAGAGCGAGACTGTGTCTCAAAAAAAACTACAAATAAAAATTTTAAAAAAAGACATCTGACCAGTGGGCACACATCATCTCTCTCTCTCTCTCTTTTGTCCCTCTCTGTCTCTCTCTTTCTCTGTCTCTCTGTCTCCAACCCCCATGTGTACATACACCTAGTTGTAAAGAAGGAGAAATTGTAGTTGAACACCTTTCTTCCAAACCCAGTGAGTATTGGTTATAATTGGTTGGTAACAGAAAAAGGATTACAGGACAAATCAGAGACAAAGTTTACTTCTCCCTTCTAGGCTCCAGCTCGAGGCCAAATTCAATAATCAATCTATAAAGGATAACTGCAGGCTTCCTATCTATCCAACATACTCTCATAGTTCCTGCATGCCACTGTGACAGTTACACAGCAAAATATACGATGTTCCCTGAACTAACCAGACTAATGATAACAGGCCCCTGACTGAAGCCAGGAGCAAGTTTCTGTTTTAAACCAGACCTGGGCACTCTCTTAATGAGCAAAAGGCCCAGTTGTAGGTCACGGTCATGTGCACAGCCAATAACAGGAGAGGGAGAGCCCAGACTGCGTGGGAGGAAGCACTGTAGACAGCAGCACGTTCCACCTCAGCCTCCACGTGGACTCATCCACCGAATTCTCCACCAACAGGGTTTGATGATTCCGCAGCAAAACATTCACCCACTTGGAAGCCCCTCATCTATCAGGACCTGGCCCTGTTTCTGTGGCGTCTCCAGCTCCTGGCTCGATGCCCAGCATGAACTCTGTGCTCCCCCAAGGCTAGCTAAACAAATGAACCTCCACACCACACGGCAAAAAGGGGCACCTCTCCTGTTATGCCCAGCTCCATACCAGGTATGTCTTCAGTTCACTTTCTAGAGTTATTCACCTAAAGTATTAAAAATGACCACTCTCTCCTCTGTTTTAAAACAGCCGGTGGCTCCTGCGGCACAGAGAACAAAGCCCAGGTCCTCATCAGGGCTCCGGGTCTCACGTGGGCTGCCTCCACCTCCCCTGCCTCTCATCTGGCTGCTCAGCCCTTATTACAAAATGCCCCGCATGGCCAGGCACGGTGGTTCACGCCTGTAATCCCAGCACTTTGGGAAGCCGAGGCGGGCGGATCACCTGAGGTCCGGAGTTTGAGACCAGCCTGACCAACACGGAGAAACTCTGTCTCTACTAAAAACACAAAATTAGCCAGGCATGGTGGCACATGCCTGTAATCCCAGCTACTCGGGAGGCTGAGGCAGGAGAATCACTTGAACTTAGGAGACGGAGGTTGTGGTGAGCTGAGATTGCGCCGTTGCACTGGTCTGGGCAACAAGAGTGAAACTCCATCTCAAAAAAAAAAAAGAATTTGTTTTTCTCATTTTCTTTGTTCTTCTCATTTATTTGTCCCCATGACTAAGCCCAGCCCTGTCACATAAAATTATCCAACAGACATTAGCTGATCTGATATGGACGGTTGAGGTCAGAGTATCCAGATATATTTATTCATTCCATTGTCCAAGTGCTTTTCAAACAGTCCCAGTCCATTATTAACTACTGATCACCTTTGTTCTTACCTCATTTGTGTGAGCTGTAGGAAATCATGGTCAACAATTATTTCCAAATTGAATAAAAACGAAGACAAATTGTGTATATGTATATGCAATCTATACATAGGACTGCATGGATCACATATGCAGATTACATTTCTGTCTGACAAGCTCATGGTCTTCTCGGAATCTTTGTTCAGAAAAGCCCACCCCATATTGACTGACTGCATGTCCACTCCTCTGGCCACAGCCCTTGTTTCTCAGAGATCTGCAAACAGATGCCATGATTTGAACCTTTGCTTCCTCGGCTGGATTTGTGTGATGCAAAAATGAGCAAGCGGCAAGCCGGCTGCCGAGCTGTGAGTGTTTTCCTTTGATCGGTGTTTCTGGATTCAAGGTCAAATGATCAGTTGACTGTTTTTTATCCCAATTGGTGGGTTGCTTTTGGCATCACATGACATGCATAGGTGTTGCACCCCTGAAATACTTTCTCTCTTTGCTCTTGCTTGATATGGTGTGAATTCCCAATACTCCCTCACAGAACTGGCTCTCTTCAGCATTCCTTATTTCAAAGAATAGTTATCTGTGGCAGCACTGGCTCACTGACACTGGAATTTGTGAGCCCATCTAGAGAAGGAAGTTCTAGGAAGCGGCTACCCACCAGCAATGATATTTCCTCGCCATCCTTCCCATTTCAGGTGTGGCCCACGGGCTGTTCTTGCCAGTGGAATGTCAGTGGAGGTATCAGCATTGTTTCTGGGCCAAGACTGAAGGGCAGATATGTCTTCTCCACACTCATCCTTCCACAGTCTGGACACAGGTAAGAGTGAGTCTCTGGAGAAGGCAAGGCTGCAGAAGAAAAGGTCCTGGGTACGTGAGGGAAAGCTGCCCAGACCAGGAACACACATTTTATACTGTTAAGTGAACCAGAAATAACTTCTGTTGTGTTTGAGCCTTTTATATGTGGCCTATTTGTTACAGCAGCCGGCATTACTGTTACTAACACTACAAATTGAGCAAGATAGAAACACAGAAGTCACTCCTGACACTTTTTTCCTCATCTCCTACATTTAACTCTTTGTCAAGTCCTGTTGCTTTACTTCCTAATTAAAATTGAGGTATGATAAAGGAGAGTAGTAGGATGTTTGTAAGTTAGGTGGGGTTCGGTTTTTACAGAATTTTGTAAGGGTTCGAATTTTTATTCTTCTGCATTGGGAGCTCATTGGAAAATATTAATTAATGGTGTTTCATATGGTTTCAGTTTTTAAAAAACTTTTTCTGCCTGCTCTGACTACACTGCAGTGGAACATGGAGGAAGGCTAATTTGCTTAGAAGTTGAGCTAGTTTAGTACTAGTGAAGATGGAGGAAAGCAGATGAATATAGGATTCATTTTGGAAGCAAAGTTGATAGAACTTCTTTAGGGTTTGAATGTGATGGGTACAGGGAAGTGAGCGATCAATAATGAGAGAGTTTTGGTTGGAGTTTGGTGCCACATATTGAGACTAGGAGACAGAAAAGACAATTGGAGGAAGGCAAATAAGATTTCTCCTTTAGACATGTTGAGTTTGAGGTTTCAATAAGACATCCATGTGCATAGGTCCAGTAAACTGTTGTGTAACAGGCCGCTACTCATTGGAAGTTGGAAAGATAAAAGGTGGAGGTAACATTTTGGGAATTATTTTCATAAAGAAGGTGATTAAAGCCATTACTTTGGATGAGATCACCTGGGGAGAAAGTGTAGATACAAAAAAAAGCCGAGTACTCCAACATTTAGCGACAGAGAAATAGAGAACAGCCAGGAGGAAACGGGAGGATGAGACGTCCTAGGAACCAAGGGAAGAGGGTGATTTAAGGTGGAAGCAGTCACCTATGGAAAAGAAGAGGGCAGAGAAACGGCCAATGGATTTAGCAAGAAGGAGGCCACTGGGGACCATAACAAGGACAGTTTCACTGGAGTGGAGAGATGGAAGCCTGGCTTCAGTGGGCCAAGGAGAGAATCTCAGCTGAGGAAGTGGGGATGGAAACATTGGTTTCAAGGGGAACAGAGGAGTAGGGCAGTAACTGGAGAGAATTATAGGATGTAGGAGGGTTGTTATACCAAAGACGAAAGATATGAGAGAATTTTTAATGCTGAAGGGAATGGCCAAATATAAAGGGAATAATTGGTGGTATAGTAAAGAGGAGGGTAATTTCAAGACAAAGTCTTTGAGAAGAGAGAGGGGGCGGAATCCGAAGCAGCAGTGGAGGGGCTGGTCTGTGTTGGGGTGAGGCCATTGCATCTGCCTTAGGGGAAGGGAAATGCGGAGACCTCCATGGGTCTGGTTGGCCCTCATTGGGAAAGAGACAAGGAAGTCTCTATGATTGATCTTATTTTTGCAATAAACAATGAAGACAGGTCATTGGCCAAGAGTAAAAAGAAACTTAAGAATCAACCCATACAGGAAATTATTACCTAATTTCTTAGACTATAAATATAATCACTAACTTTAATTTTTCAAAATAAAGTCTCACTCAATATTTTTTCTCTCTTTATGGTACAATTTTTTTCCCTCATTTTGGTCAAATCCTTCTAAGGAGACTTTTTTAGGCAGCAAGATTTTTTGGAGGGCAAGGATCTCCTATACTTTAGATTATTAAACAAACAAATGTAAACATAAGAAAAGAAGTATTCTTTTTATATTTCACATTTCTCTGAGTTAGAATGTCTCAATTTCCATTAATTTCATTTACTGTTTTTGTGTTCGCTTAGTACTGCATTTGTGGATAACCATGGAATCTTACTCAGAAAGATTCAAATCCAGTGTGAGTCACATTCAACTCTCCTTCTTTTTATCAGCAGCATAAAATTGGTCACATTCAAAGACTTTCATTGAACAATGTCTACCAAAAGTAATTTGTCTACTAATTAATAGATTTGAGTTTTCTTTGTTCTTTTAGCTCTTGTGTCATATTTGCCTAAATTCTTTTATCATTTTTAGATATTTCATGTCTTTCATTATTTAGTCATTATGAGCTTTTGTGTAATAGAATATGTTATTTACTGCATACAAGGAAACATCACCACTCTCCAGTCTCCAAACTACCACAGATGTAGATGTTTGTAAAGAATTGTTATGCAGAGCCAAAGCCATTCAACTACATAAAGTGATTTCTTTAACTTTACAAAAGTAATATTTTCATACCAAAACCTTACTAATTTCAACCAATTCAGGAAATTTACTTCAAATATTGGAGAAATGAAATTTTGTATCAAAAATAAATGAAATTTTATTATATTTATGTCTGCAAAGTCTACGTAGAGGTTGTTTAAATTAGTAGACAATCTTAAATTGTTATTTCTAGCCTAAGTTTACATACATGCAATTAAAAGCAATTCAACCCTTAAAAATCTCGATCTTTTATATGTATTCATCTTTCTTTAATAATCATTAAGAATCTTGTCCATATCTATTAATTTCACTAACAAATACTTTTTATTAACTGTCAATAGCATGGTTATACTTGTAAGGAGTCTAAAACACATATGTATATACATATATGAATTTAAAGATTAAAAATACATATGTTTATATATTTTAAATCGCCATTTACATGGTAATTTAAAAAATTATTTTCTTTTTCTCTAATTATCTGCAGTAAGCTTATACTACTTTTTTAACTGAAAAAAAAAAAAAAAACCCAGCCTCCAAAGAATGAGAGTGACTATTAAACACTTGCAAGTGCTAAAGAGTCATAAAATCCAAATATTAACAGTGTTGGCCTGGAGCTGGAAAGACTGCATGCAACAGGGACAGCACTAGGGTTTCCCAAATGTCAGGTTTAAAAACAAAGCAGTAATAACCTTACCTACTTCTAGACACAAATCTAGTCATAAAAGTAATAGTATACGTTCTTGTAATTCAGAAAAAATGTGTTATTTTATAAAACAATTTTTTTCCTTCTTTCTTTGTTCCTTTTTACCTTCCCTTTTTCTCCTTCCCTTCCTTCCTTCCTTCCCTTCCTTTTTTCCTCCCTCCCTCCCCTCCCTTCCTTCCCCCCTTGCTTCTTTCCTCCCTCCCTCCCTCCCTCTCTCCTTCCCTTCTTCCCTCCCTGCTTCCCTCCTTCCTCCCTCCCTCCCCTCCCTCTGCTCCCTCCTTCCCTTCCCTTCCCTTCCCCTCCCCTCCCTCCCTCCCTCCCTCCCTTCCTTCCTTCCTTCCTTCCTCCCTTCCTCCCTTCCTTATTTCCCCACATGAGACTGGTGGCAAAGCCAGTGATCTTGGAATAGTGGACTCCTGGAGAAGAGCTTAAAGTCACATAAGACCCTTCTTTGTCACAAAGTCCTTCAGCCAGTACTGCTCCAAGGGCGCAGTGGAAAGGAGGAAGCTCTCCATTTAGCTTTCCCAGCATAACACCATTTCACACTTTCCCCAGCCTCCTATGAACTCAGGTCCTGAGATCCTTTCTCCCTTCTCTACCACTTGCCTTCTTCAGGGACCTGTCCTAGGACCCACGGTGCCGAAGTCACTTGAATGACAGGGGTTATGCACTTGTCTTTCAAGGTCCTGTAGAGCAATGTTTTTCAAACTCCAGGTCTCAAACCAATAATCAGCCATGAAATTAACTTGATGGGTCCCAAGCTAGACTTTTTATAATGAAATAATAGATAATGGCTTCAGAAAGTCAGATTGGGACAAAGCAAGGTGAAAGAATGGAAATAATGGAAAGGTAAGGTGGAAGGAACATCTGGGAAGGGGTCCTCTGGCAGATGCCAGAGAATGCACACATGGGGAGGAAAAGGAATCCATGGAACAGAGAAAGCCTGGAATAGGAGAGGTGCTTAGGGAAGAGAACACTTAAACGCTGCCCAAAGGGCAGATCCTTTCCCTTAGGATCAGGAGTTCTAAGAGGCACTGAAGGAGCCCAGTCCCTGGGTTGCAAAAAGTAAAGAGACTATTGCCAAGAGAGGTGAAGTAATGTGACCAAAGTCACACGGTAGATTGGAGTCCAGGTAAGTAAATTAATATCCAAGATGGCCTTCGCTCCTGGGTTGCAGAAGGAAGGAATGCAAGTGCTCACAGCCCTGTCCTTGCTGGACAGGTCTTGTGAGGTAGGGCTCTGTCTTGGGACCTTGACCCTTTCTTTACGGGCCAGGCAATCACAGAGCAGGGCCTTGTGTTAGGAGGACTCCTCTGCATATTTTCAACTAGGTTTTGAACTCATCAGGACAAGCAGCCTTGTTGGCTTATATGTAGCAGGAGACTATTCATGGTGATGGGGCCAAAACCCTGGCTGCAAGGCACAAGGCTCCATCGCCCAGAGTCCTGGTGCAGTGCAGGCCTGCCGCTGTGGTTGCAGGATTCACTGGTCCTGGTGGGAGATTCAGGATCCGGGCCACCACCACATCTCTTTTCCCAGAGGTGAGTAACACTGTTCCCAGCGTGGAAGGCCAGGGGCATAGAGGCTGAGGTGTGAGGGGTGGGCGAGAGCCTCCCTCTGAAAGAGCAGCTGCCCTTCCCGGGAGCCTCGCGTTGCTGGAACTGGATTCAGGTGCGAGTCACTTCAGAGACACTCTCTGTGCATTGCACAGTGGGAGCCGCACTCTCTCTCTGCAGACTCTGCAAAGAGGAGCTCTGAGGTTTGGGCTGAGAGTCACTGGCCGCTCTGAAGTTCGTGGCCTCAGCTTCCTTTCCCCCTCATCATCCTGCTCCTCAGCCAGGTGTCAGGGGTTCGTGTGCTGCCCTGACCTGAGTGCCATCGTGGTTTGTGGAATCCAGCAAGTAGGAGGAATAAAGCACCCTGCAGGAGGAGCGGATGCCTCAGACCAGTGATGGGCCTCCCTGCAGCAGTGGGGAAAGGACCGTGGAACAGCTCAGAGCAGCATGGGTGAGGGCTGAGGCCATGCCTGGACACCTCTAGCTCTGCAAAATAGTTTGTTCAGAGGCAGAGAGAAAATTGTAGTCAGCTCTTAGAGAGAACAGGCTTCAGTCATTGCTACTTAAACAAACAAAAGAACTAACAAAAAACTACACCTCGAGCCTTAGGACAACATTGGAAACCCAGAGAAGAAGAGGGTGAACTTTAAACAGGTGTCGTTCTGGAGTCAAGTCAGGAACTGAGGAATGTGTTTCCAAAAACCCGGAGGAACCTCTTATTTCAGCAAATGCTTGGGAGAGGAGGAGCAAGAACACTTTGAAAAGTAAGGCTAAGTTTTGCAGCCCCAGAATAATCTTCACAAAAATTATTACGAGGAAGCAAGGGGAATGGAAATGAAGCCACAGGAAGGAGTCGGGCTCTGTCCCTGTTCGCAGAGAGCCAGCGAGGGCTGCCATGCAGGACTTCACACACCCGGGAAGGCTGGGTCTTGTGTTTTGCTTTGTTTCTTCTTAGAGAACGAGAAAGTGCCTCCCAAAGGAGACAGTCCATAAACAACACCCACAATGGCAACCTAAAATGTCTTGGGCTACCGTTGGGTTGGAGAAACATGGAGAAAAGAGAAAGGGGCTTTAAGGAATTGCAGAGTACTCAATTTTGCTGGGAGTTGCTTATTCTAAATGTGGGTTCCATTCACAGCAGCAGAGGCAACAAAAGAGAATCCACATCTAATCCAGCACAGGGGCCAGGAACCTTGAATGCACGGGCTGCGTGCGATAACACCAAGGCAAATCTAGTGAAGGCTGGAGGTGTCCCCCCTGCCAATTCCGTGTTGTATCGTCAGAGGAGTGGGCACTTCAGATGCCGCTTTTCCAGAGGGAAGGCAGCCTGCCAAGACAGACCTCTTCCCAGAACATGGGGACTCCACCGTCCCAATCCGTGAATGGGATGTGTCTTTTCACTGAGTAGTAAATCTCCAGGGTGGAGCCTTGTTAAGCGGTGTGTTTTCCATGGCACCCTAGAACAGCTGAGCCAGAAAGCTGCTCTGTGGTGAATCTCCTTGAATTTCTCATCTGCCGTCTTCCTCCACCCACCACACGCTGTCCACGGCAGCCTGTTAACTGAAGGACACGTCAGAAGTGGGCTGCATCCTAGAAACCCGGCTTTTCCTTAGAAAGCAGTTGTTTGCATTGTGGGTTGATCCAGTGGACACATTTTGGGTTTGGAGCTGTGTGTCCAAAATGGTAATGAAGATCTGGAGAAAGGTGCTTCTCTGTAGAAAGCTGTGTCTTGGTAATTCATGGAAATGTTGAAAAAAAAAATGGAACACAAAAGTCAAAGTTGGTTTAATCAATTTGAGAGGAATTGAAGGTGCCACATCAGTCCAGGGAAAAGGAACTGCACTGCGGACTTTGAAGAGCCTGACTTTACACACTCCCGGGCCCCTGGCTGGGGCTGTGCCACACAAAGGAAGAAAGGAGGAAAAGAGAGAGGCCTCGAAGTTACCTTGGGTTTTGAGTACTCTGTGGGCAGGTCTTGAGCTGGCAATGGGAGCCACTTAGATAAGAAATTGTACAAAGTTACAGCACATTTTTATATTGCTCGCTGTGTTAGTTGCTGTCTGTTGGACTCGGACACCGTAGCTTAGGACAAATAGGAGATACAATAGAAAATGGCTTCCTGGTTTTACGCATATTATGGCTGCAGGATAATAATTGAAGCAATGGCCTGATACGTCACAGAGGTGGCTGGGAGTGACATTAACAAGGCATTTATAGCAGGGTTTGAGGGATGTAACTGGCTGCCCCATTGGTTCCAGGTGGAAGCATCAGAAAGCGAATTGCTCCTCCCCGGGTGGTGCCAGGCCTGCAGGCAGCTTCTCACCTGCTCCTCTTGCCTTGCACAAGGGCTTCCCAAGGGTGGGAACAGTCCCTCTTCTGGCTTCTCACTTAGCTCAGAGCCAAATGCCTTAGACCAGCCTTCATGGCCTGTGGGTGCTCATCTCCCAAGCCCACCTTGACAAACCTCCCCTCACTCGCTTCTCTCCTACCACCCCAACTCCTTGCTGTTCCACCAAACCCAAACTTCTCCTCCAAAGGGCTCCTTTGCTCTTCCTTCTTTCTCTCTACAAAGCCCTCTCCCTGAGTCTCTATAAGGCTCGCTCCCACATCAAACACCTGTCCCCATCACTGTCAACATATTTTTTAAAATGGATGTATCTTGTTTATTTTCTCTTTTCTCCTCTAGAATGCAAGGCTCGGGGATTTTACTCTAGTTTGTTCTTTGTTGTATCCCCTGTGCCTAGAATAGTGCCTGGCATAAACTAGATGCTCAATAAACACATGTGGCATGAATGATGCAATGTGATGACATGGAGCAATCATATCTGGGTGCAAAGACATAGAGATGGGGCCGACCAGCGTTAAGCAGGACTCAAGAGAGCACTAAGGCTTTAATGAATAGGACGCTAGTGGCAAGGTAGACAAGATGGCCAGAAAACTCAGGCAGTCAGAAAGCAGTGCCTGGGTCTGTTTACATTCCAACTCCCTCCCTGACGAACAGATGGGAATGTTGTGATGGCTCATCAGATAGTCAAACCGCATCTAAATAAATTGCTGACAAATCTGCAAAGTACAGTGCTTTCTGTTTGGAAGATTCACAAGGCAACTCATATATATAGTGTCGTGCCAGTTTAAAAACAATACTGCCAGAATAAAAACTATAATTGAAAGTTTCTTTTAATAACATCTTGGGGGTGTTAAAAGCAAGAGATTTTTAAAAAGTCTAATTTAGTTCTACAAAGGGGATAAAGCTTTAGCTCCTAGTAAAATGAATTTACTTCCTCAATTTCTCCATTTCCACCCCACCCTCAATATACTATAAAATCCTATAACTAAACTGGAGTTAAAAATGCAAACAAAATATCCAAAGTATGTGAATAAAATCTAATGTGTATTTACAGCGTTGTACTTTGCAAAGCCAATGAGAAAGAATGTTGACTTTGGAATCAAGCCCACCTGGGTTTGAATCGCAGCTCAGCTTCATCGCAGCTATTCTAAGCCACGGTTTCGGCATCTGATCAATGGGGATCCTGATATGCACCGTCAGAGATACGATGGGACTGGTCAGCACTGGGACTGGTCTGGTGAGTATTTAATAGAGTGCTCAGCACATACATGGCCCATGCTCCCAAGTGGCAGCTAACAATCTATACTTTTTCAGGTACAAACAAACAAACAAACAAAAAACCCCACACACAGAAAAACAGCCTGACTAATCCTGGGCTATGACAGAATTTCTAAGAATCACAATGCTATTTTTAGTTTGGTGCAAAAGTAATGGCGGTTTTTGCCATTACTTTTGTACCAACCTAATAATACAACTCAAAAATTATCATAACTTAAAAACCCAAAACATCAACATGAGTAATCAACAAACTCTTCTCCAAAATAATGCTTTGTATTAATACTAGTAATGGAGAACATTAAAAATGATTTACTGCCTTGTTCTGTGAATAGTTCCCCAAAGGGCAGCATTCCTAAAATGGCAAAGACGTTACACAACTCCAAACGAGTTTCTCAAAATGACAAAATTAGAAAACAAATTTAAATAAAGAACTTCAGAGCCACAGAATTCCCCCAAACAAACTATGTACTTATGTCATTCTATTGATGAGGAACTTGAATCCCAACTTCCATCTGGTTACACAGGCAGGTCTTGAAGGGTGACTGTTCACTGCTAATCCAGTAACTCCCATCTACACTGTCGCTGGGGCGGCCACTAAAACAGAGAAAGATAAGCCACCGAAAAGGGCAGCACACCCTTCAACATGAGGCTTTGCCCCACTTCCATTCCCTGACATCAGCATTTCTGCATTTCAGTCATTCAGTGGGTATGGATGGCCCAGCAGATTCCAAGAACTGCCCCCAGGCATCTCTGTGTCCAAGACCCTTAGCTTGCCTTCCAGGCCTACCCCCAAGAGGGACTGAAGCACCTGCAGACATGCACCAGAGGAGCACAGAGCCAGCACCCAAAAGGCCTGGGAGAGGTCATTCATTTCCAAGGTGCTGTCTGGAGGAAGCTTTTGAGGGCCAGGAAGTGTGCGTTTTCCTCTGGGGGATGGCTGCCCTTCACCTTCTGTTCACCACCAGATCTTCAGGTGGATATGAAGAATCTATAGAGAGGGAAGTCTAAATATATATATATATATCTTTCTCTCTCTCCATCTATCACTCTTTTCATCTATCTCTATCTCTATTATCTGTTTATCATCTCTATCAATCATCTATCATCTATAAATCATCTATTATTTATCATCTATCTATCTGTCATCTGTCTATAACCTATTATCTATCTAACTATCTAACTCTCTTTCTCTATCATCTATCTGTCTATCATCTATCATCTATCCATCTATTGATCACCTATCTACACACACACACACACACACACATATATGTATACATACATACATACATATATACACACACAGGCATTCAGTTGACCTCACTGGTTATGATTCACATTTGTGAAGGCATCTACTCACAAAATATATCAGTAACTCCCACATTAACACCCGCAGTGTTGTGCTTGTTTCTGAGTGTGTGTGGAGAGGGAAAGAATCCAATTCTTGATGGGAGCGTTCCCAGCTGAGGGTGGACAAGGCAACGCTCCACCTTCTTGCTTCAGCCCATTCTGTAAATGTGTCCTTTCTGCAGTCTACACAGTGCTACAGTTTTTGCATTTTCTTGCCTTTGATGGTTGATTTTTCAGCCTACAATGGCCTAAGCACAGTGCTGAAGTGCTGTCTAGTGTCACAAGTCGTGAGACTGCTGTGATGTGCCTTATGGAGAAAACAGATGTTAGAGGAATTGTGTTCATGCTTGAGTGTTAGGGCTGTTGGTGGTGAGTTTGATGTTAATGAACCAATAACATAAATTAAATAAGATGCCTTTAAATAGAAATACACAAAAAGTAAGGCTATGTATTACTCAGTGGATAAATGTGACCAGAGGGTCACAGGAAGCGAACCCTCTATGTCCAGTACAAGCAACTGTTTAGTATTGGCTAAGCATCTGTTTAGTATTGGCTAATGCAGTGTACATGGCAACTTTATAAAGCAACTATCTCAAATAACAAGAATCACCTGTATAAATGTGTACACATATATATACGGGTTGAACATCTCTAATTTGAAAGTTCAAAATGCTCTAAAATCTGAAACATTTTGAGCACTGTTACAAGGCTGCAAGTAGAGAATTCCACACCTGACCTCATGTGATGGGTGTGCAAGATTATCTAAATTATTACATAAAACTACCTCAGGCTATGTGCAGGAAATATATATGAAACATAAATAAGTGTTGTGTTTAGACTTGGATCCCATCCCCAAGACATTTCATTATGTATATGCAAATATTCTAAAATCTGAAAAAATCTGAAATCCTAGACACTTCTGGTCCCAAGCATGTTGAATAAGGACACTCAACTTGTACACACACACACACACACACACACACACACAGAGTCATCCCTCAGTGTTCATGGGAGTTCCAGGACCTCCTACAGATAAAAAAATCCTCAGATGTTCAAGTCCCTGATATAAAATGGTGTAGTGTTTGCATATAGCCTACACACATCCTCCTGTGTACTTTGAATCATCTCTAGATTACTTACAATATCTAACACAATGTAAATGCTATGTAAATAATTATTACACTAGATGTTAATTTTTTATTATTTTTATTGTTGTATTGTTATTATGATCACTTTTTAAAATATTCTCAGTCCAAGTTTGCTTGAATCCAAGGATGCAGGACTGGCGTTTATGGACCTGACTTCGCACACACATCTATGTATGTATGAACGTGGAAACACACAAGGGGGGACATGGCATGTGGCTTGGGTCACGGTTTCATAAAAGGAGACTCTTGTGATTCTGTAACCTGTGGGGTGAAACCAGGAGTTCTCAGGAGATGGCCAGTGATGGCTAAAAGAACTACAGCAAAGACATGTGCATAAACCAGTCATCAGTGCTGCAAGGTCAAGGTCACACATGTGTGAGACAAGCCATCCAGCAAATCTATGGTTCTTGCAGTTTTGCAAAGAGATTTTGTCTTTTTCTCCTAACAACTCTGACTTCACGCGGCCTCCACAAGTTCCAGGACATAAGGGTTTCTTGAATGCAGCTAAAGCGTAATGTTTTTCCAAAAATTTCAATATTCTACATATCTTAAGTGTCACAAATTATTTGTCTCCAAATAGTTTACATTAACAAACTTTAAATACTAATATTTTAATCAAAACAGCCACCCCTACATATACACCTCCTTTGGCTTGCAGTACAGTAAAAAGGGAGGCATTTCCAACTGTCAACATTCTGAAGCTGTGTTATCACACAGCTTTGCAGTTCCCATAGAAACATGTTCCATTGCCTAGGTGATGGTGATCTTATGATGTCACTAATGAGTTGAACTAACTTAGAAGACAGACGGACATTTCCTCCTGGGTACACCCACAACTTAAAGTTGCCCTCCAAGACTTATAGGGTTAATGTACCAAAGTGTAGCTTCATTGGGAGTTATGAGCACATTTCATAAACATAATTCCAGGGGTTCGCCTGTGATGACATCATTCCTTTTCACAAGGTTTATGGATATCCACCAAGTTGCCCCTCACATTATCCCATGGAGACTTTTCCCAGCTGAGAAACAGATGCCGAAACAGAGACACAACCACTTGGGGGAAACATGCAACAGCTGTACAAAGGTGTCAAGGGGAGGGAAAAATGAAAGTGTCAAGGGATGTTGTCACCAACTCAGACAGAATGGGTCACTAGAAAAAGTGGATGAGATACGTGAACCATCCTCGGGCAGTTCTTCCTTTCCCAAACCAAGTGATTGCCAAAATGCAGGAAGATTTGCCCGTTTCAGTTTCTTTCTGTCTATATTTCAGTGTGTTTGTCATCTCATAAATGGTGTCACACACAGGCAAAGATGTGTGGAAGAGGTAGTCCCAGAAGTGTGGGGTATCTTAAACTATGTTTAAGACCAGAAACTTAACATTGGAAAGGGGATTCCGGTCCCATATTATCTCCCAATTCCCTCACAACTGGTCTGTTTGAATGGCAGATACAGTACAGGATGTTTCTAGAGCAAAAGTGAAATTTAGAAGATGGGTTGCTATTCCACTGGTTTCAAGGCACAGAAACACTGTCCCATGCACATTTTACTTCCAAAATCATCAAATAGCATTTAGGCACTTTGTAATTAACCCAAAGGGGGCTTTCAACAAATAACTTGCAAATGTGCAATTAGAGTGTGTTCAAAACCAATTTTCTTTCATGAATGGAAAATGCGTCATCAAACTGCTTGTGTACAACTAGAAGTGTGGTAACCTGGCTCATTGACCCTGTCCAAATATGAGATTAGACAAGTTCAAGGCTGATTCTGGGGGACAAGGCAACAGAAGGCTGTGACAAGGTCCCTTTCCTCAAATTGTAACGATTTTTAAAAAACTGAACAAGTAATTTGAGCATAAACCAAAAAATAAAATAAAATATTAAAACCTGATACAGACCACGTACTGCACACAAATGCTGCAATGAGCAGTTACAGATCACAGAGGACCACAGTGTGTGTGGAGGGAGTGGCTGTTACACCTGCTGTCACATGCCACAGTGCAGCCCATGGTCTCTCTGCACCAGAGAGGCAGTAACACAACAGGACAGGGGAAAGGGTAGGCTCCTCCCCTGCTGGGAGTGGAGCTGGGTCTCTGCATTACTGTCTTCCTTGCTCTCTGTTTCCAGTGATGAGATGAGCTGGTAAAGACCCAGTGGACCCAGTGAGCACCCCTGGGCATTGCACACAAAATCGGAACCACACAAGGCCGTGTCATTTGACCTTGGTCCAGGGTCCTCTGCTTTTGCTTTCCAAAGAGCCGAAGGAATGGTTACAAAATCATGGCCATGTATGTGCACACCTCAAGGCTTCTTTACTTTCCTGCTTTTTCTGATACATCACTCAGGATACTTCAACTCTGGGGTTCAAATGCAGGACCAACTTTGGCATTTTGATGATTATTGCTTTTACTTCCTTTTGGTTATGCTTCTGCGACAACCAAAGTCTGAGTCTAAAGTGTTATGAATCCACCAGAAAAGGAACTTTGATATGGAGGTATCCCTCAAAATACTAACTTCGGCCATGTCATTAGGTCTAGATGCTGCACTCTAAATTTGGATGTAAACAACAGCAATCAATGAGTAATTGCACTGGCACAAAGTGGCCGTGTTAACATTGCTATGGGAACATTAATTTCAGAGTGTGTAATGATTCCATTTTAAATATTCTTTTAAAACGTTGTCAGCAATTGTCAGAACTGATGCCAGTTCCTAATTTGCAATCTGTTGATCCGAACTTGTTTCTGCAAAACCTGCCAGTACCAAAAGGTAAAATGTCTGTCAGCATCATGAAACTTCATGACCTAATTCCAAGTTCGATTCCACACGTTCTTCTCTGCTATAACTGGGTCAGTAAGAACTCAGATTCAGGACAGGACCATCCTAGGGTAGTTCTTCCTTTCCCAAACCAAGTGATTGCCAAAAGGCAGGAAGATTTGCCCATTTCAGTTTTCTTCTGCCATATTTCAGTGAGTTTGTCATATCGTAAATGAAGGTCATTTATGAGATGGCAATAAGGTCAGCCCTTATGGCTGCTGTGTCTTATGGGACAACACTGCATGACAAATGACAAGACCTAATGACAAAGGAGCAAAGAAAATGGCACCGTTCCTCTCCTTTGCCATCTTCTCCCGCTTGGAGCCAGCTCCACATGCATACTAAGCTTTCATTTATTTCACTTATTGATCGATTGTGCTGCTGCATGGCTCTGGGTCAAAAGATTGTAAAAATAAATAAACAAAACAAAGCAAAAAACGGATTCCTTTTGGTCTTCAGCAATGACCAACAATTCTCTCTTTTAGGTGGTGGTCACATTTGCTCTGTGGGATAAGGGCCACCCTTATTGTCATTAGAGCAAATGAAACACCACGCCCTTTGTTCCCCCACCGTGGGCCACCTCCCACTCCACCATACATAGCACGCTCTCCCTCGTCCAGGCCCCATGCCAATGGGGTTTTCTGTGTTGGAGGCAGCAGAATACCCAGTGAAAAGTGGCTTAGATCGCTGGAATTCCATGTTTCTCCTAAGACCTGTTGGGGTTGGGTAGTTCCAGGATTGGTTATCTCAGCAGTTCAAAAATGTCAGAGCTCCAGGTCGGCTTTTCCGAAATTCCTTTGGATTTCCTTCCACGGTGGCAACAGGGAGCAGTGGTTGCCGGCTCCGAACTCACTCCCGCCCACACGCAGACCCAGGGAGCAAGAGGGAGGTTCACCTCTCCTGAACCTCTTTGCATTTTAAAGAAAACCCTTCCCTAGCTACCCGCAGCGGACGTCTCTTCCTGCTCCGAGGCCAGGGCTGAGCCACAGGTGTACAGCGGTCTCACTGCACCAAGAGCATGGCCATGGCTGACTTAGAGCAATTAGGACTCAACCCTGGTCTAGAAGGCGCACATCACCTCCATCATCCAGGACACATGGGAGCTAAGCTGGACAAGGTTGGGATCCTGCAGGGGAAAGAACCAGGGAGATAAAATGGTGGGAAAATTGTGCACTCAAGGCACCCCGAAAATGCCCCGCGCCTCAGGGGTGCCGAAATGGATACTTTACTTCTAAGTCAGAAGCAGGGCAAATTTAGGGAAAAGACGTTGGCCTCTACAAGGGCAGATCAGCATGCTATCTAGCTTCCTAAAATGGTCAAAAGAGGACATTAACTGAATAAAGTAAAAGAAGAAAAAAAAAAGGCAGCCAGGCGCTTTGTGCGGCGGAGCCCGCTGGAGGCTGGGCAGTGAGGAGTCCGGACCCGGGGAGCACCCCAGGCCAGGCTTTCCCCAACGCCCCCTGCGTCACCATCACCTCGTCCTGCAGGCCCAGCTTAGGCGCCACCTCTGCATCCCAGAGCCCCTCACGGGTTCTCTGAGCCGGTGACGCTGGATCGCCTCTGACTCCCTCTTTTCCTGCTGAGTCCCCGAGTGCAGGGCCCAGACCCCCTGTTCCTCCTGCTGCCCTGTGGTTCCAGCCACTGGCGCGCTGTCTTATCCCCCACAAATGGTTGATAAATACTGGACGTCCACTAAAATCAATTCCCTTAGTATTCCGGAAGGGAAAATAATTCTGTAACTCAACAATTCCAGAGTGGTATAAAAAATAGAGACAGTAAATTTGATATCTCATTTAGAAACTGGAGGATTTTTTTAACCGCAATGGTCTCATCATGTGTAGAATTCTCTAATAGGTTACAGCAAACATGGATGTATTTTTGTTTTGTTTTGTTTTAATATACTTTATTTTTTAAGAGCCAGGTTCACAGCAAAATTGAGTGGAAAGTACAATGAATTTCATATGTGCCCTCCCTCTCCAGAGTGTATTCTGAAATTATCAACAGTATTTGAAAATATGGGTAATGTAAATATAATACACGTTTTCAGACTTTAGAGAGAGTTAACATTATACTTGCCTTATTTTCAAACCAGAACATACCGTAAACCACCATTTAATTTATATTGAATTGAGATTTAATGCTATGGGTACTTAAATGATTGTAAAGTTGTGCCGGAAATCCTTCTCTCCAAACAATAATTATTTAAGCAGCCAATCGTTCAACTGAGATTTACAACTATTTTCACAGAATCGCTTGAATGACAAACTGATTCTTGTACTTAAGTTATTGCCTTTTAAAAACAGATTTTGATATTGCCGTTTTGTATATGTGCCTATAGTAGCTCATAAAGCACTTTCGTTGACATTCTTGAAACAAATTTGGCTATGTTTTCAGATATTAGCAATACATTTCCAAGAAAATTGCCCAAGTGGACCTCATTTCTCCTGCACAGGTTTCACCTCTGGAGCAGGAGTAGGTGAAGCCCTCTTCCTCTTGGGGGTGTCAGTGTGGACCCCTGGGAAGTTAATACTACTAGTGAATGACACAAACTTTCAGACTGTCTTTGTGGATGTGTTTGTAACCTGTTGATGAGCTACAGAGGACTGTTTTTAATGGCAGATGATGGGAAATCTGCTCTCACCAAATGGCAAAAGCATAAATGCAAATTACATTTTTCTGGAGAGGGCTTTGCACCCACAGACTCAGTACATTGTCAGAGCATAGAAGCTGATTCTATTCTTGAATAAACATAGAGAAGATAAAGGAGGTCCTGAATCTTCCACACTTACCCATGTAATTATTCAATCTTTCCCTTCCTTTTGGCTTCGTCAACAAGCCAAGCAGGTTTCATGCCTTCACGGAATTCTTCCGAGATGGCAAGTGGATCATCAGGTCCTTGTTCTGTCACCATTTCCCATTACAAATATGATGTCTACCCACCGAAAATAGGAATGTATGCACTGTCTCTTGGGGCAGGGCACTCTGTGTGGCCTCACTGGGCCCACCACATGGGGACTGGGTATGAAGGCACTACATGCCATGAGCATATATACTCATGGCTGAGCTGCCCCAGGCCCACCTCCATCTAGGGGATAACCTTGTGGCTTAGTTAATAGCAAGATCTTGGTATTCCACAGACCACGTTTCTCCTATCAGCCCAATCTTTCCACTTTCTAGCCTGGAGTCAGCAAACTTTTTCTGTTAAGGCCGAGTAGTGAAAGATTTAGGCTTTACAAGGCACATAAAGTCTCTGCTGTATCCTCCTTCTTGTTCTTGCTCTTCCTCCTCTTCCTCCTCTTCCTCCTTTCCTTTCTTTTTCTATTTACAGCCCTTTGAGCATATAAAAAAACATTCTGAGCTTCTGGCCTGTGCAGAAATAGGCTGCGGCCTGGGTAGGCCTGCTGTCTGGCGTTTGCCAACCCAAGCAAACCATTCTAACTTATCTTTTGCAGTCCTGTTTTAAGAGCTATAATTACTTATTTGCTGTTTATTCTGATCCTCCCAACTTTCTCTGAACTTTATTGTGCACATGAAAGCAAATACAAAGCTCCAGTGGAAGTCAGACGGAAGCAGAACGTGCCCTTCTTGATAATTTTCAGGTGCATTCTGTTAATGAGGATACCTCACTGGTGCCCACCCTTCATATTCCTTAGAGTCTCTGATTTTTTTTGGTATGGCTTATGCCATTTCATATTGTTAGACATATTCTAGTTACCCTAAATCACTGCAATACTCTAGTCAGCAAACTACTGTTTCTTTGCTCCCTGTTTTATAAAGAAAGTTGTATTTAAATGCAGCCACACTTATCTGGTTACAAATTTTTTTGGATACATATTTCTGTGGTTGCTTTTGCTCTACAATGGCAGAGCTGAGTATTTACATTAGAACTGTATGGCCCATAATTACTAAAAAATTTCTACTGGTTCTTTACAGACCCCTAATCAAAACTACAAACCATGATCAAGGGCATACAGTTAGTGTATTATCTGCTTTGCAAAACTACACTTTATCTACCTTCACTCAGGTGTTCTTGCCCTTACTCCTTCTTTCAAAAATTTAAACCAATCATCTTATACATGAGTAGCACTTTGTTAATCTGGAGACAGAAATAGGTTGTAGTAAAATGATCCAGTTATCTTTAAGAATGAGACCATTGGTCTTATACTGTGGCATAAATACTTTGAGTGACAATCAAGATGCTTATCTTCTAAGACTGGGCTTACACACACACACACACACGCACGCACACATACCTGCTTACTATACATTTCAGGACAAATATAAAAGTCAGCAATGAGCCATACTTAACTCTTCTATTTTGAAATTAATAAGAAAATTGTGATGTTTTCACTGCTTCTTTCTATGCCCACACCTCCCTGGTATCTTTCTACCTCAATTTTTCTATTTTTTTTCTGAAATGCTATTATTTGTTTGTTCATTTATTTGCTTCACTCTGAATAACACACTAGACCATATTCCATGGGTTAGGGATTTTATCTTCTACCACTGTATCTCCATTATATGTTCCTGAACCACAGTAGATAATAAATAGTAGTTAAATAAATTCATTCTTATGACACAAATAGCACTCTCCTCCAAAATTTGTTTGGAGGAAAGAATCTTAAGTGCTCACAAAAATGTGAAGATACTCCAAAGACTCATTTTGTCATGGCTCCAAAGGTCTTGACTCATCCTCCTGATGTGCACCCATCCCCCGGAAATAGGGGGAGCTGGTTGAGGGATGGAAGGGCTGAATGACCCGCCTACTGACTTTCAGGTCTATGTACCAAAGCAGCGTGGGATTACGAATTTCCCCAGTGCCAGCCATACCCCTGACTGTGTTCTGGATTATCTCCAATAACTGGGAGTTCAAAGCCAGGGTCACTAGGTTTCAGCTGCTGGTAGACTGCATAGAAACAGACTTCATTTTGGAGGAATGTGCATCTTAGACAGCCAGTTTGAAGGGCACAGAGAAAACAACCTGCTCTTGTTGGAGGTGGTGGTTCATTTATTCAGCAAATATTTATCAAATACATAGGCAGGGATATCAGGGAACAAAAATGACAATCATCCCTGCCCTTGTGGAACTTACTTTCTAGAGGCTGAGAGTAAGGCCAGATAATAAACAATGACATCATAAATTTTAGAATCATTTGATGTGTTAGAAGATGATACATGCCATGGATGAAAGAACAGGAGAAGAAAGATCAGGAGTGCTGGGGATACAGGCTGACATTTACACAGGCTGGGCCAGCTAAGCTTATGAAGAAGGGTAACATTTGGGCACAGATCAAAAGGGGTGAGGCAGTGATACCTGGAAAGAGGCTGTTCCAAGCAAAGGGAGATCTTGTGCAATGGCCTGTGATGAGAGAGGGCTTGGTGCATTCCAGCATGAGCATGGAAACCTGCTGCTATCACAGTGAGCCCATGGGAGAATTTTAGAAAGTGGGTGCAGAAGGGCAGGGCTACACCACGTAGGGTCTTGTGGACTCTTGAAAGAGACTGGCTTTCCCTTTGAGAGAGACAGGGAGCACTGATGAGCTCTGAGCTGAGGAGTGAAATCCAACTAATGTCACGAATGGATCACTCCTGCCGCTGCTGGGATTAGACTACAGGGTAGAAGCTGAGGGGCCAGTTGAGAGAAGCAAGCCGGGTGCATGAGGTCAGTGGGATAAACCAGGCTAGGTAGATGTGGACATAGTGAGACGTAAGAAGATTCTAGACATATCTTGAAGATTATAGGGCCAGTAGGATTTTCTGAATAGATCAGATATTGCGTGTGAGAGAAAGCAGTCAAAGACAACCTCAAGATTTTTGGGCAGTGCAACAGAAAGCATGGGATCTCCATCAACTGAGATGGGAAGGCTGAGATTAAGAAAAAAATGCACAATTTCCAATATCATTGAGTAAGTTTGGTCTTGATTGCCATCAGAGTACCCCAAGACAGCAGGACTCCTGTGGCCAAGCCCAACCACTTGGCAGAACACAGAGTCTAATGAGTGGGCAGGGTCACCCCATCAAAGCCAGACCTTCCCTTGCTGTCCGCTCCTCTTACACAAAGTGGTACAAGCACAGCTGAGGTATGCGGCAGATGGCTCTTGCTGGTGCTACTTGGCTGAGGTTACATGTCTGAAAGTTAAGAAGCGAAACAGTAAACAAAGGGATGTTTAATATTTTGATAGTTGAGATATTCATATGGAAAGTGACTCATTTCCTTTTTTCAAAAAAACTAGGACAATCTGTTTGCTCTACAACTGGTCAAACAATGACCCCCTTTTTTAATAATAGTAAAACTCCTCAGGGTGGCATTCTGAAAAATCATGTGGGAGTTTATGAGAATGTAAAGGTTAACCTTAAGTAACCCAGACCACTCCCATGAGCTCCACACGTGAGTCAGAGTCGGAAAGAAAAGTGCCCCGTGGGTAGTGCTGTCCATTTGCAGATAGATCTGCTCACAACTGTTTTCTCAATCTTGGAAACATTCGGTTGAGTCCACTGAGTGGCTAAGAAAAGGGTTCTGTCAGGGTTGCATGCAAAGAGAGCCTAAGCCACCTTCCGGGAGTTCCCTCCCCTCCATGAGTCCACGTTGTGAAACAAGGATCCCAGCTAATCCCAAAGTCTACACAGAGGATGACTTTACCTCCAAGCCCTGAGATTAAAGTAGGTCAAAGTAGACACCTTCCAGGCAACAAAATAGGAAAACACCCTAGCCCACTGTAATGGGTACTATTAACAAAGCATTCTAAGATGGAGAAAGGAAACCAAGATGCTTTGCTAAAGCTTGGTGAGATGGGAGCAGAGATAAACAATGCAAACAAAAACGACCTTCGCTCCTAATTAGGAAGTCACAAACACGATGTGTCTTTTTACATGTTTAGACAAAAGTATTACAAAAGCAAAGGGCTTGCTTTTATCAACATAGTTACTGACCAATGTTAAGCATAACTATCCCTGGGAAATAGACTTTCAAAGTACAGACAATTTCTTAAGACGAAACTCTGTGCATGTCTGCTAGAAAGAGAACAAGGCCTATTCCAGGTGTTCAGAGCAGTGACCACATCGTGGCAGGTGGCAAAGTCCTATTAGAGAGATACGTGTACCATTGACAGCACCGTCGATATGTAGATACATTGGCTCACAAATATTTTGGGACAGGGCCCTAAACAATGCCAAGACAGGCTGGGCTGCAGTAGTGCCCCCTCCTTAGTTCTGTGGCAGCCAGAGAAGGCTCCTGGCTGTGGTTGGGAGGTGACGGAACAGTCAGAGCATGTGAGTCCTTCATAAAGAGAGTTTGTACTGGCAGCCTTCTTAACAAGAGGACCCATTGCTGGTTAGGATGCTTTTACAAAATTATCTCAATGAACATGGGAAGAGGCTCAGGAAACAGTTAAACAATTTGGGATTATACTCCTAGTATATAACTATTGCCACTTTAAAATTAACTGTGTTTTTTTTTAAAGAAAATTGCACAAATTTAACTGGACATTTGTGCCAATTCATTTTTCAGAGAAAATATAAAATGCATTCTACCCTTGAAAGTGATTTTTACTTCTCAAACTTCAGCTTTAGAAAGAATAAGACCAGCTTTTGCCTGTAATCCCAACACATTGGGAAACAAAGGCAGGAGGATTGCTGGAGGCCAGGGATTCAAGACCAGCCTGGGCAACATAGCAAGACCTCACCTCTGCAACAACAATAACAATAATGACATCACGAAACTTTAGCTAGTTGTAGATACAGAGTATGCTATCACATAAGGAACACCTGAATTGGATAGAAGATCTCCCTCTGTGGGTATAACTCATTGTTTCCATGTTGGATAGAAGATCTCTCTGTGTGTACAATTCATGGTTTCCAAGTTGGATAAAATATCTCTCTCTGTGTGTCCAACTTGTGGCTTACATATTGGATAGAAGATCTCCCTCTAGGCGTACAACTCATGGTTTCCGTTTTGGATAGAACATCTTCCTCTGTGGTACAATTCATGGTCTCCATGTTGGATAGAAGATCTCCCTCTGTGTGTACAGTTCATGGTTCCTATGTTGGATGGAATATCCCCCTCTGTGTGTACAATTCATGGTTTCCATGTTGGATAGAACATCTGCCTCTGTGGTACAATTCATGGTGTCCACGTGGATAGAAGATCTCCCTCTGTGTGTACCATTCATGGTCTCCATGTTGCATAGAAGATCTCCCTCTGTGGTACAATTCGCAGTTTCCTAGTGGGACAGAAGATCTCCCTCTGTGGTACAATTCATGGTTTCCACGTGGATAGAAGATCTCCCTCTGTGTGTACCATTCATGGTCTCCATGTTGCATAGAAGATCTCCCTCTGTGGTACAATTTGCAGTTTCCTAGTGGGACAGAAGATCTCCCTCTGTGGTACAATTCATGGTTTCCATGTTGCATAGAAGATCTCCCACAGCACGACGAGCATCAGAGAATACTAGTGGTGGGGCAGGGGTCGCCAGCATCCTGTAGTAAAGAGGCAAAGATTCCCCTGAAACAAAAATCCTATCCAAGCATCCTTATGCAAAAAGGACCTCAACCAAATCCTCACACCTTATATGGAAATTAACCCAAAATGGATCACAAACTTAAATGTAAAACATAAAAGTTATTAGAAAACATTTAGAAGTAAGCATAGGAGAAGATCTTTGGGACCTAGGGCCAGGCACAGTTCTTAGATTGGACACCAAAGGCATGAGTCATTAAAGAGAAAATTGATAAGCTGGACCGCATCAAAATTAGACACATGTGCTGTGCAAGAGTCTCTGAAGAGATTGAAAAGGCAAGCTACAGACTGAGAGGAAATGTTGGCACACCTCATATCCACCAAGGTCTTGAATCTAGACCCTATAATGAATTCTCAAAATTTAATAGGAAAAATGAAATGGGCCAAAGACATAAACAGCTGCTTTGTTGAAGAGGACAAATGGCAAATAAGCACATGAGAAGAATTTTAACACCATCAGCCATTAGAAAATGCAGATTAAAGCCTCAATGAGATATCACTATACACCTGTCACAATACAAAAAATAAAAAACACTAGCAATAACACCAAATGGCGGTGGGGTGAAGAGAAACTAGATCACTCGTACATTGCTGGTGGGAATGTAAAATGATACAGCCACTCTGGAAAATAGTTTCTTATGAAGCAAACCATGCACTTACCCTAAGACTCAGTAATTCCACCCCTGAACAGCTATGCCAGAGAAATAAAGGCTTATGTTTACACAGAAACCTGTACACAAATGTTCATAGCAGCATTTCTTGTGATAATAAAAAACATGGGAAATAACCCAAATATCTTTCAATGGGTGAATGGCTAAACAAACTGGTATGTCCACACCATTAAATAGTACTCAGTGACAAACACGCAAGTTGGATTACTCTCCAGTGAATTGTGTGGAGTATAGAAAGCAAATCTCAAAAGACTACATAGTATATGATCATTTTAATAACATTCTTGAAATAACAAACTATTGAGAGGGAGAACTAAAAAACAGATTAGTGGTTGTCAGAGGATCATGATGGGAGATAAAAGCATTGGCTGTGGCTGTTTGAGGTCAGCAGGATGGAGACTAGTGATAGAATTGTGTTTATATTGACTATGCCAGTGGTGGTCAAACAAGGCTTCACGTCTGATAAGACCACATAGAACTAAATACACACAAATGAGTGCAAGAAACATATGGGAAATCTGAATATGGTGGATGGATTGTATCAATGCCAATATGTTGATTGTCATAGCAGACTGTAGTTACACAAGATGCTGCCATTGGGGGGAACTGCATGAAGGGTATATGAGGCTCTGTATTATTTTTTACAATTGCATAAAAATCTTCAATTTTCATAAAATAAAAGTATAAAAAATCTTATTCAACAGAAAATATGCAGTGTACTTGTTTCTGTCTCTGGGACCCCAGTTTTCCAGCTGTTTTCTGCCTGGAGCAACCCTGGCAAGGTGAATGAAGGACCAGCAATAGTGGCTGATGGTGCCATCTTTGATTTCTTCTGCAGGTGAGGCCCCAAGCCAAGGCAGGACCTGAGATGTTCACTGATAAAGCCAGTTCTAGTAAGAAGCCATCCATCCTTGCTTGGAGCTGTAAACCATCCCTTCTTACCTGGCAACAAACACCCTTTAGCCAATTAATCTGAAACTAAATATGTATGTCTCCTTTAGTGTTGAGAAAACTCTCCTGTTTTGGCTTTTTCCATAGTATTTGTGTCCATGTCTAAATTCTCAGAGGCAAAAGTTCTATTTTAAATGGAAAAGTCAAACAAAAGAACAAAATGTTCGATTGACCTTTAAAGACTTAGAGTTTACAGTTAATTTGGAAACCCTAACGATTAGATTGGACACACCCTATGTTCACACTCTCCCTGTGTGTCCCTGCACTGGATGACAGGAAGAGAAAAACAAGCCAGGCTTCCAGCCACTGGCAATTAGAGCACAGCATCCAACCCGAGAAAAATCAGACTTTCCACCCAATCCCACCCAATGCTCAGCATCAATGACGTGTCAGACAGGCTGGGCTCCACTATCCTTGGATGACTTCCTGGGTCACTGCAAAGATCTTTAAGCCTCAGAGCTACTGAAGGTAATTCTGTTTTATAATGAAGATGTTGTACTTTACATCAAAAAGGATTTCATTTTCTAATGGAAATATGTTGCATTTCTATAGATTTTGCAGTTGCATTTAAAAGACTTGGGCTGGGTGGGAGAGGGGTTGATTGGAGTTTACTTACTATAGAAACAAACTTATGGAAGCATGTTAAGATTCATTAAAAAGCACATGCTATGTTCTCACTTATAAGTGGGAGTTGAACAATGAATACACATGGACACAGGGAGGGTAACATCACACACTGGGGCCTGTTGGGGGGTGGGGGGCTAGGGGAGGGATAGCATTAGGAGAATTACCTAAGGTAGATGACAGGATGATGCGTGCAGCAAACCACCATGGCCTATGTAACAAACCTGCATGTCTTGCACATGTACGCCAGAACGTAAAGTATAACTTAAAAAAAGCACATGCTAGTCCTTAAACTACCTGGAATTCATCCTAAGAAAATAGTGAAGTATGCCTTTCAGGATTTAGCCATAAGGATATTAGTTACACTGCTATTAGAAACAGCCTAAAAGCCAACAAGAGATTGGTTAAATTATTTACAATTATATATCCAGAATGATCATATAAAACTATTTTATTGATATGGAAAGATAATCACAATAACGTAAGATTTTTAAAAGGCGGTTTTTTAACAACTGAACATGATTTATGGAAATAATATAAATGTATAAATGACTATGCAGAAAGTTTGAAGAATATATGCAAAGGTATTTTATGTGTTGGTCTGTGGGTAGAATTGGGAAAGTCTTGGATTTTCTCTTGCTTATATGTCTTTTTTTTCTCATTTTTCTTTCATAAATATTATTAACATGAGAATGACATATATATATATATATATATATATATAGTTTTTTGTTTGTTTGTTTGTTTGTGTTTGAGACAGAGGAGTCTCTCTCTGTTGCCCAGGCTGGAGTGCAGTGGCACCATCTTGGCTCACTGTAACCTCCACCTCTTGGGTTGAAGCAATTCTCCTGCCTAAGCCCCCCAAGTATCTGGGACTATAGGTGTGCGCCACCATGCCCGGCTAATTTTTATATTTTTAGTAGAGATGGGGTTTCACCATATTGGCCAGGCTGGTCTCTAACTCCTAACCTTAAGTGATCTGCGCACCCTCCCCTCCCAAAGTGATGGGATTACAGGCGTGAGCCACCACGCCAGGCTGAGAATGATATAAATTTTTAAATTATGTTCTTTTATATATAATTTAATATGTACTATTTACATGTAATTAAACATATTTTATATTTATATGTAATATTTATACATAATTATATACATACTATGTATACACTATATAGTAGAAGTAGGTAAAAAGGGGGAAAACATGGGTCCTGCGTGGGCGTCCTCAAAGGTACCTGTTTAGAGGTATTCCCTGGAGTTGGTGATGAGATCTTAAAGTTCCCTTGCATAAGAATCATTCTAATTTGCACTGTGAGCAGATTGATTGGAGGATGAGAATAAAAGGGGGTTTGTGAAACCCACATGAGGCCGAGGGAAGAGTCAGTCCTACGTGGTTTGTGCACAACCTGCTGGACCCACTCCAGGATCCAGGGAGCCCTCAGGTCAGCACGTGCTCAGACACCCACTGTTTAACCGCCAGGCATGGGGTGTGAGCTGCTCAGCCCCTCATGCTCGACTTGAGCTGGTCCTCCAACCTTTGTTGTCTGGAACGACAAAACAGCTTGTTCTCAAAAGACCATGGCAGAGCAAAAGGGGGACATTTCCTGGAAAGCATCCACTCTACAGGAAATAAAAGGCAAAGCTGTCTTCATATTTGAAACCTGGTGGTGCCAACATCCCGGCTGCTGGTGGCCGACGTCTGAAGCACTTCTGACTCCCTCACATCCCCTCTCAACCCAGCACACATCACTTAGTGCCTCCTTCTGAGTGCTGGGACCCATGGTGGGCTCTAGGAGCTCAGAGAAGAATGCAATCTTTTCTCAACAAGCAATTGCTCAGCCCCGACTCCACTGTGTGTCCCCAAAATGTACTCAGGGAAATGAATGAAAATGAGATAGGATTCTTTGATTGAGAAGTTTCCAGTGCAGTCTTGCTGGGATGAGAGACGAAGAACTAAACCATGGTGCACGTTAGAGCCATACGGGTCTCCTTTCTATCTGAGCTCTTCCCCCAGAAGCTGTGTGTCCCTGGGCAAGTGAATCAGCCTCTTGGAGCTTCTGACTCCTCGTCTCTAAAATGAGACCTCCTGCACACAGGGTTTTTTGGAGGACAAAACTCATGGCCAGGCACACAATAGCATTCACCAAGAAATGAATTCAGTCTACAGCCTCACACGTGGCGGGCATTCAGTAAACTGTTAAAGACGTGGTTGGTGCAGAAAAACAAAAGAACTAAAACAAGATGCTTGTAAAGCACGCAGGAGTCCTCGAGTGCAGGTCAGATTTGAGGATGTTGTGGGGAGTGGCTGGACACGGGGAAGGATCAAACATGGGGTTGTGCTTTTTCTCTCCTCAGATGTGTTTGTTTGCTTCTGAGAAAAGCAGAGGGGATACCTAGGCAGGGAATATTATTTCTCTTGCCCTGGCAATCTGGACACATTCCATACATGTGATGGAATAATACAACATTGCTGTGAAGGCCGTCAGAAACATTACAACCACTGAGGTTGGGTCAGGCTGCCCACGGGACCGGGAGTGACCACTGTGTGGGGCTGGATGCCGTGACACCCTATGTGTCCCATGCCCCAGCTAACAGCCCCCTGTGTGCAGGGCCTTCAGTGCTGCTGGAAAATCATGAAGTCGAAAGCATATTTTCTTAGAAGGATCAGTTCCTACCAGATTTGGATAAACACAGCCAACTTCACTGTCCCTAGCAACATCTCCATGACCGCGTCCGCACAGGAAAATCTGACCCAGCCTGTGGCATGGGCACTGCAGTTGCCCATCACCTAGCACCGGGCTGGCTCAGAGCTGCTGTCACCCAGGTGGGAAGAGTGTGCTCCCTAATGACCAGGCAACATCACTCCAGGCGTGAGGGCAGCAGGTGGGAAGAGAGTGCTCCCTAATGACCGGGCACATATCACTCCAGGTGTGAGGGTAGCAGGTGGGAAAAGAGTGCTCCCTAATGACCAGGCAACATCACTCCAGGTGTGAAGGCGGCAGGTGGGAAGGTTCACAGATCCCTGAGCCACTGATGAATGAAGAAAATGGTTTCTTCTCCATGTTCACCAGGAAGCCTAGAGAGTTATGAGGAAGAAGAGCATTCATAGCCCTTTTCACCTCCATGGAGCTGCCAAGGATCTTCATGAAGAAAAGAAGTTAGGGACAAGTGGCCCAAGAGAAGAGAGAGGGTGTGGGTGGCCACCCAGCAGGCAGGAAGGAAACACTTGAATTTCCTTCCTTTGCATGCGTTCTTTGAGTCTATGGACATGACCAACTGGATCAGGGAAGAAAACAGAGAAATAAAGAGAGAAAATTAACAATGTGTTGTTTCCCTGCTGAATTCACAGTCCACAGAGTTGCTTCGAGTTTCACAAGTCATACTTTTTCCTTCAGTTTTGTTTTCTTCAAAAGATGCTCGGGGTCTGCCTTCATCAGTATTCCAATAAGCCCATGCCGTGCACGCCTTGCCCAAAGGCCGCTGATGAAAACGCTGGCTGTGCATGGAAGGAAGTGGCAGAAAGAAACAGATTCCTATTCTTCCATAAAGCAACTTACTTGCATTCGGAACATTTCAAGTGAAAAATCCTGAGCACTTTAATTGCCCATGTTCACAAGGGCCGAGGCTGTGAGGGCTGGAGCTGCGGGGAAGGCTCCCGGCTCACTGACACGAGGGGAGCTTCACTGTGGCTCTTCGCAGGATCAGGAACTGGCATTTCAGCCTGGCGCAGCCTGGCACATGGGAAGCCACCGTGGTGCTGATGAAACTGAGGGAACCGCAGGGAGAACCAGCCAGCCCCGTGAAATATGGTGAGACAGCATGGAGCATTGACGATGCCTGTTAGGAACCTTCCCATGCCCCTGCACCTCTGCGATATCAGATGGGGACCTCGCCCATTTCAAGTATGACTTGATTGTAGAAAATGATTGGTTCATCTCCTCTTCCATCCACTTTCCCATGGTGGTCTCCTTCCATTCTTCAGGCCTCTGCTCAAGTGCGACCACTTCAGGAGTCTTTCTTGCCAGCCTAGCTAGGGAAGCAGCTCTGACTGGCACTCATGAGCACCTTGCTCTGTTCCTTGGCTGCAGTCATTATTATTTGACATCCTATTTATTCATGTACCTCCTCAGTGTCTGTTCACAAGAATAGATACCACATCTGTCTACAATAGTAACTGGCATATAATAGGTGTTCAACACATATTTATTGAAAGACGAAAAGGAATAAAGGGGCCATGGACTGCAGCAGAGTGAATGGACCCTGATGTTTGTGCTTGTTTGCACACTTGTCCTATACTCACACTTCATTCCACAAAGGATTCGAGGCAGAACTAATTCTGTGATTTGCCATAAAATTGTATTGAGTGCCTATTATTTGCAGATGTGAACATGAAAGAAGGTGGGAGAAATAGTGCAGGTGTTTAAGGTTTTGAAATGCTTTTCTATGGGCAGCACCAGTTCCTTGCAGCCTTCCAGAGTCACATCTGACATTTGTATTCCTTGTCTCATACCTCGGGGAGAAGGCAAGGGTCTATGTGGAAAAGGTTATACATGAAATGGCTGTATTGTAAAGAAACAAAATAAAACAAAGACCCAGCTCTCCTAGGGGCTGTCTCCCGACAGTCACTTCTCCTCCTTTCAAAGTGTGGCTGTGATCCAGTGTGTGGGGCCCTCCTCCTACACCCAGAGGAAAAAGCTCCAGGAGGTTGTTGAGAAGCAGGAATGAGAGAGAACAGAGGTTGAGCTGGACCACCAGGAGGCCACACCCTGTGGCTCTCATCAATGGCATGTGGTAGATGACAGAAAGGTCAGAGTCCCCTCACGAGGCAGGTGAGTGGAGGCACAGCACAGCCTTGGTGAGTGCGGGTGAACGGTCACAAAAGCAGAAACCATCAAGCTAGTGCCAGTCACAGGAAATGCAGCTCCACACAGGGAACGATATACCGCCCGCTGAAGTGGTCCTCAAAGCATGGCTCAGCCCAAGAAGTCCAGATCTTCCTGCCCTCTGTCTTTGGTGGAGACTCATGAGAAATACCAGTCTAGGAATGGCACCGGCATCAAGTCTTGAGGTTAATAAGGCTTTTTAACTTTGTTACATTTTTTATCTGCGTTCTTAAAAGTTGGAACAGAATAATAGTGTGTACAGCCAAAGTTTTTGACATGTGAGAGCTAGATTTTTCTTTTTCAAGATGAAGTTTTGCTCTCATTGCCCAGGCTGGAGTGTAATGGTACAATCACAGCTCACTGCAACCTCCGCCTCCTGAGTTCAAGCGATTCTCCTGTCTCAGCCTCCCAAGTAGCTGGGATTACAGCCATGCACCACCATGCCTAGCTAATTTTTGTATTTTTAGTAAAGACAGGGTTTCACCATGTTGGTCAGGCTGGTCTCGAACTCCTGACCTCAAGTGATCCACCTGCCTCAGCCTCCCAAAGTTCTGAAATTACAGGCATGAGCCACCACACCCAGCCTAATTTTTGTATTTTTAGTAGAGACGGTGTTTCACCATGTTGGTCAGGCTGGTCTCAAACTACTGACCTCAGGTGATCTGCCCGCATCAGCCTCCCAAAGTGCTGGGATTACAGGCATGAGCCACCACACCCGGCCTGAGCTAAACTTTTTGAGGGATAACTGGTTTTGAGTTTCTGGGGGGCTTAGCCTTTAAAGACTCAGGACGTTGGTGCAAGAGCTGGTGGATAGCAGGTTGCCCTGCTCCAGGCATTCCCCTCCACAATCCCTCCAAGGAGACCAGGCAGAGTTCACCCAGGGCTGGGGAAGAGGCAGGACCAAAGAGGAGGGAGAGAGCCAGGCAGCAGTGGGCTCCTGAGAGAGGCCTCTCCCCTGGGCTGATTCCTGGTCTGGGGAGGCTACCGGAGATGACAAACCCCTCCCCAGGTTTGTGGATATGAAGACATTAGGAGTCTTCCTTGGGGAGCACACAGGAGGCAGCAAGTCTTGTGGTAAAGTCCCCTCTACCTGTGTGGTTGGGCAGCAGATGAAGGAAAAATGGCTTTACAGGGTGTCTAGACATGAGAAGACCCGAAACAGTCCCTATGTTGTCAGTGGGCACCAGGCAAGGAGGAGAAGGTGAAACATCACAGTTTCCAGAGAGGGAAGAGAATTGGCTGAGAAAAGCTTGATGGACCCACAGGAGAGAGAAACTAAAACCTACTTCTCTTTTTAAGCACCTTGCCTGGTAGCTAGCATAGCACACATCCATTCATTAATAAATTTGGATATTACCAGGCAATTCTAGTTTGTCTCATTTTAGACTTGCGGAGGACAAATGAACTCAAGCCAGTCGATCTTTTATATTATGTCCTAAAAAATATATGCCCACTTCTAAGGAAAAAATTAAAAAAGCATTGCTTCTCATTTTTTACGTAAATTTATACAAATTCACATGGGAAGCAGAGACCTGAAAATTCATTTTCAAATATACATAATGAAAGGCATTCCCCCTGAGGAACCTCTCCCTGGTTAAAGAATTGTCAGCAGAGTGCTTCTGGGTTTTTACAGCCCAAGTTTCATAGAATATACAGATCTTTTGGTACAGGATTTTTAGGCTAACATTTGTACAGGAAAAGAAATTTATACACAACAAAAATGTAACACAACATTCCGGAATAAGGAAACATACAGGGAGACATCTCAGGCTACCTTCCAAGTGTAGCCAGGAGCAGGTCAGAACCAAAACAGCTGCTTTGATGGGCACCTTGGGGCCAACCACAGGCACAGCACAGCAAGAGGGGTTTGTGAACATAAATTCTGGGACAAAAGCACAGTTCCAGTTTGCAATTTTTCATTTTGAAGCATCAATTCCCCCTTTTTTTTTTCAAACAGAGTCTCACTGTGATGCCCAGGCTGAGTGTACTGGTGCCATCTCGGCTCATTGCAACCTCCGCTTCCCAGGTTCAAGCAATTCTCCTGCCTCAGCCTCTCGAATAGCTGGGATTACAGGCATGCACCACCATGCCTGGCTGATCTTTCTTTTTTTTTTTTTTTTTTTTTTGTACTTTTAGTGGAGACGGGGTTTTACCATGTTGGCCAGCCTGGTCTTGAGCTCCTGACCTCAAGTGATCCGCCAATCTTGGCCTCCCAAAGTGCTGAGATTACAGGTGTGAGCCACTGCGCCCAGCCTCAATCACCTGTTTTGAAGATTTGTCATCACTTTACTCCCCAGAGATCTTTAGCTGCACCAAAATGGCAAATATAGAATAGTCATTGCCTTGAGTTTGAATCTGATATTTTGCCTGAAATTTTGGCTTCATCCTTCAACTTGTCTACACCACCACCACCAATTTTCAAACTAGTGACAAAAAAAAAAAAACCTCTGGATCCATCTTTCTCTATAATCTTTATTTTCCTCAGCCCCATTAAAAAAATTAATTTTGCATTTATTATATCTTGCTTTACTGCAGGCACCTCTAAACTACCATAAACAAGTGGTCACTGAAACGAAGACTTAACTGAAAGCAAAGAAAGCATACTCTACCCAGTATCCTGCTTTCCCAGATACTTATCCAGTTCTTAGGATGGCAAAATTTTCATCTGTGGCTTTTGTTCCACCCCACCACTCTCTGCAATGCCATGGATGGGCTCCCAATGTGGTTTACACCACATTGGATGACACTACTACTACTAATATCTTGGTTTTAGATAGAAATGTAAGTTTGAGAAACATTTTCATACACATTGTCACATTTAGTCTCACATTTAGTGTCAACTGTCAACTGTAAGGTCGGCAGGAATGGCACTATGATTTCCATTATTAATGCGAAGAACACATATCCAAGTGTGTGAAAAAAATAGCAAATTTGGGGCTCAAAAAGATTCCTAAGTGTTAGGCACTGCTTCCATGAAGTTACAAAGAATGTAGTTATCAGACGTAGTTCCTTCCCCCAAGAAGTTCACAGTCTAGTGCTGGGTATAGATTTGTAAACCAGCAAGTGTAATACAGTATGGAAAGAGCCCACCACATACATAGGAGGTTGCATAGGAAAAGGCACAACAAACTCTATCAGCAAGAGAGAGCTGTGGAAAACCTTATAAAGGAGGCCATCTTTGGGTTCCTTGAAGAATGAGAAGACTCTAAATAGTGTAGGAAAGAAAAATAGAAGTAGGACGAAGTGATTCCAAGGAAGAAAATGTGTGTGCAAAGGCACACAGATAATCAAAGAACTGGAAGTCTGTGCACAGGAGATGGCACTAGATGACAAAGGGCACTGAGGACCTTGACTTTGTCTTATAGCAAGTGGTAAGCCACTAAAGGATTTAACCAGGGGAAAGACAGGATCAAATCTGAATTCAAAAACATTTTGAAAGTAGAGAGGAGGATAGATTTCTAAGGAAGAGGGAAATCGTGGGCAAAATCCCAGGCAAGAAATGATTCTGGACTAAAATTAAGGCAAGGATAGCAGGAATGGAGGAGAGTGGATATGTTTGAGAGAACATTCACTGGGAGAATAAAAGTAGGGTTCATGTGCTGGAAACTTAAATCCCAATGCAACAGTGTTGAGAGGCAGAATCTTTAAGAGGTGATTAGGTCATGAGGGCTCTGCCCTTATGAATAGATTAATGCCACTATATCAGGGGTGTGTTAGTGATTTTGGAAGTGGGTCCTGAGAAAAAGGATGAATTCTGCCCCCTTGTTGTCTCTTTTGTGCTCTTGCTATCTGATGCCTTCCACCATGGGATGACACAGCAAGAAGTTTCTCACAAGATACAGCCCCTCGCTCTTGGACTTCCCAGCCTCCAGAACTGTGAGCCAAATAATTTCTATTGTTGATAAATCACCAAGTCTATGATATTTTGTTACAGCAGCACAAAACAAACTAAGACAATTGTCATTTAGATGTAGGTGATGCACATAAGGAAGAATTCCGGATGGATTCCAGATTTTAAACTCATCAAAGTTGGATGATGGTAATAACTTTAATAATGAGGGAAAGAAGCAGATGGGTCAGGGAGTGGGGAAGAGCAGGAATCAGAAAGAGGAGGTAACATGTTCAGTTTTGAGCAGTCCTTGTACACTGAGCCTCTGATGTATTCATGCAGAACTGGTGACATTTGAGCTGGAGTTATGAAATCCATTTTACTGATGCCAGAGGGAGGAATGTGATGAACCATGGAGGGAATGTGATGAACCATGGAGAGAATGTGGAGTAAGCAGTAGCAGATAGGAAAGGATGTGGATATCACCCTCGTTTAAGATCGGCAGAAATAAAGCAAGATAATGAATGCAGAGAGAGAGAAAGACGACAGGAGAAAATGTTGTCAAGGAATCCAAGAAATATTTTTGAGAAGGAAGAAGAAGAAAGAACAGATGGTCACGAGGGTCAAATGCTACACCCATGTGTTAGCCAGATCTGGCACCAGAAGACAGCTGTGTCCCCACGACCGGCTGTGTCTATTGTGTGGTGAGGGGAGCTGCCAGGCAGGGTGGTGGGAATGGGAATGAATGCAAACAATGGGAGACAAGGAGAATTTTGCCTGTGAAAAGAAAGGAGAGAGAGGTGATTACAACCCAGGAAGATGGTGATTCTTAAATTTTAATGTAGGAGCAAGATTTGACCATGTTGGCAAATGAAAGGCAGCCAACGTTGGTGGAGAATGAGTAGAGACTTACTGGGGAGCCTCATTGTTCCCCAGTATTCTCTCTTTTTAACCCAATAGTGTGAATCATCGCCACTCTTCTAAGATCATCTCCCATCAGTCCTTTCATGGTTGAACTGAGAAAGGGCATTTGTGCTTTGGAAAGAATGTGCAGGTGGAATAAGACCTTTGCTGTGAGTATGGTTTGCTTAGGGTTAAATGCAGCTTGTATTGTTGGGAACTTGTTTGTACAAATTTTGGAAGACCATTTGCTTGCGCTGAGACAAAGTTCTTCCTCTGTGTAGTTCAGGGGTGACCATGACAATTTTTTTGCCCCAAAACAGGCAGTTCTGCCTGCATCCTATGTAGCATCCCAGAGGTCTTAGACACCCCTTGAGGGCTGGAGGAAAGCCAAACCCTGTAACCCACTGGGCTTGGCCATCAAGCTCCACGTGCCATTGCCACTTGTCTAATCCTGAATATGGAAGGGTTCATGCGGCACCTACTTGAAACTTAATAAGACTTTTGTTTACTTTTTCCCCAAAAGTACAAGACAAGAAGACATTAGCTAGCATACAGATTTTAACTATCTTCTTCTATTCGGCTTCTATTAATTCTCAGCGTAACTTTTCTCCTAAGTCAGTGAATGGTGAGATTTTCGCATTCTCTTAAAACAACTTTGCATTGGAATTCAGTCTCATATTGCATCCAAAATAAACTTACATATTTAAAAAAAAGCAACCTGTTCTTAATAGAACCTTTCTTATTTTTATATCACTTAATATTTTTACAACTTAGAAATATTTATTGGAAGAGTTGGTACATGTCTTGACATCTTTATAGGCTAGACAGTACTTGGCACATAGTAGGACTGAATAAATATTTGTTGAATGAATGAAGAGTAAGCAGAATAAATTAACAGTGAACATTTTGGCCAGTAGAGAAAAACAGGCTGAGAAAGAGCTGTTGTCAGTTTCACAAAACCTGTCAAGAGCAGCAAATCACAATTAAACACGAAACACACACATACACACACAGACACTATCCAGTTCTATAAACAGGAGACAATTAAGGACCTACAAACTGACCTTCTAATAAATGCTAACCAAACTAGTCTTGTTCATTTCAGAGATTCTTACCTGTCAAAGCCTAAATTCAGGGCTCTGCAAACCAGTCCCCCCTGTATGAAGCCTGATAATAAATGTTAAAAAAAAAATCCAGATATCAGCACAGACCCCCACGTCACAGGAGGGTCCTCTGACAATCTCTCCCACTTCCTTTCCTCTACAAAGACTTCAGAAGCCAAAGCTGGACTGTCAGTATCAAAGGTCTAAATATATTGCATTTTACCCTCCCCAGCAAGCCAAGCAGCTTTGCAAACAGAGCAATGAGCTTTGGCATTCTTGAAGCACAACTGTGAACACAGCAGTCACTCAAGGTAAAACAACCTTGTGAAACAGGTCACCAACAGAGCAGCTTGTGGGCAACCAGAGCAGCTCTGTCACCAGAAGCAAACACTGCTTCACAAAGCTGTAGTGTGGAGTCCATTGACAACTGTGAGCATCTCTGAATAAGTTGTGTAAATATGGTTGTCTCCAACTAGAATAAAGGCAACATCCACTCATATCTCTTGTTGTTTTCATTAAAATGGCTATTCTGTTTATAGCTTATCCATGTTATACATGCAATTTTTAAATGAAATCATGCAATAAAACAAGAATTTGGCTGGAATGTTACTAATCTTGGATGAGTTTCAACTGAGGGTGCCAAGGGACCCTGTGCTCACTGGACAATGGGGCCCTTATCCTTGGGATTCAAGTCAGGTTCCCATGTGAACCCCAGAAAACCCACCCGGGGCTTCCTTCAGTGAGGGGGCCCTGGCTGATGTCTTCTAAAACACTGGGCCCTGGGCACTTGTCAAGTTCTTACTCAAGAAATAGATTTAAAGAAGTCCTGTAGTGTTCAGAGTCCAGTGAGCAACAACATCAAAAGTAAAACAAAAACAAAACACACACACACACACACACACACACACACACACACACACTACATATAACCAGGTCGATGACCTTAATATGTGTGTGGAAGGGCAGCTTAAATGAAATTGGAGATAATAAAATTCTATTTGGAGACTAGAAATAAAATTCTATTTGGAGAAATAAAATCTTTGTTAAAGTGGACATATGTGCAACAATATTTATTGCAGCTCTGTTTATAGCATCAAAAAACTGGAAATAACATAAGTGTCCATCAATAGGAGACTGGCTGAATAAAATATGGTGTTGCTACACCTCTACACCACAGAATATTATGCAGCCAGCACAAAGAATTAATTAGAATATACCAGTTGACTCAGTAAGATTTCTAGGAAGTGCTATTGATTAAGCCAAGATACAGGAAATATGCATAATATCCTTCTTTTGTAAGACAAACCATAACCCAAAAGCTATGTATACATACAGGTTAACAAGTATCCCTTTCTCTCCAAAACCTCTTGTTCTTGCGTTCAGATCGCAAGTGCAGATGGTGAAACTGTACAGGGCGAGGGGCACCTGCATGTGTGCAAGTCCACGTGGATGTATTTATATCTGTAAATCAGTAAGCAGCATTATGGAATTCCACATTTTTACATTTCTTAAAATGTTTGCATAGACACATATAACAAATTTCTAAATACAATTTTATAAAGGAAGAAATGAAACAGGTGAACTGCTATAAATTTTTTGGACTTTTAAATTTTATTATTTTTAAATTTTGTTTCCATAGTTTACTTTTATTTCAATGGTTTTTGGTTACATGGATAAGTTCTTTAGTGATGATTTTTCAGATTTTGGTGTACTTGTCACCCTGCTTTAAATGAATATGACTTGGGTTCTTCTGGCATTTTTATTCCTGTAAAATAAACAGTGTCTGCACATCGTTAATTAGAAAAGTGTTCGACACAGAGTGTGGATTCCATTGTCCTCAGAAAACCCGTCAGAAGGAGGAGCAGGTAGGGAAATGATGTTCCTGGAAGTGCAGTCACTTTTTTAAGCTTACACAACTCCTAGCCTGCAGGACTGGATTTGTAACCTGAGGCTGCCTGACTCTAAACCCTTTTGGCTGCTCACAGGAGCCTCCCAAAGTCCTTGTTTTTGTCTCTGCCTTAAGACGTCCGTGGAGAATCCCGCACAACCAAGCTCCAGCAATGGAAGCATTCTTTGCAGCTGATCACTTTGATTTCTCCAGTTACCACCCACCCCAAGTTCTTGGGCAGCAGAAGAGGTCATAGGACTCTCAGCTCTCAACAATCCCACATCTGTGTGATGGGGGCAATGGGTGAACCTTACACCGTGACAATGACTAAGCCTTTAAATTGGAGCGTCCCCAAAACTGAGCACATAAGCCTTGCTTGTTTTATTATTCCAGAATTTTTTACTAGGTGTCTGCTTTGCATTCAGAATAAAGATTCTATTCTTTCAGCAATATGTTGTAGTGTCTTTAGTACATTTCCAGGCTATAGCACGTAGACTCAAATTTATATTAAACTGGATCTTTGCAGACAGGGTTGGCCCAAATAAACGTGGAAAAAGGAGCACTGTGTTAAAACACATGCAGTGGAAACTAATCAAGGGCGCGTACAGACGCGGGCAGCTACTTGCCAACAACCAGGCCGAGCATAAAGTAGTATCAAGGAAAATCAACCAAGACTGTTTCATATTAGAAGGTGGAACCGCCTGGAAACAACACGCCCTCTCGGAAAGTTCCCGCCATGCTCTGGCGCAGTTTTTCACATGCATCTCCCGGCGCAGCCTGGCGCTCTGCGGGCTCCGCTTCTGCTCACACTGGCAGCGTCGGTGCACGTGGGAGTGCAGTCACGGGGCTCACGTTCGCGTTTCCTCGGCTGCCTGGGGGCCATAGAGCGCTCCTTTCTGGGGGTGCTTCCTCGTTCCTGGGAGCGTTCTGTCCTGTGCCTCCCTGTGAATTCTCTCCAGGGCGCCTGCCTGCGCCTTCCAACCGCAGCCGACAGTTCCATTTTTAAAAGGTCTTGAATAAAGTGAAATGTGATTAGTTGTGGGAAATGAACCAATGATAAGCACAATCCAGCAGCCTTTATCACTGATGAAATGCAGAAATAAAGGTAATTTTCTGCAACTTTTGGTGCTATAGTAGCCGTGTTTCTATGAAAAACACTGATAGAACTTAAATTGTTTCATCCCCATAGTGCCTTTAGAAGAAACATAACCCACCATCAACTTCAGAACTGCTGCACGCACACTTCAACACTTCTTGGTGTAGAGCGCAGTAGGGGAGGCAATAGAGCGAGATAAGAGCTCAGACTCTGAAGTCTGTCCGGGATTTGTGCCCACATCTCACACTTGGTACTCTGACCTTAGGCAAGTTACTGATACTTCTAGGTTCCATTTCCTTGAATAAATGGGGTATAGTAACATTTACACACCCCATAGGGTTGTTGAAAGGATTAAACCAGATGATACCAGTAAAACACTTAGAACGACGGTTGGCAGATGGGAGTGCTTAGCAATTCATTAATACTACATCCAAAGAGAAAAAATGGACTCGGGCCTTTCTGAAATCAATAAAAATCTGTTTCTGTGGCTGTTAAGGCCTTGTTTACAAGAGGTGGAGAGACTCCCTCCATGAGCTCTCTGTCTAAACCAGACAGACTCCAGTCATTTGAAAACACTCCTTGCCTCTTGGCCTTCCCACAGAGCCCACCTGACATCATTTGGATATTTGTCCCCACCCAAATCTCATGTTGAATTTTAATCTGCAACATCCCGGTGGGGGATGTCGGGATCATGGAGGTGGATCCCTCACGGCTTGGTGCTGTCTTCCTGATAGAGTTCTCACGAGATTTGGTCACTTAAAAGTGTGTAGCAACTCCCTCCCCCACTCTCCCTTGCTCCTGCTTTTGCCATGTGATGTGCCTGCTCTCCCTTTGCCTTCTGCCATGATTGTAAGCTTCCTGAGGCCTCCCTAAAAACTGAACAGATGCCAGCACCATGCTTCCTGTACAGCATGCAGATCTGTGGGTCAATTAAACCTCTTTTCTTTATAAATTTCCCAGTCTCAAGTGTTTCTTTATAACAATGGAAGAGTGGCCTAATGCACCACCTTTCACCTGCAGAGCCATCCCCCATCTCCTGCCATTTCACCTTTCTTTAAGAGCAGACCCAAAGATCCCCCATCACCAAGATCTTCCCTGGGCACTTCAGGGGCAGAAGCCACTAGGGATGCACCTGGCTTCAGTCATCGTTCCTATCCACATAGCCATCCTCTCACGATGCCATCCGGACAGTGATTCCTGGATGTGACTCTGCCCCTCAGGCATGATTGGCAAGCAACTTCAAAACGTGCACATTTGGGGTTTTCTCATAAAAACTTTTTTCAATAAATGTCCGTTACTGCCTCATTTATTAAATATTCCAGTTAGGGCTGCCAACAGCCACGCTGTAGTATATCATATGTGTGCTGGGGTAGCAGGGGAATTAGAAATGCCAGTTTATGATTTTATATATGTATGTACACACACACACACACACACACACACACACACCCCTTCACAAAATAAAGACTCCCTGAAGCTTGTTATTGTTCCCTGTTTTGTTTCTGCCTTGAAGATAGTTACTAAGGATGTTAATAATTTGTGAGGCATCATCTTTAGTGCCTCTTTGCACCCACAGAAGGAGGCTGTCGAGGGAGATGTGTTCGGTGTGTGCTCACCTGTGCTCGCTGCCACCCACTGTGGACAGTGGGCCCTGCCATGTGTGCTTGCCAGGGCTCGCCGCTCTGCCCCCGCTCTGCCCCGCTCTTGGGCCTCTGCTCACCTGCCCTTGCCTTGTCTGCTCCCAGTTTCAGCTTGTTTCATTCAAATCCCACTGGACCTCTTCTTGGGAAAAGTACTGCTAATTCTGATCATTTATTAGGCACTATTATATACCAACCTACATAAAGTGCTTTAACCTCGACAGTGTGCTGGTAGGTATTTACGACAAGGCCCTCGAGGAGGAAAGCCCTGGTTTATGGTGTTTGCCAATTCCAGGGTGTAACTGCAGCCCATTCTGCTAGAACATTTCTTCTGAAAGTGAGGATTTGTTCCACTGTGATTGGTAAATTAGGGAACAATTTGAGTGTCATGTCAATGTCGGTTTGCTCAGGCACCATTTTGTTGCTCAGAAGCCAGGTGAATGTAATAGGAAGGATGGATCTCACACACATGCATTTCATCAAGACAAGGAGCCACACCCACCCATAGGATTTTAGATAGCCCTTGTATTAGTCAGGGTGCTCCAGAACCCTGGGGAGAAACAGAATCCAGAGAGAGGAAGGGAAATGGTGCGGTGGGGCAGGGGAGGCAAGAGAGGAGAGAGAGAAGAAAGAAAGAAAAAAGAAAGAAAGAAAGAAAGAAAAAGAAAGGAAGGAAGGAAGGAAAGAAAGAAAAAGAAAGAAAGAAAAGAAAGAAAGAAAGAAAACGAACGAACTGAGTATACAGATCTATTGAGCACAATATTTATGATGGGAATGGCTCATGCAATTACGGAGGCTAGCAAGTCCCATGATCTGTTGCCTACACACTGGAGAACTGATGCCGTAACTCAGTCTGAGTCCAAAGGCCTGAGAACCAGAGAGCCGGTGGTGTAAAACTCTTAAGTCTGAGGTCAAAGGCCTGAGAACCTGGGAAGCCACTGGCGTAAGTACAGAGTCCAAAGGTCTGAGAACCTGGAGAACCTGGTGTTCCAGGTCCGGAGAAGATGAATGTCTCAGATCATACAAAGATAATTCACTCAAATTCACCCTTCCTCCACCTTTTCATTCTATTGGAGACTTCAGTGAGTCAGGTGATGCCTGCCATGTTGGTGAAGAAGGATCTTCTTTATTCAGTGTTTAAATTCAAATGCTAATCTCTTCTGGAAACGTCCTCACAGACCCACCCAGAAATAGTGATTTTCCAGCGATCTGGGCACCACCTAACCCAGTCAAGATGGCACCTAAAATTATCCATCACATACTCCTATCAGCAGTTCAAAACAACATGAGCTACAGCCCTTCCTGCCACCAACCGGCTGCACAGCTCTGTGCCTTCCCTTCTGTATTAGTCTGTTCTCACACTGCTGATAAAGACATACCCAAGACTGGGTAATTTATAAAGGAAATAGGTTTAATTGACTCACAGTTCTGCATGGTTGAGGAAGCCTCAGGAAACCCTCAATCATGGTGAAAGGGGAAGCAAATGCCTCCTTCTTCACATGGCAGCAGCAAGAATAAGTGCTGAACAAAAAGGGGGGAAATCCCCTCTTAAAACCATCAGATCTCATGAGAACTCACTCACTATTGGGAGAACCGCATGAAGGTAACCACCCCCATAATTCAATTACCTCTCACTGGCTCCCTCCCAGGACACATGGGGATTATTCAAGACGAGATTTGGGTGGGGACACAGCCAAACCATATCACCGTCTCTTTAATTTCTCCTCTTGAATCTCAGATATTTTGTATTTTTCCTTTGGTTTTCTGTTCTTTTTCTCTTGGGAACTCTTTGGTTCCCTTCCTCTTGCAGACAGGGAGGTGGACATGGTGGGCCCCCAGGCATGGGACACTCACTTCTACAAGCAAACTTCAGGTCTTTCTCAAGGTGATCTTTTCAAAGTGACGTCTTTACTGTAGTATTTACAGATTTCTTAATGAGTTGAAATGTATAACTGTGTGCTACCATTTTTATTGGGTTCCTCATCTTTTATTATTTGTCACTAATAAAGTTTTTGAATGTTGTGTCCCTAACCCCATTTTCCCATAAGCCCTACAGTTTTTAATGTAGAAACACATACATTACATTAGAGCAGAACTAACTGCCTGTGGTATGCTGGGGCCCACTCACGTTCACATACTCTTGCTTCAAAGAGCTGGTTGGATTCCCAACTCTGTGTTTAGTGATGTCATATAAATACTGCAGTAAATATGTCACTGTGCAAAGAAAATTTTTGAAAAAAAAAATCTTCTATACTTAAAGAGGATAAGGTCCTTTTATGAACAGTCTGTGTGAAGTGAAAATCTTCTGTGCTCAGAAGGCAGGGCTTCAATTTCTAGTTTTGCCAGCTGGTATGACCTTGAGTGTGGCAATGACCTTGGGTGTGGGAGCCAACTCATGTTGGCCCCTGTGACCCCCATCTCCTGGTGTTCACATCCCCCATGTTGCACAGGGCGGTTGGTTTGTGTGACCGACAGAACCCAGCAGAAGTGAGAGTGAGTCACTTTGAAATCAGGCTCTAAAGACATTGCAGCTTCTGACTTGGTTGCTTATTTGCTCAGTGGGCCACCTGCTTTGGGGAGGGCCAGCCTCCACATTGAATGGGCCTCCTGACAACAGCCATGTGCCGTGAACCACCTTAGAATCAGTTCCTCCAGCCCCAGTAAAACTTCAGATGATATAACTACAGCCAGCATCTAAACTGAAATCTCATAAAAGACTCTGAGACACAGCCACACAGCTAAGCCACTCTTGACTTCCTAACCCTCAGAAACTATGAGAAACAATATATGCTTGTTTGTTTAAGCCAATAAATTTTGGGATAATTTGTTGCTACAGTCTTCAACTTTGTGTCCCCACACCCCAATTTATATGCTTAAATCCTAAACTCCAAGGTGATAGTATTAGGAGTTGGGGCCTTTTGGGGTGTGATTAGGTCATGAGGGTATAGCCTTCATGAATGGAATTGGTGCCCTTATAAAAGAAACCCCGTTGAGCTTGTTTGCCCATTCCACCATGTGAAAACACAGCACGGAGGTGCCATCTACAAACCAGGAAGAGAAACTGCCAGCACCTTGATCTTGGACTTCCCAGCCTGCAGGACTCTGAGAAATAGATTTCTGTTGTTTATAGTATTTGATTGTAGTAGCCTGACTAGCCTAAGACATTTGCTATGGAGCAATAGATAACTAATAGAGTCACTAAGTCATCTAGTTCTCTATATACATATGGCAAACAGGTACAATAATGCTAATTCTGTCTACTTCATAGATAAATAATTAAACCAAGTGGGGAAATGTGTGTGATTGCACTTTAGCAACTGTAAAAATGCCATGCAGCCATAATGTGCTATTTTTACATTTAAAGATATCATTTAGTTGATTGTTTCCTTTGCTGTGCAGAAGCTTTTTAGTTTGAAGTAATCCCATTTGTCTATTTTTGCTTTTGTTGCCTGCGCTTTTGGGGTCATAACCAAAAAAAATCATTGCCTAGACCAATGTCATACAGCTTTTCCCTTACATTGGTCACAGGTTAGGAAGGTTCAATGAGACAGAAGGAATAAGCTAAAGAGAGCTATTGCAAAACATAGTGACTATAGTTAATAAGAATATATTGTTGGCCAGGCTCAGTGGCTCATGCCTGTAATCCCAGCACTTTGGGAGACTGAGGCGGGTGGATCACCAGGTCAGGAGATTGAGACCATCCTGGCTAACACAGTGAAACCCCCTCTCTACTAAAATAAAAAACATTAGCCGGGTGTGCTGGCATGCGCCTGTAGTCCCAGCTACTAGGGAGGCTGAGGCAGGAGAATGGCGTGAACCAGGAGGCGGAGCTTGCAGTGAGCCGAGATTGCGCCACTGCACTCCAGCCTGGGTGACAGAGCAAGACTCTATCTCAAAATAAAAAAAAAAAAGAAAAAGAAAAAGGAAAAAAGAATATATTGCCTTCTTAAAAAATGCTAAGAGAGTAGAATTTAAGTGTTCTCACCACAAAATGACAACTCTGTGCAGTTATGTATATGTTAGTTAGCTTGATTTAGCCATTCCACAATGTATATATATTTCAAAACATCATGTTGCACATAATAAATACATAAAACTACCTGGCTATTTAAAAAACTAATAAACATATCATTCAGGCCTTACTACATGACCTTCACATGATCAGAAATTTAATAATTAAAATACATGTCTCTACCATCCAGAAATTAGTGCAGGAAACACATTATTGAATATAATTCAGATATTTTCTATCTATATATACACTTGCATACCTAAAATGAAATGACTTTTTACGTATAATTTTATAACCATTTTTTTTCAGTTAATAAGCTCTAGGTTTCCATTTCAATGAATCTTCATCTTATATAATATCTAGTCCATGTTCAAATTTACTCGGTTGCTCCAAACATTTTCTTTAGCTGGCTTAACCATTCAGGATCCAGTCAAGGCCCATTCATTGTACCTTGTTGCCTTCCTTAGGTTGCTCCTAATCTACCACAGCTTCTTTATGAATGACGTGCAGTCATTGATGAAGACCACATTTCATCTTCTGGGCGTGTCTGGGTATTTCCTCATGGAGTCATTTTGTCTTTTCCTCTATCTCCCATATTTCCTGTAAGCTGAAAGTCAGATCTAAACGTGTATAAATTCAAATTAGACATTTAGGATTAGACTACATCTTAAGTGATGCTGTGTACATAAAGCCTGGTTGACTGGCCATTGCTGATGCTTAAGTTGACAGTGGGTTAAGAGATTGAACATATAATCCTTCCATTGTACAGCTACTTTTTCTCCCTTAGATCAATGTCTAGATCTGCATTAAACTACATATCTAATGTTGATTTTTCTAATTCTATCATTTATTCTATATTATTGATGGCCTTTTATTCTTTTAAAATAGAGCTTTCTCTCACCAACTCAGCTGTCTCATTATCCCCAGTGCAGTTCATATTGGAAAGAGAAGGTAAATAATGATTGCTTTTCAGTGGCAAATTCTTAATGTAATGAGTTGGTTTAGTAGTCATCTCAAGTTGTGGCATAAACGTATTTTCCTAGCTTTTGCTTTTTGAGTTTCATTATGGACTCACGTATTTTTATTGATTCAATGTGCATTAATATGCTATAACCACTGCTACTTTTGATGTCGAAATTGTCATACTTTTGGCCAACAGGAAGGGGCTTCTCTTTGCACAATCGTATGAGTTTTTGACTGCTTCCTTGCTTCCTGACACAGCAAGACATCACTTACCCCCGACCTGGAATTATCCATCTCACCAATTAAGTATGGCCTTCTGAAAGGGCAGCATTAGGTAATGTCCTATCAAACAGACTGGAAAGGCATAAGATTCTGCTTTATTTTCAGAATATTATATGTAAATTACAGGGAATAGGAGAAAACCTTGTCAAATCAGAATTCGACCTGAATCTTGACAATGGACTTCTCTGATGCAAAGAATCATATACATATACATATATGTACATATATATATACATACATATATATACATATATATATAGAGAGAGAGTGTCTGTGTGTGTGTGTCTGTCAATAGACAAGAGATGTCTAAATTGCAAAGTCTTCTTCCGCTTAATAAAAGTAAGACCAAAATAAGACCTTGAGACCTGAACCAAGAGTTTTATTATCAAGTGCAGGTGGAGAGACCTCAGGATAGGTAGAGAAAGTTCCTACCATCAGGCAAAGAAAGTATAAAGCTCTGTCAATGGAGAACAAGAGAAGAGTACACCGCCAGGAGAAAGAGTTATTGATTCTCCCTTCCTGGGGAGGAGGTTCCACCTCTCAGTAGTGAGTGTGGTGGGGATGGAGGCAGAACTAAGTCAGAGAGCAGAGGAGCTTGCACCTACCTCCCACCGGGAAGGCTCTGGGAGGAGACCTCATGGAGTGCTCTGCACCAAGGTGATGTTCTACCTCAAAGGAGAAATGGCAGTGCGGCCTTCAGGCAGAATGCTCTCCCGTGTTTCCAGCAACAGAAGTTCCCGAATACTCCTGCTAAGGAAGGTAGCTGAGAGCTGAGGCCCATCAAGAAACCATCGAGATGAGAAACAAGGTGATTTCAGAGCCAAGATTGCTGTGGGTGGACAGTCTAAGCCAGGGGCCAGGTGAGGGACTTGTTTGAATCCTACACGAATGCCAAGGTGGGACAAAGCAAGCTGCAGAGGGGACTTCCGCCTTGGCCATGCCTAGGGGAGTGACTAAGCTGGCCCCACAGCAGTAGGTACAGGGAGGACTGAGGCCTTGGCCCAGAGTCCCGGTGAGAGAAGCTGTGCCACCACGTGAGGTCAGGTACCTGCAACAAAACATGACAGCCTCGATTATGTGTGGTCCCTGTCCTGACTCCAGGAAGCCATCGCATCTGTCTTGCCACAGGGCACCTACTTTGGAAGAAGCAGCAAACAGGAAATGGCCCTGGTAAATAATCTGAATTTTGAGTTGATGGATTCAGAAACTCGATTTTTCAAAAAGAAATAGTTTCAGTCCAGAAAAGATTGTTACCTTTAACTAAGAAAAATGTTATCTTTTCTTCCACCCTCAATGGGAATATAGGCTCCATGGCAAGATGAAATCAGTTAAACATCACGATTAAGCCATATTGGTCACGCTAACCCATTTGAGATGAGTTATCTTTTAAACCCACCTAGTACACAGTATGATGCAATTCAGAATGCTTGTTATTACAACGATTCCCTGGTTCTTCGACTCTCTTGAGTCTTAGTGCACGGGCTGGAGGAGGTGCCCATGGCAGATGCCCTGGAAGGGGTCGGCAGCACGGCTCAAACAGCAACACACACTGGTGCAACACGTCGGATGATGACTGGGGTGACCACCGCAGAACTTATGAAGTGCCACAAACTGGTGCAACACGTCGGATGATGACTGGGGTGACCACAGCAGATCTTATGAAGTGCCATCTCCCACTGACCATCCCCCACATGAAGAACTACTTGAAAATAAAAACGTAGGAGATCTCTTTAGAAGAACTCTATTAATATGATACACATGTTATGCATTCATTATGAGCTGCAGGTTACATAATGAGGTGTCTGAAAAATGTTTAGGAGGAGGCATAGTACATAAAAGTATTCTGTCATGGTTTATCATCAGTGTCCAGAAATTCACCAAAAAATGGAAAAAACGAACACATCCAAAGATGAATAAAATGATCATCTGTAGTTATTGCATGAGTTTCAATGTAATTCTGGCTATTTTTGTTGATGATAGGAAGTAAAATGATCCCTGGGGGAAAAATGAGAAAATCAAAAACTAAAATTTTATTTAATTATAATAAGAGCTAAAACATGAGGAGGAACAAGAATGTTGATGCAAGAGGCATCTTTTAAAAATAAGTATTATTTTGCATGTGTTTAGTCCAGCCTCTTGTTTTTGCTTTGTCCTGATTAAGCTGACTGCTTTATCATTGTTAGGTTATCTCCCTTAGAAGATGAAGTCAGATTGGCTTGAAAATACGACCTATTTTTTAATATATTTTAAATGTTTAAAATAAAATTGAATATATCCTGTGACCTGAATAGGAGATCCCAAAAAATACTACAATATTTATCCTTCCAGCATACACAAAAGTACTGTCTTTGTTAAATGTTTTAACAGGCTTTTATAGCTTGATAGCCATAAGTTTTTTATCCAACAAGATTCACTCACAGTAACATGGTCTAGAGCAGCATTTAGCATTTTCTATTTGCACACTGAGAGCTTCTGGAATTTTTAGCTTCTGATTTCTATCAAAAGAATGAGAGAGGAGCTTGCTTCCCTGGAACCCCGTGTAGGGTGTGAGAGTGATGCACCTGTTCCCTAGGAAGGACACCGGGCGGGAGCTCCAGCACAGAAGGCTTTGCCAGCTCTGCTTAGAACCTTCTTCCCTGCACACAGAGTGCTTTCTGCAAGTGGGCGTTCACAGGAGACTCCCAATACCTGTGCAGACCAGGTCTGCTCGGATGCAGAAGGCGGCCTTCTAGTCAGGAGGACAGCAGCTGCCAGCCCAGGAGTGGGTACCCATGGATGAGGAGGACCAATTTAAGTTACAGCCGTCTTCAGCTGAGCCTTGGAAGTCTAAAGCACTAAAAAAAGGGGAGATGTGCTTACAGGATGGTGAGTATCCTGAGCTGGCTGAATCCCCAGACATGAACCAGGGCTACACACAACAAAAGTCACGTGAAAAATTAATAAAGTAATGTAAAACTGGGGTACACGTTGGGAGATCTGATCTCTCATCCTGATTTAATAAAGAACACGTGTCCTCTTTGAAAAGATCCTGATTTCTTTGGACATTATTCTTTCCTACATTGTTTGGAATGATAAAAATGTGGGTTATCTTGGTTCTTACATATTGTATCATTTTATGCCAACTTTAAGCTCTAGAAGTCAGTTTGTGGGATTGGCAAGGCCATGAAGGTCTTTCTCAAGGTTGAAATAAGCCACACTGTTTAGGGATGTCAACTGGGGAGGGATCTGAAAAACTACCTCCGAACTGATACAAAGTCACACTAGATTTGCCAGTTCTGTAAAGTAACACATTAGATCACAGTCAACAGACACACTCACAGGTCAGTATATTAAACATCATCTCCGACATTGTTTTACGTCTTCTTCTTGAGTATTACCTGTGCATCCTTTTGTTCATTTTTGAGTCTTGTAGAACTTCAATTCAGGTTGATCTGCTCTGTCAAGCTTTGTTCTGCCCAACCTGAGATCCCTTTCTGGGGGTATTTTCTGATCTATTGGCTAACAGCCCTCCTTTCCGTGTCCAGCATCCTTCAGCTGAATTGCCACAGCTCCTTGGTTGATTTCCCTACCAACTGTCAATTGCCCCTCCCACTGGTCCTGAAGCAGAGCTACATCCAGCTTCTTCTGCACCACTCACGACGTAGGGTGAACTTCCAATGGGACCCTTATGTGCAAGGTCCTCTTCCATCTGGCTCCAGCCTTCCTTTCTCACTCGGTCTCCTAACACTGACTCCCCCATTTAGACGAGTCTGTTTTCCGTTCTCCAGCACTGTCCTCTGCCTGCCGTTTCTTCTAGTTTAATTTTTTAGTCTCCTCTCCCACTGCCCTCAATTCTCCAAATCCAGGTGCAGGCACATCTTCTCCATGCAAGTGGTGACCTGGCTCTTTTAATACATGGTCCTTCTTCCATTTATTCATTCAACGAGATTTTACTGGGGTCCTACAAAGGGCCCAGCCCTGTTCTAGCTAAAAACTAGCCAAAACTCTTCAACTGGCATTTTATCATACACTTGCTCCAGTCATTTATAATAAATAGTTGACATTCATCATGAATTTACTATGCCAGGGGAGGTAAGTACTTTCCAACATGTGCATCTCATTCTCGCAATAGCCTCCTGAAATAGGTGCTGTTATTACCCTCAAGTCCTCATGCGAAGTAACGAGGCAGAGACATTAAATGACTTTCCCAGTCTGTGCATCTAATACGTGCCCAGCTAGGGTTCAACGTCAGCATTCTGGCTCCAGAACGCCTCTCAGCCAGCAAGCTGCCATGCACCCACCAGCAGCCCCCATGGCCTCTGCCAGAAACCGTGCCAGGGATTTGATTCCTTCACCTGTGCCTGTCTTCACTCCCCAACTTTAATAGAGCCCACATGTCTCACGGAGCATAACTATACAACTCCTAAAGAAACCATGCATACATTACGTATTATCTTGGTTAGCTTTTGCCAAAATCAGGTGTTTGAACCCGATAATGAAGCCACAACAGGAACCTGTTATGTTGTATGGTCTGTGGGAAAAACACCAGAAAATGACACCGTAAAACACCAGAAAATGACACCGTTTCTTAGTTTTACACACACACATTTGCAAATTCAATTCTAAAACATGCAGACTCTATTAGTGTTGATTCTTAAATATGACTACTGAAATAAAAATGTCAACATTTACTTTTCTTCTTTTAAGAAATGGAGAAAACTCACGGGAGGACTAAGAAATCTGGGAGAGGCAGGAAACCACACCCCTTCAACTCCCCGCCTGGGCAGAGAGAAAGGGCTCTGCACAGGACGGAAAGCGCAGCTGCCCTGACCAGCCTGGCCTCAGGGGCCAGAATCCTCCGCATCCTCCAGCCACCAGGGCTCACATGGGCCTAATCGTCCTTCACACTGGGCTCCATCCACTTTGCTTAAGTAAATCTTTCACAGATATCTCCTCAGCCACTTATTATTTTTATAAGAGAAAAAAAAAAAGGCCACGGTGCATTCCTAACCAAAAGTAGTTGTGGTTTTTCCATCCTCTCATGAGTGTGAAACTGCCCAGCGGCCTCCCTCAGGTCCTACCTGAAAATTATGTTTTAAGTCCAGCATTAGAGGAAATTCTGAAGTGAAGCAGGGAGACTCGTAAAATGAAAATCCGTGTTTGAGCTTGCTGCTGGGCTCCCTTTTTGTGTCTATTGAAGCTAATAAACTTCTCGGCATTGTAGTTTGCACTTAGGACTTGCTCTATGACTTGGGCCCTCAGTGCCTCTGTTCTTACAGAGGCACTTTCCAACCATCTAGTTAATAGCACTCCCTTCCTACCCCTTCCAATATCTGAGGAATTAAATATTGTTTTCTAAAATAGTAATATTTATTACCAAAAGAAATAAAAGAAATTTGAGGGCTGTTTAATATTTATTTTAAAAATTTGGCCAGGCACAGTGGCTCACGCCTGTAATCCCAGCATTTTGGGAGGCCGAAGCGGGCGAATCACCTGAGGTCAGGAGTTCAAGACTAACCTGACCAACATGGTGAAACCCCATCTCTATTAAAAATACAAAAATTAGCCGGGTGTGGTGGCGCACACCTATAATCCCAGCTACTCGGGAAGCTGAGGCAGGAGAATTGCTTGAACCCAGGAAGCGGAGGTTGCACCAAGACGAGATTGTGCCACTGCACTCCAGCCTGGGTGACAGAATGAGACTTCGTCTCAAAAAAAAAAATAGATTTCTATTTTTTAGAGAAGTTTTAAGTTTACAGAAAACTGAGCAGACAGTAGAGAGTCCTCCCGTCCCTGGCATCCTCTGCTATCTGCGTCTTGCTCTAGTGTGGCATATCTCTTACAAGTGATGCACCAATACTGACACATTGTTATTTACTAAAGTGCGTAGCTTACATCAGAGTTGGTTCCTTGTGTTGTACAGTTCTACAGTAGTTCTATGTACTTTACCAAGTACATAGTGACCTGTATCCACCATTTGAGTAACATGCAAAATGGTTGCATTGTCCTCAAATTCCCCTGTGCCCCACCTATTCATCTCTCCATCCTCCTGAGCCCCTGGCAACCACTGATCTTTTTAATGTCTCCATAGTTTCATCTTTTCCAGAAACCAATATAGCTGGAATCATGGCCTTTCCAGATTGCTTCTTTCACTAAGTAATGTGTATTTGGGGTTCCTTGCTGTCTTTTCCTGACAACAGCTCATTTCTTTGTAGTGCCGGATAATATTCCACTGTGTGGAACGACCACAGTTTGTTTATCCATTTACCTAACCGAGGGTATCCTGGTTGCTTTCAGTTTGGGGCAATTATAAATAAAGCTGCTATAAACATTATTTTGCAGATTTTTGTATGGAAAGATGAAAAATTTTAACAATTTTTAGATGAAAATATTATAGTAGATGGTGCTTCTGACATTACCACTCTTGTGACGTACTGATATTGCTAAGATTAAGTTGTCAGACCTGAATATAAATGTGGTGGCTGCATAATGACTGCTACATGTCTTAAAGATCACACACACTCACATGGACACTTGGTTTGGTTCTAGACATTCACAGTTTAACGTCTACCTACGGGTAGGAAGCCCTCAGCTTCCTAAAGTCCATCAGTTAGGAACACAAAACTCAACCAGCAGAGCATAAAACAGGGTTAGGATTCGTTTTGCTAAGATAACAAGAGAGGACAGAGGCAGCTGCCAGCATTGTCATCAAAGGCACAGGGTCTCTCCGTCCTCCCTCCTCACCACCTGTGCCGACTCCAGCTTCATCTTGGCTGCGTCTCAGTTGCAAGGCGGGCACAGCAGCAGGTAGGCCAAGCAGCCCACCAGGGATCGCACCAGAAGGCCTTACAGAAGGCTCAGGGTTTCCGGAAGCTTCTACACAGCCTTGGTTTTCTATCTCACTAGCTGGGCCCTGTCCCATGGCCACCTCTGTGTGCAGGGGAGGCTGTTCAGGCCAGCATTTCTTTCTTCAAAGTTCACAAGCAGAGACAAGCAAGGGAGAAGGTCATGAATTAGCTAAAGCAACAGGCTTTGTTATTGCAGGGAATTAACAGCAATAAGCAAAAAACTCAACAAACTCAACGTAGCTCCAGCCTGGCCCATTCCAACCTGCCTTACACCTCCACAAGGATCTCCTCGCTGCCCAGGTTGGGACCTGGCCATTAAGGACTTTGAGAATGGTCGCCATTTCCGTGACAGCTCCTCCGCTGCCATCACGGCCTCTGTGCCACCACTGATCCACACGCGCAGAAAGGAGCCCAAGAGGGCTCTCACTCACCTTGGGGCTACAATCCCCAAGTTCTCCCCATAGCCCGAGGGTCAAGGTCGTGCTCGGTGTATAGGGTTGGAGGTGCACAGAGGACAGAGAAGGCAAAGCTCATTTTAATGGCATCCCTCTTTTATTTTCCACTCCTTTACTTTGATCATTATCTCTCACTTGGATCTTTGCGATAACTTCCAAACTGTCTCCTCTTCAGTCTCCCTGTATTCAGTGTTTCTCCAACAATTTCCAGATGAGGCTTCCTGAAACGTGGAAGTGACTGCTCCCTTATTTGCTCACACACCTTTGCCTCCTCCGCTTTAGCCACCATGTAAAGCCTGACATGGGAGCTTAGCGTCTACCTCCACCGTCTGCCTGCTACCATTCTGCTGTTCCCATTACCCGTAATCTTCTTCTTACAAAGCCCACCATTTCAAATCAGGAAATTCACAAAGCCAGATACTAATCCACATTATAAAATCTTAATATGGGACACATATGGAAGTATTTTAAGTGCGAGTAGAAAAGTCATTTCTTCATACTTTAGAAATTATTGACAAGAAAAAAAACAACTATGCAAGACCAGAGAATTTAAAGAACTTAAATTCTAGTAACGTGTTAACTAGTAGTGCAAACAGGATACTATGACAAATGAAAAGTTAAAAGCTGCCAATACCTGCACCTATATTTTGGAAGTATAACATAACTACCAAAGGTAAAATAACATAAAACATAAAAATATACATTTGATTCATATAAAAATTCCTAAAGCTATACAGAAGAAGCATCTTGTATGTTTTGTTTTGCTACAACTTCTGAGCATATTCTTAACATTGATGCCTCAACAGTCACGTCTATAAAATGGAAACATCTGTAAACTGCCTGAACAGAAGACTGGGAGATAGATGGGAAAATTGTCAAGGGTCTTTTCAACTTTAAAATGTCTGATACTATTAGATTTTTTAAAAATAAAACAGTGCATTGCATGAATTAGTAAAATTCGTGTCATAATAGTAGCAACTTATTTTCAGCAATTTCTACTTAACTCTTAACTAATCTACATTATGCAAATCTAGAGCCTGGAGAGCAGGGTACCCTATTAGCAGGAGAAATAACCCAAATACTATTATTTATTTCTCCACTTTTTTGAAGAGTTCAAGAGAAGGAATCAATGCCTGTGGCAATTTCTCTTCATCTTGTTGAATCCTTTTCTAAAACCCTATTTAGGTGACTTGATTTTTGTGGTTTCTTATGGTTTAATACTTCCAAGTGGGTCTAACAGTGTTTAATTTACTAGTATCTCTAAAAACTGAACAGGAATGATGAAAGTCACATAAGAAAAGCAAATTAATACAGAAATTCAACATGGTTGACTTGCAAAATCCCATAATATTCACCTGCAGGATCCAAATTTTCTTTTAATTTCTGTGAGTAAGAAAAGTTATTCTTCAAGCAAATGTGAGAAATACTCAGGTCTTTTTAGTTAAACCTGTGACAAGATTTACCAGATCCTGCCTTTTCCTGTGGTTCTCATTTTAAAAGCATAACTATTCATACAAGGAGCTGGTGAGCTGCAGGATTTCTCTCTGACATGTCTCTGACATGCGGAGCACAGGAACAGATGTGTCTACCATGGTATGGAATCCGAATCATGTCATAGAGTTGAAGGGCAAGTGGGATCTTAAGACCTGGCCATAGGCAAATGATGGTATATTCCCAAATCAACCTTTACTTAAGGAGCTATTAACTGCATGGGTCATAATTCCACCTCCACCCTCTCAGAGCATTTGAAGGAGTGGGGCCAGCCCAGGGGTTGATGGATAAGTCATAATCAGCACAGGAGGTGGGCCAGGAGCACACCACACAGCTGGGGGCCAGGCTTCGGGGGAGGAGCATTTGCAAAGCCAGAAAAATGACCTCCTGGCTACTAGTGCAGGAGACCTGTGCTAATCAAAGAGTGAACTCAGAGGGCTGCCAGATATGAGGGTAGGGGTGAGAAATTTTTCCTAACACCTTTACCTAAAAGCCACTTAACAGACTCATTCAAAGAGCACAGGCCCAGCCCAGTGGGCTCGTGACTATAATTCCAGCACTTTGGAAGGCCAAAGTGGAAGGATCACTTGAGACCAGGAGTTTGAGACCAGCCTGGGCAACATATTGAGACCCCATCTCTACAAAAATTTACAAAATTAGTCAGACTTGGTGGCACATGTCTGTAGTCCCAGCTACTTGGGAGGCTAAGGTGAGAGAATCGCTTGACCCCAAGAGTTCAAGGTGACAGTAAGCTGTGATTGTGCAGCTGCACTCCAGCCTGGGCAACAGAGGGACCTATCTCTAAAAAAATACAGAAAACAAAAATCCCAAAACCAAAAAATATATATGATTAACAATAATTACAACTAACGTTTTCTGACCTCTCCCTCTGTCAGCCACTGTGCTAAGTTCTTCACAAGAATGACTTTATTTGTGCAATTTGACTCCAGAGCCCATGGGAGTCCAGCTCCAAACCACTTTGCTCAATAACCTCCTTATTAATGAAGGTGCTGTGCTTGGGCATTGTGAAGACAAAATATGTCCCATGTGTAAGAAATAACCCCCAGCCTCTAAAAGCTTAAAATATTTGGAAGGAGGCAGAAATGTTCAGACATGAATAATAATACTAAGACAGAACCACCTTTAAAATAGAGTTGTTCTAACTCAATTTGAAACAATTGTGTTTGGGGGAGTCTGAATTAGGTCCATGCCTCCATGGAGGCCCTGGCCGAAAATCCAGCTCCTTCTTTCAATTCCGCACCTCTCAGGGCTGGAGGGCAAGCGGTGGTTCTCCAGCAGTGGGCAGTGGGTTTGATCTCAAGCATGATCATAACGGTCTTTCTCAGCTTCCATTCCAGGAGAAAATTATTGAGACATATTTCTGATCCTTCCCAGAATGAGAACTCACACAGACGGTCTCCCACTTAGCAAGAGAGACAAAACATGGGATCCACTGGTTTAATGAGTAGAGACCCAGCGTCTCCGGGAACAATCTGCCACAGTCTGTGAGCAGGACCTTCTGAGCTTCAACGTCCTGGGCTCCTCCACCCACAAAAGACAGCAAAGCCCGCCAGGCAGGAGGTTTGAACACGCAGGTGCCCAGGAGCAAAATACAAAATGACCCGAATGGGAAAGAAAAGCCAAAACCAGCAGTTACAAATAATTACCACTTGGCCTACAATTTCAAAAGAAAGTCGGAGAATCACTTGAACCCAGGAGGCAGAGGTTGCAGTGAGCTGAGATCGTGCCATTGCACTCCAGCCTGGGCAACAAAGAGAGAAAACAAAAGAAAGAAAGAAAGAGAGAGAGAAAGAAAGAAAGAAAGAAAGAAACAAAGAAACAAAGAAAGAAAGAAAGGAAGGAAGGAAGGAAGGAAATGAAAGGAAAGGAAGGGAAAGAAGGAAGGAAAGAAAGAAAGAAAGAAAGAAAGAAAGAAAGAAAGAAAGAAAGAAAAGAAAAAGAAAGAAAGAAAGAAAGAAAGAAAGAAAAAGAAAGAAAGAAAGAAAGAAAAAGAAAGAAAAAGAAAGAAAGAAGAAAGCAAGCCAGCCATGCCTCCCGACTCATGTCTGGAGGGCTTTCAATATCACTCATCACTTTCAATATTCCACACCCTCCGGCAGTGCTTCCTCCCCTCTTGCTTCTGCCCAAAAGACACATGGAAAGCAATGGAAGCTGCCATGTTAGCTCATCACTTTCAATATTCCAGTTGCCCTGGAAAACTGGAGGCCATAGTGCTTGAGGGCCAGCTACAGGAAAGGCAGAAAGTGCACAGCTTCAGCGTCAGGATCCCTCTAACCAGGCTGAGAACTGGACCAGCAGCAAGATTGGGTGGTAATGGGGCTCGGTTTCCTTCTGAACATAGCAGAGTTTAAAGCTCAACACTTCTGCCCCAGGCTGTTCTTGGCAAACATCGTACATATATATTAGAGTGAAAAGTCTGCAATATGTCCTGTGGATGTGGAAGCCAAGGTGAGGCCATTCCTAAAAAATGTTCAGCTCCTCATTTCCAAGCAATGGTTTCCATACTGGCAGCAAGAGGCGATTTCCTCTTTGAGCTGGATGGGGTGGGGATGGGAGGAGGCAAGTGAGGGAGGGCAAATGGGGAGGAAAGAAGAGAGGTCACTGCAAAGTCCTGGCTTTTCTTTCTTGCACTAATGCTTTTGTGAACATATAGGAAAAGTCATGGTGTTTGGCCATAAAAAATAGTGAGCCATTTATCCACTGCCCTCCCTATGACAAGTATTATATATCAATTATATATGGATTGAATCAGAGATACATGATCATCTAGTTTCTGCATTCATTTCAGGAGACTGGATATCTTTGGAATATTTGTGGAAGTCAGCTTAAAAATTGTTTCCCTGGATAATGTTCCATCCACACCCTCTGTTTCTGGAGAAAATAGCGGGAAGGGAGTAGTTAAAGCTGGGGGTGAGAGAAGACTTGAGCCTGACCCCCAGGGGAGGCTCTTCTGCTTGGTGAGACCTCCCGAGTAGGGTCTGAAGAGGGCCCTCTCTCCCACTCTCCTGCTTCCCAGGTGCCTGCTTCCTGGCAGAGAGACCTAGCCTGGGGAGGGGCAACTTAGGAGGGCCACCCTGGAGAGCTGCCAGCTCGAAAGCTCAGGCACCAAACACCATGACCTCTCCCCACTTCCACTGGAATCAATGAGGGGAACACACCCAGAGGCGACTTCCTGCAGCTGTCCCTGCCCCACTTTATCTACAGTTAGCTGCACCAGCCACAGCAAGGGACAATCCAGCAAAAGGTTAGCCACTGGGATGAAAGACAGACAACAAACCCAACACATAGAACCAAGGTACAGCCATCCAAAATTAAAATGGGGATTTGATACAATTAAACATGGTCCACCTAGAGAGAAAGTGAGCTGCTGTACTTCAAAAGCCATTAAGGAGGTTAAGGAGCAAGAACAGGTAAAATCAATGAGAATCAATAAAGATCATAGTAAAGAAAACTAGAATTCTGAAAATAAAAAATAGTGAAGGCTGAGTAGCATACAAAGATCAAATTAATGTGGTGATAGTTGTTACAAAGGAATTTTCCTGGAACACAGCACAAAGTTGTCAAAGAACACCCAGTAAAGACGTGGAAAAAGCTTGAAGACATGCAGAAGCACGTGGAGGCCTGATCCGACCCTCATCCACGGGATTCCAGGATGAGGAAAGAGACAGGATGGAACACAGCACATTCACAGATGGCATCACGTCTTCCCAGAACTGAGGAAAGGTCCACTGAATTCCAAATATGGTAAGGTTGGAAGGCTACCCTAGACATGTTGTCATTAAATTTTAGTACATCAAGGACAAGCCCGTAGTCTTGAAAGGAGGAGAGCAGGGGACAGCTAGAAAGGGTTGTAGAATCCAGAGATTTTGTGAGGATGTCAGCAGTTAGCGCAGATCTGTACGGCAAGGGACGTGAGTTAGTAACTTCAAAGAAAATGCAGATATGAGGGCGCTGGAATCGCCAATGACCCAGGGGCATTGAGGAGATGGAGAAGCTGCGCATAGAGCACAGACAGACCCGATCCTCAGGCAGGGAGCGGGGTGGGAAGACAGAGGAGCACTCTGTGTGAGTGAGTGTCTAATGGCCGAGAAGACAGATGGGCAGGGAGTGAGGGAGGCAGCTCTGCGCTGGCCCCCAGGAGTGGGGCCAGAGCTAACGCTGCAGGCTCCATTGCTTGTGATGTGTCTTTGGGCGGAAGCAAGAGGGGAGGAAGCATTGCCGGGGAGTGTGGCAGAACGCATAAGGGGACCTGGGCTGGGTCAGGCCATGTTCAGCTCTGGGCCAGGAGCATGGGGTCACTGACTCCCTCCCAGCCTGTCGATCTCCAGTCTGAGGCCAGGCTTGTGGTGGGAGGGTGGGGACGGGGTGCAGGGGACCTTGCTGTGGATGCAGCTGCTGAGAGCCCTAAAGCTTAGTTCTCTCTTTAAAAGCTGTCACTTAAAAGCTTTACATCCTCTGAATTTCAGTCCCACAAAACAAATAGGATGTCACCACATAGCATGATGGCCTTGCTTCAAGTCCTCGTGCTGAGATCACAAGCCAGGCAACTTCAAGCAAGTCGTTAACCTTTCTTCTCTATAGAGTGGGATAATGCTTCCTACAGTCCTGTCCTACTTCAGAAGGAAGCCAGGATGAAATGCGATCACGTGGAAATGCTAAGCCCGCCTTAGCGGGTTTCATTACCATGAGGTGGCGAATGGCATCATAGTGGATGCGGTGAGGGTGGGATCACTGCTGGTTACCCACGAGATGAAAATGCTTTACCCATGACGTCAGCGAGGGCTCCACAACCAACGAGCCTCCACTTACCCCTTGTTTGGTTTGCAAGTCCCCTCCACAAGCTTGGAAAGCTGTGCCATCACAGTGACAGGTCACCTGCAGAACTCATGGCCCCTCCAAACTTCTGCCTCTGACTTGATGGAAGTTTCCCAGACTGTACTGTACGGTGTCATCTCAGGCTTTTCAGAGGCCCAGAACAAAACCACGATTCTTAAGGAAGACATGCCCGCTTCAGAGCAAACCCCAGAACCCCTTAATGATTTCTCCTTTCCAGAAATCCATAATATTCTTCTTAGCCAAGATCCACCCTCTATCTGGGCACAACCTGCAGTAAAAGGTGGTTTGTGGGCAATGAAGGAAGGACATGAACCCAAGTCACCAACTGGCGTGGCTTTTATGGAACATTATTTGCCAATCCCTACCTAGGCACTTTACGTGTGTAATTTCAAATCCTTACAGCTCTAGGGTCTAGTATTATTCCCATGATAGTCCTAGGTAGATAGAAACACGAGGAATTCGAGGCTCAGAAAGTAAATTGCCCAAGGTTGCCTGGCTCATAGGATGCCGCTGAGATTGGAACCCAGTTTATTTGCCCCCACGGGCAACACTCCCTCTGTACATGGTGCACATCACAAAGAAAACTGACCAGATATCTATGTATTGCTTGGGTTATAGCCTTTAATTCATATCACAGGACTCAGAGACCTCAGGGGCCCCACTACAGGGAAGCTGGCCATTTGCTCACTGTCAGACCTACTTGGTGACCAGTGGGTGGGAATGATGATGGACCCAAAGGTGAGCGGCTCCTGGGCTGGTCCAGCCTGGCTGCCTGATTGAGCAGTTGCACTTCTCGTCTTCAGGAACTTAGACGTCCACCATGGAATCATTTTCACCATTTGGCTACTCATTCAGCTTCGCTCGGCTGCAGAATTCAGGTGGGAATGCACATTCTGACAAAGTCATGGAGAAATACGTTTCCATGGGGCCCTGGGACAGGATGTGCTAAGGTTCAAGTTCATGTTTTTCCCAGACTCTGACCACGTGCTGTGGAATGTCAGCCATGCACATTTTGGTCCATTTTATAACGTGACTTAAGGACATCAGTCAGGATTTAAGCTCCCAGACGGGCTGTGGTGATGTCATATCTAGGCCCAAACTAGCCAGCAGAGGCGAAAGATTAACTGTCCTCATTATGACCTTTATAAATTCTGGTTCATAAAACCAATAAGACACCCAGGCAGGAATGGCAGGACCATGATCACTCTCCTTGGGTGAATAAGGTCCATCTGCTTTTGGCCAGACCTCTGTGCCTTCACCAGAGGCACAGGTTAATAATCAGCAAATTAACCTGTGGCTTAGGTGCCATACATTGAACCTGGTTATTTTATGAGTTAACGTATGAAGCAAGCATGCATACGTGAGTGCACACACCCACACGCGTGGTTGTAATTGCTGTGATAACCAGCCAATCTTACAAAAACATCAATCTATTCGGGATGGAAATTTGTCATACGTTAAGACAGAAGAACATATGACTAATGTGTTGAATGAAGAATGCAACCTTTTCCATCCTTTGAAATAAAAATTTTTCAAGACATGAATCAAGATTTGTGTTAGATCCCCCCACACCCTAATATATATCACATACACATATACACACTTACACAAGAGAAGAGCAAATATGTTCTTAATCTCCCATCCAGGGAAGCTCAAAATCTCTGTGAAACAAATCTGTCTTATTTACTAATGACTTACATCTGAATAATGCTTCACAGTTTTCAAAACCTCTTCTCCAGCACCCTCTCACTGGATACTTACACAGGCCTAGTAGGAGCTGCTATCCTCATCTTTACAGGAGATGAGCTGATATTTTAAAAAATGGCGTGAAGGAAGTAGTTCCGGAGGGAATGCCTGCTGTGCGACCTTCTAGCCATGTGGCCTGCTACAGTTGTTTAACATCTTTGTATCATAATTTCCTCATCTAAAATGGGAGGACAACATCTACCCCAGTGGACTGTGGTGAGAGTTTGTCAGAAAGTACCCAGTATGTGTTTGAAAGTGGACAAGTTATTTTACTAATAAAGAAAGGGGCCCAGAGAGGGTGGGTGACCGGCGGAAGGCAGCAGCATGGGGGCGGCCACACCTGTCCTGAGAAAAGCCTCAACTCCTTCCTCTCTTGACCCCACCATCTGTCCCCTCTTGCTGGAAGGTGGTATCCCCTGCTGGCACGTCCTCCTTGACCACTCAGGCTGTGCTGCGCCTCCTCCTCTGAGCTGTGGCCATCCCTCCTTGGGCCTCTGTCCTGGCTTGGGCCAGGCAGCCGTCTCACCTGCCAAACTCTGACTGACAGCCCCTGGTCCACTGCACCTTATCGAGGTTTGAAGGAAGGAAGGAAAGGCAAGAATCCGTCAGCTAAGGTGTCAGCAGCAACATCAAAGTTCTTTGCTTTCCTGGCAGGTGATACCCATGCAATCAAAAACAGTGATTCTTTGTTTAAAATGTACAGATGTAAAGGTTTCTCTCAGCTCTCTCATTATTTTCTCTCTTTTATTGCCAAGAAATTATTCATTTTAGCTATACACTCTCCCTATAAAATTTAACCCACTTCTTCATTATCAGCCTGAAGGCAACAAGGAGCAACTTGTCAAGGTTTACCCCAAATAACTCCTGCTCCCTTGTCCTCCCTAAGCCAAGCAGCTGCAGCTTAGCATCGGGCTTCCTACAAGCCAGAAGAGGACTTAGACTCAGTCAGCCGCCAGCTCCTCATTTCATAGACACCAAAAGTGAGGTGTGGAGTGCTAAGGAACACTCGATACTCTTTTATTGTTCATAGGACTTATTTTTTTATCACTATAATTGTTTTTCTCCTGTTCTCTTTTGTGTCATTGCCAGCTTTACCACACTGTTTTTAAAATGTGGAGATGAAATCTGGGCGTAATGGTCTGAAATAGTCATCAGGTTTTAAAAAGTGCCCAGCCAATTCTACTGAGGGATGCTAGTGGAATTTACCATGAGATGAGTCACGATCTCTCTCATCATCTTCATCAACAACGGAATGCTCCCTATGTGCCAGCGAGCGTCCTAGGCACATGGGAATCAGACTTTATAAGCCCTGGTCCCTGTTATCCAGCAGTGCCCGATTTAGAAGGAGACGGCCATGTAAATACATAATTACTGGAGAGATGTGTACATGAAATCACAGCTAAAATATTCCTTAAACATTGTTTTGGCTCTGGGTACACAGATGGACCCACTTAATGATGAGAAAGGTGCATAAGGGGCTATAAAGGTGGGAGTGAGACCCTGCGTGAGAAAATCAAGGAGCACTTTATAAAGAAGACATGACCGTGCTTGTTAAAGGAGGAGGAGAAGCTCAGCAGGCAGACAGGAGAAGGAAGGGTGCCAGGGGAGAGAGGCATCAAGCCTTCAGTTGGGTGGGAGCGGCAAATGGCCAGGTGATGGGGAAGGGGCAAATAAAGGGGCCTTTGGCCAAACTTGACCCTGACGGCCATCCAGGTGCCTTACAGGGCACAGTGCAGATGTGATATATTTTAGAAGAAGCAATATAGAGATTGTATTTTAAACATGTGAACCTGCAAGGGGAAACCAGAGTTGTCCAAGTGAGAGATGGTGAGGACTGGAATTAAGGCAACCACAGCAGGGAAGAGGTAGGTGCCCCGAGGAGAGGGACGGCGAGGAGGTGGGATTTACGCAACTGTCCAGAAAAGTGATGGCCCCAAGTTTCCAGGTTGGGTAGCATTCTGAATGGTGTGGCCATCTCCCTATACAGAGGAGACACTGGTGGGGCAGACACAAGGTGAACTGTGCTCTTGATGAGTCTGGGGTATAAATCGGGGGTAGTGGCAGGTGTACAGCAGGGCACTGAACACGGGAATACGGAGCTGAAGATAACTCTGGAGCGAAAATCACCACAATTCTGTCAAAATGAGGGCGAGACTGCATTCCAATCTAGATCCTAAGGTTTTCCTGGGATTTGATACCCTACAACTTCACACTCCTGCCCTAATACTGGAATCCTTACCTTTGTATTTCTTTGTCACTCAGCACACTTCTGGCTATTATGCTGCTCGGAAAATATAAAATTCAATAGTGGCTTTGGGTTTATCCTTGCAACTAAAAAATTGTGTCTACATTTAGAAATGCCTGGGCCTATGCGAGTCTGAGTTTGATCATAAGTACTAATACAGAGCCATGTGCTGACTTTTCAATACTCTCCACAAGGTAATATGTAGCTGGGGCTCTGCCTGATTGCAGCCAACAGCACTGAAGACAGCCCAGGAGCTGCTGAGTAAACTGGAACAAGCCATGGTGGATGTCACAGAGGCTTCTGATCCTTTTGTGAGTTTTGGTCACAGCTACATAAAACATTCAGTAAACTATATTATTAGGGGTGAACTGTGGATCCTGTTCCATTGTATTTAATACATAGATTTAGGGGGAATCACAGTCATCGGAAAACATCACTAAACACCTCCACACACATCTTTCTTCAGATCAGAGAACTACAAAGTTGGGACTTCATCTTCCAAGTAATTGTAATCTAACACATTTGAACTTCAATAATGCCTCCTCGAAAACCAAGTGGTTGAGGAAGCAGTGGGGATGTAGAGATGCAATGTCTGCAGAAAGAGTGGAAAAGTGGCCTCCCCACAGGGCTCATAATGGAGCTTAGGAAAGTCAGGTCACTGTGAGTTACTTTTAAAGGCTGTAGACCCCTTGTTTCCTATGCTCTTCACAGAGAGAGCATTCAGATTCGGAGGTGAGGCTTTTCCAGCCCAGTGTGAATTCACGTGACCCCCTGCTCATTTTTGCATTGCATTTTGCCTCCTGACCATGTGTCTCGCTGTAGCCTACTGCATGTTCTTATGTCTGTGACCGTTACTCAACTGTGGGCCCTGGACGTGAGGGACAACATGCAGTGTTCCAGGCCTCGCAGCCCAGCTCGTGGAAGATGCTTAAAAAACAACTGGGTGGGAAGCCCACTTGCTTTTCTGTCATCATGCAGTGAATATCGAGTCCACTGCTTTGCCTCATGGACTCAGAAACAACTCTTCACAATTTAACAAACATCCATTGAATCCTTGGTACAATTTTTGCAAAGCCTTGTTCTCATGGCAAGATGCAAAGAGAATAAACAAGCATTGTCCCTGGCCTCACGGTGCATGCACTAAGTAAAGGAGGTGAACCTTGTCCCCAAATAATAATGCATGTATTTATTTCATTGTGGTTATTCATGTGTTTATATTCTGATTTTATGCCAAAAGAGATTTCAGGTAGCTTACAAAACTGCACACAATAAGTCAAGAGAAAATAAAATATAAAATAAATAGATGAAAAAATCTACACAAAGGAGAAAGAGGGAGGAAAAACAAGATGAAACTGGAAATGAGGGTAATACACTAAGTTGTTGCCATAAGATCCTCTAAATTTTTTAAAGAAGAGACAGAAATTTGACTGCTAAGCTTCTAGAAATGAGTGAGAAGAGGGAACTACAATTATCTGGGGTGCCAAGTGCTCGCCGTATATGGAAGGGTACAACTGATTCCTAGAGATGCCCTGGGCTTTGATTCTCACCCCTATGCCTGTGTCAGACCCTGCAATATTTGAGACAAAGGGAATCTTGACTCTAAACAAATAAATACAAATTATTGGCCAGGCACAGTGGTTCACACCTGTAATCTTAACTTTGGGAGGCCGAGGCAGGTGGATCACCTGACCTCAGGAGTTCCAGACCAGCCTGGCCATCATGGTGAAACCCCACCTCTACTAAAAATACAAACATTGGCCGGCTGTGGTGGTGCATGCCTGTAATCCCAGCTCCTTGGGAGGCTGAGGCAAGAGAATCACTTGAAACCGGGAGGCAAAGGTTGCAGTGAGCCAAGACTGTGCCACTGCACTCCAGCCTGAGCAACAGGAGCAGGAAACTCTGTCTCAAAAAAAAATTTGTTTAACTGTCAGAAATTTTGAACACCATTCGTATCTATCGTTTTTTTCCTAAATGATCAAAAATCATTTCAAAAACAAATACTGCATAAGGAAAAGATGATTTGAATAAAGAAATAGCATATGTACATGAGAGATGCAGGACAGAAAATAGAGAAGTGTCTCGGGCATTTTCCTTGGGTAATACACATCTATCTTTTAATTCTTAGACATGGGCTTCAACCTTGCTTTTGAGATAGCCCTGTGATTGCTCTATGACTATTTTCCCAGTCTCTAATCAACTTTCATGAATTTATACACAGGAGAAGTGATTCCCATGTTTCATTTGATGTGTAAATAGATGGGTAGCTGTTTTCACCACAAACTCTGCCTCCTCTTGGGTTTCACAATAGCACTCCCCAAAATTGCACTCTGCTAACCTTCCTGTAAGACATCACACCTCTGTTAATATTAAACACACACAGAGCAGCTCTGGTGTCGATGCTGAGCAGTGAAGCATCACACAGAAAGATGTCCAAGGTTAGGAGACAATGTGGGTGAAAGACACTGATCATCATACAAAATATGTAGGGAAGTGGCACAGAAAGGTTGGTATTACGTGAGTTGGTCGGTGGCAGTGCCCCTCCTCCATCAGGGAATGACAGAGATGCCTGCTCTTAGGAGAGTATTGGAGAAACTAGGAGAAGATGACTCATCAAGAGGCATGATATTAGCGAGGAGTATTGTGCAGGATTCACCAGCATGCCTATGCAAAATGTCAGGTTTAAATGAAACCATTGCAGGTCATTGTATTTTACACAGTATTGACATCAAACCCATCGGACTGTGGTGGATGGCGTCACTCACATTTGCTGTAACACAAGCAGCTCATCTTAGTGCCATTTTAAAACAATGTCACCATGAAGCCACCACTACCACCCACTATCACAATGGGGGTCTCTTACCTACATGGATTTCTAGAAAATGGGCCAAACATTTTCAACATGCTAATTTTCTTTTGACCAAGGAGGAACAAAATCAGACATGCAGCTCCAAAATGTTCACCATGTGAGGCGTCATGACTCAGACAGAGAGAGATTTCATGTGATTCTTTAAGTGACCTACCCTGACCAAGTGACATGGAAAACTTCAGCTGTGTCTAACTGGGGCTTCCTTGTAAACCAGGGATTTTAAAATGTTTTGAAGATGATTAACAGATCAAAAAGGAAAACACATAAGATTATATCTATGAGCAAAAAAGACATGTGATAAATTTTTATCTCTAACATCTACTCTTGATTAAAAGGAAAATGATCAGTAAAGTCCTGAGGCAAAGACAGAGAAGGCAGAAGGCAGAGCCTGTAGGGCCCCACTGACCGCGCTGCGGGCTTGAACCTGCACCCTGTGGTCAATGGGAATCCATCTTAAGGTTGAATGCAGCACTCTGTTGGTACCAGGTTTGCACTTAAGAATCATCACCCTGATGAAACCTCCCTGTCTCTACCCAAAGCCAGCACTATGATGAGTGAAAAACAAAAGAAGCATTCCCATAAAGTCTTCATCATTGTCCTCATTTAATGACGTTCTGGAAGCATTTGACAATGCCATCAGATGAGAAAGACATGAGGTATAACGTTTGGAAAAGGAAAGTAAAATTACCCTTCTGCAAATCATGTTATGAAGAACTACCTGAGGTACCTGAGAAAATAATATGAAGAACAAATGTAAGTAACAGAAATCAATAAGGTGGTGGAGTACAAATTAGCTTTCAAACTTCCTCTTCCCCTGACAAGATAAGCAGCTCCGCCAAAGATAGAGGAGGAGGGTGGTGGCTCAGGTGTCACAGCCTGGAGGGGGTAGGGACAGTGTCCTCACTGGGGAGGGCGTGGCAGCGGTTATGAGATTGGCTACACCCAGACAATTGTTCAAATAAGACACAGCTGTAGCTATAGCGATGGAGGAGAAGAGAGGTACAAACACTAACAAGGAGAAACTAGAAGTAGCCCAGTGGTACTGGGTGAAATGAAGGTGTTGATACGAATTCCTGGTTTTGACTATATTAGGCTGGCGCAAAAGTAATTGCGGTTTTTGCCATTAATGACCAAAACCGCAATTACTTTTGCACCAACCTAATAGATTAAATACAGAAAAAAATACAGCTATAAATGCATTTGTATATGTACACGTCTCATCTCTAAACAGAGAGAGATCGAGATAGAAATGTATACATCGAAAGACACAGAAGCCACCCTGAAGGAACTCCGACTGCCCAAACCTGGGACAATTTAAGCTTCAAAGTAAATTAAATAATGTGTTATAAACCATTGAATAAAATAGGAAACCATAAGTCCATACTCATGTAAATCAGCAAGTGAATAATTGAAGAAGTTTGGAGAAAAAGAAAATGTTTACATGATTTCAGAGTAGCTACTCCCAAATTCCTTCATAATGACAAAGGGAAAGAGTGTAATTTTACAGTGGAGACTGTTGGAAGACACTAACTTAAGCTAGTGACCAAGTGGTCAAAGTAAACACCGTCAGTAATGGGACAAATGGACACAGCATCATTTTTATGATATTTCCCCCAGCAGGCATCACTTCGATCTAACCATGAGTATATAACAAAACAGACTCAAACCAAGAGACAATCTTTAAAATCATTTGCTCAAAATCTTCAAAAACACAAGTCATGGAAGCCCACGAAAGACTGAGAAGTTGCTCCAGACTGAAGGAAACCAAAGAGACAAATGCTATGTGTGGTTCTGGAACAGATCTTTTTTGCTATCAAAGATGTTATTAGAACAACTGACAAAACCTGAATGAGATTTGAAGATTAGATGGTAGAGATGTACCACGATTATTTTCCTGATTTTGGTAGTTGTAAGGTGATCAATGTAAGAGAATGTCTTGGTGTGTAGAAAATGCACACTAAATTATTTGGGGTAATGGTTCAGAAAAAAAAAATTTCTACTGCACATGCAGGTTTTATATAAGTTTGAGATCATTTCAAAATTTAAATATCTGTTTTTAAAAATATCCATAACGGTTATCATATATTAAAAAACTGTTTAAAAGATTTAATAGAAGAAATGACTCCATTTATAAGTTCAATAAAAAGGTAAACATAGCTAAAGATAAACTTAGAGGAAAGAAGCCATATCTATATGAAGAAAACTTTGAAACACTACCGAATTAAACAAAAGATTTATTTCTTGTTATATATCTTTTTGTCTTTTGAATTTTTGCCAATTGCATTTATTTTTTATTTAAGAATAAATCAATAGAATTACAACAACAAAAACAGTGCGTTGGAGAAAGTATTATCAGAACATGAATTGGATCCCATTATTCTGATAATGAAAAAAAAATTTTTCAGCCTGGCGCAGTGACTCACACCTGTAATCCCAGCACTTTGGGAGGCCAAGGCAGGTGGATTACTGAGATCAGGAATTCGAGACCCAGCCTGGCCAACATGGCAAAGCCCCGTCTCTACTAAAAATACAAAAATTAGCTGGGTGTGGTGGCCGGCACCTGTAATCCCAATTACTCGGAAGGCTGAGGCAGGAGAATCTCTTGAACCTGGGAGGCAGAGGTTGCAGTGAGCCTAGATTGCACCATTGCACTCCAGCCTAGGCAACAGAGGGAAACAAAAAAAAAAAAGGAAACTTCCAATTTGCTTTTTGAACCTAGTAGAAATTGCTATAAAGAAATCACTGTTAAATTTTTTTAAAATGGCACAGAAATGGATTCTGATTGTTAAATACATGATTGAACATGATGGAGACCCCTCATTGACTCGTGAGCACCTCAAGCTGGAAGTTCAAGGCCATCCATGATTCAATTCATTCAAGCTTAGGAGAAATGATTCACTCCCTTCCAGAAACCTCTGCAACACACTGGATGACCTCACTTAAGGGCTCATGCCACACCTTCTTACCTTCCTATAAGACTGAAAATTCCTTCAGGGCTGGGAAAATAAACTCGTGCCCATCATCCATTGCCACTTTCTGGGTCTTTGCACACAGGAAACATGTGACTGTGCGACTGTACGTTTCATTTTCATTTCTCTCTTGGTCCAAACTCAGGCCCAGACTGTCAAAAGTGCCTTGCCAATTAAGAACCAAGTTTTACGTATGTATTTTACTGAAGATGGGAGAAAAAGAAGAAGCAAAACAATAGTAATTTATTGCTTCTGATTTTTCAAAAGAGAATGCAAAAGTTTAAATCTTCAGGCCTGGGATTGGAAGCGGTACTGCAAACCACAACCGTTCCAGACATTTCCAAAGATAACTTGGCATTAATTTTGAAAACTGGCATTTTGGCAGCCACAGAGCTTTTATTTATTTATTTTATTATTTTTACCTCTGTACCTGTGAAATCTAGGCCACCCAGATTTCACTCTTGAAGGGGAAAATAAAGAACTGTATGTACCCATGGCGTTGACTTGGGCTTCACTTTAAACCTGTTAAAGTATAGAATGAGGAGTGATACCTGACACAGTAGCAATCACAGCATAAATAACAGAGGCTGCAGTCCAGCCTCCTGGGGTGTGAGGGGGTGAAAGAAAAGGTACACGCTGTAACAAAGGAAGCCTGAAAGAATCTCACTTAAAGAAAATACATAATTACTCCCCAAGCACATTGGAATAAGGATTGAGAATTAGGTGTGAAAAGTTTTAAGAGCATAAAAATGATTTTAGAAAGGAGAGTGCACCTTTCACTCTGTGGTAGAAGGTGGGGAACATTCTGTTCTGCTGGCCGGGATGGAGCTGCTGGGAAGTGAGAACTTGCGGTACCAGCAGGGTGGCCACCTGCGCAGGTGGACGGGGATTCTGCCCCTGGGTCCTCCACACTCTCTCTGCTGGCCACCGGCACCCAGTATGGCTCTCTTGTCTTCCTCTCCTCTCACCCTACCCTGCCAGGTGGTATGACCTGTGGCTGAGATGTGTCCCAGTCTCTGTCACGAAAAAAAATTATTTGTGAAACACCTACTCTACTTATTCCCCGAAGAATAACTGAGACAAAGAGTTGGTTGTACCCTTAAAATGTGTTCAATCCAGCTGGGGAGACACAGCGCACCCAAGCAGCTTTAGACACTGTCAGCCAGCAGGGACAGTGATGACAGGAGGCTCCAGTGGCACTGAGGCTCGGGTGCTGAGATGGGGGTGGGTGCCCCTTCAGTGAACAAAGGAGGCTGAGAGCCCTTTAAGGGACAACCCTTCATCCAAAGCAACTGGCTTCAATTAATTAAATAATGTATTATTTTTCGCCAAGAGGCCAGAAGAATTCTGACATTGGTGCTCTGTTTATTGTGACCAAGATACCTGTAAAATATGGTCTCGGCCAGGGATTTTATTACTGTTTTCACTCACAATAAAAAATGTGTTTGACAAGAGTACCAAATACACACACACACAAGTCCCTCTACAACACCAGCTCATTCCTTTCTCCCCTCCATTCCCACCCTCTCTCCTTCTCTCTTCTCCCCTTCCCCTCACCGTCTCCCTCCCCTTCTCTTCCATTCCATTCAGTTGCTTAAAAACATAGTTAGGACTCACTAAAAATAAATTGATTTCATAGCTCACAAATAGGTTGCTCTCCATAATTCAAAAAAATACTGCTTGAGCCCAATCCGAAATGTGATGGAGGCTGGGCACAGTGGTTCATGCCTGTAATCCCAGCATTTTAGGAGGCCGAGGCTGGCAGATCACATGAGGTCAGGAGTTCGAGACCAGCCTGGCCAACATGGCAAAACCCTGTCTCTGATAAAAATGTAAAAATTAGCCAGGCATAGTGGCAGATGCCTGTAATCCCAGCTACTTGGGAGGCAGGAGAACCACTTGAACCCGGGAGGCGGAGGTGGCAGTGAGCCAAGACTGCATCATTGCACTCCAGCCTGGGTGAAAAGAGTGAAATTCCGCCTCAAAAAAAATAAAAATAAAATAAAAAAGTGATGGAATTGAGGTCTCTTAGGATCCCTGCATATGTTTTGTGAGTGAAAGATAAAAGGAAGTTTTATTGAAGTTAGTTGAGATTGACTAAGGAATGTATTACATTAACAAAAGCTTAAAATCTTTTTTATGAAAAAAAAAATTCTGAAGAAAGACTCAGTTGTTCCTGGCAGTCTGAAGATGCCTGTGATCGCTGAAGAGGCCCCAGGGAAGAGGCAGACAGATGAGAAGCACCGCCGCGTGGGCCCCAGACTGGCCCATCCCAAACAAGGGGTGAGGTCAGGACGTCGCAGGAATATCCAGACAGATGTGAAATGGCTGGACCGCAGCAGTGTTCATTTATGAATACAGTAACGTAGCTTTGCATGTAAAGTTTTTTTATTCCTTTATCACAATTCATCTTCTTTGATACTTGGGCAATTTCTTTCTTCAATAACATGCAGAATTTCTTAACAAAACTAAAGCATTTTGCATAAAAATTACCCACCTTGTGCACCAGTCATTGTCTGAAGCAAGATAGTTTTATCCTTATATTTTCTATCATCTACAAAGTACCATTTGAATCAGTCCATTAAATTATTAAATTCACTTTAAATAATGCTAAACATATCAAGTTTGAAATTGCCTTCTCATACTGTATACTGATATCACTAGTAGCTAGAGGAGAGCTTCTTATCAATGCAGATATGTAGAGTTTTATTTCTTTACATCTTTCCTCCTCTTTCATCCATACATTTTTGACAAGTGGCAACTTTCACAAATGTATGTCTCTATTCCATCAGAAAATGGTCATGGGCCTTCTACACAACTAGTGACTCCAAAGACTGCAAGAATGTGCATGAAACAAATCTCTTCTCTAGAATCCTTCAGGCTAATGGGAGAAAGAGGGATCTAAAAATGATTGGAACAATCCTCATGCACCAGGGGGTATAGTAAGTGCCTGGCACGCCACCCAGAGCCCTGGAGTCCTGGAGGAAAGAACCTGTCTGCCCCTTGTGGGGATGGCCATACTTCCTGGAGAAGGTAGAAATTCACAAGGGCCTCCAAGGATGCTTAAGGCCTACACAAAGACATAGTGGAGAATGGGAGTTCTGGAAGAGAAGATATCATAAGCAATAATTGAAAGTAAGTATCAATTTTGCTGAATGATAAAGAGTGCAGAACCTGATGGACATAAGATATTAAGACTTTACCAGTTGATAGAGCATTGCACATCTGTTTTACATCTCATTGGTACCTTCTCTGGGACCACAGTATGCTAGATTCTATTGCTGAAGGAGAACATTTGTACTAAATTTTACTAGACAATAAAAGAAACATTGGCAAGTTCCCTACAGCCAGAAAGGACAGCAATGGTGCCACCTTTACCCAGTGAGAGGGATCTGGCAGGAGGAACAGAGGGTGACTGTCGTGCCTCTCTGCACAGTTTTCTCTTGAACTTTCTTCTAGGAACACACCTGCCCTATCTATAGAAATGGGAGTGTCTGCCTTTGGGATATTTTGGCTGGGTTAACCGGGACAAGGTACTCTTTCCTGGCTGTGCAGGGATTGTGAGGGTGTGACCTTGAGCTGCCCTTCATCTCATTGTCTGAGAGAACAATGGAGGCAGGAGAAGGAGCCTGGGTCCAGACCCTGGAGGTGGCTGCTTTCTGTACACTCCTCTGCTGTGGCCTCTCCCCAGGACTTGCTGATAAACCGCCTTTCACTTAAGTTTATTCTCTTTGCGTGTTGCCACGTGCAACTGAGACTGACTGAGAGCCGGGAGGTATTCAGGCTACCTGGGGAGCTCTTCTAAAAGTCTCCCTTAGCCTTTCTCTATAAAGCTTTTGATTCACCCTAACTCAAGGGAAAAATTCCATTAAAAAGACAATTTATTCCAGGTGCAGTGGCTCATGCCTGTAATCCCACCATTTTGGGAGACAGAAGTGGGTGATTAGTTGGGCTCAAGAGTTCGAGACCAGGCTGGGCAAGACATAGCAAGACCTCATCTCTATTAAAAATTTTTTTTAAAGGGGAACTCAATCATTCAGTCCCACATTCATTCAACAAAAAGTTTAAGAGCACTTAACATTTGCCAGGCTTTAGTCCAACTGCTAGAGGTACACAGGAAGAAAGCACAAAGAAGTTTCCAACTTTAATGAGAATATATTTTCATGGGGAGAGGCAGACAATAAAAGTAAGCAAAATAAGAAATTATCAGATGACACTTTGTTCTATGAGTTAAATGAAACACCCTCACTATGACTAGCAAGGCTATGCCTGTTCCTGAGACACCATGTGTCCAGCACTTAGCTTAGTGGATACTTGGCACATTTTTGATGTCTAGAATAGAATGGAATAGAAATATTTGTAGGGACACAGGATAACCCTCATGGATTTTCCTTTTTAAGTTCAAAGTCTAACTTGTTTTTTAACGACATTGCGTGTGGGTAGAGCTGTTCCCAGCACCTCTCTTGGATTTAATGAAATCTTGTAATTGACAACATTTCACTTCCATGTTGTAATTCTTTTGCATTGTATTTTAGACAATCAAATAATGATGATCTTACAAATCTTAGAATCAGAGACTGAACAACAAAAATGGGAGAAAGTAGGCAAATAAAGAACCTGCTATTGAGCATAGAGGGGTATGGATAAAATTAGCATGTTGTCAGTTAGGTATAGATTTTTCTTGTATGCCATGACAAATTTATCTTCTCCATATACATTTTGACATTCATAATGAAGCTAAAAAAGACTCCTTTTAAGTTACTGTTATGTGGATATGTTAATTATTATTATTATCGTGTAAGATAACAGCTGATGTTGACTCAGCCCCAGTGATTTTAGGCTGAATCACTAAAATCTGTTGGGCCCTGAGTAAAACCAGGCCTCTCACCATCTTTGTAATCTTTACCTAAATCTCAAGCCACAGGTGATGCTACACTGAAAACAGGAGACTAGGCTGTGACTACAATCAAAATGTTCCAATTCACTTCAAGTTAAGAAGAAAATGGCTTCAATATAGCTCAAAGCCAAGAGTTTGCTAACCCTTGGGGTAGGGTGATTTGCCTTGAATCGCAACATATTCCTACCTGGAGACACCAGAGCCTTTGCCAATGTTTCAAAGAATATTCTAGAACCTGAGTCTTCCTGGACTCGCCTGACTCTGGCTACCACTTCACACTCACTCACTCTGGTTTATGCCACCAAAGCCCATATGTGAAACTCAGACCCTTCACGGGTTTTTCATTTACAAAGCCTCTCTGAATCACTCAAGAATTTGGTAAACTTGACAGAGCACTAGACTCACACAGAGAGTCACGTCTTCCACCACACACCACACCAGCTCACAATAACTGACAGCTGTTCCTGGGCTCTGCAGTCCCCACCAGCCACCCTGCAGCAGGGCCCTCCTCGGGCTGTGCGCCATGCCATCCTCCTGTCCCCAGCTTCCCCACACGCTCTCCTGGAGCAATCAAACCCTGTGCACCGGAAGCCTTGGAATCGCACCCTCTGCTGTCAGCACACATCGAAGCATTGTCCCAAACAGATAGTTCCCTTGGTGAGAGATAGGCTAGAGCCAAATGTGAAGATAACTGAAAGTTCTCTATCTTGTTACAGAACCTGTTACTTTAAGATGAGATTTATCATTCTGTGGCAAGAGGGTGACATAAAGTTACACTTGTCCCTTTCTACTTCACAGTTAGTCCAGGCCAGCCCCAAATAAGACAAGCAAGTGGATGTCATTATGCCACATTGATGCAGAAAAATAAAGAAGGTTGGAAATCAAAATCACAATAGCACAAAAAGCAGTTTGGGAAAGATAGCAGATTCCTTCCCTTCTTGAGCTGAACTTACGGACTTTCCTAGGCAGAGATTTCTCAATCTGGTAAGCTTTTGTCAAACAGAAGTAAAGAAACCCACACTACCAGCAAACTGTACCTCAGGACGGTATAACTTGGTGATGGTCCATCTTTCTTCTTAATACCGTCTCCTTCAGCGTCCTCAAAGCAAGCACAATACACCACTTAAATGAACAAGCACCAAATTCAACATCCATGGTAGAGAGGGATAATTATATTTGTGAGTCAAAATTAAGCACAGACTTCTATTATGGGTAAAATCTAGTTCATTTGTCAAGATTCTATATCTGAATTTTAAGTGTTCCCATGAAGGCATCTGGATTTTTTATGAATATAAGGTTTGTGATATTCAGACATATTTATAGAAAATCAAACACCTTCACTGATGAGTTCCAATGACTAACAAAGAACATTAAACAAATTATTAAAATAAAAAGTGGTCTGTAGGATTTGTGCCTCCGATAAACGAGGGTCTATGTCCACTAAAGGCATGTACAAAAATGTTGCATAGCAGTTTTATTTGGAGTAGCCCCAAAGTTGAAACTACTCAAATGTCCACCAATAGTAGAAAAAACAAGTAAATTGTGGAATAGTGATAAAACAGAATATTACTTAGCACTTAAAAAGAGCAAGCTACTGCAACAATGAAGCTGAATCCCACAGATTGAAGTTTGAAGAAAAGAACCCAGGTAACGAAGATGTGCTTTTCCATTCCTACAGAAGAGTCCCAGAGCAGGCAAATGAATTGATGACAGAGGTCAGAAGGGTGAACAATGGTTACCTGTGGGAAGGGACCTGATGAGGCAAGGGGCACAGGAAGCCTTCTGGAATGCTGGGAATGGCTTACATCTTGGTGTTTATTTATGTTAAAATCCACTGAGCTTTTCCCGTAAAATTCACCTAAGCTGTTTAGCTCAGAAAGGGCCCTTTCTAAAATCATCACACCTCAATGAAAAAGAAAAATGTTGGCATGTAAATAAAATCCAAATTTATATAATTATGAATGATATTAAATTAAGGATTTTAGTTGTCAACATTTTGCACCTTTAGGCAGACATTTTGCCATGGCATAAGGGAAGAATAATCAGAGTTTATTACTACTTCTCTTTACAGTAGAGAAGTCTAGCAGAAATTTTCTTAACCAAGCGATCAAACTTAATGTCACCACGACAGGACCTGCTGACATCAGGTGCTTTCCAATGGGATGCATCGAGAATGGCACAATGCCACCTATGTGGTATCTTTGTCCAAAATATTTAACTTGAGTCTAATCACTAAGAAGCATCATATGAATCCAAATTTGGGATTTCTGAAAGATAAGTGGCCTAGATGCTTCAAAAATGTCAATGTCCTGGAGTTTTTTTAGATTAAAAAAATGACGACTCAACATATGTGTGATTCCCGATTGGATCCTGGATTGAGAAACCAGCTAGGCTATTACTGGGGACATTTGAATATGTGCTCCCACTAGATAATAACGTTATATCAGTGTTAAGCATTCTTAGAATAGGTGTTGAATTGTGGTCATGTACAGGAATATCTTGCCCTTAGAAAATAAATCTAAAGTATTTAGATTATCAAAATGTTTATAAATAACTCTGAAGTACTTCAGCCAATAATAATAATAATTATGTGTGCCAGAGAAGAATAAGAAAAGGAGGAGGAGGTGGAGGAGGAGAAAAAGAAAATGTAACAACATGTTTGTGATGGGTATTCCATGAGAGTGAGATGGATCTCCCACCCAAAATTTCATTCCGATGTCAACTCTGATGACACACGCACCAAGGGGACATAAACCGGTTTATTACTCAGAGTGAGGCTTTCTACGCAGAGGAGGGCTAGCTCCGAGTGTGTCTGAAAATGGCTTGAAAGCAGGGATACAGGCTTGGGGCCTGCTGTGGTTGGGAGCTGGAGCTGGGTAAGGGTTCTTGTTCATTGGCCAAGACTTGTGTGGGCTGAACTCCCCATTAGCACCAAGGGAAGGAGTACGTGGGCTTTCTCCCCAGCTGGCCCAGGTATGAAGCAGAAGGGGAAGGGGAACATGTTTCTGCTTCTCTCTCACCCATTCATACCAGGCATTAGCACCTTAAAATTATGTCCTGAAGAAAAATGCTTTTACAAATATGTGCTGCTGCGGCATGTTTAATCTCATAGCAGATTTTATTTCATGAATAAAAAACTTTCACAACTGAATATAAATATTTCTTCTTTCTATAGTCATTTACAAGTAGAAATATTATAGTTTCTATTAAATAAGATACTTGTTAATTCAAGTTGCCTCACTTACAAAAACATTCATAATGTCACTCAACAAGAAATGCTCACATGCCCATTAGGTGCCAGGTACACTGGTAGGAGCAGGGACAAAACAGGGTACAAGGCAGGGGTTATCAACTCCCACACGGTGGAAATGTCACAGTTAAGACACCACCACTCCCACTCTTTGAGAGCCAACATTCTGACTGACAAATTGAGGAATCTCGAAATATATAAAATGTGCGAAAGTCACGACACTCAGAGTTACCATTGTGGTTATGAGAACTCAAGAGTAATACATATACCAATTACAATTCTCACAAATCTCCTCAGAAAGAACATTCATGTCCTATTTTAAAATAATACACATTTTAAAATAACACAATTCATTCTCTGTCACTACTTAAATTCCTCAATGTTTATTCTACAGCAAAATCACAAACCTGCGCCTATGTATTGTTACTGAGATAGATGTAATGCAACACCGCCCATCCCAACATCCACCTTAAGCAGAGAGCAGGAGAAGAAAAAAAGTTGTCTTATGAATCCTAAAATCCATCATAGGTGTAATCACCCTACAGCTGGGACTTTCAACATTTCAAATACTGTATCCCACTCTTTTGAGGAATATGCTTATACTTGCCAAATATCCCAACTTGGGATTTTCAAAATGTAGTGTCTGTACTCATGACAGATCAAACTGCATAAGAAAATTACAGCAGGTATGGACAAATAGCCTTCGGTAGAGTTCAAATAGTTATCATTTCTTTGACTCAACTTCCATATCTAGGAATTTACCAACATATACATGTATACATGTGTTGAGAAAGTACTGTGTGGTTGCTTATGAAAGCTTTATTTATTTATAAAACAAGAGACTAGTATTTTGAATGTCATTCAATAGGGTTTAGTTAAATCAATCACGGCACATTGTACCACGGAATATTATACAGGCAATGAAGGTAGTTTTATATATGCTGATACATTTCCAGGACACAGGTAAGTGGATAAAGCAAAGTATAAGGGGAACAGTTTAACAGGATACTTGTGTCTGTATATGAAAGGGATGTTACGTATATCACCCTGCATGTGCTCAGGAAATTTCTGGTTGGCTTCATAAGAACCAGGGTCACGTAGGTGACATTTGGGGTTGGAGGAGGACTTACTGTACATCTTCTCATGACCATTGACTATTGTTGCCATGTGTGTATAATATACTTGCATGTATCTATATGATACATGCAATATATAATATCAAGATATTGGTCATCGTGATTGCTACCTTGTATTCATCAAGGAAGGAAAGGGAAAGTCAAAGAGCTCTTAAGAATTTCATGTCACGGTTGGGCAGTTCTTTTTATTAAAAGTGCTCCTCCTGCTAACAGGTGAAGATAATTTCTGCTTGCCTGAGAAACATTTGTTCCATCTGTATTATTTAAGCTAGCCATAGAAGTGACAGGAGGTGGCATTGTTACATAACTTTCACCTCTGTTTATTTGCAATTCTGTTTTCCCCTGGAGGGGAGGGTCAGGTGCATGTTTGTTGGGGAGCAAGAGTTGGCAAACAGACATATAAATGTAGGTAAATATAGGCCATTTACAACATAAAGAAGAGTCCCTGCTGTACTCTAGATCAAAAGGTGCTCTACATTATTGAACTGTGATGCTCAGAGCTTCTGCAGTTCTAAAAAGAGAGTATCCTCCCAGTTAGTGGCTTCTCAAATAATCCAGTTTTTAGGTAACTTCCTCTCCCCACACTTTCAGATGAATAATTACCCCTCCTTTGGTTCCTTTGTCAGTTATCATTTAGATTGAAGTCCAGTTATGGTTTATGTTCATTTCTTCCCAAAGTCATCATCAAAGTCACAGAAATTGGACCACTAAGGCCATCTAATTCAACCTGAGGGGAGGAGAGAGGCACATGGGGTGACTTTGTCTTTCAGATGTCGGTCATTTTCTTTCCCACTTGAATCAAAAAGGCAGGGGCAGGTCCAAAGATGAGTGAGGACTGAGGCCTCTATTCCATTCTGCAGGCTTCATTCTTGAGCTCCTTTTCTCCTCAAAGACCCCTCCTTCACCTTCTTTGGCCCACTGGATGGTAATGGCCTTTCTGGTTTGAAGCCAAAGAGACTAACACAAGAACTTTAAAAAATGTCTAAACGATAACCGCCTTTGCCATCAAACTTCTGTAAAAATGCATGCTTGTATGACTGTTTGTTTGTCTTTAACATTGATTTCCTCTTCTGAGGGTCATGCCCATTTTTTAATATCAATGATGTAAATCAACCTTTGAGAGATATTTTTGTAAGCTATTTTAGAGATAGGCGATCTGAGCAATTCTATTAGAAACATTAATCTGTTGGAAAGATCAATCCAGCTGATGGTGGGGGTTAGGCAGATGTAGGTCAGTTAACAACATACACATTCACTTTTAACTAGTTTTAGAGACATAAAATTGATGCTATTTCCCATACCCAGTTTCAGGCTCTCCCAATGCTAACTACCCATTATTAATGCAGGAAAGTTACAAAATCTTGGTGTTATTGTAATGTCAGAGAGGTAGAGGTATGTGGTTATTGAAAACCATATGTTCACTCAGTCACTGTTTCATCTGACCACATAATAGCTACCCATATTTCACGATGGCTCAAGAAATTCAAGGAACGCGTGAGTCGGTCATGCCCAAATGTCCCCTAGATTCATTCAGTCCCAGAGTCTCCCCTTTGGGTGGTTTTAAGCACTACCAAGGCAAGCACCCAGAAAACTGAGCTGGGGAGGATCTTAACCAATTTCATCCCAAACAGAAACTACTTACTTTTAAAACACTCATGAGATTAATTTAATGTAATAATATACCACTTACGTAATTTCCTAACCTAAAACCATCTTGAAAGACATGGAGGTTAAAACTAGAAGACAAAGCAAGATAGTCCATTTAGGGTGACATTGGGGAGAGGGGAGAATAGAGATGGATTTCAGAGAAGCTACAGGTACTAAGAGAACAGGTTTCTAACTACAGTGTAACTGGAAAAATACAGTCAGTATTACTTCTTCAGTGTATAGTAACTAATAAGATATCTTGTGATTAAACCAAACTCTTTAAGTAAATACTAATTCTTTGAAAAAAGACTAATATAAAAAGAATGTGAAGAGAATGAAAAAAATTTTGAAGTACTTTCTTATTAGTTATAAGATCAATAAATACAACTATTCGGGGTTTTCATCAAAGAGTCCTCCCATACAGCTTTCCACATGTCCATTCAGTTATAATCAACCAAACATTGTAACGCAATCTTATGTCCAAGTTCAAAGCAATTAAGAAAAGAAGAAACAAAACAAAACAAAACAAAAATTGTCATTGGCATGGTCCATTTGCACACCAATTTTCTTTAAGTTACAAAGGAAAAATGTTTATAAGTTTAACATTTTATGCTAATATCTTCCATCAGTATAGACCGCACACATGTTGGACACGGAGCCAGCTGCTGCCCACAAGAGGAATGTATCCTAATCACAATTTTACAGACACACACACACACACACACACACACACACACACGAGTACATGTGTCAAATAACTTCAATGGACATCCAAGGAAACATTCAGTCTAAGCTAGGATAATGTACTTCATCTTTCCTTTTGCCTAGTTAAATTAAGCAGGCTGGATCTATTAAGTCAGGGAGGAAACCAAAACCATCTGAGTGTGTACACAATGACCCATTTACTATCCTACGTTCATCAGTATAAGGAATCTTCTAATGAGAATCTATTAACAATAGAGGGGCCACACAGCACCATAGCCAGGAAGTATCAGCACAGGACCTGAAATGAGCACTTAGCAGTTGTGGCCAGAGACCATGAGCACTCTGGCATGGATTGGTGGTAGGGAAGGAGGTGAACAGGACAGAAGGGCTTTAGTTCTCATGTTCAAAGTTCCCACCACACTCCTCTCTAGGCAGCCTATATGCCTATCAGCTATTTAAAACTTCAAGTCAAACCAGCCTGCCAACATGCCATCTTAAAATCATTGACTACCACTGAAAGTTAATTTCCAGTTGCCTTCATTTCATACATGCTATAATATACTCTCAATGGTTGAAATGAGCAAACACATAAACCTTCCAAGTTGTTGGAACTTAAAAGATGACCCCTCTGATGTTCCCCATCCAGGTCAGCAACACCAACATATATACTTTTCTCTGTTTTACAGTGTGTGTACAGTCACATTTGGCTTAGAGGCCCAAAGGGGTAAAAAACAACAGCACTGAGTTTGAGAGGCAGAGAAATGCAGTTTCTTAATCATGGGTAAGGGGTTATGTGTCATGAACAGCTGTCACTCAAACACTGCCAGCTACCTGGCCTCCCGGTTTCCCATTGTGAAAGCGTGCACAGCCGTGTATTCATATAGCCATATACCACAGACAGCCACCAGAAATGCACAGATGTGCTCCCGCCACTGCAGGCATGGGCCGTGGTTTCCATTTCCCAAAGAAATACATTCCCAACTCCATGGTAGTGGAGTGTTCACCCTTCAATGGTTTCTACAGTTACATATTCTCAGACAATTACCAAGTAGCATTTTTAGTTGCCAAATACAAAGGATATAATAAAATCTTTAGACATTTTTATGCTAAAAAAACAACTGTACAACAAATCATTTTGAAATTATGATAATCTCTGAGTACTATGGATATAGGTACTTACTGTTGACTATTCTGACTTGCAAAATATCCTCTGTAGACTCTTATTACCTGGGGAATGTGGGAATTACTTGCTACTGGTAGTACAGACTTCCATTGCTTAGATTTTTAAAAATCCTAATACCAAATATTTCCACCAAAGAGATGAAAAATGTTTGCTGAAATACAATTCTTATTTCTTTTCATAGCTGGCAGTCATACATTTATTAATTATTAAAATAGCATTAAAAATATTAAGGTTGTTATTTACCATAATAATGGTTTCAGTTCCCATAGACTTCGTCTGCTCTTAACCAAAAGAAAAGCCTATGTACCTTTACAGAGCGACCCGAGGTCAAAACCAAATGCTGCGTATGGAGCTGATGAATTTGCCAGACACTCATGGTGATATTGAATTATTTCCCCCAAAGATGGAAAAATACAACCATACAAATAAAGTCACCTGCAGTGCTTGAATTTCTTACCAAATGCCATTTTTTTTCAGTAAAGGTAACTTAAGAAATGCCCTAGCTTTGCTCTAAAATCATAACTGAGCAGAGAAAGTCAAAGCCTGCAGTTACTGAAATACCCCTTTTGAGGTAAGCGGTGGGATTCTTCTCAACTCCTTCCAGTGTAACCAAAATGCACTTTCCGGGCATGGCCGGAACCCGACCTTTGTTTGGAAACGGAGGCAAGACATGCCGAAGGTTCCCAGTGCACACAAAGGCTCATGTTTTCTGGCTGGAAGGACTTCTGTGACTTGGTGTTTCTTGTGACGTCAAAGGAGAAGAGCCATTGCCTCCATTTTGGAGACAGGAGCCCAAGCCAGTCTCTCTGGATACTCTGCCCAGCTCGGCCCCTGCCACAGCCGAGGCCACAGAGCTGGGCTGCAGGAAGGAATCGGTCACACAAACAACCCCTCTACCTAGCTGCCTACCTATCCAGACTCAGATTCTCCCCCAACATGCCTGTTCACCTAATTTTCCACAGCTTAGCCAACAACAAAACATCTCCATCTGGTTCATTTTTCCTTTGCATTTTAACTGCAGCCCAGAAAAAGCCTGACTAGTTCATTGGGGCCTACTTTCAACCAAATCCAGAAAGCTTTAAGGGAAATAAAAGGTGTCTGCCTGGGTTTCTTTTATGTGGAAATCAGATATCCAAGTATCACTTGTGTTTCCATAGGAAATTTTCCATCTTCAGTTTTTCATTGGTGTTATTCTAGGCAAAGAAGTACCCAACTGCTTTCACCACCACGTCTCTCCTTGAAATCACAGCACATCACCCCATTTGCTTCAAAAACCTCACCTCCAACTTCAGGAGGAGGCACAGGGCCCTGCCTGTGCAGAGGATGAAGATTTCACATGACGCAGCCCTAAGCATCCCTGGACTGGAGAAGCATGGAAGAAGTAAACGTCCCTCCCTGCTGTCCCTCATCAGCAACGAGCCCGAGGGGGATCTCACCGGCACCCCTGCCCTCTGGACACAGGTGTCCTGCACACAGGCATTCATGTAGGCTCTCCATCCCCAGTACGGTGTGTCCACACCAATGCACATGACAGCCAGGCAGGCATGAGGGAAAACAGTCAGCTGTCCCCAGTCAATACCTCTTGGCCTCTTCCCTTCCCACCCCACCCTCCCTTCTTCCCCACACAGCTTCAAGTCCACGCAGATCTGGGTCTCCAGCATTATCTAATCAGCTCACTCCCACCCCACTCCCCGTATCCTGAAGAAACACGTAAAATCCCATCTGTGGGGGAAAAGTCTACTCAAGTTGTCTTGCTATAGGGAGCTCTGATGAAGCGTGGCGAGGGCATTCCTGCGGAGGGATCTCAACTCCCAAACGTCTTCCTGCATGTGCTCCTGTTCCTTTTTCTCCTCCCCCTCCCCGCCCCCTACCTTGCTCCTCGCTGCTGTCCCCAAACCAGGCAGTGGGTTCCTCCTCTGGGAGCTGGGGTTCTCCGCCACCTCCTCCACCCTCGAGGGCTTTGCGTTTCTTCGACATCTCTGCCCAGGGCTGGGGATTTGGGGGTTTTCTTTCCCCACCCCCTGGCCCTCCCCCCTCGGAGAGGAGAGTGAAGGTGGGGTTAGATGGAGGGGAGGGGGTTAGGTGCAGAGGAAAGGGGTGGGGAGAAGAGACCAGAGAGGGAGATGGAAGAGATTGCTTCTTCAGGAGGGGAAGGGACTTGGGGTGGCAGGAAAGGCAGAGGGGCAGGGACTCAGTGCAGAAATCCTACAATCCGGTCCATCAGTGTAGCCCTACGTCTAGGAGACTGTTTGCTGGTGTTGCGCCTCTCTCTCTCTGTCTCTCTCTCTCTCTCTCTGCCTCTCCCTCTCCCTCTCTCAGTCTCTCTCTCCTTCCTCCTTCCTCCTTTTCCTTCAACTAGAAGGGTGAGCCGAGAGGGGAGGAGAGATCAAACCAGAAAGGAGAGGCTCCTTGGGTGCCTCAGCGGATTTCTTCCCCATTTGGGGGGGCGATGGGGTGGGGTGCTATGAGGACTCCTGGCCCTGTCTAGCTATGAAGGAGTGGTGTCTTATGGTTGGGCTTGGCTTGGCTTGGGGGGAGGGGGCGGGACAGTGTTTGCAGTGTTTGGTGAGGATGCGATTTCAATGGGTTGCAAGGAAAATTGGGTGGCATGAAGAAAATAAAATGCTGCAAAATGCAATCTAGTGATGCTTTCAGGTGCTGGGGACTCCGGACCCCCTCCTCCCCTATGACATCACAGGATCTTTTGCAGAAGAGACTAGGGGAGGTGGGGGGAGAGAAGAGAGTGGCGGCAGAGGCGAGGATCAAAAGAGCAGGGGGTCCTGTCCCCACTGAGAACTGGAGAAGGGCGGCTGGCTCGGGAGGAAGGAAGTTGCGGTGCACACACCATCCCTTCTCCGGGCCGCCTCGGGAGGCACCTGCGGGTCTGGCGCGGCAGCCGCTGCGGTTTGCAGCTGGCGCGCAGCCCTCGCTGGGAACTTGGAGCTCTCAAACTCCTCGGATCAAGCGTTAGCCCCGAGGCTGTCAGTTGGCGCTGGGGCGGGCTGCAGTCTCTCTCCCCTCCTCTGCAAACCCTTGAGTCTTCGGCTTTATAAACTCCCTTTTCTTCTTTCTCGAGTCCACTCATCACCCTTTCCCCCAAACAGTCACGTCCACAAACACAACACACCACACACGCGCATACGTTTTCTTATTGCCAAAAAGGGTGGAGGGAAAGGACAGGAAGTTTTTTTAAGTACACGCACACACACACAAAGATTGGGTCTAAGTTTTTCTGGACTCTCAAGGGTTAAATAATAGGTAAAAGAACTGTCAACTTACCCGCCAAAGTATGCTGACGCGCATATCTGCTTTCCGCTTCATTTCGAGTTCATAAATTTAAAAAGAGACAGTGAGAGAAAGAAAAAGAAAAAAAAAGGCAAGGCGCCGGGAGCACAGTGGGTCCAGGGTTCCATGGAGAACTGCGCAAAGCAAGTTGCCAAGAAAGCCCGCTGGCCAAGTTCGGGACCTGTCCACCACGCTCGCGCGCTCCGCTCAGCAGGCAGATTCCAAAGGCTTGGGGCACTCTGGGGTGCGCGCCGATCTTCTCGCAAAAGGCGAGTGTGTGGGGTTCCTCCTTCCCTCCTTTCCATCTGGGGGTCTCGGGGAAAGCTGCACCCAGCGCCTTGGGCGCCCATGAAGACCAGTCCATCTCAGCTCAAGCTCCCAGCAGCAGCAACTTCGGACTCAGACCTCTCTCTCTAGAACATGAGTGCTTGTGTGTGCGTGCGTGTGTGTGTGTGTGTCCGAGTGCACTTGACATTTGGGGGTGCATGTGCTCTCAGGAACGACTCTCCCGGCTGCCCGGAACTTAGAGAGTTTCCCTTTAAGCCGGAGATGCTGCTCGGACACCCCCCCGCGTCCAACAGGAGGCGATGACGTCTGTAGCCTCGTTGCCAGAACAGTCCCCAGGCTGCCGCTGCCGTTCATTGACAGGAGCGGGCGCTCGGACGTCAGCAGCCGGACCTTTGGCAAGGCTGCTCCCGCGGAGACGGCTCCCACCCCCGCACCTGCCAGCCCGCCCCCCCGGGGGGTGGTCACGAAATCAAAGCCACCAGAGGAGGGGCCCGGGGAGGTGCTGGGGCTGGGGGAGGGGGATGACTCGGATCTGCCCTCTTTGTCCTGGAGCACCGGAGTATATAAATAGTGCAGTCTCCAGCCAGACTCTCTCCCAGTCTTGCACGCCCCCGCAGTCCCCCCAACCCGACCCCCGCCCCTTGTCACTACGTGTCGGGCTCGCTCTGCCTGGAGGGAGGCTGGGGTGCGGGGAAGCAGGGAGTGCAAACAGACATTGGTTCTCTTTCCTCTTCCCATTCATACATTTCTGTTGGAGTCCTAGGGCCGCCGCGCCGGGAGTCGCAATGAATGGATGGATGCCCGCGCGCTGGGACCACCAGGTCCGCAGAGATGTCGCCGGCGCTAGGGGCGCTCCTCCCGCTTGGGGACAGGCGCCCTCGCCTAGGCGCAGTGTGGGGGGACCCCAAAAGACCCTTAAGAGGCCAAAGGCCTGCTCTCCCCCTTCTCCCCAACACACACCAGGGGTCTTTTCTGCCCCGGAGAAGTTGGGACGCAAAACGTAGGGAACTGCGCTCAGTCTCCGCACCATGAAGAGTCCAGATGGGGACCGAGACCAGCACGGACGGTAGCAACAGAGAGGGGAGCGCCCAAGTGGCGCAACGCTGTGGCTGAAGCCAAGCCTGTCGCCTCCCCCTGAATACCGCTGGCGGCCCAGGACCGTGCGCTCTCCCTTCCTGAGCACCCAGGGATGCACTGCGCAGGGAAGGAGGGCACGGCGGGAGGGTGCTTGCAGGCGACTGCTGCGCGGATTCCCCATCCGCACCCGGCTCCCCCATCCGCACCCGGCTCGCGGGGAATCCGTGGGCTTGCACTCGCCAGAAAGAGTTGCTGCAGGAGCAGCCGGATGGTGAGGCCCGTTCCCGACCCTGGGTGGGAGGCACTGAAAGGACTGCGTTCTGAGGCGCCAGGCACAGGGCGCAGCTTCATAAATGCCCCCAAAAGCTCCATGGACAGACGGCACAGATGTCGCTGAAGTGAACCTAAGGAAGTTTGCTACCCCAAGACCCGGGCTTCGCGCCAGGTGACAACAGACGTCTGGGAGTGTGGTGACACCTGCGCAGAGTCCCTGGTGGTTCAACGTGTCCGAGAAGGTTGCAAGAAGATGCCACTGTCTTACCTTTCTCCCCTAGTGCTCATGCCCCAGAAAAGGCCACTGGGTCACTAGATCCCAACCCCTTGTACCATGAGAGGGAAGCCTGCACAACTGCGTTGGCACTCCCCCCTAAATCGTCTCCTGGGTCCTTCCCATTATGCACACACATAATGTCATTTCTCCAGGGAAAAATAAATAAGAACTTTCTTGACTCTCCACCTTCTCCCTCCATCTCTACCCAGGTTCTCTGTTTCCCTTTACAAAAGAATGCAGCTGTCTAGATGGTGGCTCTGGTCTCTCTCCTCTCTCTGGGTCTTGAATCGTTCCAAAACACTTTCTTAAGAGTTCTACTTCTGCTGTCCTGCAATATCTCACTTTTACTGAGGTCACCATTCAACCCAAAACTCTATCCAAGAGTCCATTCTTAGACATCTTAGATGACTTACCCATGGCAGTGGACAGAATTCTTCATTCCTGCCTCCTTAGAATACAACCTTGACTCAGCTTTCCAGATCTCCACTCTGCTGATTTGTGTCCCACCTTTCTGGACATTCCCCCTTAGTCACATTTGCTGAACTCCTCATCTCCCCACTGTCTTCATGTTGCAGTGTCCCAAGGCTCATCTGTGGACCTTTTATTTTCCATCACTCCCTGCTCCCTTGGTGATCTCGCTCAGCCTCATGGGTTTAAATCTGAATACTAATGACGCTTGCACTTATATGTTTAGCCCAGACCCCTCCCCTAAACTCTACATTCATGTATCTAGCTACCAGCTCCACTGGGGCATCTAGAAGGTATCTGAAACCTAACATGGCTGTTACTGAGCTGTTGGTTTTACCCCCATCACAAACCTGCTCTTCCCACAGTTTTTCCACCTTGGTGAATGGAAAGCCCACACCCATCATGTCTGGGTTATAGCTGTTGCCACCTCCCTCAGCTGTCACTCTGCCCACGCCTCCTTCACTCTATTCTCAGCCACATGGGCCTTCCTAGAACCCACCAGGCACCCTCCCAACTCAGAGACTTTGCAGCTGCTGATTCCTCTCCAGGAACTCCTCTGCCCAATGTCCTGAATATCTGCAGGGCACATTCTCTTCCTCTTTCACATTTTTTCATCTTGCACCTCTTCAAGAAGCCTCCAGAGTCCACCCCACCACACACTGCTACACCACCTCTCCCAGCACTTATTCCCGCCTTTCTTTGCTTTACTTCCTCCATGCATTGCTTGTGGTTGACTTATCTACCTCGTTTAGTCTATTTCCCCAGTAAAATGTCAGCTTCCTAATGGCAGGAATTTTGCCTTTGCTTATAATTGCATAAAAACTACATAACCTCATCAAACTTTCTTTACCTGTCACCACACATTCAGGAGTTCCTGATTCATCTCTTAGAACATAGAAGAAAGTGAGCTTGGAGGTTGGCAAAGGCCATTTCTCTGTCATAGTGATCTCTCACATTAAATGTGTGTGTGTGCGCTTGTGTGTGTGTGTGCGCTTGTGTGTGTGTGTGTGTATCTGCCCAAGACCACTGTCACACCTCTGGTGATTCCTGAGAAATGCAATCTCTCTACCTTCCTCACTTTCTTCTTCAATCCTTTCTTTGCCTTCCCCTATTTCTTTCTTTTCTCTCCGTTAGTCTTCTTTTCTTTTCTGCCTTAAGCCTCCCATGGGCACCAAGGGGCATGCCAACCTAGCCCTTGGCCACCAAGGAGGTAAAGGGGACCTTCAGGCTTACCTGTGTTCTCAAAGCCGCCTGCTTCTTCCCATCCATCCTGTTTCAATGTGTTCACATCCCTTCTCATCAGCAAGGAAATATATCCCTGTTTCTAGAGCTTTGGAGTACCCAAATTAGATGTCAAACATTTGAGTCATTTAATAACTGCTGAGCTCTAGGGCTCCAGAATGAAGTTCTGGGATCTCCCCTCAAGGCTGTCCTAATCCAGTGGAGGAGAGGGACAGGCACACTATCAAGGCATCAAGGTGCTGACGAGGGTGCTGATGAAGACAGCCAGTGCGACAAGAGCGCTGATGAAGGCAGCCAGTGAGACGAGGGCGCTGATGAAGGCAGCCAGTGGGACGAGGGTGCTGGTGAAGGCAGCCAGCACGACAAGGGCACTGGTGAAGGCAGCCAGTGCGCGAGGGCGCTGGTGAAGGCAGCCAGTGGGACGAGGGTGCTGGTGAAGGCAGCCAGCACGACGAGGGCACTGGTGAAGGCAGCCAGTGCAGGAGTTCCTGGAGTCCAGGTCACCGGAAAGGTGGGAGAGAGGACCACAGGGGGAGCTGCATCCAAGAGGGGTTTGCAGGCCTTGGGGGAGCTCGACAGTGGAGGCAGCTGTGCAAGCCCCAGAGGCAGGAATGAGTGGGATGGTTGGAACGCTGGGCATCAGGGTGGTTTGGGTGCCAGTGCCAGGATGGAGGGTGAACAGACAATGAAGGGCCTTCAGCCTACGCTGAAGAGTTAAGGCTGCATCCTGAAGGGCTTTATGAAAGAGAAAAAATGGTGTCCTACATGTTTGAGTCGGAAAGTTGATGAGTGGATCAGGAGGTGAAATCAGAGGCAGGAGGAACAGCCAGAAGAGGCTATTCCGGGGTAAGGCGCTAAAGGAGATGAGTTGGCCATGTGGGACGAGAGGATGTGGAGGCCCACACTTCCAGTGCACATGTAATTGCCCACCTTCTGCAGAAGGACCTGAAAATAAGTTAGAGTTTGCTGAGGATTACAGGGTCATTGGCGTCGAGGGGGCAGATGCTGCTTCATGCCCGCCCTCTTAGCTGGGCACCACTTTGGTGGTATGAGTGCAGTTTATAATCTGTCACCTATCCTGCACATCTGGAAACTCCGTGTCACCAACTTAACCTGAACAGATCAATGTCAAAGGAGCTTAGATGAAGACTCATGAGAGATTGATGTAGGAGCCAGAAGCCACCTTGTCACTCTACAGTGGGCAATTAGTCTTTGTGAGCACTAGAATACTCTTTTCCTTTCCTCTGGCCACCTCTACCCATATCAAAGTTATAACTGATCAAATTACAGGGCAAATTTCATCTAAGCTATGGTAAGGGCAATACATTCGTCATGTGAGCCTAGGAAATGCAATGCAATTCTCTAAGGATGCTTCCCCAATTCGTTCCATGCCGGGTATCCACTTGACTGTCAGTGGCCTTGCTTCCTCATCCCTGTGTTACTGCTTCCACAATGACCCATAAGACCTTAAGGAGGTTCTTTAAGAACAAAAATGCCTTGTGCAAGGCTTCAGCACTTCTGACATGTGGACGGCCTTAGCTTTAGTGTGAGAGCTGCTTCACATAGTCAGACCTTTTCATTTTCCCTTTTCTTGGAAGGGCGTTTTTAGGTTCTTCTCATTCTGAGAAGAAGAGAGACCTTCAGATAAACGGAGTGTTAATTCTGTCCACTTCCAAGGAATAGTGCAGAAAAAATGAGCAAAACCAAAGTAGCTTACAGACTACTTTATAAGAACCCATCATTAGACAAACTGATACTTCCCTCATGCTGTAGTCTGAATGTGCCGTCCAAAACTCATGTGTTTGAAACTTAATCCCCATCTCAACAGTGTTGGAAGGTGGGGCCTAGTGAGAGGTTTAGGTCCTGATGGCTCTGCCTTCATTAACGAATGAACAGCACTATAAAAAGGGCTTAAGGAGAGGGTTAATCCCTTCTGCCTCCTTCTGCCATGTGGTGAGGAGCAAGAAAGCCCTCACCAGAGGCTGGCAACAACTTGATCTTGGACTTCCCAGCCTCCACAACCATGAGAAATACATTTCTGTGCTTTATGAATTACTCAGTCTGAGGTATTCTGTTATAGCAGCACAAAACAGACTAAGACACCCCACTACATTGACCGATTGAGCACAACAATTTCTATACGGAAAAAAATTTCTAACTTATGGGAAACTATTTTAAAGTAAGTACAGGAAACACAGAAAGTCTGGAAGAAGTTTACTTAAAGTTGCAAATGGGTTAGATCTAAAAACATTCAGAAGGTAATCATTGATTTTTAGAGCTACAAGAAACAGTAAGTTATCTAAGAAGGCTAATTCTCCAGCCCCAAAATACTCTGTTATAAATGAGGAAAAGGAGAGCAAATAATATGACATAGAACATTTGTTGTAGGCCTTGAAGTAACTTTTTTGGGAAGAAGGACATTACAGCTATGCATTATGCTTGGATTTTAAACTAATCATGTAATTGCAGAAATATTATATCATATCTGTTCTTCTTCCATAAGTGGCATAGTTTAGTTATTCTATATATGTTCATTTATTTAAATTCCATCACCCACAGTTTTATTCTTTTATTTGGAAATAATTCCAAATTTACAGAAAAGTTGCAAGAATAAAAATAATACCAAAAACACCTATAACACCTGTTACCCAGATTCACTTCTTGTTAGCATCTTATCCCACTTAGTCTCTCACGTGCACCCTCATCCTTTGCTTTATAAAGCAGCAAAAGGTGAATTATGTATCTCTAGGTCCTTGACCCCCAAAGGCTTCAGTGTGTACTTCCTATAAGAGAATTTCTTATATAGATATAGTACTGGTATCAACAGTACTAAATTAACATCATTACTACAATGCTTTTATCGAATCTATCACCCACATCCCAGTTTTGTCAATTGATGCAATAATGTCTTTTATGATGTTCTCCCCATCCGCCTGTCCCACATAGCATACGGTCTAGGGCTCAAGGATGGCATTTATCTGCCCTATTTCTTATAGCCCTTCAATCTGGAGAATTTCTGGAATTTTTCTTTGTCTTTTATGACTAGACATTTTTGAATAATACAGACCCTCCTCTCATTTTTTTTTTTTTTGAGACAGGGTCTCGCTGTGTCACTCACGCTGGAGTGCAGTGGTGCAATCTCAGTTCACTGCATCTTCAACCTGCACAGCTCAAGGGATCCTCCCACCTCAGCCTGCCAAGTAGCTGGGACTACAGCCATGTGCCACCATGCCCAGCTAATTTTTTTTTACTTTTTGGTAGATCTGGGGTTTTGCCATGTTGCCCAGGCTGGTCTTGAACTCCTGAGCTCAAGCAATCCTCCCACCTCGGGCTCCCAAAGTGCTGGCATTATAGGAATGAACCACCATGCCTGGCATCTTCCTTCTATTTTTAATAAAACATTTCTCAGCCTGGGTTAGGGTTCTGCCATCTCAGCTGGACTGCTATGGAGATGAGGTGGTGTCTGTTTCAGAATTTCATATCTGGAGGCGCTTATGTCCCATAGGTGATGTGAATTCTGATTGAGGCATGATCTGACTTTCCCATTGTATAATTACTCTCTTTGTTTCAGGTACAACCAATAAGCAGCCTTTGGGCAGCTGAGAAGACAAGGCGAGTATCCTGCCCCTCAACTCAGTTCCCTAACTCAGCACCCACTCCTGACTCCTGCTTGGTCTACTCCTGCCTCGGGGATGTTTAAGCTCAGTAATTCTTCCACATCAGCCCTCAGGCAGGCAAAAACACTTCCTTATGCCTCAATGACTAACGTCTGTACCTATTTATTCATAGTACAAGTATCTTGGACTCATGAATTCCTATATTTAATCGCTCATAATTCATTCCTTTATATATTATTTTGATGTTCATATTTGATCCATTAAAAGGGCCAATGAGAGTCCCCTCAACCTGGCTCCTGCATCCTGATGGCATGCCCCCATCACTTCTAAACACTTCCTTACTTTCTGGCTTAATAAGGTGCTTTGGGCTCATTTGTACCTACTTTGTTCCAGGCCCTGGGGTCAGCCATTTCTCAGAAGAACACTGGTTCCTTTTAATGGAATTATAGACCAAGACACAGGTACTAGGTGTGCTCATTGCTGCTGGGGCGTCTTTTCCCCCTGGCCCTTGCAGCAGACAGATCTAAGCAATAAGTGCATGTACATGCATGCACACATACACACACAAACACATGCATGTGCACATATACATACATGTACTTATTTTAGCAATCAGGAGCCATTCATTTGTCTATGTCTCTTTCATCACAGTGAAATCCCTGGTTCCCAAAAACATCGATGTATTTACTCACTTGCTGAATCCTATAGTGCATCTAGAATAGTTTCCTAGTCGCTCGCCCATGCCACCACAACAAAACACTCTACTCAATAAAGGTCAGGACGTGTTCGCAACTCCTCCCCCTAATTTCTTTCACCACTCAGCACAGAATCTGGAGGATCTATAGTTAAATTCTGTGTTCATCGTTATTTGCATTTGTTCTTTCTAGTTGATTTCCCTTTTATTGCCTTTCACTGGAAACATGGTTGAGTTCATTTGTTTTAATTTCCTTTCAGTTTTAGGGCTTTTCTCTCTTTCCATTCTTACTGATTTAATTCTATTGTTTGAATATTTTTTGAATATGCCTTCACAAGCCAAAACTACACTTTAAGAAATACAGGCAGAAGAGTCCTCCCCGCTGTATTCCTTCCACTCCATCTCCCTCCCACCCCCAGACTCTATAGGAAGCAAATTTCATTGTATTCAGGTTTATCTGAATTTCGTCTCCTGTTGTAAAGGTGAGCAGGTAAAAATTTATTTTCTTATTTTCTCTTTTTGCTTCATACAACTCAGTGTACTATATATGCTCTTTTGCGATTTGCTGCTTTCACCTAATAATATTTTCTAGAAATCACCCCATATCAGTTTATCAGTATCATCCTCATCCTTTTTTCAACAGCTGTACAGAACTCTACAGTGTGTATGTACCACAGTTCAGTCAGCCAGTATCCTGTGCTTGAACATTTAGCTAATTTCCAATATTCTACATTTACAAATAACACTGCAATTAGTTACTTTACACACTTATATTTAGGTAATTTCTAACACTTCACAATGACAAATAATGCTGCAATGAGTTACTTTGCACATGTAGATGTTTATTCTATGAGAGGTATAACTTCATGGTATAGACCTAGAAGCAGGTTTGCTGGAGCACAGGTAACTGCAAACAGTTTTATTAGATACTGTGAAATTATTCTTCAAAGGTTTTGTACCAGTTTCTAATTTACTAATCATTTTCTTTTTTAAAGAACAATAAATAAAACTTCCAAGGGGTGATAGAGCTGTGTATTAGTCTGTTCTCCTATTGCTGTGTGGAACTACCCAAGACTGGATAATTTCGGCAGAAAAGAAGTTTAATTGACTCAGTGTTCCACAGGCTGAACAAGAAGCAGGACTGGGGAGGCCTCAGGAAACTTAACGATCATGGCAGAAGGTGAAGGGGAAGCAGGCACATCTTTACATGGTGCAGCAGGTGACAGAGAGCAAAGGCGGAAGCACTACATACTTTTACAAAACCAGATCTTGTGAGAACTCACTCACTATCACTAGAACAGCAAGGAGGAAGTCGGCCCCCATGATCCAATTACCTCCCCTCAGGCCCCTCCTCCAACACTGAAGATTACAATTCAACAGGAGAGTTGGGTGGGAACACAGAGCCAAACCATATCAATCTGCATTAATTTAAAAATATTTAATGCATTTTAAGGAAGTAATTTGGTTCTCCCAGCTGGAATGGTTAGGATCTAAGGCCTACTTCACCCTCAGACAATTTGGGCTCCAGCGAACTTGAGAGTATGGAATACAAAAGCATGTTTCTATAATACTGGTCTACTAAACTCAGCATATACATTTTCCATCTGGTATCCTCCATGTTATATAATAAAATATACTAGAAATAGCCCGGGTGCAGTGGCTCATGCCTGTAATTCCAACACTTGGGGAGGCCAAGGCAGGCAGATCACCTGAGGTGACAAGTTCGAGACCAGCCTGGCCAACATGATGAAACCCGGTCTGTACTAAAAATACAAAAATTAGCCAGGTATGGTAGTGTGTTCCTGTGATCCCAGCTACTAGGGAGGCTGAGGCAAGAAAATCACTTGAATGTGAGAGGCGGAAGTTGCAGAGAGCAGAGATTGTGCCACTGTACTCCAGCCTGGGCAACAGAGCGAGATTTCATCTATCTATCTATTTATCTATCTATCTATGAAATAAATTGATTAGAACCAAATGTGATTTCTGTTCTCAATTCTGACATGTTCTTGTTCTGTGAATTTGGGAAAGTCATTTAATGCTACTAAGCCTCTGTTTCCTTGTCTGTAAAAGGGGGGAAAATAATAATTTTCATAATTACACAATGAGTTTAAGAATCAAGTGTGTGTGTCATTTATAGGCATAATCACAAAGTTCTATCTATCTATCATCTATCTATCTATCTATCTATCTATCTATCTAATCATCTATCTATCTGTCATCTACCCATATCTCTATATGTCTATAGTCTTTGAAACATCTCCCTTTCAAGATAGTGAGAAGATAAAAAAAAATTTAACTAAAATTTGGGAAGCCTGGGTTTTTTTGTTCATTTTTATCCTAACCACTGTAAACTCACTGTTTAATTCTAGAAATGTTATTTCACCTTTCTGAATCTTATCTTCTACATCTATAAAATGAAAGGGCTAAACTGGTTGATCTGTAAGATTCTTTCTGGTCCTAAAACATTTTGATTCTTCATGTAACCTATGTTAGGTTGGTGGTGAGTGCACTAAGAGAGTGGAAAAGAATTTCACTCCCCATATTTGAAGATCCTCAGTAAAAACAAATTATTTAAAAATGAAACTTTAAAAAAAGAGAACTAGTACAGCTCCCTAAAGTCATTTTGAAGATCATATTTTCCACCTAGGAGGTGTGAGACCAGCCACCTTTGATTCAGTGGAAAGTATTTAGATTTTTTTCTTGCCTTTCCATAAGATCTCGAATTTTTTAGTGTAATTTTTGAGTTCGGAATCTCGAGATTTTGAATTTTGGGTGTAGTTGGCTAACAAACAAAGGCTGGAAAGGAAGAATGGAAGGGAGGGAGGAAAGAAGGGAGGGAGAGGAGAAGAAAAAGGAAGAAAGAAAGAAGAAAGGAAGATAAAAGAGAGAAGAAAGAAAGAGAAAAGAGAGAAAGAAAGAAAAAGAAAAGAAAAGAAAAGAAAGAGCGAGAAAGGGAGAGAGAGAAAGCAAAGAAGGAAGGAAGGAGGAAGAAAGAAGAGGAGAGGAGACGATATTACATATGTCCACTCCTAACACATTCTATGCCCAACTCAGTGACCAGGAAATAAAAGGGAATCCTCCCCCTGGCAGGAGGGAAATGAAGAGTGCAGGTGGAAAGGAAAGAGAATGTATCAATATGGCTGATGTGTACTTTATAAAATTTACCTCCATCAAGGACTTTGAAGCTCTGATTCTAAAAGTGCTTCGTCTTCTGGAAGAGGATCGGCCTGGCTATGCTGGCCAAGTCCATCGAGTCCATGTCACCGTTCCCTGGGTGACGTAGTGCCCGGTCTCTTGCTTTAAGGCCCCTGCGGTATTTCACTCACAGCCCCTGGGATGTAGGACTGACACAATCTCCAACCCCAGCCAGGCCCCGAGCGCCATCCTGCTTTCTCATTCATTGTCGCAGGGGCTCCTGTGAAAGCCTCCTTGTGCTTCCCACCCTTTCCCCACCCTGGAAGCCACCAAGGTCGAGTGTGCCTTTGTCTTCCACCTGCCTCCAATCCTTTGCAGATGCTGCATCCCTGTCCTCAGCCAGGCATCACTCGAGCCCTCCTTCTCTCCATTCCCAGTGGCTGGCGTTAGGCCCTTCTCATTTTCTTCCACTGAGACCCCATGGAGGCCACCTGACACGTCCCCTTCCTCAGTTTTCCCTCTGTCCCAGCCTTCATTATAACTGTGTGAAATGGAAATATGAGCAGCTTAACAGCATCCAGAAACTCTCCTCAGTACACAGCCCCAGCCCAGGTGAGCCCACGGAGCCCTTCAGGGCGGGACCCTGCCTGCTCTTCCAGCTCTGTCCTCCTCCACTGGCCAAGGCCTCCTCCTTCTCCAATCACACAAACACCTGGAGCTCCCAGCATGCTAGCTCCTTCATGCTTCTCTCTTTTACTGATGCTCAGTCCTCTGCCAGGACATCTTGCCTTGGCTCCTTTCCCAGGCCAAGGTCCGCCGGGCTGGCTGTGCTCCCTCGGCAGTGCTCCACTCCACTTGCTCCTGGAAGCTCTCACCCTCTGTCCTCCACCTTGGGAGGAAGCTGGATAGCTCCTCAGAATAACCTATACCAGGGCACACTTTATCCCATTGTATTATGGCAGTCGGGGGTGTGTGTGCGGTATCTGCGTGTGCCTGTGTGTGGTAAGAGATGTGATCTAGAACAGAAACCCTAGCCTCTTGTTCTCACAGAACAGTACGTTCTGAAAGGGGGTGGTTGCTGCTGCCAGTCAGAGGCCCAGCAACGCCAGAGCTGGCCCTTTGGCAGTGCCATTGGCTCTCTTCCTCCCACTGTTCCTTTCATGGACAAGATTCCCTGTGGAGATCCAGGCGCCATTTTGTGTCCAAGGCATGAAAATGAGGGAAGAGAGGTTGACATCAACCGACACCGTTGTTGATGTCGTCAGGAAAAATAAAACCTTTTCCACACACCTCCAGAAGACGGCTCACACCTCATCGGCCGGGACTGTGTCACAGACCACCTCTTCCAAGAGCAGAAGATTAACATGACCGTGTCATGTGGGCAAAGCATGCAGCTCCCCCCGCCCCAACAGAACCAGGGATCTGTTAGAAAGGAGAAGGGAGAACAGAACTTGGAAATGCAATCACTCAGCTTTCTCCCTGAACCCCACGACAGGTCCATGTCCCTCCCTGCTCTCAGTCTCCAGCATTTGGCAGGCGCCTGGCTCACAAATAAAAATCAAGCAGAAGTCAAAGGGGCTTCTGGTTTATCACTTAAGTTTTCATCTGCCTTAGCATGAATAACATGAGTAAATACAGTAGGCGCCGTGCTCATCATACTGAACATGTTTTGATTTGGTATAAAGTATTTTGTTCAACTACTTCCATTTTCTTGTGAGATTTCACTCTTGCTCCCCATTAGTGACTACAGATTTGGGCCAATTTGTGAAAAAAAGAGCTATTATATATCGAAACGTCTTGACTTTAGAACAGTAACTGATATGCAATAACAGAGACAGCACTGATCAATTAGAGGCCAAATGTCTTTAAGGAACAGACAAAAGAGTTGTTAAAAAAAAAAAAAAAAGTAAAAGAATTGCTAGGCCCAACTAAATGCCAACATAAAAAATTGTCTTCTTATAAATTACAAAATGCAGAATTTTGCTCAAAGTTAAATTGGACAGCCTATGTTCAACTATGTACGCTTTGGGAATTAATTTTTTTATATGTAGGCAGCAAATACTAGTGAGCTGCACTGAAAATCGGAGCTGTTTGGGAATGTGCTTTGCTGCTGTTTCTTATTAAGTGTTTGTCTTCCAACTCTACCTCCCTCATGCTATCAGTGACAATGCAACACGAGGGTTTCCTTATGTGAAAAATAAATAATATCGCATTGAAAGTTGTGAAGTTTCTTCTCTCAGATTTGAGGCATTTCTCAACACACTAAGGCTTTAAATGTTAGGGATTCTCTTGCAAATCTGGAAATTTCCATAAAGAAATGCTAAGATTTTGACTAATGTACAAGTATAAGAACACGTTGCCACGGCATGTAACCCATTTATAATTTGATCTTTGATCCAAAATTTTTTTTGATTACTTCTTTTGGTAACCATAGCAATATTAAAAAAAATAAACATATACAATGAATGCTGTAAGAGAATTATTATGGCGTATATGTGCACATGCTCAGCTTGAACAAAGATCAAAGATGCAAAATCTTATATAACCGTGTATCTGAGGAAATTCTACACAAATTGAGGGAGGGTTGCAATGAACATCTTTAATTTATTTCAATGTCGCTAAGTCTCTTTTTTTTAAAAAAATTGCTTGCATCTAACAATTGTCTTTTATATCTTGAAACCCAATTATCTTAAATACATTCTGAAAATAGCTAATAAAATATTTCAACAGCAAGTAATTGTAAAAGGAAAAGATATAATTAGCAGTGTTCATAGATGATAGAAAATGGGAAACATGCTGCGTATGGGTTGAAAAATGAAGAAGCAGAAAGAAAATCGGAAGTGTGGCCAGTTATTGTAGCAGCCCATAGGACGTGACTGTAGGGTCAACCCTGGTCCTAGTCCTCAGCTTCGTAGTAGCCATCACTGGGAATAAAGAGTGGGAATCTGAATTCAGACCTACAAGTAAGCGTTCTCCTGTTGCCTGGTGTAGCTCAGCCTAAGGGCCTAGGATCCCTTTCTGTCATTGTTGAGTTATAGAAAGCACACTTCCTGAGCATTGCCCACGTGCTGGGCACGGAGCACAGGCTGAAAGCAAACAGCACAGCCAGTGCCCGCCAGAGTTTGCAGGGTTGGGGGCTGGGAAGACAGGCACAGAGCGAAGGGAATAATATATAAGTCAGTACATAACTACAAGTCGTAATATGTGCTGGGAAGGAAAATTACACCATGTAATCATAGATCACAATAAAGCCGTGTGTTTGGGGTTGGGATGGAAAATAGGAAGAGAAGATCTCTTTGAAGTGACATTTCTGGTAGAGCCTCAAAACAGTATGAACCGCAGCCAGGAGAGAGGTGAGGGAAAGGAGGACCTAAGTGGAAGGAACAGCATGTGAGGTTGCTCAGGACAGAAAGAGCCTTCTGGAGACTGAGAGACAGGGAGCTACACAAGGCAGCAAGGGAAGGAAAGGAGCAGATAACATGGGGCCTTGGGATCGACACTCAGACTTGGGTTTATCCTAAGGCAGTGTGTGGTCATCAAAGAGTTTTAAGCAAGAAGGGGACAATTTGCTCTGTCTTTTGCAAAAGGCCAGCAGTTTCCCTTCTCCCCTAGCCATGCAATCCATCCCACACTACCTTTGCAAGCTTTTAGAAGGACAGTAAACTGAGAATGCATGGCTGTCTCCTGGCCCTGCACCAAAATCTAGAAAATGAGAAAACACCTTTTAAAAAAAATGTTTAATTATGGCTGCACTCAAAGGGGGAGACTGTGAGGACTCTGGAGACGCAAAGCCAGTGGGAATGAGAAAGGAATCAGAGGGTGGGGAACCATGGGGGAGTTGGAGGGGGTGAAGGGAGACCAACAGGGAAGCTGTTGGTGTGGTGGAGATCCTTCACAAAACCCACCTTCCCCTCTGCGCCCAAACAATTAGAGCCCAACACAGGCCATGCATTTCCCAGGCTCCTTTGCAGTTAGATGTGGCCAGCATGGGTTACCTTTGCTTGAATAATGGGAGTGAAGTTGCTGTGCCCCTGCCCAAGCCCAGTTGTCTGTTGTACCCTCCTTCCTCTCCTTGCAGCCTGGTAAGCCAGGACAAGAGCAGCCTTGGAAACCCGGGCTCCCAGGACTCAGGACTGTAATGCAGGCAAGAACTCCTTTTGTCATTGAGTCACTTTATTGTGGGGTCACTCTTTACAGCAGCAGAGCCATTCTTGCTGACTAAAGACAGCAGAGGAGCAGCCAGGCCTGCATCCTCCTCACCCCCAGTGGTGCATTCATGGCAGGAACCTGGAATAACCACTGTGTCTAGGCTCAAGTGTGCTCAGGGCAGAGCTCCTGGTGGTGAGTGATGCTCGGGATGGAGAACCCGTCTGCGGACACCCCCCAGCTGGGTAGCACATCTTATTCACCCAGGGCTGGCTATGTGATTTGCAGGGCCCAGTGCAAAATGAAAATGCAGGGCCCCTTATTCAAAAATTATTCAGAATTTCAAAAAGGTGACAGCCAAGTAATAAGCAAGCCTGAGACACTACTGAGTAAAAGTTCCTAAGAGACCACACAGGCCAAGGCCCAGGACACAGGCCTGTCCCACCCTCTACTATCCTGAAACAATGAGCTCCTGCCTGTGCAGCTGCCCCACCCCCCGGCAGGCTGCACCCAGGAGCCTGTGAATGCCCATGGCCTCAGCTGCAAAGAGGAGCCCTGAATCCAGGTTCACAATCATTGGAGGAGCACCACCAGTATGACAGGAGGGACCAAAAACCCTCCTCCAAAAAGCATAACTCACTCAGGGAAAAAGGGAGATAGCAGAGCAACCTCCCCAGGACTCTAGGATGGGATCAAAGCCACTAAAAAAAGAAAAAAGAAGTAAAAGTCACTGCAGGAGAGCCTTAGTTAATTTCTACCCTGAATATTTATAAATTGTGAGCAAGCTGGTTTAAATGACTCTGAGTTCCCATAAGCAATATTCTTTAATATAAAATCATAAACTAGAACAGGTTCCTTAGAGTAGACAGAAAGATGGCCCCAGGATGTCCATGTCCTAATCCCCACAGCCTGTGACTGTCACCTGACATTGCAAAGGGGATTTTTGCGGATGTCAAGGGCATGGAGCTTGAGAAGGAGAGGCCACCCTAAATGATCCAGGTGAGCCTGCCCAATTTAATCGTGTGAATCCTGAAAAGAGGAATTCCTTCCTCAGCTGTTCAGAGGGAGAGGGAGCCTGGCAGGCTCTGACCATGGAGGAAGGGGCTGTGAGCAGAGGAATGCAGGCAGGGGCCAGGAGAGGGATTCCCCGAGAGCCTGCAGGGGAACAGAGCCCGCCCACAACTTCATTTCAGTTTACACTTCTGACCTGCAGAACTGTAAGACCATAAATCATAGATTTTTGCAGTTCTAAGCTACCACATTTGTAGTAATTTATTACAGCAGCAATAGAAAACTAATACACTTAGGTTAGCAGTAACCAAAAACACTGACATTACTTTTCTTCACAAAATCCATTCTATGTTCAGCAGTGCACGTGGTGAGGCACTATCGAAGGGAAGAGCCAAATGATGTAAGAATGTAGTCTGCTCCCCCAAATTCTCAAATAGACAGGGTGATCTTTTTAAAAGATGTAAATGAGCAAGAGAACCCTAGTGGTTTTTGGTATCTTATCTCAGTTTGTTTTTAAGGAGGCAGAGGGTCCATTTCAAGCTGGGGGTGCCTGAGCGTGCTGACACCATGCCTGGGGGTGCTCTTCCCAGAAGGCAATTTGAAGAGGAAACCTGGGTGAAGCATCTGTGCTAACAGACATTCATGTTTGTTTGTTTGTTTTGTTGTGGTTATATATGTGTGTGTGTGTGTGTGTATACACACACATATATATGTACATATATATAAAATATATATATATATAAATTTTCCATTGTCGCCATCTTTAAGGATACAATTCAGTGGCATTGATTAAATTCATGATGTTGTGATATGAGCGCCATGATCTATTTCCAACACTTTTCATCATCCCCAACAGAACAATATTCTACCTATTGAACAATAACTCCCGACACCCCTCCCCCAGCTCCTTGCAACCACCACTCTACTTCCTGTCTCTATGAATTTGTCTACTCCAGGGACTTCCTGTAAGTGGAATCCTGCAGGGTTTGTCCTTCTGTGACTGGCTCGTTTCACTGAGCACAACGTTCTTATCCAGGTTGCGGCACGGGTCAGTGCTCCCTTCCTTAAGGTTGATGCTCCATTGCATGGATGCACCATGTTTTGTGTATTCGTTCATCGGTTGAGGGGCACTGGGCTGGTCCCTCCTCTTGACTATGGTGAATACTGGCTATGGCTGTTGTGAATCCTGGTGCGCAAGCATCAGACATTCCCGTTTTTAGTTCCAGGGACATGGGGTGCCTTCTGCCCCAGGGGGTTTGAAAGCTCCATGTCCCTGGGACATTATGAATGGCACATCTCCCTCCCCAAGTGGATGTAGTGTAGCGGGATTGATGGGGGAAGTTTAGGCACTGGCTGATTAAAATGTTTATAGAATGACTTATGGACTTGGAATTGCGAGGGTTGGACGTACTTGAGTTTTTTAGTTTTTTTGATGTCCACGTGCCAGACGTGCCACGTGCCATTACTAATTTTTGATAATTAGTGATGGAATTTTAAGGCCTGTTTTTTGTTTATTAGTCTCTCTAATTCCTTCTCGATCTCGCTACATTTCGAGTAGACGTGTAAAAATGTAAGGCTGGAGGGCTGAATCAGGGCTAGCCGATACAATTACTTTTCTAGTGTCCTTAGGAGGACATCTTGCCAGTCATTCTGTTCTGAGACCGTGAGAAAACCACTGGTCTGGAAGCCCAGATGTTCTATGCCGTCCTTGGCTTGTTTTGCCTGGATATCAGAAGCAGCATTTGTGCGTGGGTCCAGCAGTGGCATTTGTCCCCGCACCATCTTCGGGGCTGGCCCGGAGCCCAGGTCCTCCTACTGCCCGGGAGCAGTGGCCGCAACTCCAGGCTGAGGCCTGGCTCTGTCCACGGGGAACCACGCGTGGGTGCAGGCACCGGGCCTTGGATCACACTTGCGCACTCCGAGCACAGCGCATTACTCTTTTTTTCCTGCCCAGATGACTTTAAATAGAAAAATAACCCTGACTCTAGCATGTTCTCAGCCCGTGAACAATGGGTATTTGCTGGACGAGCGGCTGCGGGCCCTGTCTGCAGGCAGCTTGGGCCTGTGGGGAGGTTCCCGTGACTGCAACTCCCCGGGGGCTCGGAACACAGGACCCCAGGCTCCCAGCCCTACCTCCTTCCTCGGAGGGAGGGGAGGGCTGTGACCCCCTTCCTGGGGGGCTGTGAACTGCCCCCTCCCAGGTCGCTCCCTCTTTCACTCTCCCCTCGGAGGACTAGGGGTCCACAGGGGCAGGGGGATCACATAGGGTGGCACCCGTCACTACAGAGGGGTGCAGGGTTGCAGTAGCGGGGGCTGGGTTGCCTGGGGGACTCGAAGAGTCGCGGGAGCCGTGCGGGGACGAGTGCAGTGGTGCGTGGGGGTCGTGGGGATGGCGACAGCGGGGGCGGGAGCTGAAAAGGCGCGGGGGTGGCTAAGGGACCCTGCGCAGGAGCTGCCGGCCCTCGCGCGCCCCTCGCGGGCCCCCCGGGCCCCCCGCCCGCCCGCGGCTGCTGCCGTCAGAGCTGCCTGCGTCAATGCTGCTCGGTGACACACACAGCTTTTTTTCTTCTGCTCCTTTTTCTCAATGAGAGGAGCCTAATGGGATTTTTATTATCAGACTCATAAATCAAACCGTTAGGCCGTCAGGTCTGGCACGTGGACAACACCCCCACCCCCCGCGGCAAACGGAGAGGGCTAGAGCTGCGTTTTCCCCTTTTCAAGAAAAACTTCAAATATTTTATCTTTATATTTTGAAAATCGCAGTAATGCACAGAGCTCGGCTTGCTGTGGCTGGTGCAGCTCTACATGGATGCAGAGCTGGTCCTCCCGTTCCCTGGAAATGGTTTTGCAAAGTTGTTGGTTTTGCAAACAATAAAAGGGTAAAAAATGGGGTTTGCAGGCAAATCGGTTGGTTAGAGGGAACCCACAGATATTTCAAGCTACTGCAACACGAATCGATTAAACATTGTATCAGAGGGGGTTGTGGGCACAGACTTTGGAGCAGCCCTGCCCTGATGCTTGTGCTACTGACACAAAACAAAACCCCAGCTATGAATGCAAATCAAGGAGCAAAGACGTCAGCAACTAAGGCGATCTGGAGCGCTAGGAATCCTGAAAGCTTCTGCATTCTCATAGCTACTTGCATGCAGATTTCTAATAAGATAAATCGGCACTGGTGTATCTAATTAATGGTTGTCCTTCAACAAGCCACTGGATAGCACTTATTAGCCATGGGAGGTAGGAAGCCAGGTTAACCCCCAAAGGACTCTCAGTGCAGCCCCTTCCTCATTTTGGTCAGAGACTCAACCAGAGTGTGGAAGCGGAGCAAAGTCAAAAGGGGTCCAGGGACTAAGGCGTTGGGGCAAGGACCCTCAGAGAGGGAGGTCCCAGCTTCCAGAGTTGGACACAGAAAAATATGTTCCACTCTTGGGAATTGCCTCTTGTGCGAAGCCATATATATTTAGGGGGTCATCTACAGGGAACTGTGAAAGGTCTGCAAGCCCGTCATCTGGTCACTCTGAAGCCAGGTCTCCAGAGCTTCCCTGATGAAATTGTCCTGCCTGTGATGGGGGAGTGTTCTCGGAACCTTTGGGACAGCCTCTGCTGGTTCAGATCAAAACTTCACAGAGCTCAAGGCGTGGTCTTCAATTAAAAGCCTGGACCACATGTCAGGTGGGCAGAGGGCTACCGCTTTAGGGTAAAGTGGCTACAAGGAGAGTGGCCTGATATTTTGTATATATTCATGATCATTTTAATTTCCTCTTCCCAGCCTGTGTTCTGCATTTCCCCAGATGTCTTCAAAGGACATATATGACGCCCAGGAGCAGAGTTGTTGGGTCTGTTCTTTCTAATTCCAGACCTTTCTGGTCTTGAGTCATGGTTTTCTTAGGGTCCAGTGAAAACAGCAGCGCTTGGAGCTGCAGACCCAGGCTGGGAGCTGCCGCGGGGGCGCACGTGTCTACCTGTAGCCACAGCCTAGGATCATTGCCCTGCGCAGTTGGACGGCTTCCACGCCTCGTCTAGTTCTCACTGCATTCTTATAGCAGGACAAGTTCTCTGGATTTGTGTGAACTTTTAAAATAAGAGTTAATAAGTCAATGATTGCCAGATGAGAGAGGCAGCTTATGTGTTTTTAAGAAGCATCAAACCCACCCCCCCCACCCGCATATTCTTCCACCCCAGCAAAGAAGGAGCCAGGAAGGCACTGCAAGGGGGAAGCGGGGGGGGGGGGGGGGGGGGCGGGGGGGGCAGGGAGGATCCGTGAGAAAAAAGATGAATATTTGCATCTTCACTTGTGTGTCTCATTTGGGGTGACCCATGGGTGCAAAGGATGATGTATTTTATACTGAACATGGTACTGGCAATTTTGGGTGCACAATGAAAAAGAAATGGGCATGAGCATATCTAGCTTTAAGACACGATTTCAAATATAACTTCTGTCATTCACGTCTAGACCCATATTCTGATATGAGTAATAACTATGCTAAGCAAAAGTAGATTAGGTGCAATAAACATAAGACCTGTATTCCCATGTTGATTGATGGACTTCAGTGGAATATTTCATTTTAGCAACCGATATATTGCATAAATGAGTTAACATTGGTCCCATTGCAAAATGATTTTTTATACAAAATTAGAGAGGCTGACATAAGGAATGCTGCTAGAAAATTATTAGCTCACTTTTTACATCCAAGGGGGTGAAATGATACACTGTGGAAATTTGTACAAATAGAGAAGTGGATGGATGTCGATGTCAGTGGGGAGAAACGGGAGGCCAGGTCCCGTTTTGAGGAGAGGAGATGCGCCCAAGCCGGGGCGGAGGAGCGGGTCGCGCCGCTGACATTCGCCAAGGACAGGATGGGGTGGGCGCCTGCCGGTGGCCGACTCCGCCCCGCCTCTCAGGGGTGCGAGTCATCAGCGCAGCGGCGGATCCTGGCCCAGGGAGCCACCGGCCCACCCTCGCGCCCAGGAGCCGGACTCGGAGACGTCCACCTGGTGGAGAGAGGCGAGGGAGCCGTGCAGACAGGGGCTGCTCCATGGAGAGCCCGGGAAGCCTGCGGGGCGCCAGCGGGGTGGGTCCCGGGACAGACCAGTGACCATCCGCCTCCTGCGTAGCGCTGCCCCCAGGAGAGGAAAACCCATCGGAGGTTGTGCTGTGTGCGTTCTCCAAGAGGGAAGCTTAGTATGCGCACTCCCTTCGTCCCCTTAAGGAGGAGCGCACAGTGTGTGTGTATGTGTGTGTGTGTGAGTGCGCGCGCGCGCTCATGTGTGTATGTGCCTGTGTGTGCATGTGTGTATGTGCGTGTGTGCATGTGTGTGTGCATATATGCGTATATGCGTGCGTGTGTGTGGCGCGCACATACGTAAGCACACCCCCGGTACATAGAAACTCACAGAAACATACAGTAATCCTGTATAAAGATTATGAGTCTAGAAAACATGTACTGCCCGTCATTTTTCTCGGCTGTCTCTGTGCCTTCTAGATATTTCCGTGTCCTCCGCGCGCTTCATTTTTATCAGGCTCCTGGGTGTGTGCAGGGAGGGAACGCAGGCACGGAACGCAGGCGCGGAAGATGTAATTTGTGCATTAGGAAGCCTCCGCTCGAGCGCCACTGACGTCTGCACCTCCGCGCTTGGCTCTGCTGCAATACATCAGACTGATGGCATGATCACTGCATCTTTGCTGTAATATCTGTGCACTGCTGGTTAGGAAAATCCTCAGCCATACCGTGACTCCAGCTAGCTAGCTAGTCAATGTATTTTAATTTTATTAATTGAAAGGAAGGACTAAGGAGGGAAAAGAATGCAAAGGAAACATGAAAAGATTTTACAAATTTTTAAATGCTTATTTTTCCAGATGGAAGATTGAGACAGTAGGATTAGAGACTTCATGGCTGCAGATGTTGAAGCTTTTGCTAAATGAACAGCCAAATTCAGTTCTGTGAAATTGCGTCATATTTCTTTTCCAGAACACATAAATCTTTTGATTGTTCTACTTCTCTTTGTATATTATTACTGTTTAAAATTTTGAGGAAAAAATACTTTAATGTGATGTCAATTCTTAGATTTCATCCCTCTCAATTATTTTTGCAGGGCCTCATCACTGCACTTTCAGTGTGATGACATTTGCTTTTTAGTGTATTGTCTTGTGTTGAGGTCATGAGAGATGTGAATGAGGCAGGAAGATCGTTACAAGTGAACCATAATTAATATTTACATAGTTCTCACGGGTTGGCAGGCAGCCCCCTAGAGTGCTGATTTGCTGGCGAGCTGCTGGGGTCACTCTGCAGGGGCACCGGGCAGGCCTAGAAGTAATTGTAGATTCCACTTTGAGAACTGTCACTGGGCCTGGGTATCCCAATATTAATGCTCTTGCATGAGTAGAAGCAGCAGAATGTCCTGGGACCTCAAGGAGGGTTTGGGGGTGGCAATGCCAACATGGGGAAACCACTGTAGAAGGAGAATGGTGGGGTTCTATCTTGGGACAGCATTAGCACCTGACAGAGAGTGGACGTTATGCCAGTTTGCTAGGGTTGCCCTAACAAAGTCCTACAAAACTGGGAGGCTCAAAACAAAAGAAACATCTTCTTTTACAGTCTGAAGCCTGGAAATCTGAAATGAAAGTGTCAGCAGGGCCAGGCTCCCTCTGAGACCCTGGGTGGATTCCTGCCAGCTTCTTCCAGCTCCTGGTCCTGGCCAGCCATCCTGGCATTCCTCGGCTCGCAGCTCATCACTAATCCCTGCCTCTGCTGTCAAGGCTGTCTTCTTCCTGAGTGTCTCTATCTCTGACTCTTGTCCTCTTAAGGGGACACCAGTTGTATTGGATTGGGACCTGCCCAAATGACCTCATCTTAACTTGATTACATCTGCAGAGACCTTATTTTATAAAGAAGGTCATATGGACAGGTGCCCATCTTTTCAAAGGACACAATAGGACCCACAACAGATGTTTTGGGATTGTGCCTCTGCCTCAGTCAATGAGGAACTTGTCCTGAGTTTCTCAAAAGAGGTGATGAAGAGTAACAGAGGGAACTGGGCCAGAGTTTCCACACCGTCTAGCATTACAGTGTTCCGTGGCTGATGGCATTAGCAGGTCGGCATTAGCAGCTGGAGGGAAAGCTGACGGGAGCCAGGACTGGAGGGGCGTCGACAGGGCAGATTTATGGTGGGGGTGGCTCTCAGGCCACCAAGAAAAACACCAGGAGCTGCAGGGCCCATGCCAGGGAAAGGAAGGGATGTTGTGGGTCTTTAGGGCCTAGTGTTCCCCCAGATGGGGACCCCAGCCCACTGCTTTTCTTGTACCCGTTTCTCCTGTCCTTCTTCAGTGATGAGGTCTGGGGAAGCAAGAATGGACGTCCACATAATGAAGCACCAAATTAATGGAAGGGATTGTGGATTTACCGAATCTTTCATTTCAGCCCTATGTGGGATGCATTGTGTCGGGACTTCATGGGTAGCTACGATGGGTGTTAGCTTATAATAATAACTCACAGTTAAAGCACAGCCGGGCCAGTGATTTCCAGCTGTATTCCACAGGATCCTAGCACTCAAACCAAAATACTGCAAAACTGAGGGAACACTGTCAAAAATAAACATTTTGTCTTCTTCATTTCTGTATATTTGCTGTGTGTGTAAATTTTGTAAGGAGTTTCATTTGGGGAAATGATTGAACAAATTAAATAATACATTTATTAATTCAACAAATATGTGGGCCGGGCACAGTGGCTCACGCCTGTAATCCCAGCTATTTGGGAGGCCGAGGTGGGTGGATCACCTGAGGTCAGGAGTTCGAGACCAGCCTGGCCAACATGGTGAGACCCCCATCTCTACCAAAAATACAAAAAATTAACCAGGTGTGGTGGTGCGTGCCTGTAATCCCAGCTACTAGGTAGGCTGAGGCAGGAGAATTGCTTGAACCTGGGAGGCAGAGGTTGCAGTGAGCCGAGAATGTGCCACTGCACTCTAGCCTGGGTGACAGAGCAAGACACTATCTCAAAAAAAAAACACAAAAAAATGTAGATCCCTGTGATTCAGGTACTACTAGGATATACACCCACAAAAGAAAGTAATAGTAATTCCTGCAAGTGTGGAACTACCATTCTGTTGGGTAAGCAGCATATAATTAATGACAATAAATGAGAAAAATAGGTACTACGATGGTAGAAGGTGACCCATCGCTCTGAGAAAAAGGAAACACAGCAGGATGATGGGAGACTAGGGCCATGAGGGCACGCTCCATGGGGACGAGGCATTCAGCAGAGTTGGAACTGGTGAAGGAGTTTGTAATGTGGTGTCTGTGTAAAGAAGGTTCTGGGCCGAGGGATGAGCTGCTGTGATGGCTTGATGGTTAGAGTATGCCCAGCGTGTTGGTGAAACAGCAAGGAGGCCAGAGTGGCCGAGGCAGAGGGGGCAAGAAGTAGAGGCCAGCACCTGAGGCAGACAGCAAGCCCTGCAGGTGCTTCCAAGGATTTTGGATTTTACTCTGAGTGAAATGGAGGGCCAGCCATTCCTTGGTGGTGCAAAGCATGACATGGTATGACACACATTATAGAAGGATGTCTCTGACCACAGGGAGGAAAATGGACTGGAGGGGCAGGTGGGAAGCAGGGAGACCCAGGAGGAGGCTACTGAGGGAAACCAAGTGAGGCATGATGTTTGCTCAGAGCAAGGCGGTAGCAGTGGGCATGGTAAAATGATGTCATATTCTGAGTCTATTTTGAAGGTGAAGCTAATGGGATGTCCTATGGCACATCATGAAATAAAGGAGTCAGGAATGACTTTGAAGAAATGAAAGCTAAGCTTGAACATTTTTCTAGTCCCCTTGGGCAGCTACAACAAATACTTTAGACCAGGAAATTTATAAACAACAGATATTGCTCACAGTTCTGGAGACTGAGAAGTCTGTGATCAAGGCACCAGCAGGTTTGAGGTCTGGTAGGGCCTCTTTGCTTCATAGATGGTGCCTTGTTACTCTGTCCTCACATGGCAGATGAAATGGAAGGGAAAAACAGGCTCTCTCAAGCCTCTTTCCAAGGGCATTAACCCCATTATAATCACCGCGCAAAGTCCCAACCACTTAATACCATCACTTTGGGGGTTAGGATTTCAACATATGAATTTGAGAGGGACACATACATTCAGACCATAGCAAACATTTTAGCAAGGAACTGAACAATATGAAAAGTAACACACTGCTGGACACAATGGCTGACATTTGTAATCCCAGCGCTTTGGGAGGCTGAAGCAGGAGGATCACTTGAAGGCAGGAGTTTGAGACTAGCCTAGGCAACATTACAGATCCTGCGTCTACAAAAATTTTTCTTAAAAATTAGCTGGACGTGGTGGTGTGTGCCTGTAGTCCCAGCTACTCAGGAGGCTGAGGTGGGAGGATCTCTTGAGCCCAGGATCAAGGTTGCAGTGAGCTGTGATTGTGCCACTGCACCCCAGCCTGGACGACAGAGCCAGACCCTGTCTCTAAAATAATAAATAAATAATTTTAACAGTAACACATTAATTTGAAAATGAACCAAAAGTCTATTCTAGATTTGGAAAATGCCATAATCAAAAGTAAGAAGCCAGTGGATGAGTCTAAAGTTTAAAGCCAATGCACAGACACAGCGAAAGAGAAATTATTCAATAAGAAAGTGCATCAGGATAAACTACTCAGACTAGAACACACAGTGACCAAATATGGGGAATATCACAAAACATAAGAGATGCTAAAAGGGTCTAAATTGGTTTACCAAAAATGCCAGAAAAACTGAAATTATCAAATAGGGTAGAGGCAACAATTGAAGAGATAACAGCTAATAATTTCCCAGAACTGATGAAAAATCAACTCACAGATTCAGAAAGCCCAGTGAATCTTTAGCAGGATAAATAAAAAGATATCCTGACCTAAACACATCATACAAAAAGAGAGTAGGCAGAGTTGAAAAAAATGAACTATCTCCAAAGAAGAAAACACTGACTAATGAATTCTCAAAAAATGAGAAAGGAAGCCTGAAGACAGAGGACGGACATCGTCAAAGAAGGTGCTGAAATAATGGTCAATACTCGATAATGAAGTGAAAGAAAGACACTGTCATTCAAACAGTGACTGAAATGGTTTATCATCACAGACTCACACTAAGGGACCTTCTAGAAAATGGGACTATGTTATCATTGGAATGTGGCACCTGAGCTACCTTGTTTGGTACAGATTCCCCCCAGATTTCCACCTTAGCAAGGGAAAATGACCCTAGATGAAGGCAAAGATGCTGGAAGGTAAAGCAAATAAAGAAATATATGAGTAAGTCTAAGTTAACTTTCACGCTATAGTACAAAAACAATAATGTATTTTGAGTTTAAAATACAGCATTAAAACTCATCAAGATAATACTATGCAAGTTGAGATCAGGGTAAATGAAATTAAAAGTATTGTAAGGTCCATTGGAGTGTCTGGGCAAGGATAAAGCTATTGATTAGCATAAGGGTGTAATTAGATATGGATGCATTCTGTCTTATCATAAGGAACACTTGAAGGCGGAAACCTTTAAGTGGGAAATAGGGATAATTTCAATTTGCTTTCAAAGGCATCCAGCCAGAAGTATTATTTAAATATTACCCCATGCATCCTTAACCACTCTCAGACTAAAGGATGCTGTTCTCAAGTTGCAATACAAAATCTTGTTTAGAACCATTCTTTTTCTGTAGTTGGGTTTTGATGGCATTGGCCGGTTCCACAGTACATGGGACAATGTTATCATTGGAAAGTGGGGCATGAGCTACCTTGTTTGGTACAGACTCCTCCCACATTTCCAGTAATCATCCTTGATGCAGTCTTTCCCCAGTATCTCAGTAGTTGCATATGATATTGTAGTCTTACGCACCTAAATTGCTCCTTTATAACAAGCCCCATGATGTGCCAATGTTTATTTGTAAAATACTGAACATCTGCTTCTGTTGGGCTTTTCTTTCAGCAACTCTTCAGAGAATTCCGTTTGGCCTTTTTAAACTTAACTTTTTATGTTTTATATATAGATGCCACCACCAGAGTTTTGGTGATTTCATTGCTGTATTACCTAGTGCATCTCTGCAAATAACATTCTCTGACTTTAGCATTTTACCACTGATTTGGCTACAAAACTGATGACAGCATATGAAAAGATCATACTTCCAAATAAAGCTGTGAAACTTTTGGCCTTAATTTCTTTAGAATCACTTTCATCAATATCGTTACATTTACACTATACTACGACATTTAGGAAAGATTCACTGGACTTGATAACTAACAAACAACAACAAAAGGCTAGCAAACCTGGTTCTACCATCAATACATTGGGGAAAAAAAGAAGAAATACGAATTTTACTTCTCTAATCTAGATAATAATATTAAAGTATAAATTTAAAAATTTGGCTTGGTTAATGTGATGGTTAATATTGAGTGTCAACTTGATTGAATTGAAGAATGCAAACTATTGTTCCTGAGTGTGTCTGCTGCCCGCTGCCAAGGGAGATTAACATTTGAATAAGTGGACTGAGAAAGGCAGACCCACCCTCAATCTATTCGAGCCAGCACGGCTAGAATAAAGCCGACTGGCTGAGTCTTCCAGCCTTCATCTTTCTCCGGTGCTGGACGCTTCCTGCCCTCGAACATCAGACTCCAAGTTCTTCGGCTGTTGGACTCTAGGACTTACACAAGTGGTTTGCCAGGGACCCTTGAGCCTTTGGCCACAGACTGAAGGCTGCACTGTGGTCTTCCCTACTTTTGAGGTTTTGGGACTTGGACTGATCCACCACTGGCTTCCTTACTCCTCAACTTGCAGATGGCCTACAGTGGGACTTCACCTTATGATGGTGTGAGTCAATTCTCCTTAATAAACTCCCTTTCACATATACATATGTCCTATTAGTCCTGTCCCTCTAGAGAACCCTGACTAATACAATTAAGATTAAAGTGATTGTAAAAATAAAAGTTATAAGAGAAAATAAATGCTCAAATATTCTTAGATTTTTATATACTATTTAGTTACTGTTGACTGATTAACCTTAAAATACCATACACTGTATGTGTTTCTATCGCACATGATCAGTTCACAACTAGGAAGCTAGGCTAAAAAATAACTTATCAGAGATATTAGGGACTGCACAATGCATGGGTGACATATTTCACAGTTCAATTCCAGGTAAGTTAATTGCCTACTTAAAGAACCCAATAACCTTCAGAAAAGCAAAACAGAATCCAGAGCTGAAGGAACATATTATCTATATCTGGTTTTGATGACGTGTTGAACAGAGCAGAGAAAAACTTCAATGCAAGCATTGTAAACAAGTTCACAGAATTAAAACAAAATGTAAAATCAGTGAAGTAACAGACAATCTCAACATAGAAATGGAAACTATTAACAACAGAAATCCTAGGACTGACAAGAATGATAACTAAAATAAAATTAAAACAGCACATTAGAAATGACAGAAAAAAAACCCCAATGAATTTAAAGAAAAACCATTAGAAATTATCCAACCTGAAGAACAGTCATAAAAGACTGAAGATAAATGGATAAAGTCCCAGGGATTCATGGGACAAAATCAAACATACCTAGGTGTGATTGTATTCCCAGAAAAAGCAGACAAATACAAAATGGTTAAAAAAATTACAGGAAAATATAATAGCCAAAAACTTCTTAGATTTGAGAAAGAAAAACAAAACATTAAATCGTACATCCAAGAAGCACACCAAACCCCAAGTAAGAGAAACGCAGCTTACAAAGATGTGTGGTAATCAAACTGCTGAAAGAAAAAGCCAAAGAGAAAATATTAAATTAGCAAGGGTAAATAACCCATCACGTACAGTGGGAAAATAATACAGTCAATGACTAACTTCTCATCAGAAACAAGGGAGGCCAGAAGACATTGGAATAACTTATTCTAAGGGTTGAAATAAAATACAGACTACTAAGAATTGCATATATAATGAAACTCTCCATCAAACACGAAGGTGAAAAAAAGACATTTCTAAATAAATAAAAACTGAGAGGATTTGCTAATAGAATACCAATGGTATAACAAATTCTAGAATAAATTACTCAGGCTAAAATGAAATAACACCAGATGATAATCATTTAGTAAATATAAAAGATAAGAACGGTGTGTGTGTTTAAGAGCATGTGTTTCTCTTCATTTCTTTGAAAGACATATATTTAAAAAGCAGTTAATCACTGTATTGTTAAGGTTATAAAGTGGATAGAGGCTTTATATATGACAATATTAGCACAAAGGAGGTAGTAGGGATTCTACTATATTGGCACAAAGTTTCTATATTTTACTAGAACAAGGTCAATGTGAAATTAGAGGCTATTTGATTTACGCAAATTGCATATTTTAATCCCTAGAAAAAGTACTAAAATAATAACACAAAATATAGAAAAATTTCAATAAATGTATTAAGATTATATATTACAAATGATGTTTAACACACACACAAAAATAGGAAAAGCAAAACTCAATGAGATAGACCAAAAACAAATAGCAAAATGGCAGATCTAAATACAAACATATTAATTATTGCATTAAATGTAAATGGCCTAAATACTCTAGTCAAATGGCAGAGATTATCAGACTGGCTATAAGAGGAAGATCCAATTGTATATGTTCTACAAGAGATGCACTTCAAATTTAAACACACACACACACACACACACAGAGAGATTAGAAAAAGATACACTATGTAAACAGTAAGCATAAGAAAGCTGGAATGACAATATTAAAGCCAGACAATATAGAATATAAAACTAGGACTATTATTAGAGATTGTAAAATATACAAACAGGAGTGGAAGTCAATTTAGCCAAACTGGTACTTTGAAAAAAAATCACGTGAAGTTGATAAACATTTACCTAAACTGATGAAAGAGAAGGAAAATAATTAAGATATTATCAATACCAGAAATGAAACAGGAGTACCACTACAGATTCTACAGACATTAAAAGGATGACAAAGGCATATTATAAACAATCCTACACCAACAAATTTGATGATTTTTATAAAATAGAAAAATTCTTTGAAAGACATAAATAATCAAAGTTGACACTAACAGATTTATTCTGTGACATGTTAGGAACGATTTCCAGGTACAAATAGCAAAATAAAAGGACCACTTGTGAGAATTTCAAGTTCTCAAATAAATGAACTAAAAATTAAGCATGAGGTAGAAGATTCGAACAGATCTATAACATGTAAGTTGAATTAATTATTTAAAATCGTTCCACAAAGAAAAGTCTGATTCTGAATGCCTTCATCATTCATTCTATCAAACAATTAAGAAAGAAATAATACCACTCTTATATAGCTCTTGTATAAAACCGAAGAGAAAGGAACACTTCTAATACCAGTAGTGTGTGCTCTCTCTCTTCTCTCTCTCTCACTTTCACACTCAAACACAAACACTCAAACACTCTCATATACTAAATATTAGTATATTTCTTGACTATAGGTGCAAAATCCTTTAAAAATAATAAGCACTTCCAATTTCTGGTCTGATGTGTAAGTAGCTTAGAAATCCTAACAAATAAAGAACTGAACATATTGAAAAATCAACAATTCTTCTTAGGTCCATCAGAGAATTTAAGTGAAATTGCAGGGCAATTTGCTTCCCCACAGTTTGGAGAGATAGACAAACGCATACAGAAATCACAACTTACTGGAGCAGAAACTTCATGGGAACTAGTGCTGTTAAGAAAAACTGTATTTTTAAAGAGATGCTGGAGGTTCGCTGTGGACAAGTTTGAGAGTTAAGAACTCCAGGGGAGACAGTCATAGAGGGCCTTCACACTTTTGTGAGTTTTATCTCTAGGGGTCCCACCAGGTCATCACAATGAATATTGGAGAAATACTCCCCCATGCAGGTGGAGGGAAAATGTAATCCTTTTGTAACATACCAGAGCCTTCTCTTTTTCTCAAAAAGGCCTGCCCTCAGGAGAAACTATTTAATCAGAGCATAACCTTCTGGCATTTTATCAGCGCCTACCCTACCTTGGGGGAGAAACATACGCAACTCCAGCCCCCACCAGTACCCTGTCCCACATAAGAGGAGTTACTAAGAAATACTGGTGAACCTTACTGTCCATGGCACAGGCTCACTAAAAAACAGACCTAATCATAGGACTATAGAATATTTCCCCTCTCCCTACACCTTACCACCTCATTACTAAAAGCCTATTTACTGTTGTTCCTTTTACCTAGTACATCATATTCACCTTTTAACAAAAAACTAGAAAACATACTAAAAGGCAAAAAAAAAACACAATTTGTAGAAATTGAACTAGAGTCTTATGTTGCAGGTATGTTGGCATTATCAGATAATAGACATGCCTTGCAAGAAATGTTTTTCTCAGAAAACATGATTGTCTACTTAGAAAATTCTACGATGTTGACCAAAAAAATCTTCTGGACCTAATAAGTGACTATTTCAAAGCTGTAGTTTACTTGTATTTTGAGAGCCCCCAGCTAAACTGGGTTTCCAGGGCATCTGGAAACCGTGCCCTAATGGGAAATGAAGGGGAACTGGACATAGTGTTTTCAGGGTGCCTTTCACATGGCACTGTTACCTGGTGGAGAGCCTAATGCCCAGCTGTTCTGCCCGTTACTAACGGGAACCCTCACATGGGAAGCTTGTTTATACTGGCAAACGCCCTGTGGCTCTTGTCTGACCAGTGTCCAGTTTATGCCTGCCCTGAGCTCTTGTCTGATTAGTGTCCAGTTGCTCTGGTACTGGAAGCCTAACCTTCTGTTCTCCCCGGTGTCCAGGGAAAACCCCAGCCTCGGGCAGCCCCAAGTGCTTTCTTCAGATGGAAGGTGCAAACTCAATTCACCACCACAATAAGAAACTAGTTCAAAGAGTTTACTTACAGATCCTGGGCAGGGAGGATATAATGAGTCCAGAGTGCAGTCCACCATCCCCAGGTCACGCCAGGAAGGAATGGAGGGCCAGGCAGAGAGAAAGGAAAGCCTGTGGCAATCAGTAGTGTCTATAAGGGAATAGGGTGTGGATCACTTTAAGATTACCGGCAAATGCCTGATTAGTTTGTTTAAAGGAAACAGCGGGAAAGTGGGAGCCCAGTCCGCTAGGCAGAAGAGATGCCTCTAAGTTCTCATCTCCGGCCACTGGCTTAAGCCATTTGGGTGTGGTATAGAACGGAAACTGTGCCAGGGTTAGCTGAGTCCTTCCTCTGGATGAGAAAGTTAAATTTGCATTCAAAATGGATGCCAAGGAAACATAAAAATTGTAAGAATTCATTACAATCTGGTCAATATAAGAAATCAAATGCATTTTTATATACTAACAGTGAACATTTGGAAAATGAAATTTTTAAAAATCCATGATTACCATACCAAAAAAAAAGAAAAGCGTGCAAAAATGTGCAAGACTTGAACACTGAAAATTACAGACTACTTCTGAGAGGACTCAAAGAATACCTCCATTTATATGTATGTTCTTGGATTGGTAAACTCAATATTGAGATGTTAATTCTCCTATACTGGTCAAAACAATTCCAATCCAACTCTCAGCATACTTTTTTGGAAATTGACAAATCAATTCTAAAGTGTATGCGAGTATGCAAGGGACCTGGAGAAACAAAGCAGTTTTCAAAAAAAAGAACGAAGTTGAAAAACTTATAATACCTGATTTTAAGACACATAGTAAAGCAACAATAAACAAGATAATGTGGTACTGGTATAAGGATAGACACATAAATCAATGGAACAGAATTAATAATTTATAAATTGTGATGGTTAATATTAGGTGTCAATTTGACTAGATCGAGGATGCCTAGGTGGCTGGTAAAGTGGTGTTTCTGGGTGTGTCTGTGAGGATGTTGCCAGAGGAGACTGACATTTGAGTCAGTGAACTGGGAGAGGTAGACCCACTCTCAGTGTGGGTGGGCACCTTCCAACTGGCTGCCAACGCAGCTAGAACAAAGCAGGCAGAAGAAGGTGGAATAAGTCGGCTTGCTGAGTCTTCTGGCCTTCATCTTTCTCCCCTGCTGGATGCTTCCTTCCATTCCTTCTGCCCTTGGACATCAGTCTCCAGGTTCCTCAGCCTTTGGACTCTTAGATTTACACCAGTGGTTTGCCAGGGGTTCTCTGGCCTTCAGCCACAGACTGAAGGCTGCACTGTTGTCTTCCCTGCTTTTGAGGCTTTTGGACTTGAACTGGGCCACTACTGGCTTCCTACCTCCTCAGCTTGCAGACAGCTTATCATGATGCTTCGCCTTGTGATCGCATGAGCCAATTCTCCCTAATAAACTCCCTTTCATGTGTGTGTATATATATATATATATATATATATGGATATATATACACATATAAGGATATATATATATGGATATATATATGGATATATATATGGATATATATATGGATATATATATGGATATATATATTAGGATATATATATGGATATATATATTAGGATATATATATAAGGATATATATATTAGGATATATATATAAGGATATATATATTAGGATATATATATTAGGATATATATATTAGGATATATATATTAGGATATATATATAAGGATATATATATTAGGATATATATATAAGGATATATATATTAGGATATATATATAAGGATATATATATTAGGATATATATATAAGGATATATATATTAGGATATATATATAAGGATATATATATTAGGATATATATATAAGGATATATATATTAGGATATATATATATAAGGATATATATATTAGGATATATATATAAGGATATATATATTAGGATATATATATAAGGATATATATATTAGGATATATATATAAGGATATATATATTAGGATATATATATAAGGATATATATATTAGGATATATATATAAGGATATATATATTAGGATATATATATAAGGATATATATATTAGGATATATATATAAGGATATATATATTAGGATATATATATAAGGATATATATATTAGGATATCTATATAAGGATATATATATTAGGATATATATATAAGGATATATATATTAGGATATATATAAGGATATATATATTAGGATATATATATAAGGATATATATATTAGGATATATATATAAGGATATATATTAGGAGATATATATAAGGATATATATATTAGGAGATATATATATAAGGATATATATATTAGGATATATATATAAGGATATATATATTAGGATATATATATAAGGATATATATTAGGAGATATATATAAGGATATATATATTAGGAGATATATATATAAGGATATATATATTAGGAGATATATATATATATATATATATATATATATATATATATATATAATGGTTTTTTCCCTCTGGAGAACCCTGACTAATATGTAAACAAACTCATATTTAACATGGTGCATTGATTTTGAACAAAGAGGGCAAGATAATTCAACAAGTAACAGAAAATCTTTTCAATACATGATTCTAGATTAAATAAATACCTGTATAAAAAAATAAACATAGAGTCTTACCTTAAACCATACACAGAAATTAATTACTAATGGATCATAGACTTAAATGTAAGAACTAAAACCATAAAACATCTGGAAGGAAACAAAAGAAAATCTTCACAATCTTTAGGTAGATAATTATTTCTTAGGACAGAAAAAGCCCAAATCATAGAAGAAAAATGGAAAATTGAACTTTACCGAAATTTTAAGCATTTGCTTATCATGTAACACTCTTAAGAAAATAAAATGCAAGCCAAAGACTGAAAAAAAAATGCTTGTAAAACATAAATCTGACAAAGTAGGAAAGCACTTGAGAAATTACATATTAGGTTGGTGCAAAAGTAATTGCGGTTTTTGCCATTACTTTCAATAGAAAAACCACAATTACTTTTGCACTTACCTATATCCAGATTGTAGAAAGAACAATTAAATAATGATAAGACAAACAACTGGGCAAAAGATTTAAGTGGAATCCATAAAAAAAGATATTTGGATTATTAACATGCACATCAAAAGATGCTCAACGTGGTGATCAGAACAGCTCAAAGCAAATATACCATGAAATAACACTACACACTCACTGGCATAAAGTCAAAAAGATTGGCAATACCAAATATTGATGAGGATGCTGAGCTATTAGGACCTTCACACGGTGCATGTGAGAATGGAAAACCATACAGACACTTTGGAAAACAGTGTATCAATTTATTTTAAAATTAAACATACATTATTTACACAGCCCAGCAGTTCCACTTCTAAAGAAATTAAAACATGTTTCTGCCCAAAGACTTATATGTGTGTGTTAATAACAGCATTACTCATAAAAGCCAAAAAAAAGATATAATTCAAATGTGTATCAGCTATTAAATGGATAAATAAGACTGTGGTAAATCCATTCAATGGAATCTTAATTTGGTATATATATAAAACAGTTCTATATATATTTATATTTATATATTTTATATTTTTATTATCTATATATTGTATTTATTTATAAATTTATATTTTATAAATTTATATATTTTATTTTTATATAAATATATAATATATAAATTATATACAAATTTATCCACTGATCCACCTACTGTTGTGTTGGTTTCACTTCTTGAACATTTCATACTAATATAGAAGACATTCTCTTGTGACTAACTTCTTCCAGTAACTATGACGTTTTTGAGATTCATTCATACTACTGTGGTTATCACTGTTTTTTATATATATAAATATATAAGTATATATATAAATGAAATATATAAATTATGTTTATAAATTTATATCTTATGTATGTATAAATATATATTTAATATAGTTACATTATGTAAATTATAAAGATATTGAATATATTTATGTATAAATATATACTTAATATATTATATATGCTATATATATTAAATATGTATTTTTATATATTATATATTATATATTTTTATATATTATATGTAATTTATATAAAAATATGTATCTATATGATTTATATATATTTATATATTATATAAATATATATTATATATAAATATATATGTTTATATGAATATATATTTATAAAATATATACTTATGTAAAATATAAATATATACATTAATATAAAGATATATTTATATATAATTTATATTTATATCATTTATATTTATATATAATTTATGTATAATTTATATTTATATATAATTTATATATAATTTATATATAACTTATATTTATATATAATTTATATATAATTTATATATAATTTATATATAATTTATATTTATATATAATTTATATATAATTTATATATAATTTATATTTATATATAATTTTTATATAATTTATATTTATATATAATTTATATATAAAATTTGTATAAAATTATATATAATTTGTATATAATTATATATAAGTATATAATTATATATTATGCATTATATTACATATAAATATACAAATAAAATATATATTTATAAATATATAATAAATGTATATATTTATAAATATATAAATAAAATATATTTTATTTAATATTTATTTATATTAACAAATAAATGAAATAATATATTTATATATAATGTATAATATATGCTATATATCATATAATTTATACATTATATATATTTATATAATGTGTAAATAAATATAATATATAATTATAATAATATATAATATATAACATATTATATATTACATATAATTTATATATAAATATACATCTATATATAAATATGTAAATAAAATATATATTTATACATAAATATATAAATTTATAAACATAATTTATATATTTTATTTATATATAAATTTATATATTTATATATATAAAAAACAGTGATAACCACAACAGTATGAATGAATCTCAAAAACATCATAGTCACTAGAAGAAGCTAGACACAAGAAATTGTCCTCTATATTAGCAGGAAATGTTCAAGAAGTGAAATCAACACAACAGTAGGTGGATCTGTGGTGGCCTGGAGCCTGGTGAGGGTCGTGACTGCAGGGAGGCATGAGGTCACTGCAATGCTGTGCACATTTCCCAAAACTCATGAGACTGTACACTAAGCATGGGGAAGCTCCACAACATGTAAATTATTTTTCAATAAAGCTATTCTAAAAATACTTCCCACAAAGAAAACTTCAGGCCCAAAAGACTCCAACAGTGAAGTTTATCAAATATTTCGGGGAAAAAATAACACCAGTCTACCATAAACTTTTTCAGAAAATAGGAGACTAGCATACGCTCCTATGACCCAGCAATTCCACTCCTTGGTATTTCCCCAGGAGAAATGAAAGCACATGTACAGTTACATGTTTGCAGCAGCTTCCTTCATAATCAGCCCCAAGGTAGAATCAACCCAAGTGTCTATGAAGGGGTGTGGTCCCTGCATACAGTGGAACACTAGTCAGCTTCCACTGTGATCAGGAGCAAATTGCTTATAAACATGACATTATGGACATCTTAGTTTAGGCTGCTGTAATAGAAATACCATAGACCAGGGGACTTAAACAACACACATTTATTTGTCACAGTTCTGGAACTGGAAATCCAAGATTAAGGTGCTTGCAGATTCGATGTCTGGTAAGCGCTGTTTCCTGGATTTCTGATGGCCACCATCTTATTATTTTCTTACAGGATGGACAGTAGAGGGAGGGAGAGAGAGAAAGAGAGAGAGAGAGAGAAATAGGGGGAGAGGGAGGGGGATGGGGAAGGAGTGAGGTGGGGGACAGGGTGAGGGAGAAGGAGACCTTGTGCCTCCTCCCCTTTTACATTTCATCCGCAAGACCTAGTTACCTCCCAAAGGCTCCACCTCCTAATAATGATGCAGGATTTTTCTCAATCCCTTCATTGTACTCATGAGGGGAGCAAACGTTTACGTGGCCCACCGTGCTCAATCCCTTGCAGGAAGGAGCATGTGAGCAAGCGAGTGCAGGACCCAGCCAGCTGCTCTGGGCCCCGGCAGGAGCAAGCTCTGTGCAGCAGCGCCAAGGTAGGGGAGGCCGGTGCCTGTGACCCTAAAGCCCCTGAGGGCATGTTACAGTGCTCTCTTAGTTCTGACATCCATGGATGGTAGTGTATTATCAGTTCAGTTGGCTCTTTGTCTCATTCTTTGGGGCAGCTGCCCTCTGCCAGCAAACGCAAAAGGCCAGTGCGACAGCCTTTTTTGTGTATCTATACTCGGTGGGTCCTGAGCTCTTGTCCAGCATCCAAGAAGAATGAGGTCATGTGGACACTTGAAGGGTGGTGAAGGTGGAGAATTTTATTTAGCAATGGAAATGGCTCTCAGCAGAGAGGGGAGCTGGAGAGGGGGTGGGACAGGCAGGTCATCTTCCCCCAAAGTCAGGCTACTTCTTCCCTGAAGTCAAGCCATCTCTCCTGTGAAGTCCAGCTGTCTCTTTGAAGTCAAGTTGTCTCTTTCCAGTCAAGCTGCTTCTCTCTCCAGTCAAGCTGCTTCTCTCCCCTCTACCGACTGAGTCTGGGGTCTTTATAGACACAGGATGGGGGTGGGGCTGGTCATAGGTAGTTTAGGGAAAGGCAACATTTGATTGGCAAAAGGCATTATCCAGAAACAACCAATTGGAAAAGAATGGGAAAACAGGAATAGAAGTTCCCACTTTGGGCTGTGGGTATCAGGATTTTTGGCTTGAAGGTGGGGTTTCACTGGGGACCCACCCCTGTCTGCCTAGACTTTCTCTGCCTCCTGCCTCTATCAATACCATCACCTTGGGGGCTGGGCTTCAAGCTATGAATTTGAGGGAGACACAAACACTCAGGCCATAGCAATGGATAAATCTCAAAAACATTCCGTGTTGCCACAGAAGCCTGACCCAACAAATTCCAAAGTGTATGATTCCATTATCAAAAATGCTAGAGAGGAGCATTCCAACCACCAAAAGCTGACCCATCCTCGCCCGAAGTGGAGAGCTGATTGCAATGGAACTTTCTAGAGCCGGGGAAATATTCTATAACTGGATTATGGTGTGATTACACTGAGGTAGGCTTTTGTCAAAACTAATTCAAATGTACACTTCAGTGGGGTGTGTTTCCATGTGTACAAATTAGATTTTCCCAAAGTTAAACTCAAGTTGATGGACTTATTTTGAAAAGAAAATAAGTGACAGTAAACAGCCCAAGTCACTAAGCCAGGCTCTAAGTAATGTGCCAGGTGACATGCCTTCGGGCTCGGTTAGGGTATGCTTTTGGGAGGGCTGGCCCAAAGCCAGGGCAGCGTAGTACTGAGCACTTCAACTGGAAGTGCTTGGAAAAAACAATCGCAGGCTCTTCCAGGTCACACTGAAATCAATCTCCAATAAAAGAGAAGGGAGACACCAGTTAGCCGGCAGCCAGAGGACCCCATCCTCATCCTAGTCCTCTGTCCTATGCCTTCTACTTGGCACTATGCAGATTTTAGGAGAAATGAAATAGCAAGGCCGTGGGGAGCAAAGCATTGGTGTGGGGCCTGTTTCTCCCCATCCCTCAGCCGCACACCCGAGTCTGCCCCTTGCTTGGGACCGCTCCCAGCTGTGAGCCCCAGAGGCAGGTAAGGAGTCTACCTGTTCCGTGCTCTGCCAGCCCAGCATTCCCTCTGAGGCTAAGCTGGCCTGGCTGCCCCTGCTTCCATATCCCTTCTCTTTCATCATAGCGTTGGGTAGAGTCATAGAGACCTCAAGCCACTAAAGAGCAAACATATTCAAACTTTGCCACAGCCCACATTAAATACAATTAAATATATATGGGTTGAGTTAAATTGCAGGTAACCAATTGCCATGTTATATTTTGTGGGCATTTAGTTAAACATTTATTTATTTCAAGTTTTCCCACCCACAAATTAGAACCAACTTTTTTCCAGTGTAGGTTCCTAAAAACCTCAAAAACTCTGGGATAGCAGGGTTTCTCTACTGACCATGCCTCATCTGTAAAATGGAAAATGGTCTCTGGTCTTTCCTTGCCACATACAGGCCTCTGGCTTCCTGCTTAGCCTTTTTTTTTTTTTTTTTTTTTTTTGAAAGCTTCGACTTCATTGAAAGGGAGCTCCCGTGAAAAGAGCCAGAGAGCTGTGGGGCATGGGCAGAGTGTGGGAGGCTGGGCGTGTTCTCCAGCCCTGGCTGCACACCCCTGTGCTGATGAGTAGCCTCTCAGCCCCTGCTCCCAGCGTACACAGACGGCTGGGGACCCATTGCATGCACAGGAAGAGTCCAAGGCTCTGCTTTCTAACCAGTGCCCCGGCAGTGCTGTGGTCTTAGGCTGGGCTCCTTCCAGGCAGGCTCCTGCCTCCAGGCTGAGCTCTTGCCTCCTCCTAGCTTCTTGCTTACTTAACTGAGGAAGGGTTCCCAGGGGAAGCTGCCACGGAGTGGGGAGCAGGAGAGGCCGGGGGGAGTGAAGTCAAGATGTGAGAGCAGCTGGAGACTCGCTGTGGCCTGGCTCAAGGCGAGGCTTGGAACCAGCATCCCACCTCAAGGCTGGTCCTGCCTGGAGGCAGAGTCTGAGAGCTCTCAGACCCCGCTGGGCAATTCTCCCCAGAAGTGCAGCTGTGAGCCATTCACATGGTCACTCACAGCTGTCCTGGCCTAGGAAAGGGGACGTGAACACCCACAGCGCCTACTCCCCAGAGCTGCAGATGTGAGGACCACACTGTGAGGAGAGCTCTGGTTCCTAAAGCCAGTTCTTAGATGGCTGCCACACCAAGTGCAGACCTTTTACCGCTACAGATTTCCAGGAACCACCCCCAAGGCAAAGGTAATTTCTAGGCGCTTCCCCGGGGCTCCAATTGCAGTGAAGTTTGAGACGCCCTAAATTTTAGCTAGTGTTTCACAGGCTCTGACTCTTGCCCACGAATGAGTGTCTGCACGGTGTTTCTCACCACCCCTTGCTCTGCCATGCCCAGGCTAGCTACCATGTGGAGCATGCAGGCTCCACTCCACACTGTTGCCCTCGGTGGGGTGCTGCCCACATCACACATCCCTGTCATAGCTGGGTGCTGGAGCCACATTCCCAATGCTCCCGAGAGCCCGAGAGACAGAGTTTTTGGTTGCAGGGAGACCCTCTCTCCCCTTTGTAATACACTTTGTAAAGCAGAGGTTGTATGAGCCTAAATGGTGCAGTTTTAGTGAAACATCTTTTTGGGTCTTTTTATTAGACCAAGGCAGATGTGATCCTGGAGAGGTAAGGGGACGCATTTATCCAAGTGACAATGTTCTCAGCATTTCCCACACCTCCTGCGATGTAAGGTCTTAGCACCAGGTCAGTCTCTCTAGGGAGGCTCCTCATGCAAATAAAGTCCTGGCAGCCTCCAGGCTGGGTCCTCAGACATCCCCAGATAGATGTGGATACTCAAGCTTCAGTGAGAAAGTCAAAGAAATGGATTCTGTTCCTTTCCTGGGTTCAGGAGGTGACCATGAGTAAATCCCTCATCTTCCTCCCTCTCACACTTTTCACTAGAAAGAACAACTTTCTGTAACACATCAAGTGTTAGTCATGGTTGTTTTAGGACAGGAAGATTGTGTGTGTGTGTGTGTGTGTGTGCGCTTTTTACTTTACACATCTTTATATGCTCCAAATTGTCTACAATGAAAGAAAGAGAGCTTCTATCTCTCCAGGCACTGGGCACATAGAGATGGTTTGTAGAGTGGGCAGTAGAGATGGTTTCTAATCGCAAGGCCTAGACTAGAAAAGGTAGAAGCCAGGCATTTCTTGGCATCCATACTGAGGGGCGTGTGAGTTAAGTCTTGTGAACACTCCTCTTTGAAACCTTTCCACGTGCGAATGAAAAATTAAGAGCCTGGGCACTAAGAGGTCTTGTAAAAATGTTTCCCTGCATTCAGCCTGCTACATGTGCTATAGAAAACAAGCATAATGAAAACCTCAGGGCTTTGCGTGAGCTGTTAAGACATTATCTCTAGATTGATAATTATTCCCCTAAAATGAAATGTCTTGTCTGATAGGAATTATCTGTTTATTATACTGTTGAATATCCCACAAGCTACATGTGATTTCTCCTGACATTCTCAGGTGGAAGATCAGAAAAGCAGAGCAGGAATTGGTTTCATGCATTTTCCAAATTCCTATAAAATGCTCAGGTTGGGTTTGATGCTGGTTACTTCATCTGCAGTAACTCAAAGTGCAGGTCTGTTTTTCACAGGTGGATTTTATAAGCAGGTCTGAGTAACAAGATGAGAAGTCCAGATTTAACTCTTATCCTATTAATCTTGTCAATGCAGACACCAAGTTGGATGTGTAAGATTTTAAGAAATTGAGAATTTGTAGTTTAGCTGTCTTCTCTGATCCCGTATCTGATGGCTAATAATATTCTTCTGCCACTCCTTGGTGGAGATAAAAAGCCCAGGGAGTATTGCTCTCAGATAACAACAAATTATCCCCCACGGATACAAAGAAAAGAGGCAGGAGAGTATCAGGGAAAGAGGACGTGGCTAAGAGGGCTGACTGGGGATGGCGTCTTCCCTCTATCGCTCACCAGCTGTGGGCTTCCGTGTACGTCACATCATGGTTGAAGCTGTGGATTACAACAAACCGAGTCCCCTTCCCACTTCTAAAATACCACTCTTATCTTGAGAAAGTTATTTCTTTATTGATGGAAAATAGAAAATAAAATTCAACTAAAAAGGTCAGAGTTTTATAAAAAGCAGGCAACTGTAACAAATGTGGAAATAAAATATAATATCTGACTCATCTAGATCTAGATCCTTTCCTTAAACCTTAAAACAGATGCCTGCAATATGTAAACAATCCACTATTTACACATAGAAAAGAATCCTAAAGCTAGAATAATGAAAAAAATGTAATCCCTGCAGGACCTTAAATTTATAATGAGCTGGATGCTGAGAGACAATTCTGCCTTGGTCTTTCGGGTTTCTGAATGTCTTGCACACGAGACACTGACAGCCTTGGTTCTGAACTGCCTTTTCAAGGATATTCGTGTAGAAGAAACTCCTTCCTGGGCGACGGGTAGGCATGCTTACTGCCCACTGTAATAGAGTCCCCCTCAGGGCAAATGACACGCATGCCCGTTGTAAACATGTGACATTTCCTAAATCAGGGTTCTGCTCCTGTATTGCAAATAATGCAAGTTAATTCTTTTGTCTTGGTTTCTGGGATTTGGGTTGTGGGGGATGAGCTGCTGACTACCTCGAATGCTGTGAGTAAGAAACTGTCCTTCCTCTCAGCGAGCATCTGTGGAAATACGCAAGCTGGTTTGTGAGCCTGCAAGTAGGGAAAGTCCCAGACCCTTCACCCTTCTTGACTGAAAGTTGAATTTTCACAGCACACCTCTGGGAATCACTGAAATTACAGCCATAATGATTCATAGGTTTCCTATTCCTCGTAAGTTTTCAAATAGCAGTGCCCTTGTGAGACTGATGCTGTATGTTGTTTAACACTTTGATCCTTCACCTCCTGATTTATAAATATAGATAATGGTATAATCCTCATAGGAGCTTTGCCTGTGATGTCACACGTGGGAACACCCAGACGGCACCTGGATATTACAGTCACTCCATTTTCATTTGTGGATTTTGAATTTGAAATGTCATAAAAATTTATATTAATGATCACACTGGGAAAAAGAGACTAGATTTACCCTTCAACCTAGAAAACTAAAAAGTTGAAAAACTTACATTTCTCATTTAAAAATGAATTTAAAAGCTATTGATTGCTTAAAGCAAAAATAATACAATATATGGTAAGGTTAACAACTTATGAAAAAGGAAAATATCTCAGAATACAAGCAAAAAGGACAAAGAGGAAGAAAATGAGAGTAAATTACTTTAAGTTTCTTCCATATTCCTAATATCATACTGTCATAACAACATACTATAACATACTTGATGCTATTGCAAGGTAGATCTGGTAAATTTAAGATAAATAAGACACAATAGGTGCTCTCAGAGCAACTGTGCATATAAACAAAAGCTATATGGCTAATAAACCAATTATAGCAATATAATTAAATTCTTAAAAACAAGTCAAGGTAAAAGAAGACAGGAAAAGAGAGGAATAGTGAAATAACAGATGGAACAAACGAAGAACAAATAACAAGATAGTAGATTTAAACCCAAACATATTGATAACCAGAGTAAATGTAAATGGTCTACATCAGTTATTCCTACCAACGGTCAGATAGTATAAACAGTTACGCCTTGCATGCAATGTAACCTGTGCTGCTGCAGTAGCAGCAATGTATAATAATTACCTATTTATAATATATAATTTAGATATAATATGTAATACATAGTTATAATATATGTTATATAATGTATAGATATGTTATTTATAAATATATTTCTAATCAAAATATACACTTATAATATATTTATATAGAATATTATATTATATATTAATATATATTTATAATATTAAATTATATCAAAATATATGTATATATTATATGTAATATATTAATATTACATTATATATATGATATGTAATATATTAATATTACATTATATATAAATATATTACATAATATATGAATATATTATTAATATATCAATGTATTACATAATATATTAATATATTTATTAATATATAAATATATTATGTATTTATATATTATATATTATATATAGTAAATATAATATAATATATATATTATATAAAGTAAATATAATATAATATATATTATATAAAGTAAATATAATATAATATTATATATATTATGTACAGTAAATATAACATATATAGTAAATATAATATAATATTATATATAATGTACAGTAAATATGATATAATATTGTATATATTATATATAGTAAATATAATATTATATTATATATCATATATAGTAAATATAATATAATATTATATATAATATATAGTAAATATAATATTATATTATATATTATATATAGTAAATATAACATAATATTATATATATTATATATAGTAAATATAATATAATATTATATATATTATATAGTAAATATAATATAATATTATATATTATATATAGTAAATATATATAATATTATATATATTATATATAGTAAATATAATATAATATTATATATAGTAAATATAATATTATATTATATATATTATATATAGTAAATATAATATAATATTATATATTATATATAGTAAATATAATATAATATATATTATGTATACTACATATTATATTATCTTATATGTTATATATTATATTATAATATATAAGATAATATAATATAATATATATTATATATTATATTATCTTATATATTATAATATAATATTATAATATATAAGATAATATAATATATAATATATATTATATTATATTATGTTATATATAACATATATATTATATATTATATAATATATAAATATTATATATAATATTTATATGAAATATATAATATATTTAATATATAATATATTAAATATATTATATATTTAATATATATTATATATTTAATATATAATATATTAAATATATTATATATTTAATATATAATATATATTTAATATATTATATATTTAATATATTATATATTTAATATATTATATATTTAATATATTATATATTTAATATATTATATATTTAATATATTATATATTTAATATATTATATATTTAATATATATTATATTTATTAATATATAAATATAATAAATATATTTATTAATATATGAATATATTATAGAGCTATATAATATATTTATATTATATTGATAAAGATACATAATATATAATATTTATATATTTATACTATGTATAAATATATTATATGTTCTATTTATGATATATTTAAATATATTTATATCATATAATGTCATGTTTATATACATAAAAATATATAATATATTTTATAGAAATATGTATGTATAATATATAATAATCATATATAATAATATACATTATAAGTATATATTAGTTATAAATTATACATAATATATTAAATATATAATTATATATTAGAATTAAATATCATAAATGTATAATTCTACTGTTACAAAAAGTCAGTTATAGTTATAAATATAGTTGTAATGTATATATTTATATAATATATTTATATATTAAAATACTTATAATGTATACATATTTATATAAAATTAAATATATAAAGATAAACATATTTTATAATATCACATATAAATGTATGTAAATATATAATATAGAAATACATTAATTAATTAAATATATTTAATAATGTTAAATATATGTAAATATATTTAAATGCATTATATAAATATATTTATATAATTATATATTATAACAATATAATTCTGCTGTTGTAAAAATATCAGTTATAGACATTTCACAAACGAATAGACAAGACTGTGTTTTCATAAAACTTATTTATACAACCAGGTGGCAGGATGTGGCCCAGGGGCCATAGTTTGCTGACTTCTAGTTTAAACAGTCTAGTCAAAAAGCAAATCAAAACATCTATGTAGCTAGTGAGATAGAGGTATGTAAATAAAGACACTGAGAGGCTAACAGTAAAATATTGGGAAAAAAACATGCATTATTAGAACTCCAATCAAAAGAAAGCTGAAGTGGCAAGGTTAACATTAGACAAAGTAGATTTCAGAGCAAAGAATTTTACTGTGAATACAGATCATTTTTTAATGATATAGGAGTCAATTCACCATAAAAACATAACAATGCTAAATTGGTATGTACTTAACAGGTTTTCAAACTTCTTGAAGCAAAAACTGATCAAACAAAAAAGTATATAAATTCCAAGTATAATTGGAGCTTGCAACTCATCTCTTTCAATAGTTAATAGAACAAAGAGGCAAAAGAGTAATAAACTTAGAAGACTTGAGAAGCACTAAACGTCGACTCATCTTCCTTGGCACCCGGAAAACCACCCCCAGTTGCAAACTACACATTTATTTCAAGTCCACGTGGAATATTTACCAAGACAGACCACACTCAGGGCCAGAAAAATAAGGGCCAGAAAAATAAGTGTTCATAATTTAGAAGAGATGAAATTATACAAAGCATATTCTCCGAAAAAAATGGAATTAAATTAGAAGTCAATAACAGAATATATTATGTGGTAAATCCTCCAAATAGTTGGAAATTGAATAACACTCTTCTAAATGCTCTTCTAAATTCTAATTTCTCTGCATATGAAATCAAAAGGGAAATTAAGAAATATTTTGATTCTGATAAAAATATAAAAACAGCATATCAAAATGTGTGAGATGCAGCTAAAACAGCGCTTAAAGGAAAATTTATAACATCAAATGCTTATAGTAGAAAAAAATGTTTCTAATCAACTACTGAAACTTATATATTAAGAAAACTAAGTAATGGGGTAGGGCTTCCAGTAAGGCAGAGTGAGAAGCTCAACAAATCCCCTTCCCCCGCCAAAAAACCCCAGCGACATTGTACATAACTATTTAAAAAGAAAAAAAAAACCCACTAATTTCAGGGCCCTGGAAATTGGCCTGAAGCACACAACAAATTTAGAAGATGTGACTCATGGAAACTTGTGGAACTTCAGGTAAGACAGTGGGAGACCCTAGGATTCTTGCCTGCGCCTGACCCCATCCCTCTCTAGCTCTATTGGTGAGGCAGTTGTACTAGTTTGGGGCTAAACCTAGAAACCAGTAAACTTTGTTGCCAGAGGGAGCTAACTTGATTTGGAGTAGAATGCAAAACAAACAAACAAACAACAAAATCCTACCCCCAGTGGCACTGTCTGTAACAGCAGCCATCTCAGTGGCAAACCCTGAGGAAGAGCAGTGGCTCAGCTAGCCTGAGGTTGCAGTCCTGACTGGGACAAGAAACAGAGCAGCAGACTAGCCAGAAAATTAACCATGTCCAGGAAATGAGACTGCTTGGATACCACTGATCAGCCACATGGAGAGACTGGAGAGAGCCTGAGCCGCCCACTGACTGGCCATGAGCCTGCACAGATACATACACAGAGGAGATGCAGCAGGACCCGGCTGAAAGTTCAAGCCAGGGCAGACTCGGAAGCTGCCTGAACTTGGAACACTCTTCCCGAACCACGTACTGACCTATTGGCTCAGGCTGTTTGAGCACAGCCTCTGGGCAATCATTAGCTGAACACTAAGCTATGCAGACACATGGGTGACCCGTAGAAACCATACTTAAAAATGAAAACAAGAATTTAAAAACTGAGCAGAGACATCAGTGGTCACACACTATAGGAGAAACAGACCTCATAAATTTACTCTAGACAAGTACTAAACAAGCAAAAAATCAGCAACAGCTGTATAACCTACAAGAAGAAAAATCAGAATTCATAGTTGCTAAATTATATATAAGAATATATACATATATTTACCTAAATATTGGATAAGTCTATCGTATTTTTTGAACTGCACAGTTTTCAACCAGAAAATGATGGAGCAAACAAAGAAACAGCAAAATTTGATCCATACTCAGGGGTAAAAAGCCATCAACAGCTATATTTTTCAACTCCAGAATTTCTATTTGATACTTTTTAATAATTTCAAATCTTATTCATTAGCATGAGTTTTAAATGCTCTTCATATCAATTCCTTGTCTGTTACACTTTACAAATAGATTCTCCCAGTTTGGGGTTCATCTTCACTTTCTTAATTTTAACATAATGATATTCTCTTATTTTTTCTTTTTAGAGGTTGTGTCGGTCAGGTGGAGTTAGTAAAAAAAGAATGCACAAGAGGTAGCTCTGCAGAGAGAGGTTTAAGAGGGGAACTTGTTACAAAGGTGTTCGAAGAGCTGAAAAGACCATGAGGATGGCAGGAAAACCCAGAGGTCAGCAACATGGAAGTTAACCAACATCCCCAGGCCTGGGGAACAAAGGAGGGTATGATGTTACCAAAGCCCAGGAATCAGGAGCACCTGCTGGGAGCTGGGACCTGGGGGCAGGGGATCTCCGAGGAAGTGACACCTTGGAGGATACACAGCCCTTCCCCAGACACCACTAGAAGCTGAGAAAGGAGGAAATGCCCTGGATTCTCTTTTTCCCTTCACGTGTCTGCCGGTGCCTTCTATTGGCTCATCTTATGTGGAAGTCAGGGATCAGGGAGCCTGGGAAATTAGTTTCCAAGGTCAACCCTCTGAGCTACAGAGCAGAACTTGGAAAGAGGAGGGAACTGATCTGAGAGAAAACAGGCAAGGGACTGGGATGGAGGATTAAAGTCTTGCTTTTAACATTTAAGTTCTTTATCCCTCTGGAGTAGATTTTTGTTTATGGTGTAAGGTATGGATCAAATTTCATTTTTCTTCCTTATCAACAACAAATTTTCCCAGTTACATTGAAAGTTAACATGTAGATACTGATATGGTTTGGCTGTGTCGCCACCCAAATCTCATCTGGAATTATAGTTCCCATAATCCCTATGTGCGGTGGGAGGGACCTGGTAAGGTAATTGAATTATGGGGGCAGTTTCCCCCATGCTATTCTCATGATAGTGAGTAAGTTCTCATGAGATCTGATGGTTTTTAAGTGGCTCCCCGCTTTGCTCGGCTCTCATTCTTCTCCTTCCTGACACTATGTGTAGAAGGATGCGTTTGCTTCCCCTTCTGCCATGATTGTAAGTTTCCTGAGGCCTCCTCAGCCCTGTGGAACTGTGAGTCAATTAAACCTCTTTCCTTTATAAATTACCTGGTCTCAGATATGTCCTTATAGTAGCATGAGCATGGACTAATAGAGATACATATCTTTCTAGACTCTCAAATTATTTATTAAATACAAAACTATGGTTTCTTAAAATCAATGAAAAACTTAACCTTAAAATGCATCCAAAATTCTTCAAATTTTGGTTAAAAATATAATTTTAAGAATTAAACTTTATACAAATTAGCAACTCTTGATTGCCAAAAACTCTTTGTTTCCCCTCTAGACATGGAGAGAATATTTGGAGCAGAAAGACATCAGTATTTTTTTAAACAAAGAAGTCATTATCTTTTATATCCCTACTGTCCTTCACATAATTGTGCAAATACAGAAAGTATTTATTTTTGTAAGAGATGAGGAAAATACCTACAGGGCAGGGTGCAGTGGCTCACATCTCTGATGCCAGCACTTTGAGAGACTAAGGTAGGAGGATTGCTTAAGGCTATGAGTTCAAGATCGGCCTGGGTAACATAGTGAGACCCTGTCTCTACAAAAAATAAAAATAGCTGGGCATGGTGGCACGTACCTGCACTCCCAGCTACTTGGGAAGCTGAGGCAGGAGAGACACTTGAGTGTGGGAGGTCAAGAGGCTTCCGTAAGCTGTGACTGCACCACTTCACTCCAGCCTGGGTGACAGAGAGAGACCCTGTCACCAAAAAAAAAAAAAAAAAAAAAAAAAAAAAAAAGAGAGAGAGAGAGAGAAAGAAAGAAAAGAAAAAGAAAAACCTACATTCACTGGAAAAGTTTTGCCCCATAGAAAAGTCTATGCAGTCTCAGCTTCTTATCCTCCATGACATTGTTTCTCCTTAAGATGTTTTATTGTCTTGAAAGAGTTTTGAATACTAAGGATTTGCTGTGATCAAGACAAGCTTCCTTCTACCTCTTCAGATTATTTGGTCCTTCTATATTTCACAGTTTAAACCAGTTTTCGAAAAACCGGCTATTGAGGAATAAGGATTCAAAGCAGGAAAGACATCAGAGAGACCAGGGCTACATGGTGCAAAGGCATAGGAACTTACTGTTGGGGGTCTGCATGGTGGGCAGGGTCCTGGCTTCCTTCATAGACCCAGGACCTGCGGACGTTCTGCTTTCAGTATCTCAGAGCCTTGTTTCTAGAGAACTACCTTGAGTGTCCTAAGCTTGTTTTATGAGCCAATTAAGAACAGTAGCAGAGTCATTGCTGGTTATATTTCTGTCCCTGAATAAAATAGACATTACTCCCATTTGTCTATGTTTCTTCCATTCTTTATGGTCTGAGATAAACCAACATATTCACTAACATTTCAATCAAAAACTAATAATAGAAAACTCGAAAGCACCATACCATTCTCAGATGTCTCTCTTTTATGTTTGAGAGTTATATCTTATTGCTTGTACAAATTAAGTTTATATTAAAAGCTTCCTGTGGCATAGGTTCTGAAAATAACTTTTAGATGTGAGAGAACATCTAGCCATTTATCTAATAACTATTTATCAAGTACCTACTATGCTCCTTCTGAAACCTTCTCAATTTATTGAGTACCTACCATGTTCCTTCTGTTTAATTTTTAGCGAGAATTCTTTCTTATCTCTTCCAGCTTCTGGGGTTTGCTGGCAACCTTTGGTGTTTCTTAGCCTGCAGAAGCATCACCCTAACTTCTGCTCCCAGCATCATATGGCTGTCTTCTCCCTGTGTGTCTCTGTGTCTTCACATGCCATCTCTCTTAAAAGGACACCAGATACATTGGGTTAAGGGCCCGTCTGACTCCAGGGTGACTTCATCTTAAGTAATTACATCTGCAGCAACCCTATTTCCAAATAAGGTAATCTTTTGAGGTACTCGATGTTAGGACTTTAACATATCTTTTGGAGGGTCACAGTTCAACTCATAACGCCAAGGTCTGGAAGGATGAAAATGAATAAAATATGTGTAGTATGTTTTATGTTATTAATTTATTTTTTATTTCAATGGCTGTTTAGGGAGCAGGTGGTGGTTGGTTACATGAATAAGTTCTTTAGTGGTGATTTATGAGACCTTGATGCACCCATCACATGAGCAATGTACATTATACCCAATGTGTAGTCTTTTTTCCCTCACCCCACTCTCACCCTTTTCCCCCAAGTCCCCAGATTCCGATGTATCATTCTTATGCCTTTGCGTCCTCATAGCTTAGCTCCCACTTATGAGTGAGAACATACAATGTTTAGCTTTTCATTCCTGAGTTACGTCTCATAGAATAATAGTCTTCAATTACATCCAGATGGCTGCAAATGCCATTATTTCATTCCTTTTTATGGCTGAGTAGTATTCTGTGGTATATATATACTTCATTTTCTTTATCCACTCATTGATTGATGGGCATATGGGCTTGTTCCATATTTTTGCAATTGCAAATTGTGCTGCTGTAAACATGCATGTACAAGTATCTTTTTTGTATAATGACCTCTTTTCTTCTGGGTGGATAACAAGTAGTAGGATTGCTGGATCAAACGGTTGATCTACTTTTAGTTGTTAAAGGAATCTCCACACTGTTTTCCATAGTGGTTGTACTAGTATACATTCCCACCAACAGTGTTAAAGTGTTCCCTTTTCACCACATTCACACCAATATCTATTATTTTTTATTTTTTTTATTATGGCCATTCTTGCAAGAGTAAGGTGGTATCATATTGTGGTTTTGATTTGCATTTCCCTGATTATCAGTGATGTTGAGCATTTTTCCATATGCTCATTGGCCATTTGTGTATCTTCCTATGAGAACTGTCTATTCATGTCCTTAGCCCACTTTTTGATGGGATCGTCTATTTTTTTTTCTTGTTGATTTGTTTGAGTTCATATTTGATGGGAGTTGCTTTGAATTTGCAGATTGCTTTTGGCAGTATGGTCAATTTCACAATATTGATTCTACCCATCCATGAGCATGGGATGTGTTTCCATTTGTTTGTGTCTTCTGTGATTTCTTTCAGCAGTGTTTTGTAGAGGTCTTTCATCTTCTTGGTTAGGTATATTCGTAAGTATTTTATTTTTTAGCAGCTATTGTAAAAGGGGTTGAGCTCTTGATTCAATTCTTAGCTTGGTCACTGTTGGTGTATAGAACGGATACTGATTTGTGTACATTAATTTTGTATCCTGAAACTTTGCTGAATTCATTTAGCAGTTCTGGGAGCTTTTTGGAGGAGTCTTTAGGGTTTTCTAGGTATACAATCATATCATCAGCAAACAGCAGGAGTTGGGCTTCCTCTACCAATTTGGAGGCCCTTTATTTTTTTCTCTTGTCTGATTGCTATGGCTAGGACTTCCAGTACTATGTTGAATAGAAGTGGTGAAAGTGGGCATCTTTGTCTTGTTCCAGTTCTCAGGGGGAATGCTTTCAACTTTTCCCTGTTCAGTATAATGTTGGCTGTGGGTTTGTCATAGTTGGTTTTTATTATCTTCAGGTATGTTCCTTCTATGCCAATTTTGCTAAGGGTTTTAATCATAAAGTGATGCTGGATTTTGGCAAATGCTTTTTCCATATCTATTGAGATGATCATGTAATTTTTGTTTTTGATTCTGTTTAAGTGGTGTATCACATTTATTGACTTGTGTATGTTAAACCATCCCTGCTTCCCTGGTATGCAAACCCATTTGATCATGGTGGATTATCTTTTTGATATGCTGTTGGATTTGGTTTACTAGTATTTTGTGGAGGATTTTTGCATCTACGTTCATCAGGGATTTTGGTCTATAGTTTTCTTTTTTTGTTATGTCCTTCCTTGGTTTTGGTATTAGGGTGATACTGACTTCATAGAATGATTTAGGGAGGATTCCCTCTTTCTCTATCTTTTGGAATAATGTTAATAGTATTGGTACTAATTCTTCTTTGAATGTCTGATAGAATTCAGCTGTGAATCCATCTGGTCCTGGACTTTTTTTGTTGGTAATTTTTTAAATTAGCATTTCAATCTTGCTGCTTGTTATTGGTCTGTTCAGAGTTTCTAATCTTCCTGGCTTAATCTAGGAGGATTGTATATTTCCAGGAATTTATCCATCTCCTCTAAGTTTTCTAGCTTATACACATAAAGGTGTTCATAGTAGCCTTAAATAATCTTTTGTATTTCTGTGTTATCAGTTGTAATATCTCCCATTTCATTTCTAATTGAGCTTATTTGAATCTTCGCTCTTCCTGGTTAATCTCGCAAATGGTCTATCAATTTCATTTATCTTTCAAATAACCAGTTTTTTGTTTCATTTATCTTTTGTAATGTTTTTTCTTGTTTCAATTTAATTTAGTTCTGCTCTGATCTTTGTTATATCTTTTCTTCTGCTAGGTTTGGATTTGAATGTATTTTGTTTCTCCAGTTCCATGAGGTGTGACCTTAGGTTGTCTATTTGAGCTCTTTTAGACTTTTTGATGTAGGCATTTAATGCTATGAACTTTCCTCTTAGCACCACTTTTGCTGTATCCCAGAGGTTCTGATAGGCTATGTGGCTACTATCATTCAGTTTAGAAGAATTTTTAAAAAGAATTTTTTAATTTCCATCTTGATTTCATTGTTAACCCAACGATCAGCAGGAGCGGGTTATTTAATTTCCATGTATTTTGCATGGTTTTGAGGGATTTTTTTTTTGGAGTTGATTTCCGATTTTATTACACTGTGGTCTGACAGAGTACTTGATATAATTTTGATTTTCTTAAATTTACTAAGACTTGTTTTGTGGCCCATTATATAGTCTATCTTGGAGAAGGTTCTATGTGCTGATGAATAGAATGTATATTCTGCAGTTTTTGGGTAGAATGTTCTGTAAATATGTTAAGTCCATTTTTTTGTAGGGTATAGTTTAAGTCTATTGTTTCTTTGTTGACTTTCTGTCTTGATGACCTGCCTAGTGCTGTCAGTGGAGTATTGAAGTCCCCCACTATTATTGCATTGCTGCCTATCTCATTTCTTAGGTCTAGTAGTAATTGTTTTGTAAATGTGGGAGTTCTGGTGTTGGGTGCATTTGTATTTAGAAATGTGATATTTTCCTGTTGGAGTAGTTCTTTTATCATTATATAATGTCGCTCTTTGTCTTTTTTAACTACTGTTGCTTTAAAGTTTGTTTTGCCTGATATAAGAATAGCTACTCCTGCTGACTTTTGGTGTCCATTAGCATGGAACATCTTTTCTCACCCCTTTACTTTAAGCACGTGAGGGCTTAGGTGTTAAGTGAGTCTCCTGAAGACAGCAGGCTGCATCACATTGCAGCAGAGGTTCTCTATTTACTTGTTTATAATATTACTTATGATGTTATTTGAGGAATAAAAGTTGTACATTTTATGTTATTACATAAAATATTTCATTTTATTTCTTTCATTGTTTTCTGTTTAAAATGTCCTTCCTTATCCAATAGTTTAAAATATTCTGTTATTTTTCTAGTTTACATCGATTATTTTTATACTTAATTTCTTTAATCCAGATTATATTAATTTTGATACATTTAGTGAGATACAGCTCTAAAAAGATTTTTGAATAAAGAATTTTTCCAGCAATGTATGCTGAGTAATCAACCCTTACCCACTGGTTTGATATAAACTTCATGTATGCCATCCACCTTTTCCATCACAGCATTTAACACATTAATAAATAGCTACCTTAAAGTTGTCTAGCGGGCACCCAAGCGTGAAAACGAAGGAAAACCCTGAATTCCTTCAAGGGAAATTCCAGGTATCTAGCTAGCCCTGAGAAGTAAGGAAGTAACTTGATAAGCAAGGTAGCCTAAAACAATAGTCAAGGAAGTTAGACTCCAGAGGTGTTTGCTTTCCCTATGGAAACTGAAGATAGCATCTTAACATATGTCCCTGAGTTGTCTTTCAGAAACCCGGATCCCCACCAAGGACCCCCACCACCCACTGGCACATAGACCTCAGATAAGGGGGAACTGAAGACTGAACTCTGACCACTGCTCTTTGTTCTAAATTTCATCCTGAGGGACCTGGAGAAAGCCACACCCATAAGCCAGAGCTGAGGTTCTTTTCTGGTGACCCCCAAATTTTTAAACAAAGCTTCTTTTTCTTAACCAATTGCAAATCAGAAAATATTTGAATCGACCCACGACCTATAAGCCCCTACTTCAAGACATCTTGCCCCTCTTAGGCCAAAACCAGTGTATACCCTCCATGTATCAATGTACAATTTTACCTGTAGCTTCTGCCTTCCTGAAATTTACGCATGCCTTTAAAAGCCCTAACCTGCAAGCCACTGGGGAAGGTGGGATATGAGCATTAGCCACTTGGTCCTCCCTGTTTGGTGCCCTGCAGATAAATGATTTCCTTTCTGCCTCTGCAAAACCTTCATGTGGATATCTGGTTTAATGCACCAGGTGAGGAGACTCCAGTTTGGTTGTATAACAGTTTAATCTTCTGGGTTATCTGAGTCCAGTTTTGTTGATTGCTTTATCTCTTGAAAAATATTTAACTTGCTCTATTTTGTATTTCATAATCTTCTTAAAGAAAATTGTCTTATGTCAAAACTGAATACTGGACACTGTGTGAAAGAGTGGAGACTGAGGAGATCATTATTTATACGTGGAAATGGAGAAGACATTAGTGTAGAAGTGAGTCAATCAAGTCAGTTTGGGTTTTGTTGTTCGTCTCCAAGCCAGACACTCTCTTCCTCTCTGGAGGAATCCCCTCCACACCCCACAGCCCTGGCAGAGGAGGCAAGGTTCTCTTCTACCCTTAATCCCCACAGGTCAGAGGTGAAGGCCAGCGGGTGGCAGCCAGGACTCAGGTGGGAGCCAGGACTCAGGTCGGGGCCAGAAGTTGATATGCATCTGTACCACCGGTGGGGGCTCTTACTGGCCTCCTACTCCAGTTTGTCTTGTGAGCACCCAATGGGACTCATGCAAAGGAGTTTGCAAGGGAGTGCAAACTCCTTTTGTGCTAGAGACACCCCCAGCCATTCCAAAAGGACCCACTAGCCCATGCTTTAATAATTTGATGAAATTTTGGTGATTTCTCCTTACACTTTTTATAAACAACTCTTTCTCCTGTGCTATGCTAAAGGGAAACACTCCACCTCTCCTGGGAGTGCTTTGTCAGTCTTTGGAATCTGGATTACTTGGCAACCTTGCAAAAATAGCTGTCAGCTTGACAATAAGCTCAAGAGAAGTTATGATTCTGCAGATTATCCAAGTTCTTCTTATTACTAAGGTGAGAATGCCAATCTTTACAACTTTCTACCCCCTGTGTGGAAACGTGTTTCTAGGACAGATACCTAAAAGTGGAAAAACTGGGTCACATGACATGCAGTTTTCATAGGCAGAAAAAACCTCATAATTTGAAGGTCTGTGTGTATTCTTTCCCCAGTAATAACACCTTTAACTGAAAATTTATCACTTGTTTTTCTTGCTCCTTCAACCACATGTTAAGGGACCCTTGTTTTCTGGTATACACAGAGGACACTGTCCTGGGTGAGCCCAGAGAACTGACTGTTCAGTCTAGAAAGAAGCTTAGCATCTAAGGAAAAAGACTCAAAAGAAACTGGAAAAAGTGCTGACAATAAAGGGTTTAGCAGAGAAATTCTTTTTTTCTTTTTCCTGGTGAACTGCATAGAGAATTTCCTTTTCCTAGGTCCCCAGTAAGGACTTGTCTTCCATCTCCTGTATATCAGCCATGTTTGAGGCAGTCTTTCTCAAATTCTTTCTCATTAAATTACTTTAAGAACATTGATGACTGCAGAAGCTGTTTTTCTAAAACAATTACAGACATGAGAACGCTTGCATTGTTTTAGAAGTAAGGGTCAATTAAGCAAGGGGTCTGATAGGTCCTTTTCCGTGTCTAATGCTAGAGGTGTTCTACCCTCGTAGGTCAGCGGCAGAACTCAAAGTACAACAGGGACAGCGGAGAGTCTCGGATCCATCTGGTGTCTTGGTACATGCGTTTCCCACCAGCCACCCCCAAAAAAGACCAGGGAAGCGGATTTGATATTTAAAATTGAGAAGGACTTAGGGCACTGTGGTAGCAATATAAAGACTAATGCCCACCTGTTATAAAAGGAATGGTGAGGGCTGAGCACGGTGGCTCACGTCTGTAATCCCAGCACTTTGGGAGGCGGAGGCAGGTGGATCACCTGAGGTCAGGAGTTCGAGACAAGCCTGACTAATATGGTGAAACCCTATCTCTACTAAAATACAAAAATTAGCTGGGTGTGGTGGCACATACCTGTAGTCACAGCTACTCTGGAGGCTGAGACAGGAGAATCGCTTAAACCTCGGAGGTGGAGGTTGCATTGAGCCGATATTGCACCACTGCACTCCAGCCTGGGTGACAGAGCGAGGCTCTGTCTCAAAAATAAAATAAAGTAAAATAAATAAATAAATAAAAGAATGGGGAGGAAAGGAATGAGTTGAACCAAACTCACGTATGATAAACCCTAAAATCCTATGTGTTTTCCACAGGGCATTTTCTGTGGGGCAACTTGGTTCCACTGAGAGGGAAAGAAATGTAAATAACAGGAGTAAAAGTCAGGGAGATGAGGAGGGGTGGAGAGGCTGGGGAGGGAGGGAGTGAAGAGAAGTGAGGAGAGGAGGGGCCTGCCATGACTGGTACTTGGAGGAGCCACCTGTTTTCTTTAGACTTTGATTTCCTGGTCTTTAAAATGAAGCTGCTGGACCCTATCATGTTGAAGGTTCTTTCCCCCTTTAAGATAGCATTTCCTCTTTGTTTTAGATTAAGCTAAAGTAAGCCCATGCTGTTGTGTCACAGTGAATTACCGTTTTGGTAACCAGGTCTAAGACACTGGGCATCATCTAGCACATCAAGAATCTGAAGTCCTGGGCAGTGACACTTGGAGAGATACTGGGTGTCTTTTCATGAGGACTCAGTAAAATGCTGAAATCTGAACTGGAGGCTACCTGTAAGGATCTTCCTTTTCTCAGGACAGAAAACAACCTAAACATACTCTCCTTCATCCTCGATTTTCCCAAAAGCAAAAGGCTTTTAATAGAAATTCTTAAAATCCACCATAAAATGGCCAGGTATATTTCATGTCCATTACATTTTGTTTAGAAGGGGAAGAAACTTTTTCTTCAACATTTGTCAGAACGTTAGAACTGTGCAACTTGAGGCTAAAACAAAAATGTCAAATTTTGAAATGTCAGAAGTGTAAATCACTAGTTATGATATTAGTAACAATGATAATCATGGCTGACCTAACAGAAGTCTCAATAACTTGAGACTTTTCAAGTAATTATCTATTTATTATCTGAATGTTTTCTCATCAAATCCCTGTGGGGAAATGGGCTAGGTGATTACATTCTACAGATGTAAAGGAAGGAAGTGGGGCCCAAGGTGGTGGTGATCTAGGACCAGACTCAAGACACGCTTCCCAGTCCAGGGCTTTGTCCCCCAAACGTCATCAAGTAACGAGGCAGTTGCCACTGGGTAGGTGTGGCTAGAATCTGCTGGGGCAATACAGGCCCCTCCCAGGACATGTAGTTAGTTGTTTCCTCAATCTTCCCTGCAGCTTTTTGTCTTACATTTCATCTTTTTATCTTTTCTTCTTGTCTTGATTTTCTATTTACTTCATAGTATGTCCAGTGCTCAGTATTTCTAGTGTTTAGCACAGGGTGCCGCACATAGAAGTTGTCCTGTAAATATTTGTTGAATGACAGATTAAGTAAATGAACAAACAGATAATTGAATGTTTATTGTGGTTCTGAAGCTATACAGAGAACCTGTTGTGTCTTAGTCATATTATATTGTTTTATTTGTATAATTGAACATTAGACAATATATATAATATTATCCTCTTCATTTATTTATATCCGGAAAGGGTAAATAGGCAGAAGCACATGAGCACAGCACAAAAGTGAATGTTCATTGAGCATTTCTCAAGCACCAAGTTCTAGTGCTCTTGAAATGCATTATCTAATCATTTAATCCTCATAAACATTTTATATAGTCAGGGTTCCTAGTGGCTACTCACAGAAACCAAAGGCTAATGCATAGAAATGGAATATTTTGGATGCCTCTCATGTATCCCATAAAATTGGTGTTAGAGGATTAGAGGACAAGACTCAGGCAATGAGGAGAGGGAAGTTAAGTTATAGGGCACAGCTCACAGTCATCTTCAAGAGCCATCTGGTTAGGACCCCCCGCTACTGATCCTATACTGCCTGAGCTGCCCCAGCCACGACCAACAACCTCCTAACTATCCTCTCTTCTTTGTAACACTCCCTTGGGATCAATGTCCCAGAAGATCAACTGATTAGTTAAACTTCAGTCATACTCTCATGTCTTAGCTGCTGGGGCTGCAGGGAGAAGGTTGATTTGTCACCTTGGGCTTCCCTCCAGTGGGAGGTGGGTCACCTTCCGTCAAGCATCCCACTATGAGGCATTGGTCTCCAACAGGTTTCATATCCTGGGCAGGGGAAAAATAGACTAAGTTGATTACCTGTAGGTACTATTTTTATTCACATCTTAGAGATGAGGAAACCTAGGCTCAGAGCGGTTCTGTAATTTATCAAAGGCCACACAGCTATTAAGTTGGTACTGCAAGGTTAAGTGATGAGCAAAGGCACAGGGGACCAGTATGTTCTGCCTTTTTATTAACCAGTTAGCTCATTCAACAAAATATAAGTTGAGTCATTATTTTGTGCCAAGAAGTGTTCTAGATGATGCAATATGATGGTGAGCTGTCTTCTTCTAGAGTGGTCCTTATCCTCTTGGTGCCTATAATCTAGCAGAGATGCAGACATCAACATAGAACTATGAAATAAAGTGTACTATTACCAATTTGTTAAGTAAGATTAAGAACAAAAATACAGAATACAATAAGAGAACCTACATTGGATGTTGGGTCATTAAGTTCTCTGAGAAAGGAGATTTTATCTGTATAGGAGTTAGCCAGAAGAAAAACAGGAGAAATAGCATCCCAGATAATTCCTTGTACTCAGAAACCTGGGGGAGGAGGGAGCTTGATGTGTTCAACATGACTGCATTCTTGTCTATGTGTTTTATAAATGATTTTAACTAGAGCCAATTTGCTGACTTGACAAGTTAAACTTGTCATATGTACAAAGCCAGAGTAAACATGTGTAATTAAATGAAGACTGGGATTATGGATCATTGATTATTTCATGGCATGATGCATTCCTAAATTCTGAGTTTTTAAAAAATTAATAATTAAAAATCCCCTGAAATAAGTAACACAATCTCTCTGAATGATGAGGAAAGCCGTATGTCTGTAATGCCCCATGAAAGGCCTCTAAACTCTGGCCTCAGTGAAATCAATCACTCTCCTGAAGTTGTCCTCAAATGTGCAGGTTTCTTTTGATGCCAGTGTGCAGGCCAGGAATGCAAAGAAGAAAGAGGCAGACCTCTGAATGTTATGAATTTCATCTTATAAATAAAAGATTATTTCACACAACCCTCTGATGTGATGACACAGGGAGAAGCAACTGCCTTGGAGATGGTCACTTGCTATTCCCAATGTCGACAGCTTGAACTTCTGCATGTCTTTAAGAAATGCAAGCACTATGCATATAATGGGTCCCAAAAAAATCCACCTCCTGTGAGCCAAGTTGGAAGGGCAGGAAGCAAGTATGTGTTAACTTTACAGAAATAACATGTTTATATAAGAAAGTGATTTCTGCAGCCTAGTCCAAACACACTGCCGCTCTGGAGATGAGCAATCCTTAGGAAGTTTCAAGTCCATTGTTAGTGTATGAGTCAGGTTAGCCTTGGTTATGCTAATGTGACAAAGAGCTCCCATAGCGAAGTGGCTGGAAACAACAGTATTAATTTCCTGCTCATGCTTCATGTTCACTGTGTGTAGAAAGTCTTTATTCATTGTGGTCTTTTAAGAACCAGACTGAGGGCTCCCATGAAGACGTGCTTCCACCATAGCCAAGGGAGAGATTGTGCCCTGGTTTTTAAGACTTCCTCCTTGAGGTGTCTCTTAGCCAAGCAAGCCACATGGTTATTCTTAACTTCAAAGTGGGTGGAAAGTGCAGCTCCACCTACTGTACCTGGCAAGAGAGGAGAACTGGAATATTCATGAATCAACCTGATAAGAAGCCCAGAGCAAATGAAGATAAGATATCTGTCTAGGCCTAGATGGACATTGTAGGGCCTCAAGAGTATCACCAACAGTCACAATGAAGCCTTTGCTCTGTCCTCCACTGTGCTCTGTGTATCAGCCAGGATCCAGGCCAGAAAACAGAAATTAAGTACTTCAGCTCTAGAGGAAATTGATTAGTGATACAGTGTTGGAAGAACTGAAAGAGGAAAAGGGAGGAGAAGGTTGGAAGATATAAATGAACAAGTGATTCCCAGAGGCCACAAAGCTAATGCCCCTGGGATGGAGTCCCTGAGCCCACCACTGCCCTGCATTGTTGGAGATGCTGTCACAGTTGGTTCTGGATGTGCCACTGAAATGCCACCATACCAAGGGCTGAAACTGTCACCAGCAATGTTGACACAGCTGCACAGCTTCCATTGGCAGAACTTGAATGGTGTCTGCAGATTAGACAGCAGTGTCATTTCATTTCTTGGTGCTAATGGTTCCTTTGTGGTTATGTAGGACAATTTACCCATATTTTAAAAATACACACTGAAGTGTTAGTGGGCAACAGAACATCATTTTTTCAAATTACTCTCAAAAGATTCAACTGAAAAAAATCCTTTGTATTTTCTTAGTTGCAACTTATTTGTAAGTTTGAGATTATTCCATTTTTTTCAATTTAGAAGTCGAGCATAGGACCACTAGTGGGTCACCTGAACAACAAACATATTCTTTTCTCCCCCATGTAAAGTGACAGGCCCAGCTCTTCTGAAAGTCAGTCCATTGCCCAAGCCAACATGAGTCCTCTTTCCTTGCCTGCTGGTCTCTTGACACAAGGATCCTGAACTGACTGGGCAAGAGCCATAGCTTGAAATCTAATGGGACTCTTATTGTGTCTCCACATGGAAATATGGAAACATTTGCCCTCTGAGAACCAGGACCTCTAGAATTGCAAAACCTAAAGTTGAAAGCACACATCATCCTTGGGTGATTGATTGGGACATTCATTGGGTTCTCTGTGGTGATGTGAGGCAACACCTCATTCTCTTCCACCCTCTTGTTTCCTAGACCCATATATCACACTTGGAAACATAGCACCACGTAACAGTTATTGATTAAGGCAGAGACTCTCAGTAATAATGATGCTTCTCTTACCATTGCATTTTTTATTTTTTTAAATAAAAAAATAATTGCATGTAGTTTACATGCAATAAAATTCAGCAGTTTAAGTGTAGAATTGAGTGTTATCATGGCGCAGAATTTTATTACCTCAAAAGGTTCCCTCATATCACTTTTCATTCTGTGCACTCCTGCAAACCTGGGCCATGGCAACCATTAATCTGATCTCTGTCCCTAGAGTTTAGCTTCTCCTAGAATTTCACAAAAACAGAATCATACAGTATGCCATCTTTCACATTTGGCTTATTTGACTTTGCATACTGCTTTGAGATTCAGCCATATTGTTGTGTATATCACACAATATGTGATATGCTCCTTTTTACTCCGTGATAGTATTCTGTGACATGCATTTGCCACAATTTATTTATAATAACCCTGAAATTAGGTAGCACAATTCCTTCAGCTTTGTCATAAGTTTTCAAAACTGTCTTGGATGATCTAGGTCACTGCATTTGCAAATACAGTTTAAAATCAGCTTGTCAATTTCTATAAAAATGCCTGCTGGGATTTTTATTGGGATTGCATGGAAGATATAAGTCAATTTGGAGCAAGGAAACATCCTGATAGTATTGATTTCTCTATTCCATGAGTATGGTATCTCTCTACATTTATTTGGTCTTTGATCATTTTCAATAATGTTGGTTTGGTTTTTTTTAGTTTACAGTATAGACTTCTTCAACGTATTTTGTTAAATTTATCCCCAATATTTCATGTTTTTGATGCTCTTGTAAATGGTATTGTTTAAATTTTAATTTCCAATCAATCACTGCTAGTACATAGAAATATGTGAATTCTGTGTATTGATTACGGACCTGCCAGCTTGCTAAAATCATTTAACAGTTCTAGTAGTTTTACATAAATTCTTAGGAATGTTTCTATGTAGACAACATGTAGTGTGTGGATAAAGTCAACTTTAATTTTGCCTTTTCAATCTGTATGCTTTTATTTCTTTTCCTTGCCTTGTGGCATTGTGTAGGATCTCCAATATGACCTTGAATAGAAGTGACAAAAGTGAACATTCTTGCCTTGTTTCAGATCTTAGGGGGAAAGCATGCAATCTTTTGACACTACGTACAATGTTGGCTGTAGGCTTTTTAATGATGTACTTTATCTTGTTGATAAAATTTATTTATATGCCTTGTTTTCCAAGAACTTATCAAAAATGAATGCAGAATTTTGTCAAATGTCTTTCCTGTATCTGTTGAGATGATCTTATGGTGATTCCCTTTCGGTCTGTGGATATGGTCAATTACTTTGGTTAGTTTTCAAATGTTAAATCAATCCTTATTATCATTAGATTATACCGACATATTTATGATGTATTATTTTTTATATTAGGCAAGATTTGTTCTATAAATATTTTGTTATAGATATTCGCATCTCTGATAATGAGATACATTAATCTACTTTTGATATTATGGTCATACGACCTCATAAATTGAGTTGGGAAGTATTCCATCTTTTTTTTCCTGAAAGGGTTTATGTATAATTGGTACTATTTTTTCCCTAAGTGTATGATAGACTTCACCAATGAAGTTATCTGGGCCTGGAGGGTTTCATTTGTTTGTTTGTTGGAACATTTTTAATTAGAATTCAATTACTTTATGGATATAGTGCTATTTGGGTTACTCATTTCTTCTTAAGTTTGCTAGTTCATGTCTTTAATGAATATGTCTATTCCATCTACACTAACATATTCATTTCTGTGAAATAAAGTGATCCATAATATTCGCTTATTATCCTCTCAGTGCTAACAGAATCTGTAGTGATGGCCCTCTCTTTTAGCTGACTTTGGTAAGTTTTGTCTTCCCAATTTTACTCTGATCAGTCTGATTATAGTTCATTAATTTTATTGACTTTTTCAAATAACACAGTTCTGATTTATTGGTTTTTCTTTACTGGTTTTCTGTTTTCTATTTCATTGATTTATTATTTTATTTTTAATATTTTTTCCTTCATCTTGGAGAGGTTTAATTTATTCTTCTTTCTTACTTTCTTTTTTTCTTTCTTTCTCTCTCTCTTTTTTCTTTCCTTCTTTCTTTCTTTCTTTCTTTCTTTCTTTCTTTCTTTCTTTCTGTCACCTAAGCTAGAGTGCAGTGGCACAATATTGCCTCACTGCAGCCTCTGCCTCCTGGGTTCAAGTGATTCTCATCTCAGCCTCCCAAGTAACTAGGATTACAGGCATGCACCACCATGCCTGGCTAATTTTTTTACTTTTAGTAGAAACAGGGTTTCACCATGTTGTTCAGGCTGGTTTTGAACACTCAACCTCAAGTGATCCACCTGCCTCGGCCTCCCAAAGTGCTGGGATTACAGGTGTGAGCCACCGAGCCTGGCCTGATTTTTAGTTGTGAAGGAAGAACACATGTTTATGCTTTCAGCCCTCTTAAGTTTATTTAGCGGATTTCCTTTACAGCCCAGAATATAATCTATCTTGATAAATATTTGTACTTGAAAATAATGTGTTGTCTGCTGTATTGGATGAGTGTGCTATAAAAGTCAATTACAGCAAGTTGTATGATAGTGGTAGCAGGCTGAATAACAGCCCATAACCATATCCAGGTCCTAATCCCTGAAACCTATGAGTGTTCCCTTATATAATATCAGGAACTTTGAAGACGTGGTTAAATTAAGGACTTTGACATAAGGAGATTATCTTGGATTATCTGAGCCCTAAATGTAATCATAGGAATCCTTGTAAGAGTCAGGAACAGAGAGATTGGCAAACAGAAGGAAAAGGCTATATGAAGACAGCAGAGAGAGATGTGAAGATGATACCCTGCTAGTCTTGAAGATGGAGAAAGGAATCCTGAGCCAAGGAATACAAAGAATGCAGCTTTAGAAAGTGGAAAAGGCAAGGAAATGAATGCTCACTAGAGCCTCCGCGGGAGGTGGTCCTGCTAACACCTTGCTCTCAACCTAGTGAAACTCATTTCAGAATTCTGACCTCCAGAAATCTAAGAGAATAATTTTTAAAAATGATTTATTTGGAAATTGTTATAGATTCAAAGGAAATCGGAAGGATAGTACAAAGAGATCCTTTGTACACTTCCCCAGCTTCCCCCAGTGGTTATGTCTTGTATAATGTAATATAATAGCAATTGTGTAATACAATACAATACAATATACAATACTTCTTATATAATACAGTACAATAGCAAAACCAGGAAATTGGCATGCGTATAGTTTTATTTCTGTGTCATTTTACCACATGTGTAGATTCACATAACCACCACCACCACATCCAAGATACGGAACTATGAGGCCAGTCTAGGCAACATAGCAAGACTCTTATCTCTACAAAAATAAATAAATAAATAAAAATTTAAAAGTAGCTGGGCATGGTGGCACATGCCTGTAAGTCCCAGCTATCCTGGAGACTGAAGCAGGAGGATGGCTCAAATCCAGGAATCCAAGGCTACATTGAGCGATGTTCCTACTACCACACTCTAGCCTGAGTAAAAGAGCAAGACCCTGTCTCAAAAAATAAAAATAAAAATAAAGAAGATTTAAAAAAAATTATTCCATGAATCACCACAAAGATCTCCTTATGCTGCCCTCATGGTCACATCCATCCGCTTCTTCCTACCCTCCCACACCCCCCACCATCCCTAACCCCAGCAGTCACTAACCTGTTGACCATCTCTTGGCCAATTGATTTTTTTAATACTTCATTTTTTAGGGCAGTTTTAGGTTCACAGAAAAATTGAAATGAGGATACAGAGAGTTCCCATATATCCCCTGCCCCACGCATGTATAGCCTCCTCCCTTATCAACATCCCCCACCAGAGTGGCATACTTGTGACAGCTGATGAAGCTAATTTGCTATGTTTTAAATGGCCAAGTTTGTAGTGATTTGTTATAGCAGCCATGGGAAACTAGCACAATAATGTTGTTCAAATCATCTACATCCTGACTCATATTTATTTCATTACTGAGGGAGAAATGTAGATGTTTCCAACTATAACTTTAGATGTGGGTTCTTTTCTTCCTTCCAGTTCTATCAGTTCTTGCTTTATGTATTTTGTACCTTTGTTATTTGTACCCCTGTTAACACATTTTAGACTATCATTTCTCTTGATGAATTTCTCCTTTCCTTATTGTAAAATGTTGATTTTTGTCTCCGGTAATATTACTTGTCCTGATATTTACTTTGACTGTCATTAAGATAGCCATTCAAACTTTCTTTTGATTAGTGTTTTCATGAGATATTATTTTCATCCTTTTCCTTTTAATTTGTGGTTTTATATCTAAAATGGGTTTCTTATAGACAGCCTATAGTTATATCTTGCTTTTATATCCAGTCTGACAGTCTCTGACATTTAATTTTAGCATTTAGGCCATTTTTATTTCATGTAATTATCAACTTGGATACATTGAAAATGACCACTTTGCTGTCTATTTTCTATCTGTCCTATCTCCTCTCTATTCCTTTCAGATTAAATGAGTTTTGTTAATAATTTCATTTTATTTTCACTATTGGCTTGTTAGCTATACTTTTCTGTGTTTTTTTTTTATAGTTGCTCTAGGATTTACAACATATGCATTGAACTTCTCACAATCTACATTCAAATAACATTATCTTACCTTATGTACTATATAAGAACCCAACAACAGTCTACTTACATTAAATCCTTCTGTTCTTTGGGCCATTCTTTTCATACATTTTACTTCTCCATATGTTATACATCCTTCAATGTATTATTGTTAGTTTTGCTTTAAGCCATCAATTATATTTTAAAGAAATAAAAATAAGAAAAAAGTTTACATATGTTTACCTATTTATCATTTGCAATACTCTTTATTTCTTTGTTTAGATCAACTCTGTATCTGGAACTATTTTTCTTTTGCTTGAAAATCTTCTTTTAAGATTTCTTGAATTCCTGCTCTGCTGATTATAAATTCTATCATCTTGTTTCTCTGGAAAAAAAAGTTTTTAACTTTAATTTTTGAAAAATTACTTTTACTCTTAATTTTTTCTAATTATTTTAACTTTATTTTAATGGTTTTAAATTATTTTCACAATTCCATTGTTTTCTGGCTTGCATAGTTTCTGATAAGAAGTCTGATGTCATCCTTAACATAATTCCCCTGTGTGCAATGTTTTATTTTTCTGGCTACTGGTAAGATTTTCTCCTTATCTCTGTTTTTTTAGCAATTTAATAACATATCTTGACATGGCTTTGTTTGGTTTTATTTTCTTCTTACTTTTTGTTTTCTTTCTTGGTTGCTTAGAGCTCGCTGGGTTTCTGGAATTTGTAGGTTTAAAATTTTTCTTAAATTTGTAAATTGCTTTGCCATTATTTTTTTAAATACTTTTTATTCTCCCTCCCCGCCTAAACTGCTTGATATTTTTCACTGGCCGGTGATGCTCTGCTCATCATTTTTCAGCTTTTTAATTCTCTGTGTGTTTCAGTTTAGATAGTTTCTATTGCTGTGTTCTCAACTTTACTGTTTTTTAATACCAGCAGGATGTAGCATTAATCCCATCCAATATATAATGAATTTCATATATTGAATTTTTATCTCTAGAGTTCAGTTTTGATTTTTTTAATATCTTCTATTTCTACATCATGTTCATATTTACCTCTACCTTCATGGATATATGCAGTATATTTGTAATATCTTTTAAGTCTCTCTTTGTTTTTTGCCTGCCAGTTAGCTTTATATTATCTCCTGGATATCATCCATTTTAAATTGTTGGTTTCTGGATTTGATTCTATTTTTCTAAAAACTGTTGAATTTTTTCATTTATGAAATTACAATTAGTTGTATCCTTTTGAAGCTATCTTTAAAGCTGTATTAGAGTAAGTCCATAACAGTCATTAATCTAGGGCTGAAATATAGCCCCAGTATTAAAGTGGGGCCCTTAGGAAGATCTGTCTGATGCTTCATGTATTAAGAGGTCTTTCAGTCTCATTAGTGGGTATATTAACTAGTCCAAGTCCTGTGTGAGCTACAAAAATTGTAGTATCTACCCTTTTTATTGGCCATTGTTCTGATTTTGGCCATAGATAATTGCCTTTCATGTATGTACAGATCAGTATTCAGTCAATGACTCAGGGGAACCCCTCTGCAAATCCCTGAAACTCTTACTTTGTCTCTGTAATTCCATCATTTCTTATATTTTGCACGTGCATATTCTAGCCTCCTTGACCTTCCTGAAGTTCAATATATGTCTCCTCAAGTTGTTAGGACTGCCAGGCTCTTGTTGGTTTTTCCTCCCTGCCCTGCAGTCTGGGAACTGCCTCCAGACCATGTGCTGAGGCAATCATAGCGCTCACTTCATTTGTCTCCCTTCTTTCTGGGATCTCATTCCTACCCCGCCTGTGGTCCAGTGTCTGTAAACCATGGTTTTATGTATTTTGTCTGTTCTTATAGTTATTAAAGTGGAAGGGTAAATGCAGTCCCTTGTTACTTTATCTGGGCTGGAAGTGGAAGTTCTTTGAGCGTTCTATATTAATAGAGTAAACAGGGTGTCCTATGGGCATTCCTCAAAACATAGTCAGTTTGTGGGTTTTCTGGACTTAGGTTGTATATTCACTTGTGACCACTTTTCTAAGATCTCTCCCTTCACCATCTATCATGGAAGTTCTGGGATTCCTATTTCACTTAATAGAAAAAGCAATCACTTCCAAAGTCCCAAGTCAGCCTGGCTTTATGTTGGCATTATCTTCCAGAGTTCTTGCTAGGATATTAAATTTTGTCTAGGGGGAAAGAGTTCCTGGGAAAGTATAAGATCAGCAGGGAGACACTCCCAGGAAAGAAAATAGGTAGGCGACTGTGTCTGATCTCTTTTTGAACATATTTATAACTGGACCTCCTGATAATTACATTTTCCAGAAGAGTCCTCATCTATTGAAGGATTTTGGCTTAACATAAACAAACCTAGAAGCTATGGATTTATGGTGCATAGCTCCTTGAAAAATGTCACATAAGCCATGCAACTATCTATCTGGGTATAAAATGGAGATATTTCCTAACATCCAATGCCTCCTCTTGTGTGACATAACCCTCACCTCACTCAGAGGCCTCACCTACTACCCTGGCCAGCACCATATGGAAATGTGACCTGAGGAGACTCATTGGACCTAGCAGACCCTTCCCTGGTTTGCACAGGCCACAGGACCCACCAGAAGGTATTTTCTTGATCTTGTTGCTCCTCTTTGTGCACACATTGCCTCTATTGTCTTGGCAAGCTCAGCATGTCAGCACGACTTCAATAGGACTTGGCCCTTGATATTTGCCTCATTTCCAGAAGCAGAAGATGCTGAGGCCTCACCCCATCCTCTGGGGAGCCCTGGAACTGGGTTGATTCTCCTGATACTTACCAAACTGAACTCAAGAGGTTCGACCTTGTACCCACATCAGTCAGGCACTGACTGTGCTTCTCTTTAAGTAAAGTGGTTCACTGTGGTCACAGGTGATAGCCAATGAAAAGTGCAGCCATGAGCCAGCAGCAACAGATATTCCCAGCAGCACTTCAGTTGTCTTGGTACGGCACCAAAGTATCCACAACATTATTCCATTTGATTTTTTAAAATTCTAGTTAAGAATCACTAACTTGTAAAAACCAAATTGGTCATGACCTGGAGATGAAAAAATACTGACCTGGCTCATGCTTAGGGATTTAGCACCTGGCCCTGGGCTTAGCACACAGTAGGTGACAGAATAATCCTTTAATCCCTACTTCTGCTGATGGAAACATCTCTCTCGTAGCTCCGGCCAAAAACATCAGGTCATGCTTAACACATCTTTTTCTGTCACATCTCACATTCTTTCCTTCACCTTGTCCAGTTGATGCCACCTTCAAGATGCAATATATTCAGAGTCTGGACCTTCTTTCCCTTCTCTGCTGCTGCCCTGTAAATCGGATCACCCCACTCTGGCTTCTTTGCTTAAAACTCTCTAATCGTTCTCCATTTTATTCCGAGTAAAGGATAAGGCTTTACAATGCCCTCAGGTTCTGATGGGTTTTCTCAGCGCTCTCTCTTATCCCGTCTCCGCTTTTCTGCCCTAGCTCCCTGCTACAGCAACACTGCCCTTCATTGTTGAATCCCCTGAGTGTGGTTCAGCCCTGGGGCATTTGCAGCAGCTGCTCCCCTGCTGGAGAGCACTTCCTTCTAATGTCTGCTCAGCTCAGTCCTTCACCTTCTTCAAGTCATTGCCCAAATAACTATATCCCAAGAAGACCAATACTGTATACCATTCTGTTAAAATTGCCACCTGTCTCCCAGCCCCCCATCACCTCTTCCAAATACTCTCACACTGCTTTTTTTAAAACACTGTTCCCATCTTAGACTAAACAATTTACTTATTTATGTCTATTTTCTTATTTTCTGTCTCTTCTACTAGGCTATCAGTCTCATGAGTGCAAAGAGTTCTATTTGTTTTCTTTTGTGGCACTGAGTTTGTTCCAGTGCCTAGAACATGGCCTGGCCCACAGAAAGTGCCCAATAATTATTGGCTGGATCCATCGATGACTGACTTCGAGTCTAGGTGGCTGAGCTTTAAGTTCCCCTTTCTCCAAATGTTATTCCCAGTTTTAAAAAATCTCCTGGTTCTGCTCCATGTACTGAGTGTCATATTCTTGAGCCCTACAATATGAACTTACAAAATAGTTTATTTTCAAAAGCTGTTAACTCATTTATCTGATTACTAAATTCAAATCTGATTTAAAATTATAAATTCTTCTGGCTTATATAAATGACAAAAATGAATTCACGAAACTATCCTTTCTCATAGGAGTTTAATCTCCAAGGCTTCTGCTAGCACTGAAAACAGTCTGTGATTCTAAGAGTCAATTCACTCCCCATGACCATATCCAAATATTTTAACACCAATTCCATAGCCTGCACAGTTGGCCGGCCCAGCTGGTCTGCAGAATCTGGGGGAGGCTCATGGCAGGCTGACGTCAATTGGCAGAGCCCAGTCTGGAAGGAGCTCCCAGTCAGCCTACTCCCACACGCTCCTCTCTCTTCCATCCAGTGTTATCAACTCACTTTTCCTTCTCAGTATTCATCTTCTGCAGTTTTCTCCATAAAGAAATCGGTGGCCTTTACAGAGTCTTTGGTCATGTTATTCTCAACCTATAACCATACCAACAGAAAATATAGGAATTAAGTGTGAATTATTCTAATTGATACTTTTAGTTATATTTTTATTTCTCAATATATTAATGTTAATTTCTGTTAATGTCTGAAAGGACTCTGTTATGGTTTTACATTTCTTTATCCAAAAGGAAGATGAAGATGTTTGCACAGAAGAGCTGCCCAAGCAGTACAAAGCAATTGATTACAGACATGGTGACAATTGATTTACCAGTTCTCTTTACTTGCATGCCAAGGTCTGTGAATTAATCTTTTGTTTTGCAGTTTGTGTGTGAAGACAAATCATTACCTCAGTTAGGCTCATTAAACAGGACACCTCTTTGCCACTACAGTGTGCAAGTAAATCAAAGAGAAAAATTCCATAACAAAACTAGTGGTATTTTTGTATACAATTGGGTGGAAAAAACAAAACGAGTACAATTCATGATATAAATAGAAAATGTTTTCTGAAAATAAAAAATCTTATTTATGCTAGCATTTACTGTAATCTGAAATTTCTCCTGTTTTGTTGGCCATCTAATGTAATGATAGGATATGAGAGCCATTCTACGTCTCCAAAAATAGAAGCAGAAAAAGGAAGAGGCGAAAAACCACATTGCTGACCAGGCCAAGTTCTGATTCCTTATGTTCTCAGCCTTTCTGTGCTGCTAAAGTATGGAATATTCCACCTGTAGGAATTATTTTGCCCATATTCTAAATGACAATTTGACACCTTTCAATTTCTCCTTCCACTTCCTCATATTCCCTCATGCTCACTCTATTCTTGGAATTTGACAGATATTTACTAATTTTTAACTTGGATATACAATTAATATCTTCCCTAACTTCTCCTGTTGTCTTTTCTCCTGTAAATACAGCAGGTGATTAGGAGCTCACCCTGAACCTCGCCTCCCCTCTGTGCTTATTCAGCCCCGTTTTGTTCTCAGCCTGCAAGGACACTCACATCAAACCTTCATTTCTTTGAAGTCTCTGACTTAAATCAGCCTCTCTCTCGTTCCTCCCTTCTGCATTCCTTTAAAAAAATACTGACCTCAATTCTCTCACATTTATTCACTCCCAAGTTATATCTGGTTGAAAAAGGAACTGGAGCACATACAGTTCTTGGAGCATTAATTTGAATGGTATTTATTAGGCTCACAGCGTGCAGAGTAGTCAGCCAGGCCCCTCTGTTATCTCAAACCTGATGAATGCACCTTCTGTTTCTAATTCCCCCCGCTCATTCTTGAGCTCTAGAAATTCTGACTCACTGAAACGTTTTTCACAGAAACAACTCCACAGCTTCCAGCAGCTCCTCTTCATCCAAATCCTGTCTGCACATCACCACGTGGCTCTGTCAGAAAATGTGTCTGTCAGTGAAAGTTTATACACAGCCACATTTTCCCATTAATTTTCATTTTCTTTTTTTTCTTTCTTTCTTCCTTTCTTTCTTTTTTTTTTTTTTCTTTTTGAGAGCAGTTGCTCTATCGGCCAGGCTGGAGTGCAGTGACATGATCTCGCCTCACTGTAGCCTCCACCTCCTGGGCTCAAGTGATACTCCTTTCAGCCTCTCAAGTAACTGGGATTACAGGCACCTGCCACCACACCCAGTAAATTTTTGTGTTTTTAGGAGAGACGAGGTTTCACCATGTTGGGCAGGCTGGTCTCAAATTCCTCACCTCAAATGATCCACCCGCCTCAGCCTCCCAGAGCGTTGGGATTGCAGGCGTGAGCCACCGTGCCTGGGCTAATTTCCATTTTCATTTCAAACATGCACTCCTATGGAAAGAAAAATTACATGAAGGTATAGTAAAAATCACTCTAAATTTAGTAACAATCATAAAATTTACCTCTTAGTACATTTGATATTTTAAAATTTACAATTCTTGTCTATGAATGGAAACCATGTCTATACAGGGTGGATATTTGTATGACTGGGTGTATCCATGAGGTCAGAATACTAATTGATGGAACAATACTGCGTGGAAGGTGGTCTCTAGTGGAATGCCACGGAGTTTCCAATATAGTCTTAGAAATTAGTGTTGAAAGATAATGGTCTGCTGGTCACAGTCATTCAAGACAGAAAACTCTGATAGACAGTAAAAATGTAGGTTGACTTAAAAACAAACAAACAACAACAAAAACCCAAGCTTCAGCAGTCTGAAATGATGGTCTAAGTCCAATACCACTACTTAACAGTGCTTTATAACTAAAGGGTTTTGTAATTTAGAGACTTTGAAATTTCCCAGGAATTTCTAGCATCATCCACTGAGCAAAAACCCAAGTGAGTCTGCTCTTGGACCACATTAAAAGAAGTTCAAGAAGCAAGGGAGATGTCAATCCCAATGTACTCACCCAGAACTGTGGCAGGGTCTGTTGGCTTACTGTGGGAGGGCACTGGCCAACTCACATAGGTCCAGGTGTGAGCAAACAGGATGAGGGAAAGGTTAAAGAAACTGGTGATGTTCAGCTTAATGCTGTCTTCAAATAATTAAGGATTTTAATATAGTAAAAGGAAAAGACTTTTATCTCCAGTGTCAGTACAACCTGATGCTGGAGTCGCCACACCGTCTTCCACAATGGTTGAAATAATTTATATTCCTGCCAACAGTGTAAAAGTGTTCCTATTTCTCCACAGCCTCACCAGCATCTGTTGTTTCTTGACTTTTTAATAATCACCATTCTGATTGGTGTGAGACGGTATCGCATTGTGGTTTGAATTTCCATTTTTCTAATGATCAGTGTTGTTGAACTTTTTTTTATATGTTTGTTGGCCTCATAAACATCTTCTTTTGGGAAGTGTGTGTTCATGTCCTTTGCCCAGTTTTTAATGGTGTTGTTTGTTTTATTCTTGTAAATTTGTTTAAGCTTCTTGTAGATTCTGGATATTAGACCTTTGTCAGATGGATAGATTGCAAACATTTTCTCCCATTCTGTAGGTTGTCTCTTCACTCTGATGATAGTTTCTTTTGTTGTGCAGAAGCTCTATAGTTTAATTAGATCCCAGTTGTCGATTTTTGCTTTTGTTGCAGTTGCTTTTGATATTTTCACCATGATATCTTTGTCCGTGCTGGTATCGCCTAGATTTTCTTCTAGGGTTTGTATAGGTTTGGGTTTTACACTTAAGTCTTTAATCCATCTTGAGTTAATTTTTGTATAAGGTATGAGAAAGGGGTTCTGTTTCAACTTTCTGCATATGGCTAGCCAGTTCTCCCAGCACTATTTATTAAATAGAGAATCCTTTCCCGATTGCTTGTTTTTGTCAGATTTGTCAAAGATCAGATGGTTGTAGATGTGTGGTCTTATTTCTGAGTTCTTTATTCTGTTCCATTGGTCTATGTGTCTGTTTTTGTACAAGTACAATGCTGGTTTGGTTACTGTAGCCTTGTGGTATAGTTTGAAGTCAGGTAGTGTGATGCCTCCAGATTTGTTTTTTTTTTGCTTACAGTGTCTTGGCTATATGGGCTTTTTTGGTTCCATATGAATTGCAAAGTAGTTTTTTCTAATTATACGAAGAATGTCAATGGTAATTTAATGGGACTAGCATTGAATCTATAAATTTCTTTGGGCAGTGTGGCCATTTTCATGACATTGATTCTTCCTGTCCATGAGCATAGAATGTTTTTCTATTTGTTTGTGTGCTCTCTAATTTCCTTGAGCAGTGGTTTGTAGTTCTCTTTGAAGAGGTCCTTCACTTCCCTTGTTAGCTGTATTCCTACTTATTTTAGTCTCTTTATAGCAATTGTGAATGGGAGTTCATTCATGATTTGGCTCTCTGCTTGTCTGTTGTTGGTGTACAGGAATGCTTGCAATTTTTGCACACTGATTCTGTATCCTGAGACTTTGCTGAAGTTGCTGATCAGCTTAAGAAGCTTTTTTGCTGACATGATGGGGTTTTTCTGGATATAGGATCATGTCATCTGCAAACAGAGACAGTTTGACCTCTTCTCTTCCTATTCAAATACTCTTTATTTCTTTTTCTTGCGTGATTGCGCTGGCCAGAACTTCCAATACTATGTTGAACAGGAGTGGTGAGACAGGGCATCCTTGTCTTGTGCTGGTTTTCAAGGGGGACATTCACATTTCAAACACGAGAAATAGGAAAGAAGAAAAGAGTAACAGGTCGTAAGCATGTTCAAAATCCATTAGGGCAAACAATACTACATCTCAAGGCTTGAGAATAATCTTTGTTTGATTCTATGTCCTGCTGTCTGGACACAGTGATGGTGGGGAGGTTTGGGATTGAGCCCCAGCACTTTAGATAGCCTTATTCTAACAACTTTGTTGGGCTCAGTCCACCCTGCAGCTCTCACAGGTTGGAGTCTTGTGTCTTTCACTCTCCTACGCTGGTGTTTCACAATGGTAGCTCTAAAGGTCTAGAGTCTCAGGGGTGGCCCTGACCCCACAGCTCCACTAGGCATTGTCCTAGTGAGGACTCTCTGTGGCAGCTTAGGCCTCACAGTTCCTCTGGTCGTTGCTCTAGTGGGGGCTGTCTGTGGTTGTTCCATCCCTGTGACATCTCTGTCTGGTCCCCAAGGCTGTTTGCGACATTCTTTGAATCTAGCTGGTGGAAGCCATGCTGCCACAGCTCATGCATTCCATGAATCTGCAGAACTAGCACCATGTGGCCATGGCCAAGGTTTACTGGTGCACGCTCTGCAGCTGTGGCCCAAGCCACATCTGGGCCTGCTTTACCAACAGCTTGAATTGCTAAAGAACACTGTTCCTGAATGCCAAAAGTAGAGACTTAAGGTGACCTTCGGTTGGGAACTTCAAGTTCCTGAAGGCACTCTAGGCCTCTCTTTTGCCATTTTACTTGCCCCAGGTTTTGGCACTCTGGACCTGGGATAAGAGGGTCAGTACTGGTGGTCTCTGAAGTACCTTTGGGGTCATTTTTCCGTTGTCCTGATGAATAGCCTTGGCTTCATTCTGTTCATACTAATCTCCTTATCAAATGGCCACTTGGCCACAGCCTTGATTTCCTCACCTGAAAATGCTCGTTCATTCTCTATTAGGATCAAGCTGAGAATCCTTCAGATCTCTAAATTCTGTTTCCCTTTTAATAATAAATTCTATCTTTAAATCATTTCTTTCTTCTCATATTTTCCTTTATACACTTAAAGGAAGCCATGCAATATTCTGAGTATTTTACTGATTAGATATTTCTTCTGCCAGACATCCAAATTCATCACCCTCTACTTCTGCCTTTCATGAAGTCCTAGGACATGACCACAATTCAACCAAGTTCTTTGCCACTTTATAACAAGGATGGCCTTTTCTCTAATTTTCAATACCTTGTTCTTTATTTCCATCTGAGACTTCATCAGAATTGCCTTTACCATTCATATTTCTACCAACATTCTGATCACATCTACTTAGAGATTATCTAAGTAATCTCTAGGAAGTTTCAGACTTTCCCTACAGCTCTCATCTTTTAAGCCCTCACCAGAATCATTCTTAATGCTCATTTTCAGCAATATAGTCTTTTTCTAATATGCTGCTCCAAATTCTTCCAGCCTCTGCCCATTATCCAGTTCCAAAGCTGCTTCCACATTTTCAAGTGTTTGTTATAAAAACAGTTCCACTCTCTATACCAATTTCTGTCTTAGTCCACTCTGTGCTGCTCTAACAGAATACCTGGGACTGGGTAATTTATAATGAACAGAAATTTATTGGCTCACAGATTTGGAGACTGGTAAGTCCAATATCAAGATGCTAGCAAGGGCCTTCTTGCTGTTTCATCACCTGGGGGAATGCAAGATGGCAAGGGAGATCAAAAGGGGGCTGAACTTCTCATTCTTTTATAAAAACAACAATTCCACCAATTAGTGGGGAGCCTTCATGGTCTAGTAATGTCTTAAAGGTTTCACATGTTAATAGTGTTACAAATAGTCTTGTCTTAAAGGTTCCACATTTTAACACTGTTACAAAGGCAACTAAATTTTAACAAGGGTTTTGAAAGAGACAAACATTTACACGACAGCAACTTCTATCATTGCCTCCTTGGTCAGTTGAAGGAAATCCTATCTATGCTAGATACTGAGGGTTTTGGATATTACAAACATCTTCCTTCTGATCTGTCAACTTTGACTGTAACACCATTATAATGTAATAAATTCATCAATGTTTTTGCCTAAAGATTGTGTTTTTGAGATTTGATTTAAGAAATTTGTCCCCAGCTCTATGTCACAAAGATAATCCTTGATATAGTTTGGATATTTGTCCCCACCCAAATCTCATGCTGAATTGTAACCTCCAATGCTGGGGGTGGGGCCTGGCAGGAGGTGGTCAGGTCATGGGGGGCAGGCCCTTGTGGCTTGGTGCTGTCTTCGTGATGGTGAGTTCTAGTGAGATCTGGTCATGTAAAAACATGTGGCACCTCCCCCCACTGTCTCTCTCACTTGCTTCTGCTTTTGCCATGTGATGTGCCTGCTCCCTCTTTACCTTCTGCCATGATTGTAAGCTTCCTGAGGCCTCCCTAGAAGCTGAGCAGATGCCAGCACCAAGCTTCCTGTACAGCCTACAGAACTGTGAGCCAGTTAAACCTCTTTTCTTCATAAATTTCCCAGTCTCAAGTTTCTTGATAGCAGTGCAAGAACAGCCTAACATAATCCCCTACATTATCTTTGATGAACTTTAGAGTTTAATCTTGCACATTTATGTATTTAATCCAGTTGAAGTCCACCTTTGAGTATGGTGTTAAGTAGAAATTCTCTCATATTTTTCTCCATGTAGTAAGCCAATTTTCCAAACACCATCTACTGAATAATCTACTGTTGTTGACTTGGGTTGCCAGGTTTATTATATACAAAATGCCTATATAAATACATGAATCTGTCTCTTAACATAATATATTGTTCCAGTGGATTATTTATCTGCTCTTGGTAAATACAAATTCTTTAAAATCTTAACACTATAATATGTCTTCATAGACTGGTAGGGCAGGTCTCATCTATTTGTACTTCTATTTCAAATTGTACTTACCTTTATGTGGACCTGTAAGCTTTCATATAAATATTATGGTAACATATTTTCCTTCCTCAAAAAAATTCAACTGGAATTTTTATTGAAATTGCCTTGAATTCCTACTTTGATTTGGGGAAAACCAGCATCTTCATAATACACATATGTCCCACCTGAGAGCATGGGTTGTCTCTCCATTGAACTTTCTGTGTCACTCGTTAATTTTTTATTCGGCTCTTTCCTCCTCCACTTCAGCAGACAGCCGCATCTTCTCTCACATCACCAGCCACATCCCTGAAACACCATGGTGAAGGTGAAGGTCAGAGTCAGTGGATTTGGTCGTATTGGGCGCCTGGTCAGCAGGGCTATTTTAACTCTGGTAAAGTGGATATTATCACCATCAGTGACCCCTTCATTGATCTCAAGTACATGGTCTACATGTTCCAGTATGATTCCACCCATGGCAAATTCCATGGCACCATCAAGGCTGAGAACGGGAAGCTTGTCATCAATGGAAATCCCATCACCATCTTCCAGGAGCGAGATCCCTCCAAAATCAAGTGGGGCACTGCTGATGCTGAGTACATCGTGGAGCCCACCGGCACCTTTACCACCATGGAGAAGACTGGGGCTCACTTGCAGGGAGGAGCCAAAAGGGTCATCATCTCTGCCCCCTCTGCTGATGCCTCCATATTCATAATGGGCGTGAACAATGAGAAGTATGACAACAGCCTCAAGATCATCAGCAATGCCTCCTGTACCACCAACTGCTTAGCGCCCCGGGCCAAGGTCCTCCATGACAACTTTGGTATCGTGGAAGGACTCATGACCACAGTCCACGCCATCACCACCACCCAGAAGACTGTGGATGGCCCTCCAGGAAACTGTGGCATGACGGTGGTGGGACTCTCCAGAACATCATCCCTGCCTCTACTGGCACTGCCAAGGCTGTGGGCAAGGTCATCCCTGAGCTGAACGGGAAGCTCACTGGCATGGCCTTCTGTGTCCCCACTGCCAATGTGTCCGTCGTGGACCTGACCTACCATCTGGAAAAACCTACCAAATATGATGGCATCAAGAAGGTGGTGAAGGAGGCATCAGAGGGCTCCCTCTAGGGCATCCTGGGCTACAACACCGAGCACCAGGTTGTCTCCTTCGACTTCAACAGCGACACCCATTCTTCCACCTTTGATGTTGGGGCTGGCATTGCCCTCAACAACCACTGTGTCAAGCTCATTTCCTGGTATGAGAATGAATTTGGCTACAGCAACAGGGTGGTGGACGTCATGGCCCACAAGTCCTCCAAGGAGTAAGACCCCTGAACCACCAGCCCCAGTGACAGCACGAGAGGAAAAGAGAGGCCCTCACTGCTGGGGAGTCCCTGCCACGCTCAGTCCCCTGCCACAATGAGAATCTCCCCTCCTCACAGTTTCCATGCAGACCCCCTGAAGAGGGAGGGGCCTAGGGAGCCCCACCTTGTCTTGTACCATCAACAAAGTCCCCTGTGCTCAGCCAAAAAAATAAATACATAAAATTTTTTTCTATAAAGTTTCTATGGATTAATGATCAATTCTTAAATATTCTAGCTTTGACTGGAATTTGGAATAATATTTTATTATTATTCCTAGTTTGTATTGTCAGTGTAGAAGATATCAAGATTTCTTAAGTTGTTCTTATCTAAAAATTTTGTTCAATTCTCTTCCTATTTGTTCTAATAGTTGGAAGCTTTTTTGGACAGATGATTATATTATCTGCAAATAATAACAGTTTTATCTCCTTTCAAGTCTTACCTCTCCTACTTATTCTTTTTTCCTCATAGAATTGGTCACAAGCTTACATACAAATGTTAATTAATAGGAGTGATGATGGGCATCTTTACATCATTTACAATTTCAGAGAAAATATTAAAAATGCCCCTAATCTGTGTAACGTTTAACATCACTTTTAGAGTAGACAACTTTAACAAGTTGAAGAAGTTCCTTTCTCTTTCCAGTTAACAAGTTTTATTATACATATGTGTTGAATTGATCAAGAAGTTTTTCTGCATCAATTCAGATAATCCTGCATTTTACACTCTACTTAGCTGATATAAGAAATTCTGTTGATATATTTATGATGGTGTATCATCTTGCATTCATGAGTCTTATTTAATTATTGTGTCTTTTTATCATACAGTTGGATTTTCTTAACTATATCTTATTTAAGATATTTACATCTGTGTTCAAAATGAACTATGCCTATAATTGTTGGGGTGGATTGACCTTATCTGTTTATAGAATGAAAAGTGGGAACAGGCACAGTGGCTCACACCCGTAATCCTAGTACTTTGGGAGGCAGAGGCGGGCGAATTGCTTGAGTCCAGGAGTTTGAGACCAACCTGGGCAACATAGTGCGACCCTATCTCTACAAAAAAATACAAAAATTAGCCAGGCATAGTGTGCCTGTTGTTCCAGCTACTCAGGAGGATGAGAGATAGAAGGATCACTTGAACTTGGAAGGTCGAGGTTGCCGTGACCTCTGATCATATCACTGCACTCCAGCCTAGGTGACAGAATAAAACCCTGTCTCAAAAGAAAAAGTGCAGGTTTTGGTCTTTTTTTAATAACTTATATAAAGCAGGAATTAATTATTTCTTAAAAGTTTAGTAGAACTTATTAATAAAACCTTCTGAGCCTTAGAGCCTTAGTGAGGGGAAAGATATTTTTAGTGTTATATTTATATGGACGTACTGGGTGCCAATTAAAAGTATGGTTGAAACGATTTCAAAGACCCTGGTTAAGGGAGTCAATAAAGCACTTAATTTTGGCATAACTTGTTTTTAGGGTTCTATTTCTCTTCTACTACTCACTTCCCACTCTCTTCTTCATATTCCCGGAATGAGTCACACTGCCTGGTATATAGTAGACGTTTTCTGGTTGAACTGATTAAATTTGGGTACCCATTATCATTCGCCTCCTTCCTGGCCCAGAAGCCTAAGGGAGACCTACCTGCTTCTTCTCATTCTAAATAGATGCCAATTATTCTACGCAATACAAATTGTCCTTTAGCACCTTGAACTTCAAGTATTAGAAATAAGCTATTGTAACAATGTTAGTGAGTCCACCACGGCCACAGCCCATGGGAAATTTTTTAGCCAGTTCTGTCTATCCCACCTTGGCCAGGGGATGGAACTTTGCCTTTGGGCCCCCATGTCTTCACAAGCTGCCCAAGTGCCAGCCTCTGCCCAAGGGTCTTACCTACAGGTATCCCATCTATGGAGGGCAAGGAGTCCCCAGGTGATGTGGGGTTGGGCCACCCACACTCAGGCCACTGAACCACTCGCTGGTCATTGGGAACAGAAATCCTGTAAATCAAGAACACAGCTCCCTCTTTCTCTTTGTGGCTCATTTCTCAACCTTGTATCTGTTGTTTTTGTTTTTTCTTCCCCTCATATCAGGATGACTTAATCTTTGAGGCCAAAAACCTGCTCAGCAACCAAGTTTCTGAGTCTTGACAACTCACATTGGGGTTAAAGAGTCTTTGGGACTTTGTTTTCAGTTTGATGTCAGCTAGAGGGGCTTATTAGGTACCAACAAATGAGAAAAAAGGAAGAAGAAAACAGAAAACAGAGAGGCTAATACTTGAGAGATATAGCCCTGCCACACATCCACCCTCACATGTGCCCACATACTCAGGGGTTACCCTCCTTCTAAGTCAATGGACAACCAAATGCTCTGTCTATGGGATAGCCCTGCTCAGTCTATGGGATAGCCCTGCTCTGTCTATGGGATAGCCCTGCTCAGTCTATGGGATAGCCCTGCTCAGTCTATGGGATAGCCCTGCTCAGTCTATGGGATAGCCCTGCTCTGTGGAACAGCCATTTTGCTGTACACTGTTGCTCTGACAAACTTTCTGTTACTGCCAGCTTGCTCTTAAATTCTTTTCTGAGTGAAGCCAAGCACCCACCCAGGCTAAGCCCCAGTTTTGGTGTTCACCTGCCTTGCATCAGTACTGCTGGGCTTGCCACTTGTACCTATGGACACGTAGCAGGACTCCACTGGACCACAAAATGTGATGTCTACCTGCTTTGGAGCCTGACAACTAATATATACATGTGAGGCAGAATTGAGTCTTAGCTTTTTTAAGTTATAACAGTGCACTTGGTGTCGGGTTATAGAGGTAATTCATCTCTAGCTACTGCTGATTAACAATGTTACTAACAGAACCTGAAAGCTGTTCGCTAACTCATGCTTCCTACCACCCTCCCACAACTGACCAGACCAAGGATTGGTGCCTGAACCAAAGACAGACGTCTACACAGGGGATTGGGGCCAAATTACCCAAAGTGGCCCCCACTGAAATCTTCCCCTGGGAATATAAATAGCAGAGGTACAAAGGCGGTGGGCAGGAGCAGACATAATGCAGGGCGAGGGCAAGTAGTGGAGCTCATGAGGCAGAGCACAGAGAAAGCGTTAGTGTGGAGTGGGCGGCACAGGAGCAGACATATGTCAAGGCACAATTGTGGCAAAGTCAGTGGAGGAAGCAACCTGGGTCTCTAGAGCCGCTGGGAAATAAGGCTGCGACCAGACAATCAGAGCTCCCGCTGGATCCAAAGGGGCATCTCAGGACTTGTGGGGTAAGCAGCCAGCAGAACAGAATGTCTGGGGTCCAGACAGTGTGGTCATGGTGGCTGCCCCACTGCCTGACTTCTGGTCCATAGGTCAAAAACATTAAGAAATGCTGGTGAAGACATTTTTAAAACCTGCAAACACTGACCTGCATTGTGAAAACAAGAATGATAGCAACTGGTTTGTTAGCTAATGACATCATTTTAGCAGACCTCCCTCACTTATTAAATAAGAAAGCATTCTTTCCCGGAAGCTGTTTCTGTATTTAAGCAGAACCCAACAAGGCCTAATTAGAGCTCTTATCAGGATCTTCATATGGATGCTGCATGAAATAAGAGTCAAATGGGAGAAAGCTTTAAATATCAAGGTTTTGAAGACAGGAGAGATTGGAGAACATGATGATGCATTAATTCAATTGTTGCACAAACACGTATTGGCTGCCCCTATATGAAGGGCATTCTGGGTGATAAAAGCAGTGCACCATGGTCTCTTTTCTCAAACAGCTAAAAATGCAGTAGAGCTGACAGCCTTCTACAAAATTTCCATGATGAAAAGTAGTGTGGAATATAATAGAGGCATGAACAAAATATTTAAATGTGGATAGTCATGTGAATATTTTTATATAAATCTGCCTTTATTTTAAAAAAAACTCCTTTCCTAAGCTCCTTATAATTCACCTTTCTGTCTTGTTTTAATGAGAATTGCTGCTATTGAAACTTTTGATCGACCAAGATTTCAGAGGGGCTGTTGGCTTTTCCTTTGTCTTTACCACCCATTAGATATTTGTTGTGATCAATGAGCAGACTAAAGAAGGTTCAAACTAAAGTTTTATTATTAACGTGAGAGACAACATTGATAGGGATGGTTTTCAGCATAAATACTTATCTTACTAGTATGTACTAGGTAACTGATATACACATGAGGAGTGCCTAATAGGGTCTGGCTCTGTGTTGCCACCCAAATCTCATCTGGAATGGTAATCTGAATTGTAATCCCCACTTGTTGAGGGAGGGATCTGCAGGAGGTGATTAGATCGATCATGGGGGTGGTTCCCCCATGCTTTTCTCATGATAGGGAGTGAGTTCTCATGAGATCTGATGATTTCATAAGGGGCTTTCCCCATCTTTGGTTGGCACTTCTCTCTCCTGCCACCATGTGAAGAAGGACATGTTTGCTTCCCCTTACACTGTGATTATAAGTTTCCTGAGGTCTCCCCAGCCATGCAGGACTGTGAGTCAACTAAACCTTTTTCCTTTATAAATTCTCCAGTCTTGGGCAGTTCTTTATAGCAGCGTGAGAACAGACTAATACAGTGCCTGCCCTGGGAAGAAGCCAACACAGGAAAATCAGACACAAATAACAGAACCAGAGGTGGATTTTTTTATTTGAGCAATGGCTTCTTATGTCCAGTCATGCTACAAAAGCCAATAAACATAGATTGATCTGTACTAATTTTTATTTGTGCAGTCCTTGTACTGTAATAGTCTTAGGACTATTTCTGTTATAAAGCAAACTATTGGAAAGCTTTTCATCATATCTACTACTCTCTGAAATAGTATATAGGGCACAATCATTTTCTTTACATTTTTGAAATTATTTGCATAAAACTACCTAGTATTGGTGAATTTTAAAAATTTCTTCTATGATTGATTACAAGTACAAAGACCAGGCAAGGTGTTTTCTAAAGTGGAGCACTTTTGAGGGTAAAAATGAATGCTAACCAGGTGGATGCAAAGAAAACAGATATAAAACAATATACTCCTAGACAAACCAGGGAATATTGTGGATTTTGGCAAGAAAAGGGTTAGCTGCTGCTCTGCAACCTGTTCTTTCTCTCAGAGACCCAGGGAAGATAAAGAAACATTGAAGAAACCGCCTGGTCAAATCTCCTTGTAAAGATATGAATCAGATTTCTTCATAATTACTTGTGGAAAGATAATGGAGCATCCTCAACTATAGAATGCTTTTAGCAGGCTGTCCCTGGTCTACCTAGGTTACATATGGTAAGTAAGCACAGGATTTATAGATTTATATTGCAATGGGGCCCCTGGAAAATGTGAATGTCGAATGTGTAATTATCATAGTGTAAAATGGAGATGTATTCATGATTGAAATCCTTTCTTTGTGAAAGCAATGCCCAGCATGTGACTAGAGCTTTACATGATAAATCTTGGCAATTAAGAACTTGTGATCACACTGGTGGTCTTAGTATTCTTGCTTCAACAGAGTCTTGTGATTATCTGCGCCTTTTGAATCTCTAGCAAAGCTTCATAAGGGTACAGTTTATGATTTTTTTATAAGTCTGATTTGACAATTTGACATAATTTTCTAATTTTCTTATTAGGGAGTTGTGCAGAATATATGCTTATAATTTTTCCAATTTCTTCTCTACCTTTGCTTATATAGCCATCCCTAATCCTAACATAATGTATTTGAGTCTTTCTTATTTCCTTGATTGTCTTTGCCTTTAGAATTCTGCCTGCCACAATTGCATACATAATGACACAGATGTAATGCCATTTTACCCATAAATACTTCAGTGTGCATTTTCTAAAAGCAAGTATATTATCTATGTAACCACAGTCCAATTATTAAAATCAAGAACTAACCTTGATAGAGTACTGGTATCTAATCAACAGACCTTTTCCAAATGTTGCCAGGTGTTCCACTAACTCTCTCTATAGGGAAACTAACAACAGGCAGGCTTCCAGTCCAGGCTGCAGACCAGGATCTCATGCTGTGCTTGGCTGTCTTGTTTCTTCAGCCTCCATTAATTGGAAACATCTCCTTGGTCTTTCTTTATCTTTCACAACCTTGATTTTTTAAAGAGTGTATGGCCTATACAGTTTTTCAAAAGACACTTCTTAAACAATGTGCTGGACTTGAAGGAGAATTTACCTAGAATCACTTTCGTTAGAACCATTCACTCCTATTGAAAGACAGAGAAGGCCCTACAAATGACAGGCACAAATAAAAATGATAAAAGCAAAATATTAAAATTATACAATAAAAAAGCAAGGTTTTTATTTTTGTTTGCTTTATTTACTGTTAAACATTCAGATCAAAATAACTTCCTGAAATATCAACATAAAAATCTGAGTAAGCATGTCACTATGAAGAAAAAATTGTATTTTCTAAGAAACAATTTTTCTTCTCAGCTCCTTTTTATTTGATGTTGATCAAAACATACAGTTGACAACTTAGAAGATGAAAGAAAATGTTATACCTGAACACATGCACACCCGTTACTTTATGTTTAATAGAGGAATGGGATAGGTGTTGGGGGATAATCAAAGACTAGGAAAAAAATAGTCAGAAGATGGTGCAACCAACTCATGCTGTCCCAGCAGTGGATATACTACTCTCCATGCACACCCAGCTCTGAAAAAAATAGCAAGTTGTTCATTTGCTTGTGTTGTGGTGCTTTGGGTTTTTACTAGACACCTTTGACTAGCATGGAATATAGTAATCTTATCTGCATTCTCTGTTTCCACATGTGCTGTTTCCTGGATTTGCTGTTTTGATCCTACTGGAATTTGATCTAACGTAATTGATTCTTCTTCAGGCTCATTGATTTCTTTTGTGGCACATTCTCTTTATAGTCAATCACACCATAAAACCATCTTGCCCACCACCTTTAAGTAAACAGGATCATGGTTTTCCATCCTACCTCCCTCTTTTGGCTTAGTTTCCACCCCAGTCATCATGGGACTCTCCCCAGGAGCTCCTTCACTGCGAGACTCCCTCGACTTGCAGTAGTGCACACGGTCTGCACCAGGGATGCAGAAAACAGGGCGGTGGTTCTTGTGCACTTTCCAATGCGTTTGTATATTTATTGCACTTTTCTTTCTAGTGTATCAGATGCTAAAAACATCTGTTTCTTGAATGCTGAAATATTTCCATGGATGTAGTCACTTTGAGGGTACAAATCTCCACTGTATATGTGCGTATCTACATCATCATCCTTATTAGTCACAGTGTTTAGACCCTCAATCAGTTAGTTTATCTCTGTCTCCCAGAGTTTGGGAGGAGTGCCAAATGCACCACCACACTCCAGTTTGTTTCCTCTTGTTCTGTCTTCGTGAGTGAGCCTTCTCAATGCATATTCAACTTCTTTTCCATTCAGGAAACTCTTCTTACGATTACCTCAAATTCATTTGATCTTGTTTTCTTCATTAAGTTTATTAACTAACTCTCTCTCTATGCCCATGTTTATTAACTAACCTCTCGTCTTTCTTTCCACTTCCCCCGGATTTCCACGAGCTTTCCAAGGGCGTCCTCCACAGTCCCTACTAGCTGCCCCACAGTGTCAGTCTCCTCACTGCTTCTATCACACATTGCAAGAATGTGATTGTGCTTTCAACTGCTGTAACCCTTTCTTGGGAGTTCATTGCAGATTGTAAAATCTGATATTTTATTTTTACCTCATTGTCTTTCTTTTTAACTAAATTTGTTCTTTCCAAAAACTTTCTTGCTCTTGACTCAAATGGGATTTGTCTTCTCCTATATACAATACAAAACTTCTAAAATATGTCTGTTGAATCTTGGAGTACATCATTTTTAGATATGTCTACACTTTACCCTTCAGCCACACACACTCACACACACACACATACACACATGCACGCACACACTCCTGAATCCTGTTGCCAGCGAAATCACCTTCCCTGTGCATACCCAGCAGGCAGGTGACTGTGCAGAGCCAACGCCTGGCTTCTTCCCACCTCACCTGGTGCAGCCCTGCTGCTCCCACTCACGCAGTCCTGGAAGGCTGCACCAGGGGCACCTTGAGAACACACGCTCCGCGTGCTGTCTTCACCGCCGACTGGAGGGGTGGGTCATCAGGAGCAGCAGTGGTGACAGAACCCAGCATCTTCATTCCTTTTCAAGTGGCATCTTACTTTCTTTCTTTTTTTTTTTTTTTTTTTTTTTGAGATGGAGTCTCGCTTTGTCTCCCAGGCTCGAGTGCAGTGGCGCGATCTCGACTCACTGCAAGCTCCGCCTCCCGGGTTCACTCCATTCTCCTGCCTCAGCCTCCCGTGTAGCTGGGACTACAGGAGCCCGCCACCACGCCCGGCTAATTTTTTGGTATTTTTAGTAGAGACAGGGTTTCATCATGTTAGCCAGGATGGTCTCGATCTCCTGACGTCGTGAACCACCCGCCTTGGCCTCCCAAAGAGCTGGGATTACAGGCTTGAGGCGCCGCGCCCGGCCGAAGTAAGGCTTCTTAATTGGCTTCCATCTACTTGGCAGTTATTAAAGATTTCTCACCGACACTAAGTACAGGTCATCTGCCAGCTGTCATCTGGGCCGGTGCCCTCACACTTGTCACAGGGGGGGCTGGGCTTGTGAGAGTCCCTTGCATGGCTTTCTAGGACCCCCATGGAGGGATGTGAGGCCATATTCGTTCAATACTCGCCTCTTTCCTGCTCTGTTTTCCATCCTCCATGCAGGCTATGATGCCTTTGGCTAACCAGGGGCAGGTGGAGGAGCCGTTCTTCCAGGTGCTCAGCTGACACCCGGGAGACCATCGGGCTTCCGAGGCAGGAAATGGCCTCCCCTGAGGCAGAAGCGGTGGCTGGGGCGATTTCCACTCACGAGTCCCACGGCGTCTGAGGTGCCAGGAGGCCCTGGTGTCCTCCAGCAGACACACTGGGTCGTGGGTGAGTTATCACAGAAAGCATAGTGAGACGTATGGATATAGTTTTTTAATTTCATTTTATTTCCAAAGAGAGGAAAACAAAGCTATCAATTAAGGGGTTCATAAACAAGTCTCCAGAAGGGAATCTGACCAAGAGTTTCCCAAATAGTTACTTTAGGTTTTCATCTTCTTCTGTATCTTTTTCTAGAAATTGAGAAATATCTGCTGTTAGCCTGGTGACATTTTTAAACCCCAGAACAAGTGCAGCTTCCTTTCATTCAGGAGCTAACTTGTTTATCAAACTGACACGTAACATGAGCAAAAGCCACTATCTGGGGCTAAGAGGCGTCATTCCCCTTGGGTCCTGAAACTGCTCTGGACATGGGCTAAGTGATCCAGAATTTATGGGCTTGAGTGCTGGGGTTCACTGTGGTAAAGATGCCTGAGGACTGGTAGAGGACTTCAGTCTCTTCTTGCACCTTTCTTTGTTAAGCAAGAACTACTGGTATCAGTGCCAAAGCTGAACAAATGTCCAATCAATTTCCTGAATTAAAAATGAACTCAGAGAGCATGGCTGCCTCTGGAAGGAAGGGGTCTGGGAGGCCACAGCTCAGGCTAACCTCATGTCCCCAAATGCTTGCCTGGTTCTCTTTCTACCAAGACGTAAAAATAAAACCCTTCTGTAATTTTCCCACATTTTTTCACTATAAAATAGTGGCCATCTACATGCCTGCTTTATGTAGTTTTCTAGAAGTGCTTCATAGCTACAAAATTTTTAGGATTTTGACACAAACTAAAAATTTCAACAATACCATTATTTTAAAAATAAGCCATTTCTTTGTTTTTTCTTCTTTACCTAGAAAGCGATCTCAGATATGCATTCTTAAGCAATTTCTAAATGCATCTATATGGTACTATGAAGTACTGTCAAACTGAGGATATTTATTAAAATCATAAATACATAAGTTTGTGAAAGCTAAAAATTTCAGTCGCCAAGCACTTTTTCTCACAAATTTTTCTAAGCAAAACATCTGTAGCTGAAATAACCAGAATCACATGTATTTCCAAATTTTGTAAACATCTCCAATTTCCTGGATTTCTTCTCCTCTAATATTTGAGAACCAACTCTTTATGAGAACACAAGAAAATGCTGAATGTGGCAGGCATACAAATGGTCTCAGCTTACAGAATTTAACCTGGGTATTATATATTTCAGTACCATATGGAAATAACTAGCTTAACAAATATTACACATTCTACAATTTCAGCATTTGCACATGTAAAGGGATCGGAACTAACTATTGAAGCTCTTGGGAAACTCTTGGCTGTTGAGTAATTTATTGCACGGAAAGCATCCACACAGCCAAGAACAATTTACGGAACCAGAAATCCAGAGGCTGTTTATAAAACTTTCTTATAAATCCCAATGATAATAGATACATTTTAAAGGCTTTTTTGGTCATTTGGCTCACAGTTTCAGTGGTGTGCAAAGCAAATAACATATCACCACAGTTGCATTTTTGGTTAGGCAGAAGACCCGACTTTTTCTGTGTCAACATAGATATGGATGTAGTATGGAATTTCCCTGGGATAGTCTAGGTGGAGCTGCTACAAGATGTGGCAGAGTGATAGACAAGAAGCCAACAGCTGCCATTAGTAGTGGAAAAAGAACACTCACACTTCTTAGTTATGTGAGAAATAGATCATGTGTAAACTACATTCAGCAAAAACTATGATCACTCAGTCGGTCATCCTACTGTTATGGGATGCTTGGAGTGTTGCTTTTTTCACCGGAAACCTCTGTGGCTGGTGGCACCTTTGCCTGAGTTTTGCTGACGCCCACTGGGCTCATCCCACCCACTCGGCCTGGCAGGCTGTGCTCAGCTCACACTACCAGCCTGGGTCCCACACCTGCCAAGGGCAAGCCAGGCATGGAGCAGTGAGGGGTGTGTGAGCAAGCAAGCATGGGGTCTGTCCACGGCGCACAGTCAGGCACTCTGGCTGCTGCAGCAGAGTGGGCAGCTCCAGGTGCTGGCATAGGTGCCAGCTCTTTGCAAGGCTGCAGCTGGACTAGGTGCACCACAAGCAGCTTCCACAGGTGCCACTAGGGAATGCAGTGGTGCCCAGAAGCCTGGAGACTCCAGGAACAACAGGGCCCCAAAGAGGGAGTCACAGCCCTGGTTTAAGGAGCTCCCAAGTCTGGGGTCCCTGAAGGGCCACAGCTCTTCTCTCTTTTTCTTCACCCACAACATGGCGAGCAAGGGGTGTGTTTCAGCCCTGTTTGTGTTATAGCTCTTCCAGCCCTGCCATTCAGCTGGTCCCAAGTTCTTGCCCTGCATCCAGGAAGAACTACATATGCAGACAAGTGGAAGGTGAGCAAGGTGAAGAAGAGCTTTATTGAGTGACAGAACAGCTCAGAGGAAACCCTGGAGAGGGTAGCTCCTCTCTGCAGCTGGTCATTCCCATGTCTGCTCAGTTGTGGCTGAGCCTGGAGCTTTTATGGACCTCAGAGGGGTGGAAGTGCTTGCTGATTGGTCCATGGATAGCTATGGGCAGTGCGGAAAAAGCAGTGCAAGTTCACACTCCAGTCTGCAGGACCAGCAGCCCAGCCCCCAGTCTTCAGTCTCTCCCTGGCCTGAAGGTGGTGCTTCACCAGGGAACTGCCCCTTTCTACCCAAAAACTTGTCTGCCTCTTGCTGCCTTTCATGGCACCCAGGCTGTAGGTGCCAAGGGGCGCCTGTAGGCCAGTGCCAAGCTGCCCTCCGCATACCCTCAGCTTCTCTCCTATGCTCATTGGCACCCTAAATGCCAAGGGGGCTGAGGAGGCATGGAGCTGGCTCTGCGGAGCCGGAGGCCCGAGTCTGCAGCCAGGATTTGGGTGGCTGCCGCTGCACCCAGGGAGCTCCTGCCCCACCAACTTGGAGGGGGTGGGGCTCCCACTTGTCTGTGGCTCCTGCCAGCTCTACAGAGTGTGCAGCCCTGGCCATGCCTCTCTGCTGCCGCCAGTGTGATGGTAGCAGCTGCTCGAGACCAGCTACCGCTGCTCGAGACAGGCCGCCACTGCCATCACTACAATATTTGTTATGCAATAATTATGAGTCAAGCATTTAGGCTGAGAGGTGAGGAATGAAAACAGGGAGCACAGAAGAAGTACCTGTCTCTTTCTTAGAGTTACAAAAACTTCACGAAGGTTATCCACCATCTTTGAACTGTTATTTGAAAAGCAATTAAACATTTCTAGGTAGCCAAGCAAGAGGAGAACATCTCTGGCACAAAAGTGACTTTTAAAGCACACCCTAGGACAGTTGAAGACATTAAGCAGTTAATAGGCAATGAACATGTATAATAAAGCATTTACCATGTCTAAGAAATTATACAAGAAGTTATAAGAACAAAAGGACAAAGAAAAGATACACATATCATTGGAAATGACTAATAGGAATGTAAGGACATCAGACAATAGGAGAGAAAACGTAAGATAAAAGAGTGCAGCCAGTACTCAAAATATATATCATATATTTCTGAACACTTGGAAACTGGGCACTGTACTTGCAACCAGCTGAAGAAAAGAGGAAAAACAATCTATTACCCAACTGGCAATGCAAAAAAAAAAAAAAAAAGTTTTTTTTTTTTAAAAAACACTAGTTGTTCCAGAGAAGCACAGATTAATTTAACTAAGCCCTGACATATATTTCTCCAGAACATAGAGATGATTCCCTGTCGCATAGTAAACAAGGTACGTAACAACATTAGCACTGTAAGAAAAGCTTGTATGGAAAATGGTGCCCTTTACTGTCAATTTAAGGTACAATAACCAAAACACATTTTAGTAAATTATATTTTATTTGGGGTCAAATTAATGCAACCCAAGGCATTTCTCTTTCCCAGGAAGGAGTTCAGAGGCAGTATCCAAAGACAGATTCAAAGTTTTCCTCAGAAAGTAATTCTGGATTGATTACAACACGGAGAGCGGCCAAGGTGATTTTAGCTTAGTAAACTAGACAAACTCACAAAGCCCATTTTGGGTTCCAAGACCAGCTAAAATGGAGATTTGGTTCAAGGTTGCTTGCACTGGGCCTTCCTACCAGACCAACAAATGAGCAGTGCAGAGAATTCATGACCGGCCAAGAATACAACAGTGTGGATGAGTGCATTCCTAAACCCTCTTTAGTTGCTCACTAAGAAGAAACTGAAGTCTGACATCATGTAAAGAGGAGTGTCTAGGCTGCTGGAGAGACCACGTGGAGAAAAAATATTTGGCCAGCTGTCAGCAATGACAGCCATTCCAACAGAAGCACCAAATATGTGAGTGAAGTCATCTTACAGCCACATGAGTAACACCAAGTGAAGTGAACAGAACTGTCCAGCTGAGCCCCATCCATACCACAGAACAGTAGGTGACCAATGGTTATTGCTTTCAGCACTGAGTTACGGGCTAGTTTGCCAAATAGCATTACGTTACTACAATAGCTGCACACTTGGGAAACATTTAAAACCCATGCATTCAAACACCTTCTAAGACTCCCCCTCCCCCGAAGTCCATAAAAAGCAATAAAACATCTCACATGGAGCACCATTCTTCCTGACTGACTAAATAAATCAAAGGATTATATAGGCTATTACCTCTCGATTGGTTAAACGCTAAAGAACATCATGGCTATTTATGGCTAACAGGATCAAAAAGTGCTTCCAACAACTGTACAAAACATCCCCAACAAAAGATATACATCCACCAAAAATGAGAGTCTCGCTTTTGAAAAAATTGCTCTTAATTCCTTCTCCTGGGTTTTGTGTAGAGCCCCTAAATAAATCAAAAAGCCAGAAGTGTGGGTGGAAGAGAGTATGGGAAGAGAAGTTCCGTCTAGGTATAAAAAGCACCATGAACAAGGCCTGGAGGTACCTGGAAGTGTCCATGCTCCAGGACAATGTAGCCTTGTGGAGGACAGGGTAGCAGTGCTGGAGGCATGGTTGGAACTGTGGCAGAGAACAACACCTCTGTAGCTGTTTCTAGAGCCACCGTAACAAAGTACCACAACCTGAATAGAGGCCGGAAGTTCAAAATCAAGGTGTCCGCAGGGTCATGCTCTCTCTGAAGGCTCCAGGGGAGGATCCTTCCTGCCTCTTCCAGCTTCTGGTGTTGCTGGAAATCCTTGGCGATTCTTGGTGTGTGACTGCATCTCTCCAACCTCTGCCCCCACTGCCAAATGTGCTCTCCCGGTATGTTTCTGTGTCTTTGCCTGGGGTGCCCCTCTGTGCGTCTGTGTCTCATCTCCCTCTTCTTACAAGGACACCCGTCACTGGATCAGGACCCATCTTAATCCAGTATGACCTCACCATATCTTGACTGATTATACCTCAAAAACCCTATTTCAAATAAGGTCTCATTCTAAGGGTCATGGTGAACATGAATTTTTGAGGGATACTTTTGAAACCAGTACAACCTTCAATTGCAAGTGCAGGTGCTTGGACTTTTTCAGCATACAACCACCCCATTGGAGCCTGAGAGTTCAGTGAATTGCTTCAATGGACAGGACGATGTCTGGACCTTGCATGAATCGAGGGATGACCCTGACCCTCCTTTCATGATCAGAGACATTTAAGGTTTGCTGTTCGACTCTCTTGTGTGTAATGTGTGTAATTTTCTCCCTAACTAGAATGTTCCTGAGGGGCTGTGACCTACATTTTTTTTTGTCAATGTATTATACAGTAAGTATTTTTTGACATGAAACATTTTGAGAGGAGTGAAAGGAAACCAGGAATAGAACAACATGTATTGAGTCCCCACTGTCGAGCATGATTCATACATTATCTCATTAGGCATCATTAGGCTCCTCTCAAAGAGGAGAAAATGGATGAATGCAGAAGCTTTGAGGCTGCCCTAGGCCATGCACAAATACACGGTTTGAATGTTTAACGCACCGTTAGGGGACCCAGCACCTGCACCATAACCGCATTTAACAAATCAGACTCCAAAGCGTTGTGGGAGGGATCAGTGTGGCCACAGGCTACGAATTTGATCTCTTTTAGAGTATTTCAAGAAAAGCTATTAGATGCTGGATTTCCTTTCCTTTCAAATTATTTTTGGTTACTAGATTGTACTTCTATAAATGCAAGTGGCACGGGCACCAGAATTTAAAAGTTATGAACATAAAATATAGACACATTAAAATTCTGTAAGAAAAGACTATTTGGTAGAAATTTGTATCTTTTTTCCTTCCTCATATTTTTCTGAATTTTTAAATGAACACTTTTACTTCTATAACAGAAAAAATAGACATCAAAAATAAAAATTAGGAAGAAGAATTTTGACCTTGGCATTTTAGGCCAGGACTTGAATACTGACTTCACATTGACTGGCTAAGTGACTTGTATGACATCACTATCATCTTGGCCCATATCTATAAAAACAGATGAAAATATCATCTAATTGTCAAGACTGTGGAGACTCAAATTAGGTCTTGAAGTTTCAAGTGCCTCACATGGAGTAAAACACATCACATGTGGCACGCATGCGTGGAGCTACCACATCCTTTCTCTCCCTGAGCAGCGAGTCAGCTGCCAGTGGATGTGACGACGGCTCAGTAGTGTCCAAGATGCTTCTTGCACACCCCAGTGCAACACTGTCCACAGCCAACACCTCATTTGCAAGTCAGTCTCCCACTAGAGTATTAGTCGTTACAAGCAGACTGCATATTCATCCTATGCCAACATCCCCCAGAACAGCTCCCAGCATGTGGTAGGACTCAATATATTTTGAATTCGTAAACAAATTAATATTACTCAACCACATGGTCTTATCAATTTTAAGAAACATGAACATTTTAGAAGCATAGACCTTTTCTTTAGTACTATTTTACAGTTTGGAATCCTAACAATGCATTTAAAATGCAGCCCTCTAAATTTGGGGAGGAAAGGGTCACAGGACTAATATCTCTGACCTAAAAGGATCAAGACATTTAAATAGCAAAACAAGAGGAAAATATAGAAAAAAAATCTGAAGACATGAAAGGAAGAAAAATTAACTTTTGGCTAGCTCTTCTACCTGGAGATAGTCTGGAGTCCTGAAACACACATACTATGTGAACTCCACGCTTCAATTATCTTGGAAGACATCAAAAGTTTCCTTCATGCCACATTGTCGTAAGTGGAGTTTGCAGTGTGGATTGTTAGTTTTAAACAGCCCAATAAGTCAATGCCCATACTGCATAGTTTGCTGAAACTTACACACTTGTTTAGAGTAATGGACAGTGCAGATTTTAAGGCACCAACTAAAAACGAAGCCATGGCAAATATACCAAACAAGCTCCTTAGGCTTAGAATTCTTCACCAAGTAGTTACATTACCCACTTGAATTATATTTTTAAATTCTGTATAAGTTAATCTCTAAAATAGTAAAGATTAATATAAGGATTTCAAATTTTCAGAGCGCTACCATGGCAAAGAGTCCTGCTGCTTGTATCCTAACAAAAGTGCGTGAGTTTCCGCCGGGTGCTGTGGCTCATGCTTATAATCCCAGCACTTTGGGAGGCCAAGGCAGGTGGATCACCTGAGGTCAGGAGTTCAAGACCAGCCTAGCCAACATGGCAAAACCTCATCTCTACTAAAAATACAAAAATTTGCTGGGCGTAGTGGTAGTTGCCTGTAATCCCAGCTACTCTGGAGGCTGAGGCATGAGAATCACTTGAACCCAGGAGGTGGAGGTTGCAGTGAGCTGAGATCACGCCACTGCACTGCAGCCTGGGGGATAGAGGGAGACTCTGTCACACACACACACACACACACACACACACACACACACACAAAGCGCATGAGTTTCCTTTGCTGTGCAGAAGCTTTATAGTTTCCTATCATCCCATTTGCTTATTTTTGCTTTCGTTGACAGTGCTTTTGACATCTTATTCATAAAATATTTTCCCAGTCCAATTTTCTGAAGCATTTTACCTGTGTATTCTTCCAGTGGTTTTAGTTTCAGGTCTTACATTTAGGCCTTTGATCCATTTTGAGTTAGATTTTGTACAGGGTGAGAGGTGGGGGTTTAGTTTCATTCTCCTGCGTGTGGGTATGCAGGTTTACCTGGCATTTAATGAAAAGACTGTCCTTTCCTCAATGAGTATTCTTGGCACCTTTGTCAAAAATCAGTTGGCTATAGATACGTGGATTAACTTCTGGGTTCTTTATTCTGTTCCATTGGTCTATGTGTCTGTTTTTAGGCCAGTACCATGCTATTTTGGTTTCTACAGCTTTGTAGTATATTTTGAAGTCAGGTAGTGTGATGCTTCCAGCTTTGCTCATTTTGGTTAGGATTGCTTTGGCTCTTCAGGCTTTTTTTGTGGTTCCATTCAAATTTTAGATTTTTTTTTTCTATTTCTGTGAAGTATGCCATTGTTATTCTGATAAGGATTGCACTAACTCTGTAGATTGCTTTGGGTAGTATTGTCTTTTTAATAATATTAATGCCTCCAATTCAAGAGCATGGGATGTCTTTCCATTTGTATCCTTTTGAATTTCTTTCATCAGTGTTTTGTAGTTTTCCTTGTAGAGGTCATTTTCACCTCCTTGGTTAATTTGTTCCTAGGGATTTTATTTTTTATAGCTATTTTAAATACGATTGCCTTATTGATTTTTTGTTTGTTTGTTTGTTTTGAGACAGAGTCTCGCTGGAGTGCAGTGGTGTGATCTCGGCTCACTGCAACCTCCGCCTCCTGTGTTCAAGCAATTCTCCTACCTCAGCCTCCTGAGTAACTGGGACTACAGGTGGCCACCACCACGCCTGGCTAATTTTTTTGTATTTTTAGTAGAAACAGGCTTTCACCATGTTGGTCAGGATGGTCTCGATCTCCTGACCTCATGATCCACCCACCTTGGCCTCCCAAAGTGCTGGGATTACAGGCGTGAGCCACCACACCCAGCCTTGATTTCTTTTTCAGCTAGCTTATTGTTCATGTATAGCAATGCTTCTGATTTTTGTATATTCATTTTGTATCCTGCAATCAACAGACTGAAAACACAGCCTACAGTATGGGAGAAAATATCTGGAAATTACACATCCAACAGGGGGATGATATCCAGAATATACAAGGAGCTCAAGCATCTCAACATTAATAAAACAATTAATTCAATTTAAAAGTGGGCAAATGAGCTGAACAAACATTTCTCAAAAGAAGACATACAGATAGCCAACAAATGTATCTTAAAATGTTCAACATCAGTAATCATCAGGGAAATGCAAATCAAAACCACGATGAGATATCATCTCACTCCAGTTAGGATGGCTGTTATCAAAAAGACAAAAAACAACAAATGCTGGCAAGAATGCAAAGAAAAGAAAACTCTCATACACTGCTGATGAAAATGTAAACCAGTGCAACCCCTATGGAGAACAGTATGGAGGTTTCTCAACAAACTACAAATAAAACAACCTTATGATCTAGCAATCCACTACTGGGCATTTACCCAAAGGAAAGAAAATCAGTATATTGAAGAGATATCTGCACCCTCATGTTTATTACAGCACTATTCACAATAGCCAAGATACGGAACCAACACAGGTGTCCATCAACAGATGAATGGATAAAGAAAATGTGGCATATATACACAATGGGATACTACTGAGCCATAACAAACAATAAAATCCTGTGATTTGGAGCAACATGGATGAGCCTGAAGGGCATTATGTTAAATGAAATAAGCGAGGAACGGAAGATTAAACACCACATGTTCTCACTCATATGTGGAAGCCAAAAAAAAAAAAAGTGCATCTCACAGAAGCAAAAAGTAGAACACAGGATGCTAGAGGCTGGGAAGGATGGAGGGAGGAAGGATGGGGGAGATTTGTTAAAGGACACAAAATCATAGCTAGACAGGAGGAATAAGTCTGAGTGTTCTATGCCACTGCAGGATGACCAGAGTTAACAGTCATAGCTTCAAATAGCTGGAAGAGGACGTCGAATGTTCCCAACATGAAGAAATGATAAATGTTTGAGATGATGGATATGCCAATTACCCTGATCTGATCCCTGTGCATTATACATCAAAGCATCACTATGTACCCAAGAATATGTACAATTACTATTTGCCAATTAAGAAAATAAAATAGACAAAGTTTAAAAAGTTCATGAGTTGCTGTTTCCTATGCATGTATAATACACATGTACATATAAACATATGACATACATATACATATATGTACACAATGTGCACATACAGTCAGCCCTCTGTATTCAAAGTTTCCACATCCATGAATCTGACAAACTGCAGATCAAAAAAATTAATCAATCAATAATAACAATGCAACAATAAGAAACAATACAAATGTAAAAAACAATACAACATAAAAACTATTTACATAGCACTCACATTGTGTTAGCTATTACAAGCAATCTAGAGATTATTTAAAATATACAAGAGGATGTACATAGATTACATGCAAATCCTACACGACTTTATATCAGGATGGTGAGCACCTGTGGATTTTGGTAACCGCAAGGAGTCCTGAAGCCAATCCCCTGCAGATCCTGAGGGATGACTGTACATATTCAACATACACATGTGTTTGCATGTACATATACGTACCCAGTGTAATCGTACGTATGCTATGTAAGTATACATATGCAGATACAGACACATTTATTCTCAGACTTCCAAAGTCAATAAATAGAATTTTGTTTTCAGTCGTGCCACATTCTCTGTATTGAAAGGGGGAATTAGATTTAATACTGCTTGGTAGCAATGGAGTAACATACCCATCTGATTTTTTTAAGATGGCGTTTTTACCTGTATCAAGCATTTTTTAAAAAAAATCTAACTGCTATTAAACATGCAATATATTCTGCCCTTACATTTTTCAGCCATACCTCATATTCATAAATGGGCAGTTTCTATGGCTGACAGAAAAGTGACAGATCATTCAAAACATACACTTTAAAAATAACAAGTGATTCTACAGACCTGCTGCTTATGAATTAGACAGGCAAGCCACTTATCCTACATAAATTTGTTTATGCATCTGTAAATTAAGAATAGCAAGTGCTGACTTCCAGAATGAGGGTTAGAAACAATAATGAATATGCGAGCAATTTCTAAATTTTAAGGTTATTTACAAACACAGGCATTTTATTATAAATGCTAGTCCTGGAAAATTGATGTCATGTTTGTTATGGGACTTCTATTACCTCAAAGTCCTTTCCATGTCCTATCCTAAATCGAAGAGCCTCCAGTGACATGTCTTCCCGAACCTTCTATTTTTCTTTTTCTTTCTCGTCTGCATCTGTTTCTAACAGATGATGAAACCCTTACATCTCTTTAAGAATTCTGCTGGGCTGCTTAGCAGGCTCCTCTGACCAATTTTATTGACTGTTGAGACAGATTTGAAAAAATCTGAGTTTTAGAATCAGTATTTTAAAACGCAGTACCTTTCCAAAACTCTGTAAGCTGGCCCACAGCTATTATGGTTGATAAAGTGCTGACTCACACCTTTTTTGTGGAAGAAAGAAGGCCGTATGTTTTAAGAGACACAGCCATTAGATTTTTTCATAAATGCAGGTGGAATCTCCACTTGGAAAAGTAAATACCTCCAGCATCCCCCCAAACCAATCATTTCATATAACTGGCCATTTTTACAAGACTCCAAATACACATTCAGGGACAATTTAGAGGTGGAAACCTGCGATTGTTCAAACCATTTGATCGCTTTTTCTTTTAAGGAGAATTAAGGCAGAGAAATCTGCTCTGTCCCAAGCTCAGGTGGGATACCACGCTCAGAGTGGGCTCTTTACGAGGACCCCAAGCCTGCAACAGCTGCCAACAGGGAGCACGCAAAACAGGTCATCCAACAGCCACATTTCAGGGAATCAGGGGCTTGCTGGTGGTTTCCAGACTGTTCTGTACTCTCACAAAAAGAAACACAAACCAACTTACTGTGGATTCGAGCCAGTCGAAGATATGCTTCCAAGAGCCAGAGAAAGGCAATGAGGTGATGGCGGGACTTCCAGCAGTGCCACAGCTGGGCGTGTGCTCACTTACCAGCTTACATACTGCCTGGGTATTGTTTCTGGCCATTGCTTTTCTATGTGAACGCATGATGAGGGTTGATGTAAATCTATGTCAACCATATAATCCAATAAAGCAGGAGCTGTGTTTTATTAAAAAATAATAAAATTAAAGTACTTTAAGTCTAGGGATAAGCTCATGGTCTTGGGAGAAAATATATTTTCTCAGTGCCTCAATTTCTCAGTCCATGAAATGGGTGACCAGATACCATAATGTTATAAGGTGTTGTAAGACAGAAAAAAAAATAAAAATTCAAATTTAATTGGCTTTCAAATCACCTGAGTCTCTTGTTGAAAAGTAGGTTCTGATTCAGCAGGTCTTGGGGGAGATCAGTTATTCTGCCCCTCTAACCAGCTCCCTGGTGATGCTGACGCTGTATTCTGGGGACCACACGGTGAGTAGCAGGGAGATAGAGGAGAACGCTATTCCTAGGCAGCATAGTGTTTTAGGCTTCCTAGGGTTGCCTAGTCAGATAAATTGAAGAAAAGGAACTTTACAGTGAAATATAATCCAAATGCCATAAGGACTATCAAAAGGCAAAGTGTATTAAAACATTTTATTAGAAACAAGATAGAACAATGGGAAGACTTGAGTAATTGTTTCCAGTCTACTTTCAATGTGTTTCCTGATGACCAACATCCAACTCATTTCTCCTGGCTCAGTTCAGCTAGTGAGGACTAAGCAGAGGTGTGTTATTCACACCTGTTTAGATGCTGTGTCCTGGATTGTCGAGCACAGCCCTCATTTTAAAGTTCTGCCTCATTGCTCCTTTTAGCACATTCTATTGGATCATAAATCCTTAGTTCTGGTTCAGAAAATATGGCCACTATGTTAGTTTAGGCTGTCTCACTGCTCTAACAGCTACGGTTTCGCCTTATGCTGGCTGGCATCGAGTTGGGGCTGCACACTGTCCTTCGGGGCCCAGCTCTCTTCTTCCTAGTGGCTCTGCTGTTCCCTAGAGTCTCAAGTTCCTTGGGTCCTCTGCATTTGGGTGATGTTTTAGAGACCAGGCCTGAAAGTGGCAGACATCGCCTCGTCTCCTGGTGGGAGCCCAGCCCCATGCCTCCCCTGACTGCAGGGCACGCAGAGCCAGACACAGGGCCAGGAGGGAAGGAAACACAGCATTCTCTCTGCCCGGCTGCCCATTTAGCACTAGGTGGATTATTAACTCTCTAAACAATGAAGAACACACTGGACTTGAAGAGTGAGTCCCAACAGGGAAGGGAAGGGACGGCAGCGGAACGTGAGCTCAGGACAGGCTCTAAGCTGGGCCTTGGGACCCATCTCTTGCCCAGGGAAAGGGGGTCTTTGGAGAACTGTTAGCTCCCTCAGACCAAATGCATTCCCACCACAGCCGAAAGGCCTCCCAGGAACTAGAGCAGTCCACGAGTGAGGCCCAGGAAGGGGAGTACAGGACAGTCTGCAGATACAGGGGGTCTCAGGTGCAGCTCAGACCTTAGGAATCTGAATATTCCCCCAAGGCCCATTCCACCCCATCCATGCCTGACAAAAACACTCCGCTTCTTGATGAGGAAGGAATCATTACCCGGGGCCCAACTAGACTGCCCCCAGGGGTGTGTGTAGGGGGGTGGGGGGTGAGTGTGGTTGTGTGTGTGTTGTGTGGGGGAGTGTGGTTGTGTGCGGGGTGTGTGGTTGTGTGTGGGGTTGTGTGTGGAGTGTTTGTGTTGTGTGTGGTTTGTGTGTGTGTGTTTTATGTGATGGTGTGGGTGTTGTGTGTGATGGTGTGTGGTGGTGTATGGGATGTGTGTGTGGTTGTGTGGGAGGTGTGTGTGTGGTTGTGTGTGGGTGTGTGTGTGGTTGTGTGTGGGTGTGTGTGGTTGTGTGTGTGGGTGTGCGTGGTTGTGTGTGTGTCCGGGAATGGCAGGAGAGGGCCGTCACAGTTAATGTATATGTTACATTCAGAGAAGACTCTTACCACCAAAGCTCAATTATTTTTCAAACTCTAAATGCAGACAATGTAGCCATATGGAAAAATTGGTTGATGACAACAAAATGGTTTGTTGTTGTTGTTGTTGTTGTTTTGTAGTTTGGTAGATCATCTCTATCTGGCCGAGTATTGTTCAAACCCCCTCCTGAGCCTCAGCCAGGGACTGCTCTAGCTCCTGGAAGGCCACGTGGCTAGCGTTGGAATGGATTTGGCCCGAGAGAGCTAAAGGTTCTCCAAAGAGAATCTTTGTCACAAATATGTTCCTTTAGCACCAACTTCCATGACATGACTTTCGGGTCAAATGCAGGTGACAATGACCGGTCTGTGCCTCACACAGGGTTCCCACCGTCTGCTTAGGTTTTAAGGTGAAACTGATTCTAATGATGTTTTCAGTCTGTGTGGTTTTGTGTGTGAAACTAAAGTCTTGCTCTAAAAAAGCACATGGGCAGGCTAATGATGATTTTGTCTCTGAGTTTGAAGGAATTCAGCCAGTGGACAGAGGGAAAGTCCTCATTGTAGAAATTAAATTTATATCCCAAGGAAAGTCAGCCTCTTTTTGGAAAATCTCAGGTAGCATCCAAAATTTAGCAAATGGTTTGACCACGAACAGACACCACATGGAAACCTAGGAGCAGTCAAAAGACCTGGCAGCCTCCATCTGAGGTACCTGGCTTTGTTCCTCTGTCACCACAGAGCTACCTGCCTAGGGGGCCTTCCCCACTCTCTAAAAGCTGAGGGGAAGCACAGACTACCCTGAGATATAGCTCTCAGATTTGCATATTTTTGTTTGACAAATATTTGGAATTATCCTTTTTTAATTTGAATGTCTCTTCATAACAAAGACAGGCCTAGAAAAAATTGATGGGTCAAGAGAGTGGTATAGATTAAAAAGATAAAAAGTACCCAGTTGCCCAGTGTACCTTTTGTTTGCCAGAGAAAGAAGGAGGAAAGGGAAGCACGGAGGGTGAGAGGAATCATGAGTACAGATATGTTTTCTAAAGGGCACCCAAAAATGACACACACACAACCCTAATCATGGGTTTATGTATAAAGTACCTTAGAATTAAGTCAGAGTCACTGTAGGCTTGGAAAAGTATTCAAGGGGAAATTTAAAATGCATTACCTCAAACTTTTGTTAGTATATTTGAAGCTATTCCACTTTAAAACTTGCCATACATTCCCATCTCAAATAACCAAAGGACTTTCAATCTGCTGAAGGTTCTATTTCAGGTCCTCTAGTTTCCACCACAATCTTCCACTGAAGTCTGCAGAAGCTCCTTCAGTCAGTGGCCTGGAAAACAGTATGGACCCAAGTGTGCCTGTCTCTCCTTTACTCTGATCTTTCTCACTCCGTTCGCACGCGGTAGCAGCAGCACCCAGCCCCAGTGCACTCTGCTGGGGAAGCAGGGGATGAAGCATAAGCAAGAATAGGGTGTTTCTCCTTCTTCCCTGCCACCACCATTGCTGAGAAAACTTGTACGGATGTGCCCATCCCAAATGTTCATAAAATGCTCTCACATTTATAGGGCAGGCTCCTGCGTGGAAAATGAGGAAAAAATACGGAGTTGAACAAACTGGCTCTGAATCCTGCTTTCCAAGTTACAACTTTGGGCAAATTATTTAACCTCTTTAAAACTCAGTTTCTTAATTGGTAAAAGGGGCATTATCACAGTTCATTCAGCATTGCATTGAGATTTAGTGAACTGGTTGTCAACAGCAGATAATCAATTGCATCCATTTATTATGTCCCATCATGGACACATTCTCAAGGACAGCAGCTCTGTGATCACCCTGGCTCTCTACTGCGTTAGAAATTTCTATATTTCTTTTGTTGTTGTTGTTGTTTTAGACAGAGTCTTGCTCTATTGCCCAGGCTGGATGGAGTGCAGGGGTGCGATCTCGGCTCAATGCAACCTCCACCTCCCTGGTTCAAGCAATTCCCCTGCCTCACCCTCCCAAGTAGCTGGGATTACAGGCACAGGCCACCACGCCCAGCTAATTCTTTTGTATTTTTAGTAGAGATCGGGTTTCACCATGTTGGTCAGACCGGTCTTGAACTCCTGACCTCAGGCAATCCGTCTGCCTTGGCCTCCCAAAGTGCTGGGATTACAGGCATGAACCACTGTATCTGGCCAGAAATTTCTCTATTTCTAATGGATGATTCCTGTCAAGACAAAGTCAATCTCCAGTATATCTCTCTTTAAAACTCTGTACCTTGATTTTACACCCATTTCTGTTTTCTTCATAGACAAACTATCTTAGTCCATTTTGCCTTGCTATAACAGAATACCACAGACTACCACAATAGTTTAAAAGCAGAAGAATTGTACTTCTTACAGTTCTGGAGGCTGGGAAATCTAAGAGCATGGCACTGGCATCTTGTGAGAGCCTCTTGCTACATCATAACACGGTAGAGGGCATCACATGGCGAAAGGGGAAGAGGGTGACTGTTAGCTCAGGCCTCCCTTCCTTAAAAAGCCATCAGTCCCATCTTAGGGGCTCCACACTGATGATCTCATCTAATCCTAATTATCTCCCAAAGGCCCCACCTGCAATCAACACATGAATTTGGAGATTACATTTTCAACACATGAAATTTGGGGAATACATTCAAACCATAGCACAGCTTTTCAAAGATTTATCTACAAATGCTGCCTTCATTTTTACCACTGATTTATTTCTCTTCATCCTTTAGTTTAGCTTCCACCCCCAATATGCCACTTGTCATGCATAACCTCCATTTTATCAAATTTCTGTCCTGATCTTACCTCAGGTAGCAGTCTTCATAGCTGAGACTCCATCCTAAAAACACCATCCTTTCTGGCTTCTGCCATTTTGCTCCATTCTGGGTTTCCTTTCACCTGGATAGTTACTCCTCGTCTGTCTTCTTGGTGAGATTCTCCTCCCCTTTTGAACCCTAAATATTTTGTGATCCTAAGCTTTCTCATTTTTCCTAGGGATTTAATTATCATCTTTATGCCATGAACTCTAATGTTAATCTCTAGCCCAGACTTTCTTCCAAGCTTCAAACTTTTATATCCAACTGATGTGATATCACTGCCATCTCAAACTCAGCATTTCTGAAAAGAAACTCTTTGAAATGTACAGCCAGCACCCAGACCCCTCCTCAGTACACAGGGCACCATTCATTCAGTTAAACCTAGCCATTGCACACAAATTCCCCCTTTGTTTTCAGGTTCACATCCAATTCCAAGCAAACCTGGTCAATCAACTTCCTGAATGATCCCAATCCTCCTCTTGGTTCTGTCTCCACGTGTCCAACGTGTCCTCTCATCTTTCATGGAGATGAATGCCAACACCCAACAGGTCTTTCCGTACTTATTACTGTGTCTTAGCCCCTTGAGTTATCCTCTTTTTCTTTCCTGAAAACTACTCAATGATTTCCCAGATTTCTTATCATGACTTTTACAACCCTGCATGTCTTACAGGTTTTTACCTATCTTATCTCTCTAACCTCATCATAGTCTACTCTTTCCCACAACTCACTCACATGACATTTAGTTGGTTCCTAGAATATGCCACATATGCTACATTTTTTTTTAACTGAAGGGTTCTTCATACAAGCTGTTTCCTCTGTCTGGATTTCTCTTATCCAAACAATTTGTATGACTAGCCTTTTTCATGCTTTGTGTCTAAGAAAACATCACACTCTATGAAGTTAGTTCCATCTCCCACATTCTATAATGACAGCCTTGTTTGTTTGCTCTAGAGCAAGTTCTCTTAGAGTTGGGCTCAAACTGTCTTGTTTAACATTGTGCCCAGCACCTAGCACAATGCTTGACACATAGTAGGTCCTTAATAAATATTTGAAGAGTAGATAAAAATTATTATATTTAATAATAAAACTTGCACTGCCTACTTCATAGGGTAAGGAAAATCGAACAGAACATGTTATTGGAAAATACTTTGCAATTGTAATACAATTAAAGTAAAATATATTAACATTTTACCTACTATGCATATATATTGGTACATTTCAATATATGTGATATCTCATCCATAAAGGCCATTGATATTTTTTAAAGGAACACATATGTATAATTTTTAAAAATCCTCTTCAGCAAGTTAACTTTAAGTGCTAATACCATTAATATGGGAGCATGTTTTTATTTATCTAAAATTATATCTATTTACTTTCTGGCAAGCTGTGTTTTAGCAGTTGGAATGCTTTTGTCTGTAAGTAACAAAAAAACTACAATCAAAGCAACAACAATAACAACTTGACTCAAGCTGACTTAAAGTATAAAATAATAAGGGGCTTTATAATCTCACATAGCAAGAATGCCAGAGGTAGGTGTACTCCAGGGTTGGTAAACACGGTCCCTCAGAGAGCTCATCTGAGGCTCAGGGTCTCCGATGGACACATCTCTGCACTCTGCTATCCTTAGACAAAGACTCTCCTTGACTCAGGCTCCTCTGAGCCCGCTCTCGGCTGATGGTATAGATGAAGGTGGTGGCAATGGATATAGGGGAAATTGGGAGTTTTAAGATATCTTTTAAAGCTTGAAACCACAAAACTGACTAAAGAATAGGATGATGGGAAAAGGTAATCAGGGGTGACCATCTAGTTTGAGAAACTGGGTGTGTGGTTGGTGATGCCACTTACTGAGATGGCGAGGAAGCAGTTTGGGAGGAGGAATCAGGAATTCCATTTTAAACAGGTTACATTTGAGTTGCCTGTGAAACGTCCAGTAAGAGGTATTCCTAAGATGATGTAATAGTCAGACTTCATTTCAAAAGAAATATCTGAGTTAGGGATATAATTGGAGTCTTCTCAATTTGCAAATGACATTTATAGCTCTGGGAATTAATGAAGTCACCTAAGGAAAGACTACTGATAAAGAATGGAGTGTGGTTAAAGAAGGCAAATGATTTCTTTCTGTTTTTAATTTAACTTTCATTTTAAGTTCAGGGGTACATGTGTTATATAGGAAAATTTGTGTCATAGGGGATTTGTTGTACAGATTATTTCCTCACCCAGGTACTAAGCCTAGTACCCAATAGCTATTTTTCCTGATCATTTCCCTCCTTCCACCCTCCATCCTACAATAGAAACCAGTGTGTGGTGTTCCCCTCCATTTGTCCATGTGTTCTCATCATTTAGCTCCCTCTTACAAGTAAGAGCATGCAGTATTTGGTTTTCTGTTCCTGCATTAGTTTGCTAAGGATGATGCCCTGCAGCTCCATCCGTGTTCCTGAAGAGGACATGATCTCATTCTTTCGTATGGCTGCGTCGCCGTCTATGGTGTATATACAGCATATTCTCTGTATCCAGTCTACTAATGATGCACAGTTATGTTGATTCCATGCTTTTGCTATTGTGAGTAGTGCTGCAGTGAATATACATGTGCAGGTGTCTTTACAATAGAATGATTTATATTGCTTTGGGCAGTATGGCCATTTTAACGATATTGATTCTTCCTATTCATGAGCATGGAATGTTTTTCCATTTGTGTCATCTCTGATTTCTTTGAGCAGTGTTTTGTAGTTGTCCTTGTAGAGATCTTTCACCTTCCTGGTTAGTTGTATTCCTAGTATTTTATTTTGTGTGTGTGGCAGTTGTGAATGGGAGTTTGCTCCTGATTTGGCTCTCAGATATATACCCAGTAATGATATCCAGTAATGGGATCATTGGGTAGAATTGTATTTCTGTTTTTAGGTCTTCGAGGAACTGCCACACTATTGTGTCTTTCACAATGGTTGAACGAATTTACACTGCCACCAACAGTGTATAAGCATTCCTTTTTCTCTGTAACCTCGCCAACATCTGTTATTTTTTGACTTTTCAATAGCCATTCTGACTAGTGTGAGATAGTATCTCATTGCGGTTTTGATTTGCATTCCTCTAATGATCTGTGATTTGAGCTTTTTCTCATATACTTCTTAGCTGCATATATGTCTTCTTTTGAAAAATGGCTGTTCATGTCCTTTGCCTACTTTTTAATGGTATTGTTTACTTTTTTCTTGTAAATTTGTTTAAGATCTTTATAGATGCTGGATATTAGACCTTTGTAAGATGCATAGTTTGCAAAAATTTTCTTCCATTCTATAGATTGTCTGTGCACTCTGTTGATAGTTTGTTGTGCAGAAACTCTTTAGTTTAATTAGATTCCATATGCCAATTTTTGCTTTTTTGCAATTGCTTTGGTGTCTTTGCCATGAAATCTTTGCCCATTCTTATGTCCAGAATGGTAATGCCTAGGTTGTCTTCCAAAGTTTTTATAGTTTTGGGTTTTATGTTTAAGTCTTTAATCCAACTTGAGTTAATTTTTGTATATGGTCTAAGGAAGGGATCCAGTTTTAATCTTCTGCATATGGCTAGCCATTTATCCCAGCACCATTTATTTAATTTTTGTATATGGTGTAAGGAAGGGATTCAGTTTCAATCTTCTGCATATGGCTGGCCAGTTATCCCAGCACTATTTATTGAATAGGGAATACTTTCCCCATTGCTTGTTTTTGTCACATTTGTTGAAGATCAGAGGGTTGTAGGTGTGCAGGCTTATTTCTCGGTTCTCTTTTCTGTTTCATTGGTCTATCTGTCTGTTTTTGTACCATTACCATGCTGTTTGGGTTACTGTAGCCCTGTAGTATAGTTTGAAGTCAAGTAACATGATGCTTCTAGCTTTGTTCTTTTTGCTTAGGATTGCCTTGGATATTCGGAGTCTTTTTTGGTTCAAAATGAATTTTAAAATAGTGTTTTTCTAGTTCCATGAAAAATGTTGATGGTAGTTTAGTACGAATAGCATTGAATCTGTAAATTGCTTTGGGTGGTATGGCCATTTTAATGATATTGATTCTTCCTATCCATGAGCATGGACTGTTTTTCCACTTGTGTCATCTCTGATTTCTTTGAGCAGTGTTTTGTAGTTATCCTTGTAGAGATCTTTCACCTTCCTGGTTAGTTGTATTCCTAGGTATTTTATTTTTTGTGTGTGTGGCAATTGTGAATGGGAGTTTGCTCCTGATTTGGCTCTCAGCTTGACTGTTGTTGTTGTATAGAAATGTTAGTGATTTTTGCACATGAATTTTGTATCCTGAGACTTTGCTGAAGTTGTTTATCAGCTGTAGGAGCTTTTGGGCCGACTATGGGGGTTTTATAGATAAAGATCATGTCATCTGCAAACAGGGATAGTTTGGCTTTCTCTCTTCCTTTTTGGGTGTAATTTACTTCTTTCTCTTGCCTGATTGCCCTGGCTAACACTTCTAATACTATGTTGAATAGGAGTGGTAAAAGAAGGCATGTTTGCCTTGTGCCAGTTTTCAAGGGGAATGCTTCCAGCTTTTGTCCATTCAGTATGATGTTGGTTGTGGGTTTGTCATAGATGGCTCTTACTATTTTGAGGTATGTTCCTTCAATACATAGTTTATTGAGAGTTTTTAACATGAAGGGGTGTTGAATTTTTTTGAAAGCCTTTTCTGCAAGTATTGAGGTAATCATGTGTTTTTTTGTCTTTAGTTGTGTTTATGTGATGAATCACATTTCTTGATTTGCCTATATCAAACATTGCAATCTTGCATCCCAGGGATAAAGCTTAGTTGATCATGGTGGATAAACTTTTTGATGTGCTACTGGGTTTGGTTTACCAGTATTTTGTTGAAGATTTTTGCGTCAATGTTCATCAAGGATATTAGCCTGAAGTTTTCATTTTTTTGTTGTGTCTCTTCCAGGTTTTGGTATCAGGATAATGCTGGCCCATAGAATGATTTAGGGATGAATCCCTTCTGCTCAGTTCTTTTAGAATAGTTTCTGCAGGAATGGCACCAGCTCTTCTTTGTACATCTGGTAGAATTCAGTTGTGAATCCATCTGGTCCCGGGCTTTTCTTGGTTGGCAGGCTATTTATTACCAATCAGTTTCAGACCTCGTTATTGGTCTGTTCAGGGATCCAGTTTCTTCCTGGTTCAGTCTTGGGAGGGTGTATGTGTCCAGGAACTTACCTATTTCTTCGAGATTTTTTGGCTTATGTGCATAGAGGTGTTCATAATATTCTCTGTTATTTGTATTTCTGTGAGGTCAGTGGTAATATCCCTCTTGTTTTTGATTATGTTTATTTAAATCTTCTCTCTTTTCTTCTTTATTAACCTAGCTAGTGATCTATCTACTTTATTAATTTAAAAACAAAACAGCTCCTGGATTTATTGATCTTTTGAGTGGTTTTTCTTGTCCCAATTTCCTTCAGTTCACCTCTGATTTTGGTTATTTCTTGTCTTGAAGGCAGATGATTTCTTATGGAGGTGAATATTTGCTTATGTAAGGCCCAGCCTTCTAAGGACCCCATTTCTACATATCTGTCCCAGAGAAATGAAAAGCTTATCTTTAACTGAAAAACCTGGACATGCGTGTTTATGTCAACATTATTCATAATTACTCAAAACTGGAAGCAACAGAAATGAGGCCAAATCTGGAGGCTTTATCTGACCGTTATGATCCACTAACCTCCCGTCGTGCAGAAGACTGTGTGTTACTCTCACGTCTGCATCCAAGGGATCGCACCATGCAGTGGAGATCACAACTGCCCCACGGAGGCAGAGATTAAGAAGATAGGCAGAACACGCATTGTCATTCCCAGAAGGGTGGTTGTTTATAAATCTGAAACCAAACTATTAAATAACAACAGCTGTAGCGCTGCTCTTAACCAATAACATAACAAAAATATCTCCAGTTATTCTGACCAAGGTCTGCACAGAGTCAGCCCTAGAATTCTGACGCAATCCCACTAGAAAATACTGGATAAGTTTTTCTCCTAAAATGTTAGGGAATTTGAGAAACAGAGTCACATCACATACTTCAACAGAGTACAGTTCCACAAACTCAGCCTATCTTCATCACACATTTTAAAACTGAATTATGTATGCAACTCCTTTCTGTAAAACAAACACTCTTTCTTTTTTCTTTTTTCTTTTTTTGAGACAGAGTCTCCCTCTGCCGCCCAGGCTGGAGTGCAGTGGCACCATCTCAGCTCACTGCAACCTCCGCCTGCCGGGTTCAAGCAATTCTCTGCCTCCGCCTCCCGACCAGCTGGGATTACAGTGACGCGCCACCACGCCCGGCTAATTTTTGTATTTTTAGCAGAGACGGGGTTTCACCATCTTGGCCAGGCTGCTCTTTAACTCCTGACCTCGTGATCCACCCACCTCGGGCTCCCAAGGTGCTGGGATTACAGGCGTGAGCCACCGCGCCCGGCCAAAACAAACACTTTTACGACAATTGAAAAATTGAAGTTTCCAATTCAATTTTGCAACTAAAAAATAATAATAATGTGGTGGCTTCATGTTAAACTTTGGAAAAAGCCAGGGAAGTTGCTTGCTCTGGTGAATAAATGCTGTAGAACCTTAAGGCTGTTCGCAGCGTACACCAAGACTTCCGAGGCAAGTGGGGGCTCCCCCTGGCGGCTGCTCCGGATGGCTGCTCCGGGATTGTGCGGACCTCCGAGCTACACCGTCTCGAACCAACAGAAGCCAGCAGGAACCTGCCTTAGATGTGGTAAATGATCTAGCTAAGCACCGTGGACAGAGAGAGTTGCAAGAAAAATGGTGGCATAAAGTAACTGATCCTAACATTTCACCTACGGATTCACCCCTTGCAGGGAATGAGACAACACAACTTCTCCCATAGGCCTGGTGGTCACAGAGGCTGGATCAAGAATCTCCATAGCCCAGCGAGAAGCCACGCGAACACACCCCTGTGTGGGTATCCGTGACCTGGCAGCCTGCAGAACTCCTGGGCCAGAGACGTCCTCATCCTGTTGGAATATCCAGGTATCTCCACTCCGAATATCCTCATCTTCCTGGAACCCCTCTTTGTCTCCTAACATTCTCTTAAATGAAATTCCATATCTGCTACAACACAGAAAGAGAGGCGGGACAAGAAAAACTGGTGATCCACTAATAAGAAGGCCCTGGAGCCACTCGATGTTTAATCTTCTCAAGGGATGAGAATGTGTCTCGTACTTCTCAGCATCTGAAACGCAGCCTTCGCTAATGGGTCAGTTTCACTGGACGTACTCCCAGGATCATAGATGGCAGCCGGGGAAGGCAGTGAGGGTGGAAATGTCTCACTAGGCTGAATTGAAGTGAGGCCTACCCATTGCCTCCTTTGCATGTGTTTAAGTATTAGAAGAATCTAGTAATTTACCCATAAGAGATAATCAAACAAGAAAACAAAGGTGTATGTGCAAAGATTTGAATCTTAGCTTTATTTGAAATAACAGAAAATTGGAAGTCAATTCATGTCCATCAGCGTGGGGCTGGCCACCTGCCAATTCATGTCCATTTCCCTGGAGGGAAATGACCCAACCATGGAGAGAACGATGTTCACTGATTGCATTGGCGTGGCAAGAACTCCATGGCATGTTGCATCATGAAGAAAGCTGCCCCGCAAAATGAGATGCGATTGACGTTGATGTGTCTGTACTTGTGCAAAGAGAGATTTGGGAAAGGGAGTTTACTGAAGTGTTAACAATGGGTTACAAGTTTTGAAGTGATTTTAATTTCTTTTTTTTTTAAGTTTCTGTTAGGCTGGGATTTTCCCCATAGATATGCATCATCTATGTCAGCAATCCCCAACCTTTTGGGCACCAGGACAGGTTTCGTGAAAGACAATTTTTCCACGGACCAGGAGTGGGAGGGACGGTTTCAGGATGATTCAAGCACATTACGTTTATCATTAGATTCTCACAAGGAGCATGCAAGCTAGATCCCTTGCATGCCCAGTTCACAATAGGGTTCGTGCTCCTATGAGAATCTGATGTTGCCACTGGTCTGACAGGAGGTGGAGCTCAGCTTCGCTCACTTGCCCCACCACTCACCTCCTGCTGTGCAGCCCAGTTCCTAACAGGCCACAGACCAGTATACCAGTCTGTCACCTGGGGGTTGGGGATCCCTGATTTTTGTAATTGGAAGTAAAGTTGTTCGCATTACTTTAAAATAAAGACAGTACCATCGTTATAAAGTATTCTCTAAGTGCAATCATAGGGAAAAGTTCTGCTGAAAACTCTAGGGATGGTTAGTCGTTTTAGGGAAATACGGGGAACCAGATGGATTCTGGTTTTTATTTATCTCCCTTCAAAACAGCTACTAGTAATCTGCAGAAAAGATGCATGGGAAATAAACCAGGAAAACTGAGCCCAAAGTGAGGTGCAAAGGTTCTAAAACGATCAGTGGTCAATGATGTCGTGGCATGTATCAGCTGAATCCAAAGTTGATGTGAGTTCCAAAATTATACTGAGACTTTGGGGGAAAACAAAGGCTCAGCTATGCTCATCCATCAGATTTCAGTTCCTTCATCAGTTCCTTGAGTGGCCACCACTTCTACTGTGATAAGTCAGCACTGACCTGGGCCACTGCTCTGTTCTCGTCGCAGTTACAAGGTGAGATTTCTTTAAGAGATTATTTGACTAACAATTGGCCTCATCCATTTGATTGTGAGCTTCGTGAACACGTGCATCATTTCCTTTTTTTTTTTTTTTTTTTTTTTTTGAGACAGAGTCTCACTCTATCAGCCAGGCTGCAGTGCAGTGGCACAATCTTGGCTCACTGCAACCTCCACCTCCTGGGTTCAGGTGATCCATCCACCTCAGCCTCCTGAGGAGCTGGGACTACAGGTGAGGGTCACCATGCCTAGCTGATTTTTGTATTTTCTGTAGAGACAGTGTTTCATCAAATGATCCACCTGTCTTGGCCTCCCATAGTGCTAAGATTACAGGCATGAGCCACCATGCCCAGCTATTTTTATTTTTATTTAGTTTTTGCTAATAATGTAATCCTTGGTGGCTGACACATATTAGGGGCTCAAAACAAGTTTGAGTAAATGAATAAAAGCACTACAGTGTGAGCTTAAAAAATAATTATAACACTTGCACTGTGGAAACACAAATTACCTTACCGATCTGAAAATTGCATTTTGTACTTTTTGCTTTAATTGCATATTTTGAAAAAAGAAATGCCTCATAATTTCTCCTTGACTGTTATTTCATTTTCTTTATTCCTCAAACATACTGTAGACGTTGGAGGAAACACCAGAGCCTATACAGGGATGGTTGATTGTGAGAAAAGGTAAGACAAGTAAGTCTCTCTATTTGAAACCCTGAAACCTTGTTTTTCAGCAGGCACATTGCACGCATGATCAAACAGATTAGTGTGGTTCTAATTGGTAAACCATTAATAAGCCATAGAATATAATCAAGGTCGTTCAGAAAGATACACAAGCAAATCCACAAAAGGGGATTAGAAACCCAGTGTGTTCAGGTATTCTTGCATTGCTGTAATGAAATACCTGAGGCTGGGTAATTTATAAAGAACAGAGGTTTAATTGGCTCATGGTTCTGCAGGCTGTACAGAAAGTGTGGGGCCAGCATCTGATGTGCTTCTGGTGAGGGACTCAGGAAGCTAACAATCATGACAGAAGGCAAAGGGGGAGTAGACATCTCACATATAATGAGAGCAGGAGCAAGAGAGAGAGTGGGGTGGGGGCAGGTGCCACACACTTTTAAACAACTACATCCCACAATAACTCACTCATTCTCATGAGGACAGCACCAAACCATTCGTGAGAAATCCACCCCTAAGACCCAAACACCTTCCACCAGATCCAAGACTGAGGATTACATCTCAACATAAGATTTAGAGGGACCATCCAAACTATATCATTCTGCCCCTGGCCTCCCAAATCTCAGGTCCTTCTCACATTGCAAAATAATCTCGTGGCCTTCTCACATGGCAAAATAATCTCTTCTCAATAGTCCTCCAAAGTCTTAACTCATTCCAGCTTTAACTGAAAAGTCCCATGTCCAAATGAGTTCCTTCCACCTGTGAGTCTGTAAAATCACAAGAAGTTATTTACTTCTGAGATACAACAGGAGTACTAGAATTGGGTAAATATTCCTGTTCCAAAAGGTAGAAATTGGTGAAAGAAAAGGGCTATAGGCCCCACACAAGCCTAAAAGCCAGCAGGAGAGTCATTAAATCTTAAAGTTCCAAAATAATCTCATTCAACTCCATGTCCCACATCCAGGGCACACAGGTGCAAGGGATGGTCTCCCAAGGCTTTGAGTAGCTCCATCCCTGTATCTTTACATGGCATAGCCCCTACAGCTTCTCTCACAGGCTAGAGTTGAGTGCCTGCAGCTTTTCCAGGTGCAGGGTGCAAGCTACTGATGGATCTACCATACTGGGGTCTGGAGTACAGAGCCTCTTTCCCACAGCTCCACCAGGCAGTGCTCCAGTGGGGACTGTTTGTGGGGTCTCCAACCACACATTTCCCCCTGACACTACCCTAGTAAAAGCTCTCTGTGAGGGCTCCACCCCTGCAGCAGACTTCTGCCAGGAACCCAGACTTTTCCATACCTCCATTGAAATCTAAGGGGAGGCTGCCAAGCATTCTTCAGTCTTACATTCTGTGTACCTTCAGGCTTAACACCACACAGAAACACAAAGGCTTATGGCTCCTGCCCTTTATAACAGCAGCCAGAGCAGCCAGGATGTGGGGACCAGCGTCCCAAGGCTGTGTAGGGTACTGGGGTCCTGGGCCTAGCCCACAGAACAATTCTTCCCTCCTAGACCTCTGGGCCTGTGATAGGTGGGGCTGTCTAGAACAACTCTGAAATGTCTTTGAGGCCTTTTCTCCATTGTCTTGGCTGTCAGCACCTTGCTCCCTTTCAGTCATGCAAATCTTTCTAGCAAGTGGTTGCTCCATAGCCCACTTTGATTCCTCTCCTGATAATGCTTTTTCTTTCTCTGTCATGTGGCCAGGCTACAAATTTTCCAAACTTTTACACACTGCTTCCACTTTAAATATAACTTTCAACTTTAAGTCATTTCTTTGCTCCTATATCTGAGCATAGGCTGTTAGAAGCAGCCAGGTTACAGGCAGCCAAGTCACATGTTTAATACTTTATTGCTTAGAAATTTCTTCCTCCAGATACCCTAAGTCATCACTTTTAAGTTCAAACTTCCATAAATCCCTAGGGCATGAACACAATACAGCCAAGTTATTATCACTATCAGCATTTTGGTCACAACCATTTAACCAGTCTCTAAGAAGTTCCAAACTTTACCTCATCTTCCTGTCTTCTTCTGAGCCCTCCAAACCTTTCCATCCTCTACCTATTAACCAATTCCAAAGTTGCTTCCACATTTTAAGGTATCTTTATAGCAACACCTCACTCCTTGGTACCAATTTTCTGTGTTCGCCCATTCTCACATTGCTATAAAGAAGTACCTGAAGCTGGGTAATTTATAGAGAAAAGTTTAATTGGCTCATGGTTCTGTAGTCTATACAGGAGGCATGGTGCTTGCATCTGCTTGGCTTCTGGAGAAGCCTCAAGAAGCTTCTAATCATGTGGAAGGTAAAGTGCGAGCACAAGTCTCACATGGCAAGAGTAGGAGCAAAAGAGAGGGTGAGGGGGAGGTACCACATGCTTGTAAACAATCAGATCTCACAGGAACTCACTCACACTTGGGAGGATAGTACCAAGCCATTCATGAGGAATCCACTCCCATGACCCAAACATCTGCCACCAGGACCTACCTCCAATACTAAGGATTACATCTCAACATGAGATTTGGAGGGGACATCCAAACTATATCACCCAGAAATGGTCCAACTTCAAGGTCTTGCAGTATTTGAGATAATGTGTGCACTGCTCAGGATCACAAAGGCTTCTAAAAACATGAGTCAATGAGAGAGATGTATTGATCTCAGCTTTGAGTACCAAGAGGAAGAAAAGGAGGCAGAGTTTAAATGTTGTCAGTTCTCAAACACAGAGATGAAGGCTCAGGGAATAACCTTAGAAGAAAAATATTGCATTGTCAGAAGACTGAAAGAAAACAAAACAAATTTTTTTTAAAATGGTGGAGGCTGAGGTAAGATTTCAGGTTAGCAGTAGTAAAATTCTCTTTTCCACTAAGGGCACTTTATTCAGAATCTGCTTAAAATGTGAGAGGGCATCACACACATTAATAATGAATAATTCAATTTCCTTTCTTTTTTAAGTGATTTACAAGAAACTTGTTGCATAGATTTTTTAAAATCAACCAAATGCCCTTGAAGTGTAACAGTTGTTTACTAGAAAGCATAATTACTGAAAATGTTGGGCTACATTAATAGAGGCATATTTGTCAGATTATGGAAGGCCATGATCCCACTATAAGAATGACAACTTTGAATATTTGTTATTTCTTAATTTTTGCAACAACTGTGAAAGGCAAATAACTAAGGAGGCCCTGAATCCTAGTTGTTAGAGGAACAGGCATCCATCAGCTTTGTGACCTTGGGAAATCCTTTCACCAGCTCCATAGAGTTGTTAATAGAAGAATTCTTGAGCTGATACATAAAAAGCACTTACTTCATATAGGGCTGAGACTTAATAAACAATAAATAGCAGCAATCATTTGATTATCTGACAAACAAGAAACATAGATTCCTTTCCTTATGTGACTTGTCCAAGATCCCACAATTGGAAGAAGTTGAGCCAGGGCTGAAATGCAGGCTCAGCTCTGTTTTAAATTCCAAGTCCCTTCTTCACTCGCTTCTCAGCTGCCTTTTCCCTCGATCTTGCCATGGTAACATCCCAGACAGACCTTTGCTTTGCCAAGATCTGATGTTGACATAATACCCCATGCTATCCCCAGGCTTCTTCTTGAGAGATTGAATGTTGCCACGTTGCTTGCATCTCCAGTGGTCACTTACATCTCCCTGACGATCTACTCTGCTAAGTACATTGCTTGCAAAATACTTAAACAACAAACAAATATGCAAATAAACACATCTCCCTGACAATCTACTCTGCTAAGTACATTGCTTGCAAAATACTTAAACAACAAACAAACAAATATGCAGATAAACACACCTTTGCACCTTCCTGCCAGCTCATCATCCAGGTCTATCTTGTTCCTTTGCCGCATGCACAAGTTAACGAAGAGCAGGCCCCTGTCTACCCCCTGCACCATCCTCTCTCTCTTCAGCCCTCGCAGGCTGGCTCTAACCCTCCTTTGTGTGGAAACCCAGAGGTCCGGTGACCATTGCTATAGCTGAGGCATTGCTCTGTCTTCTGTTTGTCAACCTTGACATCACCAAGAACCTCTAAGCACCCCCCAAGCCTGCTGCCCTGGGCTTCGTGACTCCATTTTGTACTTTCTTGCCTCACTCCAACTTTGCCAACTTGTTTGGTGTCTTTTCTTGACTCTTCTTCCTACTCTCTCCAGACTGGCTCAATTTCTTTTAAGAAATCAGAGAATTTCAGAATCATAAGAAATCTAAAAAGTTATCTGGTTCAATAGCGATCCACTGTCTCCTCCACTGCCGCCAGTATCTCTGGCTGGTGCCACCCTAGGCCCTGCAGTGCTGGCGGTGGGCTCTCCCTGCCCCATGTGCCCTTCAGCGCACCTTTATGTGGCCCGATGTCGGGGAGCGCCTATTCATTCCATCCACACTGCCTTCCCATGGCTCCTTTTGCTCTGCCCTGTGAGATCCTCCCTGGCCCCTGCACCATCACCCCAGACTCTGAAGGCTCTCACCTCTCCTTGATCTCCCCCTACAACCCTGAGGTTTCCTCTCTCCAGATAACAGCCCAGTTTCTTCACCTGCAATTCATTAAATATGCTTTCTTTTTCTCCATTCTCCTATCACTGCACCCATTCCAATTTACCCATCCATAAACTCTGAATTTTGCTTGCCTCGAAGAATCTGCACACAATAGAGCAGAGTGCTCACCACTCCAGTTCTGGAGCAGACACAGGTGGAGGTAGGTCCTCAGCTAGAATGAGGTCCCAGGAACTAAGTTATTGGGTGGCTAATGCGGAAAAGTAGTGTTCTACCTAACATAGAATAGATCGATGATGACAAACTAATGGCCGCTGGCTGGCTGACTGACTGCTTAGGTGGCTGACTGGAAGGCTGGCTGGATGGATGGATAGATGGATGGATAGATGATGGATGGATGGATGGATAGATGCATGGATGGATGGATATGGACACATGGATAGGTGGATGGATATGGATGGATGGATGGATGGATGGATGGATGGATGGATGGATGGGGGGATGGATATATAGATAGGTAGATAGATATATAGATAGATTGGATTCATACATAAGAAACAATGTCAGAATCACAGATAGGCAAAATAAGTTGTTTACTGAAGTGTGCAGAAAGCTGACCAGAAACAGTAAATGTGAGTTTGAACCTAGGTGCTCCATGTGGGCGTGGAGTTTGTCCCACTGCAGTTATGAGTAAGATGTGAGGGGCAGTCACTTCTTGTCGTCCTGACCACGTGGTTGTGCCATATCTTGGTCCAGGTCTCTGCTTCTCCATCTGTTTTTCTCAAACCCTTTACCACACTCTGAAATTATCCCTTTTGACTTCCTTTTTTTTTTGCTATACCTCAACCCCACTCCTGGGAAGGCAATTGTCTTGTTCACAGTAGTAGCACATACCTGGCATGTAGTAGCAGCTCAGTGAGTACTGGTTGGACCTGTAAGCGGTTTAATAAATTGATACATTCTGTGCACACACAGAGGAGGGTGCACTAACACAGCGAAATTAAAAATGCAAAGGCATAAGCAGCTTTGCTGGTGTTGTCGCGCCATCGTGTGGCCTTTTTGACTATTGCAGCTACAGGCTCATGGCTGTATTTATACCGTGAGGATAATAACCTGTTTGCCTCCATTGCTGGTGGGATGAAGTCAGAGGCTGATAGGACTTACTGCACTCACCTGCTTCTCCTGTACCTATCTTGCTATCCCTGTGCTCTCGTTAGAGCTGATGTTTCTCGAGGTGCACGTTTGGCTTCTGCTTTTTCTCATTGTGAAGTATTTGTTGATCCATTACACCTGGCTGCAAATGACTACTAATTCCAAATCTCAATCCCCAAGTTCACATTCCTTGTATCAGCATTTAAAGTGACAAAGCTCTCTAAACATTGCTTCAGCTGCATCCCACAGATTTTAATATGTTGGATTTTTGTTGTCATGCATATCAAAATATTTGCTAGTTTCCCCTTGATTTCATTTTTGGCCTGTGAACTATTTAGAAGTGTGTTCTTTAATTGTCAGATATTTAAAGGGTTTTTCTAGATATCTTGTTACTAATTTCTAAATAAATTCCATTGTGTTCAGAAAATATACTTTTCAGGACTTCAGTGCTTTTAATGAGGCTTGTTTTATGTCCACCAGCTTGTCCGTGTTAGCAAATGTATTATGTGCATTGGAAAAAAAAATGTGTATTCTGCAGTTGCTGAATGTAGTGTTCTATAAATAGCAATGAGATAAAAGTGGTTGGCTGTGTTGTTCAGGTCATCCCTGTCTTTACTGATTTTTTGTCAATTTGTTCTATCAATTGCAGAAAGAGATATATTAAAAAATTCTTAGTTATAATTGTGAAGTTGTCAGTGTTTCCTAATTCTTTTCATTTTGCTTTATGTATCTAGTGCTGTGTATTAAGCACATGCACATAGTTAATTGCTAAATCTTCTTGATGAATTGTCACTTTATGATTATGATAATGAAATGTCTCTAGTAATGCTCTGATACTACATTTGCCACTCCAGCCTTTTATCCATGTCATTTGCTCATGGTATGTCTTTTCTGGTCCATTTCTTTCAACCTACCTTTGTCTTTATATTTAAAGCATGTCTTTTACTTTCTTTTCTTTTCTTTTTTTTTTTTTTTTTTTTTTTTGAGACAGAGTCTCACCTGTTGCCCAGCGCTCACTGCAACCTCTGCCTCCGGGGTTCAAGTGATTCTCATTCTCCTGCTTCAGCCTCCCAAGTAGCTGGAACTACAGGCACCTGCCACCACGCCCAGCTAATTTTTGTATTTTTAGTTGAGATGGGGTTTTACCATTTTGGTCAGGCTGGTCTTGAACTCCTGACCTCAGTTGATCCACCAGCCTCGGCCTCCCGAAGTGCTGGGATTACAGGTGTGAGCCACTGTGCCCGGCCTAAACATGCCTCCTGTAGTCAGCATATAGTATGCTATTATTTTTTATCCATGCCAACAATCGCTGGCTTTTGATTAGCATGTTTAGATTATTAACATTTACTGTAAGTACGAATATGGTTGGTTTAGGACTTCCATTTTATTACTTATTTTCCATTTGTTCCCTCTGCTTCGGTTTATTGGATCCCCGTTTCCTCCTTCCTTTTGGATAATTTAATTTTTTTAGTATTTCATTTTAACTCATCTATGGACTTTTCAGCTACATCCTATACGTGTTTTAGCGTTTGCTCTATAGGTTAAAATATACATAACTAATTTTTCACATTTGACTTAGAGTTAACTTGTCTCACTTTAAGTAAAACAAAGAAAACTTGCAGACATATTGGACCCTCTACCACTACCACCCGCATTGACCTGTATGCTATAGATGTCATAGATTATGTCTACACACATTGAAAACCCCACCAGGCAGTATTATAATTTTTGCTTTTAATAGTCATAAGTATTTGAGAGAAGTTCAGAGGAAAAAAATATTATCCTAGCTATTTATCATTGACTTCCCTTTATTACTGAAAAGCCAAGCTTCTCTCAAGTGTCATTTTTCTGCAGCATGAAGAACTTCATTTCGCATTTCTCGTAGAGTGGGTCTGCAGGTGATGTTTTCTTATTTTCTTTCATCTGAGAATATCTTGACGTTGCTTTATTCCTGAATTCCTTAAAGAGAGAGAGAGAGAGAATGAGAAAGAGTCTCACTCTGTTGCCCAGGCTGGAGTGCAGTGGCACAATCTCGGCTCACTGCAACCTCTGCCTCCCAGGTTCAAGTGATTCTCATGCCTCAGCCTCCCAAGTAGCTGGGATTACAAGTGTGCACCAACACACCTGGCTCATTTTTGTATTTTTAGTAGAGACAGGGTTTTGCCATGGTGGCCAGGCTGGTCTCAAACTCCTCGCCTCAAGTGATCCACTTGCCTCAGCCTCCCAAAGTGCTGTTAAAATCCTTTGGCCACTTAAAAAAACGGGCTACCTTTTATTGTTGAGTTGTTAGAGTTCTTCACATATTCTAGATGCAAATCTCTTATGCAGTACATGATTTGCAAATGTTTCTCCCATTTTATAGGTTATCTTTCCGTGTTTTTGGTGATGTCTTTGGATGCCTAATGTTTCAAATTTTAATGAAGTACAATTTATTTATTTTTTTTGCTGTTGTTACTTGTGCTTTTGATGGCATATCTAAGAAAACATTGCCCAAAGCATAAGCCACCATGCTTGTCCCTGAAGGATATTTTTGCTCAATATAGAATTCTGGATTGACAGTTCTTTTCTTTCAGTAAATACGTTGTTTTAACATCTTCTGGTCTTCACAGTTCCTAATGTGACATCTAATCATTCAAATTATTATCTCCCTGGACGTGCCATTTTTCTCTAACTGCTTTAAAGAATTTTTCTTTATATTTGGATTTCAACAATTTGATTATAATTGGTTTCTTTGAGTATATCTTTCACCAAATTGGGAACATTTTTAGCCATTATTTCTTCAAATGTTTTTTCTGCACCAATCTCTTTTTCTGATCCTCGGGAACTTCAGTGACACATATTTTAGACCTTTTGATATCTGCTTATTGTTTCCTGCATTTTGTCATGTTTTTCAATAATGTTTCTCTTTGTCCTTCAGATTGGATTATTTTTATTGATTTACCTTTAGATTATCTGACACTTTATTCTGTTTTCTCCATTCTGCTATTGAACTCATCCAGTGTATTTTTAACTTTGGTTTATTTGTTTTTCAGGTCTAAGTTTTTATTTTGGCTCTTCTTAATAATTTCTATTTTTTCCTATGGTCACTACTATCATTCTGATTATTCCAATTTATTTACCATTACTTTATAAAGCATAGTAACAATAGTTGCTATAAAGTCCTGGTCTAATAATGTTAACATCTGTACATCTTGGGGTTGACATCTGTTTATTGTTTTTTTACTTGAAAATTAGTCACATTTTTTCTAATTCTTTGTATAAAATTTTGGATTGTTTAATAGATATTTGAATGATACATTGATTCTGAGTCCCGTTACAATCCTCTGAAGAATACTGATGCTTTTGTTTTAATAGGCAATTAGCCCAGTTAGATTCTGACCACAAACTTAGTCTTTAGTCTTGTTTACTTACGGGCAGAGTTTCTAATCTCAGTTTCATTCTCAAATATTTTGTTATGCTTCTTTGGATCTGTTCTGCCCATTCACAGCTAAGACCTAACAACAAGATTGTCTAAGTTCAAAAGCAAAGTTAGAAATCCCCTTCTTTGGCTTTTTTGTCCAAACTGGTATTGCCATCTTGGACAACTATGATATTAAACAACTGTATTTATTGTTTTGACAAATGCTCTGAGGATAGGGCTATCACCACTGAGCAAGCTCTGCATCAGAGCAATTAAAGATAATGGGTCTTTTCCACGGAGCTGCCTGATGGGCCAGACGTTGACAACTCTCTTGGTTGCTTCCAAACGTTGGCAATTATTTTAAAAATGGGGCTCTAAGCTTTTGTGGGCAGGTTGTTGTGTGGATGTTTTGTGGAGCAGAGAGGGGCAAGGTTCCTACACATGACTGTGTAACTATTTTCCTGTCAAGTTTAAAAATCAAGCCTCTGGACAAAACACAAAAGGTAACTACTTATGGACTCTGAAAAGTCACAAAATCAGGTGAATTGTGAAGGGGAGTAAAAAGTTGAGGAAATTACATGAAATTGAGTACATTTTCTGATTAATTTTAACAAGGATGCCAAGGCAATAAAATGGGGGAAAATGTGTCTTTTCCACAAATGATGCTGAGAAAATAAGATATCAGCATCTAAAAGAATGAAGTTGGAAACTTCCTCACACCACACACAAAAATCAACTCAAAATGTATCTAAAATCAACATGTAAGAGGCAAACATATAAAACTCTTAGAAGAAACTATAGCAATAACTCTTCATGACCTTGAGTTGGGCAATATTTTCTTAGATATGGCACCAAAAGCACAAGTAACAACAGCAAAAAATAAATAAATACATTGTACTTCATTAAAATTTAAAACATTAGGCATCCAAAGACATCACCAAAAACATGGAAAGATAACTATAAAATGGGAGAAACATTTGCAAATCATGTACTGCATAAGAGATTTGTATCTAGAATATATGAAGAACTCTAACAACTCAACCATAAAAGGTAGCCCATTTTTTTAAGTGGCCAAAGGATTTTAACAGGCATTTCTCCAAATAAAATATAGAAACAGCCAATGAGCATATGCAAAATTAATCAGTAAGGATGTGCAAACAAAACCATAATGATACACTGCTTCACATCTGCTAGGATGGCTAAAAAAGTTTTTAAGACAATAACAATTGTTGGTGAGGATATAGATAAATTAAAACCCTCATACATTGCTGAAGGGATTGTAAAATGATGCAGCAACTTTGGAAGCATTTTGGCAGTTCTTCAAAACATTAAATATGCAGTCACTATACGACCCAGTAATTCTTCTCTTAAGAATATATTCAAGAGAAATGAAAATAAATATCCACATAAAAAGTTGTGTGCAAATGTTTATAGCAGCATTGTTCCAAAAAGCCAAAAGGTAGAAACAACCAAAATGTCCATTGGAGGATGAATGGGAAAAGAAAACGTGGAATCCATACAGTGAAATGGAAAATAAAAAGGAATGAAATACTGATACGCACTGCAACTTGGATGAATTTTGAAAACATTACGTTAAGTGAGAAAAGCCAATGACAAAGTACCACATACTGTAAGAGTCCATTTATTTAAAATGTCCAGAATAGACAGCTCTATAAACATAGAAGACAGATTCGTGGTTTCCAGGGGATAAGGGAAGATGGAATGGGGAGTGATTGCTAGTGTGTATGAAGTGATGAAAATGTCGTAGCATTAGATAGCAGTGCTGGTTGCACAACCTTGAATATACTAAAAACCACTGAATTGAACATGTAAAGAGGGTTAATGTATTGTATGCGAATATTATCTCAATAAAGCAGTTATTTTTCACCTATCGGAATGGTAATGTCTAGTGGTAGTGCTGACGAGAGTGTAGGTAAGAAGGTATTCTGTATGCTGAAATGGGTTGTGTAAATTGGTACAACCTCTTTCAGGGTCAGTTTTGTAGTTTTTATTAAATGTAATATGCATATACCCTTTGGCCCAGAATTTCCAATTCTAGGAAAATATTCTACTAGTAAAATTCATGTATGTACACAGTAAAGATTTGGTAGATCTTTGTGTGTTAATATAAAAGGATCTATAAGATATTTTGTTGGGCTATCAAAATTTGAATAAAGTCTATACAATAGATCTTATTCTAATTTTTGAATAAAGTCTAATCAATAGATCTTATTCTAATTTTTGAATAAGGTCTATAATATTTTTCCAATGTTAATTTCCAGATTTTGATTGCTATCGCATGATTGTATGAGTTGTTAATATGAAGGTAAGCTGGTGAAGGATATATGGAAACTCTGTGCTATTTTTGTAAATCTAAGATTATGCAATATAAAACTAAAATACCATAATAACTTTGGTAAAAATATGTATGTTGTGAAAATATAGCTATTTGAATGGAAATGAACATCCAATTCAAGAGAATGGTTTCCTGCGCATCATGAGTGGGGCGAATAGAAAGAGGTGTACAGTAGTGATTTCAACTATACTTGCAATATTTCGCTTTTTAAACTTCATCATATATAGTCAGGTGTTTATTACATAATTCTTTGAAATTTTCATATAAAAGGAAAATACACACACACACACACACAAAAGGCAATAAAAATTGTTGCAACCAATGTCGTGAGTCTGTGAATACCTGAATCCATCTAAGGTCCCATGATTAAAGCTGCTGCTTTGAAAACCTTGACAGTGTTAGTACTTTCATTTGCTGCACAAAGGCACAGTTTACTTCACTGCTGGATGGATCCAAAGGGGAAAATATTCCTGCTAGGATGCTGTTCTGTCACTGGACGGAAGGCAAGGGAGTCCGAGAGTGTGGAGAAAGAAAGAAAATCCTTCAACGCCTGTGCGTTCCGTGACTGGAGCCGTTCTCATTTCTACAGGGAGACGCCATCTGCCCATTCAGGAATGTGCGGTGAGACTCTCTCCTTGGGCTCTGCACACCACCGTGAACATTTTGTCAGCACGGGTGACTCACAGCTTACACGGAAAACAGTAGCCTGCCCCTAGCAACCACACATCGTCTTTTCCCCAGACATTTCCAATTTCTCTGCACTCCTATGGAGACTGTTTTCTTCTTGCTTCACTCTTTCTGTGACATAAGACAGGAATTTTCACAGCTCTTCCACACCATGGGTGTATATGGACTGAACCAGCATAACAGCAAATAAACGGTGGTGGACCCAGGTACTGGAAATAGCCAGACCGCTTACCTTAAGGGAAAATGTACCAGGAAGAACCTTAGTGTCCAGCCAGCTTCTACGAACTGCTTTTTGGTCTCCAAAGGATGGGGACTGGTGGTGGGCCAAGCAGCCTCGGGTGAGTGTGGCCTCCTGGTTCTCGATGCTGGTACTGAACATGCAGTAAAACCCTGTGAGGGAGCACGATGGCTAGGAACAGCCGATTTGCAGGTGAATGAGAATAAACGGGAGAAAGTGGAGCCTTTTCCAGCCAGTGTTCTTTAACAATGATCCTCAGTGATTCGCTGCCACACACACGTCAGTCCTCGCCTCGAGATGAGCATATTGCTCACCGTGGATTCCTCTCTCCTGTTGACATCCTCTCTCTTCTCCTGTCTCGGTTTATCAACTACTTTTTCCCTTCCAATGGCCTTTCCCTTTCTCTCCTGTGCTGGCGGCTCCTTTCCTCTCTCTGATCTGCAAACGTGAGCCCTCTTTTCTGCACAGCCTCAGATTCCGCCTAAGAGATTCACCCATTCTTTGACTTTATGGCCCATTTATGCCTCAGTGATTCCCGGATGTGTATATCCAACTCAGGCCTCTTTAAGTGATTACTTGACAAATCCATCTGAAAAATCACACAGCTACATCCAACTTCACACATCTAAAATTGTCTCGTTCTAGCCCCAAATATGTTCTCCTCTCGTGTTCTCTCTCTTGGCGACTGGTGCCTCCATCTCCCTTCTTGCTCCCAACAGACATGGTGTCATTCTTCACACCCCACATCGTCCGTCTCCTCATCCCCCTCATATCTTGTTCCTTTTTTGCAGCGGCACCCCTCTGCTGGAGTGTCTGGCCCCACGGCAGGCAGAAGGAGCTTCGCTTCCTGAGCATCCTGAACAAAGAGTTCAGTTGGAGATGGGACCGCCAGTGTCACCTTACCAAGGAGAACAGAGAGCTGCAGCTGCATCCATGGCAGCGATACCTCCAGGTCACTGTGGCAGCAGGAGTGACTGGGGCTGGAGAGAAATGACTGCCCCTGGGCTGCGGGACATTTGCACATTTGCAGTAGGCAGTGCAGAGGGCTTCATGCCTGAGAGCTGCTGAGGGAGCCAGGGGCAATTCCTGGGGCAAGTGGGGATTCCAGGAGCCTTGGACCTGTGTTGTCCCTGAGCTCAGCACCTCCAGTGCTTTCCTCAAGGCGGCAGGCCTCGGAGCCCATGCTGCAGTTGCTTCTCTAGTTACTTCCATCCACTTTCCACCTCCTCCCCTTAGGTAGGAAGTCTTGCCAGAGTCACAGCTGTGAGAAAAGTGGCACCTTCCTGAAACAGCTGAGTCAAGTCAGTCTTCTCATGACTTCATGTCTAATCCCTCATGTTTCTAATAGGAATGAAGGAGGGTAAACCATTTAGAAATAAAACATAAAGATTTATTTGCATGATGTCTCCATGAAACAGCTCCTTGGACTGTCTGTGGGAGGAACAATGTTGCAGGAAGAGGACATGGCATGAACCGGCAAGGTTTTCCCCAAAATTCCAAGGGACATCAGGGGGCACAGAACTGGAAGTCAGGCAGCTGAGTCCTGGCTAGGAAGCAGTGGGATGTGACACCTGCCAAGTCTGAAGGGAGAGAAAGGAGGCCACAGGGCAGGGCAGCCAAGGAGCAGGCCGGACTCTCAGCCTCAGGAGCCCTTCAGGAGGGGGCCTTCGTGGGTCTCCAGGGTCTGCCAGCATGAGGGTCTGTGCCAGGCTGCACTCTAGGGGCTCAGGAACCAAGCTCTTGTGTCACCAGATGCTCAGACACACTGCTACATCAATATCTTCTGAAGGGGAGCTCTAGACTTATAGAAGTGGGAGATCAGGATGGCAGATATTAATGATCTGCCAATTAATATTAATTATGCCTCTCTAGTGAGCAAATTCTGAGAAAGGTGTTTTCCTCATTGGCAAAATGGTTTAGGAAGCCCTTGACAAGGTTGTAATAGGAATTAAAAATACGTGTGAACATATGTACGTGAATATGTATAGTACGTATGTGAATCGTGGGTATATATATATAAATACGTCAATGTATATTGTGCATGTATACATATATAAATGAGTCTATGTATATATGTGTATAATAAATACTTTTTAATAAATTTTTAATAAAACTTTTAAAGAAATTTTTAATAAAAGCTTTATTGTGGTGTAAGTAACAGAACAAAGTGAATATATTTAAATTGCACAATTTTAGTTTGATGTATGCGTACTCCTGTGAAGTTGTCATCACAAATCCAGAAAATGAACACACCCATCACACCTAGCATTTCCTCATACCCCTCAATGCATCTCTCCCTCCCAACCTCTCATCCTGCAAGTGACTGCAGACGTGGGTTCTTAACTGAATATTAGTTTGTATTTTACATACTTTTATATAATTATAATAATACACTGTACTTTTTATTGTCTGGCTTCTTATACTTAGCATAATTATTGTGAGATTATTCAATATGGTGACATGTGTCAATAGTTTGTTTCTTTTTATTACTGAGCAGTATTCCATTGTGTGGATATACCAAAAGATACTTACCCATTTACCTGCTGAGAAACATTTGGGCTATTTTCAGTTGTGGCTATGACAAAGCCTTTTTGAACATTTGTGTGCCAATATTTCTGTGTAATAAAATTTTCATTTCTCTTGAGTAAATATCTAGGCATGGAAAGCCTGGGCCATATGATAGGTATCTCTAATTTTTTTTGAAAAATACCAAACCTTTTCCAAAGTAGATGGACAATTTTACATTGCTACTGCCAGTATGTGAGACTGGTGCTCCACACTTTGCCAACACTTAGTATGATTAGTCTTTTAAATTTTAGCTATTATGGTAGGTGTTTAGTGGTTTCTCATTGTAGTTTCAGTTTGCATTTTCATATTAATTAATTATGTTGTGCATATTTTCATTTTCTTGTTATCTAGTATATCTTATCTTGTGAAGTGTGTTAAAATCTTTTACCATATTTTGATTTTCTTAAAATTTAGTAGTGAGAATTCTCTACATATTGTGTGTAGGTACAAGCCCTTTGTTGTATATATATTTTATAAATATTTTCTCCTAGTCTGTTGCTTGCCTTTTTATGTTCATAACTGTGTGTTTTAAAAAGCAAAAGTTTTAATTTTAAGGAAGTCAAATTTATTGAGTTTTTGTATTCTATAGTTGTGGCTTGGAGGTCCTTTAAAAACTACATTTGCCAAATCCAATCTCACTCAGATTTTCTCCTCTGTTTTCTTCTGGAAGTTTTATAGTTTTCCTATTACATTTTGGCCTATTACCTATTTCCAGTTGATGTTTTAAATGGTGAGAGGTAAGGGTCTATGTTTTGGGTCAGTCTGTTTGTTTTTCATTTGGCTATCCAATTGTCCCAAAACCACTTGTTGATGAGATTATTCTTGAGTTGCTTTGACCACTTTGTCAAAAATCAGTAGAGCATAGGCATGTGGATCTATTTCTGCAGTTTCTAGTTAGTTGATCTCTTCTTCTATCTTTTTACCATACAGCTTTGATTAATGTAGTTCTAAAATATAGCTGGGCATGGTGGTACATGCCTGTAGTTTCAGCTACAGGAAGGAAAATCACTTGAGCCCAGGAGTTCAAGACTGTAGTGGGCTATGACAGCACCTATGAATAGATGCTGCACTCCAGCCTGGGCAACATAGGGAGAATCCATCTCTAAACAAAATAATAATGACAATAATAAAATGTGTCTTGAAATCATACAGGACAGGTTTTCCAACTTTATTCTTTTTCAAAGTCATTTTGGCTATATTAGGTTGTTTGCATTTCCAGTTAGGTTTTAGAATTAGCTTCTTAACATTTGTCAAAAAAAGACTGCTGGGATTTGATTGGAGTAGACTTGAATCTATAGATCAATTTGAAGGGAAATGACATCTTAATAATATTGTCTTCTAATTAATAAACATAATACATCTCTTCATGTGTCTCAATCTTTTACTTTTCTTAGGAATGCTTTGCAGCAAGATATTACAAATAAGATAAATGCCCACAAGTAAGTAATATAAATTATAATGCATGATGTTATATCAGGTGAGAGACATATATTACTAGGTAAAATGGAAAACCCAAATTACAGCAGATTAAACAGATTGAATTTTGATTTTCTCTGATGTAGAAGTCTTGAAGGAGACAGTCCAAGGCTTGTATGAAAGATCCATGATGGTGTCAGGGGCCCAGGTCTTTCCGTATTTCTTGTCTGTCAACCTGACCACATGGCTTCCATTCATGATCAAAGACACTGCTCAAACTATTATCAATTCATCCACAATACAGACAGAAATTCAGAAGAGGGTGGTGGGTGGGAGGAAAACTGCTTAAAACACAGTGGGAGAAGTTTAGAACTCAATTAAGCAAGCAAAGTGGGAAAGAATAATCATTTAAAGAAGTAAAGAAAAAAAGGATGCATTCAACTGACATGCCAAGAAGATCCAACAGATGCAGAACAGATATTCCCAAAGGGAGAACGAAGATCACAGAACAGAGCGTCAAGCTATAAATTGTAAAGAAATAAGCTACAAGTTATAAATAAACTAAAGAAATAAAAGCTTGCTCTTTAGATAGAAAAGTCCACTGTAACCATTAAAAAATGGACAGAGAACAATCCACAAGTTACTGAGAAGTTACTGAGAAGCAATAGCAAAGAAAAAAAACCTTTTGACATCCAGACAAAACAGGCTAAGTCACCTGTAAGAGAAGAATACCTGTGACCCCAGAATGATTCCCAGCAGCATTCCTTCCCACACGTCAGCTGAGCAATGTCTACAGATTCTCAAAGACAGAAGAAAATTCAGCATACGGCCAGTGAGTTTTTCTGTTCAGCTAAATTGTTGTTTAAGTGTAAACGGATAAAATATAAGGTATAAATAGATAGTAATAAAAGTAACTGTCTAAATAAAACACAAATGTCCAGTTTACTAAGCCTATACACATAAAACAATAAAAACAGAGATTAGTCTAGTGAAAAACAAGTTGTAAATAAGCAATGAAAATAGTAAATGTAAGTAAAAGTCATGATAAAATGAATACTATCTTTCACAACAATAAATGCAATTGAATTAATCTCATATTTCAAAGAAAGTCTCTCAAACTGGATCAAAAGGCAAAACCATATATATGCAATTTTTTAAGAAATGCTTAAAATAGGACATACCTGAGAAACTGGTAAAAGGAGTTTCAGCTGAAGAATAGGATCACAGTTTGAAGTGAGACAAGAATTTTTTGCCCCACAAATTATACTATATATTAAAAGATCTTAATTTTTATGTTTTCATGACCAGGAAGATACTCCCAGGCATTAGTGGGGCCTATCTGGGAAAGGGGTTTAAATTCAAATTATTTTTAAAACACTGTGTGATGAAACCAAATATTTTTGCAGGTCAGAAACACAGGTCAAGAGTTTCTAATCCTGATGTTGCTACTTAAAAGAAAAAAGTGTTCACATAGGAGGCAAAGGAAGTCAAGTGCAGTTGTAGTAGTGGGGGCTGTGAATTCCCAAAAACCATGCGAAGGTTTTTGGAGGAACTAGGACAAGAAAGGGCTGTGAAGAATGGGTAGAGGTGGGCAGCCAAGGATAGTGGGAGGCAGAAAGAGCAGCAGGGCCCTGCATCCTGGTCATTGAAGTTCAATGTGTGTCCATCCTATTACGCTGACAGCTTCCTATCATTAACTCTGCAGCTGCCGCTGCATTTTATACTTAGAAAAACATGTCACAGGAAGTCACCATGTCATGGAAAATCATCAACTTTGGATTCAGGTGAGTGCAAATTCAACCCCAACCAATGATTGCAACCATTGCAGCCAAATTCAACCCCTACCAATGGCTGCAAACAGAACACAGCTTAATTGTTAACTCCTAACAATTAAGGTGTTTGGCTTCTCCCAAATATATCAAGATATGGGAACTATTGAGGGCAATACATCTGTATCGTGGTGTGTATTTTTAGGACTTCATATTTACCATTCACAGTTGCCATAGAATTCAGGCTGGAGGAAAGGCTTCAGCCCAGGTGCTGGTCAGGCATCCTCTCTCCATGCCCTGTGCCCTACCTCATCCGCCCTCGCTATGTCTTTACATTCACTTTCCATCGATTCAATTTTTTGGAAGATTTTTCTTTAATCTGATATAGCATCCAAATAAGGTGGCAGAACAGGAGAACCACCATTTGCTTGTGGATAGTTACCTTTGCAAGCCATGGAACCATCTATTTGCCTTAGGTGCCCTCAGGTCAGACCCATGAACTTCATGAATAGCCAAGCCTGCAAGAACACACACACTGCCTGTTTGCCTCATCAGGAGGGAATGTGCTCAGAGGCCGGACTGCAATAAGGAAGATTCATATATCACTCTCGCCTTGACATTCTTGATCTAAGGCCACCCCACTGCCCCAGCACAATGATTAAAACTGCCAGTTGCATCTAATTAAAAGTAGTGGGACCTAAGAGCTACTCTGGAAACATGGAAAACCCATCTTAATGACCATTAACTAGCTGCATTTTCTTTCTGAAAGTTCCATCCAAACTCTTTATGAAATGTCACCATGACATGGGGCAAAATATTCACACCAATGCCACCGATTTGTTCTGATGGGAGAATCTTATATCCACCCAACTTTCAACTAGCCAGACAGAAAGCACTGTCTGAGCATTGGGGGACTTTGGCCTCACATCTCATAAACAGAACACAGCCCAGCCTCCAGCGCTGGAAGGCAGAACCACCCCTATGGTGCTGGCACCTGGGCTGAACACTCACAGAGAAACCAGTGGTCAAAATCCTGTGGCTACACTTACATGAATTTGGAAAGTTCTCCAGGAAATATGATTCTATCACATCTTCAGAATACTTAAAATCTTTTCAGTGAAGTTCAATGTCATCCACCGGAAATTGTTTTCAAATGTGTTATCCATGACATTAATTTATGATGATGAAGAAATGATGTCTTTTCAGAATAGCATTTTAAACCTAGATGTGTGTTAAGTTTTGAGCAGTTGAGTCAGGTGTCATGCTGTCTGAAACATATATTGTCACATTGTAAGGAGTAGTATTGTTTAAGAATAGTGTAGAAATGATGCTAAAATAATCCAGATGAACCCAACCATGTAACTTTGATTTAGTCACACTAGTGGTGAGAGACCACGGTAGGCAGTAACTAGCTGTGAATATCCTGGGCACGACATACAGGAACAACCATGGACTTTTGAAACAGACTTGCCTGGGTTTTAATTTCCATATTCCTCTGGTTATGTAAGCGTGACAAGCGTCTGAAACCTTCAAGCTCCAGGCTGACTATGAACGTAGAGCTTCCAACACCTATCCCATCAAGGTTGTGGTGGTGGGAAATAGCTATGGGAAGACATCTCATGGCATAAAATCATCCTGTTGGTTTTCCTCTTTCCTCCCTAGTTTTCTGAAGTTCACATCTGGAGTTTTGGAATATGCTGTCTCCTAGAGGCCCCACTGTTTCTGCTCTCTAAAAATGCACATAGTAACAGCACCTGTCTCAATGGGTTACTGAAGAGATAAAGTAAGAATGCATTATTAGAGACAGTCCCTGGCATAGACTGAGCCTTTAGATGCTAGCTATGGTCATCATGCTTGGTTAAGGTCCTGGCAGATTTTTTAAAGAGTCCATATCTATAATAGAAATAGAATATGAAGTTGTGGCAGAAAAATTTGGAAAGACACAGGAGATAAGTTAGTAAGGGGGAAACAAAGGGGAAAATATTCATTTTATGAAAAGAAACTAAACTAAATAGGAGCAAGGCATAGATAGGAGGGGAGGAACTTGGCCAGGGGCGGTGGCTCACACCTTCAGCACTTTGGGAGGCCAGGGAGGGAGGATCACTTGAGCTCAGGAGTTTGAGACTAGCTTGGGCAACATGGTGAAACCTTGTTGCTACAAAATGAAAATTTAAAAATGATCTGGGCATGGTAATGCATGCCTGTAGCCCCAGCTACTCAGGAACGTGAGGTGAGAGGATCGCCTGAACCCAGGAATCAAAGCTGCAGTGAGTCGTGATCGCAACACGGCACTCCAGCCTGGTAGACAGAGGGAGAGCCTGTCTCAAAAAAAAAAAAAAAAAAAAAAAAGGCAGAACTTATATGAGCATATTTAATGTACTTATCCATTATAGAGCTAATGCAAAAATGAAACGTGGTATATGAAACAACTCACTGAGACTCAGGCCATCATGCTAATAAATTTCTTGCAAAACTTACATACACACAGTGGCCATGTTTTCAAACCAAAAACTGAAGCATACAATTAAGCATACAATTTGACTTCTGGTCGTACAGTAGACTAAAAATTATAATAAATACTTAGTTTTCATGAGTGCTTACAATGTTCTTAATGCAAGACTTTTTAATGCAACTTCTTGCTTTTTAATACTTTCAATATAGTTGTGCTCTTTTGAAAAAGACAAAACCAGGTTATTTCTAACTAAAATAATCTGTGTGTTCTTTCTTTAATTTAATCTCAACATATTGAATAACAATATGCAATCATATCCTATGCATTTTAGTTCACAAAATATTGTTCTTTGGATATGATTTTGAGGATATGCAAAGTTCTCAAACCGTTTTCCCCAATGTGAAAGTAAAGTTAGGCCTAGTCGCATGAACAGCAGTTGTAGTTTCTATAGGAGACATTCTACAAATAAATCACACACAAGTTGGCTCAAACTGTAGTTAGTTATCCATGTCAAAAATAAATCCTCAAGAGACTATTAAGATGTGCCACTTTCTTTAAAAACATGTACCTTTTAATTAGAATACACACGACCTCCTGTTTCTCATTCCATCTTCCATCCATCACTCAGACCCAAGGAATTTTCCTCAGTGCCATCTGAACGCTGTGTTGTCCTGGTGAGCACATTCTCCCACATAGGTGAGGAATGGCGTGTATTTCCAGCACTTGGCCTCTAAGAACAGAACACACAGCAACCAGCATGGAAGGGGACTCCGCCTGCAGTCAGGGAGCAAAGCAAAAGCACCCCTCAAAGAAGTCAGAGCCAAATGAGGCCCAGCGTGTGCTCGCTCTAGGGCAATTCCTGTGATTCGTACCAGAGGGAGGTCTTCCCTCTGTGTTTGGGGCAGTGCTTTCTTGTCTCTGTCATACAAACCCGCAAAAACATTGTTAGCAAAATCCTGATCTTTAACAGGAAAGTAGCATGACCAAATATTTCCAGAGAAATCTTATGCGCTTGCTGTAAGGGAAATTGCCTGATCGAATGTCATATAGTCAGGAATACTCTAGAACAGTGGTCCTCAACCTTTTTTTGGCATCAGGGACTAGTTTCGTGGCTGACAACTTTTCCACAGACTGCGGAGGAGGGGATGGTTTCAGGGTGATTCAAGTGCATTACATTTATTGTGCACTTTATTTATTTATTTATTTATATTTTTTTAAGACAGCATTTCCTTCTGTTGCCCAGGCTGGAGCACAGTGATGTGATCTCCGCTCACTGCAACCTCCACCTCCCGGGTTCACACGATTCTCCTGCCTTAGCCTCCTGAGTAGCTGAGATTACAGGTGCGCACCACCAAGTCTGGCTAATTTTTGTATTTTCAATAGAGACAGGATTTCATCTTATTGGCCAGGCTGGTCTCAAACTCTTGACCTCAAAGTGATCTGCCCGCCTTGGGCTCCCAAAGTGCTGGGAGTACAGGTGTGTGTGCTTCATTTCTATTATTATTACATTTTAATATATAATAAAGTAATTATACAATGGTGATGTGTATCAGTGACGTAGAATCAATGGGAGCCCTGAGCTTGTTTTCCTGCAACTAGACAGTCCCGTGTGGGGTGATGGGAGACAGTGACACCTGAAGTGTGTCACTTATGTCCAGGCTACTCTGTAATCTCATTTTAGTCACTGTCACTGCAGAAAACCCTGCTTCACAAAGACAAGTTGTTGGACATGGAAGCAGGCTTTTCAGTGCTTTCGTGGCAACCTCAGGATATTCTACCTGGAGTTTCATCCAGAACATATGGAGATTTGAAGTTGTCTCAAACATATTTTTAAAGCCATTGTCATTTGCCATCTCAAGCAGTTGATCCTCTTCTAGCACAGTCAGTCAGTTTACCCGGCTTATTCACAAATGGGTCGCGGATCCATTCCTTCCCAGTTCAGGGTTCTTTTGTGGTTGGTAGTATTGGGTAGGTGATCACGTGTCAGCCGCGGGAAAGAAGGCCCTGGCTCCGTCTCTTTCACAATCTCTGCTAATGTTTGAAACATGTCAGAAATCCCAGTGTTCACTCATCACCCTCGTAATTCCACTTTGGCTTTGAATGCAGCTGCTTTATCTGCCGACTTGAACACAGCTGTCATTCTCCCCTGAAGTGACAGATTGATTTCATTGAACAGGTTAAATAGGTCACACAAGTAAGCAAGTTTTGCAACCCATTCTGTGTCACTGAAATGTGCTGCCAGTGGTGACTGCTTTTCTAAAAGAAATCTCTGGATCCTAAAAGAATCTCCTAATTAAAAAACTGTGGTCAGCAATCTGCCTTTAGAAAGCATCTCACTTCTGTGTATGAGAAGGTGTATGTGCTCTGCATCGACCTACTCGCAGAGCTGCATGAACAGACATCAGTTAAGAGCATGTACTTTAATGTGGTTGATAATCTTAATCACATCATGCAAAATGTTGTTAAGTTCCGGGGACGTTTTTTGGCTAGCCAGCATTTCTCTGTGGATGACACACTATGTAGACTCACATTCAGAAGCAACCTCTTTGACCCGAGTAGTGAAACCAGAAAGCTGTCCAGTGATGGCGGCCACTCCATCCATGAATATACTGACACAAAACAACCAGTTTAGTTTTCCCGATATGTAATCATTCAAAGACTTAAGTAGTTCTGCAGCTGGGGTGTTGATTCGCAACAAAAGAACACATAACATATCCTCGTGAACATCCTCTTGAAGAGTATATCACACATAAACAAGGATTGTTGCCTTGCTGTCAACATCCGTACTCATCAACCTGGATTGTGTCCCACGGTGACTCATTAATCCTCTCGAACAATTGTGCCTCGATATCTTCTGCTATTTCATCAATTCCTCTGGTTACAGTGCTAGACGAAAGAGCAACACCTGCCACCTTTTGAACTGCAGCCTTTCCTAAAAGTTCACAACAAATGTCCTTAGCAGCAGGCAGGATCAGCTCTTCACTAGCAGTAAAGGGCTTCTTAGCTTCAGCAACGCGGTTAGCCACTAAGAGTGATGCTCTCAGTGCAGACACATTTGATGAAGTGGTGGCCTTCAATAATTGCTTCTGTTCTTTGTGGTCACATTGTCTTCTTTTGAAAACTCCAAAGACTTGTCTTTTAATGCAGGATGCTTGGTCTCCATGTGGTGAAGCAGTTTTGAAGGTTTCATGGCTTTGTTGGATAGCCAGTCGCCATATATTATAAAAAGTAGACTTGGAGAATGTGAATCACCTGTTACAATGAACCTGTAATTTAAGTAGGACTCTTGGTATTTTCTTTCAAATGCAGCTTTCTTTTTGTTGGCAGTCTTAGAGTCTTCTGCTCTCTCATCATTGGGTCTTTCTTCCTTTTCAAAGAAGCCCTCTAGTGACATTTATTTTTTACTCATTTTGGCTAGGTTCAGCTTGTGGGCTTACCAAAACTGTCACTGAGACAAGTGTGCAGTGTGGGAAAGAGGCAGGAACAGAAATGGTCAACAAAGTAATAGGCAAGCCATGCACAGACTAAAATAAGTGTCGGATTCTGACTTAAAGCTGCCACCAGATGCAGCTGTGCAGTTGAAGTGCATCAGCTCACTTGCCACTGCAAAGCCTGCGACCAGAGGCAGCTTAATTGTCACTTGCCACTCACAGATAGGGATATGAGTCTTGCAATTGATGTATTATGGTCTCTGTGCAGGGAAACCTCTCTGCTAATGTTAATCTGTATTTGCAGCCACTCCAGCACTAGCATTACTGCCTCAGCTCCACCTCAGGTCATCAGGCATTAGTTAGATTCTCATAAGGAGCGCAAAACCTAGATCCCTCGCACGTGCAGTTCACAATAGGGTTTGCGCTCATATGAGAATCTAATGCCACCGTTGATCTGACAGGAGGCGGAGCTCGGGCAGTAATGTGAGTAATGAAGAGTGGCTGTAAACACGGATGAAGCTTCATTCACTCGCCCGCCACTCACCTTCTGCTGTGCAGCCTGGTTCCTAACAGGCCACGGACCAGTACCGGTCTGTGGCCCAGGGGTTGCGGACCCCTTCTCTAAAAGCCCTATAGGAGCTGCAGGAAATTATTTTGAGAGCAGGGTCATTAAATAAATCTATTTCTACACTTCAAGTAATTATCTTTCAAACCATTTTTGTCTATTTTTCCTTTCAGTTCTTTCCATCCTTGCTTCATGTTCATTGAAGCTGGTTTTTTTTTTTTTTTTTTTGGTACATGCACATTTAGGATTGCTCTATCCTTTTGGTGGATTGAGCCTTTCATTGTTAGTGGTGGTAAGTCTGTATGGGTCTGCAGCAACCTTGATTTTTGCCTCCTTGGAAGAAAGAATTTGACTGAGGGGCACAGGGCAGAGGGAGAGACCACTGAGGCAAGTTTTAGAACAGAAATGAACATTTATTACAACATTTTAGAGCAGGAACAAAAGTAAAGTACACTTGGAAGAGGACCAGGTGGGCAACTTGAGAGACCAAGTGCCCAGTTTGACCTTTGACATGGGGATTTTATAGGCTGGCATGCTTCCGGGGTCTTGCATCCCTTCTCCCCTGATTCTTCCCTTGGGGTGGGCTGTCTGCCTGTGCAGTGGCTGCCAGCTCTTGGGAAGGGGCCACATGCACAGTGTGTTTACTGGAGTTGTACACGTGCTCACTTGAGGCATTTTTCTCTTACCAGTCGAGTGTTCCTAGAGGAAGATCATATGCCTGTTAAACTTCTTCATTTTGCCTCTTAGTGCACATGCTTGAGCCCACTGGCCCAAGTCCTGAGATCTTTTCGGGAAGCTGCTGATCACTGGCTTCAGGTATTTTCTACTGGGAGACGGCCTTAATTGGTTATGACCAATTATTATTTTAGAGAGACAGTTCACAATGACCTGACCATCCCCTGATGCTCTCCTAACATTCCTGGTGTTGGCAGGGGGGCTCTTCTGCCCTGCTCATGCCTGACTAGCTACCTACTAAAACATAACTGATGATCCCATACAAGCTGACTTCTCCAAGGGTTGAAGGGCCAGGTAGGGTGGACTTGACCAGGGACAAGGTGCTAATTGTCAGAGGAAAGGGTAATTTTTTATATGCTGTAGCAGATGCCTCTCTCCATACCCACATCATCCAATGTCTGCACCTGAAGGACAGAACAGTTATAACAGTTTTTTAATGTAGAAAAAGCCATATCACTAAAAATGCTATTAATCCAATGGGGCCAACAGAAATGCTTTGGAGCTCCTCTTACAGAGTATGAGACACAGTGACAGAGGCAGCTTTCCCCGAATGTGCTGGCCACTTTCTCTTTAGCACTGTGGTGGCCCCAGGCTGGGGCAGCTCCAGTGAGCAGCTCCAATGCAGCCGGAAGACACTATGGATGTCACACTCGGCAGAAATGGCAGCTCCCTCAGGTTTTTGTGACTGAAAAATCCCAGGGGTCTTCAGGTGTTCATGTTCTGTGTATCACCACAGGCTGTGCCTGCCTACGTGTGCCCAGAGGGAACGGGTGAGGCCTGGAGTCCAGCGCGCGCCTCACCGCCCATCCTGCCTGATGCATCCTTCCAGGGCACATCCTCCTTCTACGACGACAAGGGTTCCCTCCAGGGTAAAGGCAGGCCCGGAGACGTCTGTCCATGGTGAAAGGACACTGTCCGGAGAACTTGCAAAAATACGATCGGGAAACTGTGAGGCTGGAATCCGACATAAACCCCGAGAATGAGCATCGGTGGCCTCTGGGTGATGGCTCTGAGGAACCCCAGAAAGTCAGGCTGCACAGTCAGCAAAGCACGAGAAAGCCAGGCTGGCATGCGGGCCACCGTGTGCAGGCCACATGCTAAATTATATATTTCAGGAAGAAGTGCTACCGAGTTTCAGGAAAAAAAGTGATTGTCAGAACTTTAAAAATCCAGATGTGCTATTAGAAATGAGGACATACACAAGAGAACCATCTTGGAAAGAACAAGTGTGCACAGAGACAGGCGTGGGGATGACACAGCACCACGAGCCACTGTCCATCTCCCCATCTGCAGAGGAGACGCACAGGCGCAGACGCACGTGCACAGACAGCTGGAGAGCAAGGGGACGTCCTGCCAGTGTGAAGCATGGCCTCGGCTCCTTACAATCACTGGTCAGGAAAAAAAAAACAAAAAAAAATGAGCAGTGAAAAAGTAACCAGCTCAGGATATAATTTGATAGAGGAGTAACGCATGGGATTTTTTCTTCTGGTTTTAATAAAAAATCAAGTTGCTCAAAACTATTGATTTTAAACTACCAAGAAAAAGAAAGAGATAAGCTATAAGATGACGATGTTTTTAGCAGCCCATCAGATTTCTGAGGACAAAGGATACATAAACCAAACTCTAGAAAGTGACAAGCCACTCACAGGAGTGAAGACCACAGGCATGCTCTTACCCACAGCAGAATGACAAAAACGAAATGGCTGGAGGCCAGGAGAAACTGGCCACGTGTTTGCATCTGCAGGTAAATGGGTGACCAGCTGGCATCCCCGTGGCTGGAGTCACCGGCAATGCTGCACCCGGCCTTCAAGCGTTCCCCAAAGGCCTCTGTGGAGCCCTTCACTGAGCGCTGAGGGATAAAGCTGGGAGCAGGGCCTGAGAGACAGGATGCATTCCCGGGGGCCCTGCTGAGTCTCACCCACGTGCAGAGAACCAGTCTGAGAAAACAGGAGACAGAGTGGAAGCCTGAGTGGAGCCCCTCCCAGGCCTCCAGACAATGCCAGGCAACGGCTCGGAAACACAGACAGGGCCTGGAACCATGCCTGTGTTAACACCCTTGGCTCTGCTGATCGTCCCTCAAAATATTTCAGCACATGGTGAACTGAGCCAAGCTACAACTGCAGCAAACCCAGACCCCACTCACCTGTGGATCAGGGCGATGGACCTGCCCTTCTGCAGCCTGGCAGAATCCAGCTCACCCCTCTCTGCAGCAAACCCAGATCCTATTCACCTGCAAATCAGGGCGATGGACCTGCCCTTCTGCAGCCTGGCAGAATCCAGCTCACTCCTCTTTGCAGGAAAGTATCATGTACTTCACTCTTAACTATTCCTTTCTACAAGAATACCCAACAAAAATCAAATGTGATAAAACATGAAAAAGCAAGGCAATGTGACCCATGTAAAATAGGAAACAGGCAGCCAATAAATAATAACCCAAAGAGGTATGAGTAAAAAGTACATGTAACAGATAAAAAATGACGTACTAGAAAGTATTTGACTTGTTCAATTGTTTAAAAAAGACAGAAAAGGAAAGAAACTGGGAGAAAGAGCAAGAGGGATAAATAAAATTATATCCCAGCACAGAAGACATAAAATGTACCATGTCAATAACAACATGAATTATAAATGGACTAGACACTCCAGGTAAATGACAGTGATTCTCAGGCAGGTAAAGTAGCAAGACTCAACTTCAAACTCCATAAAAAATGTATTTTAATTATTAAGACACTGGTTGAAAGTAAAAGGTCTTTAAAAAAGATATATCATGCAAATTATGCATAAGAAAGTTGTGTGGTTATTTTACTATCAGAAAAAAAGTAAACTTCAGGACAAGGAATACTACTAGAGATTCAGCAACACAATTTATAATGTTAAAAGGATCAATGTATCAAAAAGACAAAAATATGCAAAGTACGTATGCACCTAAAAACAGAGCTTCAAAAGTCATAGGACAAAATATAAACAGAACTAAAAGGAGAAATAAACAAATTAATTATTAGAGTTATAAATTTTAATGCTTCTTTTTTTCCTGTAATTAATGTAACAAATATACATAAAATCAGTATTGCTTTGGAAGATTTCAACACTATGGACCAACTTGAAGTAATTGGCACATATACAGCCCTCCTCCCAATAGCTGTAGAAGACAAGTCCTTTTCAAGTGTACATAAAACTTTCATGAAGATCAATCATATGACGGGTCATAAAAAGTCTCAGTAAGTATCAAATATTTGAAATAATTCTGAGCATATTCTCTGTTTTTGTATGTGTGCTGTAAGGAAGGGGTCCAGCACCATAATTTTGCATGTGGATACTGAGCACCATTTGTTGAAAAAATGATTTTTCTCCATTGATATGCTTTGGCACCATTTTCATACATCAATTGGCCACAAAAGTATGTGTTTCACTTCTGGACTTTCAATTGTGTTCCATAGATCTCTATTTATATCCTTACTTCAATAAGATACTGTCTTGATTATTGTAGCTTTGTTCTAAGTTTTGGAATCAGGAAGTGTGAGTCCTTCAACTTTGTACTTTTTCAAGAATACTTTGGTTATTCTGGTTTGCTTGCATATTCATATGAATTTTACAATCAGCTTATGCATTTTTTGAAAGAACCAGCTGGGATTTTTATGGGGATTGAATTGATCTGTAGATCACCTTAGGAAGTATTGCCATCTTAACAATATTGTCTTCTAATCCATGAACATTAAATGTTTTTCCATTTATTTAGGTCTTTTTAAATTTCCTTCAAGAATGTTTTATAGCCTCAGAGGACAAGTTTTACACTTGTTTTTAAAACTGTATTCCTTGATGTTTATTGTTTTTAAGGCTATTGTAAATAGAATTGTTTCCTTGATTTCATTTTCAAATTGTTCATTGCTGGTGTATAGAAAAAAAAGATTTCTATATTTTGATCTCATAACCCACAACTTGCTGAATATATTAGTTCTAATAGTTTTTTATGTGTGTGAATTCCTTATGATTTTCTATATACAAGATCATGTTATCTGTGAATACAGAGAGTTTTACTCCTTCCCTTTCATTCTGGATGCATTTTATTTCTTCTCCTTGCTTGACTGCTCTAGCTAGAATTTCCAGTGTAATGATGAATAAAAGTGGTGAGAAGAGACATCCTTGTCTTTTTACTGACCATAGGGGCAAAGCATTTAGTGTTTCAAAGTTAAATATAATGTTAGATGTGGGTTTTTAAATAAATGTCCATTATCAGATTTTTAAGAATCAACAAAATAAATATGTAGAATATTCACAAATATTTAGAAACTAGTGACAGTCTTCTAAATAGTGCATGTGTAAAAGGAGAAATCACAGAAAAAATTGTGAAATATTGTGGACCAAATGATAAAAAAACACATACCAAAATTTGTTGTATGCAGCTAAAACTGACTTTAGAGGAAAAAATGTATAATATTAAATGCTTCTGTTAGGAAAAAAGAGAGTTTTAAAGTCAATGATGTGGATTTCCTTCTTAATAACCTAGAGAAAGAATACTACATTAAACCCAAAGTAGAGAAAAGAAACAATACCGGTAAAAGTGGAATCATTGAAATAGAAAATATAAAAGGGAGAAAATTAATAAAAGCAAATTATAGTTCCTTGAAAAATCAATTAAAATTGATAAACCTCTAACTGGATGGATAAAACAATGAGAGGGAACACTCAAATTTGTAAGAGTAGGAATCAAGAAGCAACATCACCAGAGTCCCTATAGACATTAAAAAGAATAAGAGATTTTATGGAAAATCTAATGTTTCTAAATTCAATAACTTAGATGATTAATGGACAAATTATTTAAAAGATATTAGTTACCAAAAGTGACTGCAGAAGAAACAGAAAATCCAGATAGCTTCATATCTATTTAGAAAATTAAAATATTAATTAAAAACTTTTCCACAAAAAAAACCTCCAGGGCCAAATGGCTTTACTGGTAAATTTTATAAAGCATTTTGTGAGAGCAGCACACCTTAATAACAAAAATTGACAAAGATGTTACCAAAGAAAAAAAAAGCCATATCTACATCCCTTAGGAATTTAGTAACCAAAATCCCCAAGAAAATGTTAGCAAACAAAATCCAGTAGTAGATAAGAAGTCTACTACACAATGACCAAGTGGGGTTTATCCAAGGAATGCAAGGTTGGATTAACATTTGGAACCAATTCATATAATGCACCACATTAACAGAATAAAAGAGAAAAGACAATATGATCATCTTAGTGGTTGTGGAAACAGCATTTGATAAAATTCAACATGCCTTTGTAATAATAATTCTCAGAAAAAAAATAGGAATACAAAGGAATGCCCTCAACCTAGAAGATCTAACCACAGACATCATATGAAATGGTGATATATTACATTCTATTTTCCTAAGATTGAGAAAAGGCACTGACTGACGTCTACTGTCACCATTTCTACTCAAGACTTTAGCAGAGGTCTTAACACCTGACATAGGACCAGAATATTATGTAAAAGGCAAACAGATTGGCAAAGAAGCAAAACTCTCAGAATTCACAAGTGATCTATATGTTTATACAGAAAACCCCAAAACTACTAGAATAAGTGGTCTTCAGAGTCACAGCACACAAGGTCAATATACAAAAATAACTGTATTTCTACATACTAACAACAATTGAAAAGCAAAATTACAACAGTAAATTTTTTATAATAACCCCAAAAGAAAATCAAGTTTCTAGAAATATATCTCAAAAGGACACGCAAGGCCTCTGTGCTGGAAACCATAAAACCCCACTGAGGGAAACAAAATAAGATTTAAATAAACTGAAAAAATGGTACATGTTTATGGGCTGGAAGACACAAGATTGTCACCATGGCATGAACCTAAAATGGTCTATAAATTTAATGTAAACCCCAGCAAAACTGCAGTAGGATAGCAGGGGTTTTTGGTGTTTTTTTTTTTTTTTTTTTTTTTTAGAATCAGACAAACTGATTCTAAAATGTATGTGGAAACGCAAAAACAAATCTAAAACAGCCATAAAATTTTTGACAAAGAAAAACAAGTTTAGAGAACTTGCGCTCCTTGGATTTAAGAATGATTATAAATTTACAATAACTCAGACAGTAAAATATTGGCATAAGGATAGGAAAATAGATCAATGGAACAGAATAAAGAGTCAAGAGTAGAGCACACACGTATGGGCAATTAACTTTCAACCAGTGTGAAAAAGAACCTCTTTTTTAAACTATAGTTGGTGTTGTTTAACCTCATGAACTTTAAAAAAAGAATAAAACTATAGTTGGAAAAGCTAGATATCCCCAGGGAAAAAGAGATAAAACCAGACCCCATCTCCCTCCATGGCCAGAAAATAACACGTGGCAGGTTGTAGGCCTGAGCAAAAAACTGAGGGCAGCAGAACTTCTGCAGGAATATATACAAGAAGCCTGGGCAACATGGTGAGACCCTGTCTCTACAAAAATACAAAAATTGGCCAGGTGTGGTGGTGCAAGTCTGTAGTCCCAGCTACTCGGGAGGTTGAGGTGAGAGGATCAGTTGAGGCCAGGAGGTTGAGGCTGCAGTGAGCCAAGATCGCACTACTGCACACCAGCAGAGGCAACAGAGTGAGATCCTTGCAGAAAGAAAGAAAGGAAGAAAGGGAGGAAGGAAAGGAGAGAAGGAAGGAAGGAAGGAGGGAGGGAGGGAGGGAGAGAAGGGGGGAGGGAGAGAGGGAAAGAAGGACAGAGAGAGGGAGGGAAGGAAGGGAAGGGAAGGGAATGGAAGGGAAGGGAAGGGAAGGGCAGGAAGGGAGGAAGGAAAGGAGGAGGGAGGGAGGGAGGGAGGGAGGGAGGGGAGAAAGAGAGGGAACAAAAGAAAGAAAAGAAAAAAGAAAAGAAAGGCAGAGGAGAATAGCTTCGCAATTTTTCAATTCAGAAAAGATCTCTTAGGACATCAGAAACACTATCTATAAAAGGAAACAAAATTGATGAGCTAGACTTTAAAATTTCTACTCAGAACGTCTACTACTAAGAAAATAAATAGGTAAATCACTGATTAGGGAAAATCTTCACAGCACACGTATCTTGCAATGGACTCATTCAGCATGTATAGAGACTTCTGACAAATTGGCAATGATGAAACAATTAGACAATGAAAAGACAAATAACCTAATTTAAAAATATGCAAAAGACTTGGACACCACAGATAAAAATATATGAATGGGCAATAAGCATATTTAAAAGGTGCTCAACATCAGGCAAATGCAAGTTAAAACCACCATGAGATATCATTTCACATTCACTAAAATTACTAGAATCAAAAATGTTGACAACACCATGTATTGGCAAGGAAGTGGGACAATTAGAATGCTAACACATTGCTGGCGGGCATTTAAAATGGTATAATTACTTGGGGAACCTGTTCAACAGTTTCTTCTCAAGTTGAATATTCACTAACCCTATGACTGAGTAATTTTATCTCTAGGTATATACTCAGGAAAAATGAAAATATGTTCATAAAAGGATGTGACGAGAATATGCGTCACAGCTTTATGTTTAATGGATAAAAACTGAAAACAATTCTGTGGCCCAAAAAGAGATCAGATAGGCGATAGAATGTATTTAGTAATTAAAAAGAAAAAAGAAGAAACAAACTAATTAGAAAAGGACATTTGTGGAATGGTTGGCAAAATTTGAACAAAGTTTGTAGATAATTTACTAGATACTAGTAGTATATTGTTTCTGGTTTTGGTAAGTTTACTATGGTTAAGTGCAATGTTAACTTACAGCTCTTTTATCTATTATTTTTGCAACTTTTTATAAGTCTGAAATTATTTCAAAATAAGAATAAATAAGAGATATATAACAGTTAAACAAATTAAAAACTCAAGAGTACATATTTATGATTCCAATTGTGTTAAATTGGTCTATAATGAGAAAAGTTAGAAAGTGCTTTCTTGGTGGAGGGAGTTGGAGAGTTGATTGGAGGGGATGTGAGGAAATTTTGTGATGATGGAAATATTTTCTATCTTGTTTTGAGTGATTGTTACAGAGGTGGATACAATGTTAAAATGCATTAAGAACACTAAAGGCCAGTGCATTTTATTAGATGTTAATTATATCTTAATAATAATAATAAGACAACAGAAATAATGTACCAAGGAAAATATCAAAATTGGGGCCAATTATTTTGAATGAAGAAAAAGTGATAATTAAAAGATAAACTCTAAAAAACAAGAGCATAAAGCAGAGATAGGAGAACTATGAGAAAAGATGGGTTGAGAACAGAAGACAAGGGAACACTATTTGTGAGTCAGGAAAGGAAGCATAAGAAATAAACACAGAATAGCTCCTCAGAGGCGCTGAGCCCCAAGCTGAGGAACATGTTCTCCTCTTCCAATCCCACTTCAAAACTGCTTTTTTTCAGTTTTACAAGAGAAAGGCTAAGAGTTCACCTGTCAAGACATTGACCTAAGGTTAAAAAACCTTGGGCATTGTATGAAAAGGACAATTTAAAAATTATCTTAAGTAAAAAGTAAAAACCTCAATATTCCCACTGATCACCACCACTAGTAAATCTTAGCAGGGATAAGATTTCAGATAAAATTTTACTTGTAAATTGTTAAAATTGTTTACTGAATTTTGTATTATATTTATGCTATATTGAAAAGTTGTGTACTAATTATATCATGATACCTCAGTCCAGAAGAAAATGTTTAACATTAAGAGTCTTATATTTAAAGGAAAGCAAACATAAAAAAATGGAATATATTGTAAAGATGAATGGGTAAATAGATACATACAGTGTGATGTGTGTGTGTGTGTGTGTATGTGTGTCTAGAAATATGATAGAAAGATCAATAAAAAAGTTTTAGGCTGGGCACAGTGGCTCACACCTGTAATCCCAGCACTTTGGGCGGCTGAGGTGGGCAAATCATCTGAGGTTGGGAGTTCAAGACCAGCCTGACAAACATGAAGAAACCCCATCTCTACTAAAAATACAAAATTAGCCAGGCGTGGTGGCACATACCTGTAATCCCAGCTACTCGGGCGGCTGAGACAGGAGAATCACTTGAACCCGGGAGGGGGAGGTTGCGGTGAGGCAAGATTGCACCATTGCACTCCAGCCTGGGCAATAAGAATGAAACTCCATCTCAAAAAAAAAAAAAAAAGTTTTAATATTTGTCGCATATTACATTAGGATATACTTTTGTAGGCCAAGTGAAATGAACATACAAATTCAAAGAGAAAAACTTAAAATAACTGCTGAGAGGACCCACAGACCCCCTGCAGGAAGCAGATTGCTCCTGTAGAACCCAGGCGACACCCCAAATACTGTGCTGGTATCCACAGCTGAGAAACCCACAAGTGGTTCACATCACAGGACTCTGTGCAGACAACCCCCAGTACCAACCCAGAGCCTGGTAGACTTGCTGGGTGGCTAAATCCAGAAGAGAGAAAACAATCTCTATAGCTCGGTTCTCAGGAAGCCACATCCACAGGAAAAGTGGGAGAGAACTACATCAAGGGAACACCCCATGGGACAAAAGAATCTGAACAACAGCCTTCAGACCTAGACCTCCCCTCTGACAGAGTCTACCCGAATGAGAAGGAAACAGAAAAACAACTCTGGTAGTATGACAAAACAAGGTTCTTTAACACCTCCAAAAAAATCACACTAGCTCACCAGCAATGGACCCAAACCAAGAAGAAATGCCTGATTTACCTGAAAAAGAATTCAGGAGGTGAGTTATTAAGCTAATCAGGGAGCCACCAGAGAAAGGCGAAGCCCAATGTAAGAAAACCCAAAAAAATGTTATAAGAAGTGAAGGGAGAAATAGTCAAGGAAATAGATAGCATAAATAAAAAACAATCAAAACTTCAGGAAACAATGGACACTCTTATAGAAATGCAAAATGCTCTGGAAAATCTCAGCAATAGAATTGAACGAGTAGAAGAAAGAAATCAGAGCTCAAAGACAAGCTCTTTGAATTAACCCAATACAATCAAGACAAAGAAAAAAGAGTAAGAAAATATGAACAAAGCTCCAAGAAGTCTGGGATTATGTCAAATGACCAAACCTAAGAATAATCAGTGTTCTTGAGGAAGGAAAGATTTATAAAAGTTTGGAAAACGTATTTGGGGGAGTAATCGAGGAAAAGTTCCCCAGCCTTGCTAGAGACCTAGACATCCAAACACAAGAAGCACAAAAAACACCTCGAAAATTCATCGCAAAGAAAGATCATCACCTAGGCACATTGTCATCAGTTTCTCTAAAGTTAAGACAAAGGAAAGAATTTGAAGAGCTGTAAGACAAAAGCATCAGGTAATCTGTAAAGGAAAACCTATCACATTAACAGCATATTTCTCAGCAGAAACCCTACAGGCTAGAAGGGACTGAGGCCCTATCTTCAGCCTCCTCAAACAAAACAATTGTCAGCCAAGAATTTTGTATCCAGTGAAACTAAGCTTTGTATATGAAGGAAAGATACAGTCTTTTTCAGACAAACAAATGCTGAGAGAATTCACCACTACCGAGCCACCACTACAAGAACTGCTAAAAGGAACACTAAATCTTGAAATAAATATTGGAAACATCATCAAAACAGAATCTACTTAAAACATAAATCTCACGGGACCTATAAAATAAAAATACAATTTAAAAAGCAAAAACAAAAAACTGAGGTATACAGGCAACAAATAGCAGGATGAATGGAATGGTACCTCACATCTCAATACTAACATTGAATGTAAATGGCCTAAATGCTCCACTTAAAAGATACAGAATTTCAGAATGGATGAGAATTCACCAACCATCTGCTGCCTTCAAGAGACTCACCTAACACATAAGGACTCTCGCAAATTTAAGATAAGGGGGTGGAAAAAGACATTTTAAGCAAATGGACACCAAAAGCAAGCAGGAGTAGCTATTCTTATATCAGACAAAACAAACTTTAATTTAAAGCAACGGCAGTTTAAAAAGACAAAGAGGGACATTATATAATGATAAAAGGCCTTGTCCAGCAGGAAAATTTCAAAATCCTAAACATATATGCACCAAACACTGGAGCTCCCAAATTTATAAAACAATTACTAATAGACCTAAGAAATGAGATAGACAGCAACGCAATAATAGTGGGGGACTTCAATACTCCACCGACAGCACTAAACAGGTCATCAAGACAGAAAGTCAACAAAGAAACAATGGACTTAAACTATACCCTGGAACAAATGGACTTAACAGATATATACGGAACATTCCATCCATCAACTACAGAATATACATTCTATACAACAGCACATGGAACTTTCTCCAAGATAGACCATATAATAAGGTCACAAAATGAACCTCAATAAATTTAAGAAAATCGAAATTTTATCAAGCACTCTCTCAGACCACAGTGGAATAAAACCGGAAATCAACTCCAAAAGGAACCTTCAAAACCCTGCAAATACATGGAAATTAAATAACCTGCTCCTGAATCATCATTGGGTCAAAAATGAAATTAAGATGGAAATTAAAAAATTATTTGAACTGAATGATAATAGTGACACAACCTATCAAAACTTCTGGGACACAGCAAAGATGGTGCTAAGAGGAAAGTTCATAGCCCTAAATGCCTACATCAAAAAGTCTGAAAGAACACAAACAGACAATCTAAGGTCACACCTCAAGGAACTTGAGAAAGAAGAACAAACCAAACCAAACCCAGCAGAAGAAAGGAAATAACCAAGATCAGAGCAGAACTAGATGAAATTGAAACAAAAAAAAAATACAAAAGATTAATGAAATAAAAAGCTGGTTCTTTGAAAAGATAAATAAAATTGATAGACCATTAGCAAGATTAACCAAGAAAAGAAGAGAGAAAATCCAAATAAACTCAATAAGAAATGAAATGGGAGATGTTATAACTGACACCACAGAAATACAAAAGATCATTCAAGGCTACTATGAACACCTTTACATGCATAAACTAGAAAACCTGGATGAGATGGGTAAATTCCTGGAAGATACAACACTCCTAGTTTAAATGAGGAAGAATTAGATGTCCTCAACAGACCAAAAACAAAGAGCAAGATTGAAATGGTAATTTAAAACTTACCAACCAAGAAATGTCCAGGGGTCAGGTGCAGTGGCTCATGCCTGTAATCTCAGCACTTTGGGAGGCAGAGGTGGGTGGATCACGTGAGGTTAGGAGTTCGAGACCACCCTTGCCAACATAGCGACACCGCTTCTCTACTAAAAATACAAAAATTAGCTGGGCGTGGTGGCACATGCCTCTAATCTCAGCTACTCAGGAGGCTGAGGCACGAGAATCACTTGAACCTGGAAGGCAAAGTTTGCAGTGAGCTGTGATCCCACCACTGCACTCCAGCCTGGGTGACAGAACTTGTCTCAAAGAAAAAAAGAAAGAAAGAAAAAAAAGTCCAGGACCAGATGGATTCACAGAAGAATTCTACCAGATATTCAAATAATTGGTACCAATCCTGTTGATACTATTCCACAAGATAAAGAGGAAACCCTCCCTAAATCATTCAATGAAGCCAGTATCACCCTAATACTAAAACCAGGAAAGGACATAACCAAAAAAAACTACAAATCAATATCCCTGATTAACAAAATACTAGCTAGCTGAATTCAACAACATATCAAAAAGATAATCCACCATGATCAAGTGGGTTTTATACCAGGGATGCAGGGATGGTTTAACATATGCAAATCAATAAATGCGATACATCACATAAACAGAATTAAAAACAAAAATCACATGATCATCTCAATAGATGCAGAAAAAGCATTTGATAAAATTCAGCATCCCTTTATGATTAAAACTCTCAGCAAAATCGGCATGCAAAGGACATACCTCCATATAATAAAGGCTATCTATGACAAACCCACAGCCAACATAATACTGAATGGGGAAAAGTTGAAAGCATTCCCTCTGAGAACTGAAACAAGACAAGGATGCCCACTCCTCTTCAACATAGAACTGGAAGTCCTAGCCAGAGCAATCAGACAAGAGAAAGAAATAAGGGGCATCCAAATCGGTAAAGAGGAAGTCAAACTGTGGCTGTTTGCTGATGATATGATCGTTTACCTAGAAAACCCTAAAGACTCCTCCAGAAAGCTCCTAGAACTGATAAAAGAATTCCCACTACTGGGTATCTACCCAGAGGAAAAGAAGTCATTATACAAAAAAGATACTTGCACAGGCATATTTATAGCAGCACAATTCACAGTTGCAAAAACGTGGAACCAACCCAAATGCCCATCAAGCAACAAGTGGATAAAGAAACTGTGGTGTATATATATATGATTCAATACTATTCAGCCATAAAGAGGAATGAGTTAATGGCATTCACAGCTGGATGGAATTGGAGACTATCATTCTAAGTGAAGTAACTCAGGAATGGAAAACGAAACACCGTATGTTCTCACTTATAAGTGGGAACAAAGCTATGAGGATGCAAAGGCATAAGAATGACACAATGGACTCTGGGGATGCCAGGGAAGCTGTAGGAGGGGAGTGAGGGATAAAAGACTACAAATAGGGTGCAGTGTACACTGCTTGGGTGAGAGGTACACCAAAATCTAACAGATCAATGTTAAAGAACTTGTGTAACCAAACACCACCTGTTCCCCAATAACCTATGGAAATAAAAAATAATAATAAAATAAAATCCCTAATTATTTTAGCTGTATGTATGCTAACGAATGAATATTAAGTATGAATTTTTTTGGTATCAAGATTCCACTGGGTACATTTGAAGGCATTTTTTTTTTTTGAGACAGAGTCTCACTCTGTCACCCAGGCTGCAGTGCATGATCTCAGCTCACTGCAACTTCCACCTCGCGGTTTCAAGCAATTCTCCTGTCTCAGCCTCCCGAGTAGTTGGCACTACAGGCCCATGCCGCCACACCTGGCTAATTTCTTCTGTATTCTAGTAGAGAGAGGGTTTCTCTGTGTTGCCCAGGCTGGTCTCAAACTCCTGAGCTCAGGCAATCCACCTGCCTCGGCCTCCCAAAGTGCTGGAATTACAGGTGTGAGCCACCATGCCCGGCCTGAAGGCATTTTATAACCTCTTTATTCTAAAATGTTAGTACTTAGGTCTGTGCGGAAATTGCAACCTTTACAACTATAAAAACTTATTATCAAAATCTTACCAGCCAATTTAACAAATGTCCAAGAAAGCATAAAGTTTAAAAATTTATTTGAAGGGGCAGGCAAGCAGAAATGCACGTCAGCCCTAGGTCTAGAGCATCATCGTACCTCACATAAAAGATCGCAGTAGCCTCCTGGCTCTGTCCCCTGCTACAGCTCCCCTACAACAAGACATTCTTAAAAAACAGTCTGTTTTGCAGGGGAGGGGAAGGCAAATCCAATTTCGTCTCCTCTGGAACATGCTGTCAGTGCATGCAGTGCAAAATGCAAACGCTCGACGGGCCTGTGAGGGTGTGCAGGGCCACTCTTCTCACCCCCCACTTCTCCTCCATCTACCCCTTTTTACTCTCCACACTCTGTCCATGTCGGCCTTCTGACTCCTTGAGTACAACAAGTGATTCCTCCTTTTGAAGTCCTTCCGTGTGCAGTTCATGCCCTGGAGATGCTTGCACAGGTCTTCAGGTTTCTGGCTCTTTCTGACCTTCATGTTTTGGCTTCAAGGTCAACTCCCCAGGAAAGCATTTCCTGACAACATTCATTCAAGTGCTGCCCATCCAAGTTGCTCTTTTTCCCAAGACACTGCTTATTTTGGGGGTAACATTCATCGTAATCTGAATGTATCTCCTTTTAAAAACTTTTTCTGTTGAGTGTGGGTTACCTCCACTAGAGAGCAAGTGCTAAGATGACGCAATGGGGTTTCACCCATCCCTGTTCCTCACCACCGCACTCCTAATGCCAATCCAAGCACATAATGAGTGTTTAGTACACGCTCGTGAAAGGGAGGGAGGGAGGGACAGTGACAGCAGCAGCATGTGAAGGTTTGGGGGGTGAACGCATTTGCAGCTGGTGCTCTGCAGGGCCTACATGCTGCTCTCGTGCCTCCATTCTCCATTCAGACCTACAGCATTTTGCAACTGCCACATGACATCACCACCGGTCACCCTCACCCCCACCACCTGCCTCTTCCTCCAGCCACCACCTCCCACCTGGCATCCGGTCCTGGGTTTTGTAAGGCTAGGCTAAGCCATTCTTCCTCTGTTACCTGGTGTGCTGGCTGCCCCTTGAGAGTTTACCAGCTCACAGAGATCTTCTTCCTCTTAGAATTGCAGAGCCACGTCTGTACCTGCTCAGACCCTCCATGGTGAGGTCAGGAAGTGCACCTGAGTGTGGGCTCTGCACTCAGCCTGCTCCACTGACAAGTGTACACAGGACCTTGCACAGGACAGCTCACCTCTCCACACCTCCAGTTTCTTTTCCATAGATATAGGATAGGTTTCTGAAGAGGTTGAATTCACATATGTAAGGCACTTAGAACAGTGACACACACATAATAAGTACCCGAAATGATAACTGCTTTTGTGTCCCAGGAATTTAACCTGGCATTCAGATCAACCAGTTTGTTTCTGCAGGTGACTAGAACCTGCACGTTTGAATACACGTTTGAACTCTGAAAAGTGAGCACCTTCTACCATGGAGATTCTTCATGGGATTTATTGGAGGGAAGTGTTGGGACCTTTACGATGCCTTGGAATTGTCCAATTGTCCTTTTGTTGGGCATCTGGAGGTTTTAGCACCTGGGCCAATGCAAGTCCCAGTGAGCCAGCAGGAACCCTTTCTAAGTGGAAGAAGGCAACCATGACAGGGGTGGGATGGGAGAACTTCCACCCCAAGAAACTTCTCGGGCAGATCAATTTTAGGAAAGAATATACGTGGAAGTTGAAGATTTGGAAAAATATTTTCTCATTAAAACTTTCAGCTGGGCATGGTGGCTCATGTCTATAATCCCAGCACTTTGAGAGGCTGGCAGACAACCTGAAGTCAGGAGTTCAAGACCAGCCTGGCCAACATGACAAAACCCCGTCTCCACTACAACTACAAAAATTAGCCAAGCGTGGTGGCACGCACCCATAATCCCAGGTACTTGGAAGGCGGAAGCAGGAGAATCACTTGAACCCAGGAGGCAGAGATTGCAGTGAGCCGAGATCCTGCCACTGCACTCCAGCCTGGGCAGGAGGGCAAGGCTCCATCTCAAAAGAAAAAACAAAAAAAGCCATTCACCAGAGAAAGCCACCCTGCAGAGAAAAATGGGTGTGTGTCCCCCATTCTAGTTCTTCTGTCAGGGATAAAACATAATGCCAGGACCGCCTTCTCATTCAAATGCGCAAGAGACATCCTGGCTCCTCACATAACAGCATCAAGCTTTAAGTTTTGTTTTGTTTTGTTTGTGTTGTTTGTTTTCTAAGGGATTTTTCTATCCACATTAATATATATCTTTGTAATTCAAAGTTTTTCCTTCTTTTTAGAAGGAAGTTTTATTTTAAGAATAATGTTTATTAACACAAGTCTTCTATAATCAGTAGTGTATAATAATTGCAGGTTGAAATGAAAGAATAAATGAAGGATAGGTTTTCCTTTTATAAGTGCTTTTTAAATGTTTCATTGAGGTGTAATTGATATACAAATAATGGCACATGTTTAATGTCTACATTTCAATGAGTTTGGACATATACCTACATCCATGATACCGTCACCAAATCAAGGTATCAAACATCTCCATCTACTCAAAATTGTTCTTGTATTGCTTTGTACTTTTTAAATTTTATATAGTATATTTTAATTACATTTGAAATCTTTTATCAAATACATGACTTGCACTAATTAGAACTTAAACACAATATTTTTAAATTATACACACCAACAGCTATATGAAGATATCACTTCACCTAAGGGTATTCATTTGTGATGGGTAAAAATTACTATTGTACTTGGAAAGGAATTATTTGACTCAAAGTTACACAGTTTAAGGTAAATGGTATTATCATTTCTAAACAATTAACTCCAAATATTCTCACCGAATTCCATAAGAGGAGTGTAATTCCTGTCCCATTGATGTAGGGCTGGGCCATGTGACTTTCTTTGGCTAACAGAACAAGAGTGAAAACAAAAGTGGAAGCCTGCCAGGTCTAAGAAGCTCGGTGAGTTCCTGCCAGCTCCACAGTCCCCACCTTCCACCCTGAGAGCTGTGCCCAGATCAGTGTGGTTGGGAAGCCTGGGGCTCCAGTGAAAAGACCCATAGCCTGAACTTAGACTGATGTGGTTTGGCTGTATCCCCACCCAAATCTTAGCTTGAATTGTAATAATCCCCACATGTCAAGGGAGGAGCCAGGTGGAGGTAATTGAATCGTAGGGGTAGTTTCCCCCATAGTGTTCTCATGGTAGCGGATCAGTCTCACAAGATCTGATAGTTTTATAAAGGGGAGTTCCCCTGCACAAGCTCTCTTGCCTGCAGCCATGTAAGACATGATTTTGCTCTTCCTTTGCCTTCTGCCATGATTGTGAGGCTTCCCCAGCCATGTGAAACTGTGAGTCGACTAAACTTCTTTCCTTTATAAATTACCCAGTCTCAGGTATGTCTTTATTAGCAACGTGAGAATAGATGAATACGTAGACCCACCCTGCTTGGAGCAGAGCCACAGACCCCAACCTGTAGCCACTGCCATGCCATGTGAGGGAGACAGAAATATTTGTTTCATAAGCTCTAGAGCAAGCTTGTCCAAGCTGCAACCTGCAGGTTGCATGCGGCCCAGGACAACTTTGAATGCAGCCCAACACAAGTTTGTAAACTTTCTTAAAACATTATGAGATTTATGCATGGACTATTTTTTTTTTAAGCTCGTCAGCTATCATTAGTGTTAGTGTATTTCATGTGTGGCCCAAGACAATTCTTCTTCTTACAATGTGGCCCAGGGAAGCCAAAATATTGGACACCCCTGCTCTAGAGATTTAGAGGTTGTTTGTTACCCAGCATTATCCTAATGAAAACCAGTCAACACAGCTTAAGGGTAGAATTTGGTTTTACAAAGCTAGGAAACTGTAAGCAATATAAAACTCACTAGAAATTCAGAGGCACATAAATTCTTTATCTAAATGAAATACTCTCCCTGTAGAGTCATTGTCAGTGGTAGGGGGTACATAGAGTCTCAACAGGAGACAAGTGTTTGTACAAAATGTCAAATATGACATACTAGGATCAGGGGCCACCATCCCCCTACTCAAGTGCAAGTTCAGGCTCTGTTCTTAGAAGCAGAGTGAAAGAGGGTATCCACCTAAGTGATTTCCTCATTCCTTAGTGGTGGATTATTTGCTCCTTCTGAGAAGGAAACAAGAAATATCAGAGTAAAGTCCTTCCTGAGATAAGGCTCTGAACAGATTGGTATGGTCTTCTAGGTCCAAAAGTTATCTGTTGTTGAGACCTGGAGGCTCCCCATAACCCCAAACCTAAGTAAATGAAGACCAAAAAAGAAAATCTCAAAATTGCTTTACATTGAAAGAGACACAGAAGACTTGATGACTCACAGGTAACAGAGCTGGCCCAGGGCTGGATCAAGTATCTTAACTGTCTCCACAGGGGCCACTTATTGGTGCATCTTTTGGATTTAAAGAAAGAGACAATGTATTCGTGTATGTCAGTGGAAGATGGAGTGCCCTCATCACTCACACCAGGTGGATCAAAAGAAGCATTTTAGTTACTATTATTCAATGAGGCAGAACTGGGACCTTGAACAGAGGCAGGTGATTGTCTAGCTAACAGCCACCTCGAACCAGGCAGAGGCCAGTCAATAGGTTCACTCCAGCATTGGCTTTTGACTGAAGGTGAGAAGACGTGGGATGGTTGTGTCTGTCCACAGTGACGAGCTGTGTGTCCCTACACTTAAGAACATGATGTGTGTCTTGCCTTAGAAGACCTCTCAAAGGAACAATTTGATGATCAGATCTTTCCGAAATTGGTTTTCAGTCTCTGGTCTCTGAAATATTGCTGTCTCTTGATTGGATTAATTTCTGGCTTGAATAATTTCTCAGTTGGTTGCTGGCTTCCTCTGCCCAGCACTAACTCTTTCTTGCAGCATGAGCCACAGACTAGTAATCATAAGCTCTTATTAAAATAAGTAACTGATTTTTTAAAGTCCCTTTTATGAAATGTGTTGGAGACACATTTTTTATTTCTGTCTGTCTCTTACAAGCTTCTGCTCTTCCTCTTCCACTCACAACCTGGATACTCAGCTGCGTTTTCAGAGGCAGCACCATCTGCTCATAGAATTCATTGGCAAACTCAATTTTCAGGTACAGGTGTTGCCATGCACTCTCCAGGTGAGCTTTTATCAATTGACCCATGTAATGGTTAATATTAAGTGTCAACTTGATTGGATTGAAGGATGCAAAGTATTGTTCCTGGGTGCGTCTGTGAGGGTGTTGCCAAAGGAGATTAACATTTGAGTCAGTGAACTGGGAGAGGCAGACCCACCCTCAGTCTGGGTGGGCACCATCTAATCAGCTGCCAGCATAAAAACAGGAATGGAAAGAGCAGACTGGCTGAGTCTCCTGGCCTTCATCTTTCTCCCATACTGGATGCTTCCTGCCCTCGAACATCAGACCCCAAGTTCTTCAGCTTTTAGACTCTTGGACCTGCACCAGTGGTTTGCCAGGGGCTCTTGGACCTTTGGCTACAGAATGAAGGCTGCACTGTCGGCTTCCCTACTTTTGAGGTTTTGGGACTTGGACTGGCTTCCTTGCTCCTCAGCTTGCAGACGGTCTATTGTCGGACTTCACCTTGTGATGGTATGGGTCAATTCTCCTTAATAAACTCCCTTTCACGTATACATCTTTCCTATTCGTCCTGTCCTTCCAAGGAAACCTGACTCATACAACCCCAACTAATACAACCCTGAACAAGGTTCACATTGCTTTTGCCTAACTGAATCCTTTCCTCACTTGGCTTTGTTTACACATTTTATTAGCGTGTGTTGTTAATACAGGTTGAGCTAGAAAATATTTGTTACTTTTTCTTCTCCAACTTTTATTTTCTCATTCCAGTGATCAGCTGGCTCTCCACTGCTAATATATTCCATTGCTTGCTTGTTTTTTTATTAGTTATGTTCCTGCCCTGAGAATCAAAATTGGTCACAATCCGTTTTCACTCCCAGTGTAAGTGAAATCTTCTGCATCTTCCTAAGTCACCCAAAAGCATCTGCTCTGTGTTTTAGCTCTGTATGGAGCTCACCCAGCCTTCTGCTTTTGGTAGCAACTGCCCTTTGCAATCTGACATTGCCTTTATGCCCAGAGGAGTTGATAATTTGAATGTCCTTTCTTTGAATTCATTAACATACATTTACTTCTTTAGTTTTTTTTTTTATTTTCTTTTTTTTTTTTTTTTTTTTGAGATGGAGTCTCGCTCTGTCCCCCAGGCTGGAGTGCAGTGGCACGATCTTGGTTCACTGCAACCTCTGCCTCCCAGTTTCAAGTGATTCTTTTGCCTCAGCCTCCCAAGCAGCTGGGACTACAGGTGCACGCCACCACACCCGGCTAATTTTTGTATTTTTAGTAGAGACAGCGTTTCACCACGTTGGCCAGGATGATCTCGATCTCCTGACCTCGTGATCCACCCGCCTTGGCCTCCCAAAGTGCTGGGATTACAGGCGTGAGCCACCGCACCCAGCCTACTTCTTTAGTTTTAAATAATTCTTTGTAGACTCATAACATGTCTGTATATTTCTGGCTTTCCAGCATGGTGGCATCTTTATTAGCTATTGAATCTTACATTCAAAGGCCAGCACATTTTCAAGAGTTTCAGAGTGTTTTCCTCAAGTCCTGTGCCTTGCATCCAAAGACAAGCTCAAACTTGAGAGTCATCAGAATCACGTTTAATTTCTAGATCTCTCATAGCTTTGTTGTTTATTCTATGTTTTGTTAATATTCTAACCTTTAACATCAGGTGGTTTCAGGCTCAATGGCTCTTCTCTATTTTGAGGTCATCTTCTGGAGTCTCTAATATAACATGGAGTTGAAGGTAGGGCCATTTCCAACATTTTGAAATCCTCTTCAAACACTTTCATTCTCACAATACCTACTTCTGTGTTCTCTGGTGGCCCTTTCTTCCTCTGGTAGGATACAATCTTCTTTTTCTTTTTCTTTTTTTCTCTGTTTTTTTTGAGACGGAGTCTCGCTCTGTCGCCCAGGCTAGAGTGTAGTGGCGCAATCTCGGCTTACTGCAAGCTCCGCCTTCTGGGTTCATGCCATTCTCCTGCCTCAGCCTCCCGAGTAGCTGGGACCACAGGCACCCACCACCATGCCCTGCTAATTTTTTGTATTTTTAGTAGAGACGGGGTTTCACCAAGTTAGCCGTGATGGTCTCGATCTCCTGACCTTGTGATCCGCCCGCCTCGGCCTCCCAAAGTGCTGGGATTACAGGCGTGAGCCACGGCGCCTGGCCCAATCTTCTTTTTCTTTGTCCACTGTTGATTAAAATTTCTGGTGAATTATTGAAAAGATGCGCCTACTTTTTTTTAACAATAAAGTAGCTATTTTTTATTCACTTTGATTTGGATCATTGGAAATATTCAACAATAAATAAAATAGAGAAGGGACTGAGGAAAGTGGGATCTTGCTAACATCTTTCAAATGCATCCTGATCAATGCCCAGCTGCGGAACAACACGGACAGTGGCAAACGGGAATAGAAAGCAAATTCTAAAACACCAACAGCCCAACACACAAGACCTCATGGAAGAGAAAGTGCTCAAGAAACCTTGGCTTTAAAGGGGATTCCATGAAGGGAAGTAATTGTGCAGGAGGAAGGGAATGAACCCGTGATCACCCTAATAGCAGTGGCAGGAAGGTCCTGATGCAGGCTCGTGTTAAAGCTGACATCCCACAGTTCAGGATGTACAGATGCACCTTCTTACGAAATAGATTTTACAGCATTTTTCATTTGGCCTAGTGGTAGCCAATGAGACAGATCGCTCCACTGAAAAGTGCTTCTTCTGAGCAAAACAGATACATTTTCTAACAGTGCCCAGCTCCTGACCAGAACCTGGCATCATCTCTACTAAATCTGAGTGACCAAGGAGTAAAAAGCCAGTCTGAGACTTGGCCAGTAATACCCACCTGGCGCTCCCTCTTGCGTAACTTGAACTTTGATCTATGATAGGTAATGGTTCTCTCTTTGGGGGAAATGTTGAGATTCAAAGTAATTTTTGCATTGGGGTGAGGAGCCACAGCTCCAGCTCCTGCCTCTCTCCTCCCTTCATGCCCACTTTCGTCACAAGCTCAGCTGAGGCAATGTCGAGAATTGAGAAAACTCCTGTTTCCATTTGAGGGTAGATGCTTGCTGTGCACCTCCTAACATGGGTAGCTCAGAAAACACCCAACGGCTGATGGGGCTCTCAGGCCGCATGGTTGCCTGGGTGGGCAGTGGGGGGATCATGTCCTCACGATTTTTAGGAGGCTTTTGTCCAGCTGGAAGGGTTTTCAATAAACCACCATAATACATCACAGGTCTTGGCAAAGGTTGTTTCCGTCTCAATCTTTATTTTGTCTTTATCCTGAAACCGTACCATTCTGGCGGTACTCTAGATTTGATCTTTGTCCCCTGTCTATACAGACTGAAGACAAGAAATTATTTTGTTTTCCTATCAGGTTCTGGAATCTCTAAATTCCCTCTCAATATTTCTACTTCCTTCCTGAGCTCATGTCTATCTTGTAGGTCCTTGCCTTATGCAGCTGAGCGGAGCCTGGTTGTGCTCGCAATGCTCTGCGTGGGAGCACCTCACCCAAGTCGGCAAGTTCGTGATGTACGTTTCGCCTCTCCTCCCGGTTACTGCAGGTAAACAGCTTTCCCAGCGCTTTGCACTGGTTCACATGGGTGGCCATTCTCTCGGATTTAAACCAGTTCCCTTGCCTCGCATCAGATATCCCAAAGCCAATGCCACTTGTTTTCAGTTTTGGCTGCGTTCTTGCTCCACTTATAGGTACCAATTTCTATAACAGTTTGCTTGTGCTGCATAACAAACCACCATAAAATCTTAGTGGCATAAAACAGTGTTCACGGGGCTGCAGGTGTCTGGGAAGAGGTGTTGCACCGTGGTTCTGCTTCGCTGCCTCCACTCCACGTGTGTACCCTCTGGGCCCAGAATGAAAGGACGTTCACTCCTGGGGAGGGGCTCATGAAGGCCACAGAAGCAAGGGGCAAGGAGGACAGGGAAGGCCTTTTAAACCTAGTCTCAGAACTAGCACATTGTCAACTTTTGCTAACGTTCTAATGGCCAAAGCAGGTCACATGGCAAACCAGGAGAAGTGAAGAAGTGGAAAAGCACTTCTCCCTCTGTTTTTTGAGGGAGAAACTGAAAAGTTACATGGTGAAGGGCATGGATACAGGAAAGAGCAAAGAATGAGGGCCAATAATGCCAGCCGTCACAGTAGTCACTCTCGGAAACGATTAATTACAGCATTGGGCTTAAAATCCAGGATCTCATGATCTGTATATCAGGCCTGGGTGAAGCTCCTTTTGATCCAGAGGCCTGTTCTGCCCCTGACACCCAACATAAAAAGTCAATGAATGCTCCCATCTGAAAAGCGAGAGAACCGGAGATGCCTCACCGTTACCAACCCCACTGGGCAGATGTTGCCAGGCCCCCTGCTCTGGAGGTAGGAACTTAACTCACCTAAGCCTAGGTTCAGCATCCTGGCATTGGCTCCCAAACCCGTTGTTCCTGCTTGATCTGCTTTCCTCCTGGCTGCATTCTGTGCCCTGAAATCTAGTTTTTCTGTTATTAACATGGATACTCTGGCTTTCTTTTGACTGCTGTTAGCATGGCACATCTTTTTCCATCATCTTATTTTTAATCTATTTGTGGTTCTCTCTCTCTCTCTCACTCTCTCTCTCTCTCTATATATATAGATGTATCTGTATCTCTATCTATATCTCTATCTATATCTATATAATTTTTTGAGACAGAGTCTCACTCTCTTCCCCAGGCTGGAGTGCAGTGGCATGGTTTCAGCTCACTGCAACCTTCACCTCCCGGGTTCAGGCGATTCTCCTGCCTCAGCCTCCCAAGTAGCTGGGATTACTGGCATGCGCCACCACATCCAGCTAATTTTTGTATTTTTAGTGGAGACAGGGTTTCGCCATATTGGCCAGGCTGGTCTCAAACCCCTGACCTTAGGTGATCGGCCCACCTCGGCCTCCCAAAGTGCTGGGATTACAGGCATGAGCCATTGCGCCCCACCTGTGGTTATTTATTTATTTCATTTTATTTTAAGACAGGGTCTCACTCAGCTGCCCAGGCTAGAGTGTAGTGAGGCAATCACTTCCTGCTGCACCCTTGACCTCCTTGGTTCAAGCAATCCTGCCACCTCAGCCTCCTGAGTAGCTGAGACCACAGGAATGCTAATTTTTTAAAATTTTTTAAATTTTTTTGCAGAGACGGGGTCTCCTTATGTGGCCCAGGCAGGTCTTGAACTCCAGAGCTCAAGTGATCCTCCTGTCTCAGCCTCCCAAAATGCTGGGATTACTGGAGTGAGCTACCATGCTCAGCCCTGTGCTTTTGTATTTAAATTGCATTTGTTGTATGGAGCATATAATTGGATCTTTTTTTAAAAAAAAATTATATCTGACCATCTATGTCTTTTATTTGGAATGTTTAGACCATTTACACTTAGTGTGATGATTGATATGACTAAATTTTTGTTTGTTTGTTTTGTTTTTTTGTTATTTTGTTTGTTTGTTTTTGAGATGGAGTCTCGCTCTGTCGCCCACGCTGGAGTGCAGTGGCGCGATCTTGGCTCACTGCAAGCTCCGCCTCCCAGGTTCATGCCATTCTCCTGCCTCAGCCTCCCAAGTACCTGGGACTACAGGCACCTGCCACCACATAGGGCTAATTTTTTGTATTTTTAGTAGAGACGGGGTTTCACCACGTTAGCCAGGACGGTCTCGATCTCCTGACCTGGTGATCTGCCCACCTCGGACTCCCAAAGGGCTGGGATTACAGGCATGAGCCACCATGCCCAGCCTGTTTGTTTGTTTTTCATTCTTTTAGTATTTTTTAGAGACAGCCTTGCTTTGTTGCCCAGGCTGGTCTCAAACTCTTGGTTTCAAGTGATTCTCCTGCCTCAGCCTCCCAAAGTGCTGGGATTTCAGGCACGACCCACGATGCCCAGCCATGGCTAAGTTTAAAATTACCATCTTGCTATTTGTTTTCCAATTGTCCCATCTTTTTATTTGCTTTTCTCTTATTCTGCCTTCTTTGAACTGAATATTTTTTATAATTGTATTTTATCTCCTTTGTTGTCTTTGTTATTTTAATTGTTGCTTTAGAGATTATAGCAGACATCTTTAACTTATCACAGTCTACCTTCAAGTCACATTATACAACTTGATGTATGATATAATACATATAGTATAATGTAGAATGTAATACCTTACAATATTATAGTTTCATTTCTCCCCAACCCTACAGCTATTTCTACTATATATTTGCTTTAGCACATATCATAAACCCACAATGCATTGTCATTATTTTTGCTGAACAGTCAATTATCTTTTAGAGAGATTTAAAGAATAAAAAAAGTATTTTCCAATTCCTTTCTCTGGTGCTTATGTCGAAGGTTAATTAGTTTCTTCATGTCCACCCAATCCCTCTTCCTGTTTAACTTGATGCATGGATGTTATGTATTGCTTGCCGAAAAGTTTGCCTTCATGAACTTCTTTATATTTATTTGATGTCAGAATTGAAGGGATGTTTCATCACCATTGATGGTACATAAGAGGAAATAATATCTATGCCATTTGTCTTTTTATTCCTTTCAATGAACTGTCATGGGAGCAAAAGTCTCAACCTTTGTTCTGATATAATTTGATGACTTAGCCTTTTAGTTTGCATGGAAAATTTTTAGATAAACTGCAATATTACCCATGAGGGTACATACTCTCTATTTCTGTCTAGGATAAAGTCAAAACCCATGCAATTGTGCAGAATCATCATTATACACCCATTATTTTGTAGGAATTCACCCTCAAGTGTTAATCAAGTTATTCTTAATTGTAGTGAGCATAAACTATTTTACCAAAACACTTGGATGTTATTACTGTAAGAGCTCTTATAGTTATTTGTTTTGTCTACTGACATATGTATAAGTCCAAAGTAACAAGTGTTGTTGTTTATAACAATTAAACTACTAATGAATGCCAAGAGTTAACATTGCAGTTGTCTTTTGTGTGACCATCTGTAGCAATTAGCTTTTGCTGTATAATGGAAACTAAAACCAACAGAATTTTCTGTCCCTGTTTTAAGCAGTATGAGACTAGGATTGATTTTCCCTGTTTATGTTAAATACTGAAATCATGCATTAAAAAAAAAAAATAGCTGCTTGCTCCAGGACATACTTTGCACCTGGAAGACGAAACTGGGCCAGCTGAAATAGCTTCCCATCAAGACTCACTCCAGGACCCCACCCACTGTAGCCTCCACTCCAGAGCTGATGTCCTAAACTCCACCAAATACCAACTGATTCTCTGCCTTGCAGTATCTGATTAAATTGTATGACCTAGGTCAAACCCTGTAAAAAGCTTTTTCTGTTTTCCCTTGTTTTAGACATAACTATAACTATAGAGGCGATGTTATCCCTTCCCGTCTAATAAAATTAGCTTTGTTTGATGAACAGGCTTTCCTGGAAGATGACAATTGACCAAAGAGCCACAATAACGGAGTGGCATATAATAGTCAGCTTTTATTTTGCTGATGTGTGTGCAAATAATGGGTTGGCTTTACCCTCCAGGTATTTAGATAACTGCTGGTAGACTCACCTTTATATTAAATATGCATAGCCTCAAGTACTGTTTTAGATAATGATACCTTTAGGGGGTAATGATACGTTTAGATGGTTTCCGAAAAGAAAGTATAGGAAATTTAAATCTTACAGACAAAACTTGATATTTTGTTTATTGTACAAGTCTCTAAATGGATCAGAAGATGTCATCTCTGTATTTTCACTTCTATATCCTACAGTGCGTCATTGTTACAAAGATGAAACACAATCACTTTTAAAGCATTTGAGTTTAGAAAGTTGATTTGCCAATAATTGGCTTACATGAATACATATCAAGGAAGAAAATTCCCAAACTGAGAAATATTAAATTTTTGCAGTCTCATTATATGTATAATTATTTATTTCTTTGGAATTACTTTTTTTTTTTTAAGACGCATGTCACCCAGGCTGGAGTTCAGTGGCACAATCATGGCACTGCTGCCTGGACCTCCTAGGCTCAAGTGGTCCTCTCACCCCAGTCTCCTGAGTAACTGGGACCACAGATGTCCTATCACACCTGGCTAATTAAAAAATATATATATAGTAGAGCTAAGGTCTTGCTATGTTGCTCAGTCTGGTCTCAAACTCCTGGGCTCAAGCAATCCTCCCACCTCGGCTTCCCAAAGTGCTGGGATTACAGGTGTGTGCCTCCATGCCCAGCCTAGCCTCTTCTTTTTAATGATAAGAAAGATATTAGAATTATAAGCATAAATATAAGAAAAATAAGCTTTTATTCTCAAAACTAGTGCCTTAGAAATTGCGGAGGAGCTTTAGTATCAAACCACTCGTATTTCTCGGTAGGTTGTCATAGTAAGTGGTGTATCTATATTATACAGCACCATAATTTTCCTGTTTAGTAATACACAAGACTTTCTAAAATATAATAGTATGCTAGAAAACAGATTTGGAGTTTTACAATGGTTAAGTTTATGTGTCAAGTTGACTGGCCTAAAAAATGCCCAGAGAATTGGTAAGAGAGTATTTCTAGGTGTCTGTGAGGGCATTTCTGGAAGAGGTTAGTATTGAATTGGTAGACAGAGTGAAGATCACCTTCACCAATGTGGGTGAGCAGCTTCCAATCTATTGAGGGCCATTTAGCACAAAAGGACAGAGGATGGCTGAGTTCGCTCTCTCTGCCTGAGCGGAGCCGTCATCTTTGCCTGCACTCAGACACTGCACACCTGGTTCTCAGGCCTTTCAGCTTGGACTCATTATGCTGACAGCTTTCCTGGCTACCCAGCTTGCAGACAGCAGATGGTGGGACTTACTGGCCTCCATAATTGCATGAGCCAATTCTCATCATAAACCTCTCCATATGTAGAAATATAAACATAAGTACAAATATATAATATCTATCTCCTATTTGTTCTGTTTTTCCGAAGAACCCTGACTAACACAGTCGTGGATCTCTTTAACTTTCTATTAGCTTCTGGTTTTAATGATTAGGCTGTTTTAAACCTGATTATAAGTAAACTGTCTTAATCTTTGTACAGATGCCATATACTGATTTGCCCATATTCCGAACTAGGAATATAGTCTTCAAAATTCACCTTTTAAATGCACGATTCAAATTTTTTTTTCTTGGCTGGGTGAGGTGGCTCACACCTGTAACTCCAGCACTTTTGGAGGCTGAGGCAGGTGCATCGCTTGAGCTCAGGAATTCAAGACAAGCCTGGGCAATATAGTGAAACCCCATCTCTACAAAAAAATACAAAAGTCAGCTGGGCGTGGTGGTGTGTGCCTGTAGTCCAAGCTACTCTGGAGGCTGAGGTGGGAGGATCGCTTGAGCCTGGGAAGTGGAGGCTGCGGTGAGCCAAGATCACGCCACTGCCCTCCAGCCTAGGTGACTGGAGTAAGACCCTGTCTCAAAAAAAAAAAAAAAAAAAATCTTTCTAGAAAGCATAATTCCTATATATCACTACTATCTCTTCTCAGAGGGAAATACATATAATAAAAGGACCAGAGGCTAGGATCAGTGGCTCACACCTATAATCCCAAGCACTTTGGAAGTCCGAGGTGGTAGGATAACTTGAGCGTAGGAGTTCGAGACCAGCCTGAGCAACATGGTGAGGCCCCATGTCTACAAAAAAAAAAAAAAAAAAAATTAACCGGATATGGTGGTGTGCACCCATAGTCCCAGCTACTTGGAAAGCTGAGGTGGGAGGATTGCTTGAACCCAGGAGCTCTCGGATGCAGTGAGCTATGATCAGGCCACTGCACTCCAGCCTTGGGAACAGAGCGAGACCGGTCACAAAAACAATAAAAAAAAAAAAAATAGGATCAGGTCACAGATACTAAAACAGTTGCAGGTTTAAAGATCACTCCCACCTTACATATTGGTCAATTCCACTGAAACCCTAAAGACATGGTGCTCAGATTGTGTAATTCCATGTTCAAGAGTGAACTAAATATTTTTTGGTCATGGGTAGTTCAGCACTCACCTGAATGTTAGGATAATTCAGAGGAATTTCCCAACAGGCATGAGAAATGTGCCTTCCAAATTGCGGCAGGTGGCCTGAGAGCTTGACATGAGTTTCTCATGTGCAGCAGCATCTTGTTATTTGTTATAAGGGCTTCATAAACAGAGCTGGGTTTACAAGGAGACTTATGGGCTCAGAATCTTAACTGCGATGTCTAACTCTCTAAGATTATATCTTTTTTTTTTTCTTTTTTTTTTGAGACAGAGTTTTTGCTCTTGTTGCCCAGGCTGGAGTGCAATGGCGCGTTCTTGGCTCACCACAACCTCCGCCTCCCAGATTCAAGCGATTCTCCTGCCTCAGCCTCCCAAGTAGCTGGGGTTACAGGCATGCGCCACCACACCCAGCTAAGTTTGTGTTTTTAGTACAGACAGTTTTCTCCATGTTGGTCAGACTGGTCTCGAACTCCCAACCTCAGGTGATCTGCCTGCCTTGGCCTCCCAAAGTGCTAGGATTACAGGACAGTTCAGAAAATTGAAGTTTGGGAGTAGATAACTTTCCTAGGGTCTCACAGCAAGTCAGCCAAATGAACACCAAAATCCAGGCCTTTTATACCAAATTCCAGGCTCTTTCCAGTATACAGCTGCCACTGCCCACATTGCATAACCAGAAAGACCCTGTTTGAATTATTAAAATGTTAATTCCTAGAATTTGAACTCTGGGACACCTTTAGAAACTCAAACTCTCAAGTCGTCACCTATCTTCCACATGTGAAAATGGTCTTTCCCCCAACCTCAGAGCTTAAGGTCCCAGGGGAGGGGCATGTGACTCAGTCTCCCCACAGCCCCCACAGTGGGGCCACGTTCCCCAGTTGTACGCTTCAGCTGCCCAAGCTCAGTCGACAAGGTTTTCCTCTTATTCCCACACTATTAGAGTTACTGATGCCTGCAAAGGGACCAGCACTGGAACAGACCCTGAAAATACAAAACCCAGGCAGTCAGGGTCGTGGAGATGGACAAGGGTTCAGTGAGGTGGTGGATTGTGCAGAGGGGATCACCGGACACTGGGATCACAGGGTGGCACTGCCTGCCCTTAACCCCTTCCCAAATGTCCCCCAGACCTCCTCCAGCGGAACCAGCACCTATGCAATTAGAAGCCACAGTCCAGATGGCTGGAACTAGTTCTACTTCCCAACGCTACCTGGACAGTGGGTTTAATCAATGTACTCTCCCAAAATACATCAATCAATCTCCTGATTTGGGGGTATTGCCAAATGAGTAGTCGTAAAACCAAGAAAAACTTTTAAATGATAATTTACGATAAGCATGTCCTGCTTGGAAAGCAGGCACAAATGATGCTGGAAAGCAGGCACAAATGGTGCTAAAAAGCTAGCTATTTACACTTCATCTCTGGATTTATACTCAATAAAGCAAAAACAAACAAACTAAACACCACTTTGTCCTAGAACTGGTAAGTGGAGTCCAAAGAAGTCAGAGTTGGACAAGTGGTAAAGTTAGCAACGCTGACTTGGAAAAAACAACTTTTGCTACGCCTGTGGGCGATATCATACCCCTGAGCCTTAATGTCCATGTTGCTAGTATATTCATAATGCTGCTTTGACACTCCTGCATTACTAACCCAGCTCTAACCTACTGGCCACCTGTAACTTCGAATACTAAGGAATACTAAGGTGTACTTGGAATACTAAGGAATACAAGGTTTGGAATACTAAGCTGGAAGTAGGGTCAACATTAAGGATTCTGCCACTAGATGGAGAAATTGTCCCAATCCAGCGCCATTGCAGTTGTGTTTTGCTTTTGAGAAAAAGCAGCAGGAAAGATATTTATAAATGCCATTTTGTTCAAAGTGCTATGGTAACTACACTTTTCACTGACAAATGATAACTTTTTATCCATTTATTTTATGTACAGTACTTTAGCTTGAATAGGGTGGACATCCCATATTCATCTTGATGACATCAGTATGTTTTAGGTTCTGTCTTTATCCGCATCATCCATGATTCAATGTTGAGTAAATCTCTTAAAAATTACTTAACATCTTTTAAGTTGCTGTGGCAATTAGCACTAAGTCTATGCAAATTTCACTTCCAGTTTTGCAGCTAATTAGATACAATATTAAAGTTCTTAATAGATTAAAATGCTTTTTGGGGATAAGGTCTTTACCACCAGCTACAATAAACAGTAAATACTCACAAAAGGAGGGGCTTCACTAATAACTGGACGAATCACATTTTGCATATTGCGTTTATTTTGCAGAAAATGCTTTCTGCTGATTGTCTTTGGCTACTTTGTCAGAAGAAAAATATGAAACAGTTATAGTTTAACAACACAAGAGATTAGCTACATATGCTTAAAATACACACATCCTAGGGGGCAGAGCAGTCAAATTTTCAATTCAACTAAAACCTGCTGTCCTCAACTATGATTTTATTCTGTCCTTAACAGCTCAACTCTAACTACTTGAAAGCAACAAGGAAGAAGATTAAGAGTGTGCTTTTTATCTCACTAAAGTAGAACTGGTGGAGTTTACAAATTCTGGTGTGCCAAAGTTGCCAATACACTGTATGAGAAATAAACCAAAAAAAGTTTCTGGACCCTGGCAAACATTTTTTCACTGTCAGTGAGGTTGGGCCAACTGCATCATCTCCACAGTTGGGTTCATCTGTAAGCCACCTGGGACAGCACCGCTACTGCAGGTGTGAGCAAGGGATGCTGGGGCTCTGGGGAACAGTGCCGTGTGCTCCTCCACTGCTTTGAGAAGGAAGTTACTGAGGCTGCATTTCCTTCTTAACCTGAGACTGCCACTGGGTACCTAGTAGGTCAATCCAGTCACCACTGGCTGCCACGACAAAAAGTCACTGCATCTTTCGGGACCTGGGCCTTGCTGCTTCACATGGAAGGTGGCGACACAGGTGTCCATGAGGCTATGAGGCGGCCTTGGGCTGCGGCGTCGTACTGGCTGTCCACGATGTCTGTGGCCGTGGCCGCCCCTTCGTACAGTGGGGATCCCGAGGAAGAGGGCGCCGAGACCGGATGGGTGAGGGGTGTGTAGTGCGCGGGGGAGCCCCGGAAGAACTGGGCCCCCAGCCCGTTGGACACGGCTGCTGCCTGGGAGCCCGGGGTGACGGCGCCGTTGCTCACAGACCACAGGCTGGGGTACTGACTGCAACAGAAAGACACCAGTGAGCAGGGCCTGGGCAGGGGCTGCAGGCCAGCTAAGGATGGAAAAACACACCAGAAATCCCATTCGGAGTGACTGTGTAATATGACAGTTTTCTTCTTTCAAACAGGTCATTTTCTCCAAATTATTAAAGGACTCACAAGCACATTCTGTGATGTATAGAAGTTATTGTCGTATCTATTAATAAGAAACAAAATCATCAGGAAGATGACTGAAAAGATTATTCACATATTCAGAGCTCATGAAAGAGCGCTGTTAAGTTTCACTACGAAAGACTCATACCAGGCCAGCCGCAGTGGGTGATGCCTGTAATCCCAGTACTTTGGGAGGCCAAGGCAGGTGGATCACCTGAGGTCAGGAGTTCAAGACCAGCCTGACTAACATGGTGAAACCCCGTCTCTACTAAATACAAAAAATTGGCTGGGCATGGTGGCACATGCCTGTAATCCCAGCGACTTGGGAGGCTGAGGCAGGAGAATCGCTTGAACCCGGGAGGCAGATGTTGCAGTGAGCTGGGATTGCACCATTGCACTCCAGTCTGGGCAACAAGAGTGAAACTCCGTCAAACAAACAAACAAAACAGAAAAGAAAGACTCAGACCAGTAGTTTTGCACTCTCATTCAGAATAAAACTTTTCAGATAGTCTCAATCAAAAGTGACTGAGGATGGGCTTAAGTGCACGTGTTTTTATCTAGCACATCCCACCCCCACCACCGCAGTGATTCTCACGATGGAGACCAGCCTCTCCTCAAACGCTAAGCAGCAGACATTCCTTAGAGTAACTCCAGTACAGACACAATTCCCTGCACTTTGTCCTGTTCAGTACATAGGTGTGCTAGCATGGTGCCCAGCAGCAAGAAAAGCACCTGGCAGTCAGACTAGGAAGCCATTCCCAGTTCCGCCTTTACCTAGCTGTGTCACATTACACTTTGCCTGAGACTACTTATAGGCTGTGTTTCTCAAGGCATAAAATTAGGAAGGTGGAAATGACTATTGAATTCTCCAGTCTAAGCACATGGAAGTGGATAGCATTCAATTATGGTAAGATTTTATTTTGGGAAATAACCTTGTCTTTCTATAAGTGAATAATGAGACCTTATGTTGTATCACCATGCTGTTTTAAACAAGTCTGAGTTAATCAAGGCAGATTTTTATGCCATTTTACAAATGAAAGCTTCAGGTTCTAAGATGCCCAATTAGAGCCACACTGAGACCCTCGGGTGGGGCCTCTGTCAACAGCTTGCAGTGTGCAGGTCATCTGATCGGTGCAGGCTTCTGGGGCGATGCTCTTGGAGCCCCTGAAAGCTTCGCTTGTTTACGCATTGTTGCTCTGTTTCTAACCGCAAGCAATTGAATTCTTATTATGAAGGAACTGTTTTCTAGACAAGAATTAAGATCGCAGGCATATTTTGGTATTCTAGAAAATGAAGTGCATTGCCTTTGAGGTCAAGATCACTTAATTCCAGGCTCACTCTGCTGTGAGCTGGTCCAATCATTTAATATCTCTGGCCCTCCTTCCTCCCTAGAAAGTGAGAGTTGACTTCTAGCTTTGGTATTTTAGGTTTTTATATTCATCCTATGAAGAAATGTAAGACATTTACCAGCCTGCTTAATTTGTAAGCCTTTCTCCCTCTGCATAACTTGCAAGTTGGTAACAAAATAGTCATCATTGTTTACCAGTTACCTAGCACATATATTAAAGACTTCGAGCCTGTATCCATAGAAAAGCCAATAAATTCATTTCCTTCATTTACTAGCTTTTGTTGGAAAAGGTTCCAAAACGATCTCTTTAAGCTCTACCTACTGACCCCAACAACCCTGTAGGAGACAGGCCGAGGCTGGGTTATTTTTTTACCACCTTCCTTTTATATGTGAGGAAACTGAGGCCCAGAGAGGCTAAAAGACTTGTCCATCACGTGAACCAGTAAGTGGTAGAACCAGGATGGGGACTATGGTTTCATTCAGGGATGGGATAGCGCAGCTCCCATTCCACACCTGGGTTGTAAAGGAGCCCAGTCCTTCCAGCGAACAGACTGCAAACAGGAACTCGGCAGTCATGTCACCTGCAATCCCTGGGCATAGCTGGCTAATAAAGAATTCTAAATAAAGACCCAACCACCCACAGGGACCGAGGAGAATAAGGACTAAGGGCCTATAGGAATGAAACAGCGTGAAGTCACAGGCAGAGCTCCCAGGATGCTTTGCACCACGTCCTGGACATCCATTACCTGGAGCTGGTAGGTGGGCTGGCATTGTGGCTCACGGGGAGCATGCTGGGATGGGCAGGCATTCCAAGGCTGGACCAATTGTCATGGGATTGCAGCATGGATAAACATGCAGGTGAGTTGTCAGAATAGGCTAAGGGGGGAAGGTAACAAAGTGCAATTATAGATGGTGTCTTCCAAGAACAACAAAGTACAGTGAAATATCACCAATAACTGAAGCTACGTAACACTGAAAACAAAATGTACATGGGATATTAACTGTAGAAAACAATCCATTAATCTATTTACGTGGTTATCAGGGGCAAGATTTATTGCCAAATGTATGTATTTGAAAACATACCCTGGTAAACCCAAGCTTTTTCCCTTATCATCATTATCAGTAGATGCCCTGTAGACATTGAATCTTACTTACAATCACTGACTTGGAATTACTTATCTTTAAAAATAAATATAACTTTACCCTGCCTTTTTACCAGTGATTATTTCATAAGAATGGGCGATAGAAACCATTACTCCAGGCAAAATTAGAAATAAGATCTTCCTGCCTCAGAGTCTAGCCTCTGGTTGAACAAGTCCCAGTGACTTCCTAACCCAATAAGGTCCTTTCATTTCAAATCAACTTTAATTGCTTAATTGTTTTATGGTGTTCTTGAGCTATTTTCCTTCTTTTGGAGCCAGACAAAATTAAGTCTAGACATATACAGTGTTATAGAGAGAGTTAGGCCAGGGGATCTTTATGGTCTATCCCAGTGGTCCTAATATTGGAACATGCATCGGAATGGCCTGGAAGGCTTTTAAAAGCACACTGGCCAGGAGCGGTGGCTCACGCCTGTAATCCCAGCACTTTGGGAGGCCGAGGCGGGTGGATCACGAGGTCAGGAGATCGAGACCATCCTGGCTAACACGGTGAAACCCCGTCTCTACTAAAAATACAAAAAAATTAGCCAGGCCTGGTGGCAGGCACCTGTAGTCTCAGCTCCTTGGGAGGCTGAGGCAGGAGAATGGCGTGAACCCGAGAGGCGGAGCTTGCAGTGAGCTGAGATCGTGCCACTGCACTCCAGTCTGGGCGACAGAGCGAGACTCCGTCTCAAAAAAAAGCACACATTGCCGGGCCCCACCAAGAGCTGCTGCCTGTCAGTCTGGGGTGGGGCCTGAGACTGTGCCCACTCTCGGGTGGTGCTGAGGCTCTGGCCTGGGCACCGTATTTGGAGAATCACTGGTGTAGTCAGTAATTCTTGAGCCTGGCTGCCCATCATTGTCACTTTAGAGAGGTTCATAAAAGACTCAAACCTGGGCTCTCCTCCTAAGGATCGACCATGGTTCTGTGGAGAGGCCCAGGAATCTGTCATTTTCAAAACCTGGAGCAGCAGCTCTGAGGCCCGTGCAAGGATGCAAGCCCCTGATCTGGGTGTCCGTGGTTGTTCCGCCAGCGGCGGCAGTGGCGGAGACATAAATTGAAGATCTTCTCTTGAGCTACTAAAAAACTGGGCTTGGGTATGTGTTCCAGAAAACCGTCTCCGTTTTTTTAGATTCTAGACCCCTGCAGAATGCCTTTCCCAAAGTGGTCTTGCAGCCACCCACCAACCCCTGGCAGAATGAGGCTGAGGACTCACTTGGAGAATTGTTCCGATGAGCATAGGGGCTGGGGTAGGGTGAGGACCGGTGGCTCCTCAGGGCTGGGTACCTGTCACAGCCGTGCGTGGAGGGGAGGGAGAGGGCACCTCCAAACTGAGGATGAGGATTTGCAGGTGGACACAGGGTGCTGGTTCCAGGAAGAAGCCACCCCCCTGCTGTGAGAAAAGAGAGTGCTGAGTAACCTGCATTAGTGCTCCCTCCATCACTCCAGAGAGCAGAGCCCAGGCCAGGGACTCTCCCTCCATCACTCCAGAGAGCAGAGCCCAGGCCAGTGACTTCCCACCTTCCCCTCAGGGGCCCCTGATGGACGAAGCACCCTGAGTGTCTCATACTTAGGACACAGTCTGCCTCACAAGACATCTGAGGCCATCAGCCCCACACTCACTACCACAGGTAACCCAAGGCTTCCAATCCTGTGTGTACCTGAGTAAACCCAGGAGCCTGGCCTCAGGCAACCTAAGCTGTTTCCTCCTGAGAATCCTCTGGATTGCTTTGAGATCTACTATTCCCCAAGGCAGGTGAGCTTTCCTCCACTGAGCATGAATACAATGTAACCACAGGCAGAGAGCAGGTGAGAGAGGTGGGGTGGTGCTTAGACAAGGGTGCCCTCCCCTTCTCCTCCTGCCACCCACAGAGACGGGAGCTGCCTTCCTAGCTGGGGGTAGACCCCTTTACTGCTCACTCTTCTGGTTTAAGCTCCCCACATTCTCCCCAGGAGAATCAGAAAGTTCTTCCAAGGCTCCCCTTCCTTCCTCTAAAACTACAATTTCTTGTCCACGCATTTTTTTCTCCTCTGAGACTGGGAGTTTCATTCTGTCACCCAGGCTGGAATGCAGTGGTGTGATCTTGGCTTATTGCAATCTCCGCCTCTCAGGTTCAAGGGATTCTCATGCCTCAGCCTCCCAAGTAGCTGGGATTACAGGCGCCCACCATCATGCCTGACAATTTTTGTATTTTTAGTAGAGATGAGGTTTCACTATATTGGCCAGGCTGGTCTCTAACTCCCTGACCTCAAATGATCCATCCAACTTGGCCTCCCAAAGTGTTGGGATTACAGGCGTGAGCCACCGTGCCCGTCCTCTTCTACACTCTTCAAGCTTTGTTGTTTTGATTGAGAAAAAGCAACCCCTAGTGGGACAACTACTGTGGCTTCAATTTCCAAACTACTAACAATTCTCCAGGCAGCACTGGAAGGGAGGGTGCAGATGTGCTCTCGCTGCCCAGCCGGCCCTGGCCAGAGCAGTGGCTCACTCTACTCAAGTGACTCCCCTTCTGGTTGTTCAATCAGCCTAGGAAATGATGAAAAATCTACAGAATAGAAAATGCCTGTGTAAGGAGGAGTGTGCCCTGTTGATTCATCCAGCCTCTTGACCAGCCAGTGCTACCGCGTTCATTGTTTAATATCTCCAAGTCCCTTCCCCGGGTGGAGAGGACGGACCAGGATGAGAGAGAGCGTTTCTCCCAACAAATGCTGCTGTATAATCCTCTATCCTGCACTCTGACTCCTGAAAGTCCTAGAGGGAGCTAGACTTAAATCCAACTCTCTCATCCTCAGAGCCACAGGAGCTGGTGAGACATTCCTAGAACCACAGGGCTAAGGAAAAATTTTGTTCCTAAGCATCATTGGAAAGATGGCTCTTCAACCATTAATGAAAGCCTCAAAGAGGATGTAATGAGCTAGATTCTCCTGTTGCCTAATACAGGAGAGTCCAAACACCCAGCTAGGTCTCAATGATCCACCCCAGGCATGGTGGCAGCTGCCTCACGGCAAAACAAAAGCACCCAGGAGAGTATCCACAGCCCCGATTAGAGCAGAGGTTAGATGGGCAACACAGCTTCAACATCACAGGGCCAAGAGCCTCGCATGGCAAAAAGGCAATCTTACATCCCAGGCACACCCAGAAACACCCTTGTCTTCTCCATCTCCACTTCCCAGCTCTCAGCAAGTCTAGTCCCGATGACGCAGAATGACATGACAGAGTGCAACAAACCGTACATTGGGAGTACCCAGGTTGCTGGCTGTCTCCGGGTTCCTCCATCATCTCTTTGTGATCACTTCTATCAAAATGAAAAAAAAAAAGTATATCGAATTTTCAAACATAAGGAAATTCAGAAAAGAGTATGTGCAGCAATATTTCATCTTTCTGCATACTTCTTTGCCCAAGGGTATTTATAGTTAGAATTCTCTCACCTTTCCTTTGCATCAAGGAAAGCTTTTGCAAATGGATTGTACTTAATTTTAAGAGCTGTGATCTGAAAAACAAGAAATTGCATTTACTAGTATATTCCCTATTAGCCAGGGGATTTAATTTGGCACCAAGAAATTGAGAAATGCCAGTACCACTTTTAAATTTTCAAATATAATCAGACTTCTTTCCACATACAGTTTTCTATTTGGAACTGAAAATAGCTGAGTAATTGTACAGAGTAGCATGCTTATGAAAAATTTTCAATGTCAATGTTCTGAGTGGGATTCACAATAAATTTAACCTACTACTAACAATGTTCCATGTGTATAAATCAGAAATGGCTGAAAACACAGGCTGGGGCTGCTTAGGAAATAGAGACCTGGAAGTTCTAGATTTCGGTCAACGTCAACACCAACAAGGTATCCAACTAATGTTGAATGTGCAGTACTTTGGGGTTGGGCTTAGGCATAGATTTACAGGCACCTATGCAGTAGCTTGTATCTAGTTGAGTCTTCACACTGCAGAGATTTGAGGGGTTGCCCCCCCACCCTTTGGGGAAGATTTCCAAGGAAGGACATGCCCCTCTGTCACTCAAGTCTTGTTCTCAAGAAATTCTCACACCATTTAACCTGAATGCTTTTTGGATCTTTTCATTTTGAGCATTGAGAAGTTGTTTCTAGTTTTAAACACTTGTATGGAGAATTCAAGGGGAAAATATTTGAATGGGGACTTAATTTAAACAGTTCTCTCCTGTGCTTCCATTTCAAGTTCCGGAATATTATTTGAAAGGGCAGGAAGCCTTCCTCTCAGTGCGGGTTAGCGCGTCTCCCCGCTCCTCCAGAGTCTCCACGGAGCAGCACACCACACCGCAGCACACCGGGAAAGCGATCCGCCTCTGTCCTTCTCACCTCCTCGTTCTGATAAGCAGTCACCGCTATGAACTGGGTCTCAGGGAAGCAGTGGCTGGTGATCATGCGCTGTGGACCCCCAACTCTCACTATGTGGATTCGAGGCTCATACTTATGCAAGGAGTTCAGCATGATCTGAGGGAGACAGATACAGGATTGGTGGCACTGAACGGCCTGCGTTAAAACAGCAAAACATCCATTTCTCCGGGATGCAGAAAGTCCTCTGGATCCCAAGAAAGTGTCTCTGCTGTTGAGGGAAGTGGGGTTCCACCAGGGGAGGCTTCTCTGCGGTTTATATGTGCTATTCCCACAGCTTGTTTGGAAAAGGGATGTGAGACGCTACACACCATTAAAAGCAATGAATGCTCATCACAAAATCCTTTCACCTGGTGGAATAAAGTACTAAGGCTTTCAGGAAGGCTATGGACATTTTTAAAAGACTGAGCTTGTTTGCAACTTGCCTAACCTGGGGTCTTCCAGGAACAATCCCCGACTAAAGAATGTTCTTTAGAAAAGCACGACTTTACAAGTTTGTTCTGACTCCACGCAGTAAGTAGTGTGGCGCATGTTTAAATTTAAATGCGACTTTGCCATCAAGGCTGATATCTTTTCCACCCCCAGGAGAGTTTAGGGCTAGACACGGAAGTTCCCCCAAAGCTCCAGTCCTTCAAAGGGGAGTGCTCCCGCTCCCCGTTCGCCAGGCGTGGATGTTATCAGCTTAGTATAAACAGCGCTAAAGGCCTTATTAGAGAAGGCTGTGGCCGTTTCTCCAGGGCAGACGTCGCCTCCCGTTCAAGCAGCGTCCCTTCCCACAACCCCCGTGCAGAAGGCCCAGCGCGGCCCCTCCTCGCTGGTCCCAGACCTGGCGGGCTCCTCACACCTACCTGGCCCCCTCCGTTGAGCTTGTTGGTGAGCTTGACTTTGCTGAAGGAGACGGGAGCCTTCATCCAGTGGGCCCCGAAGTTGGGCGAGTCGGGGTGGATGTAGACGCAGCTGGGCGCCTGCGGCTCCGGCTTGCCCCCCGGCACCCATTCCCCGTTCACGTACTTCCAGCGGTGGTTGTCCGCCGCCACGAAGTCCAGCAGGAAGGAGTACATGGCGTTGGGGTCCAGGCCAGACACGTTCACCTTCAGTACCGGAAACATCCTCCTGGAAAACACGGGGCGGGCGCAGGAGGACCCCGACACTGACCAGGTAGGCCGGAGGCAGAAGCTGGGCACAGAGGCCTCCGTTATTTCGGGGCACAGAGGAGCCCCCTGGGGAACGTCCGAAGGTGACTCCCAAGCTCCCCCTTCCCCGAGCCCTGCCAGGTCCGGGTGGCCTCCTCACCATCTCCACGGCCTCGGGAGGGCGGGGAGGAGAGGACCTGGCGAAGGGTTTCAGTGCAGGAGGCCACATCCCGCGGGGACAGGCGGGGACCAGGGCGCGCCTCGCGGGTCCCGGGATGCCTCCGAGGTCGGGACACCGGAGTGCGCGCTCCTCCTCCCCAAGCTTCCGCGGAGAAAGCCCCAGAAGAGGGGCTTGGAGAAATGCACTCGAGGGAGTTAACCAGAGCGGGAACAAACACAAAGCCCTCCTCCAGGAGAAAAAGGGTTCGACCTCCGGGAACTTGCCAGGTCCCCCAGGCTGCCCAGGCGCTGGAGAGCGCGGCGCGCGCGGGCTCCGGACGCGCACCCACCTGCCGTTCTTGGTCACGATCATCTCATTGGTGAGCTCCTTGAAGCGCAGCCACAGCTCGCTCTCCTCCAGGCCCACGCGCAGTTCGCGCTCTGTGGGGTCGCCCTTCTCGCTGCCCGCCTGCAGCTCATTCTCCACGGCGCTCAGCAGGTGGTCCACTCGGTACTGCAGGCTCTTTCCCGCGCTCTCGGTGCCAGGGGAACTCATCCTCCCGTCCGGCTCCCCTCCCCGCCGTCCCCGAAGCCCAGACTCGCTACCTGAGATCCACCTTCCCCGCTCTTGGCCGCCGCCCTTCCGAGAAAAGGGGCCCCTTGGACCGAGACCTGCGACGGCTCCCGGGTCCCGGGTCCCGGCACAGACCCGGGAGGAGGGCGCGGACCAAGACTTGGGGGGAGGAGACGGGGGCAGAGGGGTGGGGAGAAGTTATTCCACTTGAACTCCCCAAGGCTCTACTAGTGTAGGTCTCTGGGGACCGAAATTCAGTGCCCTCCCCATAAATAGAGCCGCGGCGGCAGCGCTGGGGGTGCTCGGCGGATTGGGCTGCGCACGCTTTGAAGTGCCGGGCAGCCTCCCATTGGCCGAGAGCGGCCATATCAGACCCAGCCGGGCGGGTCTGGGAGGCCGGGAGCCAACAGTGGGCTCCCGCACGCCTGTTTCATGTAAATCCTGGGCCCCAGCCCTGCGAGCCCCGGCCCAGCCCCTACACCCCCGCCCTTCTCCAAATGTTTGCACCTCCATCAAAGCGGCGGGGCAAGCCCCGGAGGAAGGTAAGCTGGACGCCCCGGCCTGCCCCAGCCCGCCCCAGCCCGCCCCAGCCCGCACTTCCGCGAGGGGCTGCCCGGCAGCCTGCGATGCTCCCTGATTCCCGCGCGCGGGGTCCTGCTCGCTTTTCCAGCGCGCCCGGATCCCGCAGCCGCGCCAGGCTGGAACGTTCCCGCGGCCTCACCTGTCCCCGCTCCAGGCGCGCCTCCCTCCCCTCCCAGGGACCAGCGCATTTGGCCGGGCTTTGGGATGCGCCGCGCTCGTCTCGCCGCAGTAGTAGTGCTGTTCTCGCGCCTCCGATGCCTCAACTCTCCAGTCTGGCAGTTTCCGGTGCACCTGTCCCCACACGTCCCTCGCCCACGGAGCCCCAGGCGGCGTTACGAACACCCAGGATCGTGGATCAGCCTGCCCCGGCGTCGGGTGTCCCCGCGGCTCTCACCATCTGGAAAAGGAAGGTCCGCGCGCAGAGAGGGAAATGGACGGAAATAAGCAAAAGCAAAACAACCCCTTCTGGGAAGTGTCCTCCTCGCTCTCTTATAAAAACAGGACTTGATGCCGAGGTCAGCGCGCGCATCGAGTGTGCCAGGCGTGTGCGTGGTTTCTGCTGTGTCATTGCTTTCGCGGAAGGTGGGAGAAGGTCGGGGCTGGCGGGGTGGTCCCGGACTAGCGGGACTCGGGGCGCTTTCCCCGCCCGGCCCAGCGCCAAGCGGTGTCGGCAGCGGTTGTTTTATTACCTTTCGGTGAGAACTTACGCGAGGAGAGCGAAGGAGAGGTGACAATGAGCAGGAAATAGTTCAGTGGGGTCTCTTTAAACAGTAATATTCCTCCTAAAACGGGAGCCCAGGAAGGGGGAAGGAGGCAGAAGCTCCCCCTTCCAAGGCCTGGCTTTGCGCTTCTGCACACCTCGCCCATTCGCTGGACGAGGGCCTGCCTCGGGTAGCAGCCTCTGTTTCCCGGTCTCCTGAGCGGGCACCCCAGCCCCAGCCCCTCTAGAGAAAGCCTGCGCATCGGGTGGGGCAGCGAGTTCAGAGGAGTCTTGCGCCCTAGCAAGGGGACTTTCCCGCGGACATGGTACCTGCGCCCCGCGCTAAGTCTCCCCTGCCCCCTGCCCCCTGCTCCTCGCCCCTCGCCCAGCCGGGCTCGCTCCGGGGTCGGGAATTGCTGGGGAAGCCGAAGGAGGGATCCCCGCCCGGGACTCGAGGGATCGACCCGCCTCGCGGTATGTGGAGGGCTGCCAGGAGCCAGTCCCGGGGAAGGGTGCCTGCCGCCCGTGGGGCACAGGGCTCCTTCTCTCCCTTCTCCAACTTACACCGACGAGTCAGGAAGCCGGGGCGTCTAGTCCCGGTCCGCATTTCTCAGTGTCTTTTGATGTCTGGGATGCATGGATATTCCCAGGGGGCTGACCCGAGGTGGGGAAGTTTCCTTCTAGAAAGAGGCACCAAAAGGACCTCATTTGCTCCTGACGCCGGACCCTCCTGACACGCCTTCACTGGCTCATCGGGCCCTGGGCTTTGGGGGAGAGCGTGGTGCGTGTTACTCTCCTTACTCCGGGTATTAAAATGTCTAAGAGGTCATCGCTTTGGCCCAAGGCCTCCCGAGGATAAGATAAAAGGGAAAAGTGGAGGGGAGGTGAAGGAGGAACGAGGGTGGGTCCCAGGCAATTGAGGGCCTCGGAACCCCAGGCACGAGAGCGAAACCTCTCCTGCGGCTTCAGGGCAAAGGAATCCCGAAGGCTGGATCCCTGCCCTGCGCTCGGACGGCGTCGCGGCCGCTTTTCCCACAGTCGGGAAGCGCCAAAGAAGACTGGAGGGTTTAACAGATCGCTCTAAAACTGTTCCGAACAGGAGGGGCACGGCCAAATAAGAATACAACTTCAGCACGAAAGAATATTCCGTTTCTAACATGCGTAATAAAATTTCTACTCTCCAGAGAGAATGTCTGAAGCATTGAAGAGTACGACCCAGGAATTGAACCACCCAAGTCGGAGGAGGTAGAGGTTGGAAGTCACCGACTTTGGCCAGCACTGTGTAGTGTCACCTGTCTTCACTTTCTAACGTTTATTTTTCCTCCCCTTTCTGTGGCTGATTTTCTGATCTTTGTTCCTCGGTTCCCAGGACCAGGCCCACTCCCTCCGCCTTTTCAGCGAAGGCTGCAGTGCATGACAGTTTACAGCCAAAACTTCCTCCAGCCCGGCTATAAAGAATTCCCAGTTAATAACAATGCGCTTCCTTGGGAGGAAAGAGGGGCTGAGGCACCGCCAGCTGTTTCGCTCCCAGGGTCTATCACTCCTTGGCAAGCCCAGCCATTCAGAGAAAAACAAGACAAAGCCTTATGGCTGGGCCTCAGGATGCAACTGTCCCACCGAAAACATGCTTGAAACATTTTATAAGAAAACACACACACACACCCGACTCGACTCCCAGAGAGGCAGTTTTCCTGGGCCCAATCCCTTCTGAAAAAGCAAAGCCATTTATCTTTAGAAGCAGGCAACAATGAAGCTGTAACAGGCTCAAGGAGGGGTGGAGGACAGCCTCGCGTGACTCTTACCCCACACTCTAGTCCCTCTCTTTCTGCAAGAAAAACAAATGAATTTCTTTTCTGATTATATATGTACTCCTTGTATAAATATTATATATGTATCTGTCTTCATATATATGTAAAACAGTCACCCACAGTATCTGTGGGGCATTGGTTCCAGGACCTACAAAGATGGTAGAATCCAGGGATGCCCTAGTCCCTTGGCATGGTATTTGCATATAACCTATGGACTTCCTCCATGAACTATAAATCACTTCTGGATTACTTATAATGCCTAATACAATGTAAACACTATGCAAATAGTAGTTATACTGTATTGTTTTTTATTTGTATAATTTTTATTCTTTGATTATTGGGGAGAGGGAGTTTGGAATGTTTTCTATCAATTCAACCAACCACGGATATGGAACCTGTGGCTATGGAGGGCTGGCTGTATGTTTATCTCTCTCTATGTATATAAATGCTAACCTCAAGCACTAAGCAATGTTCATATTTTGGGGTGTTCCTCGTCTTTTTTTCATTTTGTTCTTCTCATGAGCTCCTTCTCCCACACTGACTAAGCGGACTGAACGCAAACAGTCACAAGTTCTACATTAGAGATGACAGCCATGTTTCATGGCCAATAATTCTGCCACCAATTGGTTTATTTGTCTCTCCCATTAAAAGAAACCCAATGGCTTTTGTTATTGCTTTAAAAGGTGTGTAACATAATTCTTTAGACTCTTTACCATTGAAAAAATTTTAAAGCCCATTGGGTTGTTTGGGGTGGTTGTGGTTTTGTGGGAAAGAACAGAGACTTGGTTTTTTAAAGTCTTCCTCTCAGGACAAGGATCCCACCCTGTGCACAGCCGGCCCCTCCCTGCTGCTCTAGGGAGAAGGCTTCGTGATGTGCTCCCTGATCTGCAGGGAGGCTGCGGCCATGTGGGGTGGACGCAGGGACTACTGTCAGCCTCAGGCTGCGTCTCAAAACCTGATCCCATCCAAGCTATTTTTTTGGAGTCAGTGGGCTTTGTCACACATGACAGTGTGTGGTTGTTTTAGTGACAGGAGTTCACAGATTAACAACAAACCAACCTGCCCAGTTGAATGTTTGGGAATGTGACAATCCCAAACCTTTCTCCTTAAAACTCTAGTGCTTCAGCTCCTATCTCTTTGGAATTCAAGTTTCCAGAGGAGAAATCGGGCTGCTGGATTTTGATCTCTTCCTCGGTAGAGAAGGGTAGCTTGAGTTTTTCTGCCCGGATACTTAATTTTTTCAATGCCTTGTGGATGATAAGTTTCTTGGCGATAGTTTCAGTGGGAATCTGCTGATTTTGCTTGGCATGCAGGGAAAGCCCCTTCCAACTCAACAAGTCTCTTTAGTTCTGATTGGTATGATGGTGAGTACTGTTTCCACTTCAGGGGTTATCTGTACTTCCAAATCTGAGGATCCGTGCCTATTCTCCCGCCTCCTCCCCCTGTGTTGTTTCAGCTCTTAGATCTTTCTGCATATATTAAATGGCTTGTGAAATGTTTTTTCCACACCACTCTGTCAATTTCCCTCCATGTCACTTTTGGTTTTTACTGCCTCCAATGCAGATTTTATTTCTCTGTTGTAGCCTCAGTTTTCTGGTAATCCTTATTTCCTCCACGTCCCTTGTCATCTTATTCCATGGCCTTCTAGAGCAGCCTTTTTGCTCCTTAATGTCCTGTTTCTGCTTCTTAGAAGCCACGGTTCTCTGCATCTTCTGGTGCTTATGGTTTATTTTTTCCCAAGGCTGCTTTTCCTCTGTGTCTTCTGAATAATCGCTCTCCCCGCTTCCCTTTCAGCCTTTTCTGGGAGTCTCCACGGTCTTTTCTTTTCCTTCCTCCCCCTCTTACATAGGGGTGACTGCCCAGCATGCCTTCTGCAGGGCTGCACTCTCAGGGGCCCTGGATGGATGCCCCTTTCATAGCCACCTTGGGAAGACAGAGGTGTGGGGCCTGCCTTATTCAGGGTGAAACCAGCCCTTGACTGGTGGCAGGGACTCAGCAGGCCTTTGCTGAGTGGCTGCGTTGGCAACACGGAAATGCAGTAGCATGTCTATCTAAGAAACGGCAGTAGCACTGTCCTCAGATCCACTGGACATATGCTGCTGAGCACTTTCATCATGAACAAAACATCAATCCTTCACATTTACTAAAATGCAGGATGCCTCTGAAACTCCAAGGGCCCTTCTCTAGTAACCCGCTCATTGATTCAAATAGTCAGGTGTTTTGGAGAGAGTAAAGGAAGGGTTTCCTGTGAAAATTGTGTATTAAATGAGACCTTAAGAATTACTACAAGTGAGCTATTCCAAGGGAGGCTTGAAAATGAGGGGGCAGGAACATGCTTGCAGGCTGAAAATGACTCCAGTAATCATGACTGGGGACCCCCACGCAATCGTTTAATTCATATTTATATACCTGTGTATGTCATACTACTGGAAATGTTCTTTCTCCCTCCTCTACAACTAATTTTGAAAAATCCTATTTTGGCCCTGAATAAAATATCTGGCAGAAAAGAATGTTGGAAATAAATGCAGGTAGACGTACACACACACATACTCTGGCTGGACCAGCTCCAACTTCCATAATCACCATTTAGCAGGAAAGGTTGACATGATGTCCCTAATCAGAACATGCTGTGATCACTGTTTTGAAGGGATCCGCAGGGCAGGCAGGCTCTGAGCTCTGCACCAGGGCCTGACACTTGCCGGAGGAAGCAGGGGTGGGAGAAACCAGCAGGAGCTCCCCAGAGGCCGCTGGGGAGAGGAGAGGGGTGGGGCTTGGCACCAGAGAGTCCAGGGAGGTAGCGCTTCCTGTTGAAGAACAAGGGTACTCAGGAAGGCCGAGTGGCGCTGCAGGACCTACAGAGCCCCTGGGCACATGAGGAAGGAGAGCCTACGAGGTTTATAAAGTGTCCGAATATGGAGCAAACTTGAGATCAATAAACTGAGAGAAAGACAGTCTAATCTGAATGACAGTAGAGACTCAAAAGTCACAATCGCCTATTTAATAAGAACAAGTGAGATGTCACGGCAGGAGGGGTGAAGCCTGGCAGGAAATGTTAGGTGAGACCAAGTGCTGAGTATGTGGTGAGGGAACATAAACTAGGAGGAGATGAGATCAAACAGGGGCGGAAATGGATGGGATTGCAATACCCTCAAGGGAACAAGCAGGAAGAACTCCAGAAGAGACTTGCAATAATTCTGGAAATGGAGCACTTTAGAGGGTTCCTATAGAAATTCCCATCAATATTGTAGGCAAAGACAATGAACCAAAAAAAAGTGATTGAATTATAAGAATACTTTGAAAGGACTATTGAAGGCTAGTGGAAAAAACAGAAGACAAGAGCAGAACAGAGCTGAAATCTGCAGAAGGACTTGTCAATGGCGGGAGAGAGGGGAGGAGGCTGCAGCCTGGAGGTAATGGGAGGACCAGGGTGAGAGACAGAAGCCCAAAGGGAAGCTAGGGCTGAGGCTGCCATGGGGGCGGGGAGTAAAGGGCTGTCCTCCCTACAGATCAAGTACCAGACTGATAGTAAAAATGAGACAAAGGGGAAGGACTTAGCACACCTGTGAGAACAGATTCAGAATCAGTGGTTCCCACCACAGGGACTTCAGCTGAAAAGACACCTCAGAGGAGAAAAGCCCATTTGGAAATTAGAATTAGCACATTCTATGACCGATAGTCACAGCTCCAAGGTGACAAGCTGTCCCAGCCCCAGAACCCTAAAAGGAGCTGACATTCACTGGCGCCTATTATGTGCGAGGATAATGTGCATACATTATCATTTAGGCATTGATGGGAGATAGTATTCCCTCTTGTATATACAAGGCAATTCAGAGAAAAGAGTAAAAAAAATGGAGTGGCATTTTGATTTCTGATTTGTGTCATTAAATGCAGGTTATTTCCACTAGACTAGGTTAAATATGTGAGAAGTAGAAGCAAAGTATGTGAAAAGTAGAAACAAGTTTTTTTCTCTCTTTCACCCACCATATTCATACAAGCACATATGAAAGGAATCTGGTGTGCTTGCACTCAAGTGTGAGTGTTTGGAAAAGGGAGGTGGTGGGGAAACTAGTTGACTTTAACTACTTTTGAGATCTAAAAAAAAGTTTAGCAATCCCATCAAAAAGTGGGCGAAGGACATGAACAGACACTTCTCAAAAGAAGACATTTATGCAGCCAAAAAACACATGAAAAAATGCTCACCATCACTGGCCATCAGAGAAATGCAAATCAAAACCACAATGAGATACCATCTCACACCAGTTAGAATGGCAATCATTAAAAAGTCAGGAAACAACAGGTGCTGGAAAGGATGTGGAGAAATAGGAACACTTTTACACTGTTGGTGGGACTGTAAACTAGTTCAACCATTGTGGAAGTCAGTGTGGCGATTCCTCAGGGATCTAGAACTAGAAATATCATTTGACCCAGCCATCCCGTTACTGGGTATATACCCAAAGGACTATAAATCATGCTGCTATAAAGACACATGCACACGTATGTTTATTGTGGCACTATTCACAATAGCAAAGACTTGGAACCAACCCAAATGTCCAACAATGATAGACTGGATTAAGAAAATGTGGCACATGTACACCATGGAATACCATGCAGCCATAAAAAGGATGAGTTCATGTCCTTTGTAGGGACATGGATGAAATTGGAAATCATCATTCTCAGTAAACTATCGCAAGGACAAAAAACCAAACACCGCATATTCTCACTCATAGGTGGGAATTGAACATTGAGAACACATGGACACAGGAAAGGGAACATCACACACACTGGGGCCTGTTGTGGGGTGGGGGGAGGGGGCAGGGATAGCATTAGGAGATATACCTAATGCTAGATGACAAGTTAGTGGGTGCAGTGCACCAGCATGGCACATGTATACATATGTAACTAACCTGCACATTGTGCACATGTACCCTAAAACTTAAAGTATAATAATAATAAAATAAAAAATAAATAAATAAAAACAAATAAATAAATAAAAAACAGTTCAGTCATCTGAAAGACAGTAATAGGAGCTGGGGGAAGAAAATCCCACCACGTAAATAACTTCCAATCCAGGCAGAGATGCTGAACTATAACCACAGGTATGGCAACCAGAGAGAAAAACAGATGCCAAACAATGCTTAAGCCTAAACACATCATTCTGAGTTTCCAAAGAACCCCGTGAAGTCAGTACTGTTATCCCCTCCTTAAAAAAAAAGGTCATAATAAAAGGAAATGTACATCAGAGAGGTGAAGAAGTTTGCCTAAGGTTACAGTTAGTGTGGAACTAGAATTCCAAGTTACGCTAATGGACTAAGGTAATTCCAAAACAAGAGTAGGAAGACAAGGATTAACTCCTTGGATGATTATCAGCTCATGTATAACATTCAAACATGGTTGACTTCAGGAACTGGATTTAAAAAGAAACCTGTATCAGGGTTATCACTACAGTGCTTCACTTGAGTGTTAGAGGGATTAAGATGAGAGGCAATGAAAGGAAAACAGGGGGGTGCCATAGGAAGTTCGTGCAGTGCTGCCTGGAGAGGTTTGAATGCACAGCACAGATTTGCATGTATTTCTCATGTTTGTGGGAAAGCAAAATTGTGTTAAGATGACCAAACCCAACTGAAACCTTGAAACCTAAAAATGTGAGAACTTTATTATTACAACAGGAAATACATATAGTGAAACATCAGTTGGCTATTTGGCTAGAGTGCAGAACTAAAGATCAGGTAAATCGTGCCCTTAAAATGTGAAAATCATGTGGTATCTTTAGCCCGAGTTTCTTTCACAATTTATAAGGTAGGAGTGTTGGCTCCATACAAAGGTTTGTGAAGGTTAAAAAATTAGTTCTGGGTGTTGTTTTCAGCTATATCCTGAAATAAGGAATGGTCCCTCCTAAAATACATTGGTTCACTGCCTGCCTGGCATAGAACCACAGGCTTATTTTTTGAGTCCTTTATAAGAAGGTACTTCAATTAACAGACCTGCAGAGGATGGAGGTCATCAGTATCTTCTTCACTCTCAAAGTGTGCTTCCGGGAACACCTTCCCTGAGAGAGGCAGAACAGGTGCACTGAATGATGAACGCTCAGCTATTTCCATCATCCTTAGCTTCAAAATCTATGTCCATCTAGAAAATTCTTCTTCTTCTTTTTTTTTCAAGACCACATCTCACTTTGCTACTGAGGCTGGAGTGCTGTAGCCCAGTCATGGCTCACTGCAGCCTCAGCCCACAGGGCTCAAGCGATCCTCCTGCCTCAGCCTCCCAAGTTGCTGGGACCACTATATCTGGCTAATTTTTTATTTTTTGTAGAAACAGACTCTCGCTATGTTGCCCAGGCTCGTCTTGAACCCCTGGGCTCAAGTGATCCTCCTGCCTCAGCCTCTCAAAGTGCTGGGATTATAGGGGTGAACCACCGCACCCAGGCAAGAAAATTCTTTATATATATTTTGGCTTCCCTCTCCATTTGTTCTTTCATTATAAATAGGTTTGACAAATTTTCTGTGTTCTTTTGGAAACAGTAATGTATGTATATCTCTCTGGGAGTTCAAAATATTATTAAAGGATTATATTCTACTTAGGCTATTTTCTTAAGTCTTTTCTCGTCTTCTGATCACATGGGGAGGAGGAAAAGCGGCAACGTTTTCTTTTTTAAAAAAATACAGGCCTATGATAGCAATAACCCACCAGGTGTCACAGTAGGCATTTAGTCATTGCCAATGGAATGGAAGAATACATGACTAAATTTTTAGTGACTCCTAGCTCCGTCCCCATAGCTCATTAACTTTTTAACTTTCCCAAGTGCCCTTACAATTCAGTCCACAGGAATATGTAATATTGAAGATTACAATTCAATTTTTGATGTGATTTGATGCAGGAGGGGATTTATTCTGGCTGCTGTGTTGAGAATGACAGGGACAAGATTGGAAGTAGGAAACCTAACTGGGCCACTGCAGTGATTAGAGTAAGACATGTCATCTCCTTGGCCCAGTGAGGTGGGCAGGGAGAAGGGGTCAAACCCTAGGTAAACTACAAAGGTGGAGCCCACAGGGTTTGCTGGACAGGTTGGATGTGGAGGGTTGAGAGACACGGCCATGTGGAGGGGCCCATTAGGCCGTGGGATCTCCTGGCACTCAGGGTTGAGGTCCGAGCTGGTGATACATCCAGGAGTTGGCAGGACAGGAGTGGTATGGAGTCATGGAACTGGGTGAGCTCACCAGTGGAGGGCTCACACCTGCATTTGCAGTCACAGGTCTAATGTGAGCCTACAGAGCTTTTAGGGTTGTCCAAAAATCACATGTCGGCCTACTTTAGAAATAAGGATCATAGGGCTGGGTGCGGTGGCTCACGCCTATAATCCTAGCACTTTGGAAGGCCAAGGCAGGTGGGTCACGAGGTCAGGCGTTCGAGACCAGCCTGGCCAACATGGTGAAACTCCATCTCTACTAAGAATACAAAAATTAGCTAGGCGTGGTGGTGCATGCCTATAATCCCAGCTACTCAGGAGGCTGAGGCAGGAGAATCACTTGAACCTGGGAGGTGGAGGTTGCAATGAGCCAAGATCACGCCACTGCACTCCAGCCTGGGCAACAGAGCGAGACTCAAAAATAAAAATAATAATAATAGAATTAAATTGAAATAAGGATCATAAACCTGGGAGCCAGAATTTCTTCCTGTGGGAATCTAGAGCCTTCACTGGTCATCACCAGGTAATAGCACTGGAGATAAACCAGCGGGATGTAACTCAGATCCTCAAGGAAGGCAGAGTAGGAGGAGGGAAAGCTGGAAGGCCTGGGTTCCAAGCGCGTTAAGAAAATTATCCCAGTCATCAAGGACTTTCACAACCTTCTCATGCGGTGGTCTGATGGCTTGCTTAGAGATGAGGAAACCCAGGCACTGGCTGCTTCACTTCTTCCCATGTTACCAGGGAATGAAATGTAACTCACAGCCTGTCTGGCCAGCTGGAAACTTGGGGCCTGCTCTTTTCTCCCCTGGATCTGTTGAGAAGAGACCAGAACCTTATCTAAAAGGGGCAGGTTTTAAAGTTGAAGTGTGTGGCTCAAATATCTTTAAAATTTTATTTGCTTACAAAGAAAATATGTTTTTGTGCACAGCATTTTGTAATAAACCCAATACAGCCAAGCTTTCCTCTAGCTTTTACATTGCACTAGATGAAGTTGCTGACTTGCATTTTGGTACAAAGTTTAGATATTTTTGTTTTGTTTTTGGCTAAACATTTATAGTTGAATTCACCTGAGTTATTTATAGTTGAATTCACCTGAGTTGAACTCACCTGAGTTGCATTCATGTGAGCTCTATGGCTATGAGCTCTATGGCCCTTATTACTGTAATAAGCCATCATTTTTGAACAATAGCCTCACATTTTCTTGGTGGAGAGTACTCAAACTTAGAGATTAGGTTGAAATTAACAGTGGTCTGAATTAATAGATATTTACCAGTTATTAACAGTTAACAATTATTAGAGGCATCTTGTCTTTTTGGAAATCCTTTGTTCCCCCTTTCTTAACCAAAATGATTTTTGCCCCAGTCTGTTGATTCTAATTGGACAGTCAAGAGGGTCTTGCCACCCAAGTCTTGATCTGAGATCAACATTGTGTAGGGAAGCCGAAGTCCTCGTAAAATTAAATTAGTCTTTAATTAACTGACTACTTATTAGTGCCTACTCATCCAGACTCCCTTACCCAAAACTAATTTCCATCCTCCCCCATCCCACCCATGGCACCTCTTCCCACACTGTGTGAGGGCATCATTTTGTGGGTCCCCCCTCAACTGATTGTCATACATGTAACATATTAGACATGCTATTTGAAAATTAAAAACATATTTCTATGCTATTAAAGGAGTTTGTTTAAGAAATAAGGCAAACGAGTAACTGGCCTCACCATTCTCTTCCCATGCTAGAAGGGAGCGCACATGGTACTGTGACTGAGGACGCGGTTACTGAAAGCGGGGCTGTGACAGGCTCCTGGGAAGTGAACTTTGATGCAAAGGTAGCCTTCCAGTTCACCCCCAGGAAAGCTGTCACAGAGGTCACAAAACAGAATAGCTCACCAGCCAAATTAAGATCCTCAAATCACAAAGTTTAATGTATCCATTTAAACCACATAGTGAGCAGCAAAGGAACACAGGTGGGGCCGGTCCGCACACCTACGTGGAAGGTCCTCACTTTCTCATTTCTGCACCATCCGCACTTTCTGGCTCTCTGCTGCACGGGCCTTCCCTGCCAACGGCATGGGCATGCAGACCAGACCAGGGGTGATGGTTAGAGAATAGTGTCATGAACACATGGACAATATTGCTCTACCTGTCTCCCCACCCTAATCACCCCCACCCCCAGATGATTTTAGAAGGATTCCTGGACATCTTTCCATCCATAAAGGAAGTACTGCAGTATGTATCCCTAAAACCTAGGATTATTTTTGGTTAAACATAACCATAATATCATTATCACACCTAAAATTAATAAACAAGACCTCCTTAATGTCATCAAAAACTAGCCAGTGTCCAAATTTTCCTATTTGTCTCATAGATTCATGAGAAAATTGTTATATCTTTTGATGTCCATGTGCAAAAGTTCCTGTAGGTGAATATAAGCCTAGAAGGGAAATTTCTAGGTAGTGTCTGTCTTCAGTATTTTTAGAATATGCTGAATTGTTTTCCAAAGAGGTTGCACTAATTTTATATTCCAGTAACATTGAGGAAGTGTTCCCCTGGCTTTGCATCCTAGCCAATACTCGATACTGTCAGATTTTAAGAGGTTTTCCAGTGTGAGGCGTATAAAAAAGGATGTCATGGTTTTAAATCACATTTTTCCAATTTTCCCACAAAATCTTTTTGAGTATGTCGTGGAATATTTTTTAAAAAACAATTACAGGAGTTTTTCTACAATGCCAGTACTCATCATTTGTCAGCTTTATAAGTAGAAAAACATTCTCCTACTTTGTGACTGGCCTTTTCACTTCCTTAATGATGTCCTTTGTGACCAGAGATTCCCAACATAATATAATCACATTTATCACACCTTTCCTTTGCATTTTATGCTCTTTGTGACTTTATCTGAAAGAGCCATTTCCATCCCCAGGACAGTCTTCCATATTCTTAACATTGTATAGTTCTACATTTTTACATTTCAGACTCTAGTCCACCTAGCATTGACTTCCGTGCCTAAGATGAGACAGAGATCCAATTTCAGTGGAGAAAACCGTTCGACTCTGCATCATTGATTGAATCATCAATTGCTTCACCAAAGATCAGCAATAAATCTGACATAAATCATTTCTGCATCTGATTCTGGGCTATCTGATTCTGGGCTTCCTATTCTAATTCATTGATACTTTTATCTGTCCCATTTTGAGCGCTATATAGCTTTAAATAAGGGCTTGATATCATGTAGGACAAGCTCCCACCACTTACTATCATGTCTTATCTATTACAGATCTTTGCTCTTCTATATAAACTTAAGAATTCGCTTGTCAAGTTCCATGAAAAATTATTAAAATTGCATTAAATCTCAAGATCAGACTGGAGAACTGACACCTTTTCAACGTACAGGATTTCTGCCCATGAAGGCAGCACCTCTGCTTATTTAGGTCTTTTTTAAAATGTCTCTTAATAATGCTTAATAACTTTCTTCATGAAGGGCTTGCAAATATTTTTCCAAATTTATTCCTAGATAATTAATTTTTATTGCTACCATAAATGGAAACTTTTTCTTCCCCCTCAAGGAGCCTTGTTCTGTTGCCAGGCTGGACTGCAATGGTGGGATCTTGGCTCACTGCAACCTCTGCCTCCTAGGTTCAAGCGATTCTCCTGCCTCAGCCAACCAAGTAGCTGGGATTACAGGCTCCTGCCACCATATCTGACTAATTTTTTGTATTTTTAGTAGAGACAGGGTTTCACCATGTTGACCAGGCTGGTCTCAAACTCCTGACCTTAAGTGATCCACCCGCCTCGGCCTCCCAAATTGGGATTACAGGCGTGAGCCACCGCACCCGGCCAAATGGCAACTTTTTTCTTTTTTTGAGATGGAATCTCACTCTGTCGCCTAGGCTGGAGTGCAGTGGTGCAGTCTCAGCTCACTGCAACCTCCGCTTCCCGGGTTCAAGCGATTTTCTTGCCTCAGCCTCCTGAGTAGCTGGGATTACAGGCACCCACCACCACGCCCAGCTAATTTTTTTGGTATTTTTAGTAGAGACGGGGTTTCACTGTGTTGGTCAGGCTGGTCTCGAACTCCTGACCTCGTGATCCACCTGCCTCGGCCTCCCGAAGTGCTGGGATTACAGGCATGAGCCACCGCGCCCAGCCAAATGGCAACTTTTTAAGTGAAAGCTTTTTATTTTATTTTCCCTCCAAAAAATATTTATTTATTTGTATTATTTTTAAAGACTTTTATTTTAGTTTCAAGGGTACATGTGCAGGTTTATTATATAACTTAACTTATGTCATGGGGGCTGGGCTGGGCGCAGTGGCTCACGCCTGTAATCCCAACCCACCTTGGGAGGCTGAAGCTGGTGGGTCGCCTGAGGTCAGGAGTTCAAAACCAGCCTGGCCAACATGGTGAAACCCCATCTATACTAAAAATACAAAAAATTAGCTGGACTTGATGGTGGGCACCTATAATCCCAGCTACTTGGGAGGCTGAGGCAGGAGAATCGCTTGAATCTGGGAGGCAGAGGTTGCAGTGAGCTGAGATCGCAGCATTGCACTCCAGCCTGGGCAACAAGAGCAAAACTCCGTCTCAAATAAATAAATAAAATGATGTCATGGGGGCTTGCCGTACAGATTATTTTTCTCTGCTCCTCTCCTTCTTCCCACCCTCCACTCTCAAGTCGACCTCAGTGTCTGTTGTTCCTCTGTTTGCGTCCATGAGTTCTCATCATTTTAGCTCCCACTTGTAAGTGAGAGCGTGCACCATTTGGCTTTCTGTTTCTGCGTTAGTTTGCTAAGGATAATGGCCTCCAGCTCCATCTATGTTCCTACAAAGGATATGGTATCATTCCTTTTTGTGGCTGCATAGTTCTCTATGGTGTATATGTACCACGTTTTCTTTATCCAATCTGTCATTGATGGGCATTCAGTTTGATTCTGTGTCTTTGCTATTATGAATAGTGCTTCAGTGAACTTATATGTGGATGTGTCTATGGTAGAATGATTTATATTCCTTTGGGTATATACCCAGTAGTGGGATTGCTAGGTTAAGCAGTAGTTCTCTTTTTAGCTCTTTGAGGAATCGCCACACAGCTTTCCACAATGGCTGAACTAATTTACACTCCTACCAACACTGTATAAGCGTGACCTTTTCTCCGCAACCTTGTCAGCATCTGTTGTTTTTTGACTTTTTTCTTTTCTTTTTTTTTTTTTTTTTTTGAGACGGAGTCTTAGTTTGTTGCCAGGCTAGAGTGCAGTGGCATGATCTCCGCTCACTGCAACCTCCACCTCCCTGGTTCATGCGATTCTCCTGCCTCAGCCTCCCGAGTAGCTGGGACTACAGGCATACACCACCATGCCCAGCTAATTTTTGTATTTTTAGTAGAGACGGGGTTTCACCATCTTGGCCAGGCTGGTCTCGAACTCCTGGCCTCATGATCCGCCCCCCTCAGCCTCCCAAAGTGCTGGGATTACAAGCGTGAGCCACCTCACCCAGTATTTTTTGACTTTTTAATAATAGCCATTCTGACCAGTGTGAAATGGCATCTCATTGTGGCTTTGATTTGCATTTCTCTAATGATCACTGATACTGAACTTTTTTTTCATATGCTTGTTGGCTGCATGTATGTTTTCTTTTGAAAGTGTCTGTTCATGTCTTCTGCCCACTTTTTAATGTGGTTGTTTTTTTTCTTGTAAATTTGTTTAAGTTTCTTATAGATGCTGGATATTAGACTTTTGTCAGATGCATAGTTTGCAAAAATTTTCTCTCATTATGTAAGTTGTCTGCTTACTCTGTTGATAGTTTCCTTTGCTGTGCAGAAGCTCTTTGGTTTAATTAGATCCAATTTATCAATATTTGCTTTTGTTGCAATTGCTTTTGGTGTCTTCATATGTCCGGAATGGTATTGCCTAGGTTGTCTTCTAGGATTTTTATAGTTTTGGGTTTTACAATAAATAAATAGCAACTTTTTAAAAACTATAACTTTTTTGTAATGTTTATGTAAACACTTTTATAAAATTTCATTGTAAAGCAAATGTATGTCGGTAACCACAACCCAGGTCAAGAAACTGCACATTCCCAACACTCCAGAAGTTCCCTTCCCAATCACGAACCCTTTCAAAGTTAACCGTTTTCCAGGAAATTATGATAGTTACTTCCTTGCTTTTCTGTATTATTTTACAAGCTAACTCACATCCCTAAGATAAATCGTTTGATTTTGCTTCTTTTTGAACTTTCATTAAGATCACAGGTTGCATTGTTTTGGGTCCATGTCATTCTATTCAACATTATGATTGTGAGGTACATGAGAGTCATTGGCAACTTCATTCACTTTCATCGCTGTATAGGGTTTTATTATCTGAAATTTCCACAACTTATCCAACCTACTGTTGATGGACACTGGATTGGTTCCAGTGTGCGACTGTAATAAACAGTGCTGCTCTGAATGTTATCTGTCTCTTTGTGCATATAGGAGCCTGCAAGGGATGTGCCTAGGGTGGAATTGCAGCATTCCAGGCTGTTCCTATGCCCCGTTAGGAGATAATGCCAATGGCTTTCCAAAGCAGTGATGCTAATTTACACCTGCGGTGTCTGAGAATTCCGGTTGCCCCACATCTCTTGAAGCGCTTGGTATTGTCCATCTTTTTTCATTTTAGTCATTCTTGTCAGTATGATGATATGTCATCGTGATTTTGTTTGCGTTTCTGGTAAATAAAGCAGCTGAGCACATCTGCAGGTTCATTGGCCATTTAGTCATCTCCCTTTCCACACCTCCTGTTCAAACCTCCTTTGCTTTTCTGTATTGAGTTGTTTCTTCATATTATTTCTTTGTAGGAGTTATTTTATATTTTGGATACAAGCCAGTTGTCAGTTATAAATGTTGTATTTATTTTATCCTACTCTGTCTTGCCTTTTAATTAACTCAGGGATGTCTTTTGACAAAAAAGTAGTTTTAATTTAATGTAGTCTAATGTATTAATATTTTTCTTAATGCTAAATGATTGTTGTTCCCGTTTTATGAACTCTTTCTCTATCTCAGCAGAATAAAGTTATTTCCTATATTATATTTTAAAAGCTCTATGCTTTCAGAAGCCGAGGTGGGCAGATCACCTGAGGTCAGGAGTTCAAGACCAGCCTGCCCAACATGGTGAAACCCTGTCTCCACAAAAATACAAAAATTATCTGGGCTTGGTGGTGGGCACCTGTAATCCCAGCTACTTGGGAGGCTGAGGCAGGAGAATCACTTGAACCAGGGGGGTGGAGGTTGCAGTAAGCCGAGATTGTGCCATTGCACTCCAGCCTGGGCGACAGAGTGAGACTCCATCTCAAAAAAAAAAAAAAAAAAAAAAAAAAAAGGAAAGACTTCCAAGACTAAACCAGGAAGAAGCTGAAACCCTGAATTAACCAATAACAGGTTCTGAAATTGAAGCAATAATTACTATCCTACCAACCAAAAATAGCCCAGGACCAGACAGATTCACAGCCGAATTCTACCAGAGGCACAAAGAGGAGCTGGTACCATTCCTTCTGAAACTATTTCAATCAATAGAAAAAGAGGGAATCCTCCCTAACTCATTTTAAGAGGCTAGCATCACCCTGATACCAAAGCATGTTAGACACACAACAAAAAAAAAAGAGAATTTTAGGCCAATATGCCTGATGAACATCGATGTGAAAATCCTCAGTAAAATACTGGCAAACCAAATCCAGCAGCACATCAAAAAGCTTATCCACCACGATCAAGTCGGCTTCATCCCTGGGACGCAAGCCTGGTTCAACATACACAAATCAATAAACGTAATCCATCATATAAACAGAACCACTGACAAAATCCACATGATCATCTCAATAGATGCAGAAAAGGCCGTTGACAAAATTCAACAGCCCTTCATGCTAAAAACTCTCAGTAGACTGGGTACTGATGGAACATCTTTCAAAATAATAAGAGCTATTTATGACAAACCTACAGTCAATATCATACTGAATGGGCAAAAACTGAAGCATTCCCTTTAAAAATGGGCACAAGACAAGGATGCCCTCTCTCACCACTCCTATTCAACATAGTGTTGGAAGTTCTGGCTAGGGCAATCAGGCAAAGAAAGAAATAAAGGTCATTCAATTAGGAAAACAGGAAGTTAAATTGTCTCTGTTTGCAGATGACATGATTCTATATTTAGAAAACCCCATCGTCTCAGCCCAAAATCTCCTTAAGCTGATAAGTAACTTCAGCAAAGTCTCAGGATACAAAATCAATGTGCCAAAATTACAAGCATTCCTACACACCAATAATAGACAAACAGAGTCAAATCATGAGTGAACTCCCATTCACAATTGCTTCAAAGAGAATAAAATACCTAGGAATGCAACTTACAAGGGATGTGAAGGACCTCTTCAAGGAGAACTACAAACCACTGCTCAACGAAATAAAAGAGGACACAAACAAATGCAAGAACATTCCATGCTCATGGATAAGAAGAATCAATATCGTGACAATGGCCATATTGCCCAAGGTAATTTATAGATTCAATGCCATCCCCATCAAGCTACCACTGACTTTCTTCACAGAACTGGAAATAACTACTTCAGAGTTCATATGGAACCAAAAAAGAGCCCGCATCGCCAAGACAATCCTAAGCCAAAAGAACAAAGCTGGAAGCATCACGCTACCTGACTTCAAACTATACTACAAGGCTACAGTAACCAAAACAGCATGGTACTGGTACCAAAACAGATATATAGATGAATGGAACAGAACAGAGGCCACAGAAATAACACCACACATCTACAACCAACTGATCTTTCACAAACCTGTCAAAAACAAGCAATGGGTAAAGGATTCCCTATTTAATAAATGGTGCTGGGAAAACTTGCTAGCCACGTGTAGAAAGCTGAAACTGGATCCCTTCCTTACACCTTATACAAAAATTAACTCAAGATGGATTAAAGACTTAAATGTAAGACCTAACACCATAAAAACCCTAGAGGAAAACCTAGGCAATACCATTCAGGACATAGGCATGGGCAAAGACTTCATGACAAAAACACCAAAAGCAATGGCAACAAAAGTCAAAATAGACAAATGGGATCTAATTAAACTAAAGAGCTTCTGCACAGCAAAAGAAACTATCATCAGAGTGAACAGGCAACCTACAGAATGGGAGAAAATCTTTGCAATCTACCCTTCTGACAAAGGGCTAATATCCAGAATCTACAAAGAACTTCAACAAATTTACAAGAAAAAAAAAACCCCAACAAAAAGTGGGCAAAGGATATGAACAGACACTTCTCAAAATAAGACATTTATGCAGCCAACAGACATATGAAAAAATGCTCATTATCACTGGTCATCAGAGAAATGCAAGTCAAAACCACAATGAGATACCATCTCATGCCAGTTAGAATGGCGATCACTTTTTAGTCAGAAACAACAGATGCTGGAGAGAATGTGAAGAAATAGGAACGCTTTTACACTGTTGGTGGGACTGTAAACTAGTTCAACCATTGTGGAAGACAGTGTGGCGATTCCTCAAGGATCTAGAACTAGAAATACCATTTGACCCAGCCATCCCATTACTGGGTATATACCCAAAGGATTATAAATCATGTACTATAAACACACATACACACATGTGTTTATTGCGGCACTATTCACAATAGCAAAGACTTGAAACTAACCCAAATGTCCATCAATGATAGACTGGATTAAGAAAATGTGGCACATATACATCACGGAATACTATGCAGCCATAAAAAAGATGAGTTCATGTCCTTTGCAGGGACATGGATGAAGGTGGAAACCACATTCTCAGCAAACTATCACAAGAACAGAAAACAAAATACTGCATGTTCTCTTTTTTTTTTTTTTTTTTTTGTGACGGAGTCTCACTCCGTCACCCAGCCTGGAGTGCAAGGTGCGATCTCTGCTCACTGCAACCTCCGCCTCCTGGGCTCAAGTGATTCTTCTGTCTCAGCCTCCCGAATAACTGGAATTACAGGCACCCGCCACCATGCCTGGCTAATTTTTGTATTTTTAGTAGAGACGGGGTTTCACCATGTTGGCCAGGCTGGTCTGGAACTCCTCACCTCAAGGGATCCACCTGCCTTGGCCTCCCAAAGTGCTGGGATTGCAGGCATAAGCCACCATGCCCAGCCAAAACACTGCATGTTCTCACTCATAGATGGGAGTTGAACAACGAGAACACATGGACACAGGGCAGATAAGATCATACACCAGGGCCTGTTGGGGGTGGGGGTAGTGGGGAGGGATAGCATTAGGAGAAATACCTAATGTAAATGATGAGTTGATGGGTGCAGGAAACCAACATGGCACCTGTATACCTATGTAACAAACCAGCACGTTGTGAGCATGTACCCTAGAACTTGAAGTATAATAATAAAAAAAGAAAGCTCTACCATTTTACTTTTAACATTTAGATCTACACTGCATATAGAATTGATTTGTGGTTTTTTTTTCACCTAATTGTATGCAGTTCTCCCAGAATCTCCCAGGTATTAAAGAGATTGTCTTTTATTGTAAATTTTGTCCATATATGTGGGAGTCTTTTTGTGTGCCCTTTACTCATTTTGTCTTTTCTGGGCCTATTGCTATAGTATTCTCATAACTGATAGAGCATTAGGCTTTTGTACTCTGCCTCCTCTTTCTCTAAACCCCTCTGTGTGGTATCGCCTTGTTTCTCAGTGCTGTGTTTCAGATAATTTATTTTGCTCTATCTAGTTCACTGATTCTATCTTCAGGTTTGCCTGATCTATTTTTCAGCCCACTCACTGAATATTTACTTTCATTTATTTTATTTTTCCACTCTAAAAACTCTATTTCGTTCTTTTTCAAGCATCCTTGATTTGTTTTCATAGTTTCCTAATATTTACAATTTAGAACTTCATTTTAAAATTTATTTAACTTTATTAATAATACTTACTGCATTTTCTGTGTCTGATAATTTCCATTATCCAAATTCGTTGTGAGTCTGATTTTACTGACCCTTATTTCTCTTGGTTCTGGGTTTCTACAAGAAGTAAAAATATCAATGAAGTACCATGTTAATACATACTATTTACTTGATGCCATCATTGCTTATCATAACTTTCAATTCAAGAGAAAGAAAGCTGCCATTTCATTATTTGGGGGGAACGTCAGCATTTTCTTATCCTTTTCATCTAGTGACGATACCATAGTTGAATTCTCTTTTTTTTAAGACAGAGTCTCGCTCTATCACCCAGGCTGGAGTGCAGTGGAACAATCTCCACTCACTGCAACCTCCGCCTCCTGGGTTCAAGAGGTTCTCCTGCCTCAGCCTCCAAGTAGCTACAGGTACGTGCCACCACGTCCGGCTAATTTTTTAGTAGAGTGTTTACTAGTATTTAGTAGAGTATTTGCTAGTATTTTTAGTAGAGACGGGGTTTCACCGTGTTAGCTAGGACCTTGTGATCCGTCCGCCTCGGCTTCCCAAAGTGCTGAGATTACAGGCGTGAGCCACCGCGCCCGGCTGAATTCTTAATCCACACAGTTAACCCCATATTGATTTACTGTCTTAGACTACTAGAATGAATAAAAAGAATATATATATATATACACTCACACACATATATAGATATTCCTTATATATGCATTCCTTTTACATATATATATATATATATATATATATATATATATATATATACACTAATTCCCTGGTAAGAGTAGTGGGTGGTACTTCCCCCTGGCACCTCACCTTCCGAATTTATAAGGCAAAGTGCCAGGGGGATGTATCACCCACTACCTCTTACCAGGGAATTAGGAAATAATTCATAGCCCTCCAACTCCCGCCATTATCCCTGGATTTCCATATTTCTGTCTCTGGGCTGCTGGCCCATCTACTTCTGAAGGCCCGGAAGCCCAGTGACCTCCCTCACTCAGCTGCTCCAAGCCAGAAATCCTGCCCTCTGTGTCCCGCTCTGGCCAAGCCTCCCATCCTGCCAGCACCCTGCCGCACTTCTCCCACTTTAATTTGTTCTTTGATCTCAGGGAGTTCCACATCCTCCATTCCTCTGGGCAGAGAAAAGGCAGGAGCCATCCACAACACAAAGTGTCAGAACTGCTTGTTCCAGGGACAGGGGAGCTGCGGTCATCCCAGGAGAAGGAGGTTCACCCCTCCTGTGATCTACAAAAAGAGAGAGCCTTCTCTTCAAGATTGTATTTAAGTTGTTTTTTTTCTATTCTTTTCTAACATCTTACAAGGATGTTAATATCAATTCATTTTTTTCTGCAAATGTAAGGTTTGTCCACTTCATTCAACTTCGCGGCATTAACCTTTTTTGGATTACAGAACTCCTTAAGAATGTAACTTTAAAAAACACACCAGGGAGCCTCTCTCCAATAAAATCACATGTACATAATTGTAGACAACACATTTTAAGGGGTTTACCCTTCAACTTGATGAATCTTAACTTAAGTGCCCCAATCTACTATAACTTTGCCAACAGATTCCGCATTCAGTGGGCTCTCTGAAGACTTTTACTTGTAAATTTTTCACTGAGCTTACATTTACATTTACCAATATTCCTACCTCCTTTCCTGATTATGTGACTCCACAAGGCTATTTTTTTTTCTTTTTCTTTTTTTTTTTTTTGGAAATGGAGTTTCACTCTTGTTGCCCAGGCTGGAGTGCAATGGCATGATCCCAACTCACCAGAACCTCCTTCTCCCGAGTTCAAGTTATTCTCCTGCCTCAGCCTCCCGAGTAGCTGGAATTACAGGCATGTGCCGCCATACCTGGCTAATTTTGTATTTTTAGTAGAGACAGGGTTTCACCATGTTGACCAGGCTGGTCTCGAACTCCCGACCTCAGGTGATCTGCCCGCCTTGGCCTCCCAAAGTGCTGGGATTACAGCGTGAGCCACTGCGCCTGGACCACAAGGCTATTTTAACTCAAACTAGAACTTGTGAACACTGGGGAAATCACGGAAACATTTTTTGAGATTTTGAAAATAGAGTATATACAATTTTGATTAGCATTTTATACTCAATAATTCTGTTCTGGAGGATATCTTGAGATCACAGATATTGGCTAAAGAAAAGAGCCTCTGCTTCTGGCAAGAGACACTAATCTACACCAAAACCAGTTATGAGATAAATGAAAACAAATCCCTGTTAACAAAGATGTTGTGTGTCTGTATGTGTGTGCAGGTGGGATAAAAACAATCTCTCCTGCAACTTGCATGACAATCCGGAATAGTGACTGATGCATTTACATAGGCTGTATGGGTTGGCTTAAAGTTAATGTCTATAAAACATTCTAAATTGATAGAATTGGGGGCTATCCTGGAAAAGAACTATGCTGCAATTCCCTGGACAAAATCCAGGCAGAGTTCTGCCTTCAGCTTTGGAGCCACACTAGCGTGCCCGGAGGAACAACATCCATCCCATTTCCAGAAGGCAGAAGTCAGTGCTGCCCTGAGACAGAGAAGAGTTTCCAACCCTTTACCAGTCATGGCCAGCAGCGAACATGGGGTCTCTGCTCTGCAGGCCGCTCCAGAACCCAGTTTTCCTGGGCTTTGTAAAAGTCACCTGCTGTGCGCTGCATATTTATGAGAAGAGACTGTGAGAGGTACATTTTAAGATGCAAGATACTTTAATTAAACTATTAACTCGGCTGGCTTAGGCCTGTAATCCTTGCACTTTGGGAGGCTGAGGCAGGTAGATCACTTGAGGTCAGGAGTTCGAGACCAGCCTGGCCGACATGGTGAAATACCATCTCTACTAAAAATACAAAAATTAGCCAGGTGTGGTGGTGTGCACCTGTAATCCTAGCTACTTGGGAGGCTGAGGCAGGAGAATCTCTTGAACCCAGGAGGCAGAGGTTGCAGTGAGCCGAGATCGCACCACTGCACTCCAGCCTGGGTGGCAGAGTGAGACGCTGTCTAAAAAATAAATAAATAAATAAATAAATAAATAAATAAATAAATAAATAAATAAAAACATTAACTGTTCATTTCACTCAACCTGGAAAGCACTCCAAATAGATAAGCAGGTGTTGACGAGCCTGAACCCCAGTGTTTTTACTATGCCACATCGAATTGGGCTAATGCCAAACATGGCTGTCCACAAACACACTTTGCGTGTGACCAGAGAACAGGGTGCATCTGGATCTCCCCCTGGCTGGAGGCAGGCACACCAAATGATGCAGCTGTGGGTCAATTTCAGCACTAGATGACAAAGGACATCTACTTCTTGAATGTGAGTTTGCAAACCCTAAATTGGATACTCCACGTGACTTTGTGCCCAGAACACAGGGAGGCCATGGTGGTCATAGAGGGAGCGTAGGCTTCAGTGCCAAGCCTGTGTGATGCCCAACTCAGCCGAGGACCCGCTGGGGCCTGCAGCCTCCGTCTCCCCTTCTCTATGGGGTTATTGGTCACGGATGTGAGGTGCCCGGCACACGTACTCTGTTGTAAGTACCCTACTCAACAACTGCTACCTGAATGGATGTAACTTATGTAACTTTATGCAAAGAACTCAACATTCCAAGAGCCCGTACCAGGCCAGGCGTTCTGTCAAGCACCTTACTCACATCACTGCATGTAATCCTCCCAGCAAGCCCAGGAGAAGGTATCACTGTATCCACCACACAAAGAAGAAGACTGAGGCCGAGCTGGGCTGAGGTACGCAGGCCGTCAGGAAAGTGGATGCTGCAGGCCAGGCATGCTGACCGGAGCAGCTAGAATGCTCCTCTGCTTCACTGCGAGAAGAGGAGGAGCGGGATTTATCTTGTGGAAGAAAACCTGAGCTAGAAGCAGGTGATATCGTGTGGAGCAGCACAGCCCTTGGCCCTCCCGGGGCTCCCAACATGGGCAGAGGGTGGTGGAGACAGAGTAGATGAGCAGCCATATTCAGTGCCACCAGGGAAGGAAAATGTGATGGGGACATGAACGGCCTGGGGGAGCCCAGAGCTGGCATCCCCTCCCCTAGGGACATCCAGAAAGGGTTGCAGAAGGTGGTGCAGGGCTGGCTGAGGCCTGCAGATGGAAACTGCCAGACCAAATCTGGAATTCAGGTTTCTTAGTTCCCAATTCTTTCTACCTTTCCCCTGCTAAATTCTTCTCAAACACTGTAGTGTGAGGGTTTGTTGTTGTTGTTTTGCAAGTATTTCTCATTTCTTTCTTTTTTTTTTTTTTTTTACTACTCACATGCCACATAGGGCCACTTGGTGTCTTGTCTTCTGCTGAGAATCTGTTTTCCTGGACAGGCTCTTGAATTGTAAGAAGTCAAGGGGGTTGGGCATGGTGGCTCATGCCTGTATATAATCCCAGCACTTTGGGAGGCCAAGGTGGGCGGATCACTTGAGGTCAGGAGTTCGAGACCAGCCTGGCCAACATAGTGAAACCCCATATCACTAAAAATACAAAAATTAGCCTGACATGGCGGCGGGTGCATGTAATCCCAGCTACTTGGGAGGCTGAGGCAGGAGAATCACTTGAACTCAGAAGGCAGAGGTTGCAGTGAGCCGAGATCATGCCACTGGACTCCAGCCTGGGTGACTGAGCAAGACTCTGTCTCAAAAAAAAAAAAAAAAAGAAGTTGAGGGGAAGCAGTGCCGGAGGCTGTGGGCAGCCGGGCTTCTGTCCCTGTCTCCCTGGGCTGGACCGCAGCCTGCTGGTGTTGGCATGGGATGTGCACTCCAGCTTTGGGAAGCAAAGGCTACTTTCACATTTGTTGTTTTCGTTACATTCAGAATATGAAAATTAATTTTTAAAACAAAATGTGGTAAAGTTGGACTAGTGATGATTATTAAAATGTGTATTTATACATAAAATTCTTTGCTATTTTGGAAAATAGTACCTTATTGCCAAGAAATACCAGTTAGACCTCCTGTGATCGTCTGTGAGTTCATCCCCCTTGGATGCCGATCGTGGGGCAGCTTTGCCAGGTGACACCGCCATGGAGACGGAGGAAAGGTGGTGGCGGTTCTGGTTTTGTTCTGTCTTTAAGACAGATTCAATGTTAGATCTTTATTTCTCTAAAACCAAAACTGACTTCTCTGTCCTCTGGCCACCTCCACATCAAGATCCAGAATTAAATCACCTCCACATCAAGATCCAGTTGAGTGCAAATGGACTGGACCTTTCTGAATCCTACGTGGTAGCCACTGTCTACTGATGCCTTTTCTGTTTCCACAGAAACTCAGGTTATGAAGTCCAGTGCTACCTAGTGGGGAAACGCCAGACACTCACAATTCCAGCTCTCCGACTCCACGTCCCCCCACCCCCAGATCTAGCGCTAAGGAAGGACAAGGCCTCACTTGTGCTGCTCCTGACCCACCGGACTCTGGCCAGACCTCCAGCTCTGCCCTCTTCATCCACATCTGCAAACCAGCCGCTCCCCTCCGCAGTTGGCTGGGGGTAGCACCAAACAGAGAAAAGCAAACACAGGAGAAAGCTGTCGGACTCAGCACTCCTTGAATACACAGTGGCTGTTGTTATAATGTCCTCAATATTTTTTCTTGCTGGAATCCTTGGGCAGGGATTCATCTTGAGGGAAGGAGGATGAACAAAGCCCCCCACATCGCAGGCCGCGTGCGTTCTTGCACGCATGCCTTGTATGGATCGTGTATGAGGGACATTAAAACCCACCTATTATTAGAGCCACAGAAACTGTATTTCCCTTTTACTCTGGAAGAGAATTACAAATAAAGCCTGGTATCTAACGGGTCTAAACCCAAGAAGCTGGGAGCTGAAAGAGCACCCTCTGTGGAAGCAGACGCCTCCGGAACAGGTTAGGATTTCGGTACCGGCTCTGCTGCTCGCGGGCTGTGAGCATGAATGTGCCTCCCTAGCCTCTCTGAGCCTCAGTTTTCTGATCTGCAATATGTGACAATGATTAGTTACTCACAGGGCTCAAGGTGAAGTGACATCACTTTTATGAAGAAGCTCACAGCTTGCCTGGATCACAGAGGCACTCAGAAGTGCTTAGTTCTCTTAATGCTAATAAAAGATACAACTTCAGTGCACAGTGTCCCCTCCCCTCCCCCACCTACCTCATGGGGACAGAGGCCAGGAGGCTGTGCCCCACGGGGAATTCCCTTCAGACCTCGTCCAGCCCTGGAGGCCAAGGGAGTGCAGGTTACGGGGGGGCCCTGTCCCAGGTCGAATTATTGCCCTCTGGTGACAGTCACAAGGAGGTCTCTCTGCTAACACTGCAGTGAAAGCTTCCCTGCCCTCCCTCACTTGGTTCTCACGACAGCTCTGTGTGGACATGAAGTCATTCCTGTCCTTGCTGGTTCACTTTTGAACCAGCTCTAGAGCCAATAAATGAATGTCTGATGCTCCCCAGCTGGGCTGACAGCAGAGCCATCCGGGACTCTGAGGAGGGCTGCGAGGTGCCCAAAGGGCCACAGAGCAGCAGGTCGGGGCTGATTCCCCTTCATGTGGGGGCAAGACAGGTGCCCTGCGGCCCTGCAGGCCATTTGTCTCTGTACACACCACACAGCAAGCACCAAGGCAGAAACAAACACACAGTCTCTTATCAGCTCCTAGGAACAGCTGCTGACAAATTGCTTTTCTTGGGAAAGCACTCAGGCCTATAGGAGGAGACACAGTAATCAGAGGAAATGGTACCTGCCTTCGAGGCACTTCTACTTCTCAAACAGCTAAAGAATGTAATTCAAGGATGGTAATTTCAGCCCCAGTTTCTGCAGGAGTTGGTGAGTGAAGGCCAGAGATCCAAGAAGGCTTCCTGGAGGAAGTGATGGGGTAGCAGAAAAGAGGAAGAGGAAGTAAAGGGAGTGGGCCAGACCTAGTTGAGCCAAGTTGCCTGTCTTATTTGAGGGGAAGTGAAGTGGGGAAAGGAAGCAAGCACAGATTTCAGCTGGAATAGTAGAGGGAATGCGGTCTGGTGTGCATGGAGGCCTTCTGAAACGGTGTCTTCATGCCAGGAGTGCTTTGGCATGGTTGTGAGCCTGGCCTGGCCCAGCAGTAAGGAGGACTTTTCCCCGTTTGCTATCTCTGAACCTCTCAGAGTGGCTGCCTTCTCACGTCCTCCCTAGCAGGGAGCCCCAAGGCGAGGCTCTTCCAAAGGCAAGGGGCCCTGGCAACTCCCCACTGGCCGTGCTTGGTGGGCTTGCAGCAACCTCTGGGAGCTTTGCAGACCCCTGTCCTCGGACACTCAGCAAGGAGGTTGAGGGTCAGCCCGGTCACTGTCTGTTTGGTCCAGGAATTGAAGCCCCTCACTGTGCGGAGAGGAGCATCCACAGGTTTCAAGGCTTCTGTTCAACCCTCTGTGTGCAAAATAAACAGACTTGGGTAAATTCTGAGGTTGGCTGCAGACACGTCAACTGTTCCGAAGACACTTTGTTTTCCAAAAGAGTTTTTCTCGGTCATCTCCATGTCTGAGAATCCTAGATCTTCATGTCTCTATACACACACTGTAAGAAAATGTAATGTACATCCATCATCTCACACATTTGTCATTTCCTTGCTTTGGAGACGTTCAATATCCTCTGTTTAGCTGTTTAATACTATACAATATGTTATCATTAACTACAGTCATCCTACAGCAGCAGAGAGCACTGATCACTATACATTATATGTATCGAAACATCACCATGTACCCCATGAATAAGTACAATTATTATTTTTCAATTACAAAATATAATTTATAAAGAAGAAAATGCAATGCACATCCATCATCTCAAACATTTGTCATTTCTTTGTGTTGGAGACATTCAGTATCCTCTGTTACGCTGTTTGATACTATATTCTATATTATTGTTAACTGTAGCCACAGAGAGCACTGATCACTATATATGTATCAAAACATCGCCATGTACCCCATGAATACATATAATTATTATTTGTCAAATATTAATTAAAAGTACAATCAAAAAAAGAAAATGCAATGCAAACTAAAGGGAAAAGAGCAAACAGGATTTTTGAAAACTTGTTCTTCCATCTTTTTAAACTTAAAATTTGTAATGTTTATTAGCTACAAAACTAAATAGGATGTTTCCTAATCATGTACATTAAATGCCATAAACTACTTCAAATAACTCCATGCCACCTGGAAGGAGCCTTACCTTCACTGAAGGTTAAGCACTAAGCTACTTGGATATTCTCCTTGGACGGGCCACATACCTTCCACCTTTTGCCTCCTTTTGTGTGTGAGAAATATATATGGATTGGCTGAAGGAAAAGAAGACCTAGACCACCAGCATTTCGATCCAGCCCTGCTGTGTTTCTGTAATTACTTGGATTGGTTTAATCCAAACAAAGAGAATATTCTGAAGATGCTCAATGAAATTCTGATGGAAAGGATGGCTGGCCAAGAGACACCCTCCGATCCCCAGGAGCTGCCACACGCAGGATCCAGGCTCCCGTGGGAAAGCCTCAGGACCAGGGGCGGCATTTGCATTTCCGAGGCCAGAACACACTTTTCCTATATGTTGCCATTTCCCCAACTATTCAAGCTGATTAAAGGATGCTAGAAAATTACTTAAGCCCTTAAATTGCAACAACAAAGGCTTGGTTTCTCTTTTCAACCAAAACAGCACGGCTGCCTGATTCAAATGCTAATAGCCGGGGCCTGAATTGGTCACTAAATGAGAGAGACACCTCTCCCTGCAAATGACCACAAAGCCACTCCTTTGCAGTGACAATCTGCAGGATTCTCCCAGTTGGACGTTCTGTTAAATTGCTCCATGGGAAGCATCCTCGCGGTGGGCTGGTTGGTTTCTGGAGAAGATTGCCTTCTATCTGGCCGGGGCTGACTCTGGAGGAGCTAGGAACCACCCATCTCCCTTGTTGCAGAGCCAAGAGGACATTCCAGCAGATCTGGCACAGCTTTCAAATTCTTTGTTGAGGAAAAAGGCCCCAGTTTTAGAGCTGGTTGCTACCGTCTCAACTCATCCTAATTTCAAAATGGCTCTAAAGACAGAATGTGGTTTCTCAGCTCCTTACCACCCCATCTCCACACCTCCCTTTGTACCCTACAGTCCCTTCTACCTGGGGGATGGGCACTGCCCGCCACTGACCAGATCCCCACTCCCTGGCTTGCTTCACCTACCCCCAGCTCATGAAAGAGGGCTTGGGGCCAGATGAAGGAAGTTCCAGTCCAAACTCTCCCATGTAGGGAGTGACCTCGGGCCGGGTACTGGGCTCTGTCCACCTGGGTACACTGTGGACCTGTTCAGTATCAGGGGAATAGGGAGGCCAATCTTCACACAGCTGCAGTGAAGGCACACACAGATTATACGGGATTTGGAGTCAGCAGGCCAGAGGGCAGATTTTACCTCCTCCACCATCCTGACTCTGACCAGGCTACATCTCATTCTGAGCCTCAACTTCCTTCTCTGTAACATTGCAAAGGTAACAGTACCCATCTTGCGAGGTTTTGCTGAGCGTTAGACGGTATACAAGTATACTATGTATAAGGCAACAGGGACTGTGCCTGGTGTGCCCAAGATTAGTGGATGGAGCTCCCATAGGCGTGCAGTTAGTGTAGACAATGGAGAGGTTTTGAAATGTCTCTCCTCAATCTCTATTCCTCTCTTTTGCCATTATTACAGTATGTCTTTCTAATGTTAAGTTTTGGATTTGTCTTATCTACCAATTATGCAATTGTGCTCATTATTGACTCTGCACCTACAGCCCAGCCCAGTGTGGTATTGGAAATGTAGTGTCATTGCTCAGGGAGTGATACAGTCCACGCTCTGTTGGCAGGTGCATTCCTGAGAGTTATTTCTATTCTGTCAATACATGCATATTTGGTAGGGGCAATGCTAATTTTCAGTTGACATGAGTAATATAATTTGTCAGTTTCTAGTCCTGAGGGAATTGTTCTTGATCCTCAAAGATGATGTCCACTTTTCTCTCACCTCTACCTTCTGCTTCCTAAATTCCTTGACAGTCTCAAAGGCCAGGGGTTACTGTTGTTTACTTTTTACATTTACATTATGCCTGGTTCTTTCCTATTGATTAGACATATGTCCTTCCTTTACTGGCAAATAGTTTTAATACCATTTTATAGAATAGCAATTTCTTAATATATCTAATATGAAAGACTGTGAATATGGCTGTGCAAAGTTGTATTTAAAATAGATTAAGAGCCAGGCACGGTGGCTCATGCCTGTAATCCCAGCACTTTTGGAGGCCGAGGCAGGCAGATCACCTGAGGTCAGGAGTTCAAGACCAGCCTGGTCAACATGGTGAAACCTTGTCTCTACTAAAAATACAAATATTAACCAGGCATGGTGGCAGGCACCTGTAATCCCAGCTACTCAGGAGGCTGAGGCAGGAGGATCACTTGAACCTGGGAGATGGAGGTTACAGTGAGCTGAGATCACGCCATTGCACTCCAGCTTGGACAACAAGAGTGAAACTCCATCTCAAAAAAAATAATAACAATATAAAAAAATAGATTAAGATATGTTTTAGAGCCAGGCATGGTGGCACATGCCTGTAATCCCAGCACTTTGGGAGGCCGAGGCGGGTGGATCATGAGGTCAAGAGATCGAGACCATCCTGGCCAACATGATGAAACCCCGTCTCCACTAAAAATACAAAAATTAGCTGGTCATTGTAGCATGAGCCTGTAGTCCCAGCTACTCAGGAGGCTAAGGCAAGAGAATCGCTTCAACCCGGGAGGTGGAGGTTGCAGTGAGCCGAGATCGCGCCACTGCACTCCAGCCTGGCAACAGAGTGAGACTCCATCTCAAAAAAAAAAAAATTTAAAAAAAAGATATGTTTTAGAAAGGAACTTAACTTCTGAAGAATTCCGTATTACAAGGAGATAGAACACATCTGATACAAGCATCAAAGATTGATTTTGCTTTGGGAATCTTTCTCATCTGATTTACAAATAATCCTGTTCTGAAAGAAATATTTAATTTAAAAAAATGTTTTACGTTCCTATCTTAACCTCTGCTTTTTAAAAAATGTTTTACATTCATATCTTAACCTCTGCAGCTAGAATTTAAGATTGTCAAAGATGAGAATTTAAACCTGTTTATATTGCCAACGTGCAAATCAATGTATTGCAATTGTACAGTAGGTACATACTGTAAAATTTTCCATGATGATGACATTTAGCACGTATTCTCCCCAGCTGACATTTATGATGCTTTGACTTGAGGCATGCTTATGATGCTTTGACAAGGCGGAGGCCTTGACCTTCCAGTGTCAATTGCTCAAGAAGGTAAAGCTCCCGCCGCTGGAGATCAAGATGTCGGATAGAGCGCTAGATACCTAAGCTAAGACTGGTAAAAAAGAGATGGATGTTGTCTTAGCATAACACAATGAAAGATGGTATTCTGTACAGTATTTAAAATAATATTTTAAGGATTCAAAAATAGTGCCATAAATTATGTCATTCTAAATTTTAAAAATGAGGAGAAAATAATTTTAAAATACATAAAGGTAGCTTAAAAGCTAAAATAAAACCCAATTGCATTCCAAGTAATAGAGTGTTAGGTTAGAGAAAATTTCAAATAGATGAAAGTTAACCAAGAAGCAACTAGGAACATAAAACGAACGGAAAATGAAAGGGCAAGCCGGAGTGGCTGCTCACGCCTGTGATCCCAGCACTTTGGGAGCCTGAGGCAGGAGGATTGCTTGAGCCCAGGAGTTCAAAACAAGCCTGGGCAACTTGGCAAAACCCCATCTCCACAAAAAATACAAACAATTAGCTAGGCATTTGTGGCACACACCGGTAGTCCCAGCTATCGGGAGGCTGAGGTGGGAGGATCACTTGAGCCTGGGAGGCAAAGGTTGCAGCGAGCCAAGATCACACTACTGCACTCTGGCCTCAGTGACAGAGTGAGACCCTGTCTCAATAAAAAAAGAAAAAAAATGAAAGGGCTAAGAGAATGATTGTGTAGCAGAAAATTCTGAGACCACCCCAAGGTCTGTGATGAGGAAACCATTATAGATCAATCCAAATGCGTTCTCATTCGGTGCTCCAAAGGATCAGTGCTATGATCAGGAACCATCATTTCATTTAAGCCAGATGTAATTTCACTTAAACGAGATGTAACTGGGCCAGCAATAGTCGTGGGCAGGTTACTTAAGTCAGGATTTCCCAGACTTACCTAATCATCAGAATCAAAGGAATGACATGAGAAGTGTGATAAAAATACAGGTTCTGCATCCCAACCAGACCCCCTAAATCAAAATCTTAGGGGAAAGCCCTGGGCGCTGTGTGTTTTTATCAAGTGCGCAGGTGATTGCTATGGTGTAGACCATTTGAGGGACACGCTATAGTCGAGTATGGGTTGGGAAGAGCAACTGGAAATAAACAGAGACTGGGATATCTTACAGACAGCCCCAAAACATGCACCCAATTTACCGTCGGATTCTTTGCTTGATGAATAGGATTTAAAGCTAGACTGTATTAGTTATATGACAGTATTTGTTTCATCAATGAAATGCCTCTGTGTGCATGTGTGTGTGTGTGTTTCCAGTTAATCCAGTTAGAGTGCTGGTTGTAACCTGGTCCCTAGATTTCTAAATACTTATGTTTATAGAATTTTATGGTCAAAATGACTCCCTACCAAGAGCATCTTGTCAAACTCCCTCCTTGTCCACCGAAGAGCTGTGTGCTGTTTAAGTTGGTATATCCCTGTGTTTATGAGTACACATTTAACGGCGGCAGAATTCTGCAGCCTCCATGGGTCACCTAGAGCCTGATGAATAAAGTAAGCAAAGTCCAGTTGTAGTTTTCATAATCCAGGACAGTAAGTCCCTGGAGGAAGATCTGTCCATTAAATTCCATGAGTTTCAGGAATTTGCACGGACCCTAAGATGCTCCAATATTAATAAGGTGACACACTGATCCCTGACATGCTCTTGGAAGATGAAGCCAGGCACAGCTGGCTCTGTGACTTGTTTTTCAGGTTAGTAAAGGTCACTCCCGGCCTTTACTAACATTCACCCAGTGCCTCGGCCAGGATCCACTACTATTTTCACGATGAAGAAAGCTGGATCTGCTTCCTTTCTTTTCTTCTCCACTATCGATTCTTCTGAGTTTCACTCTGAAATTCCAACACCTTGGGCCTTCTCTCAGGCTCACAGCGACTCAATCAATCAGGGTGTCTAAAGACCCTGTGGGTGGGGGAGGAAGGAAGGAGGCACAGAGACCCTGCAGAAATGACTCAGGAGCCCCAAGCAGCTCACCCTCCCTATCCTTTGGGTAGTTTTTCTGCAGTTTCTCACTGTTGACACTTCTTTTCCTGTATGAGTCAAGAAAGAAGGCCCTTAGAGGGAAATGAGACAGATCTTTTTACAAATATTCTTCATTACCACACTTTATTCATTCTATCAGCCAAGTGTGTTCCTCCAATTTTTCACTACAATTTTAAAAGCAGAAAATGTACCCTATTGTTTTGCACTGTTAGAGCCCATCCAGAGAGAAGGTGCAAGGTCCCTACTGGACTTCAAGGCTAAGATTGCGAGTGCAGCCGGAGTGGCTCGGAAACCAAATGTCAGTGGGAGCTCCCAGTCCCAGCTGTGAGGCGTGGCTCCCAGTCCCAGCTGTGAGGCGTGGCTCCCAGTCCCAGCTGTGAGGCGTGGTTCCCAGTCCCAGCTGTGAGGCGTGGCCCCATTGCTTCCCTAGCGGGCTTCTGCTCAGATGGCTCCAGAGGCTGCTCTTCTGTATCATGACAGCGTTTCATCGTAACAGACGCCAGCTACTGCATTAGCTCCTTTATTTTCTGGTTAAGTTTATACAAATGTATCAGATATACTGCAATATTAATAGTTCTCTCATTTGTTTCTGTTATTCTTGGGGCTGGTTTCACAAGTTTTGGGGGTTTCAGTTTTTTTTTTTTTTTTTTTTTTTTTTTTTGATACAGAGTCTTGCTCTGTCGCCCAGGCTGGAGTGCAATGGCACAATCTCTGCTCACTGCAACCTTCACCTCCCAGGTTCAAGCGATTCTCCTGCCTCAGCCTCACGCGTAGCTGGGATTACAGGTGCGTGCCAGCATGCCCGGCTAATTTTTTTGTATTTTTAGTAGAGATGGGGTTTCATCATGTTGGCCAGGCTGGTCTTGAACTCCTGACCTCAAGTGATCCACCCACCTCAGCCTCCCAAAATGCCTGGGATTACAGGCGAGTCACCATGCCTGGCCTGGGGATTTCAGTTCTTAATCTCCTTTCAGATTTGCCCATACTCTTTTCCTTCAGTCATCTCTGAGAGAAAACCCAGAGGTCCTTCATGGCTGGCTCAACTCACCATCACTCAGGACAGCAGGGTCTTGTGGTCTGTTGCACTGTGGAGATGCAGGGGCTCCTGTATGGGCGAGTGGAGTTGTTCTGGGTGGAAATCCCAGGCCGGCTCTTTTCCTGTAACTGTGATAAGTGACTCAGCTCAGAGCCTCCTAGGCCTCATCAGTACAGTAAGGACCACAACACTGAACCCATTGTAAGGGTGAAGACACAGTCTGCAGAAAACTTGGCACATAGTGGGAATTTCAAACGCTTTAGCTGGTTAAAGAGAATTGACCATTTCTGCCTTTCAATTTCTCAGGAGTCCCTTTTCAGGGAGGTGGGCTGTCTAATTTGGCCCCTTCTACCTCTATGCATCCTCCTATAGCCATGCCCTCGGTGCAAGTGAGGCCAGCCTGACTTCTGTTCTCTGCAAGCGGCAGGCTTACTCCCACCTGAGGTTTTGCACAGGGTCTCCCTGGCCTGGGCCGCTCTTCCATCTGATGTTACCACAGTTGGTTACTCTGACCTGTCTTTAATGCCCCTTTCACAAATCTAAACCATCCAGGGACAACAGATAAGGAAAATGGAGTGGAAGCCTCACCACAGATGATGGTGCAGTGCTGAGAAGCATCGGATTCGAGACAGACATAGAGACCTGGAGGCACTGAATGGAAAAAAGGAACAGAGGAGACAAGAACATGCAGACGGAACAACATGGGCTTTGCACAGGTACACGACAAACACAAAATGCACAGCGGACATGCGGCTGCTGAGGGGCAGGGCTGGTATGGGAACAAGAGGGGGTGTGTGCATCAAACAAGGCAGAAAAAAATGCAGCCTCGGGTCGCTAGGCATCGCTTCATCCTGTTAAATTCCCCAAAATAGCATGTATCGCTGTCAAACATGAGCATCAGGATTTTTATCCAAACAGGAAAATTTTCTGTTCCTTTAGTCCCAAGCATATGGAGCGCGCTTATTAATTAGGACATTATGACGGGCTCTGTGTAAAAATGGGAAGTGAATCTCTCAATACGTATTTAGTGAAATTAAAGGTACATTGAATCTACTAAAGAAAAAAAACACTTAAGCCTGGGAAATTATCTTTGCGTTTTTTCCTAAGTGATTATTATTAGACACCAGAATAGCACCAAACCGAAAAAAATCTCACGACTGAAATATCTCAGAAACGACATTTCAATATATAAAGGAAACATCAATTTTAAGTTACAAGTAAGGAGAAATTTGGAAACAGAACATACAATTTAACTAAGATTAAGTCTTTCAAAATAATAAGTAGCACTCTAAAACTGAAATCAAGAATGATTTTCATGACTATTTGAATTTTTTTAAATTAATGTTGGTGTTTTTTTTTTGAGACAGGGTGTCACTGTGTTGCCCAGACTGCAGTGAACTGGCAGTGTCATAGCTCACTGCAGCCTCAAGCTCCTGGGCTCCAGTCATCCTTCCACCTCAGTCTCCCAAGTAGCTGGGACTACAGGTATGCACCATGACATCTGGCTAATTTTTTAGTTTTTGTAGAGACGGAATCTCGATATGTGGCCCAGCCTGGCCTCAAGTAATCCTCCTGCCTCAGCCTCGCAAAGTGCTGGGATTACAGGCATGAGCCGACACCTGGCCTAAATATTTCTCAAAAATAAACCAAGAATGACTTTCAAGGCCTAAGAAAAAGACATGGCACTGATGAGATTTTGAAGACTTTTATTAAAAGTAATAAGCATAATTCATTCACCCAAAACTGACAGTGGAAAATCTGAATGTTTCAAGTAAGTAGAGGAAATTCCCCCAAATGAAGAGGGGACGACAGAGTCCTCAAGTTAGCTACTGGACACCTTCAACGGCAGACACTGGAGAATTAGTTACAAGAGGGCTCGACAGGCCTGCAGGTAAAACAAACAAAGCAAAACAAACTGAAACAAGAGAATAAACGTCAACACGGGCATTCTGGAAAGCGCAGCCAGGCTCTCTCTCCCCAGCCCAGCAGGAGCTCCAGCCCCAGCTGCCATCATTCCTAGCACTCCGTAGCAGCGTTACTATTACTAACACTTACGGTATCTTCAAAATCATCCTCCTGGCAACCAATGTGAAGTCACCACCAGGCCCAGAAAGTGGCTGTGACTCTCCCCTGGTGGCCAACACTGCTAGCTGCCGACCTAACCTCCGTTACCCATCCTCTTCCTCACTACCAGGCCCGTAGTACTGCTGTGGGGTATAAGGTGCGCAGCTGAAGAAAATGCATTTTTCCAGCCCCCTTGTGAGATGGGATGGCCATATGACCACGCTCTGGTCAGCAGAATGTCAGTGAAGTTTTTGGGTGGAGATTCCAGAAGCTTCCTGAGAAGAGGGCTGGCGGGATGGGCAGGGATCCCCTCTGTCCCAGGCCCTCTGCCGCAGAGGTAGTATGAGGTCAGGAGCAGGAAGCCCCCACCAGCACCAGGCAAGAGCGAGCAGCACCATGGGGTCCCCAAGCCAGCCAGGGACTCTCAGCGACAGGAGAGAAAGGCAAGCCTCTGCGTTCTCGCAGGAGGCTCTTTTCTGGAGGCGGTTTCAGTTTTGCGGTGCTGAATCCAGTTCTGTAAGGGAAGAAAAAGTTATTTCCTCACCCATTGCTAGGTTTATGGCTGAGACGCCTATCATAAAAGACAGATAAACAAGAGAAAAGCAGGTGAATTTATTTCATTGTATGTAATTTTTACATGACACAGGCACCTTTAGATGTGAAGACCAAAAGGCACAGGGAGGCCTGTGTATCTTTAGGCTAAGCTTGATGGAGAGCGGACAGTGGTGGAAGAGGGTGAGTACACAGAGCGGGCGTCACCTGATGGCAGTGAACTGCGGGAATATGCAAGGTGCCAGATTTCAGGGTCTTGTGTCCCAAACCTCATTAGTGTCTAACTCAGTGTGGATATAACCGCTGGGACGCTAGCAGCGGTCTCTTTGGAAATTGCCAGAGCGCGCCGTCGCGGCTGCTGGGTCACTGGGCTTCTGTGTTATGATGGATGCTGTATTCGTCATCCATCATTTGTGGTGTGTTGTAAAGCATCACAAACTGGGTGCCTTTAAACAACAGAAATTTGTTCCCTTACAGTTCTGGATCCCAGAAGCCTGACATCACTGTATCGGCAGGGCCGTGCTCCCTCCTGGGAAGCTTCCCTCCCCTCTTCCCTCTTCTGGCATTGCTGGTGCGTCAGCCCGGTCTCCACCTCCGTCTTCACACAGCCATGACCCCGTGTGTCTCTCCTCCTCTTCAGATGTTCTTCAGTAAGGACATCAGTCATGTTGGATTAGGACCCACCCTGATGACCTCATCCTAGCTCACATCTCGATGTCATCTGCAAAAATCCTATTTCCAAAGAAGGCCACTTCACAGGCCCCAGGACTTAAGATTTTAATGTATCTTTTGCAACAAACACCTTAGCGAAATTTCTTGCAACACACACCTTGGTTTAATGTTCTTGAAATAATCCAATGGCCTCCGGGACTCAGGCATAGCTCTTTGGGCCTCTCAAACTGGCCTGATGTCCTGGGACCAAATTTGCACTCTACCTAACCTTGGGCTGAGGATTTTTGCCAGAAAGCTCTGGTCTCTCATGCCCCAGGCAGGCCCATCCTTCCAGTCCTCCAGGCAAAGCGAATCTGAACTGTGTTAGTTCTAGGCTGTGCCAAGTCCAGGCTCCCTGAGGTTTCTACACTGCCTTTATATTTATAGATCTTTAAAAAAAAAAAAAAAAGAAAGAAAAGGTAGTGTTTCTGGTATGGTTTGGCTGTGTTCCCACCCATATCTCATCTTGAATTGTAGCTCCCATCACTCCCACTTGTTGTGGGAGGGACTTGGTAGGAGATACATGAATCACAGGGGGCAGTTCCCCCTACCGTTCTCATGGCAGTGAGTAAGTCTCACGAGATCTGATGGTTTTCTACGAGGAAAACCCTTTTGCTTGGTCCTCACTCTCTCTTGTCTGCGGCTATGTAAGGCATGCCTTTTGCCTTCCACTATGATTGTGAGGCCTCCCCAGCCATGTGGAACTGTGAGTCCATTAAACCTCTTTTTCTTTATAAACTACCCAGTCTCAGGTATGTCTTCACCAACAGGGTGAAAACAGACTAATACAGTTTCTCCCCGGCTTCCCTGAAGACCCACCAGTGTCAGAGGAAGGCAAGCTCACAGCCCAGCACATCTGGGACTCTGCTCACTTCAAGGGTAAAAAATCTCTTTGAAGTCACATGTTTTACTCAAAAATCTCATTAACTTTCCTTTTACTGCTTAAAGTACCTGTGTTTGCTTTCTCGTTGGAAGAATGGTTTTTTGCACGTATCTTCAGGTGCAGTCAATGCCCAGGAATTGTGCACTACCTGCTCTTGAAGGGCCCCTTTCTCCTCAGTTCCTGGGGGTGCTTCCCCTGCTTGAGAAGCACAGGTCTTTCCTGTTAGGGGTTAGGGTTAGGGTTAAGCCCTCATGTTCCATCCTGGATTTGATCTCTACCACCCTGTGGAATGACAAGAAATCTATTTCATTAAAAAAAAAAAAAAAAAAAGTTAAACAGCTTTCAAAAGTAAAAAAAAAAAAAATTATTTTTTTACATTTCTGAAACAATTTTTAAATTAAAAAATTTTATTTTAAATAAATTGGGTTTTTGTCCCCCATTCCTGGCACACAGCCCCTAAACGCCTTTCCTGAGTGTCAGGGCTGTCTTTGGTGTTGGCCAGGAGCCCCTTCCCATCACACCTGAGTGCCTGCTAACAAAGTAAGCGAGGCTGGGTCCTGGGACAGCCTCAGGATGGGGTGGGCATGAGAAACACCATGCCAGTCGAGGGTGGGAACTTTCAGCCTCACCCACCTGCCTCTGGGAAAGGGGGTGGGGGTGCTGGTAATCAACCTCTATAAAATCTCTTACTAACTGTATTTGATGAGCTTCCAGGTTAGTGAACGTATCCAGGTGCCAGGAGGGTGGCACCCCCCAGCTGCTGCACTCAGAACCCTTCAGACCTCACCCTGCATATTCCCCACCTGACCGTTCATCTGCGTCCTTTATAACAGGGGCCCCAACGCCCTGGCCACAGACCTGCCTACGTGTGTGTCTGTGTGTGTGTGTGTGTGTGTGTGTGTGTGTGTGTATGTGTAGACAGGGTCTTGTTATCTTACCCAGGCTGGCCTCAAACCAGGGCCTCAAGTGATCCTCCTGCCTCAGCCTCCCAAAGTGCTAGGATTACAGGCATGAGCCACAGTGCATGGCCTCTGTTTCTTTTTTATGTTTTCATTTTCCCAACCCATTTTGAATGTTTCACTGCTCTGAAATGCTCTGTCAAATTAGTTACCTGAGTTCTCAAATACGTGTCCTTGTTTTCAAGGGTTTACATAAGTAACTACCCACTTTAATCAGAACACTATCCAATTGTCTGTCTGAGTACAGGAATCTAGTTGGTTTTCTTCCAGTCTTCAACTGCGGAAAATTTCTTTGCTTCCAGATTTTGTTTCAAACTATTTCTAACTCCAAGTAAACTCGTCCATTTGCTTAGGGTTAGCCCACATTCCCCGCATCCCCCATCTCAGACAACACCATTCGGTCTCCCAAGATATCCCAAGGAAATCAATAACAATTGATTATTATTAATTCTCTGACACTCTTATCCATGCTTGGAAACACGCACTGACTACTGAATACAGTTGAGGTTCACATCGTAATTTTGTTTTCTAGTAAATCTGGCTTTACTAATAATAGTATTTACAGAAGAAAAAGTAGAACTCATTCTATTTTTATCTTGGAATGCATGATACCTCCAGGTAAAGTGGGGTTTTTTGTTTTTTAATGTGTAAGTTTCAAACTGTTAGTTTTGAAAACATTTCAAACTTACACGAGTTGCAGTCATAATAAAATGACTCCTTCAGCTAGATGTATCAGTCGTAAACATTTTGTCACATTGTCTCATAAAACATGTTTCACGTCTCTCTTTCTCTCTTTACATATATGTGTAGATACTTGCATATGCACTTAATTATGTTCAGATTTCATCATTTGAGGGTGATTTACAGATATAATGATCCTTAGCCCCTAAATAACTTCCTCATATATCTCCCAATAAAAAGGTTATTCCCTTACATAACTTCAGTAAAATGACGAAATTCAGGAAGTTGAATGTTGCCATAATACTATTATCTAATTTACAGACTAATTCAAATGTCACCAACTGCACCAATACACTGGTAAACGTATAATGCTTTAGGGGTATGTTGAGGTCCTGTCAACTGAGATGAAGAGACGTTAACTTGCTTTTGAAAATGAGTCTATATCATTAAAAATTTCTAAATTCCAAGTTCTATGGTGAGAAAGAGACTCAGTCAATAGCAGTTACTTAAGTATTCAAAAACCTATTGGCACGATGACTTTGGCAACATTTAGACTAAAATTGAAACCATGCAGAGAAAATTAACATGGCCCCTGCAAAAGGATGACACAGAAATTCATGAATTGTTTTTTTTTCTGAATAGAAAAAAGCAATCTGGACTGAATTGCATTCCTCTAAAATTCATGTGTTGAAAGTCCAATCCCCGATGTGACTGTATTTCTTGATAGGGCCCGTAAACAGGTTGTTAGGTAAAATGGGGTCATGAGGGTGAAGCCCTAATCCAGGAGGACTGTTGTTTATATAAGAAAAGGAAGAGATACCAGCGACACACTTGCATAGAGAAAAGGCCATGTGAGGACACAGCAAGAAGGCAGCCGTCTGCACCCCGAGAAGAGAGGTTCGCGAGCAACACTCCTGTTGGCACCTTGATCTTGGACTTCCAGCCCGCAGAACTGTGCGAAAATCCATTTCTGTTGTTTAAGCTGCCTGCCTGTGGTATGCTGTTACGGCAGTCTTAGCAGGCTGGCACACTGGGTGAAAATAGAGGTAAAGGCAATAGACTCACCTTCTCGAAAGTTTCTTAAATCGTATTTGATGGCTGAAGCAAACCTAACACCATATGATGTAGTGCTCAATGTAAAATACTTAGGAACATTTTATTTAAAAAGTAGGAAGTGTCAAGGGGCCTAAGTGGAAGTAAACATGCAATACTTCACTCAAAGTGGTACAATTTTTATATGAGGAGGCTATGATAAGTTACATCTATATATATGTATATGTGTGTGTGCATATATATATATAGAGAGAGAGAGAGAGTACAATCACCAGGAGGACAATACAAGGTTATGTGATTTTTAAATACATGAATAAAGTAGAAGGGAATTCTAGAAAATGCTGAGGTAATCTACAGGAAGGAAAAGAAAAGGAAATGAGAAACAGAAAACAAGTAATACAGGGACAGACTTAAACCCTAAATATCAATTCTAATCTAAATCCATCAGTTCAATGACAGAGACTGGCAAAAATAGATAGAAATACACGACCCAACTACGTGCCATCTACACATGTTGGTGGCTCACGCCTGTAATCCCAGCACTTTGGGAACTGAGGCAAGCAGATCACTTGAGGTCAGGAGTTCGAGACCAGCCTGGCCAACATGGTGAAACCCTGCCTCTACCAAAAATACAAAAATTACCCAAGCATGGTGCTGTGCGCCTGTAGTCCCACCTACTCGGGAGGCTGAGGCAGGAGAATCGCATGAGGCAGAGGTTGCAGTGAGCCGAGATCATGCCACTGCACTCCAGCCTGGGTGACAGAGTGAGACTCCGTCTCAGAAAAAAAAAAAAAAAGGAAATAAGTGAAAGGAAAAATAGACAAACTCGCAATTATAGTTGGAGACTTCATCACTTCTCTTTCAGCAACTGATAGGACTATTACATAGAAAATTGGCAAGGATAAAGAACTGAACAATACTGTCAGTCAGCATGATTTCTAGAGCATTCCACCCCAAGATAGCAGAATACACATTCTTTTCAAACATCCATGAATGTTCCAAGATAGACCATATCCTAGATGATTTTTAAAAATCAATACATTTGAAAGAATTAAAATTATACAAAGTATGTTTTCTGGTCATAAGAGAATCATACTAGAAATCAATACAGAAAGACAAAGGAAAATCTTTAAATATGTGAAAAGTAACCAACACACTCCTAAATAATTAAACATCAAAAAGTAAATCTCAGAAGAAATCTGAAAATATATTGAACTGAATAATAATGAAAACAAAATGTGTCAAAATTTGTGAGATGCAGCTAAAGCAGTGTTAAAAGGAAAATTTATGACATATATAAATGTCATATATATGTATATATATATGAAAAGAGGAAAAGTCTGAAATCATTTCTCTAAGTTTCTACCTCACAAAACTAGAAAAAGAAGAGCAAACTAAACACAAAGCAAGCAGAAGGAAAGAAATAATGAAGATAGAATAACTCAATAAAATCGAAAACAGGAAAGTAATAGAAAAAAATCAGTGAAACAAAAAGCAGTTCTTTAAAAAATATCTCAAAAAATCTATAAGTCCCTAGCAAGACTTACAAAAAAAAAAAAAAAAAACATAAATCACCAAGGTCAGACAAAAAATCACTAATAAAACAGGAATATCAGTACAGATCAATCTTTCAATCATTAAAACAATATTAAAGAATAATATCAACAAAAGATAGTTAGACCTTATAAATGAATTCAGTAAAGCTGCAGAATACAAAATAACAAAAATCAATTGTGCTTCTATATACAAAGAATGAACTATCTGAAAAAGAAATTAGGAAAGCAATTCCATTCACAACAGCAACAAAAAGAATAAAATAGGAATACACTTAACCAAAGACATGAAAAACTTGACACTGAAAATTAGAAAACAATGATGAAGAAAATTAAAGAAGACACAGATAAATGGAAAGACATCCTGTGTTCATGGATTGAAAACTGAAAAAATTAATATTGTCAAAATGTTCATACTACCCAAAGAGATCTAAGATTCAATGCAATCCCTATTAAAACTCCAATGGCATTTTTTTTATAGCTATAGAGGAACAAACCTAAAATGTGTAAGGAACCACAAAAGACTCTAAGGAGGTAAATCTATCTTGAGCAAGTAAGATAAAACTGGAGGCATTACACTACCTGACTTCAAAATATGTAACACAGCTATAGTAGTCAAAACAGCATGGCACTGACATAAAAACAGTCACTTAGACCAATGGAACAGAATAGAGAGCCCAGAAACAAATCTATGCATCTGTGGGTCAATTGATATTTAACAAGAGTGCCAAAAACACACAATGGGGAAATAATAGTCTCTTCAATAAATACTGTTGGGAAAACTGGATATCCATATGCAGAAGAATGAAAGTGGACTTTTTCTCATACCATATGCAAAAATCAACTGAAAATAGATTAAAGACTTAAACATAAGTCCTGAAATCATAAAACTACTAAAAGAAAACATAATGGAAAAGTTTCTTGACATTGGTCTGAGCAATTGTTTTGTGGATATGACACAAAAAGCACAGGCAATAAAAGCAAAAATAAGCCAGTGGGATTGTGTAAAATGAAAAGCTTCTGCACAGCAAAGGAAACAATCCACAGAACAAAAAAACAACCTACAGAGTGGGAGAAAATATTTGCAAACCATATATCTAATAAGAGGCTAATATTCAAAATATACAAGAAACTCAAACAACCCAACAGCAAACAAATGAACAAGCAAAACAAATAACCCAGTTAAACAATGGGGTAAGGCACCGAATAGATATTTCTCAAAAGACGACATACAAATGGCCAACAGGTATATGAAAGTGTGCTTAGCATCACTAATTTTCAGGGAAATGCACATCAAAATCACAAAAAGATATCACCTTACCCCTCACAAAAGATAATGTGTTGGTGAGAATGTGGAAAAAAGGGAACCATTATGCATAGTTTGTAATGTAAATTGGTACAGCCACTATAAAAAACAGTGTGAAGTTCCTTAAAAAATTATAAATAAGGCCAGGCATGGTGGCTCACACCTGTAATCCCAGCACTTTGGGAGGCCAAGATGGGTGGATCACCTGAAGTCAGGAGCTTAAGACCAGCCTGGCCAACATGGCGAAACCCTGTCTCTACTAAAAATACAAAATTTTTCCAGGCATGGTGGTGGGCACCTGTAATCCCAGCTACTTGGGAGGTTGAGGCAGGAGAATCACTTGAACCCTGGAGGCGGAGGTTGCAGTGAGCTGAGATTGTGCCACTGCACTCCAGCCTGGGTGATTAGAGTGAAACTCCATCTCAAAAAAAAAAAAAAAAATTATAAATAAGAACTAGCATACGATCCAGCAATTACATTACTAGGTACTTATCCAAAGGAAATGAAAGCAGTGTCTCAAAGAGATATTGCACCCCCATGTTTATCGCAGCACTATTCTCAATAGCCAAAATATGGAAACAATCTTATCTCTTATCATTTGTCCACTGATAAATGAATAAAGAAAACATGGGTATATTAATATACAGTGGGATATTATTCAGCTTTAAAAAGGAAGGAAATCTTGCCATTTGTGACAACATGCATGAACCTGGAGGGCATTATGCTAAGTAAAATAAGTCAGACACAGAAAAACAAATGCTGCATCATCTCACATGTGCAATCTGAAAAACTGGAACTCATGAAAACACAGAATAAGATGGTGGCTGACAAGGGCTGGAGGGGAAGGATGGGGAAATGTTGGTCAAAGGGTACAAAGGTTCAGTTATGCAGGATGAATACATTCTGAAGATCCGACGTACACCATGGTAACTACAGTTAACGATACTGTATTGTATACTTGAAATTTACTAAAAGAGTTTATCTTGGCCAGGTGCAGTGGCTCATGCCTGTAATCCCAGTACTTTGGGAGGTTGAGGCAGGCGGATCACCCGAAGTCAGGAGTTTAAGACCAGCCTGGAAAACATGGTGAAACCCTGTCTCTACTAAAAATACAAAAAATTAGCTGGGTGTGGTGGTGGGTGCCTGTAATCCCAGCTACTGAGGAGGCTGAGGCAGGAGAATTGCTTGAACCCCGGAGGCGGAGGTTGCAGTGAGCCGAGATGGCACCATTGCACTCCAGCCTGGGCAACAACAGCGAAACTCTGTCTCAAAAAAAAAAAAAAAAAAAAAAGTTGACCTTAAGTGTTCTCACCACATGCACACACACACAAATCATAACTATGTAAGGTGATGAATAAGTTAGCTTAAATGTAATCATTTCACAATTATACATAAATCAAAACATGTACACCTTAAAGATATACAATTTTTACTTGTCAAGTATACCTCATAAAGCCAGAAAAAACTAAAATGATAGTAAGGGAATACTACAACTTTTAAATCATAAATTTGACAACTTAGAAGTAGAGGAGGAGGAAGAGGAAGAAGAAGAGGAAAGAAAGGCCATAGAGACTAGAAAGGAAAATATGACTGTTTCCACTACAGATGACATGATTGTCGATATAGAAGAACTCAAGCAACCTACATAAAAACCTTTCAGAACTAGTAAAAGAGCTCAGTAAGATTGCCGGACACAAGATCAACACATAAAAATCTAATGCATTTCTATTCTAAAAATGAACAGGTAGAAATACAAACAAATCATTCACAATTGTTCCAAAGAAAATGAAACCTTATGTATAAATCTAGAAACACATATACAGATTCTGTATGCTGAAAATTACCAAATGCTGATAAAAGAAATCAAAGAAGGCCTAAATAGTTGGAAAGACTTAACTATATTCATGGATTATAAGAGTCAACTTATTAAAGATGTCAATTCTTCACACATTGATCCATATGTATGATGTGATCCATATCAAAATTCTAGCCAAATTTTTGTAAACATAGACAAGATTATTCTAAAATTTATATGGACCGGGCTTGGTGGCTGACACCTGTAATCCCAGTGCTTTGAGAGGCCAAGTTGGGAGGATCACTTGGGCCCAGGAGTTCGAGACTAGCCTGGCAATATAGTTAGGTCCTGCCTTCATAAAAAATAAAATAAAATAATTAGCCAAGGCTGGGTACAGAGGCTCATACCTGTAATCCCAGCACTTTGGGAGGCCAAGGTGGGCAGATCACTTGAGGTCAGGAGTTCGAGACCAGCCTGGCCAATATGGTGAAGCCCCGTTTCTACTAAAAATACAAAAATTAGACAGACGTGGTGGTGCACGCCTGTAGTCCCAGCTACTCAGGAGGCTGAGGCAGGAGAATATCGCTTGAACCCGGGAGGCGGAGGTTGCAGTGAGCCAAGATCATCCTACTGCACTCCAGCCTGTATGATAGAGCTAGGACTCTGTCTCAAGAATAACAATAATAATAAAAATAGTAATAAATAATTAGCCGAGTATGTGGCAAACACCTGTAGTCCCAGCTTACTCGGTAGGCTGAAATGGGAGGATTTCTTGAGCCCAGAAGGTTGAGGCTGCAGTGGTACTGCACTAAAGCCTGGGCACAGAACGAGACCCTGCCTCAAAACTAACTAAATAAATAAAATTTATGTAGAAAAGAAAAGGGACAGAACAGGCAAAAGGAAATTGAAAATGAAGAGTAAAGTGGGAGAATCACTCTTCCCAATGTTAGAGCTTACTATATAACTACAGTATTTAAGACTGTATGATATTGGTAGGGAGATATGCACATGGATCGATGGAACAGATTAGAGAGGCCAGAAACAAACCTACCAAATATGACCAACTGACTTTTTACAAAGATGCAAAAGCAATTCAATGGAGATGGGATAGACTTTTTCACAAATAGTTCTTGAGCAAATTAATGATCATGGAGGATGTTCATTTGCTCAAGAACTGTTTGAGCAAAAATACCATTTTGAGCCATGTTCAAAAAATGAACATCTCTCAACAAAATATTAAGGTAATAAAAGAATATATATAAAACTTTTTATACATTCAAATGGTATAGTATATAACAATGTATACATTGTATAAAAAGAATTATACACTGAGTGGGATTTATCCAAAATATGCAAAGCTGTTTAATATTCAAAAAACAATTAATGTAATCCATCTCATCAACAGATTAGAAAAGAAAATCTCTTTTTCTTTATCAGTAGATGCAATAGATGAAAAAAATAATTCTGACAAAATACGAAACCCATTTGTGATCATTTAAAACACTCTCAGCAAACTAAAAATAAAAGGGAACCCCCTCAACCTGATGAAGAACATCTACAAAGGAGCTACAGCTAATATCATACTTAATGGTGAGAAGCTAGATGCTTTCCCCCTAAAAGCAAGGAGGTCACCTCATACCACTCTTCGCCAGCATTGTAATAGAAATTCTAACTAATGCAACAAAGCAAGAAAAGGAAGCTATACAGATAGGGAAAGATGAAATAAAACTGTCTCTGTTCACAGATGATATGATTGTCTATGTAGAAAATCCCAAAGAATTGACAAAAATATTCCTGGAACTGCATAATAAGTGATTATATTAGGATTTCTGAATATAAGATTAATATAGGAAACTCAATTGCTTTTTTTTTTTTTTTTTTTGAGATGGAGTCTCGCTCTGTCGCCCAGGCTGGAGTGCAGTGGTACAATCTCAACTCACTGGAAGCTCCGCCTCCCGGGTTCACTCCATTCTCCTGCCTCAGCCTCCTGTGTAGCTGGGACTACAGCTGCCCGCCACCACGCCCCGCTAATTTTTTGTATTTTTAGTAGAGACGGGGTTTCATCATGTTAGCCAGGATGGTCTCGATCTCCTGACCTCGTGATCTGCCCGCCTCGGCCTCCCAAAGTGCTGGGATTACAGGCGTGAGCCGTCAATTGCTTTTTTACATACCAGCAATGAACAATTGAAGTCTGAAGTTAAAAACATAATAATAGTTAATTATAACATAATGCCATTTACAGTAGCACCCACAAAAAAAGGAGGAGGAGTAAGATGGGAAGTGGGAAGATAAGGGAGGGGGAATAGGAGGAGAAGGACAGCAACAATTTAGAAATAAATCTTACAAAATATGTGCGAGATTTATATGAGGAAAACTACAAAACTCTGATTAAACCAAAGAAGATTTCAATAAATGGAAAGATATTCCACATTCATTGATAGGAAGACTCAACATTGCAAAGATGTGATTTCTTCCCAAATATATCCACAGTCAATGTAATCCCAATCAAGCCTCAGCAAGTTATTTTGTGAATATCAACAAACTGAATCTAAAGTTTATACAGAAGGCAAAAGACCCAGAACAGCCAACACAATATGGAAGAACAAAAGTGAGAGAACCAACACCACCTGATATAAAGGTGTACTGTAGAGCTAGAATAATTAAGGTAATGTGGTATTGGTGAAGGAACAGACAAATAGATCAAAGGCACAGAATAATGAGACCACAAATAGACCCACACAAATGGAGGCAACTGATCTTTGACAAAGGAGTGAAGACAATTCAATGGGAAAAGAGCAGACTTTTCAAAAAATGGTGCTGGAACAGCTGAATACCTGCTAAACACACACACACACACACACACACACACACATACACACACACACAAACTAATCTAGGCCTTACACCTTTTAAAAGCGTAACTCCAAATTGACTGTAGACCTCACTGTAAAACACAAAATTATGAAACTTCTAGAATATAACAGCAGAAAAGTCTAGGTGACCTTGGGCTTGGGTTTGGCAGTGAATTGTTAGATATGACATCAAATGCATGAATCATGAGAGAAAAAAAATGTTAAGTTTGACTTCATTAAAATTAACCTTTTCTCTGAGAAAGACATTGTTAAGAGCATGAAGAGACAGGCCACAGATTGGGGGAAAGTCTTAGCAAAACACATATCTGCTAAAAGAACATATATACAAAATATATAATCAACTGTTAAAACTCAACAATAAGAAAACAAACAACCCACCTAAGAAATGGGCAAAGGATAGGAATAGACACCTCACCAAAGCAGGTATGTCAATGGTAAATAAGCATAATGAAAGATGTTCACCATCACATGTCACTAGGGAATTTCAAAGTAAAACAACAAGATGCCACTACACACCTATTGAAAGGCCAAAACGAAAATCAAAAACAAACAAACAAACCAACCCTGAAAATACCAAATGCTGGTGAGGATGTGGAGCAATAGGAAGTCTCATTCATTGATGATGGAATGCAAAATGGTACAGACACTTTGGAAGAGTTTAGAGTTTCATATGAAGTTAAACATAGTCTTACTATAAAATCCAGCAATTGCGCTTCTAGATATTTAGCCAAATGAGTTGAAACCTTATGCTCACAAAAAACCTGCATGCAAATGCTTGTAACAGCTTTATTCATAATTGCCCAAAACTGGAAGCAACCATAATGTCTTTCAAACGGTAAATGAATAAGCAAACTGTAGAACATCCGTGCAATGGAATATTATGCAGAAGTAAAAGAAAGGAGGTATCAAGTCACAGAAAGACGTGGAGGAAACTGAAATGCATATTACTAAGTGGAGAAAGCCAGTCCAAAAAAGCTACATACATACAGTATGATTGCAACTATAAGACATCCTGGAAAAGGCAAAATTATGGTTGCCGGGGTCTTTACGGGGAGAGAAGGATTAATAGAGAACAGATAATTTTTAGGGCAGTGAAAACTGGATACATTACATTATGTATTTTTAAAACCCACAGAATGAACAACACAGTGAACCCTAATGTAAACTATGGACTTTAGTTAATAATAAATAAAATGTCAAGGCCAGGTGTGGTGACTCACACTTGGTATCCCAGCTTGTCACTAGGATTCACTTTTGAGAAGCTGAGTTGGGAGGATTATTTGAGGCCAGGAGTTCGAGACTGCAGTAAGCTATAATCACACCACTGCACTCCAGCCTGGGCAACACAGTGAGACCATCTTTAAAAAGCAAATAAATAAACAAAAAGTGTGTAAATATAAAGTGTGATAATTTTATCTTTACCTTGAAGGGTCTGAATTAGGTTTTTATTTTCAACTACCTGCAAGGTAACAGTCCAGTGGTCATTTGTTATCATAGAAAAGTTCAGCACATTTGAAGCAGCTCTCATAAGAGTGTGGAATTCATGTGTAATTTGAAGTCTTCTGAGCGGTCTGTGTAGAGGTAACTGGTCACCTCTGTATGGTACAAGACTGTCATGGCCACAGCCCATTTTATGAAGCTTGCCATTATGACAATGCTGCTATATTTAAAAGGCCTTTTCTTTGTTCAGTTACCCATATTAATTGCATTCTACAGCATTCATCCACTCCTCTGTTCAACTTATTTTGCCAAGTTTACCTTTGAAGGACACGGTGAATTAATGTCACATGTGATGTCGTGTCTAGAAACTTACCCACCATCAGTGTTTCATTTTTGCCAAAGCCGTTACTACATTACTGATTAACTTTTACTGATTTTCTTTCTTTTTTTTTTTTTGAGATGGAGTCTCGCTCTGTCGCCCAGGCTGGAGTGCAGTGGCGCCATCTTAGCTCACTGCAAGCTCCACCTCCCGGGTTCACGTCATTCTCCTGCCTCAGCCTCCCAAGCAGCTGGGACCACAGGCGCCCGCCGCCATGCGCTAATTTTTTGTATTTTTAGTAGAGACGGGGTTTCACCTTGTTAGCCAGGATGGTCTCGATCTCCTGACCTCGTGATCCGCCCGCCTCAGCCTCCCAAAGTGCTGGGATTACAGGCGTGAGCCACTGCACCCGACCTCTGATTTTCTTTAAATTGCTTTTAAAATAAAGAAGTTATTTACTTTTGAGAATATACCTTTATTGAATACACACGTGGGTGATATTCAAAATACTTGAAAGCTGGCATTGCACGGGCATCTGAGTGCTCAGAAGCTGGCAGCCCTGGGGTGCAGGAGCCACCCTTCACAGGTGGGTTTGGAGTGGGTTGGGTGGTCAAGGTGGAAGAGACTTTCTCAGAGCAGTGGCTGCTCACTGATCTGCACAGAAGTGTGTCAAAGTGTTGACCACAGCTATAGTGGCACCCACACATACAGACTAATGGTCACTCTTAGGTAAATACAGATTTCAATATTGAAACTGATTCTGGTGAATACATAAACCAAGACCTATTCGAATATCTAAACTTTCTGTGTACTATAAAACAATATTCTCACATTGTAAATTTGTTTAAGTACTCATTTCTTCGAAACTTCAGCAAGGTTTCCTAAAATGTCACCTAACAACGTATGCTTTAAGAATACGTTTAAGTTTATTGCTTTGATATTTTCTGCATATTATTGTGGTAATTTTTTTTTCTTTTTTTTTTTTTTTTTTGAGACAGAGTCTTGATCTGTTGTCCAGGCTGGAGTGCAGTGGCGCGATCTCGGCTAACTGCAAGCTCCGCCTCCTGGGTTCACGCCATTCTCCTGCCTCAGCCTCCCGACTAGCTGGGACTACAGGCGCCGGCCACCATGCCTGGCTAATTTTTTGTATTTTTAGTAGAGACAGGGTTTCACCGTGTTAGCCAGGATGGTCTCGATCTCCTGACCTTGTGATCTGCCCACCTCGGCCTCCCAAAGTGCTGGGATTACAGGCATGATCCACCGCGCCCGGCCTTATTGTGGTAATTTTCATCTCAGCAGAATGTTTTCCAAATGATACATGATTTTTAATCTTTCTCTATTAAGACAGAAACTTCACAAAAGAGGCCTCCAAATGATCCTTATTAAGTTTAGTAAATTTTTGTAAAGTATCCAATGCAGCAACGCATGATCTTAAATGTCACTGAGAAGTGTAGGAGTTAGTTTGAAAGTTTCCAGTGCTTCATTTTTCTTTGCTTTTCTTTGTTATTTTTGTTTTAGATTCAGGGGGCCCGCATGCAGGTTAGTTACAAGCGTATATTGTGTGATGCTGAGGTTTGGGCTTCTGTTGATCCCATCGCCCAGATAGGAAGGTGTTCAGCCCTTCTCCCTCTTGGGGATCCCGGTGTCTATTGTTCCCAGGCTCGCTTATAAGTAGGAGCTAACACTGGGTACCATGAGCATCACTGCTTCATTGTGAATGCCTTGCCAGGTCACACACTCATTAGCTAGTTTCTCCAGGCTCTGGTACACTCGGGAAAGTTTGTGCAATTTGGAGAGCAGGATGTAAATTCATTTCTGGCTTCAGCAATTTTGCCATTTCCTTTTTTCTCCTGGCTTAGCCTTGACTGGACGGGCATTTCAGGCCAGCTTTTCAAGACCTCATTCGTGGTTCCCCAGGATCTGCCTCTGCCATTTCTCCGAGGTCGCCTACTGGTTTTGCCTCATGAGCAGCCCATGGGTAGGCGTCATCTGCAGTAAACTGCGGTTTGGCTCAGGAAGCTAAAGTGAGAGATGTGAGCACCGGCTGCCCCACAGGTGCCCTCAGGGTAACCCCCTTACCGCAACTTGCCCATGAGGCCTGGGCCCCAGACAGCCTTGAGAAGGCCCTACTAACACGCACAGTGTCACAGCAGTGTGTGCTGTTTTTTAAAAATTACCATATAGGCTTTTGTCATACTCTTAGTAAATATTCACGTTCATAACTTATTTGGGATTGTTTTTGTTAAAGAGAATCCCCAAAGCTGTAAAAGCTCCAGGCCCCACAGAGCCCAGCTTTGCCTGACGCATGGGACAGTGAGTTGCCCGGTCGGCCTCCATATGAAATACTAGTTAGGCTTAACTTCTTTTTCATTCTTAGAAAACAAAATGAAGAAAAGTTTTCTCCCTCCCCTATATGAGTGACTTTGTGCACCTTACCTTGAAGGACGCTGACTTGAATTTCAGGGTTTTATTGCCCTTGGTAGGGGAAGAAGTTCTGTGTTAACCTCAATCACAACAGGCAGCCAGCCCGCTCTGAACCCAGAAATGAGATAACAGCTCCTGCAACGATAAACACCTGCAGATGAGACAACTCCTGCAATGATAAACACCTGCAGATGAGACGGCTCCTGCAACGATAAACACCTGCAGATGAGACAGCTCCTGCAACGATAAACACCTGCAGATGAGACAGGTCCTGCAACGATAAATACCTGCAGATGAGACAACTCCTGCAACGATAAACACCTGCAGATGAGACAACTCCTGCAATGATAAACACCTGCAGATGAGACGGCTCCTGCAACGATAAACACCTGCAGATGAGACGGCTCCTGCAACGATAAACACCTGCACATGAGAAGGCTCCTGCAACGATAAACACCTGCAGATGAGACAGGTCCTGCAACGATAAACACCTGCAGATGAGAAGATGAGACGGCTCCTGCAAGGATAAACACCTGCAGATGAGACAGGTCCTGCAACGATAAACACCTGCAGATAAGGTGCCATCAGACAGGCGTCTCGGTGGACCTGCTTGGTTTTTGTTTTGTTTTGTTTGTTTGTTTTTTGTTTGTTTGTTTGTTTGTTTGAGACAGAGTCTCCCAGGCTGGAGTGCAGTGGCTTGATCTCGGCTCACTGCAACCTCCACCTCCCGGGCTCAAGCGATTCTCCTGCCTCAGCCTCCCGAGTAGCTGGGATTACAGGCGCCCACCACCACGCCCAGCTTAATTTTTGTATTTTTAGTGGAGACGGGGTTTCACCATGTTAGCCAGGATGGTCTCAATCTCCTGACCTCGTGATCTGCCTGCCTCAGCCTCCCAAAGCAGGACCTGCCTGTTTTGAGGGGGATATAAAAAGAACACAAATCATCTGTCCTGTAGCAGTTTGCAGCTGGCTAGGAAGATGAAGCACCAGGTCAAAGCACCAGGAGGCCGACTGCAGCAAAGGCCAACTAGAGTGGTGTGGAGTAGAAAGGAAGGGCCTACGGGGATTAAGGGAAGGCGGAACACGGTGGTAGACACTTTGGGTGGTCTTTGAAGAAATGCTTTGAAGAGTTGAGGAGGGAAAAAGGAAAGGATACACGATGGGGGAAGAGATCATGAAAGCCTAAAATACAAGTGCCCTAGTCCAAAGATGGGGAAGAGACCGCCAGCTGGAAAGGCTGAGCAGAGAGGGCGAATGTGAATGTCCCATCCCAGGACTTGACCTTACCCAACAGGAAACGGGTGGCCTTTGAGTGGGCGTAGACCGTCAGGCAATGTTACAGGAGGATCCGTCTCCCGGTGGTGTGAAAGGTGCTGCGGAGGAAGGTGATGAGTTACGAGAGGTTCTGGTGACATCTACAAGGCAGATGGGAGTCAGGGTCAGGGAGACCATAAAGAAGCAGCAAGATATGTCCCTACCCCCCAACCCCAGCCAAACCTCAAATGTATACAATCCGGCGTTTTTCAGAAAATGCTTGCAAAGCCCTGGAACATACCAGCACAAAGTCCCAGCTCTGACAGTAACTGCTGATTCAAATTAACCAGTGAATCACTTAAACATTTTGTTTCTTTAAAGTATGTTTTTCCTCCTAGTGGACACAGCTGACTTGGTGACCCAGTGCCTGGCCCTTTCAAGTCGGTTTCCTTAATCAAACCAAACAGATAAGTGGGGAGGAGCAGTGGTGAAGAGAGCAGCCCCAGCCCAGGGCCTCCTGCTGTTCCAGCAGGGACACACCCCCCCACCCCCACCCCACCCCCAGGGATCAAAGAGAGCCTGGCTCTCCTGCACGCTCTCCACAGGGGAGAAAAACGCCTAATATAATTAAAAATACCCTGCAATTTGGTATGATCTGAAGCTGTGACATTTTGTTACCAAGGATTAAGGCTTATGGAGAGCAGTCGACTCACCACCAATTTAGAAGATCCTGAATGTTGAACCTTCTGTGTAGAGAACTCACTATCTGGTGTCTGCTGGAATATTTTCTCAGATCTACTCACTTCCATGTGTAGAAACCATTTTCAAGGTGGAAGACACAGCATTTCCTTTCCACATCAAATGCCGTCGGCCCAAGGCTGAAAAATTTCACTCAACAAACAGTGTGATCCCATTTGATCAATGAAAAGAATAGGAAAAAGGAAAGAAATATGGAAACATGCACATTGATGGTCAGTCTTACGTGTCAGGCTGTGCGTTAGATGGCTCGATCACATTTATTCATTCCATAAACTATTTCTTGAGCCTCCTCTCAGACTGTGCCAGCCACGTGGGCCTATAGGTAGCACTGCCAGGCAGGATTCCCACCTTGGCAGAGCCCACAATTCACCACCAGGGAGACAGATGTTGATCCAGTGACCACAGAAATACATCTGCAGCTACAACTGGGCAAGTGCTACAGGGGAAAGGGACTTACCTCATCCCTGAGAACCTATAATACGAGGGAGATTCAACATTTATCAGGAGGTAGAAAATGCTTCTCCAGGAGTATAAGGCTAGAGCCAGCCTCTGCACGATGAGGAGGGGTTCGCTGGGTGCAAGACGGAGGAGGGAGTCTGGGAAGAGTCCGGGCGGGGAGGAGGTGCAGGGGTCTCTTTATGAGAGGGGGCAGGGCCCCTGAGATAAGAGCTGGGACACGGCAGAGGCAGACCACACTGGGTAGACTGTGTCAGTCACACTCAGGGTTTTGGTCTCTATCTTCAGAGCACTCGGAAGACACTAAAATGTCTTGAGAAGGATGCTGACATGAGCATAGATGTGCTTTGAAACTATTACCCTAACAGACGGGAAGGAGCTCTTCAAGGAGAACTACAGACCACCGCTCAACCAAATAAGAGAGAATAAAATACCTAGGAATCCAACTTACCAGGGATGTGAAGGAGCTCTTCAAGGAGGACTACAGACCACCGCTCAGCCAAATAAGAGAGCACACAAACAAATGGAAGAACATTCCATGCTCATGCATACGAAGAATCAACATCTTGAAAATGGCCATACCGCCCAAGGTAATTTATAGATTCAATGCCATCCCCATCAAGCTACCAATGACTTTCTTCACAGAATTGGAAAAAACTACTTTAAAGTTCATATGGAACCAAAAAAGAGCCTGCATTGCCAAGACACTCCTAAGCCAAAAGAACAAAGCTGGAGGCATCACACTACCTGGCTTCAAACTATACTACAAGGCTACAGTAACCAAAACAGCATGGTACTGTTACCAACACAGAGATATAGATCAATGGAACAGAACAGAGCCCTCAGAAATAATACCACACATCTACAACCATCTGATCTTTGACGAACCTGACAAAAACAAGAGATGGGGAAAGGATTCCCTATTTAATAAATGGTGCTGGGAAAACTGGCTAGCCACATGTAGAAAGCTGAAACTGGATCCCTTCCTTACACCTTATACAAAAATTAATTCAAGATGGATTAAAGAGTTAAATGTTAGACCTAAAACCATAAAAACTCTAGAAGAAAACCTAGGCAATACCATTCAGGACATAGGCATGGGCAAGGACTTCATGACTAAAACACCAAAAGCAATGGCAATGAAAGCCAAAATAGACAAATGGAATCTAATTAAACTAAAGAGCTTCTGCACAGCAAAAGAAACTACCATCAGAATGAATAGGCAACCTACAGAATGGGAGAAAAATTTTACAATCTACCCACCTGACATAGGGCTAATATCCAGAATCTACAAAGAATTCAAATACATTTACAAGAAAAAATCAAACAACCCCATCAAAAAGTGGGGAAAGTATATGAACAGACACTTCTCAAAAGAAGACATTTATGCAGCCAACAGACACATGAAAAAATGCTCATCATTACTGGCCATCAGAGAAATGCAAATCAAAACCACAATGAGATACCATCTCACACCAGTTAGAATGGCGATCATTAAAAAGTCAGGAAACAACAGGTGCTGGAGAGGATGTGGAGAAATAGGAACACTTTTACACTGTTGGTAGGACTGTAAACTAGTTCAACCATTGTGGAAGACAGTGTGATGATTCCTCAAGGATCTAGAACTAGAAATACCATTTGACCCAGCCATCCCATTACTGGGTATATACCCAAAGGATTATAAATCATGCTGCTGTAAAGACACATGCACACATATGTTTACTGTGGCACTATTCACCACAGCAAAGACTTGGAACCAACCCAAATGTCCATCAATGATAGACTGGATTAAGAAAATGTGGCACATATACACATGGAATACTATGCAGCCACAAAAAAGGATGAGTTCATGTCCTTTGTAGGGACATGGATGAAGCTGGAAACCATCATTCTGAGCAAACTATCACAAGGACAGAAAACCAAACACCGCATCTTCTCACTCATAGGTAGGAATTGAACAATGAGAACACGTGGGCACAGGATGGGGAACATCACACACGTGGGCCTGTCATGGGGTGGGGGAGGGGGGAGAGCATTAGGAGATATACCTGCTGTAAATGAAGAGTTAATGGGTGCAGCACACCAACATGGCACATGTATACATATGTAACAAACCTGCCTTTTGTGCACATGTACCCTAGAACTTAAAGTATAATAAGAAGAAGAAGAAGAAGAAGAAATTATTACCCTAACAAAAAACTAATGTAAGAAGACAAAGAAGGGAGGCAGTGAGGCCAGGATAGGTCGGCATGGTGAAGGATGAGGGCTGCCCCCCACCTAGTGAGGATGGGGAGGGACAGACGCCCAAGCACCCAAAGCTATTGGCTGTTGGGGAGATTAGCAACAAGTGCAGGAGTGGATCAGGGAGTGAGGAGAGGGTGAAGGAAGGGATCATTCCCAGGTGACAGCTTGCATGATATTCCCTTTATAGCACCATGTCTAATCCTCCCCAACCTTGTCCTCTGAGCCTTGCAGAGCACATGCCGAAACAGTAAGGGGGACTATGCTCCCTGACCACCTCCCAGCCCCCAGGGGCTCCTCTCGCTCTGCAGGCTGTGTTTCTCACCTAAGCCACACTGGCCCTCAGGACTCCCAGGACTCCCCTTGAAATAGACAGATAAGTGCCCAGGCAGGCTAAGCTGCAGGACCTGTGCCTTGCATGTGGCTCTGTGGCTCAGCATCCTCCAAATTGATACTCACTGGGGGTCATCCCTGATGATCCCAGCTAAAGCCAAGTATATTTGTAATCGTAATTTCAGATTGTAATACAATATTTATATAATCTGGTAAAATATGACTGTGGAAGGGGGTTATTCCTTAAAAATAAACCAAAACACCATGCTGTTTTAGGAAAAAGTGATAAAGGTACGTCACCTAACAGACCACCAGCAAATTGAGTGGAGATGAGAGAACTGAAAAAGCTTGAGAAGCAATCTCTGCTCAGCCCGGGTTGTGGGGGAGTGGAAGTAATCATGTAATAGAATCTACTGCAGGCAGTCCACTTGGGGTCTGCTCTTTCCCGGCTCCTCTGGATCACACTCTACATTCCCAAGTCCATTTGGGTCTTGTTTTGTGCTTTCTGTTTGGTTCACATGATCTCCGTGGCAGTACCACAGTATCTGATAGGGCAAATCCATCCTGGTTGCTCTTCTAGATGTGGACTTCACATCTTAAATAGTACTCTTCGATTTTGGTTAATTAAGTAGAGGGAACCTATAGATTCATGGTCCAAATTATAACAGCACAATTTATAGAGCCATCTGGCTTGGCTAGTAGGCAGTTAATATTAGAAATTGATTGATTCTGGAAGCCTTTCATGTAAACATGTTTAAAGCTAAATCTATGATCATGCATTCATCCAACAAGTTTTTCACGAAGTGCCAAGGTTTTTCCATTGAGTTTGGGTCTGCTGATTAGAGTTTTGTGGGTTTTCTTGCATCCTTAAAACCTTTAGAAGATACCTTATTCTTCAACTCTGCAGTTACAAGGGTATATTGGCAGGTATATCGGCAATTCTAGTTCTAAATTTTCATCTCATTATGCTCTTACAGAATAATTTCCATAAGCTTTTACCTGGCACAAGAATCGGCATTCCATTGGGAGGCCATGCCTGCACCCCACCCCATGCTAGGATCCCCAGCATCCCCTGCATGGCTCTTTCGTTATCTGGTCCTGTGTTCTGAGTTTGCCAGTCTCCTCCTCAGTCAGGCTGTAAGCACCTAGCCCACGGGCACGATGTCTTGTACTGTTCCCAGCCTATCATACAACTGCTTTCACACCACAAGTGCTCCTTACATATTTAAGTAATGAATGTCCCTGTCTTTCATAGCTATTACTATGAATAACTATTGTTAGGAGTATCGTAAGAATGACTTGGGACTAGAGTCCAGTAGCCTGGAGTTCCCTCCATGTTCTGTTTTACAGTCAGGAAGGATAATCCATATTTTACCTGCCGGTGCCATTCAGTAGGAGTCCCTGCAGCAATCCAGACTTTCTTTACCCACTCTCTCCAATGCAGTGGCCACTAGCTGCACGTGGCTATGGAGCACTTGAAATGTGGCTAGTACAACTGAGGAATTAAATTTAATTTTACCTAACTGTATTGAATTTAAACTTACAGTCACATGTGACTAGTGGCCACAGCCTTGGGCAGAAGGGATCTAGACTAATTGCCTTGTTTTCCAAGTGGGAAAACCGGGTCCCAGGCAGTTAGATGATTGGTTTAGTTTTACTACAAAGTAGTCAGAGACCATCAAACACTCCAATAATGATATCATGAGGATCTGTGGGTTGGTTACTGGGGTTAATTTGTACCCTACGAGGAAAGATATAAAGTATTTATGCTTCTTTTAATACATTTGAAGAGACGATAATAAGATTCTTTCTAAACTTTATGCTGGCCTGGAAATGGCCTTTCAGAATGCTCTGAGTTCCCGTTTTAGAATGGACATTAGAGATTTTAAATTTGATCTATATTGTCTATATTTCATTAAACAGAAAATCAAGACCATTGTTAAAATCAGTTTGGAAATCACAAAGCTGTCAAGTATGAGGACAGTGTAGTTTGTGCTGTGTAGTTTGAAGGAAATCTTTCATGCTTTGATCACGTGCGTAGTTCAAACTGGAGACTCAAACCGCGTAATCCAGCAAGATCTCCTGGAGAATGAACAGTATCAGATGCACACACAATCCTCCAGGACATTTCGTGCTAAACTATGTGAAAGTGGCAGAATAACTAAAAATCTTGGAGTCTTCTTTTAAACTGAAAGAGAAAAACCCTGAAAGCAAAGTGGAAAGAAAAAGCATTCATTGGAGATTAAAATTCGGATGTGAAATTGAGAGGAAAATGTTAACACCACAGCTTCCCTTCACATCCTTATCATTTCTTTAAGAGAAAAGCAAGAAAATTTAAGGAGAAAATGTGTGGGGAAAATGCAGGAAGGACACGAGGTGGTGGCTTTGTACAGTTTCACCTTCAACTTGAATGGAGAGCACTCTGTGTATGTGTGTTATTTACAGATACACATCTGTATTGGCCTTAAGTGTAGCACCCTCAGTTAAAATAACCCATTTCTCATCACAAAGTTACGCTGAAACCAGGAAAGCCTTGGAGAGATGGTATTAAAATGCTGAGAATCCGGCAGACCTGAGTGTTCCGAGGAGGTGCGTCTTTCCTTGTAAAGCTGGCCCATAGCTGCTGTCAACATACCTGGGACACCAATTTAAAAAGGAAAAAGGAAGTGGTCAAAGTCATGCTTTTTGCAGACTTCAAAGGTGATCCCTCCCTCCCCCTCTTTACATTTTACTGTCTGGGAGCTGACGGGTCTGCAGCTGTTGGCAGAGGCTGTTCTGGGCGTCAAACCTGCCTCCTCACGGCCCATAAAACTGCAGCGGGAACCGGAGCAGGTGTGGGCGGGGCGGGCAGGACGCCCTTCAGGGTCTCCCTGACATCCCATGCTGTGTGGGTGGGGGGAGGGAGGCTTGTGGGGGCTTCCCTGTGGGGTCCTCCCTTTCCACAGCCAGGGCGTTGGGGTAGCTGCCCACCCAGTTGCTGAGGGAGCTGAGGCCTCTGCAGCACAAGTGCAACAAGACTTGGGCCCCCAAAGGAGGACCGCGGAGAAGCCAAAGTAACCCAGACACTTGGTAATCCACGTTTTTGGTGTTTTGTTGTTTGTTTTATAAGCCTTAAACAGCAGCAAGTACTAGAACAAAACACCTCTACAATCTACAAGTCCGGGTTCTTTTCCTCCTCAAACTGGGAGAAAGAAATACAAAATCAGACTTGTTTTCAAAGATGTCAGATATCTATTGGCATTTAACAGTAAGGATGCGATACATTTGCCCTTTTTCTTTTCTTCACGCGATAGAACAAATCAGTAGTTGTAGAATGCCTAGTAGTCGATTGCAATGAAAAGTTGCAAATCACAGCTCATTATGGCTTCTTGTTTTGTGCCAGTATTTTAGAAGGGAAAAAACAGAAAATCAATTTACTTAAAGCAATCTTAAAAATGTCTTTTTTAAATTACACTCATTGAGAAATACACACACTTCTTTAAAGAAATGGAAAAGCAAGCGGAAGTGGTCTTTTTGCAAAAGACAGAAAGAGGGAAGAGGGAAAGGACCGTCCAGGTCTGAAGAGCAAGAGAATCAGGCCTGCAACATTAATGAAGCCCTACTGTGTGCCAAGTAGTGGGTGCTTCACGGCATTGGGGCAGGAGGGGAGGTAGGAGTGAGGGCAGTGAAGGAAAAAACATGAAGGAATTATTAAAAGTCCTGTTTTGTTTTGTTTTTTCCCTCAAGGGTATTACTTTATAATGGAGATGCCCAACAAACAAACACAAAATGGACTTAAATACATTTTAAAAATCAGCAGCCAATAATTTATTTTATACCCTTCAATTATTTTCACTCTTTACTATTATGTTTGCATGATACATAACACTGCTTATTGAGGTCATAATTTCGATAATTGTTTCTATCGGGTTCCATACTTTAAAATCTGCGGAAAACTGATGGGGGTTGAGGTTTAGTGACCCCTGAGAACATTTCTATTAAGATTGATAGAAAACACGGCCAGGCGCGGTGGCTCACGCCTATAATCCCAGCACTTCGGGAGGCCGACGAGGGCGGATCACTAGGTCAGGAGATCGAGACCATCCTGGCTAACACGGTGGAACCTCGTCTCTACTGAAAATACAAAAAAAAATTAGCCGGGCGTGGTGGCGGGCGCCTGTAGTCCCAGCTGCTCCCGAGGCTGAGGCAGGAGAATGGCGTGAACCCGGGAGGCGGAGCTTGCAGTGAGCTGAGATCGCGCCACTGCACTCCAGCCTGGGAGACACAGCCAGACTCCGTCTCAAAAAAAAAAAGAAAAAAGAAAACACACACACACACACACACACACACACACACACACACACCACCATTCGGAATTGAAATAACCCTTTCAATACTGTAGAATTAGAAGAAACTTTAAGGCCGGACGTGGTGGCTCACGCCTGTAATCCCAGCACTTTGGGAGGCCGAGGCGGGTGGATCACAAGGTCAGGAGTTCAAGATCAGCCTGGCCAAGATGGTGAAACCCCACCTCTACTAAAAATACAAAAAAATTAGCTGGGCGCGGTGGCAGGCGCCTGTAGTACCAGCTACTCAGGAGGCTGAGGAAGGAGAATCATTTGAACCCGGAGGGTGGAGGTTGCAGTGAGCCGAGATTGTGCCACTGCACTCCAGCCTGGGTGACAGAGTGAAACTCCATCTCAAAAAAAAAAAAAAAAAAAAAAAAGGATGAAACTTTAAAATGTTATCATTTGGTAAACATTTTCTGAGAATCTACCATATGTCAGGCATTGGCTAGGATTGTGACACATAAGGATTAAACATAAAATAGAGTGTAGTTTAAACAGAAGACATTTTAAACAGAATGTAGTTTAAAAGACACATGAGTTGTTTCAATTTATTTTCCCATAATTTAAGTCCAGTAAAGAGAATCACAAAGCTAATATCCACAAAGATTAGAGGTCTGAAAACTACATTCTAGTGGCCAAATCTGCGACTTTTTATATTTTTTAAGTTGTTAAAAAAGGAAAGAAAGAAGAGGATCAACAACAGAAACTGAATGTGGCCTTCAAAGTCTGTAATGATGGCTCTCTAGCCCTTTCTAGGAAATGTTTGCCTAGATTATAAGAACATCTAGAACAAAGCCACACTTCAGCACATTCTTCTCTTCTTATTCTCCAAGTTTGCAGAGTGTCAGATATTTTGGGATTCTCTATTTAATTTAAATGAATTTTAAACTTATTTCAGAATTCCTGGCTTAGTATTTATTATGGAGTGTATTTCTTAATGAAGAAATCGGTATATTACACATTTCAACAGTATTCAAACTCTATTGATTTCTGAAACCCCTCTGTGACCACTTTCCAATGCTAACCTCTTCCTACCCAAATATTTTTACACGGTTAAAATAACATATATTGGGTCATCCACATTCTTAAGGATCGTGGTTTCTAATTGCAGTCAAGTCATTACGATTGTTTCATTTGGAGACAAGACTAGTTTTCTGGTGTAATTGAAGACAGGGCTTTAATCAGCAAAATTGTAATCCTAGACCATAAAATTAGGCCTGTGCACTCTAATAAAATATATGGTTAAGCAAAATTTCATATTATGTCAATTTCTACAAGGAATAAACAATGCAGCCACTTTGATGTCCACAGATCAATCTACATGCTCGTCTTTTGATCATTTATTTGGATACAGTAAACTACTCATATGCTGAAATTGGAATTTTCAGAATTTTTACTTCATACATCCTACATTACTTTTAAGCATATTTAGAATGAATGGAAATGTATACATCATGAGAAATTCAGGCAAAACAAATCAACCTGGATTTATTTAATGCATATAAGAGAATCTGAAAAAAGAAAATCACACCAGAAAATTTATTTTGTATTTTCCTAATTTTATTGATTGATTATATGTTTGCTCAATGTAAACATAACAAAAGCATGTTTTCTTGGAACTAGGCAAAATAAAAGTTTGATCCTTGATCTAAGTAGAGGATACAGTTAGTTCCTAAAACCAATGACTCCATTTGGCTTGTGCCCATTTGAGGTCATTAATGCCATTTGTACTACACAGGGCCGCAGCCTCATCTCCCAGCTGGCTGGATCCAACAGAGACAGGCAGGAGATGTATATTACAACTTACCTCCACGACCAGTAGGATCTGACTAAGTGCATTTTTCCTGCTACAGTTAGGCAACTGCACGTAAAACCCCCAACCAAAGTTATACAACAGCAACAACAACCCATGTTGTTTCTAAATCTGCATAATTGCAGGCAATTTTGTCAGCTACAACTATACATTTTCCAAAGTATATGTCTTCCAATCCCTCGGCATAGAACTTAGGAAGACAAATTCCTATAGCCCAGTGGATTCTGCCCAGTTGCAAAGTTCCGGGGCAGACATGCTTCAAAATAGATATAGGTAATGGTTCACAGAAGATTAGTGGAGTATTTGAGGACAAAGGAGGTTTACAGGTTTCCTTCAGTGTTCCAAGCCATTTGGGAAAAAGAAATATTGAGGCGCGTGAATGTAACTTTCTTTCATTTAAAATAAAAAGGCTTAAGTGAGAATGGTGCCTTCTACCTTGACGGGCCAAGCAGCTGAACTCCCTCTCAGCAAGAGCTTTCTGTCCGTGGAGCCTGGGCTTCGAGCCGCTCCAGGAAGGAGACGCTGAGATGCTGAAGCCCTGCATGAGATCTGACTTGACGGCATCCCTCTGTGGCTCACCAGCCAAGCTCGCATCCCTCTCCCATAGGAAAGAATAAAACTGTGCCGGGATCCAGGGGATGTAAAGCTGTTTTTCAAATTGTGAAACGCTCACAGAAAGTGGCTGTGTCATCTGAATACTGCGTTTATTCTGAAGAATGACAAAATTATAAGAAGAGACACGGTGTCATGTTCTCTATTATTTTCACTTCTTTACTTCATATTCCTACCAGAAATTCCAAACTTAACATCGCTATAATTTTTTTAAATGAAATAATTTGGAGATATAAGAAAGGAAGCAACCCTATTTAATGAGTGGTAAGTTTGTGAGAGGAGCTTTATATAACTTAATTTGATTCGCTGAACTCTTCAGTAACCCTGTGGGGTGGGAATTATTGCTCCCATTTTAAGGATGAGAAAACTGAAACGTGGAGAAATAGACTTACCTGAGGTTTGCAACAAATAATTGAGAGAACCAGGATAAAAACTCAACATCTGGCTGACTCAGAATTACTTGAAAATATTGCATGTCACAGTTTAAATATTTTCCAATAAAGCTAAGAAAGTAAAGTGCTTTGAGGCATAATTGTGAATATCCTGTAAGCAGTAAATAAGCTTTAAAAAGTATATTTTTTCCTACTTCTCTATTCATGTCTTGTTTGAATCGAATCAATATTTTGACCATTCACAATGGGCGAGAATGTGTCTGAGCAGTCACTAACCTCTCTTAGAAATGCAGTAATAAATCTGCAGTTCCCACAGAGAGGTCCCACAGTGTCATTAATAATAGTAACAGCTGACCAGGCACAGTGACTCACACCTGTAATTCCAGCACTTTGGGAGACCAAGGCAGGGGGATCATGAGGTCAGGAGTTCGAGACCAGCTTGACCAACATGGTGAAACCCCATTTCTACTAAAAATACAAAAATTAGCTGAGCATGGTGGCGCATGCCTGTAATCCCAGCTTCTCAGGAAGCTGAGGCAGAAGAATCACTTGAATCCAGGAGGCAGAGGTTATAGTGAGCCGAGATCGCACCACTGCACTACAGCCTGGGCGACAGAGCGAGACTCCATTTCAAATAATAATAATAATAATAATAGTAAAAACTTTACATTTATAAGACATTGCCCCACGTATTATCACATGCCGTTCTCATAGCCCAGTTTGGTGGTTAGGACTTCATTCATTCATTCACCCATTTTACCTTAGATATTTATTTCATTCCTATGAACTCAGCCTAGGACTGTGCAGGCCCTCGGAAGGGAGAGATAAAAAGATCTATTTCTAGCCTAAAGCCACTTACTGTCTTGTATGAGGGCCACTGATGAAATGAAAACACAAGGTAAGTGAAAACACTCTCCATGTTGAAAATACATAACCTGATCAGTATTCTCAAAAGAAAATAAAGTATTCGACACATAGAGCCCACCAGTTTTGAGACATGGTAATAGGTACCTGTTTTTCCTTCATTATATAGCCTTTATTCCTTCCACTTTAATACCCATAAATTGGTTCTAATATTGCTCACGGAAAGTGTATTACGTAGAGAAGTAAATTATTTCTCTCAAGTCACCAAAATGTTCTTCATGGCAAAGGAATTTTTTTTTTTTTTTTTAGACGGAGTCTCGCTGTCGCCCAGGCTGGAGTGCAGTGGCGCGATCTCGACTCACTGCAAGCTCCGCCTCCCTGGTTCAGGCCATTCTCCTGCCTCAGCCTCCCGAGTAGCTGGGATTACAGGCACCCGCCACCAGGCCCGGCTAATTTTTTTGTATTTTTAGTAGAGACCGGGTTTCACCGTGTTAGCCAGGATGGTCTCGATCTCCTGACCTCGTGATCCGCCCGCCTCGGCCTCCCAAAGTGCTGGGATTACAGGCGTGAACCACCGCGCCCGGCCTTGAAATGGACCTTTTAACCCGACCCATCCCTCCCCGCCAAAAAAAATAAAATGAAAAGGAAGTGAACTTTCAGCGATTATCTTTGAAAGTCACACGTTCTCACAAATACGCCTGTAGATGGTGCTGTACTGAGCATTCTCTTTCGGATGCAATGACCACAGTCAGAAAACTTGCCCTGTTTCCAGCACAGTAGGGTGACCACATCCTCTTACTTTGGGCATGAGCTGTGCTCAGAAAACGTGTCATGTGAACAAAAGCATCAGACTGGGGTTGGGGAGGAGGTCGTCTCCCTCCTTGGAGCTGATCGATGCATGCATTGGAACCAGTGGTGGGGGTCCCAGTAACCCCCTTTCCACCCAAGTGATCACCGTGACGCATCTCGGGAGTGGGATCCAGTCTGAAGAATCCTCGTCCCTGAGAAGTTTTAAATCTAGAAGCTGATGATCAGGGCTGACGATGCAGAGTGTGTGTGGGTAGAAAGAGGGAGGGCGCTGCTTAGGGAAAGCTGCACGAACGTCAAATAATGTGGGTTGACGAGGTGAGAGGGGCTTTCACCCGGCCAACCATAAGAAGTCCGGCTGCTTGGGACAGAGGACTCCCAGCTGCCAGGCTGAGCCCAGGGGCGCGTGCCTGGCTGCGGACGGCCAGCCTGGGTGGCTGTGGAAGGAGAACGGTGAAGTCCACTGAGCCAGTGCTCATGTCCTGTTCAAAGACTCAGTTGTGTCTGAGGGAACTTCAGAGAAGAGCAAGGATTTCACCACTGGATCCACCCGGGAGGGTGTGTGGAAGAAGTGGGGTCAGAGCGGCTGAAGGGGAGACCTAGGCAGGTAGAGATGGGAATGGGGACAGTAGAGGCAGAGACTGCGTGGGAAATGCAGGAACTCCTAGGGGTGGTTGGAGGAACTGCCCCCCACCCCCCACCCCCACCCCCTGCCCGCCAGCCGCCGCAGCGGAGCTGGGAGAGTTGTTCCATGGCCACAGGACAGAAGGTCTTGAATGCTAGGTTTGACTATGTCCTTAAACAGCCTTAATTTATCTTATGCTCATGATTCTGAAGATGACAACCAGGTGAGGTCACCTTCGTCATTCAGAAACTGCATGTAATAAAATAAAATGAAAAGCATTGCCAAGGAAATTAAGATTCCCTAGAAAACCCCCTAATCTTTTCATTACTTCATCAAGTGTTTCTTAAATGCCAGGACCTAGTCTAGACTGGGGATATATTAGTAGAAATAAACACTAAAGAAGATAAATAGATAAAATGTGAATTACGTTAGATGGTGATAAGTGCTAAGAAAGGAAAGTGAGGCAGCAGAAGGCACTGCAGGCTGGGGAGAGTGTGGAGGTGGCATGGATGAGCTGCAGGTGCCACGCAGTCTGAGCCTTTTCTGCAAAGACCCCAGGAATTGAGAGGTTAGCGGGGGGCATCTGGTGAAGGGGCTCCAGATAAGGGGCGCAGGTGCAAAGGCGCTGGGCTGGAAGCACGCCCAGGGCTCCGAGGTGCTAGGGGCCTGCTATGGCAGGGCAGAGAGAACAAGGAAAGACAGCTAAGGGGGACAAGGCTGTGCGGCCTGGAAATGAGAAGCTGGGGCTCCGGCACAGAGACAGTTGCCAGGTCACCTGAGGAGGGGCGAACACCGTGTTTCTAACTGCAGCTCGGCACCATTGTAGTCTTACTTCTGCTTGTCTTACACAATAAGGAAATCGGGTTCCTTCCTCGTCACAAAGGGACTTAGCAAGTTTGTTTTTGGAAGTCACAGTTGTGGCAAAACCCTCATGAGGCCCTCCATCCCTGGGGGAAGACTCCGGGAGGAAATGCGTGGGCGGGGATTCCATAGGGACGGTGAGACCCTGGGGTCCCCATCACTGACGGAGCACATGAGGGGATCCCTTCAAGCAGCCCAAGCCAGCCTAGGGTCGGGGATTTCTCCAAACACAGACCCTGAAACAATGAATTTTCTCAGGTACCAGCACCCAGGGCAGCCGGCCCTGAAAATGCTGGGTAGGGACCGGAGACACCCCTCAAGTTCCCGCGCCTTGGCTCGACCCTGAGAAGGTAAAGGAGGAAAGCAGGGTTGGAGGCCACTTAAGAGCCCTTCTCTCCGCGAGGGGAGGCCCAACGTGGCTCTCATGGGCTCTCTGAGATTTGAGAGTCGGAGCTAAGAGCAGCGTGGCTTGGAGGAGATCACAAAAGGAGACAGAAAAGGTGGCCTCTGCTCTTGTCGTCATCAGAATCGCCAGGTCCTGGGGGAGTCTTAAGCTCCCTAAAATCTGCATTTTGGCTACTCAGGAGGCTGAGGCAGAAGAATCGCTTGAACCCGTGAGGCAGAGGTCGCAGTGAGTCGAGATGGTGCCACTGCACTCCAGCCTGAGCGACAGAGTGAGACTCTGTCTCAAAAACAAACAAACAAACAAAATCTGCATTTTGGTGTTGTACCTAGAAAAGCCAAGTCTGGTTAACAGAAATGAAAATGTCTTAGGAATCGCCTAACCAACCGCAAGTGCATTTGGCAAAATGGAATCCACTTGAAACCCGAAGTGAAGTAACTCGAAGTATTTACAAGCCAAGGCAAATGTTCAAAGGGAAGCTCAGACACAAAGAACAGATGGCAGATGAGAAAGCCAGAGAAGAGTGCATTTTGCCAACACCCACAAAATGCAGATTTTTTAAGTGCCTTGAAGGCTGTTTATGGTCTGAGCACCCAGGAATCTACGCCCTTAAGCTCCAGGGACAGAAGAAACTTGCTTGAAATGTGGTCACTGCATACTGGAAGGGATGATGTTCTGTCCTCTCCCCAGGGAATCCTATTTTTCATGAAAACCTCACCTCTGTCTATCTTTTACGCCAATCAGACCCTTTCCACCTTTGTAAAATAGAATGAAAAAGAGAGGAAGCTATAAACAACTGATGATCCGCCTGCTGAAATCACAAGGAAAACGTGAAGAGGGCCACCTCTCTCCTCTCTCTTCTCAGGGTTTGCCTAAACCCTCAGGGACCTTGTGGCTACACAAATTTCCTTAAAGGTCCAATTGTAAGAGCTCCTGAAAGAGTGCTGCATTGTTTACCTTGCAGGACATCTTTGCAGAAATAGTTCTAACCTTTCTTGTACATTTAGTGAAGAGTGTTAGCACATGTTGAAGGACACCTACAGTGAAACGAAGGAAAATAGAAACAGAGAATTGCTGGTAGTCAACCAGAGAGGAAATAAACAGACAGAATGTATTTCCATGGAAATGTTCTCATTAGCTCTTATTTCTGATTCCTTAGATACTTTCTCATATTGGAATGTTTTGTTGAAAAACAGTGAAATAAAATGCACACACATTATCACATTTAAAAACTGATCCGCTGCTCCTTCTGAAATTCAAATCAAGTTTTCGTATAATAGACGCTTAAAAATTACCAAAATTTAGTCACTTGAGAAGCTGGCTTATCTGTTTCTCTCTCACAGAACCTCTTTAGGTGTCTGTTGTAAAAACACAAATGAATGTTTTTCAATGGATGGATGGATGGGAGGATGGGTGGACGGGTGATGTGTGAATAACACTCTCACATATAGAACAATATCCCCTCCTAATAGGGAAGACACCAATAACACACAAGCAGCTTCATCTTCATAGAGAAAAGACATTTCCATACACAACCTCAGTATCACAGAGGCTAATTACGTGGTGTAAGTTAATTGCACACAAACGTACAATTAACATCTTAGGAAAGAAAGCTATGTTTCACCACATTCAGTCCCAGTTTAATCATCGAGTTGATAAATACCCCTAGGAATTCAAAGCCACAGTGCAGAGTCTATGTCCCTGCCCCTGAGATGTGGCTGCGAAGGTTCTTCTTGATTGAGGCAGACAGAAGATTGGTTCTGGGCAGGACCCCTGGGCCTGTAAACAAGATCAAATGCTCCATTCTGAGGATAGGGGAGCTTCCAGATCCTGGCTGGGATGCACCTCACTGCAATTCACAAAAATAAAACACCTCTTATTTGGAGGTATTATTATGCATTTCAACATGTCTGGAATTAAAAATGTATTTTCACATATGTATTTGGTAACTGATACAACTTTTTGCCAATTGAATAAATATAGTCTGTGTATCTATCTAGAGTCTCAGCATATAACAAATGCCTACAAATAATAGATACCCAAAAGGTGCTGTTATTTTGTACCAATTTTAGAGAAGTTATCTTAGGTTCTTGAAAATTTCCTTATACATGGATATTAGTGATTGACAATATTTGTAAAACAGCACTAATTAAACAAAAAACATATTATTTATTGCTTCTGAGTATCTAGGTATGCTTTCAGAACAGCTGACTTGTCAAAATAGGGAGGGACAGGCTGTCAATAGATTAGAAAGGTATTAGAAAAGTTGAACCAATATGTGTAATTTCAGTTTCATTCAAAACTAGGCAAAGTCAAATTAGTTATATTTAATATAACTGTAATTGTTTTGCCTTTTCATTTTTGAAGTTCAAAAGGTTCTGATTCCCAATAGATTAATAACATATTATTGTCACTTACATTTAAGGAAAATGGAGATTTCAGCATTCACCATCCACCAAAAACAAATGCGTGGTGTAATTGAGTTGAATGACCAAAACTTCACTGCTAAACTCTAAAGGCTTCAAAACTGTGAAAAATAAATAAAAATGAAAATTTAAAAGATGTGAAAAATAAAAAGAAGTGAAGAATGGCCAGATAAAAGAATCTTCCTACCATTTCTTTTTTTTTTAGACTAAGTTTTATTGTATGCTGCTGCCAGTGTATATAAAACAATTACCCTTGTGAAATAGAAATTCATGGAAATTCAGAGAGGTAGGTGTTAAGGACTGACGAAAAGAGAAGTTTGTATATTATGGAACATGTGTTACGGGGTCAGCTTTTGTACAGGCTTCAAATTTAGCTCTCTTTTGAATAGTCACTCGATCATAAGACACCAATAACACACAAGCAGCTTCATCTTCATAGAGAAAAGACATTCCCATACACAACCTCAGTATCACAGAGGCTAATTACGTGGTGTAAGTTAATTGTACACAAATGTACAATTAAAAAAAAAAAGTTTGGGAAACTTTTGAAAGATTCATTTTATTACAAAAAGAAATAGAATTTCTGGGTCTGAAAGGATTTGTATTTGAAGATATTCCAGTCAGTAGAGGGTCATGTTGAGCATTCTGCAGACAATTGTTTAAAGTCTGCAGCTGCCTGGGAAACTTTAACACGGTTGAGTTCAGCCTCCAGCCTGAGCTGTTGAACCACTTTCTTCATAGCTGCGACGCTGGAGGAAGCCGACATGGTGCATGTGAGGTCTGGGCCGATTCGTGGGTTGCTGGATCGTCGGTCATAGGGGGCCAGAAAATGGAGAGCATTCTCACATTCCTACCATGGGCTGGACGTTTCGAAAGCAGGCAGAAATTCTTATTCCTAGCATCCTAGACCCAGTGTTACCATAGCTTGTTTTTTCCTTCCATCCTTACTGAAAACATTTGTAGATATCCCGTCCATAGGAAAAATGAAGGAATCCTCCCTCCAAATTAAGGGCCTTGTTACTGAAGAAAGTCAGAGAGGGATGGGGAGGGACAGACCGACAGATGATTAGAGACAGGGAAAGACGGAGAAAGACAGAGGGAAAGAGAGGGAGATGCACAGACTGAAAGAGAGAGACAGAGTGGGGAGGTGGAGAGTGGGAGAGAGAGAAAGAGAAAGGGAAGAAGGTGAAAGGGCGGGGAGGGAGGGAGGGAAGCGGCCAGAGGCCCTCTGAAGCCATTCTGACATAGTCGAGTCCACCCAGCTCACAGCAGAGTGAGGCCCCGTGATCGTGATCGAGCCCTGGGAGAAAAGACCCTCCCCTTGAGCCCCAGCCACCCCTTCAATACACAGCGCTGTTGTCTGTCGCCACCAGGCTTCCGGGCCTGCTGTTACACAGCAGGAGACAACTGAAGCCCGCAATTGCTCCAGCCCTTGTCCTAGGACAAGACTACTTGGTGTGTGCTGGGGAGAAGGGGCGGCAGAGACAGTGAATTCGACAAAAGGCAAGCCTGGCCTGGGCCTGGGTAGGCATAGATGTGGTGAGAAGTGGGAGGAGAGTGGGAGAGAGGTGCAGACAGGTATGGCAGTGTGGTTCATGTACGTAAATAAGTGTGCAGAGCCTATCGATGGCTTTCCCTGCGTGTCTCTGCAAGGAGGGCCCACACGAGTTGCTGACAGTTGGCCTGATTAAAAAAAGACGAGCCACAGACTAAGCCGGCCTTACAACTTCACAGCTCAACTTGACTTCCTCGAAAGAAGCAGCACAAATGTGGCTCAGACCCCACTGTCAGCAGGTGCACAGCCCTCAGAGTCAGGAGGCAACTTGTTCTCTTGAGAGCTGTGAGGTGTCACCTGTCACCTGAGAGCTCACAGGTAATTAGGAATTCCTTACAACACCATGCACAGGGCCTGAGATCCTAGCGCAGGCAGGAAGGAGGCTTCCCAGGGCAGAAAGGAAAGGCCACTCTTCGCGATGCTTCCAGAGTCATCCAGCAGTCTCTTGGAAATGAATGCTGGTCTGTTTCTTTTTACAAAACTGGCAGTGGGTTCAGTTTCTTCCTCCCATGCTCAAGAGACAATTTCTATGGGCTTGCCCCTTCTGCCCACAAAGAAGCCTCAGCACGAGAAGGGAGGGGCCCTTAGGTGGGTGTGTTGGGAACTTCCATCTGTGAACAGCTACCAAATGCCAGACCCATTTCTGACTGTCGTGGGCTCTCCTGCTGGGATGGCCCCTGCTCCTACTTAGGCAGGTGGCCAGGTTTGCTCAAGTCAGAGGGAGCTGTCAGAAGAAGAGAGACTTCTCCCAGCAAGCCCCTGCTGCCCCTCCTCACATCTCTTGGTCAAACTCTGGGGCCCCAGAACCACAGTGCACACTTCCAGGCAACTCCACCTGCCTCTCTGGGGAGCATCGGTCATTCATCCCGAATCCATCATTCATTCAAGGAATCTTTATTGAGCGCCCCCTACGTGCCCAGCAACACTCTGCTCACTCGATATCTGAAAAGAGTTTGTCTGTTTGAAGAGTTGGAAAACTGCAGTCAAACCCTGGCTTTCACATGAGCAAGTCTGTAAAATTATCCAGCATGCTGTGTTCATCCCAAAACCACCCTCAGAGGTCCCTGAGCCTCTCACAAACCCCCTTTTAAGAAACTTCTTCTCTTCTATGATTTATAAAATGATTTTTAGCTGGGCGCTGTGGCTCACGCCTGTAATCCCAGCACTTTAGGAGGCTGAGGCGGGCGGATCACTTGAGGTCTGGAGTTCGAGACCAGCCTGGCCAACATGGCGAAACCCCTTCTCTACTAAAAATACAAAAATTAGCTGGGTGTGGTGGCGGGCATCTGTAATCCCAGCTACTCAGGAGGCTGAGGCAGGAGAATGGCTTGAGCCCAGGAGATGGAGGTTGCAGGGAGCCAAGACTGTGCCACTGCACTCCAGCCTGGGCAACAGAGTGAGACTCCGTCTCAAAAAAAGGAAAAAAAAAATGTTTAAGTGCTTTATTTTCCTTTCCAATCCTTTTTTCCTCCCCTCCTGCCCGCCTTTCTCTTTCTCTTCTCCTCACTCTCCTTTGCTCTCTTGCAGCAGTGTTCATGCAGCGCCTGTCCGGTGCCAGTTCTGAAGCACACGCTGCAAAGATTAAGAAGATGGGTCTCAGCTGATTGGGAGTAGAGCACAGCATCTGCAGAGAAGGCCACGGAAGTCCTCCGCAAGGTGTCCAAGTGTCCTCCAAACATTAGCCACTGTTGTTATTAATAAAGGAATTTAAGACCGAAAAGACCTATGGAGGATTCAGGAGTCCAGGGACCTGTATTACACAGAAGAGCTAAGAGGGTGATTCACACACCCATGAAGATGAGTCTCCTCCCTCATCCTCCCCACACTGGGTCCATAAGAGGTGCTCCTGAGCAGTTTCACCTCATAGCCCACAGGCTTAGATTTGGTGCTGAGGTAGCCAGGGTCAGCCCTAGTGCAGAGTAGGGCAGCTTAATTTCAGATGAATCTTTCAGTGGCCATTGCTCACTAGGTGCCTGGACAGGTCAAACCGTTTTCCACTGGTGAACAAGCATCTCAAAGCCAGTCCCCCCGCAGCTGACTGGCAGGGGTGCTCTGCCGTCTGCTTTTGGAAACAAGCCCTCAAGTGAATTATTTAAAGTCAGGCAGCCTACTATCAGCAGACCTAAAGGAGGAACTCCTAGCAATTAATTAAATCCTGATATTTAACCCCCTGAGCTGAGCTAGTGCCTGTAGGGCAACGGTGCTCAAACTTCAGGCTGTGTGAGAATAACCCTGAGAGCTTGTTAAAAAGCAGACTGCTGGGCCCCAGCCCCGGAGTTTCTGGTTCAGTAGGTCTGGGGTGGGCCTGGAAATGTGCACTTCTAGCAAGTTTCAGGGGCTTCTGCTGATCCTGGATCAGTGTATCACACAGGACCGATAGATTATTGTCCCTGATTATGGTGAATAATATGGCCCAAAACACTTAAGAAACCTCCAATTTTCTCAAACTAGCACATCTGTGTACCTAATTATCCATGTGTCGTCTCTCTGTGTGTGAGGCCACGTGCTCTCCACAAAGACAGGTGAGTGGAGACCAAGACGCAGAGGAGCGGCTGTGACTGCAACTGCACCCACCTTGCAGAAAGCGCAAAGCTTCACTTTACAGCAAAAATACCAGCAATCTCCTCCCAGACTTTCAGAGCAGTTCCCAACAGGTAAGAGCAGGACCCTTCTGTCTGGGAAAGGTAAATCCATGCCTACACCTTATCTGGCAATACAGAAGTATCAAGAAGATAATCATAAGTATTTAGAGAATGATCAAAAGTGCCCTCCCAATATAGTTCAACAAAGAGCCCAAAATTTGACTTTGAAGGAGTCATTTCCACAGTGGACAGGTGTTTAGTTTTTTGTGCCCAACCAAATCTCGTGTTTCCACTGGCAGTGCCACTGAAATGCATGCGTTTCTGGAAGGTGAAACGTGGCCACTCCTGTGGGACCCATGCTGCCCTGGCCAAGTTGCTCACAGTCCACGAAAGCCGGCTTCCGCAGCTCAAGGGCATTGGCTTCCGCAGCTCAAGGGCATTGGCTTCTGCAGCTCAAGGGCATTGGCTTCTGCAGCTCAAGGGCATTCTCTCCAGGACTTTTTGAAGTTCAAGTAATTCCGCAGATCCAAGGCTTATTGGTTAAATTTCATCCAGCACCTCATGACAGCGGCTGAAGTCACATTAACTTCAATCACATCAGTGACAGAAGCCACAGCCTTGTGCTGCTGCATGGTTTTAGACAGAAACCATGAAACTGCACCGGCAAAAAGTGTAAAACTATACCCACTGGGTCCGCAGATAGGTGCGTGAACCTAAGAGGGGCTGGCCCCGTTCTGCTCTTACTTTCTATTTTTCTTTCATTTTCTCCATTGTCATTTCTCCAAAGCAGGGCTGTCTACGCTTCATTGTCCTGCCTGTTGACAAATTGTTAAAGCAATTGCCTTACATTCATTTTAGATTTAATTTCCAGTGGCACTTTTCCTTTTCATGTTAAAGTCTTGCCTCATTTCAGTTTTATTTTTTCCTCACCTTTTTGTGAACAATCTCCTCCTTCAGTCAGCTCTGGACTAACAAGGTTGAACCAAAGATCTGTTTGCCTGGTGCAGGAAAACCACACAGGAGCCCCACGGCCTGCCCCGAGGCCGGCCCACATGAAAGCCCGGGGCTTCCTCACAGTTTGCTGTGAGCTGCACCAGCTCTCCTGGAGTGTGAAACCAATTTCCAAATTCACCTGAGGGTCCTTCTACAGAAAGGTTTTTGGTGAAAGTATTTAGAATGTAGCAAAAAGCAATGATCAGAAGGGTATTTCAGATTTGAAAGTCACTTCATCTTCATTGTATTAATAAGTATTGATACTGGAATGGGTGGGCTCACAGTTACTGGTCACAAAGAAGAGCTTCTACGTGCCCCTGTATGATTTTGTGTTCCTCACTGTGTGGGTGGTGCAGCACATAGGCAGGTCTGAGCATTTTGGGGACAAACTAGCTTTGGAGACATCCACGCTGCTAACTGGATTCTCCTGGGCCAGAGTGTTACTGGATAGTCCTGTTTCCATTTCATCTGTGAAATGAGTTTGCTAAAAAATCGTAGGTATTTCACAGGCTTTGTGTGAGAACTGAGATAATCCTTGAGCAATTCTTGAAACAACATGATAAATACTTGGTGTTATTATTTTAGTCATCTGCCTTTAGCCGGGCTCAGTGTATCACACAGGACCTAGAGATTATCGTCCTAGCCACTACCTCGCTGCTTTGACACGAGGTAAGAACTACTTTCCTCCTTATTACACTGTTTTATGTAGGATACTTTGTCTTTTTCGTTTGTTCCCTACGGTTTTTTTCATAGCACTATTACAGATTGATCCCTGTAAAATAAGTCTTATTTAAATTTGGCTGTGGGCTTTTTAAATATAAAATCATGTGAACATCCCATAAAAACTATAACACTGAAAACTGTAGCATTACACATTAACAAGCACTTACACTCACATAGCGGCTTCCGGTTTAGGGACTCGGATAACATTCCAGTCATCTTCTGAATAGGGGGTTTTCTACGTAGTATGCTTATTTCTCACATTGTGTGGTTTTATTTTTCTAGCTGCTTTTTCTCTCTAGATTATTACACATTCTGAATTGGAAGAAACATTACAGCCCTCTTAGATGAACCTTCGTCACAAGACCAAAATCCTTTTATGGGGGGAGAGGAGGGAGCCTCCAGTTTAGGGTTACACACGTCCAAGCTACCAGGGCTCAGCCTGGACCCAGGATACACCTTGAGTCCCTTTTTAAAACATCTCCCTAGTGCTGGGCACGGTGGCTCACGACTGTAGTCCCAGCACTTTGGGAAGCCGAGGCAGGTGGATCACTTGAGGTCAGAAGTTCGAGACCAGCCTGGTCAACATGGTGAAACCTCGTCTCTACTAGAAATACAAAAATTAGCCAGGCGTGGTGGTGCACACCTGTAATCCCAACTACTGGGGAGGCTGAGGTGGGAGAATTGCTGGAACCCAGAAGGGGGAGGTTGCAGTGAGCCAAGATTGTGCCACTGCACTCCAGCCTGGGTGACAGAGTGAGACGCTGTCCCAAAAAAAATTTAAAATAAAATTTCCCTCGTATTGAACTGAACTTTAACTTCTTTGTAAATTATTCCCATTGGCCTTATTTCTGGTCTCTGATGCTACCTAGAATAAATACGAAATATATTTATTGGAATATTTATTGCCTTAGCTCAGGCTACTGTAACACAATTTCACCTACTGGGTGGCTTAAACAACAGAAATTTATTTTCTCATAGCTCTGGAGGCTGGAAGTCCAAGATCAGGATGTCAGCATGGTTGAGTTCTGGTGAGGGCCTCCTCCTGGCTGGCAGACAGCAGAGAACATCAGTCCCCTGTAAGGCCTCCCTCATGATCTCATTGAACCTTGTCACTGCCCAAAGGTGACCTCCAAATACCACCACATTGAAGATTAGGTCTTCGACATAGAAATTTTGGGGATGAGAAGGACACAGTGCAGTCCACAGCAGAATAGTCAATAAAACATGAAATAAGTATAAAATCCACATGCAAACCCCAGGTATTTCAGGCTACTTACACCTCCCCTTGGACCTTTCTTTCCAGGCTCAGACACACCTGCTTTAGTCTTTACTATGGGACAGCTTCTAGAGCTTTACCATCCAGCCGAGCTTTCATTCTTAAAAAGGACTACATTTTTCATCCTTGTTTTGAAACCTTCATGAAATTCCGTAAGTTGTCCACCAAAATCTATCCCATTCTTGCTAGCACTAAATACTTTTATAGCTATGTATATACCTATGGACAAATAAACTGATTTCAGGTCTTTGAATACAGAGGGGTAACCAAAAACCACACCAAAAATGCTTTAAAGTCTTTGATTTTTACAGAGATAATAAAGATGATTTCTTTCAAAAGCTTCGTATTTCTAACACTATTGGAGAAAACCACCTTTCCTAGCTTAATATGTAAGATTTATTTTGATTCAAAGTGTTAACTGGAACTTCTGCCTCTACAGTCACGACAGCATTTTGTCTTCTCTCTAGAGAACGCTGCACATTTGTAAATGAAACTTTCAGCCATGTTCAACCATCGGACAGACTGGCCCCCACCAAATACCACCCTGTCTAGCAAATTGAGACTGTCACACCGCATTCTTATTTTTTATTTTTTATTTTTGACAGAGTCTCACTCTGTCGCCCAGGCTGGAGTGCAGTGGCGCGATCTCCGCTCACTGCAAGCTCCGCCTTCCTGGTTCACGCCACTCTCCTGCCTCAGCCTTCCGAGTAGCTGGGACTACAGGCGCCCGCCACCAAGCCCGGCTAATTTTTTGTATTTTTTAAGTAGAGACGGGGTTTCACCGTGTTAGCCAGGATGGTCTCGATCTCCTGATCTCGTGATCCTCCCACCTCGTCCTCCCAAAGTGCTGGGATTACAGGCGTGAGCCACCGCGCCCGGACCACATTCTCTTCTAAGGCAGGAATCATGCCTATCTTTTCGTACATCTTTGAAATGAAACTATGTGGATGATGCAAAATATTACTTTGCACGCAATTAGAATTTTTAAATGCCGGTTACACCAATCACTTTACTGAATGAATATTTTAATGCTAAGTGATGAAAAAGATGGAAACACAGTAGACATACCAAAAATATTCCCTAAGAGAAATGAAAATATAATGTTAGATAACGCATTTATCATCCATACGAGAAATCTCATCTGCTTTTCCTGGGGGAGCCCACTGTCCTTATCAGTGTGTACCACGCGCCTGGTTTCCTTCTCCTAGGAGCAGCCAAAAGCCAGGGTCCAGGATTAGACATTGCAAAGAGATATTTTAGCACCATCAAGAAGGCCGATTTGCTCATGTGGTAGTAGAACATTGCATTTGATATTATAAATTTTCATTAGCCTGTAAATAAAAAAGAATATAAATTCACAATGAGATATACTGCTTAATATTAAGGATAAAGCTTTAATATTTAAACAATAAATTCTTCCTTTGGTGTAAAACTAGAAATGTATAGTCCTTTCAACTATGCAAGATTTATTTTGATATTTCAATATTCAATAACATTTTTATATGCATATATATAAAGATATACATCTAGAAAACTCTTTAAATTTATCATCATGTAAAAAATTTTATTGATGTGTTATTCATTCTTAGAATTCTAGAGAAAATTAACTTTTTTATGTTGATAAAGACATAAAGACACGTTTTTATATACAATTTATATATTCCATAATTATAGTAAATAATATTTGTAGACACCTATTTAGATCAAAGTCCAGTATTTTCTAGAAAATGGTACCATTGTCCTTTTGTGAATATTTATGGACAGGTTGCTCTCTCTCCATGCTAAGATTCCTTCCTAAGTCTAGTCCCATGACTATAGCAGACCTTTAATTACCAAACGCCCATTGAGATGTCCAGTTGCAATCAGGACGCCTTCTTCACACAAGTCTTCTTTTTTTTTTTGAGACGGAGTCTCGCTCTGTCGCCCAGGCTGGAGTGCAGTGGCACGATCTCGGCTCACTGCAAGCTGCGCCTCCCAGGGTCATGCCATTCTCCTGCCTCCCGAGTAGCTGGGACTACAGGCGCCCGCCATGACGCCTGGCTAATTTTTTGTATTTTTAGTAGAGACAGGGTTTCACCGTGTTAGCCAGGATGGTCTCGATCTCCTGACCTCGTGATCCGCCCGCCTTGGCCTCCCAAAGTGCTGGGATTACAGGCGTGAGCCACCGTGCCCGGCCTTCACGCCGGACTTCTATAAAACATAAAACAATTCCTGATGGCTGAGAGCAATATGTTAAAGACAAATACACTTCTAAACTCACAACAGAATTTTCTTTTTTACCTTCACTGATACAGGATTTCAGTAGTGAGAAAAGTTTTTTGTTCGCTGCCTTCTGTTTCTAATTTAAAACCTTTGTTCCGAGGTCCTAGCTTTCTGTGTCCATTCAAAAAGATTCACAGCCTGGGAGTGCTCACGGATCTGAGTCCTGTTCACACACATAAACAGGCAGCTCACAATGGAATGCATGAAGTTTTTTTTTTTGAGACGGAGTGTCGCTCTTGTTGCCCGGACTGGAGTGCAATGGCGCAATCTCGACTCACTGCAACCTCCGCCTCCCGGGTTCAAGCCATTCTCCTGCCTCAGCCTCCGAGTAACTGAGATTACAGGCACCCGCCACCATGCCCGGCTAATTTTTTGTATTTTTAGTAGAGACGAGGTTTCACCATGTTGGCCAGGCTAGTCTCAAACTCCTGACCTCAGGTGATCCACCCTTCTGGGCCACCTAAAGTGCTGAGATTACAGGCTTGAGTCACCTCGCCCAGCCCCTACTAACAATGTTTAAATATTTACATCTTCTCAGGAAGTTAGCAGTTCATGTCATAAGTTATTTAAGAAATTTGCAAGTTTGAATAAAATTTCTTTAGGTTTTTTTTTTTTTTTGAGACAGTCTTGCTCTGTCGCCAAGGCTGGAGTACAGTGGCGCGATCTCGGCTCACTGCAACCTCCGCCTCCCGGGTTCAAGCTATTCTCTGCCTCAGCTTCCTGAGTAGCTGGGACTACAGGCGCCCGCCACCACGCCAGGCTAATTTTTGTATTTTTACTAGAGATGGGGTTTCACCATCTTGGCCAGGCTGGTCTTGAACTCCTGACCTCGTGATCCACCCGCCTTGGCCTCCCAAAGTGCTGGGATTACAGGTGTGAGCCACCACGCCCGGCCTCTTTAGGAATTTTATGACAGCAGCACTTTACCAATATGTGGAGTAGCATGAAAGATAATATGGCCTGGAAAGGCCAGAACTTAAGTAAGAGCAGTGAATCTTCAAGAAGTGAGCCCAGAATATTTGTTCAGGAAATTAACATGAATGCATAAGGAGTGAAGATTGTGCTACCTACAAGGACTCTGCCCCAGCATTTTGCAAAGAGAAAAAGGTGTGAAATCAGCTTATTGTGTTCACCTCTGCACCGACATGGCTTAGCTTTGTGCCTGGCCAGAGTCAACATTTAATAAACATTTATACAAGAATCTAAGACGATTTTATCATAGAATACTACAAACCTCAGAGAAGGGAGCGTGTATTTATCAAACTCCACAGAATTCCTATGTGAGTCACCTGAAATATCAATTTATCCAAAACTTCACAAGCCACTCAATGAGAGAACGATTCATTCATTCTATTAAATGGAGTTGGTCTGAGTTTCATTGACTGTCAAACTATAGGTATCTCACACTTAAAAAATAATTTAATAATTTACTAATAATTTTAAAACTATGCTCCCCTAAAAGTAAATGATTCTATTGAGACGAAACCACTGTGTGACTTTGTCAGTTGTTATGTGACTTGATAGAGTGAGTTTAAGTTCCAAAATTCCTTGCAGCCTTACTTTAAAATCTCATGTTCTCAAATACTAGAAGACTTTCGGAGAATGCTGGGGTTTTTTTTTTTCTTTTGGCCGTATATCATATGTATTTGTGCACAGTTCTTAGCAAAAGGTAAATATTCAACATTTATTGAAATGAATTTATTCACTTTGGTGAGAGAGACAGCCCGAGCTCATAACTCCCTGAGGAAAAAAAATGTGTAGTTTTTTCTCACTCTGAACTGTAATTCTTAGTGATTATAGTTATCATTGATTTGGGGACACTAAAGGAAAATATCTAACATATAAGCACTATTTTTCAGTGCTTATTTTATTAAAAACCAAAATATTAAAAATCAACCCAGTTTTACAGTCTTTATAAAAGAGCTGTTCTATAATCTTAACCCAAATGTAAGACAGATGATATCACTTCCCAGAACTAATTGCTAAAAAGTTAAAACATTTATAAAAACCCACAATAAAAAAATGGGAAATATACAGACTTCTAAATTTTGTATTCTGGAGCTTTTCTCTGATTTCTGTTCCACAAGCTTCCTTTTGAATCAGCTTCCATAAATCTTCATAGTCAATCATATTTTTCAAGATTGCACATTTGGTCAATTCATTTTGCAACCCTATACTCTTATTTTCAAAGAGAATGGGTGTGTGTGTGTGTGTGTGTGTGTGTGTGTGTGTGATTTAAAATTTAAAATCTTTCAAACCAGCGGAGTGTAACAGCTGGGTAACTTGCAGCTAGCTAGTCAGGAAACAGTTATTTTCAACAGTAATTGACACCAAAAAAGTAAACCACACCTTTGAAAATTTCTAAGGGTTCATATATATTTTAAAAATTAAAGGGAACAATTAAGTCAGACAGACTGTTTTTCTTCTTTTTAAGCTAAGTAGTCATACCTGGGAGTTAATATAAGGGGAATTCTTGGTGGGAGGGAGGATGATAGAAGAAAGAAGGGGGGCTTTATAGAGGGGGAAGAAAAGGTTTGAGGACAATGAGAGGAAGTAGATAAACACACCTTTCCCTTAAAATTCAATTTCTAATTTTACCTTCCTTTGGCATGGAGACTCTAGAACATTCTTACACTATACACACCAATTATCATATGGGAATATGCTGCTTATGATAATAAACCATGTATTTGCCAGTTTCGTGGAAAACAGACATGAACGCTTTTCAATATAATTTCATCTCCTAGGCAATGGAGCGCACGTGACTGACAAGGCTGCCTGATCGCTGGAGAGCTTTCTCAGAACAGTGAGCCTAGAGGCGCCCTCTAATTTACCCGAGGGTTTATAAGGTGAGGGTCACACTGGCCATTTTCCTTTGGGGAAGAATAGAATCAGGGATGCACAGGATTCTATAAAGTTCTATAAAGATAGAGGGACATTTTTTAGATGATGAAAATGTAGCGTCATCAGCAGAAATCAGACTTTTTTTCAGTCTAATTTCTTTATTTATTTTTTATTTTTATTTTTTTGAGACGGAGTCTCGCTCTGCGGCCCAGGCTGGAGTGCAGTGGTGCGATCTCGGCTCACTGCAAGCTCCGCCTCCCGGGTTCACGCCATTCTCCTGCCTCAGCCTCCCGAGTAGCTGGGACTACAGGCGCCCGCCACCACGCCCAGCTAATGTTTTGTATTTTTTTTAGTAGAGACGTGGTTTCACCGTGTTAGCCTGGATGGTCTCGATCTCCTGATCTCGTGTTCCGCCCGCCTCGGCCTCCCAAAGTGCTGAGATAACAGGCTGGAGCCACCGCGCCCGGCCTCAGTCTAATTTCTACAGCAGGGCCTCATCGCTGTGACCCAGGGAGGCCGCGCCTCCGAGGTGGGTCCGTGCCACCTCCCTCTGTAGGAAGAGCCTTCAGCACCCCAGGGCCGTTCGCAGGGCTCTTCCCCAAACAAAATAAAATGAAACGGAGGTTTTCCTGAGCTTCAGCGTCAATCCGATCAGACCCCCGGGAGGTGCAGCGGGCTCGGGGACACGGTGTTCGGGTGGTAGAATTTCCAAAGTCCTGAGAGGCTGAAGGGGCAGGTATTGTTCCCGCCGCCCCTTGGGCAAGGGGCCTCCCGGAGCAAAGGCTGGGGGGCCCGGGCTCCCAGTTCTGCGGTCGTCCTGGTGACAGTGTGACCCCTAGACCATGGGGGCGGCTACAGCGACTGTCCGGGGGCGTCTGGGCCACGACCACCCGTCCCACCAGGAGGACGCAAGCGCGGCGCACTGGCTGGGGGCTCCGCACTGGGAGGCTGGGCCAGACCTGGAACGGCCTAACAGCAAGGAGAGAGCCGGACGCCGTGGCTCAGGCCTGGAACCCCAGCGCTTTGGGAGGCCGAGGCGGGAGAGTCGCTTGAGGCCAGGAGTTCGAGACCAGCCTGAGCATGACGGCGAAACCCCGTCTCTACAAAAAAAAAAAAAAAAAAAAAAAAAAAAAAAAAAAAAAAAAAAAAAAAATTTTTAATTAGGCTGGCGCAGTGGCTCACATCTGTAGTCCCAGCTACTGGGGAGGCTGAAGCAGGAGGATCGCTTGAGTTCGGAAGGTCGAGGCTGCAGTGAGCTAGGATTGCGCCACTGCGCTCCAGCCCCGGGCGACAGACTGAGAACCTGTCTCGAAAAAAAAAGAAGAGGAAAGAAAAAGAAAACCAGAGCGAGAAAGTGCGGCCAGCCCGGGCTCCGGAGCTGGGTGGGAAACAAAGCCGCCAGAAAATGACAAGTAAACGCGCAGCCGCGGGAAGCCACTGGGCGGAGCGGGCGCTAATGAGCGCGCAGCGGGGCCGCCACGCCCGCGCGGACACCGAGCAGCGGCGCCTTTCCCTGCGACCGGCTGTGTCGCCTGGAGCCCGGCGGCCGCCACCCCAGGGAGAAAGCTCCGGTGAGGGGAGCAGACGCTGGGACCCGTGGTCTCGCCCTCTGCTCTTTCCTGGCTGGGGACGGGGGTAGCTCCCAGGCAAAGGCCCTCCGGGGTCTCCGCCCGGGGGGCCCCACCTGCCTTGTGACGGCTGAGATGTGCGCGTCCCACCCACTTTCCAAGGCGCCTTTGAAGTCGTTTCTCATTAAAAAACAAGCTTTTTGAATAACCAAATGTTCCTTTGGCGCCCTCCAATTTTATTTTACTGTAATCTATTGAGTTGTATTTGTTTTTCTGAATCCGCTTCCTAGGAAAGCGCCCCCTCCCGTTTTAAACCCTTCTCAGGTGGTTTTTCCTGGAAGCAGCAGTGGTTTGTCCAGCAAGGATTAACTCTTTGCCTTTTCCCGTCTAAACTTCTGAAGACACCTGACAGCTCGTTTTAACTCTGCAAACGACAGTTCATCCTCCGGGGTGTGGATTCGGGCTCCCACGGCTGCCGCCTGGGGCAAGTGCGTCTCCCCGGGCGCCTACGCGGCCCCTCGCGCTCCTGGCAGCGTCGCCCCCAAGCCAGCCCCGCCTGCCCAGAGAGGGCCAGTCCTGTTCCGGGTCCCGAGGACCTTGGGAACCCCACAGGTTCCTTCCTCCCGGGGTTTCCCAGCAGACCACACACAGAGATGCGCTCCGGAACTTAGGGAACCATGTAAAGGAACTTCCAACAGGACTGGGCCTTTTATGCGTGTTTATCTTAAACATTTTAGGAAGCAAGTGGCAAAGTGCTTTAAAAGTAAAACTTAGAACGTCTGCACTGTTTGTGCAAAGGAGTATTTGCTAAGCATTACCCGAGACCTGAGAATTGTTTCTTTATGATTTACTTATATGTGATAAGTTCCCTTTGTAGAAAGAGACTATATTTAATCATAAATATATCGTCATAGGTACAAGGATAAAATTTAAGAAGAGAGGACTACAGATCACTTTAACGCTAAAGGGAATTGTAGTGAAGCATGGATGTTTTCCCATTAAGGTGACTTTCTTCTGGGGTGTGTGTGTGTGTGTGTGTTTAGTTTTTTGTGCCTTTATGTTTCTATCAGTTTGTCTTTCCCAGTGAAAATTAATTCAAATATGTCTTCATTGATATATTTCAAGTGTTGTGCGCTGAACATTGAGTCAGAATAATTTGATTAAGGTTCAATGATAAAACCACTCTGTCTCACTGATTTTAATTAAACTGGAATCTGAAAAACACATGCATTCAATATAGTGGCCATTATTTTTAATTCTAAACAAACATTTTTGGTTTTAAGCCAATATTTTTAGTTCTAAACCAACATTTTGGTTGGTTTAGTTCTAAACCAACATGTTGAAACCTTGGGAGGTTTTCGCATTTTCCCGAGTAAGAACTGCTTGCATTGACTTCCCGGAATGTGTCGCACCAGAACCTCAACCTTCAAAGAAGTTCCATTTTCTCCACTTCTCTCTTCTCCCCAGGACCCATGACTTCACACTTCAATATTTCTGCAGGGCTCACAGTTCACTGAGAGCTAAGTCAAAGTCAAGAACCACTGGAAGACAATGAAAATTTCATTCTTGTGGGCAATTTTAACTCTTAACTGTTACAAATGATGGTATCTGCGAACAAGATCTTCTATATACCAGATTCAGTCACCACATTTTGACTCTTTTTTTTTTTCACATGAATATACTTCCCATATGAACTCAAAAAGAAATCTATAAATATAAAATTATTTTAGAGATATTTCTTAGACTATGACAAATTATCCAAAACTTGAAAAAAGTTAAAAAGATAGATGGCAATTCTTGTTGATGTCAGATAGAGGCATTGTTTAGCAGGCACCTGTGGATTTTCTATATAGGTGAATATATTTGGTAGGACTCATCGCTTACTATTGATTAAAGATTAAGGACTTATGGGAAGTTACATGTCAGACATTAATCTATTAGAGATGCAGATTTCTGTCCAGGAGAAAAGATAACCCTAAAGGTTATGGCTTATCATCTTGTGGGACACTAACTTGTTTGGTATCTATGAACAAATTCACTTCAGTGTTTCTCTGACCATCCACTGTGTAAATGTTCATACCTCCTATTCTCATTTGAGCCAGTCTTCACATCTAATTTATCCCCTTATTAACTTATTAAAGTTGAACTTATTAAAGTTTTAACTTATTTAACTGAATTTAACTTACTAAAGTTGAATTTGACTTTAATAAGTTGAATTAATGCAATTGCTCAGTAAACATTAATTTAATTGAAGCTCATTCTTATCCAGAATAAATATAAAATGCAAGGTTCTTTGTGACACAAATATTTATAGAAACAATAAGAAATAACGTAGCTGGCTGGCTCATACCTGTAATCCCAACACTTTTGGAGGCCCAGGCAGGAGGATCACTTGAGCCCAGGAGTTCCAGACCAGCCTTGGCAACATTGTGACACTCCATCTCTACAAGAAAAAAATTTTTTATTTCAGAAAATTATTCAGATGTGGTGGCATGTGCCTGTGGTCCCAGCTACTTCGGAGGCTGAGGGGGAAGATCTTTCGAGTTCAGGAGGTCGAGACTGCGTGAGCTATGATTGTGCCACTGAGCTCTAACCTGGGCGACAGAGTGAGACCCTGTCTCAAAAAAAAAAAAAAAAAAAAAGAAGGAAGGAAGAGAGAGAAGCAAACAACTAGAAATACTAGCAATATAAAAGTGATTAGTTTTGTATTTATATGACATTTAACTAATAAACTCTAAAATATTAGCTGAAAGAACAAAGAAAATGCTTGCCTTTATATTGTCTCGTGTTCAACATAATTATGATAATTTAAAAAGATGTAAAGATCTTCATTTTGAAAATGTGTTGCTGAAAGTGAATAAACGAATAAAACTGAGGGGAAATAATCTTTTCCTCTAAAGCTTAAAAACTTAGTAAATAAATAGCATAATATATGGAAAGGACATAGGCTTTGGGTGAATCTAACTTGGGCTCACATCAAGCTCTATCCTTCGGGCAAGTTACTACATTCTCCAAGCCTCAGTTGTTTCAACTGTAGATGAGACTTGGTAATAACACCTTCCTCCCAGGATTGCTCAGGGAATAAGGTAAAGTCTGCAAAGTGCAGGGAGCTGTCTGGCAAACGGTAAAAAATGAAAGCATAATAAGTAATACTTTTGCATCCCACAAGTCTTTCTTATTTTTTTAATTAAAACAAATTTTTTTATAGACAGGTCTCTCTCTGTCATCCAGGCTAGAGTGCAGTGTCACGATCAGAGCTCACTGCAGCCATGAACCCCTAGGCTCCTGGGCTCTTGGACTTAAGCTGTCCTCCCACCTCATCCTCCTGAGTAGCTGGAACTACAATCATGAGGCTTTATGTTAAGTTTCATCTACTAAATTGTAACAACTAAAACTTGAGGACTAAAATATATGGAAAAATTACTACTACATGAAAAATTGTGTTAAAGTCGTATCATTTATCTCTTTATTAGTGAACTGGGCTATAAATGTTCTAAAGATAAGCTCAGGCTGGGTGTGGTGGCCCACACTTGTAATCCTAACAGTTTGGGAGGCCAAGACAGGAGGATCACTTGAGCCCCACAATTTGAGACCTGCCTAGGCAACATAGCAAGACACCATCTCTACAACAACAAGGAAGATAGTGATATGGTTAGGCTTTATGTCCCCACCCAAATCTCATCTTAAATTGTAATCCCCGTAATTCCCATAATCCTCACATATCAAGGGAGAGACCAGGTGGAGGTAAATGAATCATGGGGAGAGTTTCCCGCATGCTGTTCTCATGATAGTGAGTTCTCACGAGATCTGTTGGTTTTATAAGGGGCTCTTCCCCCTTCAATGGGTACTTCTCCTTCCTGCCACCTTGTGAAGAAGGTGCCTTGCTTCCCCTTCCACCATGATTGTAAGTTTCCTGAGGCCTCCCCAGCCATGCTATACTGTGAGCCAATTAAACCCCTTTCCTTTATAAATTATTCAGTCTCAGGTAGTTCCTTATAGCAGTATGGAAATTGACTAATACAGATATGCCCAAATTAATAAAAATGATGCAAACCAATAATTGTGTGGCCACTAAAATCTTTACTTAACTGGCATCACACTCTTTACTTATGTTAAAGGAATAAATTGCATGCATTAGTTATCTATTGCTGTGTAGAAATTCCCCCACTGCAGCAATGTAACACAACACACACCTATTATCTCAACGAATCCGTGAGTCAGGAGTCCAGCGACGGACTTGCCGGCTCTCCTGCTGGGGTCTCACAAGGCGGTCACCAGGTTATGTCCAGGGTGGGTTCTCATGCGGAGTCTGACTGGGGGAGCGTGCATGCCCCTGCTCGCATGTGTTTGGTAACACTCAGCTCCTTTCAGTTGTAGGATCTGTGGCAGCTGCTGGCTTCTTCAGAGCCAGTGAGGGAGACAGCGAGTCTCCCCAAAAGACAGTCCTGTGTGATGTGAGTCATCCCCAGAGTGACATCCCATCACCTTTGCTGTAGCCATTGGTTAGAAGTCAGTCACCAGTCCTTCTCTGTGACTCAGGGGAGATGACTACATAAAAGGCAGTTACACCTGGAGGCACCTGGGAGTCTGCCATACGCCCCCCTGCCTCCCTCGCATGTGCAAAAGTCATTCACCTGCTCTAGGTACCTAAGATTTTCGGAGCTTCATGGCATCAGCTCAAAGCCTGAAATGTCAACATCTAAATCAGGTCAAAGGTCAGCGGAGGGTCATGGTGCAATCATTCGGTTCAGGTTCTGGGACACAATTCCTCTCCATGGATGGGCCCGGGAAGCTAAAGAGATTAGTGACCTGTCCCGTGGTGGAGCAGGCACCAGATGCAGCTGTAGACATTTCAGTTTTCAAGGGGAGGAAATGGCAGATAAAAGGCATCTTGACTGTGTAGCAATTCCAAATCCAGAAAAGTAAAGGTTGGGAGTCCTCAGTCAGGTTTCCAGGGCTGGGGAGAATTCTCCTGGCTTCTGGATTCCCTGTCTGGGCTCTTGGTCCCCGCATCTACACTGCACTTGTTTGGAAGGAAAGGTTGCCCATGTTTGCAGCTGAGGAGTTTTTAGCCTACTTCCAGCCAGCAAAATCTGGGGAGTCTGGCAGCCTCCTTTCATCCTGTGCTCTCTCTGTTCCTTCCCACCCAGGCTGGCAGTGTTTCTGTGAAAGTGATTTCCTCAAAATCTTTGTCTCTCATGGATTTCACCTGGGTCTACTCCATGAGCCGAAGGCCTCACCTGCCGATGTTTCTGAGGCAAGCCCTTTTCTATCTTTGAGTCCTGCTGAGGTGACTCGGAGTCAACACCCTTCGGCTCCTCAGGGGCTCCCTGGTTCGATCCATGAGGCTCAGCCTTGACCTCTCTAAGGCACCCTTGGTGGGGCAGAATGCTGAGGCTATGATCTTTCTGAGGCCTTATCCAAAGGCTGTGCAGACACAGCCCAGTCACCTGGGCTCCTGGGCTTACGCTGTCTTGACCGCACCATCTCTTGCTATCTGGAGAGGCCGACGCCTCAGTTCTGGATGTCTGGACCCAAACTGTGAGATATAAACTTCTGTGGTTGTCCTCCGCCCAGTTTGCGGTCACATGTCGCAGTAGCCCGAGGTGACTAAGACAGGAAACTAAAGTGGCTGTTTCTTCCTCCAAGCTTTCGAAACTTTTTTTTTTTTTTAATTGAGACAGAGTCTCGCTCTGTCACCCAGGCTGGAATCTAGTGGCGAGATCTTGGCTCATGCAACCTCTGCCTCCCAGGTTCAAGCAATTCTTCTGCCTCAGCCTCCCTAGTAACTAAGACTACAGGCACCCAGCACCACGCCCAGCTAATTTTTATATTTTTAGTACAGACAGGATTTCTCCATGTTGGCCAGGCTGGTCTCAAAACTCCCGACCTCAGGTGATCCACCCGCCTTGGCCTCCCAAAGTGCTGGGATTACAAGCGTGAGCTCCCGCGCCCAACCTGAAACTTTGTTCTTTATCAACTTAGGATCCCGGAGAGCAAAGCACCCGGCCTCCCATCCGCCCAGTGTCTTACAGCGTCATCTTCATTTCCACCAAAAGGTCACGGATACATTTCTGCTTTCGCACCCAGCACGTTTTAGACAGTAAGCTTGTTCATGTGTCTTTCGCACCCAGCACGTTTTAGACAGTAAGCTTGTTCATGTGTCTTTCGCACCCCGCACGTTTTAGACAGTAAGCTTGTTCATGTGTCTTTCGCACCCCGCACGTTTTAGACAGTAAGCTTGTTCATGTGTCTCTGTCCCTAACTCGGTTGAACTTTCTGAGAAAGTCCCCACAGCATTTTAGAACTTGTGATGTTTCGGAACGTGGCCTCTAACCAGACCATAGGGCTCAGCTGGCAGCCCTGCTGCCTCCCAGCAGAGGTCACATGAGCTTCTTGTGCTTCCTTTTTCTCATCTGCACACTGGAAACGACAACAATAGAACCCATCCCACAGTGGGGTGCTGGCCAGGTGAATTGATCCCCACAAAGTGCTTACAACAGTGCCTGCCCCATAGCAAGTGCTGTATGCACACTGGCTATTGTGACGTTTGTATCCTAATACAAACGAAGATTGACCGTGCTAAGGATGCGAACATTTGCTGAATGAGCTATAATTTGATATTCTGTCCTAAACATTCAATTATATTTGCTTTTCCTAAAAAAAAAAAAAAAGGTGTGATTGTGTGTGTGTGTGTTTACTATAAGCCACATCAAATTCTTTCAAGCAATAGGTATAAATGAAATAAGCAGCAATTTATAAGGTCCCTTTCTACTCTAGAAATCTAAAAGTAAAACTTCAGCAAACCTAAAGTTTAGGGCAATGAGACAGGCTGGATGGTCGGGTTGCCTGGTACCAAGGTCTGAATGTGCCCCTCAGAATTCATGAATTAGAGACTTAGTCGCCCGTGCAAAAGTGTTGGGAGGTGGGGCCTCATGGGAGGTGTTTAGGTTATGAGAGCTCTGCCCTCATGATGGTTCAATGCCCCTATAAAAAGGGCCGTTGGGAGTGGGTGTTCTCTCTTGCTCTCTCTCTCTCTCCTGCTCTTCTGCCATGCGAGGACATGGCGTTCCTCCCCTCTGGAGGATGCGGCATCTTAGGTGTCATATTGGAAGCAGTGAGGCTAGGTCTGAGCTGCCAGGGCCTTGATCAGGCCCCAGAACTGTGAGAAATAAATACCTGGCCTTTGTAAGTTACTCAGTCTGAGGTGTTCTCTTATAGCAGCACAAACTGGACTAAGACATGTGGGTAGCAGGATTTAAAAATAAATTTTAAAACTTTTTTTGACAGTTTCAAAAATGTATCCTACTTCCCTTCTTCTCTGACTTGTTTGTTTTTACCATGTATTATTATAGTTGATTTTACACAAATACACTTTTAGACTAACTCATTAACTCTGAACATCACTATGTCCCCCTCTATTTCTAAAAATAACAAAAGTGATTTCTATTTATTGAGCACCTACCGAGTGCCAGGCTCCATGCTGGGTTCTATTTTCTTTAGAACATCTATTTCATTATTACTTAACAATTATCTACTTTACACATTATAAGCCAAACTCTGTTCTATACTCCATGTGGGTTTAATTCAATATATAGTCACCACAGCCTTGCAAAGAAGATATTTAATTACGCAGGTGAACAAACTGAGACTTGTTAAAAAACTAGAATAAGGTCTCACAGTGATTCCAACCAGACTTGTCTTATCATTATTACAAATGATGCTTTCTCTCATGATAGACATCTATAATTTACCTAGTAGGAATTGCTGCACACATTTTGTTTGGTGTTTTGATTTTTTAATTATATTGTATATATATTTCCATGTAGCACATAATAATTTACATAATTATGGTAACATTGTTACACCCAATTACCTACTTCAATTCAGCTAATTTCCTCTTGGTAAACATTGATTGAGTGTTTATGTGCCAGATTCTGTCAAATGCCAAGGAAATAAAAATAACTGAGATAAGGTTCCTAACCCCAGATTTTCATCTAGCCAGGAGACATACATTATGTGAAAAGATAAGCATAATGCAGTGTGATACATGCATTTCTCAATGGTTGCACATTTGAGTTATTGCTAACTTGGCTGTTATCAATAGCATTAGTACTGCCGGGCACGGTGGTTCACGCCTGTAATCCCAGCACTTTGGGAGGATGAAGCGGGCGGATCACGAGATCAGGAGATTGAGACCATCCTGGCTAACATGGTGAAACCCCGTCTCTACTAAAAATACAAAAAAAATCAGCCAGGCGTGGTGGCGGGGTGCCTGTAGTCCCAGCTACTCGGGGGGCTGAGGCAGGAGAATGGTGTCAACCCGGGAGGCAGAGCTTGCAGTGAGCCGAGATCACACCATTGAACTCCAGCCTGGGCAACAGAGCGAGACTCCATCTCAAAAAAAAAAAAAATAGCTTTAGTACAAATATTTTCACCATACCCCTGGATTATAGTTTTCAAAGAACACTAAGAAGCCAAAGCATAGGGACAATGGCCCTGCTTCCATTATGACAGCCAGACTGCTTTCCAGGATGCCTGCACCAAGCTTGTTTCTCAGTATCCAGTGCGTGGAAAGAGGATGGTCACACCTGCCCTTTACGTCATGAAGAGGTTATGAGGCTTCACATAATCTATAAATATACGTGGTTACTGCTGATGTGTAAAGCGTAAGTATCCTTTGAGTACTTGTTTAGCAAAGTGTGGGTTATGTGTTCATGCCTATACATTCATATCAATCCGTGTGCATTTTGGATGTAAACCTGTATCATCTTTTTACATTTATTGTTTTCAGATTTCATTGTCTCTTACAAAACAGAGTTCCTTTTCATTGTGTATAAAAGTTTTTAATAATGTTATTTTGTTAAGCTTAACTATGATGTCTCTGATTATATTATTTTATCTCCAATAAGCAAAAATGAACATCTCCACCGTTGAGATGAACGAATTTTTTCATTCAAAAACCCCTGCTTTTCACGATTGGCCTTGCTTGTGATTAGCGCATAGTGTGTCCAGAGCGTAAATGTGAGAGCAGGCCCTGATTCTTCAGCACTTCCTCTCCCACATTTCACTATTCCAGGCTTATGATATCTTATACTTTTAGAACTTTGGATTTCTTTCTGGAGTTGATTCCCATGCCCTGAGTGTAACATTTCCGTATAGATAATTATTATTATATAATACATTCTTTTTTTTTTTTTTTTTGAGACGGAGTCTTGCTCTGTCACCCAGGCTGGAGTGCAGTGGCATGATCTCAGTTCACTGCAACCTCTGCCTCCTGGGTTCAAGTGATTCTTCTGCCTCAGCCTCCTAAGTAGCTGGGACTATAGGCGTGCGCCACCATTCCCATCTAATTTTTGTATTTTTACTAGAGATGGGGTTTCACCATACCAGCCAGGCTGGTCTCAAACTCCTGACCTCATGATCCGCCTGCCTTGGCCTCCTAAAGTGCTGGGATTACAGGCATGAGCCACCGCTCACGGCCTACTGTGTAATACATTCTAAACCTGTCGCCAGTTCCCCTTCATTACCTCATTTGACAGAGTAAGTGGTCAAACCTCTGAGGAGAGCTGAGGAAGGCCAAGGCCTGAGCTCATCACGGACCTGGGAGAGCTTCAGGTCTGCAGAACCAATCCAGGAACTGCTGGGCCGCTCCTGGGGCCCACTTCTACTGCCATGAGCATCTTATATTCTCTTGCTGACAGACCCTGATGCCTGCCTGCCTGCCTGTGTGTGTTGCTGCCACCTCTGCATTTCTCCAGCCCTCTGTCTGTCTGGTGGCCTGGTCTAGTGGCCCCAGCTGTCTAGGTCCCCACTGCTGTGGCCATGATCCTGCTTTGTGCAGGAGGTGCAGCTGTCATCCCCGCAGCCACAGCAAGCCTGCCGACTCAGGCTCAAGCAGAAGGGGAGCAGCGCCCCCATTCTTCCTGCTGGATGACACCCCAGCTCTTGTCTCTTCCTGGAATGGAGGTGGGAGGGCTTGGGGAAGATTCCACCATGATAGGGCCCCATCTCCAAACTAAGGGGCCGCTCTTTCAGTTACCGTCCTCTACAAGAATTTGCTTTAAGTTCCAAGAAACAAAGGTGGAATGTATTTTAATACCATCAGACATCAAAAGTGCTCTTTCCACTGCTGATGGCTCCGTTCTACAAGTCAAGGGCATATCTTTAGGGTGTTCCTGGGGGTATCGGGGTCCTGCTACCAGAGACCTCTTCACAGGTGTCCTCAGAAGTCCTGGGTTCCCTCATCCCTCCTTATCTCAGAGACCTCTGAGGGGATGCAGACGAGGCCCCTGGTAAGCCTGCCCAGGGCCTTGCTAGATTTCCACCCCAGGGAAACCTGCTCTTGAGGACTCTGCAACATCCCAGTGACCACCAGCAGCCCATCTCTGTTTCATAGTGGTGACAATCTCCAGGCCCGCACTAGCAGGCCTGGGCCTTCTCCCTCTCTCGTTGCCCTGACCTGAGACTCTTGCGGCTGACTGTTTCACTGCCTCACTCCCGGGTTTCAGTCACTACTTCTGATCTGCCATGTGCAAGGAAAACAGATATCCATGCTTGTTAGAACTGGGGAGAAAACTAGAGATTTTTAAGAAAAATCTATGACTATAATGACCATCATTTATAAACAACAACACTTTTAAAAATCAGATATTTGGTTGGTCAACTGTAAAGAAAATAGAAAAATGCCTCATAAAGTTTAGATGAATATTTATCCCACCTACAAGGAAAATGCATGAACGTATAGAAGTACTGTGACACAAAGTCCATTTGAGAGGCTAAAAGGCCAGAGAAAAGTGTCTGGGAGCTAAAAACCTGCAGCCACCTGCCGGGTTCAAATGCCAGCTCTACCGCTTGACAGGCTACAAGACTGTAACAAGTTACTTGACTTCTTTATACCTCAATTTTCATCATCTGCAAAATGGAGTTGATACTAATAATGCCTAGCTTACATGGTTTTTGTGAAGACTAAATTAGCTGATCCGTATAAAGCATTTGGAGGCAGGCTGCCCACAGTAAATCCTATATAAGCGCTTGCTATTCTATTATTATCAAGATTTCAACAATTATGACTATTTAGTTCATGGGCTCTGTGACATCTATTTTGATTCTTAAGATCATTTTCCTTATTTCTTGTTATCTGTGAAGTCTTGAATAGCTGAGGTTACTGAGTAGTTCACTTCTATATAGGAGAGATACTATAAATGCTTCAGTAATGCACTCATGATGGAATGAAGAGAGTTGACCTTGTTCTTTGTTTTTGGTATAATTTTAAAAGATATATAGACACATATGCACATGTATACATACATATGCATACATCACATGCAATCATTTGTGCAAATAACCAATGGAGATTTAATGTCACTGTGAATTGCAAAACACACTCTACTGAGAGTATTAAAAAATAATGATGCTCACAAACTGAGATAGGTTGTCTTGATCGGACTCTGGTCACCCTGTTTAGGAAACAGTGTAATTGTACATGCTATGGTCTTCTCCATTGAGTTCAAGGACTCAGGAAATTGTATACTAGGTTTCCTGAGACAAAGCACCACTTTAATCAAATAATTAGTTATTTTGGTGTTTTAAAGCACAGCCCACAACAAACCATTATTTATTGTCCACCTAATGTATGCAAAGTAGCAAAACAAATAGAATTTGCTATTAGTTTTTTAAAAAGTTAAATTATTTCTGGCACCAGAACTAATTATTTAGTTATAATCACTTTAGCATTGCTGCTATGTATATACTTTTATTAATTATCTATTTGATATAAATGTCTTCAAGTATGGTCATTAATGGAAAATGTTTGCTAAAAACAATAAATGATAGGATTTTCAAATCCATCAAAGTCTGCCAAATGCTAGCACTTTCACTTGTGTCTTGGTTCCTACTAAACAATTAACATTTATTCTATTAAAATTCTTCAAGTTAACCATTTTATCTTGGCAGTTATCAACTCTGAGAGAGCGAATTTGTAGAGCTCTAATTCTGCAGCAAAGGCAAGTTTGTGATTTTGAAAATGGGGAAGATTGGAATCTGCCCTCTTCAGACTTCAAACAGGGGATCCTAAATCAGGCTCCTCTTTCCTGGTGGATGGAGGTGGGGAAAGGCACGATTCTATAGACCAAGGCTGGCTGGATCTGTCGTCTTTCGTTCAGGCTTCAAAGTACTGGTCATGCCAAGTTTCATGTGGAAGGACGGTAGAGCCTGATACACCTGCCCTTGGCAGTCCTTGGAGAGATGGGCTGCTGCCTCCCTGACTAGGCCTGTGGTCAACGCTTTAAGTACCTTGTTCTGCACTGGTCTCATCCTTTGGTCTAACCCAGAGATTTACAACTCAACAAATGTCATCATCGGTGACAAATGTCATCATCGGTGTTCCCCGGATGAGAAAAATCAGTGGCTTACATGTTCATAGCTACTTGAACAGGAAAAAAAAAAAGGGCTTTGAATTTTTCCTCCAAAATATTGTTACCCCTGAAACACATCTGTGGGCCCAGTTTTGAAACCCGTGGTAGCAGAGCCTACATGTTAGGGGCTTGAGGAGGACAGGGAGGTTGGGTGTTTCCACTCTGCATGTGAGTCCTCTGAATTATACTTTTTTTACTCTGCTGTTTCAACAGTCCACTTGACATTAATGCCCACTAATTTGGGTAAATGTGGGTCTAGATCCTTTAGATGAAGAAAAAATCAAAAGCATGAAAAAGCGAAAACGAATTTAAATTTAGCAATTCAAGGTGCAATAAAACACAACCATATCCTTTAAAAATGTAATTACATTGTAAGTCTCTGGTTAAAATGGCAATTGAGAGAAAGATTAATAAAATACACTTGAGAAAGTAATCCATTTTTAAAGTTCAACTAATTCAACACAGCATACATTTACTAAAAGCCTAAACTATATTCCTGTCATAAGTATAATTAACTAATAAAATAAACCCAAAGCTCGATATTGTTTATATGTCTTGGAAGTAATTCCCAAGTACTTCTGAGCCCCAGGGGTAGGAGCCTTGTCCTGAGTAAGTCACTTCATTTGTCTAGGTGTTAATTCTTCTAACTGTAAAATGAAAATTATTTCCTCATGGAAAAATTCTTCTCTCTTCCTGTTTCCTTATAAGGCCCTTCAAATCCATTACCTTCTAATACTCCTTACATTCCTCCAGCATTAAATAAGGTGTTTAAACACAAGGTGAGTCATTTTCTTTTTTTTTGGAAATGGAATTTTTTTGCTCTTGTCACCCAGGCTGGAGTGCAGTGGCATGATCTCGGCTCACTGCAACCTCTGCCTCCTAGGTTCAAGCGATTCTTCTGCCTCAGCCTCCCAAGTAGCTGGGATTACAGGCATGTGTCACCACGCCTGGCTAATTTTGTATTTTTAGTAGAGACAGGGTTTCACTATGTTGGACAGGCTGGTCTCGAACTCCTAACTCAGGTGATCCACTCACCTCGGCTTCCCAAAATGCTGGGATTACAGGCGTGAGCCACCGCACCCAGCCAGGTGAGTCATTTTCTAACTTGAAAATTCATTCTATTTATTGTGAACATAACTATATAAAATCTGTCCAATTCCTCAAAAGTCAATTTCAACAATGCGTTTGAAGGCAGATGCTTTCTCTGCCCATCACTGACTAAATTCCTTAGCTTTTGGGCCTAGGAAAATGACATGAAAATCCGGCAAGATGACGTCATGCCACAAGAAGGTTAATGTAAGAAAACCTCTAGCAAGTGAGACCGCCAGGTGGGCCCCTCCAGGCCTCTCTGCTCTGAACTCAACACACACAGCTCCTAAAAAGAGGAAACCAAAGCCGGAGTGGGGGAAGAGCCAGAGGAAGCCTAACATTTAGGATACTAAAATTCAGATCTCCCTTCCACAGGCCAGGTAACATAGACTTTAAAGTGTGCATGATGGACCTAGAAGTGAATGCAGGTTGAGCCTTAGACTAGCATAAAGTAGGGAGCAACACCCCAAATTATGGTAAACACTGAAAATATAGTAAAAGGGCCTTAGACTTTGACTCCATTTATTTATAATTAGCAAGAAAACAGATTCCTTTAATGATTCCAAGGTGTTAAAAAGTGTTACAAAAAATTATTTCTGAAGCATCTCATTCAGACAGACAGAAAACGGTGGAAAGGCATTAGGGGCCGGAATGGTGCCCACCCATCCTGGGCGCCGGGCACAGGGCGCATTCTCACAAACATCTCCCCTTTCCCTTGTTGGGAAGACACAGGGTTGGATGAAATCATTTCTAAAGTCTGTTTAATAATAAAATTGGTCACATTTTGCTATTTCCACATCTTTGGTCATGAGAAAAATGAAGTCACTATGTAAATGATAGCCTTTAAGATGCTCAATGAATCAGTCTCAGAGACAGAAAAGTTTTGTCAAAAAACCATAAAAACAATTTTGGTGCCCTGGAGACATCAAAAATTAGTTACCACCAATAGTTGCTAGACATTATCAAACACTTCAAATCTTTTCATTAGAAGTTGACATTTTTCCTATTTTTGCTCTTAGTAGGTACTAGTTAAAATTCTGCATTAATGATGAAATGCTATTTGGAGTAGAACATGTATTCTTTAATGCCTTTAAGTATTTTATTAGAGATCATTCTATAATTTCCTCATAGGAACATGAGTCAAAGTCTACTGCATTTCAATAATTATTTGCCTTACACACACCACAAAAGCATTAGTTGGACATTAGTATAAATTCCATACAAAATGCCAGTTCTTTGAAGCCATCTGAATCTCCTTGAGAATATTTCCTAAAAGCCTCACCCATGACTTTAAAACGGAAGATGGAGAAAATGCCAGTTGCAACCTCGCTGGCTCTCATTAAGGGGTCACTGTCAGAAATTGGTTGAGGAGAAGGAGAAGGAGGGGTAATTTCCCTTTAAAATGGAGAGGAGCTTCTTTTAGAAAGGAAATTCGCTGAGGAAGTTGTTTTAAAACAAATAAATGTTCAGGATGAAGCCAGCAAAAGGTGTGAAGGGGCCCGCTTTGATTTTCCAATTTGTGTATTTGGGCTCAGACAAGGACAACATTTTATGCACATATTAATCGAATGCAAATACGCCTCCCGCGAGGACAGCGGTATTTGACACTGAGTATTGTCAACAGAAAGGTTTTTGGCGTATTTTTTAATCTCATCAAGGTGCCTATGGAAGGGGCAGTACCCGGGGAGGTGGGACGTCCCTGTGCCTGGGAATGGAGTCTGGGCTGGACTTCCAGATGGGTCTGGAGCAAGTGATTTACGGAATTATCTCCACATCAATGAGTTTTTGGAAAGGTGTAAACATCTCCTTCCAAGTCTTCAGGTGACTGTGTTTGTTTAGCCCCCTCCTCCTCTCCCCCAGGAGCTCTGGTTCTTCAACTTGAGTGGGCATCAATCACCTGGGGGGCTTGTGACAACAGTTTTCGAGGCCCCACCCTGCCTGAGGCCACAGCTCTGTGGGGCCCAGGGATGTGCATTTCTCACAAGTCGCCGGGTGACGCGGGTCCAAGACCACACCTTGAGACCCGCTGCTCTAAAGCATCGGTTTTGATCCTCAGATGCTCTAAAACGTCGCTTGTTCCGAAAAAGGGGGACAGCAAACTAGAGCTTTTACCACACATTGGATAAAGAAGTTGTGCTCATTCAACACCAGCAGGAAGCTTGTTTCCAAAGGCTTATCAAGCTGTGCAGGGTGAAACCTGTCATCAGGTGAAGGTGGGTGAAGGCTTGGAGGTGAAGGAAATCTATCTTTTCAAGCCCCAGTGCTGGTTTCTTGTCTTTTTTGTAGGGAACGGCATTCAAACACAGACCCATGCAGTAAGCTGTGGACACACTTAGAGAAACCCGAGTTGCTTTTTATTTATTCATCCATCGTTCTTTCACCCAAAAACATGTATTAAATGCCTCCTGTGTGCAGGTGCTGTTCTGGGCTTTTAGGAAATGTGGGTGAACAGTGGACTCCTTGGCCCTGGAGCTTCGGTGGGAGAAACAGTAAAGAGGTCTAAGATTTAGCTGCCATGGTCTGGAAGGAGGTGACCTGTGCGATGACAAAGCCAGGCAGGTGGGAGAGGGGTCCAGGAGTGGGCAGCGTGGGGCAGCTGCGAAGGGGATGGGGGCTGGTGGCAGGTGAGCCCAGATGAAGTGGGCAGGAGGAGGGGGCTCTTACCAGAAAGGGGTCCCGATCCGGACCCCAAGAGAGGGATTTTGGATCTTGCGTAAGAAAGAATCCAGGGCGAGTTCAGACAGTAAAGTGAAAGCAAGTTTATTAAAAAGGAAAGGAATAAAGAAGCAGCCACTCCATAGGCAGAGCAACCCCGAGAGCTGCTTGTTGCTCATTTTTATGGTTATTTTTTGATGATATGCTAAACAAGGAGTGGATTATTCATGCTTCCCTTTTTCAGACCATAAACTGTCATGGCGCTGGTGGGAGCGTAGCATCAAGGACGACCAGAGCTCACTCTTATCGCCATCTTGGTTTTGGTGGGATTTGGGCTCTCCTCTACTGCAACCAGTTTTATCGGCAAGGTCTTTATGACCTGTGCCTTATACTGACCTCTTATCTCATCCCGTGACTTAGAATGTCTAACTTACTGGGTATGCAGTAGGTCTCACCCTTATTTTACCAAGCCCCTACTCAAGATGGAGTCGCTCTGGTTCAAATGCCTCTGACAGGGCCTCTGAGGGAAGAGTGCTCCCCAGGAAGGGCCCTCGAGGGCAGAGGCCCTGCCCTGGACCCTGACTCCATCCTCAGGAAGCAGCAAGGAGGTCAGAGGGGTGAGCAGGGAGGACAGGAGGATGGAGGAGGGACGGCCCAGACTGAGCCTGATGCTGTGCTGAGAGGAGACAGGTATGCACAGGTGGGCAGAGAGTGGTGATGGGGACCCGGACTTGTCCAGGTGGGAGGGGCTGTGGCCCGGACCAGGGGCTTCGGGGACAGGGATGAGAAGCAGGAGGATTCTGGATACGGTTCTGATGAAGAGCTGTATTGCTCTTATTGGGATTCCATGGCCTTGGCCTTCATCCTTGTCTAGAGAGGTTGGTGCCGGCCGTGCCTCTGTAGGAGGGGTGTGGGCTGAAACCAAGGCTCCTTAGTGAAGCATTGCCCTGGCCTGAGCTTCTGCCACAGTCTGACTGGAACAGCACTAGGCCGTTTATCTGTTTTCACAGTAGATGTCCCTGACACTACCAGGTCATGCTACATTTGTCAGTGGGTCGCCTTGATGGGCTCCTCGGCCATCTCCTTCCCTTCAGGTCACTTGTCTTTTGTGCCAGCAACACACACCCCTCACCCACACAGTTTCTCCATTTCCCCTAAGTCAGTGGCCACTTGGACCCCACCTCCCACCCCGAGACACTGGGTCAGGATGGGGCTCAGGACAGACACCAGCGCACCATCCATTGGTTGAGTACACACTTTAGGATGGTGTCTTTCATGCGGTCAGTGAGAAGCTCGTCATTGGGACCCCAACAAGGTTCAGCACATACAGGGGGCTAAGTCCCCAATTCCTAGGGGCTGTCCTGAAATTCTCCATAGTCTGCCATCGAAAAGGAGACATGGGATGTCCCCCTTATGTGGCCAGGCTGCCTTGCAGCCACCAACCACCCAGCCGAGGTGGGGGATGGCCCGATCCTCATTACTGGTGCCACAGAGGTGCTGCCTCAGGGCAAGGTGGCCTGTGGTCGATGCCATTTCACTCATCTCAACCCAGCAGAGGACAATAACCTCCATCTGTTCCCGTAGACAGAGAAGCCACCCCATGACCAACTCTCTGCCCTTCTGTCTGAACCCATTTCTCAGCTCCATCCATTCTACAGCAGTGTTGGCCCAAGCTGCCATCTTGCAGGCAGGGGCAAATCTTGGGGGCTGCTCCCTGCAGGTGCAGTTGGTCTGCCTTTATCTTGGTGGTGCCTGCTGGTGGCGCAGAGAGGAGAGGAACACCTATGGGCTCATCCCAGTCTTCACTCTTCTCCATGCTAGAGCCCTCCATGGAATCCCGGAACTTAGGGCTTCAGGACGATTTAGTAATAATAGCCCTGACCAGTTGACGTGGTGGCCAGTGACTATTCCAATGGGCATGCAACAAGCCAGGGTGTCTGTTTTGTCATCCTGTGCCAGCAGGCAGAGGAGTAAGGTCTCCAGGATCTCAGCCCCAGCAAGTCTCACCCGTCTTTCTAGTCATAGTGGCCCTGTAGCTGAGGAACCCGCCTGCGCTGTGCTGACCTCAGTGGCCGCTGACCTCAGGGGCCATGGCTGGGGGGCCTGACTTTCACTTAGTCAGATCCACACCCTGCAGCCGCTCTTCCAGACCCTCTGGTGTTTTAGGGGCATCTCCCTACTCAGGCATGGGCCCCATCCATCAAGGATAGCAGCTACCGACCCCACATTGGTGTGGAGGGCCCACCTGGGATTGCCCCACAGATCTCCACCCCGCTTCGGTGCATCCCATGGGCTCAGCAGGCACGGGGCTTCTTCCCACCTCCTGCCTAGCCCCCCAATCACTGTGCTGAGCTCCTGTGGGCTCCAACAGGGGTGGTGCCACGTCCAAGAGGCCCACAGGAGACCTGGAGCCAGCATGGGAGACACATGCAGTGGCGGCTGCCGGACGGGAAAACCACTACTGTTTGTAAAGAGCGTGCCGTTTACACAGCATTTTCCCTTTGCACCCTCCAGCTAGCAGCCTCCATCTGACCCAAAACAAAGGGCCTTGATCCCCTGGTACAGCCTGCGCTCCAAGGGCTGGGCCAGGGGTTCAGATCCCTTCATGGATGAAGAGTGGATCTCCAGGTTGGCCACTCCTGGATTCCTTAGCTGGGGACTCTGAACACACGCTCTTTTTAAACCACCGGGCGGGTCTCAGGGCACACTTCCGTTACAGCTGTCAGGTGCATCTGCCACACGCAAGGATGCCCAGTGTGTCTGCCAAGACTCCACAGAGCCAAATACTGAGAAAACCACGTCACCTTCAGTGGGAGGGTCTGCACAGAAGATGGCAAGGGCGATGGGTGCAGGGATGGGGAAAGAACTTTGGCCAAAACTCAATCTGGGCCGGGTGCGGTGGCTCTCGCCTGTAATCCCAGCATTTTGGGAGGCCGAGGTGGACGGATCACCTCAGGTCAGGAGTTCAAGACCAGCCTGGCCAACATGGTGAAAACCCCGTCTCTACTAAAAATACAAAAAAATTAGCCAGGTGTGGTGGCGGGCACCTGTAATCCCAGCTACTCGGGAGGCTGCGGCAGGACAATCGCTTGGACCCGGGAGGCAGAGGTTGCAGTGAGCTGAGATCATGCCATTGCACTCCAGCCTGGGGGACAGAGGAAGACTCTGTTTCAAAAAAAAAAAAAGAAAAACAACACACAAAACAACAACAACAACAACAAAATTCAATCTGCTGTAGGGTTCTTGTTCCTTTTAGTGAGAATAACATTAGTGATCAAATCTGGGTGTGAGAATGGGTGCTCAGTGCTACTGGTGTCAGAGCTTCTAGGCTCTTTCAGTAGATATATTTCAAGTTAGAAAATATATCTTACAAATAAAGCATGAGTTCATATTAATATTTTCAGTGCAAACATAACATTGTAAAATTTTGCATGGACTTTTATTTTGTACTTGTATTCTTTTCTCACACTAAAAACCTTGGTTTATAAGAGCATTCAAAATTACTTATTTTATCTTATACATAAAATAATTTCAAAACAATAATTCTAATATTATTACTGACAAATTGCTAAATTCAGTTTAAGATTTTTAAATTTCTTTTGTACTTACACTGTATTTCACTAAGCATGTAAATAAAGTAAATAAAAATACTGTGTTTTAAAGACCAAGAAATGGTTGTTTTCTGTATGTGGTTACGTTACCAATTTGATATACAATTAGGTTCACACATTACAGTTTTCAATTGTATAAACCGTTTTCTGTATGATTTAATTGAACGGTACAAAAATCAAAGAGGATTAGAGGGTTAATGATTGAACTGTCACTTTCATGCCATCATTTTCCCCCTAGGGTTCGCTGTTTGTAACCATCTTTGTTAGTTTCTGGTTTATCTTTAAAAATATATATATAGAGAGAGAGAGAGAGAGGGAGAGAGAGAGGGAGAGAGAGCGGGAGAGAGAGAGAGAGAGAGAGAGAGAGACAGGGTCTTGCTTTGTGGCCCAGGCTGGAGTGCAGTGGTATAATTATGGCTCACTGCAGCCTCAACTTCCCAGACTCAAGGGATCCTCCCACCTTGGCCTTCCAAAGTGCTGGGAATACAGGTGTGAGCCACTGCACCTGGCCTAGGCTTTATCCTTCTTTTTGCTAATATATACACACATATTCTTATTTCCCCACATATATGACACAAGACACAGCCATCTATTTCTTCTGTTCTGCCCCTTGATTTTTCCCTCCCGGATATGATATCCCGCAGATCTTGACATATCAGTCCACAGAGATCTTCCTCTTCTTGTGGCTTCATAGTCAGCCCACTACTCATGGACATTTTGGTGGTTTTGATCTTGTGTTATCACAAATAATGCTGTAATTAACAACACTGTGCCCAGATCGCTCTGTGCTTATGCCGGTGTAAGGTTTAGATAGATTTCTAGCAGATAGGGTTGCTAGATTGAAGGGCAAATGTAGCTGTCATTTTGTTTCTATTGCTTTTAAAAATGAAATCATGTTTTTAATCCAAAGTCAATCTTCACCCATCTCAGCATGCTCTCCTGTGTTAGCTGAAATAATCTCTCACACCTGTTTGGGACTATGGATTAGGTCTTCTTTTTTCTGCTGTCTTAAAAAGTAAACTTGTTATATATGGTATATTTATTCTGAAATTTCAGATGAATTCCCCTATTCTATACCACTGAATCTTTTCTCGTGACTGGTCATGTTTTTGCTGTCTTCTCATTCATGTGTGTGTGTCTGTGTGTGCACTCATGTGCCTGTGTCTTTGTGCATGCTCTTGTGTGTCTGTGTGTAATGTGTGTCTCTGTGTGTGCTCATGTGTGCCTGTGTTTTTGTGTATGCTCATGTGTGTCTGTATACGTGTGTGTATCTGCATGTCTTTGTGCATGTTCCCAAATGTTTGTGTGTACTTATGTGTCTGCTTGTGTGTGTATGTACATGTTTGTATATTGGGGGGGGGCAGAGGAACAAGTGTGTGGCATTGAGCTGTGTCAGGGGCCAATATGGTTTCCAATATTGACATATTGGTTTTTTATATTTCTTAGAAATTTCTGGATCTTCCATTAGCATCTTTTAATCTGTGAACACAATTCAGGGGAAATGGTTTACCCAAGCTGTATATTTGGGGCTTCAGGCAGCAGTGAGGTACGGAAAATAAAGGAAGCGTGAACAGTGCTGCCCAGGGTCTCAGAGGTTCAGCTGCTTCAGGTGAGGACCAGGTGATGTCATCACCAGCTCCCCCTGGATGTGCGATGTGCTCACCTGTAAGGGCGGCTGACAGGTCCGACATCATGGTCATGGTCTCTGTCACCTGTTGAGTGTGCTGAGGGCAAGCCCAGCCCTGAGCGTTTCACACAGACAGACCCCTTAACCTCAAGGCCACCCCAAGGCATGGGTGCCTCAGCCTGACTCACAGATGAGCAAACCTCAGCCCCAAGAAAGGAAGCCCCCGGCCCAGGCCCCGCACCCAGGCCCTGACCCTCCACATGTGGTCACAGCCCCCGGCCCCACTGGGCCCTTCACTTGTGACACCCACGCCTCCCTGGCCAGGCTGCTGCCACTTGCTCAGCAGGGGTTCAGTGGTGACACCCACGCCTCCCTGGCCAGGCTGCTGCCACTTGCTCAGCAGGGGCTGCTCATGCCTCCAGTGTTCTCACAGAACTGGCTGGTTCTGGCCACCAGCCAGGCTGCTGACCCCAAAAATGGAAAAAGCTTTGGGGTGATCCCAAACTCCCTCCACCGAACCCATGAGCCTGCCTGCACCTCATCTGTCCTGTTGGCTGGGGCCGGGGAGTGGGGGGTGGTCGTGAAGGGTAGGAAAGAGGGTCTTCCTCCCCAAGGATCCTGTCGTCTGGGGTGGGAGGGGGGCTCGCGAGGGGGTGGGGGAGAGGGTCTTCCTTCCCCTGAGGGGATGGGGGATCTGGGGGGAGGTATGAGGGGTGGGGGAGAGGGTTTTCTTCCCCAAGGGTCCTGTTGGCTGGGGAGGGTGGGTATTAAGGGGTGGGGGAGAGGGTTTTCTTCCCATGGAATCCTGGCCTCAAAAGGGTCTTTCTTCTCTGGATATCAAATTTCTCGGTTTTAAAACTCAACGGATGAATCTAGGGGATCACCAAGGATGTACACAGCCTGGGGTATCTCTGTTCATTCGTGCTGGTTACCCAGGGCTGGCACCTGGGGCCCAGCATATGTTTTGGGGGTAAGCGCTTCTTGGGTGCAGAGGCGCCGCCCGCCGCCCGCCGCCCGCGCCGCTTCCGCTCTCCGGCTCTAGAGGGCGCCCTAGCACAAGGAGCCGCCTCGCCCGGGCTGCTGGTGCAGGTTCAACGCTCGTGCTCTCTCCCTGGGACCTTGGATGACAAAAAGCTGCGTGAATTTTTCACATGCATTCATGTGAAAGAAAACTGACTTTTAAAAAGTGTTATTAGAATTTGCAACTTTATGTTCTCAAAGTTTTAATTTTGCCAGAACTACAGACTTTCAGTATAAATGTACAGTGATATTTCCTGCCACCAATAATGGCTCTGTTGTCCAATGAACCGAGGACATCAAATACAGAAACACCAAAGATGCCGCAAATTCAATTTGTTAGCAATCACACGAATAGTTGCTACCTGTCCCAGCAGGATCTGCTGCAGTGCCTTTTCTGTCTTCATCAGCAGGAAAACTCTTCTCGCTGGGCTTCTTTCCGTATGCCTTTTTGTATGACCTTTCAAGATTTCTGACAGCCTAAGTCACACACACACACACACACACACACATACACACACACACACGTGTATCATATTTTAGATCAGGATAATTTTTACAGAGAAAGATTTTTTTTTTTTTTTTTACCGAGACAGAGTCTCGCTCTGTCGCCCAGGCTGGAGTGCAGTAGTGTGATCTCGGCTCACTGCAGCCTCCACCTCCCAGGTTCAAGCGATTCTCCTGTCTCAGCCTCTCAAGTAGCTGGACTACAGGCATGCACCACTGCGCCCTAATTTTTGTATTCTTAGTAGACATGAGGTTTCACCATGTTGGTCAGCTGGTCTCGAACTCCTGACCTCAGGTGATCTACCCGCCTCAGCCTCCCAAAGTGCTGGGATTACAGGCGTGAATCACCACGCCCAGCTGGAAATATTTTTTTTAATACTGTGTTTCCTCATGCATTTAACAAATTGTGGTTCCCTATGACAGTGGCTAGGAGTGAAGTCATGGAGCTCCGTGTGTTTGTGTGCCCATACCCACTCCCAGACAAGAGCATGGACGAGCTGATTGTAAGAACATGCCTTTGCCAAAGCGCAGTGCCATAGGACATCAAGGCCTCTGGGCTGCATCGCAGAAAAAATGTGCCACAAACTGGCCACTCTTCCCCATGCTCACTGAGGACACAGAATAGGAACAATTACTTACCGAGAAGAGAAAGGCTTTCATGAGAAAGAGAGAAATGAAGAAGCAGGCAAGATCATCCAAAGTCCATATCAGCGCTGCTGAAAGGAAATTGTCTTTCCAAGCACAGCGACACCGCGAAACTCAACAAAGTGACAGGCTCAACGCAGTGGCAGCCTCTGCCAGGGCTCTGGGCCACCGGAATTCCCTGCCTCCTTCGGCTTGGCCACCACGAGCTCCTCCCCAGGGCTCTGTTCTGTCCTTGGCTTTCCTTTCTCAAGCAGTGCTCTGGATTTCCGTAGCCTGGCAACAAGGTTAGGGGGTGGTGGCTGGGGGAAAGAAGCCCTGAGCTGGTGGTTTGTCAAAGGCACTTGGAAACCCAGCCAAAGGAGTCCTGGCTGGGAGTTACGGAAAGGAGAGAGAGACATCACAGAAAAACCATTTTCTGCATGCCTTTGTCTTTATTTTGCCTTGTCTTTCTTCCACTGGCACCTATATTAATCTCTCCTTGAGGTTAGCAAATACTCTTATTTTTAAATTAAGATACATAATTCACATACCATAAAAATCACCCTTGATACAATTCAGTGGTTTTTAGTATTTTTCCAAGGTTATGCAACTGTCTTCACAATCAATTTTAGAACATTTTCACTGCCCCATAAGCAACCCAGTACCCATTAGCAGTCACTCCCCATTTCCCTGTTGTTAGCCCCTGGCAACTACTAATCTCCTTTCTGGCTCCATAGATATTATGGGCTGAAACTGTGTCCCTCAAAATTTGTATGTTGAAGCCCTAGCTCCCCATACCTCAGAATGTGACTGTAGTTGGAGATGGGGCCTTTAAAGAAGTGACTAAGTTAAAATAAGGTTGGATGGGTGGGCCCTGATCCAAACTAACTGGTGTCTTTGTAAGAAGAGGGCACTAGGACTCTGGCTGTGCGGGCACAGAGGGGCGACCATGTGAGGACACAGTGAGAAGGCGGCCATCTGCAAGCCAAAGAGGGAGGCCTCACCAGGTGTCAGCTCTGCTGACACCTTGATCTCAGACTTCCAGCCTTCAGAACTGTGAGATGATAAGTTTCTTACTTAACCCACTCTGTCTGTGGCCCTTGGTTATGGCAGCTCTGGCAGATGAACGCGATAGATTTTCCTCTTCCAGATGCTTCACATAGTCATACAATATGTGGTCTTCTGCATCCGGTGTCTTTCACTTAGAATAACATTTTCAAGTTTCATCATGTCGTGCATATATATAAGTATTTCATTCCTTTTTATGGCTGAATAATGTTCCATTGTGTGGACAGACCACATTTTGATTATCCACTCATCAATTGGCAGACATTTGGACAGTTTTCACTGTTTGACTACTATGAATAATGCTGCTATGAAAATCATATATAAGGTTTTTTGTGAACATATATTTTCGGGTATCTTGGGTAACTGATTCCACCTAGAAGGGGAATTTCTGGGTCATGTGATAACTCTATGTTTAACTTCTTAGGAAACTACCAAATTGTTTCCCAAAGCATCTGCACTACTTCACGTTCCCACCAGCAACATATAAGGGCTCCAATTTCTCCACATCGTAGCCAACACTTGTAATTGAAATCTTTTTTATTAGAGGCATTCTAATGAGTGTGAAGTGGTATCTTGTTGTGGTCAAGGTATTCTTTGATATCAACAATGGTTAACACAACAGTTTCTTTTTCTGAGCCTCATCTTCCAATACTTGTACTTTTCACAAACATCAGAAACATAATCACTAGTCATGTGGCCCATTACTGAATATGACGTAATGATTTTATACTTCAGCCATATTTGCATCATTGAACTTGTCTAACTGTGCATGTGCGTTTTTGTGTGTATGTTTGGTGTACATGCACAAGGGCATGGTCAGGCATTCACATGTATGTTTATGCATGTCTGTACATGCATGCACTCGTGTATGTGAGCATGCTTGTGTGTACGTGTGCTTGTGTGCATTTGTGCATGTGTGCATTTGTGCATGTGCACATTTGTGCATGTGTGCATGTGTGTGCATTTTATGTGTGCATGTGCGTTTCTACATGTTTTTGTGTGTACGCATTTGTGCATATGAGTGTGTGTGCATTTTGTGTGTACATGTGTGTTTGTACATTTTTGTGTGTGCACATTTGTGCATGTGTGAGTTTGTGTGCATTTTGTGTATGTGTGTGTGTTTGTACTTTTTTGTGTGTTCAGATTTGTGCATGTGTGCGTGTGTGTGCATTTTGTGTGTACATTTGTATTTGTACAATTTTTGTGTTTGCATATTTGTGCATGTGTGAGCGTGTGTGCTTTTTGTATGTGCATGTGTGCTTGTACATTTTTTGTGTGTTCACATTTGTGCATGTGTGAGTTTGTACATTTTGTGTGTACAGGTGTGTTTGCACATTTTTGTGTGTGCACATTTGTGCATGTGTGAGTGTGTGTGGATTTGTGTGTGCATGTTTGTATATGTTTGTATGTGCATGCATGTGTGCACAAGCTTATGTGTGTTTGTGTAGGCATGTGTTTGTGCATATGCATGTGTGCTCTCCTCCCACATAACTAGATCTCCTGGTCACGAGTAATTGTTCCTTTGACCATTCTTTTCCATTACTAAGCTGCCAAATCACGGGTGCCTAACTGGCACCAGGTGCTTCTGGGACAGTGCTCTTCCAGAAGAGCCTAGAGAGCTCACTCTGACCACGGCCCCCAAGCTGCTCCCCTTAACAACTTCCAGAACTCTGGGGTAAAGATAAAATGAATTCATGTTCTGTCTGAACCCCCAGTCCTCAACATAGCTCTCAGACTCCCTTTCTTTTTGGGATGGAATCTCGTCGTCACCCTGGAGTGCAGTGGCTCCTTTTTTTTTTTTTTTTTTTTTGAGATGGAATCTCGCTCTGTCACCCAGGCTGGAGTGCAGTGGCGCAATCTCAGCTCACAGCAACCTCCGCCTCCTGGGTTCAAACGATTCCCCTGCCTCAGCCTCCAGAGTAGCTGGGATTACAGGTGTGTGCCCTCATGCTCAGATAGTTTTTTGGGGTTTTTTTTGTATTTTTAGTAGAGATGACGTTTCACCCATTGGCCAGGCTGGTCTCAAACTCCTGACCTCAAGTGATCTGCCCACCTGGGCCTCCCAAAGTACTGGGATTACAGGCGTGGGCCACCGCACCCGGCCAGCTCCTGTACTTCCTATTCAGCCTCCTGAGACGTAGTTCCGTTAGAAATTCCCTCACATCTTCCCAAGGCCACCAGCCCTCTATGATCTGCTGCCACTGAACCTCAGTCTCTCTAACCTTGTCTCCCATTCCCTGAAGCTCAGTTTCATGCCCAGAAGGCCCGACTCATGGTCCGTAAAGTTCTTTCACAGCTCCCTTCACCGTCAGCCCCTTCATACCTTCTAGCTGTGCTCGGACAGCCCCTCTCGGTGAGAGCTTTGCTGAGCGCCTTATTAAAATTGCAGCCTTCACCCCACCCTCATCCTCCTCTCCCTGCACTGCTTTATTCTTCTCCATACTGCTGATTACATTCTAGCAAACTGTTTATATACATGACTTACTTCTGTACAATTCCAAATATAGCTTTAGAAATAATTAACTTATCCAGCTGGCTTCCTGGCTGTCTCCCTCCACCAGACCCAAGCTCCGCTGGCCAGGGCTGCTTCGCTGTCATGTTCTCTGCTTGCATCCCTGCTGCCCAGAATACTCCCTGGCACACAGGAGGCACTCAATCGGTGTTTGTTGAATTGAATGTGTGTGACACTGGTCAGAGGAGGAAGGAGTAACAGATAAGCTGATAAAAACCATGGTCACTCTAGTGATCATTTTAACCCCAACAAGGGTGAAAATGAGAGGCAATAGCTTCAAGTTCAAGGCATCTAGAAATGCACTTTGAACATCTTAAATAAAATTGTATTAAACGGATAAAAAATATATAGTTCAAATATTTTTATGTCAACTTGACTCTATGCTCTTGAAGCAATTATTCAGAGTATCTGAGTTCTCAATGAACATCTTTCTAACAAGTCTTGGACTTTTCCATAGTAACAAAAATGGAAGAGCTTCAGAGCACCAGGGCGGGGGGCAGGGGAGCACTACCTGTCTGAGCTCCCGTGTCTTTGTGGGAACGTGGGAATAACAATGTCTCACAAGACTGTGCTGGGGATCAGATGTAATCATGTAAAAAGGAGCTGTGAAGCATGCAATGCTAAGCAAACCTTGTTATTCTCACTCTGACTACTTCCAGGCTCATCTCCACACTACTGGGGTGAGAAGGGATTTTGTGTAAGGACCAAGCACTTAGCCAGCAGAGAAGTCATTTCCACAGATGGTGTCCTCTGAGACTGCAGGTCTTTGCGGGATAACAGCGCCGTCTTCCTGAGCTGTCCAGAAAGGCGATGTCCATGGGACCCAAGAGCTCAAAGTCCCACCAACCCCCTGAGGCCCCATTTGCAGCCGCTCAGCCCCAGCCTTTCTGGAGAGGTCTGCTATTTTCTGTTCAAATCCAGAATTCCTAGCTCCTGAATTATTTTGTTTGGACCATCTCCTTGGGTGCATTTGCCCAGCTGTGCTGAATGGCGTTGCGGGGTCTACGGGAGAGCAAGTGTGAAGACCGGAGGCAGTGGCAGCCCGAGGGTGGGGCTGGAGCGGATGGTGAAGGGTGAGGATAGAGCCAACAACCCACCAAAGAACATGGAGCTGAGGGGCCTCTGCACACTGGGACACCTGTTCTCAGTCTTTATCCTCTCAGCTGGGTTGTGCTAGGTGCCTCCTGCCTCTGCACCTGGGGGATCAGAGAGAAGTGGCATTGAGCCTGGGAGCCCTAAGGCGAGGCCAATGGGGCAACGAAGACCATGGAAACGCCACGGCACCCTGGAGGAAGCTACACCCTAGAATGGGGCTGACGAAGAGGGAGCTGAGGAGTATACCAGAACCATGAGCTCTCAACCCACTGCAGACGAAAAGACAGCACTGTCTGCACGCAGCCTTCAGCAGCTAAGGCAAGGAAGAGATGCTTGAAGAATCATGTCTGCTGAAAACCCAAGGATCCATGGAGCTGAAGAAAGAGGAGGGTCCAAGGGGGGCCGGAAATAAAGAGACCTGCGCTCAATCAACCCTCAAAGGGAGTTCACCAATTTCTTAGAAAGAAGGGCACTTACGTTAAGTTTATTCTTTCAAAATGATTTCCTGAGAGCCTCTGTATTTCTTCATGAAACAAGCTTAAAGAGAAGCTCCCCCAGTGCACACCAATACATTAGTATATTGTTCTATCTTTGAATATTTAGATTCGCATTAACTGAAAAGTAAAACTACTCATAGGTCGCAGTCCACAGTGTGGCTTAATCACTTCCAGGCTTTGTATTGTCACGTTAGTGTTCTGAGTTGAGGTAAAACTGAATCCTTTGAGGCTATGAGACCATAGCAGGCAACTGCATAGAGACCCTGGTGCCCAGAGAATGAGTGGAGCCCTAAGCAGCTGCCCTCCTGAGCTCTATCTTCACAGGCCTCGCTCCAGCCTGTGCACTGCACCTGCGTCTGACTCACAGGTTCCTGATTGCCAAGATGTGTTACAGGAAAACTGTGCACACAGGCATCTTATCACCTTGTTTAAAAAGTATGTTTCTCCTTTTCTCTGGACCGGATCCTAAATCAGATCGAGTCATTGGTATCTTGATTATAGTCTTGTGTCAAACAAAATGTTTATTTCCCCCGTGGAATGTAAAATTCCCAGAGAGCATTCCTCTCTGGCTCGTACTCATACTGGTCATTCCATCTGCTATAATTTGAATGTGTGCCCCAAAGTTCACATGCTGGAAGCTTCATCCCCAGTGCAACAGTGTGGGGACTGTGGCCTTTAAGAGGTGACTGGGTCATGAGGGCTCTGCTTAGTGAATGGATGAAGGCTGTTATCACAGGAGGGGTTCTCTCGGGATTGGGCTGGGCTCTGCCCCCTTTCCCTCTTTCTCTCTCTTCCGTGCTGTCTTCTGCTTAGTGAATGGATGAAGGCTGTTATCACAGGAGGGGTTCTCTCGGGATTGGGCTGGGCTCTGCCCCCTTTCCCTCTTTCTCTCTCTTCCATGCCGTCTTGCCCTTCCACTTTCCACCATGGGATGATGCAGCACAAAGGTCCTTGCCAGATGCTGGCACCTGAGTATTGGACCTCCCAGTCTCAGAGCTGTGAGAAATAAATTTATTTTATTTATAAATCACCCAGCCTGTGGTATTTATTCTATAATAGCAGCACAAACAGTCGAAGACACCACCCAAGAGGAGTTAGCTGTATTTTACTTAATGCCTAAGTTTTTAGGAACAAGATTGCTCAGGAAGAAATAATGCGTTCAGCGGTGGTGCATTCCGGTAATAAGCTCCTAAAGCACCTGTCAGGAGAAAAATCACATCTTGGACAAACAACACCTGAAGGTATTTTATGGGCAGTCCAGCGTGAGATAACTGCAGAGGCTGTAATCTAAACGTGTGCTGCATCTTGGCTGTGGTCTCCGGGCTGAGTGAGGCTGGTGGTCAACACCTTGAGGGGTGCTTTTATGGCATTAGCGGGATCTCATGAAGACGCTGATTTTCCCACTGCTTCACGCTTCTGCTGCTGTAGGACCTGCCCCAGGGGATGACAGAGCCCCTTTTACAGGCTTGTTCACATGAGGCTGCCCACGGCAGTTGCCAGCACTGTCCTGTGGGAGGGTGGGAGCTCACTTACAGTGTTTGTCAATTTCTGTGGGGATTTGAAGCTTCCATGTGAAATCAACTGGCTCAGGAAGTTTCTGAAAAGCTCACACAGAGTTCTGCCCCAGTAGGATAACCAGCTCCCACCGAAAAGCTCACACAGAGCTCTGCCCCAGTAGGATGAGCAGCTCCCACTGAAAAGCTCACACAGAGTTCTGCCCCAGTAGGACGAGCAGCTCCCACACATGCGGCACCACCAGGGCAGAAGGTGTGCTCCTCACCCGGCCCAGCGTCTCTGTGAACCTGGACATGCTACAGCTTTGTGCTGGGGGAGGTGAGTCTGCACCACACAGCCTCATGTAAGCTCCTTGAGCCTCACCTCCCTGAGGATGTATGAGGCCTGTGCCCTGGCCATTCCCTAAATGGCGACTAAGAGCACCGTGGGCATAGGCGGGATTTCTGGCAGGGCACTTGCTGATACAAAGGGAGGTAGGAGCACATTCAGCAGCCTGGTCCACAGGGCGGGGCGCCTGGCCATTGCTGTCTCACATCCCGTGAGGGCAGGCTCCGCTCCTTGCAGAACCCCAGAGAAAAAACCATTCCCTCTCACTTCCTGGCTTGCAGCCCCATCCCCCCATCTTCAATCCACGCCCTGACCCCACCACCACCCATCTCCAGCCCATCTCTGCCATGCCAAGTTCAGACCCAGTGAGAGCTCATGGTCCCTCCTCTTTGTGGTCTTGGTTTTCTTCCCAGGAGTCCATGGTCCCTTCTCTCTGGATGAGGCTCTCACTCTGTGCCCCCAGAACTGTCTGCCCCCTGGGACTGTGTCTGCCCCCCTGAACTGTGTCTACCCCTTGGCTCTCAGTGCAGCAGTAGGTGACCGTGGCACGGGAGGCATCCAGGTACCAGGAACTACACACAGCTGGGTAGGAGGGGTGCTGCCCCCGGCCTCAGCAAACCCCTCAGAGACAAGGCTACTTGGATTATAGCAATTTTATATAACTGCTGAGCAAGCTGAGACAATGACTTTTCAACTTTTCAGTACTTCTGTTTTGTGCCCTATTAACTAATACTCAATTTTTAATGCCAGTTGTATTTGTTGGAAGAAAATAATAATAGTAAAGAGACAGCTATTAGGAACATTATGGGTATTATGCTGTTTTCCTGTGATCGAATACTACATATTCCACGGTTTCTGTAGCTAACTTTTCCGAAGGAAACACATTTATCCATGTGAATGTGTATTTGTACATTTTAGGCCTAAGATCTAAGTTTCTGAAATCGTATGGTTATCTTTTTAATTGCTGGAGACTCTTAAAAGCTGCACCTTGAGAGGACTTCAGCCTTCACACACATCATGACTTTTTCTCCTTTTTAGCACTGGCTGCGGGTTCTGAGTTAATGGAATGCCACCGTCTTGTAAATTCCCTGGAGGTTTCCACCGCAGCGCAGGGCCAGAGCTCCAAGACCCAGTTCTATGCCTGGTGAGAGCGTGACTGAGAAACAACTACAGCTTTGAAAGGGATTTCTCTGAAACGATGAAAGTCAGTCTTCCACTTTTGAAAACATTTGCGGAACGAATTTCTTGCTCCGCCCACGGCACGCGGAACACATGCTCTCACCAGGAGGAACCGTGCAGCTTAGGGCCCTTCGTCCTACCCAGGACTGCATGACAACCTGCAGACCCTCCTGGCTTGGGCTCGGTAGGAGCTACGCTAGAAATTTAGGGAGGAAACTGGCAGCTGTCTGCAGCAAGGAGAAATCGGGATGGGACGGGAGGAAAGAAAGAAGACCAGAGGAAAATGAGGGACAAGTGTGGGCTGCGTCATTCGTTCCTAAGCAATTCGCTCTCCCGGGGCCCTAATCTCTTCTAGAGGATTAGCATAAGCTGGCTTTCACTGCAGCTCTTTATGTTCTAAAATAAAAGCTGATGACTTGTTATTGGAATTTCTTCCTAGCTCCATAGGCAGGTGCTGTTTTAATTTCCTGGTGGTGGGGTGGACGGCAAGGAATGCGGCACTGCTGGATGGACTTAGCAGTCACCTGCTTCTCCTCCAGCTCTGCAACGTAGGTAAGGACAACCGCAGCCACCCCCTCACACGCGAAGGAAAGCCCTGTGTTCGCAAAGGAAGGTGGTGTTATTATCAATTTTGTTTGTCACTTCCAAATTCAACTTTTTCTTGCTAGTCTTTCAAGCCTTTTATGTTTTGTTTTAGAGGTAATCTTTGTAAATAGTGCTATTTCTCTGTATTCGCAGTCCAATCCTTGAGCCGCCAAGGCACCTCTCCCTGGCTAGCAGGCTCACTCTTGCATCATAACTCCTACCTCCGCCGGCTCAGTCCGTGCTCCCAGGGCCAGGGGAGGCCACGCCAGCTCAGACCTCACCTCCCCAGGGTTATTTTATTTCTAGATATGGGTAGCCTTTGCAAAATGTTCACCTTTTGCTCCTTGATGAAAAAATCCAAAATATCAGTAGATTACAAAAGGAAGCCATATGACCATTGAAATACCTTCTGCATATTCTAAATAGGAAAGAGAAATCGTGCTTCTCATCATATCTGGGCTTATCCTCTGAGAGTATATGTAACCGGAGAGGCACGGATTTGGAACTTACATGTTTAGGAAGTGATGAGGCTGTGTCCTTCTTCAGTAAAACCAACTGTCCTTCCTCCTTAGCCCTGAACCTGGGGAGGGATAAAGGTGAACATGGTGGGAATCTGAACTCCCCCCCAAGTCCAGGCACATTCATCAGAGCAGTGTTTTCCAAAGCTCAAGTCTGAAACCATTAGTGGTTCATGTCATCAATTTAGTGAGTATGGCTGGCAATTTTTTTAATGGAATGGAAGAGATAATAATGTCATAGATTCTATACAATATGGACTAGAATAGAAGAAATTGCATTTCACATAGAGTGAGTATAGTTTCCTTAAATTATTTGCTTCAGATGCACTCACATACATACACACTTGATCACAATTATGTGTATTTCTTACTGGAGGTCAGACAGTCAAGGTCTGGAAGCCACTGCATTTTAGGAAGGAAAAGGAAAAGGAAACCTTCCTCCCAGGGAAGCAGATGAGGATAGAGGAAGCGGCAGTCAGGCCCTGGGGGGCTCAGGAAATGCTGGGGTTCCCTCCACAGTTCGTGTCGTCTGAGCACCCACCTTTGGAAATACAGTGAGGAGTCAGGGAGGAGACTAGGAAGGAGATTTCGATCTGTATGTGCCAGGTGGAGGCTTGGAGACCATGCCACCTTAGGCCGAGGGGCAGAGGTCACAGGCCATGCCTTCTCCTGGAGTGGGATGAGGTGGTCCTAATCATCACTACTCAGAAGAGCAGGTGTGGCGCCCACACAGCAGAGGTCAGTGCAGAATGTGGGTTGGGGCTGCCTGCCCTGAGACCGGAGCCCCAGGAGCAGGGCCTGCCCACTGTGTTGCCATGGCAGCCTGAGATGCTTGGCCATCTGCACGTGACAAGATCCTATTCTTCCTCCCTCCGAGATGGAAACCACCTGCTCTGCAGGGGCCTGGGCAACGCTGCAAGCCCTGAATCCCACCCCACGGGGAGGGTGGGAGCGGAATGGAAGCCCCCAGCCCAGGGCAGACACTGGTGGACCCACCTGGCTTACCGACCTGTGCTCATCAGCAGGCAAAGCTCAGCACTGCCTCTTTTCCTGTGACATGAGGGTTTTGTTTTGAGGACTAGGAGGGGAAAGACAGTCATGTTCCCTCTGAGACAGCCTGGACCTTCCAGAATGGACCGCAGATTCAGGACCAGGTCTCCCACACCTCAATGATGATGGAAGGAGATAAAATAAAATAAAATAAGCACACTGCTCACCCCAAGGGTGCCTCTGCAGTTCCTCCTACTGCAGGAGGACAAAAAAGCCACAAAAGCAAGCCCGCCAGCAGCCCAGGAGACACGGGCATTGTGAGGTCCAGCTCCTGATGAAGATTCCGTCTCTCCATTCAGAGCCTGCTTCATCTTTTCTTTTTTTTTTTTTTTTTTTTTTTTTTGAGACAGAGTCTTGCTCTGTCGCTCATGCTGGAGTGCTGTGGTGCAATCTTGGCTCATTGCAACCTCCGCCTCCTGGATTCAAGCAATTCTCCTGCCTCAGCCTCCTGAGTAGCTGGGATTACAGGTGCGTGCCACCACGCTGGGCTAATTTTTTTTAATTTTTATTTTTTGTATTTTTAGTAGAGATAGGGTTTCTCCATGTTGGTCAGGCTGGTCTCAAACTCCTGACCTCGTGATCCACCCACATCGGCCTCCCAGAGTGCTGGGATTACAGGCGTGAGCCACCGCACCCGGCCGCCTGCTTTATCTTTTCAGCAAGGATTTGCGTTTTGATCTTTCAGTCATCGAAGAAAGGAAACTGAGATTCTTAAAATACCAACAGGAAAGGAAATTGTTTAAGAAAACCACATCCTGAGGCCATGTCTGGAGAGTCCTGTGTTTTCCAAATCCACCATATTTTCTTTTTATCAAAAATCGAATCCATTTTCAGTGAGTTCATGGTACCCTTGAAACCTAGAATGCAGATAGTAATCAGAAAACAACCAACGTTGAAAAATGGGCAAAAGATAAGAAGAGGCACTTTACCAAAGATCTGAGGAGAGCAAGTAAAGACGGCACTCAGCAGTGTCAGTCATCAGGAAAGTGAAAATCAAAAGCACAGCAAGATGCGACCGCAGCCCTGCGGAAACAACTCAGACCCAAATGGGCCCTGCCAAGGGTGGCCAGGCCGCTGCTCACCATGGGGTCTCCCTCTTTCTTGAGACAGAGTCTTGTCCTGTCGTCCAGGTTGGAGTGCAGTGGGTCAATCTCGGCTCACTGCAACCTCCGCCTCCTGGGTTCAAGTGATTCTCCTGCCTTAGCTTCTGAAGTAGCTGGGATTACAGGCAAGCGCCACCACGCCCGGATAAGTTTTATATTTCTAGTAGAGACGGGGTTTCACCATGTTGGCCAGGCTGGTCTTGAACTCCTGACCTCAGGTGATCCACCCTCCCCGGCCTCCCAAAGTGCTGGGATTACAGGCGTGAGCTACTGCTCCCGGCTGCCTCCTTCTTAAAAGTTGACTTTTCAGGGCTACATTTCACCCTGTGTGGTTCTTATTCTACACTCTTCCTTGGGGCTCTCAACTCCTCCTTCTGCTTTCGTTGCCCCCAGTATGCTGATGACTCCCACATCCGTACCTCCAACTCTGACCTCTCCCTCCCTACTCTAAACTCACACCCACCTGGAGGGTCCATCAGCACATGAAACCCAATATTTCCAAATCTGAGCTCATTGCTTTCCCCTAATCCTCATCTCCCTGCTATATTCCTTGTCCACCCAGATCAGAAGCCTTGGAGCCACTGACCCTTCTCCCTCCAGCTCTGCCTCCATCTGTCACTAAGTCCTAAGAAACTCACCCCACAAATCCCACCAGAGTCCACCCCTCCCCTTCCTCTCCACCACCACCCTTCACTTCAGCCTGCATCATCTCTAGCCCAGCCTTACCTAAATTCCTCCTGTTCCCTCTACACCTCCCCTTGCCTGCAGGATCTTTCTACAAATCTGATGGGCCATTGCCACCCCACCTGCCCATCTTCTAATGTGCCCCACTCCCATGGCAGTCAAACCCCAGGGTGTAAGAACCATCCGGAAGGAAAAGACAATCTCATATCCCAGAGTTCCCGCTTCAGTCATTCAAAGCAGGCTCGAGAATCCACTCAAATAAAACCCCAGGTGACTGTGATGCCGGGTGGGGAAGGGAAGTTAGGAGGAGAGGCTTCGAGAAACTCTGGAGATATTCTTTATTTTTGGTCCTTAGGAGTGGGGGTGGGAGGGCTTGCTACTAGAATCCAGTGGGTAGAGGCCAGGGATGCTGGCCAACATCCCGCAGTGCACAGAACAGAACACCCCACTCACCAAGGAAGACCTGCCTAAATGTCAGTGGTGTGGGGACTGAGATGCCCTGGCCAGGAGGATGAGGCTCCATCTCCTCAGTGCAAATGCAAAGCCCTGCCTGACCTCCCAGGTTGATTTCCCCAAAGAAAAGACACTCCACAAGGCCCAACAGGGTGCAGCTCTGCATGCCGTGCCTCCCCACCCACCTTTGTTACTAGGAAACATCGACCTCCCTTTGGCTACCTGGTAGACCTTTGCCTGTTCGGGCTCTTCCCTGTCTCCTTCAGGTGTCAACTGATACCTCTCCCCTGCCTCCCATACACAGAGTGAGGCAGGAACCACACTCCCAGGGTAGACCAGAGCTGGCCAAGTCTTTTGCAGCTTCCTACTGGGCAAGGGACCCACACCTGCTCATCAGAAACCATTGCTTGGAGTGTGATACCTGAGGGAGTGACTCAAAACTGTGGTGGCTGTGACCAGTCAGGAATACCACAGCCCTGGTGCAGACCTGGGCAGCAGGTCCTGTGGCACAGAAACGGGGGTGGCATTTTAAGTGGCTGTTCCTGTGTGTGACTCAGTCCACAGCTCATCTCCCCTAGCTCCAACTCACTTCTCCAAGCAGCCTCCCTAGGCTCCCTGTTGACTTTGTGAGCAAGTTAATGGTTTTCCAATTAATTATTATTCTCTTTTTTTACTTAAGTTATTTAGAAATTACTTACTGCTTTTTGTAGCCAAGAGTCAAATTTGGCACAGCCTCTATTACTTAGCGTGCTTGGCACTAGAAAGAACTCAATAAATATTTATTGTGTAACCGTTACTGTTAAGAAGGAAAATAGAGAGAATACATTAGAACCGAAAACCAGGCAAACCTGAAATGTCCCATAGAAGGGCAAGATGGCATTCACCTTCTCAGAGGGCGTCACAGCACCAGGTGTGGGATCACAAGCCCACTGGCAGAAAATACACTGTCTGCCTCTGTGCTGACACACTGGCTTTGTGAGCGAAGTGGAGATGAATTAGATGATGGCCTCACCTAAGCTAAAGAATATTTTCCAAAGTCAAGTCAGAAAAGAAGTTGAAGTTGGGAACTTCAACTGTGAATGAATGATGTGGTACACCTTACACAGCTCTGGGGTTGAAAGGAGCCAGCCTATGCTTGTAGAGTGTGTTAAAATCATTGTTAATAACCTGGAGCAGATAAATGAGCACTGTTTAAAACTAATCATTTTAATTGAAAATAACAAAGAAGAAAAATTAGTAGGGCAGAGGTTTAATGATGGAAATAAAATGAACCCTGAAGAAAAGACACAATATAAATGTGTATTGGCCATGCCAAATGTCTTAGTCTGTTTGTGTTGCTTTAACAGAATACCACAGACAGAGTAATTTATAAAGAAGTGAAATTTATTTTCTCATAGTTCTGGAGGCTGGGAAGTCCAAGACCAAGGCGCCCACATTTGGTGTCTGGTGAGGGCCTTCTTGCTGTGTCCTCACATGGCAGAAGGTGGAAGGGTGCAAGAGCAAACTAGCTACCTGCTCTATCAAACCTCTTTTCTAAAGGCCTTGATCTCACTCATGAGGGAGGAACCCTCATGACCTAATCACCTCCTAAAGGCTCTACTTCCTAATACTATCATATTGGCAACACCTGAATTTTGAAGGGGACACATTGAAACCATAGCACCAACTAATTTGAACACATTCTTTCCTTCAATTTCTCAAAAGCCAAGTTGAGTCTTTTAATCATAAGAAAGCATACTTAGAAGATTCTAAACATTTCATACAGGCACAAATGCACACAGAGATCCTTTAAAAGGTAAACTGATCTTCCTTTAGAATACTGCTACTCAAAGGAAGGACAGAAATTGACAGTAAGGGCTTAGACATGGCAAATTGAATAGAAAAATATTTATCTTGTCATACCTAATATAGAAAACTTTGGCTTGTATTTTGTAGGTCTTTGTAAACTTCCTTGAGATTGAAAATTTTAAAAAAATTTAAACTTTACAGCAGATAATTTGGGAAACAAATAATAGGTTGATCTATGGAAGTAACAGTTTGTGGAAAACTGATTTGCTTGGTATTTTACTTCTAGCAATAACAATCTTCAGGGGGAGAAATATCGAATGAAGGTATTGCGACTGGGGCCAAGCTCAATGTGCCAGAGTGGACTGTTGGTTTACAGTGTTCTGCTGCTTCTCTCCACTGGGTCCATCCCTACTAGGGAAATTAAGAACCTCTCAGAAAGTTGAGCCAAAAGCCACGAGAACAACAGCCTAGGGACCTAATTCCAAGGAGGAGAACCATCAGGTGCTGCTCAGGGAATGTTCTCATTCCCAAGAGGCCCTGGCAGCGCCTGCCTGCTTAGGTTTTGGAAGTGCTACGTCCTGGTGACTGCCTTGAATCTATTCCCAGGGAATGTGCACTGCCCATGTTGGGTTGTTGCTCAGCTGTTGTGTATTGAGAGTGTGGCTGGAACGTGATCATCTCTAATTCATTACCTAATGGTTGGTTTAATTTGTAGGTCTCTGGATCGAAAGGTGTCACACCTAGACCTGGTGTAAAGATCATCACAAGATCTGAGACTTCGAGTCTGATAGGGCTTCTAGGGTGTTTCCGCCGAGAAAGAAGGAGTGCATTTTGCCTGTGGAAAGAAATGTAGCAAATATTTGTGATAGGGAGAAGAAATTATAGCAGATGGCTTTGTTCATTCAAAACATTCTCTGTCCACCACTACCAAGCTCATCCAACGGGAGAATTTCACTTCCCATGGACTGGTGTGGACTGGGTGACGGGGGTCAGCATGCTCCCAGCAGGACTGCATGAGTGGACACAGTTTCACCACAGCTCTTTTCCCCTCTGCCCTAAGAATGTGTCGGGGATGAGGCCGCTCCTTTAGCCTGAATCCCCATGTGACATGGCCATGGAGAAGGGGCACGCCTGGGCTACTGCTGATGCGATTGTGAGCTGATGAGGTTTGGGGACCGCTCCAGCACAGCTAGACGAAGCCGACACACTAACCCACGGGAATGGAGGTCTAGTTCCTGTTGTTGTTGTTGTTGTTTGCATCATGTATTTACACTGAGCTTCCTTAAAAACCAGGGTAGCATATGAGAAGGCAAAGGCTGTGATAGGGCTTCGCTGATACTGTGATGAAGGGAAGAAAAGGATATGAAAGCTTATTGTGTGCTGAAGCCTGTGAGGGTGGGAGACTGAGGCCGCAAGTGAAGTCCCAGAAGCAGAAGGTAAGGCCCCCCAGACCCATGTTCCCACAGGCGTTGTGCCAGGTGCTGTAACCCGGAGGCAAGTAAGGGGCTCCAACTTCAGACACTCAGAGGCTAGTGAGACCATTATTGATAAAAGTGATGCAGGTTTGTGAGGCAAAAGGAGTTTACTTTTATATCTGCAGAAACTTTGCCTTCATTGACCTTCGTCTTAGAATGCCCTTAGGACAATTTCACCAAGGCTCATCTTGCAAAGAGCCTCAAAACATGTCTCTCCTCCAGGAATCAAACCAGCTCTGTTGCTCCCAGCCCTCCCTGACCTTGACCTCCCAATGTTAAGAACACACATCTGTCTCCTCCACCCAAGTATGAACTCCAGGAAGTCGAAGACATGTCTATTCACCTTTGATCACCCAGTCTCTGGCTCAGCGTCTGGTCCACGTGAGGCTTCCATCCATGTTTGTTCTGTGTCCATGCCACAGTGAGGAGTATGGAGCAGTACTTGGCATTGATCCTGACTTCAAGGGTCTTATCACTGAAAAGAGTTGATGAATCAGCAAAGGTGGTTAAAAATTCAGTGTAAACTGTGTGGTAGGTAGGACTAGAGTAGGAAGTAAGAAAAGCGTGGGTACTGCTATCCTAACGTCCCTGGAGCAGGCACTCACAAAGAACCAGACAGGTGAAGGAAGGTGAAGATTCACTAGATAGAGTGAGGCTTGTGCTGGACCCTGGAGGAATTGGGTTGGGGAAGGAGAAAGGAAAGAGCTACTCGGGCAGGGAATGACATGAGCGAACCCAGGGAAGAAGAAAAGGGTGCAGTGTTTGTTGGCATGAAAGGAGACCAGGTCTAGACGGTGCACGGAGGCAGCGTGAGGCCAGGGAAGGGAAGGAATGGAAGTCAGGCAGGGAGGGGCATCTGGGGCAGGAAAATTGCATGCCACTATTGCAGCCTTTTGAGCAAGGCCCAGAAACACCTCCTCCTTACACGCCACACACCATCTCCAGCTCTTAGCATGCTTGTGCCCACAGTGGCAGCCACGTGGCTGGGCCTAGGGAAGCCTGGTGGCCTCTTGCAGGGACCAAGTGACACGCAACCCTTAGGAGCCAGATGTAGCCAGTGCAGTCCAAGAGTGCCTTACAGCCATTGGTGGAACAATAAATGCTACTTTACTCTGCCTCACAGGGTCACTCCCCCGTCCCTGGGCCTCAAGCCTCCTCTGCTTGACGTTACCTAGGAGACTGTCCTGCAGGCACTTTTGGTAGTAACACTGCCTCAATTCAGTAAATGAAAGTTTCCAATCCAGCCTAGGCAACATAGCAAGACCTCCATCTCTAAAAACAGTAAAATAATAAAACAAATCAAAATAGCCAGACATGGTGGCCCGCACCTGGAAAATCCCTTGAGCCCACCAGTTTGAGGCTGCAGTAACTGTGATCACACCACTGCACTCCAGCCTGGGCAACCGAACAAGACCTTGTCTCTAAAAGATAAAGAAAGAGAGAAATAGTTCACTCTGGATGACCCTCCCAGCAGGAGGGGTCGAGGGTGAGAAAGTCTGAATTTGAACATGTATCTGATTGCTCACTCCTCTTCTGTATCACCATGAAAACATTTAATAATAGTGCACTGTCCTTTTATAAAGAAGATGGTCTTGTCCCTGAAGGAAGCGCTTTGGGACGAGCTTTAGGGCCAGAAGGACCTGGGTTTCTAGGGTGCTTTTCCAGCCATCAAGATGGATTTGAGGGGCCACCTCGAGGCTTTGGTCCCCACAGTGAACATAGAATAAGGCCCCCAGAGATGGGTCTGTGGTCAGGGAGCTAGAGGAAGTCACCTGGCCACCCTGGGACTCCATTCATTACAAGAGGCCCCTGCAAGGATGATAAGAGCCCCCAAAGGCAGGAGGCCCCTTCTACCAGGGCATTTCATTAAGGGTGACTCTGGTGACTTAACTCCAAGGTCACATGGATAAAAAGTGGAAGGAGAAGGATTCTTCCCAGATGCGTCTGGCTCTGTTGGGAATGCCCTGCCTCCCTTTAGACTTCAACTGCCTGCTTTCTAAATGGCGTCAGAAAGATCTTAACCGCCTGAGGCGGGGAGCTCCAGTTAGCACCTCGGGATCCTCTGGCTACACACTCTAAGGGGCTTGTCCCATCCAGCCTGGCCTAGCTGGCTCCATTCTGTTCGATACGAAGCAGTGTCTTAGAGAAGCGTGAACACCACTGAAAGCCGGAAAGCAGCCTCCTCCATTCACCTACTGGGCAGTGACACTTCTCGGGAACTCTGTCCTCCCCTGTTACACCCGGAATGTGGAGTTTTCCTGGGGCCTACGTTTTCCAGGTCTCTCTTCTATAAACGATGATGAGCAAGTAAACAGAATGGGCATGGATTTTAGGTTGTTGGCGTGGATGATATTTTAAAGTAACTTGTAATGAAGCTCCACGGGGGCGGGGAGGGGCTAGGAAGTAGTGTTGGTCCGTGCTTCCAACCCTGGCCACACCTGGAATCACCTGGGAGCTTCTGACCTGCACCCAGGCCACCCTGGAGGCTCTGATTCACCAGGCGTTGGCTTTTTGTTGGTTGGTGTGTTTGTTAACTACCCAGGGGCAGCCAGAATTGAGAACAGGTGATTCATTTCCAACACAGAATAGCTGTTCACTCAACTGGAAAGGAAAAAAAATGTTTAGTGGTACTGCAATTTAAAAGTCATTTCACTGACTCAAGAAACTTCACATAATCTTTAAGAGTACTTAAGAATGTAATAATTTTCATTTTTTCTTGACTCTTTTTCATGAAAATTGGAGCGGTATGCCACCCTACACAACATCGCTAGATTTTTTTTTCAAAACAGAAACAAACAAATATCCAACCTGCCAAAAGATGTGTTTGCTTTTCGCCAGTGCTGTTACATTTTCCCGCGCTTTTAATTTCCCTTTAAATTCCCCGGAGAGATCACAGGGCAGCGCGCCAGGGGCCCTTCCTGGGCCAGCGCAGGTAATGCCCAGGTGGCCTCGCCGGGAGGGAGAAGCTCTGGTCCGAGAGTCCGGGCTCCATCTCCGTCCCCTTTTCCCGCCCTGCCCTCTCCACTGCCTGGGTCAGTCTGGGTCCTCACCCGCCCTAGGACCTCTCGCCCCAGCTCCCACCTTGACTCTCCCGGGCTCCGCCCCCCTCCCGGGGGCCCCGCGGCGCCCACCCGCGCTCTATCACCTATCCCAGCTTGGGACGCAGCTGCCTCTTGACCCGGGGTCCCCTTGGTGCGGTTCCCACAGTGCCCCCACGTCCAGGCTGGGGACTCACCGTGGGCTCCACGCTTCCAGCCGGTGGTCACACCAGTCACGGCCTGGCGACTGACGCGCGCCCTCCCCGCGCTCAGCCTCCCTGAACCCAGCCTCCCCGAGCTTAGGCTCCCCACCCTTGGCCTCCGTGCGCTCAGCCTCCCCGCACTCAGCCTCCATGCACTCAGACTCCCCTCGCCCAGCCTCCCCGAGCTCAGCCTCCGTGTTCTCAGCCTCTCTGCTCTCAACCTCCCCAAGCTCTGACTTACTGTGCTCAGCCTCCTTCTCCACACTGCACTCAGCCTCCCTGCTCAGCCTCCGTGTGCTCAGCCTCTGTGCACCTCGCCTCCCCGAGCTCAGTCTTCGTGTGTTCAGCTTCGCCGTGCTCTGCCTGCCCAGCGCTCAGCGTCTGAGGTCTCCGTTCTTGGTTTATTTTTCTCCTTCACCATTCTAGCCAAAAGCTACGTGGTTTGTGTTGGAACTTAATATTATTCCTTGCAGTAGAATCGTCTTGCTCTTTTTAGATTTGCTCCTTGAGGTGTTGGATTCTCGATTTCATCTCCATTGTACCTCCATTGCCTGAAAATTAGGAGGCCCTCGGGAACACCCTATGTGCATTTTAAAAAAACACACGCACAATGTGTGATACTTAAAATTATACTTAAAAATATAGCCTAATAATGCCTAGTTGGGTTAAACAACTGTGGAAATAGAAGTGATTTTCTGTTTATTATTCAATTGATGACATCGTTCCATCCTTTAAGCCACTTTCAGAGGTCAGAATCCTGGCACCAGGAGGGTGAGCAGGGTGCCCCGGGCACACTTGAGATAAGGGGAAAACTGTGATTGAGTCCCTGTTCACGTGGGGGCACAGGTTCTGATGGAGAGGGGGTTTAGAGGGAGCCCAGGACAGCCCTGAGCCTTGTCTGCTCCTTTTACCAACCATCGGAACTTAACCCCGCGCTTAACTTGAGCTTCCTTGTGGGCACACGGCTTCAAGAAGGGGCTGCTCTGTTATTCATCCAGAGCGGCTTCACCGTAGTTTAACATAGATTCTCCTCATTAAGCAGCTATATTGCTGGGGGAAAAAAGGAACTGATAGGGTCATGTTCCTTTTTTTTTTTTTTTTTTGAGACAGAGTCTTGCTCTGTCGCCCAGGCTAGAGTGCAGTGGCACAATCTCAGCTCACTGAAACCTCCACCTCCCAGGTTCAAGCAATTCTCATGCCTCAGCCTCCTGAGTAGCTGGGATTACAGGCACGTGCCACAACACCCGGCTAATTTTTGTATTTTTAGTAGAGGTGAGGTTTCGCCATATTGGCCAGACAGGTCTTGAACTCCTGACCTTGTGATCTGCCTGCCTCGGCCTCCCAAAGTGCTGGGATTACAGGTGTGAGCCACCGCGACCGGACTGGTCATTTTCTTTTTGAAAATTGGAAAGATGAGTGAGCTATGCATCTATTTCAGTTACATTAAAATCATGATACTTTATAAAATTATAATACTTTTTTGATCATTTTAAACTCAACATTATCTTGAACCACATTTAATAATGTAATAAATTTTATTTTTTCTTGTATCTTTTTGATGAAAATTGGACAACTATAACAATTATCTCTCTGCTGCTCGAATTCTTCGATCATTTCTGCACAGGAGTCTAGAGAGTTGGTCCTGCACATATGTGGGGACCCTTTTCCACCCAAGCGACAGAAACTGCTGCCAACAGGAGCAAGGCCCCTGGGAAGCAGGCATTCCTTCTTCCTCATTGTCAGGTGGAAGGGGCCGCTGGGGGGATGGCCTTTCTGTGCTTTTGCATTCAGTGGCTCCACAAAGACCTACTTGCCACCTGGCCATAATAGGGAAAAACAACTGAGGTTACTTCCTGTTTCTCTTCATTTGTTCACCCTACTGTGACAGAGCAGACCTCATCCGCTTGGCTATCAGAGGCTGCAGCCAGGACGGAGTGCTGACCTAACAGGAAGAAAATGAAACCATTTTGAAGGGATTTTCTTTACTGATGACTAAACAGGTTCCCTTCTCCTGTCCTGCCGGCCTGCGAGAGACTATGTGTTGGCAAGAGTTAGGCTGGAGGTTTGAGCCCTGGTTCCCGGACCTCCGACGGTGGCCAAGTCCCTGAACCTTTCCGGCCCTCCATGCTCTCATCTGCAAAATGGCGCCTGCCTCATAAGTGGGTCAAAGGAGTTAAAGGAGTCAATATCTGCCCAGTGTTTGGAGCAAAGTCTAGCAGATACTAAATACTTCACAATGATTAGTAATTATTGTCACCTCTCACTTAGTCATTATTGTCACCTCTCATATGCTCAGCAGAAAATGTTTTAAAATAGCTATAAACAATTTATCAAAGAAGAAGTACAGGCCAGGCACGGTGGCTCAAGCCTGTAATCCCAGCACTTTGGGAGGCTGAAGCAGGTGGATCACCTGAGGTCAGGAGTTTGAGACAAGCCTGGGCAACATGGTGAAACCTCGTCTCTACTAAAAATACAAAAATTAGCAGGGCATGGTGGCACACACCTGTAATCCCAGCTACTCAGGAGGCTGAGGCAGAACTGCTTGAACCCGGGAAGTGGAGGTTTCAGTGAGCCGAGATTATGCCACTGCACTCCAGACTGGGCAACAGAGTTAGACTTTGTCTCAAAAAAAGTATATATATATACATACATCTTTGTCAAATACATATATCTATCTCAAATACATATATCTATGTCAAAAAAAGTATATATATACACATATATCTTTAAACATATATATATTTAAAGATAGATATATATATTTAAAGATAGATATATAAATATATAGATATGTTTAAATATATAGAGATATGTATAAATATATAGATATATATAGAAATATATAGAAATATATCAATATATATTATATATAGATATATAATATATATTTATATATAATATATCTATATAATATATATAAATATCTATATATAAATATATAATAGATATATATTTATATATCTATATATAAATATATAATAGATATATATTTATATATCTATATATAAATATATAATAGATATATATTTATATATCTATATATAAATATATAATAGATATATATTTATAGATATCTATATATAAATATATAATAGATATATATTTATAGATATCTACATATAAATATATAATAGATATATATTTATATATACATATAAATATATAATAGATATATATTTATAGATAGATATATATAAATATATAGATATATATTTAGATAGATATATAAATATATAGATATATTTATAGATAGATATATAAATATATATCTATATATAATCTATATATAAATATATATTTATATATAAATATATAAATATATATATATAAATATATATATATTTATATATAAATATATATATATTTATATATAAATATATATATATTTATATATAAATATATAAATATATATATATAAATATATATATATTTATATATAAATATATATATATTTATATATAAATATATATATATTTATATATAAATATATAAATATATATTTATATATATAAATATATAAATATATATTTATATATAAATATATAAATATATATTTATATATAAATAAATATATAAATATATATATAGATTATTATATATAATAATATATATAATATATATTATTATATATAAATCTATATATAAATATATATCGATGTATAGATATATAGATATATATAAATATATAGATATATACATATATACATATATAAATATATATACATATATACATATATAAATATATATACATATATAAATATAGATACATATATACATATATAAATATATATACATATAGATACATATATACATATATAAATATATATACATATAGATACATATATACATATATAAATATATATACATATAGATACATATATACATATATAAATATATATACATATATAAATATAGATACATATGTAAATATATATACATATATAAATATATATACACATGTATAAATATATATAAATTTATATAATATGTAAATATATATAAACATATATAATATATAAATATATAGATATATAAATATATAGATATATAGATATATATAAATATATAGATATATAGATATATATAAATATATAGACATATATAAATATATAGAGAGATATATATAAATATATATATATATTCTGTATTTAATTGCCATTTTAAAAATGTTTCAAATGTCCATTAAGCCACTACTGATAAAGTATAGCAAGCTCTCTGGCAAATGCCTGGCTGCATTGGCTATGTTCCTCCCCTTATTGGAGGGGCTTTCACAGAGGTGGGAGATGGCCCCATGGTGCAGTTCCGTTTACCAAACATGAGTGTGCTGGGTTCTAGAGCATGGCACTCCTTAGGTGTAAATATTCGCTCTGCCACTTGACAGCCATGTAGACTTGGGCAAGTAGTCCTTGGACTTCAGTTTTCTCCTTGAAAATGCCCACACCATAAGCATGGGGTCCTACAAGACTCTGCATGATCTACCCCAACTCCCCGATGTCTCATCCAGGGCTCCCCTCTGGGCTCACTCATCATTAGTCAATCAAACTCCCCTGTGGCTCAGTCCTGCCATGCAGCTGATCCCGCTGCCTGGACCACTGTCCCTAGGATCTGATGGGCCAGCCCTTCACCTTCTTAAAGTCTTTGCTCAGATTCACTTATTCCATAACGCCTTCCAGAAGTGCCTAACACTGCAGGCTGCCTCCACCACCCCATCGCCCTTCACCTACTAGCTTGCTCTACTCTTCTTTTTCCATGGTGCATATCACCTTCTCATTCATTACACAATTCCCCTTGTTATTTATTATTCACTGTCTGCACCCTAGTATGTAAGCCGCATGAGCACATTTTGTTTAGTGCTGCATCCGAACTCTCTGAATGGCACCTGGCACGTATCAGACACGTGGTCCACAGATGACTATGGTGGCCATATGGTGGAGTGCACATAGGGTACCCAGTGCACAGGGGGTACCGCAGGCATGTCGAGCTGTGCTGGCGGGCAGCATGCACCCCACCCTTCTCTGGCCAAGAATCCTCATCTCCCTTTGGAGTACCACCCCCACCACACCATAAGTTCCTGGGAAGACTCACACCACAGCTGCCCTCCCCTTGAAATCTGCAGCCTGAAGAAAGTGGCCTAAGTGCAGAGCAGAGCTGCAGATCCATCCACGGCCCTGAGAGAATCTGCATTAGCTCCTGTGGACTGGATCCCCGGCCCACCTTGGTTCTTCAGTTTTTCCTTCCACTCTTTTTTGAGCCCATAGCCTTCTAATCACTTTCTTCTTTAATCACATTGAAGCAGAGCTGGCTTCTACTTCACAATAGAACCAGGAAGAAAAAAATTTTCTCTACCCTCTTAGGTTCAGTGATGGGGGTGTGTGAATTAAACTGACAACAGACAGATTAACAAGAGAAAAATCATACAAATGTTTGCTAAGTCATGTGTACTCATGGGAGCACTCAGGGGGTGGTTAGAATTAGGGGTCTATAAGGGAAAGGGAGTAGGGAGAAAGGGTAATTAAGGAAAGCACATTTTTTTTTTATTTTTTTAAGTAGAGATAGGGTTTCTCCATGTTGGTCAGGCTGGTCTGGAACTCCTGATCTCAGGCGACCCGCCCACCTTGGCCTCCCAAAGTGCTGGGATTACAGGCATAAGCCACCGTGCCTGGCCTGAAAGCACACTACTTTTTGGAAAGATAAATGGGCCCTCAGGAGAACAGACAGAAGGTATGACAGTCTTGTGACAATGTCTTTCTGGGTGGGATGCCAACTTCTCTTCTCTGAAAAAAGATTAGAGTTGCTCCTGGAAGGGGATTTATAATAACTGAGTTCTTTTGGTAGGCTCCTGTTTTAGGCAGGTAAGGGATTTCAGGAACTCAAATGCCTTCCACTCAATAGTTACAATAATCCTTATACCAAAGTGGCGTATCCTGAGGTGGCATTTCCTGATCCCCTTCACTGGAAACCAAAGAATCCTAAAAATAGATTTTGCTTTCTTAATTTATCTATTTAAATGCTGTTAGAGACAGTAAAACCAAGGTTAGAAAGACTTTTTTTAAAAAAATTAATAACTGGACTAAGCCCTAGACGTGTTCACCTACAGTTCCTGCCCAAATTACCCCCAAATCGTCACTTTCACAAACTGAAAAACTGCACAGTGTTATCACATTCTGCAAACTGTAAGTGGGAGCTGTCAAGTCACAAACGAAGCTGCCGATGAATCCTACTGGCAGTCATGAAATATGTGTTAATTACCAGCAGAATCTGATACTGAAAAAATAATGTTTAAAAATCCCCTCATCCTTCCCAGCACCCATGGCCTCTAGCTTTCATGGAGACCCTATTAGCAAAAGGGCATCAATTTGTTTACCCATTTCTGGTTGCTACTGGTGCGCCTGTAGAATTGATGTTTGCGTTACCAGCTTTCTGGCTGCTATGTTGAGACATCATGAGATTATAAATGTACTTGGGTGTGTAATACTTTAGGTAAAGATGGATATAAAAGGTAATAGAAGAGTAAACAAGGCAAGATTTTCTAGTGCAAATTGGAGCACTAAAGTCTAGCAGGAATGGAGAATCCCATCCTGTTTAAAACTCTAACAAAGAAGAGGGACAGTTTGAATGAGTGTGGAGAAAACTGAGGTGGTCACCAGTACGCCAGTTCCATTTCTGATTCAACTGAAGCCTTTACTTAGTCATCCCACCTGCTTTTAGATTTCTCCATGTGCCAAGAAAGTAAGTTCCCTTTTATGGGAGCTGTATTGATCATTTCTGATAAATCAATGAACGAGATGAGTTCCTCATTTAGTAAAATGCATTGTCACTTGCTCATTGGTGCAAGAGATATTTGTGCACATTTACACTGTGCGAGCAGGTGCACCCGGAGCATGAAGGTAAATGACAGCTCCTTGGTTCCAGCTGCTGGGAGGGTGCACTCTAAGAGGAGAGAAGAGATGAGCACAAAACTAGCCACGCTCAGGGCAGAGCATGGTCAGCATCAGAGGAGAGTTAGAAAGTGAGGGCGGTTAGATTGATTCCATGCCAACCTAGATGCCCATCAATGACAGATTGGATAAAGAAAATGCAGTACGTATACACCGTGGAATACTATGCAGCCATAAAAAAGAATGAGGTCATGTCTTTTGTGGGAACATGGATGAAGCTGGAGGGTATTATCCTTAGCCAAATAACACAGGAACAGAAAACCAAATACTGCATGTTCTCACTTATAAGTGGGAGATAAATGATGAGAACTCATGACCACAAAGAAGGAACAACAGACCCTGGGGTCTACTTGAAGGGGGAGGGTGGGAGGAGGGAGAGGAGCCAAACAGATAACTATTGGGTACTGGACTTAATGCATGGGTGATGAAATAATCTGTATAACAAACGCTTGGAACGTGAGTTTACCTATATAACAAACGTGCACAGGTACCCCTGAACCTAAAATAAAAGTTAAAAAAGAAAGGGTGGTTCCTCTGGGCAAGAAACGGTTCCCACCAGGAGGTGATATTTGAGCTTTAACATCTAGCAATGGCTTCCACAGGCAGAAGCCAAGGGCCAGGCACAGAGGCGGTTAATTCTCTAAAGCAAAAGCACAAACAGGGATAGCATCGGCTGCTGCAGAAGTAGCTGGAGAGGAACAACGGCTGAAAGAGGAAGGCATGGCCGCCTCGTGGGCCCCGGCCCTGGCCGTGTGCAGCGGAGCCCCTGTGCAGGGGCCGCGACAGTCCCCTCCACTACCACCTTTTCTTTGCAATCTCCAAGACCGGCAGCATTTTAAAGCATGAGTTAAATATAGGTAAACATGTGAGTCAACGAGTTCATAAGAGCAAAAAGGACCAAACAAGGATTTCAAATGGTAATTGAAGGAAAACAGTCAAAAATTGATTCCTGTACTCTCTCAAAGATATGGAACATTTAGCAAAGAGCTAAGCCAAGCTGTCTCATCTTGAGAATGACACACCAATTACATTCTGAACCACATCCGTGTTCAAATCTGAACTGATATCTAATTCCAAGCACATAATGCATGAAGTACTTTTGTTTAAATCTTATTTCTTTGTTCGCTTAAGGAAACCCAGAAAAGGGAAGGCAATTGAAAATTCATCATGTCTGCTGAGATTACAGTGATGACAGATAATTTTCCCATTTGACTTTCTCCTAATTGGTCTTTTATTTTTTCAATTTTACTATTGGATAGTCATGAGTTTTTTTGTTTGCTTGTTTGTTTGTTTGTTTGTTTAGATGGAGTCTCCTTCCGTTGCCCAGGCTGGAGTGCAGTGGCATGATCTTGGCTCACTGCAACCTCCGCCTCCTGGGTTCAAGCAATTCTCCTGTCTCAGCCTCCGAAGTAGCTGGGACTACTGGCGTGGGCCACCACACCCGGATAATTTTTGTCTTTTTAGTAGAGATGCGGTTTCACCAGGTTGGCCAGGCTGATCTCAAACCCCTGACCTCAAGTGATCTACCCACCTCGGCCTCCCAAAGTGCCAGGATTACAGGCAGGGGCCACCATGCCCAGCCATGTAGTCTTCCTTAAAGGACATCAGTGATCCAGTATTTTTATTTATTGCAAATTATAAAATAAAATTTGTACTTGATTATAAACTTTTGTAAGATATTAAATTTTTTGAGACTAGAAAAACCAAATGAATAATATCCTACAGTCAGTCAAATTATTTGATACACAAATACAATGGGTTTCCTGAGGCGTCTGAGGAGGCTTGCAGAAGCTGTGTGAGAGGCGTTTTTATTTATCTAATGGTTTCTTCTTGTGCATTCATCTTCATGGCAGATTGGGGCTGGAGAGCAGCAGAGGTTTGGACCTTGTCAGAGGTGCATTTTTTATTGTGGTTTTTGTTATTTTTAAGATATTATTTGACCAAGAAGCATCAGTTCTGAATCAGGGCAATGACTTTCTCACTTTGGATTTATTGTGCCCTTATTTATTAAGATGAGCTGAAAGAGGCCACCAGCAGAGGACACCCAAGAAGTCCTTACAACTGGTTGAGGAAGCAAGGAGAAGACAAAAGGAGGAAAATGCCCACCCACCCCACACTGCTAAATCTGTGAGATGACTGTTTTTTTCCAAAATGAAATTAAAATTGAAGTGGGAGAAGAATCTTAGTGAACCAGAATGTTTCTAAGAAATTCGGACTCAGTGGCTACCGTGAATGCGTAGCTCAGGTATCCCTAACCCGATGGTGTTTCCTGGTGCAGCAGGGCTGGCAGGGGCAACGTAGGAGGTAGAGTCTTCCTCACTGCAAGAGGGAATGGAAGACACACGCCTGCAATCGCTGGGAAAACCAAACCCCAACTGGTTGCTCTGACAGCCTGCTGTCCTGACAGTTTGTCCTCAGGAACAGCAGACAAGTCCCCCAGGTGTGGGAGCTTGACAGCCAACAGCCACAGTTGCCTGAGCCACTGTGCTGGTGACAGGCAGGCAGGCTCCTTTGAGGCACTACTAAAGTCTTTTTGTAACCAAATAGGCAAGTCTTTTTTCTAATATCAGATATATATATTTGAGACAGGGTCTTGTTGTGTCTCCCGGGCTGGAGTGCAGTGGTGTGATCAGTCTCACTACAGCCTCAACTTCCTGGGCTCAAGCAATCCTCCCACCTCAGCACCCCAAGTAGCTGGGACTACAGGTGTACACCACACCCAGCTAATTAAATTTTTTTTGTAGAGATAGAGTTTTGCTATGTTGCCTAGGCTGATCTCAAACTCCTGGACTCAAGCAATCCTCCCAGCTTGGCCTCCCAAAGTGCTGGGATTACAGGTATGAGCCTTTGTGTCCAGCCAAAACTAAAAGTTTTTTAGAAAAACATAACTGTATTAGTCCTCAGGTTTTTTAAATTGCAAATGCATAGAACAGAATCATAACAAGTGAGGAAAATAATAAATCTAAGGCTGAAAGAAAAATGTCAGAAGAATCCACTTCAGGTTGACTTGGCCATCTTAGTAAATGACAGAGTTGGAGCACTGTCATCTTGGACAAACACCACCACTTTAAGTTCCAGCTCCCTTTCTAGCCTCATGCATTTCAAGCAAATCACTTCTCTTCTAACAACAAGCAGTCAGAAAGAGCAGACAGTAAAACACAGATAAGACAGCTCAGGCACAGAGGCAGGTGTGGGGAAGTCTCTTGGGTAACTACCAAACTTCACCCTCATAAAATGGGCCCCAGTAAAACAGTGGGCATTAATAAGCACATTCTTTTCTCTTCAGGTGCACTAAGATAGGGAAGCTAAAAGCAGAACTCAGGGGTGGATTGAGGGGTGTATGCCTGCAGCTGCAGAAAGATGTATGGGAACAGACACAACTCTCCCTCCCAGATAAGCACAACAAAGAGACACAGAAGCAGTCCAAGCCTCTGATAAACGTTCCCTCCCTGAATCCTTAAAAACTGTTAGTCTATAAGAGAAAGTGCCTCTGACCTCACTCGGCCAGAAGCCCCTCTCAGGTTTATTCTCTAAAATAAACCTGTCTTTGACTGTCGAGCCACTTTTCGTGTTTTTTTCCTCTTTCTTTAATTCTTACAGTAAGGAGAACCTTGGAGCATCGGGACTTTTAACTCTGTCTTTATGTATTTCTATCCTTGGGCACAATGAGCACATATAATTTTATAATTTAAAAAATCAGATAGAGAAAGCTTTAAGTGAAAATTGTTCTATTCTGTGATGCCTGAAGGACAGTTGCACAAGGCAGAATTTTCCATGCCCTTCTATCAGGTCTGCAGTAGCAGAAGTGTGTGTGTGTGTGTGTGTGTGTGTGTGTGTGTGTGTGTTTGTGTTGGGGCAGGGTGGGCGGAACAGCATAAAGTCAGCTAAATGTGAGACAGCTCTGGGTCCTTCCAACATTACTGGTAAACAAATACATGCCATGTCAACACACCCTGTTGGAAATGTGTAGTTCATAGTCTAATGATATTAAAGAACCAGTCTGCAGGGTGAATCCCCTTTAAGCTTCATGAAAGCCACCTAGATGTGCACCAGTCTACTGGTGCATTACCCAGCTGCCAAGTGTCCTGAGAGGGGGATTAATAATTTGTCCACAATACCAAGTACTTGAAATTTTTTCTCTCTCAATTTCCTGAACAAATCAACAACACTAACAAGCTGTACATACCAGAGTCAGCTAGCAATGCTCTGGAAACAATAGCAGGCTCTTTAGTCCCAGCTGAAGGAACAAGTCTTTCATTCTCTGCAATCCCATCTGGGGATGTTATTGGTGCTATTACAGTTAAAGAAATCCATGCATTGCAGAACAGTTAAAAATCTGAAACACTGGTCTGTAGAATGAAAGAGTGACTCAGGATGTTTTGATCAACCCAATCAACATGAAGCAATCTAAGTACCTAGGGAGGTTCATGCCAGCAAGCCCAGCACAGCCCCAGCAAGCCACACAGGACGCTTCTGTTTATGCATCCCACAGATGTGGTCCAAAAAAGACAAATGGTACTGATTGGAGTCTGTTTCGTTAAAAACTGACTCTGAAGGAGTTTCTCATAGAGAAAGATCCGAACCATTTTGAGCTTCGGAGAATTTGGTTGGACCTGGAGGAGGGGCTGGCTTGAGAGAGAGGGAAGTGAGCAGGGAACCCTCCAGCACTTTGCAAAGCCCAGGGCAAGTGGGTTTCCTCCTCTTCCCTCCCGCTCACCAGCTCTCTCCTTCCTCTTCCTCCAGGGCTGGCAGGGCAGAGGTGACACCAGTGGGCGTCAGCTGACCCTGTTCCTTCCATGCCCAAGTCTTCCCTCATTCTGGGTGCCCTGCCCACCCCTCTCCCACCTTTTCAAACACTTCACGCCCTCCCTTCTCTTTGTTAAAAAAATCCCAGTAGCTTACTATGGAGCAAATGAGCCATCTCCAGTTGCCTTGCCGTGCTCACCCTAATGGTACTGACTGTGTTTTACAGCAAAAATAGAATCTTCAGCCATCATCACTAAGTACGTGCTCATGGGGTTCAGTGCTGGGGGAGGCTATGGAAAATTGAGACATCAGGCAATTCCAGCCAGCCTATTCCCAGGTCTCCAGTACCACTGGAAACACGCTCCCCTGGGTTCAGAAAGCACAGGACTATTTCTTAGAGATCTTCACGTAATTAGAACTCGCTCTGTCCCTTCATTTCCCAGCTCCTCATTTATCATCCTAACCAGATCTATTTTAAAACACAGGTAAGTGTAACCTAAAAACTACACACAGCAAAATATCACTGGTGTGATCACAATATTCTCCTGTGCTGTTGCACGAGGTGTTACCCTGAGAAGATTGAGAATGCATTCTTCTAAAATTCTGGTAAATATTTTATTGTCGAATGTGACTATAGTTTCTTCTGGAAGTTGCTGGGCTGCAAGCCCAGATAGGTATCCCTAGAAAAGGTGCTCATAACTTTTTATCTCCACAAAATATATGCCTGCTGTTGAGAGTAGGGAGATAAAGTCATCTCTTTAGTGCGGCTTTGACCATAGCCCGGGCTGCCCCCTGAATCCAGTTGGCCTGAGAGCATCATGATTTGTAACAAATATGAAACTATGTGAGCTCATCTATTCTTCAGTTTTCTTTAATTGACACTTCCACTCCTCTCGATGCCCCTCCGCAGACCCTGGGATGACACAGAAGCGGGCGCTTGTTGTCCTTTAAGTGGATGAACGAGGCCCTTTGTTTGAAGTCTCTGTCTCCTGTGTGCTGCGTGTGCTCTTTTTCTGCGGCATGACGACACCGCAGATGAGGAGAGCCACAAAGGGCAGCGAGTGTCTCGGAACTCTGTGGTTCCATTGTCTCCGCGGCGCTGGGCTGCAGTCAAGCCAGGCTCACCCTTGCAGGGCTGCACCAAGGGACTAGATGTGACGGTGACAGACGATGGCCAAGGCCATCTTACCGAGTGCCAGGCACGGGCCTCGGCACCTGCTGTGCTCTGTCTGGGGGAAGCGGGCACAGAGGTGAAGCGGCCCCACGGCAGTCCCTCCCCAAGAAAGGGGTGGACCTGGGACCGGAGCCAGCACAGGGGACCCATGGCCCCCGTCGGAGCCGTCCAGTGCCCCTCGGCGCCTGTCCTCCTTCTCGTTTTCCCAGATAGCTGGTTTCGTATAAGGGTTTTTGTTCGTTTTTTATTTGTTTGTTTGCTTGTTTTGAGACGGAGTTTTGCTCCTGTTGCCCAGGCTGGAGCGCAATGGCACGATCTCGGGTCACCGCAACCTCCGCTTCCCGGGTTCAAGCGATTCTCCTGCCTCAGCATCCTGAGTAGCTGGGATTACAGGCATGCAGCACCACACCCAGCTAATTTTGTATTTTTAATAGTACAGGGTTTCACCATATTGGCCAGGCTGGTCTCAAACTCCCAACCTCAGGTGATCAGCCCGCCTCGGCCTCCCAAAATGCTGGGATTACAGGCGTGAACCACCGTGCCTGGCTCGTATAAGTGTTTTTTAAACAACTCCCTGGAGTAAAGATTTGCTGCTTTCATGATGCTAACTCAGGAACCCCATGCCGACCCCTCCATGGTGAGCTATAGTAAGGAAACAGGCCGTTTTCTCTAATCCCCGAACAGTCTTAACTCGAATGTTGCTGGCCTCTCGACCATGAAGCAACAGTGGCAAGTGCATGTTGGGAGGTAGTCCAAAGTAGATTTGCAGGGATGTTTCCCTCCCTGCTCCAACAGGACATCCCTATGGGGTGAGGTACAGAGAGGGGCACACCCAGCCCAGCTCCCTCCACTGACCCCAGGCCCTGAGGCAGGCACCATCCAGAAGGGAGCCATGTCTGCCTTGAACGGGCTACGAGTTGGTTGTTGCCACTCCTACCTGAGTGATGGGGGACCCCTCCCAAAGAGTTTCCCCACCTTTATCTACAAGACTGACAAAGCAGTTGTGTCCAGTCAGTGATGAATGTGAGACCTCGGAAATTAAGGTGAGTCTTCTTATTGATGTTACTAGAAGGCGGGAGAGGCTGTGGGAAGCTGATCTCTTGCACAGATCTACAGGGGCGGAGAGGTGAGCTAAAGTCCAGGGCTTGCTCAGAGAGGGCAGTGGGTGTTGGAGGGGGACTGGGGTTCTCACGCCCCAGGGACCAGGCATCCCCCTCTCCATGAATGCTGTGGCCATGCAAATTAGGCTCTCATTTGCAAAAGGGAAAGATTTTTTCCAAAACATTTGAGATGATGTGTGCTGGGGGAGTTCTGTATATCTATTCTTTCGATGAAGGAAATAAAAGCAAAATCCTCCTTGCATCCACTCCTACAAAGAACATCATAAATCACAGAATTTCAGCCTCAGTCATGTGTATATTGGCTGTTTTTAATTATGGCAAAGAAGGTATTGACCACAGAAAAAATATCTTTCTAAAATCACAGTGGGAAATGAGGGTGAGTTCTCACTCTGCATGACACTGTGGGCAGTGGGCTGGAAGGGCTGTGGCCCGGGCCTCTTTCTGTTCACGGCGTGTCTGCGGATCCTTTTCACATCTGTAGGATCTGTAGTTATATTCCTTCTTTCATTCCTGGTCTTGATAATTTGTTATTTTTTTTTCTTGATCAATCTTGCTAAGGGTTGCTTAATCTAATCTTATTTTTAAAGAATCAACTTCAGACCCTGTTAATCCTCCCTATTGTCCTATTTTGCTGATTTCTGCTGTGGTCATTATTCATCAGAGGTTTTAAATCTATGGTCCATGAAACCCTCAAGGTCCTAAATCCACTTCCTGGGAAGCTCCTGAAGTCCTACCTGGTCTCCCACTGGCCCCACAGCACTGGGACAGGCCCTTTGCATACTGGTTAGGAACTTGAACTCAGGCCAACCTGGGCATGAGCCCAGCTGTAAAACTAAATAGGTGTGAGGTGAATCTGTCAGTTGCTTTACCCTCAGAGACTCATTTTCTTTTCTTTTTTTTTTTTTTTTTTTTTTTTTTGAGATGAAGTCTTGCTCTTGTCACCCAGGCTGGAGTGCAATGGCACTATCTCGGCCCACTGCAACCTCTGCCTCCGGGGTTCAAGTGATTCTCCTGACTCAGCCTCCCAAGTAGCTGGGATTACAGGCGCCTGCCACTATGCTCGGCTAATTTTTGTGTTTTTAGTAGAGACAGGGTTTCACCATGTTGGCCAGTCTGGTCTCAAACTCCTGACCTCAGGTGTCCCCCGACCTTGGTCTCCCAAAGTGCTGGGATTACAGGCGTGAGCCAATGCACCCAGCCAGAGACTCATTTTCTACACCTGTAAAGGGAAAGAAGGTTGCTGTGAGGCTCAAGCTTGCCCATGCATGCAAAGTAGTCAGCACCAGCATCTCGACGCTCTACCTGTTGGTGGATATGTGAGAAGCCACCTCCAGGACTTATGCAGATGTTATGAATTTTGAATACGATGCGTAATGATTAAATCAAGCTAATTAATCTATCCATCACTTCAAAAGTTTGACATTTTTGTGATGAGAACGTTTGAGATTTTCTCTCTTAGTGATATGGAAATGTACAGTCTGTGTCCTTTTAATTCGGTGGCCTCCACCTAGAAGGGAAAGGAAGATAACTGCTGAGTCAGCTAGAGACAGCATATGGTCATGGCTTTAGCGAAAAAAGAAGAGAAAGTTAAGAGCAAAAGAAAATTGCCAAGAAGTGATCAGAAGAAGAAAAAAGAGAGAAGGTGGGGAAAAGAAAAAGAAAACTTTTTAAGAAGAGAAAGCAAGACAGAGTGTTTCTCTGTACACATGCATCAGAATGCAGACAGACGGCTGGAGCCGCAGGGCTGTGGGCCAGCAGGCAGTGGAGAACGGCCTGGCCGGGCCTGCGCCCTGCACAGGTTCATTAAGGGACTGTGCCTTAGATTATCTGCCTGGCCCACAGATTCTGTCAAAAATTTCAGAGCAGGCCGGACGAGGTGGCTCAGGCCTATAATCCCCTCACTTTAGGTAGCTGAGGCGGGTGGATCACCTGAGGTCAGGAGTTCAAGACCAGCCTGGCCAACATGGTGAAACCCCATTTCTACTAAAAATACAAAAATTAGCCAGACATGATGGTGGGCACCTGTAATCCCAGCTACTTGGGGGGCTGAGGCAGGAGAATCACTTGAACTCAGGAGGCTGAGGTTGCAGTGAGCCAAGATCACGCCATTGCACCCCAGCCCGGGTGACAGAGTGGGACTCTGTCTCAAAAACAAAAACAAACAAAATTTCAGAGCAGATACAAAGGCAAAAATAAGAGATTGTGGGGAGCAAATAAAATCTTTGCAATCTTAGATTACAGACTTCAGTCCTGGCTTGAACTTTTCTGACTAGTTCGGCAAATTCTTTCATCTCCACATTCTTGTAGGTAGAAATAAAAAGGTTGAACTAATTAATTTTTCAAATTTCAATAAAAACTCTTCTATTTTTATGCTTCCAAAAGTTATGTGTTTGTGTGCATGCTTGCATATGTGTGCATGAGTGTGTTTGTGCATATGTGTACATTTGTGTACGTGTGTGTTTGTGTATGTGTGCTGTGTGTGCACCTAAGTGGTGGGAAGAAGCTGAGGATCTTATCTTGCTATCATATTCCATAAGTGGCCTTAAAAAGCAACTGAAACCACAGACCACGTTCTGGGTTGAATCTTGTCCCCAACACCCCCAAATTAATATTAATATATCAAAGCTCTAAATGCACTGTGACTGTATTTGCAGAGAGTGCCTTTAAGGAGGGCACATACGTGAGGGCTGTGATCCAACAGAACTGGCATCCCTGTAGGAGAAGGAAGAGATACCAAGGCTCTATGAGGACGCAGTGCGGGAGGCGGCTGTCTGCAAGCTAGGAAAGAGGCCTCACCGGGGACTAGCCTTGCCGGCATCTTGATTCTGAACATCCAGCCTCCAGAACTATAAGAAAATAAGTATCTGTTTTTTAAGCCACCCAGTGTGTGGTATTCTGTTAAATTGGCCCAAGTAAACAAATACAGATCAATGGCTGTCCTAAAGAACCACTCAATATTGACTGTCCTCAAACCAAAGTCATTGCTCTCGGCAGAGCTGGATACACCTTTGGACAGGCTGACCCATTAGATTACGTAGGGAACAGTTCCAGTTAGTTTTGTGTCTCAGATACCCTTCATCCTGTAGAGGCAGGGTAAATATTTTTTGAATGAATAACTGAACTATTCTGGGCCTGCTGGCATACTATCCTGCTCAAAGTGAAATACTCAATAGATACTTGTTATAATTTCCTCGTAAAATCAGGTGTTAAGCTCCGTGCACTGTCTGGGGTTGGCTTTTCAGGACACGCCCATGCATCTGCAGTTCTCAGAGACTGCCCTCCCGCTCTGGTGACAGGATGGCATCGGGAGTGGCATCAGGAGTGGCATCGGGAGTGGCATGTGCTGTGTTGTAGAAGCTTGTATCTGGGAGGCACTCATAATTATGCTGACAGAGGTAGACGAGGGAAGACCTAGGACACAGTCATCAAGGGAGGGGACTCCGGATGAATGAGATGTGGGGCAAGGCCCCCCAGAAGTGGAGTGGCCAGCACTCCCAATTCTATGAGCTGGACGGTGCCTAGGCTGATGACATGGGGTCACTTTAGTTTTTTTTGGTCATTGCATCCTACCCTCCCTGCCGTGAAAACACATGGCCAGGAAGGGAGACATGACTACCTAGAAAAGGAGACTGTATATTGACAGAGTCGCATTGCAGGGTCTCTTGTGAGAGGACACAGTTGGTTAAATCCACCTTCAATAAAATCTGCCTGAAGTATTTCCTGAGCCTGGTCTTGTATTTCTTGCCATATAGCAATGGCTCCCAACCTGGTGGCACATCAGCCCTTTCCCAGATCTACTGAATTAGTATAGAACTAATTAGTATAGTATGAACTAGGTCTGAGGTCTGGAATATCTGTTTCTTAAAACACTTCCCATCCATTTCAGATGCAGCTAACCCAGCCTTTACAGCAGGCACTAGGAGCCAACATGGTATGGATGAAACCAGCAGTTTGATTGTTCTAGGGTCTCTTAGTTCTGATACAGGAAGTACTGATAGATGAACCTACACTGAAGAAGGTTCTTTGGCTTCCCTCAATACTTTTTTTCCCTTCAATAATTTTTGAGACTAGAAAGAGGTCATGAGACCAAACATTTAAGGACTGATGTCGAATTGTCTGAGGTACTAGGGCAGTACTTGCTAAATATTTGAGCAGATCTAAAACTGCTTCCTGAAGATTCCCTACTGTATTTTGTAGGTTTCCATCCACACCACCTCCATAAGGTGGGATGGTCCAGTTTCAGCAAGGATGTCGCTGATAATGACCCCACTGGCTTTCATCAAGAGCTAATAGTAATGTAAAGAACATTTAGGCATCTTTGGCCGGGCGCGGTGGCTCATGCCTGTAATCCCAGCACTTTGGGAGGCCGAGGAGGGTGGATCACGAGGTCAGGAGATCGAGACCATCCTGGCTAACACAGTGAAACTCTGTCTCTACTGAAAATACAAAAAAATTAGCCGGGCATGGTGGCTGACACCTGTAGTCCCAGCTACTGGGGAGGCTGAGGCAGGAGAATGGTGTGAACCCGGGAGGCGGAGCTTGCAGTGAGCCGAGATCACGCCTCTGCACTCCAGCCTGGGTGACAGAGTGAGAATCCGTCTCAAAAAATAAAAAAACAACAAGAACACTTAGGCATCTTCGAGAAGCTGCATTTAAGGATACTACTATCCATTATGTTGTATATAATCCAAATACACACATAACAATTTTCTCCAAGAAGGGTTTTGTTATTAGATATTGAGATTATATGACTCTTACTTTAAACTTTGTCTCTGCTACCAGGAAGCTCAGAGCTAAATTTTGTGCTCATAACATAATTAAGTGTGAGATAAGAAGGCAAAACACAATAGACATTTTATTTTTTTAATTCCTCAGGAATATAAAAGTGTAGGTGTGCATTAAATGGTTAAAGATAAAAATCTCAGAATGCTGTAACTAGGGAGGTTTCGAATGTGCACAAGAGTGCCAGAGTTTTTTGAGTAGTAAGGACTTTTTTGAAGTAGTAAAAATTACAGTTAACTTTGAGCTGGGGGAACGCTTCGCATATTGCCTCATAATCCTCACCAGGGTCACCTATGTTCAACTATCCCCACAGACAGAAGAGGAAACAGACATGGAAGTTTAATGAAAGATGGGGATAAATGACAGCATCAGTGTGGCAACTCCAGCCTCTCGGGCACCAAAACCCACCTTGAACCATGGTGCGGTACCTTCTCCCACACAATGCTGAGGGGTGCTCCGACTCCAAGCCAGACCATGGGGCCTCCACTACAGGCCATGGGAGCAGCTGTGCCCTTACCCAGACAGCATCTGGACAGAGGCCATGCTGGGGAACCACATCAATCCAGGTTTCCCAGAGGTCACAAAGGCCTGTGTGTGCATTTCTGGTGATGCAAAAGTGTCCTTGCTTACTAGAGAGACTGTTATTTTCAGACTGTCTTTGACTGATATACCACGGTTGGCTGAAATTACCATGCTGAAAAGCAAAGATCCCACAGATCACCCACCCTAAACTGAACTGCATGATTTCTACGGAAACCCCACAACTAATGGTTCTGACAACTTGGCATCCACTTTTCTAGAAATAAGGCAGATCAACATAAAAACCTATCTTAAAGTGCCAGCTATTCTCTAAATAGAGGGAATTAAGTCACATATATGCTCAATCTTTGGAACTGGCAACACTTTTACTTACATAGTGGCACCCAATTTTCTCTCCTGGGATGGAAGTCCTCCTCAGTCCCTGCTGTGAGACATTACAGTTATGGGAGAATTTGATAATAATATAATAGTAATCTAATAGTCTAGCAATTATTCAAATTGACCCTTTAATTTCTGATTGGTATGACCTACCAGTATGAAATTACTTTAGGCAAAATAAAAAAAATATTCTAGTGAGTGTATATAGGCGGAGTCCTTAACCTGGGACCCATGAGCTTCTTAAAATATATGCAAATTATATGCAATGTTTTGTTGCTATGTGGTACATGGTTTTAGGAGTCCTTTTGGAATATAGCTTTCACGGGGATTTGTGGCCCCATAAAAGGTCAAATGTCATTGCCAAATAACCTTACAGTATTTGACTATCTTAAAAATCCTGGTAGTGATTTTTAAAAATTCTAGTAGTGATTAAAACCAGCAAAACTTTTTCAACTCCTGGAAATCCCAGAACCTTAGGTTGAGCGGCACTATGAAGAAATCATGTCATGTGAATTGTAAATCCCTCAGTAGTCTCTTCCTGACCAGTTTTCAGTGTCCCCCTCAAAAAGAATCACAAGTCACTGAATTTCTCTTTTATTTAAGCATTAAGAAATTGGAGCATAGCGACTTAGAAAACTTTCTCAAAATGTCCTTAACAGCAATGAAAAGATATCATGTGTCACGTGTAAAACCTTTTTTCTGTTTGTTTTTTATTGAGGCTCATTGACCAGGGAAACATAGATGTTCCACTCATCTGCTTTTAAAGTAGAGAACAAGGCCCACAAACTCTATTTAATAAATACAAATTACTAAAAATGTGCTTAGTGTTGTATTGTGGCCAGTTAAGAACAGGAGAGGCTGGGACAGAGCCTAGAGAAAGGGCGGGAGAAGAAAGGAAATCAAAATGAAGCAGCTGACAGGGACGTCAGGGAGACACACAGGTGCAGTGACAGCCACACTGCAGCAGAAGCTCAGCTTGGAAGACAGAGGCTGCAGAAAGTCAGTCCCTCTAGGATGCCACCAGGGAAAAGTCTTCAAAATGTTGTTGTTACTGTGAACAAGGGCAGAAGTCTAGCCATCTTAATTATTGGTATTTGCACTAAGTGCAAGACGAGACCAAGTTGAGCCACTCCTGCCCTCGGCTCGGAATCAGTGCACTCTTGCTCCACCCTCTCAGCTCCAGACCGTGTGCCCTGCCCAGGACGGCGCACTCAGAGACCATCTGGGTGGGGGTGGAACAAGAGCAGCACCGTCACTTGCATAAGCATTGCTAGTTTTGCCCCTCTAGAATTAATATATTCATTTTAAGTAAAAGAAAACTTATCTCCAAATTCAAAGAAGTTATTCAATTGGTAGGTTTTTTTCTGTTTTTGCAACTCATCTGGCAGCTGACCTAGCTCCCAATGAATTAAATGCTTCACATCTAACTAAATGTGTGCCTAGAATTAGAGAGAGAGAGAGAGAGAGAGAGAGACAGTGTGTGTGTGTTATTAGAGCAAAGACCTCCACAAGAAAAATACAAAATCTGTCTTAAAAATGTAAGGCTTCAATTTAAAATACAATTAAGACTTGATACATTTAAAGTCTATCAAGATAAACATTAAACCAGTTATTGGCTTTTACAAAGTCAGTCAAAAATTGAGGTAATACATTACTCTTCTATAACCAGCCTTATCTGATTATAACATTTTATTTCCTTCTCATCCTTCTAGTTAGATATTCTCAGATACATGGAAGAAATATGTAGAAATCAGCCTCCAGTTAGCGGGGGAAAGGATATGGTTACAAAACAGCGGAGGAGCTTTACTCTCTATTCAAATAATACACAGAAAAAATGTAATCAGCCGAGCGGTTTCCATGGAAGCGCTCATTGACCAGGGCTCACCAGCGCCTGGCGATGCCTACCCTTCCGCTTTGGAGACTGGAAATTCGGTTAACTGAGTTTCAGGGATGTCTAATACCCTCAACATTTTTCTGACTTGGGAGAAAACAAAATCACGAATGTAGCACCGGGTCCCAGCTCTGCAGGAGGCCACCGTCGCGGCCACCCACCTGGGCCATCGCCCACCGCACTGTCCAGGGTGCCGGGCGCCGGCTGAGGGTGACACCACAGGGGATGCAGATGTAGCCCTGGGGAAGGCCCGCCTCCAGGCAGAGGGTCTCTGGGACCTAGACGAACCCTGGGGCTCGGGGCACCAAGAGGCATTTTCTCAGTTGCTTAATTCCCCACGAACTGCATGGATGCTCGGCGATGCCAAGAGGAGGCCAGAGTGGGGCAGAGGCAGGCATCCGGGGTAGATACCACCGGTGTGAACGAGAAAGGCCCGGGCTGCCGGCTGGCGAGGGCAGGAGGGGGGCCGTGGCCGTCGGGCGAGTCTGGCTGCGCCCCACGTGGGCCAGCTTGCGCACGGGTGTCCCGAAAGTGGGCGCTGGCGGCCAGAGGAGCCTGCGGTCTCCCCCGAGGGCCCCTAGGCGGAGTGGCGCGTGCAGGAAGTGAGGTGGGATCAGGCCTGGCCTGTCCCCGCAGGCCCGCTGGGCTCACAGCGTGCTCAGGTGCCGCCGTGAGTCCAGGGCCCCCGCCCGGCCCCGCGCGGCAGCCGCCGACTCCACGCCGCGCAGCCACTCCGTGCACTTGCGTACCAGGCCCTCGTCCACCGCCTCTGGCTCCTCCTCGTACTCCACGTCGTCGTACCTGTGCCGCTCGTTGAGCAGCGACACCTTGAGCATCGGCCGCAGGGCCCCGGGCCGCGGGCTGAGCTGGGGAACCTGCAGGCCGCCGTGCAGCAGCTGGGCGCCGGGCGGAGGCGCGCGGCGGCCCTGGCCGGCGGTGGGGGGTGCGTCGGGGTCGCTGGCGGGGCCGCCCCTCCGCGGGCCCGCGGCCCTAGCCGGGAGACAGGGGGCGAGTAGGCGCCTGGGTTCGGCCGAGGGTGAGGGGAAGGGCCTGCGGGGCCGCGCCAGCAGCTGCTTCTCCAGATGACGCTTCTGGAGGACCAGGACGGCCTCGGGGGTGAGATTCAGGGAGAAGCGCGCAGCGGAGTCTGGACAAGGCCCCGCCCCCGAGGAGGTGCCCGCGGCGGTGGTCCCCGTCCCCGCCGAGGTCGCCGCGTAGGTGGTCCTCGCTGGGCTGTGGCCGGAGCCTGCCGGCCGGGGCGGGGCGCACGTGGCTGGGGCCCGCGCGCGGCTGGGCAAGGCCTGGGGGGAGACGCCCGGAGGGGCCGGCGGCTGCGTCCTGTCCAGGCCGGGGCCGCGCCGGGCCGGCGGCCTCTTGAGCGTGGCGGAGGGCCAGGAGCTGGAGAGGAGCCCCTCGGGCCGCTGTGGGGGCCTCTTCTTCTTGTCCCCCGCGGCGCAGGGCCTCCGGGGTAACTGGCGCGCGGCTTGGGCCCCCGGGGCGGGGGCGGGCGGCGGCGGCATGGGCGGGAAGGGCATGGTGCAGCCGAGCCGCCGGATCCTCAGCCCCTAGAAAGAGAGGCGGGCGCTCAGCCACTGTGCGCGGAGCGGGTCCCCGCAGTCCGGGCGGCCCCTCCACACCCACCTGCGTCCAGCCGCGGCCTCTCCGGCTTCCTCACATCCCAGCGACCAAACCCGGGGACTCAAAGAGAGGCGCTCCCACCCTCCCCTCCTCCTGGGGGTGCTCCCGGGACTGGACCCTGCAGGAACCGCCTCCCGCCGTCCGACTGTGGGCGAGTCGCGGCGCCCCCGGGTCCCCGCAGCTGAGACGCGGGCCGGGCCGGCAGGAGGAGGAGCCCAGCGCGCTCGCTAAGGACGCGGCCCTGCCAGGCCCCGGGCTGTGCCCGGCTGGTGTCACGACCGACTGTTGAATGGGAGCAAAGTGCCAGGACAGCGGAGGGCGGAGCGCGCGCCAGGCATCCCGGGGCTCCCCCAGCTGGCGCTCAGGTGCTCCGAGGTTAATGTAGTCCGTCGAAAGCCGGGAGCATTCCCCTGGGGGAGCCGGCAGCCTTCCGGAGTCACAGGTGGAGGCCCTGCACGTTTCAGAGAAAATCCCTTGTAGCCTCTCCGTGCCTTCGAGACGGCGGGAAAGGCACCGCCAGTAGATGCAGCTCTGCGGCCCCTCACATCCTGCTTCACAGAGAAAAGCGGGCTGGAGCTGAGAGGGGAGAAATGACCCTCAGTGAATCTTACATAGTGTTCATGCCACCCCTTGAGGAGTCACTTTCAAATTCAAAACCTAAGTATCTGTGAACAGGCAAAATAGTTCAGTTTCAGCTATATAATGCTGATTACATGGCAAATATTAGACATTAAGTCCCTTTAATAATTCCTATGAGCAAAGCAATATATTTGTCACTGTAGCAGAGATTCAGAATTAATGAGATAAATCTTCACTGTCAATTTACATTCTAGTCGTAGACACATGAAGACATCCTACAATATTCAAATGTTTGTTTAATAAATAATTGAACAATTGCAAAGTGACGGATCAAAAAGTCAACATTTCATGTGTGCAGTCCCTGCATTACTTAAGGATAATCATCAACTGCTTAGATCTCCACAAAGTACTTTCCATCAGATACACTTTTCTGATGGAAACCAGGTGTGTGATGGTTATGGCCCCAGGTTAGCTCCAGAGCACATTCAACTGTGGGCAAACACAAATGTGCCCTGTGCCAACAGTCACAGCAGGACAGCATCGCCCTCCCCCAGCCGCCTCAGTCTCCGAGGCAGCAGCAACGCCTCCCCTTGTTGACTGTTGGTGGCCTCAGAGAACTGCGCTGTGGATACAGGGGAGCGTCAAGGAAACCTGGCAGGTGGTGGGAAACACTTCTCACCAGAGCTTGGGTTGGGGTGACAGGTTTGGGCCCTGTCATCTCTACCAGCACCTCCCAAACCACCCCAATACAGCTCTGAAACAAGCCTCCCAGCTCACAGGCACTTTCCCTCCATCCCTGCCAGCCTGTCTCTGCCGGTGGGCTCAGGCTGTTAATTGGCTTGACAGGTGAGGTCCTAAGATACTGAAAGCTCCTCCTCAATATGTTTTATTCCAGGTTTTAGAATCTCTGGATGGGTGTGGGAAGAGGCACGTCAGTGGCGGCAGGAGGCCCACAGTTCTGTGCCTGGAAAGTGGAGAACTGGAAGAGAAGGTGAGGCAGGAGAGGACGGGGGTGGGGCGGGGGACGGTATCAAATATCATTTATGGGGGCACAGCTGGAGAGGCAGGCTATGGAGAAAAATCAGCAAACACTTGGACACTCAGACATCTGAGTTTGGAGCCCTGCAGTTCAAAAGCTGTGACGGTGCTGGTGGGGTCTTCTCTCCTTCCTGTCTCCTTACTCTTAGGATGCTTCAGAAGGAATGACAGTTTTGGGGTGAGAATGGGTTGGTGGCCTCATAGTAATGCTCCCGACTTCCACTGCTGTCTCCATTCTGCTGGGACACTGGTCGTACAGAGGCGAGGTAGCTACGCACCTGCCATCACACAGCTCTAACGGGACGGAGGAGATAAGACTCCACCCCAGGAGTGCGAGTCCAAGGCCAGATTGCAACTTTTACACTAAAGCTGAGAGGGAAAAAGTCTTGGTAGATCAGGGTGATTGGATTAAGTGACCTCTCACCCACAAACTAGTAGCGATTTGGGCCTTTTTAAGCCAAGAAAAGTGATAGTTTATCAGATTAATGCACATGTCTGACCAGACAAGAACTGGGATTCTCCAAGCCCTCCCAGACGACTCATACCAGCCCAGAAGCTTGGAGACATGGAAAGCTGTAAGTTTGTGTGACCCTTGAGAGGCAGAAAAGTACATTCTGAGTGTCCGCCACCTCATCACCAGGCCAGGTAGGAGGGGCAGTGCCTCTTCCCTGTCTCCCCAGAACCCCCAGAGCAAAGCATGCTCCTACGAGGGGTTCTGAGCTCTGGGTTCTCATGGCGGGTTGCTGCCCCAGGAGTACGGAGGAGTTAGCATTGCCGACGGACTATCTCCTCTTCAGACTCTGATAAAAGCACCCAAATGACAGCATCGCTTGTCCCCTGCCCAGCTACTTCTGCTACTTGAAACCTTCAGCTCCTTGTAAAGTAGAAGTTAGAAAGATCGGCTTGGGCCTGAAACAGAATGCGTGAAAGCAGCCTCTGTCGCTGGCCCTCACTGGTGCCGTGGCTGTTAAAGAATCCGTTACAAATACCCTTCGGCTGATGCAAGCAGCCAGCAGCAGTTCCCAGCAAGGAAAGCCACGCCAGAGAGATGGCTACGTTTAACTTCAGGACAGCAGGTGTAACTGAAAAGCGGTTAAAGAAATATAGTAGCTGGGTACGGTAGTTCACGCCTGTAATCCCAGCACTTTGGGAGGCCAAGGCAGGTGGATCACCTGAGGTCATGAGTTCGAGAACAAGCCTGACCAATACGGTGAAACCCTGTCTCTACTAAAGATACAAAAATTAGCTGGGAGTGGTGGCACGCGCTTGTAATCTCAGCTACTCAGGAGGCTGAGGCAGGAGAATCACTTGAATCCGGGAGGTGGAGGTTACAGTAAGCCGAGATCGTGCCATTGTACTCCAGCCTTGGCGACAGAGCAATACTCCATCTCAAAAAAATAAATAAATAAAAATAATGTAAAATTTAGCTTATAATTTACGAGGGATTTCTCATAGCTTGCCCAGAACACAATAATTATAACTATTCATATGTAATATTAAATAGTAAAGCTTGGGTACTAGAATACTGAGATCAGCTAATCTGTCTCAGAACTAGATTTTGGGGTTCACCTGAGCAAGAGCTGATCTCTAAAATGCATGATTATATCTTATCTTGCATGATTACATCTTATCTAAATTTACTGTCTCAAATAAGTGGATTTAAAAGGTCAACTAAGCAAAACCAAATACAGTTTAGCCTTGAACACCATGGGTTTGCACTGCGAGGGTCCACTTACAGGAGGGTTTTCCTCTGCCTCTGCCACTCCTGAGACAGCAAGACCAACCCCTCCGCTTCCTCCTCAGCCTACTCAAGGTAATGGTGATGAGGATGAAGACCTTCATGATGATCCACTTCAATACTTAAGAATAGTAAATGTATTTTCTCTTCTTTATGATTGTCTTAACATTTTCTTCAGCTCACTTTAAGAATACTGTATAATATATATAATACATATAACATACAAAATATGGTGTTTTTTTTGCTTTTGTTTTTGTTTTTTGAGACAGGGTCTCTGTTGCCCAGGCTGGAGTGCAGTGGCGCCATCTCGGCTCACTGCAAGCTCCGCCTCCCGGGTTCACGCCATTCTCCTGCCTCAGCCTCCTGAGTAGCTGGGACTGTAGGCGCCCACCACCACGCCCAGCTAATTTTTTGTACTTTTAGTAGAGACCGGGGTTTCACCGTGTTAGTCAGGATGGTCTCGATTTCCTGACCTTGTGATCCACCCACCTCAGCCTCCCAAAGTGCTGGGATTGCAGGCGTGAGCCACCGCGCCCGGCTAACATACAAAATATGTTAATCAACTAAGTTATCGATAAGACAGAAGTCTTGTCAGTCAACAGTAGGCTATTAGTAGTTATGTTTTGCAGAGTCAAAAGTTACACAAGGATTTCTGACCCTATGGGAGGCTGGTACCCCTAACCCCCACATTGCTTAAGGGTCCTATGTATTTGGAACTGTCCATATTTTTGACTTATGTTTTACGTCATTTATGTTGTAAATTAAATTTGATTTTCAGATTTCTAACATAACAATAACACAATATTGTCCACATGTGGGAATGGTGATTATCCACCCGCCCCACTATTCTGTCAGAGTAAAGTGTGTATCAGAGTAAAGAATTTCCATTACAACAACCCTTTAAGACATTTCCAGTGAATATGTGCACAGAGAATATTTCAATCACTAAAATAAAACACCAGGAAGTTTACATTCAGGCCCAACTACAATTACAGAGGGCAGCTGTTCCACCGATTTGAACTGTGTGGACTGAAGAATTATCAAGCTTTACACAGCTCGGTGACCCTGCTGTGTAAAGGGCCTCAGATTTGATCATCCCAACTGCCCAGACCCTACAGAAATGATCCCAAGGATTCCGGGCTCCCACACGATGCGCGCTGGCTGCTCAACTGCTCACTCCTGCCTCATAACCAGTGAATAAAATTAGAGCCAGTAATCACATCACAACACCAGGAAATTAGCCATTATTTGAAAAACATTTCATTTTTCTCATTAACTTAATTTCTTCTTTTTTACTAAGGCATATAATATTTAAATGTACATTCAGAAAAACTTCAAAATGGGAACTATTTCAATACATTGTTTCTCATTATCCCCTATGGTCTACTTCTTTCTGTACTTTCATTCAAATCATTTTACATGATGTAACAGTAAGCAGTCAAACATCTAGAACTAAAACCAAACCTGAATTTTAACACAGAAGCTTATTCCAGTTTAAAACCAATTTTATTACTTGGAAAACTTGCCAATAACTTAAAAATGTCTACATTTCTTCTAATGCTGGTCTGTTACTGTGAAAGGCTTTGGGAATTAAAAAACACTTAGGAAATGTGTTGGATGCTAACAATTTTAAAGTACTTCTTTTTCCCCATTATTAAGATGATAACAGGCAATGTCTATTCCGCACTAAATAATCCACTTTATCTGGATTAGTTACATCGTTGAAAGCTCATGAAAGCCCTGTGAAAGCAGTACTAGCAATACTTGCATTTTACAGATGACAAACCAAGGCTTACCCAAGCAGTCACACAACTAGCACGCGGCCAGGGGCAGCCTGTCTAGGCAGGGGGCGCCAGAGCACACGCTTCCCTCCATGCCGGGGTGGGGGGGGGGGGGGGTCCCAATTTCTTTGGTCTCAAGACCAGATGGCCGAGAACTCCAAAGAGTTTCTGTTTTGTGGATTTTACCTATTATGTTAACCTTATTAGAAATTTAAATAGCTTTAAATACATTACATGTTAGCAATAAACCCATTATGTTAACATATTTTTAATATATTTTAAAAAACTATTTTCTAAAATAAACAAATGAGAGATGAGTGGTGGGCTCAGTAGAAGCCATAGGATCTCGCATGCACTGTGTTCCGTCCTGTGCCATCACGCAGCACGGGACCACAGTAACGCCACTGTGTGCTGGGGATCGCAGGAGAGAGGAAAAGAGTGACGCTGGCTCAGTATCACTATGAAAACAGACCCTAACAGGCCTCCGAGACCCCAGGCGTCCCAGGAACACGCTGTGAGATGTGCTGCATTGAGACCGCTGACAACCAGTAGCCTTTCTATCAAAAATCCTTAACCCAGTAACCCGCGGATGGCCCAAATGCATTCCATCGGTAGCAGCAGTTGCTTTGCTAGCAGAAGAAAGTAGAAAAATAACCTTTAGAGGAAACCTCATTGTGAGCACACCTCACCAGTTCAGAGCTATCCTAAGTAAAAGAAAAAAAAAAAAAGGTAGCTTACTAACTCAAAAATCTAAAAGTATAGGGCTATTCTGTTAGACAAAGGTGATTTAACGTTAACCACTAAAAATTCCCTTAACCCAGAAGGTTTCCTAACGAGGAATTTAAATCTTAATTACCATACAAAGGTCTAACCAGACCCAGGAGGAACTCCCTTCAGGACAGGACCATAGATGGCTCCTCCCCGGTGATTGAGGGGAGAAAAGAAAAGCCCACAATTGGTATTCAGTAATTGATAGGGAAACTCTTGTAGAAGCAGAGTTAGGAAAATTGCCTAACAATTGGTCTGCTCAAACGTGCGAGCTGTTTGCACTCAGTCAAGCCTTAAAGTACTCACAGAATCAAAAAACTCTATCTCAATCCTGACTCAAAAGGTTACCTACACCCTCTCTGAAATGAATTTGTGCAAGAACTGTTGTTTATGGGACTGCATCTTGATGGGGCAGCTGGGTTGTCATGAAATACTCAGGAACCCAGCCCAGCTCTGGGACTCACCCCTGAGCGCAAAAGCAACGTTGGGCATGCTGGTAAAGGACCACTAGAATCCAGCAGCCTGGACCGCTTTCTTGGTGGTCAAGAAAGGTGGGAAAAGGGGTGCAAGACTGCTACATCAGTAAGCATAACTAATCTGATAAGCAGAGGTCCATGGGTGGTTACGCTCCCTGGAAAGGAATAAGCATTAAGACCACAGCGGACACTCTAGGACTAATGCTCATCGGAAAATGACTAGGGGTGCTGGCATCCATATATATATATATATATATATATATATATATATATATATATTTTTTTTTTTTTTTTTTTTTTTCAGATGAGAAACATTCCCCTCAAGGCAAAAATGCCCCCAAGATGTATTCTGGAGAATTCAGCCCAGTCAGAGTGTATGTACCTTTTTCCCTCTCAGACTTGAAACAAATTAAAATAGACCTAGGTACATTCTCAGATAACCCTGATGACTATATTGATGTTTTACAAGAATTAGGACAATCCTTTGATCTGACATGGAGAGATGCAATGTTACTGCTAAATCAGACACTAACCCCAAATGAGAGAAGTGCCACCATAACTGCAGCCCGAGAGCTTGGCGATCTCTGGTATCTCAGTCAGGTCAATGATAGGATGACAACAGAGGAAAGAGAACGATTCCCTACAGGCCAGCAGGCAGTTCCCAGTGCAGACCCTCATTGAGACACAGAATCAGAACATGGAGATTGGTGCTGCAGACATTTACTAACTTGCGTGCTGGAAGGACTAAGGAAAACCAGGAAGAAGCCTGTGAATTTTTCAATGATGTCCACTGTAACACAGGGAAAGGAAGAAAATCCTACTGCCTTTCTGGAGAGACTAAGGGAGGCACTGAGGAAGCATACCTCCCTGTCACCTGACTCTATTGAAGGCCAACTAATCTTAAAGGTTAAGTTTATCACTCGGTCAGCTGCAGACATTAGAAAACAAACTTCAAAAGTCCACCTTAGGCCTGGAGCAAAACTTGAGACACCCTATTGAACTTGGCAACCTTGGTTTTTTATAATAGAGATCAGGAGGAGCAGTCGGAATGGGACAAACGAGATTAAAAAAAAAAAAAAGGCCACCGTTTTAGTCATGGCCCTCAGGCAAGCGGACTTTGGAGGCTCTGGGAAAGGGAAAGGCTGGGCAAATCGAATGCCTAATAGGGCTTTCTTCCGGTGCGGTCTACAAGGACACGTTAAAAAAGATTGTCCCAGTAGAAATAAGCCGCCCCCTCATCCATGCCCCTTATGTCAAGGGAATCACTGGAAGGCCCACTGCCCCAGGGGACGAAGGTCCTCTGAGTCAGAAGCCATTCACCAGATGATCCAGCAGCAGGACTGAGGGTACCGGGGCAAGCACCAGCCCATGCCATTACCCTCACAGAGCCCCGGGTATGCTTGACCATTGAGGGCCAGGAGGTTAACTGTTTCCTGGACACTTGTGCGGCCTTCTGTCTTACTCTCCTGTCCTGGACAACTGTCCTCCAGATCTGTCGCTATCCGAGGGGTCCTAGGACAGGCAGTCACTTGATACTTCTCCCAGCCACTAAGTTGTGACTGGGGAACTTTACGCTTTTCACATGCCTTTCTAATTATGCCCGAAAGCCCCACTCCTTTGTTAGGGAGAGACATCCTAGCAAAAGCAGGGGCCATTATACACTAGAATTAGAAGGAAAAAGGGTAAATATATATACAGACTCTAAGCATGCTTACCTAGTCCTCCATGCCCACGCAGCAATATGGGGAGAAAGGGAATTCCTAACTTCCGAGGGAACACCTATCAAACATCAGGAAGCCATTAGGCCCCCCAAATTCTCTTCACCTCTGAATCTACATCCTCCGACCCCTGCCTAAAGATAATTTTATGGGGAAGAGGATTTGCTTGTGTCTCCCCAGGTGACAATCAGGTGTCTATGTGGGTGCCCACCAACCATCTGAAGATCTGTCACGAGCCACGGCATCTAGTGGACCCACCTGCAGAGTACAGTGCGAATTGAAGGTTTGAAAAGCCTCGATTTGCTTTCTCTGTGCCTTCTGTTAATCAGAAAAGGCCTGTTTCTCACTATCAGTGGCCCGGCTACAGCCACAAAAGTTTTTGCTTCTGTTTCAGTAGATTTACTAACGTGGGGGTGAGGGTAGGCTTGTGTTTTTGCAGGAGATGAATGAACCGTGTGGATGCCCTCAAGATGTGCACGACCATGGAATGGGAGACTGGAGGGACCCATGGATCCCAGCCTTGGACCAGGTTCCCCCAGTATGAGCCATGAACCAGTTGAATCTGAATGCGAAGAAGGAATGAGGACTGACCGGAGTCACGATGCCTAACGGACCAATGCTTTCTGACTCAGCTCCTCTCTACCCTGAATATGAGAGACCCTAATAGTTAGACAGGAATATCGTCACCCCTATTCAGCATGAAGAAGTTACAGAAGATGGACCTTCATCCTTCTGCAACCCCTAGGATTAAGGGTCCTCTTGTAGAAGGGAAAGGGGAGATATGTTGGAAGCATTCAAACCAGAGTGACTCCAGTTTGAATAAGGGCTAAGAAAAGAGAAGCTGGGTCACCTACCGGCAATTAAGGGCTGCACAGCCTGCAATCGCCTAGCTAATGATAGCTAGTAATAATGATAGTAATAATGATACCTTCTCTTTTATAAAAAAGAGGGGGCATGTTGGGAAAAAAGCTGAGTGTTGGGGGGGAAACCGAGGCAGGGCTTGCATAATGTCCTCTGGAATGTGTCTAGACTTGCTGGCTCCTTGCTTCTAGCCTTCCTAGGCTCCTAGGTCCCTATTCCCAGTATCTCAAGTAGCAGAACATGTTCCATGTAAATGCTAAACCATCACAGCTGTAGATCATGTGCCTGCCCTTTTGACCTCCACGTTATCACCACCTGTTTCTTTGTTGGATTACCAATAAATACTGTGGGCTCCCAGAGCTCGGGGACTTCGCAGCCTCCACGATGGCCCCCTGGTGTCCCACCTTTCTCTCTCAAACTTTTTCTCAATCCTTTTACTCCACCGGACTTTGTCACCCCCACGACCTGGTGTTGGGTCTGATCACCCCAACACAGAGCCTGTGCTCACCAATTTTAGTCCTTTCCAGCACTGACCCAGGCCTTCTGGAACTCAAGGTATGCCTGCCTGCTGCCGGTATCTGGGCTGGGACCGAGGGCATCCATCCTATCCATCCAGGACGCCTGAGAGCTCTGAGCTAAGACAACCCCCTCGTCTGAACTCAGGTGTCTCTCTCCACCACCTGGGCAGACTGAATGACGCCCTTCTCTATCCCGAGGCCACGCCTCACACCCCATGGTGGACCCAAAGCTACTCCATATCCTGTCCTGGGACTACACCCCACCCCCCACCGCTGCATCAATATAGCAACAGGCTTCAGAGGTAGTTTCTGAACCCGCATTGCTCCATAATGGTTACTCTAAGTGTGGCCTCCAGTTTATCCCAGTTCTGGAAGACTGAGATTCCTCTGGAGACAGGCACGAGCTCACCGCCTGTGCCACCAGTCCCTGCTCTGGCTCTCAGGCTGCCCGGATGTGATGCTTTTCAAGCTCACTCCGACTTGTCTCACACAGACTCCTAGAAGGCCCCTTACTTTGATCAGGTCAAACCCTGCTGCCAGCACAGGGCAAATGGGAAGCAAAGAGCCGTTTCTGTGTTTAAGTCCACCTGGGCAGAAATGAAGCTGAACGGACATTTCTCAGGGAGATTCCCAATGCTGGGGGAATGTTTCCTAGAGGAATATTTCTGTGGCCGACAAACACGGATGCAGAACAAATGACTCTGGGGAGGCAGCAGAGCGCAACGGGGGGCGCGGCCTCCGCAGCCCACGAGCCGGCCACACCTGCTCCTGCCACGCAGGCTGAGTCACCACGGCAGCTGCACCTCTGTACGGCATGGAGACTCGGCTACACCGCAGGGCTGAGGGCCGGCCCTCAGACAAACCAGGCCCCAGACAGAGCTCAGCACATGAGTTTCTTCCAAGTCTTCTGCAAACTGACATGTTTTCTTTACTCCCATTGTCGCCTGCTGTCTAAAATAAGATTCTTCTTCAGGCTGCCGCTACTCTCAGACTCAAACTCCAGCTCCGTCACGTTTTCTGGAGCCCTGCTTCTTCTGTGGCATTCCACACATGCCACACTCTGCCCCTCCACGCCACCCTCTTCCTCTGCCCCTCTGCTCCTTGTCACCCTCCCTGCAGCTGGGTAAGCTGTCCTCTATACGCCCCCTGCGGCTGGGTGAGCTGTCCTCCACACGCCCGCAGAGTCCTGTGGACGTCCCTGAGGCCCCAGTCCCCACACCTCACTATAACAACTGGGAACATGTCTGTCTCCCCCATAATCGTAAAGTCTTTGAAGACAAGGACTTCTGTTGCATCTTCCTTGAGCACCAAGCACAGTGTCCGCCCACTCACCAGAACTCACTCTTTTCCTGCACCTTTTCCAAGCATGTGCCTGACTTCCAGGGTCCTAAGGCCTGACCCTGGCTCCCTGCCAGCTTAGTCTCCCTCCCCACCCCAGCCCACTCCTGGATTTCAGCCACACCTAATGACCTGAACAAGGTCCGGCCACCACCACCCAGTGCCACACAGGATCCCTTCTGCCCATCTGCCTGCTGCCCCTCAAGGACATCCCCCTCAGCTCTCCTCTAAGCTGACTGTGCATAAAATGCTGCTCCCATTACCCTGTTGTATGCTCTTTATTAACTCTCCTCTAAGCTGACTGTGCATAAAATGCTGCTCCCATTACCCTGTTGTATGCTCTTTATTAACTCTCCCTACCCTGGACAGACATAGAGCCGCCTTCCCTCCTGCTGGCACCACATCATGCTGGCACCCGCCTATCTGCCTCTCCCTGGCAACTGAGGAGACCAGGACAGCCAGTGGGAGACTTGCAGGGAGGAGGAGGGCGCTGGCTAGTTCTCCGCCCTCTCTGCTTCTCCTCCAGCCTGGGGTGAAGGTAGCTTCTTGCTGCCACTACTGTCCAGTGGCCTGACTTCTGACACCTTCACAGTCAATGCCGCCTCACCTCCTCCCCCTGCACTTCCTGGAATGGGCTCTGCTGTCAGTCCCATTATCTCTCACAATTTGTGTTTAACAGTATTATTTAGGGGAGAGACTGTATCTTCCTCATTTTTCTACAGAAAGACTGTATAGTGCCTAAACTAAATATTATTGAATTGAGTCACTTAAAATATTATAAATTTGATTCAGAAAATGTTATTTTTCCAAGGATGGGTTTATTTCAAAATTGTAAAGATTTATATATTATTTTTATTACATATAATAAGCAATTTTTAGCTTAAAATAAGTTTCACATTTAAAGTAAAAAAAAAAATCTTAAAAATGCAGACATTTTTTAAAAGCAAAAAAGTTTAATTATCTTGCAGCACAGGTCTACCCTTAAATATTCACATTTCAAAGCTGCTTTGAAAAGATTTAAAAATTGGCTAAAAATAATTTACAACTGGCAGTGATTAAAAATCTTATCTTTGTAAAAGTATATTAATGACACATAATGAATTTAAAGTTACAAGCATTTAATGGTTTAATCAAGCATGTAGTTTTTACCAGTATACAAAATGAGACTTAGTACAAAACGGTCTTCAACTGTCACGTCAGTTGTTCCTGGAGTATTTTATGGGGAAAAGCAAACTTCACCAAACATAGAGTACCAACATTCAAGTGCTCTTTTCCACAAGTTTCTGATTTTCAACTTAGGAGAGAAGAACAGCATTTAATAACTGCATCCCTGGTGGAAAAGAGAGGGAAAAAAAACAGAATATAATATTCCTCAAGAGCAAAGTTGCGCAAAATGTTCCTGTTAAATCACCTTTTTTAACAGAACTCAATGGATGCTCCAACACACTTTTTGATTAACAAAAACTTTGTTCAGTATCATTTAAGATTAAGAGCTGAGATTTGAAAACATTTTGCTGATTTTTGACATGGTATTTATCTTAAGAAATTTTTACTGGCATACACACTGATCTCAATACAAAGAAATAAGTTTAAATACCAAAAATAACCTAACAAAAGATCTAACTTTTTTCTTTTTTTTTCCTTTTGAGACAGGTTCTCACTCTGTCTTCCAGGATAAGTGCAGTGGCATGAGCAGATCCTCCCACCTCAGCCTCCCAAGGAGCTGGGACTATAGGGCACGCCACTACGCTAATTTTTTTTTTTTGATAGAGACAGGGTCTTGCTATGATGCCCAAGCTGGTCTCAAACTCCTGCACTCAAGCCATCCACCCATCTCAGCCTCCCAAAATGCTGGGATTACAGGCATGAGCCACCACGCCCGGCCCAAAGATTTAATTTTTAAGAAGAACTAGGCCAGGCAAGGTGGCTCACACCTGTAAGGCAGGTGGATCACTTGAGGTCAGGAGTTCGAGACCAGCCTGGCCAACATGGTGAAACCCCATCTCTACTAAAAAACACAAAAACTAGCTGGGCGTGGCAGCACGTGCCTGTAATCCCAGCTACTTAGGAGGCTGAGCCAGGAGAAACTCTTGAACTTGGGAGGTGGAGGTTGCAGTGAGCAGAGATCACGCCATTGTACTCCAGCCTGGGTGACAAAATGAGACTCCATCTCAAAAAAAAAAAAGAACTAATGAACTGAGTTTTAAAACTGTAACGTTTATAACTGAATCCTCAGAATTAAAAGAAGATTGAAGTGTGACCTTTCATATTTTCTTCCAAAACTGTTATTACTTGATACTTCATTCATTAAAAAAGCTTTTACCTAGGCCATAAAGAATATCCACTAATAAAATTCTTATAGGCAAAATCTGTACATTGCTTATTGCTCTCGAGTGCAGGATCCTGTGTCTGGAGAGGCTGGTCATGTTCTTGAAGTCCTGCCATCTCTTCAGAGCCTCTTGTATGGGACATCACGTCTAGAGGTCCTTTCCTCCGCACCAAGAAGTACTGGAGGTCTCCTTGCTCTGAAGTTCCTATGCATGGTAAATTACCCTTGCACACTCTTGTTAAGCAGCTTTCTCACCTGTAGCTAACTTTGTTTTGCTTTTTCTCCTTGTAAGTATCTATCAGAAAGAATCATACATTTGAAATGGAATAAAAATAAAATTTCTACCGATTTCCTTCACTGTTCGTATTAAACAGACAATTTTGCTGTTTTTAAATATATAACATATCTTCGAATTTCACAAACAGGCAAAGCTGTGCCTCACCAGAATCTTTTTCTAAATCTATCAGATTTAAAATTGGAACTAGTTTTGTTTTCTCCTCCACGGCTAAATACATTTCTCTGGAAAAATATTTTAAAATGCCGGTTACCTCTTGACATACAATTAAAATGTTTTTGCTGACCAAAAATAAGCATTTATGTGTAAGCCCTCATTTTCCCAGTAACTTCCTTTTTTATTGAGATGGAGTCTGGCTCTGTCACCAAGGCTGGAGTGCAGTGGCACGATCTTGGCTCACTGCAACCTCTGCCTCCTGGGTTCAAGTGATTCTCCCACCTCAGCCTCCCAAGTAGCTGGGATTACAGGCGCCCACACCACACCCAGCTAATTTTGTATTTTTTAGTAGAAACGAGGTTTTGTCATGTTGGCCAGGCTGGTCTTGAACTCCTGACCTCAAGTGATCTGCCCGCCTTGGCCTCCCAAAGTGCTAGGATTACAGATGTGAGCCACCGCACCCAGCCATAACTTCCTTTTCTTAAGTAGAATTTGTTTTCCTGGAGTCTCTATGTCCTATTTTCTGAACTCCTAAAGCCATGGAAGGGTCCAGAATCTCATCCACATTCCCTAGTGCACGCCAGGCAGCAGGGCGGGAGGATACTCCCCACAGAGCTGCTCCATGTCGCCAAAATGTTTCCATACAGACATTATCATGGCAAGCTGCTATTCATCTCATTGAAAACATGTTTACTGCCGGGTGCGGTGGCTCACGGTTGTAATCCCAGCACTTTGGGAGGCTGAGGCGGTAGGATCACAAAGTCAGGAGATTGAGACCATCCTGGCCAACATGGTGAAATCCCGTCTCTACTAAAATACACAAAAAAATTAGCCGGGCATGGCAGTACGCGCCTGTAGTCCCAGCTACTTAGGAGGCTGAGGCAGGGGAATCTTGAACCCAGGAGGCAGAGATTACAGTGAGCCGAGATGGTGCCACTGCACTCCAGCCTGGCGACACAGTGAGACTCTGTCTCAAAAAAAAAAAAAGAAAGTATGCTTATTTCCTTTTAGGAAATTAAGATCAACCAAAAAAAAGTGTTTAAATAGTATTTTTATGTAAAAATTACTTAAATTCATATATTTGTGTGAAGATAAGTAAAGAACCAGAAACAAGACAAGATTCAAACAAGCTTACCTTGCATATGGGATGTACGACAGGCTATACCTGCAAGAAATATTCAAGCATGTTGAATCTTCATCTGAATGATGGTTTTTCTTTATGCCAAAAGGCCATGTCTAACCTTATAATAAATACAGCAGCATGAGACTGTACAGTGGTTCTCAAAGTGTGACCCCGACCAGCAGTGAGAGCATCATCTGGGAACTTGTTAAAAATGTAGATTATTAGGTCCTACCTTAAACCTCCTAAATCACAAGCTTGCTTTAACAAGCAACCTGCACTTTAAACAAACTCTCTAGGTGATTCTGGTGCATGCTGAAGTTTGAGCTTCTTATAATAAAATAGAAACTGTACCACAACTGATAATTATAGTCTCCTTTAGGGATAAATCAATTATTAGTTACAAATTAGGCAATAAAAGGCAAAATACTAGAGAAAATAACCAAGAGATTAAGTTTCTTCACATATCAGTGAAAAAAAGTAAAGAACATTTTATGGTGAATTTGAGATATACAGAGAATTACATTTAACATTCATTGATGTTTCACCTGTCAGTAGAAAGAGGGCCAAAAGAAAGGCGATCCCAAACTGGGTAACGTCGAGTAAGAGGAATGTAAAATGGCAAAAACAGGAAGCAAAAATTAGGAAGCAAGAGCTGCTCTAAAGGAAAAGGAAAAGTCCTCTTCACTAACACAGAAGAGCGCAGGAGCTGCAGGGCACGTTTAATCAACCACCCAGATATTTATGGCCTTTATGCAGATGAGCTCTTACTGTGCAAGACACAAAAAGGCTACAAGGAGGAGAGTCTGAGCAGAGACCAGGACATGACTGAATATTCACAAAAGTGGACTGGGAAAGGCAGTGCAGGTGAAGCATCTCTGATCTGAAATGATAGGGACTAGAAATGTGTTGGATACTGGATTTTTCTGGATTTTTGGAATATCTGCATTACATTTACTGGTTGAGTATCAACCAAATCTGAGCATCATGTCAGCGTTCAAGAAGTTTTGGATTTGGGGCTGGGCATGGTGCCTCACATTTGTAATCCCAGCTACTTGGAAGGCTGAGGCACGAGAATCACTTGAACCCGGGAGGCAGAGGTTGCAGTGAGCCAAGATAATGCCACTGCACTCCAGCCTGGGTGACAGTGAGACTCTGCCTCAAAAAAAAAAAAAAAAAAAAAAAAGTTTTGGATCCTGAAGCATTTTGGATTTGGGATGCTCAACCAGTAACTTAAGAAGTATTTAATCACTGCCAATTCAGAAGACATCTCCAGATATCACAGGGCCACAGAGTCAACATCAGGATAAATTCCACCTTGTATTTATCTAGCAATAGAGTGGAGAATGCAGGTAAACTCATCTTCCCTTGGTCTCACCCTGTGATTTGGTCTCACTTTTATGTATTCACATGGCATCACCTACTTTTCTTATTATTTCTCTTTCTCACATTAGAAAGAAGCAGAACATATCACTATGTAACTCTACGAGCACAGCACCCCATACTTCTCCCGAACAGTACCACTGAGCCACGCTGTCAAGTGCAACAGGACTCATCGCAGACCTCCCCTCCTCTGACCCTGCAGGGCCTGTCTGGCTCCAAAACACCAGACGAAATGCTAGGGCTTCACAGGTCCCAAACAAAATGCTCGTCACATCTCAGGCAATTTTAACACTTCACTAGGGTAAGGAAAGACTTACCAGGTCATTGACAAGAACTGCAATATGCAGAATAACACAGCCAGTCCCTTCTTATGCCACTAACAACAGCAAAAACAGAGCAATTATGAGTTTCAAAGTTTTAAAAACATCTTTCTCAATCAAACTTAATTCCTGTCTTTCAAAAATGTAGATGATGGCTCCATTTATCTTTATTAAATTTTAGTGTGATAAATTTAAGATACAGTTGATCTGAAACTTTAAAATCCAAAAAATACATTTCCTTTCTAAAACTATATCCATTAATTTAAATACTGCAAAATATATGACTTTAAATAAATGTTACTGAAACAATTGTGCATAGGCTGAAAACATTAGACTTTTAAAGGTGGTTAGGTCTTTAAAGTCAATGTTAACTTATCTAGAATCGACATGTAAAATCCCACTGAGATCTGTATGCCCCATGTGAAATTTACTTATTTTACTCATTCCCATTTGCTTCTTGAGTGATATTTTGAAGGAAAATTGTATTTTATTGTGATCTTCTGGAATAATATAAACAGTTTCCATGGTTGTTTTAAAATATTCTGAGAATTCCTTGTCCATCAGTGCTTTTTTACTCATTTATCTTCAATCTACTGTTTATAAGTAAACAGGCAATTCCAAAACCAAAAATCAAGGTTCTATAGAGAGGTGCAAGTTAAGAATATTCTTTTATCATTAAGAAATGACACGTAAATCAATCTCATATAACTAAAGTCCTGTCCTTACATCATCAAAATAAAAAAAAAACTGGAATATTTCTGATAGAATATGTCTAAAATATCTACCCTTTCTTCTTTAAAATGGGACTTTTCTTGTTGATAGTTCAAGAACTGCTTCAAACCCATTTGGGAAATAGGTTGAGTACAATAGAAAAATATGATGTAGAATCAGGAGATCAAAAAGTCAACGGAATTGTAACAATGTGACTTCTTTAAAGGCTAATGAAGAGCTGTTAACCTTCTCCACAAGGTAGGAGAATGATTTCAGTTCCTCTCTTTGTTGTTACTATCTGTGTTTTCTGGCCCTCTCTATTGGTTTTACACCTTGCTACTCGGCAGCGCACTTGCCTCACCACTGCAGACTCACAGCGCACCCCTGCAGCAGCATGGTGGAGAGCACAGCCCCTGAGCCAGGGCCCTTCACCACACCGGGCACTGTCAGATTTGCCAACCGGGCCCACAAGCAGGTGAGCTCGGGCACACGTGTGTGTTTATTAACGACCTCTACGCTGTAGACAGCAGAATCTATGGCACATTTAGCCACCAGCTGGGTGGGTGAGCATGTGTGCACATGTGTGTTCGCTGACTACCTCTGTGCTGTACACTGACTACCTCTATGCTGTAGACAGCAGAATCTATGGCACATTTAGCCACCAGCTGGGTGGGTGAGCATGTGTGCACATGTGTGTTCGCTGACTACCTCTATGCTGTACACTGACTACCTCTATGCTGTAGACAGCAGAATCTATGGCACATTTAGCCACCAGCTGGGTGGGTGAGCATGTGTGCACATGTGTGTTCGCTGACTACCTCTGTGCTGTACACTGACTACCTCTATGCTGTAGACAGCAGAATCTATGGCACATTTAGCCACCAGCTGGGTGGGTGAGCATGTGTGCACATGTGTGTTTACTGACTACCTCTATGCTGCAGACAGTAGAATCTATGGCATTTTTAGCGACCAGCTGGATGGTAACATGTCAAATTTTAGGAACACCTAATCTTTAGAGAGTTTTAAAAAAACAGATGAGCTACTTTAAGATAATGGTGTGATGACACTTCAGCTGGGGTGGGGGGCACACAGTTAACTGAAAGCCAGTAGGGCTGACATAACTTACCCAAAGAGCAGCACACAGGGTAAATACGAAACACAACTATAGGGGAAGAAAGAGTAGATTATAAATTTGAGATCCTTTCAAAAGCCTAATAAAAATGCATAAACTATTCTGCATTCATTTACATAGGGAATATACTATAGAACAAAAATAAGAATACAGCTGAATAGTTTTACTTGTATTTTCTGTAAGTATTATTTTACTTTAAAGTCTATGACTGCAATATTCCTTGGCAAATTGGAAGCATCTAATAATTTAATCTGTTAAGTAAACTGAAAGATGATCATTCCACATGCCCATGAAAGCAAGCAGGCACAGGAGTGAATGCAAGAGGTGGGCGGTGTGGTGTTGGAAAGACCTAAAGAGATCCCAGCTCTGACGCCTGCTATCTGAGGGTCCTTGGTGAAGTCAGTGGACTTGTCTAAACCTGTTGTCTTCTCTTTAAAATGAGGAGAGTTCCTACCTACCTGCTTTAAAGGGCTGTTGTAATGAATAAGGTAGAGTGCATCCGTGATGGGCTTGAGCTAGAAGCTGGCATGTGGAAGGCTCTATGTGGCACAGCCTCTTCACCACCAGTACTAGGCGTGATCTTATGTGGGCAGCAAATCAAACCACGCAAAGTGCTCCACCTTGGGAGACGTCTTATATGTTCAAACGTTCCCACGTTCTCTCAACATGTGTGTTTTTGTGAGGTACAGTATGTTACTAAAAAGTTTGAGGGATAAGTGCCAGGATTTCTTAAATAAAACTAACTAAAATCTTAGTGGAATATAAACTACTTACATTCTAACAGTGAAATATACTTTGTTAGTAATCTGAAGTTAAATGTTTATATATATGTTGATACATAGGCTATTATAGGAAATTCAAAATAATTGGAGATTATAAAAGTGGTAAGAAACTATGAAGTTGAATAAAGACATAATAAATAAAGCTAAAAATGAGTTTTTACTCTAGTGAGGAGATGGGAGAAGACTGCCAGGCAGATTAGAGTTAACAAACATTTCCTTATAAATTAACATAGGTTAGCTGTGTTTGGAAAGCTAATGTTAATAGTTATAATGGTAACATTTAAATTCTTTAAATATCATAAATGCTTGAAGGCAAAAGAAATCCACAAGAGACACAGACCAGGTGAGTTAGGAGGCAGAGGCAGGATGCAGAAGAGATTTGGGTCCCCCTCCTGCCCACAATACACAAAACGATGATCAGCTGAACACCCAGCACGTATGAGAATGGAAACAACCTTACTAGCCAAAGTGTAAGCTCTCATCTACCCACCACCCAGGCTCAAGATAATAAGAGTGATGACCTGAGAGTTGTGGACAGAACCCACAATGTAATGGAAGGCACATTTAAAGATACTGTTATGGGAGCCATATTGTTACAATTTGTCAAGTTGGCACACAGAGAAGGGACAAAAGTCAGATGACAAATGATGCTAAATCTCACCCTCAGCATAGAGGGTGTCTATGCCCACCCTCTAAAGGGTACAAACTAACAATCCCTTATGAAACCATCAGCAGGGCTTAAAAATGAAAGCACACTCAGCTCTAGGCTTCATTTAAATACGCAGCTACACCATGCCATATACGCAGCAGAAGCAGGCTTTACCCAGCCAGTAGTCTTAGACAATACTGTACCATCTGAACTCTATAACCACATAGGATATATTTTTTTTTTGGTTTTTAGATGGAGCTTCACTCTTGTTGGCCAGTCTGCAGTGCAATGGTGTGATCTTGGCTCACTGCAACCTCCACCTCCCAGGTTCAAGTGATTCTGTCTCAGCCTCCCAAGTAGCTGGGATTACAGGTGCATGCCACCTCACCGGGCTAATTTTTGTATTTTTAGTAGAGACGGGGTTTCATCATATTGGTCAGGCTGGTCTTGAACTCCTGCCATCAGGTGATCCACCCACCTTGGCCCCCCAAAGTGCTGGGATTACAGACGTGAGCCACCGTGCCCGGCCGGATATAATTATTATATTCAACACAAGAAGTATACATACAACCCTAAAACTTAAAGTATAATAATAATAAAAAAATAATAAAAAAAAGAAGTATACATACATAACAGGCAATTATTCGTAAAATAACAGTGCAAAGAATACTTCAATAAAAGTTTTAAAAATGTATTATTTACTTACGAGCATAACAATTGTTGCAAGCAATCTTGTTGCTTCAAACATTTTCTTCAGTTGCTTCACAGGTCCCATTAAAAAGCATGTACTATTTGAAACAAATAAAGTGACTGAGGTACAGGTCTACTAATTTATCTGGTTATGCAAAAATAAACTACTTTTTTAAAAAAGAAGCCCTGTTGGTTTATTTAATTAAAATCTCTCACTAAAATTTTTTTTTCCTTAACTTTATAAAGAAACTTTACAACTATACCAATAGACATGCTATGGTGTGAAGGTGTCTTCTCCAAAATGTAAGTGTCTTCAGCGTGTTAGTATGAAGACCGGACTAGGCTGTGAGAACTCCTCCCTCTGAAAGGGATCAAAGGCCCTTGGAGGAGAGGCTGCCTGGGGGTTGCTCTTTCCTCTTCTGCCCTGGGAGGACACAGGGATCTTCCCCTTGGGGGATGCATCTATCAGCAGGATGGATGTGCCTTAACCTTGGACTTCAGGCCTCCAACTGTGAGAAAAATTTCTATTCTTCCTAAGTCGCCCAGTCTACAGTATTCTGTTACTGCAGCATAAAAAGGGCTAAGACAAACAACAACCCAAAGATGCCACAAAGATTCTCAAAGAGGGATTCTCATACCCCCAATCTAAAGCAGCCCTCCGTCACTACTGCCACACCGTTTTAATTCTCTGCACAGCACCAATGCCATCCCATCTTTTTCTGGCTTATTATGTGAACATCTTCTTCGTTAAAATGTAAGCTCCACAAGAGCAAAGCCTAGAGCGCAGCAGCTCCAAGCCTGGGCTCCGGATTCCCACCTCAGCCATGGTGGGATCCCACCTCCGGATTCCCATTGCCTGCAGGATTCCCACCTCAGCCATGATTTAGGTTCATCGCCATGGGCAGCACTGACTCCCCTGCTCTGTGCTATTATCTCCAGTTATAAACGGGGATGGTAATACTGCCTACCTCACAAGCTCGTCATAATACATACAAAACACTTAGAACAGTCCCAGACACACATTAAGTGCCCCACAAAGACTGGCTATTCCTAGCACTAATACCGTCTGTTACGGGAGACGGCATACAGCAGCAGTCAATACATATTTATTTAATGAATGTAAATCCTGTGGCTGAATTCACAGTATGTACAGAACTACATAAACATCCTACTGGGAAAGTGCTTATTAGAAAGGTAAGTTTGGTAGCAAGAGCAAACAAGATATTTTGAGAAGCCAAACGTACCTGGCTAACGCAGCAAGATTGCCGAGGGTATAAAACACTGCAAAAAGCTTTATGCCTCCCGGAAGCCACAGCAATCCAGTTCCCTAAGTTAAGATATTATAGTTATTTTAAAATAATTTTATGATTTTAATGGTTAAAATATAAACGTGCTACTGCAGTAATACAATACCAATATTATGTAATATGTTTAAATACAAATCTGCTTGTAGACAGTCTAGTCTGATTACACAGAAAAAATAGTTAATTTTCAATGTTATACACTAACTTGAATCTTCTTCCTATTTGCACTAGCATATATAAATGAGCCATAACAAAACTTTGTGCTTACCAGTAAATCTCAGTCTATTTAAGTTAAATTTTCATGCTAAATAGCAAGTATGAAAAGGTAATAAACATCTAAATTACTGACTCTCCAGATCTTTTAACACATTGATAAATTTTTCTTAAATTATTTCAACTATCCACAAAACTCCCCAAAATACTAATTTCTATGTATTTTCATTGATCTCTACCCCTTTATTTTAGTTCAATAAATACCTTCCACCAAAATAGTCTAACAGGGATTTAGTAAAGGACATTAGTTTTTGGTACTAAATGGAATTATTAGTCTAATACAAAATAAAAATTATTAAACAATATAAAGCCTTAACTCACAAGAATAGAAAAGAAAATGCCACATACGAAGCAGATGGCAAACCATTTCAATCTGGTGTTGAAACTAAGGGATGAGGCATCCAGGACCTTAATAAAAAATGGGAAAATTTAGAATATAGTCTTAATTCACTACCAATCTGATTCTTTATACTAAATTAAAGCAAAGTTTTAACACATAGTCTGAATTGTTTATTTTGCATATCACAGTGTCATTTAAGAATACTAAGATTCCACGGTTGTTAAGGGTACTATGACCATGGTCTGGGTAGCAGACGATGCTGAGGAATAACCATTCATTTTGCTAAGTCTGATAATATGTTTCACAGAAGTCCTTATCTGTTAGGGACAGCCGATATACACTGACATGGATAAAATGACATATAACATATATTATAAAATATACAAAGATTAAAAAAACACAGGGGGCAGATGCAACAGGCCAGGCAAAACACTGAAACTGCAGAGGCTGGGAAAGAGTACACAGGTTCATTATCTGTTCTCTCCGCCTCTGCAGGACGAATTCCTCAGGCTCCTAGATGCCGAGTCTGAGTGCATCTGCACTCAGTGCAAGTCCTGCTGGAGGCAGAGGCTGGCCTTCCACACGCCACCTCCCTTCGGCCGGTCATTGGCTGCAGGCCAGGGGTGGGGTGGGGTGACTGCACCCCATGGAGGGTAGAGGACGCTGGCCACCTACAGGAGGCAGCCTGAGCAGCCCCAGCAGAGACCATCACAGCACGCACCAGATGGTACCCGTTCTAAGCTCTTTCAGTCCAACCCATGAAAGCTTTGGGCCCCTCCTCCACCACTGTAAAAACATACTGTGAAATGATCATTTATTCTAGAGCAACAGCATTCCTATATACCATGCAAATTCTAGCCAAATTATGTGGGGAAAAAAGTAGAAATTACTAAGTCTACTTTGTACAGTATGATAACCCAGCACACAGTAGTGGTGAAATAAACACACTCAGATTACTAATTATACTATTAAAATATATTTTCCAAATAAGGCTAAAAAAGTATCTATCAACAGCAGCTGTGCAAGAAACTAGAAATACACAGCAAGGATTTATATTCCAAAACTTAAATTTCTAATTTACACTACCACATCCACTTAAAAATAAGACTACATGCTTATATTTTCAAGAATAATGAAAAATAAGAGAAAGTTCTATATGCAACAGTTCAAAATACATTTGGTTACATTCCTTACCTCAAGAGATTAATCTGTGAATCCTTATGTAGCATGAAAAGCAGATAAAAATAACTAAGTATTCTGTAATGAAACATATATCACTCTTTAACACATTTTAAATGTTTTTAAAGTTTTAATTCACATTCTTGTTTCCAGCAATGTCATCTGTTTATGGCAAAACTAAACACTTGGTTTTAAACAAAGAGTGAAATTGCCTATAAAACCATCTACATTTCATTCTTACTGATCAGGAAGAATATACACTAAGTATATTTTAACTACGCAGGCCAGAATAAACCGCAAAGACTGAATTACATAGTAAATGATCTGTTAAAAAAGATGGAGACACATTCATCAGCTTCATTTAACCATCCCACAAAGTATACATAGGTCAAAACATCACGCTGTACACAATAAATGTATATAACTTTTATTTGTCAATTAAAAATGGAAAGAATAATGATTTCTAAAGGTTCGTGTGAGTCCACAATGCTGTGAGGATTTAGTGAGAGGAAAAAGCATCCATTTTTCCTTCTTTTGCAAGTTCAAATCACCCCATTGTTCACAAGTTCAATCGCTGCTTTTCAATAGCCAGTTTTTCTCTCAGCAAGGAAACAGCACGGCTATTTGTATAATAGTAGGTATTTTTTCCTCCTATTGCCATCTTCCGTGTATTGATCTTTAAAACGAAACAGCAGGACAAATTATTTCCACTTGTAAACATGGAATATTCAATCCACAAGCAAATGATTTGTCTCAAGTCTTGCAAACTGTCTAGGATACGAAACAACTATACAGATTTCCTGACTCCTAATTGGGAAAACTGTGATATGCTTCAACATGAAAGAAAACCTGGCAGTGCATCTTCCAACTAGGAGACAGAAGGAACCCTGACGTCTGCTTATCACAAGCATTTTTTTGAGACAGAGTCTCACTCTGTTGCTCAGGCGCCATCTCAGCTCAATGCAACCTCCGCCTCCCAGGTTCAAGTGATTCTCCTACCTCAGTCTCCCAATTAGCTGGGACTACGGGTCCACGCCACCAGGCCTGACTAATTTTTTGTATTTTTAGTAGAAACGGGGTTTCACTATGTTGGCCAGGCTGGTCTCAAACTCCTGACCTCAAGTGATCACCCGCCTCGGTCTCCCAAAGTGCTGGATTACAGGCATGAGCCACTGCACCCAGCCTGCTTATCATAAGCATTTATGCGCTGCTTTCTTTTACCACCAATCAGGAGCAATCCCACCAAAACCAGCCACTTTGTTAATCTCTTAGTCTTAGAAAAGAAATAAAATTGCCACCTCTTCCTCTCCCAAAACCACCATCCATCATTTTACTTATCTGTTACCACAGGAAGAGGAAGCCAAGAGAAGACAGGCCCTTGAGGAGGGGCTGCTCCCCTATTCCCGCCACAGTAAGCACAGCACTGCTCTTGCAACTAGAACTTCATTCATTAATTTTTTACAAAAGCAGGTGAGAAACATAATAGAGGAAAATGTAGTCCTAGCAGCAACAACATGAAGGCTGAATGAGTGGCTCCCACAGCACAGCCGAAACCCACCCCTTTAAGGACGGAGAAGCTGAGGAACAGCTCTAATCCACGGATCGCCAGGAGACAGCACAGCTGGAAGGACCTGAGCCTTGCCCCTGGGCTTCTGCCATCTAAACATAGGAAACACTTGTGGCTTTCCACGAATGATGACACTGAATCCAGTATTCCTCCCACTCCTTTTTCAAAATAGCAGTGGGTATAAAAAGTCAAAGTTGTGCAGACAAGTGAGAAAAAGAAACAGACATCCGCAGACCCTCAGGCCCATTCCAGGCAGAACTGCCCGCTCCCCACACCCGCTGCTGGGGTCCACACTTCCGAGAGCCACCCTCTTTCTCCTCCTCATTCAGGACTCTTGATCGCGGGGCCTACCCAGATCCTTGCAGCAGGCGGCACGGTTTCCACGTCTGCGTGGGCAGCCTGGCCTTTCTGTGCAGCATGCGGCACGGTTTCCACGTCCGCGTGGGCAGCCTGGCCTTTCTGTGCAGCATCCCCTAATCTCCACTGGCCTTTCCCCTCCACTCCACTCAGTGACCCAGCCCAGGGCAGTCTTCCTGCTCGAAATTACACCATCGCCAAAATTCCGGCTGCCGCTCTCCGACCCGTTTCTTCTGGCAGCAGGCTGATTCCTCGGCCCCACCGTGCTGACTCCTTGGCCTCCTGAACTCCTCATCCGGCCTTTCTCTGTTTTTTCAGCGGCTTCAACAGGACATTCAAATTCCCTTTCCGCTGCCTCCACCTGGTAAAATCCCACCAGAGCGCAGCTTTCCCTCCTCCTGCTCCAGGAGGTGCTGAGCTGAGCACTGCTGGGTGGAGTCAGGCACAGGGCAGGGGGGTCCTGAGCCAGTCCTCATCAGCCCCCCATGGCCTGCACATTGCTGCCTGGCAATCTAAGGCTTCTTGCTTTATCTCAACGTCCATTTTACTCTAAACCACTTCAAACCTCCACTTCCTGCCCCACACTTCCATTCTTAGCAGACAACTTCCCCTACTTCACACACAGAAACCCAAAGCCATCAGTGTGAACTCCCTTACCTTCCTGCTGCTACCAAACCACCAAACACACCAACTAAGAACACCCATGCTCTCGTCCTTTCCTGGTTCCCACAGAGCTGAGATCCACCTGTCCACCCTGCTTTACAGCCAACCCCTTACCTGCTCAGGGAATTTATGCTATTGGGCTTTTTCCTCTAGTGAACATGTTCTCACTCTCTGAAACTGCATCCATCAACTTTTAAACATGAAGTCCCTTCCATCTTAAACAGAAAGCTTACTTCACTTCACCTTCCAGCCTCTGTACACTCATCCATTCATTCATCCATCCATCCATCCATCCACTAACTGGTTCAATAAATACTGAGCGCTGCTATGTGCCTGTCCTAAGTGCTGGGTAAGGGATCCAGCTCCTGGTTAAAAATCTATGTGCTGGCTGCTACACCAAAAATACCATAGGCCAGGCACTGTGGCTCACGCCTGTAATCCTAGCACTTTGGGAAGCTGAGGCAGGTGGATTGCTTGAACCCAGTTCAAGACCAGCCTGGGCAACATGGCGAGTCCCCCATCTCTACAAAAAATACAAAAATTAGCCAGGTATGGGGGCACACACATGTAGTGCCAGCTACTTGGGAGGTCGAGGTGGGAGGATCACCTGAGCCCAGGAGTCAGAGGTTGCAGTGAGCCGAGATCACACTACTGCACGCCAGCCTAAGTCAGAATCTCCCAAAGAGCCTAAACAGCTGTGGAAGCTCCTCACCGGAGGGCCGACTGTGGAATCTCGGCACTGGAGGGCTGAGCTTTGAAACAACTGATGAGAACCTGAGAAGCCAATCTGAGCGATGGGGAACGCTCGTGGACTGTGTAGTCATGAGATCCAAGCACCAAGCACTCTGGGGCTTTGGGTTTGTCCTGTATGCTGCTGTGAAGGAGGTGGATGCGCCATGAACGCAAAGCCACACAAGGTGGATGAAGAGTTGTGGAACCAAAGAGCTGTCTCGAGAAGATTCTCAAAGACGAGGTGCCCAACTGTGAAAAAGATATTTGTTGGCGGCATTAAAGAAGACATTGAAGAACATCGCCTAAGAGATCTTGAACAGTATGGAAAAACTGAAGTGACTGAAATCATGACTGACAGAGGTAGTGCCAAGAAAAGGGGCTATGCCTTCGTAGCCTTTGACAACCATGACCCTGTGGACAAGACTGTCACTCAGAAATACCATACTGTGAATGGCCACAACTGTGAAGTTAGGGAAGTCCTGTGAAAGCAAGAGATGGCTAGTGCTTTATCCAGCCAAAGAGGTCGAAGTGCTTCTGGAAACTTTGGTGGTGGTTGTGGAGGTGGTTTTGGTGGGAATGACAACTTCAGTCATGGAGGAAATTTCAGTGGTCATGATGGCTTTGGTGGCAGCTGTCCACAGCGGTGGCGGTGGATACAGTGGCAGCAGGGATGGCTGTAATGGATTTGGTAATGATGGAATCAATTCTGGAGGTGGCAGAAGCTCCAATGATTTTGGCAATTACAACAATCAGCCTTCAAATTTTGGACCCATAAAGGGAGGAAACTTTGGAGGCAGAAGCTCTGGCCCTTATGGTGGTGGAGAACAATACTTTGCCAAACTTTACTTTACAAAACCAAGGTGGCTACGGTGGTTCCAGTAGCAACAGTAGCCATGGCACTGGCAGAAGATTTTAACCAATTTATGCCTGAGGTTGCACTTTTTGAATTTGAAAAATCAGACCTTGGCGATGACCTTGAACAGGAGAACATAAATAACTCCCACATGCTTAGCGTTCCAATAATGGAACACCAGGCATAAATGGGTTCACAAAACCAAGGTGGCTATGGTGGTTCCAGTAGCAGCAGTAGCCATGGCACTGGCAGAAGATTTTAATCACTGCCAGGAAACAAAGTTTAGCAAGAAAGGAGAGCCAGAGAAGCGATAGGGAAGCTACAGGTTACAAGAGATTTGTGAACTCAGTCAGCCAAGCACAGTGGTGGCAGAGCCCAGCTGCTACAAAGAAGATATGTTTTAGACAATACTCACGTGTATGAGCAAAAAACTCCAGGACTGTATTTGTGACTAATTTTATTAACAGGTTATTTTCGTTTCTGTTCTGTGGAAAGTACCAAGCATTCCAACAAAGGGTTTTAATGTAATTTTTTTTTTTTGCACTCATGCTGTTGATTGCTAAATGTAATAGTCTGATCATGACACTGAATAAATGTGTCCTTTTAAAAAACGTGCTGTGTAAAGTTAGTCTCCTCGGAAGCCATCTCGGTAAACTCCCCCAAGAGTGTGAAGTCAGAATTCCTTCAGGGTGATGCCAGGTTCTACTTGGGACTTATTTACACTCTGCTCAGGTGGAGAAGCCACTGTCTTCAGTGAGCTCGGTGTAGCTGAACTGACAGTTACTGTTGTGACCTGAAGTTCACCACCAAAGGGGATCACCCAAGCAAAGTCGCAGAATTATTAGTTATAAAAATGATTGTTGGCACATCCCATGCAATATATCTAAACTGAATAATGGTACCAGATAACACTATAGATGGGAATGAAGCTTGTGTATCATCCATAATTGTATGTAGCTAATAAACTATTTAATTCTCTTAAAAAAACACTGTAGACTGGGTAGCTTATAAACCACAGACACTTATTTCTCACAGTTCTAGAGACTGGAAGTCCATGATCAAGGCGCCAGCAGATTCGGCGTCTGGTGAGGCATCTCTGGTTCACAGATGACACCTTCTGAGTCCTCACACGGTGGAAAGGGCAATGGATCCTTTTTGTCCTCAACTTCCCAGGCTCAAGCAATCCTCCCACCGCAGCCTCCCATGTAGCTGGGACCACAGGCACACACCATCACGCTCAACTAATTTTTTAATTTTTTGTAGAAGCGGGGTCTTGCCATGTTGCCCAGACTGGTCTTGAACTCCTGGGCCCAAGCAATCCTCCTGCCTCAGGCTTCCAAAGTGCTGGGATTATAGGCATGAGCCACTGCATGTGGCCTGGGGCCTCTTTTTTATTAGGGCATGAAATCCATTCCTAATCACATCCCACAGGCACCTCCTCCTCATACCATCACATTGGGGATTAAGTTTCAACATAGGAATTCTGGGGCGGGGGGGACACAGACATTCAGACCACAGCACTGTGAGTGATTCAGGGGCTGGCCACAGGCAATTACACAGGCTCTAGCAGGCAGGCCTCCCGGGGAAAGCTCCCTCTGCACACCAGACTTGGAGCACAGCCCGGGCAGTGTAGCCCCTGGGGAGGTGCAGTCAAGGTCCCAGGCCCTTCGGCCCACCACACTTTTTCATGTAGTTCCCTTCCTAGCCCAGTGCCTTATTTCCCAGGAATCCTTATCTGAGGCTGTAGGAGTAGATGGGACCCCCAGCTGGCACACGCCCGGCACAGTGGTTGGGAGGCTCACCTTGACCATTCTAGCTTCAGCCCTCCCCTGGCTGAAACCCTGCAGACACAAGTCACTTCCGTGTCCTTAATTCCAAGGAACATTTTTGAAGCATCAGTATCCTTTCCAACTCAACAGCACAGGACACTTTGGCACTCCCTCCTGCTTACAATGTTCTCTTCAACTCCCATGTCCCACCGGCTCTCCTGACTGTCCTCCCGCCTCGCCAGCTGCTCCTGCTGGGGGTCTCCTCTGCCGCCTTAGCTCCTTCTACCTGGAAAGACAGCTTCCTCCTTGTGTTTCTCTACACTCCCCTTAACCACCTCACCCATACCTACCATGGGAACAGTGAGGGAAACAGATAAGGTAGGTATACTTACAATCTTCTAAGTGGGAAAGGCAGAGAGAGCTTAAATTGTTTATTAGGCATTTTTCTCTTATTACCATCTTCCACGCGGTGATCTTCGAAGTGAAACATGATAAATTAATGCCATTTGTAAATATGAAATAACTCAGTCAACAAGCAAATGACTTGTCTCAACCTGTGTGCTATGGTCTGAGTGTTTGCTGAAATCCTCGACCCCCTGGTGATGGTACTGGAAGATGGCCCTTCAGGAGATGATCAGGTCATGGGGATGGAGTCCTCATGAATGGGATCCATGCCCTAATAAGACGGGAAAGAGACTAAAGCTCTCTGCTATGTCAAGATATAACCAGAGGCAACAGTGTGACACCAGGAAGGGGGAGGCCTCACCAAGAACCCATGAGTGCACCTTGATCTCTGACTTCCGGCCTCAAAACCCGTAAGAAATAAATTTCTGTTGTTTATAAATCACAAAGTCTAAGGTATTTTATTACAGCAGGCTGAATAGACTAAGACATCTCGCAAATTGTCAGCAGGGGTTAGCAGGGCTCCCACAAGAGAACTCTGTAGAATGTTCCTGCGTTATGTTCTTGTCATCTAACTCCCAACAATTACCTTACACCAATGCCCTCACCTCTCCTTGGTAGTTACCCAAATCCAAACAACTCACTCATCTGTTTGTTCAACAAGTACTTATGAACAGCTATTAGACGCCAGGTACTTGGTAGGTTCTACATACACAGAAAGGAATAAGACAGCACCTAGCGTACTTACATTCAGATGGGGGGAAATGGGCAATAAACTAATGAGGCAGGTTCTACTAAGGACATAAATAGGGGCAGAGTAACTGGGTCAGGAAGGGCCTCTCTAAAGAGGTGACCAAGTGAAGACATCAGGAAGTGACCAATCCAACTCTGAAAAGAGCCAGGAAGGGGCATTCCTGAAAAAAGAAATGCAACTGCCAGGTCTCCCAGGCAGAAGAAAATGGCTCCAACTGAGGAGGAGAAAGAGGGCAGGGCAAGGCAAGCACTGGGGAGAGGGTGGGGAGGCGGGCCGACAAGCAGTGCAGGGCTGAGAGGCCAAGGGAGGGATCTGGATTTTACTCAGGTGCTGCAGGAAGTCAATGAAGGATGTGATCAGGGGAGGAATATGATCAACTCTCTTAAGATCTGGCTCAGTATCTCTCCCTCCTTGACTTCTTCCCAGACATCTCGAAGGAGAGGTCCCAGAACTCTGGCTACCATGACTCTCCCCAGGGCTCAAAGCACCTCCATAGGAGGATGATGCAGCTTGGATGTCAGGATGCTCCCCTATGACCTTCACTGCCTCGCCCAACTCCTCAACTGGCCTAGAACCATCCCTCTCAAGACCCAATTCCAATGTGCCCGCCATCCTGGTTACGTCTTGCTGCACAAGACGTGCAACACTCAGGTCATCCCTCACCCCATTCAGGTCTGTGCGCCTTTAATCCCATCTCATCTCCTACCCATCTCCAAAATGCAACAGCAAACCTCCCTATGTCCTCACCCTCTTCTCTAATGATCCTCTCACCTTCCTGCTAGGTTTGAAATTTAGTCTCCAGGGCCAGGGCTCTCCCCTGTGAATCCTGTACCACTTGGACAGGCAGTGAGCCAGGTGTCTGCCCTCCTCACTGCCACTTCCTGCCCCTTCCTCCTCCCTAGAGAAACCTGCTTTCCAAGTCACTCCTCAATAGCCCCCTAGCAACAATTCCCTCTTGCCTGCACCATAATTTTCCCCTTTCCTGGACCATTCCCAATGCACAGAAACACCCAGTATTTTCCTTGGGAAAGTGACATGTTCCCCGACCCCACTGCATCCTTCAACTACCACCCACTTCTTTGCTCCGCAGGAAAAATCACTGAGATGGCCATACCATCTCCATCTTCTTTCTATTCTCCCCTGACTTCAATCAGGCCTCTGACCCCATCCAGCCACCAAGACTGCTCTCGTGGAAGTGACAACTGATAACCTCCACGGATAATCTGCTCTTAACTTCTGAGACCCATCAACAGTACTGGGTCCCCTCCCCTTCCTAAAGCACTCTCTTCCCTCACTTTCTGGGGCATCCTTCTCTCTTGGTTCTCCTCCTCTTTCTCTCGCCACGCCTCTCAGCTGTCTTTGCCGGCTTCTGCTCATCCTCTAAACCTCTACACACCAGAGAAAACCAGAGGTCAAACCTTGGACCTCATCTTGACGATCTCATCTCTCTCCTATTTCCTCCCACAAACTCTACAGTGTTACGTCCAACTGCTTTCCTGACATCTCCACTTGGATGCTACCTGGATCTCAGACTTCACGTCCACACTGAAATGATTTTCCTCCCTGAACCTGCTCCTCCCACAGTCACTTAATGGCAACTCCACCTCTCCAGATGCTCAGGTCGAACGCCATGAGGCATCCTTGCCTCCTCCCACTCTCACACATCCAATCCGTCAACAGTGTGGCCTGCTGGCTGTACACTCAGACCATTTACAGAATCTGACCACTTTTTTGTTTTTTAAACAGGCTTTTTTGCTCTTTAAACCACTTCTATCACTGATTTGAGCCACAGTCATCTCTTGCCAGGACAACTGTACTTGTCTCCAGCCCAGTCTCTGGGCTTCTAACATTGCCTCTACAGTTTGTTCTCCACAGAGCTGCCAGAGTGATCCTTTAAAATCCAAGTCGGTCACACCACCACTCTGCTCGAAACCCAAAGGCTTCCTATCACACTCAGAGTAAAGCTAAAATCCTTTCTATGGCCTATGAGAACCCTCACAATTGAGAATCCCCCTTCCTGCTTCACCTTCTCTTCTACAATTGCCCCTCTTCTCTGCCCCGCTGCTAGAGCCCCTCTGGCCTCCTTACTGGCCCTGAACATGCTGACCACACACCACTTGGGACTCTGTATCTGCCTTGGAGGCTTTTATTCACAGGATGCTCAGACATCCCAGCAGCTCTTCTGAGCTGTGCTCACATGACTCCCTGGCAGGGAGGCCTTATCTAAGTAATATGGCAACCCCAACCTCCTCAACCTGCTCTGACTTTTTCTGTGGCTGTCTGACACATTATATACTTACTTGTTTATTCATTGTATCCTCCAATTAAAATTTAAGTTCCATGTGAAAGAGGTATTTGCACTGGTCACTGTTACTAACACCTGCATCTTGAACAATGTCAAACATATGCAGGAACTTGAGTATTTGTTAATGAACGATCACCTCCTCTGAACTCACAGCACTTGTCTATACAGCCAGTCACTCGAATCTTTGATTGATTACTTCTCCACATATCTTTCTCCCCTCTAGACAGTGGGCTCAAGATAAGTGATATTACCTTTGCATCTCCAAAGTTTAGAGTAGCACTGTCCAACAGAACTTTCTGCAATGCAAATGTTCTATATCTGTGCTGTTTAATACAGTAGCCTTTAACCACATGTGCCTACTGAACATGTGAAATGTGGTTGCTGTGACTAAGGAACTGAATGTTAAATTTTATTTAATTTTAATTAATTTAAATTTAATTGCTCCAGGCGCAGTGGCTCAAGCCTGTCATCCAAGCACTTTGGGAAGTCAAGGTGGGCGGATCACTTGAGGTCAGGAGTTCGAGACCAGCCTGACCAACATGGTGAAACCCCCATCTCTACTAAAAACACAAAATAATTAGCAGGGCATGGTGGCAGGTGCCTGTAATCCCAGCTACTCAGGAGGCTGAGGCAGGAGAATTGCTTGAACCCGGGAGGCAGAGGTTGCAGTGAGTCGAGATCACGCCACTGCACTCCAGCCTGAGCGACAAGATCACGCCACTGCACTCCAGCCTGAGCGACAAAGCAAGACTCCATCTAAAAAAAAAAAAAAAAAAAATTCATTGGCCACATGTGGCTGTGGTAATATACAGTTACAGAGTTCAATGAGAACAGATACTTGTCTTACACTCTCTGAACCCAAAACTGTAGCCCAGAACTCTACCGACAAGAAGTGCTGAGTAAGTATAATGACAAGGAAGCCAGGAGAGACAAACAGAAGATCCTTATGAAATACAATTCAATTTTAAACGTCCAACTTCTGCGACAGCACACAATAACGTGCAATATAATCGCATGCAGTAACAAAAAAACTTACACAGCAGTTCCTGCTCCACTGCTACTTTTAACCTTCTTGCTGGAGGAAGTAACCCTTATCAAGTCTCGCTGGTAAGGCGCAGACACAAGGGCTTTTATTAAGAAAAAAAAAAAAAAAATCTCTTACCAGGGCTCACTGCCTTAACAGAAAAATTTTAATTCAATATTATTTCACTTACCAATATCCTGTTTATTTTTCCTCCAGTCTCCCTATTTCCAAAAGACCACCCCCCAGCAAACACACACATAACACCTCCTTTACCTCCAGAGACAAACAGATGCAACAAGCTTTAGGGTCTCGGCTCACTGCAGCTTGCAGGATAAATGCCCTGCATAGCCACTTACGCTGCACAGCCCGAGGCCAGACCCCGCACCAGGCTCAGAAAACCAAATAGTACGTGGGCGCGATGGATTATTTGGGAAAGCGAGGGCAGACGTTAGCGGATTCCTAAGTCAGAAGGCCAGCGGAGGGTGGGCCTCAAAGTGGGTTTAAGTAGACCGCATGGAAAACTGGAAAGTTCTCAAATTCTACCCAGGAAGCAGGCGGAGCCGTCCTAAATCAACCAGCCGGGCAGAGGAGTCCCAGACCCCCGGCCTCGCACCCACCCCACCCGCTCGGCCGGTCCTCAGTACGGCCGGGGCCAGCGGGCAGCCCCGGGACTGGACGAGGGCGCAAGTTCGCTACCTGCGCAGTCAGGCCCTGCTCCTCGTCGTCCTGGCCGCTCAGGACTCGCCGCAGCTTCTCCATGGCCCCGTTCCAGGGCCGTAGCGGCCGCCACTCTGTCGCCTGCCCCTGACGCCCACCAGGAAACCCCGAACCCGAAACCCCACAGACCAGCCGGAAGTCCGGTCCCGCCCGCTTCCTGTGCGTCAGCGCGGCCGCCGTAGCAATGCGCGCATGCTCACCAGCCTTTCTCTCGGACCGCTCGTGGTCCGTGAAGTCCGCGGAGTAGGCGCTGATGGTGGGGTTATCCCTTCCCACTGTCCGCGAGGTGCGCCGTGGTAACGCGCGGGGACACAGCGCGGGTGTGGACCCCCTGCCCACAGCTGGCGCACAGCCATTGAGTGTAGACCCGACTGGGGCACGACCACTGAACCCTGCACTTGGCGTCCTCCGGGCCCCGCGAGGGGCCTTGCTGGGCGGGTCCGCGGCACCCCGGGTTCCCAGAAGTCGAGGCCCCGAATGCGCCTCCCCTCGCCTGCAATCGGAGAGCGGAGGGCTCCTGCGGGCAGGTGGCCGTGCTCCGAAGAGCGCCCTGCCACCCATGAGGTGGCCCTGGGGGCGTCGCTAGCCTTCCCAGCTGGGTGTCCTCATCCGGAGACACAAACACCTGCCTCAGGATTAAAGCGAGGAGCTGTATTTCAGACCGTCTCAGGAGAAATAGCAGGAGGCTGCCTCACTCCTTTGCCCTTGTGAGAGCTATTTCTTTACTCAGTTCACTGGTCAGCTAGGAGTTTGAAAGAGTGAAATCTTATTTATAAAAGGAATAGCTAATGCAACCCATTTTTCCAGTTTTGTGTGAACAGTGAGACCATTGAACAAGCGTTTACTGTTCTCCGGCTCGTGCTGGATGAACAAACGCTAAGAAATGGGGAAGTGGCATTTTTCTCTCTCTCATTTTCCACCATGCTAAGAAAGGAGATTTAAAATCAGGGCTGCCTGTCTAATATGGTCTCCAGAAGTCATTAAGTGATAGGTTTTGCTCTTCTGTTTGCTTCTAGGCTTGGTAAGATGGTAATGAGAATGCCTGTTCTTTTAATTACTTTGCCCACTCTATTTCCTCCGTAAAATCTTTCAATTAAAAGGTGGATCCTCAAAAAGTTTTATTGTCCATCCTACTGCCTCAGTAGAGATTTTATCTAAACTCAATTAGATAAAAACAAATACCACAGGAACCCTAGGAAAGCAAGTCGCGCCTTCTTGTGATGAAACGGTCCAATGCTCATCATCCTTTTCCTTTAGGCAGAAGATATTTCTATGTGGCCTGTTCATACTAATATGAGAAGTCTTATCCTTATGTCCTTAACTTTAAAAGGTCAGAAAATAGATTGTAAAATCTATAGAATAAAACTCTATGTTTCTGTTGAATAAGACATAGAGTATGTCCGTAAGTGTTACGGGAAAGGGGTCCGGATCCATACCCCAAAAGAGGGTTCTTGGATCTTGCGCAAAAAGAATTCAGGGCAAGTGAAAACAAGTTTATTTAAAAAGTAGAGGAACATCGGTAGTCTGAGGCAGAGAATTGCTTGAACCCGGGAGGCGGAGCTTGCAGTGAGCCGAGATCGCGCCCCTGCACTCCAGCCTGGGCGACAGAGCAAGACTCCGTCTCAAAAAAAAAAAAAAAAAGTAGAAGGACAAAAGAATAGCTACTCCATAGGCAGAGCAGGGCTGTCTATTACCAGGGCTGCTGGTTGCCCATTTTTATGGTTATTTCTTGATGATATGCTAAACAAGGGGTGGATTCATGCCTCCCCTTTTTAGACCATATAGGCTAACTTCGCTGATGTTGCCATGGCATTTGTAAACTGCCGTGGCGCTAGTGGGAGTGTAGCAATGAGAACGACCAGAGGTCTCTCTTGTTACCTTGGTTTTGGTGGGATTTGGCCGCTTTCTTTACTGCAGCCTGTTTCATGAGCAAGGTCTTTATGATCTGTATCTTGTGCTGACCTTCTATCTTATCCTGTGTCTTAGAATGACTTAACTGTCTGGGAATGCAGCTCAGTGGGTCTCAACCTCATTTTACCCAGCCGCTATTCAAGATGGGCTTCTCTGGTTCACATATCTGACATAACTGCTTTCAAGATTTTCAAGTATAGGCCGAGCGCGGTGGCTCACTCCTGTAATCCCAGCACTTTGGGAGGCAAAGGCGGATGGGTCACAAGGTCAGGAGTTTGAGACCAGCCTGGACAATATGGTGAAACCCCGTCTCTACCAAAAATACAAAAATTAGTTGGGCATGGTGGCGGGCGCCTGTAGTCCCAGCTACTCGGGAAGCTGAGACAGGAGAATCGCTTGTACCCAGGAGGTGGAGGTTGCAGTGAGCTGAGATCGCTCGTTTGCACTCCATCCTGGGCAACAGAGTGAGACTCTGTCTCAAAAAACAAACAAAAAAACCTTACTTCCTAGCTCTTCCTGCTTCCTGGCCACATAGTTTTTTCAAGAGCCAATGACTCCTGAACACAAGGACATCCCAGGCACAAAATTGTTGGGGTGATCAGACCCAACACCAGGTTGTGGGAGTGACAAAGTCCAGCAGAGTCAAAAGATTGAGAAAAAAGTTTGAGAGAGAAATGTGGGACAACAGGGGCCATTGCTATTGCGGAGGCTGTGAAGGCCCCGAGCTCTGGGAGCCCACGGTGTTTATTGGTAATCCAACTAAGAAACAGGTGGTGAGAATGTGGCAGTCATGTTGCATTAAGCACATGATTTACAGCTGTGACAGTTTAGCATTTATATGGAACATGTTCTGCTACTTGAGATAATGGGAATAGGCGCCTAGGAGCCTAGGAAGGCTAGAAGCAAGGAGCCAGCAAGTCTAGACACATTCCAGAGGACATTATGCAAGCCCTGCCTCAGTTTCCCCCCATCACTCAGCTTTTTCCCAGCATGCCCCCGTTCTCTTTATTGTAAAAGAGAAGATATCATTATTACTAGCTATCATTATTACTAGCATGGCTCTGGTTTGAACGCTTCCAACATATCTCACCTTTCCCTTTTACAAGAAGACCCTTAATCCTAGGGGCTGCAGAAGGATGAAGGTCCATCTTCTGTAACTTCTTCATGCTGAATAGGGGCGACGATATTCCTGCCTAACTATTAGGGTCTCTCATATTCAGGGTAGAGAGGAGCTGAGTCAGAAACCATTGGCCCGTTAAGCATCGTGACTCCAGTCAGTCCTCATTCCTTCTTCGCATTCAGATTCAACTGGCTCATGGCTCATACTGGGGGAACCTGGTCCAAGGTTGGGATCCATGGGTCCCTCCAGTCTCCCATTCCATGGTCGTGCACATCTTGAGGGCATCCACACGGTTCGTTCATCTCCTGCAAAAACATAAGCCTACCCTCACCCCCACGTTAGTAAATCTACTGAAACAGAAGCAAAAACTTCTGTGGCTGTAGCCGGGAGGCCACTGATAATGAGAAACAGGCCTTTTCTGATTAACAGAAGGCACAGAGAAGGCAAATCGAGGCTTTTCAAACCTTCAATTCGCACTGTACTCTGCAGGTGGGTCCACTAGATGCCGTGGCTCGTGATAGATCTTCAGATGGTTGGTGGGCACCCACATAGACAACTGATTGTCACCTGGAGAGACACAAGCAAATCCTCTTCCCCATAAAATTATCTTTAGGCAGAGATCAGAGGACGTAGATTCAGAGGTAAAGAGAATTTGGGGGGCTTAATGGCTTCCTGATGTTTGATAGGCGTTCCCTCGGAAGTTAGGAATTCCCTTTCTCTCCATATTGCTGCGTGGGCTTGGAGGACTAGGTAAGCATGCTTAGAGTCTGTATATTTACCCTTTTTCCTTCTAATTCTAGTGTATAATGGCCCCTGCTTTTGCTAGAATGTCTCTCCCTAACAAAGGAGTGGGGCTTTCGGGCATAATTAGAAAGGCATGTGAAAGGAATAAATTTCCCCAGTCACAACTTAGTGGCTGGGAGAAGTATCAAGTGACTGCCTGTCCTAGGACCCCTCAGATAGTGACAGATCTGGAGGACAATTGTCCAGGACAGGAGAGTAAGACTGAGAAGGCCACACCAGTGTCCAGGAAACAGTTAACCTCTTGGCCCTCAATGGTCAAGCATACCTGGGGCTCTGTGTGGGTGATGGCATGGACTGGTGCTTGCCCCAGTACCCTCAGTCCTGCTGCTGGATCATCTGGTTAGTGGCTTCTGACTCAGAGGACCTTTGTCCCCCAGGGCAGTGGGCCTTCAAGTTCAAATTCTGAGGCGTTTGTTGTTAGGAGTAGAAAAGCACTTTCCGAAACACATACCTTCTCCTTATTGGAATATCCCCTTTATCTACGAAAATGTACAGAAAACTCTAGGACAAAAACTTCCCAAATGTTTGTAAATCTCAACTCCTCAGATGTAGTGTCTGGGCTAGGTAAGGCAGGGGCATAGACTGGAAAAAGTATAAAGCTTCCATTTTTTGTTTGCAACCAATTCTTCTACAGTGATTAACAAATGGCCTTGATGCAAATGAAATCTACCCCTTAACTGCCTTCTGCCTCCATGAACATGCCTAGATGGAAATGTGGGTAGTGAGAGGGGACTCTTGATGTCACAGAAGGGTGCTTGGGACAAGGGTTTGTTAATTCATTGCCATTTGCTCAGCTCCTAACCAGCTATGAAACTGCAAGAAAGTCACTTGCAAGAAAGTCCTTGGATCTTTGGTTCCTTATTTTATTTTTAAAAAAGAAGAAGAGGGAAAGATGAGATTATCTCTAGTGAAGTTCTGGAATTACCACCCTTTGCCCATTGGTTGATGCAGAGAGAGAGAGAGAGAGAGTGTGTGTGTGTGAGAGAGAGAGAGAGAGAGAAAGAAAATGGAAAAGAAGTGGTGCCTGAACTGAAGGAGCTGATCCTATGGGGAGAAGCCCATCCCACCATCTCACAGGACTGGCATAAACACTGAAGGTCATCTCTGGTTGAAAGCCAACAGCCTCCCTCCTAAGTGTCTACATTGAGTGCTTAACACAGAATGACAATTCTATTTTGGGCTCCCCCATCCCAGTTGGTTATAAATATTAATTTGTTGGGGGAGTATGGAAAAGCATTGTTCTAAGAGCCATAACTATATCAAAAGCTACACCCAGAGGTATCAGTTTCCCCTTGTCTCCTCTCATTCTCTCCTCTCATTCTTTCCACCCCATTCCCACCCATCCCCTGTAGGTAAATGATCTCATTAATTACTGGTTTCTACTTCCTCTGTTTCTTTTGCACGAGAGACCTGATACATGCATACTTTCCTACATCTCCCTTCTTTCTTACGTGAAGGATAGTATATTACATTCTTTTCATTTTGCTTTTTTCATTTAACAGTATACCCTGGAAATCAGCTCATATCAGTTTTCAGAAATTTTTTCCCCTTTTTTGGCACAGCTGCATAATACTGCATTGTTCTATAGTTTTCTCAATGACTACTTAGATTGTTTCTAATATTTTTCAATAAGAAACAATATTTCAATAAATAATATAATGCACATATATATGTGTATGAGAGGTTTTCAAAATGTTAATGGGAAATGTGTATTATGAAAAAACTATGCATGAATTTTAAACTTTTTGCACCAAAATAAACCTGTACTAACTTGTTATAACATGTCTGAAGAGGTTCAAGTTTGAGGCATTAAGAAGGATAAGACATCAATTTGAAAAGAGCCCCTGTCAGAGCAACATGACTTGAAAGCAAGAAGAAAAAAAAAATGAAGCAAGAACAAACATCAAATGTATGCTGAGTTTGGCTGCAAGAATGGTGAAATCATTGATACTTTACAAGACACTAATCAGGACAGTGCCCCAAAGGAATCAGCAGTTTACAAATGGGTATAACCTGTTTTCAGAAGAGACAAGATTAATTTGAAGATGAAGCAGTGGCGGACCATCCATGTCAATTTATGAGAAAAAAATTCATTCTGTTCATGCCCTAACTGAAGAGGACTGACAACAGCACAAACAATAGCCAACATCATAGACATCTCAACTGGTTCAGCTTACTCAATTCTGACTGAAAGTTAAAGTTGAGCAAACTTTCCACTCAATGAGTGTCGAAACCATCATGCCCAGATCAGCTGCAGACAAGAGCAGAGGTTTCAATGGAAATTTTAAAAACGTGGAATTAAGATCCTGAAGCATTTCTTGAAAGAATTGTAACAGGAGATAAACCATGGCTTCACCAGTACAATACTGAAGACTAAGCACAATCAAAGCAATGGCTACCAAGAGGCTGAAGTGGTCCCATTAAGGCAAAAGTGGACCAGTCAAGAGCAAAGGTCATGGCAACAGTGTTTTGGGATGCCAAGACATTTTGCTTGTTGACTTTCTGGAGGGCCAAAGTGCAGTAATGTCTGTTTATTATGTTTTGAGAAAGTTGGCCAAACCTTTAGTAGAAAAATGCCCAGGAGAACTTCACCAGAGTGACCTTCGTTCAATTTCAGATGACCACAATAAAGCAAAAAATTGCAATTATAAATTTTTTGGTTTCCCAGTACATGTAAATGTTATATTTACACTATACTATAGTCTATTAAGGGTGCAATAGCATTATGTCTGAAAAAAACAATGGTCATGGCTTAATTTAAAAATACTTTATTACTAAAAAATGCTAGCAATCATCTGAACCTTCAGTGAGTCATAATATTTTTGCTAGTGGAGGGCCTTGCCTGGATGTTGATGGCTGCTGACTGATCAGGATGGTGGTTGCTGAAGGTTAGGATGGCTGCAGCAATTTCTTAACATAAGACAACGGTGAAGTTTCCTGCGTTGATTGACTCTTCCTTTCATGAAATATTTCTCTATAGCATGTAATGCTGTTTGATAGCATTTTACCCACAGTAGAATTTATTTCAGAATTGAAGTTAGTCCTCTTAAACCCTGTCACTTCTTTATTAACTAAGTTCATGAAATATTCTAAATCCTTTGTTGTCATTTCAACAATGTTGACAGCATCTTCACCAGGGATAGATTCTGTCTCAAGAAACCACTTTCTTTGTTCATTCGTAAGAAGCAACCCCTCATCTGTTCAAGTTTTCTCATGAAATTGGAGCAATTCAGTCACATTTTCAGGCTGCATTTTTAATTCTAGTTCTCTTGCTATTTCTACCACATCTGCAGTTACTTCCTTCACTGAAGTCTTGAACCCCTCAAAGTCACCCATGAGGGTTGGAATCAACTTCTTCCAAATTCCTGTTAATGTTGATATTTTGACCTCCTCTCATGAATGATGAATGTTTTTAATGACATCTAAAATGGTCAGTCCTTTCCAGAAGGTTTTCAATTTACTTTGCCCCAATCCATCAGAGGAATCACTGTCTATGGCAACTGTAGGCTTATAAAAGGTATTTCTTAAATAATATGTCTTGAAAGTCTAAATGACTCCTTGATCCATAAGCTGCAGAATGCGTGTTGTGTTAGCAAGCATGAAAACAACATTCATCTTGTGCATCTCCATCTAAGCTCTTCTATGAGCAGGTGCCTTGTCGATGAGCAGTAATATTTTGAAAGAAATCTTTTTTCCTGAGCAGTGGGTCTCAACAATGGGCTTAAAATGTTCATTAAGCCATGCTGTAAACAGATGTGCTGTCATCCAGGCTTTGATGTTCCTTATACAGAGTACAGGCACAGGCAGAGTAGATTTAGTATAATTCTTAAGGGCCCTTGGATTTTCAGAATGGTAAGTGAACATTGGTGTGAACTTAAGGTCACCAGCCGCATTAGCCCCTAACAAGAGAATCAGCCTGTCCTTTGAAGCTTTGAAGCTAGGCATTGACTTCTCTGTAGCTATGAAAGTCCTAGATGACATCTTCTGATTTAAGGCTGTTTTGTCTACATTGAAAGTCTATTATTTAGTGTAGCCACCTTCATCGATTATCTTAGTAAGATCTTCTGGATAACTTGCTGCAGCTTCTACATCAGCATTTACTGCTTCACCTTGCACTTTTATGTTATGGAGATGGCTTCATTCCTTAAACCTCATGAACCAACTAGCTTCAAACCTTTCTTCTGCAGCTTCCTCACCTCCCTCAGGCTTCATAGAATTTAATAGAGTTAGGGCTTTGCTATGGATTAGGTTTTTGCTTATGGGAGGATTGTGGCTGGTTTAATCTTCTATCCAGACTACTACAACTTTCCCCATATCAAAAATAAGGCACTTTCATTTTTTGATCATTTGTTCACTGGAGTGACACTTACTTTTAATTTCCTGAAAAATTTCCTTTGCATTTACAATGTAGCTAACTATTCAGTGGAAGAGGGCTAGTTTTTGACATGCCTTCCTCAATATGCTTAATAATTTCTAGCTTTTGATTTAAAGTGAGACACATGACTCTTCCTTTCACTTGAATGCTGAGAGGCCATGCAGGGTTATTAATTAGCCTAATTTCCATATTGTTATTTAAGTTATGGGGAGGCTTGAGGAGAGGGAGAGAGACAGGAGAATGGCTGGTCAGTGGAGCAGTCAGAATACACAAAACATATATTGATTAACTTTCCTATCTTATGTGAGCACAGTTCTTGGCACTCCAAAACAATTACAGTAGTGACATCAAAGATCACTGATCACAGATCACCATAACTGATATTATAATAATGGAAAGTCTTGAAATATTGTGAGAATTACCAAAATGTGACAGATACAACATGAACAAATGCTGTTGGAAGAATGGCACTGATAGATTTGCCCAATGCAGGGTTGCCACAAACTTTCAACTTGTAAAAAGAGCAGTATCTGTGAAAGACGGTAAAGCAGAAAGCAATAAAATGAAGTGTGCCCATGTATACTAGTAAGACATAGTTCATTTTATTAATAAAGCATCTGTCAATTTCAGTTGAGTAATTTTTATCAGGAATGGGTTTTGAATTTTGTTCAAGGCTTTTACAGCATCTGTGGGATAACTATGTATTGTTTCCCTGGATCTATAAATACATAGAGGATACTAATGACTTTTCAAATATTGAACCAACTTTGCATTCTTGGAATAAATCTCACTTGATCATGATAAATTATGTGGTGCTGAATTAATTCTATTTGCTATTTTTTCCATCTTTTATTTTCAATCTTCCTGGACATCATATCATTGAATTTTTTTTTTAGTATTCAATCTGACAATCTTTATCTTTTGTTTTTGTAATTTTTTTGTCATTTATAATTATCACAATGACCATAAACAGGATTTATTTTTTGCTATTTATTTCATATCTTACTTTTATTGAATTTTTGTTTTGTTTATTTAAAGTCTCTTTTCCTTCTTTCTTTTTGGTCATTTTGAGTATTCTGCCAGTTTAAAAGTTAAACATTACACTTTTGTTTTCATAGTGGTTACAGTTAATATGAAGCCTGTAATTATGTGTATTTACCCATAGTAATAAACTTAGCAATGTCTACAGTGCTTTCAAGTCAAGAATTTTTGCACATGATTATGTCCGTTAATCTCCCTCTTCCCTCAGCCCCCGTCATGTTGAAATTTTAATTCTGGGCTGTTATGAATACAGTCATTTTCCTTTTTTGATCTATTAAATTAAAACTTGGCCTGAGGCTGCCATAGCTTAAATCCCTGAGTAAGGAAGTATAAACTGGTTTGGTAGGTAAACAAACTGAAAGCCTAATTAAGGAGTATTCTTCGTAACAAACAGCTGAGTGTCAGCCAATCTGAGCAGTGGCCTTCAGCCGATCACAGGCTTCCTGCTGATCAGTCCACATCCAAATACAGCAAACACAAAGCTGAAATCAGTCACACCCATTCTGCACCTCACTTCCCTTTTCTGTCTATAAACTCTCCCTGTCCACTCTGAGGAGGAGAGCTTTCTGAATTGCCACTGGTTTATTGCTGCTGATTCATGAATTGTCCTTCGCTCAATTAAATTGTTTAATTTGTCTAAAAACTTCTTCTTTTGACAGGTCCTATAATAAACTTTACCTAGGTATTCAGTTACCCTTAATTTTTATGTCTTTTGTATAAATATCCTGGATTTGCTGTTTTCTCATTTAAACCTTCCTTTAAGAGTGTTTTCAACATATGGCAAAATTTTGGAAATATATGAATGAGAATATTGTTATTATACTTTCACATTTAATGATAATTTGATTGGATGAAACTTTTAGTATTCAAAGTTCTTTTCTTTTAATATTTTAAAAACATTCTACTGTTTTTCTCTTGTACCATTTTGCTATTGAGGAGTCCACAATCAATCTTACTCTTATTCCTTTGTAGACAGGATGATGATATAACTTATCATTCAACTAGGACACTTTGGAGCGTGAAGGGGATACTAGTAATAATTACGCTTGTCAGTGGGTGTAACCCAGGACTGTCCTGTGTATGTTAAGACACATGGTTCACTTATTTATAGGTGTTCAGTCACCCTGTTTATAAGTGATTAGTTCTTTCTCTCTAGAAGCTTTTAGAATTTTATTCTTAGTGTTTGATATTTTTAGGTGTTGCTATAATACTTCTAGGTGTGGGCTTTTTGTTTTTTCTACTTGGCCTTCTGTGATACTGTGATTTATAATAGGAAACATATATTTGGTCTTTCTCCTTTTTCCTGGCATGTAACTCCAAAAACCCTCAGAATCTCCAAAGTGATGCATCTATTTGTATGCCAGTGAGATGACTGTGGGCTGGGGGCTCCTGGATAGCCTCAGCATTAGAGGCGGTTGCCAGGGTAACCCCTGTGTGATTAGAGGGTTGGAACTTTCAGCTTTAGGCTACCCTCAGCCTTGGAGGGGAGAAGGGCTGGAGGTTGAGTCAATCACAATGGCCAGTGATTGAATCAATCATGTCTAGGTAATGAAACCTCCATACAAAAACAAAAAGGCTGGAATCAGAGAGCTTCTGGGTTGATCAACAAGAATATGTCAATGTACCAGGATAGTAGCACAGCCCAACTCCATGAAGACAAACTTTTCTGCTCAGGAATTTCCAAACCTCACCCTATGTATCCATTCATCTGGCTGTGCATTTGTATTCTTTAAAATATCCTTTGTAACAAACAGGCACTGATAAATGTTAAACAGAGTTTATGGGAGGCCACTGTTTTGGACAGCCCTCCCGCACTAGGCCGCAGTAAAGCAGACCAAAGCAGAATGGAGCCATTTGTGCTAAGTGCCTTGGAATCATACAGAACCTTTAAACTTCATCCTTTCTCTCCCTCCTTCTTTCCTTCCTTTTCTCTTCTTTTCCTTTCTCTCTCCCACCCTTCCTCCCCTTTTCCTTCCTCCCTCCCTCTCCTCCTTTCCTTCCTTCCTTTCTTCCTTCGTCTTTCTCTCCCTTTCTCCCTCCTTTACTCCCTTCCTTCCTTTCTTCCTTTTCCCCCTTCCTTCCTCCTTCCCTTTCTTCCATCTCTTCCTTCTTCCTTGATTCTTCCGCTCTTCCTTCCCCCTTCCCTCCCTCCCCTCCTTTTCTTTCTTCTTTCCTTTCTTCCCTCCCTCCTTCCTCTCTTTCTACCTCCTTTCCTTCTCTTCTCTCTTTCCTACTCTCCTCTTCCCCCTTTCTTCTTCCCTTTCTTTCCTTCATTCCTTCCTTTTCCTTCCTCCCACCCTCCTTTTCTCCCTTTTCTCTTCTTCTTCTCTCCCTTCCCTCCTTCTTTCCTTTCTCCTCTCTTCCTTCCTCCCTCCCTTCCTCTCCTCCCTCCTTTCCTTCCATCTTTTTCTTCTTTTCTTCCTTCTTGCTTCCACACTTTCTTCCTCCCTCTCTCCCTATCCTCCTTTCTTCCTTCCTTCCCTTCTTCCTCTCTTTCTGCCTCCTGTCGTTTTCTTCCTTCCTTCTTTCCCCCCCTTCCTTCCATCTTTGTTCCAATAATTCCTGCTCTCATTTCAGTCTCAGGCTCTTTTATTGATGTTGAACTTAGAGAATGCACTTATCCTGCCAACATGAGCCTTTCCAGTTCATGTGAAACTTTTATTTATTACTGCAAATGTTAAATGCAATTCTATTCTATTCTTTCATATTAAGAGCTAAATGCTGTGTCTTCCAAAATTCATATTTTGAAAACTAATCTCCAATTCGATAGTATTAGGAGGTGGGGCTTCTGGGAGGTGATGAGGCCATAAGGGTAGAGCCCATGCGAATGGGATTAGTGACCTTATAAAAGAGGCCCTGGAGAGCTCCCTTGACCCTTCCGCCATGAAAAGACAGCCTTCTGCAAACCAGGAAGCAGCCCACACCAGACCCTAGATCTGCTGGCAGTCTTGGATTTCCCAGCCTCCAGAACTATGAGAAGTAGGTGTTTGCTGCCAAAGCCATTCAGTCTATGGCATTTGTTATGGCAGCCCAAATGGACTGGGACTTTCCACCTGCAGCACATTTTAAATATTTGCAGAGCCTTCGGCACTGACAAAAGTCTCTGGGCCTGCAAAGGCAGGAACCCCATCCCTCGGCCTTTTTGAGGGTAGTGCACTGTGCATTTCCACATGCCCATGTCCAGTACTGATTTCCCTCTGGGAACTGAGGACATGAAGACTGATAAGCCTTGTTACCTGTCTGAGGTTGGTTAGAGTTCTTAACTGCAAGTAACAGAATCTACTCTGACCAGTTTGAGCAGCAAAGAGATTCACTAAAGGATCGGAGGTTGCTTCCAAAGTCATGCTGCAGAGTGGGAATAAGTCTTGCTTCCAGGACCAATCCCACCCCCATGCTGTGGGACTGAACCTGCCCTCACTGCTGCTGTCCCCCAGTTAATGCCTGGACTTCTGCGGCTGGAAAGAACCACCGCTTCTCCATCACAGAAGCTGCAGGTAGACCGGCAAAGGGGATGTTCCACAGAGAGCCTGCTTCCTTGTGACACTTCCAAACTGAACTCTCATTTGGGTGTGTCCTATTGGCCAAGTCCAAGCCAATGCCCTGCTTTCTAGCTGCAAGGGAAGTGTGTTGGGAGATAGGCTGATAAACAGGAAGTTCAGGAATGTCCTAAAGTAACATATAAAGGTTATTTAAATTATTATGGTCCATGATTATGACAAATGTTCATTAAGGAGCTCCCAAAGAGCCTACCATCCAATGGAGGAGAGAGACAAGCATACATTTTCAGTGCACCGGGGGCTGATGGGAGACGCACCTGCGCAGTTGTAGCTGGTCTCAGGCAGCTCGTGCCAACATCAGCAAATACACACCTCTCTTTGAGGTCTTGTGTAATTCTCTCTTCTAAATAGAAAGGAAGCCTTTTAAATTTTAAACAAAATTTCAGAGTTTTCCCTCATATGTTCACACATTTTTCAGAGTATTTTTAAAATGCTGTAAGCTTGCTTTGTTCAATTGAGAGTTGATCTTGTCGACCTCGAGCGATTTCATAGCATTTGTCTAGAAAAAGTAACTGCCTGATTCATTCCCCATCCCCCAATTGGCTAATGTGCCCTAATTGTTTTTAAGGAGTCACTTTTTGCTCTAAGTAGCAACTTACTTGAAATTTATGCTAATTTATAGTAAAAAATTATGACGTCATAATTCTTGATTAGAAGTGCTTTTAGAAGAAAGTATAAATGTGGCTGACTTTAAATGAAGGAAAGCGTAAAAACTGGATCTGCCGATCAGTCCTTATTGCATGTGGATGGCTGTGTGTTCCCTATGGAGTAAGAAGTGCATTGGACACATAGGAAGCCAGAGACACCATCTGCCTGGGGTGGGCCACTAGAGCCCATGTCCTCCCCTGTGAAGTGGCCCGCCCTGTGCCCTCACTTCATCTCTCCCAGCCAGAATCACAGGCATTGAAACGGCACCCTGTGCCACGCGCGCTGCATCCAGCTGGGCTGTGTTAACCCAACTTGCAAAACTCATGCTTCAGCGATGGTGTTGCTGTTGCAAACTAAGCACATTTAGTCATGCAGAACTCCTAGGCTTTTTTTGTTTTGTCTTTTTAAGTAAATAACTGTAATCACTAAAAGGTTTGAGGTAGGTGAGTTATTTGAAGGGTATTTAGTTGTACTAGAAAACACATACAAAAAGCAAAGTCTGCATTTTGACTTACAAGTGAAGAGGTTTCAGACAAAACCCTTAAGAGCTGCGTTTATATTTTTCACCTCTGCTCATCATGTGGAATCTTAAAACATCATCTATCTCCTTAAAGCCCCTCTATAGGAAAAATTAAACACTGACTCGAATAAAGTCAAGAGAATGTTAACTGACAGTTATTTGAATGTATACAGTATAAGCCATAATGAGAAAATACATAGCATGCTATTTAGATAGGTTGGATATGATTATTTTTATTTAAAGAGAAAAGTTATCACTCAAAAAGGGCACAAAATAAAACCTTCACAGGATGATCTTTCAGGACAAGATTAAAAAGTTAAAATATCTGGGTTCTAATAGCACTTGAAATTAAATAGTAAAAGGCCGGCCAGGCATGGTGGCTCACATCTGTAATCCTAATACCGTGGGAGGCCATGGTGGAAGAATTACTTTAGCTAGCCCAGGGGTTCAAGACCAGCCTGGGGAACATAGTGAGACACGCATCTCTCCAAAAATTTTTTAAATGAGCTGGGCGTGATGGCATGCATCTGTAGTCCCAGTGACTTGGGAGGCTGAGATGGGAACATTCTTGAGCCCAGGAGGTTGAGGCTGCAGTGAGCTGTGTTTGTGCCACTATGCTCCAGCCTGGGCCACAGAGCAAGACCTTGTCTCGGAAAAAAAAAAAAAAAAAGAGTTAAAAAGGAGAAGGCAGAAATTGATTTGTTTATCCAGAACTCATTGGTGTAGACAGACTAAATGATGAAGAATGGAAGCATTCAGACCCAATTGCTCTGACGGTAGATTGTCTCGAAGTTCGTGGTAGACTGACCTCCCACCTCCTGTAGCTAACAGGACTAGCCTTCTAAGAACTAGCAGCTGCTAGAAAGCAGAAACTTTACACTGAAAATAAAAACTAACAATTGCATTAAAGTCTACATTGGATAGGTGCTTACATAACACACAGTAAAAGGTAATTTCAAGTGAATTTAGAACTATTATTACTTGGAACACACATGCTTAGGACATGGATTCTAAAGACAAAAACTGTAAATAAAATTTTGAAATTCTATTCAGTAGTTTCACTGTTTGTGTTAATAATGGTATTGTTATTGTGAAACTATATTGTTAAAGCAAGTAAGTAGAGAATATTTATGTGATTAGAAATAATGCTATTCAGTATAAAAGAGATTCAATTATAAAATCAAGTAAATTAAGTAGAAATACAATACTAGAGTTGAAGTGTAAATATCAATATGAACTTGTGATTTTAAAAAAGACACCTTTCTAGCACTGACCACTGAAATGGCCAAAAAGCAATGTCCGCCTAACAGCGTAAGTGTGCCAAGAGTCCATCTTTTGGCTACAAACACCACTCCTCATAAACGCAGCCAGAACTCCTTGGAGAAATGTCTCTTCCTTCCATGTTGGGGACAAGGAAAAGACAGGGTGAGCAGGAGAATCTCGTACCAGCAAACAGGAAAGATTTCAGATTGATGGGATTGTATCAAAAGGACACCATTAAAGGGCTCCCAGTGGCCAAAGGTAGGACATTTGAGCGAAAGAGAATAGTATCATAGTTGATAGAAACCCATTAAATCTATGAAAATTCAGGAGTCTGTTATGCTCAAAACAGAAAACATTCAAAATAATTTATCACTACTGAAATAGCTATTACACCAATTCCTTCCTTTTTAACTTTTAATTTTTATTTTTATAGATTCAGGAGGTACAAGTGCAGTTTTGTGACATGGATATTTTGGATAGTGGTGAAGTCTGGGCTTTCAGTGAACATATTAGTCGGTTCTGACACTGCTATGAAGATACTACCTGAGACTGGGTAATTTATAAAGGAAAGAGGTTTAATTGACTCACAGTTCTGCATAGCTGCAGAGACCTCCAGAAACTAACCATCATGGCAGAAGGCAAAAGGGAAGCAGGCACCTTCTTCTCAAGGTGGCAGGAAAAAGCCATCAGATTTTATAAATGGAGTTCCCAGTGTCAGTATGTTCATGTGTACCTATTATTTAGCTCCCACATAGAAGTAAGGACATGTGGTATTTGATTTTCTGTTTTGGAGTTATTTTAGTTATGACAATGGCCTCCAGCTCCATCCATATTGCTGCAAAAGATATGATTTCATTCTTTTTTTATGGCTGCATAGTATTCCATGGTGCACATATACTACATTTTCTGAATCCAATCATCTGTTGATGGACACTTAGGTTGATTCCAAACTTTGTTATTGCAAATAGTGCTGTGATAAACATATGAGAGCAGGTGTCTTTTAAATGATTTCTTTTCCCTTGGGTAGATACCTAGTAGTGGGATTGCTGGATTGAATGGTTCTCTATTTTTAGTTCTTGAGCAATCTCTATCCTGTTTTTATGAATGTTGTGCTAATTTACATTCCCACCAACAGTGTTTATGTGTCCTCTTTTCTCTGCATTCTTGCCAACATCTGTTGCTTTTTGACCTTTTAATAACAGCTATTCTGACTGATGTGAGATGGTATATCTCATTGTGGTTTTACTTTGCATTTCTCTGATCAGCGATGTTGAGCATTTTTTCATGTTTTTTGGCCACTCGTGTATCTGCTTTTGAAAAATGTCTGTTCATGTCCTTTTCCCATTGTCTGTTTACTCTGTTGCCTATTTCTTTTGCTGTACAGATGTTTCTTGCATTATTTAAGTCCCATAGATCTATTTTTGGATTGTTGCATTTGCTTTTGAAGTCTTACTGATAACTTCTTTGCCTAGGCCAATGTCCAGGAGAGTTTTTCCTAGGTTTTCTTCTAGGATTTTTTTTATAGCTTCTGGTCTTACATTTAACTCTTTAACTCATCTTAAGTTTTGTATATGGTGAGAGCTTTGGGTCTCCAAGTTTTCCAGCATCATTTATTAAATAGGGTGTCATCATTTCCAAACTTGGCTCTCCAAGTTTTCCAGCATCATTTATTAAATAGGGTGTCATCATTTCCAAACTTGGCTCTCCAAGTTTTCCAGCATCATTTATTAAATAGGGTGTCCTTTCCCCAGTGTATATTTTTGTTGACTTTGTTGAAGATCAGCTGGTTGTAGGTATGATGCTTTCTTTCTGGGTACTTTATTTTGTTCCATTGATTTATGTGTCTATTTTTGTGCCAGTACCATGCTGTTTTGGTTACTATAGCCTTGTAGTATAGTTTGAAGTCAGGTAGTGTGATGCCTCTAGCTTTGTTCTCTTTGCTTAAGATTGCTGTGGCTATTCAGACTCTCCTTTGGTTCCATATGAATTCTAAGATTTTTTTTTCTAATTCTGTGAAAAATGACATTGGTAATTTGGTAGGCATTGCATTGAATCTGTTTCTTGCTTTGGGCAGTATGTTCATTTTAACAATATTTATCTTCCAATTACAAGCATGGAATGTTTATCCATTTGTTTGTTTCATCTATAATTTCTTTCGTCAGTGTTTTGTAGTTCTCCTTATAGAGATCTTTCACCTCCTTGGTTCAATGGATTCCTAGGTATTTTGTGTATGTGTGTGGCTATTGTAAATGGGATTGCATTCTGGATTTTGTTCTCAGCTTGAATGTTACAGGTGTATAGAAATGCTACTGATCTTTGCATGTTGTTTTTGTATCCTGCAACTTTACCAAAGTCATTTATCAAATCTAGGACTCTTTTGGAGGAGTCTTTAGAGATTTCTAGGTATAAGATCATGTCATCAGTGAACAGAGATAATTTGACTTCCTTTTTTCCAATTTGGGTGTCATTTCTTTCTCTTTCCTGACTGCTCTGATTAGGACCTGCAGTACTATGTTGAATAGAAGTGGGAAGAGTGGGCATCTTTGTCTTTAAAGTTTACAGTTTTTAGAGGAAATGCTTTCAACTCTTCCTCATTCACTATGATGTTGGCTGTGGGCTTTTATTATTCTGAGGTATGTTTCTTTGATGTCTAGTTTGTTGAGGGTTTTTTATCATGAAGGGATACTGGTTGTTATCAAATGCTTTTTCTTCATCTATTGGATGATCGTATGGTTTTTGTTCTTCATTCTGTTTATGTGATGAATCACATCAATTCCTTATATTTAAAATTGGGTAGAGAAGAAAAGAACTGAACATTTATCCTGCCTTTTCATTAGGACCCATGTTTGTGTATAAGTGAACAGATTTCGTTAATGGAGTCTACTCTATAGAAGGTGACCTAATAACTAGAAATGGGAAACCACCATTAAGCTACCCCATGGAATTATTAGTTTAGGTGGGAATTATGTCTTGGCTGAAATACTGTCCTATCTACCTCAGATGGATGACTCATTCAGAGAGCCTGAAAGGAAGAAGAAATGCGATTCATCAGGAACATAGGAGAACAGCGAGGTGTCCTGCTTCCTGCTAATGTACTAGCTAATGAACGTCTGCTAAATGCATGTCTGTAGGGAAGGCAGATTTTGACCATGACTTTCATAATAAAGTTGTCAGGGAGTAGCTAATCCTCACCAACTTTTCTATGATTTCTGTTATATCCACCAAAAACAAAATAACAGCAAAACCCTGGGAATCCTACGTGACCAGCCCAGTTTAGGTCAGTTCTCAGCAGCTGCCTGAGGGAAGATCAGGAGGACTGCAGTTTTCTCACTGTGGGTGGCTCCTCTCCACAGACATCTGCAGCCTCTGCCCTCTCCACATTCCCAGGGGACACTGACCTGCCAGGGCTGCAGGCAGAGCCAGCTCAGTCTTTGCTGTCTAAATGCAGCCTAGAGTGCACTTCTCTTCTAGACCTTGAAGGAGAAATGATTATTTTTGAGCCCATCTAGTGTCTTCTCAGTAATCTGATGCAATTTCAGAGTATCCTCAGGTGTTGCAACGACTTATGCTTTCTTGTTAAGGCTTGTAAATTCTCCATACAAATTAATCTAAGAAAACATCTGAGAAATCCAATCCAAAAACGTAAAAACACGAAAGAGTAGCTGAACCCAACTTGAAATTCGGAATGGCAGAAATTCACCATTGCTATGTGGACTGTGGGAAGAGAGCTGACAAAACTGAGGTATGTCATAGTAAGCCAAGTGCAGTCAGAGGAGAATTATGAAACAAGAGGCCGTTGATTTCTCCACCACCCCCGCATGCGGGCCACTCTCACTGCGCATGCAGCCTGTAGTCACGCTGCCCAGTGCCAGGATTCCCACTGTCTAGGTTGAGAATGTTTGCTTGTGCAGGAAGTATTTCCCAACTGTCACCTCTGCCCCATGAAGTTATTATAACAAAGAAAATCACTGTCTCTGGAGCTGAAACCAACATGACACTTTACTGTTGACAACTAGCATGAACTTCATCATGGAAGTTAGTCATGACTCATTTGAGTCTCCTAACTTTCTTTATATTTTGTCATTTAAATGAAAAATATTTTGAGTTCTTGAGAGTTATTTTGAGAAAGAATGTTATATGGCAGTTTAAATTCTGAATATATATTGTTGGGCTTTTAAAGTAATCAAGTTCTGCATCAACCTAATCTTTGAGTTTTCTTTTTTTCTTTTTTTGAGACAGAGTCTTGCTCTGTTGCCCAGGCTGGAGTGCAGAGGCGCGATCTTCGCTCACTGCAAGCTCCGCCTCCCAGGCTCACGCCATTCTCCTGCCTCAGCCTCCCGAGTAGCTGGGACTACAGGCCCCCGCCACCACGCCCGGCTAATTTTTTGTATTTTTAGCAGAGACGGGGTTTCACCATGTTAGCCAGGATGGTCTCGATCTCCTGACTTCGTGATCCGCCCACCTCGGCCTCCCAAAGTGCTGGGATTACAGGCGTGAGCCACCGTGCCCAGCCTGAGTTTTCACATTTTACTTATCACCTATGATTACTTTAAATGCCGACTCTCTAATGGTTAATGAATTTCCATTGCCGGCAGTGTTCTCCACTAACACACATCAAGATACTAAGGCAATGACTTCTGAGATTATACTAAAGAGACCAGATCGGATTTCCAGTTTTTAGGATGAAACATCATGCATATTGCTCTCATAGTACAAACCAAACATTTGCCAAATGTGACAATGTATTTCACCTGTCTCTGGAAGGCAAACTCTGGAAATTCCCAGGATGAAAGAGCAGCAAGAGCTTGTCCGGGGCCTAGGAATTAGTCTTGCCTGGGAAGTCTTCCACCTCCAAAGTCCAGAAAAAAGCAATTTAAATAACGGGTCCGTCTCCTTTTATTGCTCATAAGCTGAATTCTGAGGTGTTCTGAGTGCCCCTTTTGCTAACAACAGACATTGGATATGGTAAACTTAAAGCAACCAAGAACCATTAAAAACTCTGGTTCTGGGCCGGGCGCAGTGGCTCATGCCTGTAAGCCCAGCACTTTGGGAGGCTGAGGCGGGCAAATCACAAGGTCAGGACTTCAAGACAAGCCTGTCCACCATGGTGAAAACCTGTATCTACTAAATAAAAATACAAAAATTAGCCGGGCATGGTGGTGTGCACCTGTAATCCCAGCTACTCAGGAGGCTGAGGCAGGAGAATTGCTTGAACCTGGGAGGTAGAGCTTGCAGCGAGCGGAGATGGTGCCACTGCACTTCAGCCTGAGCAACACAGCAAGACTCCATCTCAAACAAAACAAAACAAAACAATGCAAAAAAACCCAAAAACTCTTGTTCTGGAATACAGTTTATCATGACTGGTCTCAATGCTATGTGAAATTAGGAATCAAATTCCAACAGTGGAAAAAGTCTCACATCCTTTCTTACTGCTTCTAATCAGGTGTCTTGCATTCTTGCCTTCGTCTTTGCAAGTGCTCAGGGCTCTGTGCGGAAAGAGGAAGTGCGACAGTTAGAAGCTTCCTGTGACCTCTAAGCGGGCCAAGTGCCAGTCAGTCCTTCCCCTGGTGAGTCCCTCGTCACTCTCTCTTAGTCACAGTCAGAAGCTGTGGCTCTGAGGGAGCAGACTCCACGCCACTCCTGCATCTGTGCCTGCTTTGACTGCGTCTGCACACTCGCAGGATTCCCTCAGCTTGGATGCAGGTTTTGGCCAGCAGGAATGACCTTACTGGCCTCTATCTCTCCATATTCTCTCCTTGGGAGTACCAGAAAAGTCCACTGAACCAAACTGTTGCCTTGGTTTTTATCAGGGCCTGTTCCTGCTCGAATCACCTGCAGTATCTGCTCCTGGTCCCTGGTGCACTGCAGGCTTCCACCTGGGCTGACCGACAAGGCCGTGCCTTCAGGGAGCTGGCCAATCTCTGAAATGCAGGTGTGGAAAATCTCCTTGCTTCTTACCCAGCAGTAAAGGCTAGCAGGTTGGGAGTTTTTCCAAGGTGATGAAGAGAAAGACCCCAAACCAAAAATCCTTGACAGTGGCTGACTCTACAGGGATAGGCCAAGGGTGGAGGAGACCTATGGGGGCTTCAGCTGCTGCACTCTATGCCCTGTGTCTCTGTAGAGTTAGAATGTCTCGCAAGTATTATTACTTGTATGATAAAATAGAACAAGTGGTTTTAATTTAACTAATCTACAGCTCTTCATGCCAGTTTTTTTCACCATGCTCAGCTGTACTTAACTGTGGAAGCTGAGCCTGACAGAGCTGTGGCGTGGCAGGGTTCCTGCAGTGTCTGTCCTGCCATGGTCCCAGCTGCAGTGTGGCAGGAGCAGCGTCCCCAGACAGGTGTGTGCCCTGGCCCTGCCAAATACAGGTGTTTCACAGCTTCACAACCTGTTCCCGCCTCTATAAATAAATGACCAGCCTGCTCCACAGTGCTGTGTGAGGCCCAAATAGAACACATATGACAATGCTTTGTGAACTATATAGCACCTTAAAAAGAAAATAAAAGTGACAGAATATGAAGCCGGGTGCAGTGGCTCATGCCTGTAATCCCGGCACTTTGGGAAGCAGGCAGATCACTTGAGGCCAGGAGTTCAGGACCATCCTGGCCAAGATGGCAAAACCCCGCCTCTACTAAAAATACAAAAATTAGTCGGGTGTGGTGGCGCATGCCTGTAATCCCAGCTACTTGGGAGGCTGAGGCAGAAGAATCACTTGAATCCAGGAGGTGGAGGTTGCAGTGAACTGTGATTGCACCACTGCACTCCAGCCTGGGCCACAGAGAGAGACCCTGTCTCAAAAAAAAAAAAAAAAAGTGACAGAATATGGACCCTTGAGGGAGACTGCACCTCACAGACTTCCCCTCTGCTCATCATGGGCTTCTCCGCTGCCCTCATCTGCTACCACATAGAGAATGGGAAACTATAATCAGATTCAAGTTGGATTTTTTTTTAAACCCTAACTTAGCTGTATAATGTGAAATAAGAAGTCAGGACTATGCTTTTAGGATATTTTCCGTCATTTGGTCAGACCTCTCTGGAGCAGCTCCTAGTTAACAGCTCCATCCTTCCCCCGAAAGTTGATTCCTCCATCCGAGCACCTAGTGCTGCACTGGACCACGGGATCAGCCCATTCCTGTGGGACTGCAATCTCTGGAAAGCAGCACAATTCTTAGATCACCACAGAAATTGCCTCTGCAACTTTTACAAAGAGGGAAAGAGAAGCCCAGAACACTCATGTGACTGGCCTGAGTCTCAGTGACTGAGAGGCATTTCTATTAATAACACTTGCCCATAAGAGAAATAATGCGTTCTGCGTAGCTGGACTGTCGATGCTTTCCAGAAAACACTGGCCTTCCAGCTCTGCATTTCCTCCAGCCATCTTCATAGTTTTCAAGGAGTTGCGTTTTCACCTATAACTGTCTTTTCAGATATACTGTTCTGCAGTTTCCTAGGGAATGCAGCAAGATGTTTAATCATACTCATTTAACAAATATTTAAATCATTTATTGCCATTAAGTTACAGCATCTCAATATACACACTGCATGGAAATACACAGATAACATTTTTAAACAGTGGGGACAAAATTTTAAGTATGTGGCCAGCTGTTGGTTGTCCTGTGGTCATTAAAGACAATGTTAAGAATCAGGAGTACTTAAGTGCTAGTAGTTACAAATTTTGTTCTCTTCAGTTTTTCATTAAGTAAATTCTAATAGATAATATACATATTACTGCAGATAAAACCATCATCAGAAATTATTAAATTAATTGCATATTTTGAGCTACTCTTTATGGAAAGAAGTAAAATATTTAATACTTGTAAGGCAGCAGAGAGTTGGTTTAGAAACTCTCAGCTATTTCTATAAAAATAGAATGGTTAGTAAAAATAGCATTCAGTGTATTTTCCTTAGGGAGGCTATTTATAATGAAATCTGTGACTCAGCAGCAGCTGGCAATGCTGTCCCTTCAAGACCTTGTTCTTCATTTTCCATTGTTATGCAGATGCCTTTTTAGTCATCCTGGAAGGAAACAAAAAGAAAAATTCAATGAGAAACAAAATTTCAATGCCAATCACAAGGGCTTTGGATGGCTTTAAAAAGACACCTTTACATAACATTTATTTCAACTTACAACTTATAAAAACAGTAATATAGGTTGGGTATCCCTCATCTGAAATGCTTAGGCCCAGACATGTTTCAGCTTTTTCAGATTTTGGAATAACTGGATTATACCAGTTGAGCATCCCTAAACTGAAAATCCAAAATCCAAAATGCTCCAATGAGCACTTCCTTTGAGTGTCATGTTGGCACTCTAAAGGTTTCATATTTTGGAGCATTTCAGATTTTTGGATTTGGGATGCTCAGCCTGTATCCTAGTTCATGTTAACTTTCATGGTTTAGTAAGTTGTTTCCCCAACTGCTAAAGCGCATCTATCTATACACACTCCAGTCCCGCAGCACTCCCTCAGAAAAGATTTTAGTTTCATTCTCCCCAGTTCCTCAAATTCCTGAAAAGAAAGTAACGAAATTGAAATCTGCTTACTCGTGTTTGATAAGCCGCCCTCCCTGGATGAGCTGGGCTACTTCATTTGTTGCGTGGCATGCAAACAGAAGCCAGTTCCGAGGCTGTACCTTGTAGGCAAATCTCATGAATGTCAAAGAATAGCAACAGAGGGCTGCCAAAAATAGCAGAGCAAAGACAATCAATAAGTTAGAAAACTGAGAGGGTTAATAGGACCACAGAGATGAACAGTTCCATTGCCCTGATCAAAAAAGAACCTCTTCTGCGAAAGCCTTTGACAGATAAAAGTTGTTACTTAAATGCCTGTATGAATAGGAAGCTCATAAAAAAATTTACTGTACTGCTATGCATTTTTGTTAATTATTTAAACATTTAAGGAACATATTTCAGAGCAAGAGTAGGCTGAAATTTGTTCTAGCCACTTTTTTTGTCTCCTGGAGTTGCTTATAATCCATTCACTATCTGAAAGAATTGTTATTTATTCCCTCCACAATAGTTTTATGTTCAAATATCAGGGTTTCAAGTAAGTTTAATGACACTTTCCCCCAAAAAAGTTCACAATATAAATCATTAAAGTGACTATTAGAATGATTCAGATGACACAGTCTTCAGTTCAGTGTGCTAAATCTGAAAGGCAAATAAGATGTTACTACTTCCTAGATAAATATTTCTAATTAATCTTGTTTCTTACTGACATAGAGAAGTAACACTCTTCCATGCCATCACATTCTGTATGTGACTTTCTAATAGTGACTGTAACATCTAGTGCTACAATCTTGAAATGCAAGCAGGAACTCTACTATGTTGAAAGTCCTCCCAATTATCCAAATCTGCATTCTTACCAAACGTCATCCGCCCACTGATAATCTCTGGAGACTTTTTCATATCATTGATGGCAGCAATGGGAAGACCCCAGTTGGCTACTGGGCCCCAGAAGTGCTACAAAAAATGAGAGGAAAAGAATGAAGAGAGGAAAAAGTTAAGACAGAACTATAAACAGCTGAAATTTCCCTTACTTTAAATAATCACGTGAAACTCGTGAGAACAAATCTTCGTTTCCATCTTGCAGGTTTACTGGGTTAATTGATGGTTAACATTTAGGTATTGGATTGTCCAAGTGTTCCTGTAGGAATCAGCAGTTCTTACAGCTGAGCCCAGAGCTAGAAAGGGTTTGGCAGCTTCCCAAGGTCCCTACTGGTTTCCACACTACAACCAAGTCATCTCTGATTGTCCTATTTAGAACATTTAAAAATAAAAATAAGATTCACTTCTTACACAATTCATTGTTGCTATAATTCAAACCCTGTTAGAACTATTCTCCATATTTTTATGTTTAAATCTATCCACACTCCTTTTCCCAAATTTTTATTAAGATATTTGTTAATAATTCTTAAAATGCAGACCCTAAATTGGGTACTTTTCTGAAGAAAGAAACTTAATAAGGGAATAAATTGTTTTTCAGCTCATATGAGCTATTCTAAGATAAAAGAACTTGGAAATCAATGCCCAGGACCCCAGACACTAAGAAATTAAGATTGGAAAGTACTTTTGACATAATAGCAGAAACTTATATTAATATTAAAGAAATGAACCAATAGTTTTTCATTCTACAACTACACTCATCCAAGGATACCAAAGTGAAGTCGTCTGTGTTTGACAGCAGCCACAATCAATTTAATTTTAGAGGCTGAAATAAAATAAGGCTTGTGGCTTTTGTTCATTAAAAATGAAAAATTGTTTCATTAATTTAGAATTTGGAAATAATATTTTCAAATCTGAAAGGAACCACATCTTGTTGGCTAAACACCCCTTTTAGTTATCCTAACACTAAAGAGTAAAAACAGTCTTTGCTTGACTTCTGCCTATCATAATGTTTAGGTTAAATTTAGACTGCTAAATACATTTCTAGACTTTGCTTCTACTATTGACGAGGGGTTAAAATCCAAAGATTCCCTAAAAAGTGGTAAGCCAAGGGAAATATAAGAAAAATAAATGGGAATTAGATTTGGCATAATAGAATATTTAAAAATGTTTATTTAACATGAAAGCCACAAGGTCATTTAGATAACTACAAAAGGTCAAAGTTCCCATATAGCCATGATGATAAGTATTTAGGGTTTAACATGTGAGTTATAAACTCTGTAAATTAGGCACAGTTGGTTTAAAGAATCTTGAGATTCTGGGCTGGCTAATTAGTTCTCTTGCATTCAGACTGCATATTATCTAAGATACTCACTACTGCAACTTTCACTTAATTTCTTACATTTAGACGAGGTGACTAGTGGCTCTCAAATTGGACAGCCAGGCTTTGGAGGAAATATTTCTTTGAAAATGACAAGTTGGGTCGGGTGCAGCGGCTCACACCTGTAATCCCAGCACTTTCGGAGGCTGAGGCGGGTGGATCACGAGGTCAGGAGTTCAAGACTAGCCTGGCCAACATGGTAAAACCCTGTCTCTACTAAAAATATAAAAATTAGCCAGGCGTGGTGGCAGGTGACTGTAATCCCAGCTATTTGGGAGGCTGAGGCAGAGAACTGCTTGAACCCGGGAGGTGAAGGTTGCAGTGAGCCAAGATTGCACCATTGTACTCCAGCCTGGGTGACAGAGCGAGACTCCGTCTCAGGTAAAAAAAAAAAAAAAAAAAAAAAGAAAATGACAAGTTGGAGAGAAGTACACTCCTGCAGAATTCTATTAACAATGACCCTTAATTTCTCACATTTAGATGAGATATGGCCAGTTTTCTTTTTTCCTTATTCCCCAGACTTTTGTAAGGGAGAGTATCTATCTCTCCCTTACCTACTTACTTCTTTTCTTACCCGTCCTGTTATTGGGTGTCACTTCATTTTTCAACTCTCTATTATTCCATAGTGATCTTCCTTTTCCTCCTTTTTTGACCAGGCCTTTCTCCACTTGGTCTATTTTCATCTCCTTTTCCGTTTACTCTCTCGCCACTCCTCTGCACTGTATGGTGGTGTTGCTGTCTACTTTATCATGCATGAACCCAGGGCTATAAACAGAGCCTGAAGAGTTATTCTAAGAGGGGCATATAAACCACAGTTTCTCTACCACTGGTTGTGAATGTGTCTTCTTTCATAGGTGGGGCTAAAGCAGAAATGGACAATGGAATAAATCTAAACCTAAAGTAGCCTTGGGAGATTCCTGGCTAAGTGATGGTATTAAAAGTTTAAGTATGGGCCGGGCGTGGTGGCTCACACCTGTAATCCCAGTACTTTGGGAGGCTGAGGCAGGCGGATCATGAGGTCAGGAGTTTGAGACCAGCCTGACCAACATGGTGAAACCCTGTCTCTACTAAAAATACACAAATTAGCTGGGTGTGGTGGCTTGCACCTGAAATCCCAGCTACTAGGGAGGTTGAGGCAGGAGAATTGCTTGAACACGTGAGGCAGAGGTTGTAGTGAGCCAAGATAGTGCCACTGCCCTCTAGCCTGGGCAACAGAGCAAGACTCCATCTCAAAAAATAAAAAAATAAAAAAAATAAGTTTAAGTGTGATGAGTGTTAGGTTATAGGAAACAGTTCTGCAAGTTAAGAACTATACATACACTTATGACTGTAAGTGTTGAGCTATACTGAAAATATGTTTCTTAAGAAGAACACGAAAGGTAAAAATCATTTTAACACTAGTTTACTAAAATACCTAACCTTAGAAAGTTTATAATGCATCTTTTCTATCTAGTACAATATTCTAGTTCTCTCTTCCCTTTTTTAGAATACAATTGATTTATGCTGTCAGATATTCAGCAGTCAATTTTGAGAAAAATAAGGAACTTTATTAAAATTCAAAAAGAAATTAACATATGTTGGATTAAATGGAAAACATTTTACTTGATTATAATTCTTAATTGTGCTGAAAAGAAAGTTCCAACAGAATTATACAACACCATCTCCTGTGTGAAAATCAAGCCATGGAAATGAACTCCACCCTACAGGAAACAATCATCCCACCCTTCTTTTCCTGCTTTCTCTTTTTCTTTCTCTACTTCCTTTCATCGGTTGCTAGGCTCCACTGTGACTGTTATCAATGAAGTAATTATATGCTTGTTTCTAAAAACAGGAGTAGGGAGCAGCCCCAGGAGCATGGCTGTCACAGAGCTCGTGTCTAGGCTCCCCAGGACAGGCCAGGGTGCAGTAGGCACCCTTCACAACCTGCCAGCCGTGGCGGCTAGAAAGGCTCTCATATGCAAAGGACGCTAAGCCTGTTACCCCTAACTCTGTTAATGCAGAAAGTCTGCAAAAGCCTGAAATGGATGGAAAGAATTTTCTTACCGTACTATTTTGTGAAGAGTCACCGAAGTTCAGACAGGACAGACATGGAAAAAAAAGAAAAAAAAAATCAAATGATTTTGGTCTTATTAGGTTACTGCAACCTCACACCTGTATTCAAATTTCAGTAACAGGACTACAACGTTAACAGTGTACATTCTTTTATTATTTTTAAAAGATCAAGTAATATTATTTCTAATAAGAACTTTGACTTCATGAAATTAGATCTTAATTTTATGGAAAATAAGTGCAATCCTTAGAGCAGAACTGTCCAATAGAAATATAATGCAAGGCAGAAATACAAGCCACTTACGTAATTTACAACTTCTAGAAGCCACATTAAGAAAACTAAAAAGAAGGCCGGGGACAGTGGCTTATGCCTGTAATCCCAGCACTCTGGGAGGCTAAGGCAGGAGGATTGCTTGAGGCCAGGAGTTCACTATTAATCTGGGCAACATAGTGAGACCCCATCTATACACAAATATATTTTAAAAATTAGCTGGGCATGGGTGGTTTGTGCCTCCAGAGGATTGTTTGAGCCCAGGAGTTCAAGTCTGCAGTGAGGTATGATCACACCACTGTACTCCAGCCTGGGCAACAGAGCAAGACCCAGTCTGGAAAAAAAAAGGAAAAGAAAAGTAGAAGAGTAAAAAGAAACCACAGAAATTACTTGTATTAATATTTATTTAATCCATATGTATGCAAAAAAATTTTAATTTCAAAATGTAATCAATAAAAACTATTCATTAGACCTTCTACATGCTTTTTCATACAATTATTTGGACTCTAGTGTGTATTTTACACTTACGGCACATCTCAGCTTGAACTAGTCACATTTCAAGTGATCAGTAGCCACCTGTGGCTAGTGGCTCTCAAATTGGACAGCACAGCTTTCGAGGAAATATTTCCTTAAAAGTGGTAAGTTGGAGAGATGCATACTGCTGCAGAATTCTATTAACAATGAAACTTTCCCTTCTGCTTACTAACACATTGCACCAGAATGTGAACCCCTGGAGGGATGTATTTTTGTTACTACTGGACTACTTAAAGTAGGGCCTGGCATTTAAACTGGAATTTAAAAAATATTTGTTGAATGAATGAATGAATAGTAAAAATGTCAATGCTGTTTTCCAGAATGTTAAATTTAAAAATACACCAAAAACTTATATTGAGTTACTTTTATTTCTGAAATAACAATTTCTCTTGCCAGGATATACCTGAGCTCTTCTCTTAGGGCAAAATCTCAAAGTTGAGCTACTGAAAGAGTTATTGAAATAAAATAATAAAATTGAGCAGTACGGCAGGGGGAAAAATGAAATAATAAAATCCTTTATAAACAGACTCAAGTCCAAAGAATTCTACTAGTTGTTTTGTTTTAGAAAGCACAGAGATTACAATTTGTAACATGAAAATAACTGTTGATGGTGCTAATAATACAGTAGTCCCCCTTATCCTCAGGGGATGCATTCTAAGACCTCCAGTGGATGCTTGAAACCGTGGATAATGCGGAACCCTATATATACTATGTTTTTCTCCTATACATACATACCTATGATAATGTTTAATTTATAAATTAGGCAGAGTAAGAGATTGACAACAGTTACTAATAATAAAATAGAATAATTATGACAACGAACTGATATAAACATTTTGAGAATGTGGTTACTCTCTCTTTCACAATACTGTAATATTTTTTTGGACCACAAGTGGCCCTGAGTGACTGAAACCATAGAAGGAGAAACTGCAGATGAGGGGGTACTACTGTGTGCTTCAGATAGGTTATATTATGAAATATATATCATTCATATATATACAAATATAACTATCCAAATTACATTTCACAGCAAGTACAAACTGACCACGATGCTTTATAGCAGAGAGATTGATAACCTTACCAGATGAGACAGCATAATCTAGCTAGAACAGTCAGTCACCTACGGCATTGCTCTCCTTCAAATACCTTTGTCAGTATCTGAACACTGGCCCTTTAGGTAACTATGAATAACCAAGGGCACATTTTTTCCCTATAAAAATATTTTAAAGGATGTCGTACTTACAATGTGAAGTTTCAACTTGGACATAACTTAGTTTTTCCTTTAGGACTCTCTCCTTAAATCATACAACAGCTTGATTATACCCTATTTTACAACAGATTACAAATGTGTGAGAATAAGGGAGATTATAAATGTATGAGAATAAGGGAGAATTACAAATGTATGAGAATAAGGATTAGTATAGATTACACATGTATGAGAATAACGGAGAATTAACTTCTGCCTTCATACCCTGCTCAATTCAAAAGTCCTACATGAATATAATCACATTAATTACTGTAAAACAATCTGAGAGTAAAGTCAGTTTAAATATGTCTGTTAAATACAAAACACTGCAACTCAACATCCCTCAATTCTAAGTCAGGGTTTTCTAGAATGCATGAATCAACAACTCAATCAAAATATCTGAAAAGCATATTTGTGCAGAACCAAATTAGAAAAAAAAATGCTTCCAAATATGTATTATTACCTATTTCAAAAAAAAAAGGGGGAGATAAATTTATAAGCCACATATAAACTGCAATTTGGGGACAGTAATGCAAAACCATTTAGAAAATATTCTTGATTTTCTCTTTATTTGGTATGCTGCCTTTATTTTCAGTAAAAAAGCAAACAAACACAAAACTCATAGACTTTCTTGGGTTCACTTATGATTTTGAATTCTCATGGAGGAGAAACTATATTTCCAGTTAAAAATTAAGTATTCTGCTTTTTTAAAAAATAAACTTCATTTTTCAGAAAAGTTTTAGGTTCACAGTAAAATTGAACCAAAGTACAGAAACCTTCCATATACACCCAGCCCCGAAACATGCACGCACTCTCCCATTATCTACCTCCCCCGCCCATGGTGTATTTATCACAATCACGAAACTTACATTGACACAGGATTGTTACCCAAAGTCCATATCTACATTAAGGTTCCCTGTTAGTGCTGTATATCCTGTGGGTTTAGATGAACATATGATGCCATGCAGCCATCATTATAGTGTCTTACAGTAGTTTCACTCTCTAAAAATCCTCTGTGCCCCACCTAAACCCTTGCAACCACTGATCTTTCGACTATCTCCATAATTTTGCCTTTTCCAGAACGTTGTGTAGTTGGAACCAGGCAGTATGCAGCCTTTTCAGACGGGCTTCTTTCATTCAGTAATATGAATTTAAGTTTCCCTCATGTCTTTTCATGGTTTCATAGCTCACTTTTTAGTGCTGAATAATATTCCATTGTCTGGATGTACCACAATTTATTTTGCCATTACCTACCAAAGGACATCTTGTTTGCTTCCAAGTTTTGGCAGTTATGAATAAAACCTCTATAAAAATCCACATGCAGGTTTTCGTGTGGATCTAAGGGTTCAACTCCTAGGGGTAAATACCAAAGAATGTGTAAGAAACTGCCAAACTGTTTTCCAAAGTGGCTGTATTATTTTGCATTCCCACCAGCAATGAATGAGAATTCCTGCTGATTCACATCCTAATCAGCATTTGCTTTTGTCAGCGTTCTGCCTTTCGGCCTTTCTAATAGATGTTTAGTGGTATCTTGTTTTAATTTGCATTTCCCTGATGACATATGATGTAGAACAGTGTTGTCCAATCTTGTGGCAGAGCTTCTTTTCATATGCTTATTTGCCATCTGAACACGGAGAGGTATCTGCTTAGGTCTTCGGCCCATTTTTAATTGAGTTCCTTTCTTATTGTTGAGTTTTGTTTTTGTGGGTTTTGTTGGCTTGTTTTTTTTGAGAGGGAGTCTTGCTCTGTTGCCCAGGATGGAGTGCAGTGGCATGATCTTGGCTGACTGCAACCTCCGCCTCCCAGGTTCAAGTGATTCTCCTGCCTCAGCCTCCCAAGTAGCTGGGATTATAGGCACCCGTCACCCCACCTGGCTAATTTCTGTATTTTAGTAGAGAATTAGGTAGAGGTTTCACCATGTTGGCCAGGCTGGTCTCAAACTCTTGACCTCAAGTGATCTGCCTGCCTTGGCCTCCCAAAGTGCTGGGATTACAGGAGTGAGCCACAACGCCTGGCCTTATTGTTAAGTTTTAAGAGTTCTTTGTATATTTTGGAAAAGTCCTTTATCTGTTATGTCCTCTGCAAATATTTTCTCATATATTATCTTTTCATTCTCTTGACATCACCTTCACAGAGCAAAACTTTTTAATTTTTATGAAGTCCAGCTTATCAATTATTTCTGGGATCATGTCTTTGGTCTTGTGTCAGAAAAACTCATCCCCAAACCCAAGGTAATTTAGGTTTTCTCCTAAATTATCTGCTAGGAGTTTCATAGTTTGTGATTTACATTTAGGTCTGTGATCCTTTTTGAGTGAATTTTTGTAAATAGTATAAGGTCTGTGTCTACATTCGTTTTTTTTTTTTTTTTGCAATTGCATGCCCAGTTGTTCCAGCACTATTTGTTGAAAAGACTGTCTTTACTACATTGTTTTGCCTTTGCTCCTTTGTCAAAATTTAGTTGATTTTGTTTATGTAGGTCTACTTCTGGGCACTTTATTCTGTTCCATTGATTGATCTGTCTATTCCTTTGCCAGTACCACGCTGTCTGGATTACTGTGGCTCTATAGTAAGTTTGAAAGTTAGGTAATGTCAGTCCTCCAACTTTGTTCTCCTCCTCCAATACTGTGTTGGCTATTTTTGGGTTTACCGCCGTCTCCATTTAAACTCCAAAATCTGTGTGTTGATATCCACAGAATAACGTGCTGGGAATTAACTTTCACCTATTCACTTAAAAAAAGTACTTTATGGCTTCTCTTTGGCACATTCAAAGTACCAGCATCACTAGTCTTGTACTTTGGGGCCATCATTAAATAAAATGTGGGTTACTTGAACAGAAGCACTGCAATACCACAACAATGGCTAAGTGACTAGGTGGGATGACTAAGTGACTAACAAGTAAGTAGCATCTACAGCATACAGATGGTGGATGAAGGGATGGTTCATGTTTCAACAAGGACAAAGTAGGATGGCATGAGATTTCATCATGCTACTCAGAATGACACAAAATTTACAATTTATGAATTGGTTGTTCCTGAAACTTTCCACTTAATATTTTCAGACCTTAGTTGGCCACAAGTAACTGAAACTGCAGAAAGCAAACTGTGGATAAGGGGGGTGGAGAGCTACTGTATTTCCTTTCTTCTGCTTATTTTCATTCTAATTTGCTTTTTTTTTTTTTTTTTTTTTAATTTTGTAAGGTGGAGGCTTAGATGATTGATTTTAGAACCTTCTCGTTTTCTAATACATGCATCCAATGCTATAAAAATTTCTCTCTAATCACTGCTTTAACTGTATCCCACAAATTCTGATAAGTTGTGTTTGCACTTTTATTTAGTTCAAAATATTAAAAAATTTATCTTGAGATTTCTTCTTTGACCCAGAATTATTTAGAAGTGTGCTGTTTAATCTCCAAGTATCGGGGATTTTCCAGCTTTTGTTAGTGACTTCTAGTTGAATTCCAAAGCACACACCATATGATTTCTAGTCTTTTAAATTGGTTAAGGTGTGTTCTATTCGCCAGAATATAATTTATCTTGGTGAGTGTTCCATGTGAGCTTGAGAAGAATGTGTATTCTGCTGCTGTTACATGTAGCAGTCTACTGATGTTCATCATATCCAGTTGATTCATTGTTTTGTTGAGTTAAATTATGTCCGTACTGATTTTCTGCCTGCCGGGTCTATTTATGATGGAGGGGTGAAATCTCCAATTATATTAGTGGATTCATCTATTTTTTCTTGCAATTCTATCAGTTTTTGCCTCATGTGTTTTAATGCTGTAATGGTGCATACACATTAAAGATTGTTACCTGTATTAAGGCTCTCCAGAGAGACAGAACTAATAGAAGATGTATAGCTATAGATACATATACACATACGTGTGTGTGTGTGTGTATATATATATATAATTTTTAATGGAAATTGACTTATGCTGTTATAGAAGTAATAAGTTTCACAAGCTGGAGAATCAGTAAAGCCAGTGCTGTAACTCAGTCTGAGTCCAAAGGCCTGAGAACTAGGGGAGCCAATGGTGTAACTCAGTCCGAGGCTAAAGGCCCTGAGAACCTGAAGGACCACTGGTGTAAATCCTGGAGTCCAAAAGCCCAAGAACCTAGTGTTCTGATGTCTGACGGCAGAAGAAAATGGAAGTCCAAGCTCCAGAAGAGAGAGCAAATTGTCTCTTCTCTACCTTTCTGTTCTACTGGGGCCCTCAACAGATTGAATGATGCCCACTTACACGGGTGAGGGCACATCTTCTTTACTCAGTCTACTGATTCAAATGCCAATCTCTTCCAGAAATACCTGCATAAACATGCCCAGAAATAATGTTTTACCATCTATCTGGGTATCTGTTAACCCAGTAAAGTTGACACCTAAAATTAACCATTGCATATGTCTTTTTGGAGCATTGATCCCATTATCATATGTAATGTCTCTCTTTATCCCTGGTAATTTTCCTTGCTCTGAAGTATGCTCCATCTATAGCTACCAACGTCTTTTCTTGATTAATGTTAACATGGTACACCTATCTCTACCTATTTACTTTTAATCTATATGTGTATTTACACTTAAAGTGGGTTTCTTGTAGACAATGTATATTGAGTCTTATTTTTTGATCCACTCGTACAATATGTCTTTTAATTGGTACTTTTAGTCTACTGATATTCAAAGTGATTATTGATATAGTTGTATTACTATTTACCATATTTGTTACTGTTTTCTATTTGTTGTCCTTGTTCTTTGTTCTTTTTTTGCCTTCCATTCTTTTTCTGCCTTTTATGGTTTTAAATGAGCATTTTATATGATTCCATTTTCCCTCCTTTCCTGGCATATCAGTTATAATTACTATTATTATTATTTATTCTTTTTTTTTTTTTTTTTTTGAGACAGTCTCGCTCTGTTAGCCAGGCTGGAGTGCAGTGGCAGACCCATGCCGGCACCCAGGCCACCCTGGAAGCTGCTGCTGCTGCTGCCGCTGCCCACTCGGGAGACAATCAAGGAGCTGATGTGGGCACTGGGCCTGCTCATGTAGGAGGAGCTGCTGAAGGCCCAGGGGCCAGAGGTGAACACCTTGTAGGGCTGCTGGGTCACCCTGATGGACATGGTGGAGGCAGAAGTGGAGGCAGGAAGGCTGAACCAGGAGGAGATTTGAAAAGGAGCAGAGGAGCTGCTTTTAGGTCAGTCTAATTTTTCCAAAATTACAGTAATGTTAGCTTTCTCTGAAAGTACTGAGAGCAATTTAAGTAATTTATAACTTACTTATGTAGTACTGAAAGGATCCAACTGACAGCCTAGCATAGTATATTTCTAACATTATTCAAAGTAAAATGGGATAAAATTTTGAGATATTTTAGATCATAATTCTACAGTTTGCTGAAATTTATTCTTACCAAATTTTGTCTAGTTTTCTAGTTCAAATTAAAATGAGGGAGGGTTTTAACAATTAGAATTTGTGATATTCAGCTATATTTAGTGAGCCAAAAGTCAGCTGAATGACAGTAAAGATCTTTGTGACTGGACTATCCAGATATTAAGAGATTCTTATGGCCAGTCCTGCTTCAACACTTACAGCTTCATTCAATTTCTGAAAGTCAATTATGTGGCAGGGAAGTGCTCAAGGAGTCCAAGGACCGGGTGTGAAAAGCAGTTTGGCAGAGAAAAGGGAGACATATGCAGGAAAGCATGGAGCACAAAAATATCTAAAACCTTCTTTTCAAAACCATTTCTATGCATTACTATCTTCCTTTAAATCCCAAGTTGACATTTCTGTTTTAGCTTCACAAGTTTGGTATCCAGAGGTTCTGAAGTTATCTGTTTGGTTCAGATATCAGCCTTCTCATGTGGCAAATGAAGCACTGGAATTTCTAAGGCCTGTTCCAACTCTAATATTCCACAAGTTTGGGAAAGATTCACTTTTATTTTACTGCAACTTCTCACCTGGGTAGTAAGTATAAATTCTGAAAGCTTTCCTGGAGACTCAGAAGTTAAAATTAATTTAGAATACCTGATCAACTAGAGAATATTCAATGCAAACATCCCACTAACTTCAGATTCATAAGCATGCTAAGTGATTAACTGATTTTAAAGCACTCTATGATCCAGGTTCTTCTTAAGAAAACATCCTCTGCACACATATACAAATACGTGTGTGTGTGTGTGTGTCCATTCACCTTTACTGTAATATACAAACTTGAGAAGAGGAATAAGTCTCTAGAATAAAGCTGCACAGACCTTGATTGAGTTAATCATTAAAATATATGTCCTACCTCAAAACTTTTTTGCTTATTCTAATTTATTCTTCTTAACCAGAAATCCAGGAAGGAGAATGAGAGAAGAGGAGAAGCAAAGACGAGCTCTCTTTTTCTATTCTGTCAATAAGAAAGGTGAGGGAATAGTTTCTTAAGAAAAAGGTATTGGAATAGAGACCCAGGAAGTTCTTGATTCAAGATCCTAATCAAGGTAAGTAACAAGAGATGGAAGAAAGTACCAAAAAGAGAGTACCAGAAATCCTGGGGATTAAACATGCAATATTAGTTACAATAAAAAATAAATTGAACACTTACTTTTGTCAAGCGCTATACTATGTCATTAAACAGCTACCAAAGCACAAAAGCTAAACAATTTGCCCAAGCTCACAAAGCTGGAAAGCAAGAGCTGGGCTTCAAATCCATCATTCAAACTCATCACCTAGGTTTAACGGCACTATTATCACAATTAACAATTGTCAATAATTATTTAATATTATTTAATACTGAGATCCTATTTAAGTGTTCTGTTATCCCAGTAATGCCTTTTCCAGCTGTTTTTTCACACCAGGCCCAATCAAAGTCCACACATTATCTTTGGTTCTTAGGTGTCCTAAGTGAGAGCCTGTTTCATAACCTCTTTCAGTGAAATAAAAAAAAATCATTTAAAATACATGTGGATGGGCTGGGCACAGTGGTTCATGCCTATAATCCTAGAGCTTTGGGAGGCCAAGATGGGAGGACTGCTTGACACTGGGAGTTCAAGGACAGCCTGGGCAACATAGCAAGGTCCCATCTCTAAGAAAAAACAAAAAACTAGCCAGGTATGATTGTGCACACCTGTAGCCCTAGCTACTTGGGAGGCTGAGGCAGGAGGCTCACTCAAGCCCAGGAGTGGGAGGTTACAGTGAGCTATGATCATGCCATTGCATTCCAGCCTGGGTGACAGAGTAATACCCTGTCTCTAAATAAATAAATACACTTGGAAATTCAGTTTAGTAAGAATGTTCAACTTGATTCATAAAACATGATTGAAATAAATTTATAATCTGTGTAAAATATGATTTTAAATTTATGCTGAAAAACTCAATTATGTTATTAATTTTTAAAATTCTAGAACAGCTTTAGTTGAGAAAACCTCTAGACCCCTTCAGTAGGCTACAAAAAGAATGCAGAGGATGCAAAGTATGTACAACAGGCAACTGATGAAGTAAAAAGAGGAAGGGATGGAACCTTGTTTCTGATTAGAAGAAAAGAGATACAATGACGTTTTCTGCTTTATATTTTATTCTCCTTTGCTAAAGAAAAGCAGGGCTGTAAGCGTAAAGCTTGGAATAACAAATAGGAAGTACTTTCCTCTGATATGTTCTAGGAAGAAATGTTTCTCTTTCTAGGGCAGGAAACACTAAAATAAAAAGCTTCTGGTCAGAGTTTTGATACCTGACCTCAAACTGGCCCTCAATCACTGTTTGGCAGACCTAGCATGAATTCCCACTGCTGCCAAGAATGGCAGGGTAAACAGATCAGCTGAATGTTTCACATCACGTGTTCACCTTTCAAAAATAATTTCAGTTCAAGATCATAGAGCTTTATAGCTCACACAAGATTTTAACTTTCTAAATAACTGTAAACTTTAAAAAATGTTTTCGCTTGCAAAAACAGAAGGATATAATAAAATGTAGAGTGATTTGGAGTTTCCAAGTATTTTCACATCCCTTATCCAATTTAATTTTCTTGATAACCCAAAAAGAGCATTATCATTAAACCCATTTGATGGACAAATAAAGTCTGCTGGGATCAACTTGCTGGGGATCCTGGACTGTAAGTCATTCTTCTGAATCTTAGTCTGGTGCTCTACCAGGCAACACTGTTCTGAGTAATGCAATTCTCTTCTTTTCCTTATTTAGTCAAAGTGTAATTGAATTAAATACTGGAGAAAGTAGAAAAATTTAAAGCTACATAGTTAATTTTAGAAAAAAAGGTTAGATGATATACTGAAGTATCCTATTGAAAAGCCTGGCTCTTGGAAACCCATTTAGTAGAAGAAAATATAACACTTAGAAAAGCAGAACTCTCTTCCTTGAAAATATATTTAACAAATTCTTCCTATGTAATGAAACTGTTAGGGCCGGGCGTGGTGGCTCACACCTGCTAACCCCAGCACTTTGGGAGGCCGAGGTGGGCGGATCACCTGAAGTCGGGAGTTCGAGACCAGCCTGACCAACATGGAGAAACCCCGTCTCTATTAAAAATACAAAATTAGCCTGGCGTGGTGGCGCACGCTTGTAATCCCAGCTACTTGGGAAGCTAAGGTAGGAAAATCACTTGAACCCAGGAGGCGGAGGTTTGGATGAGCCAAAATAGTGCCAGTGCACTCCAGCCCGGGCAACAAGAGAGAAACTCTGTCTCAAAAAAAAAAAAAAAAGAAAAAAAAGAAAAAAAGAAAACGGTTAAGTAATTATCAGCATAATTTTTATATAGCTAGGTGTCATAACTGTATTTTTAATTTTACCACACAATGTTATCCTTAGCTGTACCTATTAGGAAGGCTCAGTATCCAACACATTAGTAAAAAGCTAAAGTAATATTCAAAGCTGTAAAGGAACTTAACAGCAAGGATTAAGAGCATACCCTCAGATTGCTACCTTGTTCACATTTTTACTACCATTAATCTGATACATTGCTGTGCTCCACAGTACTAAACATCCATCTTAATTAATCGTAGTTCTATTTAAGCATAGAAATGTCTTTTTTTGAAAGTCAGAAGTGAAGCTTCTGTTTACAAGTTTACCATATGGCAGACTGAATTATTTTTCCTACCCTACTGCTCTATAAAAGTAGAAGTTAAAAGTATTTGCAATAAAATTCAGGATTTAAAACTTTTTTATTGCTAAAATCAAGTTGCCTTCACACTATCCCTTTTGTGTGGTTATAACAGGATTTATTCCTCCTCAGCTTTCATCTCTTTACCTCTTGACCACACTATTAACTACCGAAAAAAAAAAACGCAGCTGTACACGTACCTAGGTTTTAAAATCATACACTGAAAAACTAACTAAAATTACACTCCTAAATAACCTAAAACTGCTTCAAAGTTATATTCAATATTTTGAAATAAAAGCAAGCGCCCCAAGATTAGAGGTGCAAATAAATTATAGAAAGTGTATTTTCAGGCTTTCCAACCGCGAATGCTCTTTGTTTCTAACTGGAAAGGAGGAGTTAACAGAAAATAGAACAAGAAGAAAAAGTATGTCCTTAGAGACACGTCGCTTTACTTTGGTTGACAGAATTTCGTATATAAAAACATCTTAAATTGTACTTCCTCCCAAGCTTAAAGTCCTTATAATGAGAAAACCGAAAGGCGAACCCAAGGCCAGCACATTTTATTTCCGCTGTCCCAGAAGCGCGCTGGGCGCACCCGAAGCTCCGCTCCAGCAGCGCCTCCCGCTGGCGTCTCCCCACCCCACACCCAGGTCGCCGCCTCTAGCACACCTGGACGGCCGCAGGTGACCGGCGACCCCCTCCGAGGATCTGGTAGAAACCGGCCAGGAAACCACTCCCGCCCGGAGGAGCGAGCCACTGTCACCTGGCCTGGAGGGACGTGCCCACTGCCAACCATGGGAGACTAACGAGCCTCTGTCACCCCTGCCGGGTCACCCTGCCCTGAGGGGCGCCCACTGTCACCCCTGCCGGGAGAGGCGTCCCCATGGCCACCCTGTCCTGAGGAGCGCCGTCGCTTTCGTCCCTCCCGGTCCCCACTGCCACTCTGGCCGGGAAGGGCGTCCACTGTTATGCCTACCAGGAGAGGCGTCCCTATTGTCACCCTGGCCAGGAGGGACGCCCACCGTCACCCACTCCCTGAAGGGGACTCAATGTCACCCCTGCCTTGAGGGGCGCCCACTGTCACCCTGCCAGGAGAGGACACTCACTGTCACTCCCGCCCTGAGGAGCGCCCACTGTCACCCTGCCGGGAGAGGACACCCACTGTCACCCCCGCCCTGAGGGGCGCCCACTGTCACCCTGCCGGGAGAGGACACCCACTGTCACCCCCGCCCTGAGGGGCGCCCACTGTCACCCTGCCGGGAGAGGACACCCACTGTCACCCCCGCCCTGAGGGGCGCCCACTGTCACCCTACCGGGAGAGGACACCCACTGTCACCCCCGCCCTGAGGGGCGCCCACTGTCACCCTACCGGGAGAGGACACCCACTGTCACCCCCGCCCTGAAAGGCGCCCACTGTCACCCTACCGGGAGAGGACACCCACTGTCACCCCCGCCCTGAAAGGCGCCCACTGTCACCCTACCGGGAGAGGACACCCACTGTCACCCCCGCCCTGAAAGGCGCCCACTGTCACCCTACCGGGAGAGGACACCCACTGTCACCCCCGCCCTGAAAGGCGCCCACTGTCACCGGCTCTCTACGCCGTCCGCTTCGGGGTGTGGCGGTCCGGGAGGGATCCGGGTGGGGCCCCCCCTGACAAGCGCACCCTCTCGCCTGGGCCCGGGCCCACCCGCTGCCCGGGGCCACCGCGTCCTCGCGGCCGCCCTCGTCGCGGACTGCACGGGTCGCAGCCTCCCGGGCGCCCGTCCGGGTTGCGGGGTCCGGCCTGCGGCGCTCGTCACCTCATGAGGTAGTCCCGGAAATCCTTGCTTCGGACATAGTCCGCCGCTTTCCGCACCAACGCGCCCGCCATGGCTGTGCCGACACCAGACCCCGAGTGGTCCCTGCCTCTGCTGCCGCTTCCCAGAGCCAATGACACCCAGGCCAACCCCCCGGCAGCCGACGGCGAGCTAGCCCGAAGGCCCGCCTCACGACACCCGGCCACGCCTTACGGCCGCGCCACGCCGCCCGGCTCTCGGCCAATGACAGGGCGCAGGGCCAGAGATGGTGGCGCGGACTGGCTGGCTCGTGCCGCACACCTCCTTCCCGCCCTGGGTGGCGCACGGGGGCGGGGCCTGCTGCCGTAAAACGGCTGGGGCTGGGCCGGGGCTGGCGGGCGGTTGCTAGACTCCAGCGGCTCCCGGCCAGCGGGGACGTGGAGGTGACATCTCTCTGACCCGCAGGACTGTGGGCGCCCTGCCGAGCGTCGCGCGGTCTTGGGGCGCCCTGCAGTGGAGCCCCTGCGGCGCAGCGCGCGGTGGGACTGGCCGGGTTCTCGCGGCGCCGAGGGCCTGTGTCTGCGCCGGTTCCTGGCAAGGGCACCTTGGCCGGGCGGCCCGCGTCCCCCGCGCTTCCCACACCCACGTGGGCGGACCCGGCCCGCAAGCTGGGCCAGCCTGCGGTTTCCGGGCACTGGGGAGTGCGCAGAGCCCCGGGCCAGCGACCGCAGCCGGGGTCCCTGGCTTCTCCTGAGCACTTTCCCCCGGACCGGTCCCTCCAGGGTGGCGGGCGGCACCCAGGGCCGGCGCTCCTCACCAACGCGCTGCAGCTACGGGCTCAGGAGGGAGCCGCAGCGTCGGAGGAGGAAAGCATTTAAGAATAGCACAAAGCCTTAGGCTCGAGGAAGCGTGACTGCTTACGTGTTGAAAATAAAGGTTCTGTAAGTCCCACCGCGGATGCATATTGGAAAGAAAGGGATCATTAGCACGCGACCCTCGCCTAGGAGTATATAAACCGCAGCACGACTTTCGGATCACAAAGGCAGAGAAAAGAACACATTGAAGGCTTTTGCTCACTTTTCCAAGTTGTTTCGTTTCGTTTTGTTTCTAATGTGGATGATCATTTAAAATGCCTCTGGTGGCCGGGCGCGGTGACTGACGCCTGTAATCACAGCACGTTGGGAGGCCGAGGCGGGCGGATCACCTGAGGTCAGGAATTCGAGACCAGCCTGGGCAATATGGTTAAACCCCCTCTCTACTAAAAATAAAAAAATTAGCTGGGCGTGGTGGCATGTGCTTGTAGTCCCAGCTACTTGGGAGGCTGAGACAGAAGAATCGCTTGAACCCGGGAGGCGGAAGTTGCAATGAGCCAAGATTGCGCCATTGCATTCCAGCCTGGGCAACAGAGCAAGATCCTGTCTCCAAAAAAAAACAAATAAATAAAACAAAATTCCTCTGGTAGCCGGGTGCGGTGGCTCACGCCTGTAATCTCAGCACTTTGGGAGGCTGAGGCAGGTGGATCACTTGAAGTCAGGAGTTTGAGACCAGCCTGGCCAATATAGTGAAACCTCATCTCTACTGAAAATACAAAAATTAGCCAGGCGTGGTGATGCGCGCCTGTAATCCCAGCTACTCGGGAGGCTGAGGCGTGAGAATCGGTTGAACCCGGGAGGTGGAGGTTGTAGTGATCCAAGATTGTGCCATTGCACTCCAGCCTGGGCAACAGAGGGAGATCCTGTCTCTAAAATAAAAAATAAAAGAAATGCCTTTGGTGAACAGGAATTCTCAACATTAGTGACCCGCAGTGTATTAGTGTTAATAATGGACATCCCCTTTGATTCAGCAAGCCCATCTAGAGATTTCCTAGGATAGACAAGCCAGTTTGTGCAATTTCATGTGTACAGCATTGTTTTTAGTATGGAAAGATTAGAGTTTACATATCCACCCATAGGGAGAGAGTTAAATAAATTATGGTGCATCCGCTTAGTGGATTAGTATACAGCCATTAGGAATAAAGGAATTCTATATGTGCTGATATGAAATATCTTTTTTATTTTCAAGAAAAAAACCCAGGTTCTGAATAGTGTATAAAGTATGCTACTCATTGTGCATAGGGACAAAGAAAATATATACATTCATGTTTGCAAAGATACTGGAGAAATGTTAGTAGTGGCTGCCTCTAAGGATGACCAAGAGTGACACTGACTTTTCATTGTATCTTCCTTTGTTCTTTTTGAAATTTGAACAGTCTACATATGCTATCTATTCAAAATAAGTGGTGTTAAAGAAGAAGAAATGCCTTTGAGAATGAAAATGGTAAGCCGTTGATTGAGTGGGGTTCATTTTCTGTTAGGATCGTGGTCTCTATTGGTCACAGCTGACCTTGATCGTCACTGAAAGTGTATCTCATTACACAATATTGCAGTCTTATAATAACACCAGGAAGGTTGTTCTGTTCCACATGAACATGCTTCATGATGGGGTTAGGAATGTACAACCTGTGAAAAGTGAGGGAGTCTTGATTATTAATAATAATATTATTAATAGCTACCTTTTCTTGATCATTAGGCACTATTTGTACATTATTTCTCCTTCTCACATCAACCCAGAAGGTAGGTATAAGGAAACTGAGTGGCTTCTTGAATGAAGCCAAACTGCTCTGCAAGATTGGTGGAAAAGGAGACTCTCCATGTGCTAACAGGCTCCTGGATCTCATAGCTGCTCTGTCTTAGCCCTTAATATGTTTCTTTTCCTCATGGATAGTGGTTCTGAAACCTGAGCTGTCAGAAGAATCCTTGGCAGATTCCTAGATCCCAGCCTCAGACTCAGAAGGTCTGGAGTTGGGGCTGAAAGCTGCATGGCTAATGGGCACTGCAGGTGACTCTGAGGCTGCTGGTCAGTGTCCAGCACTTGGAGAAACTCTACTGAGGGCATCTGCCCCTAATGCACTGTTGCCACCACTGGGCTGGGGTCAAGAGGCTTTACTTCCCACATTTGGGCCTCAATTGGGACCTCTGAGCTTTCCACTAGTTTCCGTTCCATGAAGGAGTACAAATTGGAGTATGTAAAGACAAAAGACATACGTAAGTGGATAATTTGGGTTTGAACTAAGTTCTCTGCAACTCTCAAAGCCATACTTCCCCCACGTTGCCACAAAAAGTATTTCTTTCATGTTGCCATGTATCTCTTACTTCAAATATGAAGCAGGAATGTGATCTAAAGCATAAGAACATAGCAATAGATAGACCCATGTACATGATTTCGTAAAACTTTAGAAAGGCCAGTCCTACATGGTTTGTCCATATTTGGACGGTGTGTGGAAGGCACAAATGAAAGCATCACTGGCTATTCTGAACCCTAGGTTTGTGGAAGTGAGTGTAAAGGCCCAGCATTGAGCCCCAATCTCACCTGCCCATCAAAGTTCAGAAACGACAATCAGAATAGGCTGCACTTGGCGCTTCCCTGTAGATGCAGGATCTGTGAGTTTGGACAGATTTCTGGTCAGTTTGGAAGGAAGCTGGCCTCTGTTAACAGAGCACCCCTTATGGGTCAGTGTTGTGCAGGCAGTCCACGTACACTGTGTGTATGCGATGACAGTGCGTCTGCTTGTAGAAGGGGCTGGGTCCCCTCTGCGGAGCCTCTGCATAGGGCTGCATGACTGGTTCCGGCCAACTTGCTGGGGAGCGCACAGCCTGTCCACAAAGGGAATCTTCATCTTTCCTGATCTGCAGAGCCATTTGCAATGCGTGATGGCAACTGCTTAACTTCAGTTTTTGTCCCTTGGCCAGAGATTTCTGTGCCCTGGGATAATAAACGTATTATCTAAAGAGCTTTTATTTCTTTCTAGAGAATAAGGAAAATGATACTCTGCAGAATTTCTATTTCTTTTGTAATTATCTCAGGGGAAGGTAGTTATTAAGTGTTCGCTGATTAGGATTAATGTTTCCAATTTTTGTCAAGAACAGAATGTATGTATTACTAATTTAACCATAATTTCAATCAAAACTATGTCATTAAAAATGTTAGCAGTCATGCATTTCCTGCATGGTTATGAATTTTTTCATGTATCTATAGTATTTTTCTAACAGTCTAATTTTAATTCATTCACTTTCTCACGAAAATGTATTTTTTTTCCATTTCATCATGTAGTACTTGTGTTACCTTTTCACGAGGCCCACACTCCTCCAAGGAGGCTGCTGATTGGCTCTAAACTGATTACCTCCATTTGTTCTTTCCTTGATCTTACAGTGTCCATCAGCTTCCTATGATTGAAGAAAAGCTTCCACTTGTAATAAACCAACTTCTCTCATCCAGTTATCAACATAGACCAAAAAAAAAAAAAAAGAAAAAAAAAAGGCCAGGCGCAGTGGCTCATGCCTGTAATCCCAGCACTTTGGGAGGTCAAGGTGGGCAGATCACTTGAAGTCAGGAGTTCAAGACCAGTCTGGCCAACATGGTGAAACCCTGTCTCTACTAAAAATACAGAAATTAGCCGGGAATTGGTGGTGCGCGCCTATAGTTCCAGCTACTCAGGAGGCTGAGGCAGGTGAATCGCTTGAATCCAGGAGGCGGAGGTTGCAATGAGCGGAGATCATACCACTGCACTGGGCGGCAGAGCGAAACTCTGTCTCAAAAAGAAAAAGAAAAAATAAAAAAGCAGAGTCGTTCTGTGAGTGAAAACACTGAATTCCACCGGTTCCTGATCATATTGCCTTTATTTCGTTCATTCATTCGTTCTGGAAATGGGGATAAATAGCCTGTTTGTCTTTCCTGCAGGTTTGTTACGATGGTGAAGGCAATTTAGAAGGAACTATTTAGTGGAGGATAAAAGTGTTTTGTAAATGTAAAGATGCATTGTTTTGTTTCTGTCCTGCTGCCCAATTTTCTCTCAGCCCAACACCTGCCTCTATTTGGTTCTTAGGTTACACATTAATTCCATTTGCTTAGTAATTTAAAGAATGTACTGTAGTACACCAATAAGCTAAGAAACTCGGGCCCTTGACCCCAAGTCACCAGTGTCACCTAGATTCAAAAACCAATATAACGAGTCAAGTATGAATGCACAATATTTTAGCTAAGCCCTTCCTGTCCCACCTAATGAATCCACATGCTGCCCCAGGGCTTGGTACATGCTGTTAAGTAAGCAGCTTTGCTCCCTCCTGCTCCCTGTTTTTGTCTTAGGTTGGTTTCAGTCCTTCCACTGTGGATGGAGAAGTCACAAAGAAATGGTTTTGCAGGCAAGGAATCTTTACTCTGTTTAGCAACTCAGTGACTTGCTAGCAAATAAATGGCAAAGGGTCAAAGGAAGTGGAAACATCACTATTTTGCAATCCCTATTGAAATGAGGGATGCAAGCAACAATCATCAATAGAAGCCAAAATCCTCCTTTGACGGGAACTGGATAATCCCAAGTGCTGGACTGTCGCCCACAGATTCTCCGCTGCTGGTCACGAGGGGAAAAGTGCTCAACATACTATACAGGCAGCTTTCCCAACCCCTCTGTCCCCAGGAGCTGGGAGCAGGGAGAAATAGTGAGGAGGTTTTCATGGTCACATGTATTTAGGAGACTTATTTGAATCAGGCAATTACTTAATTTCTGCAGCTCTTCTGAGAGCCTTTACTAAGCTATGTGAATTGTGATACCGCAAGAGGAACTCTCGCCATGTAGCATTTCCCAAATTTTTATTGAGACAGAGTCTCACTCTGTCACCCAGGATGGAGTGCAATAGCATGATCTCAGCTCGCTGCAATCTCTGCTTCCCAGGTTCAAGTGATTGTCATGCCTCAGCCTCCCAAGTAGCTGGGATTACAGGCCTGTGCCACTATGCTCAGCTACTTTTTGTATTTTTAGTAGAGACAGGGTTTCACCATGTTGGCTGGTCTGGTCTCGAACTCCTGGTCTCAAGTGATCCACCTGTCTTGGCTTCCCAAAGTGCTGGGATTAGAGACGTGAGCCACTGCGCCTGGTCCTCCCAAACTTCTTTGAACATAGAGCCTGTTTGGAAGGTGGATTTGTGGGACTAAGCCTCCCAGGGGCTCCGGCAGCTGTACGCCCTGATGGCTGGGCACCCCGACCGCTGTGCACCACGACAGCTTCCATGCCTTCCAAGCTGGGGGGTGCCATGGGAGGGCTCAGAGCCTCACCCCAGGCTGGATGAGCTCGACTGCTTTGTAGCTGCCTGTATGTGGCAAGTAACTAACACTCCCTAGGCCTCAATTTTTTAATCTATAAAATGAAAGCAGTAAATGTCACATCATATAAGTTGTTGAGTATTTATGAGAATTAAAAGGAATAATTGCCATAAAAGGCTTGATACTGCCAATCATATATTGGACAAATATGAATTTCTCTTTTTCCCTTTATTCTACTTTATGGCAACTCCTACCTACTATTCTCTTTCTTTTGCTACTAAGCAGACATATGGGTTTGTTTGTTTGTTTTATCAGGGAGAGGTTCTAAATGTTGTACCCTTTAGCCCTCAAAGCATTATGTATTCTCTTAGAGGGTAAAGGGCAGAGAGGTTATCCCTATTGGTTTCTAACCTTGGAGAAGGTCAGAAACGTCATGAGCTCTCTCTAGATCCTCTTATCTGCTTCTCTTACACAATCATTTGGTTCTGTGTGTGGTGAAAACTGAATTGGGGGAAAATCAGATAGGCAGAAACCAAATGTTGAACCAACTGGTGAATAGAGAAATACAGATTAAGTATCCCTACAATGGAATATTATTCAGCAATAGAAAGAAATGAAGTATGGACCCATGCATGGAAGGATGCAGGGGTGTTTCCGACAGCATAGAAGGACCTTGAAAACACAGGGCTAAGTGAGAGGAGCCAGACAGGAAGGATCATGTATTGTGTGGTCTGCTCATGTATGATCTGCTCACATATTGTATGATCTGCTTACATGAAATGCCCAAGGTAGGCAAATCCAGAGTCAGGAAATAGATCGGTGGTTGCCAGGGACAGGGACTTTTGGGGGAAAATAGAGAGTGACTGTTAACAGGGACATGCTTTCTTCTAGGGTGATGAAAATGGTCTAACATTGATTGTAGTGAGGGTTGTGCAGCTCTGTGAATATGCTAAAGAACCATTGAATTGGACACTTTAAATGGGTGCAAGTTATATTCCAATAAACTATCTGTAGAAACTTAACAGTTTATTATTATTATTATTTTGAGATGGAGTCTTGGTCTGTCGCCCAGGCTGGAGTGCAGTGGTGTGATCTCAGCTAACTGCAACCTCCGCCTCCTGGATTCAAGCGATTCTCCTGCCTCAGCCTCCTGAGTAGCTGGGACTACAGGTGCATACAACCATGCCCGGCTAATTTTTTTTTTTTTTTTTGTATTTTTAGTAGAGGCGGGGTTTCACCGTGTTAGCCAGGATGGTCTCAATCTCCTGACCTTGTGATCCGCCTGCCTCGGCCTCAGAAAGTGCTGGGATTACAGGCTTGAGCCACCACGCCCGGCCCAAAACTTAACAGTTTTAAAAAACCTTTAAAAAGATACATAGAAAGAGAGCAAACAAAACAATCCCCCTCCCCCCACCACCAAAGTCTTTTGTCTTAATCAGCGCACTAATTCTTTGGGTAAGTAAAGGGAAGAGAGCTTTTATCTGTATGAACTATTTCAGCTAGCCCTGGTGATGAAGGAAAGCTCTTCTTTTCAGAATAATTCCAGATAATAAATGTGAAAGAATAGTAGAATGAAAAGAACACCACTTTGCCATCCCAAGTGAAGTTACTGCTTCAGACAAAAATCATTGAGGGATGCTAAAAGCATTCAGTCCGTGGTTAATAGAAATGCAGACAGGCACCAGGCAGTTGGTATAATGCCCGGGGTGATTTGTCGGTCCTCAAGGGGAAAATGCAGATTCACAAGGAGGGATCCACTGGACCTTAGCCTCACTAAGGGAAGGGGGCCAGCTCCAGGTGCCAGCCGGGAGGATGTTGTGAAGCCAGCAGCCCCACTGAGGGGTATTCCTGTGGGAAATCTTGAGCCTGAATCTAATCAAATCTTTAACCCTATCCTTCAGTTTACAGGAAATAAATGAGAAATAACAGAAACTAGTGAAAGCAAACTATGGGAAAGTAACCTCACCTATCCAGCCAGTGGAGCATTTGATGGGACCACTGAGCCCCTGTCTCCACCCACCATTGGTAGGAAGAGCAGGGGGCTCTGAATCCTTGTTGTAAGTAGGGGAGGAAAGGTGTGATGCTTTCCCCCCACTCATCATTAGGGTCATGGCCAACACCTCGTAACAAAAGACACGTTAACAAGAGAAAAGCCTCACAAATGTACGCAACCAAAGTTTTATGTGACACAGGAGCTTTCAGAAATAAAGACCCAAAGATCTGGGGAAACTGTATTTTTATGCTTAGGTTTGATGGAGAAAGGATAGCCAGTAGAGATGTGATGGAACGTAAGGGTAACCGTCATAAACTGAGTGGGGAACCCCAGCAAGGCGTGTGTGTCAGATTTTTCAGGACCTCCTTCCTCCTGGGTATTGGGCAGGACCCCTCTGGAATAAGGGTCTTCAACGGAGAAGGGAGAGAGGGACCATTCCAGGTTTTATGGCTTGCTTTGCAGGAAAGAGAGGGCCATGAGACAGGAGGACCTTGTTTCTGGGCCCTTCCAATCTCCTTTAAATTTCCCAGCATGCAAAAGTGCGTACTTTGAAGCATCGGGTTCTGAGCCCAAATATGTCCAACAGGATTATAATGGGAGCCACGCTGGAACTTTACGTTTTTAGTAGACACATTAAACATGTTTTTAAATGGTCAAATTGATTTTAATGATATATTCTATTTAGCCCACTATATCCAAAATATTATTGCACCATGTCATCAATATAGAAGTTATTATTGAAATATTTTCTTTTCCTCTTTTCGTGCTAAGTTTTCAAAACCTGATGTGCATTTTGCAATTATGATTCATCTCAATTCAGGTGCTAAATTTCATTGGCAATACTTGATCTATATTTGAATTTCAAAAATTACAGGTTTTAAAAGTATGTCAGATACCCAAGTTGTTCCAGATATGCTGAAAAGTTTTCCAAAGCTGAACTGACTGCCAAAAAATTATGTTCATTTAACATTTATATTCACCTTGACAAAATGGGTTCATCTTTGTAAGAACTGATTCACTTTGAAGCAAAAACATCCCTTTCAAAGCTACATCACTTCAAGTTACCTCAGTTCACCTACTTGTTTCAATTGAGTTGTAATAACATTGAATTAAAAAGTGACTGCATAAATCGAAAAACATGTCTTAGATTTTGGGGTGTAATTTTTTTTTTTTTTTTTGAGACAGAGTTTCGCTCTTGTCGCCCAGGCTGGAGTGCAATGTCATGGTCTCGGCTCACTGCAACCTCCGCCTCCCAGGTTCAAGCGATTCTCCTGCCTCAGCCTCCCAAGTAGCTGGGATTACAGGCATGCACCACCAAATCCGGTTAATTTTGTATTTTTAGTAGAGATGGGGATTCACCACATTGGCCAGGCTGGTCTCGAACTCCTGACCTCAAGTGATCCACCTACCTCAGCCTCCCAAAGTGCTGGGATTACAGGCGTGAGCCACCATGCCCGGCAGGGTGTAATTGTAGCTATTCTACGTAATGCTATTTATTACAATGAAAACCTACTGCCTATATATTAATGTTAGAAACAATCTGTAAAATCATTATTATTGACTTGTATTCCAGCATTTTCAATTGCCAATAAATCCTCCTATCTACCTGGGTGACATGAAGCTTTTAAATCAGCTCTTCCATCTGCCATGTGACATTGGTGAGAAAATGAATCACTGCTGTGTGTTTTGATTCTTGAGTATTTGGGAACCTTTCCCTTTATTTTAGGAAATTCTTGAGCTAGAGTTAACTCCTGGCTCAGGAGTGAAGCTGCAGACTTTCACGGTGAGTGTCACAGCTCTTAAGGCGGCGTGTCTGGAGTTGTTTGCTCTTCCTGGGGGGTCCGTGGGGCTTGCTGGCTTCAGGAGTGAAGCTGCAAACCTTCGCGTTGAGTGTTACAGCTCATAAAGGCAGTGTGGACTTAAAGAGTGAGCAGTAGCAAGATTTATTGCAAAGAGCAAAAGAACAAAGCTTCTACAGTGTGGAAGGGGACCTCAGCAGGTTGCCACTGCTGGCTCCGCAGCCTGCTTTTATTCTCTTATCTGTCCTTACCCACATCCTGCTGATTGGTCCATTTTACAGAGAGTGGAGTGGTCTGTTTTGACAGGGCGCTGATTGGTGCGTTTACAATCCTTGAGCTAGACACAAAGGTTCTCCACCTCCCCACTAGATTAGCTAGATACAGAGTGTTGGACACAAAGGTTCTCCAAGTCCTTACTAGAGTGGCTAGATACAGTGTGGATTGGTGCATTCACAAACCTTGAGCTAGACACAGGGTGCTGATTGGTGTGTTTACAAACCTTGAGCCAGATACAGAGTGCCAATTGGTGTATTTACAATCCTTTAGCTAGACATAAAGCTTCTCCAAGTCCTCACTAGTCACTAGGAGCCCAGCTGGCTTCACTTAGTGGAGCCTGCACCGGGGCCGCAGGTGGAGCTGCCTGCCAGTCCCGCGCCTGCGCCTGCATTTATCAGCCCTTGGGTGGTCGACGGGACTGGGCGCCGTGGAGCAGGGGGCGGCGCTCATCAGGGAGGCTCGGGCCACACGGGAGCCTACGGGGGCGGGGGGAGGCTCAGGCGTGGCGGGGGGAGGCTCAGGCGTGGCGGGCTGCAGGTCCTGAGCTCTGCCCCGCGGGGAGGCAGCTAAGGCCCGGCGAGAAATCGAGCGCGGCGCCAGTGGGCCGGCACTGCTGGGGGACTTAGCACACCTTCCGCAGCCGCTGGCCCGGGTGCTAAGCCTCATTGCCTGAGGCCGGCAGGGCGGGCCGCTCCGAGTGCAGGGCCCGCCGAGCCTACACCTACCTGGAACTTGCGCTGGCCTGCAAGCACTGCGCGCAGCCCGGGTTCCCGCCCGCGCCTCGCCCTCCACACCTCCTCGCAAGCTGAGGGAGCCGGCTCCGGCCTCGGCCAGCCCAGGAAGGGGCTCCTGCGGTGCAGCGGTGGGCTGAAGGGCTCCTCAAGTGCCGCCAAAGCGGGAGCCCAGGCAGAGGAGGCGCCGAGAGCGAGCGAGGGCTGTGAGGACTGCCAGCCCGCTGTCACCTCTCAGTGACATTCACTCGCATGTACTGAACTATTTAAAACACTGTCCATGGGGAAGAGGTGGGGCAAGACGGCCGAATAGAAGCCTCCACTGATTGTCTTCCTCACAGAAACACCAAATTTGACAACTGTCTACTCAAAAAACACCTCTATATGAACCGAAAATCAGGTGAGTATTCACAATACCTGGTTTTAAGTTTATATTGGTAAAAAAGTGGGAAAGACAGCTTTGAATTGTCTACACCGCTCTTCCCCTATCCCCTGGCAGCTGCCCTGTGGTTCAGAGAGAATCTGTGTGCTTGGGAAAGTACAATATCTGTGGGACTTTGCTTTGGAACACCGCACTGCCAACACCAGGTAGAATTCAGCTGATACCCAGGGAGGGAGCACCTAGACCAGCCCTAGCCAGAGGGCTATCGCCCATCCCAGTGGTTGGAACTTGAGTGGAAAACTTTGCATTCTCAGGGTGTTGTCCAGGCCTCTCTGGACCCATTTCTAAATGTGATATGAGAGAGGGAGTGAGTAGCCTGCTGAAGTGTGGCATAGTTGAGGTGAATGCGCTATATAACACAATTACATAGATTAGCCAGAAACATTAAACTGCAGAATAAGATCTGTCTATTCTTCAGAAACCTTTCACCCACAAAATGGTTTAAAGTTTGACTGTGTTGAATTTGTTTGCTTGACCTCAAAGAGGCTTCCACGTGGACAGCTGTGATGAGACTGGACGTAGTCCTAAGCAAGTCTGAAAGCTAGTATTTGTGTGCGTCTATGCCTTGGCCTGACTCCACTCTTACAGGGAGCAGGTGCAGCTTAGCAGCCTCCCCTGTCGATCAGGCAAAGTTTGGTGTCCTTGGATCATTCAGCGGAAGGGGACATTGCCTGCAATAGTAACGAGATACTGTCAACAAGTCCCCAGAAGGAGAGAGGGAACTGGGGCTGGCTGGGCACTGGCTCTGTTCCATGCGTTTCACAGCTCCCTAGCCCTGACATTTCTCAGGAGGAGGAAGAAGTTTGCCTTCACTGCATGTCACGTTTCAACTCATCAAGCTCCTAAGATGCTGATTTGTCCCCACACAGTTCATAATGGCTGGAGCCACAATTTTTTTTTTTTCTAGACGGAGTCTCGCACTGTCACCCAGGCTGGAATGCAATGGTGTGATCTTGGCTCACTGCAACCTCTGCCTCCTGCTTCAAGTGATTCTCCTGCCTCAGCCTCCCGAGTAGCTGAGATTACAGGTGCCCGCCACCATGCCTGGCTAATTTTTTTTTTTTTTGTCTTTTTAGTAGACACGGGGTTTCACTATGTTGGCCAGGCTGGTCTCGAACTCCAGACCTCGTGATCTGCCCACCTCAGCCTCCCAAAGTGCTGGGATTACAGGCATGAGCCATCACGCCCAGCTGGATCCACAATTTTAACCTGTGACTGCCGAAGTGTATACATTTTTCTACTTTCATGCCCTGCCAGTCCTGTGTGTGGAAATTCAAGTTTTCCAGTGGTTTTTTGAGGTGGGAGAGGTGGGAGCAAGAGGAGGGGGAAGTTTTCCATAAGAAGTCCAGCTCAGCTCAGACCTTTCATGTGGCTCACACGCGTGTCTGTTTTCTCACTCATGGCCAATCGTGCCTTCTTTCATCCAGCCCACAGCCCTGCCAAGGGCCTGCCCGTTGCCTGAGTGTATCTGGAGTTCAAGTAAACACAAACAGATAAGCCATCTGCAGTGCTCACATTCCAACTGGAGAAATAGGCTAAAAGAGAGGGAGGTGGGTGGGGGAAGAAAGGGAGGGAGAGGGAGAGAGAGAGAATCACTGCATCCAAAATTATGCTAATGACAGAAGGGCCAGTGGCAGAGAGCTGGGAGGGAGCCGACCTTTGATGGTGGGTGAGGTTGCTCTTGTGGACAGGATAATCAGGGCGCCTCTCTGAGGAGGTGACATCTAAATCAGGAGCAGAGGCAGAGGCATGGGAAAGGTGCTCCAGGCAGAGGAGGCAGCAGAACAAAGGGCCCCACATGTCCTAGTAGCCTCAGGGAGGGAGGCTAGTATGAGGGTTCGGCTAAAACTTGAGCTTGGAGCAACTCTGTCACCTGCAAGGACAAGGAAGCCTGAAGCGTCTGCATGGTGGAGGCACCAGCATCCACGACCGGCTCTAATATGGGAACCACACGGTCAGCCCCTGAGATTTTGGAAAATCATGCCCTTTAGGCAAACAGCTGTTTTCTTTTTGAGAAATGTATTTCTCCTGGGCCCTGGAAGACTAAATGCCTGGTCCGGGGACCCCAGTGTCCTGCCTGCCCTTCACAAAATGCTGCTCTTGGACTCGCCCAGCCAACGAGCTGATGTACCCAGCAGGGGTCCCTCAGGAGGCAGAAGTGGATAGGTGATATCCAGCAGGGGTCCCTCAGGAGGCGGAAGTGGATAGGTGATATCCAGCAGGGGTCCCTCAGGAGGCGGAAGTGGATAGGTGATATCCAGCAGGGGTCCCTCAGGAGGCGGAAGTGGATAGGTGATATCCAGCAGGGGTCCCTCAGGAGGCGGAAGTGGATAGGTGATATCCAGCAGGGGTCCCTCAGGAGGCAGAAGTGGATAGGTGATATCCAGCAGGGGTCCCTCAGGAGGCGGAAGTGGATAGGTGATATCCAGCAGGGGTCCCTCAGGAGGCAGAAGTGGATAGGTGATATCCAGCGGCTGGGGGCGGGGGTGGGGGTGGGGGGCAAGCACAGGTGTGTGCTGTGTAAGCAGGTGCCCAGGCCCCTGGAGAACCTCCCACTGCACTTTCCCTGTGGCCTCAGCAAGGAAGGGGCCCTCGCTGACTGGATGAGTGAGAGGGTCCCCCAGGCCTGGTCTGGTCTGGAGAGAGCTCTGTACATGTGCGGACCCCAGTATGTTGACCACATGCTGCTTCTGCTCCAGTAACACCTGTGGGTTAACTCGGTGCTTCTCCACATGGTAATCATACAGTATTGTTTCTGACCAGGAACCTCACAGCAACGTGTTATGTGCTGAGTATCTGGGTCCTCCCAAAATTCATGTGCTGAAGACCTGGCCCTCTGCGTGATGGTGTCTGGAGGTGGGGCCTTTTTGGGGAAGGTTAGGTTTAGATGAGATCATATGGGTGGGGCCCCATGATGGGATTAGTGCCCTTGTAGAAAAGGAAGAGAAACCTCTTCCTACAGCCATCTCTCTCTGCCATAGGAGGACACAGTGAGAAGGTGGCTCTTCAAGCCAGGAAGAGGTCCCTCACCAGGACCTACATTTGCTGGCACCATGAGCTTGGACTTCCAGCCTCCAGGATGGCAAGGAATCCATGTGTGCTGTTTAAGCCACCCCTTATGTGCTACTTTGTCCCAACTGCCCAAACCTGGAGCAAGGGAATGAATGGGCTGATACTTCCAGGATTCATGGGTCTCACCATGTTCAGGAACTGTGCCTCTTTAGAATGAGACACGGCCTACTGAGGGGTCCTCACAGCCCTGGTGGGACTGGGGTGCATCCTGGTTGAGCAGTGCATGCTCTGAGCCACTGTACTATCTGGTGCCTTTTCTCCCCTTGCAGACTCTACAAGTGGAGATTGAAGGACTGTAGGTGATAGTGGAATTACTCGCATTGATACCCAACAACTTGCCAAGAAACTATTTCCTTTCTCTGTGCTCTGGGGCCCTGCTGGGGGAATGCTTCCCCTAGGGGACACCAATGCTGTTCCGCCACCCTGGCTCTCAAGACTGTGCCATCACAGGCAGGGGCCACACCATGGGGCAGCCTCTCCTGACTGGCAAGGGGGATGTCAGGGCACTGTTCCTCCATGGGGCAGGGAGGAAGCACCCCCGCACTGCCAGCCCAGTGGGGAAACATTAACAGAAGACAGCAGCAACCCAAGGGCAGGGGCCCTCCACCTTCTGGGACCACAGGGAAATACAGACAAAGATTCCCAAGCAGCTCTGGGGCCAGGTTCGAGGACGGTGTGAGAGGGGCAGCTGGGAACATCACGGGTGCAGGGACCTGCACAGGGGCTGAGGGCTGTGCCAGCTGTGTTGGCTTCCTGCAGCTGCCATCACAAAGTCCCACAGGTGGGCAGCTTAAACAGCAGGCTGCTGTCTCACAGCCCTGGAGGCTGGAAGGCCAAGATCAAGGTGCTGGCAGGGCACATTTCTCCCGAGGCCGCTCTCCTTGGCTTATAGAGGGCCACCTTTTCCCTGTGTCTCTTCACATCGTCCTCCCTGTGTGTATGTCCCTCTCTGTGTCCAGATGTCCCTTTCCGTAAGAACATCAGTCATGCTGGATTAGGTCCCCCCACCCCAATGACCTCATCATCACTTGGTTACCTTAGTAAAGGCCCTGTCTCCAAAGACGGTCACATTTTTAGGTACTGGGGTTAGGACTTCAACAGGATAATTTTTTTTGGAGGGGTGAAACCTTGATTCAACCCATGACAGTAGCTATTCACATTTTCATCCTGGGCCTTATAGGAACTGATTTCTTCCACCACCCCCATTTCCCTGTTACCTTATATAGATTGTGCTGATGGTGGCCAACTTCCTGCATTGCTCATGGTTTATAGGTGTTCAGTCTGAACTGGACTGGAAGAGAAAGATTGTCCAGGGCTGTAAAGAGAGACTGGTGAGACTTGGGTTTTGTCTTTGGGAGACGATGTGCATGTTTTCATTGTTTATGAAGAGCAGCTGTGTTATTTAGGTGAGGCTGTCATGGCTGCCATCACTGTTACTTTGGAGGTGAAGAACAGGAAGAAAGTTGTGTGGAGACTTTGAGCAGCTGCAGGCTGGAGTGTGGTGGATAGGACAGATTGGTTTTTTGTACTCAAGCTATTTGAAAGCTGGAATCTCAAACTTCCTTGAAGCATTAATTTCCCCTGTGACTTGAGCTTTCCTGAGCAGCTACCCATGTGAGACTTGCAGGGAGGTGGTAGCCACATCGAGCCACCTCTGCAAGCCAGGGAGCAGGATGATCGCTGTGACCAGGGTGGCTGAAGCAGGTCTAGCTGCCAATGTCCAGAAGCTCCTGCTTGTGGACTTTCATGTACCAGCAGCCTGCTTATTGAGCATTTGAAATGTGGAGAGTGTGGCCACACAACTAAAATTTAAATTCTATTGAATTTCAAGTAATTTAAATTGTAAGTAGTTTAAATACCAAATATGGCTAGTGGCTAGCAAGTCAGACAGCACAGCGTGAGAGCATACATTTAAGGTGGATGTGCCTAGAGATTCACCAAAGAGAGCTGATGTGGCCAAGGTCACAGGGGCTTTGTATGCTGGACCAAAGAGCCCAGAGTTTTCAATTTTTCTCTTGAAGAACAAGAGCTGCTGAAGTTGTTGTTGTTGTTTAACATAGTCAGGTGATACGGGCACAATTATTTTCTGACAGAATTTTAAGCTGCTATGTGAAAAGAGATTGAGAGAGGCAACGTGGTGGCAAGACGCCAGCCAAGAGGTTACTACAATTGCCTGGATGAGACATGTCGATTGCAGAGACAAGCTGGAGGTGATGGGAATGGGGAAAAAGCGCACAGTCAAGAACTCTGCAGGGGAACACCTGTTAGGATCTGACCACTGACGGTGTGCTGGGGGATAAGACAGAAGCTTCGGACCCCAGGATATTGGGATTTATCACTTGCAAATGGCATGTATGGGAATGTCTCAGCGGAGTTAGGGAATGAAGGAGCAGTAGCATGTCCAGGCGGAGGTTGGGTGAAGATACGGACGCAGGATTGGAAGGGCCAGTGTGAAGTGCTGTCTCACATCCAGGTGGCAACGTGCAGCACACAGCGGGCAGAAGCTCGAGGAAGCCCCAGCTAGAGACAGCACTTTCTTGTTTTTAGTCACCTTTGCGCTGCAGGTGGTATTAAATAGTGCTTCTTCAGGCCGGGCACGCGGCTCACGCCTATAATCCCTGTGGGAGGCCGAGGCGGGCAGATCACGAGGCCGGGAGATCGAGACCATCCAGGCTAACACGATGAAACCCCATCTCTACTAAAAATACAAAAAATTAGCCAGGCGTGGTGGCAGGCGCCTGTAGTCCCAGCTACTCGGGAGGCTGAGGCGGGAGAATGGCATGAACCCAGGAGGCGGAGCTTGCAGTGAGCCGAGATTGCGCCACTGCACTCCAGCCTGGGTGACAGGGAGACTCCGTCTCAAAAAAAAAAATAAGAGTGGATCGACAGAGTCTTACGTGATGCTATGAAATACAGCTGCTGGGCTTCATTTCAGACACATTGCCTAAGACTCTCTTCTTATTACCCGAGTCACTGATTCACAACCACTTTCACCCTTGAAGATCCTTTGTAAAGTTAAGTTTTTTCCTAACAGACCTGTTATATAAAGACTTTGTCTTATAAGGAAGTATTTATTATGTAACATGTTTGTCCCCTCTAAAGAGGACATTTTAAAGGAGACATTTAAATTTCTCCTTCATGTGAGACATCCAGTGTTAGTATACTGGGTTAATATAAAACCAAACAAAACTCAAATAGACATGACTTTTCACCTCTGCAGGTTTACGGTTTGTGAACTTATGATTCTCATCAACTTTTCTTCCTTTCTTTCTTTTTTATTTTGAAGACGGAGTCTGGCTCTGTCACCCAGGCTGGAGTGCAGTGGTGTGATCTCAGCTCACTGTAACCTCTGCCTCCCGGGTTCAGGTGATTCTCCTGCCTCAGCCTCCCGAGTAGCTGGGATTACAGGCACCCACCACTATGCCCGGCTTTTTTTGTATTTTTATTAGAGATAGGGTTTCAGCATGGTAGCCAGGCTGGTCTCGAACTCCTGACCTCAAGTGACCTGCCTGCCTTGGCCTCCCAAAGTGCTGGGATTACAGATGTGAGCTACAGCGCCTGGCCTTCATCAGCTTTCCTTAATACTGATGGAGCTCACGGACTCCTGGTCCTGTTGTGAACTTCAGGTTGGCAATCGCTTGCCCTGGGCTGTATGAGGAGCCAGTGGCAGGACCCTGTCTGACCGGTGACCCATGGGGGCTCTGGCCATCGCAGTGCACGGGTCCTGAGAGGGCTCCCAGAGCTGCAGGGCTGAGCGCGTTCTGCATGGCCTGCAGGTCTAGCTGTACAAGCACTGCCCTCTGCTGGCATTTTGTAACAATTGCAAACACACAGAACTTACTTGGCCCGCAACGCAGTGAAGTTTCCAGAAGGAAAAGAGATGAATTTACGCCGGGGTGGTGGTTCACGCCTGTAATCCCAGCACTTTGGGAGGCCAAGGAGGGCGGATCACCTGAGGTCAGGAGTTCAAGACCAGCCTGGCCAACATGGTGAAATCCCATCTCTACTAAACAATACAAAAATTAGCCAGGTGTGGTGGCGGGCGCCTGTAATCCCAGCTACTCAGGAGGCTGAGGCAGGAGAATCACTTGAACCCGGGAGGAGGAGGTCGCAGTGAGCTGAGATTGTGCCGCTGCACTCCAGGCTGGGCGACAGAACGAGACTCCGTCTCAATTAAAAAAAAAAAAGAGGTGAATTTATACAGTTAACAGGCCACGTTCAACAAGGCCACCCCACCCACCCGAGGCCCCATGTAGAATTTTGAATGGCCACATGCGTAGTGGACGCTGAACAGGGAACTCGTAAATTCCAGCGCAGTCCCCACCTATTCACTCATTTACAAATAATGATTTGTGCCCAGCACCGGGCCAGGCATAGAAAGAAGAAAAGGATTGCAACTCTCAGGGGTGCTCCAGGCTAGGGGGAGAGAGGCGCACACAAGAACAATTTCACTTCAGTCTCTTCCTCGATCCGGTATGAGGCTGTATAAAGGGCAGTCCGGATTGTGTGGAGGTAATAATGTCTGAGCTGAAATGGAAAGGATTACGCAGGATTCGTCTGTTGGACATCTCTGACCAAAACGGCACTGAAACCTGATGACAGTACTTAGCACCAAGTATCTGAGTGGGAGGCTGTTGAGAGTAAATGGAGTTACGGTGGAAGAAATTCTGAGGTCCTTTAAAATGACCAAGCTGCACGGGACCTTGCCATGTATCTGCTGGCATGTATGATTTGGTGTGAAAATATCAGGCCCAGATAACAGCCAAATTGCCTCACTTTCTGCAAGCTAAACACAGTCTAACTGCGTTAGCTACACACACACGCTCTCTCTCTCTCATGCATCACTGAATGATGGAAACACATTCTGGTAATTTCATCACTGTGTGGACATTAGAGAGTGCATTTACACAAACCTAGATGGTATAGCCCATTGCGTACTTAGGCTCTATGGTGTAGCCTATTGCTCCCAGGCTGCAAACCTAAGCAGCATGGTACTGTGCTGAATACTGTAGGCAACTGTAACACAATGATAAGCATTTGTGTATCTAGACATATCTAAACATAGAAAAGGTACAGTAAAAATATGATATGGTATTGTCATCCTATAGGACCACCACTGTATATGCATCTATCTATCTATCTGTATAGATATAGATATATACAGTCATGCATGACACAATGTTTCGGTCAGCGACTGACTGCATATAAAATGGTGGCTCCATGAGATGACTCTGTGTCCCTCACCCTCTCTCCCTCCCTCCCTCTCTCTCTCTCTCTCTCTCTCTCTCTCTCTCTCTCTCTCAGGAACCATTCTTAGAGTTAGCTGCTCCACACCCTTTCTTTCACCTTCCTTTGTCGCCTCATCCAGCAGACTTCCCGGAATGCAGATGCTGGCATCTGGAAGCATGAAGATGAGGCCAGTGAGTTAGAGGTCCTCTGGGACCGGGAGGGCTCAGAGGAGCTGGGCTGCCATCCAGCCTGCCCTGAGGCTCGCCTGAGAGATCTACAAACTTAGACCTCAGAAGGCTGCTGTCACTTTGGGCTTCCTGCTGCTCACAGTGAAACCTAATCTTTTTTCAGGGAATGGTTAATCGTTTTATGGAGATATAATTCACATACCATACAATTTACCCATTTGAAATGTATCACCTTCAGTATGTTTACAGGGTGTGTGACCATCATCACATTCTAATTTTTGAACATTTTTGGCACCCCCACCAAAAAAAACACTTTACACCCATTATCAGTCACTATCTATTCCCTCTCCACTAATGTTCTCCTTGGCAACTACCAATCTGCTTTCTGTCTCTGTGGATTTGCTGTCCTGGACATTTTATGTAAATGAATCACACCACATGTGGCCTTTGTGTCTGGCTTCCTTCACTGTGTAGTGTTTCAAGGCTCACCTATGTGTAGTGTTTCAAGGCTCACCTATGTTGGAGCATTTATCAGCACTCCGTTTATTTTTGTGGCTGAATAATATTCCATTGCATGGATAGCACATTTTGTTTCTCCATGAATCCACTGGTGGATATCTGGGTTGTTTCCATGTTTTTACTGATACATATTCATACACACTTATGGGGTAGGTGTGGTGTTTTGTTGCATGCACAGAATGTGTTATGACCAAGTCAGAGGATTTAGGGTATCCATCACCTGCAGTATTTATTATTTCTATATGTTGGGAACGTCTCAAGTCTTCTAGCTATTTTGAAACATACAATACACTGTTGATAACTATAGTCACTGTATTCTGCTATTGAACATTAGAACTTATTCCTTCTACCTAATTGCATGTTTGTGCCTATTAACCAATCTTTCTTCACCCCTGAAACTTAATCTTAACTACTTTGCTTTGTAATACATTCCGTTTGTTTGATTAGGATAGTTACTTTCTATTGCTTGTAACCAAGGAACCGTAACTAATATAGAAATTGATATGAGAAAGTAACACATCTTCAGGGAAATGTGGAGAATTGAGGACAGATTACTGGGTGTGGAGCTGGATTGAAAAGCAGTGACACACCCGTTGATATGATGGGAAGGGGGCTGGCAGGCGATGGGGCACCCGGCCAGTGGGTCAGACTCTTGCCCATGTTCCCTGGAGGCATCTAGGACAACACTGATTTCTCACAGTTCTGGAGACTGGAAGTCCGAGATCAAGACACCCTCGTGTTTGGGTCTTCGTGATGGCCCTCTTCCTGGTTTCACACTGCTGACTGCTAGCAGTATCTTCACATGGTAGAGAGTAGAATGAGCTTCAGTCTCTTTCTCTCCTATCGGGTCACTAATCCCATTCATGAAGATGCCATTCTCATGATCTAATCACCCCTCGAAGGCCCCACCCCTTAATACCATTCCTTTGGGGATGAGGATTTCAACATACAAACTTGGTGGTGGGCACAAACATTCAGTCCGTAGCAGATGGCGTTTCACTGGGCAGGTGCTGTGTTTGGGCAATCCTATCAGAATCACGCAGGAGCCTTGCTAAAACGCTCCTTTCTGTGACTAGGGCCGCACCTACCGTGAATCAGTAGATGGCCCACAAGGGCACGAGTAGTTAACTCAGTCACTGCGCTTCTTACAGCGGATACTGAGGGGCATTCTGTTCTTAGGAGAGACTGGACAAAGAAACTGAGCCAGTGCTGAAGTCAAGTGCAGATCTGGAGTTAATTCCAATACTACAAAATGAATTATAGTTTCAGGTGCAGAACGGAGTTAATTCCAATACTTACAAAATGAATTATAGTTTCAGGTGCATATCTAGTTTCCAGCTTTATAAATACTTGGTACAAAGTAGATAATTTAATTACTGTTATGCTGAAAGAGGAAGCTGAAGAAAACTCAATGTCAGATGGGTGCCAAATTCAGTAGAATGTGTGAGACTGTTGGGCTCTTGATGATATTGTATAAATTAATGTCTGGCTTGCATTAATTTTTGCATTATTTTATGAAGCTTCATATTCATAAAATTAAGTGGAAAAAGTATAAATGAAACATGACTTAAGAGTCCAGATAAATCTAGAATTAGGCCGGGCACAGTGGCTCATGCCTGTAATCCCAGCACTTTGGGAGGCCGAGGCGGGTGGATCACCTGAGGTCAGGAGTTCAAGACCAGCCTGGACAACATGGTGAAACCCCATCTCTACTAAAACACAAAAATCAGCCAGACATGGTGGCAGGCACCTGTAATCCCAGCTACTTGGGAGACCGAGGCAGGAGAATCACTTGAACCCGAGAGGTGGAGGTTGCGGTGAGAATTAACACCAGATCATTCTAAGGCTAAATTCAGAAGCAGAGATCTGCACAATCAATCTGTTGTATGGACACGTGCTGGGGGTGCACGCTCCACCCTTTTAGTCTTTTACACTCTTCTCTGCACCTCCAGCTCCTCACCTTAAAGGCCCCACAAGGGTCACCAGGGACCCCTGGCTTGTCTTTGACACCGGTGCTTTTGGGCCCTGGGAGTAGCAGAGGTAAAGGCAGCAGGGTCAGTGAACAAGGCTCACACACTGTCCATTTGTGCCACAGCTGAAACCTGAAACCCGCAACCCCAGCGTCTTGGCAGTGGCAGTGCCCATAAATGGTACTTGGCCCTGCCCCGGCCCCTTATTGTGAAGATCCAGCCTTCCGCCCTCCCACCCTCACCCCCTGAGCTGGCTTCCCTAGAGATCTGAGCAGCAGATCACGCCGAGCTGATGGGGCCTGAGCCAGCTACTCCCCCGATGGTCCTTGCTGGTGACAAACTGGTAATGACAGTGGCAAGTGTGGGCTCCATAAACCTCCTACAATTGACACAACAAGGAGGTTGTCAGGCTCAGGAGGGCCCCTGGGCCTGGTCCGGGAGTGCTCAGTGTGCCTGGCCCTCCCTGCAGAGTGGTGAAGGGGAGGGGCTCAGCGGACTGACACGGGTGAGACCTGGGGCTGGTGGTGGTGAGTGACAGGGTGGAGGCAGAGTGTGTGGTGTTCCAGCTTGGCACTCTCAGAGCCCGCTGTTTTCAAGGTTGGACTTTTCTCATCACACTTGTAGGTAATGAGGTAGAAAGCACGGGGCTGATTGAAGAGGAGATCGCTGGACACCGCAGGAAGGTCAAGCTGAGATGGTGATGGGGAGAGAGGCAGGGGTTTTCTAGGCTCTCTTCTCTGACTATTCCTGCACCGGGGAGGATGTTGGCATGTGATCTGGAAGACAGAAAGGGGCCCGGAGGAAGAGGGGATTTAAGGGCCTTGGGCAGGTCTGATCAAAGGGACATATGATTGCCCCCCAGGAGGCCCTTGGCGTCCCACTGTCCATCTCTAGGGCTGCTTGACCGTCCTTGAAGAGTCTCGGAAACCCGTCAGACTGATCCTGGGGTGTCCAGACTGTCCATATTGACGTTTAACCATCTGAGAATGGCCCCCTCACCTGGAGTCACAGGCTGACATCCCCAGACAAATGTGTGCCAGAATATCCTGGTGTTTTCTGCAAGGCAGCATGTTTTCTCAGCACCCGTTATTTGCAAGCAGGTGCTCAGGTTCCAGCAGTGACCGCCTCTCACACCCACAGTGTGGCTGCGCTGGCTATGGAGAGCCCTGGGCAGTGCTGAAGTCCGCAGCCAAAGAGGCCGATGCAAATTGCAGAGAGCGCTCGGAGTGCTCGGCCCGGGGAAGCTGTCCTCAGATGACAGCTTCACGTGGCAGGTGTGTAACCTGTCGTCCTCACTTGGAGGGAGGCACCTTCATCCCTATGAGGCCTAAGCAGGCAGAACTACAGGACAGAGCCAGCTCTAGCATATGCGCCACGCAGGGCGGCAGAGCCAGCTCCAGGACCCGTGCCACACTGGGTGGCAGAGCCAGCTCCAGATCTCCAGGGCTATGGGCTGCATTCAGATCCACCTGTACAAACAAGACACAGTTATTGTACCTGAAAGGTCATGGGCCAGATACAATGTCAATAATGTGTTGAGCCCTAAATTTGGGGGAAGCAGTAACTTTCACTCACAGCCCCCGGGGCTGCATTGGGAAGTGGGAGTCAGGGCTCCCTGGCTCCTTTATAAGCCCCGCTTGTTTTCTGCAAATACTGCTAATGTCCCAGATTGGCATTAATCAGGACAAGTAATTAGCTGAATTTTGAGAACAACAACAAATACATATATATCTATATATTATATATCTATAATTTATATCTATACCTATCATATGTACATATAGGTACATATATGTACCTCCATCCATGTAAGGATGACAGATCTATATCTATCATTACACATATGATAGGTGTATGGGGGATTCTTTTAAGTTCTATAAAAATATCTTTATGTCCTCAGATGCATCTGAGATTGAGCATTAAGCTGAGTTTCTCCACAGATAAAGGTGACAGCCCAAGTGTGAGTCCAACTCTCCTCTCCAGGCCTGTCAGTGGATTCTTAGATGATATTCAGTTCAGCATTTGGGGTCCAGCGTTACAACACTGAGCCATTGGGAGGCAATTCTCCATGGGTCTCTTGCCTTTCTGCGGTCTCTAGCTGCTTTGGCTCTGAACTGTCTTTCCAAGGACATTTGTGTAGTAGACAGCCCTGGGAGGCAGAGGCAGCATCTCTCTCTGTGGCCAAGGGCAGGCATCTTCCTGTCCACTGTAATCGAGTGTCCCCTTCCAGGGCAATGGGGGGTGGGTTTGCCTGCATCCCTCCATAAACAATTGGGGTTTCCTAAGTCAGGGTCCTCATCTGTGATGCAAATTCAACGTGTGCAGCACGTCCACCTGGGCCACTCTCCACCAACCCATAAGGCTTGGGGCCCACAGGGACTGATGTGTGCGGGGCCCATGCTGTTTGCTGTAGGGTCTGTGACCTAGAAGTCTTGTGCCTTCATCCAGCATCCGTGAGCCTGCAAGTAGGGCCAAGCCTCAGAGACTTACTTCAGTCTGGACAGCTTGTCTTCCCCAACCAAAAAAATATGTGCAGGTGGACAAGTGTACGCAGAGCCATGCTCAACTACATGTATGTGGCAGGCGGGATAATCCGTCCCCCCCACCAAAGTCCACGTCCTAATCCCTGGAAGCTGTGACAAAGGGGAACTGAGGTTGCTGGTGGAATTCAGGGTGCTAATCAGACCACCTTAAAATAGGGAGAGTTTCCCAAATATCCTGGTGGGCCAGTGTGCTCACAGGGCTTAGAATTGGAAGAGGGAGGCAGGAGGGCTGGGCGGAGGAGAGGGTGTGAGAACTCCACCTGCCACTGCTGAATTTGCAGGAGGGAGGGAGGGACCACGAGCCACCAAGTGCAGATGGCCTCTGGAAGCTGGAAGAAAATCGGATTCTCCCTGAGAGCCTCTGGAAGGAGGCAGCCCTGCCCACATACCAGTTTTAGTTCAGAGAGCCCTGTCTTGGATGTGTGACCCACAGAGCTGTAAGACAGTAGAATATGCTGCTGTTTTAGATTTGCTATGGCAGATATAGAAAATGATACACAGAGGATGTAAAAGGCATTTTTTTCAAATGATGCCTCTTTCAGTAGGCATTTTGTGGGCACTTCTGGGTACAGCAGGAGGCAGGATTTCTTCTGCATCTATTGTTTGTCCTGCAATTTCCTCAGTGGGATCCAGGGCTCCTGCCTACACAGCGAGTCTCACAGATTTCAGCAAGGCCCCCTTCACCCTGCTGGGAGGGCAGCTCAGAAAATGGGGCATCCTACTACAGGAGCAAAGGTGTGTGTGTGTGCATGTGTCAGTATGGTGTTGTGTGTGTGTGTGTGTGTGTGTGTGTGCTGCTTGCTGGCACATGCTGGTTAGGAATTTACCAAATAGGAAGAAGAAATTAGGTTGGAGAGCCAAGGACCAACAGTGCAGACTGGCTTTACGTCTGTATTAAGAAGGGATGGGCATGCTGAGGCCAGGTGGCAAAGCACAGGAGACACAGTGAGGTAAAAATCCTATTCCCAGGGCCATGTGCTGGGCACCTGCTTTGCTGCACAAGATGACTGTCCACTGTCTCCTGCCAGCCCCAGATCCATCACACAGCTGGGCTCCTCTCAGGGGTGCATCCCCACACACACACAGGCCCTAATGCACACACACATAAACATACATCCATATGTTCACATGTGCATATGTGCTCTCATGCACATGTTTATGCATGTAACACACATGCATGAAATCATACTTCCACATATACACACATAAGGACACACGTACACACATGCATATGCATGAACTCACCCACCCACACACCTGTGCACACACACATAAGCATACATGTGTACACACACTCATGAACTCACCCGCCTACACATGCACACATGTGCACACACACACACACGTGCATACACATGCATGAACTCACCCACTGACACACGCACACATGTGCACCTACACATATGTACATACACACATATGCATGAGCTCACCCACCTGCACACACCCACGCACAGGGCTCTGAGTTGGAGTGGTCGTGATGCTGCTTCACCTCCCCATGAGGAGTCATATGGTAGCAGCAGAGGTGGTCATGACCTGAAGCCAGCGGGAGGGGCCAGAGGAGTGGGGAGCTATCCAGACTGTTATTGGTAACAACACAGAAAGTCCAAAGGTTATTGTTAGGCTAGAAAAAGATTACACTTCATAAAACCATGTTTATTCAAAAAAATCTATTCAGAAAGTCTGGAAAGCGTAATAAATATCTGTACAGTGGCCACCCATCTCAAACATGAATTACAAAGCAGGAACATAAAAATGATGTGTAAACATAACTGCTGAGCCAGTGAACAAAGTGCTGAGTCAGGAGCGAGGCAGAGAAGCGTGCTCAGTAGAATGACACAGACGCTGCAGCCTCCGTCCTCAGCCCCTCAAGCTGCGCTGGAGTCCACCTTCTGCCCTCTCCACACCGCTCAGGGACCGGCAGCGTCCTTCTCCATTCTCGAATTTGCATGACGCTTAGAAAGGTAGGAGGCAGCAAAACGTGTCAGAAATGAACGGAGTGCAAATCAAACTTTGCCATGTGCTTGAGAGAATCAGTAAAGCGTTAGGTAAAAATCCCAAGTGCAGCTTTAGGATAACACCATTTAATGAACAATACTGGATAACATTAAGTACTATTATCACTTTAAAATTCAAACAATCTTCCAAACATCAATACATACACAGTTAGTTTAAAATCACAGACAAATCGGACTTGAGGGTAAAAGTGAAATCCTCACCTCTTGCCCATGTTTGACTTTGGGATGGAATTCAGCAAAGCTCTCCCACTGCAGATTGGGAGAATCAGGTATTTCTCCCACATGGGGGGCTGCCAGGGAAGGAGGACCCTATAGGGTGGCCAGCAAGGGGCCACTGGCGGTAGGTCAGGAAGCCTGAGATCTAGGGTTCAATGTGTTTATAAGTTCTGTGATTTTCATGACCCGGGGGTCGGGGGGGTGGGTTATGATGAACTGTGTGAGGAAGGAGAGCCAATTAACTTTTGGGGAGGTCTATGTCATTTGTGCAAATCATACGGAGCATTTCATTCGGCGTGGAGGTGCGCTGAGCTGGCAAAATGCGAATTCTAAGAACACCTTCATTTTCATGTCGACTGCTGCTTGAAAGCAGTCACTTGCTATTTCACTAAGGTTTTTGAAAGCTTAGTTTAACATATGATACCATAACTTCTTTAGGCTGACTTTTGTGGAAGGATGTCAAGTATCATTTTGTTCTGGATATGGGAGGGAAAGTAGAGGTATTTCACAGACACTCAGTGGAGCAGGGCCAAGCCAGTGTTCTCCTCCGCTGATGCACATCAAATACATGTAAGGACAGAGCTCGCTGTGATGGGGAGTCTCGTCGGTCCCTTTGGCATTCTTAGAGTTCAGAAGCTAAGTCTGTACAAACTGGGATGACTGAAAAAGACCATGAGCTGGTGCCCCATGGGCACACAAGGAGGGAAAACCATGGCCGCTTTCTCACGGATGCTTTCCCTTTCACTTCCCCAACTTCTCACTCCCTGCACCAGAACCCACGGACTTTAAGCAAACAGACAGGCCTGCACACCAAGCCAGGCCAAAGGGTCCGGGCATCTGATGGGGGAATCGTTGCCTGTGTAGCAAGCAGAAGAGGTGATGACTTTTGTTCATTTCTGGGAGGACAGATTGTGTGACCTCAGGATTATCCACTTTTTCCTAAGTTTCTAAAAAGAAGTGAAATAATTAAGACCTAAAAAGCAAATTCATCATGGTGGAAGTCGTTCTAGCCTTGGGAAAAAGCATCTTCTATGGAGAAAATGTGAGGAATACCCTGTGGGCACTATGGAAACAGGTATTCAGTCCAGCTTGCTCCTTTTATGTTTTGTGGTTCTCTAAGAAAAAAAAATCCACATGGATTAAAGCTTCTGAAACAAGTTTATATTTTAAGGTCTGAAAACAATCAGACCAAGCTAAGGAGTTATTTTTCAGAACGCAGCACATTTTTTCTTTATTTTTTTTTTTTTAGTTGGGTACGAGAATCGAGATGGAGGGGGAACAAAACCCAACAAAATAACATCTTCTTAGGGAAAACCTGGCTGTGGCCAGCGGGCACCTCCTGAAGCCCTGCTTGCTGCAGAGGTGCCGCTCTTCAGTGATGCAGGGTGAGGGGCTGAGCGGCGCCTCCTCCCATCTAGTCCGCTTGGGGGCCGCCAGGGAGCATCTTCAACACCCTTACAGGACAATGAAGGACCCGTGTGTTCCCTCTGCCGGCTGGACTGGGCGTCGATCCTGCTGCCCGGAACCTCTCACTCGATTTTACTCAATGAAGGAGAGCACAGCATGGCCTAATGCCCCACACCCGCCCTGTGTGCACACCCAGGGGAATACGGATCAGTGTGAAAAAACAGATCTGTGCAACAGAGACACAAAACGCAACACAAAGCCACAGCATCTACAAAGTGCATCGCTCCTGTCCACGCTGATCTCCGCTGCCCTCCCACCTGTGCCTCTGCCCCTCAGTCTGCTGGGTGGGGCCTGTGTCTCCCTCCAGCCTCCAGCTGGACTGAGAAGGTTTGGGTGGGAAGCCACAGAGCTCCATTTCTCCAATTCACAGTTTCTCCACAGACCAGAAAAATCGAAGTGAATACAGCAAAACCACAGCTTTAGGTGAGCACATAGGAAGCCGACACAGGGCTGAGCAGGTGCGAGAACCCACGACTCCCTGCAAAGCCTCCAGGTAGCTGTGTGGCCACGGGAGCTGGGGACAGACGGCAGCCCAGTGCGCTTGGCCCCCCGGGGAAAGCCGAGACTGGAGGTGGACACAGGCTCCTCCGAGAGGCACCCCCTTCCATCCTGGTGACACGGAGCTCTCAAGGCAAAGATCCAGCCTGCCTTCCTCTCGTCTGGGCTCTTACTCCTCATTTGAATCTGGGACAGAGGAAAGGATGGGCTACCCAGCACCTCAGGCAAAAACTGAAGGGCGAGGAGGAAACGGCTCTTTGGATTATTTTGGGCAGAACCAGGCATCTCCTCCTGGACGCCACAGTGCCAACCCCGTCATCCAGCCCGTGGGGAGCCCCGGGATGCCAGGTCACCCCAGCCCTCTGGGGCCCTGCAACCACCAATGGCTGTGCCCTCGCACTGCCACTTTCCCACCGGGTACCTGGGACGTGGGTGTCGGGAGTCTGACCAAACCGACCGGCTTCATAATTGGAAAACAGATCTCTCGGCAGAAACAGAAGCCATGTGTGAGAAGACCCGCGGGCTCTGAAAGAAGCCCCCGGCCTCGCACGGGCACGCGAGGTGAAGGGGCGCATTTGGTTTTGCTTGGGAGAAAAGAGAGCGGGCGGGGAGGCTGGCGCAGTGAGGCTTGGAGAAGCCCCCAGGTCAGGACCCTCTCCGGGGCTGAAAAAGAAAACACGGACACGGCGAGGGCGGGCGCCGCCTCCCTGCTGGACTTGTGGTCACTCTGGGTGCCAGACGGGCTCCGAGGCCGGGGTCTGTGAGCCCACGAGGATGCTGGCAGGGGACGCTGGGGCCAGGGTCCCACCCGCTACAACCGCGTGGACGTGAGTCTCTTCATGCCTCTGCGCTGAGCCAGGTTGGACGACAGCACGGGCTCCAGCCGCGGGGCCTGAGGTGTTCTGTTTAGAGCAAAGTAGGTGGCGGCCATCGCGCCCTGCAAAACAGAGGACAAGGGTGAGAGCCGCGGTGCCTCACTCCAGGGGTTGAGCCGGAGCCCGGGGCCTCCATGGGCCTCAGCTGCCCCCAGGCAACGTGGGAGAAACCAGAGCTTCCCCAGGGTCCCTGGAGCATGGAGTGCTGTTAGCCTGCCGCCAGGGTCCAGCACACGTGGGCCCCAGGAGACAGGGGCCCTGTCTCCTGCACCTGCCCCCCCACCCCATGCCACCCTGGCACTGTGCTTGTGCCTTGGGGGAAAATGTTTTGGACGCTTGTGGAGCCCCCAGGCTGAGGTCACGTGATCCCCTGCATTCTGACAGTGAGGCCAGGTCTGTTTTGGGGCTTGCTGTGTCCTAGGACACACAGCGAATGCCAGGGCCTGTCACCCTGGACTTTGGCCACTGTTGAGGAGTCTGGACTCATTTGGAGGAACAGGCATATCCTGGAGTGAATCCAAATTCTCAGAATGGATCTGGAGGGGGCGGCTCCTAACTGGATCATGCCTAGTCCTGCTGGGGTGGGACAGTCTACACTTTTCAGAAGACGAGTCCCACCCAGAGGATGGGGTGCCTGAGAGGCAACTGCTGCCTGAATGTAAGTCACTTATGAAGGGGACTTTTTTTGCATGTGTGGCCTAGAATGGAGGCTTTGAACTTGAGTGGAACAGCCACGCCAGCTGCCACCACATCAGCAGAGGCTGCCACCTACTCAGGTAGGAGCCCTGTGCAATACTGCACGTGTCTGGTGAAGTGCACGAAGGTAGGTGGGCCGGCGGTGCAGTTTGGGGCTGCTATGGGCTCTTTCTCTGCACTCTGTGGTTTCTTCGGAGTGACTGCAAGGTATCAGGCTCTTTTCTGGGTTTCCCATTCCCACCACTCTGTCCTCACTGTCGCCTGCTGGTACCTTCACCAGGTGCACGTCCTGTCGGCTGAGCTGGTTTGGGGACAGGTACTCTCTGTTGACCACCCACGGGTGTTTGAGCACTTGCATCGCCGTCAGGCGCTGATGAGGGTCCACGTGGAGCATCTTGGACACGACGTCCTGCCAGGGAAGGTCATGAGAGTCGGGGGGATGGTTGGATCATTTGTGCTGGGTCAGAGAGCCTCCCCAGCAGAACTCCTCTCCCTCTATGGCAACACCCGACCACTATGCTGAGTGTGGGTCTTTGCATTTTGGGGTCATGTTCACTTTCAGGTTTAGAAGTATGTCAATGGTTTTTAGCTTTAAATATTACCAAACTTGGAAGTTCACTGAAGGTTTATCTTTTATTAAATATTTCATGTCTAAAAAGTTAAATGTGGAAATATTAGATGATGCATGTAAATCGATGAAACACTGTTTCTTGTAACAATTATATCTTTCCAAAGGGAAAAGCTGAAATAATTAATATTCCACAGGTAGAAATCAATTCATAATGATGCACATACTTACATTTTTTATCAGGACTACCCATAAATATTTACTACAAATAATCAGAAACCGCAAAATCTACAATCTGGAGCCATCAGATATGTCCAGTGGGTTCATGTGCAATAATGGTATTTTTCCATTTCATTGTAAAGTCGTAGCAGTAAAAACCTCTAAAACAAGATTCTACATGTGTGTACACATGCACATACAATACAGTGCACATTCTATTACAGTGAATTACATTTGCAGAGTACTTGGTTACAGTGTGAATTACATTTGCAGACAAACCTGATGCTTCTGCTCTAATCACCATAATCATCCTTGAGGTAAATGGGGCAAATATTACTTTTCCTAATTTGCAGATGAAGACATTACTGCCTGAGGAAGATCCAAGATGAGAATCCATATTCTCTCCACTAGCCTACCCTCCTTCCTTAGTGTTCCCACCACATTTGAAGAGGTAATAAAATGAATTAGAATGCGGTTGGGCACATTGGCTCATGCCTGTAATCCTAGCACTCTGGGAGGCTGAGGCAGGTGGATCACTTGAGGTTAGGAGTTTGAGACCAGCCTGGCCAACATGGTGAAACCCCGTCTCTTCTAAAAATACAAAAATGAGCTGGGTGTGGTGGCATGCGCCTATAATCCCAGCTACCTGGGGGGCTGAGGCAGGAGAATCACTTGAGCCCAGGAGGCAGAGGTTGGAGTGAGCTGAGATTGCACCATTGCACTCCAGAATGGGCTACACGGCAAGAGTCCATCTCAAACAAACAAACAAACAAAAAAGAATGCACATAGAATGTGAAGTTGAATTACTCATTAGAATTTTGGGTCATGAAACAACTAAGAAATACTATGCACAATAACAATATCTTTTTTATACAGAAAAATCTAATGCCTTTTGATATTTGATAACATTGACCTTGGTAATTTCTTGAAACAAGTATCTCCTAGAAAAATGAGTGTTGTCATTTTCAGGTGTAAAAACAAAAGCCTTTAGGGCTTTAATAACTCTTTTCACGATCTTATAGTCATGACACTGAGAGAAGCAGTATTTTTACTTCATACCTGTAGGATGTGGAGAAAGACATACTAATTTGTAGCTTTGCTGGTGTTTGGAGGACTGGAGGTTCTGTTGTGTGCTACGTAAGAGAAAGGAAGAAGCACAGGGGAAAGACGGGGGATGTGGTGGTGGTAGGGACTGGTGTGAAGGGCAGGAAGGGTTGGTGAGGCCCTGTGAGGCGGCAGAGACCTCTGCCTGCAGCAGCGATCTTGACAATGTGCCCTTGTCCTTGACTTTGCTCCTTTTCCAACACCTTCTCCCTGCTCCCATGCCAGCTTCCAAGATGGCCTTCCAGACAAACCACCAGCACCCACGTCCTAGTCTGAGGCTCTATTTTGGGAACCAGAACTAAGACATCTACACTCATTTAAGACAAAGTGAGGGTGTGGACAGGAGCACTTGGACTGTCAGGGTCTGACATCTGGGATATGCTCACTAAATGCCAGCTGCCATCACCTCTGCCACCATTTCCACAATCACCCTCACCATCCTTCCTCCATCACCCCCACCATCATCTTCACCATCACCTCTACCATGATCCTTACCATCCTTCCTCCATCACCCCCACCACCACCCTCACCATCATCTTCACCATCACCTCTACCATCACCCTTACCATCATTCCTCCATCACCCCCACCACCACCCTCACCATAATCTTCACCATCACCTCCTCAATCACCCTCACCATCCTTCCTCCATCACCCCCACCACGACCCTCACCATCATCATCACCATCACCTCTACCATGATCCTCACCATCCTTCCTCCATCACCCCCACTATTACCCTCACCACAATCACCTTCACCATCATCCTCACCATCCTCACCATCCTCCTCCATCACCCCCACCATTATGCTCACCATCATCTTCACCACCACCTCCACCATCATCCTCACCATCCTTCCTCCATCACTCCCACCATTACCCTCACCATCATCTGCACAGTCACCCTCATCATCATCTTCACCACCTCCACCATCACCCTCACCATCCTTCCTCCATCACCCTCACCATCCTTCCTCCATCACCTCCACCATCCACCCTCACCATCCTTCCTCTATCACCCCCACCATTACCCTCACCATCACCCTCACCATCATCTTCACCATCACTGTCCCCATCATCTTCACCACCACTTCCATCACCCTAGCCATCCTTCCTCCATCATCTCCACCATCACCCTTGCCATCATCTTCACTACCACCTCCACCATCACCCTCACCATCATCTTCACCACCACCTCCACCATCACCCTCACCATCATCTTCACCACCACCTCTACCATCACCCTCGCCATCATCTCTGCCATTACCTTCCATTATCTTCACCATCACCTCCACTATCATCTCTGCCATTACCCTCATTAGCCTCACCATCATCCCCATCACCTCCACCATTACCTCCACAATCACTACCATCAACTCTATCATCTCCCACCACTCCCACCGTCACCTCCATGATCACTGCCACCACCTCTGCCACCACTTTTGCCATCCCTTCATCACCTCCATCATTTCCTACCATCACCTCCAAAATGATCACCTCCACAATCACTCCCGCCACCTCTGCCACCACTTCTGTCATCCCTCCACCATCAGCTCCATCCCTGCTCCCACCATTACCTCCACCATCAGCTCCATCCCTGCTCCCACCATTACCTCCACCATCATCTCCACAATCGTCACCTCCACCATCCCTCCACAATCACCTCCATCATCACTCCTGCCATTATCTCCACCATCATTTCCACAATCATTCCCTCCACCATGCCTTCACCATCACCTCCATCATCGCTGTCGCCACCTCTGCCACCACTTCTGCCATCCCTACACCATCACCTCCATCATCATTCCCGCCATTACCTCCACCATCATCTCTACAGTCATCACCTCCACGCTCACTGCATGAAGTTGCACTGAGATGTCAACGGCAGAATTGGAATCAGAGCCCCTGACTCCTTCTCTTTCAGCCCTTTTACATGAACACGGGAACAGCTGTTGGTGCTGCTTACCAGTGGCTGGATTATGATTTACTATTGGATTAGAGAGGAATTTGATGATGCCAAGTAAAAAAGCGTCTGATGGGCAAACGAAATAAGGCCGGTCATAAACTGTGTGGACTGCAGACAAGGCCAAATTCAAAGTATTTTACAAGAACAGAAGTATACCTCTGGACCAGAGCTCTACTTGTTTGTTTGGTTTATGAACATGCAGGGCAATCATTCTGCAATATCACTAAAAGCATGGTGGTTAATTTTATATGTCATCATGGCTGGGTTATGTTACCCAGTCTAGAGGTTGCTGCGAAGGTGTTTTTCAGGATGTGGTTAACACTTAAGTCAGTCGACTTTGAGTAAAGCAGTTACCCTGCACAATGGGGGTCAGCCTCATCCCATCAGTGGAAGGCCACCTTAGGAAAAAGACTGCTCCCCTGAGGAAGAGGGAATTCTGTGGCAGATGGCCTGTGGTGGGCAACTGCCCCATCCATTTCTCCTTGGGGCTCCAGCCTGCCGGCTGCCCTGCAGTCACAGACTTCCCCGTCCCCACAATCACATGAGCCAATTTCTTACAAATAAATCTCTCTCTCTCTACAGACACACACACACACACACACACACACGCACGCACGCATGTTCTGTTTGTTTCTTTGGAGAACCCTGCATAAGATACCAAGACAGTGGAAAATGTGAAAATGCTAAAAATGTTTTTGAAAATAATGTTTTTAGATGAAAGGCTTAAAAGATGCCGAGGATAAGGCGAGGTGTGGTGGCTCATACCTGTAATCCCAGCAATTTGGGAGGCTGAGGTGGGTGGATCACTTGAGGTCAGGAGTTCAAGACCAGCCTGGCCAACGTGGTGAAACAAAAAAGTTTTAGTACAAAACTTTTTTGTACTAAAAATACAAAAGAGTTAGCCGGGTGTGGTCGCACACGCCTGTAGTCCCAGCTACTTGGGAGGCTGAGACAGGAGAATTACTTGAACCCAGGAGGCAGAGGCTGCAGTGAGCCGAGATTGTGCCACTGCACTCCAGCCTGAGTGAGACAGAGCGAGACTCCATTTCAAGAAAAAAAAAAAAAATGCTGAGGATAAAATACCTATACTACTTACATAAAACCTATCCCCTGGTTTCCTCAGAAATAATATGGCTATTTCAGAATCTGAATATTTAAAAGCAACGCTGGGACATGTACTCACTTTAGCTGCGTCAGATATCGAGTCCCAGTTTCCCCCAGAAAGGGCATACTTCCCACTGCCGATCCGTGCCAGAATCTCCTCAGGGGTATCGTCTGGCCCATTTGCAAAAGGGGTAAATCTGTATAATTAGACAAATTTGTGGTAATGAGCTTGTATTTTGCAACCTAAAATAAAGTTTGCAAGTTGATGTCACCCCTTGGCTGTTCAAAGGAATAGCACTTTGCTTCTCCCTCCTCTGCTCTGAAGCCAGGATTCATGGGAAAGCAGAACTTACCTCTAACACTATGCCCGTTTTCCTTCCTTAGCAATTGGGTGGCTAGAGGTTGATGGGCAAGTGGGAGAGCCCTGTGAGACCTGTGCTGTATCCTCTCTGGACCCAGGTAAACTGGGATGGGGTGGCCTAGTGAGTTGCCTGGTGCCGTGGTTTCCACGGTGACGGTGTGGCATCATGCAAGAGAGCCTGAGACGTGGCGTCTGAGACCCACGGTGGATGTATTACCAACTCTGTGTTCTTTGACAAGTTAACTTTTTGAGCCTCCACTGCAAATGCAGAGTGTATGCACGAATACACATACATGCTTGGTGCAGCCCTGGCCATATTCCAAGCGCGTGGGAGGTGTTCATGGTGTCCCACCTTAAAACACACCCACACACTCCTAGGAAAGGAAGGACACGTGTGCTGCCAGCGCTTCCTCTAGTGGGAAAGTGTGTGATCTAGTTTTCCATATAGGCAAAGTGAGTATTAGAAGCGTCACAAAATAACCTGACTGTGGTATTGGTAAGAAACTGAGGTTCCTTCCTTTGCTACTGCAGTCCTCAGGGTGCGGCTTCAGGGCCTGATTTACTCTCCTTCTGCTGTGGACACTACCTGTTGACTTATGATGAAATAAGTGAAAAGCAGGCCAAGCTCATTCATTCTCATGAGGGCATTCAAGCCATTTTGCTACAGCAAACAGGATTCGATGGTCTAGGGTTCTTTTCTTTTTGCCTCCATTCAAATATTTAATAAACGTAATAGGAACCAGCGGATCTTGTAAGATCCTAGACCTTCCTGCCTAGAAGCAACTGCGATGTGTCCTCTTCTCACTCAGGGGAGAGGGAAGGGAGGCGGGTACAGGTTAAAGTGTTTAGCCCAGAGTCACGGCTAGTGGCGAGTGGGGCTCAGATGGAAGTCAGCTGTCTGGATGGCAGGCCCAGGCCACTTTCTGTAACACCACGTGTCTTACCACAATGAACCAGCCCGTGCATGACTCATGACCACGAAACCCAGGTACAGATGCTGTTTGATCCTGAAGCTGCTATGGGGCTTTCGGTTTAAGAGGATGTCTGGAAGGCACATCTGTTGCTACCTTTTAAGACAGTGGCAGGTGCAGCAGAGAGAATGGGGGCTATGCCGGCAAAAGACTTGATGTTTTGTTCATGAGCTGAGTTTAAAGAAAATGGGTGGCTACATTTCTTGTCCTTGTTGTTCAGTTGTCCTGAGGGGCTAAGAAAGTCTGCGAGTGTTCACTCAAGGCCTGGGAGTGTTTGCATACACGTTGGGTTTGCCCACATGCGCACACTAGGACAGGGCTGGCCCTGGTCCCCTGACAGATCAGCCACTGAGGCTGCTGCCCTGTGTCTCCTCCTGACACCTGTTTGAGGTGACTGCTTACCCTGCCAGCATGGTGTACAACAGGATCCCCAAACTCCAGATGTCACACGCCGCATCATAGCCTTGACGCTTCAGGACCTAGGAGGGAATGACAGGACACCAGCACGCCCTTCACTAAGGACATTCAGATTGACAGCACGTTTCTCCAGCGGCATCCTATGCCGGCAAGCTGGGGACCAGGAGGAGGGCGGTGCCATGTCTTCGGTGTGACCACTGTTTCTTAAGGCAAAGCCAACCCTAAGGTACTGCAGTGGGACTCCTCCCAGGCCAGCCACATGGTAAACTAGTACTCTTGCCAGACACATGACAGACAGGCTGAAAAGGAGGGCCTTAATTTTTAAGGCAGAAGGATTTTTCTGTTACGGTAAAATATGTATGACATAAAATTGACCATCAAAGCCCTTTTTAAGTGCACAGTTTAGCAGCATTAAGCCCATTTACATTGTGGTGCCAACATCACCACCATCCATCCACAGAGCATTTCACCTTCCCAAACTGAAACTCTGTCCCCATTAAACAACAACTCCCTGTCCCCCAGCCCCCAACACCTACCCTTCTACTGTCCGTCTGTATGAATCTGACTCCTCCAGGGACCTCATAGGAGTGGAATTATGCAATGTTTGTCTTTCTGTGACTGGCCCATTTCACTTAGTATAACACCCTAAGCTTCCTCCAGGGGTCAGAAGTTCCTTCCTTCTGCAGGCTGGACAATGTTCCGCTGTGTGTGCATGCCACGTTTTGCTTACCCATTCATCCACCGAGGGACACTCTCGTGGCTTCCACCTTTTGGCTGTTGTGAATAGTGCTGCTATGAACATGGGTGGACACATGTCTCTTTGCGTCCCTGCCTTCAATTCTTTTGGGTATATACCCAGAAGTTCCATTCTGGGCTACGTGATAACATTTAATTTTTTTGAAGATCTGTTAAAGCAGCAAAACTTGTATGCATCCTAGGATTACATACTTCAGTAGAGGGCAATCCTCTGATATAGTTACAGTTGAATAACAACAAAGGAAGCCACAATGGTGCTCATGGATTACTGCAGATGATTGGATTTAGCATTAAGTATCGAGTCGGGAGAGCTCGGCTCAATTTCCTTAGAGATGAGAGCAAGGAGCCTGTCCTTTCCTCTCTGTATCGCTGCTACCATATGTGAGCCTGCACCATGGAGGGGACCAGCCAGCGCATGCTGAATGAATGTGCTGCTCATGGTGCAAGCCTCACTTCCTAATCCATCAGCGGGGTGACCTTCAGAAGTCACTTACACACATGGAGCTTGTTCTTTCTGACTCTGTGAAACATGGTTAATAGATTATACCCTGCCTACTTTGTATGGTGGATGAGAGTGAAAGTAAAAAAAGTTGGTAAAAGTGCTTTGTAAATGGCAAAGGAATATCACAACCTAGGGCATTCTACAATCAATAAAATCAATATTGTGGGAGACCAGAATATGCCACCCCAAAATATGCTGCATAGGCGTGAGGGGCGCTGAGCTGAAGATACATAAGAAGAAGCAGATGCAGGAGAGCTCTGTGTCCTCCATTTGTCTAAAATCAGGACATGGATTAAGACAAAAGGTACCTACCCCCCACCAGAGAGGACAAAGGCTTCCCCTAGGGACAGCTTTGGATGCATGTGGTCCCACCTGGGACCAGCCTCCATAGGCCAGCCCTGCACCTCCCCAAGCTGCAGCCCCTGGAGACCCTAACCCTCTTCCTTTGTCTTGCCAGGTCTCTAAAAATTCTCTGTTCTTTGTTGAAGATGCCATGTAGGCTGGATTCAAAGCCACCTCTGTGAGGATGACTCCTTCTCTGGGCATCTCACATGCATAAATAAGATGTGTGTTAATAAACTTCTTTTTCTCTTGTTAATCTGTCTTTTGTTACAGGGGTCTGGTCCAGCTAAGAACTTATGAGGGATGAGGAAAACGTGATTTTCCTCCCCCATAATATTATCAATATTAATATTGATTAAGTAAGGCATGAACAGAGGCTTATAACCTGGTTACTTTCATTTTTTTTAGTTTTTATTTTTTGAGGCGGAGTCCTGCTCTTTCAACCAGGCTGGAGTGCAGTGGCGTGATCTCGGCTCACTGCAACCTCCACTTCCCGGGTTCAAGCGATTCTCCTGCCTCAGCCTCCCGAGTAGCTGGGACTATGGGCACACACCACCACACCTGGCTAATTTTTGTATTTTTAGTAGAGACGGGGTTTCACCATGTTGGCCAGGCTGGTCTCCAACTCCTGACCTCAGGTGATCCACCTGCCTCGGCCTCCCAAAGTGCTGGGATTACAGGCGTGAGCCACCGCACCCAGCCAAACTTGGTTATTTTTAAAGGGGCCACAGGTTGCTCAAGTGTCTGGATGACCCCTGCATAACCTAAAACAGCCTCTCAGTCCAGCCCCTGGCTGCACATCCGTTCATGTCTCAGCACGCAGAAGCATCTTTGCCATGGACCAGTGGCCCTGGGTGACCTCTTAAACAACTCCAAGACCCACAATGAGATGCCAGGCGCCTCAGACCCGGCTGCTCGCTTGACTCCCCTCCCATCGGAGCAGCTCTGGTCCAGTTCCATCAAGAACCCACGGGATCCACACAGACTCTGAAGTCTGCCTTCCTTCCCAGTTCCCTCCTCCCCTGTCCCATTGGCAGCATCAGCCACAGCCCTTCCCTTCCTCTCTTTACCACTGGCTTTTCTCAAAGGCAAGAAATTGGGCTTAGATTTATAAACACATCCTTGAATTCAGAACCTAATGGAACTTGTTCCCGGGAAATGTGAAAAGAGAGAAGTTCACCAGGTGCCTGCTAGCTGCTCTGAGCGGGGCTGGGAGCAGACACAGACACTGAACAACGTGAGCTTTCAGTGGCAAATCACCCCGGAGCCCTGCGGTTCTCAATCTGACAGCTGCTGACTTGCTGCTGTCAGGGAACCAATCTGGAGTGAGAATTGGGGTGCAGAGGAAATCCGTAAACTTAGTTGCTCCCTGCGCTATGATGGATCCATTTCCCATCCCACGTGAACCGCAGCTCTGCGTCCTGGTTGTATAAGGAGACTACTGCATCATCTCTCTAACTTGGAATAAATATGCAGATTTCATCCAAATTGTCTACAGAAGACAATTTTACATAAAAATGTTACTGTTGAAAAGTTTTTTCAAATCGGAAAATGAGAATGATAAGAACAACTACGTTTAAGCAAGATTGGCCCCTGGCTCAAGAGACTGAAGGTTCTCATTTCTGTTTCCCAACACCACTGCTGACGCGGCTCAAGCTGCCTCTGACATCCCCGCTGTCCGGTGGCTCTGCAGTGGGAGGGGGCAGAGCCTGTCTTTGCGGATAGAGAGGCCTGGGTCTGCAGTCGGGGAATGCTCACCTCCGGGGCCACGAAATTGGCCGTGTAGCAGGGTGTCATGAGCAGCCCGTTCCCCGCGCGCAGCTGCTTGGCAAAGCCGAAGTCGCAGACTCGGATGGATTCTGGGCTCCCCGACTCATCCCTGTATAGGATGTTACTCGGCTTCAGGTCTCGATGAACAACCTGCAAGACAGAAGGCACGGTGCCTACTTGGGGGCTGAGGACTGAGCAGGAGAGGGAGGGCAGGTGCATTTGGAGGGGAGGGTGCATTTGGGAACTGTCTTCCTAGCAGGTCCTGCAAGCAGGCAACAGGCCAACAGTGTCAACAGCTGCTGTCTTCTCCAGAGGGCCCCCCACCTTCTCCCGTTCTCCTGTGGTGGTCACTCACATCTGAGCTCCTGGTGTCACCTGCTTTTACAGTGAATGAGTATTTGAGTAAATAAGTGAGCACCTCTCCAAGTTGAGGCCGCAGCTTACTGGAGCTGTCACATAAAAGGAAATGTGGTGAGCTCTGGAGATAGGAATGAAAAGCATTCTAAAGATGATATTCATTCAATAACTACTCCCCGTGTGCCCACCCCCATGCACTGTGAGGTGTTGGAGCAGCACCAGTGAGCGGCACAGATCAGGCACCTGCTGTCCCGGGTGCACCAACTCGTTGGGGAGACGGACCGGGGCCACGCGATCATGCAGTCACTCTGCAATCATGCTCTGAGGCCTCCCATGGAGGACTGCGCTGGCTGCAGTGATGGTGGGGCCAGCACACCTCAAAGCAAAGCAGCTATTTAGGGCACAAAGCGATGTGTTCTGAGGGGACAGAGGGCCATTGTGAGGACATGTGGCGTGCCTTTGTACAGCTTGGATCCTGAACATCTCAATTGTCCTAATGAAATCCAGTGGGAGGATGTAGAAGGGAGTTAAAGGGACACACTCCAGCAGTCAGGCCTGGTTTACAGAGGTCCTGATGGCAAGGAAATCAAAGACTGGCTTTACTTCCATTACCTCCCCTCATTAAATACGAGCAGATCTGCAGAAAACAGCATCCAAAGGGCTTCCCCTGAGTTTGACTGTACTGGGAAAACCTGGAAGTGCTTAATGCTCAAGACCGGGTGACCACACAGAAAAGACCCAGTGTGTGGTCCTGGAAGAATATTCCCGTTTGGAGATGACTGCATTCTGAAGGCTCAGGACTACGCACACAGCTGGCTAAGACAGTATTTCCTGCTTCAGGAGAAACACTGGGAAGAGATGGCGCACAGAGGAAACGTGTGATACGGTGCAGCTGCCTCCCTGTGAGGCCAGGGCTGGGACCAAGAGCACTGCCTGGAACCAGAGAGCCGGGGTCCAACCCCACTGGCCACCTACTCATGTGTGACCTTGGGCAAGATACTCAAACTCCTGTGCCCCTCGCCTGCACAGTGGGTGTGATCTAGGGTTAGGGAGTCAGTGAATGAAGAGCTTGAAGTGCAGCCTGGATCACGGTGAGGCCCACGTGAACCTCAGGCATCACCGTCATCCCTGCCTCAGCGTCCCTGCGCTCCGGTTAATGAATTATTTACCCATTGCAAGTAACGAAAATTCTCAATTTCTTTTGATTAAGGCCAAAGTATTTTTTTGGCTAAAGTTGGTAAAAATGATTTTACACCCTCAAAGGGTAGCGGAGTCAGCCACCCCAAAATATGCTGCTTTGGCATAAGGATTATTTGGAGCTGAAAACAACTGAAAAGATGCAGATATAAGCAAAGCTCTCTGCCCTCCCCTTCTTTACCTAAAAGGAGGATATAAATGGGTAAAGGTGTCCCTCCTGTCCTCTCTGCCTGGAAGGATGGAAGGGAAACTCTAGACCCTTACAGCCTGGAGAAGCCTCCAGAATAATCTCTATAACAAATGTTCCTAACTAGCCCTCATCTTCTGTTAGTTTCCCATAGACTTAGCTTCCCACAGTCTGCTGTCCTAGAAACACAGTCCTTTTTCTTTGTCTTCTTTAAAAATTATTATTCTTTTTAAAATTTAAAAATCTTTAAAATTTGAGCTCTTTTAGGGCTCCTGAAGGAAGCACTAAACATGGAAAAGAACAACAGGTACCAGCCACTGCAAAATAATGCCAAAATGTAAAGACCATCGAGACTAGGAAGAAACCACATCAACTAATGAGCAAAATAACCAGCTAACATCATAATGACAGGATCAAATTCACACATAACAATATTACCTTTAAATGTAAATGGACTAAATGCTCCAATTAAAAGACACAGACTGGCAAACTGCATAAAGAGTCAAGACCCATCAGTGTGCTGTATTCAGGAAACCCATCTCACGTGCAGAGACACACATAGGCTCAAAATAAAAGGATGGAGGAAGATCTACCAAGCAAATGGAAAACAAAAAAAAGGCAGGGGTTGCAATCCTAGTCTCTGATAAAACAGACTTTAAACCAACAAAGATCAAAAGAGACAAAGAAGGCCATTACATAATGGTAAAGGGATCAATTCAACAAGAAGAGCTAACTGTCCTAAATATATATGCACCCAATACAGAAGCACCCAGATTCATAAAGCAAGTCCTGAATGACCTACAAAGAGACTTAGACTCCCACACAATAATAATGGGAGACTTTAACACCCACTGTCAACATTAGACAGATCAACGAGGCAGAAAGTTAACAAGGATACCCAGGCATTGAACTCAGCTCTGCACCAAGCAGACCTAATAGACATCTACAGAACTCTCCACACCAAATCAACAGAATACACATTTTTTTCAGCACCACACCGCACCTATTCCAAAATTGACCACATAGTTGGAAGTAAAGCTCTCCTCAGCAAATGTAAAAGAAGAGAAATTATAACAAACTCTCTCTCAGACCACAGTGCAATCAAACTAGAACTCAGGATTAAGAAACTCACTCAAAACTGCTCAACTACATGGAAACTGAACAACCTGCTCCTGAATGACTACTGGGTATATAATGAAATGAAGGCAGAAATAAACATGTTCTTTGAAACCAACGAGAACAAAGACACAACATACCAGAATCTCTGGGACACATTCAAAGCAGTGTGTAGAGGGAAATTTATAGCACTAAATGCCCACAAGAGAAAGCAGGAAAGATCCAAAATTGACACCCTAACATCACAATTAAAAGAACTAGAAAAGCAAGAGCAAACACATTCAAAAGCTAGCAGAAGGCAAGAAATAACTAAAATCAGAGCAGAACTGAAGGAATAGAGACACAAAAAGCCCTTCAAAAAATTAATGAATCCAGGAGCTGGTTTTTTGAAAGGATCAACAAAATTGATAGACTGCTAGCAAGACTAAAAAAGAAAAAAAGAGAGAAGAATCAAATAGACGCAATAAAAAATGATAAAGGGGATATCACCACCGATCCCACAGAAATACACACTACCATCAGAGAATACTACAAACACCTCTACGCAAATAAACTAGAAAATCTAGAAGAAATGGATACATTCCTCGACACATACACCCTCCCAAGACTAAACCAGGAAGAAGTTGAATCTCTGAATAGACCAATAACAGGCTCTGAAATTGTGGCAATAATCAATAGCTTACCAACCAAAAAGAGTCCAGGACCAGATGGATTCACAGCCGAATTCTACCAGAGGTACAAGGAGGAAATGGTACCATTCCTTCTGAAACGATTCCAATCAATAGAAAAAGAGGGAATCCTCCCTAACTCATTTTATGAGACCAGCATCACCCTGATACCAAAGCCTGGCAGAGACACAACCAAAAAAGAGAATTTTAGACCAATATCCTTGATGAACATTGATGCAAAAATCCTCAATAAAATACTGGCAAACCGAATCCAGCAGCACATCAAAAAGCTTATCCACCATGATCAAGTAGGCTTCATCCCTGGGATGCAAGGCTGGTTTAATATACACAAATCAATAAATGTAATCCAGCATATAAACAGAACCAAAGGCAAAAAACACATGATTATCTCAATAGATGCACAAAAGGCCTTTGACAAAATTCAACAACCCTTCATGCTAAAAACTCTCAATAAATTAGGTATTGATGGGACATATCTCAAAATAATAAGAGCTATCTATGACAAACCCACAGCCAATGTCATACTGAATGGGCAAAACTGGAAGCATTCCCTTTGAAAACTGGCACAAGACAGGGATGCCCTCTCTTACCACTCCTATTCAACATAGTGTTGGAAGTTCTGGCCAGGGCAATTAGGCAGGAGAAGGAAATAAAGGGTATTCAATTAGGAAAAGAGGAAGTCAAATTGTCCCTGTTTGCAGATGACATGATTGTATATCTAGAAAACCCCATTGTCTCAGCCCAAAATCTCCTTAAGCTGATAAGCAACTTCAGCAAAGTCTCAGGATACAAAATCAATGTACAAAAATCACAAGCATTCTTATACACCAATAACAGACAAACAGAGAGCCAAATGATGAGTGAACTCCCATTCACAATTGCTTCAAAGAGAATAAAATACCTAGGAATCCAACTTACAAGGGACGTGAAGGACCTCTTCAAGGAGAACTACAAACCACTGCTCAATGAAATAAAAGGATACAAACAAATGGAAGAACATTCCATGCTCATGGGTAGGAAGAATCAATATCGTGAAAATGGCCATACTGCCCAAGGTAATTTATAGATTCAATGCCATCCCCATCAAGCTACCAATGACTTTCTTCACAGAATTGGAAAAAACTACTTTAAAGTTCATATGGAACCAAAAAAGAACCCGCATCGCCAAGTCTATCCTAAGCCAAAAGAACAAAGCTGGAGGCATCACGCTACCTGACTTCAAACTATACTACAAGGCTACAGTAACCAAAACAGCATGGTACTGGTACCAAAACAGAGATATAGATCAATGGAACAGAACAGAGCCCTCAGAAATAACACCGCATATCTACAACTATCTGATCTTTGACAAACCTGACAAAAACAAGCAATGGGGAAAGGATTCCCTATTTAACAAATGGTGCTGGAAAAACTGGCTAGCCATATGTAGAAAGCTGAAACTGGATCCCTTCCTTACACCTTATACAAAAATTAATTCAAGATGGATTAAAGACTTAAATGTTAGACCTAAAACCATAAAAACCCTAGAAGAAAACCTAGGCATTACCATTCAGGACATAGGCATGGGCAAGGACTTCATGTCTAAAACACCAAAAGCAAAGGCAACAAAAGCCAAAATTGACAAATGGGATCTAATTAAACTAAAGAGCTTCTGCACAGCAAAAGAAACTACCATCAGAGTGAACAGGCAACCTACAAAATGGGAGAAAATTTTCGCAACCTACTCATCTGACAAAGAGCTAATATCCAGAATCTACAATGAACTCAAACAAATTTACAAGAAAAAAACAAACAACCCCATCAAAAAGTGGGCGAAGGACATGAACAGACACTTCTCAAAAGAAGACATTTATGCAGCCAAAAAACACATGAAAAAATGCTCACCATCACTGGCCATCAGAGAAATGCAAATCAAAACCACTTTTCATTAAAAAGTCAGGAAACAACAGGTGCTGGAGAGGATGTGGAGAAATAGGAACACTTTTACACTGTTGGTGGGACTGTAAACTAGTTCAACCATTGTGGAAGTCAGTGTGGCGATTCCTCAGGGATCTAGAACTAGAAATACCATTTGACCCAGCCATCCCATTACTGGGTATATACCCAAAGGACTATAAATCATGCTGCTATAAAGACACATGTACACGTATGTTTATTGCGGCACTATTCACAATAGCAAAGACTTGGAACGAACCCAAATGTCCAACAATGATAGACTGGATTAAGAAAATGTGGCACATATACACCATGGCATACTATGCAGCCATAAAAAATGATGAGTTCATGTCCTTTGTAGGGACATGGATGAAATTGAAAATCATCATTCTCAGTAAACTATCGCAAGGACAAAAAACCAAACACCGCATGTTCTCACTCATACGTGGGAATTGAACAGTGAGAACACATGGACACAGGAAGGGAAACGTCACACTCTGGGGACTGTTGTGGGGTGGGGGGAGGGGGGAGGGATAGCATTAGGAGATATACCTAATGCTAAATGACGAGTTAATGGGTGCAGCACACCAGCATGGCACATGTATACATATGTAACTAACCTGCACATTGTGCACATGTACCTAAAACTTAAAGTATAATAATAATAAAATAAAAAAATTTTTTAAATTTGAGACAGAGTTTTGCTCTGTTGCCCACGCTGAAGTGCAGTGGCGTGATCTTGGCTCATTGCAACCTCTGCCTCCTAGGTTGAAGCGATTCTCATGCCTCCGTCTCCTGAGTAGCTGGGATTACAGGTGTGTGCCACCAAGCCTGGCTAATTTTTGTATTTTCAGTAGAGACAGGGTTTTGCCATGTTGTCCTGGCTGATCTCAAATTCTTGACCTCAGGTGATCCACCTGCATCAGCCTCCCAAAGTGCTGGGATTACAGGTATGAGCCACTGCACCCAGCAAATTTATTGTTCTTTTGTTAAAATGCTATATAAGCTCAAGTTCTAACAACTCCTTGGAGTTATTCATGGCTGGGTGCTCCTGTGTGTATGTGAGATGCACATGTTAATAAACTTCTGTTTTTCTCTTGTTAACCTGTCTTTGGCCAGTCTTGTTTATAGGGCCTCCACCGAAGAACTAAGATGGGCAGAGGGAAAAAAGAATTTTTCTTTTTTTTTTTTTTTTTTTGAGATGGAGTCTCGTCCTGTCACGCAGGCTGGAGTGCAATGGTGCTATCTCAGCTCACTGCAACCTCCGCCTCCCGGGTTGAAATAATTCTCCTGCCTCAGCCTCCCGAGTAGCTAGGATTGCAGGTATGTGCCATCATGCCCAGCTAATTTTTTTTTTTGTTGTTATTTTTAGTAGAGACAGGGTTTCACCATGTTGGCTAGGCTGGTCTCGAACTCCTGACCTCGTGATCTGCCCGCCTTGGCCTCTCAAAGTGCTGGGATTACAGGTGTGAGCCACTGCACCCGGCTGGGAAGAGAATTTTTCTTCCCTTGCACTGTCACTGAGCCTCCAGACACAAGAGGGACGATGGTGGCACGGAAGGAATTCCAGGACAATCTGCGTTCTCAGCTCTTGAACCCATAAACCCTTGTGGTTTTGGTTCCTGCCCTGAAGCTCCCTCCTCCCCGAAGGCTGCCCCAGGCATGGCTCCTACCCCCTGGGAATGGAGGTAGTCCATGGTCTTGGTGATGGTGCACAGGACGTCACTGGCTTCGCGCTCCGAGAAGTATCTCTGCCGGAGGATGCGGTCCAGGAGCTCCCCACCACGCATCAGCTCCATTACCAGATACACAAACTTGCCATCATCATAGACCTGCGGAGTGGAGAAGGGGCGCACAGGGGCCTCAGGGACGCGCACGTCACCACGGCTGGTTGCTGTGAAAGAGCAACTACTCCAGAGGGGACAGGAGAGGGAAGTCAGAGGGGAGAGGCTGGGACCACAGGGTCCTATGGGAGTGCAAACAAGGCTTCTGCAGGGTAGAAGCAAATGGCCATTCCTGTCATACCGTGTGTGCTCTTTTTAGGAAGAAAACGGCTTTAATAATCTGCTGCTAAGCAGGGACTGAGTAAGGACATACAAGATGGGCGTGTCCTTCGCTGAGATGAATGGCTTCATGACTCTGCCAGGAGATATTTGTTATTTATTTATTATTATTATTTTTTGAGATGGAGTCTCGCTCTGTCACCCAGGCTGAAGTGCAATGGCGCCATCTCAGCTCACTGCAACCTCCAGCTCCTGGGTTCAAGCGATTCTCCTGCCTCAGCCTCCCGAGTAGCTGGGATTATAGGTGCACGTCACCATGCCCAGCTAATTTTTGTATTTTTAGTAGAGACAGGGTTTCACCATGTTGGCCAAGCTGGACTCAAACTCCTGACCTCAAGTGATCCGCCTGCCTCAGCCTCCCAAAGTGCTGGGATTACAGGCGTGAGCCATAGTGCCTGGCCTGCCAGGAGATATTTAGACGTTAAGAAATGCAAATGTTGGCAAACCACCTTGCAAGAGCAGGGCCTCAAGGCAGTGCTTTTCAAACTGTAACGTGCATCCAATCCAATCTTGGGGATCTTGCTAAAATGCATGTTCTGGTCCTGCAGCCTGAGGTGGGGCCTGGCCCTCCGCATTTCTAACCAGCTTCCCATGATTTCTGTGCTGCTACCGCATGGACAGCACTGAGTGGCCAGGCGCTGGGAGCGCAGAGAGGCTAGGCAGAGTCCAGGGCGAAGTTACATATCAGAGCCGTGCTGTTGCTTCAGAGAAGCAATAGAAAAAGATAGTTTTCTCCATACTGGCTTTTATCTCATAAACTAAATAAAAACAATATGCTCTGATTATTCTTTTTATGTTTCGATTTTTTGAGATGGAGTCTCTCTCAGTTGCCCAGGCTGGAGTGCAATGGTGTAATCTCGGTTCAGTGCAACCTCCACCTCTCAGGTTCAAGCAATTCTCCTGCCTCAGCCTCCGGAGTAGCTGGGATTACAGGTGTGCGCCACCACACCCGGCTAATTTTGTATTTTTAGTAGAGATGGGGTTTCACCATGTTGACCAGGCTGGTCTCAAAGTGATCTGCCTTCAGGAGACCTCAAGTGATCTGCCTGCCTACGCCTCCCAAAGTGCTGGGATTACAGGTGTGAGCCACCGCACCCAGCCTGTTCGGGCTATTCTTATGCCAAGCTTGCATGTTAAGACCGTTTGCACGCAGCAGTCACTATGCATGAGGGAAACTGAGGTAGGCCCAATATCCTGTGACTCTAGGTTCATAATGCTAGAATCAGTTTGGAGTTGGAGCGTGAGGAGGAAAATTGTCTCCTGTCTGTGCTCCCGGATCCCAAACCCTGCACCCCCATGGGCCTCTATGAGAGACTCCGCCTGTGGACTGTAATTCACACGAGCTCTCTCTTCCTCTGTTTTACTTGCTCCCTCCATGACTGGGGCGGTGGCTGTCAAAAAGACTTGAGTACACAGTCCAGCAAGTCAGCTCCAAGTGACTGAGATATGTGGGTGGTGGAAACCAGCTGAGACAGGCATGAGATGTGAGAAAGCTTGCTCTGAGTGAATGGGAGTTTTGTGTCAGTTGAAGAAACAGAAGGAAGTGGAGATGCTGTTGCACGGGGACCACTCACATCCTTGAGGGTGATGATGTTCGGGTGCTGGCCGTACCGCAGGAGGATCTCGATCTCTTCCGAGGGGTCTCTCTTGCTCTTATCAATGATCTGGAACAAACACAGCACATGGCAGTGAGGGGTCTACTTTAGGCTTTCAGGTGGTATCTGCTGGTGGACCACTGAGTTTGGATAAAGTCTGGCCCCAGGTGGCCCAATCACTACAATCTCACACCCGACCAAGAGATAACCTGAGATTGTCTGGAGATTCATGGCAAGTCCTTTCTTTGACAACTAGTGTAAGATTTACATCTACAAAGAGGAGTACAGGCTGGGCAAGGTGGCTCATGCCTGTAATCCCAGCACTTTGGGAGGCCGGGGTGGGCAGGTGGCTTGAGGTCAGGAGTTTAAGACCAGCCAGCTTGGCTAACATGACAAAACCTGGTCTCTACTAAAAATACAAATATTAGCCAGACATGGTGGTGTGTGCCTGTAATCCCAGCTACTCAGGAGGCTGAGGCATGAGAATCACTTGAACCTGGGAGGCAGAGGTTGCAGGGAGCTGAGATAATGCCACTGCACTCCAGCCTGGGTGACAGAGCGAGACTCTGTCTCAAAAAAAAAAAAAAAAAAAAAAAGGAGTACAAGACTTCAGACATGAATTTTAAGGTGTTATAAGGTTGGGTGGAGACACGTGTAGGGAGCTCATGCAAGTGCCACCAAATAACAGACTGTGTCCCACCCTCGCAGTGGGCACCATCCACAACAAGCCTCCAGCCACTGTGCACCTTCTGCCTTGTTCCGGGAATTACAAACCAGCCACAAAATGAGGTGAGGCGCATGGCTCTCACCAAGAGATGCTGGGGATGGTGCGCAGGCCAGACCTGCCTTGCTGTTTAGACATATGCAAGCTCCCCTCCCACGCCCAGCATCTGTATCCGATGTCTTAGGATAACAGATAAAGTTGCTTCAACCCCATGGAGACATATGGTTTCTGAGGACAGGGTGTTGGGATTTAAGCCTACCTTGGAAACAGGAAGTTGCTGTTGGTCCCTGGTGGCTAATCCCTCTGGAGGTGCCTAAGTCCCGCCCTTGCCGCCCCTGCTGTGGGGACGGGACCAGTGGGAGGAGGGCACCACACTCATGGGAAATTGCAACATGCAACATGTATTTTGCAAACAACACTCAGAGCAGAAGAAAAGCTATTGGAAACACCTTCCTAACCATGATTTGTACTATTCTCACATTAGTTCAACCTAATTTTAAAATAGTCTCTATTTGGAGACCGTGCAGTCATTTTACTACTAGAATATGAGGGTGACTTGCTTTTAACTTCTATCGTGTCAAAGTCTCTAGGCAGAGCTTTGCATAAAACTCTATTTCGTTAATTTTTTTTAGAGACAGGGTCTCACTCTGTTGCCTAGGTTGGAATACAGTGGTACAAGCATAGTTCACTGCAACATCAAACCCCTGGGCTCAAGTGATCCTCCTGCCTCAGCCTCCAGAATAACTAGGACTACAGAGGTGTGTGCCACCCTACTCAGCTAATTTTTAAATTCTTTGTAGAGATGATGGGGTCTTGCTGTGTTGCCCAGGCTGGTCTCTAACTCCTGGCTTCAAGTGATCCTCCTGCCTCAGCCTCCCAAAGTGCTGAGATTACAGGCATGAGCAACTACACCTGGCTATTTCTTTACTTTAGAGAACCAAACGCTTGGGTAGCATTTGACTCACTGCTCGTAATCTGTCCCCTGGTCACCCTTCGTCCACTCCCCATCACCGTTATAAAAACTCACCATAGTGCCAGTTCTCACCCCATTATAGTTTCAAAGGATGCTCTGCCACGGCCACCATTCAGCTGTGACTGCATCAGTGGCCCATGATCTGTGAGTCCTAATAGCCTGCATTGTAAACAGGCAGAAGAGTTAGGGTCCCTTTCTGGACATAGAATTTCTCTCCTTCTGCTGCATTTAATTCTACTGAAGTTTTAGCTAGGACACTAGAACTATTTCTATTGCCAACATAAATGCATCATTCTCAAGTAGAGACTTTTAAAACGATCATTCGAGGAGGGGTGGGGGACTTTCCCTAACATGCCACAGCCTAAGCAGGTCCTGGGAGGCTGGTCCTGCACTGCTTGTAGGGAAGCTGGCTGTCAGGTACCCAAACTCCTCTGCTCCCGGCTGCCTGTGGGCATCCCATCTATCGGGGCCGGGATCCTGTCTTTGCAATTGGAGAAGGTTAAAATACATTTATAAATTTATTTAAAAATTCAGTAGAAGATTTTTTCGCAAATATGATTTCATGATAAAGGGATGTGTTCTTAGCATGAATCTGTTTTATCACTCTCACAGTGGAACAAGATGCAGAGTAAACAAGAAAGTGGGAGCTTTTTCTCCACCGCCAGGGACCATCTTCAAGATACAAGGAGTAAAAAAGGCCGACGCGAGCAGGTGCATCCTACGCCATCCCTTGTTTTAAAAATGGAGAGAAGAATGCAGATAGACGCATCCATTTCCTTGTGGGTGCATAAAATAACCCTGGAAGGAAGGAGGAAACATTTAATTGCCTTGCCTTCCTGTGAGGAGGGGAACAGGGTGCCTGGGCGCCCATGGGTGGGAGGGAAACTTTGCTGTATCCACATGAATTTTTAAAAATTTTGAACCACAAGAATATATTGTCTATTCAAAATATGAAATAAAGAATTCCAAAATTTCAGCTTACTATTTTGTAAGCTGAAATTGGAGGACAATGTGACGATTATTTTAAAGAATCTGGGACTACAGATGGCTGCCCTATCAACCCTAGTATCTATGTTATTTCTATGTGTTCTTTTGTTGTGAGTCTTCAGAAAAATTCTGACTTACAATGATAAGTATTTGTAAACAGTTTTCAAAGACAGATTACCTTAAACTCTTGCTTACTTTAAAAACTATCTTAAATTGTAATAAAAGCTAGCATGTATGTGCACATGTGAGGCACACTGGATTTCAACCCATCGGAGCCAGTGTCCTGGTCATTTGCTAGAATCTGATACACATTTAAGCATGCATGTTGACTTTCATTACATTTTCAACATATTAGTTACGCCTTTCAATATCATGTAATTGCTTGGTGGAACCCCCAAAGCACCTCTGTCAACAACCAAACACCACACACCAGCTGTTCGCTGAGGTGGCATATGGGGAAATGGAGGAAAACGAAAGAAGCTCCCAGGCCTAGGTCCTGTGGGGACAGGAGCTCATCTGGAGGAGACTCCAAGGGGCCCACGAGTGCTGCTGTTTCTCACCGCAGGGTAGAGCCAGCGGTCTTTCAGCAAACATCTGATTTGCTCCTGAGGGGAAGTCACGTTTGCTGTCTCAGGCGAGAACACTGCTATGGGTGTGGGTGGCTTGGCCTGTGGCCACGTCACTTGCTGGTACCTGAATGCAGGTGTCTGCAGGCTCAGCTCCCGTGGAGGGCTGGAAAGGTGGAGGAAGGCGTTGCTCCTGGGGAGGCCACGTGCTCCGTGGTTGGCGGCCCAGCCGCTGAGCCAGTCTGAGCCCCAGCTGAGACCTGGCCTCCCTGTCCACTCCCTGTGGGGTTGCAGGAGCTCCCTGGGCCTCTCTACACCTAGCTTTCTTCATCTGTAAAAACTAGAAAACACCAGGCACTCCTCTGGCTCACTGTTAAGATTCAACAAATTAATATGAATCGATCCCTTCATACTCTCCCTGGTACATAGAAAGCACTTGGTACAAGTGAGTTATTCCTATTACAGAGATAAAATAGAATTACCCTGACACCACCAGGCAAGGGACCAAGCAGCTGTGACCTGCCACGTTTACAGCCCTGAAATGCTGCTTTCGGTCCTGTCTCTGAATCCTCACTGCGAGTCCGTGCCATGAAGCAGTGTGATGTTCAAAACTAATGTCAGCAGTAGAGCGTGTTTCAGTCAAAGCCCCAGAAAAAAAAAAAAAAAAAAAAAACTCAGATGTCACACCAACTGGGTCAACCCAGAGGCCTTAATTAAAGGATCGTTTGCAAAGGAGTAGAGTGGCTGGAGGGTCACTGGCCGGCCAGCAAGGCACAGTGTAATGCCTTGGGGGCAGTCCCGGGACCCAATGCCAGAGAGCTGCGCAGGGTGAGTCACGGGACCAGAAGGGGCTGCACGGGGTGGGGAGGGTGAGTCACAGGACCAGAAGGGGCTGCACAGGGTGGGAAGGTGTGCCCCGACAGGGGCTGTGGGCAGAAAGGCCTCGGCCCGACACTTCTCTTCCCACCCTTGTCCTGTGGTGTCTGTCTCGCACTAGCAGAAGTGCCCAGGAGCCAGAGGCATGGAAGTGGTCCCTAACAGTCAGCCTCCTGGCTTCCTTGCCTCCTGGCCTCCCAGCCTCTGAGGCACAGGGCAGCGAGGAGGGTGGGTTTGCATGGGAAATGGCGCTCCCCGTCCTGGAAGGGAAGTCCCACAGACTGGGGTCTCTCCTGCCTCAGCCTCCCGAGTAGCTGGGATTATAGGGCACGTCCTGGAAGGGAGTCATGGCGGGAATAGGTTCTCACATGACCCTCCTGGGCTCCTGCCTTCCCCTGACCCGGGAGAATTAATCCAAATCAAGCCTGTGCAGACAAGGCTCTGAGACGAAGTGGCAAGGCAGTTCTGACCCAGCGTTTCCGTCCCGGATGCTGTCAGGAAGTGCTGGCTGCTTTTCCCTGTAACTTTTTCTGAAAAAAAAAATTTTTTTTTTTGCTTTTGTTTTTATTTTTGCATGGAGGGTGAGCTATTTGAGCAAGGTAAGGCTGGAGAGTGCTAACCCAGGAGTGGGCAGTGAGGTGTGGCTACAGTCCTGGAGTACATGACCTGGATCTGCTGCGGGCAGCCAGGGTTTGGACGCACTGTTTAGGAGCACCAGGGAGTGGGCCCCAAGTGCCTGCCAGCGCACTTCTTCTCTATGGGGTCGGTTTCTTGGGGTTGACCGTGTTGGTCTCACTCTTATTAGAGCAAGCTCTGGTGGATGGCGTTCCTCATTCTGAGAATAATATTGTTTTATAATCTTTATTATGCAACAAAACAGGGAGGCCTTCTCAGCAAGCGTGGTGATGAACAAGGCCTCCCCTCCAGGCTGATGCTCAAATAATACTGACGCGCCACGGAGTAGGAGTGGTGTCGTGGGGCGGGGGACAAGCTCGCTCAGCTTTCTTTTTCTCATCTGGCAACAGCTGGTTAGAAAGGACTCCTACAACCTCCAGAGAAAGGCATTCTCCAGGGGTTGGCCACCCACCACAGCCGGTAGATAAACTTTCCATGGTGTTGCCACCGAGCAGGCTGAATATTTCCACCTTCCTTAGAGATGCTGAGTCAAGGTGTCTGAATATCCACGAAGCAATTCTGGGTTCAACATGGATGGCACACCACCATGATCTTCCTGAGCTGGGACACATGCGGCCATGTGCCAAACAAACACTGCCATTCCTGCTGGCCAAAGGCAGCAACAGGAGACTTCACCGCTCTCGATACACCTTTCTGGTCTTTGCGTTTCTCTACCTTCCCTGTCTTTCTTGTCTCTCTCCATCAGTCTCTCTCCACCGTCTCCCGAGGCACTCAGCAACCTGACTAGATGGCTTTGAGGCAGTAACTACGCGGGCAGTGGCATGAGCTCACAGGCTTGCAGAACACTCCCACTAGGCAGGCCTTTTCCCTTGACTTGCCGAAAGGATCAGTATCGTATTCGACACAAAAGTAGGAGAGCATGTAATTATTTGTAAAATTTAACAGACACCTTCTCCTGTAAAATTAATTTAAACTAATGACAGAGAGAAAGAACTCCTGTTTTATCCTGGTAGAAAAAGTTAAAATTTCCAAGCTCATCAGTTCTCCTTCTAAAAATAAGCTCTATTCATGCCAAACATCTGTCTTAATTCCGTTTCTTTTTTTGGTTGGCAAATTACACACACAGTGTGAAGATGGGCACAGAAACACCACGTTCTTTTCAACGGTCTCACGTGAGTACAGACTGGAGCCTCCTCAGGAAGGCTGGCCCGCGCTTCAGGCCTGTGTGGTCACGCTGCGTCACTACAGTTAACAGCTGGGTGACACGTATTCGTGCACAGTTCTAAGGATCTCACTTTATTTCTTATCAGATTCTGTTGCTAAAGCAAACTAAGGTACTTTCAATACCATAACAACAAAAATTTGCTACCGAAAAGGGAGAGTAGCTGCATCTTAACTCATGTGCTTCTTTCTAGGAAAACCCAGCCCCACTGAGCTTGTGCGGTCTTCTTCTCCTGCACGAGCTTTCAGACAATTGAAGGGAAATTTACAAGTGGAACAGTCAGTGAACAGGCACGTATATTGGTACCATGTCTTTGAAGATACAACAGGCCAAGAGAAAGAGCCAAACCAACTGTAAAGCTCATTTAATTTCAGATTCCGGAGATGCACTCCACTTTTTGGTATAGTTTCTGGTTCTGTCATTGACACAATTCCTAAATGGCTAAGCTGTGAGCTCCCTGGAGCAGGTTTGTGTTCTCACCTTGCCCTGCGTCTGTTGCAGTAAAAGCGTCCAATTAAAAAAAAAAAATTCTCAATGAATGAAAAAAGTAACCAGCTTCCTGAACAAGGGGATTGCTGCAGAAAGAAATGGATTCCAAAGGCACGAAGTGCTCTGTTGAAGAATTATATTATAAACCCCGATTTTAAAAATTTGAATTTGAAGGAAAGCTCCTGATTCATATTTTTTCTTGTCTTTATTTTTAATTAATTAATTAATTAATTATTTGAGATGGAGTCTCTCTCTGTCGCCCAGGCTGGAGTGCAGTGGCACAATCTCGGCTCACTGCAACTTCTGCCTCCCAGGTTCAGATGATTCTCCTGCCTCAGCCTCCTGAGTAGCTCGGATTACAGGCACGCACCACCATGCCTGGCTAATTTTTGTATTTTTAGTAGAGACGGGGCTTCACCATGTTGGCCAGGCTGGTCTCGAACTCCTGACCTCAGGTGATCCAACTGCCTTGGCCTTTCAATGTGCTGGGATTACAGGCATGAGCCACCATGCCCGGCCATATATTTTTCTTTTAATCAACACTTAGCCTTTCACTACCAAATATTTATGCTAAATGAAGATAAGGAGCCCCTTCATTGTGTGCTGAAATTGAGTGAGCTCCTGCCATGTGCCCGACTTTGTTGAGGTGCTGGAACTACAGCAAAAGCAAAGCCTTTGTTGCCCTGGAGTGGATGCCCTCACAGGGCCGTGCACACAGACAGTGAACAACCCATGCAGGGGGAATGTGCCATAGGGAAGATGATGTGGGTGAGGGGGGCTGCTGGCTGCAAAAGATGGAGGCGGGGAACTAAAATCAGGGCATCCTGTGGGCTTTGGGTGCATATTTGTGTTCTCTGGTTGGTCCTGACTTGGAAGCAGGGACAGAACTTAGGAAGCTGTCAGTCATTCATCAAGTCCTGGCCATGTGGGGCTGACTGTCACAGAATTTATAGTTCAGCTTCCTGGGCTGTCACTAGAGGTAGCAATCTGGCTTCCTGCAAGCCTGACACAGCTGCTGGCCTCCCGAGCTATGTATTGTAGATAAAGGGGCTGGCTGCAGGTGTGGGTCAGACTTCTGTTGGGCACCCAGCCTGGCCACCATCTGCTGTGTATCCACTCTCAGCCCCCAGAGCCCGCGGAAGGAACCAGCCTTGGGGACACTGGACTTTAGCCCAGTGAGACAGATTTCAGAATTCTGACATCCAGAGCTGGAAGACAATAAGCTCAGGTTGTTTTAAGCCACTAGATGTGGGGTAATGCGTTGCATTCCTAAACAATAGGAAACTAGCCCGTGTTGAAAGACTGGGGAGAAGTTTGCAGTGGGAGAGCTGAGAACCAAGTTTTGGCTGGTGGGTGGGAGCCTGTGAGATGGGCTCGGGGACCCGGTAGTGGGCAGAAGGCACATGCTACATCTTATTGCTGATGACCGTCCTCCGCCACATGCCTGCTGGGAGGGGCTGAGCATACGAGAAACAAAACCATAAGCCAATCACATTAAGCCTTTCTCGTTTCGAAAAAGCAAAAGTGCCGCTCGCTGCCAGCGCTCATTTAATTTGACATAAACATGTTCATTAAGGCTGAAACAAATCTGATTTTCCATGTGAAAATAAAATTTAAAAACTGTTACTGGAGTTATTTCTAAACAGAACTAATATCAGAATCATCTGAATCATCAGAATTGTCTATTTTGGAAAAATTGGATTCATCAAATGAATCTTTGGCCAACAACTGTTTGAGAACGAAGTTAACATCCCATGCAGGAATGCTACGTTTTCTAGGATTTGACATTATCAGCAATCGATTATGACTATATTTTGTAAATGGAAATGCCACTACTAAAAACAGAATGCTATCGATAGAATGATGTCCTTTGTTTCCAAAGTTGGTATACTAGAGCGGTGCAAAAATAATAATAAAAGCGAGATATTTCGCGGCAAAGTTATCTCGGGGCAAACGCTGCAGCCGCAAGTGCCGCCGGTGAGTATTCTTGGGGAAAACGGGCAAAGGGTTAAATCATCCAGAAAGGCAGCTTCCCAGTGTGTGTTTCGAGGAGATACAAATGCCCAACCAATTCCACTGAGGAGCTTCTTTGATTAGAGAATGCCTGTGCAGAGACACAGGCTGGACAGAGCGTCTGTTCCGGCAGGCGATACAGTCATTTTCCCGTCTTCGAGTCTCTCTCTTCTGGTGGAAGAGAAATTTATGCCACCGTTTTCCTCAGTCATGCAATCTGTTACCAAAGCTGCCCAGTCTCCTTCCTTGTCCATCTAAATGTTGCTTTCTTTCTTTTCTATTTTCTATTTTATGTAACTGCTCCTAGTCCCGGCCTGTGTGCCTGTGAACGCTCCTTTCTCTGTTTCCGCTGTGGCTGTGAAGGCATCTACAGCCTCTGCCTGTCTCTGCACACTGCTGTTCTTGAGATGGTTCGTGTTGCTCCTTCACATAGCTCAACTCTCAACTGCTGTTTCTCTTTGCTTCAAATTTTCACATGATTTCTATGAAAAATGCATTTTGATCCCTAAAGACAGGACTGGCCTGGACCTCTCTCTTCCCAGGTTTGGCCACAGTGGTTTGACTCAGCTGCACAGCCACCTCTGTTCCCCAGGACGGGTGCAGCTAACGCCCCATGTGATACTGGGAAGCCCCATGGTGAAACCATCCACTGCTTTCTCAATGGCTTAGAATTCTTTGCAGGACCTGGCACTGGATCCTCTGGAGTGAACTTGAACGCAAGCTCCCCTGAGTCCTCTCCTTCTCCGGCCCCGTGCGGCTCACTGCAGCGCCCAGCGTTAGGCCATGGGCTCTTTCAAGATGTAGCTTCTGCAACAAGCCCAGGCGCTGCCCTGAGGACGAGCAGGCTGTGATCCACAGGAGCTGGGGCTAGTGCTGCCAGTGACCTCGGAGCACAGACTGAAAACAAAGGTCTACATGAACGCAGACCATCCTGAATGCTGTGGGGAAGGAAGCTGGAGCAGCTGCTGGGGGCCGGGGCCCTGGCTAGGGGCCTCGCAGCTGAGTGCTGGAGGAACCAGGTGCGCTGTGCCTTTGGAGGTGAAGTTAGAGGAAGCGGTCCGGCTACCACTCAGCACTTACACGGCTGAACCATGGCCCACTTGGTGGCAGCAGGACCTTTCACTGGGGTACACCCAGACTCATAAGACCAGGAGACTCAGGTGCGATTTTACATAGAGCTCCACTTGTACCTGGCACACCTTCCCCTTACAACCTAGGGACTTTGGCTATTTATCAAACAATGGATTTTTCTTGCAGGTCCCATGACTTGAGCTTTCCAGCTATTCTGAAGCCCAGCCTTACTGCCCAGCCCCATCTGCTCTGAATACTGCCTCATTCTTTCATGGTTTGGGTACTCTGAGATGCATAGAGCATCTGGCTGAAACAGAACACTGGGGCTCCCCGCCTTATGACGAGTGGGTCTGCGGGACAGGGGTCGAGAGTGTGCACTCGGGGTCTGACTGCTTGGACGGGAACCTGCTCTCTCACTGACCGGCTGCGACTTCTCGCATATGTGTTGAACCGTTCTGAGTTTCTGTTCCCTCATGGGGATAATGAAAATAATTACACCGTGGGATGCTGTGAGGATTAAATGACTTCACACATACAGAGCGCTTATAGCAGTGCTTGGCACGTACTGAGTATGAAGTATTTACTCTCGTCATCCTCGTAACTCTCGTCACCATATTCTATCTAACGCCTGCAGCTCCTGGTCTCAGGAACTTCAGTTCTCGGGCAGTTTCCTCTTCATATGTGTACTGACGTTGGTGTTTTGCAAAAGAGGGTCAAGGTGCCAAAATTGGCACTCGAATGATGTAATGTAGTTTTATGCCTATTATGACATCTATAATAAATAAAAACTTCAGTCATTAGTAGAGATGGCCAAGAGCTCTCTCAAGGTATGTGTATTAAGCTTATGAGAAGGGGAGATACTAGTGACACAAGCTAACATTTCTGTAGTGAATTAGCTATGACATGTGTAGACAGTTGACCCTTGAACAGCATGGGGGTTAGAGGTACCAACCCCTCAAGAAGTTGAAAATCCACATATAATTTTTGACTTCGCCAAAACCTAACTCATGTCCTACTGTTGACTTAAAGCTTTACCAGTAACATAAATGGTCCATTAACACATATTTTGTATTTGTATAATTATATACTGTATTAAGAATAATTATACAATTATATACTGTATTAAGAATACAGTATACAATTCTGTAATAATACAATCTAGAGGAAAGAAAATGTTACTAAGCAAATCATAAGGAAGAGAAAATACATTTAGTGTATGGGACTGTATTTATGAATATAGTGAGTTTATGCCATCTGTTCACAAGATGGATCGTCTGTCTGAAAAGGGGGGCACTCACAGCTGCAGACCTCAACCTGGGGTACGTATCATGCAATTCAACTTTTGTTTTTTTTGGTCATGTGATGACTTTTCTCTGCCTCTTGGGAGCACTCACAGCGTCCCTAGTGGCACGGGACTTCTTAGTGGTTCTATGGTGTTATTCAAGGTTTATGGAACTGCACTAAACAGGGTGAAAATTATGTGAGAACCACAAGATACCATTTTTTACTGCTATTCCCAATTCCCTGGAGAGACAGACTCCTCACATGGAGACGATGAGTGTCACAGGACGTTTAAAGCGGATCCTTCCAACACCTGAGCTTACTACAGCAGCAATGGAAGGCTGCTGTGAAATTCTTACGGTAGTGCCGTATTCGCCACAGTCAATTTGATGCAGCTATGATTTAATGCTGAATCTATGTTTGTTTACATTTATCTCAACTGCAAATGGCGCCACGTATGGTCTATGCTTGAGCACATAAATTTTGATACATTTTAAGTTTTTATAATAAATCTGTGTATATTTTATAGTAGAAAATGATAAAATAGACTAGCATCTATGTATATTTTATGCATCCTGACATACCATTTTCTTAACTTTTTAAATATTTCTAGGCTATGTGGTTTGTCTGTGAGTTTCTTCAAATTGTAACAAATCTCTAAAAAATTTTCCAGTATATTTACTGAAAAAAATCTGCATACGTGGATCCTCACAATTCAACCCCGTGTTGTTCAAGGGCCAACTGTATATATTTACATATTCCCCCACCAATATAATGCCAGGAATCCTTCCATTTATACAAATCAGCACTATCTAGAATATGTACCTAATTATGTTAAGCAACAAAGTCCTAAGAATAAAATAAAAACAAATAATTCTCTCTCTCAATTCTTATAAAGTGAATACAGCATCTTTGATGGAATAGGAATATTATTTTTTCTTTCAAATACACCTCTCCCCTTCCTTTTAATCCTCCTGGATCACGATTACCTCCAACACTTAATAGTTACTTCTGTTTTAATCTTATTTTAAATGAAGGGTGCCCTAATGTGCAGACAGCAATGCAGCCATCCGTCATGCTATTTTGAAGCCCTATACAACTTCATCGCCCACCACTAGTCTCCCTGGGTTGGTTATAAAAACAAAGGCGGACTTTAGTTTTACATTAGATTACTTAGCTGTTTTGTCCCAATAAAATGGCTTGTAGTTATTAGAAAGTAGGGCACATCTGTTCATCTACAACGTGTCTGATAAAAGGAAGAGGAAGCGCTGAGGGAACATAATAGCTTTTCTCATTCAACCATCAGAGCACTGGCTGGGGGCACCGGCAGAATGCGCTGCATCAAGTCCAGCCTGAAACAGTGCCGTGCGCGTGAGAAGGAAGAGGGTCAGTGTCTTCCCGCCCGAGGCTGGACTGCCCCAGTGAAGGATCTTGGACGTTCTAGTGTTGTTTGCCAAAGTCGAGAGGGAGGGACAAGCCTGGGAATCCAGGTTGTCATTCAGCCCACGTGAATTGAGCCCCTGCTCTAAGCTGGGCACTGTGTTGGAGACTGCGATAGCTAGAATTGGTCTTAATTTTGTCCTAATTTTAGGACCGATTCTAGCTGTCACTTCCCACAACCTTTGACACAGTACCCAGCATATAGCAGGGACTCAAGTTAAAAATGCAGCTGAAAATAAATGCAAATTGAACAATCTTGTCGTTTGATTTACTCAGGTAAACTGGTTTCAGTAGAACCTTAAATGTAGTTTACGTTATTCAGGGTAATTATGGTGGCAAAATTAGAAACCTGCAAAAATGCAGAAATAACTTAAAGCAAAATATAATGATATTCTAAGAATGTGAGAAGTACTATGATTCCATACTCACTATGAACCTCCATACCTGACCTTCATAGAGGTGAAGAGCTGGCCCCACTCTCCTCTCAGAAGGACCTGCACTTTAAGTCACGGCCCGGTCACAGTGGGGTGGGGGTGGGGGGCTGCCCTGCAGCACGTGGGGAACACTGAGCTGTTGGTCGGTCATCATCCTGTTGCTAAAGGACTCACCAGAAACTCAATGAAGAAGACAAACTCCATCCCCATCTCCAACATATCAGCCCCCTGGCCTTTATCTACATGAGACCTGCTCTCACCCAGAAGGATGCTGAGGCTGGGCTTCTCAACCTTTCGTTGGGGCAGCAGGTTGTGGGGGCTGTCCCGTGCACCACAGGATCTAACCAGCTTCCCTGACCCGTATTCACCAATGCCAGGAGCCCCTGTCCCAGCTGGAAAAACCAGAAAGTCTCCAGACATTGCCAGTGTCCCCTGGGGGCCACAGTTACCCCAAATGAATATGACTGCCCTGGGCAGAATCCATCGATTCTGGTCACTCTCCTCATTGCTTACTAAAGATTGCTGCATTTCTCTTTCTGTCATTACTCGGTGGGGACATTTCTGGGTCATCCCTGCCATTGAATGGGAGGATGCCCTGTCTGGCTGTGACGGGACTGCTTCTGAAGCAGACCCCGTTTTTATCCATGAGCCAGGGGTAGGTGGGATTGTATACGGCTCAAGCGGCAACCGGGAGTGGTAAAGCCGGATTCTAGTGACAATCTCGGCTGGACATCTGCTGAGCTGAGATCCAACTCACACATCACATAATCAGCTGCCACATGCTTAGTTCTGGGTCATGTTAGAAGTCACCGAACTTTGCTGTTTCTTAGTCCATCAATAGGTGGGGATGCTGCTTCTCATGAACAAGTCAGCAGATACAGACAAAGGCCAAAAGTATTTCAACTACATTCCACCTGGAAATGCTGAAAACAAAACCGCACAGTGCTCTGCACTGGGTCAAAGCAGTTTTGGTAACAAGTGGACCCATTCTAAATAACAAGCTCGTTGCACAGAAATGCCAATTCGTCCATCTTGGAAGGAAATCCAAACAACCGTGTCTACCTGCAGATAATTGAACTTGTTGTCACCGCTCCCTTGACCGGCTGAAACGTGCTTCTGAAGTGGCTCTGGTCACAGGAGCCTTCTGGACCATGAGCCACATCTCTCTAAAAAGTCCTGGGCCGTTCATGGGGCTGCACCTTCCCGTGCTTGGTTAATTTATGCATCTTCCAGACTACACATTATTACCCACTGTAGTCTCAGAAGGGACAAGGGAAATCCCTGCCATGTCTGCTGGCCAACTTTGTCCAGGGAACTTCAGGGTTTGTGAAAGAGAAACAGGAAGACCGGGCTCTTTCTTCTACCATCGGCCAGAGCCACAGTGCCTGGCTTCTCTCCCCGAGAGCTGTTGCTGAAATTCCACAGAGTTTGACCTCAACAAGATCTTTGAGGACTGACGGACTGAGTTTAAGCTGTGTAACAAAGCTGAATTCAGACAGTGTCCATATAAGAGCTGGATATGGGAATATTAGGAGAAAACACACCATCACCTCGTCACTGGGGGATTTACTTGCAGAGGCACAAAATGGGGGCTGATCCGCAGGCTGTTTCTGGAAGGGCACCGCGGCTGCTGGGCTGACCAAACCATAGGCTTGTTTCTTTGAGCTCACTGGGAAGCAGTGATTGTTGCTGGGATTGCTGTCTGTCACCTGATAAACAGTCTAAAGAAATCCTGTGAGCAATGACTCAGGCAGAAAAAAATTCCAAGGAGCCTATGTAGGCTTATGAAGCACATGTGAAATACGTTTCAAAGTACAAATGAAATTCTCTTGTCTAAGGCAGAATACAGGTCTGCTCTTCACCACTGGAACATCTGGACACAGGAATGGCACCTGGGTATGCAGATGGTAGGCGCCCGTCTAAGTGCTCCTTTAAAATACTCTCCCAATGGGATGGAGGAGCAGGACAAACCAATCTCAACAATCCAAATCCTAGAAACGCATGAAGCCTACACGCCCCAGGCTGCAGAGGCAACCACTTCATAACAAAACTTGGTTTTCTCCTGTTCTTCACACCACGGGTGGACATTCTACCATGAGAGTAACCCTCGCTGCAGTCTCCACCCAATTACAGTTCCAGGAACTGTAAATCATGATCTATTTCCTTCCATTCACCCTTCCTGGATGTGTTCAAGAGTCTGGGCAGACTAAACACAGAGATGGTATCAGAGCAAATCACAAATTGATTATTTCTCCATATTTAAACTTTCTTTTTTTGTTTGAGAAATTCAAGATAAATTTGTCAATAATCCATAAATTCTTGACCCAAACAAAATCAAGGGACCTGAGATTTTTTTTCGGCTGGCGTCTTCTGTGACAGCAAAGCGTTTTCCCAGTGCAAGAAACATGGTAGACGTTCCCAGTGAATATGCTTGAGGATCCCAGGCCATGCTTGAGGATCTACCCTTTTGAAATACCTGTTTTCACAAAATGTCAGTGGAGCTCTGGACAAATGAGGATGGAACTGGGTCATGTCAACGTTGTCATTATTTTGAACAATCTCTTCAGAGTGTAGGAGAATCACAGTTGATGAAAATTACTCTTTTTACACGACTTGCTGGCTGGGCAGATGTTCTTTGAAGGGCAAGCGTAGCACCGTGTGCTACAGACGTGTCTGGGAATAAGCCGGGAGGGTCCTGGTCATGATGGCAACACAGGCTGGGACCTCGCTCTGCGACAGCCTGGGGTTCGGCTCCACTGGAAAGGGGCAGAGTTTCAAGTGTCTCTTGCTGTCTTTTGGAGAGGATGTACAATGTATCTTTTTTTTAACATAAATTTCATTCTGATTTTAGCAGGAAGCTTTACCTTTAATCCACATTTTACTAACCAAAAATCTCTAGAAACTGGTATTCTGGATTCCCAGATCAAATATTTAAGCAGCAACAATTACAGAAGCTAAAGTTACTATGTAGAGATTGCCAAATTGGGTTATAAAGAATTGTTTCTCTATACTGTTCTTGACTGTTGGGAGTAAAACCATTAGCTCTTTGCCAAAGTTTGTTGTAAGTAATACAAGCTTATTTATTTCTTTGAGTATTTTCTTCCTCCCTTTTTTCTTTCCTTCCTTTCCTTGCCAAATTCTATACCTGTCCCCCAACTCTGTTTTCTCAAAATACTGGGGGCCCAAAACTTTTGCTCTTGGTGTATGTCATACACCAAGCTACAAAAGGTGCTCAGTCCCTGCGTGGTGCATATGACTGAAAATATTCATGATTTGCAAAACTACCTTTTAATGGGTGACCTCATATCAAAGCAAACTGAACTCCATCATATCAGAGCTTGGAAAATGGCAAATGGAGAGAATGTTCACTCAGGCTCAGGTGTCCCTGCTGGAGTCACTGCACAGCTGAGCACGTGAGCACATATGCTGTGCTCCTATGCTCCGTGCTCCCATGTGCTGTACATGCTCCCACATGCTGCACTCACACAGCGCCCTGCTCACTCAGCAGGCCTGCCTTACCTTCACGGCATACTCGGTGTCCGTGGCTTTATGCACACATCGCTTGCACACTGAGTAGGAGCCCACCCCGATGTCCTCCTTGATCTCGTAGCCATCGGTGAAGTGGATGTTGTTCCCGTGTAACTGCTGCAGAGGGACCAAGAGAAGAAGAGTTGTCGGAACCCTCACACGAGGGGACGGTGCAGCTACACGCACACAGAATGTGGGGCAAAGAGAGGCGCCGACTGTGAACTCAGTGTGTGGAAGCCTGGGAGCTCGTGGGTCCCCCTGCCCAAGGCTGCAGAGCTACTTAGTGATGTTCTTGACCTAAATGCCAACTTCTCTGATTCCTTGGGCTATGACTCTTAACTTTGAGACACCAGGCCGTTCTGTGTCCACTGGCTGGTATGTTTCTCGCAAAGATCTGAGAGCAGGAGAATGTGAAAGTGAAAAGGAAGTGCTGGCAGCTGCTGGGTGTGTGGCTCCAATGCCTGCGTGCAGAGCAAGACTCTGGATGGAAACATCTCATCGGAAATCTGACTCCATGGTGTCCAAGTCACAGCCTGCTCTGACCTGCATGCAGCAGCCCCACCCACCCGCTCTTAACTAAGACAGAAAGCCACCATGGCAGCCTGCACTGTCATGACAACGTCCACTTTACACACCTGTATTTCTCCAAAGGCCACAGGGAAGGAAATAGGATGGAAATCCAATGCCATTCAACTTACCCGGATTTCATTCTTAAATAAGTTTAATCATAATTAGAATTAAGTTTAATCCCTTAGAATTCTCTGTATTCTGGTTACATTTATTAGGTGGGAAACTCCTTATAAAAATACCACCTTCCAAAGACCTCCCAAAGATTCCATTTCATCATGGGAAAATGATGCCCACAAATTAAACTGCTGCCCTAGGGTCCTGGCTGGGCTCCACACAGTGAAGATGCTCCAGTCTCTGGCCATAGACACCATGGTGACATTCTTCCCAGGGCTTTACCTTCCCTCTTTAAGACGAATGCCAAGTAGGGTAGGAGCAAGGGCTCAGAACACCATGGAATACCACCATGGAGACCATTACAGGGACCACCATGGGAACCACCACGGGGACCACCATGGGAACCACCACGGGGACCACCACGGGACAACCACGAGGACCACCATGGGAACCACCACGGGGACCACCATGGGACAACCATGAGGACCACCATGGGAACCACCATGACAGACTACCACAGGGACCACCACAGGAACCACTACAGGGACCACCATGGAGACCACCACAGGGACCGCCATGGGAACCACCATGAGGACCACCATGGGAACCACCATGGGGACCACCAGGGAGATCACCATTGGAAACACTACAGGGACCACCATGGGACAACCACGAGGACCACCATGGGAACCACCATGAGATACTACCACAGGGACCACCAAGGGAACCACTACAGGGACCACCATGGAGACCACCACAGGGACCGCCATGGGAACCACCATGGATGTCACCTAAGGGACCACCACAGGAGCCACCATGGGAACCACCACAGGGACCACCGTAGGAGACCATCACAGGTACCACCGGGGAACCACCATGGGGACCACCATGGAGACCAACACAGGGACCACCATGGGAACCACCACAGGGACCACCAGGGAGACCACCACGGGGACCACCACAACAGGGATCACCATGGGAGGCTACCCTAGGGACCACCACAGGAACCACCATGGGAACCACCACAGGGACCACCATAGGAGACCATCACGGGTACCACCAGGGGACCACCATGGGGACCACCATAGGGACCACCAGGGGGACCACCACAGGGACCACCATGGGAGGCCACCCTAGGCACCAGCATGGGGACCACGACAGGGACCACCACAGGAGATCACCACAGGGACCACCATGGGGACCACCACAGGAACCACCATGAGGACCACCATGGCTACCACCCCAGGGACCACCCTGGGAGACCACCATGGGGACCACCAGAGGGACCACCCCAGGGAATACCATGGGGACCACCACAGGGGACCACCCAAGGGACCACCATGAGGACCAACACAAGAGGCCACCATGGGGAATATCCATGGGAGACAACCACAGGGACCACCCCAGGGACCACCCTGGGAGACCATCATGGAGACCACCACAGGGGACCACCCCAGGGAACACCATGGGGACCACCACAGGACACCACCATGGGGACCACCACAGGAGGCCACCATGGGAGTATCCATGGGGACCGTCACAGGGACCACCACTGGAGACCACCATGGGGGCCCACAATGTGAGACCATCACAGGAACCACCATGAAGGAGCACCACGTGAGATCATCATGGGGACCACCACGAGGGACCACCATGGCAGACACTCAGAACAATGGGAAGTGTGAGGGAAGAAGAATTGGTGATTAAAGTCCACCCATCCTAAGCACCCAACCCCCGGGTGACTGAGGCCACAGGGAACACCAGAGTCACCCATCATCCAAGTGCCCTCTTACCCCCAACCCACTGCAGGCAAACACAGTTACCTGCACGATTGGGTGAACTGGGACTTTGTGCAGATCTTGCTGTGAGGGCTCCTGGATCAGGCTTGAGGCCACAAAGCTGAATCCTCTAAACAGGTGATGAGCGTTTGCACTCGGGGGGACACCAGGAGAGTCTGTAGGTGACAGGGGCAGAGTTCAGATGCCACGAAAGCTGGGTGACCCTGGGGTGAAGTGATAGTGTGTGTGTGCATGTGGTATGTGTGTGCAAGTCCGTGTGTGTGTGTGTGTGTGTGTGTGCATGTGGTGTATGCCTGTGGTGGAGGAAAAGGTAAAACAGACATGTAGAAATGCTGAACCAGATGAAACTACATTCTTTTGGGTTGTGCTAATGGTTTGATTTTTAAATGGCAAAAATACCCAGAACAAAAACTTTAGGATTATCATTGATGGCATCTGTTAGTTTGCTAACTTCTGAATTTACTCTATATTCTTGACCACACTCCTCCACCCCTACCCACTCCAGACTCAGTTAAGAAGGCACCAATGACCTCAGGATGGAGTTGTCAGTGAACATGAATCCTGTATCCTTAGCTTCTGGTCTCTAGGTTCGACAGGTCCCACCCCTGTGCCCACAGCTGCATAACTGCATGTGTGCTGTGCACGTGCTCTGCTCTTCAAGGACATTTGGGCAACGTTTCTCCTGTCCACAGCAAGGCATAGTATGAAAGGAGTAATTCCCTTCCATTAAGATTTTTCTGATCTCTGTAAGATCTGTGTTCAAAAGCATGACTGCTGTGAGATTGATCCCATTTCAAGTTTATCATTAAGAAAAACAAAAGGATAAATCCCTCGTGGGGAAAAAAATCTGCATCATACATAACAGATGAGAGGTTAAACTCTCTATTGCCCAAAAGCTCCCAGAGATCAATGAGAAAAGAGCAAAATACTCAAAGGAAGGAATTCTGATAGCTACCATAGGCATGAAAAGATGCCCAATCTCTCTAAGGAGTAAGCATACACATATTTAAATAGGATAACACTTTTGTCTAATGAACTAACAAAAATGAAAGAAATCAATCACATCTGGGTTTGGCTAGGGGGTGGACACTTATAATTGTAGGAGGGAGCATAACTGGCATAATCTTTTGGAAAGTCAACTGGCAACATTTAAAGCCAACTTTAAAATTTCAAAATTAAAAATTTTTAAAGTAATTCTACAGAATCACTTTCAAAAGTGCACAGTAATAACAAATTGTAGATGACGCAAACAAATGGAAAAACATCACATGCTCATGAATCAGAAGAATTAATATCATCAAAATGAACATATCACCCAAAGCAATCTACAGATTCAATGCAATCTCTATCAAAAAACCAACGCCATTTTTCACAGAATTAGAAAAAACAATCCTAAAGTTAACATGGAACCAACAAAGAGCCTGAATAGCCAAAGCAATTTTAAGCAAAAGGAACAAAGCTAGAACTAGAAGCATCACATTACCTGACTTCAATTATATCACAAGGAGATAGTAACTAAAATAGCATGGTACTGGTATAAACATAGACACACAGATTAACGGAACAGAATAGAAAACCCAAAAATAAAGCCACATGCAAAGTCAACAAAAACTTTGTGGGGAAAAGACACTCTTTTCAATAAATGATACCAGCAAAATTAGTTCGTCATAAGCAAAAGAATGAAACTGGACCGCTATGTCTCACCATATACAAAAATCAACTAAGAGATTAAAGACTTAAGTGATGAAAGACCTGAAACAATGAAAATACTAGAATAAATCCTAGAGAAAACTCTTTAGGACATGGGTCTAGCAAAAGACTTCAAAAGTCTTTTAAGGGCTGGGTGCAGTGGCTCACACCTGTAATCCCAGCACTTTGGGAGGCTGAGGCAGGCAGATCACTAGGTCAGGAGTTCGAGACCAGTCTGGCCAACATAGTGAAACCCCGTCTCTACTAAAAATACAAAAAAAATTAGCCAGGTGTGGTGGTGTACGCCTGTAATCCCAGCTGCTTGGGAGGCTGAGGCAGGAGAATTGCATGAACCTGGGAGGCGGAGGTTGCAGTGAGCCAAGATGGCGTCACTGCACTCCAGCCTGGGCGACAGAGTGAGACTCCATCACAAAAAAAAAAAAAAAAAAAAAAAAAGGCTTTAAGACCAGCATAAGAAATCATCAACAGAATGAACAGACAACCTGCAGAATGGGAGAACATATTTGCAAACTATGCAACTGACAGGGGAGTAATATCTAGAATTTACAAGGAACTCAAACAACTCAACAACAACAACAAAACAAATAACCCCATTAAAAATTGACCAGAGGACATAAATAGACATTTTTCAAAAGAAGACATACAGATGGCCAAACAGCATATAAAAAATGCTCAAGATCGCTAATCATCAGATAAATACAAATGAAAACCACAATGAGATATCACCTTACATCAGTCAGAATGGCTATTACTAAAAAGTCAAAAAAATAACAGATGTTGGTGAGGATGTGGTGAAAGGTGGTGGGAATGTAAATTAGTACAACCTCCATGAAAAACAGTACGGAAATTTCTCAAAGAACTAAATGGAACTATATTCGATGCAGCAATCCCACTGCTGGGCATTGCCCAAAGGAAGAGAAATCATTGTCTCAAAAAGATACCCGCACTTGGAAGCTTACTGCAGCACTATTCACAATTGCAAAGTCATGGAATCAACCTAAGTGTCCATCAACAGGTGATTGGGTAAACAAAATGTGGTACATATACACAATGGAATACTATTTAGTCATAAAAAAGAATGAAATCATGTCTTTTGCAGCAACATGGATGGAAAAGAAGGCCATTATTTTAAGTGAAACAACTCACACGTGGAAAGTCAAACATCGCATGTTCTCACTCATAAGTGGGTGCTAAATTGCTAAATAATGTCTGCATGTGGATGTCGAGTGTGGTGGGATAGAGAATGGAGACGTGGAAGGGTGGGAGAAGGTGAGGGATGAGAAATTACTTAATGGGTAAAATGAACACTCCTCAGGTGATGGTTACACTAAAAGACCAGCCCTCACCACTATGTACTCTACCCATGAACAAAACTACATCTGTACCTCTGAAATTTACAGAAATAAAAAAATAAAACAGGCTGGGTACGGTGGATCACACCTGTAATCTCAGCACTTTGGGAGGCTGAGGTGGGCAGATCACGAGGTCAGGAGTTCACGACCAGCCTAACCAACATGGTGAAGCCCTGTCTCTATTAAAAATACAAAAATTAGCCAGGTGGGGTGGCGCACGCCTGTAATCCCAGCTACTCAGGAGGCCGAGGCAGGAGAATCACTTGAACCTGGGAGGTGGAGGTTGCAGTGAGCCAAGATCGCACCACTGCACTCTATCCTGGGTGACAGAGCGAGACTCTGTCTCAAAACAAAACAAAACAAAACAAAAAATCAAGCAAACGAAAAAATCCCAAAGTACTTAGACATAAATGTAGAAAAAGTCTGTTTCAGTGATATATGTTACAGAAAAGAAAAAGGAGACACTAAATACTCCTCACTAAGACAATCATGGTCATGGTCAACAGTGGCCCATCTGTATCAGGATGCTTTGTAATGATTCCCGTGTGAGTCCTGCCAGCGAGACCAGGGCCATCAGAAGGAGCCACAGTTGCATGGACTGACAGAGACGTGGCTTCCTAATCGTTTGTCAAATCAAAAAAGCAAAAAGCTGTTGAACAATATGAAGAACCCAGACATTATTTAAAAAGTTAAATATATTTTAATATATTTAAAAACAGACTAGGATAATAGAATAGATTAATATATTAAAATAGAATATATAACACTAAAATAGAATACTATAATACATTATATAATATGTAAATTGATAATATATGAAAATATGTAATTTTTCCTGAAAACACACATATGTACAAATTTAAACATTCTTATTTATATATCTTTTAAGACTCCATGTATGTATAGTTGTGTGCATATTTGTATATTCGAGAATTCTCTATCCGCAGGCCTTTGTCTCTCAGCACTTCTTCCCCTCCTCCTCTGTTTAGGTGCTGTACTTTGAAAGGACAAAAGTGCACCTAGTTCTCAGTTTTATCTCCACATGGTGCGGCAGGTGTGTGGGGGTGGGAGGCAGCTGCAGAGAACATGTTTTTTGTTTCTTAGCATCATATTTTGGGGACAACAGTTATGAGGGCAGCCGCTCCGAAGCCCAGGAGCCAGGCCCCAAGCCGCGTGGGCCTCTGGTGCCAGTCGGGGCCAGGCCGTGGGCAGATGGACGACGCAGCATCCCACTGGTGCTCTCACTGGGGTAGGAAGCGTCATGGACCCGGGCTCATCTTCCGTGTCCTGAACCAAGAGGCAGCTAGAGCCAGGTGTCGGCCCTCAAAGGGGCCAAAAAAGGGGCCTTCGCAGTCACCCCAGGTAGATGCCCACGCGACCCCCGGACTGATGTGACCAGAGTCGGCTGTGTTTGGAAATAAACTTCCAACGCTCCAGACTAGCCAAGCGTCGTTAAAAAACCGAAGGTACACTGAGTGGTTTTTAGAAACTGAAATTCTGCAGCGCGACCCGGCAGAGAAGCTCGGGGCTTTCTGAGCGGCTCTGCTTCGCGGCACACGGAGCCGCTCGAGGAGGAGGCGCACCTGCTGCACCGGGTTTGCTCTCTGCACAAAGTCTGGCTTTGACGTCTGCCTCCTCCCAAAGATCCCCTGAGCTACCACGGGCCGCAGATTCTCCCCCGGAAAAATGAAACACACGTGGCTACATCATGGTTTAAGAAATCTTCAAACCTGGAGGCACTTTGATGTCTTCCCTTAGGGATTTAGACTCAGAGCTTGAGCTTATTCTAGGGAATCCGCAGAGCCACACGAGTGTAAAGTGCTGAGCAAGGATTGGGAGTCCAATTTACAGCCTGTGGAGGAGTGTGTGCGGGGGTGGGGGCACAGGCCATGTTAACTTGACAGACACAGTTTCATTGGTGAATGGAAAATCTGTAATTCCAATAAGCAATGTCTTCTAACCAACCAAGAGGCACGGAAGACACAGCCACAACCTTCCGTGGCCAGAGAACCCATGCCTCTCCTCACACAGACCAAGGAGAGCCTGCGGAAAGGGTAAAAGTAACAGCAATTTACCGAAGGCCAAGTGGATCTTCACCAGAAGTTAAGAGGCTGACATTCGGTCGGTGTGGCTAGCTAGTAAGGAAATGACAGGTGGCCTAAATAGAATTTAAAGCACTTTATAATCACCTGAGGGATGCTGATTTTCAGCACAGTATTTAAGAAGAGCAAAATTGTGAGTCAGATAAAAGGAGATGTAGAACTACAGTAATTACAAACAACCTCTCATGGTCCTGTGGGTATTTCCTGATTTGTGGAGTCTGCCTGATTGATTTTAAATCTTAGATTGGCATCTCGGGCTAAGCAGCATGCTCCAGTGGGCAGCCAAGGTGTGATCAGGGAATAGAAACCAGCTTGAGCGCTGGCTGAAGTTTCAGAAAAGACTGAAAGCCTAACTGTAAGAAATTCCCACTGTGAGTCCAGGATCTAACATAAAGGATTTGTAGCTTATCCGTTGCTTCAGAGTCACATTTCTACAGCTGCTCATTCACCCAGCCATGTGCTCAGCTCACATGCTTAGAAAATCCTACTCTCCTGTACAAATCAGAATGAGTTTAATGTGTCTTTAGCACTTCAATTACTACCTACCTCAAAGGCAAACAGTGGTGTGATAAATTAACTGAAACTGATTGGAGAACTGGAAACACTAAGGAATAAAAAAGGCAATTCTGAATAGCACTGGAGTGCATTGTGTCTAATTATGTTTTCCTTAGGCTATTATTAAAATACAATGGAATTCTCTAGAAGCTCAAAAAAAGCTTCCAGTTCCACTGGCCAACTAGGTTGGGGTTTAAATTCTTCACAGATAAGATAAAAGGCATGTCCATATGAATATTAGAGTTGACTGTATTAACATTTTCTTACCAAGCAGCACAAACATAGACTTTCTTTCCACATTTTAAACACACAGCCCCACATGTTGGCACCTCACGAGGATGTGTGCGCATTCTGTTAGGGACCTTATGGTCCTTGTGGACTTAGGGACAACGATCTCGTGGTCAGACCTAATTGCCTCTGAGCTCCTTTTACATTCAGGCCAACAATAGGTGGAGAAATATCATGACTTGCTTGGGTGACCTGTGGGCAGGGCCAGGAGGGAATCCCCAAATCCTGCCCCATCTTTTCAAACTCAGAAACTGAAAAGTAATCCTGTTCTGTGAATTGGGTTAAGTTTGTCAATGGGAAGGACCAACCCCAACACACAAATACTTTCTAAGGAAGCTGAGAATGGGGTGAGGTGAAAATCCCACAGTCACTTACCGGAGAGAGCAGACCCAGAAGTGTTCTCCAAGGCAGCCTCATTACATCATGAATCAGTGATGAACCAAAGCTATAATGATAGTTTTAATTCTACCTGGGGACTGCAGGATGACCCAAAAGAAGTAACTGAGCAGCCGGTGGCATGACTCCCTGGTTTACAGTGCCCGGAATCAGCTTTCTTCCTGTTCTTGGTACCAATGTGGCCTGGGTCAGGAGCTGGCCTAGGCCCATCAAAAGTCCCGCTAAAAGTCCCGCAACCCTCCCTATCTGCACACGCTCACACCCTCCTCAATGTGTTCATCTGGGTATATGGGAAACAGGGATTTCACCCACAGCTGAATCTGGAGGAACAAAGTGGATTCTCTAACTTCATCTACTTGACATTTTGTGGTTGACCATCTATTTGTTTCCCGATTATCTTTTAAAAAATAAGAAAATTTCAGATTCAAAAGCAGCGAGAAAAAATACAGTGAATCCCTGTAGATCCAAGATGCAGCCTGGCCAACCACCGGCTCCCTGGACTTGTCCCACTTATGTCTACAGAAGGAGCTTGTGGATGGTTTTGTACATAACCAGCATACTGTTAGTGTTGTGGACTGAATTATGTCCTTCCCAAATTCAAATGTTAAGGCCCTACCCCCAAGTGTAACTGTATTTGGAGACAGGGCCTTGATATGGTTCGGCTTTGTGTCCCCACCCAAATCTCAGGCTCTGTGTCCCTACCCAAATCTCATCTTGGAGCCCCCATAATTCCCATGTGTTGTAGGAGGGACCTGGTGGGAGATGACTGAATTATGGGGGTGGGTCTTTCCTATGCTGTTCTCATGATGGTCAATGAGTCTCATGAGATCTGAGAGGTTTAAAAAGGGGAGTTTCCCTGCACAAGCTCTCTCTTTGCTGCCATCCATGTAAGATGGGGCTTGTTCCTACTAGCCTTCTGCAACGATTGTGAGGCTTCCTCAGCCATGTGGAACTGTAAATTCACTAAACTTCTTTCTTTTGAAAAATTGCCCAGTCTCAGGTATGTCTTTATCAGCAGTGTGAAAACAGACTAATACAGGCCTTTAAGAGAATAACTGAAGTTAAATGAGGATAAAAGTGTGGGGCCCTGATCCAAGAGGACTAGTGTCCTTATAAGAAGACAGAGAGACACCAGAGCTCCATCTTGCTGTCTTTGCACACACAGAAGAAAGGCCACATGGGGACACAGCAAGAACACAGCTGTCTGCAAGTCAAGGCGAGAGCTCTCACCAGGAACCAACCCTGTCATTACCTTGAACTTGGAGTTCCAGCCTCCAGACTGTGAGAAAATAAATGACTGTTGTTTAAACCACACAGTCTGTAGTATTTTGTTATGATAGCCCTATCAGACCAGGATAATTACCATATATAAAAAAGCAGACTTTAATTCATTAATATCCCAAAAAGATAACTTTTAAAGGGAGCTGACCAGTTCTGATGAAATTTGCTAGACCCCAAGAGTAATTTCAGACACACCAGGAGACCAAATCTATGCATCCAATTGCTATGCTATTTAGTAGCCGATACTACTTTTCAAATGGGTTTCTCTTTTTTGCATGAATAATATCTATAGCTCATAAATCTATAGACATAACTGACAGCCTTCCCTCTCCGTAAATGCACTTTAATTGAAAGAGGGATTTTAATTGCCTCCAGTTTCTTTTCTTGCTCTTGCTGTGTGTCTCTCTGGCACAGGAAGTAACTGGACCGGTGACTTGGAATAAGGACACCTTCATCATTTCCAAGGTGGAGGTTATATCGGGAACAACAGAGAACTGGGGCTATCACTTAAACCTTTATCACTGAGCAGAGAAAACAACAACAACAAAAAACCCAAACAGAATGGACAGTTATTTTCCATGAAAAGAATTCTGAGGCATGGGAATTTCTTGTTCCTAGATATCTGTCTCTAAGGGGTCAGGTGGGAGAAGCCACCGATAGAGGGAACCACTGTGGCACACACCTGTGGGCGTCCGCGCCGTGAACTCGGGGTCAAAGTGGAAGGTGTCCTCAGGCCTGCCCACTGCTGGTTTGAACGGTGGCTTGATCTCCTTCCGGTACAGCGTCTATTAATATAAGGAAAGCAAGACAGGGCACTGAGGATGCACAGACATTGCCACAGAACACTGGGGACAGAGAAACCTGCTGTGGGGAGGGAAGGATGTTCTTATCACAGACTGCATTGGCCTTGTGGATTACAAGGGATTTCTAAATGCTCTGAAATATAGATGACATAAAATATATTATGTGTAGTATTATAGATAATATGGCATATATAATAACAATGTATTATAGAAAGATATAGAAAAGGCATAGCTTGAGGTGTGAGGGTTTGGGGACATGCTAAGTGTTCTTCATTTTAGGGCAATAGTTTTCTAGCTTCTTCTTGGTAGTAGAATCTTCTTTTCCAAGTAAAATCATACAGGACAGCCACCACTTGCCCCCACTGGGGACAGCAGTGAAGAGGCCGTGTGGCTCTCTCCTCCCTGCCCTGGGACTTTGGGGCCAGCACCACAGAACTTCAGCTCTGCGGGACACTGCAAAAACCGCCGACCCAGGGCCACCCCAGGGTGCTGTCTTGCCAGTGTCTCAGGGCCTGTGCTCTGGGGCCTTGGCACCTCTGCCAGAAACCTGCCTTGGGTGTCAGAATGAGGGCGCCCAGGCTCCTCGACAGGAGGACGCCTGCATCTGCAGAGAACCGGCCCTTCCCATGCCCCCTCTGGGCCCAAACTTATTTCCCCAACAGGACCTTGGACAGAAGGCACAGAAAGTCCACAGCCCTCTGTGCTCCGGTCTCAGAGCTGCCTGCCTGACAATGCTTTCCAAAGCTGAGATGTGTTGTTTTCAGTCCTCTAGGGCAACAACGCATTCTGTTGGGAATTCAATGTAAAGAAAGCACACACAGGTACCTGGAACCTGGCGTAGTCCTCAGGCGGGTGATGCTGCAGGTGGTGCTTAGATGGAGGGAGCCGGGGGAGCCCAGTGCTGAGAGAAGTGTGGAGGGGGAGGGGCACTGGAGGGAGGACTGGGGCCTGAGGCCTGACTGGAAGGCTGAGGGACCTCCGGGCAGATTCAGTAGAGGATGCTGGGTTTAGTCAAATCACCCTGATGACAGAAGGCACGGGCCATGCCAGTGTGCCGAGGGGCCAGCCTGGTAGTTAGTAGGGCAGCAGCAGGGCAGGGCCAGGCTGGGGTCTTGCCCCCCACTAAGCGTGGGGTTTCCTTAATCCTGCCTAGTGAGGGTCCCCACGGTGTTCGTAGAAAACATCCAGCCTGGAGTCCTCTCTTGGGCACTTGTGTGTGACCATCTAGAGCTCAGTTCTGGAGTCAGGGACCCTCATGGCCGTGCAGCTCTGGAAAATGGACACAGTGACTCCAGCTAAAACCTGTTCTACATCTCTGGAAAGCAAATTTCAACACCTCCTCCGATGAGGCCCGACGGGAAGGGAGAGGAGGGAGGAGGGCGTCTGACATCTGGGTCCCACCTGGGGCACACCCTGCTCTGCTTATCCGGGAGCACCTGGGTCAGAGCCCAGGTCAGAAACCAGGGCCCACAGCTACTGCAGGAGGGCGAGGTGCCAACAGATGCCCCCGAGCTCCCACGGGGGCTTATCAGGCAGCAGGATGTGCCCTGATGTGCAAGAGCTCAGGGCGTGCACGCGGGAACCATCGGAGGAGAAACAGGATTGAATTCAGCCCTGAATTATTTGCTCATTTCCTGCCTTGGGGGCATAGATTTCATTAGCACTGAGTTACTCTTCAAGCCATTTTCAGAAATGAAAAGACGCTGCTTTCTGCAGTGAGGCACAGGACAGGTGGGAATAATGTGCCCAGACACATGTGCTTGCCTGAGGAAGTCTCCTGAGCTGGGAAGCCCAGGCCATCAGGTGCCACGAACAGGCCAGTGCAGCCCATTCCCCACCCAGAGAGTCCTGAGAGCCAGGCTATTAAGAATCCTGCTGAAGTCAAAATCACATCCTCCCTCTGTGTGAGAGCAAGCGAGGGAGAGAGGTGGAGAGAGAGAGAGAGAGATGGGGAGAGATGGGGAGAGAGGGGGTGGGGGGAGAAAGAGATGGAGGGGAGGAGGGGAGAAATGGGGGAGGGGGAGGGGAAGGGGGTAAGAAAGAGAGAGAGTGCGCACTAGCTCGATCCAGCACAGAGCCAGGCCTCCTACTTTTATTACGAGGAGGAATTTATTTACACAAGAGATTTCCATTAAAAACAAAATAAAATACAAAACTGGTTGTCACGTATTAATTCTAGTGTGAAGTGTTTACCTCCGGAAAGCAGGGGCCCACATAGCCCCTCTAGCTCCTCTCCTCCATGCCAGCTCTTCCTCCATCACCCTGGGGACCCATCTTGCCCACCCCTGCCCCTGCCCCACCACAGCCTCTGATAAAACCATCCCCAGAGCCTGGTGCCCAGTGCTGCTTCATAGAGGGGTTTTGCCCCCACTGGGACATTTGGCAGTGCCCAAAGACACTGCTGGCTGCCACACCTGTGTGACCGCTGCAGGCTCCCAAGGGGTGGAGGCCAGGGTGTGCAGAACCCAGACACCCATAACAGCCCCACCACACAGCATCGCGCAGGTGCCACCCAGGGTGAAAGTGGGAGACCCTGGCCCTGCCTGCTTCCTCCTCTCTACCTCACCCTTCCTGCCTTGTTTCTGCTCCAACCCTCAAAAGTGCAACGTCAACCAGCTTCTTCAAGAAGGAGGACTGGATGTTGAGGCGACTGGCCACTGTCCTTGGAACCCCTTCCCCTCCCCATGGAACCCCCGGTGGGGCAGGGCTGCAGGCTCTGCCTGGCTTCCTACAGGCCACATCCTTCTCCCTCCTCGTCCACCGATGGGGCAGGCACCACAGCCTCGCTTCACAGCTGTCCAGGAAAGCACAGGCTCTATCTGTGACCACCCTGCCTCTGGAGGCTCACATCCAGAGGCTGTCACCTTCCTGCCTTCTGAGTCAGATTCACAGCCCAGCACTGGGACTGCTGTGACCTCCTCTGGGCTGAGGCCATCCCGCTCCTTTAATACGAAGTATCTGCTGCTAAGTCAGGTCCCGGTTCCCTCCATCCCAGGACACTGCGCCTGGGGGCTGGGCTCAGACTTCCCCTGTGCTCTGCCCCATCTGTGCCTAGCCCGGTGCTGCGAGTCACCCGGGATGCCCAGTGAGGAGGTCCTAAGCCCAGGTAGTCCCGTAGCACTTTTGTACCACACAAATAGCTCCCCCTCACACGGCGGCAGGAGGAAGCCCGCCTCTGCTTTCCCCGTGCTTTCCACCCCTCGGCTGTGAGCCCAGGCTTTCAGCTCACAGACCCCAACAAGTAGGCATGCGTGTGAGAGCGGACGGAGCGCTTGCTGAGGGCCAGGGCCTTCCTTCTGTGCCGCGGGAGCCTTCAGGCAACTGTCCACCCTGTAACATGGGTCCGTGTGCCAACCGCAGCTATGAACACAGCCTGTTCACTGGGGCCTGCAGACCACCATGCCCCACCTGCTGGAGGCTGCTGCGTTCTCACTCTGGTCTGGGCCAGGCAGTGAGGTTCTGTGCGGGCCGCCGGGGGCTAACTGGAGCCGGTCACTCTGGCCCTTTGGACGGCTTCCTCGAGGCTTGCTGCAATCTTAAAGGCCGGTCAATGTCTTCCTGATGCTGCGTAAACATTTGGAAGGTGCTAATATGTGTTATTACTATGTATGCTTTTTCTTTCCACGTGCAAACCTAAGAACGGGTTTGAGGCTTTGGGGGAGAAGTCATCCGGCCTCTTGCTTTGTATGTAAACCACTGTAGGCAGGGTTGTGTTGAGAGTGAAACAGCAGCAGCATCTCACCTGGGATTCTGAGCTTAACGAGACAGACACTGGCAATTCTGCCCTGGATCCCCTCTTTCTGAGACTCTGGGACAATTCATGCCAAAACCGACGAGAGAAAATGCAGTCTCATGATCAAATTCGCCAGGCACATTTAACATCATCTCATTTGTCCCAGGATGTCAGAATGACACAGTGTGGCCGCAGGGCTGAAACGAATTTCACAGGAAACAAGCGCACGTGAGGAAGCCCGGAGCAGGCCCATCAGGATTCTATTTATACTAAAGACCTTCAGCTAAGTGAGAAGAGGACAGAGACAGCAACAGAAAAACGGGAACTGGGTGATGACATAGGAAACAGATGCTAGTTTGGGGTCTCAGACCCTAACATCTGCCTTCTGTAGACGGTTTTGGCTTCAGGCATTTTGGAATTAATACGCTCCAATAAGGCAAAGGGCACATTTATAGATTATTCCTAAAATAATAATGCAAAAATATGCAGACCAGAGAGAAGACAGGATCGAAAGCGCCGCAGGAAGAATCTAAACGATTTTCAAAGCGTCACGATGGGTGTGACAGGTCAGTGGCTCATGGAGCGGGACTGTGCCTGCAGTTTACCCGGCTGTAGGTGGGTCCAACAGAAGAAGCACCTGAAGGGTGATGATTCATTGCACAGAGTCCTTGCTGGGTTCCCTGAAGGGGGAGTGCTCCTAGTGTATATAATGTAGGAATAAAAGGATAGAAATCTCGCTGCTGGCAATGGGAGCAACAGCTGCATGGAGACGCCTGTGCTGTGAGGCCCTGACCCGCAGCCTACAGCTCCCACACCCCCAAACCACTCTCTGCGCCATACTGCAAATACTCCACTTGTGGGCAAGAAGACCAAAGTGGCCTGAAGACCCGGAACCCACCCTCTGCTCCTGCCAGGACACACAACAGCCAAGTTCAGGGCACACCCCACGCGCTGCCAGATCACCGAGCGACCTCCAGCTTCTCATTGTCCTGTGCCTCAGTCTCCTGTACAAGTTTCTCCCATCTCACAGCATCACAGCTAATGGTGTGCTTGGAAGGGTTTCAAACTGTACAAAGAACATAAACATGAGCTACTAGTATTGATCGTGAATAACGAATAACAGTAATAATAAGAGTCAGTGCAATACTAAGGGTCTAGGCCCTGGACAGAGTTCCAGAAACAAAGATGTCCCTCTCCCTGGTGACTGTGTGTCTCCAGCATCATCATTCACTGCCTGTAATAATATTTGCAGTTCCCTGGGTCCCCCTGCAAGGGACGCCAGGCTGGGCTGGGAGCCGTCCTCAGACTGGCTTGTGCTGTCTGCAGTGATTAACTTTTACGAAGCTTTTTTTGGGTTCGTGCTAATTCTGTGTTCTCAGCATGCTTCAGCCACGGGGGAAAAACCAACACAGCTTCTATCTGCTGGACTCTGCCATATCCTCTGCAGAGGTTTGTAGTCAATCATTAACTCATGGCTTCTCACTCAGCTCATCAAGAGGAGCTGGCCTTCAGAAGGAATGGCTCCCGTGCAGACATTCACTCGCTCATCTCTGAAGCTAAATTAAAAGGCAGCAGCCCACACCTCCACCGTCCCCACACTTACTGTCAGCAGATGGGTCCTGCTCCAGCAGGCCACTGAAGACCCCGGGGACAGCAGTGGGATGACAGGTGTTTACTTAAAAAATAAATAAATAAATAAAAAGATCTGCTGGCAGTATCGGGTCACAGAAAGCAGCAGAAAGCAAAATAAATATCCTAATATTTTCCCAGTTGGATCCTGAGGCAAGCCGTTGGGTGAAGTACCCAGGCAGAAATCTAGTGGTTAGGAAATGTCTTCTCATTCGTCATTAAGGAGTGTCTGCATTGCAGAGGGAACGGCTTTTGGTGTTAACAGTTCTTGCAAATGAGGCTGAACTGTGGTTTTCAGTTTTCTGAGCTGCCGAAAAGCAGAATGGGCACATCTGGACAAATACATCACGAGTAAAATTACCTCTTAAATAAATACCTTTAAACATCTTGCATTTTAGCCCCTGCTTTCTGAAGAATGGGTTGATGGCTTGCCTGGATGTGTTATTGGGGTTTGAGGTTAGCCATGAAGACACATGGGCTGCTACTGGGGCCGCAGACACAGGAGAACACACGGGCAAACTCGACTCATGAGAGAGGATCAGCTGAGATGCGGGGGACCACCGGACTCGTCCTAGCAAGATCTTGACAGCTTCTAAGACCATCACAGAGCGGGACTGTGCCTGCAGTTTACGCGGTGTCCTGAACACGGTGTTTTCATGCCTACACATCTTTGCTGGAAGCATCCTTCTTCTCCTCCTTCTGCCCCTCTGCTGGTTAATTCCACTCACCCTCTTTCAGGCATCATTTCTCTCTCTTTCTGCTGGCCACTTTCACTGTGCACAAACCTCTTCCATCGGTGGATGATGGCGTTATGGGACAGCAGACTCCTCAGTCTGTGAGCAGCTGGAGGACGGGGCTCTGCGTTCCAACTGTGACGTCATGGACATGGACACTTTGCTGGTACACCACCAGGGTGAGCACCAAGCGTTATTTATCAAATGCATGAATTAATGCAAAAGTGGCATTTCTGAGCTCCTCTGCCACTCACGGGCTGTGTGGGTTCAGGGCGCTGGGCAGAACAAGAGCCTGCCATTCCTCTAGCACTGCTGCCTGCCTTCCTCTGGGAAGTACAGACATGAAGTAAACACGCCTGGTTCTGATCAATCACAAGGACCTCTCTCAAAATGAAAACAAGGCCAAAATAAAATCAAATTAAGTGCTAAGAGCAACAAAAGGAACTTCTCAGCTCTGATTCTAGTCTGATTCCTTTGAAATCATGCAGAAATGCCACCTTCTTGGGTTGTGTTTGCTTTCCAGCCACAGAGAGACCAGAGCACCCTGAGCAGAGGCGCTGTGTAGAGAAGGCTCTTATTGCCACAGGAAAAAGGCGGCTTCTGCTCAGAGCTCGCCGGACCTCAGCATTCTGGAATGCACATTAATCTAATGTGTCATAGTTTTCCAAATCCATCGTATTGTTAAAATTCCAGGCATCTCACAAGGTTGTCTTAGCAAGTGCGTAAGCCCTTCTGGGCCACGCATACTTCAGAGTGGCTCCACTCTTGGCTGAGTGCTCTGTGTTGCACTGTGTCACCTGGGGGTTCGGTGTGAAGAGACTTCTCTTTCCTACCAGCTACAGCCCCTCAGGGTCTCCCATCCCAGGATGCTGCCCTGCCCACCTGCAGCTCCCCCTCCCAGCCCAGCAATCCTGGTTCTCCATTCTCCCAGGCATGGTCTCTGGAGGAAGGACTAGAGTGTGAGAGTGAGGAAATGGAGGGAGCAAGTCTCCCTCGACAGCTGTGACTCCTGTCTTGAGAGTCTCACTCATTCATTCACTGATTCACTCACTGACTTAGTTACTGACTCATTCACTCACTTATTCACTGATTCACTGACTCATTCACTTATTCATTTGCTCGTTCACTCACTCCCTCATTCACTCACTCCCTCACTCACTCATTCACTCACTCACTCACTCACTGACTCCCTTACTCATTCACTCACTCATTCATTCACTCACTCCCTTACTCATTCACTCACTCCTTCACTCACTCCCTCACTTGTTGACTCACTCATTAACTCACTCACTCCCTTACTCATTCACGCACTCCCTCACTCATTAACTCACTCACTCCTTTACTCATTCACTCACTCATTCATTCACTTCCTCACTCACTCACTCACTCATTGACTCACTGACTCATTCACTCACTCCCTCACTCATTCACTCACTAACTCACTCCCTCATTCACTCACTCCCTCACTCACTCCCTCACTCATTAACTCACTCATTCACTCACTCATTAACTCACTCACTCACTCCCTTACTCATTCACTCACTCATTCATTCACTCCCTCCTTCCCTCACTCATTCATTCACTCACTCAGTAGGGATTCATAAAGTGCCTCCTTTGAGCCAGGCCCTGTTTTAGAGCTGTGGGATACACCTCTAAGCCACAGATTCCTGATCTTGCAGCTTACATTCTAGTGGCAGGAGACAGAAAATAATAATATACATCAGAAACACATGGTATTTTGAGGCGAGTGAGAAAGTGATAAGGGATATGAAAACAGAGCAAGGCCGGGGGCTGGGGTGCTGGGAGAGGAGCTGCAGTTCGGAAGAGCCGCAGGACAGGTCTCATAAGACGACACTGAATGGCAGACTGGAAGGAGGAGACCAGTGAGCCCTTGGGAGACTTGGGCAGGAGGGGCCCTGGAAGCCAGACCAGCTGGAGCCAGTGCTTGAGGGGAACCTGTTCCATGGAGGCATGGGAAGGAGGCTCCGTGAGGATGGGAGGGGTGAGGTGTGGCTGTCCTGACCACTTTCGTGTGCTTCTCCATCTGTCCCCTGCTGCATCCTCCTTGTCAGCACAGTGTCCTCCTGTGACATGTGCAGACCCATCTGTCCACTGCCTTTCCCTGCCAAGTCATCACAAGACCCACGGGTGCAGGACTTTGTTCCATCTACGGCTCTATCCCCAGCCCTGGAAAGTGCCTGAGACTGGGACGCCCAGCAGAAAGGGCTGGATAAATGGAGAAGCAGATCATACGGGGAGAAGCTGTGTGGTCCCACCGTAACCACTGGCAGTCGGGGGAGGGGATGCAACATGCCGTGACCCCCTGAGGGGCAGGCATCTGGGTTCCAGGCACAGTGCTGTGCTAACCATCCACAGGCTGACACCCAGGTCCATTCTTCACGAAACAGGCTTGCCTGAGATCTAAACGCCGTGTAAGGTGAAGTCTCCATAGAAAATACATTCCAACGCAGAGTCGATTAACAGTGACCTTAGGTGCCCATCTGTGAGGTGAGCACAACCTGAGCTTCTGATAAGCCTACATTTTCAGGGAAGCTAAGTAAGAGACTCCAAAGGGAGGCCTTGGTTTTCATTTCTTGGAGGTCCTGGTTGGGAGGCACAGATGTCCTGAAACTTTACACTCTTTTCTCTAATCTTACTTTTGAAAAGAAGTCTAATCTTACAAAAGTTCTTTAATCAGAACTATAAAACTAGGTTTTAAAAAGTTATCACTCTTCCCCAGTTTGAGTGCTTTGCTGGGGCTCAGGCTGAAGGAAGAGGAGAGCTGGCTGGTTTTATCCAGCACTGGTGTTACCCGTTCCCAGAGGAGAGGTCTGGGGCTGCAGGTGGGGCCCACCTCTTAATGAAATGTGTGGAGGCCCCGGACTCCATGAGGACATAAATAAGACAGAGGCCGGGCGCGGTGGCTCACGCCTGTAATCCCAGCACTTTGGGAGGCCGAGGTGGGTGGATCACGAGGTCAGGAGATTGAGATCATCCTGGCTAACAAGGTGAAAGCCTGTCTCTACTAAAAATATAAAAAAAATTAGCCGGGCGTGGTGGGGGCGCCTGTAGTCCCAGCTACTCGGGAGGCTGAGGCAGGAGAATGGTGTGAATCTGGCAGGTGGAGCTTGCAGTGAGCCGAGATCGCGCCACTGCACTCCAGCCTGGGTGACAGGGCGAGACTCCATCTCAAAAAAAAAAAAAAAGAAGACAGAGAGGAAAGCGAAAGCAGATAATAAACTCTATACTGTAGAGGGCATTTAAATCTTAAAAAGTGTTCCATTAAAATCTTTCGAGGTTAATTTGTTAGGTCAGGAAAAGAAAATCCCAACATAGCTGTTTTTGTGTTAACCTAAAGGAAAGAACTAAAAGCAACTGATAGGAAAGGAGGTATCGCCTTCCTCAGATGGAAGGAACAGCCTCCGAGTTTTAGCCGCGAGAACTCCCTGTGTGGGGGACGCGTCAGACGCTGACTGCTGCACCATTCGGAGTTGGCGTCTTGGCAGAAATAGGCAATTGACACTTGTAGCTTGGTGAAAAGTGAGATACGAGGACTTTCTAGACAATGTCCAGCCTGGCCCAGAGAACTGGAAATGGAGGCTTTACCAATAACTCCACTAACAGAAGCTCCAGTTTATTCCAACAACTCGGCACTGTTTTTTTTTTTTTTTTTTTTAATGTGACTTCCATGTGGGCATCAGCTTGACTAACGATGGAAAATGCAGTATCGAATCTGGGCCTGCCCATAGCCCTAGCACTAAAGGGTCCTGGTTGAGCAGCTTGTCATGACTTTTGTCTGTTCAGCCCTTGAGGTTAGAAGACAATCACTCCTGGAGCAATCGGGAATATGCAGGGCTTGGAGAGGCCGGGGAGTGGGTGCAGGGAGGACAGAAGCCTCGACTCTGATGGGCAGAGGAGAGTAGAAGGAGGAAAGCTGAGGGGACTTCAGGCCTCAAGCTGGAGGGAGGGGCACTCACGTGTCTGTGCCTCCCAAGTTGCCAGCCCACTCAGCAGGGTCCTGGGGGCTCCCTGCCTGCAGGTGGCTTGTCTACATTCACCTCCGACCTACTTGTGACCCGGACACTGAGGACCCTTTGCACCAAGCCGTATGTTCCCTCCACCCACTTCTGTGTCATGCGTGTGCAGGTGGGGACTGTGGCATGCAACTTACGTTCCAGTCTATGGTCACAAAGAAGGGATGGCGCTTAATTTCCTCCACTCCGTCAATGCCAGCACCTGTCAACAACACAGAAATGATCATCAGAACAAATCCAAGATGGGGTTCTCTGACAGTTTCCAATGCAGCAGTGTGGGGGGTGGGGATGTGCAGAGGTGGGGCCGTGGGAAGGAGCCCAGAGGCTGCTCACTCCTGCCCAAGGCACCTGCGCATCTGCCGATGCCCCCAGCTCAGAAAGCCACGACTCAGCCCCGAGGGCTTGTGAGGCAGAGGTGGCCTGGGGTTGGGGTGGGCAAAAGAGGTGGTAAAGAGAAGCATGGGACAGGCCAGCCAGGTGCTGCCTGCTGCATGTGACGGCTGCCTAGCACCCCACTGTCACCCCCAGGAGCTTGAGGTGCCTGTGAGTGTGAGCACCAGGTGGACCTCCCAGGAGGCCGGAGGGGAAGGTGCAGAGCAGAGTTCCTGGCAAAGCTGCTGCAGTTAACCCGGGAGGGAAGGATTCCAGGAAATGAAGAGGGGTTGACAGGACTGAGTCCCGGAGGAAGCCAGAGCCCAGCCTCCTGCCCACACCTGGCCACCCCTGAGCCTGCTCAGACAGGTGACTGTGTTTACCTGGAGGCTGCTTACAAATATCTCTGCTTTGTTCCGTCATTTCTACCTAACCTCCTCCCTTACTTTGTTGCGTACAATCCTAAGGCCCTGGGGCAGAAAGGAAGGAGGGAGGAGTAGGCAGAGCGCTGGGGGCCCTTTCAGGCAGCACGATTCCCTAACGGTGGATACATGTCCACTCATCTGCCGGAAATCACCACTGGCCCCCCAGAACGAGCCCAGTGTGGACAAGGCCTTTAGTCAGTAGCTCAGCTCACCGACTGCAGAAGCGTGCCCATTCACGTAGGCACTACTGTTCGGGAAAGCGGTGGGGCAGGGAGTGAGGGGCCGTGGAAACTTGCTGCAGTTTCTATTCAGTTTTTCTGTAAACTTAAAACTGTTCTGAACACAAAGTCTATTAATTAAAAACAAAAGGCCCTAAAGCTCTAGGACTCTGTGTTTTCTCCAGGATGGGACGGCCGCAGAAGAGCCCATCTTCCCGGGTCACGAATCCGAGAAGAGGCGGGCTTGGCTGGAAGGGGCAGCGGCGGCAGTGGCTGGGGAATTCCTGCCAGCTCCGGGCCCAGGTCTGGGGAGGGTCTGATCCCTGGGGCCCGGCTCCCCTGTTCTGCAAGCTGTGTTCCTTTCCGCTGCCAACTCCTAATGGCTGTGCTCCAAATCAGAGCCTCCTGTGCCATGTATGCCCCTTTGTGGAGCCCCCGTCATGTCCAGCTCTCACTCCTGGAAGAGCGGGGCTGCCCGGGGATGCTGTGGTCAGCACAGGTGTGGCCCGGCCTGTCCTGCTGGAAGCTGGCCTGGAGTGGCGCAGGTCACCGGGAGTCACAGCAGATGGTGCCATCGTTGGCTGGACCTGGCCCATGTCCTGACCCCTCCCACCCCTCCATTCCGCACTCTGGGCAGTGATGTGGAGGAGGCTCGGGGGCTGCGGTGGCCTCAGAAAGCGCCTCTAGGTGGTCAACGGCTCAGAGACAGTCCCCTTACCCTGGAAGCTTGGCCAGGGCCACGGTGCTAGGAACGAACCCACATACTAAATGCCCCTGAAGGCACTCTCACAGCACTCTCAGCTTTGTGTTATTCACACTTTGACGTGAAAGTCCATCTAGAAGGAATTAGAGGAAGGGCACACATTCAGGAGTTTCTCCCTCCATGAGGACGCAGAATCATAGGACAGACATAGCACACGGACATCTCAGTCATCCGATGCACAACTGCTGTTCCCATTTTACAGACGAGGACACTGAGGCTGACACAGGTTGGGTAACTTGTTCAAAATCAGACCAGAGGTTATGAGTTATAGGTACTGGGTTTGGAGGCACATGTCTGAAAAGTAGCTGAGGTGCCCCACCTTCTGAAGTGTCTTTCCCCTGAGGACTCCCTGCTGAGGCCCCTCCGGGTCCCCAGTCTATCTCCTTTGTTATCCTCTAAACCCTGAGCCCAGGGATCTGATCCCAGGCCTTTGCAATCGCAGCAGCTGGCATGAGCCTTCGCAGGCGCACCAGTGGCTGCTGTAATGAAATTTCCAGAGCGACAGTCTGACTTCCAAACAGCCCTCCCCAAGCGCCCATCCTGTGTGCAGGCCTCCTTTGATGATGACCAGAACTCTGGGTCCTTCTGGTCACGATGATTAACAGAAAGACCCTCCTCTGAAGTGTGCCTCTCCTCTACTCTTTTGTTTGGTGACTGTTGGACGCATGGCCAGAGGCACTCTCAAAAGGCTGGAGATTGGAACAAACAGTTCAGAGGCCCTGGTACACGCACAGGTGTGGCAACTTGTTGGCTGTACTTCTTTGGAGGATCTATTTCACATTTTGTACCCACTGTATTTCCTTCTTGTTCATCATTTGCAAATGTGGTCTGCAGGAATTTTAGAAAGTGAGAGGCAGAGGAAATACAGGTATTGGTATAACTACTATGTAACTGGTATATGCTGGGTTTACCTGGATCACTGAAATCAACACATTTCTATCTTTACCTCCTTTCCCCTAAGGTAGTAAGATTTTGCACCATGTTTGTATTTTAAGCCCTCAGCAAAAAGAGTCAACAGGGGAATAACACTTTGGTTATCACTAAAAAATTACAGGGGTTCCAATTACAGGGGGAAACATGAAACAGGAGGAGGACTTTTGCACTCAGCACCTTGAAACCTGTGTCAACCCTCCCAGGGCAGTCAGGTTTATTATTTTTGTTAAAATAGGTGACTTTGCACTCGGCTCCCCCTTTTTATCTCCACTGAACACATTGGACAAATGACGGTGAGTGGAGTTCTGGGCAGGGAGAATCGGAAGGTATCAGGCTGATGCTGGAATCACGGCTGACTCGCTATGGGATGCGGATGACACGCACTGAAGGCCTTCCTTGGTTCTAGAGGACTGCTGCCACTCATCTAGATCACGAAGCACTGACAAGAACAGGGACAGAAACTGTGAGCACAGAAGGCCGGAATTCCCTCCTGTCAGGCTTAGCAATTTGTCGTTAAGTTCCTTAATGCAGGGCAAATAGGAGTTCAAGGTTCAGGGGAACAGAAGATTCAAGAATCACACTTCTTCTCGGTAGTAATAACACCTGATCCTGTTTGTTTAAATGGCTTGTGGTCTATCTCCAAATTGGGGCATCACCTAATGTGTTTATCTGGGTCTGTGTCTCCAATTGCTGTGCTCTGGTTAAGGGTATAATTTTGCAACCAGTTGGAACTCTCATATCAATGACTAGTTTTAAAGTGCAGTGCAGTGCCTGTGAAAGGACTTTTTTTTTTTTATTTTGGGGGGATTCATTCTGTCGCCCAGGCTGGTGTGCAGTGGCATGATCGTGACTCACTGCAGCCTCGATTTCCTGGGCTCAGGTGATCCTCCCAGCTCAGTCTCCTGAGTAGCTGGGACTACAGGCATGTGCCACTACACCTGGCTAATATTTTGTATTTTTTGTAGAGATGGGGTCTCACCATGTTGCCCAGGCTGGTCTCAAACTCTTGGGCTCAAGTGATCCGCCTGCCTGGGTCTCCCAAAGTGCTGGGATTATAGGCAGGAGCCACTGCACGGATGATTTATTCTTTCATTGCACCGATTCTGTCCAGCTCTTCTACTCCATATTTTTCACGAGGTAAGCCATTCATTTCATTGTGGGGATTCTAAATTCTCGGCAGGTGATTCCCAAAGGGTTTTGGTATCTGCCAAAAATGTGTGCATTGTGTCTGTATATCCACAGATAGCTTTAGGAGATGGTTAATTCATGATTTGGGACTCCTTTGCAATATTTTCATTTTTGTTGTTTGAGAGTCACACAAACCCATCTCCGACACTTCTGGGAACATTCAGTAGAATCTTACTGGCTGCCTCCTTAGGTTTCTTACATACTGCAAGCTTCTCCTAACCAGCCCACCATGTCCAGCCTATAACCATCCAGGGCGACTTCCATCATTGACTTAAATACTAGGTCTGCTTTTTCAATTTCTTCATCACTTAAAGGTTATCTACACATTATTTGTTTAAAGGTTTTTTTTTTTTTTGGCCAATTTGAAATTTCATCTATTTCATGTTTACACCCTTTGTCAGGGAGTCGCTCGTGTCCCACAGGACTCAGCCGGTTAGGAGTCAGGGATGGGCTAGGGGCTCAGGCTTGAGCGGTGTGGGAGTCAGATCTGCAGACAGGCCCTGGGCATGGGTCTCTAGCGGCTCCCTAGGGCTGGTTGTGAGGGTGGGGCTGCCTGGTCTTCAGCAACCATCAAAGCCTGGCTTATGACAGGCAGTCCCAGCAATGCCAGTAGAAACTGGGATGAGGATCAGAATGGACCACGTTTGAAGTCATTAAAAACACATCATCTGGAGATCAGTTCTGGACAGGAAAACAGTAACAAGAGCAACGGAAAACCTCTGCCCGTGCGTCAGCCACAGGCAGCAGGTGTGCTGTGAAGACAGCACGCCCGGCTTAGGTGATGGGCGTTGATTTGCTGTGCTATTTTTGTGCTCATCAGCACATCGAATTCCTTTCTAACCTTTCCCTCACTTTAAACTTCCCCCTGGGAGTCTCAGAATATCTCATGAGTTTCTAGGAGAAGCTACAGATGCTCATTAGGAATGAGCTAGAAAGCTGTCAGCTTTGGAAAAAAGGAAGATTTGGAGGTAGGCTCAGGAAGTTTTATACTCACTGCAAACTCCTGTCCTGGGGGGAAGTCGGGAGATAACAAATAACAAACACTGGTGCTGAAAACCCCAGCAGTTCCTGATCTCAGTGCAGGATACATTTACAGCTGTTTCTAGACATCACTATGGTATAAACTTCCATCAGAAATGGAACTCACTTAAGTAATGAGAAGCAGCAAACACCACACCCAGGGTCTAGCCCTACAAAGCCTGTTCAGCAGAAGCATCACCCACATCCGCGAGCCTCTCCCATCTCAGCCGGAAGCAGCGCCAAGTACAGAGGGACCAAATGTCCTGCTGAGCCTGTTCCTGCAGAGCTTCATGCCGGAGCCTACCCGTGATGCTGCCTTGGTCCGTGCTTACAGGGTGCAGTGCCGAGGGCGCTGGCCAGGAGCCCCTTTCTCACCTTTCTTTTATTCTATTCTTTGAAGTCCCTGGATTTGCAAATCACTCAGAGTCACCGAGTCTTCCACCTGGGAGGCCTTTTCCTCGCACAGACAAGAAAGCAGACAGCCTGAGCAGGTGTGTGACCCTCCAAGGCCTCTATCGTGGGATGTGCCCACTCCTGCTGCCAGCCCCAGCCTGTGGTGCTTCTGCTTAGACTGGGTCACCCCACGCTGCTACAGCCACCCCAGGGTCTTTCTCTAATTCACAACCACACAACCACCAGAACAACAGTGCTAAGAAACAAGACTGGTGTCCCCTCGGCTGCACCCTTGAGAGCCCCCACGCTCACCACACCCACTGCGTACTCCCGAGCATGGCCCGGCCCCTGGCTGCTCTGTCTCCTCTCCACTCACCCGTCACCCAGGCATGGGGACATCGCAGAGTCACACGTGCCCCCAGGGGTGCCATTCTTCCTTCCTTCCTCCCACTACTCTGCACGTGACGTTTCTTGGGCCCAGAAGGCCCCTCCCCCCGCACCCCGTCCAGCATCTGGGACATCTTCTGAGACCCAACCCAGGCGTCCTCACAGAGCAGCTCTGTCGCCCCCACTCAAATAGATCAGTGGCCCCAAACCAGCGGCCTCTGGAGGTCAGTGGCAGTGCCATCCACCTTCCTAAGCCAGCACCTGCTACGGGCATTCAGTACACGTTCACTGAACAGATCACACACGAAGGCAGGGGGATTCAGTCTAGAACTCTTTTGAATGAAGACATTTTATCTTCAGGGGATGTGGAGGTGGGAGAAATGCCAGTCTTAGACTCAGAAGCCAAGGAGCCTGGAGCAACTCACACGGGGGCAGAGGGCCGTTTTCTCACCTGCAGAGTGTAAGAGAGGAATGAGATGCGTCTGTATTTCTGGTAGTCTGGACATGTATAAACACATTCTGCCATCTCTTCCAGCTGTCAATATCTGTGCAGAAACTCTGGGAGGGGTCAACTCCCCCAAATTTGTATGCTGAAGCCCTAATCCCCAATATCCCCAATGTCTCACAATGTGACCACATGTGCAAAAGGGGTCACTGCAGGTATAATGAGTCCAGCATCAGCAGGGCGGGCACTCATCTCCTATGACTGCTGTCCCTAGAACAAGGGGAAATTTGGACACAGACCCACACGGAGGAGAAGGCCACATGGAGATGGAGGCGGACGGAGGTCAGGGTGCGGCATTCACAGCCAGGGGTGTCAGGGCTGGCCAGCAAGGCCCCGGGGTCTAGGAGCGGCCAGGGACACATTCCTTTCAGTGGGAGCACAGCCCTGCAGCCTTGAGCTTGGACCTCTGGCCTCCAGAGCTGTGGGAGGACACATTTCTGCTGTTCAAGCTGCCCAGTTTGTAGTTCTTTGTCAAGGCTGCCCCAAGAAACTCACACAGAGGGGCGGCCAACGAACAGCTCAGTGTTCACTGTGGTCCGCTGGGCATTAGAGACGTGTATTTTTATCCGTGTTTCTCGCTACACTGTGCGCACACAGAGGGCACATTTTTCCTTTGGTTTCCTAATTTCTAGCTTATTGTTTTGTCCACTGATCCCTCTGTCAACTGGACTGAACTGAATTGTCTGGAAATCCAGAGGCTTCCCGCTGGTGGGGGCTCATTAAGGAAGAGGCAGGGGTGAGGAGGTCGAGAGGCAGAGAGGGTCCCCTCTCTCCCTGGGGGAGGCCATAGAGAGGGAGAGTCCACAGCTCGAGGGGACTCACACTAGGGGAGACACCAAGAGAGGACAGGTGGGAGGCAATGAAGACGCATTTGCTCCTCCTCCCAGCCCCTCAACTGGGCCCTGAGGTCCTGTGTGGCGAGTCCAGGGTGGGAGAGCTCTGGCATTGAGAGCTCTTATCAGACAGGCTCAACACAGGGGCAGCTGGAGGTGTGCGATTGCCTTGCATATCCATGCGAGGGCCCAGGGTTAGAACGAGGCCTCTAACAGCCACCAGTTCCCCAGATGGTCAAAGGGAGAACTCAATTCCAGGCTCTTTTGGAGGAACGAGAATAAGGCTCACAGCAGTCAGAAGCAGAGGGAAGTTCCAGCCACAAAACCGGCCGCCTGTGCAGGTGAAGGTGACTCTGCCCAGCGGGGTTTTCAGACTACCTGGCTCCAGCTCCTCAGGCAACTAAATCCAGCGCCCTCCCTGGATAAAGGCTGGGCAATTAATTCTGACTGTAGCTTCTTCATGTTGAGCCTGGGCATCTTAGGTTGTAAAATACACCTGTGGGAGGGTCCACAGCTCCTTGAAAGCTTGATGATAACTCACTTAGACACGGTTTGAAGGGCGATCTTGGCCCGAGGTGAGCCATTCTCCATGCTTGTGTGAGCTTCCAGGGGGCTGGTATCTTTTAACCAATACTCATCTCTACACCTAGGGAGGAGGTAGCTCCATCTTTCTCTCATCCATAATTTAAACCAAATACTAAAACAATACTTTAAAGAACTATGATTTTAGTAATGTTAAATTTGAAGGGTTTTAATTTTAAAAATAGGTTATTTAGAAAATTATTTGCTTCTCCCAGAACACGGGGAGAAAAAGTACAAACACCCCAATACTTTGTCACATTCACCCAATTTACTGTAGCAAATCCTCTCCCAGCAATATAATAATGTTTGAAAGAAAATAGTGACTCTGGCCAGGCACAGTGGCTCACGCCTGTAATCTCATGTTGGGAGGCCAATGCAGGAGGGCTGCTTTAGTCCAGGAGTTTGAGACCAGCCTGGGCAACATAGCGGGGCCCCTTCTCTACAAAACAGTAATAAACTAGTCAGGTGTGGTTGTGCATGCCTGTAGTCCCAGCTACTCAGGAGGCTGACGTGGGAGGACTGCCTGTAGTCCCAGCTACTCAGAGGCTGACGTGAGAGGACTGCCTGAGTCCAGGAAACTGAGACTGAAGTGAGCCATGATTGCACCACTGTGATCAGCCTGGGCAACAGAGCGAGACCCTGTTTAAAAAAGGAAAGGAGAGGAAACAGTGACTCCAAGACAAAGCGCTTCGATTGCTGCAAGAATAGATCTGAATTGTTGGCTCTCATGTACGTTTGGATGAATAAATACGTCCAGCGTCTCCACTTCTCCTTTCTGACTCCAATTCACATTTCCAGGGGGAGGCCAAGCAGGGGAGGGGTGCACAGCAAACCCTCACGCATGTGGCCCCACAGGTGGTGACTGCGGCAGCTCGGCTGGGCGGGGGCGGTTACCATGCGTCACCTCAGAGGGAGTGGCAGAGGTGGGGTCGCGGTGTCTGCCACCTGAGGCGGCACGTCCCTTGCACATATGCTCACATGCTTATGTTATAATAAGTGTCCAGATGTCATTTGGGTGCTTGGGAATGACAAGGCAGAGACTACACAGATTTCCATCATAAAAGCTTGGTCTTGAAAGAGGAGTTTCAGCCACCGGCAAGGTTCCTGGCAGCAACTGTGTGAAGATGTTACCCTCTGAGGGATCAGACCCTGGGCAAGGCGGGCATGACTCTGTGCTCTTGCCAGGGTGGATTTCCCAGGTGAGCTTCGGGACTCTGGCATTGGCCTCAATGTTCTTCTGGCTGGTACTGCAGGCTTTCCATTTACCCTTCCATTCTGCAACCAGCTCAGTGGAGGGTTTAACAACATCTATTAAAATGCATCTCACAAAACGATGGTTTTCTCCAGAAAACGCTCAGAATTGTGGCTCCTCGGCTATTGTGATCAGATAATGTTTCTCTGTTCTGTCCCACAGCCAAGTGGCAGAGAAAGAAAAGCGTCAGATGAGCAGGAAGCAATGAGGCCGGGGGGTTGGACACCCTTCCCGGCCACAGGCCTCTGCACACTGGTGCTCTCTGCTTGTTTACGTGTTTACTCGTCAGACCCATTACAGTGTTTCCCACCCATCAGGCACTGCTCTGCCTCCTCAAATCCTCCTACTTCACGATGTCGGTGCTGGTATTACCCTCAGTTCGTAGAATAAATAAGCAAGCACAGAGAAGTGAAGCCATCCGCTCAGGCCCACACGGCCAGGAAGGGGTGCGTGGGGTGGGTCTGAGCACCTGGCTCTCGCTTCACTTTGCTTCTGTGCCCTGCCCTGGACTCCAGCCTCTCCCACACGCTCCCTTCTCCTCTTTCGCTGCTGCTCTTTCTTCCCCTTCCATCAGGCCCTCTCCCCTCTTCTGAGATCCATTTTGTGCCTCATCTGCTTCTCTGCCCTGGCTGCAGGCATTTGTGTGCGTCTGGGCTGCAGCTGGCCTTGCTGTTTGCTGTCAGAGAGCCCATGAGCATGAGGGCCACACTTTGGCTTCATGGGTCCCCAGAGCCTAGCCCACGAGTGAGGGAAGGCACGGGCCAGACTACCCATTATCCACTCACACTTGCTCCGGACGAAAGCACCCAGTGTCTGCCCAAGAGCCATGAGAAAGGGGCAGCAGGCGATGCTGGGGACAGGCGGTGGCCCCAGCCACGGCGAGGTGGCAGTGTGGTCCTGCAATCTGCCAGGGGGGCGGCCCCGGCCACAGTGAGATGGCAGCGTGACTTGCCAGCTGCCCGAAAAGCATGGTGAGTGGCAGCATGGTCCTGCTAACCGCCAGGGGGTGGCCCAAGGTGGGGCGTGTGCTAGCACGTCACAGAGAAGTCTCTGGCATCAAATGTTTCTCCCTAAAACAACTTTTTAAAAACTGGGTTTTCAATCATAAAAATAATACATATTGGCAGAAAAAGTCCATATTGGCATGAATGAGGTGAAAGGAAAAGCTCCCCTTCTGCCTGTCCCTCCGGGGAGAAGCACCCGCTGTAGGAGCTACTTGCCTGTGTTTGCAGAATTTTTCTTTGCTTACCTCCCTTGCTTCTAAAAACACAAATAGGATCATTCTGAACGTTCTGTGCTGCAATGAGCTATTTTTACTTAACACTTCTTTTTTTAACTTACACATCCTTCCATGTTAGTGCATGCAGAATGGCCTCACTCTTCAGTACTCACATAGTATCCCCTGTGTAGACGACGGTAATTCAGTTAACCGTCCCTGGGTGATGTGGGTTTCAGCTTCTATATCTCTCTGTGCACTTGTGTGAATATATTTGAAGGATATATTATTTGAGGTGGAATTACTTGGGTGAGGTGCATGTGCTTTACTTTTGTAGAGATTTTTCAGGTTGACTTATGAAAAGTGGGAAAAACACACCCCTTCACCCGGAAGTTGGGAAACTGCTCTCCCATCGCCAACAGTGAGGATTGCCAAATGTGTGCCTCTGTGCTAACTTGAGAGGTAAAAATGGGCTAGACCTCCATGAAGACAGTAAGGACATGAAATATCACGAAGAATTGTACAGGTACTGGCTGATTCGAAAGCACAAAAACATTCACGGAAAGCAACAAGTGCCGTACTTTCAATAGCCCCTTCATAAGACAGGGAGGGCTTTAGGAAAAATCCTCAACCCTCGCTAGATGTTTTGGACCTGACAAGCAAGAATCTTATATTCCTTAAGATTGTGATTATATATATATACACACACATATATATATATACATATATATACATATATATATACATATATATATACACATATATATACATATATATATACACATATATATATACATATATATATATATATACACATAATTTTTATTTTTATTTTTTTGAGAGAGTTTTGCTCTGTTGCCCAGGCTGGAGTGCAGTTGTGCGATCTCAGCTTACCACAATCTCCACCTCCTGGGTTCAAGCAACTCTCCTGCCTCAGCCTCCTGAGCAGCTGGGATTACAGGCACCCATCATCACACCCAGTTGATTTTTATATTTTTAGTAGAGATGAGGTTTTGCCATTTTGGCCAGGCTGGTCTTAAACTCCTGACCTCAGGTGATCCGCCTGCCTGGGCCTCCCAAAGCGCTGGGATTACAGGCGTACACCACCATTCCTGGCCAATTTTTGTATTTTTGGTAGAGATGGGGTTTCGCCATGTTGGCCAGGCTGGTCTTGAACTCCTGACCTTAGCTGATCCACACGCCTCGGCTGGGATTACAGGTATGAGCCACAATGCCTGGCCAATTTTATATACATGTCTTTCTTCTAGTGTTTTTCTAAACCTTGATGCTTTTTGCCCAATTTTTCTATAGAATAAAAATTCTATATAAAATTCAATGAAAACAAATAAGTTGGGATTTTTACAAAATTCTGAAATTAAGCTACAGTGAAATTCTGGGAAATTCTCTGCAGGAAAAGAAAATAATTATACATTCATTCCATATTAAAGTATAAAAGAATTGAGTTGTGAATTAAAAGACAGTTCATTTTTCAAGTTTAAAAGGCCAAGTCAAGTACTCTTATCAGAAATACAAGCATAGCTATAGGGAATTTTCCTGAAAAGCCTTTTCAATTTTTAATTAAGACTGAGCAAAGCTCAAAGTGGTCTTTGTTGTTGCAAAGATTAGAAATAAATAAGCCATGAAGGCTCAGCTCTAATTGTGGCTTTAAAAAGGATACTGAAGTCTGACATTGCTCTGGAATCAAGCCAAGGTCCCCTTTGAAATTGAATTAATAGATCTTAAAGTATTTGCTGCGGAGTGGAGGCCTCTGATGAGATAGTAGAGTGTACGTATACCTCTCTGATCAATCTTAAAGTATGTGCTGCAGTGTGGAGAGCTCTGCTGAATTCTCTGATGAGATAGTAGACTGTATGTATATCTCTCTGATCGATCTTAAAGTATGTGCTGCAGAGTGGAGGCCTTTGCTGAGTTCTCTGATGAGATGGTAGACTGTACATATACCTCTCTGATAGATCTTAAAGTATGTGCTGCAGCGTGGAGGGCTCTGTTAAGTTCTCTGATGAGACGGGAGAATGCACGTGCATCTCTTTGTTTTGGTGCAGGCACACACAAGTACACTGGAAGTCTTGGTTCTTTCTCATTTTACTTGGGTTGTCACCAGTTTCTGGCAGGAAATTCTGCCTCAGCTATCGGGGCCCAAGAGCCAAATGTGCTCCAAATCTGGGCCCTCGGTGACTGCAGAGATGCCACCCTTTCCTTTCAAATGCAACTGCCCTTGCTGGGGGAGGACTGTCCCAGGAAATTCTCTGAGTAACACTGTGTCTGGGACAGGTATCTGTGCTCCGAGGAAAGAAATAGTTTTCTAAGTAGTTTGTTTTTGTCTCAGAAACCAGAGCCAGGAGCAATGACAGGGAGCCACTCAGTTAACGCCTAGAGGCCTTGCTTATTCTGGCTGCGATCACAGAAGGCTTCGGGCGATGATGAGGAAACGAGTGTGACCCTCTTAGTCTGGCTTCACAGGGTTAGCCATTGGAGGAGAGAAAACCCACCCAAATTAGTAAAGTGGAAAGGTTTCATGAACTTCTCCAGTTTCAACAAGTGAAATCTGTGTGTTTGGGTGGAACTGGAGACAAGGGAAGATGAGGGACAGGAAGGAGGAGAGAGGGAGAGAGACATCACATCCTATTTCATCTTCCCTAAAACCCAGAGTGCTTCACAGCCATGCTACAGGACGCCCTCACCATAAAGCAAATGTGGGGGATCATTTTAAATTAGTTGCCTCCCAAAAGGGACTGTTCTAAACAAAGGTGGCCGTGCAGCCTTGACCTTCAATAGGGAGTCCCAACACTTTTCCAATTGCCTCAAAAGCAGAGATTCTGGAAAACCAGATGCAACAAGATGCCCCAAGACTCACAGCCTGAAGACTGCGGGGAGCCTTTGGGCTGATGGGGCCGCTTTTATAGGACATGTTTGTGCCACACCAGGTAAGAGACCACCTGGGACGTCTATGTGTGTGGGGAGAGGACACGCGCAGCTGCATGCTGTCGGAGCTGGAAGGAACTGCAGGGACCATCAACCCCACCTTCATTTCCCAGAGAAAAGGAGGGACAGGGCCCATGGCTGTGCAGCTGGCCACAGCCCAGTAGGGTCTAGAACTCAGAATCTGGACAACCCCCATGCCACTGTGGGCCGCAGACCAGAAGCTCACAGAGCTGGGGCCGTGGCCTTCTGGATCCTGCTCTCACACATCCTGCTGCCACACCAACACCAGAGAATCCACCGCTTCTAGCAGGAGGACGGCCCTCAAACACTCAGGGGAAAGGAAAAATCAGGCCTGATTTCTTACGGAGTCGGAAAAAATTAAGAAAAGCCCATTTTGCATTTTGAAGACCAAAAATGTCGTGCTAATGAAGAATTAGAAGAGCAGGGCCTTTTTTTCCTCTTTTTAAGATTAAGGGTAAATCGCGTCCTCACTAAATAAGAGAAGCTCATACGTGTTCTTCTCAGAAACCCACGGAGAAGGAATGGGTTTGTGCTTCCACATTTGGGAAGGGAGGACCCAGGCCTCTGCGACAGCTGCACTGCTCTCTGGCTGGGCGGGTGCCAACTAGAGCCGACTCCTGCACACATAGGGTCCTGGGACAAGCCCTTGTACCTTGGAACAGAGCCTCACTCAAACAGAAAATGATGAGCACAATTTTACAGTCTTGTCCTGAAGATCGGAGGAGATGACAGGTGCGCATGCTTGGCAGGTGTGAAGTGCTAAGAGAATGCAGGACTGTGCAAGTCACTAGCAGAAAAACACTTTGTGAACAAGAATTCTGGGTGAGCGCACAGAAACAGCATGACGTCCATGTCCACAGGTAGAGCCCGTGCATCTGAGCAGGCACTGCGGGGGCCAAGGCGTGACATACCCGCAAACCTGTGCTGTCTTTTCTGCTTTACCACTTGACAGGGAAAATGGATAGAGATGAAGCAGGAGCACCAAGGGTCAGGCTCGACTCAACTCGACACACTTCAGGGCAAGGAGCTTTTCAGAGCACCTTAAAGAACAACTACAATTCCTTCAATTCACTTTAGTTCACGCGTATTCACCAGGGGCTCTGCATGGTCCGAGAGCTGGACACAAAGATGAGCCAGACACAACCTCTGCCTTCGTGGATCTCATCACTCAGTGAATACCTGTGGCCGGCCCAGCTGCCTGGCCAGTAAAGCCGCCACTCCAGCTCTCATTTCCTTCCTCCAACCACAGATGCTTGTTCTCCTGCCTTCCTTATGGTGCCATATGTCACGAGTGCCATGAGACAGGGTTCCAGTCAACAAGAAGTACAGAGAACTCCCAGGGGCTTCCAGAAAAGCTTTGTTTTTGTGGAAAAGGGGACAGAGGCAGCTGGCCTCATCCAGTTCCTTTTTCTCCTGCAGTGAGGATGTGATTCCAGGAGGTGTTGTAGCCACATTGCCATCACAAAGCACCAAGGATAAGGATGAAAAGGCAGTGCACTGAGGATGGGAAACAGAAGCCACAGGAAGATCTGGGCTCCTGACAGCAGTAGTTCAGCTGCCAGCGTCTACAACTCATCCACCACCACGTGGTGTGTTAATAAGAGAATGAAACCGTGATTTGGAAAACTAAATTAATTGAACAAAAAAATTAAAATTATTTATGGGTTCTATTCCTTGCAGCTAAAAGCAATTCCTATGGATACATCTGTTTTCATAAGTGAATTTCGTAAGTTTCTTGTTTGACCTGCTTTGAAGTACTGTCATAAGAATTCAAGTCAGATAATGACTACCTTAGTGCAGTGCCAAGGCATCTTCTCATCCTCATCAACAGCACCGTGCCGGGAGAAACCTGAGGCTCGAAGAACGACCTGTTCTCCTGGTTCATTAGAAATCCGCCCAGGCAGGGGAACGTCGGAGCTGTCCACCCACCCTCTGCCACCAGCCATGGGGCCTGCCTTCCAGGGCTGTGTTGGGGAGGCTGTGCTTACACCCAGCAGCATAGAGAATGAGGGGAGGAGAGCCACAGACACAATAAAGGTGCAACCTAGGGTCACGGAAAAGAACAGCTCTGGACCAGACACTGAAAAGGCTGATGAAATGAGACCAGGGGCTCTAGACATGGGCAAACTTCAGAGTTGAGAGACGAGTGGAAATGGCATGCAAAGATGCTTCTGTGCATTTTGTGGCAGTTTACAGCATTGAAAACTCGATTCCAAGGCAGGCGTGTCCTGAAGTGGGTTGAGATCTGCTGAGCTGGGCAGCAAGCCCCTGCCAGTGAGCCCCTGATCCCCTCCAGCTGGGAGGGTTACTCCCTCCCAGAAGGGTTACATCCACATTGCCCTTAGTGCTGACGGAGACTGCAATGGAAAGGACTCAATTTAATTCACAATCTGCAAGACTCAGATCAGAAACATGACCTTTGACATAGCATTTGGACAAACCAGGGCACCGCGATGCATTGGCTTAGCTGAGACATGCTTCTCGACTCGCATCTGTCTCCAAACACGCCCTCAGAGTTAAGAAACACCGCCTCCCCCACCTCCCCAGATGCACAGTGATGAACGGGGGTCTGTAAACAAAAGGCCAGACCACACCCAGATTTGGGAAAACTGCAGTGAAACGGCAATTTCGGGACACAGGGTGGGACACAAGCCCTTCCTGCCTTGCCCAGCCCAGGCTGTCCCTCTGTCCAAGGCTGCATCTCCCACCACTGGGGACCCCACCCTCAGGGGGTGAGGTCTTGCCCATGACAGGCCCTGTGTGGATAGGGACTCTGGGCACTAAGGGTGAGCGCTGAGCCCTTGCTGCGTTTCCTGAGCCGAGTCACTGTGTAACCGTGGGTGTGCACCAGGACCAGCGAGTGAAGGGCCAAGGTGCAGACAGCTTTAGGAGCTGCACATCTCTTGGAAATGTGGCTGTGACCCTGGCTAACGACGACCGTCACCACTGATGAAAAGGAGGAGTCCTGATGACTCTTGGTTGGAATCTCAGGTCCCATCTGGGACTTTGCTGAGGGGGTCCCAGTAACAACAACGTGGCAAAAATTGTTTGGTCAGTAGGTTCCTCTAAGCCATGAACCCTACACACAGCTGTGAGCGCACACACACACACATGCACGCACACGCATGAACACACACACACAGTGCCCGTGTGTGCTGCAGCACGGGCCCTCTGTCCTGACCAGGCATCCTCCCCTCTGGTCCTGAGTGCTCTCCATCCTGGGCCTCCCATCTCATTGTCGTCCCCAGCTGGCATCTCAGTGACTTGGGGCTGCTCTGCTGGGGCCTTCAGCTTTGTCCACAGCACTGTTGGTGAATACCCCTCTAAGGAAGCTGCCTCTGTCTGGGTGACAGTTCCCCAGCCTCTCAGACCCTTGACTGGGGACAGCGCTATAAAATGTGTGCAGTGACCTGCTAGTTAGTTTTCATCCAATGCACTGGACACAGTCCTTTCCACAGACACCAGCACGGGGCCCTGCCAGGTGGCATTGGGGGCTGGGTCCATCGGTGTCTCCATGTGCCCTGGCATGGATGCACTGTGGTGTGGGTGGCACGGGCTCCACTGTGGGGTGAGTCTACACTCTCTAGCCATGCGGGCTGCAATTCAGTCTAGACCCTGGCCCTTCCATGTCAGTAACAGCAACGTGGAGATTCTCAACAGGGGGACTCTGCCAATGTCAGGAGACGTTTGATCATCACGGGGTGGGGGTGGGGATGCTGCTAACCAGCCTCAATGCATGGAGCAGCTCCCAAAACAAGAATTAACCGGCCCAAAATGCAGACGGCGCAGGGCCATGGCCGAGACACCGTCCTCCAGCCCCAGGCTGTGGTGTGGACGTTTCATAATTGATTCAATGATTTCCTTATGGATTGATGCTTACTTCATCTTCAGGTCTTTGTTAAACAGGAAGACCTTCGGCAAACACCGTTTATTTGTACCCCTTTTACACAGGTATGGCTATTTCTGTTGGAGAGATTTCTGGAAGTAACACTTCTGGGCAAAAGGGTGCATACATTTAACATTCTGATGGTTTTACCAAGGTGCTGAAATGTTGCAGGGATTTACTCTCCTGACACACACCCATGTGCCGTGGGCTTTCTGGATTGGCCTGCAGTGACTGGCAGACAGTGACGGCAGAACACCCTGTGACATCACCCATGCCACGGGGAGCTCACCGTGTCACCTGCTCTGACGTCACCAGTGCCACGGGAGCTCACTGTGTCACCTGCTCTCCTGGTAGCCACGCTCGGCATGCAGAGGTGCTCGGTGACAAGGAGGAATTGCTTTACTGTGTTGTGTGGAAGAATGAAAACAGGCTGAGTGGACAAAGGCGCTGACAGTGGGTTATCACCGAAAGGTCTGTAGAGTGGAATAAAATATCTGCTTACACAGAGGAGAACTGCCTCGGAAATACAACTATGGGACATCTTTATATGAAGTAAAGAATTACTATGAAGATGAATCTGCAGGAAGGAAGAGTGGTTTACGTGATAAAAATCTGGATTAGAAGTTGGATGTAAATGTGTTTAATTAGGTGAATACAACTATGACAATTCATTACAAGATGAATCTCATGGGAATTACTACTCAGTACTTTAAATACATCAATGTTGATTTTTAAAAATCACCTTAACTCCTTTTTTCTAAGATCACAGTTATACGTCAATTATCTCATATTGTGAAATATGACTGTGGAGTAGGAAGGTACTTTTGATTAGCTTCACTTTCAATCACTGAAGGATTGCAAATTAATGCAAAAGTTCCCTGCAATGGAAGCTGATGTGGGGAAGAAGTTAAATGGGTCCTTCTTTCTTTGGGGTTAAGGCATGCAGAGAGGAAAATCTAGTATTTTTTCCGAAATGAAGTATTTCCTGATTTAACTTTTGCCTTCCCCTCTGATATGTCTTCTATCTATGAGGTTAGAGTTTAAAAAAAAAACAGAATTTAATGTGTTCCTTTCGTTTTCTTGTTAAAATAACCTGAAACACCCTGCTCCCGCTGCTGTCTGACCCGAAAACACCCTGCTCCAGTTGCTGTCTAAACCGGAAACACCCTGCTCCTGCTGCTGTCTGAACCGGAAACACCCTGCTCCGGTTGCTGTCTGAACCGGAAACACTCTGCTCCTGCTGCTGTCTGACTCTGAGACAACACGGCCGCGCCCACTCACTAAGACCGGCCCATCCCAAGGAGTAATCCTCAATACACTGTCACATACACAAAAAGAAAATCAATCAGTAGTTAAAGTAGATCCTGATTTTAATAGATGTGGAGGTTTCTCAATTTAGGGAGAATTAAATTAGAAGCAGCTTTTCAACGGTTCTGTCCTTAGCTTAGAGACTTTCAAAACTCAGGGAAGTCAGATTGGTAGAAGAATACTACCATTTTGGGTAAAACCAGTGGCTTTTAGAAAACAGCTTATGGTATTTTGGCAGCAACTATGTGTTTTAGAAGCTGTGAAGGGGCCTTTTTTCCTGGAGCTCAGATGGCACTGGTACTATTTCAACCTCTAGGTGAGGTCTGTTTTCAGTGACCTTGGTTGGCATTGGGCCGGAGCAGGAGGGTGGCCCTCCACATCTCCACTGTAGCTTGCGGGGCAGCGCCCTGCACGTTCCCGTGGTGGGGTGTCCCGGGGAATCTTACCCAGCCGGTTGCAGGGGTTCCGTTTGAAGAGAGCTCGCAGCAAACTCTGTGCCTCCCCACTGAGGAACTGTGGCATCCCCAGCTTGGCTCTGAAAAACAAGATCCTATTTTAGGATCTATTTTAGGAGAACAAGGACAAGCTATAAAGAGGGCCCCAGTCAGCATTCAGAGACCTCAATCGCAGTCACCCAGAGCAGCCCGTGCTCTACCGCGTGGGTCTTAGGACCCTTTTATGCTTTAAAAGTTACTGAGGACACCAAACAGCTTATGTTTATGTGGGTTACAGCTGTGATATTTACCACAGTAGAAAGTAAAGTGAGAAATTTGTATAATTTCCATTTCCTAATTCACTTTAATAAATTTTTATTAATAAACATTATTTAATAATAAAATCATTAAAAAACAATAACACTCCCATTAACATAAATAACATTGTTAATGGAAATTATCTATGTTTTCTCAAACATACATATAAAAAAGTCTTTAGTGGCATTGTTCTGCATTTTGATGGGTCTCTTCCTGGCTCATAGGAGACAGCTGGACCCTGTGCTCAGTCTGTTGCGATGCTATGAAGAAAACCTGAGAGAGGAGGACCTGCAAACCCCGGGAGGGTCTCAGGGCCACCAGGGTCCTCAGAGCACACTGCGAACCCCGCGCACAGAGCCTAGTGCTCCCCTCCAGAAATTCTCCATCCCTCCCAAGTGGAATGCCCTGAGGCCACACCTGTGACTTGCTGTCAGGCATTATTCCAGCTTTAGAAAAAGTAAAGAACATGTCCTCCCTTAAAATTCAAACAATGAGAATCACTGCAAAGGTCCTGACTTGCAGCTGTCAGTGTCTGCTGCAATTCAAGGTCCCTTGATGGAGGAAAAGGCTGATTAAATAAAAAGACACTCCTTAGCTTTACAAAAGGGTCCTCACAATGGGGCTTCCTTCACTCCCCTCTCTCCTTCCATCTACATAAGGACCGAGCTTACAAAAGCTGAGCTGGTGGTGTTTTAGGTGATTCTCAATTTTATAAAAGTTAGGTGTCCATTTGCAAGCAGAGTTGGCAAGAGCGGCTCATGAGGACAAATGGCTTTATGACTCCTCCACCGAGCGGCCTCACTTAGGAAGGAACTGATTAGGGGCTCCCAGTCTCTCTGTTTCCTGCCCTCCTGCTGTCTGCTCTGGGACAGTGATAGTCAGTGGTGTCTGCTCACATTTAGGATGCTATGGCAAGGTGGTATGGGGATCAGGCTTCTTCCTACAGTCCAAGAGCAAAACCTTGGCTTAGTAAATGATTTTTCATGAGAATTAAGCAGAAAATGGTTTGTATCCAGTCACATGGTAAAACGATACCGAGTCCTGCCAAGGTCAACCAGGAGTGCTATATGAATGGGGTCAGCAGGTGGGGAGGGAAAGGAGACCCCTGCTCCTGTGATCTCTCTGGACAAGGCCCTGGAGGCCTTGTGTCTTTTTCCGTCTATCCTTTACTTCTGGGAGGTCACCAACCATCACGCTTGAAAACCAGCCACTACACATTCTAAGTGACTTACTGATGGAAAACTATCTATGGTAGAAGAGTTCATCAGAACCACTCAGCAGGATGAGACAAACCAGCAACTGCTCCCTTGACCCACTGTCATTAGAATGCCCAGCACCCTATTACCACTGCTACTGGTGGAAGAGCGCTACCATTTTGTGTAAAACCAGTGACTTTTAGAAAACAGCTTACAATACTTTGGCACTGTAAGCCTAGCAATATAATTAAAACTTCACAGTTCCAGGTTCAGAGGCAGCAGCTCTTGATATCAGAAGGTGCTCGCAGGTCTCTGGGGTGGCTCCCACACTACTCACTTGAGGATGAGAGCCATGGTCTCCTTCCTGTCCTTCCCCTGGAACGGCAGGGACCCCGTGAGCATCTCAAACTGCAGAGCAACACAGAGCACAGTGAGTTCATTCATCCAGATGGACCCGGCTTCACGGCAGAGTACCCCAGCAGGGCAGCCTGCTACCGTGTCCATTTCCTCATGCAAAATCTCCATCAGTCAATTGTAGCCACTGGCCTACGTGCTTGGGGTACAACAGTGACTAAAACTGCCTCGCAGAGCTTGCCATTTGGTGGGTGAGACGGGTAAATGACAGATGTGGTAGGTAATCACACTCTGTGGCAGGCCAGCAGGCCCCGAGTACGACAGAGAAAAGAGCCAGAGCAGCGTCCTGTGGTCAGGCAGTTTGGACGAACACATCTTACACGCGGTTTAGGAACCTGTCCTGCCCTGGCAGGTGTTGGGGAAGGGATGAGCTAGGAGGAGGAGGAGGAGAACAGCTAGCTCATGTTGAACACCCATACATGCCTGGATGGTGGGGGCTAGAGTGCTTCCAGCATGAGATCGACCTGACCACAGCCATTAGCCTCTGACGAGGACGATATGGCACAGCAACCTCTCAGATACAGCTGCCGCACCCTACATCCTTATTTTGTTATTACTGGACACCTGCCAGGACGGAACTTGAGATAAGGAGGGGATGGAGCACAGCCTTGTCTGAGCATGGGTTTCTTTCTTGCACCAACTCCCCCGGGCACATGCAGTGGTGATTACACACACTCTGGAAGCAGTGGCCCGGAATGGTCTCATCAGAGCAAGGTGCACAGCTGACCACTTCTCACAAAAGAAACTAGGGCTGCAGCAGGAACCAATCTTTTCATAAAATAAGACCCTGAATCTAAGTGGAATGTGCCCAAGGATCAATCCTACTCGGTGTCTTTCACGTCAGTTTAAATTACGGGGAAGCAGGTGTTTCCATGGTCTTATTGAATTCTCTCTCATCTTTAGTTTTTACTGCGTGTGTCTCTGCCCTTTTACAATTCATCCTCCAGCATTCGTCCTTTGCAGTCTGAAAATCTCAGGAGATACACAAAGTAGAAAGACCAAAAAAATCACGCAGAATTCCATTACCCAAAGATATCCAAACTTAACATTCGTTAGTTCCTCCTAGTACTTTTTTCAAGCTGTTTTTTATTTTGTTTTAAAAACACAGATAAGGTTTTGTATACTAACTTTTCACAGAATAATATAAAACTTTCAATGGTTATGATGAAATCTTTGTAGTATCACTTAACAAACATGGATATGACAAAATGTATAGTGAGTGTATTTATTGCTGTACACTTAGGACATTTCCAATTTTCTGCTATTGTAAGTACTACTGAAATGTGCACAGATGATTTCCTAAGATTTATTCTTATGATAGGCTGCTAGGAGTGAAATTATAATCTTAAAGAAATGAATGCATTTAAGGTTTTATTAATATTACCAGTCTGCTTTCTGAAAACAACATTATAAAAGAAATGGAAACTCTTCCACCAGTTCTGACGTTTGAAGCCTGTTCTGTCACATTAAAATGTGCTGTCCATCTGGTGCACAGAGTAAGTGAGGGAACTCAGAGCAGACAGGCTGCAGGCAATCAATCAATACAAAAGTAATAAAAAGCAAGCGGAAGGGGGTCCAGATGAGAACTGAAAAAGAGACAAGTGTAATTAAACGGGAAAGGCCAGAATGCTCTGACTGGCAGATGAGCTGTTCGTCTGGTAAAACAGGATGAAAGTTTATAAGCTGATCATACACACTGAAATATCTCTCAGAATAGAATGGTATTAGCAAAGGGAACTCCTTTCCTATTCTGCTCTTTCTTCTTTCTTTCTTGAGTCTATTAATAGCACTATGAAATCCCATTTCCAAGGACAAGCCTTCTGGCTATGTGAAATGAGAAAGCTGTCATCCCATACACACCGTTTAATCCTTGTTACACAAATGGTGCCTGTCCAGATGCCCAGATATCATTTATTTTTTGCTGATGGACTGGTATCTTGCATACATTTGTTTGGTGATTTCTTTTTCTTTTTTTTTTTTTTTTTTTGAGATGGAGTCTCGCTGTTGCCCAGGCTGGAGTGCAATGGCACAATCTCGGCTCACTGCAACCTCTGCCTCCTGGGTTCAAGCGATTCTCCTGTCTCCACCTCCTGAGTAGCTGGGACTACAGGCGTGAGCCACCATGCCTGGCTAATTTTTGTATTTTTTTTTTTTTTTAGTAGAGACAGGGTTTCACCACGTTGGCCAGGCTGGTCTTGAACTCCTGACCTCAAGTGATCCGCCCGCCTTGGCCTCCCACAATGCTTGGATTACAGGCATCAGCCACTGCGCCTGGTCTGGTGATTTCTTTTCAGCTTTTGAAGATGATTCCCTTGTGATCAGGGTCCACTGCTTTGTGGTTCTCTCTCTTCCTCCCCTTCTTCCTCCATCCATATGGTAGGAGGTCCCCAACCATCTACTCAGCCAGAGGACACCCAGCACAGCACCCATGAATATTCAATAACTGCTTCTTGGTGATGAAGGTGCTGCTGACGGTGGGGTGATGCTGGGGCGGAGGTGTGGACTTTGCAGCCTCCACCAGCCATGGGGTTCTGCTGCCTTTCCCATCCCCTTATCCACCCTTTTCTGTGGAGAAGGCAGATCATTTCAGTATGATCATCTGAATGGAGCTGCCCAGGAACTTTCCAGTGCTGAAGCATTACTGACTCAGGTTTTGCTGGTGAGTTTCTTGGGACGTTATTCACAGTAAGACTTTTGCTGTGTTGCTAGCAGCACTGAGACTTGCCAAGGCTTCCGGGGTGAACTGAGAAAAGCCGAGGTTCATCTTGGGGTCCCACAGTCAAGTACATGCACCGGGGGAGGGAGGGCACTCCAAAGGATTCTTTCCCAATCGGCACCGAGACCAGGCTGCAGACAGGCACAGAGGGGCTCAAGGAGATGTAGCCAAAGCTCCACCGGGTGCAGGCCCGATGCTTCTGGGAAGGTAATTGGACAGACATAACGCAGTGCTTCTCAACTGGGGTCACCGTTGCCTGCCAGGGGACATTTCCGGCTGTCATGCCCGGGAGCCCTGGTGCTACAGGTGTCCACTGAGGGAGGCACAGATGCTGCTAAACATCCTATGACACACAGGGCGCCCCACAACAAGGAAGTGTCCAGTCCCGACCTCAACAGTGCTGGCTGAGAAGCCCTGTCTAAAGGGACAGCTAAGGAACCTGGAAAGAGTGGCGGCCCCGGCACAGGCAGGATGCGCCTCATGGAGGCCAGTGGTACTGGGGGCAGGGGAAGGAGGAGACTCTGGGGAGACCCTTGGTGACAGGAGCCTTGATTTCAAGTTTACTTGGCCGATCACCATTCTTAAAAGGGCACCAAAAGCAAGCTAACATTTTAATCTGAAAACAGGCGAGGACAAGCCCTGCCCTGAGATGGATGACTTGAAGTGGTAGAGGGCCTGGCTTTGCAGGGTATGGAGGGGCTGGGTCTCGGAGAGCTGTGTTGATCCATGCCCATGTGTGGAGGTCCCTGCGTGCACAGACACATGCCCTCTAATCCGAGCTGCTCTCGCTCCGTGTGCTGCACCCCACTCCGAGTGCCAAGAATCTCAGTCTCAAAACAGCCTTGGAAGGTGCCGTTCCTCACAACCGTCTACAGATGAATGGTCCAGTGGCAAGCAGCAGAGCCTGAGCTCAGAACCATCCGTGTTTGCTATGGTGGCATAAGGACACATCACATGGCACCTGAGGCGGGAAGTCCAGAACATTCCGTGCCCGTGGTTAAGAAACGGGAGAAGGATAAAGTGGTCTCACGAAACCAGAGTGCTCAAGAGATGCTTTAGATGTTTACAAAACAGCCCAAATATCCTTCTAGAAACTGGCTCCAGCCTGGCGTAGAGGAGTGCTGGAAATTCTACAAATGTCACCACGCAGCCGGCCACCAGGTTTGCACGTTCTTCTCCAGGTACCAGCTCCTAATTTCAGACACGGAATTTTATTCAGGGACACTGACTTCCCGCCCCTGGCACGGGCATCCTTCCTTCCAGGTCTGGGGAGGGCACTTGTGGATGCTGCTCCTCGGGAAGAGATCGCAGCACACATCCACCTCCAGGGGACGGACGGCCGCCCACACATGAGGACCACTCCCTCAGCACGCGGCCTCCAGGGTCTCAGCCTTCTTTTAAAACAAGGCCCCTCACACGCACAACGGCTCTGCACCGATCCTCTTACAAGGCTTGGGTAAGATACGACTTCAAAGGTCACCCGAGGCCCATCTCTTAGCTGCAAATGAGAATTCAGAAGTCACTTCTGATGCCACCTACGGACGTGTGGGAAGCGTGGGGCCTCCACGGTCAAGACCTTTGCCTGTGTGCAGCCAGTCACCACGTGGGCGGGCAGGGCTAAATGAGAATGTGTTTCTGGGACTATTATGTGATCTTGAGCCCGACACTTAGGCTCTTTCAGCTTTAGTTTTCATTTTTGTGCACAGAAAGAATACCGTCTTTCCTGCCCGGCTTGGAGATTGTTGGGTTGAGATCAAATGTGAAGATGGCCAGGCAGCCTTAGCTTGTGGTCACCACGGCAACAGCCAGCCCTGCCTCGGGCTCGAGAGTGACACAGCAGTTCTGGAGCCGGACCCCTTCCCCAGCTGTCACAAGACATTGAATGTGGGACGATCCCAGCAAACAAGTGGACAATTCAGTAAGAAATGTCCTGTGCCCAGGGAGGCACGTGGGAGGAGAGTGCCTGCTGTGTTGACGTGCCGGGCAGCGCTGGGCCAGGCCTCCTTCAGAAGCTCTCAATATCATCTTCTTCACACTCTAGGGACAGGGAGGGTGGGGACTCCAGGATGGGTGAAGGCTGCCGGGCACCGGGTCTGGATGTGAGTGCCTCTCTGCTTCCACCCTGTTGTCTTCACTCCCTCATGGGTCCCTTGGAGGCCTGGCCGGGTGCAGGCACTTTTGTCTGTGCTGGGGCATCTTGGGTAAGGTGACTGGTGTTTAAGAAACTCCACGTGCCAGGAGACACTCACAGAGACAGACAACGACGATAAAAGATGGCAGACGTTAGAGCAGTGGCAAGCCAGGAGTGCTGAGAAGACACCGAAGCCAGAGCCACCAGCCAGAGCCACCAACCCTGCCAGGGTCAGCAAAGGCCACTGGGAGTGGTGCTTCTGTCTTAGGGCTGATGGTGGAAGGGGACCGGGGGAGTTTGCTGGAGCAAGGCGAGCCCGACGTGGTCTCATTTCCTCTTCTTCTGGTCCCCTCGTCATGTCTCCATCTTTGGATCATTCCTCTTCTGTCTCTTCTGTTCTCCTATTTCTCTTTCTTTCAGCTTCTCCATTTGTCTTTTCAGTTTGCAGTGATTAAGACCAGAAGAACTGGGCGTGGTGGCTCACGCCTGCAACCCTAGCACTTCTGGAGGCCGAGGCTGGCAGACTGCCTGAGCTTGGGGGTTCAAGACCAACCTGGGCAACACGATGAAACCCCGTCTCTACTAAAATGCAAAAAAAATTAGCTGGGTGTGGCGGGTGCCTGTAGTCCCAGCTACTTGGGAGGCTGAGGCAGGAGAATGGCTTGAACCCAGGAGGCGGAGGTTGCAGTGAGCTGAGATTGCACCACTGCACTCCAGCCTGGTGACAGAACGAGACTCCATCTCAAAAAAAAATAATAATAATAATAAAAAAATAAAAAGAAAAAAAGAAAAAAAAATTAAATATATATTTTATATTATGAGATAGGTTTTATGATCTGTTGCCTTAATAGAAGAAACAGAAGACTATCAAATCTCCCCTCCCCCTGTCCCCCCAGAAACCTCACAAAACTAAGTCCAGTTGGTTTTGACTTATATGTGGTGTTTTGGCTGTGCTTTTCTCTGCTAAGTTACTCCTCTCCACTCCAGCCTGGCCTCTCGTTCTTTTTAAACATTGGTTCACCTGAGAGCCAGGTGGCAACATTTTATGACCTTGTTCATTACACAAAGGCTGGCCCGCAGTACTGCTGGATGGGCCACTTGTGAGCCCAGAGTTACAGGACAGGACCCAGAGACAGAAGGATGCCAGGAGCCCTTTCAGGGAGCCTGGATGTGCAGCGTGGCCAGCCCTGCTCTCTGGGGGAATTTGGGGTTCTCAGGAGGGGGTTTAAGAACTGGAATCTCTCCTGAAGCCACAGACTATAAGCTTGGACCCGTAGCCCAGCGTCGGCAAAGGCAACGTCAGACTTCCCTGCACCGGCAAAACGTGCACCAGCGTGGGAGGTCTCCACAGGGCTATCCCCGCTGCCCTCACCCACCACTCACCAGCCAGGGTCACACAGGAAACCCACACATGTGGAAGGGAGTGGACCTATCGAGGCAGAAATCACCTCCAAGACAGCAAAGCGAACCTGCCTCACTGACGTATCTAAAGAAAACCTCTTTCAGTGGAAGGAAAGCAGAGGTGGTCTCAGATGATGGTGGGGGATTTAGCTCGGTGGTCTCCACATGGACAGGAAAGCAGAGGTGGTCTCAGAGGTGACCGCGGGGGACTTAGCTCTGTGGTCTCCGCCTGGAGAGGACCTGCTCCTTAGCCAGTGCCACTGAAGGTCTGAATAATAGTAAAAAATAAATCAGCAGCATCATCCTCTTGGCTGAGCTCGTGGGCCCCTTGCTTTGCTGCAGGCATTCTCTCAAGTGTCACGCCTGTGCTCACGTGTTGAACTGCACGACTGTCTGTGTTGTGACTCACTTTACAGGCAGGAATGACCAGGGACGGAAGGGGCTTCCACAGGCAGGAGCAGCCACAAACGTGATGTGGGCATCTCCGACTGCGAACTGGCTTTCTGGGTTAGGCTGTGGACACCCATCTCTGGAGCTGGTCTAATGTGTGTCTGCCCCTCGGGGAGAGGTGAGCAGCCCGTGCGGGCACGTGGGACACAGCCAGGGTCTGTGAGCTCCTGGGGCCGAGGCCGGAGCCTGGAGAGTGCTGCGGTGACCCAAGTGGCAAAGGACCAGCGAGGCCCTGGGCACCAGCCGGGGGTTCCCCAGGCGACACCGCAGGACTCAGCCCTGGGGTTCCCTAGCAAGGGGACGAGGAGTGGGGTGTGGTGGGAGGAGAGGTGGTCAAAACTCTGAAGGGAACTGGGTTTGGCAGGCACGCAGTTCCGCCACACGCCAGCGGAGCAACCTTCATCCCATCTCCTAAAGTGCTCATGGCCTCAGTTTCCTCCTGTGTGTGATGCACAGGCCGGAGGGCGGGATACCCCTGAAATGCCACGACCCCATTGTCATCCAGGTCAGATTCCAGAGCACTCACTGCACGCCTGCTCCACCCTGAGGTCACCAGCCCCCTGCCCAGCTGGGAGAGTGGGACTGGGGGAGGGAGGGAGGGTCCTGGGAAGATTGGGAAAGGAGCCCACACAGTTCCTAGGGCGGAGAAGACCCAGTCCAAACTGGGTTCTGTTGAGCACTCTGCCTGCGAAAACGCGACAGAGACAATTCACCTTTCCAGACGCTGATGCAACAATGCCTAACTCCGTGTACATCTCAGTTTGTAACTAAGCGCAAGGATTCTGTGTTTAAATAAGAAAAATACTTTAACTCGAAAATCATGGCATCTCTTGTAATCATCATGCTAAGCCCGAAGAGCACAAAGCGTAAAGAGGGTTCGACTCCTCCCACGTCTGCGTTTCTGCGTTCTCATTTGCATCCCAGCCCCACTTTCTGATGGTGGGGATGTGGGATGGGGAGGAGGCTGCCAGGAAATGCTTGGCCTGGACACTTGCCAAGTGTCCCAAGCCCTCAGGCACTGCCTTCTTCCGCATTTCGGGACCTCTGAACCAACCTGGGGACAGGGGTCCACGTGGGGAACAGCCGCCATGGCACAGAAGAGGGTCGGGGCAGGCTCACCATGAGCACGCCGAAGGACCACCAGTCGGCACTCTGCGTGTGTCCTCGCCGGTTCACCACCTCGGGCGCCATGTACTCGATCGTCCCGCAGAAGGAGTACGCTCTCTTGTCGTGGTCAATGGCCTCCTTACTCAGGCCGAAATCTACATGCAAACACAGCACACACACTGCCTCAGTCTCTGGGTGTGTTCGGGGGTCCCCACGCAGGCGGGCATCAGCGTCCTTCTGTGGGCTCTGCCCCCTCTCCAGGTGGGCGCAGCAGAGCCCTGCTCAGCAAAAGCGGGACCACGTGAGTGCTTCCCGAAGCCCGTCAGTGCCCGAAGCCCGCCGGTGCCTGAAGCCGAAATCCTCAAAGTGTGAGGAGTTCCTTATGAGTGTACACACCCAGGAGCGCCTTGGAACACCACCCAGACAGCAGGTTGTCAGTCAGTGACGGGAACTCCCCCAGACCCTTTTCCACAGGCACGTGGAGGTGGGGTGTTGCAGGGCAGAGGGACCTGGGGTGGAGGGCAGGTGTGTGGCTGACAGCTACTGGGAAAGGGGCTCTGGCTGCCGGGGAGCCAAGGGGAAGGCAGAGTGTGGCGAACCTGCCCTGCCCCGACAACACGAGGGTGTGGAGAGCACAGACAGGCGGAGGAGGCCTGGGGAGCAGAGGCCGAGCTATGATGGAAGAACAGGGATCTCCAGGTGCCACAGAGCAAGGAGGGGCTTCTGAAGGAAGTGGCCCTGGGGCTGGAAAGAACAAGAGTGCATTGGCTCAGGGCCCGCAAGTCTTGGGGATGACAGAGCGTGGCTAAATACAGCCGAGGCAGACCCAGCCAGTGGGTAGAGCAGCAGTGCCCAGGGAGGCCATGTCCTTGCCCCTGAGCCTGGGAATGGGCCACCTTATGTAGCAGAAGGGACTGATATGGTTTAGCTGTGTCCCCATCCAAATCTCACCTTGAATTGTAAGAATCCCCACGTGTCGTGGGAGGGACGCAGTGGGAGGTAACTGAATCATGGGGGTGGGTTTTTCCGGTGCTATTCTCGTGACAGTGAATAAGACTCACGAGATCTGATGGTTTTATACAGGGCAGTTCTCCTGCACATGCTCTCTCTTTGCCTGCTGCCATGTAAGACGTGCTTTTTCTCCTCCTTCCCCTTCTGCCATGATTGTGAGGCCTCCCCAGCCAGGTGGAACAGGGTGAGTCCATTAAACCTCTTTCCTTTATAAATTACCCAGCCTTGGGTATGTCTTTATTAGCAGTGTGAGAATAGGCTAATATGGGGACTTTGAGAACAGACTAATACAGGGACTTTCAGAACAGACTAATACAGGGACTTTGAGAACAGACTAATACAGGGACTTTCAGAACAGACTAATACAGGGACTTTCAGAACAGACTAATACAGGGACTTTCAGAACAGACTAATACAAGGACTTTCAGAACAGACTAATACAAGGACTTTGCAGATGCCATTGAGGATCTGGAGATAGGGGATGACCCTGGATTTCTGGGTGTGCCCAACACCATTGCAAGGGTCTTCAGGTTAGGAAGGGAGGCAAGATGCAGTCAGAGAGCTTGGAAGATGCTGCCTGCTGGCTTCCACCATGGGGGACGCAGCCCAGCCAAGGACTGCGGGCAGCTTCTACTAGCTGGAAGAAGCTAAGCAAGGGAGTCTCCTCTAGAGGCCCCCGAAAGGCAGGCGGCCCTGCCGACACCTTGATTTCATTCCTGGGAGACTTATTTCAGACTTGAGGCCTCCTGACCTGTCAGGTGATAAGTTTGTGTGGTTTAAAGCCCCGATGTTCCTGGCATTTTGTTGCAGATGCTATAGGGAACTAATACAAATGGGGTGTCCTGAGACTAGAGGAGCTGTTGCCAGTTTGACTGAATTTGCTGGTGGCTGCCAGGGCTTAGATGGAAACAGAGAGGGAAGTCACGTGGCCACCACCACGGTCCAGGGAGTGAGGAGGAGGCAGGGACAGCATCAGTGAGGACAGCAGTGCAGGCCGCACTCCAGCGAGACTCCAGATGTCTGCCCTCAGGTTGGCACTGGGCATCTGCAAGGCCCACATTGCAGGCTACACTCCAGCAAGACTCCAGATGTCTGCACTAAGGTCAGCACTGGGCACTGGGACTCCTGAACTAAACACCCAGCGACGCTGAAGGAGCCCAGCAAACAGAGCGTGGCAGGGGAGAGGGAAAAGAAGGGGCCACCGGGAAGCTGCATGGGTCTGGACATTATGAAGACGTACAATGCCATAACCAGTCTGTAGCTACAGAAAATTCTGCCAAATCAGAGACAAGCATCTGGCAAAGGGAAGGTGGTCTAAATAAGAGGGCTTGGGCTTTGAGGTGGTCCCCAAAATTACCAGGGCTGAGATGAAGCCATGGAGGGGGCCTGCCGTCTTTTACAAACCTGTGATCTTAATATGTCCCTCTTCGTCCAGGAGGATGCTAAAAGAAAGGGAGAGAAAACAGATGCTTCAGAAAGAGACCCAGCCTGCCGACGGGCACGCAGAGCTCAGAGGAGAGCTGCGGGGCAGCTGGGGGCGGACGTTTTCAGGGAGCCCTGATGGAGCTGGCCCAGGAGATCCCCACGGCGTGTGCGGTGGGCTTTCCCATCCTGCCTCGCTTCTCCACAGCTCCCAGCTCGAGAAAGCATTTGGTGCCACACCTCCTGGAAAAAGGCATGTGTGTTCGTGCAGCTGGAGGACTGCTGGCTTTAGATATTCGTGGGTCCCCAGGGAAGGTCTAGGAGCCCTCCAGACTGCTGTGCGCAAAGCATAGGTGGAGAGCGTCCTGGGACTGCTGTGGCCTGTGGAGACCCAGAGCCTCGCAGATGGAATGTTTCTGCACTCGGGATGCCCTTGATGTCCAAAGACCCCCTTCTTCTCCCATGTATCCTCCCCTGAGCCCTGCCCTGGCTCTCCAGACCCACCCAGGTGAGGCCTGCACAAGCGGGGGCCAAGGCATGGAGGAGCTTCGGGCTTCAGCAGGTACATCTTGTGATGAGACCCACTCCCGGCTTGGCACCCCTGCGGGCCACTGGGTCCCTGTCTTGTTCCCTGCCAAGCCCTTGTCACGCCATGTGCCGGACGTGACAGTTGCCTTTGCTCCTCCCAGGTATCCTGCCGTGGGGTGAACCCTGCATAGAGAATGGAGGCGGGGTCCGTAAAGGGCTGGGTGCAGGCATAAATCCCTTCCTCCCTGAACATCAGGCTGGAGTCTGGGCTGTGATACCTTGACAAACCTGTGGCCCTAAACTTTCCCCATTTATTTATTTGGCTGTAATTAAATCCTGTTCTTCCAGATGCTGGGAGGTACCAGCCTAGCCCTAAAGAGACCAGGAAGTGGGCTGGAAAGAAACAAAGGCAAGGCTTGGAGGATTAATCTGTGATACCTTTATAGAAACCTGTGAAAGGAAGGAAAGCCTGACTTGCTACAGCACAGAGGAGCCTGGAGGACATTATGCTCGATTAAATAAGCCCGTCCCCCAAACGACAGGTGTTATATGATTTTACAAATATAAAATGTATGGTCCCTAGAGGGGCCAGAGTCACAGAGATGGAAAGTAGATGGCGGGTGCCGGGGGCTGGGGAGCTACTGTGCAGGGGGACAGAGCTTTAGTTCTGCAGGATGAAACAGTTCTGGAGATGGATGCTGGGGATGGGGGCCCAGCAATGGGAACGTGCTTAAGGCCACTGAACTGGGCACTTAAATGTGGTGAAAACTGTAAAAGTCATGTGTATTTTTCTACAATTAAAAAAATCTGCCACGGAGTTAAAAAAATAACCACTATTTTCTGGAAATGGGAAGGAAAAGTTACAGCATATAATTAAGATGACAATTTATAATGAACAAGGCAAATGTTTTCATCTTTGCCTTTTGGGCATATTCAATCTTTGCCCAGAATTAAGCACCTTTCAAGATTAATTCTCTAATAATTCTAGTTGAACAACACAACCTTTTCCTTCAAGCTTGCAATTAAATAAGGCTATTTTTAGCTGTAAGGATCACGCTGACCTTCAGGAGCAATGAGAACCGGCACTCCCGGCCTGAGTGGATGCATGGGGAGTGCGTCTAACACACTAACACACAGGCGTCAACAGCCAGGGCTGCACGAGGAGGAGGAGTGGCAACGTCCACACAGACTCACAACACGGCACTCCGACTTGGAGGGTAATTAATACCAGGTTAACTTCTGGGATGACCTTGGCAACGACCCAAGGTGACAGGCCAGGCTCTGCAATCACCTCCCAATTAAGGAGAGGCGAAAGGGGACTCCCAGGGCTCAGAGCACCACGGGGTTCTAGGTCAGACCCACTTTGAAATGGAAATCTGGCCTTGTGCTGCTGCTCTTGTGGGGAGACAGCAGCTGCGGAGGCTGCTGTCTTCATGGGATTACTCTGGATAAAGTCTTTTTTCATTCTACGTTGAGCATCCCTTATCTGAAATGCCTGAAACCAGAAGTGTTTAGGATTTGGGGATTTGGGAATATTTACTTATATATAATGAGATATCTTGGAGATGGGCCACAAGTCTGAACACAAAATTCATTTATGTTTCATATATACCTTCTACACATCACCTGGAGCTAATTTATAGAATATTTTAAATAATTTTGTGTATGAAACCACGTTTGTGTTAAGTGCTTACGTGTGGAATTTTCCACTGGGGGGTGTCACATTGGGGCTCAAAAAGTTTTGGATTTTGGAGCATTTCAGATTCGGATGAGGGATGCTCCAGCTGTATTTACACACGTATTCAACTCACACGTGTGCCTGTGGCGTTCCACGGACTGGTGGTGAAGTCAGATCATCAAGCACATGGGCAAATGCATTTTGCATCCTGCAGTGGATATGGGATGTGACCTGGTTTCTGGGTAAACCCAGCTGTTTCCCATAAATGACAGCTGCATCTAACAACACCAGCTTCGGAGCAGGGCTTGTCTTTTCTCAGTTCCATGCAGGTGACAGGGCAGGAATGTGGAGTAGCAACTGGGACGCGTTTGCAGACCCCAGGGCCCCCTTGATCTTAGCTCACAGGCACGGGGCTGTCTGGTGGTACCCAAGGCCGGTCGGTCCCACCAGGCCACAGGTGATGCCTCATCTAGGGGCGGCTGTGGGCCCTGGTCTGGGTGGGTGGCATTAATCGGCCCCTCAGGGCAGGGAAGAGTGAGTGAGATAATCATCTACTCCACCTCAGGGATACTGCTGAGGTCAACTCAACCTAAAGTACCATCCTCCAAATCTCTTCTTTTCTAAGTGGATCACTCCTAGTTATGTGTCAGGTCTACAAAGAAAATGTAAAAACAACAACAACAAAATGAAAATGGGAACACTATTACTTTGGAGGGACTTTACTGTTCAAAAATCTAGAATAGATTAGCAAAATATCCTAGAAATAATAGCCTCACAGGTCACCATTGCCAAGGATATACAAATCTCAGTGGACTCTGGGTCTGAGAATTCTGGGGCCGTTGTCTTTTAGGTAAGTTCTTGGGAGAGCTGTTCTGACTGGGGACCTAGAGGTGGGGCTGACAAGTAACTGAGTAGAGGTTCATTGACCACATTCCTGGGACTTGCTGAAGTAGATGAAAGGGCTTCCTGAATCTGGAGGACAGTAGGGAAGAGATGAGAGAGGAGGAGAAACTGCCCTGGAGGCAGCCATGTTTGAGATGGTCCCCAGTGGCCAGATGAGCCTCACCCAGGAGAGAGGGCGGGAATGTGGGTCAGGGTCGTGGGCGTGCCCTTCCCCAGCTCTGGCTTCCCGTGCATCACAGACATGCACCTGAGCCTGGCCTCCCTCAGGCGTTATGAGTGTCAGGTGAGAATGGGCCTGGGTGTTTCCTATGCAAATCAGCAAGGCCACACCTGCATCCGGGCACCTGATGCCTGAGCCGGTCCTGCCGGCACAAGAGTCTCCCCAGCCTGCTCTCCGATATGTCCTCATTTAGGAAATAAATATCTAGCAGTGGCTACCAACATGGGCCAGCAAAATACACGGAGCTGATGGGCATGGGGAAGTCAGCCCTAGTTTTTTCTCACTTACTTCTCAGGCTTCAGATCTCTGTAGATGATCCCCAGGCTGTGGAGATGGTCTAAAGCCAAGGCCAGCTCAGCCAGGTAGAACTTGACATCCTCCTCCGTGAACATGACCTAGTAAGAAAAAAACAAAAACAAAAACACACACAAAAAAACGTTTAACTTGTTTTATGGCTGGTGTGTTTTAAAGAACTCTGCCAGAGAGACTGAGAGTCCACAATGGGGTCAGTTTGCTCTGCGGAACGCTATGGCCCCACAGAGTGGTTTTCTGACTCTTCCCATGGAAAAGTGAGTTCCCTCTGCAGTTCCAAGATCAGTGGATGGAGACGAGGGCTTCCCGCACAGGTGACTCATGCCGCCTTGAGAGTGGGGTGCTGAGATTCAGCCTCTCCTCTCCGTGTCCTTCTCACCCCTGCAAATCATTTGGCTCTGGAGTAGGTTTCTGGGTTTACATTCTAACATGAGTGCTGCTCATGTGAATTCATAACAAATGTAATACAAGTAAGACGCTGTGAGGGCTTGATGAGGTGACTGAAAATGGGGCTCAAATATCATTCTTTCCCCATGGATTATTTATCTCCACTCCTTGGGTTGATGCAAACTAGTAGCCTACGTAACCTGCTGTCAACCCAAAGTGGGATTAGTTCTACCAAAGATCACCCACAGGTGGTACAGAGTTGGCTATGGGTGCCCCAAGCCGAGGGGGCGGGATGGGGAGGGGTTTCCAGGTGTTGGGGTGGGCAGCCATATTCCGGGATCCCACATAGCTGGGATAGCTCAGGGCTGGGAGGTGACCAGGCAGGGATGGCCTAAGTGTCCATGTCCCGGGGGCTCACTCAGGCCAGCCGAAACATGCATGAGGCCTCGGAGCCCAACAGACTCCAAAGCCATCATCCCATAATGACTCATCCCCACCCCCGACTTGTCAGAATCAGCACATAGATTTTGTAGACCCCCTTAAGAGGAAGCAAAATCATGACCACAAGCCATTTTCTATATTCGTCAGGAGAAATCAACGTTACGGAGACTACAAGTCCACATGATTACTGAATTCTTTCCGGTAAGCAGACGTGAAAAATCAGCACGCAGCCACAAGGCTGCCCGGCAAACACAAAATTAGGAGAAGGGCAGCCAGGGGACCTGAACGGTGAGTGGCGTCAGGCCGACAGCCGGGCACCCACTTCACACAGGGGGTTCTTCCACAGGGCTGGACATGCAGGCTCTGCATCCCGACAGTGACTGGTGGGTGCCAGCCACCCACCGGCCCCCCGAGTCCCCGTCCTCCATTCCACGCTTGGCCAGCACCTTTCCCAGATGGATGTTCCAGCCACCCACTGGCCCCCCGAGTCCCCGTCCTCCATTCCACGCTTGGCCAGCGCCTTTCCCGGATGGATGTTCCAGCCACCCACCAGCCCCCCGAGTCCCCGTCCTCCATTCCACGCTTGGCCAGCACCTTTCCCGGATGGATGTTCCAGCCACCCACCGGTCCCCCGAGTCCCCGTCCTCCATTCCACGCTTGGCCAGCACCTTTCCCGGATGGATGTTCCAGCCATCCACCGGTCCCCCGAGTCCCCGTCCTCCATTCCACGCTTGGCCAGCACCTTTCCCGGATGGATGTTTCTTTTCTAGATTGGTTAATGTGCTCAGTGGACTGACTGACAGCACGTTCTGCTAGTGGCCCGGTTCTTTCCTCTGACTTGACATATCCACACGTGGCCCACCATGGGTTCTGTGTACAATTTAGGGCTCAGAGGCAAACCTGTCTTTCCACTTCCCTAGCTCTTAGTGTAACCCCCAAGGACAATAGCAGGAAGTTTCTCCATAGAAAGGAAGCACCTCACGGTGTGAGTTCTGCAGGTTCACCAGCACAGCGATGGTCCCCGTAAGATGCTGGACCCCATACTTGCTAAATGACGACCCAAGGTGAGTTCCGCAGGTTCGCCGGCACAGCGACGGTCCCCATAAGATGCTGGACCCTGTACTTGCCGAATGAGGACCCAAGGAAAAGACTTTCCGCAGGTTCCCAGCAACTCCACGAATCTGTGGTGCCCGCCCTGGACAACTTTCCTCCTACTCTGAAATGAAGGCCCTCAGGGGAGACACACATTCCCACGTGGGGAGTTGCAGGGCTTTTTACTGATTACTGTTGTCTTTTTGGTCAGGGGGCCCAACCACAGGCGTGTCATAGCAGCTGCTGGACAAAACCGGACCCCAAATGGACTGACTCCCTGTGGGTGAGAGGGGAGTGGACAAACCAACAGATGACACCACACGAGGAATGGGCAGACACCAGGCTCCAGCATCTTTGGAAATGGCCACACAGCAGGCGGCAAAGGAAGGGGCCAGACGCCAGTTCCCGAAGGGCTTTGTGTAGAGCTTGGATCAGGTTCTCCTGGCCCACTGTTTTTCCTCCATGCAAGGAGCCCCACAGAAACGTGCACCACTGTCCAAGGGACTGCTGGACGCAGAGGGACAGGGCAGCCGTGGTCTCTGGGACCCTTTGTGCCCGATTCAGGAGCAGCTCTGCCTTGTTTACTGTTCATTTGGGGCTTTGTGCAAGACAGCGGGAGCGGGGTCTCCTGCTGAAAAGGGGGAAGGTGGGGAAAAGGGGGTGGGGGGTGTGAAGGCCATTGTTGCTGTGAAAGCACCTCGGCCCCTCCTCCTTTGTATAAGAGATGAACAAGCAGGATCGTCAGAACGGAAAGCCCAGCACTGGCACTGCCATGGGCAGAATCTGCCTTTTGCCATCCCATGAAGCGGGGTGCTTTTCACGTCAATCAGGGCCACGGGGCTCTCAGGGTGCAGTGAAGTTGCATCCTGGAGGGTTCCTACCTAAGGCACTGGAGGTCAAGGAGAAGCCCTGGGGTGTGCAGTAGCGGCTGTGAGACAAAGGTGGTGTGCGAAGACCACACCCGATGCTCCCGAACACCCCCAATGTGCAGCCGGCTTAGCAGTACCTCCCTCTTCCCTCCCTCTTCCCAGGATGGAAAGTGAGACCCTGTGAGAGTCTTTCCCCGCCGCTCCTACCCACCGACCTGCGCCTTCCATCTGCGCTAGCTGGGAGGTCAACAGCGTGACTTATGGTCCCAGAGCTGCAGGGGCGCTGCCAGGGCCACCTGGGACGATTGCTAGGGCCACTTGTGCAGCTTCCTTAGAACCAGCCAGCAATGCACACAGCACACCAAACACACACACACACACACACCCCATCACACAAAGCACACACCACACATACCACATACAGCACACACACACAACTCATACATACACACACCCTACATAGGCACACAGGATGTCAAACACACAGACACCCCACACCACACAAAGCACATACCACACATACCACATATAGCACACACACACCCACACACAAACACACCCCACACATACACACACCCTGCATATGCACACATGCACAAAGCACACCACACACCCCACACATAGCACACACCACGCACACCAACCCCACACATGCACACAGCATGCCAAACACACCCGCACATATACACATAGTACACACACCATCACACACAGCACACATCACATACACCACAAATCACACGCCTGACATATACACACAGCACACGTCACACACATAGCACACACTTATCACATGACACATGCACACCCCACACATGCACACACACTCACATTCCCACACACCATGCACACACAACCCCAAACACCACACACACACCCCCCACACACGCAAACACATGCACACCCCACACATCACGCACATGCACTCACACAGCCCCCATGCAAACCCCACACATGCACATGCAGTCTCACAACCCTCCACACCACACATCATGCACACTTGCACACACTCACACATGTACACCCCTCCCACACACGCACTCTTGCACACACTCACACGTGCACACGCCCCCCCCCCACACACGCACTCTCGCACGTGCTCACGTCCTCTCAGTGCTCTCCACCCCTCCTTCCCTCGAGTCCCAGACAGAAGCTCCTGCCCGCCCTCCTGTGTGATGTGGCGGCTGCTCACCTCTTTGGACAGCCGGGTGAAGAGGTCCCCTCCCCGCAGGAAGTCCAGGATCAGGTAGAGCTTTCCTTCCGTCTGAAAGGCTGTGGGGGACAGAGACCCGCATTTTGACAGCTTGTCGAATGTCCTGTGGCAACATCGCTCTCTGGCTTCTCCCTGCTCACGGTGCTGCTTACTCCGGGAGGCTGAGTCACTTGAGAAACAGCAGGACCCCGGCTGGTGACCGGCTCAGAGGGGCAGCACCCGGCAGAGGGGGTCTGACACTGTGAGCGCTGCCCCTCTCTCACTGTTGTTAGGGGGCCTTGAGATTTCTTTCATCTTTCTTTTTTCTCCCCTCCTTCCCTTTTTTAATCGCAAAGGAATTGAAAGATACACGGGGAGAAAGATGTGAATATTTAAGCTGGTATCGTTGCTGGCTTTTGTCGTAATTCATTAGTGAGCAGCCTGAAGATGGCTCTGGTGGGTTTGGAGGACATGTCCTTTCCGTCCTATGGAAGTGCCTTCTTCTTACAGAACTCCACTCTGGTACCAGGGAGCCCCCCGCTTGCCCTCCTCTCTTGAGGCAGTTCTGGTGATAGGTCAGCCCAGTTATTTGAACATCAACAATGGGGCTCACGTCCTAGGTCTGGTCACTGTGAGCTATAACTGCAGACTTTGTTTCAGGCCACAGGCAGGCTACACAGCTCCTGCCCACACTCAGCAAGGGCCTGCCTCTGTTGAGCGGGCGCATGAGCATGGGAGGGTCTAGAGAAGCCTGTCACCATCGCTGCTGTGACGACGGTTGCTGCAGTGGCACTGGTGAGGCACCGCGTGGCATCTATTTTATCTACAAAGGAAGTGTGGCTGGAAGGGATCCCAATATCCCTGCATACTAGAAAACGTTTTATTTTCTAAAAGTAAATGCTAGAAGCATCATAAATGTGGGGGTTTTAGAAACATAGCCTCTAGCTAGAAAGCCCTCTGCCGGGACTGTGTAAACTGAGTGTGCATTAAATGCTCCATCCTGGGCTTGGCAGGCAGGTGGAGGTGCTGGGTCACCACTGAGGTGATGTGGAGGTCTGTTTAAAGCTCTTTGTAGGACACCCAGTTCTCAATTTCTTCAGAAAAGCACCCTAGCAAGTAATGTAAATGACACGTGGGATGGGACTTGACACCAGCCACTTGGCAGCAGCGGAGGGGGCAGAGTTTTGGAAAGCCAGCCTCTGCAGCCTCCTCTGCTGGGAGGTAGAGGTTTGCAACTGCACTGCCCACGGCCGAGAAGGAACAGCAGGGTGTGCCCAGCTTCTGCAGGCCTCCTTCATCCTGTCCTCAGATTCACGCAAATCTCACTAACACCTCCCCGACACACCACCTTGCCCTTTGCAACCAAGAACAAACTACTAGTTTTGTTGCTGTTCCCTTCTGTACTTTGCTCATCTGGATTATTAGGTGGGAAAGTTTAATGTAATAAGCCATGAATCTGCAGCCACCATCTCATCACATCTTTTTTAAAGTTGAAGATTTCACTTACTGCTTCTCTGTTGGGATAAAAAGGCAGACAGCAAATGAAGAGAAGTTGTGTGGCAAAGCAGCTATGTGGCCTTTGGTTAATTATTTGAGCCTCAAAACATGAAAATAATAAGCTACCTTGAATAGAAGTTTTGAGGGTTCAACGAACTACTATCTTTAAACATGATATTCATTTGAAATGAGGTGTTACCATTTCTGGTTTAAAGAAATTATTGGGTCATAGAGTATTTTATTCTAAAACAACACAAAAATAAGTCATAGATTCACCCCAATCTAGGTTAAGATCTTCTAAATTATCAATGGTATGGTAATAATTTAATAATGGATACCCCACCTAAAATTAGATCTTTGAGATGAAAACAGGGCTTCTTGCTCTTTCAAAGAAAATAAATACAGAAGAGATTAAGCGATCAGGATAGAAGGCACCTTCATCCCCAGGCAGGGCAGGACTCTATGGTATAGGAAAGATTTTCTTCTTTCTGATCTGTTATTTCTTTTTCAATTTTCTTTGATCTGGAGAAGGTTGCCCTGCGTCCTCTTTAAAGTGTCATTTTGACTCTACTTACCATAATGAAGCTTCACAATGAAGGGGTGATTCACTTCTGCCAAGATGTCTCTCTCCATCTTCGATCTCACTCGGTCCCGAACTGCAAAGTAGAAAGATAAAGGCTTTCATGAGGCAGGAAATAAGAGTTCTGAGGAACACTGAACATGAAATACTAGATATAATTCCCGCCAATTTTCATTAAAAAATTTCAAACATATACAAAACTTGAAAAAGTTGTACAATAATCCTAGATTTAACAACTGCTTATGTTTTAATACATTTGCTTTCTCTCTCTCAAACATATATATAATATATATATTATATATTATATATAATATATGTATTATATATTATATATAATATATGTATTATATATTATATATATAATATATGTATTATATATTATATATATAATATATGTATTATATATTATATATAATATATGTATTATATATTATATATAATATATGTATTATATATTATATATAATATATGTATTATATATTATATATAATATATGTATTATATATTATATATAATATATGTATTATATATTATATATAATATATGTATTATATATTATATATAATATATGTATTATATATTATATATAATATATGTATTATATATTATATATAATATATGTATTATATATTATATATAATATATGTATTATATATTATATATAATATATGTATTATATATTATATATAATATATGTATTATATATTATATATAATATATGTATTATATATTATATATAATATATGTATTATATATTATATATATAATATATGTATTATATATTATATATAATATATATTACATATATAATATATATATATGCATCTCTAGCTCTCCAAAAAATTGTAGGCAGCACGACATGTTACTCTGAGGTGCATGTGCAGGTGTCTCCTAAGAATAAGGACAGTCTCTTAGCATAACTCTAACACCTACTGTCCCACATAGGAAAGCCAACAATCACTCCATGAAACATCTAACATCCAATCTATATTCACTCCTCCCCTCCACATCGTTTTCCCGACCTAGGATCCAGTTCAATTATATTGGTTGTTAAATGTCTTTGTTTTGCTCCTAGAAGACAATGGTCCCACACCTATTTCCCTCGCCCTGTATTTTTTCGTGGACTTTTTGGGAAGTCCAGGTCAGTTTTCATCTGTAGAATGTTCCACATTCTGGGTTCGTCTGATGGTTGCTCATTTGCTTTCTATAACTCTTGTATTTCTTGTAAACTGGAGGCGTGATAAGATTGGGGCTAAATGATTTTGGTCACCAGGTGATGCCTGTACTTTAGCCTGCCTCAGATCAGGGGGTGCCTGCTGGGCTCACCCTCTCTGTGTGATGCTAAACGTATGTGTGGTTGAGGTGGCAGGTCACCATCTCTCCATGGAAAAGGTCTTCATGTCCCTTTGTAACAAGAACCTGTGGGCTGATATCTGGCATAGAGTGACCTGCGGGTTCCCTAACAATCCTTCATCCAATGGTGTTAGCATACATACGTGATCCCTGCCTGTCATTCAGGGCTACAGAACAGCCATGTCCACATTTCTGATGGAACTGGGAATCAAGAGGAAGATTCCTTCTCTCCCTCTCCATGAAGATAACCATGGACCATGTACTTTCTGTTGAATTTAGTGTGTTACAACAGTTACATATTCTTCTTAGTGCTCACACTATCTCAAGTGTGGCCATCTGGGAATACAGATGTAATTAGTTTTGATGCAGAAACAAATGAACAAACAAAGAGCACCACTTGAGTAAGAACAGCTTTAGCATTCCCCTGGGCAAGCTGCTACACCCAGGGCAGTATCCGGGACCTCACACAGCCCCATGAGCGATGGGAGAAAATTTCTTCAAACATTGCTATTGGGACAAATATGATCAGTATTGTATCATGGGCCAGGTATTTAAATTTATCCATATTTAGGACTTGTGATACATACTGCTAAAGTTTTATTTAAGAAATTCTTCACCAAGAATGCTGCAATAATAAAAAGAAAATAGAAAATTACAAACTGGGAGGATGTGGAGAACTTGGAACCATCATGCATTGCTGATGACAGTGTAAAATGGCGCAGTCACTGAGGAAAATAGCTTGGTAATTCCTTACAAAGAAGTAGAATTACCGTGCAACCCAGCAACTCTGCTTATAGGATACACATCCAAAAAAACTGAAAGTATGGATTTGAACGGGTTCATCCACCCATGTCCATGGCAGCATTATTTACAACAGAAAAGGAGGAAGCAACCCAAGTGTCCATCAACAGATGGATGAACAAAATGTGATGCTGTAGTAAATACACACACACGTACACAAACACACACACACACACAATGGGATATTATTCAGCTCTAAAAAAGAGTAAAATTCTAACACACAATATGAATGAAACCTCAGGACATTATGCTAAGTGAAATAAGCCAGACACAAGAGGACAACTATTGTAGGATCCCACTTATAAGAGTTGCCCAGAGTAGCCAGAATCAGAGAGACAGAAAGCAGGATCGTGGTGAACAGGAGCTGGAAGGGGGAGAATGGGAAGTCATTGTTTCCATCTGGGATGATACAAAGATTTTGGGTATAATATTGGTGAGGACAACATTGTGAATGTATTGATGTCACTGAACTGTTCACTTACAAATGGTTAAAATGATCAATATTATGTTATATATGTCTTACCACAGTTAAAAAGAGAAAGTCCTTCCTCATTCCTGGGTCCCTGAGTTTCACTGTCTCAACTCCTGGTTTTAATACTCACACCTAGGATTCAGGCTGTCTGAAGTCCACCTTTGTCTTTGGTGTTGGGACAGTTTTGCTTTCCCGTTTGGTCTGTAATACTGTCTCCGGGGGCCCAGGTGGTGACCGTGGTGTATGGCCCTGCAACCCAGCTCACTGTCAGTGTCACTGTGCCCTACTCTTGGCTTTGGTTTCCTCATATACAAACCGGATGAGATGGCTCCCCCTCCTGGGGCTGCCTAAGAAACCTGTGCAGTGATGTGTGTGCCACAACAACACGGGGCCCGCCCACACTGTGCCGCTTCAGGTGTCATTGCAGTGACACCTTTATTATATGCTCAGATCCCCTTTTTTTCTTTTTCTTTTTTTCTGATCTCTCCTGGCTGTCCCACTGCTCTGCCCATCCCCCTTCTAACCCCAGACCCTTGTCATCACAGTGGTCCTGTGACATTCCTTAGAGCAGGGGTGTCCAATCTTTTGACTTCCCTGGGCCACACCGGAAAAACTGTCTTGAGCCACACATAAAATACACTAACACTAGCTATAGCTGATGAGCTTCAAAACATCACAAAAAATCTCATAATCTTTTAAGAAAGTTTACGAATTTGGGCTGGGCTGCATTAAAAGCTATCCTGGGCCCCATGTAGCCCACAAGCTGTGGGTTGGACAAGCTTGCCTTAGAGTCTAGACAGGCATCGAGTAGGCACCCAGCAGGCAGTGCTGTGGGCAGAGCTGGGGGATACTAGTGTCTCCCCTAAACCTCAGCACCTCCTTCCCCAGTGGTCCTCGCAGTTCCTAATCCCTTGAGACCAAAACACCAAGGTGGAGGGTGCGGGAGTGACTGCTTATCACTTCTGCCCAAGGGGACACAGGAGGTCCTTCTTCTGCCTCAACTAACGGAATCAGGATTTTATTGCTTAAAAGACCTTGGGGAGCATGCAATTCAACCCCATGTTCTTACAGAAGAGGAAACATGCTCACTGCAGTAAAAAGCATTGCTTAAAGTTAGGTAGCTCCTGGTAGCCTGGAGGAAGGAGACCCCTGCCTGCCCCCCTCCACTGGGTGAAGGCCTGGCGTACGTCCCAGCCAGCATGTGAGCACTGTCCTCACTGGACACGGGGGCAGCATGGACTGTGGCACGGAAGACAAACGCTGGGGAGGAAAAGGGGGAAGCAAGCAACCTGGGTTGAAGGAGATTTAATGAGAGGGGCCATGAATGGAAACCACTGTCCCAGTCGTTAAAGTGGAGCACTGTGTTCAGAAGCCAGGATAGTGCAGAACACTTTCAAAGAATACAATTTTGTACCCCTGGCTATGATTTTCTCTCTAGAGTAATGACCCCGGACTTTAGAGATTCTTTTCTTCCTTTCTGATTGTAGTCATTGTGTGCAAACCTTTTCAGAAGGCTCTCCTGCAGAATTTAGTCTTGCACCCGCTCCTGTTTATCATTTGTGAGTTCATGTCTTAGTGATCTGGATTCTGCATGCTGGTCAGAGTAGTTTTTCTTCTCTATGTAGGTGAACTGGAAAATAGGCCATAGGATCACGGATTTTGGGGAGATGTGGGAGCAAAGGTAGGCTCGGTCTTCCTAGCCCTTTTGCAAATCAGACAGCTGAATGGTGAGGTCACAATTCTTGCCGCTTGGCCTCAAATTCCTTCCTCCCCCACCTCTTCTCCTGGCCCACTCCTTTCCCATTGCTACTTCTCAGTCTTCTTTGTGCTGGGTGTTTGGAATGTGAAGAGGCAGGCTCTGCCCTCCAGGAAGTGAGAGCCCCGTGGGGAGATGCCCTGTGGTGATGGCAGCAAGCGGCCACCAGAGGGTGACCAGTCCCACCTCTTGTGTGCTGGGGGACCTGTGCATGCTGGGGGAACTGGAAACAGCCTGGGAGGTTTTCACAGAGGAGGGGCTAAGCCTTACAGGGGACCCGGGAGCCTCCAGGTGCTTGGGCAGGAAGATACAGGCCAAGGGATGGCCCTGTAGGGTGGCAGCTGGGGTACCTTCAGGGATGCCAGTGGGCTGGCGCACAGAGCTGCAGTGCCACACTGATGAGGCCTGTGGGCAGGGACATGGGGGCCTGGGGAGCCAAGAGACCACGGACAGGACTTTCACACAGCACATGTTTAGGGCCTCTAGATTTAAGAGGTCATGTGGAGGATGCAATAGCAACATGGCCGGAATGGACAACGTGGCTAGAATGGGGCAAAAGGATACTGCTATCCAGCCCTGCAGAGGGACAGATCTGGCCTGGAGGAGGGAGAACTGAGACCTCAGGACCTCTCAGCTGCTGAGAATAAAAAGAAGGGAGCTGCATCATCCTAGCCCTCTGCCTGGGCGACTGGTGGAGAAATTAGCCAGGAGAGAAGTCAGGTGGTGGGCAGGGAGAGAAGAGGCCACCTGCATTCTCGGCCTGTTGAGTGCTGGGGACATGCAGGGCTCAGGAAAAGACTTGGTTTGGAGCTTTGCTGGAAATACAGATGCGAACGCCCACCCCACAGCAGCAGCCAAGGGTGCCCAAGGACAACCGGAGGATATGTAGGATGAGAGTAGGACCATGGTGAGGACCTCAGTGGGGTTACTGTTGTTCTGGGGAAGGAGGGAGAGAGGATGCCCCATGATGTGGTCCACAGTGGGAAGACCTGGAGGAGACAGACAGAGAAATCAGGAAATGTGAAAGAAGTGTTTGGTGGCAGCAGATGCTCAAGACAGTCCACCAGGTGGGGACTGCAGGAGGCCGCTGGTGGACTTGCATGACTCATGGCCGATTCATCAGGGACGATGTGATGAGGACATCGCTCATCCCCAGGGAGGGGCCCGCAGCTGGGTCTGTGATGCGGTGGGTGAGTGAAGTCAGCATCTGTGTAACCCCTTGGTGTGACTTTTAGAAGCTCTGATATACTTTCTTATTAAAACATTTTATCCATTCATTCTTGAAAAAATAGTTCCTGATGTAGATAAAAATAAGAGACCTTGTTTTATTAACCATGACTGCAGTTATGCACCAGAGAGGACACTCTGAAGGGCAAAACCTCATATCAGCATCGGCGTGACGTCATTAGGATGCTCTCAACACAAGCTGGAGATTGCCGAATGGAGCTCTTGTATCTACTACCCTGGCTCTGCAGCAGAGGAGAATGAATGTAGGGAGGAAAAGCAAAATGATTCACAGGGAAAATGTTACAAAGAATGTCTCTGTGAAAGGAAAATAAATCCTGGGCCCCCCACATCACTAAGCTAAAGGGAAAAGTCAAGCTGGGAGCTGCTTAGGGCAAATCTGCCTCCCATTCTATTCAAAGTCACCCCTCTGCTCACTGAGATAAATGCAGATCTGATTGCCTCCTTTGGAGAGGCTAGTCAGAAACTCAGAAGAATGCGACCATTTGTCTCTCATCTACCTATGACCCGGAAGCCCCCTCCCCGCTGAAGACTAGAAAGTCTTCCCACCTTTGCTTCGAGTTGTCCGACCTTTCCGGATTGAACCAATGTTCATCATACATATGTTGATTGATGTCTTATGTCTCCCTAGAATGTACAAAACCAAATGGCCCCCTGACCACCTTGGGCACATGCTGTCAGGACCTCCTGAGGCTGTCACAGGTGCATGCCCTCAACCTTGGCATAAACTTTTTAAATTAACTGAGACCTGAGATTTTGGGGGTTCACATCTCCATTGCCCACCTCTCCCCCGTTACAGCCTCCAATAGCTACAGCCAGTGTGAGCACCAAAGACTTTCAGGGAGTTGATGAAAGCAAACCTGGAATCTATTCACTCAGCACAAAGACCCCAAAGGAAGAAAGGACACAGTGGAGTCAGAAAGATTTCTCTCAAAGTAAAAGCAAAGGCCTAGGCAGAAGACACAGGGCTCATGAATGCAGGCGGGCTCTGCAGGAAGCCAGGGGTAGGGGAGGCAGGAGTGACTGCACACAGTGGGAGGGGTGGGGACACTGCCCCTTCTAGGATGATTAAACAACAAGCCTCTCTCTCTCTGAGCTGCCTGCTGGCATCAAACAAAGTTAAACTCAACAAGGAACACTTCTCTGTCACACATCACACAGCCAACGGGGCTGCCATTGAGGACCCGTGGGCTCTGCCACGCCCTAGACTCAGAATGCTTCCACAAGGAGAAATCCTCATGAGATGCATGTGGCCAGGCTTCCTACACTGTGCCCTTTATCTCGGCAGGGCCCACGGGAGAGCAGGCCATCCGTCATCCCAATGTGCCTCCTCTTCTGGGTGAAGTCCCTGTTCCATCTGCCAGGCCCTGCATGCTCTGAAGCTGAGACCTGGTGAAGCAGCATGGCAGAGAAAAGGGGGGTTCCTACTCCATCTTGCCATCTCCTTGCAAAGCTTGATCTTTGACTCTGGGTAAGAGCATCTAAAAATCCTCTAAATAGGACTGATGTTATTGAATTCACATCCATTTGGAATGAAGAACATTGTTTAGCCACATGTCTGACTTTATAGCATTGGTAAGGAAAACTTGGTAAGTCTGGTGAAAAATTAGAGAAAGATAGATGTCTTGTATTCAAATTTTGAAGGGACTATCTAGTTACAGTAAAAAAAAAATAGGTCTCCTCCCTATATCTTACACTAAAATAAATCCCAGATCTATTAAAGAATTACTTAAAAAACAAAACAAAACAAAACAAAACAAAAAAACACAAAGCTGGCCAGGCACAGTGGCTCATACCTGTAATCCCAACATTTTGGGAGGCTGAGGTGGGTGGATCACTTGAGCCCAAGAGTTGGAGACAAGCCTGAGTGTTGGGAACAGGCCCCCAAATCTGGCCATAAACTGGCCCCAAAACTGGCCATAAACAAAATCTCTGCAGCACTGTGACATGCTCGTGATGGCCTTGACAGCATGGCCCACCCAGGGCGGAAAACCACTTAAGGCGTTCTTAAACCACAAACAACAGCATGAGCGATCTGTGCCTTAAGGACCTGTTCCTGCTGCAGATAACTAGCCAGTGCCAACCTTTTATTTGGGCCCATCCCTTTATTTCCCGTAAGGAATACTTTTAGTAAATCTTATGACTGACTTGCTGTCAGTAAATATGTGGGTAAATCTCTGTTCGAGGCTCTTAGCTCTGAAGGCTGTGAGACCCCTGATTTCCCACTCCACACGCTATATTTCTGTGTGTGTGTCTTTAATTCCTCTAGCGCTGCTGGGTTAGGGTCTCCACCACTGAGCTGGTCTTGGCACCTGAGCAACACGGTAAAACCCTGTCTCTACTAAAAATACAAAAAATTAGCCAGGAATGGTGGTGTGCACCTGCAGCCCTAGCTACTTGCGAGGCTGAGATGGGAGAATCACTTGAGCCTGGGAAGTTGAGGCTGGGTGACAGGAATAAAACACTGCCTCAAAAAAAAAAAAAAAGCAATAACAAATTATAATAAAGTTGAACACTTATCTGGTGTCTGGAAGGGGAATCTTTTTAGTTTTTTAAATATAAACTATGGAAGAAATAACACAGGAAAGATAGTTACAAAATATTTACAAATTGGCCATTCAAAAAGATTATAAAATTAAAAGGCAAACAAAAAAATATGGTTATCTTAAACAAGCAGAAAAAAGGACAAAAGCCAAAATAAATACAATACCCAAATACTATCATTATGCTTATAATAACAAATAAACAGAGAATCCAGCCATGACAGTGAACACAACATATTCCAGATTAAACCCATCAGTGCAGGGAAGACGTTTTTATAAGAATGTTCTGTACGGTTGACTCCCCAGGCACAATGTGGCCTAACACAAGTATATGTTGAGTTTAGGGTGGCAGAAAACAGGAAAAGGATGTGTTCATTCCAGGGCAGGGCTGTATTACTGCTGACAACACTGTGTAACTGACCATGCCTAGTTTCCATATATGAACGCAAGGACAAACTAAACAAGATGTCAAGGGACAAGGACACTCATCACACCAAGCAATGCCCTCAGCATATGAAACACTAGGACTGGAAATGGCTCTTCAAGAGGGACTAGGGAAGATGTTCAGGTCTGTGCAAATTCTAGCTTTGCTGGGCAGAGCTGCAATCCACTGACCTCACCATTGCCCACCCTAGGTGGTGTCAGTCATTCATGGCCCATATCCAGGGATGGAATGAGAGAGCTGGAACCATGGATCTGCCAACTGACAGCCATGGAGTGATTCTTCCACTAAGAAACAGACAGTGAAAGCAAATGTTTCATTTTCTGATGCTGAGTACGTTCAAGCCGCCTCTTTGACAGCCAGGGAGTCCAAGGAGTTTTCATTTCTAAGATCTAGATGTATAAAAAAGAAAACCAAGTGAAGAGGTTTCTTCAGAAATGTCAGCAACAATTTCCTGTTGGGTAGTTCTAGACTACTGGAGACTCTGGAGCCAGGCCATTTGGCCCAGGCTATAGCCTCTCTGTGATGTTTATTCTCTGGTACTTAACAGGTTAGTCGGGAGTTGACTGGGGATTGCTACTATAGATGTGAAAAGAATAAATGTTCTCGGCTATCTTGAGATTCGCTAACAAATGGTAGGCACTGAGGATAAGTTAAAATTTCATTGTCCTTCAAATTAGCCCTCTATTTGTGGCCAACCTGCCGCGTTTCGGGTTGATGATGTAGTTTCCGTGGTTTACTTTGCTCTGTTCAGCAACCTGTGCCTACTGGTACCAGCTCTAACTGCCATGTGCTCTTCACCTGTCATGGCCCCAAGACAATCCCTGGGGCTGAGATGGTTGTGGAGGCACCAACAGGTTCACCCCACTGTGAAGGGCACACTGGTTTCCTTCCTGGGAAAACACGGGAGGAAGCACTTTGTGAGACTATCCTGGCAGGCATAGGATATATGATACGCAACTAGAGCTACTTTCTGGAACCCCTCTTCAAGGTGCCTCTTTTCAGGCAGCAATGCCTGCATTTGTGTTTCTGATTTTTAAATGATCTCCACCAATAGACATTATATGTATATTACATTATGTAGCATATTGTGGTGGTTAGTTTTACGTGTCAACTTGACTGGGCTAAGAGATGCCCAGAGAGCTGGTGAACCATGATTTCTGGGTGTGTGTGTGAGGGCGTTTCTGGAAGATATCAACATTTGAATTGGTGGACTGAGTAAAGATCACCCTCCCCTATATGGGCAGGCACCATCCAGTCCACTGAGGGCTGGAATAGAACAAAAAAGCAGTGGGAGAGGAATCTGCTCCCTGTTGAACGGGGACATGCATGTTTTCCAGCCCTCGGACATCAGTGCCTGGTTCTTGGACTGAGACTTAAACCATTGCTCTCCTCTCCCCACACCAAGTTCTCAGGACTTCGAGTTCAGACTGAAGCTTATACCACCAGCTCTCCTGGTTCTCAGGACTTTGAATTTGGACTGGAACTTATACCACCAGCTCTCCTGGTTCTCGGGACTTCGAATTCAGACTGGAACTTATACCACCAGCTCTCCTGGTTCTTGGGACTTTGAATTCAGACTGGAACTTATGCCACCAGCTCTCCTGGTTCTCAGGCCTTTGGATTTGAACTGAATGACACCCCAGCCTTCCTGGTTCTCCAGCTTGCAGACAGAAGCTCCTGGAGCTTCTCAGCCTTCATACCCATGTGAGCTGATTCCTGTAATAAATCTCCCTCTAAGAAATGTATATCCATCCTGTTGGTTGTGTTACTCTGGAAAATCCTGAATAATACAGAATTTGGTACCCAGAAGTGGGATGCCCCTATAATAAAACCTAAGAATGTAGAAGTAGCTTTGGAACTGGGTAATGGGTAGAAGTTGGAAGAGTTCTGAGATACAGCTAGAAAAGGCCTATCTTGCCATGAACAGACCTTTCAATGTGATTCTGGTGAGGACTCAGAAAGAAAAGGAGAGCTGTAGAGAAGGCCTACATCTTCTTAGGGAATAACTAAGGAATCCTGAATGCTGATAGGAAGTCAGTATGGACCAGCCATCTCCACAGAAGCCGGCAGCGATTCTCCAAGGCAACAGAAACATGACCCTGCAGCCAACTCAGAGAGCATCAGGGCTGCCCACCCATGTCAGGCCAGGCACAAGAGCCCCAGGGTAGAATGATTTAAAAGTAGGGGCCACTGGTGCCTGGGACTGCAAGGGCGCTGCCTCACATCATGGGCTGCCCACCCTCCAGCACTGCTGTCCCTGGCTGTCCCGGGTGCAGCTCTGCCTTGGGCAGACCCTGGTGCCCTGTGAGCCCCAGCAGTTGCCCTCTGGAGGGAGCAGGTGGCAAAGGCTGGCAGTGACTGTGTGGTTCTCTTTTCCCCACCATGGGGAGCGCAGGAGCCTTGGGGGTGTGGCTGCCCTTACCTAAATTTCAAAGGCTGGGGTCCAGGCACAGAACCACTGTAGGGCCATCCAACTACACTGGATTGGGTCACCCAAAGCTGTGGGAGGCCACCCAAAGCCGTGGGGCCAGGGACTTGGAGAGCCAACCCCTGCCCTGCAAAGCTCTGGGGCAGGACCACCAACTCGGTATGTCCAAAAGGCAGGACCCCTGCTCCAGTGGGTCTGGAGGGCACAGCATCTAGTCAAAGAGGATTATTCTGGAGTCTTGAGGTTCCATGTTATTTTCCCTGTTGGGTTTTAGACTTACTTGGGACCTGTTACTCCTTTTCTTTCCTATTTCTCCTTTCGGAAAGAAAATGTCTGTCCTATGCTGGTCCCACCACGGGATTTCTGAGGCACAGAGCTCGTGTATTTTCATAGGCTCACAGCTGGAGGGTGACTGTGGTCAGGATGAATCATACCTTGGATCTCACTAATACAGGGAGATCGCAGAGATACTGACATTGGGGATCAGAGGAAACCATATGATTTGGATGAGATGTTGGGCTTTAGACTTGAGTTGATGTGGGAATGAAGCGGAGGCTATGGAGATGGGATGAATGTGGGAAAGATATGAATTTTAGGGACTGGGGTGGAACACTATAGACTGTGTATGTTCCCCCTACTAAATTCATATGTTGAAACCTAACCCCCAGTGTGATGGTTTTAGGTGGGGCCTCCGGGAGGTGATTAGGTCAGAAGGGTGGAGCCCTCATGCATGAGATTAGTGCCCTTAGAAATAAGACCCCAGAGAGCTCATTCATGCCTTCCATCAAGTGAGGACACAGCCAGAAGATGGCTATGAACCAGACAGCAGCCCTCCCCAGGCATGAAATCTGACACAGCCTGGATCTCGGACTTGTGGCAGAACTGTGAGAAAAAAATTTCTGTTGTTTAGAAGCCACACAATCTATGATGTTCTGTGATATCTGCCTGAATGAACTAAGACACGTATCGTATCATATTATAGCATACTGTTCTGTTCTGTTCTATCTAGGTGATAATACAAAAGAAAATTAAGGTTAAGATAAAATTAAATTAAATGCAATTCTGTCAGCTGCTGTGAAGATGAGCAATGGCTGTGTAAATGCACCTAAGGAAACCACTGTGTTGGGGACGTAGTGGATGCCGCACTGACCGTGCAGTGCCAATAGCTCTGCTGCCACAAACCCACGGGAGCTTGGCTTCTGCACACACCTCTGTGGGGGGCTGAGCATACGCAGACGGCCTTGGTGACCTGAAGGCCTGGCAGTCAGAGGCTCAATGATGCTTTGTGGTTGATGCAGCGCAACTGGAGGGATTTTGAAGACTGAGCCGACAGACACACTTTAGCCTGAGACTTACCAGCACTGGAGAGTGTGGGCTGTGCTAGCTCGGTCTCCCCCACTGGGCGGCCATTGCCTGAGACTTCCTTTCTTTACCCCCATAAAGGCTACTGAGCCTGAAATTATATCCCGAGCAGTCTCCCAGATGCAGAATAAAAGTCCTTCTTCCCACAGTATCTTTTAGCTTTCAAAGGTTTAATTCATAGTAAAAAACGGACTTCCACGAGCCATCGTGTGGCTAAACTTTTGGGGGCAAACTTTTTACAGTTCATTACTCCACACATAAAGGAAGAGAAGAAAACCATAAATAATAAGAAGCAAAGTTAACCACACGGATTACCAGAATGGGCATGACTCCCGAAGAGGTGTCTTTTTATTCTTCTATACTCAAGTATTTTTAAAAAGACTGGTATGGTTACTTAACTGACTTCCTTAATAGAGAATCTTTGTCAGAAAAATCTTAAGCCCATTACTCTTAACTACTTACACTGCAGAGGTATTAAAGATGACAAGTAATGAAAAAAATCTGTTTCCTCCTTTTTGAATATCTGTAATTCAAGAAATGCAACTCTGGGAATAAACACATAGAGGACTCCACCATACAGAGGCAGGTGTATCTGTAATAAATCAGATGCCTGTTAAGTAAGGGTGATGTTTATCTGAAATGCAAGAGACAGAGTGAGATCGTACCTTACAAAGGGCTTGAGAAAGACAGAAGTCAAAGATGGCTTAAGGAGGAGACATTTTCATTTTGTTTGTCATCTTATGCAATTAAATGGGAAATGAATCCCTTGAAGAGTAAACACCTTAAGTACCATGAGCAGGGATGTAGCTTCTTGCTGAAGAAATGCAGGGAGTCTGTCCTCTGGTGAGGATGGAGCTGGCCCAGGGAGGCCTGGGGACCCCGGGAGTTATCTTGGGATAAGCATAGGATTCTGACCTTCACCACCTCCAAACAATACGCTTTTGAGTAACTTTGCTGCCTTGTGCCTTAGTTTCATCATTCGTAAATAAAGATGATGATTTATAAAGATATAATAATGATAATAACAGTCCTCCCCCTCTTAAGAGAGGGCGAAACTGTGCTTAGAATTTTCCTTACTTTTTTCTCCCCTGGGAATCTGAAATCATCCAAATGGGAATCAAATGACATAAATGAATTAGCATATTATGGAAATACAATCTGTTCAAGCTACCAGATTGATCGGAGCTGAGTTTCTGAGTGACTCAGTGCCTTCTAACGAAGCATCTCAGCATAAGAGAGGAAAACAAATAAAGAGGTGCTGAAAATAACATTCTGGGGTTTGCAGCCAGGCGGGCTAACTCCGAGGAGGTTCTATTTCAAGATGCTGTCATTGATACCTGTCTATGCGGGTCACTACACACGGCTCTGCATTCCCAGTGCCTCTGCAGTGATCCCATCTTACAGGACGTGCTCCACTGCTTACAGGAAGGACAGAGGGGGCTTTGACATGTTGCCAAGCTCGGACTGTGCTGCCTAGGCCCATTCCAGCATCTCCTGACTGCCATGGCTGCCATGAGAGTGACCCACCACACAGCTGCCAAAAACACACACCAGCATAACCATCAGTGACTTGACTTGCTTAAACAGAGAGATTCTGCTGGAATGATTTTATTTTCTCCTTTACAAACAACTGAACACAGCTTATTTCCTTCCAGGAAGGGAATGCATATCTCCTCTAGGCTGAGAAAGTTGACTTGCAGGGAAAATGCTTGAAAACTAGTTAGGCATGAAAACCCAGGTGCAGTCCCATCAGAAAAATCATCATTACCAAGAAATATTTCACATAAGCGGCTCATTCGACACTGCGGAGAGCACCTACCGAGACGAAGGAATTCCACACCGCAAGCCCTCCTGCAGAAGGGCGCACCTGTGTTCTCCATGCAGGCACCGGCCATCTTTAGTCATGAACATGATCACAGGCCTTTCATATTGTAACTGGAGGTATTACAGCTGAACCAAGACATCATTCTTTCTAACCAGGTGGCATCTAACTTCCTCCCCACATCCCTATTCAGCAGAACTAAATAAAACCTCAACCAGGAAAGTCCTAACACAGCTCCAAAGCCAAGCAGTCTTTGTGGAGAAAAGGGCTGAAGGTGAACACAGCTTACACTTTCCGAGCCTTTGCTTGAGCCGGCAGCACTCTGCACTGAGCCGGCAGCACTCTGCACACTCTAACAAGGGAGAGCCTCACATCGGCAATGATGTGGGGCAGTTATCTATTAATACATCCTATCCCACTTTCAGCAGGGGGACACTGAGGCCAGGAGAGGCACCCCAAGATGACACAGCTCGTGGGGTTAGAGCTGGACTCAGCTCCAGGGTCTGGCCCCTGTATCAGGGATTCTCCATGTTGGCAGTGCCCTAGAGACACCGGCAGAGGCAGCTTTCATCAATTCTCACGCTCAGACCAACCAACTTAGAGTCTCCCAGACGGGTCCGAGGCATCAGCATCTTGTGAAAGTCCCCCAGGCCATTCCAGCTTGCAGCTGAGGATGAGAACTACTGCTCCATACAATACAGCCCATCTCTTAAGGTGCATGACCAACCCTGTTTGATGAAGATGAGGCTTGGTTCATTCTTGGTCTCACGGTTGGGAAAACGTTTCTTTGCAATACATTCTTTTAAATCAAGTTCCCTTACAATACGAAGTGGGGATATTACCCTTTGGAATTCATTTTATGTGGAATGCATTATATAGAACGGTTACCTGTAATAACTCCATGTTGAGTCATGAATATGGAAGCTTTGTCAAGTTAAAGGAGTCGAGCACATTTAAGGCATCCTTAAGTACTGGGGCGACAGGCAGCACCGCCGGTTCAGAGGGAGAGGAGCGAGGTTGCGAGCGCACCCCAGCAGTGTGGCCCCCTCAGCAGCTGAGCAGATGACCTCCCTCGGAAGTGACCCGCCCCCTCTCTAAAGGAAGGAGACGGGTACCCAACGCTCCAAACTTGTTTGGAGATCAAATGGAGCCGTCGGAAGCCATTATCCTCCGAGGTGAGCTGGAAGGAATCCCACTGACAACCCTCACTTCCAGGCACAGGACGATCAGCCACGGTTTGGAGAAACAAGCTGGAGTTTCAAAATGACTTCTGCAGGTCTCCCGCCCCCTTTCATTTTTCTTTTTCAAAACATTTGACTATTCACATGCCTGGCATCTTCCCTGGATGGCCGCCTGGGCTTTCGGAGTTTTGCTGTCAGCACGTGGAGAGCATCCCTGCGGCTGTTACCACGCGTTCCTTCTCTCTCCTTGACATTCTTCAGGATGATTAATGATCTCACAAATCGGGGATATTATGAGGGTGGAGAACGGGTTAGGAGATACTTGAACAACTTCGGCTAATGGAACGCAGAGGTGTTAGAGCTGAGACAAACTTGGAGGTCCCTTTGAGTCAACTCTCTCCTTTCACAGATGAGGAAGAAACAAGAAACAAGAAACTAAGGTTTTGGGCCAGCAGGTGTCCTTGCCCAGGCTAAGTGCTAGTTAGTACCAGTTAGTGCTAGTTAGTGCCAGGCCTCCTCTCCACATAACTCCGCTGCATCATGGTTAGATCCAGGGACCTAACCTACTTTGAAGTATGCAAAGTATTATTTGCAAAGCTTTTCTATTTTTCTCTTCAGAAAATAAATCCCAATGAAATTTTTGGAAAAAAAAAACTACTTTCTAGTGATGGATCATTACGGAAAGCCGAAACAGTATAAGATGTAAAACAATGATTAGTTTTAAAGCTGACTTTTAAGGAACACAAGGAAACAAAAATGTTTCTATTCTTCTATGTTTATATGGCTTTTTTTTTTTTTTTTTTGACAGGGTCTTGCTCTGTCACCCAGGCTGGAGTGCAGTGGCACAATCACAGCTCACTGAAGCCTTAAAATCTTGGGCTTAAGCAATCCTCCCACCTCAGCCTCCCAAGTAGCTGGGACTACAGGTGTGCGCCACCATACCCAGTTAATTTTTGACTTTTTAAATTTTTCGTAGAGATGGGGTCTTAACATGTTGCCTAAGTCTCGAACTCCTGGGCTCAAGCAATCTTCCCACCTCTGCCCCCTAAAGTGCTGGGATTACAGGTGTGACTACCACACCCAGCCACATGGCTCATTTTCATAGTATAAAAATAATTTTAGCTACTCAAGCATGTTGTTCCAAAATATTTTAAAAATAACTTTATATTACAAAAAAATCAGAGATATTTCATTTCTGTTGAAGACTTGCAGTAACAGAGTATAGGGAAGAAGACAACAGCTAGCCCCAATCCTGTAAGTGAGCCCTTCACTTTGGCATGTTTGCTTCTGGCACAATGTCCATCTCATGTGTGTACACACAAATACACACACCTCACTACGGCTCAAGTCACTCTTACATTTAACAATACCATGATTATTCTGTACACAGAGTTTTACGTCCAGCCTATTCCACGTAACCATGGATCAGGAGCCGTTTCTCAAGGACACTGTGGACTGGATTATAAACAGCCGTGGATACTTGCGTCAAGGAGAGTGAAGTCATCGAGATGGAGAGTTCTGCACTTTAGCTAAGAGGCCAAGGTCAGCCCTGAGGGAGTCCAGGCTTAGTGACAACTTAAACAGAGTGCAGCTTCCTGCTCCTCCATTCCACTGTATTCCTACAGAGCAGAGCAAGCAGGCACAGATTCCAGCTGCATTCCCACTTTGCCTCCCTTTCCTTCAGTGGCGGGGGAGGGTGAGACCAACTTTGAAGGGAAAGAAGGAACCGTTACGCTTGAAGGAGAAAAGGAGCTCTTCCGGGTCACTCCTGGTGCCCTGGAGAGGTGAACACGGAACCGGCTGATGGACAGTAGGACAGTGTGTGGCCGAGGACAGGCTGGAGAGCTTCCCGCATCCACCTGCCTTTGTCTTAAACCACAGGAAGATGCCTCATCTGTGTTTGAGAGCAAATCTCTATGCCTCGAGGATGAAAGAGTGGGTTTTAGGAAAGGAACGTATTATCTAGCAGCTGTTCATTTTAAGAATAACAGCTTTTTGGAGCTATAATTCACATTCCATATGATTTGCCCATTTAAAGTGTACAATTCAATGGTTTTTAGGATATTCACAGAGTTGTGTACCATCGGTGGGTTTTAAAGATTTTAATCCCCCCAAAAGCAGCTCCAGGCCTGTCTGCACTCAGTTCCCACCTCTCTCACCCCCCAGCCTAGGAAACCACTCATCTACTTCCTGTCTCTAGGGTCTGCCTCTCCTGTACTGGTCATATGAGTGGAATCTTAACCCGTGCGGCTTGGTGCCCGGCTGTTCCCGCTAAGTACACTCTTCCCAGGCTTCACCCATGTTGGAGCGGGCACCAGTACTTTATTCCTTTCTATTGCCCAATATCATTCCGTTGAATAGATAGACACTTTATTTTTCCATTTCCCAGATAGTGGACATTTGAGCTCTTTCCCTTTTTTGGCTACTGTGAATTGGCTGGTGCTGCCATGAACATTCCTGTGCTAGTTTCTGTGTAGACAGCTGTGTTCATTTCTCTTGGTGAACCGCCTAGGAGTGGACCAGTGAGGTCGCATGGTAATCTCTGGTCAACCTTTCGAGAAACTGCAAGAACAGTTCACTGTGTTGGCATTCAAATGATCCTGCACTAACAAATGTCTAATTTAACTTCCTATTTTGAAGAGATAACTGTAACTGAAGAGATATAGACCAATGGAACAGAACAGAGCCCTCAGAAATAATTCCACACATCTACAACCATCTGATCTTTGACAAAACTGACAAAAACAAGAAATGGGGAAAGGATTCCCTATTTAATAAATGGTGCTGGGAAAACTGGCTAGCCATATGTAGAAAGCTGAAACTGGATCCCTTCCTTACACCTTATACAAAAATTAATTCAAGATGGATTAAAGACTTACATGTTAGACCTAAAACCATAAAAACCCTAGAAGAACACCTAGGCAATACCATTCAGGACATAGGCATGGGCAACGACTTCATGTCTAAAACACCAAAAGCAATGGCAACAAAAGCCAAAATTAACAAATGGGATCTAATTAAACTAAAGAGCTTCCGCACAGCAAAAGAAACTACCATCAGAGTGAACAGGCAACCTACAGAATGGCAGAAAATTTTTGCAATCTCCCCATCTGACAAAGGGCTAATATCCAGAATCTACAAAGAACTTAAACAAATTTACAAGAAAAAAATCAAACAACCCCATCAAAAAGTGGGCAAAGGATATGAACAGACACTTCTCAAAAGAAGACATTTATGCAGCCAACAGACACATGAAAAAATGCTCACCATCACTGGCCATCAGAGAAATGCAAATCAAAACCACAATGAGATGCCATCTCACACCAGCTAGAATGGCGATCATTAAAAAGTCAGGAAACGACAGGTGCTGGAAAGGATGTGGAGAAAAAGGAACACTTTTACACTGTTGGTGGGACTGTAAACTAGTTCAACCATTGTGGAAGACAGTGTGGTGATTCCTCAAGGATCTAGAACTAGAAATACCATTTGACCCAGCCATCCCATTACTGGGTATATACCCAAAGGATTATAAATCATGCTGCTATAAAGACACATGCACATGTATGTTTATTGTGGCACTATTCACAATAGCAAAGACTTGGAACCAACCCAAATGTCCATCAATGATAGACTGGATTAAGAAAATGTGGCACATACACACCATGGAATACTATGCAGCCATAAAAAAGGATGAGTTCATGTGCTTTGTAGGGACATGGATGAAGCTGGAAACCATCATTCTGAGCAAACTATTGCAAGGACAGAAAACCAAACACCGCATGTTCTCACTCATAGGTGGGAACTGAACAACGAGAACACTTGGACACAGGATGGGGAACATCACACACTGGGGCCTGTGGTGGGGTGGAGGGACAGGGGAGGGATAGCATTAGGAGATATACCTAATGTAAATGATGAGTTAATGGGTGCAGCACACCAACATGGCACATGTATACATATGTAACAAACCTGCACGTTGTGCACGTGTACCCTAGCACTCAAAGCATTAAAAAAAAAAGTTCACTCTAAAAAGCATGGGTTAAATTACGTTACAATTGATAACACTGAACTAAAAACTTGAGTGCCTACAATAAACTAGAATGTCTCACCTAAGACTTTTGTGTACATAAGAATTACTGGGACATCTTGTTTGAAAAGTCATATATCTAGGCCTTGTTTCTACAAGATGATGATTCAGTAGGTCAGGAGTGGGGCCTGGATCCGTGTTTATAACAGTCCTCTCCCCGCCCCCAAACACACAGACAATTCTAATCAGGTCTAAACAAAGTGGTCAACTTCTGCATTTTCTTACCATTGGTTGTACTGATAAATGTCAACCAGATTTCTCTCCCCTATAGAATTTTTACCAGAAGTCCCACGGACCTTCTAACTCACTTGGAAGAGCTCTTTTCCTCCTTTGTATACTTAAGTGGTTTAAAGTCTGTACATATTTGGTCTATGCATTTTTTGTCCTTCTTGTTGATGACAGGTCCTTCCCAACATATATCTCATTTCCTCAGCTAGAAGGCAAGTGACTTGAAGGCAGAGAATGACATATTTGTACTGCTCCCCTGCCTGTAGTTGCTGGGGACACTGTTGCAAGACCTAAAAATTCAAGTGCCGCCTTGACATCTCAGAGCCTCATGGGGCCCCAAGGCCTCTGCATGAGCTCCCTGCTCTGCCAAGTGTGCCCCCCTCCCAGAGGGAAAGTCTCCCTGCCCTGCTGGTTTCCCCGTAAGCTGGACCAGCTGCCCCCATCCAGCACCCACCTTAAAAGGCTTCAGTTCCCTGCCAGCCCACAGAATCATTCCAACAAGCCAGCCACACCTTCTGCAGGAACCAGGGGCCACGTGACCCTCCCGTTCCTAGGAAGCCTGCCTCTCACCGTCTCGGCACCTAAGTGCTGCCCCCGTGAGGCCCTGTGTGGCACGGGGTGCCCTCCTCCCCAGGGGGTCAGTTTATGTAACTAATAAGCTGCTGTCAGTTCATCTGTCCAGTGCCCGGCGCTGTGTGTTCAATCGCCTAATGCTGTTTAGGGCAGGGGGAAGTTCCCTCTCTCACCAACACAGTGAATAGGAGGTGATCAGAACAGATACGGTAGGTGCCCAGCTAGTGACGGGCTTAAAGACTGTGAGCCTGGAACGGAGATTTTGGATCACATTCTGACTCTAACGCTGCTCTAGGTGCTCATCCCTCACTTGCAGGATGGGCGTGCAGAGGAGCTGGGCAGAAATCGGTATTTCTAATGCCCAGCCACTGGGTCAACAAAGGAAAACAACCCAACCCAACCATGAGTCACGTTGTATTTAAAACTGAGTGAGGCCGTCGGCCTGCCGATATCAAGGCTGGTTTGTCAGGCCTCATCCAGCCCAACAGCCTGCTCGCAGCCTGCTGCTCTGCTTTCCCAATGCCGCTCCACGGCAGAACATATGTGGGAGAATGGTATTTACGCAATACAGCTCTTCTCTGACAATTGTGGAAACTCTGCAGGGATATTTTAAATATTCATGGAAATGTTTATACTGTTTATTATCAATCAGAGAGTAATGTGCTCATTTAGAGACATCTTCAGAAATCGTGAACATTAAATGGAATGAATATTTCCTCAAATAACGGAGTAGAAATTGCAGTTACCTGTCTCCGAAGCAGCCGGCCCTTCCGAAGCCCTTACCTTTTAGGGTGGCTTTCTTAAGGACCTTCATGGCGTAGAGCTGCCCAGCGTCGGACCCCTTCACCTTCCTCACCAGGAACACCTTAGCAAGAGAAAACGGAACATCAGAAACCCGTAAGACTTCAAACTCGCTTTCCATATTGGATTTGACAAGGGGATACACAAGGAAGTTTAGAGCATTTTCAATAAAACAAGTACACTGGTGAAAATTTAAAATTTTCTCCAACGTCAAGGCTGCCGGAAAATGCTCTAAGTTCCTATAGCTCTGCGGCGAACATCACTATGTGCCTGTATGAAGAAGCGTCATTTGTTTTTGGTATCATTAACTTTGCATTTTATACCAGAAATAATACCGCCCCTTGTTTTGAAGACCAGCTGTTTAGAAAAACAAACAGGAGTTTTAAGGGAGATCCTTTGGTTTGAGTATCCCTCTGTAAATCCTTACTGAGAGACCATGCTGAAAGGTATTACCAATCACACAAAACAGGCTCTATCCGATTTTCAAGAAAAGCTACTTTCTCTTACTTCAACTGTCTTCACCCAAATTTTAGCTGTGAGTAGCTTAAGAGTTCCTTTCTAACTGGATATTAAATACACTTACGGATACTTGGCAATGCTTTCTGAAATATATTTTGATGTGTATCACTGAGAAAAACAACAAAAAAAGGTAATTGAGAGCTTGAGTTTAAATTTGTATTAGTGATTTTTTAACAAACTTAGTAAACAAAACTGGAGTTCCTTTGTATAAAAAAAAAAAAAACTTCCATGCAAATTAAGAAAATAGTACTTGATTTTCCTAAAAGTGTTTTCCAATAGATGCAAATATCTGCTTGCATGATGGAGATGACACAGGCACACGGTGCACTGGTGTGGCTGCCCATGCAGTATGGCTGGAGGGCCGAGGTGGGGTGGCTCCTTCCCAAAACGTCTCCTTTACTAAGCCTCAAAAAGCCAGAAAGACCAGCCACTATAGATGTTCTAGTTCCATGGAAACTCCAGGTGGCCCAAGTGAGCATCCGTGTGGAGCAGCAGCCTCACCTGCCATGGGCAGAGGGACATGGCTGGGACCTTTGCACTCTTGGCTCCCCCCCAAGACTGGAGGGGCAACGTCTAGACACTTACCGAGCTCAGGGGCTCTAGGAGCAGGGGCTGCTAGGGCAGCCCAACTGGAGGGAGACCAACCAGCGTCCATTCTAGAGGCACAAATAAAGAGGGACCGGGAAGACACAAGGTCCCAGCACAGGCATGTGGATTCACGGAGTTGCTGTATCAGTGTCACGCTCTCACCATGTGCCCCTGAAGTGATTCCGGACCCCACTGCTGCCCTGCCATCTGTCCCGATCACTGTCATTATTGAATCACAGCCCCTCCCCAGGTGGGGACTCTTCTAGATGATGCCCATGGGAAAGCACCCCAGCACCCCTACCCGGGGTGCAGGACGGTACAGCATCATCCTGTGTGATGAAATGCTGCCTCTCGGACCCGATTAGGTCCCAGGAAGTCACAGGCAATTAGAAAGAGGCTTCCCTCTTCCCCTGGGTTATAGACTATACCATCACCGACAGTTAATATTCATCTCTGGGAGATGTGTGGAGTGTGTGAGAGAGAGAGAGAGAGAGAGTGTGTGTGTGTGTGTGTGTGTGTGTCCCCAAAGCTGGATAAACAAGCTTGTGGTGAAGCCCTGGGGCGATAGCTGGGGCATCACCCTCACGCGCACTGTGATGGGAGACACAGGCACAAGCCCTTCTCCGGGCTCAGGATCCCATGGCTCTTGCTGGCAGACCCACTGTAGCCCTGGAAGTTACTGCACATGGAAGGACTCTGCCTCAGGGTGTTCCCTCTGTGCAGTGGGCGAGCTTCCTGACAGGCAGGTAGAGATGTGAAGGCCGTGGTCTGAGGATAGGATTTTTACAGAGAGAAAAACATTAGTGCTTAACTCTTGAGATCTTCTGCTTTGAATCACGGGAAAGTCACATGCCATGCACAGTTTTAGCTTCCATCTGATGCAACTCCTTTCATTTCTCCAGCCCGTCCGTGTGCCTAATGTCCCTAGGTTGACTTGATTAGTGGTGCTGTGGAGATCAGGACCAGCCAGGACAGTGCAGGGAGGAGGCAGGCGCAGCCCAGGAGTCCAGGAGCTGGGCAAGGCTGCGTGAGCGTCCCGGTGCCAGAGAGGCCGCACTGGCAGAGAGGAACCTGGGTCCCAAAAAAGTCAGAGGGGGTGTGGAACAAGGGACAGTTGTGTTTGTTGCAGGGACGCCACATTTTCCTGGCATCCTGCAGGTAAGTTGGGCAGTGACACCAGCAAGGGCAGGGGTGTGCCTTCCTGGCCTAGGCAATGAAGAGCAGGTGCAAAACGTTCCAGCTGCCACTCCCTGCTGTGGCAACTGAGGACACCTGGCGCAGGACAAACCGGGCAGCCTGGTCACTGAGTCACTGTGTGGAGGATGGAAGCCTTGGGTGGTTGCTCCAGCCCATGGTGGACTTTGGTAGGGTGACAGATGAATCTATCCATTCCATTACGGCGAAGCTGACATGTTAGCTCCCAAAATGAGGCATTCTTATAATCAGAAAACAAAGGGCCAGGTTCAGTGGCTCACACCTGTAATCCAGCACATTGGGAGGCTGAGACAGAAGGATCTCTTGAGGCCAAGAATTTGCAACCAGCCTGGGCAGCATAGCAAAACCCCGGGTCTAGTAAAAATAAAAATAAAAATTAGGGCTGGGCGCGGTGGCTCACGCCTGTAATCGGAGCACTTTGGGTGGCCGAGGCAGGCGGATCACGAGGTCAGGAGATTGAGACCATTCTGGTTAACATGGTGAAACTCCGTCTCTACTAAAAATACAAAAAATTAGCCAGGCGCTGTGGCAGGCGCCTGTAGTCTCAGCTACTCGAGAGGCTGAGGCAGGAGAATGGTGTGAACCCGGGAGGCGGAGCTTGCAGTGAGCCGAGATTCCGCCACTGCAGTCCGACCTGGGCGAAACAGCGAGACTCTGTCTCAAAAAAAAAAAAAAAAAAAAAAAAAAAAAGAAAGAAAAAATAAAAATTAGTTGGGTGTGGTGGTTGGTGGTGCGTGCCTGTAGGCCCAGCTATTCGGGAGGCTGAGGCAGGAGGATCGCTTGAGCCCAGGAGTTTGCAAACAACAAGCTCCCTCTTTCAAAATGGGAGGACCCTGAAGAAAAAGGAAGCAAGGTACATGACGGATTTGTGTTTGGACGGTGCAGCCTTCACAATATCCTGAGTGGGTCCGTACTTTCAATACCTCTGCACTCAACCCCTAACCCATAAGAAGTATGACCATATAAACTCAAAGAGCAGAGGAAGCCCCATTCCACTCAAGTCTGAACTGGAGACCAAGTCCGCATGGGGCAGCTGCCAGTTAAGATTTGGTTTAAATGATGTCAAATTTTGCATAGGTCTTGACACATGAAACTTTTCTCTCTTGTATGTTGGGCCTTAAAGATGAGATGACTGATGGTCATGGCTAATGTTCATACTTATCTGTTTTGAAGAGAGAACCCTACTTTTGCTTTTTAAAAGAATGGAAAAAACTCCATCCTACCAATGTCTGCCAAGCTTCTCTGTGGGGCCAGGTACTGCGAATTCCTGCAGCAGGTGCTGCCTGACTGGCAAGCACAGGACCCAGTGGAGGGGAACGGCACCTTGAGACGAGCAGCAAAATACAGCAAAAATGCAAAAATGATTTTGGTAACGAGTGTGGCAACTTGCTGGTCTGCGACAGGGATCTTGACCCTTGGGTGCTGTGCAGTTCCCTCTCCCTCTCTGCTGTCATTCTTGTCATTGAAGATCAATTTTAATGTAGTGGAATAAGCTCCAAAACAACACTGTAACCTTGAGCTAACGCAGGCACTGGGTCTTTAATACTCAACCCAGTGGGCGCTGTGTGTGCCCCCTCATTTCATTTTTAGAACTGCCTCTCCAGCAGCTTGGCGTGCTGCATTGCAAAGATGCTGTGAGAACCACGACCTGGCAACAGGTGCGATGTCACTCTGAACTGCCTCATGATGTCATGGATCACCGTGATCTGCGGATTCTCTCAGCAGAATTCTCAGCTCTCTCTCAGAACTGGAGGGTTTCTATTGGGCTGCAAAATCCTTCAAGCAGGAGCCAAATGCCCGTGTGCACTTCCGGGGACTTTTGGGTAACAGCCTCCCCCAAAAGGAAGACATTTAAAGACATGTTCTTATCATGCTACCAGCAAAGTCAGAGAAAGCAAGGATTTTTAAAAAACTTTGGTTTGGTTCCTTTTTAGAATGCAGGAATCAAAACCTACAGTTCATTCTCCAGAATATTTTGAAGGAAAAGAGGTTTCCTATCCTACTCCTGGCACTTATGCGAATAGGGGAGCTCCAGGAGGTGAGGAGGTGGGACCAGGGCAAAGCCGCTTTCCCAGCCCCGGGGTGGTTCCCACACCTCCCTCCTCTAAGCTCGCAGGGAACACTGGGTCTGCACCCCTCCTTTCAACACCGAACGAGCTTTACCATCTTTCATTGCTTTCCTGATTCAAGCTTTAAATTGCTTTTCATTTTGAGGATAAGGCTGTTTTCTGTGCTTTTCTCTGGTCCCAAGCACCACCCATGGCCCTGCTCTCTAGATAGCGATGAAATCATGATGGCTTTGCCTTGCAGGCCTGAGCTCAGAGCTCATAGACGCTTCCCGCTGGTGGTGAGTGCAGCTTCTCCCATAGGAACAAGCTTATTACACCTGACCAGGTGAAGAGCAGCGGCTTCGGAGAGCCTAAGCGGCTCACACAGGCAGGCAATGGGACAAGTCACTCGGATGGCTCCTGGTGCAGTCTGAGGTCAGGAGCTGGCACCAGTGCAAAAAGTCTAAAGGGAAGAAACTGCATGTCATCCATTTCTACATCTCCAATGTCATCATTAAATAAGAGAGAAAGAATGGAGTGGCTCAGTGACAGGCAACTATGAGCCCTGTTGAAGGACTCGGCTCCCAGGCAAGGCCTGTCCCGGGACACTGCGTCCAGATTCACACCAGGTCTTTGCTCTTTGGAGCGGAGGCACGAGGTGGAAACCTGAAGAACAGGTGCTTTCTGCAGAATGAGAACATTCAGTGTTGTCCTTCTGTCCCTGGTAGGTGCAAAAGGGAAGAGGACTCTTGCATAAGGTTGTGTTATTTGCATGTAGAGAGGAGGAATACAGTAACGTGGGGCATTAGAACACACGGCTTCTCCCCCTCTTGTCATCAGTTTTGCTTAAATTAAAAAAACTCACCACAAACAAACCTATGCGGACAAATACAATTTGTATCTGTGACTCTCTAGTGACGATATTAGCTCCAACCTTCCCTGGAAATGTCTGAGCAACACTTTTGAGACTAGTATCTCTTCTTTCCAGAGTCCAGCTCGCATTAATCCATGCAGGGGACCTAAGCCTCCCTTCCCACGCCAGCCCCAGCCTGGACCTCCTGCCCCGCCCCTCACACCAGCTCTGGACAGGCATTACCGGAGCTGGCCCATTCCGTAATCCCTGGAGGTCAGACACCCATGGGCGCTGCCACTGCCTCATCCTTCTCTTTCCCCTACCTACTACTGTTCTTGAAACTTTACTTTTTAATTCCTCATATAATAAAGACACAAGTAAAGATAAAATTAGAAGTGGTGAAAGGCTGGGAAGGAAAGGGACAGAGTGTTATGAGCATTATCATTCCAAGGGGATTCTGCCAAACACCATGATTTCACTTGTTTTCCAAAACATGTTTTTTTAAAGCAAAATTAAAATTCAAAATTTGAAATCTGAATGAGGGAGCTGGAAAAGTCTTTTTCCTTTCATCTTTAATACCCCAGTTCTGTGAGGAGGACATTGGTAAGATTCACTCTGTAACAGAGTTGGTCAACCAAAGCCCTCCAGACACTTCCTGGGCCTCCGCCATGGGACGTATTCCAGCGCTCCTTCCCTCCAGATAAAGACGATTCGGCTGATTCTGTGCTTCCACAGGTGGAATCTGTTCTCAAGAAACAATGCATGGGCAACACCCTTGAAAGGTGGAAAAAGGAAAGAATGCTTGCTTGTCTCTGTTTTCAAATCATGGAGAAAATTATTCTCCTCTCCCTTTTTTCTCTACATTTCTAATTAATAGTGAGGCATTCCACTATCACATTACACAGGCTCTGCCTTCTGTGGTTTTGTGCTTTTTGGTAATGGCTATTAACATCGTGAGAAACTGAAATCTTCATCCCCCTATTTCATAAACACCATATCAACTAGCCATATTAAATAGACATTTTTGTAGGCCCAAAATATTGCTGGTCATTTCCTATGGTTTAATCTAACGTATAAAAATTTTACAAACAATCCAGTTCATGCAGACTGCAGGATTATCCAGAACACTAATGTACTATTCATTCCATCCAGTTCATGCGGACTGTAGGATTATCCAGAACACTGATGTACTATTCATTCTACACTTAAATTAACAGCAGCCACATGCATTTTGGCACAAAGTCATGTGAAGAATGCAAAGATTTGGTAAATGTCTACATACCACACAAAAATAGTTACTTTAAAGAGCCAGGCTGTTCTGCTTACATGTAAGGAACGGTTGGCTTCATGGTTTATTTCAGGCCCTTATGTTCTAGAAATCAAGTTGTCAGAGCCTATGTATTTCTAACAGCTAACCCAAGGAGGCAGAGAAATCAGCATTGTGCTGGAATAAGTCACGTGTCATCATAATTGAAAAGCGTTATTGACATCTTGTTGTATGTGGACGTGGCATTAAATGAAGAGCCAACTATTTCTCATTTCCTGAAAGAAATTAGCTTTTATTGCCGCAATTTGAAGGTGACAAAAAAGGGAAATGAACAATTCCACTGCACAAATACATCTTAGGCAACTGCTGGGTGGGATTCGTGCCCTATTTACTCCATGGAACAACTGTATAGAGTAGGTTTTATCCTCTCCATTTAGTGGGTGGGGAAGCTGAGGCTTCATGAGGCAATCGTGCAGGGTGAGGAGGGGAGCCGGCTGCAGACCCTAGCCTTCCTGGCTCCTGTGCCCCATCCAGAGGAGTGGATTCTTTTCTTTTCTTTATTCTTTTTTTCCTTGTTCTCTTATTTTTTTCTTTCTTTGGGGAAAACAGCTGCTAGAATGCACTTTCAAAGATACATTGGCTCAGGTCAATAACCTTCCTCACCTTGGTGATGATTTACCAAGAGCCAAGGGAGGCTCTAGAGAGAAGGCAAAAGTGCATGTGACGGCTCCAACGGCATTTTGTTCTCACCTGGCACAGCCCAGCCCTGTGCCACTGGAATTCTGGCTGTGCAAAGTGAGACCCCGGTTCTGAACTGTCCAGGTTCCCGTGATCGCAGCCCTGCAGGTGAGGACCGCCTGCAATTTTCATCCAGGGGGGCTCTGTCCAGGTGTCCTTTGTGTTCAGGAATGAGACTCAAGAGACAGCCAGGGCTGAACTTACCTTTCCATAGGATCCTTGTCCTAAAACCTTCAGCAGCTCAAACTGGGAAGGGTCTGCCTTCTCAAAGCCCTCCTTCACATGATGGCTGATGTCTATCTCCTTCACGACGTCTTCTTCCTGCAAGAGAGCAGCACGGGTGAGAAACACACCGCGAGGAGTCCCTCAGAGCCGCTCACAGCTGCCTCCTTCCCTGAGTTTACCACGAGCTGGGTCTGTTACAGATTTTAGCGCTGGAGTTTGAAAGTGGAGACACCATTTAGTTTTTTTTTTTTTTTTTTTTTTAAGATGGAGTCTCACTCTGTCTCCCAGGCTGGAGTGCAGTGGCTGGATCTCCACTCACTGCAACCTCCACCTCCCAGGTTCAAGTGATTCTCTTGCCTCAGCCTCCTGCCACCATGCCCACCTAATTTTTGTATTTTTGTATTTTTAATAGAGATGAGGTTTCACCATGTTGGCCAGGATGGTCTCGATCTCCTGACCTCGCGATCCACCTGCCTCGGCCTCCCAAAGTGCTGGGGTTATAGGCGTGAGCCACCACGCCCGGCCCATTTAGTTTTATGGAATCACCTTGGTGATGTGTGTGGTTATTGTGTGCACCCCATGGGCCTTCATGGTTTCTTTTCTCCATGGACTTTTGTCATTTGGTCTCACCAGGGCCTCCGAAAAATCTAAGGGTACTCTCAATGAAATCCATTCTGCTCCTTAACAGTCTGGGCAGAAGTTCTGGTACGATGAATATAGCAACTATGGAACAAAATGACACCAAAAGCGTATTGACGGGTTTCTAGATGAAGAAGTGGTCTGGAAAATGCAGATGGCTTGTCCTCCTTCTCCTTCTGATTCACACTATCCCTGGTATGTTTGTCAAAGCTAATGTAAAGAACACGTCATTGCCATCCTATAGATTATATTTCAGAAGAAGCAGTCAGGTAAGATTTTCCACCAGCCCAGAAAGCAAGATTTCCCTGTAGGAGAAAGAGTCTATAAGTGAAAACACTGACAGAAAACACTACAAATTTTCATCCCAGAGCTTCCTGTCCCCAGAGTCACATGACTTCCCTTGTAAAGGGGTAGGCCATCTGCCCAAGTGCCAGGCCCTGGAAATGGAACACTGGAAAGGAGGTGTTTCTCCCAACATGAGACATTCGAGCCCAACTGTTCCCTGAATTTATCTCTGCATTTCTCTGAGATTTCTGTTCCACTATCTATATATTCATACACCCCTTTCTACAGTTTTAGCTCAGGGTGAGGGGCTGAAAAACTTCAGAAACTGCTGGCTAAAATGTGCATCCAAAAACAGCGACCAGGAATTGTATGCATAGTGTGCTCTGGGAACCAGGGGCCTCTCATTCATCATTGCTTCTTTTCATGAAGAAACTGTGAAGTGGAGATTTTCTCCTGAGACTCAGATTACACATTAATAGCTGGAAGTGATAGAGGTGGGCTTCTCATCAAGGACTGACTTCGAAGCCAAGTACTTCCACCCTCTGTTTTACTCTAAGAGTGAAGACTTCCAAATGAAATCACAATAGCAATAACGTACATGATGATGTTTGAAAAATTCAGTTTCTCAAAACGGTTACTTATAAATCTTGCTATTTTACCTCCATGTCACAAATAGAGGCACATGTAAAAGCAGATAAGGTGTCTGAGCCGTGGAAACTCACAGCGGATTAGAGGCCTATGCAGTTATCCATGGCTTTTCCATTCTCAGTTAAAGGAAACACTTTCGTCTCCATATCTTCAAGGATTATTTGCTATTTTTGTAAAAACAGTGTTTTTTTGTTTGTTTGTTTGGGAAAACAATGAGTATAGCCAAAATTGACTCTGTTTAATCCATCCTGAAGTTCATATGAGTGCAGTTGGAAGATACAGAATTACAATTTTGTTGCTTCATAATTACTTCTTGAATGAGTAAGTAAAAATGCTAGAGGCCCAGCCCAGCCAATGGGCATTATATTTAGATGCTAATTTGTGAGCGGACATCACATTTTAAGCCCTTCCTCCCTTCACAGCACAGGCTTACTAGAATTGCAGGACCATGCTAGCCACCAGAGACTGTGCAGCTTTTGTGGTGAAATCTCCTGGTTTATGGAAAGGGACAGAGAAAAATGAGGCCCTCAGGGATCCACGTGTGTCACTGCCTGTGAGAACCACTACCTTCCACGCGGCTGCTGGAGGTGGCTTCCTGCACAGAAAACAGAGGCAGGAGCCCAAGTTCAAAAAAATTCATCATGGAAACATATATGCTATCTTTTCCCGTCATTGACCTACTAAAGGAAGAAAGAAATTGCAGACGATTTGTCATTTAAAGAACAACAAAATACTCCTGTTACTAAAACACCGTCCTCACAATGGGTCCATTAACATCCTCTACCTACAGGACTAGCATGCGCATGAGTCATCCAAACCCCAGCCTCCCTCCCAAAATAGCCCCCATCATGCAGCTGTGTTAATGCGACGCCCACACTATGAAAAAAGGAATCACCACCAAAGCACACCCTTCTGTGACTTCATTTTGGAAACGAGAGCATGGCAACGGCCACACTGCAGAACAGAAAGTGAAATTCAACACTGCCCAGAGGTGTGGGGCAGGCGAGGCACGAGCTGGCCAGGGAGGCTTCCCACTGCAGCCACCACCCTTTCCTGGGGCACGTTTCCCAGCCCTTGTGTATGTTTCCTAAAGATTTCCAGTTCCTTCCGTTTTCTTCAGCAGCTCTTTGTGGAGGGTCTGAGACCCACAGCTGTGGTGAATGAGCTCATGCAGTCCCATGGGTCCTGGTCCCCTTCACTGCCTTTGTGGGGCACGCCTTTGTGGGACTAGGCTCTGAAGCGAGAGTGACAGCATCCAGGCTACTTGGATGCCACCTGGCCATGGACGCTGGCACCTCGGAATTCCCATGGGTGTTCCCCTGCTCCCAGTCAGCCCGTTTTTTAGGCTGGCTTCACGCCTTCCTCAGCACTTCCAAATTGCCATCCCCTGTTGCCTCCCGCCTCCCCGGTCCACGCCACACCCCCACCTCCATTGCAGAAGTTCACCTTCTTTAGTCATTTCTGTAACGTTTTGAATCAAAGCCTTCGACGCAGATATCTCATAACATTTCAAATTTTGTGCAGATTCTTTCTGTCAAAGTATTGAGAGCAAATGTACCTGAAGTACACACATAATTTCATCTCCTAAAATGACATGAAAAACGCCAGTTTTCTTCCCTAATAATATTGCGATAGAGTTCACTTCTCATTTCAAATCAGTAAGGTTTTTAACCGCAAAGCATCTGAGGTGTCAATGGAAAAAAATCCCCAAGAGCATCACCTTTCAGACTTCAGAGTTCTGCCTTCACAGTGACATTTTAGCTTGAACTTGCTGGAGGATGCTTAACTTTCTTTTTCACTTTCCCCAAAACGAAAACAAAACAAAACGAACAAATATCTGGTGTTCCATGGACTCGGCGCGCACTCTGGGGTCTGTGTGAATAGGAAACAGCCAGATGAAGCCCCAGCACCATACTCCCGGGCACTGCTGATGACAACCCTCTTTGGACAGCCCTGGTTTCTGGATCCCTTCGTGACAACCGCCCTAAGGGGCAACTAGCATGAAACTATTACTCACATTTCATTTTGAAATATGTGCCTTTTCTGTTTTATGAAGCAGGTAATTTTATCTAGAGCTTGATGAGGATTTGCATGCAATCCCTTAGGAAGATCAAGTCTGTTCCTGAATCTGCTGCATCCATGGCAGGAACATGTGGTTTCCAGCACAGCTCCTGTAAACAGTATTTTTAAAGCTAACTTGAGAGCTTTGGGAGGAGGAGCTGGGACTGTGATCAGGTGCTAGCTCCATAAGCAATGATTCCAAACATTTTGTAACGTAAGAAAGAAAAACTAGAGGTATAAACTGTTTAAATGATGTTTGAATGTGACAAATTGTGACAAGGAATTTTTAAAATTCCTACAGAACCGCACTCAAAATTCCAATGACTGCAGGAAGTCCCGGGCAGGTATTTCAGCAGCTGCTGGGAGCGGCTGGGAAGCGGGAGTGACAGGGAGAAAGATGAGGGCGGTTGGCCAATGGCTCTGCATGCCTCTCTCTGGGCCAAAGTCGCCTTCTTAGGTCATTTCCTCTGCTCTGAATCATCTGCTCTTCATGTCATTAAAGGGATATTTATAAAAAGTGCAAATTAAAAGTTGTGGAATATTAATGATAAGGACATAGGAAACAAAATAGGCAAGGGTTCACCTTATTTCCAAAAAAGGAGAGAGGTCATTCTATAAATTGCAGATTCACATGTAGGATATTAATTTCCAGAATAATAACAGAATATATTATTACACAGGTGGTTTATGAAAATGTGGAAAAGAACGTATCTCCAACTCACAGGTCCCATCAAGCCAGCACTGTTCTGCTGCTGACGGCATGAACACATGAGCAGGTGGACAAGAGCCTGGCTTTGAGGGCAGCATTGGTGGAGTCCCACCTGAATCCCAGGTGACAAAGAGGCTGGCATCATATAAAGGCTTAATGACAGAGTACCGCATCGCAAGTCATTCTCTCAAGGCACAGAACCCGGACACACCTGCCCAGGAACAGTATCGTGTCCTGGAGGTTCTGAACGTATGAATGTTCTATGTTGCCCACCTGCTTCAGAATCACCCCAAGGAACTTGTTAAAATGCAGATTCCAGGCCCTGGGCAAGGCCTTCTTGGTCTGGAATCTCTAAACTTGGCTTCATCTAGAATCTGACTTTCATTATCTCACCAAAGGTGCCCTTCTCAAGCCATCCAAATCTTACCCATTGCTAAATCGAGTGGCTAAATTTCCATCCTCCATAGCACTGGGCATGGCTATTCACTCCCTCTCACTTGAAACACTCTCTTCACCTGGATTCCAGTACATCCTACTCCCCTGGGTTCGCTCTCACCTACCCCTCTTTCTGTGTCTGCCAAGGTCACCTTTCCCCTGGGCGCAGTCCCTGGCCTTTTGTCTCCATGTAGTTACCCCCTTGGAACCTCATCCTGTCTCAGGGCTTTACAAACCATGTGAATAAACATTGATAACCCTCAAATCTCAATCTCCAGCAGGGGCTGCTCCCAGAGGTCCAGTTCTAGAGGCCCATCACAGGCAACTGTCCTGAGTGTGTGCATGTGTGTGTGCGCATGTGTACATGTGGAATGCACATACGTGAGTGTGTGTGAGATAGACAGGTCTTGTTCTGGCTTTTTCTCACATTGGGATGGAGCTCCTTAAAGTCCCAGCTTTATGCAGGCAGTGGGGCAAGAGGTCTGCCTGGGGCCAGCCCTGGGATTTGTCACCAGTTCCCCTGCCCTGTGAGGCTGTAAACAGCCAAGCTCAAGTTCACCAGGTTGTCACCTGGCCTCCAGGAGAAAGCTGGCTTTAACTGTCTCCTTCCTTGGGTTCCCTGCTCTAACACAGGGTTTGGCCTCTGCGTATTCCTTACTCCCCAGCTCACTCACACTTTTAAACATTCTTAAAGGGATACTTGATCCAGGACTTTCGGTTGTATTTCACATGAGGGCTGGCCACATGTAGTCTACCACGCCGCTAGAATGGAGGCTCAGGAATGCTTTTAAAGGGAGAGAAGATTCACTAAATGGCTTTTTAGCCTCTTCCGGAAAAGAAAGACAGCCGCAGACTTGCCGAGAAGAGTAGAGGGGAGTCTGTGCAGGAACAGCCCCCGGAGAGCGAGCTCCTTCTGCGGCACGACTCCTGATAGCTCGTGGGTCCTCGGCCTTTGGTTACCAGGAAAGCTGGCTGCACCAGTGAACACATGCCACCCATGACAAAACTCCTCCAGTAGGCCGTTTTTGTAATTACTAAAACGAAATAAAAATAACTAGACATTTGAACCAACGACTCTAAGAACCAGAAGGAACCTCCCATGTAGCAGGTTGGGCATCTTACTATCCAAGGGACGAGAATTCAGATCATCTGAGGCCCAGGACCCATGCTCCTGGCAACGCTGCTTCCATTCCAACCAGGGCCTAGGACGTTTAGAGCGGTAACGGCTCGCGAACTCTGGGGCCTTCTCCGCTCTTTAAACTGCCCTTTCTGCATCTCCGCAAATGTGTCTGCTTTTGCTGGTGTGAGCAAATGTGAAATGAAATGATGGGACCAGCTGCATTTGTCCAATCAATTCCTTAGGAAACCATTTCTACAAAAAGTTTCCCTTCCATTTCTAAAAAGCTAAATATAAGTGAGCCATTTAGTACAGCAGAACGAGTACCCTCAAGAATGGAAATCAGGCTGGTGACATGGGCGCTTGCTGGAATCTAGGTGAAACGAAGATGGCTTAATTTAAGATGAATAAATCTGCTACAGAATCATAGGAGGAAGGGAAGCAGGAGAAGGAAAGAGAAAGGAAAATACCAGATGCCATGTCAAGATCGCAGATAGAAGCTCTGAAACTTCAGGAGTGTGAGCCTATCTACTTGATAGAGGGCTGCTCAGCGAGACAAGGTCTCCATTTCAACCCTGGTCATTTTCAGAGTCTGAACTGCATCTATTCGATACAATGCTCAAATGGATGCCGCAGAATCCGCGGAGGGAAAGCAATGTGCAGGAACAGGGCTGGGCTCTGTTTTCTCATCCATCCTGGAATATCACTTTTTCTTTTTCTGACCAATGAAAGTGATTTAGCTTCCAAGAGTGGTCACTGCAGTCACCGCATGCACAGTGACAATCTAGGAGTGGGCTGGCTGCTCGGGCTCCTTTCCTCTTTGGGGAGAAGTCTCCGTTAAGCTACTCACTGAAGCTCCTCGGAACTGAGGCTGGGCTAACGTAAGGTTCCTAGAACACAGCAGCACTGAGTGGACAGAGACTATGGGAAGAAAGGAGGAGAAGCAGCAAAACCAGCCTTGGCATTTCTCTCCTTTTTTTTCTCTTTCTATCCAAACTTGCCTTTCTGCCTCCCCACCCCATCCCTGTTCATTTTAGTGACTGAGGAGAGAGGAACCTCCCAAGGATGTTTCCTCTCTGGTTTTAATTAAGCCCTGCCGCTTCGCCACTGTTTCTGCCTTCGCCTTCATTGCCTGTTGTTCCCGTGGATTATGTTCCCTTCCCTTCTTCTCAGCCCTCAGTCTGCTGGTATTTTTATAAATCACAGTCAATGCAAATTGGACTCTGAAAGTTGTGCTTATAAACGGTGACGGACAGATGGAGCGCCGCCACTTTTGCAGGGGCCTCCTTCCCACAGAAAAGACGTGCAAAGAGTGGAGAGCCAGGGCCTCCTGCACACACATGGGCTCCCAGTCCTGACATCGGCCATTCGGTCAGTGTGCTCATTCTAATAAATCCTCCAATCCTTAACCTCCCTGGGAAACGTCAGTGTGAAGTCCTCACGGAAGCCTGGGGTGTTGGTGTCTGACACGGTGTTTTAGGTATGGCTCCGTGACCCCTTCCACTTCATCTTGAAAATTATCTTCAATGATTTGCTTTATAAAGACTCATTACTAGCATCGGGGAATGAGACGGTAGCTACTGACTGACATGAGTGTATTAAGATGCACGGGAACGATCTCCGAGAAGCCTCACACTCGGGGCAGGTGGAACACGAATGCAGATTAGGTCAAGCCACAGTGTTTCCTCGTGGAACAGCTTTAGATGGGACCATTTCCGGTCTGGGCAGTGGGATGAGTGCCCAAAGGGGCTGAATACATCTGTATTATTTAGCACAACTTTAAAATAATGCCAGGTAAAAACCCGGTGACAGTGATACCAGGACGCATGCCTGGTGTGCACCCAATGGGACATTATTTATGCTAGTGTGTCACCCTGACTTGGAAAACTTTTTTTTTTTTTGTCTCTGAGATATATAGTATGAAACTGCACTAAGAGATGAGAGAAAACTGATAACACGGGATTTAAAATCACAAGTGGAAAAACCTACATCATCATAAACTACATCATCAGTATAACCAAGAAAACTACAGTCATATCCCAGTGAGACCTATTGGGATAAATTTCCTATTTCTTTAGCAGAAAAGGGAAAATAGAAATTCTACAACTATCATCTTCTCCCAGACTCAATTATCGACGTTTCCAATGTGATCTCCTCATTCTTTTTCAAAAGCAACATATTGGTGAATGTTTGGTCAATACCTCTACCAGAATAAGTTGATGGCTGCGATGTTTCCATTAAGAAGAATAAAAAATGCTGAGTCAACTAGGATGTAAAGAAAACGCACATCCCAAGAGTGCCCAGCTGTTGGGAACCCTGAGCTGGTGGGCTCTTCTCACACAAAGTTAGTTTCTTTTCTTTTTTTTCTTTGAGACAGGGTCTTACTTTGTCACCCAGACTGGAGTGCAGTGGCATGATCTTGGCTCACTGCAGCCTCGACCTCCTGGGCTCAAGCGATCCTTCCACCTCAGCCCTGCAAGTAGACAAAATTAGTTTCTATTTCAAGTGTACTGAGCAAAATCGCAAGGCTATATTGATCAGACCGTTCAGATACCCAGCAGAGGGACGCTTGCTGGGGTAAGAGAGGCCGGTGACGTGCGTCCTCCTCTCCAGCAGCTGAAATGGGAGTGTGCACGGGGCCAACTCACTCTACAACGCTGCAACACCACCGACTTAGAGGAAGGAAGGCAGTTTGGGCTCTGCAAGGAAAGGCTGCTTAAGTAATGGATTTTTAAAAAATGGTCCACCAAATCCATGGCAATCAGTATCACAGCTGATGGGGTGATGGGGAAAGTCTCATCCCCAGAATGGTTCTGAAAGGTCGGCAGCTGAGTTGGCAGCTGAGTGCCCGCTCTCCGGCAGTGGTGCTGGTGCCCAACTGGTCATGCACGGTGTTTGTGATCTGGATGAGAGCTGGCAGAGCAAAACTGTTAGGCTGCAGATCAGGATGAATTATTCAATTGATAACATCTTAGCAAATGGAGAGGATGTGCTAGAAGATCAGAAGAGGCCATTCCGGCAGGCAGAGTGATGGCGGCAGCCGCTTAACCCATGGCACGTGTGCAGCACGAGGTCATGTTTTCAAAAAAACAGTAATTGTGCCTTATATGGAACTTTATATTAATTGTGATAGAGAGTAGTCAGCTGCAGTGCAGGAAAGGATGGAAAGAGTAACTGAGTCCGTGTTGTAGAAAAAGAAATACCACTGTGAGTGGAAATGCACCTGCCCTATGGGGCAGACTGGCGGGCCCTGAACAGAAAGCCTGCTTCTATTCTGTACAAATTCCATGGTCGACCAATAGGCATAACGTGCACACCTTCTGACCCAGGGACCTCGCTCCTCAGAATTCATCAAAAACATTTACACATAGAAAGCTGTAACATTATTTATAACAGTGAAGAAATAAGAAACAATTGAAACGTCCAGCAAGTGGGGAAGAATAGGGAAAATGATGATCTATCCACCAAATGAAAGTTTACGTAGGTTTTCAGAGTGATTGCGCTTTTTCCCATTACTCCAAAAAGATGAAATACTTACATATAAAGTAACAAAACAAGTATAGTATCTGTGTGTCAAAAATTACAGAGCATATTATTGGAAGAAATCAAAGATCTAAATAAATGGAGAGACATGTCATGTTGACAGCTCAGAAGAGCCAACATGGTAAAGATGTTAAGTGTTCACAAATGCACCTGTAGGTATAAACTCCCATCAAAATCTGAGCAAGCATTTTTTTAAGTATAGAGAAGTTTATTCTAAAATTTCATGGAAAAGCAAAAGACCTATAATACCCAATTTTGAAAAAACACTAAAGTGGGAGGAATCTCTCTACGGATGCTAAGGTTTGCTACATAGCTACAGTAATCAAGATGGTGTGCTACTGGTGAAGGGGTAGACACACAGATCAATGGAATGGAATAGAGGACCCAGGAATAGAAGCATTCAAATACACCCAGCTGCTTTTGGAAAAGCAATTCAATAGAGGAAAGGCAGCCTTTTCGACGAATGATGCTGGAGCACTGGACATTCATAGGCAAAGAAAAAAAGACATTTAACCTAAATTCCATCTCTTATACAATAATTAACTGAAAATGGATCACAGATATAAATATAAAACATAAACTACAAAACTTCTAGAAGAAAACATAGGGGAAAATTGTCCAAACTTAGGGCTAGGGAAAAATTCTTAGACATGACACCCAAACCATGATTCATCAAAGAAAAAAGTGATAAATCAAACTTCATCAAAATTTAAAGCTTTTGCTTTGCAAAGACTCTGTGAAGGAGATGAAAAGACAAGCTATAGAGTGGGAGAAAATGTTTAAACCACACATCCAACAAAGGTTCTGCATCCATAATGTATAAGGAATTCTCCAAAGTCAATAGTAAAACAAAACAATCCATTAGAAAATGGGGGAGACAAGCAGATATTTCACCACTGAAGATACACAGATGACAAATAAGCACATGAGAATATACTCAATATCATTAGTCATCAGAGAAGTGGAGAGCCGCAATAAAGTATCAGTACGTACCCATCAGAATTGCTAAAATAAAAAAAATAGTGATAAACATCAAACGTCGGTGAGGATGCAGAGAAACTGGACCTTGTACGTTGCTGGTGTGAATATAAAATGTTCCAGCCATTGTAGAAAACAGTCTGGCCAGTGTCTCACAAAACAAAACATCCCAGCAAACGTATTCCAGGGCATTTATCTCAGAGAAATGAAAACTAAGCTCACACAAAAACCTGTACTCAAATGTTCATAGCAGCTTTATTTGTGATGCAAAAACTCGAACAGCCCAAATGGTCTTCAATGAATGAATGGTTCAACAAGCTGCAGTACATCACATCATGGAATACTATACACAAATGCAAAGGAACAAACTACTGTTAGTCACAAGTTGTATGGATCTCCAGAAAATTACGCTCAGTGAAAAAAAGCAAATCTCAAAGGATTATACGATGTATGATTCCATTTACATATTTTTTGAAATGCAAAATTATAGAGGTGAACAGTTTAGTGGTTGCCAGAGGTGAGGGATGGTTGGTGTTGGGGGGTGTGTGTGTCCATAAAAGGGTACCATGGGGGATATTTGTGGCGATGGGACAGTTCTGTATCTTCATCAGGATGGTATTGCCACAAATTACACATGTGATATATTTGCAGAGAACTCATATACACACACACGAGTACATGTAAAACTGGTAAAATACGGATAAGGTCTGTTGATTGTACCAAATGTGAAATTCCTGGTTTTCATACTGCCCTGTGGTTGTACAAGGTGGAGCCCGGCTGAAGCACAAAGGACCTCTGCCACGTGTTTTGCAGCTTCCTGTGACTCTATAATCATTTAAAAATTTTAAAAATGGTAAAAAGTGATTTTTAAGTCTATTTGGCAATATTGAAAGAGCTTTTTTATAAGATTTAAAGAAAGCAGAAAAATAAACGTCACATATATGATGATTACCGTGACATTTTTACAAGGTAGGAAAAATATTTATGGAAAATACGTCAATATATCAGAAGTGATAGTATTAGAAAATATAAATGATTAATTTTCTCCCCTTTGTTTTCTGAATTTCCTATACAGAAATAGAAAACTGGCCAAGTTTCTATATAAGGACATTTAAAATGATAAACTATGCGACATTCCCTCTGTTTACCCACTGCTATCCTATCCAGCTGCACTGAACTATAATGGAAAGTTCAGGCAAAATTAACTGTGAGTTTTCAAAAGCAAATAAGATCAAACAACTTGCTGCAAGGGAAAAAAAATGGACACCAATGGAAAACAATTTGGATATCATTTCTGGATCAAAGAATAAACCTATTAATTGGTAAAAAAGAAAGACTCAATATTTTTAAAGCTATTAACATTTTTTATACTCAACACACAGATTCCTCCCGTGCATCAACATGGAATGTCCAATCGGTACAGATGACGAACATGGACGCCTGCAATATGGACAGCAACATGCACTTCCCAGCACTGCGGGCAGTCAGGGAGGCAGTCCATAGATTTTTTTCCTGGGAGGTGGGTGTCTCTAGGGGTGGGTGGCAACAATTTACTGGAAACTGACAAACAAAAGAACTTGTTTTAAAGTGAAATTAGGGCCGGGCGCGATGGCTCACACCTGTAATCCCAGCACTTTGGGAGGCCAAGGTGGGCAGATCACAAGGTCAGGAGATCGACACTATCCTGGCTAACACGGTGAAACCCCGTCTCTACTAAAATACAAAAAATTAGGCATGGTGGCGGGCGCCTGTAGTCCCAGCTACTCGGGAGGCTGAGGCAGCGGAATCGCTTGAACCTGGGAGGCGGAGCTTGCAGTGAGCCGAGATCACGACACTCCAGCCTGGCAACAGAGCCGGACTCTATCTCAAAAAAAAAAAAAAAAAAAAAAAAAACGTGAAATTAGGTACTACTCTCTGTAACACTAATTAGATAACTGAGTTAAGTGTGATACATTTATTTCTTTTACATTAAGTAGTTTTCTAGACATAAATATGAAGGGTTCAATTTTTTTTTCTTTCAAAGTCATTAGGATTAACTCAAGCAAAACCAGCGACCATCCCTTTTGTAATGTATGTGTGTGTGGGACTGATGCTCCCTTAATCTTTGAAGGAAGGTTCAATGTGAATGGTATTCTCCAATGCATAAATGAGATAATTGGGGCAATGGAAGAGAACTACTTCTGCAGTACTCTCTGGTCCTAACTACTTTTTCAGTTTCCTGCTAAAAGTAGATCATTCCAGATCTCCTTGAGAGAGGATTTCCAATGTGGCCAGTGGAGTTTCAGAGGACATGTGGCATGTGGCAGCCCCTGCTCTGTGTGCTATTTCCTATCCTGACGATTCTTACGAATGGAAGCCCTACGAAAAACAATCAACACTCCAGAATTAGGTTTCAATGATGTCAGAGGTAACGTGCAGATCATCACTTAGCAGTTTCCAAAACTGTTGAAAAGATGAAACTTTTGGACAAAAACCTCATTCAAAGGAGTTCATTAAATAGCCATCCTTCTTTCTTTTCTTTTTAAACTAACCTAGTTATTACATTCTAAAAGATTATGAAGCATTTTGTTAAAAAAAAATTAGATATGGTGCAAAGTTTAGAAACGGCCCCCCACCAGCCCACCAGGCACCTGATCACCCTCCATCCCTGAGCCTGCAGAATGGTGAGAGCAAGAAGGACTTGGCACAGAACAATAACTTGAATGGAATTAAGCTGACTGCTGAAATGCAAACATGCGGTAGGCTTTGCCAATATGAGCTACAAATTACGGATTTCCGAACAGTCTTGGGCACAGATAGGGTATTTCAAGTGAGGCGACAAACTGAAGTTGTTGACACAGTACAATGCCCTTGCAGACCGCCTTACGACACAGCTTAATTCTATCAGCGTTTCCATTGTCATTCGCAAGCACCACAGACTGACAGGCTGAAGACCCACACCTAGTGGATTTCACCCACCTAGAGATCCTCGTTACCCAGTGCTGCTCCAAAGCAGCTCCCTGACCCCATGAACACTTACAGGGGAACTCAGGGGCTGTGCATGGATTAAATACAGTCTCAATTCTCAATTTCACAGGTCTTTGACCCCCCACAGGACAGGCCACATTTTGTACTAATGCCTGCTTATCCCCTCCTACCTCGCAAAGTGTCTGGCACCATCCTTCCTCAGTCTTTGTTCAAGGAATCGATGAAAACTTGTGAAATGGTTTAGAGCGGTGCTTGGCGGTCCCCAGGAGGCCCTGCTCAAATGCCAGGCTGCAGAATCACCCACTGGCATGGCCTCACCCACATGACGACAGCCAATCCCTCTGTGTGGCGAAAGATGTGGGCTTGAGAACTTTCTACACTCCAGAAGCCATTACTGGCACAATATATAAGTGTTCAAGATCAACAGAAATTGTATTATAAAAGTTTTTTTTTTTTTAAATCTACCCTAGCTTGAAGTTTGGTAAAATGCCTTGGCCACATCCCCCAGTTGCAGGTGTCCTGTTCTGCATCTGGACCACACGCCTTGCCTGGGAGAGACTTCAGTGATGGAGGAGACAATCCCAAAAGGTTTCTGAAGCTCTCACAGTCACATGCCAAAAAGTCCACTATTTATTTTAGAAAAAAGGATTTGGAAACTTGGTTAGGAAACCCATGCATCGAGGATGCTATTTCCGAATTGCTAAGTAAAAAGTTTATCATTTCCTATGCACAAAGACGACCGGCTCTTTTTCAGTGGCATAGCAGGGATGGGCCAATAACCACGCTGGTCCCTGGAGGCTAATGTGGGCTGTATCCTGGCAATGGCCACAGGTGTGCAATGGCTCTCTACGGATTCTGCAGTCTAGCTTTGACATTGATCTACTAGGTTTTAGTAACAGCTTGACATCTGAATGGTTTATTATCATTAGCATATGAACACACACTTATATAATATTGCTGAATGTAAAATTCTCAAGGTAGGCTCAACTCAAACCCTGGAGGCAGCATGTGTCTTAGCCACTTACTCATTTTTGGTTTTTGTTTTTATTTTTGAAACAGGGTCTCACTCTGTTGCCTGGGCTGGAGTGCAGTGGTGCAAATACCCCTCGCTGCATCTTTGACCTCCCTGGGCTCAAGAGATCCCCCACCACAGCCTCCCGAGTAGCTGGGGCAACAGGTAAGTGACACCATGCCCGGCTAATTTTCTTTGTATTTTTTTGTAGAGATGGTGGTCTCACTATGTTGCCCAGGCAGGTCTCAAACTCCTGAGCTCAAGCAGTCTGCCCACCTCGGCCTCCCAAAATGCTTGGGTTATAGGTGTGAGCCACCATGCCCAGCCTCTACTTACTCATGTTTAGTCCCACTTTTTTTTTTTTTTTTTTCTCCTTAAACTCCTTAATGCAAGAAAATGCTTGGGAAAGAAACAGGAGTCATTAAAAAAAAAAAAAAAAAAAAGGCACCCACTTGCGCTGTTCCCGAGTAGCAAACTGACTGGGCAGAGTGGGAAGGACTTAGAGACAACTCACTGACCCACCCCGCCAGCCCTCTTTCTCTGCTGGCTCTGACGTGGGCCAGTCAGCCCTGACTCAATGCTCACATATTATCACACGTGCGGCTCATCCCATTGTTAGAGGATGCCATTGCTGAGCCAAACACAGGGCACTGCTTTAAACAGACTTGGCTAATTTCTGCACCCATTACAAGCTGATACGTTAAAAAAAGAAAGCCAGCCTACTATCATCTGTTTTCAAATGTTTCCAAATTGCTCTTCTTTCTCAGAATGACAGCTTTGGAACATTAGTGCAAATCCCCACCGAGATTTGCATCCGTATTCTTGGATCTTATTCAGAACTTAGCCCTGCTGAAAAATACACAGTTAGGTCAAAGTCTGTTCATGGGAAACTAGTATGCGTATCTCAGAAGGAGCTCTCACCTACAGGCTACCCCAAGGCAGTGGCTGGAAACTGCACTAAACCCTGTGTGTGTATCTGTCTATCTGTCTGTCCAGGCAAGAACATTTGGAATTTTCTAGTGCAGTTCTTGGTGCTGCCATCACTGAAGCAACTGGTGCAGTTCATTAAGTTCAGCTTTCTGCTACTTCTTCCCACAGAGTGACATATTTTTCTTATTAGACTTAGAGCTTTTCAAATAATGATGACCTGAGAAGCGACTGCTACCCCTTTCCCAGAAGTAAGAGATCTGCAAAATTTTGCTCGTTCGTGAGCATTTTAGCTTCTGTTTCAAGTCTTAAGACTAACATATTCCCAGACTGTCAGGCCAGTTTTATGAAGCTGAATGTGATGTAAAGCTTAACCTGCCTCCTTTTGTTGTAAACATTGGATGCAAAGAAGAATTAACCATGGAACTAGAAGCTGCTGGCTGAATAAAAATCCCACAGGAATTTCTGCTCCCTTTCTCTTCCTCTTCCCAGCTCCGGATGTGCATCCTGTGTGGGGACAGAGAGAAACATTCAGGGACAAAACCTAAGTCATGAGGTCTGATGCGATGTGAGAACTCGCGGCTGGCATGCGGGTGGCCATGGGGGGGTGGGGGTCCCACTCCAGCACAGGACTCCATCCTCCTCCACTGCAGCCTGAAAGCAGGGGGCAAAACCAACCTGCTGTCTGAAAGGGTTTTGTTTTTTTCTAAGCAAACAAGTCTGACCTTCCATCCCTAGGAAAAGCCTACTTATGATGAGAATTCTGATGTCAATGTGAGGAGACACTGCCCAGACCAGCAACTGCACAGCAAGTCAGAAATACAGAGATTGCCCACCGCATGAAAAATGTCTCCAGTTTTACAAAGGTCAATTGGTAATTTACAAAACCTGATTTTGAGATGACTTTAGGAAATTGTTGCTTCTATACTTTTTCTCTACAGAGCTAGAATACTGTTCAAGCGACAGCAGAAAACATCAGTTCCCTAAACCCAATGTAAAAATTGATGATTTCTCTAGCAATTTGGGCTCAAAGACACTGCAATAGCTTGAACCAGGAACATACATCCTAAGCAGGTAAATCTGTTTTCTTCCCAGGTACGTGGTAGGTTTTACAATGGGAAAAGGGACTACTCCTCCAAGTCACAGTTATTTGTACATCTCTTCATAAGTGACAGGGGTGAGGAGAATTGCATGCCGGCTTCTGGACAGGAATACAGTTCTAAGCAGCATTCATCAGGCCGCACTCTGGCCCACTTCCTTGTTGTGAAAAGTCACATAGCTCTAGACACTGACCACCTGCACCCCTATTGTTCTGGGCTCTCCGACCTTGGAGCCATAAAGCTTTTGTTTAAGGATCACTTAAGATGTTTTTCAGACCCTGAATTCCAGCAACCAGTTTGAAGACCCCCACAGAGGAATGGCATTGGTGTAGAATATAGCTTCTTCCTCTCCCTGTCCCACGAAGTCGCCCTGTACTCTTCCACAAATCAACAATCTCCACACTGCAGCCACTCCAAAAGCCACAATCCTAAGCCCAAATTCCTCGGGGAGGTGGATTTGAGGTTCTCTCCCATTGCCTCGTTCAGGGATGCTACGATTGAGCCTCTTTCTCTGCTGCAACCCAGTATCTCGGTGTACTGACTCCTGTGTGCATCGGGCAAAGAACCTATTACAGTTACATTTCCCAGTCACCTTTCATGTTTGAGATTTCATCATTCTGAAAGGTGACACAGAATCATCATGGAACAAGAGCATCCTTCTCCCTACCCAGATAGGTCCTTCATCTGGGCATCATCAGAGAGGTGGGCTGCTGTCACCTCACTTATAGGTAAAAATATACTTTAGGCAGACTGTGGGGAAAAGGAAGGAGACTAGGGGATGCTGCTCCAGGAAGGATGGCCCAGGGTGGAGGTGATGGGGAATCCTAGAGTGACAGTTGCTAAGGGGGGTATCTGGGGGAAAACAGTTGGGGCAGTGAGCTCAGGACTGGAGTGAGAGGGCCACGGCTAGAAGCCCTGGGGTAAGAAGATGCAATTTCTGATTCTTTCTCCTGTAATCCAGGGGTTATCCATATGCACTTATCTGGAGCTGGTCTTTGGGGAGCAGTGAATAGCCTGTTCCTGGACCCTCTTTCTCTCTTCTGCAAAGTCCTGGATGGGCAGGAAATCAGGTGGCTCTCTCCTGTGCAAGAGTCCTTGTTCCAGGCCCTACCTGTTGGGGTTCTCTGCTCGAGTCCAGACAGAGCCTCACCCACTGGGTGCAAATTCACTCACAGCAACTCCTCAGCTCCACAGGCGACTGACTGTGGATGTTACTGCATTTTCATTTTTCTTGGCTTGTAAGTCCCTAATGACTTTTCCCCCTACTACCTGACATGTTAGAAATGGTCATTCCCATAGCCATTGAAAGATACCCATGTTAATCTCCACCTTTGAGTCAACTGGCCTTGTAAGCACACTAACCCTTCATCATAGAAGAAAGTGAATTATGTGAGTGGGTTGTGGTTGGGAACCACTTACTCCTGAGAAGACAGCAGAATCCCACCACTAACCTATAGGAATGAAGATGACCAAGTCATGCTGGAATAGACTCAAGAGTACAGAGGTGGGCAACTGGCACACCCAAAGGAACACAGGACATAATACAAACCTTCCTTTCCCACCTCAGTAATAAAACACCAAAGAGAATGTAATGTTACTGTTTCTCTGTGGAGCAGAATCCCTCTGAGTCCAGCTGTCTGAATCGGGCGTCGTTATTCTAGGTAGGCCACCCACAGCCTTCCAGTAAGCTCCACCAGAAACCCAAACAAAACACAACAAAAAAAAACTTGTCAGGGCAGTCTTTGTAAAAGTACAGTCCCCTAATGAACATTTTCTATTGTTTCACCCAGGCAGATTTAGAAGCCCGCTAGAGGCTGGTATGCTGGGCGTGGACTCAGTGTGTAGCTGGTGTCCAGTGTTCTGGCCAAGTCCACGAGTTCTCAGGCAAGTGCCAAGAAACCTGCATGCCAGCAACCAGACCATGGGGCATTAGCCGGGGCTGACTCATCACACCCCGCCTCGCCAAACACATTTTCTTTTCCTGTTACCCAGTGCCAAGTGGCTGTGCTGAACAAGAGGGCACAAAGTAGAACATGCCCTCCCCCTCTCTGCTAAGTTCCTCCCTGATCTACGGCAGGCAGTTCCCACCCAGCCAACAGGCAGAGGCAGCTGCAGCCTGAGTGCGCAGAGGGCAGCTCCTGCCGGGGTGAGGAGCGTGGGCGCGGAGCACGCTTCCCAAGAACAGCCCGCAGGGAAGACGCCCAAAACCTAAATCGACATAAACATGGTCCTGGCCACCGCGTCCCCCACAGACTCAATGGTCAGGTGGCCGGGGTCACTCTGAAAATGAACTGTTCTCCCACTGAGCTGTGCCTCAACCCAAATTAACCTGAAGTTCTGTTTACAGGGATTGAGAGAAATGAGTGGATTGAATTATGCTAATATCTTCCCTTCCCATAATCCTAATTGAGTGATATGGTCTGGCCTTAGAGTTTCTCTGGCACCTTTGTCAAATGACAGAAAAATCAGCTTTTGTGTTTTTGTGTCTGTTATTAAAAAATGTTTTAATGAAGTATTATACCACATAATAGATATATAGAAAAGTCCAGGCAACTTACAGAAATAATACAGATAAATTACAAGAAAGTTGTTATTCCCAGGCAAATATCCAGAGTTCAAAATGAAACTTGAAATCCTTCTAGTCTCTATATACAGACTTTCCTCACTCTGTGAACCCTCACTATCCTAATATTTTCCATAACAACTTGCAAAACATTTTAGCCCCAGTTCACCATCCAAATAGAAAGCCTGTTACACCAGTGTATGTCAGGGTTCTTCAGAAAAACAAAACCAGTAGGTGATATGTGTGTACGTGTGTGGGTGTGGGTGTGTATAGAGATGTATATGTATATACAGAGGGGTGTGTGTGTGTGTATATATGTATGTGTATATATAGGTGTGTATGTATGTGTCTATAGATTTGTATTGTATATATATAGGGGTGTGTATATATAAAGATGTGTATGTGTGTATTATATCTATGTATGTGGGGAGAGAGAGAGAGAGAGAATGAATCAGCCCCCACACATATAGAAGCTGACGAGTCCCAAGGTCTCCAGTTAGCAGGCTAGAGACCCAGGAAGAACTGATGTTTTAGTTCAAGTCCAAAGGCAGGAAAACACCAATGTCACAGCTCAAGCTGTCAGGCAGGAGGCGTCCCTCTTCCTTGGGACAGGGCCAGCCCTTTTGCTCTGTTCAGACTTTGGCTGGTGGAGGAGGCCTACCCGTATCTAGGGGGCAACTGCCTCACTCAGTCCAGTGACTCAAATGTTAAACCCATCCACAAACACCCTCACAGACATACCCAGAATAAGGGTTAACTAAATATCTGTGCATGTGTGGCCAAGTTGACACATGACATTAATCTGCATCCCAAGCAGTGTGTGCCCAGGGCAACACTCAAGGCTGGGCTGGGGCAGGGGGAGGGTGAGAGGCAAGCGGTGTCTCAGCCATTCTCCAACAGGATGGCGACCATAAGTGGGGTGGTAAATGTGCTTATAACATTACTGTTGGTGGCCCCATGCTGTTAACGGAAAAGGTTTTCCAGGAAAGTGGCAAACTGTGAGAAGTAGTGAGGGATCCGAGAGGCCTAATAAAGCCCACACCGTGGAGAAAGTCTACAGTCACGGAGCATCACAAGTGCTGGCTGGACACGTGAACCCATGATGACACACAAGCTCTGACATCCTTGCTATGAAGGTAAATTCAGTCTTGAGGAAACATTTGGTGTTTCAAGTGCTTTATGTGAGGCAGAAATTCTTGAAAGATTATATTGGAGTTTCAGAGTTTTTGTGTATTTGTGTATTTTGTGGTTTTGTGCTTTTGAGTTGGTTGAGCTAGGAAAATGTAATTTTTTGCCATTTAAAATAAAGGCATGTGGGCTCCTGATATTCATAAACTTGCTATGCTCCATCTCTTCATGAGGATTAGATCTGGGTTAAGAAGGAGCCTTTGGACCTGGAATATGACACACCGGAACTACTGTATCATTCTGTAGTGGGCAGTGTGGGCAAGGATTCAGTAGAGGAAAAGAGACATGGAATATGACACACCAGAACTGCCATATCATTCTGTAGTGGGCAGTGTGGGAAGGGATTCAGTAGAGGAAAAGAGTTCTGCATTTTCTTTCTCAATGCACAGGGATAGAGGCATGTAACAGGAGAAAATACATGGGTAGGATGCATGACATACGAATTTTGTCAGTGTTGCCTCATACCTCAAGCGTGCACCAGCCAAACACGCAAACCTTCCAACACTTCCTGAATGCCAAAATCATCACATCAGAGCCAAGCCAAATGAGGCAGAAACCACCATGCTAAGTGATGAATGCTTCTCTTATTAAGGATTAGTTAATAATGACCATGCTGTAAATTACTGTATCATATGTCCAAAGACATCCCCAGTGGACTGGTGAGTAAGTTTCAGTAACTTGTATGAGTAAAAACGATAAGCAGGGCCTCCTAAACTCTTCCCTATCCAGAATCCGAATTGAGTAATATGGTCTGGCCTTAGAGTTTCACTGTCACCTTTGTTGAATGAGAGAAAAATCAGCTTTTGTGTTTTTATGTCTGTGTTATTAAAAAAAAGTTTTAATAACATATTATACCATATATTAGATGTACAGAAAAGTCTAGGCAACCTAAGGAAATAATAGAGATATATTACAAGAAAGTCAAGTTATCCCCAGACAAATATCAAGAGGCCTCTTAAAATGTTACCAAAAAGAGAAAAATCTATGCCACAACTAAAGATCCACATTTTTACAAGAACTCTCAGCACCTTTCTTCTAATGGCATTTGAGAAGAAACCAGGAAAACATATACATGTGAACTTACAAAGATGCAAACCGCATGACCTTCCCTGACACTAGCACTATGACATCAAAATCAGCATGATTTAGACTGAGATGTGAGTCTAGTGGGCATCTCATACCACACACTGTCAGGACAGTACCAGACACAGCAGACACACCAGACCACACCTACTGCCCATAGGCCATGGAAAGAAGCCACCAATGAATAAGCTGGGCATGCATTTCTGGCCCTCTGTGTTCTGCAGGGGAAGGGTTCTATCACCAATGGGCCCAGTTCCTGGGATTCCAAGCACATATTTCAATGCGCTTACATGAAATACTGATTTTTATTTCGAAGAACAACTAGTCTTCATATTTCTTTTAAGGTCTTAACAAGTACCTTGCAATACAATAAATAATAACCAAACACAATGAAGGCAGACATGAAGATAAATTATCATTCCAATGAGGCTTACAATTGTTTTCCTGACAGTGAATGTTCTCAAGCACAGTGCCAGAATGCAGCATAAAGAACAATGACACATTCCATACATTTCGCTTAAGATACGTGATCAGAATTCAGAGGAGACCAGGGTCTTAATATGCTTAGGGGGCTTCTGAGGAAGGAAAATCACAAAACACACACCCATTGTGACGGGAAATCACAGCAGAAAAAAGAGAAATGGGGTGGTCGCCAAACTCCAAGGCCCCGCTTGGTGGGAGGGGAGGGAAGGCAGGCACCAGCAGGTGGAGGGGGTGGCCTGGGCAGAGGATGCAGGCGCAACGTGCCCAAGTGAACAGGAGGACTGGCTTCCTACCCCTGAATCTGCACCACTCTTACAACACTCTTGCTTTTTCTTTTATTCTTCCCTAATGCTTCCCCAAGCATACACCAAAAGAAATGCTATCAATGGTCACTTATTCTCGTGCAAGTGGCTCATTCCATGGTCCTTTTGGGGCGTATTTCTTAGCCCAACATGGTGTTTTTTCTTTCCCTGAGACTAATCCCATTCACTCATATGTGCATTGGTAATCCACACCCCCACTAAATAAAGCAAGCTTTTTGCAAGTATTGATCAGAGAAAAGCATTCAACTTATCCACCATTAAAACAAAAAACTCAGGGCTACTGTTTCCAGTAGCAAGAACAATCATATAAACGACCTTCCTCTACGTTGGAGGTGTGTTTCCTGGGTGCACTTGTGCACACACACTCCCCCTGGAGCCCTACACACCTCATTCAGGAGACCCTGGAAGGCCAGCGGGCAGGAGCCCTGACCTGCAAATGTGTTGTCATCTCCACCCATTTCAAGACCTTCCCTCCATCCTTGGAGGATGAGACCCTGTGCCCAGCTCAAGGTCCCTGCTTTGTCCCCGATACCCTGAACACTTGGTCTTGCTCCTTCCTCCCCTGCACCATTCTTCAGCTTGTCCCCTTTCCCAGGCCTGCTCATTCCCCGCCAATGGGTTCCCTCCCTCCTATAAAGAAGAAAATCTGTTGAGCATGGTTCATCGTTTACTGCTGCTCTGTGCCCCCAGTGCCACCCCCTCCCCACTGCTGAGCCCACTCTGGGAGTCACCCTCGACTCTCTCATCTGCTTGACTCTGTGGGGGGAGTCCTGGGTCAGTGCTTACCTGTGACAGTTTCTAGCAGGCAAGACGGCTGAAGGGGTATTAGGAACTAGGCTGCTTGACTCTTGCTTTCAAGTTGTAGTCACAGTTGACATGTACCCTGCCCCAAAGCCTTGGAAAAGTCTGTTTACACCAGGAGTGTCCAATCTTTTGGCTTTCCTGGGCCACATTGGAAGAAGAAGAATTGGAAGAAGAAGAAGACGATGGGCTGCGGGTTGGACAAGCCTGGTTTACACAGAGATTTTTGAGAGGGAGGCTCTGGAGCAATCACAGAGAAGCAACTGGCTTTCATACCAAACAGCATGAGGGAGGAGAGAGCGGCCACCAGAAGCCAAGGTCATAAAAGTGAGGGCGTACTGAGCACGCATATGTCAGGCACTGTGCAGAGCATTTTGCAAACATTATGTCATTCAATCTTCAAAGCAAGCGGAGAGGGAGGCATTGCCGGCTCATGTTTAGAGATCTGGGGAGGGAGGAACACAGTCACCCGAAACTATAAGCCCTGGATATTTTCAGAGTCCTTAGAGAAGGAATTAGACTTCCTACAGGATACAGGACGCGCAGCTTGAGGCAAATAGATTTCAAAGCAAAATCCACCATCTGAGAGGCACACTCCAAGCAGCACCACTTACTCACTTTGCATCTCTAGGAGAGCTGCTTAGTCTCCTGGGCCTCTGTAAAATGGCGTGATCACAGTACCTACCTCGTGGAGTTAATGCAGAGATGGCATTAACCAGTGTTGGTGATCAGACACTACCTATTATTTATATTATTGTTAGTATCACCCATGTATACATACAAGTCTCTAAGTATGCATTTCTATGTGCATATATACATAGCACACGTAGAATCAATGAATGTAATGACCATCTCTGGCTCTCTGTTGAGAGAAACATGAAAATTTATAATCCCTGCCCTCAAGGAGTTCAGACTCTGGTGATAAAGGAATAAACTAAATAGGTAGACTGCCAAGCACAACAAAATTCATTCCCAAACTGGTCCTAAGCACCTACTAAGAGCCCGGCTGCTACTAAGCCTTGAGTATGTCAAAGTATGACCCTTTCTCTGCCTCAGGCTCAACCTGGCGGGAAAGACAAACCCGTTACCCATAACCTTCCAACATTCCAAGAAACAGCCTCAGAAGAGGTTTATCCCAGGTGCTGGAAGTCTCCAGGTGGGACACACCAAGTTAATCCAAGATGCTGAGCTGGTGGATGGGACAGCATGGCCACGATGGGGGCTGGGGGCTTTGCAGACGAGGTGTCTTAGTTGAGCCCTGAAGGCTACTTGGACTTCCAGAAGTTGGGGGTGCAGGGGGCCTGGGATGTGTGGGCAGGATGACTGGGGCAGAAGCAGGGGTACAAGGACAGGCGCCCCGGCGGGACAGACTGAGAAGGCGGCCGAGCCAGACCGAGGAACAGCGCAAAAGGTAACATCCAAGTCACAACAGGAGTCCAGAGGGTCCTGAGTGTGGGAAACACAAGCTCTTCTAGCTTTTAGTCCTTGGAGTCCCTTCCAGTGTGTGGAAGAGATCCAGCCTGAAATGACTGGAGGGTGGGAGTGGACGAAGTTTATTCTGGAGACAACAAGGGGTCCTGGTGGCTTTTCCGGGGTAGTGGAGACACCGCCATGTCTGTGTCTCTGGAGAAGGAAGACGGAGAAGGCATCCTCCGGTGGGATGGGGTGGAGCTGGGAGAGGCCCCAGCGGGAAGCACTCGGAGGAGCGGGGGCCAACCCGGAATCAGCCTCTGTTCCTTCTTTTCCGCAGCTCACCTGTTCCCGGCTTTTCCTCCCAGTCTCCTGGGCTCGCCGCCAGCAGTGGGATCCCTCTTCCTGCACAGAACCGCCTCTTCCTTCCTCCTGGTGACAGATGCCCCCTGCCACCCCCAGGGGCTGCGGCTCCCCCAGATGCCCAGCCTCAGTCTCCTAGAGTGCTGTGCCTGCCCCCACTCCATCTGAGCGGCTGACCAGTCACCAGACTCACCCCCACCCACCCTCTCCCCTCCACACAGGGTAGCCCCCAACTCCAGCCAGAGGGGGCCAAGACCTCCCACCCCAGGCACATCTTGTGGGCAAGGTATCTGCTTAAAGACATTGATGGATTTTATGAAGAAAATATTTAAGCCAATTTAAATATTTCAGCAATTGATAAGTAACTCAGCTTTTATGGGCTGGACCTTTAGGGTATTGTTTGTAAGATGTATATGATTTTCATATCTATATCAGTGCTTATAATATTGTTTGCATGAAAAAAAAAGTTTCTCATGTTTGCCATCCATTTACAAATGAGCTTTACCTATTTGTAAATTACGGGCTTTCAACACGCAGCTGGACGTGGCAGGAAAGAGGAGACGATTACTCCGTGTCTCAGCATGAAGAAATGGCAGATGTCAGATGTCAGCGCTGCCAATGTTTCAGCACTGGGGTTCCTTGCTCACTGAGTAGGAACAGTTTGCAGAAATTCTGGACAACCTGCTGTGGATAATAAACTATGTCCCAGGCTCTGTGTTTCCTCAGGAATATATTTACTTAGAGAAGCGGCCAATTAACATTTCCCGGGAAAATGCAAAATCCATTTTGTGAAGCAGTGAGCCTGAGTTTTCATAGTTCTTTCCTCCTCCAGGTGTCTTCACTCCAAGCTTGTCACCCGCATCATTCGATCAAGAGTGCCCAGAACATCGCATGTGTCAAATCCTTACCGTTTCTGCCTAACTGGCAGTTACAGCCTCGGCCCACCTGTTTCCAGGGTTCCCAGTGTCAGTCGGACACTGGAGAGGCCTCCCTCTCCCCACCAGTCTCTGGGGCAGATTCCCCCTCAGCCTAAACATTCTGCACTGCAGAGGGCCTGCCACTCACAAGCAGCTTCTGTTCCGCTCTTCCAAATTACCCTGAAGACATTCCCTGTCCGCCCCACGCCTCCCCTTTATTCTCTTTCTCATCTCCAATGTTCAAGAGTTTCCGAAGCAAATGACAATGACAGCTGACAGATTTCAGTCTGAATTTCCCTTTTCTAGGGCCCTCTTCTAGGCATCTATCTTGCACTTGCTCTTTAATGTGAAGCTTTTTGAGTATTTCTGTTGTAGGAGCTCTCATTCAGACGCTGTAAAAACAGCTGTTTTCCAAATACACAAATAACGCAGTCTAGAAAAACTGGGAACTTTCTATGGGGGAAAGTCCTTGCTCGTCCTCCCGAGCCACGGATCAAGGTCGAGGGCTGCAGCGTGTCCCTGCGGCAGCATCACCTTTCTGAGAGTCCTCAGGAAGCATCCTCAGTGGCCAGATCCCATTTCAAGGGCCCTGTGCTTCAGGGAGCGGGCAGGAACTTTAGGACATGTGATCCCTTATATGTCTGAGCCGTCCTCTGTGGGCCATGAATGTGTTTTTAAAATGGTCATTTTAATTACCCTTATGAGGTGTTCACGTGGTTCCCCATTCAGAGTCTACAGCCAGGAGGGAATAAGGCAGACACCAAGAGCCACTTGGCAAAGTGGAGATGGCTGGGCTGAAAGTCACTCCTGCATCTTCCTGTTGAGTCTGGCTTGAAATTCCTGGGAGAAAAGAGCAGGCTGGGGCCAGTGCTCGGCCCCTGCTATGCAACCAGAGGCTCTCCAACTTTTCCCCATCCCAAGTGATTTAAGTCACCACCAATTCCAAACCATTAAACTCACACTGGAGAGAGGCCCGTTGTTTAAGCTGAGATGGTCCTGACAGCGAGGCGGTGGGGGCTGGCTTTAACAAAGCCCTGAGCTTGTTCTTCTGCGGTGTGCTTCAGCCATTTCTCCAGCTTCCCTCAGGACTGACTGAGCTCATCAGACCCTGGGATCCAAAGCCTGTGCTGGGATGCAGGGGTCCGCCCTCCCTGGCACCTGGCTGCAGGCTTTGCTGGTGTGGCTGGCCTGGGCCCCGGCTGCCTCTGCCTGCAGTGCCATCCACGCTAGGGAACAGCTGTCCCCACAAGAACCATGTGGTCCATGTCTGGGCAGTGACCGCCTCACTTGCAGCCAACCCCACACTCTTCAGTGGTGCCGAGGTCCTGTGGCAGACTCAGCCAATCCCAGTGTGGACTTGACTCGGTCTTGGACACCGGGGGCCAGTGAGCTAGCTGTCGGGCCAGTGGGGCTCAGCCTGATACTGGACAGAGCCTGGACCTGGGGCCTGTGGCTGGGGAGGGGTGCTCCTGTGTGGGCCAACAGGATGGCCGATGGCCTGGAAGACAGTGTGACCGAGCTATCAGCTAGCACTCGGGACTCCACATGGATGCAGAAGTCACCGCTGGCCATTTCAGGAGACACTACGCCTAGGAGCTACTGCAGCCAGCACTGCCAGGCAGCGACATCACAGGAGGACATTTCTAACAAAACAAAAAGCATCTTCCCATCTTCGTGGACAACTGCCATGTGGTTCTGATAACTACTTTTCAGGAGAAGAGACACATGAAACTTGGGATAGAAATAAAGAATGGGAAGAGTGTCATGGAAACCTAGATGAAAATGTAGGAATGAATCTTCAAAGTTCAGTGTGAGGTGTGTGAGAGCAGGGAACATCCTAGGGTATGCAGAAAGGGAACAGACCTACTCCCGGGCTCCTGGGACGTGATGGCCTTGGCTGGGCGCAGGCTGCTACTGCAGGGGAGGCCATGTTCCTCTTCATGATTGTACCACATGGGGAAGAGCCTACATCGGTGTCCTTGCCAGAATATGCCAGAACATGCCTGGAAATCCCAGGCTGCTTCTTGGCATCTCCAAAGGGCTCCTTCACAGGCGTAGGCAGTGTATCAGGCAGGGACACCTGAGCCCTGCCAGCCATGTCTGAATGAGGGATGGATGGCTACCACCTCAGTCACCTCAATAACCTCACTGTTGGTGCCACAGGTCTGCCCATCCACCACATCACCAGAGGTTCTGTCTCCAGATGATTCTGAAGCACCAGGCTCAGGCTTCCAGGCAGCAAAGCTCTGCACAGGTGCAGGGGGTGGCCCTCTCCCAAGCTCCGTGCGATGCTATGGTCCCTGGAAGTCCATGCTGGGTCTGCGGAGCCTGTCTTGCACAGGCCCATGGGTCTCTCACACCTCCCCACCCTTGCCTGGAATCTCCCCAAGCCTCTTAAGGGAAGCAATTCTGTCCACTCCTGGCCCTGAGGTCTCTCAGCCAGGAGCTACCCTTGCTAGAGGGGCGGGGATGAGCTCTGAGCCAGTCCCTGACAGCCCCACTCCTGCACCTGACAGGCTCAGGGAAGGTGGGTGATTGGCTGGAGACCACACAGCCCACGCAAAGCTGAAGGTCTCATCTCCCACACTGTTCTGTGCCTGTGGCAGGATCACAGAAAGCAGAGCTGTCAACAGGGATTTTCCCTCGGACACAGTGACTTCCATAAACCCTACATTACATCGTCGCAGGTGCAAATGTGAACTAAAGGAGCTTCTTAGTCCAAAGAGTTGCAAATATGCTGAAAACAGCTTCCAGAATGGGTCACATGAATTAATGGCAAAAAACAATCCATGATGAGCCACTGAGGTAACCCAGGAAGACATCACAAACACAGAGGCCTTCCCTGCCCTTCCGCAGAACACCCTGCTTGCTACCCACAAAAGCACCCTTTAATCGGCCATGAGTCACATCCATGGTGGCAAATCGGATGTTCTTTCCTAAGTGGGATTTGAGAAATCCAAATCCTTGACATGTGCTTGGCCGTGAGCCTGCAGCCCTGCCTGTCCTCCCATGCAGACCACATACTTCGACTCAACCTTGTGATTCACTTTCCACACATCCCTACACACCCATGGTTAATAGGGAGACAGTAACCCAGAGGTTCACGTGAGTCACTAAAAAACCAGAAGGAAAAATGAGTGGCCACGTGAGAGCAGCTGTCAGGGAGGAGCAAACACCCAAAGTTTTGATTAATTTCCCAGGGATCTAATTTAACATAAGAAGTAGACATGGACAGATTAACTATGGGCACATGACAACACATCACAGTACTAGGTTTCTAAGAAAAATGTTTGCCCAGGGGACTAGCTTAAAACAGAGAGTAGTAAATCGGCAGCGGACTGGTTTGCTTATAGTCCAATGTGCATTTCACTGTATCACTGAACCGAGCTGGGGTTTCGAACAGAGCTGGGATTGAGATAAATCACAGCACATGCTCGGCCCCCAGTCTAAACTGGAAAACCTGTTCGGAGGAAACCCATGCCCTTCCCATGGAACGTGCTGAATTACCTAGACCAGCAGGAGACAAGAGGTTCCATCTCTCCCCAGCAATCCATGCTAAGCTTACATTTCCCAAGGGTCTGATAGAAAAATGGATTAGAGAAACCTATTTCCCTCTGAATCTAAAAGCCAGCTCACCTGGGGAAAGAGCACACCACCAAAGTCCAAGGGCACCCCAGTGCAGCCTCTGCGCCTGGCAGGTCCTCCTCCTGGGAAACATCCTGTCTCAGGTCTAGGATGGAAGAGGAAATACCTCCACCGCCAGCCCCAGAATCGGCCCTTGGACATCCTGCTCTCGTAACCAAGAGAAAAGGGGACACTGGATGCCCACCACAGGCCTCAGCTTTCTTGGGGTGACAGGAATCTTTAAGAATTTCATGAAATCTTGGCATTTTCTTCCTGGAAAAACACACACATGCACATCCACATAAAATCTGTCACAGACTGTCTGGAATTCCTGAGACCCATCCATAGAAGCCATGTTAAGAAAGCCTGTTCTCAGAGGACTGCATTAAAAGAAAATTGAATCCAAAATCTATTACTTGGCCAGGCGCGGTGACTCACGCCTATTATCCCAGCACTTTGGGAGGCTTAGGCAGGCGGATCACCTGAGATCAGGAATTCGAGACCAGCCTGGCCAACATGGCAAAACTCTGTCTCTACTAAAGATACAAAAAAATTAGCCAGTCGTGGTGGCAGGCACCTGTAGTCCCAGCTACTCAGGAGGCTGAGGCAGGAGAATTGCTTGAACCTGGGAGGCAGAGGTTGCAGAGAGCCGAGATTGCGCCATTGCACTCTAAGCCTGCACAACAAGAGCAAAACTCCATCTCAGAAAAAAAAAAAAAAAAAGCAAAATTTTTTACTGGCTACCATGTTTTGGGGCTGAAACACATAAGACTTCGGAGACCCCACTAGCCAGGCAGAGCCCTGCCCTGGAGGTGACTGTGCTAGTCCCTGCATAGCTAGTGACCAGCACAGGCTCAAAGCCATCTCTGAATGTATGTGGCATAATTACTGAAACTAGAAAACAAACATGCAAATCATAAGTGCGTTTTGTGCAAATAATGTGATATTTTAAATCAGAAAATCTGGGTATCAATCTAGACTCTGCTTCTTCCTGATTTCATGATTTTGAACAAGTACTTTTTTTTTCTCTTTTACCAAATACTGTAGTTGAAAGTGTATTAAAAATTAAGCTTACATTAATAAACGAATACAAAAGATTATATTCTGGATTTAATAACAAAGAAGGGTATTGGGAAAAAAACAAGTCTGTAAGTAAAAAAATGCAAGTTTACTCTAAGTTAATGGGTACAGACACAAGCATGTCCTGTATAATTATTCCCTTTCCATTGGATTCCTCCCCAAGGACTGGCACAATCTGCAACCCACAGGGGCTGAGACCCCGCAGGGGCCTTGAGACTGGCCCTGGTTTGGCCCATTCTGCTCCTCCCGTCTTCCATGGCGGGTTTTCTTCTGAGCGACCTCTCCACAGGGAGGCACCAAGGGCTGGGCGTCACGTGAGGTTAGCGCTGTTCCTGCCCTGGCCGCTTTCCAAGTGATGTTTACTCCCATTTCATTCGGCTCCCTTGCAGCATCTCAGATGTTTGCATGGTATGTGTCTCTTTCTGTAGAAGAACCTTCTGGGTGGTTTGGGAAAGGCCCTGGCCTGTCATCGGATGCCTCTGCCCTCGCTGACCTTCCTGGGTGTGGCTCCTGGGTCCCTGCTGGGGCCGCCCTGGAAATCTCCAGGCCAGGCATTCTCACCACCCTCTTGCCTTCTCCCTGGACCTGCTCTCATAAGGGGTCTTTCTGGTCACTCCCAGGACTCCTCTATGGGCAGGGGCCACATCGTAGGCTGCTGCACGGACCACAGACAAGGTCACCTTGGGAGCTCTGGACTTCTGTGTCTTTGTGATCCCTCTGGGAACTATACTTACTCTGCATGGTGATTCGGGACAGCAAGGATGGCAGAACACTTCTCAAAGGACACCCCCCTCGGGAATAGCACATCTCCCTGTACTGACTTGGTGCCGATTCCTTGCAAAGCGTCTTCCCCTTGTCCTTCAGGACTGCTGGCCAGCACTGAAACTTACATCCCAATTCTACAGTCCCAGGAGAAAAGCCTCGTTCTGTACTTTCAACCCCTGCCATTGCGCTGAGGATCACAAGATTCACAGAAGAGATGTCTTATTTTCACTTTGCAGGTCTTAAAACTCTGAACTAAAGTACTGTCTAGACAATTATCACTTGAAAGAAAGTTCAGCAAGTCACACATATAAATCCAAGGGAGAGGCTGTCCAGTATGAGGGTGACAAAGGGACACGTTCCCACAAAAGAAGCCTACTGAGTACCTGTCACCTCTTGCAGCAACCCCAAGGGTATAACAGCAACTACGTGGTCTCAGACCCAGGAACTTCCTGCCATAGCTCCAGACCCTCGGGGAGCAGCACTGAAAAATGGCAGCACCCCGGTATGGAGAAACATGGGCAGTCACCGCCTCCTCAAAGAGAGGCACAAGATGGGTCAGCAATGGGCCCTGGCTCCCCTTCCACTGTCCTGCATGCCCCGAAGCTGTTTCTGACAGCTGCACCCACTCCCCACAGTCAGATGTTAGGGTCACCAATGACAACGCATTGATTTCTGTTTCATGTGTTTCACCTGCAAAAACAAAAACCCTTAAACTTAGGATATACGAAATTGCCACCAATACTTAAAACTCTTGGAAATTTCAGCAAATGAAGTAAGCACAGAAATAGAAATAAGAACTACAAATATAGCTCTAAGGCAGTATGCTTGTATATTCAGCATAAACCAAAATAAATACAGCAGATCTAATAATACAGGGTTTAGATACAACAAGAAATACACACATAAATTCCATGCTTATAAATCAAAATTAGCATGACAGTGAGTGCCACAGGGAAACCAGACAACATTCAAAGATTTACTCCTAAATATTTAATAGTGAATATTAAAATATTAAAAATAACAACTAAAGGGTGTACAGAAAAGCAAAGGGAAACATTACAGAGACACAAAGGTAGATCTGAATAAGTAGACAGGTAGGCTGGGAAGACTGAGTATGTTAATTCTCTTCACTGTAATAGTGTTTAACCCAGTTTAAATCCAAATTTTAAGAGGCCTTTTTAGGAATTTAAAAATGGCAAACTTTTTCTAAACTTTACACGAAATAATAAAGAATAGCATGGGAATTCTGGGAAAATAAAGGCATGAGAGAGAAGTCGCACTGCCAGATGCTAAACCATGCTGTGAATCTGCACTGTTACAACAGTGCGGTGCGGACGCACCCCAGGACCGATGAGGCCGGCCCCGCATGCCCAGCAGGCCTGGGAGACCGAAGCACTCCACACAGGAAACAGTAAGCGCGGGACCAACCCATAAGGGATACCGGGGAAACTGCCATGAAATTCATCAGGTGAAAAATCGAGTCCTTCTCCAGTTGCCATCAGATACCAAAACATCTTCTATCGGCTTAAGGTTAAACGCTGACATACACAACACAGAGAACTAGAAGAAAGACCAGCAAAGAGGTTGCTGCTTCCCGAACAGCAAAGAATTCACCCTAAAAGCAACAGCAGAAAGACAATGATTTAGCTACACAAAAACATCTAAACTTTAAAAGCTCGTAAGCAAAATGAAAAAGCCAATGACAAACAGAAAATATTGGGAACCACAAAATAGTGTGTGCTTGGGCGTGTGTGTGCATGAATGCACGCACATGCGCGTTCTAGCACTCCAAAATAAACAGTGGTCAAAGGAATGAAATGCACAGTTACATGGGGGGAAATTTAAAATCCAAGAAATATATTCTTTAAAGTAGTCTCATTAGTAATCAAAGAAATAAAATTAGATAGGTGAGAGACTTTTTTTTTTTGCCTATCTAGTTAATCAAAATGTTGAGAATAAAAATATCTAACATTTGCCACGTTGAGCGTGGTGACGACTTGCTGACAAATGCCAGTGTGAGCGCAGCTTGAACGGCCTCTGGAAAGCAATCTGGTGCATTTGTATCAAAAATCATAATCTTGAAAAAACTGACTTCCTTTTTAGAATTTTTGGAAAAAATCAGAGCCAGGGACAAATACTTCTGTGTAAACATGCCATGTTGGCATTATTTATAGTGAAGAACAGTGGGGGGAATAAAACCCTTACATCTTCTATATTGTCTTAATAAAGGCAAACAACAGAATATTATATATAAAATAAAATGCATTCATAATATTTAATAACACGAGAACATACACTATAATACTCAGTTTCATTTTAAACACAAAATTCTATGTTCAGAATTTTATTAATTTTATAGCAAAACTCCTACATAGATATAAATTCAAGAAAGAACCAAAATGTCCCCAGATATTAAATATGTGTATCTGAGTGGTGGGATTGATTAGGGATTCTAATTTTCTTTCCAGTTCTCTAATTGGAATATCTGATACAACGTCTTCCATATATTAGCTACCCAATAAATATTGAGAAGAAGAATGAAACAATTTCAAACTTCCAACATAAACATGAACGATTACTAACTCTAAGAAAAGAGTGAAAGCATGTTATAAAACAAACACTCATAAACAGATATTGGTTTAGGAAGGTGGCTGGTGGCCTCTCAGGCTGGCTAAGCCAAGGGATGTTTACTTTTGTCAATTTCTGCAGAAACCACACAAGTGGCTGGTGACGTATTTAGCTCTTTCCTCACAGTAACCCTCCTGAGGACTCTAGGATGATGTTCTCACATAGCTCTCGTTGCCGGCTGCTTTCCCTGCCTGTTGCCCTGTGGCAGAGCCCTAGTTATGGGCTTACAGCTCCTCCACGCTCCACTGGTCATATGGCCTGGGGATAGGGGACCAGGGTGGCTGAACCTGGACCAGCAAGGCCCCCTTTCCTCCTGCCTGTGACCCCTCACTGAGGGTCCTTGGGGGACACGAGCAAAGAGGAACATAGCCCACACGGAGCCCGCGTCACTAGCAACGGCACACGTGTCTCTACCCTCATGCAGGGTGTGAGACAGAGCAGCTCCCACATCCTCTGCTCCCCTTGAATCTGCACGTTCGGGTCTACCCCTACCTGCTGAAGAAGAAAACAGGGGAAATGCAGGAATGCAGCTCATGAGGTCGGGCCCAGGGAGCCCCTGCGTGGTCAGAGGGAGCGGAGCACAGGAAAGGAAGAGAAAGGAGAGGCTCCTCTGCATGCCCAGCCCCACCCCACACCATGAGGACAGTGTGCCTGGGGTTCCCGGGGTGCCCAGAAGCTCTCGGGAGCCCTCCTTCACTGACAGGAGGGATGGCCCGGTGCAGGGAGGGCAGGAGGGTGAGATCCTTGGTCTGTGGGAAGCCACATCAGATGCAGAAAGTCCATTTCAAAGACAACACTGACCCTGCACAAATCCAGCTCCTCTGCCCTGTCACAAGAAGGGCACTCCATCAGGGCAGGCGCTCACCACCTCTGGTTACAGCTTCCAGAACCTCGTGTTATGTAGCACATTCAGGGACGGGCAGCACCCTCGTGCAAACTCGGGGAAAACAGAGGGTCCACTGCTGCACCTAATTGGAAGACGATGGCAGGGTCTGCAGGGGGATTTTTATCTTTTTCTACGTAAAGGACGGGAGACCCAGCACACGTGTTTTGATGCTGGAAGACGTACTGCTGTCTATGTAAAGTACAGATCAACAGCAAACCCAGGAATAAATTCCTGCTGAGAAAGGCATCCAGGTGCCTCCCTGCAGAATGTGCCCCTGGGTCAGGCTGCAGCTGACTTTTTACAAAGTGAGCTCGCCACTGCAAAGCCCCATGGGTTTTGTCACACTGACTCTGTGGCTCCGGCCTCACCGGCCTTTGCTGCACTTACTCCCACTGACTGCCAGGGTCGTGACCGTAGACACCGAGGTTCTCTTCCAGAGCCTGGTGGCATAAGCTTGCAGCCTCGGGTCCACTGGCTGCGTGGAGAAACAGTCTGGGAACTTCCCAGTTTTGAAAAAAGTTAGAGATGGAACTTCCCAGTTTTGAAAAAAGTTAGAGAGAACTTTTAAATAGTTAATAGAGCATTCAGAGAGAAGAAAGATGAGCTCCTCACGCATGTGAAGGTGTGTCAGATGCAGCAAATCCATTTCAAAGGGAACGCCGACCCACAAAGAGCAGCCACGCAGGATCTTTAAAAGGACTCTCAGTCCTAACAGCTCAGAATAAACCATCTCTACACGGTCCACTCAAGACACACTCAGGCCCTGCTGTGGTCATTCTCTCTCTACAGCACACAGAGGGCAATGGCACCACTCCTTGCTCTTATCCTGAGTCCTGGCGTGCTGACCGAGGCCAGCTGCAAGAGGGTTTTTTAATTTTTTAAATTCTTTAAAAAAACATTCTGGATTCAGGAGGTCCATGTGCAGGTTTGTTACGTGGGTCTATTGCATGACGCTGTGGCCTGGGGTATGGGTGGCCCCGTCACCCGGGTACTGAGTACAGTACCCAGTAGGTAGTTTTTAAGTTCACATGCCCCTCCTTCCCTCCTCCCCAGCAGCCCCCAGTGTCTGTTGTTCCCATCTTTATGTCCATGTGTATTCAATGCTGAGCTTCCAGTTTTAAGTGAGAACATGCATTTGGTTTTCTGTCCCTGAATTAATTTGCTTAGGATAATGACCTCCAGCTGCACAGATGTGGCTGCAAAGGACATGATTTCATTCTTTTTATGGCTGTGTAGTATTCTATCATGTATATGTACCACATTTTCTTTGTCCAATCCACCATTAATGAGCACCTAAGTTGATTCCACGTCTGTGCTATTGTGAACGTTGTTGCAGTGAAAATACAAGTGCATGTGTCTTTTTGGTAGAATGATTTATTTTCCTTTGGATATATACCCAGTAATGGAATTGGTGTGGTAGTTCTATTTTAAGTTCTGCAAGAGTATTTTAAATAAAAAGTTATATAAAGATAGGAGTAAGATGGAAACAGGAAACATACAAATGATTGCAGAAAAACCAGGTTAATTCATCAGGCAGCTTGAAAAGTGGGACTTTCTGAAGCAGTAAAATATCTGTCTAGGTTCTGTATAAATGAAACTTGTATTACCTACAAATAGAGTAGACTTAGTAAGATGCCAAGGACCACCAGGAAGAGCTACCAAGGATCTACTTTTGTCAACAGATAAGAATGATTTTAAATGAACAAATCGAGAAAGATGGAGCAAATAATTTAAAAATTCCCCTGGTCTGCCCCACTGCTTCCAGATAATTTCAGGTATCTGGCAGAAGAAACTGACTGCCCCAACCATGATAGGCGCAGCCACCAACAAAACTAGACATGCAAAACGCCTGGCTCTTTTAACACAGCTTTTGTTTACGAACGCCATACAACTTCTCAGAGCACATTGGAGGAAAGATTTTCAACACATAAAAACTTTGAATAACTACAATGATTCATGTGATTTTTTTGTCTTTGCATTCAAAAGTCAGAAGCATAACACGAGGCTATGTGTGATCCGGGCTCGGGGAGTACGGGGGAGCGCTCAGAAGTGTACGGAGAACTATTTTCAGCGCTGGCTTTTGCTGGAGTCCAGACCTGCCAAATCGAGCACGAGAGGGCACCTTTTGCCAAGATGGAAGCACTATGAAATCCAAGGTTGCTCATTTCCGGTTCATTGTGTTTATCGTGTGAGGCTTTCCAGAAGGGAAAAAAGCCAGCTTCTATTTTAAATGACGATCCACTGATGAGCAGATGGGTTTGGTGTTGCTTTTTGTTTATTCTCTCTACATCTGAAAATATTTCAACATTTTAACTTCACAGAAGTATAATGATTTTTCTTTCCTTTTTTACATGCTTTCATTATTAAACGTTTTACCTCAGGAGAGTTAAGACCTCAGAACAACACCTCCCACTGAGCTGAATGGAAGGACACTAATGGGTCCCCTGCCTCTTTATCAATGGGAACCATCTCTCTAAACACAGAATTTCCTCCATGGATTGGTTTGGAAGAATAAAATTTTCAGGTGTAAAGGAGCTCACCAAGATAGCAATCTATTCATTTCACATGAAAAAAAAATTCCAAAGATGAGAATGAATGACTTGAGGTCCCAAATAAAGCAAAATAGGTGATATGGTTTGGTTCTGTGTCCCCACCCAAATCTCATCTTGAATTGTACTCCCATAATTCCCATGTGTTGTAGGAGGGACCTGGTGGGAGATAATTTGAATCATAGAGGTGGTTTCCCCCTTGCTATTCTCGTGATAGTGAGTAAGTCTCAGGAGATGTGATGGGTTTATCAGGGGCTTCTGCCTTTGCTTCTTTCTCATTATTTCTTGCCACCACCATGTAAGAAGTACCTTACACCTCCTGCCATGATTCTGAGGCCTCCCCAGCCATGTGGAACTGTAAGTCCAATTAAACCTCCCTTTCTTCCCAGTCTTGGATATGTCTTTATCAGCAGCATGAAAATGGAATAATACAGTAAATTGGTACCAGTAGAGTAGGGCATTGCTGAAAACATACACGAAAATGTGGAAGTGACTTTGGAACTTGGTAACAGGCAGAGGCTGGAACAGTCTGAAAGGCTCGGAAGAAGACAGGAAAACGTGGGAAAGTTTGGAACTTCCTAGAGACTTGCTGAATGGCTTTGACCAAAATGCTGATAATGACGTAGACAATAAAGTTCAGACTGAGGTGGTCTCAGATGGAGATGAGGAACTTGTTGGGAACTGGAGCAAAGGTGACTCTTACTATGTTTTAGCACAGAGACTGGGCAGCATTTTGCCCCTGCCCTAGAGATTTGTGGAACTGTGAACTTAAGAGAGATGAGTTCAGGTATCTGGCGGAAGAACTTTCTAAGCAAGAAAGCATTCAAGAGGTGACTTGGGTGCTGTTGAAGGCATTCAGTTTTATAAGGGAAGCAAAGCACAAAGGTTCAGAAAATTTGCAGCCTGACAATGTGATAGGAAAGAAAAACCCATTTTCTGAGGGGAAATTCAAGCCGGTTGAGGAAATTTGCATAAGTAATAAGAAGTTGAATGTTAATCCCCGAGACAATGGGGAAAATGTCTCCAGGGCATGTCAGAGGTCTTCATGGCATCCCCTCCCATTGCAGGCCTGGAGGCCTAGGAGAAAATGGTTTCCTGGGCTGGGTCCAGGGTCCCAGAGCTGTGTGCAGCCTAGGGACTTGGTGCCCTGCATCTCAGCCACTCCAGCTGTGACTAAAAGGGGCCAAGGTACAGCTCGGGCTGTTGCTTCAGAGGGTGGAAGCCCTAAGCCTTGGCAGCTTCCATGTGGTGTTGAGTGCACAGAAGTCAAGAACTGGGGGTTCTGAAACCACCTAGATTGCAGAAGATGTATGGAAACGCCTGGATGCCCAGGCAAAAGTTTGCTGCAGGAGCGGGGCCCTCATGGAGAACCTCTACCAGGGCAGTGCAGAAGGGAAATGTGGGGTTGGAACCCCCACACAGAGTCCTTACTGTGGCACTGCCTGGTGGAGCTGTGAGAGGAGGGCCACCATCCTCCAGACCCCAGAATGGTAGATCCAACGACAGCTTGCACTGTGTGCCTGGAAAAGCCTCAGACACTCAACACCAGCCCATGAAAGCAGCTGAGAAGGAGGCTGTACCCTGCAAAGCCACAGGGGCGGAGCTGCCCAAGACCATGGGAACCCACCTCTTGCATCAGCATGACCCGGAAGTGAGACGTGGAGTCAATGGAGATCATTTTGGAGCTCTAAAGTTTGACTGCCCCACTGGATTTTGGACTTGCATGGGCCCTATAACCCCTTTGTTTTGGCCAATTTCTCCCCTTTGGAACAATAACTGTACCCCCATTGTATCTAGGAAGTAACTAGCTTGCTTTTCACTTTTCAGGCTCATAGATGGAAGGGACTTGCCTTGTCTCAGATGAGACTTTGAACTGTGGACTTTTGGGTTAATGCTGAAATAAGTTAAGACTTTGGGGGACTGCCGTGAAGGCATGATTGGTTTTGAAATGTGAGGACATGAAATTTGGAGGGGCCGGGGCGGAATTATATAGTTTGGTTCTGCATCTCCATCCAGATCTCATCTTGAATTGTACTGCCATAATTCCCTTGTGTTGGGAGAGGGACCTGATGGGAGATAATTTGAATCATGGGGGCAGTTTCCCCCATACTGTTCTCATGATAGTGAATATGTCTCAGGAGATCTGATGGGTTTATCAGGGGTTTCCACTTTTGCTTCTTTCTCATTTTCCCTTGCTGCCACCATATAAGAAGTGTTTTTTGCCTCCTGCCATGATTCTGAGGCCTCCCCAGCCATGAGGAACTGTAAGTCCAATTAAACCTCTTTTTCTTCCCAGTCTTGGGGATGTCTTTATCAGGAGCATGAAAACAGACTAATACAACAGGATTGGAACCCAGGTTTCCTGACCCTCAAGATGCTGGGCAACATGTTCCTTCCCTCAGAAGCCACGTGCCGTAGACTCCTCCATCTGTGCCCTGGACTGGGGGCTGTCCTGCTGCTGCACACCTACATGTACTGTCCTCGAGCTTATAATTGGGTGGCCCTAGGAAGTAGTGGGATAGTAGGAGCAGTTAAGAGGCCTCAATGCTGGAGGTGAACAGGTGGGATTTGGGTCCGGGCATCATTATGTAGGAGCTGGGTGACCAGGGGCAAGCACCTTAGCCCTCCGGCACTTTGCTGTTCACTTTTGCAAAGCAGAGATGAGTGCTTTGGCCTTAGGGCTGTGAAGTTTAACAGTGTTAAATAATGCAGAGGAAAGCAAGCATCCCACAGATACTAGTGATGACAATAACACAGCTCTTTCTTTAACAAATGATGGCTTAAAAACTAATCCTGGCCAGCATGCTCCAATCTAGAGAGCAAGGTTTTGTAAACCTGATCCTCAGGTGACAGCAGTGTCTGGACCAGCAGGGCTGCTCACAGGAGTCACTGTGCCAGGATCACTGTGCTGGAGCAGGCCTACTCAATCAGAGTCTCTGGGCTCAGCTCCGAGGTCTTCCACCATGCGCCTCGTGCATTTTCTACACAGAGAAAAGTGTTGAGTGGCCCAGGATATTGATGGGATCTGTGCAGAGATATGTGAGGGACAGGAACGTCACAGCTTAGAAATGCAGTTTATGAGATTCTGCATTTAAAACCCACCTTGACTCAACTGCACTCAGAGAGACCAAAAAGCCTCTGCATTCTATATTTCACATTTAGTGAGAAGGCCCAGGTTAGAAGGAAACAGTAAGTCTGATGTCGAGCAGCATGGAAAACGGAAGATCAGTGGATCATGAAAAACAAGCCGGAATGAGAAGGCGTGTCAGTCAAGACAGCCCCGAGCCACCGCCTGGCCGTATCTGCCGCAGGGGTTTGTGATCTTAGACAAGTATCCGTTTATGCTGTTTAGAAAACAATCTATAGTTGTATTCTATTTTCTGCATTCAGCTTTTTTTGAGTGCCATTATGATAAAATGTCATGTTATTATAAAATTTCAAGTTATAATAAAATCCAGGTTGAGATGGGCCCAACAGGTGCGACCTGCATTCTGTACAGAATGCTACAGAATTCTCGGCTGCTCGGGCCCTTCCTGGAGTGGTGCTGGCCTGTCGCCCACAGGCCATCTGGGGAGGAAGAAATGTGTGCAAGAATGTCATGCTTCCAGAGGTTTCGGTGGTGGCAATTCTACTGCAATTATTAAAGATACATTGTTACACTGGCTAGTTATAAGCGGGTTATATTTAAACAAAATTTGGAGAAAAATGTTAAATAAAAAATGTTTCCAAGCACAAAATTGTTTTTGGAGAAGATGAACATGCTATGTCACCATGAAACTGGTGTCTTCAAGATTCAGGCCATTAGGAAACGCCATGCGCCATGTTACAAGAAGGAAGCAGCCTGTGAGAAGTGTCAGCCGCTCCTCTGGCAGAAGAAGACCAGTGTTGTGGTATTTAATGTCGCTAAATTTCACGATTTGACATTTTCTACATTTTCCTTTTTCTAAGATCTAAAGATCACATTATTGAAATTTTATCTCTAAAGAATGGACCTCTTAAATAGTCCCCTTTTATGATTATGCAAATAACTCACATACTGTTTTGAGAAGAAAAAAAAGACAACTAAATAATCTGAGGATAGTTCCTCTGTTATCTCAGCCAAAAAGAATAGGGAATGCATAGTGACAACACCTTCCTAACTGTGGCCTTTAGAATCACGGCACTTCATCAAGTTCAGCATTGAACATGCTTAAAGGGCCGTCTTTCTATGACTCACCCCGGAGGTTCTGGAGTTGTTGCCCCCATCACAGTGGGCTTTGGGCCCCCGGGCCTGCCCCTTGGTTCTAATGATCAGGGAGGTCCTCCCTTATGTGCCCACTGAACTTCCAGTCTCAGGCTGACTCACACAGGACACACTGTGAAAAGCTGGAGAGGAAAGGGCCCAAGTGACACAGTCGCCCGATGGCTCTCAGGGACCTGAGGGCCGGCAAAGGTAGAACAGGTGTCCACTAAGCCTGGAGCGTGGCCTCAAACCCACCGTGCCAACACACCCTGACTTCAGCCATAGTCCCATGCATATCCAAAGGTCTGAAGGAAACTTCAGGGGTGTCCAGTCTTTTGGCTTCCCTGGGCCACCCTGGAAGAAGCAGCATTGTCTTGGGCCACACATAAAATCCGCTAACACTCGTGATAGCTGATGAACTTTAAGAAAAGAAAGGTGAGTGCATAAACCTCATAATGGTTTAATAAAGTTTACAAATTTGTGTTGGGCGACATTCAAAGCCCCTGGGCCACGGGTTGGACAAGCTTGCTCTGGATTGTACCCAGTCCGTGCCTGTCATTGTATGTGATCAAACTAAGCAAAAAGACCTGATTTTCAGTCTACCCCACCCCCCACCCCTGATCCCCTCAGTGGGTCCCCAGTGAGGACGGATGAGACCAGAAGTCCCAATGAGCCCAGTGTGCCTTGTGTCCCTGGGGGAACCAGACCCAATTGGACACGGACTGGATTTTCATGTGTAGGGGGCGGAGGAAAGGGAGGACATTATATCTTTAAGTGGTTAAAGACACAAAACCCACAGCAATGATTTCTAATGAACAGAAAAAGGGCTGAGGAATTTTTCTTTTCTTTTTTTGAGACGAAGTCTCACTCTGTTGCCCAGGCTGGAATGCAGTGGCGCAATCTCAGCTCACTGCAACCTCCGCCTCCCAGGTTCAAGCGATTCTCCTGCCTCAGCTTCCCAAGTAGCTGGGACTACAGATGCACCACCACGCCCAGCTCATTTTTGTAATTTTTAGTAGAGAGGGGTTTTGCCAGGCTGGTCTCGAACTCCTGACCTCAGATGATCTGCCTGCCTCGGCCTCCCAAAGGGCTGGGATTATAGGCTTGAGCCACTGTGTCTGGCCAGGGCTGAGGAATTTAATATTGCACATACATATTGTCTACGATTCTTTATGTGAAAATCCACTCAAACATCCACTCTGCTTTTGACAGCATCAGCCTTTCTCATGACAAAACCTTCCCCTCAGGGCCTATGCGGAGAATGCCGACAGCACCTGGGCTCCAGTGCCTTCTGGGGCCTAGGCCTCTCTACACCCACCTGGATGCGCAGGTCAAAGTGCTTTGCTTCTCAGGGAGGGAAGTGACGCCCCGCTCAGCCCTTCCTTCTCCTACGCTCCACTGTCCTGAGGGACTTGATGTCCAAGTGCTCAAGTGGGTTCGGCATTTTCCACAAACCCAAGGACCAGGCACGGCAGCCTGTTGAGGCCACCGAGAGACCGGCTTCGAGTATGCGGGGCAGTGGGTGGGTATGTCACTGTGTCCATTTTCCTTATATTCACTTTCTATTTGAATGACAGAGAATTATACCCAGAGACAGACTAGTTTAGATTTGAAAGCCCTTGGAAATCACCACTTCAAATGAAGACCCACCCTGGGCAAGATGGGGAGGGAACACCCGCTGGGCAGGAGGGCACGGGGAGAGGGCGGGATGGGGTGGAATGCCCACTGGGCAGGTGGGCTGGGCAGGAGGGCACAGGGAGAGGTGAGATGGGGTGGGACGCCCACTGGGCAGGTGGGCTGGGCAGGAGGGCACAGGGAGAGGTGAGATGGGGTGGGATGCCCACTGGGCAGGTGGGCTGGGCAGGAGGGCACAGGGAGAGGTGAGATGGGGTGGGACGCCCACTGGGCAGGTGGGCTGGGCAGGAGGGCCCAGGGAGAGGTGAGATGGGGTGGGACGCCCACTGGGCAGGTGGGCTGGCAGGAGGGCACAGGGAGAGGTGAGATGGGGTGGGATGCCCATGGGCAGGTGGGGTGAGCAGGAGGGCACAGAGAGGGTGAGCACAGTGGCCACTGAAAGCCGCCGAGCCGTCCATGGAGATCTGAACTGTTGAGCTGGCTTCCGGTGGCATGCACTTTTTGAAATAAAGCCTTTTCATTTGACCATGAATGTGTTCAACAAAACCAAACTTCTTGGGAGAGTGAGCACGTGTTAAATGACCATATACTAACCCATCGCGCTGACTGTTCACAGCTGCTCACCACCATGACCTCATTAGCTGGGCGGAGATGAATATGCAGCCATTTTACCATCACAAATTACATTCCACAACTGAAATGTAGCATGGAGCTCTGAGAGATTTTTCATAAATCACAAGTTTTATAGTATGCAATGAATTTTTATCAAATTCATAACATAGATGCATACATCTTATTTTGGAAAATGGCGTTTATTTTCTCCACAGAAAAAGTGCCAAAAAATGGGCAGTAATAAAATTTCCATTATTCAAGAGGTTAGATATGATTTCCATCTTGACTGAAAAAGCCAGAACGCTTTGAAGGAACTTCTTTTAGGGGTTCTTATGTAAGAATTGCTATTATGCATCCAATGTGCAGAGGAAGAAAAAACAAAACACAAAAAAACCTCTTGAATAATAAAAGCTATGGAATAAAGCAGTATAATAGGTTGGTTTTAAAACTTAAATATTTTTGGTAACTTGATGTGGATAATAATTTGAAGATTTAAGAAAAATAACTCACTATATTTTTTACCTTCCACATTTTCTCCTACTTTAAAATTCACTCACTTTGTCTTGGCTTGGTCGTTGACTGCTTTTATTCATAATTCACTTGGGATAAACAGACTTGAAGCATATACACGATAATTATTTCAATATCAATTCTAATAAAGACAAAGCAGTTTGGTAAGTTTTACTCGCATTCGCATACTTTTCAAGGTATCATATTACACATAATTAGATCCTAGAAACAACTAAATTGCTACTTGTGAGCTAAAAGTGCTGAATTCTTGCTTGTTTAGAAAGCACACCGCCTCATCCAAGGCCCTGATGTCCAGCTCACCCTAGGGTCTAGCACTCTGCACCCTGTAGGACTTGCACCAGAGATCACGGCCTTCTTGGGGCAAACCACAGCACTGTCGCTGTGATCTGCGGAAACGGCTCCCTCCACTTTGCCTCCTGTGAGTCTTGGTGATTAAATTGTTGAGCAACTTCAAAGCACAGAGGCGAAAACCAATGGGAAGAAGCAGCTGGTGGTCGAGAGCTTAAGCATCCTGCGCACCTTCTCTGAGCTATGGCCAGGCCGTGCTGAAACACTGCGGAAGTCATGTCTACACCAGGGTCCCCCACCCACTGTCCAGAGGTGACAAAGGAGAGACGCTCCTGATAAATGTCTTCACGTGACAGTTTGTCATTAAAAACTGAAGCTAAGCCCACTGAATTCCTGAGTGCTTATTACAGCGCCAATGGCCAAAAGAGACAAGACTCACAAGACTGTGGCTTTCTCCTCTGGATGGCAGAAGACGTATCTCACTTGGCTTGTTTCAGTCCAGGAGGCATCACGCCAAAGGAAGTACTATGCCACAGGAAGAAATGTGCAAACTGGCTGGTTCTCACGTTTTTCTACAGCATTTTACTTCCATGGGTTCTATCTAATGGTAACATAGGTTAGAGCAAAACACAGTCAACACAGTTGCTTTAGCTCAAGTAATTTCATCACCTTACCCCATAGTGATAGTGACCCTCTAAGGGTCAACAAAAATGCGCATCTTAAAATGTATTTTATAGCTCTGGTAGGCCAGGTGTGCAACGAAACAAGGTTAATAAATTTAAAATGCCTTGGTGTGTTTTGCTCCTTTCTTAGTCTGCCTGAGCTGCCATAACAAAGTCATATGGATCGGGTGGCTTACAAAACAGACATTTATTTCCCATAGTTCTGGAAGCTGGAAGTCCAAGACCAAGGTGCCAGCCATTTGGTCCTGGTGAGGGCCCAATTCCTGGCTCACAGGCAGCTGCTTCTTGCAGCGCCCTTTCGTGGTGGCGCAAGAGCTCTGGTCTCTCTTCCTCTTCCTCTGAGGACACTACTCCCATCGAATCAGGGCCCCAGGCTTAGGACCTCACTTCACCTTCATTACTTCCTTACAGGCCCTTTCTCCACATAGAATCACACTGGGGGTTGGAGCTTCCAAATGTGAACATGGAGGGATACAATTGAGTCCATTAACATTCCATCCCTTATTTGTAGTAACAGCATGACCGTACTCAGTGATGACAGGGACACTCTAAATGTCAACATTTACATCTTACAACACTTTTTATAGCTCTATTAGGCCAGTTATGTCATGACATCACAATTAATAAATGAAAAATGCCTGGGCATTCTGGGGATACTCAGCAGCTCTCCAGATGTTAAGGAAACTCAGTATACCCCAATCTGGTCATTTCTATCTGTGATTGTGATCTTTTGCACTTTATTTTATAGTAATTTTAACTGAAATTTTTAACGGAAACAAAGGAGCTACGCTGTCATGCCAAGTTTTCAGTAAATACGTTGAGGAGCTGTGAGCTCAGAAAGCGTTCCAATAGAATTCATTTCTCATGGAGAGACCATGATTGATCTATTTGAAATGCAATATTGGTCCAGAAACTCAGAAACATTTGGTGGAACTCAGGGTTTACAATAACAACATTAGCTAAAGATTCAATCTGGACCTATTTTAAGATCCCGAGGGGGTGGCACATTGGTGTGTCATTCCCAAGATGTCTCAAAACACACAGCAGATTTCTGCTGTAGCAACTAGTGTGAGAAAACCCGAGAGCTTCTTGGTCGTCTTTGCACCTCTGAGTGCTGAGCACACGTGTGGTGACGAATTGCTACAACGATGTGGGGTGCAGGAAGCTCGAGTTTCAAAAGAAGATCATAAGTAACACATTTTTCCTTCTAGCCAGAATGCCCTGAAATACATGAAAAAAGATGCAGCTCTGGCTACGTGAAAAAGAGGTAGTGAGTGACTCGGGGCTGGGAAACGAAGCCGTCCTCGCTGGGATGGACTTTCAGTCTCACGTCTTCAGCAACTTTAGCTTCTTCATTATGACTTTTTTTCTCTTGAAGATTAAGGAATCGAGGATTGCTGACATGTCTGTATTGATTAGTTATGGTTCTCCACTATGTTTACTGCCATCCTAATTACAGAACCTAATTTTCACATTTACTTATAATTGTGTGCAATTGTCCAGGCTGATCTTTTAAGGTTAAAGAGAAAATCTGAAACATGACATCAAACAAGTGTTTTAATAAGGCCCATGAACTAGTCCATATATATACCAGAGGAGGAAAGAAAAAGAATGACCACAGTTTATTCTGAAGACATGACAAAGGTAACACACATCAGTTATATACAAAGTCAAATTTCAGCATTACCTCCAGGGCAGAGGGAGCCAACAGCTTTCAGAAATCTCTGCTCCTGCCATAGACTGGGGCTCCCCTCAGCTGCCTCCCAGTGGGGACTACATTACCCAGCCCTCCTTGCAGGCAGGTGTGGTCATGTGACTAGCCCTGGCCAATGGAGTGTGTCTGGATGGTGTACCTTAAAGAAGCAGGTGCTTCTTTCATAGTCTCTTTCCCCCACAGCTAACTGCAGGCCCTTGGGGCTGGTGGAGCTACCAAGAAGAAGCCTGGGTCCCCCAAATCCCCATGTGGAAGCAAAGTGGCCAGTCATCAGGAACCCTGACGTTAGACTAACACATAAGGAAGAAATAATTTTTCTTTTATGAACTCAGGGAAATCTTTTCCTGAAACACAAGAGTGCACAGTCCAGAGACCCTGGGTCAGAGCCCTGCAGGCCCAAGAAAGGCTTGGTTGGACACTGGCATGGGACAGAGGGAGGCAAGAAAGATGAGATAAGCACAGACTAGAGATTCGTATCTGCTTTTCATAAGTACAAGAGAAATGTACCATCAAAATCAGTTCTAATCACCGTCACTCTAATTGTGTGGCATCAGACAAGCTCCTCACCCGTCCTTGGCCTCAGTTCCCTCCTATGTAGAATGAGGGGGTCCCACCTGGATTAGTGGTTGTGAGAAATAAATGAACCCACGCATGTAAAACTCCCAGAACAGTACCTGGCATAGAGTGGGTTCTCAAAAATAACACTTTAGTTCTTCCTGAATATCTCATGCAGTGATATAACATCTTTCTTGAACGAGTCTGCCCTTTTTGAAGTCTGTCATTGGAAAAAAAAAAAGCAAACCAGCATAAAATAAATATTTTATATATATATATATATATATATATATATATATATATATATACAAAAATGTAAAATATATAAGTGGATTCAGAAGTAGAAGATGAAGGGCCCACGTCTCTGAAAAGCCACAGCTGAAGGCGCTGAAACTAGCCGTCTGGCCTCACTAGCACAGCGGGTAGAGTCTGACTTGCTGCTGGCTGCTGTCACTCATGGCAGGACTTCCTGGGACTGTGCGCTCTCTGCCCTGTGGGGAAGAACCCCGAGGAGGTGAGAGTGAGACCCTGCGCCCTCCTCACTCACTCAGGTTCCAGCCACAACAGTGAATTTATTTTGTTTTTTATCTGTTTGGCTTATCACATCTGAATGCAAAATATGCAGCATAAAATGAATGAAAATTGAGACCCCAGTGATGGTTAGAGAATTTTCGTATCATGAACTAAAAGTGAACTTCTTTCCAAGAAACAGGGGACCTTCGTTTTGCTCCCCAATGTACACACTGTGCTGGGGTCTGAAGTAAACAAGGCAGGAGCTCGGCTCCATCCCAGGGCCCTCACCCTCCACTGCTCCCTGAGTGCAGTTTAAAAAGAGGAACAAGGACCTCCACAAAGTCAGCTTCACATTCAGCAGGTGGACAGCAGAATCAAATCTCTGCAAAGAAACAGCCTATGAGTGTGTGCAGCTGCTCACAGGCCTAAATTATAATTTCCTGGTGGGGCCAGCGAGTTGCTGCAGGGGTGGCTTTCTGCAGAAAAAATGAGGGGTGGCTGAACTGGATTCCACAGGCCCTAGCCACACAGAGCATCATGCACCTGAACTGGGGGTCTTAGGGGACTCCTCTTGGGCACACGACATCCCTTTGCTGCCTCCTTTCCACAGGGACCCTGCGCTGGGAACTTGCAGCACGTCGCTGAGACACCAGAATCTGGGGAAATTCTGCCTGTCCCCAACCTCTCGCTCTGGCTGATTTTGCCATCTAATTTGTAGCCTTGCATGTACATAATTCCTATTTGTACAGAAAAACAATCAAAGGTGGAACTAGATCGTCTGATCTCAACTCCAGAATGTGGGCTTTATTGCTGCCCTGTAACCTGGGGCTGCTACTCTGCCCTGATGATGGACACAGGGTTCCCGGAAGCTCGGGGCCCGAAGAGAGTCCAGCTGGGCAGTCGCACATGACAGACAGGGTGCGGCAGCTAATGGCCCTCCGTGCTCACTGTCAACCCGGCCAGCAGAGGCCATGCATAGGTGGCCAGGTGTGACTACCTGTGTTCCAGCAAGTAGACAGAAAAGGAACATTGTCGCTTTCTCAGGGCTGACTTCCAAATTGGGGGGAGGAGGAGTGGGTGGTTAAGGGCATCTAGGAGGTGGGTGGCAAGGGAGTGCCCCCGCAGAAAAGGAGGAAGAAGCTCTAAGCCCTTGATGAGTCAGAGCTGAAATTAGTAACATTGGGGTTGCCACTACTCTTTCAAAATTTAAGTCTTTTATAAAAGAGCCCCAGGCTTTCTGGAAACAGGTGGTCAGATTGAAATAAAAATGATGGCTATGGGGCCAGTCTCCTCCTACCACCAGCAAAAGCCAAAAGTGAATTTATGTTTCACAGCCAGCGTGGAGAAAGCGTCTGCTCAACAGCTCAACAAGAAACCACAGTGCATTCCAGGGCCCCTCCTGGGGTTCCTTTGCTCATTTTCACATAAAGAAAGAAACAGGATGGGAAGTGTTAATCTGCAGCACTAAGTATGCACTTTTGTGAGCACTTGTTCTAAATTATTGCCATTACATATCCACACTGGAATTGAAAAATAACCCAGCTCAATTCATCGGCCAAAGAGACCCAGCCTCCATGGTCAGAGTATCTTCTATGCCTGACAGGAGGGACTGTACCCTTAGAATTGAAATCAGTTGAAATCAGTCATGCTTCATGGAAGGCTGCATGAACAATGTCATTCTACCCTTAGGTATTTTACCCTCATTAAGTCACAGAAAATAAGAGCCTAAAGGGAAACTGGGAAATTGAACTTTCAGCTTTTACTATCAGCTCCAATAAAGACTGTTGGTAGAAATGGGCGCACATCACCTGTGTCTCCAGCATCTCTGCATGAAAAACAGAGCGTGGTCTATCAGTCTTACAGAAGACTCTCACCCAGTGCTTTGGCCCAAACAAATCAGATTTGTTGGAAACATTTTCAAAATTTCTAACTCCTAGATTTGATATACAACATAAACTAAACTGTGGCATGAACAGAATGGAGAGAGACTTGGGATCTTACTGGGAGACAAGATCATACCCACCAACCCAACGACAAACGAGGCCACAGGCATGCAAGTGAGATACACAGAAAACAAGAACAGGAAGGGCCAGAGGAAGAAGGGCCCCTGGGCAGCTTGATTGGGGTGCTCAGAGGAGGAGGCAAGGGAACTGGGGGGAATACAGACGGTGCTGTGGAGAGGGCATTCAAGGTGAAATAAAACAGCTCAAGCAAAGACACAGGGGCTGGAATTGGCAAGCATCATTGGGATGATAAAGACTAAATCTACTTGATTAGAGCAGCCTTCTGGTTTTGCTTCTTTTGTTGTTTTGCTTATACTTTTTGCTTAAAACTTGGACACAGTGGGAAATAAAATCAGAACAGTAAATAACTAGTTCCCATATCAATAGGCTTCGAGGAGCAAGAACCTACTAAACGCTGGTAAGAATCAGTCATTAGGGTCTGGCAGATACAGAATCCACGTAAGATTAAGTTCACAGATTCCCAGTGTGAACTCCGTGTCAGACCCTGCTTTAGGAGGAGACAGATCCTATTTCAGGGCTGGGCACACCTAAAGATGGAGCCTGGCGAGGAGCATGACTTAGGGTGAGAACCATGCCATCAGCCTGCCCCAGAAGAATCCAGACATGCAGCAGCACAATTGAAATCCTCATTGAGGACTTCAGGTCGTTGCACTGTACTATACAGGGGATTCGTGTGGAATGAGTTGATTGCTGCTGCTCTTGCCCCTCAACACACACACGCACATGCATAACTGAAAGCACGTCTATGTTAATGGGCTTTCCTACAGTAACCTTCTTACTATCTCTACTCATTTCCCGTTGCATCATGTATACCTTAAACATACACAATAAAACTCATTTTAAAAAATTAAAAAAAAAAAACCTCATTGAGGCAGTGAGTATAATCAACACTAACGGATAAGTGATGGCCCCAGGCAAAGAGCATAAATAAGGGAACGGAAGAGATCATCAAAGACACGACTTAGAGTAAGGCCTTGCTGGATTTAAAAACAGATTAAAACCAACCCACACAAACCTTTGCAAGTAAAATGGGTCTGCCTGCCATGTCACAGTCAATGAAGAGTCAAATCTGAGCATTATTTAATTACAAGCATCACAAAAGCAGAAAAACAGGTTGTCTCGGTCTGACTTTAGAATTCTCTTCTACATATTAAATGCCAGAAGATGCCAGAGAGCAATGTTCACTAAGCATCAGGTACAAAAAGGTTGCAGCCCAGGCATTTCACAGTCGCCCAGGCACTCTTCATAGATGCAGGTGATGGAAAAGGCCAGCGTGCAAGGACTCAGCAAACACACCCTCCACGGGAGGCCCTGGGGGCACCTCGGAAAGATGTTACCATCATTCAACGCGACCAACAGTGCCACACTGGAGTGCCTTCTGGGATGAGCAGAATGCCTTTAGACCAGTCACAGTGTGGCTGCTTCCGTCCAAATGGTGCTCAGCATGGGCATGGTTTGATGTGTGCCCCCCACCCCTGAAAAAAGACGTGTTGCATGTCTTGACTTGGAAACATGTGACTTGACTTGGAAACAGGATCACTGCAAATGTGATTAGTTAAAACGAGATCACAGTGGAGGCGAGTGGCCCTAATCCAAGATGACTGGATGACCACCTAATCCAAGATGACTTCTAAAAAGGCCACTGGAAAGCAGACACACCCCAAGAAGGCGGCCCTGAGATGACGGAGGCAGCCAAGGAGTGCCTGGGGCCACCAGAAACCAGAAGGGGCAAGGAAGGATCCTCCCAGGGCGTTGGAGAGAGCTTGGTCTTGCCCAGGTATAGTCTCGGATAGCCACCCTCCAGGACTGTGAGAGCATAAACTCCTGTCGGTTAATCCCACCTGTTCGAGGTAGTTTCTTACAGTAGCCCCAGAAAACTAACCCAGCATTTAGTTTTTACTAAAATCTCATCAGTGTACCCACCATGGCCACCTTCGAGCCTGTGTGTATTACACACTGAGTTCCACAAGACAGAAGGCTGTGGACAACAGCCCCCAAACCCAAGCCGGCCCACACTGATGGCACTGGCTGGGTCCACTGTACCTGCAGAAGACAGAAGCATCTGCAATACAGAAATCACTCAGAGCTTAGACAATGAGAAAATGATGGACGTTCTGTTTAAAAAATAATCACCAGCCAGGGCGCAGCAGTGAACCAGAAAGTTCTCAGAAGTCCTGAAAAGTGGGCAAGAGATGGGCCTGGCTTGTAGAGAAAGTGACTTCACCAAATACCAGCAGAAAGAGAAAGACTTCTCGAGGGAACTAGAGAGTCACATATTATAAATAGTAGCGAGGGTCATGGGGAAATCAACAGGATAATGAATTCTCCGCTCTATGTGGAGTCCTGGCCTGCAGAGAGCTTCTGATGGGTGCACCTCAGATTAAAACCAGGGAACTCACCTGCGGGGAAGAGGGCCCCGGTGTGGTGCTGTGAGGGGCTGACAAGCCCGGCCTGTCCTCCGGATTTACAGGGGCTACTTATTCACCCAATCTATGGGCTAGGCAGAATCTGTGAATCTCACTTTACATAAGGGAACTAGGAGGTGAGAACTTACTAGTTATTCTTATAACTAATAAGTGAGGAGCTGGAATGTGAACCCAGAAGCCCAGAGTCAGGGTTCGTGACCATTCTGCTGTAATGCCTGATACGTGAGGGGAAGAAATCTGAATCTGAATCAGCACCTGTCCTTATATCAGGCCCGGATTGATGAGAGGGACAGAAGCACAGAAAGGGACGGGGGAGGGCAGGCAGGCAGCCACCGCATAGAACTGTACTACAGCGCTTCACCTTCCAGGAGAGCACTCCCACCTGCCCACCTGCGGTCTGCCCTTACATTCTACAGGGCAACGGCTCTTGGCTATGTCTACTGTGACTCAAAGAACAGGCCTTCTGGGAAACAGATCATGCCAGTGATCTATCCTAATTATATTCCTAATTATATTCCTTATGAATCAATAACGAAAGGATCATTAGACATCGGAGACCAAAAACATCAGCACGAAAGGTTGAAGGAAAGTATGTTTGAAACTCGAATTCAACATCGAGCTGAGACAGTTCTCACAGGAACAGGACAAACAGACGTGTTAGTCACTCAAGACCTCAGAGCTCACCACTGATGCAACCTCGACAGACACCAGTGAGCAAAAGAGCAGTTCAGGAGAAGGGCGCAGGACACAGCAGAAAGAAGCTTTCCGATGCAGTGTGAGCACCAAAGAAGGCGGCATGAAGTCAAAGGAGAATTCAGGGGCCCTTAAATCCCAATAAAATCCCCAACATATACTTTTGGATTCTAAGCGTTTGGAAGAAAAATTCTTTATAGGTAATACCAGAGCTAAAAGAGAAACAGAACAGAATACAACAGAATAAAATAGAATAGAATGAAATAGAAGAGAATGGAATGGAATGGAATAGAATAAAACAGAAAAAAAGACTATATAAAAACAGAACATTTGACAAAAGTAGTATTTCAGATTGTGGGTAAATAGCTAGTTCTAAAACCATATGCTGGCTCTCACTACAGTCAACTGGAATTATTGTGATAAAGTGTTAACAGAGTAAAATTATAATATAGCCAGCACAGTACAGGCAACCAGGTCCACAGATCTCAGAATGGTATCGATTTTTCTTATGCAGGTACAACAGCAGAGAGATAATTTATAAAGGAAATAATTTATAGATTGGGTTATATTAAAATTGACCTGCGTCAAAACATTCCATTAAAAAATGTAAACACAAACTGGTTTTCGGAAAAAAAAAACTTGCAAAAGGCAAGAGCTCTTAATATATAAAGAGCTCTTACGAATCAGTAAGGAAGACAAATAGTTCAATTAAAATGGCAAAAGATCTAAACAGGTGATTAACACAATCAATAAACATATGAACAAACTTCAAACTCACTAATACTTAAAATGTATATTTTTAATGTGTCAAACTTCTATAAATGATAAAATGATATCAAAAATTCTGAGAATATAGGAGAGTAAAAATCTCAGATAACTCAGGTAACACTATCACAAATGTAAATGCACAGAACTATTCTGTTCATGCCATTGACCTAACAATTCCATTCCTGACAATTTACCCTAAGAGAATAAAAGTGCACGGACAATTCTGTGTTCAAGACCGTTCATCATAGGGGTTTTAGTAATATAAAAATCGAAATGAATTTAATATTAATATATATGATTAACTAAATACAGCTTACTTTATTTGATGTGTGACCATTATACTCGTATGTGTGGAATATTTAATGGTGGCGGTAAAATTCTGAAAATGTCTTGGTAAGTGATACGAAACAGTTTCTAGAAGGTGATTCAAATTTTTAAAGAACTGCACATATGTATACATGAAGAAAGAATCAGAGGAAATCAAAAATTTAACAAGGGTCATTCTAAAGTAGAAAATGTTAAATAATTTGAGTTTTTAAAAATTTATTTCCCTCATAATTTTCACAATAAAATGTGTTATTTTAGTAAGCAGATCAAATATCTTATTAAAAAAATTGTCACGTGAAAAAACAAAACAAAAAACTTGTCTGTCCAAACACATTTTCTTTTTCTTTTTCTTTTTTGAGACGGAGTCTCGCTCTGTCGCCCAGGCTGGAGTGCAGTGGCGCAATCTCGGCTGACTGCAAGCTCTGCCTCCCGGGTTCACGCCATTCTCCTGCCTCAGCCTCCCCAGTAGCTGGGACTACAGGCGCCTGCCACGATGCCCAGCTAATTTTTTGTATTTTTAGTAGAGACGGAGTTTCACTGTGTTAGCCAGGATGGTCTCGATCTCCTGACCTCGTGATCCGCCCGCCTCGGCCTCCCAAAGTGCTGGGATTACAGGCGTGAGCCACCGCGCCCGGCCCAAACACACAGATTTTTCAAAGATCTGTCCTAAACTATCACTTTCATAGTGCTTTTCTGCTATAAGGTTCTCAGAACACCAAAGTTCTTTCCATCCAGTATTTACTGAGATGCAAAGAAACAAAAGAAGTAAAAAGATAAAAGAGGCAAAATAACATAATGGAAGGAGATCTGGAAACTGGGTCTGGGATTCTAACATTAGTCTTGAAATTAACTGGTTCTGTGACCTAAGCCAAAGTTCTTGGTCTTGGTTTTCTCACCCAAATAAACAAAGAAGTTGAAATGAATAATTTTTTTTTTTTTTTTTTTTTTTTTTTTGAGACAGAGTCTCATTCTGTCATCCAGGCTGGAGTGTGATGGCTGGATCTCAGCTCACTGCAACCTCTACCTCCCAAGTTCAAGCGATTTTCATGTTTCAGCCTCCTGAGTAGCTGGCATTACAGGCACATACCACCACGTCCGGCTAATGTTTTGTATTTTAGTAGAGACTGGGTTTCGCCATGCTGGCCACGCTGGTCTCGAACTCCTGACCTCAAGTGATCTGCCTGCCTCGGCCTCCCAAAGTGTTGGGATTACAGGCATGAGCCACCGTGCCCAGCCAAAACGAATAAACTTTGAATGCAATTTTGTACCCTAAAGCTCTATGATGCTATTTCATAATTCCCAAAAAGCCAAGTTCAACGACAGCAAAGCTGCCCAGGGAAGCAGTTGTATCCTCCACCCGCACAGACTGCGGCTGTCCACGGGGACTTCAATCCCCAGATATGCTTGTGATTGGAAGCCCTTTTTCCTCTCTGAAATTTCAAAAGGTGCTGCAGTCACAGCTGGTTCTATTTTGCCACTGACAGGCAGACACATATTTTTATGCATTAGTAACCTTAGGAATCTCAGCCCCTCAGTGATGTGAGTCAAACAAACACATTTCATGTTTCTAAGGAGAGAATCCAGTCTAATGTTAAATGATCTTAAGGAAGTCATTCTGTCCTTACATGATCTACCAGTCAAGGAAGACAGGCAGAAAGATATAAAAGAATAAGGATGGGTACACATAAAACTACTTGGAGGAAAACTCCCTTCAATGTATTACCAATAAAGGAATGGGGTTCCCTCATCAGTCAATCCTGAGCCAAGCAAATCCAAGCCTGGTCAGAGGCCAAGACCTCTGAAAGAGAATGGCTTTTAGAACTTATTGTAATAGTATCCAACCAGTTTTTTAAAGCTTAAAATAAGATACACAAGGTTTGGATATGGAAATCTTTGAAGAGTCATTGGTATCTTATCTCACAGAAAGGGAAAGGCTTTCAATGGGTTTAAAATATGTGACTTGCACTGTGATGCCAGGCAAACTGCACTCACTAGAGTTGATGTGCAGGAGGTTTGGAAGGCGGGGCGGCCTCCAGACAGGGGTCACAGGCCATGGGGAAGATAGGCGGTAAGGTCCAGGTGATGATCAAGGAAGGAGGTCGGTTTGAGTTTATGGTCAATGATACTCTGTGTGATGATTAATACTGACTGTCAACTTTACTGGATTGAAGGATGCAAAGTATTGTTCCTGGGCGTGTCTGTGAGGGTGCTGCCGAAGGAGGTTAACATTCAACTCGGTGAACTGGGAGAGGCAGACCCACCCTCAATCTGGGTGGGCACCATCTCATCAGCTGCCAGTGAGGCTAGAATAAAGCAGGCAGGAGAAGATGGAAGAGCAGACTTGCTGAGTCTTCTGGTCTTCATCTTTCTCCTGTGCTAGATGCCTCCTACCCTCGATCATCAGACTCCAAGTTCTTCAGTCTTCGGAATCTAAGACTTACACCAGTGGTTTGCCAGGGGCTCTCGGGCCTTCGCTCACAGACTGAAGGCTGCACTGTAGTCTTCCCTAATTTTGAGGTTTTGGGACTCAGACTGATCCACCACTGGCTTCCTTGCTCCTCAACTTGCAGATGGCCTATAGTGGGACTTTACCTTGTGATGCTGTGAGTCAATTCTCCTTAATAAACTCCCTTTCACATATACATCTATCCTATTAGTCCTGTCCCTCTAGAGAACCCTGACTAATACACTCTGTGAGGAAACACTGGGCCTGAATATGGGAGACAAACAGGGTGGGGGGTTTCCACCACTGAAATCTTTACTGTGGGACCAGCAGAGCTGTCCCACTGTGGATGGACAAGCTATGTAGGGGTGAGGGGGATTTCGAGGGGACTGTGGTGATTCACCACAGATGCACCAGTTGGGAGCTGCAGAGAGAGGCCTGGGTGATGGGCACATGTGATGTCAGGCACAGTCATGGGAACAGAGGGAGAAAGGACACGGGGCGGGGCCACAGATGCTGAGAACCAGCCCATGGTGTTCACCCACGAAAACGAGACCAAGTGAGATGGAGAGAAAGGAAAAGAAACAAGATAGTGCACGCCATGGGAGGCAAGAGAGGGGCACAGGTGGCTGGGGACATAGGCTACGGGATAAGTCGAAAGAATGGAGTCTCTAGAGGGCAGAGCTGGTGGCGAGGCACCCCGTGAGGCCCCAAAGGACACAGCCCCCGAGGACGAATGTGACTCAACAGGTGGAGACAGCTCATCTCTGAGGAGGTGGCAGTCACTGAAGGGAGAAAAAAAGGACAAGAGACAAATGTGAAGCCAACACCTGGCAGCCAGGCCACGGGGGCCATTTGAGCATCTCTACAGGACACAGAGCTGGGGAAAAGGATGGCAGTGGAGGGGGTGCTGGGCTGCAGGGTGGAGGAGGAACTGGCTTCAGAAGGAGGAAGAGCATCTCTTCTTCTGGGAAAAAAGGTAGGAGGATTGGAATAAAGATAGAGGAGACATTTAACACATAAAGAAAATGTAAGCCATTTTGGAAACAATCGTTCTGGAATGCAATGATCATGGAGCTGATAACATGCAAGATTGCAGCTCTAATAGACACTGTAGGCAAGCCAAAATTTTCATGAATTTTTCATGGATTTAACTAGTAGCCTCAAAATGACCATTTCATATTATTAAACATCAAGAGACAAGAAATATCCAATGGGTGACGGCATCATCGAGAAGAGAATAGAAACAGATTTCCGGAGTCCACAGGCTGGTGAGATGCTCTAGAGAGCAGGACTGTGCTCTCTGGTGTGCCAGCCCCAGCCGGGCACCGTGCTATTGTTGGTTTTCATCACCCAGTTCCTGTCAGAACCACTGCAGTCATGCCACAGACAGAGCTTTTGTGCAAATGGTATTTTCTTCCCTATTAAAATGTTCTACTCTGTTCCCATCTAAATGGGTCCAGGAGCAGTCCCAGAGACACCTGCAAATTGCACAGAGGCATGGTTTGATTTCACATGCTCCTGATGACCATAATTGTTGCTATTATTTTCCTTACTATTTCACCTCTCAGGCAGAAAGTAAACAAAACACTTCTCAGGAGAGAGCGGGGAGAAAGGAAGAGAAGACATCGTGGGACCAAATTGGAGCACAGGATGGCATTTGTTGAACCATTCTGATTTCCTTTGATGCTTTCTCTCCCTGCTGTTCAGGATAATGCCTTGTTCTCCTCCCTAATCTGGTGTGGAAGGAATCCCTCCAAAAAGCAATGGGGGCAGACAGACCATGCTTTTATTTTCTTATAGGCATTTATGTTCGTACAGGAATGGTTTAGAGAGGCTTATGGATGAATTAAATGGTTTGCAAAATTAAGACTGGATTCTCTACCAAGTAGATAGGCAGGGACAATAAAGGAATAAAGAGCCACATTTGGAGCTAATGGCATTGCAAAACCAATTCTGGATGGAGAAGTTGGAATCAGATGACCCTCTGAACTTGAAGACATTTGGTGAAACAGCCTGGAGTCTGCCCATCATGCACTGAGTCACGGGTGGTTGGTGTGGGTAGACGCTCTAAACATTTTGGCTCTAAGCGCCTCTGTTTATACAACATTCTTTCCCATTGCGTCAGGAATAGGAAGCCTGTTTTCTCTGAGATAATGGAGTCAGGAAGAGAAATCATGTCCCAACTCTGCTAGATTTTGTGGCAGTCCAGGAAACAACAAGGCTTTTCTTTGTATAAGCACACAGCACCGCTCTTTCCTACCTCCCTTCTTTCCTGCCTCCATCCTTGTATTCCACAGCTGATCAGGACTCAGCTCATCCCCATCAGACACGGCTCACTCTCAAGTGGTCCTCCAGGTGGGGTTGAAACAGTGGAGTGTCCGATGCCCAGGCAGGGCCCAGCCCGGCCTGTCTCAGGGGTTACTGCTGCTTGTCCAGGTCTGTAACTATTGTCCCAGGTTCGGTGATCAAAATCTCTCCAGATAAATTTCATCCTAAGAAATAATTAAAGATTCCAGAGCAGGAGTCACCTGGTGCGTGCCATATGTAAACACCCACTCTTGAGGATGTTTGAAGAAGCACTGGATTGGTATCAAGGACTGAAAGTAGGTAGAGGTTTTTAGAAAGGTAAATTCTGCTAACTAAAGACAGGGAGATGGGAAATTAGCTTGACAACGTCTTAGGGAGGAAGCAGTGATCAACAATAATCAGGACAGTCATATGAAATATGTGCTGATTTCCTTCTCTCCTCTGATGAGGTTACCAGATGGGTAGGTGTGGGGAAAATGGTAAACAGTGTCTCTGGTTTTCAGGAAGAATTTAACAAGGTTTTCTCATTATATACACCGAATAAAATGAAGAAATGATGACTGGCAGATTAATAGCTGCCTCAACCAAAGGGAAGTAATTAATCAATCCATGTCAACCAAGAAGGCAGTTCCGAGGGCACCCTCCTGGCTAGCTCCATTCAGCCTTCTCATTAGCGCCAGGGGAAGCACGAAGCTTCATGACACGGGGAAGACAGCAGGTCACTTGCAGGATGATGGGATATGTATCTCTAAAAATACCAACCAACAGACGCATGAATTTAAGAACAAAATAAGAGACATAAATGCAACATCTTACTCTTATTAAACAAAAAACAAATAAGCTGTAGGGGGAGGGGCCAGATTAGCAGGAGTGTTAGCCCAATATGGGCTCAGTAATGCGAGGATCGTGTTAAGTGCTGGGAGAAACGACACAGGCTTCTGTGTGCATCTTCCCAAGGCAGGTCTCCTTCCCACTTCATCTCCATCCTCCATGCGTCACTCTCAAGGCCTAGAGCAGAAGCCACCATCTCCTTGAGCCCTGCCTGATCACCTCCCTGGAGTAGCTCCTTCCGTCATGATCCAAGGGACACCCAGCCTCCCCTCCTCCGTATATGGGTGAGGGTGGTAAGTTTGTTTGTTTGTTTGTTTGTTTTGAGACAGAGTCTTGCTCCATAGCTGAGGCTGGAGTGCAGTGGTGCCATCATAGCTCACTGCAGCCTCGAACTCTTGGGCCCAAACAATCCTCCTGCCTCAGCTTCCCAAATAGGTGCACCTACTACAGGTGCACCACCACGCCTGGCTAATTTATTTTTGTTTTTAGTACAGACAAGGTCTCACTATGTTTCCCAGACCAGTCTCAGGAGCTTACGTGATCTTCTGGCCTCAGCCTCCCAACATGCTGGGATGACAGGCACAAGCCATCGTGCCTGGCCAAGGTTACTGTTTGGCATCTGGCTTCCCAAGTGGACCATGGGCTCCAAAGGCAGAGACGATGTCTGTCTTATTCTCAGATGTTTAGCCAGGCAATGCCTGGCACCTTGTAGAAACTCAATCAAGGCTTGCTCAGTGAAGATAAATGAACGAGTCACCACCATCAGATGTGATTTTCTTCCGATCTAAATTCACCTGGTTTTCCTGTTTGACACACTGTCTTGGGAATTTGGAAATAGCCCTTATTCCTGATGGGTTTTGAGATCCTTTAGTGCAGGAAGTCCACCTGATTATCTTTGAATAAGAACCTACGAGAGTCTAAAGACTGGTTGCATAAACAAATGGGAGAAGAAAACACTAATTCTTTTAACATACAAGTTGTTGCACTTGCCCTGTTTTCAGGACTAAATAATATAGCTGCAGGTAGCGTATTTGAAGTCAAATGAAATTTCAGATGTGTAGAAATCAGTGAGAGAAGCTCATTGCACAAAGTGAATAGAAATGGAAAATGGAATATGCATGCGTTTTGAAATTGGTCTTATCAAAATCAGTAGGAAATTAAATTTTAAACTCAGTCATTCTTATTATATTATCCCTATTGAAATTCATCTTGCTTTTGCCTGTAGGCAGGGAGCAATTTATTAAAATACTCCGCATAGCCAGTATTTCTTAAACAAACAAACAAAATCTCTTATACTCAGCTCAAAAAGATGGTGACAGATGAAGGAAGAATTAGAAGTGTTAAAAAAAGAAGAAAAAGAAAAAACAACTAACCACGTGGCCTATCTTAGAACCTGACTGATGATTCCATTCAGATAATATTTCTTGGGCACCCACAGGCCACAAGCCACATGACATTAGATAGAGAAAATGATAGAAATCAAGCCATATTTCTCTACTTGCAAGCAAGTTATATACTAGCAGATACATACAATACACAAAATGCTCTTAAATCCAAATAAATCACATTTTCATGATGCAAATACTGACAGCTTAAATCGACATAGCACTCCATTGGTTACAAAGCACTTCTACCTAAAACATCTTATTTAATTTGAAAGTAAGTTAATCTAGTTAGGTTAAAGAGTTGTGTCAATCGCAAGTTGTCTCCAAAAGCTACCTGGAGCATAAAGAACCAAGAAGAGCTATGACAATATTGAGAAAACCCAATAAGATAAAGGTAGGAGAGACTTGCTGTATTAGCTATCAAGACTTCTTTTAAACTGATGGTTAATAGGACAGTGTGGTTTTGACATAGGTTAGACAAATGAAACAGAATAGAGCCAGAAATAGACTCCATCCTTATAGGGAATTGTGCAAATTCAGAGGTGGCCTTGCAGGTAAGTGGAGAAAGGATGAACAATACAATAAGGGGCACTAAAAAAATTGGTTATCTTATTTAAAAAGCAGAAAACAAAACTAGTTCCATTCTTTACACTACACCAAGAATGCAAGTCATTAAAGACCAAAGCGTTAAAATTAAAACTTTAAAAATTTTAGATAACAGATCACTTTTACGACTTCAGAGTGAGGATAGACTTCTTAATTAAGACACAGAAAGCACATAATGTAAAGAAAAGGATGAATCAATTCAGCTGCATAAAAATTTAAAACGTCTGTATAAAAAAGTTTAAAAGATTGGCCACAAACTTGATAGCATTTACAATGCATGTAACTGATGAAGAGTTATTATACAGAATATGTAAAGAACTCTTATAAATTAACTAAAAGAGACAGAGAAAAGGAGAACAGGAACACTGTATAGATGGGGAACGCAAAGAGAACTATCAATGCCCCTGACATGTGAAGGGAGTCTGACCACACTGGCCATCGGGCAGTGCGTGTTCCGGCCATGGTGGGACACTATCTCACACACAGCCAACGGGCTGCGACTCAGTGCCTGATGTCCTACCAACAGCAAGGAGGGAGAGAATGAGAACTCGCATCTACTGTTGGTGGGAATGCATCTTATACGACGACTTTGGAGGAAATTTGGTAACATTTACTGTAGTTGAAGATCGTGTGCTCCATGACCCAGCAATCTCACTCCCAGGTATATACCCGAGAGAACCTCTCCCAACACCTGCCCCTACGGTGCTCACGGGATGGATGCACAAGATCATTCATGGCAGCACTGCTCTCAGAAACACCAGAAGGAAACAACAAGCATCCAGCCCCAGGGCAACTGACACAGGACTGTTGGCACAGTCAGATGAAATACCACGCAGAAGCAAACATAGGAACCAAGCGCTACCCATCAGCATGGATACAGCTCATGAATGCAACCTGGAACAAGACGCATTCATGCATGCACGAGATGACTCCATTTATATGACACGTAAACTGCAAAAAACAATACAGTGTTTAGGATACACACAATAAAACAGGAAGAAATAAACAGGAGTGGTAGACATCAAATCCAGGGAAATGGTAGCCTCCAGGTGGGAGGGAGAAGGACGAGACTGGGGGACCATAAATGGTGTTCAACTGTATCGATAACTTCTTTATTTCTTAAGCTGAATTTATGGGTGCAAAGGTGTTTCTTAACAGTATTTTTATTCCTAAATATGTCTGAAATATTTCCTAAGAAAAATTTGAAAAGGGCTCAAGTCAATATTTCTGTTCACTGAGTAGAGGAAGTTTTCTGCAAGCCAGTGGTCTATCCACAGTGAAAATCTGGAGAGAGAGAGGTGTTGGTCAGGGGCACCTAGGAACCCATTCTGCTTTCGCCCTCTGGATGAGTTCATTCAAAGACTAAGAGACCTAAACATTTGGAAATGTAAACATTCACTTACATCTGCATCTGTTAAGTGTTAAGTTCTGACATGAGCTTAGTCTAAAAGGGATCTGGGCGGGATATCAAGAACCAAACATCACAGATCCAGAAAGAGCCTTCCTTCTGCTACTTCCCTGTCTGCGGTCTCTGCGTGACACAAGTTATGGTTTCTAAGGGACAGGGAAGCTTGGCTGAGATCACTGCACCTGCTCTCGGCTTGTGTGGGCCATGGCTCTTTCAAAAAAGATCACGCTGCTTAGCATAATTAAACCAGGAACTCAGCGCAGCCTCAGAGTGCGTGGGGTGGGGCAGAGCTCTGGGAGGCCCAGTGGTGACTTCCTCCAGTCCAGCATCCACCAGCCACATGGGAGATGGTGTGGGACGTGGGATCTGAAAGGCTTCATTTGGCCTCATAAATGGGATTAGCATGGGGGCAGCTACCGACCAGTCACCTTCTGGAGTCGAGGGCGCCCAGGTAAAGGGTTTTGGCATGGAAGTGCGGGTTGCTGAAGGAGTCATGGGAGGGGACATGACAGAAGATGCTTCCACCTGGGCAACACCTGTCATTGGGAGGGCATCGTGAACACGGCTGGCACATTCCGGGTGATCTAAGGCTCAAGTTAGACAAAGTTAACAGGCACAGGAAGGATACTGAATATTGCAAGGTTGCAGAAGGGAGGCCGGGGAATGGCTGTGGCCCAGGTGTATCAAATAAATGCCCCCGTACTGTTGTTTGCGATAACAAGTCAGGGGTGTTAGAGGAGCCAAAGACCCCCTCAACACCCACCAAGCGGGCAATCGAGGTTGTTTTAGGCAGAAACTGGATTGCTGCAAAGCTGACATGTTGGAAGGGGTGAGATGAGAGCTAAGAACTTCTCCAACTCGTCCTAACGTGTCCCTCCTAGAAGTCACGAAGAGAAAAGGGCGAGACTATGAAATAAAATGTGTAAAGGTGGAAAGAAGTAAAAATAAAATTAAGAAGAGTTCCATCCTGATTAACCCTCCATGGAAAAGCTCCAGAGAAGGTGCCTCTGCCAATTGAAAGTTTTTCACTGTGAGCAACTCTACGTAAAATGCATCTGGACCAGCACATTCCCCTGTGGACAGCTCTGCATGGAGATGTGACGGGGACAAATGATCTGGGAAATCATTGTTTTTGTATCAGTGTTTGGAAGTTTCAGAGTTTACTTGAATGGGAACATAACAGCTCACTAATAAAAAATGAGGAATGTCTTACTTTTTTTAAAAAACGTTTCCCCAAATAGGTTTGCTTATATGATCTATTTGGGGGTTTGGAATGAGCATGTGGAAAACTGAAAAAAAAAAAAATTCAGAAATTAATAAAGACATAAACCCCATGTTTTATAATGCCCAGAGTGGTGCGTGCTTCCCCGCTGGGGTAACTGAAGTTGCCGGAGCTGGGTTCACCGGGGACCGTAAGGGAGCTTCCCGGGCAGGGCCATCCCCAGCTGGGGGAGGCGGCATCCAGGCACCTCATATGCCGTGCCTCGGGCCTTACCTGCGAGTCAGTTTCTAAAAGTCCTTCTGTCATGGGCTTGCTGTAAGAAGTCAACATAAATATGGACAGTGCTCAGAACATGGGGCGCCTGATGTCTGGAGCAGCAAACTGTGATCAAACACTCATATTTCCAAAGCAAAATAATGATCCACACTAATGGAGGTAAAGAAGGAGAAGACTACGAGCCTTCCTCACCCAACGCAGACCTACCAGTGCTGTGTGTGCCAGTGCCACAGGCATCCCTTGGGTGGTCACATAGCCTAAAATACGAATGAGACTAAATATAGGGATGTGAAAGTTCTGCTTGACACTTAAATGTGCTTATTAAGACTTAATCCAATTATATTATCGGGATTGATATCTATAAGTCTCTAATAGACATTCCTATTTAAGTTTTAAAATATCATGCTTCCCACAGCTGGCCCCTCAGGCCCTCCCGTTCCAGGGCTTCACTGCGACCACGTGGCACTCTTCACTGGGAATATCCCTCTTGCCTCTCCTAGAACTGCCTCCAACCAGATTCTGGCGGGAGATGCTGCAACCTGCAACCAAGTCACCTGCACAGGGGCCCTGGCCCCCAAAGGCCTTGGGTGTTGCCAGTAGATCCATGTTCATTTTATCAATGACATTCTACCCCTCTAAAGCCATATTGTGTTTGCAATCTACAACAGGTAGATGACATCAAGTCTTACAGCATTTACAATAATTTCAAGACAATGACTCTTATCTCCTTAATTAGATTACGAGCTCTTAAAAGGCATCCCTTGGGTGGTCACATAGCCTAAAATACGAATGAGACTAAATATAGGGATGTGAAAGTTCTGCTTGACGCTTAAATGTGCTTATTAAGACTTAATCCAATTATGTTATTGGGATTGATATCTATAAGTCTCTAATAGACATTCCTATTTAAGTTTTAAAATATCATGCTTCCTATCTAGGCACGTAAAATGCCATATGACATTAGAACAAAAAATTAGCATGTAGAATGATTAGCACGTGAAATGTGATATTAGAACAATAAATTAACATGTAGAGTATGATTTAATGTGAAAGGGCCACGTGAGGTGGCATTTTACATAGAAATGCACTCACGCACACACACCAGCACAGAGATAGAAATGCACTCACGCACACACACAAGCACAGAGATAGAAATGCACTCACGCACACACACAAGCACAGATACACCTCCCTCCACACATTCAACTGAGATCTTTCAAAGGTGACATCAAAATAAAAATAGCACACAAATTTTATGGAAAAGAGCAAACCAAAAGATTGTTTTCTGTGGTGATAAGACCTGAAATGAAAACACATGACCAGCGGTGGAGACATAAAGGCAATACGCTGCCCAGAGGCGCAGCAACCAAAATAGAAAGCTCTTTACTTTGCAGGTTGATGTGATTCAGCCTAAGGCACTAAATCAGCACCTGTTATCAGATCACGGTCCTTGGGTCCTGATTTCCTTCTGCCAGCAAAGCACCTTGATGAGTGTCTACAAGAGGGCAAAGGCAGCATAATGCCGCCCACGGTAGGACTGCGGGGCTGCACACATTAGACTCTTTGACGCTTTTATTACAGCTACAGCCCGAGGATGCAGTTCCAACTCCTGCCCTTATGAAAATAAAATGGTGCACACCATACAAGACTATTTAAATAGACCAGACTTCAGCCATCTGCACCCCACTTCTTTTGAGACCCACAAGGTCGGAGTGCTTGCACGAGAGGTAAAATGATTTCCCTGGAAACATGCTCACCTGTGCACCATGAGCGACCCAAAGCTGAATAGCCCTCTTGCCTTCCTTGCTCGATTACACAAGAAAAGCAAAAGCAAAAAGCACCTGGCATGGTGAATTTAATTCTGCAAAAATACATCCTGAATACAACTCCCTACTGGAAATGTGAATATCTAAGCAGGGTTGTGTAGGCCTTTCAAAGCGACTGCAAATTATGGTGGAATGATATGGTTAACACAGAAGTTATGGCATTTTTCCTGTAAACAATACCATCTAGAAAATGAAAATACAACCCACTATGGGGAAAAGTATTTGCAAATAATATGCCTGAGAAAGCACTTGTATCTAGAATATATACATAATTCTTATAACTCAACAATAAAAAGATAAATCACCCAATTTTTAAAAATGGGCTAGTGACCTGATTTGACATTTCTCCAAAAACATACAGCCAATAAAAACATGAGAAGATGCTCAACATCATTTGTCATCAGAGGAATGCAAATCAAAACCATAAGGAGGCACCACTTCATACCCACCAGGATGGCTGTATTCAAAAGGTGAACAATAACAAGTGGGGAAAAAATGGATCTCGGCTGTGCATGGTGGCTCACGCCTGTAATCCCAGTACTTCGGGGGGCCAAGATGGGCAGATCACCTGAGGTCAGGAGTTTGAGACCAGCCTTGACCAACATGGTGAAATCCTGTCTCTACTAAAAATGCAAAAAGTAGCTGGGTGTGCTGGCAGGTGCCTATAATCCCAGCTACTAGGGAGACTGAGGCAGAAGAATTGCTTGAACCCAGGATGCAGAGGTTGCAGTGAGCTGAGATTGTGCCATTGCACTCCAGCCTGGGCAACAAGAGGAAAACTCCGTCACAAAAAAAAAAAAAGGTCCATCTATCACTGCTGGGTGGGAATGTACAATGTTGCAATCACTTTGGAAAATGGTCTAGAAGTTCCTCAAAAGCTCAGACATAGAGTTGCCATCCCAGATCCAGCAATTCCACTCCCAGGTATAAACCCAGGAGAAATAAAAACATATGTCCACACAAAAACCTGTACAAAAATGTTCACAGCACCATTAGTCACAACAGCCAAAAAGTAGGGACAACCCAAATGTCTATCAACTTACTAATGGATAAAAAAAATGTAGTATATCCATGCAGTGGAATATTACTTGGCAATAGAGAGAAATACCTGCTACAACACGAATGAACCTTGAATACATGAGGCTAAGTGAAAGAAGCCAGCCACAAAACCCCACATTGTATGATTCCGTTTATATGAAATACCCAGAATAGGCAACTCTACGGAGACAGAAAGTGGATGTAGGGCTGCAGGGGGTCGTGGAGGGGAAAAGGGGGACAGGGTTCTGTTCTGAAGGATGAAAATATTACAGATGTGGTAACAGTTGCACAACCTTGTGAATATACTAAAAACATGGAATTGTACATTTTAAACGGGGGAATTGTATGGCATGTGAATTAGATCTCAAAGCTGTATACAAAAACAAAAACAAAATGTTATGGCATTCAGGGCAATTTGAAGCAAAACAAATACTGAGATGGTTCTTCAGAAGGGACTTTCCTTTAGCCGGGCACCAGGTGGCATGTACCTGTGGTCCCAGCTATTCAGGAGGCTGAGGCAGGAGGATCACTTAAGCCCAGGAGGTGGAAGCAGCAGTGAGCCATGATCGTGCCCCTGCACTTCAGCCAGAGCGAGAAGGCAAAACCCTGTCTCAGAAAGAAAAAAAAAAAAGAGAGAGAGAGAGAGAGAGACTGTCTTGGTGCCTTTTATTATAGTGCATCTTGAAGAATGGAGGGGAGCGCCTTCTTCCACACATCTAGCTTTCATTCTGAGTCCATACTCAGGACAGATTTGGAATTTTTCACGAAGACTCCCAGGAGACAATGGCTTAGTGTATGATAAGTAATTTCCTCAGGATATTTGCTTCCTGGCAACAAAATAAAATTCAGAATGCAAACAATATGGTATATTTTGAAACAGAGTCCCCCAGAGGGTAGACAATGCTTCTCTTAGCCACTGTATAGAACCGTCTAGAAGTTGGATAACCTTATTTGTATGGTGGTAACCAATATTTCTATATCCATGTGAATACAATCCAATTTGGTGCTACAAAAATTAAAAATGCTTGACTCAAAATTCTTACTTCTAACCTGACTCAACAATCCATCGGCGCATGAAAAAAAAATTCCCCTTTAAGAATTTCTAGTTAATGAATTCAGGATTGTTTATCTCTGAGAGGGAGACAAAATCAGAAGTAAGTTTGGAGTCTCGGGGAAAACATAACAAGTTGATTATTGTTTAAGTCTAAAAGGCACTAAAGCACTTGTCCCTGGGTACCACTCAGATGCAGGCAACATTCAGTTCAAGTGACTCATGGCTTTTCTTCCTATGAGGCTTACAGAATGGTCCCTCACAAGTTTTCTATTTCTGTTCTGCTTCAAAGAAAGACTTTCTCAACGTTTTTAGGGCTCCAGTCCTGGCCCATCGTGGATGGTGAGATATTCTTTAGATGTTTGTTCTGTTTTTTTTTAAAGTTGATATATATTTAGGCCCAAAGTCATGTTTATTCACAAATCCAAACAACCGGCAAGCTAAGGCTAATTTTTTCATGTAGAATATTTATGAAAGAAAACAATGAATAAACAACTTAAGATTGGGGATTTACTCTGAAGGGCACTTTCCGGAACATGTCATAGGCTCAGCCCCAGTTCAACCCCATCTCCACTGCAGTTTGGAAAATTGTCAGGCCTGAGAGAGAGCAAGGGGTTCTGTTTACTCCACTCTAGGATTAAGGAATGGAAATACAGGGAGAGTCAAGTAAGGAGGTTGTGACTCAGTTCCTCCCCCTGGATAAATGTCTGCACAGACTTTAGACTTCTGGTTTTCAAACTGGGGTTCAATAGGACCCTGAGTTCAGTGGAGTGGGAAGTACTACAGAGATGAAGCAGGCGCCCCTAAAGAGTGGCTCTTTCTGCATAAGATGTTTAAAAAACTGGGTTCCGGGTGTGAGATAAATGACAGAACCTTGATTTAGATCTACTTTCGGGGTTGTTACAGAAAGATCTGTTGGGCTGTCTGGGGTGAGATTAGATGATTCTCATTATTTTTCTATGGTTAATATTGCTATAGCTACCATGGTGTATTGCAAAGTTTGGTACTTATATCAATGACTCAGGAGCACTGAGACACTGATATAGTGAATTATCAAAAGTTTAATTTTTTTTTTTTTTTGAGACAGAGTTTTGCTCTTGTTGCCCAGGCTGGAGTGCAGTCTTGGCTCACCGTAATCTCCGCCTCCTGGGTTCAAGCAATTCTCCTGACTCGGCCTCCTGAGTAGCTGGGATTACAGGCACATGCCACCATGCGCAGCTAATTTTTGTATTTTTAGTAGAGACGGGGCTTCACCATGTTGGTCAGGCTGGTATCGAACTCCTGACCTCAGCTGATCTGCCCGCCTCGGCCTCCTAAAGTGCTGAGATTACAGGCGTGAGCCACCGTGCCTGGCGTAAAAGTTTAATTTTATTTAGACAAGTTTTATTGTCAAGTACATTTTATTAATCTGTAATTACTCGAAAATACAAACTGGAATATACAAACTGGAATACTCAGGCAATTGGAAAACATCTCCCTACACTTATTTGAAGATTTAAAAAATGTATTAGCTTTGGACTAGTTATTCTTGTTCTCTTTTACATATTTTTCTAATAATTCCTACTCATTTTCTCATCTTGATTTTTTTCTCTCCTCCTATCTCCTCATTATATCTCTTGCTATTTAGTTCAACATGAGATCTTTTACAACCAAATAGCTTGCTAGAAACAGCAATGCTTCATGGTAAACAGCATGAGGGAAAGATGTTCTGAAATGGTTATATAAGCACGTGTGGCATCAACTACAACGTGAGGCACGTCATTTGATCAATGTATAAATAGCAAGTCGTAAATGATTCTTTCCACTCCTGAGCAGCCTGGCAGTAGCACAGAAGGTAAATGCAAATGGCCTTCCGCTCCTTTCCCGTGAATAAGGAGATAATCCCACCAACATAGGCCTTGGCAGCAGGAAGCGCAGCAGGAAATTCATGTGAATTTCTGAATTCTAAGAGAACTAGTTACCCATCGGCTGTAGGAAAAATCAAGAACAAAATTCAAAGGAAAGAATTCATGATGGTTCATACAGATAAAACCTATGCAACTGGGTTACACATTTCATGAGGCCAAACACTTAAATATGCATTTAGCATAAAATGCGTTTCTGCCGAGGGCCATGGAGGCCTCCAAAAATGCTACTTTCACCCAGGGCCCCTCAGGAGTCTTTACCTTCTCCATTGTTTCCTATATTAATAACAAATTCCTTCTACTAATTTATCAAAACATAATCACTGCAGTTAAAAGGCAGTGCTGCCAAATATTTGACCATAAAATCATATGGAAAGTAGTGGTAAAGAAATAATGTTACCATGTTTTCATAAAATTCATCCTACCAACGAATATATGCATATACATTTATTACATTTATTATAGAGTTATAACAGAACAGTTTTTAAAACTGGAAAGCCACATGTAATAAATAATATACCTTTCCTAAAATCAGTACTTATTTCTGTCTTTCTTTTTTGAATCCTCACTTCTTTAAATTACTATCTGCATATTCTGGATTGTAGCCTGGGAGAGTATTATGAGAACGAGAAGTACAAAGAAAAAGACAAAAGTATCCTTAAACCTACTAAATACCCTGAAAGAATAAAAAGAATGATTGCAGACAGATAATATATTTATTTTTTTTCAATGAATGAAATAAATTTAATCCTATTTATCCCAGTTTACTATCTCAAATAGACTGGTAAAGCTGAAAAAGCATTTCTACTATGTTTTGAAACAAATTTAAAAGTATTATTATATTTTCCAAATATACATCCTATTAAGACATGCCCATATTTTTCACATATAGCCATTTAGCAGAATTTCAACAAGTCCAAAGCTGCTAAATATACCATATGTGCCCATTTATTCTAATGAACCAATAACACAAATACATTCCCAGATTCAAGCCCCTCTGCTCAGAAAGTATCACTAGCCTGTAGCTGCTGAAAAGCTGTTCCATCTCAGTCACCCACTCCACCATCACCCGCCATGACTTATCCTGCTCCTGGCCAGAGGACCTTTTCAACATTGGATTCCAGTTCCTCGTCTAGGCAAAAGGTATGTGATATACTTATCCTCAGGCAAGCTTCTTGTACAGAGTGAATGAGATAAAATATGTGTGTCACAGCGCCTTTATTTGTGTCAGAGAAAATCCAAATCAAACTGGCTTAAACCATAAAAGAAATTGCTTGGCTCATATAACTGAAATATCTCAAGGTAATGTGGACTTCAAGCTCAGGCTGATCAGGGCTCCAATCTCATTTCTCTGTGGATTTCCCAGCTCTTTCCTCTAGTGTGTTGGCACCATCCTTAAGCTGGGTAACTTATGGTCACAGACGGCTGCAAAACTGCAAGTCAGGACTCCACATTTCCATGTTTCTCCACAGCCACTGGGCAGGGATCTCAGGTTACATCCTATTTGACCATCTTGGGCCACATTCTCAACCCTGAGCTCATCCCTGTGACCAGGAAAGTGCCATGGGTAGGGCACACACGCCCAGGATGCAGATCTCCCTGGGGCCAAACACACTTAAAAACAAAAAGGTTCTCTAAAAACAAGGTAGGCTTGGCTTTCTCCAACTGCCTCATCCTCTAATTGCACAGAAGAAACACTGTGAATGAATAAGGCATCCAACCCATTCTCCAACACCCCTTTCCCAGGCCTGTTTGTTCTTTTTCCTCTTATTTTTCCTCCGTCGTCCAACATCAAGATGCAAGGGCCGCAATCTGAGTGTGAGGGCCAGGGAACTCACTGACCATCTGGGGGGGGCTCTAGGAAAAGCCTGGAAGAGACTCTCTGTGGGAAGCTCAGGGAGTCAAGCCCCTTGACGAGGTGTGTGATGTGGGCAGGTGTGATGGAAGAAAAGAGACTGGGACTTGTCCTTTCTGGCATCTCAGTGCTCTGCTCAGAGACGTTTATCCTCCTTGCAGCTGGTGCATGAGTGAAACTCTGAATTTGTAGTTTTCCTTAGGAGAAAGATGGCATGCACCCCTGGGTCACCTGGCAAAGCTATAACACACGGTGGCTCCTGCAGACCCCTGGCTCCCCTCACGGGCTTGCAACCAGGCACTCTTCCTCTCTCCCTCCATGACAGACCAGGGCGAGGAAAGGAGAAATGATGAGCTCTGAGCTGGGGCCTTGCTGCCCGACTGCCTCCACTAATCCTGCTCATCTGACCGAGGTCAGACACTGCTTGGCAGAGCCCGTGGGCTGTGCTCCATTTATCACTCTGTCCGGGCGTCTGTTGCTACCCATGCTCGGGTAGGAAAATGCTGAGTGAAGGTAACAGGACTTTACAATTGGGAAGCTCATCTCCTCTTACATTTGGATGTTTTCCCAAGTGGCCACTGCCAAATTTACTCCACATCAGCCTCTCTCTCTCCATGCCCTTGACCTGTCCTCCTCCCTCTGGCCCTGCGCACTACATCCCACTTGTTTCTTGACTCATTCTCCACTCTTCCCCTTCTCTTGTCTTTCTTCTTCCTGCCTCTTCTCTCCCCTCTCCTCCTGCCCTTTAATTATTGTTTAAAAGACAGATGCTTGAGCAGTGTTTCCCGGACCTCACAGAGAAAGCTGACCCAGAGGACACGGAGCTATCCATTTGGGTGGACTTTTCAGGGCCTTTCCCTGTATTTCAAGTCCTTAGTTAAAAGCACGTGTCTGAATTTTCTAAGTTAAGGGGGGAGGTTTGATTTAGTGATCAGAAAAATTTCCAGTCCTGAAACATGCCTGCTTTTACCTGGAATCCTTCACTTTCAGTGGCATTTGCAGTTTGACATGAATGCTTCCGGCGCTGCATTTCATAGACCTGCTGATTTGTAGCTCAGCCTGTCGCCACCATTCAGGCGGCTGGGGTGCAAGAGCTAGGAGCAGTGCTGCTGAAAGTCATTAAGACTTCAGTGAAGCAAACAGATTACAGTATAACGAGAAACATGGAGTTTTTTCAAAACAATTTTGTCTACTGCTGAAATTTGCCAAACACGTCACTGAAGGAGTCTCAGGTTGATCCTGTACAGAGGAGAGCTCTGACCTGCCTCACTAACCCACACCCTGAGCTACTCACCCTGCCTTACGGTCACACCTGTTTCTAAAAGGTAGCTCAGGCTTAAGATCTAGGAGTCATCTTTGATTTTTCTTTCATGTATACTGGGTCCAGGCTATCTGCAAGGCCTGTCCACCCTGGTGTCAGATGGCAGCTCCGAGAGCTTGCTAGCTCAGTTTCTTCTCTGCCAGCCTTCAATCTAATTGCACGCATCACCCAAAGGATCCTTTTAAATTGAGATATGATCCCATCACTCCCTTATGTGAAACATTAGGGCTTTCCACGGCCTTCAGGACACAGTCGGGCTTTCCACGGCCTTCAGGACACAGTCAGACTTTCCACGGCCTTCAGGACACAGTCGGGCTTTCCACGGCCTTCAGGACACAGTCGGGCTTTCCACGGCCTTCAGGACACAGTCGGGCTTTCCACGGCCTTCAGGACACAGTCGGGCTTTCCACGGCCTTCAGGACACAGTCGGGCTTTCCACGGCCTTCAGGACACAGTCGGGCTTTCCACGGCCTTCAGGACACAGTCGGGCTTTCCACGGCCTTCAGGACACAGTCGGGCTTTCCACGGCCTTCAGGACACAGTCGGGCTTTCCACGGCCTTCAGGACACAGTCGGGCTTTCCACGGCCTTCAGGACACAGTCGGGCTTTCCATGGCCTTCAGGACACAGATTCCTCCACAAGGCCCCAAGAGCTTTGGGCTCTCACAGCCCACCCCATCTTCCCCGTCTTTCTGGGGACACTGACTTCTGGCAGGTGCCAGATGAGGCCAAAGCCCAGTCAGCTCAGGAACCAGGCTTGAGCCGCATCTCCCCCAGAAACTCTGCCCCACACCCTCTAGGGGCCAATCACATCTTTCATTCAGCCCTGCGGAGACGTCTCCCTGGACTGCCCTCTCAAACACTGTCCTCCTCTGCCACTCATGGCTCCCTGCCATGCCTTACAATTTGTGTATGTTTGAGATCAGTACATTTTTCTATGTAGACTTGATTTGTAGACAGATATAGATGCAGCCGAGCTTCCTATGCCTGTCGGAGGCTGAATATCAGGCCCTGGAATGCCATGTGGACATCTAGTGAACACCTCGAGCCCTCTATGGTAATACCTCGAGCCCCCATTCCCAGAAGGACACTGGGACACAGCTGTGCTGCCCAGCCTGCTTCCTACCCAGGCCCCGAGGGCAGGTGTTCACCTTCTGTGACCAGGCCCTGCCCTGCCCTGGCCCCTGCCCGTGTCCCTCCCACACAGAGGCCACAGCCCTGCCTGCGTCCTGTCTGCTGCCTCTTCTACAACATGCTATCTTCCTCAAAGCTGAACTGACCAGAATATTCGCTTTGCCTTGCTGCTGTGACAAATTCCACAAATTCAGTGGTTTGAAACACAGGGTTTTCCCTCCCAGTTCTGGAGATCGGAAGTTTGGGATCCATTTTGCTGGTGTTGGCAAGGCCGGTCCCTCCGGTGACTCCATGTCCAGCCCTGGGGGCCACCTGCGTTCCTTGCTCCTGACCCTTCCTCCACCCCTGTAACCTCTGCCTCCCTTGTCGCACCCTTTCCCGCTTCTGCAATCAGACCTCCTCTGCCTCCTCTCACGAGGACTCTTGTGATTACATTTAGGGCCCCCCCAGATTATCCAGGAACATCACGCCATCTCCAGGTCCTTAACTTGATCGCACCTACAAAGCCCATTTTGCCACATATGGGAACAGCTCTAGGTTCCAGGCTTAGGCTGTGGCTTTCTCGAGGAGACATTATCCAGCCTTCCACACCCACCAAGAACACCAGGGGCCTACACCTGAGCACCTGCGTCAGGGCTGGATGTGGGGCTCAGCCGGATGAAGCCCAGGTCCCGACTAGTCCTACTTTATTTCCTGCCATTGAAATCCCAGCAGGATGTGGCCGCATTGTTCATTAGCACCTTTTTTCAGAAGTTCAGTTCTGATAATTAACATTCCCTCTCAGCTGACTCATCTGACTGGGAAACAAGCATAGATAGATGTTCCACTGGGGGCTGAGCCATGCGACTCCCGCACCACACACCAGAAAGAACATCATGTCTCACACTCCCAGGCTGGCCTTCCAGCCACCGTGGACTCCCTGTGCACAGTATTTTGGTCACAGGTCACAAAAGCAAAAAGGAAACGTAGAGGAAGAAGATGTAGAATAAAGGGAGGAGTAAGGAGAGCATTTCTGAAGATGATTGAAGATATCGGAGGGGATGCCTTTTTCTTTTTAATGAAGGGAAGCAGTGGACAAAGGCCAGGCTGAGCTGCCCAGTCACATCGGAAGGACCTGCTGACCCCCTGGGGCCCCAGAGATGCCCGGCCTTTCCCGCTTGAAACACAAACCCGCGGCGCACAGGCCAACGGTGCCCACACACCGTGTGCTTGCTCCGCTCATACCAGGCAGGAAACAGCAAAAGCAAGAGCTGGGTGCAGGTGCTGGAATGAGATACCGATGGTCTCCGGGACCTCTCTCCTTATCCCCGCTCTATCCTGTCCTGGACCATCTTGAACATCAGAGAGGGAGAGCACACCCCCCCAGGATGGGCGCTCTGTCCCCTGTGCTGCCTGTGGGGTCTAGACACCATTGAGGACTTGCCCACTCAGTGCAGGACTCCTGCCCACTCTTTGCCCTTTGTGAACAAGGGGATGGATCTGCTGCATTTGGGAGACATCTCTCTGCACACACAGGCCTCACTGCAGTCATTCTCATTCAATGGAATTCAGCCTAAATGACGACGCTTTTTAGACACCCAATCCCTGTAACAGCGGTCCCTGCGCTAGGCCTCTACTGTGTCTCTTGCCGTACCCTGCCACCCACTGTGTGTGGGTGCAGGGACGCAGCCTCAGTGGGGAGAAGGTGCCAGTCAGACCACACCCCGGCTGACCTGCCGTGCCACCTGAGACCCCCCCAGCACTCTGGAGTTTCATTTATTCCGGGTCAGACCCTGTAAGGCAGATGTTATACTAATTTTACAGAGAAGAAAATTGAGCCTCAAGAAGGTCCCATTGGTGACCTTGCCAAAGTCATATGAGTGCCACGTAGCAGAGCCAGAATTCACAACATGGGGGCTACCTCCAAAGCCCCAACCCCGACGCATGGATCACAGGCAACAAACAGTTCCCCTCACCGACTGCAGGAGAAATCACCACCACCACTAACAAGACCCGCCCTGCTCACCAGCACCAGCTGTCATGCCTGCCTGAGGCCATGTCAACCAAGTCACTCCTGTCCAGCAACACGTGTTCACATACATGACGGTACAGTTGCGGACAGCTCCGGTAGGTGCATGGCGCACCTTCTACAGCCTAGGGACAGCCAGGCTCGAGAGAGGAAGATGAACATGCAGAACCCCCGACCCTGACTCCGGAAAATGGCTCCAAAGGCTCTCAGCTGCAGGTCCATCCTTCCCATCCATCCTCCCTCCGCCAGGCCAGAGCCCAGGCCCACAGCTCTGAGCTGCATGTGGGTGTCAGGCCAGCTGGGGAGCAGGGCCTGATGGCCACATGTGGGTGTGGCAGGATTTTTGCCCTAGAGACCTGGGCTCACACAGGGGCAGTGAGCCCACTGTGGTGCCCATGGGGGGCTGCCCAGCAGGAGCCACAGTGCTGACCTAGCCCAGAGCCACCAAGGCCCCTGACAGCAGGTGCCTGACTCTCCTAATCTAAGTTGCGCCAAGGCCCCTAACACCCAAGAGGAAGAGGAACAAATGAATGTGGGAGAAAGAACTGAGCCCAGAAGGTTCATGGGTCCAGGTACAGGAGAGCCCTTGACAGAAGCCCGGCTCTGCCTGACAGAAGGTGCCGGGCGCCTGCTCCATCGTGGGCCGAAGGCAGTCACAGGCTGGTACGTGCAGAGGGAAGTCATTCATCACAGAAACTCAGCGTCAGGAGTCAAAGACTTTAAATCTCACTACAGATCTCTATCAGCAATGTCACGAAGGCCATCTTCCTAGAATAAAACCTATTCTAGAAGCAACAGCTTTTAAAACAAACATCCTTATTGACTTTTCCTGTTTTTCTATTTCTTAAAAATTACCAGCATTAATACATGTGGAAATCTGTGCATTTTAAAAAATGTTGATAGTTTCTCAATCTTTTAAGATATTTTCTTGCTTTTAAAATTTTTTAAGTAATCAAAGTGGTTCGGGGATTTTTTCCCAAAAATTTTATTGTAAGATAACACTAGATCAGCTATATTGTGAGCCTAGATTAGACATTTTTTTACAGAAAATTTTTCAAGGCCAAACAGTAGTTAGTCAGTAAGAAACCCAATGCCAGCACCACCTCATGCTGCTATGTGGTTCTCTCGTGGCTTCTGAGTAATTTGACTTACGCGATGGTTTTAATGACCTCCTCCTCCGTTGGCGTAAGGTAAGCACCACTTTTTGTCTGCATTTTAACCCTCTACACCCAAGTCCTACTGATAATTTTTAGGCACATAGTGAATAGTCAGTCCATGGCTAATTCCTAAGATAAAATGTCCTAAATGACCTCCAAGGACTTTGTACATATTAACCTAGAAGCTGCAAATTACATGGAGAATGGCCACGCATGGCTCGGGGGCAACGGTCCCGCAACAGCCACAGCTGTCCGTGGCTGCCGAGCAAACGCCAAGTCCAGCCTGCGGCACCTTCCTTCTGCACAAGCTTCACCAGCATTTTTAGCGGCACAGACCACAAATCAGCCCGAGGTTTTCTGTAAATTCACACACAGCAAAGAAGTATTATGGGGTCCAGGCTGATGACACCATTGGGGAGAACCAGTGTGCTCTGTCCCAGATGGCTGAGAGAACGTGAAGCTCTGCAGACTCGGAGCCTGGCCATGCAAGGGGACCTGTGATTCAGGACACTTCTTAAAACTCCAGAATATACCACTGTGGGTGACCAAGCCTTGAAACTCCAGAATGTTCCCACCATGGGTGGCCAAGCCACATCACAGGAAAGAAACCTTCAATGTGCTTTCTGTGCAGCACACTCCTCTCTTCTGTGATCTGAACACGAACCACCACCTCTAGACTAGGACTCAGATGCAGTGAGCTCCGCTATACCCACAGTCACATACGGACAGTAACTTCTCTTCCCGAATCCTGTCTGGATCCAAGTGTCCCTAGGCCAGAGTCTCCCTAAGAGACAGCCCTGAGTCCAAGCCCCTGAGAAGCTCAGGGCCATGCAAAGCAGGAGGCCTGGGTGTGGAAGGGGTATGGGTGGGGCCTGAGAATGGACTGAGGGGCAGACAGTTCAGGGAAGGGAAGATCACTGGGGTAGAGAGGTGACCTGGAGGGAGGTCAGCGTGGGCAGGGGTGAGACCAAGGAAAAGATTGACCATCACTAGAAGATCAGGCTCACAGGCAGTGAGAGGCCTTGGCTGAGTGGGAGGTGGAGATAGTAAAATGAAAACACGGGCACTACTCTATAACTCCCATGGCAATTCGGGCAAATGCCCATCACCTCCGTTACATCCAAGCTTCGGGAGGGTAGGGCGAGCGTCTCAGATGTACATCTCTTCTCCTGCCTCACGCACACAGAGTGATTGTGGCCAGCTCATTTTAGCAGGTCACGCTCCCTTCCCTCCATCAGTTGTTGTTCTGCTGTCATGAGCCTCGACACCGCAGTACGACGCGCTCAAGAAGACATCAGGACAGAGGTCTAGACGCTTACAACCCTGAGAGACACACTGGACGCTGCGCGCACGAGCCCTGTGCATATGGACTCCGATTGACGCCATCAGATTCGCCCACAAGCCCTGTGCGTATGGGCTCCAATCGATGCCATCAGATTCGCGCACCAGCCCTGTGCGTATGGGCTCCTATCGATGCCATCAGATTCGCGCACCAGCCCTGTGCATATGGGCTCCAATCGATGCCATCAGATTCGCACACCAGCCCTGTGCGTATGGGCTCCTATCGATGCCATCAGATTCGCGCATCAGCCCTGTGCGTATGGGCTCCTATCGATGCCATCAGATTCGCGCACCAGCCCTGTGCGTATGGGCTCCTATCGATGCCATCAGATTCGCCCACAAGCCCTGTGCGTATGGGCTCCCATCGATGCCATCAGATTTGCGCACAAGCTCTGTGCATATGGGCTCCTATCGATGCCATCAGATTCGTGCACCAGCCCTGTGCGTATGGGCTCCTATTGATGCCATCAGATTCGCGCACCAGCCCTGTGCATGTGGGCTCCGACCAATGCCATCAGATTCGCGCACCAGCCCTGTGCGTATGGGCTCCTATCGATGCCATCAGATTCGCGCACCAGCCCTGTGCGTATGGGCTCCTATCGATGCCATCAGATTCGCGCACCAGCCCTGTGCATGTGGGCTCCGACCAATGCCATCAGATTCGCGCACCAGCCCTGTGCGTATGGGCTCCTATCGATGCCATCAGATTCGCCCACAAGCCCTGTGCGTATGGGCTCCCATCGATGCCATCAGATTCGCGCACGAGCTCTGTGCATATGGGCTCCTATCGATGCCATCAGATTCGCGCACCAGCCCTGTGCGTATGGGCTCAGACCGATGCCATCAGATTCGCGCACCAGCCCTGTGCGTATGGGTTCTGACCGATGCCATCAGATTCGCGCACCAGCCCTGTGCGTATGGGCTCCCATGGATGCCATCAGATTCACGCACCAGCCCTGTGTGTATGTGCTTCCATCGATGCCATCAGATTCGCGCACCAGCCCTGTGCATGTGGGCTCCTATCGATGCCATCAGATTCGCACACCAGCCCTGTGCGTATGGGCTCCTATCGATGCCATCAGATTCGCCCACCAGCCCTGTGCGTATGGGCTCCTATCGATGCCATCAGATTCGCGCACGAGCCCTGTGCGTATGGGCTCAGACCGATGCCATCAGATTCGCGCACCAGCCCTGTGCGTATGGGCTCCTATCGATGCCATCAGATTCGCGCACCAGCCCTGTGTGTATGGGCTCAGACCGATGCCATCAGATTCGCGCACGAGCCCTGTGCGTATGGGCTCAGACCGATGCCATCAGATTCGCGCACCAGCCCTGTGCGTATGGGCTCCAATCGATGCCATCAGATTCGCGCACCAGCCCTGTGCGTATGGGCTATCGATGCCATCAGATTCGCGCATCAGCCCTGTGTGTATGGGCTCCGACCGATGCCATCAGATTCGTGCACGAGCCCTGTGCGTATGGGCTATCGATGCCATCAGATTCGCGCACCAGCCCTGTGCGTATGGGCTCAGACCGATGCCATCAGATTCGCGCACGAGCCCTGTGCGTATGGGCTCAGACCGATGCCATCAGATTCGCGCACGAGCCCTGTGCGTATGGGCTCCAATCGATGCCATCAGATTCGCACACCAGCCCTGTGCGTATGGGCTATCGATGCCATCAGATTCGCGCATCAGCCCTGTGCGTATGGGCTCCGACCGATGCCATCAGATTCGCGCATGAGCCCTGTGCATATGGGCTCCGACCGATGCCATCAGATTCGTGCACCAGCCCTGTGCGTATGGGCTCAGACCGATGCCATCAGATTCGCGCACGAGCCCTGTGCATATGGGCTCAGACCAATGCCATCAGATTCGCGCACGAGCCCTGTGCGTATGGGCTCAGACCGATGCCATCAGATTCGCGCACGAGCCCTGTGTGTATGGGCTCCAATCGATGCCATCAGATTCGCGCACCAGCCCTGTGCGTATGGGCTCAGACCGATGCCATCAGATTCGCGCACGAGCCCTGTGCGTATGGGCTCCAATCGATGCCATCAGATTCGCGCACCAGCCCTGTGCGTATGGGCTATCGATGCCATCAGATTCGCGCATCAGCCCTGTGCGTATGGGCTCCGACCGATGCCATCAGATTCGCGCACGAGCCCTGTGCATATGGGCTCCGACCGATGCCATCAGATTCGCGCGCCAGCCCTGTGCGTATGGGCTCAGACCGATGCCATCAGATTCGCGCACCAGCCCTGTGCGTATGGGCTCCTATCGATGCCATCAGATTCGCGCACGAGCCCTGTGCGTATGGGCTCAGACCGATGCCATCAGATTCGCGCACGAGCCCTGTGCGTATGGGCTCAGACCGATGCCATCAGATTCGCGCACCAGCCCTGTGCATATGGGCTCCAATCGATGCCATCAGATTCGCGCACCAGCCCTGTGCGTATGGGCTCCCATCGATGCCATCAGCAAAGTTTTTTCACTTCTTTGTTGGGTTGTACTCTACAAGGACTTGACTGAGTCACACATCATAATCCATGCGTTTTCTTTGTTAAGATCTAGAAATAAGAGACAGACCCAACCTCATGCTGTGTCTCGGGTTCTCTGGAATGAAGGCAGTCAGCTATAGTCACCACTTTGATTCCCGCAGCCCGTCTGTTCAGTCCCTGAAGTGATGAGAAACCAAGAAGAATTCAAGAAGTCAAAGGTGTTCTAAAAATAAATGCTCTTTTAAAAGTTGTTTTGTGTTTCTTTCCTTCGCTATGTTCAAAGTCAACCAATCAACAGAGTTGCTTTAGCAAGTTACAGGCAAGAGGGTTTCTCGTAGCACCTTCGCAAGCATAGTGTAGAACGCAGCAGTCTCTCCGGGGCTTGACCCTGTGACAGGGAGCCCAGGGCCCCAGGTGCCTGCAGGAGCTGACGGCCATGTGGCCTGAAGTCTTAAGGCTCATGGAGGGCCTGCAGAGCCCCTTGGGCTTCCTGCCTCCTCCCAGCCTTACCCGGCTCCCAGCTTTTCTCACACAGAGTCCTCTCAAAGCCATCTTCTCTGCTCCTCTTGTGTTTTACCCACAGTTCAGAACAAGAGGCTTCCTTGGTTTTTCACCCTCAGAAAGATTGTCCACATGATATTATGGATGTAAAACTATTTGGCAGCTAATATGATATCTGACCTTAGTTCTAGAGAACTAGTTGCAATTATCCTGGGCTGAGAGCATTAAAATTGGAACCTGTGCGAGCTTCTTAAGTAGTCGCTAGAGCATTTCTACCATAACCATTCCAAAACAAAGTCATTCAAAGTAAAATCCCCCCACTCCTCCTGTTATAAATTTGGCCTCACAGTTTAATGAGTAAAAGCTGCAAGCCCACAGGCCCTTGGCAGGATGTGTGGCCAAGATGTCTTGGTGCAAAGAATGTTACCGTGCACTTCGAGTGCAGAGACTGCTCTCCACAGCAGGCCCCAGGCTTGCATTCTGGCTAATGTCCATCTGAAAATTCAGATTGTGAAACTACAGCATACGAATCATTCCACAGGTATGAGGCCTGTTTTTCTTATTTGTCAATCTCATTCAAGCCTTTCTTTTCTTTGGCAACAGGAGGAAATACACTGGCCAATACCTAAGTACTAATCTTTGATTCATTTTTTTAAAATCTTGCTAATTTCATACAGAAGACAGAATAACTGAAAGAAGAAACAATTCTTTTCTCTAAAAGGCTAGATAATTTCTACCAGTGCCTTCTCCCTTCTCCCAACAGTCTCCACTCAGCCATTCCTTGTGGGCTGATGCCAGAAACAGCGTGGAAAACAAGTCTGTTTTCCAAGAGGGGCTATTACCACGAATTATGTTTAAAATGACAGCATCAAAGATTAAACCATCATTGTATATAAACTTAACATAGCTATAACCTAGGAAAAGCTAGTTTCATGGTGATAATACTAATTAGAAACAGATGTGTATTCAAAGGGGCAAGGAAAGAGGCTGGCAGGAGAGAAAAAACATTTTTCCCCCATAATGTAGTACAAGAACCTTTACAGATATGGTCTCACCAAAGTCAGCTTTGTGCAACACCACGGATGCCAAGTGCAAGCTGTCCTGACAAGGCACATTTCACTGATGAAGCATTTAATAAATTGCAGATAACCCTTATTACAGGGTTACCCCTATTTTGTAGCTGGGGAGACAGGGGTTCAGAAGGATTCAGTGGTTTGGCAAGGGAGACAGCAAGAACACTAGGGCAGTGTGAGGTGGCTGGGAGAAGGGGCAGCCGGCAAGGTCAGGCACTTCCCACGGCAGGAGACTGGCACCGAGCAGGGGCAGGAGGGAAACAGGGACACCACCTGCTCCATGCCTGCAGAATCCTACCTCCACGGGGCAAGGCAAGGGCAAACCACCCAGCCTGGGGAGCTTTGCACACCAAGGCTCATAGAGGAAGACTGGCTAGGGAGCATTCGCCGAATAGAATCAGGTAGGGCTCTCATATCAGTAGCATTCTTGGGAACACCCTCTAACTGATCTCCAGGAACGCATGCAAATGACTGCATAACATATGCAAATGACTGCATAACAACAGGTACACATCTTGGCTGGTTGGAAACACTGCTTCTGGCCTGCTTGGTAATAAATCCTAGGTGTGTGGTTACGCACATTTGTCCTCCACGCCCTGATATGCAGGTGCCTCCGGCTTCCTTGTAGCTGCACCATTATTTTCCCCTAGCTAAGCAGTTAGCAGGCAAGGCTTCTCACGCAGCTGCAAGTCAGATGTGATTAACAGTATTTCATATGGAATATATTTGTGTCTGATCCATTTGCTTGATTAAATCACACTGTAGCTTAACAGCCTATTTGTTGATAATTTTTACTTATTTGAATTCAATGTAATAGCTTTTACTAGTGAAAATATATCAGCAAACATAAAACGCTGAGAAAATGCAACACAACGTAATTCAGTGTAATCAGAAATAAAAGCACAGCATTCTAGAGAATGTTGCTAGTCTTAGACCAGCTCTGCTTATTTAATAAGCACAGATCCTTGGAGCAAAAAAGGTAGAGTATTTCTGGCTTAAGTTACTGGTTACCAACTCCACGTCATACAAAGTAAACTCATCCTGGTCCCCCATATCAAAGGAGCACTCTCCTGGCAGCTTCCTGAAGGTCCCCAAGGCCGCACACATCTCTGGTTGACCCGAACATTGCCTTCATCCTGAAGCTACAGCCCTAAAGCCTCTTTCCTCCCCTTCCCCTTCACAGCCAGTAGCCCTGGAAGCTGCCTCAGAGAGTTCATACTTCTTCCACCCACTATTAAATTGCCACTTCTGAGAAACTATTCGCCCCACATGTGAGAAACAGAATGAAATTCCAGGTAAATGGTAAGTCAGAGGATGTGAACATAGTTCCTTTTTTATTTAATGGGCTTCCACTTCATTCTTCTACTTCTGAATGCATGAAAAATAGTCTGAACAGTCTTTGCTGTGCTGGGTGTGGCCAAAGACAGTCAGCACATGGGCTTACGGAAAAGGACAGGCAAAGCAAAGGGGGCAAAATCTCACTACGTTTAGTTGTCTTTTCACATAGTTTAAAAAAACAACAACACTATTTCGGGGATTTTTCCTGAACGTAAAGAGAGAAAGTATGTAATGAAATTCCAAGCATAAGGCATATCACAGAAATTGTGACCACAAATAAGGAATTAAGCTTAATGTCTTTAAAATGAGTATATAAAGGAGCAAAAAGAAGAACAAATTCCAATTCAGTATTCACTAATATGGACTATTTATTGTGGTTTTTTTGGCTGTCAGAAAATCCAATAAAATTAGGATAAACATAATTTCTTTGGGAGCATTTATTGAGAGTACCTGAAAATTATCTTAATTAGAAATGGTTTTCTTGGAAACCACCCAAGATCTAGAAGAAGAGCTCACCTATCATGCCCCAAGAATAAGCCTTAGTGGTAAACTTTCCAGGAAGCTTTCTTTTTATCCATGACTGGAGCCAATATTGTTCCTGATGCTTGCTAAGAGTCCCTTCACACTTCCTTTATTAGGATACCATGTTTTCCTTAAAAGGGATGAGCAATTAAAATGTCTTTATATGTACACATAGATGAATTCTGATGATCTGTGACCAGAAATAGAAATAAATTGACAATTGATCTAATCAGACCATTTAAATCCAAAGCTGCCAATAATTTCACAGCACTTATACCCTAATAGCAAGCTTCTTTTGACTTGTTTGCCTCTACTGTTAGACATTAAGCTCACTGAGGGCAGGGATCCTATTTTTATGTCCCAGTTGCTTAGCACAATGCACACAGTATGTGCTAAAATCTTTTGAGTGTATGAATAATTGAGCAAATAGATAAATAAAACGAAATTCTCCTTCCACTCAGCAGTTCATCACTAGCAATATCCCAGGTAGAGCCTCGCATTTTGTCTTCCTCATTCACTCCCTACTGTCTTTCAGGAGAAATGCCAGTTACAGCTGAAATAGCTCAAATAATAGGTCACCAAAGAGAACCCTCTGGCTTTGGTAACTCCAAACTAATAACTGCTCCCTAAATGAAATGACTTTGCATACTGACACCTTTAGCAAGTTGGTGGAAGTCTTGAGTTAATAATCTCACTTTTAATTAGTTTAAAATGTACATTCCCTCTTGGAAGAAATATAAACTAAGCTTTGGAGGTTCCACATCCCATCTTCTGAGGCTCTACTGGCGTGTGGAAAGGTTGAGTGGGGAGAAGATTCCTTTCAGCTCAGTGGGCCTATGGTTCTGCTAAGTTAGGACGGTGAGGGTGGTGCATTTCCTTGCTCTCAAAGCCACCTTAGCTCATTAGGCAACTGGCATGGGTAACGTATTTTGTAGATAAGTGCAGTGACTCATAGGCCAGACACTGAGAGGGTATCCTATCGCAGCCAGGTGACGGTAACTCCAGCTTAGCAAATGGGCCAGTGTCCCCTTTCCTCATCTATGAAGTGGACTGTTGAATGAGATGCAGGTTACTCTGCCCAGCAATGTGTCGTGGTTCTTAGGCAATACTGTCAATGCCCTGAAAGCAGAGCTCTCTTGGGGATGAGGGTCTTGCGGTCACTGAGACCTGACACCTTTCTGGGGCACACCCATGGAAGTCTATGGAAGATACCCAGTTTTCCTCTAGAAACCCCCAAAATTATAGTTGCCAGAGTCAACAACTTGGCCATCTCACTTGGTTCTATGCTGATAAGGACAAAAATATTCAGTGAATTTCATTTTAATCTGTAATTAATAAACTGTTTCCAAATATGATTAAGTAACCTGACTTCTCTGTCACTTAGGGTTTAGCAAATGTTGGGTTATGGACATAAAATTTATTTTAAAATCAAGTATGTTCAGAGAAGTTTTGCCAAGCATAAATGTAAAAGAGAGGAAAAAAAAGAAGGAACTTTAGAAATTTCTCATTATTTAAAAAAATAAAAAACGAAAATAAATAAAATCAAGTATGAAAACATTAGGACTGAGTCTCTCTGAAAGCCTTTTAAATGAAGATATTGTTTTCAACTTAAACTACATTAATTTCCTGTTTATGTCACTAGACTTTGAATTTCAAATAACAAAAATTTTCAAAGTCTTTGTATATTTCAAAATATAAATTTCACAGAAACAATTTTAAAATGTTTCCTATTATAAAACAAGTTATCTTTCTCATTCATCCACACAGAGGAAATACACATCTGTGTTCAGTACTTTGTGTCCTATTTCTCAACCTCAATCCATTGACAGACCTCCCCTGCTCAGTTTTACATTTTTTGATGAGTGCTTCTTGGCCTATAACCAGCTGTGAACACACAAACGAACAGGCAGCCTTCTCAAGTATGGGTAGGGCGCAGAAGAGGAACTTACTGGACTGGGGCACAAAGTCAGCTGCTTGCGAGACTCATCACTGGGCGGAAGTGCCCTGAGGCCAGGACTTCTATGTCTCGTGTCTTTTTGGACACAGTATCCAGAAAAAGACCAGCCCAAGACCCGGTCCTCCATAAACACTTGCAGAATGAATTCCTTGGAAAGCTTTTAACAAGACTCTCAAACTCTCAGGGTTTCTTCCCCTTAGCAATAGAATGAGGATAGTAACATATGCTACCCCGATTTTCACAAGTATCAAATAATAGAAAGCTGGGGAATGCATTTGTAAAAAAGAGAGCATTGTATTAGCATTGACCTTTTTTTTTTTGAGACAAGTCTCGCTCTCTCGCCAGGCTGGAGTGCAGTGGCGCAATCTCGGCTCACTGCAACCTCTGACTCCCTGGTTCAAGCGATTCTCCTGCCTCAGCCTCCTGAGCAGCTGGGATTACAGGCATGCGCCACCATGCCCAGCTAATTTTTGTATATTTAGTAGAGATGGGGTTTCTCCATGTTGGCCAGAATGGTCTCGATCTCCTGACCTCATGATCCGCCCGCCTTAGGCTCCCAAAGGGCTGGCATTACAGGCATGAGCCACTGCGCCCGGCCATTATTGACCATCTTAGTGAGACCTCCAGCACCTAGTATGGGATCTGGCACACAGGAAGCACTAATTGACTACTTGCTCTTAGACTACATGTATTTTCAGCCCATTTGACCTCCTACATCGCTGATGGTTTATGTATGACTTCTAGAAATTTTATTTCTACATGGAAGAAACCTCGTTTCCTATTCCCACCCACCCCCCTTGTTTCCCACTGTATTCTTTCCAGAGGCACGCCTGCAGCCCAGCCCTCCTTGCAGAACCCTGTGACACCAGAGGCGTGTGTATCCAGAATCAGGCAGATTCCTGAACTCCCACTGGTCAGCCAGTGTCTAGTGCTGCTCTTCATAAACAATGCCTGGAGTGTGCTCACACGTGTACCTCTTCTTGGCAAAGACAATAAATGGAAGGAGACAAGTTGTCTAATAAACTTGGCATTGAGATGAAACAGGAAACAAAGACATGTATCTGGATAAAGATAAATACTGTTCTGAGTTTCTGATCTTGTCAACTTTAGATTTTTTAAGTGCCTGTGTCCCAGGAAAATGATTTGCCTCACGGGTGTGCTTCATTTCTTTCAATATTAGACTTAAAAGCAAGCCCTCCTCCAGTACTGGATTAACAGTTTTGTTTGAAAGATGTGTTTTACCCTCGGGAACCGGCCATACTGATCCTATCTAGTACTTCCAATTCTGATTTAGGGATGCCATAAGAGAAACTTTTTAAACAAGTAATTCTCTTCTACTTTTTTGTCTATTCCTCAGGTCTCTCAATTGTTACAGAACCCATGTCTGTGTCTAATATCATGGCAGCTGGGACAAAGAAAACCAAGATGAAACATATGAGATTGTTCCAGTTGAAACAAACCAACCAAAACCCCACAGGTGCCAGCCTTGAGGCAAAGGCGGGACAGTGTCAGGCGAAATCTTTGGGTCCCAGCCTCAGTCTCCCCATCATCATGTCTTTTTCACTTAAACACGTTTCACTGTTTTGTCATCTATAGATTCAACAATGTGATTTGGACACTGGGATTAAGAGAATAAGATTTGATGGTTGAAATAAAAAACACCACGAGAGAACCGTCCACAAGGAAACTCTAAGATGCCAAGATGCGGGACAGGTAGAAAGGACAGGGCTTTGGGAGTACTCTGGGTTTTCAGGACGAATCTGTATCAGCCTCGGCGCTGCGAGGATATTGCATCAGGCGCTTTACTCCTGAACGCCGTTTTAGACGCCTAAGTAGATTGTGCTGCTGCCTGTTCTTCCCCGTTCTGTGAATTCTACACTGACTTCAAATGCACGAATGAGCTACAAGATAAGGTGGAACCTGCCGGCCGGGCACGGCAGACAGCACCTGATCAGCGCCTCGGAGGGCGGAGCTGGGGGGCTTCTCCACTCGGGACTTTCAGGGACCCCCGCGGAGCGCTCCGCGCCACTCGGCGGTCTAGCTGCAGAGAAAGCCCCTCCTCACCCGGGGCACCCTGTGGCCCACAGGGGACCATCCCACACCCCGTGCAGTCAGCGGCGGAGAAACCAGCTGGAAATGCAGTGGGGGTGGAGTTGCCCCCGCGAGGACCCACGGACCGCCCAATTACTACGGAGTCCCAGCGATAACGTTTGGAGCCGTTTGGTTCGATTTTCGGAACCGGACCAGCTTTCCAGTAACTTGAACTCCCTGACGGGTCTCGGGGTCCACCCAGGGGTGGCGAGGCGGGCTCGGGCGGCCACGGCCCGCTCAGTGCCCGGCACCTGCGCGCCCCGAGGGCGGCCGCATTACCTCGAGCCGGCTCAGGCTGGAGCTCTTGGAGCGCGACTTCCTGCGCAGGTACACGGAGAAGAACCTGCGCACGGCGAACTTCTTCATGCTCAGGTCCATCGCCCCGCGCCCAGCCCGGAGCAGCCGCAGGGCCGGGGGACGCGCATCCCCGGCATCCCAGGCGCGGGGCTCAGGTCCGCGGGCGGGCACGCGTGGCCAGGGAGCCCGGCACGGCGGCCATGGGCGCGGGGCGTGGGGCGCGAGCTGCGGTCACAAAGGGCAGGCCGCGCCGGCCACCGCGGCCGGGGCCACAATCGCTCCCTCCGCCTCCTTCTCCGCCTCCCCTGCGAGTACCAGCGCCGGCCACGCGCCACGCCTACACCACGCCCACCACCACTACCACCAATCAGCGCCCGCCGCTCCGCGCCCCGGCACGCGCACCTCCTCCTCCTCCGCCCCGCCCCGCCACTACGGCCAATCAGCGCTCACCACCCCTCCCGTTCCCACCCACCACCAGCACTGCCAATGAGAGCCCACCGTCCCGCCCAGGAGAGCCCCGCCTCTGCCGATACCTCCAATCATCAGCGCCGCCCTGTGGTTCCAGGTGCCCATCCCTCCTCCTCTTTCTACTCCTTCCTACAAGAACCAGCTCCGTGCAGCCCCGCCCCCACGCAGTTCCGCCCACGGCCCCACCCACAGCACTGCCCGCCAGTCAGTGCCCGCAGCCGCCGCATACCTAATGAGCCTCGGCCCGGGACAGTTCCCGGCCCGGGCAAGTTGTGCAGCTGCTCCGGAGCCGCGCAGTCGCGGGCGTTCCTGTCGCGCAACTTCGGCCCGGCTGCTCTTTCTTCCAGCTTGGGGCCGTCATTATGTTTTCCTTCCTTAAAACATCCCTATGCACACTTTGTCATCATGTTTTTCTCTGCCGAACCAAACTTTAATTGTTGATCAGCAAACGCAGCCAAAACCTCAGCGGCACAGCGAGCGAGGGACCCCCGCCTGCCAGCGGGCCCTGCAGCTCGGCCAGGAGCCGCCCTCCGCGGAACCGGCGCCTTCCCTCCGCCGGAGCAGACAAAGGCGCCCGAGGGCGGGGGCTCAGGCAGCCCTCGGGGCGCCTCCCTCCCGCGGCTGCAGAACAAAGACGCATCCGCCCTCCGCAGCCGGTCCCGCTCTAGGAAACGTCTACACAGATGGCTTATCAGGGCCCGCGCTGGGAATACCCGGGGCGGGGTGACCTGGGTCTAGGGCAAGGCCCTCAGACCCGCTGCTGGCGGCAGCGCCGCTCGGGATCCGCCTTAAAGGGAAACACTTTTTTTTTTTCCTAGAAATGCTCACCAAGGGCTGCAGCAGGGCCGAGAATGCGGGCTCACGACCCCGTGCAGCCTGCTCTGTTTTCCTCTTGTGCACGTGTTGAGTTTGTATTTAAAAACAGGGAGAAACCGAGCCCATTGACATAGCACCATCACCACCTGCAAAGAGCAGAAACGAGTGCCGTGGTGAGTTAACAAGTCTTGCTTGCTCTTTTGCAGTGCGAACTGCAAAATCCTCGCGTTGTTTTGCTCCCTGGACTAGTCAGATGTTGCGTTAATACTTGTGATAGGCTATTTTGGCTAAGGTGGATAGAGAGGTCAGAATGTCCTTAAATAAGAGCTTTAAAGTCATGCTGCATCCGGGCTGAGGTGAGGTCAGATAGGCTCTCTGGGTTTCCTGGAGACCCGCGTTGAGCGGTGCTGCTCCGGAGTGGAAGCCGGGAGTTTAGCGCCACGACTCTGGCGCTGCCCCTTCCTTGCTTGGTGAACTTGGGTGCCGTTGCACGTTGTTCCCACGACTCATCTCTAAGAGGAAAATGCGAGTGAAACCTGTCTCACCTCCCTTACTGGATACCAAGAGGCTTATGCAAGATCACGGATGTGGGAGTGCTTTGTGAATTTAAATAGTGCAATTGATTTTCATATTATGTATTAAAGGATCTATAATGACTATTCTTCTTTAAAAACAGAAGTGCAGGACCCCACAAGGACACCAAACACCACTTTTTGCTCCTTTTCAAGACGGTGTGCCAATTAAGTGCCCATGAAAACTGCTTTGCCTGCTTCCTTTAAGGTTCTGCTGGGAGGGTAGTAATCTGTGCTCTCAGAACCAGCCTCTTAGTGCCCTGTATCCCTGCTGGGACCCTCGGGCATCCTGGCTCTAGGCAAACACAAAGACACTCTGTACCCAGCATGGGAAGCGGTAGATGGACCTCCAACTGGACACAGACTCCAGGAATGAGGGAGGACCAACCCGACCATGCTTCCCTCGGAAGGGGAGCCAGTAATACTGGCCGGAGACGGGAGTGCTGAATGCCACCTGTACCAACTCATGGGCATCCTGTTCAGGACAAAAGCCCCAAGGCAGGCAGGCCTAAGTCAAGGCTTGTGTTGTACCAACAATAGTATTTTGACCTGATCTGACAAAATTGGAAAGGAAATATTTCATGGGACATTCATTAGTTCCCCAAATTTGAAGGCAACAAAACTGTTCTGTTGAACTTGGGGGGGGGGGAAATCATTCAGATTTCATTGGAATTCATTGCTAGAACAATAAATCTGTTTGCCTTTGTTTTTCTCCTGGTAAAATACACGTATACCAAAATCTCTAGTGATCATGGAACACTACTTCATGTGATTATGTAATGAAATCCTCCAAAACCACTAAATCTAGGGTAGGTATAATATCAAGACCCACTGTAACCGAAATCCAAATTATCCTTACCAAATACCAGAAAAGAAAGTGAACTTGATAAAGGCTCTTGCCCAGATGATGGAATGGGAGAGGACTGAAGAGAAGATAAAGAGCTTGGTAGACCTCTGAGTATCTCACATTCCCTCTGACTCAAGCACAGTAAGTTTGAGACTGAATTCCATGGTGACTGCTACTTCTATGAGTACCAGATTAGCTGATGTGTGGTCAATGCAATTCCACAAGTGATTATCAAGCACTAACATCTGGCACTGTGGTGGTCATTTGTGACACAAAATGATTACAACATCCCAAGAAGTTCACAGTCTTATGGAAGAGAAGGTGAGTGAACAGACAAAGCTCATGCCGTTTTTATGTAAAGTGAAAGAAATGCGTAAGAGATGAATGAGAAGCCAATTCTAATTGGCGAAGTCAAGGAGGAGATGGCCTTTGCTCTGAACCCCTGAGGGTAAGAAGATGAGGGAATAAGTTTCCTGGACAGACAAGAGGAGGCGGGAGTCCCAGGCTGAGGAATAACAGGGCACTGTCAGGCAGCTGTGACAAGGTTTCCCACCTCTCCCTGCTACACAGGCGCCTTGTGGGTAAGGCTGGTGTGCTCTCTGCATATGGGAAGATGCCACATTCTCGGGGCACCCCACAGGAGTGGCTTGAGTGACATCCAAGAGCTTCTAATTAGTCAAGTACCACAAATGTCTGTTCGTCTCCAAACAGTCCTACAGGCTGCTGAAAGTTTCAAGCTTCTAAAACTCCCATATATTTTCAATAAAACGCTAAATTGCACTTCAAGTGAAACTTTACATATCTTTAAAATAAACTGAAACATTTGGTCTTCATTAGGACTAAAGTTTTGCCATGGCAGGTGAATTCACTAGGTTCACCTGATGCAAAACTTCACCAGGATCACCAGGGTCACCTGGTGCTGGCCATCTGTGAAAGCAGGAAATCGTGCTTTTCCAGAGTATCAGCATTCGAAGGCTCTGCCCATCACAGGCATCCTGCTGGGTGCTCCAGAGACAGTGTCCAGCCAGTACGAGGGAGGGAGGTGGGCTTCAGTGTGTGCCCCTGTGAACTACTTCCTGTGGCTGTGATACAAATGGGTTTAGTCAAGCTTCCCTTAGTGTAGTCCCTGAGTGTACAGAAAGGAATCCTTTTCCTGGGCTGTGGATCCCCGTGTACTTGAAATGTTTATGACTTTGAAGTTTCTTGAATGTAGGAATTAGTCCTTGCTCAGGAAGATGGTCTTAAAGTCCTGAGACCCTAGAAGGTAAACTGTAGTGGACAGTTCAGGTGGGGGCACGTTCAGAGCAGGTGTCAGCAAGGGGCCTGGAGCTGTCAGGGAAGGGCTTCTTGGGCCCTCGGCAAAGGTCAGAAGGGATCAAGTTTGCCTCTGGTCTCTGGCTGGCCCCTGGCCCTCACCCACAGGACACTTGTCTCGGGTCTCATTCACATCTGGGTACCAACCAAGCCATGTCAGAATGACACCTGTGCCCTCAGTTTAACAGTTTAAAATCTCTGAGCATATTGAAAATTTAATAAGAAAGTCTTAATGCGTAAAAGTCTTCAAAACGATAGAAATAAAGCTCTAATGGTGAAGTACCAGGAAATGGAATTTACATTTGAAACCAGAGGGCCTGGTTTCTGAGTAGTCAGGAGAGGGAGGTGGAAACCCACAGGCCAGTTGTACTTGACCCTTATTGACTGGCTTACATTTAGGAAGAAAAACCACATTGGGTTTCAAGCTGTGGAAACCATCATGGTTGGCTTCCTCCCTCCCCGCTGGAGCCCTCATCCCCCATCCAACCTGGGTAGGAAGGCACAGGGGTCACAGAAGGTGGGCTTCACCTGCAATACCTCCCCCGCCAGCCCGCTGTGAGGACGGCTTTGGATTTTATTGGTTTTTAAATACTATGTTCCTTCATACCACTTTCTTTTGAAACCCATTTATAAACCATAGGGCCAGAATCTACAGAGAGGCCGATCAAATAACTTTCCTGATAACACAGATTTTTTTTCGTCCCTCTGCCTGGGGCACTCTGGTGCCTTCCATGGTGTCAGCGGAGCACGGCTGGAGTCATGACTCCCAAACAGCGAGAAGGGAGGGCCCTGCCTCAGTGAGCCCTTTTTCTCTTTGAGACAGTGATAGATGTGAACACACAGTGCAGTCATAGACACAGCGGAGCAGAGACAGACCAGAGAGAGGCTGCGCGGCAAACGGAGCCCAGACGGGTGGCACCTCGGGGCAGCACCAGTATCAGCTAAGGTGTGAATGCCTCGAAAAGACCTAAATCAAACACCACATGAGAGAGATGAAATTCAGACAGAGGCGGTGGGGACAGCACTCCTCTCCGCACATTTCCAGGATACAAACTCCAGCTGCCCTGCGGTGCCTTCAACCTCCAGGACCTGTCTGCCTTATAGCTGAGGCTTTGTACCCTTTGAGCAACATCGCTCTTCCCCACTCCTAGCCCTGGGGAGTTTTTAGACTCCACAGATAAGTGAGATCATGGACATTTGTCTCCCCATGTCTGGCTTATTCCACTTAGTATGATGTCCTCAGGCCCATCTGTGTTGCCTGCAGGTAGCTACGTGAGATGATGGGTGTGTTCATTAGCTTGATTGTGGGAACCCTTACATGAGGTATACCTACAGCAAACACCATGGGGTGTCCCTTAAATTATGCAACTTTTGGCTGCACGGGGTAGCTCACGCCTATAATCCCAGCACTTTGGGAGGCTGAGGCGGGCGGATCACCTGAGATCAGGAGTTCGAGACCAGCCTGACCAACATGGAGAAACCCCATCTCTACTAAAAATACAAAATTAGCTGGGCATGGTGGCACACGCCTGTAATCCCAGCTACTCGGGAGGCCAAGGCAGGAGAATCCCTTGAACCTGGGAGGCAGAGTTGCGGTGAGTGGAGATCATACCATTGCACTCCAGCCTGGGCAACAAGAGCAAAACTCCATCTCAAAAAAAAAAAAAATTTCTCTGTCAATTATACCTCAACAAAGCTGGAGAAAATAAAAAGAATGAATGAGGAAGGACATACAGAAATCAACAGCAACAACACAGAGGAGAAAGACCAGAAGACAGACACAAAGACCAGGAGACCAAGAAGGAACTTAACCCAAAGGAAAGGAAGCTGGGAGCCCGAGCTTAGTGAGGGAGGAGACAGCAGGGACAGACAGCGCAGCTCAGGAACAGGGTCAGGGAGAGGCAGAGGCACACTGAGCGGTGTGGGGAGGCCAGAGGACAACGTGGACTCAACATGGGCGTGAAACACCTCGGGGCCGGGCGCAGGGGCTCATGCCTGCAATCCCAGCACTTCCGGAGGCCGAGATGGGCAGATCACTTGAGCCCAGGAGTTCAAGGCCAACTTGGGCAATATGGCAAAACCCATGTTTTCTCTACTAAAAAATACAAAAATTAGTTGGATGTGGTGGTGTGTGCCTGTGGTCCCAGCTACTTGGGAGGCTGAGGTGGGAGGATCACTTGAACCTGGGAGGCGGAGACGGCAGTGAGCTGAGATCGTGCCACTGCACTCCAGCCTGGGTAACAGAGTGAGAGCCCATCTCAAAAACACCAAAAACCAAAAAACAACCTCAGAGGAGATTGCCTAAGTCCACAGAGCAAGAAAGGAAATTGGGGCAGAGTAAAGGCGTGAGTTTCTTCTTCTACCTCTGGCCAGTGTGTAAGGATGGGGTGCTCAGAGCTGGCAGTACTTTGGGCCCATGAGGTCATGCTAAGCATGGCACAGCAGAAAACTGGAAACATTTTGGATCCTTGATAACACTGTTGAGTTACTGCATTAACCAAGTCTGCAGCCAAACCTCTTTGAGGCTTACTTCTGTGGAAAATAAATCTTCTCGTTGAGCTGAGTTTTCTGTCATTTGCAGCCAAAGGAATCCTAACTGATATACTGAGCAAGGCATTCGTTATTCACTCGGTTAATCCAGACTTAAATCTAGTTACTAAATCTAAATTTTTATAAAAGTTACTTACAGATTATTTAATAGTCATAATATTTGTAAAACATTATGGTAGAAAATGCTGTGAGATTAAAATTACAGTTATAATTATAGGATGGAAGAATTACTTGTTTGAATGTATTCACGTATCATGCATTTCATGATCTCTTCCTCTGTACTCAGCACTGTGCCCTCTCACAAGATCATCACAGGCTAGTGACAAATGATCAGATACAAAAATATACTATGAGTCAGCGGAACGTGCCACGCTTTAAGGCAGACAAACATGCAGCTGGCCCATGCGGAGGGAGGAAGGACTAGAGGGACACGGGGACGGTTTTTCAAACCAGGCAAGTGAAGACGAGAGCAGAAAGAAAGAGCAGCTTGCGCAAAGGCCCTGGGGTGAGTGACACTGTGTGGGCAGAGCGTGGGCTCAGGGCGTGGGGTCAGGCAGAGGGAATGACGTTTGTTCTCAGCTTAACAAAGAGGCCACTGAAGCGTGAAGCCAAGGACGACAGGGACACACTTGCATTTGAGAAAGTTCTCCTGGCAGCAGGGTGCACAGCAGAGGAAGCAGATTCGGGGAGGTGCCCCTGTGACAGTCTTGTGGGGCAGGACAGTGTCCTCATGAAGAGCAAACTGCAGTGGCCACAGTGATGGAGAGCAAGAGGCTGAGGTGGGCAGTAACACTGGGAGCAGAACTTGCCGCAGACCCACGGGCTGAGGGGAAGGAAATGGGGCCGGACGTTTCCAGGATAAGTCCTTGCGTCCACAGGCGCCACCTCTGAGTTGCTCCTCCCCCTTCCTCATCCCTCCATTTTACCACCTCGAAATCAAAATCGAAATCGAAATCGCTGAGCTTTTACACAGTTCACTCAGATGCTTCCCTGTAAATCCATGACTTGCAAAACTGTCAGGTTTTATTCCAACATGACCACAAACATGGAAAAACAAAGACACGTGTAAATTATGTGAGATGAGAAAATAACACATAACTCTAAAAAGGGAATTTCATTTGCAAGTGTTTTTTGAGGCAGAATCTCACTCTGTCCCCCAGGCTGGAGTGCAGTGGTGTGAACTCGGCTCACTGCAACCTCCTCCTCCTGTGATTGTTGAGTCGCTGGGGCTACAGGTGTGCGCCACATTGCCCAGCTAATTTTTGTACTTTTAGTAGAGATGGGGTTTTGCCATGTTGACCAGGCTGGTCTCGAATTCCTGACCTCAAGTGGTCCGCCCACCTCAGCCTCCCAAAGTGCTGGGGTTACAGGTGTAAGCCACTACACTCAGTGTTCATTTGCAGATTTTTTTAGTGTTTGGTATAGTTTCACACCATAAATACCTCACATCCTTAAAAATCCACAGGAAAAAAACTAATATTCAAGAACTAACTAGAACAATTTTTTAAAATATGAGGAAAATGAGACCATAATTTTTAAATTATAATAATTTTAAAAAGACTTGTGATAACGGAGAGCCAACGGTAGTACGTGAAAGTGACCGTGTGGGGCATACTTGGTTGTATTCATGTTTGTGACTCACTAATTATCAATCACTTCTCTCCCACGTACACCTTGGCATGAATGAGTTAGAGAAGAACCACGGCAGGAGCCCAGTGTCATTCATCAACCCAGGTCCTCTGCGCATCTACTGTGCCTGCTGCTGTGGGCTATGCTGAGGCTGGGATCTGAGGGGCTGGGCACAGCAGGGACTCCTGCCCTGACGGGCACTGCAGTCTCTGGGGTAGCACGGACAAGCCAGGGTGTGTTCACTCCCAGGCAGGAAGGGCTTTAGAGGGGAGAGAAAGCCCTACGGGAGCCCCCAGAGGAGCCCTTAGTCTCGCAGATGACTGCTACATTCACAGGCTATGATGAGCAAGCGCCAGCCAGATACACAGGGACAGACAAGGGTGTTCCATCAGGGAAGCTCATGCTAAAGGCCAGTGAGAGCATGGTCCTGAGGAGGTTCATTTGGCTGCTGTGTGAGGGTGTGTTGGAGTGGGGACAGGGCAGAAGAGGGGTGCTAGGTCACATGGTAGAGAGCCCCATGGAGTTTACCCCAGAAGAGGAGGAAGAGCCCGGGAGGCTTTGGCAGGAGGATGCCATGAGCATCACCTGGGTGTGTCTGGAGAAGGACGTTCAACTCTGAGCCTGCCCACTTACTGCGCTCACCCCAGGACAAGTCACCATCCCCACCCTGGGGAGAAGGCTGCATCCACCCCAGGAGGGTGACCTGGGTGTGTCCGGTAAAGGGTGTCTTAAGTCTGACCCTGCTCGTCTTCTGCATCCACTCCAGGACAAGCCACCAACCCTACTCTAGAACAGGGAGGTCACCTGCTAGCTTGGCCACCCATGGCCATTCCACATAAATCCAAATCCAATCATCCACTTCTCTGCTTATAACTCTTCCAGGCTTCTTACTTTCTTTCCAGTAAAGTACAATGAAACCCAAACTCCTCGTTCTGCCTACACTGACTCTGCTACAAAGACCCTGGTTCTCACCACCTACCGCCCATCCCGCCCTGCCCCACCCTGCTCCTGGGCTCCACCAGCCTGGCCTTCCCTTCATTCTTGGAACCGCCAAGGCCGTCCCACCTCCAGCCTTGGGTTCTGGCTCCTTCCTCTGCCTGGGCCCCTGTTCCAGCTCGCTCTCAAGCTTTGGCTTCCAGCTTGAATCAGCACCTCCCTGCAGAGGCCTTTCTGGATAGCCTATCTCAGACAGGCTTGAATCAGCGCCTCCCTGCAGAGGCCTTTCTGGATAGCCTATCTCAGACAGGCTTGAATCAATGCCTCCCTGCAGAGGCCTTTCTGGATAGCCTATCTCAGACAGGCTTGAATCAGCACCTCCCTGCAGAGGCCTTTCTGGATAGCCTATCTCAGACAGGGCCTCTCTCCACTACTCTCTAGAACACCTCATGCTCATTTTCTTTACAAAACTTCTGATAATATGTGATTCTTCTTCCTTTTCTCCTCCTCCACATATTTCTCCTCCTCCTCCTCCTTCTCCTCTTCCTCTTCCTCCTTCTCCTTCATCCTTTTCACCTTTTAAATGCTTGTCTCCAGTATTCACAATATAAGGCCCTAAAGGACAGGAACTTTAACATCCCAGAGGCTGCTGTGACACAGAGCCCAGCTCACAGTAGGCACTCCGTGGATATCTGCTGCCCTTGTTGAATAAAGAGATTGGGGAACGAGGCCAGGAGAAGCAGGGTGTGGTTGAAGGGAAGTGGATGAACTCCAGGGTTAAATTTAGAACAAACAGGATTTCAGGATTGATCATTTGAAAGGAAAGTTTCTACCAACTCCCTGAGATACACTAAGTTTGAAAATTTCAAGGACAAATAGCTATAGGCCAATTAAAAAAAAAAAAGTGCTGAGAGGCTGTTCCAAAACCCTGACACTGCCCAGGTCTCTGAGAACACAGGATGGCCTGGAGAGTAAAGGAGGGGAGCATGGAGGGGAGGAAATTTGGCAGCATCTGTGCTGAGCACCCTTCCTCTCCACCACCTAAAGGGCTGGGGAGGTGCCGCCTCTGTTGTTGTAGCCCAGGCAGGATGACTTTGTGGGGCCCCTTGGGGAATGCTGATACGCTAGGACCAGGTGGCTTAGGTCTGGCATCCACTGGGACCATCTGGAGGGGAACGCGAGGAGGACAGAGAGGCTGTGTGGTGGCTGACCCTGTCCGCGCAAGGCTTGTTGGCCAAGGACATACGAGTGCTTCCTACAGGCCGGGCCTGGGCCAAGGAGGGGCCATGCGAAGTCCTCAGAGACCCTGCCTGGAGTGAAGCCAACAGGGACCTCCAGGAGAGAAGGGTCAGGCTGGGGAAGAGAGGAGATCAGTCGAAGCCCATTCTCTCCCCTCCTCTTCCTCATTCCTGGCTCTGACCCTGAGAGGAACAATGAGCCGAGAGGAACAATGAGCAGGTGCCAGGTCGGGGGAGAGGGTGGTAGGGGACACACAAGGTGGAGAGTAGGAGAGCCAGCAAGCTCGGACTGCAGGCTGCCTGCGCAGGTCTCTGAAAGGGACCCATCCTGAAGACCGGAAATACTAACCAAGCGCTCAGAACTTAACGTCAGTGTGGGCTGTCTGTTGTCCAAGAGTGGGAAGAAAAGCTGTGGAAAGTGACAGGGTCCTCACTGGAGAAGGGGTCGTTTGTCCCACTGGTGGACATTGAAATGTGTGTTTTGACCCAATCTCAAGCCAGGTTTGTTCAAGTCAATGAGGTGAGGAAGCAGAGGCAGGAACCAACAAGCGGGTTCAGATTTGCAGCATAAGACCCCGTGTCACAGCCGTGGGGGCCGCAGGGGACAGAGCCCACTCCCCAAAGTGGGGGTCCAGCAGGGCGCTGCACTTGGCCTGAGGGCGGGGCTGAGGGAAGACCCCATAACCCCCTGGATGAGGAATCGTGGTTGAACACTGGCGCTAAGCAGGGGGCCGGGAGCGTGGGAAATCCTCTGTGGGTTTGTGGCCACAGCCAGCCTTCGCCCAGGGGCACGGCCTCGGTTCACCGCCTGTGTGAAAACAGCAGCACCAACTCCGGCTGACAATTTAAAGTGGTCTTGAGTTGTTGTTGCCCTAGGTGCCTATCAGAAACAATCACAAATGCTTTCTAGAGGAATCTGCATTAGAGCCAGGCTTCAAAGAAATCCCTCAGACACAGCTCCAAGGAGTGCAAGCTCGCAATCGCTGTGCGCAAAATCCACAAGACCGCTGAAGTCAGGAGCACAGCCCGCAAGACAGCCAGCCGCAGACTCGGCTGTGAGCAGGCTCCAGCCACTGGACCGTCCAGGAGAGAGCAGTGAATGTCAGATTTGATAAGCTTAAGGAGATAAAAGCAAGATATAAAAATGCAATTAAAGACAAGAGACTCAAAGTGACCAAGCAGATAAAAAAATGAACAATGTCGCTCTTGAAATGGAAAGACATGAATTACATATAGCTGAGCACATGTACCATTTATTAAAGAGCAAATTAGATATAGCTGGAGACAAGCGAAAGACGGATCTAAAAACGACCACAGTAAGCAGGAGCCTGTGATGGACTGTACACTGGGAAGTAAAATATCTTGAATTACATTTCTACCCGCTGTTCAGATCCTATGACCTGACTTTGGCTGAAATTCTGAGTCTCTAGAACAGTGGTTCTGGGGCGGTAGAGGATGGGTCCCAGGGGACATCTGGCAGTGTTAGACACATTTTTGATGGTCACAGCTGGGTGGGGCTACCGGCATCTCGTGGGTTGAGGCCGGGCACTGCTGAACCCTCTACAGTGTACAGGACAGGCTCATTACCAAGACGTGTCCATCAAAAATGTCAGTAGTCTCTGTTCCTTCTGCTCAGTTTGTTTGAGAACCTAAAATGGCTCTTAAAAATGTTGATGGTGAGGTTGAAAAAGCCCACTTTAGGATGAAGAGGGAGGAACAAGAGGAAGAAAAACCCTGTTCTCACCAGGTCGTCACCTATGCAAACAGCAATTTCATGCAGTTAAACCAATATGTGGAAGGGCTTTATAAACCGTAAGGTGCTCAATGGAGTTATTCGTAGAAATCCTAGAGTTTCACACAGAAAATTAATGAAATGGCTGGGAGGATAGTCAACTCCCAAATACGAGAATTTGTATCTGAAAACTCCCCTATTCAACTGTATTGTCTTATGCAAGGCATAACCATGTGCCCCGCTGCCCAAACCAGAAGGTAAGACTTACCGTGACCTCCTGACACGTCCTTATTCCCTACGTCTCTAGTTACTGAGATTTGCCAACTGTGCCTTCTACATGTTTTCCCCGTCTTGGCTTCTTTCCAACCCTGCCCTCCATAACACAGCGTGGGTCCTCCTCAGCTCTTGCCAGAAAATAGTAATTACTGGCTAAAGGCTTTCCCTACAACCCACCTGTGGTCCTGCCACCAGCCTGATCCTTCTAGAAGCGAATCTGGTTCAGTTACCCCAGGGCATGCATAGCTCCAGAGCTTGGAAGCTTGGAAGCCCCAGACTCTGTTCTTCCTAGCCAGGCCTTCTTCCATGTTGCGTTTGCCTCTCCTCCTTCCCCCAGGGTGCAGTCTCTGCTCCTGCCCTGCTGACTTACTCCTAAGAAGATGAACTGTGGTGTCTCCGTGACATCATTCACGCAGTGGCCACGGCTGTCCTTCCTGCCCGCTGTGCCTCTGCCCACTGGCCACATCTCCTTCCAGCATCTTCCAGACCCAGCATTGCTCCAGGAAGCCACACCGAGATCACTCCACCCCACAGGCCCTGTTGGGGTCTCTCCTGGGCTCCTCTAGTTTGCTCACTGTGCTGTATTAAAACTTTGGGTTCCCCTCTCTCTCCCACCAATGTTAAACTACTTCAGAGAAGCAAGTGTCCGTAGCGTTCCATGCGTGTGTGTAAACAGACGTTACTAGGATTATTTTCAGTGGGTGGCTGATTAGGAAGAGCTTTGGTCTACATTATTATTTCTGTGACACATTTATCTACGAAACAGACACAGCGAACCCCCTTATGCAGTGAAGATGCTGAGGCTCTAGGAGGTTAACACAGAAATAAGGGACTTTTCCAAGCCTATACATAAATTATAGAGGAATTCAAAAGGAAGGGAGTTAGCAGGAAAGAGGAAACAGGTTATAACTATAGCAGGAAGGATTTCTGTAGCTTAAAAAGGAAAAAAAAACCCATCATAGAAAAATTTCTCAAGATCTGGCATGGGTACAAAAGAGAACATAAAATCTTTGCTAGATTTGTTTTGGCAAATTTTCATTGTTTAAAAATATTTCATAAACACCTATAGTATTTCAGGCACTAAATACCTCTACTAGAGATGAGAAATTGATGAACACGTAAAAGCCAGACAGGGGGAGCTGAGAATAGCCCGTGTGGCAGCCCCGGGAGAGGCGCGCCTTGTGGTGCCGTCTCCTCCTCCCCTCATCAGGGGAGCTCGGGAGGAAGCTGGGGCTGGGAGGCAGCACCGCCCTTCCCTGCTCCGCTGGGTTTTTCCCTGTTCTGGGCAACCTGCTGGGTCACGTATGTAGACAGAGCCTTCCCGGAACACATGAGAATGCTAGATAAAACAAGGGGGAAATCTCTTCTAATGAAGTGCGGCTGGTCCGATAGTAAGCAGGGAAGAATAAACGCAGGCAAAAATGAGGATAAGGAGATATTGTGAGGGCGAGCACTGTTCTGAGCAGTGCCTGTCCTGCAGGCTTATGTGAGTCTCTGCCATCTAGACCAGAGGTTCAGTGGGGGGCCAAGCAGGGTGTGGGGTCGGATCCGAGTCGGCATTCCCATAGAGCAGACTCAACGGCGTGACCTTGGAAGAACCTCACTGTGAAGAAGGAGGCTTGCATCTTCAGGTGGGAGTGTGGAAAAGAGCAAGGGGTAAAAACTGCCCTCTCAGATTTCTTTAGCTCACACTTCAGCCAGTTGGAAGCCAAAATCCTCACTGCTAGTATGGCCTGAAAAACTCCAATCCAAACTTATAGTTTTTAGAGATTCCAGATTGGTAGCACACAGAGGACCAGGCAGAGGCAAACGTAAGTACAATCGGGAAGAACATGCTTTAAACACGTGTCACAGTTTAAACGGGAAATTTCTAAGGGGCATGAGCTCGCAAACATAAATCACTAAATAATCACAGATACAAACTGTGGGCAAGAGTCAGCAGAGACAACAAATTCCAAAATCAGACCTGTACAGATAGCAAAGGTTAGGAATTTGTATAAATAATATAAAATATGTGTCTTCAATACATTTGAAAAACAGCAAGGAAGGTTGAAGCATTACAAGAAAACAAGAGATTATAAAATGACCAAGCAGATTTGTAAAAATAAGTAAAACTTTAAAATTGAAACAGTAATAATTTAAATAAAAAATTCAATAGATTGGCCAGGTGTGGTGGCTCATGCTTATAATCCCAGCACTTTGGGAGGCCGAGGTGGGCGGATTACTTGAAGTCAGGAGTTCAAGACCAGCCTGGCCAACATGGCGAAACCCCATCTCTACTAAAAATACAAAAATCAGCCAGTGTAGTGGTGCACACCTGTAATCCCAGCTACACGGAGGACTGAGGCAGGAGAATAGTTTGAACCTGGGAGGCGGAGGGTGCAGTGAGCCGAGATCACACCACTGCACTCCAGCCTGGGTAAAAGAGTGAGACTCCGTCACAAAAAAAAAAAAAAAAAAAAAAAAAAAAATTCAATAGATCAATTAACAGCAGTTTGGGCAAAGTCCAACAAAGAGTTGGTAAAAGAGACGTTGGATCTGATGATAATTGAGAGAAAGACAGAAATACAGGAAATATGAAAGGGGGGTTAGGAAATATGGAAGATAGAAGGAGAAAAATCCAGCATGCCTCTGACTGTTAGAGTGAGACAGAAGAAACAAAGAAAAATAGAAAAGCACTATTCAAAGAGGTGAGGCAATACTGCAGAATTTTTCAGAGTAGATAAAATATACCAATCTTCATATTTATAAAGACCCCCAAAATCCCCAGGAGGATTCAATGAAAAGAAAATGATACCTAAATACATCATATTAAATCTTTGAAATACCAAAAACCGAAAAAAAAAAAATCTCTCCAGAGCAACCAGAAGAAAAGACAACTTTTCTACAAATGAATGTTAATTACTGTCAGCTACCATCTCAACAGCAATATTGGAAGCTGAGAGAGTGGAATAATATATGCGATGTGCTAAGAGAAAATAACTTTAACCTTGAATTCTCTGTCCTACAAAAAAAAAATCTTTCACAAACAAGGACAAAACAAAGACATTTCCAAGTAAACAATCGAAGAAAATTCTCACTTCCAGTGAAATTGTGTGGGTAAAGCTAGACACACACGAGCTGCATGAAAGTAAATCATTTGTGTATTGTATAATTTGTGGACTTAAGTTGGAATTGATGTCTTAAATATGCTATTTAAAAATAGCATATACGGGACAGTGATCAGTTAAAACCTTCTAATGTTCTCATATTTTTCTGAAGATAAAGAGGCTTGATTACCTTTAGACAAAAATTCAATAGATTGGTTAAGCATACATGCTAAAGTTTCCAAAGCAATCAATTAAAGGAATATAAATCCAATGTGTAATTGCCAAACTAATAGAGGTCAAAGTATAGAACAAGAAAAAAATTTCAAATGATAGTAAGAAAGCAGGAAAAAAGACACCTGGAAAAAGTAGGATAAGTAAAAAAAATACCAACTGTTGGGAAGGGCCACCGCCATGGGTCCTGAGCGTCACTGCACCTTCTTGCTGAGTATGTGACGAATGTCAGGCACTGACCACTGTTAACCCAGGCCATTGCTCAGTGTCACATTTGCAGTGAGCAACCTTGGGAAATGAAGTAACATTTTCCTCCAAGACAAAAGCAGGCTTGCTGACTTCTTGTTAAAAAACACCAGGTTCCCCAAGCTCAGCTTTCCTCAACTGAGATGCAGTTTTACTGTAAACATAGAATGCATCTAGGCCCCCATAGGATGTGGGGGGCAAAGGAGTCCTATGCAAATATGATACTCATGCCATTTTCTGTTCCTTGAATTAAAATGTCCTTTATCTCTGATCTTCCAATATCCACCAACGCTTCCAGTAGCTATTATTGGGCTAATTAGTAGTTTGTAAGTGAGGCAAAATAAAATCCTAGACCATATACAATCTAAATAGAAATAAATCAAAATATGTAAAAAAATAAAGTCAATGTTAATGAGCTAAACTCTCTAGTTAAAAGACAAAGAGTGCCAAATAGGTTTACAATAAATTTAGTTATAGAAAAACATATATAACAAGATACATAAAAAGTTTCAAATAAAATAATGGAAATAGATACATCATGCAAAAACTAATGAAAAGAAGTAACATTAATGTCATACATAGGATACAACAAGCATTCATAGATATAGAAAAAGCACTACATATTGATGAACGCTTCAATTCACCAGGAGGATACAATAATTCTAAGCTTACATGCACCAAACAATATAGCTTCAAAATGTATTAATCAAAAAATGACAAAACCAAAAGGAGAAATTGACAAATCCATTATTATTTAGAAAAATTTTTGTCTCAATATATGTCTTGGGCCATTGTATATCTTGCTACTCTCATCTGGACGATGTGGTACCTGCCTTCACTTTTGTTTACCAAGATTAATACTGAATCCTCCTAAAGTTCTGACCTCCGCTGTCAGTCCTTCAAGGATGCTCTCTGTGACCCCCAGACTTAGTCAGGTGCCCTGGTAGATGCTCTTAAGATACTAGGAATTTCTTAGATGGGAATACTTACTTAGGTGTATGTGTGTGAGCATTTAATTAATGCTTTTATTAGACCGTAAACCCTGTGAGGGCAGGAATTGTGTCTCCTTGGCAAATCACTATACACAGTGCCTGTTACTGATGGCTGATCTACTTAGAACAAATATTTGCTGAATGGATAGAGGAGTGAAAGCAGTCACTGAACTGGCAGCCAGATGGCCACTACTGCTTTTTTGACATGCACTTTGTGCCACAGGATGGAAGTGCAGAATGAGAATTAACTTGTGACAATTGGTTCCCTCTCCCTCTTCTCCTCTCCTTCCCTTTTCCTCTTTTTAAGCCAGTAATTAGCCCATAACCTTGGGCAACTGAGGCAATAAGTCAGTAACTCTACATACTATTTTTAGATTTGCTAAGGGCATACAACATGTACTATTCAAAAACGAAAAGAAAGGGAATTATCTAGTAGGGCACAGATGTTATATTCACAATGGTACATCCTGAAGTTCAACACAGGGAAAAGCCCACATTTCTTCAAATCAATGTGCGTCCCATTTACTGTGCCTGCTCCCCCAGTCCATGACATCACTTCTTCCAGTTGTTCTTGTGATTACATGTCCTTCTGGGAACAACTGGCTGGAGATTCTGGTGACTTTTAGGAAGTTTGAGGCTCCAATCCTATCATCATTTTCCAGGAGCAACTGCTTTAGCTAAACCTCCCGGTATTCTCAGGGAAGGATCTGACTTAAGTTGCGTGAAAGTATATTGCAAATGTGTTTTGGCTTAGGTGTATTTTAAATAAGGGCCCATACATATTAAAAAATAAAGAGAGAAATTACAGCCTAGGGGTTTGTGGTGTCCATGTAGCATGAACATAATGAGTGCTGTGGCTTACTTGCATCCTGCAAAAAGCCACCTTGAAGTCCTAACCCCTAGTACCTGTGAACATGACCTCACTTGGAAATAGGGTCTTTGCAAATGAAATCAAGTTAAGATGAGGTCATAATTGGATTAGGGTGGCTCTAAATCCAATATGACTGGTGTCCTTATAAGGAGAGACACATACACACAGAGGAATGCCTGGTGAAGGAGGAAACAGAGATTGGAGCGAGGCATCTCCAAACTAGGGAACACCAAGGATTGCTGGCAACACCAGAAGCTGGAAAGAGGCATGAATCAGATTCTTCCCTACAGCCTTTAGAGGGAGTGAGGCACTGCCCACCCCTGATTTTGGAGTTCTGGTCTCCAAAACTGTGGGAGGACAAGTTCCTATTATTTTAAACTGTCCAATTTGTAATGCTGTCTATGGCAGACCTAGAAAATGAACGAAACTACTTACGCATGCTTTAAAGCTAGCTATTCAAGTTTCCTATTTGATAAAGACTTGAAAATGTAACAAGATGCATAATAGCATCTACAAGTATTCACCTTTCAATATGAAGAATGGCAAAGGGTGACCAGGCTGCCAATAAGATAAATTATGGAGCTGGAATCAGAGCCACAACATTAGTTTTTGAATTACCAATCGTGTGGGGGAAGCTGTTTAAGTAAAAGAACACTGAGAATGGGATCAGAACACTTGGGCTGGAGTTTCTGTTTAGCCGCTTTCTATATATTTCCCCTAAGCACTGGTACACCCTGTTCCTTCCGCCAGTCACAAACTCTCCACCTCCCCTCCTCTCTCTTCAACCTGCTCACCTCTGTCCCTCTCCTAGGCCTTGGCTAAGACTCCACTCCTGGGAGGTCTGCCCTGGTTCCTAGGCTGGGTTACAGGACCTCCTGGAGAAGCCCTGCCATGCTTACGGGAATGTGCCCCCCCTTCTCTGGATCTACCTGGAGATGGGGGCACTCCAGGAAGCCTGGCCCCAGCTCATCATAGTCCATGTTGTACACACAGAGTTCTTGGCACATAAGAATTCATTTTTAGCTCTACATAAGTAAAGGTATGAATTAAACAGTAGCATTAACTTTGCCATAGTTTTGCAAACTCAAAGTATGGTTTACATGTGTCAACATTTCAACTTAACCACAGATTATTTTGCCTCCCAATGGATATTTGGCCAAGTCTGGAGAAACTTGATTGTCAGAAGGTGAACTAAAGGATGCAAAGACAATCTGTGCGCGCCCCTCAAAGCTGCCAAAGCGGGCCTGGGTCTGTAATTGCTCGTTAGAACAAAACGTTTGCTTCTAGGGCCAGTCCTCTGTGCAATTAGAGTTGTAGTGGTCAGGTTGTAAATCAGAGTTGATAGCTCCTATTGTTAGGGAATTTAGCTGTAGGAATTGGGAAATTTGCCATGGTCCCTGAGCACTGAACCCATGACCCGGGGGTGGCTTGGTTTCCTTAAACTTAGTGTCCATCTCAGTTGATCAGAGGGCATCTATTTCAGTCTCTCAGATCACGTGGAATCTCTTGATCGGTTCCACATGGACCAGCTTCTGACACCCTGGCTGCAGAATAGAAGCGGCGGCTGGGAGAGGGAAGTCTAGACCCAGGTAGCAGGGAGCCCCCCTGGACCCACACGCCCACACGGCCATTGCCCTGAGAGCCAAACCTTCCAAGAGGCCCTGAAAGAGAAAGAACACAACCAGCCAAGCTTGGGACTGGACAAGCCAGTCAGCAGCACTGAACCTTACAGGATAAGTCCTAGGCCACGGAGGAGCCAGTCGAGGTCAGCCTGGAGTCTTCTTTATTCATGACATTGCATCTGTGCAGTGCAAGGGCCCCGCCAGGAAGACCTGGTCCAGCCGCATGCCTTGGCTGGGGCCCCTGACACGCTCCTTCCTGGGGTCACCCGCGTCCCAGCCTGGCCCTTCTGGCCCACGGTGCAGCTCTCAGGGACCTTCTTCGTTTCACCAGGGGCTCCTCACACCAGAGCTTACCCCAAAGAAGTGAACCCCTAAGCCCCCTTCAGTTCCTAGGATCCTTGACTCCTACCAAGCAAACCCTTTTGTCCTCACCCCTTTTGAACCTCCTTTGAGATCTCAGAGGTAGGCATCTCCTGCTCCATTCTAATTCAGGCACCTTTCCCCTCTCCAGCAAGTTCTCCTGCTTCTCAGGCCGTGGTGGGTGTGGGCCTCTGTGCGAGCTGCTCCCCTGTGTGCCTTCGGCCGCCACTCCTCCCTCAGCTGCTCACATTCCCACTCTGTCCTTTCTCCAGGCTGACGCCCAGCCCTCCAGACCTCCTACCCCAGCTCAGAGCCACAGGTCCCAAAGCCTCCGTGGATGTCCTCCAGGCACTGCCAGGGAAGAATTATTCCACAAATATCTGTATATCAGTATGTGCCAGAAATCGTTCTGAGTCATGCCGATCTCCCAGTTCACCATCTTTTTTGCCCCAGTGTTCTCCTTTTTTTTTTTAACTCTAAACCACTCAGTAAATGACACTGATGTCATCATGATCACAGTTCTTCAAATCGTCCTGATTTCTCCCCTTTCATGGCCCTCCCAAGCCCAGCCCCTTATCCACACTTTGCATCCTGTGCGTTTGATCGCTCTGTCACCACACGCCCGCCTCGTCCCCATGGCCGCAATGGCCAGAGGCATGGCTTCATCTCTTCTTGCCGGGTTAGTGCAGTTCTCTGCTAGTGGGGATGTGGGCCTCCAGGATTCCTCCCCAATCTGTCTGCACCGCTGTTCAGATGTGTTTTAACAATTCAAGTCTGGTCAAGCCCTTCCCTACTCTACACCGTCAATAATTTCCTGTACTTTTAAGGATAAAGTTCACATCTCTCAGCTGACCACGCAAGGTTCCACATGCCCGTTCCACCTCTTTCCATACCGCTCCCTAACAGGAACTCTTTACTACTGCTCTTAAATTATCCAAACGTAGCACATTTGAAAAATAGCCCCACCATTTAGCCAGTTTCCTCTCATCCTTTGAAACTTTGCTTTTTTCCAGGAGGCTTCCTATACCCACAGGACACACACACATGCACACACACACACACACGCACACGCTCATACGCACACATGCACATGCTTACACACATACATACACACATGCTCTCACACACATGCACATGCTCATACACATGCACACGCACATGCTCACACACGTGCATACACACACGCTCATACACACATGTGCACACACACGCTCATACACATACATGCACACACATGCACATGGTTACACAACCCATGCACACACATACACACATGCTCACACACACATGCACACACATGCACACATGCTCATACACACTCATGCACACATATGCACATGTGCGCACACACATTCACACATGCACACACACATGTTCATACACACGCATACACACAGTACGCACACACACATGCATGTATACACATGCACACACACATACATGCACACGCTTCTCCTCACTCCCTGATTTTTATGCTGTTTTTCTGAGGGCCTGGAGAACATTGTGCATGCCTCCATCTTACCATATACAACTGCTGCACAATCTGCCTTTGTACCTGAGACTGGGCAAGAATTACTTGAGAGCAGAAGCCATGTCTCATTTGACAAACAGGCAGCTGGCACGGGAAGGGGACGGGCATTTAATAAATGTTTCTGGAGTGAACACGTGAGTGAGTTCGTGTATTCCTGAATGACTCGCCATTTTAGTATTTTCACCTATCACCGCCACGCAGCTGACTTCTTAATCTGTTTCCAGCTCTGCCCTCTCTCACTAGCTGGAATCCCGTCTCCAACTCTCTGCAGCCGACTCCATCTGCGCATCACTCTGATCTGTATTACAGTGATTACTCCGGCGTCTGCATCTCGTCCTGAGGTCCTGAACTTTGGGATGGCACCGACCATCTGTGACCGTCTGACTCAAAACATGGGTGCCTGGCACAGGAAGCATCTCATTCTGTCTCTCCTCACCCCCCTTGTGCATTTCACCCATCACCAAGGCCCATAGAGTCTACCTTGCAGCGTCTCACCAATTCACCTGTCTCTCTAAGGCCACTGGCACCTCATGCCAGCCCTACTAATGGGCTCCTTCCTTCGCCCCTCCTCCAGTCTAGTCAATATGTTACCAACGCATTATCCCTCTCCACTGCTCTGCCCTTCAATCATCTGTACCACAAAATGTGACTCAATAAATTCAAGCTGCTATTCCAAACGTGGCCTCATTTGTCACACCAGCCTCAAGCTTCATCTCGCACCACTCAGAGTCTGCTCCACACCAAACCCAGCCGGACCAGGTAGTATTTCCACATCTGCCCCTCGCGTTCCTGCCCCTGTGCCCGTCTGCGCTCCTGCCCCTGCCCTCCCCTCTTCCTTCTTCTTAGATCATCTATCCATCTTTTAAGTCCAAACTTAAATAGGACCTTTGTTCATGCATTTCCTCATTTCCCATTAAGATAAAACTTATTTCTCCTGTGAAACCCTGAGCACTTTATAACCACTGCAGTATAACTTGTGTTCTAACTAGAATCTGTTTCCGGGTTATCCTCCCTGTTAAATCCCATGCTATGTATCGTAATTCCCAACAAAACAAATGAGCATGGTGCTGAGGGAATCCTCCTCATGGTATATAGATTTCCAGATTTTTAGGGAAGGAGAGCCTAATGTCACCCTATCTGACATTTCTGAGGCCAATGATCTTTTAGGGGTAATGAAGAATTATTACTATGATAATTATTTGGGAATTATACCTTACTCACTCATGCAACCCCCACTCCCAGGGCAAGGCCTTGCAGGCAGGAGGTGCTCAGTAAAGGACCATGCAATGGATGGGACTGTAGACCCAGTGAGCTGAAGAAAAACCAGACCCGGGGGGTTTTCGTTCCACATCAAGCGGGTGAGCTGAGACCACGGGGTGGCTTCCTTGGAAAGCACAGAGAACCTGGCAGGATTGTTTTGCTACCAGGACTGCAGGGCTGTCTTTCTGCGAACTTTCATTACCAGAGGTTTAAAGGGCTCGCCAGCAGAAACTTCAGAACTGCATGCCCAACATGATCTCGGTAAGTAGTGGGTCATTGCGGAGGGTAGAGAGAAGTAGTCTCTGAGTTAGTCTTATTAAAACAAATCTTTATTACCCTTCAAAGAACATTGGCCTCAGAAATGTTAGATGGGGTGACATTAGGCTCTCATTCCTTAAAAACCTGGAAATTTATATACCATGAGGAAATTTCCCTCAGCACCAGGCTCATTTGTTTTGTTCGGAATTACAAAAAAAAAAAAAAAAAGCACAATTAACTTGTACCACAAGATGCTGAGCCAGAGCCCCTCTCTACTGCGGAGGGAATGAGATAAGGCCTCCCCTGGGGTTTCTATTCTGGGGTCTCCCACAGGAAGCCTTTCATCACCACATTCTTATTCATAGACATTGAAACAATACTAGCATTTAATTTGCACCAGGAACTGGAGTAGCAAGAAGAGGGGGCATTCTCCAGCTGTCTAGAGGTGGGAGGGAGGGGGTCCATGTTCACCGTCCTCTTTTCACGGCCATCACTTCCGGGTCAGGAAATGATGATGACTGTTCAGGCCTGTGTCCTGCCTTCACTAGGGCCAGCCAGCGGCATCCATATTTTTGCAGTGTTGTGTGTGAGGGTGAACTGAGTCAGGCTTGCCCAAGTAGGTGGCATTCTGCTGGTTCAGGAAAACTCAAATTGTTGGCTTCAAGTTCACTTGGTTCTCTCTCTGTCTCCAGTCCTGGCTGAAATTCTAAGTGATTTTTTACTTCTGGAGCCATCTGTAAGAAAGGCTCTTCTTGGAACCCTGAAGACTGCAGGTCTCGTTTGGGCAGGTGAAAGGGATTTGAGGTGACTGAACAGAACCCATGAGGCTCAAGGTGGTTGGGTTTAATACTTTGAACCTGAACATATGAATAGATCACTTTTTAAAATTGTTTTCAGCACCTAAAATTATGGCCATGGACAGCTCCATGCAAAGGTCCCCTGACTACAAGGACCTGCCCCGTGATGTGGTTGTGTTACCCAGGCCCTGCCCGTCCAGCTGTGGAAGCCGGGCTGTCAATCCGAAAATGTCAGCGCCTTGCTCAGATCACTCCAGTATGTGAGGATCACAATTTAGATAAGAACCCAGATTTCTCGGTTTAAAATTGGTATTTTCTACTTTATCTCATACTTATATCATATATATATAATTTGGTAAAAAGCAGAACATATTCTCTACTTCTAGAGGCTCCATCTGCAAGCATTTGTACAATTCAGCAAGTACAGAAAAGTGTTGGATCATGTGGGCAGCAATTCAAAGATTTTTTTAACCAAATTATGCAATTATCTCAATGCACAGGATTATGTAAGAGTATCTAAAAAACAGGTTATTACAAGCAATAAAATCAGAGATTTGCAGTTGATTGGTTTTCTATGTATTTCTAAACTTGGCAATGGGTTTGTAATACCCAGTGGGCTCTTTTGTTGCTTAGCTTAACGTTTTTCAGAAGTAGACAATTCTTCACGGGAAGACAACGGAAATCCAAGGAAAGCTACGAAGGCTGTTATCAGAGAGAAAAATTTCCTCGAAGCACTTTAGCTGTCACTTTGAAGTGTTAGTGACATCCTTTGGCAGTGATTAAATGTGCCACATGCCACTAATCTTGTTTAGAATCCTTAAAGATGACAGCAGCCCTTACACAGCATGCTTCGATCTGATGACGATGGTGTTTATGGCAGTGATGTGTGGCTCACAGGCACGTATACAACACCATCAACTCTTCCATCTCATACCTCATCAGAGCTTTCCATCTGATCCCATTTGGAGAAGGATATCACACCTGAGGAATCCACGTGTAAGCTATTGCTCTTGTATGAGTTCAGGTGCACACGCACTGTGGACGCACACTGCACTGTGCCCCCCAACGGCTGACAATGTGGAGCCGGGATGCAGGAGCATCCGCCTTCTCCAAGTGAGTTCTCGGCACTGCCGTGCTTTCACTAACCCTTTATTTACTTCTGCTAGTAGACTTTCAACACCACTGAGTGCTAGAAGAATTTAAGAATGTTAAAATAGATATGAGAATACTGTTTTTTGAACATCTTCACATATGAAGAGTAAAAGTCGGAGGATAGAGCTTCGGATTATCTCATAGCAGAAAAACACCTTCGCATTACATGTGGCATGAGCCATTCGGGGGTATTATATCTTCTTTATCTGCTATTGTTTTCTTTTAAAGCATCTCACCAAGAACTCACTTCACTATGCATTTTATATTCTGGTTTTATTTCCCAGTTCACAATTTTATTCAGAATCTTAAATTAACTGTCCTTGGGAAGTATACAACTAGTTTTACCCAAAGGATGGCTGAAAATGCATAGTCTTCAACACAAGATAAATTAGCCTGTTTTCCTTTCGACGTTTCCCATGAGGAGTTTGATCGTTTGCACCTTATTCTCTTCGGGGAACTTAGGAAAAACCACATGGAGGTTGTCTTCTCGATGGCGCAACCATGAACTGGACACATTTCTTGACTTAATCAAGTTATGTCCTATTTTTGCCCGTATTGATCTTTATGTCACTGAAAACCAATGTGCATATTTGTCAGTGTCAGAGCACCCTCTGACCAACTCGACTCTGATCTCTTGTTGTTAAAATCCCACCCGGTGACCTGCTTGGGTTCCCCCAGCTAGGCGAGAGTTGAGTCCTTAGTAATTTCAGGCGGGGCCCAGAGATCATGGAAGAGATGCTGGTAGTGGTGAATCATACCGAGATTTTCAAGCTCCATCTTAATCAGTGTAGAATAATGGAAGCTTTTTAAAATTCAGCAGGCAAGCACTATAATTAAACTCGCATGTCATCAATATTCCATCAGGGTGCAACTCAGCCGCCTGTCTCCCTGCCTGGTGCCTTGGGTGGCTGGGCTGTCTTCATCATGCTGGGCCCAGCAGCAGGCTATTTGCCAGGGCACCCACTGTGGACACTCTGCCTTCCCAGGGTAGCCCCAGGCCAAAGAACCTGCCACTAGGCATTGCCCATTATTCCATTTTTCTCTCCTAATGATTTTCTGTTGTTGTTCAGAGGGAGTCTCGTTCTGTCTCCCAGGCTGGAGTGCAGTGGCATGATCTTGGCTCACTGCAACCTCCACCTCCTGGGTTCAAGCAATTCTTGTGCCTCAGCCTCCCGAGTAGCTGGGATTACAGGCATGTGCCACCATGCCTGACTAATTTTTGTATGTTTAGTAGAGACGGGGTTTCACCATGTTGGCCAGGCTGGTCTCCAACTTCTGGCCTCATGTGATCCGCCCACCTCAGCCTCCCAAAGTGCTGGGATTACAGGCGTGAGCCGCCCTGCCTGGCCCTAATAATGTTTTTAAGGAGGTGAATAATTCCCATCGACTTAACTCATCCCAGAGATTTAGGTCCAGCAGAGCCGGGCCCACACAGTTATTGAATCAGACATGAGAAGACGGAATCGACATGGCAATCAGCATTTAGACAGGCTACTACGTGCTGCCATCAATCACCTTCTCTTCCCAGAAAAGTACAGATGTCTCCCTGGATTTCTTACTAATAACCAGAAATACAGCTGTCCAGGCCCTGCAAATATTTTGTATCACTTGATAAAAATAGCTAATAGCATTCTATCTGTGACTCCTGGTTTATCTCATAAACTAAATGGATGGAAAAGGGAAAGGAATACTACTTGAAATCCCATCTCAGCGGCACATGAATTCCAGGTAGCGGCTCCCTGGTTACAGAACAGAAGTAAGTGAAGTAGCACACACAAGAGAAATATCGGAAAACAGGAAATAACTTCTAGAGGAATAATGTGTTGCACAAAATGCAAACAAAACATGTTCATTAATACTTACGTTTTATTTAAACATATTTTCAAATGCTTACAATTGTGGATTTTAGGAGGCTGTGCAAAAATCATGAATATTTTTAATCTGTCTTAACAGGCTTCTCTCCCACCTCTCACTGTGATACTGAGCAGAACTCCCCAAAGAAAAATCATTTCTCAACTGTGAAACTAGGGAAGACTAACCAGATGTGATAGCACACTGTATTCTGATCGAAAGTGAACTATTCTTCCATCATATTGGTCAAGCTTTCAAAAACACTTACCCATACTTCAGGGCGAAAGATTCTCAACATCCTCTAACAGATGTTTGCCTCAGAACCATTGAAAAGAAAAGGTTTAGAATTAATGACAGAGAACAATGTACCCACAGCTGCATTTTGCTCTTTTGAAAATTAGATATTTTTCTGCAGATAATACTACAGAACCACAATAAAAGTTATCATCATGCTTTACATCTAGTAATGAACATGAAACAAGCACCCTCGAATAGCTGCATCGAGCATGAAAGGGCACGGGCCCCACTGCCGGCTGGGTGAATTCTAGACGGGCCCCACTGCCAGCCGGGTGAATTCTAGCAGATACTTCACCCAAAATGCTTCAGTGTGCATCAAACTGACACGAGCTCCTACACAACCACAATATAATTTACTCGCCTGAGATTCAGTACACAATCTCCCCAGTTTCCCCCCAATATCCTTAAACTGATTTATTCTGCACAATTCCATCACAAAGTTTTTCACTTATTTGTCGAATCTCAACAGTATTCTTGAATGAAGTATCCTCCAGTTTTTGTTGCTGTTTAGACATTTACATTTGTGAACAAAGAGTTCAGGGCAGCTGCTCTGTAGAATGCTTCATAGTCTGGACTGATTTCATGGTTTCTTCATAATTAGATTAGGGTAAAATATTTTTAGCTGCTGTACATCACGTTAGGAGACCTGTCATGTCAACTTGCACCACTGTGGGAGACACTCGCTTCTGCCTGCCGGGTCGCCTTTGTGAAGATGACCTTTCCCATCGTAATTATTAAGTAGGATGTGGGGCAATAGCTCCTCAACCTTTCCCCTCATGGCTTTAGCACTTATAAAAAATGTAAAAAAAATTATCAGGTGTCCATTTTCAAGGCTGAGGGTGGGGGAAGAATCTAATTAACTTTGAACAGCACCTGGATGGCAGAATCCCTCTAGACACTGACAACCCACCCCAACCCCAAACTTTACAACTATTTCACCCAACTCTTTTCAACAGAAGTTCTCATTTTTGTTCATATATATTGAATATTTCCAAACTATTCAATTTACCTTCCACAGAAATTGCTCCTTTTTATTACTCAAAGTTCATCTGATTATAGTAATTAATGATCATACTTCAGTGTATCTAGGGTAAGACTGACTACAAGGTACATGAGTAGTTTACATGCCCTACAGGAAGAAAACACCAAGGACACATAACAAGCATCACTGCACCACCCACAACTGATGTTGGTGACAATGTGCAGACACAATATTTGCACCCGGAGTCAGTGAAATGTGAATGATGTCATGTGTGCAAAGTAGTACAAACAGGTCAGGGAACAAACAGAGCAGACTCCTGGGAACCATGTGTATCTCCAGTGGCTGCCAACTCAGGCCGGCCTGCAGAGGATTCTGCCACAGCCCGGGCTGGGGGCTACACATGTGGCTGGTGGATCTGAGACAGAGCAGGGCGGGTAACTGAAGACCAGGCTGGAAAGGTTCTAGCTCCACATAAGGTACCAAATAAAAAATAAAAACTCTCCATCAGAACCAAGATGCATATGTCTTTCTTGTTATAATTCAAAATATCTCATAGCTAGTAAGATCTTACTGACTATAAAAGGTTGGAAACACATGAAGCAGCCAGGACTCCCACACTGGGCTGGCGAGAGTGTGAACGGGCGCCACCAGTTTGGAAAACAACAATCTCATCAGGTTGAAGATGTGCAGGCCCACGGCTCAGCGACTCCACCTCAGGACTACATGGAGCAGAGCCCCAGCAGGTGCACTCGGAGACACGCCCAGGAATACCTGTAGCTGTCTTTGCAGGATAGCCACACGCCAGAAGTCACCACAATCTCTAGCAATGGTGGAAGGAACAGGCGCCCTGCGGTAGATACACGTGGCAGAACACTACACAACAGTGCGCATGGGCTGCCTGAGTGTGCACAGCACACACCTCTAAACACAGGGGAAGCTCACGCCTAGAACCGTGAACAAAGGAAGAGAGACACGGTGGAAGCTCGCCGAGAGCTTCTTATTTACGTAAGCCTCAAAAACAGGTAAAACACAGCTTATTGCTTAGAAAATGCTACATGGGTAAAGATATAAAGAAAACAAGGAAATCATTTACAGAGGGGTCTGGCGTTAGCGGTCTCTGAGAGGAGATGAAAGGGAGGGAGGGGAGAGGCAGGGAAGAAGAAGAAGGGGGAGGAGAGAAACGAGAGAGGGAGTGGGCAGGACGATGGTCTGGGAAACGCTCTTCGCCCCAAACCAAAGGCGTCTTCCTCTGGGAAGGGTTGGGCGGGGGTGGAACTCGGTTCACCCCAGGGGCCTCCCCTGCCCTGCCTGAGTGGTGTGGCTCGGACACAGGGGCATCTCCCCACAGGCCTGTGCCTCCTGAATGAGGAGCAGCCATTCCCCTCCAGCAGGGCCTCGGCAGGTGGGCCCGGCAGGTGCTCCCGTGACTCTGCCTCCGCCTCCAGCCCTGGTCTCTGGGATGCGAAGATGGACGGAAAGACCATATGAAGCAGCCCCAATTTCCCGGAGCTCCCAGCTGAGGTAGCATTCATCCACACAGGCAACAGAAGCAAGTGCAGCACTGCGCGGTTCACCTGCTGTGGGAACGGCAGGCCAGAATTCCCAGTGGAGAAGGGAGGATGGGAAGGGCCCCGATCCCCAGCCCCTGGCTCAGGTAGGTGCCATCGCCTCCCAGGGCCGTTGTCCAGATTCACCGCGGTGCATGCGAAAGCCCTGGCAAACAGATGGTGCCCAATTAACAGAATTATTCTTGCGGCACTGGGGTTTGGTGAGACTCTCTCTGACTCAGAGAAAGGACGCAGGATGGCCACTCTGTCCTTGGGGCCCCAAGCCCAGAATCTGAGTCTCTGACTCCCTGCCAGAGCCTGGTCGAGACCTTGAACTCTCCTAGCTGCTTCCTCACCCAGGAGACAGGAAGAGCCCCCCCCCCCCAACACAGAGACGGTGGGGAGCAGGGCTGGAGCTGCGGAGCACCAGCCGCACCTGGCGCCAGGTCCCAGGAGCCACACGAGGAAAAGGGGAGCTTCATCATGGGCTAGGAAACCCACTGCCTGGGCGCGCGAGGGCATTTCTTTCTGTTTGGAAACACACAGAATAACAAGCGAAGTTAGATAAGGGAATGAGAGTCCTTGTGAGGGGTAAATCAGTGTTAGATGATAATTGTCCTGCTTTTGACGATTTTCTAAAAACAAAACAGAACAACAAAAAAAAAAACTTTAGGGAAGCTTTAAACAGATACGAGAGAAAAGTGTCTTATTTTCAACGACAAAAATGAAAGTAAATTCACCAAAAGATGGTACAGATGAAGCTCAAATATTTATGATAACAACATTCCTTGGTTGTAGAAAAAGAGGAACCCGTCCTCATTGCCTGAAACTAACGACACGGAACCCTTGTGGGAACCAGGAGAGGGAGGTGTTGGTGAGCAGTTATTATGATGGTTAATTTAGGAAGTTGTAGGAAGGTTCTGCAGAGCATTCGACAGATGATTAAAAGGACAGGAGCCGGACATCTGGGCCTTGTGGTTTCTAAGGAGAGTGTGCCAGGCGTTGGAAGGAGAAGAACGGGAAGAGGCTGAGCCCTGGTGCCAATTTGCCTCAGAGGTGCAGGCAGATTTCGCTCACTTGAGAGCAGGGCAAGTTCTGCTTTTGAGGCCAGAAGTCATAGAAATGCGGACAAGAGGCCTGAAGACCGAAAACCTGAACTGCAGATGTGTTTCTGCAGAAAGCCTGGCTGGGAGGAATTCACTTTTCTTTCTTTTTTTGAGACGGAGTCTCACCCTGTCACCCAGGCTGGAGTGCAGTGGCGAGATCTCGGCTCACCGCAACTTCCACCTCCCCGGTTCAAGCGAGTCTCATGGCTCAGCCTCCCAAGTAGCTGGGATACAGGCATGTGCCACCATGCCTGGCTAATTTTGCATTTTTAGTAGAGATGGTGTTTTTCCATGTTGGTCAGGCTGGTCTTAAACTCCCGACCTCAGGTGATTCGCCCACCTCGGCCTCCCAAAGTGCTGAGAGTACAGGCATGAGCCACTGTGCCCAGCCCAGGATTTTTTACTCCTGGGCGTGATTTGTGTTGGGGGTGGCACCAAGTTGATGGCCTCGGTGAGGAAGCAGGGTCAGCCCTGCTGAGCCCAGGGTGCATCTGTGACTATGCTGAACGCTGCATGTGATGCCCGACAGCCCTGTGCACAGCCTTGGCCCACTGTACGCAGAGATCACAAGGCTTCCCGAGCCAAACCCTTCAGGATCTCACAGCTGCAGAGCTGGTCGCCGTGTCACTCAGCTGTCAGCTGCTCTCTCCTTCTCTGGTGTTTCATGGACACTTCACTTTATGCAAATCCCACAAATGACACAAGGCAGGGGTGGGACAGCATCGGGGGTCAGAGACCACTTCAAAACCACACACTGAAAACTTTTCAGACAAGGCCAGACTACTTGATAAAAGTCATCTTCCATGTCAGGATGTACCGGGACACCCAGGCAGAGTCAGCCCAGGGCACGGGGAGTAGGAGACACTGATAATGATAAAAACATGCGGGATGGGAGTGCCAGGGTTCGCCTGTGCAATTCAAGAGTGGTTTGTGGTGTTGAAGTTGGCAATTCTGACCTTCATCTGTGCAAGGGAAACTTGTTGAACTATTTAAGTCCGAGAAACTTAAGGCCCTAAACCCTCCGTGTTCCTCAACAGCATCACTAGAGAGAGACTCTCTCTGGAACTCGCCCCTGCTCTGTACGAGACACATGGGTCAGCATGGGGTGAGGAGAGCTCTGGGCAAAGGGCAGACATGCTGGGAACCCGCCCCGACACGTGACTGAGTAATTAGATAGCCCAACCAATGACATCCACAGGCTTCCCCAGAATCATACATGCTTCTCTGGTAAACTGTGGCCCCAGTGACCCTTGGGAGGTAAGAAGCTCCCCACAACACCCCCCCTTTTGTGGTGCTTACTTGGGGATCACAGAGTCACCAACTGACTGTGCAAATTGGACAGGTGTCCAAAATGAAGCACTAATGAGCATGAAGAAAAGCAAGTCAGATAGGCTAAAAAAATTAAGACCAAAAGTGCCATTTCCCAATTTCAGCCCTATTAATTAAAAACCAAAATTAAAACTGTGTGGAATCGCTCATTATGTTTTTAAATTAAACACAGGCTGACAAAACTAATTGCACTAACAGTCTCCCCCAGCTGTTCCCTGCTGACCTCTGCACAGTTCTGGAAGGCTCTGGGTGAGGGGGTGGCCAGGGAGGGGAGAGTGGGCCATCCTCAGGAAGACGATCATGCAGGACAGAGCCAAGGCCACTCAGGGAGGATGGCTTTTGTTGCTTTTACTTCACTAACCTGGAAAGAAAGTATTTGCTTCCAAATTTTGTCTTGTTTTCTAAACAGAGGCTGTAGCCATAAATATGCATCTTATTGAACATCTACTCTGTGCAAGGCACAGTAGGTTATCAATCATTCCAGGGAGTGGAGCATAAGGAGAAGGAGAGTCATCTGGCACCAAGAACTCAGAGCTGGGGGAGTCTGTGGTTATTTTTATTGCTGCCACTGGTCAGTGGACACGGGTGGGAGCCAGCGCTGGATGGCGTGGTGGCTTGACATCCTTTGCCCAGGCTGGCCCTGCCGCCGTACAGCTCTAGCACCGACTGCGGGATGGGGGACCAGCGAACCTCGGGAGCCCACTCCCTCAGTGACAGCACGCGGTGGTAGCTGCTCTCATCTCACTGGCTGGTTGTAAGAATCCAAGTAAATTAAGAACGTTTAAGAACTAATACATTTTTTGTATTTTTTTTTTTTTAGACACAAGGTCTCTATGTTGCCCAGTCTGACCTTGAACTCCAGAGTTCAAGTAATCCTCCCAGCTCAGCCTCCCAGCGTGTTGTGCTCACAGGCGTGAGCCACCACACCTGGCCAATAATTAATTCTATAAACTGGAAAGTGTTAAACAAACATTTCCCATTAGGAGAACTGAGGAATTTTAAACTCCGTTTTAATTTTTTTCCACTACTTTTAATAGCTCATTGTTTCATAAATTAGATGGATCCATGATGCCACTTTTTAAAACTAAAGAATCCATAATTGTACTGCCCATAAGTAATCAGTGCTATTGTTCTGGTCTATTTTTTCTAATGTGTAAGTTTGCCTCCTGTATCTCATTGTGTGTGTGTGCAGGTCGGTGTGTGCGTGCGTGTGTGCATGTGTGTGCGTGTGCATGTGTGTGCATGCGTGTCTGTGTGCGTGTGTGTGCGTGTGTGTGTGTGTGAGACAGAGAAGAAGGGAGGGAGGAGAGAGATTACTGAACGAATATTTGAGTGTCTGCCTGTCACACAAGACATCACGCCAGGCATAGCCTTCCTAGGGACACAGACAACCAAGATAAACACAGCTCCTGCCTCATAAGCATAAATTCTATTTGAAGAAACATAAAGTGAATAATTACCTAGACAATTAATAGTGTAATCACAAAAAGGATCAGTATTTCAAAGAATCATTTGGGTTACATGAGAGTGTGTAACAGAACACCCACCAAACAGCCTTTACAGTATGTGCTGTGCTTGAGCCCAATCTCTTCCCTTAGTGCTGTCTAGCAGGAGTTTCCTCAGGTTTTCTGACGGCTGCATAATATCCTCCTTACCTGGGTGGCATGGTTTGACTACTCCGCCATTGATGGATTTTTTTAAAAATACAAAATAACAGCACAGAGCATTCATGAACATAAATCGTGAGTTAATTCCTTATGGTTTGCTTAAAATGCGTTCCTGCAAATTGGAGTACTGAGTTAAAAGTCATAAAAATTTTGAGGTTAATGAGACATATGTCAGCTTGTTTTGTAAAAGGGTGAACCAATCCATAATCTTACCTCGTGTTTCTCAAATAATGCCTGTTAACATTAAGTATTGCCCTTTAAAAACTGCCAATTTGTATGGCCAAATTCTTTTTCTTTTTTCTTTTTTCTTTTTTTTTTTTTTTTGAGACAGGCTCTCGCTCTGTCGCCCAGCCTGGAGTGCAGTGGTGCGATCTCAGCTCACTACAGCCCCTGCCTCCTGGATTCAAGTGATTCTCCTGCCTCAGCCTCCCAAGTAGCTGGGATCACAGGTGCCCACCATCACGCATGGCTAATTTTTGCATTTTTAGTAGAGACAGGGTTTACCACGTTGGCCAGGCTGGTCTCGAACTCCTGACCTCAAGCGATCCACCCGCCTCGGCCTCCCAAAGTTCTGGGATTATAGGCATGAGCCACCGCTCTATGGCCAAAATCTTTTACTATTTTAATTTGCATTTATTTGATTAGTAGTCATGTTTAAAATATTTGGTGGCTGTTTGTATTATTTTTCTATTTGTAAATTATGTCCGAGTCCTTTGCCTCATTTTTCCTATTGCAGAGTCAGCAATTTTCTTATTGTTTTCTAAGAGTTTTTGGTATATGACTGAATTAACTTTTTATCATAGTCTCCCTATATAATAAATATAAAATCTACATTTATATTTTCTAGTCTATTTGCCTTATCATTTTTAAATTTTGACATATTAATAGTTTTCAATATTTTAGTAAGTCAAATCGAATAGCTTCTTTTTTTGTGAGATTTTCTTTCCTTTGCATGCATGCTTACAAAGCCTTTTCTCTTTCTGAAATCGGTTAAATATTCTAGAGTATTTTGTCTTTTTTTATAATTCAGTTATTTTTATTTGACTGTGGCCCATCTGGAAGTTGTTTTCGAGTACAATATGAAGGGAGGAGCTTCATTACCCATAGCCAACTTTCCCACATGTTGTATTGAATCGTACATATCTCTCCCTTTATAACATAGTAAATACTGAAGAACTATTTCAGGACGTTTTACTCCAGTTCAGTTCCTCATTAACACGAATTAACGGGACTAGTGAGAATCCCTGCTTTGTTCCTGATTTAATGGGACAGTATTAAGTGAGTAAAGATAGGTGTTGTTTATCATATTATGAATATTTCTGAATTTTTACCTAGTTAATATTTTAAAATCAGAGACTGTCTAAAATGTTATCAAATTATTCTTTTTAATCTTTGAAGATCATCATAGGTGTTGAATTCTCTGCTTCATGTACCTTTAATTCACTGGTATTCTTTTTTCTGGGATATTGCCATTGTAAGATTTGGCTGCTATTGTGGGGTGACAGTCTTTTCAGTAAGGTAATTTAGCTATCCATTGGCAGGCAAAGGACGTATTTGATGCAGGGGTGGTAAGAGATGGGTTGGCGCAGGAGGTATGAAAACTTACTCCAAATTACAGACACTTTAGATATCTGCTTTCTTTGGGGACATAAGAACAGCTCTGCTTGCAAATTCAATGCCTATGTTACAGGAATGCAGTTTTATGTTTGGAAAGAGTCTCTTAGCATTATGAGGGTTATTTATGTTATGAACACCAGTTAGTTTGCACCAGTTCCAGGAAAGAGATTCAATATGAAAATATGGACACAGATTCAGATATAGTGTTGGGAGTATATGAATTTGACTTGTGTATCATATACCTGGATTCTCTGGTTTAGCTTATAAACCCAATATTTCATCATAATCTAGTAAACCAAATTAACTATTATGGACTGAATTGTGTGCTCTCCAAATTCATATGTTGAAGTCCTAACCTCTGGTACTTAGACTGTGACTGTGTGGAGAGAGGACCTTTCAAAGGGGAATTCCATTAAATGAGGCCTCGGAGTGGGTGCTTATCTGCTCTGACTGCTGTCCTTAGAAGAAGAGGAAGTCTGAATATGCAGAGACACCGGGGCCGCCTCTGTGTATGGAGGAACGGCCACGTGAGGACAGGGAGGAGGCGCCATCTGCAAGCAAGAGGAGAGCCACGGAAGACACCAGCCCCACTAAGACCTCGAACCGGGCTTCAAGCCTCCAGAACTGAGAGACATTAAGGGTCTGCTGTTTGAACTGCCCAGTCTACTTCTAAAAGGATGAACCAATCCATTGTTAGGGGAGTCTGAGCAGACTAATATGTTAACAGAAAACTGAGCTGTCTCTACTGTTTCTCTCATCAAAGATCAGAATTGAAAGGTGGCCAAGGAACAAAAACCAATAGATAATCTTCCTACTCTATCATCCCAGAAGGCAAGGATGAAAATCTTCACTCAGGTCAGCTTTGCTGTACCCAAGGGCTATTAAATGCAGCTGGAAAAGAGAGCTCCCAGGAGGGCAGAAAAACCTGCGAGTGACAATGAACGTGAATCTCATAGTGCTCTGCAGCCCACCCCAGCCCCCAGAACCCAGGCTTTGCACCCTGAGAAAGCACAAAGCACAGTCCACTTCTCTACTGAGAGCGGGTTCTCCACCACGGCCAAGGAGTTCTTCAGGGAAGATGCTACTCTGTGAGTGGCTGGATAGAAAAATATAAACAGGGTGATTCCCCTCTTTGGGTCTTTGGTTTGTCCCTTCTCCAAAAGGAATACCTTATTTTCCCCAACAGCGTGGCTTCCTGTCGAATAACTATTCCTACCATCCCTCTAAGAACATGCAACAGGGGAAAACACCTGCTGGGAAGCTGCCGCCAGAGGCCCCACCCTATCCCGGAAGGGCCTTAGAGGAAGGAGGTTGGGGAGGAGGAGGAGGGTCAGGGTGGATGGGAGGATGAACACAGCAACTGCTGGGACACAGGCTTCGGCGCTGCACCCACCTGGAGCTGACAGTCAAGCCTCACTTGATGTTAAAGAAAGAGGAAATATGGTATCAGAAAGAGCATGAGGGTAAATGGCAAGACCTGAGTTTAAGTTCAAAATTGATTATTAGCTGTGGGACTCCACAAACCACTTAGACTTGAGATGTCTCTGTTTTATTATCTGTAAAGCAGGGCCACTTCTACCCATCTCATAGGTTTTCTGACAGTTCAGTCATGGTTGAAAGTGCTTTATAAACATTAAGTGTCATAGAGGAAATTTATTAGAAGCGTTAATAACTTATGTGTCCATCTGCACATTGCACATAGGATAGGCCATTCTTTTTAGCATTGCCTTTGCAATTGATTTAATTTCCCAAGCTCTGTTCACCTTCTGAGACCATAACAAACATTACCCTGAAGTTTCTGTTTCCATTTCCATTGGTCCCACTCTAAGTGAACCTTGGCAATCAAAAGGGCATCATCCCTCCTTCTACTGAGCCCGGTGAGCTCACAGCTGGAACGCTGCTCCACGGGACTGAAAGTAAACACTTTAAGTTTCCGGGTGATAACTGTTGGTCATGGTCAATGTCAGTACACTCATTTAAGAGGTGCATTTTCTTGGAACCACTCACTGAAATATACACTCAACACCAAATGTGAGCTTCAGAAGATATTTTAAGGGCATCAGGAAGATGAAACTGTGCCCGCCCCTTGCGGCATGGAGGAATCCACACACACAAACATTTCTACACACTCACACTTGTATTCTGCTTCTGTGTGTTTACATGTTGTTTCTTGTAAGAATAGAGATTGCAAAGCTCAACTTAAAAAATATTGAATGGTAACATAAACAAATTATTAGGCAAACCACAGAGAATTGCAAAACTTTTGACTGTTTTTTAGCTACAAAATTCAGTTTTATACATTATATATTAAGAACCTACTGAGCAAGAAAATATTCTATTAAGTGGTATTTGCAAGAGATTATTCTAATAGAGGGTGTGCTAGAAAAGAAAAGAAAGATGATACAACGGATGAGGCCCCTACTGGATATGAGGTGCAGAGAGCCAGCTTTCGCCTCCTGAACACAGAGAGTCCTCCTGACTCCTTTAGGAACATGAGCTCCATTGGAAACATCTGGAAGTTGAGGATAAGAGAAAACAAGTCTGGCCAGGTGTGGCGGCTCACACCTGTAACCCCAGTACTTTGAGAGGCTGAGGCAGGAGGATTGCTTGAGCCCAGAAGTTGGAGACCATCCTGGGCAAAATAGTGAGACCCCATCTCTACAAAAAATAAAATTAGCCAGGCATGGTGGCATGCAGCCTTCAGTCTCATAGCTGTCAGGGTGTTCAAGTTCTGCCTTCCATACAGAACAACATCTGCAGGGCTCACAGACAGAGGAATGCCCCCCAAGATACTAACTCAGGTGAAAGATTGTGAGATTTCATCCTCAGGTACAGACACCATGGTGTGACTTACAGGAGCACCCCGAGTTATATAAGAGTGTCCCTAAATTGATGTTAAGAATACTAATGAAGGATGAACTGAGTCTCTCTGCAGCTGCCTCTGGGCTTTGTCTGGTGTGCCTATGCCCAATGTCACCCAAACCCAAAGAAGGGTTTGCAGCAGCAGCTGCACAAAGCTGCTGGACAAAGCCAATCTCCAGGAGCCCAGTCCCACCCTCCCCTCTGAGAAGACCTCCATGTGACTTCCCCACCTTTGTGGCGTATGGTATGAAGAGTACAGGAAAGAACGAAGGGACAGCAGCCAGGGCACAGATGCAAACTACTCTCAGAAACATGTTCTCTTCTGAAAGACTCCAGAGCCGGTGCGACCCTCATTAGAACAAGCACCAGAGACATGAAGTTTGCTACTGAAGGTCTCCCAGCAAGCTGCAGGCGGCCCTGACCAAGGTTAGGTCACACGAAATGAGCCCCACTTGCAGAGCTTGTTCTGAACCTCGTTTTGGGGAGAAACTTGGTTGTTCATGTCACGGAGAAGGAAGCTGAGTGAGGATGAGAAAAGCAACCTTCACAGAGGCAGAGCTGGATCAGAAGAAGGTGCAGCTCTGCTCAGCACGGCCCCCAGCCTGCTTCCTGGGCAGGAAATTCACATGTGAAATCCACTTTCTGAGAGGCTCAGGAGCCTGCTTTGACATCATGATGATGAACCCAATCATGTATTTATAGCTTAAATCAAGTGGAAAACCCCACATCACCACAGGCTGCGATCTGAAGGAGCAGAGATTAGCAATCTAGAAATAGAAAAGTTATTGAAAGCCAATCTTCTCCCAGCTGATTGATCCGCAAATGACGGCAGGAAAAAGCTGAACTCACTTCAGAAGTTGGTGTCTAAAAGTGGAGACTCTTTCAGCAAGGCCTGCCTGGGTCACGGGGTCTGCCCCATCTAGTGAGTGCTCTGCTGTGCATCAGAGAGAGGGGGCGGGACTGGCATCTTCCCAGCAAAGTGGGGGGCAAGGGAGCACTCTGTAAAAGCAGGGGATGATGTGTAAACCCGTCCATCTTCCTAGCGCATCAATAATAATGTTCCACTAGCTAGTCAGGTGCTCAGATCCTGACATTTGTCAGTTGTGTCAAAATGCTAGAAAGTACCATTTCAAATGCTATTATGTGTTGTTTATAAAATATAAGGATAATTTCACCAAAGAAGATATACAAATGACCAAGAAGCATATGAAAAGATGCTCAACGCCAGTCACTAATCCTTAGGGAAATGCAAATCAACACCACAAGCAAATCAACACCCGATAAGATACCCCCTCTCACCTGTTGGGATAGCTACATCAAAACAAACAGAGCATAATGAGTGTTGGCGAGGGTGCTGAAAAATTAGAATTCTTGTTCACTGTTGGTAGAAATGTAAAACGGTGCAGGAGCTCTGGAAAACAGTATGGCCATTCCTCAGAAAGTTACACATAGAATAACCATATAATTTAGCAACTTTCACTTCTGAGTATATACCCAAAAAGAATGGAAAGCAGAGCCTCAAAGAGATATTTGTACACACTCACATTCATAGCAGCATCATTCACAGTAGCCAAAAGATGGAAGCAACCTCAGTGTTCATTGGTGGATGGATGGGTAGCAGAGTGCGGTGTAGGCACACAATGGAAGGAAATGACGACACACGTTGCAATGTGGATGAACCTGGAGGACATTACGTGAAGTGAAATAAGCCGGTCACAAAAAGACAAATACTGTATGATTCCGCTTACGTGAGGTACCGAGAATACTCAAATCATAGAGACAGAGAGTGGAATGGTGGCACCGGAGGATGAGGACTAGGGGGAAAAAAGAGTTATTGCTTAAAGGGTAGCATTTCCGTTTTGAGAAAGGAACGGAGTTCTGGAGAAAGATGGTGGTGATGGTTGCACAGCAATGTGAGTGTACCCAATACCACTGAACTGCACACTGACACATGCTTGAGACGGTAAATTTAACGTCACATGTTTTACCCATAATTAAAAATTTTTAAGTGTAAGGATAAATGTAACCACAGTGTATGTGCATGATATATAACAGCACATAGTTACACATAGTTATGTCGATAACTTCTTATTCTATAGCCTATATTTATCATTTTAAACTACAGAAAATATACCTAATGAAAATTACTAATTTGCCTTCTATTTTGTTTTAACATGCTTGAACCATAAGCTCAAAACACCTGTTGATACCTTGTGGTGCCTGCCTTTGAAAAAAACCTAAATCCTTCTGATGTCTCCATAGATGAGATGTACAGGCCGGATTTCGTGTCATTTAGTCAGGAAAAATGTCACAGGAAAGCAGTTTCTCATAGATATCAGCTTTCAAACTTTCTACACCTGAGGACCACTTGGGTGGGTCTAAGAGAGTGACTGTGCACCCCGACCCCCTGCAATTGTGGAAACTCAGAATCACGAGCCAAAGAAGGTAACCAGGATAAACTGGGTAGAATCAGCAACTTTTGGAGAGAGGGGATCACACCTTTAACACTACAGCTAGGCGTTTTGAATGAGGTAAAACCTGAAGACAATCTGAATAATGAGAACCACAGCCCTTGTTGTCATAAGGAACCTTTCAAGCCAGTGCCTGCCAGACTCTGAAACCTCTGGGCCCTGAGTGTACAAAGAAAAGAGGGAGTACCTGCCTGCGTCGTTGGTAGAAAGTAAAGACACAGATGCCGGAGGGGAAGAGCACAGCCCGCACACAGCGGGAGCTCATGAGATGTTTGGAGATTGATGGGCACATACACAGAACACAGTCTCCTGGATTAAAGCACTCAGTGTGCAGGGTGGGACCAGGGAAAGGACAATGCCAGGTTCCTGGAGAGCTGGAGTGACACAGATGAGCAGGAGCAGGACTGCAATGCCACCGAGCAGTGCAAGCGAGGTTTGGTTTCCCCGAGCATTTGGAGAAACTGAAGGAAACGCGGAGTGAAGACAGCGTTCCTGAACACAAAGCAGGAGGCGTGAAGTCCCAAATCCAAGCCCACCCTCGTTCCTTCCCCGGTGTGGGGCTGTTGGCACCTCACCCCTCAGTTCATATGGTGGGGCAGTGTCGAGAGCCCGTCGCTTTCAGCCAGATTGTGGCCTTTTCCATTCCAAGCCACAAGAGCGTCAGATGTGAGGCTGTGCTTCATAGCCAGGCAGGGACTCGACATCTGAACGACTCAGGGCCAATCAGGAGAGCAGGAACCACAGCAGTTATTTCACAGAAAGTGTTTCATACAAGGAATTGGCTGAGTAAGGCTGGAAGGCTGGAAAGGCAGAGGAACCCCCAGTAACCCCAAGATGGTAACTGCAGGGAAGCAGCTCCTTAGACCGAGGGAGGAGGGTGGTGTCCTGACAACCTGGGAACACTGAGAATGGAGGCACTGCCCAGCTGCTGGGAGCCTCTCTGAAGGGGCACAGGGAGGCTGGTTCAGGCACTGCCCAGCTGCTGGGAGCCTCTCTGAAGAGGCACAGGGAGGCTGGTTCTGGGAAGCAGGCAAAATAAATGGACATGTAAATGAAAACCAGAAACTGGTTCCAATAGCTTTTGCCAGAATTAAGAGGTTTCCTTTCTTTTTTTCTTTTCCTTTTCTTTCCTTCCCTCCATCCTTCCCTCCCTCCCTCCTCCATCCCTCCCTCCCTCCCTCCCGACTTTCTTTCTCTTCCTTCCTTCCTTTCTTTTTTTTTTTTTTTTCATGGCCTCGCTCTGTCACCTAGGCAGGAGTTCAGTGATGTGATCACCACGGCTCCCTGTAGCCTCGACCTCCCAGGCTCAAGTGATCCTCCCACGTCAGCCTCCCAAGAAGCTGGGACCACAGGTGTGTGCCTCGCCATATCTGGCTAATTTTTGTATTTTTTGGTTGAGACGGGGTTTCACCATGTTGCCCAGGCTGGTCTTGAGCTCCTGGCCTCAAGTGATCTGCCCACTTCAGCCTCCCAAAGTGCTGGGATTACAGGTATGAGCCCCCGTGCCTGGCCAGCATTAGGAGGTCTTAATGGGGACAGTGACAGGAATAGGAGGCAGAGCTGGGGGATCAGCACCTGCTCCTTCCCCCGGGCTGCCTGTCTCTCTGGCACCCTCTATTCACAGGGTGCATGGGGCAGCGGACATGGAACATGGACGAGGCTCCCAGCCCATCTGCTCCCCCAGGCCATGTGTAGAGGGTGGGTTTGGAGCTGAGAGAGGACAGCTCTGTAGTCAACACACTGTCTGATCCCAAATTCATGTTCCTGGATTCTGCCTCACCCTCGCCTCTGTTGGGGGTTGAGAACCTGCCCCAAGTCAGGTCCTACTGCGTTTTCATGATGGCTCCAAAGAGTCTCCCTTGAGTGCTGGAATTGCATGGGGCCCAGCACCGTTGGCTGCAAGACTGTCTAGTAGCCTGCACTTCCAAGTCTCGCTGCCTTCTGGGTGTGGCCAAAGCCCTGTTGCTGCCTCTGGGATCCCTGCTCCTCCCCATCCCCTGCCAGCTCACTCTCCAGCCTGACCCACCGCGTTTGCTCTTGGTTTATCAGCTCATGCCTGTGATGCTTCATCCCAGTGGGTGAAAGACAAGATTCTGGCTGCTCCCTGCCTCACCCCCTCCTCATTCCTCACTGGTGATTCCTACCGAGGTCCAGGGTAGGCCAGGGCCTATGGGGAGACCTACTATGGTTTGAGGGTAGCCACCCTCCTGCAGGTGTGCTAGCAAGGAGGAACCCACGTGGGGCCCAGGAAGTCCTATGGAGGAGTTGCCAGGGGCAACCACTGTGGGTTGAGGGTTGCTCCTCCCTCTTGCAGGTTAAGAACTGCAGCCTTTCCAGGGCATCCAGAGAAGAGGGCACTCAGGAGAAGGGCCTTGCAGGCATGAGCCTCACAGAGGTGCAAATGGCAGTGCCAACACATTGAATAGGATGTGGAGAATGTACACTTCCAGTCACAGGAAAGCTCAGGTGCAGCATTTAGGGTGCCCTTCCCTATGTAAAGGTAATAGGGAGTGGAAAATCGCACTCATCCTTCACCAGTCCGTGTGGCCTTGCCCTTTTCAGCAGCCTGGTGAGAGGTCCATGTGGTGAGGCTGTAAGCCCTGCAACACACACATGAGTGAATTTGGGAGTGATTCCCCAACGTCATCCTTCGGATGAGACCACAGCCCTGCCTGACAGCTGGATGTAGCCTCATGAAGAACTGCAGCCACACTTCTGCCCCCATAGCAATTGTGAGATAGTAAATGCCTCTTTTGTTTTTTAATGCCAGTAAGTTTGGGGGTAATTTGTTACGTACTAAAGGTAGTTAGTACACCTCGTAAAAAATCAAAACATACTATTTAATTCTGAGTAACACGACTGCCACACTTTGAAGTGATTAGTCTTCAATGAGTATCCCTCCTAAAACATAAGTGTGATCTTAATTTTAGGCATCAAGATTGTCCTGGTAAAGTGGGCTTTTGCATAACATTCAAGAATATGACCCTCACCTCTCAGGGCCTTTGTATTCGCAATTTTGATTCTCATATTTGAAACGCAACAATTGATAGTTCCTACAGATGATGGGAGTTTCTCCACTCTTAAGGCTACCCTCAAACATCAGCTAAAATTCCACTAAGTGTCCGACACATTATTTATTTATTTATTTTTAGACAGGGTCTCACTCTGTCACCCAGGCTGGAGTGCAATGGCATGATGTCAGCTGACTGCAACCTCCACCTCCCAGGTTCAAGTGGTTCTCGTGGCTCAGCCTCCTGAGTAGCTGGGATTACAGCCTCGTGCCACCACGCTCAGCTAATTTTTTGTAGAGACAGGTTTTCACCCCATTGGCCAGGTTGGTCTTAGACTCCTGTCCTGAAGTGATCCACCCGTCTCTGCCTCCCAAAGTGCTAGAATTCTAGGCATGAGTCACCATGCCTGGCCCCAACATGTTATTTAGATGCAATGTTCCTTTTGCCTGTTTTATGAGAGCCATGCAGAGTAAACGGTCATTTTTCAGACAAGTAGAATGATACTTCTGGAAAAGTTGAAGATAGTCAGTAAAATTCAGGCTGAGGGAACAAGAATCTCATTTTGTCACTATCCTGGTCTGTTGTAATTACAGCAAAGATGGCGTGTCTGGTAACCTCTCTATTCAGAATTGAACAAGACACGCCGACCTGCGGCTGCACTGGGTCGAAAGCATTTCCTATTAACACCTGGGACTGCTGGGTCTAAATAGCAACCATCTCGAGGCAGTCATATTCACTACTCCTGGAGCCCCCATGGTGTACTGACGCTGGTGACCTGTATATTGGAGGGGGAGCCGCTCCACCACGCGACTCTTCTCATGATCAAAGTACAGACACTCAGTTTCAACCACACCAGCCCAGCCAAGTTATTCCGGTAAGAAAAGACTCAACACAGCCTCAGATGGCAAGGTCAGCAATCTGACAGCGAGCCGCCGTGGGTAATTTGTCAACATCCACTTTCTTCTCTGTGCTCTGAAATCTACACAGTGCAGGGAAAAATGCAAAGTCAGGGTGCAGATATCAGGCTGAGTCTGAAAACCTGGTAACAGGGACCAGCAGAGGCTGCCCAGCACATGGAAGGGAAGGGTGGAGCTGGACACTGGCCAGTGGGCTGGCCAGAGCCGGGATCTCAGAGCATCTCACACCAGTAAGTCAGCAGCCTCAGAGATGCAAATTGGGTGGGGCAGAGCTCACCGAGGTTCAGATTCGCAGGAGGACAGCAGGGGATTAGGAAGGTCCATTCTCAGTTCAGAGGGAGGAGTCCAGGGGTCTGACACCTGTGGCCAAACCAGGCGTGTCTCCACCTAGTCATGATTTACGAGTTATAGCCAAGTGCACGACCTCAGCATTTCCTGTGGGTCCCGCTAGTTGCTGCTGGATTAGAGGTTGTGTGTATATTCTAAAGTCTACTTGGAAAAAATGTACAGACACCAAGGAAAACCCTGGGTTAAAATGTTATCGGGAGGTTAAAGAGACCCAGGGCGGATATGAGGGAGGGACTGCTCCAGGTATGTGGGGACGGAGAACACTGTGGGGAACAAGTCCCATGCACACACTGAGTGCTGCATACCTCCTGCACCACAAGCGATACTCAACCAGAAGCCGCCAACATTCAGAGAAGAGAAGGAAAGCCGGCAGATACTATTCATCTGCTAGATTCACAGCAGATAACAAGCATAACCAGTCAACCCACGGATGCTAATTAAAAAGATACTTAACTGATTTCCTGACATGTCCCCCTCGAGCTCCAACTAGCACTGAAGAATGTTTCCAGTCATCGTCTGGGCTCTGTGGGTGCCATGGAGGCAGAGTACCCATCGCTTTATTTGCAGGCAGCAATTTCAATTGGATACCTTCAATTCTTTTTCTTGGTTTCTAGATTTCTGAGTCTTACTGTCCAAAATAGTAAGAAAAAAATGCTTACTCCTCTACTGCGATCCTGTTTACGAGGTTTATTTTCTGAGAGAAAGGAATGACATTGTACTGGACAGAGGGCTGATCTCAGAGGGGGGCCGGCTCACTGGATGAGAGCAGTTGAGGATGCCACCATCCCCTCTGTCCCAGGGAGCCTGCTGCTTCTGTGTGTAGTGGGGACAGGAAATCCTTGCCTCCTTCACAGATATTGCCTCTCCAAAGGGAAGGAAGCCTTCCCCTTGGCTGAAAGAGAGGCAGTTGCCGTAAGCCTTAAGCCTCGGCAGGAGGCTCCGCACTCTTCCGCGTCCCTGGCTTGGAGCGTGGGTTTGATGTTGGCGTGGGCTTGCTGCAGCGAGCTGATGTGCAGCAGCCTGACCTGCAGGCCCTGGGTGGGCCCCCGAGCCCTCTCCTAGCCCTCCCCAGAGCTGCCCTTCCCTCCCCACTTCTTCCCATCTGCTATACTAGGTGCACACTCACTGTAAAGGGAGATGCAGAACCTCAGTCTCCCGCTGCCTGTCCCTCTGGCCTGTGTCACGTATGTGCCTGTGGATGAAGGGCACCTTCTCTACGCTGTGGCGCTCGGAGCCACCCTCCTCCACAGGCACACAGACCCCGGAAGGCCTCCTCTCAGGACCAGGGGTGCAGGCTGCGGCACTAGGGATCTCTGTGCTGTGGAGGGTCTTGGGAAGCACTGGTCCTGGGTGCAGAGCAGTCTTGTCCCCCCAGAGCTGTCATTCCAACTGCAGCTGCCATAAGGGGGTGCCCAGGACCAGGCTGCACTGAGGTCTGGCTGCCCAGTCAGTCAACAAGGACCCTGGAGGAGAAATGGCCGAGTCGCTGTCCTTGGGGGGCTCCTGGTGCCCTGTGGACAACTCTGCACAGCCCTACGGACTCCCAGCTGCAGAGCACCTGGCCCTGAGCCCATGGGGCCAGCTGCTATTTGACGGATGGAGGGTCCACATGGCTCAGGAGGCACAAAACAGGACAAAAGTTTGCAAACTCTAAACCAAACTTGTCCAAAGCGCGGCCTGCAGGCGGCACGCAGCCCAGGTCAGCTTTGAATGTGGCCCAACACAAATTTGTAAACTTTCTAAAAATATTATGAGTTTTTTTGTGATTTTTTTTTTTTAGCTCATCAGCTATTGTTAGTGTATTTTATGTGTGGCCCAAGACAATTCTTCTTCCAGTGTGGCCCAGAGAACCCAAAGATTGGGCAGCCCTGCTAAACTAAGCTTGCCGTAAGACACGCCAAAGCATCCAAAATTTCCTTACCATTTGCTGTTAAAAATAGCTTTGATTTGTTATCCAGACCTACTGTGCCGTTCTAAAGAGTCACCATCAAATAAATATACATAAAGAGCCATGAACATTTTCTCCTCAGTGAAATTCTACGGAGCTGTTGCTATCTTCACAAAGTGTGTCAACAGCCCTGAAGAGAGCTGCATCGCTGGGGAAAGAGAGTTTGGGCAAGATTGTTGATTCTTCTTTCTGATCAAGAAAATTGTGTACTGGTACTCTTAGAGCCCTGGAGAGTCTGAAAACAGGAAATGCTGAGTTCCTCATCAAGACAATCTTTTATAGCCATCCATGTCAATAAATAGATTATTTTTAAAAAGGAAAGCAACATAATGCATTCAGGAAGTTATTTGTGGGAACAGGAAACCTCTTATTTGAAAGAGTTATTGACTTTGATTGGGGACGGTAGTGCTTTGAACATGGCAGGTGGGCGCTGGGCAGAGGCTGCTGCCTGGCTGAGGGGGACACAGGCATGTTAGAGGCCTGTGGTGTCCGTTCTGACAGGGACCACGCTAAACCGTGGGACTGCTGCCCTGGGAGCAGGGAGAGGCAGCTCAGGGGTGGTCTGTCTGAGCAACAGCAGGACACGCAACCCAGCAGGCACCAAGGACAAGAGGTCGGTATCTTTAGAGGGAGACCGGGTGAGGAAAGGGCTTGGGAATTAGGAAATACAAAATAGGAAATCAAGGAATGTGTTCAGAAGCTGTTTATGGAAATAAGAAAACTCTTACTTCAAAGATATGGGACATGAACCAGAAATAAGCATCATGATGATGAAGACAGTGTTTTGTTTTTGTTTTTGAGATGGAGTGTCACTCTGTTGCCCACAATGGAGTGCAATGGTGCAATCTGGGCTTGCTGCAACCTCCGCCTCCCGGGTTCAAGCTATTCTCCTGCCTCAGCCTCTCAAGTAGCTGGGATTACAGGCCCCTGCCACCACGCCCAGCTAATTTTTGTATTTTTAGTACAGATGGGGTTTCACCATGTTGGCCAGGCTGGTCTCTAACTCCTGACCTCAGGTGATCCACCCACCTGGGCCTCCCAAAGTGCTGGGATTATAGGCATGAGCCACTGTGCCTGGCGAAAAGACAATGTTTAAACTTCATATTTCTACGAAATATTCTGCCACCAACACAGACACATAAAGAGCGAGCTGCAGTGCACCAAACGAATCAGGTCCTGAGGTTCTCAGGTTCTTCTGTTCTCCTTGGGTTCCAGTGCCATGGCCAGGGCTTTCTGCATAGGGATCCTCTGCCCAGCTTGCCAGCAAGCGGAGGGCACTCACATTGGGGGCAGGGCCCAAGTCTTCACTTAAAAGAAAACAGGACGAAAGCCAAAGGGAGGAGGGTCTCTCCCACGTATCATCTTCATGCCTAGGAGGAGGCTGGCCTCCCCTTCCCAGTGGGGAAGCCCCTGCAGTTCCAGCCCACCTACCCCTGCTCCTTCAGTCCCACTTTCTCTCCCTCTCCCCCAGCCCAACCTGCCATCTCTCAGCCCTGGTCCTGCCCCAATTTCCGCGCTGTTAATCAGCTGCCTTTAAAGATGTTCGCGGCACAGTCATACCTGCAAAGGTAACCAATCCCACAAGAGCAGAGAGGCTGTGACACCCGGCAAGGCCCTGGAAAATCCCCTCCCCAGCCCCAGCGCGACGTGCTCCTGAGATCAGCCCTGCTGGGTGGTCCCCTCCACAGCCGTGGACAACATGCAGGCTCCTTCCTTCTCGGTAGGTTAAGACATAAGGAACTCACCAATAGCAAGTATTAAGATCTAGTAAAGTTTCCTCTCATTTCAATCCTATTTTGTGCCTGTTTCCAGTTCCACTTACTAGAATTCCTCAACACTGTCCCGATATTTGTTTTTGTGTTTTAGCATTCCTGTTTTAAATCGGGAGTAATGCTTTCACTTTTCCAGTTATTCCTTATTTGTTTCATCCTGTTTGGTTTTTGGCTATTGTGTCATATCTTCACAGTCTCTCTAGGTTTTTAAAGGTCTCTGTTCCCTGAGTTCTATATGCTGCTTCTGAGGTCACCATTTGTTTGCTTTTCTCTGGGCAGGTAAGGAAGCTGTCAATCGTCATAACAGAAAGTTGAGTGTAAACAGGCTTCGCCATAAGGGATTCACTGGCTCGCCAATGAAAAGTCCTGGGAGGCCGGGTGCGGTGGCTCATGCCTGTCATCCCAGCACTTTGGGAGGCCGAGGGGGGATGGATCACTTGAGGTCAGGCGTTGGAGACCAGCCTGGCCAACGTGATGAAACCTTGTCTCTACCAAAAACACAAAAATTAGCTGGCCGTGGTGGCACACACCTGTAATCCCAGCTACTCAGGAGGCTGAGGCAGGAGAATCACTTGAAACCAGTAGGCGGAGGTTGCAGTGAACCAAGATCATGCCACTGCACTCCAGCCTATGCAACAGACTTAAGACTCTGTCTCAAAAAAAAAAAAAAAAAATGTCCTGGGAGGTGCAGCCTGCACAACTGCCTTATCCACTTCTCTTCTCCTGAAGGGCTGGCCCTGCCCCAGGCCGGTCTCCCCTACAAAGCGTGGCCGGTTGATCTCCGGAAGCGCAAGTCCACCCTGTGGTTCCACGCCTCACCCTCTAGCGGCTCGGCTCCCTATTACAAGGGAAGATTCCTCTTGATTTGAAGTCAGCCATGATCAGATCTCACCTAATCTCCATGTAGAACTTGTAACCAGGACCGTTCCAGGCACACACTTCAGACTGTCCCCTCCTGGAGGTGCCCCTGTGCTGAGCCCTCCCGTGAGGCCGGGCATCAGATAATAAGACTTTTCCCCTTGAAACTCCACAGCCATCTGCTTCATGTTTCCACAGCACTTACCACACTCTGCTGCGAACACTGCTCCCAACGTCTACATATTCACGCTCATCCAGATTTAAACTTCCTTCAATCTACATGTTTGTATGTATCCTACAATACCAAACACAATTTACTACACTTCAAAGAGGCTCATGATTATGAATTGAATTTTTTCTCTTGTCCTTCTTGTTTTGACTGATTAGTTATTGGAGAAACTGGAACTGAGAAAGGATTTCTTTAATGGTCCAGCACATAGGAGTAGTGTGTCGTGATGTTCTCTTGAGAAAGCCTGGGCTTCTCTTCAACGGAGTTTTAGTTAACTTGGAGAAATCTTCTGTTTCCAGTACGCTCAATTCTACCAAATTTAGGTGAATTTATATATAGTTGTTTTGCGTATTTTGAAAATTTATAACCTTCAAGGGCTACCAGGTGTCTTCACAACAGAAAGCTTGAGGTAGTACTAGGATGGAAGGTCAGAGGTTGACACCTTCCAGAAAGACGGAACGGAAGGACATGGGCATCAAGCCAAGGTTAGGTTTTATACATAAGAGGCAGAACTGCCTGATTCTGAGAAATAGAGATATAAAATAGTAGAAGATACTATACAATACAAATACCTTCTACTATGTAGTTAAAAATAAGAAACGTGTTCATATCAGTATTTTTTTTTTTTGAGACAGGGTCTCACTTTGTCACCCAGGCTGAAGTGTAGTGGCATGATGTCGGCTCACTGCAACCTCCTCCTCCAGGCTCAAGCAACCCTCTTGCCTCAACCTTCCGAGTAGCTGGGACTACAGGCATACACCACCACTCCCAGCTAATTTTTGTATTTTTAGTAGAGACAAGGTTTCACCATGTTGGCCAGGCTGGTCTCAAATTCCTGGCCTCAAGTGATCTGCCTGCCTGGGCTTCCCAAAGTGCTGGGATTACAGGCATGTATTTACCAACCTGAGTAGATATTAATGCTATTCCATCTTTATCCTTGAAAAGGGGAAGGAAGATATTTTTGGATTATTCTAAAATTAAAAGTAAATTATATATGCCTAGGACTTGCCACAAAATAACCTGGAGCTGTGTGGGTAGGTGGAGAAGGAGAGGGAGTGGACACATAAGTAAAACAAGACTGGCCTGGTCTGGTAATTTTGGAAATTATCTGAGACAGATCTGTGGGGATTTATTACATTCTTTGCTTCCACATGTGCTTGCATTTTTTATGATAAAAGTCATCTTTTTTAAAGCAGGGGTTTAACCTCTCAAGCAAATGAGTGTGACTGTCACTTTTAAAATGCTTCTGATATTAAAATCACTCCCAGAACAGCATAAAATAAGTCATTTTTAAAGCTGGTGTGGGATGTAGCTGTGATCCTGGGAAAATATAAAGCTGGTTTCCGGTATGGATCCACACCTGTGCTGTGTTCATACCAACAGCCCGGCTCAAGAACATATGCCAGCCGTCAAGTTGTGCAACCAGCACCAATTTCTCCTGCCAGCCAGAGCCTCCTTACCTTCCCACCTTATTTCCGGCCACTTCCCAGCACCCATTCTTACTCCAGGTGGGTCTAAATCCTCTCTGCTCCTCACGAGGCTCTTCCACGCTTATCCTGGCTCAGAACATCTCTCATCCCCCTGACTGGGCCTCCACCCTCCATGGGGAACCAAATCGTGGGAAAGCTGGATTCCACAAGCCGCCCTGCAAGCCCACTGACCGCAGAAGGTTGCCTTCTACAACAGCTTAGCTCAAAACCTTCTTTTCGCTAAATAAAGTTGTATTTTACTTCCACGCAAAATAAACAAAAACTCAGTTTTCTGCCTTCAATCCTTCTCTCTTTTATTTCACAGAAGGAACTTTGGTTCTCTTAAATAAGGCTTCCACTCTGCATGTCTTTCCCAACAGATAAGATCGTTTACGTCTACTTACAGTTCTCAATGTTTGCTGTTCTGCGTCACCCTCAGAGTTACAGATTACTGTGACTCACGCCCGGAGAAGCAGCAAGGTGGGGTGAGAAAGGCCAGGTGACCTTTGTCCAACCATGGCTGGCAAGCGACAAAGAAAGGGGGCTCAAAACGTGGCCTCTGAAGTCTCGATCCCCCGCATTTCTGCTGCGCCTTGAGCCCCCTGTGCTTCATGGGGCTGGGCTCTCAACTGCAAAGCAGGTATTTTTTGACCACAGATGAATTTCTAAAATTTGGCAAAAGGATTTAAAAACTCTAGAAATAGTGTGTATTTAGATATCTGTTCCCCAAATAAATTTGAGTATGACTTGTTTTGATCATGGTCATTAGTAGATAAAACCGTATTTGTTTACAAGTAATATTAATTCTATAGGATTTAGTTCACGTTACAAAACCTGGTTGACCAATTACCAGCACTAACAGAACTAAATAGTAAGTTTGGAGAAAGAAACTGTGAACAGAAAGGCTATTCAGTAGGAGATGTTGCTTTTTAAGTCACAACAAAAAAATAATAAATATTGTCACCGGGCGTGGTGGCTCATGCCTATAATCCCAGCACTTTGGGAGACTGAGGCGGGTGGATCACCTGATGTCAGGAGTTCGAGACCAGCCTGGCCAAGATGGCAAAACCCCAACTCTCTTTAAAAAAAAAAAATACAAAAATTAGCCAGGCATGGTGGCGGGTGCCTGTAATCCCAGCTATTTAGGAGGCTGAGGCAGAAGAATCACTTGAATCTGGGAGGTGGAGGTTTCAGTGAGCTGAGATCACACCACTGCACTCCAGCCTGGGCAACAGAGTGAGACTCCATCTCAATAATAATAATAATAATAAATAAATATTGTCACTTATTTTTGCCAGTGCAAATCTAGAAAACATGAGATGAAGGATAATGTGTAGGACATACCAAAAAGAGCTTGAACGTGAAAGTGAGAGGTAACAACGTGCTAGCAGCCCTGGCTCGCTCTCGGCACCTCCTCAACCTGGCCACGCTCCTCGATCTGGCCCCGCTCGAGGAGCCCTTCAGCCCGCTGCTGTGCTGTGGGGGCCCATCTCTGGGGCTGGCCGAGGCCGGAGCCGGCTCCCTCTGCTGGTGGGGAGGTGTGGAGGGAGCGGCGCGGGTGGGAGCTGGGGTTGCGAGTGGTGCTCACTGGCCGGCGCGGGTTCCAGGTGAGCGCGGCTCGGCAAGCCCCGCACTCAGCGCGGTTGGCCAGCGCCTGCTGGGCTTGATGGGGGACGAGCTCCCTCTGGGCTGCAGGAGTACCTGGGCTAGGTGCCGCAAAGTCCCTCGGCAGTGCCAGTGAGAGGTGAAGCCAGCTGGGCTTCTGGGATGGGTGGGGACTTGGAGAATTTTTCTGTCTAGCTAAAGGATTGTAAACGCACCAGTCAGCACTCTGTGTCTAGCTAAAGGTTTGTAAACGCACCAATCAGCACTCTGTGTCTAGCTAACGGTTTGTAAACGTGCCAATCAGCACTTGTTTAGCTAAAGGTATGTAAACGCACCAATCAGCACTCTGTGTCTAGCTAATCTGGTGGGGACTTGGAGAACTTTTGTGTCTAACTAAAGGATTGTAAACACACCAATCAGCACTCTGTGTCTAGCTAACGGTTTGTAAACGTGCCAATCAGCACTTGTTTAGCTAAAGGTATTTAAATGCACCAATCAGCACTCTGTGTCTAGCTAATCTGGTGGGGACTTGGAGAACTTTCGTGTCTAACTAAAGGATTGTAAACACACCAATCAGCACTCTGTGTCCAGCTAAAGGTTTGTAAACACACCAATCAGCACTCTGTCAAAACAGACCAATCAGCTCTCTGTAAAACGGACCAATCAGCTCTGTAAAATGGACCAATCAGCTCTCTGTAAAATGGACCAATCAGCAGGATGTGGGTGGGGCCAGATAAGGGAATAAAAGCAGGCCGCCCCAGCCAGGAGGCCAACCTGCTCTGGTCCTCTTCCACGTTGTGGAAGCTTTGTTTTTTTGCTCTTTGTAATAAATCTTGCTGGTGCCCACTTTTTGGGTCTGTGCCGCTTTTGTGAACTGTAACATCTCCACAAAGGTTTGCAGCTTCACTCCTGATGCCAGTGACAGCACGAGCCTGCTGGGAGGGACGAACAACTCTGGATGTGCCAACTTTATGAACTGTAACACTCACTGTGAAGGTTTGCAGCTTCATTCCTGAAGTCAGCGAGACCATGAACCCAACAGAAGGAAGAAATTCCGGACATATCTGAACATCTGAAGGAACAAGCTCCAGACATACCATCTTTAAGAACTGTAACACTCATCACTAGGGACTGTGGCTTCATTCTTGAAGTCAGGGAGACCAAGAACCCACCAATTCTGGACACAAAAGGAGACTTGCTGAGGCCAGAGGCACGGTTCAAACTTCAGTCAGATGCAGAATCGGAAAAGTTTCAGCCTTGCTGCCCCTCTCCTCCCATTTTTGACTCTGGAAAGGCCTGTGAGGGACCTGTTTGGCGTATCGAGTGAGGACTGCTCTTTTTTAACAGCAGCCGCTTGTCTCTCCCATATCTTCTCACCCCTTCTGCTCTGAATCAGGCTTTGTTCCCTAGTGAAGCACAGAAAGCAGGGAAAATTGGAGAGGGTGGAGAGGCAGCGCCAGAGCACAGATCTAGCCACAACGTGTCCACCCCATTGCGTTTAGAAAATGCAAGGAAGGATGTACCAAAACTGCAGGTTACAACACTGTATCTTAGAAATTTTCTGAGCTTAAGAAATAGATGCCATACCCCACGACAAAAAGAAGTGGGTTGCACAATGGACTTGTACCATTTCCTGATACAAATGATGCTTATTTCCCAAGAAAAATACGAGGCATAGCCAATGGCCTAGGATGCAAAATTATAAACCAACTCATTGCTCCACTGGAAACCACACCCTTCTTCTAGATTCCGTCTTGACATAAGGTCCAAGTTTCTCATCTGCACCCTCCACATGGCATCTCCTACCCCTAATTCCTCTCTGACACCTGCAGCCACGGCTGACCAGTGTGACCAGTGCTGATCGGTGGCCCCAGGAAGGCTGAGCTGTCTCCCTGCAAGTTGCACCAGGATTCTGTGCCCCGAAGGGAAAACTGTTCCTGGTGATTCCCGTGTCCCAGTTCCTTCCTCTTGTGATTCCAGCTCACAGGACCAGGCCTCTCCCTGGATCTCCCCCTGCCCGCCGCCCCCCCACCCAAGATCTTGCTCTTGGTGGCCTGTCTCCCAGAGATGAAAAGTCCTGTCTTGACCCTTGTGGCCCAGGGCTGGGGCCTGACACCCGCAGCAGGTGCCTAGAATGTTAATGCCACCAACTTTTCCTGTCCTCTGCCGGGAATGCCTTGTCCACCAGCAGCTCCTGCCGAGATCCCTTGATCGGCTCCTTCTGTGAGTCTCAACACCACCCACCACCGCACTGTTCTCCCGCAGAGATGACAGACAGCTTTGGTTTAAGTCTTCTGATGCCCAGCAAGAATATACAAAGAAAACTGGCCTAACCAATGTATTAATAGTAAAATCTGGTTCATTCGTAAGTAGAGTTCTGAGGGTTTTGAGATGCTGCTGTAATGTTTAAGCTACAGGCAATTTACTCAAGGAATGTGATGTTGAAATATGTTTCAGAATAAACTTCCGCTTGAAAATTACAGGCAATAAAATGTACCAGCTTTCTCCTTCTCTTCTTCATTAATGAATTGAGGAACATAAAAGCTCAATTAAAAATAAAGACTCATGCGTCACTTCGTTGTTTTTAGTCCTTTCAATTTAATAAAACATTGGTATTGAGGTGTCGTAGGAAAATGGAAAGTCACTGCTCTGTGTCTGGCTCAGTATCCACGTTCAGCTTACATCATAAATCCAGAGCCGTGGGGAGTGTCTTTTCCTTACTTCATCAGAGCCTAGAATGCCCACAGGTGGGGTCCAGTGTGGACAGCACAGGGGAAGCATAGAGAGGGTGAGACAGCCCTGGGGAAAGGCAGGGGCAGGGAGCAAGCTCCGAGGGCAGGGCCAACATGTCAGGTTTACTGCTGAACTCCAGGGTCTAGAACAGAGTGAGAGGGAGGAGGGACTCCATAATTAGCTGTCGAATAAGTGGAATCCCAAGAAGAAAACTGGGTGGGAGTGTGGAGATAAACACTAGCAACAACGACACAAAGAAAGCAAGGATTGTTTCATAGCCGGGACAAGCTCATTCATCAGAAACCATGAAATGGAACCTATCTCCCCACACCCAGCAAAATAACAGCCCTACTGCCTGTCCTCAGAGTGCCCTATGACCACCACCCACCTCAGTAAAGAGACAACCCATGCATTTGACCACATCCTAAGCCCTTTTTCCCCTTCTCTGTTTCTTCTCAAAGGCCAGGTGATCATGTGGGTTCCAGCTTTATAACCACATTCCTTAGACCCAAACCACGGTAGGTAAGTGAAGGCATGAATGAAGAAATGCAACGAGAAACTAGGGGAAGGCCTACCAGCTGATGGACGTCAGATGGGTCTCGCCGCTTGCCCTCGGTGAAGCCCAGCCTGAGACCACAGCCGGCAGCTGTGCTTCTGTGGGAGAAGATCCAAGCGCTGCTCAGGGATCACAACATGCAACATGACTCCACAGGGCAGGGGCAAGCCCTTACCATGGAAACACATGCGTTTCCACGACAACTCATACCTACGTGTGCCTCTGTGTTGGAGAGTATTGCATATTGCAGATGTCCAAAAGTGCACAAAGTTTTAACTTTATAAATCACATGAAGTGATGCTCTCCTAACTCAGAGTTACATTTTGGCAAGAGCCAGAAATGTACCAATGTATTCCCAAGCAAGCAGTGAGTAAACAGGAAGCAAAGTGTTTGCTCCCCATGATCAATTATAATCTACAGACCATATTCCTTCCACTCTAGAGACCTAGAAATATGTTTTTAAAGTATCTCATTAGTTTAAATTATGACTTTTAAATTACTTTATTAGTTACTTGTGTGGCCATTTAAATAAGTCAGATTTTACTGGGAATAAATCAATGATTCATCTAAGGACAATGTATGACTCAAATATTTCCTTCCATTAATCAGTAAATGTTCCTTTTCCCAACGTGCTTCCCTGCCAAGTAAATCAATGTCTCTGGATAACTAGGTAGGCGCAAATATGTCAGAGCACATCAGACTGAGAACACAGAAGGGAAACACATCTGTAGCTTTTCACATCCAGGGCCTCACTCCACCGCTGATACGCTGGTAGCTGAATCTCGTCTGACCACACGAGTCAGAATGCACATGGTGGGTGAGGCTGGGACAGCCTGGAGAGACAGGAGAGGGCAGCTAGCGAGAGGTCCTTGGGGTGTTCGGCAGCTGTGGTCCCTAAGGTTCCAGCCCCCAGACAGGCCTACAACAGCCACGGCACCTCCCCTTCCCTTCTCAGGACCCAGAGCTCACCAGGCAGCAGCAAGGGGCTACCGTGCAGGAGTTCATCTTGGACCCTATCCCAGACACGCTCTTGTAGGAACCCAAGATAACTGGAGGAGTCTATAAGGAGGTGTTGTCATCTAGATGTAGCTGGGGACAGAGATCAGAAAACAGGGCCCAACCTCCCCAGTGAGGTAGGAGACGGGACTTGACTCTGGAGGCAGGGTTCAGATACTGGACCAAACTGAGACCCTGCTAACATAGGGACGGAGGTCAGGGGATGTACCCATCAGTGTGCCATGTCTGTTTACTATTGCCATGGCAACCCCCAAGCATTACCGCCCCTTTTCATAGCAATGACCCCACAACCCAAAAGTTACTGCCCTTTTCCTAGAAATTTCTGCATAAATTGCCCCTTAATCTACATGTCATTTAAAGTGCGTATAAATATGACTGCAGGCCTGCCCTGAGCTGCTACTTTCTGCCTAGCAGATAGCCCTGCTCTGCAGGAGCAGTCACAGAGCTGTAACACTGCTGCTTCAACACAGCTGTTTTCTTCCACCCTACCGTCTGCTTGCTCTTGAATTCTGTCCTGGGTGAAGCCAAGACCCTTTGAAGGCTAAGCCCCAATTTGAGGCTCACCTGTCCTGCATCACCAGGAAGACCAGAGACCAAAGGCGGGGTCTCACTGGGTGCAGTCATCCTCAAGCCTTCACCCTGCTCTCTGCCCTCCTCTGCTCTGCCCCAGAGGCCCCAGGAATCCGGCAGATGCCGTTGGATGTATCCACAGTGCAGCTCCATCCCCGAAAGCCTCACCTCCAGCCTACATCGGTTTTACCTCCCAACTTGAACATTTATCACCCTTCCCCCCTGAACAACTTGATTTGTTTTCTAAGAAAAATTCTGAACCTACTTTTTAATAATTAAATGCCCTTTCTCCTTCTTTCCAATTTATAATAAGAGAATGTCTTACAAATCTGAAAAGCAACAAGAAACATTGTGCCAGAGGAGGAGCTAAGAGAGGCTATCCTTACTTGAGAGAGTGTGGTACTGGGAGCCACACTGCAGGGAGGCCCTTGCAGGAAGAGGGAGATGTCACTGCGGGATGGTAGCTCCAGAGCCCTGCAAGGGCCAACCGGCTTCCATGGAAGCGCCCCAACCTCGAAGTCCCCATCCAGTGGGCGGAGCTCAGCACTACAAGGAAGCTCAGACATGACCCTGATGGAGTAGGGGTGGGTGTGCAGGCTGCGGGGACAGAGGCCGAGGAAAGCTCAGGCAGGGCCCTGATGGAGTGTGGGGTGTGTGTGCAGGCTGTAGGGACAGAGGCCGAGGAAAGCTCAGGCAGGACCCTGATGGAGTGTGGGGCGTGTGTGCAGGCCGGGAGGACACAGGCCGAGGAAAGCTCAGGCAGGACCCTGATGGAGTGTGGGGTGTGTGTGCAGGCTGGGAGCACAGAGGCCGAGGAAAGCTCAGGCAGGGCCCTGATGGAGTGTGGGGTGTGTGTGCAGGCTGGGAGCACGGAGGCCGAGGAAAGCTCAGGCAGGGCCCTGATGGAGTGTGGGGTGTGTGTGCAGGCTGGGAGCACAGAGGCCGAGGAAAGCTCAGGCAGGGCCCTGATGGAGTGTGGGGTGTGTGTGCAGGCTGCGGGGACAGAGGCTGAGGAGGGCAATGGTTAAAATGATCTGTTGGCCATTTCTATCACTGTCCATCCCACTTGTCCTCCCTCAGACACTCGGGACCAGAGTCCAAGGATCCCAGACCTCTGACTTTCTTTCTGCCCTAGTTTCATGGAGGTGAACTGATGGATTCATAGCCATGCATCTTTGAGAGTTGTTGGAGTACAGTTTCATTCCCTAGGATTAGGGAAGATCTTGGATTCAAATCCATAGACTCTTCCTGAGCTCCCACTGCATCCCAGCTTTTGAAAGAATTCCTCCCCGTGCACCACCACTCTTCACCCTCACGACAATTCTATGGGCATCACGTTTCTTATGGCAAAGAGCCTTGTAGGACTGAGGTTCAAGCTGGGTTCACACAGCCAGGTACTTGGTGCCCTTTCTCCCACCACATCTCCTACCACCTCCTTGCTGCCTTGCTCCCCGGCTGAGCTGGGTCCGTGCCTGTATCTCCATGGTATCTACATCACTGCTTTTAACTCCTACCATCGAGTGAGCCCACAGACAATGCACCATGGTGATGGACGATGGGCCCATGCCCTAGGAGGGAGGGGGACAGAGGGCGAATGAAGGGGCTGAGACAAAGGAGCTGTGAGGTCTTTACATTCACAGCCTCAGGTCTTAGGGCTAATGAGAACGAATGACTGGGATAACCCAGGTGCCTTTCCAGACACCTACGGAAGGATTGAGAATCTTATTTGGCAGTGACACCAGTTCTACCCCACAGAGATGGGAAGAGATCAGGACAGCATTGACCTAAGGGCCATCCTATGCTCATGTAAGGTCGGTCCTGCTGAGTCCTGCCGCCAGGAACAGGAGTCAGGGTGCGTATCGGGCACCAGGCATGAGGATTTGTCACTGGGAACAAGGATGTGTGGAGACCGTGCAAAACAACCCGACCCCTCCTACTGTGGGACCCTCCGGCCCAGGGTTATCTCCGTGTCACCTGATGGGCTCCTGAGCAACTTTTCTGCTTTTTTGTGTGCAGGGAGGTGAAATGACCCAGAACAAGCCCTGAAATCCAAGCAGGTTGGTGTGACCTTCTGAAACCTCTGATGCCAAACCAGCACCTCCCAGATACTCTGGAGCCAGCACACATGCTCTGCGCCCAAGGCCATGTGGCTTCTGCTGACAGGCCCCAGCCCATCAGTGCATCTGATCCTGCAGCCCGTGTGGCCTAGCTTTCCTACTCCCTCTTCCCCGAATTCCCCACCCCTCACCGGCTCACTTCTGCTCATGCTTCAGCCTCCTGGCTTCCTCTGGGAAGCTGCCTTGCTCCCCGGCTGAGCTGGGTCCATGCCTGTATCTCCATGGTACCTATGTCACTGCTTTTAACTGTGCTGTGTTTTGAGGACCTGTTCAGGAGCTGTTTCCTGCACCAAGCCGAGAGCACTCACAGCAGCACCCATGGTAGGAGCTCTGTGCATACCTGGTGGATTAACATGTGCCAATTACAGTGGGGCCACAAATCCAGGACAGCACCACCATTTCCTTCACCCGAGGTTTGAAGGAGAAAGAACAGGGGTGAGGGGAGAATAGGATCGAGTACAAGTCCGGAGGGACTGACTGGGTGCGGGGCAGAGGACAGCTCTGTCTGCACCCATTCTCCATGCTATTGAGATAACCATATGAAGACACAAGCCAACCAAGGCATCTGCCCTGCCTTCACGGACACCTGCGACTCTGCCTGGGCCATGGAGATCCAGGCACAGACAGCAATGCCCCAGCAACTGCCTCCACGATCTCTGTGGGGGAGTAGCAGCATTGTGATCATTGCAACAGCAGCCACCGCGGGCAGAGTTCCTCCTGCGTGCCAGGAGCCATGGCAGGTGCGATACCTGCCTCGCTTCGTCAAGGTCACAGGGCAGGCGATCATGAGACCCAAATTTCAAATGAGGAACACACAGCTGTAGTCTGCACTGGACACGCACATGCTTAGGTGATTGATAGCACAAGGCACCATTACTGAGTGTCCGTGGTGCTGTGTATATATTCACTATTGAAAGAACAACAGTGGCACCTCCCTGCCTGTGAGCGTGGCCTTGTTGCCGTTCTAGTGGGGGCAGGGGGACACCAGTAGAGGCCAGCGGGGTTTTTCACCCAGAAGCTAAAGAAAAGGAAGAGGTGATTTGGAGGGAAAATTGTTGACTGAAGAATTCAACTATTGGGAGCCAGCTGACTCCACTCTATTTATTTTTCTATTAAGATGGTTTACTGAATTATTTGAATTGCAGGAATCCAGTCATTTTAATTTGCTCAGATGTGGCTTATTGAACTTTGATTTTCTGTGCTGAAGAGCAAACAGAATGTTCAAACAAATTTAAGTTGGGCACGTTTAAATAAAGCGCAGCATTGCGTCGGCGGCTCTGTGTGGAGCGTTATCGGGATTTGCTCAATGCGTGCGCACAGAGATGCAAAACTGCCTTCACCAGAATCAATCTTGGGTTATGTGTGGTCCAAAGAATGCTTCTAAGCCCCCTGCGGTGGGAGTGAGACCTGGAAGATATGGGCAATGAGACAAAGGCCCCCAGACCACCACTGGGAAGGGGGTTCTGTTCACAGGACGGGGGAGCCTGCTTGGGAAGGAGCAGGGACAGAGCTGGGCTGCTCTGCATAACACAGCGGGACAGGGATTGGCTGGGAGGAGATGGAGTGAGTATTCAAAAGGCAGGAGGAGGGAGACAGGGCCAAAGACCTCAGGGTGGGAGGGGTATGTGGGGTGGGGAGGCCCTGACGGGTCTCTGGAAGGCGAAGGAGCTGGCAGGGCTTCCAGGTTCACTGTGGAGCAGCTGGGGTGCTCTTTTGTCTGCTCTGCCTGCCTCCGAGGTCTCTGGGTGTCTCCCTGGCTCACTAAAGCTTGTGTGTGGTGGATCTTTGAGGGGGGACTTGAAAAAGACACAAGCTTTGCCACTGGGACATTGCACAGGGCCCCCGCCAGGGTCCTCAACCTCAATTTCCCACTCGTGTCCCACATGCCCGGCCCCCTCTGCTCATCCCCGGCCTTGCCAGGGGCACATTTTTACCTCCAGTGCAGCTGCAGAGGGAGCTGGCCACGGGTGGCTGGGTTCACAAGTCAGGACCAAGTGATTAAGCAGGGCCACGTGTGCCCCCTAGCAATGAGTAGAACCGTGGGGCAAAACAAAATCACTGGGTTTGGAGGATGAAAGGGTAAGAACCAGGTGGCTAGGAGAGGGGCACACAGTGTCACCATGAGGAGGTGACATGATCCCCAGGTAGGGGGTGGGAAGGCGAGAGCGACAGCGTCAGCGTGAGGCTGGCAACAGACAGCGTTGAAACGGCAGTTGTGCTTAGGGGCTAGGACGTGCCTAAGGTTAGCCAAACAACAGAAACCCCGCATGGGGGCAGCCTGGGAGCCCTCTTTCCACACCTTCATGCTCACATGAACTCATGTGGGGCCATCTCCTGTCTCAGTTTCCTCATCTGCAAAATGAGATCGTAATTGTGCTCCTAAAAAATTACAAGGACGAAGTGAGTTATTACATGCAACGAAGTTAGAATGCCCTCACCATGCACAGCCTGAATGCAGAGCAAGAGATTTCAGTGGAGTGGAAATAAATCCACCCTTGCCTCAGGGCTAACTTTAATAGCATCCCCGAAAACAAAGGAAACTCCCTGAGTACAAGGGGAACCTCCTGCCGAAGGCCAGCCCTGAGCAGGCCCTCCCCACTCACCCAGGTGAGCAGGGCTCTGGCCGCCCTGTGCCTGGAGGCTGCACCAAAAGCGCTCCCCTACCAAAGCCCTCGCTTTCTCAGTGCCGAGCACCATGTTTCCATGTGGATTTATACCACTTCTTTACCCCTGCAGAGAAGACTGGTTTCCTGTCCCAAAAACAGAACTCGTGTCTGAATTGACACCAAGATGAACTCAAGGCCAGGAGCCCGGGATGAAGGTAGCATCCCAAGGCACTCCTGCAGCGTTAGCGGAACTCTCTGCACACAGGCACCTGCCACAATATGTGTGCGTGGCTTCCCAATGTGATACAAGGAAAAGAGTAGACATGCCCACAGTGGAACAAAAAATAAATATTTAATTGAATGAAAAAATAAGTAAGGATCCCGAGGAAAGTGTTGGTTAAACTGAGCATGGCCAGTTCCGATTTTTAGAACCTCCAGGGGATCCTGGAATCTGCTTCTCCCCACTGGATTCATAGGTGTTGGGCTCTGCTGGCCCTGTGGTCAGAGGCGATACTCCCCAGGCAGGCCAGGGGGACCTCGTGGGACAGGTGTGGGAGACTGAGTGCAGGCATCTCAGACAGCTGCTTGAAGCCTCGGGCATTTTAATAAATGTCCCCCTATTTCATAGGCAAAAGTTTGGTGTCCCTGAACGAAACCATCCAACTGTAGCTGAGTGAAGACAGCACTGGCGGAAGCAGCTCTGTGCCCATGAGGGTTCTGCTCTGCAAGGCTCTGTGCACACACCGAGGACACCAGGACCAGAGAAAACCACACGAAAGTTTTAATATTCAGCCCTCAGGCCAAGTGGCAGGAAGCAAAGCTGAGGCCCACCCGCCCCACCAGGAGGCCTCTGGTCCTGCTGCTGTGGCCAAGGAGTCCACACTGCGTTCCCTCCCCAAGGAGGTGGCAGAGCTGCACGGTCCCGCAATCCCACTGCATGGCTCCGGTCTAGGGATTGGGTGAGGGGCTCTGGGAGCCCTGGAGGTGGCCTGTCAGGGGAAGGACCAGGCTGAGGGGTGGAGGGAGGAGGGTGAAGTGTGAGGCTGCTTTGGGACCACATCACAACCCACCAGTCTGACGTGAGCACCCAGCATTGGGATGACGGGGTCTTTTCTCCCACAGCTTTTTCACATAAATCCACTGCTCTGGGAGGGGAGTGTCAAGCTGTCCTTACATCCAGAGTGAGTCCTCGAGAGCGATCACTGAAACCTGTTCATTCCACACGATCAGGGCTAAGTTGGTCTATTCCTTGACAGAGCATCCTAGCCCCAGAGGCAATACAGAAATACAGACATGTCAGCACAGAAAGGCAACAGGATTCCTATCAAGTGTCTATCACAAGATCAGACAGTCTGAGCCACCTGCGTGGCTAGAATTATGTCTCAAGGTGCCAAACAGCTTTACACAGTTCTCAGGATTCTTCAAAGGGAGAAGAACTCCCTCTATGAGCTCGAAGACACGCGTCGGAACTCCAGGCGTCCTCTGACACCTCGATGCAGCTCCGTGAGCCTTGGTTTTCCTCTCTGTGGATGAGGACATGTCCGCTCCCTGGGGGCAGGAGGGGACGGGGGCTCAGCTCTGCAGGTCCACAGTGAGACTCCCTGGGTTGCACTCCTCAAAGTCCCTTCTGCTAGATAAGCCTCAGTTTCCTCAGCTATAAAACGGACGTACACCATCTACTTAGCAAACACTGCCCCTGCACTGTGGCAAGTCCTAGAAGCAACTTGTTTCAAATTTAAATGGCCACGTGTATAAATATGAACCATGTGCTTGCATTGAAGACACAGATCTGTTCTTCTTATTTTTTCTCAGGGGAAATCTCTGACCACGGAGACCCTGAACAGGTATGCTGTGGACAGGTGTTTACAGGGCTTACTCTGTGGCATGCCATCTTGATTATAATGTTTTATAAAGGACATTAATTACATGAAAGCATTAAATAAATAATGTGATCATCAACAGTAAACAGCATAATAATCAACAGCACACAGTCCATATAATATATTCTTGATGGTTTTAAACCATAACGAAAATAGAAAATAAAAAACCGTAGGTTCTAGAAGATTCAGGCGTTGCCAACTCATCCCGGGAGACCTGCGCTCTGTCATAATGTTGCTTCTCCTTTTTACCTGACTCTGCCATCCGATTGCCCTGAAAATTACGGCCCCGGGTTCCAGCCTCCACTAAGAGTGCTGCCAGGACTTGACCTCAGGAGTTCCTTGGATTCTTTCCTTCTCTGTTTTCACGGCCGGCCCGCATGCCAGGTTAGGCCCTCCTCATCTTATGACTCACTCATGCTGTAACAACCTTCAAAACGATTTCCTGCTTTTAATCTCTCTCCACTCCAATCCAGCCTGAGACCTGCCAGGCTATTCCCAAAATAACTCTTCTCCTGTGTCACTCCCTGCCCCAGGCGCCCGACGCCTTCCCTGCCAAGCTCTCTGTTCCCCTGCTCCCGGCTCTCTCTCCTGCACACAAGCGCGTCTCACCTCCCGGTTTTCAGGGTGCTGCGCTCAGCCCGGGCCTCCCCTGCTGCCCTGTTAGAAGCCCTCCTCCCTCAGAGTCCAGGGAGCTCCGACCCTCTCCGTGATGTGTTCTTAACTTTACTCCACGTTTTGACATGATTTATCTGCACCCCACCATTAGCACCATGTGTGCCATGACATATGTGACATTTTCTAAGGCCCCTATCTAAATACTTCATCTTCAAAAGGAGTGGAGGCTCCTTTGGTTTGAGGCAAAAGCATGTTACAAAAGAACAATGCTAACTAGATTGCAGGCATTTATGTAATTATCTATTTATCCATCTTCTATACGCTTACACAGGGGAAAGGAAATGAGAAATTGAAATGCCAGCAAAAGAAAACAAAGACCAGAATGAGAGCTCAAGAAGCACGTGAGGCCGGGAGGAAGCCACAGGCCACAGGCTCCTGGGCAGCTATTCACCGTGTCCCAGGAGCAGTCACCCATCAGCTGAAATCCTCCCTCCCTCTGGAGTTAGCTACAGGTCAGGGCGTCCTGTGTTGGGGGAAAGAACTGCAGATTCACAAGCATGCATTAAAATTAAATGACATTGAAGATGAAGAAGCAGAGAAGTGGACGTGTGGGTTCCCCACCTCCCACAAGTGTCCCCTGTCAAGATTTGTTGTCTTGGGAAGATAAAATAAGGGAAGAACAGAAGAGTAAAAGGGATAAAGTGAGGCGATAGAGAGAAAAGAAAAGCAAGGAAAGAAGTAGTCAGAAAAAAATAAAAGAAGCAAACAGCGCTTATCCTCCTACCTCTGCTCAAGCTATAAACTAAAATCACCCCCTACTGAATATGTGCCCAAGAAGAAGATGCTGTGAGAAAAGTGTTCTGTCGAACCCAGGGACCAGCGTGTGCAGAGATGGACGATGGAAACCCAGCCATGGCAAACTCAAGGACAAGACAGAATAACACTGGACAGAGAGCAGACGCTCTGCTGAGCAGGAAACTTTTGCAAGCCAAAGTTTAAAGATACATAGGAACAAAGTAGAATAAAGTAAACAAGGACAGAAAAAATGAGAAAATTGGATGCTAAAAAAATCCTACTCTAAGTTGCATATTAAGTAAAATATTAAGAAATAAGGAAAAAAAAGTTACAAATGTCATCCGTTGTTATGCCAAATAATAACTAACTGGCCTGTTTGGCTTCCAGAGAGGATCAGGAACCATCTTAAAAACAAAACCAAACAACACAGCAGGCTCCAGTGTTTTTTAACAAGGTAAACAAGGGTACTTACTAACAACATCCCATAGAACTTAGAGAAGGCTTGGCGGAGGAGAGAGAGCATGTCGCCTAAGTTAGAAATGATGACGATTTTGGCCGGGGAGCCACACTGTCTTTCTCTTCAAGCACGGAGCATCTCACTCCTCCACATGTCAGAGAGCAAACCTCCACGGGAGTATGTAAACATTCAGGCTAATTGTCACTCGGGATCATCCGAAACTCAGGAGAGGGCAAGAGGCAGTTGATTGCAGCAAGGATATGACAATGTCACTTTTAGTAACTGACTCAGTCCAACACCTCAGAGTCAAGTGCTTAATATAGGGCTACTCTTTCCGCTGGGTGGCAAGTTTAGCGAAATTGACCACCTGTTCCCTTGCAAGTCTGCCCGTCTCCAGCCTAAATCAGAAGGAGCACCTGGCACCGCAGCTCGCAGGAGGTGCTGCAGCGATTGGATTTTGCCTCCTATCACTGCCTGTGAAATCCAGATGTTCTGGGACCTTCTCCACTCCTGAGAAGGCTGCAGATCAAGCTGCTAAACACGCGGAAGTGATTCTTGTTGTTTTTAATATCCTTAGTTATGTGTCTTTTCTGGAGATTCTATTTTTGTACGTTTAAAACTCTGGTTTCCTTGCACATCAGCAGGGCCTCTACTAAAGAAAGGGAAAAAAGGAGCATCTCAGCCGTGCACTCAGGGTCCTGCGCCTCCATCGCAAAGCCCCAGGAGGACTCCCTGTTCCATATTTGTGGACTGCTCCAAGTCCACTTAGTCAGGATCTCTTGCCCGGTCTGTGGCCAGGGAGATCGAAGGTACACTCAATTTGTTCATAAAATGTCTCCAGCAGTTTATTAGAAAGTCTGCACCATTAATATCCCCCTCCCCCGCAATTTAACATGATGTCGTTGGCATCCTTGTGAATACAGTGTGCCCACCAATTTGAAACTCCAGCCGTGTCCACTAGGTTTTTGTCCTGGGCTTTCCCAAACAACAGCTTAATTGGAGTCAGCAATTTGAGGGAGAAAGGCCACAAAAATAAAAGTAACTCATAAAAAACAAGTTCCACTCACCAAGCTTAGACACACCCCTTAGGCACAGGTTACTCCTGTGGTTTGCTGGTGAAGGCCAGAACCTCACCTCTTCCTTAGACATCTCTCTGTCCCCTACCTCAAAGAAATTCCTCTCTCCCTTAACGATGATTCTCGCCATTCTGTTAAATGACAAAATTAATAAAATGTCTCTATTGTGCATTGTGTGACATTGCAGCTCATCAGGAATTTATGAGTCATTTTTGACAAGAGGATGGTGAACCTCTTTATGACTGGGGCTCGCTGCCCGTATATCTCCAAAGGGCTGGATGGTCCACATGCTCTCTGCCTCCCACACACGGAGGTTCTTTGCCATGTGGATACCCAGAGACTCGAGAAGGAATTTCACTTGGCAGATCATTTGACCAACACAGGAACTGGCTGCTTTATTTCCTGTTGAAGCACTCACCTGGGCCACAGAGGAGCGGGAGTTGGAAGGCCTGGCTGGCGCTGCTCCTCCTTTAGGTGAACTTGCTGGGAACATCCCATATTGCTTGGAAGACTCTGTAGTCGCTTTCTGTTCACCCCTCTCTCCATTCACGGTCTTCCAATACAATAAAGTCACCACTCCGATGATTCTTGATTCCTTAACTAAATTGTGGAGAGATTTCTAGTAACGTCCAGGATAAAAAAATGTCCGAAACTGCGAAGAACAAAGCCTGGCCCAGAAGAGTTCGTCTAACACTTTTTGAGGCTCTGACCACCTGGTAACTGGGCAGGGGCACTGCACTCCGAAGTCGCAATTGCAGGATCCAGGAAGCTGATGCGAACCTCTCCCTACATGGTGAGAACCCTTTACCTTCCCGTAGCTTTAAATATCACTCGCATTCTGCTAGAGTGATTCTGTGTCTCTAGTCGAATCTACTGTTGTTGGTGGGAAACATACCACAAAGCATAATTATCTGAGCGACCTGAGCCCTTACTGCATCTTTCCATGTTGAGAGAGAAAGAGAGTAATTCATTCATTTAAGAAATATTGATTGAGCATGCTTGCCGTTTCATCATCTAATGTATTTACCATTCCTCCCAGCTGGGTTTTAGATACCAATGTGATCCATATGCTATTTGCTTACAGAAGTCTGCTTGTAATATCCATTTATTCAATAAATAGATATTAATCACTTAGGCTATGGGATCAGCTCTGGAAACACAGTGGTGAGGAAAAGAGATGCTATCCTGGCCACCAAGGAGCTAATATTCCGGTGGAGAAAATGTCACTAAGCAAATAACAACATAGACAAATCTATGAATACAGTTGATATGGCTGCTGTGCAGTGAGTTGCTATGCGAATGGACTCAGGAACACTTGAACCCAGGTTGGAGAGACAGGAACATCCTCTCTGAGAAAAGGTCACTAACTCTGAAACTCAAAAGGTGGGTCCAGATTCTCTAGGCAAAGAGAAGTGTGCAGAGCAGCCCGCTTGAAGAATACCCAATGGCAAAACAAACACAACACAAACAGAACAACCCCCAGGAGCAAACCCGGAGCCAGAGACAAGTGCAGTGTCATTGAGGAGACCCACAGAGACGTACATGGCCAGAACCGGCCAGAAAATGGGGTAAGCTCTTGTTAAAATTTTTAGGTTTTATCCTAAGTGCAGTGAGGGTCTTGCAGGGTTTTAATTAGAAGAATGTATTTTTCTGATTATGTCTGTTAGACTGGGTTCCCCAGTCCTCAGGCCTCAGACTGGTACAGGTCCATGGCTTGTTAGGAACCAGGCCGCACAGCAGGAGGTGAGTAGCAGGCAAGCGAGTGTTACCTCTCTAGCCTGAGTTCTGCCTCCTGTCAGATCAGCAGCAGAACTAGATTCTCATAGGAGCACTAGATTCTCATAGGAGCACTGGATTCTCACAGGAGCACTGGATTCTCATAGGAGCACTGGATTCTCCTAGGAACACTAGATTCTCCTAGGAGCACTGGATTCTCATAGGAGCACTGGATTCTCATAGGAGCACTGGACTCTCACAGGAGCACTGGACTCTCACAGGAGCACTGCATTCTCACAGGAGCACTGGATTCTCACAGGAGCACTGGATTCTCCTAGGAGCACTGGATTCTCACAGGAGCACTGGATTCTCACAAGAGCACTGCATTCTCACAGGAGCACTGGATTCTCACAGGAGCACTGGATTCTCCTAGGAGCACTGGATTCTCACAGGAGCACTGCATTCTCACAGGAGCACTGGATTCTCCTAGGAGCACTAGATTCTCACAGGAGCACTGGATTCTCACAGGAGCACTGGATTCTCCTAGGAGCACTAGATTCTCATAGGAGCACTGGATTCTCACAGGAGCACTGGATTCTCCTAGGAGCACTGGATTCTCATAGGAGCACTGGATTCTCACAGGAGCACTGGATTCTCATAGGAGCACTGGATTCTCATAGGAGCTGGAACCCTATTGTGAACTGCGCATGCGGGAATCCAGGTTGCACACTCCTTATGAGAATCCGATGGCTGATGATCTGAGGGGGAACAGCTTCATCCCCAAACATTTTCCCTCCCTGCACTCCCCGCTCTTCCATGGAAACATTGTCTTCCACGAAACCGGTCCCTGATGCCAAAAAGGTTGGGGACGGCCGTTTTAGGCTGCACAGCCACTGACTCTGATATGGGGAAGAGCCAGAGTGGGATTAGCAGCTCTCCAGGAAACAGCAGGATGTCTCCTGCACTTAGGCTGTGGGGAGGCAGCCCCACGTGAGATCTGGGTGGTAGTCCATCAGCTGGGTGGGGACTGAATCAATACGGGGGTGATCAGAAATGAGAGATGGGAGATGCTCATCGGAAACCTGAATAGGTAGATGGAAATGCATCATTTGTATTCAGATGATTTCTCCAAGTTTATCTCTATCCTGGACTTACCTTCTGAGCTTCAGACTAATATCTCCACTCTCTGGTAGAAATCTTTATTCTAATATTCCCCAGGAAACTCAGTGAACATATCCACAGCTCAAATCATTGCCCCTGAACCATCCATTAAAACAGTTCCTCCCCCATTTTTCCTTAACCTAGCAAATGTTTATCAGCTGAAACGGTCCATTTTCTGCGTCAACTTGACAGGGCTGCACGGTGCCCAGATACTGGTCAGGGTTATTATGAATGTGTCCGTGAGGGTATTCTGGGAGGAGACGAACGTTTAAATTGGTGAATGGAGTCAAGCAGATGCCCTCTCCAATGTGGGTGGGTCTCACCCAATCAGTGAAAGGACAGAAGAGAAAAGCCAACTCCCCCACAAGTGAGAGGGACCCCTTCCCGCCTGGCCGCCTTGAGCTGGGGCAGCAATCTTTTTCTGCCTTTGGATTCAACCTGAAACACCAGCTCTTCCTGGGTTTTGAGGCTTCCAGCTCTCAAACTATACCATTGGCTCTCCTGGTTTTCAGGCTTTTGGACTCAGACTAGAACTTACACCATGGGCCCTTCTGGGACTTCAGCCTGCCAACTGCACAGATCTTTGGACTTGTCTGCCTCCATAGTTGTACGAACCAATTCCTTACAATAAAATCTGTGTGTATATACATATGTGTGTGTGTGTGTGTGTGTATTTGTATGTGTGTATATGTGTGTGTGTATGGATACAGATATAGATATAGATACATATCCTATTGGTTTTGTTTCTCTGGTGAACCCTAATACACCAGCTAAAGAGGAAATAATATTGTCTAGGGAGAAGGTAAAGTTAAAAAAAGACTCATATAAGCTATAGAATATCCCCACATTGTAAATAAACCATAGTGCAACCCAAGAAATAGAAATGAAAGCGGAAGTTGACCACAAATCAAGTAGGCTGGAACTGTGGCAGAATGTCCCCTGGGCATGCAGCCACCTGGCTGGAGATGGAGACTACATTTCCCAGCTCCATTCTGCCAAGTGTAGCCATGGGGCTAGGTTCAGATCAATGGTATATGAGGGAATCGATGAACTCCCAAGGAATCTCCATAAAGATGAAGCCACTGTCCTAGACTTCTTCCTTTTCTGTTTTCTGAAGGCTGAAAATCCAATTTGAAACTGACCCAGTTTAAACTCTGCAAACAAGAACCACACCCTAAAAGATGGTAGAGCGAGAAGATGGAGGGAACCTTGGTTGCTGGATGACCTGGTGGAGCAGAGCTTCCACACCAGCCTGGACTGTTCAGCTCTGGGCCGGATCCCAGGAGGGAGGCTAATATCTCTCCTATTTAAGTCCCGACATTCTGAAATCTCTTTGCTACAGGGTTTGTTTGGCTTGTACTGAACTGAAACAGACATGGAAACACACACACTCGACTAAGCAACATGGATGGATGGCTGTTCCCTCGACTGGAACAGAAGGCACGTCTGCCTGCTCTGCTCACTTCTGTAGCCCCAGAAAATGAGGCAGGATCTGGCACGGGGAGGACTCAGCGACTGTGTGTGGAATGAATGGATAGTGGAAGAAATACAGACTGGCAATAGAAGGATGGTGAAGAAGTGGGGAAAGAGTCGATAGTTAAATCTCTTTACAAGGATTTGCTGTGCAGAGAAGAGAGTGACTGTAAGGACTGGGGTCCGGGTGGGATTCCTGTATGTGCCGTGCAATGGGCATGTGTGTACATGGGTGACATAGGAAATGCAGGGGCGTATTTCCACAAAAATATAAAGAATCCAACAAGAGAAAGGACTGCGACACAAAATAGAGTGTCATAAATTTCCTGGTATGTGTAGCAGGTGAAGTACTTTCTTCATATCACCAGAAGGGAAGAAGAGGATGGGTCGGTATACAGGAAAACCTGTTGGGTCACAGGCAGGAATTTGAGGATGTATCTGAGTGATGACTCTTAAAAAACTTCTGTCTGGTGGGAAGCAAGGTCAACCTCTGGAGAGAATGCTGGCCAGTGGAAGTCAGGCTGAGGTCAATGGAGAAGGTTGAAAACAGTCATTGTGGAGTGATAGCAAAGTGAGTATAGGGCTATGGTCAGAATAAAGGGAAGTTCTCAAAGGCTGATGAGGTTGGGTACCATGCATTTTTATAGTAACCATCTGCCCAGTGTGTGTCTTTCCCAGCAACTGTCAGGTATTAGACAGACATGGAGAACAGGAAACACTCGACTTCTTCTGGGGCTGTGATTTTCCCCAGTGATCAAAATTAAAAGGCTGAAGGGCAACTTCCATTGAATATTGCAATAGAGTAGTTACTGCCTCTCTGTTGGAGAGGGAAGAAGCTGCTGGCAGGAAGGGCTGGTGGATGAGGTGTCGAACTCATCAGCGGACGGGAGGTTCTGATAGGACAGGCATCTGCACTGTGGCTTTTTAACCAGCCTGGTGGGAGGATGGAAAATGGAGGCAAGAGAATGTGCTCAATGATTTTGTCAATTAGAAGTGATTAAGTTTCCAGGATGACAAAGTTTAGAATGACGGCTAATTTGGAGTAGAGATAAACATCACTGGAGATGAGGAGGCGAGGAACGAAGAGGTCAGGTGGTCAGATGTGTTTTTCAGGAGGATGTGGAAGATGCCGAGTAGATAGCAGGCATGGTAGTGATAAGGAAGACTGGCATGGATTCCAGCGACCCCTATGAGTGCGCCATAGTAACACAGGTGGAGTAGATGACAACTAAGAGGAGAGGAGAGGCGGCATCATCAGGTTGCATGAGATTTAAAGAAGCAAATGTTTGTCCAGCTAATAGAAAGGCTGTGGTCAGAAAACTACCTGAAGAGGAAGGATGACCTGGCACTCAGGTCTCGGGGCAAAGAGAGAACAAATTGCTTCCACTTGAGAGGATCACAAAGGAAGTGGGTTCTCAGGAGCCATCAGATCCTAGTTAAGGAAAGCAAGAAGAATCTTGAGAGAAGAGTCAAAGGTAAAAGGGCACTTTTTTGGATAAAACTACAAAAAAAACTTGTTTTCTGAGAACATTAAGGAAAACACTTTAAATCATTTTCAAAATGTCTAATTGGTATGATCTTCAGAAAAACATTATCTAGTCTGTATAGAAATTCATCTTGAAATAAGAATGAGGCAGAGTGATCTTTTTAAAGGGTTATATATACAAGTCCTTTAGATCAGTGTGACATGACTGTGATCATCTTACAACAAAACTCAAAATCAATTCAGAGAGCAGCATGGCCTTGGAGACCGCCCACACCCAACACAATTGTACATACTGGGCTTTGCTGTCAAGTTAAGGAGTGAGCAAATGAGTTCGGTATCAAAGGTCATGTGTTTTCACAGTCATTCAAATTATATCCCAAAAACTTTTCTTGTATTCTCTACCTTTTGACTTTTTTTTTCAAAGAACTGATTGCACAGTATACAGAAATCCTGCTATACTTTACTACTTTAGGTGGAGTCTAATTTTTTCTGTTTTATTTATCAGTGCTTAAAAATCTTCAAAATAGCTTAGTGAGGCTCATGACAGTGCTGGCCACATGGAAATGTAGCCTTTTGTTGCCTTTAAACACTGTCACACCATCTATGACTGTCCCATTGGTCTGAAGTGTACTGGCAAACTAAGCATCCTGTAAGACAAGCTAAAGCTTGCTTTTTGCCAATCAGTTGAAAGTCCTGCATCTCTTCATTGATGCACTTTCTTTAGGTATTGATAGTCAAAAGCACAAAGCATTTATTATGCATTCAATCATGTAGCTAAACAAAAAACTGCAGTCTCCTGAAGCCATTTAAATCAGCCGTTCCAAAACCTCCTGCCACCACTTTGTTAGTACCATCAGAAACTTTCTCAACTCTAAATGAAAGAATAAACAGTAGTGCTGCTCTCCAGATATAAGGCACTGCTCCGTATCTTTGAACATTTGATTTTTTTAACTCATAACTGTGTCAAAAGCCTCAAAAAACCCTGAAATTAATTTTCCAGCTTTACTGTCACCAGCCAGAAGTAAAATTCTTAATTTGCCTATTAGCTGGTTGCTGTTAAATTTTAAATTTATTTTTTAAAAAACGGTTGGACTTCTATCATTATAAAGTATATAAAATTTTCAAAAAAAAAGAACAATTTTGCTTTTCATTGTATTACTGAATACCCAAGGTAGTTGAGTAAAAATGCACGTTTAATACCCCTGTCAACACCGTTCAGCACTTCCCTTAGGTTACTCATGTTAGTGTTAAGTGAAAATAAAACTGAGAACAGTTTTTCTATGCTAATGGCTTAACATTTAAGTTCCTGTAATAATTATTCTGATCCAATTTTAACAATTGGATTTAGGAGCAATCTATTTGATGAATTTAGTGAAAGCATCATTAAGCCAATTTCTGGCATTATGGGGGAATATTAAGAAGAATTAGAATATCTGTTACACTGTGAGACTACAACAAAGGGAAGTGCAGAGCTCTTCTCTTTCCCCCCTCCGCCACCCTTTTTTTGTGTGTTTGTTTTAAAGCTGGGTGTCACACATTTCAGAGAGCATAAAGTACACATTCTCACAGAGACAGGAGTTCAAAAGTTGCCTGGTCCTCAGAAACAAGTGGCTAGGTAAAAACTTGTGCATGTGATTCTGGATAGGGGGTCAGCACCTGTCTGTTGGTTAAGCAATCTGTCTTTGGTTTGGCATCTGCCTCCATGGTGGGCTGTTTCCTGAGCCTTACTTCCGTCTTGACTGAGGTGGTCCACTTTGCAGAGCCTTCTGTTGTTGCTGCTGCTTTACCTGAGTCAGAATTTCCTGAATTTTTCTCTGGGCAAAATGGCAAGCATAGAAGTGACCAGTTATTTTGACAACCACTTGGTCATTCTCATCAGGTGTCTGGTCACAAGGGACAACAACTTCTGCACTTGACAAATTCTGAAGTTCATTCACCGTTTTGCCTCCTTTTCCAGTAACTCTGCCAGCAGCAAAGGATGGCACTCTGATATGAGCTTCAAGTTTCACCTCTTCTTTAGGACTAACGAAGTTTTCTTCTTTCATTTTTCCATAATTCTTCCCTGAGCCTTGAACCGAGCCTCTGGTGGTCCAGCGATCATCACCATCCTCACCTTAGCATCTGGTGCTTCCGCTGGAGCAATCTTACTTGAAGCTCCAGCAAAGCGAGAAAGCTGCTTGATGTGCTGGCCCTGCTTGCTGATGAGGGCACTGACTGATAGAGCCGGGATGAACAGATGAACAGTCTTGGTTTCTCATTGCTCAGACTGCGGGGAGGGAGGAGTCATGGCTGAAGGGGGCCCTGAGTTGGGAGGTGGCATCCCTGAAGTGGGTGGGAACAGACCCAAGGCGTTCAGATTTAATCTAGGAATTAAATGTGCTTGAAATCATAGAAGTGGTATCATTTTCCTAACACTCCCTGATTTTCTTCATGATCTTTTCCTCAGCTTTGGCACATGTCTCAACATTGCCTTTAGCTGTAATGGTGTGTTCTGGATTATACAGCATCAGTTCCCGCAATGGAGATATCGTGATTTTAGTGTCTGTGTCTTGCTCAATTTTTTTAAGATTTCTTCCTTCTTTACCAATAAGACAGCCAACAAAGTTATTCTGAGCTAAAATCTTCAAGGGGATCTCTTCTGTGAATTTTATATCTTGAGTTTCCTTACACATAATCTCCAGAATAGACTTACCAGCCGCAGAGGTGCCTTCAGGAGTAGAGAGGATAGTAATCGACTTCTCAGCAGCCCCTGCATTTTCTTTACGGTGGACATCGATTTTAGACTGGGTCTGTTTGGTGATGTTCCCAATGGTGGCACCTTCTTTTCCTATAATGGCTCCAACAAATTGGGTGGGAACCAGCAGGCACAGAGGCAAATCACATGGTTTCTGCTTGGACACGGATCCTGGAGACCCCTGCCTTGAGGAGCCCCTCTGCCCAAGCCCCCGGCGACCTCGGGGCTGCAGAAAGGGGTTTTGCTGGGTGGCCATTTCATCAGGGATATAGGCTACTTTCAAGGTGAAATTCTCTAACTGAAATCCACTCAGTTTGTCTAGTGCTTGTCTAGCTTGGTCCTTACTTACTGGAACAGGTTACATTTACAACTGCAGTTTCCGAGTCAGTGTTCACTTGCTGACAGCTCTCCACCACTCCATACTGGACTAGTCAACTATCCAGCACCTCCCACTCACTGTAAGTGAGGAGGGATATTTCGTATCTGAAGTTTCCGAATCCTTTGCCTTTTTGGGACCGAGTGCTCAACTTCTATGGGTTTCCCGTGCAGTTCTATTTTACCTGAAAGCGCCTCAATGGCCTTGAGGGCCCAGATCTCGTCTGGGCAGTCCACGAACGCGTAGCCAATCTTCACCAGGAAGGGTCCCCACACGGGGATCTTGGCGTCCTTGAAAATACCTTCTAGGTCCAAGGGGGCGGCGTTCTCGCTGAGGTTTCTGATATACAGTTTGTTCATTGTGAAGAATGGTTGTTTAAAAAAAATTAATGAGAAAAATGAAAATTAAAACCACCCACGGTGATGGATGGATCCAGCTGGTTTTGTTCCCCTCGTCTTCTCGCCTTTAAAATACACAAACACAGTAAGAACCAAGAACAAGAACGAGGAGCAAAAAATCAGATCCGAGGCTTGTTTTTCCTTGTCTAGATATGTTTTAAAAGAGAAAGAAAAGAAAAAGCCTAGCTACAACCGAAACGCATCCACCAGTCTTGAATTGAGCTAACTTTTCACAGTCATTTTTTAACCATAATGCTCATCTACCAAGCAATACAGGGGAAGTCGTGTTTATCACCTATGTTATAATTTTATTACCTGCGGAATGCTTATTCGTATATGGATGTCAATGGCTACATGTATTGATTAAAACTCCCTTCCCAATTATGTTACTATGGGAACAGCTAGAAACATTTCAAATGTTAATTACCTTTTGTTACACCTGGGTCACATTAGCAGTCACTGCATGGGAGGGGTGCTCGCTTTGTTTGGATTGGCATTCTGCCTCCCACACGGGGTTCAATTAACATTAGCTGAGACTATTTTTTAATTCAAAGAATATGCATATTGTCTTCATTATGAAGCCTAGAACATGATTTTCTCAGGTTGCCACATCAGTCAGATAGAGATACCGTGTAGTTTATAATCAAAGCTAAGGCAGCTCAGCAGCGCGTTACATCCAAGAGGCTGACATACAGGAGAGATGTCATTTCCTTCTTAGTCTGCATCATTAAAAAGATCTTTTTTTCTTCTGAAGTCTTTCTCTTGGTTGCTCAACATTTCTTCACAGAAGGAATATGAAGGAAATAAAGTGATACATAGCAGGCGAAATCACAGAAGCAGGATTTTGTTTAGAAGAATGCAAGGCTGCACTGACTGATTACAATTCAGAAGAGCTGCAGCTGCCAATGTCCTTTCTGCAATTCATTAACCTTATATGTACCTTTCTACTTTAAGGGATTTTTTCCACTCAAGAAAAAAACAAAAGGAGAATGGAAAAAATTATAGAAATATGAAATGGGACTTACAATGAAATATAATAATTTGCATATTTTTCTCAGGTAATATATTTTATAAGACAATTTCAATTCTTCCAGCTGCTGTCTTCAGAAGAGCTTAAATATAATTCTGGATATTATTTTCATTTAAAAGAAGATATTGGCTCACACTTCTTGCAGAAAGCTGAGGAGCCAGAACTTGACTTCGTATAACAGAGGTGAGAGTTATATCTGGAAAAGAACAATTCTCCCCCCAAATTAGGACAAGTTCAACAATATCCTAAATCACGGTGATTTTAAATACTCTTCATGCTTATAAGAGATTTTAAAATGAAACAGCAATCTGTGAGGTGTTGATAGCATGCAGTATGTAGCCAAGGTGACCCAAGGTCAGTGTCTCCTTCTAGATGCATCTGCAGGTAGTTAGCATTCGCCACCCACACACCTGGCCCAACAGGAACACTGACGAGGCATGCGCATACTGCTGATGAAATGCAGCCTGGTTTGCTCCAGAGCACATGTTTTCTAAAACACATGTGTAACTGATAGACTTAGCGACTGACTAGGTGTGAAGATAATATAAAAGTTGCACTAGTCATGAGCCAGTTTCTCTGATGCACTCATGTTTTAAGTCACCGTGTAACAGCAGGTCTGTGCTATAACACAAAGGACTGTGACACAGGTGAACACAGCAAGATACCAGGAACACACTTGGATGCCCATCGGCCCCAGGTTTCTTCTGCTGGTCCTGTCTGGCCATGTGTTTGGGTTTGAAAGTGTCCAGATTGCCTGGTTCTCCTGGATCTTCATGCAAAAGAAACGAGCACATGATGGTGACCTGGAACTCTCCTCGCTGGCATCACTGCATTTTTGCAAAGCCTGTAACTGTCCTGTCTGCATTCTGGGCTCCAAGGCTCAGCCCTCTGATCTTTCCTGACCTGTCCTTCCCCTAGGCTGCCTTCCTCTTTTTCCTTATTACAGTAAAGTTCTGTATGTACTGCAGCATATTCCATTTATTGGGAATTGAATATATTTCTTCTATGCCAGGATTTAAAATTAGGATTGTTAATATTGTGGTTTGTGCTCTGGTTACAGAATTTCTAAGGTTTGGGTGTTCTATCCCAGCACCATATTTTCTCAAAGCCTTGCTCTCTGCAGTGGGTGATTTTGCACAATGCAAACTTCTCAGGTACTTTCTTCTGAGCTCCAGGTCCCCATATCCAACATCTACTCAACATCTTATTCTGAGATGTTCACCTCAAACATGTGAGAATCAACATGTCAACATGTCAATACCTCTTGCAGGATTTCCTAACTCCACAGATGGTATCCGTCCAATTGTGCAAGCCAAGAGCAAGGCGCCAGCTGGGACGTTTCCCATACCCAATCTATCATCATGTCCCATTAGATTTTACCAGTAGTGTTTCTCGAATGTGTCCGTTTCTCTTTGTCTCTGCTGCCACCTTCATCTTACACCTGAATCACTGCAGCAGCCTCCTCCCTGGCCACAGCAGTCTATGAAACACTAATCTGAGCAGATCACCACCCTCTGCACAAACCCTTAGGGAACTAGAAGAAAAGTCGCTCAACTTGGTAAAGGCTACATTACAAAAACATCCAGTAAACATCACACTCAGTGGAGAAACTTTAAAATCAGAAGCAAAGATGCCCATTAACATCGCAACTGCTTAGCATGGTACTAAAGGTCCTTACAGACAAAAAAGAAGAAAGAAGCAAGAAGGAGAGAGTCAGAAAACAAAATAAATTAGTGGTATAAGATTTGGAAGGAAGATAAAAAACATCCTTATTGGCAGATGACACAATCCCAGACATAGACACTCCAATAGAATAGAGACTATTAAAACTAACGAGAGTTCAGTGATGTTGATGGATTTACAGTGGGCTTAAAAATTAATAGCAATTATCTTCACCTATTGATACAGACTGAATGTTTGTGTCTCCCCTAACTCTTATGTTGAAATCTAATCCCAAGTGTGATGGTATTTGGAGGGGGGTCTGGGAGGTGATTAGGTCATGAGAGCAAAGCCCTCATGAATGGGATTATAAAACAGACCTTATGAAAGAGACTCTAGAGAGACCCCTCACACCTTCCACCATGTGAGGACTTGGCAAGAAGGCACTGTCTGTGAACCAGGGAGCAAGTGTCCACCAGACACTGGATCTGTGGGTTCCTCGATCTTGGACTTCCAGCCTCCAGAACTGTGAGAAACGAATTTCTGTTGTTTATAAGCCACTCCGTTTATCGCTTTTCATTACAGCATCCCAAATGGACTAACACACCTGCAATAACCAATTACAGTTTTTATTAAACTTAAGTGGTGAAATTTTATCAAATACCTCTCTGTACCAATTGAGAGGACCACATGGCTCATGTTGCTATCAACAAGAAAAGATAGGCAACCCAACCCAAAAAACAGGCAAGGAATGAAAACAGTTCACAGCAAGAGAAATTTAAATGACTGGCAAGTATGTGGAGAGTTCCTCAACTCAGTAAATGTAACCAGAAGAAATAAAATGAGGAGAAGACACTTCAAGCCATCATATTTATAAAATGTAAAGGCATCATACAACCAAGAGTTGGTGAGCGTGGGAAGGAATATCTGGGGCCTCCTGCAATTCTTCTGGAAGCATCCCCTGCTGTGACTGCATGGAGAACACTTGAGCAGTCATGAAGATGAAGAACGAGTATCATCTGTGCTCTTTCCATCCCATGCTGCATAGCCTGGAGACCCCAGACCCCCAGCCCTCCACGACTGGATGGGTACCCAGGCAAGGGGACAGCTACTTAGGCAGGCTTTACGCACAGTACCCAGGGGGAAGTAAAGCCCCGTGCCAACTGTCTGTGCAAAATGAAATATCACACGCACAGCCTGTTACTGTGTATCTTAAAGGATACATTCATATCTAAGAATATAGAGAGGGTGGGATCGGGAGGAAAAGTAAAATAGTATTAAACAAGAAGAGTCTTATTTTGACAGTTGTGCTAGAGTTCCTTGAATAGTAGTAACAAAACTTTGCATAGGAAGTTTTTGAAAAACATTAAGAGTAAATGGTCTTCAGATTTATTGGTGGAAGGGTGACAGCCATTCAAATGGATAAGTTCAATTTAGGAGTGAATATTACTCAAAATAGAACAAAGTCCAACATACCTATAATTAGTGTGCAGGAAGAAGAAAAGTACCCAGCAAACTTGAGAGTAAAGGCTGATCAGAGAAGAGAGTTAGCAGGCAAAGGAAGAGAAAACCAGCATCTGCTAGATGCCTCCCTTGTGGCAGCACTGGACAGATAACCCTTTGTGCAATGCCAGGGTTGCCGGGAAGGGGGCAGCTCTGCTCTCTGTGCAGATGGACGGCAGCCCTGCAGCCACGCAGCCCGCAGAGCAGAGCCGGGTTAGAGCACAGTTCCGTCTCACCCACATGGTTAGGGAGCTCCAACCATGTGGCAGGCAGACTTTCAGGAATAAGTGAAGGTCGGTTTCCAAAGTGCAGCATGATTCTTAGTAAGCAAATATTGTTGATTCATTACAAAGGTAAATAGAAACAGTTTCAATGGAGCAGTGAGAAACAAAACCAGGTGACTGGGTGGTGGGGAAGTGGCAGAGGAATGAAAATGACTTATAAATTAAGGATAGTGAATATCTGGGCACGTTTAAAGTTATGGATGACAGTAATGGAAGGAGTGCAGAATCAAGGCCAAGGGTCATTATAAAGGAGGAGGTCCAGACAGGTGCACCTGGATCAGATTGGGAGGTGACTAAAAAAGTGACCTAAAATGTATAAATATAGTACCTTAATTATGGTGATCATTATTACTTATCTTCAGAGAGTAATCTTTCTTTCTTTCTCTCTCTCTCGCTCTTTCTTTTTTTTCAGGGTCTTACTTTGTTGCCCAGGCTGAAGTACAGTGGTGCGAACTTGGCTCCCAGGCTGGTGGCCTTGACCTCCCAGGCTCAAGCAATCCTCCCGCCTCAGCCTCCAGAGTAGCTGGAACTACAGGTGTGCACCACCGTGCCCAGATAATTTTTGAATATTTTACAGAGACAGGGTCTCACTATGTTGCCTAGGCCGGTCTTGAACTGCTGGCCTTAAGTATTCCACCTGCCTCAGCCTCCCAAAGTGCTGAGATTACAGGCATGAGCCACCACAACTGGCCTGAGAATAATTTCTTTTGCTAATATTGTACAACCACAGAAAAAAGGAAAATATTCTCTGGTAGAATTAAATCTATATACTTACACTTATTTATTAAAAATATTTGTGTTTTTTATTGGATCTAGAAAAAAACCTGATTTAATTCAATATATTTTTGTCACTATGTATTAATTCTGTTGGAAACATGATAGGATTGAGCTTGATGTCAAATAACAGGATGAAATCTTTTTTTGCATAAAGGAACATAAAACTATTTATTGACCACTGTTCACAAGTATTTACAATAAAGTAAACATTATACAGTTGGATAACATTCTGATTACTGCAAAGTGGTTTTTCCTGGCTTTTGAAATCACTTTTAAGAATAGTTAACCTGGATTTGACACAGAAAAATCTCAACTCTCAAAAAGCTAAGCCACACCAAAGAAACTGCTTTATCAGGTTGTTGAAAACATTTAGGATGTTAAAAATAATTTCAGTATAAACAAAAATGCTTTCTTCCTTGCAACTTCCATTCCTCCTGCCTTGGAACCCTGGCAAAAGCTAAGAAGTTAGAAGACATTCCAAGACGTTTCGCAGGCCCTGAGAAGGTACTTACACACCCGCTGAGAGTTCTCGTCACCAGGCAGTGCACACTGCTAAACAGGCCTTTACCAGTAGGCCTTTACTAGTACTATTTACAGTTACAATAAATAACTTTCTCTAAAGTTTTACCACAGTGACTTCCTTCTCATACAATTGAACTTGCTCACTTTCAAGTGTAATTATATTTTTGAAATACATACTTCTGAACTGAAGTCTCCACCATTAATTTTCATGGGCAATACATGATAAAATAAATGCATTGTACCACAAATTGCAATGTATTAAGTTCTGTGGAGTAAGTGAAGCCAGTCATGTAGACAACTGGGAGAGATATGAAATAGAAGTGACACACTGCTCCATGTTGATATTCAAAGTAGAGAAACAAGGAAGAGGTGTGAGCCACAAGCTGTGAGCCTGCAGTGGGGTTCCATACACATTCCCCCAGCCGGGTACTATCGGCTTGTTTTAGCACGCCCCTTATCCGGGTTGTGCCTCAGTTTCCTCCTCCTTAAAGCAGCACTGAAGTTCATCTCACCTCTGCTTCCCTCACCAGTTGTCATAAAGATGTAACAAGATAACGGATGTGGGGTGCTTGTCAAGCTGGGCACGCATGTAGAAAATCATTACTTTTATTAATGGAGGAATAAGAACAATAGTCCCAGAAGTCAGAAATAAAGACACAACATATTCTCAAAATATCCTTAAAAATAAACACATGGGCTGAGTGAGGTGGCTCACGCCTGTCATCCCGGCACTTTGGGTGGCCGAGGCAGGAGGATTGCTGGAACCCAGGCGCTGGAGGCTAGCCTGTGCAACATAGTGACACTCCATCTGTACCAAAATAAATAAATAAATAAACACATGACCAAAAAGAAAAAAACTATTTGATGGCTTCGCTTTATCCTAATCTCAAATCACATTGTTATTCTTTACATCATCTTTTTTTCTTCATAAAAGTCAGAATCTCAAAGGAAATTGGTCAAGATCCTGATGTGCAGATGGGTTAAGAGGATTAGTAAATGTCAAATAACAAAATAAAAAGAAGAAAGGGATGAAATTAAGTCCTGGCACATTCCTCAGTTAGTTGTATTTCCTCTTTCTGGCCCAGACATCTCCTGGATTTATAGGTGCGTAAATGTCCCTTCTCGTCACCAGGACAGCTTTAACTACCATCAAGAAGTATTTTTCAAATAAACACTTCAGTCTCTGTGTCTGAAGTGTTTATCTGACTGATCACAGCTGAGAACAAGTTAGGGGTTGACAAGGTCCTATTGTGGGCAGAACAACTGTGATTTTCTACATGGAAGCACATCTTTAAAACTGTAAGAGGGTTTCAGTTTTCATGTATGCCATATTCTATTATCGAACCAGAATCTTCACTCTGAAGTACTATTCAAAATCCTGATGGAATAATAATCAAACTGATGCAACTTAGGTTTAATCCTGTTCACTTCTTAAATTATCACACAATGTCTTTTTTCCCTATCCTTACAAATCTCATAGTTTACCTTTGTAAGTATATGTGTATGTCAATTTAAAAAAAATACAATGAAATCCCTGAACATCTGAAAGATTCCATTCAATTTTGCTGTTCTTATTAAAACTTATTTCAAATCTGGAGTATTCAAAGTAACACTTGAGTCATAATCTCTACAGCATGCTTTAGCCTTTAATCAGTTATATCGGACAGATCATCCTCAAACACTGCTCTCAGCACCCTGATGTCCTCCCAGCACAAGGTACTTTGTTCTGTACTCTTTGATATATTTTTTTGTAAAATATGTATATATGCATGCACAAGTGTGTGTGTGTATGTGTACAGTGTTTGTGGGGTATATGTGTATGGTATGTGTCTGTGTGTGTGTGTGTGGTGTGTGTGTGTTATGTGTGGTGTGTATGTGTGTTTGCATTGTGTGTCTGTGTGTGTGTCTATGTCATCAAATACTATCTCTTTTGATTACATCCTGGAGGTGCATGTGTTATGCATCCTTCTTCTCTTCCAGGAAGTTGGACTAGGCATGTATTTCCCTATTCTTCCCACTAAGTACAACTGGAAACCCTGGACACTTCCTGGAAGATGACTCTGATAGGAGGAGAGAAGAAGGCAGGATAGCTAAGGGCCTCAGGACTTGAGGAGCAAGCTGGTGGAGAATTCCCTGGGTTTTCCTTTGCCTCATGTGTACTAGACCTGAAGCCAAATAAATCAGCAACCCAGGAATTCCAGCAGGCACAGACAAAATAAAATCCCAACAAAAGCCTCTAGCCACAGGACCAGGGAAGGGGGCAGAAAACTCTTAGATGATAACTGCTCTACTTTAGCCAAACAACACAGAAAAACCATGGCCCCACCTTCACCCATGCCAGTAAAGGCTATGTGGGTGGCCTAGAATTCCACCCTCATTAGTCTGTAAGGAGGTGCCCCGACATCCCCCCAGGGGTGGTGTCCACTGGTGGTGGTGGACATTGAGGACTCTGACCACTGCCTAGGGGTAACAAGGCCATAAAGTCTTCTTAGGATTAGTGGAGGCCACAAAGGGAGCTGGAGCCTCCACCCCCACAAAGCAGGAATAGCCCCACAACTTCCTTCATTGCAGTAATGAGGTGGTGCCCCCACTTCCTAGGTTGGAGTCACTTGAGACACAGTCTGTTAAAATAGAAAGCTTATATAAGATCCAGAGTCTCATAACATAGTGCCCCAAAAGTCTAGGTTTCAATTTAAAAAAAATCACTAATTACACAAAGAAACAGGAAGATCTCAAACAGAAAAAAAAAAAAAGATGCCAAACCAAGATGAAAGAATGTTAGATTTATCTGACAAAGATTTCAAAGCAGCCATGATAAAAATGCTTCAACAAGCAATCACAAACCAGCCTAAAACCAATGGAGAAACAGAGCCTCAGCTAAGGAATGGGAGATATAAAGAAGAATCAAATGGAAGTTTTAGATATGAAAAATACAAAACCAAAATGAAAAGTTCACAGACTGGGCTTAATAGCTGAGTCGAGGGAACAAAGGAAAGAAACAGTGAAATGAAGGATGAAACAACAGATGCTCTCACCTCAAAACCCAGAGAAATAAGAGCAACATAAACCCAAAGCAAGCATAAGAAAGAACATAAATAAATAAAAGGAAGTGAAGAAAGAGAGAAAGAGAGAGACAGAGGAGAAATCCATGAAACTGCAAACAAAAACAACAGAAAAAACCCATGAAACAATGAGCTGATTAAAAAAAAACAAGACCAATAAAATTGACAAATCTCTTGCAAGACTGATTGACAGAGAGAGAGAGAGAGGAGATACAAGTTCATATATTACCAGTATCAGGAATGAAACAGAGAATCACTACAGATCCTGCAGACTTAGCAAGGATAATAAGGGCACACTATGAACGCCTCTATACACATGGATTTGATAAATCAGACAGAATGTACATAGGGATGCCCACCCTGCTGGTGCAGCCTGCTCAGGAGTGGCTGGACCTAGGTAAGAGGTCCACATGGGTTTCAGAAAGAGGCTCAGGGTCACTGGGGGAGGAAATTCTGGCATCCCAGGTACCCGGAGAATGTTTTTGGAGGGAAGGGTGCAAACTGTGGATAGGCACATCACCTGACCTTCACAGACTCTCATCCTGTGGTGAGGGCAAGGCCAGCAGCAGGCAGAAGGGCTCTCAAATGCTCAGCGTCAGGGCAGGGGCCCCTCTGGTCCAGCTCTAAACACTGTGCTGAGTACAGATGGTTTTTTTCTTGACATTGCCAATGAGATAACACTCGTCAAAACAGAGGATGACTAAGGATCTGGAGTCAAGAGTTAACAGCCTTCAGGAAGGCTTAGCAGGCTTTGCAGCTATTCCTTTCATTATCTAACAAGTACCTGTGAGGGTTCTTGCTATAACTCAGCATCTGGGCCAAGCATGCAGTGTGGGGTTAGAAAGAGACGCACGGACGGGCTGTGGCAGCCTGGGGAGAGTGCCATGCACCTGCAGAAGTAGTGTGAGCCTCTCACGCCATGATGAGGTCACAGTTCCCCTGCACTATCTCTTGATGTGTGATGTCCCACCGAGGCCCACAGGTGGGCTGTGTCCCTCGATGTCTGGAACATACATTGAGGTCACAGGGTTCTGCCTTCCCGGCGCCCCCTTCTAGATGTTGCCACGTGGTCAATGGATAAGCAGACAGCACCCGACTAGCTGCTGAAACACAGCGTCTATCCCGAGCTTTCTCTTCCTTAGTGCTACTTGCTCAACACTGCCTGTGCCTCATGTCTCGCTCTTCTCTCCCCTGGGTGGGAGCACAGGGAGAGCACTCTGTGAAGCTCTGGGTTCCTGACAGCCTCATTAGAAATGAAGCCAAAAAGCACAGGCACAGATCAGGAGAACAGGGTTATGTGACCCCTGGAAATGACACGTCTGTCCCTGGAGGTGGCGTCCTTCCCCATGCTTCTTCCCAAGGTCAGTTTCTGATGAGCTTCCATGACCTCCTCTGCCAGGCCACCTGTGCCTTCCCACCGCAGAGCTCTTCCCCATCCCCCGGAACACAACTCACTTGCTCTTTTCAGGGCGGAGGAAACCCAGCTCCAGGGTGACCCACAGCCACTTGGATCTCCGGGTATCAGAAGACTGGTGCCAGGCCCACAGCCGGGTTTTCACACCGGAGGAGGTGGGAGGGGTTTTCGTTTTGTTTTGTTTTAATAAAGTCATGCTTGATTAAATAAAATGAGAGAAAAGTAAATTTAAGGAATTGTGAGGGAGAAGAAAGAGCAGATTGTTTTGAACAGTTGGTGGGATATCTATGCAGATAGACAGTGCACAAAAATTATAGGACACAGCTACTGATTTTTTCTCTGTTCTCCTTTTAAAGGACCAGTGCGTAGATATCTGGGTCACAGCCCTGGGGAGAAATACAAAAACATTCACGCATGATATGGAGAGAAAATAAAGAATAGAAATATCCATGACTGGCTGAAAACACATGAAGAACAAACACAGATGCACGATTTATATGTCCTGGAAGCAAAACCATTCCTTGCCTAATGCAGCCATTTATTCAGCTTTATTATTCTAGCAAGTAAAAAACACAAAACTGCGCTTTGTGAAATATCCGGAGGGAAGCAGAGGAGGAAAGTGCTGCCTGCGATGTCCTGGGGTCAGCGCTGGCCATGTTATCTGCAGAGACGACTGGGGTCATGGTGTGAAGTTCCATCGTGGAGGAAGCTGACAGGCTTGTTAGTGCACCCCTCATAGTCAGCGGTCACCACACTCTGTCACCCACATTAACCTATCGCTGCTGCCATCACCCAGTTCCAAGTCCCAGTGCTTCATACCTCAGCTTCCACAATGGCCTCCCTGATCCCACCTTTCCCTATGGGTTTATGCCAACAGCCCAGTTGGGTTAGGCTTCCCCACACCCTGTTCCAACCATGTCCATCTCCCGGCCAGCCATCAGTGATGAATTATTCCTTCCTGTGACTTCGAGCCTAATCCCAGCCCACAGGGTATCAGGCAGGGTTACCCCCAGCACGCTGTGGGGATGGGAAGAGGTGCAGGCAAGTGTTCTTTCTGTGCTACTGGTTTGAAACACAGAACACATTCTCACACAGAGACAACAGCTTGAATTGTGCTTGGGTTCTCATGAGAAATACAGAAAAGGCATTTGACTCAGAGCTGAGCCCTGGTGCTCTTGTTTCGGGTCCTGGGAAGAGACAGCTGTGAGATGGAGGCAGTAGGAGGTGAAAGAAAATAGTTATTTACTGGTTCCTTATGGTTGAATTGTATACCCTCAAAAAGATGCATTTATGTCCTAACCTCTGGAACTGTGAATGTGATGTGACCTCATCTGGAAATAGAGTATATGCCAATATTAGCAAATTAAGACAAGGTCACTGGGGTGAGCCCTAACTGTGCCTGACCGGTGTCCCTAAAGGAGGAGAGACAGAGACGCACAGAGGGAAGACAGCCACCTGGAGACAGAGGCAGAGGCGGGGCAATGCGTCCACAAGCCAAGGAGCACCCGAACCGCCTGAAGCACCAGAAGCAAAGAGAAGGGCCTGGAACAGGCTGTCCCTCCCCGCCTCAGCAGGAGCCCACTCTGCCACACCTCCAACTCGGACTTCCAGCCTCTGGATGGGAGAGAACAGAGTCCCTTGCTTGGCCACACAGTTTGTGGAACTTTGTTTACCGCAGCCCCAGGACACCAATACCAGGTCCCAGGCAAATTTTTGTCAGAAATGCAAGTTGGCTTTGGCAGCCTGTGCTGGGCCCGTATTCTGGTCTATTCTCTCTGCTGCAGGCCAGGCCTCAGGCTGTACTGGGCACCCTCCCTTCCGGTCCGGCCTGTGCTCCTTCTTCAGCTCGCCCTGAGGAAACTCCCTCTCCAAACACCAACCCACCCAAAGCAGGGGGCTGACGAGCAAGCCTCACCAAAGCCTTCTGCCTTGCAGACGTGAGAAAGGAAAGGCAGTGGAGGGTGGGCAGGCGGAGCACTGGGAGGCCCCAGAGACTGCAGAGCACCCCTCCAGGCAGCCCGAGGTGGGAAGCAAGCCCAGCACAGCCCCTCCTGGTGGCTTCCCTCCAACTTGGCTGGGTCAGTTAGTGACTCCGCTGCAGAAGGAGCTGCGTCTTCAACCGCAGTGCCCATGGGAGGCATGGACGGTAGCTGCCACCATAGAAGCCGGGCCTTCTCCCTGCATGGGGCACCTGAAATAGTCTGACCAGGCTCCTGCCAGCTGCCTCTTAAAAAGGAGTAAACTTATCCAGGAGACAAAATTGTGGGGATAGCCAAAAAATGCTGGGTGAGAAGAGGAATGAGAGACAGCTTATCCTAGCAAATACTAAAATACGATATTAATAATAGCACAAAAAGGCAAATTAATGGAACAGAAAAATCCAACAACAGATGCAAGCACAGCCGTGCATCACTTAACAACGGGGATACATTCTGAGAAAGGCGTCATTAGGTGATTTTGTTGTTGTGAGAACATGACAGAGTGCCCTGGCACACACCGAGGCTGTCTGGTGTAGCCCATGGCTCCTAGGCCGGAGCCTGCACACACACGGCTGCGCTGAACACTGGAGGCAGCTGCAGCTTCCTGGTCGTGTATCCAAACATAGAAAAGCTGGGCCAGGCGTGGTGGCTCACGCCTGTAATCCCAGCACTTTGGGAGGCCGAGGCAGGCAGATCATCTGAGGTCAGGAGTTCAAGACCAGCCCGGGCAACATGGTGAAACCCTGTCTCTACTAAAAATACAAAAATTAGCTGGGCATGGTGACGCATGCCTGTAATCCCAGCTACTCGGGAGGCTGAGGCAAAAGAATCGCTTGAGCCCTGGAGGTGGAGGTTGCAGTGAGCCGAGACTGCACCACTGCACTACAGCCTGGCTGACAGAGTGAGACTCCATCAAAAAAAAAAAGAAAGAAAGAAAGAAAGAAAACCTGTAAGTCCTCACTTCAAGTCATTGTAAGGTTTTGGAAACAGACTTGAAGCAAAATGACATATAACTAAACCAGTTTTATCATAGGTTAATTGATGTCAACAAGAGTTAAATTCCTGCAGCATATTTCAAGCCACAAAACCGTCACCAAGCCTCTAAATAAAGACCAAACCGCTTCTAATATTGAACATGGAAATAAATGTAAGCTATGCAGACATTTAAGAAAAACAAATAGGACAATGATTTCCCACCGACTCCAGGCCAGGGTCTCGAGTTGCCGGAGCCTGTCCCGGCAGCTCAGCCTGTCCTGCGAGGCAGCCCCCATCCTGGCCAGGACACCACCCCAGCGGGCATCAATTCTTTTTCACATCAACACTGTATCGAAATGACATTGAATGAAACGACGTCATTTGAGGACCTGCTGCACAGGTAAAATACCGTATTATACTCTTATGGGACCACCTTCAGATGTGCGGTCTGCTGGCGACCAAAACGTCCTTCTGCACTGCACGGCTGCATATGTAAGAGGTTAAGACATCGTGACTTGTGAAGTCAGAATGGAAAACGGGGGTTATAATAACAAATTATTCATTTGGAGAAATAGTTAAATCCCTCATTATATACCTCACAACCTAAAATGTCAGAAAAGACAAAAGCAAACGTGTGAAAATTTAACACTGAAGTACTAGAATAAAGTAAGGGTGATCATTTATGCCATCTTTTGATGGATACAACTTTTCCAAGTGTAAAGCATGACTAAATTTAAAACTTTCGGATGTCAAAACACTGTAACCGAAATTTAAATAAACTGCAAAAAAAGGTTTTGCGACATGCATGCAAAGCATCAGTGCTCCACGTACAGAACTCACACAAATGAGGAAGAGAACAAGGACCTTGCTCATGGCTGTGTAGGAGGATCCGGAGCCAGAAGGAGCAGGGAGTGAGGATGGAGAATGGGCTGCTGGGACACATGTGGGAGGGAGATCAGGACACAGGCTGCGAGTGGAGGCCACGCACTCACCTCTGCAACAGAGGGAAGGAAGTGGAGTGTGTCTGTGGGCAACTAGCAGGTAAGGAAGAGGAGTCTGAGTTCGTCTGAGGCTCAGGTTTTGCAAGGGGGTGGAGGCATCGCCATTGCTGGGAACAAGGAGCAGAGCATTGCAAAGAGGTTTCCAAAAACAGTGAACATCTGGGATCATTGCTGTGTATTCCCCGCAACAGAGAGCTGCAGAATGGCCCAGGTGAGCTGTAGGAGATGGAAGAGAACAGGAACCAAAGACCAGCCACAGCCTGGAGGAATGGTTGCCAAAGAGGCTGGCGCTGGGCACACACTGGCACCAGGAGTCTCTCCCAGCTCTGCTCTGCCACCCTGAGAATGGGAAGAAGGCCAGGGAATTTTGCAGGTGGGAGCCAGGTGAGGAGAGCTGGGGTTCCAAGGAAACTGGGATGTTAACAGGGAAGAGCTCAGCAGACCACTGGCAGTGATAGATCCCGCGGGTGAAGTTGGAGCAGCGTGGGGTTGGAAGGGAGTGGGGCGCACAGCACACGCTCCATCCAGAGCGAGTTTTAGATTCCAGTGGTAGTGCATATCTCTCTAAGATCCAGAGTGCACCAGAAACACAGGTCAGCATGCTGAAATGACCCAGAAATTTTACCAGGGGTGCCTCTCACAATTAACTGTACTTGAGGCAAGCCCATTTGTTATAGATTTTTCGCCGATGATTGTTTTATTATTTGTCATTTTTCTTTTTTCTTCTTTTCTTTTCTTTTTTTTTTTTTTTTAGACGGAGTTTTTGCTCTTGTTGCCCAGGCTGGAGTGCAATGGCACGATCTCAGCTAACTGTAACCTCCACCTCCTGGTTCAGGTGATTCTCCTGCATCAGCCTCCCACATAGCTGGGATTACAGGCGCCCGCTACCACACCCAGCTAATTTTTGTATTTTTAGTAGAGACAGGTTTTGCCATGTTGGCCAGGCTAGCCTCAAACTCCTGACCTCAGGTGATCCACCCACCTCGGCCTCCCAAAGTGCTGGGATTACAGGCGTGAACCACTGTGCCCGGCCCTATTTGTCATTTTTCTATGAAGGCAAAAGCAACTGTGCACATTTACCCTCACTTCCCCTTAAGTAGCTTTCTGAGCTCCAGGCACAAAGGGAACTAGGGAAGGTCTTATCTAGCACAGGGCACCATGCAGACTGGCAGATAGCAGTTATCAGAGGCTGGCATGGGGGGAAGTTAGTCCCCACAGTGCCGATTTAGGAAATAATGCTCAGCCTTATGTGAGGCTGTTTGAGTTTCCAAGGCACCCCTAAACTAATCCATCAGGAAGGCAGAAAAGGCTTTGGAGATCATTTTCCCCTTAAAAAGACTAAGCATTCCATGTTAGTTTGAAGAAAAGTAATAGTTGTAAGGCCATATCAAAATCTAAACCAATACATATTGACTTTTTTATCATACAATAAAATGCAACCGTATCTGAAAATACAAGACACGAGTATTTGTACACATTCTCTTTAAAGTGGTTAAAATAACTTGGCCCCAAAACATGAATTAATGAGGACATGCACCCGAGAAAGTAGCACATACTTCAATACAGACGTATCTGTAAATCTCACCCGCTGGTGTAAGATAGCTGCCCCGCCCATGTGCACAGAGGTGACATAAACTTGGCAGGACTTTCAGATCGGTTATGTCTCAATAACTGACCTTAACTTAATGAAAAGTGAGATCCCAATATTTCTAAACACACCGAACAGCTCTTTTGCTTTTTCATGAACCTAGAGAGGGGTGGAACAGGCTAATTAGGTTAAAAGTCTAACCATTAGATTTTTTCTTATTTGTGTGTCTGTATACAGGCATATATGAGTAAGGATTAAAAACATTAACATTTAAAGGTTATTGACTTTGACAACAAGGCCAATATACTTGGCACCAGCTGGCAAACTTTTTCTCTATATGTACAGGTAGCAAACATTTTTGGGGCCACACAACCTCTGTCACGCCTGCTCAACCCTGTCTTTACAGGGGAAACTGCCACAGACAACACGTAAATGAATGTGCATGGCTGCGTTCTTAGAATGCGTATTGGACATTGCTACCATTTAGTGAGCTCCTCTTACGTGCTTGGAATGCACTATTTATAAACTCTCAGGTTGGGAACATAATGTTAATTACATTATTCATCTTCCAAGCTCACTACAAAGAATAGGTTTCCACAAATGCTTATTTATGGACATTGAGATTTGAATTTCATACAATTTTTATGCATCATGAAATCTTCTTTTGACTTTTTTCCAACTGTTAAAATATGTAAAAATCATCCCTAGCTCACACAGCCAGAATGTATGCAAGGTTTGATATCAATGAGAGCTTTAAATGAATTTAAGCTTGTTTGGAAAGACAAGTAAACTGCAATCTCTCCTTCTCTGCCATTTTAACTGCCTTTGAACAACACATGTCTGTGACGATGTATCTATGAAAATACATCTATTTTGCATGGTCTTCTTAAACCCCACAATGGATACTCTGAAACTAACTCAGTGTTTGATCATGTATTATTAAATGTCAAAGGAATGATTAAATGAATGCATCTCCAACTCTACTCACTTATCATTAAAACGTTCATCAACGGAGGGATAGTCAATCTCACTAGTTTCAGACTGAAAGCCGACTACTTTCGGCTCAGGAACTGCAAGGGAGCATGATCATCAGTCTTGCATTGATCCCAACAAGCATCATCCTAGTTATGCTGATTAGAGTGTATCTGGGAGATCTTATAAAGAATGTTCATATTATAATTTGCAAATGCTATGTGCCAACTTTCAACCACAGTTTCCAGAAGGAATTTCATGGCAAATTTCTGAAAGAGTGGCGGCTTTGAGATATGTGGGAGAAAGAAGTTAACTCTCAACCTTTAGCTGGCTTAAATTCCCAATTCAGAAATCTGCAAGCCCCAAAATACCCTGAGTGCTATTTCTTATAATTACTGTTAATAAGACTTTCACTTATGTAAGGATTCCTCATTGAAATAACTCAAGGCACACTTTTAAACAACAAAACATTGTAAAGTGGGCATCTTTGTATTAAATTCCTATTCCTATTTTATTTTAGGTAATAAGTATTCAAATTTTGGTGAACCCTATACAACAATAACTACCATTTAGTGAGCTCCTCTTATGTGCTTGGAATGCACTATTTATAAACTCATAAGTTGGGAACATCATATTAATTACATTATTCATCTTCTAAGCTCACTACAAAGAACAGGTTTCTAATCATTATAATAAATGGAGAAATATGTCACCTAAATAAAAGAATGGATGGGTGATATTGAACACAGAATATCTGCAATGCACTTCTTTTCCCCAAAGGAACCCAGGAACCCAGATGAAAATCCAAGGCTGTCTGACTGCAGAAACGGAGCTGTCAGTCACCACCTAGAAATCTCTCCCCAAAAATAAAAGTGTAAGAGAAAGAAAGGCATTATCAAAGAATGTAGGAAGTCCTTGTATGAGAAACTAGCACTAAATAATTCACTTTTTGAGATAGTTTGAACATATTTCTAACTCTAAATAAAGGGAAATACTTGGTCATAAGAAAAATGACCTCTGTGTATTAAATGTCTAGTTTGTGCCTCGCATTTTACATTCATATCATATCCTCATTATGGACAGAGTAGCCCATTCCAATCACCCTTATTTTACTCAGAAGGAAACTCCGGCACAGCGAGTTTGATTTGTGCAGAGTAGCAAGGCCGTACCTGCCTAGCTGCCACTAAATCACAGGGAGCCTAGAACCTCCCACAAAGCAGGGATGAGCTCCTGTGTTTAATCTCAGATAGTTGAGGAGAAGACACTTTGAGAAGCTGCATGTTTAACACTAAAGGGTGATTTCACAGTTAAAAGTCATCTTACATACACTTCACAGGAAATGGAAATGACCCCACTAGTCTGTGTACCTCTTAACACCTGAGTTCACACAAGCAAGTGCTCCATCGTTACTTTACAAGGTGACTCATTTCTTAACAATTTCACGAGGATCTCTACTTGAAATCCGTCACTCAGATTGGTGTGTCTAATGAAATGGTTTAACATCAAAACATCTATGGATAAGGACAAATAACACAGGAAAGGTGGAAAGGCGGGGGACATCGAGGGTGCGACTCAGGGTCTCCTCTGCTTGGATGGGTTTCCTCAAAAGACTGCAGCCTCCAACAAGAGAGGGAAAATACTGGAGAGGCAAAGTTACATCTGACAACACTTAGAATTCATCTGACGGCCAGGACCCGGGAGCACAGGCCTAGCCCAGCCACACAGGGTCCTGACGTGGCCACAGCCACAGCTGAACCCCCTGCATTGCCACATCCCTCCCTTGCCAGAGATTTTACCAGATGGTGCCTAGTAAAAGAATTTTAAAACTTCTAGAAGATCAAGCTTTCCAAATGGCTCTTTCTTAACAGAAACTTTCTAGTTTCACGAACAAAATCACAGATGAACATGCTAGAGCTTCGTAAAGCTAGGCAGCTTTCCGGGCAGTGCTGGGTGATCGCAGTGGGTCTGCGTCTGGGCCCCTCCTTCTAAGACGGAGCCTCGGGGACGGGAAAGATGCACAGCTGCTTCAGGAGCATTTCACCCAGTGGGCGGGCGGCAGAGTTAGCAGAGCTGGACTTCAACAGAAGCCCCCACCCCACCTTGCAACCTCGCTCATCAGCTCAGCTGCTTCCCCCAGGAGGTGCCAGCTCAGAGGAGGAGCCGGTGCCAGCCTCGGCCCCGGATCCAGATCCTCTGACTCAAAAATAGCCTGATTCCTATCATGCTTCCCCGCCAGCAGGGATACCACCATTTGTGCAAAATGTTTAGGTACACATTTCACACATATAGACTCATTAAAATAGTCCACTTTATTTGGAATGTCATAGTGGAGTAAATATAAATACAGTAGGAAAATATAACCAGAACCAAAATATAATCAGAATATAATACAATCAGAAAAATTAGAAATATAAGCAGAATAACTCAGTAGGTAAAAGCAATTTGCATTTTAGGAGTTGGTGAAGAAAGTGGAGTGTGACTCAGAAGGTCCAACCATCCATCCTAAATTCCAGCCCTGTGTTCCAACCCCTGCATGATTCTGCCCCAATTCAAAACCATGCTGGAACGTGAGCTTGGAGACTGGAGATCCCACACACAGAAGGAGAAGCTGAAGACACTTAGAGTGGAAAAGCGTTTTGTAAGGCGGGTCAGACACTCAACAAAGCAGGTGAAAGTGATGGAAAATGGAGGAGCCGCAGGGGGTGGGAGGCACAGAGGGCTCCCCTTATCTTATTGTATCTTCCCTCTTTCGGTTGTGAGGACAGTCCATCCTGGTTCTAAAATCACCGTGGCCCACGCCACGTGGAACCCACAGGGCCCGCAGCCACAGAGGCTGGGGTGGCACTTCCAAGACTGGTGGCTGCAATGGGAGTGGAATGTCCACCTGGCTTTGGGTCCGTGACCCTCACTAGCCTATCCCTGGAGTTCTGTAAAAAGAAGAGCCAGGACACCTCTCTGATGGGGCTGCCCGAGCTTGTTGTGGATGCGGAGCTGTTGAATTCTCCAATCCCATTCTCTGAAACGCTTGATACACGTGCTTCTCCACGTGAAGCAAATGCCTCCTTTTTTGAGATTCGTCCTTCAGTCTACTACTTAGACTTTACCTCCAGTGACACTTCAGTTTCCGTGAGCTTCAATCGCTGCATTTTCAGCCCATTCCTCTCTGCATTTCTGGAGTAATTTCGGTTACTCTTTGCACAGCTCCCTCTCCGAGTCCACAGGACTCATCACAACTCGCGAGACACCACCGCCTCCAAGGTCTGTCTGTGCCTACACTTGGCGACTATGACAACCGTTAAGCGATGCAAGGTTTGGGGCGCTGCAAGGACTCAGAGAAAAAGCTCTGTGGAGACTACAGTAAAAGAGCCCAGAATACTGTTGGAGTAAGGCCCAGTAAAGTTGTCAACAAGTCAGGGCAGATGTACCTTAAATGGACCCCCGCCTGGTGGGAAGGCTGGGCTGGGGCTGGCAGGCTTGGGTTGCCCCTGCCTCGAACGTTTCCTAGCCCTGCCATCCTGGCTCAGTGCCCAGCCTCTTGCTCAAGTCCCCCCTTCTGGAAAGTAAAGCACTAACTTTTAAGGACCAGCTGAGGTGCCGCAGTGAAGAAGGTGGCCTAGGCCCCCCAGGTGGTGTGGGAGCGACAGAACATGAATGCACTGCCTTCCTCACCCCAGGGGGGTCCCACACGTGTGCACCGCCTTCCTTACCCCCGCGGGGTCCCACATGTGTGCACTACCTTCTTCACCCCAGGGGGGTCCCACATGTGTGCACCGCCTTCCTCAGCTGGTGCCAGGGGACCCTCAGTAGTACCAGGAAGGCCGTGCCAGTACATCAAAGTGGCAGCCAGGATCTAATAACAATACGTAAATACAAACAGAAGCGAGGGCACTGTTTCTCAGTTGGGTGCACTGTGATTAGAAAATAAAGTCCGAAGTAACTCTATAGTTAGGAAATGACCGAATTTTTCCCTGAGTCATAATTTCCTTTTTCTTTTTTTCTTTTTTTTTCTTTTTTTTTTTTTTTTTTGAGATGGAGTCTCATTCTGTCGCCCAGGCTGGAGTGCAATGGCGCGATCTTGGCTCACTACTACCTCTGCCTCCCGATTCAAGCGATTCTCCTGCCTCAGCCTCCTGAGTAGCTGGGATTACAGGCACGCGCCACCACGCCCAACTAATTTTTGTATTTTTAGTAGAGATGGGGTTTCTCCATGTTGGCCAGGCTGGCCTCGACCTCCTGACCTCAGGTGATCCACTCTTCTCAGCCTCCCACAGTGCTGAGATTACAGGTGTGAGCCACTGTGCCTGGCCCCTGAGTCATAACTTAAAGTATGTTTTTGTAATATGTTTCATGGACACTTAAAAGGTAAGTATAATCTATTTTCATGGTGTGGATTTCTCTCTTTCTCTGCATATATGTCATACACATGCACATGTACAGACATATGTATGTATGAGTATATCAAATATGCTATATTAAGTGTGTATGTGTGTGTGTATATAAATATATTTGCCTCTGATTTGTGGTATCCTAACAGCAATGAGTTAAAGTTTCCTAACTTTGTAATACTTTTTCTTCTTGTATTTTCTGCAGTTTTTGCTTTATAAATTTTGACGCTGTTACGTGATTTATGGAGGTCCACGGCAGCTAGCTCTTTCTTGTAGACTGTGCCTTTATCATTATTCTAAGGGCCCTTAACGTTTCTTTGTTGAATTTAACCTTGCTTGTTATTCATATTGAAAACTGATACTAAAAAAAAAACACCAAAATCCTTTTATACCAGACTTTTTGAGTTACTCTTTCACAGACACATTATTTAAGGTGCATTTCTTAATCCAAGTGGGTCATTTTTGCTTCTTCCCTCCATCTGAGAACTTTGTGAGGTGTGCTCACCCCACTTATGCTTTGTGACACGGCCACGGCCTCAGCTTTGTCACCATACGTCACCACACAGGTCCTGGTTCTCCTGCCGCCTGTTTCTAATCTGTGGCCATTTGGCCTGGTTTCCTAGTCCTATGCTGAGGGTGTAGGTTCCTATTCTTTTAACGTGGACCATCTGTAACTGGTTTTAATTTAAGAGTTTTATGATCAAAACAAACATCAATTTCTTGATTCATCAGCTTTACACAGACTCCTGTCATAGCCTAGTCTGAAAGATAAACAAGTTAGCTCACGCCCTCCCCTCCTCTCCACTTGCATTTTTGGTTTATTAGATTATAATACTTAGTTTTTCCACCCATTCAATACCTTTGTATTCGACTTCTCAAGTTGAAATGCTCTCTACTAACTCTCTGCTCAGAGAGTTGAGGAAATGAAAACAGACTCTTCTCACCTCATCTTCCACTGTTCTAGTTTTTGTTATGTTCTCTTCTGAGAGCAAAAATGACAAAGAATAATCCCACGTTCTTTGGCTTTAGTTTTATATTCAAATAGACTTTTTCTATTTTTCATGGTTTTTCCATTTATCCCTTGGTTTCCTGGACTGAGTAAAAAAAAGTCTTTTATTTTTTTTTAAAGAAAGGCTTATGTTTTTATGTCACTCCATTATCTGATTTTTCTCATGTTTAAAAATGTCTCAATTTTCTTCCTCCTTGAAAACAACCTTAGCTCTGTATTAAATCCTCATGGATTATGTCACATGGTGTTTTTCTCTTTAAAAATTCCATTTGGGAAAAAAGTGTACATATTATAATGACAGAGACTAGGTAGGCACATGACAGAAGGAAACTGGTCTACCAGGTGCCTCCGGTCGCCACCCCTCACCCTCCCCTTCAGCCTCCCAGCCCAGCCCAGCCTCTTTCTCCAGCCTCCGAGAGCCCACAGCAGGTGGACAGCTCCAGGCAGTCAGGGGGAGCATCCCTGGGAGCCACCTCCGTGGGTGCCTCAAAGGGAGGTGGAGAAGGTGGGGCGCACACATGGAACCAAAGGAGTGTGAAAGGACAAGGAGCTGGGTGAGCCGGTGGGGGGTGGGGCGGGCCCACGGGGAGACCCTCACTCCACGTGCCTTCTCTTCAGATGCTGGGGACGAGAGTGAAGCTCCGAGTTTCTGCTTGCACAGCTTCCTCCGGCCAGCCTGGATGTTCCCGACCCGCCCCACACCACAGAGACTGGCTCCAGGTATGCCAGGCAGGGAGGCTCCTGGCGGCGCAGGCCCAGAGGGAAAGCAGCGTCAGCTGAGGGGTGGGGAGGAGGCAGAGGGCGCATCACTTGTGATTCCCCAGCTTTGAGAGGAGCTCACAGAGGCGGCTTTTGGGGAACCGACAGATTTACTAAATAGCACCATGCTGAATTTGAAACAGCCGCGCCCCAGAAGCTGATCAGAAAAGATTGTTTTCAGGCCAAGAGTAAGATGTAAGAATGTGCTGTGAACCTTTATGATTCTGTGAAAACACGTGGCTTTTAGGTCCTACAGAAATGCCCTTAGGCTACAATATAGAAGATTTTTTTTTTTTTTTTAGTTTAAAATCTTACTTCACATAACTACTTTGATAAATCTACTATTTATAAGCAAAGTCCTAGCCACGGCCATCTGATGTGGTAGAAGAATAAACTGGAAAGCAGACAGTACCTAGGACAAGGACAGACCAGAGGCTGACGGCTTGCAAGTAGCTGTGGAAGATAAAGAAGCAGCAATCCTGGTGAAGGGGTTAAACTCCACTGGGGGAAAGTTCCATTCCAGCTCCGATTCCTAGAGCTGCAAGCACCAAGTTGACACAACACTTAGCAAACTCTTAGTCACCTCCCGAGAGCCCAGACCCTGTAGCAGAGGCTTCTGTCACCAATGATCATTCCCCAAGTCAGAGACACGGAAGGGAGATGAAAGAAGGACATGCATCCTGCCGCCCACGTCAGACACACGTCCCTTGCATGAAGAACTTAAGACGTTTCTGAAGTGACTCACCAACTGATCCAAAATATATAACCGTGATCACCTTAAATCACATAAACATGATCACCTTAAACAGAGAACTGGATCTCGTGTACTGATGCTGCTGGCAGCATTGGAAAGTGACTCTTACAACTTCAGTTGCGATACCGGTTTCCATAAGCTTCTGTGAATTCTTGTCAAAGCTTTAAAACTGAACACGGCAACAACTCTAGGTGAGGAGTGTTTGGCAGATGAGACCCCTCCACCAGGGAGGTGACGGGTCTCAGGGAGTGTGTCTGGCAGGTGGGGAGGAATCCCAGGCCTGGAATCTACCGTCCTGGGTGCTGTCTCCTCTACCGCGTAAGCCAAACCTGATTTCCGTGAAGAATTTTCCACTTGCACTCATGAAGACATGGCCATTCCCAGGTATCTAGGTGTTCCTCCACTGATCAGAAACTTACACGACTTTATCAGAAACACTCTGAGATGTACACTGTTCTGTTCGTTCACCAGGACCACATATCCCAACAGTTCCCCATAACCTGGGGGTGGTTTCTCCTGAGGGCATTTATATAATTAGCAGCTAGCATCCTCTTTTTCAGGTAGCCCGTAAAGACCTGGTACAACAACAAAACACACCTCACATGTCATTCAACAGGCCATGGAATCATTCTGCTGATGTGTGAAAGAATTGAAAGTAATGCAGTTTACATCATATTATTATATCGCATCTTATAATTATAGATCATACTTAAACAAACACACACAACACACACACACACAGCTGTAATGCAATATATGCTGTAACGTGTTACCAGTTCCTGAGGTTTGGAAGATGGGTCATGAAGGTTGTGATGCCTGGTGGCAGTGCCGCTCCTAAAACAACACCAGGGCCAGCACCCAGAACATCAGCACCCTCAGGTATCAGCACCCTAAGCACCGGCACTCTAATGTACCAGCACCCTAAGGTACCAGAACCCTCAGGGACGGCACCCAAAGCCACCAGCCCCCTAAGGTACAGCACCCTAAGCACCGGCACTCTAATGTGCCAGCACCCTAAGGTACCAGAACCCTCAGGGACAGCACCCAAAGCCACCAGCCCCCTAAGGTACAGCCCCCTAAGCACCGGCACTCTAATGTACCAGCACCCTAAGGCACCAGTATCCTGAACACCCTCAGGTATCAGCGCCCTAAAGCACCACACCCTAAGCACCAGCACCCTAAGGCACCAGCACCCTAAAATATCAGCACCTTAAGGCACCAGCACCCTAAACTATCAGCAACCTAATGTGGCCCCCTGGCCTGGTGCAGTGCTGCTAGATAAAGGGGTCAGGAATTGTCAAGAGGTAAAGCCATAGTTTGTAAAAAAAAACAGCAGCTTGCAAAGCTGAAAATCAAAGGCCAGACTACAGCTTCAGGAGCCGAGCACCAGTGACCCTCTCATAGGGGGTTTGCCACCCATGAATTCAACCAACTGAGGACCAAAAATATTTGGGAATAAAACCAGATGGTCATATCCATACTAAACAGACTTTTCCCCTTGTCATCATTCCCTAAACAATATGGTATAGCAACTATTTCCATAGCACTTACCTTGCATTGGGTATTATAAGTAATCTAGAGATAATTACAGAATACAGAAGCATGTGCTTAGGCCATGTGGAAATACCATGCCATTTTATATGAGGGACTTGAGCAGTGCAAATTTTGGTATCGACAGAGGTCCTGGAACCAGATGCAGAGGGGTGGCTGTACTGGGGTGGGTGCTCATCTGTACGAATGGGGCGGACTGGCCAGGGTGATTCAGAACAACGTTCCCAGGCCCAGTCACTCATCAGATCCCTGCCCCTCATGGCAGAGACCCAGGTTCCACGTGGCGTGGGCAATTCCCATGACCTGGATGCAGGGGTCCCCCGGGGTCTCGTGAGCTTCCAGGGTAAGAAACTGCTGTCCCAGGGAGCGTTGCAGTGGATAAAAAAGAGTCACCCATGGGTACATGACAAGCATATCTTCTCTCTTCCAGTTTGGGCCCCTTTACTCTGGTCTCTGAGCCACGTTTCTGCAGTGCCCAGGGAAAGAGTGGACGGCTTCCTTCAGCTGACTCAGAGAAGCCCTCCTCCCCGCCAGCCAGACTCACACCCTCCAGCACACAATCCAGACAAATTGCTTGACCAGAGGAAGCTGGAAATTATTAGTGTTGTCTTGATTTTACAATAGAATCTGTGGAATGTAGGATCAATACCACGTGCTTACTTTCTCACTTCTAAAAAACGGTATGGTCTCGACCCATACAGATCAGCTCTTGCTTTACAGCTGGAGAGAGCTGGGCATGGGGACTGCCTGGAGGTGTTGGACACCTGCCAGGCAGGTCTCATGTGGGTGATGTCCACGACATTCTTGGAAACAATCATTTTAGTGTGCTAAAACTGGCATTTCTCAACCTGTGAGGTGTAGCTGCATCCCTCCTTTGGTTTAGTTTACTTCAGCATTTACTTGGTGTGCTGCCCTTCACTAGCCAGACAGACCAAAGGAGGAAGTGACTGCTGCAAAAAGTGACCACAGGCTGACACATGGAGTGCTCCCCTGTGGAAGGGCCGCCCCACAGCAGGTGTGCCAGCATGCTCTTCCCTCTCATCGCTCCCTCTAGGCCTCCTGCCACGGCTGCTGAGTAGGGCGTAGCCTAGGCAGAGCGTGAAACAAGATTGACATCCATCGGCCAGACACCCCCTTCCAGCTGTCACCTCTGCTGCCCATTCACAGAGCAAGCAGTCGAGGGCCCTTCATGGCTGCCTACAAGCCCTGGTGCAGGGAACGCACACTGCCTCAGGCAAACAGAGCCAGCCACAGGGAGCGGGACATCAAAGTCACCTGCCATTGCTCAGGATGTTATTTCTTTCTCTTTCTGTGTGTGATGGGGTCTCACTCTGTCACCCAGACTGGAGTGCAGTGGTGCAATCACGGCTCACTGTAGCTTCCACCTCCTGGGGCTCAGATGATCCTCTCACCTCAGCCTCCTGAGTAGCTGAGACCACAGGTATGCACCACTATACCCAGCTAATTTTTTGGCAGAGATGGAATTTTGCCATGTTGCCCAAGCTGGTCTTGAGCTCCTGGGCTCAAGCAGTGTGCCCACCTTGGCCTCCCAAACTGTTGGGATTACAGACATAAGCCACCACACTCACCCTGAAACATCTATCTTGAAGGTCTAAGAAAGCAATGTTTTCCTCTAACGTAACTTGATTCTGTTCTCTTGGCTTTTCTTGAAATGTCTGGATCGTTCAATGCAACCAAGAAACTTCCCATGCTGTTAGTAAGGGCCATATATTTCCCTGATCAAAGTACTAGTTTTCTTATTTTTATTCCCCTGTAACATAGTGTGTGATAACCCTGGACACCCACTTCCTGTTTGTGACGAAATTCAAGGGCCCTTCTCATCAGGTTTGACTGCCAGGTTGTCTAAATGGGCTTCCCATGAGGAGAAGCAATCCCACTGCAGGAGGGTTTTCTCCACCTTTTTTCGTAACTGGTCTAAAGAAACAAAGATTTTATGTTTCATCAAGATAATTTTCTGTGTTGCCTTTATTAGATTTTCTGATTGCTTGGAAAAACTGAGCTTTAGAAGGATTAAGATTCTTACATGCATGTAACTTTCTATATTGCTTTTGAAGTCTTTGATCATCACTCTGGTTAACTGAATAACTGTTATTTTACAGTGACTTGTGATTCTGTCTTGCTCAACTGTTTTGAATCTTTTGATATCTTTGGCACATTTCTCCAGAACTTTTATCTGGTAAATTGTATGGGAGGCATTGTCAAATGACAAATTATACGGGAACTTCTTTCAGTTAGTTTGGTTTATGAGTTATGGACATTTATGAGTATGTTATTGATACGAATACTCTAAAAGTTATATAAATTCATAAAAATATAATGTGTCATCAGTCATAATTTTGATGTTGTTAAATGTTTTATAAAATTATGTGGATGTTATTGTGAATATTCTGATGATTATATGAAATTTGCAAAAGTCTAATGATCCTGACATGACACTGTCATTCATAATTCTGGTTGTTACCTTAGAATGCTGCGTGTCATAGAACCAACTAAATTTTCTTGTCAATTGAAAATTTTCATCAAATTTTAACCATGGCTAGTCTAAGTTTTTGTCATTCACAGCTATTATTCTAAATTCTTCTCTATAAACATTTGAAATCAGCTCTAGTCCAAAACTGCTTTTCATGAAAAAGACTCTAATAAATATAGGTACAAAAAGAGAAAAAAATAGTACAATTAATCAAAGAATATGCAAATTTATGTTCTGGTTTTGTTAAATGGTTATCATGTTTATTTTCCCCCAATCTGGGAAACTCATTTTGATGCTGTTAAGTATGTGCTGCTATGAAGAATCTGTAGTAGCCGGGTAGTCATCCGGTTGAGGTGTTTTGTTAGGTGCAGGAAAGGCAACATTAGAAAAAAATCTCAGATCATGATAATTAAAAAATAGATGCCATCCGCCGGGTGCAGTGGCTCTTGCCTGTAATCCCAGCACTTTGGGAGGCCGAGGCGGGCGGATCACCTGAGGTCGGGAGTTTGAGACCAGCCTGACCAACACGGTGAAACCCCATCTCTACTAAAAATACAAAATTAGCCGGGCGTGCTGGCGCATGCCTGTAATCCCAGCTACTCGGGAGGTTGAGGCAGGACAATTGCTTGAACCCGGGAGGTGGAGGTTGCGGTGAGCCGAGATTGCGCCATTGCACTCCAGTCTGGGCAACAAGAGCAAAACTCCGTCTCGAAAAAAGAAAAAAGCCATCCAAAGTGTGTTTTCCAATGAAGAGGCAAGTATGTTCGTTGGGCCCTACATTTATTCCTTGCAACTACAGCTAGAAGCCGCCGACTGCCCTAGTAAAGATCCCCCTAGCCATTACAGACAATCAGCTTTGGTCTTGTAAATGCAACCAAGTAGCTGATTTATGATTGAAAGGGGGAAGGAGGGGCGTGGTGGGGGTGGGGCAAGGAACTTGTGAGACAAAGTAACAAATGTCAGAAGCCATGTCTGTTTCTTTCTGCTTGCCAACAGCACTTCACAAAACCCCTGATTCTGTAATGACCTCTAGCTCTCCAGAAAGATGCTTTGAAGACAAAGCAGGACAGAGCACACAGTCCCCGGCATCTCCTGCTTGAGTCGCTCCATTCCTCAGGAGGTAAATGACCCTCGCCTTGCCTTTTCCTACACACAACCTCTGATGAGGTTAGCTGCAATGCTTCTGTAATCTGCGACCCGATGTACACTCACGCCCAAACCTGGATGTGAATTTGCACGGACTGAAGCTCCACCACCTAGATAGAAGCGGAGGGCGGAAACCCTGTGTGGGGCGGTCCCATGGAACCTCTCTAAAGGACTCCCCCCGGGGCCATCACCTCAGTCTACAGTCCTCAGCAAGACTCCTGAATAAAACTAACTTTAATTATTTAAAAGCCTGATTTGTTCTTTAGTCACCATTATTTAATAAATATTCTTTCAAAGTACAAAAGTAGATGGAAAGGCCTCATAGCAATTTTTTATTAGTGGTGGCTACTGAGGAGACAGGGGAAGGGATGGGATTGGGGAGAAATAACAAAACTGGAATACCTTTTCCCGAGACCTTAATTCCTTTTTCTTTTCCTTTTTGTTTTACCAATAAATAAATAAATAAATAACCAAGAAAAATACTTTAATACAATGTGCCAAAAATAGTAACATCAACCTGGATGCTGGGAACCTGGCATCTGTTAAAGTCTTCCCGCACTTCTGTATAGCTTCATGATTCCCCCAAAATAGACTGATAAAAATACAATTTAGAAGTATTTCTTTCCATTGGGATGAAGCATTCTCAGAAATATCTCAGAAAAGTCCACCATGAAGCCAGTGGCACATGGGGTCTGATTATTGGAGGCTATTGGAGAGAGCTGGGTCACCAAGCCGCACAGCCCAGGCCTTGATATTTGCCTGTCCACCTGGAGGGATGTGACTTCCATCAGGCTACAAACATCCTGGGACAGTGAACCGGGAATCACTGAACCTTATCACATGGGCTTGCTATGGGAGTTCACACGATTTGAAAAACAGATGCCCACTCCAAGTCCATTCAACAGCCATCCACCGCATCCAGACTGTTGAATCTTCAACCAGCATCAAAGAATGGAGCCGCCTTTGCAGGGATTGCTGCCTAGGGGATGGAAGCGCAAAGAAGCACGGAGCTCCCACAGATGATGTTAGGTGCAGAGATGGGGGTGCACCCAGGGCACAGCACAGGGGCCCGGTCAGAGCCTCTTCCTACCAGAGGTGATGACAGGGGGATGACAGGGGGAGCTGTGAAGGCCACCGGAGGCTGAGTCTGGTGGAAGGAGGCAGGGAACAGCCAAAGTGAAGGCTGCTCTGGTTCAAGTTGGTGTTCAAATAAAAGTAAGTCACAACAAAACAAAAGACCTGAAGTGAAGCCTGCTGGCTTAGAGGAAATGAGGAACCGGAGCGGCTGGGGTGCGGGGTGGGAGGCAGGGGTGCACACTTATGCATTCGCCCAGTTTTGCATCTGATTTCTGGAGGTTTGGGACCCTCTTTGCAGAAGCTTTCACGAGCCTAAGGGCGAGATGCTCTGCCCTCTGTGGATCGAGCCTACCCTGTACTCAGGGCCATGCCAAACCATTGCACATCATTTTGAGCCTTCAGAACATGATATCAAATTGTACTTGGATGTCACATTATCGGCCAGAATGGGAGTACTTTTGAAAGCCTAACAGCCTTAGGCTGCAAGAGTCCTGTGGACGGCACCATTCCCAAAGTCACAGACCCTTTATGGACACGCAGGACTGATGCCGCCACTGTCAGTAACAGCAGTGGTGTTGGCCGTCTTGATCAGTTTATTATGTCTTGGAACTCATCCTTGAATTAATTGGAATGTTCTTTTGCATTGTCGTCCAGGAAATTTAGAGGCCAACGAGGGCAGGATCTACTCCCAAAAAGACATAGGGACCCTTACAGTACGAGTTTTGGGTACTAACCCCATGGCTGACCTTTCTGATCTTTCCTCATTCTGATCTCATATTCCTTCTTCTCATCTCCTTTTCTTCGTCTGATAATCTTAATTTTATCTTGTAGCATGTATTTATGGAAGCCAGTGCCAGTCTCTTTAGGAAAAAGGTTTGGTAACACGGAGGTCACTAGCATCCCTCGTGGACAGTTTCCATGGAATGTCCCAGGCACAGGTCACATTTCAGCGGGTTCCGGAGCTCACTCTAAGTGGGGAAGTGGAGGCTGCCCTGGTAGGTGCCATCCCTAAACTGTTTGGGAGAGAAGAGGAGGAGAGAAGTAAAAGGAAGGTTTCTGCGTTTTTCTGTTTATAAAGCGGATATGAGCAGGTTTACAGGCTGAACAGAGTAAACCAATAGAAAGAGAAATGGTAAAATGAAAAACTGAGATTTCTAAGGAAACTGTAGGGTGTGGAGTAGGATCACTGCTAGGGTGTGGGAGCAGAGGACTGAGGGGTGTTGACCTCCAAAAGCAAAGGTGCATGCAAGCAAAGGGACATTGGTAAGAGGGAGGCAGGAAGTTGAGGTAAGCTGATAGATTGCTTCAATTTTCCCCAACAATAGGATATGAGATCACCTGTTTAGAGATTGGGACAGGCCCTGAGGGGAGAGAGGAAAGTTAGGTACGGCCCCTGAGGGGTAAGGGGGCCAAGGGCTCCTGGCAGGAGCTTAGGATTCATGGCTAGCAGCAATTCTCACTCTTCTTACTAGTTTATAACACCCATTAGCAGAACCCGAGCACTCTTGCCTCGTATACCTCTGTTTCTCTCCTTAGCAGGGGTCTAAGATTTTGACATCGACCCTTTGGAGTAAGGGCTTAAACTGACATGAATTCTAAACTCAAGATTTTCTCCCTAAGGGCCACCTACCCAAATGGAAGAGCAATAGGTCCTCTTTTCCATATTCAGGTGCTAGGCAATAAATGTAAGCTATCAGCAATTCATCACCATCTTACCATCCAATGGTATATAATTACTCTGTGCTCACAAGCAGCGGCTGATATTTGTGAAGTAATTAGGAGGTTCCCAGCAATCATTTCTTTCATGTCCCAATTAAGACACTCAGCCATTGTTCATTAGGGGTGTTAAGAAAGTCAATGAATTTAAGCACAGGTCTGTGGGGCCTGAAGCACTGCAAGAGTCACTGGGGGCATGTCGATTTTCCCTGTGACAATGTGCCTTATTCAACATGAGAGGGAGCGTGTGTGGCTGAGGCTGGCATACCTAAGACCATGGAGCTGGTGCTAAGCAGTGCCCTGCTTTATTTATAAATCACTTCCTCCTTTGGGGGTACTTAAATATTTTATAAATTTGTCTCATAAAATGTTAAACATCCTCACCTTTACCATGACAGTGTTTTCACATACAGAATGAGAAAATATCACAGATTTTGAAAGTTCCTATCCTCTTGTTATGGCAATCAGTGAAACATTATTCAGTCAGAAAGAAGTCTCAGTTTAGAAACTGTAAACCTTTATGTCTATAGCCTTGCACTGCCACTGAATTTAGATCCAATTTCTGAATTATATCATTCACAAAAAGACCATCTTGGATTAAGTTTCCATCAAACTTGGAGAACTCTGAGAAGGCCCTAAGCGTGTCCATGCTGGAGAAGCTTTGGCAGGATAAGAAGAGCTGGAAGGGGCATCCTCCTGCCCAGCCACTCCGCTTCAGGCTGTGCTGCAGAGAAACTTCTGCACCCATCAACAAGGAAATATGTTTATAGCAATTATTTGCAAAAGCAAACAACATGACACAAAACAAAACAAAAAACTGAAACAATGTGAACATCTATAGTAGGAATTGACAATACTCTCACGGTGGACTAGTCTCCATTTAGGGCAGCAGTCCCTAATCTTTTTGGCACCAGGGACTGGTTTTGTGGCAGATAATTTTCCATGGATGAGGGTGGGGGACAGTTTCAGGATGATTCAAGCACATGACATTTATTGTGCACTTTATTCCTATCCTTATGACACTGTAATATATCATGAAATAATTATATAACTCACCATCATGTAGAATCAGTGGGAGTCCTAAGCTTGTTTTCCCGCAACTAAACGGTCTCATGTGGGGGTGATGGGAGACGGTGACAGATCATCGGGCATTAGATTCTCAGGAGCGTGCAACCTAGATCCCTCGTGTGCACAGTTCACAATAGGGTTCAAGTTCCTATGAGAATCTAATGCTGCTGCTGACCTGATAGGAGGCAGAGCTCAGGCGGTAATGCAACTGATGGGAAGCAGCTGTCAATACAGATGAAGCTTCGCTCACTCACCTGCCACTCACCTCCTGCTGTGTGGCCTAGTTCCTAACAGGACATGGTCTGTGGCCGAGGGGTTGAGGACTCCTGATTTAGGAAAACACTACAACAGACAGCTCTGAAAAGCTTCGTAAGAAAGAGGCAGCACACTGGGTGATTTATAGGTACAAATATGATCCAACTGAATAATGTACTCATTGTTAAAAATAGGTGTAGGTTCCCAAGGGATAAAGACCATGGTAAAATTTCTGGAACAGTCAGACCCCTCGACCAATGCAGAACAGCTGATTTTCTAGTTATTTATCACCGAAGTAAGGCTGAACATATACAAGTAAGTTGGACATAAAATCTACTTGTGTGATATTATCTGTTTCAACATCAGAAAATTATTGGGGCTTACAGAGCTGAGGACATTTGGACTTTATGTCTTACATGACAGAGTTAAAGTTATTTGTCTCAAAGTATATTCAATCCACTGGGTCATTTTGTTCTGTTCTTTCTTGGATGCTACTTCAAAGCAGTGATCTCCACTGAGATTTTCTCAAGAGTCCCGTGGCGTCATTCTGTACAGCAGGGGCACACCGTAACTGTGTGTTGCCTGAAGACTATTCTCAGGTGATTTTCACATTAACCCTTTACTTCTGCCACCTTGCTATTTGCCACTTAGTGTCATTAACAGATTGGATTCCATAATGCTCCCCATGTCCTTTTCTTCCTATTCCTTTTGATTTCTCCAGTAAAATATATCCAAACTCAACGGAAGGTCACAAAATATCAAGATTCCATGTCTTAGGGAAAGTGAAGATCATTCCATTTTTTTTTCCTGGCAACAAAAAACCCACTCCAAAGTGTGCAAAACTCTAAGATACCATCCACAGTTCATCCTGTCCAGACAGCGGGCCTGCATCCATGAGGCTGGCCCAGGGTCGCCACCCACCCTGCCCTGAAAGCTCTATGGCCTGTGTCAGTGTATCAGGAAGTGAGCTCTCCTCTCAGCTGGAAGCAGGAAGGCCAGAGAGGCTGACTAATGATGGGAATTTCAGAGGGAGCCCGAGAAGCCTTTCTCTTCCAGTTGTAAAGTTCATGAATCACCATCCAGCTGCCAGTCATGATGGCAAGAGGAAATGAAAACAGAATATCTCCTAGCAGAATTGACAAAATGGGAAAATCCCTGAAGACATGTACTCCCAGAACCATAACCGATGCAGGGGGTGGGGAGGGAGGGGCTGGGAAGGGAGAAAGGGGGGCAGGAAGGGAAAGAGGGCAGCAAAGCGCATGGAGCCTACGCTTTTTTACAGACGCAAAAAGATAGATGCACATTCTTTGTCAAGTGTCACAAACGAGGTCCTTGATTTTCAATTTCCCCGCAATCCTGGCTAAGATGCACAATTTTTAAGACATTCCTCATCAGTTGCCAAATATTGATTATTCTCTGTTTAGTCTACAATGAACCAGATCACACTTGTAATATTATTTAGAAGCAAATAAATCTGTAAGGCTATTGGCGTCTCTCCCTAATAAATCGTTTGGCTGCCATGACCCTTCACCCCAGCGGCAGCCTGGTGTGATAATTGGTAGGTAACCAGTTTGCTTTTCACTCTAAAAAGTGCTTAATTGTCTCCCTTAGATTTGTAGGCATGCATAGCCAGACACCTCGAGAAATGACTCACGCCTTACTCATTTATAATCAGCATCAAGCAGACAGTGAAAAATCTATAAATTAGAGATAAGCATCACACTCCAGAGGCATTAAAGAGAATTCTAAACGTCTCCTTTGCAAATTGTTCAATTAAAAACAGAATGAGCTTTTTCACAGGAAACTACTACTGACTCCTTTTAAGCTTCTAAGACATTCACTGAGGGGCCCCTCCCAGCTTTCCAGGCTAACGTCAGGATAATCACCCCAGGTACCTGGGTCATGGATCTAACTCCTGTGATGCTATAAAGGACTCTGGTGACGGTTCTGAACTTGACAAATGCCGTACCCAAAATAGTATATTCCCTGTTTAGACGAACTCTAAATTAAACTCAAATCCCTTTGGTTATTTTTAAATCTGTATTAGTTATTTTCTCATAAACAGAAATAACTTTGATTATGAAACGAAGCTATTTCTCATTGTGAAAGAAATAAAAAATACAGAAGAGTATACAAAGTAAAATAAAAATGTCATGCCATCGCTCAGAGAGAATCCTTTTAATGTTGTGTACATCCTCCTAGAATTGATATGCATTCATACCATATTGTACTCATTTTTAAATAAGTACTATTTTTGCTATATTACTGTCTCATGACCTGCCTTTTGCATTTAGTACATGTGGATATTTCTTCCCTATCAATGAACATACTGAATGCTAGTATTTTATTGTGAAATATTCCAATCCTGTATGAATGTGCACATAGGTTATCTCCAGTTCATTATTATTATTTTAAATAAAATGACAGAAAGAGTAATTATAACTCAAGCAGTCCTGAAAGCCACTGTGTTGGAGGAAGTCCTCAAACATTTGGAAAGCCATCCAGTGAATTCCCCAGTTGGTCACCCAGTGGTCTGGAAGGCAGCAGGGAGGTGGCTGGGAAGTGGGGCTTTGAAGGAAGACCTTGGGGGGGCGGTCCAGGGAGAAGAAAAGGGTCTAAGGCCAAGAGCAGAGACCCTACAGCAGGAAAGCCAAGGTGGACCCTCAAGACAGAGGAATTCATCACAAGGACAAGGACCGAGAATCACGCAGGCAGCCACAGCTGACACTCACAAGGAGATTGCATAGTACCTTGGAGGCAGGCACTGCCTTTCAAGCCCGGCGTGTGTAAGTGTCTTACTAGGTTGACTCATTTAACTGTCCCCATGGCCCTGGACATGTTACCAGTATTGTTCCCATTTTACATGGGAAGAAAGAGAATATGGCTTTAAATAAAAACGACGTCACTGGATACCATGACGTCTGCCAGGAAGACAGCAAACTTTCACATAGAACTGGAAAGATATCAATCCACGGAGTTGCAAAAGAAAAGTATTAATAGAGAAATGCTTGAGTCCAGCAATGGAATCTGCCACTAAGAAAATTTCCAGAGACATTAGAGGCCATCCATCATTTCCTGCCAATGGCTCTTGGGAAACATTCCCAAGCTTTACACAGCAAATATGTAGTTACAGCCTAGATATCCAGGTGTGCATGTCTGCAAGATGAGTGCTCCTGAAAACACCTATAGGTTTCCAAATGTGAACAACTGAATACAAATGCTAGCAATATTGCTTCACTGGAAATTGTAGAAAAAATCAAGAGTAATTCTTAAAGCCACAGGGAGGGTGGAGAGAAACATCCTAACATCAGAAATAAAATTTACAAGAATTAGCAGATATTTATAAAATTCACGACAAGCTAAGTATCTGCAGTGAGTCACTCAGATTTAACTTGTCTAAACTCATGGCTTTGACAATTTTAACATTTCCTCTTTTCTTTGATATTTCTCATGGTGCTATTCCATATGTAAATAGTTTTAAATCTGCATAGTGCTAAAGCTAGAATGCAAAAACACTTTAAGCAGATAAACTTAGAAATATGAACTCTAGGAAACCCGCTAGGTAAGGATCCCTAACTCAATTACTTGAGCACAGCTGTTAAGTGAAAGCACAACCCTAGACATCGTGGAAACCCTTAAGCCTCCCACTAAGGGAATTCCCATTAGAGCTCGTCTCTAAAATCCGGGCCCTGGCGTTTCTACTGTGAGCTCACAGAGCAGGCTGGGAGTCTGTTGGCTTCACTTGGAGCTTTTGCTCAGTGTCTAAGTCAGGCAACCGAATGAGTAGAGCAGGTACGGAAAAGACAGGAAAAGAGGGTGTCGTGTGATTCAGGAATATCAGGTTAAGGGGACCCCACGGTCATTGAGACCAATCATACTCTGCAAATCCCTCTGTCTGTGCCAATGCAGCCTCCGCCTAAAAGTCTCCAGTGATGCGAGAGACATCTCCACGTAGGAGCCACTGGATCTTCCAAAGTTCTGGATTTGAAAGAGCTAAGTATGCACAGGGCTTGGCTCTGTGCAGCTTCCACTCGTGGTCCCGTGGTATCAGGAGGGCAGTCGGGACAAGCCCAACCCCTTTCCGTAACACAGCCAAGTGTTGGAAAGCCTGCCTTCTTACTGTGTTCTTCCTCTCATGTGGATGACACCAGCACCTTCATTGTTTCCTACAGGGCCTGCTTTAAGTATTCATTAAATATTTATGGGACACCTACCAGGGCTAGGCCTGTGCTATGCACACACACCAGTGCCCAGGGCCCTGACGTCCCAGTGGGTGAGGAGCTGGTCCCTGAGCATTCTCTATGAACATGCTCTTCGTGGCTTCTTGTCCTTAGAAGACAGGATGTGGACTGGACACAGTGACTAGGGTGTGGTCTGACCACCAGAGACACCTACCTTGTGGTAGCTTCTGCTGCACCCTGAGAAACCATCTGGATTAAGTCCAGCACTGTTAAAAATTATGATTCAAAATGAACAAGCTGCCCTACTGCTTATTTTGAAAATAATGTTCAACCTATTATCTGTTTACTTTACTGGTGACTGGGGGGCTCTCAGTACCCAAAACACAGTTAAAATCTATCAAAGTAGCAGAGAGGAAAACAGACTCCTCAGAGATCAGCTGTGCAATTAATCCATGGAGAGGCTTTCTATCAGAAAAATGAAATTAGATTCCTATATTATTCCATATACAAAATCAAACTGAGTATAACAATTTAACAATAAGGAAGAACAACCCAGTCTTTATGTTCTTAAGTGGGAATAGCTTCTTTAAAAAATTCAAAATAAAAGCACAAAAATATTGAAAGTTAAAAACTTTCTTCTTACAAAAGAACTCACACATAGACAAAGTTAAAGATAGAAAACTCTTTGAAGATGTTTGCAGCATTTGTGACAAGGACTGATTTCCAGAATTTATAAAGACCATCAACAAGAAGACAGTAACCCAGTGGAAATATAAACAAAGGGTATGAGCTGGCAATTTGCAAATGGGAAAACCAAAATGTCCAAGTAAATATCTGAACAACAGATACCCAGCCTCACCAGTAACAGGAAAATGCAGATGAAAATATTCCATGCATTGCGTGGGCAAAACGTTTGAAATGTCTGAAAGCATCAAGGAGTGCCCCCTCTGTTAACAGAACTCTCAACAGAGGGTAATTGGCAGTACCAACTGGAAATGTGCGTATGTCACGACACGACTCCATGCCTACGTGCACAACTGCCAGACACATGCAGCAACGTTCAACAGCCCAGATGAGGAGGTAATGCAGGTGCTCATCCAAAGGGGTACAGATAAGCAAAATCAGTGACACCTGAAGGAGAAAAGGTGACTTGCAGAAAAACATGTACAGTATAATTCCATTGATGAGACTTAAACACACAAAGCCATTCTATGCACCGTTTATACACATTGTTTATGCATACATTGCTTATATGTAAAGACGTGGATAAGAAGGTTTGCACACCGAATTCAAGCCAGTGGATGGCATTGGTGGGAAAGGAAGGGGTGGTGGGTGCCACTGAGAGCTCTACAAAGGGAACGTCAGCTTTATCTTAACATGATCTGAGGCACATGGTCTAAATGTGATTCTGGCTCGGCAGGGACTCAAATGTTATATCTAAGTTTTGAGTGTTGAATGTCAAATCATTCTCTGCACTTTCCTATATTTAATTTCCTGCCACATCGAAAAACGGAAAGCACAAAAATTAAACAAATATTAAACTGGCACTCAAGTGGATAATTTAACAGCCCCTAATTACAGACCAACGGATTGAATTAGGATCATTAGAGCCCTGGTGTCCTTTAGTACTGTGCTGAGTGATCACCCACTGCTTATGTGTACCCTAAGTATGCAAGCCACGAGCAGTCATACCCAATGGGTGGCTCTTCACCAGCCCTCCAGGGCCCCGCCTTCAAGGGCCAAGAGTGAGGTTAACGGAAGGGACAGAAACCCCAGAAAATTGTTCTCCTGGGAGTTCCATCTGGGTAGCCCCGTTTCCAGCATTCTTCTGCTCTCACGGTACCAGCCCTGACAGCTGCCTCAAGAAAGGCCAGGCCAGGCGCAGTGGCTCGCACCTGTAATCCCAGCACTTTAAGAGGCCGAGGAAGGCGGATCACCTGAGGTCAGGAGTTCAAGACCACCCCGGCCAACATAGTGAAACCCCCGTCTCTACTAAAAATACAAAAATTAGCACGGCATGGTGGCGGGCGCCTGTAATCCCAGCTACTCAGAAGGCTGAGGCAGGAGAATCGCTTGAATTTGAGAGGCGGCTGTTGCAGTGAGCCGAGCTGAGATCGCACCACTGCACTCCAGCCTGGGTAACAGAGCGAGACTCCATCTCAAAAACAAAAAACAAAACAAAAGACAGGCCAACAGCCCTGGGCTGAGTACCGTTAACACTGAAATAAATAGGGCCCCATCACTAATGCTCTGCACAGATTGTGTGCACAGGGCTTTTCAAATGTCTGTCCATGCACAGGAGTGAACAAAGGCAGCTCAAGAAGAAATCTCTTCAAGAAGAAATGTTGAATTCTCGGATTTCTCACGAAAACATTTATTGCTGAGGGAACCCTTGGTGTGGTATCCTCTCCGGTGTGGGTCTCAGAGTTGTGTCATAAGAGAGACAAAGACCTATGATTCTAGTTAAAGGAGAAAATGCATTTGCGTGGCAAAATGCAAAAAGTAATGCTAACCCGCAACCAAATCCATGAGGACTTCCCTTCTGCCTCCTCCTGACACAAACACGAGGAGCTGTGGCAGCTCTCCCTGCGGTGGCCATGGGAGGGGTGGACGGCTCTAAGCTGTACTGCATCCTAGGTCCTTCATCCGCCTCTCATTCCTGCAGCATCCTTCCCAGCAACACCTTCCTCTTCTGTGCTTCTCTCCACTGCACCCACCAACATGCCACACTGCATACTTTTTATTACTCATAATGTCTGCTCAATGCATCATTTCCTTAACTCTTAGTTCCAAGCTAGCAGGGATTTTTCATTATTTTGTTAACAGGTGAATGGAGCACTCTGTGTCCCGTCTGTGCCTGCAAAACACTGAGAAGCCAGACACACAAACAGACCCCATAGAACGGGAGCGCTCCCATTATGGAGGCACAAGTTGCTCTGACTAATGGCACTGAAATAACGCAAAATCATCCACCTACCAGAGAGCAGAATTCTTCCCAAGACATTTGTCACAGAGCTAGAATACTGGTATGAAAGCAGCTAGCGCACTTCCCCAAAGACACTCTGGTAACAAAAGAGGACAAGAATGGCCTGCTGCAACACACACACAAACTAGCACTTATGTACTTGATTCCTGCATATCTCTCTAGCAACTGGCCCAAGACCCTGGAGCCGAGGCCAGCTCCGTGGCCCCCACCAGCCAGCGTTAAACTTGCAAACTGTCACCCAAAACACGGTTCACAAAGGAAACTTCACAGCTCACTCTCCTTTTGAGGATGGGCTATGAAAACTCACACTGCAGGACTTCAAACTCATGGTGCCCAGCACAGGCCAGGACCCTGGTGCCATTCCCCCAGGAAGGGCTGGAGAACACTGCCCTCGTGAACATGCCCACAGAACGCCCAGCAACCAGGCTGAAGAACAATCCCAGACCCAAGCACACTTCCAATATCAGCGACTTTAGCCACGTCACAGCTTTTAGTGAGTGTGGAACATGAAAGACACAGTTGGGCAGATGCTTGAGGCCACACACACTTACACATCAGCAGAAAGTGCTGGTCCTTGGTTGCTATAACAACAGTGCCACCTAATCTACAAAGAGCTTGGAGGCCTCTCCACACCCCGGGGAGCTACCGCCGTCTCTTGTAACCCTTTGGTATATTGAGACATGCACACACTGACACGGGCATTTTAGGACATTTTTATGCCCCTGGCGGCGCCATGCATCCTGCGAGAGGGATTCTCTGCCTTCTCTTTAACTTTTCACCCGTAGAACGTTAACAAACCAGGCCCACGGCAGACAGGGCTTTGGCTGGTGGTCAGTGCACGGCAGACAGGGCTTTGGCGGTGGTCAGTGCACGGCACCATCTCCCTTAGCAGCAGAAACACAGAGTGAGAAAATGAGAGGTCTGAATATTTTCCCTTTTAATCCAGCTTCTGGCACTTTCTGAAGATCCGTCTTTCCTGTCAACCACCGAGTGCAGTGCTGGGGCCCTGAGCCATCCCGCCCGTGTCTCAAATTCATACCCTGAGCACCTGAGTATCCCCTAGGAAGTTCTGTCTCCCATAGACAGGGGTAAACACCCACCCACGCTAGTGTGGTCACTCCCTTCCATTCCACACAGCACTCTGCATTCATGAAATTCCATCCACCGACCTGGATTTTCCTTTTTAAAAAGTCTCTGAGGACAGCCAGCCCTGTGGATGCAGTGGCCTCTGGGGGCTGGTGGCAGGGTCCCTGGCTCTCCAACTGGGAGGCAAAGGCACCGGCCTCGGCCAGCGTGTGCAGGGGTTCCCCGTGCCTCTGGGCCATGCTGGCCTCACCGCAGACCTGAGACGCGGCCCCGGGCCCGGGGAGTCGGAGGGGAATGGGAGCGTTGCTGCCCGCTGAGGCCTCTGGGGGTAGGCAGGGTCCCGGGGGCCTGCACTCCTTTCAAAACACAGGCTCTATGGCGACAGACTTAAGAAAAAACGGTGCTGGGCCTCAGCCCCCAGGGACTGCCTCAGAGGAGACTGCGCTGCAGCAGGGCCCAGGCTGGAGAGCCGCGCACCCGTGCGGCAGGGCCCACCCTGCGGGCCAGGCCCAGACACCCCCGAGGGTCCTCCTGCACTGCCCCTTCAGACCTCTGCAGCATCTGCTTGAGGGCAGGCCCCAGGAGAGGAGATGACACCTGGGGGCGTGCAGGGCTGGGCTTGGCTCTGGATTTAAAGCGGCACTCCACGTCCCTGGCGGCGGTGGGGTCGCGAGCCTGCACCTGACTCCAGTTGAAGACGCTAGAGGGAGCACCCTCAGTACTGGGCCCTCCCTTCCTAAAGCTTAGGGGGCCTGGGCCTTCCCCGGCTCTGGGAATGGAGTCTACCTCTGCCTGCCTTTCCTCATGGGTGCACTGGGCTGTAGGAGTCAGCTCAGGCTGCGTAACAAATAACAGAGGCTCGTGGTTGAAACAGCGGACATTCACTTCTCACGGTTCTGGAGGCTGGAAGTGGAGATGAGGATGTTGACAGGGTTGACTTCTAGGGGGACCTTGCTCTTTGGCTTTGGAGACAGTGTCCCTCCCCCTGTCCTCACGTGGCCCTTTCTCTGTCTGTGTCTGTGTCCTAATCGTTCTTTTTTTTTTTTTTTTTGAGAGAGAGTTTTGCTCTTGTCGCCCAGGCTGGAGTGCAGTGGCGCCATCTTGGCTCACTGCAACCTCTGCCTCCTGGGTTCAAGCGATTCCCCTGCCTCAGCCTCCTGAGTAGCTGGGATTTCAGGTGCGTGCCACCATGCCTGACTAATTTTTGTATTTTTAGTAGAGATGGGGTTTCACCATGTTGGTCAAGCTGGTCTCAAACTCCTGACAGGAGACACCTCCTGGCAGGTGATCCACCTGCCTTGGCCTCCCAAAGTGTTGGGATTACAGGTGTGAGCCACTGCACCTGGCCCTAATCTCCTCTTATCATAAAGACACCAGTCAGATTGGACAAGGGCCCACCTTCAAGACCATTTTACCTTCATCACCTCTCTAAGGACCCTCCCTCCCAATACAGTCCCATTCTGGGGTCCTGGGCTTAGAGTTCCAACATACATTTGCGAGGGCACAGTTCAGCCCATAATAACAACAGAACCCCAAAGCCTGGGTTTCCACCCAATATTCACTCAGAGAACAAGAGGGGGTGACGACAGTGCCTGGGCGCTGCGGCAAAAATGCTGAGAGCTGGCAGCTCCACGTGCAGCACTGTTCTATCTACCTCAGGTGTGTGAGGCTGAGGAGACTCTCAGGCCTGCCACAACTCCCTAGTGTGTCATGGTTTAAAAATGATCTACCGAAATGTGGAGGTTAGAATCCATCGTCTCTACAACTGGTGACTCAGAAAATAGAGACTAATTTGGAAAAGAGCTGTCAGGCCCGACAGAATATTAATGGTGCTGCTGTGGTTGCCCAGTGAGGACATGAGGAACGAAACACAGAACATCACGTGCTCACATCTGAGCCAGCGGCGCTGCTGTGAGTCTCTAAGAAGTATCCGTGTTGCAGCTACTGAGACACGCTTTTTCCTGCCTGGGTCACCTTCCACCTCTACAGATTTCTTTAGATGGTCCTTTCAGCAAAGAAGCCAGTGGACAGCTGAGTGGCCAGTGCCTTGGGACGCACACACCCAGCTGGAGTATGTAGGCTCTCCCCAGAGCAGGCAAGGCCATGTGATAAGAACAACACCGAGTTTTCCTCTGAGCTCCTGCACCCCTGCACCTACCAGTCATGTGACTGGATCCAAACTCACCTGTTGAGGCTAATTTCCCATTTCAGTATCTGGGATAAGGACACAGGAAAACTCAGCGTGTGTTTTCCTGTTCTCACACAGTCAACCCAACACTCTGACACCATATGTTGGAGACCTATCAAAGTGTTTATCCTACTCTGTACTCTCAGGCAATACCACATTTCACCTGCAGTCTCCACAGTGCCTGGGGATTTCTTCCCAGCAGCAACCGATCAGTTCTGCACAGACACCAGCAAGATGTCCTCTAATTCAATTCAAATTCTGACACTACCGACCTGGAGATAGCCTCAGATTCCATAAGTTGAGGGCTCAGTCCCAGAAGACTACCCCTCACTTCAGATGCCAGTTGTAAGCCCCAGGCTGTAGCCTGTGCTTTTAACCAACTGGCTATAAATAGGGGTTCCTATTGTCTTCAACTAATTTGCCTCAAGTTCCCTCCTTGTCTTCAACTAATTTGCTAGAGCAGCTCATAGAACCCAGGGAACCACATTATTAAGGTTTGCTGGTTTGCTGTCAAGGATATTACAGGACACAGATGGGCAGCCAAATGGAGATGGACATGGGGTGAAGCATGGGGAAGGGTGTGGAGCTTCCGTGCCCTCTGGGCAGCACGACCCTGCGGGATCCTCCAGCTGTTCAGTAATCCGAAGCTCCCCAGCCCCAGTCCTTTTGAATTGCTATGGAGGCTCCATTACATAGACGGGCTTGATCAAATCATTGGCCATTGGTGATAAGCTTGACCGTCAGCCCCTCTCCTCTTCCTGGGGGTTGGGGGTGGGGATGAAAGTCTCAACCCTCTAATCCTGCCTGTGGTCTCTGGGGTGACCAGCCCCCATCCTGAAGCTACCCAGGGGCCCTCAGCCACCAGTCGTCCCATTCGTGTACAAAGGACACTCATCACTTCACCGATTCCAAGGGGTTCGGGAAATGGGAAGAAAGAGCACATATATGTATTTTGGTATCGCAGATACCAAAAGCTGGGATACTGCCTGCCTCAAGGATTGTCAGGAGCACTCAACCATAACAGAAGAATGGCCCAGTTGGAAGACACCTTAGAGGCTATTTCAAACTTTTGCACACCGACAATGTTCTACAACATCCTTCACAAATGCACATCGCATGTCTTAGCGACACAAGCCCGACTCACAGATTTCCAGCTTTGCGCAGCTATGTGTGGCCGCTCCTCCTCCTCCTCCCAAAGCTTCCTTCCCCCTTTCCACCACACAGACTAAGGCATGAAGCTGGGCAGGGGGAAGGGGGATACTGAGTGAGGAAAACAGAGAGAGGGCGGTGGAGGTGGCCACACAGCATAGCTGGTGTGCTCTTTACAGCAAGGGTTCAGAGCAGCGCTGGTGCGTGCGTGGATGCTGAGGATGAACTCAGGTCCAAGCTGCCTGACTGTACTCCCATGGGTACGCCTAGCTGGGGTGCTTCCTTTCCAATGCAAACGACCTCTGCAGGAGACAGGATGGCACAGGGGCCTCCTCCTGAAGCTGTTACAGCAGATTCTCAACCTCTGCAGCTGTGAGAAGGCAGCGGCTGTGTACGGACACAGAGCAGACACAGGCACTGTGCAGAGGGGTGTGTGCTCCACATTCTGCCCTGAGTTGCCCATGCCAGTGAAGGTGCCAACGGTCCCTGTAGATCTGCAGGAGCCTGGAAATGTCTCATTTGTCCCAAGGGCAAATGCTGGACAGGGGGTGGTGGCCAGGGTGAACGAGACTTATCCTGTCACTTTTGTATAGACTCTGTAACTTTAGAACCATGCGAAGAGATTACCTCTTAAAAATGGAAATTAGCAGCAACTGTAGAGGAAGCTGGTCGGAGGAGTGTGGCACGTGCTGTCTTCAGGAGGACGGGATGAGGGCAGCCCGGGAGGGAGTGCGGGCCAGGCTTTGGGCTCCATGCTCCCACTGCCATCGCCACCACCTCCCCAGGCAGGAGGAACAGCTAAATCCTGAACACTAACAAGTAATGGGTGTTTCTGCAGTGTCTTCCGCCGGCAGAAACTCCATCGAGTGCCTCAGCGAAATGACTCCATCTGATCCTGGCCACAGGCTAGTGAAGGGGAACCGCACTGGGAAAGATGCTGGTGCAGCGCTGGAGGATGCTGGGCAGAGGGGGCAGATCAGCCTCCATGGGGGCCGCACCTCCTCAGGCCCCCATCTCCTCGGTCCCCCATTTCCTCAGGCCCCCACCTCCTCGGGCCCCCATCTCCTCGGGCCCCCATTTCCTCAGGCCCCCATCTCCTCAGGCCCCCATCTTCTCGGGCCCCCGTTTCCTCAGGCCCCCATCTCCTCGGGCCCCCATTTCCTCAGGCCCCCACCTCCTTGGGCCCCCATCTCCTCGGGCCCCCATTTCCTCAGGCCCCCACCTCCTCAGGCCCCCATCTCCTCAGGCCCCCACCTCCTCGGGCCCCCATCCCCTTGGGCCCCCACCTCCTCAGGCCCCCATCTCCTCGGTCCCCCATTTCCTCAGGCCCCCACCTCCTCAGGCCCCCATCTCCTCGGGCCCCCATTTCCTCAGGCCCCCACCTCCTCAGGCCCCCATCTCCTCAGGCCCCCACCTACTCAGTCCCCCCATCCCCTTGGGCCCCTCTTCCTCAGGCCCCCATCTCCTCAGGCCCCCATTTCCTCAGGCCCCCACCTCCTCAGGCCCCCATGTCCTTGGGCCCCCATTTCCTCAGGCCCCCACCTACTCAGGCCCCCACCTCCTCAGGCCCCCATCCCCTTGGGCCCCCATCTCCTCAGGCCCCCATCTCCTTGGTCCCCCATTTCCTCAGGTCCCCATCTCCAACCTCCTTATTGTCTGCACTGCCTGGCTGGGAGCTGCAGCGGGAGCCTGGCCTCTCCTCCTCCTCCTCCTCCTCCCAAAGCTTCCTTCCCCCTTTCCACCACACAGACTAAGGCAGGAGGCTGGGCAAGGGGAAGGGGGATACTGAGTGAGGAAAACAGAGAGGGCGGTGGAGGTGGCCACACAGTCAGCATCGGAAGCAGAGCTGGCATGTCCCTTCTGAGTCCAGCCCGGCTTGAGTCAGCGGGGAGGGGCAGGGAGGAGGGGGCCTTCCTGGGAGAAGGCAGGGGCTGCACCAAGTGCCCCTGAGGTGCCCGTGCCAGAGAGAAGTTGGCTTCCTGGAGCCCCACTCTGTGCTACTGTGAAGGGCGGTTCCATCCGCCTAGGTTTTGTTAGTTCTGTGAGCCATACAGCATTAGCATGCCCTTCAGTGCTGCAGAGACATCGGGCGTGCTCCCTTCCTGTGTCCTCAGCTTCTCCCCTGGGTGGGTGCTCACCAGCCCAGGGCCCCACCCCAACCCTCGAGGTCCCTGGGATTCCCTGAGTTCTCACCAGCCTTGGAGGCCCCGAGTCACCCCACGCAGTGCACGCACATCTGTGACACACTCCTCCCACACAGTCTCCCTCAGCCCCTCTTGACCCTCCTCCTCCTCAGACACACGCCTTTCTGGGGCCTGTACTTGTCAATCCCCAGACATCCCTGGCTGCTTCCTACATGCCCAGGCTCTGCGCTTGCTGGCCCAGGAACTGCCCTCCGTGCCTCTTCTGACTCTGTCACAACGGGGGTTTCTGCATCTGTGCTGTCTTCCCTTCTACTGTGGCTGAGGACCGCAGGTGCCACCCGAGCCCGAGCTCCTTGAGCATCCCTTGTGCCTAGAACATGCCAGGCACGCGGCACAGATGGGTGTCATTGGTCTGGGACATTGCCACGGAAGTCTCCAGCCCTCATGCACCAGAAAGAGAAGAGTGACAAGGATCATACTGAGGAGGTCAGGAACTCTAGCTGAGAATTGGTCTAAAGCAATGGAAATGGGAAATTCTGTAAATCCAAGCTCTGCTCCTTGGAATCGTTTAGAAACTGGCCAAGGGCTAAGACATCCCTCTTGCTGCGTAGACTGTGATCATATTCAGGAGGAAAAGCACAACTCTCTGAGGGGACAAATTCTATTTGCCTAAACAGAGCTGAGGCTGCTGACACTCTAGAAAGTGTGAAGTGTGCTTTTGTGACCGAAGCTGGCCTCTGCATCCCCTAACTCAGCACCTCACAAAGTTTGTAACCCTCACGCAGTGCCCCCGAGCTGCAGGTGACGGCCGGCCTCCAGGTTCAGCGGTGAAATAGCGGAGCAGTAAGATCTTACAGCATTACTTCCGCAAGTCAGCCGGAAGTTTTGCAGCCCCGTGCTCCTCCCTGAAACCTCAAAAAGCCTGCTTCCAAGCCGCCTGCTTGTTCTTTCCAAGGTGGAGGCAAGACCAGCGCCCTCTGGCCAGGTGCGTTCAGGAAGGGGCAGAGATTACACAGGAATTCAGATGAGTTCCAGGGACGGCAGCTGCCAGGGTCCCGTCAAACGCACAGTCACAGGAGGGCTTCCCCTGAGTTGGCCCTGAGTCAGCCAGCTGGGCTGTGGTCTGCTCTGCAGCAGGAGGCAGCTGAGCAGAGCCTGTAACCCCTCAGGGGAGGCAAAGCTGCACCGCAGGGCGTGGAGGAGGTGCGGGCCGGCCAGCCCAAGGCAGATAACAGATGGCGACAGGGGCTTGGGGCTTGGCTTCTCTGCTGGCCTAGGTGTCTGGAACGGCTGGGCCGCCACTGGAGCCGTGGAAAGAGGGGTCCAAGTGTCTGAGCTTGGAATCAAGGTATTCCCAAATTTTCTGCTCGAAGCCCCACAAGTTTCCATTTTCCACCACAGCCAGATGGATCGGACTTTGCACCATTCGCATCCTAGTGAAGTCCAATAGTCAGCCGATTTGGGGATTCTATGCAAAGCCAAACAGTGGCACAGACTCTAGGAAATCTACAGAATGAACAGAACATGTCTTCATGACGATTCAAGGTCAGGCCCTGTGGACCAAGGACAGCATGGAGCACAAAGGCCAGACTCCATGGAGCACAGAGGCCAGACTCCGTGGAGCACAGAAGCCAGACGCTGTGGAGCACAGAGGCCAGACTCCGTGGCGCACAGAAGCCAGAATCCTTGGAGAAAGGGGCCCCAGAAGACAAAGGGGCCAGCACAGGCCAGCCGAGGAGTACCTGAGACCTCAAGGGCGACACCAGGTCCATTTGTACCTGGGTATTCAATGCCTCATGTGCATTTGTTAGAAATTAGATAAAATCAATGCTTATTATTTTAAATAAAGACATCGTTTCTAACTATTTTAATCATTAATAACCTGTGATCTTCCAGATGGGCCAGCCTAGCAAATTGGGTGGTATAGCCACCACCTAGGTCCTCTGTGAGTATGATGAAGACATCACACAGAGTGAACAGCCTCTGAAACGTAGGGCTGTGAAGCACGTCCACAGTCACCGCAGAGCAAGACCAGAGTACACATCCTTTACCAACCTCAGCTTCACATTCAAGAGTGAGCGGACACACTGAAGTCTAGAGAGGCAATTTAGAATGAATGGAAAGAGAAACCTTAAGAGACAGAAAGGCAGAGAGAGATTTTTCAAAATCTTATTTTATAATTAGTAAAAATATAGGAATATAGTCACTTCAAAAGGTGACATTAGCTAAGAACATTAATGGGTTATTAAATATTTAATTTAATTCAAAGATGATAGACCCATAATGATGATTAAGGTTATTATAGAAGAGGACGATTCTTGGTGTTAGAGATCATTTACTCAAACCCTTGTATTTTAAAAGAAAGAAAGACTGAGACTAACAGAGTTAATTGATTTCTCTCAAGGTAAAGCACGGATCAGAACCTGGTTCTCCCACCTGCTGTCCCCACACCATTTTATGTGGTTATTAGCCTCTCCCCCTGACTCTCCCCATAGTTTTGTGCTTGTTGTTGCTGGTTTCTTGGTAAAATCTGCATCAAGTAGATGGATACTCTTGGGGTAATGGTGGCCCACTCCCTAACCACTGTGTTAAGCCTTGTATACTCTGCTGAGTAGGTAAATATTTTTGTCCCCTAACTCTGCACCTGGATTTATTTGCTGTAAAACGCAGGGCCCATTCCTACCGACTATAAGCAATTTATTCTGTGGGTTTATTCACTGCAGAGGGCAGAAACAAGATACCACTCCCTTTATGTGGCATTAAAAACAAACTCCTCTTTGCTGGTGACCCTGTTTCTGTAGGAAGTGTGTGGTTTACCTAGAGAAAAGGGGCTGGCTGTCCTGCCAGACTTAAGCCAGATGTAGGGCTCCATCTATCTTGTTCATGGTTTCACCCCAGTCCCCAGCTGGTATAACCGGAGCACCCAGTAAAGAAGAATCTACGCAAGGGAAGAACAGTCCCCCTCAGGCTGAACAAGGAGACGCCACCTCTGCTTATACAGCAGCACTCAACTGACTTTCTCTGTCCATTCTTCACTAAACTCCTTAAAAATAAAATTTTAGTTATAACTTCAGAAAATTAACCTCTATAAAGAATCAATAATATACTTTAAAACATGTGTAATGCTGTTGGAATTTTTTTCTTGTCTTATAAACACAAAATGTCCTATATTTATATAAAAATCACTGTGTTGACCTTTCTACATGTTCTTCCACAGCTATCTATTAATACTATGACATCATATTGCAAAAACAAACACACACAGCAACTCGGATGTGTTTGATAATAAAATCACACAGCAGTTTAAAAATTCATCCACAGGGACATAAAGTTAACTGTTGTTATTATGAAAGTTTGTCACCTCCCTACAAACACATCTTGACTGTTATTTAGATTGTGTTAATGTGTGGTGTTATTATAATAAAGCCCTTATTACCACACTTATTGTGGTTGTTAAACAGTCATTAGCAACTATGAAACTGGGAAAATACACTGAGCTGCGTTGCCCATGAGCTATCACGGTTAATAATGAAAACAGATCAAGAGCTCTGGGATCCTCTACAAGAAGATGCCCACTTTCCCGAAATTTCAAGAGAGACGACTGTCAGAAATGTACTAACCCAACACAAGCATGATGAGGAACCCAAATTCTGGAAAGTGCCTTTGGCCATGCTTGAACTTGATCTGTAATGCTCTCCTGTGCCGTCCGTCTTCCCGTGAGACTCCAGCCCCGAGCCCCAGCCACACAAGACCTCAGTCTCCCTGAGGCCCAAGGTGCATGCAGTGATGACTGCCTGGGACCGCCTCAGTGCCTGGAACGGTTTCTCAGGCACAATTCTCACCTATTTTCCAACATCATGTATGTTGGAAGAATCTTGAATACACAAAAGCTACCAGTTTTAAAAACAACTGACAGTGTTTTAAAACTTAGGCTCTATTATTATTCAGGTGTGGCAGGGCAACAGGTCAGGAGACAACTGTCAGCGAAAAGAGAGTTTGTTACTCACAGATCCCAAGAGAGGGGGCCAAGCCCTGGGGACCACTCAGGGATGCACTGAGCCTGTCTGGAGGCAGAGGGGTGCAGGGATGCATGGGCAGGGGCCTTTCACGTGGCTTCCGGGGAAGGAACAGGTGAGCCAGGGTGAGCCTGCATGGGACTGGTTGGTAAGGGCAGTTCCCGTGGGCCCTGCTGCACAGGGGGTTGCCCTTGCTGGCTGGTACTGGGCCCTGGGAGGATTAGGGTAGGAGGATGTGGCCCAGAGCGTGAGAGTCCATAAAGGAGGTGGTGGGGGTGGGCTCTGGTTTGCATTTGAAAAGTGCACTCCTGGGTGAGTTGCCTGCTGTGCCTGGGAATTAGAAACCCTGGGGGAGCAGCCTCTCCAGGGCCAGCAAGCCTCCCCCTGCTCCCCACCAATGTCAAAGCATCAGATGCGGAAAATGACAAGGCCTGGTTAGTGTAGACAGGTAGAGGTCCCTTTCCCAGTCCTCAGGCTGGTGTGCTGCACCCTCCCAATGCCATGTTTGACCGTTGTGGTCTCAGGGAAGGGCTCTGAGATGGGTGTCCAGGGTGGCGGGTTCAGGCCCTGCCCTGTCGCTCACTCGTCACAGGGTGAACTTGGGTCAGGAATCTCAACTCTCGGCCTCAGCCTCCTCATGTGTGCAATGAAGGGGTTGGGCTCTGTGATTTCAATGACCCCTTCCAGCTTCCAGATTCCATGAGCCCCTCCTCGTAACCTGGAGCACAGAAAATCTATAATCCTGTGCTTGTCAAGGAGCCCAGACCCAGGGCCACTGAATTCCAACAAATGTATGATTCCTCAGCCAAAGCCGTGAAGGGCGGCTTGGAGGTTTGCATCCACGCATACTTCTAGGTGGCCTCAGATGGCCCCTGGGGTAAAGGCAGATCTTCCAAGGGCAGCTTGCTGGTCTCTGCAGTGTGGATTCCCAGTAGGAGTGCTTTCTCTGCTTTCCGTTTTAGCCTTACTGCCCCAGCCTACAACCCCGGGCATGGCAAAAACCTTATGAAGAGATGCACTGCACCTCCCAGATGCATTCTGTTCAGGGTGTTCACTCCTTTATATGGTGAACTCTCCAGGAGGACCAGCAGGAAATGTTTCTTACAGGGCTCGGAACAGAAAGAGATGTGTTTACCTACACAACTGGGGTTTATTTATTTATTTATTTTGCTTGTTTTGTTTTTATGTTTCCAGTCTGCCCTGCTGCGCTCCACTCCTTGAGAATCCAGCAATCTCAGAGTCACACCCAGGCCCACCTTCCGCAGGGCTGGGGGTCTTTTCTACACGCACCATGGCTGCTGCGCTCCGGCCCAGCTTCCTACCTCCTCCTTTCCTTCACCTAAACAGACGCACTTATGGATTAGCTTAGCCTTGTATGGAATATAGGTAAGTTTACTGACATCTTTTGGACATAAGATGGGGTGTCGGTAAGGAAATACCCCCACTGATGTGACTTTATTTAAATCAGAGCAAACAACTGCATGAGAAGCTGATGTCAAGATGTAACGGACTCAGGGCTGAGCTGGGTAAGGAGCTGGAATTCACACTTAGAGACCTGTCTGTGCTCGTCACGTGTGGATAAGCCACTTGTTTTCTTTATGCTCAGTTTTCTTAATTCCAAAAGTTGAAGTAAACAACTTTCATTCACATTATATAATTATTTAAAATAATATTATTTCAGGAGTAATTTCAAAATAAAATATAAATATTCCTTAAAATTATATTTTGTGGCCGAGGCGGGTGGATCATGAGGTCAGGAGATGGAGACCATCCTGGCTAACACGGTGAAACCCTGTCTCTACTAAAAATACAAAAAATTAGCCAGGCCTGGTGGCAGGAGCCTGTAGTCCCAGCTACTTGGGAGGGTGAGGCAGGAGAATGGCGTGAACCCAGGAGGCAGAGCTTGCAGTGAGCCGAGATCGCGCCACTGCACTCCAGCCTGGGCAACAGAGCGAGACTCCGTCTCAAAAAAAAAAAAAAAAAAAAACAAAATGTGCACACAGTTGGAAAGTCACAGATTTTCTTTGAAAATAATGTTATACCCATGGGTCTGTCAGTGATTTCTAGAACACTGTATTCCATATTTTTTCTTTTTAAAAAGAATTACATGAGATACACTTAACAGCAATTTCTCAACAGATTGTAGGAGCAATTAGCATGACCTGGTTTGGATCCTAATCTGATGCACTCTGATTACATATGATTATAAACATGTTTGGGTTAACTCACTTAAAAATGGGCAATCTCAGCTGGGTGCGGTGGCTCACACCTGTAATCCCACCTATTTGGGAGGCCAAGGTGGGTGGATCACCTGAGGTCAGGAGTTTGAGACCAACCTGACCAACATGGAGAAACCCTGTCTCTACTAAAATACAAAATTAGCCAGGCATGGTGGTGCATGCCTGTAATCCCAGCTACTTAGGGGGCTGAGGCAGGAGAATTGCTTGAACCCGGGAGGCGGAGGTTGTGGTGAGCCGAGATGGCGCCATTGCACTCCAGCCTAGGCAACAAGAGCGAAACTCCGTCTCAAAAAATAAAATAAAATAAAAATAAATAGTAAAATAAAATGGGCAACCTCAAGGGTGGGAGGAATGAGGAGTGTTTAATGGGAACAGAGCTTCAGTTTGGGATGATGAAAACGTCGCGGAGACGGCGGTGGTGGTGGCTGCCCAATGTGAATATACTTAATGCCGCTGAACTGTGCACTTAAAAATGGTTAAAACTGAAAAATCTTACGCACATTTCACCATCACATAAAAAAAAGCAGAAACAATTTTTTAAAGGGCAAACTGCTAGCTCTTGAAGAGTTGGTTCCCTTCACCCAAAACTTTACCTTTTAGTAACAGTAAAAATAAACATCAGCTTTGTCATATTTTCTCCCCTTTGCTTCTGCACTTGCAGAAAAATTACGGACACCCTTCCCCTCAGTTGTGAAAATACACTTGGGAACAGAAACGTTAAGTTTTCTTGGGCTCAAACACACCCTCAAACACAAGATAAATTAAAAACAAGGCAAACTTCAGCCAGACATGAGCACCTGCTCTTGGCACCGCTCCGAGGCCTGTGTTCATGATCTGTGAGATTCCACTCCGCCCAGAAAAGAGCTTGCCCCTGGCCGCCCAAGCTCTGTCACACCCGTGATTTCCCAGCAGTAAATAAAAACTGCCAAGCTCCCTGGGACCCCCATTTCCCGCGAGCCCTCCCTTACCTTTCTGAGGAACAGTCTCTGCAGCTTCTTGTGTGGCAGCCTGATCATCATGATGCACTCCCCAGGTCCCGGGGGCCGGGCTCCCCTTGCCGTCCAGCCATTCTGCCAGGGCAGCCGCCACTCCTTTTATCACCTCGTGGGCTGCTGTGCCCGCCCTCGTCACCAGGCAGCCACCCCGCACACCTCCTCTTCCCTCCCCTCACCCCTCTCCAGGCAGCCACAGATTCCCAAGCCGGGAGTCCTGCCCCTCACAGGCACCAGCTGTGAGTTGAAAAAACTCTGGCTGCAGACAAAACCCCCGCTTTGCAAACTCAGAAGCAAAGGAGAGAAGCTGAGAAAACCTCAGCCCCGAGGCTGGCCATCTCCTCTGATGCGAACGCGAAGTTACTCATGCTGCTCCGAATCCCAGCAGGCTGGAACACAACATCTGGCAGAAGCTGGCAAAGCAGAAGCGTCACTTAGAGGCAATCAAATGTCAGAAACCATCAAAGACACTCTGAGGGGCAGGCCTGAGGTCCTCCTCAACGCACACCTGCCCCCACTTGCCCACAGCCAGGCTGGCAACGTGCCTTAGCAGTGCATGAAAAGACACTTCGGTCCTTCTCTGTGTCATTTAAACTGAAAGGAGGAGGCAGGGGTAGGAGGAAGGTGAATGAAAATGGTTGCTTATTTCTTTAGGTGGCACTGGGTCAGTGAATGCACACCAAGGGTGCGAGGATGGCATCACCCTGTATTCCCCCTCCAGATGATGCCTCCGCCCCAGAGACACAGGCACGTGCACATGCATGCACGTTCTCTCTACAAGCTTTTCCCGGGCTAACTCGGAATATGTCCTCTCTGGCTAACATAAACATTTGCTTTGTTTTCCTGATCAAAACTGAATTCCCACGTTTCCAGAACATCAGCCCCTTTCTTGCTTTCACTTGCCATGGAGCCCTGCCTTGGTTCTGCCAGAAGCGTCCAGGGCTCCGTGTGATTGGCAGCTGCTGAGTACAGGCGGCAGGTTCAGAGTCAGACCCAGGACACTGGCGGAGTTTCCTTTGTTTACTGGTATAGCTTCTTGTTAATACATAAATAGCTTTCTCCTCTGAAAACCTACAGATGCAACAGAAGAGACCTACCAACTGACAATCGCCTTCGAGGTGACAGACAATAGAGGCCATGGCTAAGGATGCAGGCGTGGAAATAAACAGATATAAAAACATAGGACGTGAAAAGAAGGAAGCAAAGGCAAAGAGGAAATTTAAGACTGAAATGGACAGAAATGACCTTGATTTAGGGTAGTGCAGTGCTAAAAGACGGGGCCCTGTCCACCCCTTCCTTTCTCCAAGACATTGAGATAAAGAATATTTCCTTCCCAATCAGACAGAAATAGTTGAAGTGCAATTGTCCTTTCTCCAGTGGTTGCTATTTCAGGAAACGGGTTCTACCAAAACAACTTTTCACCCATTTCGTGGCTTCCAGAGCACACATGGCGTATGTTCTTTCCCTTGAATGCAGAGCTGATTAAAACTCATTTATCCAGGTCAATGTTGCATTCGTGTGTGTGTGTGTGTGTGCACATGTGTGTGCCTGTGTGTGTGCAGGTCTGTGTCTACACAGATACATACATACTTCAGGTAAATAACAACTGAAAGGAGCTTTGGTCAGTCCTTCAGAGGAACTTTCTAAGGGATCATTTTTATTAACCCTACTTTCCACTATGGGAACTTTATTAAGAACCTATAATGTAACATTTTTAGAAACACATGCCATACATCTGCCATTATATACACATTTTTTTCTATTCTGGAGCCGTTGGCAAATATTACTTCTAAGCAGAACGGTCACACTTCTGAGCTGTTACTTTGAGAATAGAGCACGGTTTGTTCACAGGCCAAGTTATGGCAACAGAAGAAAATGCCTCTGTCTTCCAAAATTTCTCTATTACCTTTTGCTACTTTTGCTGGCCCAAAATAATAACACGGGGAGATTAATAGAAAATAAGGCTCTTTCTAGTCTCACCAAATTTCATCTCTGTGATTTTATGTGAGTCTCAGCACTGCTGGTGTGTTTCAGCCTTGACTTCTCTCTGTGAAATCATCAGGAGCTTTAAAACAATCCCAGTTCTATTTCTTTTCTCCAAAATGAATCCACATCCACATTTCACCTCTTTGAAAATGCTGGATCTTAAAATATATGTGCAGCCTTTCACAGAAATAGGCACTCCTGCTTCCTGGAAACACACTGCTGGCGTCTTCTCATACCGTCTACCGCTGGCTGCAGCCTCAGCTCCCGCGGAAGACACAGCCGCAGCCCAGTCCGTATCCTCGCCCAGCGGTCAACGCAGTGCCGTTCCCACCATTGTACAGAGAGGTTTGTGCTTGGTGAAGCCCTACTGCAGGGGATTTCTGAGTGTCGAAGGAGGACAATATAAAATATTTTCCTGAAAACTTAACTCTGTGGTCCTTCATAAATACTTTGTTTTAATTTTAAAATATGTAGTATTCAGGCTTGATTGAGATTTAGAAATTTTTACTAAATTTTTGTTTGAGGGTGTGGTGTTGGGGCCCTGGTATTGTTTCAAATACACAGGAATAAAAACGGAAGGTTTCTTTTGGCTACCTGTAACCTATTCAATCGGTTGGCAAAGATGCGTAGCTCATGTAGGGCAATGTTCCCAGCTTAGGCAAATCAGGGGCACCTGGGGAATGGCGATTTGGAGAGAGGAAGGTGGGCTCATTCTGGTGAACAAATATTTCCTTAGGTAATTTTGCACACAGAGTAAAAGTAAAAGGCTTCTTAAGAAATTGTGTTTACAATTGTATAAACATCTTCTTTTAAGGATATATTAAGCTAGTCTAATCTCCAAAGGAAAAATACCCAAGTCAAGCAAAGCAATTGAACTACATCGAAGATGAACTCACCAAAGCGATCTACTGAATGTCAGAGTGATAAGATCATCGCACAGAGTATGTGGGCACCGCCCCCACCCCCATCGTGGTCTGGTTTGAGACTGTGACGACTCCAGGTTGATTCTATCGCTCCTGGCAACAGGAAACTAGCATAGGTTAGATTAGTGCAAGCCACGGAAAGCTTGAAAATGGCTCAGCCAAAAATGCTCATCTTTCCTGCACCACATATTTTGCTGGAATCGCTTGAAATAGCCTGCTCACTGGCAATCCCTCTTCCCATTTCCAACCTGATGGCAACGTGCATGGATACTGAGTTGGGGAAAGAAGAATCGGATGGGGGAAATGGAGACACAAAGGGTCTGAATAATCCTCACCTACAGTCATTTGGGTTTTGGTATCTGTATTTACAGTTACCCTAAATGCAATTCAATCCAAACTTCCATAAGAATTAAAAGGAAATTTTCCAGGACTTGGTACTTTTGAAAGTGCATTAGCAAAATAAATCAGGCCTTTGGTCTCTGGCTAAATGGTGGTCATGTGAGAGCTAGTGGGTTTGCAATGGAAACCTTTCATTCTTAATGGCATTTAATTGCAGGTGGATGTGAGTTTGTGAACTGAATGTTGTCGTGGTGACGATGGCAAGAAATTGCCTTTTGTTCATTTCTGAGACCGAGTCTTGCTCTGTTGCCCAGGCTGGAGTGCAGTGGTGCGATCTCGGCTCACTGCAACCTCCGCCTCCCGGGTTCAAGCAATTGTTGTACTTTAGCCTCTTAAGTAGCCACCGCACCCGGCTAAATTTTGTAATTTTTGTAGAGACAGGATTTCACCACGTTGCCTGGGCTGGTCTTGAACTCCTGACCTCAAGTGATCCGCCCGCCTCAGCCTCCCAAAGTGCTGGGATTACAGGCATGAGCCACCACACCTGGCTGCCTTTTATTTTATGCCATGGGGAAATCATCATAACAATCTTGGCTTACTCATCTACCAAATACATTTTTAAAGACATTATTTTGAAAACATCTCTGGCTAATTGGTGAAAAGCAGCTATTACTGTGTATTGGCTATGGCTTTAAAAGCATTGCTATTGTTGTCAGGTGAGCATCCACCTTCCAGCAGCAGAACCAAAACGCTCACACAATTCAGCCCAAAGAATAAACAACCACGACACAGCAGAAAGCATCTGTTTCGTGTTTCCATTAGACCATCAGCGTCTCAGCCTGGAAGCAATATTTTGTGTCTTCCTCTGAAAAACCTAGTAGTTCACTTCCATATCTTTGGACCCATAGAGAATCAGACGGATGATTTTAGCCTGTGTTGAAGACATCACTGGGAGTGAGTTGTACCTTTCCCCTTCCTAGGCCCCGGGGAGATAGGAAGGTGGGACCGCACTGCTGTGTCCTCCCCATTGGGAATGGAGTGGAAGGGAAGTGTCTCCTCGCATTTGAGGCAGCGTTGAAGGCACAAGTTATCCCCTGCACCCCAGTCTCATGGCGAGAACAAAGAGCCCAGGGAGGGTAAAGCTCCAGATGGGGCAGCCGCGTCTCCCAGCCCCCTGGACCTCCCAGAAAGTGGCCGAGGATAGCCCTGCCTGTGACCTCATGGAAAAGAAGCCTTGCAGACAGGAGTGAGAAGAAGGCCCTGTCACGTGGAGGCCCTGGTGTCACCACAGAGGTACACGGTCTGTCCCATCTGGACCAAGACAAGTGGCAGAAACCTTAGGTACTGGTTTCACCAAAAGGAAACTGAGGCCCAAAGAGGCCACACATCCCAGGCACTAGGACAGTGGTGTCCCTGCATCCTCCCCTCCCTCAGTCTCCCCACATTTTACCACATTCTCCCTCAGACACGAAACCGAATCATGGCCTCTCTTTACCACTCAGCCATGTCAGCTCAACCTTAGCACCGTTCAAAGCAATTGGTATGCATGTGTGTGTTCATGCAGTGTGCGTGTGTGTGTGTGTCTATGCGCGCGTGTGTGTGTATGCATGTTAAACGGAGGACAGAATATGAAGTTCAAATTCCCCCACGGCACCTGGCGTAGTCCCTGGCACATGGAGTGTGTAAAGTCATGTTCTTAAGTGAAAGTATCTTGGGAAACTGGCCTCATTTTACCTTATGCAGCTGATCTTGAATCACACAGGATCTCGCACTGGGCTGTAAGCCGGCACCAGGGTTACAACCTGCTGTGCACCACAGTCCCTGAGAGACTCAGCCTCACATGAAAGTCCTGTTTGCTCCCAGTTCACAGGTAAATAAATCAACAGCTCCACGGAGAAAGAATAGCACCTTCCCATCCTGTCCACTCCCAGGAAACGAACTTCACTTCTGCCCCGACTTCCGGGAGCCAACAAGGAAAGGGGAGCAAGCCATGACCCTGAGCCTTGCACCACGAGATTTGAGGACTGTGGGCACTGAGGCTACTGCAGAGCACAGGTGGAAACACGGGTACATAGGTGACTCTCCGTAGGTCAAAGAAACGGTTTCACATGCTTCTGTGATAACAGCTGCAAGCATGAATAAAGTTCAGTTTTCTTTGGAAGGCATTGATGGTTTCAGCGGCTCTCCTCAATGCATGGATAGCAAAAATATAGCTACTACAAGGTGGGATCTGTGATTTATTGTTATTACATTTCCAACAGAGTCTTAAGCTAAAAATATTTGGGACCCCGTAACTGAGAAGTCCTAGCAGTAGTATCAGGATCATAGAAGGAACCACATTTCCTGCCTTACAGGTTTGGTTTCCAGGCTTAGCTGAAGCCTGTTAGATGGCATTCGCTTAGCATGGAAAAAGCAAAGCCAAGAATAATTTTAAATTCTTTTGGAGTCATTAAAGGGTTACATTAAGAAAATGGAAAAATATTATTTCCACAAAATAAACTGCAAGAGTAAATTATGTTTGATTTCAGCAAATGTCTGCATCATAGAATCACAGTTAAGACCCTAAAGCCACATGGCTCGGTTCAAATCCATGACTCCCCTACTTGGCTGTGTCACCTGGTACAACTTAATTGCCTCCATGCTCTCATCTGTAAAATGGGAGAGAGCGGCAATGAGAGTGACTACTTCATCTGGTTGTTGAGGGTCAAATGAGTTCACATTGCAAGGCGCTTAGAACATACTGAGTATTCTATAACGATTTACCAAAGAAAAGCAAAGCAAAAACAGGAGCAAGGAAGGGAACCCCGGATTTCCTTGGGGGAACAACCTTGGAAACCAAAAGTTAATTAAGAAAGAGCTGTCAATTTCTTTACCTCCTCCCTGTACAGATAAGAGCATTGAGAAAAGGCGTTTTGTAAGCAGTGAGGCGCCACACAGATGAACGGCGACGACTTTGTTAGTTCGCTGTTACAGAGCAAATCCCAAGGGCCCCATGATAATAACCAACTGCAAACGATCCCAGCAAAACCAGAGCTGTGCCTGTCCGTGTACCTCGAGAAAGAGGGGCGCACCCAGCAGTCCTTTAAAGATTGTTTTCAGATCCATGACGGCACGACCGGCCTTGTCTATGTCCGTCACCAAATGCTGAATTGTGTGGCAGACACAACACTGTCCACGACCTGCTGTAAAGCAGCTTCTGTTAGGGTTCTTGTTGTTCGGCTAGAAAGAATGCGAAGCGTTTGGGGAGTTGTGAGCGTGAGGAATTGCCACGTGCGGGGCTTCTGAGTGCCCCGTGCCTTGCATCGCTGCCGGCTCTGAGGACCACGCGGTGCTGGGACTCCACTCCCACTGGGGAGGGCGTGAGTGAGAGGGTGAGAGAAGTGAGGCTGAGCCCCAGCTCAGAGCTGGGAAGACCCCTGGGATCGCACGGCACAGTGGGGTCAGGGTCATTTAAGGCCAGCGACATTTTAGCGATGGGCAGAGGGAAGGACACTAAGGGGCGCGTGAAGAGGAAGACTGTGAGGCGGGAGGAAGAGTGGGAGGCTCTGCCCAGGGTGGCCGAGGAGCAGGGTGCTTCCTACAGGAAGGTGTCGAGAACCGCAAGCTCTGAGGAGGTGCTGGAACGCGGGGATCGGGTCTAACAACACGGGGCCCGCGCTTCCCTCCTCACAAGGCAGCGCAATGAAGCTGAAGGAGTGAAATCCAGCCACAGTGAGAAGGCGGGCAGGGGTGGTTGCTGGAGGAGGCCATGCCGCAGGCCTAGATGGGGAAGCAGAGTGGGGCAAGGAGCAGGGGGTTGGGAAGGGATCAGGGTCCCTGTCACTGACCACATTGAGTGTGGCTGCACTTCCCCAGGCACAGCCGGGTGCCCTCACTCTGTGAAAAACAAACCACAAGGAGCCTGCAGCCATGAGCCCGCAACCCCTGACAACGGGAGGAAGACGTGCCACGGGGACTGGGACAGCGGCCACCGCGGTGACACCTACAGCCACACAAGCACCTGCGTAAACACATGCTACGGTCACGTTACGTATTTCACACATTTACACACTACACAACGTGTGTGTGTTCACACACATGTGTATCAACACACATATGCAGGAACGACAAAGCACTTTGGCAGCCTTGACGTTATCTCTACCGAGTTCTGTCCTCTCATCATATGCCCACGGAGGTGGCATGACCTTCCCAACACCAAACGGCCAATGGGGTGACCCCGCCTGGGTCTCTCAGCTCCAGCCTGGGGCTTTCTCCTCCCTGCCAGCTCCAGGGTAGGTGGCAGGAGGAACAGCCACCACGCTGAACAAGGAAAAGACCCAGAAGTTAGGCCACATGAAGAGAGCCACAGCCCTGGAGTGAGCCTCCACGTGGCCGGCCAGCATGGGTAGTGTGTGCAGCATCTCTGGACTCATAAACAGTGCTCCTGACGCTGGACTCCACAAAGCCAAGTGCCATGAGAAGCTCCCAGATGTTTCCAGGGCTGCAGGTCAGCAGGTACGCCCAGCACACCGGCCCTCAAGTAGAGGATGCTCCGGGACGCGTGGTGACGACCCACGGCCACGAGCACAGCCAGCCCTCCTTAGCCATGGCCCCCGCACCTGCTCCCACCTCCAAGATCCCTGCTGCCCGCTTAGTGTGGGGTGACATAGGTTCCTTATTGCATCCGCAGCTCAGGGACGGGCGCAGTGTGCTCCAAGACATAGAGGCTCAATAAATCCTGCAGTAATAACAAGAAAACGACTTCGTTTAACTTTTCGTAGATTATAAAGGATAACCATCATTCCCTATAGCTCTTATTTTCTGAGACCTCGATGTAGAAAGTGCTGGCTTAAAGTGGTGTAGAAGGTGTAAGATGTGGAGCTGGCATTTAAAGAAGAGAATTCAAAGAGCATCTTACTTTTTTGAAAGGCGTGGGGCTAAGCATCACATTTTACATGCACAGCTGAGCAATCGACTTAAGGTGTTTTAGGCTTCATCTCCTCATCTGTAAAATGGCAATACTCACAGTAATATAAAGAAACAGTGATTATGAAGAATTGGCTGGGGCAATGGCAGGCACTCAGCGACTACCAGCTTTTCTGAACAGGGGAAGGGAGGTTGAGTATACACTCCCTTCACGCTGACACAGTCCTCCAGCCTGTTAGGAACAAAACACTTCCCGCTTTCTAGTTCACTGAAGGTCAATATCATAATGGCTGTGATTACAATATGAGAAATTCTCAGGGTGAATTACAAATTCCAAACAAAACATTCCCTTTGGGTAGCCTGAGGTGTGTAATTATCATGATGACGTCTTTTGGGTTGCATTGGTAAGTGGCAGAGACTTGTTTGATTAATGGATTGAATATTTCTTTTCATGTCACTGAATAGAGGATACCTTCAATTGGTGAAATTGCCTGAGAGACAACACTTATCCACATTACTAAACCCAAGATATATTGAATAACTTAAATCTGTACCGTATCATCACCCAATCAGTATAGTGCTATTTAAAAATTTTTTAGGATAAGCTGAGCCTTAACTTTAGGCCTATAACTTCAATTATATTTAATTTTCAAATATAATTATTGTACTAGTAATATAGATTTCTTTGGAAATTATTTTAAAAATGAAGAAAAGAAAAATTACATATAATTGTACAACTTAATGAAAAGCCTTGGTAATTTTTGGATTTGTGTGTATGTGTGTTTTCCCTTCAAGCTTTTCCTAAAAATCTTGCCTGTTTCTATGGGAGTTAGGAGGTGGGCTATAGCTGAACATGATAAAACTTTGATGTACTTTTTTTTCCCCTAAAATTAATGATTTTTCTCCAGCTATCCCAAAAAGACATTTCTAAGTATGACCTCAATCAAAGGATTTTTCTAGCTCAAATTCTAATTCTGACGACAGCGCTATTTTCTGCTGAAGTGCAATGCACAGCTTTTGAAAGCCCACCCAGTGGCTCAAGTAACTACAGGAATGAAATGGAATTTGTCTCTTCAGCGGTTGTTTGGGGATGGAACGCAGAAGCACAGAGGTTGCAAGGTGCTCCTTTTTAGCTGCTGGTATTTCCTTTTGCTGCCACCCCTGTTCTGGAAGCTTCCCTTGGCACCCCACTCGCCCCACAGTGTCTGGACCCAGCTGCGTGGCCCTGCGGGCCTAACGTGCCTCTCCTCCCTCGCCTTTGTTTACAAGTCCAAAGAATGTGCCTCCCCACCCCCGAACCCTGCTGCACCCAGAAGTCTGCACCAACTCACCGCCACGAGAGTGAATGAAGGTCCCTTCCTTACCTGGGGGCTGCCCTAGCAAAGAGGAAGGGCTCAGCTACCTGCGGGAAAAGCCAGCTCCACCATGGAATTTTTGTCTCTGAAAACAGACTGAAGAACCAGACTTTTGTATTTTATCCCCTAGACTCTGCCCAGTTTTTAATGTAGCCTATCACCTCCCCATGAGCAACACCATCAAAAAGCAAAATACAACTGCAACTACCGTCTCACACGCTTCAGCTTGCAAGGCAGAGGCACGGAACGATTTGATGAAAAAGACAGAGGAAAACAGAAAAGTCACTCCTCTAACCAAGACCACAAAGGCCGCGCGGATCAATGTGCTCCAGATCAATGCGGTCCAGAGGTGAAAGCATGGTTAGAGGAAGACAAAAAGGAAGGAGAAGCCAGCTCGCGCTCCCTTCCGGATCCTACTCGGAAAATTAATTTTGTGACTCAGCTGAGGGCTGCTGCTGTCACCCAGGAGCCCTTCAGACTGGGCTCCACTTGCCAGCAAGCCTCAAAGGGACCCAGGAAGGGTGAACATTCGGCCAGAATGTGTTGAGCGTCCACAATATTCCAGGCTTAGCCCCCGCACTGCAGCTCCCTAAGTTGCTTTGCAAAGGACTGAGTTTGGGTCACCTCATTATTTTATTTGCATATCAGGTTACCTGACAAAAGAACATATTGTTTCCCAAATTATTAAGAACTAAAGACAATACCTCCTCAAACACACACACACACACACACACACACACGCACACACACGCACACACACACGCACACACACACACCCTGGTGTCAGGCAGCCGGCCGCCACAGAGTGTGTGCGGGGATTGCTAACCATGGCAGAGCCTGCTCTCACTGTTTGGGTGCAAACCTTGGGGGTTTTATTGTTCCACGACTGTGGAGTCTGCCTCTGCGTCCCCACATGTAAAATCGCTACCTTGGCCACCACTGCACCATAACAAGAGTGCTCACATTTCTGTCCTTCCAATACCAGGAAATCTGAGAAACAATTACTTTTCCTTTGTTCAAGTGCCGCCCAATCGATAGATGATGGATCAATGCAGCTCTACAAAACAGGGCAGGTGTGTTCACTTCAAAGCCATAAGAAAAGGGAAGAAAGAGGAGGAAACCCAGAGAGGGCCCCAGCGGGCAGCAGTGGCCCTGGACAAGCTCCCCCCGTTCTGGTTGAGGTTGGGTATGGACAAAAGAAAACATCCTCCCCTTGGAACTGGAACCTCCTTTGTGTCTTTTCTAAAAGTGATTTTTTTATAAAGGCAAATAAATAAAGAGTGAAATCATGATGGAGAAAGAGGACATACAATCAGCTGTGAAACTAGAGGCACCTTGCAGGACTTATTAGGCAAAATCCATGAAAGACACTGACCGCTGTGTTAGTGCCACCCATGCTTCTGGCACCATCCTGGTGAGCGGCCCAATGTTCCTTAGCCAAGCGGCAGGGGCAGCTGCCTCTGCTTCAGAGGCTGAGTCTGTGTTAGGAGTTTCAGCAGGAGACTGGTATAACAATCTGTTGAACATCAACTTTTGTAGAGTCTTTTAAAAAATATGTACAGAGAGAGGTGGGTAGGGAGGGAGAGAGAGAGGAAAACAAAACAAAACAAAACCAGAATGATCAGCAGAGGGAGAGTTAAAGCCTTCACTTGGCAATCACTGCTGCCTTCCTACCTTTTCAGACTTCTGGGCTGCTCCCGGGTGATGCTGTGTGAGATCTGATTTGCTTTTTTTATCCTGAACCTACGAGGTTCCTGCCTATCAAATTCAAGGTGAATCTGGAAACACTGCCAGGAGTTTAACTTGCTCCGGGCCTAAAGGCAGTGGAGGGGATTTTGCTGGCCCTCAGCCCACAGAGACCCTGTGGCCACATGGCTCTGGGGGTTCTCCCATGCTTTGACCCTAGGATGTGACTGGACACAGGGTCCTGGCAGAAACAGCCGCTCTCCTGGGAACACTTTCCAGTTCCAACTATGGCACTTACGGTTAATGCCTGTGCCGGCCTGGCTGTTGATTTAGGAAGGAACGACTCTCCAAGGCCACCCACACCCTACCCTGGCCCTGAACTCTGTGCAGCACCCACCAGACCAATGGCTGTGCCATTGGCCCAACGTTCACTGCTATGACCAAGAGAGGAGAAACACCCAGTACTGGAACGCATCATCTTTATTTGGAGTGCCCAGGCTAGGTGTGGATTGGGATGATACAGATAATAAAAAAACTTTTTCATTTGCCAAGAAACACAGTTCATCACACATTTGGATAAAGCCACGTCAAGTTTCGCTAAGAATCACCAATTACAGCTTGACTCTTTTTTTCTTGGACAGATTATGGAACAGACTGACAAGAGATTATGAGAAAGGAATAGAAGACGGTGTTCCTCCAACTCCAGCAGACCTTGTTTGCTGAGTTGATTTAAGTTAGGATGTAATCCAAACTGGGATTCAGGCATTTGCTTAACCCCTTAACTGAAATAGTCAGAACCAGCTTGAGATTCTGTGTGCCCACCCCTCACCTTTGCATGGCCTCCATCAACCATACAGTTCAAAACACAAGTTCCACGTCCAATAAGGAAACTTAATTCATGCAAAATGCGTTCAGACCCAGATAGTAGTACCACAAGTATGGAAAAAGTAAAACAGTGGAATTCAAATGTCAAGCATTGTGGGCAATGGAATGCAGTAGGGACCTCTCTTCCAGGATGTGGGACCACCTAAAACCAGGTGGGACTCAGCCTCTCCCATCAGGGACTTGCAGGCCCCAGCGACGGGGCTGAGAAAAGGCGGCCGCATCCTTGTGCAGTGCCCTCCCTGGGCAGCTCCGAGGGCCACCCACTGCCCAGCAAGACCCCTGTGGCAGAGCTCATGCTGTTCTCATAAGACCTTTTTAACCTTATTATATTTTTGCTTTTTAGCTTCAGGAAAGCTGCCAGAAAATCAGGAGTATTTTTGTTTCAAATGAACTACAGCGTAGTTTAACGTATCAATGTAGATGAACATAAGCTCAACCAGAAACCAACTTCCAATGACCCGTTTGGCACCTACAAGGAGCAGGCCCATCTAGCCTGCTGTGACCGCTGCAGAGGCGCGGCCCCAAGGATGATCAATCCCATGGTGTCACAACCACGTGTGGCGTGACTACCGACTTACTACATTTCACCTGAGTGTTGCAGCCCAAAGCATTGAAAACAGCCATTAAACTATCTTTAAAAATGTCTTATTAATACAGGTATTAAAACCAGATAGATGCTTGAAATAGGAGAAATCTACCTCCATCTAAAATTATCTATTTTAGTCCTAATTCCTAGAAAAGCTGTTGCTGAGCCACACGCACTAGAGTCTGGAGGCTGGTCGGCCACCAGCCTGCAAACCTCGAGGGCAGACACAGCCCCGGGCAGCTTCAGCACCCTACGTTTGCCTCGCTGCCATGGCTCCCTTCTGCCTCTGGTAATTTCAGCTTATTTTGAAGGCACGTCATAGTTTTAAAAGGAATATTGGACATAAAGTGATGCAGAGATTCAGAATCAAACTCAAATCACAATGCATGGCAAGATGACACCCTCAGTTTAGCACGCAAGGCAGCCCCTGCTGTACAAGGACATTACTGCACAAAGCACTCGGATTCCCCACAGGATGCCAAAAAATTCACATTTTCCTGTGGAGTGGTCCAGCCTTCTAAAAGCTCTTCCCACCTTGCCTTGCTGGACTCCGGGCACCGTGAAACAACTCAATAAATTGAAAAAGACTTCATGTTTAACTTAAAAAAAAAATGTAACTCACATAAGCATGGAAAAAAACAAACCCACAGGAATGCTTCTTACCTCTGCGGATCCAGCTACCTTTGTCTTGCAGGCAGCTGAGTCACTTTTGCCCTGTGCAAATGGAAGCGAAGAAAGAATTCCTTTAAGTCACAGGATGTATTTACAGTCAGCAACGTCATTAGCGAGGGCATTACTACCACACTCACCAGGCCTGTGAGCTTTTTGTTTCTAAACATTAATCTCCACATAATTTTAAGTAATTGGAGGAGTTTCTTTCGCGTTCAGGAAGCCCCTTAGTGAAAGCCTACAGAAGAAAGGAACTTGCGACTTTTGTGCAACTTTTAAAATTTAGCCAAAGGAAGTGATGGTGTCCCGTCACCAACCTCAAAGCTCAACGGAAAGAAAGTCTCTTTCAAGCTCCATATGTACAGCATTTATCTTCCGAGCCGCGCATCAGTGACGAGCAGGCAAATGCTTTCAGGTGACGCTAAACTCTAGTCTATGGAAGAGGCTCATTCCAGCTATTTTAATCTGTAGATTTCATCTTCATCTGTAATACGCTCGCATACACCTAGTTAAAATTCCAATCGCGCTTGGTCCAGGGCTTAAACCCGGAAGCGCGTGTGTCTAGGAGGCCTTTCTTCTTCCCAAGCCTCTTTTTGGCCAGCATGGTTTGGAGGTGACCTGAAGATTTTACTCAGCAACGTGGTTTTAGGACTGCTGAGAGCAGAGACAACGGCTACCCTTACTGCGGCACGTTCAGTGATGCAGGGGCCACATTTCCATTTCCTACTTTCTCCTTTAGCCTTTTCCTGCCACATTTCTCTTCTGTTCTCTGTTCCTTGGCTCATACCCACTGAAATATAAGAGATGAAGGAAAAAGCCAGAATTCAAATGAAATCTCCTTTGCCCCTACTGATGACTGCGGTTCAAGTGTCAGAAGACAGAGCGTTGGAATCACCATCTAAATGAAATGAGGCTAACAGGAGATGCCAGCGGCCTCTGCTGCCTCACATGGCCCTCGGTTGTCACGAGTGAGCACAGCTTTGGGGCTGGCTTCTCCCGAGTGTGCCATGAGGAAAGGGGTCCAGCGATTCTGCCCTGAGAGAAACCCCTGCACTGCGGGTGCCCATTCTCACCTCAGCCTACACCGCCTCTGTCCTCCAACACAGCTGATGAGCGGCCGGTTTATCGAGGTGAGAATCATAGCTCTGTTTGTTTATTCTTGTTTTATGTTCCCAACTGGACGGTAATTAATAACTGGCAAGAATACAGTTTCTAATGCTGACTTTACCACTTGTTTTTGCCGTTTATGTACCTGTTTGTATTGTACTGGGCAGGTATGGTGAGCCTATGTGGGGTTTCTACCCCACAGCCCTTCTCCCCTCCTGGAGAGCACTCCCTTTCTTTCTATGGGACACTAGTTCCATGGAGTCCAGGTGGGAATGACCCCAGCCCCCAGCCCCCCCACCACTGGGAGAAAGGCCCTAGCAGGGCTCCCTCAGAGCTGTCAGCCCCCTTGTCCTGGGATGGCCAGCCTGGCAGATGACCTAAGTCTGGGGTTTGTGCTTGCTCTGCCTTGGAAATGTGCCTGCCTGAGAATGGAGTCGAGCAAGGAGGAAGAGAAATTCAGTGTCCTGCTGACAACTTTGGACGCTGGGATTCAGACCCACCAGAAACCATCTCTTTCAATGGTGTGAGCCAACAAATTGCCAATTTTAAGAAGGTTTGATTCTGTTTCTATAACTTGAAAAAGATGGTGAGACCCGGTGGAACATAAATGACGCTTTTACAGAAAAATACCTAATAGCATGAAAATCCCAAATGTGCCACAATGTTGTGCCTTCGCCCATCACCTCATTCCACTCCATGACCTACTCTCAGGGCAACCAGCTTTTCAAAGGAAGTGCCCCACAGATGGCGCTACTAAGCCTGGCTGTCGGGACACACCTGAGACTGTGCATCCAGGGTATGCGGTGCTTGGGGTCCCCCATAAAAAGACACATTACTAAATTTTTCATATTGTCTTGTTTAGAATCACTGACTGTCTTTCCCTTCTCACTTCCTGGACTCTCTTCTTTGCAAACAACATTAAGAATGTTGTTAACTCCCCTGAATTAAACAGGGGAATCTGGAATGACTTGGACATTAAATGAGGATTCTCCAGCCACTCTGCAGCCACGCTATCCCTCCCACCTCCACCCCTTCTCTTCCTCCAAACTGGCCCCCACACCCATCCTCTCTACACCATGGTCAGCCTGCTGTGCGGGCTCCACGTCTGGGCCAACCCTGTGTGGGCAGAGAACAGGGGCAGCTTCCAGCTCCAGAAGGAAATCCTAGCTCCTCTACTACTCCTTTCCGATCCAGGACACGAGAGGAGAGGACTCCCCTTACGGATCCCATCTCCTCCTCTGAAGCATCTGTGACTGTGCAGGTTGGAGAAGGAGGCAGGGAAGGGAGTGAGGAGAGGGGGAAGAGGGGTCACAGGAAAGCCCAGTGTGCCCTAATGAGGGGCTTTCCATCACAGGGGAGTCAGAGCCCCCACAGGAAATCCTGACTCCTAAAGCAATCCACTTTTCTTTTCTTTCTTTTTTTTTTTTTTTTTTTTTGTTTTTGAGGTGGAGTCTCGCTGTGTCACCCAGGGTGGAGTACAGTAGTGCAGTCTTGGTTCACTGCAACCTCTGCCCCCCAGGTTCCAGTGATTCTCCTGCCTCAGCCTCCTGAGTAGCTGGGATTACAGGCGCCCACCACCACACCCAGCTAATTTTTGTGTTTTTAGTGGAGACAGGGTTTCACCATTGGCCAGGCTGGTCTGGAACTCCTGACCTCAGGTGATCTGCCCGCTTTGGCCTCCCGAAACGCTGGGATTACAGGCGTGAGCCACTGCACCTGGCTGCAATCTGCTATTGTCCCCTTCCTCGTCTGTCCATCCTGTTATATACCTGTGACCACATTATCGTCAAAATACATTTAACATGAATTTATTATCATCATGGCTAGCTCCACCAGGCAGAAAAAAAACTACTGTTGAGATGACATAAAATGCTTTGTGCAAATGATTGTCCTCCAGGGGTATTCCGTGAAGAGGACACTTGTCAAATAGCCAAGCATGCTTGCAGAAAATAAATGGACATGGTCAGACAAATATTTTTGTGAGTTTCGTTGATTTGAAATAAACTATCAGAAATTTCTAAACAAATACTCGCCAACCTTTTGGAAAAAAATATGGATTGAATCTTTTTTTAAAAGTCTAGAAAGTGACCTGGTGTTGTGGGAGAAATGTGAAAGGCAGGCACCATCGCTTTCACGGCACTTGGGGTCGTAGTCTGGATGACCAAGATTCATTTGATCCTCAGGGGTCTTTTATGATTGGACTGTAAGTAAAGCTGACAACCAAATTTTATAACACAAAAGGTGTTTGGCATGCTCACAGCACCCCTGCTTACCAGATGACGGAATATCTTGAAGATTGTGCACATTCCTCAAAATACACATTTAGACAGTCATGGTCAGGCAGTTGATAGACTCGATATCAGCTATGAATCTCTCAGTGAAATTAGTGCATGGGATTCTAGAAAATTGGACACTTTCAAGTGGCGCTGTGGCTGGAGTGGTGCAGCTGCTTTTACCCAGCGAGCGTCCCGGCGTTGGTTATTCTGGGTCTTTGAGAATGCTGTGACTGTCCCTGCTGCTGCTGCACCCATCCCAGCACCACGCGGCTAAGCTCTCCCAAGATGCTACGGCCCATGGTGGGGAGCTCAGCCTCCCAAGCAGCCAGCCAGGGTTTATTTCCTGGCACCAGAACTTAGGCAAGTCATTGGACTCCTCAGCCCCAATTTCCCTGTTTGTACAATTGAGGAAGACAGTCCCTTACACAGGGGTGGTGGGAGAAAGAAATGAGCTGGCCCATATTGGGCTCCCAGCAGACAGCAGCCATCAGTGAACATCAGCATGATGACGATGTGGGGAAAATGAAGGCGTTCCCAGATTACAGCAGCATAAAGGACCCCAAAACATCTCGCCCTTCTTTGAGAACGCTGGCATGTGGGCTTCTTGTCTGTGACCTCTGAGGAGTCGGATCCCCAGGTGCTTCAATAGCTCTGAGCTGTCCTTTATTTTGGATGAGCCCCATCTTCCAGCTTTTAGGGTTGGGAGGGCAGAGGAGAAACGGCAGGTGGCACTGGGGATATTTTTACACAGGATGATGTGCCCTGCCCAGCCTGCACCTGCGCTCAGCATCATCAGAGTTCCGTTTCTTATACTTAATTAGGCTACACAACCAATTTTACGATTTTACCATTTTGAAATCACGTGGGAGTTACCAAAATGGTTAATTTAAAACGGTTTTACCCAGACTTTGGGGGGCAGTCTTGATTCTTAAATGGCTTTGATGGCTTTGATAAACACCCTGGGCCCTTCCTCCAAAAAATACACACTCATTGAAAGCCCCCCCCCACCCCCGACCACTTCGCACTATGCACAGCCCTCAGGAGCTCCACCTTTGGTTTTGGGGGAGTCTCTAAGTGCCCAAAAGTTTCCCTCGCAAATTTGCACATCTACCACTAGATGGCAGCAGAGGACACAGCAAGTGAGAACACTCCGAGGCGCGTGCAGCCAATGAAATCCTGGAAACTTGTTACATTTTGTTATAACAAACAAAATATAGGCCTTGGTTTTCTTAAATCTTACTGATGCGCTCCTGGAAGAAGAAAAATGCTAATTTACACAGGGTCCACGTTGTAGGAAGGCTGAATTTGGTTTCCATGACCCCCGACTCTCCCTCCGCTGGTGCTCAGCTCTCCCCACACCTGCCAGCTTTATTTGGATTTCTGTCAGTTCTGAAGTATCAGCTACCTGAGGCTGCAGCATCAGCCAAGAAACCGTCTCTTTCAGACGCTTGCTGGCTTCAGGGCTGCAGCCCGGGGATCTTCTCTAGATAAAGCGCGGTGGAAACACACACAGACACATGACGATGCTGTCGACCCACATGTCTGAGCTCTGGGATTCCACGGCTGGAGCTCGGAACTGCGAAGGGGCAGAGATTGAGCGCAGGCAAAGGCGCACAGAGAGGACTGCACAACACAAAGGATAATGTCCTCGCGATGGAGGAACCACTGTGGACAGTCAGGAGGACAGACACGCGTGGAGGGCCAGAACTGGAAGTGATGGCGGGCATTGCTGGCTTTATCTGATCACTGGGAAGGGTGGTTGTGAAAGCCACTGAGGGTGTGTGCCTCTCCCCAGCGACAGCGGTGCTGGGGAGGAGGCTGGGGCGCTCACCACTCTTTCCTCTACCATCCGGCTCTGGGGGCCAGGTCCATGCAAAAATACGTGGAGAAAGTACAGCTTAGAGGACTTCTACTTCCAGCAAGACGCCAGGCAGAAATGACAGAGAACGATCTCGCTACACCCACTGGAAGTGGTGGATAAAACAAAACAAAAAAGGAGGTTCAACGAAAAGCTGAGTTGTAAGAAGGAAGGATTAACCCACAGGCTCCAGAAATGAGGACTGGAAGAGAGAGAATGGAGTCCCCGCACTGACTTTGAGACCATCCTGGGGGCATTTTCTGTTTCTGTAATCTTCCAGGTTAGATTTCTTGTTTTTGTGTTTTAATTTTTTTTATATCGAGGTGAATTTCACACAACAAAATTGATCGTTTTAACATGAATGATGAGGTGGTGTTTAGTGCATTCACACTGACGTGTCACCAGGTAATTCCCAACATCTGCCTCTTCCACGCCCATGAAGCAGTTGCTCCCCACTCTGCCCTCCCAGTCCCTGGCAACCAGCAATCCGTGCCGTCTCTGTGGGTTCACCTGCTCTGGGCATTTGGTATAGACAGAACCGCACAGCGTGGGGTCTTCTGGGTCTGGCTTCTTTTGCTCTGCATGATGTGCTCGAGGTTCGTCCATGTTGCAGGGTGTGTCAACGCTTCCTTCCCTTTAGTGGCTACATAACATGCCGTTGTTTGTTTACACCACAGTTTGTGCGTCCATTCATCCATTGATGGACATGCGGGCTGTCTCTTATCTTTTGGCGACTGTGAGTTGTGCTGCTATAAACAAGTGTGTGCGTATTTTTGTTTCAGTACCTGTTTTCAACAATCTTGGGTACATACCTAGGAGGGGGTCAGCCGCAGCCTTTCATGTGCTTCTCTGCCATTTGTAGTTCTCTTTTGGAGAAATGTCTACTTAAGCCCATCACCCATTTTTTCATTGGGCTGGTGGTCTTTTTGTTGTTCAAGCTTGGGTTTTAATATGCTGGAGATATAGGGAAGGAGGATGGGGCGGCTGTGAGGTGAAGAGCTGGACCTGAGGTTGCTGCGGGAGGCCTGAGCAGGGAGCGCAAAGCCTGGACGAAAGCCCCGACCAGCTGAGAAGAGGACGGGAGACATCGAACTTGTCCTGGGCTCAGGTTAACAATACATGGATTTTACGTCTTCTCTGATAATTAAAAATGCCAGGCCTGTGCCTTCCATGAGTTTGGGTGTGAATTCATAATGACAAGGGTGGCTCAGGGTGAAGTTTAATGTGACAGCTGGTCTGGTGCCAGGAACATGCCTAAGTCACAAACCCAGAACTCCGCTGAAGGGACCACCTGAAACTGAGCCACGGGGAAAGCACAGAGAGAGGAAGTGGCCTCCAAGTGCACGCACAGCCAGGAGCCCCAGAACCCAGGCAGCGCCACTCTGCACGATGGGCAGAGGACACACAAAAAGGCAAAATTGGAGCCAAGAATTCCAGAGAACAGATGAACAATATTCAGGAGTATTAAAGAAGTATTGTTAAAAGTTATAAAATCATAAAGAACATAGTAAAAGAAATAAATGTAAACAAGTTGGAAAGAATAAATTAAAACTGCTACGGTTCACAGATAGTATAAATCTCTACAGAATCCAAGAGAATCTACAGAGAATTTATTAATTTGAATAAGAGGGTATGGAAAGGTTATGGATGGAAAAGTAATATTCAAAAGCAGTTTTTTGCAATACAGCAGAAAATAATTTTAAATGATAGCATTTGCAATTGTGAGAGAGAGAGAAAAGAGAAGAAAAGAAAAAACCTTATAAGCTATAAAAGAGACATCTAAAAAAAGTGTAATGTCTTTACAGAAAAGATGAGTAACTTTATTGAAAGATATAAAAGACTAAAGTAAATCTTAATACAGTAAATATGGCAATTTTTCCAAATTCAATCTGTAAATTTAATTTAATAAAATCATAATCCAAAAAGGACGATTTTTTCTGAATTTAAAACAAAGTGATTTTGAAGGCTGAAGGACAGCCAACACCATTTTCAAGACACAGAAGCAAAGACAAGCCCTGGCAGGGAGATATCGGTGCTTACGTTAGCCTTAGAGGAACTCAGAGGGTGCCACGGGCGCAGCAGAGCCTGGAGACCTGCCTGCCTCTGTGTGGGGCTCACGAAAGGGCAAAGCTGTTAGAGAACAGCAGGGTGAGATGGCCTCTGCAACGACTGGCACCGGCCAACTGACTGATCAACCTCATACCATATATATCAATACATTCAAGATGCGTTAAAGGCCAGAATGTGAAAAAACCAAACCACAATGTTCAAAAGGATATCCAGGAGATGATATGGTTGTTTTAACTTGAGCTACTAAAGAATTCTTTAAACAACTCAGAACGCCATACATTGTTTTACAAATTGTTTTTTAGGCTGGGCGTGGTGGCTCACGCCTGTAATCTCAGCACTTTCGGAGGCCGAGATGGGTGGATCACCTGAGGTCAGGAGTTCAAGACCATCCTGGCCAACATGGCGAAACCCCGTCTCTACTAAAAATATAAAAATTAGACGGTTGTGGTGGCACGCGCCTATAGTCCCAGCTACTCGGGAGGCTGAGGCAGGAGAATCTCTTGAACCCAGGAGGCAGAGGTTGCAGTGAGCCAAGATCATGCCATTGCACTCCAGCCCGGGTGACAAGAGTGAAACTCTATCAAAAAAACAACAAGATTAACCCATTAACTCATGTGTTAATAAGATGCGTCCACTCCTGTCAGAGAGTGAGCTCCTGGCTCCTACAAACAGCATCGTAAGCGCCACGCTGCGTCTGGTGAGAGTTGGAGAAGCAAAAACTCTGGCCCATTGCTATTGACTACACTGATGCTCTGATACACCCAGCATTCAGCTGCTTTGGAGAGCAGTTTGTCGATAGCAGATTAACTTGAAAATGCGCAAATCTTGTGGCCTGCCGATTTCACATTGACGTGTCTAGACAGGGAGTGTAACTCTGGCGCACACTGATGGGGAGACAGGTGCGAGCTTTCTCACTGGCACTGCTTCAAAGATCAAAACATTGAACGTAATCTAACGGTTCCTTGGTGGGAGAGTGGAAAAGTAAACTATGGCATTTTTCCTACTGTGATGTTCTCTACGGCCCTCAGGATGGTGCAACAGAGCTCTGTCATCAGCAGGGGTCAATCCCGAAATATCCTAAGGAGTTGTTTTTAAAGTAAGCTTCAAAAGCAAAGAGACTGCCTTCCATCCAGTGAAGATTTAAAGCACACCTGTAATTTATAGATGCTGACTCTCATGGACTGAATTGTATCCTCAAAATTCCTGTGTTGAAGCCCTGCCCGCACATGTGGAGGGCGTGAGTCTGGAAATGCTCAGGGACCCCCGGGCTTCACAAGATGACTGAGACATTGGAGGAGGGGCCTGGGAGCCTGTGCTTGGTGACCCCAACCCTTGGCTGGTGGAATAGGGGAGAGCCCAGGGCTAAGGGAGAGAAAGAACCAGTAACCCATGTGCCGGAGCCGCTCCGGGGCCTCAGTCTAGTCAGGATCCAGATCACACAGCCGTGATCGTCCACATCCCGTCCACAGAGCACTTGCTCTGTGTCCTTAGGTGAGCGGCCAGGGTGTTTCCTTACCATGAGCAGATTCGGCTCAACTCATCCTCCTCTCACCCCAGACTCTCACCAGGCAGAAGAGGAACTGGACGGCCGACTGCAGAAGGGACCCATGAAGTGAGGGCGGCCAAGAGAAATAACGGCAAGGCTGGGGCTAGGGTTGCCGACGGCTGCTGGAAAAGGACTCGCCCAGTCCCTCAGCTCGCTAGAGACAGCCAGTGCTCTCAGTGGCAAACAGTGGGGTGGCAGACTGGGAAGGAGATAGTTTTTTCGAACTCATCCCAAGGATACCACCATATTTTAAAAAGTGCCAAGATGACAGTGCTCCCCCTTTTCTATGGGAGATAGGGAAAGGCCTCCTCTGCTTTTCTTCACGGTGGGAGGCCTTGCTAATTTCTCAGGCAAGGGGATGGCTCAAAGCAGGAGAAGTGTTCCTTGGCAAGCAATGAGTAGAGTCACTGTGACCAATAGCAGCATAGTTCTGGGCTGCATCGCGTACCCCAAAATCCATGCATTAAAGTCCAGCCCCAGTGCCTGGGAATGTGTCCTGATTTGGGAAAGGGCCATTGCAGCTGGGCTTAGCTGAGAGGCAGTCACCTTGGAGTATGTGGGCCTAGTCCAATATGATGGTGTCCTCAGAGGCACAGAGACAGGTGCATGGGGGACGATGGCCACCTGGCCATGGGGAGAGAGATGGGGGAAGGACCACCAGCAACCATGAAGCCAGAGAGAGGCCCGAGCACAGCCTCCCTCACAGCCCCAGCGGAAGCCAGGCCTGCGGCACCTGGACCTGGGGCTTCTGGCCTCAGGACTGTGAGACGACCAACCTCTATTGTTTAAGTCGCCCAGTCTCGGTGCCTTGTTACGGCAGCTCTGGCAAATGCGTATACCACAGAAGCCAGAGGATCCCTTCATGGGCCCATCCAGAGGAGCTGGAGAACCAGGAGAAAACATCATTCAGTGTATAACCAAGGGGAGGGGTCAGACTTGAAATATGAGCCAATCCCAGATGTCGAAGGTCTCCTGGTGGTCTTTTATGGGCATTTAATATGCTATTTATAGTTTTCATCTGCACCTGTAGAAAATACATAATTGTCTCAAACTGAGACTCAGGGCAAAAAAGTGTGTCTGCAACATTGCAAGTCAGCCTGGTTGGATTACACAGATGTGGCCAAGACCTTTTAAAAAATATCTTGTAACACCCCAGGCTGAGCAACCAACACTCCCCAGTGGACTAATGCAGAGCCACGCTGCAATCAAGTTCATCGCAATCATGACTACTCCGATATTCGGACACTTTGCTAGCAGAAAGAGACTATTTTACCGACTCCTACTAGAAGTTCCAGTTCCTCTCCCAGCCTTTAAGGACTAGAAATCTCTCTAAAGAAACAGTATTGCTGGGTTGTAAATAAGACATCACTCCTCTAACAGAAATACAAAACATGTTGGACCTTTTTTCTCTGCTTAAATTTATGAAGGTCATAGCTTTAGAAAGACCAATCAACATATCAGGTTCTTATTAAGTGTATTTAAGACGAAGGTAGGTCATTATCAACTATTTTCACAAAGGAACTAGGAACCGCATTTCACTCTTAATGACTGTGCATTTTGGGGATTGTTCAAGATGACTTCTTAACGTCAGTGGCTTCTCCCTGTCACTTGGACGCTGTTCTCACACCCCCTGGAGTGCTCCCAGGGAAGACTAGCCAACTTGACCCCCTGCTGAAGCAACACAATTGGGGTCACAGCTCCCAGCAGAGGCAGGACTTCGCTCTCTTTGGGTGAGAGGCACCTGGAGGGGCTGCCACAGAACTACATGCACCCACCCAGGTCAGGCAGGTTCACCTGGTGGGGCTGGCCCAGGACTGCATGCATGCACCTAAGTTGGGCAGATGTACCTGGAGGGGCTGCCCATGTCCTGTATGCACTCACCCCGGTCAGGCAGGTGCTTGGTAAACAGGCCCAGCTGCAAATGACAGAGGAGGCCAAGCAAACTAGGAACCTTCCTGAGGACAGATGACGGAGCTAGGAGACGGCATCTCTGAGATGCAGCAGAGACTTGCACCAGGAGCCAGGAGCCAGGCAGACGGAGAAGCAGGCATGGTTTAGAGTCCAGAAGGCAAAGCTTCTCCCTCAGAGCCAAGTATGGGCAGAGTGTCCCAACCACCAGTGTCGACATTCTGAGTGGATGACTCTGTCGTGGGGCCTGTCCTGTGCATGCTAGGATGTTTAGCAGTATATCTGGCCTTGACCCACTAGTGGCCAGTAGCATGTCCCCCCTGGACAGCCCAAGTTATGACAACCAAAAATGTCTCTAGAGGCCGGGCATGGTGACTCACACCTGTAATCCCAGCACTTTGGGAGGCCAAGGTTGGCGGATCATCTTGAGGTCAGGAGTTTGAGACCAGCCTGGCTAACATGGTGAAACCCTGTTTCTACTAAAAATACAAAAAATTAACCAGGTGTAGTGGTGAGCGCCTGTAACCCCCACTACTCAGGAGACTGAGGCACAAGAATTGCTTGAGCCTGGGAGGAGGAGGTTGCAGTGAGCTGAGATTGCTCCACTACACTCCAGCCTGAGCAACAGAGCAAGACTCTGTCTCAAAAAACAACAACCACAACAAAATGTCTCTAGACATTGCCAAATGATGTCCCTGGGTTGGGTGATGCAAAATTACCCCTGGTTCAGAAGCAATTCAGTCTTTAGAAGCACAAGTCCAGCCTATCTGGGGTCCCGGCAGGTTTTGAAGATGGAGACTTGGGTGTAGGAGAAGACACACCCATGCACCAGACTGTTAAACAAAGTCCTAGCTGTGCTCTCAGGACCGATCAGAAGCCAGCACTGAAGCAGCAGCACGAGGTTAGAGCCACCAGAAGGAAGCGTGACTCGATCCCGAGGCCCGGATTACTGAGCTGGGCCTCAAGTCCTCCCTTGGCACCAGCAGAATTACTCGAAAGCCTGTGTCTGCATCTTAGAGGCAGATGGCTACAGCCTGCTCTGGGAGGGAGCGGATGGCCAGGAGAGAGCCGGAGCCCTACCTGACGTCAGAACTGTCCTCCCAGCCCCAGCTCAGCCCGGGTGCAACAGAAGCCAGAAGTGCACCCAAGGTGCAGGCAAGCAGGGATTGTTCAGCACAAATGCACTCGTCGGTTCTAACTTATTCATAAGCTGACTCAGCAGAGTGCTTCTTCCTCTGCTCTGGGTGATCATGGAGGCCACCCCAGGCTTGTCTGATCTCTCTCAGCCAATCACAGGCCTCTGGCCCCAGGATAGCTAATTTGTGTCCACTTGGCTGTGCTGTGGTGCCCAGTTGTTTGGTCAAACACCAGTCTAAACTTGCTGCAGGGTATCTTTTAGGTGTTATTATTATTATTATTATTTTTGAGACAGGGCCTCTCTGTGTCACCCAGGCTGGAGTGCAGTGGAGGCTTCACAGCCCACTGCAGCCTCGACCTCCTGGAATCAAGCAATCCTCCTGCCTCAGCCTTCCAGGAGCTGGAACTACAAGCAGGAGCCACGTGATTAATATTGAAATCAGCAGATTTGAGTAAAGTAGATTACCTTCGTAATGTGAGTGGGCCTCGTCAAATCAGTTGAAGGCCTTAAGGGAAAAGACTGAGCTACCCTGAAGAGAAAGGAACTCTGTCTTCAGACAGCCTTGAGACTAGAACATCTACTCCCACTAGAATTCCCAGCCTGCTGGTCTGCCCTGTGAACTTGTGACTTGCCTGCCAGCCCCACAATTGTGTGAGCCAATTCTTTAACAAAAGTAAATTGCTGTCTCTCTCTAGATAGACAGATATAGATACAAGTGACATAGATATATGCATACATACATATCTAAAACTTCATATATACACACGTACACATATCTAAAACTACATATATATGTACACATATCTATAACTGCATATATACATGTGCACACCTGTGCATAGCTATGTATGCACATGTGCACACCTATCTGTAACTACATATATATGTGAACACTTATTTGTAATCACATACACACATGTGGACACCTATCTAAAACCACATATACACATGTGCACATCTATCTATAACTACATATATACACGTGCACCGTTACCTGTAACCACATATGCACACGTGCACACCTATCTATACCACATATATACATGTGCACACCTATCTGTAACTATATATATACATACACATGCACACTTATCTGTAACCACATATACACATATGTACATCTATCTATAACTACATATATACACGTGCACAGTTACCTGTAATCACATATGCACACGTGCACACCTATCTATACCACATATATACATGTGCACACCTATCTGTAACTATATATATACACATGCACACTTATCTGTAACCACATATACACATGTGCACACCTATCTATAACCACATCTGTACACATGCACGCCTATCTGTAACTACATATATGCACATGCACACTTACCTGTAACCACATATACACACGTGCACACCTATGCATAACCACATATACACACGTGCACACCTATGCATAACCACATATACACACGTGCACACCTATGCATGACCACACATGTACATGTGCACACCTATGCATAACCACACATACACATGTGCACACCTGTCTAACTACACATATACATGTGCACACCTATGCATAACCACATATACACACATGCACACCTATCTGTAACTACATATGTACATGTGCATACCTATCTAACCACACACGTACATGTGCACACCTATGCATAACCATATATGTACTGTTGGAGGCCGGAAAGAGTGAGGGTCGTGATCAACTCAGTATACCACTGGAGGCTATATGAGTAAGCAGAAAAACTGTTTCTCATCAATGCAGAATGTTGGCAAACTGACAAACTGCCTCTGCCACCCAGAAGGAATGCTGAGGGAAGTCACGCCCAAAGCAGTGTTTCTTGTGATTAGCATCTGAAGCCTGTTAGCAATAATATGAACCTGTGCTCAATTAAGCAGCTGACCAATCGTTACCTCCTCCTCCCTGCTCTTGTTACCCAATAAATGCGAAGGGCTGTGGAAGCACAGGGGCTGCCTTTGCTCACTAGAAGCAGGGAGCTCTCTTCTTCCCTGGTTCCCTTCCTTTAAAACAGTTTCTTTTGTCTTACGTTTTCATTTCTACGTCCGTCCCTTCATTCAGTCTCGTAATGATGGTCTCAAGCAGTAACAGTAGTAACTGCTGTAATGACGGTCTCAAGTAGTAACCCTGGCAGTCAGCCACAATGTACATGTGTACACCTATGCATAACCACATATACACATGTGCACACCTATCTATAACTACATGTATACCTATGTATGCATGTCTATACATGAGACCAGAGAAGTCTCGCAGTGGTCTCCATGTCTCATCCAGGACAGAGGAAGCATTCTACCGAATACGTTTATGAATAAGTTTGGCTTGATGAGTGCATTTGTGATGATGAATAATCCCTGTTTGCCTCACTTTGCATGTGCTTCCTGGCTTCTGTTGTACACGGGCTGAGCTGGGGCTGGGAGGATGGTTCTGATGTCAGGAAAATCCCCAGCTTGCCCTGGCTGTCAGGTCCTTCTTAGAGCAGGTTGTAGCTATTGGTCACTCGCTGTATACACATGTCTGTATATGTGTAAATCTTTCTGTGTTTGCGTCTACCTATCTGTCTGCATCTTTTTAGATCTGCTTCTTTGGAGAGCACTGACTAGTACAATCCCATTTGCTTGTAAAGGCAGTCTCATTCTGAAATAAGACAATCTTCCGAATTCTTGATGTAAGCCTCTGCCTGTCTGGGACATTCCCCGGAAAGCAGGGGAGGGACTTGGCGCTTCTTCTCTTCACCCCTCATGTGCCACCCCCCACTAGGCTGCCAAGGCAGGTCACCCAGTTCTGCCGGCCTCAGTTTCCTCCCTAGGTCGCTGGCTCCAGGTTTGAAAAGATGTGTATAGGGCAGGGATTATTGGCTCTTTCCGTTTATGGGAGCTGTTGCTCCTTTCTTCTACTTACTTGAGGGTTTATTATTTTTTAAGTAATTACTTTCCATAAACAATGGACCAGAAAACACCTGAAAGATAGCGACTAAGTTCAAGGTTGCTCCACGCCAGGCATGGTGCTCCGGCTTCGAGAGCGCCACTCACGTGGTCCTTACGAGAATCTGAGCAACATGAACACCGTTTTTCAGCTGATGAACCTAAGACTGAACAAGGTTAAATAATTTATCCAAAGTCACAAGCTAGTAGTTGCAGAGCCAGCATTTGAAGTCAGACTTAGCTGAGTCCAAGCCCGTATTCTTAAGCACCACAATTTGCTTCCAAGCATCTTGTTTCTATAAAGCACTCAATGATTTTACTACAACGATCTTATTTATATGAGACTTAAGTCATTCAAATATGTTTTTAGGACATGTTAGTATAAAGACAAGGTATTGCCAAAAAGATTTTTTACCTTTCTTCCTTTTTGTTCTAGAAGGTCAATAATGAAATCTAACAAAATAATAATAAAAATAGCAGATAATAATCAAGTAAATAACATTTGGTTTTATTTTCTTTTTAAAAATCTAAGAAAAAAGGGGTTCTGACAAATGTGACCAGAAAACCATACAATTCAGATATCCTTTTTCAACAATCATTTATGGGTGTTTCTTGTTATTTGAGAAAATTGAGTTAGGAACAGTGACTCCTCCAATCCACTTACAGTATGGAAAGCTGATATCACAGTACATTTTAAGTCCTTCTGTGGTGAACAGTCTCCTTTTATTTTGCTAATCATCATGGAGCAGAACTAAATATGAACACAGGAGTGGCAGCCTGGCTCAGCCAGCCCAGAAAAATGTCTTTAAAAATGAACTTGTCTAATAAACCTTAATTCCAAATACAGAACATAAGGAAGGAGAATTTACAAATCATGGTATTAGCAGTAAGAAAAGCAAACCAGTTAAAAGGAGTTAATAGAGAATAATGATTGTTAATATGGCCATGAAAATGGGAGAAAATGGTGACAAAACTGATCATCAAAGTAGAAAAGGTAATAAAATAATTCATGAATGATATCACGGATGCAAAAAAAAAAAAAATCCTGATTGCATCAACAAAGATTTGTAGACGGTTGGGAGTAGTATGGAAGGAAGAATGTAAAAGTATTCTTTTTTGTAATTTACTTCAAACATTGCTAGGTTAATAGATATTGCCATTTTATAGTAGTATAAACAAAAATGCTACAATTATACTTTTAAAAATGAATACCTTCCACATCACAGGAGGAAAAAAATGCTTTAAAAAAATCATCATAGCAAAAGTGAAGAAAACTGAATTATGTCATGATAAATTTTTAGTAATTGTGTAATTTAGTGCTCAAAAATAGTTTAGTTCAGGTGTTTTATGCTTAATTTTGGTTACTTTCATCAGTAGAGTAATATATATAATTCCACTTCCACATTTTTGATCCTCATGACCACTAGAGGGCAGAAGAGAAAAGTACAAGAGGCCCGAGATAGGTCAAATGAGCCTGATGCCATTTTGCAATGTGGGTTTTAAATGGCCTTCCCAACCAGGAATTCTGATTCGTGGTAGACACAGCTATGTCGGTGTGCCAATATGTGTATAGAAAACTCAATCCAGAATTTAAATATTTTTCCTAAATTAGGCCTTAAAATATTATTTTGCATAAAACAAGATGTAAAATAAGCATGTTTATATAAAAATATTCAAATTATTTGACCCAATAACTTCTAGGAGTTTATCCAAAGATAAAGACCGATGTATGTGGATGTTTATCATAGTGTTTTTTTATCATGATGTATAATTGAAAATTTACCTAAGTAATCAATAATAGGGGATTGTACTAATAAATTATGGTACAGCTATATGATGGAAAACTCTAGCTGCTTTTAAAAATATTTAAGTGTTTTGGGGAAAAGTTATGAAATGTTAAGAGAATATTATAAAAAGTATGATTTGATATTTATGAATTATATAAATTGTGTTGATTTAAATATAGAAACATATCTAGATACTGATGATAAAAATATAAGTCTGGCTGTGGGAGTACAGATATAGAAGTAGAAATGTTCCAAAAAAAGGGTCACAGTTGAAAAAAATATACCCCCTGTTAAAAATTATTGTCTCTTCTTTATTACATTTAAATTTATTTTAAGCATTTATACCCTTCACTGGGAAAATTGACTAGCCATAAGCAGAAAACGGAAACTGGGCCCCTTCCTTACACCTTATATGAAAATTAACTCAAGATGGAGTAAACACTTAGATGTAAAACCCAAAGCCATAAAAACCCTAGAAGAAAACCTAGGCAACACCATTCAGGACATGGGCATGCGCAAAAACTTCATGACTAAAACTCCAAAAGCAATGGCAACAGAAGCTAAAATTGACAAATGGGATCTAATCAAACTAAAGAGCTTCTGTGCAGCAAAAGAAACTAGCATCAGACTGAACAGGCAACCTACAGAATGGGAGAAAATATTTGCAATCTACTCATCTGACAAAGGGCTAATATTCAGAATCTACAAAGAAGTTAAACAAATTTACAAAAAAAAAAAAAAAAACCAACCCATCAAAAAGTCGGCAAAGGATATGAACCGACACTTCTCAAAAAAAGACATTTATGCAGCCAACAGACATATGAAAAAAAGCTCATCATCACTGATCATTAGGTATTATGATTAGGCAAATCAAAACCACAATGAGATACCATCTCACACTAGTCAGAATGGTGATCATTAAAAAGTCAGGAAAAAATAGATGCTGGTGAGGCTGTGGAGAAATGGGAATGCTTTTATGCTGTTGGTGGGAGTGTAACTCGGTTCAACCATTGTGGAGGACAGTGTGGCGATTCCTCAAGGATCTAGAACAAGAAATATCATTTGACCCAGCAATCCCATTACTGGGTATAGACCCAAAGGATTATAAATCATTTTACTATAAAGACACATGCACACCTATGTTTATTGCAGCACTATTTATAATAGCAAAGACATGTAACCAACCCAAATGCCCATCAATGATAGACTGGATAAAGAAAATGTGGTACATATACACCATGGAATACTATGCAGCTATAAAAAAGAATGAGATCATGTTCTTTGCAGGGACATGGATGAAGCTGGAAGCCATCATTCTCAACACACTAACACAGGAACAGAAAACCAAATACTGCATGTTCTCACTCATAAGTGGGAGCTGAACAATGAGACCACTTGGACACAGGGAGGGGAACATCACACACCAGAGCCTGTCCGGGGTGAGGGGCAAGGGGAGGGAGAGCATCAGGACAAATACCTAATGCATGTGGGGCTTAAAACCTAGATGACAGGTTGATAGGTGCAGCAAATCACCATGGCACATGTATGTATATGTACCAAACCTGCACATTCTGCACATGTATCCTGGAATTTAAAGTAAAATAAAAAATAAAAATAAAATAGGTGGGTGGAGCCAAGATGGCCGAAGAGGAACAGCTCCGGTCTACAGCTCCCAGGGTGAGTGACGCAGAAGACAGGTGATTTCTGCATTACCATCTGAGGTACCAGGTTCATCTCACTAGGGAGTGCCAGACAGTGGGCGCAGGACAGCGGGTGCAGCATACCATGCGCGAGCTGAAGCAGGGTGAGGCATTACCTCACTCGGGAAGTGCAAGGGGTCAGGGAGTTCCCTTTCCTAGTCAAAGAAAGGGGTGACAGACGGCACTTGGAAAATCAGGTCACTCCCACCCTAATACTGCACTTTTCCCACGGGCTTAAAAAACAGCACACCAGGAGATTATATCCCACACATGGCTCAGAGGGTCCTACGCCCACAGAGTCTCACTGATTGCTAGCACAGCAGTCTGAGATCAAACTGCAAGGCCGCAGTGAGGCTAGGGGAGGGGCGCCCGCCATTGCTCAGGCTTGATTAGGTAAACAAAGCAGCCGGGAAGCTCAAACTGGGTGGAGTCCACCACAGCTCAAGGAGGCCTGCCTGCCTCTGTAGGCTCCATCTCTGGGGGCAGGGCACAGACAAACAAAAAGACAACAGTCACCTCTGCAGACTTAAATGTCCCTGTCTGACAGCTATGAAGAGAGTAGTGGTTCTCCCAGCACGCAGCTGGAGATCTGAGAACAGGTAGACTGCCTCCTCAAGTGGGTCCCTGACCCCCGAGCAGCCTAACTGGGAGACACCCCCCAGTAGGGGCAGACTGACAACCTCACACGGCCGGGTACTCCTCTGAGACAAAACTTCCAGAGGAACGATCAGGCAGCAGCATTTGTGGGTCACCAATACCCACTGTTCTACAGCCACCGCTGCTGATACCCAGGCAAACAGGGTCTGGAGTGGACCTCTAGCAAACTCCAACAGACCTGCAACTGAGGGTCCTGTCTGTTAGAAGGAAAACTAACAAACAGAAAGGACATCCACACCAAAAACCCATCTGTACATCACCATCATCAAAGATCAAAAGTAGATAAAACCACAAAGATGGGGAAAAAACAGAGCAGAAAACTGGAAACTCTAAAAAGCAGAGCGCCTCTCCTCCTCCAAAGGAACACAGCTCCTCACCAGCAATGGAACAAAGCTGGACAGAGAATGACTTTGACAAGTTGAGAGAAGAAGGCTTCGGACGATCAAACTACTCTGAGCTACAGGAGGAAATTCACACCAATGGCAAAGAAGTTAAAAACTTTGAAAAAAAATTAGACGAATGGATAACTAGAATAACCAATGCAGAGAAGTCCTTAAAGGAGCTGATGGAGCTGAAAGTCAAGGGTTGAGAATTACGTGAAGAATGCAGAAGGCTCAGGAGCCAATGCGATCAACTGGAAGAAAGGGTATCAGTGATGGAAGATGAAATGAATGAAATGAAGCGAGAAAGGAAGTTTAGAGAAAAAAGTATAAAAAGAAATGAACAAAGCCTCCAAGAAATATGGGACTATGTGAAAAGACCAAATCTACATCAGATAGGTGTACCTGAAAGTGACGGGGAGAATGGAACCAAGCTGGAAAACACTCTGCAGGATATTATTGAGGAGAACTTCCCCAATCTAGCAAGGCAGACCAACATTCAGATTCAGGAAATACAGAGAATGCCACAAAGACACTCCTCGAGAAGAGCAACTCCAAGATACATTATTGTCAGATTCACCAAAGTTGAAATGAAGGAAAAAATGTTAAGGGCAGCCAGAGAGAAAGGTCAGGTTACCCACAAAGGGAAGCCCATCAGACTAACAGCAGATCTCTCCGCAGAAACTCTACAAGCCAGAGGAGAGTGGGGGCCAATATTGAACATTCTTAAAGAAAAGAATTTTCAATGCAGAATTTCATGTCCAGCCAAACTAAGCTTCATAAGTGAAGGAGAAATAAAATCCTTTACAGACAAACAAATGCTGAGAGATTTTGTCACCACCAGGCCTGCCCTAAAACAGCTCCTGAAGGAAGCACTAAACATGGAAAGGAACAACTGGTACCAGCCACTGCAAAAACATGCCAAAATGTAAAGACCGTCAAGGCTAGGAAGAAACTACATCAACTAACGAGCAAAATAACCAGCTAACATCATAATGACAGGACCAAATTCACACATAACAATATTAACCTTAAACGTAAATGGGCTAAATGCTCCAATTAAAAGACACAGACTGGCAAATTGGATAAAGAGCCAAGACCCATCAGTGTGCTGTATTCAGGAAACCCATCTCACGTGCAGAGACACACATAGGCTCAAAATAAAGGGATGGAGGAAGATCTACCAAGCAAATGGAAAACAAAAAAAAAAGCAAGGGTCACAATCCTAGTCTCTGATAAAACAGACTTTAAACCAACAAAGATCAAAAGAGACAAAGAAGGCCATTACATAATGGTAAAGTGATCAATTCAACAAGAAGAGCTAACTATCCTAAATATATATGCACCCAATACAGGAGCACCCAGATTCATAAAGCAAGTCCTGAGTGACCTACAAAGAGACTCAGACTCCCACACAATAATAATGGGAGACTTTAACACCCCACTGTTAACATTAGACAAGTCAACGAGACAGAAATTTAACAAGGATATCCAGGAATTGAACTCAGCTCTGCACCAAGCGGACCTGATAGACATCTACAGAACTCTCCACCCCAAATCAACAGAATATACATTCTTCTCAGCACCACATCACACTTATTCCAAAATTGACCACATAGTTGGAAGTAAAGCACTCCTCAGCAAATGTAAAAGAACAGGAATTATAACAAACTGTCTCTCAGACCACAGTGCAATCAAACTAGATTAAGAAACTCACTCAAAACCACTCAACTACCTGGAAACTGAACAACATGCTCCTGAATGACCACTGGGTACATAACGAAATGAAGGCAGAAATAAAGATGTTCTCTGAAACCAATGAGAACAAAGACACAACATACCAGAATCTCTGGGACACATTCAAAGCAGTGTGTAGAGGGAAATTTATAGTACTAAATGCCCACAAGAGAAAGCAAGAAAGATCTAAAATTGACACCCTAACATCACAATTAAAAGAACTGGAGAAGCAAGAGCAAACACATTCAAAAACTAGCAGAAGGCAAGAAATAACTAAGATCAGAACAGAACTGAAGGAGATCGAGACACAAAAAAAACTCTTCAAAAAATCAATGAATCCAGGAGCTGGTTTCTTGAAAAGATCAACAAAATTCATTGACCACTAGAAAGACTAATAAAGAAGAAAAGAGATGCAATAAAAAATGATAAAGGGGATATCATCACCAATCCCATAGAAATACAAACTACCATCAAAGAATACTATAAACACCTCTACGCAAATAAACTAGAAAATCTAGAAGAAATGCATAAATTCCTCGACACATACACCCTCCCAAGACTAAACCAGGAAGAAGTTGAATCCCTGAATAGACCAATAACAGGCTCTGAAATTGAGGCAATAATTAATAGCCTACCAACCAAAAAAATCCAGGACCAGATGGATTCACAGCCGAATTCTACCAGAGGTACAAAGAGGAGCTCATATCATTCCTTCTGAAACTATTCCAATGAATAGAAAAAGAGGGAATCCTCCCTAACTCATTTTGTGAGGCCAGCATCATAGTGATACCAAAGCCTGGCAGAGACACAACAAAAAAAGAGAATTTTAGACCAATATCCCTGACGAACATCGATGCAAAAATCCTCAATAAAATACTGGCAAACCAAATCCAGCAGCACATCAAAACTCTTATCCATCATGATCAAGTTGGCTTCATCCCTGGGATGCAAGGCTGGTTCAATATACACAAATCAATAAACATAATCCATCATATAAACAGAACCAAAGACAAAAACCACATGATTATCTCAATAGATGCAGAAAAGGCCTTTGACAAAATTAAACAGCCCTTCATGCTAAAAACTCTCAATAAACTAGGTATTGATGGGTTGTATCTCAAAATAATAAAAGCTATTTGTGACACACCCACAGCCAATATCATACTGAATGGGCAAAAACTGGAAGCATTCCCTTTGAAAACTGGCACAAGACAGGGATGCCCTCTCTCACCACTCCTATTCAACATAGTGTTGGAAGTTCTGGCCAGGGCAATTAGGCAGGAGAAGGAAATAAAGGGTATTCAATTAGGAAAAGAGGAAGTCAAATTGTCCCTGTTTGCAGATGACATGATTGTATATCTAGAAAACCCCATTGTCTCAGCCCAAAATCTCCTTAAGCTGATAAGCAACTTCAGCAAAGTCTCAGGATACAAAATCAATGTACAAAAATCACAAGCAGTCTTATACACCAATAACAGACAAACAGAGAGCCAAATCATGAGTGAACTCCCATTCACAATTGCTTCAAAGAGAATAAAATACCTAGGAATCCAACTTACAAGGGATGTGAAGGACCTCTTCAAGGAGAACTACAAACCACTGCTCAAGGAAATAAAAGAGGATACAAACAAATGGAAGAACATTCCTTGCTCATGGATAGGAAGAATCAATATCGTGAAAATGGCCATACTGCCCAAGGTGATTTATAGATTCAGTGCCATCCCCATCAAGCTACCAATGACTTTCTTCACAGAATTGGAAAAAACTACTTTAAAGTTCATATGGAACCAAAAAAGAGCCCGCATTGCCAAGTCAATCCTAAGCCAAAAGAACAAAGCTGGAGGCATCACGCTACCTGACTTCAAACTATACTACAAGGCTACAGTAACCAAAACAGCATGGTACTGGTACCAAAACAGAGATACAGAACAATGGAACAGAACAGAGCCCTCAAAATAATGCCACATTATCTACAACTATCTGATCTTTGACAAACCTGAGAAAAACAAGCAATGGGGAAAGGATTCCCTATTTAATAAATGGTGCTGGGAAAACTGGCTAGCCATATGTAGAAAGCTGAAACTGGATCCCTTCCTTACACCTTACACAAAAATTAATTCAAGATGGATTAAAGACTCACATGTTAGGCCTAAAACCATAAAAACCCTAGAAGAAAACCTAGGCAATACCATTCAGGACATAGGCATGGGCAAGGACTTCACGTCTAAAACACCAAAAGCAATGGCAACAAAAGCCAAAATTGACAAATGGGATCTAATTAAACTAAAGAGCTTCTGCACAGCAAAAGAAACTACCATCAGAGTGAACAGGCAACCTACAAAATGGGAGAAAATTTTCGCAACCTACTCATCTGACAAAGGGCTAATATCCAGAATCTACAATGAACTCAAACAAATTTACAAGAAAAAAACAGACAACCCCATCAAAAAGTGGGCAAAGGATATGAACAGACACTTCTCAAAAGAAGACGTTTATGCAGCCAAAAAACACATGAAAAAATGCTCATCATCACTGGCCATCAGAGAAATGCAAATCAAAACCACAATGAGATACCATCTCACACCAGTTAGAATGGCGATCATTAAAAAGTGCTGGAGAGGATGTGGAGAAATAGGAACACTTTTACACTGTTGGTGGGACTGTAAACTAGTTCAACCATTGTGGAAGTCAGTGTGGCGATTCCTCAGGGATCTAGAACTAGAAATACCATTTGACCCAGCCATCCCATTACTGGGTATATACCCAAAGGATTATAAATCATGCTGCTATAAAGATACATGCACACGTATGTTTATTGTGGCACTATTCACAATAGCAAAGACTTGGAACCAACCCAAATGTCCAACAACGATAGACTGGATTAAGAAAATGTGGCACATATATACCATGGAATACTATGCAGCCATAAAAAATGATGAGTTCACGTCCTTTGTAGGGACATGGATGAAGCTGGAAACCATCATTCTCAGCAAACTATTGCAAGGGCAAAAAACCAAACACCGCATGTTCTCACTCATAGGTGGGAACTAAACAATGAGAACACATGGACACAGGAAGGGGAACATCACACTCCGGGGACTGTTGTGGGGTGGGGGGAGGGGGGAGGGATAGCATTAGGAGATATACCTAATGCTAAATGACGAGTTAATGGGTGCAGCACACCAACATGGCACATGTATACATATGTAACTAACCTGCACATTGTGCACATGTACCCTAAAACTTAAAGTATAATAATAATAAAATAAAAATAAATAAATAAAAAATAAAAATAAAAATAAAATAAAAATTCATCCATTCTAAAAGAAATGTTTATGCTTTTGTATATTTTTCTCATTTTCTACATTGTAATATACTGTATTCCTTTTAAATTCAGGGAAAAAAGAAATACGCATTATGTGGTATTAATAAAGCAAAACCTGGACCCTCTTTGGCCTTTCAGTGTCTTAAAATCATAAAGCCAGACCCATTTGTGATATATGGATGCTGATAGTTGAAAAGAATGTACAAATCTCAACTGTATTTCATTTTGCTGTTCTATTAAAGCTATCTTATCATTATAATAGAAAAAAGAAAAACATAGTCTTTAAATTAAAGGAACAGAACACATACAAACACAACTGCTTTCACTCAAAAAACTGACAAGACACTGAAACTGGTCCCAGTGGTCAGTTGAACATTGACCACGTGGCATTAAAGAGCCAGTGCCCAGCAAGAGTGACTTTCTTCTTGAACTTGACAGCCGATCGCAGCTCTGCATCAGACAAAACCAGATCCTTCATTCTCTAAGCTCTTCTGAATTTTTCAGGATTTCACTTTCCTTGTACAGGGCAGGTAATCATCGTGGTTGGAGGTTGTCAGGGGTCCCCTGCACCAAGCTAAGTAATGAGGACTGCGGGGTGAGAAAGACAGACTCTCCCTGAAGGGTCCCAGTGATCACAGCTGGGCTCCAGGCTGTGGGCTGCTGCTCCAGCAGGCTCAGGTGCAGTGTGTGGGCACCGTAGTGGGATGCTCGGACCAGAGGAATCAGGAAGGATTTTCCATAAAAGGTGGGACTTGAGCCTGGACTGCAGATGGGAGCAGAAAGGTGTCCCTGGCAGAGAAAGGAGAACAGGAAGCATCCAGGCAGTGGGCTGAGTTGTGTCCTCTGGACCAATAGTCAAGGATAGGGAATGGCTTCTAGATGCTGTGGGGACCCACTTGGAACCCCAGGCACTATAAAGATTATTTTAATCTGAAGACATTTGAGACTCAACAGATACAGAAAGAAGCCTTCTCAGAGCTTTTCTTATGTGACCAGCAACTTCTCAGAGCTTTTCTTATCTGATGGAAGACAGCAACTTTCAAGAAATGAGGATTGCTATTAATTCCCTCCTCGGGGAGACTTCTATTCCTAGCGGGGAGACTAAAAGTAAGCCTACGATAAATCCCCACTCTGAGGGAGTTGTAGAGCCCTGAAAAAGACAAAAAGACCACTCATGTCCATATGGACAAACATTATCACAAACTTTCTTATCTCCCATATGGCCCCCTAAAAATCTGGCTTGTCGGCTGGGTGCGATGGCTCACACCTGTAATCCCAGCACTTTGGGAGGCCAAGGCGGGTGGATCACGAGGTCAAGAGATAGAGACCATCCTGGCCAACATGATAAAACCCCGTCTCTATTAAAAACACAAAAATTAGCTGGGTGTGGTGGCACGCACCTGTAATCCCAGCTATTTGGGAGGCTGAGGCAGGAGAATGGCTTGAACCTGGGAGGTGGAGGTTGCAGTGAGCAGCGATGGTGCCACTGCACTCCAGTCTGGCAACAGAGACTCTGTCTTAAAAAGAAAAAAAAACAACAACAAACTCATTTGTCTTTCCTGAAGAAATCTATTGCTCTTCCCATTGCAGCCTCTCTCCTCTCCCTTTCCCTGCTAAGTTGGTTCTACAGACCCATATTCAAACCACTCCTTTCAGTTGCTCAAAACTACGCAGTCCTGAGTGCGACTGCACAGTCCTGAGTGCACGCACGTGGCACACTCACACGAGTCACTCGCAACTGCACAGTCCTGAGTGCACCCATGTGGCACACTTACACAACTCTTTTCTCCCGCTAATCTGGCTTTTGTCCATTTAACTTGGAGGCTCCCAGGTACCGAACCTGAGAAGGCAAAGCTTTTCCTCTCTACACTGCGTTTCATTCTCCAGGGCATTTGAGAGCAGTTCATGAAGAGTGGCTCTCACGCCCGAGCAAAGCAGTCACAGCACTGGCTTGTCAGTCTGAGCACAGCTGAGGATGATGTGGAGACAATCCCTGGGTTGGAAAAACTCCGTTTCTCCAGTCCCAGGCTCTGCTGCCGCATCTCTGTGTCTCCTTCATCAGGCACTCTGCGTCCCAGGGAGGGAGGCACCCCACATCCGTGCTGGGGACATTGTGCAGGATGGCAGGGGCAAGGCACACCTCACAAAAGAGATGGACGCCACTGAAGGAGATGAAATTATTTCCAGAAATGTTTTTTTTTTTAGAATCAGTGGCATGACATATAGTTGATCCTTGAACAGTGCAAGAGTTACCCAGCTCCCTGCACAGTCAAAAATCCATGTCTATGTCTGGACCCCCAAAGCTTAACTACTAACAGCCTACTGTGGACTGGAAGCCTTACTGATAACATAAACAGCCGATTCACACATATTTTATATGTCATATGTATCATATACTGTATTCTCACAATAGGGTAACTAGAGAAAAGAAAATGATATTAAGAAAGTTATAAGGAAGAGAAGATGTATGTACCATCCATTAAGTGGAAATGGATCCTCATACAGGTCTTCATCCTTGTTGTCCAGGCAGGGGGTGCTGACGAGAGGGAGGAGGAAGGCTTTGTGTTGCTGTCTCGGGGGTGGCAGAGGTGGGAGAAAATCTGCATATAATCGGACACGTGCAGTTCAAACCTGTGTTGTTCAAGGTTCAATGGCAATTAGTTTTTATTAGAAAAAATATATCAATGTGGAGAAGCCCTTGAAGGAATTTAAGCACAGAGGTGATTGATAGGTGTAACCGCCGGGTCCAGACAGGCCAGAACTTGAACTCAAGTTGTGCTGGTCAAGGGAGGTAAAAGAATCAAACCTTGATGACCAGAGGACACTGGAGTAAAAGGCAAGAGTGAAGAAAAAAACCTTGATTTGTTACACGGTGAAAAGCAGCAGAAGAAATATGGCACCTGAATCATCGATGTCACTACCGTTGGTTGGTCAGGTAGGCCATGAGAACCAACCAGAGACCAAACAGAGCAAAATCGAATATGCGATAATTTGTTCATTTCCATTCCACCATTCACCCTCAGTGTTTATCCCATGGTAATTAAAAACAACTGTAGCTATTGAATGATGGAATTTGCTGGTCAAGCTCTTCAGAGCCCAATGTCACCAGCCTTGGGGTGGCCCCTGCAAGTCCTTGCTGTGTCCATTCTGTTCTCACTGAATGCAGAAAGTGCAGCCCAGCTCAGCGATGAGTTACAGCCGACCTCAAAAGTGCCAATGCCACAGCCTAAGCATCTGGGACAGACACTGAGGAATGTTTGATGAGCCCTTAACTACCAAAGGTGGACAACTCTGCTTTGATATTCATATTTAGCACCCGAAAGGAGCATCCTGGTGCTGAAAGAGGGCATTAGGGAGCTTCCCCAGGGAGCCCCAAACAGCGTCTCTGCAGATCTGAGCGCTCCCTGTTCCAGCTGCAGGAGGCTGTGTTCAGCCTGCTGGGTGCTGGCCCTGCAGCTGGGGAGCGGCCCTCTCCACCACAGTGGTCTTCAGACTGGGGTCAGTGTACATGCAAAGACCATCTATGGGGCACATGGCATAAGTATTTTTAAAGTAATTACTTATCATTTCCAGCTCGTCAGCTCTTTCCCAAAAGTGATCTGTCTAGGAACTTCTCTGGCCAATCCGTTTCCCAGACCCCTTTACAATCTCCTGCCCCCTTCTCCATAGACAGGTGCATCTTGGACCTCGCACCCATCCCAAACCCCTCTCCAGGGTGTGTTCCTGGTGGTGGCGCCCTCCCTAGAGCACAGCGCCAGAGAGAGCGCCCCTGTGAATATCAGCAGCCAATTGTACCCAGTGACTAAGGAAACCAGCCTTCAGCAAATGCGGTGGTTTCCTATTCTCTGCTTTCCACAAAATTGAAAGAGAGCCTATTCAAGTTGTCAGCTGAGAGAGCTTTAAAAACAATCTTGTATAACAAGCACAACGTGCTTTTTGGCATACAACTTGAAAGGAGCTCAAAAACCAGTGACATTATTATAGCAAATCTTTTTCCATTTCCATCTTTCATTCCCATTTATGTGAACAAGTTTGCTTTAGCTCATAAAAATGAAACTACAGAAAATCTCAGTGCCGAGCCTGTTTTTGGAGCACCCCATGGGTCTGTGAACCCGGGCAGGGGCCCATCCCCAGCATCGCTGATATTGAATTTCTGAGATTTTAATTTTATAAGAGTCAATTTTTTAAAAACTATTTAAATTTTAATCAATTGTATACTACTAATAATTATAAGGATAATTCAAAGAAACAACATTTAGAGTCTGTGGTTACAGAAAATTACATTTAAAAAACACATTCAATTTATATACAGATTTTTTACTGTAAGAATATAAAGGTGATGAATAAAGACTTTTAAGCCAAAAAGTATACCTATCACACTGGCATAATATCCTAAAGGAGTAGTTAGAATGGAAATTTGAGCTTATAGAGAAAAAGGAGTCACAAAAAAAATTGCATGCTCAGAAGGAAAGCATTTTCATGTTTTTTTTTTTTTTTCAAAGGATGAGAGTGGTTGTGAAATCACTACGGTAATTGGATTCCAGCGGAAACACTTGAGTAGTGCGAGAGTTTTATTTTGGAATATCAATGTTTTGAAAGGCCAGAAGATATACTTTTTTCAACTAATAAACCTTACTTTTAGCTGAGTATTTTTTTTTTTATTTTAATAGTTTTGGGGGAACAGGCAGTGTTTGGTTCCATGGATAAGTTCTTCAGTGGTGATTTCTGCGATCTGGGTGCCCCTGTCTCCGGAGCAGTGTACACTGCAGCTGATGTGTAGTCCTTCATCCCTCACCCTCTCCCACCCTTCCGCCGAGTCCCCAGTAACAGGTCATGGCTGCGACCTCTCAGGAGACGCGCTAAGCACAGGCCCCAGGCCTGCCTGGTGGGTATTTGCTCAGAAGCTCTTTGTGGAGACCGTGGGTTCCTTTTAAACACCAGGTATTTTTTTGTTTCTGGCAGTCTCCAGCCTAATACACTCATTTGAATCCTGGAAAATAGATCACTCTGTTTCAATTAGGCCAACTCCTCAGGAGTTCTAGAAAAATATTTTAAGCCAGTGACTCATTGAAGTCCCAGATGACAGTACCCTCTGGGGCAATTAGGCCAACGTACCAGGAGGCCGGCAAAGAGGCTTCCAGTGGCTCTGACAGGTTGCCACTGTGTCTGCCCTCAGCCCCTAGAGCACGGGGAGGACATGGGGGAGCAGCCCAGCTCCCGGACAGTTCTGCGGCACAGTCTAGGGCTCTGCATTCTGGCCTCCTGCCACATCCAGGGCGCTGAATGCCATGGTGTGTGTCCTTCCACAATGCATACACTGGAACACAAACGTCAGCGTGATAGCATTAAGAAGTGACTAAGTCATGAGGGCCCCATCCTTATGAATGGGACTAGTGGACCTTATAAAAGGCCCTTCCACCTCCTGTCATGTGAGGACACAGCACTTAGCCCCTCTGGAGGACGCAGCAACAGGGTTCTGTCTTGGAAGCAGAAATGGGTCCTCACCAGACACTGAACCTACAGTGCCTCGATCTTGGACTTCCGGCCTCCAGAACTGTGAAAAAGAAATTTCTGTTATTTGTAAGTCACCTGGTCTAGGGTGTTTTGTTACAGCAACCTGAACAAAGACAGTTGGCCTTCCTTTATCTGAGATCATTTTAAACACCATTATCCTCAACTCAATCATTTCCTTAACTCAAGGAAGATATCTGATTTCATGGCAGGCACTGGAAATATATGCCTTTGGTTTTCCCTGTAATTGCAAAGAAAATTTATATGTAAAATAACTGAAACAGGACTCCTCATTTCAGCATTTAAAGCAAAAGTCTTTAAAGTTAATAAAACTTCTATTCTACGATAAAAATTGTATAAATGCCAAAGTTTTGGATGTAACAGAAATGAGAGTGATACTGAGAAATTCTCTAGGCGGTCATGGAAATAAGAAGACAAAGAAAAAAATTTAAACCATGGTATGTGCACTTTTGTAAATGGTTTTGCTGCAAGTGCAGTGAGGAGTTTTGTAGTGATTTAATTGTGTCTACTTTTATAAAAATTTAAAGCATTCAAAAGAATCTGATATGCTAAACTCGTGAAAAGTTTAATTGATAAAGCTTGCAATCAAAACATAAAACATAAAGATAGTATCCAGGGAGAAAAGAAACACAGCTAAGTAAAAGCGGAGGAGGTGGGGAGAGGAAAAGAATCTAAAGGAAAGGGAGGTTTATTTTATTTTATTTTATTTTATTTATTTTGAGATGAGGACTCACTCTGGTACCCAGGCTGGAATGGAGCAGCGCAATCATAGCTCACTGCAGCCCCCAACTCATAGGCTAAAGTGATCCTCCTGCTTCAGCTTCCCAAATAGCTGGGACTACAGGTGCATGCCACCATGCCCAGCTAATTAAAAAAATAATGTTTCGTGAAGATAAAGCCTTGCTGTGTTGCCCAGGCTGGTCTCCAACTCCTGGCCCCAAATGTTCCTCCTGCCTCAGCCTCCCAAAGTGCAGGGATTACAGGCATAAGCCACCACACACCTGGCTTGATGTTTAATGAGTCTAATTTTATTCATTTTGCTATATTCAAGTTTTTTTTTTTTTTTTTTTTTTTGGTTCTGCAAGTTGTGTTTTTTAATTTTACAATGCACCATCAACATTTTTTCCATGTAACAGATGAACATTTCCTACTGAGAACACTGCGTTGCAGATAGGTCAAAAGGCTGCTAGCAACAGGAGGGATGCCTAAAGTAAAGTATTACCGTAACGTTAAAGCACATGGCCTGGTAAATGCCTGCCAGGGACACTACACATAAGGAATGTCTTCAATGTCCCTTCGTGGGGCCCTGCAGCCACCCCTGAATTCCCTTGGACCTCTAGGGTAGAAGGGGTCCTGTAAATTTCTTTGCATCCACAAAAACGCCCCCAATTTCTGTTTGCTTTTTCTCTTCTCATCCTGCACCTTAGCCATATTGTCAAATTCTCTTATATTCAAGTTTTAAAAGTTAAAATTATTTTATCTTTATTTAAAATGTTCTGCATAAATATATTCATGCACATAATTTTCAAACAATGAGTATATTTGACTGCAAAACTTCATATTTTGAGAAATCAAATGAGTTAAATTTGTAAGTTCTTTGCCTTTTAGTTGTGTGAATGGTTTATAATTGACTAGAGAAAAACAATTGAGAAGGAAAGTATTTAACAGTGTTTAAGATAATATAAATTCAAAAATCTGAGAGGAAAATTACAAAAAAAATTTTTTTAAATCCCTCCCTAGGCCAGGCGTGGTGGCTCACACCTGTAATCCCAGCACTTTGGGAGGCCGAGGCAGGCGGATCATGAGGTCAGGAGATCGAGACCATCCTGTCTAACACGGTGAAACCCCATCTCTACTAAAAATACACACACACACAAAAACAAATCAGCCAGGCGTGGTGGCGGGCGCCTGTAGTCCCAGCTACTCAGGAGGCTGAGGCAGGAGAATGGCATGAACCCGGGAGGTGGAGATTGCAGTGAGCCGACGTCACGCAACTGCACTCCAGCCTGGGCAACAGAGTGAGACTCCATCTCAAAAAAAAAAAAAAAAAAATCAATCCCTCCCTAGACATTAGGAAGAGTAAAGAAGGAAATTACTTTTAGTTCATCGTAGTGGCCCTTTATTTTTACTTATTCATTCAAGGAAAAAAACTCTAGAAAAATAGACTACATAAAACATAAGATTTAAAAATAAGACCAGATTTCGGATTTTGGAAGGTCTTATGTGCTCAGAATGAGTTAAAATTCAGACGAAAAGAGATAGAAGCTCTCACATAACAGTGAGGCTGCCTTTGCTGCACAACCGTCTGCCAGACACTAACGGGAATGTTTTCTGGGCTGACTCATTTGGTCTTTAGAGGGGAAGACTCTCTGAAGAGCATCCCTCTGAGGGGACTGTGATGGGCTCCCCCAGTTTGCAGCTGGAGAAACTGAGACATGAAAACTGGTTGATCTGTCCAGGTGCACTCAGGTGGCCACGACTCAGCCAATTCCTCGGACGAAACTACATCAGAATAAAGTTTAGCCAGCGGTTGAACATTTGTCACTCATTAAGAAATAGAGAAAATTAGACAAGCCATCTTACTAATAAAGACAAAAGAATTTACTTGAATGTAACCATAATGTTAAATTAAATGTTTAAATGATAATCTTCATGAACAAGTGATAAACCATAGATTATATATAATGTATGTATATGTGTGTGTATATATATATAAAATGATTAAATGAGACCAATTAGACTAATTTTTAAAGTTTACATTGTATTCTTTTAACCAATACTCCTTAAATGTTGGGTACTAAATCTATTTCTTTTGAAGCAAGTTGGCCCTGAAACTTTGTGCAAACTAATTGGAATCTAAGAAAAAAGGACATTCCGAAACAGAGACTTAGAAATTATTCTGCACTTTGACCAAATACCCTTCAAATAGAAAATCAAAAGTATTTGACAATTAAAGCTTCCACTGGTAAAGTGTGCAAGAAGCGATCTTTTTAGAAGTTTGCTCTTTGTTACCTGAACAGGTTTGTAATTGCATCAAATGTATGCAAAAATTGATGACTGTAAGTTTCATTGTTACCCATAGTTCCTAAACCTTTCACCAAAACAGGATGCTGAGCTGATAGACTAATAACTATTTCAGAAGTAGTTTTGTTTTGGTAAACAAAAGCCCAGCACAGGCTGAAATACAGTTGTTGGCCCTCATGCCCGGCTCACAAGGTAAAGTCAGCAACCCACATGTTATGAGGCCCAAACCAAGAGTTAATCTAAAAGCTTTAGAGCCCCGGAAATCCCGTGTCAGGAGTCTAAACGGCAGGCAGTGAGAGTTAAACTACTGGCCTCTGCCAGGACTGGCCAGGATGCCAAATGCTTAGCTGACTAATTCGGATTTCAGCAAAACCATATTCCACACGTGAGACTCTCAGTGGATCTGTCAAGCAGGAAACCCCACAGAGACTGATTTTGTGCCTGTGTTATTCACACAGTCGCCGTGGAGCGAAAAACTGGGAAGCACGAGATGTTTTAATTTACATACAATTTAGAAAATTGCCTCTTAGATATTCCATAGCTATGTTTCTAAGCCATTTTTTTCATTCTAAAATGGAAATCCCCTTGGGGATAAGCAAAACTGGCTGAAAATTGCTTTTAAAATGTTAGAAAATGTAATGTTGTTATGAAATGCAACTGAAATGTGCTAATGTCTTTTTCAGTCTGTTCTAGTGTAACCCTAATAATATTGCAAAAATACGAGCCTGTAAAACATTCTTCACTTGAAATTTCTGTGAGGTTTCTGAAGTCTGATGATTCTGGTTATTGATTTGATTGTATTTGCTAATTTCCTTAATTCATAATTCTATAATTTTAAAAGTCAAGCAATACAGTGTGAGATAATAATTATAACTAGAATAATATATGTAAATTAGTAAAAAAAAAATACTTAACTAGTAAAGCCAGAGTTAACATTAAAGCTTTCTGTTACAGATAAATAACAGCCCACAGGCCCATAAAAATAAAGTTCAATGAGAGGTGTAGGCATTATATAGAGCATTATATATTTATCTGTATATGTTAGGTATCATATATTTATGTGTTTTATATCTCCTATTGTTTTGTCCATTAATTTTTTAATACAATCAAAGATATTAAATACTCAGTGGATTCACATTCTCTGGTATCTCACTGTGGGGAAATTAAAATTTATTCTCTTTTTGAACATAAACGATCTGTGCAACTAGACTAACAAGACATATGATCTGGATTGACAAAATTTTTAAAAAGCATTCCAAATTAAAGCTTTCTGTTATAGATAAAGAACAGCCCACAAACCCATAAAAATAAAGTTCAATGAGAGGTCTAGGCATTACATAGAGTATTATATATTTATCTATATATGTTAGGTATCATATATTTATGTGTTTTATATCTCTTATTGTTTTGTCCATTAATAATTTTTTAATACAATCAAATATATTAAATACTCACTGCATTCACATTCTCTGGCATCTCACTGTGGGGAAATTAAAATTTATTCTCTTTTTGAACACAAATGATCTGTGTAAATAGACTAACAAGACATATGATCTGGATTGACAAAATCTTTTAAAAGCATTCCAAAATACTTAGATTTGAATTAAAGAAAAAGGAATTAATAGAGGCATCTCAAAAGAAAATATACTGACATTAAGTAGTCAAGGCAGCAGGATTACACTTTTTCTCTCTTTCCTCTTGAGACATTATTATTAAAAAGAAATACAGGAAAGCTTCTGGAAATGAAAGAGCAAATGCATATGAATCCATCTCTACTTAGACAACAATTGCAATAGAGTAATTATTTTGGAACTCTGGGGTCTATTGAAGGCTTGCATCTCACAGGGGATGTCTCGAATGATAAATTATGGTTACATTTGGTCAATTTTACCTCTTGGCATAGTAACAGTTACCTGCTCTCCACCCCCAGCCCTCTATCAGGCAGCTGGGCAGTTGTTCCTGTAGCAACCTGCAGGTAGCTTAATGGGCAAAGAGAATACTATCCTCCAATGACAAGGGATCTGTGCTCTGATCACAGAGTTGCAGACAGAGAGGCTTGCTATCATTGTTGTCGCACCTCCCCTCATTGTTGCAAGGCCCTCTCCTTCCTGCTGAAGTGACTTTTGGGAGATTTAAAGAATCGGCACATTTTTTCCACTTTATTTTTCTTACCCCCTCCCCCAACTTGGGGGCCAGATGTTGAAGACCAGCATATTAAGAAGCAACTGCATATGCAGGGAAAATTACAAAGCAACCATGCATGCCCAGGGAAAGGCACAGACTCAGAAAACACCTGCAAATACCTTAAGTCTACATCTCAGTCTGATCCTTGACACAGAGACAGCCTACAACAATTTTTTAAATGTTAGCAAATCCTGAGGAAGGAGAATCTGACTTTCAGAGCTACCACATTATTAGATTCCAATGTCCAGTTTCAACAAAAAATCATAAGACATACCAAAAAACAGGAAAGTAAGGCTCATTCAAAGGAAAAAAATAAACCAAAAACTGTCCCTGAAAAAGACCTGATGGTAGATCTACTAGACAGACTTTAAAACAACTGTCTTAAAGATGCTTGAAGAACTAAAGGAAGACATGGAAGAGCTTCTGTGTGAACAAAATGAAAATATTAATAAAGAGATAGAAAATCCAAAAGAAGCCAAAAATAAAACCTGGACCTGAAAAGTACAATACATTAAATTTTAAAAATCACTAAAGGGGTTCAAAGGCAGATTTAAGCAGGCAGAAAAAAGAATCCACATATTTAAGGATCGGAAAATGGAAATTAGTCATTCTGAGGAACAGAAAGAAAAAGGATTGAAGAAAAATTGAACAGAGTCTAAGGTACCTGTGGAACACCCTTAAGTGAATCAACATATGCATTATAGGAGTCACAGAATGGGGAAAGAGAGAAAGGGATAGAGAGAGAATATTTAAAGAAATAATGGCTGAAAATTTCCAAAATTTGATTTTAAAGACATGAATATTAGCATCCAAGAAATTCAACAAACTACAAGTATGATGAACTCAGAGACTCACACTAAGACACATTATAATCAAACTGTTGAACAACAAAGGCAAAGAGAATTTTGAAAGCAGCAAAAGAGAAGTGACTCATCACACACAGAGGGATCTTCAAAAAATATTAGCAGATTTCTCATCAAAAACTTTGGTGGCCAGAAGGCAACGAGTTAATATACTCAAAGTGCTAAAAAATTAAATTAAAAACCCATCAACCAAGAATTCTATATTCAGCAAAACTGTACTTTAAAACTGAAGAAGAAATTAAGACATTCCCAGATAAACAAATGCAGGGGGAGTTTGTTATCATGAGACCTGACCTTCAAGAAATGTTAAAGGGAGTCCTGAAGATTGAAATGAAAGAACACTAGACAATAACTAAAAGCAACATCAAGGAATAAAGATCTCAGTGATGGTAATTATATGACAACTATAAAAATTAGCATAATTCCAACAATGACATGTAACTCCACTGTTTGTTTTCTACAAGAGATCACTGCATTAAAAAAATATTAGTTTATGTTTTTGGACACAAAATACATAAAGATGTGATTTTGTGAGTTCAACAACTGAAAGAGGTGGTAAAGGGGCTGCTGAAGAAGCAAAATTGTTGTATGCTATTAATGTTATGATGGTACAAATTCAAATCACAATGTTACAATTTTATAATGTTAAATTTAGTCTCTGTGTTAACCACAAAGAAAATTGCTAAATAATATACACATATAAATTTAAATGTTTTACTATAAAAATCAACTAAACACAAAAGAAAACAGCAATGCAGAAAATGAGAGACAAAACGCTATAATACAGAAAACAAATAGCAAAATGACAGAAGTCCCTCCATACCAATAATCACTTTAAATGTAAATGGATTAAACTCTCCAATCAAAAGGCAAATATTGGGAGAATGGATAAAAAAGACATTTAGACACGTGGCTAAATTTAATCATCCATCCTCAGTTCTCATCTTTCCTGACACTCGTGATCATTTCCTCCATTTTGAATCCTCTTCTTACCTAGCCTTCGGTATCAATCCCTCAGAAAATCCTGTTGACTCTGCCTTCCAAATATACCCACATATGAGTTCTTTTTTCCACTTCCCTAGTGACCTACCTCTGGTCCAAGCAGCCACCACCTCTGGCGTGGAGGGTTGCAGGTCTCCCCGCTTCTGCTCTGCTCCCTCTCCATCTCTTCCTAACACACAGCCAGGGCGATCCAGTGAGGGCAGAGGACGGCTCCCACTCAGACCCCAGGGGCTCTCCATCTTAGTCTGAGTAGCAGCCCCATTCCTACAGAGGCCAGGAGGTGCTATACCACCTGGCCTGGTGACCTCTGCGGCCTCTCCCCTGCTGTTCTCCCTCAACTTGCTCTGCAGGTCATGCTGGCCTCCCACAGTCTCCCACCGTCTGCACGCAGCCCAGTGTGCTCCCGTCTCTGCCTGGAGTGTCCTGAGCTCAGGTGGCTTCAGGGCTCACTTCCTGGGCTTCCTCAGTCTTCATTCGTAAGGCCTTCCCTCAACACCTGTTTAAAATGACAGCTGCTCCACCCCCAGCTTCCCAGTCCCCCTTATCCTGCCGCACTGATTTCTGCCATGGCACTCATCTCCTTCTAATGTTCCCTATAATTTAACCAATGAGGCAGCCCTGGGAGTGCAGAGCTCCCACCCCTGCAGGGCAGCACGATGGACCCATGGCTCCACTGATGCACCTCGGGATGCATGAGGCAGCCCTGGGAGTGCAGAGCTCCCACCCCTGCAGGGGAGCACGATGGACCCATGGCTCCACTGATGCACCTCAGGATGCGTGAGGCAGCCCTGGGAGTGCAGAGCTCCCACCCCTGCAGGGGCGCACGATGGACCCATGGCTCCACTGATGCACCTCGGGATGCACCACCATGTTCAAAACAAGGCCAAGCTCCCCCCCCCATGGTGCTCCCTGGACCGGGCTGGGACAGGTCCATCACAGGGATACACACCACTCCTCAGGGAGCAACTTTTCACCCAGGATGCCCTGTTGGCCTGGACAGACCTTTCTTGAAGCTGAGACTCTCCTACCCCTACCTTTTCTTGCCTTTTCTCCTTCTCACAGATGTTGGACCTGCAGCGTGTTCTGAAGTCTCTCTTTACTCCCTCTCCAAGAAATCTCCAGCATGTCCAACTCTACCTGGTTTCTACTCCTCAGTGAGTGTGAGCTGTACAATTGATTATTATTACTGTTATTGCTTTGTTCATGGTCTGTCTCACCCCACTAGAGCATGAACCCGCCAGGGCAGAGGGCTTTGGTTTTTTCCTGTGCTTTCCTGGTGCCTGGAGCAGGGCCTGGCTCATAGCAGAGATGCAGTAAATCTGTGCTGAATAAATGTCTTACGTATTGAATCAGATGATGCATTTTAAAAGCATGCCACCTAGTCTTGCACAAAAGAACCACGTGTTCAGTATTGACCATATTTACACTAAAAAAAAGTCAGTTTCCATTAAAGAAAGTTAAAGTATTTAAGTAAATAAAAACATAGACTGTGTTCTTGGGGTAGGAGCACACTTTAGCAGTATCAAGTATAGTCATATAAAATGTAAATGTCAGTATCCCCAAATTGTCTACAAATTAAATGCAATTCCAATCAAAATTCTAGCTGGATGTTGAGACATTCATAAATTCATGCTAAAATTTGCTTGGATGAATAAAGGTCCAGAAGTAGCCTAATCAACTGTGAAAAAACAGGGTACAGAGGGGAGACTTGACCTAGTAAATATAGACTGCAAGACACTAATAGTGATGGTAATAGTAATCTTTACAAGTATGGTACTGGTGCAAAAACAGACAATAGATCAATTAGCCAGAGTAGAAAGCTCAGAGAGACCACATATACACAGAAGCTCAGCATCACAAGTCAATGGGGGAAAGGATGAATTTTATATCGGTGGTTTCAGGAAAACTGGATTACTACATGAAGAAGATGAGGGCACATTCTTTGTAGCACTATGTGTAGCAGGGGAGCCCTGGAAGGCTAAAGGCCTGCAAGTAGAAATTTAAACTCTGAAGCTCAGAGAAGATAATGGAGGAGTATACTTCTGTGACTTGAGAATAGAGAAAGATGTTTAAATGAAAATATCTCCCTACAAAATAATGGATTTGACAATATCAAAATCTAGGGGTTTTATTCACTGAAAAACAAAATGGACAAAGTTAACACATGGCAGATAGGTTGGGAGGTGATATTTACAATTTTGAAAAACATCAAGGGACTGATATTAAGAAAAACAGGGAAAGTCTGTGAATCCAAAGAAAAGACAGAAAGAAATCAAACAGAAAAGTTGCATAGGGTGTGGACAGGTGAGTCTCAGAAGAGAAAAGCCAATGGCTAACATGTATGTAAAGAGGTGGTTAAAGTCATGTCAGAGAAATGCAAATTAGAACAACAGTGAGGCACCACTTCACACAAGTGTCAGACTGACAAATTAGGATGCTGGGTGGTACCGGGGAGTAAGGCAGGCACAGGAGCACAGGATTCCATGAGCTGCAGGTAGGTGCAGGTGGCACAGCCATGGTGGAAGGCATCCTGGCGATGTTTATTCAGATTAAGAACAGGCAGCCAATGACTCAGAACTTCATTCCTGAGAACATGTTCAACGCAGGCCCATGGATGCATGTGAGGACGTTCATGCAGCCTTACTCGTGGCCATGTGATGCTGGGGGAATGAACAGGCATGATGTATTAGTCTGTTCTCACACTGCTATGAAGAAATACCTGAGACTGGGTAATTTATAAAGGAAAGAAGCTTAATTGACTCACAGTTACGCATAACTGGAGAGGACTCAGGAAACTTACAATCATGGCAGAAGACAAAGGAGAAGCAGGCACCTGAAGACAGGGTGGCAGGATGGAGCGAGTGCAAGCAGGGGAGATGCCAGATGCTTCTGAAAACCATCGGATCTCGTGATAACTCACTCACTGTCACAGCATGAGGGAAACCACTCCTGTGATCCAATCACCTCCACCTAGTCCTGCCCTCGACACATGGGGATTACAATTCAAGATGAGATTTTGGGTGGGGACACAACCAGAACATATCAGATGATGTGTGGGTGTGTGGAATGCTCTGGAATGTGTCACAGCCCCTAGCTATAAGCAACGGACTCGGGAGTGCAAAGTAACATGGAAAGATCTGAGCCCACGAGGATATTTGCCTCTTTGTCAAGGGAAAGTGAGGGCAAAAAGGAGGCAAACAGATACATAGAGAGATGCATTAAAGATGAGATGTGCCTTGAACTGAGATTGTGACTAACTCAATCCTATGCACTTGAGGCTAAAAAAAAAGTATCTTAAATAGCTGAGAATCACCGGAAATCAATGGCATCACCTCCTATGATCAGGCTTTGTAGGTTGCCTTCGTGGGTCGAGGCTGTCTTCTTGTCCACCCCACGCAGGCCTGTTACCGGGGTTAACCCGAGTCTAGGTCCGGATAAAAGCCTATATATGGAAAACTTCATGGGATCTCCTTGGAATCCATTCTTAGCAACTCACAAGGTCACAAAGTACCATGGATGAGAAATTTGGACACATGTCAATTTCCTGCCTAAGCCCAGGCTCAGGGAATAAGCTGCCTCTTTCTGATCCTCAAAACATAACAAGGACCAAATGCAGTGTACCAACACAGAGCACCAAGTGTCTCCACACAAGATCACAACCACATGAGACAGTGACAACTTCACACAACTCCAGGAGGGTCCATCTTCCCTCGAGAAGCCAGGACTGGACAGAGAAAGTACCCGGAGGCCCGCACAGCTGGCAAATAGTTGATGTATTTTCAGACAGCACAGTTTCTTAAGGACCAAGACTACGATGACATCACACTAAGAAAAGAAAATAAAATCTTGAAAAACTACTTAAAGTGTAGGTCAAATATACATGCCATGCGGGTGCTCCAAGAGATGGACAAATTGCTCTCATTGATCATATTTTTATACCTTTAATTACATTTGCTTATCTCAGCACCCACTCGCTCTAGAGCCCCTCAGGTGCCCTCAGCCAAGTGGGACTGGACTGACCGCCAATAGCCCTGGTTCCCTGTTGGCCTCAGACAGAGCTTGCCCAGAATGTTATTTTCTTGGCTGTTTTCAAATTGTTGTCATGTTTATCCTAAGGTCATAATTTTATTCTGCCTCATAATTTTCCACCTGAAGGGGCTGCCCAAAACCTAACTACATGCCTGGGCAACATAGCAAGACTCCATCTCTACAAAAAACTATAAATATGAGCCAGGTGTGGTCGTGTGCCTGTAGTCCTAGCTGCTCCAGAGGCTGAGGTGGGAGGATCACTTGAGCCCAGGAGTTCAAGGCCACAGTGAACTATAATCATGCTACTGCACTCCAGCCTGGGCCACAGGGCAAGACCTAGCCTCAGAAAAAACAAAATAAAAATAAAAGTGTTTTATGTGTACAAAAATTCTTCTTAATCTTTTGATCCAAGGAAAGCATCCCCTAACTTTTTAAAACAAGTTCAAAACAGTATTTTTGCAAATCTGAGTGCAGTCTGATTTCTACTAAAGTTCCAAAGTCTTGGTGAACCACCCATTCTTCTTAATCAAGTTATCATATACATAATAACTAGAATAACAGCTCTCAAAAATTAAAATTCACTTAACAAGAAAATTACATTGAACACAATACATTCTTTCTCCAGTGACTCCAGAGCCATCCGAGGATATTTCAGTGCCTCGTCAAGATGTTAATTACGAAGCTGAACAATAGTTGCCGAGTGCACTGTAGATTTTAAATGAGTTAGGGGAACTTCTTGTGAAACCTGGCTGTCATCATCTCATCCTGGAAAACGAGTGGATGAAAGCAAGCGGGTCGGTTGTGGTGGCTCAAGCCTGTAATCCCAGAACTTTGGGAGGCCAAGACGGGAGGATCAACCTGAGGTCAGGAGTTCGAGACCAGCCTGGCCAACATGGTGAAACCCTGTCTCTACTAAAAATAAAAAAATTAGCCGGGAATGGTGGTGGGCACCTGTAATACCAGCTACTCAGGAGGCTGAGGCAGAAGAATTGCTTGAACTCGGGAGGCAGAGGCTGCAGTGAGTCAAGATCGTGCCACTGCACCCTGGCCTGGGCGACAGAGTGAGACTCCATCTCAAAAAAAAGAAAAAAAGCGTCCAGGCTCCCAGATGTTGGCAGCTCCCTCCCAGCCCTGCCCTCCTCCCACAGCCCCCTTGCCTCTCTCTCAATTCTCAGCTTAAATGTCACTTCCCAAGAGAGGCCTTCCCAGGGGCTGAGTGTGGAGAGATGTCCCTTTTAGGCTTTCTCTCAAAGCCCTGCAGGGCCCTGTACTTATTTAGTGCAATGGAAATCCTCCACATGGGGTCTGTGTTGGGCGCGTGGCCTCCCATACCCGTGGCCACGTGGCCTCAAGCTCCCGCTCTCGTGTGGAACCTGACCCTCTTCCCTGCAACTTCACATCTCACTCCAGGAATAATTTTATGCCGAAAACTTAAAATATTTTTAAGAACCTACTTATTTGCATGTTTTCTAGTGACCTCATGAGAAGATCAATTTAGCAGCTTCTCACATTTTTCATCTTTGAGATTCACAGCCACATCACTGAGAAATATGTTAAGGAATATTTAACGGGTTATAAACTACAGCAATCCCACTCAAGACTAAATAGCACCAAGACAGTTTTCTATAGAAATCGGGAAACTCTCCAGCTCTCACTGAAAATAATGCTAAGACAATTCAGAGTCAAAAAGGCCTCATGGGGTTTTTTCTCCAAATAACTCAATTAACCCAAACTAAATCCTGAGACACTCACGCACCTCCATGTCTCTTGATTTTGTTTGTGGCTTGAGGGGTTGAGAGGCACTGCTTCTCACCGTGACCCAGACCACCGCTCCCTGGAGAATGGATCCAGACTTTCCCCACATCTTTTATAGTATCTCCATATCACACATGGGGGAGGTAGGTCCACAGGCCTGCATTTAACAAGTGGAAGCCAGCACACGTGCAGGTGTGGAGCGGAAGGTCCCGCAGCAGCAGCCAGGGCTCCGATTCCCTGGAAGAGCCGCCCACTTCTTCTGACCAAACCTCACATTGTTGCTTCCATGTGGAGCTCCCTGGAAGCAGCTAAACCTATAAGGGATTGGTTACAACTGTAGATTTGATTATGTCTAACTTTAATGAGATTAAAAGGAATTCATTCTACATTTTATGATTTGTTTTCCGAGTTCATTGGTAATACATTGCATTAGTTTCCAAGGGCTGCCTTAACCAAGTACACAAACTGGGTGGCTTAAGACAACAAAAGTGGATTGTCTTGCATTCTGGATGCTAGAACCCTAAAATCAATGTGTCTGCAGGGCCGTGCTCCCTCTGAAACCTGCAGGACAACCCTTTCTTGTCCTTTCCAGCATCTGGTGTTGCTGGGAATCCCCAGGGACCCTTGGTGTATAGATGCATCACTCCAGTCTCTGTGTCCACCGTCACGGGGCTTTCTCCCTGTGAGTCCGTATCTGTGTCTCTTCTAAGGATGCCAGTCATGTCATTGAGTTTTCATGACTGAAAACTCTTGGAACATTATTCTTTTTTCAAAAGGAAATAGGTCAAGATTGTAACTGGATATAAAATACATAATGGGGTGATGATATTGGAGATAGACTAGATTTTTGCTCTACCTTTCTTCAGCACATTTATGTTTGATATTTAAGTAGAACTGTCTTGTACTTCAATGTTTAATGATGGCCGGTGTCTGGTATTCTATCTGGCACATGGCAAACACTAAATAAATACTTATCAATTGTTGATTATTATTGATCAACCCCATATTATTGGTACGCATACATTTTGCAATTATAAACATGAAATATACATAATGTTTTTCAAAGATACGTATGGTTTTATGCCTAAATTTTTATTGCATTAGGATGATCTCATTAGGGTACCACATGGATGATATTATGTTTCAAAAAAATTGTCTGTTAAAACAAATTATAATTAAAACCATTTTCTAAGTGTTGGCTATATTAACCAGTAAATAACAAAGACAAAATATTTTTAAAATCTAATTTAAAAATCATATGAGTTCTTTGGTTTTAAGGCATAGTAAAGCAATGATTCACATCTTTCCTTTAAATTGGTCATTCTTATTCACTGAAGTTAAAGGAAAAATCTTGGTAATATGTGCAAATACTTTCTTACGAATTATTTAAAGCAAGAGTTCCCAACCCCTGGGCCATAAAACAGTACCAGCCCATGGCCCGTTAGGAACCGGGCCACACAGCAGGAGGTGAGTGGCCAGTGAGCAAAGCTTCATCTGTATGTACAGCCCCTCTCAATCGCTCACATTACTGCCTGAGCTCCGCCACCTGCCAGGTCAGTGGCAGCATTAGATTCTCATAGGAACATGAACCCTGTTGTGAATTGTGTAGAGGAGGGTTCTAGGTTGCCCACTCCTTATGAGAATTAAATGCCTGGTGATCTGTCACTGTCTCCCATCACCCCCAGATGGGACCGTCTAGTTGCAGGAAAACAAGCTCAGGGCTCACAATGATTCTACATGATGATGAGTTGTATCATTATTTCATTATATTTTACAGTGTAATAATAATAGAAATAAAGTGCATATAAATGTAATGCACTTGAATCATCCTGAAACCACCCCTCTTCCACCACACCTGGTCAGTGGAAAAACTGTCATCCACAAAATTTGTCCCTGGTGCCAAAAATGTTGGGGACCACTGCTTTCAAGGTTGCAAAGTTTTACCCCAGCATTTGAAAAATGGTATTCTGTGGTACAACAAAGAAAACGAGAGATACTCTAAGGGAAGTTCTGTGTCTTCTAAATGACCGATTAAAGAAACTAATGAAAAGCCACTTTTTGTGGCCATGAAACATGAATTTAAGAACTATTCTGAAGTTGACATCCACATAGTCTAGAAAATTTTTCATCTCTTTCATTTCCCACATTCTCTACAAAGTTGTATAACAGCAAGGCCTTGGAGGGTCACTGAGGCACAGGGCACTACTAGACCTCTGATCCCTGTGCAGATGCTGCCTGCCACATGCTTCACTGGATGTGAGGTGAGGAAAGAATGAATATTTTTTTCATCAAACTGCTGAGCTTTTTAGCCCACCGTGATTTATAGTCACTAAAATAAAACAATTCCTTTATCATTCAAATACTACTGACATCTAAATTCAGACTAATACACTCTACCAAAATCATATCATCTGGCCTGTAACTTAAGACCTACAGACATCAGCTAATTTAGGAAATAATCTGATGTGCAAAGGAAAAATTCCATGGAGAGATGACATCCTCCTCTCTTCTCCCCAGTATGCAGGGCCATTCAGCTAATGGGGTAAGCATTTCAGGAAATAATGTGGCCCTGATATATGTCAGTGGCAATGGAATTAAAGAGGAAGAGACAATAAAAGGAAAAATTTCAAAAGAATTGCCGGTTGAAGATGGATAGAATGAACACAAAAGTTTTGAGCCCTGGAGAGGAGAGTTTCAGTACCGCGGACAGAGGTTTTTACCGTTGCCTACTTTTCCTTAGGCCTCCATCTATACTAATTCATTCTACAAAAATAAAAGGAGTGAATTGAAACTAAAGTGTAGCTCATAAAGAGTAGTAGCTGTGCTACTTATTTCTACAGAGCATCAAACCTAATGCTGTCGATGTTGATACCTCTTCTGAAGATGACAAAAATAAGTAAGTCCAAAAAATACACCCTAGTTTTTAAAACATGAATGTGGCTGACAGATGATTAAAACACTTTCATCAACATTCTAAAAAGCAGGTAAGATTAGGTTTTGCTTTTACAGCATTATATAAGCAAAATCCTGCTTTGTTCTCCACAACAGTGCCTTCCTAACCATGTACATCATATGCCAAGGTCTTCAAAGGGCCCATGCTTTCTTAGCATGCCCAGCGTATTTAATTAAAGAATTATTGAACTATAGTCAGGCGTGGTGGCTTACACCTGTAATCCTAGCACTTTGGGAGGCCAAGGAGGGTGGATCACCTGATGTCAGGAATTCAAGACCAGCCTGGTCAACATGGTGAAACCCCGTCTCTACTAAAAATACAAAAAAAAAAAAAAAAAAAAAAAAATAGCTGGGTGTGGTGGCACACACCTGTGATCCCAGCTACTTGGGAGGCTGAGGCAAAAGAATCGCTTGAACCCAGGAGGTGGAGGTTGTGGTGAGCCGAGATCACGCCACTGCACTCCAGCCTGGGTGACAGAGCAAGACTCCACCTCAAAAAATAAAAAAAAAGAATTATTGAATGAAACTGAATTGGAAGATGTTAGTAACGCCTTCCCCAACTAATGGATCTTTGAAAAAACACATAAGTAGATACAGAATGACTCAGTTGTTACAGGACATTTTAAACAGTGCTTCTTATATGTGTTACTCCACAGGAAGTATTCAAAAATTAGAGTCAAACTCACTCTCAGGAGGTTGTTGTCAACTGGTCAGGTTGGAAACAAGCAAATGTTTACATTTCTTACACACTTATATGCTTCCCTCCTAAGACAGGGGAATTGTTCAAAAGAATAACAGGTAGTGCTCCACAGAGCACCACTGACTGCTCCACAGAGCACCAACCCAAATGCTTGGGTTGAAACATGGAAAGAATCACCAAGGCCTCTCACTCCGAGTCCGTGCCCAAAACACAAACACACATTTCTGGAGGCTTTCTCAGATGATGCTGTGGTCACCTAAAACCATGATTCAAATAAGGCAGATTTTGATTTTGTGCATAAATGAGATTAAATGTGTGTGCCTTTCAGAGTAAAGGGTGAAAAGGAATAGAGAAAATATATATTTCTTTGTAATGTCCTCTAATACAAGTCAGAAATCAGACCTGAAGGCCAAAAAGTGACATTATTTCTTCCCCTGCTGCTCCCCCTTAGCACCATGATTAAAGCACTAAATTTGAAAATGTTACCAGGGGACAGTGATATTCCCCAGCCTCAAATCTCAAGACTCATCATGGTGGCTTAGTTTGGCAATTATGTGTATTATGCATAGATCACCACTGTAAGGTTAGATGGGGAACACAGATCCATATAACTCAACAAAGAAACACACACATGCATGTAAACACACACACACACACACACCCTAAACCATAAAACAGTAGAGCAGAAACACACAGAGATATCTCCATGTAAATTTTAAAACCTGTCTGCTAGATACTATGACTCCTTTAATATCTGCTGAGATTCTACATGCAAGTCACCTTTTCCTCCAGTGTTTTATTTTAAACAGGTAAAAATCCACAGAAAGGTTGAAAGAATCGCACAAGGAGCACCCACATGATCTTCACTCTGGTTCCCCAGTTGTTAGAATTGTGCATTATTTTTTATCTTTCTGTATGCAATTCAATACCACCTTTTTGGCCAAACCATTTTTTTTCTTTTTTTTTTTTTTGTTTGAGATGGAGTCTCGCTCTGTCACCCAGGCTGGAGTGCAGTGGCGCGATCTTGGCTCACTGCAACCTCTGCCTCCCGGGTTCAAGTGATTCTTCCGTTTCAGCCTCCCGAGTAGCTGGGATTACAGGCACACACCACCACACCCAGCTAGTTTTTTGTATTTTAGTAGAGATGGGTTTTCACCATGTTGCCCAAGCTGGTCTCGAACTCCTGAGCTCAGGCGATCCACCCACCTCGGCCTCCCAAAGTGATAACATTACAGGTGTGAGCCACTGCGCCCAGCCCGGCCAAACCTTTTGAAAGTAACTTGCAGATATATTGACATTTCATCTGATATATTGACAAATATTTCAGCATGTTTCTCTTTAGAAATGGGATATTCTCCATGACAATAATATTGTTGTGCTCAAAAATATTAAAATTAATATAATATTATTAAATGTACAGTTTATATTGAAATTATCTCCAAAAATGTCTTTGTAGTTTTTTTCAAATCCAGGATCAAATCATAGATTGATCACGCTGCATTTCGTTGTGATGTCTCTGTAGTCCCTGAGGTAGGACTTCCTTCCTCCCTTTTATCTCTGAAGAGTCCAGGCTAATTGCATTGTAAATTTTCCACAACCTGAATTTTTTCTGTCTCCTCATGTTAGAATCAGATTAAAGCCTTTTGACAAGAAAGCTGCATCGGTGTTGCCAAGCATTTTCCCTTGCAGCACGTTAGCTGGCACGTCCATCCCTCATGAAGCTGTGTTTCATCAACTGATTAAGGTGGTGTCTGCCAGACCTTTCCATTGCAAAGGTCCCTTTCTATTTCTCGGGAATAAGTGATTTGGGATGTGATGCTTTCGGGCTGCACAGTCACCCGCTTCCCCAGTTTTGTCGTCCATTCAGAGACCCTTGCCTGTGCTTGTTATTAAAGTGGAGGTTGAAAACAGTGATTTTATAATTCTGTCATGCCTTTGTCACAATAAATCCATCAATTATTTTTTAGTCAAGATGTTATAATCCAATGCCATCGTTATTCTTCTGAGTATGCCGTTTTTAAAAATTTGGTCATAGGAGCCTCTTTGAACCAGCGACTGTGTCCTCTCTACGTGTTCCCGCTGATAACTGGACATGCCCTTATTTCCTGGACCAACAAAATACCCCAGGCTCATCTTGTATGTTGCCTGCTCCAGACCTGGAGCCAGCTACTGCTCCAAGGACGCTCCCTGGCTCCCTTCATCGGGGAGTGTGGCTTACACACCAAGCTCAGGATGCAGGTTTTCTTATGACTATGGGGGTGTCAGCCTTTGAAACCCTTTCAGTGGACAGAGCTGGGAATTTCTGGGGTTTAGCACATGGACACGCCACTCAGAAGCCCACAACATCATTTGAAGGTGCCTTCTGAGGAGTCTTCATGCCAACCTTAGCTTTCGCACCCCATTGCTACTCATTCTCCTTCCCTATAAGAGGGGCTTCCGTTCTCTTCCGAGGAATTCCATCTATGTGTTGGTTTTTTGTTTGTTTATTTTGTTTTGTTTTTACAAGGTAAGCAAATATATATTTTTACTTGCCCTCACTTCTTACATGAAAGGTAGCATTACACATAAATATATCCACATGTATACAGTTGTACCTCAGGGTCTGTTGGGGATTGGTTCCAAGACATGTCCCTCTGCAACCCCATATACCCACATCTGCAACTACTCGAGTCCCAAGCCCCACAGTCGCTCCTGTAGGACCTGTGAATGCAGAGAGTCAGCCCTATAGGTGGGTTTTGCATCCCGCAAGTACCGTGTTTTCCATCTGCATTTGTAAGTGGACTCACACAGTTCAAATGTATGCTGTTTAAGGTCAACTGTGTGTAGATAGGGCACAGTATGAGTATACTATACTTCATTTATAGTCTTTTGGTAAAAATCTTAAAAGTAAATCCTGGAAATTACCTGAATTTCATGGAGATTGTGCTCATTCTTTCTAGGGCTCTGCAGTGCCCCATGCATAGATATCCTGTAGTTTATTCAACTAGTCTCCTATGGGTAGCACTTAGGTTGTTTTCAATAACTGGCTGCATGAATAATGCTGCAAGGAATAATCTTGTATTTACTGTATTTATGAAGGTAGGTCTTCAGGGTAAATTACTAGAAAGGGGATTTCTGGGTTAAAGGGTAAATGCATCTATAATTTTCCTATAAGGCCAATTTTCCTCCTCAAGAGTTTTTCCACTTTTCTACCCCAAGGGCACTATATGAGAGTGTGTGTTTTGTCAACAAAGCCTGGAATCAAGCTTTGGAACTCCTGCAGATCTGAGGTGAAGGGAAGTAGCTGGAGCAGTTTTCAGTGCATTTTTCTGTCCATGACTGTTTAAGGTGCTTGCCATGGGCTATCTGTATGTATCTTTGTCCTTTTATCCAGGGGACATGTACATATAGTTGGACAAAACCCCTTCTTCAACTTTTCCCTTAAGCTCTGAGCCCACTACTAGATGTCTTCATATGCTGTTACCTGTGCAGGTAAAACTGCCCCACCCACCGACCAGCCTCCCATGTCTGTCCAACTCCTAACCATCCACAGAACCCCACTTGAATGCCCTTTTCTCATTAAAGGTTTCCAGATTTCCTTCCTCTATCTCAATCTCAGATTAAGTGCCTCTCACCTGGGTCTCAAATTATCTGATTCAATCTTGGTTAAAATTATGTTTAGATGAGTGGGCTGTCTCAGTGGGACTTAATGAGAAGCCTTGTGTGAAGGTCGTTGTCTTGGGAATATAAAGGCTTTGGTGGGTGGAAAAAATAGAAGAATAGGTTAGAAAACGTTTACATTCCTGATACCATGCAATTTAAAGCAAATGTTCTATTCTGTTACCACAAAGTTGAGTTACTGTGCAGATCTTTCCACTGTAAAGAACAAAGAGCTTTCTTATAATATTGAAACGTTTATTCCCATAATTCCAATAAAAGCTGACTTGTAATTTTGATTTATATATATATGAATATAACACACATTTTTCCATACTTATTATAGAGAATTGTGCTCATTACATTTTAAACTGCATTTGTTATAAGACAGTAAATTGCCTCCTTAACAAAAAGTAATTAACCCACTTATAATGACCTCAATTATTTTGTTCAATTATAATTAACCAATTACTATGTTCACACACACACTAGTTTAGGAACATTATGTAAAAGCACTCCTCCTTGCCTAAGTTCGCTGCAAGTAAAAATTAACAAGTATCTCTCACAGATGAATTTTTAAACATAGCACAAAATAGCATTTTATCACAGGGAGCCAAGGGCAGGGACAAGCAGGTGTCTTGGAATGATGGGTCCAGGGCTATAGGGATTTGGATATTGAATTACGTAACCATATTTTGTATCACACGCTAGGCACAGAGTGAGCACATAGGAATTATAAGTATTAATTAGGATAAAATTGTACAAATGTAAAACAAATCTAGCAAATTTGAAGTGCTATTTCGAATTGCTTAGTGGCTTTATTTTTAAAATATAGAGGTGATCGGGTAACACCGAGACAAGCATTTCTCTTTTTTTCCAGCAGGCATACCCCAGGAGTGACAAATCAGCCTTCAATTCCCTCTGGGGAGGGGCCTGGTTGTCCTCTTTGGGTGGCTTAGCAGCTCAGGCCCTGTGGCTGTGCTTCACATGCGTGGGGCTGTAGGGTGGAGGGGTGGAGAGGCAGGCAGGCAGAAACACAGAAGGCCTCACTATGTCTTCTTCCAGAAATCCCGGCTTCTCCTGTAAACGCTGCGGTCAGGCTCCATCCTTAGCCTGGCACGGGTCTGCCCTGTCCATGTGCATCCTCCGTGTGGGCGCGGTGGGCCATCCCTCCTCCCACCGTAACCACCTATGCTCCCCTGGGTTTCCTCCCCCTCACTTATTCCCTTTCAGTATTGCTGTGCCCCAGATTTCCACTCGGAGCCCTCATCCCTTCATAATCTGTAGCCTCTTCCAAGACAAACTTCCCTTCACTTTAAAAACCATGTTTGCTGAGGATGCCCAGTAGTAAGGCCCTGACCCTTCTGTGACCTCCCTCCTAAGGCCGCCTACTTGCCCTCTCCACCTGTCTATTCACAGGCATACTGAAGTTAACGTTGTTGTGTTGGATTCCCCACTCAGACACGCTCTTCTCCCCTTCTTCCCCTTCTCAGTTAACGGCACGCCCAGATGTTCAGGTTCAACACTGGGCACCATCCTGAATCCCTCTCCCTCAGCCTCCCATCAAATGCGTTGGCAAGTCTGACAGCCCCAAGCCCAGCACGCACCCAGACCCTGGCCCTCCACCTCTGTCACCATGGACGCTGCTCGCACCACCACCGTCCCTCCTGGAGCTGGCCTCCTGCTCCTTCCCCCTGCCCTGTCAGTCTTGTCCTTGCAGAACAGCTGCAGTGGATTTTAAAGAAAATTTGACTCTAGCAATTCCATGCTTGACATTGGTAAGGGCTTTACGGGCTGGATATGTCCCTGCAAACTTCCTGCATTGAAGTGCTGACTCCCAGCGCCTCAGAATGTGCCTGTGTCTGAAGATAAGGCCTTCTAAGAGGTAAATCAGCTAAGATGAGGCCACAAGGGGAACCCTAAGCCAATCTGACTGGTATCCTCATGAAAAGAGATTAGGACACAGGGAGACACCCTGGCTTTGCTTGAACAGAGGGACAACCAGGTGAGGACGCAGCAAGAGGGTGCCCCGGCAAGCCAAAGAGAGGTGGGGTGGGAACCCACCCTGTGGACACCTTGACTTTTGATTTCCAGCCTCTGGAGCTACAAGGAAGTAACTTTCTGTTGTGAAAGCTGCCGAGTCTGTGGTCCCTGTCAGGGCAGCCCTAGACACAGACACAAACGATTTCCAGCTACACTGAGAGTCCATCCCATTCCCTGCCTGCCCCACCACCTCCCACCACCCCATCCAGCTCATGGATTATTTATGTGTCTGTCTCCATCCAGCAGAAAATCAGGACAAAGACGTGGATTTGTCTGCCCTGTTCAGGCAAAGGTCTATCCCCTAAAGCAGTGCCTCGCACATAGGGGCTCAGCACATGTTTTCCAATGAATGAACGAATGAATGAATGAATGCAATCCCATGTTGCCAGATCTAAGGACTTTCCATAAGGAGCCATGTAAGTGGATTTTTAGACAGAAGGTTGTGGTTCCTCAGTCATAACTTTTTCTTGGTAGAATGACAAGTTTCTTTTAAGGAAGTATTCCAGTTCATCAATGAAGAAGTGCTAGAATGAGGGTATCACTCTTTGATCACTCCTAGTGAGTTATTGGATCTTGGCACTCACCAATACTGAAGAAAAAGACAACCAGACATCCAAAGGGCAGACGACCCCACCTGAATATTGGTGAGACTCCAGACCCAACTGACAAAAGACAGGAGCTACGTGAGACAGGGGACCATGTTCAAGGATGCAATGAAGAAGCAGGCAGAAAGATCCAGAATGCCCAGAACACTGCAGGACAGTGGTCCAGTTTCTTTAACAAGGCAAGAAATATGCAAGATGTAGAAGGAGACCACATATTAAAGGAGACTTAAGAGGTGTGTCAACCAACCACGGTATATGAGCCTCTCTTAGAGCCTGACTCACACAAACTATTACAGATCAGATAACTGGTGAAAGTCAAAGACCTGACATTTGATGATACTAAAAAATTATTATTAAATTGTTATGCACTGTATTGGTTTTGCAGTGTGTGTGTGTGTGTGTGTGTGTGTGTGTGTGTAAAGGGTGACCTTATCTTTAGAGACACTTCTTGAAATACTTGTAGCTGAAATAATGTGATAATAAACTTCTTCAAAAATAGTCTGGTGGATGTGGGCTTAGGGGAAGAGATGGAGTTTAAAGTGGAACAAAATTTTCTGTGAGTGATATTTGTTGCACAGTGGGAGCAAGAAAGTTCCTAGTGTTATTCCCTCAACTTCTGCAATTGCTCAAAAATTTCCAAAATAAAAGCAGAAACTATGCAGTACAATGAACACGGACAGGCATTTCACAGGAGAGGAATCGGACATGGCCACTAAAAATGTAGAGAGATGTGAACCTTATTTGATCAGGGAAGTTCAATTTATCCCCATTCAACTGGCAAAAAGTTAAAAAGTCTTACGATACCACATGTTAGGGAAGACATAGAGCTTCTCTGATACTTGGGATAGTATGCTCACGTTCTGCTGTTGGGAGTATAAACTGGCACAACCAATTTGGAAAAAAGCTTGGCATGCTCTCCGCAAAAGTTTATGCTCACCATGTGAATTCCATTCAATAATTCCATACAACGATTCTATAATTCTATCTCTGGTTGGTTGTGTATGTGTGTGTGATGTGTATGTGCTTGTTTATATGTGTATACACATGTGAATATACATGCTTGTGTGTATGCATGTGTATACGTGTACACACATCTCTTTGCACCCACGAGAAACTCCTGCACATGTACCCAAGGTGTCATGTATAAGGACGTCATAGCAAATGAATGAATGAAGGGAGGCAGCAAGGGAGGGCTGCCCATGGAGCAGAGATAGAGATGTGGTATGGACCAACCAGTACTGGACCTGGTGCAATTCTCTGTCCCAGGGCCACCAGTGTACAGAGAAGCCGCCATGTGGGGCGACTCTCCAGATAGCAGCCCGTCCCCCTGGTGCCCGGCACTGCCTCAGCAGGTGGCACCTGCTGGGGTTCTCACTCTGCAAGATGCCTGGGGGACATACTTCCCAACTTCTCTGTGGCAGTTTTCACTTAAAAGGAAACTTGAATATTTAATCCGACCCTAAGTCAAATCCTTCTGTGCTAGCATGAGGGCATGTGTGTGTGAGTGTGTCTACATGTCTGTGTCTATGTGTGTCTGTGTCTGTGTGTGTGTGTCTGCATGTCTAATATGTGTGTGTCTGTGTGTCTATGTGGGTGTCTGTATGTCTGTGTGTGTGTGTCTATGTGTGTGTCTGTGTGTCTACATGTGTGTCTGTGTCTATGTGTGTGTGTGTCTGTGTGTATGTCTGTATCTGTGTGTATGTCTGTGTGTGTGTGGGTGTCTGTATGTCTGTGTGTGTGTCTGTGTCTACATGTGTGTGTCTATGTGTGTGTCTGTGTGTGTGTCTGCGTGTGTCTCCGTGTGTGTCTGTGTGTCTATGTGTGTCTGTGTCTATGTGTGTGTGTGTCTGTGTGTATGTCTGTGTCTGTGTGTATGTCTGTGTGTGTGTGGGTGTCTGTATGTCTGTGTGTGTCTGTGTGTCTACATGTGTGTGTCTATGTGTGTGTCTGTGTGTGTCTGTGTGTCTATGTGTGTCTGTATGCTTGTGTATCTATGTGTGTCTGTGTGTGTATGTCTGTATGTATGTCTGTGTGTGTGTGTGTCTATGTGTGTGTGTGTCTACATGTGTGTCTGTGTCTATGTGTGTGTGTGTGTCTGTGTGTATGTCTGTGTCTGTGTGTATGTCTGTGTGTGTGGGTGTCTGTATGTCTGTGTGTGTGTCTGTGTGTCTATGTGGGTGTCTGTATGTCTGTGTGTGTCTATGTGTGTGTCTGTGTGTCTACATGTGTGTGTCTATGTGTGTGTGTCTGTGTGTGTGTGTGTGGGTGTCTGTATGTCTGTCTGTGTGTCTACATGTGTGTGTCTGCGTGTGTGTCTATGTGTGTGTCTCCGTGTGTGTCTGTGTGTGTGTGTGTCTATGTGTGTCTGTGTGTGTGTGTATGCTTGTGTGTGTATCTATGTGTGTCTGTGTGTGTGTGTCTGTATGTATGTCTGTGTGTATGTGTGTCTGAACTTTGTGAAAGGAGGCAATCACATCAGGACAGTCGCAGGCCACAGCATTCTGTGCTTCACCCTGTCCGGGGTGCTAACTTGCAGCCGTGAGCGGAGCACCCCAGGGAGCTGCCTTCCCGTCCGTCTTCTGCCTCCACCCACACAGCAGTGCTGCAGAGCGCTGTTCTTCCACGAGGGAATAGCAGGGCCTCTAAAAACCCTTTTACAAATGTCGCTTTCATGATCAGGAATCCATTTCAAAGCCAGAGCAGAGCGGGCTCCCCACAAATGGGGGCTCTGAGTTGAGGGGTGCTGGATGCTGAGGGGAGGGGGCAAAGGGGAGTGATCCCATGAGTCCCGAGAATAAAAGGCAGGGCTGATGGTGCCGTGACTGCTGGGAATCCAGGGTGCCCGTGGCTGTGAGGGGAAGGCGACTATTCTGAAGAGAATAACTTTAACCTCTCATTCCCAGGTAACGCCTGGAGTTGAGGAAGAACTCGGGCTTAGGGGAAGAAATGGAGTTTAGGTGGAATACAGCAGAGAGGGACCCCTGGGCAGGCCTGCTTCCCCTGACATGACCCAGATCCTGGCAAATCATTATAGTCCCTTCAGGGTGCTACTTAGCTACTTACCCTAGACTGGGTAGCTTAGCTACTTACCCTAGACTGGGTGGCTTGTAAACAACAGAAATGTAGTGGTCCCAGGTCTGGAGACTGGAAGTCCAAGGTCAAGGCACCAGCAGATTCAGTGTTGGGTGAGAACCCACTTCCTAGTACATAGACAGCAACTTCTCCCTGTGTCCCCGGTGGTGGAAGTGGTGAGGGAGCTTTCTGGGGTCTCCTTTATAGGGCACTAATCCCATGAATGAGGCTCCACCCTCATGAACCCATCATCTCCCGAGGCCCCACCTCCCAATACCATCACCTTGAGGGTTAGGATTTCAACACGAATTCTGGGAGAGACACAAGCATTCAGACCACAGCACAGATGAAATGTCCACAGCAGGAAGGAACAGATTCCTCCACTGGGCTGTCATCTGAGCTCCTGCCTTTCACGTCAACATTTGTGAGTAGAAAGTAAAGAAAACTGGATCAAATTAACCTGAAAGAATGAACCAAGGCAAGCACAACAATGAGTCATTAGAAAACACTTCGGGCATAAATAGATGTTCTCTTTTGGCAAATTTCCTAGGTTGGTGGATATTTTAAGTTTTACTAAGAAAAACAGATGTAAATGTTATTAAGCGGCTGGGAAGAACAAAGCATATGATATATTTTTCACATTTTTCTTTGTCCTCCCATTAAACTCTATGTTCATATGTAGTTTATATTTTACATCTAAAACTTGATAGGACGTTTTTCATTTGTTCTGAGAAAGTGGAAAAGTAGAAAGATACGTTTCCCATTTCCACACCTTAGCTGTTTTTAAAATGTTCTCTTCTCTCACACACAATCATTGAAAGAGCCCTTTCCTTTTTCCTAGGACGTCCTGAGCACTTTGCTCACACTGCAGGACTCAAAAAGTCTGGGCCATGTCCTGGGATGACCTAAATCAGATTCAAGTCATCCACAGCGCTGCTTGGTACGTGTGCAATTCAAGGGAGAATCTCCCACACACCTCCTTGCAGACAACTCTGAGATTTGGCTCTTACAAAAGACTAGTTGGGTAAATCACTGTTACAAAAGATTGCCAGAAAGATGCGCTTTTCTACGGGTTATAAAATTGTCCCCTGAATTAACCTAGGCTTACCATAGCTAGGGTACCACATTGCCTCACATCCCATAAAACTGTCTTCATTGACCTCGATTTTGCCATTATACTCTCTGTTTACATTTATGGACCCTATAAGAGGGACATATATGAAATTCAGTACTAGATTTAGTATAGGGCTTGGTCTACTGGATTATTGAGGGTACTCTTCATGGGAAGATACAGGAATAATTAACCTCAGACCATAGTGCTCAGAAAGGCTATATTTCTTGTGTTTTAATGTGCAGATGCTATGAATTATATAACTGATTATGTTTCTCATTTTACTGAAGCCTCTAGAAAGGTCAGGGTTGAATTCCAAGCCTACCTTTAACATAGAAGCAGAGAGTAGAATTGTGGTTAGTAAGGGTAGGGAGGTGGGGGTATGGGGAGACCTTGGTCAAAGAGCACAAAGTGTTAGTTATGTAGGATGATAAGTTGTAAAGGTTGTTAAAATTGTCAGAATAAAAATGGAGTCACTAAAGTTAAGAAAACCTTGACAAATAGAGCTGGGGAAGGCCAAGAAGAAAAGGTTCTCAGGCTTGTACACCTGATAATGAAAAAGACTTTACAAAAACCACAACCTTGCACAAAGGCCATCACAACCTTATACAAAAAAAAAAAAAAAATGCTTCTGGAAGGACACCTGCCCCGAAACTGCCTGTCCAACCTCGGACTGTAGGAACAAAATGTGATGTGTATATATCTACAATGGAACACCGTTCAGCCTTGTTATTGATCTTGTGGCCAAGAATAATTATTGCAAAACAATTATGTAATCCTCCTCATTTTTTTCTTTAAACACCTCTGTCTTTATCTCCTGAATATATACATAGTTTACTATGGCACATGTATTCCCATTGCAATGCTCTACTCTCAAATAAACATTTTCTTTTAGAGAGCCACTGTCTGTTATTAAGGTTGGCAACATCTAACACACAGCATGGAGAACACGGTTATTAACATTCTATTGCATACTGAAAATTTGCTGAGAGTCCATCTCAAGTGTTCACACCACCAAAAACAAGGTAACTGTGTGAAGAGATGGGAAGTGAATTAGACTGTCTGTTGTAATCAGAATACGATGTGTATGGACATCAAAACCTCACGCTGCGTATCTTAAATATAACAATTTCAACACAAAATGTGAAAGCAAACTGTAAGGATAGGCTGGTGCACTTTGATCTCTTGTTTTATGCTCTGCCTTCATTGTTCTGTACCCTTAATCGGGTTTTTAGTTTCAGTCTATTGTGTGAGAAGCATTTTAAATTAATAAGGTGCCTCAACTTCCTCTTGGAATGTAGATTGGGTATAAACATACATCTGTAAATACACATATATTCTGTTAGAAGAGATGGCAATCAGCTGCAGGTACCTGACAGAATGTGCTACATCAAACCACAGAAACATGCTGGAGGAAAAAGTAAGTACAAACCCATGGATGAGATCTCATGATGGAGACAATTACACCTCAGGGTCAGCATGGGGCATGGGCATCCCACCTGTTCCCTCCCAGCTTCAGCACAGTGCTGTGGCCTCAGGGAGTCCTCTGATGGCCACAAAGTGAGCACAGAATCAGAGCCCAGTGGTCAGAATGGCCCGGAAGGTGAACCTGTCACCTGCAGAGCCTCTTCTGAAAGACCTGCCCTCCTTTCCCCTTCCTCCCCAACTCCACACCCCGCACCTTCCTGTGGGGACAGAATTCAGGCAAGACTGCCACGCCAGTCCCCAGTGCTAGATGACAAACCACGTTGGGCTCATGCCGTATCTGCCCTTTCCTTCACCCTTCCTTCCAGAATTCTTTTGCTCTTAATATTTCTAGGGTAGAAGTAGAGCAAGTACTTTATCTATGGGAATAAATTTATCACATAAAAATCTAACAGAGCTTGAGATATAAATGTATTCAGTGTGCCTTAAAAGTGGTATCATTGACTCATCAAATTGTCTTGTGAAAACTGGACATCAAGATGCAAAAGAATACAGTTGGACATACTCTATATCATACACAAAAATTGACTAAAGATAGATGAAAGACCTAAATGTAAGACCTACAACTATAACACTCTTAGAAGAAAAGATGAGAAAAGCTTTATCACATCAGATCGGGTAATGATTTCTTGGATATGACGTCAAAGGCACAGGCAACAACAACAAAAAATAGATAAATCAGACGTCATCAAAATGTAAAACTTTTGTACGTCAAAAGACACAATTAACAAGATGAAACAACAACCCACAGAATGGGAGAAAATATTTGCAAATCATATATCAGATAAGGGGTTAATATCTGGAATGTACAAAAACCTCCTACAACTTAATAACCTCAATAACAATAAAAAACCAAATAACCCAATTAAAAAATAGCAAACGACTTGAACAAACATTTCTCCACAGAAGACTACAGGTGACCAATAAGCACATGGAGAAACGCTCAACATCACGAATCATGAGAGAAATGCAAATTAAAGCCACAGTAAGGCACCACTTCACACCCATTGGTATAGCTGCTATCAACGAAGCAGAAAATAGCAAATGGCAAGGATGTGGAGAAACTGAAACCCTTGTGGCACTACTGGTGGAAATGTAAAATAGTATAGCTGCTGTGGAAAACAGGACGGCGGTTCCTCAAAAACATTTAAAAATGAATTATCGGCCGGGCGCGGTGGCTCACGCCTGTAATCCCAGCACTTTAGGAGGCTGAGGCGGGTGGATCAGGAGGTCAGGAGATGGAGACCATCCTGGCTAACACAGAGAAACCCCGTCTCTAATAAATATACAAAAAATTAGCCGGGTATGGTGGCGGGCGCCCGTAGTCCCAGCTACTCCAGAGGCTAAGGAAGGAGAATGGCATGAACCTGGAGGCGGAGCTTGCAGTGAGCCAAGATCGCGCCACTGCACTCCAGCCTGGGCAACAGAGCGAGACTCTGTCTCAAAAAAAAAAAAAAAAAATTATTATATGGTCCATCAATTCCCCTGCTAGATTGAAAAGCAGAGACTTAAACAGGTATTTGTCTACCCATGTTCACAGCAGCTTGACTCACAGTACTCTGAAGATGGAAGCAACCCAATGGTCCATCAGCAGACTAGTGGAAGAACAAAATGTGATGTGTATATACCTACAATGGAACACCGTTCAGCCTTAAGAAGAGAAGGAATTTGTCTGGGTGCAGTGGCTCATGCCTGTAATCCCAGAACTTTCGGAGGCGGAAGCAGGTGGATCACCTGAGGTCCAGAGTTCAAGACTAGCCTGGCTAACATGGTGAAACCTCATCTCTACTTTTAGTATTTTTAATTTTTAATACAAAAACTATCTGGGCGTAGTGGTGGGCGCCTGTAATCCCAGCTACTCCAGAGGTCAAGGGAGGAGAATCGCTTGAACCTGGGAGGCGGAGATTGCATGAGCCGAGATCGCACCATTGCACTCCAGCCTGGGCAACAAAAGCAAAACTCCATTTCAAAAAAAAGAAAAAAGAAAGAAAGAAAGAAAAGAAAAGGAATTTTCACACATGCTACAACATGGAGCCCATAACCTTGAGGACATTACGCTAAGTGAATATACCAGTTGCAAAAAGACAAATGCTGTGTGATTCTGCTTACATGAGGTGCCTAGAGTGTCAAAATTATAGAGACAGAAAGTAGAACAGTTGCTGTCTCAATGGGGAAGTGGCTGAGGGAAGTGGAGAACAGAGAGTTGGTTAGTTTTTAACAGGCAGAGAGTTTCAGTTTTGCAAAATGAGAAGTATTCTGGAGGTGGATGGTGGTGATGGTTGTACAATGATGTGAAAGCCCCGAATACCTCTGACATACTTAGAAACCGCTAAGATGGTATATTTTATATTTTTATAATTTCTTTTAAAAAAAAAGCTCATCACTGATACAAAGTATAAAACATCTCTCCCAATACATGCACAAGAAATGACACATGCAGAGTTCATGGACAGTTTCCTACAAGGCAAGGGAAGTAAGGCCTGCTCTCTAAATCTGCCTTAGCGTGTGAGCCCACAGCTTTCTGCTGTGGGTTCTGACATTTCTCATCACACCAAGCATCAGTCCTCTCAGACCAGATCTGAAAGCGGGGGCTGAAACCTGTGTTACTGCCTTAACTGTCATCTCCATGGCTGTGTGGGATCCCAGAGCCACAGCCTTCCGTCCTGGCACCGTGTTGATTTTTAAGGCCTTTTCTTCGAGATTTGGGACATTATTGTTTCCTCTTTCCCAGCTCCCCCCTATCAAGCTAGAGCCCTGACCATTAGGCACTCTGGCCAGACCCAGGCTCTCCCTTGGGCTGGGCCACACGCTGTGGTTGGGGAGTTTCTTCTGCAACGAAGGCCTCCCTGGACCCCTGACTCACCACGCATGTGGCCAACCACCCCTCTGAGGGCCTGGAGCCCAGACCCTCCAGTGGCAGGGGTATTGGGTCCATCCACGGAGAGAACCCCTGATGGAAGAGGCGCCTCCCTCCTGGGCCATCCACACTGACAATGCAGCTGATCCCTGCCCCCACCTCCTCCTCCACTCTCCGCAGGTGTTGGTCCTGCGCACCTCACTAAACTTGCTCAGAGGCAGGTTCCTCAGAGGCTGCTCCACGCATCCAGGACCGGAGGCCTCACCAGGGATCCCTTCTCAGATCCTTACCCTCCCTGCCATCTCTCTTCTGCTCAGGTCCACAGTGGGTCCGTGGCCATGATGACTATGGAGCTTCTCTACTTCAACTCGAATTTGCCCTTCAACCACTCTGTGTATTTCTACACCAGCATGACATCTTCCCCCTGCCCCTGCCAGACAGAAAGCTTCAGCTGTAAGGGCAGTGAGGACCAAGACACTCTTGCCTTGTCCGCACCTCTTCACAGGCTCCTTCTTCCCACAGAGGAAGGCTTGGCCCCCCCTGAGAGGAGCTCCCTTAGGGAACAGGTGCTGTTCTATTTCCATGCCGCATTCGCCCTCACCTTCCCTGGGCCTGGGCTCGGTAGCAAAAGACCACAGAGAGAAATTCCAAAACTGAAAATAAAAACTATAACAGGAAATATTTTTAAACAAATTGTATTTTACCGCATCTACATACATACACACAATAACAGAATTACATACTAGATGGATAATAGATAGATACATAGATAGATGATAGATAGATAGATGATAGATAGTAGACACATACATAGGTAATAGATATATAGATACATATATACATAGATGATAGACAGATGATAGATGGATAGATAGATGATGGATGGATAGATAGATGATAGATAATAGATGGATGGATAGATAGCTACATAGATACATACATAGATAATAGATACACAGATATATGGATGATAGATACATATATACATACACGTATAGATGATACATGATAGATAGATAGATAGATAGATAGATAGATAGATAGATAGATAGATACATAGATACATAGATATAGATAATCTACAGTAGTGAGTTGGTTGCATGTTATGACCGAGGCAGAATATAAGATGCATACCAGATTTCTGATTTGGCCTTGAAAGTGACTTGGGAGTATTTTTAATGAGGCAAACAGGAAGAAAGTGGCTGATGGTGTTGGAATTTGCCCGGCCTGGGAGGAAGAGCTGAGTTAGGATAAGAGGAGTGGGATTTGGACACATTGGCTGTGCTGAGGAAGTTGTGGGGGAAGCTCCAGGCTCTCAGCACGTTTGGATTTACTCACAGATGCACAGATAGCAGAGGCTGAGCTGGATTTTGAATCCAGTTTGAATCTACTTCTGACAGACCCCAGAGCCCAGGCTTGGAACCCGAGGCAATACTGCCCCTGGCTACACCAAGATATTACTCTAGAGACAAAAATGCAATACACTTTTAAGTATAATAGCCAAAAATGGAAATTCTGTTGGTGTTTTCTCTATGGTAAGTCCGCTCATGTCAAGAGAAACTAACTCCATCTTGAAAATAAACTTTCTGAATCCCTCTCTTAAGAAGCATGCTGGGAGGTCACAGTGCCCCACAGTTTAAATGTTAGGAAATGCAGGAGATCCAGAAAATTGACAGATTTATTACTAAATGTTTACTTTTGATGTTCAATGTCATTAATTTGATCTAACTGGGGAAATTGTCAGAATTAGCGAAGATCATGAATCACTGAAGTATATTTAAATGTCATTTTATTACTTCCGAGCACTCATAATTAAAGAAACTAAATGTTAGAAAAGAATTGAGCCAAGACTTTAATCACGATACCTTAAAGAACAAATTTTAATTATAATGTTCACATTAAAATGTCTCATTGCAAATAGATCTTGCCAATATGTTTGAAAGCAGCTTGCTCTCTTATGTAAATGCAGTTTAATTTGCTTAATTAAGATGTTTAGCAACTTTTTCTTTCATAATACAAATAATCATAATAGCAGACATTTATTGAGTGCTTACTGTGTGCCCACAGTTAGCCAAGCACTTGCATGGTACTACCACATTTCATCCTCACAACCATGAAGAAAATACAAATATTATCCTACACGTGATGAAACAAGCTTAGAAAAGGCCAAAGTGGTGAAATAGACTCATAGCCAGGTGATCTGATGGAAGAAACCATTCTTAGCCAACAAAGGAAGGCATCAGGAACAACAAAGATGAAACTGTCTACATCTACATTAATAGAATCCAAAGCAAGTCAGTCTATAACTGAATATGGACTTTTCCTTTATGATGTAATATTTGAAACTGTAACTCCCTAGAGTTTATGTTTTTCTAAGTCAGATTTATTGAAGTTTAATTTACCTACAGGCGAATTCACTTCCTTTAAGTGTAGCGATCAATGAATGTTTACAAATTTGTACAGTCATGTAACCATGATGACAACCAAGGCATGGCACATCTCCCTGCCCTAAACACTTCCCTCATGTCCCTTTGTCAGTTTCCTCCGGCAGCCCACACATCCTGGACACCACTGGTCTACAGGTAGAAGTGGAGTATGCAATACATAGTATTTGGGCCTGGCTGCTTTCCTTCAGACTAATTCTTGTGAGAGGTACTTGTGTTGCTGCAGTCACCCCTGGTTTGTTCCTTTCACTGCAGAGAAGTGTCCCAAGTTTAGATGCAGAACACAATCTGTTTATCTATTCACGAGTTTATCATTTGAGCAGGTTCCAGCTTTTTGTGATTATGAGTAAACTGCTGTAAATGTCCACATTCAGGCATTTTCGTGGATGTATGTTTTTATTCCTTTTGCATAAATTCCTTTTTTTCTTTCTTTCTTTTTTTTTCTTTTTTTACAGGGTTGGGGTTTCACTATGTTGACCAGGCTGGTCTCAAACTCCTGGCCTCAAGTGATCCTCCCATCTTGGCCTCCCAAAATGCTGGGATTACAGATGTGAGTCACCATGCCTGTCCCCTTTTGCATAAATATCTAAGGGTGAAAGCATTGGGTTATATGGCAAGGGTATGTTTAACTATAAAAGATGTTGCCCAACTATTTTCCAAAGTAGCTGCGTCATTTTGCATTCCCCACCAACAATGGAAGAGAGTTCCAGTTATTTCACACCTTTGTCAGCACTTGATGCTGTCAGACTTTTCAGTTTTAGCTACTCTAGTAGGCTTGTATCAGTATCTCACGGTGGTTTTAATCTGCACATCCTAAATGACTCATGATGTTGAGCATCTTTTCACACACTCATTTGCCGTTCTCATGTCTTTGTTAAAATGTCTGTTCAGCAGGAACAGAAAACTGAATACCACCACATGTTCTCTCTTATAAATGGGAGCTAAATGATGAGAAGACATGGACACAAAGAAAGGAAGGAACAACAGACGTTGGGGTGTATCAGAGGGTAGAGGGTGGGAGGAGAGAGAGAATCAGAAAAAAATATTGGGTACTATGCTTAGTACCTGGGTGATGAAATAATGTGTACCACAAACCCCCATGACACAGGTTACTTATATAACAAACCTGCACGTGTAGCCCTGAGCCTAAAGTAAAAGTTAAAACAAAAATGTCTGTTTAAATCTTTTGCCCATTTTTATTGGGTGGTTGTCTTCTTATTTTCTAGTTGTAAGAGTTCCTGATGTAATCTGGATATAAATCTTTTATGAGGTATGTGTTGTAAAAATATTTTCTCCCACTCTGGCCAGTATTTGGATTTTTCTGACAGTGTCTTTTCAAGGACAGGAGTCTGTAGTTTGTATGGAGTCCTATTTATTTATTTATTTATTTAGCAGTTCATGCCTTTTGTGCCATATCTAGAAAACTTTTGCCTAAACCAGCGATGATTTATTCTATCACTGTTATTGTTTTAGGTCTTAAATGTAGGTCAATGGTCCATTTTTAGTTACTTTTATAAACAATGCAAACACCAAGGTTTGTTTATCTTTTTGTTTATAAATATCTAGTTGTTCAAACACCATTTGTTAAAAAGATAATCTTTCCTCTCATTGAATTACACCGACATCTGTGTCAAAAATCAATTGACCATAGTGTGACAGTCTGTTTCTATTCATTCCATTGATTATGTCTACTTTTATGCCAATACTGTACTGTCTTGATGACCACATCACTGTAGTATAGCTTTAAAAGACGTGTGAGTTCTCCAACTTTATTCTTCTTTCGCAAAATTCTTTGGGTTATTCTACATCCTCTGAACTTCTGATTAAGTTTAGGAATCTGTTTGCCAAATTCTGTGGAAATTTTGATTGGTGTTGCATTGGATTCTCAAAATCACTTTGGAAAATCAGCACCCTAACAACACTAAGTCTTCTGATCATGACCTTAGCCTGCATTATTCATTTAGAACCTCCCTTTAACCTCTCAGCCATGTTTTGTAGTTTTCAGTACATAAACCTTGCACATGTTTTGTAATATTGGGATCCTACTGTATGTCATTTTAATTTCAATTTCTCATTTTTGTTTCCTTTATAAAGAAATAAAAAATTGACTTTGGCATATTTACCTTACATCTTGCAACCACCCTAAACACATGAGTCTTAATAGCTGCTTTTGTAGATAATTTGGAATCTTCTAGGTAAATAGTAATGTTGTATGAAAATAAATGCAGCTTGCTTTCTTCCTTTCCAATTCGTATAACTTACATTTCTTTTTTACCTTCTTGCACTACCAATAATTTTCAGTATAATGTTGAATGGGAGTGGTGCAATGTCCTCATCTGAAGGCAAAAGCCTTCCATCTTTCACATTAGGTGTGATGCTGGCTGTAAGCTTTTTGTAGAAGCACTGTATCATGTTGAGGATGTTTCTTTTTTATCCATAATTTTTAGAATTTTAGGATAAATAGATTTTGAGTTTTCTGAAGTGATTTTTATGCATCTATTAAGATGATCGTGTGGTTTTTCTTTTTAGTCTGTTAATACGGTAAATTCCATGCATTTATTTTCAAATATTAAACCAAATTTGCACTGCTGGAATAAGTTCTACTTTTTTATGATGTATTATTCTTTTTATATGTTGCTGGATTCAATTTGCTAATATTTTCCTAAGGAAAATATATATTATTTTTTAAGTGTATATTTAGGAGAGACATTGTCCTATAGTTTTCTGTTTTTGTTTTTGTTTTTCTTGTAATGTCTTTGCACGGGTTTTAGTATCAGGGTAATTTTGGCTTCATAAAATACTCCCTCCTCTTTTATTTTCTGGACATATTTGTGTAGAATTGGTAATATTTCTTCCCTAAATGTTCGATAGAATTCACTAGTGAATTCAATTAGTCTGAAAACTTCCTTGTGGGGGTTTTTAACAACAAATTAAAAACCTTTAATAAATATAAGACTATACAGTGAGTAAATATACATGTTAATTATTTTCTATTTTTCTACCTCCAAGTTTTCTGATTTTTTTCCACTTCTGTGCCCAATGTATTAATCAGCTCATTACAGAATACTTCACCTCTGGTATCACTTCTGAAGGTTTCTAAACACAGCCATGTGACTTATCTTCATCGCTTTCCCCTCTGTGCTAAAACTCAGTGTCTCCTCACACACAGTGTCCACTCTTTCTGGTAGATCTCTTATCATATTTATTATAGTTACTTTCAAGTCTCGTCTGTTGGTTCTAGCGTCTGGGCCAGTCTCGAGGACAGGTTGGCTTTTGTTTGTTTGTTTTGGTATGTGTCTTCGAATTGTTAATCAAATACTGGGTATGGTGAGTAGAAGAACAGCAAAGGCCGAGATGACTTTAAATTACACCTGCACCCAAGCTGGCCCACCTCGGTCCCTGAGCCGGGATTTGTCTTGTCAGGAGCTGACCAGGCCTCGCTGCTTGGTCTTTGCCTTCAGTGTGCCCCGTCTTCAGTCCCGCTCGGGCACCTGCGGCTGAGCTTCTCTTGAGACCTGGGACCTGGCCCAGCACAGCGGGATTTCCAGTACCCGCTGCACCCTCAGCGCTAAGCAGGTGCTGCTCACCTGGCCACAGCCGGCTCTTCACGGCCTGTCCCGCCCGAGGAAGACCGACGCTGTCCATGCTTGCTGGGAGGTGCGTGGTGAGGCCAGGGGGCTCCGAGGCCTCCTGTCCAGCCTGTCTCAGAGGCAGCCCAAGGACCCAGGCCTCAAGGGTCTGGGGTGGGAGAGCGCCCTGCCCACCCCCACGGAGCAGCCTTCTCGAGGCTCTCCCAGCCCTTCCCCGGGGTGGAAGGCTCGGCCGCTCCCTGACCCCTGGCCTCAGCAGCCCTTCCCTGGGCCAGAGGCCACACTGCAGTTTTCTCAGCTCAGGCTCACTGCGGAGCAGGGGTCACTCCGGACCCTCTCAGAGCTCCCACCTCTTCCCCGAGGCAGGGCCTTCCCCCTCCCACTGGCTAAGGGCTCTGTACCACAAGAGGGAAAAGGCGACCACAGGGTGGACCTCTGTGTCTGTCCACCTGAGGGCTCCCCGCTCCTGCCTAGCCCCCAGTCCCCTCCCCCTGCGAGAAGGCTGAAGAGGACACTGGAGTGAGGATGGCCCCGTGGCTGGGGCTCTGGGGTCCTAGGCTGGTGCTGGGCCCACACCCAGCTGTGTCCTCATCACCTCTGTGGGGGTGGCTGTGTCTTCCACCCGCCCTCTGCCCCTCCCGGGCTCCCCACCCTTCAGGCTGCCACCTGGCCGCCCTGCTCCCGATGAGTTCAGGGAAGGTGGGGTTCCCAGATGGCCTGGCTGGGCTTCATTGCAAACCAGGTTGTCACTGCGTTCTAAGTCCTAGGCATAACTGGAAGCTTTTTGTTGTACTTGGTTGGTTGTTTGCTTTTTACCAATAATCTATCCAAATATCTTCTACGGAATGAAAATAAAGCTTGCACATGGAAATGGAAATTAAGAAACAGAAGTTTTTCTGGTTCAAAATGAGCTCAACAGTTGGTTTGACTTCTGTGTCTGAGACACATAAACGCAACGCAGGCTCTGCATGAGCACAGGCTCCTTGGCAAAAGCCCCAGATCACAAAGTCAAAGCCCTTACTGGCTCACAGGGAGCACCTGAGTCATGGGCTGAGGACCTCAGGCTTGAAAGCCCTGTACCAGCCGGTCAGCGGCTAACATTATTTGCTAAAATTAACAGTTGGAAATCAATGCCTTGTCCAACAGAGGTACAACTGAGCTATAATTGATTTTTTCAAGGAAGTAAAATAACACTGAAGAAGGGTGGTCAGCCTCTAACTTACAAGGTGAAGTGCTTCCGACCTTCCTAACGCAATGGTTTTGGGGAAGGCAAGGATGAGAGTGTCAGCGTGTCAATGATAATAGCATTGTGCTTATGGAGGAAAATGTATTTATTTTTCAGACAGCCATACTGAAAAATTTAGGAATGAAATGTTACGGTTTATATACATCACCAAAAAAATACTTGAGCAAAAAATATTCACAAAAAAATACAAATATAAAACAAAATCAAAAAAAGTTTATCTAGTCCACGTTCAAAGTCCCCCAATTGTCCAAAGAAATATATTTTACTGCTGGTTTCTTCAAATCAGAATGGAACCAACAAGTAAATGTTACATTGTATTATCATGTCCCTACGTGTCATTAATACACAGCAGTCCTTCCCAGTCTTTTGTGTCAGGCTTGTTTTCTTGCAGGTAGACCAGGTATCCTCAAGGCCTCACCACTGGAGGACTCGGAATCTTGGCCGCAAAGATACTAACAGATGTCCGCGTGATAAGCCCCAGGACCTGTGAGAATGGTATGTGGCAAAGGGGCTTTGCAGCTTTGGACAAACAAGGAGGACCACCCTGGATTTTCTATGTGAGTTTAATCTCACCAGGGCCCTCATAAGAGGAAGGCAGCAGGTCAGAGTCAGAGGACGAGATGTGGCCACGGAGGTCAGGATGGATGGGAGTGAGGTCGCTGCAGGAAAGGGCCGTGAGCAAAGGAGTACTGGCACCTCTGGAGGCTGGCACAGGCAGGAAGCGGGTTCTGGAAATGAAACACAGCCTCTGCCAACTCCTCGATCTTAGGATCTGTGCCCTCCAGAACCGTTAGACAACCAATATGTGTTGTTTTACACCACCACGTTTGTGGTGATTAGTTCCAGCAGCCAGAAGGAACTCACAGCCACCCGCAGGGGGACCCGCGCGTAAGTCATGGTGTTCCCCCCTTGTGTCTTTATTGCTTTTTTCCTGTAATTAGGTGGTTATGTTCAAAGTAGCTTCCTGCATTGTTCCGTGAATTCATGGCTATATATTTTATACTGTGATGATCACGTCTCCTGCACATCAAACACCCAAAAACCAGAGGACTTGTCATTCATCACTGCAGTGTCTACGTGGCCTTTTCCAGGATACGTTATGAAGAAATGTTTGTTAGATAAATGAGTGAGTAAATGTGTACTATTGATGTAGCAACTTTTAAGGGAAGACATTAGAATAAGGGGGAATTGAGCCTTACCATATCTGAGGGGTTAGTTACTGTATATTTATCATTATTTTCTAAATGTAAAATGAAATGGACTCGCTTCTTGTTTATAATGGGGGCTTTGGAATAGTATGGTTCACCAATGTAAAAATAGATGCCATCCCAATGTAGTCACAAGGGTGCTTATAAGAGGGAGGTGGAAATCAGGGCCGGAGAGGAGAGGAGAGGAGAGGAGAGGAGAGGAGAGGAGAGGAGAGGAGAGGCGGCACTAGAGGCTCTGGAGGTGCAGCACAGGGCCTCCAGCCAGGGTATGTGGACAAAGACCCAGAAATGGGTTCTCCCTTGGGCTTCCACAAGGAAGGCAGTCTGCTGATGCCTGGATTTCAGCCCAGTGAGACTGATTTTGGACTTCTGCTCTCAAAAGTGGTAAGATGATAAATTTGTGGACTTTTAAAATTAACTAAAATAGAAAAGGACAAAAATCGACCTCTCCAATAGGTAATGAGTTCAACTATTGAATGAAATTAGTATTATTCCATATATATATATATATATATATATATATATATATATATGTAAGCAATAAGCTTAGTGTTAACATAAAAAATAGATGCCATAATGCCACTTGTTTGCAGGAAGTAAAAATTTGAAAGTGAACACTGGAAACTGTTCTGCAAAGCTGCCCCCAAATGACTCCTTTGCTCCTAAAACAGACCTCCAGCTGCTGTGTGCCTGTGGTCTTGCTCCTTGATCTGCAGTGTCCTGCACCATCCACACTCAAGCATGCTCTGGCACCTGGGCACCATGTTCCTGCAAAGCCTGTGAGAAATCCACTGGACCAGAACCTGAAGTTTTATCAAAGTCTTGGTGGTTTCCATGCACAGCAAAAAGAAACAGACTTCCAGGCTTTCATGTGAGAGTGCGACGGCCTTCCTCTCTCTACCTCCCCACGAGTAGAGCTGCCCGGGGACCCTCTGTGGCTGAAAAACAGAGAAAGTTTGCCTGGCACAGACACGTTCCAGGACTGGGCAAATGGTTTGGGGAGCTGGTTTTCAAATGCTCCTTTACAACCCTCTAGGAAAACAAGGTGTGGTGCTTTCCTTTCCTCGCCATTTCTCCAGCAGCACTCTGAGGATATGTAATGCTAGACAGCATGTCCTTACTGTAACAAAATGCCCGTGAGTTGTGTCCTGAGCCCAGGAGGCTTAACTAATCACTAACCTTGAAATGTACCATCTCACATTGTTTAAAAAGAAAGCTGGGCCGGGCGTGGTGACTCACGCCTGTAATCCCAGGCTTAGGTGGGCAGATCACCTGAGGTCGGGAGTTCGAGACCAGCCTGACCAACATGGAGAAACACCGTCACTACTAAAAATACAAAAAATTAGCCAGGTGTGGTGGTGCATGCCTGTAGTCCCAGCTACTCAGGAGACTGAGGCAGGAGAGTCACTTGAACCCAGGAGGCAGAGGTTGCGGTGAGCTGAGATCGTGCCATTACACTCCAGCCTGGGCAACAAGAGCGAAACTTTGTCTAAAGAAAAAAAAAGAAAAAAGAAAAACAGAAAGCTGAGGCTGGGTGTGGTAGCTCACATCTGTAATCCCAGCACTTTGGGAGGCCAAAGTGGTAGGATCACTTGAGGTTGGGAGTTCAAGACCAGCCTGGGCAACAAAGCAAACCCTGTCTCTACAAAAAATAAAAAATAAAAATTAGCCAGGCAGCTACTCAGGAGGCTGAGGCAGGAGGATCAGCAGAGCCCAGGAAGTTGAGGGTGAGATTACACCGCTGCACTCCAGCCTGAGTGACAGAGTGAGATCGTGTCTCAAAAAAAATAAAAAATAAAAACCTGAATATCCCTGGTGCGTTAAAAGGAAGATACTGCACTCTGGTAAGAGTCAAGGCCATGTCTGGAGCCTCAGCGCTGACGCATGCTTCTTGCCATGCTGAGCCAGGCAAAGTGTGTGCTGCACCTGCTCTTTCAAAGACAGTGGTCCCAGAGCTGACGATGAGCTTTTTCCAAAGCCTGAAGATGAAGGTGTCAGAAGAATACTGTATGTTTTTTCAAAGTTATAGGAGGGTAAGGTGAGAACACCAGAACAAAAACTTAATTGCAGAGGAAAAATAGAAAAACTCAGCAGGTCTGAGATGGCGGCTCTGATCTAGACATAGCAGGTGCTGCGCCCAGCCTCCAGAGGCCCACAGCCGAGGGCCTGCAGAGGCTGAGTCAGAAAGGACCTAGTGATTGCACTTCACTGCTAAGGAAAAGGTGAGAGGGGGCTGACAGCAAGTAATGGGACGTGTGTTTCATTCCTCCCTTTTGACATGGTATGACGGTAACACCCCGTGACCACTCTCTAAAGAGATGAGGAAGAGGCCGGGAGTGAGGCTTGTGTAGGTAGAGGACAGAGGGTCTTATGCAAAATCACCCTAAAATATTCTCTAATCACCAACTGGTCCCCGCTATGACCAGGAGTTTGTGGTGGCCTCAGGTCTTCCCTAAGGGTCACCGTGCTTCTGGTGCCCTTGGACAAGCCTCAAGCATGACCTGGCCTCTCTCGAGCGAACAAAAGCCAGTGCCCAGGCAGCAGGGAGGCCTCTACACACCTCCAGCAGTAGTGGAAGCAAAAATCATGATAAAAAATCAGGTCAGCGTGCAACTCATCGATTTTGGCTCATGCCCCAAAAAGCAGGTTCTCTCGCAAAGACTCTGAGACCCTGGCCCACGACGCCAACCGAACAGGGGTTCCCAAGCACAGTATCTGCTAGGGGTCGAATTATGCTCCCCAAAAGATACGTGAGTCTTCAACCCCCAGTCCCTCGAAATGTGGCCTTGTTTGGAAATAGGGTCATTGCAGGTGTAATAAGATGAAAGTCTCCAGGGTGGCCCTGATCCAATATAACTGCAGTTCTTAGAACACCATGTGAAGATGGAGGGGGAGACTGGAGAGAGAATCCCACCAGCCAAGGAACACCAGAGGTCACCAGCAAAGCACAGAGGACGGGGAGAGGTTGGGACAGATTCTCCCAAAGAGTCCCCAGAAGCAGCCAGTCCTGTGGATGCTGTGATCTCAGACTTCCAGCTCCAGAACGGTGAGGGAGTGAATTTCTGCTATTTAAGCTGCCCAGTGCATGGAACTTTGTTGCGAGGCTCCAGGAGACTAATCCAGCACTGAAGCCAGAGGGGCTGTATCCATAACGGACCCGAAGGCCTTTCAAATCTCTTCTGTGAGCATCATGTCCCACCACCTGTGCCTCCGGCCAGCTCCGTGCTTCTTAGCCCAATAGCCAGAGTTACTTATCTTAAAAATATAGACAGGGAAAATGGAGATTAAGATGGCAGATAGGAGGCAGGACTGGCTTGCAGCTCCTGCTCGAACAAACAAAGCAGCATGTGGAGAGACCCACATCGTGAACTTTTGTTCCAAGAACTACCACAGCAACATACCAGGAAAGCCTAGAGAATCCATGCACCCTCTGAAGGAACTTTATCGCTGCTGCAGGCTCCATGAGACGCTGAAAAGCTGTGAGTCTGCCTGCCTTCTCAGTGGGGAGGGCAAGTTCTCAGCCCAGGTCACCGGCTGCCTAGAAATAGACTCGGTGCTGTTGGGGGCACAGTGGGAGCGAGACCAGCCTTTAGGACTGTGGGCTGCATGGGAGCAGGGTGAGGCCTGTGACCGCCGCCTTTACCCCACTTTCCTGGTGATCTGTGTGATGCAGCAGAGGCCCCCTGAGAACATAGCTCCATTGGCCTGGGAATCACACCCCCATCCCCCACAGCAGCCACACCAAACCCTGCTCAAGGAGAATCTGAGATCAGAAACACCTAACCCTGTCCCACCTGGGGGTCTTTCTCTACCTGCCTTGGTAGCCAAAGACAAAGGACATAATCCCCTGGGAGCTCTACAGCCCTGACCACCTCTGGAGAAACCTGAATACTTCAAAGGTGACCCAAGGGCAAGCCTGTCTTCTCCCTGTACAACCTCAGCTGATGCACTCCTGAAAGCACCACCTCCTGGCTGGAGGACAACCAACACAAAACCAGTGCACTGAACAAAAACACAACCAAGGACCCTCATGGAGTCCACTTCACTCCCTGCTACCTCCACTGGAGCAGGTGCTGGTATCCACAGCTGAAAGATCTGAAGATGGATCACATCACAGGACTCTTTGCAGACATTCCTCAGTACCAGCCCAGAGCCAGTAGCTCTGCTGGGTGGCTAGATCCAGAAGAGCAAAAACAATCACTACAGTTCAGCTCTCAGGAAGCCCCATCCCTAGGGGAAGGGGGAGAACACCACATCAAGGGAGTACCCCATGGAACAAAAGAATCTGAAAAGCAGGTCTTGAGTCCCAGATCTTCCCTCAGACATAGTCTACCCAAATGAGAAGGAACCAGAAAACAATTCTGGTAATATGACAAAACAAGGTTCTTTAACACCTCCAAAAGATCACACCAGCACACCAGCAATGGATCCAAACCAAAAGGAAATCTCTGAATTGCCAGAAAAAGAATTCAGAAGATCAATTATTAAGCTACTTAAGGAGGCACCAGAGAAAGGTGAACTCCAACTTAAAGAAATAAAAAAAAAACCATGATATACAAAATGAAAGGAAAATTCTTCAGTGAAATAGCATAAATAAATAAAAAATCACAACTTCTGGAAATCAAAGACACACTTAGAGAAATACAAAATGTGCTGGAAAGTCTCAGCAATAGACTCAAACAAGCAGAAGAAAGAACTTCAGAGCTCAAAGACAAGGCTTTCGAATTAACCCAACGCATCAAAGACAAAGAAAAAGGAATTTTAAAACATGAACAAAAGCTCCAAGAAGCTTGGGACTGTGTTAAGCATCCAAACCTAAGAATAATTGGTGTTCCCGAGGAAGAAGAGAAATCTAAAAGTCTGGAAAACATTTGAGGGAAAAATCAAGGACAGCTTGCCAAGCCTTGCTAGAGATCTAGACATTCAAATACAAGAAGCTCAAAGAACATCTGGGAAGTTCATCACAAAAAGATCATTGCCTAGACACATAGTCATCAAGTTATCTACAGTCAAGATGAAGAAAAGAATCTTAAGAGCTATGAGGCAAAAGCATCAGGTAACCTATAAAGGAAAACCTATAAGATTAACAGCAGATTTCTCGGCAGAAACCCTACAAGCTAGAAGGGATCGGGGTCCTATGTTTAGCCTCCTTAAAGAAAACAATTAGCAGCCAAGAATTTTGTATCCAGTGAAACTAAACTTCATAAATGAAGGAAAGATACAATCTTTTCCAGACAAACAAATGCTAAGAGAATTTGCCACTACCAAGCCAGCACTACAAGAACTGCTAGAAGGAGCCCTAAATCTTGAAACAAATCCTCTAAATACACCAAAATAGAAACTTCTTAAAACATAAATCTCACAGAACCTATAAAACAATAACACAACGAAAAAAAAAAAAAAACAAACCAAGGTATTCAGGCAACAAATAGCACAATGAAAAGAATAGTACCTCACATCTCAACACTAACATTGAATGTAAATGACCTAAATGCCCCACTTAAAAGATACAGAGTAGCATAAACTTAAGATAACGAGGTGGAAAAGATATTCCATGAAAATGCATACCAAAAGCAAGCAGGAGTAACTATTTTTATATCAAACAAAACAGACTTTAAAGCAACAGCAGTTAAAAAGACAAAGAAGGACATTATATAATTATAAAAGCAGTAGTTCAACAGGAAAATATCACAATCCTAAATATATATGCACCTAACATTGGAGCTCCCAAGTTTACAAAACAATTATGACTAGACCTAAGAAATGAAGAGACAGCAACACAGTAATAGTGGGGGACTTCAATACTCCATGGACAGCACTAGACAGGTCATCAAGACAGAAAGTCAACAAAGAAATAATGGACTTAAACTATACCCTACAACAAATGGACTTAACAGATATTTACAGAACATCCTGCCCAACAACTGCAGAATATACACTCTACTCATCAGCACATGGAACATTCTCCAAGATAGACCATATGATAGGCCACAAAACAAGGCTAAGTAAATTTAAGAAAATTAAAGTTATATCAAGTACTCTCTCAGACCACAGTGGAATAAAATTGGAAATTAACTCCAAAAGGCAGGCTCAAAACCAGGCAAATACATGGAAATCAAATAACCTGCTCCTGAATGACTGTTGGGTCAACAACAAAATCAAGATGGAAATTAAAAAATTATTTGAGCTGAACAATAATAGTGACACAACTTGTCAAAACCTCTGGGATACAGCAAATGCAGTGCTAAGGGGGAAGTTCATAGCATTAAATACCTACATCAAAAAGTCTAAAAGAGCACAAATAGACAATCTAAGGTCACACCTCAAGGAACTGGAGAAACAAGAACAATCAAAACCCAAACCCAGCAGAAGAAAAGAAATAAAGATCAGAGCAGACCTAAATGAAATAGAAACAAAAAGAAAATACAAAAATTAAATGAAACAAAAAGCTGGTTCTTTGAAATGATAAATAAAATCAATAGATCATTAGCGAGATTAACCAAGAAAAAAAGAGAAAATCCAAATAAACTCAATTAGAAACAAAATGGGAGATATTACAACTGGATACCATAGAAATGCAAAAGATTTTTCAAGGCTACTAGGAACACATTTATGAGCATAAACTAGAAAATCTAGAGGAGATGGATAAATTCCTCAAAATATACAACCCTCCTAGATTAAACCAGGAAGATATAGAAACTCTGAACAGACCAATAACAAGCAGCAAGATTGAAGTGGTAATTTTTAAATTGCCAACAAAAAAAAAGTCCAGAACCAGATGTATTCACAGTTGAATTCTATCAGACATTCAAAGAAGAATTGGAACCAAGCCTATTGACACTATTCCACAGGATAGAGAAGGAGGGAGTCCTTCTTAAATCATTCTATGAAGCCATTATCACCCCCATACCAAAATCAGGGAAGGACATAACAAAAAAAGAAAACTATAGACCAATATCCCTGATGAACATAGATGCAAAAATCCTCAACAAAATACTAGCTAACTGAATCCAACAGCATATCAAAAAGATAATCCACCATGATCAAGTGGGTTTCATACCAGGAATGCAGGGATGGTTTAACATCCACAAGTCAATAAATGTGATATAGCACATAAACAGAATTAAAAACAAAAATCACGTGATCATCCCAATAGATGCAGAAAAAGCATTTGACAATATCCAGCATTGCTTTATTATTAAAACCCTCAGGAATATTGGCATAGAAGGGGCATTCCTGAAGGTAATAAAAGCCATCTGTGCCAAACACACAGCCAACATTATACTGAAAGAGGAAAAGTTGAAAGCATTTCCCCTGAGAACTAGAACAAGACAAGGATGCCCACTTTCACCACTTCTATTCAACATAGTACTGGAAGTCCTAGCCAGAACAATCACACAAGAGAAAGAAATCAAGGGCATCCAAACTGGTAAAGAGGAAGTCAAACTGTCACTGTTTGCTGATAATATAATCGTATACCTAGAAAAGCCTAGTAAAGAGGAAGTCAAATTGTCACTGTTTGCTGACAATACCTAAAAAAACCTAAAGACTCATCCAAAAAGCTCCTCTAACTGGTAATTGAATTTAGCAAAGTTTCCAGATACAAAATTAATGTACACAAATCAATAGCTCTGCTACACACCAACAGTGACCAAGCTGAGAATCAAATCAAGAACTCAACCCCTTTTACAAGAGCTGAAAAAAAAAAACCTTAGGCATATAGCTAACCAAGGAGGTGAAAGACCTCTACAAGGAGAACTGTAAAAACACTGCTGAAAGAAATAATAGATGACACAAACAAATGGAAACACATTCCATGTTCATGGATAGGTAGAATCAATATTGTGAAAATGACCATACTGCCAAAAGCAATCTACAAATTCAATGCAATTCCCATAAAAATACCAGCATCATTTTTTCACAGAACTAGAAAAAACAATTCTAAAATTCATATGGAACCAAAAAAGAGCCCACATAGCCAAAGCAAGACTAAGCAAAAAGAACAAATTTGGAGGCATTATATTACCTGACTCCAAACTATACTGTAATGTCATAGTAACCAAAACAGCATGGTACTTGAATAAAAATAGGCACATAGACAAATGGAAGAGAATAGAGAATCAAGAAATAAAGCCAAATATTTACAGCCAACTGATCTTCAACAAAGCAAACAAAAACATAAAGTAGGGAAAGGACACCCTATTCAACATATGATACTGGGATAACTGCCTACCCACATGTAGAAGAATGAAACTCATTCTTCATCTCTCACCTTATATAAAAATTTACTCAAGATGGATCAAAGACTTAAATCTAAGACCCTGAAACAACAAAAATTCTAGAAGATAACATTGGAAAAACCCTTCTAGACATTGGCTTAGATAAAGAGTTCATGACCAAGAACCTAAAAGGAAATACAACAAAAACAAAGATAAATAGATGGGACTTAATTAAATTAAAAAGCTTCTGCACAGCAAAAGAAATGATCAGCAGAGTTAACAGACAACCCACAGGGTGGAAGAAAATCTTCACAACCTATACATCCAACAAAGGACTAATATTCAGGATCTGCAAGGAACTCAAACAAATCAGAAATAAAAAATAAACAATCCATCAAAGTGGGCTAAGAACATGGATAGACAATTCTCAAAAGAAGATATATAAATGGCCAACAAACATGGAAAAATGCTTCAACATCACTTATTATCAGGGAAATGCATATCAAAACCACAATGCAATATCATCTCACTCCTGCAATAATGCCCATAATTTAAAAAATCAAAAAATAATAGATGCTAGCATGGATGCAGTGAAAAGGGAACACTTTTACACTGTTGGTGGAAATGTAAACTAGTACAACCACTATGGAAAACAGTGTGGAGATTCCTTTAAGAACTAAAAGTAGATCTACCATTTGATCCAGCAGTCCCACTACTGGGTACCTACCCAGAGGAAAAGTCATTATACCAAAAAATACCCGCACATGCATGTTTATAGTAGCATAATTTGCAAATGCAAAAATGTGGAACCACCCCAAATGCCCATCAGTCAATTAGTGGATAAAGCAACTGTGGTATATATACCATGGAATACTACTCAGCCATAAAAAGAATGAAGTAATGGCATTCACTGCAACCTGGATGGAACTGGAGACCATTATTCTTAGTGAAGTAACTCAAGAATGGAAAACCAAACATCGTATGTTCTCACTCATAATTGGGAGCTAAGTTATGAGAACACGAAGGCGTAAGAAGGATTCAACGGACTTTGGGAACTCACGGGAAGGGGTGGGAGGGGGGATGAAGGATAAAAGACTACACACTGGGTACAGTGTACACTGCTTGGGTGATAGGTGCACCAAAGTCTCAGAAATCACCACTAAAGAACTTATTCATGCAACCAAATACCACCCGTTCCCCAAAATCCTATTGAAATAAAAAATTAATTTTTAAAAAATTAATTTAAAAAAATATATATATATGTGGGTCCCATCACTCTCCTGCTTAGAAGTCCCAAAAGGCTTCCAGGAAAAAAGGATATAATCCAAGACCTTGCCATGGCCTCGAATCCTGACATCACACTCTTCTCTCCACGTGCATCTCAGGCCAGGCTGGGCAGCCCCAGGCCTGCACATGGTTCCTGAAGCCAAGCCCAGCTGAGGCTTCCTTGGTCCGGCCATGCCAGGGTCTGTCTGTCTGTCTGTCTGGGACAATCCACCCCTGGTCTTGCTGGTTGGTTTCTTCTCATCAGTCAGGTCGTGGCCTAAACATGGCGTGGGTAGAGAAGTCTACGGTAACCATGCCCCATGCCTCTGCTGGTATGGCCCACGCAGAGCACTCCCTGTCACCCTATTTCTGCACAGTACTTACCCCCGTGTGAAACCATCTTGTTGAGTTAGTTGTTTATTTGCGAGGATGCTAAAATATAAGATTCGTGCTGTCTTCTTTTTCATAGAATCCTGGTGCCCAGCACAGGGCCAGACACACAGTTATCACTCCCCAGACTTTGCCCGAAGACTAAAAGAAGAAGGGAGGGTGAGGTGGGGGCGGATCAGCTTGAGTCACCACGCGTGTAGCTGACAGTGGAGGACCCCAGGCCACCCCCGCCCGTGGATATCCATGAGACCGTTCATCGTTTCAAGAAGGACGTTGCAATGTTTACCCTATTAACTTGGAGATAGGCATTTATTCGGCTAAATCCTCACGTAGAATGAGCTTTCCCAACACAGGAGCTGCGTCCTATGCATACTCAGTCCCATGTGCCTGGCGCAGTGTGTGGCCTGAGACTGACACCAGCATGTGTTCACAGCCGTTTCCTCAAGCTGGCTGAATTCTCGCCTTCGCTTTCTTTGGAAATGGTTTTATAGGGTTTGCTCCATCTGTTCTACATAAGACAGAAGTGAGACACCGGGTTCAGGGACCAGGGGCACTCATGCCTGGCTCCGCTGTGCCCACGGGGCCTCCACCAGAGAAGTGTGAGACTCTGGGTTCAGGAACGAGGGGCACTCACGCATGGCTCTGCTATGCCCACGGGGCCTCCGCCAGGGACGTGGAGCGGAGGCGTTTCCTCCTTGGTGGCCACTCAACGTGCATTTGGCAAGTGGGATGTTTGGGTTCTACATCCTGGAAAAATATGTCTTCACGATTCCCTGGAGAATTTTATGACTCACATAAATTGCAAAGTCTGTCTCCACACCCAGCTGTCAGCTGCATGTACATTACAAGGGTGCAAGGATTTTTTTTCCCCCATTTTATTACTTCAAAATATCTGAAGGATAACAAACTATACAATTTTCTAACTGACACCTTGCATCTTACCCAAACACACACAGCATTATCTATGGGAGAAAATCCACTCAATTAAAAAAAAAAACCTATATATGTATATAAATCTTACCAAAATTATTTAAATTATCCATCTAGGATTAATAAAATATAAGGAGCTTTTGTAATTCTTGTAAATCAATAATACATCCCACCTATGACAAGATAGCAGTGAATAGGGAGGTATAATTTTTAAAAGCAGCTCCATCTAAAACCCCCCGGATTTTTGTGCACTCATAAAGAAATAATGCTTGTCTTTCTCCAGTGTGAAGAGAGGAGAGAGATTTTGGAAAGAGAGGAGCAAGGGTCTCAGTGTGGCAATGCAGGTCCCGTGAGTTCCACGCAGCCTCGGCCAGGGTCACAGATCTGAGCCCCTGCGTCCTCCTCAGGAAAGCTCTGCTCCCGGGATGGCGGCTCAGCGGGAAGCCAGGCTGCTTCTGAGGTCTCACGGGGGATGCACCTATGGGAGGTGGGCTCCCCCACATGTGGGTGAGGAGGGAGATGACAGGGACATGGAGGGACAGACAACGTGGCCAGCACCCTCTGTGTGACCAGAGATGCCTGTAGCACCGAGATAAGGCCTGAACAGAAGGAAGGGACTGAGCCACCAGGTTTGACCCAGGACCTGACTGCATTAGCCAAAAATAAAAAATCTGCCCCCATTGTTGAGTACACTGTGGGAAATCAAGGGTTCTAGGAGGAGAAAATAAGTCTGTAGAAAAAGCCTTTGTTTGAAATTCCCTCACTCATTAGTTCTCTGCTATACTTAGCAAATTACATCACCTTTGGTGCCTCGATTTCACCACCTGAAAAATGGGGGAAAACTAACAGACCTCCTGCCCACTTCCCAGGGCTGAGGGAGGGTGCAAGGCGTGGAAAACAGGCGCACATCAAGAGTTGGGTTGTTATTTCACAGCCAGTCCTCTGCAGGCAGGAGGAGAGCCACGCCACCAGTCCTCAGGGGCTCAAACCTGGGGGGCCTTACAGACACCCAAACTGGATCTCATCGCGTTCTCCAACCTGCTGCTCCGCACACTAGACACAGAGAAAACGGAGCTTTCTTTGGGTCTTTTGCTTCATGATTTAGCAACGACCTCAATGCAGAAGGTGATTCTTGGCTGTGATCGGATGAGCACAATTTTTTTCTGGAGAACCGGCATTTTCTTTATGAGACACCCCCATAAAATCACCAGGCAGCAGAGATAGTTATTGCTCTGCCCCAGAGGCTACAAGGAAGCCCCCACGGGCCATTTGCTGGTGCACACTCCTTGGAGCCATGCGTGAGGAGCCAGCGGCGAGTGCTCCGCTCCAGGCTCCCGATTTGGTCTCTCAGACCACGGGACACGGTCTCCCGCCGGTGCCCATGATTTTAGAGACTGTTCCCATTCGCACTGAGTAATCCTCTGTTTCTCGGAAAGAAAGCACTCTGGGAAATGTGCAAAGGCTGACTTTGTTACAGAAGCGGAAAAATGAGGATCCCAGAAACTGAAAAGAGCTATACACTGTCTTCATCTGCCCAGGAATGACAAATGACAAACACTCAGTGAGAAAGGAATAACCAGAAGGAGGGATGTCTGCAGATGACAAGAGCCAGACTTCTTGTCTTTTGTGGATTCTTGCAAATAATTACCACTTACACATCAAATGATATGCTGTCCCAATCTTCTTTACAAAATCATACGTTTTTCTTCTTTTCTGCCTCAATAAATGCTAATGTTCCATGAAGCCAATGTTATTCTCACCCGCTCCACAGTGCGTCTAAACACAGATGGGCCTGCAGTGGCTTAGCCACATCACCCGCTTTCCAGGAGGCATGATGCTTACCCTACCCTTTTCTAGCATTTCTGCAAGGACTAAAGTGATTCTTGTCTGCTGGACAGAGAAACAGTAAGAAATACAAATGCAAATAGACTGCCATCATGGTGACTTATGTAACACCAGCTTTCAGAGACGCCACAGAGACAGATTCACAGGAGGTAATAAGCAGGGCCTGGAAGATTGTTTTATCAATCTTCTTTCAAATCTACTAGTGATTTCTTGTAAACAGTAATTGCATTGCTCTTAATTGCTTCATTAGTGCCTGGGCTTCATTATTCACCTTGTCTCACTTCTATTCAGACCAGTTTAGATTGTTTTTCTTTCTGTTTTTTATGAGGAACAATGGAATTCTGTCTGGATTGCAGAGACATGAGAGGCAACGTGGCCGCACAGGCGGTTTAGCCTGTCCCGGGCCATATCCTGCTGGAGCTTTGGCCCAGAGCTCCTGAACACACCCGGCCTGGCTCTCTCTTTCACGCTTTCTGCCTGTTGCCACGAGTCTCTTCCTGACCTTTTTCCTCACCAGGGGACTCGTCAAGGGGTCCAAGCAGCAACGGCTCGGCAACTCCGGGAGCTGGGCATTGGAGGAGGCCACGCTGACACGCTCAGGAGCTCATCCCTGAGCGCCCACAGGCCCCTGGATGTCCCTGTAAGGAGGCTGCCTGCCCAGGCCTGAGGGTCCCTCTGTGACCTCTCAGCTGGTGCTGTGTCTTCAGCATCCTCCTTGGCTCAAAGAGACTGTCATCTGGCAGCCGAAACCCTGTGATCCCCGTGTGGCTGTGTCCTGCCAACTGATGGTGACAGCAGGAAATGCACCTGCCCTGCACCCCCGCCCGGATACTTTCTATTCTGCTATCAAAAACAGAGGAAAATTTGAGAGGAAAGGGAAAGTACCCCAGTAGCCACAAGGAAATGAAGTGGAATCACGCTGACATTTTCAGTAACACCTGGATCTGGTTTTATAAAGTTGACCTAACAAGAAAATGGTCCTATTGTTATCAATAAACATAACCCTGAAATCTAAGCGCTTTAAAAATCCATGCAACAGGGCAGGTGTGGTGGCTTATGCCTGTAGTCACAGCACTTTGGGAGGCCAAGGCGAGAGGATCGTTTGAGTTCAGGGGCTTGAGACCAGCCTAGGCAATATAGTGAGACCCTGTGTCTACAAAACAAAAACTAATTAAATTCATGCAACAAATTCTAATATTTTTCAAAGACTGTTCTGTGAAATAAAAACTCACCTAAAAATCATCTATGTATCTAAGAACATGTAGGGAACAAAGACGATAAAACAGCACAGAGACCCGGGAGCCTGGGGCTGCCTGGCCCTGCACAGACTTTGCCTCTGTGCCGTGGAAGTGGACAGGTGGGGCCTCTCCTGGCCCAAAGTCATTGAAGCTGGCTCTCCTCCTCCATCAGGACAGCCTCAGCCCTCCCAACCGCCCAGCACAGCAGCTCAGAGGAGGCTGGCCGAGCGCAGCCGCCGCCACGTCCTATCCCACAAAGATCCACGCTCAGCATCGTGGCCACCTAAGTCTCACGAGTGTGGCTGTGAGGTTCGTTTGAGTACACTTGGCCCAACATCCAGATCAGGTTCCCAGGCAACAAGACAGCAGGTTGCCTCTAGACCCTCAACAAGTCTGCCCAGTTAGGCCTGCAGGGCAGTCCCCAGGGGAGCTACGAGCTTGTTTCCTGCACAGAGCTGTTGCCTCATGGAGGCGCTCTCAGCCCCGGTGCTCCTTTGCCTCAGTACACACAGCCTGCAGGAGAGAGGCAGGATGGGGAGAGGCCAGAGCCTCAGGGAGCCAGGGCCTCGCCTGCTCACAGGAGTCATTTTGCTTCTAGATTTTTCTTCCATGACTGTGATGTCGCTATACTGAGCGCCTTCAAGTAATCTCTTAAAGAAGTATTGCCTGACAGAATCTGCTGGGTTTTGTGGTTGTTGTTCAGAATATGAAGGATGCCTGCCTCTGATGCGTCAGATGAAATTAGACCAAGAATCCACCCATCCCGTGAATTTATAACACAAACTCCCCCACATCACTACTGCCTTCTTGAGGGAGGAGGCCGTTCCCTCAGCAATGGTGAATAAAGGTGTATTGCAATAACACCCAAGCTCAAGAACAGACATCTTGTCTTACACCCAAGCTTCACACGGGACCTTCACCAGAACTCACCTTCTTGGAAGCTGCACAGAACCGTAACGTGAGGAATCACATGCCTAGATATCATATGTGATCTATCCCAAATGCCTTCTACACTTCAAAAACTATGTGAGAAGTCTACTCCACGAAACTCATATCAGTGAAAGTACTCACAAGTTGGAGTGATCACAGCACCTCCTGCGCTCCTCCAGGGCAAGCCTCGCTCACCTTTTTATTCTTTTCCATGAACCATAATGCCTGGCCTACAGATTATCAAGAAATATTCTTGGCTGAATAAATGAATGGGAAAACTGCTGCTGACTTGAATGATTTTTTTCCTAAATAAGATGACTTTTTATCATATATGTTCAGACTGGCAAGAGGCATGAAACGTTTATCAGTTTAGTTGCCACAAAATTTCTCTCTTTTTCAACATAACAACAGATGTTGGCAAGGATGCAGAGAAAGGGAACGCTTATACACTGTTGGTGGGAATGTAAATCAGCACAACCTCTACAAAAGACATATGAAAACTTTTCAGAAAACTAAAAACAGAACTACCATTTGATCCATAATCCCACTACTAGGTATCTACCCTAAGAAAAAGAAATTATTATATAAAAAAGACACCTATACTTATCTGTTTATCACAGTACAATTCACAATAGCATAGCCATGGAATCAACATAAGTGTCCAACATCAAAGAATTCAATCAAGAAAATGTGATACAGATACATCATGGAATACTATTCAGCCATAAAAAAGAATGAAATCATGCCTTTAGCAGCAACGTGGTTGGAACTGGAGGCCATTATCCTAAGTGAAGTAACTCAGAAATGCCGCATGTTCTCACTTATAAGTGGGACTAAAGAATGAGCACACATGAACATAGAGGGGGAAGAGTAAACACTGGGCTACAAAAGGTGGGAGCGTGGGAGTGGGGGCGAGGGTGAAAAATCACATGTTGGGTACTGTGGTCACTGTTCTGGTAATGGCTATGCTAGAAGTCCAGAATTCATGACTACACAATATATCCACATAACAAAACTGCATTTATACTCCCTAAATCTATTAAAAGACAAAGAAGATGAACAAGAAGACAAAGATGAAGATGAAGAAGAAGAAGGAAAAGAAGAAAAAGGAGAAGGAGGAGGAAGAAGAAGAGGAAGGAGAAGGAGAAGAAGAAGAAGAAGACGACGACGACGGAGGAGGAGGAGGAGAAGGAGGAGAAGGAGGAGAAGGAGGAGGAGGAGGAGGAGGAGGAGGAGGAGGAGGAGGAGGAGGAGGAGGAGGAGGAGGAGGGGGTTTTGTGATTGTGGTTCAGAATATGGCTCTTTTATTTGAGCCATAAATCCCTAACCTAGAGAAGACCTTGCAAATAACCCCTCTGGAGGCCAAGAAGGATGTCGAAAGCTTGTCTCTAACAAAAGTTACACAACATCATAGAGTATTCAAATGACATTCATCTGCAGCTAGACTAAAAAACTCCATGTTGGGTTTTCAGCATCATCTATCAGAAACATCAAGTAAACAAGTAATTTTCTCCAGTATTTTCTCATTCTTCCCACAAATACTGCAAATGTACCTAAATATCAAGATTCTAGTTCTGCAAAATACTCCTAAAATCTGTTTGGAACTCTATTCCTTCATTTATTAAGATGCAAAGATATACTGGTTTTCTGTTATCCAGATACAGTAAGCATCAGGAAACAGTAATAATTTCCTCCATCTCATATTCCATTATCAAAAACAACTTTTAAAGAGGTTGGTTACTTTCATTACATTCTATGATAGATTCACATCTAGATTTCCACCAAAAATGTAGAGAACACGACAACTTGAGACTAGGAGCTCTTAAAAAATAAACACTGTTGATGAATTAAAGGATTTTCTGTTAGTTGTATACATGCACTTTGGGGCATATCATGTGCTATGGTCTAAATGTTTGTATTTCTCCAAAACTCATATGTTAAAATCCCAGCAATAAAGGTGATGGTGTTAGGAGGTGAGAACTGTGGGAGGTGATTAGGTCTTGAGGGTGGAGTTCTCATGAATGGGATTAGTGTCCTTATCAAACAGACCCCAGAGAGCTCCCTTGCCCCTTCCACCACGTGAGGACAAGGGTAAAGACGGCTGGCCATGAACCAGAAAGTGTGCCTTCACCAGCCATCAAACCTGCCATGCCTTAATTGTGGACTTCCCAGCCTCCAGAACTGCGAGCAATATCTTTCTGTTGTGTAGAAGCCTCCCAGTGTGGCATTCTGCTATGGCAGCCTGAATGCAGCAGGACATGGTGTTATGGAATCTTGTTGCTTCAACTGAACCTAGCAGAATGAAGAGTCTGCTGCACCCATCCTGGCTCAGGGCCTTGTCGTCAGCCTCCTGAAGCCAACTACTAAGTCATCACGTAAGTCTGTCTGCAGTAAACACACTGAAAGTTCCCTGGAAATCACAGTTCCTACAAAAGCCTAGAAAAGTATTCTGAAAAATGACAGCCAGTCATTTCTCTGAGACCTTTGGCCTTATGAATTTGCTGGCCTTATGAATTTGTAGGGAAGGTACATCTTCCTTTCCTACCCCTACCACTTTGCAAGTATCAGATTGAGCATCATATTTTCAGGAGAGTCACTGCCTCATGTCTGCCTACCTTTTGATCTTCATGGAACTGGCAAAAGCAGCGCTATCTACTTTTCCAGGGGATGCAAAGGTACAAGGCCAGGCCAAGCATAGTGTTCAAGAACGCAGCTGGATTGCTGCGCAGCTAGAAGAGAGCTAGACTCTAGACTCCCAGGTTAGTGAAAATGCACAGAACCGAAAGGCAGCTGGATAAACGTAAGGCAGCTGAATGCCATTTTTCTTTATTTAACCAGTGGGCTATGTCATCGGTCATAAGATCCAGCGACACTCAGCTTAAATGTTGCATTGGTGTGCATAGGTTTAGATGGTAGTGAAACGCAGCGTTCGGCATCTGAGCAGACCATTTTTTAAAACCAGTAATGTTCATCGATCCAGCCCTTCCAGTCTGCAATATCTGCCAGCTATTTTAAAAGTCAACAGAGTTGCAAATTTTCTAACTTTTCTGGCTCCAGGTGGCATGTGGCTGAGCGACTCAGTCTTCTTAATGGCCAAGTCAATGGCCCATGGCTCCAGCTGCCTCTGAGAGCGTTTGCTTTACCAGTGGTGGAAGTGTGGCTGCGTAACTACAATGCCTTGACTACAGCCTCAACTCAGCCTTCCAATTTACCTCTTTCCTGGCCAGTGTCTCCCTGATGGATACACTTATCGTTACCAAAATCTCCCCTGAGAACACCAGTGTTGCTGAGATACTCTCACTTTATTAAAGTCTAAGTCTGTTTTCTGTTGCCTGGATCAGGCCCATGCTCCTGCACAGCATGAAAATGAAGAAATGCACAGCCTGCAGCAGCAAGAGCTCTTTCTTCTCTTCCGTTTGATGACCACCTCGGGCTGATACCCTGTCTCTCTTTCCTTCTTTCCCAGTCAACCCTTACAGGCCCTGGGACTCCTCTCCGTCCACTGGAAAGGCAACTCCCCACGGATGGAATCCGCTCTTCTCCCCAGCTCTGCTGAGCACCTCATCAGACATTTTAAGCAGCTGTGTCACATGACTTCCAGTACAGGGAGCCCCACACCAGGCTTCCATGCCAGCTGGTTACTCCCAGGCCTCCTTGACTGGTACTAATGCACCATGACCCTCGCAAGTGCCCATGCCAGGAGACCATGAACTTTACCTCGATGGACAGCCTTCCTTCCTACGCTCCAACTATTCTTTTTGAGGGAGATTACCGAATATAATAAGCACATGATATGTACATATGCATATATACACGTTTGTGCATGTGTATGTATAGAGACACATATGTCACTAAAATAACTGCTCACAGATATTTAATTTCAAACTTCCATTTCCCCCTTCACCACCTTCTGGGCCCAATCTCCCCAAACAAAGCGGAGTGTAATAAAACGTGTATAGTTACTTCTTCCGCAGTGTCTTCTGTGGCGGGCTCCACATGCAGGTTGAGATCCTCCTCTGTGGTCTGATAACAAAGATAGATGTTAAAGATGGTTAGCATTGCCATGTGTTTGTAGGTGGCCTCATACAGGTTACCAATATGAAAAAGTACTAACTAAATATCCCGCATGATTTCTGTAGGACATGGAAACCATATCACCGTCCCTTCCCACCTGAATTTATGTTTAACTGTGTGATGCTTCATGTCCGAGATGGATCCTTTATACAACAGGTGGTAAGTAAGGCAAGGAGTGTTCAGACTAAACCCTAACTCAAACGACTAAATCAATGAAGCGAGTGTGACTTACGGCACAATCTAAAGGATGACAAGGTGATTCTTGCCAGTGGAGAAAGCGTGGATTTTCATGAAGCTAAAATACGAATGGAGCTGATGTGGAAGCACAGAGCAGCGGTGAAGGCATGTGTGACCACTCCCATGAGAATGGAACCAAATCACAGTCCCAAGTGAGTGCTGGGAGAATGGATTCTAGCAGAGAAATGAGGCCCAGCCCAGAAAACATAAAGCAAGTGTTTCTGGGGTTGGCACAAGGTTTAAGCGGAACCATCTGGGTCTGAGTCTTTGGTTTCTACTTAACAACTTGGAGCCACCTGCTTAACCTGGGCCTCGGAGACATGGCAGTGCTTCTGCCTAGAGATGTGGGGAGAGCTCCACGGAAGAACACCAGCCAGCCATCAGCACCGGCTGCCATGCAGCAGACACGCAAAGCGAACTGCTGTCATTATTACTATTTCTAGTTTCATCTTCTCACCTAGTAGCCAGGAGATAATCATCTCTATCCAAGCTTGACTATGAATCTTCAGGGAATCATGTTTGATCTGCATTGTTTAAAAACGGAGCTTTCTCTTTCTCTATCTAATGTATTATGACATCCCAGAGAGAAAAATCATGCTTATTCCTCCAAGAGAACACAAATAAAATGGGTCAGCCAGACCTTGTGGGCTGGCTTATGGACTTGCCTTACTCATCATTTCTCCCATTTTCTTATCTTGCCCCCAAAGCATGCCCTTGGCTGCTGTAACCCCGCTGAAAGCAATGATTGAAAAGTCCTGTGTTTGAGACGTGCCTTCAACTTGCCAGAACATAATTCATGAAATACTACATGTTTCTTTTTCATGCTAGATTCTGCCGGGGTTTTCTGGAGGTTCTGGCTCTTAATTAGCACGTTGCCTTGTCAACACACCCATTTATGGGTTAATTATATATCTGAAATATCTCAGAACAATGCAGAGAACCACAAAGACTTTCCCTGGACAGTCAGATGAATCTCCCCTGGTCTACAATTTTTGTAAACTGTATGCAGTGTTCTCTAGTACAATGGACCTCAGACCCAATTCAGTTCAGTTCTCTCAGACTACAGATGAGAAAACAGGCCAGAAAGGATAGCAACTTGAAAAGGTGGTTAGAGCAAAACATGAATCCAGGAATGCTGATTCTAGTCCCTGGAAATCCAATCATCAGTCCTGTCACATTTGCATAACAGCAAGGAACTAAAGCAATAAAATCTAAACTAAATCACTAAAAAATAAGCACTAAAATCTCTTAGCAGATTTTCCGATGAGAAAAGCATGCAGGCTCCTCCTGCAAGGGTTTTAGGGCATTTAATTTGGAGTTCAGAGGCCAGATATGCTCCATATAGCTCTGCCACATTTCTTGATATGTGAGTTATTTTAATACCATGCAACATAAAACATGGACAAAACTAGAGAGGAAATTCAGACTGCGAATTCCAAAACACAGAGGATTTTGTGGATTTGGAAATTTCCTCAGAAACTTGAAGTACCTCATGGTTAATATTTAAGCTTTCATTTTTCTATAGAAAGAACTCTGGTTTTCTGGGTTCCAAGTAAATAGGAATTTAACACTGTCCATACTCCACCAGCTGTGCTCTCCTGAAAAAATTTAGCTAAGAAGCCTGAAAAAAATTTATTTTGCTTCAAGAGCTATTTAATGTATCCAATTTTCCTCAAAACCTTTACCATCTGCCCTCTCCTGGGGCTGGCAAGGCAGGGCAGACCATCAGTCAACTCAGCTCCAAATTCTTGCCACTTGCAAGGGCTTTCTAGGCTCATGGCATGGTTTTCAAATCATGTGAATCTATTCATTGCTGATCCATTTATGAGCGATTTGAGAAATATGTGAAACACAAGCTGCTCCTCATGGCTTTGGTCACTGGAAATAATGTGACGACCAGGGTCCCACCTGGAATTGTAAAGCCCCTGGCCCCCTCTCTCCCATCCTTTCTGAGCCCAGGGCGGAATCCTCCCTCTGAACAAGCCCTTCATTCGTGAGGGCTGAGCACCTTACAGCTTCAGCACAAGCCAATGTGCTGACGATAACCAGCTGGGCTATAGGAAGCACTAGTAAATGAGAAAAGAACTTCTAGCTGATCACTTGCTCGTTCACTAATTCAATATTTAGAAAAATTGAATCTCTCTCTCTCTCAAAAAAAGTAGACTTGAAATGGCAACCGCAGTAAGGGAATGGATCTTTCCAAGGCACCATCCTCAACACCAAGAACAACCCCATGTACAAACAGAAGAATCAGTAACAGTAGGGAGCCCTGGTGTCATCCTTCTCCCACCCCAGGTACTTTCCATGAGCAGCAGTATCTGGGCTGTTCCATCTAAAACAAATGGACTTCAATGTCTGTGCTATGCCCAACAGTCTCTGCTAAACATCAATACATATGTCGAGCATTATTTAGCTTGGCTTTCCAAGGAAACTATTCAATATGAAGCATTCAGTAAATTCTCTTCTAAAACAGAATCTCTCATTCAGTTCAAAGGTATGTTATGTGACTCTCTCAAGACGTACATATAAAAATAAATAAAATTTAAAATAGCATTGAATTTATAAGTACAGTGCTGGGAGTAGGAGACAGGCAAAAATTAAATTGGACTTTGAGAAGGTTTGGTGAGTGATTACAAATGAGCCATGTTTAAATGCCATTTGAGTTGCTATAAACACAGAACAGGTGTATCTAATAATTTAGTAGACGTTAATAAATTTGGGGAACTTTCTCTTCTAGGAAAATGTATGTTGACCATCTCCAATTCAAATGGAGCAAATCAGATTCCGTGGAGCAGAGGTTTGCGTGTCCCCAGGGAAGCATGGAGTGAAAAACTCTCAGCAGTGATTCCTGCACACCCACCAGCCCTGGGACGGGCAAGGAACACTTTGATTTCATTATCTTTTCTGTTTGTCTTTAATCACACCTCTTTATCTGACCATTCATCCTTTTAAGGTTGCATTATCTTTTTTCGTTTAAGATCACATTATCTTTATGCTCTCTGTTCCTTGATTCATCATTGATTTTTGCCTTCTGGTTTCATCTTTCACTGTAGCAAATGGAAGGCTTCTAATTTAAAGCCACTTGTTGAAGGAAAATCAAACTGATGCAGATTAGTTTGGAAACGGGAATACTTTAAGACTTACATAGACTTTAAGAAGCATCCTGAAGTTTCCTTAAGGGCAACAATTTGTTTCTTGTACTCATTATCATTTATGTATTTACACCACACACAATGCCGTGCGTGTATACACACGCAGTGTTTATCCATGTGCATACACAACGCAGCATATACATCCACACACACTGGATACCCAACTCTCTGACCCATCATAGTCACCTAATAAACATGGACTGATTATAGTAAATGAGCAATGCATTGGCTGCAGAGTTCGGATTCTTGAGGATGCTGTGAAAAGTGCGTTCTTTCCTGCACTCACCTCTATTTCCATAGGCTCCACCTCGATCTTTTTCCATAGTTCCAGCAACTGTGCGATTGGCATTTTTAAACTTTCCTTTTCTGCTGGTCAAGTATTGATAGTAGGAAAGGAAATAAACAGAGGCTCGGACCGGCACAGGGGGACGGCCAGACGGGATGTCGGAAGCCAAGGGACGCAGAGGCCGGCGGGTGGCGGCGATGGAGAGGTCGGATCCGGCTCCCAGAGGAGGTCGTGAGTGCGGGGCCTGCGCCGGCCGGAGGAGGGACCCGGGGGGCTGCAATATGGCTGCTCGGGTGCCGTCCCCTCCCTGCCACGCCAGGGCTCTGGGGAGCTGCTGCCGCTTCCCGCTCAGGCTGGGGCGAGGAAAGGAGGGGACGGCGCTGCGGCTTCGGAATCTCTACTGCGACTTTGGCAGAGTAAACGCTGCACTTGCAGCTTCGAATTGGATTTCCTGCCTCTCCCCCCTCCCTTCCCTGGCCACGCTCTTCCCTCCTCCCCTCACTATTTTACCTTAATTGGCTCTAAACGAGGGTGAAAGTTGAGTCTGAGGATGCCGCTGCCATAGAAACTGCATAGCAACCAAGGGCTGGGGAAGCGGGGAGGGGGGCGGGGGCGGCAGGTCTTCCCCCCCCCACCCCCAGCACGCGCACACCCTTCCCCACCTCCCCAGCCCGCCGCCCCTCCCCGGAGACCCACACCGCCACCTCCCGCCGCAGAACGGGAGGGACAGGGACACGCACGGAGGGACCGGGACGAGGAGAGGGCTCCACGCAGCACAGCTGCTTTCCTGCGGAGCGTTCAGGAGACTCGGGCACCTCTGGAAGCGCTGCTGACTGAGCTGCCCGCGGCTGCCCCCGCCCCGAGGGCTGGGACAGCACCTCAGGAGAAGAGGGACGAAGAGGGACGACAGACAAATAGCTGGGGAGAGGCGGGGGGGCGGCCCGTGGGGTCCGCTGGGCCCTGCCCAGCCCTGCCCGAAACAGCACTCAGGCCTCTGCGGGCCAGGATGAAAGGCACGTGGGCCGCTGGGGCTCCCAGTGGCAGGGCCTGAGGAACAGAAACATTAATTCAAACAACGTGTATCCTGCCCGTCAGCTCCTTCAGGTCTCCACCCCGTCCTATTTCACAGGTGACAAAGTCCTGAGGCTCAGAGAAGGAACCCCCGAAGACACAGCCAGGCGCCTGCGGGAGAGCAAGGCCTCCTGGGCCACCGCTCCTTGGAAAGGAACCAAGGGAAAACTCCCCTCCCTCTTTCCCTTTTTTGGGGTGTGGAGTGGGGGGATCTCTCTTGCCTCCCTCCTTACTCCCTTCTGTCCTGGATAATGAAAGATGCGTGCGGGTGAAAGACATATTCATTTCTCCAATCGTCCAAGTGCTAATCCTGAAGCATTATGGTTCCCTCTTTTAGGAAAGGGTGTTAAAGTTAACACAATTTAATGCTGCTTTGGGAGTAAGTGTATTCATTTCTATGGCAAATTCCTTTATCTTTGAGAGAAATATCTTTTTAAAAATAGCTTAATGTTCTCCAAAATTATCAATCCCTTTTTCTTTTTCGTCTTTATGCAATCACTAAGAAATTCAATTCACTGGAAAAAAAGAAAAACCCAAATCCCAGATACTTTGTATCTCATAGCAGAGTCCAAAGTTAACAGAGGGGTTCTGTACTTGGTGTTGATTTATGACAGTCACTTTATCTTTCTACAAAATTAGGCCAGAAGGACCTTTAAAATCAATTGCATTCAGAATTTTAAAAATAGCAATATTGTTCATTTTCAAATTGGAGATTCTGTGATTGACAGAGCAGAGTGAAGCTTTTCTTGTGTTAACAATCATAAGGTGATTTTGTACATGCTGTAAAAGGTCACAGATTAAAAACAGACAAGGCCAGGGTGGTGGCTCATGCCTGTAATCCCAGCACTTTGGGAGGCCAAGGCGGGCGGATCACTTGAGGCGGGAGTTCGAGACCAGCCTGGCCAACACGGTGAAACCCCGTCTCTACTAAAAATACAAAACCTAGCCGGGCGTGGTATCGCATGCCTGTAACCCCAGCTACTAGGGACGCTGAGGCAGGGGAATTGCTTTAACCCAGGGGGCGGAGGTTGCAGTGAGCGGAGATCACGCCACTGCACTCCAGCCTGGGCAACAGCGCGAGACTCTGTCTCAAAAAAAAAAAAAAAAGGTTTTTGGTTTTTCTGTAAAAAAGCTAGGAGAGTCACTCATAAAAGACAGTGAAGAGATGTCAAGAATCTTTAATCTGATGGTAAAAATGTGGACTCCTGAAGGCAATGGGAAAGAAATGAACTCAGATTCTTTACTGTGTATTTACAAAGACTCCAGCTTCTGGAAGTTTCCACAAGTGCTCTGTTGTGGAAGAAGGAAATAGAGGTCCTTTATATGAGGGAGGAAAAGACCTTTGGACGGGCTGTCTTGTGATTGGCAGTGTGTCCTAGGAAACTTGAGGGAAGCCCAGCTCCTGGGAGGCCATGGGTGAACAGCCTGCCAGAGTCCCTAGCAAAAAAGAGCTCATTTTAAGGGGTATCTTAGGAATTGCTGAAAATGTGGCTCATAATTTAGCATGGTGTTTTTTTTAACTATGCAAATATGACACTAATCAACAGACTGCACATTATTTGGGCATCTCACAGGCAAGCAGAGAGCCTGGAGAGATGAAGCGATCACCAGGGAGTGAGACAAGAGTTCATGTGGCCAGGGCTCTGGGCTGGAATTCCCACACTTACTCCCTGCACTGCTGCCTTGTAAAACACCTACGGGGTCCTCCCAAAGCGGAAACCTCCCGGATGGGTTCCTTTCCATCAGCTTTTTACATGCAAGGCACTCCCGGGGCTGCTGCCCACCAAGATGCAGTGCCAGGTGTGCCAGACATTGGGGAAGGGGACCTGGAAACAGCCAGAAAATAAAACAAAATAAAATGCAACAAACTGAAATCTTCAAAAGGTGATATTGATCTGGGAAAACAGCCCCACTTATAAAGTTTGTGTTGGGAAAGGTAAACAATTAGAGGTAAGAAGGAATAATTTTTCTGAAAGGAAATAATGATTACATTTAAATACCTAAGAAGATAAAGATTCAAATAAAGAACCCAGGAAATTAGATGCGTTGGAATTAAAATGTTCAAATAAATCCCAAGAAAACTTGAACAATCTTTTTCTTTCTTTCTTTCTTTTGAGACAGGGTGTCACTTTGTCACTCAGACTGTAGTGTAGTGGCACGATCTCAGCTTACTGCCTTCTCGACTTCCTGGGTTCAAGAGATCCACCCTAGCCCCCCCAAGTAGCTAGGACCACAGGCGCATACCACCACACCACTCATTTTTGTGTGTGCGTGTGTTTTTTGTAGAGACAGGGTTTTGCCATGTTGCCCAGGCTGGTCTCAAACTCTTGAACTCAGGCAATCTGCCTGCTTCGGCCTCCCAGAGTGCTGGGATTACAGGCTTGAGTCATTCGGCCCGGCCTGAACAACACTTTCAACAGAACACCACCTGAAAGAGCTATTTCTGAGATATTTACCTCCAAAGCATCAATTTCTAAGAAGAACTGTTGAAGCAGCCTTGATGAAAATGGGTCCTTAATGAACCAAACTCTGCAAGAGAAAAGCAATGGGAAGTATTTTAAGAGTCCCAAGTCACAGCCATTGTGAAACGAGATGGATGAGCTGGCATGAAACTCACTGAAACCCAGCCCCAAGTGAAAATTACTCTCTTGCTCCAACGAAGGAAGAGCACTCCTCTGTGTTCATCGCCTCTTCAATCTTAAAGTGTTCTCTTTTCTCTTAGGAAGGAAAGACGGATGGAGAAGGGGAGGGAAGGAGGGATGGAGAGAGCTTATCCATTCCACGGATTTCTGACAACCAAAGAAAAGCTGAATCAGGAATCTGGTCCTGGTCCCACTTCTGCTACTAATAGCTATCTTCTGTAGCTCAGTTTCCCCACAGAGGGGGCTGCCACGACCTGACTCACAGAATACACAGCAACAAAATGTGTTTCGTGATCTGAGAGAAAAGGCCCAAAGAAATCCAAGTTTTCTGATGGATAGACGTGCTTGACCTCCACACTGAATCCGACGGACATTTTTAAAAGACCCAAATGTTTTATCCTGGGCTGTTCCATTTTGCAATGTTGTACATTTTGAGATGTATGAAAGATTTAGTAAAAATGAAAACAGTGTCCAGATGCAGTAGCTCACACCTGTAATCTCAGCACTTTGGAAGGCCGAGGCAGTAGGATCACTTAAGCCCAGGAGTTTGAAACCAGCCTTGGCAACACAGTGAGACCCTGTCCCTACTAAGAATAAAATTTTTTTAAAATAGCCAGGCATGGTGGCACATGCCTGTAGTCCCAACTACTCGGGAGGCTGAGATGGGAGGATGGTTTGAGGCTGCAGTGAGCCATGATTGTGCCATTGTGCCACTGCTATCCAGCCTGGGTGACAGAGCAAGACTCTGTCTCAAAAAAAAAACAACAGTTACTAATTTCCAGTGACATGGTCACCAGCTTTGGTATTTTCACTCTCCAGAGTTTCACAAAATTCTCCAAAAAACTTAAAACCAAATTTATTTAAATTTTAACAAAAATGCATGTGACCCATTGTCACGGGCTGGGCCATGTCCCTCTACCTCCCAGATTCCTGTGTGGAGGCCCTAACTCCCACTACCTCCAAATGTGACCTTCCATGGAAGCAGGGTCCCTGCAGAAGTAGCTGGTTAAGGTGAGGTCATGCTGGAGTGGAGTGGGCTTTATGTGATCTCATAAAATGGGGAGATTTGAACACAGACATGCACACAGCAGAACAGCACTGGGACGCTGGAGCTCTGCTGCCACGAGCTGAGGAACTGGGAGCTCTCCCAGAAGCTGAGAAAGAGCCCGCACAGACCCCTTCCGGACACCTTCAGGGGGCGTGCGACCCTGCTGACACCTTGACCTCAGACTTTGGGCCTTCAGAACTGGGAGGCAATCATATTCTGTTGTTTTGGCCACTCAGCTGGTGATACTTTGTGATGGCAGCACGGAAGCCGACTAACATACCAGCTGGGGGATGAGGTGAGCACACAACAGCAAATCCAACAGTGCCCTGAGGCCACAGCTCTGTCGTGACCAGAACCCGAACTCCAAGAGAAACCCGGCACATAGAGATCTTCACTGACACCTTTTCTCCACAGGGACCAGTCAGGGCAAGAGGGACATCATTTCAGCTGCAAATGGCTTAGCTTCCAAGGTGCACAGAGGCTCACAGAAGCCACTTTATATACTGGCAGCCGGCAGCTTGGTCCCGAAAGGCATTAAGGTGCCTGGGGCCCAGGCCAGCCGCCTTGGCAGGACGCCCTCAAAGCCTCATTTCCAGCACAGCAGCGTCGTGACACTCAGAACCGTAACAGCAGCTTGTTTTCAAAAGAAATTATTCACAAGGAAGAAAAAAAGGCTGAGTACAGAGTAAACAGTCTCTATTATGAAAAATAAATTATAAGCTAGGAGAACATTTGTAAAAAGGAGCTATTGCTTTGCAGTCTTCCCAACTAAGCTTTTCATCTCACTGGTAGGAAAAGTCATTGTGGCCTGGACTGCCCAGATTCTCGGGACGCCCCCCAAGTCTTCCTACATGTTGTGAAGGCTTCCCAACTTTAGAGTATAAATACAACACCAGGCAAATGCTTACTCATTTTAGTTGCATGAATTTCATACTTAAGAAAGTGCAGGCCGGGCGTGGTGGCTCATGCCTGTAATCCCAGCAGTTTGGGAGGCCGAGGTGGGCGGATCATGAGGTCAAGAGATTGACGAGACCATCCTGGCCAACATAGTGACATCCCATCTCTACTAAAAATATAAACATTAGCTGGGTGTGGTGGTGGGTGCCTGTAATCCCAGGGAGGCAGAGGCAGGAGAATCGCTTGAACCCGGGAGCCAGAGATTGAAGTGAGCTGAGATAGCGCCACTGCACTCCAGCCTGGTGACAGAGTAAGACTCCATCTCAAAAAAAAAGAAAGAAAGAAAGAAAGAAAAAAAATGCACACACACATACAAGCACACACAAAAAACAGAGAGAAGTGAAAATGCTGAAACACCTGCATTTCCTTCTCAAGTCACCCATCTTATTTGTCCACATATAACATTACCCAGGAGTTACCACAGCCGTATTTAAAAAACAACCTAGTGCTAACCAGCCTTCCTGGCTGGGAGTCCCTCTGGCTTGCTGGTCCTGCAGAAATGGTAAGACCAAAGCTGCACTCTTCACTGACTTACCATACTACGCAATAATTGTCAATTAAGCAATTTGTAGGGATTTATTTAATTTAGCCTCAAGCCAGACATATTGGTTCTAAAATTTATTTCAGTTTTCATAAGCCTAATCATATAAAAAGTCAACGAATATATTATGAGCATCCAGGATCTGGAAGATTGGGCACATGCCATTTCCCCCATGCCATACCTCACCTGAAAGATCTTGGCATCATATATACCACTGGAATTCATGTGAGCAAAGATGGCCATTGTAATGGTTAACACTGTCAACTTGATTGGATTGAAGGTTGCAAAGTATTGATCCTAGGTGTGTGTGTTGGTATTGATCCTAGGGTGTTGCCAAAGGAGATGAACATTTGAGTCAGTGGGCTGGGACAGGCAGACCCACCCTTAATCTGGGTGGGCACCATCTAATCAGCTGCCAGCGTGGCTAGAATATAAAGCAGGCAGAAAAACATGAAAAAACTAGACTGGCCTAGCCTCCCAGCCTCCATCTTTCTCATGTGCTGGATGCTTCCTGCCCTCGAACATCAGATTCCAAGTTCTTCAGTTTTGGAACTTGGACTGGCTCTCCTTGCTCCTCAGCCTGCAGATGGTGGGACCTTGTGATCGGGTGAGTTAATACCTAATAAACTCCCCTTTATTTTATATATATATATGATTACAGGCTGGGATTACAGGCGTGAGTCACGGTGCCCAGCCGGCACGTTCTTAAGTATGAGATTCATGCAACTAAAACCGATAGGCATTTTCTTCGTGTTGCGTTTATACTCTAGAGATGGGAAGCCTTCACAACATATAGGGAGACTTGGGGGTGTCCCGAATAATATATATATATATATTCCATTAGTTCTGTCCCTCTAGAGAACCCTGACTAATACAGCCTTCGAGGAAGATTTTTAAAGCAAAACAAATATATTTCAAGACTTTAAAAAAAAATTATGTTCTATTGAACCAACTCAAGTACTTTTGAAAACAAAAATATGTATATTAGCATCTGTGATCTGAATATGGAAAATGCCTTTAAAAAAAACCCGGTGTGAAGTCTATGGAAGCTGTAGAGACAGAACAACTGGCTTGGAGGAGAAGTGAAGGGTGGGGTGAAGCAGCCCGCAGCAGTAGCATGCAGGTTTGACTGATGTGCTTGTTGCATTATAATAATGGGCAACATGCGTTACCTGGTTAAGAGTGGACCACAGCAAGAAACAAGTATATAAAAATGACTAAAGGGTGGACACAGTGACTTTAAGAGGATGGCTCTGTGTTTACTGGACTTGGGGAGGGAACTGGAACAACTCCTCTTGGAGGTTGGTATTAGGAGTTAAAAATTAAACATAGGCACCAATGGGACTGAGCAAATTCTCAAAACTACAGTAGTTGCTGTCTCAAAATATAAATTATCAGTAAAAACAGTATGTATAGGAATCTCCTGGTTAATCTGTGGAATTGATGTTCTACTCCTGGTGGAAGTAGTTGAAGTATACTCAACTACTTCAGGTAGTTGAAGGTCACAGTTAAGAATAATAACTAGGCCGGGGGCAGTGGCTCATGCCTGTAATCCCAACATTTTGGGAGGCTGAGGCAGGCGAATCACCTGAGGTCAGGAGTTCGAGACCAACCTGGCCAACACGGTGAAACTCAGTTTCCAGTAAAAATACAAAAATTAGCCAGGCATGGTGGCGGGCGCCTGTAATCCCAGCTACTCGGGAGGCTTAGGCAGGAGAATCGCTTGAACCCAGGAGGCAGAGGTTGCAGTGAGCCAAGGCAACAAGAGCAAAACTCCAGCTCAAACAAACAAACAAAAAGGAATAATAACTATAGTGGCATAAAATTCTCTTTAATAAAAGGTGAAGTTTGAGATATGGTGTGTCACCCGATGCCACCACTGAACTAGGCTTCTGAGGAGAAGAATGGAAGACAGGAGAGCTTCCAATGTGAAATGTTAAGTTTCCAATTGCAAGAATATGTCTAAACTACAGGCCCCGAAAGCCCTGCTTTGGTCCTTCTGCTGGCACAGGCTGGCTTTTTTCATGCTGTCAACTTTAATTTCTACATTTTTTTTTTAAATTCATGCTTGCTTACCTTGTCAGGAAAATGTCAGAATAGAATGAACTAGCCAAACTTGGCACACAGCTGTGCAAGAGAACTTTTTTTTTTCTGAAGTATTTAGCTTAAAGAATGACTAGAACAGTAAAAATTACCGGAATAACTGTTTCTGCCTCTGTTTTTGAGATGTGGAAAGAATGATAAAAGCAAAGTCATGGAAGGAAATCCTTAGGATAATAAACCAGCAAAACTAAAAGGCTGCCACTAACAACAAACCCAGTATTTTATCTTCACCTGTCCTGTTTGATCTCAAAGGGGCGTTAAAATTCCTTCTATGAAGAGGTGAGTCAGAAAGCACAGGCGTGGAAGATCAGGTCACCACAGAAGCAGACAGAGCCAGAGAGAGGTCCTCCGGGGGCTGGACACCAGGCGTCGGTACGGCAATGAGGAAGGGCCGTCTCAAAGACCAGCCTGGCCAGAGTCGCACTAGCTGTGAACCAAACGACAGGCTGTGCCCAGAGGGCGGAAGGTGCCCTGTGGTGTGCTGAGAACTGTGCTTACGTTTCTCAACATAAAGCGGAGCATTGATAAACCCCAGAGAACAAGCTGTGCGGCGCTGACCACGCTGTGCAGGGCTGAACGCACATTAGGTGCTTGATAAATGACAACTGATTAGTTGCTGAGGGAATTTTTTAAAGAATCAGCAAAACGATGTGTGTATCTGTGTGTGTTTGTACATGTGTGTAAGGATAACCCATTGATTTCCTGAAAAAAAAAATTAAATTACAGAATTTTCCAGTCCTCACTAGCCCTTTTGACTGAGTTCTTCAATCATCCAAACAAAAGAAAGTGTTGCAGTGACCACCCCCCATGGGGGCGTCTTGAGATGGGGAGGGCTCCTGTGAGTTCCTGATGTCTCAACAGGGCCAAGCAGAGGGCTTAGTTCACATTCAGTCTTTGGACAAGATTCTGCCAAACAAAGGAATGTTGGAGGCTTTGAAGGGTTGGAAGCCCTCCGCTCCCGGGGTAGAGGTAGACCATAAACACAGTGGATAAGACCCAGAGGAACTGACTTCCCAGTACGAATGCAGTGATAATTCGTTTTGTCAAACTGTTATGGGGCAGAAGAGTGACTTTTTTTTTTTCTAGTTTTAAATGAAAATTCTACAAGATGAACATGGATTATATTAACAAGAACACTGGGAAAGAAATTTCATAGCAGGACTTTTTTTTGTTTTTTTTGAGAAGGAGTCTGGCTCTGTCTCCCAGGCTAGAGTACAGTGGCGAGATCTTGGCTCACTGCAACCTCCAACCTCTGCCTCCTGGGTTCAAGCAATTCTCCTGCCTGAGTCTCCCCTGTAGCTGGGATTACAGGCACGTGCCACCACACCTGGCTAATTTTTGTATTTTTAGCAGAGACGGGGTTTCACCATGTTGGTCAGGCTGGTCTCGAACTCCTGATCTTGTGATCCACCCACCTCGGCCTCCCCAAGTGCTGGGATTACAGGCGTGAGCCACCGTGCGCGGCAGGAGAACATTTTTTAAAATGTCTCCTTAATATTAGTATTTCTTGACAATAGTTCAACCTAACCTTGAATTCTTATACTAATTTAGGGAATAAAGTAAGAAGTATTTCTTGTAATGATATATTACTTGTTATAAAGGAACCCTTTATTTTTTTCTAATACTTCTCCCACCCACCCCCTCACACCCCACAGAATTTAGTTAAGTGGATTGCACTTCTCTTGCTGAGGAAGTCTTCGGAAAAGCCCTTTCTGGTTCCCTACCAAGTCCCCAGGGGACCCCTCTCCACACCTTGGTGGGAGGCATGCAGCCTGCAGAGTGGCCCCTGTACAAGCTCCTGGCCCAGGCTGGAGTGGGCAGTGGCTCTGCGGCGGATGCTCACACCTCAGCAGAGGCCTCCCTTGCCTTCCATACATCCCATTCACTCCTAACCCACTCCAAGCTTCCACATGAGACTCCCCAGCCTGGGAGAAGGGCATGGGCCAAGAAGCAGCTGGGCTGGAGGGAGCTGGTAAGCAGGAGCAGTGAGTGACCAGTGTGGGCCCCGTGCTGTGCGGCCATTGAACAATTTTGGGTGGGAAACCTCCTAAGGCGCTCCAGGAGGCTAAAGATGATCAAGATTCCTCTCAGGCTAAATTTGATTTAAAGAAAAGAAATGAACAGTTCCTGTATACCTTCATTTATGGGCTGAGTGTCCTACCTACAAGGAAGCGAAAGGAGACACAATGGACCATGGCCGGGGGGTTGGCCTTGCCTTGAACGTGAGGATGCGGCAATCAAGCCTCATGAGTTTCTTGGATAATAAAAATATATGTGAACCAGGCAAGCCTGAACACCCTTGATAATGAGGGAAAGTTCCTTTTTGCAATTCTTTTCAGCTCTTGTATCTGATTCTCAGCATGCAGTATCCACAATGGAACTTTTAAAATGGGTGTGGTTCTTCAGGCCAGCCTCTCACCTCCTCCCTGGGCGGGCTCCTGTAAGTGGGGTCCACCTGGAGCCCGACGCAGGAGCAGCAGCAGTCAGGCTTTTCCGCAGCATTCCATTGCAGCATGTGTTCTCAGAAACCTGGATTCCTTTCCTAGAAAAATACTGAAGTCTTGGCTATTTAAAACAAGCTAAATAGCCTTCTGATTTGTTTATTTCATCCAGCATTTTTTAAAAATCTGGCTTGATTTTCTTTAAAAACAGTCTTGTCTCGTGATGTGGATGTTTTTCTGCCCCACAGCTGATTACCGCAGCCTTTTAGATGGCACTGCTGTCAGCTGAGATACTTTTTCCTTCTGCTTCAGTAAAAATAGATGAATTCTGATTGGAGCTTGTGGAAGTTTCTCTGCATTGTCAGATGCTGATCCCCCATCAATATAAATCTTTGCCCTTCTTAAAAAATATTTTCTAATGAACTTTTGAAAAGCTAGAGGAAAAGGAAGTGCTATAAATATCCATGAATATATGTAATTTTTTAAATCTCTGGATCGTGTGCATTGCTTATCTGATAGAGCAGATCTGGGGACATGGCTGGAGTGAGATGGGATGCCCGTCAGTCACCCCTCCTCTTGGGAGTGGGGCACAGTGGGGTGGAGTGGGTGGTCAGCATGAGTCTGGCCAGGACCATTTCCATGGAGGCCCACGTGACACATGTGAGCCCCAGGACTTGGGGAACTCTGACCTCCCCTCTTCTGTGTCAGCCTTTCCCCCTCCCCTCATGAGCACAAAGCCCCCAGAGCTTGGGAGGCATGAATACAAACATGCACTAGACCTGCATTGTGCCAGAGACAAAGACAACTTACCTGAAACCAGAGATTCCTCCAGCACAAGCGAAGTGAGGGCTGACAGACGTGGCTATGGAGGCCTCTCTCCACTGCCCAAACAGCAAGACTCATCCACCTCCTAAATCTCAGCCAAGGGAAGTAGGTCCTTCCCTGATGCTCCTGAGACTGCCCAATAAATGGTCAGAACTGCAGCCCCTTTCAGGCAACCCCTATCACGCCAGCCAGGTTTTTCTTATCTGTAGTTACCCTATAGGTAAAGGAAATAGATGGACAGGGCTGCTTCTAGCAAGATAGCTCTTTTTCATAATGACTGACAAGCTAATATAGCTAAAACGAAATTAATAAAATAATGTCCATGGTTCCCTAGTATTTATAACTTCTGTACATTTTCATTTCACAGACCGTTCATATGCCCAGGTTCCTTTGCACCTGGTCTGGACAAAACAGACAAAAATCTTTGCCCGGGTTCCGTTTTAGTTGGAGGAAAGCAAGAAAAAAAAAAAAAAAGAAGTACTGGACAGTGTGTCCTGAGGTGGGCAGAGAAGGTGGATGGAGCATGTTGGGCAGGGGTGGGACCTTAGCTGGAGCGGCCAGGGAAGCGCTCACTGAGATGACATCAGCGAGGACTCCAGGCCAGGCAGGGGACTTGGTCGTGGTGTCGGGCGGAAGAGCAGTCCTGGCAGCAAGCACAAGAGTCCCAGGCATGGGAGGGGGACACCTGGCAGGTGCAAGGAACAGCAGGGGGTGAACGTGGTGAAGGGAGAGCAAAAGCCAGAGAAGCAGGAACCATAGGGAAGAAATGCCTGCAGGGAACATACCGTCTTGTAACAGCATCTTAAAAATGTTTCCCATCTTTTAAAACATAGCCTAGTGAAAATGTTTTCCAATGTTATAACAGCCCTCAAAATTACATTTCTGTGTAAGATTCCATTCTATTGACATATCTTCATGCATGGAATCATTCCTCATAGGGGAATATTTTTGTTTCAGTTAACATCTCTGTGCATAAGGCTTTTGCCCTATGCTTAGGACAAGCCCCCAAATGCGACCTTCCTTGGTAAATGATTATGAGCATTTTTTACCTCATAAAATAAAAAAAAAACACCCTAAAATACAGTAAAGTATGTTTTAACAGAGGGTCCTCTTACAAATAGGAAAAATGAGCTTTGCTTCTGCGAGTGATTTTTTAAAAGTGACCTGAAAGATCTTCCCAACTCAAACATATTTTCCATTTTGATCTTTTATTATGAAAGCATATTGGGGAGTATTAAAGGATTGACTTACTGACCCAAATCAATTAAGAGATGCCACATTTCTGGCTAGGAAAACTGAAAAGTTTAAACATGTGTATTCTACTAAAATTAATCTGAATTTCATTGTGGCTATAATCAAATCAAACTGTGATTTATGACTTAAGAAAATAAGCAAGAGTTTAAAACTAAACAAGAATGAAAAGAATAAGAATACCAGGAACAACACCTGCACTGCCAGGTGTAATATTTATAGAAACTTTAAAGGCACACAGATGAAAGTGGAGTGGGATCAGAACAAATACACATAGATCAGTGGGAAAGAACAGTTCAACTCGTAACTAGGGTAAATATATATGGACTTAAAATGTGGTAGAAAAATACTGTACACCAATTACAAAGTGACAGAGTTTTTATGAGTGTTGTGTTGTGGGGGATATTGGCCATTTGGAAAAAAAATTAGTTTAAAATCTTATTTCCCAAATACATAAAATTAGGGATAAACTCTATATTGTAAAAAATGTGAAATCATAGCAAGAAGAAAAAAAGGTGAATATTTATCTGACTTGGTTTGAAAATAACATTTTAAGCATAAAAAAAGGAATAAATTTCAAAAAATTGACTAATAGATATGTCTACATAAAATGTAAAGAGTGTAATTAATATTCCAAAGTAACATAAAGGTTTGCAACAATCACTTTTTGATAACTTATGTAATATAAGATTTGAAATAAGTGGACAAATATACATCTTCATCAATGTGAACATATTTATAAAATCTTCCCTTTCCTTTTTGCTTAGAAACAAAAACTTACCTTTCTACTGATTTGGGAGGAGGCAGTCTTTTTTAAAAACATGAAATCTAAGCATTATCCGTATATTTCATTATGTGTCTGTATACTTTTGATGTTTTCTACTACTTTTTAATGAACCATCTGTCCAAAATTTATTTTCAAAATTGAGAAATCAGTAATTGGGTGAATTATAGACTCGTTTTTTTATTGCATTATTGGTTGTGATTTAACTGTTGCCATCTGAGCTAAGCACTGTGAGAAATGAGGAGGCAACTGCAGGCTAGCAAATCATGTCCTCAACAAGCATCTCAAGACAATCAGGTGGAAGGTAAGAGCAGTCCCGAAATCCGTGGTGTTTTTGAGAAGCCAGAAATGTGCATTACTTTGTAGCCTTGGAGGAAATTTTCAAGAGGATAGAAAACACACACACACACTCACACACACACACTCACACACAACTAGATTCAACTGAGTCAGATCAGAACAAGAGCAGACTAGAACACGATACTCACAAGAGCTAAAAGGATAGGGAAGCCAGCGGCCAGCATTTGAGGCGATGACTTGACATACAAACGTAACCACGTGAATAAAGGGAAGGTGTTAAGTCCAGGTATGGGGAAGAGCACAGGGCTTGGAGTAAAATGACTGAAAACTCCACACCCTGGCTCCGCGATTTCATTAGCATGTGATCTAGGTGGGTGGCTTCCTTTCTCTGACCTTCTCTTTCCTCCACAGAAATAAGAGTATTAGCATTATAATCAACAACAACATCAACCACATGTGTCTAATACCACAGCCCCAGGGTGATCAATGAATTTCCCTACCGCCAGGGCTGAGCTGGCAGAAGGAATGTTTCCCTCTTAAGCTACGAGCAGCACAGAAACCAAGGAATGACATAAACCCAGAGCCCAGGAAGGAAGGGCATGCCAAACGCCTCCCGAAAGCTGCTCTGTGGCTCCGAAGGGCAGGGAGCTAAGTGCATGGAACACCTGGCATGAGTGGGGAGGAGTGGGCTCTACTGGGCCGAAAAAGCATTGTTCCCAGTTGCTGGTCTTCATGGCTTGCTGCCACCTCGTGAGTGGGAACATCAGCTGGGTATAGAGTGACAGAGATCCTTCACCTCTATCAATCTCACCAAATTGATGCAGGGATCAAATATGCTTGTGAGGGTAAGGAGTTTTTGAATATCACAATTAACTATACAAATATTAATTTGTTCTATCATTATTGGCAAATGATTACTCATCCATCAACTTTTATCTCAACATTTGCTTCTTCTGGAGGCTTTCCAGTATTTTTTTCAAGGCCATTGTGTACGGCTGTGCAGGTATTACAGTGCACAACTCTAGAGGGCTACAATGTCAGTGGTGCTCAGCACTGCCCTGTGTACAGCCTACACAGTTGTATGCAGAGCCCTGACCCCCATGCAGAGATTTATGCAACATTTCTCTTAAATCCACACTGCACTTTATGAGGGCCTCTAGAACAATTGCCTACAGATACTATACTTAATGCAACATTTGTTCTCTGATGCTTTACTCCCACCTGTTCACTCTTCTGGCCTAAAATTACAGGATTTGAGAATAGAGACTTTTGTTTTTAAAATGTTTATCTCTAACACTTGCAAAGTACCTGGAAATTTGCTTAATAAATTAATAATATGAATTATTACATTATAACTTGAAAGCTGCTTTTATTACGGAATGATCTGTCAACAAAAAGAGTCAAACTCTGTACAACATTTGAAGAGATTTATTGTGAGCCGAATATGACTCATCAATATTCTGTGACCCAGGAGATGCTGAGAACATGTGCACAAGGTGGTCAGGATACAGCTTGGTTGCATACCTTTTATGGAGACATAGACATCAATCGATCAACGTACATTGGTTTGGTCCGGAAAGGTGGGACAACTTGAAGCAGGGGCCTCCAGGTCATAGGTGGATTCAAGAATTTTCTAATTGGCAATTGATTGAAAGAGTTAAGTGATTGTCTAAAGACCTAGAATCAATAGAAGGGAATGTCTGGGTTAAGATAAGCGGTTGTAGAGAACAAGATCCCCCTTATGCAAACAGAATCAATAGAAGAGAATGTTTCTTATTAGACTTAAAAAGTCTGTTCTATCAGTCTTAAAGTCTCTGTTTTAATGTTAATGCTGGTCATCTGTGCCTGAATTCCACTGGGAGGTGTACATAACGAGGCATGTCTAACCCCCACTTTCCCTCATGGCCTGAACTAGTTTTTCAGGTTAACTTTGGAATGCCCTTGGCTGAGGGGAGGGTCCATCAGATGGTTCAGGTGCTTAGAATTTTATTTTTGGTTTACAGATCAAATGCCCTTTAAGGTAGGACTGTATGCCAAGTGGTCGCAATGTCTGTTCCCTTAACCACAAATATCTTGTGAGTAAGAAAGCCTAACCTCCTAGGAATGTAGCCCAAGTCTCAGCCTCATTTTTCCCAGCCCCTCTTCAAGATGGAGTTGCCCTGATTCAAATACCTTTGACAACAGGGCTAGATAGAGTACGTCAGGCAAGAGATATGTAACTGGACCAAATGGTGTGGAAGATGGTAGGATGGGTTAACTAGGAAAGATTTCAGGATTGACCCAGCCTGGGGACAGTCTAGAAAGAACCAGAGCATTAACAAGAAAGATGAGAAGATATTTTTACATTGGTTGAAAATACCAGTAGGGATCCTGTTAAGGATTAAATTACCTACAAAAATAATAATATAGTTTGGTTTCATCTCTAATAGACCAAACCTCCTGAAAGTAATAATCATTGACTAAGTAAAAAATACAAAACAATGACCTGAAAGCTGTGAGAGTATACCAAGGCAGGCAGATTTGCAAGGGAGACACAATTTAAAAGAAAGGAATATCACATTGTGAGTTTTTCATTATATAATTCTTAGTCATAGTCACAGTACGGCACAACTAAAACACAAGTTGAAAACCCATACCCAGAGACTTCTATTTCTGGCTGTGATGAAGGAAGAGTGCTAGATTTATCCTCCTGCCTTAAACAAAAAGATATATAAAATAAATATATTTTCCAAAATATATAAAACAATGGATATGAGTCATATTTTTCTGCGTTTCTTTTGCATAGTTGTTAATTTTTTTATTGGATGCTAGATATTTAAAATTTCAACACAGGACAGAAATCTCATCTGGGAAAAAGGGAACAGATAATGTAAGCCCTAACTTTGTCCTATATCAATGCCTGGATAGAGTTTCTAGGTGACAGGGCAAGAAGCAGAGCCCAAACAGAGCCTGGTGGTCCCCCTGAATTGAGGTGACAGAGTTTGGGGTTTAGGGAGTCCAAAGCAGCTAGAATCTGTGGGATAAAAACCAAGGAGGATAGAGCTCCAGAAATAGGAAGAGAGGTGCCCTTGAAAGTGTGAATGATAATGATCTGAGCATGTATATGAAGAAAATACAAAGGCAAGTGAAAAAATCATTGTAAAGGAGTAGGTGGTACAATCCCTGGAGCTTACACAGGGATGAGAATAGTTTGTTTTCACCAGCCAGAGTTAAAAGCCACCCAATACATAAGGCATCAGTAGAATCTTCAAAAGAACATTGCCTTAGTAATAGAAATAAATTAGCCCTAGACTAAGGCTGCCATGGGCCCATGCTACAGAGCCTTACAGCAAGCTTTGAAGAGATTAAAATAATTACAAGTAACTAAACTGCATCCCAAAGTTCTGCAATATTTAAAATAATACAACAAAATTGAGCACCCAAAAATGTTAAATTTAAAATGTTCAGCACCCAGTCAAAAATTATTAGGCATCCAAAGAAACAAGAAGATATGATCCATAACCAGGAGAAAAATCACTCAAAGAAACACTCAGAAATGACAGAGATGACAGAAGTAATAGAAAATATATTAAAATAGCTATTATAAATATAAATATATATATCATGTTTAAAAAGCTTAAACATGATGAGCAGAAGAACCAAAAATATAAAAAACAAATGAAATGTCTATATATGAAAATAAATTATTTGAAATGAAAAACACACTGAATGAAACTAAGTGCTGACTAGACACTGAAGAAGAAAATATCTATACATTTTGAAGACATAACAATAGAAACTATTCAAAATAAAAGAAGGAGGGGAAAAGACTGAAAAAAATGAACAAAGCAACAATGATCTCTGGGACGATATCGAGTGGTAAGAGGCAGGAATAACTGGAGACCCAGAAGGAGCAAAGGGGAGGAGATACAAGAAAATATTTAATAAAATATGGCTAAAATTTTTTCAAGTTTGATAACAAGCTGTAAATTCACAGATCTAAGAAGTCCAAAGTACTACACATTAAAAAAAATAGCATATCACGGTCAAATCTCCATAAACCATCAAGAAAAGAAAATCTTAAAAACAACCAGAAGAAAAAAAGTATATACAGAAGCAAAGATAATTACAGCAGACTTCTTGTCTGAAATTATGTAAGGCAAAGAACCAAAAAACCAAACAACAACAACAACAAAAAAACAACAAAAAAGAAACAGTGGTATGGCAGTATTAAAGTACTGGGAAAAGGTCAGCCTAGAATTCTATATGCAGAAAAATATCTTTCTAAAATGAAAGTAAAATAACTTTTTTCAGACAAACAAAACTTGCCAAAGCACATATACTATGAAGAATCAATTTATAATATATAGTACATATACTATAAATGGCAAAGCTGCAGAGAAAAACAGAATGCATACATTGCTGGTAGATATGTAAATTAGTTCAGCCATTGTAGAAAGCAGTGTGGCAACTTCTCAAAGAACTTAAAACAGAAGTACCATTCAACTCAGCAATCCCATTACTGGGTATATACCCAAAGAAATACACATCATTCTACCATAAAGACACACGCATGCATATGTTCTTTCAGTACTATTTACAATAGCAAACACATACAATCAACCTAATGCTCATCAATAGTAGACTGAAAAAAAAGAAATGTGGCACACATACACCATGGAATACTACATAGCCATAAACAAAATGAGATCATGTTCTTTGCAGCAACAAGGATGGAACTGGAGGCCATAATCCTAAGTGAACTAAAGCAGGAATAGAAAACCAAATACTGCATGTTCTCACTTATAAGTGGGAGCTAAACATTGAGTACATATGGACACAAAGAAGGGAAAAACAGACACTGGGCCCTACTGGAAGGTGGGGGGGTGGGAGGAGTGACAGGGTCAAAACACTACCTATTGGGTACTATGCTTACTACCTGGATGACTAAATAATCTGTACACCAAACCCCCATGATATGCAATTTACCTATATAAGAAACCTGCACATGTACCCTGATCCTAAAATAAAAGTTAATAAATATCTCCTCCAAAAAAAAAGAATCGAAAGTTCTTCAGAAAGAGAAAATAAGACATCAGACAGTAATTCAAACCTAGAAAAGAAATCAAAGTAATTTAAAATGAGTATGTAAATCAATAGAAAAGATTGTTTAATTTTTAAAATATCTTAATGCTAATTAAAAGAAAAATAATAACATATTGTGTCATCTATAACATATAGAAGCAAATATAGACAATAATAGCAAACAGGATAGGAAGGAAGAAAGGGAAGTATTTCTTGTAAGGACCAAACATTTCAATAAGTATGAAATGTTATAATAATCTTTGAAGGTATAATGTAATATTCCTAGAGCAATTATTATAAAAATAGGGTGTACAATTACTAAGCCAATAGTAGGGTTAAAACTGAGTCATAAAATACTCAATTATTCCAAAAAAACAAGGAAGGAAAAGAGGGGTGGAAGGAACAAAGAACAAATAAGAAAAATATAAAATAATAGAAAATATTAGATTTAAACCCAAAGTTGTCAATGATCACATTAAATGTCCATGGTATCCCTTAGTTTATTCAAAGACAGGATAATTTAAAACAACAGAAATGTATTGTTTGCAGTTCTGGAAGCTGAGAAGTCTAAGATCAAGAAATTTGGTGTCTGGGGAGATCTCACTCTCTGCTTCACATATGGCACCTTCTTGCAGTGTTTTTACATGGTAGAAGCTCTCTCATGCCTCTTTTATAAGGGCACTAATCCCATTCATTAGAGTGACTCTCTTACAACCTAATCGTCTCTCAAAGGCCCCACCTCTTAATACCACTACACTGAGGTTTATGTTTCAACCTATGAATTTGGTGGTGGAAAAAAACATTCAGATAATAGTATGGTCTAATCACTCCAATTAAAAAGCAAAGGCAGTCAAATTGGATTAAACAGCAAGACTCAAGTAAATGCTGTCTACAAAACACCTCCTTTATATACAAAGCCAATACAAAGGTAAGTAATAGGTTAAAAGTAAAAGGATAGAAAAAGATAATGTCATGCAAATATTAATCAAAGGAAATGGAGTGACTGTATTTATATTAGATAAAATAGGTTTCAGTACAGATAATTTAACCAGGTATAAAACTGGATATTTCATAATGATAAATAGATCCATGAGAAGCAAAATCAAGAATATATAAAAATCCTAAATATTTATGTTCCAAATAACAAGCTTCAAAATACATAAAGTAAAAACAGAATTGAAAGAAAAAATAAACAAACCAACAATTACAGTTGGAGCTTTCAAAAGTCTTATTTTATTAATTGATAGCACAAGTGGACAATTAGTAATGAATTAGTAATGAATATAGAAGACAAATAATACTATCAACCAATTTAAAATCTATATATCAATTTGATCAAATATCAATCAAACTGATATTTTTAGAATGTTCTACCAGGAGGCACTGTTAGCAAAATACACACTTTTTTATACATGCACACAAGAAATACAGTCTTATGCTGGGCAATAAGTAAATCATATTACATTTAAAAGGATTGAAATTATGCAAAGTATGTTTTCTAAGCACAGCTGAATTAAACAGAAAAATATCTAGGAAAACCCCAAATATATAGAAATTAAAAATTAAATAGTTCATGGATCACATAAAAAAATACAGTAGACATTAGAAAATATTCTAAATCTAATAAAAATATAAATCAACATATCAAAATATGTGGGAAGTTACAAAACAATTCTCAGAAAAAAACTTATACCTTTAAATGCTTGTGTTAAAAAAGAAGATATAAGATCAACGATCTGAGGTCTGACTTTAAAAAGTTAGAAAAAGAAGAACAAAGAAAACCCAAAGTAGACAAAAGGAAGAAAATGATAAAACTAAGAGCAGACGTGAGTAAAATTTGTAGACAAACAATACAACAAAGTCAAAAGCTAGTTCTTTGAAATAATTAAGCAAATTGATAAGTCCATAGTTAGACTGATTTTTAAGAGTGATAATACATATTGTGAAAATCAAGAATGAAAGAGGGGTTATCACTACAGATCCTATAGACACCAAAAGGACAGTAAGTACTATTAGCAACCTTAGGCCAATAATTTCTGTAAATTAGATGACACAGATAAATTCCTTAAAAATACAACTTTTAAAATTGACACAGATGAACAGAAAATCTACATAGCTCTATATCTATTAAAGTAATTGAATTAATATCCAACATTAATTCAACTGGCTAGATATTGGGTGAATTCTGTCAAACATTTTAGAAAAAAGTAATATAAATTTAATGTAAACATGTTAAATTCAGAAAATAGAGGAGAAAACACGTCCAATTTACTTCATGAGTCAAGTCTAATATTAATATCAAAACCTGACAAAGACATTACAAAAATTACAGGCCAGTAACACTGATAAACATAGACACAAATTTTCTTAAGAAAATACTCGCAAGTATAAATTGAACATGTCAAAAGAAGTAGGTTTTATCAAGTAAGTTTTACATGAAGAATGCAAAGTTGGTTTAACATTTTACAATTAATTACCATATTAGCAGACGACATCTTTAAAAAGTCATTTCTAATATTACTAGAAAAAAATAAGCAATACAATTGTTTTAATAGGTGCCAAAAAAGCATTTGACAAAATTCAATGCCTGTTCATGATTTAAAAAACAACAAACTCTCAAAAATCCTGAAATGGATCTGAACTTTCTCAACCTACTAAAAAATATCTGGAAAAGATCTACAGCTAATAACATCCTTAATGGTTATGGTTTAATTAAAAAATAATCAATTAAGTAAGTAAATAAATAAATGAAATGCCCTAGGTTCCTCACAAAAAGCTTCTGAAACCTTTGGAAGGCAGCTATGCTCACCACTATACCACCAATGCCTGCATTTCTGAAACCTTTGGAATTTCTAAAAAAGTCATTGTCTTTGGTATGATAATGAGATGCCTGGTAGCTGGGGTCCCCTAGGTAGCTTCAGAATGGGGAATGGTTGCTACAAAGACCAAGCCTTGATTAGAAGCTTAGAACTTTCAGGCCTGTCTCTCAACCTATAGAAAGGGAAAAGGGGTTGGAGACTGTGTGAATCACCATTGGCTGATGATTTAATCAATCATACCTACATAATGAAGCCTCCATTAAAACCCTAAATGACAGTTGGGAGGGTTTCCAGGTTGGTGAACACATCAAGGTGCTGGGAGGGTGGTGCATCCAGAGGGAACACGGAAGCTCCTGCCCCTTCCTCCATACCCTGCCCTGTGCAGCTCTTTCATTTGGCAGTTCCTGAGGTGTATTCTTTATAATAACTGGTAATTTCCACCAAATTATCAAACCTGCAGAAGGAGTCATGGGAATCCTCAATTTCTACCTGGTCAATCAGAAGTTCAGGAAGCCCTCAACCTGTGACTGGCATCTGAAGTGGGGGGAAGCGGATCGAGCCTTTGAGCTGTGGGGTCTGCACTAACTCCAAGGGGTTAATGTCAGAATTGAATTGGATTGTTGAACTCAAAGTTGGTGTCCAGAGAATCAGAGAATTGGTTGGTATGAAGCAAAAACCCCATACCTTGGTGTCAGAAATGTTATAAGTAAAAACAGCTGAAACGTAAATTATTATATGCTTCCCCTTAAGTCAAGGAAAAGGCAAGGATGTTTCTTCTTGCCGTGTCTACCCAACATTCTCCTAGTGATTCTAGACAGTGCAATAGGGCAAGGTAAAGAAATACAAGCATAGAGGTTCCAAGATGGCCAAATAGGAACAGCTCCAGTCTGCAGCTACCAGCATAAGCGACACAGAAGACAGGTGATTTCTGCATTTCCAACTGAGGTATTGGGTTCATTTCACTGGGGCTTGTCAGACAGTGGGTGTAGCCCATGGAGCAGGGCGGGGCATCGCCTCACCCAGGAAATGCAAGGGGTTGGGGAATTCCCTTTCCTAGCAAAGGGAAGCCGTGACAGATGGTGCCTGGAAATTCAGGACACTCCCACCCTAATACTGTGCTTTTCCAATGGCCTTAGCAAAAGGCACACGAGGAGATTATATCCTGTGCCTGGCTGGTGGGGGCGGTCCCACACCCACGGAGCCTTGCTCACTGCTAGCACAGCAGTCTGAGATCAAACTGCAAGGCAGCAGGGAGGCTGGGGGAGGGGCACCCGCTATTGCTGAGGCTTGAGTAGTCTCAGCGCCCGTGAATAAGTGCCCACCTCATGTGCAGAGACACACAAAGTGGCCGGGAAGCTCGAACTGCGTGGAGCCCATTGCAGCTCAAGGAGGCCTCCCTGCCTCTGTAGACTCCACCTCTGCAGGCAGGGCATAGCTGAACAAAAGGCAGCAGAAACTTCTGCAGACTTAAGCATCCCTGTCTGACAGCTTTGAAGAGAGTAGTGGTTTTCCCAGCACAGAGTTTGAGATCTGAGAATGGACAGACTGCCTCCTCAAGTGGGTCCCTGACCCCTGAGTAGCCTAATTGGGAGACACCTCCCAGTAGGGGCCGACTGACACCTCATACAGCAGGGTGCCCCTCTGAGATGAAGCTTCCAGAGGAAGGATCAGGCAGCAACATCTGCCGTTCTGCAATATTTACCATTCTGCAGTCTCCACTGGTGATACCCAGGCAAACAGGGTCTGGAGTGGACCTCCAGCAAACTCCAACAGACCTGCAGCTGAGGGTCCTGACTGTTAGAAGGAAAACTAACAAACAGAAAGGACATCCACACCAAAACCCCATCTGTACATCACCATCATCAAAGACGAAAAGTAAATAAAACCACAAAGATAGGGAGAAACCAGAGCAGAAAAGCTGAAAATTCTAAAAATCAGAGCACCTCTTCTCCTCCAAAGGAATGCAGCTCCTCACCAGCAATGGAACAAAGCTGGATGGAGAATGACTTTGATGAGTTGAGAGAAGAAAGCTTCAGACGATCAGTAATAACAAACTACTCCAAGCTAAAGGAGGATGTTTGAACCCATTGCAAAGAAGCCAAAAACCTTCAAAAAAGATTAGACGAATGGCTAACTAGAATAAACAGTGTAGAGAAGTCCTTAAATGACCTCACAGAGCTGAAAACCATAGCACGAGAACTGTGTGACAAATGCACAAGCTTCAGTAGCCAATTTGATCAAGGGGGAGAAAGGGTATCAGTGATTGCAGATCAAATGAATGAAATGAAGCAAGAAGAGAAGTTTAGAGAAAAAGGAGTAAAAAGAAACGAACAAAGCCTCCAAGAAATATGGGATTATGTGAAAAGACTAAATCTACATCTGATTGGTCTACCTGAAAGTGACGGGGAGAATGGAACCAAGTTGGAAAACATTCTGCAGGATATTATCCAGGAGAAATTCCCCAACCTAGCAAGGCAGGCCAACATTTAAATTCAGAAAATACAGAGAAGGCCACAAAGATACTCCTCGAGAAGAGCAACTCCAAGACACATAACTGTCAGATTCACCAAAATTGAAATGAAGGAAAAAATGTTAAGGGCAGCCAGAGAGAAAGGTCGGGTTACCCACAAAGGGAAGCCCATCAGACTAACAGCAGATCTCTCAGCAGAAACTCTATAAGCCAGAAGACAGTGGGGGCCAATATTCAACATTCTGAAAGAAAAGACTTTCCAACCCAGAATTTCATATCCAGCCAAATTATGCTTCATAAGTGAAGTAGAAATAAAATTCTTTACAGACAAACAAATGCTGAGAGATTTTGTCACCACCAGGTCTGCCTTACAAGAGCTCCTGAAGGAAGCACTAAACATGGAAAGGAACAGCAGATATCAGCCACTGCAAAAACATGCCAAATTCTAAAGACCACCAATGCTAGGAAGAAACTGCATCAACTAATGAGCAAAATAACCAGCTAACATCATAATGACAGGATCAAATTCACACATAACAATATTAACCTTAAACGTAAATGGGCTAAATGCTCCAATTAAAAGACACAGACTGGCAAATTCGATAAAGAGTCAAGACCCATCAGTGTGCTGTATTCAGGAGAACCACCTCACGTGCAGAGACACACATAGGCTCAAAATAAAGGGATGGAGGAAGATCTACCAAGCAAATGGAAAACAAAAAAAAAGCAAGGGTCACAATCCTAGTCTCTGATAAAACAGACTTTAAACCAGCAAAGATCAAAAGAGACAATGAAGGCCATTACATAATGGTAAAGGGATCAATTCAACAAGAAGAGCTAACTATCCTAAATATATATGCACCCAATACAGGAGCACCCAGATTCACAAAGCAAGTCCTTAGAGACCTACAAAGAGACTTAGACTCCCACACAATAATAATGGGAGACTTTAACACCCCACTGTTAACATTAGACAAGTCAACGAGACAGAAATTTAACAAGGATATCCAGGAATTGAACTCAGCTCTGCACCAAGCGGACCTGATAGACATCTACAGAACTCTCCACCCCAAATCAACAGAATATACATTCTTCTCAGCACCACATCACACTTATTCCAAAATTGACCACATAGTTGGAAGTAAAGCACTCCTCAGCGAATGTAAAAGAACAGAAATTATAACAAACTGTCTCTCAGACCACAGTGCAATCAAACTAGAACTCAGGATTAAGAAACTCACTCAAAACCACACAACTACATGGGAACTGAACAACGTGCTCCTGAATGACCACTGGGTACATAACGAAATGAAGGCAGAAATAAAGATGTTCTCTGAAACCAGTGAGAACAAAGACACAACATACCAGAATCTCTGGGACACATTTAAAGCAGTGTGTAGATGGAAATTGATAGTACTAAATGCCCACAAGAGAAAGCAAGAAAGATCTAAAACTGACACCCTAACATCACAATCAAAAGAACTAGAGAAGCAAGAGCGAACACATTCAAAAGCTAGCAGAAGGCAAGAAATAACTAAGATCAGAACAGAACTGAAGGAGATCGAGACACAAAAAAAACTCTTCAAAAAATCAATGAATCCAGGAGCTGGTTTCTTGAAAAGATCAACAAAATTCATTGACCACTAGAAAGACTAATAAAGAAGAAAAGAGAGAAGAACCAGATAGATGCAATAAAAAATGATAAAGAGGATATCATCGCCAATCCCACAGAAATACAAACTACCATCAGAGAATACTATAAACACCTCTATGCAAATAAACTAGAAAATCTAGAAGAAATGGATAAATTCCTGGACACATACACCCTCCCAAGACTAAACCAGGAAGAAGTTGAATCCCTGAATAGACCAATAACAGGCTCTGAAATTGAGGCAATAATTAATAGCCTACCAACCAAAAAAAGTCCAGGACCAGATGGATTCACAGCCAAATTCTACCAGAGGTACAAAGAGGAGCTCGTATCATTCCTTCTGAAACTATTCCAATGAATAGAAAAAGAGGGAATCTTCCCTAACTCATTTTATGAGGCCAGCATCATAGTGATACCAAAGCCTGGCAGAGACACAACAAAAAAAGAGAATTTTAGACCAATATCCCTGATGAACGTCGATGCAAAAATCCTCAATAAAATACTGGCAAACCAAATCCAGCAGCACATCAAAACTCTTATCCATCATGATCAAGTTGGCTTCATCCCTGGGATGCAAGGCTGGTTCAACATACGCAAATCAATAAACATAATCCATCATATAAACAGAACCAAAGACAAAAACCACATGATTATCTCAATAGATGCAGAAAAGGCCTTTGACAAAATTAAACAGCCCTTCATGCTAAAAACTCTCAATAAACTAGGTATTGATGGGATGTATCTCAAAATAATAAGAGCTATTTGTGACACACCCACAGCCAATATCATACTGAATGGGCAAAAACTGGAAGCATTCCCTTTGAAAACTGGCACAAGACAGGGATGCCCTCTCTCACCACTCCTATTCAACATAGTGTTGGAAGTTCTGGCCAGGGCAATTAGGCAGGAGAAAGAAATAAAGGGTATTCAACTAGGAACAGAGGAAGTCAAATTGTCCCTGTTTGCAGATGACATGATTGTATATTTAGAAAACCCCATCGTCTCAGCCAAAAATCTCCTTAAGCTGATAACCAACTTCAGTAAAGTCTCAGGATACAAAATCAATGTGCAAAAATCAAAAGCATTTCTATACACCAATAGCAGGCAAACAGAGAGCCAAATCATGAGTGAACTCCCATTCACAATTGCTTTAAAGAGAATAAAATACCTAGGAATCCAATTTACAAGGGATGTGAAGGACCTCTTCAAGGAGAACTACAAACCACTGCTCAACGAAATAAAAGAGGACACAAACAAATGGAAGGCCATTCCATGCTCATAGATAGGAAGAATCAATATTGTGAAAATGGCCATACCGTCCAAGGTAATTTATAGATTCAATGCCATCCCCATCAAGCTACCAATGACTTTCTTCACAGAATTGGAAAAAACTACTTTAAAGTTCATATGGAACCAAAAAAGAGCCTGCATTGCCAAGACACTCCTAAGCAAAAAGAACAAAACTGGAGGCATCACGCTACCTGACTTCAAACTATACTACAAGGCTACAGTAACCAAAACAGCATGGTACTGGTACCAAAACAGAGATACAGAACAATGGAACAGAACAGAGCCCTCAGAATTAATACCACACATCTACAACCATCTGATCTTTGACAAACCTGACAAAAACAAGAAATGGGGAAAGGATTCCCTATTTAATAAATGGTGCTGGGAAAACTGGTTAGCCATATGTAGAAAGCTGAAACTGGATCCCTTCCTTACACCTTATACAAAAATTAATTCAAGATGGATTAAAGACTTAAATGTTAGACCTAAAAACCATAAAAACCCTAGAAGAAAACCTAGGCAATACCATTCAGGACATAGGCATGGGCAAGGACTTCATGACTAAGACACCAAAAGCAATGGCAACAAAAGCCAGAATTGACAAATGGGATCTAATTAAACTAAAGAGCTTCTGCACAGCAAAAGAAACTACCATCAGAGTGAATAGGCAACCTACAGAATGGGAGAAAATTTTTACAATCTACGCATCTGACAAAGGGCTAATATCCAGAATCTACAAAGAACATAAACAAATTTACAAGAAAAAAATCAAACAATCCCATCAAAAAATGGGCAAAGGATATGAACAGACACTTCTCAAAAGAAGACATTTATGCAGGCAACAGACACATGAAAAAATGCTCATCATCACTGGCCATCAGAGAAATGCAAATCAAAACCAAAATGAGATACCATCTCAAATCAGTTAGAATGGCAATCATTAAAAAGTCAGGGAACAACAGATGCTGGAGAGGATGTGGAGAAATAGGAACACTTTTACACTGTTGGTGGGACTGTAAACTAGTTCAACCATTGTGGAAGACAGTGTGGCGATTCCTCAAGGATCTAGAACTAGAAATACCATTTGACCCAGCCATCCCATTACTGGGTATACACTGGTTATATACTGGGTATACATAATAAGGATTATATAGCACGCTGCTATAAAGACACATGCACACGTATGTTTATTGCGACACTATTCACAATAGCAAAGACTTGGAACCAACCCAAATGCCCATCAATGACAGACTGGATTAAGAAAATGTGGCACATATACACCATGGAATACTATGCAGCCATAAAAAAGGATGAGTCCATGTCCTCTGAGGGACATGGATGAAGCTGGAAACCATCATTCTGAGCAAACTATCACAAGGACAGAAAACCAAACACCGCATGTTCTCACTCATAGGTGGGAATGGAGTAATGAGAACATTTGGACACACAGTGGGGAACATCACACACCAGGGCCTGTCGTGGGGTGGGGGGAGGGGGGAGGGATAGCATTAGGAGATATACCTAATGTAAATGACGAGTTAATGGGTGCAGCACATCAACATGGCACATGTATACATATGTAACAAACCTGCACGTTGTGCACATGTACCCTAGAACTTAAAGTATAAAAAAAAGAATAAATTTAACTGAGATCCCTATGTTCTACTTGCCAACAAACACCCTCCAGGAAAAGAATTAGTCCTAAAATTAAAAATAATAAAAAAAGGGCTACCCTCTTTGAGTCCCCTCCCTTTGTATGGGAGCTCTGTTTTCACTCTATTAAATCTTGCAACTGCACTCTCTTCTGGTCTGTGTTTGTGTCGGCTTGAGCTGAGCTTTCACTCGCTGTCCACTACTGCTGTCGCAGACCCACCGCTGACTTCCATCCCTCCGGATCCTGCAGGGTGTCTGCTGTACTCCTGATCCAGCGAGGTGCCCATTGCCGCTCCTGATCAGGCTAAAGGCTTGCCATTGTTCCTGCACTGCTAAGTGTCCGGGTTCGTCCTAATCAAGCTGAACACTAGTCACTGGGTTCCACAGTTCTCTTCCGTGACCCACGGCTTCTAATAGAGCTATAACACTCACCACATGGCCCAAGATTCCATTCCTTGGAATCCGTGAGACCAAGAACCCCAGGTCAGAGAACACAAGGCTTGCAACCATCTTGGAAGCAGCCCACCGCCATTTTGGAAGCAGCCAGCCACCACCTTGGGAGCTCTGTGAGCAAGGACCCCCTGGTAACATTTTGGTGACCATGAAGGGACCTCCAAAGTGGTAATACTGGACCACTTTCACTTGCTATTCTGTCCTATCCTTCCTTAGAATTGGAGGAAAATACCGGGCACCTGTCAGCCAGTTAAAAACCATTAGCATGGCTGCCAGACTTAGGACTCAGGTGTGAGGCTATCTGGGGAAGGGCTTTCTAACAACCCCCAACCCTTCTGGGTTGGGGACGTTGGTCTGCCTGGAGCCAGCTTCCACTTTCAATTTTCTTGGGGAAGCCAGGGGCCAAATAGAGGCAGAAAGCTGTCATCCCGAACTCCCAGCATTAGCCAGTTGAGATCATGGTGCAGCCAGAAGTCTCTCCTCAACAGTTGCCCATGCATGCACCCCTACCTTTCCTTCTGACCCATACATCCTGGGTCCCAACCACGACTTTCTTGAAAGTGTAGCCCCAAAATTCTCCTTACCTCTGAATCTTCTTCCTCTGATCCCTGCCTCCTAGGTACTAATGGTTCAGACTTTCATTTCCTCTAGCAAGTTGTAACTCCAAAGGGATCTAAGGAAGCTCTACGCTGTGTTCTTAGGCATCTAGGCTACAAACCCAGGAAGTGTTATCCCTGGTGTCCCACCCGATTTAAGTATACAGCTCTCGACATGGGCAGTTATGTTGGACCCGTTCCCCACCACCCTTGCCAGGGCCCCAAATTTGTAATGGCTAAGAGAAGGCGAGAGATGGAGGAGAGAGAGAGACAGAGGAGGGAGAGAGAGAGAGAGAGACAGAGGAGAGAGAGAGAGAGAGACAGAGGAGAGAGAGAGAGAAAGAGGGAGTCAAAGAGAAAAAAACAGAGAAAGATAGAAATAGTAAAAAACAGTGTGCCCTATTCCTTTAAAAGCCAGGGTAAATTTAAAACCTGTAATTGATAATTGAAGGTCTTCTCCATGACCCTATAACACTCCAATACTACCTTGTTGTTAGTGTAAACAAGGGCGTAGCCTGAAAACACTGAGACTGCTAACAACCAGGAGCCTTCCCATCAAAATTCCTCAACTCAGTGACCCGCAGATGGCCCAAATGCATTCAGTCTGTAGCAGCAACTGCTTTGCTAACAGAAGAAAGCAGAAAAGTGACTTTTAGAGGAAACCTCATTGTGAGCACACCTAATCAGTTCAGAATTATTCTAAGTCAAAAAAGCAAAAAGGTAGCGTACTAACTCAAAAATCTTAAAGCATGGGGCTATTCTCTTAGAAAAAGGTAATTTAACACCAACCACTGATAATCCCATTAACCCAGCAGATTTCCCAACAGAGGATTTAAATCTTAATTACCATACAAAGGTCCGACCAGATCTAGGAGGAACTCCCTTCAGGACAGGACAGTAGATGGTTCTTCCCTGGTGATTGAGGAAAAAACCACAATGGGCATTCAGTAATTGGTAGGGAGACTCTTGTGGAAGCAGTTAGAAAAATTGCTTAATAATTGGTCTCCTCAAACGTGCGAGCCGTTTGCACTCAGCCAAGCCTTAAAGTACTCACAGAATCAAAAAAGACTATCTCAATCCTGACTCAAAAGGTTATCTACACCCTCTCTGAAATGAATTTGCATAAGAACTGTTGTTTATGGGAATGCATCTTGATGGGGCAGCTGGGTTGTTATGAAATACTCAGGAACCCAGCCCAGCTCTAGGACTCACCCCTGAGCACAAAGGCAATGTTGGGTACGCTGGTAAAGGACCACTAGAATCCAGCAGCCCGGACCCCTTTCTTTGTGGTCAAGAAAGGCAGGAAAAGGGTGCAAGACTGCTACTTCGGTGAGCATAACTAATCCGATAAGCCGAGGTCCATGGGTGGTTACGCACCCTGGAAAGGAATAAGCATTAGGACCACAGCGGACGCTCTAAGATTAATGCACATCGGAAAATGACTAGGGGTGCTGGCATCCCTCAGTTCTTTTTTCAGATAGGAAATGTTCCGTCCAAGGCAAAAATGCCCCTAAGATGTATTCTGGAGAATTGGGACCAATTTGACCCTCAGACGCTAAGAAAGAAATGACTCATTTTCTTCCGCAGTACCGCCTGGCCACGATATCCTCTTCAAGGGGGAGAAACCTGGCCTCTGGAGGGAAGTATAAATTATAACACCATCTTACAGCTAGACCTCTTTTGTAAAAAAGAAGGCAACTGGAGTGAAGTGCCATATGTACAAACTTTCTTTTCATTAAGAGACAACTCGCAATTATGTAAAAAGTGTGATTTATGCCCTACAAGAAGCCTTCAGAGTCTACCTCCCTACCCCACCATCCCCCCAACTCCTCCCCCAACTAATAAGGACCCCCTTTGAACCCAAACGGTCCAAAAGGAGATAGACAAAGGGGTAAACAATGAATCAAAGGTGCCAATATTCCCCGATTATGCCCCCTCCAAGCAGTAAGAGGAGGAGAATTCATCCCAGCCAGAGTGCATGTACCTTTTTCTCTCTCGGACTTAAAGCAAATTAAAATAGACCTAGGTAAATTCTCAGATAACCCTGATGGCTATATTGATGTTTTACAGGGGTTAGGACAATCCTTCGATCTGATATGGAGAGATATAATGTTACTGCTAAATCAGACGTTAACCCCAAATGAGAGAAGTGCCACCATAACTGCAGCCCGAGAGTTTGGTGATCTCTGGTATCTCAGTCAGGTCAATGATAGGATGATAACAGAGGAAAGAGAATGATTCCCCACAGGCCAGCAGGCAGTTCCCAGTGTAGACCCTCATTGGGATGCAGAATCAGAACATGGAGATTGGTGCTGCAGACATTTGCTAACTTGCGTGCTGGAAGGACTAAGGAAAACCAGGAAGAAGCCTACAAATTTTTCAATGATGTCCACTATAACACAGGGAAAGGAAGAAAATCCTACTGCTTTTCTGGAGAGACTAAGGGAGGCATTGACGAAGCATACCTCTCTGTCACCTGACTCTATTGAAGGCCAACTAATCTTAAAGGATAAGTTTATCACTCAGTCAGCTGCAGACATTAGAAAAAAACTTCAAAAGTCCGCCTTAGGCCCAGAGCAAAACTTAGAAACCCTATTGAACTTGGCAACCTCGGTTTTTTATAATAGAGATCAGGAGGAGCAGGCGGAACAGGACAAACGGGATTTAAAAAGGCCACTGCTTTAGTCATGGCCCTCAGGCAAGCGGACTTTGGAGGCTCTGGAAAAGGAAAAGCTGGGAAAATCGAATGCCTAATAGGGCTTGCTTCCAGTGCGGTCTACAAGGACACGTTAAAAAGGATCATCCAAGTAGAAATAAGCTGCCTCCTCGTCCATGCCCATTATGTCAAGGGAATCACTAGAAGGCCCACTGCCCCAGGGGATGAAGGTCCTCTGAGTCAGAAGCCACTAACCAGATGATCCAGCAGCAGGACTGAGGGTACCGGGGCAAGCACCAGCCCATGCCATTACCCTCACAGAGCCCCGGGTATGCTTGACCATTGAGGGCCAGGAGGTTAACTGTCTCCTGGACACTGGCGCGGCCTTCTCAGTCTTACTCTCCTGTCCCGGACAACTGTCCTCCAGATCTGTCACTCTCCGAGGGGTCCTAGGACAGCCAGTCATTAGATACTTCTCCCAGCCACTAAGTTGTGACTGGGGAACTTTACTCTTTTCTCATGCTTTTCCAATTATGCCTGAAAGCTCCACTCCCTTGTTAGGGAAAGACATTCTAGCAAAAGCAGGGGCCATTATACACCTGAACATAGGAGAAGGAACACCCATTTGTTGTCCCTGCTTGAGGAAGGAATTAATCCTGAAGTCTGGGCAACAGAAGGACAATATGGACGAGCAAAGAATGCCCATCCTGTTCTAGTTAAACTAAAGGATTCCGCCTCCTTTCCCTACCAAAGGCAGTACTCCCTTAGACCTGAGGCCCAACAAGGACTCCAAAAGATTGTTAAGGACCTAAAAGCCCAAGGCCTAGTAAAACCATGCAGTAGCCCCTGCAATACTCCAATTTTAGGAGTAGAGAAACCCAACAGACAGTGGAGGTTTGCACAAGATCTCAGGATTATCAATGAGGCCATTGTCCCTCTATACCCAGCTGTACCTAACCCTTATACTCTGCTTTCCCAAAAGCAGAGGAAGCAGAGTGGTTTAAAGTCCTGGACCTTAAGAATGCCTTTTTCTGCATCCCTGTACATCCTGACTCTCAATTCTTGTTTGCCTTTGAAGATCCTTCAAACACAACCTGTCAACTCACCTGGACTGTTTTACCCCAAGGGTTCAGGGATAGCCCCCATCTATTTGGCCAGGCATTAGCCCAAGACTTGAGCCAATTCTCATACCTGGACACTCTTGTCCTTCAGTACATGGATGATTTACTTTTAGTCGCCCGTTCAGAAACCTTGTGCCATCAAGCCACCCAAGAACTCTTAAATTTCCTCACTACCTGTGGCTACAAGGTTTCCAAACCAAAGGCTCGGCTCTGCTCACAGCAGATTAAATACTGAGGGCTAAAATTATCCAAAGGCACCAGGGCCCTCAGTGAGGAACGTATCCAGTCTATACTGGCTTATCCTCATCCCAAAACCCTAAAGCAACTAAGAGGGTTCCTTGGCATAACAGGTTTCTGCCAAAAACAGATTCCCAGGTACGGCAAAATAGCCAGACCATTATATACACGAATTAAGGAAATTCAGAAAGCCAATACCTATTTAGTAAGATGGACACCTGAACAGAAGTGGCTTTCCAGGCCCTAAAGAAGGCCCTAACCCAAGCCCCAGTGTTCAGCTTGCCAACAGGGCAAGATTTTTCTTTATATGCCACAGAAAAAACAGGAATCGCTCTAGGAGTCCTTACACAGGTCCGAGGGATGAGCTTGCAACCCATGGCATACCTGAATAAGGAAATTGATGTAGTGGCAAAGGGTTGGCCTCATTGTTTATGGGTAGTGGCGGCAGTAGCAGTATTAGTGTCTGAAGCAGTTAAAATAATACAGGGAAGAGATCTTACTGTATGGACACCTCATGACGTGAATGGCATGCTCACTGCTAAAGGAGACTTGTGGCTGTCAGACAACTGTTTACTTAACTATCAGGCTCTATTACTTGAAAGGCCAGTACTGTTAACCCAGCCACATTTCTTCCAGACAATGAAGAAAAGATAGAACATAACTGTCAAGTAATTCCTCAAACCTGTGCTGCTCGAGGGGACCTTTTAGAGGTTCCCTTGACTGATCCTGACCTCAACTTGTATACTGATGGAAGTTCCCTTGTAGAAAAAGGACTTCGAAAAGTGGGCTATGCGGTGGTCAGTGATAACGGAATACTTGAAAGTAATCCCCTCACTCCAGGAACTAGTGCCCAGCTGGCAGAACTAATAGCCCTCACTCGGGCACTAGAATTGGGAGAAGGAAAAAGGGTAAATATATATACAGACTCTAAGTATGCTTACCTAGTCCTCCATGCCCACACAGCTCTATGGAAAGAAAGGGAATTCCTAACTTCCGAGGAAACACCTTTCAAACATCAGGAAGCCATTAGGAGATCATTATTGGCTGTACAGAAACCTAAAGAGGTGGCAGTCTTACACTGCCGGGGTCATCAGAAAGGAAAGGAAAAGGAAATAGAAGGGAACCACCAAGCGGATATTAAAGCCAAAAGAGCCACAAGGCAGGACACTCCATTAGAAATGCTTATAGAAGGACCCCTAGTATGGGGTAATCCACTCCAGGAAACCAAGCCCCAGTACTCAGAAGAAGAAATAGAATGGGGAGCCTCACGAGGACATAGTTTCCTCCCCTCAGGATGGCTAGCCACCGAAGAAGGAAAAATACTTTTGCCTGCAGCTAACTAATGAAATTACTTAAAACCCTTCACCAAACCTTTCACTTAGGCATTGATAACACCTATCAGATGACCAGATCATTATTTACTGGACCAGGCCTTTTCAAAACTATCAAGCAGATAGTCAGGGCCTGTAAACTGTGCCAAAGAAATAATCCCCTGCCCTGCAGGCCATTCATTTCAATGTCTGTATCTTTAACCTCCTTGTTAAGTTTGTCTCTTCCAGAATCAAAGCTGTAAAACTACAAATCGTTCTTCAAATGGCGCCCCAGATGCAGTCCATGACTAAGATCTACCATGGACCCCTGGACCGGCCTGCTAGCCCATGCTCTGATGTTAATGACATTGAAGGCACCCCTCCCGAGGAAATCTCAACTGCACAACCCCTACTATTCCCGCAGGAAGCAGAGCGGTTGTCGGCCAACCTCCCCAGCAGCACTTGGGTTTTCCTGTTGAGAGGGGGGACTGAGAGACAGGACTAGCTGGATTTTCTAGGCCGACTAAGAATCCCTAAGCCTAGCTGGGAAGGTGATGGCTTCCACCTTTAAACACGGGGCTTGCAACTTAGCTCACATCCCACCAATCAGATAGTAAAGAGAGCTCACTAAAATGCTAATTATGCAAAAACATGAGGTAAAGAAATAGCCAATCATCTATTGCCTGAGAGCACAGCAGGAGGGACAATGATCAGGACATGAACCCAGGCATTTGAGCTAGCGAATGCTACCCTCTTTGGGTCCCCTCCCTTTGTATGGGAGCTCTGTTTTCACTATTAAATCTTGCAACTGCAAAATAAATAAATAAAATAAAAAAGTGTCTGCTGAAGGTCTACCTGCTGTGTAAGAAAAGAAAACACAATATCGACAACATTCTTCCATTTGCATCATTATCGCTCATTTACTTCTAAAAGGATGGCCTCTGCTTGGAGGGAAAAAATGGGCAATTGAAGCAGAGTTAAAGCATCGTTAGGGCAATACGCCTCTGTCTTTTTAAAGCCTTGGGCTTGCGAGGCTCACTGGTAGGAGATAAAATGTGATGTGAGCACTCAGACACCCCCAAACACAGACAGGAACGACAAACACTGGCATTGAGTAAGTGCTCTAACACCCAAACTCAGGACCACGCCGTACCTGTACATGTTACCTTATTTGGAAATAGGATCTTTCAGATTTAGCAAGATAAAGGAATACTGCACACGGGTGGGCCCTAAGCCAATGATTGGTGTCCTAATGAGAACAGAGAAATTTGAACACACTTGGGGCAGAATGCCAGGTGAACACACACAGGAACAATGCCACGGGAACGCACACAACGGGGAGAACGCCATGTGAACACACAGAGGGGAGAACGCCAGGTGAACGCACATGGAGGAGAGAACGCCGGGTGAACGCACAGAGGGGCGAGAATGCCGGGTGAACGCACACAGGGGAGAACGCCGGAGGAACGCACACAGAGAGGAGAACGCCGGGTGAACGCACACAGTGGGGAGAATGCCGGGTGAATGCACAAAGTGAGGAGAAAGTTGGGTGAACGCACAGAGCTGGGAGAACGCGGGGTGAACGCACACAGCGGGGAGAATGCCGGGTGAACGCACACAGGGGGGAGAACGCCGGGTGAATGCACACAGGAGGGAGAACGCCCAGTGAACGCACAGAGGGGAGAACGCCTGGTGAACGTACACAGGTGGGCGAACGCCGGGTGAACGCACACAGCAGGAAGAACGCCGGGTGAACGCACACAGGGCCGAGAACGCCAGGGGAACGCACACAGTAAAGAGAACACCGAGAACGCCGTGGGAACGCACAGGAGAGAGAACGCCACGTGAACACATGAGGGAGAACGCCGCGGGAACACACAGAAGGGCGAATGCCCGGCGAACGCACAGAGGGGAGAACGCCAGGGGAAAACGCACGGGGGAGAACGCTGCGCGATCACACAGCGGGGAGAACACCGGGTAAACACACACTGGGGAAAACACCGCGTGAACGCATAGAGGGGAGAACCCCGGGTGAACACACAGAGGGGAGAGCTCCGTGTGAACACAAAGGGAGGAGAACGCCTGGTGAGCACACACGGGAGAGAACACCGCGCGGACGCACAAGGGGGAGAATGCCTGGTGAACGTACAGCGGGAGGGGAGAACGCTGGTGAACGCACAGCGGGGAAAACGCCATGTGAACGCACAAAGGAAGGAGAACGCCAGGTGAACTCATACAGGGGGTAGGAACGCCAGAGGAAAGCACACAGTAAAGAGAAGGCCGTGGGAACGCGCAGGGGAGAGAACGCCGGGTGAACACACAGGGTGCGTTCTTCCATCATGCGGCTGCGCCTGAGTCTCTGAGTCTACTCTGGCTTAGAAGGCTGCCTGATTCGCAAATTGTTTATTGCTCAATTACATGCTTTTAAATTTAATTCAGCTGAAGTGTTTCTTTTCTCACGGCCCACCCACTAGATGTGGCTCTGTCACTGGTGCTGGCCAGTGGGGCGTGGAGGGACCGGTGTCCTTCCCAGCACAGACACAAGGAAGCGGCTGTGCCTTCTCCACACTCTTCTCCCTGACTCTTGGCTACAGCTGTAAACCCAGGGTTAGATTCAGGGGCCTGTGACCTCCAATGGGAAAACAACTGCATCTTTATTTGTACCTCATATTTAGTATTTCCATCAATTATGAGTGTAGGCAAAAAAGCACAGTAGCTTCAGCAGGACTGGTGTTTTGCTGGCAGTACAAAACATTTTCATATCCTATTCCTTGCTGTCCTGTGTTTTCTTTAATGTGTTAAAAAATCTTATTCTGAGACCATCAGGCCACTGGAAGGGGTTCATGCACAGAAAAAGATGCAGCCCAGCAATAAGGTGAAGGAGAGATGACGGAGCCACTGGACACAAGAAGCCTTGCACCCTGAGTCACCCCGTGGAGCACTGACGAGCCTCGGCTCCTGATTCATTATGCGGAGTGCTGCCTAGTACCAGGAGCAACAGCACTGGACAGGGACATGAGGAAGAAATAAAACTTCCAGAGCGTGAAGCTAGTGAAATGATGGGATGTGTTTATCACAGGGCTAGCATCATCCTAACCAGCATGGAGACATGCAGGGCTGTGAACGCGAGCCTAGAGCTGCAAATTAGACAAGCCTGGGCCAGGAGACCTTTTGCAGGCTGCAAAGCTGCTCTCTCCTTTGCCTCCTCTGTATCTCAAAGGACCTGGGGTGGTGAAGGGAGTTGTGGGGCGACCTGAGTCAGGCTGAACAGGCCGTTCCTTCAGCAGATTCCTCAAGCTCTGCCCTGGCCCCTTCCTCGGCCCACCCCAGCTTGCCCTCCAAGGGGTATTATCACTGTGACCCTCGTCTCCTCCTCCTGTTCAGGCTTTGCCTTGGCAGCGCAGCAGTGCCCCTCTGCCAAGGGGTCTCGCATGCTGTTCAGCAGCTCTCTTCCCACCACAACGATGGGCAGCCAGATCCCAACTGGAACTCCGCGACATCCCAGGAATGTGAATACCAGTGGAATCCGGATAGCAGGGTGTGACCAAGGCACAGTGGGTGAGAACCAGAGCTTGGCTAGCAGGCAGGGGTTCAGCTGCTTCCTGACCTGTGCCCTGGCACCTCTGACCTGGCTGGGGCTTCTCAGGCAGTGACCACTGCTGAAACTTTGAGACCCCAACATGTGTGGGAGCATTTCTAAGCCTTCCTTGCATGGACACACTCCTCCCTAACGCTGTCCCATTTTCCAGACAGGGTCTCACCCACCCCGCACTGCTGCCCCCAGTGCTTTGATTCAGCCCCTCAGCTGTGAATGGAGTTGGTTCCTCATATGAGATCTCGATAAGACTATGGTGGGAGTCGGCGTAGAGCAGGAAAAGCCTGGACTTTCTGCCAGAAGGTCGGGGTGGGGCAGTGCAGGCCACGGCACCTCCCGGCTCTGTGCACGGGGTGGGCCACCCCAACCGGGCTCCTCACACTTCACGGCATGCAGCAGCCTCCTGGGCCCTGGGAACATGCAGACTCTGAGCAGCAAGACTGCGCAGGACCCGACATTTGCATTTCTAAACAGCTCCCAGGGGACGCCAATGCTGTGGGCCGAGGCCCACGCTGGAGGAACACCGGCCAGTGGGCAGCTTTGGGTGAACTTTAGAGTGGGTGGAAGCACAGCTGCCCCGCCTGCCCCCACGGCTGCTGCGCGATCAGGAAACACAGCACACTCCTAAGTGAGTCGTCACCATGGTGACTTTTGGATTCCCACTGCCAGTTCCTGTGGAGTCAGAGAGATCTTAGCTCAGAAGTGCTGACAGCAGGGGCTGGCTGGCCACTGGCCACATGGGAAGAGGAGAAAGGCAGCAGGGGCCACCGTGAAGCAAATGAGCTACAAGACGCCGCTCCGTCTGATTTCCCGCCACAGCTCCCAACACAGGTGAAATGGCTCAGAACAGCTCAGCATGTCCTACTGAGGGGCAGGAAGGATGCTGAGGAAATCCCAGGCAGCAGTCTCAGCTGGGATGTAATTTGAGGGCAAAAAAGTTGTGTTGCTTGTGGTTTCTTCCTTGCTCCTTGCAGGTTATATTTGAAATGAATGTCAGAGCCATGCAGCCGCTGCCAACTAATTCCCAGCTAAGAAGGTAAACACCAGCATCACCTGGGTCTTCTGGTCTACCTGATTCTGCAGCTCAGAGGGAACCATGCAGCTGGCAAAAATGACAGCGAGGGCAGGACTATGACCCAATTAAAGGAATGTGAGTTAAAACATGGGGAGCCAAACACCCAAATTCCAGCCTGATCCTAACTGGATGTAGGCATTAAACCCTTATGCTGTCATTCCCACCACCGAGTAGAAAGTGTGGCACGTGGCTTTGTATCACTGTAAATATGATTCTATTTTACTGGCCTTCAGCCTCCCTCCTTTTGCTCACAGCCTTTACTGCAGCCAGCAGAGAGGGGCATTGCCTCCAGCACAGCCCAAGCGAGCTGGCTTTCCTTGGAGACTCAAAAGGGCTCCCTGTCTCCTGCACACTCACATGGCTTCTGCTGCTGGACACGCACATAAAAGCATGTTTGTGAAGCCTTGCGTGGAATCCACAGCAGAGGTGCAAGGAGATCCAGGGGTCTTGACCTCCTGAGATTCTTTGGGGCAGCAGGGGTCGGGCGTTGTATAGAGATATTTACGTTTTTTCCATTCTGGAAACCACAGACACAGTGGGAGGGGGAGATTCTCTGGTCAAGAAATGAAATAGAATGGAGAAGCAGAGAGAAGAGGAAAGAGGAAGCTGGGTGGTACCAGGTCTCCCTGAAGAGGGATAGGGCGGCTGGGTGGTACTAGGTCTCCCTGAAGAGGGATGAGGGGCTGCGTGGTGCCGGGTCTCCCTGTGCTCCACACAGCCCCTGTGCTCACAGCACTGTGTGTATCCCCTTCGAGAGCCATGGGAGGTGTGTGGCTTCTCTGAAAGGCAGGAAGCGGCAGGGACCACATTTCTCCTGTCACCCGGGTATTCCCAACCCCTGGCTCACTGCTTCTCCCCCAGAGCAGGAACTCTGCAAACAGTTGCTGAATAAACAAGTGAACCAATGAATGAAATAAAGGTGAGACCCAATGGGAAATGCAAGAGTTGCCAGGAACAGCAGGAGGACCACACTCCTGGGAGATCTCCCACGCCATGAATTATACCACCACACACCCACACGCATGCTGCCCGCACTGTGGAAGCATAGCACAACCCTGTGTATGGAGCACACACCCCTCCAGAACACAACTCCATGTGTGGGAGCACACTCCCTTCCAGAGCACAACTCTGTGTGTGGGAAAACACACCCCTCCGGAACACAACTCCATGTGTGGGAACACCCCTCTGGAACACAGCTCCACACTCACCCCTCCAGAACACAACTCTGTGTGTGGGAATACACACCCCTCCGGAACACAGCTCCGTGTGTGGAGCACTCACCCCTCCGGAGCTCCTGTACTTTTCCCTTTAGGCCATATAGGACGCTGGTCAAAGAATTTCCATCCAGGAACCAGCTAGGACTCCCAGGGTCTCTTCAGGCCTTTCCCACTGCCTTCCCATCATCCCCAGCAGAACACCCGTGGTCCTGCAGCCCCGCAGCCTGCAGTCACGCTCTGTCCTCCCACTCAGCAGCATGAGGGACAAATTCTAAATTTCTGCAGCAGGCCTTTGTTCCCGCCAGCACCGGGCTGTGTTTGCCTTTTCGTGCCTCGCATGCTTTCAGGCCTGAGTCCTCTGGCTTCTTTCCCCACACTCTCTCCTCTGACCACCAGTTCCCTGCCTCTAAGCTATTGCTGCAGGTTTTGCCAACGCTTCTTCCTTCTCCACTTCCTGCACCTTCGCATGTTCCTTGAGGCCTTGAACCCCTTTCCTATGCTGCCCACTCCTGTTCCCAAGTTGCACTGCCACCCCACCATCTCCACCCACCGCTGCTGCATGCCCTGCTCATTACCTGCTGATGTCATTGCTGCCACCGTCCACCCACCCTGAAGGCCCAACCCGCTCTCCCCACCAACTCCTGATGCCAGCTCACCTCCCTGCCCGGCCCCGCTCTCCCCACCAATTCCTCCTGCCAGCTTAGCTCCCTGAGCAGCAGCCTTCAGCAGACACAGGGCTGGCTTCCACACAGTGGTGAATTCATGAAAGGGGCCCTGTTCGTGCTTCTCTTGCTCTCTTACCACCTGGATTGGATGCAAATCTGCCTGGATGTCTTTATTACTGGCTAGTGAATCCTAACACATGGGCTTTCTGAGTATATCTTAATTTAATCCATCTTGCATTTTGCCAATGGTTCCTCATAGTCAACCTCCGAATCAAGGTGGATATCTTTCTTAAGCTAAAACATGTAGAATAAAAGCCACTTTTATTCAGGAATTTTCTGAATGTTCCTCTCCGCTGAGGACCCCCACTCTGTCCCCTAACCCACACTCCAGGGCAAGACACCAGTTCCTTTCTCCCCACTCCTCAATGGCTTTCTCAGCTGTCGGACACTAGGTAAGCAGCTTCCTCAACGGCTCATCAGCAATGGACTGAGTATTACTAATTTTAAAATAGCCCTTGAATATTATTGATTCATGTGGTTTTTCTGCGAAACACAAACTTAGCTGCACTGTGCTTGCCTGGGACTTCCTGTTTCATTTTGGCCCAGCTTATCTCCCATGCAGAGCACATGAGAAACCCTTGTAAGATAATGAAGGCAAGAGGATGGGGACTGGGCAGTGTTGGTGGCTGCCTTTTGTGTCTGTCCTTGGTTCACCAAGCAGTCTATGGAAGACACGACAGTCGGGGAGAGCTGGCTGGGGCCGGGGGCCTAGGTCTGAGTGTCTGCCTGACCGTGCACCTGCGGAACCTCTGGCAGGTGGCAGATTCTCCAATGACTCACAGAGGAATCAGTGTCTCCTCACTGGGATTTCATTTGGAGTGAAACCAACATAAGATGGCACGCACACAGCAGAAGTGCCATGTATTAAACACCCATCATGCCACAATTCTGCTTCCTCTGTCTCCTATTCAAGGGGCCTTCTATGGGAAGCCTTGCGGGAGTAAAGCAAACACTCCCTGCAATATCGCATCCACCATAGAAACCCCGAGAGGAGATTGCTCCTTGAGACCACGCCAGGGAAGGAGGATGGTGAATACAAGATTCCGTCCTCATCCACGGGCACAGAACTTTATCGGGACCTGGGCAAACAGCTAGAGCTTTGCACAGCATCGCGTGAGTTCTTTGAAGCGCAAACGTTAGTGCAGCAATGTGATTTTTCTCTCCCGCTCTCAAGGACATTCTCTCATGCCTTGCTGTTGGAGAGGGAACATTGCCTGCTCACTTAGCCTTTCCCTTGAACCGTTTCCTCCCTCCTCTGGGTGACAAGCTCTGCTCTGCTCTGCTCAGCTCAGCTCAGCTCAGCTGCTTGCAGTGCGGCTTCTGGAGGCTCCCAGCAGACACCTTCCCTCCTGCTGGGACAGACACGTTCCACAGAAGTGCCCCTGTTCTCCCTGCCACAGCCAGCGTGGGAAGCAGGAGAGAGAAGAAAACGAATTGTTGTGAAAAGATGTTATCACAGCATCACAAAAATATGGGATAAATGGAACTAGAAACACCACTATAGGTCAGCAGAGGAGGAGACCCATCAGTCCCCCAGCACGCCAGGAATGAAGCTTCTCAGGATGAATTCTGAAGCCTTGGAGGCCAGCCTTAGGCGGGTAACACCCAGGGCAGCCTCCTGTCTTAACTCCACGCTAAGAATCAGGCTCTTCCCAGTCCTCTGAAAGGACTCACACAGCAGATGATAGGGATGCAATGATCTGTGCATTAGCTGTTAGAGCACAACACGCATCCTCCTCTCTTTGGTCTTGTGCTTGCATTTTACTTTGGTGAGAATTTTAATACATAAATGTGCACATGAATGGAGTTTACAGATTGTAAAAATGAAAACATTATAATGCTTTGAAGCGTGGTAAAATTTCCTTCCCTCTTTCTTCCCTCCCTCCCTTCTTCATTCTAGGGTGTTAGGTTCCAGTGGAATGAGGAACTGACAGTGGAGGATGGCAGAGGCCTGGCAGGGCATGTCAGCACTGAGGGGGAGGTGGCACCCCCATCTGCAGGACGGACAGCAGCACAGCTTGGTAACATACACATAGATCAATAAAATAAGTAAAGACAATGGGAGCCAGGTTTATCAATATTAGGGAAAGTTACAAATATGGACAGAAAGAAAACTAGAATGATCTCTGCAGTATTAGATTAGAATTAAAAGCATTGGTGTGAACCTACGGCTTGTAGTATATGTGGATCAATGTAGATATGAATGCAGACATCCACGTGTGTGGGGAGCGGTACTTCTCTCCTGGTAGGTATGGCTGGCTCCAGCTTTGGGAAGCACATGAGCTAGAATGCACTGCACTGCCCAAGAGTAAGGAAGGGCTCAAACAATGGCCTGGAGGTGAGAAGATGACCCAGACACCAGGTTGAGGGTCTCTCACTGGCCAAATGAGAGCTATTTAAGCCATAATGAAAGCAATGGGTTTTAACTCACAGAATGAAACAGGAAACCTTAACTCCATATTGACTTAAATTCCTAAATGAGGAATGGAATATTTACATAACTTCTGAGTTCTATTAATTACAAAGAAGAAATGAAAACCTAACAGTGGAGAAGCTGACGGACCCAGCCCCAGTGAGTCTTGTGAGGATCACGCACCATCTAACAGGATGCCACAAGGAGAAGCCCAATTGCTCACCCCAGAAACGTGCCCCGAGGAAACGGCAGGCAAAACTAAGCTGAGGAACAGTCTACAGAATAACTGCCTGCAATCTTCACAAAAGCCAAGAAATCCCCGGGAGCATTCCAGACTGCAGGAGACTGTGGGGCACAACAACCAAACACCCTGTTGGTCCTAGGTGGATGCTTTTGCTTGAAATGAAATTGTTGAGACAATTGGTGACAGTGAAATGAGGCCTACGGATGGGGTGACAGTGATGTGTCAAGGCCCATTTCTTTTTTTTTTTTTTTGAGACGGAGTCTCCCTGTCACCCAGGCTGGAGTGCAGTGGCGCAATCTCGGCTCACTGCAAGCTCCGCCTCCTGGGTTCACGCCATTCTCCTGCCTCAGCCTCCCGAGTAGCTGGGACTACAGGCGCCCGCCACCACGCCCGGCTAATTTTTTTGTATTTTTAGTAGAGATGGGGTTTCACCTTGTTAGCCAGGATGGTCTCGATCTCCTGTCCTCGTGATCTGCCTGCCTCGGCCTCCCAAAGTGCTGGGATTACAGGCATGAGCCACCGTGCTCAGCCAGGGCCCATTTCTTGATCCAGGTGGTTATGCTGTGAGGTGTAAGAGAACATCCTGTGTAGAAAACATGCCCTAAGTACCTAGGGGTGATGTGCATCATGTCAACAACTTGTTCTCAAGTGTTTCAGGGGGAAAACAATTCTTTGCACCATTCTTGCAAATTCCCTGTAAACTTAAGTCTTTTTAAAAGAAAAAGAAATATGGAATCAGGTGTCCAAGCATCTAGGGAAAGGTGTCATTCGACTAAGGGATGGGGCTGGGAGCGAGGCTTACTTGTCATAACACACTTTGGTTTCAAATTTTGACTGTTTCCACCTATTCTGTTCATGTTGGTAGTAAAATCTGTGTCTGTACATACTTGTTCTTTCTTGGGAATGGAAGCCATCCAGGAAGCCCTGCATGAAACCGTATGTTATTTCTTCATCTTCCCCCCAAAAGGAGAACACGAGGAACAGCTCAGAGAGAGCCCAGGGAGGTCAGGTGTGTGGGTGCCTGCGTGCACCGAACAGACGATGTTGACTCACAGGGGATGGATTAGTCAGGGTTCTCCAGAGAAACAGAACCAATAGGATGTGTGTGTGTGCAGGGAGATCAATCTATTTTAAGGAATTGGCTCATGTGATTACCAAGGCTGGCAAGTCCAAAATCTATAGTTAAGCCCAAAGGCCGTGTGCTGGAGAATTCTCTCTTGCTCGGGGGAGGTGAGTCTTGTTGTATTCAGGCCTTCACTGACAGGATGAGGCCCATCCACATTAGGGAGGGCTATCTGCTCCCCTCAACTCCACTAACTGGAGTGCTCATCTCATCCAAGAGCACCCTCACAGAAACATCCAGAATAATGTCAACCAATTATCTGGGCACCCCAAACCCAGCCAAGTTGATGCATAAAATCGGTCAGCATGTTGAATAGAATATCTAAAAGGAAAGTAGAACCATTTTTCAATTTTTCTGGGCTATATTTTTGGGTTATAATTTCATTATTTTAATACAAATGTGTTAAACTGCCTGAACTTCACAGCTATGGCCAAATGCAAATGCAATGATATGTTCCCAACATCCATGTCACCACTTCCTGCATTACCAGGTATCAGAAATGGTCTAGTGACTCACAGCAGCAGAGAAGATAACACAAAAGAAGCAACTCGCCTGACCTCAGTGTAAAAATTAGCAACAAGTCTGTTGAAATTAAAATAAGTAGAAGACATACCACATTCTTAAGAGATTGACCGACCCTTTCTTAGGGAGATTGCTAACTAGAGAAACTCACTGATAAAGGAACAGGCGTCCCATCAGACAGGAAAAGAGCAAAAGTTGTCATGAAAGAGCAAGGTGAACTTCATAACACACCCCGGTTCTGCCGTCCGTGTGCTGATAATCCATTCTTTCTACTCCTCTGCACATCTGATTTTGATCACCACACTGTACACCGGGGTGGAGAGAAGTGACAGCATCACCAGCAAAAGCATTCCAAGAAGAGGGAAAAGCTTCTAATTTTATATTGAACAAGTCATAGTGTCTGAGTAAAAACAAGTTGCTATCTGCCTCCTGGTGATCACCTTAGAAAATCATCATCCATATTTTCTTTCTTTTTGAGACTCCAGCCTCTGTCACCCAGGCTAGAGTGCAGTGGTGTGATCTCAGCTCACTGCAACCTCTGCCTCCTGCCTCAGCCTCCCAAGTAGCTGGGATTACAGGCACGCGCCACCATGCCCTCATCATTTTTTTGTATTTTTAGTAGAGACGGGGGTTCACCATGTTGGCCAGGCTGGTTTTGAACCTCTGACCTCAAGGGATCTGCCTGCCTCGGCCTCCCAAAGTGCTAGGATTATAGGCATGAGCCACCGTGCCTGGCCAATCCATATTTTCCAATTTAGAAATATGGACTATTGATGAAAAAACTAATTCTCAACAACAGTGATGAGCGACGTGCAGCCCCCAACGATCTGTGGTGAAGAGAAATGAGATTAGGAGGAACGGCTGAATTCCACACATGCTTTTCCAAACCCAATTCAATTCATTGTTGGGTTTAGTTTCCCTTTATCAAAGATCCTGTCCATATCTGGTATAACTCAGATTTTAAAAATTGAACTTGAGACAAATAGGACACAATCAGGAAGCTATTTTGCTTTAAAAAAAAAGTCTCACATCATCTTCAGGGCTCTTATCCTCAGAACACAAACACTTCAGGTGCTCAGCACAGAAGGAGAAGTCTACTTTGTTCCAGTTTCATTCATCAGGACTCAGTAATGCAAGGTAATATGCTGGTTCCATGCAGGATGTGCTTAGCAAACACCCATTACAAGTCCTGGTTGCCACCTGCCTGCTCTCTGGGAAGAACTATGGAGAAAAAGATGTCATCGTAAGCCCAATTTGCCCTAATAAAAAAATTACTGTGATTGCATTCTTCACCAGTGAAGAGTCCCCAGAGAACAGCACAAGGACAGCAAGTAGAAGAATCCATATCTTCTTGCATTCTCAGCATCACTGTTTGATGTGTGCTGGCAGCTACACTCCCCATTCAAGATGGGCACAGGACAGAGCCCAGAGACATCACTGTCCTGCATGTGCAAATGTTACACTTCTTGTATGCTACACCTTGCACATTCAGGGTGCTTTGTCTAAAGCCTAGGTTTAGAGAGCCACTCTGTCCCTCAAGGCTTGTGCCTGTCTCTGCTTTTCTGAGGGTCTACAGGTCCTATGCTGTTTGAAAAGGTGGTGTGGTGACCTTGAAGTACCTTACCTCAGTGATACATGGCCCATGGGGCCCTACTTGTGTTCACCAAGCTGCAGCAAGGGTGACCTCCTGCTGACCTCCATCTTCAGTTCGTCCAGGTCAGCCCTGCCTCTGTGAGTGCAGCTCTTCTGTAGAAGCCCTGCTCCACTGGGGCTCTCCCCAGACTCTCCTTTTCTTTGCATGAGCTAGGACCCAAAGGAGAGGATCACAAAAAGGCATTCAAGGCCACATCTCAAGCTTCAGTCTCAAACTCACAAAGAAAATTGGAGGATGCCAGCAACTAGCAACTGTTTACAATGGCCTGGAATGAAATGACATCTTCAATTCAATTCAGCAAGCAATCATGCAGCACCAACTATTTGCACAACACACTGACAGAGGCTGGCAAAAAGGCTGCATGGTTTACATGCAGAGCCTGTTCATTCAGCATCATTGGCTCCTTCCACAAAGATAAATCAAATGTCTGTGTTGTGACTGGAAGTGTGCTCAACTAGTGTTTTTAAAAGTTCAAATGCTTTTTGAAAAATGCCACTTACCATCACTATGTCACTATACAAATTGTTTAACATGTCTATTTTTGATGCTTCATTAAAATGGCAAGGACTATACTTTGCAGAGCTGTTGTGACAATTAAATAAGAACATACATGTAAAATACCCAGCATGTGCACTTTTGCACTTATTATATATTACAATTAATTGTGCATAACATATAAAATTACTTATTCTATTAGAATCTCCAGCTCTTAATAGTGCCTGTAAGAAAGGGACCACTTGTCCTTATAAATCCTATATAGAAAAAAATGAAAGAGAATAATTATTTCAGAGACTTGGTTTGGGGAAAGTTGCTTTGCATTACAAAGAAAATAAATGGGAACTTTCCCCCAGATGGACTGAAGTCCTGGCATGGCTCCTACCATTTTGTTTCACATGGAAGACAGGCTAAGAGAAAAGCCATAATATAAAGCAGGACAGAGCCCAGCGTCCTGGGAAACAATTAACCTGGACCCCTGATCAAACTGTACCTTGTGAAAGTTTTCAGAATCAAAATGAAGTCATTTGTGTAAAACAACAAAAACAAAAACAGAACACTGACAAATTGATCTGGGGAAGGATATGAAGGGGTTCTCATGCTTGCAGGCCTGGTAACAAAACTGTCACAAAAGACTACTAAAACAAAACCTCGCACAGAGCCATCACAAACTTACACAAAAAATGCTTCTGTGAGGACATCTGCCCAGCAACTGCCTTTCCAGTCTCAGAATAGCATCATCTTTATTATTGATCCTTTGTACCCAAGGATAATTATTGCAAAACAATTATGTCATTCTCCTGCATTTTTCCTTTAAAAACCTTTGTCTTATTTTAGTTTCCCAAATATGCCCATAGTTTACTATGGCACATGTATTCCCATTGCAATGCCCATCTTCAAATAAATATCATTTTTCTTTAGAGTGCCCATGTCTATGTGTTATTTAGGGTGACATAAATGGTGTCAGAAGTGCGACCTTGAAAAAGACCATCAGAAAGCACCAGTGATTCTTGGACCTGGTGTGAACTACTCACTTGAGCCCATTGAATGCTCTGCTTCCAGGGCTCACTTTCTCTGCCCTGGTGCATTTTCTCTCAGGCCAAGCCTCCTTCTTTTTGGTAGAGAATTTTTTATATTATTCAGGATTTTGTTTGGTTACAAGGCTGTCTTAATAAAGGATCTTACATCCTTCCTGGAGATGATAAAAGACTTTTTGTCTTTTCTGGCAAGTCATTTCCGGTATAAAAACAAGAATCTTTCTGATTTGAGTACCCTGATTTCCACAGAATTTATATTCTGTCTGCGAGGCATGTCTTTCCTGGTGAACTTACTTTTGTTCTATGCATCTAGTTGAGTAATTTGTTTGATCATCCTCCCTGGGTTAAAATGAACACTCTGAGTATAGTCTGAAGGCAAAAAATAAACATTCTAAATGGCTAACTAAAAGCCATCAGGGTGGTTGCCACCATCCAAAATACCAGTCCAAACTTGTGACAAGATTTATAGGATCTTGTTTTCTTCTTCAGAGATTAATAAGAAATGGAATGGGATTCTCAAACATAAAGGCATGCTAAGTTTTCTTAGATGCCAGCTTATTGCGGGATCTGGCCAGCAGCCCACAATGCAATGGGGCTCTCTCTTTGTTCCCAGGCAGATCAGCAGGTTGAGAAATAATAGACACACACAAGATAGTGAAAGCTGGGTCCAGGGGGGTCACCGCCTTCTGGTCCTGCAGTGCCAACAATGCACTGGATATACCAGCATTTATTATTAAGTTTAGTGAGGGCAGGGGTAGGTTAGTGAGGGATTTAGGGTTGTTTGATTATGAGGTGAGATGGTCACATGGGGATGAAGTAATTCTTTAACATAACATCTGTGTGCAGAAGTACAGTATACAGAGATAAGAATTTACAATATAGTGTGTGCATCAGTAATTTCTAACAGAGCCTTAAAACGGAAAAACAGTCTTTCCATAACCTATGATTAGCACCATATTAATCAGCAGTAACAGTTGCAGCAAAAGCCGGTTACAAACAATCCATAGAAACAGGACGTGAAGAAATTCTCAGAAGGGAGTATGCCTTAACCCTAAAGAGGCCTAGAAGAGCCGTGGCAAGATGAGGGCGTTTATAGCCCTATCTTATCCATATGGACAGGCGCCCCTCATGCGTCCATTTATAGCTCTCTGCAAGGGTCACATTCCATTCCCAGAGCTATGAACATCTGCTTTTCTGGGATAGGAATCTTGGTGATGTGAAACCTCCCTGACTGCACATCCATTCATAGGCTCTCTGCAGGGGGAAGCACAACACGCGCTGCTGGCTCGTTCTGGCAGTCCAACCTGGCATTGTCTTTACACAATCCTGCATGCAATTCTGTATTTACAACAATCAGGAGCATTTCACTTTTTATTCCGTAGCGATACTTTCAGGGGGTCTCCCTACACCAGCTGACTTATTATGGCTCATTTTTGTGCACATTTTTTTAACTGATTGACAAATTACATCAAGGAAAATTCAGAGGCTCAAATGGTCATTACTGAAACTCTCTAAAAACATCCCTGAAACTATAGTTAACATGTAGTGCCTTCTAAGTTCTCTAATTTTCTCTTCCAATTTTTTTCTGCCTAGTTTGAATCTGCTGACTTTTCTACTGGTGTTCAGATAAAATTCACTGCTTATTGCATTCGAGCCAATATTTTTACAAAAGGTCCTACAGGTCATTCAAATTAATAGCTTTACAAATAACAACAGCTCAATGGTAACCAAGAAACTAGACATAAGGGTCAACTCTTTTAATGTAAATTTGGGCTTGCCTAACCATTGCTTAGGATAATTAAATAATTAATTGAAGGACTGGCAACTATAAAACTATAAACTACTTATAAAACTAAAAGAACTAGATAAATGTTTATAAAGATATAAAGATTGAAACTAAAAAAAGGATTAAAAGGATTAAAAGAGGTATTTTTGTTCTTTTTAAAAACCAAACTGTTTTACTCAAAATTCTGGTCCACAGCTTTTATTATATTACCTATTTGGGCAAACAAAGTGTAGTCATGTGAACAGGTCCCAATTTTGTCAGAAATACAATTTGGATCCAACTGTCTTTTATAAACTAATGAGATTGTATGCTTTACAGTATTATGACTAAAATTCTAAAATGAAAGCTATAAGAACTTTGTTTCTGTGTGTGAATATGTGTGTTTGTTCATATGTACATGTATTATATTGTATGTTGTGTCTCCATGGCAAAATCTGGTATGGTCAGCTAGAAATCTCTTAAGAAATTTTATTCAGATTGGCTTAGATAAAAAAGCACTCATATAAAATATACAGCAATTCACTCAAATGCCTTTTAGTTCATATGACTTAAGTAAATCTTTAATAAACTGGCTCTAAAATTGTTGGAAAAATAAAAATATCTTTAGAATTGTCAAAATACATTTTTGCCTGAGTTTATTGGTCAGACAGTTTTATGTCTCTATGAGATATTTTAAGGTAGCAAGGTTTAATGTAAAGGTTATAAAACTACAAACCCAGCTGACAACAAGATGATCTTTGTCCAACTCTCTGATAAGACTAATTTAATATTGTTGGCTTAATATAAACAGCTGTGTCTTCTGAGTTATTTGCAAAATATTCACATACTTAATTTTGATATTCTTATTTAGGTGAACATGTGATATTCTTCAGGCTATAAAAATAGTTAACAACAATAACAAAAATGGAATAACTAGCCTTGTCTAATATCTTGGTTTTCACAAGTAATCTAGGTATATTATTCAAAATAGATAAATTAGTTAAGCATAAATGGGGTAAACATTTATAAATTAACTTTTAATGTAATTTGAAATATTAAAGCTATATTAAATTAATATTCATTAAAATCTGGGTTATTTCCAAATGAGATTAAAACTGAGAAATTTCTGAACATAAATGTTTGTTCTTTGCTTCTTAAATTTTATGACTAAATATATTTGGTTCTATTAATGTACATAAAATTTATGTTGTGGAAAAGCATTTTTTAAAATTATAAAATGGTTCTCATCTATAAAATACCAGCATGTGACAGTTTAAAATTACTTGCTAAAAATTAAGGTTATTAAGAGTTAAAATTCTAATTAATATTTATAAATCTGTATATAAAGTACACCTAAGATGTTTTAATAATAAAAATCATTTTAAAAAGGCATTAAGCATGTGTTATTTAAAGAATAATTTTGTCTAATTTGAAGGTTAAAGGTTGTTTAAAATACGGAGTTAGAAAGAAAACAGAAACAAGATACAAAGAAATCAGTAAGCAGGAAAGATGTAAAGAAGGTTATGAGTATGAAGATGTACTTTTGGTTAGAAAGGTTGAAAAGACAAGATAATAATTTTGTATGAGAATCTTGTGTGATAATTTTTTGTACTAAAATAAAATGACTGGTTGGTTTTTTTAAAAAAAGAAAGTACAGGACAAAGCAGAAAGTCTAAACATGCTGTAAAATTTCCAAGCAGGTAAATAAAAGTTAATGAAGGATGAATTTATGAAGAAATTTCACATTATCAAGTTGGCTATAATTAGAAGGAAATCACTTATAATTCTTTCTGAAGATTGAGCTTTGATATCAAAATAAAAATGCACTAATAGAAAACTAAAAATTTTATCCCATATGTTAGAACAGGGTTTTCCTGAAATATTGATTTGCTCAGCCTGGTGCAGTGGCTCACGCCTGTAATCCCAGCACTTTGGGAGGCCGAGGTAGGTGAATCATGACGTCAGGAGTTCAAGACCAGCCTGGCCAAGATGGTGAAAGCCTGTCTCTACTAAAAATACAAAAAAGTTAGCTGGGCATGGTGGCAGGAACTTGTAATCCCAGCTACTCAAGAGGGTGAGGCAGAGAATTGCTTGAACCCGGGAGGTGGAGGTTGCAGTGAGCCGAGATCGCACCACTGCACTCCAGCCTGGGTGACAGAGCGAGACTCTGTCTCAAAAAAAAAAAAAAAAAAAAAGGAAATACTGATTTGCTCTTAGTAAAACTGTAAAGAGGTTTTGATTTTTAACTTTGAAATCGGTTTCTTCAATAGTTATCTTCTAAATTGCAGGGAGTTTCTCTTTCCTCCACATTTCTTCCTAAGATTCTTTTAATTTCCCTAGTTACAGGTTAGAAATGCCATCTTTTTCATTCAGAATGGAAATTTCCTTTCTTATGGCAAAATTTTCTTCTTAAAGCTTCTCCGATTCCTATCTGAGAAGCTCAACTTTTGCTCTATCTCAACAGCACATCATTTGCAGGTCCCACACCATGGCCTTCAGCTCTTTCTCTTTGAGAAGACCTGTGATGATAGCCCTCTGCTTCAACCTTTGTCACTCCTGTAACTTTTTTCTCCAGTTCTATATCTGCTATTATAACGTGACACTGAAATATTTCTCCTGAAAGCCTTGGAAAGTAATGTTGCCTTCCAATATAACTTGATTCTGTACTCTTGGCTTTTCTTGTGTCTGAATTGTTCCATGTAACCAGGAATCTACACATACTTTAATTTTTTCTAAGAGCCATGTATTCCCCTGCCCAAGGTGCTAGTTTTCCTGTTTCTTCCCTATAACATGGGGTACGCTTACAGCTTGGACACACATTCTTTCTGTGTTCAGTTAAATTCAAGTATCATTTTCAAAAGTTTCAGCTTCCAGGTTATCTAAACAAGCTTCCCGCAAGGAGAAGCACTCACACCGTAAGAGGTTTTTCTTTGGCTTTTTGGTAACTGGCCTAAAAAAATAAAGAATTTATGTTTTATCAAGATAATTTTCTGTGTTGTCTTTATTAGGTTTTTGATTACTTCGGGAAACTGAGCTTTGAAAGAGTTAAGGTTTTCACATCCATGTAACTTTCTGTATTGCTCTCAAAGTCTTTTGATTATCACTCTTGTTAAATGACTGTTATTGCACAGTGGCCTATGATTGTTTTGAGCAAGCATTTTAAACCTTTTGACATATAATGACAGGCTTCCTTGGGATCAAAATTCTGAAGTTAGTCTTTTGACCTAGAATTAACTTTGAGAGTTTCCAGTTAGGTCCCTGGGGAGCCTGAAAGAATGTATCTCTCATCTTACAGAGATATTACATGATTAGACTTATTTAGTAAATCGTATGGGAAACATCATCAAATGATAAGTGGTATTGGATCTTCTTTCAGTTACATTTATGGGAATGGTACTGATATGAATGTTTCAAAAACTATATAAATTCCTAGAGATCTAGTATGTTATCAGTCATAATTTTGGTTGCTAAACCTTCTTTTAAGTTATATTTATATGAATATTGTTGATGTATTCTAAAAGTTATATAGAATTTATAAAAGTCCGATGGTCTTGATGTGATGCTGCCATTCATGATTCTGGGTGTTCTCTTAAGATGCCGCAATAGAAAGAAATAAATTTTCTTGTCAATTGTGAACTGTCGTATGATTTTCACCCATAGCTAGTGTAAGCTTTTATCATCCACATTTACTGTTTGAATTTTTCTCTAAAAGCTTTTGCAATTAGCTATAGTCTAAAATTGCTTTCTATGGAAAGGACCCTAACAAGCACTCTTGAACACAGATTTCTGAAAACCTTAAGATCAATGGACTAAATAACAATTTTCAGAACTCTAACCAAAAACTGAAGCATTCATGGAATGCTAATCAAGATCAAGCAAAACAAAAAATTAATTACATAAAATTAAGTAACTGATGATAACAATGTTTTTATAACTTTTGTTTAAAACATTTTGAGTTCTTTACTTAAATGTTTTGTTCACCAGATTTAAGACAATGTTCTATCTTAAGCTATCTATGGTCTACAGCGATTTGGTAAAGTATACTTTTGTGAATAGAGGTGAAAACATTTGCTTTTTCTCCCTATTTGATTCCTCCAAAATTTGGTAACTATTCATATTCTTACTTTTTAAGACAGTGTGCCTAAGTTCAATAAAAATCTGTTATCTTTATAGCAGGATAAAATTGTAAACCTTGATTATATTACCAAGGATTTGACCAAATTTCATATTCAAGAATGTGTATAGAATGTCTGTCTTCAAGAGTTCCCAGTTTTAAGTGATTGAGGAAAAAGTGTCACTTCCTGGCAGGCCCAGGAGCCTTAAGGCTGTAAGGAAAACCCAAAGTCTGCATTGGATTGGCTTCCTGGCCTCAAGAGGTTTTTAAACCTGCGATTCCTATGTGATCGATGCAGAGAAAAAAAGTTGTGTTTCTAAAAGACTGTCATAAACCTGCTGTTAGACTGTAGCCCCGTTCGTTATTTGAAAGTTCTTGTTATCTGCCTATAGGCTAAACTAGATCTGAATTCCTTTAGATTCCTCCAATCTCACTGTCCTCCACAGAATTACTAAAAATGGAAACTGCTTTGTTCTGAAAGTCTGATATATGAGCCATAGAAAGTGCACCAAACTGCTCGATGCTATAACCCAGTGACACGCAAACAGTAAACTTGGATAAGCTGATGTTTTTCATGCTGTAGACATGACATCAGAATGAGACTCCACATCATATGAGACTTATCTCTCTTAATATCCACCTTTTTCACTTGGCAGGATAATGGTATAATTGAAATTTCACAATTAGTAACTTCTATTATAATTTGACAGAACCTGACCCAAGAAATCCTTAGTATCTACTGGTTACATTTTAAAATGTCTGTACTATTGTTAATATCACATGCTGTACCTGGATAAATTTCTCTGGGAAAGTTTTACAAAATAAGAAGATAGGTCACATGGCTACAACAGGTCTCACCTAATTCCCCATGGTTATTTGATTTATTCTATTGGTTGCCTTTCAAACTTAGGTCTATTATGCAAAACCATTACGCAAACTGAGACGGTCATATTAGTATTAATCTTGCTTTGTATTTTACCTTTTTAAACTTAGTATCTGTTGTTTGTTAAATTTTTTCAGAAGTATAACTCCTAACAAAATAATGTTGGTCCAGCACTTTGAGATAATAGAGATAATGGCAAAAGACTACAGGAGAGACAAGATTGAACTCAGTAATGGACTTCCAGGAGGCTTAGCCTGAGAGTCACCCACTTCAAACCTCCCTTGTTGCTCAAATGTGGCTAACAGGGTTTCAACATTGACTCCTAGTCACTGATCACTCCCCACAATGTGTAGTGAGATCAACAATCTGACACAGGCCCATCCTGGCATTAAGGGACATAAAAATCTAACCACAGGCCAGGCACGGTGGCTTACACCTGTAATCCCAGCACTTTGGGAGGCTGAGGTGGGTGGACCGCTTGAGTCCAGGAGTTTGAGACCAGCCTGGGAAACACAGCGAAACCCATCTCTATTAAAACACACACACACACACACACACACACACACACACACACACCCCACCTAACTATAAGGTGATTGATCAGTGATACTTTTGGAGAAAGATCTTGATCCAAAAAGGAAATGTGAAAGTTGTCAGAATCAAAATGGAGTAACTGGCATTAAACAAACAAACAAAAGGAACTTTCACAAAGCACCAGGGAAGGCCATAAAGAGTGGGTTCTCACGCCTCGATGCCTGATAACAAAAAGGACTACAAAAAACACAACCTTGCACAAAGGCCACCACCATGTTACAGGAAAACATACTTCTGCAAGGGCATTTGACCAGCCACTGCCCATCCCGCCCTGGACTGGCATCACCCTTGTTATTCATCTTTGCAGCCAAAGATAATTATCTTAAAACAGTGAAGTAATCCTCTTGTATTTTCCCATTAAAAACCTTTGTCCTCCTTTACCCCCCTGAATACGCAGTTTACTATGGCACACATACTCCCATTGCGATGCCCTATGCCCAAATGAATATCATTTTCTTTTAGAGAGCCTGTTTGTCATTTAGGTGGACACACTGAAATTTTCAATGACTTGAGTCAATTAATTCTTTCTGTTTTTAAAGACAGCTTCCATTTTTTATTGATAACTATAGGATCCTAACTGCTAAGCATATATGTTGATCATGTTTATATGTTTATGTTGGGGACATTATTATAAATGTGAAAGAAGTATCTATAAATGTGATTATGGATTACTCACTGACACACTCAAAAAGCGCGGTGCTCTGAGTTATAGTAAAGCCTGTTTCGTTGGTGTTTGCCTGATAATATCTTACACCTCATCTCTCATCATCAGCAAGTTGCATCCCACTGACCATCCCCCCGCTCTCCATCAAAAAAACCACTTGATTTCCAGGAATTGCCATAGGCTAGAGTCTCAGGTGTATAAAATTTCACTCATTGACTTAAGTGGAATGATTAACCTGGAGGAGACTCCAATCAACCTGAATAGAGGCCACTCAAATGTCTCTTCCCATGGCTGAGTCTATTCTGCTCTAAAACATTCAGAGAAAAACCAATCGGGTGACATTTCAGTTTTGATTAGTGAGGTACCAAGCCCCTGAATATTGGGAGCATCTTGGTGACTGGTTGAATCTTGTGCATGACTTTTGATGTATGTTGTTATCTTTGGGTCACTGCTGACTATCTTTTCTCAATTCAGGTTAAATATTTTCAAAACACCTACTATGCCCAAGTAGCTGTGTTGAGTACTGTGTGAGCACGAGCAGCCCACATCTCAGGGTGCAGTCCAAGACATATGGTCATCAAGACAGAAGAGCAGATGGTGACAGGTACCAACCACCAAAGCTGTACATGCCAGGTTCAATGTCTTTGCTGGTAAAAATGGGCCACTGTCACTCTGCAGACTTTTCTCAGTGTTAAAAGCGGGTAGGAAAAGGTGATCGTGTAATTCTTGCTCCCTCAAATAAAGGGAATGTAAATGCATAAGAATGCACAGGTCTGAAATGTGAAAAGCACGTCAGCATAAAGTCCATACAGCATTTAATGGATCTTAACTTTACCCATCTCAAACTTTCTTTTGGAGATGGAGTCTCACTCTGTTGTCCAGGCTGGAGGGTGGAGTGCAGTGGCGCAATCTCCACTCACTGCAACCTCCAGCCTCCCAGAGGGCTGGGATTACAGGCGTGAGCCACCAGGCCCGGCCTTTTTTTTTTTTTTTTTTTTTTTTTTTTTGAGACAGAGTCTTACTCTGTTGCCCAAGCTTGAGTACAGTCTCGGCTCACTGCAGCCTCCACCTCCTGGGTTCAAGCCATCCTCTCACCTCAGCCTCCTGAGTAGCTGGGATTGCAGACACCCGCCACCACACCCAGCTAATGTATTTTTAGTAGAGATAGGGTTTCGTCCTGTTGGCCAGGGTGGTCTTGAACGCTTGACCTCAAGTGATCCGCCCATCTCGGCCTCCCAAGGTGCTAGGATTACAGGTATGAGCCACTGCGCCTGGCCCATCTCAAACTTTCTAATAACTATCATCTGAGCCTAAAATGCTAATTCTGTCTTTTTTGTCTAAAATAAATGGAAGGCCCATTACAGTCACTCAGAAAAAAAAATAGAATTCTTATCAGAAAAAAATGACATAAAACTGCATTTCTCATCATCTGTCAGAGATTTTGCTTCAGATAAGAAAACCCTCACTACCGCCCCTTCTATGGGAAACGTAGCTCATCCCATAAGCAATGCAATGGACTTCTTTTCTATAGACGCCCAAATACTGACTTCATATCTGTGATTCTATCCTGGTAATTTCATTTCAGGAGCTAGAGCTTGTGAGGAAAAGTAGTATTTTAACTTCTGAGTCTTTTCCAGCCTTCTGCAGTGATAGATCTAGCCAATATAGTTGAATTCTGAAAATATTTTACATTACAATTCTCAGCTGCCTTAGGACCTGGATTAAATTATTTTTATTCCTGATCCAAAGTTCGCAGAAACAAAAAGTGAAAACAGGCGATCTGCATGTTTCCTCATCTGGGCGTGGTGAGAAGCCAACAGCAGGCACCTTCCACTGGGACCAGTGCTGCATTCTCTTTTTTTCTTTTTTTGAAACGGAGTCTTGCTCTGTCATCCAGGCTGGAGTGCAATGGTGTAATTTCGGCTCACTGCAACCTCTGCCTCCTGGCTTCAAGTGATTCATTCTCCTGCCTCAGCCTCCCGAGTAGCTGGGACTACAGGTGCCCGCCACCATGCCCGGCCAATTTTTGTATTTTTAGTAGAGGTGGAGTGTCACCATATTGTCCAGGCTGGTCTCGAACTCCTGACCTTGGGATCCACCTGCCTTGGCCTCCCAAAGTGCTGGGATTACAGGCATGAGCCACCGCGCCCAGCCTCTCTTTTCTATTTTATTCATTTATTCACTCCATCACTAGAGAACGCTGGCTTTGAGCTCATGTGCCTCAGACACAGGTGCACTCATGGAGCACAGAAGCGAGTTGGACAAAGTCCGGGCCTTTGTAGTGTGACGTGGCCATTAGGGCCCACAGATCCTTCCCTGCAGTTGCTGTCTCCCTTTCTTCAGGTTCCGAGGAAGCCTTCCCTGGCCGCCTTCATAACTCTGACCTCCTCCCTCCCTCCAACCTACCAGCATCAAATGCACCAGCTATGCTCCTCTTTTCCCTTGCTGTCTGTTGCCCTGCACTTTGGGAGGCTGAGGCAGGTGGATCACCCGAGGTCGGGAGTTTGAGACCAGCGTGATCAACATGGAGAAACCCCATCTCTACTAAAAATACAAAATTAGCCGGGCATGGTGGCATATGCCACCACTCTTGGAGTGGGCTCCAAGAGGAAAAGATCCCTGCTTATGGCTATGTCCCAGTGCCTAGAAGAGAGGCGGCTCATAGGAAGTGTTGAAAAAAGTGTGGAATGAATCAATAAACAGCTCTTGATTTAGTGGCAAGAGAAGTACAGGCCTCACCTCCACCGCGCAGGCCTCATCTACGCCATCCAGCCCTCACCCACAGTGTCCAGACCTCACTTCTCCCACCCAGGCCTCCACCCAGTCATCTAGGCATCTCCCTGCCGTCTAGCCCAAAACCGGAACAGCACAGCCCTCACCTCTGCTGCCCAGGCCTCATCTACGCCATCCAGCCCTCACTCCTGCCACCCAGCCCTCACCTCTGCTGCCCAGGCCTCATCTACGCCATCCAGCCCTCACTCCTGCCACCCAGCCCTCACTCCTGCCGCCCAGCCCTCACCTCTGCTGTCCAGGCATCACTCCTGCCGCCCAGCCCTCACCTCTGCTGTCCAGGCATCACCCTTGCTGTCCAGCCGACACCTACGATGCGCAGTCCATGCCTCTGCTGCCCAGGCCTCATCTATGCCACTCAGCCCTCACCCATGCCATCTAGCCCTCACTCAAGCCACCCAGCTCTCACTTCCTTCATCCAGGCATCATTCCTGCCACCCAGGCCTCATCTGCACTGCCCAGCCCTCACCTCCCCTGTCCAGCCCGTCCTCACCTACACTGCACAGCCCTCACCTCCCCTGTCCAGCCCGTCCTCACCTACACTGCACAGCCCTCACCTCCCCTGTCCAGCCCGTCCTCACCTACACTGCACAGCCCTCACCTCCCCTGTCCAGCCCGTCCTCACCTACACTGCGCAGCCCTCACCTCCCCCGTCCAGCCCTCGCCTCCCCCGTCCAGCCCTCACCTCCATCATGCAGCCACTGTCTCTGCTGTCCAGTCCTCACCTATGCCACACAGTCCGCATCTACACTGTACGGCCCTCCCCTGTGCCATCCAGCCGGCATCTTCTATGTAACACAACAAGAGCTGGAAGAGAAAAGGCCCTGGTCCCTGGGCGTGGAGGCGCAGAGCCACCTAGGACTGCAAAAGAACTCTTAACGGCCAGCCATGGAGCTGGGTGTTGACATCCCATGGAACTTGCTAAACCAGATGAGCAGAAGAGCACTCCAGGCCACCCAAACTGCGCGGAGAATCCAGGCACAAGGAAGTGCTAAGCAGAGCCCTCATGGGCTGTGGGGAGTGGGTGGAGGCACTGCCAACAGGGCAGGAGGGATTGAGGGAATGTCCCTGAGCCGCCATACTGAGGAGGCGTGATCTGGGAGCAGAGAGCCATGGTTGGTTACGGAGTGGCACAAACACGGTGCCAGTGTCCAGCACTGACAGTCAGGTGGCGTGGCAGTCAATGCATGGCCCAGATGGGAGACTGAGGCTTGAACTAAGTCAGTAATGAGAAGGATAAGCTGAATATAATTCAGAACACTTTCACAATTTAGGCAAAATTTTTAAAAAAGTTTCCAGTTCACTTTGAGGTTTCTACCTGGAATAAGCAGATGGTGATGTCATTCACTGAGATGGAGGCAAAAGTTTCGGTGGAAAGATAAGATACCTGGGCCAGGTGCGGTGGCTCACACCTATAATCCTAGCACTCTGGGAGGCTGAGGCAGGCAGATCACCTGAGGTCAGGAGTTCCAGACCAGCCTGGCCAACACAGTGAAACCCCAACTCTACTAAAAATACAAAAAATAGCCGGGCATGGTGGCGTGCCTAGTCCCAGCTACTCGGGAGGCTGAGGCAGAAGAATTGCTTGAACCCAGGAGACAGAGGTTACAGTGAGCCGAGATCGCACCACTGCACTCCAGCCTGGGCGACAGAGCGAGACTTAGTCTCAAAAAAAAGAAAAGAAAAGAAAAGATACCTAGTTCTGAATAAGATACAATTGCTACTGTTAGTAATTCAAGCACATAATGATCTCCCACTACTAGCTTGGAGAGAGGCATTGCTTTCTAGGTGACAAAGCATTGTCCCCTCCCAGGCCAAGAGAAATGCTCTTGGGTACAGCAATAGCCCTGCCGAGAAGGGGCTGGTCTGAAGGAGTTTCATGGGAACCTGGTTTTCTTGTCTCGCTTTTACCTACGGTGTCTTTTCCCACCATAAGTTCCACTCATCCCTGCGGCCTAGTCCACGGGTCCTCTTTTCCATGGTGCCGCAGAGATGCTCCAGGCAGACGCCTGCTCTGGCTGAGACCCGGGCCAGCTGCCCCTCCTGGCTGCTCTCCATCCTGAGATGTGCCTGCTCCTTTGTCCCCCTGGGAGACACTTGTACCCCCAGCTCTGATCCCAGAGCCTGGCCTGCTCCTCCTTCCACACATACGAGCCTGAGACCCCGCTCACATGGGAGGCATTTCTCAGTCACCTCCGCCCAGTTACAGCGAGAACCATGTGGTCAGAGTTGCATCTTCCTGAGTTGAATCTGGAAAATGCACGACCTACTTGTTTAATGATGTAAAAACATGTGCTTGGATCTGATCTCCGTCACTGAACCTTAAACGCAGAGTCTTCCCCTTCTGTCTCCTGCGGCTCATAAGTGCCTTATACTTACATGATCTGATGCAGGTTATCAAACGCTCATGTTCTACCTGCTACTGAGCTCTAGGCCAAAACAGGAATATTAAGAGATCCAAGTATTTGCTTGTGCTCATGTTTTGAACCATCCAGCCCCTCACCAGTGCCTTCTTCCATTTAGCTGATGTGACAATGGCAGGAAACCAGCACTCCGCAGCCCATGCCTCCCACCAGGATGCTACCTTGTTGGCGTCCCCGTCCGCTCTCAAATGCTCAGACTCACATAATAAATACACACTACTTAAAAAAAAGAATGGCTTCTTTAAAAACCGCAAAGGCAGCTGACTGCAGACAGCCTCTGAAGAGCTGCTTTCCTTGACCCCCCAAGGCTATAAAATAAATGCAATTTGAATAGGAAGTCTGTTCAAATTCACCAGCTCCTCTGGGAATAATGAAGATAAAACCCAAGCCTTGATCCCTGTGTTTGCAAAATGACTCAAAAAAAAAAAAAAAAAAAAATTGACATCATTTAAAGGACTCTGAGGCTTAAGAGTCCAACTCTAAAGTACACCCACTCCCTGAGGACGCAGAGCAAATGCAGGAAATCATGCCCTTCCAGGTGCAAAACAAATCAGATCTTGTCCCTCTCACAGGCATCCAAACACAAATCATCAGTTCCCGACAGAAACAAATCCTGCCCTGCCAAGCCAACAGAAAAACACTGGAGACAGAAATGAGCTCAGAGAAGGGCCGAGGGACAATGACAAGGTGGGGACCCTGGACCCTTGGGCTCCGCTAGCCTTCCCCACAGCTTGCAGAAGAGGGCTCAGCTCCTCCATTACAGAAGAGACAAAATACAGGGACTGCTTCCATCAAATCCCCCATCATCTCACTCTGTCTGTCTGCAGAAGCTGTCAGGCCTGGCTGGGTGCTGCCTGTCTCAGGCTCTTACTGCAGAGCTCGTTTCCAGAGGGCCAGAGGCCGTCCTGCGTCTCCTTTAATGCCTGCGGGGGACGCAGAGGCCACTGAGTCTAGGATCAGGACTGCGACACCTACTTTCTCACTGTCCCATCTGCCTGGTAAACCTTTGTCTCTCTCTGAACATTCTGCATTTCAGATTGTCTTGTAGACACCATGAAGTGAGGTTTTGGTTTGAGCCAATTTGAAAATCTCTTCTTTAAATGGGCGAGTAAAGCCGAATATTCACAGGCATTGATACAGCTGGTTTTTTTTTTTTTTTTTTTGTAAATTATGCTGACAATATGGTTATTCTAAGGATTAAATATTTCACGTGTTGAACACAATGCCTGGCGCATAGTAAGTTCTATTTTAAATGTATATTGAATAAAACATAAATAGGACGTTAATGTGATTAAGACAAACAGAGAAAAGGATTTAGAGAGAGAAGAGGCCAAGAGACGCGGGAGAAGACAATGCTAACAGGTTGTCTTAACAACACATGGAAAGCTCCCCACTGCACAGCCCCCAGACGCCTCACTCCACGAGTGAAATCCCTGCACGGCAGGCCGAGAGCGTGGGTGCAGCAGTCTGCCTGACGTGAGAGCCATGTCATCACATATCTAGAAGGTAAGGGTACCTCCGGTTCTGGAACACACAATGTAGGCACATTTCGCTGGGGGCTCCATGTACATTTCTAAATAGATACCAGTGCAGGGACCTGGCTACCCTCTGATAAGAAGGAAGTGAGGCCTGACAGAAACTGACCTTCCAGGAACCTGGAAGAGACTGCTCTGACGGAGACAGGAGATGGCTGCTCTGTGAATACACTCAAATCTCCTAGGGCAGGAGGGGCAAAGTCACCGTTCTAGGACACGCCTGTGACCACACCAGGCCTCCAACAACGGAGCAGCTGGCTAAGGAACGATGTCCTGGGGCTCTGGCCACATGGAACAGACCCAGTCTGAGCTAGAGACACTCCCCAGGCCCACCAGGCATCAGCATGGGCTCCTGCCATGCGTGGAGCTCTTTGTCTTGACAGGGTCCCTGTGCCAAGAAGGCAACAGGCTCCGAGGGGAAAACTCGAGCAAGAGAGTCCCCTGAATCGGTGCCATCTGTCTAAATTCCAAGTATGCCTGCCTGATCTACCAGGGCACTGAAGAGCTTAATAGAGAAAAAAAAAAAAACAATCTGTGAGCTTTATCCCAAGCACAAAACAGCCACTCAGGCGTGGGAGAGCTCCTTTCTCCCCGTGTACGCCACACGCACTCACTCTACAGGGACCACAACATCCAATTCACAGGCATGGAGGGGAAACAGCAAAATAAACAGACTTCACTTTGGAGTTGTTTTTCAGAAAGCTGCAGTTTGTGAATTTCTCTTGCTTTTTAAAACAGAATATTTCCAAAACTTGGGCATCAATGCTTGGTCTTTTTAGGTGGGGGATAGAAGACTGGGCCATCTTCACAGACTCTCAGACCCCGGCTCTCGGCGGCCCCATTTGCCAGCCAGACTTCCTGCTTGGGGGACGGCTGCTCCCCCGGCTCGGTGCAGTTTTGCAGCTGCTGGTCTTGCTTAGTGAGGCACAGTTCTATCTGACCAATTGTCTGTACTTCCTCATCCTAAAAGTAAACAATGAAAGACGCTTTAGAATTCAGATCTTGGATTATCATCAAGGTCTTAAGATCATGAACTTCTAGAACCTGAAGATAACAAAAGCAGAGGCTCCATACCACAGGTTCTAGGTTCCAAGAACGGACCCCTTCATTGAGCAGAAGGCTGCTGTGCACTAAATTGGAACGAGTGGCCCCAGGTGACTCGCCTGTGGGCAGTGGAGCTGGGCTTGGGGGTTGGATCTCCTGGTCACCACCAGAGGCCAGCCTGGTGCCCTGGTGAAAAGCCTCTGCTTTTATGTTAGAGAAAATTAACAAAGTTACACACAGATACAACAGCACTCAACATACCTATCAAGATATTAGGAGAAGAAATGGCTTTTGTAGGCCAAAAGGGCAACAGTACCCTATTGCTAAAAGAACAGGTATATTCTTGTTAAAGATAAGCAAGAAGACCAACCCTGTCCTAGCATGCTGTCAAGAAACCATGCTTGCTCACACACAGCACATGCTCACACAGACACACATGCATGCTCACATACACAGATGTGCAGGCCTGTGCACACATGCAAAACATGCCCATATGTGCACACATACACACAGCACATGAACATGTTCATATGCACATGCACACAGAGGCACAGGCCCATGCACACACACAGCACATGCCCACATGCATGTACACACACACACATGCACATGCCCACACAGCACGTTCACATGCATGCACACATTCACACATGCACACACACGCCCACATGCATGTACACACACAGCACATGCACACAGCACATGCCCACATACATGTATACACATGCACACAGAGGACATGCACACACACATGCACATGCCCACACAGCACGTTCACATGCATGCACACATTCACACACGCACACACATGCCCACATGCATGTTCACACACAGCACATGCACACATGCATGTACATGCACACACAGCACATGCACACATAATGTACACACATGCACACACAGCACATGCCCACATGCATGTACACACACACACATGCCCACAGCACGTTCACATGCATGCACACATTCACACACGCACACACATGCCCACATGCATGTTCACACAGAGAACATGCACACACATGCACACACACAGCACATGCACACATGCATGTACCTGCACACACAGCACATGCACACATAATGTACACACATGCACACACAGCACATGCCCACATGCATGTACACACACATGCACACATGCATGTACACACACACATGCACACACACACCACATGCCCACATATACAGACACAAATGCACAAATACAAGTCTGCCCCAGGGAACTGCATGGTGAAGACAAGGCCATCAGAAAAGTAGAACCTGTCTTGAGAAAAAAAGGAAGACAAAACATAACTGTCTAACCTGGCTTGGTGGAAGGCACTGGATTTTGGGTATCACTCCATATACTCTGGCAAGGGCATCTTTAAAATCTGCAACCTGATTTTAAATACAAGTGTATTAGAAATTAAACTTCAACAGAAAAGATCTGACAGTTCTGGACTATCCTGAGGGCAACAGTGGCAGGGTCCTGGTCTCCCCTGGCTGGCAGGGCAACAGTGGCAGGGTCCTGGTCTCCCTTGGCTGGCAGGACAGGACCCAGCACAGGTGTGAGAATCATGCCCCCACCTCCACCCGCGAGGCAGAGGATGCTGTCAACCTGGGCTTCATCCCCAGACCACAAGCTGCTCGCTGCGGCTCTGTTTTCCTCTCTGCTCCTGTCTCTCTGGAGAGCGGAACTCTCCTCCTCCCAGTGTCTTTCTGGGCCCCGAGCTGTCTCACCTGAAACGCCACCTGCCACAGCCACCCTCATCCACCAACAACTACTCTGCCTTTCGCGGCCCATAAAGCTTTCTCAGCCCTGTCCACTCTGAAGTATCTCTCTCTCCCGACCCCCTCCCCACAGTGGACACATTCTCCTTCACAGAAGAAAGGCCCTGGGACCCCTCAGCTACCGGTCCCGAAACTGCAAACCTAGACCCCCGTGTGCTCCAACCTCCTCTTGGATGAGGGGCCTCCTCCTCGGTCTACTGAGGGAGTCCTCCCCCACTGCTTCTGCCTCGTGCCTTCCGAGTCAAACCTCCTAGGAGGACACCTGCATCCTCTCAGCCTCGTACTCTGGCTTTGGGGGGCACCAAGCTGGGGTCACCAGCTCCAGCAGGTGCCTTTTGCCCCTTGCCTCAGACACTGTCCACTCCTTCCACGAAGCTCTCCTGTGGGCCTCCTGAGCACCTGCTCCGCTGACCGCCTGGCTGCCGGCTGCCATTCCTGCCCCATCTCCTTGGCCTCCTTCTTCTCCTTCACTTACGGCGAGTTTTTTTTCACTGCCTTCCATTGGAAGCTCTCTTTTCCACCCCACGGCTTCCCTCCCATCCAGACTTCTCTTCCTGGACTCTGCAGAGAGCTCCAATTCGAACTGTCCATGCAGGGTCTGATCATCCTCCCCTCTTGCCAAGCTTCTGACACCAGCAAATGCCACTCCTATGGAGGCCTGAGGCAGGACCTCTGCCTCTCCCATCCCCCTGTCCCAAACGGCCAAGTCCAAGCTCCCCACACTATCCCTTCCTCTCCAGCTGCACAGCCATAGGCCCAGATTCCCCCAGCATGTGACCTCCTCGGAGGGTCTCTGTGCCTAGCCTCTCCCCAGCACCACAGGGACAGCAACAAGCAAACACCCCGGCCTACTCAGAGCTCAGCGCTGCTGGAGGATGAGGCCCTCACGTCTATGGCTCCCACCCGGCCCCTTCCCAACCCTCCTGCTCTGCCCCTGAGCCCCCTCAAGAGACAACTGGTCCCATATCTCCCAGCCCCCAACCCCCAGCTCTGCTCCACTGAACCACTCCCCTCAGGGCCTGGGCAGGCTGCAGGCCTCCATCTCAGCAACGCATTTCCCAGGAAATGTCTGGGTCGGCAGCTCTCCTGGGTGCTCCCGCAGCCCTGATTTCCCCATAAAACAGATGAGTGGATACGTGGCTGGATGCTGGATGCAAAAGCAACAAATTTCTCCTGATGATAAATCAAACTCCTTTCAAAGGACAGGACTCCGAGTATCCACCGTGCTGTTTCTGATGCCCAAACAAGCGCCGTTCGCACCTGGAAGCAGCTCAGCAAATGTGTGGCCCCTGTGGCTTTTGCCACCCCTGGAATCAGTTCCCTGAACACCAAGCTCTGGGCAAACATGGCAGGCACATGTCCCTCATCTATTCGCACATGAGTCCAGGTGAGGACGGTGAGGGCCCTGCAAGCGATCATCTTACGGCTTCCTGGGGTTGGGGTTGAGGGGGAGTCTGGAAAGGGCTGGTAGACTCCTTCCTCAAGTCCACTGCTCCCCAGACCCTGGAAAAATGGCTGCACAGGTAAGCAGACACCATGAGAGCAAAGACACTGTTGCCAATTTATTTCACAAACAGTCAAGATACCAAAATAATTGTTCAACATCCAGCCATCGCCCCAGAACTACTAAGATCAGTGACTGTCAACCTTTTTCTAAATCCACAACCTGTGATAAATACGAAAACTATCTCAAAGAATCTGATACCTTTCTCTAAGGCAAGAGTCTGCAAACATTTTCCGTAAAGGTCCACGTCGTAAATATCCCGGGATTTGTGGATGACACATCGGTCCCTACTGCAGCTACACCATGGGAGCACAGGCATCCCCAGGTAACAAAGGAATACAATTTTGTTTACAAAAACAGGCAACCAAGAGTTGAAAACAACTACTTTTTCTTTTTTTTTAAAAGAGACGTGATCTGGCTGTCGCCCAGACTGGAGTGCAGTGGGGTGACCATGGCTGACTGCAGCCTCAAATTCCTGGGCTCAGGCAATCCTCTGACCTTAGCTTCCTGAATAGCTGAGACCACAGACACATACTATCATGCTCAGCTACTTTTACTTCTTTCTAGAGGTCTCACTCTGCTGCCCAGGCTGGTCTCGAAATTCTAGCCGCAAGCAATCCTCCAGCCTGAGCCTCCCAAGGTCCTGGGATTTACAGGCGTGAGTCACCACACCTGGCCAAAAGCAACTTTTTGTATATGCTTACCAGCTAATAACATCTTGTCATGCTTAAATATCTATAGTTTCTTTTATCATAAAACAAATCACAATTTTATCATGAAAACAAACCACAAACAAATATAAGACTACGTTATAAAAGTGAATGTGACTCTTCAAACTGCAGATTCCACCTGCTCTGCCGGACCCTGGAGCACACACTTCTCACAAAGGGAGCCATGAAATCTGTGCTTCCAAATTACTGGTCTAAGCAGCCTTCAGCTCATACTCAACATGCACAGGAAAATAAAATGCAAATAAAATCTGTTTACATGATAACATTTAAGTAGGAAGGGGGTTTGCACTGGGGCAATTTACAGCCCATTGACTCAGAGGCTGAAATGGCCCTGCTGGAGGTCCCTGGGAGATACACACGAGAAAAGAAGCAAAAGCAAGACTTACTTGGTAGTAATTGATGGATGGTTTTATCCCCAATTTTAGAAGCACACTAAAATTTAAATTCAAAAAAGTTAGCTGTATAATGAAGGTCCATTTTCCTTTCTTGTTCTTTTCAGATATCATATTTCATGGTAAAAATTAAGACACTCTTAAAGGAAAGTGTTTTCTATGACTTTATGCAACAAATGTGCCAACATGGACTGCAAATACATGGCTCCCAGTCCCCGCCTTCCCCACCCCTTAGCACACACACAAACTGCTCCAGGCAGGCACCCTTTCCAGTTCCTGACTCCTTCGGAGCATGGGAGCGCTGGGGCCACCACCGAGTCGAGCTGGCACACACATCACCACCCGTTTGCCACACCTGCTTTAAAAGACAGCAATTGAAATCGGCTTCCAGGCTTACCCTGGTAAACTGCATTTGGACAAATCTTTAAACACAGTCACACATCACATTACGACATTCAGTCAGTGAAGGCCCACATGTACGAGGGCGGTCCCATATGACCACATTTCTACTGTGCCTTTTCTATGTTGAGATGCGTTTAGATACACAAATCCTTACCATTGTGTTACATACAGGTGCCTACAGTACTCAGCAGAGTCACACACCATACAGGTTTGCAGCCTCGAAGCAACAGGCTATACCACAAAGCATAGGTGTGTCGCGGGCTGTATCAGCTAAGTAAGTGCACTCCAAGGTGTTCACATAATGACAATTTTATACCCCATCACCAAGCAATACATAACCGTATGGTAAGTCCCTACAGCTTTCAATCAGCTCCTAAAGCACTTCTACACAGAATCCTACCAAACTACCATATATAGAATTCACTTATTAAATTATAAAGGTACATTGTAAAATTCTGAATCATTGCAGAAGAATATCCTAGTTCCCCATCAAGCCTTGGTAGAAAATTCTAGATCACGATCACAGAGCGGACACAAAGACTTAGACATCCTCTGTGGGCAGTAACTTATTGTCAGACTGTCTTGGCCACAGAGTTCCTGGAACAAGGACCGAGATGCCGGACCAGGGTCCTTTCAGCCCCATCATGGCCCGAACCCACGGGACCTCGCCTACCCTAGCTGTTGGTGTTGTATGAATAACAGGTTTCAGACTTTGCAGTTAAAAAAAAAATGTAAACTAGCTTATTAATTTTTTAATATTTATCCTAAGTTTCCATGATCCTATTTTTGATATAGAGTTTAATAAAATATTTTTGAAATTAATTTAACCTGTTTCTTTTTGCTCCTTTTAATGATGCTACTAGAAAATTTAAAATGACATCTGTGGCTCGTGTTACATGTCTATTGGGTAGCAGGCTCCTGACTTGGGTGATCAAGGGAATACGGCAACGAGAGAAAGATGTGGGGAAATGCAGCACCTAACCTGGCATCATGCTTTCTGCTGAGTTGAGATGAGCTTGGCACTCATCCCAGGTCTTTATCTGTGGGTACTCTAGCACGTGCCATCAGCTCATCTGTGTCCATGGGAACCCTGAGAACTTTGCTTCAAGATGATTTGTGGTTTTTCAGGTTTGCTGTCTTCATATTATGAAGTGAAGAAAAAAAAGTTAGTTTTTTATTCTATTTTATTTTTTTGACACAGAGTCTTGCTCTGTGGCCCAGGCTGGACTGCAGTGGTGCGATCTCGACTCACTGCAACCTCCGCCTCCTGGTTTCAAGAGATTCTCCTGCCTCAGCCTCCTGAGTAGCTAGGATTACGTGCACCACCATGCCCAGCTAATTTTTGTATTTTTAGTAGAGACGGGGGTTTCACCATGTTGGCCAGGCTATTCATGAACTCCTGACCTCGTGATCCACCCGCCTTGGCCTCCCAAAGTGTTGGGATTACAGGCGTGAACCACTGTGCCCAGCCTGTTCCAGTTTATGATAATTTGAAAAGCCAACCTATGAGAAAAAGACAATTTGTGATACCAGTTTACAAGGAAAAATGAGGGGTCTTAAATTTTGACTTCTTAATTTAATTTTTAGATTAAAATGAAGGCACTAAGAATTATAGATTTCCCTTGGAGAAACTAAGAATATAATTTTCCTATAATTGTTCTTTATAGGTTTTAGCAAACATACTCTCAGTAGTGCTTTGCCCTGGCAGGCCCTCAGTGAACATTTACTGAATGAATGAATGAATGAATGAATGAATGAATGGAGGACGCACCATTCCCATCTACAGCAATGGCAGGGCAGCACTGGGCTCTGCTGAATCCCCACAGGGACTCCAGGACTTAGAGTTTTGCATGTGTCGTGTGTGTGTGTGTGTGTGTCTCAGTCTGTCTGGTGTCGCTATACAGGAATACCTGAGGCTGGGTAATTTATTTAAAAAAAGAGGTTTTTTTGGCTCAGGGGTCTGCAGGCTGTCCGAGAAGCATGGAACCAGATTCTGCTTCTGGCAAGGGCCTCAGGAAACTTCCGCTCATGGCAGAAGGCAAAGGGGAGCTGGTGTGTACAGAGATCACATGGCCAGAGAGGAAGCCAGGGGTTGGAGGTGGTGCCAGGCTCCTGTTAACAACCAGCTCTCTGGGGAACTGAGTGGGAACTCGCTCACCCCTTCAAGGGAGCATTAACCTACTCATGAGGGATCCTTCCCCACAACTCAAACACCTCCCACCTCCACACTGGTGATCAAATTTCAACATGAGATTTGGTGGGGATAAACCAACCACATCCAAACCATAGCAGGAAAGCTACTGAGTTTCAAGAGTGTAAGTAGGAGCCACTTAATAAACTATTTGTTGGATACAGAGATGAATTATTTAGATGATTGATTTTAAAATTTTCAGTAGTATCCATTTATCCTTTCTCTGTTTGATTAAATGAACTGGTTTATGGAGTCAGCCTGGAAAACACCAGCACTCTGCAGCAGGGTCAGGACTGTGAGACCCATATTTTGAAACAGAGGGCATCTTTCTTGTCATCTCCAAAGTGGGTCCTACCCTGCCAGTCTTTCAGCAATGTCAGACTTTCTTTTTAATTGCAAGTCTCCTGTGCTCCAGGAGCTACCTAAGACACTCTCTTGGTTAATCCTCATAATGACTTTTTTTTTTTGAGACAGTTTTGCTCTTTTCGCACAGGCTGGAGTGCAATGGCACGATCTCAGCTCACTGCAACCTCCACCTCCTGGGTTCAAGCCATTCTCCTGCTTCAGCCTCCCGAGTAGCTGGAATTACAGGCATGCACCACCACACCTGGCTAATTTTTGTATTTTTAGTAGAGATGGGATTTCACCATGTTGGCCAAGCTGGTCTTGAACTCCTGACCTCTGGTGATGCACCCACCTCAGCCTCCCAAAGTGCTGGGATTACATGCATGAGCCACCACACACGGCCCATAATGATTTCTGAACAGCTAATTAGCTACATTTGTTGGGTGAGAAAATGTTTCCTAAAATATTGCTCTTACTGCAAGAAAGCAATGCTTCCTTTATTAAAAACCTAAGATTACATAGATCAAATTATATACACAAACTATATACAAATCAAAGTGTATAGGTCTGTGTACGTTTCTTAGTGTATATACTTGGTAGTGCAGATTTTAAGAGCTGGAAGAGACTTCAGGGTTGAGGACAACCTATCCATTTATTTCACAGCATGGAAAAAAGAGCTAGAGGTTAGAGACACAAATTGTACAACTAGTTAGTGTCAGAACCAGGATGAAAAGGCACACCTAATGCCACGCGCTCTGGGAGGTGATTTTTAAAGAAATTTATTCACAGGGCATTCTTTGATGTAATCTTGATCCCCGCTAACCGTGCCAAGCCCCTCTTCTATCAGTGCCTGAGCTCTACCCCACCCAAGTCGCAGCTGTTAGACTGCGTTTCATCAGATGACACAGGAGACCATCTGTGTGAGACGATTTTGTACATTGAGGAGGCAAAGCACATGTCTAGATAAGCAATGGAGGTTTATTCATCTTTTAAGCAGTTTTGATTCAGAAACCTTAAATACAGCTGATTAGCTAAGGCTCCTGGTATTATTCTGATTTGAAGGAGAATTGCTCTAAAACAAGCTGCGTGAATTCCAAAAGCAGCAACACAGAGGCTGTGCAATTGCCTGTCATGTTTTTCACGACTTCACTGGTTTATTATGACCTCTTATGATGAAGGTCAGTGAGAGCAGCTAAGACACTGACACCCTGAAACGTCCCGACGGAGAGGTAAGGGCACACCCTGGCTCTCTAGCGACCAGATTCGGACAGTGAGTGGGCTGGGTGTGGCGCTCGGGAGGCACTTTGTTTTACAAGTCAACTGGCTCGAGTGGGACAACATATTCCCCTTCTCAAGAATAGAGGTGAGGGCAGGCAGGGACGATTTAGGCAGGTTTGGGTCATTTCTGGGGCTTAAAGAACCCTGGCCCACATCTCTTTCCTGCCTGCTTGTTCCAGGAGTTCTGCGGCAAAGACCTACAGACTTCCTGAGTTTCCGTCTTTCTAAGGAAACGACCTGTTAATGCACTATCCTCTATCAGGAATCATGGCTGAGAACGGCACATGCTGGTTGGAGTCCTCGTTTTCCCTACGGCCGACTCTGATGATGAGATGGTGCCCAGATGGGCATCCCAATACTCTGCACCCACTCTGTGTGATCGTGATGTAGAATGATCTGGAAAGGCTTGGTAGGCTCAGAACATTCCTCAGGAATGATCCCAGTAGCCGAATAGTGCACATGCAGAAGCTGCTGGAGGGCAGTGAGGTCTACACCCACTCCCCTGGATCCAGCCGTCAGGCTTGGGCGACAGCAGAGATCCCCACTGGGAAGTGCAGCCGGGGGAAGGGCACGCCCACCTGTTGAGGTCCAGCTCCCTGTAGAGTTCCAGGCTTCTGCCAAAGTACTTCTTCTGGGAGTTGAGCGCATCCACCTGGGCGGCGCAGGTCCCATGCTTTTCCCACTCATGCTTCCTGTGAGGATTAGGAAAAATCTCCACTTAAAAGTAGTGAAACAGGCTGCGTGCAGTGGCTCATGCCTGTAATCCCAACACTTTGGGAGGCTGAAGGGGGTGGATCACCTGAGATCAGGAGTTTGAGACCAGACTGACCAACATGGTGAAACTGTCTCTACTAAAAATACAAAAAAATTAGCCGAGTGTGGTGGCAGGTGCCTGAAATCCCAGCTACTCAGGAGGCTGAAGAGGAGAATCGCTTGAACCCGGGAGGCAGAGGTTGCAGTGAGCCGAGATCATGCCATTGCACTACAGCCTGGGCAAGAGACAAACTCCATCTCAAAAAAAGAGTAATGAAACTGATTCCCAATTAAAATGCTCAAGCATGTTTTTCTCTCAGCACAGACTATTCCCATGTGGTAGGCATGTCATTTCTTTTACAAAGTAGGAAGGATAAAATTCCTTATTTGCAACATAGGCAATTATTTCAATCCCCCACGATTAAATAATCAGTTTCAGTTCACGTCTACAATTACAGCTTGCTCAATTAACAACAAATCAAAGCTGAGAAAAAAGAACATGCTGCTGCCCCAACCCCCACTGATTCACAAAGCAACGTGTGGTCTCCTGCAGTGACTGGGTGCATTGCAGTCAGGGAATTTCGTAGAGTGGCACAAACTGTCATTTCTAAGCAACCAGCCATGGAAAGGCAGGACAGCTAATTACCAGGAAACACCTCAGGCCCATTTTCCATTTCAGCTTCTACAAATTATAGTTTAAGCATCCATTCTACATAGAGGACAATAAGAACAACTGAATAGCCTATAACTAAAGGGCTGCACGTGAACAGCAATTTGTATTCCAGAAAAATGTGGTCACTGAGAATGATTCATGATATTTTACTGCAGATTAAAGGTTTACAAAAATCTTTCACGTTCTTCATTTGGTTCTCAAAACTCTGCAAGGCGGAAATATCACTGCTAGTTTACAGACAGGGAATGGAAGCCCAGAAGGGCCAGGGGACTTGCTGAAGGTCACTCAGAGCCTGCCCTTGAAGGCCACGCTCAAGTCCAAGGTCAGCGCCCTTCCCACTGCACTGGGCTGTCATCCAATCAACTGCTGACGAGATTGACAGCCACCTTCAGAATGACTGGCGTGTCACTCAGATGTTTATCATCTTTAGCATGAAAAGACAAAATGGGAATCAGATTTCCTCAGCTTTATTAGTGATGAATTCATGACGTTTTAATAAATAACATTCATGCAACCACTTATAAAGCACTTATATGCAGTCTTAAAAACACAATCTAAATGTGCATTAATTCATTGGCAAAATTCATCCAAAATACTAGTTTTAAATAATTCCTATCAATTTAAGTCTCGGAAAAGGATGAAAAGTTGAAAACAGGAACGATGAAAGTGGATGAGTAACTGTCTTCATCTAGAAGCCTTTCCAGAGCAAATTACCTGATAACTTCCTATATCCTATAAGGTAGAAAAAGGAGATTATTTTAAACTAATTGAAATGTAACCTGAATTCCAGGTGACTTAGTTTCTATAAAACAGGGGTAATTCTGCAGGTGAGATGAGGTGTGCTGAGCCCTTCCACATGAATGAAAACAGTTCCTGGCTCACAATAAACAGTAAATGTCAGCCATCATTATTCCTGGAGCAAGCTTAACTCAACAGATGTTGGAAATAGATTGATATTCATGGAGCTCACAGCATTCACTCACACTTCACTTGGACTGGACCTTTTTTTTTTTAAGCATCAGAACGGTCAGTCACCAATGCGAAGTGACTCAGCGTGTTGCCCTCTGTGCTGAGAGACACCCTGACTCACCCACCAAGCGCAGATGCAGCCAGGAGCGGATGTCCCAGGCTCACCCACTCACTGTCACCCAGCCCGCTCGGCCACAACAGGCAGCCAGTCCTCGGGGCTGGTTATGCCCAAAGACACATTCCACAGCAGTGCTGTGACACCTTCCCCTGCCCAAGGAGCAGAGGTGGAGAAGCCAGAGGCCAACCCCCATGGAGTTAGTCAGGTGACTTGAGTGATAGGCACAGGACTGGGTGACACAGCCCAGACAGGAGCTCCTCCCTAGCTGATATTTTGTATTTAGGAGCACTCAAAAATATAAATATTAATTTGTGTGTGAGATTTATCTTTTTCATTTAGAACCAGTTTTTTTAAGTGTGTAATTCAACTATCAACCTGAAAATTTAAAGTAAGTCATCTTGCCTTTATCGGAGCACAAAAATAAATGCATACTGTGCCCACACTGTTTTGATTAAATGCTCAAGACCCAGCTCACTGAAGGCCTTTGCATGTTTGCTGATTTATTTTAAGCCATTTGGCTAAAATCTGACAGACTCTATCATGGAACATTGTAACAACTGGAAAAATTCTCTTTCACATAACTCAGTTACCATAAACTCATCATCTGAAGTACACTGTGAAGTGACATATAATTTTTTTTCCTATCTTCTTCCATTCCAACTTATCATGGCCATTATTTTGAAATAATTTTCTAGAACACAGGCTGTGCAGAACAGGTGACTGAGACCTGAACCATTCACCACCCGAATTTTCAAGGGTGATTCAACGCACAGACTGAGGGTCCATGAATCCTAAGGCCACTTCACTGCCACACCAATGAACCAGGAAGAGGGACATCACTTCCATTTCATTTTGTTTTCAAAAGCTTTCTTCTAAACTTAACTTTTAATTTTCCTGAAAATTATACACAAAAATATTTCTAGGTTAATCTTCCTACCTAAAATTTGATGGGTTGTAATCTGAATTATAAATTGCAATATTGAAGTGGGATAGAGAAAATAATTACCTTCAGTTAATATAATGTTAATACAAGGAATTCAACTTTATGTTCTTTAAAAAGCCAGGATTTTAAAAGCTATCTTGAATTCAACATGGCGTTTATGCCCTAGGCTTAGCTTCTGCTGAACTTAAAGGTGCTTCACTATGACTGAGGTCTCAGCCTCACATGCTAAGTCTCACTTTCTCTCCTCCCTAAGTCATAGGCATGAGATCATCATTTTAGAAGACATCTTTTTTTTTTTTTTTTTTTTTTTGAGATGGAATCTTGCCCTGTTGCCCGGGCTGGAGTACAGTGGCGCAATCTCGGCTCACTGCAACCTCCACCCCCTGAATTCAATTGATGCTCCTGCCTCAGCCTCCCAAGTAGCTGGGATTACAAGCGTACGCCACCATGCCCAGCTAATTTTTGTATTTTTAGTAGAGATGGGGTTTTGCCATGTTGGCCAGGCTGGTCTCGAACTCCTGACCTCAAGTGATCCACCTGCCTTGGCCTTCCAAAGTGCTGGGATTACAGGTGTGAACCACTGTGCCTGGTCTCTTTTTTCTTAATGTATTTCAAGACAGGAGCACAATTTCCTTAAGAAATATTCTTTCCTGTCTAATATGGACTAATTCTTAGATATGCAAGCATTTGACTTTGTTGAGCCTCAGAAGAGAAAATTTGTATCTTTCTTTTATTTTTTTTTTTGAGACACGGTCTCACCCTGTCACCTAGGCTGGTTATCACCCCAGCTGATCACAGCTCATTGCAACCTTGATCTCCCGGGACCACAGCCGCACAATACTATATCTAGCTGACTTTTAAAATTTTTGGTAGAGATGGCATTTTGTCATGTTACCAGGCTGGTCTCAAACTCCTCGGCTCAAGCAATCCACCCGCCTCAGCCTCCCAAAGTGCTAGGATTACAGGCACGAGCCATTGTGACTGGCCGAGAAAAGTTTTAAAGCAAAGTAATAAATACCATATAGGTTAGAAAACAGGCTTATATGGTAAATTCCACTTGCTTTCATTTTTTTATACATTGGAGAAAGGCACCAAAAATGCCGTAACAGAATCATATCTCATAAAAGATTGTTCAAACTGCTCAGCCCCAGAAGACAGATTCTGTTATCTTGCTTCCCACACAGTTTCCACTTCTAGCGATTCATCACGCTCCCCACACCCGCTCAGACAGTAATCAAGACAGCAATCAGAGGCTGGGACTTACCAGAAGCGGCTGCGATTGGGAAACGAGTGAATTACGTCAGGCCAGTATGCCCTCATTTCTGGCAAAAGATCCTATGCATTAAAAAATAAAATAAAATAAGTCTACGCAGGATCTTAATAATAAACTCAAAACCTAGAAGGTAAATTTGATAAACTGACACCAAAGAATTGAGCTCTGCTAATTAACAATACTTTGGTGAATAAAATAATCCTATGCTTATTTTGTATGAAGTGTTTGTTAAGATATATCTACAAGTGCAATTTGAGTAATCATAAAACTGCACACGAAAATACAAGCTCTTATAGGTGAAGGGATAAAGTGTACATCCAAACGATGGAATATTTTCAGCAACAAAAACCAATGAGCTGTCGAGTCATGAAAAGACACTGGAGGAACTACAAACATACATTGCTAAGTGCAAGAAGCCAGTCTGCAGAGGCTACATACTGTATGATTCCAACGACGTGACAATTTGGAAAAGGTAGTCTTAAGAGACAGGAATGAGATTCGCAGCTGCTGGGGGTTCAAGGGCAGGAAGAAGGGGAGGTATGGCTCAGGGGGTTTAGGGCCAGCGGCTGCTCCAGAGCACACTGGGTGGGACTTGCTCTCCTGCATTTGTCCAAAGCCGCACAACACAGGAGTAAACCCTAATGTTAATGCTAAACTTTATTTAATAATAAAGTATCAGTATCAGTTCATTAATTGTAACAAATGTAACACACTATAGAAGATGTTAATGATTGGGAGAGTTGAGGGGGAAGGGAGTGAACTGTCTGTAATCTCCATCCAATTTTTCTGTAAACCTAAAACTGTTCTAAAAACAACATTGGCCGGGCACGGTGGCTCACGCCTGTAATCCCAGCACTTTCGGAGGCCGATGCGGGCGGATCACGAGGTCAGGAGATCGAGACCATCCTGGACAACCTGGTGAAACCCTGTCTCTACTAAAAATACAAAAATTAGCTGGGCGTGGTGCCACATGCCTGTAATCCCAGCTACTCGGGAGGCTGAGGCAGGAGAATCGCTTGAACCAGGGAGTCGGAGGTTGCAGTGAGCCGAGACTGCGCCACTGCACTCCAGCCTGGCGACAGAGTGAGACTCCATCTTAAAAAAAAAAAAAACAAAACCATCAATTAAAACAAACAAACAAACAACGGACAAGCTCTCCTTTTCCCAGAGAAGAGCTTGTGTGAGCTGGGCAGCCTGGGCACCAGTCGCGCTAAATCCAACAGAACTGGAGTTTACTTTTCAATTTCTACACACCCTCTACACCAAAAAAACCCAAAAAGGTCAGTAAAAAGGTGCTTAACAAACTTCGGATAACTTCACTTTCCTTCCCTTTCTCCTGTTTTCCAGCACCTTATATGAGGGTCCTTTTCTCAGCCCATTTGTAACTCAGCCCCTACCCCACAGCCCCTGCCTGTGTGGGTGCAGCTCTGTCCCCCTCCTCTTCCCCTCCAGCCCCCCACCCCACCTCTCCTGCCCCACCATGCTGGCTTCAGCCCCATCAGCTCTCCGAGATGTCCTAGGGCACGATATGATTGAGTGTGCAAACTGGGCTACTTCCGTTTCGGACAATGCCAAGTTGTTCCTACTGCTACACAACAAGGAAGCCAGGACTACTCTGAGGAGCAGCGGCTCACACCACCACAGACCCACGACCCACCCACGACCCACCCACGCCCCCACTCAAGAAGCATTTCAGCTTTCCTGTCCTGGACGCCCCGGGGATATGCAGTCCCATGGTGCCTCTTCTCAAATCTCTCCACTCCTCGGTTTCCGCCTTTCCCAGCTGCAGGCACACATGCCCCTTTCCACCTGGCTGTTAACACGGGGCTCCACCAGCACTGTCCCCTCTGCCCACCAGGCCCACACCTGTCGGCGCTGTCCCCTTAGCCCACCCACATCCGTCAGCCCTGCCCCCTCACCCACCCACGTCCACACCTATCAGCCCTGCCCCCTCACCCACCCACGTCCACACCTGTCGGCCCTGCCCCCTCACCCACCCACGTCCACACCTGTCGGCCCTGCCCCCTCACCCACCCACGTCCACACCTGTCGGCCCTGCCCCCTCACCCACCCACGTCCACACCTGTCGGCCCTGCCCCCTCACCCACCCACGTCCACACCTGTCGGCCCTGCCCCCTCACCCACCCACGTCCACACCTGTCGGCCCTGCCCCCTCACCCACCCACGTCCACACCTGTCGGCCCTGCCCACTCACCCACCCACGTCCACACCTGTCGGCCCTGCCCCCTCACCCACCCACGTCCACACCTGTCGGCCCTGCCCCCTCACCCACCCACGTCCACACCTGTCGGCCCTGCCCCCACACCTGTCGGCCCTGCCCCCTCACCCACCCACGTCCACACCTGTCGGCCCTGCCCCCTCACCCACCCACGTCCACACCTGTCGGCCCTGCCCTCACCCACCCACGTCCACACCTGTCGGCCCTGCCCCCTCACCCACCCACGTCCACACCTGTCGGCCCTGCCCTCACCCATCCACGTCCACACCTGTCGGCCCTGCCCCCTCACCCACCCACGTCCACACCTGTCGGCCCTGCCCCCTCACCCACCCACGTCCACACCTGTCGGCCCTGCCCCCTCACCCACCCACGTCCACACCTGTCGGCCCTGCCCCCTCACCCACCCACGTCCACACCTGTCGGCCCTGCCCTCACCCACCCACGTCCACACCTGTCGGCCCTGCCCCCTCACCCACCCACGTCCACACCTGTCGGCCCTGCCCTCACCCACCCACGTCCACACCTGTCGGCCCTGCCCTCACCCACCCACGTCCACACCTGTCATCCCTGCCCCCTCACCCACCCACGTCCACACCTGTCGGCCCTGCCCTCACCCACCCACGTCCACACCTGTCATCCCTGCCCCCTCACCCACCCATGTCCACACCTGTCGGCCCTGCCCCCTCACCCACCCATGTCCACACCTGTCGGCCCTGACTCCTCACCCATCCATGTCCACAGACCCATGTCCATCCCCACACCTGTCATTTTGATTCACCATCCTCATGCTAACTATGCCTAAAGCCACCTTTCCTCTGACCCTGAAGATCCTCTACGTCACCCCCTGGAGGTCTCAAGGGCACTTCAAACTCAACGTATCCTGAAGTGGCCTCTTCATCACGCCTCCCCAGAAACCATTCCCTGCAGTGAGTCCCGCAGGAGAGGAGGAGAGTGTGAGTGAGGAGCTAGAGACAGCACCAGGCTCTGAGGTGTCCCTCCTAAGTCTCACGGCAGTCCCCAGCCTCTTGGCTCATCCCACTGAAGGTCTTCACGGGGAGGAAAAAGAAAACAATTCCATATGGATTAGAACTTGTGGGCTGGGCGCGGTGGCTCACACCTGTAATCCCAGCACTTTGGGAGGCCGAGGCAGGTGGATCACCTGAGGTCAGGAGTTCGAGACCAGTCTGACCAACATGGGGAAACCCCGTGTCTACTAAAAATACAAAATAAGCCGGGCATGGTGGCGCATGCCTGTAATCCCAGCTACTCAGGAGGCTGAGGCAGGAAAATTGCTTGAACCCGGGAGGTGGAGGTTGCAGTGAGCCAAGATTGCACCATTGCACTCCAGCCTGGGCAACAAGAGCAAAACTCTGTCTCAAAACAAAAAAAAAAAAAAAAAGAAAAGAAAAGAAAAGAAAAAAAGAACTTGTGATGGATTTGCAACTAATGACCTTGGGGAATGTACCATTCCTAGGAGAGACCCACGACTCCTGCAAGCCTTCAATGCTACCACACGTTTCAAAGAAGGCCTCAGTTACCACCCCCTCCCTGGGGTCCAGGTCCAGTTACCCTGGTATATACTGGTTACACACAGGAACTGTTGGCACCCCTAAGGAAAGATGAGGGCGTGTGTGGGAGTGAAGACTCCGTATGACATATAAGGTACGGGTATCTCAAAGGAACACCTCTGCTAGTATCTCTAATAAATTCCCGCCCTGTGAGTTTTCTTTAATCAAGCTCTTGTACTGGAAAGGCCCCGCATGTCCACCTGCTCAGAAACCCGTCCACCAGATAGGACGGCCCCAGGCCTGTGCTCTCTGAGCCTCAGCTGTCTGGAGATGCCTGGCGATATAGCACACCCACCAGATTCCCACGTCGGTCATCTGACCCAGGAGTCCTGGGGCCTGGGACGAGGGGGGGCTGGCGGGCGAGCGTCAGGATCTGCACAGGGCTGGCATGGGGGAGTGTCAGGGCTTGCTCCGGTAGGAGCCCCTCGCTCAGGCCCCTCATGCAGTGGCTTGGGCACAGGGCAGGGGAGGGGAGGAGAGGGAAAGGTCAATTGGTGTAATTTGTGGGGTCGAGATAATGATACTTACTCAAACAGCAGCAAGGGCTCAATCCTGGTGAATACATTCATGACCCCTTAATTTTAAAGATGACTTTGAAGGTATGCTTGTGAAGAAAAGAGTTAATCTAGGTCAACACTCTGCAGTAGAAATATAATTAAAAGTCAATACCTTAATCTCTTCTAAATTGAAGGGCCACGATCTATTACATCCTTCACTTTTATCGGGCCTGGAAATTCAAATTTAAAAGAGAAAATAAGAAATATTAGGCTTGGTTGGGGTGGCTTCTACATGACCTTAGAAAACACTTTCATTGAAGTCTGCGAAGAATAAAAAGAGAAATTCTAATTGGGAATTCCTTATCCCAGGCAGGATGCTTAAGAAAGAAGACGCAGGTAAGAGGAGTCAGAGTTCAAATTTCTTTAGCAGGGAAAAGAAATTGTGTTAAACCGTCCAGGAGTAATGCAGACAGGCCACTGCTTAGTAAAGGAAGTGCAATGGATAGCCTAGTAGCACCGAGGAGCGGGGACTCTGGGGTCAGCCCCGGCTGGGTTGACGGCAACTTCTGCCGCTCCCTAGCACCAGGACCTAAGTAAGCTGACCCCCGGCCAATCTCTGCACCACAGATCCAGCATGAGAACAGCGAGAGTCTGCTCCTTTCAATGGTGAGGAGGACTCCAGGAGATGACAGATAAAACATGTCAGAAAGTGCCTGGCGTATGGCAGAAGATCAGCTAGTAGGATTTTCATTTCATTTTCAGTAGCAAACGCACTTACACTGTCTAGAACTTTAACTCCATCCTCACACATCTAATTCTGGACTTATCAACTCTGACTCTTGAGTGCTGCTTACTCCACAAGGTCACCAACTTCCTAAGACCCAGACCCCTCAGAGCCCCAAAGAGGCCAGGGAGGAGAGTGTCTTCAGGGTCAACAGCTGGACCAGCATGTGAAACCCGCCTGATTCCATCCACTGGACTGGACAGCATTGCAAAGCTTCATTCCAGCCCCAGAAATGAAACGGCCATGATGAGCAGAGGTACAATCAGAGCATTTGGTCACAGCGGAGAGGACACCACGCAAAGTCTAGGAAAGCCAGGAGCCCCAGAGACAGGAGGTCAAGGTTATCTGACCAGACAGAGAAGAAAGTGAAATCCGAAGCCAAGTACCTACATTCCAGTTTAACTTGTTTTCCACCAATCCCTCTTCCTAAGGAGCCAGGAGGCACCAATTAAGCTAAAAGGGCCCTTTTCAATCCCGGCATCGAGGCAGTGGGACAAAACTGGTCCTTCAGATGGGGCGATTGATGTGCACAGTTCAGCGTCACAAGTATGTCCATGTTACATAGAAAAGAATTAACTAAACAAAACGCAGACAAAACCAGAATAATAAATTTGAGTGTCTCTGAAATGTGTACGAGACGTGCATTTATGTATTTTCATGTAGTTATTTATAATAAACCCCAAGAGAAGAACAAAATGAGAAAATTAAAATGTAGTGACCCTGACATGTACCGAGAATCTGTAAACACTATTTTAAAAAGTGTTATTGGCTGGGCGCAGTGGCTCACACCTGTAATCCCAGCACTTTGGGAGGCCAAGGTGGATGGATCACCTGAGGTCAGGAGGTCGAGACCAGCCTGACAAACATGGTGAAATCCAGTCTCTACTAAAAATACAAAAAATGGCCGGGTGTGGTGGGGCGTGCCTGCAATTCCAGCTACTTGGGAGGCTGGAGCAGGAGAATCACTTGAACCTGGGAGGTGGAGGTTGCAGTGAGCCAAGATCGTGCCACTGCACTCCAGCCTAGGCAACAGAGTAAGACTCTGTCTCAGAAGAAGAAAAAAAAAAAAGTGTTATTGTTCTATGAAGACAGAATTAAAGAACAAGAGAATCAGGGTTCTGCTAGAAAGACTAAAGATATTTTTAAATAAGAATCTAGTCTATTGGATAAACTCCTGAAAACAAAAAACAAGAATAAATATTAAGACCACATTCAAGCTAGGGTTCCCAGTCAGCGAGCCTCTTCTGCCTAAGATTTAATTGTGTGAGACACTTGCCATAGTCCATGTATTGTCCAGTAATCCGGAGGGTCTCTACAGTCGTTTTGAATTTTCTAGGGAGAAAATACAACAAGAAAATGATTGGCTCTTTATTAAAATACACTTAGGAACCCTATTAAAATACATTTAGCAGCTAGTTGCAACATATGCCAACGAGACACAGGTACTGCACTAATAACACAAGCTAAAACCAGGGCTAGTTCACAATACATTGCTTACAACAACAGATCCATGAGGAAGCTACACTAGGGCTGGATGTTCTAAGCCAAACGTCAAACAACTGACTGAACAGAAACAGCCATTTTTGTTAAGCCATTCCTCAAATATTTGACTTAACAGAAACAGGTGTTTTTATGGGCCAGGCGCAGTGACTCATGCCTGTAATCCCAGCACTTTGGGAGGCCAAGGCGGGTAGATCACCTGAGGTCAGGAGTTCCAGACCAGCCTGGCCAACCTGGTGAAACCCCATCTCTCCTAAAAATACAAAATTAGCTGGGCGTGGTGGCAGGCGCTAATAGTCACTACTACTCCGGAGGCTGAGGCGGGAGAATTGCTTGAACTCAGTGAGCCGAGATCATGCCCTTGCACTCCAGCCTAGGTGACAAGAAAAAAACTGTGTCTCCAAAAAAAAAAAAAAAAAAAAGGCTGGGCACGGTGGCTCACGCCTGTAATCTCAGCACTTTGGGAGGCGGAGGTGGGCAGATCATGAGGTCAGGAGATCGAGACCATCCTGGCCAACCTGTGAAACCGTGTCTCTACTAAAAATACAAAAATTAGCCAGGCGTGGTGGTGGGCTCCTACAGTTCCAGCTCCTCAGGAGGCTGAGGCAGGAGAATAGCTTGAACCCGGGAGGCAGAGCTTGCAGTGAGCCGAGATCGCGCCACTGCACTCCAGCCTGAGTGATAGAGTGAGACTGCATCTCAAAAAAAAAAAAAAAAGAAAGAAATGAGCAAGGGCATAATCTGAGCCAGATAAGTGAAACTGCATTTTCATTTGTCAACAGAAAAATCAGTTGAGGAAGTAGAACAGAAAGTCCTTACTGCTCAGTGCTGGAGAAAGAGGGTCAGAGGCCAAAACCTGTAACTTCACCTCTGCCACTCAACTCTATCCCTCAGGGAACCCAGTTCAAAGCCAGAAGCTGGGCTCCTTTCCTGGAGGCAATGCGGAGAGCAAAGCCTGCACCACACGGGGCTCTGAGGGCTCTGCACAGCACTCAGTTCCCAGGCCTGCCTGCGTGGAGCTGTGGGAGAGCCCAGGACACTGGGAACCCGACAGGCAGACTGAGCATCTTTGACACAAGCATCTCATCAGAGGGGGCACCCGGGACAGCCCTCACTGCCTAGGAGGACACCTGGGCTGAAACAGAACCCCTCACCATGGCTGCCCAGTAGGAAATACACTCCTTAACAAGGACATTTTGCTACAGATTTTTTTTTAAATCTTGTTTCTAAAGCCTCAAGGCAAAGATGTGCCTCCACGCATATTTACATTCAGTGTGCAGGGACACACCCACGTTTTGTCATGTAAATGCCTCCCTGAATGCAGAGCAGCCTGGTCTCAGGCCCTGGAGGCAGATCCTTCAGTGTGGGTCAAAGACAGTGCTTAAGTTCCAGCTCCTCCTCCACGGTCCTTCCTTCCTTGGGAACCAAGGACTCCAGCAATCCCTCCCTATCTCAGAATGCCAGCTACACTCCCAACAATTGAAAGTTGGTGCCAGGCAGCTTCTGGCTCCTTCTGTCCACTGCCCCAACCCAAGGCAAGGAAACAGCATCAGGAGCGCAACATTAAGTCTGCAAAACTGAAAACGGGGCAATCTCGTGTACAGAAATGAGCAAGAGCATAATTTGAGCCAGATAAGCAAAATTTCATTTTCGTTTGTCATCAGAAAAATCAGTGAGGAAGTAGAAGCGAAAGTCACTACCACTCAGTGCTAGAGGCAAAACATAAAGCCTGCGTGCTCCTGACAGAATGTGGTGCTAGCTCAGCAACACGGTCAAACACTTGAGAAGTGTGCAATGCACACCAGGGTCAGCTTGATACACCGAGCAGGGTACGCCCTGAGGCGCAGATCCAGGCAGTGTCCTGGCTCTGGGTGCTCCAATGAGAAGGGCCTGGACACTGACGCCCTGAAGGGATGTGGGCATGGAGCAAAACGCAGCCAGATGATGAGGGGCCAGCCCGGAGGGCCGCGAGTGCCATGGGTGCCAAGCACAGCAAAGGAGGCAGGGAAGCTCTTGGGTCCTCTTCACTCACAGGACATGTTAATAAAATGTCCAATACATGGAGGGATGTAGGGACCAGCCCTACAGGGACTGTGGGTTTTTCTCCTCATGTGTGGAGACGAGAGATTGTAGAAATAAAGACACAAGACAAAGAGACAGAAGAAAAGACAGCTGGGCCCAGGGGACCACTACCACCAAGACGCGGAGACCAGTAGTGGCCCCGAATGCCTGGCTGCACTGTTATTTATTGGATACAAGGCAAAAGGGGCAGGGTAAGGAGTGTGAGTCATCTCCAATGATTGATAAGGTCACGTGAGTCACGTGTCCACTGGACAGGGGGCCCTTCCCTGTATGGCAGCGGAGGCGGAGAGAGAGAGAGGCCAGCTTACACCATTATTTCTTCTATGCATTTCAAAGACTTTTAGTACTTTCACTAATTCTGCTACTGCTATCTAGAAGGCAGAGCCAGGTGTACTGGGTGGAACATGAAAGTGAAACAGCAGTGTGACTGCTGAAGCACAGCACCACGGGGAGATGGTTAGGCCTCCAGATGGCTGTGGGCAGGCCTGACTGATATGAGGCCTATCCACAAGAGGTATGGTGAAGCAGAGTCTGCTATAACTCCCTTTCCCAGTCTGCTGAGTAACGGGTGCCTTCCCTAGGCACTGACGCTACCACTAGACCGAGGTCAGCTAAGTAATGGTTGCCTTCCCAGGCACTGGTGTTACCACTAGACCAAAGAGCCCTCTAGTGGCCCTGTCTGGGCGTGACAGAGGCTCACACTTGTCTTCTGGTCACTTCTCACCGTGCCCCTTCAGCTCCTATCTCTGTATGGCCTGGTTTTTCCTAGGCTGTAAATGTAGAGCAAAGATTATTATAATATTGGAATAAAGAGCAATGCTACAAACTGATGATTAATAATATTCATATATCATCATATCTATAATCTATTTCTAGTATAACTGTTCTCATTTTATATATTTTCTTTATTATACTGGAACAGCTTATGCCCTCGGTCTCTTGCCTTGGCACCTGGGTGGCTTGCCGCCCACAAAGGGAGGAGACAAACTGAGGCTTGCTGTGGGTTGAACCGTGTCCTCCCAAAAGATATATCCCTGTCCTAACCCCTCCTCCCATCTGTGAACATGACCCTACATGGACACAGTGTCTTTGCAGATGTCATCAAGAAAAGGTGATACCAGATTAGGGTGGGCCCTAAATCCAATTACTGGTGTCCTCATCAGAAGAGACAGAGAGACACAAAGTGGAGAACACACCGTGAAGGAGAAGGCAGAGACTGGGGTGATGGGTCAGCCCAGGAACGCAGAGGACCACGGGTCCTTACTAGAAGCTAGCAGAGAAACAGAACAAACTCTCTCAGAGCCTTCCAAGAGGAACCAACCCTTCTGACCCCTAGGTTGAAACTTCCCCTTCCAGAACCGTGAGAATAAATTCCTGAGGCTCTCAGCCACCCAGCTTGTGGCACTTTTGTTACAGCAGCCCTGGGAAGCTCACACACAGCCCTCCTGGAGGCAGTCTCTGTAGGAGACACCGCCCACCCGCCAGAGCGATGCCTACCTCCCGCACCAGCAGCATGGGTGCCCTGGACGGGCACGTGCACACAAACCCCTCTTCACAGGGCTCCCCAGGCCCCAGGGCCCGTCAAGGCAGAAACACTCACCTCGCATACTGTCTCAGGCCAGTGCTGAACCATAATTAGTTTTTTCCACTCATGGTTGTCACTGTTAAAACACAAGAAACTTATTTTTCAAGAACTTTTTTTAAAGTTACAGAAAAAATTCATCCACCCATCCATCCCTTCAATCATTCATTCAGCACCGAGTGCTGGGGGAGGAGGAACACTGCCTGCCCTGCTGCTGCACACACTCCTGTGAGGAAGGCGGTACACCCCTACACTAAGAAGGCACGTGTGGTGGCGTCCAGTGCTGAGTGGCGGAGAACATGAATAGGATAAGGGGAGGAGGGGAGAGGAGGGGAAGCGGAGGCAGGGCAAGCTAGGAGTGCAGCCAGGGAGGGCCTCACTGAAGGGAAGCCACTGAGCCACGAAGCGCCTTTCTCCTAAGGATGCTCAAGAGAAACGCAGACCCACGATCCCTCCCCTGCATTCGTGAAACCCATAAAAGCCTGAAACCTGGTAGTTTTTTGTAATTCATTTGGCAACAAACCATAACCTGAACTAGCATAACGCTATTTATCGTTACTACCCCAACTCAGTTTTTAGACTTCACTTGCTTCTCTGCAGAATTTGTGTCATTTGATTTTAGGGTGCTACTTCAGATGCCACCAGGACTGTTAACTTGAACACGGTATGTGCACTGCATCATGAATGTTATTCACGACATGGTATGCACGCAGCACTGCATCACACGTGTTACCCAGAACCTGGGGCCACACTGGATCACAAACCTGAACACCGTGAAACTCATCTGACTCTAAGACTTCACAGAAGCCACTGTGGAGCAGCAGCTTATTCATGGCAGGAGGCCTCTAGCCAGAACTGCAAGACTTAACGAGACTGAAGTAAAAAGTGCAGCTTGCAAAAAATGCACATGGAAAAAGCCAGCAGCAACACAGGAATATAAGTCAAGCAGACACTTCAGGATAAATCAAATTTTAGAAGGGAAGATTTCAAGTAAAAAGATCAAGTTGTCACACATTAGCTTTTGTAAATAATTGAGTCCTGTTGAATTTGTATAGAATTTACAGTTAAGATGGTATGAAAACTTAGTTGTACATTGGAACTAATTATGCAAGCTCTCAGTATAAAAGGAAAAAAGGGTTCAAACGTGGTGGCTCACCCCTATAATCCCAGCACTTTGGGAGGCAGAGGCAGGAGGATTGCTTGAGCTCAGGAGTTCAAGACCAGCCTGGGCAACATGGTGAAACCCTGTCTCTACAAAAATTAGCCAGGTGTGGTGGCATGAACCTGTAGTCCCAGCTACTTGGAAGGCGCTGAGGCAAGAGGATAGCTTAAGCCCAGGAGGTGGAAGATGCAGTGAGCCCAGATCACATCACTGCACTCCAACCTGGGCTACAGAGCCAGACCCTGTCTCAAAAAAAAAAAAAAAAAAGGATGAGCTGCAGGGTGAGAATTAGAGCTGGTAAAGCATTTTTTACCCTTGGGTGCAAAAACCTTATTTTACATAGTCGGAACCTGAGGCTGGAAAGCTTAGCAACACCCAGGAAGATGAGACTATCAATATGCTTACAACGAAACTACCAAGACTCAGACGTTTGTAACAAATTCTCCATCTAAAACCAGGCAGAGTGATGTGACTGCAGGAGACCCCCTCCCACATACATGCCCCCCTCCCCTATTCACGGAGAAAGTAATGGAGAAGCTAAAGAAAGTCAAAGAAGAAAGAAAAATCACCAAGGTCTCAAAACCAGTTAGAACTTGGGAAAATGCCTGCTGACCTATGAAGCCCTCGTGGTCTGAATCAACCATGTTCTCGCAAATCTTGCCTGCTCAAGTTTGTCCGATTATATCAGCTGCATGAATTATGGGCTGGGGTGGGGGATCCACATATGACAGCCTGTTTTATGCTAATGTTTACTTCCAGCCAGACATCATTCCAAGTTACATTCTGTACCTTAACTGATTTCTCCTGAAGCCAACTCTGTGAGGCAGACTGTTACTATTTCTACTTTACACATGAGGAAACTGGAGCGTAGAGAGCTCAAAGGTCCCACACCTGGGTGTGAACTAGCAGTTTCCACTCAGCGAGCAAGGGCCGGCACGCCACAGACTTCCCCAGTGAGAGGCTCTGAACCTCATGGCCAATAAATAAGGACATAAATGTAGCTCTTTTTCAGAAAATACACTTTCCGGAACACTGAAATATAATGCTACATTTTAATGTACATGATTAAAAATATATACCTAAGGTGTTTAAAAAGTAAAACCCTGGCTGGGTGCAGTGGCTCACGCCTGTAATCCCAGCACTTTGGGAGGCCGAGGCGGGCGGATCACCTGAGGTCAGAAGTTCGAGACCAGCCTGGCTATTAAAAATACAAAAATTAGCCAGGCGTGGTGGTGTGCATCTGTAATCCCACCTACTCAGAGGCTGAGGCAGGAGAATCGCTTGAACCCGGGAGGTGGAGGTTGCAGTGAGCTGAGGTTACGCCACTGTACTCCAGCCTGAGTGACAGAGCAAGACTCTGTCTAAAAAAAAATAAATAAGTAAAACCCACCTTTTCCACACCTACTATGTAAGTAAGAAATCCTTCTATTAACCCGATCATTACCCAAATAGAAAGAAATAATATGGTATTCAAATATTGGTATCTTCCACAGAATTAAAGTTGGAATTCTTTGCAGCACCGCCTGTTTACCCCTAATTAATTTGGGCGGCTGCCACACACACACACACACACACACACACACACACACACACACACACGGAGGGCGAGCCAAGGGAAGGGATTCAGAACAGGATACTCAAAAAGAGGAAGAACAGTCGTTTCACCACCCGCCGCAGTGAAAGCTGAAATTAAGTGTCCCCTCCACGACTTCTTCGACCTCTGAGAGAACTTCGAGTGCAGGAACAGTGCTCCACCAAGCCTGCCACCTGCTTTGTCGCGTCCTAGGCTGGGAGCAGTCTGTGGGATCAGTTTCCAGTCCAGCTCCAGGCTGGAGTGTACCCAGGACCTCACCCTACCCCCTACTCCTTCCCAGGGGTCACCCCGGGGAGTGTTCAGGGCTCCCCAACCCACTTCTTCCCAGGAGTCACCCCAGAGCGTGCCCAGGGCTCCCCCCAACCCACTCCTTCCCAGAGGTCACCCCGGGGCGTGCTCAGGACTCCCCTCATCGCACTCCTTCCCAGAGGTCACTTGTGAGTGTGCTAAGGGCTCCCCCCAACCCACTCCCTCCAGGGGTCACCCCGAGGCGTGCTCAGCTTCCCAACTTCTTCCCAGGGGTCACCCTGGAGCGTGCTCGGCTCCCCCCGCCCTCCCCAGTCGCTGCCCGGGGCTCAGCGACCGCCGACCCCGAGAGCTGCAGCCTTCACCCAGTGGAAAGCTCTAGGGCCCGGCTCCCACGCTCCCCACTTTACCGCAAGGTAACTCACCGCAGGCGCTTGTCCGCACCGCCCAGGCAAAGCAACGCCAGGTAGAGACAGCCCAGCAGGGCCCCGCGCAGGGCTGCAGGGCGCATGGTGCCGACCTGCGGAGAGAACGCTGCCAGCTGCCGCTCCGGCTCCCACTTCCCACCTGCGGCTCGAGGAAGACTTCCGGGAGAAACGCTGTCTCCGAGACCCCGCGCCGCCGCGCTCCCTCCGCTGCAGCAGCGGCCACCGGGTGCGCCCGGAGCCCTGGGACGGCCTAAACCGGTATCTCGCGGGCCCCGCGCCGGGCTCCGGGAATGGCCGCAGCAGCCCTGGCGACCCGGGCCCCTCGGAGCTCCCCTTCAGGATCGTGCACCAAGCGCGCACGTCCCGGGCTCTGCTTCGCGACCCACAGCGACCCCAGCTCCTCCGCGCTGCAGCCGCCGTCCGCCCACGACCACGGTCAGTCGCGTTCCTCCCAGCCCAGGGCGCCCTGCGGGCCTGCACCGGAGCAGAGAGCCACGCCCCCAGGACGGCACGCCCCCGCCGGTGGACACGCCCCCCAGAACGGCACGTCCCCGCCCGGCGTTCACGCCCCGCCCCGTGGTTGGCTCAGAGAGGCCGAGGCAGGAGCAGTTCCGCGGGCCTTGCGGGCGTGTCAGGCGGCTGTGTTCCTTCGCCACGCAGGCGCCCCGCGCCCTTTCTCGCAGCCCTGCGCCACTCCCACACTCCCGGGTCCGAGCTAACCTAGACCACCCGTGAGGGCCGCCCTCGGGGGGACCGCCCGTGTCTGCGCCATCCCCCGCCAGCAAGTGGGCGTGCGGGCCCCAGGGCCACTCTACTCTCCAGGGACAGCCCCCAGCCCAACCCGCGCACCCTGCAGGCCCGCGGTCCGCACGCCGCACCCAATTTCAAAAACTGCGCCCTGCAAGCTGCCCGGGAGCTCCTGACTGCAGATGGTGCTTGGCCGCCCAGGCTCCCCGCAGCCTCCCGCCACCTCGGCGCTCCACTGCGCAGCCCGAGAGACGGCTCCAGAATTAGGAGGGGACCTACTCGGGCCAGTCCCCTGGAAACCTCTCCAGTCTCCCGGTGCTAGGTGCTGGGAGCACCAACATTCCTAGAAGGGCCTGGCCCTCACCCAGCCCTGGGCCTCACCTGCCCCTCCCCGCGGGCCCCAGGAGCCCGGAAGTCATCTCTGTGGGGGCAGCAAAGAGCCGCCTCGGGGCGCGACCTGGGAAGTCATCTTGTGAGGAATCCCCTCCCAGAGGGACGGGCCACCCCCCACGGATGAAGGGGACTTCATGTCAGCCCCACCTTGGCGTAGCCAGGCCCAGTCCCATAGGCCCGGTCTCCTCCCCCCACACCCTGGCCTTCCCAGCCCTTCAAAGGCAGGGGTTCCCCTGCACCCGCCGCCCCGCCCACGGGCTGTGCACCCGGCATTGTCTCTGCAGATGTTTCTCCTCTCTCCCTTCCCTGTCCGCACACCCACAGCTAGTTAAGGCTATTCCTATTTACACGTCGAGTAAACTGCGCCTTCCTCGGGGTCCTCCGCCACTGGTAACTGTCTAAATAGCAGGTGGGCCTGTAGCCTGCTCTCCCACAGGCCTGGACCTTGCCTGCATGCATTACCATTCTTTGAAACAAAATATTTAAATGATTAATCTGTTTTTCCCTCTAGACTGCAAGGCAAGGCCCATGTCTATTTTGCCCACCTTGAGTCCCTGCCACTGAGCACAGTGGATGGGGGACAGTCGGTGCTCAATAAAATGTCACCTGTGGAACAGATGGGGGGGGGGGGGGGGAAATGGCTGACACCTCCTTAGCTCCTCCAGGACCTCCTACAGGTCATGGTGTTATTCTCGTTCTCCTTTTCCCTAACGACTTTTTGTTTTTTTCCGGCTCCTTTCATTCCTTCCTCTCAAGAATATAGGCGCATGCCACAGTTCTTTTTCTCTTTTCTTTTAAGCTAAACAAATAATTTTCTTAAAACAGAAGTGCTTCCCAGAATCCTCATTTTCCTTTAAATCTCAGTCCGGGGTGTCTAAACAGCCCCTTGTCAAGGAGGGCTGTTGTGGCCACTGCCAAATATGAAGCAGATCTGGACTCGGGGAGGGGTGGCGTGGTGAGGGCCATTATTGCAGGGGCCTGGGGGCCTTTTGTCCCTACTAAAAACACAAAAATTAGCTGGGGGGGTGGCACGCGACTGTAATCCTGTGGCAGGAGGAGAGGCAGACAAAACCTCTCAGACACCGAGCTATAGAAGGAAGGGCTTTATTCAGCTGGGAGCATCGGCAAGCTACTGCCTTACAATCCGAGCTCCCCGAATGCACAATTTCTGTCCCTTTTAAGGGCTCACAACATTAAAGATTTCACATGAAAGGGTCGTGATTGATTTGAGCAAGCAAGGGATACGTGACGGGCTGCATGCACCGGTGGTCAGAGAGAAACAGAACAGGGCAGGGAGTTTCACAATGTTCTTCTATACAATGTCTGGAATCTATGAATAACATCGGTCTCTAAGTCATGAGTTGATTTTTAACTACTAGGTTTAGGCCAGGCAGGCCCAGGTCCGGTTTTGGGCCTGGCGCCGGGCTGCCTGTCTTTGATTTCACTTCCTTGTTTTTTTCTTAAAACAGGTACTGAGTATAAAACAATATAAAACAATATGAGAGGGTCTCTCTCTTCCCTCAATCCCAGCTACTCTGGAGGCTGAGGCAGGAGAATCGCTTGAACCCAGGAGGCAGAGGTTGCAGTGAGCCGAGATCGCGCCACTGCACTCCAGCCTGGGCGACAGAGTGAGACTCCGTCAACAACAACAACAAAAAGAATGAATGAAAGAAAGAAGAAAGAGAGAAAAAGAGAGAGAAAGAATGAACTGGGAATGGAGAAGTGGGATGAGAACCTGCCTTCATAGGACATTAGATCAGAGAAGGTTGACCTCGTGGCCAGCCTGTTCTCAGGGGGGACTGACTCAGGCTAAGATGAGGCCAAAAGTCCTCAGCCTCGGGGGAAGAGAGGAGCCTCACCAAGTTTGCTTAACAAGTGTGTTATTTCTATTGACTGGCTCATCATTGATGAGGTGAAGAATGGGAATTGGAGGATCTGTGTCTGGCTTTGTCCTAGGTAATGGGTAGGGGGTGGAGTGAGGGGAGCATCCGTCACTTTTCCCTTTTTTTTTTTTTTTTTGGAGACAGCGCCCAGCCGCATCCCTTTTATCACTCTTATCTATGTTATGTGGGGAAGAGGGGGGTCTCGCAGCAAGCCATTTTCCACAACTCACAGAGAGGAGATTTTTATCAGATAAATTCAGCAGCGTCCTACCCAGCCTGAGGAAGCCACCCAGTCATTTCCTGTTGCACTTCCTTGTTTATTTTCGACACAGTTCTCCCCACCCCTGAGAATTCTTGTCACTTCCTCCTGTACTGCCCACTTCTACTCCCCCACCCCCACATCGGAAGCTAATGAGGAGCTTCAGGCCTCTCGCTGGCATGGGCCCCACCAAGACCCCATATCTCATTCCGTATTCACAATTTTACCTTCTTGTTCTTAAAGAAGGACATCCAAATGGAAAAGCTCTCAAGCCCCCAAAACTTGGATGTGAACCTGGAGCATCTGTCATCTGTCTTGTTCACTACTTGTCCACCTACCAGGATCCTAAACGGAACCCTACGTAGGGAAGAGGCAGCGGCTGTAAAGGCTGGATTTGGGTCTGGAAGCCGCCCAGCTTTACGAAAACAAAGAGGGCTCCAGCATCAAGCAGGCGGGCAGGGGCCAGAGTGGGAATTACATTGACTCACACAACATAGTGTAAAAGGGTACAAACTATGAGGTTTAAAAGATGCTGCTGGCTTGTATAGAAACATGTCCTTAGGAGAGGGGAGGGGGACAGGATGGCAACAGCCATGTCTATGAACAGACATCCTTAAATCCTTGTTAATTCTGAAGAGACCAAGATACTTTCACCACACAACCTCTTCTTGGCATTAGCTCCAGGTTTCCTGTTTCCATGCCAGCTTTTGCTGGGTTATGCTACAATAATACACCGCCCCCAAATCTCAGTGTCTCACTTCAACGGAAGTTGATCATTTATCATTCATTTGCCCATATTCCATGCTGGCTATGCGTCAGATGCCACTGTGGTCCACGGTATTTTTCACTCTGGAACCCAGGCGGTAGGAACAGCCCATATCTGGTGCTGGCCATTCCAATGGCAGAGCAGTGGCACAACTACACAGTTTAGGATTCTCAAGCTCTAAAGAGCTTTGTCACACTTGAAAGAATCTCACCTTAAAAACTCCTTTGCATTCTGCATTACTTATTTGCTGAGAAAGTGAGGCCAGCTGCTGGGTGTTTCCCTGCCCTTTCTCTTCTTTTTCTTTTCCTTTTTTTTTTTGAGACAGAGTCTCACTCTGTCAGCCAGGCTGGAGTGCAGTCCGTGGCACAATCTCGGCTCACAGCAACCTCCGTCTCCCAGGCTCAAACAATTCTCCTGCCCTAGCCTCCCGAGTAGCTGGGATTACAGGCGTGTGCCACCACGTCCAGCTAATTTTTGTATTTTTAGTAGAGACGGAGTTTGACCATGTTGGTCAGGGTGTCCCAGCACCTCTGGCCTTGCCATGCCAGCCTGGCCACTGTGGTACACATTTTGTGGAACTCTTTTATTCTGAGCTGTGGCCATGACAAAAGGAGGACAGGAGAGAAACAGAAAAGACCAGTCATGTGTTTCTCACAATATAATTTGTTCTTCAAGTGTGACTTAACTGATGGAACCAGAGGGAAAAAACTTTTTGGAATTAGACAATAAGAATAAATCAGATCAAATAGCATGCTATTATGAAATGTGAAGCAAAGCAATATATTACATTTAATCATGGATGTCAAATTTTCAAAGCATATTTACTCTGAAAAAGGAAAAGAAAAAAACCCATGAGCTTACACACACACTCACATGCACACACATACACACACATGCACACACATACTCCTATACACGTGGATATTAGGCTGCTTACTTGAGCTGTCTTACAATTATTTATCTTAAAAAGATAAGCAAGGCATTTTAGACTTCTGAGATTTTACTACATAACTGAACTGCTTTACTTTAGATAAGCCCTTCTGCATTACAAATAATAGTTTAATATTACATTAACAGTTAATTTTGGCTGGGCTCGGTGGCTCACACCTGTAATCCCAGCACTTTGGGAGGCTGAGGCAGGCTGATCACCTGAGGTCAGGAGGTCAAGACCAGCCCTACCAACATGGTTAAACCCAGTCTCTACTAAAAATAAAAAAAAAATTAGCCAGGCATGGTGCCAGGTGCCTGTAATCCCACCTACTTGGGAGGCTGAGGCAGGAGAATCGCTTAAACCCAGGAGGCGGAGGTTGCAGTGAGCCGAGATGGCGCCATTGCACTCCAGCCTGGGCGACAGAGCAAGACTCCCTCTCAAAACAACAACAACAACAACAATTTAATAGATATTTAATATGTATTTTTTAAAAAAATAATTTCAACTTTTATTTTAAATGTGGGGGTACATGTGCAGGTTGGTTACACGGGTATACTGCGTGATGCTGAGGTTGGGGGTATGTTCATCCTGTCACCTGGGTAGTGAGCCTAGTATCCTATAGTTAGTTTTTCAACTCTTGCTCTGCTCCCTACCTCCCTTCTGTAATGGTCCCCACTGTCTACTGTTGCCATCTTGTCATCCATGGGTAACCAGGGTTTAGCTCCCACTTACTTATTTATTTTTTGACATTGGAGTCTTGCTCTGTCGCCCAGGCTGGAGTACAGTGGCCTGATCTCCGCTCACTGCAACCTCCGCCTCCCGGATTCAAACAATTCTCCTGTCATATCCTCCTGAGTAAATTGAGATTACAGGCGAGGGCCACCATGCCTAGCTAATTTTTTTTTTTTTTTTTTTTGAGACGGAGTCTCGCTCTGTTGCCCAGGCTGGAGTGCAGTGGTGCGATCTTGGCTCACTGCAAGCTCCGCCTCCCAGGTTCACGCCATTCTCCTGCCTCAGCCTCCCAAGTAGCTGGGACTACAGGCGCCCGCCACCATGCCCAGCTAATTTTTTGTATTTTTAGTAGAGACAGGGTTTCACCGTGTTAGCCAGGATGGTCTCGATCTCCTGACTTCGTGATCCTCCCGCCTCGGCCTCCCAAAGTGCTGGGATTACAGGTGTGAGATACCATGCCCGGCTGCCTAGCTAATTTTTGTATTTTTAGTAGAGATGGGGTTTCACCATATTGGTCAGGCTGGTCTCAAACTCCTGACCTCAAGTGATCCACCTGCCGTGGCCTCCCAAAGTGCTGGGATTACAGGCGTGAGCCACCGTGCCCAGCCTAGCTCCCACTTTTAAGTGAGAACATGTGGTATGGTATTTGGTTTTCTGTTCTTGCATTAATTTGCTTAGAATAATCCAGCTGCATCCGTGTTGCTGCAAAGGACATGATTTCATTATTTCATTATGGCTGTGTAGTATTCTATGCTATATACATACCACACTTTCTTTGTCCAGTCTACCGTGGATGGGCACCTAAGTTGATTCCATGTCTTTGCTATTGTGAATAGCGCTGTGATGAACGTGAGAGTACATGTATCTTTTTGGTAGAATGATTTGTTTTATTTTGGATAGATAGCCAGTAATGGGATTTTTCCTGGGTGAAATGGTAGTTTTTTTTTGTTGTTTGTTTGTTTTGAGATGAAGTCTTGCTCTGTCGCCCAGTCTGGAGTGCAACGGCATGATCTCGGCTCACTGCAACCTCCGCCTCCCAGGTTGAAGCGATTCTCATGCCTCAGCCTCCCGAGTAGCTGGGATTACAGGCACCCGCCACCATGCCCAGCTAATTTTTGTATTTTTTAGTAGAGATGGGGTTTCACCATGTTGGTCAGGCTGGTCTCGAACTCCTGACCTCAGGTGATCCACCCGCCTCAGCCTCCCAAAGTGCTGGGATTACAGGCGTGAGTCACCGCGCCTGACCATGGTAGTTCTTTTTAAAATTCATTGAGAAGTCTCCAAACTGCTTTCCACGGTAGCTGAACTAATTTACATTCCCACCAACAGTGTAGAAATGTTCCTTTTTCTCCACAGCCTTGCCAACATCTGTTGTTTTTTGAGTTTTTTTTTTTTTAAACAGGGTCTCACTTTGTCACCCAGGCTGCAGTGTAATGACGTGAACATTGCTTACTGTAGCCTTGACCTCCTGTACTCAAGTAATTATCCTACCTCGGCCTCCCGAGTAGCTGGAATCACAGGTACACACCACAGCGCCTGGCTAATTTTTAAAAATTTTTTTGTAGGTTGGGCAAGGTGGCTCATGCCTGTAATCCCAGCACTTTGGGAGGCCGAGGCGGGCAGATGACCTGAGTTTGGGAGTTCGAGACCAGCCTGACCAACCTGGAGAAACCCCATCTCTACTAAAAATACAAAATTAGCTGGGCATGGTGGTGTGTGCCTGTAATCCCAGCTACTTGGGAGGCGGATTCAGGAGAATTGCTTGAACCCGGGAGGTGGAGGTTGTGGTGAGCCGAGATCATGCCACTGCACTCCAGCCTGGGCAACAAGAGCGAAACTCCATCTCAAAAAAAAACAAAAGTTTTTTTTTATAGAGATGGAGGCCTCACCATGTTGCCATAGCTGGGGTTTTTGACTTTTTAATAATAGCCATTCTGGTTGGTGTTCTGGTTTTGATTTGCATTTCCCTAACAATCACTGATATTGAGCATTTTTTCATATGTTTGTTGGCTGTTTGTATCTCTTCTTTTGAGAAGTGTCTATTCATGTCTTTTGCCCACTTTTTAATGAGATTATTTGGTTTTTGTTTGTTAAATTATTTAATTTTATGGTAGATCCTGGATATTAGACCTTTGCCAGAGGCAGAGTTTGCAAATATTTTCTCCCATTCTGTAGATTGTTCACTCTGTTGATAGTTTCTTTTGCTGTGCAGAAGCTCTTTAGTTTAATTAGATCTCACTTATCAACTTTCATTTTTGCTGCAATTGCTTTTGAGGACTTGGTCATAAATTCTTTCCAAAGGTCATTGTCCAGAATGGTGAGTCCTGGGTTTTCTTCCAGGATTCTTATAGTATGAGGTCTTTTAAATCTTTAAACCATCTTGAGTTAACTTTTGGTGAAAGATAGGAGTCTAGTTTCATTCTTCTGCATATGGTTAGCCAGCTATCCCAGCACTATTTTTCGAACAGGGAGTCCTTTTCCTATTGCTTATTTTTGTCAACTTTGTGGAAGATCAGATGACTGTAAGTATGTGGTATGCTGCTTCATTTCTGGGTTCTCTACTCTGTTCCATTGGTCTGTGTATCTATTTTTGTACCAGTACCATGCTGTTTTGTTTACTGTAGTCTTTTTTTTTTCTTTCGAGATGAAATCTTACTCTGTGGCCCAGGCTGGAGTGCAGTGGTGCAATCTTGGTTCACTGCAACCTCCGCCTCCTGCCTCAGCCTCCTGAAGCTGAGGATTCTCCTGCCTCAGCCTCCTGAGTAACTGGGACTACAGGTGCGCGCCACCACACCTGGCTGATTTTTTATATTTTTGGTAGAGACGGAGTTTCACCATGTTGGCCAGATGGTCTAGATCTCTTGACCTCGTGATCCGCCCAAGTCAGCCTCCCAAAGTGCTGGGATTACAGGCATGAGCCACCGAGCCCAGCCTACTGTAGACTTATAGTATTGTTTGAAGTTGGATAGTATGATATATCTAGCTTTGTTCTTTTTGCTTAGGATTGCTTTAGCTACTCAGGCTCCTTTAGGTTCCATATGAATTTTAGGATAGTTTAATTCTGTGAAAAAATGATGTTGGCAGTTTGATAAGAATAGCATTAAGTCTATAGATTACTTTGGACAGTATGACCATTTTAACAATATTGATTCTTCCAATCCATGAGCATCAAATGCTTTACTGTTTGTGTCATCTATGATTCCTTTTTTTTTTTTTTTTTGAGATGGGGTCTCGCTCTGTCACCAGGCTGGAGTGCAGTGGTGCAATCTCAGCTCACTGCAACCTCTGCCTCCCAGGTTCAAGCGATTCTCCTGCGTTAGCCTTCTGAATAGCTGGGACTACAGGTGTGCACCACCATGCCCAGCTAATTTTTGCATTTTTAGTGGAGTCGGGATTTCACCATGTTGGCCAGGATGGTATCGATCTCTTGACCTCGTGATCTGCCCATCTTGGCCTCCCAAAGTGCTGGGTTTACAGGAATGAGCCATCACGCCCAGTCTCATCTATGATTTCTTACAGCAGAGTTTTACAGTTTGCCCTGTAGAGATCTTTCACCTCCTTGGTTAGATGTGTTCCTGGATATTTTATTGTTTTTGTGGCCATCATAAATGGAATTGCTTTTTTTGTTTTGTTTTGTTTTTGTTTTTTTTGAGATGGAGTCATGTTCTTGTTGCCCAGGCTGGAGTGCAGTGGTGCGATCTTGGCTCACTGCAACCTCTGCCTCCTAAGTTCAAGCAATTATCCTGCCTCAGCCTCCTGAGTAGCTGGGATTACAGGCGCCCACCACGATGCCCGGCTAATTTTTGTACTTTTTAGTAGAGATGGGGTTTCACCATGTTGACCAGGCCAGTCTCGAACTCCTGACCTCAGGTGATCTGCCCGCCTCGGCCTCCCAAAGGGCTGGGATTACAGGTGTGAGCCACTGCGACTGGCTTATTTTTTTTTATTTTTTTATTTTTTGAGACAGAGTCTTACTCTGTTGCCCAGGCTTGAGTGCAGTTGCACCATCTCAGCTCACTGCAGCCTCCACCTCCTGGACTCAAGCCATCCTCTCGCCTCAACCTCCTGAGTAGCTGGGATTACAGGTGCCCGGCACTACACCAGGCTAATGTATTTTTAGCAGAGACAGATTTTCGTCCTGTTGGCCAGGCTGGTCTCGAACTCCTGACCTCAAGTGATCTGGCCACCTCAGCCTCCCAAAGTGCTGAGATTAGAGGTGTGAGCCACCACACCTGGCCCTGGAATTGCATTCTTGATTTGGCTCTCAGTTTGTACATTATTGGTGGATAGAAATGCTACTAATTTTTGTGTCTTGATTTTGTATCCTGAAACTTCACTGAAGTCATTTATCAGTTCCAGGAGCCTTTTGATAGAGTCTTTATGGTTCTCTAGGTATAGAATCATATTATCAGTGAAGAGAGATAGTTTGATTTCTTCTTTTCCTGTTTTGATGCCTTTTATTTCTCTTGACTGATTGCTCTGGCTAGCCCTTCCAAGACTATGTTAAATAGGAGAGGTGACAGTGGGCATCTTTGTCTTGTTCTGGTTCTCAGGGGGAATGCTTCTGGCTTTTCCCCATTTGGTATGTTGGCTATCAGTTTGTCATAGATGGCTCTTATTATTTTTTTTTTAAATTTTTTTTATTTTTATTGATCATTCTTGGGTGTTTCTCGCAGAGGGGGATTTGGCAGGGTCATAGGACAATAGTGGAGGGAAGGTCAGCAGATAAACAAGTGAACAAAGGTCTCTGGTTTTCCTAGGCAGAGGACCCTGCGGCCTTCCGCAGTGTTTGTGTCCCTGGGTACTTGAGATTAGGGGGTGGTGATGACTCTTAACGAGCATGCTGCCTTCAAGCATCTGTTTAACAAAGCACATCTTGCACCGCCCTTAATCCATTTAACCCTGAGTGGACACAGCACATGTTTCAGAGAGCACAGGGTTGGGGGTAAGGTCATAGATCAACAGGATAAGAATTTTTCTTAGTACAGAGCAAAATGAAAAGTCTCTCATGTCTACCTCTTTCTACACAGACACGGCAACCATCTGATTTCTCAATCTTTTCCCCACCTTTCCCCCCTTTCTATTCCACAAAACCGCCATTGTCATCATGGCCCGTTCTCAATGAGTTGTTGGGTACACCTCCCAGACGGGGTGGTGGCCGGGCAGAGGGGCTCCTCACTTCCCAGTAGGGGCGGCCGGGCAGAGGCGCCCCTCACCTCCCGGACAGGGCGGCTGGCCGGGCGGGGGGCTGACCCCCCCCCACCTCCCTCCCGGACGGGGCGCCTGGCCGGGCAGGGGGCTGATCCCCCCACCTCCCTCCCGGACGGGGCGGCTGGCCGGGCGGGGGGCTGACCCCCCCACCTCCCTCCCAGACGGGGCGGCTGGCCGGGCAGAGGGGCTCCTCACTTCCCAGTAGGGGCGGCCGGGCAGAGGCGCCCCTCACCTTCCGGACGGGGTGGCTGGCCGGGCGGGGGGCTGATCCCCCCACCTCCCTCCCGGACGGGGCGGCTGGCCGGGTGGGGGGCTGACCCCCCACCTCCCTCCCGGTCGGGGCGGCTGGCCGGGCGGGGGGCTGACCCCCCCACCTCCCTCCCGGACGGGGCGGCTGGCTGGGCGGGGGGCTGACCCCACCACCTCCCTCCCGGACAGGGCGGCTGGCCGGGCGGGGGGCTGACCCCCCCCCCACCTCCTTCCCGGACGGGGCGGCTGGCTGGGCAGAGGGGCTCCTCACTTCCCAGTAGGGGCGGCCGGGCAGAGGCACCCCTCACCTCCCGGACAGGGTGGCTGGCCGGGCGGGGGGCTGATCCCCCCACCTCCCTCCCGGACGGGGCGGCTGGCCGGGCAGAGGGGCTCCTCACTTCCCAGTAGGGGCCGCCGGGCAGAGGCACCCCTCACCTCCCGGACGGGGCGGCTGGCCGGGCGGGGGGCTGACCCCCCCACTTCCCTCCCGGACGGGGCGGCTGGCCGGGCAGGGGGTGACCCCCCCACCTCCCTCCCGGACGGGGTGGCTGGCCAGGTGGGGGGCTGACCCCCCACCTCCCTCCTGGACGGGGCGGCTGGCCGGGCAGAGGGGCTCCTCACTTTCCAGTAGGGGCGGCCGGGCAGAGGCGCCCCTCACCTCCCGGACGGGGCGGCTGGCCGGGCGGGGGGCTGACCCCCCCACCTCCCTCCCGGACGGGGCGGCTGGCCTGGCGGGGGCTGACCCCCACCTCCCTCCAGGATGGGGTGGCTGCTGGGCGGAGACGCTCCTCACTTCCCAGATGGGGTGGCTGCCGGGCGGAGGGGCTCCTCACTTCTCAGGCGGGCGGTTGCCGGGCGGAGGGTCTCCTCACTTCTCAGACGGGGCGGCCGGGCAGAGACGCTCCTCACCTCCCGGATGGGGTTGCGGCCAGGTAGAGGCGCTCCTCACATCCCAGACGGGGCGGCGGGGCAGAGGCGCTTCCCACAACTCAGACGATGGGCGGCCGGGCAGAGACGCTCCTCACTTCCTAGATGGGATGGCGGCCGGGAAGAGGCGCTCCTCACTTCCTAGATGGGATGGCGGCCGGGCAGAGACGCTCCTCACTTTCCAGACTGGGCAGCCAGGCAGAGATGCTCCTCACTTCCCAGACGGGGTGGCGGCTGAGCAGAGGCTGCAATCTTGGCACTTTGGGAGGCCAAGGCAGGCGGCTGGGAGGTGGAGGTTGTAGCAAGCCGAGATCACACCACTGCACTCCAGCCTGGGCACCATTGAGCACTGAGTGAACCAGACTCTGTCTGCAATCCCGGCACCTCGGGAGGCCGAGGCTGGCGGATCACTCGCAGTTAGGAGCTGGAGACCAGCCCGGCCAACACAGCGAAACCCCGTCTCCACCAAAAAAATACGAAAACCAGTCAGGCTTGGCAGCGCACGCCTGCAATGGCAGGCACTCGGCAGGCTGAGGCAGGAGAATCAGGCAGGGAGGTTGCAGTGAGCCGAGATGGCAGCAGTACAGTCCAGCTTTGGCTCGGCATCAGAGGGAGACCGTGGAAAGAGAGGGAGAGGGAGACCGTGAGGAGAGGGAGACGGAGAGGGAGAGGGAGAGGGAGAGGGAGAGGGAGAGGGAGAGGGAGAGCTATTTTGAAATTGTTCCTTTGAGGCCTAGTTTGTTGAGGGCTTTTATCATGAAAGGATGTTGGATTTTACTGAAAGCTTTTCCCATGTCTATTGAGATGATCATATGGTTTTTGTCTTTAGTTCTGTTTATGTGATGCATTATATTTGTTGATTTGTGTATGTTGCTGCTGGATTTGGTTTGCTAGTATTTTGTTGAGGATTTTTCTGTCTGTGTTCATCAGGGATATTAGCCTGTGATTTTCTCTTTTTTTGTTGTGTCTTTGCCAGGTTTTGGTATTAGGGTGATTCTGGCTTTGTAGGATGAATTAGGGAGGAGTTTCTCCTGCTTGATTTTTTGGAATCATTTCCAAAAATGATTCCAAGAATCAACTGAGAGCTAGGATTGGTACTAGCTCTTCTTTGAACATCTGGTAGAATTCAGCTGTGCATCCATCTGGACCAGGGCTTTTTTTGTTTGGTAGGTTTTTTATTACTGATTCAAGTTTGGAACTTGATATTGTTCTGTTCAGGGTTTCAATTTCTTCCTGATTCAATCTTGGAAGGTTGTGTGCTTCCAGAAATTTCTCCATTTCCTCTAGATTTTCTAGTTTGTGCGCATAGAGGTGTTGATAATAGTCTCTGAGGACCTTTTGTATTTCTGTGGTATTGGTTGCAATATTGCCTTTGTCATTTCTCATTGTGCTTATTTGGATCTTTTGTCTCTCTCGTTTTCTTTGTTACTCTAGCTAGTGGTCTGCCAGTCTTGTTTATCTTTTCAAATAACCAGTTATTGGTTTTGTTGATTCTGTGTATGGATTTTTGCATCTCAATTTGGTTTAGTTCTGCTCTGATTTTAGTTACTTATTTTATTCTGTTAGTTTTAGGTTTAGTTTGTTGTTGTTTTTCTAGTTCTTCTAGGAATTATATTAGATGGTTAATTTGAGATCTTTCTAACTTTTTGAGGTAGGCGTTAAGTGCTATAAACTTTCCTCTTAACACTGCTTTTGCTGCATCCCAGAGATTTTGGTATGTTGTATCTTTGTTTTCATTTATTTAAAATAATTTTTTAATTTCTGCCTTAACTTTATTGTTTGCTCAAAAGTCATTCAGGAGTAAGTTTTTTAATTTCCATGTAATTGTGTGGTTTTCAGAGATCTTCTTGGTATTGATTTCTGTTTTATTCCACCGTGGCTCAAGATTGTGGTTGGTATGATCTTGATTTTTTGAATTTATTGAGACTTGCTTTATGGCTAAGCTAGTGATCAATCTTGATGTATGTTCTGTGTGCAGATGAGAAGAGTGGTTGATCAGTGGAGTGTTCTGTAGGTGTCAATTAGGTCCAGCTGGTTGTGTCCAATTTAAGTCCAGAATTTCTTTGTTGTTTTCTGCCTCAATGACCTTTCCAATGGGGTGTCGAAAACCTCCGCTACTATTTTATGGCTGTCTAGGTCTTTTCATAGGTCTAGAAGTACTTGTTTTATGAATCTGGGTGCTCCAATGTTGGGTGCATATATATTTAGGATAGTTAAGTCTTCTTGTTTAATTGAAATCTTTATCATTATTTAATGCCCTTCTTTGTCCTTTTCTACTTTTGTTGGTTTAAAGTCTATTTTATCTGATATAAGAATAGTGACTCTGGCTCTTTTTTTTGTTTTGTTTTCCATTTGCATAATAAATATTTATCCAATCCTTTACTTTGAGCCTATGGGTGTCATTATGTATGAGATGAGTCTTCTGAAGTCAGCACTCGGATAGGTCTTGTTTTTTCAATCCAACTTGCACTCTGTGCCTTTCAAAAAAAATAAAGATAGGATCTCACTTTGTTGTCCAGGCTGGTCTCAAACTCCTGAGCTGAAGCAATCCACCCACCTCAGCCTCCCAAAGGATCACAAGCATGAGTCACTGTGCCTGGCCATGACATTCTTTATAACATTTTATTTTTCTTGATACAATTTCTTTTGATTTTCTTTATAAAATTCATCTTTTTGTCATTAAAGTCCTGTTTTGTACTGTCATACATTTGGCCTCAAATTCCATATCAGTTAATACACATATTGCTACTCCTGCCTTATTTTGTTAAAGGGAACCCTGGTTCTTTTTAGTTGAAATTTGTATTTAGAGGTCATAGTCCTGGCCCAAGGGTTGCTTATTGCCCCTGGGTTGGTCCTTGTTTCTAACACTTTTCAGCAGATAGAGCTAGGAAATAAATTTTGTTTGCTCATTTGTTCTATTTATGGTTTTTTTCTTTTTCTTTCTTTTTTTCTTTCTTTCTTTTTTTTTTTTGAGATGGAGTCTCACTCTGTTACCCAGGCTGGAGTGCAGTGGCGTGATCTCAGCTCACTGCAACTTCTGCCTCCCAGGTTCAAGTGATTCTCCTGCCTCAGCCTCCCAAACAGCTGGACTTACAAGTGTGTGCCACCATGTCTGGCTAATTTTTTTGTATTTTTAGTGGAGACAGGGTTTCACCATATTGGTCAGGCTGGTCTTGAACTCCTGACCTCAGGTGATCCACTTGCCTTGGCCTCCCAAAGTGCTGCGATTACAGGCGTGAGCCACTGCGCCCGGCCTTGATTTATGTTTTTTTAAAAGAAAATATATCATGAGTCCATATTGACGTTTATAAATCAAATTTAGGAATAAAAGGGTTTTCTTATTTTGTTATTTTATTTTGTTTTCTTATATTGACATATCTTTGCATTTTCCTTTAATCTCTTTCAAGCATTTGGCCACAGATTAAAAAGTGGAGTCTATTTAGTCTAAAGGCTACCTTGTTCCTTCTTCAAAATATAGTTAGTCATTAAAGTAATTTACTTTTACTCTTGGAGCTGATTTTGGCTTGGGAAGCTAGTTAAACCACAAAATTGTTTACCTGGACTAGATTAAGATGATGACTTATGACTTGTCTTCACTAGCTTGAAGTAAACCAGACGTCCTCATCATTTGGCTTTTATTATTGTCCTAATAAGTCTGTGTGTGGGATGGCTAATTGGCTCATCATAGTGTTAACCTTCTGTACATGTCTGTTAATATCAACATCAAACAGAAGCATCGGGGGAAAGAACATTAAAGGCAGGTACAGGGGAAGAGACTGAAGGGTTGCTCCGCACCAGACAAGCAACAGGAATAGAAAATGCACCAGAACGCAAAGCCAGCCATGGCGCATGGCTCAGAATACTAGAAATTAGGCTTTTCCCCAGTCTAACCGTCTCTACTGGTGTGCTAACCTTTCATCTTAGCATCTCTGCTGGTAGTTTCTGCTCCTTCTGCCCTTCACATCCTCTTCATTTGTCAAAATGCAACTCATATTTCATCTTTTTCTTGAAACTTGGCACAATCTAAGCTGATCCGGATCAGCTACTTCAAAATGGAGCAGGGGTGGGAGCTCCAGCAGCAGGAAGAGCAGTTTCAGAAGTAAGGGCGTCAAATAAGGAACAGATGTGGGTTGTTACAGATTGGGAACGGATGTGGGTTACAGATTGGGAATGGATGTGGGTTACAGATTGGGAACGGCTGGAAGGTTGTTTACTGTAATTACGGGCAAGGAGGCAAGGTAGTTAGGCTTTGAAAATAAAGGACAAGAGGAACCTTTGAGGAGGAACTCACTGTTTCCAACAACTTTTAGAATCTTGCTAGGATACAAATGCAAATTATTTTTGTCTCATAGAAAAGATAATTTCTGAAGTTAAGTTTTAGTTCCCTGAAGGTGCATTAACCAGTTTTGTATCTAGCAATCTCATTCCTCATCTTTCTTCAGCAAATAAACAATGTTTCAGGTTATCTTTGAGCTAGCTTTATCACCTGATTTTTTCCACATCAGTATTAAGTCTTTGACATGCACTTACATCGCATCCTCATACCAATGTATGAGGATTGTGTTTTACAACTTCTTGAAAATTATACTTTGATAAATAAGGGAACCATGACATCTGGAAATCATTGCAGCAGGTAGCTTTGTGTGCACCCCTCCAGCCCCTAGGAGAAGCAGATGGCACCTGTCAAGAGTAAGGGTCGCACACTGGGGCAGAGGGAGGAGTACAGAGGAGCCTTCCCTTAGCAAGATGAATCACTTTTGAGAGAATTCACCTAGGTTACTGTAAGAAGCCCCACTGTCTAGGGACAGAGACATTTCTTGTTGACATTGAAAAGAAAAACCTATACATCCTTGATATGGAGGCCTCGGGTGGGACAAACACCAGGAGCATTTCTGCCCCGGGTTTGCAGGGGTGGGAGGGATGGTGCTCTAGGACAAGCTGAGCCCAAGCACTGGGTCACAGCACGGCTGAGCTGAGCAGTGGAAAGGGAGGGCCATCTCTGTGGCAATTTTGAAACAAGGTCACAAATTATTGGACCCTCTTTTCATGGAGAGATGGGGCCTGTGTTCCATCCTTCTGAATCTGGGAGGGCTGTGACTGCTATAGCCAACAGCGTACGTCAGAAGGGACCCTAGGTGGCTCCCATAAAGGTCCCATCATAAAAGTCCCACCCTGAGCGCAGGAACGCTCCCCCTCAGAGCCCTGAGGTGACCGCTCTGAGGTGTCGGGTATAAAGAAGCCCGGCCACACAGACAGGCTGCGTGCAGGCGCACGGGGACGGTCGCAGCTCGCCTCACCCCTGGGTGGGGACCGGGCAGGCATGGGAGTGAGGAAGCCTGGGGCCTGCTCTGGCCGCCCCAGTGACCTCGACACTCAGCTCTTTCCAGCCGAGGCCACAAGCATCACGGAGCAGGGGCTGGCCCACTCTGCCTCCTGAGAATTCTTGACCAGCAGAATTCACGAATATACAAAGCTTCGGGGGTTATGTTTTAAATAACTTCATACTGAATCAAGTTGACCCTCAAGATCAAGATTCAATCTCAGCATTACTGACACGTTGGGCTGTAATTCTCTGGTGCGCGGTGGGTGGGCGCGCTGCCTTGGGCGCTGTAGGATGTTTAGCAGTATTGCTGGCTTCTACCCACCAGATGCTAGGAGCACTCCCTACCCAAGTTGTGACAACACAAAATGCCTCTAGACATTGCAATGTCCCCTGAGGACCAGAAGCTTCCAATCGGGAACCACTGGTCCAGATCCCTGGCCTCAAATGCTCCCGGACACCTGCCACACATCCACTTTAGGAAGCCAACTGTGGCTGGCATTGCACCGTGGTGTTACAGGTGCCTGGGTCCTTGTAATCTCCCAGGATAGAAATCAAGAGAGATCACCAGACATAGTAGCAAAGAGAGTTTATTTTAGCTTGTGCACAAGGAAGTCAGCACCAAGAAGGAAAAACGACTAGGCTGCTCCCCAAGGGTAGTGTGTGGGTTGGTTTTATAGGACCTTTCTCTGTGAAGGGTTACGTCAGGGCATGTTTAGGAGGGTTTTCCTAGTGCTTGAGTACTTACTGGCTTAACATTTTTTAAAAAACACATTGTGTGCAGTAGTAGCATTTTAAATCTCAAACTCCTGACCCCAGGTGATGCACCCAGCTCAGCCTCCCAAAGTGCTGGGATTACAGGCATGAGCCACTGCGCCCTTCCTACATTTCTGTTTTTATTCTACCAATAATTTTAAAGTCAGCTTGTTTAGCAAAGTTATACTTAAGTCAGGTGAACTTGAAAATTGCTTAAACTTATTTATTTATGAGTGCTCTTTTACTTGTAAGCCAGTTTGGTAGACACAATGTATAACAATAGGTGTACATACAAACAAACACATCTAGACATGTAGACCCACACATAAACGAAGAACCAACAGCTTGGAACCTTAGCTGTGAGATAGCAATACAAGCTTGTTGGCATTTACTTTGTCTCAATAGATAATCCAACAAAGGCTGTGAACCAAAATTTCAGGTAAAGCAGTCTCCATGGAGCTTGATTTTTCAAGACCAAACCTCTCCAGATTTCAAAGAACACTGGGGCCAAACAGCACCCAAGGAGCATGTCACATGTTAACCAGGCCCCCTGCTTAGAACAGCAGCAACAAAGGCTGGATACATGCAATGCCATCCCACTTTCCCATTCAACAGGAAACTCCAGATTCCAAACTATACTGGGGCTAAACAGCATTGCAAACCCGAGAGAAAATTCTAAGGGGGGCTTAGTACTAGACCTCAAAACCTCTGCCGAGAGCACCCCCTTTGGAGAGGTTGAGATTCGGAGGATCCTCAGGGCGTCCCCCTATGGGGTCCAAAAGAGTGTCAGACGTCTCTGACCTTTCTCTGCATGTTTTCCCTCCAGAGCCTCCTAGGAGCTATGAGCTTGATAAGGATAGCCCTGAACTGTAATGATACATAGGAACTGGATGCTGGGTGGGCTTTTTTGTCCTTAGATAGTTGAATAGGACAAGCAAAAAACTTAGCATAAGAAAAGGTTTAAGTCACCTGAAACAAGTGTGAGTTACCACCACCACCGTAGGGATCAGGGACCACACCTGGAAAAGATAAAAAAAAAAAGAGTCATTCCCCCTTCTGGGTAGGGCAATTATTCCCATTCACTCTTTGGCCTTCAGGCGATACCAGGGAGTGACCCCAGCGAATTGCCCTCAATTTCCAAGAAGCTACTAGGAAACAGCCGCTAAAAGACTGAAAAACAAACAAAGGAAAAAAAAAAAAGAAAAACACTCAGGTCCCTTAAGTGAATAGGGTGGTGGTGGTTAGGCACCTCCACATGGAAACCCCTTATTTCACTGGTCACAGCCAGAAACCTGCAGTTGCTTCCATGTTTCTGCGCTTCCCACCAAGGGTCCTGAGGTGGAAAGGAACAGACAGAGAGAGAAAAATCTCCCTGTATGTAAAAGGGGAAAGGAGAAAAATAAATCCCAAACTTTGGGCCTACCTTCTCCTGGCTGGCTCGCCAAAATATGTTACCGGTGGAGGGTGTCCAGGTTCTTGGTGTCTTGAACAAAGAATTAGACAAAAGGCACAAACAAAATAAGGAAGGAATGAAGGGATTTATTGAAAATCAAAGTACACAGCTGGGCGCAGTGGCTCAAGCCTGTAATCCCAGCACTTTGGGAGGCCGAGGTGGGTGGATCACCCTGATGTCAGGAGTTCAAGACCAGACTGGCCAAGATGGTGAAACCCCGTGTCTACTAAAAATACAAAAATTAGCTGGGCGAGATGGCGGGCGCCTGTAATCCCAACTATTCGGGAGGCTGAGGCAGAGAATTGCTTGAACCTGGGAGGCAGAGGTTGCAGTGAGCCGAGATCAGACCACTGTACTCCAGCCTGGGTGACAGGGCAAGACTCTGTCTCAAAAAAAAGAAAAAAAAGAAAAGAAAATGGAAGTACACTCCACAGTGTGGGAGCAGGGCTGAACAGAGGGGCTCTAAGGCCCCGTTACAGAATTTCTGGGAGTTTAGATACCCTCTAGAGGTTATATTCCATTGGTTGCTTTGGGTACACCCTGTGTAAATGAAAAGGATGAAGTAAAGTTACACAGTCTTTTACTCGGTGTGCACCCTGTGGAGAGGATATTTCCTGTAATAGCTGAAGTGTGAATCGGCCTTATGTTCCCTGCTTCCAGACCCTATTTTTCTGCTTCAGTTTGGATCTGTGTCCCCCGACCAAATCTCATGGGGAATTGGAATCCCCAGTATTGGAGATGGGGCCTGGTGGGAGGTGACTGGATCATGGCACGGAGTTCTCATGAACACCTTAGCAGCATCCCCCCTCAGTACTGTAAAGTGAGTGAGTTCTCATGAGATCTGCTTGTTTGAAAGTGTGGAACACCTTCCCCTTCTCTCTCTTCCTTCTGCTCCAGCCATGTAAGATGCCTGCTTCCCCTTTGCCTTCCACCATGATTGAAAGTTTCCTGAGACCTCCGGAGAAGCAGAAGCTGCTATGCTTCCTGTACAGCCTACAGAATCATGAGCCAATTAAACCTCTTTTCTTGCCAGGCGCGGTGGCTCACGCCTGTAATCCCAGCACTTTGGGAGGCCGCGGCAGGTGGATCACGAGGTCAGGGGTTTGAAACCAGCCTGGCCAACATGGTGAAACCCTGTTTCTACTAAAAATACAAAAATTAGCCGGGTGTGGTGGTGGGCACCTGTAGTTCCAGCTACTGGAGAAGCTGAGGCAGGAGAATCACTTGAACCCGGGAGGCGGAGTTTGCAGTGAGCCTAAAAACAAACAAACAAAAAACTCTTTTTTAAATAAATTAGCCAGGTATTTCTTTAGAGCAGTGTGAGAACAGACTAATGCAGGGTGATCATTTGGATCTAGCTGCAAAGAGAAGTTTGACGTTTGCATTCATTGAGCCCTTTTAGAAAAGATCAGGCAGCTAACTGTTGGCAAGGGTATAGAAACTTGTGTCCTGGAAATCAAAAGGCCTGAGTACCTGTCCATATTTCCTGCAACTTGAGGGATCTCTGTATAGAAATTGAGAAAGAAAAGAAACTTTATCTGAGGAATGCAAGCCTGCTATAAATTATAGACCCACAGAGGCATGAGAGTGAGGCAGCAGTCCATCCCACCACCCGCCTTGAGCTAAGTAATCAGCTCTTGAAGCTGCTTGCTATGTGGGCTCTAGACCAGCTGCTGCCACAAGCAGCTATCAACTAACCAAGCAAGGCCACTCACTGGACACCATACTCCATACCCCACAGTTCACCAATGTATAGTCAATCACTAATCAATCTTATTTGTCTAACCAATGGGAATTCCTGACAAACAGCTGTATCAGCCCACTCCCTGTCCCTCTTATTGCTTTGGAAAACCTGCTTCTGTCAAAGGCCTAACAGAGCTCATATCCAAGGTGACCTGGGTCTGAGTCTTCCAGGTGGCTGTCCTCTCACCTTGGCTCAAGTAAACTTTTTTTTAACTGTTATTTTAGGTTTGGGGTACATGTGAAGGGAAACTTGCATCACGGGGTACTTGTCGTACAGATTTTTTCATCATGCAGGTACTAAGCCCAGTACCCAATAGTTATCCTTTCTGCTCCTCTCCCTCCTCCCACCCTCCCCCATCAAGTAGACCCCAGTGTCTTGTTTCCAACCTATGTTGTTCATGATTTCTTATCATTTAGCTCGCACTTACAAGTGAGAACGTGGTATTTGGTTTTCTGTTCCTGTGTCAGTTTGCTAAGGATAATCGCCTCCAGCTCCATCCGTGTTCCAGCAAAAGACATGATCTTGTTCTTCTTTATGGCTGCATAAACTCCTTAAAATTATATTTTGTGGCTGGGTGTCCTAGCACTTTGGGAGGCTAAGGTGGGTGGATCACCTGGGGTCAACAGTTCAAGACCAACATGGTGAAACCTCGTCTCTACTGAAAAATACAAAAATTAGCTGGGCATGGTGGCGGGAGCCTGTAATCCCAGCTACTTGGGAGGCTGAGGCAGGAGAATTGCTTGAACCCAGGAGGTGAAGGTTGCAGTGAGCCGAGATTGCGCCATTGTACTCCAGCCTGGGCAACAGAGCAAAAACTCCGTCTCAAAATAAATAAATAAATAAAATAAAACCAAAGTATATTTTGTGCCTCAGTTCCTTCTTTTAGGTCAAAAAATAATAAAGTATTTATTGGCTGGGCGCGGTGGCTCACGCCTGTAATCCCAGCACTTTGGGAGGCCAAGATGGGCGGATCACGAGGTCAGGAGGTCGAGACCATCCTGGCTAACACAGTGAAACCCCGTCGCTGTTAAAAATACAAAAAATAGCTGGGCGTGCCTGTAGTCCCAGCTACTTGGGAGGCTGAGGCAGGAGAGTGGCGTGAACCCGGGAGGCGGCGCTTGTAGTGAGCAGAGATTGCGCCACTGCACTCCAGCCTGGGCGACAGAGCGAGACTCCATCTCAAAAAAAAAAGAAAAAAAAATTATTTATCATTATTAAATAAGAACCCATAGATGTAACGCTGCTGTGTGCAAACCTAAATGTCAGTCATATCGTGGAGTAGAAAAAGAGAAAGTTGAAGTTCTAGACCCAGCTTTGCCCCTTACTAGCTAGCCTTGGGTTCTGGAGCAAGCCACCTGGTCTGAAAGTGGCTTTCCTGGGCTATGACAGTGCATAGTACAGCCTGCCCTGTGGGGCTCACCAACCTGCAGATAGGAGCAAACAAAGCCATGCACAGGAAGATGCAGGCAATGCACGGTGTTAGTAAAAGACCATCTCAGAAATAGGTGCCACTGTTTTCCTAAGCCCAAATGGACTAATCAGCCCAGACAGTCCCCTCACTCATACCCATGTTGAGTCAGTCCCAGAAACACTGTCAATTCCAACTAAGCAATGTCCCTTGATTCTGCACTCTCCTCTCCAGCTGCAGGACCAATGTCTTGGGTTTCTTTTACGTGTTTGAGAAACACCCCATACCTTGTAGCATAAACCAGTGATGATGTTGTTATGCCCACACATTGTGAGGGTCTGGAATTCTAAAAAGGCCCAGTTGGGATGACTGCCATTGCTCCACGGTGTTTGGAGCCTCTGCTGGGAAGACTCACTTGGTTTCAATTTGTTCAAATGGCTGGGCCCTGAGACAGCTGGGGCTGGAGAGTGCGCATACTGGGTGAGCCCTTCCTCCCACATGGGGCACTGGGCTGGGATGGTGGAAAGACAGGCCCAGCTGAGACAGTCAAACAGAGCCCCACCCCCATGTGGCCTCTCATCCCCCAGAGCCCCCCATGTGTCCCCCCACCACAAAAGTCCCCCCATGTGTCCTCCCCTCCACCAGAGTCCCCTCAGCATGGGGGGGGGGGGGAATCTCTGGGATCCTTCTGAAGTAGCAGCTGGATTCTGAGAAAAATCTTCCCAAGACGGGCCTCCAGGGAATCAGCACTCCAGCCGTTTTCCAGCCTCCTCGAGTCACAGGACATCACCTCACTCTGCTCAGTAGCTGGGGGCATCGCCTTTCTTTATCTTTATCTTTGTTTTTTTTTTTTTTTTTGAGGCAGAATTTCACTCTTTTACCCAGGTTGGAGTGCAGTGATGCGATCTCGGCTCACCGCAGCCTCTGTCGTCTGGTTTCAAGTGATTCTCCTACCTCAGCCCCCTGAGTTGCTGAGATTACAGGCACCAGACACCACGCCCAGCTAATTCCACACCCAGCTAATTTTTGTATTTTTAGTAAAGATAGGGTTTCACCATATTGGCCAGGTTGGTCTCAAACTCCTGACCTTGTGATCCGCCCGCCTCCCAAAGTGCTGGGATTGCAGGCGTGAGCCTCCGCGCCCAGCCAGCCTTTCTTTTAATGCTTTGATATCTGGCAATTCCTTTTCTTATTTCCCTGAAATGAATGCCTGGCTTAGAGTAGGAAACGAATTTGTTGAGTTAATAGATTGGTGAAATGACTGCAGTGCTATGATGTTGAGAAATATTTTCTTTTCGGTCAGCATACACATATATGTGTATATGCTTATGGGGGTGTGGGGTAGGTGTATATACGCATGTGCACGCCCATTCGTGTATATCTCCCAGGCACTGTTTTGCAGGACAAATAGAAATTCCTCTCTGAATTTTTCATCCTTAGGCATTTTTACAGCATTCCTTTCTATTTCTATCTGGCTTAGACATTGGAGCAGTTCTTAGGATGCTTGCTGCAGCCAACAGACAAAAGGAAAAGTGACTTCTCTGCACTTTATGATTTACATCAATTTTATGTAATTAAAGTAATTTAGAGCTGAGTTTCTGAGCTTATAATTAGGGTTTTAAAGCTTATGTAAAGCTGCTCTTTCAAGGAGAATTACTTCTTAGATATAAGAGCAGATTTGGACAGAAGCATTTGGATTCTGTCAAAAGACATTATTTTGTGTGTATCTGCCTACTGTGAATACCGACATAACTTCCACACTAAATTATGACTATGGCTTCTTGAAATGTCACCAAAAACAATGTGATAAAAACGCAAGAATATGTCCTGTTTAGTGATAACCTCTATAGTGAATTTCATTGGGTAAAATTAAAATAATCTACAGGAAGACTGTATTTATTTATGACTCAGTTACGAGAAAACATTCTGAGGAAATGATTGAGTCTTTTCACCCTCAATTTACTGTTTTAAAATGCGGGTAATTATCATTTTTTCGGTCTCTTGGGAATTTAACTATTACACAACTTATTACCCCATACAAGTATTCAAATATGAGGCTGACTCATATATACTGTTTCACGTTATTCTTTTAAAATTGAGAAAATTATTGAATATAATTAAAAAATCATAAAATACTTTCAATGTTACCGTATTTCTACCAGTTTTATTTCTTCTCATTAAAAATCCAAACCATTAGCCTTTTGCAGAGAGCTAAGAGTTGACTCTATCATACAGCTAGAATATATATTTACGTGATTTATCCTGGAGTTGACTGCATGTAAGTGATATATTAGAGGTACTCTCATTAAGAATGTTTGTTTTGTGCCACGCGTGGTGGCTCACACCTGTAATCCCAGCACTTTGGGAGGCCGAGGGGGTGGGTCATGAGGTCAGGAGTTCGAGACCAGACTGACGAACATGGTGAAACCCCACCTCTACTAAAAATAGAAAAATCAGCCAGGCATGGTGGTGTGCATCTGTAATCCCAGCTACTTGGGAGGCTGAAGCAGGAGAATCGCTTGAACCCAGGAGGCGGAGGCTGCAGTGAGCCGAGATTGCGCCACTGAACTCCAGCCTGGGTGACAGAGCAAGACTCCATCTAAAAAAGAAAAGAAGAATGTTTGTTTTGTCTTAAATAACTGAACCAAACATATATGTATATACATAATGTTTATATAGAAAAAAGGGCTAGAGAAATACCCTGAAAAAAATTTCCTTTTACTTATTTTCAAATGTTTTATAATGAAAACATCCTACTGTTGTAAAGAGAAATATCACTTAAAAATTAAAATCCAGAAATGCAAAACTATATCATCTGGTTTCTTCACGTCAATATAATTGAAATTCATACTTCTGGCCAGGAACGGTGGCTTGCACCTGTAATCCCAGCACTTTGTGAAGCTGAGGCGGGCAGATCACCTGAGGTCAGGAGTTTGAGACCAGCCTGGCGAACATGGTGAAACCCAGTCTCTACTAAAAATACAAAAATTAGCCAGGCTTGGTGGCGGGAGCCTGTAATCCCAGCTACTTGGGAGGCTGAGGCAGGAGAATTGCTTGAGCCTGGGAGGTGGAGGCTGCAGTGAGCTGAGATCATGCCACTGCACTCCAGCCTAGGTGACAGAGTGAGACTCCGTCTCAAAAAAAAAAAAAAAAAAAAAAAAATCATACTTCTCAGCTGTTCTAGGATGCTGGGCACATTAAAGGAGTAAGACTTGGTTACTGATTGAAAATAAGTCATAAAATTTTGACCAGTAGGACAAAAGTATACACTTAAAAATGTTAAATCAAACCCAAAAGTTAAAATCTTTTGAGCTGTATGAAATGGCTGATTATCTATCAAAATAATGCTTTTGGCTGGGTGAAGTGGCTTACGCCTGTAATCCCAGCATTTTGGGAGGCCGAGGCAGGTGGATCACTTGAGGTCAGGAGTTCGAGACAAGCCTGGCAAACATGGTGAAACCCCGCCTCTACTAAAAACACAAAAGTTAGCTGGGTGTGGTGGCAGGTGCCTGTAATCCCAGCTCCTTGGGAGGCTGAGGCAGGAGAATCGCTTGAACCTGGGAAATGGAAGTTACAGCGAGCCGAGATCACGCCATTGCACTCCAGCCTGGGCACCAAGAGCAAAATTCTGTCTCAAAATAATAATAGTAATAATAATAATGCTTTCATTGACTGCAAAATTCCTTCCTTTGTTATGACATTTGGGAAGTCAGTATCTTTGTCACATGAAAACTACTATAAAATATACATATTAAACATAAGAAGCTAGCAAAAACTAAAGAGGGTAAGTCTAATATTTATTTCACTTCATACATTTTAACTTGATGAGGAAACATTTTTATTATTTTATTTATTTTTTTGAGATAGAGTCTAGCCCTGTTGCCCAGGCTGGAGTGCAGTGGCATGATCTCGACTCACTGCAACCTCTGCCTCCCAGGTTCAAGCGATTCTCCTGCCTCAGCCTCCCAAGTAGCTGGGATTACAGGCGCCCACCACCAGGCCTGGCTAATTTTTGTATTTTTTAGTAGACACGGGGTTTTCTCCATGTTGGCCAGCTGATCTCGAACTCCTGACCTCAAGTGATCCACCTGCCTCAGCCTCCCAAAGTGCTGGGATTACAAGTGTGAGCCACCATCCACGGCCAAATCCTGGTTTTCAAAACAGAGAGGATAACACAATTAAATATATCATATGATTATTTATTTGCTTTACTTGACATTGCACACACTCCATTCTCAGAATAACGATGACATCACTATCATCCAAAATGATTACTGAAAGGCTAAAAAGACATTTTTCATACGCTCTCCCAGTGCCCTCCTCATATGTCTTCAGAGTGGTGGCGTATCTACATTGTCAAGTCATGGATCTGTTGCATACTAGCTTCTCTTTTTTGAATCCATTGATGTGCTAGGAAATGTTTAACAAGAGACTCTCCAGAAAAAGGGGGGAAAAGCCCTGATTCATAGCATTTTGCAGCTTTCCATGGAGTAAATACTTTCACCATTGGTGAGCTATCAAGGTGACATCATTAAATGTGGAGTTCGGGAAAAGATGTGCAGAAGCTGACCCTATCTCCACCATTTGATATGATCAATGTAAATAACCTCAAAAGCATAGATAATTGTAAAATGTAGTAAAATAATTATGAAGCCATGTGTTTTTAGTGTTTACTGTTTTTAATTTATTTAAATGTACGTACATGTATATACTTTAACTGTTCATAATGTCTATGTTTAATAACCAACTCATAAAATTCTTGAAAAGTTCATTGGCTCTCATAAGCTTGTCCAAATTGCCTCCAGCAAACAGCTGGCCATATCTACAGCTGTATCTACCTACCCACCCACTTAATATTTGCCATCTGTCTTTACGTCAATGTCTCTGCAGTCATTGTGACTGTTTGAAACTTGTTCACTAGTAGATTCCTTAGGAATAGCTTATGGTAACTGTATTTCCTGAGTCTTTGCATTTTGGTAACACTTTGCTGCTTTTATACTTGAAAATTATTTTGGCTTATCTTTACTTTCCTCGAGTATCTTTTTTCATTTTATTTTATTTTTTTATTTTTTTTGAGACAGAGTCTCACTTTATTACTCAGGCTGGAGTGCAGATCATAGCTCCCTGCAGCCTCAACCTCCTGGGCTCAAACGATCCTTTCAGCTCAGCCTCCTCAACAACTGGAACTACAGGTGCATGCCACCATGCCTGGCTAATTTTTTGTAGAGACGGGGTTTTGCCACATTGCCCTGGATGCTCTTGAACTCCTGGGCTCAAGCGATTCACCCGCCTCAGCCTCCCAAAGTGCTGGGATTACAGGTGTGCGCCACCACACTTGGCCTGAATATGTAACTCCATTTTGTTCTGACATAAGGCATTGCTGTTGAAAAATCTGATGTCAAACTAATTTTCTTTCAAAATGTCAGTGCATCTTCTTTTGGTGGGGAAAGGAACCCCAAGAAATTTTATTTCTTCCCTCTTTCCCTTTCTTCCTTCCTTCTTTCCTTTCTCTTCCAATAATTTTACTAGAATATCTTGGTATTGGATATTTGGACTCCATTTTCCAAGGTGTTTAGATAATCTTTCAATATGTCGTTTCAAGTATATGCTTATTTCAGGAAACCTTTCCTGAATTATACATCTTGTTTGTTTGGATCTATTCCTTTTGATTTTCTTTTCTTTTTTTTTTTTTTGAGACAGAGTTTCACTCTTGTTGCCCAGGATGGAGTGCAATGGCATGATCTCGGCTCACTGCAACCTCCGCCTCCCAGGTTCAAGCAAGTCTCCTGCCTCAGCCTCCTGAGTAGCTGGGATTACAGGCCTGCACCACCACGCCCAGCTAATTTTGTGTTTTTAGTAGAGACAGGGTTTCTCCATGTTGAGGCTGGTCTTGAACTCCTGACCTCAGGTGATCCGCCTGTCTCGGCCTCCCAAAGTGCTGGGATTACAGGCGTGAGCCACCGTGCCTGGCTGATTTTATTTCTTTAGGAACTAATATATCTGTGTGTGTGTGCGCATGCACGTGTACCCATGTGTACAGGGTCTTCCTTGCCTGTTTCCTATATGTGTATATCTGTCATTTCCTTTTAAATCTTTTTCATCTTGTACTAATTTTCTACCACTGCCATAGCATATCACCATAAATTTAGTGTCTTAACACATTTATTATCTTACAATTTTGCCTTCAGAAGCCCACCATGGGTCTCACTGAGCTAAAACCAGGGTGTCAGTAGGTCTGGATTTCATTCTGGAGGCTTTAGGGCAAATCTGTTTTCTTCCCTTTTCCAGCTTCTAGAGGTAGTACACATCCCTTGGCTCATGACCACTTTCCTCCATCCACAAAGCCAGCAATGTACCATTTCTCAGACCGTTTCTTCCATAGCTGCATTTCCTTCATACCACTGCAGTCGACTCTCCACTGTTAAGGACACATGCGATTAGGCTGGACTCAGCCAGATGATCCAGGATCAGGCTTCTCTCTTGAGATCCATAAGGTAGTCACATTTGCTGTCACTTTGCCATGTCAGGTGACACAGGCACAGGTTCTGGAGATTAGGATGGGGACATCTTTGGGTGACCGTTATCCTGTACCACACGTCTCTTTTATAGCCTCATATTTTTTCATCTTTTCTTTTAATGCATTATCAGTTCTGTTTATTTGCTCGTGTTTCTTTCTCTCTTCATTTCTGAAATGTTTTTAAAATTTTTACTTCTTTTCTGAGTTTGTCATCTCCTTTCTGTATATTTCTAAATCTGACACGTCATTTTTTCATATCTAATGTCATTTTAGATGTTTATTAACTTATTTTGAAATATTTTAGTTTTCATCTGTTTTGAAGCCATGGCTTTCTGTCATAATTTATTTTCTAAAGAAATTATTTTTTATTCTCTTTTTTTCTTCATAATGACTTTGTATGGGATTTGACCTTAGTTTTTTTGGTACTCATTTTCATGTAATGCTAGTTTTCCTGACTTTTAGAAGGGAAGACTTAATTAGGGTAGTTTTTCTAATTTCATGGCTCTCCTTTCTCTTTATTGATTCATCTCAAATTCAATAACAATTCAATAAGTTGGCCCTTGATAAGCTGATTCAGTATCTTATCTGGATGAGAAAAGGCCTAAGAATAGCCAAAGAATTCCTGAAAGAGAAGAATAAATGAAAGATTGCCCTATCAGATGTCAAAACATATTATACAGTTTTAATAATTTAACACTGTTATTAGTGTAGTTATGGAAACACATACAAATGAAACAGAATGGAGAACCCAGGAAAAAAACTGACATATATCAAGCTGATTTATGTTAGTGTCAGCATTGTAGCTATCTGGGTAAAGAAGCAACTCCTCAATATAAGAGATGCTGAAATAATTGGTTATATATGTGTGAAAAAATGAAATTTGATATCTCCCTCACTCCATACACTAAATTCCAGGGAGATTAAGGATTCAAATATAAAAAGCAACACTTTTAAACTTTCAGCAGAATGTACAGAATAATATTTATAGACAGTAAGTTTGGTTTCTGAATACCATTCTCCACTAAAAGGAAATAGAGATCCGTGGAAAAATGGCTGGCTCCAGAGCTGGGAGAGGGAAGACCACTGACTCTGTAAAAGGACACAGGAGTCAGAAGGACACCAGCCAGGGCTGGGACAATCTGAGCAGCAAAATAAACAATAAAAATAATGGATTATAACTAACTGAGTAAAATAGGAGTCTATACACCAAACTGATATAAATAAATAAATAAATAAAACAAGAAGGAAAAGCTCTTGTTTAGAGTAGATGCCTACTAATAAATGTAGATGTTATGATGAAGTAAAACAAAACAATGAAACCTCACCATTTTGCAGCCATCTTATTAGTAACTGATTGAAGAAAAAAGTTGTCTTTTTTTTTTTTGAGATAGAGTCTTGCTCCATCGCCCAGGCTGGAGTGCAGTGACGCGATCTCAGCTCACTGCAACCTCTGCCTCCCAGGTTCAAGCGATTCTCCTGCCTCAGTCCCCCGAGTAGCTGGGATGACTGGTGTGCGCCACCACGCCCGGCTAATTTTGTATTTCTAATAGAGACAGGTTTTTGCCATGCTGGCTGGGCTACTCTCTAACTCCTGACCTCGGGTGATCCACCCACCTTGGCCTCCCAAAGTGCTGGGATTACAAGCATGAGCCACGGTGCCCGGCCAAGAAAAAAGTTTTCAATGGATGCTATATTAGTTATCTACTGCCATGCCACAAATTACTCCAAAACTTAGTGGCTATTTTTTATTTTTGGACAGTTTTTGTGGGACAGGAATTTGGGAATGGCTTTTCTGGGTGATTCTGGCTTGGGCCTACTCATGAGATTGCAGTCCAGATGCTAGCTGAGGCTGCAGTAATCTGAGGGTTTGATCAGGGCTATGGGAGTATCTCCATGGTGGCTCACTTACATGGTCATTGGCAGAAGGCCTCATTTCTTCACCATGTGCACCTCTCCAAATGGCAACTTGAGTATCCTCACGACATGACCTCTGGCTTCTCCAGAGCAAGCGCTCCAAGACAACAAGGAGGAAGACACAGTGTCTTTCTTTACAACTTAGCCTCAAAAGTCAGACTGCATCACATCCTCAACTACCTATTGGTTACGTAAGCCATTCCTATGCAGTGTGGGAGAGGACCACACAGACATGTACTTATTAGGAGATGGGATCACTGGGGCCATTTTGGAGGGTGGCTACCAGATGCTAAAGTTGGTGGAGAAAAGTTTGATGAGGGAGAGGATATTCGCGTAGTCTCAAAGTGTCTCGTATTAATTACAAAAAGGAAATAACAGTTTTACAATGAAAAAACCTCACACATGCCACTTAACCAAGTGGCCAAAATTGGTATCACCAATAATAGGACAAACCGACATCACGGGCTTCTTATCCAATGAACCAAGTAAACATCATGTATGTGGTATTCCTGCCAAAAACGCATAATGTAAATCTAATCCAGAGAAGACACTGGGTAAACCCTAATTGAAAGGCATTCTACAAAACACCTGACCTGTACTCTTTCAAGAAGAGCAATGCCCCAGTAGACAAAAACAGGCTGGAACCACTCCAGGTTAAAGGATACTAAAGAGATGTGACAAATGATCATACAGACCGAATCATGAACTTGGAAAAAAACATGACTATTAAGGACATTATTAGAGCAGTTGGTAACTTTTGCATATGAACCATGGATTTGTTAACAGTAGCTTTGTGCTCACCAGTTCACTGATTCCCTGAGAGTTGATTGTTAAACAGCAAAGCATGTTTTGAGCTGGTTGTTAAGCTGTTGATAACCTGAAATCAGCCATGATGAGCCACTTACCATGGTATTTTGGGAAAACTCTCTCAAACTGTGTTTTTCCTCTGCTCTCACACCACAACAGCAATCATCAACACAGAAGACTCCTGTGACCATATGTGTGGGAACTTCTCCCCACCACCAAGAGGCAGACACAAGCCAGGACCTCCACCCAGTTCCTTCACTATCTATCTGGAGGTAGCATCAGATCCCACAGATTGAGGGCTCAGACCCCAAGACCGCCCTCACCCCCAGATATCAGTTGCAAATCTGGGCCTTGGGAAATTCCGATTGAGCTTCAAGTTGGGGTTCCCATGACCCCCTCTTTGGGTTTGATTGATTTGCTGGAGTGGCTCACGGAACTCAGGGAAACACATTTGCTGTTTTATAATAAAGGATATTACAAAGGATACAGATGAAGAGATGAGGTGCGGAGGAAGGGGCTCAGAGCTTCCATGCCTGGGGCGCCACCCTCCAGGAACCAGGAACCTCCATGCTTTCAGCTATCCGGAAGCTCTCTGAACTCAGTCCTCTTGAGTTTTCATGGAAGCTTCATGACGTCAGCATTCCTTCCCCCAGTGTGTATGGCAGGACCCTCTCTGAAAAGTCTTAAGACCCACAGTTGGAAAGGTGGGAGAAGATGGAATCCTGCCTTGGGGCAGGTGAAAAGAGGGCAGGAGAGAGATTCTGTTTCTTGAGGCCTGCCCTTGCGGCCTAACACACCCCACATTTTAATAAAAGACTGTAACAAGGACAATGGTAGTTATGAACCAAAGTAAACCATCACACATGGGAACTGGCAAGTGTTACAAATCAGGTCCTCTCTCTCTCTCTCCCCGTCTGGACAGTGCACCAGCTTGCCACTTGGTAACAGTATTATAACAATGCTGTCTCCTGATTTAGATAAGTGTACTGTGTGGAGTAATGGTCTTATTCTTAGGAAGACGTGGTAAAGTGTTTAAGGGTAAGGGGATCTGATGTCTACAACTTAATCCCAAATAGTTCAAGATAGATAGGTCAATAGACTGAAAGAGAAATTGATCAATAGATAAAGTTAATATGGCAAAATTGTGACAACTGGTGTATCTGAATAAATAGGTCTTTGTAGTATTCTTGCCATTTTTCCTGTAAGTTTGAAGTTTTTTCAAAATAAAACGTTTTTTAAAAAACCCTCCAACAGCTAACGTTACCTGGGTTATTAAGTCTAATAAACATGACTGACTTGCCCAAAGTCATATAGAACATTAATGTTTGGTCCAAAGCTGTCATGACACCTTGAAGTAGCCTTTTCTGAAAATGTTTAAATTTCTTTAAAATTTCTTGTGATCAAATTAATGTGTGAATATTTTTTATATCTAAAAAATAATGTTACACGTAAACTTTGAAATTAAAAACTAACTTGGTATTTTGTTTGGGCCTGATAATTCCTGGCCGTAGGGGCTGTTCTGCACAGTGTAGGGTGTGTAGCAGTATCTCCGGGCTCTGCCAACTAGATGCCTGTAGCAGAGTGTCCCTCCCCCTACCCACAATCAAAATGTCTCCAGACCTTGTCAGATGTCCCCGGGGGAGGGCAAAATCGCCCCAATAAAGAACCACATTTCTAGAGTCAGTGTGATATAACAAAGTCAAAAGGGAAAAGAAGGCTGGTCACAGTGGCTAAGGTGACAAGGTCGCTTGAGCCCAGGAGTTCAAGGCTGCAGTGAGCCACGTTTGCACTACTGTGCTCCAGCCTGGGTGACAGAGCAAGACTCCTTCTCAAAAAAAAAAAAAAAAAAAAAGGAAAAAAGAGGTAAAGAGGCTGGCAATATGTGCTATATACATACATATGAAACAAAATTTAAAGAGACCAAGGGTTTTTCCAATGGGTATATCCCAAACTTTGTCTTGTGTGTGTGTTTAATCCTTTTGTGCTCTTAGAGTTATCAATTAAATCAGTCCAATATTCTATTTGACACACATTTTAGAGAATGAGTTTATAACCATTTTTGGAATTTAAACAGTACTGCCATCTAATGGTGTTAATCAATTAATTCCAGCCCTGATACACTGGCCAGATTCTGAGGCTGAATGTCAGATACTGAAGTAATGGGAGTTAAAATAGTGAGTCAAAACAGCGAGTTAACCACAAATCAAAGTAGTTCTTCAAGAAGGAGCAGTACAGAGCTTCCGACACACTGAGAATGTGCATTTCCAAGGTTTGAAAGTACCATATATGGCTATGGTACCAGGCCTATGGCTTTTGAACCAATGAATTTTTTGTATACATGCACTTAGCAACACAATAATTACATTTATAAAGGGGGCTAGGCATTGTAAAGCTAAATAAATAACAAAATCCTCAGAGAATTAGTAAAAGAAAAACACTTTCATATTGTTCTCAGCATTTATTTTAAAACACCTAATTTGAAGGTATCAATTAACATAGCCAATTAACTGATAATATTAGCTATCCGTTTTCCCTCTAAAGCAGCCTCGTTGTCTGGGATATCAGCTGAGGTTTTTTGTCTCATGGCCACAGAAATGAAGAATGCAGACACACAAAGGGTGAAGTTAGAGAAGTGTAATAGGCAAAAGGAGAAGGACAGCTCTCTCACAGAGAGAGGTCCCAGACGGGTTGCTGTGCTGCAGTAAAATGGAGGGTTTTTATCAATGAGCTAGTAGGGAGCGGGCATCTCATCTACATAGGGCATGAAAACCTGGTTAGGACCAGGTGTGGCATCTGTATAGAGTGGAATCTCTGGCAGCCCCCACCCCATTCTTTTATCATGCAGGCAGGCTCTTAGCTTGGGCGACTCCACACTGCCTTTCTCCTCCCACCTTGCATGTGCTAACAAGAATAGGGGGAGTTTCCATGCCTTGTCCCGGGTACCTCCTTGCAGCTGCAGGCATTTCCCCCACCCTACCATGCAAGCTTCCAGCTAACCTTAGTGTGTCCCTGTCCAAAAAAGGGGAAAGGAATGTGCTCATTAAAGTCTACTGTTTTTACTGGGACCCATTTATGTAAGTTTGGTGACTACCCAAGAAACTCTCCCTCTGTGCCGGAGATGCTTATCTACATTATACAGTCCAATCTTCCAGGCTGCTCTTTGTTAAAAGAGAAGTGATTTATTTGAACTGCCTGTGGTTAGAATGGAAGTAATTTCTGAGCTGTTTTTTTGTCAGAAGGAAAGCTTTTGTCAGGGACTCTTTCACCCTATCTACCTACCTAAATTATTTCTATCTCCTGTATTGCCTCTACCCATCTTAGTTCTCTGGCTGAGGTCCTGTAAATTAGACTGGCCAAAGACAGGTTTGTAGCCACAGACAAAACCCCTCAGACACCGAGTTGTAGAAGGAAGGGCTTTATTCAGCTGGGAGCATCAGCAGACTCACGTCTCCAAAAACCGAGCTCCCCAAGTGAGCAATTCCTTTCCCTCTTAAGGGCTTACAACTCTAAGGGGGTCCACAGGAGAGTGTCGTGATCGATTGAGCAAGCAGTGGGTATGTGATTGGGGGCTGCACGCGCTGGTAATTACAATGGAACAGAACAGGACAGGGATTTTCACAGTGTTTTTCTTTTTCTATAAAATGTCTGTAATCTATAGGTAACATAACCGATTAGGTCAGGGCCGATCATTAACTGCCATGTCCTGCCTTTAGGCAGAGAAAGGGAAGGCAGAGTTTTTCTTTTATGTGTTTCTTCTCAATCGTCTTCAGCTCAAAATAATCCTTATGCCAAAGAAGCATATGTTAGGGTGGCATATTCTGGTGTAACATCTTTGTCTCAGCAGGCAGTGAAAAATAATTTAAAAAGCCACCTTCTCTGCCCGTTGTCCTGCTGCACACTGCCCCTTGGTGGCCATCATTTTAACTGTCTTTGGTAAAGGTAGCTTTTCTTTTTTTTGCTTTGAGACGGAGTTTCGCTCTTACGGCCCAGGCTGGAGTGCAATGGCACATCTCGGCTCACTGCAACCTCCACCTCCCCAGTTCAAGCGATTCTCCTGCCTCAGCCTCCCGAGTAGCTGCGATTACAGGCGCCTGCCACCACACCCAGCTAATTTTTGTATTTTTAGCAGACGGGGGTTTCACCATGTTGGCCAGGGTGGTCTCGAACTCCCGACCTCAGATGATCCACCCGCCTAGGCCTCCCAAAGTGCAGGGATTACAGGTGTGAGCCACCATGCCCAGCCCAGAATGACCTTTGCTATCTCTTGCCTTCTGCATCTCTTCATTCAATCATTTTCTCTTAGTTTATTTAATTCTAGTCAATTAAATTAAATTCTATAAATATTGAGAGAAAGCAAAATATCATGAAAAGATCATGAGCTGAAAACCAAATAGACTTGGGTGGTTCATCTCAGCTGCTAGCTGTGTGTCTGTGGGCACACTACCTAGCTTATTGGAACACTGTCCCATCTGTTAAATGGAGTTGTTTAAAAATAACTCAACATGCTCAGATCATGGAGAAAATGAAATTAGGTTGTATATTCAAAACAACTAATAATAGTTAATATTTTTATTATGTTATGATTGGGATTTTGAATACAATCTACTATCTAGCTATACATATTCACATCTACGGAGATTTTTATCCTAATTTACCAACAGAAAACTGAGGCAGAGAGACATTAGCTAACTTCCTATGGTTAACATAACTAGTAAGTGGATTTGAACCCATGTAATGTGGCTGTAAAGTCCATGCTTTTAACCACTACACACAACCTGGTAAATCCTTGTTGAAAGAAGAAAGCAATTTCAGTAAGTTGTACTGTACCAAAAGAAATGTGGAATTCATCTCTTTTCCCAACATGCTACTATCTTTTGAACATTTAAAAAAACTAATAGGCCATTGAGAACCTTATTTATTCATCACTACCTAAACTATCCTGATCTTTATGGGAACAGAATAGATGACTTCAATGAGAAGGCATTAATATTACTGAGTGCAGACTGAAAGACTATCTCGATGATTAACGACACATTTTCATTTTTTTTTTTTTTTTGAGATGGAGTCTCATTCTCGTTGCCCAGGCTGCAGTGCGGTGGCGTGATCTTGGCTCACTGCAACCTCCGTCTCCCAAGTTTCAAGTGATTCTCCTGCCTCAGCCTCCTGAGTAGTTGGGATTATAGGTACGCGCCACCACTCCCAGGTAATTTTTTGTATTTTTAGTAAAGATGGGGTTTCACCATGATGGTCAGGCTGGTCTGGAACTCCTGACGTCGTGATCCACCCGCCTCAGCCTCCCAAAGTGCTGGGATTACAGGCATGAGCCACCATGCCCGGCCTTCAATTTTTAACGTTTAAGAAAAAGTGACATTCCAAGAATATGCAAGTGGAAAGCCAGAAAGCACTTCCCCTATCCTATCCTGAGTTTATTCTCATAAGAATCTAGTTGTTTAAAAACCAAGTTACTGGAACATATTTGTGATTAATTTTATGTGTCAACTTGACTGGGCCATAGAGTGCCCAGATACTTGCTGAAACATTATCCTGGGTGTGTGTATGAGGGTGTTTTGGGATGAGATTAACATTTAAATGGATAGCCTGAGTAAAGCAAATTGACCTCCCTAACATATGAGTGAGTCTCATCCAATCAGTTAGAGGCCTGAATAAAACAAAAAAACTGATCCTCCCTGAGTAAGAAAGAATCTCTCCTGCCTTCTGATCTTTTGACTGGGACATCAGCTTGTTTCTTGCCTTCAGACTCAGATTGAAACACTGACTCTTTCTGGATTTCAAGCCTGCTAGCCTCTGGACAGGAACTATGCCATCAGTTCTCCTGGGTCTCCAGCTTGCTGGCTCATCCTGTAGACTTGCCAGCCTCAGCGATCTTGTGAGTCAGTTCCTTATATGAATCTCCTTATATATATACCCGTATACATACATATATTGTATTGGTTCTGTTTCTTTGGTAAACCCTAATACAATATTTATATTTCTTTGTTTTTTTTTTAGACAGGGTCTCACTCTATCTCCCAGGTGGGAGTGCAGTGGCGAGATCATGGCTCACTGCAGCCTCAACCTCCCAGGCTCAAGTGATCCTCCCACCTCAGCCTCCTGAGTAACTGGGACTACAGGCCACGCCATCACGCTTGGCTAATTTTTGTATTTTGTGTAGAGAGGGGTTTTGCCATGTTACCCAGGCTGGTTTTGAACTCCTGAGTTCAAGCAATCTGCCCACCTCACCCTCCCGAAGTGTTGGGATTACAGGTGTAAGCCACCGCGCCGGCCAATATTTATATTTCTCAGACGCATCCTCTTTTTTCCATGTTCACTTGTGCAATTTTAGTTGATGTCCTTCTTCTTTCCTGGACTATTGGAATAATTTCCTTGTTCCAGTGTCAGTACATCCAATTCACTCATCCCCTCCTTGCTTCTGGAGTGCTCTTTCTAAATACAAATAGGCTAATGACATACTGCTTTTAAACTTGTTTAGCACACTATTTCACACCTTCAAGATGAAAGTCAAATTCATTAGATTGGTGGATAAAGTCCTTCCCAATCCAGTCATTTCTTCATCTCCAGCCACGCCACACTACCTGCCACTTCTTGCACAGAGCAATCTGCCTTAGCCTCTTGGTCTTGCACTCTTGTATGTTCGGTTACTTCTGCCTGGAATGCCTCTTTCTTATTCAATCAGGAAACTCTCATAACAGGTGTGTGTGCCTGACATTAAGTGTCACCTCCTTAGCATACATCTTGGATTTACCTCCCTGAAATCCAGGGGTGAAGGAGTCGGGGGTCTTTTTCTATTCATTGCCTTCAATTGAGCATACTCGCAGGGTGTGTTAATTCCTTGGCACTTTAGGTCTTCCCAAAATGCAGGCAGAGCAGGCTCTGGTGGACAAAGATAGCTGATAATGCAAATAACTTCAGGTGCCGGCAGTTGGAAGTTGGCCCAATGTGCAGAATGTTCTGTTCAGGGGCATGTGGGCTTGGCCTAACAGATCTGTTATAGCCCTAATATCATACTGTTGTTGGTTTTTCAATCAATGCACAAAGTTGGAAAGATACAGAGCTGACCCTGAACAACAGGGGTCTGAACCAGTGTGGGTCTACTTATATGCAAATTTTTTTCATTATATACAGTTGGCCCTCCATATCAGTGGGTTCCACAACTGAAACCAAGAGTAGGTGGAAAATACAGTATTCCTGGGATGCCAATGGTCATATCCACAGGTTCCACAGGGCCAACTGTGGGATTTGAGTATATGTGGATTTTGGTGTATACGAGAGGTCCTGGAACCAATCCCCCATGGATACCAAGGGATGTCTGTAATTTTATTTACAAAAAGAATGCAAATTCTTGACAGACTAAAAATGAGAATGAAACTAACAAAATTAGGAGGGGGAGGAGAAAAGACGAGAAAGTAAGACTGTACCAATTCCTCACCTCTCCTAGTAGGGAGCCAATATACAGTGTGTAAAATTTATAAATAATGATTTAGGTAAACAACCTAAAGTCATGAAAGCTTCTAGCAAAACTAAAAGTAATACGATTTTTTAAATTAGGAGTTAAGAATAAGTTTTTGTCCCTTTGAAGGATTTTCAGCTGGTGAGTCAAGATGTATATGTACAGTATTTAAGGTTATAATGAAAAGAACCAGAAGAACTAAAACCAGAAATTGTTAATTGCAGTTGGGTCTAGGATATGGTAACAGATAAGGTAGGTGGGTAGGTAGGTAGAGTAGCTGGGAGACCCTTACTTTTCTTTTAATATGTTCCCCCCTTTTGTTTGGATTTTTAACGATTATTATGCATTATTTCCATAACAAACAAATGGAAATAAAGTGTAGCCTAACTACAAAAAGTAACTTTTAGAACACCCTTAACAAATATTTTGTAGAAGTCAAATGAGGTAGGATCTATACGGTATGCATGAACATCAAAAAATGATCAGGACTTCTTAAGTCAAGTTAGTAAACTAAAAGATAATAGGCATAGGATCCAAATTACAGAGAGGGAGGAAGTATGTGTGTGTATGTAACATATCTATGTACAGTTGACCCTTAAGCAACATGAGGTTAGGGGCACAGACCCTCACAGTCAAAATTCCATCCCCCAAAACTGTACTAACAGCCTACTGTTGATCGGAAGTCTTACCAACAACATAAACAATTAACACTTCGTTTTTTTTGAGATGGAGTCTTGCTCTGTCACCCAGGCAGGAGTGCAGTGGTGCAATCTCGGCTCACTGCAACCTCCGCCTCCTGGGTTCAAGAGATTCTCCTGCCTCAGCCTCCCGAGTAGGTGCGATTACAGGCACGCACCATCATGTCTGGCTAATTTTTATCTTTTTAATAGAGACGGGGTTTCGCCATGTTGGCCAGGCTGGTCTCAAACCCCTGGTCTCAAGTGATCCGTCTGCCTCAGCCTCCCGAAGTGTTGGGATTACAGATGTGAGCCACCGCACTCGGCAATTTTGTATGTTACATATGTTATATACTGTATTCTTATAATAAAGTAAGCTAAAGAAAACATTTTAAGGAAATCATGAGGAGAAAATATATTTACTATCCATTAAGTGTAAGTGAATCATCATAAATGTCTCCGTCCTCATAATTTTCACCTTGAATAGGCTGAGAAGCGGGGTTGGCTTTGCTGTCTCAGGGGTGGCAGAAGTAGAAGAGGTGGAAGAGGAGGCAGGAGAGGGAGGCACAATAAGTGTAATCTGATGGAGATACATCCATCATAATTTGTCTGACTTTTTTGCTTTTCCATTTCTCTAAACATGTTTCCATTTAGCACCAATTCTTCTTCCACCATTTGCTTTAGATTCAGTGCCTGTTTCATAGAAAAGTCCATGTTATAAGAGAAGTCAAAAGCCATATTGAATAAGTGGAACCCTTCTGCCAGATTGTCTAATGTCAATTTGTTTTCTGGCACTGCTTCGTCTTCTTCCTCATCGTCTGGCACTGGGTTCAGAAGGAGTCATCTCCATCAAGTGGTCTTCTGTTAATTCCTCTGGTGTGGTGTCTCTTAGCTCTTGAATTTCTCCAAGATTTGTATCTTGAAACCTTTTTTGCCATATCTGCAATCTCTTTCATGATTTCCTTGATTGGCTCTGTCATAAATCCTGTGAAGTGATGCACAACATCTGGAGTTTCCTCCAGCAGGAATTTGTTTGGGCTTGATGGCTTTTCATGGTTTTTTCTGAAACAACAATGGCATCTTCAATGGTGTAATCCTTTCAGACGTTCATGATATTCTCTCAATTGGGGTTCTCTTCCACAGAGTACTGTGTGTAATGATCCTTAAAGTCCTTATGACTCCCTTATCTAGAGGTTGAATTAGAGGTGTTGTGTTTAGGCGCATGTAGACCATTTCAATGTGTTTGTATGGAACTCATGGGGTTCTGGGTGGCCAGGGGCATTGTCCAATATCAAAAGAACATTAAAGGCAATCCCTTACTGGCAAGGTACTTCCTGACTTTAGAAACAAAGCATTTATATAACTGATCCAGAAAAAGAGTTGCTGCTCAGCCATCTTGCTGTACAACCAAAAGAGTGGCAGGCAGTGTTTCTTTTCCCTTCAAGGCTCAATTTTATAGATAAGGGCAGTCCTGATCATAAATCTGGCTGCATTTGCACAAAACAGTACAGTTAGCCCACCCCTTCCTGCCTTGGATCCTGATGTTCACTTCTCTTCCTAATAAATATCCTCTGTGGCACTATTTTCCCCCAGAATAGGGCATTTTCGTTTGCCTTAAAAACCTGTTCAGGCAGATATCTTTTCTCCTCAGTGATTTTCTCTATTTTTTTTATTTTTATTATTAATTTATTTTTTTTTTGAGAGAGTCTCATTCTGTCTCCCAGGCTGGAGTGCAGTGGTGCAATCTCACTGTAACCTCTGCCTCCTGGGTTCAAGCGATTCTCATGCCTTAGCCTCCTCAGTAGCCGGGATTACAGATGTGCACCACCACACCTGGCTAAATTTTGTATTTTTAGAAGAGACAGGGTTTTGCCATGTTGGCCAGGCTGGTCTCGAACTCCTGGCTTCAAGCAATCCACCCAGCTCAGCCTTCCAAAGTGCTGGGATTATAGGCATGAGCCACCAAGTCTGGCCTTTTGTCCTCAATAATTTCCTTAATGGTGTCTGGGAACTCGTCGGCTGCATCTGGGTCAGCAGAAGCTGCTTCTCCTGTTATCTTGACATTTTTTGAAAGCCAAACCACTTTTTAAAATTATCATACCATCCTTCATCTTCCTTTTGCTTTGTCAGATAATGACTTCACTTTTTCTTGAATATTAGATTATATAGGTATGCCTTTCTCATAGCAATCCTGCACCCACAAAAAGCTGCATTTGCAATATGAGATAAAAACGTATTTCCCAAAAAGTGCAAGGTTTTCATGCTTGTTGGTGTAGCTGCAGCGATGGCTTCATAAACTTCCTTTTGTTTTTATACCACAGTCCTTAAACTGGATTCATCTATCTTAAAATGGCAGGCGACCTTAGCTGCAGACCTCAATCTACAATACACAGCAAGCAATTCCGCTTTTTCTGTAATGTCATTAACTTTTCTCTGATTCTTGGGAGCATTTCCAGCACCACTAGTGGCACTTCGTAATGGTCCCATGGTGTTACGCAAGGTTACAGTACTGCAGTAAACACAACGAGAAATATGTGAGAACCTCAAGAGCTTACCTTTTACTGTGATATGCAATGTACTGGAGAGATCAACTGCTCACTCAGAGATGATTATGTTACTTGGAATTTTTAGCCAATACCAGCAACACTGACGCTCACTGCAATAGCAACAGGAGGTGGCTACAAAATCATTACAGTAGTACACTATGTACTACAGTGAATTTGATGCAGTTATTATTTAATATTACATCTTTACAACTGTTTACACTTCTCTTGAACCTAATGGGTGCCATGTAACTGTCTGTTTGTATGTGTAAGTTTTGATAAATTTTAACTTTTTATAACAGGCTTGTATATATTTTATGATAGTAAATAATAAAATGGCCTAGTATCTACATATATTTTATGCATTCATGACATATCTAGCTTTTTCTTTTCTTTTTTTTCCCATATTTCTTGGCTAAGCGATTCATCTGTGAGGTTTTTCACAAAATTGTTGCCATCGCCAAAAATATTCCATTTACTGAAAAAAATCCACATATAAGTGTACTCACGCAGTTCAAACTAATGTTGTTCAAGAGTCAACTGTATAAAAGGTATTAATATGTCTGGAAAGAGATATGTTTCCAATTTAACAGACACTACCAATGAGGAGAAGAGTTGGGCTAGGCAGGAAACTTCAAATTTTCCTTTTTTACTTTATATATTCTATTTGTATCTCAACTTATAACCTGTGGACCACGTTTATTAGAAGAAAATGCAGATTCCTGAAACTTCCTGCAGACCCCATGAGTGACAATCTCAGGGAGATGGAGTTCCAGAATCTGCTTTTTTTCATAGATGTTTCTTTGTCATTCCTGTGTATATCTGAGTTTCAGTAGCACTGCTAATCAATTGTTTGGGGTTCTCTCTCCTTCACCAGCATGTTCTTGCAAAACTAACCAAACACATACAAAGCGCAAACAGTACAATAGTGCACTGCACCTTCATGACCCTTACCTCTTCCAGCCTCTTCCTACCTCTTCCACATGTGATATGTGTGTACATACCCACAGACAGAAACACAGAGACATGTTTGGAAGCCAGTGTGGATGCCCTGTGATCTGTGTGTACACATGACAAGTGCATACACACGCACATAAAGGAACCCAGAGACGTGTTTGGAAGCCAGTGTGGACACCCTGTGATCTGTGCGTACACATTTGACACCTGCGTACACACTCACAGACAGAAACACAGAGATGTGTTTGGAAGCCAGCGTGGATGCCCTGTGATCTCTGCATACACATGTGACACATGCATGCACACCCCCATACAGGAGCAGAGAGACACATTTGGAAGCCAATGTATGCCCTGTGATCTGTGCGTACACGTGACACATGCGTACACACCCACTGACAAGAACACAGAGACGTGTTTGGAAGCCAGTGTGGACGCCCTGTAATCTGTGTGTACACACATGACACATGCGTGCACACCCACTGACAAGAACAGAGACCCATTTGGAAGCCAGTGTGGGTGCCCTGTGATCTGTGTGTACACATGTGACACGTGCATCCACACCCACTGACAAGCACACAAGAGACACATTTGAAAGCCAGTGTGGATGCCTTGTGATCTGTGTGTACACATGTGACATGGGCATATGCACCTACAGACAGAAACGCAGAGATGCATTTGGAAGTCACTGTGGATACCTTGTCATCTGTGTGTACACATGAGACACTTGCATACACACCCACATACAGGAACACAGAGACACGTTTGGAAGCCAGTGTGGATGCCTCATGATCTGTGAGTACACATATGACACGTGCATGCACACCCACAGACAGGAACACAGAGACACATTTGGAAGCCAGTGTGGATGTCCTGTGATCTGTGTGCACACGTTACACGTGTACACAACCACTGACAAGAACATGGAGACACATTTGGAAGCTAGTGTGGACGCCCTGTAATCTGTGCATACACATGTGATACGTGTGTGCACACCCACTGACAAGAACATGGAGACCCATTTGGAAGGCAGTGTGGATGCCCTGTGATCTGTGTGCACACATGTGACACGTGCATGCACATCCACAGACAGAAACACAGAGACACATTTGGAAGGCAGTGTGGATGCCCTGTGATCTGTGTGTATACGTGACACATGCATGCAAACCCACTGACAAGAACACACAGATGCATTTGGAAGCCAGTGTGGACGCCATGTGATCTGTGCCCACACATCACATGGCCGCTTTGGGATACGGCCTGTCTGCCCATACTGGCTTCCAAATGCCTCTGTGTGTTCCTGTATGTGGGTGTGCACGTACCTGTCACATGTGTATGCACAGACCACAGGATGTCCACACTGGCTTCCAAATGCGTCTCTGTGTTCCTGTCTGTGAGTTCCAAATGTGTGCACACCTACAGACAGGAACATGGAAACACATTTGGAAGCCAGTGTGGACGCCCTGTGATCTGTGCCCACACACATCACACGTGCATATACACCCACAGACAGGAACACAGAGACACATTTGGAAGCCAGTGTGGATGCCCTGTGATCTGTGTGTATACGTGACACATGCATGCAAACCCACTGACAAGAACACATAGATGCATTTGGAAGCCAGTGTGGACGCCATGTGATCTGTGCCCACACATCACATGGCCGCTTTGGGATAGGGCCTGTCTGCTCATACTGGCTTCCAAACGCCTCTGTGTGTTCCTGTATGTGGGCGTGCACGTACCTGTCACATGTGTATGCACAGACCACAGGATGTCCACACTGACTTCCAAATGCGTCTCTGTGTTCCTGTCTGTGAGTTCCAAATGTGTGCACACCTACAGACAGGAACATGGAAACACATTTGGAAGCCAGTGTGGACACCCTGTGATCTGTGCGTACACATGTGACACGTGCGTGCACACCCACAGACAGGAACACAGAGACACATTTGGAAGCCAGTGTGGATGCCCTGTGATCTGTGTGTACACGTGACACGTGCGTACACACCCACATACAGGAACACAGCCACATTTGGAAGCCAGTGTGGATGCCCTGTGATCTGTGTGTACACATGTGACATGCGCGTGCACACTCACAGACAGGAACACAGAGACGCATTTGGAAGCCAGTGTGGACATCCTGTGGTCTGCGCGTACACATGTGACAGGTACGTGCACGCCCACATACAGGAACACACAGAGGCCTTTGGAAGCCAGTATGGGCAGACAGGCCCTATCCCAAAGCGGCCGGCAGGCGTCTCCTAAGAATGGTTCTTGGACACACCTGAAAGGAAAATACAACTCGGCACCGCAATTGACTCGGCCAAAGGGAAAAAACTGAAGCTGAAAGCTGAGGCCTGCCCGAAGGAGCCTTGCCTTTGGCGCCTGAGCCGAGGGCTTCAGGGAGAGGGTCGCGCATGGCAGCGCAGCCGCCCGTCTTCCCGTGGCTTCCCTACGGCCGTGGCTCCCGCTGCTCCTTTCCGCCGGCCGCGCGGGTCGCACGACCTTCCCCTCCCGCCCACCCTGAGGCGCCGAAGCCCTCGACGCCGGCCTCGGGAAAGGCGCGGCCACCGCCCGTTTCGGATTCCCGTTTCCTTCCTCCGGGCGCGTCCTTCACCGGGGCCAAATCAGCCCCTCAATTGCTGGAGCCCGGCCTCGGACACTTCTCGGCTTACGCCGCCATACAGTGGCGCACCCCGAAACCCCGGAACCGACAGCTCGGCTGGCCTTGCGCGCCCACACTCTCCAAGGCAGGGCTCGGTCCGGGGAGCTGGTTTTGCCAAGGCGAGGGGCGAGGGGCAGCCCAGGCGGCCGGATGGATACCAAGAGGGCGCGTCAGCTCCGGCGGGACGGGGCTTCCAGGGCCCGGGAGGGGTCCAGGACTCTCCGCCGGCGCCCGGCTGTCGGCGGAGGGCCGCGGGGCAGGAGGGAGTGGAGACTGCGGCCCCAGTTCGGGCAGCGCGGAGCCCACCCAACGCCCTCCTCGGCCCTGGGCTCTTCCTGGGGCCATCCCGCCCCTGCACCTCGGCCTGGCACCTTTCCGGTTAGCCTCGGAGGCCGTGGCCGAGCAGGGTCCGTTCGCCTGGCTGGGGGGCCTCAGAACGTTATTTCTGGGTGACAACCTGCAGGGCCTTCCGCCCCTCGCGACCTCTCGGGAGTCCCTTCCCCGGCGCCCCCCCGGGGCTGCAGGGGCTGCAGGTTCGGTCTCGGGGCCTCCTTACCGCAGTCCGCCCGGCTTTAGGCTAGTAGCCTTTAACTACGTCGATAATATGACTCCGGCGATCTTGTGCGGCCATGGGATGCGGCCGTGGGCGGTGGAGTCCAGGCGGAGTCCGCTCTCCACACGCGAGGGCGCCTCCTCCTCACCGCTCGCCGGCTTCGAAGCTCGCGCCTCAGGCGACGGCAGCCAACGGGTTGCCGGCTGGAGGCCCCGCCGACGCCCCGCCCCTTGAGAGCCCACCCGCGCCCCGCAGCCCCGCCCCCAGCGCCGACCCTAAGTTTCGGCGCTCAGTGGTCCGGCGCTCCCCGGGTCTGGGTGTCCAGCGTCAACCCCGAGGTCTCTATGCCCCGCCTCCCGACGCCAGGGGGCAGGGCCAGCGCGCTGGGCGTCGGGGCGGGGCTTTGGCTGCGTCGGCCGCGTAGCCCGCGCGCGGAGCGGACCCTGCTGCGGCCGTTGGCCGTTAGCGCGGCTTCGGCGGTTGTCTTGGAGAAGCAAGATGGCGGCGACGGCGGCCGCAGTGGTGGCCGAGGAGGACACGGAGCTGCGGGACCTGCTGGTGCAGACGCTGGAGAACAGCGGGGTCCTGAACCGCATCAAGGTGAGGCCGGAGGCTGGGGCCGGGCCTGGCGTATCCGCAGGGCCTGCGTGGACAGCGGGCGTCACAACGGTCGCGGCGAGGAGGCCGCCTCCCTGGCGAGGGACCGGGGCCGGCGGGCACTGGGGGCGCGCCCCGGCATGGCCTCCGTCCTGCCCGCCCCACAGGGGGGGTCGGCTCGTTCGCTCGTGTGGTCCCGGAGGGCACCGCGGATTGGGGGCGCCTGGCCCGTCCCCTGCCGCATTCCGTGGGGGCGGGACCGCGGGGCCTGGGGGCCACACGGGCGGCCCGCAGCTGGGCCCTGGAGTGCGGCCCCAGCGTCTCTTCCTCAGGCTCGGGCATGATCCGCGGCGGGAAAGCAGCGCGTCCAGCCGAAGCCTGGGGGTCGGAGAGCTTGTGTGACTGAGAACGTTTCGGAAGGCGTTTCTGACCTTTGCACCTGCCCTCCCAGCTCGTTGGCTTGCTTGTGTTTGTTGCTGGATAAATGTGAGCTTGTTGTGAAAATTGTCTTGAAATTATAATTTCTTGTTTCTTGCCTTTTTTTTAAGGCTGAACTCCGAGCAGCTGTGTTTTTAGCACTAGAGGAGCAAGAAAAAGTAGAGGTATGAAGTTTCCAGATTTTAACATGGCTGTATTCGTTAATACTTAATTTCTTATTCATTAAAAACCGTCTTAAAAATAGTTTATAGTAACATATAGCTAGGGATAATTTTGAACTGTTAAGGATTATATTACTATTGAGAGAGAGCCAAAATTATTCTTTTTTCGTGTAGCTTTTGAATTTAGGGGTAATCTTAAGGTACCACAGTAACTCTGATACTAATGCTTAATCTGAAACAAATGGTCATAGGAGTTTCTTGAAGAAATGGTGCCATCGTCAATGTGTTAAGTGCAGGTTCACTCAGATCCTTTAGTAAGCTAATATGTTATTAATCCCTATGAAACGGGGTATATAGTATGCAACTTTTCCCAAAATTATCTGACCACTCAATTATTTTGACAATGAAAAAGACAGCGATTATTTTAAAAGTGCAGCCACTTCTCTATATTTAAGTGGGTAATTTAACTTTTTCGGAGTCCCACCAACCATCCTGAGTAAATATTCTGGAATTTGTCAACAAGAATAGAACCATCATCAAAGTCTTAAACTCTTGCTGTATGACAAATCAGTCTACTGTCCTCTCACTTCTTTAGACCTGTATACCTAATCTCTAATTTCATCAAAATCTTCAGTTCTTTGCCCTTTCCATGTCTGTGCAGGCATCAGTCTTCTCTTGGCAGCATTTTGCTCTGGACCCTATGGGTCTGGACCCCTAATTACCTTGCCTTAACGGTCATACGTGGTCTGGAAGAAATCTCAGTGGTCATTTAACCCAGCAAACTAACTCTCTTCCCACTTTGCACATATGTGCTCTTGGAGAAGAGTCAGTCAATCATGTGGATTGCTGATGTTGCAAATTGGCAGGTACCAACCTGGTTAGGTCCTGAGCAGGCCCAGCAGCTCTCTTCTTCACCCTAGCTGTGCAGTAGCCTTCTATGTCACCCCTGCTTCCTTCTCTCTGAACACATGGTCTTGTTGCTTCCTCCACAGGGAAGGTAGAAGCCATTAGATCCTAACTTTATGTCCTCCTCTCCTGTCCCTCAATCTATTGCTCACCTGTGAAAATGCTTACCTGTGTCTATATTTATCTGTACCTCTTACTGCTTTAGAAGAAGAGGCTCTGTCCTGTCCAAGAATAATCCCTCTGTCTTGTGTATACTTTCAAGTCTTTAATTATTTACTGTATCTTTGACCCCTTCCTTTTCTGATGGCTTTTCTTTTGAGCTTGAAAACATGTTTAAATAACTATTAGGAGTAAACTGTTTTCCTTTACTCACATTCTGCTTTTAATACCGCTGTGGTTTTTTTCCTTCACAACCTGGTTTTGACCACTCCTTGGTTTCTTTAGCATGATCTTTTTCCTGTACACCTGACTGAGACTTATCCACAGTTGTCATTCTGTACTGTCTCACAGACTGACCTTATTCATCCAGTAACTCCAGCCCTGTAACTTTCATGCATGTTTCTCCCCCGAGCTTCAGACCTGTATGTTAAACTGCCCACTGTATTATGCCCTTAATGGGACCATCATTTATCTGGCAAGAAATCTAAGCGTTTCTTAGGCCTTGCTCTTCTTTCCACCTGCTCAGCCATCACCTGGCTCTGTGTCTGTCAGGTGTGTATCTGAAGTGTCCCCAAGGGAGTGCTCTGCTGCCTCCTTTGTGCTTGTTTTTTCTTTTCCAGATTGCCTTATCCCCTTCCTACTTGCCAGTCTCCGTTTCCGTGGTGTCTGTCCCTCACCATCTCCCTGAAGTCCTTTTTCCACATTGCTCCTAGATTGGCTGTTTATAGTACACATCTGATCTTGTCCCTCCATTCTCTTAAAATACTTCAGTTGACTCAGTATCTTAGAATTCCCTGAACCAGCCTACCAACTACCTTGAGGATCTCTCCTCTCCTTGTCTTTTATTTTAACAACTTTATTGAGGTAAAATTGACCTATAGTAAAGCTAAAGTATTTAATATGTACAAATTGATTTTTAATAGTTAATTTATGCAGCTGTGAAATGATCATCACAATCAAGGTACTGCACATATCCTTCAAACTTTTGACCTTCAAAAGTTTTCCTTGTGCCCCTTATGTAACCCTCTCCTCCACCCCAAACCTTTTTAAGAATTATATAAAAGGAATCGTATAGTAGGTACTCTTTTTTTTTTGGTCTGTTTCTTCAACATAATGCATTTGAAATTCATTCATGTTGTGGTATGTATTAATAAATCATTTCATTAATACATTGTACAGATATGACAGTTTAGCCATTACCTGCTGACAGACATTTAGGCTGTTTCCAGTTTTTGAGTATTACAAATAAGGTTTCTGTGAACAGTCACATACAAGTCTTTGCTTGGATCTGTGATTTCTCTTGAGAAAATATGTAGAGGTGAAGTGACTAGGTCACATGCTAGGAATATTTGTGACTTTTAAGAAACACTACCAAATTGCTGTCCAAACTCGTTATGCCATTTTGCATTCCCATCAGCAGTGTATGAGGCTGCCACTGTAGCAGCAATTAATGTGGTCTTAAGGAAGCTTACCATATGCTACCTACTGTAGCCTGTTCTCAGCAACAATCACAGGCTTGATGGTCTAGAAGTATTTTTTCCATACTTATTCAAATAAATGTATAATTACAAAAATAAGTTGGCCTATGGGCCGCATAAGATCATCTCACATTTCATGGATAAACTGGGAATTACAAGTGTATAATTAAATTCCTGTTCATAGTAAGTATGCTATAAATGGTAGATATCTGAGATGACAAAACTTTTATCAAACTTCATGTATTTGAAATAATAAACAGTTGTTGACATTTAATTGTATTTCACACAGGTATTTGAAAATATCTAGCTTCAAAAGCAGTTTATAAAACATTTAAAAATTAAAAATACAAATCTTCATATATGGTTTTGTTATATTAACTTTGAGAAATTACTAAATAGCACAAAGTAAGTCCTGTAGTAATTAACAGTTGTAGAATGGATTTTGTAAAACCATAATTTTATCAATGAAAACGTTAAACTTTATATTTTGTAGTTGTTTTTAGGGTAAACACATGACACTTAAATTTTTTTTTTTAACAGAACAAAACTCCTTTAGTTAATGAGAGCCTGAAAAAGTTTTTAAATACCAAAGACGGTAAGATGTTCAGTTTGTTCTTGTTTATCTATCTCTGAATTTTTGAATCTTGATACCATTTGGGAGAAATCAGGAATTTCAGGGCTTTTCTTTTGTCTTCAATTGTTATAGGTCCTCATTTTAAAATAATATTTTATTGTACAACAATCGTGTTGCTATTACATATTTTTGGATTTGGGATGTTGTTGCTTAAAGCCAGTTTTACTACAAAAAGCCAATATTAACCATTAAAAAGCGAAACACTGAAATCTATGAGATGATTGTCTTACAGTTAGTTACAGACTGATGATCCCAGTGAAAAAAATCAGGAGATTGAGATTTTCATTACTTAATCATATTATTCAAAGAGGAAATTTGTAACTTAAAAAATTTAGAAACCTTTCTTCCATTAATTTAGTGTATCTATTTCATAATGTTAATTTAAAAAATTCAGTTTTTAAAGATTTGCTTACTTACCTTTTTCTTGATCTTTATAGGTCGTTTAGTGGCTAGTCTTGTTGCAGAATTTCTTCAGTTTTTTAACCTTGACTTTACTTTGGCTGTTTTTCAACCTGAAACTAGCACAGTAAGAATAATGATTTTTACATCTATCTTTTGAAACCTTTGATACAAATGAGTTAATATTAAGCTGAAAGTTAATAGAATTTGACAACTGTTAGTTTTTTACATTTAGATTATTTTTGGTAGTTGATTATCTGTTTTTCTTAAAAGCCATATGAGCTTTCAGATAGCTGGCACCAGTGTTGCTGCTTTGTGTTACTTGAAAGCTTGCTAATAAAAGTGTTACTATAGAGTTAATTTTGATACGATGTTAGATTGCACCTGTTAATGGAAACTTTGAAGGTAGAGGCTCTGTAAAAGAAATAGGCATAATTTTTTAAAATAGACATTTCATTCATTAGTAAGACAGTCTCTTTGAGTTTAAAGATGTCTTTAAACTCTGAAAATATTTTCTTTACTCCTTGAGAATAACTTCTGCTATTTTTTTGTGCACTTGTATTTTAACTTCTTTTCTAGCTGCAAGGTCTCGAAGGTCGAGAGAATTTAGCCCGAGATTTAGGTATAATTGAAGCAGAAGGTACTGTGGGTGGACCCTTATTATTAGAAGTGATCAGGCGCTGTCAACAGAAAGAAAAAGGGCCAACCACTGGGGAAGTAAGTAGAATTCTGTGTTATCTTTTTCTATTTTAATTATTGGCTACTTAGTTTAGCCATGCAGATTAGTGCATATGTAGTAAATTAAGGTTTTCATACTAGAAGATATTCCTTAAAAACAAAATGAGATGCATTCAGATTGTATCAATGCAAATTTTAATGAAAATTAGGAATGTGCTGACTCTGATTCTGTGGCATATCTGTTCTGGTTTTTGATCCTCAAGAGTGTTGGGTCATGAGGTAAACTGTCTGGAACAAATCCCAAGTCCTCGTTGCCTCGCTTGATCCTCCATTCATTCCATACTGTGTATGAAGTGGGCTCTACCAGGCCCTACCTTGGTGTTCTGAGGCTTCTCTGCATAAGCCAACAGAAGCACTCAACTTGCTATTATTTTTATTAAAACATCTTATTTAAATATAAAAGGGCTGATTTATAGGATAGTTAATAAATTTTTGGACTTAAAGGCCTCTTTAGGCTTAAAACTAAGCTGTTGATTTTGCTTTACACTGTTTAGAAACAGTTCAAACTTACACTTTTTTGATTAGTAGTACTTTTCATACTCTTAACCTTTTTTCAGAAATTGTGCTAATGAGATTAATGATATAATTTTATTTTCATACATTAATTTTACATGAAGATACTCTGTTTTATAGATACAGGTAACATCTGTAACTGTTCCAGATATTTGATTAAATGTGAGCTTTTAGTCAGAAATTTATAGGTAAGAATGTGGAGGGCTGTATAGGTTTCCTACTTATTTTCTTTGGTGAGTCTCAGAGGATATTTTCTATTAGAATTTTTGAAAAATGATAAAGCTTGCCTGAGTACTAATTATGTGTAAGGCATGGTAAATAGACTTTGTGGGTAGTATAAGATAAAATATAAGAAACTTCTGTGTCTCTGAATAGCGCAGAGCTATTTAAGATAAAATGTGCTCAAATAAGGAAATTAACATTTAAATAACAGTTTAAGATTATGGAGGAATTGTCATTTAACACATTATTTCCAACCATATTATGAATAGTTTAGAGGAGGAAGCGATTGTCACATGCCAAAATTTTATTGAAGTCAATTTTAAAGTGAGAGTAGGATGTCAGTTGTGGGGCGAGGATTGGGAAGGGCTTTCCGAGAAGTTGGAACGGTGCCAGCCAAGTGTGGGAGCAGGAGAGCATAGCCAGATCCCAGGCTGGCTGGGAGTGAGGCGGCTCACCCAGAGCGCAGGTTGTCACTTCAGCTTGTGCATATAATTTCATTCCTTCATTTATCAATATCCAGCAAGCTTTTATTGTGCGCTTATTTGATAGATACTGTGCTGGGTACTGGGCAATCAAAAACAAACTAAAGAACCCAGTCTCCTGGGGCCAGCAGTCTGTAGGTCATGATGACCTCTCTTTATTGGCTCTCCCCTCTCGGCTTCTGTGGCCCTGAAGAACTCTCTTCTCTTTCTAACTGCCCTTTCATTTTCTTTTCTGTTTAGTAGTTGTGCTTTGGCTCACCTCATTGCAGTGGTGTTTATGCATATTTTTCTGTCTAGATTGATCTTTCTTCCTTAACATACCACTAGCATGGACTCTGGAACCAGGTTACTTGGGTGAAACCCCAGCTCTGCTACATTCTAGCTCTGTGAGCCTGCAGTCACTCAGCCTCCGTGTGCCCAGGTTCCTTATCTGCAACATGGAGATCACAGAAGTATCGCGCCTACAGGTCTGGAGGGGGTCTGAGGAAGCAAGATGTGTGAAGCTTTGAGCACAGTGCTTGGCACGGAGGACTCTGTGTGTTACTGTAGTAGGCATCAGTGGATTCAATTAACTGCGAATTGAAAATATTCAGATAGGCTGAGCGCGGTAGCTCATGCCTGTAATCCCAGCACTTTGGGAGGCCGAGGTGGGCGAATCATGAAGTCAAGAGATGGAGACCATCCTGGCCAACATGGTGAAACCCCATCTCTACTAAAAATAGAAAAATTAGCTGGGCGCGGTGGTGTGTGCCTGTAGTCCCAGCTACTTGGGAGGCTGAGGCAGAATCACTTGAACCCAGTAGGTGGCGGTGGCAGTGAGGCGAGGTCGTGCCACCGCACTCCAGCCTGGCGACAGAGCGAGACTCCATCTCAAAAAAAAGAAAAAAAGAAAATATTTGGATAAAATACAACAAAAGAATGCAAATATAGTAGAAAACTATTTATATAGCATTTACATTGTATTAGATACAAGTTAGACACGATTTGAAGTACATAAGTTATATGCAAATATGTCATTTCACATAAGAGACTTGAGCATCCTTGGATTTTGTTGTCCACAGGGGAGTCCTACAACCAGTCCCCTGTGGATACTGAGGGACGACTGTATTAGTATTACTGTTTCTTGTTATTGTATGGATGACTCTTTAAGTTCAGTGTAGTCTGCCTAAGCTCAGCTCAGTCCTTTATCCTAGCTCCAGACTAGAATTTCCAGCTCTTCACAAAACATACCTCCCTGGATAACCCAATAGTATATTCGAATCCTGTGTGGAAAAACTTACTTTCTTCTCTTTACCTCTAAAAAGTAAAAACATAAAGACAAAAGCAAATCCCACCTTACTCCCCGCAAATAACCCTCTTCAAGTTCTTCTTGCTCACTTCTGTGTTTTGATTGATTCTATTCCTGTGACTCCTTGGTTTCATCCCAAGGAGCCACCTCTTCACATGTGCTCTGGATTCAGTTCTTCTGTCAGGAAGGATTCACTCTCCACCTTGCACCCCGTAGCTTTGGTAACAGGCTGTGGAAGAAAGAGTAATTGCTGGAGGGCTTTCTGTTCTCTGCTAGATAGGAGTGTACCTCAAAATGAGACCCAGTAGCATGCCTGTGTAGTGGGTGTGATGTGAAAATGGACACAGAATCACTGTTCTTCAGCATTTCATTCTGACTCGTGGATTTGAGGCCTCCCCTGAAGTTTGCCCTGACTTTTTCATAGCTGTGATTCTGTCAAATAGAGCCAGGATAGGAATTCTGTATCCTCAAAAGGTAGTTGTTTTACTCCCCCAAGTTGCTGAACCAGTAAGTTGGGCATCTCATCTCCATTTTTTGCTAGTTTTCCCTTCCTAATATCTGGATATTTAATTTTAATAGTTTGTGCGTATGTATATAAACAAATAGATAAAATATTTAAAATAGAGACCTCAAAGATGTATGTTTTGGCCCTTCATTATTTATTAGTGTTTTCTATTACTTTGGAAGAAAACCTGTTGTTTATAATGAAATAAAAAATTAGAGCTTTTATTAGCTTTTGACTTTGACTGTAGAAAACTAGCTATAGGTTAAGCTCACTGAACTAAATTACTGATGCTTTTTACCAAAACTGCATTTTAACCACCTCAAGAATTAGGTTGCTGTGCCCCACCCGCTTTAACCTGACTTTTGTTTGGTTTTATTGGATGCTCCCCAGCCGTAGATAATTAAAGCCCTTTCTTGTTTTCTGAGCCCCTCGATGGATCATTTTCATCTCCTTCAGCACCTCTACCATGTAGGTCCTTATATCTGTCCAGGATCATTTCTTCCTAAAGGTTCTCATGCTTTCAGTCTGTCATTCACTGTTGCAGAATTATTTTTAAACTTCAGCCCTTCCTCTGTTCGTTTCTTCTGTACGATTGTAGTGACTGCACTGCCGACTCAGGAGTCCCAGATTCTTCAGCCCTTATGAAATGTTCTGTGTGATGTGGCCTTAACCTGTCTTTCTAGCCTTATGTGTTTTTTTTTTTTAATGTGGAACCTTGTACTTAAGTCAGATTGAACTTTGGACTTACTACTTGAAAGTGGCTTGTGTTTTTTCGCCTTCTCTTATTTCGTTATTCTATCCTCCACTTGGAATTATACTCTTTCCCCTTCCCCAGCTGTGGAATTTTGTCAGTCAGGTTTTCTCCTCAGCTGCAACTCTTGTTCTTCCTCTCTCCTTACTGGAAACTGCATGTAACTTAGTGCCTCCTTCTGTCAAAGTTGTAGTAGTGATCTGCACTGGTTACACATGGAAATTTACTGAGGACAAGGGCTTTATCTTCATATCTCTTACACAGTCTAAGGCATTGTGATTTTTTTTTGTTTTTTTTTGAGACGGAGTCTTGCTCTGTTGCCCAGGCTGGAGTGCAGCGGCAAGATCTCAACTCACTGCTGCAAGCTCCACCTCCCAGGTTCACGACATTCTTCTGCCTCAGCCTCCCGAGTAGCTGGGACTACAGGCAGCCACCACCACACCCGGCTAATTTTTTAAATTTTTTTATTTTTAGTAGAGACGGGGTTTCACCGTGTTAGCCAGGATGGTCTCAATCTCTGACCTCGTGATCCACCCGCCTTGGCCTCCCAAATTGCTGGGATTACAGGTGTGAACCACCGCGCCCAGCTGGCATAGTGATTTTTAACATACTGTTCACAGTCAATGGAAGCCTTTGAAAATTTGAAGAGGAGTACCCATTTAGAAGATTTGTGGAGGTTAGATCGGTAAAATATGGAGAAGTTAGCAGACTAGAAGGAAGTGAAACACATAAGAAGGCAAATCTAGACAAGAATGGTAGCAGTAAGAATAGAAATAAGTGGACATACAGGCTAGACATGGTGGCTCACACCTGTAATTCCAGCACTTTGGGAGGCCGAGGCAGGCGGATCACTTGAGGCCAGGAGTTTGAGACCAGCCTGGCCAACCTAGTGAAACCCCGTCTCTATTAAAAATATAAAAATGAATGTTGGGCGCGGTGGCTCATGCCTGTAATCCCAGCGCTTTGGGAGGCCAAGGCGGGTGGATCACCTGAGGTCAGGAGTTCGAGACCAGCCTGGCCAACATGGTGGAACTCCATCTCTACCAAAATACAAAAAATTGGCCAGGTGCGGTGGCTCAAACCTGTAATCCCACACTGGAAGGCTGAGGCGGGCGGATCATTTGAGACCAGCCTGGCCAACATAGTGAAACCCTCTGTCTACTAAAACCACAAAAATTAGCTGGGCATGGTGGTGTGCACCTGTAGTCCCAGCTACTCGGGAGGGCGAGGCAGGAGAATTGCTTGAACCCGGGAGGTGGAGGTTGTGGTGAGCCAAGATCGCACCTCTGCACTCCACAGAGCGAGACTCTGTCTCAAAAAAAAAAAAAAAAAAAAAAAAAACAAGGAATTAGCTGGGTGTGGTACTCGGGAGGTTGAGGCAAGAGAATCGCTTGAACCCGGCAGTCGGAGGTTGCAGTAAGCCAACATCTCGCCATTGCACTCTAACCTGGACAACAAGAATGAAACTCCGTCTCAAAAAAAAAAAAAAAAGTTAGTTGGGTGCGGTGGTGCATTCCTATAATCCCAGCTACTTGAGAGGCTGAGGTGGGAGGATCACTTGAATCTGGGAGGCGGAGATTGCAGTGAGCCGAGATCGCACCACTGCACTCCAGCCTGGGTAACAGAGTGAGACCCTGTTTCAAAAAAAAGAAAGATAAATAAAAGAAAGAAAGAAATGAATAGATAAAGATGACCTTTTGAGAATCAACAAGACTTGGTAAACTAATATTTTGGCATGGGGCAAGGTCACAGAAGGCAATAAGAGAAAAGAAAAGCTCTCAAAGGCCAGTTTAAGGATTTTAGCCTAAAAGATAATATCACCACCAGAAATAGTGGGACTGAAGAGGGAGAACTGAAGTTATGAAGAACAGCACATTTTCGTATTTAAAAAGTTACAGTCAGTCATAAAGGGATTTTTGTAACAAACAGCCAGTATTTACTATGTACAGTGTCCTAGAGCTTGTGCTGGTAGTGGATGAATTGTAGGAAGTGATTTTCATTTAAGAAACATTTTAAAAACCTCCTCCTTGGCATTAACCACAGTGCTCAGAACCCTGTGGTGACAGGGCACTGGGCAGCAGACACAGATGACTCCTGTGAAAGTTGGGCTAGAACAGGTGCTTACCACTTTGGAAAAAAAATGTGTGAAAGTAGAAAACTGGGAGAGTGAACAACTATTTGAAAGGGTAAAGTATTTTTAATGAAAGTTGTTATTTGGTATTTTTTCTTGAGATAAAATGAAGTAGGGAAACAAATTCAAGGAGGGCAAAAAGTAGATCTTAGAGAATGACAGGATATTATTTGTCTGGAGAGTAGGGAGAAGGGAAGTGAGGAAGTAAATCCTGGAATGGTAGACCTGGGACAGGTTTCAGTGGAGAAAGACAGTATCCTGTTCAAAGTGAATAAATGAAATATTTTGCAGGTAATTAGAATCTAGGGATGTGTAGAAGGTTTTTGAGGGGGTAAAATTAGAGGAAAATCTAAAAAGGATGGTTACTTTAATAAGAAATAAAATACCAACATTGTATAGTGTTTTTAAATGCTAAAATTCTATTGGAGTGTAATTGGTATATTTGTGTTTTATTTTTAAATGTATTTTAATTTTAAACTAAAATGTTTTAGGGTGCACTTGATCTATCTGATGTACATTCTCCACCAAAGTCACCAGAGGGAAAAACAAGTGCACAGACAACACCAAGTAAGGTGAGTTAGCTGTGGAACACGGAAGTCATGTCTGGACTTAACTCCAGAGTGCTCTGCTTTTCTCTCTCTAGTCTTTCTTGTTACAAGTTGTATTGTTTTATATAAACACATGGGCTCTTTAGTTTCTTGAAGGTGCTTTTTTTCCATTAAGTATACATTAAAAAAAAATTTTTGCTTTGTTGGTAGTTGTTTGACATTTGTATTGTAGAAAGGAATGTGCTGGTAAGTAACAGAATCATAGAATATTTGGATTTATTTGGTACTTCGGACATTTTCTCCTATTAACAAGGAGATTTACTTACTTTTCATTTATAAATTCCTAGCTTGAGAATATTAAGCTAGAAATATGTATTATAGGTTATAATATTGAATGAATATTTTAGACTTCTAGATGGGTGATGAGATCCAGAATTGTAAATCATGATGGTTTTTAATATACCTGGGCTGTTTTGATAGAATTTCTAAGAAAATGTATGTACTTTGGTTACATTTGTGTGTGTATGCATGTGTGCGTCTGTTTGTGTGTTTTATGAGTTGTTAAAGGTAAGACTTGATTTCAGAGATTAAGCATAATGGGAAAAAAAAAGAGCTCTACACTTTGAATTTAAGATCCAGGATATGTAGGAATGGATAGAAAGATGATTGTCAGGAAATTTGTTTTCTCAAGAGCATAGCATGAATTGGTAGTCCCAGGCGGTCTTACCAAAGGATAGGTTTGGGTCTGTCTTAGTCTGTTCAGGCTGCCAAGTACCATAGATTGGGCAGCTTACAAACAACACATTTTTCCTCACAGTTCTGGAGGCTGGAAGTCCAAGATCACGGCATCACTGTGGTTAGGTCTGGTGAGGTCCCTCTTCTAGGTGCAGAGAGCTGCCTTCTCATTGTGTCCTCACGTGGTGGAAAGAGGGTGAGAGAGCTCTCTGGGGTCAGGGCCCTAATCCCATTCACAAAGCCTTCACCCTCATGATCTGCTCACCCCGCAAAGGCTCCACCTTCTGATACCATCACATTGAGGGTTAGGATTTCAACATAGGAGCTGGGGGTTTGTGGACTACACAAACCTGCAGTCCATGACAGGTCGGGTTTGTATTCTTTGACTGTCCCTTTGATTTTCATCCCATAGGAATAGAGTGATGCTGTGGAGTCCATTCCAAAAGATGAGGTCCCATGTGGGTTTATGGTGGTGGATCGACTCTCAGATACAGTTGCATCTTTTTAAATAGGTGAACTTCCAGGACGTAGTGATTATGCTACACGATACCTTTCTTTTTTAAATGTCTAGGCACAGAACATTGCTGAACGATTGCTGTTATTTTTTGCTTGTTCTTTGATGTTGTTGCTCCTTTTTATTGTTTAAGTTTGGAAAACTAAGGAATTTTATACTTCATTTCTAACCAAAGAAACAACTATTGTATTGTTTATAGTTGCTCCTTCTGAGATTTCTAGTTGGTGTAGGGAAGGCCTTTTTTTAAAATATTTTTTTTCCTAAATACTCATAGGAGGCTATAACCCCAGTGATAGAGTAAGGTCATGAGTAAATTTTTAAAATTTCTTTAAATTAATTGCAAATAAAACAGCCTATGTAAGTAAGCTTTACTTTTCATGAAAATACCTGGCTTTAGAAAAATTAAAATTAATGAATATTCCAAAATACTTATCAGTACCTATAGCATTTGACTATTTGGAAGCTCTTTTTAGCAAATTATTACTGTTTTTAAAGCAAATTAGCAATCCTAACCTATATATAATGTATGTCTTCAGGGTAAAATATTAAAGTCTATTTTACGTACTCTTATTCTCCCTACATACATTTTAAGATCTAAGAATTATAATGAGAATCTCAATGTTTTAAGTCAGTCAGGAAATGATGCTGTGAGTTTTTCCAGAGAAGGGGGGACTGTCCTGAGGCTGCTTTAGAGAATAGCGTTTGTCCTAACAGCTGTCTCTGCCGCCATCCCGTTATTCTAGTTTAGTCTCCGTTTCTCAGTTGGCCTCATAAACCCACTTCAGAAATACCCTAGATAGTCCTTGTGTAGGGTTGCATCTGTTCTAAGATAAACCCTTATTTTTGGCTCTAGTACTGAAGGACCTGGATTTGGGATCCAGTACTTTCCCTACCGTCTTCTTGCTAGCTACCTCCTACCAAATCAGCCTTGAGGGCCCACGGAGAACGCTAGAAACTCTCCAAGAGTAGGGTCCACCCAACCTTTAGGAACCAGCTTTGTGTGCTCCTGAGAAAGGTCAGATGAGGTCAGGACAAGTCTTCAAGGAAGTTGCCTAGGAACTCAAGTGAGGCTTATTTAGAATGCTGCTAAAATGTAGCATGAAAGAGCTGATTCTCCACCCAGTAGAAGCTGAGCAGGTGGAGGCTAAGGTATCTGTGTTTGACCTAGTAACTATTGGAAACAGTAAACATGAGGTAGATCACTCTAGGAATAGTTAAGAAAGGACCAAAAAAAGCAGGCCTCACAGAACATATTAACTAGATGTTCCACTTCTGAGACATTTTTCAGTAGGTATCTTTGTTTGGTAATGAGTTAGTTTATTTTTTAAAGATTTCTATTTTGTGGTAAAATCTCATTTTATTCTCATGCTCAGATACCAAGGTATAAAGGACAAGGTAAGAAGAAGACAAGCGGGCAGAAGGCTGGTGACAAGGTAACATGCATGAGGGCAGAGGAGAAAAGCAGCCTGTGGGCATCAGGTCTCGACTCTGGGGCCTCCTGGAGCGCTGGGCTCCTGTCAGATTGGGTTCTCAGTTTTCTTATGAAATGTCACTTGAGGCTGGGCTAGGTGGCTCACGCCTGTAATCCCAGCACTTTGGGAGTCCAAGGTGGGCGGATCACTTGAGGTCAGGAGTTCGAGACCATCCTGGCCAACATGGTGAAACCCCGCCTCTACTAAAATACAAAAATTAGCCGGCCGTGGTGGTGCGCGCCTGTAATCCCAGCTACTTGGGAGGCTGAGGCAGGAGAATCACTTTAACCCGGGAAGCGGAGGTTGCAGTGAGCTGAAATCGTGCCATTGCACTCCAGCATGGGTGACAGAGTGAGACTCTGTCTAAAAAAACAAAAAAGTAATGATGGCATGAAATAAAAAGTAAATTTCACTGTCAGTTTTTATCCAGGTGAAAATCATACTGTTGAATCTTAAAACCATGCTCTCAGTTTTACTTTGAAAATTCCTGTTGTGTTGGCAATTAGAGTTGAAAATACGTATTTTTCTTTTGAATGGATGATTATATACATATTAGTAACATTGTGATTTTTATTTGAGGAAAATAGAACATCAAACTATTTTTTTGAATATGTACCTATTGATAAATTAAAAATTAAACGTATTTCCTCCAAGATATTTTTGTGTTCTGTCATTTTTCAGACAATTGCACATTTGTGATCCTTTATTCAGGGCCCCTGCTCACAGTAGAGTGCTGGGGGCCAGTGCTGCATACTACCAAGGCCTTGGCTGCTTTTTCATCCTCTCCTAAAGATCACAAAAATTGACTAATCCAGTAGATTAGCTGCTTATGAAATTTAAATATTAGAAGTTTTAGAAACATTATCAGTACAGTTTTTACATGTACTTAGGATAAGACAAAATATTTAATTTTCTGTTCTGTGAGATTCATTAGTCCTATGCTGAACTTTGGTTATGTATAGATTTTTTCACTAGGTTGAAAATCTTCAAACTTAAAGCTTTTTAAAAATTCCACCTGTTGTGTTAGATGGCTTTAGTTCTAGGAGCTTCAAAGGCAAATTCCTATTACTATATTCTCTTTCTGTTCACACTGTTCTTTATGCGTTATTAAACAAGAAGATGCTTTAAAATAATGATTTAGTAAGTTTTTTTTAACATTTACATAGTGAAAGTTATTGTGTGTTAATGCTTTGGGCAACACATTTAACACAGTTCTCACTTAAGGAGTTTATAGTTTAATTGGAGAGATGAGACATACCTTAAGTAAGATATAAAACTTCTTAATAGATTTTAAAAATCAGTTTCTTGGACTTTTCTAAAATTTAAAAGCATATTTTATAGTATTAAGCTTTTATAATCTTATTGCTATTGTGGGTTTCAAACAACTTAAACATTTTCAAGAAGTTTATACATGGAGCCAAGGCATCCTAAGAGATGTGGTTTTCACTTTGTGTGATGTGAAATAACTGTGATGGGCCCAGACTTTAGCTTTCACGGTACTTTGGGCAGAGTGTAGTGTGTGCCCTGACTTGAGAGGGGATTGAAGAACCTAGGTGGGCCCATATCCCAGGATTTAGTCCGTAATTTGGGTCTCTTCTATTTCATTGTTGTGTTCCTGAGGCCAGGATGCTTCCTCAATTACTTGGAAACCTTTTTCCCTGTACATTTCTGATCTTGTTTCTGAACTGCCTTGTGAGAAGTCTGTATTGTACCCCGTGTGGCCTATTGCCAGCCTTACTTATATATTGCAAAGCCTTTCTGCTTTGCCTTGTGCATGCAGTGAGTTCCCAACAGCCTTAACATTCTCAACATCTTCATCATCCAGATGCTATGTTGCATGTGGTGGTTGAGGTTGTACACAGCAAGACTCCAGATGGAGCCATCCGCATGGTAGGTGAGTGGCATCTCCCAAGGTGTGCAAAGCCATCATGGGAGCCCTGCCTGTCCTGCAGACGTGAACTGGGCATGCGATGCAGGAGGGCCTAGGGTACCGCTGCTCCCGGAGCTCTGGAGCACTGATCAGGAGTGTCGCGTGTGTCCGGTTGCTTTCGAATGCAGGAGGCGACAAGTACTAGTGGCTCATTCAGAGACCCTTGGCACTTTCTTCAGGGAAGCTATATTCATATTATAAATAAACTTAAAAAAACATTCATATGTATAGTTAGAATTGATTTGTAGGGTTTTTGAACTGATGTAACTTGGGCAAAACTGAAGTTCTTATTTTTGTTGTTGCTAAGAGACAATAAAGATAAAAATAAAATAAAGATTAAAGATAAAAGATTTGGTATACAAGGAGTATAAATATGAAATGAGAGGGCATTTTAAAAATGAATTAATAATTTTGAAATATATATTAATACTTGCTGACTTCCAAAGTATCATCTGTGATAATTTATCTCATTGTATTCCATTTCGTTGTACCAAACATCCTAATTGTTTGGAAAAAAAAAAAAAGTATCAGAAAATTATAACAGACTTTTGATAGGCCCTACTAGCTTAGGTTTTTACCATTTAGTTGGAAATGTTGAGTAAGAGCTATATTTTTTTGTTTTTAATATTTAGAATTAGTTGCTCTTTATCATTATGTTAAATGTAATATGAAAGATCATCCTTTCTTCTTACAAATAGTTTTCAGGTGTCTGTTTCTTTTTAGAGACAAGGTCTCACTCTGTCACCTAGGCTGGAGTGCAGTGGTGTGATCATGGCTCACACCACTTGTCCTCCTGGGGTCAAGTGCCCACTTCAGCCTCTTGGGTAGCTAGGACAACAGGTGCATGCCAGCACAGCTGGCTAATTTTTTAAAAAATGTTTTCATGTAGAGGCAGGGGTCTCACTATGGTTGTCCATTCTGATCCTCAACTGTGGGGCTCAAGTGATCCTCCTGCCTTGGCCTCCCAAAGTGCTGGGATTACAGGCATGAGCCACCGTGCCTGGCCCAGTTTTCAGGTATTTTAAAACTAACATGTATTGAGATGCTTTTTCACATTACGTGTAGGTTTTGGGGCATATGTTTTTGTATCTTTGGCAGTCACCTGAGGATTTTCCAAACCAGGTGTTACCATTCCCTGTCACACTCTCACACCATCCTGAATGAATGGATACATGGATGCATGAATGTTCCCACACTTAGCCCTGTAGTAAAATTACTTCTCTAAATAATTCATTAGTAAGTCATGGATCAGAAACTGTCGTTGGCAGGGAGAGAGGTGGGGGGCAGAGGCATGGGTGGTGAAGAGAATTTCAAATACAGGCAGCCTCATATCTGGAGGTTTCATATGCATTGCTTTCACACCTGCAGATTCAGTCGTATGTAAATGGAAAAATGGTTATAAAAAATAATAATACAAATTTTATTTATTTATTTATTTTTTTTTTTGAGATGGAGTCTCTCTCTGTCGCCCAGGCTGGAGTGCAGTGGCACGATCTCGGTTCACTGCAAGCTCCGCCTTCCGGGTTCACGGGAGGCTCCTGCCTCAGCCTCCTGAGTAGCTGGGATTACAGGCGCCCACCACCAAGCCCGGCTAATTTTTTGTATTTTTAGTAGAGATGGGGTTTCACTGTGTTAGCCAGGATGGTCTCGATCTCATGACCTCGTGATCCACCTGCCTTGGGCTCCCAAAGTGCTGGGATTACAGGTGTGAGCCACCGCGCCTGGCCAATAATGATATAAATTTTAAAATAATGGTATACAACTGCCTACATAGCATTACATTTATTAGGTATTACAAGTAATCTAGAGATGATTTAAAGCATATGGGAGGATGTGCGTAGGCTATGTGCAAATACTACAGCATTTTATACGAGGGACTTGAGCATCCTCGGACTTTGGTGTCTGCAGGTGTCCTGGGTACTGAGGGACAACTGTATTGCATGAATTTTTTGAATACTTTTGCAAAACAATAGTATTTCTTTGACTGATATTTTTCCTACATGAACAGTTTGGAAAAAAATTCTTTTTTTTTTTTTTTCAGGTTCTTAAGACAGTCTGATACAATTCAGTTTTTGACTACTGAAAAATTAAGGTTTTTCATTGTGAAACTTCTCTAGTGCTGACTTTTTGTTAATCTAGAAATGATTGGCTTCTTTATTATATGAGTGTACTATTGGATAATTTAAATATATACTAAAGCTTTCTTATGGCTGCACTATAATTTCCCATAGAGCTTATTATTAGTCTTGAGCTCCAGCCAAGAGAACTTAATGACCGTTGTAGTGCTGTGCAATAGGTCCCTCACTTTTATGAAAAGACAAAACTTGTTTTAGTTTTTTGTTATAAATGACTTGATTTGTTTCCTAGGGCTAATGTAATATAAGTACCAATATTGGGTGGCTTAAAACAACACATGTGTTGTGTCACAGTTCTAGAGGCTTAAAAATGTGAAATCAAGGCTCGCGGAGGGCTGTGGCTCCTGTTCTAGCTTCTGGTGGCTGCTAGACCCAGATGCTGTTTGGCTTGTAGATGGATTACTCCGGTCTTTGCCTCCATCTTCACATGGACTTCTCCCTGTGTTGCTCTGTGTCTCTTCCCCCCAGCAAGGATACCGCTCATTAGGTTAAGACCCAGGCCCACCCTACTCCTTGAATGGACTCAGCTTAACTAAATACATCTGCAGTGGACACTGTTGCCAAATAAGGTCACACTCTGAAGTACTGGGAGTTAGGGGTTTCAACATATTTCATTTGTGGGATACAGTTTGACCCATAACTTCTGTGCTTGTCCAGAGAATGAATTCTAAGGCATTGCCATGATACGTGTGTGTGTGTGTATTTTTTTTTGAGACGGATTCTCGCTCTGTCACCAGGCTGGAGTGCAGTGGTGCGATTACAGCTCACTGCAACCTCCAACTTCCTGGTTCAAGCGATTATCCTGCCTCAGCCTCCTGAGTAGCTGGGATTACAGGCACGTGCCACCACGTCCAGCTAATTTTTGTATTTTTAGTAGAGACGGGGTTCCACTCTGTTGGCCAGGATGGTTTCGGATCTCCTGACCTCATGATCCGCCTGCCTCGGCCTCCCAAAGTGCTGGGATTACAGGTGTGAGCCACTGTGCCTGGCCTTATATTTTTTAAATCTTATTTGTTAGTTTTTAAACAATACTTAACCTTAGTTATTTAGCTTCATTTTGAATCGTCAACTTAGCCAAATCCAGGTGATACAAAACCCAAGTAACTGCAGTTTATGTACGTAACATAAGTTTGTCTTAACTCATGATAAGGGTTTTTAAAGCAGATTCCCGGGTATACATACGTATACAGATGGTCCCCAATGTTACAACAGTTTGATTTATGCTTTTTTGAGTTTATGATGGTACAAAAGTGATATAGATTAAGTAGATACCATACGTTGAGTTTTGATCTTTTCCCAGGACAGTAATCGGTGGTACGATTCTCTCTCGGGGCCAGGCAGTGACGTTGAGCCACGGCTTCCAGTCAGCCACATGGTCACGAGGCACTCTGATGCCAGGGGACTGAATAGCCAGCATTTTTTGGATATTGTGTTTTTGCACCTCATGTCTATGAAGTGCCCGTTTTCCACTTTGTGATATTTTCACTTGACGGTTGATGAGGTGAAGCGCTGTTGTGGGTTGAGCATCTGTGCACACGCATACACCTGCTGTGCACACGCATACACCTGCTGTGCACACGGGTACACCTGCTGTGTACATGGAGGAGCCACTGAAACTGCTCTCAGCATTTTCACTGCTTTGGTTTTAATCTGCAAAATGTGTTGATGACAAATCTTTCTCCTCTTCATGTAGATTTTTTTAATAGTGAAGTTTATTTGGAATTAAGTTTAGTGAATTCATTAATAACCTAGTTGGTAATGGTCTTTTGGCAAAAATGAGCCATAGTTATAAAGTAGTAACATGTTACTGTGTGGTTTAGAACTTGATTTTGAGAGCAGTTCCAAAGCAGATTGTTTCAGAATTTATTTTTACTCCCTGGATTAAGAGAACTATATTTTTAAAATAATTCTGTTATGTTTACAAGTATGTGTTGTGTAATATAGTAATGCCCTTCTCCGTAAAACTTGTCTTCCTAAAACTGGTCTTTCTGTCTATAGCAGGAATATTGGTCAAACCTGTCAAATAATCATGGATACCTACTAGTTGCTCAGCTTTGATATTAGATAGTTCATTATGTGGATTTAAGTTACGTTGGCAGTGTGAATTCTTGGGGAAATCAGAATAATTATTGTTTCTCATAATATTGCTTTACATTTACATTTTTCAGTTTCTGTCATGCCAGTTATTTGGCACTTTCTCATGAGTGTTTAGAAGGAGAGAATCTGTCATGGCCACAGGCTGTGTCATTGTACATATGTTTAAATATCACATCAGGGTATTTATTTCCAAATGCATATTCTTTTAAAAAGATATAAATCCATTATTAAAACAGTGTAAAAATCAGAAATTACAACTGCTGTGAATTACATAATATTTTTCTATATTTGATAATACCAGGAAAATGTCAAGAAAGTTGTTAGGAAATTTTTGAAAGTTTCCATCCCTTTGAAAATATGTTGTCTAAAATTATAACTTGCTATTTATTTTTTCAGACATCTCTTTATAATCATTAATTTATATTAATAACATGGAATGTATAGCTCTCTAGAAGGCAATAAAATTTGCACAGCATATATTTTGCCTCCTGTCAACTAGTCAAGACCTCTACCTGGTGTAAAGATGTAAACGTATATCATAAGACATGCATAATGCATTCTGTCTGTACCCATATGAAAAGTGAAACCATCCTTCAAGAGCGTCTTGTTCGGTAATGTCTAACCCAGACTTTGGTCACCATGCTTCAGTAGTTACTACTCTTTAATTCTTTCTCAGCCATCCATCCCTTCCTAGATATAATTTGATCTGAAAAATATGAATCTAGTTCAATTCTTGAGGAAACTCATGCCTAGGAAATTAATTTACTTAAGATTATACGGGCCATGTATGGTGGCTCACGGCTCACGCCTGTAATCCCAGCACTTTGGGAGGCCGAGGCGGGTGGATCACTTGAGATCAGGAGTTCGAGACCAGCGTGGCCAACATGTTGAAACCCTGTTTCTACTAAAAATACAAAAATTAGCCAAGCGTGGTGGCACGTGCCTGAAATCCCAGCTACTCAGGAGGCTGAGGCAGGAGAATCGCTTGAATCTGGGAGGCGGAGGTTGCAGTTAGCCCAGATTGCCCCACTGCACTCCAGCCTGAGTGACAGAGCGAGACTCTGTCTCAAAAAAAAAAAAAAAAAAAAGATTATATGACTGGGTGTAGTTTGTGCTTGTAATCCCATAAACCCAGCTACTTGGGAGACTGAGGCAAGGAGGACTGCTTGAGCCCAGGAGTTTTAAGACCAGCCTGGATGACATAGTGAGAGCCTGTTTCTTAAAAAAAAAAAAAAGAAAGAAAAAAAATGGAGTTAATAATTTTGGACTACATTCCAGATTCCTTGTTTCAGTTGAGTGCTTTTTCTAGTACTCCACAGGTATTTTACACAATACTGCTCTCTTTAGTACGCAAGGCTGAATTTTGGGAAATTGCCATTTTTAACCCATGAAGCCCACAAATTCATTATAATTTAGCTTAATAGCATAAATATTGAGTTAACCTCTGGAAGCAGGCTTTGACTTTGATATTGACCTGACCACTTAACTCTCTGGAGACTTTGACAAGTGACATCAATGTCTGTCTCTGTGTTTCCTGATTTATATCCACAGATAGAAAGCCATCTCCAGATCCTAGGGCCATTTTCAAGATTCAGTGAGATAAGGTGAAGCATTTGAATGTTCTCCATAAATGTCAGCTGCTTTTATTATTACTAGCATTATTTTTTGTTTTCATTATTGTTATTAACATAGACCCCGTCTAAGGGCAGAAAGAAATCTGACCAAGAATGGAGTGAAAGTCGGCTGTGAAGGTTAGGACTCCCTGAAAACAAAAAAGAAAAGTGGTAACATCACTCTGTATCCAAGGGCATGGATAAGGATGATTCAGAATTTTTTTATAATGATGTTAGTATACATAGAGAAATACACACACACACACGTATATATGTCCATGGACATCAAAATGAGGTATAGGTTAGGAAGTTACCCTGGAAGTTAGAATTGAGATAATTACTTTGATTAGCAAAGGTTTATGTTAGAAATACGAGTGGTTGAAGGCAGCGTCTTTCACTTTGATGCCTGTTGTGTTTAGCACTGGATAGAAAATTGCTATTTTTACTGATGACTACTTTAATGCTTGGTTCATTCATATGAAATAATCTTTCTTTTCTCCTTTAATAGTAATGATCTCTCCTGATTTCAAGTTGAAAATGTATTAATTTAAGATAATTTATGAAGCAATGACATATGGAAGAGGAGATGGGAAATTGTTTCTCAATGGGAAAGTGTTTATAAATGGGATAGGTATACTAAAGGTATTTCCATTTAGGGAAAGGGGAAAGGAATGGTATTAATATATTTCTCTAATATTTTTCCCCCTTTGAAAGTTTGCCATGTTAGGAATCCTGGGGATGGAGTGATGAATTCTGGCATTGCTCTGCAGTTCACGCTGCTGAGAGCTGCCCCAACACACACACACACACACACACACAAACAAACAAAGGTTGCACACACACAAACAGGTTTGATTATGCTCATGAGACTTCTTTTATTATTGAAAATATCTTAAAGTTTTATCTCACCAAGGAGGCCTTTTCTCTTTCCCTCTCTTTCTAGAAGGCCAATGATGAGGCCAATCAGAGTGATACAAGTGTCTCCTTGTCAGAACCCAAGAGCAAAAGCAGCCTTCACTTACTGTCCCATGAAACAAAAATTGGATCTTTTCTAAGCAACAGAACTTTAGATGGCAAAGACAAAGCCAGCCTTTGTCCAGATGAAGATGATATGGAAGGAGATTCTTTCTTTGATGATCCCATTCCTAAGCCAGAGAAAACTTACGGTTTGTGAGTAAATGGTTTTTGAGCTATGAGACTAGGGATTTAAAAATAAGATAAATGTTTTCATTTTATAGTTAAAAAATAATGAACTATGGAAGGTTTATAATTATTGGATCCATAAATCTGACTATGTGTTGTTAATGCCTTTCATGTTGTAAAACAATCCCAGATTTTAGAAAAACCTAGACATGATTTATTCCAACAAGTAAGTGTAGATTGAGTGTCAGCCACTTGCCAGGGCTGTTCCAGGGTGGGGTGCAGCAATGATAGAAGAGGGAAGACTCCTGCCCTCAGGAAGCTCATGCTCTGGTGACAGAGTCAGGCAATGAGGGTTATGCTGCAGTGTGTCGGGTGATGAGAGCAGAGCAGTGATGGGAGCCCGAGTGTGTGGTCAGGGCAGGTGCATGTCAGCTGTCCAAATTGGAGGGGGCCTCACTTGGAGGTGCCCAGTGAGCAAAGAGCTAGAGGAGGTAAGGGAGTTGCCGTGGGTTGATGGAGCTTTGGGGAGAGGAAACAGACAGCAGGGAGGCGAGTTGGGGGTAGCAGAGAGAGCAAGATGGGGATCGGATGAGGTGGACTCAGAGATGAGGAGCTGGACGGCTTTCCTTTGAGACTGGAAGCCCTGAGGATCTTGATCTGGCGTACATTACAGAAGGATCCTGAGGTTGCTGGGGAAGGTTGGTCTTAGAGTTTCCAGTTAGGAGGCCGTTAATGATGGAAAAGGATTTGCCAGTAAGTGCTAGAGAAAAGTAATATACAGAGCGGCATCATGGTTTTTAGCCTGCAAAACTAGAAGGTTGGAAACACGTTAGATGAAGAGTGGCAAGAGCAAGAGTGGATTACACAGACAGGTGGCATGACAGCCTAGAGGCCCCTGTCGCTGTGCTAAGTTAGAGAAGATTGCTAGTGGAAATCCAAAGTAGGCTATTGAGTGTATGCGTTGGGATTGATGGAGAGGTCTGAGCTGGAGATGTAAATTAGGAGTCATCAGTTTGTAGATAATGTGGGCTGTGGGAGACTACAGAGGATCACCAAGGAAGCAGGTCCTGCGCACCTTGAGGCCAGAGCGGGGAGCTAGAAGCAGCAGAGGAGATGGAACCAGGAGAGTGGTGTCTGTGGAGGTGGCGGTAGGGAGGAGTAGCTGTATGATGCCGTTGGATTTAGCCATCTGGAGGTCAGTGATGACCTTGACACAGTTTTGTTGGAATGGGGGTGCGAGGCAGGTTAGAGAATTAGAGTGCATTCAAGACAGACAGGAAAGGATTGTAGATGAAAAATAGTTTTCTGATGAGTTGTAAAAGTGTGCAGAGGAGCAGGGTGGTGGCTGGAGGGGCAGGATTTAGGGCTGAAAAACGTGTTTAGGTGGGAGAAATAACAGCATGTATGCTGACGAGAGCTGTTCAGCTTTAAAGATGGAAGAATTAATGATGTAAGGGAGTGAGAGGAGAACTGGAGGGCTGCGCAGCAGTGGAATCCCATGCAGGGGCTTGTGTTTGCTGGAAAGGTGGAGAGCGTGTGGGTCTCATTGTAGGCAGGGGGTGGATATGATGGTGGCACCTGTGCAAGCTGTCACCTGAGTTCATAGTTGAGTGAGGATGGAGGACGGAGGTTGGAGATAAGAGGAGAGTGGAGAAAGCATGAAATCTTTCTATAAGAAAGTAAGGCGAGAAGGGACTGTGGAAACCCGGAGGGTTGTTGGGCAGTTTTAAAGGTCCCCTTGAGGTTAGTGGTCATGACTTTAAGGGGAGTTCATCAGCATGGCTGTTAGTGGCTTCTGTAAGCAATATTAAATCTGAGAGGTGGCACTTATTTGCTAGTAAACTCCTGTATTGTCCCTTGGCTGCATGTCTGGGTAATGGAAACGGGCTTCTGAAAAAAATCACAGTGAAGAGGTCAATTTAGTTTGTATCAAACAGAATTCTAAAGAGAGGTGAGCTGATTTCTTACACCCTGGCTGTGCCGATTGTGGTTGATCTGTAGTTTGCACTCCCTTGGTGTACTTTATGGTTTTGAATCTTTAAAGTGTATATTCTTGATTTCTAGCCACCACACGTATAAAATATCTGTAAGTTGCTTTTGTTTCTGTGGCAGAATAAAAGTGTTTAGTGGCAGAACATAAGAGCACCGATTAACTGTCCTTGTTTCTTGTTAGGAGGAATGAACCTAGGAAGCAAGCAGGAAGTCTGGCCTTGCTCTCGGATGCACCCCCCTTAAAAAGTGGACTCAGCTCCCTGGCGGGAGCCCCTTCTTTAAAAGACTCTGAGAGTAAGTGCCCAAAGATGTGGACTTCAATACTCGGGATATTTTTTCTCTAATTAAATACTATGTGATTATTGTTGATTTTTTTTCCCAGGAAAATCACTAAAATAACCTATCATTTTATCACTCAGAGATATTTCCTGTTAATATTTTGTTGTGTTTTGTTACTTCTAAGGTGGTCCTATTTTATATGTTGTTTTGTATTCTGGCCCTTCCTATACCTATATACCATCGGAATACTTTTGGGAAGTTGACTTTTTAGCTGATTTTTATTATCTATAGAAATAAAATTTTTAAATCATCTCTCCTTTTTTGGACATTTACAATGACTTGAGTTGGATTTGCTTTCAATTAATTTTTAAAAATTTGGTGATACCACAGTAAGTATCATGAAATGTTAAATAAAAAATTATTCTGCAGATCATTTTCAAGAACAGTGACCTGACATGTCATCGTAAATGCAGCAGAGCTAAAGAGCACTGGTTACACATGGAATAGTCTAGCTCTGGCACCAGTTACTTTCCCACCTCTCCCCACACACAGTGATAGGAATTTAAAAAGCATAGCCCTGAACATGTAGGATGGGCAGAGGTCCTTTGGAAACCGTATCATAGTAAATGTTGTATTTAATTAGCGTGGTGTTTCAGAGCACGTGTACCTCTTTTGAGAAAGTTTCCTAAAGTAGATTCACTAAGAATTTACAGTATGCGTTTTGCATAATTGTCCAGTATTTCCGAATCTTTTTGTATTGCTTGATATACTGTGGGACTTCCTAGGGCACATAAGAGAGCCTGCCTGTTGCTTCTCTTAAACCAGCCATGTATTTATAATGTCCGCATCCCTTCCCATTTGCTTCTTTCCCGTGGTTACTGCCACCTTTAAGAAAGGAATCCAGGACATCATGAACATGTCATTCTGACATTGATTAGAGAATGATCATTTAGAGAGGACGTTGAGAACAAAGGACTAAAAAACCAGTGAGGATGTCACTTTAGTAAGTGAAATAGCAGTTGCACTGAAGAAAAATTTAGAAATTCAAAGGAAAAATAAGACTCATGAAAATAATTAACAGTCTATGAATTCATACCTAACAGGGCTGTTTATGGAAAGTGATGTCTTATAATGAGGCAAAAAATGGTTTTTGGTGGTTGTGTTCCAATAAAGTAGTATTGTTTATGGTTTAAAAAGGGATGTAGCTGGGTGCAGTGGCTCACGCCTGTAATACCAGCACTTTGGGAGGCCGAGGTGGGTGGATCACGAGGTCAGGAGTTCGAGACCAGCCTATCCAACATAGGGAAACCCTGTCTGTACTAAAAATACAAAAATTAGCTGGATGTGGTAGCACATGCCTGTAGTCCCAGCTACTCGGGAGGCTGAGGCGGGAGAATCGCTTGAACCCGGAAGGCAGAGGTTGCAGTGAGCTGAGACCGCGCCATTGCACTCCAGCCTGAGTGACAGAGTCTCAAAAAAAGGGTTGTGATGCATAGCTTAAGCGTTCATTAATCACAGTTTATTTTTTCCTTAGTTTTAGGTTATTATGCTCCTGTCATAAAGAAGCCCCATATTGAACAACGACAAAAATTGATGTGGTTTAGAGACTGTTGTATTCTAAGTCACTCTAATGTTAATATTTTCTCCTGTTCACAGGTAAAAGGGGAAATACAGTTTTGAAAGATCTGAAATTGATCAGTGATAAAATTGGATCACTTGGATTAGGTAATTAGATTTCTAGTTTTTGTGTTGATCGTTTTAAAGTGATTATTTTTAGGGTAAGGCTGTAAAAGAAGTGACTCCGTCTGCCTACGCTGAGCACCTTCCTGCCGCTGCTCATTCAGCAGGTGTTTGAATGGCTTTTACGTGTTCAGGATTACACACTATGCGAGAGATGGCTACAGCAACAGCCATCATGTTCTCGTGAACCTCTGTCTTCATGGAGTTTAAATTCTGGTCAGGAATATGAACATTAAACGGGCATCTACAGATATTTTGAGTGTAAAAGGGTCAGTATATGTGGGTATAGAAATGGCTAGTAGGTTACCTTTGTCCAGTCTTGGCATTCAGGGAAGACTTCTTATAAGAAGTGACTTCTGTGCAGAAGCTTCATGGTTAAGTAGATGTATAAGAGAGAAGGGAAGATATTTCAGTTCAGACTGAGAAAAATTTGGGCAGAGGCAGAGCCATTTGCTAGATGCTGGTAGTACATGGTCCAGGCCTCAGAATTCAGCCTAATGGGGAAACAGACTTACTGAAAGAAAAATTGTGAGATGTGTTCAGTTCTGTTCTATGGAGCAGAAGTTGGTAAGCCTGCCATGTAAATACATTCATTCCTATGGAAGTAAGAGTGTCAATGTGAACATTACCGAGCCCTGGGCCATATGTTGAGAGCACAATTCTCATTCAGTGTTCTGTTCTGTGCAAGACTGTAGCAGTGTGACAGGCATACTTTAGGCAAACTCATTTATGTAAAGGCAAACTTGGTGACCTGAAGGAAACGGTGCAGCCAGGTTCTCAATGGCCACTTCCTATGCTCTCTGTGGATGTGATGGGATCCCTTCCTGGTCTGTAATCACTCACACATGGAAGCATTGGAAGAGCTTCACAGGCAGGTTGGGGAGAAAGAAAGGTGTGTCCCCATGTGCTTTTAAAACCCAGCCCTGTCCAAGGGGCAGCTCCGAGAATGCCCTTCCCTCTTCTGGAGAGACATTCTGGATAGTGCAAAGAACTTGGGCTTGGAGTTGGATAGAAGTGACATCTCAGATGTGGCACTGATTGACGGGTAGCGGAGGGAGATAAACTAAACTGCTATTTCCTCATCTGTTAAGTGGAACTAATAACATCTGCCTCGTTTTAAAGAGTAAATAGGATTTAAATATCTCTTCATATGTAAATTAAAGTACAGTGCCTGGCATGGTAGGTGCCTAGTAAATGTTAGTTTTCTTTTTACGTTACTTTTCCCCCCATTTGCAGAAGAATAAATGTTCCCTGAGCTGCCCGGATTCTTGTTCGACACAGTGCCCTGGAGTCCTGGTAACTGAGTTGCTGGTTGTGCCGCCATCTGCTCTTTGTGCGTCCTGGTTGCTGGCTGGCCAGCTAGGTGGGCCTGCCTCCTTTCCCTCCCTTGTGCTTTTCCTGTCAGCTGTGGTCGTGGTTGCCATTAGATGTTCTTTTCCACTAAATCTCAATGGCTAACTGCCACCAGAGACTTTACTCCTGACCTCTGCACCGTGATGGCTGCCCTGTCCCCTTTGTGTTCTGTTTTTTTCACTTTTGTGGTGTTTCACTCTGTTGCCAAACCTTTTAGCTTTTTTCTCTGACTGCTCTATTCTCTTACCAAAGTGAGGGTTTTCCCGCCTGTTTCTGAGTGGAGAGCTGCCGAGAATTCTCATCCTCAGGAGGGAATGTCGTTGCTGGGGCTGCAGAGTTGCTGGGTACAGGCAGGAGGGTGGTGTGCTCCTTCACTTCACTTTGTCTTGGGACTTAGGCATACCTCGGGTTGGAATTGGGGTAGTTATGCAGGTGAGAACTACCAGTTCACTAGCTGGATGTTTGTCATTTAGCTAGGCATTAGGATTCAGTAGAAATAAAGTTTTATTTCGTTTTGCAACAATGTTGTTTTCTGTTTGGGTTTTTTACATTTTAAATATACAGTACTCTAGGTATTTTGAGTAATATGTAGACAGATGTTAGTGGACCAGCCTAGGAGAATAATGATGTTAGTGATAAGTGCCTGGCACTGTACCAAGGAATTATTTAATTCATATCCTATGAGGTAGGTTTTATTACTATCTCCATTTTTACAGATGAAGAATCTAGGTTAAGTAACGTGCCCAAGGTCATGCTGCTTTTAGAGTCCTGATGCATCACACAGAGCCCTCACCACTGTGTTTTACTGCCTGTATGTTATTTAGACATATTGAAATAATCATTTCAATGAGAACATAAATTCTGAGTTCCAAATAAATAATCTACAAATAAAGCTTTAGAGCACCATCTATTTTAGTTTGGCAGACAAATATTAATTAAAGGTGCCCAAATGGAGTGTTTATAGATAGGTACTTTGCATATTTAAAGCAAGAGTTGCTAAGCTTTTTCCGTAAAGGGCCAAATAGTCTATATTTTAGGGTTTGTGGATGGCATGTACTGTCTCTCACATAGTCTTTGTGTGTTTTTTTGTTTTTTAACAATCTTTAAAAATGTAAAAGCCATTCTTAGTTCACAGGCTGAACAAAAGCAGGTCATCAGCCAGAGGCAAGAATGAAAGTAAGGAAAGCAGAAGGCTGTCAGGAAGTCCGGGCCAAAGATGACTGGGGTAAGGGCAGATAAGACAGAGGGTATGGGATGGGGAGGAGAGACTGTCAAAAAATGAAGAAAACAAGAATCCTTGGCCTGAGGGCCAAAATTTGCTGACCCTTAAAGTAATGTAGTACAGGTTGAGTATCCCTTAATGCAAATGCTTGGGACCAGAAGTATTTCAGAGTCTGGATTTTTTTGGATTTTGAAATGTTTGCATTTTTCTTACCAGATGAGCATCCCAAATCTGAAAATCTGAAAGTCCGAAATGCTCCAATGAGCAGTTTCTCTGAGCATCACGTTAGCACTCAGAAAGTTCTGGATTTCATTCAAGTTTGGTTTTCAAATTTTTGAATTTGGGATGCTTAACCTATATGTATTCTGTTAATCATTTTGACACTGGCTTAAATTATTGTAATACTAAACAATACATAACCAAGAAGTCAGAATCTGATGTGTTATAGCACATTATTCAGTAAATATCTTTGTCTCATGTGTCTGTCTGAAGAGACCACCAAACAGTCTTTGTGTGAGCAACATGGCTGTTTATTTCACCTGGGTGCAGGCAGGCTGAGTCCGAAAAGAGAGTCAGCAAAGGGTTGTGGATTATCATTAGTTCTTACAGGTTTTGGGATAGGTGGTGGAGTTAAGAGCAATGTTTTGAGGGAAGGGGGTGGATCTCACAAAGTACATTCTCAAGGGGTAGGGAGAATTACAAAGAACCTTCTTAAGCGTGGGGGAGATTATAAAGAACCTTCTTAAGGGTGGGGGAGATTACAAAGTACATTGATCAGTTAGGGTGGGGCAGAAACATCACAATGGTGGAATGTCATCAGTTAAGGCTATTTTCACTTCTTTTGTGGATCTTCAATTGCTTCAGGCCATCTGGATGTACACGTGCAGGACACTGGGGATATGATGGCTTAGCTTGGGCTCAGAGGCCTGACAATCTTGTGTTTTGAATTGGCTACAAATGCTGCCAAGTGGGGAATCCAGTTAGCTTTCTTTAAATCCACATTGCAGCCACAGCTGTCCTCGCTGTCTCAGCTCAGTGTCCACCTCTGCTCTCCTCACTGGCCTTCACACATAGGAACACTACAATGGGTCCTTGGAGGCTGACATTTTAGTAGCTGCCACTCCTGGTTTTACTTAGCGCTTGCAAACCAGCCACATATGTAGTTTGTTTAATCAGATTTCCACTTCTCCTTCTCGGCCCTGACAGTGCCTGGTTTCTGGCAAGCACTTGCAGCCCTTTAACCTTTGAGGCTACAGTGGAGACGAGCTCTTGATTCTCAAGAGGAGAGGAAGCTCCTGACATGTCCCTCCTGACTGCTTATGATCAGGGATTTCCAGTTCATTACTGGGCAAGGTTTGGATGTAGCAGTAACAAGGATTCATGTTTTCTTCATTTGCTGATATTCTTCCCACCCCATATCATCTACCTATCTGTCTTATCTGTGGGGCACCTGCCTTGACCCAAGCCTTTACCCCTGTTCTCTTTGGCCTGGACTTTCTGATAGCCTTCTGCTTTCCTTACTTTCATTGTTGCCTCCTGTACACACATTTCTTCTGGCGGTGGTACGATTATCTCTGGGAAAACAGAAGTGAGGTAGTGCTACCCTGCACTTTTTCACTCCTGTCTTCCCCCACCCCACCCCATCCCAGACAGCTTCCCTTTGTATTCAGGCTAAGATCCTTATTGCAACCAACCAAGCCCTAATGATCCGGCTTCTGCCAACCCCTCTGATCGCCACTCCTTTTTTCTTCCTCCACCCATTCTGTCCCCCAAATTCATTGTTTTATGGTTGTATGGCTTCCTTACTGGTGGTTTTTAAATTTTTTTTGAGACAGTATTTTAAAAATTAAAATTTTAAAAATAAAATAAATTTTTAATTTTGAGGGGGTCTTGCAATGTTGCCCAGGCTGGTCTCAAACTCCTGGGTGCAAGTGATCCTCCTGCCTTGGCCTCCCAAGTAGCTGGATTACAGATGTGCGTCACTGCTCTGGGCTGCACTGGTGGTTTTTCAAACCACCGCACCCTCCCCCACCTCAGGGCCTTTCACATGTTTCCTCTTGGAACACACTGTCCCCAGTAATTTGTACCTCTGCAACCTAGGTTTCCACTCAGTTGCTACCTTGGAGTTCTTCCCAATTGCACTAGCAGTATTTGGTTTGTTCCATTGTTCCTCTTCACTAGAGTGTTTGCTCCCTGAGATCAGAGATACCATCTTAGTCATTGCTATACCTCTAGGGGACCTAGTCATCACTCACCTGGTTGATAAATTAATCATATGATTTGGCTGTAAGAGAATTACATTGTCTAACTGTCTGGACAGAGCTTGAATCCCCTCAGCAGTCTGACCGATTTAGAGACAGTCCAGCCTTATCTGAGGGAAGATCGAGGACAAGGCCCGCAGGGTCTTTGAACGGCTCTCTGTCATGCCAGGTCTTCTTTTTGTGATCTGCATCTTCTGCATGTGGCTGTACATGCTTCCTGGGTCTTTCATAGGCCATCCATTCACATTTTAAGTTGGCTCTCATGTGCCTCCAAGTCTGCTTTGAGGCTGACAACTCTTTTTCCTCATCTAGCCCTCAGAAGTCCTGGGAGGGAAGGGCTGCTGATTTGCAAATTTGTCCTTTATAGCCTTAAGTTGATCTGAAGGTGCCCCCTCTGTCAGAGGCTTGTGGTGCACTTCGAGAAACTGGTAACACTGCCTCACTATTCACCATCCCGCTTTCATTCAGTTGCCTTTTATTAAGATCTTACTGTGGACCAAGGTCTCTGTTAAGCACATCATGTACCTGAATCCTTATGTTAACTCTGATTGGTGTGGCTTTGGCTGTACGTCAGAGCAGAGGACATGGCCAAGAAAGGGCACCTCACATTCCCAGGTCGCAGAGCTGTTGAGTGGCAGGTCTGAGGCCTGAGCCTGGCTCTGTCTGACTGAAGGTGCCCTTATTTGCTGTGCTTCATGGCCTCTTCACACCTCATGAGTGTTTTTTAACTTTTATAACAAAACAATTAGCGTGTTGAAAACGCTCAGTAGTTCATCTAGTACCTAGAGGGGATTGATGATGACTTGCTATTGCTATACGCCATTAAGTCAAGGGACCTTATTAATGGTGAGTGTGCCCCATGTTAATTGCCTTAGAGTACCCGGAGTAAAGATGAGGTGTTAACCACATTTTATAGTCACTTGTAACAGTTTATTATTTCTTAGGTATTTCATTTGTCATTTGTCTTCATATTATATATGCTTAAAATGTTATTTCTAGTCTGGGACTTTTTAAATGATGCAATATAATTAATTTTTTTTAAGGAAATGTGTGTTTAATGGTAGGTAAATTGTGACGCACATTAGATATAACATATCTTTTCTTAAACTTATCAGGAACTGGAGAAGATGATGACTATGTTGATGATTTTAATAGGTAAGAAAAACTATTGGGCAAATATATAAATATATACGTATTTGTAAACAATTTCCAAACACAGACAAAATTACATTTGGTGCTTATTTTAATGTATTTGATTCTGTTGTTCATGTTGATTGAAGATGAAGAAAAGATAGTTAATCCAAAATTAAATATTTGATTTTAGAGCATGTTTTTGATTTTACATTGGAATATAGACAGTCACATTATGTTCAGGAAACTTGGTAAGAAGAAGAGAAACAATTGAAGAATTAACTGAGAAGTCATTTAGAAGCAGTTCAGTTGCCGTGTCATAAGTGCTGATTTTCTCTTCCTTCCATACCTTTTTGTGGCTGGAATTGTCTCAAAATTGACCTAAAATAATTATGCTCTCAAATCAGTTTTTTGATTCAGATCACATTTCCTAATATGTGGATATGTGGTCTGCCCTAGTAAGATTGCCATTCTCTTTTTTTTTTTTTTTTTTTTGAGACAGAGTCTCACTCTGTTGCCCACGCTGGAGTGCAGTGGTTCGATCTGGGCTCACTGCAACCTCCTTCTCCCGGGTTCAAGCCATTCTCCTGCCTCAGCTTCCCATGTAGTTGGGATTATAGGTGCGTGCCACTACGCCTGGCTAATTTTTGTATTTTTGGTAGAGACGGGGTTTTGCCATGTTGGCCAGGCTGGTCTCGAACTCCTGACCTCGTGATCCACCCACCTGGGCCTCCCAAAGTGCTGGGATTACAGACGAGAACCACCATGCCCTGTCGATTCCTTTCTTATACACAGAAAGATAATATGTAATGTAGAAGTAATATTTGTTGTGGATGTGATTCGAAATTTTAAATTAGATGCCTGAGAATTTTATTTAATTGACAGGTTATCTTTCCAATTGGAAGTCTGTATTTTTTTTTATAATTTATTATACAGTTTTTGAGAAAGAGCATGATGTAGTAGATGAAATTGTAAAAATCTGGGTTTGTTTCTTTCTTGCTATTGTGACCAAAGTCACTGCTTTGAACCTTTGTCTCTTCATCTGTTACATTGACTTGACTGCTGCTGCCCTTGCTACATTATTTTAAGGGTCAAGCAAGACAATATGTATGAAATTAATTATAGTTAATATTATATTTTACTTAAAGGATTAAAAGAAATATCTGAATGTTTAAAGAATGGTAATCTCTTTAAATGTTTATTTTCAGAGTTCTTATTTTTTTTTCCCCTTCTGAAATTAGTACCAGCCATCGCTCAGAGAAAAGTGAGATAAGTATTGGTGAAGAGATAGAAGAAGACCTTTCTGTGGAAATAGATGACATCAATACCAGTGATAAGGTATGGTGTTCTGCATTTCCCATAGAGTGCTTTTTTTTTTTAACCTATTTGTCGATTTACTGTAAAGCTTCAAAATTCATACTAATTAGTAGAAAAACAGTTGAAAATTATGAAAAGTCATGACAGAGACCTGGCTCGAGTTTATAAAGAATGTCTTTGATGAATGTGTAAGATTGGTTTTGGTTGTCACTTCCTTTGGTATGCAGGTCTCGCTGCTGAAGTGCCTGAGGATTATTCCTGGGGCACTGGGATTGCTGTGGATTAAGAGGGATCAGGGTGGGTCAGGCTTAGTGAGAATTGACCACCTGGTGCCATAGGTGGAAGTCAGTATAGGGCACTGTGATCACAGGAGGAAGCTGAGCCTGGAGTGCAGAGAGTGTGGTCATCTTGGCCAGTTGTGACATCTGAACATGCAAGCCAGACTGGGCTAAAATCCACAGGAGACAAGACAGTAGGCCATAAAGTTAGAGTCCGTATTTGAGATCCAAACTTTACCTTTTTATGTGGGTGGAGAACAGAAGATCCTTCGATGGTGAGCTGTAGCATTGCAGGGTCACCTGTCAGTACCCACTTCAGGCTGTCCCCAGCTCAGAGGAGTCTACCAGTCAGGTTGGAGGTTGCCATGGCTGGGTGGGGACTTGCTTTCCAGAACAAGGTGGGATTCTCCAAGCGCTGTGATTGTCACACAGGGAGAAGGCCTTTGAGAGAGGTAGCATTTACAATGCAACCACACAATCTAAGTCAGCAGCATCCGTGTTTGCATTCTTATTCTTTCATATATTTTCTTAGTTAAGCTTTAACCTTTGACCCTCAGTTTCTTTACTTGTAAGATGGAAGTATTAATACCTATGTGATAGGATTATTTTGAAGGTTAAATGATAATATATAAAGCATTTCTCTAATTCCTGATGTATTATACCCTTAAAATTATAAATTTAGCTTTCTCTTTTCACCCTGCATCATCCTAAAGAGGCCTGAAGAATGTTGCTTTAAAGTTATACCAAAGAAACTATGAAGGATTCTTTAAATATGAGGGAGAGGACTCGAAGAAATGACTGTTAAACTAGGATTTGTGAAATGATGTGGGTTGAAGAGGAGGTGTGGCATCCCTTTGCCATTGGGGGCCTTGGATGGCGTCCAGGAGTCTGGGCTTTGTTAGACTGCTTCTCACTGGGTCCTACTCACTGGGTTTGGCACATCAATGTTCCTAGGAGTTTTCACTTAAAAGCTTAAATTTAGATAATTTTGCCATTTACATAGATTGGACTTTGACAGTCACTGTACTTCATCAGGAAGCATTTTCTAAAGCCTTCTGTGTAGAGAATTGCTACTGGGCACCTGGGGAACACAAAAGCATTTGTATTCTTTGCAGTAAGAATACAGCAGACAATCTGGTCACCTTTCAGCCAAGGTGACCAAAACCAGTGTCCATTAAGCACCTACTATTTAGAGAGCACAGGGCTGGGGATGTGGGGGTGTGAGGAAGGAGATAGCCCAGTGGAATGGGCAAGTTCTGTAAGTTCATCACATCTGGGTTTGAGTTCTGGAGCTGCTACTTACCACTCACAAATTTGGCCAAGTTATTTAACTTTTTTTTGTTTTTTTGTTTTTTTTTAGACAGAGTCTTGCTCTGTTGCCCAGGCTGGAGTGCAGTGGCGCTATCTCAGCTCACTGCAAGCTCCGCCTCCCGGGTTCATGCCATTCTCCTGCCTCAGCCTCCCACGTAGCTGGGACTACAGGTGCCTGCCACCACGCCTAGCTAATTTCTTGTATTTTTTTATAGAGACAGGACTTCACCATGTTAGCCAGGATGGTCTTGATCTCCTGACCTCGTGCTCTGCCTGCCTCGGCCTCCCAAAGTGCTGGGATTACAGGCGTGAGCCACCGCGCCCAGCAAGTTATTTAACTTTTGGGGCCTTGGGTCTCACATCTATTTTGCAAGAGAGATGGTGGTAGTGAAAATTAGAGATAAGCGTGTAAAGCATATAGCTCAGTGCTTAGCAGAATAGGCATTCAATAAATGGTATCTAATACTATTGTTCATTGTAGTCACAATAGACATTTCTGTCGTAGGCACAGATATAGACTTGTTCCCTCAAATTTATGCAGGATCAGAGAGAGAAAAGCCATGTACACAAACATAGGAAAATCAAGATAAAAAGTGACAAGTGCCATAAAATGCCAGTCATTCATGGGCCATGAAAATTCAGAAGCAGGAACTAATATTTGACCGGGATTTTGAAAGATGACTCTGACTTGGTTCTGCGAGGGCTGAGGAGGAACATGGTAAGCTCCATGAGAACAGAAGGGAGATCCCGGGACGTGTCAGTGCTGCCCTGATTCCAGAGCTTCACTGGAGGGTGCTGTGTGAAGAGACAGAATGTTGGGAGGAGCAGGGTTGTTAGAAGGTGACTTTGAACCAGAAATGACAGAGGATGAACTAGGAGCAGAGGCCCTGGGGAGGGTAGTCTCTGCACGGGAGCCAGCACGAGCAAAGACATAGGTAGATGTTGGAGGAAGAGGGCCACACGTTCCTAAGGGACAGAACATAAGTGTGCATCCCAGGTTTCTGTTAATGCATAGCAATCTAATGCAGCAAACGTGAACATTTACACTTCATAAAACTTTTCAAAATCTTACAAGTTCCCGTCGATTTGTATGAAGCTTGCTATCACAGGGATCCTTTGTTTCCCTTTCAAGACTCAAAATGTACGTTTTAGATATTTTTATTTTGTGATGTAAAATATATTTTTATAGTTTTGAACTAAGTTGGTCACTTTGAGTTCTTATTCTAAAACTAAGGCATGAAAGCCGCCTTTATTAGTTTTGTTTTTGTTTTTGTTTTTGTTTTTGAGACAGAGTCTCACTCTGTTGCCTAGGCTGGAGTGCAATGGCTGGATCTTGGCTCATTGCAGCCTCTGCCTCCTGGGATCAAGCAATTCTACCTTAGCCTTCTGAGTAGCTAGGACCACAGGCATGTACCACCATGCCCGGCTAGTTTTTGTATTTTTAGTAGAGATGGGGTTTCACCTATGTTAGCCAGGCTGGTCTCAAACTCCTGGCCTCTTGTGATCCCCCCGCCTTGGCCTCTCAAAGTGCTGAGATTACAGGCGTGAGTCACTGTACCCGGCGGAAAGGCTTTATTAAATAGCCATTTATTTCTAGTTAGCTTTTGTTCATTCAGTTTTCTTTCTTGGTAGCTACTTTAAATGAAACTGTTCTTCTTGGAAGTTTCTGGTTATTACTGTGGTCTTTTCTTTGCCTTAAAGCAAAACTAAATTAATGATCTCCAATAACTGAATTATCTAGATTAAGATCGTTTTCAGTCCACGATTTTTCCTGTATTCACTCTTGTCTGTAGTTTAGCATTTGTATTAATACAACACTCAATTACTTTGTAAACGAGATGGAATACCTTACTGATTTCACTCTGTAATAATGATGGGAAGAGAAAATTACAGTTCCAAGGTATCAGTTTGTTTTACAGTCTGTCTGCAAGCTTTTCTGACTTTTCAGTTTTTGTGTAAATTGGATTTGAATTGAATGCATAAGAACTGTAATTAAGATTCCTAATAATTTTCTTTGTGAGGTAGTTTTACAGCAGGACTATGTTTGGACCAAGAGAAAGGGCAAGGACTTATTTGTTGAAAAGGATTTTACTTATAACTTAAATTTCTGAATATCCGAAGAATAACAAAATGAGAGGATATGTGGGGGGCAGATGAACAGACAAATAAAAGCATCTCCCAGTATCTCGGGATGGAACTGTTGCATCTCTACAAGATGTTCCTATTCTTGTGCGTTATTATCTGGCCCAGGTGTTGGCACACTTGTTCTCTAAAAGGCCATGTAGTGAATATTTTAGGCTTTGCAGGCCATAACTACTCCACCTTGCCATTGTATGGAGAAGACAGCCATAGACGATGCCTAAGAGTGTGTGTGTGGGTGTGGCTGTGACTGTCCCCTGGTCTGTTGCCACAACAATGAGTCTAGGTGGGACTGGGAAGGTTGGGTTCTGTCCTTGTTCAGCTGTCAGTGGGACCTGCCCAGCTGTATGTTCTATATTCTGGAGCCTGTATCTTCACCCGTGGTTTTTTCCTTACTTAAGAAATGTTTTCCCAGCCTGCATTATGCTTACATATCTATTAATATTTCCTTTCTCCATTATCATGAGTTGTTTATACAAATGAATAGATATAAGTTGGCTAATAGGTTAACTTTCTAGTTTACAAGTAGTTTAAACAGAAGTAAAAATGAGTCGTTTCTTACAACACTTTGTGAACCCGGGGCTGGGAGTCTTGAGACTCCATGGGCCGTCCTGTCTGCCCTTCTGTTTTCACTTCAGCCTCCAAAAGGACTCATGATCTGGCTTCAGGTGGCACAGTGTTAAAGTGTGTCACACCATGTCGAGTTTGATGTTAGAAACTTAACGTTCTATACCGTCATATGAAAACATAAGAAGGGATAGTTTCCAAATTATACATTTTAATGAATTTTCGTGAAATTTAACGTGGGTAAATTATGGTTTTAGAGTTAGCAATTCATAGAGTGATACTTCCTGTGAACAGAATCATACATTGGGACTATGCTCAGGTAAAGAAGTTTAATACAGTTTTTCACTAATTTGTTTCTTAGATTAAATTGGAATAATGTCTAAGATGTGTTTTATTTTAAATTTTCACTTGAAATATTTGAGAATAATCATAAAACATTGGGCTCTAAAGATTGTACTAACTTAGTAGACATGATTTTAGGCAAATCGCTTCTCAACACAGCTTTAAATATGAGTTGGTTTATGAAGTATAAAGTAATACTTTAATTACAGCAACAGTTTTTTTAATTTTTAGTTTTTTATTTCTTATTTCCATAGGTTTTGGGGGAACAGGTGGTGTTTGGTTGCATGAATGAGTTCTTTAGTGGTGATTTGTGAGATTTTGGTGCACCCATCACCCTAGCAGTACACACCGGGCCCAATTTGAGCCTTTTATCCCTCACCCTCCTCTCATTCTTTCTCTGGAGTCCCCAAAGTCCATTGTATCATTCTTATGCCATTGCATCCTCATAACTTAGCTCCTGCTTATTAATGAGAAGATGTGATGTTTGGTTTTCCATTCCTGAGTTACTTCACTTAGAATAATGGTCTCCAATTCCATCCAGGTTGCTGCAAATTCCATTATTTTGTTACTTTTTTTTTTTGAGTCGGAGTCTCGCTCTGTCACCCAAGCTGGAGTGCAGTGGTGCAATTTCGGCTCACTCCAACCTCTGCCTCCTGGGTTCAAGCGATTCTCCCGCCTCAGCCTCCCAAGTAGCTGGGACTACAGGCACCCGCTATATTGTCTGGCTAATTTTTGTATTTTTGTAGAGACAGGGTTTCACCATGTTGGCCAGGCTGGTCTTGAACTCCTGACCTCAGGTGATCCGCCTGCCTCAGCTTCCCAAAGGGTTGGGATTGCAGGCATGAGCCACTGCGCCTGGCCTATTTGTTCCTTTTTATGGCTGAGTAGTATTCCATGGTATGTATATACCACAATGTCTTTATCCAATTGTTGATGGATGGGCATTTGGGCTGGGTTTCATGTTTTTGCAATTCGGAATTGTGCTGCTGTAAACATGCGTGTGCAAGTATCTTTTTCATATAATGACTTCTTTTCCTCTGGGTAGATACCCAGTAGTGGGATTGGTGGATCAAACAGTAGTTCTACTTTTAGTTCTTTAAGGAATCTCCACGCTGTTTTCCATAGTGGTTGTACTAGTTTACATTCCCACCAACAGTGTAAAAGTGTTCCCTTTTCACCACATCTTCACCGACATTTATATTATTTTTTGATTTTTTGATTATGGCCATTCTTGCAGGAGTAAGGTGGTATCTCATTGTGGTTTTGATTTTTTAAAATAACTTAAGACTACTCACATTCTGACACTTAATTATTTTCTTTCTTTTGAACAACAAAGCTTGATGACCTCACACAAGATCTGACTGTATCCCAGCTCAGTGATGTTGCGGATTATCTGGAAGATGTTGCATAGACACAAAGAAGGAAGTATTCTAATTAACAAGGACAGAGGACTGACCGGTTCCATTTTTTTTTTCCCAGACAATCATTCAGCTGGAATGTCTGCTCTCTATTGGTGCCTTGCATTTCAAAAACACTGCAGATATTTTTTAAAAGTAATTTTCATTTTACTAAACAAAATACTTCCTATTTGAGCCCATGTGTGGAAGATTTAATATTCTTAATTTAACTGTACATTTCTTTATGGAAATTGATTATCTACACTCAGTTTCATTACAGGGAAGGAACCCATGAAAACATCAGTGTTAAGAGCATGATGAAGGGTGTCAATAAAGCCGTAGGATCGCGCAACCCTTTGTGTGTGTGGCTGCTGGTACGTGTGATCTTTGAAAACCTTGGCTTTAGCCCTCTGGAATCAGAGCTTACCCACCATAGTATATTTTGATATTAGGTGGTTCTACACATAGTTGGCAAAATGACTTGGTAAATTTGTAATGCTGAAGTATATTAGTATAAGTTAAATTTGATGTGTCAACTTTATTTTGTATTTCCTTCCATTTGGAAGGTTTGTTAGACCATTAAGGTTATATTAAAGTACTCTTGTGTGTGCTATTTAGTTTTGCTTGTTTTAAAGAAATCTAGAAGTGGTTATGAGTTTTAATTCATAGAATTGTCAATAACATAACATTTGCAATCGTCATTCCTCCTGTTATCCATGTAAGCAGCTTTAGTCGTAGGTTCTCTTCATTATAATTTATTATTTGTAAAGATTCCTTGAAACATATTCAGTACCAAAATGCATCTGAAACCATTAAGCAGTGCTTTTATTTCAGATCTGTAAGTTAATTGTATTAAAATCCAAATTGGAATGAAATAGTAGTAATGGCCTAAGACCATGTTCAGTTTGACAAGCTTTATATACTGTACATAATTTCATTGTAACCCTTAAAAATAGAGCCAATAATAGAATTTCCACAGTCTCATTTATACGGTTAAAGCATTATTGCTATTATGTAGGTCACGGATGTTTATAATACTAAAGTATTTTAAAATGCGCAAGTAGAAAAAACAGTAGAAAGTGATGCATGCATATTTATATATAAGTAAAGCTAGGATTGTGCTGTTTTTGCACTTTATAATTTCAGTTAAGTTGCGGCTTTTTACTACAAGTTACCTTTATTAGTAAAAGGAGCAAATTAGACCTAATGCATTGATCTCGGTTAAGTGAGCAGACTGCATGACTTGTGTAATGCCAGTTTCTCATTTCATATTAGCCTAAATATTACAGAAATTACTCCTTGGGCTCTAAAATGTAGAGGAAATGAAAATGTAAGGATTAAGGCTGTGTAACAAAATCTGGCTTTTTAAAATTTAAGTGAAGCTGAGCTGTAAACATCAAGAGGAAGTAGGACATAAACTGGGCCGGTACAGCCTGGAAGCCCTGTGTATTTCTGCCCTCCGTCTGTGAGCTGCTATCTCAGTCTCCTTCAGCTCTTCATGTCTTAGTAAACAGCACCACGTGCAGATGTAATCTTGTTGCAGTCCCCCAGTGTGGTTGTCATAAAATGCATTTCTTTGTAAGTCATCTCTGTAAACAGTCACTTTCTAAAAGCACTATAGTTCTGGTCCCCTGGAATCTGGATCACATGTATGATTTATTTTTAATATTTGATAGGAACTAGGTTTCAGTGAAATGATTTGAAAGCATAGCAGGATGTGGCTTTTTAAATTTATGAAACTTTCGAACAGTAGCAACTGAAATTTGTCACTTTTCTGTTACGCAGAGAATCAGACCTTTTGATAATATTTGGGAGGGTAAAAGAAATATGCCAAATATGAAACTTTTCTGTCAGCACTACATACATCACATACATCTTTTTTTTGCAGGGGGCGGGGGGGACGGAGTCTCACTGTGTCACTCAGACTGGAGTACAGTGATGCGATCTCGGCTCACTGCAACCTCCGCCTCCTGGGTTCAAGCGATTCTCCTGCTTCAGCCTCCTGAGTAGCTGGGATTACAGGTGCACACCACCACGCCCGGCTAATTTTTGTATTTTTAGTAGAGATGGGGTTTCACCATGTTGGTCAGGCTGGTCTTGAACTCCTGACCTCGTTCCTGCCTTAGCCTCCTAAAGTGCCGGGATTACAGGCGTGAACCACCGCACCTGGCCAGTACTACATCCATTTTATTGAATAATTTTGAATGACTTAAAGTTCAACTATGAAAAAGCTTTCTTTTCACATGTACTTTTTGATTAGGTATTATCAACTTATGAAACTTGAAGATGCGAAGTGACAGGTTTTGCATGTGATGAGTGTTTTCTGTTTAAATATTGAAATATTAACCCATTAAATACATTTTTATGGTAACCTGTGTTTTACAGTGGAGTTTTAAAAATGCTAGGTCTTTCATTTTATTGATAACTACAAATGAATAAAAAGCATTTATTCTCTTTGTTGATATTCGGTTGTGCTTTTATACTTTGTGTTGGATAACAACCTGTGGGCAGTTGTGTAGATGCCATTAGTCCCTGCCTCATGCTTGCCCACAGCTCTTCCTCCCTTCCTTACTTCCCTCTCCTGCCCATGCACCAGAGCTGTGCCAGCCCACTGCCGCACAGCCTCTGCACCTGAGCTTGCCAAAGCCCTTCCTGTCTCAAGGTGTGATATTTGCCCCTCCTTGTCTGGAATGTCCTTCCCCTAGAACTGCATGAAGCTGGTTTATTTCAGTCTCATGTTCAAAGACGCTTCCAGACCTAAGGGAGATGTCCATTCTCCTCCCTGTCCCTGCCCCACCACTTGCATTTATTTACCCCTTTTATTTTATTCATCTCAGCATACTCTGAAATGGTCTTGCTTATTTTGTGTGTGTGTGTGTGTGTGTGTGTGTGTGTTTTTAACTATGAGCTCATGAGAACAGGGATTTTCTTTTAAACTGCTGTGTACCTGGCACAACATTTGTCCCCTAGTATGAGCTCGGCATCTTTGGGGCTGTAAACAGGCTTGAGCACTGACATGGGGCCTGGAGAATGTGGTTTCTGGCTAGGCAGCTGGGACAATCTACAAAATCTGAGGGGAAAGCTGTCCTTACCCTAAACCTGGAGAGGTCCCTAGGTTCTAGTCTGCAGGAAGGGAATCTGGTTCAGGAGAAGGCCGTCCTGTGAATTTGCCCCACCCACCAAGCTCAGCTGGAGCAGGGCCTCTGAAGGAGGTGCCCTCTGTGTGGCTCTGCTGTGGTGTTGGTTCGTGAAGGACATGGGAGGGGGGCAGGACAGGAGAGGTAGCTCTTCCTGGAGAAAAACACACCCAGCCCAAGTTGGAGCCCTCCTGTGGCATTGGGTGGAGAGGATTCCCGCCATCAGTTCTCTGTCCATGGGTGCTAGTCTCACCCCTGCCCTCCGAGCAGTCCGTGCTCCCAGTGTCCCTGTTCTCTTTTTTTTTTTTTGAGGTGGAGTTTTGTTCTTGTTGCCCAGGCTGGAGTGCCATGGGGCAATCTCGGCTCACTGCAACCCCTGCCTCCTGGGTTCAAGTGATTCTCCTGCCTCAGCCTCCCAAGTAGCTGAGATTACAGGTGCCTGCCACCATGCCCAGCTAATTTTTATAATTTTTTTGTAGAGACGGGATTTCACCATGTTGGCCAGGCTGGTCTCAAACTCCTGACCTCAGGTGATCCACCCTCCTCAGCCTCCCAAAGTGCTGGGAATACAGGTGTGAGTCACGGCGCCCGGCCTAGTCTTCCTGCTCTAGGAAGGGACATGTTTGGGGAGGAAATCCAGGGCAGCTACCTTTGTGAGTTGTCCTAATGCTGCGTTCAGAGTTCCACACGTTCAACAAGCATCTGACATTTAAGGAAAATGAATAGTATGTCATGAAAGACAGATGAACAAAGAACTGATCTTGAAGAAAATGTAATCAGGAAACGAGATAATTTAAGAACAAAAACCTGTGAAGGACTGAATGTGTCCCCCAAAATGTGTATGTCGAAACCTAATCCCACATAGGATGGAATTAGGTAGGGCCTCTGGAAGTTGATGAGATCATTAGCGCCCTTATAGGAGGCCCGGGAGAGCTGCTTTGCCCCTTCCAGCGTGTGAGGACACAGTGAGGAGGTGTTGCCTATGAGGAAACAGGCCCTCCCAGATGGTGAACCTGCCGGTGCCTTGACCTTGGACTTCCAGCCATCTGAGCTGTGAGCACTACACTTCCATTCTTTATAAATTATCCAGTCCAAGGTACTTTAGGAACCTGAATGGATTAAGACAAACCTGATTATGCCACTCCGAGATTTGAGGTAACATTTGAATCTAAAAGAGGCTGTATGAAAGAGGTTATAATAAAAATGATTTTTGACTAAAAAATTGTTGGCCTAAGATAATTCAGTAGCAGGGCTGAATAATGGGATGACCCAAAATCAGTAAGCTCAAAGGCAATTTCAAAGAAATCTTTATGTTTAGCAAGAAGACCAAGATGACAAGATGAGCCAAGAGACTTGGCCAGAGGACTCCAGGCTGACAAAGTTTCCCCGAGGAAGTCAGACTGGAAAAGTGTCCTCAGGTTCAAGGAAACCTGGGTGTGCACTGGGTGAATGAGAGTGGCAGACAGAAGGAAACAGCAAGGCCTCTGAGGTAGGAGGGACAGCGTTTTTGAATGTGAAATTTATGCCCTGATACATGTTTTTAAAAATGAATCTTGCTGCCCTTAGAAAATGAACCCCCGAACAAGGTAAGGTCGAGCTGGCCCCTCGTGTCATCCGACTTTGCGTTGTGGCCCTGCCTGCAGAAACGTGTGCTCTGCTACAGCCCTGGGAGGAGGGGCCGCACTCCCAACTCCTGCCCCGCTTCTAGCACATGCTGTGCTTGGCCACTTCGCTGCCTGCTAGTTTAACAGCAGCACTGGGCAAGGTTTGCCCTCTGCACACCAGACCGGCTTCCCAAGAACCGGGGAAGAGGAGAGGGCATGCCTGGGGCCTGAGCTTAGTGGGCTGGGTGGAGGCAGGAGGTACTGCATGGAGGAGCGTGGACAGTGGTGTGTAGGAGGCCAGTCATTCTGCGGTTTTAGCTGGAGGTTTGTTTTTGGTAGTTTATAGAATCATCAGATTTGATGATGAAACTTTTTTCCGTAAATATTAAATTTTCAGACACTTGTATTTTTTTTTCTTTCTTTTTTTTTTTTTTGAGACTGAGTCACTCTGTTGCCAGGCTGGAGTGCAGTGGTACTAGCTCGGCTCACTGCAACCTCTGCCTCCCAGGTTCAAGCGATTCTCCTGCCTCAGCCTCCCGAGTAGCTGGGATTACAGATGTGTTTCACCATGACCGGCGAATTTTTTTGTATTTTTAGTAGACATGGGATCTCACCATGTTGGCCAGGCTGGTCTTGAACTCCTGACCTATGGTGATCCGCACCCCTCCCCGCCCCGCCGCGGCCCAGCCTCCCAAAGTGCTGGGATTACAGGCATGAGCCACTGTACCCAGCCCTGTATTTTCTTTAAAAACCAATTTTGGGCCGGGCACGGTGGCTCACGCCTGTAATCCCAGCACTTTGGGAGGCCGAGGCAGGCGGATCACGAGGTCAGGAGATCGAGACCATCCTGGCTAACATGGTGAAAACCCATCTCTACTAAAAATACAGAAAAAAAATGAGCTGGGCGCGATGGTGGGTGCCTGCAGTCCCAGCTACTCGGGAGGCTGAGGCAGGAGAATGGCGTGAACCCAGGAGGTGGAGCTTGCAGTGAGCCCAGATCACGCCCCTGCACTCCAGCCTGGGTGACAGAGCGAGACTCCGTCTCAAAAACAACAACAACAACAACAACAAACAACAACAACAACAACAACAACGAAAAAACGATTTTGGCATGTTTTATAAGTTGCCAGACTATTGGATATACCTCTTAATCATACTTTGTTTGAAATCCTTTGTGGTTTCTAAAGCACTAGTAGCTTTCTGAAAGGAAAATTTTTAATGAATGAAGCATGCTTCATCCTGCACATCCCCTCCTGCCCAGCACCCCTACTGCCCATGCGCCTCTCCTGCCCCAGCACCCCTACTGCCCCAGTGCCAGGCCTTTTCTAGCAGCTCTCATGGGTTCATCCCTGCTGCGGGCATTGCTCCAGCAAGGGGCAGTGCTCTCCCTGCTGGTAAGTGTTGGAACTTCACGTTTCCCTCTAGTTTTCTCTTTACATTTTAACATACACTATTATGTGTCAATATATTAATTATATATTAATTACATTTATAGAGGTTAGGTATATATGGCAGATCATATCTGAGCGTGAATTACATTCTCCAATATTTTTATTTGTCATGATTTATTGCAGGGTTCACTTATTTGATCTACCCCAACTTATTTAACACACATTTCCAAGAAAATATCCATCACACTAGAAAGAAAGAAAGAGGAAGGAAGGAAGGGAGGGAGGGAGAGAAGGAGAAAGGAAGAAAGGGAAGGAAAATGGAATGGAGGAAGGGAAAAATGGAGGGAGGAAGGAAGGAAGGGAAAGAATGAAGACAGCCATTTGTTCCTGCAAACCGAAACCTGTTTGTAGTAAGTTCTGGCAGAAGATGTGTTTCTGGAGTTAAACTACAGGCTTGGAAATGGAATTTCTTAGCCTAATTTCTAAATTAGAACTGCTTATGCAAATTAACACTCCGTACATTTCAACAAGCAGTTGGCTGATTTCTTCTGTCCACTCCACCTGCAGATGCAGAGGTGGCCCCATCCTGTGATGTGCCATCACATCCCTTTTCAGTGAAGGGCTTTGTTGGCTGCTGTGGGCATTCTCATGGCCTCTCCAGGGATGGCCTCCACTGTAGAGACCTATGTCACCAAGGCCAGGCCCTCTCAGGGGGCTCCATCCAACGACCATTCTGCCTCAGGGTAAGAGGCCCGGCCATCTCAGCCTGAGTCCATTCTGGCTCCAGAGCTCCCTGAGAGCTTGCCTGGCAAGTTACTCTTGCAATTCTAGCTTCCAGCAGGCGTTGATTTCTGGGGCACTTTTGATAAACTCCTGGCAGGAAACTCAATCTCTGGGGGTCAGAGTCCACTTCCTGGGGAGCCCAATCTGTGACCCCTAGGAGTGGGGACCATGGAAGCACTTGGCTGTCCAGCATGTGCTGAATAGGGGGTGCTGCCTGCAGTGTCCATGTGGAAACCTGGCTGGGAGAATGCCTGTGTGCTCTGCATGGGGATGTAAAGGTGTGAGCAAACCTTCTTCAGGGAGGGGATGTTCAATGCGATATTTGAACATTGGGACCTGAAAAACTGATGGGCTGATGGGGTCTGCCCATGATTGGCAGCCTTCATAGAATCACGAGGGAAGAGCACAGGCCACCCTAGACAGGAGGGGTCCCCTACTGGCAGGGAGGTGCTGTGGGGGCAGCAGGCACGTGCAGGAAAACGGAAAAGCAGAGTAATTGAATGTAAATCATGCAACTCCACTACAGTGGTTAGAAGCCTGGATGGGCAACTTGGCTGAGTGATGTTGGGCAAGTTATTTAATATCAGTATTCTCAGTTTTCTCATCTGTAAAGGAGATTAAATACTTCCTTCCCTTACAGGGCTGCCCTGGTCTTAAGTAATGCCTGCAGAGAGCTTAGCATTGTTCTTGGCAAGTCACTAGTACTCAGTAAATACTATTTTTATTAAGAAGGTAAGATTCACAGGACTTAGTGTCTTAACTAGATGTTGAGAGTAAGGAGAAGAGAGAATACTTTTCGGATGATTGTTCAGTTTCTGATGAATATCTGTTCCCCTTTCAAAACCTAATTCAGATGTCACTTCCTCCTCAAAGTTCTCGCCCCGTGCCGAGCTACTGTGATGTATTTTTATGACCTGGCAGCTTTTTTCTCATATCCCTGTTAGCGGTATGTGGTAAGAACATGAGACACAGAATCAGAAACCATGGATTTCTGGTCTTGACTCCACTACCACTCAGAGGAACCTCACGGTGGATGCCGTAAGTGTTTACACTGAAAAGGATTTTCACGAAAACCTGCATTTTCATTTCGTTCACAAGAGAATTATGAGACTAGAAAAACAACAATTCTTAGTATACCACAGACTGTGGTGCCTAGGAATAACAGACAAGCTTTAACTCACACGATGAGCATCTTTATTTAGCTCTGCTTTTAGATATCTGCATGATAAAGATGAGTGATCCAACATTAGAAATCATCTGGACATTAAAACTGAACTGTAGGCAGGTGTGGTGGCTCACACCTGTAATCCCAGCACTTACGGAGGCCAAGGCGGGCAGATTGCTTGAGCTCAGGAGTTTGAGACTAGCCTGGGCAACATAGTAAGACCCCTATCTCTACAAAAAATATAAAAATTAGCTAGGCATCGTGGCCTGTGCCTGTAGTCCTAGCTATTGAGGAGACTGATGCAGGAGGATCATTTGAGCTCAGGAGTTTGAGACCATTCTGGGCAATACGGTGAAACCCTGTCTCTACAAAAAAATGCAAAGATTAGCCGGGCATGATGGCACATGCCTGTGGTCCCAGCTACTCGGGAGGCTGAGGCAGGAGGATTGCAGGAGGTTTGCTTGAGCCAGGGAGGTTGAGGCTGCAGTGAACTGAGATTGCATCACTGCACTACAGCCTGGGTGACAGAGTAAGACCCTATCTCAGAAAAAAGAACTAATTGTAACAAACTATCTTTCAAATTATATCAAAACAGTGTTTCATAAATTCCTTGTTGCCCAGAGATCATGAGGAGCTCTTCTATGATTTGACAGTGCAATTACTGAAGGGGAAGACACCATGCAAATACATGGTAAAAATATTCAAATTATTACTGATTTGACACAAAATATTGATGTAAATAACATAAAACTGTAATATGCCATTATGATGACATTAATGAAAAATTGGTTAATGAATGTCATTAAAAGAGCATGTACATCACTCAATGTTCTTAGTCACTGAAAGTGTGAAATAGCCTCTAAACTCATATGTGGAAAAAGAACTTGAAAAAGATTTCCAGAAATGTGACAATTCTAGTACTTTCATGACATTTTAAAAAAGGGATTGTAAAGACTGATGAAACCCTTAAAACCTCTCAAGAATTAAAAATCATTTTTGATCAACAGAGTAAACTGATTTTTTATCTCTGTTGAAAGATATTTTTAAAATCATTGTCCTATGGAAAAGTCATATAGAACGTTTGCTGTTTAATGTAGCACAGATGTATCAAAAAGCCATGCCAGGCAGTTATAGATATCTTAGTTTTCTGGATTTTGTGACGTTTGTGGTATTTGTCAGATTTTTAAAATTTGTGATTTGTTGGGATTTGTTCCTCATTCACAGGTAATTTTATATACTTTTGTATTCACTTTCGAAAAGAAGGCAACTCTAAATTTTATGAACTTCAAGTGCTATAAAACAATTACCACAGTAAATTTTGAAAAATTCACCCCAAAAAGAAACCTTGTATCCATTGGCAGTAACTCCCTATGCTCCGCCATTCCTCTCAGCTCCCTGTCTGGCAACCACTTCCTGTCTCTTCAGAGTTGCCTCTTCTGGACATTACATATAAACGGAATTATACACTATGTTGCCTTTTATGACTGGCTTGTTTCACTTAGCATAATGTTTTCAAGAGTCATCTGTGTTGTAGCATTTGTCAGTACTTCATTTATTTTTGTTTCCTAACAATACTCCATTGTAGGGATTGACCACACTTTATCCATTCATTGGTTGATGGACATTTGGGTTGTTTCCACTTTTTCTGCTGTTGTGAATAACAGTGCTAAGCACATTCATATGCAGTGTTTGTGTAGATATATAATATGCTTTATTTTCTCTTGAGTACATAAAAGTGGAGCCTCTGGGTAATATAATAACTCTATGTTTGGTGTTTTGAAGAATTGCTAAATTGTTTTCCAAAGCAGCTGCACCATTTTATATCCCTACCAGCAATGCATGAAGCTTCCAGTTTCTCCACATCATCACGAATACTCCTTATTCTCTCTCTTTTTAGATATAGACATTCTGGCAGGTGTGACATTGTATCTCTTGTGGTTTAGATTTGCATTTGGAGCATGTCTTATGTGCACTTAAAAATATTAATATCTATTCTGCTGTTGTTGGGTAAACTGTTCTATAGATGTTGATATGGTTTCGCTGTGTCCCCACTCAAAATCTCATCTTGACTTGTAATCCCCATAATCTCCATGTGTCAAGGGTGGGACCAGGTGGAGGTAATTGGATCATGAGGGTGGTTTTCCCTACTCTGTTTTCATGATAGTGAGTCTCACAAGGTCTGATGGTTTTATAAGCATCTGGCATTTCCCCTGCTTGCACTCAGGCTGTCCTGCCACACTGTGAAGAAGGTGCCTTGCTTCTCCTTTGCCTTCTGCCATGAGTGTAACTTTCATGAGGCCTCCCCAGCCATGCTGAACTGTGAGTCAATTAAACCTCTTTCCTTTATAAATTATCAAGTTGCAGCTATTTCTTCAGAGCAGTGTGAGAACGGACTAATACAGGTGTTTTTTAGGTCTCGTTATTGTGTCGTTCACGTCTTTTATTTCCTTGTTGATCTTACTATTAGTTGTTCTATCCATCATTGAAAATGGGGCATTGGCCAGGCGTGGTGGCTCACGCCTGTAATCCCAGCACTTTGGGAGGCCAAGACCAGCAGATCACTTGAGGTCAGGGGTTCAAGACCAGAGTGGCTAACATGGAGAACTCCTGTCTCTACTAAAAATACAAAAATTAGTCAGGTGTGGCAGTGCGTGCCCGCCTATAGTCCCATCTACTTGGGAGGCTGAGGCAGGGGAATTGCTTGAACCCTGGAGTCAGAGTTTGCAGTGAGCTGAGATCATGCCACTGCACTCCAGTCTGGGTGACAGAGTGAGACTCAAAAAAGAAAAAAAAAAAAAAAAAAGGAAAGAAAATGAGACATTGGATTTGTAAGTTTCTGACAGGTTCATTTTGCCTGCTGCCCAGATAGAGCCGATTTATGAGGACAGGGAAATTGCAATAGAGAAAGAGTTTAATACACGTAGAACTGGCTAAACAAGAGACTGGAGTTTTATTATTATTCAAATCAGCCTCCACAAAAATTTGGAGGCTAGGTCTTTTCAAAGATAGTTTGATGGGCAGGGGTTTGTGTACTAAGAAACTAAATGTTTCTTGTGTACTAAGTCAGCTTCTGGGTGGGGGCCAGAGGACCAGTTGAGCCAAGAATTCAAGAGGTACAGGTTCACGTAGGGCCATCTGGTTGTCAGAAATGCAAAAGCCTGGAAAGTCATCTCAAATGTTAGGTTCTACAATAGTCAAGTTATTTATAGTAATTGGGAAAGTTGCAAATCTTGTGACCTCTGTAAAAAATAGGTGGTAATCTTTACACCTATATCTTAGCAGAATTCAGGCCCCTCACTTCCTCCTAACCTGGTAGCCTTTCATTAGTTTTACAAAGGCAGTTTAATTTTGGGGGGCAGGGCTATTATCATCTAAACTATAAACTATAATCATTTGTCCCAAAGTTAGCTTGGCCCATGCCCAGGAATGACCAAGGGCAATTTGGAGATTAAAGTCAAGATGGAGTTGGTTAGATCAGATCTCTTTCACTGTTATAATTTTCTCACTGTTAAAATTTACAAAGGCAGTTTCAAAATCTGAAACTTTTATTGTTAAATTATGTATTTATTCCTTTAGTTCTGTCATGTTCTGCTTCTTATATTTTGGAACTCTGTTGTTAGGTGCATACATATTTATAATTGTTATATCTTCCTGATGGATTGGTATTGTAATCACTGTAAAATACACTATTATCATTGTAAAATATTCCTTTTTATCTCTAGTATTTTTTGTCTGTTTGACTTAAAGTCTATTTTGTTTGATATTAGCATAGCTATTCTTGCTCTTACTGTGGCAATTTGTATGATACCTTTTTCTTTTAGCCTATTTATATCTTTGAATCTAAAGTTTGTCTCCTGTAGATAGCATATAGTTGGATAATTTTTAGTTCTTTTGATTGGATTGTTTAATTCATTCATTTTTAGCGTTACTATTGATATGGCTGGATTTGTGTCTGCAATTTTAATTTTTGTTTTCTATATGTCTCGTGTTTTTGTGGCTTTGCTTCTTCTTCTTTGCTTTCTTTTGCATTAAGTATTTTCTAGTTTAACAACTTAATTTCTTAAATTATTTTTAACTATATTTTTACGTATTTCCTTAATGAATGCTTGATGGCTCACAATCTCCTTCTCAGTTTATCAGAATCTACTTAAGTTTATACTAACTTATGTCCAGTGAGATAGAAACACATTTCTTCTTTATAGCTCTAGGTCCTCTTCACTTGTTTTTTGTGCTATTATTGTTATACTTACTACCTCTGTATATGTTACAAGCCCAAGAATATTATTATACTTATTTATATACTTTTATGTTTTTTAAAGAACCTGAGACTGGAAGTGAGGGAAATAGGGCGTGCAGGAAGGAAGGAAGAGGAAGGAAAAGTGTGTGAAAGGGGGCTCCACCTCCTTTAGTGGATACCCTGAGCTTATTTCCAGGGGCCTTTGTGAATTCCCAGTGACAACTCTTTGGAAGATGAAATCCCCGTCTTCCCTGCATCTTATTAGAGCAGTGTATCCTGGAGGACATTCCTTGCCTTTCACCAGGTGACCCTATACTGGAGGCAGAACTTCTCGATTGTGCGGATTTCAAAATGGCTCCACGTACTCATAGTTTTCATGACAGACTTCATTGCGATAGTCAAATACTGTTCCACTTACTGCAGTTTCCTACAATCTGGGTTTTGTTCAGTTGAAATTAAATAAATTTTATGCACAAACCTTTCATGGCTGTCTGCGATCTTTTAAAAAATGTGAACATGTACAGGATGATAAGTTCTAAGGATGTATGTTCTGCAAAGCCTCAGAGCAGGAAGTAGAAGTACACTTGTACATTGGAAGATGAATATGCTTTTGGAGTTTGGACTCCATTTTCTTTTTTTATTCTTTCTTTCTTTTTTTTTTTTTTTGACAGAATGTTGCCCTGTCCCTCAGGGTGGAGTGCAGTAGCACGATCTTGGCTCACTCCAACCCTGCTTTCCGGGTTCAAGTGATTCTCATGCCTCAGCTTCCCGAATAGCTGGGATTACTGGTGCCCACCACCACGCCTGGCTAATTTTTGTATTTTTAGTAGAGACGGCTTTTGCCATGTTGGCCAGGCTGGTCTTGAACTCCTGACCTCAGGTGATCCACCCACCTCAACCTCCCGAAGCACTGGGATTACAGGCATGAACCACCACGCCCGGCCTGGACCCTGTTTTCTACATTTTAGCACACATATTCCTATAGAGAGATGTACATAACCCACTGACATACCAGGGAACTTTTGAAATGTAACCTTTCAAAAACTGAAGCTTGAGAAACTTTGTTTTGTTGTACTCTGTATCAATGGAGGAGGCATATGTTCTATAATTGATAATAGTTAATGAATGTCTGCTGGGCTTCATTGACCCATACATTACCTTAAAATTAAATGGTGATTTCTTAAAGTCTAGACATTCCCTAGAAATGGGAACATTCTGAGTTTTAAGTGCTAAGTCAGAATAGGTGTTAAAATGAGCCTTTGGAAAAACAGTTTGTCAGTTTGCACACATCTATGTTTTAGGTGCAATAGCAAATAAACACAGTCCATGAACGAATGAGTGCTCATGGGAAATAAGAGGTGGTCTTATCTAAAGGGAAGTACTGTGGGCCATGGTCGGAATCCTAGGGTTCCGGATCCTGCCATGCCACTCGCTGGCAGCCTGGTTGGCTTCCCCGGGCTCCACCTTTCACCAGCGGGAGCGGAACTGTTTCTCATTGTTTCCACTCTGGGCTGTTGGAGCCCCAGGGCTCTCAGGGTGTTTCAGGGGGCTGTGGACAGGGAGAGGAACAGCACTTTTCCCCTAAGATTTACAAAGAGCAATTCTCCTTAAACAGCTGGTTTAGGGAAAGCTACTGGACTAAGTTCTCCCAGCCCCAGCTTTCTGGCACTTTAGAAACTGTCCATTTCCACCGAGTGGCTGGCCTCAGTTAGGACTGCAGTGAGCAAGCTGCCTGGATGGTGTGATCACCTGGGAAGGAAAGCAAAGCTTTCTAGAGAAGACCAGTGGGACCTCTGTGTTGCCAGCTGAACGTGTTCTGAGGTAACATCAAATCCTGATGCTCTGGCAGACCGTTCAGGCCTCTGTTAGAAGATAAGCGTGCCTGCTCATGTCTAGGGAAGCTGTGTTCAAAGTCAGTGAAAGTGATGACTAAAATTATATCTTAAAAGCACCTCCTCTCCCAAAATGCTAAAACTACTTTGTTTTTCTACTTCTAGGTCGGTATTTAAATCAGATCATCTACATAAAATAACTACTAGTAGCAAAAAGAAAAAATAGGTCATTTATCCAGCTCATATTTTCAAGTCAAACCACTTGAGTTGTGGGAGTGGTTTATCAGCAGCTATTTCCACCTCTTTGAAAAAGAGAAACAAAAAACATTGCCATGGGCTTAGAAAAATATTTGGCAATGCATCTCCTAAGAAACAGTGGAAAGCCTTTCATTTATTTTTCTTTCTTTTCTTTCTTTTTTTTTTGAAACATAGTCTTGCTCTGTCACCCAGGCTGGAGTGCAGTGGCGCGATCTCGCCTCACTGCAGCCTCTGCTTCCCAGGTTCATGTGATTCTCCTGCCTCAGCCTCCTGAGTAGCCGGGACTACAGTTGCACTACCGTGTCTAGCTAATTTTTGTATTTTTAGTAGAGGCAGGGTTTCACCGTGTTGGCCAGGCTGGTCTCAAACACCTGATCTCAGGTGATCCTGCCTGTCTTGGCCTCCTAAAGTGCTGGGATTGCAGGCGTGAGCCACTGCGCCCGGCCTACATTTATTTTTCTACTGAGGAAATAAGTTGAGGGCTTAGAAGACTTGGAAAAAAATATAGGTTTTTAGAGGAAAATAGTGTTTAAATGAGCAACTTTACAAGAACAATGATTTGGTTGATTTCTCGAGGTGAAGTGAAGATGGAGACGGAAAGTGGCAGAGCCCAACAGAATGTGAAAGACAGAATCCAGGGCCAGGAGGAGAAAGTTCAACAAGGAGAGGAGGAGCTGGAGACAGGGGAGGAGGAAGGGCAGGAGAGGACACGCTGGACATGGTGGGGGTGAGCCCACTGCGAGTCAGTGCTCCCAAGGGGAAAGAAAGCGAACAGTAATGGATTTCTGCCCTCATTGCAATAATTGGGGTTTTTTGGCTGCTCTTATCAGAAGGGGCTATCGACCGATATTGCTGCCATGGCATTCATGTGTCACCACCACACACAATACCCTTATCACTTCTATCAGTGATTGACTTTACTGTATTTATTAGTCACAGACGCCTCCTGGGAGGAAATATTCTCAACTGCACTGGTGTGGAAAAAATAATCTCTTCTTGTAAGGTGCTTGCTTCAGGACTGAATAAAATCCTGTAGACGTTCCACATCCTAGTTCTGAGAATACTGTAATACATATGGAATACAGTTATTCCTGAGTACCCATGGGGCTTGGTACCAGGACGCCTGAGGATACCAAGTCTCTCATATGAAATGGCATCATATTTGCATATAACCTATGCAAATCCTCCTGTGTACTTTAAATCTCTATTATGATATCTAATACAATGTAAATGCTATGTAAATAGTTGTTTATTGTTTTTTAACTTGTATTTTTTTATTGTTGTATCACCTTTTGTTTTATTCTTTTAAAATATCTTGGTCTATGATTGGTTGAATCCACAGATGCAGAACCCATGGATACAAGGGCTGACTGTATATGCATAATATATAGAAAGCATAATATATACAGAAATGAATGCTTAACAGATTATTTTTATAGGTGATGTTTACTTCCCAACCTAAATAATTTTCTAAAACTGAGTTGAAGATTTTCAGAATTCTCAGAGATTTATTTGTGTATTGAAAAAGGAGCTCTCTCCCTATATATATACATTAAAAAAAAATTTTTTTTTTTTAGACAGAATCTTACTCTGTCGCCCAGGCTGGAGTGCAGTGGCATGATCTCAGCCAACTGCAACCTCTGCCTCCTGGGTTCAAGCGATTCTCCTGCCTCAGCCTCCTGAGTAGCTGGGACTACAGGCATGTGCCACCACACCTGGCTAATTTTTATATTTTTAGTAGAGATGGGATTTCAGTATGTTGGCCAGGCTAGTCTCGAACTCCTGACCTCAAGTGATCTGCCTGCGTCGGCCTCCCAAACTGCTGGGATTACAGGCATGAGCCACTGCAGCCGGCCGCAAAACCTTAAGTTATATGAAATATTTAAATTATCTTGATAATACTTAAAGCCTTCCTGTGAGATGGAATATAGAGCCAAGCTGTATATTCTCAAGCTCTAACTTCCAGGATTCCTAATTGTTTTCTACAAACCATAGTATTGCAGACACTATTTAATATACCATATGTTCTCATGAGCATTTGAGAACATATATATATTTTCAGAATTAATAACTTTTCCTTAATTGTGTGGGCTTGAAGAAGTAGTAGAAATATAGGCCACCATAGAGTGCAGACCAGAATAGGAAGCCTTGCAGAAGATTATCTTGCCATTTCTCTCCAGGGTAGCTGAATTTTCCACTGTGGTTTGACTTCTGTGGTTTCAGAGCTAATGTGTGCACTGAGAGTGTGTACTATTATGTAACAGCAACCATACTGTGGATGTGCTTGTCTGTCAGTGCCCACTCATACTTGGATAAAGTAAAAAACCCTGGTTAATGAGCTGACTCAGAGACGGGTGCTCTCATTAATTGAATTTTCTTCTTAAATGAAATATTTGGAAACTTTATTATTGAATACATATTTAAAATGCAAGTACATTCATTAGTACACTTCATAATTATTCTTTAATGATTTAACTTTTTAATGACTTAAGACCTTTTATTAATCAGGGTCATCATCCTAAATATCAGTTATTGTTTAATACTTCAGCTGTTGCCATAGGAGAGAAGAAAATGTCCTGCATGAAGCCTCCCAAGGCTGCTGTTTCCCAGCTGTTAACTTGTTTGTGACCTTTGGGTTACCCTTAGTCCATAGAGAACGGGGGAACCAGGAGTGGGAAAGAGCCTGGGTGCTGAATTACTGTGTGGAGCAGATTCTCCTCCTCAGAAAAGCTGATTAGATGATTGGGTTTTTATGTGTGTAAGAAGGTTCTAGTGTGCTTAGTCACTGAGATTTTAACTTACACCTCAATTAGCATATATTTTCCATTTTCTAAGAATCATAAAATATCAGGCTAAATGTGTGCCAGGACATTCTCAGCAAAGAGAGAAGACATCAAGAAAACTAAGTGGAAATTGGAACTAAAAATTCAATAAATGGAATAGATTCTCACTGGATGGATTTGTTGATAAAAAGAGCCAAACTCTGTAAAATATTTGAAGAGGTTTATTCTGAGCCAGATGTGAGGGACCATGACCCATGACACAGCCGCAGGAGATCCTGAGAACATGTGCCCAAGGTGGTTGGGTTACAGCTTGATTTGGTACATTTTAGGGAGACAGAAATTACAGGCAAAGACATAAATCAGTACATATAAGGTTTACATTGGTTCAGCCCAGAAAGGAGGGACATCTCAAAGTGGAGTGGGAGGCTTCCAGGTCATAGGTAGATTCAAAGATTTCCTGATTGGCAATTGGCTGAAAGAGCCTAATGAGTTGAAGTCAGCAGAAATAAATGTTTGGGGTTACGGTAAGGTGGGTTGTGGAAGCCAAGATTCTTGTTATGTAGATGAAGCCTCCAGATAGCAGGCTTCAGAGACAACAGATCATCAGACTTTAAAAGTTGCCAGGCTCTTAGTTAAATCTCTCTGGATCAAAAAAAGACTGGAAAGGGAAGGGGACTTGGTACAGAAAGTAAAGGAATGAAATGGCCTCATAAAGATGTTTCTCGTCTTTGCAAGAGACAGTTTACAGGCCCACTTCAAAATACGTTGAAGAAATATATTTTGGAGTAAAATATTTTTTGATTTCTGGAGTAAAATATTTTTGATTTATTTCATAGCCTGCTATGTCATGTGATGTGGAATTTGGTATCTTACTGGTACAAAGAGCCTATTTTGTTATTCTTAAGGTCTCTGTTTTGCCTGGGTACGGTGGCTCATGCCTGTAATCCCAGTACTTTGGGAGGCTGAGGCAGGCGGATCACCTGAGGTCAGGAGTTTAAGACCAGCCTGGTCAACATGGTGAAACCCTGTCTCTACTACAAATACAAAAATTAGCCCTGTGTGGTGGTGGGCGCCTGTAATTCCAGTTACTTGGGAGGCTGAAGCAGGGTATCACTTGAACCCGGGAGGTGGAGGTTGCAGTGAGCCGAGATTGCGCCATTGCACTCCAGCCTGGGCAGCAAGAGTGAAACTCTGCCTCAAAAAAAAAAAAAAAAAAAAAAAAAAAAAAAGGCTCTATTTTATTGTTAATGCCAGTCAGCTGTGCCAGAACTTCAAAGGGAGGAGAGTATAATGAGGCATGTCCCCCTGCCCCGCCACTCCCCCTTCACATCATGGCCTGAACTACATTTTCAGGATTTTTTGGAATGCCTTTGGCCAAGAGAGGGAGTCCATTCAGTCGGTCGCAGGGTTTAGAATTGTATTTTTAGTTGACAGGTTCAAAAACACAACAAAGATAAAAGAGGAATGAGTCAGCTAACTTGAAGACACACCAACAAAATTATCCAATTGAACAACAGAGAAAGAAAACTAAAAAAAATGAACAGAACCAGATAATTTTGGATTACTACCAAAAGGCTTAGCATTTGTATTATTGGAATACTAGGAGGAGATGAGAAAGAATGAGTACAGAAGAAATATTTAAAGAAATAATGGATAAGAACTTTCCAAATCTAGCAGAAACGCTTAAACCTACAGATTCAAGAACCTCAGCACCCCCAAACAGGATAAATCCAAATAAATCCACGTCTAGATACATCAGGATCAAACTACTGAAAACTAGACAAAAAAAGTTTTGAGAACAGCCACAGTAAAATAATTCATTACTTATTAGAGAAACAAGGATTCAAAGGGATGCTGATTTCTCATTAGAAATCATGAAGACCAGAAGGAAGTGCTGAAACAAAGGAACTATCAGCTAGAATTCTGTATCCAGGGACAATGTCTTCCAGAAATGAAGGTGAAATCAAGATATTCCCAAATTAAGGAAAAGAAAGAAAATCCATTGGTAGGAGGTCTTTTCTAAAAAACTGCTAAAGAAAGTTTTTCAGTCAAAAGAGATGTGTTATCAGAGAAAAACATTAAACATCAGAAATGGTAGTTATATAACGAAATATAAGACTGTTCTCTTGGGTTTTAAAAATGATTATAATTTGATGGTTGAAATCAACAATTACAATATCTGTTGGGGTTTCCAATGTATGCATCGTATGTAGATGTAATATGATGAATTATTTTTACTCCTAACACTTCTGGCACTAAATACATGTTTTTGTTTTCACACCAGCAACCAATTCTCCAACTCGCTGGATGCCAACTAGGTGTCCAGCAATTCAATTTAATTCTGACACTGACTACCTAGAGTTAGTGTCAAAACCCACAGGTTAAGGGCCCAGTCCCACAAGAATGTCCCACTTCAAATTTTAATCACAACTTCCAGTTCTTCTACATTTCTGACCAACTGGCTCCAAATCGGGAATTTTCATCACCCCCCGCTCCTTGTGGTCAATCATTTGCTAGACCAGCCCACAGAACTCAGGGGAAACAGTTTATTTACCATATTGTTAAGTATGCAAATAAACGGCCAGATGAAGAGGTACATAGGGAAAGATCCAAAGGGGTCCTGAGCGTAAGAGTTCCTGTCTTCATGGAGTTGGGGTGCATCTCCTATCTGGAATGCGAATGCATTTGCTGACCTGGAAGATCTCCAAACCCTTTTACTAAGGGCTTTTTGAGGGCTCTCCTACAAAAACATGATTAATTAAATCTGGCCATTGGTGACTTAGTATCCACCTCCTCTCCCTTTTCCAGAGGTTGGAGGGGGAGGTGGAGCTGAAAGTCCAACCCTCTGATTATAGAGTTGTTTTGTCTGATAACCAGACCCCATCCTGGAGCCATCCGGGGGCCTACCAAGAGTCATCTTACTAGCATAAACTCAGGTATGGTTGAAAAGGGCTTATTGTCAATAACAAAAGATGGTTCTCCCACTCCTATCACTCAGAAAATTACAAGAATTTTAGGAGCTCTGTGCCAGGAACTGGGGATAAAGACCAAATATATGTTCTTTACTATATATAGCTGGGCACCCAGTTGGTGTCAGAAGAGTTGAAATATTGTTCACTGGTGTAGAAAAAGCCCACATATTTGGTGTCATACATGTTAGAAGTAAAAACAATGAGAGATAAAGGTATCCTTATGATGCTTAGCTTTCTCCATTTAACTTGAAGTGGTAAAATATTGATTCTAAGTAGACTGTGAAAATTTTGTTAACTATGTGTAATGTAATTCCTTGAGTAAACACTTTTAAAACTATGAAAAAATACATAGTTAAATATACAACAGATAAATATAGTATGCTACAAAATGTTTGTATAATCCGAAAGAAGGTAGGAAAGAGAAAACAAGAATGAAAAACAGAAGATAAAACAAAACAAATAACAAAATGGTAAACCTGAAGGCAAATACATCAATGCTAACAGACATCTATAGAGCACGTTAGCCAAAAACAAAATATACATTTTTCTGTATATATACATGAAACCTTCTCCAGGATAGATTATATGTTAGGCCAAAATCAAACTTCAATATATTTAAAAGGACAGAAATAACACAAAGTATGTTCTCCAGTCACTTTGGAATAAAATAGGAAATTAATAACAGGAAAAAATCTGGGAAACTCACAAATATATAGAAATGTAAAGACACACTCCTAAATAACCAATGGATCAATGGAGAACTCAAAAGGGAAATCAGAAAATACTTGGAGATGTATGAAAATGAAGATAAAACACACCAACCTTATGGAATCCAGTGAAAGCAGATGAGGGCTTAGAGGACAATTTATAGCTGTAAATGCTTATATCAAGAAGGAAAAAAATAAATCAATAAGCTAGCATTCCACTTAAAGACACTGGGGAAAGAAGAGCAAACTAAATCTAAAGCAAGCAAAATGAAGAAAATAAAGATTAAAATGGAAATTAATGAAATAGAGAATAGAAAGACAATAGAGGAAATCAATAAAATTAAAAAACTGGTTCTTTGAAAAAAATCCAACAAAACTGACAATCCTATAGCTAGACTGACCATGAAAACGAGAAGATTCACATTCCTAGTATCAGAAATAAGAGAAGACATTATTTCTGACCTTGACAGAAATACAAAGGGTTGTAAAGGAAGAATGTGACAGCAATTGTACATCAACAGTGAAATAACTTAGATAAAGTGGGAAGATTTCTAGAAAGATTTAAACTACCAAAACTGATTTAAGAAAATATCAAAAATCTAAAAAGAATTATAATAATCAAGATTGAATAGCTAAGCAAAAAATCTACCCACAAAGTAAAGCCCTGTATCAAGTGGTTTCACCACGGAATTCTACTAAATTTTTTTTTTTAATGAACACCAATTCTTTACAAACTCTCTCAAAAAAGAGGAGGGAATACTTTACAATTCATTTTATGAGGCTAGTTGCCCTGATACCAAAACCAGACAAAAACCTCATAAGAAATAAAAACTAAAGATGAATATATCTTATGAATAGATGTAGGCATCATGAACAAATACTAGGAAACCAAATCCAACAACATATAAAAGGAAATATCCACCATGACCAAGTGGAATTTTTACCCCAGGAATGCACAGTTGATTCAACATTTGAAAAATCAATTAATGTAATGCATAATAACAGAATAAATACAAAAATTACATGATCATTTCAAAAGATGCAGAAAACACATTTGGAAAAATCCAACACTCTGTCATAATATAAATACTCAAGAAACTAGGAATAGAAGAAAACTTCCTCAACCTGATAAAAGGTAACTATAAAAAACCCACTGCTACTATTATCCTTAATTGTGAAAACATGGATGCTTTCCCTCAAGATGAGAAACAAGACAAGGATGATCACTCTCTTCACTTATATACAACATTGTTCTAGAAGTTCCAGCCAGGGCGATTAGGCAAAAAAAAAAAAAAAAAAAAAAAAAAGCCATCAGTTTGGAAAGAAAGAAAGAAAACTGTAGATGTTATGATCTTGTATATATAATAGTCTAAGGAATTCACTTTAAAAAAACTATTGGCACTAACAAGTTCAGCACGGGTGCAGGATACAAGATTAATATACAAAAATCAATTGTGTATTTTTACATATTTGCAATGAACAATCTGAAAATGTAATTAAAAATATTCGTTTATGATAGCATCAAAAATAAATTCTTAAGAATAAATTTAACATAAAAATTGCAAAACTTACTATACTCTGAAACTATAAAACATAATGAAAGAATCAAAGATCTAAACAAAAGGAAATATATTTCATATTCATGGATTAGAATACATAAGGTTGTTAAAATGACAATACTCCCCAAATTGTTACACAGGTTAAAAGCAATCCCTATCAGAATCACAGAGATTTTTTGCAGACATCAACAAACTGATTCTGAAATTCATATAGAATTGCAGGGAATCCACAATAGCCAAAACAGTCTTAAAAATGAGGAATAAACTAGGACTCATACTTCCTGATTTTAAAATTTACTACAATGCGATGGCAATCAATCAAGACAGTGTGGTACTAGCATAAAGATAGAAATACAAATCAATGGGATAGAATTGAGAGTCTGGAAGTATATCCATACATCTGTGGTCAACTGAGTTTTGAAAAGGGCTCCGGGACCATTCAATGGGGAAAGAATAGTCTTTTCAACAAATTATACTAGGTGGAATGGATAGTCACATCCAAAGAATGAAGCTTGATCCTTACCTCACACTGTATAAAAAATTAACTCAAAATAGATCAAAGATCTAAATGTAAAACAAAAAAACTAAAACTCTTAGAAGAAATCTATTAGTTAGGGTTCTCTAGAGGGACAGAATTAATAGGATGGATGTAAACATAAAGGGGAGTTTATTAAGGAGCATTAACTCACACAATTACAAGGTGAGGTCCCACAATAGCCCATCTGCAAACTGAGGAGCAAGGAAGCCAATACCAGTCCCAAAGCTGAAGAACTTGGAGTCTGATGTTTGAGAGTAGGGAGTATCCAGCATGGAAGAAAGATGTAGGCTCAGAGGATAAGCTAGTCTAGTTTTTTCACATTCTTCTATCTGCTTTTATTCTGGCTGAGCTGGCAGCTGGTTAGATTGTGCCCACCCAGGTTGAGGGTGGGTCTGCCTTTCCCAGACCCACTGATTCACTGATTAACTGATTCAAATGTTAATCTCCTTTGGCAACATGCTCACAGACACACCCAGGAACAATACTTTGCCTCCTTCAATCCAATCAAGTTGACACTCAGTATTAATCATCACAAGTCCACCCCTTGTCAACTTGAACCCATACACATCTTCTGAAATCATACATAATCTGCAAATAAAGACAATAATAAGGTAATAATAATTATGCCTAACATAATACAACTATCCTTCATACATCCCCAATTCAAATGCTATTACATAAAGTTAACAACATTTAAATGCTGATGTGAAGTCAATAAATCTTATGTCACTAAAGGAAAAAGGAAATAAAATGAAGATATTTTCTTTTTTTTTTTTTTTTGAGATGGAGTCTTGCTCTGTCACCCAGGCTGGAGTGCAGTGGCACGATCTCGGCTCACTGCAAGCTCCGCCTCCCGGGTTCACGCCATTCTCCTGCCTCAGCCTCCCCAGTAGCTGGGACTACAGGCACCCACCACCACACCTGGCTAGTTTTTTTGTATTTTTAGTAGACACAGGGTTTCACCATGTTAGCCAGGATGGTCTCGATCTCCTGACCTCGTGATCCACCTGCCTCGGCCTCCCAAAGTGCTGGGAATACAGGCGTGAGTCACCGCGCCCGGCCAATGAAGATATTTTCTTAGTACAAGTGTATACATGCACAAACGTGTTCTTAACGAAGGAGGAAATACTCATGACAATTACAGTCCTTGTTTTTGCAGCTGGTCACATGGTCATAGCTGGTATTGATGACTACCTTCTTCTACTACCCATTTTGTATTCCCTTTGCTTTCAGCAAGCACCTCAGGAGGTCGTGGTTTTTTTCCTGGTGGAGTGACCCAAACCTTCATTCCTGAAGAGTCTGAGCCACTTATAGTCCTGCCTGGATTGGGCTGTTGTAGTTTCCCATTGACCTTAATCATAGGGCATGGTAATACTAAGAGATGCCCTAGTGGATCTCCTGTATTCCACACATACTCTTCGTTACCTCCACGGTGGAGTGAAATTAGTAGTGAAATTAGTAGTAGACTAATTTCATCTTGATAGTTGGAGTCAATCACCCCAGCCAACACTGTAACTCCCTTCTCTTAGCCTGTTGACTTAAAGGTAGGAGTAGCCCAAAGTGTCCAGGTGGCAATCTTAACTTCCAGTTTAATGGAATTGTTGTTATGTCTCCTGGTGGCAGTGTTCCTTCCTGTGGAACTAAGCCTCCTAGGCCAGCAGGATGTAATGTTGTGGGAACAGGAAGCAAAAATTTTGCTAGTGGATCACTAGGGGTGATGGTGAGTGGTGCCACTTCCACTTCCACTCCTTGATTCCTAGACTTGTGAATTGCAGCTATGGGAGAAACAATACCATATATTGGATGCTGATTCAGAGCATACACAGCCTTTTGGAGAACTTTGCCCTGGCCCTGCACACTATTGTCACCTAGTTGGCATTGTAATTGTGACTTCAAAAGGCCATTCCACTGTTCTATTAATCCAGCTGCTTCAGTATGAGGGGGAACATGGTAAGACCAGTGAATTCCATGAGCATGAGCCCACTGTCACACTTCTTTAGCTGTAAAGTGAGTGCAATGCTGTGTGGAATACCATGACAGTGAATAAAGCATTTTGTGAGTTCACCGTTGGTAGTCTTGGCAGAAGCATTGTGTGCAGGATAAGCAAACCCATATCCAGGGTAAGTGTCTATTCTGATGAGGACAAACTGCTGTCCTTTCCATGATGGAAATGGCCAGTATAATCAACCTGCCACCAACCAGCTGGCTGATCATCCCAAGGAATGGTGCCATATTGAGAGCTCAGTGTTTAGATTAGATGGCGCCCATTCAGATTGAGGGTGGGTCTGCCTTTCCCAATCCACTGACTCAAATGTTAATCTCCTTTGGCAACACCCTCACAGACACACCCAAGAACAATACTTTGCATCCTTCAATCCAATCAAGTTGACACTCAATATTAACCATCACAAACCATACAGAGAAATCTTTATGACTTTGGATTTGGCAAAGGATTTTTAGATATGATACCAAAAGCATGAGGAACAAAAGAAAAATAAATTTGACTTCATCAAAATTAAAATCTTTGTGACCCAAAGGACATCAAGAAAAAACATGAACAACCCAAAGAATGGTAGAGAATATTTGTAAATCAAATAAGGTACATGCATCTAGAATACATAAACAACTCTTGCAGCTCAATAATAATAAACCCTAAATAATCCAATTGAAAAATGGGCAAATATCTGAATAGATTTCTCTAAAGAAGATAAACAAATGGACGACAAGCACTTGAAAAGATGCTTGAATATTAGGGAAATGCAAATCAACCAAATACAACTTCCTATCCACTAGGATGGCTAGAATGAAAAGGTCAGATAATCACAAATGCTGATAAGGATATGGAGAAATCAGAACCCTCCTACACTGCTGCTGAGAATGAAAAATATCATAGCTACTTTGGAAAACAGTTTAGCAGTTCCTTAAATGATTAAACATAGACTTACCATACGACCAAGTAATTCCACTCATAGCTATATATCCAAGACAAATTGTGAAGACAAATTGTGATATTGTGAAATATACATTTGGTATTTGATCCAATTTCCTGGCATACAACTTCTAAAATCCTTAGTATCTCCAAAATGATGTCTTTTTGTATGCTAATGATTGGCTGATGGTTGGCTTCTCCTAGGTAGCTTCAGGATGGGGGCTGGTTAACAGGAAGACCAAGGCAAAATTAGGAGGTCGAAACTTTCAGCTCACTCCTAGCTCCAGGGAGGGGAGAGGGGCTGAAGGTTAAGTTGATCATCGGTGGCCAACAGTTTAATAAAATGTCTACATAATGAAGCCTCCATAAAAACACAAAAGGACAGGGTTTGGAGAGCTTCCGAATCACTTAGCATGTGGAGGTTCCTAAAGAGTGGAGCACCTGGGGAGGACATGCAAGCTCTGAGCCCATTCCTCATACCTCACCCTATACATCTCTTTATCTGTGTCTTTTGTAATATCCTTTATAACAAACTGGTAAATGTAAGTAAGTGTTTCCCTGACTCCTGTGAGCTGTTGTAGCCAATTTATCTAATTTAAAGAGAGGGTCATGGGAACCTCAACTTAAACCTGGTTGGTCAGAAGTTCCAGAGGCCCAGACCTGCGACTGGTGCCTGAAGGTGGTGACAGTTTTCTGGGACTCAGCCCTCAACCTGTGGGATCTGACACTACCTCCAGGTAGAGTCAGAATTGAATTGGAGGACACCAGCCCACTGCAGAACTGATTGCTTGCTTGGTGTGTGGAGAAAACCCTCCAACATTTGGTCACGGAAGTCTTCTGTGTTGATTGCAGTTATGCTGTGAGAATATAGAAAATAAACAGTTTGTGTTTTTTCCATTTACAAATAGCATGACCACAAAATAACTGCTACACGGATGTTTATAGCAGCATTATTCATAATAGCCAAAGGTGGACACAGCCCAAATGTTTATAAATGAAGCATGAAAAAAGTGGTATATCCATTATTTGGCCAGAAAAAAGAATAAGTTACTGATACATGCTACAACTTGGATGGAACTCAAAGCCCACATGTATATATCCATTCCTATGAGAGTCCAGAATAGGTAAATCTATAGAGACAGGAAGTAGGTTAGTGATTGCTGCTTAGGAATGGTGGGGGTGAGGATGAGCTGATGAGTGCTAAAGGGTATGATGTTTCTTTTTGAGATGAAAATGTCCTAAAGTTGACTGTGGTGATGGTTGTACAACTCTGAATATCCTAAAAACCCACTGAATTTGTAGTAGAGACAGGGTTTCAATATGTCAGGCTGGTCTCGAACTCCTGACCTCAAGTGATCCACCCACCTCGGCCTCCCAAAGTGCTAGGATTACAGGCGTGAGCTACTGTGCTGTGGTGGCAGGCACCTGTAATCCCAGCTACTCGGGAGGCTGAGACAGGATAATAGCATGAACCCAGGAAGCTGAGGTTGCAGTGAGCTGAGATTGCGCCATTGCACTCCAGCCTGGGTGAGAGGGCGAGACTCCATCTCAAAAAACAAAACAAAACAACAACAACAAAAAAACCCACTGAATTGTATAGTTTAAGTGGAAAGACAACTTAAAAGACCAAGAAATTGTATGGTATACAAATTATATCTCAATAAAGTTGTTAAACCTAACCCTAAAAAAAAAAAAGCAAAAAATAAAGGATGAAAAAGATATACTGTGTAAACACAAATCAAAAGAAAGCTGGGTGATTAGTATCAGACAAAATAGATTTCAGAGCAAAGACAATTACCAGGGATTACAAGGGACATTACCTAATGACAGAAGTGTCAGTTCACCAAGAAGACACCTAACAACAGAACTTCAAATTGCACAAAAGAAAAACTGACAAAATTGAAGGTAAAGAACAAATTCACAATAATAGTTGAATATTTCAACATGCCTGGCTTAGTAATTGATAGAACCATAAGCAGACAATCAGCAAGGATAAAGAAGAGGCAAACAGCATCACCATTCAGCTGGACCATATTGACAATTGTGGACCACTTCACCCAACAACAGCAGAATAAACGTGCTTTTCAAGTGCACATGGAATAGTCACATACACAGAGCACATCTTACGTTATTAAAAGACACTTAACCAATTTAAAAGAACTGAAAAATGTGAAGTATGTTTCTGACCACATAATTTTAAATCAGAAAATAACTAAATATTTTATTAATGTTATCACAAGATAATATTCTTTAAAAATTTTTTTATTTTAATAGTTTTGGGGGAACAGGTGGTATTTGGTTGCATGGAAAAGTTATTTAGTCATGATTTCTGACATTACGGTGCACCCATCATCCAAGCAATGTACACTGTACCCAGTGTGTAGTCTGTTATCCTTCAGCCTCTCCCACCCTTTCCCCTGAGTCCCCAAAGTCCATTATATCATTTTATTCCTTTGCATCCTTATAGCTTAGTTCCTGCTTATAAGTGAGAACATACAATGTTTGGTTTCCCATTCCTGAGTTACTTCACTTAGAATAATGGTCTCCAACTCCATCCAGGTTACCGAAAATGCCATTATTTTGTTCCTTTTTATGGCTAAGTGGTATTCCATGGTAAATATATACCACATTTTCTTTATCCACTTGTTGGTTGATGGGCATTTAGACTGGTGTATATTTTTGCAATTGTGAATTGTGCTGCTGTAAACATGTGTGTGCAAGTGTCTTTTTCATATAATGACTTCTTTTCCTCTGGGTAGATACCCAGTAGTGGGATTGCTGGATCAAACAGTAGTTCTACTTTTATTTCTTTAAGGAATCTCCATACTGTTTTCCATAGTGGTTGTACTAGTTTACATTCCCACCAGCAGTAAAAGTGTTCCCTTTTCACCACATTCCCACCAACATATATAATATTATTTTTTGATTTCTAAGTTATGGCCACACTTGCAGGAGTAAGGTGGTATCTCATGTGGTTTTGATTTGCATTTCCCTGACAGTGATGTTGAGCATTTTTTCATATGTTTGTTAGCCATTTGTAACCATTTGTATATCTTCTTTTGAGAATTATCTATTTCAGTCCTTTGCCCATTTCTTGATGGGATTATTATGTTTTTCTTCTGATTTGTTTGAGTTCCTTGTAGATTTTGGATATTGGTTCTTTGTCAGATGCATAGTTTGTGAATATTTTCTCCCACTCTGTGGGTTGTTTGTTTACTCTGCTGATTATTTCTTTTGCTGTGTAGAAGCTTCTTAGTTTAATTAGGTCCCAATTATTTAGTTTTGTTTTTGTTGCATTCGCTTTTGGGTTCTTGGTCATAAACTTTTTGCCTAAGCCAATATCTAGGAGAGTTTTTCTGATGTTATCTTCTAGAATTTTTATTCTTATTTTTAGGTCTTAGATTTAAGTCTTTGATCCATGTTGAGTTGGTTTTTGTATAAGGTGAGAGAGGAGGATCCAGCATCATTCTTCTACACATGGCTTGCCAATTATTCCAGCACCATTTGTTGAATAGGTGTCCTTTCTCCACTTTATGTTTTTGTTTGCTTTGCTGGAGATCAGTTGGCTGTAATTCTGGGTCCTCTATTATTTGGCTTTATTTCTGGGTTATCTATTCTTTGCCATTGGTCTACATGCCTATTTTTATACCAGTATATTTTATTAACTATGGCCTTGTAGTATAGTTTAAAGTCAGGTAATGTGATGCCTCCAGATTTGTTCTTTTTGTTTAGTCCTGCTTTGGCTATGTGGTTCTTTTTTGGTTTCATATGAATTTTAGAATGTTTTTTCTAGTTCTGTGAAAAATGATGATAGTATTTTGATGGGAATTGGATTGAATTTATAGATTGCTTTTGGCAATATGGTCATTTTCACAATATTGATTCTACTTATCCATAAGCATAGGATGTATTTCCATTTGCATGTGTTGTCTACGATTTCTTTCAGCAGTGTTTTGTAGTTTTCCTTGTAGAGATCTTTCACCTCCTTGGTTAGGTATATTCCTAAGTATTTCTTTCTTTCTTTCTTTCTTTTTTGGCAGCTGTTGTCAAAAGGGTTCAGTTCTTGATTTGATGCTCACCTTGGTCATTGTTGGTGTATAGCAGTGCTACTAATTTATGTACACTGATACATTGATTTTGTATCCTGAAACTTTACTGAATTCATTTATTAGCTCTAGGAGCTTTTTGGTGAGTCTTTAGTGTTTTCTAAGTATATAATCATATCATTGGCAAAGAGTGACAGCTTGACTTTCTCTTTACTGATTTAGATGCCCTTGATTTCTTTCTCTTGTCTGATTGCTCTGGCTAGGACTTCCAGTACTATGTTGAATAGAAGTGGTAGAAGTGGGCATCCTTGTCTTGTTCCAGTTCTCATGGGTAATGCTTTCAACTTTTCTTCATTCGATATAATGTTGGCTGTGGGTCTGTCATAGATGTCTTTTATTACCTTGAGGTATGTCCCTTCTATGCTGATTCTGCTGAGGGTTTTTGTTGTTGTTGTTGTTTTGTTTTTTGTTTTTTGTTTATTTTTTTGTATTTTTAGTAGAGATGGGGTTTCACTGTGTTAGCTAGAATGGTCTCCATCTCCTTACCTCGTGATCCACCTGCCTCAGCCTCTCAAAGTAAGTGCTGGGATTACAGGCATGAGCCACCACACCTGGCCCTGCTTTTTTTTTTTTTTTTAGACAGAGTCTCGCTCTGTCACCAGGCTTCAGTGCAGTGGTGCTATCTCGGTTCACTGCAACCTCCACCTCCTGGGTTCAAGCGATTCTCCTGCCTCAGCCTCCTGGGTAGCGGGGACTACAGGCATGCGCCACCACGCCCAGCTAATTTTTTTTTTTTTTGTAGAGATGGGGTTTCACCATCTCTACATCTACATGTTGGATTTTGTCAAATGCTTTTTTTTGCATCTATTGAGATGATGATATGACTTTTGTTTTTAATTTATTCTGTTTATGTGATGCATCACATTTATTGACTTGCATAGGTTAAACCATCTCTGCACTCCTGGTATGAAACCCACTTGATCATGCTGTATTATCTTTTTTATATGCTATTGTATTCAGTTAGCTAGTATTTTATTGAGGGTTTTTGCATCTATGTTCATCAGGGATATTGGTTTGTAGTTTTCTTTTTTTTGTTATGTTTTCTCCTGGTTTTTGTATTAGGGTGATAGGGTTTTGTATTAGGGTGATAGTGGCTTCATAGAATGATTTAGGGAGAATTCCCTCTTTCTTTATCTTTTGGAATAGTTTCAGTAAGGTTGGTACCAATTCTTCTTTGAATGCCTGATAGAATTCAGCTGTGAATCCATCTGGTCCTGGACTTTTTTTGTTGGCAATTTTTTATTACTATTTCAATCTCACTGCCTGTTATTGGTCTGTTCAGAGTTTCTGTTTCTTCCTGGCTTGATCTATGCGAGTTGTATATTTCCAGGAATTTATACATCTCCTCTAGATTTTCTAGTTTGTGCACATGAAGGTGTTTATAGTAGCCTTCAATAATTTTTTTGTATTTCTGTGGTATTGGTTGCAGTAGCTCCCATTTCAGCTCTAATTCAGCTATTTCAGTTCTAATTGATCTTCTCTCATCTTTTCTTGGTTAATCTTACTAATGGTCTATAAATTTTGTTTTATTTTTTCAAAGAACCAGCTTCTTGTTTCATTTAGCTTTTGTATTTTTTTTTGTTTCAATTTTATTTAGTTCTGCTCTGATCTTTGTTATTTCTTTTCTTCTGCTGGGTTTGGGTTTGGTTTGTTCTTGTTTCTCTAGTTCCTTGAGATGTGACCTTAGATTGTCTATTTGTACTCTTTCATAGTTTTTGATGTAGGCATTTAATGCTGTGAACTTTCCTCTTAGCACCACTTTTGTAGTGTCCCAGAGGTTTTGATAAGTTGTGTCATAATTATCGTTCAGTTCAAAAAAATTTTTAATTTACATCTTGATTTCAGTGTTGACTCAAAGATTATTCAGGAACAGATCATTTAATTTCCATGTATTTGCCTGGTTTTGAGGGTTCCTTTTGGAGTTAATTTCCAATTTTATTCTGCTGTAGCCTGACAGGGTACTTGATATAATTTCAGTTTTCTTTAATTTACTGAGACTTGTTTTGTGGCCTATCATATGGTCTATCTTGAAGAATATTCCATGTGCTGATGAAAAGAATGTATATTCTACTGTTGTTGGGTAGAATGTTCTGTAAATATCTGTTAAGTCCATTTGTTTTAGAGTACAGTTTAAGTCCATTGTTTCTTTGTTGCCTTTCTGTCTCGATGACCTGTCTAGTGCAATCAGTGGAATATTGAAGTCCCCCACTGTTACTGTGTTGCCATCTATCTCATTTCTTATGTCTAGTAATAATTATTTTATAATTTTGGCAGCTCCAGTGTTATGTGCATATATATTTAGGATTGTGATATTTTCCTCTTGGACTAGTAATTTTATCATTATATAATGTCCCTCTTTGTCTTTTTCAACTGTTGTTGCTTTAAAGTCTGTTTTGTCTGATATAAGAATAGGTACTTCTGCTTACTTTTGGTGTCCATTTGCATGGAACATGTTTTTCCACCCCTTTATCATAAGTTTATATGAGTCCTTATGTGTTAGGTGAGTCTCTTGAAAACAGCAGATACTTGGTTGGTGGATTTTTATCCATTCTGCCATTCTGTACCTTTTAAGTGGAGCATTTAGGCCATTTACATTTAATGTTATTATTGAGCTGTAAAGTGTTGTTTTATTCATTATGCTAGTTGTTGTCTGAATACCTTGGTTTTTGTTGTTGTTGTTGCTCATTGTGTTATTGTTTAGTTCCTGTGAGATTTATGCTTTTAGGAGGTTCTATTTTGGTGTGTTTTGAGGTTTTGTTTCAAGATTTAGAACTCCTTTTAGCATGTCTTATAGTGCTGGCTTGGTAGTGGTGAATTATCTCAGCATTTGTTTGTCTGAAATAGACTTTCTTTCTTCTTCATTTTTGAAGCTTAGTTTTTCTGCATATAAAATTCTTGACTAGAAATTATTTTGTTTAGGGAGGCTAAAGATAGGACCCCAATCCCTTTTGGCTTATAGGGTTTCTGCTAAGAAATCTGCTGTTAATGATGGGTTTTCCTTTATACATTATCTGATGCTTTTGCCTCACAGCTCTTAAGATTCTTTCCTTTATCATGACTTTAGATAACCTATGATGACTACGTGCCTGGGTTATAATCATTTTGCAATGAATTTCCCAGGTGTCTTTAGAGCTTCTTGTATTTGGATTTCTAGGTATCTATTGAGGCTGGGGAAGTTTTCCTCAATTATTATCTCAGATATGTTTTCCAGACTTTTAGACTTCTCTTCTTCCTTGGGAACACCAATTATTCTTAGATTTTTCATTTACCATAATCTGAAATTTCTTGGGGGCTTTGTTAATTTTTTAAAGTTATTTTTTGTTTGTCTTTGTTGGATTGGGTTAATTTAAAAGCCTAGTTTTCGAGCCTTGAGTTTCTTTTTTCTACTTGTTTGATTCTATTGTTGAAACTTTCCAGTGCACTTTGTATTTCTCTAAGTGTGTCTTTGATTTCCAAAAGTTGTGATTATTTTCTCTTTATGATACCTATTTCTCTGGAGCATTTTTTTCTCCCAATCTTGTATTGTTTTTTAAATTTCTTTAAGTTGGTTTTTACCTTTCTCTAGTACCTCCTTGAGTAGCTTAATAATCAACCTTCTGAATTCTTCATCTGACAATTCGGAGATTTTTTTTTCTTGGTTTGATCCATTGCTGGGGAGCCAGTGTGGTCTTTTAGGGGTGTTATAGAACCTTGTTTTGTCATATTACCAGAATTACTTTTTTGATTCCTTCTCATTTGGATAGACTATTTCAGTGGAAAAATATGGAAGTCAAGGGCTGCTGTTCAGATTCTTTTGTTCCACAGGATGATCCTTTGATGTGGTGCACTCCCCCTCACCCTAGGGATAGGGCTTCCTGTGAACCAGATTGCAATAATTGTTGTTGCTTTTCTGGGTCTAGTTACCCAGCAGGTCTACTGGGCTTTGGGCTGGTGTCTGCAAAGAGTCCTGTGATGCAATCCATCTTCAGGTCCCCCAGCCATGGATACCAGCACCTGCTCTGGTGGAGGTGGCAGGGGAGTGAAGCAGACTGTGTGAGAGTCCTTGGTTGTAGATATGTTTAGTGTGCTGGCTTTCTCAAATGCTGACAAGATACTATTCTTGAGCTATCACAAGAGCATCTTTAAACACTTAGAAATTAAACTGTACATTACATAGTCCTTGGGTAAAAGAGGAAGTCTCAACAGATGTTGGAAAGTATTCTGAACTGAATGAAAATGAAAATATATCAAAACACATGGGATACACTAAAGCAGTACTTAGCAGAAAACATAAAGCATTCAATGCTTATATTAGAAAAGAAGGGATTTAAATAGAATCTTATTCAAAAAGAAGAGGAAAATAAATGCAAAAATGATAAAAAACCAAAATCAATGAAGTTAAAAGTAGAAAAACAATAGAATCAGTGAAACCAAAAGCTCATTCTTTGAAAATATCAGTAAAATTCATTAAGCTCTAGCAAGACAAAGGAAAATGAGAGAAGACAGAAATTGCTAATAAAATGAATAAAATACCGAATCTCACGATAGACCCCATAAAAAGGCTCATAAAGGCATACCATGAAAACTCTTTACACATGAAATTGACGACTTGGGAAAAATGTCTAAATTCCTTGATAGATACAAATTACCAAAATTTACTCAAGAAGGAATAGGTATCCTAAATGGTCCTACGTCTATTAGAGAAATTAAATTTGTTTAACAGCAAAATCTTTCAAATAAGGAAACTCTAGATCCAGATGATTTTACTGATTAACTCTACCAATCATTTAAAGAAGAAATAATAGAAATCCTTCATGAAGTCTTGCAGAAATGAGGAAGAGGGAGCACTTCTCAACAGACACCAAACCAGACGGACAGTGCACTAAAATAACCCCCCAACACCCATGTCCCTCATAAACACAGATACAAAAATATGGCAAAATATTAGCAAATGAAATCCAGCAATAGGTAAAATTAATAATACATGGTGACTACGTTGAGTTTTTCTGGGGGAGTGCTAGGGTGGTTCAATATTTGAAAGACAATGTCATCCAATATGTTAACATTCTAAAGAAACACCACCTTATCATGCCAATTTATATAGAAAAATCATTCATTTGATAAAATTAAACATCCATTCATGATAAAATTCTCAACAAACTAGGAATAGAAGGGAATTTACTCAACCTGATAGAGGATGTCCACAAAAAACCTACAGCTAACATGATGGTGGAGGAATGAATGCTTTCCTTCCAAAGCTGTCCATTCTCATCACTCCTGCTCGATATTTTACTGGAAGTGATACCCTGTGCAATAAAGCAAGAAAGAAAAGCTTACAGATTTGAAAGAAGATACAAAACTGTTCCTACTCACAGACTTGGTGATTTTCTATGTAGAAATCCTTGGCCTTAGGATTCCAGACAACCTTGATCCCCCTCCAATTTCTCACACTGTTCACTCAGTGTATTCAGCTAGTGTTTAGCTCTGTGACAAAGATTCCCGGTCACCTGGGTCAGAGGCAACTAGAGCTAACTCAGGGTCCACCTGGTTCTCATGCCTTACATCCAGTTTGCTCCCTTCTTTCCCACTCGACATCCATTTTCGTTCCTGACTGCCTGCCCTGCCAACCTGAAGCACCAGCATCAGATGGAGACAAAACAAACTTACACTCCGAATAGATTTTCTACTGGTTTTGCTTCTCTGGTTAAACTCTGAGACAGTTATTTAATCTCTCAGTTTCATTATCTAAAAATGGGAAATCATACCTATTTAATCAGTTCAATCAGTTCATGGTTTTTGGTTTTTTTTTTCCTTTTTGAGATGGAGTCTTGCTTGATGCCCAGGCTGGAGTGCAGTGGCGTGATCTCAGCTCACTGCAACCTCCACCTCCCAGGTTTGAGTGATTCTCCTGCCTTAGCCTCCTGAGTAGCTGGGATTACAAGCACAAGTCACCACACCCAGCTTATTTTTATATTTTTGTGAGGACGGAGTTTCCCCATCTTGGCCAGGCTGGTCTCGAACTCCTGACCTCAGGTGATCCGCCTGTCTTGGCCTCCCAAAGTGCTGAGATTACAAGCATGAGCCACTGCGCCCGGCCAGCTCATGTTTTTAGAAACATACTTGCTAGGTATTTTTTTCTGTTAGAGAAAAGGGATCTACCTGTCTCCCTGTCTTCTTTCCTTCCTTCCTTCCTTCTTTCCTTCCATCCTCCCTTCCTCCCTCCCTCCTTCCTTCCTTCCTTACTCCCTTCCTTCCTCTCTCCCTCCCTCACTTCCTTCCTTCCTTCCTCTCTCCCTCCCTCCCCCTTTCCTTCCTTCCTTCCTTCCTTCCATCCTCTCTCCCTCCCTCCCTCCCTCCCCTCTTTCCTTCTTTCCTTCCTTCCTTTTTTTGCTTCAAATGACATGAGAAGAATGATTTAGTGTTCCACCGAACGTTTATCCAAAAGTAGCAGAGAGTTATATTTAAATGGCAACATTAGTTCACCATTTCTGCCCAGTAGAACTTGTTCAAAGACATCAGAAAACCTCCCCTTTCTGAAGGAGTCACCTGGACAGTCCACAGACCCCAGCCATGATCAGAGCATCTCCCAGTGTCTGTCCCTGAAACCAGGTGGGCTCATGCCAGCGAGTGGGGTGGGGTGAAGTGTTTTGAGTTGGGCTATTGAAACAGGGAAAAGGTTCCACTTTCAACAGGGGGCTGGAAGCAAAGCAGATGCTATCTGCACCCCAATGAAAACTGTACCTTATGGGACAAAGGCAGAGCAAGATTGTTGGGCTGGACTCTGCCTCTGAGTGTCCTGAAGCTTGCCTCATTGCAAGGAAATAAATCTAAGTTAGACTTTGTCCAGGAGGGTGAGGCAACCCCTAATTTTGTCAAGATTTTGAGGCAGTACTAAAGGGGTGGTGAAACTTGGTGACTTGGAATTTAGACCTATTTTCTCATCTTCTTTCTCCTGGAAATTTACCTATAGTGTTTTTATCTGCTAAACTCTTTAGAGTGGAATACTTTAGACTTGTATTTTATAAATCTTAGTTACCAGAGTCCTTAAAATTTTGGATAGATCTTGTCTAAACTAAAATAGTAAATCCTTGGATCTTAATTAAACATAACCATTGTAGAAATCAAGTTGATGTGTCAATTTTTGAAAATTCATTCTCCAGCTCTCCAGAAAGAAGGGGAGAATGGATTTGGGGGAACAGCCAGCAGGTGGTTAGATTGGTTTTTTCTTTATAACAAAGCCTCAGCAGTTTGGCAAAAAAATCGGTTCAGTTTCTGAGTTTTCCTCAAAATAACCTGGACAATGTGGTGACTAAGTCAGATGTGAGATGGAGACAAAGCACCTGGCCTGGGAGATGTAATTACGAAGCAGATCAGCTTCCTGAGTCCCCTTTTGACGCTTCCCCCTAGTGCCCCATAGCCTCATTCCTCACGGTGCAGCTGTTCAGCATCTGACCTTTCCAGTGACCTCCAGTATGGCTTGCCTTTCCTGGAATCCAGTCCTATAACTCGTACCGTCATGTGGGGAAACAGGGTCAGTACATAACAGGCCAATTTTGTGTTGAAATCTAATTCTGAAGTGCACGGATTGTGTTAGGGTCAAGCCATTTCCACTCTCTCCGAGTCTCAGTTTCGCATCTGTAAATGGAGATAACACCTAGCTTGCATAAAGGCTGTGAGTTTTAAATGGGAAAACCATATCTAGTACATAGTGGGTTCTCAGACTTTATTATTTTCTGCTCATCTCTGCGATTCCCAAGCTGTCGAGGATGTTAAGAGGACCGAGTTCTTGCCAAGGTCCATCAGTCCTCAGCAATGTGTAAGGCTGTTAACAATGGTCTGTGGGGCCGCCACACAGAGCCAGCAATTCTCAATGGTGTATGCTCCAGACATAGGGAGCAGGTGTAGAGACAGGTCCATAGGTCACAGCTTCTCTGTTTACTAAGAGCACAACATAGGCCTGAGCTCTGACCCTAGTTTCATTGCTTACAGGCCTGTGACTCTGGGTATGTTTTCTTTCCTCTCTCAATTCCACTTTCCTCATCTGTAATATTTTTTTGCATAGGTTTATTAAGAGAAATATTATTACTCCATGCAAAGTACTTAGCACATTGCTGGGTACAGAGAAATCACTCACATATAGTTAGCCAGAATTATGAATGCAGCCTGTTTGATAACATCTAGGAAGTGAAATCCCACACTCTTAAAAAGGTGAAGAACAGATTGCAATGATCCCAGCACAGAAATAGCCTTCAGAGTCTGTCAAAAACACATCTCAGTCTTAGTTCGTTCTGGCTGTTGTAACAATAGACATTTATTTCTCACAGTTCTGGAGGCTAGAAGTCCAAGATCGAGGTGCTGGCAGATTCGATGTCTGGTGAGGGCCCAATTCCTGGTTCACAGACAGCACCTTCTTGCCTTCACTGCATCCTCACAGGGAGAAGGGACGAAGGAGCTCTCAGGGGTCTGTTATACGGGCACTAAGCCCATTCATGGGGTTTCACCCTCACGACCTAATCACCTCCCAGAGGCCCCACCTCCTAATAGCATCCCTTTCTTTAAGGGTGAGGATTTTGACATAGGAATTTTGGGGACCACACAGATATTCAGCCCATTACACCATATTGCATTTTGGAGAGACGTAATCCAGTCCATTGCAGCTTCTCTTGCAGAAGTGCTCTAGAAGGGTAAGACGGTTTTAAGACTGTTTATCTTTATGCAAATCTTTGTTTGCCTTCGGATTTTTCCAAACCTGTTACTTATGATAAAACACCCATACCAGTAAGGAGAGGCTAGACTCTCCTACAGTAACCAACAGCCTCATGTCTCACCTGGCTCCGTGTCCTCCCAGGCCTGCCCCACAGGGCTGTCACTTGGAGGCGCTGCACATGGTTCCACCCTGTGGGGTGCCAGGGAGAGGAAAGAACAGAGCAAATTGGACACCAGAACCAGAAGGCTTCGCTCAGAAGTGCACACATTGCCTTCGTCTCAGTAAATTAGCAGAGCAAGTCCTGTAACCCCCGACAGTGATGAAGGCTGATCTGTTCCATGCTCAGAAGGTGGAGACCTGGAAATACTGATGAAACACGAATGACTGCCCCACAGACACAGAGAAAGATGAGAGATTCTGGAGCACACTAATTTCACTTTCAGATAACATGACTCTGGCGTTCTATAAATGCCTGTGCCGTGTGAGATGTCACAATGGATGACAGCCTTTTATTCCCAGAAGAAAATTCAAAATAAGACTCATCATTTTATGGTCTAATTTAAAGTGATATTTAGGAATACCTTTTTCTAGGAACTAATAATCAGATAAAGTTGGGTTTGGGACTGTAGACTTGGAGCCTGAAGCAATACTCTTTCTATAATGAAAATCTGAGCATAGTTGCTTCTAACAGCAAGTGAGGATTTCCTACAGAGTGCTGCTGAGGGGCTGATAAGAAACCTTTTCAGAAAGAACAGCAGATTCCTATAGACCCTATTCCCATGGAAGCATCAGCAGGAACTCCTTTTCTTTTGGTGAAAACTTTCATGTCATTGGATGATCTGTTATTAGACAACACTGCATGAGTTCTATCTTACGATGGAGAATTGGCGTTTCTTAAGATCTTCCTTTAAATATAGCACAGATCCCCAGTATGCACATTTTCACAGAGGTGGAAGCTTTAGAAACACTCATGTAGCAGCAGATGTCTACTGTGCTCTAGCATAAGTGGAATGAAATATTCCTTAATATAGAGGGACACACACAGGCAGAACCTCTAGCGGGTCTGTGAATAATGGGAATGACAAGTGGAAGTCCTATGGCTGGCAAGGTAGATTCCTGGGCTTCAGAGGAGGATATGAAATATTTATAGAAAACAAAATGAAATATGAACAACACATTTGTCATGTTCTCCAGGCATGATAATATGTGATTTGCAGATGAGACATTCATTTGAAAAGCAAGTACACCATGAACCCTGGGACGAGGCTGTACGTTCCTAAACATGCTTGGCTTACAGCCTGGCTCAGAGCAGGGCTTGCCACATGTCATGTCACTCACAGCCATTGAGGGGCACTGCCATTTGTGCTGTTGCTGTGCTTTTTGGTCTGTCTTGGAAACCTGGGGAAGTCCCAGTTGTTCCAGTGGGGCCCTTGATAAACGTCTCAGTTTCAGGTCCTCAAGTTGAGACATCCTTTCAGTCAACTTGTGGAGTTTCTAATTCTGTGTCACTGCCTCCAGTAGAGCGTGTTTTGTGGTGGAGAGCGATGAGAGCCTCGGATCCTCGGGAAGTGCTCCACGGGTCCCGGGTCTGGCTCTCATTCTGTGTGCCAGAGCCTTGCTGCCCAAAGTGTGGCCCCAGGCCAGGGCCTTGCTGTCACCTGGAGCTCTCAGGCCCTCCGAGGGCTACTGTATCAGAACCAGTGAATCCACATGAATTCACATTGCAGTGCTTCATCTGCACATGAAAGCTTGAGAAACACTAGCCTAGAGAACACCTCAGCATCCTTTCTGAATTAGAAGTTATGCTTTCTAGGGTTCTCATTAAGAAATGGGCAGTTGCACAGCCAATCAATGACAATGGCTTTGCGTTCCCTGAATCTTCAACTTCTGAGAGAAGGAGGAGTGTATTTTTTTCTTCCACTCTGGTCCCCAAGAACCACTACAGGCGTTCCTTACAGAACAGCAAATGACACAGTGTTCAGCCCCAACAAGTGACTCGAAGACGCGTCCCTCGTCTCATGCTTGCCTGTCTAGGCCTCACCCTTTCTCAGTTGAAATCAGTCACTGCAGCAGCGTTCGAATGGGGTCACTGGAGAAAACAGCCGCAACTTCCTGGTCCTCCGTGGGAATGGCTGAAAGTGGAAGATGGAGAGAGAATCCTGAGAATAACCCTCCATAGGTCAGCCCCATGTCAGCCCCAGCATCTATCACCGGAGGGTTCTGAAGCTTGTGGTGCACTGAAGGTGATCATTACAAAAGAAAAAATCAAATCCAGCTCCACTCCTGACTAGATGGGCAAACACTTCATCCCCTGCACCACACATGAAGCTTTCTTTTTTTATTATTATACTTTAAGTTTTAGGGTACATGTGCACAACGTGCAGGTTTGTTACATATGTATACATGTGCCATGTTGGTGTGCTGCACCCATTAACTCGTCATTTAACATTAGGTATGTCTCCTAATGCTATCCCTCCCCACTCCCCCCACCCCACAACAGGCTCTGGTGTGTGATGTTCCCCTTCCTGTGTCCATGTGTTCTTATTGTTCAATTCCCACCTATGAGTGAGAACATGCGGTGTTTGGTTTTTTGTCTTTGCGATAGTTTGCTGAGAATGATGGTTTCCACCTTCATCCATGTCCCTACAAAGGACATGAACTCATTATTTTTTATGGGTACATAGTATTCCATGGTGTATATGTGCCACATTTTCTTAATCCAGTCTATCACTGTTGGACATTTGGGTTGGTTCCAAGTCTTTGCTATTGTGAATAGTGCTGCAATAAACATACGTGTGCATGTGTCTTTATAGCAGCATGATTTATAATCAATCCTTTGGGTATATACCCAGTAATGGGATGGCTGGGTCAAATGGTATTTCTAGTTCTAGATCCCTGAGGAATCTCCACACTGACTTCCACAATGGTTGAACTAGTTTACAGTCCCACCAACAGTGTAAAAGTGTTCCTATTTTTCCACATCCTCTCCAGCACCTGTTGTTTCCTGACTTTTTAATGATCGCCATTCTAACTGGTGTGAGATGATATCTCATTGTGGTTTTGATTTGCATTTCTCTGATGGCCAGTGATGATGAGCATTTTTTCATGTGTCTTTTGGCTGCATAAATGTCTTCTTTTGAGAAGTGTCTGTTCATATCCTTCGCCCACTTGTTGATGGGGTTGTTTGTTTTTTTCTTGTAAATTTGTTTGAGTTCGTTGTAGATTCTGGATATTAGCCCTTTGTCAGAGGAGTAGATTGCAAAAATTTTCTCCCATTCTGTAGGTTGCCTGTTCACTCTGATGGTAGTTTCTTTTGCTGTGCAGAAGCTCTTTAGTTTAATTAGATCCCATTTATCGATTTTGTCTTTTGTTGCCATTGCTTTTGGTGTTTTAGATATGAAGTCCTTGCCCATGCCTATGTCCTGAATGGTATTGCCTACGTTTTCTTGTAGGGTTTTTATGGTTTTAGGTCTAGCATTTAAGTCTTTAATCCATCTTGAATTAATTTTTCTGTAAGGTGTAAGGATGGGATCCAGTTTCAGCTTTCTACATATGGCTAGCCAGTTTTCCCAGCACCATTTATTAAATAGGGAATCCTTTACCCATTTCTTGTTTTTGTCAGGTTTGTCAAAGATCAGATGGTTGTAGATACGCGGCATTATTTTTTAGAGCTCTGTTCTGTTCCATTGGTCTATATCTCTGTTTTGGTACCAGTACCGTGCTGTTTTGGTTACTGTAGCCTTGCAGTATAGTTTGAAGTCAGGTAGCATGATGCCTCCAGCTTTGTTCTTTTGGCTTAGGATTGACTTGGCGATGCGGGCTCTTTTTTGGTTCCATATGAACTTTAAAGTAGTTTTTTCCAATTCTGTGAAGAAAGTCATTGGTAGCTTGATGGGAATGGCATTGAATCTATAAATTACCTTGGGCAATATGGCCATTTTCACGATATTGATTCTTCCTACCCATGAGCATGGAATGTTCTTCCATTTGTTTGTATCCTCTTTTATTTCATTGAGCAGTGGTTTGTAGTTCTCCTTGAAGAGGTCCTTCACATCCCTTGTAAGTTGGATTCCTAGGTATTTTATTCTCTTTGAAGCAATTGTGAATGAGAGTTCACTCATGATTTGGCTCTCTGTTGGTCTGTTATTGGTGTATAAGAATGCTTGTGATTTTTGCACATTGATTTTGTAACCTGAGACTCTGCTGAAGTTGCTTATCAGCTTAAGGAGATTTTGGGCTGAGACGATGGGGTTTTCTAGATATACAATCATGTCATCTGCAAACAGGGACAATTTGACTTCCTTTTTTCCTAAGTGAATACCCTTTATTTCCTTCTCCTGCCTAATTGCCCTGGCCAGAACTTCCAACACTATGTTGACTAGGAGTGGTGAGAGAGGTCATCCCTGTCTTGTGCCAGTTTTCAAAGGGAATGCTTCCAGTTTTTGCCCATTCAGTATGATATTGGCTGTGGGTTTGTCATAGATAGCTCTTATTATTTTGAGATACGTCCCATCAATACCTAATTTATTGAGAGTTTTTAGCATGAAGGGCTGTTGAATTTTGTCGTAGACCTTTTCTGCGTCTATTGAGAAATCATGTGGTTTTTGTCGTTGGTTCTGTTTATGTGATGGATTACGTTTATTGATTTTCGTATGCTGAGCCAGCCTTGCATCCCAGGGATGAAGCCCACTTGATCATTGTGGATAAGCTTTTTGATGTGCTGCTGGATTTGGTTTGCCGGTATTTTATTGAGGATTTTTGCATCGATGTTCATCAGGGATATTGGTCAAAATTCTCTTTTTTTGTTGTGTCTCTGCCGGGCTTTGGTATCAGGATGATGCTGGCCTCATAAAATGAGTTAGGGAGGAATCCCTCTTTTTCTATTGATTGGAATAGTTTCAGAAGGAATGGTACCAGCTCCTCCTTATACCTCTGGTAGAATTCGGCTGTGAATCCATCTGGTCCTTGACTTTTTTTGATTGGTAAGCTATTAATTATTGCCTCAATTTCAGAGCCTGTTATTGGTCTATTCAGAGATTCAACTTCTTCCTGGTTTAGTCTTGGGAGGGTGTATGTGTCAAGGAATTTATCCATTTCTTCTAGATTTTCTAGTTTATTTGCGTAGAGGTGTTTATAGTATTCTCTGATGGTAGTTTGTATTTCTATGGGATTGGTGGTGATATCCCCTTTATCATTTTTTTATTGCGTCTATTTGATTCTTCTCTCTTTTCTTCTTTATTAGTCTTGCTAGCAGTCTATCAATTTTGTTGATCTCTTCAAAAAACCAGCTCCTGGTTTCCTTGATTTTTTGGAGGGTTTTTTTGTGTCTCTATTTCCTTCAGTTCTGCTGTGATCTTAGTTATTTCTTGCCTTCTGCTAGCTTTTGAATGTGTTTGCTCTTGCTTCTCTAGTTCTTTTAATTGTGATGTTAGGGTGTCAATTTTAGATCTTTCCTGCTTTCTCTTGTGGGCATTTAGTGCTATAAATTTCCCTCTACACACTGCTTTAAATGTGTCCCAGAGATTCTGGTATGTTATGTCTTTGTTCTCATTGGTTTCAAAGAACATCTTTATTTCTGCCTTCATTTTGTTATGTACCCAGTAGTCATTCAGGAGCAGGTTGTTCAGTTTCCATGTAGTCGAGCAGTTTTGAGTGAGTTTCTTAATCCTGAGTTCTAGTTTGATTGCACTGTGGTCTGAGAGACAGTTTGTTATAATTTCTGTTCTTTTACATTTGCTGAGGAGTGCTTTACTTCCAACTATGTGGTCAATTTTGGAATAGGTGTGGTGTGGTGCTGAGAAGAATGTATATTCTGTTGATTTGGGGTGGAGAGTTTTGTAGATGTCTATTAGATCTTCTTGGTGCAGAGCTGAGTTCAATTCCTGGATATCCTTTTTAACTTTCTGTCTCATTGATCTGTCTAATGTTGACAGTAGGGTGTTAAAGTCTCCCATTATTGTGTGGGAGTCTAAGTCTCTTTGTAGGTCTCTAAGGACATGCTTTATGAATCTGTGTGCTCTTGTATTGGGTGCATATGTATTTAGGATAGTTAGCTCTTCTTGTTGAATTGATCCCTTTACCATTATGTAATGGCCTTCTTTGTCTCTTTTGATCTTTGTTGGTTTAAAGTCTGTTCTATCAGAGACTAGGATTGCAACCCCTGCCTTTTTTTGTTTTCCATTTGCTTTGTAGATATTCCTCCATCCCTTTATTTTGAGCCTATGTGTGTCTCTGCACGTGAGATGGGTTTCCTGAATACAGCACACTGATGGGTCTTGACTCTTTATCGAATTTGCCAGTCTGTGTCTTTTAATTGGAGCATTTAGCCCATTTACATTTAAGGTTAATATTGTTATGTGTGAATTTGATCCTGTCATTATGATGTTAGCTGGTTATTTTGCTCGTTAGTTGATGCAGTTTCTTCCTAGTATCGATGGTCTTTACAATTTGGCATGTTTTTGCAGGGGCTGGTACCGGTTGTTCCTTTCCATGTTTAGTGCTTCCTTCAGGAGCTCTTTTAGGGCAGGCCTGGTGGTGACAAAATCTCTCAGCATTTGCTTGTCTGTAAATGATTTTATTTCTCCTTCACTTATGAAGCTTAGTGTGGCTGGATATGAAATTCTAGGTTGAAAATTCTTTGCTTTAAGAATGTTGAATATTGGCCCCCACTCTCCTCTGGCTTGTAGAGTTTCTGCCGAGAGATCCGCTGTTAGTCTGATGGGCTTCCCTTTGTGGGTAACCCAACCTTTCTCTCTGGCTGCCCTTAACATTTTTTCCTTCATTTCAACTTTGGTGAATCTGACAATTACGTGTCTTGGAGTTGCTCTTCTCGAGGAGTATCTTGGTGGTGTTCTCTGTATTTCCTGAATTTGAATGTTGGCCTGCCTTGCTAGATTGAGGAAGTTCTCCTGGATAATATCCTGCAGAGTGTTTTCCAACTTGGTTCTATTCTCCCCGTCACTTTCAGGTACACCAATCAGACGTAGATTAGGTCTTTTCACATAGTCCCATATTTCATGGAGGCTTTGTTCATTTCTTTCTATTCTTTTTTCTCTAAACTTCTCTTCTCACTTCATTTCATTCATTTGATCTTCCATCACTGATACCCTTTCTTCCAGTTGATGGAATTGGCTACTGAGGCTTGTGCATTCGTCACGTAGTTCTCATGCTGTGGTTTTCAGCTCCATCGGGTCCTTTAAGGATTTCTCTGCATTGGTTATTCTAGTTAGCCATTCGTCTAATCTTTTTTCAAGGTTTTTAACTTCTTTGCCATGGGTTCGAACTTCCTCCTTTAGCTTGGAGTAGTTTGATTGTCTGAAGTCTTCTTCTCTCAACTCATCAAAGTCATTCTCTGTCCAGCTTTGTTCCATTGCTGGTGAGGAGCTGCATTCCTTTGGAGGAGGAGAGGCATTCTGATTTTTAGAATTTTCAGTTTTTCTGCTCTGTTTTTTTCCCATCTTTGTGGTTTTATCTACCTTTGGTCTTTGATGATGGTGACATACAGATGGGGTTTTGGTGTGGATGTCCTGTTTGTTAGTTTTCCTTCTAACAGTCAGGACCCTCAGCTACAGGTCTGTTGGACTTTGCCGGAGGTCTACTCCAGACCCTGTTTGCCTGGGTATCAGCAGCAGAGGCTGCAGAACAGCGGATATTGGTGAACAGCAAATGTTGCTGCCTGATCATTCCTCTGGAAGTTTTGTCTCAGAGGAGTACCTGGCCGTGTGAGATGTCAGTCTGCCCCTACTGGGGGGTGCCTCCCAGTCAGGCAGGCTACTTGCGGGTCAGGGACACACTTGAGGAAGCAGTCTGTCCGTTCTCAGATCTCCAGCTGCATGCTGGGAGAACCACTACTCTCTTCAAAGCTTTCAGACAGGGACATTCAAGTCGGCAGAGGTTTCTGCTGCCTTTTGTTTGGCTATGCCCTGCCCCTAGAGGTGGAGTCTATAGAGGCAGGCAGGCAGGCCTCCTTGAGCTGTGGTGGGCTCCACCCAGTTCGAGCTTCCAGGCCACTTTGTTTACCTAATCAAGCCTGGGCAATGGTGGGCACCCCTCCCCCAGCCTCGCTGCCACCTTGCAGTTTGATCTCAGACTGCTGTGCTAGCAATGAGTGAGGCTCCGTGGGCATGGGATTCTCTGAGCCAGGCACAGGATATAATCTCCTGGTGTGCCGTTTGCTAAGACTGTCGGAAAAGTGCAGTATTAGGGTGGGAGTGACCCGATTTTCCAGGTGCCGTCTGTCACCCCTTTCCTTGGCTAGGAGAGAGAATTCCCTTACCCCTTGCACTTCCCGGGTGAGGCGATGCCTCACCCTGACATGAAACTATTTTTTAAGGGCATAAACAGTGTCTACTTTTACACATGATTTCCAGCAGTAAATCAAAAAATGACAGTTAAGAAAACAAAATAAAACAAAAACAAAAACAACTCATAGTCAACTTATAAAGCAATCAATCGATAGAACCAGAATTCAAGATGGCCCAGATGTGGGAACTCTAAGACAGGGGCTTTAAAATAACTCTGATGAGGCTGTGCATGGTGGCTCTCACTTGTAATCTCAGCACTTTGGGAGGTCAAAGTGGGCAGATCACCTAAGGTCAGGAGCTCGAGACCAGTCTGCCCAACATGGTGAAACCCCATCTCTACTAAAAATACAAAAATTAGCCAGGCGTGGTGCTGGGTGCCTGTAGTCCCAGCTACTAGGGAGGTTGAGGCAGGAGAATTGCTTGAACCCAGAAGGCAGAGGTTGCAGTGAGCCGAGATTGCACCATTGCACTCCAGCCTGAGCGGCAAGAACAAAAACTCCATCTCAAAACAAAACAAAAACAAAAACAAAACAATACAAAAAAGCCCTGAAGAATTTGTTAAATGATCTAGAGGAAAAGGCCTATGGCATACATGAACAGATGGGAAATTTCAGCAGAGAGATAGAGAGTATAAAAGACATGTGGGAATGCTACAAAAAAAAAAATAAGACATAAAGAATTCCTTCAGAAAGCTTATCAGTGAACTAGCCTCAGCTGAAGAAAGATTAAGGAACTTGAAGATAGGTCAACAGGAATCATATAAAATGACACACAAAGAACATAAAATGGGCTGGGCACAGTGGCTTACGCCTGTAATCCCAGCACTTCAGGAGGCCAAGACAGTTGGATCACAAGGTCAGGAGTTCAAGACCCACCTGGCCAACACAGTGAAATCCCATCTCTACTAAAAATACAAAAATTAGCCTGGTGTGGGGGCATATGCCTGCACTCCCAGCTACTCGGGAGGCTGAGGCAGGAGAATTGCTTGAACCCAGGAAGCGGAGGTTGCAGTGAGCCAAGATTACACCACTACACTCTAGCCTTGGTGACAGAGTGACACTCTGTCTCAGAAAAAAAAAAAAAACAAAAAAACATAAAATGGAGGGAAAAACTCTGTCTAACAAGGCCTCCAAGAGCTGTGAGATCATCTAATGTACATGCAATTGGAGTCCCAGAACAAGCAAACAAACAGCAAGGAATAAAACAGAAGAAATATTTAAAGAGATAATTTGCAAATATAATGAAAGACAGCAAACCTCAGGTCCAAGAAGCTCAGGGAATCCCAACAGTATAAATACAAAAACAAATAAAAAATCTCCATACCAAAAAAAAAAAACCCACCTAGACACATAAAATCAAACTTTTTAAAACCAAAGATAAGGAGAAAATGTAGAATGCATTTGGGAGTTGTGGGGGACATTACATACCCAAGAAGAAAGATAATCGTAATAGATTTCTTGTCAGACATGTAAGCTGGATGTTAATGAACTGACATCTTAAAGTACTGAAACAATTCATCCAGAATTCTATTATTCTATTACAGATCCATTAAAATATTGTTTTAAATTAAAGGCAAAAATAAAACCTTTTCAGACCCTGAAAAACTAAGATAACTCATTGCTGAGAGAGTTGTGCTGCAATAAATGTTAAAGGTAGTTCTTTAGGCTATAGGAAAATTATACCAGATAAAAATTTGGGGTTACACAGAGAAGTGAGCACCAGAAATAGTAAAAGTGGATATTAAAAACATTTTCTCATGGCTGATTCTTTAAAAGACTGTCAACTATGGTGGCCAGGTGCAGTGGCTCATGCCTGTAATCCCAGCACTTTGGGAGGCTGAGATGGGCAGATGGCTTGGGTTCAGGAGTTTAAGACAAGTCTGGGCAACATGGTGAAACCCTGTCTCTACAAATAATACAAAAATTAGCTGGGCATGGTGGTGTATGCCTGTAGTCCCAGCTACTCAGGAGGCTGAGGCAAGGAGGTTGAGCCCAGGAGGGTGAGGTTGCAGTCAGGCATGACTGCACCACTGCCCTCCAGCCTGAGCAACAGAGTGAGAACCTGTCTCAAAAAAAAAAAAAAAATTGTTAACTAAATTAAAAATAGTAAACAGGGTTTATGACAGATGTAGAAATAAGATACGTGAAATCATTTGCACAAAGTGGAGGAAGGAGTTGGAAGTATATAATGTCATAAATGCAAACTACTAAGGAATGATAATATTCTGAAATTGTCAGTTTTTTTTAGACAAAGTAATAATTTCAGATCAGTTGCTAGTATCAATGAACTATCAATGTTTGAAATGTTTTCAGTATAAGTAGTTCAAGGGTCAATATGAAACTTAAATTTCGAGGGAAAAAAACGAACATCATTTAATTCTGTGGTTTTCAGATTTAGCTAATATCAGAATCACCTGGAAGAGTTTGTGAAGCAAAGTTTCTGAGCTTTCTGGGCACTATCCCTGAAAAGTCTGATGTCACACATCTCCTGGAAGTAATGCCTCTCTGTTTAACAAGCAGCCTCTGCAGCCAACAGGTTTTGTTTCTCTGGGGAGGAAGTTGACCTCAGCTGCAGTGACCTTCCTGGAGAATTAGACAGAGGGGTGCAGATCCTGACACATGGCCCTCTGCCAGGATGACGACCTCCCTCTAGAATAGGAGATACTAGTTTTACTGGTTAATGGCAGAGCCGAGTCAGGGGAGGCCAGAACCAGGCAGAAGTAACTTGAGTTTTCAGCTCTGGAGAGACTGCAGCCTTGGTCAAAGCCAAGAAAATCCCCGTCCTTGCGTTATTGAAGTGGTCAGTGTGAAGAAACAAGAACTCCCCAGACACTGGATGTCTTTGATTGATCTAAGGACCTTTCACTCCACGCACATGGGGCCCATGAAAACTGTGGGCCCAGCAGCATATCACACCAGCCTCTAGGTGTGGTGCTCTCTGTGGTTCAGAATAGGAGCCTCTCGGGTCACTGTAGGACCCCACCGGCCCCTTTCCTCCAGACACAGGCCACAGATCAGCAATGTATTTTAAGCGACCCCTGCTGGCGTTGGGCCATGTGTGTGGCATCTCTGTGGCAGCAGGTGGCCACATGCTCCTGAGTCTCAGACTGGAGGTGAATAGGGCAGCAGAAGAAGTCACCAGTGTTGAGCCAACTCGCAAAGAATAGGGCCAGTGGCAAGGGTGATGAATGGGTCAAGGGGATTGTAGTCAAGGAGCTGTGGGCCAGGGCTGGGCTCCTTGCGGGATTGTGCCTGGGGGACCATCGTGGGAAATGGCTTCCTATGAGCTCCTCAAATGGAAGCAAGAGTCAGCCTGGTCTTCTTCCCTCCAGGGAGCAACACAGAAAGGATTTTCTCTCTTCCACTCAAGAGGAAGTTTTTAGGCTCTGCCAAGTAACCAAAGTAATAGAAACTGTGATGTCTCCAGAACTAGCCTCCAACTTCCTCCAGGTGGCAGGAAGGGGAGCAGCCACCTCGCCTCTGTGGCTGCTTTGTTTTTCCCTTCTTTTCTTGTTCCTCCATAGCCTACTTCCTCCATTTTGGGGTTCCTGTATGTAAAGTACTCATTGACCCAGAGATTGTATCTCAAAACCTTGTACCCAAAGGAGCAATTTTCCTGTGAACGTTCCCAAGACAGCGTTCCCAAAAGGTGTTACCAGCCTCAAGTCAGCAATCATAGTGTGGAACGGCGGTTTAGTTGTTGAGTGGAATCTCTTAGCAATCTTCTGACAAGCTGGATCAATCAAGTGAAGCTAGATTTCTATTGTTGATTTCTGTTGTTTGTATGTTCTCATGACTTAGGCATGACCTACGTGCCTCTCCTCCTCCAGCTCTCCAATTTTCACCATCCACTATGTGTCAGACTCAGGCCTTTGAGGTGCCTGCATCTCTATATACCACACATGAGGCAGGTAGGGCTCAGAAAGATTAACAACGTTACACACATCACCCCATTAGGAAGTAGTAGGGTCAAGAGTCGAGATTCAAATGCTGATATAATTCCCAAGTCTGTGCTCTTAACCAGCAATATCATCTTCAAGTTCAGCAAAGAGTGTTTTGTGTTTCTCTATCCAAATGATGCCCATCTACTCTGTACCATCTATGAGCGTACACCATCTATACTCTCATATCCTCACGTGCCCATTTTTCCTGTAATTCCACTTCTTAGGCTTGTTCCCTTTAATACTATAACCAAGCGAGGGAATTTCCACTTTAAAAGGGAATTTGAAAGAGTAGAGTCTCATGTGACTTCCATTCATTTCCCTGACCTGTAGTTGTCCAAGGGACAGAGGGCGTCTTTGCATGTTCAGTCAGTCTAAACAGCTTTATTTGGCAAGATGTTTACCAGTTTCCATGGTCTTTGGCAAGGTGTTAACACGGGCAGAGGGTCCCGAGTAAGAAGAAGTTGGAAAGGAAGTTGCCTGGCCACCGATGAGGCTTCGCGTAACTGTTCCACATAAAGGTTGTCTACTGCTTTTTTTTTTCTCTTTCAAGTTAAACCTCTTCCCCTTTTTAGATGACAAGTCACAAAGCTGATCTGCCCCAGATTGTGGCAGCCTCACCCTATCTATACATCAGCTAAAGGCTGATCGAAGATCAGGTCTAAAGATTGTTGCAAAAAGTGAGATAAGCTTTTAAAAAACCCCAGATTCTTTAATTTTGTATGTCAGTCATCAAGTCTTCATTCACATGCTCACTCAGCAACTCTTTCTTAAGCGCCCGCTGTCTGCGCTAGACCCTGGGTAGGCAGGAATGCGGGCTAAGCGCCTCCTCTATGGGGCCTTGCATCCAAGCGACAACGTGCCAGGAGGGGACCAGTGCCCAGGAGAAAAGGAAGCAGCATCAGAGACAGGAAGGGAGTTGGTATCGGGAAGCTCTTTTAAGCTGGGTAGTCAGGGAAGCTTGAACTGAGACACCCAAGGGGCCGACAGTGTGGTTGTCTGGAGAGCAACCTGGGAGAGAAGCAGCAAGGACCAGGGCCCTAGAGCAGGGACCGGCTGGACAGATCCCAGACAGAGTGTGATTGCCGGGGCAACTGGCATAAACAACAGAGCTGGGAAGGACACAGGGCAGCGGGAGGAGAGCAGGGCGAGGGCAAGGACTCCACGGGGCCTCTAAGTCATGGGAGGACACAGGGCACTATCCTGGCGCATGTGGGGTGCCCTGGGGAGCTCAGAACTGAATCCAGACATGATTTGAATCATGCTAAAAGCTTTGCCTTCTCTGGAGGGCAAAAGTTTGGGGCAGGAAGGAGTGGGAATGACTGGCTGTGAATGTGGGGTATACACTGTTAATACATCCTGGAGATGGCCAGGAGCATTTGCTGATTTTGCTGAGGTATTTGATGTGGAGAAAGAATCCAAGCATGACTGCAAGGTTTGGGGCCTGAGCAGTTGGAAAGACTGACTGTTGCTTTGATGACAGCACATGTTGGAGGAACAGGTCTGGGGAGTGAAATTGAGTTTGGCTTCAGATCTGAGACTCTTCTGAATACTCTGAGTGGGGGTCGGTGTCTGGAGTTCCACAGGAGGCTCTAGGCTGAAGACAGCGTGTAGGAGTGGAGTCAGTTAATATGATTATTAACTGGATAGTGTCTTCCCAAAATTCATGTTCACACAGAATATTATTTGGAATATTATTTTATATTATTTGGAAATAGAGCCTTTGCAGTTGCAATTAGTTATGGGACTCAAAGTGAAATTATCTTGCATTCAGGGCAGGCCTTATGAAAAGAGGAGAGAATGCAGAGACAGAGGGTTTGTGAAGACGGAGGCATAGATTGGAGTGATGCATTCACAAGTCAAGGGGCACCAGGAACTGCAGACACCAGAAATGGGAAGCGAGGCTGGGGACGGTTCCCTGCACAGCCTCCAGATGGAGCCAACCCTGACAGCACCTCGATTTCAGACCTCTGGCCCCCGAAGAGTGAGGAAGTAGGTTTCCGTTGTTTTAAACCACCTTGTTTGTGGTACTTTGCTGAGGAAACGGACTCAGGGTTCAGCCTGTAAAGGGTGTTTACAGCATGGGTCTGAATGATGCCCTCCAGAACCTGTGCCAGTGTGTGTTGATGTTGGGGGGAGGTGGCCAGGCAGAGGAGCTTCGTGAATCTTCTTACTAACCAGTGAAAAGCAACAAGGAAGAAACAGACGGTGCATTCCAAAGTAATTCTGGCCAGTGCTGCCTCTGCAGCTCTCTGGGTAAAAGCTCCGTAAAGACTGAAAATCAGGGAACCTCACTCCTACCCTTGTGCCCAGTACTGAAGCTCGGTGCCCAGTACTGAAAATCATCCTTACAATATCAGCATTGGCTTGGAGGGGTGTTACATATTTTTAAATATCAGCTTTATTGGGATAATTTACATACAGCAAAATGCATCCATTCTCAGGGTCCACTTCAGTGAGTTTTGACAACTGTGTTCCAGTGTAACTGCAACCCCAATCAAGATCTAGAACTTTCTACTCCCATCAGCTTCCCTGAGCTCCCTTCCTGTCAATCCCTCCCCGTCTCTCCCTGCTCCAGGCAACTGCTCACCTGTTTTCTGTGACTAAATAGAAGAGGCTTCCCCTAGGGTTTTGCATACTTGGAACCCTACGGAAGGCACTGTCTGTGCCTGCGTCTTCGCCCCGGCGAGCTGTTTCCAGAATCCTCTGGGCGGTGGCCTCGCCTCCTGGGCTGCGCTGCGATCAGCTGGGGCAGGCTGTGCTTCTCTTACCAACCCTGCTTCGGTGACACCGGGTTGTTTGCCTGACATTGGCCGTGGTGTGAGTGTTGACCTCACAGAAACGGGAACTGCACTGGAGGACACACATCTGCCGGTTACACACTGGCCATGTCTTTTCACATTCAGAGTAATTTCCTGATCACTCTTCTGCCCATATGAGCAAAAGTCCAGTCTCCATGATTGCCCTGCCCCGGCCTGCTCATAGCTCACCCTCCCGTATTCCCAGGAATCCCAGGAGCCCGCCTCGAGGGCCGTATCCTGCTTCCAGAGGCATCGTGGACAGAGAAAGGAAGCCTGAGGCCCATCCCTGGCTTGACTGCGTGGGACGCATTCTCCGCTGCCCTTGCTTCCCTCACATGGAGCGGAGAGCAGGCACTGAGAAGGGGCCATGCGTGGTGACCCACTAGGGTTAGTTCAGAGCCTTGTGCACACAGACCAGAGGGGGTTTTCAAAGGAAGCGGACACCACCGCGAGCTGAGGGTAGCTGTTCTCACGCATGCTCAGTGGCGCTCCCTGAGTGCTGAGTGCCACGGTCGGTGAGAGAGGAGCTTCCTGATGAGCCTCAGACGGTGCTGAAACCAGCAGACTCTGCCCAGGATCCTGAGTCCTGGTTTCCTGTTGACTCTTCCTTCCCTCACGACTTATTTCCCCTGGGAACTATCGATGTTCTTTTGGCCAGTGGGCTTCCGTTGAGGCCATCCTAATCATCAGAGAGGTTTTAGTCGAGTTAAACCTCAAAAGAGAAGGTGTTTCTTTTTGCCCAGGGGTGCCCTTGGCCCTGATACAGATTTAGCTACCTTCCCCCGAAAGCCTCAAAGTTTTGCAAACTCACAGCCAAGCAAAACGCAGCTGCAGTCGAGCCAGCCTCGAAAGGTCTTACAACTTTCTGCAGTGGCCAGCTTGTCCTCTGTTTCCATGCCTTCCAGAATCAAGAAGATCAGTTCTAAGGTTTCTTACTATTTCTACCAAGAGACGACCATCGGCATTCCACAGACTGCTCCTCTAGCTGTGCACAATGCCTGTTCTTATCGTTATCACCCGCTTCGCGCCAGCGGTTCTCAATACAAATTCCTTGAGGTTTCACAGTCACAGATACGTTGCATTTGCAGGGAAACAGAAGGGCTTCAGTGGAGTACTATTGCTCTTTGTACAGAAACCTGGCACCTAGTACTTCTGAATTCTAATCCTAGTTCTGTTAACAATTGGCTTTGTAGCAGCCTAGATAAAGTCAAATTATTTCTCTGTGTAAAAGAAAAACCTAACCAGTAGCAGGGGCACAATAGTCTCTGTGCCTTCCCTCTGGGCTTGTGGTTAGTCAGCAATGGGGGCTTTGTGAACTGCATAGACCAGCACCCCACAGTCTGTTTCAGTTCCAGTTTATCCCATTGTCTCACGTGATCTTGAGTCATTTAATCATTCTGTGCTTTTTCAGCCTTCAGTGTAACAAAATAATTTACTAAGCATCTAGCAACTTGGGGTTTGCTTGAGGTTGTTATATCTGATTAGATATATCTCTATTAGATATTAGATGTGTCTGTACATGTAAAGTATGATACATTATATCCCCACAAGCCAAACAGGCACACGTAAGGCCAGCTTGTAGCATTGAGATTTGGAAGACCCCTTAGAAGGTAGATCAGTGACCAACAACTGGGCAAGAAATTCCCTTGACAATGCAGCTGCTTGAGTAGTTTCAGTTTCAGAGCTCTCCTGTGGCAAGTGAATTATTGGATCGTAGTGACTTATTCATGTGTTAGAAAGTTCTTCTTTGGATAAGCTGGTATCTACGGAAACTTCCCTTATTCTACTTTTGTCTCTGCACCTAGCATAGTTCCTGGTACAGTATATAATGAGCCCTCAGGAAATATTAGGGGAACTGAGAACAAGACTGTTTTCTTCCACACAGTAGCTCTTTAAAATTTGAAGGTAGCTCTCATGTTGCCCCCTAATTTTCTCATTTTGGGACTAAACACACTCACTTGCTATAATTCTTTATAGAGGGGTGTGGCCCCCGATGTGTGGCTGTGGAAAGGCATGGTCCCCAATGTGTGGCCGTTCAGGTTGCATTTCTGAATGCAACTCACATCACTTCTAAGATAGGGTGTCCAGGTCTGGAAGAAATGATCCATTTCTCTACTGATGAGCATAGCAATCTGTGGGCCTGTTGCTGTCCACGTCTGGAATACCAGCTAAGGTGGATTGATGGTGCCGATGGCCCCCATGAACAGGTTCCTGGCACTCCCATCCTCTGGGATGTGGTCCACAGCTCCTCCCATTGCAGGTGGAGGGTCTGCTTCCCCACCCAAGTCTGCCTTGGCCTGAGACTTGCTTTGGCCAGTGGAATGTGAGAAAAGTGAGGCTGTGCCAGTTCCAGTCTGTGCCACCAGGTCTCTGCTGGAAACCAGCTTCCATCATGACAGCAGGCTGGGGCTGGCCTGCATGAGGGTGACAGAGCACAAGAGGCACAAGACTTGTTCCTGCCAAGGCCATTCTGGACCAGCCTGCACTGGCTGACCGATTGACCAGACAGGGATTGTGCTGGGCCAGGTCACAGTGGCCCTAGGACCACCCTGGAGATTTGTGGGCAATGTTGAATGGTTATCACTGTGTGTCACTGAGGTTTTAGGGTTGTTTCTCGGGCAGTGTTGTTTTGGCAATAGATAATTCATACACCCTACTACCAGCACTGCCCAAGACTGGATTATCTGTGACAGTGACTTATATCAGACTTGTGACCTATGACCTTCATCTGATCACTTTTATGTATACCAATTTCCCTACCTGTGCCATCCAACATGGTAGCCACCAGTCATGTGTGACTACAGAGTGCTTGAAGCATGTTAGTCTGAATTGAGATGTGCTATAAATATAAACTACACACCTGATTTTGAAGACTTTCTACAAAAATCTAAACGATCTCACTGATAATTTTTATTGATTACATGTTGAATGTATTATATTTTAGATATATCAAGTTAAAATAAAAATATTTGAAAAATTAATAATTTCAGTTTGCTTTCTTTTGTTTGTTTGTTTGTTTGTTTTGAGATGGAGTCTTGCTCTGTTGCCCAGGATGGAGTGCGGAGGCTGCAACCTCCATCTCCCGAGTTCAAGAGATTCTCCTGCTTCAGCCTCCCAAATAGCTGGGATTACAGGCATGCACCACCACACCCGGCTAATTTTATATTTTTAGTAGAGATGGGGTTTCTCCATGTTGGCCAGGCTGGTCTCAAACTCCTGACCTCAGGTGATCCACCTGCCTTGGCCTCCCAAACTGCTGGGATTACATGTGTGAACCACTGTGCCCGGCCTCGGTTTGCTTTTTTGAATGTGGCTGCTAAAAAATTAAAATGACATACGTGGCTCACGTTATATCCCTGCTGGACAGCAGCGTCCCAGACAGAGCCCTGGAAACCTACATGTTTCTAATTTCCTTATCTTCATATTTTATTGTTTTCAGCTCAGAATTCCAACCACATGAGATAATATGGAAACTTGAGCACTATCTGTAGCATCTGTTGTCCATCACAGATCTTAGAATTCAGCAGGTTTGATAATCATCTTTCCCTTTTGCATAAAACTCATTGATTTAAAATAATTCTGACCAGCACAAGGCCAATGGCACGATCATGTAGCATTTCATTAATCAATTCTTTTCACACCAAAAATATCACTTCCCATTCCTGGTGGTACAAAGTGACTCAATCAGCAAGGAATCTACCTAAGCAGCAGGATCATTTGGCCTACATTTGCCATTTTATCTCAGGGGATTTTATTTATTTATTTTCTGCTTTTTTTGAGACATAGTTTCACTCTTGTCACTCGGGCTGGAGTGCAATGGTGCGATCTTGGCTCACTGCAACCTCTGCCTCCTGGGTTCAAACGATTCTTCTGCCTCAGTCTCCCGAGTAGCTGGGATTACAGGTGGCTGCCACTGCACCTGGCTAATTTTTGTATTTTTAGTAGAGAAGGGGTTTTGCCATGGTGGCCAGGCTGGTCTTGAACTCTGACCTCAGGTGATCTGCCCACCTCGACCTCCCAAAGTACTGGGATTACAGGCATGAGCCATCGCGCCCGGCCTCTCAGGAGATTTTAAAGGAATCTGCGAGATGCTTTGCTGAAGTCCAGATCTGCGGGAGGTGGTGCTGCCCGAGCCCAGCGCTCAAGGCCCAGCCAGAACCGAACCAAGGCTGGCTGGGGCCGATGCACGCGAAGTGCTTGTCCCGTTTACTTCTAAATGCCCACAGGGTGTTCATTAGACAGCGTGGCCTGAAGTGTTTCCTGATGTCGAGTCATGGCCGCCTGGGTTTCTTCACAGCTTTCCTTTTGGAGCTCAAGACGGCTGTCGTCTTGGGCTCCAAGGGTGCCTTTCCCCCTTCTCAGGTCCTTCCGGGTGCTGGAGCCGGCGCTCCGACACAGGGAGATGTCTTCATCAAGGGGATTCCACAGAGCCACTCCCAGCCTAACACCAGATATAAAAAGCTACGTTCATGGATGCAAGCTCAGTTTTCTACTTAAAAAGTGAAGAGATTCCGCTTGCAAGTTTGATTCAGTTCAATACCTTCCCTAATACCTCCTGTTTCACTTTTCTCATGTATAATTCTTCCTCCTATACACAGGAAATGCAACAATTTTTTTCCACCAAGCCTCTTCTCGGTGCCCAGACCACCCCCGCTAACCCCAGTGTGCCCTGCACAAACGTGGGGTCCTGTGGATGCCCGGAGGTCATAATCGGGGAGCCCTGCTCTCTCTCCCGCACCTGGTTCCCTGGCCTCAGGCTGAGTCACACAGTCCCTCAGGCCTGGAGTGCTCTCTGACTCTCACCTGTGTGGCAAACGCCTCTGCATCCTTCAACGCTCCACCCTGGACCTTACTCCTGCTGCGCTGCTCCTCAAGGCCCGGGAAAGCTTCCCAGGACCGATCTGGGTGTGGATGTGTGGGGCACGTTATTCTAACAATTTGAAGTAAGTTTCTTATGATGGAAGTGCCCCTGTCCCCAGGTCAAAGTACCTGCTTTCTAAAGCCCAAGTCTAACATCCTTATTCCAGTCTCCAGGCACGAACTCGCCGAGACACCTCCACACTGTTCCCCATACCTCCCTGCAGTTTTCCTCCCTGGGTTCCTCCATGGACACGCTTCACTCTGCAGGGAACCTCCTAGCTCCCCTCCCTGCTGCCCCATGTCAGGCACCCTTGGGGATAAAAAGCATCTGCTGTGGGTGCGTGAAGAGCATCTGCTGTGGGTGCATCTCCTGGCACGTCTGTCTTCCGTAGCTCCTCTTAGATCTCCAGCCATGGGTGTCGATTCTGTTCAACCCACAGTCCTCACATCCTGGGAACCCCCTTGTGGTTGCATTATCTTTAATCTTTTGTGATTATGTCAGTCAACACTGAGTTGCCTTTTACACAATGGGAGCAAGAGGAAGAAGGAGGAAGAGGAGGAGGCCAAGCTGCAGGGAAGAAGGATATGGAGAGTAGGGGGCAGCAGTTACTCCCACCCTTGGTTGATGACAACCAACACGCTTAGGGCTTGTTGAGTTAAAACCACAATCCCCCAGGAGGTGAATAGAGAGACTTGCGAGAAAAAGAGAGACAAAGGCATTTGTGAACAGGAAAAGCAGGCTTTGTTTTCAGGCTGCTTGGAGAAAGTACTTAAGTAATGACTTTTACTGGGAATAACTAGAATAACTGGTCATGGATAAAAGTCCCTTCTCTTGCTTTTATGTGTCCAAGAAAGTATCCCAGAAACCAAAGGTCGTGGTCCCAGGAGACATCTCAATTCTAGGGAATAAATGCTGAATGGGAGTCTGGACTGGGGGAAGATTCAAGTATCCAAGTCCAACGGGACGAATGGAAACTGAGCACCACCTGATAGGACCAATGGCGAGAGCTCAGCACCACTTCTGTGCGATTTCTGTCAGAAATGTTGGTCCCGTGTCTGGTCATAAGGAAACATGAAACAAACCCAAATTGAGGAACGTCATATACGCTGCCATTGTCCCACATCCCAAGGTTATGGTTCCCGGGAAAGAGGAAACGGACTTATTTTGAAGGGGACTAAAGAGAATCTGAGAAACAAACACGTGTGATTCTAGATTGAATGCTTTTGCTAGGGAGGATGTTAATGGGGCCTGAATCTCTGCCTGCATCTCTGATTAGATGGTGGATGTGTGTTGTGGGCTGCGCAAGGTCGGAGATAACCAGGTCTACTCACGTTTGCGTCATTTTACAATGTCACACTTTTACTGATGCTATTTTACTCATAAAGCCATATGCTACATGGAGTTCCCAAGCAGGCAATTCTTAGTGCTTCCATTCACTCAGTTGTCAGAGCCACCGGCACACAGGCTCAAGCCACAAGCCAGTCAATACTGCAAACTGTACATCATAATATACTTAATCAATACATAGATGTTATAGATTAAACACTCCACAATAAACAAAGTGACATTTAACATCAAGAGAAAGAGGATAGGAAAAAGGGTTAACAGGCCAGTCCAGGGAGAGTGATGTGGACAAAAAGAATGTCCTGGCCTGGCCCGGGCGGTCATCAGCATCAGCGTCATGCAAGAAGGAATCTTTGATGTGGGCAGAGCCTTTGGTGACAGATGCTGGGTGCTTATCATGAGTGATGGCAAGATGGTGTCTGTTGAAATGGCCATTTCCAGCTAGTGAAGCACTGCTCTCTTTATGTTCTTTATGGCCACAGAGTCCTCTGGTGAAGACTGATAGTGGAAGAGTGTGCCTGGGAATGTCCTTATCTGGTGCAGTCTTTATTGATGAGGCAAACTTCTGGTCCCTGTGACGAGGTGCCTTTTGAAGTATAAGATGGAGTGTTTTTCTAAGATGGAGTTACTTACGTCAAGGGTGCGCTATGCAATTCGTCAGGGCTGTTGTGCAGGTATCAATTCTTCTTGCCTCAGCAAATCGATGAATCCTTGCCATTATTGTTCTGCGGCGGGCAGGCCTATGCAAACCTACCCCCAAAGTCCAAGGAAGCCGAGAGGTCAAAGAAAGAGGCTGACAAATTTGGTTTCTCAGGAAGAGACATTTAATAGGGACTTACAAACAGAACCCGTGGTCTTGGGCAGCCATGAAACAAGATGGTGGCCCCCTGGGCTATGACCCCCAGGTCCAGGGCTTCTACAGCATAGGGAAGGAATGTGTAGGACAATTGAAGTAGATCCCCAAGGAAAGGCAAGAGTGCTATGTGAACCTGCCCGAAGGCAGGGGTTATTGTCAAAGTTGTGTTGACCTAAGGGCAGGATTTATGGCAAGCACAAGATCTTACCCAGGGAACAGTAAATAAAATAGAAATCTTAGAGGCCTTCCTGGAACAGGGGTTAATTAGAAGTCAACATGGAAGATTAGCATCCAAGCTGGAGCTGCTTCAGCCTCCCCAACCGTGCTCTTCGGATAGTAAAATGTAAACTGGCCACCAATAGCTTCTTTTATATTTTCTGCCTACGTTAAACGTAGAGTTGTAGAACATAATAATGATAGGAAAAAATTTTTTAAGTCACTAAAAGAGAAACACAGAAAGTTAGGTTTGCCAGAAACTACTTTGTTTTGAAGAGTTTTGAATATTTTCCGTAAGAAAAGGACAGAACTATGTTCATTGAAATATGTTTGGTGATTGAATTGTGCACCAATGGAATCAATATTTTATTTTTATCATCATTTGTCTCTTTAGCATCAGATATTTGGGGCCAGATTCCCTTTTCATTGATTTTTAATTATTAACTTTTCATTTTATTTGACCATTTGTTCTTTGTGGAGCACCAACATACAGAAACAGACAAAAACCACTGAAAAATTGGCTCTGAGCTCTGAGTGGCCCCTGTCTGAATGTCTTCATGCGACAGATGCTTAGAAATTTAATCCCAAGAAATAATAGGATTATATTTGGGAATGACAGTGACCATGTCCAGCTTAGTCAGAGTTTAAGTAAGGCTTCACTTTGGCACTCTTCCTCAGGAGAGTTGGAGGCAGGGATGGATGAAAGACTGAACCTTTTCATTCTAATAATTAAAACTTTGCTTTTTATTAATAAGAATGTCAATCCAAAGCATAATAATAGATACCAGCAGGTAATATTCCTAAATAATCAGATTTAAACATGCATTAAAGGAAGTAATCACCATGATGATTACCATGACTAAGGTTGATTGTTCATGTTCACACTGAATCTCCAGATTCCTCCATGTGGCGCATTCTCAAGTCTTTACAGTGCCAGTGTCAGTGATGATGGGCAGCTCTTATTTAAAAATAATTGAGTTCTATAGCACGGTTCCATGTGGCTATAGTAGGGAAGAATTGGACCCATTTTATTCCTTCAGAATAAATGAATGTTGGTACTAATACTGTTTTCTGCAGCAAACATGAAGAAAGTTTATTTCCAAGTGGCTCTTTTGCTCACTCTGCCAGCATCCCACCGGCATCTTTATAATGTGTATTTCAGTAAGCCAAAACAAAAGGCTTACCTGTAAAATATGTGTGTGTGTGTATTGAAAAAAATGTACATATTAGAACAATAAAAGCAGATGTTGATCCCAGGATGGAACAGGCAGTGTTTACAAGTTTCCTAAGTTCTGCCTTAGTTTGGGGTTTGCTGGCAGCAGCCCCTGCATTTGAGTGTGGGTGTGTTACCTGGGAGGCATCACCAGGGTCCTGGAAAGTGACGGTGAGGGTGGGAAAGGAGGGTCTCTGATGAAAGGGGCATGGCCCAGCAACGCTCCCGGGGGGGATACCTGGGCTTGACTCCCCATGGGGATTCTGGCCAAGCCAGGGTAGAACATGTACCATAAACTTTCCCCACCCAAAGGGAGGGAGTGGGGTTATTTATACACCAAAGGCCCATCAGATATTAAGTGGGGCCTGCTCCTTTGTGAGGCATTCGTTCTCCAGCACTTCCAGGCCAGCAGGCCCTGGTTCCCCACTCAGTCCATCAGCATTCCATCCTGCTCTTTTTGTCCAATCCCCTTTCTACACAGCTGTCCATACTTTGTTGAACCTAAGCATAGACATAGACAACTTCCCCAGTACCCTTGGGTTTTCATTCTGGAGGCTCCTGTGTATACACATTAAATACATTTATCTTTTCTCCTGTTAATCAATCGGCCTCATGCCAGAGATTTCTCAGTGAAGCTTTAGGGGCCATGAAGTTGAGACCGATGACCTGATGAGAGAGTGAAGGCAGCACTTTGTCCTCATCCACATCACTGCATATCTCAGCACCACATTCACATCTTCTGCCAACATCGACATGAAGGTCAGCGTTGAGGGGGACAAGGAGTCACAAATGAGCAGTGTTTCCCCTAGAGGGTTGGAGGTGGTGGGAGGAGAGGGTTCCAGGGTGGGGGCTGCAGCCATCTGTGCAGGGGGTGCAGTACCTTGCTGTCTGGACTCAGTGATGTTAGGGTGGCCTTGGAGTAGGCGAGTGGGTGCTGCTATCCACGTATGCCAGGAAGAGGACCTGAGCGTGTTTACTTTTTGTCATAATAAGTTGCTGAAACAACTGCCCCTCCTTCTCAGTCCTTTAGTCCATCCCTAAGGGAAGGAGTGAGGGCCCCCTACCATTTGCCAAACAGGAGCTGTGCTTGGACACTCAGGGCCGGTGCACCTGCACTCTGACTCCCAACAAGGAAGTGTGGGGTATCTCTAAGTTTCTGTGGTTGCAGATGAGTTTCTGTTTCCCTTGCCCTCAGCCAGCCTCTCAGGAGGTCAAGGTTCTTTAGGTGGAGAGCCAAACTTTCATTCTCCGGTTCTCTGAGTCCTGTCTGTGTGAGTGCTGTGGGCTGAATGTGTTCCCCAAAATTCATATGTTGAAGCCCTCACCCGCAAGGCTTGATGGTATTAGAAAGTGGGAAGTGCAGGAGGTGATTAGGTCATGGGGGCAGAGCCTCAAGAATGGGATTGGGGCCTTTATAAAGGAGGCTCAAGAGAGTCAGCTCATCCCTTCCACCATGTGCGGACACAGGGAGAAGGTGCTATCTATAAACCAGGAAGTGGCCCTCACCAGACACCCAATCTGCAGCACCTTGATCTCAGACTTCCAGGCCCAGAACTGTGAAGGCTGAACTTCTGCTGTTCATAAAGCCACATGGTCAAAGGTACTTTGTTATAGCAGTCTGAACAGACAAATGCTGTAACAGTGTACCCTAGACTGGGCAGCTTAAGCAACAGACATTTATTGTCTCAGTTTTGGAGGCCAGGCCTCTGAGGTCCAGATGTCAGCAGGGCTGGTTCCTGCTAAGGCCACGAGGCAAGGATCTGTTCTAGGCCCCTCTCTTAGGCTTGCAGCTTGCTGACTTCCCCAAATGTGTGTTTGTGTATCTGTATCCAAATTTTCTTTTCTTTCAAGGACACCAGTCATATTGGATATTAGGACTACACTCATGACCTCATTTTAACCTGATGATCTGCAAAGACCCTATTTCCAAGTAAGGACACATGCACAGATACTGGGGGTCAGGACCTTGACATCTTCTGGGCGGGGGGCACATTCAGCCTATAATAATTCTGTTCTAATCATCTTCTAATCATCTTCCATTCACCTTTTCCATTGCACATGGCAGTGCCTCCAGGGATCTTCCCCACCAAAACGTCTACTCATATTGCTTCTGGCTCCACTTTGTAGAGAAACCCGATTTTCTCTATGGCAGCCAAGGGCAAGTCCCTCAGCCTGCAGAGTGACCCTCCATGGGGCCTTTGCAGAGCAGCATGGGCAGCCTCAGTGGGCACCACAGTGGCAGCCTCAGCTCCAGACTTGTTGGAAGCACGATGATGTTCCAGGTGGAAGGACTCTGCCTTGGGAACTAAAGTCTTGGAGACCCCAGAGATTCAGGAATGGGATGCAGCAATTTTGAGGATGTTTTAGCAGATGTAATTTCATGAAGAATTACCCTCTTTTGGTTCCTGGAACCATGAATTCTAGCCATGGATATTGACTTGGAACATTTGTGTGTGATTCAGACAGCATCGTAACATTTCAATGTGCTGTGCCCCAGTTATCCTATAAAGAAGTCTTCCATAGTTCATTCCAGCATTCTTTAATGCCAATCACTTGGGCTTGATGAGGACGGGATAAGCCTGCTGGCTATCACCACATGGCTTTGCCCCTTTCACGGGGAGCTGGATTTCTCGGAAGCTACATTCAATGGGATATCATCATGGTCATCACGGCATTCAGGGACTCTGCTGAGATGAGCAGAGGCACAACAGGCAGGAAAAGCAAATCCGAACTCAGAATCAGGGTCTATTGTAGTGAGAGCAGAGATCTGCCCTTCCATGCTGGAAGAAGCCCATGTGGTCGGCCTGACTCCAGGCAGCTGTCTGGTGTTTCCCACGTTGCAGTACCACAGCAGGGGCTCAGGTTTGGCAAGCTGAGCAAAGGTGTTAGTCAATCTTGGTGAAGGGAAGCCCAATCATAACTGAATCCCCTGCCTTGCCCGCTGGCATGGCTAGCAATAGGGGCCAGCTGGCACGGTCGGAGCAGAACCTGCTGTTCCAGTGATTCCATAGTGGGCCTCTCCTGGAGGGCATTGCGTGGGATGATTTTTTTGTGTTGGACCCATTTGAAGAGCAGCAGTCCATCCACACACACCCTTCTCCAACCTCCCTGACACTCGTTCCCCATCCTGAGCATCTCTCTGGTGAAGCCACTGACCCTGAGCAGGTATGAACTGAGGTTCTCACAGGAGGCCCTGGCAGGCCAACCATCATGTGTGCTCATCTTTCCCGAGGTGATCTTTCTCCTCTGTTGTACCTTAGAATGGTCTGAACTGGGCTGGCTGTGTGTCCACTTCCAGCTCGGGCCAGCACAGTGCACTGTGAACTCTATGAGGCCAAGTCTTCTTATCCTCATCAATTTGCACAGAAAATGCCCATGGAGCCATGGGCTTGGGTTGAGATAGAGCTAAACATGCTGGAAATGTGAGCAAACTGTGTATGCAACCGATGCTTCCAGGCCTGCTCAGGTCCAGGCCTGAATGTGCTACTTAATTGATGATGAAGTGGGGTTAAGTGTGCCCAACTGTAAGACCACATGGGTCATGTAATACCTTATGGGTCATGTAATACCTTGGGCATGCTGTGCATGATCAGCAACTCAGGCTCATTCATGTTTGATCTTCAGTGGACAGGCCATAAATACCAACAAGAGCTTGACCCCCAGATCCAGGGACCTGCTCTGTGATTTCCCAATCGGGGCCTCCTTAGTCTCCATTTGATTTTCCCCCTTGTGCCCCATAGCCTCATTCTAGGGATCCTGATCCACAGAAGCCACTTGGGGCTCACAGCACCTCTGGTCATCAGAGCCTGGGAGCAGGGTTATCTAGCCTGGGCCACTCTGGGAATTCTCATCTTGTCCTCAGACCCACAGAAAGCTGGCATCTTTTCAAGTCATCCAGTAAATGGTGTGAATAAGATAATCAAATATGTTGCTTAAAAATCCAAAGAAGGGCTGGGTGCAGTGGCTTACACCTAACATCCCAGAAGTATCACTTGAGCTCAGGAGTTCAAGACCAACCTGGACAACATGGTGAGACCCTGTCTCTAAAAAAAATTAAAAAATCTTTAAAAAAATCCAAAGAAGGCTTGACAGAGTTCAGCCTTCTCCTTAATTGTAGGAATTTCAATTCTAGATGCTTGGATCTGTGGGAACAACTCCAAGAACACAGGCCCCTTTGAGGCTAGAGGATTCATTTCCCACCCTCTGCCCCTTGTGTGTCTTTTCAAAACAACACAACTTTCTAATCCTGTTTTCTCAGCAATGAAAGCTTCACTGTAGTGCCCAGTGTGACGTCTGAGAGGCTGCCCCCTGACTAGCACTCTTCCTTTCCATGGACACAGATGACTAAATTACTCCAGTTGGTAAAAAGGCCAGTGAGCCAGTATAAGGAGAAGAGCTGAACACCTCCCTCCAACTTCACACTTACTGGGAGAGCTTCAGAAGCTCTCACTGGGATGTGAAGCATGGAAAGACACATTTCTAGAGAAACGAGGTCTCACGCATTAGTGTGGAGCTTGGAGCTTGGGGATATCTGATACCTGGTGTTTGCTACTTGCATGCTGCTATTCCCCAGTTTCTAGCATCGCTCTTGGCCCCTAAGCCACACTTCTCTTTCCACTTGGGGTGCCTGATTATGAAATTCACTCCTCTAAAGCCCCTCTAGCGTATGTCTAAATCATGCAATAGACTTTTACTTAATGTGTGGGGATGGTGGAGGGCTGGCTATGTTGTAGCAAAGGCCAGGACAACCTGAAACTGAATATGAGAAATTTCTACCTCTAAATTCCTGTTGTTATATTATGCCAGTAATATATCCCCAACTCCAGCCTAGATTGACCTGTGGGCCTACATTAGCAGATTCAAAAGCATCCATTAGTAGATAATCCTTATCAATAAGGAACAGATAAGCCCACAATTACTTCCCTTATTTATTGTACCACCCAAGGATACCCAAGAAACTTGTTAGTTCTTGCTTACCATTTTCACTTTTCCGCAAATATAGTACTCAGTAAAGACGCAGAGACTGGCAGCACTGGTTATTATCTGGGCTCTGACTATACTGAGTGTGGGCTTGCTGACTAAATATCAGAGTATTAGAATGGACTTGGTGTGTGAGTAAAGTAAGTGGGGGTTAAAAGGAATGAAGTGCTGCATTCATAGATGATAGTATTAGGTTGGTGCAGATGTAATTGCTGTTTTTGCCATTACTTTTAATAGCAAAAAACTCAATTATGTTTGCACCAACCTAATAAAATTTCATAATTAATTTTCCTGAGAAGTGGCAGGGACAAAATTAACAAACATAATGGACAATTTAGGTAAATTATGGTGTTAAAAACCACCATCGATTTTTATAGGAAGCAAGGGTTTTGATGAACAGTGTTCTTACATTTGTAGTTGACACCAAGGACAATGACATCCCGTCCTGACATAGTCCTTGGAACCAAGTTAGAGACAATGCCCTGGGTTGGATAAACCCCATGTCTGAAACCAGATGGGGAGCAACCCGCTGCCTTTTAACTAATCTGTCATTGGGCCACCGCTAGAATGTTCTGGGGACCGAGTAATCTTTGGAGGGTTAGAAGGCAATGCAATACATGCATCGCCCCGCCCTCAGTCCCCAGCCCCTTCTCTGTCTTACTCAGTTGGCTAAACCACAGCCCTTGTTGAATTCACCTCTCCTCCTACTCAGCTACTGCACCTACATAACTGAATGTGTCTGAAAAGAGACGAGAACATAGTGGCGACTGCTTCATTTTAAGTTTATGGCTGCTGACTGGGCAGTTAGAATTCTCTAGCCCCTTGCTTCTCCCTCTTCCTGGATGGCTGATTTATTCCTTTTCCTTTTTTCTTAAAACTAGGATGCCTCTTTTTCCATCTTCCCCCTCAGCAGATGCCTTGGTTTCCTATTTCCCTAAGAAGATAGGAGCAATCAGAAGAGAGCCCCCATGGCCACTCACCAACGCACCCACCTGTCTCCTGGCCTCTGTGACCCCGGGCTCCGCCTCCTCACCTGCCACCAGGGAGACTAGCCCCATCCCCGACACAGCCCCTTCTCCAGGGGGTGCACTGAGTGCCTGCCCTTTTGTCTACTCTACAGACACTTCTCCCTTCTCTTTCCTTCACAGTCAGCATTTTCCTCTTTATGGGGTCATCCTTACCAATATGACCCGATCTTAAACAAAATATGTTTTGCTCCAGTGTCATCTCCAGCTGAGACCCATGTCTGTTTCTCTCCACACAGCCTCCCTGGAATAAATGTTTGCATTCTCTCCTGTGTTTATCCCTCTCCCAGCCAGGTATCCTCCCACACCACTCCATGCCATTGAGCATGACCACACGTGGCACGAGAAGCTCATCTGGTTGCCACGTGTGTGCCAGGTGGGGCGGGGTCCAGATGTGCCCACTTTGGGTGTCTCCAAGTCCTCAAGGGCTGCCGGGTGGGGGCTCCGCAGCTTGGTCTTACTCCGAGACCACAATGATCTCCAAGTTGCTACATACAGTGGTCAGTTTTCAGTTTTGTGCTGCTTGTGGTCAGCAGCATTGACATAGCCGACGTTCTCTCCATCTGGAGGCAACTGCTCCTCTTGGCCGTCTGCTCTCACTGCCTGGGTGCCCTAGCTGGTGGCTCCTCAGTGCACACCTCCTGCCTGAGCTCCACCCTCAACTCCATTTCTCACTGAGAACACCAGATATCTGCACTGGAATCTTCTTTTTTATTCTTTATTTTGTTTATTAATTTATTTTTTGACACAGAGTCTCACTCTGTCACCCAGGCTGGAGTGCAGTGGCGCAATCTTGGCTCATTGCAGTCTCCACCTCCCAGGTTCAAGTGATTCTCCTGCCTCAGCCTCCTGAGTAGCTGGGACTATAGGCTTATGCCGCCACCCCCGGCTAATTTTTTTATTTTTAGTAGAGCTGGGGTTTCACCATGTTGACCAGGATGGTCTCGATCTCCTGACCTCGTGATCTGCCCGCCTCGGGCTCCCAAAGTGCTGGGATTACAGGCGTGAGCCACCGTGCCCGGCCTAGTCTTTATTTTTAATTGACAAATAATAATTGTACATATTTATGGTGTACATAGTGATGTTTCAATAGCTGTAATGTACAGTGATTAGAGGAGGGTAATTGGCATATCCATCACCTCAAACATTTATCATTTCTTCGTGTTGGGAAAGTTCAATATCCTCCTTCTAGCCATTTGCAGTGATATGATATAAACTCTGGTCATCCTGCAGTGGCATGGAACATGAGGACTTATTCTTCCTGTCTCGCTGTGATCTTGTGTCCTTTCACAAAACCCTCCCTATCCTCTTCCCCCTCCCCTTCCCAGCCTCTAGCATCCTCTGTTCTACTTTTTGCTTCTATGAGATCCACTGTTTTTTAGCTTCCACACATGAGTGAGAACATGAGGTGTTTAACTTTCTCTCCCTGGCTTAACTTAGCGTAACGTCCTCCAGTTCCACCCATCCTGCGGAGCATGCCAGGAGTTCCTTCTGCTTTCTGGCTGGGTAGCATTCCACGGGTAGAGACAGCACATTTTCCTTACCCATTCCTCTGCCGAGGCACACGTCGGTTGGTTCCATGTCTTGGCTCTTGTGAATATGCACTGGGATGTTCTAGTGGCTGCTTTAATGTCTCAATTTGCTAACCGGCTTCCTGTGAACACTCCCTCCCACCCCAGACCCACCTCCTCCTCATATTCCCAGCGCATTGAATGAGCAGCTTTCACTGCACAGGCCAGACACCTGGACCCATCCTCTGTGCTTGTCCTTTTGTCAAATCTCACATCCAGTCTGCCAGTAAATCCTGTTGAGTTTGTTTCCGAAATATTCCCCTCACGTCTTACCCGGGTGGTCTTCTTAATTCTGCCTGAAATCCCTTGAATCCATTTTCAGCACTGCTGCCAAAGTGATCTTAGAATGGAAGTCAGATAATGTCACTCCGAAGTCTTAGTAACATCCCGTCTTCCCTGGAGGAGGCAAAGTCACTGTGGTGGACTGTGAGGCCCTGCGACCGGCCCCTCACCTCTGACTACAGCTCTCATCCCTCCCTGGCTCACCTCACCCTCACTGAGCTCCTTCATTGCTTTGAACAGGTCAGGCAAATTCTGCATCAAGGACTTCACCCAAAGTGCTTTTCCTCCAGGTACACACGTGGCTCACTCCTTCCCCTCTTCTGGGGCTCTATTTAAATGCCACATTCTCAGTGAAACCTCCCCTGTTCACCCTCATTGAAATTGCAGCTGCCTCAGTTGCACTTCCCTGCTTGATTTTTCTCCACGGTATTGGCTAACTTCCATACTACGTATCTTTTCATTCATTTTTTTTTTTTGGTTGTTACCTGTGTTCCATGACTAGAATGGAAACCCCAGGAGGCCAAGACTTTTACCTGTTTTAGTCACTGCCATATCCCTTGTGCCTGAAGCAGTGCCCAGCACGCGGTGGGCATGAGGAAGTGTTTACTGGAGGAATCGCTGAACTGCCGTGTGGTACAAAGAGGATGTGGAAGACCTAGGGCTTATTTTCTGAATTCACTACTCCTGGCTCATACATTCTTGGGAAGTTACTCAACGCGTTTTGTGCTGGTTTCTTTCCATCTACAAAATGAAGGTCACAATGTCCATTCTCCCAAAATTGTTTGTCAGGATTAAATGAAGTAATAAACATGAAAAGTACTTTCTAAATTGTATTACACATGCATTAATTAACATTTAACAATGCTATTTATAATCATTTGAGAAAGGAAGGAGAGGGGTGGATGAACTAGAGTTGTAGACTCTCACTTCTGTCCCTGCAGAAGCCGTTGGCGTTTCCTATCGAGCAACAATTTTGGACTTTCCTTAGGGGATTTGTAGCTTGCTTATTATAGACCTAAGTGGAGAAGGTAACCTAGATTTCCCCTTAAATTACGAGGTTGTTCTTAAGCTGAGCGCTGACAGTTGCCTTGGGAGTATGGAAACTTAGGGGTTTCTGCGTCCTCAAATTGGTCAAGTTGTGACACGTGGCCACAGATTGTAGAAAATGGCTAACAAAACAACATGAGTATTTTGAGGGTGGAATTTCTCCTTTACGCTTAGGGTATGCCTTCTTTTGTGGCTGCCACCGACCTGCAGTGGGATATTGGTGAGATACTCATTCTCTATTCACTGGGTCTTTACTCATAAAGCATATGTCATATGGTATTTTCAGGTTTTTTTATTCTCTTAAGAAAACTGTAGAGCCTTTCAGAGAACTTTACAATCATTTGAATTAATTTGTAATTTCCAGGAAGAATCAAGAAATATTCCACAGATCAATAATTCTGAAACAAAGAAAAATTTACATCTGAAATTGAAATTACCAAGTGACCTAGTTACATCAACCCATCTTCCTTCCTCCACCTTATTTGTCTCCTTTCTGTGATCTGAAGTGTGTGCTGAGGAATAAAACTTGTGGTAAGGAGGGCAGCCCAGCACACCACCCAGTGTATGGGTGAAGGAGGCAGCAGTGTGGCCGGAGAGGAGAGCTGGGCTGGGAACACAGGAAGGTCCCCAGGACTCTGTGGTCATCAGTAAGAGAGGGCCCACGTGTATATGCTGGTGAACAGAAATCTCAACCTTTTCAAAGTCTGACATTTAAGAGAAAAAACTGTGGCTGTTGGTTTGTGGAACAGACAGCTCCTTCTTTATTGGTAAGTTTTTTTTTGTCTTGGAACTTAGAAAATATTGTATTTCTTTTGTCTCAATAATTGTTTTATGCTTTGGAGGTAATAGAGTATTACAAAAGTTTATGTTATCAAGTCATGCATTGCGAATACTTATTTATTTAGGCTACTTTAGTCATCCCAAAAAGAAAGAAGAGATGCTGACCTTTGTTGAGTCTATTATGTGACATGCTCTATTCTAGAGACTTTGGTATGTGTTATTTTATGTAATTCTGAAGACAATCCTGGCAGGTAGGTGTGAGGCTATTTTAAAGAGTTAGGGGGGTAAAGTCACACAGCCAGAAGATGGCCATGGAGGGTTGGGAGGCAGATTTTTCTGATCCTAGTCTGTGTTCTTTCTATCTCACAAAGACATTCCATACCATCTGCAAGTCGCTTTTGACTAGCACTCGACAAAGAAGTATAGGGACATTGGAAACGCTCTAATAGACCACAACCACCTTTGAAAGAGCAGTCATCTCTATGAGCCATAACTATAAGGAAGAAATGCAGATCCCACAAACCAAAATGGAACATGTCTCCCAAACTTCTCACCCTGGGGGCTGTGGCTGCTGCAGAACAGGGGGTGCTGGTGGATCTAACATGAATGAGGCTCGATGGAGGGGCTGGCTTTGTGCGGGAGGTTGGGATGAACAAGGGCAGCAGGTGGCATCGCAGGTGAGAAGCACATCCCAGGAGGGAGGAAAGAGCCACAGCGTGCTGACGAAGGTGGGATGGGGTGAGGTGGGAAAGACACAGAGAAGCCCAGAGCCAGCTTCGTGGAATACACAGATGTGTCTGGAACGTGTGTCTCTGGATACACTGATGGGTCTGCTTCAAGAGAATTCTTGATGCTGCAATGCATCAGAAGGAGTTCTAGTGATAGCATTGTCTCCCAAGTGAAAGTGATAAACCAGTGACAGTCAGTTTCACTGTGTTGTGGGTGAATGTATTTATGTCATTTAACAATACTGCGATTCCATTTGTATGACAATCTCGGATGCACTTGTTGTAATTTTGCATTATGTCTTCTCTAATTAAACATCTGAACCCTCTGAGGCCTGACTTACCTGGAGCTCTCTTATCTAATAATATCAACCTCTAAGGCAGCCTGAGAAAGAGGAAATGAACCCAAAGAGACTCTGCACCAAAATAGATACCACGAAGCCTGTACCCAAACTTGGTGTGTTTTTCTCCCAGGGGAGACCCTCAGGTGCACATTCAGATACACTGGCTCTTATTTTAGGCACAGTTCTGATAAGGGGGGGCTGTTTGGTTTCCCAGCCCAGAGCTTATTGGAAGCGACACATTCAGTGGGAATGTCACCTGCTGGAGTCAGGCACGCTGGAAGTGATGAGGAATGGCAGACAGCAAGGTGCAGTCAAGAGGTGGGCTGGAAGAACCCCAAAACACAGAGAGGGCAACTCAGTAGACCTCACATGGGCCCATTTAATGCGGAAGCAGATACTGTAGTTCCAAGTATTGGAAGGATCTCAGTGTGGAATTTGGTGTGCTGCTGCAGGTGAGAAAGCACACGTCCCCAGCGGCTCCACGAATGGGGCCCAGGCAGGGTTGGACGATGCCCAGCTCCCCTGGAGACAGCCAGAAATCTCATCACATGTCTTAGCAATATTTTCACCCATCAGATCCCAAGTTTTAAATGTTTAAAATGATTAGTTGAAAGTTAATTTGAAATAGGCTTCCCCAAGACCAAAATGTTGGTTGGACATTGCTGTGTTGCTGAGTAAAATACAGTAAATATGCAGCGCATCCTTCAGCGTTCAGATGACTGCGTTAGAGAGGATGGGACATCTAGGAAAGACACGCATTCCTCTTTACTTTTTAAAGCACTCCTATTTTGGGGGATAGAATGAGAAGACGGATAGATGAAGAAAGGGAAAATGGAACAAAGAAAGGAAAAAGGGCAGGGCAAGGAAGAGGTTCCAGGATAAAATAGACATGAGATCTTATGAGCAGAGATTGTTAGGGCAGGGTGGGTGGACCAGGTCACACAACCGTGACAGACACGGCTCTGGGCTCTGACAACCGCGTCACAGCAGACAGGATCAAGATGCAAAGCAGGGCCCTTCGGCAGCCGGCGCATGACCTGGAGCTGGGTGTAGGAGGTCTCTCCGGCAGCTTCTGCCTCTCCCTCCTCACCTTCCCTTGATTGGGCTCATGTCATGGGGACGTCATCCTCCCTGTGCTGTCCCCACCTCCTGCCACACAAGCTGCCTGAAATCCTAGGGGCTGGTGGAGATGGTGGTTTGATGGGTTATAAATCACATGACTTAGCTGAGAAGGTCTAGCTCCCTCCTGCTCCCAGGTGGTCTTCTGAGCAGTGCTAGACCTCGAGAGGAGTTCAGAATCACAGGACCGCAGGACCCAGCCCTGGTCTATCCACCCAGAACCTACATTTCAACCCCAAGGAGAGGCAATTCATAAGCACAGTGCACTTGGAAACCCTTCCTCCAGGCATAGGAAACCCCAGTCCAGAGGCATCACTTCATATTTCGGAGGGGTTACTGCCATTGAGTGGCCTAAATTTCAAACCCTGGCACGGAGATGAGCAGGGCCCCCTTCTCTATGCAGAGCCCCCTGGCCGAGGCCTGCTGTGACGGCTGCTGTAACCAGCCTGTGGCTCTGATGTCACTGTGCACACGTCACCCTTTTTCATTTCTGTAGCAGTTTATAAGTCAGTGAGGCTGTTCCCGGCAGACAGAAATGGAAATTAGCACACTGAATCTGGGTCACCGAGCAGCGCTGTAAATCCCAGGGGAGGCCCCGTCCTTAGCTCTGCATCCAGTGAGGACCTGAGGTGAGGATGTCTTCACAGATCCAAGGGAGGAGGCTTTAGACACATAAATCTGTGTGATTATCCAATGGCAAGATCATTTGATAGGAGATCCCCAACCTAAAAAGAATGTGGCTTTCAGATCTCTTTCTGGTAGACAAACAGATGTTTTAGTAAATCAAAAAATCAGCCTTGTGAGTGTAATTAAGTGACTACGTAATAAAATCAGTCATTTTCCTTTGCTCTTTTTGTCAGAATGAGTCTTTTCAGGTTCTGTAAAGAATCTGTCTCCTCCGACATACATCGCCAAGACAGCGGCGGGCTAATGGGGGCTGTGCTGCCCACTCCTCAGACACTGGGTGGGGGTCTCACTGGTCCACCCCGCAGTTGGCTGGTGGGTCAGAGAGTGTGCCAGCCAGACCCCAGCGCCCAGCGCCCTCTAGATGTTGCAGAAGGGCGAGAGAGGCTTTCTGTGGTCCTCATTCTGTGAGCAGACCTGTCCTTTCTGGCAGTCAATCATGCCTTTGTGGAATACGATTGCGAGATTTTTAAGTAAGTCAGAGGAAAGCTGATTCCGCTGGAAGTCGGTTTTAGAGCTGCTGAGAGCTGTTTCATTCATCATAAAAATCTTGTTGGTTCAACACTACCTCTTTTTCAACATTCCTGGTGTTTAAGCAGGGTGCCTTGTCCAAAACCCTAGCGTCTTTTCCCCGTTTTCTGTATCTGACTTGAAGCAAAATAGTATTGTCCACTGTTCTGGAAACTAACACAGAAAGAAATTGTGACCATGGCAGCACTCACACAATAGTTTATCTGGAAACGTCTAGAAGGTGTTATTTTTCCAGCAGTGAAAATTAGTGATATCCATAATAGTCACTATAATTAGTCCTTTTGCTTTTCTTAGAAATTCTGTTTCATTATGCAACCAGCTTATTTTGTTATGAAATGAAAGTACAAAGAGAAATTTCTAATAATTACATTTCTTATATTTCTACCTCCTTATACAAACACCATTATGATTTTCATGTCTCTTCTCATACTTGTGGCAGTTTCTCACTTTTATTGCTAAAATTTTGCAAAACTGAGGCTGTATCTAAAATGTCATGGTCAGGGTTGGAAGTTTAAATTTGAGACCTCAAAGAAGATTTTTCAAAGGGGATGCTATGAAAAGCTCCCCATTTTCCTCCTAGTTCAAAGATCCGCAGGCGTTATAAAGCGAATGACTACTGGTTAGGTGGAATTCATTTCTGAAGCCGTGGCTGCCACCAGGAGGGAGCACACCAGCAGGCCTGGATGGGCGTTGTTGTGTCTCCTTTCTTGAAAAGCTCCAGGGTCCAACTGCAAGAAGAGATCACGAGAGAGAATGCGGAACTCCTGGCTCTGTCTCTGGACAACATTCCAGAGGTTGTGCTGGAGCCAGAAGGAGCGCTTTCTTATGCCGCTGTCTCCTTCCCGAACTCTCCAGAGCCTCTGGAGTCTTTCACCGGGGCCTCCCCGCCCTCGCTCCCTCTTGGGAATTCTCTCTCTCCAGCACCCCCGACGCTTTCTGTTTTAGATCAAGTTGACCTTTCTGGCTTGACACCCTTTCCAGCACAGGAGGCAGCTGGGCCTTTCTCTGAGGCCCTCCTCTCAGCCCACAGCGCGGCAGATCCCTGCGGGGAAATGTGTCCTCCCTTCTCCCAGCCCAAGCCACCTCCTCCCACCTGCATGGCTTTTGGCCAAAGTTCTCCTTTTGCTTCAGCTGAGAGTAGAGCTGCTCTTTCTCCCTGCAGGCACCCTTCACATACTGACGGCAGCCGCCCCCTCGGCCTCCCGCTGCACCCCGCCCCTCATTTCCAGTGGCCCTCTTGCTTTCTCAGGTGTCAGGGCTTCCCGCCTATGCCACCCCCTAGCAGAGAGGCACCCAGGGGTACCCTAACCATTGCAGAGGAGAAGGGCGACCGCCTCCCAGTCCCGGACGCCTGCACATCCGTTAGGCCCAGAGTGGCTGGCCTTCCTGCTGTGGCAGCACTGTCCTGATTTTAGCACAGACGTTTCTACTTTCCGGGAAGTCTCTGGAAAACTGGGAGGGTTGGCCCCCTAATCCTGGGAGAGCCAGGAAGATAATGCTGCAGGAGATGACCCGTCCCGTGGGTGAGGGTTCCCTCCCCTCCCGCGGTGGGTGGAGGGTGACTCCTGTCGTCCTCCTGTGGCCGGAGAGCTGTCCATCATCCATCACTGATTCCTCTCCACTTCTGCGCTGTTCCTGAGGGCTGAGCACAAAGACTTCTTAGAAAACCAGAGTTCAGGGTGCTTGGATGGAAAGTGTCCAAGAATACTGCTGCGTCTCCGACCACCACAGCCTCTTTATCCCTCCCCACCACAGTCCCGCATCCCTCCCCACCACAGTCCCCGCATCCCTCCCCACCACAGTCCCCGCATCCCTCCCCACCACAGTCCCGCATCCCTCCCCACCACAGTCCCCGCATCCCTCCCCACCACAGTCCCCGCATCCCTCCCCACCACAGTCCCGCATCCCTCCCCACCACAGTCCCGCATCCCTCCCCACCACAGTCCCCGCATCCCTCCCCACCACAGTCCCGCATCCCTCCCCACCACAGTCCCCGCATCCCTCCCCACCACAGTCCCGCATCCCTCCCCACCACAGTCCCCGCATCCCTCCCCACCACAGTCCCCGCATCCCTCCCCACCACCGTCCCCGCATCCCTCCCCACCACAGTCCCCGCATCCCTGCCCACCACCGTCCCGCATCCCTCCCCACCACAGTCCCCGCATCCCTGCCCACCACCGTCCCGCATCCCTCCCCACCACAGTCCCCGCATCCCTCCCCACCACAGTCCCCGCATCCCTCCCCACCACAGTCCCCGCATCCCTCCCCACCACCGTCCCCGCCTCCCTCCCCACCACCGTCCCCGCATCCCTCCCCACCACCGTCCCCGCATCCCTCCCCACCACCGTCCCCGCCTCCCTCCCCACCACAGTCCCCGCATCCCTCCCCACTACAGTCCCCGCATCCCTCCCCACCACCGTCCCCGCATCCCTCCCCACCACAGTCCCCGCATCCCTCCCCACCACCGTCCCCGCGTCCCTCCCCACCACCGTCCCCGCATCCCTCCCCACCACCGTCCCCACGTCCCTCCCCACCACCGTCCCCGCATCCCTCCCCACCACAGTCCCCGCATCCCTCCCCACCACCGTCTCTGCATCTCTGCCTACCACAGCTGCATCTTATGTCAGAAGAGTGTTGGAGGGATCTGGGCGGTGGGAATGGAAGGTGTTGCCTGCTTGTTTTCAGTTAAGGAAATAACCTGTCTCCTGGGTTTGCTGCTTACTGGAACTCTATTTTCTTTTTTGAGTCTCCCTGTCAGTCCTTAATGTTTTCCACCCCTGTGGTCTCTATTCCCTCAATGTATTCTTCCTTCTTGAACCCTTTAGTTAAGCTCTCACTTGGACATTCTTAAAGAAATTTTGTCTCAAAGAGCACTGAGAACAGTAGTGAAGAAATGCACAGGTCGCTTTTCAGTGCTCAAATTCTTCACTCTGCAGGTTTCCTATAAGCACTTTTCTGTTTTTTTTTTTTTTTTTTTTTCTTTAAAGACAATGTACTAATATTTTAGGACCTATCCTCTGGCCACTTCTGAAGTGTCACTTTTCCAACTTCAATCTGTCCTTCTGCTTCGTAAACTTGAGCCCAACATTCCAGCAGTTCCATCTGCGTCTCTGGGTTTAATTACAACCTCTCCATGCAAGACTGTTCCTGCATCTCTTGCTAAGCCCCCTCTTTATGACTCAATAGTGGTAACTTCCATGCCCGTCTCCACCACCACGACAACAATCAAAATTACAAAGCTGCCACTGTGCACCTAATGCTGTGTGAGGCATGAACTTTGTCTTCGATCTTCGCATGAATCATTTACAAATCTAAAATCCTCGTGTGTTGATTAGGAGACAGACATCTAGAGGTGAACTTGAAAAGTGACTTTCGATTCTTGACACGAGTCTAAAGTCATGTCAAGAATCTCCAAGAATTTTCAGTTACACGAGACATCAATCTCTTCACATTCCAGGTACTTCCAATGACATCCATTTTCTTCCCTCTTAGACCAGTTTCTATAACTGTTCTTCCACGTAGAAATAAATTAGTAAATAAAAAGTAAGCTTTCAGTTTGATTTCCCTATTTCTGTCCCGATATAAAATTTGGCATCATCTTGATTCCCCTTTTGCTTGTTCCTTACTGATATTTTCCAAAACACCTCCCCACATCATTTTCTCTTCACATGTATCCCAGAAAGGTATGAACTTTTGGATCAGATGACATGGCTTTGAGATTGGCTCTTCAACTTATTGGTGTATGAACTTGAGGAAGTTGCGTTTTTCCTCTGAGTTTCAGTTTTCTCATCTGTCACTTGAGGAGGACTATGACAACCCCAGGGCCCCTGGGCCTGTAGTGAGGATTAATGAAAATGAATGGGTGAAATGGCGAGGGTCAGCCCCACATGCTGGACGCCCGTGGTCCCGGCTCCGTTCTCTACTCTGTGACGTCAGGCAGGGCTGCCGCCAGGAGGAGGGTGCACCTGCCCTGTGACCTGCTCTTCTCCCTACTGTAAACTCGCTCCCGGTCCCTCCACGGCCCACAGACATCTGTGTCTTTGTATTGCTGCCAGCCTTCCGGTCCTGCAGCCACCCACCCCAGCTCCCCACTGAGGGCTGGTGCCCCCACCTGTCCTTACTGCTCTCCACCTCAGTGCCTTTCTGCCTCCCCACCCAGGCTCACCTGTTTGTCCCCGAATTGCCTTCCTCCCCCTGCCTACCTGGTCAGATCTGAGTCGCCTTCCTGGCTGAGTCCCAGCCTTTCATGAAGAGCCTGACGTCCAGGAGGCTGGAGGTGGAGGGGCTCCTGTGTGCTCCCTCCTGTGAACTGGACGCTCGCAGTGGCATTTCTTCACTGATCCGTCACACGTAGGCTCTCTGCACATCACATGTTGCTTGTATTGTCATGTATTTAGGCCTCAACTTTCCAACTATGAGTTCCCAAAAGGTGGGAAGTAAATGCCATACTTTTAACTATTTCTGTAGCTTGTGTGCTGTACATAGTAACTATCTGAAAAAATGATTCATATCTGAAAAATAATTTATAACAGGTGTTCTCCTGGCTATTTGGGAGAGTAATTTTCAGGCCAGCTACTTTATGGGGTAGAATAACACAGAGTGACTCCCCAGGCCCAAATGTATTAGCATATACAGTGAGCATTGAAGGATACACCATTTGACATCTTTGTAAACTCCAGAATTCAAGGTGTCAGCACAGCTTGTACTTCCTCTTATAAAATGTGTTTTTGTCCCTACTAGAGAATTTGCTGATGTAATTTGTTAAGTAGCCTTTTTTTACTTTTTTATGAAGAAAAAGATATAGATCCAAACCACATAACACAGATCCAAGCACTGCTGGGCTCGGTAGTCTATGTTTTTGCAATGGGTGTGAGCCTGTGGCTGCCTGCCAGCTGTCATTGTTGTAGGTTTCTTCTTCCTGTCCCTCCACTCCCAGCACCTGTGCTAACTCTAGGCTTTCCTGGGGAGGGTTTTGTAAAAACCAACAAATGACGCTTTTATTTTAATTTGTTTTGTTTTTTAAAAACATGTTCATTACTTCAGAAGTTTTGTGCACACAATGAGAGTAGAAAACTGCCCCAGTTATCTACCACCTTGAGTCATGGTGGCTTTAACAGTGATTTATTTACAATCTCTTGTGGCTCTGGGGGTCAACTGGGCTTGGCTGAGTGCTTCTCAGTTGGGGCCTCCACTGCAGGTACTATCAGAGAGTGGGTGGGAGCCATGTCATCCGAAGGCTCTATTGGGCTGGGGGCTCCCACATGTGGCCGGCAGGTGGTGCACTGCTGCTGCCTGGTATCTCAGCAAGAATTCCCAACCAGCTCACCACATTGACTTCCTCAAAGTTTATACAGAGTGTTACTTTAGGGGTTAACAAAGCATTTACTATCTTTTCAACTTTGCTGATAATTTCAAAAGATGACTGACACCCAGATGACCAATGTCCACAAAGTGGTGTGCCATGGCCTCCAGTGTGTGTGCTATGGCCTCCAGTGTGTGCAGAGCCTGTTTGTGAATTAAAGGCAATCACAAGGAGAAACGGTCATGGTGACCCATTCTGAGCTGTACACAGTGTCCTCTGTAGGATTGTAGCCAGAGGCAAATGGCTTTCCTAGAAATGCCTCAATGTGAGTTTTAAAGCAATTCCTTATGACTGTTATCTGAATTTACCAAACTGTCCCTGGCTTTTCTTAGGAATGAACTTCTGATGTTACTGGGGAATTTTCTGCCTGGAAAATTATTATTATGAAACATGTGACTGTAAGCCACATTCCTTGCCTTTTATGCACCTCACAGTGTCTATGCAAATGAACAATGTGATTTTAAATTTGAGGAAGTTTCAATAAGAGTGAGATCTAAGAGAATCTTTAATATAGGGGCATTTTTAGAGAGATAAAAACCAAATGGGTCTCAGCTTTCTCAGGGTGACATATAATTTAGATTTGACTTGGAACTATGGAAGGAATATGGGGCAAAGGACATGAGAAGCATTGCAGAGGTCAGTGCCATATGGAGCTTCCACCTCAGCTCTCGAAGTAAAGGCAACCAGCCCAGGCTGGGAGCCAGTCAGCAGCAGGGTCTCAATCTCCATCCACTACTTTCCCCTCTGGGGCAGGGAGGGTGTTGCAGGGAGGAGGCCACTCTTGGAGACCTCCAGATCCCTGCCTCTGTGCAGTCTAACAGAAGGGGCCCCCACAGTGGCCGTGAGTCTCTTTGTTCTGCAAGGAAGGGGGTGTCATTGGGCCTCCTGGGTCCCTCAGCATCTGCGTGGCCACACAACGCGGTTTTGTTCAACATGTTACATTTCTGCTTAATTAATGTTCATTTTTGGTCCCCAGCAAAGTCCAATCTGTTTTTCGTTTTCTTTGTTTTCTTTCCAGGCAGGCATTGCCAGGGCTAATCATCTATAAAAGGGCTTACTTTCTTACCTTCATGCTAAGCAAGACCATCCAAGGGCAGTGTTAGAGGGCACCTGAGAACGCAGGAGGGGTGTGTTACCTGGTGGCCTGTTTCTTCCTCCTATGGGCAGCCCTTCTACAGGAAGCAGAAGCCTCAGGGGCGATGGTAGAAATGAGGAGGAGGGGATGGAGCTGAGGTAGCAGGGGAGGGGTCGGAAGAGCAGAGGGGAGGGTCTTGCTTTGTTCGCCATCCAATAATCAGCAGGTTTCGGGTTGGGGTGAACTACTGGGGAGCAGCGCCCCAGGGCTTCTCTCAGATGGAGGAGGGACAGGTCACCCAGAGTGAAGGAAGTTGTGAGCTCTGTTAGAGGGAAACAGCCAGGACTTAGTCAGGAGAGGCTTTGTTTGGAAGGATTGTTGTAAGGCAGGGAAAGGAATGATGGCAGCAAGAGGACCCCGTGACCATAGGTCTGCAAGCGCTTCAAACAGAAAAGGCCCTTCTTTTATCCAGTAAGAGGGAGCCACTGGGGCCAGCAGGGTCTTTGGAGGGGACCCTGGACAAACCCGGGAAAATGGCCAGTGGGGTTGAGCAGGACACAGGTCCTGCTGTGTCTAGCTGATTCCCCAGAGAGATGATAAGGGGTGCGCTCCAGCTTCTCAGGCTCACTCAGGCGTGAGGACGTGGAGCTCAGGGCTCTGCAGGAAGGAGCGACCCAGGTGATGTGTGGTCAAGACAGAGCAGAGCTGGGCAGCGGGCAGTGGAGCCTCGTGGGCAGCCTGGGGGTGGGGAGGCACAGTGCACTGGGAGGGAGAAAGTGTGAGTCCGTCAGGCTGGTGAGAATTGATCACGAGCCTATTGTCTGTAAAACTTTTGTTATTTCCTGAGACGTGGTTCACAGCAACCCAGGTGCGAACAACCTTATGATTCTAGGGCTCTTTTCTGTTTTTTAATCACTTGCGTCTACAAGTAAATTTCCGAGTGACTTGTCATCAGCTGCTTTCCTTGATGTGTCTAATGACAGGGCAGTGACCCGCATTGTCACCCAGAGATGCTGTCTCTGTGCCACATGAAGATTAGGTGCCCGCTTTTGATTGAGGAGCTCCTCTGTTGCTCTCAAAGTATCTGGTAATAATAGCTGAGATGCACGGAGAACCACCTCTCCTTCAGGCACTGCTCCTCGGCTTCCGTGGACGGGCATGGCTATTTCTCGGAACCCTCTGAGGTTAGAGCTGTCATGGTCTTTCTTCTAAAAGAGGAAACCGAGGCTTGCTGGGGCTCAGTGGCCCTTCTGTGGCTGCACAGCTTTCGGGGTGGGGCCAGGACTGACTGACTCCACACAAAAGTGCTCCCGGCCCATGTCTTTAACTCACAAGGCCTCTTGCAAACGTTCCCAAATCTTCCCAGTCGGCTTGCAGAGACTCCTTGCTCCCAGGAGATAACCAGGTAAAGGAGTATGAAAGTTTGGGTACAAACTCATTGCTGCAAATTGAAAACCATGCAAAGGCTGTCTTCCTCTGGGGAGCTCAATGCCTCTCTTTTTCTTATCACTTTACCATTGGTTGGACTTTGATTCCAGGGATCCTACGATTACTCAATACCCTACAGGATATACATGGTTAACCATTTGCATTTGGGCAAATAGGCGTTACTTTTCAATAGGAAGTGGCAATCCAGAACTTGCTTTTGGGCAATTCTAGTAGCTCACCGCTTTTTTCTTAATGACTGCTAGAAGCTGCATCTTATTGACAGATGGTCATCACATTGGTGAGCTGGAGTCATCAGATTGTGGGGCCCGGAGTGAGGCTGAAGGGAGTGGATCAGAGCACTGCCTGAGGTGAGCATGCCAAGGCCCCTGAGACTTTTCTTTCAAAAATATAACTTCTTTGATCCCCTAGTCTGACAGGAATGGGACTGTTTTACTCATTAATCTTCCAGAATGCTGGCATATTGACCATGTTTATGCTTAATGACACGGACTTCCTTTCCTGAAAGCATTGACTTTATGGTTTTAGGAAGCCCACTTTTCCTCTAAGTGTATAGTAAGGGATTTCATACTCGCTCCCTGCACTGGAGCTTGGGTGATGGTCTGAGTACTTGCTCCTCATACAGGAGATATCCTCAGGGCATCAGTCTGGAGAGGAATGTGATTCTTTATTTGATCAAATACACTGAAAGATTTTGGAAAACAAAAAAATTAAGCTAAGAAATATTTTGGAGGCAGTAAGTCATTTATGCAATGAAGGCTGATGAGTGGGCATCCCGGACAGCCTAAGATTGAGCAGGAAGGAGCTTGTGAGGGGGGGTTAAGAGAAATTGACAAGGTGGAAATTTCAACAAGTCTCAGTTGCAAAGCTCTCATGAGGGCTGCCAATGCCACTGTGATTATGAAGGCAGTATCTTATGACCAGAAAATAATACACAATGATATTAAAGGGAGCCAGGCTAGGTGCAGTGGCTCATACCTGTAATCTCAGCACTTTGGGAGACCGAGCTGGGTGTATCACCTGAGGTCAGGAGTTCGAGACCAGCCTGGCCAACATGGTAAAATCCCGTCTCTACTAAAAATACAAAAATTAGCCAGGCATTGTGGCATGTGCCTGTAATCCCAGCTACTTGGGAGGCTGAGGCAGGAGAATCACTGGAACTTGGGAGGCGGAGGTTGCAGTAAGCCGAGATCACGCCACTGCACTCCAGCCGGAGATCAGCTCCAAAGTCCACTTAGCAGCAGGACATAGATATTGTAGAGATCGGCTTTATAAAGAAAAACAAAAATGCAAGGCCATAACTAAAGCTATTCTTTAAATGGTTAAAGATGTAATTTCTGCAAATAAAACAGAAAACATAAAAGCAAACTTCCAAAGAAATTAAAGGAACTGAAAAAAAAAAAAAAAACCAACCCACAGAAGCTTAATAAACAAATCACCGGGGGAAAACAAAAAAAAAATCAAACCTCCTGGTCTCCTCCTTAGCCACTCTCATTCAAAAGCAGAAGGAAGCCAGCCTAGAGTTTCAGCTCCACTGATGCTTATCTAAAAAGGTATAAAATGTGGTGGGCCCATGATTCAAATAAACTTAGAGAACATAAATGTATTGAACACCTACCATTATAGTATGCGAAACTCTGATATCAATAAGATGTTTTAAAATAAACATATTATTTAAGATCTTGTGGGAATTCTATGGCATTTCACTAAGACCTGCTGGTGGCAAGGTGAATTAGAACGGTGAGTAAGAGACAGTAATGGGAGTCTCACCAGTACTCACAGTCCTAGATGAGCTACAGGCTCGCTATCTGTAAAATGGGTATGATGTCTACCTTAAAGGGTTTTGTGAGGTTAAAAGAGATAAACAGCTGTAAACCAGTGATTCTAATGCCACAGCATATGCGCACACACACACACAAACACACACACATATGCGTGCATATATACATACACACACGTGCATATGTACACACACACAGTTATACACATACTGCACACAATGCACGCATACACACATGTATGTATACATGCAGGCACCAATAGACACCCATGCACACACATGCAAATACACACATACACATGTATACACACATGTGCACACCTATATACACACATGCATACACATGCATATACACATACATGATATAAACAGGTGTATATATGCAGGCATATGCACACTGCACACGTGCACACGTGCATATACACATACACACGCATACACTGACATACGCACACATACACACATACTCTTATTTAGTTCTTGCTCCTTGTTTTGCAGGGCCAATACTATTTATGAAAGTAAGCACAAATTTAAAACTGTCTGACAACTTAATTGTAACGCATCGTTAAGCTAGTTATTAAATGTTTTTAAATTACAAGTCAACACAGTTTTTATTACCAGTAATATTTTCATAACTATTACTAATGTTTTCCCCATATTGAATTTTCTTGGACAGAGTCTGTCCTTGGCCAAAGGGATGAACAATGGCAGTCGGTCTGTTGCTTGGTCCCCCCAGCCCCTGCTCCTCTTGGGGAGCCCCCCTCCCACAGCTCTCACTGGCCTTCTCCCTTTGCTACCACCACAGAGCCAGCCAGTATTGGTCTCCCTGAGAGTGTGTGCTGTGGCTACCCACCTCTTCTGGGGCCATTTGCCTGTGATTAGAGGACTCCCAATGCCCTCAAGTCCAAAAACATGGTTTTCTCTAAGGTAGAGGCACCGTTGAAGGCCGGGGGGAGATGAGTGTGGCTGTGTTTGGAGAACTGAACACGGCCTTAAATCCTATAGTGAGGGCAGCCCCTCCCTCTTTCTTCTGGTTCTGCTTTTTAGCAGAATGTATAATTAGGTGTTCTTTTCATTTCTAAATGAATTAACCAATTAATTATTACTTTCTGAGATACTCTATTGCATATTGTACCTAATAAAAGTTGTACTAGGAAGCCACATTACTTTATTGCAATAAAAATTGCAAAAAAATTGAACATTTTAAATGCTATGTAAGAAATATTATTCTGGAATTAAGTTTTTATTAAAGTAACAGTTTTAAACATGTGTGATAACAAGATCTTTGAAATGTTAAAATTGAAATTCAGAGGCTAAGTTATTACTTACCATGTGCATATATTTAATCTTCATGAGATCCTAGTACATTTGCATTTCATTTAAAAGAGTAGGGTGGTGGCTTGTAGTCCCAGCTACTCTAGAGGCTGAGAGGGTAGGATAGCTTGAGGCCAGGAGTTCGAGGCTGCAGTGTGCTATTATCGTGCCTGTGAATGGCCACTGCACTATAGCCTGGGCAACATAGCAAGACCCCATCTCTAAAAAAAGGTAGTTTATTTATATGATTTCAAGCCTAAAATACAAAATACATACTGAAGTATAGCTTATCATTATTTGCCTCTAAGTAAGGGAAGAAAAAGCCATTAAAAATATCTTTTAATATGAGTTTATTTCTAAGTCTAACATATGTCCACAAAGAGAAGAGAATCAATCAGACGTGAGGCCTGCACAACTTTTGTTTCATGCATTCGCTAGGGGAATGGAGGCACTTCAAGTCAGAGGCTGGTGTGGGGACCAGCACACCGTCTAAAGAGTCCTCCTGTGTTTGCCTTGGTGGCACCCCTTGCCACATTCCCTGGGTCAGGCAATGCCAGCCCTGGGGGGCCTGTGAGCTGCTGCAGTCAGGTGGTGGGTGCATGTAGCCATCTTCTTGTCTTCCCTCTGCTGTTGCCTCGAACAGGGATTGGCCCCTAGGAGCTGCTCAGACCTGTCTTTGGATGAATGAATGAAGAGTCCTCTAGGTCAGTGATATTCTTTGGCTGTGTCCCCATCCAAATCTCATCTTGAATTGCAGTTCCCATAATCCCCACGTGTGGTGGGAGGGACCAGGTGGAGATAATTGAATCATGGGGCAGTATCCTGTTCTCATGATAGTGAGTGAGTTCTCACGGGATCTGATGGTTTTACAGGGGGCTTCTCCCTTTGCTGGGCACTCATTCTTCTCCTTCCTGCCATCATGTGAAGAAGGATGTGTTTGCTTCCCCTTCTGACATGATTGTCAGTTTCCTGAGGCCTCCCCAGCCACGCTGAACTGAGTCAATTAAACCTCTTTCCTTTATAAATTACTCAGTCTCAAGTATGTCTTTATTAGCAGTGTGAGAACGGACTAATACAGTCAACTTATTGATTATATGGTTTATATAATCATACATCTATAATTATATAGATTATATAGTCAGATTATATGATTTATATCATCATATAAATAAACTACCTTTTTTAAAGAGATGAGGTCTTGCTATGTTGCCCAGGCTGGAGTGCCGTGGCCATTCACAGACACGATAATCACACGCTGCAGCTTGGAACTCCTGGCCTCAAAAATTTCCCAAAATGTTTCCAAAGAACAGGAACTGAAAAGGTTCTGTGAGTGAGAAGGTTTGGGAAATAGTGAGTTATTCCAGCAGGGCTCTGAAGGGCCATTGATAAACAAGCTCTAATAGGAATAAACTAGGGAAGGATGTAGTTAGCATCTTATTAATGTCTTAATATACTAGCCACAGAGAAATCATTTCCCACCCCTGTCTGTCTCCCTCCCTTCTTTTTACCCAGAGCATCTCTTGGAACTCACTTTTAGATGCTGGATGCATGAATTCCCTAAGAAGAAACAGCTCCTAAATTGAAGTATGCATTAGAATAATACAGAGATTGTGTTAATGCAAGGATTTGAATCTTCAAAGCAGACATCCATAGGATCTATAGATCTTACCTAATGTCAAACTTTACTAATGGTTCAATAACAAAAACACTAGGCAGAGAGATGCATCCCATGTTGGCTGGGCTGTTCTCGAACTCCTGGCCTCAAGTGATCCACCCACCTCAGCCTCCCAACGTTCTGGGATTACAGGTGTGAGCCACTGTGCCCAGCTATTCTGTGCTTTTAGATAGGGGTTCCCAGGCTTCTTTCCACTAGTAAGTACTATTTGCATGTTTACAAGGAGATCTGGTCCTCGCCCAATCCAGTCATGGGCAGAGTTCAGTTCTTTGTGACTGTAGGACTGAGATCCTCATATTCATGTTGGCTGTCAGCAGAGGGCCTTTTTAGCTTCTCAGGGCAACCACATGGCTCGGCTTGTGGCCCCCTGTTCTGTCTGCAACTCCAGCAACAATACATTGAGTCTCTCACCTTTGAATCTTTTCTTCTCCCGTCTCCAGGGAGAAGGACTCTTCACCTCTAGGGACTCATGATTGGAGTGGGTCCAACTAGATAATCCAGCATGATCTCTGCTTACCTCCAGGCCCTTAGATCTTTAACTTCATTGCATATGCAAAATCCCTTTTGCTGTGTAAGGCAACACATACACAGGTTCTGGTGCCTGTGTCAGGGCCTGGGCAGGGGGCCATGATTCCGCTAACCACAAGCGTGACATGGGGCCGTGATTCTGCCGACAAGTGCTGTCCCCTGTGTCCGGTGCCTCCGCACTCTATCTATTATTGGGTTGGAAAGCCTTAGTGACCACGGTGGAGAGTACCCAGAGGTGAGCAGAGCTGGCTGGCTTTCCAGCTGGCTGGATGTCTGCGCCCACATAGTACTGATTAACCAGCCTCTTGGTGAGATTACTAGCAAATAAAATTCTTAAGATTTTTGCTGCTGCTGCACTTTCATCTTATATCTGTGTAGTTGCTTATTTATTTTTGTATTTTTATTTTTTATTTTTGAGAAGGAGTCTTGCTCTGTCACCCAGGCTGGAGTGCAATGGCACAATCTCAGCTCTCTGCAAACTCTGTCTCCCAGGTTCAAGTGATTCTCTTGCTTCAGCCTCTTGAGTAGCTGGGATTACAGATGTGTGCCACCACACCCAGCTAATTTTTTTATATTTTTGGTAGAGACAAGGTTTCACCATGTTGGCCATGCTGGTCTCAAACTCCTGACCTCAAGTGATCCGCCTGCCTTGGCCTCCCAAAGTGCTGGGATTACAGGTGTGAGCCAATGCACCTGGCCTGCTTATTTAAAGCTATGTGGAGAAGCTTCTATTTTCCCTACTGAATTTTACAACATTAGATTTACCCATTGCTTGATTCTGTCCAGAATATTTGTACATTGATTCTGTCATCCAATATATTAATTATCTTTTTAGGCTTCTTGACATCTTCAGATCTAATGAACTTGCCTCCTCTCTTTTTGCCCCTCTCATCAATAGAAGCAATGGGCAGGACACAGCTGAAGGCCGAAATCAGTGCAATGTCAATAGGGCCTTGTGCCAGCCTGCCAGCAAAGTGGTGTCACAGAGCCAATTGTCCAGACACCTAGCAAGCCACGTAATTGTACTTGCACCTGGATCATGGTTCCTCTTCTTGATTGCTTATAAGTTTCAGATTTTATCGTAAGTGTTCAATGTCTGTAACACCTCCCTGATCTGCGGTTTATTGACTGTGACCACCAAGGCTTGGAAATCAGTGTGACAAGACTGAGTGTTACCAAACCCACGCTGATGCCCAAGGGCCCACCACTTCCGTTCCAGACGCTCCTGCACTTGCTTCATAATGCCCTCAACACCCTGCTGAGAACCAACACCCAACATTTTACCTCATTCGGAGGCATTATCTTCTTTCTCTCTGCAAATGGGTTTTGAGCTTCCTTACACCAGCTCTGTGCTCCTGGACTTCACAGGCACCATTCGCTGGAGTCAGGCAAATTCACTGCAACATTCTCTGAATATTTTTGAAATGATTTTTTAAAAAAAGAGTAGAGAGGTACAAAACAGGAATCAAGAAATTCTGCTTTCTCTTGTCTTCAGAACATGTGATAAAGCTCAGTCAATGAGACATGCCTTCCTGGTGAAGGAGATACTCAGGGGATGAGACATGATGAGTCTCTCATTTGGTGTCATGCCATAGTGTGCCCGCCCTACAGGGTACCCCGGGTCCTGTGAGAGGCTAACATTCAGGTGGGGGGTGACAATGAGTTACTGAGACAGCAACAATCGACACTTTACTTGAGGCAGCTGAATATTGGAAAAGAAGCCTCTTAACTGCAAAACCGAATTGAGTCAAATGACATTTCTAAAGTGTGTCATTAGATGACTTTTTCTTAGATCCCCTGAAACTCCTCCTCCAAAGAACAGTGTGTCCTACAGAAGCTCTAGAAGTATTCCTCCGCCCACTTGTTTGGGAAATATCTAAATTCCAAAGACAAGAAAATTACACTTTAAGAATCAGTTGAGCTGAATGTATTTTACATGTGATTTAATGACATCAAAGTGAGATCTGGTGAGAATGGTGGTCATAGGGACCACGTGTGAGATAGGAAGTGCTGAACCTCAAAGAGACAGCGTGAGATGTGTTGCAGGTGGCTGCTTTGCAAGGGTGGGTTCACTGGTTCACCAAGAACTGGACACAGGGCTCAGCACATTTCCCTGCATCTCTCATCTGCCACTCGTAGATAACAGGGTGTCTTATTCTCAGTTCATTAAAGGAGGAACAGAAATATCTACTAAAAAACTTCTTAGTGTCTTCACCATCAACATTTTCTTAATAGAAAATCTGCAGCCTGTTTCTCCAAGGAGCTGGTGGCTGCTGCCTGAGATCTGAGATGATAGAGCAAGTTGTGAACAGGATCCTTTACGCGTTGAGGTGATACCCACGCCAATCTGTCACCAAAACAGTTTCCTTAAAACAATTCACACAATTTTTCCCGTGAAAACAGTGGCTTGGGGAAGGCCGAATCATTTTCCATGACTGTGGCTGGCATACAGGTGAACCTGACAACCATCCTTTTTATGGAGAATCCTGATTCTTAACCACAGTGACATTAAATTTGTCATTATCTAGAATTGTACATTGTTTATACCTAACAGGTACATAACACCATCCTAAGAGACGTGGAATTTATAAATTTTGGTTCATTGACTTATTCTGACATGAGAATAAATGAAAGGAAATTAAAGTAGTGTCTTATGAACAGGATGGAGTAGGCCAGCTTCTCATAGCTCTGCTGGGAACTTCCTGCCCTGTGGCCTGTGTTTCTGGCTCCCTCTGGGCCTCCTTCTCTCAGGGACCCCACCCTCTGGGCCCCCCTCCCTCCGGGACTCCTCCCTCTGGGACCACCGTCCCTCTGACCCCCTCCCTCTGGGACCTTTCCCTCTAGGACCCCCCCTTCCCTCTGGACCCCCTCCCTTTGGGACCCCTCCTTCTGGGGCCCCCATCCCTCTGGACCCCTTCTCTCTGGGCCCCCTCCCAACTACTTCTGCTGACAGGGATCCATCACACAGGCGTCCCAATGCTGGCCTTCTTCTATTCACCAAGAGTTACTCACTTTTTGGGGTGCATCTCGTGATGACTGCTAGCATGGAACCGTTATATAATGATTTATTTACCTGGCAGCCTTTTGAAGCTCAAGTATGCGTTGAGTCATCGCTGCACTTCTGTGCCTCTCCTCCGTAGACAGTTCATAAACATTTGTTGAACTGAGTTAAACTTAAATTCAGAAAATACTGTGTGTCACGGTGCAGTTAAACAAATATTTACCTTAAATGGGGGCCCGCTGGGCACTGAGTGCACGGCGTGCTGGGCCGTCCCTCCCTTTTTGGCCCCTGCTGCCCTTCCCATCGTCATCAACTCAGCCTCCACGTGATGGGGAGGTCACTCCCTCCCATCCCGTCCCAGCCCCACTCACCTGGGAACCCGTGCCGCTGGCCCCACCTTGGCCTGGCATCCGTCCAACCCTACAGCGACTGCTCCCCACAGCCCTGCTCCCTTGTTCTCCAGAGCCGCGCCCCTGCTGCAGGTCTCCCCCTCGCTGTCCCCAAGCCCCTGCCTTCCACCCACACTGCCCACTCCTTCCCACCGTCCCCGCCTCTGTCCTTATGGAGTCCTCAAAAGCTCTTCTTGCCCCAGAACCTCCCATTACCCCTCAGTGCTCAGCGGCAGATCCTTGCTTTGACTGTTTATGGCACTAAGTGTCTGTTCCAACACATTTGCATGGAAGAGTACGCAGGTACTTTTAAATTAACTTTATTGAGGCTAATTTATATGCATTAAATGTCACCGATCGAAGGGTACAATTCAACAGGTCTTGACAAGGGCACACAGCCATGTGCCACCCCCACAATCAGGATAGAGGACATTTCTGCCACCACAAAAGCCCCTTGTGTCGCCCAACCCCAGCCAATCCCTTCTTCCGTCCTGATGACAATCCCTGATTTCATTCCTGCCACTGTTATTTTGCCTTTTCTAGAAATTTTAGGGGTGGAATGATGCAGTGCATGGTCTCTTCTGCCTGGATTTGTTACCGAGCGAAGGTTTTGAGTAACCCCCGTTGGAGCATGCATTAGTCGCCTGTTCCTTTTCGTGGTTGAGTAGTGTATGCCATTGTATGGATACACTTCAACTCGGTTATCTGCTCACCAGTTCACAGACATTTGGGTCTTTTTCAGTTTGGGACGGTTAAGAATAAACCTGCTGGGAATGTTCCAGTGTTAATCCTCCCATGTCTCTTGGGTAGACATGTAGGAGTCGGTTGCAGGTTCCTATGGTGGATGCATGTTCAGCTGTGCAAGAAAGGACCCCACTGTCTCCTTGGAGTGGCTGTGTGATCTTGCAGTCCCACCAACAAAGTGTGAGAGCCCCAGATGCACCATGTCCTCTCCCAGCTTCCTGCCCCCTGTTTAATCTTAGTCCTTCCAGTGGGATCTCTGTGTGTGTGTGTTTGTGTGTGTGTGTGTGTGTGTGTGTGTGTGTGTGTGTGTTTTGGACGGAGTCTCTCTCTGTCACCCAGGCTGGACTGCAGTGGCGTAATCTCAGCTCATTGCAACCTCCGCCTCCCGGGTTCAACTGATTCTCCTGCCTCAGCCTCCCAAGTAGCTGGGATTACAGGTGCACGCCATCACGCCTGGCTAATTTTTGTATTTTTAGTAAAGATGGGGTTTCACCATGTTGGCCAGGCTGGTCTCGAACTCCTGGACTTAAGTGGTCCATCTGCCTCGGCCTCCCAAATTGCTGGGATTACAGGCCTGAGCCACTGCGCCCAGCCTTCATTGTGGTTTTAATTTGCATTTTCCTCATGATTAATGGCATTGAGCGTCTTTTTTGTGTGTGTATTTGCCATCCATGTATTTTCCTTGGTGAATTGCCTGTTCACATTTCCCCCTGTTTCTTATTGTTTATGTTTTTGATGGGGAGTTGTAAAAATTATTTGTATATTCTGGATATAACCTATTATCAGATATAAGCTTTAAAATACTTTTTTCTATTCAATATATATATGTTTCATTTTCTTGAGTGTCTTTCAAAGAGCAGAAGTTTTACATTTTGTACAATCAAGTACAATTTATCAATTTTTTTACAGTTCATTCTTTTTGCAATTTATATAAGAAGCTTCTTTTTCCAGGGTCACAAAGATATTCTCCCATTTTTCCTTCTAGATGTTTTATGCTTTAGCTCTCACATTTAGATTTATAACTCATTTGAGTTACCTTTTGCAAATGGTGTGAGGTAAGCAATAAGGATCGACTTTTTGTTCATGTCATTCCAGGACCATTTACTGAAGACTGTTCTTTTCCCATTGAGTTACCTTGGCACCTAAGTTAAAAATCAGTCTGCCATCTATATGTGGATCTATGTCTGGCCTCTGTTCTGTTCCAGTGATTTATGTAACTGTCCTTTCAGAAATCCAACACTGTCACGGTTAGTGTAGTTCCTTGTCAGCTCTGAGATTGGGTAGTGTGAGTCCTCCATTTTTTTTTATCTTTTTCAAAATTGTTTTGGCTATTTTAATTTCCTTGAATTTCTATATAAATTTTGGAATTGACTTGTCAATTTCTCAAAAAAAAAAACCCTACCATAATTTTGATTTAGTTTATGTTGTATCTACAGATCGATTTGGGGAGAACTTATATCTTGAAATTGAATCATTGATAAATTTGAACATGAAATAAGTCATTGAAAATTGAACACGATAAATTTCTCCATTAATTTAGGTCTTATTTAATTTTTGCCAACAATGTTTTGTAGTTTTTAGCATATAAATCTCACATAAGTTTTGTTAGAGCTATCCATAAGTATTTTAAATTTTATGATACAATTGTATATATAATTGTTGATACTATTATATATGATATATGTGTATATATATATATAGTTTTAACATCCAAATGGTAATTCCAACTGGTGTATTTTATTTTACATATTGTATATTTCACCTCCCATGCCCTCCACCCCTGCCATGCTCTGCAGCTTAGAAAGAGTGTGTATCATTTCTCACTGTATTTGTTCTCCTCCTGCCAGGAGCCATAATCTTGTGATGCCTAGTGCTAAGGTCTGAAAATTGTTGTTTCATTTTGTAGGTTTTTCTAGTTGTTTAATGCAGCAGGGTGCCTTTGGTCTCTGTTGATCCACCATGGCTGGAAGCTGAAGTTTAGCAGTGGTGTTCTGATTGCTGTGCTTCTTTCGATTGATATGATTACCTCGTCACATGCTTTTGCAACACAGGGGTCTATACCATGCTTCTTCTGCATACTCTAAAGCACTCAACTGTATACCTGCTGGGATTACAAAAGTGCAGAGGTGACTCCATACCTTCCTCCAGCTTTTTAGGCCCAAAGCGGTGACTGAGGGGCAGTGAAGGACCGATCTCTTCTTCACTGTGAAGTTGTGACTCCAGGCATCGGGGAAGGAATGGGGTGGAGTAAATAATGAAATGAGAATCAAAATTATGTAAGAAATAGGTTTGGAAAATAATTCAGGGTGAACTTTGTGTTACATGGGCTTCCCCTCCAAAAGGTCAGTATCCACGTGGACTCGTAAGTGAGGACTGATATGACACAGTGTGGGGGGCGAGGAGGGCAGTTCCACTTTCTCTGCCTGTGCACCTGGGGCTGCACTTCCCTAGCTGCTCCCGCTTGGCATGGCCAGGCCCACGTGGTGCGAGAGCAGGGAAAAGAGGAGGAAGATGGGCGATTGGCTGGGAAGCACATCCAACGTTAATATCAGAGCGTTTCAGGCCATGGATTTTACTGGGGGACGTCCAGGGCGTGTTAATAAACAGGATGATGGACAATGCTGGAAAGAAGGAGTGAGCCTGAGAATAGCGAAGGGTTTTTCTTTCTTTTTAAGTTTGCTTCAAATGGTGGATTTCAAAGCACTTCATCCTCAGGCGCTCCACAACCGCTCCAGCTCTTCCTGGTCTCCTGCTAAACTTCTTCAGCCTGGACCCATGCACCGCCACTGCTGGCGTTCCCAGCACACGGTATACTCCATGTGGACCCTTGCACCGCCACTGCTGGCGTTCCCAGCACACAGTATACTCCATGTGGACCCTTGCACCGCCACTGCTGGCGTTCCCAGCACACGGTATACTCCATGTGGACCCTTGCACCGCCACTGCTGGCGTTCCCAGCACACGGTATACTCCATGTGGACCCATGCACGGCCCCTGCTGGCATTCCCAGCACATGGTATACTCTATTGTTTCCGGACAATCCAGTTGATTCAGCCAGGCTGGTTGCTCAGCTGTTTCACAAACATACAGGGCTCATGACTCAGGACTGCTCTTCAGCCTGAGACGAGCTGGTCACCTGAAGGAGATGGCCATTCTCTGTCAATCATTGGCCCATAGCCTCACCATTCTCCAAGGACCCTGATCAGAGCCTCCTCCTCCAGGAAGTCTTTCCTAACTGTGCCAGCCTCCACCTTTCCTCTGGCACTTGGATTTCTGATGATTAGGATGCCTCTGCCATAGCAGATTCATGCTTGTGACCTGGAATGTCTACTGGAAAGGTCTGCGGCTGTGGAGAAGCAGGTGCATTCCTCTCCAGTGCCTTCCCAGGCTGGAGCAGCTTGTTCAGTGTGTCTTGAGAACAGCACTCATAGTCAAACTTTAAATTCTACTGGAGATTCTCACATGCCCACAAGGGTGATCATCACTGACATATATTGTGAACGATTTAAAGCCCGGGACTATGAATTATACATTTTCTATGCACTTTCACACTTCTATAGATTTTGTTCAGTAAAATCTTGTTGAATGTTTTTAAATTTTGCGTAAAGATTTTTGTGCAGATCAAAACTTGTGGATTTCTGAGAGCACCTTATTTAAACAATTGATCAAGGGTTGGCAAATTATAGCCTCTAGCCAACGGACCCCGGCGAGGCCTGTTCAGTTATGTAATTGTAGATGCTTTCAAGCTCCAAAGGCAGATTTGAGGAGCTGTGACAGAGACCATATGGCCTGAAAAGCCCTAAAATATTTACTATCTGGCCCTTTACAGAAAGAGGTTGCTGATGCCTATTCTCAATAAATATTTGTATGTGAAATAGTGTGCTGTGCACTCTGTTCACACGAGATGGAATGCTGGTAACTTAACTGTCTGGCTCTCCAGGAATACCTGTGTTAACTGTGGTGCATTCTGCCTTCTTTCCTTCTTAGAGTCACTTCCACTTTCCTGCTACCGCTGCCTGTGAGCTGAAGGGGCTGAACCATACACTCCTTTTTCTACAACCAGCTTGCATTTTTTCTGCCCACAATGAGCGGGGTAAGATTTTTATTTTTGGCAAGGGGTATAATTTGGGTTCACTGTGGCTACTTGAACACTGCACTGCAGCTAACTATCTTTGTTTCCTTTCCAGGAATCAATGAATTTCAGCGATGTTTTCGACTCCAGTGAAGATTATTTTGTGTCAGTCAATACTTCATATTACTCAGTTGATTCTGAAACGTTACTGTGCTCCTTGCAGGAGGTCAGGCAGTTCTCCAGGCTATTTGTACCGATTGCCTACTCCTTGATCTGTGTCTTTGGCCTCCTGGGGAATATTCTGGTGGTGATCACCTTTGCCTTTTATAAGAAGGCCAGGTCTATGACAGATGTCTATCTCTTGAACATGGCCATTGCAGACATCCTCTTTGTTCTTACTCTCCCATTCTGGGCAGTGAGTCATGCCACCGGTGTGTGGGTTTTCAGCAATGCCACGTGCAAGTTGCTAAAAGGCATCTATGCCATCAACTTTAACTGCGGGATGCTGCTCCTGACTTGCATTAGCATGGACCGGTACATCGCCATTGTACAGGCGACTAAGTCATTCCGGCTCCGATCCAGAACACTACCGCGCAGCAAAATCATCTGCCTTGTTGTGTGGGGGCTGTCAGTCATCATCTCCAGCTCAACTTTTGTCTTCAACCAGAAATACAACACCCAAGGCAGCGATGTCTGTGAACCCAAGTACCAGACTGTCTCGGAGCCCATCAGGTGGAAGCTGCTGATGTTGGGGCTTGAGCTACTCTTTGGTTTCTTTATCCCTTTGATGTTCATGATATTTTGTTACACGTTCATTGTCAAAACCTTGGTGCAAGCTCAGAATTCTAAAAGGCACAAAGCCATCCGTGTAATCATAGCCGTGGTGCTTGTGTTTCTGGCTTGTCAGATTCCTCATAACATGGTCCTGCTTGTGACGGCTGCAAATTTGGGTAAAATGAACCGATCCTGCCAGAGCGAAAAGCTAATTGGCTATACGAAAACTGTCACAGAAGTCCTGGCTTTCCTGCACTGCTGCCTGAACCCTGTGCTCTATGCTTTTATTGGGCAGAAGTTCAGAAACTACTTTCTGAAGATCTTGAAGGACCTGTGGTGTGTGAGAAGGAAGTACAAGTCCTCAGGCTTCTCCTGTGCCGGGAGGTACTCAGAAAACATTTCTCGGCAGACCAGTGAGACCGCAGATAACGACAATGCGTCGTCCTTCACTATGTGATAGAAAGCTGAGTCTCCCTAAGGCATGTGTGAAACATACTCATAGATGTTATGCAAAAAAAAGTCTATGGCCAGGTATGCATGGAAAATGTGGGAATTAAGCAAAATCAAGCAAGCGTCTCTCCTGCGGGACTTAACGTGCTCATGAGCTGTGTGATCTCTTCAGGGTGGGGTGGTCTCTGATAGGTAGCATTTTCCAGCACTTTGCAAGGAATGTTTTGTAGCTCTAGGGTATATATCCGCCTGGTGTTTCACAAAACAGCCTTTGGGAAATGCTGAATTAAGGTGAATTGTTGACAAATGTAAACGTTTTCAGAAATATTCATGAAGCGGTCACAGATCACAGTGTCTTTTGGTTACAGCACAAAATGATGGCAGTGGTTTGAAAAACAAAAACAGAAAAAAAACAAATGGAAGCCCACACATCACTCATTTTAGGCAAATGTTTAAACATTTTAATCTATCAGCATTGTTTATTGTTGCTGGTTATAAGCAGCAGGATTGGCCGGCTAGTGTTTTCTCTCATTTCCCTTTGATACAGTCAACAAGCCTGACCCTGTAAAACGGAGGTGGAAAGACAAGCTCAAGTGTTCACAACCTGGAAGTGCTTCGGGAAGAAGGGGACAATGGCAGAACAGGTGTTGGTGACAATTGTCACCAATTGGATAAAGCAGCTCAGGTTGTAGTGGGCCATTAGGAAAGTGTCGGTTTTTGCTTTGATTTCCCTGGGAGCTGTTCTCTGTCGTAAGTGTCTCTTCTCTAAACGTCCATTAGGCTGAGAGTGCTATGAAGACAGGATCTAGAATAATCTTGCTCACAGCTGTGCTCTGAGTGCCTAGCGGAGTTCCAGCAAACAAAATGGACTCAAGAGAGATTTGATTAATGAATCGTAATGAAGTTGGGGTTTATTGTACAGTTTAAAATGTTAGATGTTTTTAATTTTTTAAATAAATAGAATACTTTTTTTTTTTTTTAAAGAAAGCAACTTTACTGAGACAATGTAGAAAGAAGTTTTGTTCCGTTTCTTTAATGTGGTTGAAAAGCAATGTGTGGCTGAAGACTTTTGTTATGAGGAACTGCAGATTAGCTAGGGGACAGCTGGAATTATGCTGGCTTCTGATAATGATTTTAAAGGGGTCTGAAATTTGTGATGGAATCAGATTTTAACAGCTCTCTTCAATGACATAGAAAGTTCATGGAACTCATGTTTTTAAAGGGCTATGTAAATATATGAACGTTAGAAAAATAGCAACTTGTGTTACAAAAATACAAACACGTGTTAGGAAGGTACTGTCATGGGCTAGGCATGGTGGCTCACACCTGTAATCCCAGCATTTTGGGAAGCTAAGATGGGCGGATCACTTGACGTCAGGAGTTCGAGACCAGCCTGGCCAACATGGCGAAACCCCTCTCTACTAAAAATACAAAAATTTGCCAGGCGTGGTGGCGGGTGCCTGTAATCCCAGCCACTTGGGAGGCTGAGGCAAGAGAATCGCTTGAACCCAGGAGGCAGAGGTTGCAGTGAGCCGAGATCGTGCCATTGCACTCCAGCCTGGGTGACAGAGCGAGACTCCATCTCAAAAAAAAAAAAAAAAAAAAGGAAAGAACTGTCATGAATTACAAAAATACCGACATGTTTAAACCTGACAATTGTGTTATTTGAAACTTTATATTGTTCTTGTAAGCTTTAACTATATCTCTCTTTAAAATGCAAAATAATGTCTTAAGATTCAAAGTCTGTATTTTTAAAGCATGGCTTTGGCTTTGCAAAATAAAAAATGTGTTTTGTACATGAAGTAGGAATCGTATTTCAGCTTCAAGGTTCAGATTGAGGGGCCCACTGTTTGGAGAGGATGGTATTCAGGCTTTCTCATGTCCTTCAAATCTGTTAGCGTTTGATTCTAGAAATCAAAGCAAAGGAGTGGTTACCCAGACACTTCTTTCGATGTGATCAATGCGCTGGTGTGATCTATGAAGATGATTCATGCTTGAAAACTGGCACAGAAACATCTTGCTTATTTGCCAAAGCTGGGAGATGAGCTTCTCTGCATAATTTAAATGTTCAGATAAATGAAGCTGACTTATTTAAGCAATAACCTTTTAAACATTTTAGCTAAGATGTATAAAAATGTTTCCAAAATATACCACATACTTTATTTCTTCTTAAATGTAGTACATTAGGTTACATCATTTTTCTTGCTGTCTTGGGCATCAGAACAGGTGCCATGGTAACCTGACACTCTCAGGAGACATTAAGATAGAAGGGGCTGTTCTTCAGTGGTTCCCATTGATTCTCCCCATATCTTTTTGCTCTCAGGCTCTGGCCGTCTCTTCCTGAGCCTTAACTGTGTCTGCCGTTAGTCCTCCTCTCCACTCATTGCAAACATTATTCTATATGTTTGGTGGGGAAATCAGCTATCTGCGCTTGTCAGAATTGTCTGTTAATAGGGGCAATGTGTTAGAACCTCCAAGTATTCAATTATTTCTGGATACGTGAGATCTTACTGTATGTAAATCTCAACATTTAGGTACTTAAGTATTACCTTGCAAACTGTACGTGATTTGCTTCTCAGGACAGACAGACTGGATTTTAAATGAGGCCAGAAAAACACAATATTTTCAAATCCTTTTAAGACTTGTGGTGATGTGTGCAAATTACAGGCATTCTGGAGATATGTGTACAGAGAATGTGGTCTCAATGAACGCAGTGTACATGTATAGTCTGCTAGAACATTAGTTTGCTGGAGCTGCCCTAACAAAATACCACAGACTGAGTGGCTTAAACAACACATTTATTTCTCACATTTTTAGAGGCTGGTTAAGGTGTTGGCAGGGTTGGTTTCTCCTGAGGCCTCAAATGGCTTTTCCTCTGTGAGCTGATGCTTCTTATAAGGATACTAGTCAGATGGGATTACAGACCACCGAAAAGGCCCTTTTAACTTAATCACCGGTTTAAAATCCCTGTCTCTAAATATCACAACTTTCTGAGATTCTGAGGGTTGGGACTTTGACATATGAATGTTAAGGGGACACCATTCAGCCCCTAACATCTATTTCCCTGAAGGTAGGGCATGTTTTCCTATTAAAGTTAACCTGAAACATGTGAGAATTTCTTTGTACATAGTTTCTCCCTTTCCAATAAGTTATGTTCCAAACATTCATTTCCATTTCGGCTTTTCAGGTGCAGACCTCACAGAGAGATGACAGAGAAGGGTTGTGGTCCCCGGTGAGACAACGCCTGCCTATCTAACCTGCACAGCCTTGAGCTCCAGCACCCACCCGTGCACAGCCTTGAGCTCCAGCACCCACCTGTGCACAGCCTTGAGCTCCAGCACCCACCCGTGGTGCAAGTTTCAGTATCTGATCCCAGTGGTTCACCTCCTGCCCTGACCCCTGCCCTGAGGTGTGGCATCTCCTCCCTTCCCAGTTCTCTGACAGGGAAGTGGGGAATTTCCCCAAGTCTGAGTGGCCTCCATATTCAAAGCAGAGACATCCCCCTCTCAGCTGTGGACCTCGGGATGGTGATCTCAGCTGTGGCAGCAGAAAGCAGCTGTGATAGCCCAGGGGAGGCCAGGCCCTATTCTGCCCGCTATTTGTATAAACAGAGCATTCAAGGCTCATGACTTCAGCGGGGCTCTCTGTTGTCTTAATCTCATTCTTGGGGCGCATTCTCCTGTAGGACACAGAAGGAGGTGGCATTTTACATTTACCATTAGATGATTTGAGTCATTGCAGCCTCACAGAGCACAGCTGCCCTGATGCATTCTACATTCCGCTGGCTGCTCTGAGAATCTGACGCACTCAGTCTTTGTGATCTCACAGAATAAAGAGGCTGCAGCATTCGGATGAAGGCCACCCTCGCTCTGGCGTGTTTGCAGAGCTTGGGGTGGTCTGCATTCTACATTCCGCTGGCTGCTCTGAGAATCTGACGCACTCAGTCTTTGTGATCTCACGGAATAAAGAGGCTGCAGCATTCGGACGAAGGCCACCCTCGCTCTGGTGTGTTTGCAGAGCTCAGGGTGGTTTGCTGTGACCTGATTTCATGCTTATGACTCAGTATGCACAGCTGCAATCTTCTTCCTTGTGTTGCATTTGCCAATAGCATGATATTCCTGATGTCTTATTTAGGTAAATCCATATAAGAGTTAAGGCAGGAACGATTTATTTTCTACTTCTTGGCTGATTCCTCTCTTCATTGAGAGTCCAGGTGGACAGTCAGGGATGATGGGCAGAGTGCTGTTCTCCTCACCTTGAGGCTGTCCTCAGCACAAGGGAGCTGCTGTACCTCCTTCCAGCCCATTTCCATTCTAGACAACAAGAAGCAGGATGCGGGAAGCAGGTGGCCTTAAAGACACAACTGGAAAGCTGTGGAAATCATTTCTGCTCCCAAGGTGGGAGCCTTCACTTAGTCACATGGTTACAGCCAGGTGAAGGAAAGTCTGGGATGCTCTTCAGTGGGTGGCCATGTGTCCATGTGCACGCAGTAATCACAAACACACCATGTAAGAAGGGGGAGAGATACTGAGAAAACCACTTCCATGGAGGAGAGGCAGCCGGACTCCTCTCTTTAACCAGAGGGGAGGGTCTGCATCTCCCCAGCTGTAGGTAAGCGGTAGCCGAGGCAGCCCACTAGGCCAAGGCCTCTCCGGAGATACGGCTGGCCCTGTGCCGCAAGGCTGGGGTCACCTGGGATGCACCCTGTATACAGGGGCCTCTTCTCCTGTAGCCCACTGATGATTACCACAGTGCCCACGGCCGGTCCATCTACATGTTCAGAATACTGTATTTAGAATTAGTGTTAACATTTGAATAAGGTTTCATTTTTCTGCCTAACATTGAAAGATGAACTGGATTCTTGGATTTCACATAACATTTTGGGGTCCCCTTTCTGAACCTAGAATGTAAATAGATGAGCTAGCACTTCTCTTCACGCCAGTGGGGAGCAAATGCGATTCCTAAAGTCCTGGCTTCACCAGGAGCCGAGCTCCTGAGCCGTCCAGGGGTGCCTCTGCCCTGGACAGGGCGCTGCTGCCCTCTGGTGCGGGAGCTGCCTCCCAGCGCCTGCACCTGCTCCTGGAGACGCTCACCTTCCCGGCTGTTGCCCTAATTCTGCAACATGTCAAAGGACAAATGTCACATGTATGTCTTAGCGGGGAAACTCTACAGTTTATTTTGGATAACAAGTATGTGAAATTAATACAATCTTATACTATCTTCTTGCACCCGTGGCATAAAATCTTCAGAAAAATATCACTGCACTATTGCCGCTGTTCATTTTTCTCCTTGTTGCTTTTAACATTCACAATAGTAGATTGGCTCTTTCCTTTTTATTTTATTTTATTTTATTTTTTTGCTGTGTGAACATATACATAGCAGAATAAATATATGTATAAATCAGGAAATACAGCATCTATATATTTTTATGGCAGATAATGTAGAATGACTTTTAGGATATTAAGTTAATAAAAAGAAGATATGTAAAATGATGTAATCTCTACTCACCAGAATTCATTATACAAGTCCAAAATTAAGGAGAAAGGTAAATAAACATTCCAGGCAACCTCCCTTTTCCACCTTTGTGAATCCTGGCACATCTGATTGTGCACTAGGATGGCAGAGGAGTGTGTGTGACCCTGGGCGAGCTGGCTTTCATGGTTGTCCTTGCTGCCTTTGGGCCCCCAGGTGTCCAGGTGGGGCAGGAGAGGTGGTGCTGCCTGGAGGCAGCCTCTCCTTAGGGAAAGCCTTCTCAGGACCCCTCTCTCTCTAGTCCTCTGCAGACCTGACTTGACACCATCTCACACGGATGCCTGAGAGGCCGTGGCCAGGGGTGCCCTCTGAGAACCAGCCCCGTGGCCCTGCCCTTCAGCCTTCTGGGCCTCCTTACTTACTTTTCTCCAGGGAATGTGATAGAGACAACGTGGCTGGCAGCGGGGCTGGGGGTGCAACCAGGGGAGAGCTAGTGCTCCGAGATCTCTCCCGTCAGCTGTTTGCTCTGCTCGCCACTCACTCTAACCAGCTACAGAGCATCCATTCTGTGGTGTGGGCAGCTGCCCACCACCCTTGCCTCCTGGGCCCACGGCTGAGCCACCTTGTGCAGCCGCTGGGGACTCTGTGGGGCATGGGACTGAGGTCTGGCCGGAGATGCCTGAACACAGGTGAAATGCATCGTTTCCAGGTCTGGTGCCCAAAACCACTCGCTTTCTCCTGAAGGCCGGAGGAAGCAGGCACAGGAGACCTTGGAAGCAGCTGCTGGAAACAGCAGAACCTGAATACACTGACCCTCCATGTGCCTGGTGCTACTGTGTGAGCAAGAAATGAACTTCTGTTGGGTTTGAGTCAACCTACATGGAATTTTGTTTCATGATTTACTCATCCGAGGCATGGGCCATCGTTCTGAGCTGTCCCCAGGCCTGACTCTCCACGGCTCTGGCTGGGGTCCTTCCACCCGCCCTCCTTCCTCCCCACTCACGTGTGCCCATCAGCCTTGGTGGAAGTTTTGCTCAGGAGATGTGGTGTTGCAGGGGCTCTGCCATCTTCTGTGGCCAGTTCCAGGGCCCAGGGCATTGGGTCTCCCCCAACCCTTTGTCACCAGTTTCAAAGGTGGAAGCCACCCTCCCCAGCAAAGGTGGACCTGGCCTGGGCTGTGCCTGTTGATTGTCCTAAACTCCACTCCCAGTAGCGGAGCTGCACACCCACACCCCTGCCCTGGGCCTGCCGTGGGTCAAGTGGAAGATTGTTCCCATCTAACAGTAAAGAGGAAAGTGAGATGGATGCAAACCCCAAACCCCACTTCCGTATTCTGCCCTCTCTCCACCTGGTCTTCTGCCTGTTTCCAATGCTCCCATTCACTCTGGAGCCCCTGGAGTTTGGCCCCTGCCCCCATCCCACCAAGCTGTCTTCAAGAAGGCTGCCCTGTGCCCTGTGCAGCCAATGCAGCAGACGCCTCTCAGCTGCCTCCTGCAGGTAGCACGAGCCCTTCTCCAGGGCCCGGGCAGTGGGCTTTGCTCTCCTCCCTCTCAGGTGGGCAGCTCCATCTCTGCCTCACTTTGGCCCCTCCAACTTTATTTGACCCTGACATGCAGTGGTGCTCCTGATGCCAGGTGGGGTTTCTCTTTCTCCTCTCCCTGCATCCTCTCCCCAGGCCACCCTATCTCCCCTGGACTTCAGGACGGCACACAGGCCGATGGCACCAGCATGTGCATCTCAACTCTAGATCTTCCTCAAGGACCCTGCCAGGCCTGACCCCGTGCAGTCCTCATTGCCCCTCTCCTCCATCTTCTTCCCTTCCTGCTGCAAGTCCAGCCCCATGGCTGTGCCCCTTCTTCCCTAGGTCATGTCTTCCCTGCCCTGGGACAGCCGCCTCTACCTGGCACTCATCTCTGGCTCCTTGGCATGGATCAGGTGGGCTCACCCTGCAAGGTTGTACATGTGGACCCTCCTGCCAATGCTGCACCCTCTTCTTGACCTCCTTGCTTCACATACACTCACCTATCTGCCTGTTCATGGATTTGTCCTGTGCATCTTACTTTCCATAGCCTGTGTCCCCAGTGGAGGTGGAGCAGAGTTAGGGATGCATTGTGTCATGCAGAGTCATGCACTCAAGACCTACATGCAGTTATTATGCAGGTAAAGAAAAGGCTCTTAGTACCACTTCAAGGGCCATGTCCGTCCAACCATCCTTGACTTCTTGGTTTGGGCTGCACTTTTGATTCCATTGTGCTTTGTAAATAAATACCACCTAGAGCAATTACAAATGCATCACCTTTATTTTTGTTTGCATGATAAGAGGCCCCTAAAGTGAGTTCTTTGGCAGGGAATAGCTTTTCAATTCTGAGTCCCTAGTTTGAGAAACATCCATCAGGCATATAATTGTCACTCAGATGTTTTCTTCTGCGTAAACTCTTCGGTCCAATCTACAGCACGAACATCACTGTTCCAGGCTTGTCTCGGTAAGATGAGTCACAGGGGCGGGTGAGATGTCCTGAGGTTGCATTGTGGAATAAGCAGTGAATTTATTAAGCCATGGTTAGTAGTAATAAGCTGAGTGCGAGGTGGGTCAAAGCAACATGTGCTATTATCTGAGTCTGTTTTGATGCCATATTTCTCGGAGAAGCAAATGTGTAACCCTCTTTTTGGGTATTACTTAGATCTTGTCTTTTAAATGACAGGTTTGGCTTCCTTAACTCTCGCCTAGAGATTTTCAGACCATGTCAATATTTTGCAACCAAAGGAGGGATGCTGGGCCGGCTGGCTGCCAACCATGACTACCCCGAGGCTCCTGCTGGCTGTTACAGTTGTCATGGTTCAGAGGGCAGCTGGGGCCCCAGAGGGTCTCAGTGAGGGTGGGCGGGGCTGAGGGGAGGGCGCCCACCTACCCACCACCAGCGCCCAGTGGGGCCACTCCATCTGCCGTCTGGATATGAACGGGTGTTGCGCCTGTGGTGGTTCCAGATCAGTCTGTGTCATCTTCCATCCCCACCCCTCTGCCACCCATGAAGGGTGGTGGGTGTCGTCTGCCCCGTCTGCTTAATGAAGCTATTTTCATCAGTTCCCCCACCCCACTCACTCCTTACGTACCAAGCAATTCGGTGACGAAGTCACTGCTTTCCAGTACATTGCCTACATTTTAATCCTTTGTTTCCTTTCTTTCCTTTTTTTTTTAAAGCAGGTTTTCATTTGTAACCTTCATATTGGCAAAAGAAACAATTAATGCATTTTTCTAGACAGCAAGCTCTTAAAATTGTAGGATTCTGGTGTTCGAAATTTTTTGAAACACAAAATGTTTTGTAATACAATAAAAGCTCTAACTGCTTTTAGCCTGTTGTAGGTAAAATAATGCAATCACACGTGTGCTCCAGGCACCGTGGACTCATTATGGAACAGGATTGGAGCCTTTTGAAAACAGATGTATGAGGGCTTCAGAGTTTTAGTAAATATGAGAAGAAGGAGTCATTAAAGACGAGGGTGTTTCCTTTCCCGGAGGAATTTTTCTAGCCATTCATGTGCACATCAGAAACCAAAATCCTCCGCGCAGGTTCTCCTGCGCACTGCGCTGCCCCCAGCGCAGAGGAGCCGTGTTCCGGGAACACGTTTCCTGCTCTAAAACGTCCGGTGTGTTCCGGCCCCAGTGCCTGCTCAGGTTTAAAGGGGGTTTCTTTTGCTAGTACTTAAAAAAGTTAAAAATAATCACTACTATTAAATAGATCTTTAGTGTGTTTTAAATGGCAAAAGCACTTCACTCAGAATTGGTGATTCTGTTTCATGCGTGTGTTAAGTGGGGATAGGCTTGTGGCAAGAGTTGGCTGCTTTTATCTTGCTGAATGGAGAAAGTATAATGTAAGTATATAGCTAATAGAGCAATTTGAGTTTCTGGGCCCTGTCCAGAGGTCAATAGGAAATCTGGTGAATTTTCATTTCTTAATAGCACTATAGAAATATACGACTGGCGTGGTGTTGCGTGAGAACTGTTTGGTTTGGTGTAGAGCAGAGCCCATGCCACCGCTCTGGGGGCCGCAGAGCACAGCGGGATTTAGTAGGGCCGTCTGGGGGTCGCCGTGCTGTGTAATGCGGGGGGCACTGGGAGGGAGGAGAGGAAAGCCTGAAAGTAAGAGGCACAAAGCACACGAGGGTGAGAGAAGCTGCAGGTGGTGACAATGGAAATGAAGGGGTAAAAGGAAACCTTTTGAAAATCTGCACCGCCAGCCATCCCCGAAATCGCTGCCTCTGGGGAACTGGAGAGCACAGCACATTCCTGACTGTCAGCCGCGGCTCTCCAGGAAGGCAGAATCACAAGCGGTGCATGTAGATTAAGGGATTTATTTAAAGGCATTGGTGCCCAAGCTTGAGGCGGGCGAGTCTGAGACCCGCAGGGCAGGCTGGCAGGCGGGAAACTCAAGCGCAGTTTGTACCTTACAGAATGCAGGCGGGATTCCTTCTCCAGGAACCCGCGGTTTTTGCTCTTAAAGCCAAGGGATTGGATGAGGCCCACACACATTGCGGAGGGTCACCTGCTCTACTCAGAGTCAACTGAGAACAGGCGCTCATCACAGCCTCCGCATACCCCCGCAGCAGCGTCTAGACTTGCGTCTGACCATCCGGCACCACGGCCCAGCCAGGTTCACATATCAGATTAAGCATCACACTTCCCAAGGAAGTGACACCAAAATTATGTTTGAAACCCAGTGAGGTGTGGTCCACACACATACATGCCTGCAGGGACGAGGCAGGGACCTGAATGAGAGAAGGGTGAGCACACCCCACTTCTGGGCGCCAGCTCCTCGGTCCAGCCAATGCAGAGCAGAGTGAGGGCCCAGGGCTTGCAAATCTTCTGGTGTTCAAGAAGAGCTGAAAATCTAGCCTTTTAAAAATGCAGAGCCTCACTTGAAAGTAGGTGATATAATATAATTTTAATATATTCACTAAATATAATGTGAACGTTTTAAAATTATTTGTGAGCCAATCAAAATCTGTCAGTCAGCTGAATTTAGGCCTTGGGCAGCCAGTTAAAGGGTTGTGAAATGAACGGTATTTGAGTGGTCAATACACAGCCGCCAGCTCGGGAGCTTGCTCCCCACCCTAGCTGCCAGGTCTGTGATGAGAAAGCAGGTGTTCTTGGCCTAACAGAGAGTGCATGTCTGGATCTAATGCCTTCTCTCCTTCCCTCTCACCTGCTTCCTCCTCCTCCCTCTTCTCCCTCTGTAGACAGAGATGCCTCTTGCCTGGAAGGGCTGCCTTGGCATCTAGGAGCAAAGGGAAACTCTCTGGGGCTGATTTCCTTCCCACTCTTGTCTCCAGAAACTGCTAGAGATGTAAAGTGAAAATGATAGAAGAAATGTCACAGAAGGAAAACTCAATTCCCTTGTTGACTCAAAGTGGCACATTAAGAAAACTGTCACTTTTGATTGAAGATGTGGGGAGCATTTTGTTCTCCTTTCCATGGGCTGAGCTGGGCTGACAGAGAGGATTCCTTCATGTGCTCCAAGTGGCCACAGCCTGAACTGGCAGCCACATCCCAGGGGAGGAGGTTGACACACACAAAGTTGGTGGTCTTGGCCCAACTCAGTTCCTTGGCAAACTCAGTTTTTTTGTCCTTGTATGACTTTTGGAAGCAGGTGGCTGCTGGGAAATGCAGTCCCTAGGTTTCACCAGCAGATAGGAGAGAGGGCAGAGCCATCCCCTAGAGCCTACATTTGGCATTTGAGTCCTAGTCTTGTCCCTTGCTGGTTGTGTGAGTTTGTGTGAGTTATTCCAACTCTCACATTTCCAGTTTTCTTATCTGTAAAATGGGTATTAATGATAGTACTTATCCCATGTGTGTTTAAGATGAAGATGGGTTATAGGCAAGAAAGCCAGGGTAGGCAGGGTGGAAACTGGTTATCATCTGCTAATCAGCCGTGGAGGAGACCCAGCCTCTTCCCCAATTCCTACAATTCCTACCATGTTGGACTCAGTTGGTTTAACTTAGGAAACAAGAAGTAGTTTGGGCCCAATATTAATGCTGCTATCCTTTATTGGAATGTTAAATACAACAGAACTGTTTCATGTTATTGTATACTTTTGGAATAAAATCTATAAAAGAGAAATCCTCTAGCACTTCTTGGTTGCTAACTCTTACATATGTAAGTTTTCTTTTCATTTAAAATACTCTCCAAAAATAATCTTAAGTTCCCATATCTGTAGATGCATTGCTGTTTTATTCACTCATTACAAAAAGAGAGTCTGATCGATTGAGGGTACAGAATGCAATGTTTCCCAAACATACTTCATCATGGAACTTTCCTGTGGGGCATCTCCAAGGACAAGCGTTGGCATGAACTCACATTGAAGGAGGCTGCTTTAGCAATTCAACGTTTCCAAGAACCTTACTGGGTACAGATTAGTATGACCTCCTTTTTATAGACACGGAAACAAGGTGGTTATGTGACTTGCCGGAGGGTGTAAGTTACAAGTGACACATGGAGAACCTGGAATTTTAACCCAAGGATGTCTGGCTTCATGCACCATCTACCTCAGCCTCTTGCCTTGTTTTAGTTCTTTGGAAATTAAAGGCCTTGTCTTTGTCCTCCTACAGTTACTACATGATCATGCTGTGAAGCATTTCACTGAGTTTCTTCTGGGCGCCTGGATTTGGTGACCGTTTGGTGGCCTTTAAGAAGAGACTTCATGGTAAGATGTTTCTGCAAGTTTCCACCAGGTGCAGGTGATGCATTTGAGTTGACAGCAAGCAAGCGTGCTGCCAGGGTCAAACGCTGGCCAGGACCACAGGCTTCCAGCACCTTCCCGAGCCCAAGCTCAGCATCTGTTCTCCTTGCCAACACTTGTAGATGTTTTTCTATTGGGGTATGCAGGAAATTCTCCTTTGGATGGCTTTAATATATTTCAGTTCTGTCCTAGCCTTCTATTCTGCATGGGTGACAGCAGGTCGAGAGCGGCAGACACACAGCTCTTGGGGACTGATGGCACAGCAGACAAGGGGGCATGGGCAGTGACGTTCTGGAGAGTCGGCTGTGAAATATTCAGGAATTTGGACAGCCAGTTGTTAAAACTGTTGGTAGCTTATTATCAGCCATGCTGGGAGTATATATACACTGGAAATTGGAAAATGCTACAAGTCAAAACTGCTGCTGCTTTTCTTTTTCCACAGAGAGTCAGTTTTGCCAGTACACCTCTGGATATAAAGAAAAGCAAAATATAAGTGAGCAAAAATAAGCCCAAAGACAAAAGTGGCAAGGAGGAGAAAAATGGGGGCTACAGTCTGAAGGTTAGTGTTCCCCACAAAATTCATGTTTAAACTCGTGGTGGTAGGGTTGGGCATGGTGGCTCATGCCTCTAATCCCAGCACTTCAGGAGGCCGAGGTGGGTGGATCACTTGAGCCCAGGAGTTTGAGACCAATCTGGGCAACATAGCGAAAACTCCATCTCAACTAAAAATACAAAAATTACCCAGGCATGATGGTGCACACCTGTAATCCCAGTTACTTGGGAGGCTGAGGTATGAGAATCCCAGAGGTGGAGGTTGCAGTGAGCCGAGATTCCGAGATCACGCCATTGCACTCCAGCCTGGGCAACGGAACACAACTGTCTCAAAAAATAATAATAAAACAACCTGTGGTGGTATTAAGAGGTAGGGCTTTTTGATTAGGTCCTGAGGATGGGGCCCTCATGAATGGGGCTACTGCTCTTATAGAAAGGGCTCAAGGAAGTTCCCTGGCCTTTTCCACCATGTGAGGGCACAGCAACATGGTGCCATTTTTGAAGCTGAGAGCAGCCCTCACCAGACACTGGATCTGCTGGCACCTTATCTTGGACTTCCCAGGCTCCAGAGCCTCAATCAATGCATTTTTGTTATTTATAAATTACCCAGTCTACAGTGTTGTGTTAGAGCAGCCCAAAGAGACTAAGACAAGAGGAGACCAGAACGTAAGAGCGCTGGAGCAGTTCCAGGAGATCTAGGACTGCATCTCAGTTTTGTCGTTTAGTGGCCGTGTGGGCTTGGCCAAGCTCCTGAGCCTCTTGGAGTATCAGTTTTCTGATCTATAAATGAGGATATTGATACCTTCCTTGCTTACCTCACAGGTTTTGTCAACAAGAACTACTTATTATACAACTACATTGGGGCTTTTTGCATTTTGGCTGTGCTGGCTTATGGAAGCAGGCACACACTGGGTGTGTGAGTGTAGATGGTCTACACTCTCGAACCATGTGTCTGATTTATGGAAAAGTGTGTCAGAGTATGAGTCAGTTTTCTCTTGCTGCAACTGAATACCACAGACAGGGTAATTTATAAAGAATGGAGGTTGATTTAGCTCATGGTTCTAGAGGCCGAGAAGTCCAGGATCAGCAGCTGCATCTTGTGAGGGCCTTCTTACTATGTTATCTCAGAATGGAAGAGTAGAAGGGCAAGCAAGTGTTTGTGAAAGAGAAAGCACAAGGGGCCAGGCTCAGTTTATAACAACCCATTCTTGCTATAACTAACCCATTTATTCATGTGGGTGGGGCTGCATGACCTAATCACTTCCTAAAGGCCTCACCTCCTGCCCTCTTAGAATGACAATTAAGTTTCACCTTGAGTTTTGGAGAGGACATTCAAATCACAGCAGGCTGATTATGAGGAAGCGAAGATAAAACAGCCAGGGCCGTATAGGAGTGCCTGTCACATTCTTGTAAAGGAAGGTCATTAGCTGAACTGGGTTTTGAAATGTCAGAGAGTGAAGGAGTAAGGGAGCATTACCTGCAGAGAAAGAAGAAAACAAGAGGGCTGGGCTCTCTGTGTAACAGCAGCATTGCTGCAATGCTGGGAGGAAGGCAGGAGAAAGGGTGCTACTCAAGGAAGACAAAAGAGAAGATATTTCGCTCTCCTGTTTTCACTGTACTTTTGATTTCTCACCACAAACCACACAATATTTTTTAAGGGTCCCCCTTTTATTGAAAAATCTTGCGCCATTTGTGGAGAGGAGAATGTGGCCTTCTAAGTTACACCGAGGGAAACGTTGATCACTCCTCTGCATGTCGGGCAGGGTCTGGCCTGCAAGCAGCTGAATTCCCCTGGGTGGTTTTGAGTGGTACTTTTGTGTGCTTGTTCAGCCGTCTCCACAGTCCCTTGAAGAAGGTGCAACTATCTTCATTTTTTTCAGATAAAAAAGTAGACATCATGTGTTGTTGTGCCCAAGACCACACAGCTAAAGAGCAGCAGAGATAAGACCCAAACTGAGGGCCTACAAGCTTCCAGTCCAGTGAACCGTAAACCAAAATGTGGAGTATGAGACGAGCGGAGATGCTGCAGTTTCCTGGACTTAAAGACTGTAGGCCTTTAGTTTGAGTCTTATCTCTGCTGCTCTTTAGCTGTGTGATGGAATGGGAGGTTCAGGCTCCTGTTCTAATTGCAGAGCTTGGTGGCATGAGAGGAGATGATCCAATGGCACATGGAGCTGTCACGAGGGCGCTCTGCCACTGATCACGGTCATGCTGACAGAATTCCTGGATACACTTGTCCTCTAACCTGCGATTTCAGTGACAAAGAAGACTTAAAAATGGAAATGGCCTGTGAGCTCATGGACTAGAGTGTGGTGTGGCCACATCATACACTTATTGTCGGCCTGGTTGTAGTGTCCAGGTTCCAGCTACAGAGATTTCTTCTTAGTTTCTGAAGATACTAAGCATTTCCTGATTTTCAAAGAAGCACTTTTCCACTTCACACCCATTAGGATGGCTACTATAAAAACAGACAAACAAGCTGGAGAAGAACAAGTGTTGGTGAGGATATGAAGAAACTGGAACCCTTGAGTGCTGCTGCTGGGAATGCAAAAAGTGCAGCTGCTGTGAAAACAATATGGCAGTTCCTCAAAACATCAAACACTGAATTGTCATATGATTCAGAAATTCCACTCCTGGGTATATCTGCAAAAGAACTCAACTAGGTCTCCAAGAGATGTTTGTACACCTGTGTTCACAACAGCACTATTTACAACAACCAAAAGGTGAATGTAACCCATGGATGAGTGGATAAGCAAAATGTGGTATATGCAAGCAGTGGAATATCATTCATCCTTCAACAAAAAGGAAATTCTGACACATGCTGTCACATGGGTGAGCCTTGAGGATATCATGCTAAGTAGAATAATCTAGCCATAAAAGGAAAATCCTATAGGTTTCCAGTCATAGGAGGAACATAGAGTGGTCAAATCCATAGCGAGAGAAAGTAGAGTGGTTGTTGACAGGGGCCGGGGAAACGGAAGTAGGGGGTTGCTATATAATGGGGCAGAGTTTCAGTTTTACCAGCCGAGGAGAGTTCTGGCGGTCGCCGGTGGTGGTGGTTGCACAGCAGTGTGATGTACTTAATGCCACTGAATTGCACTTACAAATGATGAGAATGATACATTTTATGTGTCTTTTACCACACACGCTAAAGAGGCATTATGAGGATGGCTATTATTTGAGGACCTCACAAGTACTTAGTGGAATGTTCTGGAAGCCCCTGAGAGTCACGAAATGCATTTCACAGTCCCCAGCCATGCCCACAGGCAAATGCAGAGTCCTTTTATTGTCCTGACCTTTAAATAAACTGAAAGTGTTGATTTTATTACTGGCAGAAATGATTATGAGAAGACAGAGGACGAGCTTTCTCTAGCTGTCACCCAGTAGATTTTAGAAAGAGAAACAACTAACGAGTTTCCCAGCTGATAGCATTGCCTCCGTATGGACAAGAAATTCATCACTCCCGTGGAAACTGAAGCTCCCGGCTGTCTTTCCTGGATCTGCCAGAATTCTGACGGTGCCGATTTGCATGACTCTCAGACATGATGGTGCCCCTGCCTCATCACAGCAAGTGAGTCACGGGAGAAAAGAAACTGGAACTTGCTGTTGACAGCAAAACAGTCGTGGTCCTGACACTCGCCATTCACCGTCTGTCCACACTTCCCTTTTGAGTCATTTCCTTATTCAGAGACAATAACGTGGAGAAGAATAAGACCCTTGTTATCTCATCTCCTTGAAGAAGAAACCCCATCTATGTGCAGTGCTGTGGATGCTCCTTTGATGAGATGGGGCTGGACACGTGAGAAACATCCCTGGAGGTGGGGGCCACTCGCGTGATCCTCAGCCTCCCAAGGGACAAGAAAAGTCCCATTTCATAGATGTGAGAAGTGAAATGAGGCACACAGAATAGCCATAGGAGATCCCAAAAGGATCTGCTACACAAGAAGAATGATAATCAACCTTTGATTTAACAGAACTTTTCAACTTCCAGTTCATAAAACACCCTTCCCACGCCAGGTTCTGTGTTGAGAATACAGAGGGAAAAACTATGTCCCCAAAGCCCCCACAATCTGGTTGGGGAAGTAAGCAATGAAAATAGAATTGTGTGATCACTTAAAAACAGCAAATTAGTATTTACTGAATGCTTATGACATACTGTGCTAAATGTTTTGTGTTATTTTACTTAATCCCCACCATAATCCCATGAGGTACATTTTACTATCCCCATTTTACAGAAGGGGAAAGTTGAGAGCAGTGAAGTGATTTGTCCCAGGTCACAGAGCTAAGAAGTGATGGGGCAGGATGTTGTTGCCCAGGCCCTGAGCCACTCACCCGGTGAGTCTTAGACCTGACTGCCCATTGATAGAATTAATGAGGGGACTTCAGACCTACCAGTGCCCAGGCTCCTCCCAAGGCCAACTGAACCGGAACGCCCGGGGCTGGCCGAGGTATCAGGGCTTCCTAAAAGCTCTGGACCCCCCAGGCCTGCAGCGCTGCATCAGGCACACCTGTGAGCAGAGTGGAGGGCTGCCAGCTCCACCCAGGAGATGTCAGAAAGAACTCGAGAGACAGCGGTGTGGAGCTGAGACCACCCCAGATATAGGCGGATTTTGCCAGGCTAAAAATGCACACAGGGAAGGCAGAGTGTACAGAAAGTTGTGGCATCCTGGAGAAAAGACAGTGCATTCCCAGGGAAAAAGCCATAGATCACGGGGTTTGGGAGAGTCTGTAGCCCCATGACATCCCCGCGCACAGTGCTGGACTGCAGAGCTTTTCCTGTGAGTGGAGGGGTGGGCTGTATCCCTCCAGTGGGAGCCTATTCCTACAGGGCATCTGTCCCCACCTGTGGGGGTCTATTCCTACAGGGCATCTGTCCCCACCTGTGGGGGTCTATTCCTACAGGGCATCTGTCAGGGGACCATGCCACTTCACTGTGTGGATTCCACCTGTGCAGAGAGTTATGGATCTCAACATCCAACAGCAGAAAAACAGTTAAGAAACACCCATAGTGTCGACTATTGTGTAACCGTGCAAAGAATCCTTATGGGGCATTTATTATATATGAAAAATGATTCTGTTAAATGTTAGGTTTTTCAAAGCAGCACTTAAAATTATATATGCATTAAGATCAGGGGAAGAAAAATGAAGATATTTCTTTTCTGTTTCAAGGGAAGAAAACAGGCACAGTGTAGAATGAGTCCACATTAAAGAATTTTATTCAGACATTTCACAACTATCTGGTCACTGTTCCCTCCTTAGCCCTTTGAAATTCTATTCACTTAGGAGGAAATAAAACCTCAGACAGTAGCAAAGTAATGCTGGTAGAATTCCAAATTATACTCCTTTCATTGGGCAGATTTTTACATCCTTCCTTAGCAGAACAGGCGGAACCCACTCCCACATTTCAAATTTGGTTCTGATAAGGAACCTCCCTGGCAGGCTGTCAGCTCTGCAGATGGGAGACTTGCCATTTTCTGTTGCCTAGAGCCATCATTTTTGACCTCGAATTTGACAGAAAGCTTGGGACTACCCCTGTGGGATAATTGAAGGCATCAAAACACCACAGAACTGATATTTAGTACAAAAGTGTTTTATCGTGTTAGGAGATAAAGAATAGTTTCTGCACACGAATAACATGAGTGCAGCTCCAGGGAGGCTGAGGGGCAGCTCACGAGGCCCATGTCGTGACAAGGCAGGCCTCCCGCCTCCTCTGGGCATGGTGCTGACTGCTTTTTGGCCCTAAGCAAACTGTTAGGTTTGAGCAGAGAATGAGAGATAAGGCAACAAGGAAAGTGACTTTGAAAATCTTTTATCATCATCGTGAGACTCAGTTTTGGAATACAATTTATAAGGAATGAGATGAAAAGATGGCAGCTGTTGTAACGGCATCCAGAGGCTGGGGCTGGACGCCTGCCCACCTTCACACTATGGCCCATGGAGCCCTGGCATGTCCCGAGCACCATTGTCCACCAGCTGTGCCAGCGGGGTTGGAAATGACCATTTCAAACACCACGTGATAGCTTACATTGTGCACTTCTCTCAGGAGGTATAAAGTTCTGTGACCTTTTTTTCACATCGGGGGAAGCAAAGTACATTTCAGAAGCCTTTTAGACATTCAAACTTAAAAAACAGCTCTAGAGACAAATTCCAGAAACGTATCAGGAAAGCGTTTCTTACAGTAAACTAGGGAACTCACTACATTTTCCTTAACATAATGTATAATCTAGAAAAATGAAGCAAAATTTTATGAAAACAAAAATGTTATGTTCCAAATAAAGGCTAGCATGTACGACAGTACCTTATATACAGCAGAGTCTCTTTTTAGAACCAGGGCACTTTCTGATGTCGGTCATCCCCAGTCTGCACAGCAGGTGAGAAGAAAACATAGTTTTTTTTTGTACTTAAAACTGAAGCATAATAAATGAAAATGACTCGCTGAGACCAAGTAAGAGTTGGAAAGATGCCATCACCCGGCTTTCTTCTCTTCCTTCACTGATTTAGCAAATTACATTTCTTCAAGTGTGGAGATGCAGTAGCTGCCCGACTTTTCAGTTCAGCAACTGAATCTGCATCATAGTTGGGTAGGAGGAGGTTCTGGCTTGTTCATTTTGATTTGCCACTCTGCAAGGTAAAATCACAGAGGACCATCCTGGTCAACAAAGTACAAGACCACACCTGCAGCAACTGTGCCCATGTTTATGCTCTGATCCTTGTATTGCAGTCTTAAGACTTCTTCTTCCAGAATCCCAAAGTAGGAGTAATTATTATTTAGGTCGCAGGTAGTTCCATAAACACGGGCGTTGAGGACGCTGGCTGTTGTCAGGAATAGGAGTCTCTGGGGTTGAAATCTGGGGGCTCTGCTGCCTGCCCTTTGCCTCGGAGGGTGTGGAAGACCCTCCGATAGGAGCTCCTGAAGGTGGGGCTGGAGAAGCAGTACACCACGGGGTTGAGCACACTGTGCAGGTAGGTGAGGCTGCCCGTGACATCCGAGGTATGAGCCACCACACAAAGGGCCCTGCAGCTCCCCAGATTCTGGAAGATGTGCATCAGGACTCTGGCCAGGAAGCAGGGCAGAAAGCACAGAGCAAACAGCACCACCACCAAGGTGACCAGTGCCTGGGCCCGCTGAAGCTTGGGCTGTTTCTCAGGCTCCCGGAGTCTTTTCTGGAGAGCCCTGATGATGCCTGCATTGCAGAACACGATGAGGCCAAAGGGGAGGACAAACTGAAGGCAGGAGAGTGCTTCCTGCCAGATGATGCTGAAGGAGCCGTCTGCCCTGGAGTAGAAACTGTGGCACCTGGTGGAGTTCTGGGCGGCCTCAGAGATGAGCAAGCCCGGGCAGGTGAGGGCGACCATCAGGAGCCAGACGAGGCCCGAGACCCCCAGGGCCGCCCGAGGAGACAGCAGGTTGACCTTAAGCCGAGGGTGGACCACACGGAGGTACCGGTCCAAAGCCACGGCGGCCAGGAAGGCCATCCCCACGCTGCGGCTGAGGTCCAGCAGGAAGCGCAGGGCCCAGCAGCCCACACGGCCCGGATGCCAAGCCTGGAGGCTCAGGTAGAAGGCGGCCAGGAACGGCAGGCACGCAGCCAACAGCAGGTCAGCCAGGGCCAGGTTGAGCAGGTAGACAGCGTACGGCTTCCACACCCTGACCCGGAACAGGAAGGTCCACAGCGCCACCGCGTTGCCCAGCAGACCCAGCCCACACTCCAGCCCCAGCAAGACACCCACAGCTGTGGCCACCACAGTGCTGGGGGCTGAGCAGTTTGGGAATGGCATCACCCGGCCGTGAGGGGCTGCAGGCACAGCTGGAGCAGGTACAGGAGGAACTCTGTGCTCTTTCTTACAAAATGAAAGAAGAGGCCTTTTCCTGCCACAGAGTAGACAAGATCTACATTTGCCCAACAAGAACAGTTCCTCAGCAGAATAGAGTCCACAGCAAACCAAAATTCATTTGGGGAAAGAGGATGAGCAGGGGAGGGAAAAGCCCCTTTGCAGTTGTGTTCTGTTTTCTTCCGCCATAAAAAAGGGGAAATGGTGTTTCGCTTCACATCACCGGGCTGCAAAGCTGAGGAGTAATGTCCTACAACGTCTGGGGGTCCAGGGCTTTGCATCCACAGTCATGAAAGAAGGAAAAGTCTAATTATGCAAAGACTCCTATGTCTGTAAACAATTAAAATAACAATGGAATCAAAAAGATTGTTCTCTACTTTGAATATGTTTCATGGGGAAATTTTCTTCTTCCTTTTCATACATAAAGGACGCTTGCTGGGATCCTTCTGCATGGGGCTTGATTTTACACACTGGTCAGATGTGGTCCCCACACTTAAACTTGAAAGGGGATTTGAGACAACCTGCTCATTCCATAGCCGATGGTTTCACTTGTACTTGTGTTTTGTTAAATACAAATTTATTTTATTTTCTCTGCTGGAGTCTTTCCTACCTAGTACACCACTTGGATTGGGATCTGGACCAGCAGGGCCTGGAGTGGGCCCTGGAAGCATGGAAAAATCAATGGCTTGTAAAAATGCATAGAATCCACTAGAAAGTTAGGTTCATCAGCCAGGGACATACTCCATATATCCATGTGTCGCTAGTGACAGACAATGCCTGGCACACAGCATTATCAACAAGCATTTCTTTGATGAATAAACGTGTGCAGTCATCATTACCCTCTGGTGACCCTAATACATCTCAGTCCTTACCCATCAATGACCCTATTATACTTGGTTCTCACCCAATGTTGACCCTAATTTACCTTGGTCCTTACCCACTATTGACCCTACTTCATCTTGATCTTTTCCCACTTTTGACCTTACTGCATCTTGGTTCTTACCCACTGATGATCCTAATTTATCTCAGTCCTAACCATTCTTGATCCTACTTCATCTTGATCCTTACCAACTGGTGACCCTACTTCATCATGGGTCTTACCCACATTGACTCTAATTTAAGTTGGTCCTCTCCCACTGTTGACTCTAATTTATCTTGGTTCCATTCAGCCTGGTTTGAATTTTGGAGTTAAGTAAACTTTAGCTATAATTTTTGTTTCTCCATTTATTAGCAGTGTGGTTTTGGGAAAGCAAATTAACTTCTCTGAACTCCAGGCTCTTCACCTGAGAGGTGAAGATGGTAACACCTTCTTGAAGAGTTCTTTTGAGTAGTCAAGGTACTATTACAGGTAAAGCACTTAGCGCCATGTCTGGGCGTTGTGAGAGCTTGATGCTTTTACTAGAGTATTTATTAAGCCTCTCTGATGCATACGCTTAAAAAAACTATTCTTTATCTCTTAACGCGATAAAACACTTTTGTACTAAATATCCGTTCTATGGTGTTTTGATGCCTTCAATTATAGTATCCAAGTTTAAGGCTTTAATAATTATTATTACTAAAGTATACTGCATGTTCATTGCGTGTCAGTCATTGTTAGTGCTGGCCTAAGTTATTTCAATGAACCGTACAATAGTGAGATGAAGTAGATACAATGTTAAGCTCTATTTTATGAGTAAAGAAATGGAGGCATGGTAAGATTAGGTAATTTGCTCAAGGTCACAGGCAGGTAAGTGGTGGGACCAGGACCCTCCCAGCCCAAATTTCAACCAGAACTGGGTTCACAGCTTCCCTATAGTCCTATGGCTAATGGGTCAGGCTTCACTCCTTTTCAAGTCCCATAGGGCTGTGATTTGTATGATATCAAGGTAATTTGACTTGCATTCTTCTTGCTTTCATTATTCCATTATTTTTTAAAATGGGACTACCAGCCCACATATCATCCCATTTCTATGTCATACAAGTCCGCATGCCTCTTTGTTTTCTAAGGAGGTGAATTTGGAGAGTCCTCCAAGCATCTGGAATTGTGGAAATGTCCCAATTAGTCTCTGCACAGTGACACCTTCTATGAGTGAGGATCTCTGGTTGCATGCTCATTACGACACGTTTCCTGGGGAACAAGAGGATAGAGCACAACACTAACCTGTGGGTGCTGTAGTTAGTCTCATTTGGACGAATGTTGTCAGGCACACAATGACCCTCAGAAAAGCTGGCAGCAAATTCAACTCTTTAGTGATTAAAGTTTCATAAATGCGGGAAAGAAATGGATTGAAATATCTTTCTTGCAACACACTAAAAACTTTAACAGACCTCAAAAGCTACTCCTTAATTTCAGATTTCAGTTTATACCAATAACTTCCTAAATTATAAATATTTTAGCTCAACTGGCATGTGAACATTAATAATTACGTATTTTCCTTTTAAAAAACTTCTGCCCCTTTTTAAAGTACTTTGATTCATCTTTTTCACTTCTGAAAGACATTGAATTGTTTTTCAGACCATCTCTTTTAAAGTTATAGTATTTGAGCTTCTCCCTTAGGGATCTTGATTTATTAAACCTTATCACTCCTAGAGACTATTTTCAGTCATTACTACTATTTCTTCAATACTCTACTTGTTTAGGAAACCTCTCTGTGTTCATTTCAATTTTTATGCTGTATATTTTATTTACACGTGTGCCTAACTTTAAATGAAAACTGAATTATTGCTTAAACCCACACATACATTTAAACATACATTTACAGGTTTTTTGTTTGTTTGTTTTTTTAGAGACAAGGTCTTGTTCTGTTGCCCAGACTGGAGTGCAGTGGCAGTATCATAGCTCACTGTAATCTCCAACTCCTAGGCTCAAGGGATCCTTCTGAGTACTTAAGACTACAGGTGTGTGCCACCAGACTCAGATACAGAAATTTAATTCTCTGCATTTTTCCTTTCTAATTTTTCTGTTATATCTTACAATAATCAGAAAGATGGTTATTCATAAAGACTGAATGAATACTCAGACTTAGATTCTCCTGCTACTTATTGCAAAGTTAGCCTGCCGTGAAGTCTAGGGAGACAGTACAATTCCCACAAGACCACCTTCTGCCTGACATTAACTTAAAGTTTGGAGGTCCCCAAGACCACTCTCAGGTTAGATAATCCTCTAGAAGGACTCACAGAACTCACAGGAATTTGTTACATTCATAGCTATATCTTTTTTTACAGTGAAAAGACACAGGTTAAAATCAGCCAAGGGAAGAGGTGCATGGGACAGAGCCCAGGAAAATTGTAAGCATGGGGCTCCCATTGTCCTTTTGCTGTGAGTCAGGACAGTGTTACTTTCTCAGTATCGATGGATGACAGTGCCCAGACCACTGCCACACTGGTAAGCTCACCTGGGTCTCCTCATCCAGAGTCTTTATTGGAGTACCTCATCCAGGCATAGCTGGCCATCCGTGAGGCTGTGTTTAGTCTCTAGCTGCTCTGGGGGCTGAGCTACAGCTGCAGGACCAAAGCCCCCACCCTAAACCACATTATTACTGTCTGCCTGGCTGAGGGTCCCCAGGCAAACAAAGACATCCCCATTGGGCATGATATCCTAAAGCCTGGGAGGTGACCTCCTGGCTACTGAGGGCCAAGATCGGACCTCTTTAACTTTGCCTTTTGGGAAAAGTTTAGCTCTTTTCTTATTTATTCAACAAATTTAGAACACAATGAGTGTTACTCATTTTATACTGAGGATACAAATGCTTATAGTGTTACTAGAAAGCGGTCCTGATCCGGACCCCAAGAAAGGGTTCTTGGACCTTGTGCAGGAAAGTATTCATGATGAATTCATAGAGTAAAGTGAAAGCAAGTTTATGAAGAAAGTAAAGAATGGCTACTCCATAGGCAGAGCAGGCCCAAGGCCTGCTAGTTGGCTATTTTTATGATTATTTCTTGATTATATGCTAAACAAGGGGTGGATTATTCATGATTTTTCTGAAAAAGGGGTGGATAATTCCTGAAACTGAGGGTTCCTCCCCTTTTTAGACCATATGGGGTAACTTCCTGATGTTGCCATGGCATTTGTAAACTCACAGTGCTGGTGGGAGTGTCTTTTTAGCATGCTAATGCATTATAATGAGCGCATAATGAATACTGAGGGTGAGCAGAGCTCACTTTTGTTGCCATCTTGGTTTGGTAGGTTTCGGCCAGCTTCTTTACCACATCCGTTTATCAGCAAGGTCTTTGCGGCCTGTACCTTGTGCTGACGTCCTATCCCATCCTGTGACTAAGAATGCCTAACCATCTGGGAATGCAGTCCAGTAGGTCTCAGCCTTATTGTCCCCAGCCCCTATTCAAGATGGAGTTGCTCTGGTTCAAATGCCTCTGACAATAGCACACTCTGACTTTAAGGGGCTTATGTTCTAGTGGGGAAGACGAATGTGGAAACAGACTTGTAGAGAACAATATGATACAATTAGCTAGAAGGTGCATCTGCAGTGGAGGTGGGTGTCATGAGAGAGGTGTCATGGAGAGAGGAGAGTGAAGAGAAGTCAGCTAAGGGGCTGAGGGATGGGGAAAGCTCTGGGCAGGGAAGGTCCAGTTGGGCAGAGGGGACTGCCCACTGTGTGTGACCAGTGTTAGATTTTGAAGGAAAGGCGAGGGTTAAAGAAAGACACATACATAGAAAGAGGGTGGCTTGACAGCAAATGCAGGCTTTACGTCCAGCATAAAGCCAACAGAAGTGGGGGACCAGCCCAATGCCAGTGCCCACTGCGGGCTTACAGGCTGGGGCAACGTAAACGTATGGGCAGGAGGGGTATGGGCACTATGGCGTGCGCCCGGCAGGATATTGAGCAGATGTTCCCATGATGAGGCACTTCTGACCCTTGTTCGGGCGCAATGTGGTGCTCCTTGCACTTTCTCCCAGAAGAACATGATAAGAGGCGTGCTGTTTCCTCAGTCGGCCTTTGTCCACCTTGTGGTCAGGTGGTTAGGCAGGATGCTTCTCACGGCCCAAATCCCTGTGAAATGTTTCACTTTGACGAAGGTCTGCAAAATAGCGGGGAGCTTACCAAATGGTGCAGTTTGGACTGACACCCAGTTGTGAGATATTTATAGCGAGCTGGAAGGGCTCCCCATTTTTTTCAACCACAGTCAGTAACTTTCTTGTCGACTCTCACAAGTTCATTGCATTTCATTTTCTTGTCTTGCTCTCATATCCAAACCATCCTCCGTCTCTGTAATGTCACCGTTTCCTCTTACTGCAGAAACACCTGATTTTCCTAAACCTGGCTTCCCTCCCAGGTCCAGGTCTTGCTAACCCCTCATTTCTCTTGTCTTATTTTCACCTCCAGCCACAGGGAAATTGAGCTTCAGGAGAAAGGAGCTATGGTCATTTCCGAAAAAAAAAAAAAAAAAAGGAATCATTGTAGAAAAAGAAGCTGGGAGTGGTCAGAGGCAATGTACAATCTTGGAAGTTAGAAGTTGCGAGGCCTGTGATGGTCCTGAGCACGTTTGAGTTTCTGAAACCACCTTGGCAAAATTAAATCAGTGAGAAAATTGTGACTGGGGGAGATCTTGATCTAGCCAGCTCCCTTCTGGCCTTTAGCTTTCACGCTGCCTTAATTATTCCTGGGCTCAGGCTGGGCTAGCTTTGGGAGATAAATAGTTTGTAATTGAAATGATAATAGCCCTTCCCCAAAGCTCAACAACCTTTGTAAAGCTAATGAGAGACCACCAGGCTGGGGGAGGGGAGGAGTCTGAATTCTCCTAAGGTGTAGATATGAGTGATTGTGGAGGTCACAATGCAACTTCCCCAGTTACTCCTCAGGTAACATCACTGTTGTAGAACCTAAGATTGTCCTTTTGAGATATTGTTTTAAGTTTTTCTGCATGTGTGACACAGATGCCTCCGCCTGGCTCCACCTGGATGGGAGCCTCAACCTGGCAACAGCTCCTGTGACCCCACCCAGAAGTGACTGACTACACAGGAGGACCCTTTCCCACATGCCCATGACTGCACCCCCCAGGCAGCAGCAAGCCCCCGTGGCCTAGCTACCCCACCCCTTCCCACCAAACTACCTTTGAAAAACCCGTCACCTCTGAGCTTTCCGTGAGACTGATTTGAGGAATAACTCTGTCTCTCGCATGGCGTCGGGGGCCTTGTGTCAATTAAACTCTTTTTTTACTGCAATGCCATGGTCTTCGTGCAGTGAGCAGGAGGAACCCATGAGGCAGTTACATGTATAGTTTGGAATAAAATAATTTTAGCAGCCTCAATATTTCTACAATGTGAAGACCATCAAAGAAATGAGTTACTAATGAAATCAGCATTTCATGTATAAGAAGTCATTTTGAACATAATTATATTGTTATAGAAAAAATTTTAGTCCTACAAAATAAAATTTTAATGAAAGTTGAATAATTGTATTGGGACTCCAACACTGTTGAAACATGAAATGTGCAAATGTGCTTGTTAGTAAAAACAGCTTTTTTTTTCAGTTTTATTTCAACAGGGTTAACATAAACATAGTGTTTTAAGCTTAAAATGATGGAAAACCCCTACGTAGATCTTCCAACGTGGACATTCCAACAGGAAGCTATAAAGAGAAGTAAAAGTGACAGCACATTATCAGTGAAAAAAAGACTAGGTTTAAAAAGGTGAGTTCTTGTTATGTTTATTGCCACTGGAGAATTTGATTTAAGACATCAGAAAATTGCATTATATTTTTGGTGTAACATGGATACTTTAAACAATATTTTGTTCATTCATTTGCTTGTTCATTCAACTAAACGTATTGTGAATAGCTCCTCCATGCAAGCACCTCTCCGGCCCTGGGGGTGCAGCGGGATGTGAAGCAGAGACCCTCTGTCCATGGAGCCACATTCCGCCAGGACCCACAGTCCGTGAGCATGGAGGCAGGAGCACCGGGAACAGCTAACTGGCCGGGGCCTTCTCAATAGGGAATGTCTTAGGCAGTATTTGAAGGACACCTATGGGTATAGAGAACATACTGGGAAAAGGAAAGACACAGTATTTTTCTTAGAACTTGAAGAAATTTCTGTAATTGTTTTTTGGAAGAAGAAGTAAAAGTATGGAACACCATCATTTAAAATGAGATACTAAAGTGTACTCTTCAGTTATAAAAATTAAAACACTCTCATCATGATGCAGAAATAGGAAGATCCATGGAAGAGAAGAAAAAAGCAAATAAAGTTGAGGATGTGGAATATGATAAAGGTGCCTCCAAGTACTTTGTACTTCTGTTTTAAAGAATGTTTTCTGCACATTGTTTTCTGTTCCACAATACAGAATTACAGACGCTCTTCCAGTTGGCAGACCCGAGTCAGCCAGGAACTGTCAACCTGGAGATGAAGTGCCTCGCTGGGTGGCCTGCACATCATGTGTGATGAGGGAAGTGCCCCTGCTGTCACTCAGTCATGAATTCCTGTGCGTGGTGGGTTCCAGCAGTCAGCCAGAGGCTATCATCAAACTTGTTTTGCTTTGTATTAAATTAAACTCACTAGAAACAGTGCAAGGTCAGGAAAGGCAGTTATCAAGGCCTTCGACCTCTAAGACTTTACATTTGCTGTGAGTAGACCTTAGCATGCCAGGAGAAGTTTCTCATCAAAACCCAGCTTCCATCAGCAAAGACAGGAGGAAGCCAAGTCAGGACCAGAGCCCCCTCTTTCCTGTAGACGGAGGATACATTCAGGAACTCAGTACCTGGAGGAGTGGTGAGCAGGGGGTTAGCAATGATATGGTTTGGATTTGTGTTCCCGCCCAAATCTCATGTCGAATTGTAATCCCCAATGTTGGAGGAGGGTCCTGGTAGGAGATGATTGGATCATGGGGGCAGATTTCCCCTTTGGTGCTGTTCTCATGATAATTGTCCTAGCACAGTCTCTTCCTCTCTTTCACTATGCACTGACTTCTCAGGCACCTGGGACCACATCTCACACTCGTCTTTAAGCCTTGCAATGGCTGCACAGTGCTAGGCACTGGAGGTTGTTGATTAGTTTACAGTTAATGAATTAGAAAATAATAAGGAACAGAATAGAAACATGTTGAATTAAGCTTTTACTTTCACTGATGACTCAAAAGTCCCATGATTTTGTAGTATTTCAAGACTAATATTATGAGCATTAGTTTTCATTTTTCTTGCAACTATTTAGTTCTGTCTAACAGAGCTCTGACTGGGTAAGTATCAGGTCACAGAATATTTACCACAGGTTCATATGATGCAGTAAACCTGTGTCTTTCATGGGGGATTTTAGCTAAAGCAGCAATTAGAGATGTCTGTCAGATGAACCCCTTAGCTAATTGTTAAGCTGTACCTGACGTCTCCCATGAAGACAAGCGGTCAGATCCTGACGTCTCCCATGAAGACAAGCAGTCAGATCCTGATGTCTCCCAAGATGACAAGCAGTCAGATCCTGAAATCCATGACTGGTGACTTGTGAAAGTCTAGTGGATATTCTGCAATGACGTGCCATGAGCCTCTGTCATTTCACCTCACCATCATGCCACAAATTAGTACTCACAGCTGAGAGTTTAGACCTAGAAGGGGCAATAAAATTAAGTTCAAATACTGTATTAAGGGACTTGCCCCAGATTACATAATTCTTTTGTGTAAAGGCCAAATTATACAAATCCTCAGATTCTGAGGTCGGAGTTTCTTTTCCTATAACATGTTTCTTCAAACATAGCTGTATCCACATTTCATATCAAGCAGATCCAGGAAAAATGATGAATAATCAGATAGCATGATATGAACACAAGGTCATGAGCAATAAAGGGTTCCGATAGAGCTATTAGGAAGAGCATGATGCTCACAAGTGGTAGGAATGGCCTTGTAACTATGGTTTAGAAGTGGTAGGAATCCACAGAGATATACCTACAGAAAGATTTAAAAGAAATAAAACTCCCATCCTCAGTGTGGTATCATCCCACCCTCAGTATCACTATCTCAATCATGGCCTTCATACACATATCAAGAAACTTTCCACTTCTTGAAATACAAGAACTTTCAGATATTAAAAATGTTTTCAAGATTCTCTCTCCTCTGTGGCCTCTTCAGCATTGGTATTGGGAGTCATGGGTTGATGTTATCTGGCTGAGGGGCTTATCTAGAAATGTCTCCTGACCCCAGGTCCCTTTAGGTCTAAGTTAGCTTCTTCCCCTGTCCGTACTCAGTCTCAGCTGGTCACTGACTATGTGATATCCTTTCTAATCACTTGGTCCTACTGCAAAAACAAAATAACACAACATAGAGTAAATACATTATCGGGATGGCTAGCAATCATTGGGCGTTTTTCTCCGTTCATTATCTTGAAGAGCATAATGTACTCCCCCAATTCATTTTAAACAAAAACTTTAGAATGTAATTAATGGAAGCACTCACTATTGTGGATTGAGTAGTTTTTATATGTTGCCTTACCACCTTGCTTAAAGGGGCAATGTCTTTCCTTATTCTCAATTTTTACAAAATATTGTACGGAGAAAATGCTTGAAAAGTGTGTAATCCCAGCACTTAAGAGGCTGAGGCAGGTGGATCGCTTGAGTCCAGAAGTTTGAGACCAGCTAGTGCAACATAGCGAGACCTGTCTCTACAAAAAATTCAAAAATTAGCTGGGTGTGGTGGTGTGAACCTGTAGTTCTAGCTATTAGGGAGGCTGAGATGGGAGGATTGCTTGAGCCTAAGAGGTCAAGGTTGCAGTGAGCCGAGATAGCACCACTGCACTCCAGCCTGGGCAACAGAGCAAAACCCTGTCTCGCAAGAAAAAGAAAAGGAGTGTGTCACTTATAACATTCAGACTCAGCTCATAAAATCCAAAAGAAACACGGAGTTTGGGGAGTGCTAAAATGCACCACTGAGGGAACAACTAGAAAATGAGTAGAAAACCCTTCTCTTTTTGTTCTATCATTGTGCGCTGCAGCTACTGGTGATAGTATTAAGGCATATTTTACAATTCATATTTGGATTCGATCACAGGGCTCATCCTCTCTTATCTCCACCTCTCACAAGTTTTACCATAAGAGTTTTGTGGTAGTTTGAGGAACTCAACACAGCTGCAAGTGTTCCGCTGGAATCTCCTATGATCTGTGTCACTTGAGGCACAGGGTGAGCGCATGTCATTCCTTGGATGACACGCACCCCTCTCCTAACTTAGTATTCCGACATTTAGTCATCCACGAATTCGCTCAGCTGCCTCCAGTGGGGTGGGTTCCAGTCTCAATGGCATCTCACTAGTTCCCCGTCACATTGCTCATTTGCAGCGATGACATTTACAAAAGGTGATTTCTTTTGTCAGGGGTCTGTACCACTATAGAAGTAGTCCTTTGAACCAGAAATTTAAACAGCTAAGCTACTTTAAAAAGTATATCTGCTGCTACTCCAAGCAGCCGACTCTGGAACTGGCTTCTGACTTTAAAAGATGAGTGAAAGATGTGTTGTGCTTTCCTCTGCAGAATGTTCAAACCAGAAGGCCCCTGGAAGACTGTGCCTGAAACGCGGCTAAGGCACCACCAGGCTGAACAGAAAACGGGGGCCTTATCAGAGAGCAGGGAAGGGCCCCATAGTCCAAACGCCCAGGAGGCTCCGACCTGACCCGCGGCCACGAGTGTTTGCTGCAGGACGAGAATCTGGGGAAGACGCAGCGAAGAAAATGGCCTGGCCAGGCCGGGAAGAGCAGCCCACAGAGACCCGCAGCACAGAGAGGGATGTGGGGAGCCTGCCCTGGGAGCCACCCCGGCTGAGGCTCAGGAGGGGAGCTGCGAAGCCTGAAACCCATCGATGATGGCTAGTGATGGAAACATGTGGGTGGACCTGCTTTGATGGCGAGATGGACAGGTCTGAGCTCACGCATCCTCGGGACAACAAATAAAACTCTGTGGAAATGGACATGAGACACTGGGCCCTCATTCCCCAACTTGTAGAGATGACTGAGAAAAGCTTCCAGAAACTCGAGGACATCACAACTTCCAGCTGGGTCAAACTCAGGGTGCTGTGAGGCCTGGGCAGAGAGACCCCCAGGGTTTCCCAGGGATGGCGGAGTCTCTGGAGGAAGGAGACACCATGAAGATGGGGATGGAAGCTGCCTGCCCCATGGAGAGGGGAGGGGGCCGGCCACTCTCACCCCTCGAACAAAAACCGGGCGGAACCTGAGAGGAGCACAGAAACGAACACAACCCTCACACACCTCAGGACACACACAACCCTCACACACCTCAGGACACACACACAACCCTCACACACCTCAGGACACACACACAACCCTCACACACCTCAGGACACACACACAACACCTCACACACCTCAGGACACACACACAACCCTCACACACCTCAGGACACACACACAACCCTCACACACCTCAGGAAATACACACAACCCTCACACACCTCAGGACACACACACAACCCTCACACACCTCAGGACACACACACAACACCTCACACACCTCAGGACACACACACAACCCTCACACACCTCAGGACACACACACAACTCTCACACACCTCAGGACACACACATAACCCCTCACCCACCTCAGGACACACAAAACCCTCACCCACCTCAGGACACACACACAACCCTCACACACCTCAGGACACACACACAACCCTCACACACCTCAGGACACACACACAACCCTCACACACCTCAGGACACACACACAACCCTCACACACCTCAGGACACACACACAACACCTCACACACCTCAGGACACACACACAACCCTCACACACCTCAGGACACACACACAACCCTCACACACCTCAGGACACACACACAACACCTCACACACCTCAGGACACACACACAACCCTCACACACCTCAGGACACACACACAACCCTCACACACCTCAGGACACACACACAACACCTCACACACCTCAGGACACACACACAACCCTCACACACCTCAGGACACACACACAACCCTCACACACCTCAGGACACACACACAACACCTCACACACTTCAGGACACACACACAACTTTCACACACCTCAGGACACACACACAACACCTCACACACCTCAGGACACACACACAACCCTCACACACCTCAGGACACACACACAACCCTCACACACCTCAGGACACACACACAACACCTCACACACCTCAGGACACACACACAACCCTCACACACCTCAGGACACACACACAACTCTCACACACCTCAGGACACACACATAACCCCTCACACACCTCAGGACACACACAACCCTCACACACCTCAGGACACACACACAACCCTCACACACCTCAGGACACACACACAACCCTCACACACCTCAGGACACACACACAACCCTCACACACCTCAGGACACACACACAACCCTCACACACCTCAGGACACACACACAACACCTCACACACCTCAGGACACACACACAACCCTCACACACCTCAGGACACACACACAACCCTCACACACCTCAGGACACACACACAACACCTCACACACTTCAGGACACACACACAACCCTCACACACCTCAGGACACACACACAACCCTCACACACCTCAGGACACACACACAACACCTCACACACCTCAGGACACACACACAACCCTCACACACCTCAGGACACACACACAACCCTCACACACCTCAGGACACACACACAACACCTCACACACCTCAGGACACACACACAACTTTCACACACCTCAGGACACACACACACCTCACACACCTCAGGACACACACACAACTCTCACACACCTCAGGACACACACATAACCCTCACACACCTCAGGACACACACACAACCCTCACACACCTCAGGACACACACACAACACCTCACACACCTCAGGACACACACACAACTCTCACACACCTCAGGACACACACACAACACCTCACACACCTCAGGACACACACACAACACCTCACACACCTCAGGACACACACACAACCCTCACACACCTCAGGACAGACACAACTTTCACACACCTCAGGACACACACAACCTCTCACACACCTCAGGACACACACACATCTCACCTCAGGACACACACAACCCTCACACACCTCAGGACACACACACAACACCTCACACACCTCAGGACACACACATAACCCCTCACACACCTCAGGACACACACAACCCTCACACACCTCAGGACATACAGAACTCTCACATACCTCAAGAAACACACAACCCTCACACACCTCAGGACACACACACAACCCTCACACACCTCAGGACACACACAACTTAACACCTCACACACCTCAGGACACACACACAACCCTCACACACCTCAGGACACACACAACTTTCACACACCTCAGGACACACACAACCTCTCACACACTTCAGGACACACACACAACATCTCACACACCTCAGGACACACACACACCTCACACACCTCAGGACACACACACAACCTCTCACACACCTCAAGAACATACACAATACCTCTCACACACCTCAGGACACACACACAACACCCCACACACCTCAGGATACACACAACCCTCACCTCGGGACACACGCACAACACCTCACACACCTCAGGACACACACAACCCCTCACGCAGCTCAGAACACACACAACCCTTACACACCTCAGGACACACACACACAACCCCTCACACACCTCAGGACACAACACCTCACACACTTCAGGACACACACAACACCTCACACACCTCAGGACACACACACATAACACCTCACACACCTCAGGACACACAAAACACCTCACACACCACAGGACACACACACAACCCCTCACACACCTCAGGACACACACACAACCCTCACGCACCTCAGAACACACACACACAATCCCTCACACACCTCAGGACACAACACCTTACACACTTCAGGACACACACACAACACCTCACACACCTCAGGACACACACACAACCCTCATGCACCTCAGAACACACACACACACAACCTCTCACACACCTCAGGACACACACAACCCTCACACACCTCAGGACACATATACAGCCTCTCACACATCTCAGGACACACACACAACCCCTCACACACCTCAGGACCCACATTCCCACGGTTAGAATGACATGCAGGGACAAAAGTGCCTCGTTTCCTCTTTGTGGTAGTTTCTTCATTCATTCACGACTTCGGTGTTTACTGCCTATTGCATGCGAATTGCTTGTGGAACTATCCGAGTGACGCACAGCACAAGCAGCCTCAGGGGAGCCCCAGGTGTGCTCTCCACAGGCAGCACCGTGGATGAGAAGGACGGCCAGGGCTTAACAGGAACATGGACTCTCGCTTGCTCCTCATTCTCTTCTCTATCACAAAAATCACACGACAATTCAGATGGAGATGCATTTTGTGAAATGATGAAACTTTGAATCCTGTCTCCTATTTAAACTCACATATATTATTTTCCCTTCATAAAAATGTTTTTTCTAGTAAATAATTTGACATCCAAAGAGAGTTTATATTTCTTCAAGAATGTATGCTCAGAGAAATGAGCTCTTACTACACGTTGGGTATTGAAGACTTGATATTAAACACACGGTTTTTGTCAATGGGGAGGAGCAGTTTGACTCTCTCCAGTGTCCTTTGTGGATGGACGGACTCCACTGACAATGAGCTCCTATGTTAGAATTGCAGGTTTGGGATGTTTAATTATTATCTGAGCTGGTCCAGTGGTGACGCTGAGTGGGACGCTCATGCCCCTTTAAGACAGAAAGTCCGTTGGAACCGTCTGCTGCACCCTGGTCTCTGGAGATGAGGCAGGAGGGCTTGGGGACAGCTGGGGACACGGCCCAGATGATCCGGTCCCGGCAGAAGTGACTGGCGGGGACCAGGTGAGGTGATGAGGTCTGGTAGTGGGGCTGAGGGAAGGGGTCTTCCCCAGACTGAGGGGGTCACAAGTTTGGGGCCGAGGACACTGGGGTATCCCCTCGGAGGAACAGGAAAGAAGGAGCTTTCTCAGGGCTGTGAGGACCGCGGACCCTTGCCCACTTCCACAGAAACTGTCCCAATTCCCGCGGGGAAGGAACAGCCAGGGATCCGGTTACTGGTAGGTCTTGCTCTTGACCTTCGATTTGCCTTCATCGGGAGACTCTCTTTTAAACAGCATTTCTCCAATCACTGTGGTTAAACTGTTCATTCTCAGGTTTGTGTACAGTGAGAAGTTCATGAATAAACAGTCGGGGTTTCGTTGGGGGCCACTCGCTTCCTAAAACCGAGAGGGTGAGGCAGGGTTGGGAGCGGCTTTCAGAGAGGACCCTGCAGGCTTGCAGGAAGCTTTGCGTTTTCTCTTTTGTTTTAGTTTTCTGATTGCTGTGAGCTTCCTAAAACTGGCATAAATGCTGTACCTATAAAAAGGTGTTTCCTTTCCACGTCTTCACCATGAATTCACAAATGTCATCCCGATGGTTCAAGACTCAGACTCAACACAGTGTGGGGTCTGCCTGTGCACCTCCGAGTGGGTGTTGATCCAGTGCTGCTGATTAAAGGGCTAAGAGTTCCCTCAGGGCTGCACACGACCATCTACATACATCCCACTCACACCCCGAGACCATCCTGCTCACATCTGCTCACACCCATTCACATTCCCCTCACACCCGCTCACACCCCACTCACATCCCACTCACACCGGCTCACACCCTGCTCACACCCTTCTTTGGATGACCAGAGTGCATTCGGTGTCAGGCTGATCTTCTAGGATCTAAAGCATTTTCCACGGAGGATGATGGACAGCCAGGTGTGGACCGCTCAGTCCTTCCGTCTGTGGATGGTGACAGTGTGTTAGGTGTCAGGCTGATCTTCTTCTAGAAACTGAAGTGTTTTCCACGGAGGATGGTGGAGAGCCAGGTGTGGACTGCTCAGTACCTCCGTCTGTGGATGGTGACAGTGTGTAAGGTGTCAGGCTGATCTTCTAGGAGCTGAAGTGTTTTCCATGGAGGATGGTGGAGAGCCAGGTGTGGACCTCTCAGTCCCTCCCTCTGTGGTGTCCTTTCACCTGGTCAGCTTCAGGCTTGGGAATGTGTACAGGACCCCGGGGGAGAAGAGAGGCTGTGGTTCCTGCTCGCCCTTAGGTTGAGGCTGGGGCCTTCAGCCCAAACTAACGGGTTAGGGGGCTGCATTCAGGCATTGCCATAGCTCTTCCCTTCCCAACCAGGATGCTGGAGGGTCAGCTCGAGGCCGGGGAGCCCAAGGAGGGCACCCACCCAGAGGACCCGTGCCCGGGAGCTGGGGCTGCCATGGAGAAGACACCTGCAGCAGCCGAGGTCCCCAGGGAGGACGGCAATGCCGGGGAGATGCCGGTGAGCTGACCTCTGTGGGGACAGAGTTAGTCCCACCAGGCGGGACCCTGATTCCTGTCCCTGAGGCCTGTCATTGGACTTTCCCTCGCCAGACCCCTGTAGGAATGTGCCACCCTGGGACGCTGACGCTGAACTTCCTCTCAGAGGGGCACGTGGCTCTTTTCCCCTCTGCAATCTTCTCTCTTTGTTGATGGGAGGCAGGACACGGAGTTAAAGAAAATATTAACATTCCAGCTTTTCTCCTCTAATCCAGGAGAAGGCACCAGACTTTAAAAACTTCATTAAAGAAAATCAGGTTGACATGCCTCACATCATCCCAGCAACCACCTTCCTCACTGGACCCTGTTGGACACTGCTTGCTCTCATGAAAGTGCCATGGGTCTCTGTGGCCAGGGCCACACAGTGCAGGGCTGTACCTTTATCACGATCCCGCTTATTCTCAGAGCAAGGCTGGAGGCTCTATGGTCCAATGAAGGATGCCACGGGAAGGCTAACATGTCAGGTTGAAAATGCAGTGGCTTCCATAATTTTTAAACGGTTGACCATACATCCATGCCAGCACAGTGTTTGAGACCAGCCTGGCCAACATGGCAAAACCCCGTCTCTACTAAAAATAGAAAAATTAGCCAGGTGTGGTGGCGTGCACCTGTAATCACAGCTACTCAGGAGGCTGAGGCACCAGAATTGCTTGAACCTGGGAAGTGGAGGTTGCAGTGAGCCGAGATTGTGCCACTGCACTCCAATCTGAGCAACAGAGCAGGACCCTGCCTCCAAAAAACAAAAACAAAAACAAAAACAAAAAAAAAGAAAAAGAAAAAAAGGAAGGGAAAAAGAATGCCAGCCTCTTATTTTTGTGGTGTTTTAACAAAGAATCATAATTCACTAACCATCTTTATCTGGTTATATTATATGGACTAACTCATAATAAACACTACTTAATAAAAATAAAGCTGTGGCCAGGCATGGTAGCTTATACCTGTAATCCCAGCAGTTTGGGAGGCCGAGGCAGCTGAATCACTTGAGCCCAGGAGTTTGAGACCAGTCTGGGCAACATGGTGAAACCCCATCTCTACTAAAAATGCAAAAATTAGCCAAGCGTGGTGGTGCACGCCTGTAGTCCCAGCTACATCAGAGGCTGAGGCAGGAGGATCACCTGAGCTCATGAAGTTGAAGCTTCAGTGAAGTGAGATCATGCCACTTCACTCCAGCCTGGGTGATAGAGTGAGACTCTGCCAAAAAATAAATAAATAAATAAATAAATAAAAGTTAAAAAAGAAAGAAAGAAAGAAAAAGGCTGCGGTTGTCCTGTTTATCTCATCGGGTGTCCTTTTGTCCAGAAAGAGTGTTGGTCTCGCATCAGAGGGGGCTTGAGTATTTTGCAGATGAATGTGCCGGTTGGGCGTCTGAGAGGTTTTCTGGTGTTCTCTTCCCAATGACAGTCATTACAGCAGCAGATCACCAGACTCCACCAAGAGCTCGGGAGACAGCAGTCGCTGTGGGCTGATGTTCACAGAAAACTCCAGAGTCATATGGATGCCTTGAGGAAGCAGAACCGGGAGCTCCGAGAAGAGCTGAGAGGTCTGCAGCGGCAGCAGTGGGAAGCCAGGAAGAAACCTGCAGCATCCCCACACGCGGGGCGAGAATCACACACTCTGGTACCAAAGGCGCATTTGTGTTTTTGTATCATTTGCATCGTGTAAAAATAGCGTCCCCGTAAAGATGTGGGCTTTGTTGCTGGGTGACATGGTATCTCTCATGTTCCAGGTGGTGGGAGGGCTTGCTATCTTTCCATCAACTCCATTTCCCACAAGTAAAGATTAAAGAACTGGATACATCAGGCCTCTCACCTGGTGCTCCAGCAGACAGAAGCACAGCCGCCTCCAGGCTGCGCGTCTCACGTCTAGAATTCTAAGACATCCCATGATGTCTCAGGACAACAGCAGCAAACCCTTACTGTGGACTTTACATGGGCTAGGTAGGGAGCTTTACTGTCTTACTCTCTACGACGACCCTATGAAATGGATCCTATAACTAACTCCATCATGGCCACGGGTTGGAGAATGCGGAGCTGGGATTTGAACCCAGGGTGACTCCAGAGTCAGCTCAGTGGCCCGGTGTCCTTCTGTTCATCTTCTAGGACAGCTGTGTAGAATGCGATAGAGACCTGTTGAAACGGGAAAAGTTCCCTTGTCCCCCTCCCAGGGTGTGCGAAGGGAGTGTGGCTCACTTCCTCCTTGTCCCACAGCTGAAACCTCTAGGGGAGCGTAGAGACGGGCAGCTGTGCAGCTCCAACCCCACGGCAGTGTCTAGGGGTGAATGTTTACAGCTGAAGCCCCAGTGGGCGTGTGTTACAGGGCGTTCTTTCAGTTTAGCTCTCTGTAGGCAGCTGGTGTTTAGCAGCTCAGTTAGACCCTCTGCACATCACTAGGACAGAGGGCTTTCTGTATCCTGGGTTCCTGCCTCGGTGTACCTGAAAAATCAGATCACACGTGGGCTTGGAGGATGGGTGCAAGGTTTTTTCATGGGTGATGGTAGCTCTCAGCAGACAGGGGAGCCAGAACTGAGATGGAGTGGGAAGGTGGTTTTCACCCGGAGTTGGGCAGCCCAGCGGCCGGGCTCTCCTCTGACCGCCCTGATCAATCTCCCTGTCATTCCGCCAGTCAATGGCTTGCTGGTGTCTGCCAGTGTGTTCCTCTCGATGCCAGACACTTGTGTCTCTGCCCACTAGGGTCTCGGGGTCTTCACAGACACAAGATGAGAGTGTGGCGGGCCAGGGTGGTCTTGGAAATGCTACATTTGGGCACGAGAGCAGAAATGCCTAGGTCCCTGGGCACAGGCCTGGGGGTGGAGCCCTAGCCAGGGACCTGCCCTTCTCTACTCAGGACTTTCCTGCGCCCGTCCCATATCACCGCCCTGCTCTATCCCAAAGGAAGAACCAGCATTCTCATGCTGAAGTAGTCGGTGCCTCCCAGCACCCACCTGCCTTCATAGAACACTGAGCTTTCGAGTTTGATCACACGGCTCAAAGACCGAGCCTAAGAGTGTGAATGTGGCCAGTGTCATCACTGCCTTGTCTGGGTTCTGTTTCCCACACATGGGTCTGAACAACTTGAATCATTAAAATTATATGCACAGCTCAGGACACACGGAACCGCGTGAACACCCTCCAAATGGAAGTGGGGATATTTCTCAGTGGGTTAAGAAAAGTACCAACATTTCCTATCTGCACTTATTGCGTGAACTTTTAAATCGGTAGTTCCAGGACTTAAAATGTTTCCGATATGACACAGTGATTACAACACACACGTGTGCACACACACATGCACACACACACACAGACACCCACAGAATACATTCCAGAGGAGCCTGCTCTGTGGTCGGTTCTCCCAGCATGGCAAGAACAGCCACAAATTCCTCTACAGGAAATTACGGGAAATCTTGGAAGTTATTCCCAGTCTTCAGGAGCTCTGCGAGAGCTTTGTTTCCGTGGAGATGGCTTCTGCTGCCTCAGAAAGAAAGCGGGTTTATCCTCTCAGCACAGCAAAGCGCCCAGTCCTTCTGCAGAAGGAAGAGTGGAAGCCGGGCAGGCTGTTCCTCCGTCAGAGGTAGAGAGGGAGAAATTGCCACAAATACTGGCCGGGATTGTCCACCTTCTGTGAGGAGAACCCATAAGACCCACAGGGATTTTTCCCTGCATATACTGTATGCCAGTTCCTAAAAAATAGTGTCTACTGCTCCATTTGGGTCATTGTATGTTGGTCGAAATGTTACCATAACAATAACCCCAAGAGCCAATGAAGTCTCGTGCAGTCTTCACACTCCCTACAGCTTCCATCGTTCTCTTATTTCGAGGTTAGAGCTTGGGGAATTTCCAAATTTTTTTTTGATTCTGTGCATTCTACGGGTCACCGTGGGGCTATTTATAGGAAGAGGATCTGTGGTCACAGGAGCAGACCTGATTTGAAGAAAGGACGGGATATGTGAATTCCACACTTCAAATTCGCGCAGGTGTATCTGTGTGTAGTCGCAGTTTTAGGGACTGAGCATCTAAAAGGCTGAGGCATGAGCACCCTCGGAACGCGGGCACGGCTGTGTGGGCGAGCCACTCTGGATCTGGTATTAAGCGTTCGTTCATAGCAACCCCCTCCCCTTCTCACTCCCTCCTCCTCCTCAGAGGGGAGAGCGGGGAATAATTAAACATTCCAGACCTAACACACCTCCTCCCACCTGAAGGATCACACTGTTCCAGGTCAGTCTGCTGATAACAGGGGGAAGTTGGGAATCTGCATTTCGAATCTTAGACAAGTTGTAGAGACAACACTGGAAGGAGCATCACATTTTCCTCCTCCGTTACCACATTCCCCGTTGAAGTCACATGAGCCTGAAGGAAGATATGTTGGGTATTGATCATTCTGTGGCCTTCGGGATCCTGTGATCGTTTTCAAACAAGGAACCACAACAAGAAACACAAAGCAAACACGGGCTCCACAAAGCTTCCTCCACAAACACTGGGTGAGGGTTTCTGTTCTTATCAACGTGTTAGGGGAAAAACCCAGGCCAAGTCCCCCCACCTCGTACCCTAATTTTTTCTAGGACATTCCAATTATTTTGGATTGTATTAAAATTTGAATTTATCTTACCTTTGAAAATGTGAAGATTTTCCCCGCATTTTGTCTTTTAGGCATTGGAATCTGCTTTTGGAAAAATTTCACCTCTGTCAGCTGATGAAGAGACAACGCCCAAATACGCTGGCCGCAAGAGTCAGAGTGCCACTCTCCTGGGACAAAGATCGTCATCTAACCACTTAGCTCCTCCAAAGGTGACCCTTCGTGCTTATCGTCTGTAAAGAGCAGCAGAGCTTCTGTATGCAAACACACACATCCCATCAGCTCCTCACCACACAGTTTCACCTCCCTGGGTGAGCGTGGTGCTCCCTGGAGTCCTGCGTTTTTCCAAGGACATGGGTGCATGCCTTTCAAACAAGATCCTAAACCACAGCACTTCCTGCTGTAGGGCAGATTCCAAGTCCTCCCAGCTGCTTCCCTCTGAGTGCACTCACGGCAGCAAGTGTCTGGCTGGGGCCGAGTGGACTCGGGGGCTTTGTTTCCGTGGGTGCCACCCACGGAGGTGATATGCGTGGCGCTCTCGCCACGCGCCATGGCCCGTGCGTCTGGGGGCTCGCAGCCTCCCACAATCCCTGCTTCTGCACTGCGGTCTTGCACCTGCTGCTTGTCAGCGTGGACTCCTCTGAACAGGGGCTGTGCTGCTTGCTTGGGGGCCACGGTGCAGGATGTTATTTTGTCTCCATCACATTTTTCCTTGTTAAAATTAGCTCCTCTTTAGAACATTCTGCTGGCCAGTGTGTCTCTTCCCGTCCCAGCTTTGTGTCACCCTCACACTCGGGAGGCAAATCTCATGAGTCCTGAGCGAGCAACTGATACTGGGTCGATGTGGATGGAGAAGACTGCCCCCCAACTCCTGAAGATGATTTATCCCCTCACTTCTTTCCCAAAGCAACTGCTGAGCAGATAACACTTTATTCCCTGAAGGAAGATCAGAAATCTACTCCAAGCGTTTGTCACAAGTAGGAAAATAGTCCTTTCAGATCCTATGAGTACAAAACATCGAAAGTCCCAGGACAGACTGCATAGGTCCAGCCTCCTGTGAGACGCGGACTTCTCTCACGCTTCTGCATTGACCTGAGTTAATCACACGCGTGCCGGGCAATGTACGAGTAAATAGATAACTGAATGGGTGGCTTATCCACGCCTCCAAACCCTGAATTTTTAAACAGCAGAAAAGTAGAACATTATTTTCATTATGCATTTTTGAATTGAGTTTCAAGTACTTTATTTCACTGTTGACTATTCTACAATGTCAGCCATACCGTCCCTGAATTCCTCAAGAGCGTGGCTGTAAAATGGGGAATGAGAGCATGGATGCCTCGTGTGTCCTTCTGTAGGAAGCGGGGGTAGAATCCTCTAGATTCTGTGGTAGCTGGTGTGATGTGTTGCTTAACATTTTAAAATAATATGATGGTTACTAATGCAACCACATTTATTTTCAGCCAATGAGTTTAAAGACAGAAAGAATTAACTCGGGGAAAACATCACCACAGGAAGACAGAGAGAAAAGTCCTCCCGGGAGACGTCAAGACAGAAGTCCAGCACCCACTGGAAGGCCGACTCCCGGTGCAGAAAGACGGGGGGTGTCTGAAGACGGAAAGGTGACCTGGGAAACCTGGGTCACGCTACACTGGCTGAGTGGAAACTTCAGATTCAGATGCAGTTCCACTTAGGTCTAATAAGAGAACTCAATTTGTTATTCAAAATAGACCTAGTGTTAACTAATTATGTTATTTATTTATTTATAAATGAAAACTTTATTTATTAATTTATTAATAAATTTTACTAATTAATTAATTTTTAATAAATAAATAATTAGCATAATTGTTTATTAACCTAATCATGTTTCTATAGATAAAACCTTAAATTTCTTCAGACACGTGTTTAATGCTAAAAAAGCAAACAACTTGAATTGGGTTTTAAAAATCAATTACTTTCCTGAGCTCCGTAATTGGCATATTTCTGCAGAGTCTTTACAAGAATTGATCTACCTTGTAGTGCTGAGCTCAGGGCTGTTGGGTGAGCCCTGGGGTCTTGCTGGAAATTGTGGATGGCTGAAGATGGCTTCGTGCTCCCAGCCTTTGGGCTCGAGGCATTGCCGGCTGCAGGGACCTTGTGACAAGGGGGGCCTCTGACTGTCTTTGCCCCAGGTTATGCATCCATCTTCCCGAAGTCCGCAAAACTCCAGTGGCAGAAAATCACCAGTGCAGGCTTCCCAGGCCCCCACGCTGCAGAAGCAGACGGCAGCAGCCGGAGGAGCTGGTGAGCAGGGTCGGGGGCTCCTAAATGTTTCCATGCTTCCTGTAAAGTGCGGGGCTTTCTTGTGGATACGCGTGAGCAGAACATCTTACTACGGCAAGGACATGTCCTTCATGGAGCTGCCTAATTTCTGACCACTTTTGTCCGATTCCGTGGTTGGGTCCTCACCTGGGAGTCTTGCCGACACCCCTAGCCCTCCACCCCACACACAGCCCACATGCCGGTCTCCAGGGGCCGTGGCTGGAGATTCCGAATCCTACCGGCCGCCTCCCCTGAGCACACTCCCAGCTGAAGGCGTCTGGCTGGGCCTGGGCGGACTCGGGGGCTGTGTTCCCTTTTCTCCGTTTGCCCGCCCATGGCGTTGCTGCCACGCTGATGGAGCACCCTCTCATCGGGCACCTGCCCGGCCTCTTTCCTGAGCCCAGCTCTGTCCATGCAGATGTGGGTGCTTTCTCCATTGGGGGTCCCACCGGGAGGAGCCAAGAGTGCCCCTGGGTGAGTCAGGAAAGAACTCCTTCCTCACGTTGCTGCCAGAAAATGACCATAGCAGCTTCACAACCCCCCAGGAACCTATCTCGGTAAAGAAACAGGGGCCAAGTGGTGTCCGAGGCTCAGGTGTGGCCAAGCCTCAGGTGTGGTCCTTATGCACAGCACAGCCCAAGCCTGTGGGCACCACTCGCCCTGGGCTGCCTGGCACCTGGACTCTTTCCCATCCTCAGCCCAGGCCTGTGTGGCCCTGTAGGGCCAAACCCAACACTGTCTTCCTCCTGGGTCCGCTCCCCGGGCCTCCTGCACCCCAGACTGCTTCATGGCCTCTGCAGGGAGCTTCACAGAGGTGAGACTGGTGCCATCTGTCTGCTTCAGACCACCCCAGGCCCTGCGTGCCCTCACAGTCCCCTCTGCGCCCCTCTGTGGGGTGGGGAAGCCCTTCCCATCAGGTCAGCACCAGCCTGGCCACCTTGTTCCTGCTGCCCCCTCCCCTTCAGGCCCCCAGACCAGACTTTAGTTACTTGCTGCTGCCGGGCAGAACTGGAGGCCTTGTCTTCCACACACCTGCTAGCACCTCCGCAACCTCCAGGCATGATCTCAGCTGAAGTGACGCCATCCTGGGGAAGCCCCCCCGATCCCGGGCTCTCCTGGAAGCCTGTGATGCTCCTTCACCACAGCCCCTGTCCCTTTGTAGGTCCCATAAGCCAGTGGTGCAGGGATCGGGCCTTTCTCTCCCGTGTCTGCCTCCTGCAGAACCATGAGCAGCTTCAGGGCCGAGGCGGTGCCTTTCCATCCGTGAATCTCCTTATCCATCAGAATACTCGAGAGAGAGTGACACCCAAGAAATACTGACTGAGTGTATTCATGAAAGAATTAATGTTCTTACAGGATCATTTGTTGTTGAACTGACCTGACATGTGTATAGTGATCTCATGAACAAGAGGGAAGCTGTGCATCCATTCACTTCAATTGGATTTAGCAATCGCAGTAGGATAATGATATTTCCACAATGTATATGCTCTGTCCCTTTAAATTTAACTTTTTGCTTTTTAGACAGAAGCTCATCAGTCTTAGGGAGTTCTGAAGGCGGATTTCTCAGCCGCGTTCAAGCTGACGAGTTCGCCAGTTCTTCCCCAGACAGTGCAGAGCGGCAGGTAGGTGGCTGAGTGGCTTCTGTGAGGGCGGCCCACCCGGTTCCCCTCAGGGAGACCTGAGAAGGTGACCTTTTCGTCCTGGGGAAGTGAGATTCAGAGCGGGCGTCACGAGATGGTTGCATCTTCCCATCTTCTCAACAAGAACAGAAAATTAAGATGATTCCAAATGTCTCTTTATTTCCTGAAGCTCAGCCTTTCAAACAGAGACTTTTTTTTAATAGATTTAAGTTGGTTGCATTTAGCACATAGTCAAACAAGATTAATGTTTTTTATGACTTAAGAGTTCCCCTAGTCAGAGTTTCATTTTTATCATTTTGATTTACAGTTCTCAGTTGACATTAATAGACTCGAAGGCAAGAATAGCAAACATACTTCTAAGCCCTAGCTAGGGCCCACTTGTAACATGCTATATTTTACAAAAAAAAAAAAAGGTCAATAAAATGAAATTATTTTCTCTACGCCAGGAAATTCGGGCTGTGAACTTACGTATGATGTAAAACTAGGCACCTGGCATGGAAGTCTCAGAACACAGGTCCCGCTTGTTTTCTGTTCTCCTGCGAAAAGCCCACATTCTGTTCTGCCCTCTCCGACATCTTCAGTGGGGGGTTGAGTGGGAATATTTTTCTTGGGATTTTATTTTGTTTGAGGATCCAGCTAATGAGTTCACCTGGAAGCCTCCGGGCTAATGATCTACATTGAGAAGCAGTGCAGCAGCCATGGCAGGTGGTGTCTCTGTGTAGTGTTTGTATCAGGTGTTAAATGTGGCAGTTGTCATTGTGGCCACCCTGACTCCAGACCAAACATACAAGTGGGAGATAAGCACTGTAATAAAACACAAAACATGGTCCAAAGTCCTGGTGCTGACTGTCCGGGGCTCAGCCGCGCCCACCGACTTAGAGGCAGAGGCTGCAAAATGCCAGGGCAAGGTGCATTTCTCCCGCCTCATACTGCAGTGTTCATGGAGACCACGGGAGATTAGGATTATGCTCTTTCTGCAGAATCTTCCTGTAAACCCACCATCTTCCCTGGAAATAGCACAGGCCATGGACACTAAGATGAAAAAGGAGGAAGTACAGGAAGAAAAACGACATCCAAACGGCAAGGCAGATGACTGCCAGCGGTCCAGTTTCCCGAGTAAATTTCCAGGAGCTCTGCACGCCGCTCCCTCCAGACAGGCCATGAGGCCCCGACCTGGAGGCCAGGCGTTTCTAGCATTGTTGACTGCCAGTTTATTCCCAGTAAATAAAGCAATAGGCTTTTCAGGAGGAAGATTTGTTTTAAATACTTAAAAAAACCCCAAAACTATAGCCTCAAGTATCTTCCAGCCACCACATTTTAGCCCTTGAGGAGAGCTCAGTTCCGGAAGGATGCATCAAGGTGGCGGTGGTCGGCATTGACTCAGGAAGGGGTCGGAAGAGGCACCGGCTGCGGCTGCAGCTACAGTGTTTTGTGAGCTCCGAGGAGACCCAGTCCTGCCTGGGGCAGCACATCATCGCTTCTTCTTCAGCTCAACAGTTCGTTCATCTCGCGCCTCTTGCTGGCCTGTTAGAAACTGGGAGTCGGCCTCAGGCTAGCTTTGCTGAGGGAACTCTGCCTCAGTAAAGGTGAATTTATGTCTTGCAAGCGGATAAAGCATTTGGATAAATGAACAACAGGGAACGCTACTTGCAGTAACAGTTTGAATTCACTGAAATGCTTTTGTCTTTAGCGCAGTGGTTGTAGTGGTTTGTCAGGGGAGAAGGAAACCCACATCATTTGAGCACCTGACCTTGCCATCCCCATAGACAGGTCCATGAGACATAAGTGATGCTCCTCCTTGGCTAAGTGCATGGAGGAACCAATCGCTCAAGCTCATGAAACCACGAAGATGAGGACACAAGAACTAGGTAATGCGCTGTGCCCTCTGCTAGCGCGATCCTTCCTTTCTCCCCACAACCAGCGGTCACCCACCTCTGCCTGCCCCCACGTCCCTGGCTCCCCCACCCTCCCTCCCAGGTCTTCAGCACTTTCCTCTTCTCGTGACTCATCTTGCATCTACTTCTTGTGTATCTTGCATTGGATATGCCAAAGTTCTTTCCTTTTTTGTGTTTTCTTTCTTTTAATAATATAAACTCCAAAATAGATTGTTTGATTCTTTTCATGTGGAACATTTAAAATATTATTTGTGCTTTATTACTTCTGAGAGTAATTGACTCTTTAAACGTTGCCGGAGTTGTTAGTGTTGGTTAAAAGTTCATCTTCAGATATGGAACTGAACACAGCCCTGCTTCATTCACCGAGTTGGTTTGGGAGCAGGTGGAGTCATCTTAGTTCAAACCCCATCAAACAGGAGGCTGTTGTCCCGGCCAGCAGGTGGCGCACACCGTCAAGGTTTGTTTGGTGGATGGTTGAAGACAGTTTAAGAAGCCCAGCATTCGCTTTTATTCCCTTTGTATTTTCTCAGCTGAATTAACACCTATATTTCTGAGCTATGGTTAAGAGGGACAGTGTGACATAAATAACAAAAACACATTTTGCCATTTGGAATTTTCACATGCACTTATCTTAACTCCCCAGATCTTGAGATTATTTCTCTCAGATATTTTCTTTTGCTAATCTTTACATGAGTAATATTTTCAATGTGAAGACAAAGATATTCTTTCTACATTCCTTGTGCAGCATTATGCACATGAGGTTATATAATATTTGCTGATAGTTAATTAAAATCAACACATCTTCGGGATGGGCCGTAGGAGCGTAGAGGTAAGGAGATTGGGATGAAAAGGAAAGAAAAAGCTTCCAAGAGTAATTTTTACATAGTAATTACCACAATTCCCATGGCCCAGGACTCTAAACTCACCAAGTCAGCGGCCGTGGAAGATCTAGACTGATGGCCACTGTGCGACACAAGCTTATGAAAGACGGATGTTGGTGGGACAGATCATAGCACTTATTCATTACTGATAACCACATTCGGGGATGGGAATTTGGACCTGATCTACTCAGTCAGTACAATTTTGGGGGAAATATCACAGCCAGTGTCGAGAATGCCATGTAGGCGATAATGATATGATAATTCTGAATTGGAGAAAAAATAATGAAACCACAATAATCAGGCTTTACATCATTTTTCATCTTGGAGCTTTTGTGTTTCCATAAAGGTAGAACAGGCACTGAGCGAAGGTTGTGCCATCACCACCTTCCCCGAGGCCAGCCAGAAGGAGCCGAGCATGGATAAGAAGGCGACCATCATCCGGTTTTCTTTTATTTATTTATTTATTTATTATAATTTAAGTTCTAGGGTACATGTGCACAATGTGCAGGTTTGTTGCATATGTATACATGTGCCATGTTTGTGTGCTGCTCCTATTAACTCGTCATTTACATTAGGTATATCTTCTAATGCTGTCCTTCCCCCCTCCCCCCTCCCCACGACAGGCCCGGGTGTCTGATGTTCCCCTTCCTGTGTCCAAGTGTTCTCATTGTTCAATTCCCACCTCTGAGTGAGAACACATCATCCGGTTTTCTAATGGTGACGTGAAGAAGATCAAACCCGATCAGAGAGTGGTGTGTACAATGGATGTTTTTTTTTTTAAAAAAAGATCTGTCTTTTTAAAAAAGAAATCAAAACTCACTCAGTTATTAGGAACGATTTTGCACATCTGTACCCCCTTTCCTCTGGGTGTTCAGGATGGGTGGGGGGGACGGGCAGAGCACAGGCTGTGGAGGCGGGCGAGGCTCTCTATGAGCCAGGCTGTTCTGCTTCCTCGGTGCGCTCAGGCAAGTGAGACCCTGTTGTCAAGACCCTCCGATCTGCGCGGTGACACAAGAGTGCACCAGCACCCCTCCTGGCTCTGAGTTCAGTCATTGTTTTCAGCTTTTCTAGGCCTCTGCAAAATGTGGCTGATAATTAGGACCTAAGTCAAAAGATGGTTATGAAAGTTAAGTAACATAGTCCATTAAATAATGTCTCTTCTGCAGAACTCTCTAGAAACACAATGGTAAACACTTAGTACATGTGCATTGATTGTAGAACTAGCATTAGTATTGCAACAAAGTTAGGCAGAGTCAGGAGCTAATCCCTGGTACAAGCTGGAGGTGAGATCCTGGGAGACAGTTTTTACAGCTGGGAGGAGGCACTGTGCCCAGCAGCCACCTTGCAGGTGGAGCAGAAAGCACGGGCTTGGGGTTCACGGGCTCGGCTGACTGGCAGCTCTGCCAGACCAGCTGTGCCAACACCAGCCAATTAATTCATCTCATCAAGCCTCAATTTCTGCATTAAAAAAATCAGGAAATATTCCCAGGTCTGGTTCTCAACTGGGGGCAATTATTCCCCCTGCCTTGAGGACATTTGCAATGCCTGGAGACATATTTGGTTGTCACAACTGGGGGTGGTGGGGGTGCTGCTGGCATCTAGATAGTGGGGCCCGGGGATGCTGCTAAACATCCCAATGCCCAGGACACCCCCCCAACCCCACAGAATTATCCTGCCCAAATTGTCAGTAGTTCTGAGGCTGGGAAAGCCCCCTGTAGGTTATTATAAGGACCAAAGTTATGCCATGCATATATTGCTTGGCACACATCAAGTACTCGGCAGCTGACAGCTGCTGTTACCATGACGATCATCACTGGTAAAAGCCGATGATGTGTTTGTGGAAGAAAGCCACGGATCACAGTAGCTGGGGGCCCACTTGATGCTGAGGAGCTGTGAGGATGCTGTCGCCCCCTGGTTCAAACTACATGTCTCTGTGTGTCTAGGGATCATGTATGGAAAACACAGATGCTGAGCAATCTGGAGGTCCTCTAGGCAAGGTCTCCAGGGTGGCAATATTTTTGCCCAGATAATTCAGGGTATATAACTTGATTCTAACTTAAGAAAATTTGGGTAATTTCCAAAACCGATTGTAAATAAGGTGAGATAAGGGAGGTCAGGGCAGGGTTTGTAGTGCATTGAGAATAGTCTCTTAGTACCCACACATTACCAAATTGTATTCTAAACATTTCCTTCTTTAGAATGATCAGTTTCCCTGTTGTTAGCCAAGCTTTGGGTACAAATGTAGAGGCACAGGGTCCAGGAGTTCTGAAAGACTGCAGAGCGCGCCTCTGTTTTTTGTGTTACTTGCTTTAATGAGAGGCGCCTACTTGTGGCTCTGTGATTTTATCCCAGCGAAGCCTCTTGACCCTTCCTGAGGGTGGATGTTAGAAGCCCCGAGTGTGGACACAGGCGTGGTGTGCCCACCACGTGCTCTTCCACCGACCTGAACTAACTTGCACGCTCCCTTTTTTGCAAGGAAATGCAAACAAAGAGCTTGGATGACCCCCTTCAGACGGTGGCCTGTGTTATGCCACTGCCCAGTGGAGGAATCTGTGATACTGATCTCATAGCCTGCCCCAGCCTTTCATTGTGAGGTCTAGATTTCCGTCACTTTGGAGTAGGAAATAGCTGTTTCTTAGCCAGATGTGGGGGTGTAGGGAGGCAGAGTGTGACAATGTAAGAATTGATGCGGTGAGGATGAATCAGCGGGAGAGAACAGGGCCTGGCACAGGCCTTGGAAGGACATCCTCCTGTTCTGGCCTTCTGCATGGTCAGAGGGAATGGCCACTGCAGGCCAGCGAGTGTGCACCTCCCCAGGTCTCCTGAGAGCACCTCTGTTCCCCTCAGACCTCTCTGGTCTCCAAAGGGAGCCCTGACCCCAGCGAGGAGCCTGAGCTTGGACTTGATGATTATTGGGATGATGCAGAATTGAGAATTTGGGGCTTTCTTCTGACATTTGGACAAATTTCCCCCATGTGAGAAAAATGCCTTTAAAATCATGGCATGGAAATAGTCCCTTCGACTTCAGTGTCATGGTTTTTCTAAATAAGTCACCTCTCCTATTCTCTCCTGCCTTCTCTCAGCCTTTCTTTGACGGGCAGCGATGCTGTTGCTATGATAGATGGCAGACATGCAGTGACACACCGGGGTCCCAGAGCTCAGGAGAGAGTGGATGCCTGTCCTCTGTGGTCCCACTTCAAAACAAACATGTACATCCCACGGTTTTCTAGTTCTGGACCCTTAATTTTTTAATAATTCCCCCTTCCCTACTTATAGTCAAGGCTCGCTTGACCATAAGGAATGTCCCCTCCCCTCCCGGATGACTGTCCTCTTCCAAAGCAGCTCCTTCCCCTCTTCTTTTCCCCACTTTATTGGAAACCAGAGGGGGTCACAACGATGGGAAACTTCACAGTAATGTCACAATTCAAGAGGCACAACCCGGGGAGTGTTTCTGTTGTTTGGAGCTGCTGGGAGACCCTTGGTCTCTGAGCTGTGGGGTTTGGATCTTGGGGCTCCTCACTCATATTCACTATGCTGGACCTGGACCTCCTGCAGGCCCCCAAGGCTGCCAGGCCCAGCAAACTCTAGCTCAGAGCCCACCAGGTGAAGGACCGGGAACTCCACCTTGGTCCAGTCCTCTCTCCCATGAGCCTAGAGCCACAGTGTCTTGACTTTTGGGCTTGGGTGACTAGCCCTCCCCCCATGCCCCCTTGCTGTGGAGGGTGCCCATGGGCAAGGTCAGCCCACTCCCACCTGCTGGGATGGTGCTTTTACCCACCTGCAGGAAGGACTTTACTAGATTAAATCCAGGTTCAAAATGATAACATAGACTGCCTCCCAACGTAGGTGTTTCTGGTGCTTACAGATTTACTATCACGCAAATGCTCAGACAATGCGCACGACCTACCCTGACGGTTTGGAAGTTGTGCAGTTTCCTAACAAGCAGACAGGTGAGTGACGTCACCAGGAACCCGCGTGGGTAGGTGCCTTTGCATGTGAGTGTGTAGAGGTGTGGAGACTTGCAGGTTAGCAGATACCTGAGCCCTGTAGGCAAGTTCCCCATAGCAGCAGCTGTCCAGATAATTTGGAGCTTACCCTGCTTAATGCATGTTTTCCTGGTTCTTATCCAAGAGCTGTGAGCTTGCAGCTTCCGTGCGGGTGTGTAAGTGCACCCAGGTCTGGACGCCTCTGTAAACGCTGTCAGACCTTAGTCAGGGGCTTGTGTTTCAGCTTTTCTGGGTGAGCCTGGCTACATGGCTCGAGCAACAACCGAGATAAATGGGTGTTACTTACTCGCACAGCCCGGTCAGCTCATTGTCCTAAAAGCCACCACATTCTTTCCCGAAGTCTCGCCTGGACTCTAAAATGCCATCCTCTGGATAACCCCTGGGTCTCTTGGGAACTGGGCTGCACAGCAGGAGGTGAGCGGAGGACAAGCCAGGGAAACTTTATCTGTATTTACAGCCACTCCCCATGGATGCATTATACCTGAGCTCTGCCGCCTTCAGATCAGTGGCAGCATTTGATCCTCACAGGAGCACAAACCCTACTGTGAACTGCGCACGCAAGGGATCTAGGATGCGTGCTCCTCGTGAGAATCTAATGCCTGAGGATCTGTCACTGTCTCCCTTCACCTCCAGATGGGACCCTCTAGTTGCAGGGAAAAAAGCTCAGGGCGGCCGGCACAGTGGCTTACACCTGTAATCCCAGCACTTTGGGAGGCCAAGGCAGGCCGATCACAGGGTGAGGAGTTTGAGACCAGCCTGGCCAACATAGTGAAACCCCATCTCTTCTAAAACTAAAATACAAAAAATTAGCCGGGCGTAGTGGCAGGTGCCTGTAATCTTAGCTACTTGGGATGCTGAGGCAGGAGAATCACTTGAACCTGGGAGGTGGAGGTTGCAGTGAGCCGAGGTCACGCCATTGCTCAGGCCTCCTACTTGTTCTACGTTGTGGTGAGTTGTATAGTTATTTCATTACAATGTAATAATAATAGAAATAAAGTACACAGTAAATTTAGTGCACTTGAATCATCCAGCCTTCCCACAACCCACACCCATGCCAGTCTATGGAAAAATTGTCTTCCACAAAACTGGTCCCTAGTGCCAAAAAGGTTGGGGACCACTGCATTAGATAATGAGAGAACTGTTTTAAAAATATCCCAATTTTGGCTGGGCACGGTGGCTTACGCCTGTAATCCCAGCACTTTCGTGGGCCAAGGTGGGTGGATCACCTGAGGTCAGGAGTTCGAGATCAGCCTGGCCAACATGGTGAAACTCTGTCTCTACTAAAAATACAAAAATTAGCCGGATGTGGTGGCGTGCACCTGTAATCCCAGCTACTCAGGAGGCTGAGGTTGGACAATCACTTGAACCTGGGAGGCAGAGGTTGCAGTGATCCCATATCATGCCACTGCACTCAGGCCTGGATGCAGAGTGAGACTCCATCTCAAAAAAAAAAAAAATTCCTACTTTGGTTATGAATTTGCTAATATTTATTTGTAGTTTTTCTCTTTCTTTTGAATTGGTTTCTTTTTAAAAATCCTTAACCAGTAATACATATTTTTATACCTTTAATGCTTTCTGCTTTAAGTCTATTAAATCTAATAGGTACAGCAGCTTTCTTTCAGTTAGTTAATATATGCCTGGTATATCTGTTTCTATTCTTTCTTTTGCTATTTCTAAATCTTTACCTTTAAATGTGATCTTATAAGAAACAGACATTAAGAAAAATATATAATCTGAAAATAACTTTCCTTTTAACCTGAGGTTTTATTGCATAAACTGAAAATGTATCAGTGTCCTTACTGTCCTCTACAACCAAATCAAGAGTCTTTTGGTTCGAATTCTCCTCCCCGATCTTTCATGCCATTGTGTTGGCTTCTGCCAGGATTTTTACTCTAACTTGATTTTCACCCTCAGTATTAGTTATGATTATTACCGTGGTGTTTATGTAACCAGTGTTTACTTTAAACTTTCTAAATTTATGCAGAATTTGGGATTCTTCTTTCTTGTATTTTGGGCCTTTCTTCTTGGCACAATTTCCTTCTACTTGACGAGCATGAAGAGATGGGGGCAATCAGCCCTTTTGGCTCATCTGAAAATGTCCTTTGTTTTGCCTTGTTCATGAGTGGTCGTTCATCCTGATGCACCTTCTGACCCCTCATCCCATAGCTATTACATGGCCACCCTGTGGCAGGCATTGTTTTAGGGCTAGGGATCCAGCAGTGAGCAAATTTGTGAAAAGTTCTTATTTCATGACATTTTATTGGAGGGAAGCATAAAGTAATCAGGTAAAAATAAAAATCAATATAAAATATCAGTCTCTATGAAAAGCTACAGAGAAAAACAAGAGGGTAGGAAGCAGGGAGGGAGAGTGCTGGGCTGCTGCCCTAGGGGGCCATCTGTAGGCCGTTGAGGAGGGCCTCACTGAGGGGGGATATTTTAGGGAGCCATGAGTGACGTGAGAGAGGGAGCTGTGTGCGTGTCAGGAAGAACATTCTAGAGTGAGAAAGAGCCGGGAAAAGTGTGTGGTATGTCTGAGGAAGAGCAAGGAGGCCGGTGTGGCAGGGGTAAAGGAGATGAGGTCAAAGTGCCAGGACCAGGCAGTGTAGACCTTTGTGGAGAAGCCATTGGAGAGTCTTGAGCAATGGAATGACAGTGATTTTTCTGAGCGTGTTGAGGACTTTATTCCACTCCCACACGGTGTCTGCTGGAGGATCTGATGGTGGACTAATTTCTTCCTTCGAACGTGATTTTTTTTTTACTTGCTGCTTTTAAGGACTCTTCTGTCTCCAGTTACATTATAGTATGTCTAGTTATGGATTTAATTTTGTTCATTGTATTGGGGATTTGTTTTGCTTTTTTTTTTTTTTTTTTTTGAGACGGAGTCCTGCTCTATCCTGGAGTGCAGTGGCATGATCTCGGCTCACTGCAACTTCCTCCTCCCTGGTTCAAGTGATTCTCCTGCCTCAGCCTCCCAAGTAGCTGGGATTACAGGTGTGTGCCACCATGCCTGGCTAATTTTTTGTATTTTCAGTAGAGACGGAGTTTCACCATATTAGCCAGGATGGCTCAGGTGATCTGTCTACCTTGGCCTCCCAAAGTGCTGGGATTACAGGTGTGAGCCACCGCGGCCAGCCTGTTGTGCATCTTAAATATAATCACTGTGTCTTTCAGAAGCTATGGTTGCCAGATTTAGCAAATAAAAATGCAGGATGCCCAGTTGAATTTGAATTTCAGGTGAATAATAAATGATGTTTTTTTGTTATGAGTATGTACCATGCAGTATGTGGGACATACTTACACTAAAAAGTCATTTGTAGTTTATGTGAAAATTCAGATTTAACTGGGTGTCCTATATTTTATCTGGGAACACTATCAAGTTCAGGGAAATTCAGAACTATTACCTTTACCAATCTTACCTTTCCTCCATTCTTTCTCTTCCTGTACTTCCAATTATAGCTGCATTACACCACCTCATTCTAGCGTCTTTCCCTCTTCACATATTATATTTTCTTGTTATCATCTGGGTAAATTATTTTTCTAGTTTCTCAGTTTTCTCTTCAGCTGAATATTATGTGCTATTTAATATATCATTTAGCTTTAATTTTGAAGATTATATTGATTTCATTTGTTCTTTTTCAAATCCACCAAGAATTTTTTCTCTCTTTCATTTTTAATTTCCTACTTTAATTTTTAAAATATTCTACAAACATTTGCCTTGTCATCAGTTTCTGGTAGCACCATGCTTGCCGTCTCGGAGCTCCGCGTGACACTGGCTGCTGCTAGCTTGTGTCTGCTTCCAATTCTTCTGGCATTTCCTCATGGTGTTGCGCTTCCTCACCTATTTTATATTTGTGCTGGCAGCCTGTGTTGGTGGCGATCCTATGGGGCCCAGTCTGGGAGATAGTATCCAGAAAGCTTTGTGTTTGCTTCTGCCAGGTGTCCCAGGGCACGACCAGCCTGGGATCACTTCACGTTAGCTTCTTAGTTTAAGGTGTCCCAGGTACAGGTAGCAGAACTGCAATTGCTAAGGGTAAATGAGGGTCACCCTGTAGTAACACATTCTTTGGAAAGAGCTCAGAGAGAGACAGCAACACTCCTTGGTGCTCTCCATCTGCCGGCAGGGAGGTATTTTCTAGTTCCCTCTTTCTTTGGGCCTCTAACCCTCAGAGAGTGTCCTCTTTAAGTTCCCAGACAAAGCCCTTCATCCTATCCCAGCAGAGCGACTAAGGACCAAACCTCCTGGAGACTGCAGAGGTCACCAAGGCAGCCGCAGGTCAGGTTCGATTCTGCGTTCCAGCACCCTCTGGGATTTGTAGCCCCTTCCATGAACTTGGGTGCTCATTTCCCAGGGATTTTGTGATTTGCTTGAGCATTCCTCGATATTTGTAGTGGATGTGTGGCTGGGATGTCTGATCTGCCCCATTGCCAGGGCAGAATCAAGGCCGCTGTGGGGCATCTGCTCCTCGTGACACAACGGACCTCCAGATGGGCCCTTGAAGCTGCTGAGACTCACGTTGTCCTATGAGTTCCTGGCCCCCAACCCTTTTTCTTTTTGTCCTAATGTTTCAGCCAGTGCAGCTGTATGTCTTGTTAGAATTTTTGCCTTCACAAGCTGTCATTTAGGCTCTGACTGGGCACATAGCAGCAAAGTGGGCACTACAGCATTTGTTTTCTTGAGTGACCTCCAGCAAACATTTGACAAAGAAAAATTACACTTGCTAGTTTGCAAAGGCCATGCTGAGCAATTAATATTAACGCCAGTCTTCTGAAAAAGAAAAGTATTTATAGGTCTGTATTTTATTTTTGTTTAAAAGACCTAAAACTTTGACTCTCAGCTGGTCCATGTAGAAGGTCTCTGATCAGTTAATTTTCCAGCAGGAATTCTAAGTTCTGTTACTGTTCTTGGATACATTTATCATACGTTCAACAGTTCTGCCTACGGCTGATATTTCAAGAACAGAGTGAAACAGAAGTCCCATTGTTTCCCACTCCTTCCATTTTACAGGTGCAATTGTGTGTCTCATGCATGGTTCTTATACATTCATACAAATCAGCCAAGAGTCAGGCATTGATATGTACCAGGCAGGGAGTGAATTCAGTTGCTCTCAGCTGTTGACCCAAAGAAGAGCCCCCAGTTTCTGCAGGGTGTTCCATTAATATACAACCAGAAAACAATCTTTTACCATTTTGTGCTAAAAATTATTTTAAGGGGTAGAATTTTTCCTCAGTTGTCAGATTCTTCACTGTATTCATTTTGCTTAAATACAGTTTGTGGGCTGGGCATGGTGTTCACACTAGTTATCCTGGTGCTTTGGGAGGCCACAGTGGGAGGGTCTCTTGAGGCCAGGAGTTAGAGACCACCTGGGAAACATACCAAGACCCTATTCCTACAAAAAAATAAAATATTAGCTGGGCATCGTGGCATGCTCTTATAGTCCTAGCTACTTGGGAGGCTGAGGCAGGAGAATCACTTGAGCTCTGAGTCTGAGGCTGCAGTGAGCCATGATCACACCATTGCACTCCAGCCTGGGTGACAGAGTGAGGCCTTGTCTCTAAATACACACACACACACACACACACACACACACACACACACAGAAGCAAATGGATGTTAAAAGAACAAATGGAGGCCGTGCGTGGTGGCTCATGCTTGTAATCCCAGCACTTTGGGAGGCTGAGGCAGGCAAATCACTTGAGGTCAGGAGTTCGAGACCAGCTTGGCCAACATGGTGAAACCCTGTCTCTACTAAAAATACAAAAATTAGCCAGGTGTGGTGGTTGCGTGCCTGTAATCCCAGCTATCCGGAAGCTGAGGCAGGAAAATCGCTTGAAACTGGGAGGTGGAGGTTGCAGTGAGCTGAGATCACACCACTGCACTCCGGCCTGGGTGACACAGGGAGACTCCGTCTCAATGAAAAAAAGAACAAATGGAAACTCATCAATTAAGTTTAATTTGGCAGCTTTTCTTTTTTTCACAAACTCATCAAGCAGCTGTGAATGCACCCCACATGCAGGCACTGTGATCACCTTCCTGTTCCTGTAATGAAATAGAAGCAGTGCAGCAGCAGCTCCACAGCGAGTTCCTCAGCGTCCAAGGGTTCTGTCTCCAGTACAAGGTGAAAATCACTGTTATTCATCCCTGGAGGATACCATAGAGGGTGAATTATGGCTCTTTCCTACAATTTATTATCCAGCTGAAAACTGCAAATCAATATGAAAATGTCAAGTTGAATGTTTACCATAGCAAGAGTCAAAAGCATTCAGAAGCAGAGGGCACCGACTGTGGGGTTCATAATGGAGATTTGACCTCAAGCATAGGGACTCAGGGAGTCAGACAGCGTATGGGTAGGAAAGGAAACTTTCAGCCAGGGAGATCACTTGAGCAAAGTTGGGAGAATCTAAATTTTATGCTTTAATGAGACCGAGATCATTCTGCCCAGAGCAAGATATTCAAGTGTAAATAAAAAAATGATAAGAGCAAGTACAAAAATGCATGTTGAATACCAGTTCTTTATGGAGTGTGCCTTATCCTGTTCAGGCTGCCATAGCAAAGTGCCATAGACTGGCTGGCTTGTCAACAACGGTGTTGGGGCTAGAAGTCCATAACGAAGGTGCCGGCAGCTTCACTGTCTGGTGAGGGCTGCTGCCTGGTTCACAGACGGCATCTTCTCATTGCAGCCTCACATGGTGGAAGGGGCGAGACAGCTCTCTGGGGTCCCTTTAGTAAGGGTGCTAATCCCATTCATGGGGCCCCACCCTCATGACCACATCACAGCCCAAAGGCCTCATCTCCCAACACCATTGCTTTGGGGATTAGGTTTCAACATAGGAATTTGGGGAGGACACAGCATTCAGCCCATAGTAGAGCAGTCACCACAAAATAGATTTAAGCAGCTAAGTGACACAAGTGTCCTGGTTTGGAAATATAAATTTACTGAATTTGCAATGATAGGTGTGTATGTTGTTTACAACCTGGTTGAAACAGTGAAACACAGCAAATGTGCTCTCAGATGTTCACACAGTTTTTCTTCTTGAGTATTTTCATACAGTATTGAAGTCCTTAAACTTTTATTATAAGTAGGATTGCCAGATTTAACAAATAAAGATTCAAGTCCCTCACTGAATTTGAAATATCAGATAAACAACAGTAATCTTTGGTATAAAAGTATGTTCCATGCAATATTTGAAATATACTTATGTTAAAAATTATTCATCATTTGGCTTGGTGCAGTGGCTCATGCCTGTAATCCCAGCCTCTGGGAGGCTGAGGCAGGTGGATCACCTGAGGTCAGGAGTTTGAGAGCAGCCTGGCCAACATGGTGAAACCCTGTCTCTACTAAAAATGCAAAAATTAGCCATGCCTGGTGACGCATGCCTATAATCCCAGCTACTCAGGAGGCTGAGGCAGGAGAATTGCTTGAACTTGGGGGGCAGAGGTTGCAGTGAGCCGAGATCATGCCACTGCACTCCAGCCTGGGCAACAGAGTGAGACTCTGTCTCAAACAATAATATAAATAAATAAATTATTCATCATTTATCTAAAATTCAAACTTCACTGGCCATTTTGTATTATACCTGGCAATCCTAGTTATAAAGCCAGATGATTAGAAAATACTCTCTATAAATCTCATGAATATTTTATAGATTATTTGCATAGAACATGTTTCTAAACAGATTCAATGTAACATACACTGAAAAACTGCATTCTGCAGAAAAATTCTACCCCAATGGCTCCAAAGAAATCGTGTTTCCCAATGGGACAGTGAAACATCTCAAGGATGGACAGGAAGAGACCTTATTTCCTGATGGGACAATCGTAAGGGTGGAAAGGTCAGTAAAGTCAGACAATGCGAATTTGAAACATCCCCAGTTTTTGTTTATTTAATAATTTCTTTATATTAATTTAAGTTTTTGCAAACATTTAAGTGCTTGTATTTAAAAAAAAGAAAATAATGTCATTGACTCTAGAAGTTTTGTCTTATGGCCTTGATTTGAATCCCTTTCTACAGACTGTGGGTTTCAAATGGGCTTTTAGGTATTTACTTCACCAACATTAGCTTCGTTTGAATTATAACCGTAAAAATCACTCCAGTCTTCAGTGCTCACCTCAGACCACGTAGTCTAGAAGCCCGAGTCTATTGCAGAACATGTGCAAGCAAATGTTTAAGGCACACCAAGGAAGAGCTCGTCAGAGCTGCTATTTCAATGCTAGTTTGTGCAGAAAGTAAAGATCCACTCAGCTGCCCGAGGGAGAGTGTGGGAAGTTGTTTTACACCTTCCCTGTCTTTCCTGATATCAAAGTGAACACAGAGAGCTGTGGGCTGTGTCTCCTCGCTGCCCCGCCTCCGCCCTTTCTCTGAGATCTGAGGTCTCCCGCTCTCACCATTTCTCCCCTGGGCAATTACAATAGACTCCCCCAGCTTCCTCACAGCTGTCAGAACCTTCCCTGTCACCTCCGGGGCCACTTTTCTGAAATGATTCAATGTGTGTCTCTGTCACTCCCTGTGTCAACCCTGCCGTCCCTCTCACCACCAGAGCCAGCTGTCAGCACAGGCTTCAGCCTGCAGGTGAGCAGATGCGGCTGACCTCCGGCCCTGCCTCCTGGCCCTCCCCACCTGCCCTCTCTCACCCACACCGTTTCTGCCGATTCCCTGAGCCCCCCGTGCACCTTTCCTGCCCCTGCCCGTGGCCTTCTGCACCCTCATCTAACGAGATTTGGAAGGAGGGCTCCAGACCCGGGTGGGGGCATTATTCTGTGCTCCCCCACCCCGCACTGGCCTCCACCCTGGCGGCATTGGCCCTGGCGCAGGCCGCCTTACCATGTGTTTCTCCTCTCAGGAATGGCGACAAAACCACTGTGCTCAGCAAAGGGCAGAAAGAAATCCACACAGCCCAGTTCAAGAGGAGGGAGTACCCGGATGGCACCGTCAAGACTGTGTATTGCAGCGGCTGTCAGGAAACCAAGTATGCCTCCGGGAGGGTTAAGATCAAAGATGAAGCTGGAAATGTCGTCCTGGACGAGAAGCAGATGAGCCCTCAACACGCAGCATCACATGGGAAATGCCAATTGCAGATTTTTCCTAAAACAGACAAAAACTAATAACATATTAGCTGCCCTAAATGATCTTGGAGAGCCACCAAAACTTTAGGACTACCCAAGTCATCTAGAAATTGCAAAGGAAAAGACATTCTCTCCCCTATTTAGGAAACTTGGTTAGAGCAGCACACGTCAGAGAACAGGAGGCTCACAAAAGAACGATTTCTTGTCTTCTGCTAGCTTTTGAATATTTTGCTCTTGCTTCTCCAGTTCTTTTAATTGTGATGTCAGGGTGTCAATTTTAGATCCTTCCTGCTTTCTGATGTGGGCATTTAGTATTATAAATTTTTCTCATAACACTGCTTTAGCTGTGTCCCATATATTCTGGTACATTTTCTCTTTGTTCTCATTTGTTTCAAAGAACTTTGTTATTTCTGCCTTAATTTCATTATTTACCCAGTAGTCATTTAGGACCACGTTGTTCAATTTCCATGTAGTTGTGAGGTTTTGAGTGAGTTTCTTAATCCTGAGTTCTAATTTGATTGCACTGTGGTTTGAGAGGTTGTTTGCTATGATTTCAGTTCTTTTGCATTTGCTAAAGAGTGTTTTACTTCCAATTATGTAGTCGATTTTAGAATAAATGCTATGTGGTGCTGAGAGGAATGTATATTCTGTTGATTTGGGGTCCAGAGTTCTGTAGATGTCTATTAAGTCTGCTTCATCCAGAGCTGAGTTCAAGTCCTGAATATCCTTGTTAATTTTCTGTCTCATTGATCTGCCTGATATTGACAATGAGGTGTTGAAATTTCCCACTATTTTTGTTTGGCAGTCTATGTCTCTTTGTATTTCTCTAAGAATTTGCTTTATAAATCTGGGTGCCCCTGTATTGGGTGCATATATATTTACGATAGTTAGCTCTTCTTGTTGCATTGATCCCTTTACCTTGTTGCATTGATCCCTTTACCATTATGTAATGCCCTCCTTTGTCTTTTTTGATCTTTGTTTAAAGTCTGTTTTATCAGAGACTAGGATTGCAACCCTGCTTTTTTTGCTTTCCATTGGCTTGGTAAATATTCCTCCATCCCTTTATTATCTCACACGTCTTTGCATGTGAGATGCATCTCCTGAATACAGCACACTGATGGGTCTTGACTCTTTATCCAATTTTCCAGTCTGTGTCTTTTAATTAGAGCATTTAGCCCATTTACATTTAAGGTTAATATTGTTATGTGTGAATTTCATCCTGTCATCATGATGCTAGCTGATTATTTTGCACATTAGTTGTTGCAATTTGTTCATGGTGTTGTTGGTCTTTATATTTTGGTGTGTTTTTTGCAGTGGCTGCTAATGGTTTTTTCCTTCCATATTTGGTGCTTCCTTCAGGAGCTCTTGTAAGGCAGGCCTGGCGGTAACAAAATCCCTCAGCATTAGCTTGTCTGTAAAGGATTTTATTCATTATGAAACTTAGTTCGGCTGGATATGAAATTATCGGTTGAAAATTCTTTTCTTTAAGAATGTTGAATATTGGCCCCCCACTCTTTTCTGGCTTGTATGGTTTCTGCAGAGATATCCAGTCTGATGGGCTTCCCTTTGTAGGTAACCTGACTTTTCTCTCTGGCTGCCCTTAACATTTTTTCCTTTGTTTCAAATTTGGAGAATCTGACAATTATGTGTTTTGTTGTTGCTCTTCTCGAGGAGTATCTTAGTGGTGTTTTTTGTATTTTCTGAATATGAATGTTTGCCTGTCTTGCTAGGTTCGGGAAGTTCTCCTGGATCATATCTTTAAGTGTGTTTTCCAACTTGGTTCCATTCTCCCCATCACTTTCAGGGACCCCAATTAATTGCAGGTTTGATTGTTTCACGTAGTCCCATATTTCTTGGAGGCTTTGTTTGTTCCTTTTCATTCTTTTCTCTAATCTTGTCTTCTGGCCTTATTTTATTAAGTTGATCTTCGATCTCTGATATCCTTTCTTCTGCTTGATCAATTCAGCTATTGATACTTGTGTATGCTTCATGAAGTTCTCATGCTGTGTTTTTCAGCTCCATCAGGTCATTTATGTTCCTCTCTAAACTGGTTATTTTAATTAGCAGTTCGTGTAACCTTTTGTGAAGTTTCTTAGTTTCCTGGCATTGGGATAGAACATGAACCTTTAGCTCAGAGGAGTTTGTTATTATCCACCTACTGAAGCCTACTTCTGTCAGTTAGTCAAACTCATTCTCCATCCAGTTTTGTGCCCTTGCTGAAGAGGAAGTGTGATCATTGGGAGAAGAAGAGAGGCATTCTGGTTTTTGGAATTTTCAGCATTTTTGTTCTGTTTTTTCGTCATCTTCGTGGATTTGTCTACCTTTGATCTTTAAGGCCGATGACTTTTGGATGGAGTTTTTGTGTTGATGTTGTTGTTGTCGCTTTCTGTTTGTTAGTTTTTCTTCTAACAGTCAGGCTCCTCTTCTGCAGGTCTGCTGCAGTTTGCTGGAGGTCCACTCCAGTCCCTCTTTGCCTAGGTATCACCAGCAGAGGCTGCAGAACAGCAAAGATTGCTGCCTGCTCCTTCCTCTGGAAGCTTCATCCCAGAGGGGCACCAGCCTGATGCCAGCCAGAGCTCTCCTGTATGAGGTGTCTGTCAACCACTGTCGGGAGGTCTCTCCCAGTCAGGAGGCATGAGGGTCAGGAACCCACTTGAGGAGGCAGTCTGTCCCTTAGTGGAGCTCAAGCACTTTGCTTGGAGAACCTCCTTGTCAGGATCTGCTGCCTTCTTCAGAGCCAGCAGGCAGGAACGTTTAAGTCCGCTGAAGCCACGCCCACAGCCACCCCTTCTTCCAGTTGCTCTGTCCCAGGGAGATGGGAGTTTTATCTATAAACCCCTGACTGAGACTGCTGCCTTTCTCTCAGAGATGCCCTACCCAGTGAAGAGCAACCTAGAGAGGCAGTCTGGCCACAGCCACCTTGCTGCACTATGTTGAGTTCCACTCAGTCGTTACCACTGTGAGGGGAAAAACCACCTCCTGAAGCCTCAGTAATGGCAGATGCCCTTCCCCAAACCAAGCTCCAGTGTCTTAGGTCAACTTCAGACTGCTGTGCTGCCAGCGAGAATTTGAAGCCAGTGGTGCTTAGCTTGCTGGGCTCTGTGGGAGTGGGACCCACTGAGTGAGACCACTTGGCTCCCTGGCTTCAGCCCCCTTTGCAGGGGAGTGAACAGTTCTGTTTTGCTGAGGTTCCAATTGCCACTGGGAACGAATAAAAAAAAAAACCTCCAAAAGCTAGCTCAGTGTCTGCCTGAACAGCTGCCCATTTTTGTGCTTGGAACCCAGGGCTCTGGTGGTGTAGACACACGAGGGAGTCTCCTGGCCTGCAGATTACAAAAGCCATGGGAGAAGCGTAGTATCTGGACGAGTAACACAGTCCCGCATGGCTTCCCTTGGCTGGGATAGGGAGGCCCCCCACTCCTTGCACCTTCTGGGTGAGGTGACACCCCACCGTGTTTCTGCTCACCCTCTGTGGGCTACACCCACTGCCTAACCAGCCCCAATGAGATGAACAGGGTACCTAAGTTGGAAATGCAAGAATCACCCACCTTCTGCGTTGGTCTCACTGGGAGCTGCAGACCAGAGCTGTTCCTATCTGGCCATCTTGCCAGATCTATCCTGCCTAGTTTTTAAACTAAACTTTGTCATAGGCGTCCATGCCTGAGAAATGTCATAGTGCATACAGGGCTTGGTACTCTCTGTGGTTTCAGGCATCTACTGGGGGTCTTGGACTGTGTCCCTGACGGATAAGGGGGGGTGTAATTGTGCATTTTCTGTATCTGTGTTATAATTCAATAACAAGTTTCAAAACTGAAGTGCACACATTGCAGGTGAAGAAGAGCATTTGGAGTTATTACTGTTAACTAGCGTCTTAGTAGAAAAGCATCTGGGCCAGCAGTTATGAAAGCAGATTCTAGTCCTATGTCTTCCACTAGCCAGCTGTGTGGCTTGAACAAGCCACTAACCTGCATGATTATTCTAGTGTTCCTCGTAAATATCATGTGAGTAATTTGAACTACAGTTATTGTAACACCCAGTCCTTCCCAATCCCCAAATCTCTCCCTGGGTCAGGACCCTTGACCTCCACATTGCACTCCAGCTGCTGCTTCCTTTCTGGGAAACCCTCCAGGAGGGGCTGGGCACCCTCACCAGCCACACTTTTTATCTGGTCTCTTTAGGCCACTTGATTCAGGTCTTCATCCCCAAAACTCCATTGAGCTGCTCTGGCCGTGGACACCAGTGACATGATCCCTGCTAGACCCATGACTCACCCTCAGTTCGTGTCTAAGCAGACATTCCAGCAGCAACCGATGCTGTCACCAAGTCAGTCTTTCTGGGATCACGTCTCGCTGGGCCCCGGGCTAGCACGAACTCTTGGGTCTTCGTTTATCTCACTGGTTGTGTTTCTGGCTCCTCCCCGTCTTCTGGACCTCTAAAGCCGGGAAGGCCCAAGGATTCCGATGACCACGCTTTGCTCTCCTCCATCCTCTCTCCACACAGCCGGTCTCTTGACTTCCAATTTCCTGTCTCTCCAGATGGAATCTCCAGTAGATGCCAGTCCTATGGATCTAACTGCCCCTCAACAAAAACACCTGAATGTCTGCTCACATGCAGAAATTAACTTACCCAGAACCAAACCTTGATTTTTTTACCCCACAAACCTGCTACTCTCTGAGGCTTCCTCAGTCTGAGTAAACGACCACTTCATTCTTCCAGGTCTTTGTTAGGCCAAAGGCCTGGAGCTTTCCATGGCTGTCTTTCTCTACACTGGCATCTCCCTAGACTCTACCTTTAAAGAACATCCAAAATCTGACCACTTCTCAGCACCTCTCCTGCCACCATGACCACCCTGGTACAAGCTGCTGTTGTTTCTTGCTGGGGCGATTTGAGAGCTTCTTAACTTAGCCTTTTTGTCTTACTCCTGGGCTGATGGTGTCTTCTCCATCTTGTAGCCAGAATGATCTTTTTATAAAGAAGTCACTTCATGCCACTCCTCTGATCAAGGCTTTCTAGTGGCTTCTGTACTGGGATCAACAGTGTCCCCCAAAATTCATGTCTTCCCAGAACCTCAGAGTGTGACCTTTGGAAATGGGGCTGTTGCAGATGTGGTCAATCCAATATGACTAGTGTCCTTCTGTGGACACCAGTGGCATGAAGTTCCCCTTCTTAGAGGAACTAGACACAGAGACACAGAGGAGAAGGCTGAGCAAAGATACAGACACATGGGGAAGAGGCCGCATGGAGATGGCAGCAGAGATTGGAGTGGTCCATCTACGGGCCAAGGAACACTGGGGATGGCCCGCAGCTCCGGAAGCTGAAGAGCCAGGAAGTACCCTCCCTTAGGGTTTTCAGAAGGGCCTGGCCCTACTGCCATCTTGATAGAATTGTGGCCTCTAAGCTGTGAGAAATGAATGAATTCCTGCTGTTTTTGCCACCCAAATTTGTGGTGCTTTATTACGACAGACCAGGAAATGAATATGGGTTCCAATGTGGCTCAGAATAAAACTTAAGGGCCTTACCTCGGTGCTGGGCCCTGCGCGATCTGGGCCCCCTCCGTGGGCCTCCTGTCAGACCCCAGCCCCCCTTTACCTCCCTGGCTTTCCCGCTGGGTGCTGCAGCCTCTCCCACCACCTTGTCAGAGGAAGCGGTGTTTCCACCCTGCACACAGCTGTGCCATGTCTGTCCTCATGCCCTCACCCTATTCCATTGCTCTTCCTGCCTCTGGCCACCCACAAACCGATTTTACATTTTTTTCTGTAGAATAGAAACTTATTGAGAACAAAACATTGCTGTTTAATGCCTGCTTGATTCACTATATCTAAGTCAATGTGTGGCACTTAGCAAATGCTTCACATTAAGTACATATTTGTTGGATGAATGAATAAATATCCTAATTTGCTTATTAGATAATTTTCTTGCATGATGAGAATGAGACCTGCTTGGAATTTGTTGGGGTTAAGGATGGAAGTGGAACAGATAGCTGAGGTCTCAGGAAAGGTTGCTTCGAAAACAGAAATCACAGTTGCCTTCTGCAGGACTGGGCAGGTGAGGGAGGAGTGAGGGGACGGCCCTGGAAGGGGGCTGGCCTGGCGGGAAGGCCTGGGAAGGAGGGACAGGGGTGGTGGGTGGGGCTTTCTCCTGTACTTGGAGGCCGAGTGAGATCCACGGTTCAGTATTGAATGGGAGGTTCCCGAATCTGCTTCTCTTCAAGGCCACTGTGCTCTCCTCGGAGCTGAGTGTGTGGACTGTGCAGCTCATCGGATGTGCACACACACACACAGGTGCCCATGGGCACACTTCCAAGTTGAACAGGTAAACCCTCTGGGTTTCAGGGCCATATTTTCAAAGGCCCACCCTGTCATTGGTGCTCTTTTAGGCCATGGCTGGAGATGAAGCAAAGCCTGCACTGCCAGCAATGGGCAGGAAAGAACTATTCCCTAAGGAAGGAGGCTTCCTATTGCCCACACGCATCAGGACAGGCAGACGGAGGCGTCATGGGAGATAAATAACTTGCTTTGCGTTCCCGGTGTGAGACTTTACCTTCCAAAGCAGTCTGGTCAAACGCCTCTGTAGATTTTTGTTTTGTCTTATTTTTGGAAACAGAATGACTAAGGAAAGGGAGGGAGTCAGGGACTCAGGGAGGGCGCGTCGCGTTGGGAGTCAGACAGATGCTCTCCAGACAGGGAAAGTGAGTCAGGCACAGGAGGGAGCAGAGAGTGGGACATTTGCAACGTGGGTAGGATGGAGGCTTTATAGTCACCAGGGGAAACCCATGGCGGCATCTGTCTTTCACCATAGGAGACTGTTCTCTGCCCATGCACGTTCCTTGAGGCCACGGTGACAGCCCCTGTCCACCAGGGCACCACGTCTCCGGCCGCTGCTCCTTTGTGTGCCGGTCTGGCCGAGCAGGGGCCTGGGCAGGCGGTCTCGGGGGAAGGAGCGTGGCTGGCCCCGTGGCACCCGCAGCTCTCTCAAGAATGATTCCCACCACACACGTGCTTCCTTCTGGATTTCCTACCCCTTCCAGGGTGCTGACCCCATGGGAAGAAAGGGGGAAGGAGGAAGGAAGACAAGTTTCCTGATTCCTTCCCCAGACTCAGATCTTCTTTCAGCTGGCGTGATCTGTCCTCGGGACGCTAGGAGAAGGTGGGCCAGGAACTTCTGAGAGAAAGAACATTCCAGAGGGACTGGAGTGGGGCCCTGGGGACTCAGGCAGCTTTGACTTGGGCCTGGAAATGAACTTGGGAAAAAGAAGTAATGTCTGTTTGTTATTTGGCTGTGAAGCTGGAACAGACTCAAGTACCTTGACAAAGGCCAGACACCTCAGTGCTTTGGAGCTCTCCTGCGGGTTAGCTATCTCGGCATCACGGCTTTCACTGGGGTAAGGTAGCGATGAGTCACTGACTAAACAGACCCAGGCTAGGCGGGTGCTACAGAGGCCCCAAGCCCAGGCGTGGACGGCCCTCATCTCAGGAGGGTGCACACTCCCGGTCTCATTAGCAGACCTTGCTCACACACGTTCAGAGAATCACGTTCCAATGAGATCATTGCAGTTAGCAAAGATCACAGTCACCAAACAGCCGTAACAACCCATCAGGGAAGAGTGTCCACTACACTCGCTCCATGTTTTTTGGCCGGGGACCCACATGAAAATCCCCTTACATTTTGGGACCTAGAAAACGAATCTCTTTCTCGATGCTGGCAGGCCTCTTTTTATCAAAACTGACTATTTTATAATTTGCATTTATTTTTCTGCCGTGGCTGCCAGCAAGCTCAGGGCTAATCTTAGAATGTGGTAGTAACTGCAGACGGGCAACAGATCTGGGTCAGCGGCACCCTCCCAGTCTCTTCATTATATGCTCTTAACTTTTTAATTTCTATATTTAAGGGCTTTCTTATAGATAGATCTTTAGATTTTAGAAAATTTTTTGTAATATATTTTGCCATACATTATATTTTTTAACAATCTTGCCTTCATTAAATCTCTGATCAAGTAAAAACAGGGCACATTTGCCTCTGAGTCCTGGGAGTTGGGCCATGGAAACTTAAGACTGATGAATGAAATGTTATGAAAGCTTAGAAGAGTGCACTGCAGTTCAGGGATTGACAGAAAAGCACTGCATTTTAAGCTTGGTCTAGGGGATGGCTGTTCTTATTGTTCCGTTCTATAGCTCTTGATAGCATTTTATGATACACACTCTTAATTTTTCTTTGTGAAGTAGGAATATTCCCAGTTTACACACTGAATACTAAAAAAGAGTGAGGTTAACTAATTTGCTTTGACACAATGGAAAGTGAGGCTCCTATTAAGAGTTTCATAAATTGGACCCTTAACCTGGAAACTGGTTAGAAAGGTTTTGTGATCAAAGTGACCTGGACGCACCAGCAGTCATGTGAAAACCAGAGAGAGAAACTATTTTTTCTGTAGTGTGTAGATGATCTGATCGAAATATCTGGAGACCCGAAAAACCAAAAATTTGCTTTGAAGTCCCGTTACTGTTCAACTTTCCCACTAAGCACGTGCTGGGCTGGCATTACCGATACGACCCAGGGACCCAGCCACACACCCTCCCCCCGGGACCAGGAAGAGATTAGAATCTGGTTTGCTCTTTCTCTAGGCTCTCACCAGGGCACTTGGGCGCAGCCACAAATGCTTCAGTTCCAAAATGCAAAGGATGAAGAAATCAGAAAAGTCCCCAATGCCACCGGCCACCTTCAGGGAGAGCCTGGCTGTCCAGACAAGCCGCTGGTTGGGTGCATAGCAGTGGGGTAGTGCTGTGTGTTGAGGGCGTCTTCATAGGTCCAGCTGGCCGCTCCACATGGACACCCAACAACCAGACCTTCCGTCAAGCTCAACTGAACCCCTCCAGTGACTCGATGGAGGCTCGGGCTCCTGTCACACAGACCCTCCGTTGAACTCAATTGAACCCCTCCAGTGACTCGGAGGAGGCTCGGGCTCCTGTCACTCAGACCCTCTGTTGAGCTCGATTGAACCCCTCCAGTGACTCGGAGGAGGCTCGGGCTCCTGTCACACAGACCCTCCATCGAACTCGATGGAACTCCTCCAGTGACTCGGAGGAGGCTCGGGCTCCTGTCACTCAGACCCTCCATCGAACTCGATGGAACCCCTCCAGTGACTCGGTGGAGGCTCGGGCTCCTGTCACTCAGACCCTCCGTTGAGCTCGATTGAACCCCTCCAGTGACTCAGAGGAGGCTTGGGCTCCTGTCACTCAGACCCTCCGTTGAGCTCGATTGAACCCCTCCAGTGACTCAGAGGAGGCTTGGGCTCCTGTCACTCAGACCCTCCATCGAACTCGATGGAACCCCTCCAGTGACTCGGAGGAGGCTCGGGCTCCTGTCACACAGACCCTCCGTTGAGCTCGATTGAACCCCTCCAGTGACTCAGAGGAGGCTTGGGCTCCTGTCACTCAGGCCCTCCATCGAACTCGATGGAACCCCTCCAGTGACTCGAAGGAGGCTCGGGCTCCTGTCACACAGACCCTCCGTTGAACTCAATTGAACCCCTCCAGTGACTCGGAGGAGGCTCAGGCTCCTGTCACACAGAGTCTGGCACTTTCCTGTAAGCATCAACATCAGCAGAACACGATCATGGCTCAGTCTCTGAGCAGAATTCTGATGATCCTGCAACCCCAACTGGACTCTTCTAAACTAGCAAGCTCTCTGTCCCAGGAGCACTTGGAGAGGCTGCCCTGCTCCACCTCACTTCTGAACGGCCGGCTGGAGCCACGCAGATGCACACTGGTTTGGACAAATGCACACGCACTCCCCAACTCCTCTCAGCTCTGGGTCCTCCCCTCCAGCCTTAGGCCCAGGGCTCACTCCTTAGTGCCCCCCACACCTCATGAGCAGGCCTAGTTCATTGTCTCCAAGACATTCTGCAAAGGCCTCACTACCCCCGAAGGTCTAAGGAGTTCCTACTGACTTAGGGTCTACAGGGTTCAAAATGCTCTGAGCAGACTGAGAAACCAAAGACCAGTTCCAAATAAGACTTATCCTGAGGAGCACCAGGAGTGCCCATCATCAATTCACAAAATCCTAAACCTCCAAATGGAGGGGACATGACATGTTACCTCACCCTCGATGAACGCCCTCTACACAAATACCCTAGCCAGTCTTGACTCCTTTTGACATGACCCTATTGTGGGAGCTGCAAAGACCATCATGGATCCCACAAACAGGCATGGCGCTGGGCAAGACGGCCATGGATCCCACAGACAGGGATGGCACCAGGCAGCCGGTGGTGCATGGTGGGAAAGGGGAGGGAAAAGCAGGGCAGGGATTAGAGAGTGCAGAGGCCCAGCTTTAGGAAGATGGTTGAAGCCTGCAAAGAGTTAACGGCATTCCACTGGGTCTGGGAGGGTCAACGTGGTTTGGATAGAGACACAGGGACAGCATGAGCGAAGGGCCCACAAGGGAAGGACCTCGGTATTTAACAGAAGCATTGGACAGAGAAGTCTGGTGAAATGGACGGAAGGCTAGAGAGGCAGCTGGGATTAACTCACAGAGGCCTGGACTGTCCCATCCAGTGGGTAAGACTGTGCTCTTTAGATGGGCGCTGGAGGGTGAAGTGTCCTGTACTTTAGCAAAATCCCCCTCTCAATAGCCCGGGTGGAGGAGAGGACGAGCCCTGCATGGAGGACAGTCAACCAGGAAGCAACTGAGAGGGAATGGAACGGAGGCGGAGGATCCAAAGACAGGAGGAGGGATGGCAGGGCCTGCTCCCTGATCAGTCAGGCTGGGGAGAGGGCAGCACGCCCCACATGAAAGGCACGTGAGCCTGGGTGACAAGAAGAAGGCTGCTGGTTGGTCAGAGACACTGGGCTATCGGGGGAATTCTAACAGGTGGGAGAAAATGCACAGCTCGGCATGGGGCAGCTTGAGAGGTAACATTCGAGAGGCCAGGAGGCATTAGCTCATGGCAGCTGCACTTTTCTCTGCCTTTGATCATCGCCTGTCTGGGCACCTGGCTGTCACTGACTGGAAGGAGAAAAGGCCAGGGCCGGGTGGCATTTGCTCCCCCTCCCATGGTCAGAGGTGGCCAGTGGCCTAATGAATGAGGGTGAGTGAAGGAAGCATTTGGAATTTCACAGAGAGGCCCGTTTCCTTCTGCACATATGAAGCACCTGCTAGTGCTGTGTACTAGACACTGGAAAGCTGAAGTTCCAGGAGGAGGAGATGCTCGTAGAAACAATAAATGAACAACATGCAGGTGGGAGAGCCACAGACAAGACCTAGAAGTTCTAGAGGAAGCCTCAGTGTGAACCAAAGAGGAAGGGTAGGAAGAGGAGGGGAAGGGGAAGGGGAAGGGGAAGGAAGCAGCTTGAGATTAAAGGAACAAAAGAGAAACAAAGCTCCAGGCACACATGCTGGGGAGGGCCGGGGAGGCCAAGGAGAGGCAAGGGAGAGGCCAGGGAGGGCTGCAGAGTTGGGGGAGGGTAGGAGAGGGGCAGGGAGGTGGCTGAGGGTGCCAGGGGGAGGGCCCGGGAGGGAGGTGTGGATGGAGGACTGAAGGGGGCCAGTGAGGAGGGGTGCTGGAAAGGGTGCTGGGGAGGGAGGGGTGCTGGAAAGGGTGCTGGGGAGGGAGGGCTCTGGGAAGGGCTGGGGAGGGTCAGAGGACCCGAGCATATTGGACAAGGAAGAAGCCTTGGAGATCAGCGGCCAGCAGCGCTGCTAGGAAGAACAAGGGAGAGAGGAGTCCAGGTGCCAAGGGACAAGACGATGACTGTGAGATGGGCAAATATCACTCAACCCATGCCTGGCACCATTTTCCATGTTAACAGACACGTGTAGCATCTTCATCTGAAACGCTCTCGAAGGTCTGCGAAGGCCACAGCACACTAAAGCACTGATGTGATGAAGCGTGTGTGTGTGTCCATGTGAGTACTTAGCAAAACAGTACTTGGGCAGGAGGTGAGTCCGTTAAATAACCGTCTTTATTTAGAAACGCAGACCCCACATGCTTCAGGAATTCTGAGCCCCAGTCTGGCTTTGTCACCCCCTGACTCTGTGAGGTTGAGTCAGCTGACTTGTCAGGACCCCTTTGTAAAATGTATGAGGTTTTAATCCAAGTAGAGTTAGAAGTTTAAAAGTTCTCCCATTTGTAAAATTATGGGGCTCAACTACATTTTTTAAGCAGTCTTCCAATTCTTAAAAACAACTACAGCAATAAAACTAGGGTGAGTCTATGATTTCAGGCAAATTCTAATTGGCTGATTGTACGTTAGACCTTTTTCTTTTGTATCTAAAATTAAATTAACAGATACCTTCATGTATACACTTGATCTCTGTTAATAAGATGGTGGACTAAGTCTGTTAGAATAGGAAAAATACATAAAGAGTGAAATAATATGATCTCTTCACAATGGCCAAATTGTGCTGAGGTGGTGATGAGGAGCCGCTCTATGTCCTGAGGCATCTTCTAAGAAAACTCTCTGGCTGGTGCTTTCTGAGTTCATCCTCCTCGGACCTCACTGCTCTCACATTTTCGTATTTCTTCATCCTCTGCCTGGTTCGCCTGTCCTGGAGCGTGGGGTCTGATCGGGTTCTTGGACTCCACGCACTCCACAAGCCCATACGCCACCATGGTCAGGCTCAGGACCCCCAGCAGAATGTAGAGCTTGACGTGCACGCACAAAAATGTGCTGTACCCGAAGGCAATGACGAAGCCCAGGGCCTCCCACAGGCGGTAATTGGCGAAGGCAGCTTCCTTGCTCTTCTCAAACAGAACGCCGTAGAGAGCTGCGGAGGAGAGAGCGGCGTGAGAGCTCTGCCACGGGCCCCACAGTGACCCTGTTCGTGAAAAGAGCACAGCTTTCCCACTGCCCCATTTTCTCAACAAAATCAGAAACAAACAAACGAACAGGGATTTCACATTGTGGATGCGGCTTGTCAGTGGCGAGTCAGCGGCATGCCCAGCAGGGGGCAGTCATCATCCGCGGGTGAAGCAGAGCCCAGGAGACCCCGGCCCTGGGAGGAGTCTCAGCCCCTCCCCTCACTCTGCAGACAAGGGGCACACTGCCCCGAGATGAAGCTCGCCTGAGGTGAGTTGTGGCTGCCTCCGAGCCTCCAAAAGCAATAGCAGACGCAGGTAACAATCACATGGGTAAAGACACTCATCCTTTCCCTTAGGGAATGTCGTCAGATATGTGTACAGAACCTTAGCAGAGAAGAGATCTTCACCTCCAAATTTTCAGATCACTGCAGCAGAGTCAGCAAAATCACTGCTGGGTGGGGCTTTCATTCCCATGTGGAGACTTGAAGAGCAAAGTCTGTTCCCTAAGCACAGCTTCCACGTCAAGGGATTCCTACCTGTGCCTCCAAGAAAGGTCTAAAGTCTATTAAGTGAGCCCTGGGGGGATGTTAAAGACCCCTCAGGTGGTTGCCTTAAGGTTTGGGGAGAAATGACCTAAGTCTGTGCCACGGGCTGAATCCTGTCTCCCCAAATTCACAGAGTTAAATCCTAGCCCCCAGTTCCTCAGGATGTGGCAGTGTTTGGAGACGGGGGCTTTACAGAGGGGGTTATGTTGAATGAAGCCTTCGGGGGGGCCCTGTCTGGTCTGCCAGGCTTGAGAGTTCCAGCCTCCAGCCTGCGGGACAGGTCTGTGGTGTAAGCCGTCCCATCTGTGGTACTTGTTTTGGCAGCCCAGACTGACTCACACGGTCTGATCAATACTTGTAAGTGAAGGCAAGTTAATGTTTCTGTCCTATTTGCTGTGTAGTCATATTTTGAGATACCTGGATGAGAACAGCTAGAAATGGCCGGGCAGTGACCACACCTGGACCGACAAGGGACCCTCCAGAGCATCCAGTACATCCTCAGCCCTCCTCCACACAGGACCCCCTTCACCTCCTGGGCATGGCAGACTCCTCCCCACGTGCCTGCCTTCCTCCCACCATGCCCAGGAAGGCCCCTGCATGGTGGGAGGTGGTCCCATGGTGATCCCCTGGTCCCCTCCAGGGCTTTACACTGTCCCCTCAAGCCCCTGTCATGTAGCGCTCCCCTAGCCCAGAAGCAGGCCAGGTGACTGCCATTCTTTTCTTTCCTCCTCCCTTCCCCGTCTCTGACATTTCAAAACATAGGAGAGAGGATGTGGGGGAGGAATGGCCCCACCAGTACTGAAGAGCCGGGTCCTTCCAGCCCCTTCTGCCCACACAAGCCAGGCTACAGCACACAGAGGAGCAGCGTCCGAGGCAGCACCAGGGCCTGGAAGGCTAGGGGCGAGGCCCTGTGCACCCCCCATGCGGGAAGATGAGCGTCCACTCTGGGCAACCTGAGCTTGTTGCAATCTCCACCCCACAGCTTGGCGCCTTCACCCTTTAGACACCCAGTGGGAAGGGCTTCACCCTCGGCAGTAACTCAGAACCTGGCACCGGCACACATGGGGGGTCCCTGCAGTCCACTCAAGGCCTAGTGGCCCCCATAGGCAGGCACAGCCCCCCAGCGAGGGACCGCAGGAGAAGCAGCCTCTTGCTTGTGATTTAAATGCAGTGGCCCATTTTGGGACTCCCCCCAGGCGGCCGGCCACACAGACTCAGGAAAACCCTCCACAGGCTGAGGCCAAGTGGGCAGAGGGAGCAGGGACAGGAACAGGGTCAGGAGCCGACCAAGTTCTGGTGGGCCAGGGTGTGTGGTGACTGCACTCAGGGGCTGAAACCAGGGGCAGAAGCATGCGGTTCCCAAGAGGATTCCAGACTGCGAGCCCTGGGGTCCTTGAGGCAGGGAGGATTTCGTTTAATTTTGTAAACTCTATGGCACCTGGCTCAGCGCAAACCATCTTCCCAAAGACAAGCTCTGCCCACCCCTCCTTAGTCCTAGAGATGATGCCGTATGCAGGGAGGCACAGCATTGCCTGTGCTTGGCGAGGGCACCTGTCCGGCTGTGGCTACAGGGAGGGCAATGACAAGGGCTGTGAAACACTGCCTGGGAAGCCACGTCCCCAGCTAGCAGGGCCCTGGCCCTGGGAGGGCCTGGGGGGATGAAGTCCGGTCTCTCCCAGACAAACAGATGATGTCAGTGAGAGAGGGATTCCCTCCAAGAAGGAAAGTGTCAGATAAACACCCTGGAACACAGGCGCTTGCCTTCCTGGGGGCGGGCCTTCTCCTTTCAACAGCACGGTTACAGACATCCTGTGAACAAGGCCCCAGGGATGTTCTATTCCCATCCAGAGAGGTGCTTTTTTTTTTTTTTTTTAAAAAAAAAAAAAAGGCCTTTCTCTGGATATAAAGAAAGTTATGAGAAGCAGCTGGTCCCAGGCTTTGTTAATTGGTTTTATACAAAACAACTCACATTATGAATATTCCTCTACTGCTAAGGACCAACACAGATATGTGCTTTCAGCCAGGGAGTCCCCGCTTAGAGCCCTAAGATTCACATTGCAAACAGCTTATGAACATTCAAGAAACAAGAGGCTCTTTGGAACCCTCAGGAGAAGGCACCCTTCTTGTCCCACAGTGCACAGTGTCCACCTTAATAAAAGCAACAACCCAAGGAGAATCAAGTAACCAAATTTAGATTTAGTTGTGGCTTCTAAGACTATTCTAAACACCTCTTGTCTTCTTTTTGAGGGTGACTCTTGGCACTGGATCCCAAACCAAGGTTGAGGGAAGAAAATGCAAGTTGAGACACCGTGGCTACAGGTGGTAGACCACGCTACGTTCTATGGCTAAAAGTGCCTGGCTGCACTCCAGGCAGGTCGGAGAACCAGAGCCAATGGATCCAGGTTATAAATATTCTAGTAATACAGGCAACTCTAATTTTAGGCTAACTTTTTGGGAATATGGGTTGGTATCTTTCCAAGATTTCAAGATGAAATTTAGATTGTGCTGCCATGATTAGAAATTGCTGTCCTCCAAGAAAGGGACTCATCTCCCTTCATCAAGTTCTGGTTGGTTCAAGGCCAGCTCAGCTTCCTCCTAAGCAGACATGTGCTGCTCAGCCCTCTGAGGTTTTTCATGAACTTAAACTTCCTGGGCCCTCAATGCTTCATATGTGTCACATGAAGAACTTCCCATTGTAGGAGTCTGGTTCCAAAATCTGGCCCTAAAGGGGAGATCCACAGCAAAGAGAGAAAGAGCTAGACTGTCTGCTAGCTCACATACTTGTGTTCAAAATTGCCTGGATGTGTTTGGGAGACAGTAGGGTCCCCAGCATGGAGGACTTGGGACCCAGAAGGTGGCTGGAAAGCGGGCTGCCCCCTGGTCACACCACAGAACTGAGGAGGCCGAATAAGATGGGTGTGGCCCCAGACAGAGGTGACACCCTCACTCCTGCCTGTCTCCTAACACGGCTCTACCCACAGAAGCAGGGTCCACGCCCACAGAGGGAGATGCCTAGGACCCAGACGATGCTGCTGGAACTGCCTTCAAGAAAACAAGGAGGAGGAATGGGGGGAACCATTCGCCCACTCGGGAAAGGGGAAGCCACATGTGTGAATGACAGCAGCCCAGGCTAGGGGAGGAGAGGCAAATGCCAGTCATAACTAAAGTCAGGCTTTTCAGGGAATTACTCAAGATTTGGCTCCTATGTTAATCCAAACATAAAGAGAGCAATGCATTTATTGTTTCTAATTGCAAGGAAATACCCACAGCTAATGACATAGTGGGGAAAGACATTTTTTAAAAAGAAAAGTAGACTGAAAACGGTATTTCAACAATTCTGAAATGACTGTACACGTGTACAAGATTGAACACATAAGGAAGCGGTCATACCTAGTGGGAACCAGGCTTCTGGCTGCTGGAGAAAGGAGTGACAGCTACGCAGTGGGGGCTAGAATAAGCCCTGTGGTGCTGGATGGGGCCAGGCATCCGTATGAACTTGCGTGCATTGCAATGCGAAAGCAGCTGGAGACAGACATCAACACAGATGTGTGTACACAGGCAGAACACAGGCAGGTGTCTCCTCTGTCCAACCCTGAGGGCCTGGAGACAACGGCACCTCAGCAGCCATGAGCACAGCCTGCACTCAAATCTTGGCTTCTAATATAATTTTCCAACAAAACAAATGTGGGTTCCTCTGAGAAATGCTGATTCTTGCCCTAGAGAAGGGAAAAATACAAAAGATAAGTGTGGAATACATTCTAGTTCTAGAAAGTAAGAATGCACTGAAAAGAAAATCCATATACACGTGTCTATATCTTTTTATGGCCCATCAGAAGGACACAAGAGCCAATGGGAAAGAGCTCAAAGCAGCCACAGAAGAAATAATGTGGCGATGGATGGTGACCCAAAGTGTAGAGTAAATATACGAGCCCATGCTGATGCAGATCAATGATTGAGTAATAAATACATCGGGGAGAAGGGACAGGTGTTTTTTATGGAAGAATTACAGAGTACACATAGACATTCCTCAGGGTGGAGATTAGCTGCTGTCTTCTTGACTGCTGGCTCCCTGGGCACTCGCTCCCGCAGAACCGTGTGTGGAAAGGGAAGGCAGTGGGTTTGCAGTGGAGAGATGTGGCCGGCACCACGGAGCCCACGGGATCAAGGTTAACATCGCTGGTGAGGAGTCCTGTCCCTCTCCTGTATCCCTCATATGACGGGACAAGAAAGCGCCTCACCAGGGTGCTGTCCTCCGCAAACCCACAGCCCCAGCCTAATCATGAGAAAACAGCAAATAAACCAAAATTAAGGAACAGTCTACAAACTACAGTGCTCTTCAAAAGGGTCCAGGTCATGAAAAACAAGGAAAATGAAAAGCTGTCACAGAGCAGCCAGAAGATACGATGACTGAGTCCAACAGGGAATCCAGGACAGGATCCTGGCCCAGAAAAAACCCTCATGGGAAGCCTGGAGGAACCCAAATAAAGGCTGTCCCCCAACTAACTGTCACATGGCAGCGTTACTTCCTAGCTGTACGAATGTGCCATGGCTCTGTGAGATGCTCAGCATTTGGGGAAGCTGGCACAGGGCCTACGGGGTAAATGCGTTGGATCTATAGGTTGGTACCTTTCAAGGGGACTCTCTGTACTACATTTGCAACTTTTCTGTAAATCTAAAACTATTTCAAAATAAAAGCTGTATTTAGAAAGACAAAGCATTGCTCTCAGCCTGGCCTGTCTGCCTCCTCTTCCCAGGTGGCCCAGGGTTAAAGAGACCAGGATGCTGCTCCTGTCCTCAAACACTGGGATGTGGATGAGAAGCCCAACGATGTTGTTTGGGCAAAGAAGACAGTTAAGTGAATGGGGCATTGAAGAGAAGTCAGGGCAAAAGAGTATTTTTAGACTGGACATTCTGTATCTTCACGGCAGCGCATTGGCGGGGAAGGGTTGCCATGGCAACTGCACCCATCTTTCATTAGCTGTCCGAGGGAATAAGCAGAGAGGAGTGCCTGGCACAGATCTCCCCTTGCAGAGGCCGGGGGATGGCTGGAGCCCAGTGGGACAGTGACCCGGGCTTCCTCAATTCTGCCCCAGGCAGGAGGGGCTTGAATGGTGAAGTCCTCTGACCTGCTTCTATGTGGGAGACTGTAATGATCAGTCTTTAAATTGAGCAGTGATGACTGAAAGGTGAGGACAAAGTGCACTGGGTTTTATTCAGTGTCGTTCATTAGGAAAGTACGTGTCCCACATATTTTCTTTTTCTTTTTCTTTTTTTTGAGATGGAGTTTCACTCTTGTTGCCCAGGCTGGAGTGCAATGGCACGATCTCAGCTCACTGCAACCTCTGCTTCTGGGGTTCAAGTGATTCTCCTGCCTCAGCCTCCTGAGTAGCTGGGATTACACGCATGCACCACCACATATGGCTAATTTTGTATTTTTAGTAGAGACGGAGTTTCTCCATGTTGGTCAGGCTGGTCTTAAACTCCTGACCTCAGGTGATATGCCTGCCTCGGCCTCCCAAAGTGCTGGGATTACAGGCATGAGCCACCGTGCCTGGCCTACACTTTTTCTTTTTCTTTTCTTTTTTTTTTTTTTGTGAGACAAAGTCTTGCTCTCTCGCCCAGGCTGGAGTGTAGTGGCACGATCTTGGCTCATTGCAACCTCTGCCTCCGGGTTCAAGCAATTCTTGTTCCTCGGCTTCTGGAGTAGCTCAGATTACAGGTGCCTGCCACCACACTTGGCTAATTTTTTGTATTTTTAGTAGAGATGGAGTTTCGCCATGTTGGCCAGGCTGGTCTTGAACTCCTGACCTCAGGAGATCCACCCGCCTAGGCCTCTCAAAGTGCTAGGATTACATCCCACATATTTTCTTAAAAGAAAGCACACATTTGGGGAGAATAAAATTAGAAATCTAACTTGCTATTTAGAAAAACAAAAATGAAGAGAGCTGTTCTTGAGATGTAGCCAAAGCTACATAAAATTTCCAGCTTTTTCAAAAAATAGAGAACAGAGACCTTATGTGTGTGCTGTGCTGCATGGAGAGCCAGCCCGCCAGGAGTGCAGGAACACGGTACTAAAATGCCACTCACGCATGACGATTGCGAGTACAAAGTCCACAGGAGCTTCTCAAGTATGTGAAAATATTTTCCCCAACATTTTTTTTTTGAGACAGTCTTGCTCTGTCACCCAGGCTGCAGTGCAATGACGTGATCTCAGCACACTGCAACCTCTGCCTCCCGGGTTCAAGTGATCCTCTAGCCTCAGCCTCTTGAGTAGTGGGACTACAGCATGTGCCACCACGCCTGGTTACTTTTTATATTTTTAGGAGAGATGGGGTTTCACCATGTTTGCCTGGCTGGCCTCAAGCTCCTGAGCTCAAGTGATCTGCCCACCTTGGCCCCCCAAAGTGGTGGGATTACAGTCGTGAGCCATCATGCCAAGCTAATTTGGTTTATTTTTGAAAAAAATTACTTTTTCCTGTAGAGAAAGACAGAAACAGTTTCAATTTAAATTAGCATCCCTTATTAAAGGGAGTCTTTATTCCAGTCATTCACCAGACTTGGACGTTGATACTCTTTGTTTGACCTTAGGTAACTTTGCTTGCACAATTCAACAAGGCTTTCCCTGAGAGTATCATGTGTCCATATAAGGAAAAGGAGAGTTAAGTCCACTATTCACATAGCTCAGGAAGAACAAAAACCAAATATGAATGATCACATTCATTGGGAGCATTTAGGGAGTTATCGTATGGAATATTGTGGGGATATTTGTCCCAGTGTTCTCCTTTTCATTTAATGTGTAAATACATTTTAAAATTCATGTAAGTTCAGATAAGTCACTCTGCACTTCTGGTAATGGGATGTGCATTTGGGGAGCTCAGTGAAACACCGGCTCTGCCACACATCCAGGGGACAGTTTAAACAAATGCTGTTTGATGCTTATTGGTAACGTAGCTAAGAGTCCTGCAGCGACGTGACATGCCACTAGCTTATAATTCTGCACTGCCAAGAACACCAAAGTGAGTTGCTGTTTGTCTCCCCTCCATTAAATCAGTATTTGTTCTGTTAAGCAATGCCCCGGCCTGGCCTCGGGTCCAGTCTACCCCTTCCAGCCTCCAGGCCTTGATCCCAACAAGCCAGAGTGTGGCGCTGGGCCAAGTACACACGCATTTTGGTGAAGAGCTTCACTAGGTCCACCTGCATTACTGGGGCAGCAGAAAGGACTGTGAAACACGGCTCCTTAAATCCAACAGTGTGGGTTTGTTCAAAGGTGATTTTCAGCTGTCCTGTGGATAAGCAACCCACCAGGAAGACAAGAAAGGACGTGGCTGGAGTGTTCTGTCCGCGATCTGAGGTCACATGTGCTCTTTATCCTCAGTGCAGGGACAGCAGCCAGGTCTGTCATCTCAGAAACATTGGCCTGTAGTTCGTTTGTGGGTTTGCTTTTTCCATTTTCTAAGCCCCGAGTGTTTGCCAGATAAAGGCAGAATGGTGAAGTCTCTCCTGAAGGGAAGAGGGTCTCATGTGAGCCGTGCTCACCTCCGAGGACCCTTCATCTCACCTCATCAGCATCTCTTAGACACGCAGTCTTGCCTCTTTGGGCCTCTGACACCCCTCGGGGCCTTAGATGGGGTTTTTGGGAAATTCAGGGTTCCTACCCTAAGTCCTCATCTGTGTCATTTTCAGCACCACCCAGTACGCACACCCTCCGGCAAGCGGCCACACACACTGCCCCAGCTTCCTTCTCTCCCTAATGACCTTCCTCCAAAACCCTTTCATGCATCTCCTTGTGGAAAACATGGCCAGCCAGCACAAAGCACCGCAGAGCTCAGCAGAGCCTGGCACGAGCACCTGATATATAGCAAAAATATTAACTTCAAGATACATATATGGTTCAACTTCACCAATAAATGTTATCATCAATAAATGTTAATTGACTAAGATGATATTTTGACTTTCAGAGACAATACAAATTGGAATAATACATAAAGAAATTAGCATAATGTGGACTTCTTCATACTAACCATGTTATTGATCAATCAACTTGGACCTTATTTTTATTTTTTGGCAACACTTTAGTTTACTTCAGTTCTGGCCTCTCATTAATTCCCACGGATGACCTGTATTTTGATATTAGAAGACCTTCCTGATGTTTTATTGCACTGTCTGCTGGTCTTTCTCCCTTGGTTGCTTCAACTCACCAGCCCCATCCTCTAGGACTCTCTGGCTCTGGGGGCTGTTTCCAGAGGCTGCTCTTCCCCTCCCCTTCACCAGCCTGTGTCTCCTAAGGAGCTTCCCTTTGTGCACAAATAAACCTGGTCTGTTTCCATCCTTCCCAGCCACACCCTCCCTGTCCCTCCAGCACTTCTACTGGGATTGAATTTCTGAAACCATGGCTTCAGTTACATCTGCTTTTTCTCCCCCTTCCTCCCAGTTCCTCCTTTTAATCTATGTTCAAAGGGATTTTTTAAAAATGACCAGTATATTTCACTCTCTGCCTTTTCTCTGTAGCAGAATAAAATGCTTCTCTTAGAGGAGATAGTTCCCAGCACCCCTCAGTGTTCCTGTGACCAGGGCAGGTCTTAGACATGGTCCCCCAGTGGTCTCGTCATAAACAAAGGGACGCTCTTATCTTACCCGACCCCTGAGGCTGCCTTCCCGCAGCCTACACATTCCTGCAGACATGGAGTTGCCTGAGGGAAGAGAGTGCAACCTCTAGAAACCCAGAGCTGGCTTGGCTCTCAGAGCTGGTTTTGGCGTTATGAGCTCTGTGTGTGCACTGGAGCCATGGCCTGGCCCAGGGCTGACCTCCCAAAGGCCAAAGATGGGTACGTGTAAAGGATTTAAAAGGTGTCAATAGCCACTTCAGTCCTTAAAATTGACATCTGGGCTCTATCAGCTTGAGAAAAGAGGTGGTTCTGAAGATCTGCTCGAATCTGCAGGTCACTCATTGGACGTTAAAATGACAGATGCCCTGGGTGATACAAAGCTCAGAGCACGTGTGTTCCGGAAAACCGAGACTTCATCAGCCACTAGATGGCACTGTTTTGCTACGGCTGAGTTCACCACAGGCGCCATGCGTTCTTCATGCTGTAGAATCACGTTTTAAATCAGCAAACTTCCGGCTAAAAAGTCAAAGATTAATATAAGGGAAGTCTACTCAATGGTTTGCTTTTTTAAGGAATGTACTCATGTAAGCAAATTAATATCAATTTTCTTGACATTTACATCTGAAATCTTTGTTAATAAAAGCAACACCAAATAAATTCGAATGTATCTTATACCATTTTATCTGCATAAAGATAAAGAAGGTATCTACAGGGAATAGAACGAGTTCTTGGCTACTTTAGGGAATTTCACACTTTGGAAATAAATGTACTCATGCTGTGTGTGTGTGTGTGTGTTTAAGGAAGAACAATTTGTGTAAATACAACCATGGATTGAGAGAGTATTTTCTCTTAGCAAATGTTCCAAAGCATCTTAAATCTTGGCAGGGGCTGACCACTCCGCCTTCCCCTGGCTAGACAGGCCACCTCCTGAGCTGAGCGGGCATTTGGGGCTCTGGCTTCTTCCTCGGCCAAGGAGAACCCAGAGAGCCAATCAGAGAAAAAGCTTTGGGGCCAGTTGGCTGTGTCAGGCCCTCAGCCAAGACCCTTAGCTAATTTCCATTACTTATCAGGGAGGGCAGACCCATTGAGGGGTCTGGAAAGCAAGGCTGGCTGGAAATACTCCCATCCTCACACCATTTGTGAATCCTCCCAGCCTCCATGGCGTGGTTAAAGCTGCTGGTGATGTCCTGGGATTCTGGGTCTTTCTCTCAGCCCACGTCTCCACCTGGGACATGTGAGTGGCCTGACTACCCATCCAAGACCGTCGAGGGTCTGCAGGGCCCCTGAACAACAGCATCTGATTGGGCTAAGGCACCCTCATTTTGCACCAGAGTGAAGGAGAGCAGCAGCTCTGTGATTGATCACTGTCTTCCACTCTTTCTATCAGGGCGACAACACTAGGCGAGCCCGAGTGCAGAGAATCTGGCCTGTTCCACTCTCATAGTCAGGGGGATCGTGTAGGTCCTGGTTCAGAACACACTCGTGTGCACCGTGCACACACACACTCACACATGCACACACACTTCCTTTTTATTTTCCAAGTTCGTAGGTCCTTTTCCTTTCCCATGAGCCCTCTGCAGCCTGGGATACAGCACCCACTTCTACAGTCGTCCACACTATTTATTGAGCGTCTACCCTGGACCAGGTATGCTTCCCAAGGTACTGGGGTACCACACTGATAAAAGAGCGGGGGTCTCCATTCTCACAGAAGCCTAGTTCTAGTGGAGGAAACAGACAGTGAACAACTAAGCAAAACAAATTCCCATGGAGAGAAGTGCGATCCCAAAATTAGAGCAGTGGATGGAATGATAGGGAGTATGGGGCAGGTACACACTCTATCCACACCGCATCTACACACGGGTGACAGAGCAGCACCCGGATTTGGAGAGAGCAGCTCGGCTGGACCCAGGCATCACCAGGTCTGCAGCTCAGCAGCCGTTTCTGCCAGCCCCGCAAACTGGAGCAAGTGGCTCTTTGGGTGGAAAAGATCCAGCTGCGTGCAGCGATTAGCCGAGGAAGCCGTGCTGTGATTGGACAGGTGACAGCCAAGTACGACTGTGACTTGACAGCCAAGGAAGCCGGCCTGTGATTGGACAGCTGAGGGCCAAGTACCTCTTTGTCTCCTGTGCCTTGATGAGGGGCAGAAAGTGCTGATACTGCTGGAATTTCCTGGGCATTTTTTCTATCAATTATTTTTATCTATGCAGACAAAGACACAGTGATAGTAAATTATGTCCAAAAATCTCCAAAGATTTCGTGCCTTTGCTCTCACAACCACAAACATCCATACAATTTGAACTCTGTCCTCAAGCGAGATAATGCCATCCTGGGTGACGTGACCTATTTGCAGTCCCTTCGCTCCAGCCGCTATTGCAGCGCGTGGCTTCTAAAATCTCAGCGAGTGTCAGCAGGTGAGACTGAGGCATTTTCCCCGTTTGTTTCCAGCTACGGTGCAATGACCGTCTCTTTTCAGTGGTCCCTTGAGAAGCCACTGTGCCGCTTCTTCCCGCTCAGCGGGCGGTAAGGCCTGTATATGCAGTGTGGGTCTCTCAGCAGCTGCTCCTGCTGGAAACTTCTCTACTGTCTTTGGAAAGGGTTTGCTGGAAAGCTACAGACAGACAGACTGGAAAGGTACTCGATATGATGAAGGGAGAACATCTTATAAAGACAAGCATTGAAGGTTATTGCTTAAGTTTTGACTAAAAATAACATGTATGAAAAATCGTATACATATGCATATGTATAAATGAATATAAATAGATACATGTATATATGGACATGCATATATATAAAATATAGGCTCATTGTGTGTGTGTGTGTAAATACATATCTAGGGAGAGAGAGAGACATCAAACTCTTCTCTAGATAATTAAATTTCTGACAGGAAAGGGGCATGTATCCTTTTTTTACTGGATGCACCTATATACTATTCTGTATTTTGTTTTGTTTTGTCTTGTTTTTGAGATGGAGTCTCCCACTGTCTCCCAGGCTGGAGTGCAGTGGTGAGATCTCAGCTCACTGCAACCTCTGCCTCCAAGCTTCAAGAGATTCTCCTACCTCAGCCTCCCGAGTAGCTTGGACTACAGGTGCCCGCCACCATGCTCAGCTAATCTTCCTGTATTTTTAGTAGAGTCAGGGTTTCACTATGTTGGCCAGGCTGGTCTTGAGCTCCTGACCTCATGATCCGCCCGCCTAGGCGTCCCAAAGTGCTAGGATTACAGGCCTGAGCCACCAGGCCTGGCCTATTTCTGTATTTTTAAGAAGAACATCTAATTTAAGAAGAACAAAATTTTTAAGGAAAACTATACTTCTATAAAGGAATTTTCTAGAAAGAACTCTATCAGGTAAGCTAAGCCCCCACCTGCCCTCTGGGCTGCCTGTTCTTGTGGTTGAGCTGCTTCCCCAGGCGGCCCTCCAGAACTCCCACCGCGGTGGTTGTAAAGAAACTGTGAACCGGAGCGCTCAGGCACCAGACACTGCCACCTGAGACAACGGCAGTGGCAGGGAAGCCGTTTCCACCACCCTGGCTAACTCTCATCCCCTCTGGCCCCGCAAGCCTAATCAGGCTGCAATCCAGTGTGAGTCCCGGCTTGCCACCAGTCATTTAGGCCCCGGCTCACGTCCCCCCCGTGGCTGGCAACTCCTTTTCTCCTGACCGGTTTATGATGAGCTGTAAAGAAGCACACAGTGGGATTGGGCCCTGGGATGAACCCTGGCAGACAGCTGGCTACCTGGCAATCCTGCCTTCAAAAAGTATTTCCTGAATTCTGCACATTAGACACGGGAAGACGTGTGACAAATGCCAGCCAGGGCCCTTTCCCTTGGCCTAAACGCCATGACTCAGGGCCAGCCTGCATAGCAGGGAGTGTGCCTGGGCATGGTGTCCCAGATGGTCAGCCACCCTCCCTTGGGCAGGTAACTACACACCTACGTGTCCCACTCAGTGCTGCCCCTCTGCAGTGGTGCCACCTGGCAGGGCCCGAAGGCCCAGACGGTGTGGGAAGAAACAGGTTGGCTTACGCTGGCACAGCCGAGGAGAAAATCAAGCTGATGATGTGTTTTGAGAACTGGAGAGGATTATGGAGAGGACTACAAGGTGAGTAAGAGTTCTGTGCTTACAGTGTGATACCACCAGGGGTCAGGGGTTGGTGGGCTGTGTGCGCTGTGTCCGGCATTCCCAAGGTAAGGACCCACGGACCTCTGTAGCAAGATCTCCCAATGTTCTCAAGCAGCCATGATTTGGCAATGCACCCACCTGTGGCAACCGCCCTCAGAGTCCCAGACTGTGGGTCTGCACTCCAGACACGGGACCAGGGCCCTTCTCAGGAAAATGGGCTGTGTGTGGGCACTAAAGGCAAGACTCTGTTTTTCCAAGGAATCCCCAATATCCTGTGTTTTTCTTACCCAGTGTGTTCAGTTAATGAATGATATTGAGCTGTGTATTTCCAGTGGCCCAAAAGCCATGATCAGTATCTACTCAAGTGGGCAACATGAGCTCTGTGTGGACAAACCTAATGAAAAGGGCTTAGCGGAGAGGATGGGCATGCCTGGCCTTCGCTTTCTAGTCCTCCTCTCCTCTGTCCCCCATCCCTCCCCAGCCTGGATGTTCAGAATTTGTTTCTAAACCACTTTTCCCCACTGCCTTCACACTGTGTCTCTTATTTTGTAGGAACTGAGTATCTTGACTTATCTGCTCATCAGCTATTAGTTAACACCAACTGCATGTCATGCACTGGGCCAGACAGTCTCTAGAAGCTCACGCAACTGTTATCCTTGTGATCTATGAAGAAAAATATCACATAAAGTTAAAAAAAAATAAATACGTAGAAGAAAGATTCCATGCTGCAGTAGAGGGTCTGTAAGTGCTCCCGTGCCCATGGGGTTCTGGTAAAATCTGCCCCATCCCTAGTGTTTTGAAGATGGAACAAGGCTTGTTCTGCGGGACTGCCCCAGGCCCAGAAGTCAGCAGAAGCCAGAGAGCATTTTGCCCTGGGTTTTGCACTTCGTTTGCATTCAGCAAATATTTGTTGGATTTTAGTAGAATGTACAGAGTCTGCCAAAATAAGAGAAGTATGAAACTTCCGAGAGGAGATTTAACATGCCGTGAGCCCCTGACTCTAGAAAGTGTTTACTGAAATGCCCTCATGTCAGGAAGACTCAATTTATCTTTCATATGTCTACAGATTTCTTTCCTTTTACCATCTGTGAGCCCTGAAAATCTGAGACAGGTCTCAGTTAACTTAGAAAGCTTATTTTGCCCAGGTTGAGGAATCACCCGTGACACAGCCTCAGGAGGTACTGACGACATGTGCCCAAGGTGGCCGGGGCACAGCTTAGTTTTCTACATTTTAGGGAGATGTGAGACATCAATCAATATATGCAAGAAGTACATTGGTTCAGTCTGGAAAGGGGGGACAACTTGAAGCTTCTCAGGAGAGAGATAAGTTTGTACCCCTTTTTGTTACCGACACAGTAAGTTCAAGTTAAGGGCTTGTTGATGGGCATTTCCAGTATCAACCTTGATCCAATCAGGTACCTGATTCAATATTGCTGTATTTCCTTAACAATGAAGCATGCGTTTTTTCCCCTAATTTCATTCATAAGGAAAAAGTGCCTCAATTCTCTGACAGTTCCAAAGCACAATTCCTAGTAAAAGAGGCAGATCGTGATCTGTTTGAGTTGTATATCCCCCCAGGCTAATTCACCTGGCGTAGGAGGTGCTCAGAGGCCACCAACATTGCCACAAGGTCCATCTTTGTGGATGGGGTAGGAACAGTGTGCAGAACAAGGGGGCATTGTCTTGGACCCACCGCAAGGACACCCTCTGCAAATGGACTTGGTGAAAATTCCACCCTGGGCCCTGTGGCTATTCTCCTTTCTGTGTGAGGCCAGCAGGGATCAGCTTCCTTCTGTGAAAGGAAAATAAAATCTCGGGAACCCATTCACTATGCCAAAAGGAAAAGTTAAGGCTGGAAGCTGAGTCATGCAAGAAACTGCCTTTCCTTTTGTTCCTAAGCAGATAGCCTCACATAGAAGGCCAGGTGTCTCCACAGGCAGCTGCTCTGTGGTCACCTTATCTTAGATAAGTGCCAACTTACTGAGCATGACATGAATACATAACTGAGTGTTCCCCCTTCCCCTCTTTTTCACACACAACACGTGGATTCAGTAAGTCTAATCAAAGACTCACAAGAATGTGACCCTATGCTCCCTCTTTCCCTTCCTGCTCACTTTTCCTCTTTAAATATTGAAGGCCCAAAATGCTCTTAGAAAAAGCACAGATCTGGGAAATGCGGTGACTCATGCCTGTAATCCCAGCACTTTGGAAGGCCGAGGCGGGCGGATCACCTGAGATCGGGAGTTCGAGACCAGTCTCACCAACATGGAGAAACTCTGTCTCTACTAAAATACAAAATTAGCTGGGCGTGGTGGCGCATGCCTGTAATCCCAGCTACTCGGGAGGCTGAGGCAGGAGAATTACTTGAATCCGGGAGGAGGAGGACGCGGTGAGCTGAGATTGTGCCATTGCACTCCAGCCTGGGCAAAAAGAGCAAAACTCCATCTCGAAAAAGAAAAAGAGAAAAAGAAAAAGCACAGATCACAGATGTTCCTGTGGTTTTGTGTTCCCTTTTCCCAGGCACATCCTCAAACTTGACAGAATAAACCTCTACATTGATTGGGACCAGCCTCAGACACTTTTTGGTTTAGACTTCCTAAGAAATGGTACTGTTGGATCTCTGTGGAGTCATAGTTTGTTACACCAGTTCTTTCTTTCTTTGTTATTCACATACAGTGAGAGAGATGACTGAGTCCAGTTTGTTTGATATTTTTGAACTCTGAAATCATAATGTCAACTTCCTTACAGTATAACTTTGACAAAGAGCAAATGTACATTATAAAAAAAGTTTTTCTTGTAATTGTGAGTTCTCAATCATGGGCCCATACTCAATATTCCCATCAAATACAACCCGCTCACACAGCCTGTTATCCTAGGCGTTAACTTTCATCTGAAGCCTCATTTTTGTCTCTTATCTGAAGCCAACTGCATTCCCATTGTCCTGGGGTCCTGTTGGCAGCCACTTCTCCTCCCATAACAATAAGATGCTGTGCAAATTGTGTCCTTTTGCTTTGCTCCCCTCATCACTGGTGGACTTGAGATTGTCAGCTGAAATTAAGACTGTTGAGGCAGAAATAATTTTATCAAAGTTTACTGAAAGCCAAATGTGAGGTTGGACTTGGGAAGACATACCCACGGAGTTGAGAGCATTCTGGAGTCTGTCACAAGGCCAAAGGTTTTTGTAGGAGAGTTTAAATGAGTAGTCTTCTTTCTTTTGGAGGATGCAACTCAGAGGTCACAATCATTACTACAGATTACGACCTGCAGGCTAACAATGTCCACATGAAAACAAATCAGTAAAACTTCATGCTTCAGCTCATCTTAAAATCACAGTGCCCTCTCCAGCGTCAGCAGGTGATACATTGGTCTATACTATACAACAATCATTTGAGGAACTTATGATAAGACAGGGTGCTGTCCCCCGCGAGCTCTGGCCAGGTTTCAGCCAGCAAAGGGACCCACAAAGGGAGCCACTCCAGCTGACCTAGACTGAGCGGCCTCGGGGCTCTTTGACTCTCTAAGGACTGAGATATTCATAATTCTTTTTAAATTATCCATGGAAACAGCAGGACAAAAAATGCACAGGGCCTCCTAGTGCCTGGGTGAATGTGCTCAGCCCTCTTTGAAGAGAAACCTCAAGGATACGAAATTGAAGGCTTTGAAAGACAGGGTTCTATTGAGATGAAGGGTGCCTATTCCTTAACAGCAAGTAATTCATATGCTATTGAAATGAATTTAGCATTTTCCCTTGAAAGCACACAGCATTTTCCCTCTCGTTAACAAATGTGCACCTCTTTCCCCTCCCCCAGCCTCTACAAAGGATTTGAAGGCACCACCTGAGATCAGGGGGCACCTGCAGGGCGTAGGAGCCGCTCTCAAGGCGGGTGGCCAGCTTTGCTGATCCTGAGACCTCATCCTCGGCTTTTGAGTATCTAATGTACAGTTACATCTGTACCTTGAAACATGAGATTGGGTTTTGAAGTCTCAAACTAATACACATCAATCAAAGGCCAGTGACGGGAACTGAAGAGGAAGTAAGGGCACTGGAATTCTCTCAAAGCAAATACCTTCCTGCGCTCATGGACTTCCTTAAGAACATCGCTTATTACACAATCTCACAGTGAATTGTGGATTGCCTGGTAATGTTTTCTAGGTATTTCATGCAGTCTTGTTTTCCCAGCTGGACTCCACTGAAATTCAGACTAAATTCAACTAACCATCATATGTCAGGCAGTCCTAATCTCTTTCACACATGCCTACTTTTTTTATTCTCCAAGGATAAGGATCTGGCATCTTTGTTGATTTTTCTGTTGCACTGCTCTGCTTGATTTCAAATATACACATAATTTTCGGTGGAAAATTCCATGAGTATTGCACCCTTCGTTTACGGTCATACTCAACTGAATCAAAGAAAGAATATATTTTCTTATTCCTAGTAGCCCATTCTCACTCACATAGAACAAAATATAAGCAATGGGTTAAAAATCTAAACAGAGAGACTGATTTAAGTAATAATAAAACTCTCTTCTCCCGCACAGCTGGCTCTGTGTAAATTACTTTTTCTCTATTGCAATTCCCCTGTCTTGATAAATCAGCTCTGTCTAGGCAGTGGGCAAGGTGAACCCCTTGGGCAGTTACAAATGTGTGGGCTCATCCGAGATTGCCCTTGTGGCTGCCTGCCCATGGTTCAGTAGCCCCCTCTCCAGCGATGGATCCAGAGGCCAGATCAAGCGGCCACGTAGTTCTCTCGGACTAGGGGCTAATTGTGGTATTCTCTCTGCTGGTGGGGCGCTGCTGACGCAATATGCATGGATTTAATTGCAATAGAATTATAGTCCTGGGGAGACATCTCTTAACTGTAACTCTATCACAGGGTGTCTGTCTGTAGCCCCATGGTGGGGTATATGTCTGTAACCCCATTGCAGGATGTCTGGGTTGGTGAGTATCCTAGGCATTGCCAATGCCTCCTTCCTTCTGCTGACTGGTTCTGTACCCTCTGGTGGGGTGTCTGTAGCCCCACTGAGGGATGTTGGCTTGTAGCTCCACCATGGGGTGTCTGTGTCTGTAACTCAATTCGGGGTGTCTGTCTCAGTTTGGCTCCTGGGGGTCTCCGCTGGCTCTTTCTTTTATATTTATTTTTTGAGACAGAGTCTCCCTCTGTCACCCAGGCTGGAGTGCAGTGGCACCATCTTGGCTCACTGCAACCTCTGCCTCCTGAGTTGGGATCAAGTGATTCTGCTGCCTCAGCCTCCTGAGTAGCTGGCACTACAGGTGGGCACCAGCATGCCCAGCTAATTTTTGCATTTTTTGTAGAGATGGGATTTTACCACACTGGCCAGGCTGGTCTCGAACTTCTGTCCTCAAGTGATCCTCCTGCCTTGGCCTCTTAAAGTGCTGGGATTACAGGCGCGAGCCACTGCGCCCAGCCTCAGTTGGCTCTTTCTAACTAGTAGAAAGAGTCTTGGTTTGGGAGACTTCTCCTCAATCAGGAAGATTTCGAGGAGATTTCTCAGATGGAGAATAGAAGGACAGTTTGGAAGGGACACTCTTGGAGTTCTTGGTTAGGGATCTGATTTGGAAGACGCTGTGTTCATCTTGTCTTTATGTGTGTTTGTATATGTGGAGGGGATCTCAGAGGGAATTGCTGATGGACGTTCAGCAGGCCTAACTCAGAGAACCCTCCTTATTTGTCTGGTCACATTCGGTGAGCCCTGAAAAATGCTCAGCAGGCCTGTCTCGGGGTGACTATGTGCTCTTCGCCTTGCCCAGAGACCCCATTGTGAATTACCCTTTGGAGGTCATCCCGCCCCACCTGGGGTGGATCAAAGACAACAGAGACCAACGGGAGAAAGTTTGGGCTTTGCCAGGCTGATAGTGGGTGCTGAATGAGGTGATTCATGTCTGTTTTGTTATGTGTATTTCGCTGGGATGGAAAATGTTAATTGGGTTCCCCAGGCAGCCTGTTGGGCAGCATCTTGCAAATTAAGAATCTTGTCTGTGGTTCCATAACACAGAAAGGGGTGATTTTCTCTTGTAAAGTGATTTGAACCCCACAGCCATGGCACTAGCGAGCAGGGTCATCAGAGCTGCTCCATTCTTCTGGAAGCTGCAGAGAAAGGGAGCCCAGAAACCTGGTATGCTGGCAAAAAGGGTAAGAAATTCTTACCAGCCAAGTTTCTGGTCTCTCTCTCTTCCTCTGTCTGTGTAAATGGTAATCATCACTATTTGTCCTTCTGCAAGGGTTTGATTAATAGACAAGGGATTTGTGAGACTACTCAGGTTATAGCAAATCTGGTGTACTTTGTGCTGAGAATTTGTCTTTCTGTGTTCTGTAATGGACAGAGGGATAGCACAGGCTAGAATGTGGGTTTAGGACCCCATAACCTGCATTACAAGCCAGCCCAGCAGACTGGTCAGTTACAAATTTTGCTGTGGGTTCCTGAAACCAATACCAGATGAAATATCTCTGTCTTGTTTTGTGTCCTTAAGAGCTTAACCTTGTGACCATGTGTAGACACTTTCTCTTGGATTCCGCCATCTAGAGGATAGGAATTTTAGAGTTCATGTCATAGCCCTAAAAATTTTCTTGACCAGTTAAAAGCCTTGGCAAGCTTGAAATTGGCTTCTCTAGGACCCTTCTGGGAAAAGCAATAAAAACTGCTCAATGCCATAACACAGTAGCTAAGGCTTTGCCTTTTGATGATGGTGGCCTGGGTTCAATTCTTGGTTTCTGGAATTATTCCTTTCTGATTTGTTAGTTGTGTAACTTTGCCATTTATTGAGTTGTTTCCCGCCCCCCCCGACCCAGGGAGTTTCTGATTTCTTCTCTTGGATTTTCCTTTCTCTGAACTACCTTGGGAAGATTCTAAATCTTGTAAAAAAGAAACTGCTTACCATGTCTTTGAAGCACCTGGGAGGTCACCTTTGGTAAAGTTCAAAAGCCAGAAATATTGGCCGCCTGGCTAAAGTTAGGTAATAAGAAATTTAAAAGGACTTTTTTTAAGAGTGCTCTGATTAAAAGTCAGCTTGATTAAAAGTGGATAAACAAGCTATAGGTATATTTAAAAGGCATTTATGTTGTTCCCTTCTTGGATCTTGTTTTTCTGGAAAAAAGGTTTTTTTCTTCTCGTCGACTTAATTATTTTTCTCAATTTTTTTGTCTTGCTAATCTTAATGCATACGTGAGAGGTCCTCTTCTGGTAGCCTGGTACTCCTTGAAAAAAACAGGAGGCACCATAGACCCTGTTTTGGAAAAAAGCTCTGTTTTCCTCATGAAACCCTAGGAACTAAAAGCGGATAGATCCCTCTCAAAATCAAAAGCTCTGCTCTGTTTTGCATTGTGTTATCTGACAGTTTTGAGTTCTTGGGGTTTTAAGAAATTACTTCACATTACGAGAGAGCTTGGGTGTGTAATAACAAGGTAGGAAATACTTTAGGGGATGGCTAGCAGTAGTTACGGAGGGATACTTGACTGCACACTTGGATCAGAGAAGCAAATGCTCGTGGACACCTGGAAGACATGGAAACGTCCCCACCCTCAGCTGAGAGATGAAGCTCCCGTGGGGGATGGGCTGATTGGCTTTGGGTGGCCTTGCCATGAAATGCGCGTAGAAGCATTGCACTGTCTCTTCTCCTGTAGGATTTTCCTCCTTTTGAGGATTCAGGATCCAGTATAAAATGGCACCCTTAACTTTGGGGATCTGTCTTTGCCTTCACCTGTTCCTGCTTATTTGGCCCAAGAATTGCACGCTTTCCTGACTCTGTTCCTTCAAGGGCTCCACCCTGAAGTCAGTAATCCAATTAAGAAAACTGGCAAATGAAAAATGTTACAAGTGCTAAATCTTCTGTATTTCTGTCTGCGTATTTATATGTGTTGGGTGTGTGATGTTTGTATATAAAAGAGCTCTGATAATTGGCTTAGAAAAATAAGCATGTAAATGAAATATTTTGACAGAAAAAATCTTTAATGCCTTTTTGTTCAAATGGCTTTAGTAATCTTTTGGAAATAAAGACAGTTTTAAAGATTACTGGTAAAATAACATGTCTTGAAAATGTAGGTATTTGGTCTAAATTAAGGTCAGATATCAGATTTGCTAAATGCTTTAAGGTCAAACTGTTTCCTTTGGAAAAATTGTTCAGTTTACCTGCTTTGGAGGATTAGATGACAGAGGAGGCCTGGGGAGCTGTGGAGAGCCATGCCCCTGGCCATGCTGAAAAGACTCAGACCTCATTTTCTCTTCTGTCTGATGTCCTGGGCTCCACCCAGTACGTAATTAAAATCACTTACTCATCAGGGTTTTCACTAAAAACAAAAGCTGCTAAGAATTAACAATGTAACATTGAGACCACTGGAGAAACAGCTTTACATACATGGTGTGTAGGGAATGTGTTTTTGATAAAAGATTATAAGAAGGCATGGGAATATGGCTTCTGTTAAAGGGAATGTAATTTTGTCTAGTTCAGAGGGTTTTAAAGATTGTGTTAACCTAAAAGAGTAATGGGATAAAACCGAAGGCTTACTCAAAGTGAAAAGGGTTTGTAAAGGGTTGATTTGTAAAAAAAAAAAAAAAAAAAAAATTCTGTGGGTATAAACAAATTGGCTAAGATTTGAAAGAAATTATTTAGCTTTTCTCCATAAGTTAAAACACTAAAACCATACTGATACAGGGCCAGCGTCTGGGCCCATGTGTCCGAATAATAGGGTTTGCTTAGAAAATTGATCTGCTGTTTGATGGAAAATTGCAAAGGGTTCTAAAAAGTTCATGAAAATCTTACCTTATGGTCAAACTAATTAAAACTGGACAGATATATAAAATTTTATTTAAAAACTAGCTTTAGCATTAAAGATGCACTAATGCAAACATGAAATTTGGTTTTCTCTTTTGAAGACGATTTTTATGTAATATTAAAGGATAATGAAAGGGTTTTCTTTCCTCTTTTAGGTAAGTGGCAGGGAAAAGGGAGGAGAGAGAAAAGACAGACTCAGTTGGCCTCATGCTATCTTTACTGGGTCTTGTTGGAAAGCTAAGTCTCCTCTATCAGAGTAAAGATTTTTCCTTTTTAAAATTTTTGGAGCTATCATTTTGGCCAAATGGATGACTTATGGTGACCTGGGATGCTATTTTGTGATATCCAGTGTTTTAAACCTTTGATATTTGACAAACGTTCCAAAATCAAATTATAAATTATGTCTCTTTTTAACCTTTTAGATATTAGGTTCTTTAAAGTCCAAAAATGACATTTGGCTTATTTGGTATAAAAATCATACAGAAAGCATTGTCAAATATGACATGGTGTTTGGCTTTCTTTGGGCTATATTTGTGCAAATATGTTATTGACACATATTTCAAAATTATGTAAAACACCTATAATCTAATATGACTTAGTATATGTTATCAGTAATAATTATAATTATTATGTTAAATGACTGTGTGCCACAGAGGTAACGAATTTCCTTGCCAATTGTGTCTTTACTGTGGCTGCCCTAAAATGTTTTGTCATCCACAGGCAATTGTTGTCTCATTTTGGTCCTCCTTTTTTCTTTTTTTTTTTTTTTGGAGATGGAGTTTCACTCTTATACTCTTGTCGCCCAGGCTGGAGTGCAATGACACGATCTTGGCTGACTGCAACCTCTGCCTCCCGGGTTCAAGCGATTCTCCTGCCTCAGCCTCCTGAGCAGCTGGGATTACAGGTGGGTGCCACCACGCTTGGCTAATTTTTGTATTATTAGTAGAGACGGGGGTTTCACCATGGTGGCTAGGCTGGTCTCGAACTCCTCACCTCAGGTGATCCACTCACCTCGGTCCCCCAAAGTGCTGGGATTACAGGTGTGAGCCACTGTGCCCGGCCAGTCCTCTTTAAAGGATGGTTTTGTAATCAGCTATAAAATGTAACAGGGGCTCTTCAATGCAGATTTCTGATTAATAACCTGGAGATTGTGACATTAGAATAGAGAAAAAAACTTTCAAATAGAAGAGTGAATAGTGTTTGGTTGTCTTTGGACTGTATCTGTATAGATATGTTATTAGTATGTGTTTCAAAATTATGGGAAAGTTCTATAATTCTGATATAATTTAGTGTGTTAATAATTATAATTTTTATACAAAATTGTTGTATGCCACAGAAGTAAACAAAATTCCTAGTCAATTGTAGCTTTAGTAGTGGCTATCTTAAGACTTCTATCATACACAGACATTTCGTCTTGCTTTGGCAGTTTATAATCAGATGTAAGTCTCTTGGGGAATCTGACCTCATACCTCATCTATGCAGTTCCTGTACAAGGTTCCTGACCTGTGGTAAGTAATGAATGTCACTTAGATAACCCCAAGTTACCTTTGGGCCTCAAGAGGAGAGGAATTTACCCAACTCATAGTTATTTGAGGGTACAAACCGATAGCTGGGCTCGGCTTTTAAAAAGTCATATGTGGGATTCCTCATGGAACAGAATTCCATCAAAGCCCATTAAAAAGAGCCTAAGTGAAAAATAATTATTCTTGCTGCAAATGATCAGGCCAAGTACAAGAAGACTAAAGTTGATTTTGTAAACGAATCCGTTCTATCATGATTTGCTTTTAATAAAAATGGGGACTGAAGAGAGAAAAATTATATTTCAAAAGAAAGCTATAGTACACCTGTTGTTAGCTGTTATTGAGTTTTTTTCTGCAGTTTGGATTAAATCCTAAATTCTTTGTGGGTTAGAAGTCCCCAAACTCATGCTTTCTAATCATTGCTTTTAAAACTGGGAATTGTACTGCTCATCCTAGGACTCATTATTTACCTTATGGTACACTGTTCAGTTAAATACTGTACTGAAAGTATAGATGAGGGTACTAATGCTTTTGCCATGCAAGGTTTGGAAGCCCAGCCAGACCTGCATGCGTCGCCCAGACAGCAGCAAATTGGTTCACTCCTCTCACCTTGGGGTTCACTCCTCTCACCTTGGGGTTCACTCCTCTCACCTTGGGGTTCACTCCCATTCCCACTACGCCCTCTGTCAGCAGGAAGACGCCAGAGCGATCCGCAGCCTTTTCCCATCTTCATAGGCTAACCTCAAGATTAAGGTGTTATAAAACACAAAGGGAGGGATTGAAACTACCTTTGCAAAATTATGACTGAGACAGTGAAAGAAATCTAACTTGATCGACTCCATCTTGCTTCTAACCTGCAAGCTGTCCTTGTCCATTCTTGGACTGAGGCTGAATTAACTTTGGGAGGAACTTAGTTTATAGTTTAAATCAAAGATGGTAACAGCCTTTTCCCAAAGCAGACCTCCTTCTTGCCTGAAGACTAAATTGCCTTTGTAGGGCTAACAATAACCACGAGATAAGAAATCATGGTTGAGGAGTCATGTAGCTGGAGGGTACAAGATTCTGACCCTCCCTAAACTGCTCCTAAGCTTAGTGCTTGAGCTATTTTGCAGACCCTGCGCTTGATAGATCAGCTGACACCACCCAGATGGATAAACTGGCTCATCTGACTTGTGGCCCCCACCCAGGATCTGCCTCGGTGAAAGAAGACAGCTTTGACTCCCTGTGATTTCATCCCTGACCAATCAGCGCTCCCAGCTCACTGGCTTCCCCCGCACCCACCAAGTTTCCCTTAAAAATTCTGCTCACCAAATGCTCAGGAACATTGATTTGGGTAATAATACAATTCCGGTCGCTTGCAAAATTGAAAAAAAATCTAAACAGTACAGCATGTTCTTTATATATTATCTGAAAGATAATTTTCAGAAAAAGGTAAAACAATGACTTGCACCAAGATATTAAAATACACAACTCTTAAAGATTTTATTTTACACATATGATAGACGGGAACTAGGCAGATGTTAGAAATAGTTTAAAGGAAAAGTGAAAACAATACAAATTTATATGGAGTAAAGGAATTTTGAAATGAATTGCAAATGGAAAGAAAACTTTTTTATTTATTTATTTTCAAATTTTTTACAGGAGAAAGAAGCCAGTAAAAATCACTACTAGACAGGGCAGAAGATAAATATAGATAGATAGATAGATAGATAGATAGATAGATAGATAGATCGATCGATCTATGTCTATATATTGTTATGCCTAGACCGTTTGTTCTCCAGAGAAGACCACCAGAGTCCAGAGTCAAAGCCAAGCGGCAAGAATCTTTACTACAAGTTCGAACCTGGTCCTTCCATTCCACCGCATACAAAAGGGCCCCGAACAATGCGAGTGTTTGCTTTTTTATAGCCTGAAAGTTACAGGGGAACAAAGGAATTCTTTTGGTTCCCACTCTTTCAGTAAAACTTTGAACGGCTGTCCTCTCATCTGTCCTCTTATCAGAGACTTTCCTGGTGGTGTTTGTACTGGGCTTGTTTGTTTTGAGCCCGGGGGAAGTTTAAGAGATATATGGTGATATGTGGTGGGATGGGAGGATGGGATGTGTTTGTACTGGGCTTGTTTGTTTTGAGCCCGGGGCTGAGGAATGTGCCTGGCTCTTTTCATTCCCCCCCTTTCTTTTCAGGTATTTTTTAGAGCCAATCTTGGGTCTTATAAGTCTGATTCTGTTTCAGCGTTTACAGGTTGGTATTGGGCTCTGAGGACTGTGAGTTGTACATGTTAAACTTTTTTTTAACGAACTGCAAAATTCTGGTAACAACACAAGGTCCTACGGTAAGCAGAAATAGTAGACTCAGCAGGGGTCCAAGGAAGGGGGCTAACAGAGAAAACATAGATGAGTTCCACCATTGGTCTGCAGCTGAAGCAAACTGCCGTGTTCTTACTTCTGTGCTTAACTTGCGTAACTGTTGGACTCGGTCTTCTACGAGTCCTGATTCATTTATGTAGAAACAACAGTCTTCCTTTAGAAACATACACGTTCCCCCTTTTTCAGCAGTGAGTAGGTCTAAGGCCCTCCGGTTCTGCAAGGTTACCTGTGCTAGGGACGTGAGCTGCCGCTGGAGGGAGGCAAGGGACTCAGCTGACTTCTCCATAGCAACGGCAAATTGTTGGTACAGCTTGTTACTTTTTATAAGGGTGTGACCTAGGGCTCCCCCAGCCAGTCCGGCCGCCATGAAGGATGCGGTGAGGGAGATTCCTGCAATGAGGGGGAGAAATATGTCTCGTGCAGGTCTTGGTCTAGGGTCTGGGTGAATAACAGCACTAGTCCAGTTACCGGTATACCTTAGGAACTCGCCGGCAGTAAGTAGAGTTAACTGGGGAACTAATGTGACAGGAAGACACAGTAGGTTGGTAACAGAGGGGCTTGATAGGTTTTTAGATAATGTTCCATTACACCAGAAGAATATGCCTGACGGAGCCCTTAAGGTGATGTTAGGGGGCGTTGCAGTGATGTTGCAGAGGCTGGAATTAGTTCCTGAGAAACAGTAGGGAAACTTCTCTTGACTGGGGTTTAGGTATAGTGGCACATTAGGGATGGGGCATATGAGAGGTTTTGGTGGTTGTTAGCTTGGGCAGAGGTGGATGATCCTTATGGCAGGGGGACAGCGGTTAGCGGTGGACGCCTTAGAGTGGCACATAGAAAGCAGCCAGACAGGCTGTGAAGTCCTGTAAGGTTGGCAAGTTCTAATCCTTCTTGCAATAATTTTAACCAGGAAAAAGGATGTAAATCTTGTGTCAGGCGGTTTTCTTGTCGCTGGATATTTCTATGGACCAGGGGCCGTACCTGCACTAGACCTCGCCACAGATAGAGGTGACTGCTAGGCCATGTGGAGGCGGAGGAGTAGTATACAGCCCTGTGTTGAGGCGTGGTCCAGCGGGAGTTCCAGGGGTCTCTAACTATCCATGTATATGAAAGGTCTCTATCTCGTCTGCGATGGAAGGGCCATCTGGGATCTATCTGTTCTTCTCCACCTCACCATTGGTATTTATGGATGTTACAATAGTTATAAGGGCAGCCGGCACTTTGGTGCCACCAATAGTGCTTACAATTGTATTCAGTCTGATCATACTTGAAGCATATTATTGGTGCCACTGGTTTGGCTACTGGGAAATCGGTAAAATTTAGTAAAATTGGGCTATTGCACCCTGAGGAGGGGCAATCTGCACTGGCCACTAATTTCCTGGGCTTATGAGGTTGCCTAGGGTGGGTTTGGTTTTTATAAAGCCAGAATCTCCAGACAAAGGGATTAGGAGCTGGCTTTATGTTTTCCCCAGCGGCCACTAGGGCGACTAATGTTAGAGTTAGACTACTTAACTGCATGTTTGCAGTGAGTTATGCTGCCGGAGCAGGGTGAGTTTTAAGAGGTTGTTCTTAGCTCTGTCCACAGTCCACGTGTCCGGTGCTTCAGCCGCCGCCGCCGTGATTGGCCTCAGAAGGTCGGAGGTTGGGTCCACTGGCTTGACGTGGGTGTAGTGGATCTACGACGCAATGCCTTCTACTTTCAGGGCAGTGGGTGTGGTCAGGAGTACTTGGAGTGGTCCTTTCTACCTGGGCTCTAGGGTCTCTTGTCGGTGTCGCTTAACCAGGACCCAGTCTCCTGGCTGGTACGGATGGGGTGTCGGTGGGGGACTGGTCTCATATAGCTCTCTTAGCTTGGGCTAGATTTCTTGGTGAATTTTCTGTAAGGCTTGTAAGGAAAATAAGAATTCAGAGACATTTTCTGTTTCAGACTTAAGCAGGTCATCTTTTAAGCTAGGAACCAGGGGTGGAGGTCTGCCATACATGATTTCGTAAGGGGTGAGGCCTAGTTTGTAAGGGGTATTACGGGCCTGGAACAGAGCATAGGGGAGAAGGACTACCTAATTAGCGCCAGTCTTTATAGTCAATTTAGTTAAGGTCTCTTTTAAGGTCTGATTCATCTTTTCTACCTGTCCTGAACTCTGGGGCCTGTAAGCGCAATGTAGTTTCCAATTTGCCCTAAGGATGGAAGCCAAGTCCTGACTTACTTTAGCGACGAAAGCGGGCCTATTATCTGACGTTATCTGGATGGGGAAGCCATACTTGGGAAGGATATCTTCCAGAATTTTCTTTGCTACGACCTGAGCAGTTTCTCTTTTGGTTGGGAATGCTTCAGTCCACCCTGAAAAAGTATCTACAAAGACAAGTAAGTACCGGTACCCGTACTTTCCTGGCTTTATTTCAGTAAAATCTACTTCCCAGTAGATACCGGGCCTGGTTCCCCTGAGCCTTGTTCCTGCTGCAGCTTGAGATTGGGGGTATGCGTTGTTAAGCTGGCAGACTTTGCAACTTGTCACGATACTGCTGGCCGTCTTAGCTATATGTCTGATTTTGAGCTTGGAGCGTCTGATCAGGTCTATCATCCGCCGGGCCCCCAGGTGGGTGGTTCGGTGGATGTGTTCTAACACCTGTTGTCCTAATTTTTCTGGTAGGATGGTTTGGTCATTAGTATCAGTCCACCACCCATTCTGGATTTGTTTCAGGGGAAGTTTGTCAATCCACTGGAGATCTTGTTCTGAATATTCAGGGAAATATGGCAAGTCCCGGGGGCCTGGGTCAGGGAGCTGGAGTACAAGGAGTTGGCTGGGAGCCTTCGCCACATTCCTTGCAGTTTGGTCTGCCAGAAAGTTGCCTTGAGCAGTTGGAGTAGTTAGTTTCTGATGCCCTGGGCAATGTACAATGGCTAATTTTTCTGGCCTCCATAGGGCTGTTAGCAGGGCTAGGATCTCTTGCTTGTTTTTTATCTCTTTTCCTTCAGCCGTCAGTAACCCTCGCTCCCTGTAAATGGCCCCATGTATATGCGCCGTTGCAAAAGCATATCGGCTGTCTGTATATACTGTCAGCTTTTTCCCTGCCCCTAAGGTAAGAGCTTTGGTGAGCGCTATCAGTTTGGCCTTCTGGGCCGATGTCCCCGGGGGCAGGGGTTCCGCCCAGATTACCTCAGTCTCTGAAGTTACTGCCGCTCCAGCGTACCTCTGGCCTTGATGCATGAAGCTGCTCCCATCAGTGAACAGACGAGGTCGGCGTCAGGAAGTGGGCGGTCCTGCAGGTCTTCTCGAACTCTGTGCACCTGAGCTAGTATCTCGGTGCAGTCATGGAGTGGGGCGTCCAGGTCCGGGTTGGGCAGCAGCGAGGCAGGGTTTAAGGTCGTTGGGGGCAGGAAAATTATCCTGAGAGGATTTAGTAGTAGTCCTTGGTAGTGTGTGAGCCGGGCGTTACTCATCCATCGATTAGGTGGCTGTTTGAGTACACCTTCGATGGCATGTGGAGTAACGACCCGCAATTCTTGCCCTATGACAAGTTTATCAGCATCTTGCACCATCAGAGCCGTGACCGCAATCATTCGGAGACAAGGGGGCCACCCGGCAGCCACTGGGTCTAACTTCTTTGACAGGAACTAAGACCGAGTGCTGTGCTCCCGTATCGACCAAGAACTGGACTGGGGACCCCTCCACTTGCAAAGTTACCCTAGGTTCAGGGAGGGGGTCTGAACCCTGTCTTCCCTAGTATTCATCTTGAGTGACTAGTACGGGTGTAGACCTAGGGGGTCCCTGTCCTCGTTGTTTCTTTTTGGGGCAGTCTCTTACCCAGTGGCCAGCCCCCTTACAGTAGGCACATTGGACTTTGCTCAGATTATCATGCCAGGGTGGGGGCCGCCTAGGTTGGGTGTACTCTGGCTGTAGATGCTCTTTCTGTACCACTGCTGCCAGGACCTTGGTCATTTTTTCAGTGGCCTTAAATTGTTTTTCCTCTGGAGTATCTCTGTTATTGTAAACCCGCTGGGCTATCTGAAGGAGGTCCTGAATCCGCTTTCCCTCCAAGTCTTCTAATTTCTGGAGTTTTCTCTTAATATCTGGGGCTGCCTGATTTACGAAAGACATTACAACAGCTGCCTGACTTCCTGGAGCCTCTGGATCTATGGGGGTGTACTGTCTAAAAGCTTCCATTAATCTTTCTAAGTAGGTAGCTGGGCTCTCTGTCTTTCCCTGCAGAATAGAATATACTTTAGCCAAATTAGTGGGCTTGCGAGCAGCTGCCCGGAGACCTGCCATTAGAGTCTGGCGATAAAGGTGTAGCCGTCCCCTACCTTCTGCCGTGTTGTAGTCCCACGCCGGCCTGGTCAGAGGAAAGGTTGCGTTTATGAGGTCGGGGTTGGCAGTCGGTTGACCGTCGTCCCCCGGGACCAGCTTTCTAGCTTCTATCTGTATTCTCTCTCGCTCTTCCGTGGTGAACAAGGTTCGGAGGAGCTGCTGACAATCATCCCAAGTGGGCTGGTGGGTGAACATGACACTATCCAGTAAAGCCAGTAAATCTTTGGGGTTGTCTGAAAACCGAGCACTCTGAGTTTTCCAGTTACACAGATCACTGGTGGAGAATGGCCAGTACTGGAGCCTGGGGATTCCTGTGTCATCTGGGGGTCCTATTTCCCAAAGGGGTAAAGCCACCATGGAGTCAGGCGGCTGAGGGGGGCTAGTCCGCGAAGTGCGCCCTCACGTCCGCCCCACCGGCCCTTCAAAGTTACTTTCCCTTTCAGCGGGCCCGTGAGTGCCGGCCGCCTCCCGTCCGCCTGCTCCCTCCCGCAGCTCAGCCAGGGGGGCTGGGGCCTGGGGCCCGGAGGGGTACGGAGGGGGTTCTGTGAACAGTGGGTCCCCGCTGTCAGGTAGAACAGGATGGGGGGGGCAGTTGGTTGCTTGGATTTTAGTGGTCGAGCAACCAGTGCCTTACAGGGTTCAGAGGCTAATTGGAAAGGGGACAGCCAAGGAGGCGGGTTCTCAACAAGGTCCTGCCATATGAGGATATATGGGATTTGATCTAAGTGGCCCGCACGCCCAGGTAGGAAAATCTTGGACTTTACCCTAGTGATGACAGCAAGTCGGAAGGTCCCTTCGGGCGGCCACCCCACATCAAAGGAAGGCCATTCGGAGCGACACAGAGTAATTAGCTTTCCTTTCCTGATTTCTATACCAAGATCATGGCCCCTTGCTCTAACTTCTTTGAAATTACTCGTAAGGAGAGATAGAGGAGTGCTCTGGGTATTACCCATCCTGTAATAATTTGTAGTCTCTTCCTGTAAAGGAATGTGGGTTTGAATCCCTGTAAAGGAAATCTGATCTGACTTATTAATGATATCTAATCGCAGGCGCACTTTGGCAGCCCTGGTCAGAGTTAGCTGCCTGGATCGCGGTCGCGCTGGGGCAGCCCAGATCAGAGACAGCTGCTGCCCGCCAAACCGGGGCAGTTCAGATCGCAAGCGTGCACTGGAAGCCCGGGTCAGAGTTAGCTGCCTGGATCACAGTCGCGCTGGGGCAGCCCAGATCAGAGACAGCTGCTGCCCGCCAAACCAGGGCAGTTCAGATCGCAAGTGTGCACCAGAAGCCCGGGTCAGAGTTAGCTGCCTGGATCGCGGTCGCGCTGGGGCAGCCCAGATCAGGGACAGCTGCTGCCCGCCAAACCGGGGCAGTTCAGATCGCAAGCGCGCACCGGAAGCCTGGGTCAGAGTTAGCTGCCTGGATCACGATCGCGCTGGGGCAGCCCAGATCAGAGACGGCTGCTGCCCGCCAAACCGGGGCAGCTCAGATCAGAGACAGCTGCTGCCCGCCCAACCGGGGCAGCTCAGATCAGAGACAGCTGCTGCCCGCCAAACCGGGGCAGCTCAGATTGCAATATAGGTCAGATGAGAGCCAGGGGACGTCTCCCACCGGTCTCTGCTGGCCGTCCTATAGCACGTCCGCCAGGACTGTGCCAGCTCCAGTTTCAGACCTCGCGAGTCACAGATTCGGATTCAGAACAGACACAGACAGACAAACAGAGATGAGCCAGCTCACCTATCAGTAGATCGATCCTAGCAGATCTGTTGACCAGGGGTCTGGTGGGCTTGGGGAATCCCAGACGGGCCCCCAGATGTTATGCCCAGACCATTTGTTCCCCAAAGAAGACCACCAGAGTCCAGAGTCAAAGCCAAGCGGCAAGGATCTTTACTACAAGTTCGAACCTGGTCCCTCCATTCCACAGCATACAAGAGGGCCTTGAACAATGCGAGTGTTTGCTTTTTATAGCCTGAAAGTTACAGGGGAACAAAGGAATTCTTTTGGTTCCCGCTCTTTCAGTAAAACTTTGAACGGCTGTCCCCTTATCGGAGACTTTCCTGGTGGTGTTTGTACTGGGCTCAGGAAGTTTGAGAGATATATGGCGATATGTGGTGGGATGGGAGGATGGGATGTGTTTGTACTGGGCTTGTTTGTTTTGAGCCCGGGGCTGAGGAATGTGCCCGGCTCCTTTCAGGGGGGGTTGTAGAAGCCAAGGTTCTTGCTATGTAGATGAAGTCTCACAAGGGGCAGCTCTCAGAGCACTACACCACAGTCAGGTTGGAATCTGGCATCTTATTACCACTAAGAGTGGGTTTTGTCAGTCTAATGGTCTCTATTTTCATGTTAATATTGGTCAGTTGTTTCTAAACTTCAAAAGTGGCGGGGGAGGCATAACAAGGTGTGTCTGACTCCCCTTCCCATCATGGCCAGGAATTCAGTGTTTCAGATTTCTGTGGGGTCCCTTTGGCACAGATGGGGCTCCACTCAGACAGTTTAGAGGCTTAGATTTTACTTTTTGTTTCTAGCATCTTATTTTCCTGCCCTGGGCTGGGAGATCTCCCTTTGTCTGCCTTCTGCTTGCTGCTGGTTGACAGACACAGCACAGGTCTCTGATGGCATGGACACTGTTTTCTAAGATGGGGTCATCTAGTCTTTACACAAGGGATTACATTTAGCTACACTTCAAGTATCTTCCTTCCTCCCTCCCTTCCACCCTCATTTCCTGCCTTTATTAGATGAGGCTGTCAGGCTGCATTCTGAATACTTGTCAAGATCTTTTCTGTTATATTGCTAATGATGAGCAACTTTACAAATGCCTTTCAATGTAAATCCATCCCAGCTAATGAGGAAGATCTCACCCATCTGTTCTCCGGGCACATTTTCAGCCTCAGAAGGGAGGCCAAAAATACCACTCTAAAAACTGCAACGAGACCCAGAAGCCTGTTGGAATCAGGTTTCTTTGGAAGCAGTGAGCTTCAGGCATATGTACTATGCAGGCAGGGTACCCAAGGCTCAGCTCACAGGGAGGGCAAACCAGCACCCCTCCTCCGTCAACAGCCTCACACAAAGCAGGATGGTGCAGTACCCAAGGCTCAGCTCACAGGGAGGGCAAACCAGCACCCCTCCTCCGTCAACAGCCTCACACAAAGCAGGATGGTGCAGTACCCAAAGCTCAGCTCACAGAGAAGGCAGACCAGCACCCCTCCTCCGTCAGCAGCCCTGCACGCAAAGGATGGCATGGTACCCAAAGCTCAGCTCACAGAAAAGGGAGACCAGCACCGCTCCTCCGTCAACAGCCTCACACAAAGCAGGATGGTGCAGTACCCAAAGCTCAGCTCACAGAGAAGGCAGACCAGCACCCCTCCTCTGTCAGCGGTCCCACACAAAGCAGGATGGCGTTTTCTCCATTCCTCTGTGTTGTACAATTTTTTTTTGGTGTCCGCACAAACTGCCTTTACACTGGATTTCAGGAGACGTGGGAATTAAAATAATTAGCATATTGAAAAGCTTTCATTCAAATTTCAACTCAGTTGACTTTCACATTTACCTTTTAAATATGACTATTCCCTGATCAGATCATTGCAGGGGGTCACATTTTAGGCCTCTATGTTTTTCCTTGGTAGGTTGGCAAATGCACTGAGTTACATTTTATTTTTTTGTAGGAAGACATACAAGAGGACTTCAAAAAATTCATGGAAAATACATATTATAAAAAAATAGTGCATGGAAGGCTGGGCGCGGTGGCTCACGCCTGTAATCCCAGCACTTTGGGAGGCTGAGGCGGGCAGATCACGAGGTCAGGAAATCGAGGCCATCCTGGCTAACACGGTGAAACCCCTGTCTACTAAAAATACAAAAAAATTAGCCAGGCGTGGTGGCGGGTACCTGTAGTCCCAGCTACTCAGGAGGCTGAGGCAGGAGAATGGCGTGAACCCGGGAGGTGGAGCTTGCAGTGAGCTGAGATCGCACCACTGCACTCCAGCCTGGGCGACAGAGCGAGACTGTCTCCAAAAAAAAAAAAAAGTGCATGGATATCAACTTTTTTGCAGAAAAATAAATTCATACTAACTTGTTATAACACGTCTGAATAGGATCTAATTTGAAGTACTAAGAAGGATAAGACATCAGTTTGAAAAAAGCCTCTATCAGAGCAACACGAACTCTGCTAAAATGAAAGCAAGAAAAAGCATTAGATTTATGGTGAAGCTTGGGTGGAATAATGGTGACATCATTAATGCTTTATAAAAAGTTGATGGGGACAATTCCCCACAGAATTTAGTGGGTTACAAACGGACAACTCATTTTAAGAAGGTGTGGATTATGGAGGCAACACACTTCTCATTTGGGTTTGTCACTCTGGGCCAGGGCCCTGCCATCTTCTGCAGATAACTGCTCTCCTTTTGAGAGACAGCTCTTGGCCTGTTACTGGGCTTTGGTGGAAACTGAACATTGGACTATGGGTCAGCAAGTCACCATGCGACCTGAACTGCCCATCATGAACTGGGTGCTTTCTGACCCATCGCCATAAAGTGGGTCGTGCACAGCAGTGTTCCAGCATCAAATGGAAGTGGTATATACGTAATCGGGCTTAAGCAGGTCCTGAAGGCACAAGTAAGTTACACGAGGAAGTGGCTAAAATGCTTATGGTCTCCACTCCTGCCACCCTGCCTTCTCTCCCCCAGCCTGCACTGTTGGCCTCATGGGGAGTTCCCTGTGATCAGTTGACAGAGGAAGAGAAGGCTAGGGCCTGGTTCACAGATGGTTCTGCATGATATGCAGGCACCACCCAAAAGTGGACAGCTGCAGCACTACGGCCCCTCTCTAGGACATCCCTGAAAGATAGCAGTGAAATGAAATCTTCCCAGTGGGCAGAAAATTTCCGGGGTTCTTCTGATCCTACCCCACAGATGGCTCCTGGGAAAGGCTGATTAATCAGCTGGGTCTAGACTTCTTAAGTCTGAAATACGATGATTTTAAGTCAAGCATGGGATTAGAACAGTGGTTATCAGCCATGGAGGTAATTGCGCCCATCTCAGGTTCTTGGGAAGGGAAGGGAATCATTCATCCCTGACGGCTTCCTGGGCTGCCCCTGGGCAGAGGCTGAAAGAGCTTGCGTTCTCTGGGCCACATTGCTAAGATTAATAACATGTGTGGACACAGTGCAGGGCCTGAGGGATTTTTCACTTACTCCCCACCACTGACAGCCTCAGTTCTGTGTCTGAAGACCGTGTGCCACCCTCCCTGACTCTGAAGAGCCTTGCACCAGGTTCACAGGCTCCTGGAGACACTGAAGTCTGACCTGGTCGCCAAGCCACTCCCTGAAGGAGCAGAGTGAGCTCCAGCCCCATTGCCCATTAGCAAATCGAAGTGGGAAACAAAGACAGCTGCTGGGGACTTGGGCAAATGCCCTGTTTCTGTCCAGCGTAGCCTGGGTGATCACGCACAGTGGCGACTTTCTTTGCCTTAATCAGTCAGTGGAGCCATCGCTGACGTTCTTACCTTTTCTTTCTTGCAGGACGTTGACAAAGGAACGCACGCTGACACTCCCATATGAACAGCTGGCTGCTTCCCAGCATCCTACGGGAGAGCTACCGGCTTCTAGGCAACGCTGCGTGTGATCTGTGGGGGAGCCTGGCCACTCCTGGAGGTTCCAAGATCAAAGAAACGCATTCCGGATGCGACGGATTTGATCTTGGAAAGCTGCTTTGAAGATACGATAGCTATTCCCTATTGTTCACTTTAAGGCAAACAATGTATACATTTTTCTGTGTCAGGCTCCTCTGTGAAGTTAGTGAAACGGTAGCTTAGTTTGCTTCCATCTCCTGTTCCGCCCTGCTGGTTTTCGATTGTGCGTCACTGAATTGCCATCAGAAGTCCAGTCCCGACTGCGTGTGCGAGGCCAGGGAGGGAGGTGAGAGGCGGCCTCTCGGACACACTCTGCCATGGGCCGGAAGCAGGAGGCACCCTCTTCGTGATGATCTCTGAGAGCTAAGGAGACACTCCAGCACCACCCTTTCTCCTGGTGCCCTGTCCATAACTAAGTGTCCAGAAGTCTCCTCCACAGGCATTTCTCTGCTCATTATCCTAGCAATCCTGTGAAGGAGACGTGTTCTCCATTCTATAGGAGAGGACTCTGAGGTTCAGAAAACTCAAGTCAGAGAAAGCATGAGGTTGGACTTCGCTGCTTGGCCCGTGTCAGACTGTAGGCTGCTGCTGGAGCTGTGCGGCTTTGGGTGGGTGGCCTGGGCGCTATGTGTTCACCAAACGCACTTCCCTTCCATCCTGGGTGCAAGGCGACCTCCAATCCCAGCCTTTCCTGTTGGGCTAAGCAATGGAAACAAGCAGTGGGGCCGTGCGATCCATGCAGAATGGATCTAGAACCTTCTGAGGACTGGAAGCCCTCAGAGGTGGACAGGGTGGGGAGACACAGAGACGGCCCAGGAATGACCTTGTGGGAAGTCGCTTATCCACCAGGAACTCTGGTGCTGAACTTTTTCTAAGCGAAAGTTAACTTCTGTTGGATTAAGACCCTGAAGATTGGGCTTTAGCACCTGTTGTGTTAGCTGCACTCAGACAAACCAGGGCTCCTTACTCAGCCCTCGGGAGCCTTGGCATTCTCACCTCTAAAGCAGGAGGAGTCGTGATACCTGCCTTGAGGAATTTGAGCAAAGTTAAATGACCTGAGCTATTTGGGCGTTTCTTGACCAATGTCCGACCTTGGGAGGTGCTGGATGAATTTTTATTTCTCTACTTTAAGTCAGCCTTTCTACCTTGTTGCTCTTCTCAGCTGCCTTTCTCTGAGCCTCCTTCATCACTTTGTTCATTTCTGTGAGACAAAGATCATTACAACTGCCTTAATATTTCGGTGCAAGACGCGCCGTGACCTGACATTGCTCTACCCCGCCTCCTGCCACGATCATTCTTTTGTAGCAATATTCCGCCAGCTTCATTTCGTGCAGTGAGTGGAACAAGAGTCAGAACACCAGGGCGGCTGAGCCTGTCGATCAAGCCTCCACGTAATGACAGATGTACTTGAGTCCCACAGTCATAAGGAAGATGAAGTCTCTCTCTGGCTGGACCTGGACTGCAGTCACACTGTAAGAGCTCCTCCTTCTACACCTCTGCCAGTGGGCGTTCGGTCAGAGACAAGCTATGGCACCGGCTCCCGGACGCACGGGAGGACTCCTACCAGGGACAGAGTCCGCACAGGTGACCTGAGTGGCCGTGCACGGCCTTTGCTTCCGAGACGTGCCGGGAGCAGGTATCTCCGCAGGCCCAGGCGCCTCTGGCAGCCTTCAGAGCAGGGCCCTCTTCAACAAGGTGATAGCAGAAGGGAAGAAACGCAGAGGTCTGTCTCAGAGCTTAGAGTAACCCAGAAACTGGGTGCCCCCTTTCAAGGGAGATCCGCGGGGTTTCGCATCAGGAACCTGTTGAGGAACTTCCCGTCAGGCCCAGCAACACACCCAGGACCAAACCCCATCAGTGATGACTAAAAAATGTGTGTGGGGGCTGGGCACAGTGGTTCCTGCCTGTCAATCCGGCACTTTGGGAGGCCAAGGAGTGAGGCTCTCTTTAGCTCAGGAGTTGGAGACTGGCCTAGGCAGCATAGTGAGGACCTATTTCTACAAAATAGTAATAATAATAATAAAGCCAGATATAGTGTTGCAAGCCTGTAGTCCAAGCTACTTGGGAGGCTGAGGTCAGAGGATCTCTTGAGCCCAGGAGGTTGAGGCTGCAGTGAGCCATGATTGCACCACTGCATTCCAGCCTGTCTGACACAGGGAGACCCTGTGAAGGAAAGAAGAGAATGAGAGAGAGAAGAGAGAGCAAGAGAGAGAGAGAGAGAGAGAGAGAGAGAAAGACAGAGAGAGAGAGAGGAGAGAGAAAGAAAGCAGTTTTTCCTAAATTAAAATAAGTGTATGTGTACATATATGGATCTCACACACACACACACCCCCTTTTATTAATCGCTCGCTGTGCACCAGGCACTTGCTGTCTGGTTTACGTCACCCTCTTGGTACACACAACCATAAGCGTGTTTGAGGTGAAAACCTTAATCAGCCTCAGTGTCCGGTCCCAGGTCCCATAGCCAGTAGCCAGGGAAGCCACAGGCTGAAGCTGGGCCTGACCGCTAGGCCAATGGTAACCACCATGCCACCTGGCCCCCAAAGGGTCGTGTCCAGCTCTGGATAAACTTGTCCGGTTAGTTCAGGTTTCACGGCGCGGCATAGAGGACCCCGACGGTTCATCACTCATTGCTGTCTCCCCAGTTGGCTGTGGCCTGAAACTGCCTGAATTCAGTCAACACTGTTGCCCTCTTGCATCAGCCATTCAGGGGGTGGGTACCCATGGGAGGGCCTCAGCCAGGACAAAGGTCCACTTCTGTCTAATCGTGTAACTTTAAAATAAAGCTTTTGTGCAGGGACAGAGTAAACAAACTTTAAATGTGAATTTGCATGAATTGAACATTTACAAGTGTGACACTTTTACCTGGTGGCCCACTGGGACCAGGACGAAGCAGCTGGAGGGGCCCCAATGTGTGAATGAGAGAGGAATGTGTGGGCAGCCGTAGCGAGGCTGAGAGGTGAGCAGTCTGGGAAAACCCAGCGAGATGAGCGTGGCTGGAGACCGGCGGAACAGGCAGGCTGTGCACGGCTTACGTGGGCAAGTGAGGCGCCCGTGCTGGCCAGAACATCATGGCTCTGTGCTGAGGGAACCACGGTGAGCGACGCCCAGAGACCCAGTCTTGGATCAGGAGCTGTAGTGGATACAGTTGAGGGAGTTTTGTGTAGCGCCTCACTGTTCTGATAAGAAGAAAACATGTACAAGCTACGAACTGCAAATTGAGAAATTTTGGTGATTTTGCAAATGAGATAAATGGTCCTATATTTGCATTTGAAATTGGCATTGCACAAAATAAGTTGACTAATAATTTTTAATTTTCCTTCTTAGAATGACAATGTGGCAAATAAAGGAACCCAATGAAAAGTAGGGAAAGAGACTGCAGAGGGAAGGAAAAAGCTTTATATTTTACTACCATAATGGCACTTTTTAAAAATTTTTATTTATTTATTTATTTTTTGAGACAGAGTCTTGCTCTGTCGCCCAGGCTAGAGTGCAGTGGCACAATCTCGGCTCACTGCCAGCTCCGCCTCCTGGGTTCACGCCATTCTCCTGCCTCAGCCTTCCCAGTAGCTGGGACTACAGGCGCCCGCCACCATGCCTGGCTCTTTTTTTTTTTTTTTTTTTTTGTATTTTTAGTAGAGACAGGGTTTCACCGTGTTGGCCAGGATGGTCTCTATCTCCTGACCTCGTGATCCACCTGCCTCGGTCTCCCAAAGTGCTGGGATTACAGGCGTGAGCCACCGGGCCCGGCCAATAATGGCACTTTTTCCTGTTTTTTGTACAGCGGGTCCTGCATTTGTGTTTTGTCCTGGGCCCCTAAATTCTGCAGCTGGCCCTGGTAGAAAGCTGAGAAGTCAGAACAAAGGACTGCCCAGAGGCTGCACGGGGCGGGGGGGCGGTGGCGTTCACATGGTCCGGAGCCCCCACCCCACTGCGTTTATATCTGGCACAGTCTGGAGGACCCATCCGTCTGTGTTCATGTCTGGCTGTGGCATCTATTGACCATGGGCTCCCAAAGTCACCTAATCATTTTGCATCTCTCTTTTTTCACATCTAAGACAGGGATAATGATGGCACATACCTGTTATGGCTGTTGTGAAGCTCTGTGTTAAGTTCTTAAGACAGACCTTGTCACAAGTCAGCCAGGCGTCATTATCACCGATGCCATCTCTTAACAAACTGGCCGTAACTATGAGCAGAGGGTGCAATGCCGAGGGCTGTGGGGTGCCCAGAGGTGAACAAGATGAGTGCTGTTGTCAGGGAGCTTTCAGTGGGATGAGGGAGCAGGGCCCCATCACGAAGGACATGGGGGTTTAGGGGAAAGGGGAGCCTTCCGGTGTGGGGGACATGGACAGACCTTCGGAGGAGAAAGGGTTGTGGGTTGAGTTGCGTCCCCCGGAAACGTATGTTGAAGCCCTAACCTGGTGCCTGTGAACGAGCCCTCACTTGCAGAACTGATCAAGTTGAGCTGGGGTCAACTAGAGCAGGATGAGCCTCGAGTTCCATGTGACCAATGTCCTCATGGGAGGAGAGGGGAGCACGGGGAGAAGGTGACCACTTGAGGACGAAGGCAGAGGTTGGGGTGACGCGTCTACAAACGAGGGTTTCCCCGAACACCAGAGCTAAGAGCAAGGCATGGGCGCCCTCCCGCTGCGGAGTCTGCAGAGGGAGCCTGGCCCGGCTGACACCGTGGGTGCAGACTCCCGGCCTCCAGGCTGGGGGACAAGAAGTTCCTGTTGTGGTGACCTCAAGAAACTAACACAAAGGGGCATTTGAATTCAGTTGTCCAGGAAGATACAGGTGTTGCAGGGATGGGCTGCCACGTGGGCGGAGGCCTGGATGGGAAAGATTGTGCCAGGCATGGGTTCCCACAGTGTGTTCCCCTGGCTGGCAGCGTCGCGGCACCTGGGAGTCATTAGGCAGCAAGGGAGGGAATTGCGATTCTGGGCGGGGCTCAGCTGTGCAGATTTTAGCAAGGTCTCCAGGTGCTTCTGCTGAGGGCCAGAGTTAAGACAGAGCTTAAGACAGAGAACCTCAACAGGAGGCCTGAAGGAAAGCACCTGGGAGTCATTAGGCAGCAAGGGAGGGAATTGCAATTCTGGGCGGGACTCAGCTGTGCAGATTTTAGCAAGGTCTCCAGGTGCTTCTGCTGAGGGCCAGAGTTAAGAAAGAGCGAGAACCTCATCAGGAGGCCTGAAGGAAAGCACCTGGGAGTCATTAGGCAGCAAGGGAGGGAATTGCAATTCTGGGCGGGACTCAGCTGTGCAGATTTTAGCAAGGTCTCCAGGTGCTTCTGCTGAGGGCCAGAGTTAAGAAAGAGCGAGAACCTCATCAGGAGGACTGAAGGAAAGCACCTGGGAGTCATTAGGCAGCAAGGGAGGGAATTGCAATTCTGGGCGGGACTCAGCTGTGCAGATTTTAGCAAGGTCTCCAGGTGCTTCTGCTGAGGGCCAGAGTTAAGAAAGAGCGAGAACCTCATCAGGAGGACTGAAGGAAAGCACCTGGGAGTCATTAGGCAGCAAGGGAGGGAATTGCAATTCTGGGCGGGACTCAGCTGTGCAGATTTTAGCAAGGTCTTCAGGTGCTTCTGCTGAGGGCCAGAGTTAAGAAAGAGCGAGAACCTCATCAGGAGGACTGAAAGAAAGGAGCCAGGCTGCAGCCCTCTGCCTGCCCTTCCGTGCCATCATCTCCAGGATAAATGAAAGGGCCATTCAGGAAACAGCACGGGTGAGACGTGGGATGGGCTCCGTGGCTGCCTCTGTTTCCTGCCTTCTGTCTGTAAACTTCTGATTCAAGGAGGTGGCGTGGCCTCTCAGGGCAGTTGTATTTTTGGTTTACAGGCTCGTCAGCCCCCCACTTATCTATCATAAGTGGGACACACATATGGGAGGAAAAGTTTCCTTTTCCTTCTACCCATCCTAGGTTCTCTGGCTGAGGTCCTATAAATTAGAATGGCAAAAGACAGGTTGACAAAATAGAAACAAACAAGGTTATTAACATGCTCATCATGCACACACATGGGAGCACTCAGCCATGAGTCACTCCAAGGGTTTATTAGAACTTGGGCTGATAGAGCTTCTAAACAAAATAATGACAAATTTTAGAGGAGTGACAAGACAAAGGAAAAGACCTTTGGGCTTCTAGGGCAGCAAACTGCAGCCAGCTAAACACATGGGAAATGAATGGAGGATAAGGGCTAGTTCCTAGTAGTCAAGTTTGCTGAGTAGATTCCTCCAGTGCTGTCTCCAGGCTGATAAGGCCTAGACTTGCCCCAGTGATTGGCTTCTGTCCTTCCTGGTAGAGACAGGAGTGGGGACACCTTCACTAAATTATGTCCTGCTTTTAGGCAAAGAGGGGCAGAAGAGAGAGCTTCACTTATATCTACATCTTAAAAATTGTCTTCAGCTCAAAATGATCCTTATGCCAAAGTGGTGTCTTTGGGGGTGGCTGACTCTGCTGCTCTTTACTTACCTTGAACTCCCACCATCATGGCTGCCTCAGAATCCCACAGGGCATCGAGAATGTTCTATGCAAATGGAGAGGCCAGGAGCAGTGGCAGACGTGCAGGTGGCACAAATCTCTGCTCTCAGGCCTGCTCCCGGTCCCAGTGACGTTTAGAGCACACGTCCAAAGATATGATGAAGAATTTCCAGGTGGTGACAGCTGAGCATTAGGCCTAGCAAGGGGCCTGTTGAAGAAGAGCCAAACTCTGTAAAATATTTGAAGAGATTTATTCTGAGCTGAGTATGAGTGACCATGGCCTGTGACACAACCCTCAGGAGGTCCTGAGAACATGTGCCCAAGGTCGTGGGGAGCAGCTTGGATTTATACATCTTAGGGAGACATGAGACTTCAATCAAATACATTTAAGAAGTACATTGGTTTGGTCCAGTAAGGTGGGACAACTTGAAGTGCTGGTGGGAGGTTTGGGGTACCTATTGCTATTAATAGCTTATAGGTAGATTTGAAAACGTTCTGGTTGACAATCAGTTGAGTTTATCTAAAGACTTGGAGCAAATAGAAAGAAATTAAGATAAGTTAAGATAACAGGTTGTGGAGACCAAAGTTCTTATTTACAGAGGAAGCCTTCAGGTAGCAGGCTTCAGAGGGAACAGATCACAAATGTTTCTTATCAGAGATAAGGTCTGTGTTGATGTTAGTGCTGTAGGATATAATGAGGTCCGTCCGGCCCCCACTTCCCGTCGTGGCCTGAACCAGACTCTCAGGTTAAAATTTAAGAGTGCCCTGGCAGAGGAGGAGGTTCATTCAGATGGTTGGGGGCCATAGAATTGTATTTTTGGTTTACAGGCTCGCCTGCCTGTGGGCCCCTTTGTGACTGCCCAGGCAAGCCGCTAACGTGAACGTGCTCCTCTTACTGCCGCCTTCTAACCCAGGTGACATCAATCACTTACTCTCTTTCTGCTCTTTGCTCTGGTCCCAGGGAAGCAGGTCCTTTTACTCCTTTCCTTCCCGGGCTTGTGCACGCTGGGTCAGGCCCCGTCTCACCGTGACTGCTCATCTTTTTGGGCACCAGAGCAATGAGGAAGCAGGACTCAGGCCCCCAACTCCTAACTCCAGGTGAAGCCCACCCTGAGCTCAGGAACAGAGCTGCCTCCATCGGGTGTGGAGAGACAGAGCCTCCTCCCCAGCCGTGCCTCCTCATCGGCCCATGGGAGCTGCTGTGACTCTGACCCTGTACCTGGCTCTGTCAACTGGAATAGTCAGTGGGCAGCCAGCACACCTTTGGGTGCCATATGTGGTGAGATCCTATCCTGACTTGACATTTTAAAAAGTTGTCTATAAAAAGAGCCAAACTCTGTAAAATATTGGAGAGATTTATTCCGAGCCAAACGTGAGTGACCATGGCCCATGACACAGGCCTCAGGAGACCCAGAGAACATGTGGCCCAGGTGGTCAGGGCACAGCTAGGTTTTATACATTCTATGGGGCATAAGGCATCAATCAATACATTTAAGCTGTACATCAGTTCAGACGGGAAAGGTGGCACACCAGGAAGCAGGGGCTTCCAGATCACAGGCAGATTCACAGATTGGCAGTTGGTTGAAAGAGTTTATCTAAAGACCTGGAACCAATAGAAAGGAAATGTCTGGGTAGGATAAGGGGTTGTGGAGACCAAGGTCCTTACTATGCTGATGCAGCCTCCAGGTAGCAGGCTTAGAGAGAATCGATGGTAAATGTTTATCAGACTTAAAAGGTGCCAGAAACTTAGTGGAGTATTTCCTGGATGAGGAAAAAGGCCTGGAAAGGGAACAGGATTTTCTACAGAATATAGACTTTCCCCACAAGAGACAGCTTTGCAGGGACATTTCAAGATATGGCCAAGAAACATATTTAGGGTTAAAATATTTGGATTTTCTTCCTTATCTGTCATGTGAAGTTACTCCAGAGTAAGGTTGGAAAGAGCCGAGTTACACAGGGTTAATAAGACCCCTCCAAAGAGGCTTTGTGGTTTGTAGGGTGACCTCTCCAGGCCCCTTAGGTAGGAATTTGGGCAGGAGAAGAAAAAGGTCAGAGTTTAGTCCTCAAGGCACAGACTTATGTTCTTGACCCTCCTTCCATCTGGTGGTACATTCAGGCTAATGGAAAAATCCTACGTATTCCACGTTTGGTCCGTCCTCCCTCCTCCTGCCTAAAGGGTTCTAGATGTGTGTAGTGATACAGCTGGGATGGTTATTTCTTCAGGAAGCGTCATCCTGTTCTTCTTCTTCCTGTTTATCCTCCTCTTCCTGCCCAAATTTCTGCTTCTCACACTGGAGTCCTTTTGTGTTTCATTCATACATTAACTCAAGGCCTGGATCCAGAAAGCTGATTCCTGTTAGTGCCTGCAGTTGGTGTTTTCTCTATGACACTCTTAGCTGACTGGCGGCTGTCTAGATGAGGGTTCAAATCCAGACTCCATCACTCACCTGCTACGTGACATGGGCACCTTCTTTAGTCTTGTTGAGCTTTGTTTTCTCATCCGTAAAAACCAACGACAACAACAAAACTACCATGCAGAGCTTCCATGCCCTGCACAGAGACTAGCAAGTAATGAAGTAATAATACAGAGTCAGCCCCCATTCCCTATGCAATCGACTTCTGCAAGGTCCAAGCTCACAGTGCAAATTGCTCCTGCAAAGCTACTTTGATTAGGCTCATTCCTTGACCTTCTTCCAGACAAATATGTCTCAGACAGGGAGAAAAAATAAGTCCTTCATACATCAACTGGTGTTACCAGACGTGGCACTGAGTCCCAGAGTGTGGTTCTAAGATGGACTGAGTTCTGCTTTTCCAATGGCAGCAACACCACGTGGAAGTGTTGAGGGGGCCTCCTTCCATAGGAGCTGACCGTGGCATCTGTGTTTTCAGGTGTCTGGGCAGTTGCATGCAGGAGACTTGGGCTGGTGTGTCACTCTTCTCACTTCACACTGAGCTGCCTGGTTGCCTGTGAAACTCTGTAGGGTCTTTGGGTTCCTGTCGGACCGGTTAAGCCTGTCATTCTGCCACCTCCTCCTCTGGCAGGATGGCCGCTGGCCCACAGAGCACCAGTCCCAACAGTGAGGCAGGTGGCTTCCTCAGTGGCGTTTGGCAACGTGGCTTTCTATCTGTTGGAATACAGGTCAGTCCTCTTCACACCCTTCCGTTTCCCTAGTGATTCCCAAGGTTGTCCTGAGAATGCAAATCAGTTTCCAGGAGCTGGTACTCTCCATATTTGGGCTTTCATGATACCTGGTGGTCAGCTCACCCACCCCCAAGGGCAGTCAGCAGGGGGATCTTCCAGGAACTCTTGGTCATGAGAGTGGTAACTTCCTGATGTGCCTGCACAGACACAGTGTGTGTGTTCATTGGCAGCATCCTCACACCTGTGCAGCATCAGGCAGGCCTGGCTCTGCGTGAGGCGCATGTCCCAGCAGGTTGGCTGGACCAGCAGGTTCTGCCCAGTCAGACTTCCTCACCACACCAAGCACAGACAGGATGCTGGGTCCACACCCTGCTTTCATCTGTGTCCAGCTCAGATGCAACCTTGTGCTCCTCAGGGGTTGTATGCTCGAGTATCCAAGAAGTGAGTCTTTTGATTGGACCTGAGCTAATCTCTCTCAGATTGGTGAAAGTGCAATGAGAATGGATGCTGTGTATTGCTGTTAACTCTGGTTATCCTGCAGTGGCACAGAACACTGGGCTCCTTCCTCCCGCCTAGCTGTGATTTTGTGTCCATCACACATCTCTCCCTACCCCTCCCCTCTCCCTACCATTTCCAGCCTCTAGTATCCTCCAATCTACTTTTTAACTCTATGAGATCATTTTTTTCTTTTCTTTTCTTTTTTTTTTTAGCTCACACATATGAGTGAGAACGTGTGGTGTTGAACTTTCTGTTCCTGACTTACATCACTTAATATCTTGTCCCCAGTTCCATTCATGTGGCCACAATGACAGGGTTTTATTCCTTTTTATGGCTGAATAGTATTCCGTTGTGTATATATACTGCATTCTTCATCCATTCATCTGGTGGTGGACACCTCTGTTGGTGCCATATCTTGGCTATTGTGACAGTATTGGGATGAATGTGGGGATGCAGATGTCTCTTTGATATACTGACTTCCTTCCCTCTGGATGAACACCCAGGAGTGGGTTAGCTGGCTCGTATCGTGATTCTATTTGTGGTTTTCTTGAGGAATCTCCATACTATTTTTTATAGTAGCTGTAGCAGTTTACATTCCTACCAATAGTTTTATGAATTTCTAAACCTTGTACAATAGTATTATTCTTCCCACTTTAGGGGCAAGGGATGTGAGACCCAGGCAGTTTAGGTGACCTGCTCGAGGACACACGCTGTGCACAGTGGCTGAGCCTACTCCTGCCACATCCAGGAGACTTCAGAGTCCCGGGATCCCAGCTGTGCTGTGCTCCTCCTTCAGCTGTGGGATCCAAGGCATGGTTTATTCCAGGACTCCTCCATGTTTGGGAAATGTTCACAGGACACTACTGCTGGTGTTTGTCCTCCCGTTCTCAAGTCTAAGCAAAACAAATGTATTTATGGGTAGCATTCTTTAGAATTTAGGAAACCCCAGGAGTCGTGGCCATCCCTGTCATCACACCTGGTTTCTGCTTTGACCTTTGGTACCGATAAACATGAGCAGCTGCCGTCCTGTGCCCAGTCCCCGGGGTGTACCTGCAGCCCACGCTGGCTGTCTTTGCTGTTCTGTGCCCAGGTGAGATGCACTGCAGGCAGCAGGGAGCCACAGAGACAACGCCCACCCTCCTGGGATTTGGCAAGCCCAAGGCCATGCACAGGCCACCACAGAATCCCCTGATGTGGGCTCATCAGGGGAGCCAGTGGGCCGGGGGCACGTTACGGCCAGTCAGGTGCATTTGTCTCCAGTAGGATCACCCTCTGTGAAGGTAGCAGCTTGCACCTTGTTGACTGGTCACCACTGACATGGAGTCTGGCCAAGGAGCCATCTTCACCCTGAGAACTGCGCCTGTGCCCCCAGTGCTCCTGCCTGGCTTCTGCTCTGTGCCTACAAAGCTGGGCTTTGTGCTGGCCCCTCTGCCTTCTGGCCTGTGACCTGCCTTGGCGACCTACCCTTAGCCGGTGGAGCCTTCCAGCTGGTCTCTGACCATGGGGCTCTCCAGGCCCTGAGTCACTGCTGGCCTGACCAATTCAGGTGTCCTGGCTTTTGCTGCAGGGCTTCTGTCCTGGGTCTCCTGATTGTCCAGTTCTGGGCTCCCCCTCCACAAAAGAATGGCCCCTCCTGCAAAAGCTCTGGTCAGGGCAAATCCAAGGGCAGAAGAGGCAGATTGCAGGTCAGGCAGAGAGTGGATGGGCAGCTGCTGGGCCACTGTCTCCACCGTTCTCTGGCTATCTCTGTCTCTCTCTCTCTGACTTTCTCTCTCTCTGTCTCCCTCTGTCTCTCTATCTCTCTGTCTCTTTCTCTTTCTGTCTCTCTCTGTCTCTGTGTCTCTGGCTATCTGTCTCTGTCTCTATAACTCTCTCTGTCTCTCTGGCTATCTCTGTCTCTCTGCCTCTTTGTATCTTTCTGTCTCTCTCTGTCTCTGTGTCTCTGTCTCCCTATCTCTATGTCTCTGTTCTTCTCCCTCTGTCTCTGTCCCTCTCTGTCTCTGTCTCCTTCTGTCTGTCTCTTGGTCCCAGCTGGCAGCTGACTTTCCTGTCCTCCCAGGCCCTGGCAGAGCCACCAGGCGGGCTCCTGTCCTGTGCTGTCCTGGACCCCTCACCCTTGTTGCTGCTCTGGGTCAGAGCACTTTCTTCTTGAAGCATCCTCTACCCACCCCAGGGACTTGAAAACCGGATTTGAAATGCCAAATAGTTTTAAAATTAGAGCTACAGAATGTCTTCCTCAGAGCCCAGACTTCCCGGGGGTTCCTGTCAGGCACAGACAGGGCTACCACAAAGGAAAAAGGGACACATTACATTACATGAACCTCAGTCACTTGTTTTCACTGACATATACCTGAGTGAGGGTGGGAAGCAAGCCCAGGGTTGGGGAAGGTTTGTCTAGAATTTATGCCAATTGCAGTCAGTAGCCGAAGAGGACAATGCCACAGAGAAGCAGCCAAAGGCCAACTTGGGTGTCCCCAGGGCCCGTGAGGCCAGCGCACGTGAGACTGGTTCATCAGTAACCGTCAGAGCTGCACGGTGGGTGCATGAGGCTGCAGCACCACACCCCCATGGCCAAAATGCCGCTGCTGGGATCATGAGGACCCACGGCCCGCCCTCACCTGACAATCAGGAAGAATTTAGACTTTGTCAGTCTCAAAGAAGAAAATGCTTATAAAATCCATACAGTGTTCCAGGGTTATCTGACAAGCAAGAACACCAGTAACTTAGTTCATTAGATGCCTTCCAGCAATAGCATGCTACTTAGACAAGTTCCCCTGAAACTCAGGGCTGCAAGTCTCTAGATTGATTATCTGCAAATGCAGCCATCTGCTTCCTGCTGTGACACTTCATTCCTCTGCCCTGGCTGCACTGCAGACAGACGCTGGGGAGACCTCGCCTTCTCAGGGTGGCACTGTGTGGAAGCCAGGGCTCACCCGGCTCTGTTCCCACAGGGTGGGAGTTTTTCATTTTAACAGAGTTACAGAATCATCTACACGGATGTCACCCTGAGAGTTGTAATCCCCAGGAAAAGTTGTCATCCATGTGATTAGCACAGCTTGCCGTGTGTTCTGTTTTAATTTGGGTTTTGATTTTTAATTAACTTTGGTGAAAATCTTTTAATAAAAATCTTTGCTTCGAATTTTGAAAAGGTACACAGCAACCTGCAACACACAAGCAGATGATCAATTAAAGGAAGTTAAAAATAGTCCTTTTCCTGCAGAGTGGTACAAATTCACTAGTTAAGACATACTTATTAGATATGTTAAAAAGAGTGTGTTTCAGTGGAAATCTATAGCACATACTTTTAGGCTGTTCATTGTCTTTGAACTATTTTACAATTCTTTGCGAATTGCAGGTAACTGACGGAGATATATATATAGAGAGATAGATAGAGAGAAAGAGAGAGGGACATTCTGTCCTGTCTAGTAGTGATTTTTACTGGCTTCTTCACCCTGTAAAAAAACAGCTTTCTCTCCATTTGCAATTCATTTCAAAATTCCTTTACACCATATACATGTTTTCACTTTTCCTTTGAACAGGTTCTAACATCTGCCTAGTTCCCTCCTATCGTATGTGTAAAATAAAATCTTTAACACTTCTGCATTTTAATATCTTGGTGCAAGTCATGATTTTACCTTTTTCTGAAAATTGTCTTTCAGATAGTGTATAGATATAAAGTAAAGAACATACTGTACTGTTTAGATTTTTAACCCATTGCTTATATTTTGTTCCATGTGAGTGAGAATGGGCTTCCGGGAATCAGAAAACATATTCTTTCCTTGTTTCAGTCGAGTATAACCATAGATGAAGTGTGTAATACTCATGGAATTTTCCACAGAAAAATGTGTCTATATTTTGCATCAAACAGAGCACAGCAACAGAAAAATCAAAGGACAAAGCTTTTAGTTTGCACATAGTAGAGGATAAAAAAGATGCCAGACCCTTATCCTTGGAGAATAAAAGAAGTTGGCATGCATAAAAGAGAGTAGGACTGCCTGACATATGACACTCAGTTGAATTTAGTTTGAATTTCAGTGGAGTCCTGCTGGGAAAATAAGACTACATGAATTACCTAGAAAACATTACCAGGCAATCCACAATTCACTGTGAGATTGTGTAATAAGCGATGTTCTTAAGGAAGTCCATGAGCACAAGAAGATGCTTGCTTTGGAACAATTCCGTGCCTTTACTTCCTCTTTAGTTCCTATCACTGGCCTTTTATTGATAAGTATTAGTTTGAGATTTCAAAAGCCAATCTCATGTTTCAAGGTACAGATGTAACTGTACATTAGATACTCAAAAGCCGAGGATGAGGTCTCAGGATCAGCAAAGCTGGCCACCCGCCTTGAGAGCGGCTCCTACGCCCTGCAGGTGCCCCCTGATCTCAGGTGGTGCCTTCAAATCCTTTGTAGAGGCTGGGGGAGGGGAAGGAGGAGCACATTTGTTAACGAGAGGGAAAATGCTAAATTCATTACAATAGCATATGAATTACTTGCTGTTAAGGAATAGGCACCCTTCATCTCAATAGAACCCTGTCTTTCAAAGCCTTCACTTCCGTATCCTTGAGGTTTCTCTTCAAAGAGGGCTGAGCACATTCACCCAGGCACTAGGAGGCCCTGTGCATTTTTTGTCCTGCTGTTTCCATGGATAATTTAAAAAGAATTATGAATATCTCAGTCCTTAGAGAGTCAGACAGAGAGCCCCGAGGCCACTCAGTCTAGGTCACCTGGAGTGGCTCCCTTTGTGGGTCCCTTTGCTGGCTGGAACCTGGCCAGAGCTTGCAGGGGACAGCACTCTGTCTTATCATAAGTTCCTCAAATGATTGTTGTATAGACCAATGCATAACCTGCTGACACTGGAATGAAACTAGGGAAAAAATTGTATGCTTCACTGTTAAGGAAATACAGCAGTATTGAGTTAGGTAACCGGTTGGATCAAGGTTGATACTGAAAACGCCCATCAGCAGGCAGGCCCTTAACTTGAACTTACTGTGTCAGTAAGAAAAAGGAGTACAAATTTATCTCTATCACAGCATTTAGAATCGTCTTCAACAGGAAACCCAAGCCATACTTCTTTCCCTTAGCAAAACAAACAAGCAAATCAACCTATTTTTCAGAGGTTCCTTCTGAAGTTGAAATTATCATGATTGCCCAGAAGGATGTCCCACCAAGAGGAGCCTAAGGCGGTAACCCCACCAAAAGGAGCCCCAGGAGGTCATCCCACTGACAGGAGTCCCAGGAGGCCATCCCACTGAGAGGAGCCTCGGTAGGTCATCCCACGGAGAGGAGCCCCAGGAGGAGGATGCCCACCAAGGGGAGACTCAGGCCAATCATTAGCCATTCCTCTTACTCCCAAGCTGCCTGTTTATTCTGAGACCAGAAGGTCATACATGCCCTCCCTGGCCAGGAGCGAGAATGGATTGGAGTTGAGGACGAGATGAGTTGAGCTGAATACTTCTTGTAGCTAAAAGGCAGCCAGGAGGCCTAGCAACAGAGCAGGATTCTAACACTCACTCCATGGCCTGCAGGGCCCCTTGGAAAAGTGAGTTTTACATGCACGTGGGGAGGAGAGTGTGTGTGCAGGAGCCAGCAGCTCCACAAAACTCCCATAAAATGTGTATCTTTTTACAACGTAGCCTGTGTGTGGTGAGGGGAGATTCAGGCTCCATGACTAAGCTCTGGGTGGATCAGGGGCTGTCAAAAAGGTGAGAGGGGCTTTTGGCCTCATGGAGTGGGGACTTTTCATTTGCTAGGTGCTGATGTCCACAAGTCAAGCCAAGCAGTGGGCTGTTCAGAAGCTGGCCCAGCCCGGCCAGCCAGCAGCAGTGCCCACATCTGCAGGTGGAGCTTGGCCTGTGTGGCTGACTCTCAGGCTCACCCCTTGACTTTCCTTTCAGAGGAGATAAGGATTCTGGTTTCTCAGTTAAAGAAAGGGAATAAACAACTCCAAGTCATGGTGACATGTAGATGACGACCTCTACTTATTTCCTGGGAAAGTGGACTGAGACTTCATGGTCTTTCCTTAAGATTCATATGGAAATACATGTGTGTTGTGAGAGATAAAAACCAAACAGACCAGCAGACTAATTTTTATTGTACCAGGGAGAGCCGCTATGCTAGAATCAGTCTTTGCAGGGTGGCTTATCGTAGACTTTCCTGGGACGGTAGACAAGTTTCAGACAGGGTGATGTAGAGCTGGGGGATGCCTCAGTCCATCAGCTGACCAGGAAACATTTTCAACGTGTCTGTATCATTCCAGGGGGTCTAGAGGTTCTACTCTCAGCTAGTCAACCATGAGAGAGAGTGGAGGCCTGCAGGGTGTGGGTCTGGCCTTATCACAGGTAAACAAGAGGTCATCACACACCTGATGGGGTCAAGAGAAAGTGTGCATAGGGGGCCCCACCAAGGTCTGTGGGGGAGGGGGATTTTTTGTGCTGATTCTTTCCTGGAACAGAAAAAGGTGGGGGGAGATTTGGGAAAATAAGAAATTGGAGGGATTTTATGACTATTATTGTTTTCTTGGAGCATGGGTTCAGGTTCACTTGAAAATGTTGACAAGTTCATTGTCAGTAAAAAACAACAGATTTTGTAGCAAATGCTCAAGAAATGGTGGGTTGATTATAGACTTTCTTGTGTCCCAAATATCAGGTGAAATATGGATTCTATATGTTGATGAAAAAACCTACATTTTGTAAAGTATTAGAAGAGATTTATTTTGAGCCAAATGTGAAGACCATGATCCAGGACACAGATCCTGAGAACATGTGCCCAAGGTGGTTGGGCTACTGCTTGGTTTCATATGTTTTAGGGAGACAGAAGACATCAGTCAATGCATGTAATGTGTGCATTGGTTCAGTCCTGAAAGGCGAGACGACTTGAAGCAGGGGCTTCCGGGTCAGAGGTGAATTCAAAGATTTTCTGATTGGTAATCGGTTGAAAAAGTTATTATCTAAAGATCTGGAATCTGTAGAAAGGAGTGTCTAGGTTCAGATAAGGGGTTGTGAAGACCAAGGTTTTATTATGTTGATGAAGTCTCATAGGTGGTACCCTTAGAGACAACAGATGGCAAATGTTTCCCGTTCAGACATTTAAAAAATGCTAGACTCTGAGCTAATCACTTTGGGGTCCACAAAAGACCTGGAAAAAGAAGAGGATTCTTTAGAAAATGTAAATTTTCCCTGCAAGACACAGCTTTGCAGGGCCATTTCAAAATGTGTCAAAGAAAGTTATATTTGGGTAAAATATTTCGATTTCTTTCAAAGCCTGCTATCTGTCATGTGATGCTATAATAGAGTTAGGTTGGAATGTGGTGTCTTATTTCTACAAAGAGTCTGTTTTGTCATGCTTAAGATCTCTGTTTTCATGTGAAGTCTGGCCAGTTGTTCCTGAATTCCAAAGCGAGGAGGGTATAATGAGGCACATCGGACCTTGCCTTCCCATCGTGGCCTGAACTAGATTGTTAGGATTCTATGGAATCCCCTTGGCTGAAAAGAGGGGTCCATTCAGTCCGTTGGGGGTCTTACGATTTCATTTTGGTCTACAGTTATCTGAAAGTGGGAAGGGTAAGGTGGCAGGGAAAGAGGTGGGTGCAGGTACATCTGCAAAACTGATTTCTGCGCTTGTCCTACCTCTAAAACATGCTCACTCCCTCACTCCCCCGCGTTGCCTGCCAGCTAGAATGAGTTGTGGAACATGCCAAGTTTGAGATACACACACACACCTTAATTTTCATTCTTTCACAGTTGGTCTGATGAATAAGAGGTAACAGAGACCCTTCATCATGTTCGGAGAGAAATTATAACTACTCAATGGTTAAAAGAGTATAGTCACAAGAAAGAACATCCAAAAACCAGCATCAATAACAACTTACGATGTTAAAAAGACAGTAATTTGTAGATATTTCAAAGATAAATTGAGTCTTCGTGGTATGAGGGCATTTCAGCAAACGCTTTCATAGCGTCAGGATCTCACAGCACATTAAATCCCATCTGGGAAGGTTCACACTCAGGGTCAGGCTTTCCCTCATTTTGGCAGAGCCTGTACGTTCTACTAAAACTCTACTAAAATCCAACAAATACTTGCTGAATGCAAACAAGTGCGAAACCCAGGGCAAAATGCTCTCTGGCTTCTGCTCACTTCTGGGCCTGGGGCAGCCCCACAGAACAAGCCTTGTTCCATCTTCAAAACACTAGGGATGGGGCAGATTTTACCAGAACTCCATGGGCACGGGAGCACTTACAGACCCTCTACTGCAGCATGGAATCTTTCTTCTTGTTTTTTAAACTTTATGTGACATTTTTCTTCATAGACCACAATGATAACAGTTGCGTGAGCTTCTAGAGACTGTCTGGCCCAGTGCATGACATGCAGTTGGTGTTAACTAATAGCTGATGAGGAGATAAATCAAGATACTCAGTTCCTAAAAAATAAGAGACACAGTGTGAAGGCAGTGGGGAAAAGTGGTTTAGAAACAACTTCCGAACATCCGGGCTGGGGAGGGATGGGGGACAGAGGAGAGGAGGACTAGAAAGCGAAGGCCAGGCATGCCCATCCTCTCCGCTAAGCCCTTTTCATTAGGTTTATCCACACAGAGCTCATGTTGCCCACTTGAGTAGATACTGATCATGGCTTTTGGGCCACTGGAAATACACAGCTCAATATCATTCATTAACTGAACACACTGGGTAAGAAAAACACAGGATATTGGGGATTCCTTGGAAAAACAGAGTCTTGCCTTTAGTGCCCACACACAGCCCATTTTCCTGAGAAGGGCCCTGGTCCTGTGTCCGGAGTGCAGACCCACAGTCTGGGACTCTGAGGGCTGTTGCCACAGGTGGGTGTGTTGACAAATCATGGCTGCTTGAGAACATTGGGAGATATTGCTACAGAGGTCCGTGGGTCCTTACCTTGGGAATGCCGGACACAGTGCACACAGCCCACCAACCCCTGACCCCTGGTGGTATCACACTGTAAGCACAGAACTCTCACCTTGTAGTCCTCTCCATAATCCTCTCCAGTTCTCAAAACACATCAGTTTGATTTTCTCCTCGGCTGAGCCAGCGTGAGCCACCCATTTCTTCCCACACTGTCTGGGCCTTTGGGCCCTGCCAGGTGGCACCACTGCAGAGGGGCAGGACTGAGTGGGACACATAGGTGTGTGGTTACCTGCCCGAGAGAGGGTGGCTGACCATCTGGGACACCATGCCCAGTCACACTCCCTGCCGTGCAGGCTGGCCCTGAGCCATGGCATTTAGGCCAAGGGGAGGGGCCCTGGCTGGCATTTGTCACACGTCTTCCTGTGTCTAAAGTGCAGAATTCGGGAAATACTTCTGAGGGCAGGATTGCCATGTAGCCAGCTGTCTGCCAGGGTTCATCCCAGGGCCCAATCCCACTGTGTGCTTCTTTACAGCTCATCATAAACTGGTCAGGACAAAAGGAGTTGCCAGCCAGGAGGGGAAGTGAGCCGGGGCCTAGATGATTGGTGATGAGCCGGGACTCACACTGCAGTGCCCACATGTGCCTCGATGGTGGCCTGACTCGCCCGTGGGGCTGGCGGGGATGAGAGTTGGCCTCCGTCGCAAGCACAGGGCTGGAGTGGTGGAAGCGGCTTCCCTGCAGCTGCTGCTGTCTCGGGTGACGGCATCTGGTACCTGAGCTGGCGTTCAGTTTCTTTATAACCCACTAGGGTGGGGCTTCTGGAGGGCGGCCCTGGGCAGCAGCTCAACCAGGAGAATGGGCAGCCTGGAGGGTAGGTGGGGGGCTTAGCTTACCTTATAGAGTTGTTTCTACAACAATTCCTTTATAAAAGTGTAGTTTTCTTTAAAAATTGTATTCTTCTTAAATTAGATATTCTTCTTTAAAGTATAGAAGTAGTATATAGGTGCATGAAATAAAAAGAGTAAACATGCCCCTTTCCTCCCACCAATTCTATGTCCAGTGAAGAGTTAGATTTCTTTCTCTCTCTTTCTCTCTCTCTCTCTATACACACACACACACACACACACACAAAATGAGCCTATAATACATTTTGTATATATGCATGTCTATATATACATGTCTCTATTTATATTCACATATGGCTATATGAATATATATACGTATCTTATATTCACATATGTATATATGGACATGCATATATACAAAATGTGTATATGCATTTTTAGTCAAAACTTAAGCTTGTTTTGACTAACCTTCAATGCTTGTCTTTACAAGATGTTCTTCCTTCATCATATCGAGTACCTTTCCAGTCTGTCTGTCTACAGCTTTCCAGCAAACCCTTTCCAAAGACACTGGAGAAGTTTCCAGCAGGAGCAGCTGCTGAGAGACCCACACTGCATATACAGGCCTTACCGCCCGCTGAGCGGGAAGAAGCGGCACAGTGGCTTCTCAAAGGACCACTGAAAAGAGGCGGTCATTGCACCGTAGCTGGAAACAAACAGGGAAAATGCCTCAGTCTCACCTGCTGACACTCGCTGAGATTTTAGAAGCCACGCACTGCAATAGCGGCTGGAGCGAAGGGACTGCAAATAGGTCACGTCACCCAGGATGGCATTATCTCGCTTGGGGACAAAGTTCAAATTGTATGGATGTTTGTGGTTGTGAGAGCAAAGGCACGAAATTATCTTTGGAGATGTTTGGGCGTAATTTCCCATCACTGTATCTTTGTCTGTATAGACAAAAATAATTGATAGAAAAAAATACCTAGAAAATTCAAGCATCAGCCGGGTGCTGTGGCTCAAGTCTTTAATCCCAGCACTTTGGGAGGCCGAGGCGGGCGGATTGCCTGAGCTCAAGAGTTCGTGACCAGCCTGGGCAACACGGTGAAACCCCGTCTCTACTGAAATACAAAAAATTAGCTGGGTGTGGTGGCGGGTGCCTGTAATCCCAGCTATTTGGGAGGCTGAGGCAGGAGAATTGCTTGAACCCGGGAGGCGGATGTTGCAGTGAGCCAAGATCGCGCCACTGCACTCCAGCCTGGGCGACAGAGCAAGACTCTGTCTCAAAAACAAAAACAAAAAAAAAAAACAAAAAAAAAAAAAAAAAAAAAAAAAAAATTCCAGCATCATCAGCACTTTCTGCCCCTCATCCAGGCTTAGAAGACATGTAAGTGGTTGGCTCTCAGCTGTACAATCACAGCCCGGCTTCCTCGGCTATCCAATCACAGCCGTATTTGGCTCTCAGCTGTCCAATCACAGCCTGGCTTCCTCCACTGCTCACAGCACTCAGCTGGATCTTTTCCACCCAAAGTGCCACTTGCTCCAGTTTGCAGGGCTCATAGAAACAGCTGCTGAGCTGCAGACCTGGTGATGCTTGGGTCCAGCCGAGCTGCTCTCTCCAAAGCCGGACACTGCTCTGCCGCCCGTGTGGAGATGGGGTGTGGATAGCGTGTGTACCTCCCCACACTCCCTATCGTCCCACCTGCTCTAGTTTTGGGATCGCACTTCTTCTCTCCATGAGAATTTCAGTTCTCTATTTTGCTTAGTTGTTCACTGTTTGTTTCCTCCACTAGAACTAGGCTTCTGTGAGAATGGAGACCCCCGGCCCTTTTATCAGTGTGGTACCCCATTACCTTAGGAAGGATGCCTGGCCCAGGGTAGACGCTCAATAAATAGTGTGGACGACTGTAGAAGTGGGTGCTGTATCCCAGGTTGCAGAGGGCTCATGGGAAAGGAAAAGGACCTACGAACTTGGAAAATAAAAAGGGTGTGTGTGTGTGTGCATGTATGTGCATATGTGTGTGTGCATGTGTGTGTGCATGCGTGTGTGTGTGTGCACTGTGCACGAGTGTGTTCTGAACCAGGACCTCCATGATCCGCCTGACTATGAGAGTGGGACAGGCCAGATTCTCCGCACTCGGGCTCACCTAGCGTTGCCGCCCTGACAGGGAGAGTGGAAGACAGTGATCAATCACAGAGCTGCTGCTCTCCTTCACTCTGGTGCAAAATGAGGGTGCCTTAGCCCAATCAGATGCTGTTGTTCAGGGGCCCTGCAGGCCCTTGACGGTCTTGGCTGGGTGGTCAGGCCACTCACATGTCCCAGGTGGAGACGTGGGCTGAGAGAAAGACCCAGAATCCCAGGACATCACCAGCAGCTTTAACCACACCGTGGAAGCTGGGAGGATTCACAAATGGTGTGAGGATGGGAGTATTTCCAGCCAGGCTTGCCACACGATGGGTCTCTGCCCTCTCTGATAAGTAATGGAAATTAGCTAAGGGTCTTGGCTGAGGGCCTGACACAGCCAACTGGCCCCAAAGCTTTTTCTCTGATTGGCTCTCTGGGTTCTCCTTGGCCGAGGAAGAAGCCAGAGCCCCGAATGCCCGCTCAGCTCAGGAGGTGGCCTGTCTAGCCAGGGGAAGGCGGAGTGGTCAGCCCCTGCCAAGATTTAAGATGCTTTGGAACATTTGCTAAGAGAAAATACTCTCTCAAGCCATGGTTGTATTTACACAAATTGTTCTTCCTTAAACACACACACACACACACACACACACAGCATGAGTACATTTATTTCCAAAGTGTGAAATTCCCTAAAGTAGCCAAGAAATCGTTCTATTCCCTATAGATACCTTCTTCATCTTTATGTGGATAAAAAGGTGTAAGATACATTTGAATTTATTTGGTGTTGCTTTTATTAACAAAGATTTCAGATGTAAATGTCAAGAAAATTGATATTAATTTGCTTACATGAGTACATTCCTTAAAAAAGCAAACCATTGAGTAGACTTCCCTTAAATTAATCTTTAGCTTCTTGGCAGGAAGTTTGGTGATTTACAAGGTGATTGTACAGCACGAAGAACGCATGGAGCCTGCGGTGAACCCAGTGGTAGCAAAACAGTGCCATCTAGTGGCTGATGAAGTCTCGGTTTTCCGGAACACACGTGCTCTGAGCTTTGTACCACCCAGGGCATCTGTCATTTTAACGTCCAATGAGTGACCTGCAGATTCGAGCAGATCTACAGAACCACCTCTTTTCTCAAGCTGATAGAGCCCAGATGTCAATTTTAAGGACTGAAGTGGCTACTGACACCTTTTAAATCCTTTACACGTACCCGTCTTTGGCCTTTGGGAGGTCAGCCCTGGGCCAGGCCATGGCTCCAGTGCACACACAGAGCTCATAATGCCAAAACCAGCTCTGAGAGCCAAGCCAGCTCTGGGTTTCTAGAGGTTGCACTCTCTTCCCTCAGGCAACTCCATGTCTGCAGGAATGTGTAGGCTGCAGGAAGGCAGCCTCAGGGGTCGGGTAAGATAAGAGTGTCCCTTTGCTTATGATGAGACCACTGGGGGACCTGCCCTGTGGTCTCATCCTAAGACCTGCCCTGGTCACAGGAACACTGAGGGGTGCTGGGAACTATCTCCTCTAAGAGAAGCATTTTATTCTGCTACAGAGAAAAGGCAGAGAGTGAAATATACTGGTCATTTTTAAAAAATCCCTTTGAACATAGATTAAAAGGAGGAACTGGGAGGAAGGGGGAGAAAAAGCAGATGTAACTGAAGCCATGGTTTCAGAAATTCAATCCCAGTAGAAGTGCTGGAGGGACAGGGAGGGTGTGGCTGGGAAGGATGGAAACAGACCAGGTTTATTTGTGCACAAAGAGAAGCTCCTTAGGAGACACAGGCTGGTGAACGGGAGGGGAAGAGCAGCCTCTGGAAACAGCCCCCAGAGCCAGAGAGCGAGTGGATGGGGCTGGTGAGTTGAAGCAACCAAGGGAGAAAGACCAGCAGACAGCGCAATAAAACATCAGGAAGGTCTTCTAATATCGAAATACAGGTCATCCGTGGGAATTAATGACAGGCCAGAACTGAAGTAAACTAAAGTGTTGCCAAAAAATAAAAATAAGGTCCAAGTTGATTGATCGATAACACGGTTAGTATGAAGAAGTCCACATTATGCTAATTTCTTTACGTATTATTCCAATTTGTATTGTCTCTGAAAGTCAAAATATCATCTTAGTCAATTAACATTTATTGGTGATAACATTTATTGGTGAAGTTGAACCATATATGTATCTTGAAGTTAACATTTTTGCTATATATCGGGTGCTGTTCTAGGGGCTTTCAAAATTATCCAAGTCTTGAACTTTTGCAACCCTCCTTTTTAAAGAGGAAACAGGTTCGGTGACTCAGTGACCCACCTGAGATCACCTAGCTAACAAATTACAGGATTAGGATGTGAACCCGTGGAGCTCATCTGTTTCCATGCTCAGAATCCCTTTGCTAGGCTGCGTGGCTCTTATGTCTATGTAAGCATGATAGTCCATGTTTAGTCAATATAAAAAGCTATTGTTTTCATAAAACTTTCATTTTCACTGAAATACATTAAGTGACAAGAACTTTACCCCATTTATCATTGGCCCTGATCTTCTGATGGTCTGGCAAGCTTCCCTGAGTAGTGTTGCCAGGATGCTAGACTTACCTGCGAGATTTGCCTTGTAGATCTAATCTAGACAGAAATGGCTGACTTCACAGAACTTTGGAAACAATCTGCAGACATCAAGTTTTACTTATAATTGAATAAAATAATTTTTCTTGCTTATTAGCTATGACATTTGTGGTAAGTTGCTTAAAGCTCCAGACTTACCCCGTCTAATACAGTTGTCTCTAGCCACATGTGGTTAAATTTTAATTGTAATTAACTAAAAGGAGATGCAGTTGTGAACTCATTTTATCAGTTGCACTTACCACATTTCAGAACTCAATAGTCACATGTGGCGAGTGGCTACCATACTGGACAACACTGCCCCAGACCAAAATACCAAATCATTTAACTTTTCTGAAGCTGTTTCCTGTCTTATAATGGGTCTAAGATTTCTAATGATCATTAGCATAGCACTGTTGTTGGTAACATGAAATAATGCACGAAATTCTTTGCATATTGTAAAGTACTATACTCATGCAAGTTGTTTTTTCTTTTAATAATTGCTGTACAGTGTTGTGAAACTGTACAGTCTTTGCAATACTAAGACTTTGGCCCCAGGATCTTACAATCATGTTAGCGCTTTTTCAGATGTTGAACTATGTGTCTTGAAGTTGACATTTATGCTTTGTTCTTTAAGACTGAAGTCCTCATTCTGCACCACTGACAACTTCTGACAGTTTCTCTTACTGTGGAAGGTTCTATTCTATATACATATAAAAAGTGAAACGTATCACTTTATCATCTGGACCATGTCTATTAGAATTTAATAGGAAAAAAGCACAATTACCTAGAAGCTGGTAAGAGTAATGATCTTTTGCCCCATACAAAGTGGACATTGTGGATCACAGAGAAGGTAAATGAGTAACAGAGCTCCCGTATGCTTCATGGGGTCAGTGATAACCAAGTTCATTAACGAGTGACAGGCTTAATGACTAACACACCTCTAACATTTCACCTCTAGCTCAGATGAGAGAGAGAATGGGACTTCTTGGTACTGATTGTTTTTCCTGTGCCTCAATTGGTTTCTTTTAGGGAGCTACAAATTTACGTGTTCACTGATGATTGATCTTTTCATCCAGCACAATGGACAGAAGTCTAAGGAACGTCCTTGTGGCTTCCTTTGGGTTCCTGCTTCTCTTTACAGCCTATGGAGGTCTGCAGAGCCTGCAGGTATGTGTGTCCGGTCATCAAATTACCTGAACTTCTTGGCCTCCAAGAATCCCTGTGGTCACAGACAATAATGAATTGGAAATTTGAAAAATCTAATTCACCTGGTGTTTCTTTTTCACTCTGTACCAAATCCTCTAAAACAAACAGTGGTTCTCAGATGCAGTCCTACAGTGAGCAGTTCCCACTCATGTCTCAATAGGATTGCACAACAGCGAGGCGCGCGTTGCTCTTGGACAAGGACAGCAGGGGTCTTGGGACTGTGATTTCTTGGGACATTCTTTGCCTTTGGGTGGTTAAAAGGAGACACAGGAAAAGTCATTGTGAATTCTATGATTGATTGGATGCCCTTGGCTTTGTGGTTAGGGGCAGCCATGTGAATTTATCAAATGTCACTAGACCTTATAGATTCCAAGCCTACTCTAAGCTAAGCTGTGAACTTTGACAACATGATCTCTCTATACTTTGAACTCCTTATGGCATGCTCTCCTCCATAGTTCCGTGAGCCCATGAAAAAGCCAAACGGCATTCTCTGAAAGGCTGCAGCATTCATCATGTGCACCTAGACATAGACCTGACACATTTTCCCAAGCTGGTTACATTTCAAGTCTGATCTTTACCTGGATTCCAGTCTGAATTCCAGGGAATTCCAAGGGCTGGTCAGGAAGCAGGGCTATTGTTACTCCCCCGGCTTATTCACTGCTACAGTGTTGTACCCTGTGGCCAGGTGTGGTCACATAAAACATTTCAGAGCTTCTGATGACAAATTAGTGTGGTCTTACATGGTTCGTCAATGAAGAATAAGAATTGGGCACCTACTATGTGCATAGTACGGAACCAGAAAAGCACACCCGGGAACTGAGAATCCGAGGTTTCTCCTCTCACTGTTGTTGTGCAAACACTTGGGACTCCTGGGTTGCCAAGGAAGCTGGAATTCAGTCCTGAATTCTCAAGTAATGTTTCCTTTTGCTGAACTCCTATCTGGTTCTATTTCTGATCAGGCTTGCAGAGGATAAAATGGCAGCCAACAGTGACTCAAAGTCAAGTGGAAGGGAACACAGTCTCTTTTCTTGCCGCAATGGTTCATTACTTTTGGAGTCCCTGCTTTGCCCAGAACTTTGTGTTGTTGTCACAGAATGCTGGTGTGAGTGAAATGCCTGCTGGGTTGAGGTGAGTGCATGTTGAATGTGGTTGGTGTGCACTTTCTGGAAGAGGGAGTCTCAAGGATGTGGACTGGTCAGTAGCCCTTTCTCTTTAGAAAGCTCACCTGCCTGCAGAAGGAGACCCTGCTGTCCTCCTGGCACAGCAGCTCCCCTGGGGTCAGCATTCCTAGGAACCGACAGCTCCCCTGGGGTCAGCATTCCTAGGAACCAGTTCTGGTGGATCCGCTGTGGCTCAGCCACTGTCTGAAAATTGGCCTCTGGATTTGGAAGCCAGAGGAAGGGGGCTGGAGGGGGCTGGGAGCTGCCAGGGGTCCCTCCTCTCAGGCTGTGACGGCAGGACCCAAGGCTGTGGGCAAATGCGGGCAGACAACCCTTTGCCTCTTCAGCCCCAGTTTGGGGATGCCTCGTTGGGGAATCACTCATGGTGGCATCTGGATGAGCTCCACAGCTGTGAGCAGCTGCCTGGGGAGTAGATTGTCCCATGCCCCGCCAGCACTTCCCACTCCTCCTGGGCTGGTGGAAGTGGGAGCTGCTGTCTCATGATGTCAGCCCTTCCTTCTCAAAAGACTGGAGATGCAGGGGAGCCATACCTCCCTCTCTGCAGGGTCCCAGGACTGTGGAAGGGTCCCCTCCACTCCAGCTCCACCCTGGTTCCCGGCCCCACCCGGGCCTATTGTCGGCAGCTGACCTTGAGCATGCGGACGTGCTTTAACCCTCTAACCGGGACAGCTGTCCCTGCTACTCAGGACTGGCGTGAGCAACACAGAGTGTTCAGATAGAAGTGACTCAGGATTGGCTTTGCCCCAGCATGCCGAGGAGCCGAGCCCACCTCTCTCCAAGAACCCCAAGGCTTCTATGGGGTTGGCTTCGCTCTCAGGCCCCAACAAGGCACATGCATCTCCAGGCTCCCTCCTCAGAGCTCAGCAGCCCCAGTGAGAAGACAGGGCCTCATTCCAGAGAGTTCTCCTGAGTCCTCACCCTGGTCTGGACTAGGTCCCCTCGTCCAAGGACAAAGGACGCTCTTTTGTGGCACCTCCCCTGTAGCCACCACCTCCTTTCACCCTTTCTGGCTGCAGGCCTCCAAGTTCTCATTCAGCTCTCAACTTGGAGGTCACCTCCTTCTCCCCACCCTGCCCTGGAGCTGAGGTCTGGATGGGGCACCCAGCACCCTCGTGGCGGCGTGTGCCTGCCCAGGTCGTCTCCACCAGTGGTGGCGGCCTGCAGTTTCCAGGATACGAGGGCCCAGGGCCACGTCCCTGGTCCATTCTCGAACCTTAGACAGTGATGGGCACTCAGAGGCGGGCGATGGATATTTGGTGAAGGAAGAAATCATTCATGCGCACTCACCTGCTTCATATTCTTGGGGCCTCCCCATGGGGTGAAGGACCCCTTACATTCCCTGGGAGCATGCAGGCCCCTCACAGATGAGTTCTGGCAGAGTCTCCAGCCCCATCCTGTCACACTGTCCCGTTCTCAGCTGAGATTCAGGCAGGCGTCCACAGAGGCGTGAGCGGCTCTCACAGCCATCCAGCCCCGGCGCAAGCACTCACAGGGGTGCCGGGCCTTCACTCCCTGATGTTTAGACACACTAACTGCTTTATTCCGAATTCACCTGCACTTTCCTCCCACCAGCTTCAGAGGAGGCTCCCAGGGCAGCAAGCCTGTGGCTGGCGGTTCCTGGGAGCTGTGGCGGCCTCCAGCCTGGGGGACACTGAGGACCTGCTGGTGCCTCATCCCGCTGTGTCCATCCTGTGCTCTGACAGGGCTGGCTTTGTTCCCACAGAGCAGCCTGTACAGCGAGGAGGGCCTGGGTGTGACAGCGCTCAGCACCCTCTATGGAGGCATGCTCCTGTCCTCCATGTTCCTCCCACCGCTCCTCATTGACAGGCTGGGCTGCAAGGGGACCATCATCCTCTCCATGTGTGGCTACGTGGCCTTCTCCGTGGGCAACTTCTTCGCCAGCTGGTACGCAGCCCCCACCCCCTGCCCACCCCACCCCAGCCGTTCCCCACGCTAGGGACGTTCACTCTGCCCATGAGTTGCATTTGCACCTGGTTACTGTTCACTGCAGGCATTTTAAAATGAGCTCTCCTGCCCCTGCACCCCCGCCTTGCTTTGGTGACAGACGGTGCTGGGCTTCCTTCCTGTTTTCCCACCAAGGCTCCTCTGTGCCCCCCACTGCTTCTGTCTCCTCCTCCCGATCCCCGATGCTGGCCTCTCCCTGGGATCTGTCCTGGTCCTCAGCTCCCCTGGCTGGGCGAGGGTTCCAGTAACACAGGGGACTCTAACTGCAATGCAGATGGTGAGTCTCGTGGGCACCTAGGCAGACGTCACCAATGGACCGAAAGCTGCACCTCGCCCACCATTAGGAGGTGGGTATGGCAAGGGCAGGTCACAGGGATGGGAGGCCACCCTGCTCCCTGGTGAGATGGACCACAGAGACCGAGCTCTGAGGGCTTTGGCCTGCACCCCAGGCCCCGGGAACACAGTCATGGAGCATCTCTTCCAGGGACCCTGGTTGTGCCAGGACATGCTGCTGATGATGGCTGCACGTCCTTCTTCCCGGTAGCTGCAGAGTCTTACATGGCATGCCGCCGCTGAGGCCCGAGCCGGTCACTAGGTCTTTTTAACCAGGGCTGTCCCTCGGCCTTCCTCGTGCTCCTCGCCTCCCTCGTACTCCTCGCCTCCCTCGTGCTCCTCGCCTCCCTCCTGCTCCTCGCCTCCCTCGTGCTCCTCGCCTCCCTCCTGCTCCTCGCCTGTCTCGTGCTCCTCGCCTCCCTCCTGCTCCTCGCCTGTCTCGTGCTCCTCGCCTCCCTCATGCTCCTCGCCTCCCTCGTGCTCTTCGCCTCCCTCGTGCTCTTCGCCTCCCTCGTGCTCCTCACCTTGTTGTTTGCAATCACATCCGATACAAGGAGCCTCACTGGCTTCAATTTCACTTTTGCAAATCAGTCCAAGCTAGGAAATGCACTGATTTTGCTCATTTTTCTGAGTGTAATGGTGAATCCATCCATCCAACCAGCAACACTCATCACCACGCTTGCAATGGGCCAGGCGGTGGTTCCTTCTCCCAGATTGACTAAAGAACTGCAGGGACATGGGTGCGATGGGCTTGCGTCTCCTGTTACAGGCTATGGATCTGCATTTTACCCACAGGTACACTTTGATCCCCACCTCCATACTGCTGGGACTCGGGGCCGCCCCGCTGTGGTCTGCACAGTGCACATACCTCACGATCACGGGAAACACACACGCAGAGAAGGCGGGAAAGCGTGGCAAAGACATGGTGAACCAGTATTTCGGCATCTTCTTCCTCATATTCCAGTCATCCGGTGTGTGGGGCAACTTGATCTCATCGCTGGTATTTGGCCAGACTCCCAGCCAAGGTAAAAGGAAAAGGGGCAAGCAATTGTCTCCAAGTGGAGCAGGGGTTTCAGTGATGGGGGAGAGGGTTCCTGATTTCAGTTGCACACCTGCCTTGATTCTGTAACTTGAGCAGGTGAGTCAGGCCCCACAGGTGAGATTCTCAACCTGCCTGTGCTTCAGAGTTGCCTGTTACCTGCTGTCTTCTGGACAGTCGGGTGGGACTGAAGAAGATCTGTGTCTTCCACAGGTGCCTCCGCAGGGGCAGGGGAGCCCTTGGGAGAGGGCGCCGTGGGAAACTGAGGGCCACGCCAGTAGAATTTGGGTTCATGGAGTCTCAACTGCACAACTGTCCTTTTTAGACTAAGGATGGGGTTGCCTGATTTCTTTTCCCTGTGACTTGATACAATGACCAGATTTTCAAATGTTTTATGACAGGCCCCTCATCCCATGACAGACGTGGACATTGGATGGGCTGATGCCCTGGCTCCTCTGTCTCTACCCGACCTTGCCCTGTATAAATATAAAGTGCATATCTCATTTGTGCCCATGACCTTAGTGCCCACGTTGAGGCTTTAAGCACAGGGCAGAGGACATACATCTCTTTCATGCTTACAGGAAACCTTTCCCAACGGGGTAAAAACCAATCCAGCCCTCCTGACTAGTATCACAACTATTTCTATCACTTCATCAAGGTTCTCCATCTTGCTATCCCATAAAAATCCCACCCTTGGTAAACTCTGTAGCCAAAACCCCTCTCCCTTTTTCTCATGCGATGTCATGCCTGCTAAGTGCATTTGAAGAAGGGAAGCCGTGAAGTTGATGCATAGCAATTTTTACTCATTATTGCTGTTGGTGTCAGCAACAATGAAACAGAAACTGGGGTTACAGCTCAGTCTGCATATCACGGCCAGTGAAGTGGAGGAACAGGCATTTCTTTCGAAGACCTTTCTGCAGGTGAGTTAGTTCTCCAAGTCAGCACAGGACACAGAATCTGGGGCTGGAGGGATTTGGAGGGCGTCGTGTGCTTCTCCACCTTCTTGTACCTTCTCTTATCAGCTGCACATCTCACCCACCTAGAAGATTTTGTGAAGCTGTCTGTTATATAATTTGTGTTATTAAAATAATAAAAACACTGAATATTCTTTCTCCCACCACATCTTTCTCCTTTCCCCAGAGATTCTGACAGGACTTCTGACTGAGAGTCATTGCTAATTCAAATTGTATTTTTCTAAGAGATCACAGAACTAACGTTAGTTTTCAAAAACAGAAAAGTTATGAAATCACCTGCCCGAAGTCATGGAGTTGGTAACAGATGAATCTGAAAGAGAATCCAGCATTCCTGGCACCCAATCTCATGCACTTTTTTCTTTTTGACTAATTTTGAAAACTTGAAAAATTTTAATTATGTCAGAAAAGCAGTATAACAAGTAACCAGCACTTTTCCAAGCTCATTCTTCCCTGAATCTTTGCAGAACACGAATAGGATTTTCCACCTCCCAAAGTGTCTTAAATCGATAGGGACATGTGCCTAGACTCAATCTAAATCTATCTTGAGACGCTGGGTCTTTCCACGTGACCTGTAGTGATGCCTCCCCCCAGGTGTCCAGTGTCCTTTCCACTGTCACTTTGATTTCTCAAGAACCTACATCTTGTCACATTTGCCATCATCTCATATCTCCTGTCTGCTCTGACTTCATAGAGACCCTTCCAGAAGAGCAGCTCACGTCCTGTGGGGCCAGTGACTGCCTGATGGCCACCACAACCACCAACAGCACCCAGAGGCCCTCCCAGCAGCTGGTCTACACCCTCCTGGGCATCTACACTGGTACGAGCTCCATCGGCCCGGGGCAGGGTCCCTAGCAAAGCAGAGCCAAGCCTCCTTCCTGGGCTGACAAAGACTGTCTCTCCCAATGTAAAAGTAATCTCTCTTCTTCTGAAATATCCTTGCAAAATGTATTGGTCTGGATTATACGCAGGCGGTGTTCTTATGAATCAAATGCAGTACACCCGTGCTGTCTAACAGAGGATCCTGGGGTGATGAGATTGTTATACATCTCCAGAGCCCAACACAGCAGCCATTAAGCCCTGTGGTTGTTTACATCTTAACTGATTAAAGTTTCAGTTCCTAAGTCTCCCAGCCACACTGCAAGTGCTCAGCAGTACAGGGGGCTGGCGGCTACCATTACAGACAGCTTGGTCGCCGGCTAGGGCACTGGGATTGACTATTTGTGTTTCAGCTGTGGCCAAGGGGCCCTGAACATCCATAATTGCTATAAGCTACTTTTTTTTTTTTTTCTGAGAAATGTGCTAAGTACCTTCTGTGGAAAGGCTAGAGGGGTGAGTGCTCCCAAGTGCTTGTTGCACCTTAGCTGGAGACGTTGCAAGCTCATGGTGAAACGGCTGCCCAAAGGAAGTTAATTGTCATGATGAGGCTCATTCTTAGAAGTTCATTTTAATAGAGAATGTTATGTAATAGTTTCGTATGTGACTTTAGTGTTATAGTCAAAGGTTTATTACAACTTTGAAGGGGATACATTTAGAGAGTTTTAAAAACCATTTTGTAAAGAATTTAAATATATTTTTTTTTGGCTGGGCATGGTGGCTCACACCTGTAATCTCAGCACTTTGGGAGGCTGAGGCGGGCAGATCACTTGAGGTCAGGAGTTCGAGACCAGCCTGGCCAACATGGTGAAACCCCATTTGCACTAAAAATACAAAAATTAGCTGAGCGAGCATGGTGGCATATGCCTGTTATCCCAGCTACTCGGGGGGCTGAGGCAGGAGAATCACTTGAACCCGGGAGGTGGAGGTTGCAGTGAGCCAAGATCGCGCTGCTGCACTCCAGCCTGGGCAACAGAGCGAGACTCCATCTCAAAAAAAAATATATATATATACACACACACACACACACATTTATATATGCATGTACATATACATATACACGTATATATTTCTATATGTATATATATATATTCTTTGTCATTCTTGGATTTGGGGATTCATAAGGGCCTTGGAATGGGTCCTTCTTAAAGATCAAAGGCCTGGCACCTGTGAGCTCTGGGGGTACCAAGTCCCGCACTCTGCCGGGGTCAGAGGTGAGGAGGGTTCGTGGGCACCGCAGAGCTTTTCCTCATGCTGAGATGATGTGCGGCACCAACCTCAGGTCCCCTCAGGCCACTTCCACATCAGAGGCTCTGAGTGAGCACTTGTAAAGCTATCGCTGGAAGTCAACAAAGCGTACTGCGCACGTGCTAGGCCATGCTAGGCCTTCTTGGTCCAGACATTCAGATGACTAGAAGTTCGCCTTTAGTAAGCTGAGAGCCTAGTGAAGGAGGCAGACACACACCCAACTAACCGAGACCAGTCCGACAGTGTTCTGAGCACAGTTCCCAGCTGACTTGCAGCTGCATCTCCCTGAAGCACGGAGTTTCAGGAAAGCCTCCAAGGGCGGGTGGTCCCTAAGCCGAGTCTGGACAATGAGCAAGATTTGGCCAGGCAGGGAAGTGATGCTGAGGTTCCTGGAGACGAGATGTCCAGGAAGAGCCCGCAGGGCTGGGGGCAAGGTGGAGGGGCAGAAATGGGGCACAAGACTAGCTGTGGCCCTTGATGTTGTGCCAAAGGGTCTGGACAAGTGCAGACTTGCCTCCTTGACAGACCCCATGCCAGCGTGACTTAGAGGTGCAGAGGGACAGTGGGCAGAGACCCACTGAGGACGGAGTGCTGAGTCCAGAGGAGGGAGCAAGGACGGGGAGGCAGAGATGGAGGGGCTGAGAGAGAGGCCAGCAGGGTCCGTGTGGGTTGGACATGGTGTGGGGAAGAGAAGACAGCCCTGGGGTTGACAGGAAGATGAGCTCAGGCCGGGAACACCTGGCTTGAGGACGCAGTGGGACTCTTGCGTAGTGTCCAGTGGGCAGTCTGACGCCGTGCAGGGTTCAGGCCAGAGGCCAATGCAAGTGTGGACGTGGAGGCATCTTCTGACGTGGTGACTGGAATCATGTCAGGGATGAGGCTCTTAGGGAGAAGAAGCAGAGGGAATTGTTACAGAGAAGGGAGTACAGCCGGACCCCTGGTTCAGCAACACTGAGGGCGTGGCAGACAACTGGAGCCTTGGAAGGAGACAGAAAACCAAACCAGGGTCTTGGAGGACACCAGGGTTGTAGAATCAGCTGGGGAGGGGGTTTGAGAGTGTTGAGTGTGGCAGGGCCCCTAGGAGGCTCAGGGGGGAGGCTGGACGAGGCTCTTAGCCAGTGAGAGGCTGTTGATGCCCATCAGGAGAGCAACCTGGGGAGGGTGCTCGTGTGCAAGGCCCAGACTGAGGGTTTCAGAAGTGAGTGGAAGGTGTGGACAGGGAGTCAGGAGGAGCCACGGTTTGCTCTGGTCTGCAAGTCTCTGCTGACTTGGAATTGTGGTCATGTTTTCCCAGCAGGCCCCAACGTTCCCATCAACATGGTCCCAGGGACCAGCCAGGCCTGTGCTTCCCCCACACTTCCCCTCACCACCTCCTCTACATAACTAGGAGGCTGGGGGACTCGGGGACATTAAGCTGAGTCAAGACCCTCAGGTCTCCTTCCAGCTCCACCAATTCCAGTCAGGCAGCCACCAACAAAGACTTCTCCTATCTATAAAAGAACAGAATTTTGGAGTGGGGGCTGCAGCCTTCCTCTGTGAAGGGCTGACAGCAAATATTCCTACATGTAAGTATCTTTCTGAGGATCATATGGTCCTTGTTGCAATTGCTCAACATTGTCTTTGTAATGGGAAAAAGCCATAGACAACATGTAAGCAAATGAGCCTGCATGCATGCCAATAAAACTTTATTTTCAAAAGCAGGCAGTGGGCAGGCTTTGGCCCGCAGACCATAGTTTGCTCGCCCCTGCTCTAGAGGAAAAGCACAGGCTTCTCTGTGGCTTCCAGGCCCTTCATTGCCAGCTGTCCTCCGCAGGTGGCTGTTGTCTGTGGAACCTCCCCTGCAGGGTTACCCCCAGTGTGCTCTCTGGCCACAGCCCCGTCTCGGTTCACGGAATCCCGCAGCCTAAGGGAGTCCAAGTCTAGAAGTTACGTAGAGCAGAGATCACACACATGTAAATGAAGAAGTGGTCTTACTATTGTGATTGTAACAGTCCTGCAGGATCCTGTGTGTGTCCTTTTCTATAAAGCAAGACCATGTCTCCATAAAGAAAAACATAGGAAGAGAGAAAAATGGACCTAAAAGAACAAGAACACCCTCTCCCTGGGTAACTTTCCTGGGTTTCTGAGCATTGCATTCATTGTCAAGTTTCTTGCAAAGAGCCATTCTCTTTAGAATTTAGGACACAGCTGTGCAGCATCCCCCAATTCATGCCCCACAGAAGGCTCTGAGTCACATGACACCCGGACACACATAATTCTGAACAAAGGGGTGTGGCTTCTGTGTTCATAACCTGCCTCTCCCCTTCCCACAAGGCTTTCGGGGAGATTGTAGGTTGTGTCCTATTGGGCTGCTTGACACTGAAGTCCTGGCCCACAAGACGAGATTGTGAAGAAGGCGCTGCCTTCAGTGAGTGGAGGAAAAATGTGCCTTTTCCACGTGGTCTACACACAGTCAGCTCAGGGGATCGGCTTGGAAGGGGGCCCTGATCATTGTAAATACCCTATGGCCTCCTGTGCAGGCGTGACAACCTGCCAGACCGCATGGTGGCCAGGACAACGCAGAGGAAAATCAAGGGTGACCAAGAAACACCTGTGGCAGCAGGAGTCCTGCTTTCATACGAAATTTCACAAACTTCATGAGAATCTTGAGTTATGAAATAGGAAGGGGAATATGTTTAGCCAAGATGGAAAGTAGCCAGATAACGGAAAGTAAAGCCTAGAAATAAATCTGCATTTCTAGGTGGAACCACATTAACAATGGTGCTTTCTGAGACAGGTGCTAGGATTCTGCTGTTTCTGCACACAGCTTGGAAGAGAGCTGGCTTTGCAAACCTCCCAGTTTCAGGAACGCTCAGCTGCCGGGGCACAGTGCTGCAGCAAGCCCACTGCATGGGTCACACGAGGACCCTGACGCTGAGAGAGAAAGCACTAGATAAGGTTGGTCAGGCACAGTAAGATAGGATAACTCCCGTCGTCTTTAGAGGAGCAGGGGTCTAAGTTCTCGGAGGTAGAAATGAACCGTTCTGAAAGATTCTGGCCCAGAGAGAAGGGAAGGATCGTCACCACTCTTGAGTCATCTGTGGTGCCCCAAACACTGTGTATCATTACCACTGCCAGGTGGGAGGGAAACAGTGGAGACGCAACGGTATCACAGACGGCACTTACAATCATTAGGGGACGAAAGGGCTTCTAGTAAAGTGAGAAACGCCTACATAAACATCAGTTCTCCATTGACAGAAATTAAGGTGGATCAAATAATAAAGTGGTGGGCAGATGGAGATTTAGTCATATTTTGGAATTATGAGAAAGTACAGGATGCTTCCTCATGGATGAAATGAATAGTTAAAATATTTTTTGTGTAGATAACCCATTTATATCGTTCAAAATGCAAATCCAGGAGTCCCCCTTGTCCCCATTTCATTTTGTGTGGCTTCAGTGACCTGAGGCCAGCTGCGGTCTGAGAACCTTATGTGGAAAATTCCAGAAATAAATAATTCATAAGGTTTAAGTTGCAGATGTTCTGGGTAGTATGATGGAATCTCTTGCCGTCCTGCCCACCCCGCCCAGGCTGTGACCCTTCCCTCTGTCCAGCGTGTCCGCACCATAGATGCTCCCCGGGCCATAGTCTCTCAGTAGCCACCTCTGTTGTCAGAGTGAAAATCCGTGGTACATGTAGAGTCTGACACCACCCGTGGCTTCAGGCATCCGCTGGGGCCTTGGAATGAACCCCTTTGGGTGGGCAAGCACTGCACTGTGAAAGGGCATGCGGTGGGGAGTCTCCCTCTCACTGCCGTCCTCAGACCCCGTTCTGCACCCATAGAAAGTCCATGCCTGCTTTATTTCCTAGACATATTTAATGCACATATAAACAAGCACATCTTTATGTCCTTTCTTACTAAATTCAATTGGTAGCGCACTCTACACAGAGGTCTGCATCTTGCTTGTTTTTTCTCTTTTTACCATTTATGGTGGGGGATTTTCCCATCCGTGTATAAAGAGCTTCTTATTTTCTTCAAATGCACAACATTCTGTTGTAGTTCAGATACCCCTTAATATCTTTAACCAGTTCTTATTGGAGGACTTTTACACAAAATTATTTGAAATAAACAAAAGTGAAGCAAATGGTACCTTGTGGGAATCATTATCCTAAAAAAAAATCAATAAAAAGCTGTCTCCTGTTAGAAATTGCTTTGGGGATTAGAATGAGAAGCAGAGTCCAATGGTTAAGGACACTCAGAACTTCTGGGGTCGCTCCGGAATTTTTTGTATTTTATGCCGGTGAGGACAATACTGACCTATTGTGGCAGGTTTCATGCGAAAGCCGGTAAGTCTTGAGGTAATCAGAGAATCAGCACGATCAAGTGCAACTAGACACCTGAGATCCTTAAGCATGCCGTGTCTAATGTCACCTGAAATCTGGATCTGAATTAGCCCTCCCTCTCGAGAGGAGGATGAGTGACTGAAACAAATCCTTGCCAGGCACCCTGCCTCTGGGCCCCCATGAAAGCTGAAGCCTTTGCTATGTCCTTTCAGGGAGCGGTGTCCTGGCTGTCCTGATGATAGCTGCGTTCCTCCAACCCATACGAGATGTTCAGCGGGAAAGTGAAGGAGAGAAGAAATCAGTACCTTTCTGGTCCACTTTACTGTCGACTTTCAAGCTATATAGAGATAAACGTCTGTGCCTCTTAATTCTGCTGCCGCTGTACAGTGGATTGCAGCAAGGATTCCTCTCCAGCGAATACACAAGGGTATGAACAAAAGTGAGGGCCGGTGGCTCAGGCCATGCGTGGCATCACTGCCTTGCCTGTGTCTGTACCTGCAGGACGGCAGAGTGTCTCAGGCCACCTGCCCAGGGCTGGGGCTGGAGGGAGCGTGGTCCTACGCTCCCAGTGCTACCATAGCTGAGTTTATGATTCAAGGTCTCGACCTCCAAGTAACTTCCAACTCCCAGGAGCTTCCACTTCTTGTCTCAAGGGAGAACGTCTTGCTTGATCCGTGTCTTCCTGGGGAAGGAGCCGGAACAAGTGGATAGGCAGCTGCCGCTGACTCACCCCGCAGACACTCATTGGTGTTACCCCTGCCTGGACCTCACCCTGCACTCTTACTTTAGAGTTTACATATAGGAAAAGCATTAAGTCCATGAATACCACCAAAATTTCTTATCCCTCTAGTTTTTTTTTTTTTTTCTTTCTTTTTTTCTTTTTTTGAGATGGAGTAACACTCTTGTTGCCCAGGCTGGAGTGCAATGGCGCCATCTCAGCTCACCGCAACCTCTGCCTCCCAGGTTCAAGCTATTCTCCTGCCTCAGCCTCCCAAGTAGCTGGGATTACAGGCGTGTGCCACCACGCCCGGGTAATTTTGTATTTTTAGTAGAGACAGGGTTTCTCCATGTTGGTCAGGCTGGTCTCAAACTCCCAACCTCAGGTGATCTGCCTGCCTCGGCCTCCCAAAGTGCTGGGATTACAGGCATGAGCCACTGTGCCTGGCACCTCTAGTTTTCAAATCATGCTTCACAATCTAAAAATCAATGTGGCTCTCGAAGCTTCTGCTCCATCCACTCCTGCCACCTTCTCCCCTCAAGGTGAGAGAGGCGGTGCCCCACCTCAGGGTGCATAAAGAAAGAAGCCACTCCTGGAGGCTGTTGAGAGCTGGGGCCAGAGCTGGACCAGCAAGGGCCTGTGTCTGGCAGAGGCTCTCCTTCCAGAGGAACCTTCCCTGCTCCGTCCCCACCCCAGATCCCTCCCAGGCAAGGCTGCCAACTTAGCAAGATAAAAAGCACCTCCGCAGGTAGAATTTGAATTTCAGATAAATCACAAATGTCTCTCCAGGAGTATGCCCAGGCCATAGTGGGTGTCCTCAACTTTATCTGGCAGTGCTACTTTTAGGACCGCCTTGATGGAGAATCTTAGGAGCTTAAAAGAGTAGAAACAGGATAACAGAAAGGTCTACTTGGCGTTTTGGGGACAGCCCCTCCTGCTCCTCCACTGGACTTGTCCTTGTCCCCCCTGATGTGGCTGTGGCTGGTCTTCTCGTCTCAGTCCCTGTTCTGCGTGCCCGCCCTTGAGGTCGCCCGTGATGGGAGTGTGGTGCGGTGGGCATGAGACACATGTGCAGCCAGCTGCTGGGCTGCTCTGAGGCCCCGGAAGAGGTGTCAGGGCAATCTTTTCATTTTCTCTTTCTCTCTCTCTTTTTTTTTTTTTTAACTCTCTTTAGACCCAACAGGCAATGATTGGCCCCAGCAAAGGCAGGGTGTATTGGCTTCCATATAAAATAGTGCCCATTTCACAGCAAATAGTGAGAAATATATGAGAAAGAATTTTGTCTACAGTTGTCCAAACTGCCTCCTTTTAGTTCTCCCCAAACAGGATTTTCTTACAAACACCAGCTTTTCTCCTGCATGGGAGCCACAGAGCCTAGAGGAAGGTGTAGGCAACACTGGCCTGCTGGCCATCTCAGAGCAGATGTTCTAAGCACCCAACTGCAGCTTTAGCTTGAGCACGGGAGGCCTGGGAGCTTCCATGACGTGGCTCTGCACCCCTCTCCCCAGTCCTATGTCACCTGCACCCTGGGCATCCAGTTCGTCGGCTACGTGATGATCTGCTTCTCAGCCACTGACGCGCTGTGCTCCGTGTTGTATGGAAAGGTCTCGCAGTACACGGGCAGGGCTGTGCTGTACGTGCTGGGTAGGTATCAGCGTGGGTCCCATCCCAGTTGTCATAACGATTTGCAGTAGCAAAAGCGCACAGCTCACAGTCAGGACAGGCTGGAAAAGTGCCCCTGAAACTGCTTTGAAATCAGTAACGCCCTGTAAGATGCATTCATTCTTTCAGTCCTTTCTTCACCCCCTCAACAAGCAGGAATCAGATCTCTCCCCAAGCTGGCTCTGGGCAGGCACTGTGCTCGGCATGAGGCCACACAGCAAGTGCCTGCTCCGAGTGGGCACTCGGTGTGGTGACCAGGCCAGGGTGGGGCAGGGCAGGGTCTCTGCAGGTGCAAATGAGGGACACGAAGCCAGTGGTGAGGCCATGGGGTTCACGGAAAGTCACGCTGGGGTCGGGGCAGCTCTGTTCCACATTCACACAGTGGATAAGGACAAGACTTCTAAGGTCACAGACTCCTCCCTAAACACACAGCACCTTCCATTTTTCTTGGGAAGGGAAGGGAAGAGATGAGTCAGAGATCACGTGAACAATGAGGAATGCGGGCACTATGAAAAACAGCACCTGGCATGTCAATGCCCCAGGCAGGGCTGGGTGTGGGGGCGCAGCCAGAGGAAGGGCACATGGTGAGCATCCGCCAGGGCCATGGAGCCTGGAGGCTCTGCCTGGGGTTTCCTATCCATCTTCACAGCGCCCTGTGAAGCAGACAGTGTCCCCTTACAAATAGGAGATCATGGAGTGCAGAAGTGGAGGGACTTGCCCAAGGTGGCACAGCCCTGGGGCATGCGGTGTGGACCTGCCTTTCCGCTGACAGAGACCCTGCTCTTCCTCTGTGGCGTCTTGAGCGTCAGTGGGCAGCCTCATTACTGCATCCTAGAGATGCCACAGCCTGTGGAAATTGGGGTCCCAAATCTGTGACCTGCTGGGACGAGTCACAAGGTGGGGCCCACAGATGCTACCTGCCTGGGGGGTCTGTGGCCTCCTCCCTTTTGTCCCCATGCCCCTACTTGGAAGGCTCAGATGAAACCATGGGCACACTTTGTCCTACCCCCTGGCTACTCGGAAAGGTGCTGGGATGCTTCAATTTATACCTAATGAGAAGGCCCTTCTCTTTCTGACTTTAAACCCTCTTAGCTTAGGGGCAACCTCAGGCCCAGACAGGGTGACCTTCCTTCCCAACATGATGCCAGACCACACCCAAGGCCCTCCAGGCTGAGGCTGCGGGTCACGCAGCAGGTGTATGGTGCAGAGCATTGATTTAGAGCTAGCAGCACGCATACACATCAGCTCACAAATTAAATGTCAAGGTTCCAACTAAAAAGACGACTTCCAGAGCATTAAGGGAACATTGAGCATGAAGCAAACATTGAGACAGTTCCAGAGGATGGTTGAGACGGTTGAGATGGTTGAGACAGTTCCAGAGGACAGTTCCAGAGGATGGTTGAGATGGTTCCAGAGGACGGTTGAGATGGTTGAGACGGTTCCAGAGGACAATTCCAGAGGACGGTTGAGACAGTTGAGATGGTTGAGACGGTTCCAGAGGACGGTTGAGATGGTTGAGATGGTTGAGATGGTTCCAGAGGACAATTCCAGAGGACGGTTGAGATGGTTCCAGAGGACGGTTGAGATGGTTGAGATGGTTGAGATGGTTCCAGAGGACGGTTGAGATGGTTGAGATGGTTGAGACGGTTCCAGAGGACGGTTGAGACGGTTGAGATGGTTGAGACGGTTCCAGAGGATGGTTGAGATGGTTGAGATGGTTCCAGAGGACAATTCCAGAGGACGGTTGAGATGGTTCCAGAGGACAGTTGAGATGGTTGAGATGGTTGAGACGGTTCCAGAGGACAGTTCCAGAGGACGGTTGAGATGGTTGCTCCAGCACTGACCCACCTCCAGGCCCCTCCAGGCCATGATGATGGCCCTCATCGCCTGGCGGTTTCCCCTCTGCACCCCCAGGTGCGGTGACCCACGTGTCCTGCATGATTGCCCTACTGCTGTGGAGACCTCGTGCTGACCATCTGGCAGTGTTCTTCGTATTCTCTGGCCTGTGGGGCGTGGCAGATGCCGTCTGGCAGACACAAAACAATGGTGAGTCCCCAGCCCAGGCCCCTTCCTCTGTGGCAGCAGGGGGCGGTCCCTGGCCAAGGCAACTGTGGGGCTCATTAGATGCCAATGGGCCAGAGCCAAGAGAGATGAGTTGGGAGAGACGGGAGGGCCAAGAGGGCTTTGATGTCCTCTCTGAGTCTGACGTATTTTCTCTGAGCATTTATTCAGATTCATGATGCAAAACTGGAAAACCACCCAAGGTTCCTTCTGGGCACCATTCCCTCAGGATGATGTGGTTTTGCTTAAATCAAGTCGCCCGTTCAAGCTGGGGTGCAAGACTCTCTACCCCTAGGACAGCAGTCTCTTCATGACTGAAAACCTTTATTCAGACGTGCTTGTGAGCAGAGGCACACTCCCGTGTACCTGGGCCTGGGGTGTAAACATGCAGGGCCTTCCAAGGAGCCCACGGGACGATGGGAGGTGGCAGTGTGAGCCACAAGCCACACACGTCACAGGTCACTAGGGTCAGTGTCTGTGGACGGGGCTCTGGGGCTTCCTGGGCAGTGGTGGGTTTTCTGGGAGCAGCAGGTGGGGGCCCTGTGGATGTGGGGGAGCAGGGGAGGCCAGGGTGGGCTTCCTCCTAGAGGCCACATCTGCATCACGTCTGGGCTGACCACTGTCCAGGTGGGGTGGGGTGCAGGAGGAACCAGGGCAGGAGGCGGCAGGGATGCTCCAAGGCCTTGCTGGGGCTTGGGGCCCCCGAGAAGGCGGCCTGGGGGGAGTGCAGAGGGGTGGGGTGGAGTGGCAAGTCGGGTCCCCGAGTGTGGGGCCGGCATGTGGGGGAGGGTCAGATGCACCTAGGGTCACTGGAAGCAGCAGAAAGCGCTGACACCCAGGGGTGACTGGGAGCTACGTGGAGTCGGCCCCGTGTCACAACAATCAATTCCAAAAGGCAGGTGACAAGGTCCAAGGTGCGGCCCTGTGGGGAGCCGGGAGGGCCGGTTGTTGGATGGAAGGTGACATCCCATGATGATGGCAGGAGCCAAATGCCAAAGTCCTCACAGAATACAGTGGCCTGGCCAGGAGGTCAGGCAGGGCAGTGAGGACACGGATGGGAGATGAGCGGGAGCCAAGGAGCCAAGCAGGAGCCAGGGAGGAAGGGGCCCCGGGCTCAGGCAGCTGCACCAGAGAGGCCTGAGGGCAGGAGAGCTGGAAGGGGACATGGCCGTTGCACCTGTAATCCCAGCTACTTGGGAGGCTGAGGCAGGAGAATCACTTGAACTCCGGAGACAGAGGTCAGAGTTAGCCAAGATCGCACCACTGCACTCGTGCCAGGCTCTGCTGAGCTCCGAGGTGCTTTGTGCTGGCTGGCTGTGTTTTCCACAAGGAGATGCGTGAGAGCGTTTTGGAGGAAGGTCACTAGGAAGAGAAGGAAGCTGGGGCAGTGTGTGTGGCCGCTTGCCGGCGGGTGTGCGTACTGGGTGGTGTTGAAAATGACACAGATGAGGACTTAGGGTAGGAACCCTGAATTTCCCAAAAACCCCATCTAAGGCCCCGAGGGGTGTCAGAGGCCCAAAGAGGCAAGACTGCGTGTCTAAGAGATGCTGATGAGGTGAGATGAAGGGTCCTCGGAGGTGAGCATGGCTCACATGAGACCCTCTTCCCTTCAGGAGAGACTTCACCATTCTGCCTTTATCTGGCAAACACTCGGGGCTTAGAAAATGGAAAAAGCAAACCCACAAACGAACTACAGGCCAATGTTTCTGAGATGACAGACCTGGCTGCTGTCCCTGCACTGAGGATAAAGAGCACATGTGACCTCAGATCGCGGACAGAACACTCCAGCCACGTCCTTTCTTGTCTTCCTGGTGGGTTGCTTATCCACAGGACAGCTGAAAATCACCTTTGAACAAACCCACACTGTTGGATTTAAGGAGCCGTGTTTCACAGTCCTTTCTGCTGCCCCAGTAATGCAGGTGGACCTAGTGAAGCTCTTCACCAAAATGCGTGTGTACTTGGCCCAGCGCCACACTCTGGCTTGTTGGGATCAAGGCCTGGAGGCTGGAAGGGGTAGATTGGACCCGAGGCCAGGCCGGGGCATTGCTTAACAGAACAAATACTGATTTGATGGAGGGGAGACAAACAGCAACTCACTTTGGTGTTCTTGGCAGTGCAGAATTATAAGCTAGTGGCATGTCACGTTGCTGCAGGACTCTTAGCTACGTTACCAATAAGCATCAAACAGCATTTGTTTAAACTGTCCCCTGGATGTGTGGCAGAGCCGGTGTTTCACTGAGCTCCCCAAATGCACATCCCATTACCAGAAGTGCAGAGTGACTTATCTGAACTTACATGAATTTTAAAATGTATTTACACATTAAATGAAAAGGAGAACACTGGGACAAATATCCCCACAATATTCCATACGATAATTCCCTAAATGCTCCCAATGAATGTGATCATTCATATTTGGTTTTTGTTCTTCCTGAGCTATGTGAATAGTGGACTTAGCTCTCCTTTTCCTTATATGGACACATGATACTCTCAGGGAAAGCCTTGTTGAATTGTGCAAACAAAGTTACCTAAGGTCAAACAAAGAGTATGAATGTCCAAGTCCGGTGAATGACTGGAATAAAGACTCCCTTTAATAAGGGATGCTAATTTAAATTGAAACTGTTTCTGTCTTTCTGTACAGGAAAAAGTAATTTTTTTCAAAAATAAACCAAACTGGCCGGGTGCGGTGGCTCACCCCTGTAATCCCACCACTTTGGGAGGATGAACCAGGCAGATCACTTAAGCTCAGGAGTTCAAGACCAGCCTGGCCAACATGGTAAAACCTCATCTCTACTAAAAATACAAAAATTAGCCAGGCGTGATGGCACATGCCTGTAGTCTCAGCTACGAGGGAGGCTGAAGCTGGAGGATCACATGAACCTGGGAGGCAGAGGTTGCAGTGAGCTGAGATCACGTCATTGCACTGCAGCCTGGGCGACAGAGCAAGACTCTGTCTCACAAAAAAAAATGTTGTGGAAAATATTTTCATATACTTGAGAAGCTCCTGTGGACTTTGTACTTGCAATCGTCATGCGTGAGTGGCATTTTAGTGCCGCGTTCCTGCACTCCTGGCGGGCTGGCTCTCCATGCAGCACAGCACACACACAAGGTCTCTGTTCTCTATTTTTTGAAAAAACTGGAAATTTTATGTAGCTTTGGCTACATCTCAAGAACAGCTCTCTTCATTTTTGTTTTTCTAAGTAGCAAGTTAGATTTCTAATCCTATTCTCCCCAAATGTGTGCTTTCCTTTAAGAACATATGTGGACCACGTATGTTCTTAATTAACGACACTGAATAAAACCCAATGCACTTTGTCCTCACCTTTCAGTCATCACTGCTCAATTTAAAGACTGGTCCTTACAGTCTCCCACTTAGAAGCAGGTCGGAAGCAGGTCGGGCTCACCATTTGAGCCCCTCCTTCCTGGGCCAGAATTGAGGATCCCTGGCTCACTGTCCCACTGGGCTCCAGCCATCCCCTGGCCTCTGCAAGGGGAGATCTGTGCCAGGCACTCCTCTCTGCTTATTCCCTTGGACAGCTAATGAAAGATGGGTGCAGTTGCCATGGCAACCCTTCCCCGCCAATGCGCTGCCGTGAAGATACAGAATGTCTAGTCTAAAAATACTCTTTTGCTCTGTTGGCTGTTTTCAGGGTGATAAACTCAGAAAATCTCACTTCTTCAGTGCCCTATTCACTTAACCTGTCTTCTCTGACTAAACAAGATTGCTGGACTTCTCATCCACATCCTGGTCTCTTTAACCCTGGGCCACCTGGGAAGAGGAGGCAGACAGGCCAGGCTGAGAGCAATGCTTTGTCTTTCTAAATACAGCTTTTATTTTGAAATAGTTTTAGATTTACAGAAAAGTTGCAAATGTAGTACAGAGAGTCCCCTTGAAAGGTACCAACCTATAGATCCAATGCATTTACCCCGTAGGCCCTGTGCCAGCTTCCCCAAATGCTGAGCATCTCACAGAGCCACGGCACATTCGTACAGCTAGGAAGTAACGCTGCCATGTGACAGTTAGTGGGGGGACGGCCTTTATTTGGGTTCCTCCAGGCTTCCCATGAGGGTTTTTTCTGTGCCAGGATCCTGTCCTGGATTCCCTGTTGGACTCAGTCATCGTATCTTCTGGCTGCTCTGTGACAGCTTTTCATTTTCCTTGTTTTTCATGACCTGGACCCTTTTGAAGAGCACCGTAGTCTGTAGGCTGTTCCTTAATTTTGGTTTGTTTGCTGTTTTCTCATGATTAGGCTGGGGCTGTGGGTTTGCGGAGGACAGCTCCCTGGTGAGGCGCTTTCTTGTCCCGTCATATGGGGGATACAGGAGAGGGACAGGCCTCCTCACCAGCGATGTTAACCTTGATCCCGTTGGCTCCGTGGTGCCGGCCACATCTCTCCACTGCAGACCCACTGCCTTCCCTTTCCACACGCGGTTCTGCGGGAGCGAGTGCCCAGGGAGCCAGCAGTCAAGAAGAGAGCAGCTAATCTCCACCCTGAGGAATGTCTATGTGTACTCTGTAATTCTTCCATAAAAAATGCCTGTCCCTTCTCCCCGATGTATTTATTACTCAATCATTGATCTGCATCAGCATGGGCTCGTATATTTACTCTACACTTTGGGTCACCATCCAACACCATATTATTTCTTTATTAAGGTGGTAAGACACGGGGCTTATTCTAGCCCCCACTGCGTAGCTGTCACTCCATTCTCCGGCAGCCAGAAGCCTGGTTCCCACTAGGTATGACTGCTTCCTTATGTGTTCAATCTTTTACATGTGTACAGTCATTTCAGAATTGTTGAAATACCATTTTCAGTCTACTTTCCTTTTTAAAAAATGTCTTTCCCCACTATGTCCTTAGCTGTGGGTAGTTTCATGCAATTCAAAACAATAAATGCATTGCTTTCTTTATGTTTGGATTAAAATAGGAACCAAATCTTGAGTAATTCCCTGGAAAGCCTGAGTTTAATTATCACTGGCATTGGCCTCTCCTCCCCTAGACTGGGCTGATGTCATCCACACGTGTGGCTTCCCCTTTCCCGAGTGGGACAAACGGTTTCCCCTGATTCTTCCTCCGTGTTTCTTAAAGGCAGTTCCAGCGGCTTCATCTGGGTCCTAGGCGTCTCCCTCTGTGGGTGTGGACCCTGCTTCTGTGGGTAGAACTGGGTTAGCAGACAGGCAGGAGTGAGGGTGTCACCTCTGTCTGGGGCCACACCTGTCTTCTTTGGCCTCCTCCATTCTGTTTTGTGGCCAGGGGACAGCCCACTTTCCAGTCACTTTCTGGGTCCCCAAGTCCTCCATGCTGGGGACCCTACTGTCTCCCAAACACATCTAGGTGATTTTGAACACAAGTATGTGAGCTAGAAGACAGTCTAGCTCTTTCTCTCTTTGTTGTAGATCTCCTCACTAGGTCCAGATTTTGGAACCAGAGTCAGAGAGTGTCAAGTTCTTCATGTGACATGTGAGGCATTGAGGGCCCGGAAAGTTTATGTTTATGGAAAGACTCAGAGGGCCGAGGAGAACATGGCTACTTATGAAGAAGCTGAATTGGCCTTGGACCAACCAGAACTTGATGAAGGGAGATGGTGGGGGTGCTGGGGGAGTGGAGTGAGCCCCTTTCTTGGAGGACAATGATTTCTAATCACGGCAGCACAATATAAATTTCATCTTGAAATTCTTGAATGACAGCAACCCATATTCCCAAAAAGTTAGCTTAAAATTAGAGTTGCCTGTATTACTAGAATATTTATAATCTGGGTCCATTGGCTCTGGTTTTCCGACCTGCCCAGGGTGTAGCCGGGAGCTTTTAGCCACAGAACATGGCATGATCTACCACTTATAGCCATGGTGTCTCAACTTGGATTTTCTTCCCTAGAACCTTGGTTTTGGCTCCCATGCTAACAGTCACCCTCAAAAAACAGACAAGAGGGGTTTAGAATAGTCTCAGAAGCCAACTAAATCAAAATTTGGTTATTCAGTTCTCTTTGGTCATTACTTTTATTAAGGTGGACAATGTGCAGACTGTGGGACAAGAAGGGTGCCTTGTCCTGAGGGTTCCAAAGAGCTTCTTGTTTCCCAAACATCCATGAGCTGTTGACAGTGTGAATCTTAGGGCTCTAGCAGGGCACTCCCCTGCTGTAAGCGCATCTGCGTTGGTCTTCAGCAGTAGAGGGAACATTCATGATGTGAGTTGTTTTGTATAAAACTCATTAACACATTTAGTGCTGGGCCTCCCTGCACACGGCATCGTCTCCAGCACTAAGGGAGGGGTGGGCAGAGCGAATCTTCGGCAAGACGGTTCTTTCCACACTCATGTGTGTCTCGCGCTGAACCAGGTGCCATGAAGTTTACAAAATTAAACGCCATCCTCCCTGCCTCAAGGACCCCATGGCTGGCAGTCTGGAATCCTCCTGGGGAACCACATGCTTCTGCCCCTGGTTTCAGGCCCTGCTGCCTGCAGTTAAGGTTGCTGCACACCCTGCCTCACCGGGGCTCAGGCTGCCTCTGTCCCTGCTCCTGTTCCTGCCCCCCTCCCCACCGCCTGCCTACTTCGCCTCAGGCTGTGGAGGGTTTTCCTGGGTCTCTGTGGCCAGCAGCCTGGGTGGAGCCCCAAAAGGGGCCCTGTGTTTAAATCACAAGCAGGAAAATCCTGGGGCTCCAAAATCCCTAAGCTAAAGGGAAAAGTCTAGCTGGGAACTGCTTAGCACCAACCTGCCTCCCGTTCTATTCAAAGTCACCCCTCTGCTCACTGAGAGAAATGCAGATCTGATTGTTTCCTTTGAAGAGGCTAATCAGAAACTCAAAAGAATGCCACCATTTGTCTCTTATCTACCTGTGACCCGGAAGCCCCCTCCCTGCTTCCAGTCTTCCTACCTTTGCTTGGAGTTGTCTTGCCTTTCTGGACAAAACCAATGCTCATCTTAACCAAACCAATGTTCATCTTACGTATGTTGATTGATGTCTCATGTCTCCCTAGAGTGTATAAATCTACAGTGTGTTCTGACCACCTTGGGCACATCTCGTCAGGACCTCCTGAGGCTGTGTCACGGGCACCGGTCCTCAACCTGGGCAAAATAAACATTCTAAGTTAACTGAGACCTGCCTCAGGTTTTCGGGGTTCATGCTGTCATCTGGCATGTAAAATCATTCTGTTGTGAAAAAAGAAAAATGTCTTGATTTAGTTGAGAAAATGGGGCAGTGGGAAAGCTGTGCTCTTTTCACGAACAGGGTCACTGTGGGGCCCGTGGCAGAGCTCTCACGCCGCTCTCTCCTCCGCAGCTCTCTACGGCGTTGTGTTTGAGAAGAGCAAGGAAGCTGCCTTCGCCAATTACCGCCTGTGGGAGGCCCTGGGCTTCGTCATTGCCTTCGGGTACAGCACATTTTTGTGCGTGCACGTCAAGCTCTACATTCTGCTGGGGGTCCTGAGCCTGACCATGGTGGCGTATGGGCTTGTGGAGTGCGTGGAGTCCAAGAACCCGATCAGACCCCACGCTCCAGGACAGGCGAACCAGGCAGAGGATGAAGAAAAACAAACAAAAATGTGAGAGCAGTGAGGTCCGAGGAGGATGAACTCAGAAAGCACCAGCCAGAGAGTTTTCTTAGAAGATGCCTCAGGACATAGAGCGGCTCCTCATCACCACCTCAGCACAATTTGGCCATTGTGAAGAGATCATATTATTTCACTCTTTATGTATTTTTCCTATTCTAACAGACTTAGTCCACCATCTTATTAACAGAGATCAAGTGTATACATGAAGGTATCTGTTAATTTAATTTTAGATACAAAAGAAAAAAGTACAATCAGCCAATTAGAATTTGCCTGAAATCATAGACTCACCCTAGTTTTATTGCTGTAGTTGTTTTTAAGAATTGGAAGACTGCTTAAAACAATGTAGTCTAACCCCATAATTTTACAAATGGGCGAACTTTTAAACTTCTAACTCTACTTGGATTAAAACCTCATACATTTTACAAAGAGGTCCTGACAAGTCAGCTGACTCAACCTCACAGAGTCAGGGGGTGACAAAGCCAGACTGGGGCTCAGGATTCCTGAAACGTGTGGGGTCTGCGTTTCTAAATAAAGACGGTTATTTAACGGACTCACCTCCTGCCCAAGTCCTGTTGTGCTAAGTACTCACATGGACACACACACAGGCTTCATCACGTCAGTGCTTTAGTGTGCTGTGGCCTTCGCAGACTTTCGAGAGCATTTCACACAGAGATGCTACACATGTCTGTTAACATGGAAAATGGTGCCGGGCACTGGTTGGGTGATATTTGCCGGTCTCAGTCACCGTCTGGTCCCTTGGCACCTGGTCTCCTCTCTCCCTTGTTCTTCCTAGCAGCACTGCTGCCTGCCCATCTCCAAGGCTTCTTCCTTGTCTGCTGCACTCAGGTCCCCAGGCCCTCCCCAGCCCTCCCCCATTACTAGCACCCACCTTGCCCAGCCCCTTCCCACCTCCCGCTCATCCTCTCCCACAACCCACCCTCCCAGGCCCTACCCCTGCCCCCCCACCCCTCCCCAGACCCCTTCCTGGCCCCTTTCCTACCCTCCTTGGCACCCCCCACCCTCCCCCAACTCCCGTGCCCTCCCCACCCCCACCAACCGCCTTCCCTGCCCCCCCCCCCACCACCCTCACTTCCTGGACCTGCCCCGCCCACCCTGGACCCCCCCGACCCCCTCACTCCTGGGACCTCCCTGGCCTGTGTGCCTGGAGCTTGGGATCTCTTTTGTCCTTTAACCCTAAGCTGCTTCCTTCCCCTTCCCCTCCTCTTCCTCCCCCTCCCCTTCCCCTTTGGTTCACACTGAGGCTTCCTCTAGACCTTCTAGGTCTTGTCTGTGGCTCTCCCACCTGCATGTTGTTCATTTATTGTTTCTACGAGCATCTCCTCCTCCTGGAACTTCAGCTTTCTAGCGTCTAGTACACAGCACTAGCAGGTGCTTCATATGTGCAGAAGGAAACGGGCCTCTCCATGAAATTCCAAATGCTTCCTTCACTCACCCTCATTCATTAGGACGCTGGCTGCCTCTGGCCATGGGAGGGGGAGCAAATGCCTCCTGGCCCTGGCCCTTTCTCCTTCCAGTCAGTGTCAGCCAGGTGCCCAGACGGGCGATGATCAAAGGCAGAGAAAAGTGCAGCTGCCACGAGCTAATGCTTCCTGACCTCTCGAATGTTACCTCTGAAGCTGCCCCACGACGAGCTGGGCATTTTCTCCCAACTGTTAGAATTCCCCTGATAGCCCAGTGTCTCTGACCACCAGCAGCCTTCTTCTTGTCACCCAGGCTCATGTGCCCTTTATGTGCCACTCTGTCCCTGGCCTGGCTGATCAGGGAGGAGGCCCTGCCATTCCTCCCCCAGGCTGCCGATCCTCTGCCTCCATTCCATTCCCTGTCGGCTGCTTCCTGGTTCATTGTCCTCCCTGCAGGGCTCGTCCTCTCCTCCATCCGGGCTATTGAGAGAGGGATTTTGCTAAAGCACAGGACACTTCACCCTCCAGCGCCCATCTAAAGAGCACAGTCTTACCCCCTGGCCGGGACAGTCCAGGCCTCCGTGAGTTAATCCCAGCTGCCTCTCTAGCCTTCTGTCCGTTTCACCAGACTTCTCTGTCCAATGCTTCTGTTAAATACCGAGGTCCTTCCCTTGTGGGCCCTTCACTCCTGCTGCTCCTGTGTCTCTATCCAAACCACGTTTATCCTCCCAGACCCAGTGGAATGCCATTAACTCTTTGCAGGCTTCAACCATCTTCCTAAAGCTGGGCCTCTGCACTCTCTAATCCCTGCCCTGCTTTGCCCTCCCCTTTCCCGCCTTGCACGACGGGCTGCCTGGTGCCATCCCTGTCTGTGGGATCCATGGCCGTCTTGCCCAGCGCCATGCCTGTTTGTGGGATCCATGATGGTCTTTGCAGCTCCCACAACAGGGTCATGTCAAAAGGAGTCAAGACTGGCTAGGGTATTTGTGTAGAGGGCGTTCATCGAGGGTGAGGTGACATGTCACGTCCCCTCCATTTGGTGGTTTAGGATTTTGTGAATTGATGATGGGCACTCCTGGTGCTCCTCAGGATAAGTCTTATTTGGAACTGGTCTTTGTTTCTCAGTCTTCTCAGAGCATTTTGAACCCTGTAGACCCTAAGTCAGTAGGAACTCCTTAGACCTTCGGGGGTAGTGAGGCCTTTGCAGAATGTCTTGGAGACAATGAACTAGGCCTGCTCATGAGGTGTGGGGGGCACTAAGGAGTGAGCCCTGGGCCTAAGGCTGGAGGGGAGGACCCAGAGCTGAGAGGAGTTGGGGAGTGCGTGTGCATTTGTCCAAACCAGTGTGCATCTGCGTGGCTCCAGCCGGCCGTTCAGAAGTGAGGTGGAGCAGGGCAGCCTCTCCAAGTGCTCCTGGGACAGAGAGCTTGCTAGTTTAGAAGAGTCCAGTTGGGGTTGCAGGATCATCAGAATTCTGCTCAGAGACTGAGCCATGATCGTGTTCTGCTGCTGTTGATGCTTACAGGAAAGTGCCAGACTCTGTGTGACAGGAGCCCAAGCCTCCTCCGAGTCACTGGAGGGGTTCAATCGAGTTCAACGGAGGGTCTGTGTGACAGGAGCCCGAGCCTCCTCTGAGTCACCGGAGGGGTTCAATCGAGCTCAACGGAGGGTCTGAGTGACAGGAGCCCGAGCCTCCTCTGAGTCACTGGAGGGGTTCAATTGAGCTCAACGGAGGGTCTGTGTGACAGGAGCCCGAGCCTCCTCCGAGTCACTGGAGGGGTTCAGTTGAGCTTGACGGAAGGTCTGGTTGTTGGGTGTCCATGTGGAGCGGCCAGCTGGACCTATGAAGACGCCCTCAACACACAGCACTACCCCACTGCTATGCACCCAACCAGCGGCTTGTCTGGACAGCCAGGCTCTCCCTGAAGGTGGCCGGTGGCATTGGGGACTTTTCTGATTTCTTCATCCTTTGCATTTTGGAACTGAAGCATTTGTGGCTGCGCCCAAGTGCCCTGGTGAGAGCCTAGAGAAAGAGCAAACCAGATTCTAATCTCTTCCTGGTCCCGGGGGGAGGGTGTGTGGCTGGGTCCCTGGGTCGTATCGGTATTGCCAGCCCAGCACGTGCTTAGTGGGAAAGTTGAACAGTAACGGGACTTCAAAGCAAATTTTTGGTTTTTCGGGTCTCCAGATAGCATTTATTTCGATCAGATCATCTACACACTACAGAAAAAATAGTTTCTCTCTCTGGTTTTCACATGACTGCTGGTGCGTCCAGGTCACTTTGATCACAAAACCTTTCTAACCAGTTTCCAGGTTAAGGGTCCAATTTATGAAACTCTTAATAGGAGCCTCACTTTCCATTGTGTCAAAGCAAATTAGTTAACCTCACTCTTTTTTAGTATTCAGTGTGTAAACTGGGAATATTCCTACTTCACAAAGAAAAATTAAAAGAGTGTGTATCATAAAATGCTATCAAGAGCTATACAATGGAACAATAAGAACAGCCATCCCCTAGACCAAGCTTAAAATGCAGTGCTTTTCTGTCAATCCCTGAACTGCAGTGCGCTCTTCTAAGCTTTCATAACATTTCATTCATCAGTCTTAAGTTTCCATGGCCCAACTCCCAGGACTCAGAGGCAAATGTGCCCTGTTTTTACCTGATCAGAGATTTGATGAAGGCAAGATTTTTAAAAAATATAATGTATGCCACAATATATTATACAAAATTTTCTAAAATCTAAAGATCTATCTATAAGAAAGCCCTTAAATATAGAAATTAAAAAGTTAAGAGCATATAATGAAGAGACTGGGAGGGTGCCACTGACCCAGATCTGTTGCCCGTCTGCAGTTACTACCACATTCTAAGATTAGCCCTGAGCTTGCTGGCAGCCACAGCAGAAAAATAAATGCAAATTATAAAATAGTCAGTTTTGATAAAAAGAGGCCTGCCAGCATCAAGAAAGAGATTCGTTTTCTAGGTCCCAAAATGTAAGGGGATTTTCATGTGGGTCCCCGGCCAAAAAACATGGAGCGAGTGTAGTGGACACTCTTCCCTGATGGGTTGTTACGGCTGTTTGGTGACTGTGATCTTTGCTAACTGCAATGATCTCGTTGGAACGTGATTCTCTGAACGTGTGTGAGCAAGGTCTGCTAATGAGACCGGGAGTGTGCACCCTCCTGAGATGAGGGCCGTCCACGCCTGGGCTTGGGGCCTCTGTAGCACCCGCCTAGCCTGGGTCTGTTTAGTCAGTGACTCATCGCTACCTTACCCCAGTGAAAGCCGTGATGCCGAGATAGCTAACCCGCAGGAGAGCTCCAAAGCACTGAGGTGTCTGGCCTTTGTCAAGGTACTTGAGTCTGTTCCAGCTTCACAGCCAAATAACAAACAGACATTACTTCTTTTTCCCAAGTTCATTTCCAGGCCCAAGTCAAAGCTGCCTGAGTCCCCGGGGCCCCACTCCAGTCCCTCTGGAATGTTCTTTCTCTCAGAAGTACCCAGCCCACCTTCTCCTAGCGTCCCAAGGACAGATCACGCCAGCTGAAAGAAGATCTGAGTCTGGGGAAGGAATCAGGAAACTTGTCTTCCTTCCTCCTTCCCCCTTTCTTCCCATGGGGTCAGCACCCTGGAAGGGGTAGGAAATCCAGAAGGAAGCACGTGTGTGGTGGGAATCGTTCTTGAGAGAGCTGCAGGTGCCACGGGGCCAGCCACGCTCCTTCCCCCAAGACCGCCTGCCCAGGCCCCTGCTCGGCCAGACCGGCACACAAAGGAGCAGCGGCCGGAGACGTGGTGCCCTGGTGGACAGGGGCTGTCACCGTGGCCTCAAGGAACATGCATGGGCAGAGAACAGTCTCCTATGGTGAAAGACAGATGCCGCCGTGGGTTTTCCCTGGTGACTATAAAGCCTCCATCCTACCCACGTTGCAAATGTCCCACTCTCTGCTCCCTCCTGTGCCTGACTCACTATCCCTGTCTGGAGAGCATCTGTCTGACTCCCAACGCGACGCGCCCTCCCTGAGTCCCTGACTCCCTCCCTTTCCTTAGTCATTCTGTTTGCAAAAATAAGACAAAACAAAAATCTACAGAGGCGTTTGACCAGACTGCTTTGGAAGGTAAAGTCTCACACCGGGAACGCAAAGCAAGTTATTTATCTCCCATGACGCCTCCGTCTGCCTGTCCTGATGCGTGTGGGCAATAGGAAGCCTCCTTCCTTAGGGAATAGTTCTTTCCTGCCCATTGCTGGCAGTGCAGGCTTTGCTTCATCTCCAGCCATGGCCTAAAAGGGCACCAATGACAGGGTGGGCCTTTGAAAATATGGCCCTGAAACCCAGAGGGTTTACCTGTTCAACTTGGAAGTGTGCCCAGGGGCACCCGTGTGTGTGTGTGCACATCCGATGAGCTGCACAGTCCACACACTCAGCTCCGAGGAGAGCACAGCGGCCTTGAAGAGAAGCAGATTCGGGAACCTCACATTCAATACTGAGCCGTGGATCTCACTGGGCCTCCAAGTGCAGGAGAAAGCCCCACCCACCACCCCTGTCCCTCCTTCCCAGGCCTTCCCGCCAGGCCAGCCCCCTTCCAGGGCCGTCCCCTGACTCCTCCCTCACCTGCCCAGTCCTGCAGAAGGCAACTGTGATTTCTGTTTTTGCAGCAACCTTTCCTGAGACCTCAGCTATCTGTTCCACTTCCATCCTTAACCCCAACAAATTCCAAGCAGGTCTCATTCTCATCATGCAAGAAAATTAATAAGCAGATTAGGATATTTATTCATTCATCCAACAAGTATGTACTTAATATCAAGCATTTGCTAAGTGCCACATATTGACCTAGATATAGTGAATCAAGCAGGCATTAAATGGCAATGTTTTGTTCTCAGTAAGTTTCTATTCTACAGAAAAAAATATAAAATCAGTTTGTGGGTGGCCAGAGGCAGGAAGAGCAATGGAATAGGGCGAGGGCATGAGGACAGACATGGCACAGCTGTGTGCAGGGTGGAAACACCGCTTCCTCTGACAAGGTGGTGGGAGAGGCTGCAGCACCCAACGGGAAAGCCAGGGAGGTAAAGCGGGGGCTGGGGTCTGAGAGGAGGCCCATGGAGGGGGCCCAGATCGCACAGGGCCCAGCACCGAGGTAAGGCCCTTAAGTTTTATTCTGAGCCACATGGGAACCCGTATTCATTTCCTAGGGTGTCATAATAAAGCACCACAAATTTGAGTGGCAAAAACAGCAGGAATTCATTCATTTTCTCACAGTTTAGAGGCCAGAATTCTATCAAGATGGCAGTAGGGCCAGGCCCTTCTGAAAACCGTAAGGGAGGGTACTTCCTGGCTCTTCAGCTTCCGGAGCTGCGGGCCATCCCCAGTGTTCCTTGGCCCGTAGATGGACCACTCCAATCTCTGCTGCCATCTCCATGCAGCCTCTTCCCCATGTGTCTGTATGTTTGCTCAGCCTTCTCCTCTGTGTCTCTGTGTCTAGTTCCTCTAAGAAGGGGAACTTCATGCCACTGGTGTCCACAGAAGGACACTAGTCATATTGGATTAACCACATCTGCAACAGCCTCATTTCCAAAGGTCACACTCTGAGGTTCTGGGAAGACATGAATTTTGGGGGACACTGTTGATCCCAGTACAGAACCCGCTAGAAGGCCTTGATTAGAGGAGTGGCAGGCATGAAGTGACTTCTTTATAAAAAGATCATTCTGGCTACAAGAAGCATTTTAAAAAGAACATGCTTATGTAACCAGCACCCAGAGCAGGTCATGGAACGCCACCAGCAGCAGCCAGGACCCTGGGGACCCATCACCACCACTTCCCCCAAGGCAACAGCTTCCAAAACTGGAGGCTCGTTTTATGTACTGAATTTGATGTATCTCTGTCTTCATTAACATTTATTATGAAAGCATCATGTTCATTATAGTCCTTCAAACAGTACTGAAGTAAAGATGGTAATAAAAGTCCATTCTCAGTTAATATTGACTATCTCCCCCAGTGAATCAGGTACTGTGCTCGTCGGGGGGTTTTTGAGGAATGCTAACTGTAAAAATGTCTAGGCTTTGGCCACCGGGTTGGGAAGATCTTTGGGAGGCACAGAAGTCCCCCCGAGTTCCCTTAAGCCACGCTGTTTTTCAGTCTTTCTCCCTCAGGCTCAGTAGAGGGTAGAAGGGGTTCTCCTTCCATCAACCACCTGGGATGAGAGTCTTGATGCTCACTGGAGGGATAGGATAGGGGTGTCATAAAATGGAGAAAATTCTACATATTGGTACAGAGTTTTCTTGCACTTTGCCAAAATTATAGATGTAAACATCATAATGAATCTAACCTCCTCTTGATTCCACAGGAGGGTGCGTAAAATAAGTGTGTTCTGGTGCCAACAGTGGGAAGCGGGGGATGGATTTATGCCATAATAGTGGGCATTTGTGAGTTCCACACAACAGAACATAGAGAGCCCCCAAGCACGCTGACTGCAGCACGAAGCCAGGGCGGGAGGAGACGCTGGACCAACACTGTGGTGGGATCCAGTGCTCCTCTGGGTTGGGTCTCTGACGTCAAAGTCCAGAATCTGTGTGGTCAGTCCCTAGGAGGTGCAAAGCCCATCTCCAAGCCTTTCCATGTCCAGTAACCAGGAGTTGGGTGGAGAACTGAAGCCAAGGAGAGGAGTGAGCCCCATGTGAAATCAGGGAAATAATCAAAGGGGACAACAAATGGTTTGGGGAAATGTGTTTGCTTCTAGTGCTCACTTCAGAAAAAAATACATTTTTATAAAAAATGCATACCGCATATTTTTCTTGCCAAAGTGCCCCTAGCAGTCTCCTCTCGTCTTGATAGCTTTGCCCTTCTTCTGCCAGATACCCAAGTGGAGAGTCAGCACGAAGTCTCGGAGGTGCAGGTGTAACATCTCCAATGGAAGGGACAGATGAAACATGGCTGAGTAAATGCATGATTTACAAATCGACACACCAGTGATCTGAGCCCAGGTGCTCTTGCTTGTGCCAGGATTGCCTTCCCTGGGCGTGCAGGAAGCCCAGATAAAGTAACCCCGCCCACCCACCCTTCCTCGCACGCTCAGGAAGACAGTCCTGGTGGAAGAACCTCATTGCACTTCATTTTTACAAAATTTACCCCACCACATGCTGGGAGAAAAACAATAAATAATTAACAATGCATGAACATGTCAAATGGAAAAAGAAAAATGCCTTTCAGATTATATCTTATAAATGACTTTTGTTCTTGGTTTGTGGATAAGGAAATTAGCCATGTTTCCCTGTGCTTGACAGAACTTGGGCAACCTCCTCAGCAGCTTGGTGTGCAGTTTTTATAGAGTTACGTGAAGCAATTGACTGTTTCTGGAAGACGGTGGCGATGCCTGTAATCGAATAGATGGCAATAAAGCATTCAACTGTCATCCACAGAGGCAGCCACTTGCCAGAGCCAACATGGGCCGAGGGTAGAGAGTCTATGGCTCTGAGACGCCTGGCAAGGCCTCTCCAGTTCCTGCAGTCCTGAACCTCAGGGGTGATGGCCGGAGGCCGTTAGATTAGCGAGGACACAGCCTGAGCTGGAAGGAGAGGTCCAACTGGGATCTCTGACACAAACATGGCTTAAACAAAAAGACACGTAATTCATTTTGGAATCTCAACTGCTTTTGTGTAGACATAATTTTTTTTTTTTTTTTTTTTTTTTTTTTTTTTGAGATGGAGTCTTGCTCTGTCGCCCGGCTGGAGTGCAGTGGCGCAATCATGGCTCACTGCAATGTCCACCTCCTGGGTTCAAGCAGTTCTCCTGCCTCAGCTTCCCAAGTAGCTGGGATTACAGGCACCCACCACCATGACCAACTAATTTTTGTATTTTTTTAGTAGAGACGGGATTTCAACTCGATTATCTCCATCTCCTGACCTTGTAATCTGCCTGCCTTGGCCTCACAAAGTGCTGGGATTACAGGCATGAGCCACCGCACCCAGCCCACATTAAATATTAAGATTCCATGCAGGCGAAGCAACAGGAGAACCTGGCAAGAACAGATGCCACCCCGCCAGGCAGCCCACCAGGCCTGCCCCCTGTGTGCTGGCCTCTGAGGCCTGAGGCATGGGGACTGGCAGGAGGCCCACTGGGTCGGAGAGAGAACTCTGAAGCTTGGAGGGAGGAAGGTGTGATGAAGCCTGGGTCCCTGTCCCTAAGGGGTCCTGACAGTCTGGGCCCCACCCTGAGTCTATGACTGGCCTCCCCTTTGTGAGGAGAGCAGACCCTGCATCATCAGCAACCAGCGCTCCCTCCAGCCTCCGCGCATTTCAGCTGGCGCTGCAGCTGCTGCACAGAGACCCACAGAGGCCACCCTCGGAACCAGCGCCCAATGAGAAGGCGGGACCTGTGTTCCTCCACACAAAGCCAGGCACTGGGGTAAGCGTAGGAGGCGACACGTAGGATGGGAGGGTGGCCCCGATCATGCCTCTGTCCCAGGACCAGCCCCTTCCCGAGAGCACAGGGGCCAGGGTCACTAGGAGCAGCGAGTGTGCACTGGGACCCCCGGGGGGCAATTTGTAGTCAGCCCTTCATACTCCTTCAAAGGAAAAGCAGTCCAGCATTGTATGAAGTCATGTACTTTTCAATCCAAAAATTTCCTATGGTGTCCAGTGCCTCCTGCATGCTGAGGTGCCAGTTATATAAGAGTGAACGAAGTAGACCCAATCCTGAGACTAAAGTTACCAAAGGAGGGGGGTGTAAGTTAACTGCATCCCATAGTGGGTACAGGAAATTCAACTGAATTCAACCAAAGCCGACTGAATGGCCGCTGTGCTCTGGGAACTGTGACAGATGCTAGGGTTATGAGACTGAACTGGATCATCTATGAAACACACATGGTTGTAATTCAGGGCCGAGCAGAATTGTTTCCATAGGATAAGTGTGAAGTGGTATGGACCCCACAGGGAAAAAGAAAATCCCCCCAGTGTAGAAAGGAAGGGCTTCAAGGAGGAGTGGGCATTCATGCTGGGCTTCCTGGGAGAGGTGGGCTTCCATCAGCAGAAACTCAGGGGCTCTAGGGGCATTTGAGGCTGAGGAGGGTGGGCTGAAGCACTGGGCTCCTGTTGTCACACGCGAGCGGGAAGCGGGCTGTGACAGGCCGAACAGCGGCCGAGAACGGGTGCAAGGCCGTGAGTGCCTGCCGGCCTGTGGCCTCCACACCGCAGGCAGAGGTCATGATGAGGGAAGAGATCACACCTGCCCATCTCCAGTCTTCAAAGAGGCAAAGTCAGCTCTCCCAACTTGGGCTAGTGATGGCGTTTGCGTTTCAAGCAGCTCGGTCTACCCCGGGTTTGTTGGAAATGAGGCTACTCTGGGTGTCTCGGGGCTGAGCGTACACATGGGACGTGATCTTTGACCTCTGCGACCTTAGAACTTTCTTGAGAAAACAGAACTTTCCTGATAATTAACAGAAAAAATAGTGCATGATTTCTGGTTTGATAATAAAATAATTATTCTGTGTTTCAAGCAATACAAATTTTTCTTCAAAAGAACATTTAGGTAGGAAGTTTTTTTAAGTTGGTCAACTCAAAAAACGGGACTGTCTCATCTATAATTGGGGTGAAAATCATTCTACATTCCACATAAACTATAAGCCACAGCTATTAACTATGCATCAGGAAAGGTGACCAGCAGAATGTGGACCATTTACAGGCCAAGTAAATCTCCACAAATGGCTTCAATGACCTAGAACAATCACGCACAAGGCCTGCAGCTACTGTGCGTTCCTACCCAATAAAGGTGGGATATTTTCTATGTCTACACCAAGCTTGTCCAATCCGAAGTCCTTGGGTCTCATGCAACCCAGGAGAGCTTTGAATGTGGCCCAACACAAATTTGTAAACTTTCTTAAAACATCATGAATTTTTGTGATTTTGTTTTGTGTTTTTAGCTCATCAGCTGTCGTTAGTGTGAGTGTATTTTATGTGTGGCCCAAGACAATTCTTCTTCTTCCGATGGGCCCAGGGCAGCCAAAAGACTGGACACCCCTGGTAGACAATGTCAATCAAAGAAAATGACCAACGCAAGTCTCAATCATTTAAGAAGTTTATGTGCCGAGGTTAAGGATGTACCCAGGAAAAAGAACACAGAACAAGAGGAAAAGGCTGTGGCTTATGCTTTTTCCCCCATAGAGGGTCTGGGGACCTTAATAAGTAAAGAGAAAAGAGTAGGTATTGGGGGAAAGAGGAAGGAAAAAAAAAGGAGGGTCTGTAAGAGGGAAGCAGTTGCAACTTTTTGAATCTTTGGTCAGCATTCACTGAATACACATTTTATAAGTGGGGTGGGTAGAGGAACAGTCGCTTAGCATTCGTCTTGCTTAGTGAAACTTCATTTTTATATAAGATGAAATAAACACAGGACAGAGGATGCCATCAGCTATGCATTTGCCTCAGGTAAATGGAGGGATGACTTTGAGTTCTGTCCTTTGTCCCGTGCCTGTGAAGATGAGTTATCATCTTACATTGTCAGGATGAAATTCAGCAGAACTGTTCTTGGGTAAAGATCTTGGAGCCCACCAGGAATTTCCTTGTGAGGGAGGTCTGTATGTAGCTTTTGCATCTTTGCAGCCATCTTCTTTAGGAGTAAAATGGGAGGCAGGTTTGCCTGATGCAGTTCCCAGCTTGACTTTTCCCTTTGGCTTAGTGGGTTTGTGGTCTTGAGATTTATTTTCCTTTTACAACAACTCACTTCTAAATTTGGAACTCACTGTGCTAAGCCGTGTGGAACAACAACTGTGTGTATGAATTTTACATTCACACCAAGATGGCATATAGGTTTTTACATATTTACGGCTTGGCTACACGGGTGGCTATTAATAGTTAAAAAGTGAAGGAAACCATATTCGCACAAGAGAAACGGAAACATACAGGTTATGTATGGTGAATCTCCAGGAATTCCAAGTAAAGCAGGGAAATGCTTTTGTAATTAACCTCTGAAATCCTAAAAGTATAGGTCTTTTTATATAAAAATGTACACTTTTCTTTCTATCTCTTGCACATGAAAGAGGCAAAGAGCAGCATTGCCTATTCATTGGCGGATGTTTTCTTTGGTTCTCTATGTTGGTGAAAACTCCTTTTACAGCATCTGGTATCAAGGTCACTTGAGAAGGGCCCCTCTCCTTGACCCCAAAATATTTTCTCCTCATTTCAGTTCAATGACACCTGAAATTCCTGGTGTTGAATCACATGGTTTAACCCTTCAGCTGGATCCCGGTCAAATGGAAAGTTGCTCTGGGGCTGTCTGTCCTTTAAGCAGTGAATGTGCCAAAAAGATAAAATGTGAAGAAAAAGACTCTTAGTTATTTTTGCAGAGCCTGTCTTGGATGGAAGAAAGCACCAAAACTAGGAGCTGTTGGCTAAGGAGGCTGCCGTCCCTGGGAGCCGCTGTCTCCTACTGCATCCTGTTGTCCCTCAGTCTTCTGGGCAAACCAGTGGGCCCTCATCTAGAGATCGGGATTCCCGCAGTGATGGAATACATTATTTTTGGCTGACTTCCTTGCCATGGGGCCCCATACACCCAGGAATATCATCAAGGTATGGAAAAAGGGGGCTCTTCCCCCTTCCTACACCAGGAGGCTGTGGCTCTTAAGAAATTGGGTCACTCCTGGTCATTGGAATGCTGTCTATGCCCTGATGACATTGACTGGTGTTCTAGCCCTTGAAGAGGGAAGAGCTGTGCTGGCTTCAAAGTGTCTGTCTGTTGGCTGCATGGTGGAAGATGCCATATGTGTTTCCTTGTTCTAGGTGCATATGCAGTTGGGTTAAATGGTGGCTCAGTACTGAATGGTGGGTGGTATTTTCCTTCCAGATGAGGACTCTGACCTTAGAAGTTTTCAGCGGGTGGCGTTTCACAGTAATGGAGTCTGACATACACAAATGGGACATCCACCTCCATTGCCTGTTCTTGTAGGCTGTGATGTGGCAACGACTCTGTTTAATCTCCAGGATCTCAGAGTTTACATCCTCTGAGCTTGGTACTGGGTGCTTCACCAGTGATAGTGAGATTCCGGGCAGGGCTTTCCCTACCTATGGAAACAGGCACAGGGGTGTCCACTCTCTGAATGTGCACTCCCTTCCTGAACACTGGTTGGGGGAATAGCTCAGATATACTCTAGTTTCCTTCTGGAAGCTTCTATGTGGAGGTCTGACTGCACTCTCCTAGGATGCTGCCCAGTCAGGGACTCTTTATATACCAGGTGTCATTGACAAAAGAGCACTTTCAGTGTCCGCAGTTCAAAGGGCCCATCCCTCTCTCTGTGGCCCCCAACCTCGTTAAGGACCTGCTCGCAGAACCCCTCCCACGGGCCACACCTGAAACACAGGCTCCCACCTCAGGAAGCTTTTGGCAGTGCAAGGTGGAGATCATGACGTTGCTGATATAATCAGAAAGTTCCTTGGTAGTTTACATATTAGTAGCAAAATCACACTTTTACCTACTTCAGAGACTATCATGACTCAACAGCGTGACTTCCCAGTGAGGCTGAAAACCCTCACTGAGGCCCTGAAAACCCAAATACAGTTTTTCGACATTTTGAGCTTATGTTGAATGACTTCTTTTCAGATAAAGCTTGTAGGCCCGGAGAGCTGTTTTAGTTGGCCATTCTGTCTATGCTCAGGGTTAAGACTGGGTTGGTTAAATTGACAGGTGTCCCAGCTTCTGCCCCAAATAAGTGGCAAATACTGTTACATAATTCATAATTTCACGTTATATTTTTGTTGTAATATATTTGTATATTTGTATAGTACATTTGTATCATATTACACGTCCCTTTGCCTTTTAAATCTGAGTACGGTAAACCTAATTTATTCTCTAGATAATTTTAATTATTGATTATAAGCTTTGGCTAATATAATGGATGCCTTCAGGGCCTAGCCAGGACCCAGCCTCTGCAATCAAGTGCCCCAGACCCTGTGGCTTTATGTGTTATTTGTATCTTTCGTGAATTGTATTATGCTAGCAGTTGTTCTTGTCTGGTTCCAGCACCATCTCACCAGTTCCCCCCCAGCACATCTGATGTATTATAGGCTAGAAGTCCAAATATTCAAAAGCACATTTTATATTATATAAATGTTTCCATGTATATGTATAAATATACACCCAGATGTGATACACACACATGTACATGCAGCACACACTGATTTAAGCACTGAGGGTAAAAGTGTAGGACTCACTCTCTTTGGTAAAATGTCAGGTTTTGTGATGTTTGTTTTCATTGAGAGTAGATATTCCACTGAATTTTGGGTTCAAAGCCAAGAGGGTTAAGTTAGCCATAAATCTCCTGGCTTCCGACCTAGAAAACAGATGTTATAAAAATGGAGGAAGAATTTTAGGCAGATATGAGCAATGGAATGGGAATTGTGTGTCTGTATTACTTGTACTCAGTATAGTTTTTCAATGGTTGAAATAAAAACAATGTACTGGCCAGGTGCAGTGGCTCATTCCTGTAGCCCCAGCACTTTGGGAGGCTGAGGCAGGTGGATCACCTGAGGTCAGGGGTTTGAGACCAGCCTGACCGACATGGTGAAACCCCGTCTCTACTAAAAATACAAAACAAATTATCCAGGCATGGTGGTGCCCACCTGTAATCCCAACTACTTGAGAGGCTGAGGCAGGAGAATCGCTTGAACCAGGGAGGCAGAGGTTGCAGTGAGCCAAGTGTGCCATTGCACTCCAGCCTGGGGGACAAAAGCGAAAATCCATCTCACAACAACAAAAAAAAGAAAAAAGAAAGAAAGAAAACAATATACAAAATGTTTTATTCCATTAATGTAAAGGAAAAGATCTAGACCCCTGTGCCCCTCCCTCCCTGCACTTTGGCGTGTTGGTTCATTCATTTATTCCACAAACATGAGGGCACCCTGTCCAGGAACACAGATTAAAAGGACACCTGTGGCCTCATATTTCAGCCAGCGAGGCAGCCAATGGACATTTCCCAAGTCACACAGGCCCCAGGACCAAAAAGGGCAGTGAGGGAGAGCGTTTGGGATGGAGGCTCAGCCAGAGACCCAGGAGGGCAGCGTGGGCATTCGCGTGATCCCTTCTGCAGTGCACAACACTGCAGCACGAGCTCGATAGCGCCCGACTGGGCAAGCCTGCAACTCAGCTCCTTGTCCAGCCGGACCCAGTCGCTCCCCGGGTGTGCTGGGAGAACACAGGGTGAGGTCATGGTGCACCAGTGCCCTTCCTGTTCCTGCACAAGTTGGCTTTCTATGAGCTACTCAGTACAAATGAGTGTCATTTTCTCTTTATTTTCATTATTTTATTTTATTAACTGAAAAATATTAATTGTATATATTCATTGGGTACCTAGTGAAGTTTTGTTACGTATAATGTATAACGATCTGATCAGAGTAATGAGCATATCTATTGTCTCAAATATTTATCATTTCCTGTGGTGAGGATGTTCAATATCCTCCTTCCAGCTATTTGAAACTATTATATATTACACTGCTGTTAAGCCTGGTCACCCTGCAGTGGCATAGAACACTAGGACTCCTTCCTCCTGTGTGGATGTGACTTTGTGTGCTTTAACAAATGTCTCCCTATGCCCCCTCCTCCTAACCTTCCCTGCCTCTAGTATCCTCTGTTGTACGTTTTACTTCAGTTAGATCCACTGTTTTTTTAGCTTCCACATAGGAGTAAGAACATGTGGTGTTTAACTTTCTGTTCTTGGCTTATTTCACTTTACGTAATGTTCTCCAGTTCCATCCATGATGGCATGAATGACAGGATTTCATTCTGTTTTGTGGCTGAATAGTGTTAAAGTGAAGTAAATATGGCCGGAGAAGGGCTCCGTATTTTTATATTTGAGTCCTTCTGGATAGGTAGACAAGATTGAAACCCCAACTTAGGAGTATGCACCTGTAACAATCGCTGAGTCCTGGCCAATCCCCGCAGCTGTACTTCAACCACTCATACACTGCCGAGTGCTCAAACCGTGTTCAAATAAGGCAAACAGCAACCTGTAACCAATCCAGCTGTTGCTGTACCTCACTCCCGATTTCTATACGCCGCTGTACTTTTTATGTCTCTAAATTTGTTCTGACGAAGAGGCACCCCTGGAGTCTCTCTGAATCTGCTGTGATTCTGGGGGCTGTACGATTCGTGAATCATTCGTTGCTCAACTAAACTCCTTTAAATTTAATTTGGCTGAAGTTTTTCTTTTAACAATAGTATTCCATTGTTAAAAGAAAAACCTTAGATAAATTAAATGTAACAGAGTTTAACTAAGAAGGAACTCTTCACGAATTTGGCAGTCACCAAACCAGAACAGGTTCAAAGACCCCACACTGTGTCCGGGTGGGTGAGAATTCATGGAGAGAAAAAGGAAAGTGAGGCACGGAAAATGGAAGTGAGGTACAGAACCTCCTGTTTGTTACAGCACGGGGTTTGCCTTTTTTGAACACAGTTTCAGCAGTTGGCTGCCTGTGGTCGGCTGATTAGTAGTGTGCTAATCACTACTTGGTGATTAGTACAACAGTAAGTTACAGTTTGTTTACCCTCCCATTAGCTGACAGCTCACTGTGTATGAAGGAACCTTTAGACCCAACTTATAAGGAGGCAATGTTAGGCGAAATTCAATTTAATAGAGTAGAGACCGCATTTCCTGTATCCATCTGTCCCTGAATGGACCCCTGGGTAGATTCCGGACCTTGGCTATTGTGACTGTGCCGTAGTAAACACGGGTGCGGTTGCCTCTTGGGTGAACTGTTTCCTTTCCGTCCTACAGATGTCCAGTGTGGGGGCAGCTGAGGATCATGGGGGTTCTGCTTGTAAGTTTATGAGGAGCCTCCATGCTGCTCTCTACAGTGGCTGTACTGGTTTCCATTCCCACCAACAGTGTATGAGAGTCCTTTTGTCTCCACAAGCCAGCCAGCCTCCTTCACTGAAAGAAGAAATAATAATATATGTTATGATATAATATATCTAATTAAGTATTATCACTATATTCTATACTTATTTAGCATATTACATAAGATGTTATTGTTGTATACTAATTTGTATTAGGTATTAATAATATACTATTTAGAATATAAATTAAGCATATAAATATATAATTAAATCAATTCTCTGCCATGGGTCGTGGGTGGCATTGCTCATCCCCATCCTCCTTCTCAGCGATGGGGACTTTGTCCCCCTCAGCACAGATCAAGGAAGAAAATCTGCAGGGAGAACTGTCCTCTTACCATAGGGACAAGAGTCCCTCCGAGACAAGACAGTGGTTTTGCTCGTTGGCTCAGATGTCCTGTTCCAGAACGGGGGCTCGGCCTCACCCGTGCAGAACTAAAAATTGCACTGAAGAGCTTGTGGTCTTGTTTGTTCCAAACAGGCAGTCTCTACCCCAACCCTACAGGCAAACTCCACCACTACAACTAGGGTGACGGAACATCCTCAGTCAGCTTTAAAAACAGCATTTGCTTCCTTCAGAATTGGGAGGTGGAGCCATTTAACTGAAAAGAAGCATTTCCTCCCCTCTGTGTGGGCCTTGGGGGGCTCCTCCCCACCTCTGTCCCCCACCCTGGGATGATGGCCAATCAGGCCACACCCTGACCCACACCCCAGCCCACACCCTGACCCTCTTCACAGCCACAGGACAAAGTGCTGGCTCTCCCTCCCATGCCAGGGGCTGCAGACGTGTCCCAGCCGACTTCAACAAACCGCACATGCTTTCCACACACAATCAAACCAACCGCTGGCTGTGGTCAGCATCTTCAAGTCTGAGAAAGGCAGGATACAAGACATCTGTGGTAGTTCCAAAAGGACTTTGAGAAGAAAAAGCTCTTGAGTATGCATTGCTCTCTGGAGGACACTCCAATGGGAAGGCAGATGCGTAGTTGAAATGGGGTCCCCAACCCGGCATGGCTTGCCTGGGCAGCCCTGGGAAGGGGCAAAGCCTCATGGGCTGCTCCAGGGAGGGCCGGCCACTCCTCTTGCTGCTGTGGGGAGACGGAACTGAGGTTTGCAGACCTGCCCTGTCTCGGACGGCGCTCGCTGACCAGGCACGGTGGAGCCTGGGGGGTCCAGGCCAGGCCCTAAAAGCCTATTCCAGGGGAGGCAGGGCTCAGGCCAGGGCGCGCCAACCTTCTAGAGCCTCGGATGCAGCGTTCTCAAGGCTGGGAAAAGGTGGGGGTGCCAGAGACTGGACAACATTCAGTCTGCAGTCTGGCGCGGTGTCCCCACATTGGTTTGTGAAATGGCGACTGAGCTTCCACAAGATTCAAGAGGGAGCTGTGATCAGATGACAGCGTATTTCTTGGTGATAGGAAAGAAGCATTTTTAACTTTGTTTAATCCAGTATCCATGGTTATTTCACTCTGGATTTCCTCCTACACACATGCACACACACACACACCACACACAACACATACACACAGATAACACACACAACATACACACAACACACAGACATGCAACGCACCACACACACAACACAAAATATACACACAATATAAGCAGCATACACACAACGCACACAACATACACAGCACATACAACACACACAACACATGAAACACATAACACACATACATACCACATATAACACACAATACACATTCACATATACACAGCAGACAAACACAGCACATACAACACACCACATGCAATACAACACACACTCATACACAACATAAAACATACAACAAATAGCACAAACAAAACACACACCACATGCAACACACGACACACATACATGATACATACAACACAATACATAATACACACACAACATAAACACAGCACATACAACACACAACTCGTGCATACCACACGCAGCACACAACACACACAACATACACACAACACAAGCAACACACACAACTCATACAACATACACAACACACAGCACGCATACATGCTAGATGCAACACAACACACAGCACGCATACAGGCTAGATGCAACACAACACACATGACACACATGCATGCCATATGCAACACACAATACACTCACACAACACACAACATACAGACAACACATACCACATGTGACACACAATACACACAACATGCACACAAAACACAATACACACAACATGCACAGACAACACAGAAACAACAAACACACTCAACAGGCACAACATAGTCACACACACACACACACACACAACCACTACTTGAAACACTTATTGATAGCATGGAACAGAATTTGAAAGCATTACTGCAAACTAGGACAACTGAATTTTAATAACCATGATGGATTGATCAATTCTGTATGTTCCTTGTTAAAGCAACAGCGACAAGGGAGATGCTGTGTGTTCATTGTTGATGCTGCTTTGTTCACAGATGTGAGAACCACCACCCCAGCCTTTACCCTTAACATTCCATCTGAGGCAAACCACACTGAGCAGCCGCCTGCAGGCCTGGGAGCAAGGCTACAGGAAGCAGGTGTTTCCATCCTTCCCAGGCGAGGCCGCCCAACATCAACACTGGAGAAGAAGGTGGGTGGGCAAGCCAGGTAGTTCCTTCCTTCCTTCCTTCCTTCCTTCCTTCCTTCCTTCCTTCTTTCCTCCTTCTTTTTTCCCCTCCCTCCCCTCTTCCTTCTTTTTCTTTCCTCCTTCTCTCCTTCCTTCCCTTCCTCCTCCCTGCTCTTCCTCCTTCTTTCTCTGCTTGCTTCCCTCCCTCCTTCCTGCCCTCCCTCCTTCCTCCTTTTCTACTCTTTCCTTCCTTCATTTTCTCCTTCCTTCCTTCCCTCCCTCCCTCCTTCCTTTCTTGTAAAACCTTCACTGAAAGTACAGCATCTGTCAAAATTTACTTCTTTTATATCAATCAGAAATTTTCAAACACTATAGAATTTCCACCAAGTAAGTTATTTATATCATTATGTGATCAATTTTGCACGAACAATACAAATCAAAATTGCCTTAACTTGAAAATTTTGATGAGCACGTTGTCTCAGGACTTTGAAATATGTACATTTTTACCAAGAGTCTTTGACGTTTTTTACCTTTTCTCTAGATCTTAATGAAACATCACACTTCATCATCAGTTATGATCTTCTTAAGAATTATTCTGCTTTCCTTCTTCAAAGTTCAAAAGAATATTTCAAATCTGCCTTTTATCTTTTAAAATGTGAGGCAAAATCTCTACATTATTATTTTCACTGAATAGGTTTTAAAAACTTAAGTTGTTCTTTCCGACTCTCTTTGTCACTAATAACCACTTATTTGAGTGACCCAAGCCTCTATGCACCGAAACCCCTCCAGTGGGCCTGACGGGTCAGGTGGGTGCATGGGGAACCATGGTAGGTGCCTGGCCTTCTTAAATTTCTCAGGCCAAAAGAACTCTTACTAATTTTATGACATCATTGTTTCACACCTCTTGTAACATACTTGAATTCATTTAACTAAATGAAAGTTGACATTCGTGTTTTGTTCTTAATCATGCTCACTTTTTAGGCCAACAGGACGGGCCGCAGATATGGGTCTGCAGGGACTCAGCCCTCAAAAGTATGATGGAGTATTTGCAAACATTTTTAACATGTTACTAACACAATGCAATAGCAGGGCAAAATCTGAAGAAAGAGTAAAGGGGTTCCCAGGACAAGATGGATTTATTCTAATAAAGGGAGCAGAGATGGGTGCATTGGTGAAGAGGCGCGGGTGTCCGGTGAGACTGCACAGTGGGAGGGTGGACACACAGGGCAGCTGGCAGCACCGGGTGCATGGTTTCCTCAGAAAAATCTACTAGGTTATGGTCTTGACCACTCTCCTAACCTTTCTCAATGATCCATTTTTAGAAAAAACCTCATTTGATGGCGGAAGATGAACCTTCAGGGGCCCTCTTGAAGCCGCTGGTTTTTCGCGTTGACGAGACCACCCCGGCTGTGGTGCAAAGCGTCCTCCTGGAGAGGGGGTGGAATAAGTTTGATAAGCAGGAGCAGAACGCGGAGGACTGGAACCTGTACTGGAGGACACCCTCTTTCCGAATGGCCGAACACAACAGTGTTAAACCGTGGCAGCAGCTAAACCACCACCCTGGAACCACCAAGCTTACCAGGAAAGACTGTTTGGCCAAACACCTGAAGCACATGAGGAGGATGTATGGCACTTCCCTGTACCAGTTCATCCCCCTGACGTTCGTCATGCCCAGTGACTACACCAAGTTCGTGGCTGAGTACTTTCAGGAGAGGCAGATGCTGGGCACCAAGCACAGCTATTGGATTTGCAAGCCTGCTGAGTTATCTCGTGGGAGGGGGATACTAATTTTCAGTGACTTTAAAGACTTCATCTTTGATGATATGTACATAGTGCAGAAATATATCTCCAATCCTTTACTTATTGGCAGATATAAATGTGATCTCCGCATCTATGTTTGTGTTACTGGCTTTAAGCCTTTGACCATTTATGTTTATCAGGAAGGGTTGGTTCGGTTTGCCACGGAAAAGTTTGACCTCAGTAATTTGCAAAACAATTATGCCCATTTGACCAACAGCAGCATCAATAAATCCGGGGCCTCTTATGAGAAGATCAAAGAAGTGATTGGTCATGGTTGTAAATGGACGCTCAGCAGATTTTTTTCCTACCTTCGTAGCTGGGATGTGGACGATCTGCTTTTGTGGAAGAAAATCCACCACATGGTTATTCTCACCATTCTCGCCATTGCACCATCTGTCCCCTTTGCTGCCAATTGCTTTGAGCTCTTTGGGTTTGATATTTTGATTGATGACAACTTGAAACCATGGCTTTTAGAGGTCAACTACAGCCCAGCCTTGACCTTGGATTGTTCAACAGATGTGTTGGTGAAGAGAAAACTTGTCCATGATATTATTGACCTGATTTACTTAAATGGTCTAAGAAATGAGGGGAGAGAAGCCAGTAATGCCACACATGGAAATTCCAACATCGACGCTGCAAAAAGTGACAGAGGTGGGCTTGATGCTCATGACTGTCTTCCTTATGATTCTCTTTCGTTCACAAGCAGAATGTACAACGAGGATGACTCTGTGGTGGAGAAAGCTGTGAGTGTGCGTCCTGAAGCTGCACCTGCCTCCCAGCTGGAAGGAGAGATGAGTGGGCAGGATTTTCATCTGTCAACACGGGAGATGCCACAAAGCAAGCCCAAGTTACGGAGCAGGCACACGCCTCACAAGACACTCATGCCCTACGCGTCCCTCTTCCAGTCGCACTCCTGCAAGACCAAGACCTCCCCGTGTGTCCTCTCAGACCATGGCAAAGCTCCAGATCCCCAAGCAGGCAACTTTGTTCTTGTTTTTCCTTTCAATGAAGCAACTCTCGGAGCTTCCAGGAATGGATTAAATGTCAAAAGAATAATCCAAGAGCTCCAGAAACTAATGAATAAGCAACATTCCTAAGTGGTAAAAAATCAAATCAAGAAAAAGTGACATGGATTTTTAAAAACCAAGGATCCTCTCCTAGAGAAAGCAATAGTTCAAGTCCCTACCTGTGCCACCAGCATGTTAACTATGACATTGGGACTGAAGATGTGGCCATATGTATAAATATAACAGCTCTGACAAAGCACAATATGTTCAAGTGGTGATTAAACTACATTACATCCCATGTTTATTTGCTCAGGTGTCTTGAAAGAATTCTACAAATACCACACAGCCTCCCACCAGTAATTGAATATGCTACACTACGATTATGCTATGTATGTATTTAAAGAGGAGAAAAAGATTATTCTAATATTTTTAAAGGATTATTAGGTGAAAACAGTACAAAAGAAGCCAGGAGTTAACTTTCTGTGTGTGTTTTTTTAAATCAACCAGTTATTTGTTAAAATTATTTTGTTAACTTAAGATCAGACAATCATTCAGAGTGAGATAAATCACTGAAAGCCCTAATGACTCTGTTGTTTACAAATCCTGGGCTTGAAATCAGACTTTGCTCCAAAGAGCTCCCTGTGGGGGCATCCTCGGGCTGTATTTCAATAGTGGCCCCTTGGCCTTGTCGCCATTTGTTTACCATCACAGCATGTGAGGTCATGGCCTCCCAGATCAAAGTATGCTGTCATTCCTGCCACATAAAAAGCATCTGCAGTCCTAAGACATAAAAATTCCAGGAGGTTACTTGAAAACATTATTCTAGTGAAAGTAGTCAGATACAAAAGGCCACATGTTGTATGACTCCGTTGATATGGAATGTCAGAATTGGCAAATCCATCAAAAGCAGATTGGTGGCTTAGGGGAGGGGTAATGAGGAGTGCCTGCTGATGGGTAGGGGGCTTCCCTTTGGGGTGACAGAAATGTTCTGGAACTATATAGAGGTGATGGTTGCACAACACGGGGAATTCACTAAATATCACTCATGGTACATTTTGTGTTATGTGTGTTTTACCACAATAAAAAAGTTAAAAGCTGGCCATGGTGGCTCATGCCTTCAATCCCAGCATTTTGGGAGGACAAGGTGAGAGGATCTCTTGAGCCCAGGTGTTTAAGACCAGCCTGAGCAACATAACAAGACTCTTCTCACTTAAAAAAAAGAAAAATTAGTTTTTTATTTAAAAAAAAAAAAGGTAGGGATGGGGAAGCGCAGACAGGCGTATCTCCCAGCAGGTTCCTGGGTGGGCAGGCCTGGTCGCAGGTCACAGCTGAGAAGAGCTGGAGCCAGTTGAGAAGACCCCCCGTGGACCAAGGTCAGAAGTCAGTCTGCAGGGGCACTGCTAGACGTGTGCCTCCAGGGTCCCCAGGTGGACAGAACCACTCTCAGTCTGCAGGCAGGATGGGCCAGGACCGAGGTCCAGGGCCCTTTGAGGATCTGCCATAGGACAGAGGTTGGCAAGCCTACTCCAGGGACGGAATTGTGTGTCTCCTGGCAGGACCCCGGCTGGGCAGAACTCTCCCAGATCGTAGCCTGGTAGGAAAGGCTAGACCCAAGCCCCAGGGCTGTGTCAGGATCTGCAAGGGTCCAAGTTCATTAAGCTCCATCCAGGGGCACTGGTGGGTGAGACTCTAGCAGTTCCCTATGTGACTGGAACTTCTCCTGGGTGGCAGTAGAATGGAGCTGGAGTCAGCATTCAGAGCTTGTTCAGGCTCTGCAATGGGACGGAGGCCAGCAACCCTATCCTGGTGGCCTAGACCAGCGAGTCTCCCAGCAGGCCCCTGTGTTGTTAAGAGGGCTCCTGGGTCACAGCCGAGAGGGCCTAGAGCCAAGAGAGGGTCCCGTCAGCATCTGCTGTGGAACAAGACCCACTGCAAGCCTCTGGGTGTTTCAGATGGGTGAGTCTCTCTCTAGGTCCTCGTTGGAGCAGGATTAACCTGCAACCACAGCTGAGGGGGGCTGGTGCCAAGGCACAGGGTAATTTTCAAATCCACAGCTGGGACCATGTTGGTGGACCTGCCTGCTGAGGCACTGCTGTGCGTGACTTCTCCAGGACTCCTTGGCAGGTGGTTTAGGTAGACTGAAAGTGAAGGGATGGAAAAAGATATTTCAGGCAAATGGAAATCAAAAGAGAGCAAGAATGGCTATCCTTATGTCTGACAAAACAGACTTTAAGTCAATAACTGTAAAAAGAGACAAAGATGGTCCTTACATAATAATAAAGGGGCCCATGCATCAAGAGCATGTTACAGTTTTTAAGTCTGTGTACCCAACATTGGGCCACCTAAATATGTAAAGCCAATAATAATCAATCTGAAGGGAAACATAGACTGCAATATGATAGCAGCAGGAGGGCTTCAATACCCGACTTTCAACAGCAGACAGATCATCCAGACAGAAAATCAGTAAGGAAACACTGGGCTTGAAACTCACATTGGCCCAAATGGACCTAACAGTCATGCACAGAACATTCTCCAGGATAGATCATAGGTGAGGCCACAAAGCAAATCTTAGCAGCTTTAAGAAGACTGGATTCATATCAGGTTTCTTCTCTGACCACAGTGGAATAAAAATAGACATCAAAAACAGGACGATTTTTTAAAAAAAATCACAAACATGTGGAAATTAAGCAATATGCTCCTGAACAACCACTGAGTCAAAGAAGAAATTAAAAAGGAAATTTTAAAATATCTTGAGACAAATGAAAATGGAAACACAACATACCAAAACTTATGGGATGCAGCAAAAGAAGTTATAAAAGAAAAGTTTATACCAATGAATGCCCATATCAAAAAAAAAAAAAAGATCTCAAATAAACATCTGAACAATGCATTTCAGGGAAGTAGGAAAATAAACTCAACCCAAAGTCAGAAGAAAGGAAATAAAAACTAGAGCAGAAATAAATGAAATAGACACTAGAAAAACAATAGAAAAGAACAATGAAACTACTTGGTTTCTTAAAAACAAAAAAAAATTGTTAAATCTTTCACTAACTGAGGAAAAAAAAAGATGACAATAAAATCAGAAACGAAAGAGGAGACATTACAACTGATACCATAGAAATACAAAGAATCAAAAGAGACTATTGTGAATAATTATATTCCAAGTAATTGGATAATCTAAGAGAAATGGATAAACTTCTAGACACACACAACCTAACAAGACTTAATCATGAAGAAATGGAAAGCCTGAATAGACCAATAACAAGTAAGGATATTGAATCCATAATAGAAAGTCGCTCCTTAAAAAAAGTCCAGGACCTGATGACTTCACTTCTAAATTCTACCAAATATTTAAAGAAGAACAAATACCAATACTCCTCAACTCTTCCAAAAACCTGAAGAAAATACTTCTAAATTCATTTTACAAGGCCAGACAAGGACACTACAAGAAAGAAAATTATAGACCAATATCTCTGATGAACATAGATGCAAAAATCCTCAACAAAATACTAGCAAACTGAATTCAACAGCACTTCAAAGGATCAGAATCAAGTGGATTTTCCCCTGGGATTTGAGGATGGTTCAACATAGGCAAATTAATAAATATAGTACCCCATATTAACAGAACAAAGGGCAAAAATCATTTGATCATCTTGATAGACACACATACAAAAAAAGGATTTGACAAATTCAAAAACTTTTCATGATAGACACACATACAAAAAAAGGATTTGACAAATTCAAAAACCTTTCATGATAAAAATTCTCAGCAAAGTAGAATCAAAGAGGTTACCTCAACACAATAAAGATCGTATATGGCAAGCCTGCAGCTCCCATCATACTCAATAGTAAAATGTTGAAACCTTTTCCTCTAAGGTCAGGAACAACATGAGGATACCTGCTCTCACCACTTCTGCTCAACATCATACTGGAAGTCCTAGTCAGCATTAAGAAAACAAACAAACAAACAAACAAATAGGAAAGAAAAAATAAAATTGTCTCTGTTTGTTGATGACATAATCTTATATATAGAAAACCCTAGAGATCTCACCCCAAACTGTTGCAAACTCAAACAAATTCAGTAAAGTTGCAGGATACAAAATCAACAAGCAAAAAGCAGTTGCATTTCTACACACTAACAACAAACTACATAAAAAAGAAATTAAGAAAATCCCATTTACAATAACATCAAAACAATAAAAATACTTAGCAGTAAATTTAACCAAAGAGGTGAAAAATATGTACGCTGAAAATTATAAAATGTGATGAAAGAAATTGAAGATGACACATATTAAAATATTATCCTGTGTTCATAAACTGTCAGAATGAATATTGTTAAAATGTCTGTACTATCCTAAGCAATCTACAGATTCAATACAATTTCTATCAAAATCCCAATATCATTTTTCATAGAAATAGAAAACACAATCCTAAAATTTGTATGGAACCACAAGAGACCCCAGATAGCCACAGCAATCCTGAACATAGAGAACAGAGCTAGAAGCATAGCACTATTTATTTTCAAAACAGATTACAAAGCTAGAGTAACCAAGCCAGCATGGTGGTTGCATGAACACATACGCATGGACCAGTGGGACAGGATGGAGAGGCCAGAAATCAAGCCACGTATTTACAAGGAATTGATCTTCGACTAAGGTGCCAAGAACACACAACAGGAAAGAACAGTCTCTTCATTAAATGGTGCTGGGAAAACTAAGTGCAGAAAGATGAGATTGGACCTTTTGTTCACACCACATACAAAAATCAACTCAAAATGGATTAGAGGCCCAAACAAAAGACCTGAAACTGTGCAACTACTAGAACAAAACCTAAGGAAAAAGCTGCACAACATTGGTCTGGTCAATGATTTCTTGGATATCACCCCAAAAGAGTAGGTAACAAAAACAAAAATAAATGGGATTAGATCAAACTAAAAGCGCCTACACAGCAAAGGAAACAACAGAGGGAGACACAACCCCCAGGCTGGGAGGAAATATTTGTAAACTCTGTATGTGATAAGGGGCTAGTTTCAAAAATATATTTAAAAATTCAAATACGAGCAAAGGACCTGACTAGACATTCTCAAAAGAAGACACATAAATGGCCGAGAGATACATGAAAAAATGCTCACTATCACAAATCATCAGGGAAATGCAAATTAAAACCACTAGAGCACTTCATACCTGTTAGAATGGATATTATTAAAAAGATGATCCATTACAATATCCCTTCTAACAGGTATGAAGTGATATCACACTTCGTGTTTTGCTGGGGATGTGGAGAAAAGGAAGCCTTTATACACTGTTAGTAGGAATGTAAATTAATACAGCCATTGTTTTAAAAAAGTATGGATGTTCCTCAAGAAACAAAAAATGGAATTACTATATGATCCAGCAATCCCACTTCTGGGTATATTTTCAAGAGAAATGAAATCAACATGTCAAAGAGATGTCTGCACCTCCATGTTCCTGGCATCATTATTCCCCGTAAGACACGGAAGCTACCGAAGTGTCCAACCACAGATGAGTGGATAAAGAAAGGCTGGTGTATATCTACAATGAAACGCCATTCAGCCTTTAAAAAAGAAGGACACTGTCATTTGTGACAACATGGGTAAACCTGGAACACATTATGCTAAGTGAAGAAAGCCAGGCGCAGAAAAGTAAGTATCACAGGGCTTCCCTTGTACGTGTAATCTAAAAATGTTAAATTAATTGAAGTAGAGAGTAGAATGCTGGTTACCAGAGGCTGAGGAGGGGGTAGGGTGGCAAATGAAGAAATGCTAGTCAAAGGGTACAAAGTTCAGTGAGGCAGAAGAACTAAGTTTTATGAAGCCGTGGTGGGGAACTGCTGCGGGAGGGGCCGGGGGAGCGGCTGCACTCTTGGTCGGCCAAGTGAAAGCCCATGTGCCTTGGTCTGTGGGCCTGGCTGAGGCAATGCAGCTCTCCTGGGAGCAGAGAATCACCCTGGCAGGAGCGTGGAATCCTGGCTGAGTTCTTCCCATTTGGTATCAACAGCATTTTATATCAGCACAGCACATACCCACCTGAAGCCTTCATTGGAGTGCAGAGTACAGACTCACCTTGCTTGTAACTACAGATCCTGTGCTCATACAATATCTAAATAATGTGCTCGAACAACCAAAGGATTGGCTATACAAATGTTCAGTTCATAAATTGGCCACAGTCATTGCAAATATTGAAAGTGGTGATGTCCTTGAAGGAAGGCACTTTGATACTGAGTGTGACAAGACTGCAAAAGATGACGGTGCACCCAGAGAACAGACAGTGCACCCAGAGAAAGGAGGACAGGTAACCCAGAGAAAAGACGACAGTGAACCCAGAGAAAGGAGGACAGTGAACCCAGAGAAAAGTCTCAGAAAGCTATCCAGGACAAAATCCATCCAGCGATCAGATGAACCACAGTTAGTGACATTTCTGCAACTGTTGAATTTTCTTGTTCATTTGATCTATGATTTATGCAAAGATCTGGTTGTACCTGGAAGATGGCAAGAGTGGGGACCACAGTTCATGACCAATCCGAGCAAGTCTCCCTTCGTTCATTTGCTGCTACATCCGCACAGCTCACAGCATGGTGGCCCACAAAATCTTGTCAATGACCGAGGATGATATGAGGAAGACAGTGTAATTTTCAAATGTCGTTTTCCTGAAACCAAGTCAACTATAGCTGATATGTTTTATTTCACTGGGTAATGTTGACATGGGAAAAACCAATATTATACTTTACTGAACTTTGTGTAATTGGTCCATTTTTTTGATACCTGTAAGGCTTACCATGGGGTTGACATAATGAATTTATTGCACATTGTTCAAAAGGAACCAGGAGGTTTTTGTCAGCACCATAATGTAAATTCCATTGCAGATGGTAACTGTAGATGGAAAAACTTTTGCTATAAAATGAAATGCTTCCTTAAATCAGACATTCTGGTAAAGTGGCTTGACTCAGCACAGGTAGGGAGATATTTAAATATAAAATACAATGAAAGCAGTCTAAATATTTAGAATCTTGGTTTAGATCCTGAAAGTAACTAATAATCCATAAGCAATGCAATATTGCTCTACTGGATCCTTTTCACATTTATTTCATTATGTAGTTTTCCATATTTAATAAATTTACAGACTTAATTTATATAACTTGAACCTATGAAGGAACGGATATTTCTACTGTTTAATGTCCTGTGATGTAGAACTCTTGAAAAAATTTTATATTTTGTATAATCAAGCTTTAAGTAAAAAATGAAGAAATAAAGTTAAACGTGTTATTCTTTTTTAATTAATTAATTAATTAATTAATTTTTTTTTTTTTTTGGCAGAGTCTTGCTCTGTCGCCAGGCTGGAGTGCAGTGGCGCCATCTCAGCTCACTGCAACTTCCGCCTCATAGGTTCAAGTCATTCTCCTGCCTCAGCCTCCTGAGTAGCTGGGACTACAGGTGAGTGCCACCATGCCCAGCTAATTTTTGCATTTTAGTAGAGACGGGGTTTCACCATGTTGGTCTTGAACTCCTGACCTTGTGATCTGCCTGCCTCGGCCTCCCAAAGTGCTGGAATAAAAGAAGTTCTAGTGATCTGTTGCATAGCATGGTGACGATAGTCAATAATAATGTAGTGTATATTTCGAAATTGCTAAAATAATAGATTTTCAATGTTTTCTTCACACATAAAAAATGATGCCTGTAAAGTAATGGATATGTTATTTAGCTTGATTCAATCATTCCACAATGCAAACATACATCAAAACTTCACATTGTACCTAATAAATATATACAATTACTGTCGGTTGAAATTATTTTGAAAGAGGCCAGATTAAGCTGCTGCAAGTAGGGATGCAGAGTGGGTGGCGCAACTGCAAAGAGCAAGGGTCACCGCCAGGGTCAAGACAGTGACCTCTAACCGTGGCTGGGTGCACAGGGAGACTGCGGGTACACCTGACAAAGCCTATGACCTCAGCCAGGCGTGGGGGTGTGCACCTGTGGTCCCAGCTACTCCAGAGGCTGATGCAGGAGGATTGCTTGAACCTGGGAGGCGGAGGTTGCAGTGAGCTGAGATCGCGCCACTGCACTCCAGCCTGGGGGACAGAGTGAGAGTCTGTGAAAAAAGAAAAAGAAAAAAAAAAAAAAAAGGCTGTGACTTGACCTGCATGGAGTTCAGAGAACAGGCAGGAGAAAAAACATGTTCCGGGGAATTTAGACACGAGACTGGAATGAACACTTTGTTCATTGCCTGTTTTCACGCATTTATACATTTATACGCTCTCAACTCTGTTCCAGGAAAGATTTAAAGGACGCAAGTAAGAATGCAAGCCCGTCAAGGCTGCTCCGATTTTAAATGTCAGTTCAGCTCCTACTTTATGGGGTTTGGCAAATAGAGTTAAGGGCCTTTTCCTCAAATGCTCAAACATTCCAATGAGACTAAATCAAGCAACTGGAATCGCTTGAAAACCAGAGACCAGACTCCATTCTCCCTCCGTTTTTTTGAAATCTTCACTTCTTTATCACTAGCTGGGTTTCGATGACTCTTCAGGTGTAAAGGTCAACCTCACAGAAATGGGAAAACCTGTGTTGTTAGGAAGGATGGTTTTATGTGAGCATTTGAAGTTTTAGGGCAAGAATGGCCTCGGGCCATCTGTCAGGAAAAGCTGCCACATCTGGCAGTATCTCTCCTAGGGTGAAACGTGCGCAGATTAAATTGAAGTAATAACGAGCTCACGTAGAGTCTGAGACGAGACAGGAAATTTGTATGCACGGCATGTGCCTTCGGTGCCCGGGCTATGGAGGAAAGAACACAGACGGTCCTTCTGAGGTGGGGCAGACAAAACCGGTGAAAGTGAAGGAGAATTAAGGCGCTACACGGTGGTCATTCAAAAAGCCTCAGACTTCCCCTCCTAAGAAGATGGAACAGGCGTGCGTTTTCCTCCGTCCCGCAGGTGCAACCGGAAACCTCGGGCAGTGCCCATCAAACAAACTCAGGAAGACCAGAGGTGGAGAGAGGAAGCCCGGGGGAGCTGGGGGACCCTGAGAACGACAGGGTGGGGCGTTCCTGGTTTTTGTTTTTTTTTTTTTACTCTTCCACCCCAAACTGGGTGCTCACAAGGACGCGGAGGAAGACAGCCCCCGCTGCTGTCTCCAGCCAGAGCACTGCGAGAGGCGCGGCTCCAGGAAATATTTCAAGGACCCTGGGAAATGGGTGGAGATCTCCGAATCTAAAAAACCTTCAGGAGACTGGAAGTGTTTTGAAGTTGAGGGTTGTGGTTCTTTCTCATTGGGTTTCAAAACAGGATCCCCATTTCCCTTAATGTAGGATTCGAAGGCATAAGCAGAAGAGGAAAGGGGTGTCAAGGTCAGAGCCGCCTAGAAGGCAACGAGAAGCAGAAGCGCAGGCCTGCTAGATGCTCTTCAGAGTGACTTCGCTGTGGGCTGCGGCAGGCAACACAAGGAACTCAGCATCCACTGGCCACGATCCCCTCCCCGGAGCGGAGGACACAGCCCAGTTTCTTCAGGCGGTGGCTCCAGCCAGCTCTGCCCCACAGGGAAGGAGCGCGCAGCTGCCACACACCGCAGGCAGCGCTGACAGACTCGGCCTTCCGGGAGCGCAGGCGTGTGGGGGGCGCCGCCCTTGTCGCTGTCTGGAGCCCCGCAGGCCCGTGGCCCCCTGCCTGGTTCTCCCGCCTCTGCAAGCCTAGCCTTCAGGACTCCGCCTCGCCCCCCTCTTTTCTGTTCGGAGACCCACGGGGCCGTCTGTCTGGACGATGTGTGCACATTTCTTACCTCGATTCCTCCGCACACCAGCTACAGGCACCGCTGCGCTGGGGACGGCACAGCTGAACTGTGCGGGCAGCGAAGGGGCCTCACGGGGACGGCTCAGCTCCCTGAGGGCGCAACCCACCTGGTCCGGGGACGGGGGGGGGGAGGAATAAACTTCCGCGGTTTTCAGTGACCCAGTTTGTGGCACGGCACATGTTGAAAAGGTGAATCTGACCGCGTTAACCGCGTTACTTCAGAGACGCGCTGTGAGCTGCTTTGCGCCGCGAAATGACCTGTTTACCCGACAGCGCCCTCTGCAGCCCAGTGCCAGAACCGGCTTTTTCACGATGTTCCTACGTTGTGTTTACAGCCTCCCTGCGAGGGGTTTGCACGCACAGGCGGACCTCGTTTTATTGCGCCTTGCTCTGTTGTGCCTCGCAGATACTGCACCTGTTTTTACAAATTGGAAGTTTGTGGTAACTCCGTTGGGGCACATCTGTGGGTCCCGTTTTCAAACAGCTTGTGCTCACTTCATATCTCTTGTTTCACATTTTGGTAATTCTTGTAATATTTCGATTTTTTTCATTATCATTATATCTGTCATGGTGATCTGTACTTAGTGATCTTCGATTTTACTTTGTAATTGTTTTGGGGAACCAACAACTGCACCCACGTAAGACAGAAAACGTAATAAATGTCACGTGTGTTCCACATGCTCCACTGACCAGCTGCCCCCATCTCTCTCCCTCCCCTCAGGCCTCCCTATTCCCATTACACTATTAATAACCTACAACGGCCTCTAAGTGTTCAAGTAAAAGGAAGAGACACACATCTCTCACTTTAAATCGAAAGCTAGAGATGATTAAGCTTAGTGGGGAAAGCCTGTTCAAAGTTAAGATAGACTGAAAGCAAGGCCTTTTGCACCCAGGAGTTAGCTCAGTTGTGAATGCAAAGAAAAACCTCTTAAAGGAAATTAAAAGTGCTGCTTCAGTGAACACATGAATGACAAGAAAGTGAAACAGCTTTATTGCTGATATGGATCCCTCAAGCCAAAGCCTAATCCAGAGCAAGGCCCCAACTCTCTTCAGTTCCACAAAGACTGAGAGGAGTGAGAAAGCTACAGAAGAAAAGTTTGAAAGTAGCAGAGGTTGGTTCATGAGGTTTAAGGAAATAAACCATGTCCATAACATAAAAGTGCAAGGTGAAGCAGCAAGTGCTGATGGAGAAGCTGCAGCAAGTTATCCAGAGACCTAGCTAAGGTAAGTGATGGAGGTGGCCACACCAAACCACAGGTTGTCAGTGTAGATGAAACAGCCTTCTGTTGGAAGAAGATGCCATCTAGGACTTTCATAGCTAGAGAGGAGAAGTCAATGCCTGTCTTCAAACTTCCAAGGACAGGATGTATCTTGCTAAGAGCTAATGCAGCTGGTGACTTAAAATTGCAGTCAATCTCATTTACTATTCCAAAAATCCTAGGGCCCTTAAGAATTATGCTAAATCGGGAGGCCGAGGTGGGTGGATCACCAGAAGTCAGGAGTTTGAGACCAGCCTGACCAACATGGAGAAACCCCGTCTCTACTAAAAAAAAAAAAAAAATACAAAAAATTTGCTGAGCATGGTGGTGGGTGCCTGTAATACCAGCTACTCTGGAGGCTGAGAAAGGAGAATCGCTTGAATCCGGGAGGCGGAGGTTGCGGTGAGCAGGTTGCGGTGAGCCAAGATCATGCCATCGTACTCCAGCCTGGGCAACAAGAGCAAAACTCTGTCTCAAAAAAAAAAAAAAAAAAAAGAATTATGCTAAATCTACTCTGTCTTTGCTCTATAAGTAGAATAACAAAGCCGGATGGGAGCACATCTGTTTACAGAGTGGTTTACTGAATATTTTGAGCCCACTGTCGAGATCTACTGCTCAGAAAAAAAGACTATTTTCAAAATATTACTGTTCATTGACAATGCACCTAAGGGCTCTGATGGAGATGTGCAAGGAGAGGAATGTTGCTTTCATGCCTGCTAACACCACATCCATTCTGCAGCCCATGGATCAAGGAGTAATTTCAACTTTCAAGTCTTGTTACTTAAGAAATACATCTCAAAAGGCTATAGCTGCCATAGATAGTGATTCCTCTGATGGATCTGGGCAAAGTCAATTAAAAACCATCTAGAAAGGATTCACCATTCTAGATGCCATTAAAAACATTCATGATTCATGGGAGGAGAAACAATATCAACATTAACAGGAGTTTAGAAGAAGTTGATTTCATTCCTCATGAATGATTTGGAGGGGTTCAAGCCTTCAGTGCAGAAAGTAACTGTAGATGAGGTGGAAATAACAAAAGAACTAGAATTAGAAGTAGGGCCTAAAAATGTGACTGAATTGCTGCAATCTCAGGATAAAATCTGAACAGATTAGGAGTGGCTTCTTATGACTGAGCAAAGAAAGGGGTTTCTTGAGATAGAATTGACTCCTGGTGAAGATGCTGTGAACATTATTGATATGACAACAGATGATTTAGAATATTCCATGAACTTAGTTGATGAGGCAGTGGGTAGGGTTTGAGGGGATTGACTCCAATTTTAAAAGAAGTTGTACTGTGGGTAAAATGCTATCGAACAGCATCGCATGCTACAGAGAAACCTTTCATGAGAGGAAGAGTCAATCAGTGCAGTAAATTTCATTGTGGTCTTATTTCAGATATTGCTACAGTCACCCCAACCTTCAGCAACCTCCACCCTGATCAGTCAGCAGCCATCAACATCCAGGCAAGGCCCTCCACCAGCAAAACAATTATAACTCACTGAGGACTCAGATGATCATTAGCATTTTTAAAAACAATACACTATTTTTAAATTAAGATATGTTCATATTTTAGACATAATGCTATTATACACTTAATAGACTACAGTATAATATAAACCAAACTTTTATAGGCACCGGGGAAACAAAATATTTGTGTGACTTGCTCTGTTGCAATATGGGCTTTATTGTGGTGGCCTCACAGTATCCCCAAGGCCTGCCTGTAAGGTGAGGCAGCAGCCCAGGAGCTAGTGCAGCCTGCCAGGTGCTGTGTGTTCCCAGCAAGCAAGGACACTTGGGAAGTGATACAAAGACAGAAAAGTTTTGGTCGTTTGAGAATCAACTCATAATAAAAAATAAATAATGAAATATGGTTAATTGAAGTAAGTTGATTACAAACTGAAAATGATATTCAGAAGAAAAAAGTTATATACAAAGATGGTTGTGATACAAAAGAATATAATGACACATTTAATTTTATTCCCTTTAATAAATGAGGAATGTGGTCTTACTCCTTCCATTGTCTGCTTCTAAAGTATAGATATAAACCTGTATCTATCTGCAGATGCAGATAAGACACCTGGGAAACCACAAGAAAGCCAAGTAGCCTGGGGGAAAATGGGCATTGAGCCAAGAGCAAAAAATAAGAGTCGATCCCGTTGGTGCCACCTGACAGCAGAGATGGCTGAGGACCCCCGAGCGTGAGTCCGGAGAGCTGCCCTGCAGCCCCACCCTGCCTTTCCAGGATGAGCCTTCTCCAGGAAGGCACTGCGCATTCGGAAAGTGAAGAATGCCTGTGTTTCCAACACCAACCCCAGCTCTGCTGATGTCTCAGAACGCCAGGACCACGCATGATGGAACACCAGGCAGGGGAGACTCAAATATACAAGGCGAGAGGCCAGGCAGGGCCAGCGTCTCCCTCAGGCACATGAGGGCCCACAATACTTTTAGGAACCCACGAAAATGTTTTAATTTCTCTTAAAAATCAGAAGGAAACAAATAAACTCTTAGGTATAAGAAAATGTTTCAATATACACGATTGATATATACACCTTTATACAAATGCATTAACAAAACTTACGTGTTTAAATTTTTTAATGGAAAAAAGATCCCACAAAGGCAATGAAAGTCATGATGTGGCCTGATCCCAGGTTGCAAAAAACTAAAACATTTGTGAACGGCGTTCATTAGAAACACAAGAATGCTAATGTAGCATGTCAGGTTTAACCATAAAATGTTGAATACAATGTCCAGTGACTTGAGTTTAAAATGCTGGAGGAGGAATAACCAGAAAGTAACACAGTTTCCGCTGTCACACCCACACCTACAGCAAGACAAACTACAGAATTTCTGTTTTTCTTTTTAAAGCAGGGAAAGAAGTAAAAATGACAACAAAATATAATTACAGTAATAATTCTAGGAAAATATAAAAATTAAATATAGAATAATGAGAAAATGGTTAATGTTGTAGAGTAGGTTCAAAGTGGAGGTATGTAAGAAGTAGGTGATAATCTGAATTGTTTGGTTGTGTCTCTTGTATAAGGTATTTGTTCAAAAGAATCAGCCATGCTAAACCTATAATTGCAGTATTCATTAAGACAACTTAATTAGAATCAATCTTTAAGTGCTCAAGCAAAGGTTGTTTCGAATGTGAATTTGATAAACTGAGCATCAGAGTCCTCATTTTTGGGCGTCAGCCTCCATGTTGAAATCCCTTTCACTTTAACACCAATAATCAGAGGTCACGAGGCCCCTCTCCATGTTCTCACCTCTTCGTTTGCTCCAGAGCCTCTGAGGCTCCACTCTCCACTCTGGCTGCTGGGGAGAAAAGGTGAAGGTGACTGAGCTCCATCCTCAATGTGTTCTCTAGATGGGGACAGGCAGGTCCCCAGGTCATTGGGATACAGTGTGAGGAGGACCCGAGGGGTGCGGGGTTCAGGGAGCACTTGGGGGCTTTAGCCTGGGGATGGAGCAGGGTGAGCCAAGGAAGGTTTGCAGAAGGAATGATGAGTCGGAGGAAGCAGGATTGACCTAAGGGAGGGCCTTCTGCTTGATGTTGGCCATGAGGAGCAGGAGAGAAGGGGTGGGAGGGGCTGCGCCTGATGGCCATGAAACTTGGGGGCCCATGCTCTGAGAGGGACCTGTGCTCCTTAGGAAAACATGGAGCCCACAGGACTCCACGCGCAGAGACAGGAGGGCCCCACCCGAGACTCCCTTCAGGAGCAGCACCTGGGTGGAATGGACGAGACGACTCTGTCCTGGTCCCTTCTCCCCCATCCCCACAGCATCCCTGAGCCATGCAGGGGATGAAGTGTCACCCACTTAGGGAAAAGGAAGTGGGGGACAACTGAGGGTTTTTTCCAAGGTGGCAGTAGACAGTGGCTCAGATGGGTGTGACTCACCCCATCTTCCAGCCCTTTATACTCTGTCATTGTTTCATGATTGTCTTAATGCTACCTTTTTGAACAAGTAAATGTGCTTGTTTACAATTTGTGCATAAATGTGCCTGCAAATAGGTAAATACGGACCCCTTCCTCAAAATTAATGTAATAAATATAATCAGATTATACATCTAATAAGAAGCCTTCGGGAGATTGTTAAGAACTAAAAGTAAATTCTGGCTTTTTGCAAATCAGTATGAAGTGTTGTTTTAATAAGCTTGTACTGATTCCCAATATCACAGAATGTATATTCCACAAAGGGCTTCCCGCCGAATGCGCACACTGAATTAATCCTATTTGGATGACAGATTTTACACCCATCACTATTGGAGAGTGTACTGCAGATGATATTTAATGAAAACTTCCAGTCAGGCAGGTGATCTGATGCCTGAGCACGGCTTCCTGATAAAATTGCATGTTTGTTTCTTCCCCGATCTCCCACAGATAATGAGAAGTGCATTTTTTGAGTACAGCTGTGTATCATTTTGTTTGCTTCAGTGACAATTCTTAGTATAAGCTGATTCAAAACAATCAAAGCAATAGGCAAGTCCATTCTTTCAGCCAAATGCAAAGTAGCTTTTTAATAATGGATTTGTTTTGCCAGTTATGCCTGACAAACAACCTTGCATTGCTTTAGCATTCATCTGAAAAGAAAAGGCCTCCATCCACTGTAATTGTAGTAGAATTCCTTTTTTTTCCTTCAAAGCCAGATAGCACACGCTTCTTGAGTCACTTTAAATAGCATTACCAAATATTGAGGACTACAATGACGCATGCACAATTTTAAGGTTAAAATAATCCCTGGCCCTAAAATATGGTATTGTATTTCATAAAAACATGAGTACATAACGGAAAAAAATTAACTATGCATCTTCTGATAAGATTTTCAAGAAATTATCTCTTTCCAAAACATGTTGGGGGCATCTACATTTCAGTATAAAAATTAGGTGAATTGGTATTTTGTATTTCTAGGTGGCCTGCAAAACAACAAAAGAAATAAGTAACTGGTTATCATTTTTATATTGGGATTTAAGAAATCTCGAGTTTCAGGAGGCGACATGCTCCCCGGGCTGCGAGAGGCCATGATAACTGCACTATTGGAGCCTTGACTCGGACGCCCCTTGGGTGTCCTTGTAGTGACTAGAATTGTCTCCCTCTAGTCCCAGCGAGGACAGGGGTGTTGGTGACCAGAGGGGAACAGGCCAGGATGAGCTTCTATAATTCTGGAGGAATGAGCCGTGCCTGGGGTGGGCCACACAGGGAAGAGGGGCTCAGCACTTTGTGAATCAGCTGGTCCAAGGGCACTTGCTCTGCAGAGACCTCCTGGGTCCATCACAAGGCGGAAATGGCCCCTGTGATGATCAAAGAGGGTGCAGCCTTGCTGGGGGCACTGAAAATCGTTCTTTTGTGAGCCTCCTGTTCTCTGACGTGTGCTGCTCTAACCAAGTTTCCTAAATAGGGGAGAGAATGTCTTTTCCTTTGCAATTTCTAGATGACTTGGGTAGTCCTAAAGTTTTGGTGGCTCTCCAAGATCATTTAGGGCAGCTAATATGTTATTAGTTTTTGTCTGTTTTAGGAAAAATCTGCAATTGGCATTTCCCATGTGATGCTGCGTGTTGAGGGCTCATCTGCTTCTCGTCCAGGACGACATTTCCAGCTTCATCTTTGATCTTAACCCTCCCGGAGGCATACTTGGTTTCCTGACAGCCGCTGCAATACACAGTCTTGACGGTGCCATCCGGGTACTCCCTCCTCTTGAACTGGGCTGTGTGGATTTCTTTCTGCCCGTTGCTGAGCACAATGGTTTTGTCGCCGTTCCTGAGAGGAGAAACACATGGTAAGGCGGCCTATGCCAGGGCCAATGCTGCCAGGGTGGAGGCCAGTGCGGGGTGGGGGAGCACAGAATAATGCCCCCACCGGGGTCTGGAGCCCTCCTTCCAAATCTCGTTAGATGAGGGTGCAGAAGGCCACGGGCAGGGGCAGGAAAGGTGCACGGGGGGCTCAGGGAATCGGCAGAAACTCGGTGTGGGTGAGAGAGGGCAGGTGGGGAGGGCCAGGAGGCAGGGCCGGAGGTCAGCCGCATCTGCTCACCTGCAGGCTGAAGCCTGTGCTGACAGCTGGCTCTGGTGGTGAGAGGGACGGCAGGGTTGACACAGGGAGTGACAGAGACACACATTGAATCATTTCAGAAAAGTGGCCCCGGAGGTGACAGGGAAGGTTCTGACAGCTGTGAGGAAGCTGGGGGAGTCTATTGTAATTGCCCAGGGGAGAAATGGTGAGAGCGGGAGACCTCAGATCTCAGAGAAAGGGCGGAGGCGGGGCAGCGAGGAGACACAGCCCACAGCGCTCCGTGTTCACTTTGATATCAGGAAAGAAAGGGAAGGTGTAAAACAACTTCCCACACTCTCCCTTGGGCAGCTGAGTGGATCTTTACTTTCTGCACAAACTAGCATTGAAATAGCAGCTCTGATGAGCTCTTCCTTGGTGTGCCTTAAACATCTGCTTGCATGTGTTCTGCAATAGACTCGGGCTTCTAGACCACATGGCCTGAGGTGAGCACTGAAGACTGGAGTGATTTTTACGGTTATAATTCAAACGAAGCTAATGTTGGTGAAGTAAATACCTAAAAGCCCATTTGAAACCCACAGTCTGTAGAAAGGGATTCAAATCAAGGCCATAAGACAAAACTTCTAGAGTCAATGACATTATTTTCTTTTTTTTATATACAAGCACTTAAATGTTTGCAAAAATCTAAATTAATATAAAGAAATTATTAAATACACAAACAAAAACTGGGGATGTTTCGAATTCGCATTGTCTGACATTACTGACCTTTCCACCCTTACGATTGTCCCATCAGGAAATAAGGTCTCTTCCTGTCCATCCTTGAGATGTTTCACCGTCCCGTCGGGAAACACGATTTCTTTGGAGCCATTGGGGTAGAATTTTTCTGCAGAATGCAGTTTTTCAGTGTATGTTACATTGAATCTGTTTAGAAACATATTCTATGCAAATAATCTATAAAATATTCATGAGATTTATAGAGAGTATTTTCTTTCCTTTTCTTTTCTTTTCTTTTTTTTTTTGAGACAGAGTCTTACTCTGTCGCCCAGGCTGCAGGGCAGTGGCAGGATCTTGGCTCACTGCAAGCTCTGCCTCCCAGGTTCACGCCATTCTCCTGCCTCAGCCTCCCGAGTAGCTGGGACTACAGGCGCCTGCCACCACGCCCGACTAATGTTTTGTATTTTTAGTAGAGATGGGGTTTCCCCCTGTGTTAGCCAGGCTGGTCGTGATCTCTCTACCTCGTGATCCACCCGCCAACGCCTCCCAAAGTGCTGGGATTACAGGTGTGAGCTACAGAGAGTATTTTCTAATCATCTGGCTTTATAACTAGGATTGCCAGGTATAATACAAAATGGCCAGTGAAGTTTGAATTTTAGATAAATGATGAATAATTTATTTTTATTATTATTAGTTTTTTGAGCAGAGTCTCACTCTGTTGCCCAGGCTGGAGTGCAATGGCATGATCTCGGCTCACTGCAAACTCCACCTCCCCAGTTCAAGCGATTCTCCTGCCTCAGCCTCCTGAGTAGCTAGAATTACAGGCACTCGCCACCACACCTGGCTAATTTTTGTATTTTTAGTAGAGACAGGGTTTCACCATGTTTGCCAGGCTGCTCTCAGACTCCTGACTTCAGATGATCTGCCTGCTTCAGCCTCCCAGGGTGCTGGGATTACAGGCGTGAGCCACTACACCTGGCCAAATGATAAATAATTTTTAACATAAGTGTATTTCAAATATTACATGGAACATACTTTTATACCAAAAATTACTGTTGTTTATCTGATATTTCAAATTCAGTGAGGGACTTGAATCTTTATTTGTTAAATCTGGCAATCCTACTTATAATAAAAGTTTAAGGACTTCAATATTGTATGAAAATACTCAAGAAGAAAAACTGTGTGAACATCTGAGAGCACATTTGCTGTGTTTCACTGTTTCAACCAGGTTGTAAACAACATACACACCTATCATTGCAAATTCAGTAAATTTATATTTCTAAACCAGGACACTTGTGTCACTTAGCTGCTTAAATCTATTTTGTGGTGACTGCTCTACTATGGGCTGAATGCTGTGTCCTCCCCAAATTCCTATGTTGAAACCTAATCCCCAAAGCAATGGTGTTGGGAGATGAGGCCTTTGGGCTGTGATGTGGTCATGAGGGTGGGGCCCCGTGAATGGGATTAGCACCCTTACTAAAGGGACCCCAGAGAGCTGTCTCGCCCCTTCCACCATGTGAGGCTGCAATGAGAAGATGCCGTCTGTGAACCAGGCAGCAGCCCTCACCAGACAGTGAAGCTGCCGGCACCTTCGTTATGGACTTCTAGCCCCAACACCGTTGTTGACAAGCCAGCCAGTCTATGGCACTTTGCTATGGCAGCCTGAACAGGATAAGGCACACTCCATAAAGAACTGGTATTCAACATGCATTTTTGTACTTGCTCTTATCATTTTTTTATTTACACTTGAATATCTTGCTCTGGGCAGAATGATCTCCGTCTCATTAAAGCACAAAATTTAGATTCTCCCAACTTTGCTCAAGTGATCTCCCTGGCTGAAAGTTTCCTTTCCTACCCATACGCTGTCTGACTCCCTGAGTCCCTATGTTTGAGGTCAAATCTCCATTATGAACCCCACAGTCGGTGCCCTCTGCTTCTGAATGCTTTTGACTCTTGCTATGGTAAACATTCAACTTGACATTTTCATATAGATTTGCAGTTTTCAGCTGGATAATAAATTGTAGGAAAGAGCCATAATTCACCCTCTATGGTATCCTCCAGGGATGAATAACAGTGATTTTCACCTTGTACTGGAGACAGAACCCTTGGACGCTGAGGAACTCGCTGTGGAGCCTGCTGAAATACTGCTGCACTGCTTCTATTTCATTACAGGAACAGGAAGGTGATTACAGTGCCTGCATGTGGGGTACATTCACAGCTGCTTGATGTGTTTGTGAAAAAAAGAAAAGCTGCCAAGTTAAACTTAATTGATGAGTTTCCATTTGTTCTTCTTTTCATTGAGATGGAGTCTCTCTCTGTTGTCCAGGCTGGAGTGCAGTAGTGTGATCTCAGCCCATTGCAGCCTCCACCTCCAAGGTTCAAGAGATTCTCCTGCCTCAGCCTCCTGAGTAGCTTGAATTACAGGCATTCGCCACCACACCTGGCTAATTTTTATATTTTTAGTAGAGACAGGGTTTCACCATGTGAGCAAGGCTGGTCTCGAACTCCTGACTTCAAGTAATTTGTCCACCTCGGCCTCCCAAAGTGCTAGGATTACAAGCGTGAGTCACCACGCATGGCCTCCATTTGTTCCTTTAATATGCATTTGCTTCTTTTTCATTTGTATTGTCAACTGTTAGCAGTTTCTGGCAGATAAGGGGCAGCACACACACACACACACACACATAAACATATACGTGTGTGTGTCTGTCTCTGTGTGTGTGTGTGTGTGTGTGTGTGTGTGTGTATTTAGAGACAAGGCCTCGCTCTGTCACCCAGGCTGGAGTGCAATGGTGTGATCATGGCTCACTGCAGCCTCAGACTCAGAGCTCAAGTGATCCTCCTGCCTCACCCTCCCGAGTAGCTAGGACTATAAGAGCATGCCATGATGCCCAGCTAATATTTTATTTTTTGAAGGAATAGGGTCTTGGTATGTTTCCCAGGTGGTCTCTAACTCCTGGCCTCAAGAAACCCTCCTGCTGTGGCCTCCCAAAGCACCAGGATAACTAGTGTGAGCACCATGCCCAGCCCACAAACTGTATTTAAGAAAAATGAATACAGTGAAGAATCTGACAACTGAGGAAAAATTCTACCCCTTAAAATAATTTTTAGCACAAAATGGTAAAAGATTGTTTTCTGGTTGTATATTAATGGAACACCCTGCAGAAACTGGGGGCTCTTCTTTGGGTCAACAGCTGAGAGCAACTGAATTCACTCCCTGCCTGGTACATATCAATGCCTGACTCTTGGCTGATTTGTATGAATGTATAAGAACCATGCATGAGACACACAATTGCACCTGTAAAATGGAAGGAGTGGGAAACAATGGGACTTCTGTTTCACTCTGTTCTTGAAATATCAGCCGTAGGCAGAACTGTTGAATGTACGATAAATGTATCCAAGAACAGTAACAGAACTTAGAATTCCTGCTGGAAAATTAACTGATCAGAGACCTTCTACATGGACCAGCTGAGAGTCAAAGTTTTAGGTCTTTTAAACAAAAATAAAATACAGACCTATAAATACTTTTCTTTTTCAGAAGACTGGCGTTAATATTAATCAATCGCTCAGCATGGCCTTTGCAAACTAGCAAGTGTAATTTTTCTTTGTCGAATGTTTGCTGGAGGTCACTCAAGAAAACAAATGCTCTAGTGCCCACTTTGCTGCTATGTGCGCAGTCAGAGCCTAAATGACAGCTTGTGAAGGCAAAAATTCTAACAAGACACACAGCTGCACTGGCTGAAATATTAGGACAAAAAGAAAAAGGGTGAGAGCCAGGAATTCACAGGACAACGTGAGTCTCAGCAGCTTCAAGGGCCCATCTGGAGGTCCGTTGTGTCACGGAGGAGCAGATGCCCCACAGCAGCCTTGATTCTGCCCTGGCAATGGGGCAGATCAGACATCCCAGCCAGCCACACATCCACTACAAATACCGAGGAATGCTCAAGCAAATCACAAAATCCCTGGGAAATGAGCACCCAAGTTCATGGAAGGGGCTACAAATCCCAGAGGGTGCTGGAACGCAGACTCAAACCTGACCTGCGGCTGCCTTGGTGACCTCTGCAGTCTCCAGGAGGTTTGGCCCTTAGTCGCTCTGCTGGGATAGGATGAAGGGCTTTGTCTGGGAACTTAAAGAGGACACTCTCTGAAGGTTAGAACCCCAAGGAAAGAGGAAACTAGAAAATATCTCCCTGCCGGCAGATGGAGAGCACCAAGGAGTGTTGCTGTCTCTCTCTGAGCTCTTTCCAAAGAATGTGTCACTACAGGGTGACCCTCATTTACCCTTAGCAATTGCAGTTCTGCTACCTGTACCTGGGACATCTTAAACTAAGAAGCTAATGTGAAGTGATCCCAGGCTGGTCGTGCCCTGGGACACCTGGCAGAAGCAAACACAAAGCTTTCTGGATACTATCTCCCAGACTGGGCCCCATAGTATCGCCACCAACACAAGCTGCCAGCACAAATATGAAATAGGTGAGGAAGCGCAACACCATGAGGAAGTGCCAGAAGTATTGGAAGCAGAGACAAGCTAGCAGCAGCCAGTGTCACGCGGAGCTCCGACACGGCAAGCGTGGTGCTACCAGAAACTGATGACAAGGCAAATGTTTGTAGAATATTTTAAAAATTAAAGTGGGAAATTAAAAATGAAAGAGAGAAAAAATTCTTGGTGGATTTGAAAAAGAACAAATAAAATCAATATAGTCTTCAAAATTAAAGCTAAAATGATGTATTAAATAGCACATAATACTCAGCTGAAGAGAAAACTGAGGAAATAAATAAATAATTTACCCAGATGATAACAAGAAAATATAATATGTGAAGATGGAAAGACGCTAGAATGAGGTGGTGTCATGCAGCTATAATTGGATGTGGAGGAAAGGTAAGATGGATAAAGATAATAGCTGTGAATTTCCCTGAACTTGATAGGGTTCCCAGATAAAACACAGGACACCCAGTTAAATCTGAATTTTCGCATAAACTACAAATGACTTTTTAGTGTAAGTATGTCCCACATACTGCATGGTACAAAAAATCGTTTATTATTTACCTGAAATTCAAATTCGACTGGGCATCCTGCATTTTTATTTGCTAAATCTGGCAACCATAGCTTATGAAAGACACAGTGATTATATATAAGATGCACAACAGGCTGGCTGCGGTGGCTCACACCTGTAATTCCAGCACTTTCGGAGGCTGAGGCGGGCGGATCACGAGATCAGGAGATCAAGACCATCCTGGCTAACATGGTGAAACTCCGTCTCTACTAAAAATACAAAAAATTAACTAGGCATGGTGGCATACACCTGTAGTCCCAGCTACCTGGGAGGCTGAGGCAGGAGAATCACCTGAACTGGGGAGGCAGAAGTTGCAGTGAGCTGAGATCACGCCACTGCACTCCAGCCTGGGCAACAGAGCGAGACTCTGTCTCAAAAAAAAAAAAAGCACAACAAATCCCCAATACAATGAACAAAATTAAATCCATAACTAGACATATCATAATGTAACTGGAGACAGAAGAGTTCTTAAAAGCAGCAAGTAAAAAAAAAATCACGTTCGAAGGAAGAAATTAGTCCACCATCAGATCCTCCAGCAGACACCGTGTGGGAGTGGAATAAAGTCCTCAACATGCTCAGAAAAATCACTGTCATTCCATTGCTCAAGACTCTCCAATGGCTTCTCCACAAAGGTCTACACTGCCTGGTCCTGGCACTTTGACCTCATCTCCTTTACCCCTGCCACACCGGCCTCCTTGCTCTTCCTCAGACACACCACACACTTTTCCCGGCTCTTTCTCACTCTAGAATGTTCTTCCTGACACGCACACAGCTCCCTCTCTCACATCACTCATGGATCCCTAAAATATCCCCCCTCAGTGAGGCCCTCCTCAACGGCCTACAGATGGCCCCCTAGGGCAGCAGCCCAGCACTCTCCCTCCCTGCTTCCTACCCTCTTGTTTTTCTCTGTAGCTTTTCATAGAGACTGATATTTTATATTGATTTTTATTTTTACCTGATTACTTTATGCTTCCCTCCAATAAAATGTCATGAAATAAGAACTTTTCACAAATTTGCTCACTGCTGGATCCCTAGCCCTAAAACAATGCCTGCCACAGGGTGGCCATGTAATAGCTATGGGATGAGGGGTCAGAAGGTGCATCAGGATGAACGACCACTCATGAACAAGGCAAAACAAAGGACATTTTCAGATGAGCCAAAAGGGCTGATTGCCCCCGTCTCCTCATGCTCGTCAAGTAGAAGGAAATTGTGCCAAGAAGAAAGGCCCAAAATACAAGAAAGAAGAGCCCCAAATTCTGCATAAATTTAGAAAGTTTAAAGTAAATACTGGTTACATAAACACCACGGTAATAATCATAACTAATACTGAGGGTGAAAATCAAGTTAGAGTAAAAATCCTGGCAGAAGCCAACACAATGGCATGAAAGATCGGGGAGGAGAATTCGAACTAAAAGACTCTTGATTTGGTTGTAGAGTACAGTAAGGATACCGATACATTTTCTGTTTATGCAATAAAACCTCAGGTTAAAAGGAAAGTTATTTTCAGATTATATATTTTTCTTAATGTCTGTTTCTTATAAGATCGTATTTAAAGGTAAAGATTTAAAAATAGCAAAAGAAAGAATAGAAACAGATATACCAGGCATATATTAACTAACTAAAAGAAATTACAAATAAATATTAGTAAATTCATAACCAAACTAGGGTTTTTTTGGTTTTTTTTTTTTTTTTTTTTTTTTTTTTGAGATGGAGTCTTGCTCTGCGTCCAGGCTGGAATGCAGTGATATGGGATCACTGCAACCTCTGCCTCCTGGGTTCAAGCGATTGTCCAACCTCAGCCTCCTGAGAAGCTGGGATTACAGGTGCCCGCCACTGCATCTGGCTAATTTTTGTATTTTCAGTAGAGACAGAGTTTCACCATGTTGGCCAGGCTGATCTCGAACTCCTGACCTCAGGTGATCCGCCCACCTTGGCCTCTCAAAGTGCTGGGATTGCAGGTGTGAGTCACTGCGCCTGGCCCAAACTGGGATATTTTTAACACGGTTCTCTCATTATCTAGTGCAGTGGTCCCCAACCTTTTTGGCACTAGGGACCAGTTTTGTGGAAGACAATTTTTCCACAGACTGGCATGGGTGTGGGTTGTGGGAAGGTTGGATGTTTCCACTGCACTAAATTTACTGTGCACTTTATTTCTATTATTATTACATCGTAATGAAATAATTATGCAACTCACCACAATGTAGAACAAGTAGGAGCCCTGAGGTTTTTTTTTTTGAGATGAAGTCTCGCACTGTAACCTGGGCTGGAGTGCAATGGCACGATCTTGGCTCACTGCAAACTCCGCCTCCCAGGTTCAAGCGATTATCCTGCCTCAGCCTCCCGAGTAGCTAAGATTACAGGTGCCTGCCACCACACCTGGCTAATTTTTGAATTGTTTGTTTTTTTAGAAGAGATGGGGTTTCACTATGTTGGCCAGGCTGGTCTCAAACTCCTCACCTTGTGATCGGCCTGCCTTGGGCTCCCAAAGTGCTGGGATTACAGGCGTGAGTCACTGTGTCCAGCCACCCTGAGCTTTTTTTCCTGCAACTAGAGGGTCTCATTTGGGGCTGAAGGGAGGCAGTGACAGATCATCAGGCATTAGATTCTCACAAGGAGCACGCATCCTAGATCCCTTGCGTGCGCAGTTCACAGTAGGGTTTGTGCTCCTGTGAGGATCAAATGCTGCCACTGATCTGAAGGCGGTGGAGCTCAGGTATAATGGATCCATGGGGAGTGGCTGTAAATACAGATAAAGTTTCCCTGGCTTGTCCTCCGCTCACCTCCTGCTGTGCAGCCCAGTTCCCAAGAGACCCAGGGGTTACCCAGAGGATGGCATTTTAGAGTCCAGGCGAGACTTCGGAAAAGAATGTGGTGGCTTTTAGAACAATGAGCTGACCGGGCTGTGCGAATAAGTAACACCCATTTATCTCGGTTGTTGCTCGAGCCATGTAGCCAGGCCCACCTGAAAAGCTGAAACCCAAGCCCCTGACTGAGGTCTGACGGCGTTTACAGAGGCATCCAGACCTGCGTGCACTTACACACCCGCACGGAAGCCACGGGCTCACAGCTCTTGGATAAGAACCAGGAAAACATGCATTAAGCAGGGTAAGCCCCAAATTATCTGGACAGCTGCTGCTATGGGGAACTTGCCTACAGGGCTCAGGTATCTGCTAACCTGCAAGTCTCCACACCTCTACACACTCACATGCAAAGGCACCTACCCACGCAGGTTCCTGGTGACGTCACTCACCTGTCTGCTTGTTAGGAAACTGCACAACTTCCAAACCGTCAGGGTAGGTCGTGCTCATTGTCTGAGCATTTGCGTGATAGTAAATCTGTAAGCACCAGAAACACCTACGTTGGGAGGCAGTCTATGTTATCATTTTGAACCTGGATTTAATCTAGTAAAGTCCTTCCTGAGGGTGGGTAAAAGCACTGTCCCAGCAGGTGGGAGTGGGCTGACCTTGTCTATGGGCACCCTCCACAGCAAGGGGGCATGGGGGGAGGGCTTGTCACCCAAGCCCAAAAGTCAAGACACTGTGGCTCTAGGCTCATGGGAGAGAGGACTGGACCGAGGTGGAGTTCCCGGTCCTTCACCTGGTGGGCTCTGAGCAAGCGTTTGCTGGGCCTGGCAGCCTTGGGGGCCTGCAAGAGGTCCAGGTCCAGCATAGTGAATATGAGTGGGGAGCCCCAAGACCCAAACCCCACAGCTCAGAGACCAAGGGTCTCCCAGCAGCTCCAAACAACAGAAACACTCCCCGGGTTGTGCCTCTTGAATTGTGACATTACTGTGAAGTTTCCCATCGTTGTGACCCCCTCTGGTTTCCAATAAAGTGGGGAAAAGAAGAGGGGAAGGAGCTGCTTTGGAAGAGGACAGTCATCCGGGAGGGGAGGGGACATTCCTTATGGTCAAGCGAGCCTTGACTATAAGTAGGGAAGGGGGAATTATTAAAAAATTAAGGGTCCAGAACTAGAAAACCGTGGGATGTACATGTTTGTTTTGAAGTGGGACCACAGAGGACAGGCATCCACTCTCTCCTGAGCTCTGGGACCCCGGTGTGTCACTGCATGTCTGCCATCTATCATAGCAACAGCATCGCTGCCCGTCAAAGAAAGGCTGAGAGAAGGCAGGAGAGAATAGGAGAGGTGACTTATTTAGAAAAACCATGACACTGAAGTCGAAGGGACTATTTCCATGCCATGATTTTAAAGGCATTTTTCTCACATGGGGGAAATTTGTCCAAATGTCAGAAGAAAGCCCCAAATTCTCAATTCTGCATCATCCCAATAATCATCAAGTCCAAGCTCAGGCTCCTCGCTGGGGTCAGGGCTCCCTTTGGAGACCAGAGAGGTCTGAGGGGAACAGAGGTGCTCTCAGGAGACCTGGGGAGGTGCACACTCGCTGGCCTGCAGTGGCCATTCCCTCTGACCATGCAGAAGGCCAGAACAGGAGGATGTCCTTCCAAGGCCTGTGCCAGGCCCTGTTCTCTCCCGCTGATTCATCCTCACCGCATCAATTCTTACATTGTCACACTCTGCCTCCCTACACCCCCACATCTGGCTAAGAAACAGCTATTTCCTACTCCAAAGTGACGGAAATCTAGACCTCACAATGAAAGGCTGGGGCAGGCTATGAGATCAGTATCACAGATTCCTCCACTGGGCAGTGGCGTAACACAGGCCACCGTCTAAAGGGGGTCATCCAAGCTCTTTGTTTGCATTTCCCTGCAAAAAAGGGAGCGTGCAAGTTAGTTCAGGTCGGTGGAAGAGCACGTGGTGGGCACACCACGCCTGTGTCCACACTCGGGGCTTCTAACATCCACCCTCAGGAAGGGTCAAGAGGCTTCGCTGGGATAAAATCACAGAGCCACAAGTAGGCGCCTCTCATTAAAGCAAGTAACACAAAAAACAGAGGCGCGCTCTGCAGTCTTTCAGAACTCCTGGACCCTATGCCTCTACATTTGTACCCAAAGCTTGGCCAACAACAGGGAAACTGATCATTGTAAAGAAGGAAATGTTTAGAATACAATTTGGTAATGTGTGGGTACTAAGAGACTATTCTCAATGCACTACAAACCCTGCCCTGACCTCCCTTATCTCACCTTATTTATAATTGGTTTTGGAAATTACCCAAATTTTCTTAAGTTAGAATCAAGTTATATACCCTGAATTATCTGGGCAAAAATATTGCCACCCTGGAGACCTTGCCTAGAGGACCTCCAGATTGCTCAGCATCTGTGTTTTCCATACATGATCCCTAGACACACAGAGACATGTAGTTTGAACCAGGGGGCGACAGCATCCTCACAGCTCCTCAGCATCAAGTGGGCCCCCAGCTACTGTGATCCGTGGCTTTCTTCCACAAACACATCATCGGCTTTTACCAGTGATGATCGTCATGGTAACAGCAGCTGTCAGCTGCCGAGTACTTGATGTGTGCCAAGCAATATATGTATGGCATCTTTGGTCCTTATAATAACCTACAGGGGGCTTTCCCAGCCTCAGAACTACTGAAAATTTGGGCAGGATAATTCTGTGGGGTTGGGGGGCTGTCCTGGGCATTGGGATGTTTAGCAGCATCAGAACTATTGACAATTTGGGCAGGATAATTCTGTGGGGTTGGGGGGCTGTCCTGGGCATTGGGATGTTTAGCAGCATCCCCGGGCCCCACTATCTAGATGCCAGCAGCACCCCCACCACCCCCAGTTGTGACAACCAAATATGTCTCCAGGCATTGCAAATGTCCTCAAGGCAGGGGGAATAATTGCCCCCAGTTGAGAACCAGACCTGGGAATATTTCCTGATTTTTTTAATGCAGAAATTGAGGCTTGATGAGATGAATTAATTGGCTGGTGTTGGCACAGCTGGTCTGGCAGAGCTGCCAGTCAGCCGAGCCCGTGAACCCCAAGCCCGTGCTTTCTGCTCCACCTGCAAGGTGGCTGCTGGGCACAGTGCCTCCTCCCAGCTGTAAAAACTGTCTCCCGGGATCTCACCTCCAGCTTGTACCAGGGATTAGCTCCTGACTCTGCCTAACTTTGTTGCAATACTAATGCTAGTTCTACAATCAATGCACATGTACTAAGTGTTTACCATTGTGTTTCTAGAGAGTTCTGCAGAAGAGACATTATTTAATGGACTATGTTACTTAACTTTCATAACCATCTTTTGACTTAGGTCCTAATTATCAGCCACATTTTGCAGAGGCTTAGAAAAGCTGAAAACAATGACTGAACTCAGAGCCAGGAGGGGTGCTGGTGCACTCTTGTGTCACCGCGCAGATCGGAGGGTCTTGACAACAGGGTCTCACTTGCCTGAGCGCACCGAGGAAGCAGAACGGCCTGGCTCATAGAGAGCCTCGCCCGCCTCCACAGCCTGTGCTCTGCCCGTCCCCCCCAACCCATCCTGAAAACCCAGAGGAAAGGGGGTACAGATGTGCAAAATCGTTCCTAATAACTGAGTTAGTTTTGATTTCTTTTAAAAAAAGACAGATCTTTTTTCAAAAAAGATCCATTGTACACACCACTCTCCGATCGGGTTTGATCTTCTTCACGTCACCATTAGAGAACCGGATGATGGTCGTCTTCTTATCCATGCTCGGCTCCTTCTGGCTGGCCTCGGGGAAGGTGGTGATGGCACAACCTTCGCTCAGTGCCTGTTCTACCTTTATGGAAACACAAAAGCTCCAAGATGAAAAATGATGTAAAGCCTGATTATTGTGGTTTCATTATTTTTTCTTCAATTCAGAATTGTTACATGATTATCACCTACATGGCATTCTTGACACTGGCTGTGATATTTCCCCCAAAATTGTACTGACTGAGTAGATCAGGTCCAAATTCCCATCCCCCAATGTGGTTATCAGTAATGAATAAGTGCTATGATCTGTCCCACCAACATCCGTCTTTCATAAGCTCGTGTCGCACAGTGGCCATCAGTCTAGATCTTCCACGGCCGCTGACTTAGTGAGTTTAGAGTCCTGGGCCATGGGAATTGTGGTAATTACTACGTAAAAATTACTCTTGGAAGCTTTTGCTTTCCTTTTCATCCCAATCTCCTTACCTCTACGCTCCTACGGCCCATCCCGAAGATGTGTTGATTTTTATTAACTATCAGCAAATATTATATAACCTCATGTGCATAATGCTGCACAAGGAATGTAGAAAGAATATCTTTGTCTTCACATTGAAAATATTACTCATGTAAAGATTAGCAAAAGAAAATATCTGAGAGAAATAATCTCAAGATCTGGGGAGTTAAGATAAGTGCATGTGAAAATTCCAAATGGCAAAATGTGTTTTTGTTATTTATGTCACACTGTCCCTCTTAACCATAGCTCAGAAATATAGGTGTTAATTCAGCTGAGAAAATACAAAGGGAATAAAAGCGAATGCTGGGCTTCTTAAACTGTCTTCAACCATCCACCAAACAAACCTTGACGGTGTGCGCCACCTGCTGGCCGGGACAACAGCCTCCTGTTTGATGGGGTTTGAACTAAGATGACTCCACCTGCTCCCAAACCAACTCGGTGAATGAAGCAGGGCTGTGTTCAGTTCCATATCTGAAGATGAACTTTTAACCAACACTAACAACTCCGGCAACGTTTAAAGAGTCAATTACTCTCAGAAGTAATAAAGCACAAATAATATTTTAAATGTTCCACATGAAAAGAATCAAACAATCTATTTTGGAGTTTATATTATTAAAAGAAAGAAAACACAAAAAAGGAAAGAACTTTGGCATATCCAATGCAAGATACACAAGAAGTAGATGCAAGATGAGTCACGAGAAGAGGAAAGTGCTGAAGACCTGGGAGGGAGGGTGGGGGAGCCAGGGACGTGGGGGCAGGCAGAGGTGGGTGACCGCTGGTTGTGGGGAGAAAGGAAGGATCGCGCTAGCAGAGGGCACAGCGCATTACCTAGTTCTTGTGTCCTCATCTTCGTGGTTTCATGAGCTTGAGCGATTGGTTCCTCCATGCACTTAGCCAAGGAGGAGCATCACTTATGTCTCATGGACCTGTCTATGGGGATAGCAAGGTCAGGTGCTCAAATGATGTGGGTTTCCTTCTCCCCTGACAAACCACTACAACCACTGCGCTAAAGACAAAAGCATTTCAGTGAATTCAAACTGTTACTGCAAGTAGCGTTCCCTGTTGTTCATTTATCCAAATGCTTTATCCGCTTGCAAGACATAAGTTCGCTTTTACTGAGGCAGAGTTCCCTCAGCAAAGCTAGCCTGAGGCCGACTCCCAGTTTCTAACAGGCCAGCAAGAGGCGCGAGATGAACGAACTGTTGAGCTGAAGAAGAAGCGATGATGTGCTGCCCCAGGCAGGACTGGGTCTCCTCGGAGCTCACAAAACACTGTAGCTGCAGCCGCAGCCGGTGCCTCTTCCGACCCCTTCCTGAGTCAATGCCGACCACCGCCACCTTGACGCGTCCTTCCGGAACTGAGCTCTCCTCAAGGGCTAAAATGTGGTGGCTGGAAGATACTTGAGGCTACAGTTTTGGGTTTTTTTAAAAGTATTTAAAACAAATCTTCCTCCTGAAAAGCCTATTGCTTTATTTACTGGGAATAAACTGGCAGTCAACAATGCTAGAAACGCCTGGCCTCCAGGTCGGGGCCTCATGGCCTGTCTGGAGGGAGCGGCGTGCAGAGCTCCTGGAAATTTACTCTGGAAACTGGACCGCCGGCAGTCATCTGCCTTGCCGTTTGGATGCCGTTTTTCTTCCTGTGCTTCCTCCTTTTTCATCTTAGTGTCCATGGCCTGTGCTATTTCCAGGGAAGATGGTGGGTTTACAGGAAGATTCTGCAGAAAGAGCATAATCCTAATCTCCCGTGGTCTCCATGAACACTGCAGTATGAGGCGGGAGAAATGCACCTTGCCCTGGCATTTTGCAGCCTCTGCCTCTAAGTCGGTGGGCGCGGCTGAGCCCCGGACAGTCAGCACCAGGACTTTGGACCATGTTTTGTGTTTTATTAAAGTGCTTATCTCCCACTTGTATGTTTGGTCTGGAGTCAGGGTGGCCACAATGACAACTGCCACATTTAACACCTGATACAAACACCACACAGAGACACCACCTGCCATGGCTGCTGCACTGCTTCTCAATGTAGATCATTAGCTCGGAGGCTTCCAGGTGAACTCATTAGCTGGATCCTCAAACAAAATAAAATCCCAAGAAAAATATTCCCACTCGTCCCCCCACTGAAGACGTCGGAGAGGGCAGAACAGAATGTGGGCTTTTCGCAGGAGAACAGAAAACAAACGGGACCTGTGTTCTGAGACTTCCACGCCAGGTGCCTAGTTTTACATCATACGTAAGTTCACAGCCCGAATTTCCTGGCGTAGAGAAAATAATTTCATTTCATTGACTTTTTTTTTTTTTGTAAAATATAGCATGTTACAAGCGGGCCCCTAGCTAGGGCTTAGAAGTATGTTTGCTATTCTTGCCTTCGAGTCTATTAATGTCAACTGAGAACTGTAAATCAAAATGATAAAAATGAAACTCTGACTAGGGGAACTCATAAGTCATGAAAAATATTAATCTTGTTTGTGCTAAATGCAACCAACTTAAATCTATAAAAAAAGTCTCTGTTTGAAAGGCTGAACTTCAGGAAATAAAGAGATATTTGGAATCATCTTAATTTTCTATTCTTGTTGAGAAGATGGGAAGATGCAACCATCTCGTGACGCCCGCTCTGAATCTCACTTCCCCAGGACGAAAAGGTCACCTTCTCAGGTCTCCCTGAGGGGAACCGGGTGGGCCGCCCTCACAGAAGCCACTCAGCCACCTACCTGCAGCTCTGCACTGTCCGGGGAAGAACTGGCGAACTCGTCAGCTTGAACGCGGCTGAGAAATCCGCCTTCAGAACTCCCTAAGACTGATGAGCTTCTGTCTAAAAAGCAAAAAGTTAAATTTAAAGGGACAGAGCATATACATTGTGGAAATATCATTATCCTACTGCGATTGCTAAATCCAATTGAAGTGAATGGATGCACAGCTTCCCTCTTGTTCATGAGATCACTATACACATGTCAGGTCAGTTCAACAACAAATGATCCTGTAAGAACATTAATTCTTTCATGAATACACTCAGTCAGTATTTCTTGGGTGTCACTCTCTCTCGAGTATTCTGATGGATCAGGAGATTCACGGATGGAAAGGCACCGCCTCGGCCCTGAAGCTGCTTGTGGTTCTGCAGGAGGCAGACACGGGAGAGAAAGGCCGGATCCCTGCACCACTGGCTTATGGGACCTACAAAGGGACAGGGGCTGTGGTGAAGGAGCATCACAGGCTTCCAGGAGAGCCCGGGATCGGGGGGGCTTCCCCAGGATGGCGTCACTTCAGCTGAGATCATGCCTGGAGGTTGCGGAGGTGCTAGCAGGTGTGTGGAAGACAAGGCCTCCAGTTCTGCCCGGCAGCAGCAAGTAACTAAAGTCTGGTCTGGGGGCCTGAAGGGGAGGGGGCAGCAGGAACAAGGTGGCCAGGCTGGTGCTGACCTGATGGGAAGGGCTTCCCCACCCCACAGAGGGGCGCAGAGGGGACTGTGAGGGCACGCAGGGCCTGGGGTGGTCTGAAGCAGATGATGGCACCGGCCTCACCTACGAAGCTCCCCACAGAGGCCATGAAGCAGCCTGGGGGGCAGGAGGCCCGGGGAGTGGACCCAGGAGGAAGACAGTGTCGGGTTCGGCCCTGCAGGGCCACACAAGCCTGGGCCAAGGATGGGAAGGAGTCCAGGTGCCAGGCAGCCCAGGGTGAGTGGTGCCCACAGGGTTGGGCTATGCTGTGCATAAGGACCACACCTGAGGCTTGGCCACACCTGAGGCTCGGCCACCACTTGGCCCCTGTTTCTTTACCGAGATAGGTTCCTGGGGGGTTGTGAAGCTGCTATGGTCATTTTCTGGCTTTCTGGCAGCAACGTGAGGAAGGAGTTCTTTCCTGACTCACCCAGGGGCACTCTTGGCTCCTCCCGGTGGGACCCCCAATGCAGAAAGCACCCACATCTGCATGGACAGAGCTGGGCTCAGGAAAGAGGCCGGGCAGGTGCCCGATGAGAGGGTGCTCCATCAGCGTGGCAGCAACGCCATGGGCGGGCAAACGGAGAAAAGGGAACACAGCCCCCGAGTCCGCCCAGGCCCAGCCAGACGTCTTCAGCTGGGAGTGTGCTCAGGGGAAGCGGCCGGTAGGATTCGGAATCTCCAGCCACGGCCCCTGGAGACCGGCATGTGGGCTATGTGTGGGGTGGAGGGCTACGGGTGTCTGCAAGACTCCCAGGTGAGGACCCAACCAGGGAATCGGACAAAAGTGGTCAGAAATTAGGCAGCTCCATGAAGGACATGTCCTTGCCGTAGTAAGATGTTCTGCTCACGCGTATCCACAAGAAAGCCCCGCACTTTACAGGAAGCATGGAAACAGTTAGGAGCCCCCGACCCTGCTCACCAGCTCCTCCAGCTGCTGCCGTCTGCTTCTGCAGCGTGGCGGCCTGGGAAGCCTGCACTGGTGATTTTCTGCCACTGGAGTTTTGCGGACTTCGGGAAGATGGATGCATAACCTGGGGCAAAGACAGTCAGAGGCCCCCCTTGTAACAAGGTCCCTGCAGCCGGCAATGCCTCGAGCCCAAAGGCTGGGAGCACGAAGCCATCTTCAGCCATCCACAATTTCCAGCAAGACCCCAGGGCTCACCCAACAGCCCTGAGCTCAGCACTACAAGGTAGATCAATTCTTGTAAAGACTCTGCAGAAATATACCAATTACGGAGTTCGGGAAAGTAATTGATTTTTAAAACCCAATTCAAGTTGTTTGCTTTTTTAGCATTAAAGACATGTCTGAAGAAATTTAAGGTTTTATCCATAGAAACATGATTAGGTTAATAAACAATTATGCTAATTATTTATTTATTAAAAGTTAATTAATTAATAGTAAAATTTATTAATAAATTAATAAATAAAGTTTTTATTTATAAATAAATAAATAACATAATTAGGTTAATACTAGGTCTATTTCGAGTAACAAATTGAGTTCTCTTATTAGACCTAAGTGGAATGCATCTGAATCTGAAGTTTCCACGCGGCCAGTGTAGCGTGACCCAGGTTTCCCAGGTCACCTTTCCGTCTTCAGACACCTCCTGTCTTTCTGCACCGGGAGTTGGCCTTCCAGTGGGTGCTGGACTTCTGTCTTGACGTCTCCCGGGAGGACTTTTCTCTCTGTCTTCCTGTGGTGGTGTTTTCCCCGAGTTAATTCTTTCTGTCTTTAAACTCATTGGCTGAAAATAAATGTGGTTGCATTAATAACCATCATATTATTTTAAAATGTTGAGCAACACATCACACCAGCTACCACAGAAACTAGAAGATTCTACTCCCGCTTCCTACAGAAGGGCACACGAGGCATCCACGCTCTCATTCCCCATTTTACAGCCACGCTCTTGAGGAATTCAGGGACGGTATGGCTGACATTGTAGAATAGTCAACAGTGAAATAAAGTACTTGAAACTCAATTCAAAAATGCATAATGAAAATAGTGTTCTACCTTTTGAGCTATTTAAAAATTCATGGTTTTGAGGCATGGATAAGCCACCCATTCAGTTATCTATTTACTCGTACATTGCCCGGCACGCGTGTGATTAACTCAGGTCAATGCAGAAGCGTGAGAGAAGTCCGTGTCTCACAGGAGGCTGGACCTATGCAGTCTGTCCTGGGACTTTGGATGTTTTGTACTCATAGGATCTGAAAGGGCTATTTTCCTACTTGTGACAAAAGCTCAGAGTAGATTTCTGATCTTCCTTCAGGGAATAAAGTGTTATCTGCTCAGCAGTTGCTTTGGGAAAGAAGCGAGGGGATAAATCATCTTCAGGTGTTGGGGGGCAGTCTTCTCCATCCACATCGACCCAGTATCAGTTGCTGGCTGAGGACTCACGAGATTTGCCTCCCGAGTGTGAGGGTGACACAAAGCTGGGACGGGAAGAGACACACTGGCCAGCAGAATGTTCTAAAGAGGAGCTAATTTTAACAAGGAAAAATGTGATGGAGACAAAATAACATCCTGCACCATGGCCCCCAAGCAAGCGGCACAGCCCCTGTTGAGAGGAGTCCACGCTGACAAGCAGCAGGTGCAAGACCGCAGTGCAGAAGCAGGGATTGTGGGAGGCTGCGAGCCCCTAGACACACGGGCCATGGTGCGTGGCGAGAGCGCCACGCATATCATCTCCGTGGGTGGCACCCACGGAAACAAAGCCCCCGAGTCCGCTCGGCCCCAGCCAGACACTTGCTGCCATGAGTGCGCTCAGAGGGAAGCAGCTGGCAGGACTTGGAATCTGCCCTACAGCAGGAAGTGCTGTGGTTTAGGATCTTGTTTGAAAGGTATGCACCCATGTCCTTGGAAAAACGCAGGACTCCAGGGAGCACCACGCTCCCCCAGGGAGGTGAAACTGTGTGGTGAGGAGCTGATGGGATGTGTGTGTTTGGGTACAGAAGCTCTGCTGCTCTTTACAGATGATAAGCACGAAGGGTCACCTTTGGAGGAGCTAAGTGGTTAGATGACGATCTTTGTCCCAGGAGAGTGGCACTCTGACTCTTGCGGCCAGCGTATTTGGGCATTGTCTCTTCATCAGCTGACAGAGGTGAAATTTTTCCAAAAGCAGTTTCCAATGCGTAAAAGACAAAATGCGGGGAAAATGTTCATATTTTCAAAGGTAAGATAAATTCAAATTTTAATACAATCCAAAATAATTGGAATGTCCTAGAAAAAATTAGGGTACGAGGTGGGGGGACTTGGCCTGGGTTTTTCCCCTAACATGTTGCTAAGAACAGAAACCCTCACGCAGCGTTTGTGAAGGAAGCTTTGTGGAGACCAAGTTTGCTTTGTGTTTCTTATTGTGGTTCCTTGTTTCAAAACGATCACAGGATCCCGAAGGCCACAGAATGATCAATACCCAACATATCTTCCTTCAGGCTCATGTGACTTCAACGGGGAATGTGGTAACGGAGGAGGAAAATGTGATGCTCCTTCCAGTGTTGTCTCTACAACTTGTCTAAGATTCGAAATGCAAATTCCCAACTTCCCCTGTTATCAGCAGACTGACCTGGAACAGCGTGATCCTTCAGGTGGGAGGAGGTGCGTTAGGTCTGGAATCTTTAATTATTCCCTGCTCTCCCCTCTGAGGAGGAGGAGGGAGTGAGAAGGGGAGGGGGTTGCTATGAACGAACGCTTAATACCAGATGCAGAGTGGCTCGCCCACACAGCCGTGCCCGCGTTCCGAGGGTGCTCATGCCTCAGCCTTTTAGATGCTCAGTCCCTAAAACTGCGACTACACACAGATACACCTGCGCGAATTTGAAGTGTGGAATTCACATATCCCGTCCTTTCTTCAAATCAGGTCTGCTCCTGTGAGCACAGATCCTCTTCCTATAAATAGCCCCATGGTGACCCGTACAATGCACAGAATCAAAAAAAATATTTGGAAATTCCCCAAGCTCTAACCTCGAAATAAGAGAACGATGGAAGCTGTAGGGAGTGTGAAGACTGCACGAGACTTCATTGGCTCTTGGGGTTATTGTTATGGTAACATTTCGACCAACATACAATGACCCAAATGGAGCAGTAGACACTATTTTTTAGGAACTGGCATACAGTATATGCAGGGAAAAATCCCTGTGGGTCTTATGGGTTCTCCTCACAGAAGGTGGACAATCCCGGCCAGTATTTGTGGCAATTTCTCCCTCTCTACCTCTGACGGAGGAACAGCCTGCCCGGCTTCCGCTCTTCCTTCTGCAGAAGGACTGGGCGCTTTGCTGTGCTGAGAGGATAAACCCGCTTTCTTTCTGAGGCAGCAGAAGCCATCTCCACGGAAACAAAGCTCTCGCAGAGCTCCCGAAGACTGGGAATAACTTCCAAGATTTCCCGTAATTTCTTGTAGAGGAATTTGTGGCTGTTCTTGCCATGCTGGGAGAACCGACCACAGAGCAGGCTCCTCTGGAATGTATTCTGTGGGTGCCTCTGTGTGTGTGTGCGTGTGTGTGTGCACGTGTGTGTTGTAGTCACTGTGTCATATCGGAAACATTCTAAGTCCTGGAACTACCGATTTAAAAGTTCACGCAATAAGTGCAGATAGGAAATGTTGGTACTTTTCATAACCCACTGAGAAATATCCCCACTTCCATTTGGAGGGTGTTCACGTGGTTCCGTGTGTCCTGAGCTGTGCATATAATTTTAATGATTCAAGTTGTTCAGACCCATGTGTGGGAAACAGAACCCAGACAAGGCAGTGATGACACTGGCCACATTCACACTCTTAGGCTCGGTCTTTGAGCCGTGTGATCAAACTCGAAACCTCAGTGTTCTATGAAGGCAGGTGGGTGCTGGGAGGCACCGACTACTTCAGCATGAGCATGCTGGTTCTTCCTTTGGGATAGAGCAGGGCGGTGATATGGGACGGGCGCAGGAAAGTCCTGGGTAGAGAAGGGCAGGTCCCTGGCTAGGGCTCCACCCCCAGGCCTGTGCCCAGGGACCTAGGCATTTCTGCTCTCGTGCCCAAATGTAGCATTTCCAAGAGCACCCTGGCCTGCCACACTCCCATCATGTGCCTGTGAAGACCGCGAGACCCTAGTGGGCAGAGACACAAGTGTCTGGCATCGAGAGGAACACACTGGCAGACACCAGCAAGCCATTGACTGGTGGAATGACAGGGAGATTGATCAGGGCGGTCAGAGGAGAGCCCGGCTGCTGGGCTGCCCAACTCCGGGTGAAAACCACCTTCCCACTCCATCTCGGTTCTGGCTCCCCTGTCTGCTGAGAGCTACCATCACCCATGAAAAAACCTTGCACCCATCCTCCAAGCCCACGTGTGATCTGATTTTTCAGGTACACCGAGGCAGGAACCCAGGATACAGAAAGCCCTCTGTCCTAGTGATGTGCAGAGGGTCTAACTGAGCTGCTAAACACAAGCTGCCTACAGAGAGCTAAACTGAAAGAACGCCCTGTAACACACGCCCACTGGGGCTTCAGCTGTAAACATTCACCCCTAGACACTGCCGTGGGGTTGGAGCTGCACAGCCTGCCCGTCTCTACGCTCCCCTAGAGGTTTGAGCTGTGGGACAAGGAGGAAGCGAGCCACACTTCCTTCGCACACCCTGGGAGGGGGACAAGGGAACTTTTCCCGTTTCAACAGGTCTCTATTGCATTCTACACAGCTGTCCTAGAAGATGAACAGAAGGACACCGGGCCACTGAGCTGACTCTGGAGTCACCCTGGGTTCAAATCCCAGCTCCGCATTCTCCAACCCGTGGCCATGATGGAGTTAGTAATAGGATCCATTTCATAGGGTCGTCGTAGAGAGTAAGATGGTAAAGCTCCCTACCTAGCCCATGTAAAGTCCACAGTAAGGGTTTGCTGCTGTTGTCCTGAGACATCACGGGATGTCTTAGAATTCTCGACATGAGACGTGCAGCCTAGAGGCAGCTGTGCTTCTGTCTGCTGGAGCGTCAGGTGAGATGCCTGATGTATCCAGTTCTTTAATCTTTACTTGTGGGAAATGTAGTTGATGGAAAGATAGCAAGCCCTCCCACCACCTGGAACGTGAGAGATACCACGTCACCCAGCAACAAAGCCCACATCTTTACGGGGACACTATTTTTACACGATGCAAATGATACAAAAACACAAATGCGCCTTTGGTACCAGAGTGTGTGATTCTCGCCCCGCGTGTGGGGATGCTGCAGGTTTCTTCCTGGCTTCCCACTGCTGCCGCTGCAGACCTCTCAGCTCTTCTCGGAGCTCCCGGTTCTGCTTCCTCAAGGCATCCATATGACTCTGGAGTTTTCTGTGAACATCAGCCCACAGCGACTGCTGTCTCCCGAGCTCTTGGTGGAGTCTGGTGATCTGCTGCTGTAATGACTGTCATTGGGAAGAGAACACCAGAAAACCTCTCAGACGCCCAACCGGCACATTCATCTGCAAAATACTCAAGCCCCCTCTGATGTGAGACCAACACTCTTTCCGGACAAAAGGACACCTGATGAGATAAACAGGACAACTGCAGCCTTTTTCTTTCTTTCTTTCTTTCTTTTTTTTTTTGAGGCAGGGTCTCACTCTGTCACCCAGGCTGGAGTACAGTGGCACGATCTCAGCTCACTGAAGCTTCAACTTGATGAGCTTAAGTGATCCTCCTGCCTCAGCCTCTGATGTAGCTGGGACTACAGGTGTGTGCCACCACGCTTGGCTAATTTTTGCATTTTTAGTAGAGATGGGGTTTCACCATGTTGCCCAGACTTGTCCCAAACTCCTGGGCTCAAGTGATTCACCTGCCTCGGCCTCCCAAAGTGCTGTGATTACAGGCATAAGCTACCATGCCTGGCCACAGCTTTATTCTTATTGAGTATTGTTTATTATGAGTTAGTCTACATGATATAACCAGATATAGGTGGTCAGTGAATTATCATTCTTTGTTAAAACACTACTACAGCAATAAGAGGCTGGCATTCTTTTTCCTTCTTTTTTTATTTTATTTTATTTTTTTAGACAGGGTCCTGCTCTGTCAACCAGGCTGGAGTGCAGTGGCACAATTTCAGCTCAATGCAACCTCCACTTCCCAGGTTCAAGCAATTCTGGTGCCTCAGCATCCCAAGTAGCTGAGATTACAGGTGCACGCCACCATGCCTGGCTAATTTTTGAATTTTTAGTAGAGACGAGGGTTTGCCATGTTGGCCAGGCTGGTCTCAAACACCGTGGTGGCATGGATGTGTGGTCAACAGTTTAAAAATTATGGAAGCCACTGCATTTTCAACCTGACATGTTAGCCTTCCCGTGGCATTCTTCATTGGACCATAGAGCCTCCAGCCTTGCTCTGAGAATAAGTGGGATCGTGATAGAGGTACAGCCCTTCACTGCATGGCTCTGGCCACAGGGACCCATGGCACTTTCTTGAGAGCAAGCACTGTCCAACAGGGTCTGGTGAGGAAGGAGCTAAAAATCAGGAAGCTTGCTGGGATGATGTGAGGCATGTCAACCTTCTGATTTTCGTTAATGAAGTTTTTAAAGTCTGGTGCCTTCTCCTGGATTAGAGGAGAAAAGCTGGAATGTTAATATTTTCTTTAACTCCCTGTCCTGCCTCCCATCAACAAAGAGAGACAGTTGCAGAGGGGAAAAGAGCCACGTGCCCCTCTGAGAGGAAGTTTAGCATCAGCGTCCCAGGGTGGCACATTCCTACAGGGGTCTGGCGAGGGAAAGTCCAATGACAGGCCTCAGGGACAGGAATCAGGGTCCTGCCTGGTGGGACTAACTCTGTCCCCACAGAGGTCAGCTCACCGGCATCTCCCTGGCATTGCCGTCCTGCCTGGGGACCTCGGCTGCTGCAGTTGTCTTCTCCATGGCAGCCCCAGCTCCCGGGCACGGGTCCTCTGGGTGGGTGCCCTCCTTGGGCTCCCCGGCCTCGAGCTGACCCTCCAGCATCCTGGTTGGGAAGGGAAGAGCTATGGCAATGCCTGAATGCAGCCCCCTAACCCGTTAGTTTGGGCTGAAGGCCCCAGCCTCAACCTAAGGGCGAGCAGGAACCACAGCCTCTCTTCTCTCCCGGGGTCCTGTACACATTCCCAAGCCCGAAGCTGACCAGGTGAAAGGACACCACAGAGGGAGGGACTGAGAGGTCCACACCTGGCTCCACCATCCTCCATGGAAAACACTTCAGCTCCTAGAAGATCAGCCTGACACCTAACACACTGTCACCATCCACAGACGGAGGGACTGAGCGGTCCACACCTGGCTGTCCATCATCCTCCATGGAAAACACTTCAGTTTCTAGAAGAAGATCAGCCTGACACCTAACACACTGTCACCATCCACACATGGAGGGACTGAGCGGTCCACACCTGGCTGTCCATCATCCTCCGTGGAAAATGCTTTAGATCCTAGAAGATCAGCCTGACACCGAATGCACTCTGGTCATCCAGAGAAGGGTGTGAGCGGGGTGTGAGCCGGTGTGAGTGGGATGTGAGTGGGGTGTGAGCGGGTGTGAGGGGAATGTGAATGGGTGTGAGCAGATGTGAGCAGGATGGTCTCGGGGTGTGAGTGGGATGTGTGTGGATGGTCGCGTGCGGCCCTGAGGGAACTCTTAGCCCTTTAATCAGCAGCACTGGATCAACACCCACTCGGAGGTGCACAGGCAGACCCCACACTGTGTTGAGTCTGAGTCTTGAACCATCGGGATGACATTTGTGAATTCATGGTGAAGACGTGGAAAGGAAACACCTTTTTATAGGTACAGCATTTGTGCCAGTTCTAGGAAGCTCACAGCAATCAGAAAACTAAAACAAAAGAGAAAACGCAAAGCTTCCTGCAAGCCTGCAGGGTCCTCTCTGAAAGCCGCTCCCAACCCTGCCTCACCTTCTCGGTTTTAGGAAGCGAGTAGCCCCCAACGAAACCCCAGCTGTTTATTCATAAACTTCTCACTGTAGACAAACCTGAGAATGAACAGTTTAACCACAGTGATTGGAGAAATGCTGTTTAAAAGAGAGTCTCCCGATGAAGGCAAATCGAAGGTCAAGAGCAAGACCTACCAGTAACCGGATCCCTGGCTGTTCCTTCCCCGCGGGAATTGGGACAGTTTCTGTGGAAGTGGGCAAGGGTCCGCGGTCCTCACAGCCCTGAGAAAGCTCCTTCTTTCCTGTTCCTCCGAGGGGATACCCCAGTGTCCTCGGCCCCAAACTTGTGACCCCCTCAGTCTGGGGAATACCCCTTCTCTCAGCCCCACTACCAGACCTCATCACCTCACCTGGTCCCCGCCAGTCACTTCTGCTGGGACCGGATCATCTGGGCCGTGTCCCCAGCTGTCCCCAAGCCCTCCTGCCTCATCTCCAGAGACCAGGGAGCAGCAGACGGTTCCAACGGACTTTCTGTCTTAAAGGGGCATGAGCGTCCCACTCAGCGTCACCACTGGACCAGCTCAGATAATAATTAAACATCCCAAACCTGCAATTCTAACATAGGAGCTCATTGTCAGTGGAGTCCATCCATCCACAAAGGACACTGGAGAGAGTCAAACTGCTCCTCCCCATTGACAAAAACCATGTGTTTAATATCAAGTCTTCAATACCCAACGTGTAGTAAGAGCTCATTTCTCTGAGCATACATTCTTGAAGAAATATAAACTCTCTTTGGATGTCAAATTATTTACCAGAAAAAACATTTTTATGAAGGGAAAATAATATATGTGAGTTTAAATAGGAGACAGGATTCAAAGTTTCATCATTTCACAAAATGCATCTCCATCTGAATTGTCGTGTGATTTTTGTGATAGAGAAGAGAATGAGGAGCAAGCGAGAGTCCATGTTCCTGTTAAGCCCTGGCCGTCCTTCTCATCCACGGTGCTGCCTGTGGAGAGCACACCTGGGGCTCCCCTGAGGCTGCTTGTGCTGTGTGTCACTCGGATAGTTCCACAAGCAATTCGCATGCAGTAGGCAGTAAACACCGATGTCTGGAATGAATGAAGAAACTACCACAAAGAGGAAACGAGGCACTTTTTGTCCCTGCACGTCATTCTAACCGTGGGAATGTGGGTCCTGAGGTGTGTGAGGGGTTGTGTGTGTGTCCTGAGATGTGTGAGAGGCTGTATATGTGTCCTGAGGTGTGTGAGGGTTGTGTGTGTCCTGAGGTGTGTGAGGGGTTGTGTGTGTGTGTTCTGAGGTGCGTGAGGGTTGTGTGTGTGTCCTGAGGTGTGTGAGGGTTGTGTGTTTCTTGAGGTATGTGAGGGTTGTGTGTGTCCTGAGGTGTGTGAGGGTTGTGTGTGTTTCCTGAGGTGTGTGAGGGTTGTGTGTATTTCCTGAGGTGTGTGAGGGGTTATGTGTGTGTCCTGAGGTGTGTGAGAGTTGTGTGTGTGTCCTGAGGTGTGTGAGGTGTTGTGTGTGTGTCCTGAGGTGTATGAGGTGTTGTGTCCTGAGGTGTGTGAGGGGTTGTGTGTGTGTGTCCTGAGGTGTGTGAGGGTTGTGTGTGTTCTGAGGTGCGTGAGGGGTTGTGTGTGTCCTGAGGTGTGTGAGGTGTTGTGCGTGTGTCCCGAGGTGAGGGTTGTGTGTATCCTGAGGTGTGTTGGGTGTTGTGTGTGTGTCCTGAGGTGTGTGAGGGTTGTGTGTGTGTCCTGAGGTGTGTGAGGGTTATGTGTGTGTCCTGAGGTGTGTGAGAGTTGTGTGTGTGTCCTGCGGTGTGTGAGGTGTTGTGTGTGTGTCCTGAGGTGTGTGAAAGTTGTGTGTGTGTCCTGAAGTGTGTGAGGTGTTGTGTGTGTGTCCTGAGGTGTGTGAAAGTTGTGTGTGTGTCCTGAAGTGTGTGAGGTGTTGTGTGTGTGTCCTGAGGTGTGTGAGGGTTGTGTGTGTGTCCTGAGGTGTGTGAGGTGTTGTGTGTGTGTCCTGAGGTGTGTGAGGGTTGTGTGTGTGTCCTGAGGTGTGTGAGGTGTTGTGTGTGTGTCCTGAGGTGTGTGAGGGTTGTGTGTGTGTCCTGAGGTGTGTGAGGTGTGTGTGTGTCCTGAGGTGTGTGAGGGTTGTGTGTGTGTCCTGAGGTGTGTGAGGGTTGTGTGTGTGTCCTGAGGTGTGTGAGGGTTGTGTGTGTGTCCTGAGGTGTGTGAGGTGTTGTGTGTGTGTCCTGAGGTGTGTGAGGGTTGTGTGTGTGTCCTGAGGTGTGTGAGGTGTTGTGTGTGTGTCCTGAGGTGTGTGAGGGTTGTGTGTGTGTCCTGAGGTGTGTGAGGTGTTGTGTGTGTGTCCTGAGGTGTGTGAGGGTTGTGTGTGTGTCCTGAGGTGTGTGAGGGTTGTGTGTGTGTCCTGAGGTGTGTGAGGTGTTGTGTGTGTGTCCTGAGGTGTGTGAGGGTTGTGTGTGTGTCCTGAGGTGTGTGAGGTGTTGTGTGTGTGTCCTGAGGTGTGTGAGGGTTGTGTGTGTGTCCTGAGGTGTGTGAGGGTTGTGTGTGTGTCCTGAGGTGTGTGAGGTGTTGTGTGTGTGTCCTGAGGTGTGTGAGGGTTGTGTGTGTGTCCTGAGGTGTGTGAGGGTTGTGTGTGTGTCCTGAGGTGTGTGAGGGTTGTGTGTGTGTCCTGAGGTGTGTGAGGTGTTGTGTGTGTGTCCTGAGGTGTGTGAGGGTTGTGTGTGTGTCCTGAGGTGTGTGAGGGTTGTGTGTGTGTCCTGAGGTGTGTGAGGGTTGTGTGTGTGTCCTGAGGTGTGTGAGGGTTGTGTGTGTGTCCTGAGGTGTGTGAGGTATTGTGTGTGTGTCCTGAGGTGTGTGAGGGTTGTGTGTGTGTCCTGAGGTGTGTGAGGGTTGTGTGTGTGTCCTGAGGTGTGTGAGGTGTTGTGTGTGTGTCCTGAGGTGTGTGAGGGTTGTGTGTGTGTCCTGAGGTGTGTGAGGGTTATGTGTGTGTCCTGAGGTGTGTGAGAGTTGTGTGTGTGTCCTGAGGTGTGTGAGGGTTGTGTGTGTGTCCTGAGGTGTGTGAGGTGTTGTGTGTGTGTCCTGAGGTGTGTGAGGGTTGTGTGTGTGTCCTGAGGTGTGTGAGGTGTTGTGTGTGTGTCCTGAGGTGTGTGAGGGTTGTGTGTGTGTCCTGAGGTGTGTGAGGGTTGTGTGTGTGTCCTGAGGTGTGTGAGGGTTGTGTTCGTTTCTGTGCTCCTCTCAGGTTCCGTCGGGTTTTTGTTCGAGGGGTGAGAGTGGCCGGCCCCCTCCCCTCTCCATGGGGCAGGCAGCTTCCATCCCCATCTTCATGGTGTCTCCTTCCTCCAGAGACTCCGCCATCCCTGGGAAACCCTGGGGGTCTCTCTGCCCAGGCCTCACAGCACCCTGAGTTTGACCCAGCTGGAAGTTGTGATGTCCTCGAGTTTCTGGAAGCTTTTCTCAGTCATCTCTACAAGTTGGGGAATGAGGGCCCAGTGTCTCATGTCCATTTCCACAGAGTTTTATTTGTTGTCCCGAGGATGTGTGAGCTCAGACCTGTCCATCTCGCCATCAAAGCAGGTCCACCCACATGTTTCCATCACCAGCCATCATCGATGGGTTTCAGGCTTCGCAGCTCCCCTCCTGAGCCTCAGCCGGGGTGGCTCCCAGGGCAGGCTCCCCGCATCCCTCTCTGTGCTGCGGGTCTCTGTGGGCTGCTCTTCCCGGCCTGGCCAGGCCATTTTCTTCGCTGCGTCTTCCCCAGATTCTCGTCCTGCAGCAAACACTCGTGGCCGCGTGTCAGGTCGGAGCCTCCTGGGCGTTTGGACTATGGGGCCCTTCCCTTCTCTCTGATAAGGCCCCTGTTTTCTGTTCAGCCTGGTGGTGCCTTAGCCGAGTTTCAGGCACAGTCTTCCAGGGGCCTTCTGGTTTGAACATTCTGCAGAGGAAAGCACAACACATCTTTCACTCATCTTTTAAAATCAGAAGCCAGTTCCAGAGTCGGCTGCTTGGAGTAGCAGCAGATACACTTTTTAAAGTAGCTTAGCTGTTTAAATTTCTGGTTCAAAGGACTACTTCTATAGTGGTACAGACCCCTGACAAAAGAAATCACCTTTTGTAAATGTCATCGCTGCAAATGAGCAATGTGACAGGGAACTAGTGAGATGCCATTGAGACTGGAACCCACCCCACTGGAGGCAGCTGAGCGAATTCGTGGATGACTAAATGTCGGAATACTAAGTTAGGAGAGGGGTGCGTGTCATCCAAGGAATGACGTGCGCTCACCCTGTGCCTCAAGTGACACAGATCATAGGAGATTCCAGCGGAACACTTGCAGCTGTGTTGAGTTCCTCAAACTACCACAAAACTCTTATGGTAAAACTTGTGAGAGGTGGAGATAAGAGAGGATGAGCCCTGTGATCGAATCCAAATATGAATTGTAAAATATGCCTTAATACTATCACCAGTAGCTGCAGCGTACAATGACAGAACACAAAGAGAAGGGTTTTCTACTCATTTTCTAGTTGTTCCCTCGGTGGTGCATTTTAGCACTCACCAAACTCCACGTTTCTTTTGGATTTTATGAGCTGAGTCTGAATGTTATAAGTGACACACTCGTTTTGTTTTTCTTGCGAGACAGGGTTTTGCTCTGTTGCCCAGGCTGGAGTGCAGTGGTGCTATCTCGGCTCACTGCAACCTTGACCTCTTAGGCTCAAGCAATCCTCCCATCTCAGCCTCCCTAATAGCTAGAACTACAGGTTCACACCACCACACCCAGCTAATTTTTGAATTTTTTGTAGAGACAGGTCTCGCTATGTTGCACTAGCTGGTCTCAAACTTCTGGACTCAAGCGATCCACCTGCCTCAGCCTCTTAAGTGCTGGGATTACACACTTTTCAAGCATTTTCTCTGTACAATATTTTGTAAAAATTGAGAATAAGGAAAGACATTTCCCCTTTAAGCAAGGTGGTAAGGCAACATATAAAAACTACTCAATCCACAATAGTGAGTGCTTCCATTAATTACATTCTAAAGTTTTTTTGTTTAAAATGAATTGGGGGAGTACATTATGCTCTTCAAGATAATGAATGGAGAAAAATGTCCAATGATTGCTAGCCATCCTGATAATGTATTTACTCTATGTTGTGTTATTTTGTTTTTGCAGTAGGACCAAGTGATTAGAAAGGATATCACATAGTCAGTGACCAGCTGAGACTGAGTACGGACAGGGGAAGAAGCTAACTTAGACCTAAAGGGACCTGGGGTCAGGAGACATTTCTAGATAAGCCCCTCAGCCAGATAACATCAACCCATGACTTCCAATACCAATGCTGAAGAGGCCACAGAGGAGAGAGAATCTTGAAAACATTTTTAATATCTGAAAGTTCTTGTATTAAAAGAAGTGGAAAGTTTCTTGATATGTGTATGAAGGCCAAGATTGAGATAGTGGTACTGAGGGTGGGATAATACCACATTGAGGCTGGGAGTTTTACTTCTTTTAAATCTTTCTGTAGGTATATCTCTGTGGATTCCTACCACTTCTAAACCATAGTTACAAGGCCAATAAATACATAGAACAACATTCCTACCACTTGTGAGCATCATGCTCTTCCTAATAGCTCTATCGGAACCCTTTATTGCTCATGACCTTGTGTTCATATCATGCTATCTGATTATTCATAATTTTTCTTGCATCCGTTTGATATGAAACATGGATAAAAGCAATGTGTGAAGAAACATGTTATAGGAAAAGAAACTCCGACCTTGGAATCTGAGGATTTGTATAATTTGGCCTTTACACAAAAGAATTATGTAATCTGGGGCAAGTCCCTCAATACAGTATTTGAACCCGATTTTATTGCCCCTTTTAGGTCTAAACTCTAAGCTGTGAGTAGTAATTTGCGGCACGATGGTGAGGTGAAATGACAGAGGCTCATGGCATGTTGTTGCAGAATATCCACTAGACTTTCACAAGTCACCAGTCATGGATTTCAGGATCTGACTCTTGTCATCTTGGGAGACGTCAGGATCTGACTGCTCGTCTTCACGGGAGACGTCAGGATCTGACTGCTTGTCTTCATGGGAGACGTCAGGTACAGCTTAACAATTAGCTAAGGGGTTCAAATTACAGATACCTCTAATTACTGCTTTAGCTAAAAAAAAAACCCGATGAAAGACACAGGTTTACTGCATCATATGAACCCATAGTAAATATTTTGTGACCTGATACTTATCCAGTCAGAGCTCTGTTAGCCAGAACTAAATAATTGCCAGAAAAATGAACACTCATATTCATAATACCATTCTTTAAATAGTACAAAATCATGGGACTTTTGAGTCATCAGTGAAGGTAAAAGCTTAACAGAACATGTTTCTATTCTGTTCCTCATTATTTTCTAATTCATTAACTATAAACTAATCAACAACCTCCAGTGCCTAGCACTGTGCAGCCTGTTGCAAGGCTTAAAGACGAGTATGAGACGTGGTCCCAGGTTCCTGAGAAGTCGGGGCATAGTGAGAGAGATGAAGAGACTGTACTAGGACAATTAGCACCTAGATATTAATAGCATGGTGCTGAGCAGAGTGTTTCACACAAGAGGGGACACCTTTCCAGGTCTTGAGCTGAGGCAGCTTTCTGTAGGATCAGAGAGAGAGAAGGGATATTTCCAAAGGAAGGTGGTCAACCAAAGCCCAGGAGGAAGCAGTGGGTGCCTCCTCACCTGTGTTTCTGCACCTGTGCTTCCTCACCTGTGCCTCGTCACCTGCACTCCCTTACCTGCACCTCCTCACCTGACTTCCTCACCTGTGCCCCCCCACCTGTGCTCCCTCACCTGCGCCTCCTCACCTGAGTTCCTCACCTGCACCTCCTCACCTGCGCCCCCTCACCTGCGCCCCCTCACCTGGGCCCCCTCACCTGTGCCCAAACCTGCACCCCCTCACCTGCACCCCCTCACCTGTGCCTCCTCACCTGCACCCCCTCACCTGCGCCCCCTCACCTGTGCCTCCTCACCTGCACTCCTCACCTGCACCCCCTCACCTGTGCCCCCTCATCTGCGCCCCCTTACCTGTGCCTCCTCACCTGCGCCCCCTCACCTGCGCCCCCTCACCTGTGCCTCCTCACCTGACTTCCTCACCTGCGCCCCCTCACCTGCGCCCCCTCACCTGTGCCTCCTCACCTGACTTCCTCACCTGTGCCCCCTCACCTGTGCCTCCTCGCCTGACTTCCTCACCTGTGCCCCCTCACCTGCGCCCCCTCACCTGTGCCTCCTCGCCTGACTTCCTCACCTGTGCCCCCTCACCTGTGCCCCCTCACCTGTGCGCCTCACCTGCGCTTCCTCACCTGCGCCTCCTCACCTGCAAGGAGCTGTGCAAAGACTGTTCTGATGGGAGAGGAGCTTTTCTTCAGGACATAAACCTGGAGGTATAGTGTGGGTTGGATGATGGTCCTTTCAAAATTGAGACACTCAACCTTGGACTTAACATGATCATCAGTGGGAATGGTTTTAAGTTTACCGTGATGAAATCTGCAGATTATAAAAGATGATTCTGGCAGAAGCATATAAATAAATTAGAGGAGGAAGAGAGACAAGCCAGGCCCAGTTAGGAAACCATTTAGTAACCCAGTCATGTGGGAAGAAGGTCTAAGCTACCAAGTTTACATATTGAGTCCATAAAATGTGTGATAGGCAGAATAATGGCCCCCAGAGATGTCCACATCTTAATCCCTGGAACTTGGAAATATGTTACCAGCCTGGCCAATGTGGCCAAACCCTGTCTTTACTAAAAATGCAAAAATTAGCCTGGTGTGGTGGTGCACTCCTATAGTCGCAGCTACTCAGGAGGCTGGAGTGGGAGGATCACTTGAGCCCAGGAGGCAGGGACTGCAGTGAACTGAGATTGTGGCACTGGACTTCAGCCTGGGTGAGTGATGAGACTCTGTCTCAAAAAATAAAGAAGGAAGGAAAGAGAGAAGAGAGAAAGAAAGAAAGAAAAAGAAAGAAAGAAAGAAAGAAAGAAAGAAAAGAGAAGGAAGGAAGGAAAAGAAAGAAAGAGAAAGAAAGAAAAAGAAAGGAAGGAAGGAAAGAAGGAAAGGAAAGGAAAGGAAGATGGGGGCAGAGAGGTTTGAAGAGGCTCCACTCCTGCCTGAAGAGAGGAAGGGAGCAGCAGCCGAGGAGCTCTCAGCCCCAGAAAGGACAAGAAAGCGGAGCCCACTTCCAGCCTCTGGAACGAACGAGCCTGCCAAGGCCTGGGCTGTAGCTCCATGAAACTCAGCCAGGATTCTGACATACAGAACTGTATGAGAACACGTGATTGTTGTTTTAAACCACTAAGTGTCGGTAATTTGTGACAGCAGAAACTCTTTTTAAGTGTACATTTCTAGGCCTTACCCACATAAATTCTGATTCAATAGTTTTGGGTTGAGAATGTGAATTTGTAACAAGTGCCCCAAGTTACTCTGACCAGGTGCCAAGAATGACACTTTAAGAAAACATGGCTTCCGGTAAGCAACAGAAATACGAAGAAAGAGCCACCACTACTAGCTCTACGTCGACAGAAATGGTTCCGGAGATCGATGAGGCTCTGATGACGAAGGGGCACCTGCGTCAGGATGGGTCTCACGTTTCCAGCCAGAGAGGAAGGAGGAGGCTGAGTGGCTGCACAGAGGAGAGGCCCGCAGAGAGGAGAGTCTCCTCTCCGACGCACTGGGTCTGCGGCATGGCTGACCAGGTGCCCTAATGCAGGAGGCATCGGAAACTGTGGGCTCAAAGCTAAGCTATGAGCGGGGTATTGAAGATACAGAGTAAGAGTTCGCTGCACAAGTTTGATAGTCGAGGGGAAAAAGTTAGATCGGGTTATTGGAGTTACAAGGAGAGAGGGACAGCGCAAGGATTCCAGTACTGGAGAATGTCTAGTTTACTGTAGCCAAGATGTTGTATTTTAGGGCATAATTTAAAATGCTCCCTTGACTCCCCCACCCCATGGAAGATCTCAGGTTGAGCGGCCCTGCTGGCCCCACATGAGGTCCTCTGTGAGCACCAGCTCCTCTTCTCCTCTCCTTCCCTCTGTGATAGTGAAGCTCTCTATTGTGGGAGTTGGTCATATTAGGGGCAGGCCCAGCTCCCCCAGATGTCACCTCTCTGCCTTCTGAGTATCAAATCAGAATCTCCTTCTCCCTAAGCCTCCCAAACTGTGGGGACTTACGTGTGAGTGTCATTTCAGTTTTTGTATGACTATAGATATGTGAAAAAGGAATATTTGATTGATAAAATCTGATTGTCTTTAAAAATTGTCCTGACCTCCCTCCTCCCAACCCCTCTGGGAACCCACCACTTAACCATGCAAGGGCCTGACTCATCGAGCATCACAGCTTGGGGAAGAAATGCCAGCCGTGAGCCGGAGAAACAAAAATGAGGGCCTGTCCCTAAAATGCAGGATCTAAGGGACTTGAACTGGAGGGAAATCAGGCAGCACCTCACGGAATCCAGGCTCACAGAAAGTCAGTTTCAATTAGAATTTAAAACATCCCTCTTTGTGCTGCAACTCTTAAGGCTACTGACAAGGTGACAGGACCACACTTTGTACAGGATACAAGCATATTCCCAATGGGTGGACAAAACGACCCCATATCCCGTCTACACCAAGGAGCTGCACCTGTGCCTTGTGTAGCCAGATGCAATTTTCTATTGTCGGAGAATCTACTTTAAGTCGTTCTTCAGCAAATTCTTCCAAAGTACTGTTTTCTTTCCTCAATTTCTGGCCTAGCAAGTGTAGAAAGAAAACAAAAGGAATGTAAAATGTTCTTGGTTGACTTTACACTTAATTACTGAAATGCAAACAGAGAAAATTAAAATCAAACAGGTGCAAAAAATTCTTCTAGAGCCTTGCACACAATTCCAGTTCTTGAAATCGTTCATAAAGCAAAGCGAATGAAATAAACAAAGGCGTGGCTAGACGGATGTGCATTGTACTATGCTTATGGTACTAAGTTGCTCACTGCATCTCTCGTTCCACGGCCTCCGGGCTCACCCCCAGAAGCCTGTTCCTGAGCTGATTGGGGTTCTGGGCCAGGGGTCTCGAGGAGTGAGGCTCAAGCTCAGGAGGACAAAAAGCAACCACCTGGAAAGTGGCAAAATCTGTAAAATATAAAATCTGAGTGGTCTCAGGAGCAAACACTGTGTCCAGAGCCTCATGTCCGGAGGTCCAGCCCGGCCTCCTGGCTGAGCCTTCCCACCCTGACACCCCGAGACCGTCCCAGCCTGGCTGGGGTCAGTTTGTGCTGTTATCACCTGGCATCTGCTCGACGAGCTTTGGAAATGAAGTTTCTGTTTGAGATGACAGAAAAGTCGTAGGACTAACCCAGTTCCCACATTCCCTACGCTCTCAGCTTCCCTGCTAACAGCTTATTTGTATAAAACACTTGTGGCTGTTGAACTAATATTTACACACTGATATTAACTGAAGTCCACACTGGATTCGGATCTCCTCGGTTTTTGCCCAGCGTCCTTTTTCTGTCTCAGGGTCCCGTCCAGGCTCCCACACAACGCTTAGCACCACGTCTTCTTGGGCTCCTCTTGGCTGTGACCGTTTCTCAGACGTTCCTGGTTTCTAATCACCTTGGCTGTTTGGAGGAGGGTTTTGTCTGATGTTTTTTCTCAAGATCGGACTGGGGCTATGGGTTTCGGGGAGGAGGACCCCAAAGATGAACTCTATGCCTGTCACAGGCAGTCAAGGGCAGTGCTGTCAGTGTGACTTGTCACTGGCCATGCTGACCTTGTCCACCTGGTGGAGGTCATGCCCGCCAAACTTCCCCTCCGCACACTGCTCTCTTTAAAAGGAAGTCACACGCACCACACACACAGGAGCATGACGGAGCGGGGCTAATTCTCCACCTCCCAGGGGGTGTGCCCCATAATCTTCAATGGACACCAGTTCCAGGGCCTGCACCAGGGAAGAGCTCAGGTCCTGGAGGCCCTGCGACCTGCCCCTCAGTAGATGCTTCATAGTAACCCAGGCCTTCACTGCACCTGTGTCTGGAGAAAAGCTCCAACCACCTGTCCTCACTGCCCGAGCAGCTATGCCCTGTCTGAGCCTGGGCAGCTGCCCAACAGGCCTGAGGCTGGCTGGACTGTCTCCTGTGAGCGCTCAGGGCCTTGGTCTTACACTGCTGAGGCCTGGGTCCAAGGGGCCGCGTAGGGCTGACTGAAGGCAGACGACCCTCCCAGCACGGCTGTCTTCCACATTGGCGTGCAGTCTACTTCATTTATTTCTCAGAAAAACGACACAGGTATTATTATTATCATTACACTCACTTTAGAGATGAAAGCTATGGCTAAAGAGGGGAAGCCATGGCACGGGGCTGTGCAGCTTGGGGGTGGAGTAGGAGGGATTGAAAGCCAGGCACTTCCCATCCCAAAGTCTGTACCCTTCACCCTTGAGTTCCAGGGTGTGCCTTGACCACGGCCCCACATGAGGCATGGGGACTGGGACTCCCTTCCCTTGGCCTGATGGGCTTCTCAGGATTCTAAAGCCCCAATAAGGCTGTCGTCCCTGTCCGCCCGGTTCCCACTGGCACCTGGTTCAGTTCTCCAGGTGTGAAGCATCGGTCCTGCCCTGCACAGGTGTGTGGTGGTCTACCGTTGTGGGGACTACTAGATTCACAACAGATGCTGAAAATGCCAATACAGTCATTTATATTTTACTTTCTTAGAAGCCTCCTCTACTACAAAAGAGTAGCTTGTACTTCTTTGTTTTAGGACCGTGCCCACCTGGGCCCAGGCTGTGTTGAGAGGTAGCCAGCAAGTTTGACTATGTCAGCCTTATATCTAGCCTGGGGAAACAACACCTCGGCTGACACAGGTCTCTGGATTTTAAGAGTATTCAGCAATGCTCATGGAAAACCTCAAGGCATCCTACACTGCACCCTTCCTAAATATGCATTGGGAGTATCTATGGCCTTATTGTTCACTGGCCTCAAGAACTGTGTTACTTGGGAAAGCGATTACACTTCCTGGTGCGCCTTCTCATTTGCACAAGGACGTGCAGTAAAGGGTTGACTCAGCAGGCTTGGGGTGTCCAAACCCTGCACGTTCAGAGGAAGGTCTGGCCCTGTCCTTCTTCCCAGAGGATACCCTTTGAGCCCTTGGATTATCTTGCTTGATAAGAGTGTCTTTGTTTACCAGCGACCTCCATCCATGGCCAAGAGTTCATGGAGTTCATGTTAACAGTGATTTGTGTGCAGCCTAGAGCCACGCTACATCAGTGTGACCTCTGGAATAGCTGGACTGGGTGACTAGGATTAGCCAGCGGGATGATGCAGGCCTATGTGACCCGCTCCCAGGAGAAGCCCTGGATCCCAAGGCTCAGGGGCTCCCCTGGCAGGTGGTGCTGTGTGCACACTGGCACAGTTGTTGCTGTGAGAATGAAGTGCATTGGTGGCTCCCTCAGGACAGGACAGCGGGCAGCTCACAGCTGGTCTCTCCTAGACTCTGTCCCAAGTACGTTTTCCCTTTGCGGATTTTAATCTATGTCCTTTTCTGTAATAAATGTTAAGGTTCTGTGAATCCTTCTAGTGGATCATTGACCCTGAGGGTTGTTGGAGGAGTCAGATACAAAGGGGATAAGGACACCTGCCCTGGCTGCCTCAGAGGGGCCGTGGGGAGCTGAGATCCAGCCATCACAGTGGGGCCATACAAGTCCGGGGGTTCTTATGATGCAGAATTCTAGTGAGGCAAAGAGAACTTTCAGAGTAAATAAAGGAGGGGTGTCCTTCACTTCCAGCATCTTGTGGTCTGCCGAAAGCTACGTACCCTCTCCATGGAAGATGCAGGGGCAGGGTCTCCCATCCACAGCAGGCACACAGACGCTCAAAGGCCCTGGGTGCAAAGCTCTGAATTAGGAACAGGTTCCCTGCTGGGAGAGCCCCATACTGCCTTGGTCTTCTCAGGATCCCTGACACCGTTTAGGGTGGGGATGTGGGAAGCTGGCTTCAGGGTCAGACCTGAAGACAAATAGTTGACCTGGGGGTTGAGCCAGGACTCCCACCTAGGCCCTTCTCCAGGGGGCTTTACCAAAACCAGCCCCATGTCCTATAGACGTGACTTTTGTGAACACACACACATATCCTCTTCATATGCACACGTGTTTATGTAAAAGAAATGTATGTTTATATGCCAAGGTGACTGAAAAATCATAAAGTGCTGTACAGAGATGTTATTTACGGTGTGATGAGGGTAAGGTTTGGATTCCATGCTGTTTGTAACTATGTCAGTTGCAGTTCTTCCTGGGATAAAGGAGGGCAGGCGGTCAGCACTGTTCCTGTTTTGTGAATCAAGGACCTTCGTTAAAGCAGTCCTTACTGGACACCCGTGTCCCCATCCTCGCTAATACACCGACCAGCCACACATACTACACCACAGAGTCCCTGTGTCGCACCAGCCCTGCAGGCACCTGTTTCTTGGTGCCGAGCGTCTTTCACGAGTGTGAACCCATCTGATGTTAGTCCCCAGTAGGGAAAATGCCCATGGGAAATGGGGTGTCGGGGGAGCCCGAGCCTGTGGCCCGGACGTTCTGCGCAGTGAGTTGCTGCCAGTCCGTGATGCGCTGATGCAAGTCATAGCTGCTCAGCACGACTCTACCCAGATTCCGTTTATTATCCTACTAAATAATTATTTTCATTGTCTTCATCTTTTCATGGCGATGTTGATGTCTTTCTATTAAAATCTAAAGAACGCTGTCTCCATGGGGCAGACTTTGTCATTTATAAGCTAACTGGTGAGAAATCGAAGAGGAAAAGGCAATCACATAAATGCCTTTGGAAGATGGCAATCCTGGTGCACTCAATTATAACTTGGTGGGAAGGGAAGCAAGGACGTTTGAGAAGGTGAGAGGCAGGACTCTGATTCAGAAACTTGTGCTCAGGCCTGGGTCCCTCTCATTGGCTGGGGGTCATGGAGAAGACACGGCCTCTCTCTGAGCTCAGTTCCTGCATCTGCAGAGACCATGATCCATCAGCCTTTTGATAGGAAGAGCGGATGGGGGTCCCATGTGACAGCGTGCAGGACACTCCAGAATGCTGCATATTTCTCTGCATTTCGTGTGTATGACAAGCCATGTGGGGTTATTATTTCCATCAAACACTAGACAAAATCCATTCCGCCCGATTCTATCCAGTTGTTGCCTCCCTAGAAACACAGGAATAACCTGCAGCACCATCCCCTTCCATTCTGTGGCATTGACACAATTCAGGAATCTACTTTTGTGCTTTTACACATTGAACTGACAGGTGACGTCAGGCATCGACTGTCACATGGGCCAGTGGAGAGGTGGCAGGGACGCCCACATTCGATGAATCCTGCATCATGGTGTTGGACTTCTTGTTTTTGACACTAAACTTGTTCACATTCGATAACTTGAGCACGAATAAAGGCAGCTCACAGCAATAACGCCTGATGGGCACGGGCCCTGTGCTATGCTCTAAACACTGCTCCTGTCACCCCTCCAAGACATGGGTCCTGCATTTTACAAACATGAATTCTGAAGACAACGAATAACTGATCTTGCCCAGCTCAGTTGGGCCCTAGCCCCATGCCCGGGGCCGGGATGTGGGTCGTGTTTGGAGCCTGTTGCAGATGCGGATTTGTCTGCTTCACGCAAGATGCTCTGATGCACTCTGTGTGGCCTGGAGCTCAGAAACCTGTGCTGGACCCAGTGCCTGCAGATGCTGCACCAGGGTAGCTGTTTTCCAGGGGTCAGGAGACATGCTCCGGAGGCTCCAGAGGCACAGACGGCCCCTCTCCATACACAGCACCACCTGGGAACTGGTTGGAGATGTGCACAGGCAGACTCCAGCCTGGGGGGACATTGAAGTCCAGCAGCGCCAGACCGTGGCTGTTTTTCAGGCAGTTACCTGATTCCTATGATCTAGGAAGTTGGGGAGAAAAGAAAACTTGCCTACTTCATAATGTTTCCCACAGCATGCAAAAAATCTGACTTGAGAGACAGGATCTCATGCCGTCAGCACGCAGAAAGTTATAGGATTGATGCCTTTTCCTTTGCTAATGCATCAGGGTGGGATTGCACTAAAATCAGGTACAAAAACACACATGAGTTTTCGAGAGAAGAGTCTGGGAAAACGCAGCCCTTGTGACCTCCTCCAAATTGCTGCTATAAAGTGTTTAGTGAGCATCATTTCCTGACCTTTAGCTGATGAAATTCGTGTTGGGGGCAATTGGCAGGAGCTGGTAGGAACCCGTGTTTACCCAGTGTGACCAGGTGGGGCTGTGCTTTATGGAAAGCAATACAGGTGGCCGGCTCAGGAAGGCTGCAGCCAGCAGCCAGGCCTCTGCACACAGGGAGCCACAGTCGGCTGCCCTCACAGCAGCACTTACTCACTTCCCCTCGAACATGCTGGCTCTGCCTGGAGTCCACCTCCGGACTGCGGAGTCTGTGCTATCTCTGTCCCGGGGACATACCAGGGCACTCTGTTCCGAGAGAGACCCCTGCCTTTGGGGGACTCCTCACCACGGCCTCGCTGCAGGCTTCACCTCACATGAGTGTTTGTCATGGGAACTTCCCAGTCCTCAGTTCTGCTGCATCCTGGTGGGGGAGAGAGGGAGACTCACAGAACCCGTCAGGGATGGGGACGGGCAGAGGGAAGTGAGGCTTAGTTGAGCATGGGTTTCCTTCTCGAGAAGGAGGAACCGGAGGGGCATTTATCAATTCTAAGTCACTGGGATTCTGGCATCATTGGTGAGGGCTGGCCCGGGAGCGTGGTGAGAAGGTGAGGGGGCATTATTAACATTGCTGCCGGTTTACCCCTAATTGTTTAAGCTTTTTATTGACTTCTGTGCTCTTTCATTTTACCGCACATGCTAGAATGGCTCACACACCTCCCCTCTCCATGTCCTCCCTCTGCTAGGGGGCCTGCAATTGCGAGCGTGGGGAGCATACCCCTCACCTCCTAATGTTTGGCCAATGGGCTGTGCTGGCCTGAGAGGGGAGGGCCAGAAACGAGCCAGCACAAGCAGGTCAACCTTTCCTGTTGTTGAGCACACCACCAGGAGGTCATGCCCCAGACGGCTGCTGTCCCTTCCGGGTGGGTCCGGACGAGACGTGGAGAAACCTGAGCCCAGCCTGGGGTCTGGGGCTCGTGACCCACAGCCTGAGGCCACGCTGTCCAGTCAACCCACTGAGCCAGGTGAGAAAGAGAAGGGCCAATTGTCACCAGCCGCTATGAGTCTGAGGTTGTGTGTAATGTGTGAGCCTGAGGCTGTGTGTTATGTGTGAGTCTGAGGTTGCGTGTTATGTGTGAGCCTGAGGTTGCGTGTTATGTGTGAGCCTGAGGTTGCGTGTTATGTGTGAGTCTGAGGTTGCGTGTTATGTGTGAGCCTGAGGCTGCGTGTTATGTGTGAGTCTGAGGTTGTGTGTTATGTGTGAGCCTGAGGCTGCGTGTTATGTGTGAGCCTGAGGTTGTGTGTTATGTGTGAGCCTGAGGTTGCGTGTTATGTGTGAGCCTGAGGCTGCGTGTTATGTGTGAGCCTGAGGCTGCGTGTTATGTGTGAGCCTGAGGTTGCGTGTTATGTGTGAGCCTGAGGTTGCGTGTTATGTGTGAGCCTGAGGTTGTGTGTTATGTGTGAGCCTGAGGCTGTGTGTTATGCGTGAGCCTGAGGTTGTGTGTTATGTGTGAGCCTGAGGTTGCGTGTTATGTGTGAGCCTGAGGTTGCGTGTTATGTGTGAGTCTGAGGTTGCGTGTTATGTGTGAGCCTGAGGCTGTGTGTTATGTGTGAGCCTGAGGCTGTGTGTTATGTGTGAGTCTGAGGTTGTGTGTTATGTGTGAGCCTGAGGCTGCGTGTTATGTGTGAGCCTGAGGTTGCGTGTTATGTGTGAGCCTGAGGCTGCGTGTTATGTGTGAGCCTGAGGTTGCGTGTTATGTGTGAGCCTGAGGCTGCGTGTTATGTGTGAGCCTGAGGTTGCGTGTTATGTGTGAGCCTGAGGCTGCGTGTTATGTGTGAGCCTGAGGTTGCGTGTTATGTGTGAGCCTGAGGCTGCGTGTTATGTGTGAGCCTGAGGTTGTGTGTTATGTGTGAGTCTGAGGTTGTGTGTTATGTGTGAGCCTGAGGTTGTGTGTTATGCAGCACACAACTGACTAAGGCTTGTGGTAAATGCACTGACTTGGAACAAAATTCAAAATGTACAAAGGGAATTACAGTGACATATCTCCCCAACCCTGTCCTTCAGCCTCCCAGCTCAACTGTCCCAATATTATTACAATACTGGGAAGGTATATAATAACAATCCTTAATTGTTCTAGGTGTATATAATTAGAAAGAAAGATATTTTTAAAATAATGGAACTAGTGCCATCCCTACAAAGGATTGCAAAATAGTATGGTCAGAAGTCCGTAGTGGCTCAAAATTCAATACGTAACTATCTGAAAATCCCCCCATCCCATATCTGGCCAGTCTTCCTATTTTCAGGAATGAAAAGGAAAGAAGAAGGAAGGAGGGAGGCAGGGAAAAGAAGAGAAGCAATTATGGCATAAGACAGATGGGGACTCCGCTTTGCGCCTGCAGGAGAAATGCATGGACATTACCACTTCAGATGAGGATTCCAGATCCTGCTTTTTTGTGACAACCAAATCCTCCGTCTGGTTAAATGCTAAGCAGTTCACCTCTGTTGGATAAATGGACCCCTGTGCTCAATTTGTACCTGATAATTCAATGCAGTCAGTTCCTCCTTTCTCCCCAGCAGAGGTGCTCGGGGGCGTGACGCAGGTGAGCTGCTGGGGACACAGTGGGAGGCAGCCTTCCAGGCCCTGCTGCCTCTAACGCTCATGACCGCTTTCCAGTTTCTGTCCCTGTGACTGCTGCTTCCAGGCTGCCCCTCTGCTCCCCAAGATGCACACTGACTTCTCTCTTTGTGCCTCATGTTTTTATAGATCTGAGAATCATTTCTGAAATTGTAGCCTGGAGGATTTGTCCCTAGTTGTTCCCGCCTGTCTAGCTACAGAAAGACACTATGGAATGACTAAAATAAAATCTGCAGGGGTAGAAGGAAAAGGTGGAATGTGCAGTGGGCATATGGCACTTCCAAACTTGTGAACAGTTCCAGGCAGAGCGGAGGGAGGGAGGGGCATCATCCCAGGATGGTCAACGCTGCTGGGCTGTCCCCTGGCACCACAAGCAGTCCCTCATCAAAGCCAGGCAAAGCAACCATGCGCACACCGAGAAGGGCACACAGAGAGCAGCACAGTTCAGGGTGGATGGAGGGCTCTCCTGGGGGACATCGGCAGGCTCCATAGGTCTTGGTCATGCTGGTCCATCTCTCAGGTTGGGCATGGAGCTCATGGTGCTCATCCTTATCTTAGTCCCTTAGTGTTGCTGTAAAGGAACACCTGAAGCTGCAGGGAAACTTATAAAGAAAAGAGGTTTATTTGGCTCACGTGTCTGCAGGCTTTACCAGGCTCATGGTGTCAGTGTCAGCTTCTGGGGAGGCCTCAGGAAGCTTCCACTCATGTTGGAAGAGGAAGGGGAGTTGGCGTGCGCAGATCACATGGTGAGAGAGGAAACGAGACAGGGAGGAGGTGCCAGGCTCTTCTTAAGAATCAGTTCTCACGGGAAATAATAAAGTATGAACTCACTCATCACCGCAAGGACAGGCACCAAGCCATTCAAGGGGGGTCTACCCCTGTGACCCAAACACCTTATATCGGGCCCCGCCTCCAACACTAGGGTTCAAATTTCAACTTGAGATTTGGAGGGAAAAGCACCCAAACTGTGTCACAAAGCATGTCCCAAACACAGCAATCCTCCCATCATTCTTTAAGTGTCTCATGCAGCCACCCTTTCATGTCGGGCTACCTTCCCCCTAGGGCTGTGGCATCTGGGTGGGCTGGGGCACCTGGTCCATTTGCCTGCTCACAGAGCATTCCTGTCCCCGCTGGTCCCTGCAGGTCATTTCTCGTGGTGACTGGAGAAAGCTCTCTACAGAAACGCCTGTCCTCCATGCCTTCACCTACACGAGAGCATCCTCTGCTCCCTAGACCACACCAGGACAGTTCTGCACGGACCTAAGGAGCTCACAGCCCAGCCCCCTCCCGGGGGAAATCTCTGCACTCCGGACTGGTAATTTCCAGGGCACGGTCTGCCTTTCTCAGCTTTGTGGGAAGCACCTTTGGTTCAGCCTCACTGGTGAGGGTGGAGGCTGTCTCCCGTCCCCTCCTTGTTCACCAGCAGGCGTCAGCAGGGCTGCTATTGGACCCCTTTAGACCAAGGCGCAACCTGGCTCCTCTGTTCTCAACAGGATCAGAAATGTCACGCAGGTCGTATCTGGAGTGGTTCTCTTTTTCCCTTTTGTGGAGGGTTAGAGTGGTATTCACACCTAGGCACGTCTACGTCTGAAATCTGTGATGGACTGAATGTGTCTCCCTCCCAAATTCAAGTGCTAACCCTCGGACCCCAGAATGTGATTGTATTTGGAGACAGGGCCTTTAAGGAGGTGATCGAGTTAAATGAGGTCATATGTGTCCCCTAATCCATCGTGACTGGTCCTTATTAGAGGAGATGAGGACACTGACACATGGGACGACGGCCACAGGAGGACACAGGGGAAGACGGCTGTCTACACAGCAAGGAGAGAGTCCGCAGGGGACACCAGTCCCGCCAATACCTTGACCCTGGACTTCCAGCCTCCAGGACTGAAAGAGAACAGCTGAACAGATTCAGAGGTCCACTACGTGGCACGTAGCAGCCATTCATTCACTCACTGTGCCTGCTCCCTTGAGCCTGGCTGTAATCTGGCTGATAACATTCATTCATTCATTCATTCATTCATCAGGTATTTCCTGTGGGCCTACCATGTGCCAGGCATGGGCTAGGTTGGTTCTGGGGTAAAAATGGTCCTTTGCCCAAGCTACTGATGGAATCACAGAGATGATGGGGAAAATCAGTGAGTAAACCAGCTGAAGACGGAAGGCAGAGACTGGGAGCAGAGCCCGACCGTTCTGCTGCTGTGGGGAGAGGGTGGAAGCCTTGTCCAGGGAGGTGGAGAGGCCACAGCAGGAGAAGCATGCCCAGGCTGAGACCAGAAGGATGAGAGGTACCAGAAGGAGGAAGAGCTGGGCTGGGACAGGGTGAGGTTGTGGTCGGCTTAAGTGGCTGCCAGTGGCTCAGTTCATCCGCAGAAAGCAGCAGGGAGAAGGGTGAAAGGAGACTGGGGATGGAGAATCAGGGCCACCCCTTACAACCCTGTCTTAGGGTGTGGCCTTGGTCCACGGGGAACAGGAAGTCAGGAGCAGTATCAGGCAGGAGGGCAGTGGGCGTAGGTTCCTTGTGACCTGTGAGCAGAGAGGGGCTGAAAGCCGGGCCTGGTCCATGCTAAGGGGCACGAAGGGGAGAGCATTTTCCACCAGGGCTCAGGTGGTGTCGTCAGAGATGGGGCAGGGGCAGCGGCAGGGCCCTGAGAGCTGTGCCGCTTCGTGATGCCACTGCGACCCTTGCCACTGTGTTTCAGGGGTGCAATGCTGCAGGTGAAATTGATGCAGACCCAGGCTTCAGACCTGTTCTCCTAGACTGCAGTGATGCGATGACAGCTCGCTGCAGCCTTGACCTCTGGGTCCAAGAGATCCTCCTGCCTCAGCCTCCCAAGTAGCTGGCACACGCCACCACACCTGGCTATTTTCTTTTAATTTTTTATTTGTTTGTAGGGACAGGGTCTCACCATGTTGCCCAGGCTGGTCTCCAACTCCTGGGCTCAAGCGAATCTCCCACTTCAGCCTCCCACAGTGCTGGGATGACAGGTGTGAGCCACCATGCCTGGCCTAGTTTGGGTAACTTTGAGTCACCTGAAGAGTCAGCCTCAGCCCCAAAGGGTTCTTCCTTCCCCAGGGTGCTGTGTTTGCACGGGAGCACAGAACCATTGCTCCAGCAGGGCTTTTCAGTGGAACCGAGTGTCTCTCACACGAGCTTTGTCTCCGGATGCACACGAGGAGATTCTGCAGCACAGTGGAGCCGATTAAGCCATTACAGCTTTCCAGAGGGAAAAGAAAATTTAGGACACGTAGAAACTAAGTCTTTGCCCACAATCAAGTTTCCATTCAAATTATGAAAAGGAAGTGATTGAATGAGAATGAGATGACCTTCCCCTTCCCCCACGGATCTTCCTCCCTCTGGTTCCCGCTGCTGCTGACACGAGCACTGCACCAAGGCGACGGCCCGGGCGCCCAGGCTGACTCCCGCACTCGGGCGCGGACCTCACGGCCGGGCTGACTCCCGCTCTCGGGCGCGGACCTCACGGCTGGGCTGATTCCCGCACTCGGGCGCTGAGCTCACGGCTGGGCTGACTCCCGCACTCGGGCGCTGAGCTCATGGCCGGTTCTGAAGAACTCTGGTTCTGCTCATGCCCCACATCAAAACGGCCAAGTCTTCAGATTTGGGATTTCCCAAGCCAAAAGCATTTTCATAGAATTGCATTTCAATATTTACATTATCTTTAAATAAAGTCCAGCTAAAAATAAAAAATAAGTAAAAATGTTAAAAATAAAACAACCCCAGAGAGAAGTGGGGTCTACTTGAATGCAATGCAACATGAAGTGGACATCTGGACGCCCCTCCTCCAGGGCTCCGCATGCTCCCCGGGGCTCAGGGGCTCGGGTGGGGCAGCTCCTCATGGCGTGGGGTAGGGAGGGTGACCCCAGGTTCTTGGTCAGGGCAGGTGCAGGCCTGTGAGACACTAGGTGAAGGAGGCAGAGCAGGCCGTCCTGTGTGGAGTGGCTTTTTCTAATTCAAACTCCCCTCCTTTCTTCCTCTTCCTTTTGGGAGAACTCATCCCTCTGAGACCTCAGACAACCATGCACCAGGCTATGGGTGGGGGTAGTGCAGGGCAGGCAGAGCGGTGCAGGAGAAGCATTCTGCTCTTTTCTGCAGTAAGGTAAATATCGTGGCTGTTGTCTGTTCTGCCTCCTCCCTGCTGTCTGGCTTCGTTAGTGCAGATCAAGAGCACAGGTCAGTGCCCTGGAAGCTCAAGGGTGTTCAGGATGACCTTAGCAGAGGTCTCCATGCCATGAAGGGAACCCAGCCTTGCTAACTTCTCCAGGCTCGGTGCCCAGCACCCCCAGGGCACACAGAAACCACTGTGGTGTGAGCGGTGCTGGAGCAGCAGACACAGGCGCATTGTTGTTGGGAGGTGGGGGCAGCCAGGCTCCGGAAGCCATTCCGGGGGATGGGGGAGCCCCCGCCAGCTTGCGTGTTTTCTTCCTTAGCAACTGCCCCTCAGAAGCAATACAGGACTTTCCCTAATGTCACCTCTGCTGAGTCCATGCCGGGGAATGGCTGAGAAACAACTTCATGCCAGAATCCTGTCATTCTAATCTCTACAAAATTCTAGGAACCAAGAAATTATAAACTGAAAGCTCTTAACGAGAAGCTCTCTGTGGGCAATGATCAGGGCTCTGCAGGGAGCTCCAGCAGCAGCCAGAGGGAAATAAACGTGGACAAGAACAACCTGAGGCTGCTCGGCTGAAGGCTGGAGCATGGGAACTGCCCTACACCCTCACTCATGGTGCAGGGAGCTTCCCAGGAAGTCTCAACTCACCTACAGCCTTCGAACCAGGAGAGGCTCCGTGAAAGAGCAGGTGCATGGACCCGCCGGAGGGGTCAAGAGAACTGATGCCGTGAATGAATCCAGATGAGCAGCCACCATTGTCCTGAAATGCCCTTGGTCCCTTCAGAAAGGGCGGGCCACTTCCGTGTGGGTTGGGAAGGTGCCTGGGACCCGGGCCGCCCCGTGGAGAGCCAGCTTCTGCCCAGGAGGTGCTGGCACCCAGCCACAAGACGGGATGCGGCATGCTGGTGAGGGGTGGTCCCTGAGCTCCCACCACAGCCTCGACACGTCTCCACCTGGAGACAAACAGCAGCTTAGGCCTGGGGAGCACCTCTGCAGCCGAGAGCTCCAGGTGCACTTTCTTGCTTCTCGAGCCAGGAACCCATGTCCAACATGAGTGGAAGTTAAAACTAAAAGCTTTTAATGGAACACTTTGAGTTTCTAATATAAAATAGTCCTGTCCGATGCTGTGAGGCAGGTGCCATTGCTATCTCCATTTTATTAATAAGAAAGTCAAGGCCTACAGAGACATGGCATCTTATCCAGCGCAGCTACTAACCTGGAGGCAGGTTTTGAATCCGTGTGTGAATGCACCCAGAGCCCGCCGCCTCAGTGAGCCTTGAAGATGGCAGGGCATCCTCACCGGCTTGGCACAGGGCTGGTGGAGACCTGCGGTGCCCACAGTCATTTGCAGTGGCTGTCACAGAACTCCAAGGCCTGGCTCTGGTCTCTGGATGTGCTGCGATCTGGGCTCAGGCTCATGTGACTGTCCCGGAAGCTGCGGGCTTTGCTGCCTAAGCTTCACTTCTGGTGGGTTTGTGAAAGCATATTTTCCAGTCTGTCATGTCCTTGCAGATTCTAGGGTGTGGGATGCAAATGAGGGTTGTGTTCCATGCTCTCCTGCCTGCTCCGCAATACAGTGACTCCTGTGTGTGCCCTCGGCTTCCCTGTCACCAGGCGCTCTCTGCTTGTATGTTATCATCAGTGCTGCGTCTTCACCTCTGAGGCCTCCGTGACGCACTCCATCAAGGATCCTACCCTGAACCTTAATAGTTCTCACAATTGCCTCGGCAAAGGCCCACCACGGGATGACTGCAGGGTGGATTTACGTGTAAAGCGTCTCCTGCAGCAGCAGCGGCATTCCCCAGATGGCAGGAGGGAACAGCCAGCCCTCGCTGTGGTGGATGGCAAGGCCTGCTCCAGGAGACTGGCACTGTTGTGGAATTTCACCCTTTCTGTGGACTTTTATTATTCTTCCTGGGCTAGCTTCACCTCCTGCTCAAGGGTTTCGACTTGTTCTACCCACACCTGTGAAAACAGCCTCCCATGCCAAGTATTCCCACAGGATCATCCTAATAGATTCCAGGACCTGGCGGCTCCTCTTCCAATGCCCCAAACTCTTACGGGGATCAGCTTTCTCCTGCTCGGTCTCGAGGATGCTCAGGGTCTGGCCTCAACCCTGTCATCATTGTCAATCCCTGTGGCTCCTCCTTCCAAGGAGGCCGGGCAGAACAGCAACAGGAGTAGGTGCAAAGGGACAGCAGATGGTCAGGGACAACAGGTGCTCGGGGGGCAGCAGGTGCTCAGGGGGTGGCAGGTGCTCAGGGACACCAGGTGTTGGGGGCAGCAGGTGCTCAGGGGACAGCAGGTGCTCAGTTGGCAGTAGGCGGTCAGGGACAGCAGGTGCTCAGGGGGCAGCAGGTGCTCAGGGACAGCAGGTGCTCAGGGACAGCAGGCCTGGGTCTAGACCTGCTCCAGCTTGCGTCCTTGGACACCTCACTCAGTCCCATGGGGCTCCCTTTCCCCTTCTCCTGGTGGTTGTTGTGAGTGTCAGATAAGACTTTAGCTCCAAGATAGGCCATGGACACATTTTGGCTGCTGTTCTTAGGCCCTTGGACTCTGGTACCATAGACTCTGATCCCAAAAGCACTAACTCTGAGGAACAGGAGCCTTCTTTCCATCCACACCACAGCCCTCCCTCACGGAGATATAAGTGAAGACCCATCCCCTCCAGAAACATTTCCCTACACTCCCAGTTGGTCTTGAATCTTGCGACACAAATGTCGTTTCGCATCTATAGACTGGAGAAGCCCTCTCGGGCATGGAGCCAATACCCCACCCAGCAGAGACAGTCACATGGAAGGAGTAAAACGCATCCCCTGGTGTGAAGGACTCGGGGTCTGAGGGAGATTCCCACCCAAACGAGAAACAAGGGAGCTCTGACGTCAGTGAGGCAGACGCCCAAGGCAAGAATAGGAAGTGAAGGTCCCGCCCAGAAAGCAAGGCAGGGCTGGCTGGGGAGGAGAGCCCAGAGCTCTCAGCAACAGTGCGCTCTGCATGGCAAGTTCACAGTCAGACAGCTCACCTTCCTGACAGCTCCCTTAGATTCCACGTCCTTGCTGTGGCCCCTCCCACATGGGACACAGGTAGGCGACCCCGGGCGTGGACACAAAGGCCCCATCATTACACAATGTCTCTAAACACACCGATATAACCCCATCCTCCAGAAGTGCCCTCTCTTTGTTCTTGGCCTGGTATTTGTATTTTTAAAGCATGAACTCTCTACTCATTGTTCTGCACTCTCATGGAGAAAAAAGGGAGAGGAGGAAAGAAACCACCTTTTTGTGTTTGTTTGAATTAGTCCCTTGTTAGGCAGTTTCATAACAAGGTAACTTAGGTATAACTATAGGAGGCAGACATTATATGGCTGTTTTGCAGAGGTGAAAACAGTTTCAAGAAATTTGGAAAACTTGCTCACAGCTTTTGAATTATGCCACACCCTTTTCTGAAATACAACCTGGGCTCTACTCTCCTGCTTAGCTGGTAACCTAATGGCAATCAGCTGGGCCAGTGAGTGGCTAGAATGCTTATTTTGTGTACATAATGGAAGTGTTAGGAGATTTATATTTTGAATTTGTCAAGAGTGCCAGATTATTTTCTAGTTTACTTTGCTTACACAACTTGAAGTTCTGCTAATGTAAATATAATCGGTGCCTCAGTTTACCCAGAGAGTTGTTGAATAAGAATGAAAATGTTTCCTAGGGACAGGAGAATGAGAAATAGCCATCAAAAGGAGAGAACAGAAATCCTATTCCTTTGTGGGTCTGAATACCCTACCCAGGAAATCCCAGGGCAATAAAGACCCCTTTCAGCCACATGTTCTGCTTTAAGAATCAGATTCAGCAGAAATGCGAGCCAGGCAGGGTGTGGAGATGATCACAGGATCAACGCTAAAAAGGGATGGAGGTTAGATGCTCCTCTTGTCATCTTTCTTTAAAAAAATCAACAAAGTATAAAAGAGACTTTCATAGTCTTTTCATAACAAGTAAAACTACATGTAAGACGTTCATGAGGGAAGATTGTTGATGGACGTGATGAACTTAAGTTAATTTTTCTCTGACGGCCCTTCCTATACATTTTTCTAACTCAAGAACATAATCCATTTTATTTTATTAAGGGCTGATTAAATAAGAAACTTATATTTACCATGTGATTATTTGATATTCTAATGAGTATTCAATGCATCACACGTTTGAGCCCTACTATTTGCAAAACATCATTGCAATGTGCCAAAGATTATGCAAAGATTACTAAGATATGCCCCTTTCCCATCTTGACTGACCTCAAATGAAACTGGACTTCCTGAAGGTTCTAACGTTTGACAGGAATTGTCACAGTGTTCTCGATGCTTATGGAAAATGAGAATACCGCAGCGGTGGTCAGATACAAATTACACTAAAGCCATATTTCTCAAAATGTGACCTTGAAACCAGCAGCAGCAGCAGCATTGCCTGGGAACTTTGTAGAAACTCAAGTTTTCACCACTGATGGGGTTCAGGACATGCTACCCCAAAATATGGCCCCTTGGCATTTGAGAAAACAGCAAAACCTATGATCACTCTCGGACCTACTTCCATCCTTCTTCCCTGAAGCAGGTGGTTCATTGGCCCTTCAATCCAGAGGTGATCTTCCTTTACCCACAGGAAAGGAGCAGCTTTATCTCTGACGACGAAGGGACACAGAGAAGAATCTGAACGCACAGACCTTGACAGGTTGCCCCGGTTTATCACCATTAAAGCATGCCGCCTTTGCCCCATCATACTTCCTCACAACTGTCCACTCTGTTGCAGGTGAGCGACAGCTATCAGGGCCAGTGATGCAGGGGGAAGAAGAATTGACCAAGAAAGCTGTAGGTAAAGAAAGGCAGATTTATTAGAGAAAGTAGAAACGTGCAACAAGGCAACGGGTAGCTGGCAAGAGAAAAGCTGACTCCCAGGAGACCAGGGTTTGCTGGTATTATCCAGGATGGTGTTTACGCTGCCTGTTGAAGACAGCTTTGTGCAGTATGGATCACTCCAGGATTGCAGTGAGTTCATGTGCATAGCTAGACACAGGAAGACTGTGAGTTATTTGCTCAGGAGAGCTGTGTAGCCTGGACCATGGAGAAAGGCAGACTTGTGGCTTATCTGCCTTCAGTTTCTGCTTTTCCTTGCTCCTGCCAGCCTGGTTCTTTTTCCCTAATGAGGACTCCACACGCTCTTCTTTCTAAAAATGCACAGGTTTACCTGTTTCTTTGACTTTCATTTCTGAAGACTCCCATGTCATGTAAAACTATATTAAATAAATTTGTGTGCTTTTCTCTTGTTAAAAAACTATATGTAAGATGTTCATATCAGAGGTGTTTTTAATAAGGAAAAATTAGAAACTGCAAGAGGAGTGGTTTGTTATTGGCAGTTCTTAATCACACTCAGCCATTATGAATGACAGTGCCACAGGTGGAAATGCTTTTGATGTACTGGGGCAGGACGTTGTATGTCTAGGGTGGTCATGGCGGCCACTGTGGCAAGACACCCTGGTGAATGTCAGCACCTGGCAGCTTGTGAGAGGCCTGCTGAGTCCGTGGGCGCAGAAAGTGGGCCCTGAAGGGAATGGCTGTCCCTAAGGTGGGCCATCTTAGGAGGGGGCCAGGTCTTATGACTTATACTATACTTGACCAAAGGGAAAAAGTGTTTTACATGATCAAGACAGGGCGGTGATGATTCAGACAAATCACACCAGAGTTTCCAAACTTGCTAAAAATGTGTGATGCTCTTGGCACGTTCAGAGCCCACGTTCTGAGCAGACACACAGAGGTCATGGTGTCCATCAGGACAGCTAGTGGGATTCTGCCTGGTGACTCTTGGGTGATGTAGGACAAGGAACACTGATTCTGAATGTGACCTGGTCACGGGGCACACACCACAATCACCCCATCCTACAAGCTCCTTGCTTCCATGGAGATCTATGGCTCACCCTCCCAGCCTCTTACCGATGATGGCCTCTGGGAGTGTGGGCAGGACACTTGCTCCTTCATAAAGAATAAGCAAGTTATTTGCAGTGTGTTTTGACATATACAAAATGTTATCATTTTTCACAGGTTTTATTTCCAGACATTACAATTTTAGAAAGGAAATTTTCCTTTGTGATGATTGAAATTCATGCAGTATTTATAACTTGGTTTCAGCTCTGACTTTTTATTAATTGTGAGCCTTCATTAAAATAACTCATTTGAAATGAGTAAGGATGGTTACTGCTGAAAAGAACATTTCTTGTATTAATATTTAACTAGTGGCACTCTTAAATCCACAAGCGAGTAAGTAAACGACATCTGCAAAGGCTTATTGCAGAAACACCAAAGCTGTAACAGGTTCGTTTTAAGGCATTTGTTGTTCTTGCTGTTTTCCTTGATAGTCTTAAGACAGCCCCTAGGTCTGGGATAATTACTGTGGTATGTAGAATTCTCTTGTCCTGCATGACAATTTCTCATCGTTCTCAAAGATGGAAAGTGCGGAGGTTCCCACACGTCTCTCCTCGGTCGTCCAGTTTCCCCCGACCCGTGGCAGGAAGAGAGGCTGAGTGAAGAAATGAAGCCATTCCGGCCCAGCCATACTCTGCTGCCTAGGTCCTCCTCTCCATCACATTTTCTCAAAGTTACCTACATTAATGTTAAGGAACATCGGTTCTTTCTCTTTTCAAAACACTATGTAGCTTTCTTCCCAATGTGTTTTGCGAGGAGACGCATCCTGGGGAGGAAAATGAGGGAGATTTGGGATGAGGGATGCGTGCACCTGTTTCTGGAGTGCAAGGCTTTTTTTTACTGGGCTTCCAGGCACGGAGGGGGCAGGCAGGGTTGGGGATCCTGTGGTGGGCAGGGCCCGCACGATGCCACCGCTTCGGCCAGAGCCTGCTGCACGGCAGAGCCTGCCCTGCAGACCAATGGCCTTCCCAGGCCGGGTCCAGGGCTCACACCCAGCGGGCCTGCATATAACCGGGGCAGCCTGGGGTTTCCGCTGCAGGAGAGCCAGCAGCCTCAGCTGTGCTCCAGCAGAAAGGACATGGCCCCAGCAGGGAAGCAGCCGTCTCAGCTGGTGAGGACACAAGAAACCAAAGGCCAGGGAGCCAGGACACAGGAGCCGGGGAAGCCACAGGGACTCAGTGCTCCTCTCTGCTCTGGGTGGGCAGCGGGGGCCTCCCGCCTCTGCAGGGCTGCAGTTCTGGTCGCTGCAGGAGGCTGGGGCACCGTGTCTGCCTGAAAGGCCAACTGGGCCCAGCCTTGGCTGTGTCCTGCCCCTCGCCTCCAGGTCCCTCTTCCTTCCAGGGGTCCAGCTTTGTTCCACTCTCTCATCTTCCCAAACAAGCTGCATTATCAGCACTGAGGCTGTGTGATGGAGGGCAGGTGAGCAGTCCCGCGTGGGAGGGCTGGTGGGCTGCCTGAGGCCCCAGAACAGGGAAAACAGGACCTTGGGGAAGATGGTCAGGGTGGCTGCATTCCACCTGGATTGTTTTCATTTGAGGGAATGTGGAGAAAACATCTTCACACCTGCCTTGACCTACATTGTAATGGGACTCATCAAACATGAAAGAAACTTTATTTTTAAAGAAAATAGCTTTTAAACTTCCTCCCTTGAGCCCTTTGTTAGGATTTTTATTTACATAGTTTTTCAAACAATTTCTTACCGGAAAATATATTTTATCAGTGAACCCGATATCTGTGCCCATTTTAATAATTTCTACCAAATAAGAACTGTGAGAATGAAACTGTGGCTTCTGTGTTGGGAGCCGCAAAGCACATAGAACAATGCCTGACAGAGGGCAGTGGACATTTTCGTTTGTATTGTTTTCTTCCTATACCAGCCTCTCTCATTCTCTTTGCTGTCACAGGCCCCAGGTATTTTGTTTTATATCCTTACGTATGTATGGGTCCTTGAAGATAGATTATATGATATCTGTCTGCATGTTTTCAATGTATGTAAATTAAGTGTGTGCTTTAAACATGGGTCTGTTTCTTCCTGTTTCCCATTCACCCTGTGTTTTACGATCTCTGTGGTGTTCCTTGCACATCGAATCTATTTCATGCTCCTCTGTGAAATGTACCACTATTTGCAGACAGTGTGTTCCCCCTACTTTCTAGCATGGATGGACACCCAGTTGCCTGTGACTCCTGCTCCCTCAGAGCAGGGCACCTCCTGGGAGGCTTCCTCACAGGGGTAGACACGGCTTCCTCCGGGTTTGTGCCAGACATGGGGCTGCTGACCCCAGGAGCAAGTGTCTGGGCTTCACGATTCGGTGCCGGGAGATGTCCCATGCAATGCCCGCGTCTTTGCCAGTCTGGCTTCTCATGGGTGTGTGAGTTTGCTTTTTTCTGATCACTAGTGATATGAGCATGTCCTCCTCTGCTGTTATCTGCTGATGCTTCCTCCTTTGGAACCAATTGTTTTGTAAATGTGCCTGTTTTTCTGAGTTGAACGTCTTCTTTTTGATCAGCAAGTGTTCCTGGTGCATTGAAAATATTAATTACTTCTTGTTTTCAGTATTGCGAGACATCAGCTGCCCATCTGTTCACTTTGCCCATCTGTATCTTTTGTGACTATGATGTCATCAAGCCATCGTTTTTACCACTTAGGGTTTGTAACCTGGGCATCTTACTTAAGATATCTTTCCCATCGCAACTTTACAGTTATGCCTGCACACAATTTCTTCTATTAAAGTATTACCCTTCATATTTCTATCTTTAATCCATTTGAGGTTTACTTCTATATATGGGCTGAAAAAGGAATTGAATCATTGTCTTCTCTATAGATGTGCCTCCTAACACCATCTACTAAATGATCACTCTGTTCCCATTAATCTGTGATTGTGCCATAAATATTCCAAACAAGTTCCCTTGTGCAATAGGTTTCTGGACTTCTTATTGGGTCTGATTGGCATCTTGCGTATTCTTGGGCCGTCATCTCACTTTCTTATTATATGCAGGAGACCACCAACCAGCAGGGTGAACACCATTCCTTTTCTTTTACAAAACTACCTTAACTCTTTATGGAATTTGCTTTTACCATTAGGAAAAATGTGGGTTTTTTAATTTAAAAAGTAATGCACATTAAATGTACATATTAATATACATTAAATAACCACAACTTTTTACATGTCAACCATACCTCAACAAAGTGGTTTTAAAAGTAATGTACAATCTTTGAACATTTGTAAAAAATAAAGTTTAAGATCTTCCCTATGTTTCTTCACTCCACATCATGTTCATTGCCCAGGGTTGCCAACTACCCTGAACAGCTTCCCTCTCCCTCTCTCCCTTTCCTCTCCACCCTTCATCACCCTATGGTTTATCCATTCAATAAGTCCATTCGAAACTTTTTTAAAATGCAAAAATATCATTTTCTAGATGCTATTCTGTATCTTGCTTTGTTTCATAGTGTTCATAGTGTTTTAGTTTTGCAGTATATAACCCTGCAATTAGAGTCCATGTGGATGTGCTTCTCTGATTTTAGAAGTTTTACACCATCATATCCTCTGGAAAAAACAGGGTTTTTTTTTGTTTTTTTTTGTTTTTGCCGTTCTCTTTTTGACAGTCTTTTGGATGACTGTCAAATCTTTGGTCATCATGGATGTTGCCTGTTCCTATATCCTTGGCCACTCATGAGAGAAGATCTCTAATAGCAGAATTAGGAAAAATTGTCTCTTTCGTGGCACTTGGATAAGATGAGGTAGGGGAGCTACGTATGTAAGACCCTTACATTGTCGATGATAGGGGAACTGACATTCGTCCAAGTTACATAAGCAATACATGACCTGAACTCAAAACTGAGTCTCAACTTCAAGCTTCTCACCAGACTCTCTTCTTACTTCCACAAATATCGTTTTTTTTTTTTTATGGTAAACTTTCAACAGGCCATTTTCCTATTTGCTAAAAAGTTTGTTTCTTTCTTCACCCAGTCATCACTGCCCTCAAACCTATCTGCTTAGAGGGACAAAAACAGCTTCTAGAAAATAGCAAATACAGACTTCCAATAAGAGAAGTTTAATCCAGAAATATATTATTTAAAATAACTTTTTTTTGGTTAAAAGATATATATCTTTGCACACACACATATACATATGAAAGAAAATTCCTTTATACATTTGGAATGTGGAAAGATTTCTAAATTATTTCCTGAAATTGAAAAGTCATAAAAGACAAGATTAGTAAGTTTGACCACATACGAATTTTTTGAAACCTTCAAGGCAAGAAAAATGTCATAGATAAAAGTCAACAAACAAATAGCAACTGAGACTGAACTTCCTAATATATAAGACCAAATTGATTAAGAAAAAAAGAAGAAAAAATTCAACATTTTGATCAAAAAATTGGCAACAAGTATGAATAAAAATTTTGCAAAATGATATACCAATGGCTCTTGAGTATATGGAGAGAGGCTCAGCGTTGTTCATAGTGATCACAAGCAAATTAAACTGAACAGGTGTATTTAATCTGTTGGATTGGTAAAAAGCAACAGGTGAAGCTGCTGGGAGGCGTGCAGACGGGAGTTCTCATGCTGTCCCGGTGCATATATAAATTGCTGCAAACTCCATGGTGAGCAATTTTGCAATATCTCCCCAATTTGCAAGTACAAATTTGAGAATTTCGCTTTAGGATTTTTTTTTTTTTTGAGATAGCCTTGCTCACATGCTCACATGTGGAATGTTGTTTACACAGTCATTTTTCATTGCAGAAGAATTTATAATAGCCAAAGATTGGAAACAACCTACATGTCCATCAGTCGAGGGCCAATTAATAAAGTTCTGCCATTCTCAGTTGCAACTGTTTTCAGCTCTTGCTACTGTTTCTTCTGATAGTTCTCTCCATGTTTCTAAATAATACACCTTGTCCTGTTTCCCATCTTTCTCCATTAGTGTGTTTACTGTACACGTTTAGTAAGCAGATTTTTAAAGAGAGTTTTAATTATAAATTGCTAGGTAATTTCATCAAAATGTTCTGCACTTCTTGAGAAAATCAGATGATTTTTCTTCTTTAGTTCATTAATGTGATGTATTAAATTGATAAATTTTCTGGGGAAAAACCATCTTGATAGCTCTCTGACACACCGTATTCAATCATGGTGTATTTTTAAATTAATTTTAACTAGTTTGAAAATTGATGGATTCATTTACCAATAGATGTTTGTTCACCAGTCAAACTGGCCTACACATATTTTATTTCATTCTGCCTGTATTCAGTTAGGATCGAGGTTATGTTCGCCTTATAAAATAGGTGGTCAGCTTTCATCGTTTTTCCTTTTCTGGAATATCTTGTATAAAATAAGGAATTCTCTGTCCCTTAGAAGTTAAGTAATCAGTAAGAAAGATCTCCAAGTAATCAGTAAGAAAGATCTCCACAAAATAAATTTTAGACAAAAATTAACAAGGTTCAGAATAGTGTAGTACTCTATCCTTTTAATTGTAGTAAAATACACATGGCCATTAAAATTTCACCAGTTTAACTACTTTCAAAGGTCCAGTTTAGTGGAATCATGCACATTTACATCGTAGTGCAGGCGTCATCACTATCCATCTCCAGAACTTTTTGTCTTCACAAATTTAAACATTATACCCAGTCAACACTCACTCCCAATTCCCCCTCCTGGCAGCCCCGCTTTACTTCCTGTCTCTAGGAATCTGACTCCTCCAGGGATCTCATAGAAGCGGAGCCATTGAGGGTCTGTCCTTTCGTGACTGGCTCATGCCATACAGCACAGTGTCCTCGAGGTTAGCCCTGTAGTAGCCGGTCTCAGAGCAGATAATATTCCATCGTGCACGCCCGCGTTTTCCTTATCCATTTACCCCCGGTGGACACTGGGGCTGTCGCCATGTTTTGTCTGCAGTGAACTGTGCTGCTGAGAACACAGGTGTACAGATAACTGAGTTCCTGCCTCCCATCCTTTGGAATGTCTGCAATACACTACCTTTTAGGTGCATACCTCCCGAGTAGCTGAGATTACCAACCACGCCCAGCTAATTTTGTATTTTTAGTAGAGACGGGGTTTCACCACATTAGGCAGGCTGATCTTGAACTCCCGACCTCAGAAGATCCGCCCGCCTCGGCCTCCCAAAGTCCTGGGATTACAGGCGTGAGCCACCGCGCCCGGCCAGGTGCATTAAAAATAAAAATAAAAAATACTGTTGAAGGGTGGCAGAATACACCATCCCAAAATATCAAAATATGCCACTTTTATTTTGAGCTAAAGGCATTTGAAGTCAATAGATGCAAGAAGGACGCCCGACCTTTCTTTTTCTTCCTGAAAGCAGGAGATTAACCACCCCCGCCCCTCTCCCACCTCTGTGGAAGGGGTACACCCTGTACTAGGAGGAAAAAACTTTCTTATCACCAGAGACAGGGTTGAGGCGCTGAGGGGACTGTGTATAAAGCAACCCCAGCTTGTTAGACAGACGGACCCTTATCTGCCTAGTTACTTCCACGATTCCCTGAGCCGGCCCGAGCCCCCGGGTCTTGTCATGTTCAAACAATTTACTATGCTTTGTGCAACTTGGTGGGCAAGTGTTCAGCTGTCGCTGCTTCTTTGTGTTTTCATTTTCCCAAGGGGTTTCCCATGTGCACGTACAATCCCAGCTTTTCTCCTGTTAATCTGCCTTAATGTCCATTTGATTCCCAGGCCCGCTGGAGCCCCTGGGCGGGTGGAGGTGCTGGGCTGCCTCCCGTGCTGTGCGCGCTTCTCAGCCCTCTCTGCCAGCACTTCTGTCCTGGAGCCGCAGCTGCTTTGCCTGCGTTGAGCAGGGCGCCTGCGGAGCGCAGGTGACATCAGCCACAGCCGTGCCTGCACCCGCCACCGCTCCAATCCCCACGCAGCCCGGTCACCCGGTGCCTCCACTGCCTTGGCTGGCGCTGGGCCGGGGCCTCCAGGTTTCTGTGTCCAAAGGGCAGGAGAGAGGCGCAAGCGGGAGCTGCTCTTGCTATGCCAGGGCGGTGCTAGAGATAGACCTTGCCCTGGGCTGGGCTGTTTTCCCCGCACGCGGATCCTCACCTCCGCTTCTCCGCTGGCTTCCCGCCTTTACATACGTCTATTTTAAATTGGTGTTAGGCACCCCCACACCGTGACTCCCCTCAACACTGCCGCTGCCCCACGCACACAGCGGCTCCCCCAAAATACGGCTGCTCCCTCACACACGGCAGCTCCCCCACAGCCTGCGGCTCCCCACACACGGCGGCTCATCCGCATATGCTGGCTCCCCACCACGCAGGGCGTCTCCAACCCTCCACACGGCGGCTCCCCCGCACACGGCGGCTTCCCCACCACCACACGGGGGTTCCCCCCATGGCGGCTCCCACACAACGATGGCTCCCCCATATACTGTGGCTCCCCCCCCCACACACGGCGGCTCCCCCCACACATGACGGCTCACCCACATATGGCGGCTCACCCACATATGGCGGCTCCCCCCCTACACGGCTCCCGTCTCCAACCCTCCACACGGCGGCTCCCCCCTATACTGCGGCTCCCCCGCACACGGCGGCTTCCCCCCACCACACTGGGGTTCCCCCCCACGGCAGCTCCCACACACACGACGGCTCCCCCCTATACTGTGGCTCCCCTGCACACGACAGCTCCCCCCCACACACACCATGGTTCCCCCCACACGGTGGCTCCCCCCCCACACACACCCGGCGGCTCCCCCACACAGAGCTGGGAGGCGCCAGTACTCTCGGAGCTTGGCTGGGGCTCCTGGGGAGGCCGTGGCTCCTCCTCACCCGCTGGGGAGCCAGGAGTTCCCTGAGTGGTTGAAGCCCTGCTGGGAGGGTTGGGCGTTTCCAGCCATTCTCACACGGCTTCTCAGCCGGGGTCTCCCACCCCGGCCCTGGCCCTGGGCCTGCCCTCACTGCCTCCTCCCCATCCCACCCCGGCCCTGGCCCTGGGCCTGCCCTCACTGCCTCCTCCCCATCCCACCCCGGCCCTGGCCCTGGGCCTGCCCTCACTGCCTCCTCCCCATCCCCTACCCCTAGAGGCTTCCTGCCCTGGTCACCTACGTGTCACCTAAGCCCCGAGGCCAGGCGGCTTCTTGTCTACTAAAGACTTCCGGAGAGAGGCATTCACCCTGTGGTCAGAGCTGGGGTTTCCGTGGAGGAGCACCACAGCCATAAAGAAAGGTAGGGTGACCCCACCCCTCGGGCCTAGCAGTCCCGAGCCCTGAGGGGTCATTGGTTGCACCAGGCCCTCCCGGCCTCCTTTTGTTCCCCAAACTCCCAGGGTCCTCCTGTACTTTCCACATGGCTTCCTTGCTGGTCAGAGAAGTATTCCAGCGGCTCTGCTTCACCTCCTGTAAACATCAGATGACCCAGCTTAAACCTAACCACGCACATTGGATGAGTCCTTCATCCAGTGTTGAATTTCCCCCACTACATGGTGACAATACCCTAACGTCGTTTTTCCTCACATCTTTGCCATGTACACTGGGGTTCTGGGGACACCTCAACGTGCTGGGTTGAGCAATGAAAGCGAAATGGCTTTATTCGTTTCTGTCACTGGACTCCCTTGCAGAGAGCTGAGTTGGGCGCCCTAGGCCCGCTCCAGGCTCCTGCGTCCTCCCCACGGTGCTGACGGGGCCTCCAGGGTGTCACGGGCTCCAGACATCCTCCTGCATGTTTTCTCCAATGTGTCACCACTAAGTCACACAGTGGGGACATCAAATGAGCCCCTCAGTCTTTTGTACACGTTATGCTCAGGGTCCCCTGATCTTACCCTTTTTCATTTTGGTTGACTACACTGACTGGGTGTGTCATGGGTACTGGAGAATGCATTAGGAAGAGTGTTTTCTTAAACACCAAGAGTTTTGAATGAGTCGAAAGCAAGGCAACAGCAAAAGGGGTAAGGTGAGATCAAGCCTGGGTCTTGCTGGATGGGACCATGTAAAATGGGGCCTGTGATCGACTCACTCTATGTTTTTCCCACCGTCTCCCTCAGAATTCACACAAAATACACAACAACTAGTCTGTCCTGCCCTTTTCCAAGATCACTTGTAAGGAGTAATGAGCAGCTCTGATTGAAATGCTGGGTGATACCAGGACCTCAGACATTCCATGTGAAGGGTTTTTAAGCCGGTGGAGGTTTCTAAAGCCTGAGAAAATGTCAGGGTACAGGTGGAACTCAGATTTGCCTCCCCCTTTTGGTTGCATTCTACAGGGAATTTTGGTCGTGAAGAACGTGCTTTATAATATCTTTAGGGCTTTTGTCCCTTCATCTTGCATCACACTTGGCCTAAATGGTGCGGGTCCTTCCTGGGGCACCACTCCCTGAGCAGGCACAGGAGCAGGGCAGCACCTGCCCTAAATTGCAGGACAGCATAAGCACAGTCAGCCCCCAGAGCCTCAGTGACCCGGCAGGGTCAGCGGAGTCACCCAGACGGTGCTGGCCTTGCTGGTCACTGGAATTACTGCCCGATGGCCACCATGACCAGAGTTTTCAACTTGACATGCATTTTGAGGAGGACTGCGAAGGGACAGATTTGGTTGGGAAGGTGCAAGGATACAAACGTTGGTGGACAAAACTGTCACTGAGAAATGGAACATTCCAATGCTTTGCCTTGCAGCCATCTCAAACAGGCTCCTGGGGGCCCTGGCACAGCTTCTCCTCCCAGTCGTGGGGCACAGCCAGGGCCTCTGCACTGGCCTGGTGCTTAGGAAGCCCTCTGTGTGAGTGGAAGCTGCGCACTGTCAGGACGCACTCCACGTCCCTGAAAGAGTCTCACAAATCAGCTCCTAGCCAGTGTCTCTGGCACTGGAAAGTCTTCTCAGGAGGTGAGAATTAGAGACCCTGGGGGAGCTGCAGGGACCCCACGGAGGGACCGTTCCATAACTGAGGGAACTCATTTGGGGGACAGCAGGAAGTGCTTCGTGTGCTGAGGAAAGTCCTTGCTGGAAGCCACTTAGAGGAGTTTAAGTTTCCAGGCTTCCTTCTTTGGGACACAAACTATCCCTGTTTACACTGTCATTTCCTCTTCCCATTTCAAGTAAACAAAAGATAAAAATAAATACATCATCGTAAAAGACAGTAAGACACAATAAAATGAAAGGTCAAGTAGAGAGGCACAATAGCACAATATAAGTACCTTGTTTGTTAAAAACAAAACAAAACAAAAATTCCAAGCATAGCCTTTGTCTAAATCTAAAAGACGTAAGAGGGTTGGTGAATGTTGTAAGGCAGCAGAGTCCAACAGAAATATAATGCAAGCCACATCTGAATTTTATGTTTTCTAGGAGTCACATTAAAAAGGTAAAAAGAAACACCTGAAATTGGTATTAATGGCATATTTTATGTTACCTGATATCATCATTTCTAGATGTAATTGTTAGAAAACTTACAAATGGGATATTTTACTATCATTGTTAAGTCTTTCAAGCCCACAGTGTGCATTTCACTCTTGCAGTTTAGCTCAGTTAGGACTGACCCACTTCAAGTGCGTAACAGCCATGCATGGCTGCCAGTGGCGACCTCATGGAACAGCTCAGTTTCTGCATAAAAGTGAAGGCTGTCAGGTCAACATGCTGGACTGAAAAGCTTCAGCACTGGTCAGAGGCATGGACTAGGTAGGCAGCTATTAACGGGAGGAGATAAGAGCCATTAGGGAAAGGAGCCATGGGTCCTTCTATGGGGCTGACTCAGCTATGCCCTGCAAATCTGTGGTAGCTCACACTTCGACCAGCAGAAAAGGAGGGTGCCTATTTCCTCGAACTCTGGATAGAGCTGACAATCTGATTTTACATGTGTAATTTTTATTTGTTTTGCTTATTAGTAAAGCTAATAATTCTCTCTGGTTTATAGGTTATTATTATTCCTGCATATGTGCTAAAAACAAATTATTGAATTAGAAGACTACTGTTGTAGTTTGTTTTCTGTTGCTTATAACACAATCCCTAAAACTGGGTAATGTCTAAGGAAAAGGAATTTATTTTTTACAGTTATGGAGGCTGTGAAGTGCAAGGTCAAGAGGCTGCATCTGGTGAAGACCTTCTTGCTGGTAGGGTCTCTCTACCTGGTCCTGAGGCAGTCCAGGGCATCACATGGTAAGGGGCTGAGCATACAAACATGCTGGCTCAGGGCTCTCTTCCTCTTCTTGTAAGCATACCAGTTCCATTCCCATGGTAGCCCATTAATCCACTAACCCATTCATCTCTTCATTTATGAATGAATCCCTTCATGAGAGCAGAGCCCTCATGAACTGGCCACCTCCTAAAGGCCTCACCTTTCAATACTGCCACATTGAGGATTATGTTTCAGCATGAGTGTGGGAGGGAACATTGAAACCATAGCAACTACCATAGATAATTCACTCAAAATTAAGATGCAGGGGGTGGGAGAGAGAGAGGATATCAATAGTAAGAGTCATGGGTGACACTGACCAAGAAACCCACTGTCCATGTCAGCACACTGCATTTAGTGTATCCTAATATTCTATTGTATATAATATAATATAATATACATATATTATATATAATATAATATACATATATTATATATAATATAATATACATATATTATATATAATATAATATACATTATACTATACAATATATAGTATAATATATTGTATATTATATACAATATATTATATATAATATAATACATTATATTATATTATATATTGTATATTATATTGTATATTATATAGTGTATCCTAATACTAATATTAGTACACTGCCTTTTTGGTCCAGCTCCTCACCCCTCCCTATACCTACATGGTAAGCCATGTGACTTTGCATTTTCCTCTATTAGAGTCAGAGTATATTTCCTGGTCCCATTGGCGTAGATTTTGGCTCTATGACCTGCTTTTGCCATCTAAGTACAGGTGGAGATGAGTGTGACAGTTCTCAGGCTGGGACTCAGAAGATGTCTCACGTTTTTACTCACCGCTCTTGAATGTCTCCCATTGATACCAAGTGGGCATGGTCACAGGAGGAGAGACACAGGGAGCAGTCTCCCTGCTGACCTGCAGCCCTGCAGCCCGAGGCTGTGCTGTCCTGAGCATGGTAGTTTGTGCTTATGGTCCCAGGCCACTGAGTTTGGGTGGTTCGTTACAAAGCACAAATGTGGTGATAGTTTAACAGGCCATGTGCAGAGACTGGAGAGGCGATAATACAGGAGAATGTCCTTACACTGAGGAAAGACTTGAGTCTCCACATCGAAGGCTGAGGGAGAATATTAGGCAAAGATACACATACAGGTGAAAACCAGCAAATTCTTTTCATTCCACGTTGAAGAAGATACTACAATTCTCCAATGGGAGTGAGGTAACTTAGACGAAAGATAATTAGACTGACATGGGAGTCCTCATTGCAACACTACATTTAGAAAGCAATGATTGTAAAGATTTTGAGGGAAAACATGGAAATATTAGAAGCTTATGCTCAGCCAAACTATTGTTCAGCTTTGCTTGTGAAAGAGATTTTACCACCATACACTTTTTCAAAAAAAAAAAAAAAATTCATGAAATATACCAACCACACCAAAACTAAAAACTCCCCAAAGATGTAGAATTCAACTCCAAAATCTATTCTTTTTCCACTTCCCATCTTTTTCAAAAATATGTTCTGAGCAGCATGAGCCCCACAAGATGTTCATAATCGTGGAATTGGTTGGTCTACTAGGGCCGAGAAGCATTCACACTTCATTAGCAGTAACAGTTATGAGTACGCCACAGCCATTGCGCCCACGTATTCACTCCTCATTTAGTATTCTCCACTGCTCCACAATGTAGGGACAACTATTGCCACCACATCACAGAAGGAAAGTGAGTCATGAGGATGCTGAGCAGCTTGCCGAAGGTTGCAGAGTGAGTAGGTAACAGAGCTGGGTGTCCCAGCACTCTGGTGTTCCGCTGCCTCCTACACAGATCTCTAATGGACCACCATCCTCCAGGCATCTGCACAGCCATGTGTGTCCACACTTACTATGGTATTGTCTGTGTCAGAAAGAAACTCAAGTAGCCACAGACCAGGAAGAAGTGTCCACCTGCTGCCTCAGTCTCACAGCACTTCCTCTCCTGCAGGGAGGTGCCCTTCCCAGTCCCTGTGTCTGAGTCTTCTGTGTTGCTGGCCCTAGGTCTCTGTGTTGTGAGTCCTAGGGATAAGTATGTGATACTGGGGGTGGGCAGTCATTCCCCTGCCCCTCCTGGATATAGGGACGGGCCTGGGGTAGGCATGTGACACAAGCTAAGGACGCAGGAGGCCTTTTCTGAATGTTATTTTAAAGAAAAGGGAAGAAGACTTTGCTTTTTGAGTTGCACAATTTGAAGGCTGTGGATTGGGAATGCCAGAAGGCTAGGAATCACCTTCTATGACAGATGAAGGAATCCTGTCTGCTATAGGCAAGAATGAGACTGAATAAAAAAAGAGGGAAGGAGAGCAGAGTGGAGTGCAAAGAAGGGGAAGGAGAAGAACAAGGAAAAAGTCAGGAAGAGGGGAGTGTATACGTCAGCTCAAGCTGTTGTAACAAAATGCCACAGACTGGGTGGCTTAAACAGCATAAATTTATTTTCTCACAGTTGTAGAGGCTGGAAGTCTAAGGTCAATGTGCCCATTGGTTTGGTTCCTGGTGCTCTTCCTGGCTTGTAGAAAGCCCCATCCACTATGTGCTTGCCATGGTTTGAATGTATCCCCCAAATTTCATGTGTTTGAAACTTAATCCCCAATGCTACAGTGTTGAGCGATGGAACCTCGAAGAGGTGATTAGATCATGAAAGCTCTGCCTTTATGAATGGATAAATTGTTGTTATCTTGGGAGTATCATGGGAGTGAGTTCTCACGGGAGTGGGTTCCTGACGGAAGGATAATTTAGCCCCCTCCATTTCTCTCTGGGGCACCCTCTTGCCCGTCCATCTTCTGCTGTGGATTGACATAGCATGAAGGCCCTCACCAGATGCCAGCATCATGCTCTTGGACTTCCCAGTCTCCAGAATCATGAGCCAAATACATTTTGTTCATTATAAATTACCCCTTTTGTGGTCTTCTGTCATAGAAACACAAACAGCATAAAAAATGTTATATGGGTTCACTCAGAGAAAGCTATCTCTGGTGTCTTTTCTTACAAGGGCACTCATCTCATCATGAAGGTCCACACTCATGACCTCATCTAGACCTAATTATCTCCCAAAGGCCTCCCTCCAAATACCATCGCACTGGGGTTAGGACTTCAACAAATGAAGAGGGAGAGGGACACAAATGTTTAGCTCATAACAGGAAGGGAAGGGAAAAGGGAAGGAAGAGAGGAAGAGAGGAAGAGAGATCTAACAACCTCATTTGAGTCCCTGGATCCAGTCATATCTGAAGCAAGGAATCTATTTGTGACATTTCTAGTTAAAAGCATCAATAGATCCCTTTTTAATCTTAAACTGTATTGAATTGGATTTTTGATATTCGCAATTACAATAGCTTTGATTAATTCGTAACATACATCTACAAAGTGAAAAACCACACAGTCATTAATGTTAAAGTGTATTGAATTGGATTTTTGATATTTGCAATTACAATAGCTATGATTAATTAATAACATACATCTACAAAGTGAAAAACCACACAGTCATTAAGAGTAATGAGAGGAATCTATATAAACTATTAAGGAAAGGGGCACACAATATATTGTTTGTAGGAAAAAGGAAGTTGCTGAGCAGGAGATATAGCATGATACTATTTAAGATGGAATGTACCATATTTGTATATTTATATGTGTGCAAGTATTTCTATGTGTGGAAAGGAAGATAGAAACAGTGGTTATCTTCAGCATTGGGGATGATAGTGGTTATAGCGTTAGGAGAATTGACTTACTTTACACATGTCTCTGTGTGTGTGTGTGTGTGTGTGTGTGAGTGTGTATGGTGTTGGGCTTTTTGTATTGTTTTGTTTTAGAGACAGGGTCTCACTGTGTTACCCAGGCTGGAGTGCACTGGTGGGATCTCAGCTCAGTGCAGCCTCAAACTCCTGGGCTAAAGCAATTCTCCAGCTTCAGCTCCTGAATAGCTGGGACTGCAGGCATGTGCCACCATGCCTGGCTAGTTATTTATTTATTTATTTATTTATTTAAAAAAAATTTTTTTTTTTGAGAACAGTGTTTTGCTCTTGTTGCCCAGTCTGGAGTGCAATGGTGAGATCTCAGCTCACCACAACCTCCACCTCCTGAGTTCAAGCGATTCTCCCGCCTCAGCCTCCTGAGTAGCTGGGATTACAGACATGCACCACCACGCCCGGCTAATTTTGTATTTTTAGTAGAGACAGGGTTTCTCCATGTTGGTCAGGCTGGTCTCAAACTCCTGACCTCAGGTGATCTGCCTGCTTTGGCCTCCCACAAGCGCTGGGATTACGGGCGTGAGCCACCACACCTTGCCTGTTTTTTTATTTTATTTTTTGTAGAGACAGGTCTCACTATGTTGCCAAGGCTAATCTGAAATTCCTGGGCTCAGGTGATCCTCCCACCTTGGCCTCCCAAGGGGCTGGGATTACAAGCTGGAGTCACTGTGCCCAGCCCCTATCTATGTTACTTGATTATTTTAAGCATGAACAATTATAATTTGTAATAAAAATAATTAAAATGCACCTTTCGTTTTGAAAAAAAATTTTGTTTTACCTGGAAAGCTTTTTTCTATTATTTATTTTATGAATGTCTCTCTTTTTTCACCTCTACTGTCTTCTTTTAGAATTAAAATTTTACAGATTTGTGATTTCTGGGCTTAGAGTTTATATAATTTCCATCTTTGTACTCTTTCCTTGCACAATCTTAGGGATTTTCTTGAGTTTTTGTTATAATTAGCCAAATTCACTTCTGCAATACAGATTGAATCTCTTTTATCTGAAATGCTTAGGACCAGAAGTGTTTTAGATTTGGGCAATTTGGGGAAGGGGATTTTAGAATATTTGCATTATACTTACTGGTTGAACGTCGCTAATCCCAAAATCCAAAATCCAAAATACTCCAATGATCATTTTTTTTTTGAGCATCATGTTGGTGTTCAAAAGGTTTCAGATTTTGGAGCATTTTAGACTTTAGTCAGATTTTAGACTTTTGGATTAAAGATACTTGACCTGTACAAAATGTGATTCCAGTGTTTATTTAGTTTTCCACTGAAAGCACGACATTCACAAGAACCCTCACATACGGTGATGGACATGTGGCTGATTTTCACACAGTGGACACACCCCAGTAACCAAGTAACCAGCACCCAGATCAGAAACAGAATATCGCCAACATCTTAGAACCCTTCTCATCACCTTTTAACCACAAACTCCTGGAGGCCTCTGCTTTCTGGAAGCATAGAATTTATTTGTGGGTAATTGGACTTCGTGTCAATGGAACCCTGAGGTATCTATGCCTGGGTGTCTGGCTTCTTTGGCAGCTCCTGCCTGTGGAATTCATTCACATGGTTGCACGCAGCCAAGCACTTCCATCCTCATTGCTGGTTAGGGTTGCACTGTGTGAAGAACACAGCTGATTGCCCCAGATGCAGCTTTGTGCTTAGTGATCACCGACCAGATGCAGCTTTGAACTTTGTGATCACCGACCAGATGCAGCTTTGTGCTTAGTGATCACCGACCAGATGCAGCTTTGTGCTTAGTGATCACCGACCAGATGCAGCTTTGTACTTAGTGATCACCAATTTTCATCTCGGGGGCTCTTCTCTGATCTGTCTTCCTCTCTTCATGTTAACCTGCTCTGGTTTCACAGACAGAATATCCCTTTATAACACTGAAAACCTGAAAATCTCCCTTCTCTTTATTTGGTTTTAATTTTGATTCCTAAAGGTATTTTTTGTTTAAAATAACATGAACCCTTCAGCTGTTGGGTGGCATTTTCAGGTAGTTCATCATTGCAGGAACGAGCATCTGTGCAGAGTATGGGTGGAAGTTGTGGTGGCAGAGTGGCAGAGGCCATGGGGTGGCAGAGTGTGGATGGTGGTGGTGGTGGTAGAGAGTGGATGGTGGTGGTGGTGGTAGAGTGCGGATGGAGGTGGTGGTGGTAGAGTGTGGATGGTGGTGGTGGTGGTAGAGTGTGGATGGAGGTGGTGGTGGTAGAGTGTGGATGGAGGTGGTGGTGGTAGAGTGTGGATGGAGGTGGTGGCAGAGTGTGGATGGAGGTGGTGGTGGTAGAGTGTGGATGGAGGTGGTGGTGGTAGAGTGTGGATGGTGGTGGTGGTGGTAGAGTGTGGATGGAGGTGGTGGTGGTAGAGTGTGGATGGTGGTGGTGGTGGTGGCAGAGTGGCAGAGACCGTGGGGTGGCAGAGTGTGGATGGAGGTGGTGGTGGCAAAGTGGGGATGGTGGTGGTGGTAGAGTGTGGATGGAGGTGGTGGTGGTAGAGTGTGGATGGAGGTGGTGGTGGTAGAGTATGGGTGGAGGTGGTGGTGGTAGAGTGTGGATGGTGGTGGTGGTAGAGTGTGGATGGAGGTAGTTGTGGTAGAGTGTGGATGGAGGTGGTGGTGGTAGAGTGTGGATGGTGGTGGTGGTAGAGTGTGGATGGAGGTAGTTGTGGTAGAGTGTGGATGGAGGTGGTGGTGGTAGAGTGTGGATGGTGGTGGTGGTGGTAGAGTTTGGATGGAAGTGGTGGCAGAGTGTGGATGGTGGTGGTGGTGGTAGAGTGTGGATGGTGGTGGTGGTGGTAGAGTGTGGATGGAAGTGGTGGTGGTAGAGTGTGGATGGTGGTGGTGGTGGTAGAGTTTGGATGGAGGTGGTGGTGGCAGAGTGTGGATGGTGGTGGTGGTGGTAGAGTGTGGATGGTGGTGGTGGTGGTAGAGTGTGGATGGAGGTGGTGGTGGTAAGAGTGTGGATGGAGGTGGTGGTGGCAGAGTGTGGATGGTGGTGGTGGTAGAGTGTGGATGGAGGTGGTGGTGGTAGAGTGTGGGTGGAGGTGGTGGAAGAGTGTGGATTGAGGTGGTGGTGGTAGAGTGTGTGTGGATGGTGGTGGTGGTGGTAGAGTGTGGATGGAGGTGGTGGTGGTAGAGTGTGTGTGGATGATGGTGGTGGTGGTAGAGTGTGGATGGTGGTGGTGGTGGCAGAGTGTGGATGGAGGTGGTGGTAGTGTGGATGGTGGTGGTGGTGGCAGAGTGTGGATGGAGGTGGTGGTGGTAGAGTATGGATGGAGGTGGCAGTAGTGTGGATGGTGGTGGAAGTGGCAGTAGTGTGGATGGTGGTGGTGGTGGCAGAGTGTGGATGGAGGTGGTGGTAGTGTGGATGGTGGTGAAGGTGGCGGTAGTGTGGATGGTGGTGGTGGTGGCAGAGTGTGGATGGAGGTGGTGGTGGTACAGTGTGGATGGAGGTGGCGATAGTGTGTATGGTGGTGGAGGTGGCGGTAGTGTGGATGGTGGTGGTGGCGGCAGAGTGTGGATGGAGGTGGTGGCGGTAGAGTGTGGATGGAGGTGGTGGCGGTAGAGTGTGGATGGAGGTGGTGGTGGTAGAGTGTGGATGGAGGTGGTGGTGGTAGAGTGTGGATGGAGGTGTTGGTGGCAGAGTGTGGGTGGTGGTGTTGGTGGTAGAGTGTGGATGGAGGTGGTGGTGGTAGAGTGTGGATAGAGGTGGTGGTGGCAGAGTGTGGATGGAGGTGGTGGTGGTAGAGTGTGGATGGAGGTGGTGGTGGTAGAGTGTGGATGGAGGTGGTGGTGGTAGAGTGTGGATGGAGGTGGTGGTGGTAGAGTGTGGATGGAGGTGGTGGTGGTAGAGTGTGGATGGAGGTGGTGGTGGTAGAGTGTGGATGGAGGTGGTGGTGGTAGAGTGTGGATGGAGGTGGTGGTAGTGTGCAGAATGGCGGAGACCATGGGGTGGGGTTATCTGCGGTATTAATCAGGATGGGAAATGCTGTAACCGGCAATGCACAAACCCATCGTATGCATTTGCTCAGCCACACTGCACGTCTGCTGCAGCCTCTGCATGCTGAGAGTGGCCCTCCCGCTGACAGCCAGCAAGAAAGAAGGGCCCCAGTCCTCACCATGCCAAACTGAATTCTGGCAACAATGGGTGGGCTTGAAAGAGTATCCCAACCCAGAAAGGAACGCAACCACCCAACTCTGATTGCAGGCTGGTGAGCCCCAGAGCAGAGGACCCTGCCGAGCTGTTTCCAGACTCCTGATCCACAGAAACCGTGAGAGGATAACCTTGTTCTGCTTGAAGCCACTACACCTGCCATCACTTGTCTCGCATCATTAGGGAACCAACCTGCTCTGGAAGACAGCGACTCTCAGGGTCCATTCCGCTGACACCAGGGCTTTGGCTGGCACAGGACGTGGCATGGTGGCTATTGACTCATCAAGGGAACAGCAATGGTAACAACAAAACCTGGTTGTTCAGAAGTCACACACTCAAGGCCCTACGGGACCAAGAGGGGTCCAGGAGCAGCCCAGTGAGTGGGGCGGGGGTGGGGTGCAGTCCACCCAGGACCCGTGCTGGCCACAGGCTGCTGCTGTGCTCGGAGAGGGCCTGCCACATGTGTCCGAGGAGAGAATCCGGGAATGCAAATTTCTACCCGAATTTCTCCATACTTCAGTGTTTGACAATCAGTAATTTTTCTTTGTAATTGATTTTTTAAATGTGAAACTCTTTTCAGGCAAACAAAACACACTTGCAGGCTGCCATTACACAATTTTGTTTTAATCATTTTAAGGTCTTCATTGTCTTTTACACAAAAGCTGGGAATATTCTCCCTCTTTCCAGAATTCAAGTGGTTTAGTGACTAGGAAGATATTTTGTAATACATTTTTTTAAAAAAGAAAACCATGAAGGAATATTTCAAATAAGAAGCTGACTAGTTTAAATTAATAGCTGTTAAGTATTAAATATGATGTGCTTTCTCTTAAACTAGGCCACTCTGCACCTTGCATTCCTATCCTTTTTTGGGCTTCAGATCAGAAATCGCAACTTTTGCGTGGAGATCCTGGGCCTCCACACTGCTGGCCTCCCATCGTCCCAAGAATGACTCCCTGGAAAGAGCCTGTTCAGACCCTTTGTGACTGGACTCTACTGTAAGAGGAGAATCAAATGCTTGCAAGAAAACTGTAAAGCAGAGTTTCCCAAAATAACATTTCATAAGCATGAGTGCCAGGAGTGCCTTAAAAATGTGACTCTATTGTCAAATAAGTTGGGCAATTTACTGAAGTATACATGAATATGTTAAAACCTCCAAGGAGTCCTGAATTTAAAACAAACCTACACACAAAAACAAAGGTATTTTTTAACCTATCTGTTTGTTTGTTTGTTTTTGTTTGTTCATTTGTTTTGAGACAGAGTCTGGCTCTGTCACTCAGGCTGGAGTGCAGTGGCGCAAACTCGGCTCATTGCAACCTCCGCCTCCCAGGCTCAAGCAATCCTCTCACCTCACCCTCCTGAGTAGCACGCCACCATGCCCAGCTAATTTTTTGTAGTTTTGGTAGAGACAGCGTTTCACCATATTGCCCAGGCTGATCTTGAACTCCTGACCTCAAGTCATCCTCCTGCCTCATCCTCCCAAAATGCTAGGATTACAGGTGTGAGCCACCAGGCCCAGCCTAAATTATCTTTAACCCACTGTTTTCCTCAAATTATTTTAACAGATAGCTCTTTTTAAAAATAAATAAATAAATAAACACTTTTACTATCCCAAGTACTAATAGGAAATACTTCAAAAAATGTGACCCAGGACCCCGCAGTGAGCTTCTCACACACCTGACTTCACCTCCAGTGGAAGGAAATCTGCGGCCTGCTGAAATAAGAGATGAAGGAACTAAAAGAAAATCCCCAACATTTTTACTTTCAAAAACCCTAATAAATGGTACAAATAGAAACAAATAGCATGAGAGACTTAAATCTGCTATATTGATGGTTACATTTAATTAGTGGTCTAGAGACTCCTATTAGAAGGCAAAACTTGTCAGAATGGATAAAGCACTAGGGCCCAACTCTACAGTGTGCGCAAGAGATGAACTTCATACATACAGGTAGAAATAGGTTAGAAGAGAAAAGAGGGAAAAAGACGCTCCATGCAAACAGTAATCTTAGGAAAGCTGGGTGGTACCAAGTATTCTAAGAACAGATGTGCCTGATGATAGAGCTTCAAATATGTGAAAAAAAACTGACACCTGAAAGACGAAGTAAGTCCACAATTACAGTTATACCTTTCCGCGTTCCCCTGTCAGTAACTGCTCGACAGAAAGTCAGTAAGAGCACAGAAGGCTTGAAAAACACTAAAACCCGGCTCGATCCACTTAACATTGCTTAAGCATTCCATCCCACACGTGCAGACTATAATTATGTTCTGATAGAACGCTGATCAAAATAGACCACATTCTAAGCCATGAAACAAGACTCAATAAAGTTAAAAGAACTGAAATCATGTATAATCATTTTCTGGGCCGGGCGCGGTGGCTCATGCCTGCAATCCCAGCACTTTAGGAGGCCGAGGCGGGCGGATCACAAGGTCAGGAGATTGAGACCATCCTGGCTAACACGGTGAAACCCCGTCTCTACTAAAAATACAAAAAATTAGCCGGGCGTGGTAGCGGGCGCCTGTAGTCCCAGCTACTCGGGAGGCTGAGGCAGGAGAATGGCGTGAACCCGGGAGGCGGAGCTTGCAGTGAGCCGAGATCGCGCCACTGCACCCCAGCCTGGGCGACAGAGCGAGACTCCGTCTCAAAAAAAAAAAAAAAAAAAAAAAAAAAGAAATCCATAGTAATAAGATAGCTGGAAAATCTTTAAATATTTGGAAACTAAATGGCACTTCCTCTAAATAACCTATGGACCAAAAAATATTATAGCATTGTGAGGGTTAATATTAGGCATCACCTCCACTGGGTCCGGGATGCCTAGGTGGCTGGTGAAGCCTTGTTCCTGGGCGTGTCTGAGGGGGTGTTGCAGAGGAGACTGACATTTGAGTCCATGGACTTGGAAGGGGAAGACCCACCCTCAGTGTGGGTGGGCACCCTCCAATCGGCTGCCACCGCGGCTGGGACAGAGCAGGCTCCTGTGCGCTCCTCCCACCCTTGGACATCAGACTCCAGGTTCTTCATCCTTCAGACTCTTGGACTTAGACCAGTGGTTTGCCGGGGGCTCTCAGGCCTTCAGCCACAGAATGAAGGCTGCTCTGTTGGCTTCTTTCTTTTGAGGCTTCTGGGTTGGGACTGAGCCTCTGCTGGCTTCCTTCTTCCTCAGCTGGCAGATGGCCTATCGTGGGACTTCCCCCGTGATTGTGTGAGCCAATTCTCCTTAATAAACTCCCTTTCATGTATACATATATCCTATCAGCTCTGTCCCTCTGGAGAACCCTGACTGATACAAAAGTAGATTTGCTTCCTAGGACCGACATAGAAAGTGCCACAGCCTGGGTGGCTAAAAACAACAGAACTTTCTCTCTCACAGTTCTGGAGGCCAGAAGTACAACATCAGTTTTACTGGACAGACATAAGGGTGCTGACAGGGCCACACTCCCCCCAGAGACTCTAGGGAGACTCTATTCCTCGCTATTCCAGCCTCTATAGCTCTAGACATTCCTTGGCTTGTGGCCACAGCACTGCAGTCTCTGTCTCCATCTCCTCATCACCCTCTCCTCTGTGCATCTGTGTTGAAACTCCCTCTGCCTCCCTCTTCTAAGGATCTGTGTGATTGTGTTTAGAGTCCACCAGGAGAATCCAGGGCTAACCCCTTCTTACAATATGTTTAATCTAACCACATCTTTTTATCACGTAAGGTAATATTCACAGCTTCCAGGAATTGGCTGTGGTCATATCTTCAGAGCCACCATTAAACGCACTATACAAAGGAAATTAGAAAATATTTTAAGTCGAATGATCATGAAAATAGAAAATATCTAAATCTGTAGGATGCAGCTAATGTAGTAAGAGGAGGGAAATGCTTAGTTATATCTGCTTAATATCATAAAAGAAGGAAAACGGAGAAAACACAAACTATGAATATCAGGAACAAGATAGTAGCATTGCCACAGATGCTACAGACAAGAAAATGATAAAAAGAAATATTAGAAACAATCTTGTCAATATATTTGGCAACTTTGAAGAAGTAGACAAATTCCCTGAAAGACACAAATTACCACAACTGACACAAGAAAGGATAATTTTTTTAAAGCATGACTTTATATATCCCAGAGAAATTGGATTTGAAATTAAAAGCAAAGAAAATTTCAGATGGCTTCACTGATGAATAATATCAAGAAAGAAAGACACCAATCTTACTCAAACTTTACCTGGAAATAAAAGAGGGAAGGATATTTTCCAATTCATTTAATGAGCCTGGCCATGAGTTCCTACTCAATCCAGATGACACATTAAAAGGAAATAAAGTTATACATGAATGTTCCTTACGAACAAAAGTGTAAAAATCCTCAACAAAATATTACGGAGTGAATCCAGAAATAGAGAAAACAGATAATACCGTATCGCCACTGTGGGTTGACTTGTGCACTCCAAAAAGACATGCTGAAATTTTAACCCCAGGTACCTGTGAATGGGCCTGTATTTAGAGATAGGGTCTTTGCGGGTGTAATTAGTTAGGCTAATATAAGATCATGCTGGAGTAAGGTGCTCCCTAAGTCCAACATAGCTAGTATCCTAAATCTGACATGAAGAAAACAGAGATACAGGGAGGAGAAAGCCATTCGGAGAGGCAGAGACCACGTGTCCACCAACCAAGGAAATGCCAAGGATGTCCAGTGGCCACCAGGAACTGGAGGAGGAAAGAAAGGTTCTCCCCAGAGTCTTTGGAGGGAGTGAGGCTCTGCCCTCACCTTGAGGTGGAGTCCTGGCCTCCAGCACTGTGGGAGGATCTGATTCTGTTGTTTCTGTTTCTGTTATTCTGTTAGAGCAGCTCAAGAAAATTAGTACAATGGTCAATGGGGTTTGTTCCTGAACTATAAATTTGGTTTAATCTATGAAAAGCAAATAATGTAATTCACCATGTTAACATAAGAAAAAAAATCATCTCAACTTGTCTAGAAAAATTCATTTAACATCCATGATTAAATAAAACATTTCAGGAAACTAGAAATAAAAACAACTGTAATTGGATAAAGAGCATCTACAAAACACCTACAGCTAGTATCCTACCTAATACTGACAGACTCAGTTCTGTTTCCCTAAGGCTGAGCAAGGTAGGATGTGTGCTCTCTCTGCTTCTGTTCAACATTGTACTAGCCAGTAAAATAAGCCAAGAAAAGAAGTAGATGGTATACAGACCGGTAAGGCAGAAGAAAATCTGTCTTTATTTGCAAATGACAGGACAAAGTACACAGAAAATGCTAAGGAATTGAAAAAAAAAATTAAAAAGCTGCTAAAGCTATCAAATAATTTAGCAAGGTTGTAGGATGGAAGGCCAGTATAACAAAAGCCCATTCTTTTACCATATACAAGTAGTGCAAATATTGGAAATGAAATTTTAAAAGAACTTTTTACTGGCTGGGCGCAGTGGCTCATACCTGTAATCCCAGCACTTTGTGAGGCCGAGGCGGGTGGATCACCTCAGGAGTTCGAGACCAGCCTGACCATCATGGTGAAACCCCATCTCTACTAAAAATACAAAAATTAGCCAGGCGTGGTGGCAGGTGCCTGTAATCCCAGCTGCTTGGGAGGCTGAGGCAGGAGAATCGCTTGAACCCAGGAGGTGGAGGTTGCAGTGAGCCAAGATCGCGCCATTGCACTCCAGCCTGGGCGACTCTTGTCTCAAACAACAACAACAACAACAACCAAACAAACAAAAAAACCCCCAAACTTTTACAATTGCATAAAAAGCATGCTTAAGGAGAAAATTAACAAAATAAATGTTAGACCTGGAAACTACGCTACAAATATAATAAACCGATGGGAAAAATTACAGAGGACTTAAATAAATGATATGTAGACTGAGCTCATGGGTTGAATTGGTCAGTATTATTAATATACTAATTCTTCTGAAATTGATGTATACACTCAATGCGGTCCCCCCATGGCCCCCCGATAAGCACTATATGCGTGCACATCATGTGTGCTGATGAATGTCCTCTGCACACATGTCTGGAGATTTTAACCCACTGGGTCCTGAATAATCAGGAACCTAGAAGTCTTTTTAAAGCCCCACAGATAATTCTGATGGACAGAAAGGGTTTTAAGAAGGACTGGCCTAGAAAACTGTCAACACCCAATCAGAAAGCAGGATGACCTGCTGTAAAGAACAAGGTTGGCCAGGCACAGTGGCTCATGCCTGTAATCCCAGCACTTTGGGAGGCCAAGGCAGGTGGATTGCTTGAGGTCAGGAGTTTGAGACCAACCTGGCTAACATGGAGAAACCGCGTCTCTACTAAAAATACAAAAATTAGCTGGGCATGGTGGCTCATGCCTGTAATCCCAGATACTTGGGAAGCTGAGGCAGGAGAAGTGCTTGAACCTGGGAGGCAGAGGTTGCAGTGAGCTGAGACAGCACCACTGCACTCCAGCCTGGGCAAAAGAACAAGACTCCACCTAAAAAAAAAAAAAAACCGAAGAAAAACACAAAGTTGCCTCCTACTGAATTATAAGAATTAAAAACGAAAACAACTCTGCTTTTACCTGACGTTGTAATTAGCACAGAATTCCAAAAAGGGCCTTTTCTTCCCGCCTTTTCTTCTGTTTGCCTCCAGAACAGCGTGCGTGCTCGCTCATCACACAGGGTGGATAAGATCGACAGGAAAAACCCCTCCAACAGCACAGCAGAGCAGCACAGAGCCCTGCCTCTCTCCAGCTGGGGAAGTCGGGAGCTGAAGTGGAAAGCTGGTTGAAGAACAATGTGAAAAAAATGAGGCCCGACTCAATTCCTAAAAGCGGCTGCCTGACCTTATGCAAGACACAGCTTCTATTTACAAACCCAGGAAACTGGACAAAATACTGAAAGGATCCCCTAAGATAATGGGAGTTAACAACAGATGCAAAGCAAGGTTCTGTGTTACCACGCAGGGCTGAAAAGCTTTCCTGACTACTTTCTGATTTGCGTATACTAAGGACTATTTCAAGAGGGTGACATTTTATGAATTAAAGGCATGCCACTTCCATTCACAGTGCTGTTCTGAGAGATTCGATTCTGTCCTTGACAATCTAAGAAAATCTTAAATCTGCATTATGTAAATACTAAGGACACAGGGTGTTTCGAATGAGACCAACCTCGTATCTCTCTCAACTCCCTCTCCTCCCGGGGCCACCCTTTTCTTTAATTGAAAGCACAATAAACTTAATCAGCTGCTCCTAACGATGCCTGCCCCAGCCTGGGAGATTCAGCAAGGCTTGGGGTGTGCACGACAAAGAAACACACACTCCAGAATCTCACTTTTGTTTTTCCCCAGCCATCTTTTGTTGTGTGGCATGGGAAAAATCTTAATGAGCCTGCCCTGCTGCTGCAGAAATTCTTGTCAGATGAAAAGCAGCCCCTCCTTCCACCTGGCAAGGGCTCACAGAGAACACAGCAGCCCACATCTACTCACATTTCCTGAAACAATCCCCTATTTAACTTCCTAGGCAACCGAAAATCTGAAGAAAATGAGATACCACAGAAGATGAATTTGATGTAGCAAAAAGGTGTTTTAAAAAGATAAGCAGAGAGGCCATCCTACAAAATTTCATGGCTGACAATGGTAAAAAGATGCAGAAAAGGACCATCTGGCCTGAAAAATTCAGCCGGGGTCGGGGGAGGGGGTCCTGCAGCAGAGGCCAGGCCTTCAAGGACGGGGATCCTCTTCTGTCTTCCTTTTCTCAAAATGCTTGTTGGATGATGGACTTAATTTTAAAACCCCAAGTCACTGCGGTTTAGCCAGCTATGGATGATGAAAGCACTACAATCATTGAAACTGACAAGGAGGCAGGTTCCTTCAAAAATACGAAAACTGTACGCAGAGTACATGGAGAAAAATGTGACACAAGCATTTGGACACACTACTAAACAACAACGTGGGACAATATAGACAACAATTGGAAATACACTTTGAGGAGGTAAAAAGTTCAGTATTTACTGGCTTCCTTTTGGAGGCTGTTAAATTGCTGAAATTCAAATAAAAGTCATTGAGCCATTGTGTCTGTCAGCTGTGCCTCTATCTCACCCCCGGGTGGGTAGAGGTCCCCCTGGCTTTATTCTCTGTGTTGTCGCTGCAGATTCAGATTCAGGATTCCGCCCTGAAGGTCTGCGTTCCCTCCCGAGACAGCCTCTGTTTCAAAATGCACAGCCATTCTTGACAGACAAGAAAGGGATGTTGAAAAACAAGTCATGCTTTGGATTCGTGTGGCTTTGAGATACAGAACGAATGAATTATTTCCTGCCTGGCCCAGAACGCTTTGCCTCGGTACAGGAGTGTCAAGGCAGAGTGGGTGGGGAAGATGAAGGGTGAGGGAAGCAATTGCAATTACAATCCATAAGGAGCCGGAGAAGGTGGTGCTCATAGATGGATCCCCTAACTGAGTTTAGAGGGCTCAGGAGGAGGCGAAGGGAACCAGTCTTTCATATATGTGATTTAGGAAATATATGGGGATTGTGTATTTTATGGCACTTATGAGATGGGATAATTCCTTGACCCTTTCATGGGTAGGAACTGGAGTGCACCTCTGGGTCCAGTTGGCCACTTCAGCACTAGCAGGGACGAACTTCAATCACTTGAACCTGCTGGACTCAACCCCTCATGGGAGGGAGCACACAGGCGAGTGGGTGCTGGGACCCTGGCAAGGGCTTTTGGGCTCCAGACCCACAGCAGCATCTAGGGTTGCGTTACAATTAATGCTCTTTTAGCTTTGCCGTCCACAAATGGCTTAAGTGTTAAACAGCTCAGTGAAGAGTCAGTGTGACAGCCTTTATGGGTTCCCGCATCCAGTGCGTGCTGAATTCTTGTCCAGCGTCCAGGAAGAATCGGGCCACACAAATGGTTTGAAAGGTGATGAATGCAGAGGATTTTATTAAGTGGTGGAAGTGGCTCTCAGCAGAAGGGGAGCTGGAAATGGGATGGAGCAGGGAGAAGGTTATCTTTCCCTGAAGCCCGGCCATCTGCAGCCAGGCTCCTCTCTGAAGCTGTGCCGTCTGAAGTTAAGCCACATCTATCCATGGTCTCTGATGCTCAGTTGCTTCTTCTCTCAACGTTCAGCCACTTGTCCCTTTGCCAGCTGAGGCCTGGGGTTTATATAGGCACAGGATAGGGGGTGGGGTGGGCCAAAAAGGTAACATTTGGGCAAGAAAACAGGGATAACTGTTCTCATTTAGGGCTATGGTTTCCAGGCTTGAGGGTGGGGCCTTTGCCAGGGAACTGCCCTCTTCTGCCCAGTATTTCCCTGCCTCCTGTCCATATCAATTTGATATTTTTTGTGACACAGGTAGATAATTATCATAATCTGAAAAATAGCTTTCCATTGCAGGGGAAAGGGTTTGAGGTTCCGTCAACAACCCATGGACCTCTGGTCTATAGAATGAACAAAGAAATAATGTCATATACATAAGCTACCTTGAGCCTTCTGGCAATTTCAGACTGTTTATAAATGTCTTGCTAAACTGTGAGGCCTACAAGGACGTAGGCTATGCCCGTCTTGCCTGCCATTACTTACCCAGCCTAGCACACAGCAAACACTCCGGTAACAGTGGTCACGCCGAAAAGTTATGACCACTTGGTGTCACTCAGCTTCCAGACTTTGTTACCTTACCAAGCCCGCTCCCACCTTCTGCTAACCTCCTGACCTTTGGAAGAAACCACCAATTCTGCAGTGGGCTCTGCACGCTCCCCAACTCTCAGCAGCAGTGTTGGTTAAACGAGTGAACATTCTGGTCTCTTCTATGAGCAGACCCAGGGGGTCAGCTGAGTCTCAAGTGTACACAAGGAGAAAGACATCCATGGGATAGCAGGGAGTTAGTGACACCAGCGCCCACAGGGCATCATGAACTCCACCGGGAGTCAACTCAGTGCTCTGCTGTCAAACTCCCCACAAGAAATGACAAGTTTGTGTCCTACAGCATCAATGCAAGGAGCCTGGCACCTACCAGGCAATTTCCAGCTGTCACTCATAGCTCAGCTCCTTGTAAATCTACTGCTAATGAGTTTATCTTGATTCTTCATGGACCCATTTAAGAATTCAGCTCTTCAATTTCATGGGGTATTTGCTGAGAGCAACAGACACTAGGAGAGGCCACGGTCTCTACTTCTTGCAGGAATTCTCTTAGGTTTTCTGCAAAGTGGGGAGCAGGGCTTGCCCTGTCTACTTCAGCCATACCCGGATAGCTTCCATCTCCCTTTGTGAGGCCAAAGGTTTTATTCTACCTGCATATGGAAAATCATTTTCCCTCTAATTTTGCGGGTGCTTTTTGCCCAGATAAGCTTGCCTCAGGGTCCGGAGATGCTGCTCTTTATCACAGTTACTGGGTCCCATCTCCCCTCTCTGGGAAGCCCCTCATCTTCTCATGCAGATCTCACCAGAACTTGATTCCTGCAGGGGCTCCCTGCTGCACCAGCCCCACCGTCCCCAGCACCCAGCGTGTCTCCACCTGCATGATTCGGTGAAGGCCCATCTCCTCCCAGGCTCAGATTCACAGTGGCAGAAATCATGGCTGGTTTTGAAGACAGATTTAACGCCAGCTCCGCATACCAAGCCTGAAACAGAAGAAGTGCTGGCAATATCTGTGGAGTGAAAAAGTGCTGCACATTGCATTACCTCACGACCTCACAACTGCAGGATAGATTCCTGTCTGACTTTCTCCTTTGTGTCACGTCCCTATAAAAAATTAGTTGCACCTTCTCTTGGCTTTTTGACATATGATGTATCTTCCACTGGCTTTTTTAAATAATAAATTCTGGGGCGACCTAGCATTCCTTTGGCTTTTAATAAAGTGTTTTAGAATGTCTCCAGGTTCCTTGTGGGCCTTTAGTTTTGAACATCTCACCATTTTTCCCCAGCTAATCCCCGTGTCGTGCTGCCCCTCACCCACGACCCTACACGTTTCCCCTCTGCTTCTGTTCAGTGCTTTCTGAAGATGAGAGCTTAGAGCACTTAATTATTGATGATCCTCTTTCTCCTCATGCAAATGTCATCAATTCACAGAGATACCAATTGTAGCTTCTCGGCAAATCTGATATTTTCTTAATGTTCAGCAATGTAGCAGAGTGCCACAGCTGTTCTGTCACTGACGCTGGGAAAAGGAGGGGGCAGGGCCAGCGCTCTGCTTCACCTGGAGAGAAAGAGAAAAATCCCCATTATTTCAGCACTGACTCACATTTACCAGAGGCCCCCACAGATGGGCTGAGCTGGCCTAGGATGTCCCACTGCCCCTAGGACACCCTGAAGCCCTGATGGGGGCAGGGAGCAGGGGCTCCTGAACTTTATTTCATTACTGTGAGCGCTGCACGGCTTGATGAGGGACACCTTGCCCGGCTGGAGGGGGACTGTGGAATAAGGAAAGCAGTAAGAGCTCTCAGGGTGGGCAGCCGAGGGCTGGGTCCGCATGAGCCACTGGCTCTGAGCAAGGCTTAGAACTTTGCTACCATCACACCTCGTAAACTGTCCTGCTTTGGAAAAGTGGATTTGTGCAGGACTGAAGCTTGCTCAGCCAAGGGAAGGACAGAGGAACTACCTGACCCATTCTTAATTTGTCTGTTTCAGAAACACTAGGTTGTTCCAGGGTGGTCTGCACTCCTAACATTTCAGAAACTGAACCACACCCACAAGAAATGAATGGGCCTCTCCAAGCATATATTTAGGGAAAGGGCATATAAACTAGATTACAGCATGAAAGTACTCATTATTGATAAGAAGTGCTTAAAGTTTTTATAACAGAAAAGTGGAAGATGAAGCTCAGCAAATATATGTCTGTGTGTGTATGCACACACACATGTAAGTATATATATGCACACACACATATATACACACAAACACACATATGCACACACACACATATGCTAACATATATTCACAGAAGAAAAGAGCATTAATAGAACATAAGGGCCCCAAGAACTGCTAACTTAGCAGCACAGATGGTATATCCAAACTGGCGTGTTCTCACTTTGTTATATTAGAAACCCAGCCATGGCTGTGCGATGGATAATATCACACATTCTGCTGAGCTCCACAACCAACATTTCTATGGGCTTGTCAGGAAAATGCCCTTCCGTATGCAGGAAGAGCCATTGCCGCTGGCGTCTGGGGTTACCTGGCAGGCATGCCTACTGTAAGCTGAGTCGTCAACCTTCAGATGGATAGTAAGGAAATTTAACCCACAAAGACCTTGTGGATATCCAGGAATACATGGGTTCTTCATAAATAAAGACACCCGGCTTCCAGTCCCATTATTATTTCTGTGGAAATTTAAGCAAGTCTTTAATGCCTGTTTACTAATCAGTGAGTGAGGGTGCTGGCAGCTCCAGTGGCTCAGCTGACTATTGATGCTTATTAGGGGACACTGCAGGGGGAAGTGCCTTCATAAAGACATAGCCACATCCCTGTGGGTTTGTGATGGGATGCCGGTGGCATTAGGCACAGCCAGAGAGTGCTGACATCCTGCAAGATAAAGAAATCAGTTGGGCGCGGTGGCTCACGCCTGTAATCCCAGCACTTTGGGAGGCCGAGGCAGGCGGATCACGAGATCAGGAGATCGAGACCATCCTGGCTCACACGGTGAAACCCTGTCTCTACTAAAAAGACAAAAAAAAAAAATTAGCCAGCCGTGGTGGCGGGTGCCTATAGTCCCAGCTACTCAGGATGCTGAGGCAGGAGAATGGCGTGAACCCGCGAGGCGGAGCTTGCAGTGAATCAAGATCGTGCCACTGCACTCCAGCCAGGGCGACAGAGTGAGACTCCGTCTCAAAAAAAAAAAAAAAAAAAAAAAAGAAATCTTACTCTCTGGAGACTCAATGCACAGAAACCTGGGCTAGACAGTGAGACTCCCCTGGGAACTGAACAGGCCAGAATGAAAAGAATCAGTGTCCCATTACCTGAAAGTGGAAAGTGAGAGGTCTAAGCAGACGCCCTCTGGGGCTCGGAGGTCTGCTCCAAGGCCAGCCTGGTGTGGTGAGTCCCTGCACTAGTCGGCTTGAGCTGCTTGTACATCATGGTGTGGTTCCTCAAACTCAGAACCCCGTGCAAGTCTCGGTGCATGGTGGACGCTCAGCATGTGTTGAGTTGCAGGTGAACTGGAGATGGAGAGAAGGCCACACTGCACCTTCCACAGGGTGTGGGAGTGGCAGGGACGCCCAGGGCAGCACCCGCCTTCCACCTCCCTGCATTGGGCCCAAACACTTGCATTGAGGAGATCCTCCTTAGAAGATATTGGGGTGCGGAATCTGTGCAGTCAGGAGTTGGGCTGAAGAAGACAAGGGGAGTTGACAATAAGAGTGACAGCAGGAGAAACAGCAGCCACCTGGAAGCCCCCATGAGCCAGGGTCCCCGGGACACAGCCAGTGGCACTGTGACCTCGGGCAGCCACATCCCCACCTGCCACTGATGGTCACCCTGATTTGGGCCTCACCCAAGCTTCTGGGGAGTCTGGCCGGGGGTCTCCTCTGAGCTCACTGACAGTCCCTCCATGTTGGTGTTCGCAGCTTCTGAAGCTGCTGGAAGGGACACCTGCCCGGGATTTGCTTCCAGAGCCTTTGTGCCCAAGTCCCTGTCATGAAGTATGTCTCCAGATGTCCACCAGGCTGCATGGCCTTGGGAGCATGGAGTCTGCAGGCCCTGGGGCTTTGCCTGTGGGGGCTGTGTGTGTTCCATGCTGAAGTTGGGAAAATGCCCCCCTCTCCATGGGGTTGCACTTTGTACCGGGGGCTCAGAGTCCCCCAGAGACCTGCTTCCTCCTACAGCCCCTTTCCATGGGGTCCAGATAGGGGCTCTTGAGGTCAGGCCAGGACGCCCGTCTCTAGGGCAGACCTCAAGCCATGTCCCGACTTTAACTTTCCCCATGCACCACACAACCCTTCCTACTCATCTAGGCAAACCCTCCTAAAAGTTAACTCCAGTGTGGCCAAGCTCGACTCCAGACACCCAAGAGGGCCCACACCACCCGAGGACCTCCTCCATGCTAGGTAGACTTGAACAAAGGATGTAGGGGCTAATATACACTCATTCAGTCAAGGGGCATGGACAGTTATCAACGCACTGTGTATAAATGCACACATAATGAGTTGCATTTGTGGAATGATTCATAGTTCACACAGTAGTCTCGCATACTGACCTGTTTGACAAGTATTCATGCCTTGTGAGTTCTGACTGCCCTGTGGTATAAGCATGTAAACTAAAAATAAAATCCTAAGCCCCCCAACTGACTGAACAGATTCCCTCTTGGCCAGGAGGACCCCAGAGAAACCTTAGAAACTGAGTTCCTGGCCATGATGGGACAGGAGGTCAGACGTGCATCTTCATACTCCTCCCTTTTGGATATTAGACACAGCAATGGCCCAGCACTAATGTTAAAATAGAGACCATAGGACTGATGGAGCAGATCCTTTGTGGCACTAAGATAACAAATTATAAACAGGACCTAAGTTCATACCAGGCAAGGGTTAAGTCACACACCCTACTGTTACAAATTACTCTGTGTTCTAACTGCCACAAGGATATTATTTTTTTTTTTAGCAGTAAAACAGGCACTGCCCTCAAGATAAGCAAGATTAAAACAATGGCCGCTTCCCAGCCTTCAGCATGGCCACCTTGCAGGCTGTAACCCTTTGTAAGAAATAAAGTCATCGTGGTCTCTCATCTCAGTTTGGAATGTGGCACCTGCTGAATCTTGGTGACAATCAAAATTCTTACTGCACCATCTTGGTTCCCATTCAGTGGGGAAGATTGGCTCCTCGTAGCAAAATGGAAGGAGAGGAAGTAAGAAGGAATGGATATTGAGCAGATAAAACCAAAAGGTCTGACTTAGGGCAGAGGCACCACTCTGGGCCTACATGGCTCTGCCTTTCCATCATACTTGTAACTGGAACCGCAGATAAATATCCCCAAAGATCTCACTGTGTATTTCTCCATCTGGCAACTGCAAGCTCAATTACCAGGCCAAAGCCTGCAGAGGAGGCCTGAAGTTCAAACATCATGGGTAGGGCAAGGGAGGGGGCGGTTAATCGTGTGTAAAGGAATGAAAGTCACCTTGTGCTGCTTTCCTCCATTCACATTCTGCTTACCCATGAAATATTCCTAAATTGAATAACCTCATTACATCTTTTTTTCCTGTTGTGAAAATAATTGTCCTTAAAGGTAGTAGACAATCTCAGAAGAGAGTTATGGTTCATGTTTTAAAGCCCAAAAAGGAGGGGGAATAGAGCCTTGGGCAGAGGGTAAGAGTTTGGAGAGTAGTAGTTGAGGGAAGAAGTCCGTGAACAAATGTGGCTAAGCTCTTTAAGTCCCTAAGAAAGGTAGTTGGAGCCAATTCAACCATCTTCCAAAACAAGGGATTTGCAACTCATTGAAAGATGGGGATCATTTATGTCCACACTTTCATTCAAAATCTGAGCTACAATAAATGGATCTGGGATGAAATGAAAACCTTTCATTAAATATATTTTCAAAACAGGCGTGAAAGACGCTGAACAAATCCCTGTCAGCTGCACAGGTGTCTTTGTAACACATTGCCAGTTAGCGTGACAATGCACGGGAAGCAGCTATGCTCCAGGTTAGGCTCCAGCTGCTCAGCATTGACCCTGCCCCATGCCCTCTGAAGAAGCAGCTTTGCCGAAAGTGGAGGGCCAGCAAAGAAGGAAACTGAAAGCAGGTGTCCAGGTGAGCAAGCACTTCCTTGGGGAGATGGGAATTGTAGTTGAAAACTCTGGACTTCTACTTAAGGAAAAGGGAGAGATTTCCCAGTGTGGAATGACGTTCCATGGCACAGGCTGTGTTCACCCCATTGCACCCCCAGGAACCAGGGTGCTTTGAATGTCCCCTGGAAGTTGGCTCAGTTTGTGCAAGGGCTGCTGGGATGAGCTATGGGGCAGATGGGCTGAGGACCACCAGTAACTGAGTTTTAATTGGGACCCAAAGTTTCCAGGCTCTGCTTCTTAGAACATGGCCCCAAACAATGGTGGGAGCCCATAGGTTCCCATCAGGGTCCTGAGCAGAGAGAGCCATAGAGTGGGTGACTTTTATCTGCAGAAGCCCAGCCTTGCTCTTCTCCCCCTCTGTTTCTTGCCTCTCCCTGGTGTATCACGTGTATCAGCACCTTCCTCCAGGTCTCAAGAAAGACTCCTAGGTCAGTGGAGTGAAAAGAGCTGGGACTTGGAGAGGGAAGACCTGGGCTTGGATCCCAAACCTCACACCAGCTACCCACATTACCTCAGGCACAGGCTCTCTGAACATCCGAGAATGAAGATAGCTACAGCCCACCGACCTCACAGGGTGAGGGAAGATCAGAGTCCTGATCTCCGAATTCACTGATGAACTCTAGAGCGCTGCCATGTTCTAGGTACCAGGATCCCACAGTGGTGTAGGTGTGCCTAAGCCACTGGGGCTGCTGTAAAAACACAATGCCTGGGGGCTTAAACAACAGACGTGTGCATGTCACAGCTCTGGAGGCCCAACTCAAGGCACCTACTGTGTTGGTTTTTTCTGAGGTCTCTCTGCTTGGCTTGTAGACACCAACTTCTCCCTGTCTCTTTACATCTTCTTCCCTCTGTATCTTCTCTGTCCCAATCTGTGTCATATGGCTCTGTCTTATGAAGACGTAGCCATATGAGACCTGCCCCAGTGACCTCACTTTAACTTGACTACTTTTGTAAAGAAACCATCTCCAAATAAGGTCCCACTCTGAGCTACTGAGGGTTAGGGCTTCAACATATGGATTTGGGGGGACACAATTCAAAGTGTAACAGAATGGATTTGCCTCTCTTTCTTCTCCCAGCACTACTGCATGCCATCCTGTTTCTTCATGAAAAGCTGGAAGTCATTCCTAGCTCTATAGCTGTGGGTCCCAATCTTGGAGGCTGTTAGAATCTTTGAGGGAGTTTTAAAAATGTGATGCCCAAGCCACATGCAGACCAGGTAAATCAGAACCCTTAGGAGTGGGGTCCAGGCATGGGCACATTTCAGAGCTCCCCAAGGGGCAAATCTGAGAGCTAATGCCTTAAAAGGACTTGCGGGGTGAGAGTGATTAAATGTTGACATATCAGAGCTCCTCTCCTGAGGGCTTCTGCTTTGCTACGTGGCTCTGCTCAGGAGCCCAGTTAGGCTCTGCTCAGGAACCTGATTAGGCCTGACATGGGTCAAAAAATTAGAGCAAAAGCTGGAAAATTGTCTCCATAATGAAATGAAGTATGTTTATAACAGCAGTGCCCTTGGAGGAGAGAGATGCTCATTCCAGTGTCTAGCACTAGAGAACGGGGGTGAGCTGTCCAAGCAGAAACCGGATCAAGGGCGACGTCTCAGACATCATGCAGGAGAAGCTCTCTCTTCTGTAGTCTTATCAGCAAATGCATCATGCTCTTTAGGGCGGTTCTTTGGTGACAAGCATTGAGACGATAGCACCATATGGAACAAGATGATGAGGGCCCCTGGCAAGACGCTTGTGAGATTGCGCCAGCCTTTGGGGCTAGAGTAAGGCTCCCTCAATGGGGTATGTGAAAGGGACTGGCTGTTCACCAGCACCAGAGAACCTGGAGTTTGAAAACCCAGATCCTGAAATATTTTCTGGTATCTGGGCCCCTGAATCTATCCTGATTTTCAGTACATCTTTTTGAAAGTTTTGGTGATGTTACCTGCCTTAAAATGGGACAAAGAGGCATTTTTGTTCACTCTTGGACCAGGGCTTGAAAGGGAGCCCTGTACTCTTGGGACCTGTAGGAGGGCTGCAGTAGGAACAGGGAGAAAGCCCGTCCTTGAAACCCCCAGAGGATGAGGGCACTGCTGGGCCAAACCTTGCTCCTCAGACATGTGTTCTCCTCCCATCTGGTCACTCACTCATTCATCTATTCACTCATCCACTCATTCACTCACTCAATCATTCATTCACTTATTTACTCATTCACTCATTCACTCACTCACTCATTCATCTATCCACTCATCCACTCGCTCACTCATTCGTCTATTCATCCACTCATTCACTCACTCACTCATTCGCTTATTTACTCATTCACTCACTCAGTCACTCATTCACTCACTCAGTCACTCATTCATCTATTTGCTCATCTATTCACTCACTCCTTCACTCACTCACTCATTCATCTATTCAGTCACCCATTCATTCACTCACTCACTCATTCACTTATTTACTCATTCACTCGTTCACTCATTCAGTCACTCATTCATCCATTCACTCATCCACTCGTTCACTCACTCATTCATCTATTCACTCATCCATTTGTTCACTCAGTCACTCATTCACTTGTTTACTCATTCACTTGTTCACTCACTCAGTCACTCATTCATCTATTCACTCATCCACTCGTTCACTCACTCACTCCTTCACTTATTTACTCATCTGCTTGACTCAGTCACTCATTGATCTATTAACTTATCCACTCATTCACTGTGTCAGTGACTCCTTCACTTATTCACTCATCCACTTGCCACTTCTGTGGCTTTCAGGGGAGATTGGGCATCCTCCCTCCTTGGCACAGCCTGGGGGTTCTTTACTTTGGCCCCAGCCTCATTGGGAGGCAGGTGTGTGGCTGCCTCCTTCTGTGGAATCTTCTAGTTCATGCCAGCTCCTCCTTCCTGGACCTAGTTGCGTGCTCCTCCCTGCCTGGCTGCAGTTGCATTTACTCATTCATTCATTCACTGACCCACTCACTCATTCATTCACTCACTCATCCATTCATCCACGCATTCTTTTATTCATTTGTCCACTCATTCACTCACTCAATCATTCATTTGTTATTCATTCATCCACTAATTTACTCATTTTTTATTCATTTACCCACTCAATTCACTCACTCACTCATTTATTCACTTATCCACTCATTCACTCATTCATTCACTTATTCACTCATCCACTCATTTACTTATTCATTCACACATCACTCATTTACCCATTTATTAATTCACTCACTCACTCATTTATTCACATATCCCCTCATTTACTCATACATTTGTTCAATCACTCATTCACTTATTCACTCATCCACTCATTCACTCACTCATTTATTCCCTCATCCACTCATTTACTCATTCATTCATTCACTTGCTAATTCATTTATTCACTTATCCACTGATTTACCCATTCATCCATTCATTAACACACTCATTTATTTATTCATTTATCCACTCATTCACTTATTTCTCATCCACTCATCTACCCACTTGTTCACTCGCTCAATCATTCATTTACTTATTCATTCATCCACTCATTTATTCACTGATTCATTTACTCACTCATTTGTTCACTCATTCACTCATTTAATCACTCGTTCATTTATTTACTCATCCAGTTGTTCACTCACTCAATCACTCATTCACTTATTCACTCATCCACTCATTTACTCATTTATTCATTCACTGACCCACTCGTGTATTTATTCATCTACTCATTTACCCACTCATTTATTCACTCATCCACTCACTCATTTACTAACTCATCCAGTCATTTACCCACTAATTCAGTCAGTCACTCACTCATTCATTTATTCCCTCATCCACTTATTTCTTCACTCACTCATTCAACCCATACTCACAGACAACTTTCTTTTTTTCTTTTTTCTTTTCTTTTCTTTTTGCTTTTTTTTTTCTCTTTGAGATAGAATCTCACTCTATCACCAGACTGGAGTGCAGTGATGTGATCTCAGCTCACTGTGACCTCTGCCTCCTGGGTTCAAGCAATTCTCCTGCCTCAGCCTCCCATGTAGCTGGAATTACAGGCACGCACCACCATGCCCAGCTAATTTTTGTATTTTTAGTAGAGACGGGGTTTCACCATGTTGACCAGGATGGTCTCCATCTCCTGACCTCGTGATCCACCTGCCTCGGCCTCCCAAAGTGCTGGTATTACAGTGGTGAGCCACCACGCCTGGCCCAGAGAGAACTTTCAACATGCCAAGTACAGTTCTGTGCCCATAGATGAGGGAGTGAGCAAGATAGACTAAGTTCTTGTGCTCTTGAAGCTAATATTTTACTGGAACAGACATACAATGAGTAAGCTAACAAATCAATATACAACAGCTTCAGGTGTTAAGAAGTACTATGAAGAATGATGAAATTAGGTAAATTAATAGAGAGAGGGCAGGCAGGAATGGGAGCATCCCACTTTCTCTACAGTGATCAGAGAAGACCTGAATAAAAAGGCAGCATAGCTAAAGCAATTGTTTGGCCTTTGCTTCCTTCTTATAAAGAGCGTTGGTGTTTACTTAGCTTTGCAGCTTGCAAAGCCACCTCAATCCACTGTCTCAGTTTATGCCCACAGTGACCCGGCAGATGGAGGAAAACAGGCGCTGTTCTTTCTATTTTTACAGGTGATGAAATTGGCACAGAACACCAAAGAATGGAGCTGAGATTCATGCCTGGGCTGCCTCCCCACAATCCCCTCATGTTGAATCCAACCCTGACTTTTGTGTCCCACTGAGGAAAGAAGAAAGCCACCCACCCCAGTGACCATGGCCTCTAACTGCTCTCTCTGCCTGTGGAAAGCCAGTGGATTGGGCTAGGACACAAATGCCTTCCATCGATTTTCGTTTCAGCTTTTATTGGGCACTGTTCATGGGACTCTTTAAACATCAGTGTGGTTTCCCATGGCCTTCTGAGGAGCTGTAAAACTTCTTTCCTTGCCATTCAAGTTCAATTCTGGCCTCAATAGATTCTATCTTGTTTTATGCTTTTAATGGAATTCAAGTTTACAGAATAAAATGAATCATTATTCTTGATTCATGATATATGCTCATCCTTGCTCCATACTTGACTCTCCTGCTGTCTTGTATTTTATTTCATTTATTTACTAATTTGTTTTTAGTAATATAATGAAAACCAAGATTCATACCACTCAACCCGAGAATTTCAGCACTGGCCACTAAAGTCTATATGCCCTTCTGGCTTTATTTCTCCACTCAGACGGGTAGCCTCCAGCCTGAATCAGGCATTATGGTTCTCTTGATGTTTTTAGTGTACAGTGTTAGCAAGGGTGTGTATGTGTGTGTGAGCCTGAACAATATACTGTTTAGATTTGGTAGCTTTTTATTCTTAAAAGCTATTCTCTAAGCTGTAGTTATCACCATTTAGCCTCCATACAGTAGGATCTAAGAATATGGAACTTATTAGAAATGCTAATTCTTGAGTCCCACCCTAGACCTACTGAATCGGAAATTCTGATTTGCATTTCTCTGATTACTAATAAGGTTAACAACCTTTTAATTTCCTGACTGGATGTTTGTGCTTCCTCTTCTCTGAAATGCCTCACAGACTTTTGCCGAGAGTTTTTAAATTGTATTGTTTATCATTTACTGATCGATTTTAGGAGTTCTTGATGCATTTTTGACAGGAATTCTTTCAGGTTAAATGCATTGAGAATATTGTCTTCCAGGTAATAGCTTCTGTTTTCAATTTCTTTGTGCTGTCTTATGATGAGCGGGATTTGTAATTTTCATAGAATCAAGTGTTTTGCTCTTTTTTTGTGGTTGCCACATTTTGAGTCTTCTTTAAGAATTGTTTTGCTTACCCCAAGGATAGAAACACCTATATATTTTCTACTAAAGGCTTGAAAGTGTTTGCTTTTGACACATAAGTCCTAAGGCCTTTCAGAATTGCCTTGTATGTGGTATAAAGTTGGGATCCGTGTTCACTGTATTTTCCAAATGAATAGTCACTTTTTCCTGGCTACATTTGTTGAATAGCTCCCCCTTTCCCCCCTGATGTCCTGTGACTCTTCTGTCAAAAGTTCAAGCTTCACAACTGTGTGTGGTTCTTTCTGGGCCATCTATTCTATTACATCAGCCAATGTGTATATTTTTACACCATCAACAACTGCCTTAATTACACTCACTTCATAGTAAATGTTTATATCTGGTAATCAAGTTCCCTTTCCAGATGTGTGTCTACTGTTTCTATTGGAATTTTCATTGAGCTTGTTTTGAACTGATGGTCACTGTGGGGAGAATTCCCACTTCCAGCGCTCTCTCCTGAGACTTCTTCCAGGAACCCGAGCTCTCAGTTCAATTGACTGTCCTTGTTTCAAGCCTTTGCTCATGCTCCTTCTTGCTAAGCCCACCCCACCTCGCAATTTAGAGCACACCCTGCTCTCTCCACTCTCACACTTCAATGCTCGGCTCTGCCTCCTTCCCGAACCTTTCTCTAACAGCTCAAACCCTCGGGATCCCCCCATCCCATTGAAAAGGGACAGTGCCTGTTGAAAGGAAGCTCTGTTACATGTTAGTTGTTATAATGATTATCAAAATAGTTTCTCCATTCGCTGCGAAATTTTTTAAAGGTAATTTATTTTGAATTTTTTCTTAAACATTTCCTAAGAATGACTATAATTCTTCAAATTGTCTGTTATTTTTCTAAAGCCATAGCAAAGAGGAGGAACCGGTGACTTTCTAGAGGAATTCCTGGCAGGACACCCCCGCCCAGCAGGAGCTCTGGGGTTGTGGCGGTGGACAGGCTGCCACTGGCCGATGTCTCATCTGAACTCAGCTGATGGCTTTCTCCAGATTCCCACCTTCATAGATTTGGGATAATTTTGAGAGAGAATCTGGTCCATACATAACGAGTCCTTTTTAAGTGAATTTTCTCTGCGTATGATGTATAAAGTCCCAAATTAAAGAATCTGGAGAAGTTTTATGGATCAGTTTATGGCTGCATGAAAGTTGACTCTTTAAAAATGTGTGGTCTTTGGTTCTCGTAATATTTGTTCTGTTTGTTTCTGTTCAAGTTACTAATAAAAATTAATAAATTGGCTGTTCTTGAGTCTTTGGAAACTGGTTGTGTTTCCAAAACAAATACACTTGCCTGTGATCATCATAAAAGTGATCTATCCAGAATTATCTGAGGTTATAAATGTTAAAAAGAAAAGACAAAATTTAAAGCATCAAAAGGCTCTATGGAAACAAACTGGTCAGTAATCTGTGTTTTTGAGATACATTTAATGATCCAGAGTTAAAATGCCAAAGTCATTTTGTTTTCCTCAATTTAGAAATAAATTACTTGGGAAAAGAGAGAGTTGTGGATTAAAGACAATTACTGAAATTTTTATGACTTTGATTTTCATGGTAATTCATGTAATACAATTTTTTTAAAATCTCAGGTTTGAATCCTTAGTAAATTGTACTTCTACAAGAATAATGGTTAATAAAAAATCATTCTATATGCTGTACAGATCTCCAATGGTCAGGCAGTAAAAATTCATTAAATATTCTAGGTCTAACACTAAAGAAAAAATAATTCAATCTCATAGAACTTTGTGGCTTGGAAGCTACATCATAATCTCAAAAATGAAATTCAATGTAATAAATACTCACTGAGGGCATATCCAGGCCCAGAACTGGACTCTAAAGATGCAGAACTGGACAGGACACAGCCCTCCCCTCAAGCAGCTCAGCAACTCAGCATATGCCTGCGGGTTGCCCCTATTGACACCAGCTGCCATTGCGCCGGAGTTTGAAACTATTACTGTTCTTTCTTTCTGATAGTTTGGGTTCTGCACGAACTAGACTATTGATTAGAAGCGACCTGATTTATAGAGCATGTTGCTTGGCTCAGTTGTACCTCGATTATTTATCTAAAAGACAAGGATGATGGGTCTGACCTTCAAGAGGCAATACTGTGAGGCTGCAAGTCACTTTTCTAACATCTTAAAACCTGTGCAGATCCCATTCTCATGTCAAGACAGACTATCAATCCTTCGTGAGCTGAAGTCTAATGAATCACTCAGCAAACACATGCCTCCCCTCCCTCCCTCAGGGAGATGGATACCAGGGGCCAAGAAGTCAAGATGAAGGACAAGGAGTTACTGCAGGAGAAGCCTTGCTGAGAACAGGAATTAAAAGACAGATTGGGGAAGTGTCTCTGCCAAAGTACTGAGTTCGCCTACTATTTGGTAATAAGAACATTAGATTCTGTTCCAGAAACCACAAAATATGAACATAAATAGATGACCATATTACAAACATATTTTGAACATAAGTGTATGAACATATTTATTATCATAAATATATGAACATAAATTCAGTGAAACAGTGAGGCTCCTTCAGGCCCAGGTGTGAAGTCCCCACTGTGTTGAAATAGCAGCTGCTCCCTGATGCTCTCTGCGCTACCTTCACGGCGTTTTCTATTCCAGCTCTCCTGGATTTCACGTATTTTGCTTGTTTTCAGACTGATCCTCAAAGAGGCATCTTGACTTTCTGGTTTGGACACTGTACTCACAGAACAGCATCTGTAAAAGTTTTAGTTGCTCAGTGGTAACATTTGATGATAAGGAGAAAAAGCCCAACACAGTTATGCTTCCATTTTTAAAAAAAATACAAGCAGTGGACACTGAAGAGCCTGTGGCAGGTGAATGAGGGATTGAACATTAAATTCACAGAAAACAATATCTTTCCTTTCAAAAGAATCCCTTATGGGTTCCCATTGGGAGTTACCTTATGACATTCAAAATATTATTCAATTTACAAAAGAATTTGGGGGATGTGTACATGCAGAACAGGCAGAAAATAGTGTGGGGAAGAGTCTTCTATTCTGTGCTGATTTACTGCATTCCGGGTTGATGTGTTCAGAGTGATGAAAACAACACATCAACCACTATTAGAACACATAAGATAAAGATTGCTGCTGATGGTGAAAATGGTTAAATAAAAACTTTGGTCCTATACGTGGGGCTGGGGAAATAGAAGTCAAGCAATTATTATAATCAGAGGTCCTACATTCCTGAAAAAAATTACATTGGTGGGGTAAAATGAGCCCATTTAAATCCATCCTGTATAAAAGGGTAATCGATTTTAAAAAGTGTCCTAATAATGGTGATTATTACTTCAGAGTTGACTTATTCAATATCAGTCCCAGGAGAAGCTATTTGAATGATGTAGCCACTGATAGTCTCCAAGGCTTTCTGGTACTTTGCAATTCAAAGTTCACACATAATCTGATCTCCTATTTATTTGTTTATTTATTTTTGAGACAGAGTCTCATGCTGTCACCCAGGCTGGAGTGCAGTGGTGCGATCTCAGCTCACTGCAACCACTGCCTCTCAGGATCAAGTGATTCTCATGCCTCAGCCCCCCAAGTAGCTGGGATTACAGGCATGCACCACCCCCGCACCCAGCTAATTTTATTTTTATTTTTATTTTTAGTAGAGATGGGATTTTGCCATGTTGGCCAGGCTGGTCTCAAACTCCTGACCTAAAGTGACCCACCTTCCTTGGCCTCCCAAAGTGCAGGGATTACAGACTGCATGCGGTCCCGATCTCCTATTTAAAAACAATTGGGGAAAATGTGTCCCTATGCTACTACAGTCTATGAACATCCTCAAGAAATAGCCAATCAGGGAAATGGTGGCTCAGCTCCGGTAGGAAAAAAGAATCATAAAAGCCCCAGGTGTTTTATTTTTAAATCTTAACCCCACTTCTTTCTTTAAAGAGGAGGACACATGGCCCTCATGGGTTGTTATTTGTTTGGGATTTCCCTGCTGAGTTTGGCTATGATCATGAAGATGCAAGCTTGGGAGACACACTTGTTTTCAAAGACAAATCCATCTCCAAAGAAAATGAAATGCATTCCCTGAGCTGTGGGAACCAGGAACTACCCATGCTTGCCACTTCTGATCAAAGTAAGGCACTGAGAAGAGAATAGACAGAAAGAAGGAAGAAGCTGAAACAACAAACATCAGACCACCAAATAGCACAAATCACATATCCTCCCTTTTTTTTGAGGGAATCAGTAATAACAAGGAACCCAAATGCCCATCCATCAAGATAGTCACTTTTATCCAATTCTCACTCTGAGCTCAAAAATGAAAACGTTAGAGCAAAGACAGGGCACCGGATTTGGAGACCAGGGAATGACCAGGCACATTTCCTAATGCACAGCCAGGCAAGCTCAGAGTGCCATTAACACACCCCGCAGCATCTTCCCAAAACTTGCTCAGGAATTCCCTTAAATGTGTTAAACACATGTTGGTGAGAAGGAGAGAGGGCAGTTCTAGACCCAGCGGGAAAGAGACAGAAACCGAGGCCGAGCCCTGGGCCTCAGGGTGGAAGATCGGGATAGAGTTGGCTTCTCTCCGTAGGCTCTGACACCTGCCAGGAAGAATGGCGACTCCATGGCAATTAGCGCCTGTAGGAACCAACTAAGGGCTCCAGGAGCACAGCCTTCTGCAACCGACTAGAACAAATGCTGGGTTAGGAAATGCGGCTTCCTCAAGAACTGAGAGGACAACTGCAGAGTTTGCTTCTATTCATCTTCATGGTGGAGCTGGAAGTTCACTAGAGACAGGTGTTTTTTCTTTCATTGTTTGCTTATTGAAAAATCAAGGCTCACAGAAGTTGAATACAACCCTAAACTCTACAGCAAATCATCTCAAATGAAAACTCAACCCCCTGATTTGTGTCTGCCTCTCTAGAGTTCATCCATGACTGAATTTCCCACTCATAAAATAAAGACGAAACCAGAGGTGGAGTTGCCAGAGTCAGCAGAATAAAAGTAGAGCACACTCAGTTAAATTTGAATTTCAGAAAAACAACAAATACATTTTCAGTATAAACATATTCTATGCAATATTTGGTATGTGCTTATATTAAAACAATATCTCATTGCCTGGAATTCACATATGACTGAGTGTCCTGTATCTTACCTGGCAACCCCAACCAGAGGAAGAAACTAGCCCTCTCTACATCCAACAAAGAGGGAGGATGCTCTCCTGTCCCCCTAGATGTCAATCACCCTTCACCCAACTTCTGCCTCCCAGCGCCTCCTCCTGAGCTCCAGCTTTTCTCTTTGCCAGTCACTTAAAGGGGTCCATGCAGAGCTGATTGATAAAGAGTAGATTAACTTGACCTAGCCCAGCCCAGCCAACGTCCACTCACCAAATATTCTGAACTTGTTGGCACAAGAGAGCTTTTCTCTTCTGATCAAGAAACTCTTATTTGTTATTTTTAAACATTTCAACTAAAATATCATTTATTAATTTTGACATTGTAAGCAAAAATAAATACAATGCTTGCTGCACAGTGCATCCTAAGTGTTTGTGAAATGAGGGAATGGATGAATGAGTGAGTGATTCGAAGTGAGGAAGAGCAGAGTTCCCACTGGGTCAGAAAGTGATTTTTCACATTTACATTATAAACCCTTTTAGAAACACTGACTGCCTCCTGGGTATTTATATATAAATATTTACATGTGGCTCCAGCAGAAGAAAGAAAACCAGGGTATCTGTAGGCCATCCTTTCCTTTTGACTTGACTGCCCATGTTCTCTGCTTGCTCCTGTGTGCTGGGAAGGTGGGAGAGCCACCAGGATTAGGTTAGATTTGAGGTTAGATGGGCTGAGAGTGGCATAGTCATAAATGAAAGAATCTGGCGCATCCTTGGGATGGAGCTGTGGAAACATTTTCTGAATAAATGCAATGCGCAGGAAGGAAAGGCCCTCGATGTCTCCACCCACCAATATGAGTAAACTTCAGCTTATATTTCCCGGCTCCACCCACCACCAAAAAAGGCTCCAAGTGTCACCAGAAAAGTCAGTGTATTTTGATTACTTTACTGAGAAGGGTCTCAATTTTGCTACCCAAGTCTAGTCGTAAAGCTAAGCCTATTTGCTTCCGAGGGTGGCTGTAACAAAGGACAGCAGGGAGGCTTAAACCAGGAGAGATTTCTTCTCTCACTGTCTGGAGGCCAGAAGCTGGAACCCAGGTTTTAGCAGAGCCGTGCCCCCTCTGAGAGGCAGAGAATCCTTTCTGCCCCTCCCAGCTTCTGGTGGTGGCCATCACTGCTTGGTGGTTCTGAGTTTGCAGCTGATCGCGCCAGTCACTGACCCTGTCATTATACCGTGTCCCCCTGTGGGATCGCGCCAGACCCTTACGCTGTCATTATACAGTCTCCCCCTGTGGGTGGCCTGGCCTCATGCAGCGTTTTCCTCTTCAGATAAAAACACCAGTCATAGGGGATTAGGGCCCTCCCTAGTGACTTCATCTGAATCTAACTACATCTGCAAAGAACTTATTCCCAAGTGAGATGACATGCACAGATACCTGGGTTTAGGACGTCAACATGTCTTTTGGGGAACACAGTTCAACTCATGACATTAAGTATCACAATATGTCCCATGTACCAGCCATTCTACAAAGCAGAAAGACTTGCAGGTAAATACCATTGTCCAACTCAAGGGCGTGGAGACAACGACAGCCAGGGACCAATTCCTCATTAGGATATGTACTGAGCATGGGCTGTAAGGCAGACTGTCCACTCCTCACATGATTCTGTCTCACTCACGACTGCAGTGCATAAACAGGTGCTCACTGTTTGCCAAAAAAAAAAATGTACACAAATAAACAAGGTACCAAGCTAACAAGTGAGTAACCAGCAAACATGGAATAGTTGTGAGCAAATATGGGCTTATTCACAATGGGCCATACTCTGTCAGATCTAAACCTTCACCAGTTATATAACTCACCACTGCTTTTTGTGCCACAAGGAAAAAAAAGTGTTGCCAACTAAACCATTGCACAGTGAATTCTTATCACTGAGAATTGTATATGTATTAATAGAGTTCTTGGCTGGGTGCCATGGTTCATGCCTATAATCCCTTTGGGAGGCTGAGGCAGGAGGACGACTTGAGCCTAGGAGTTTGAGATTAGCCTGGGCAATATGGTGAAACCCCATGTCTACAGAAAATGAAAAATAAAATAAAATAATTAGATAGGCATGGTGGTGCATGCCTGTAGTACTAACTACCTGGGAGGCTGAGTGGCGAGGATCACTGGAGCCCAAGAAGTTGAGGCTGGAGTGAACCAGGATTTTGCCACTGCACTCCAGTCTGGACAGTAGAGCAAGACTCTGTCTCAAACATAAATAAATAAATGGGTTCTTTTATTTAGTCATGGTTTCGTATCTTATATCTCTTGTGCATAAAAATGAAAAGGAACACATAAGCAGTATGAAGAGCTAAGATGTTTTTAAAACTTTTTTGGATGCAGCATCCACTGCTCCCAGGTCATGTCCCGGCTCACTCAGCCTCACTCACGCCTTCCCACGCGGTATCAGCCTCTGAGCAGCCAAGAGCCAGTTGGCTCCACTGTTGCCCCTGGACTTTTTCAAGCTGCCAACACCCATTCTGTATATCTGGATGCTGATCCTTTGTAAGCTTAACAGAAGGTGTAATAGAGGGTTCCAGAAAGCAACCAAAATCACCTCAACCTCAAATGGTCTGAGTTACTGGGTAGTTGAAAGCCAAAGATTGGGATGTCCAGCTGTGGCACTAGGCGACAAGTCTAGATGACAAGTTGCTGGGCTGTGCATTGAGCTTGTTCTGAATTTCACTGTTACAAACATTCTCACGCATGCGGGCAAAAGTCGATCACAATTTCAGATCAACCACAATTGCAATCAATTACCAGACACATCCTTATACTAAAGATGTTAAAATGTGAAGAAGAAGGGGAAAAAAAGTACAACTAGTGTTTGATGAATAACCTGGAATGACCAATGGTGATCATTTGTCAACTATTTGCTAGCTGTTGTCTTCTGTGAAAGTATCAAGAAAGGCCAGACCTCTGTTAGGAAATGCAGGCATCATCTAATCTTTGTGAAAGGCAACTATACAGTTGTCTTTAGTGAGAGGCAGTAACACTTAAAGCAATTTCTGAATGAAATAAGAAATAATAACCATTTAAACGACAGAGCAGAAGCAAGCCATGCTACGTGAATGTTTCAGAGTATTTTTAAAGTCATTAATCAATACGCTTTTTGGGCATGGAATGGTAGTGAGAATGAGATCAAGGCTCTGGTTCCAGTCTTATGCTGTGTGGCCTCTTGCAAGTCTTTCATCTTTCTGGCTGCAGTTTTCTTCTGTGTAACATAAGACTCTCAGGTTTATTCCAGATGCAACATACTACTTTTGATTTTTCAGAAAAAGACCTCATAGCCATTTGCAGTCTGGCCCCTTGCTCAATAGGTCACTTGAAACTCTTTCTTAAAAGTATGCACCAAACACTTTCTACACAGGAGGATAATTTCTAATTCAATAGCAGCATCCAGGCCCTCTTCTGTGTGGCCTGCTTTGCAATGCAGGGGCACACTTTGAGATAATATTAGGGTATTTCAAAGAACTTTAGAGTGCCTCAAGTTCCACCTTCTTTACAGAACTAGAACTTTGCTTCAATACCCAATCCTTTGTTAAATACTCCTCTGAGAACGTGTTTATGTCTAAGCAAGGCAGCCAGTTCAATCAATCACTCAAATGGCTGGAAAATTCTTTCCTGCCCAGTTGTCACAAACAATTGGAATAGAACAGGACGTCCAGACATGGATCCAGTAAGAGAGGACAGTGCCCAGCACACACAGCAGAAGGCTCACACTGAGCACCTGAAGACCATTGAAACACACACTGCCTGGCGGAAAATACACAAAGAACATCAACAGATTGGTTAATAAAAAGAAAATGTCATCGGCTCTCAACCGTACAGAGGCATACTCAAGCTGATACAGAATAAGAAAAATACAAAATTAAACTCAGTAAAGGTGTATTTTCAACTCTCAAGCAGGCAACGATCAAAAAAGCTTAACAACAGCTGCTGACCAGGCCTAGAGGAAACAGGCGTCCATACACATTGTTGGTGGGAATATAAATTGATAGAGTTTACAGGAAGGGGAATTTGACAATGTCTACCAAAATACAAAAGCACGTAACTTGTACCTACCAATTCTACTTCTAAAATTATAAATCACAGAAGCAATTCTCAAGCTTTTTGGTTTTGGCACCACTTTATACTCCAAATCTTACTGAGGCCCTAAAGACTTTTGTTTACATGGGTTACATAGACTGACATTTACAACATTAAAAATTATAAGTGATGAACTTAAAAGAGATGTATTATATCATAAAATAATAACAATCCCATTGCATAACAATTTAAAACACATTTTCATTAAAAATGGTTATATTTTCCAAAAATATTAGTGAAAACAGGGCATTGTTTCACATTTTTACAAATTGGCCTGGGAGAAGACAACCAGATTCCCAGCTCCACTTCTGCACTCGGCCCTAGTGAGGTGTGGTTTTGGTTGATGTCCCTGGAGGAAATCTGCCTGACTTGGGAATGAAGCTGCAAAAGACAGCTACTTGCAGGAGAGGTGCGGGACTCGTTTTGGGAAGCTGAGTCTGACAGACAGCCACACGCATGTGAAACCATGGTATCATTCCCTGAGGTGTTGCTGGTTAAGAGCAGAGGACTGGCAACAATCCAAGGGTCCCTCGAAAGGGGGATGATTAAATAAACTACAGCCCATTTGTAAGAATGGAATTCTATGCAACTATTAAAATGAATGATGTAGTGTATTAAGTACCGTTATGTGGAAATGAAAGATTTATCGATAAGCATAAAGTAAAAAATAATCTGCCGAGCCTATTTATATAAATATATAGTTTATATAAATATATAGTGTATATAAAATACATCTGGAAGGAAACGCAGTAAAGCATTATTGATAGTTGCTTTCCCAGAAGGGATGGGGGCCTTCACATTAGGGCATCGGCAGGCTCACTTTTCTTTTTACATCTTTTGTAGCTTTTGAATTTTCTACCATGTGTATATGTTATCAAGCCAAAGTTAATTAATTAATCAATCACTGTAAATACAAATTTATAACCTATTCTGAAGACAAAATGAATTAATGCATGACAAAATGCCTGGCCCATTGTAGATATTCAATAAATGTTAGCTGTTCTAGTTAATAATTTTATTATTATTATTAAATCATAGAATAACTCTTGTTTGGGTTATGTTTAGTCTCCAGTCTTCCACTACCTGGGTCACCCTTATAAGTGCTACAACCCCTGACGGTCTCTCCTGAAAGTAGTTCCAGGTCTGGTCTGAACGGCACAGCACAATAGAACAGCCTCAGAAACCAGTTTAGGTTTTATTTTTGGGCGTTAAATATTTCATGTAACCATATTTTGTTAGTCTAGTCATTATTGAAACAGTACCTTTGCCTTCCCCTATGGGTTCGATTAATTTCCCTTAGAGAAACCCTTCCAACACCTGGAGTCTTCACGCCTCCCCGTGTGCTTGGATCGGGAGCACAGAGTGAAGCTCCGATGCTCCCCGTGCTCCCTCATTCTACGTGTGCTCATTTTCCTCTAAGGATTTATTCCCACCTCGGGTTTTAAAATACCTCCCACATACACTTCCTAGATTTGTGCTTACAAACCAAGTCATCAATAAATGTTATTTGTTTGATGTGTAATAATTCACTTTTCTATTTCACTTTGCCTTAGACTCACAAGATTTTAGACAACACCCATAATTCCTTCTCCACATTACTCAGTAATCACAATCTAAATCTAAGATTCAATCTATTTAGGAAAAATACCACACACAAAAAATTCAAAATTATTTTGTTTCATGTTTTAAACAGCTAAAGTAGAAATAAGCATTTGACAAGCACGACTATAAACTGCAATGTGGTGGATCCCACACCCCTCTGATCTGAAACTCTGTCATTCCTGCACCACGTAGAGACACTGCTACACATTTCTCAGCCTTCACCGAGTCTCTGTGATCATGATGTCGAGATGCTGCTACATGTTTCTCAGCCTTCACCAACTCCATGAGATCGTGACGTCGAGACACTGCGACACATTTCTCAGCCTTCACTGAGTCCGTGTGACCATGTCATTGAGACGCTGCGACATATTTCTCAGCCTTCACCGAGTCCGTGTGATCGTGACTTCGAGAGGCTGCGACACATTTCTCAGCCTTCACTGAGTCTGTGTGACCATGACGTCGAGACACTGTGACACATTTTTCAGCCTTCACCGAGTCCGTGTGACCGTGACGTTGAGACGCTGGGACACATTTCTTAGCCTTCACTGAGTCTGTGTGACCATGACGTCGAGACACTGCTACGTGTTTCTCAGCCTTCACCGAGTCCGTGTGACCATGACGTCAAGACACTGTGACACATTTTTCAGCCTTCACCGAGTCCGTGTGACCGTGACGTCGAGACGCTGGGACACATTTCTCAGCCTTCACCGAGTCCGTGTAGTCCGTGTGACCATGATGTCGAGACACTGCTACGCATTTCTCAGCCTTCACCGGGTCTATGTGACCATGATGTCGAGACGCTGGGATACATTTCTCAGCCTTCATCGAGTCCGTGTAGTCCGTGTGACCATGATGTCGAGACACTGCTACGCATTTCTCAGCCTTCACCGGGTCCGTGTGACCATGACGTCGAGACACAGTGACACATTTCTCAGCCTTCACTGAGTCTGTATGACCATGACGTCGAGACACTGCAACGCATTTCTCAGCTGTCACCGAGTCTGTGTGACCATGATGTCCCCTTCTCTTCAACATCTTGAAATAGGATTAAATATATAAAGTCTTAGAATCCAAAGCCAGCCTGTCACTGACTTGCTAGAGCTACCTGCTCTGCTGTGTCCTGGGCCCTGTATGGAGCTTGCTGAGATTTCTGGTCTGTTCTCCGAGGCGCCTTTGTTCCTTCATTCTTCATTCATTCCTACTCTATTGAATGCCTGCCACCTAAGCACAGGGGGTACAGGGTTGATGAGGAAAACAGGGCCCAATGGCAAACTTATATCCAACTTATATTTCCCTTTGAATGTCCCCTCTCTCAGAGGCAGTTGATCAGAGCACCGCCCATGGCCTTTTTCAATCTTCGCCTCCATTGTGATAACCATAAAATCACACACCTTCCTTTCATGTTATTTTAAATTTAAAACTAAATACTGTTATCAAATCACATACAAGTAAAAATCTTTCTAGAATCAAAGTTATCTTGATTTGAAAGACGTGTATGATTGACTTCAAAGATAGGATCAGTGTGAAGATTGATTCTACGTGCTTACCACAGGTTTCCTATTATTTAACCACAATCAGTTTCCAATGAGAGTCTGCTCATGGGAGACTCTGACTCTCTCACTCCTCCCCCACTCCACGGAATGGGGAAAACCAGCCCGGCCGAAGCCCATCAGTGCAGCAGGAAGCTGGGGGCTTGCCCAGGAAGTCTGGGGTGAGGCAGGCCAGGAAAGGATGTGGGCCCCTCAGGAACATGTGAACACAAAGTGGAGACACTTCTCTCCAGATCCTAGATAGGAAATGGGAGGTGACAGTGATCAGAATTCCCAGTAACAATCAATTACCAAGCACAAGAGAGCATTTGGAACTCCATGGAAGCAGTTTGGGTAGCATTGGAAGTGTCTAATTGGTAAATGTCGACAATAAATTTAGAAAAACTGTCAACGAGATTTTGAAATTGTAAACCCTGAAGATTGGACATGAGGTCACCTGCTGATTCATTAAAATAATACTCCTTTTTATTATATCAAAACGAGATTTATTTTTAACTTTTGAGAATGTATGTATTACATAAAATAAGATACCAGGCAGTCAAAGTTGAGGGGAAACTGAAAGGAATGCTTTGGGGGCATCAGGAACGCCTTCCTAGACTTCAGCGCCAACAGCACTCATCTCTTCTCAGCTTGGGAGCTGCGCTCTCCTAGGCCCTTGCAGGCGGGATGTGCGCCGGCTCCTCCCTGTGCGGAGGCGGCACGTGGGTAGAAGGCTCTACAGGGCTGTGCAGGGGCTGCAGCACAGGCTCTGCTCTGGGTCCGCAACAGCTTGTGCAGCCAAGGGCAGGTATTCAGGCTAAGTCCTCAAACAAATCATCAGATCTGACACTGTTGACGCGGGAGGTAAAGAAATTGCTTTTTCCCTGGAGCACAAAGTAAAGACACCATGAAACAGTCAATTCCATGGGGAATGACCAGATATTCTCTCCATCGTTGGTGTTTGCTGGTAGGTGCACAGTTAATCGTGGACAGAATCTTCATGTCCCATGGATTTGCCAGACATGGCCAGTGTCTGTTGTAGGATCCTGAGTCACAGCAGGGCGTGCGGAGGACTGAGGCGAGGCTTGTGGGGCAGATGGTGTGAAGTAGAGATGGGAGCGGGGGCGATGTCATCCCTCCTCCTGGAAGGTGGCAAATTGTCCTAAAGCCCCAGGGTAAAGCTGCAGAGCTCCCTGTGCCATGGATGCCCTGCTCCTAAATCGGCAGCGTGGCCTTATGTCACCCTCCTTATTTTCGTCTGGGTACTGTTTTTAGCAATGTCCCACTTTTCTGAGCAAGACACCACCTGGCTGGTTGGACACAGACATCCCTAGACTCTGAGTTTTCCTGGGCTTCCAAGATTGAAAAACAGAGTCTATTTAACATCCCTGAGCAAGGGTGCCCAGCCAGGGCTGCTGTGGGTGAAGGTGTCAGGACCTCCTATCATGGCCCATCTCAGCCTCCAGGGCTGCTGTGGGCAAAGGTGGCAAGGCCTTCCACCGTGGCGCTGTCTGCAGCCTCTGACTTAGGGGGTTGAGCTGCTTCCCACAGAAAGGCCTGAGCCCTGCAATCTCTGGATGCTGCATCACCCAGGGCGGGGACTCTACGAGGCACAGCATCCTCCCAGGGGACAACGGGAGCAATGCCTTTCCCTCTGCAGGGACACAGCAAACCTCAGCTGGCTCACAGCTGTGGGCTGGCCCCAGTGATGACCAGAACCAAACAGAAGCCTGAGCAGACTTCAGGCCACTGTGGCCGCCCTTGCGGGTGCAGGAGCCTGGAGCTGCAGGGTGTTGGCTTGGTTGGCCCTGGTCCTGGTCCTGAATAGTCAGGTCTGCTGTGGACGCACATCAGAGCCAGGCAGGACTGAGGGCCCTTGGGAGAGAGGCCATGGGAAGACCGTGGGCTGGGGGATTATGAAAGCCTGAGTCCTGCGTTTCAGCTGGGCCTGCCCTGTGCCCACCAAGTGCAGGGTGAGTGAAATTCTCAGCCTCCAAAGCTGGTCACTGGCCCTCGGGGAGAGAGTGCTCACCCCACCCTGTGTGGTCCCATTTCCCTGCTCCTGTCCTCCTGGGGCAGCCAGCACGCTCCTATCTAGAGCTCTCCAGCACAAGTGCTTGGCTTCCGTTCACACCGCAGTGGCTTTCTCAGAGCCATCACCAGACAGGGTGAACCACGCATTGCACCAACTCAGGGGCACCCTCCTCCTGCATGGTGGTCCCTGAACCTGTGTGGGCCTGGAGCGTTCGCCTAGTTCTGTGTGATTCCTGACACTGCGAGGCTGTGTATTCTTGCTCATAGATGACTTTCTCATCCCTAGTCTCCATCCTATGACCTCCGACAGACCAGCGGCATCCTTGGGTCAGCTGAGAGTTTGACTCACCATTTTTCATCGTGGTGTCAAGCAGCCCCGTCCTCCAGACTTGAACATCTTGGCTGAAGTTGTTATTAAGGTCAGCGTGTTCAGTTTACCGAGGCACAAGGATGGTGCAGGGCAAGGAGCCATGTCTCCCAGATGGCAAGGTCAAGGAGCATGAGGGCTTCATGCAGAGGTGGAAGCAGGATCAGGAAAGCCATCCGACATCCACATCCCTCATCACTCCAGCCCCTCCCCGGTCACAGCGCCCCTGTTTCTGTTCCTCACTGTGGGACCTTCCTCCCCGGCTCTGCCCACAGTGCTCTGGGATTCCTACAACCTAGACGTGCTAGAGGATGTTAGGAGCCCACTCGGCCACTGCACCCCGGCCACGACCTCTCCATCCCCATCAAATTCCTTAAAACACACTTGGAGCCCGCTTGGCCACCGCACCCCAGCCACAGCCTCTCCATCCCAATTCAAATTCCCTAGAACAGTAGTCCTCCATCTTTTTGGCACCAGGGATCAGTTTCACGGAAGAAAATTTTTCCATGAACAGTGGGAGTCGGAAGGTGGTTTCGGTTTGATTCAAATGCATTACATTTATTGTGTACTTTATTTCTATTATGACACTGTAATATATAATGAAATAATTATACAACTCACCATAATGTCAAATCAGTGGGAGGCCTGAGCTTGTTTCCTGGCAACTAGAGGGTCCTGTCTGGGGGTGATGGGGACAGTGACAGATCATCAGGTATTAGAGTCGCATAAGGAGCGCGCGACCTACATCCCTCGCAGGCACAGTTCACAGTAGGGTTTGTGCTGCTATGAGAATCTAATGCTGCTGCCGATCAAACAGGAGGCTGAGCTCAGGCGGTGATGCCAGTGATGGGGAGTGACTGTAAATGCAGATGAAGCTTCACTGGCTCACCAGCTGCTCACCTCCTGCTGTGCAGCCTGGTCCCTAACAGGCTGCAGACCAGTACCTGAGACTGGGTAATTTATATAGAAAAGAGGTTTAGTGGCCCACAGCTCCGCAGGCTGTGAGGGAAGCGCAGTGCTGGTATCTTCTCAGCTTCTGGGGAAGCCTGGGGGAGCTTTTGTTCATGGCGGAAGGTGAAGCAGGAGCAGGGGTAGCATAACAGCAGGAGCAACGGTGGGTGTATTGGTGCATTTTCACGTAGCTGATAAAGACATACCCAAGACTGCACAATTTACGCAAGAAAGAGGTTTAATGAACTTACGGTTCCACATGGCTGGGAGGCCTCACAATCATGGCGGAAAGTGAAAGGCACATCTTACCTGGTGGCAGACAAGAGAGCTTATGCAGGCAAACTCCCCTTTATAAACCCATCAGGTCTCATGAGACTTACTCACTATCACGAGAACAGCACAGAAAAGACCTGCCCAGTGATTCAATTACCTCCCCCTGGGTCTCTCTCACAACTGGTGGGAATTCAAGATGAGATTTGGGTGAGGAAACAGGCAAACCATATCAGTGGGGGAGATGTCATACACTTTAAACTATCAGGTTTCCTGACAACTCATTAACTACTGGGAGGACAGCACCAAACTATGAGGAATTTGCCCCCATGACCCAAACACCTCCCACCAGGCCCCCCTCCAATGTTGGAGAGATGACAGTTCAGCATGAGATTTGGCAGGGACAGATACCCAAAGCACTGCAGAATCTGACTGAACCAGACTGTGTTAAGTGAGTCCCTCACACAATCACTCAGAATGAAGTGGCTCCTGGTGCATTGAAAATAAGTCCAAATTCCTTGCAAATCCAAGGGGGAGGTGTGGCAGGTGGCTTCGTGGCAGGTAGGGACCCTGGGCCTGCAAGGAATTTGGATTTATCATCAATAATATGGTCTTCTTTCTCTTGCTTCACCCACTGGCTCTTTGTTATGTGGACTGCATTCCTTTCTTTGCTATTTTTGTATTCTTTCTCCCCTTTTCCCCATTACTGGAAATTTCCACAGCAGAAGAGAGCCCAGCAGTGACTGAGGGGGAAGAACTAGCTGTTAGAGCTCTTCTTAGAAACTGGGTCTGGTTTGGGAAAGAGGGTGATGGTGGGGAAGGTGACAGGTGGGGCGGAGGGGAGGGAGGATGATGAGGGAGAGGCTGAATGGGTGAGTTAAGGACCTGTCCCAGGTGGCAGCTGGGCCACGGTAGAGCTGGACTCAGGCACGAGCATCCCACTCTCGTTGTGTGTCCCGTTATGCACCCAGCACTGCTTAGGAGAATTGCTGTCCTTTTATTTTCACTAAGTTGAGGGTTGATCGACAGCTATTTTTGGTTCTGCTAGGAAAGGAAGCTGTGAATGAAAGCAGGAAGGTGATAGTTCCTGGGATCTGAACACAGCCACTTCTGTCTCCTGTATCCTGGGCAGGAGCGGAGTTGCGGGACCTCCCGGTGTCCAGCCCTATACCCTACACAGCTGTGGGTGTTTCCGCCTCTTTTGGAATGGGCCAGTCCTGACGGTGTCAGTCTTTCAAGAAGGGTCCCGGGCTTCGGGCAAGTCAGGTCTCCGCCTTCACCCGTGACCCCGGTTCTGGCGGCTGCTGTCTCTGCACTGGGCCTTCCACCTGCTGAGAAGCACGGCTGAATCAATGCGTCTTTTCTCATCAACGATATTTAGAAGTGCGGGAAAGGCATTTAATGGATTCTGATAGATTTATTTCCTGGGTTGCTGACTCTATGTATGAGACCAGTAAAATGGGAGAACTTTGCGGTTTTTTTTCTGGGAGGTTATTTTGATTGTCTGACAAAAACGTTAAAGGAGAGAGGTGGCGTTAGTGTATTCCCTCCCCATCCCATGAGGGTTTGACCCATGAGCAGCCCCGTGCCAGGGCTGTCGTCTGCAGGTGACTTACGGCATCAGCAATGCAGGCCCCATCAGAAGGAGCCACCTCACTGCATTCCTGGTGCCCTGAGATGCCTCCAGCCACTCCTCTATTGCAGAAGGCTTTCTCCTGGGAACTTTCTTCTTGAAATGCAGATAGTTCAATGGTTCTATGGTGAGGCTGGGCCGTTTCATGACAATTTTCCCTTCACAGTGCTTTGGCTATCCCTGCAGAGTGAGGTTGAGGAGACACAGCCTCAGCCACAGCTCTGGAAGGGCAGAGCCCTTGCTCCACAGACCCAAGGCTGTGAGGACGGCCCAGGAGGGAAGGAAAGGCCCTCACCAGGGAGATGGCTGAACCAGGAAGGCAGGGGCAACAGCTCATTGCATGGAAAAGGCCACCCCTCTGGGCATGGGCACCACCACCCTCTGGGCCTGGCTGTTTCTACCTGGGCCTCTGTGCCAGCATCACAGGCACGCAGGGAGGGATGCACCTACACAGCAGCCAGTGCCCTCAGGAGGCAATTGTGGAAGGTCCAGATTGCAGGTGACCTCAGCCTGCAGCCGACTTCAGAACCCATGTCTGCTGAAGTTGGTTCCACCTCAGCCCCACAGCCTGGGAGGAGAACCCTGCCCAGAGGCAGAGCCCAGGGCTTCTCTCGGCACCAGGAGGCACTGCCCTGCCAGGGAGAGCCCAGAACTCAGAGCGCAAGTATTTCCTTCACAGAAGGCTCCAATCCACTGTTCATACTGGCATTTCGAAATCAGTGTTCAGAATCCATGCATTCTTTAAAAAAAATCCTAAACCTTTCAAATGCAAAATTTATAAACAGGATAGAAATAAAAAATGTACATTTGTAAAAGTAGAAATATGAAGTATGTATTCTTTATCACTACCTATGAATAGATATTTCTTAAATGTGCTAAATGCTACACAAAAAAGGACAATAAATTATTAATGACAAATGAAAATGAAATATTGTTACGTATTTCTTAACAGTGTGATCTTAAAAATCACAGTGCATCTACAATGATATTTTTGTCACAGAAGCATATGTTCGGTCAAGTTTTCACATGTGCAGAGAAAGCTCTTCCAATATTCTCAAATCAGGCATTTATTTATCTTCATCTTTTTTTTTTTTTCTTTTTTGAGACAGAGTCTTGCTCTGTCACCCAGGCTGGAGTGCAGTGGCGCCGTCTCAGCTCACTGCGGCCTCTGCCTCCCAGGTTCAAGCGATTCTCCTGCCTCAGCCTCCCAAGTAGCTGGCATTACAGGCGCCCCCCACCCTGCCTGGCTAATTTTATATTTTTAGTAGAGATGGGGCTTCACCATGTATAGATAGAGATTCTAATGTAGGATGGTGGTCATGCTGACTTTCTACTGTTCCAAAAGTATCTGGAACCACGAAACAATTATTCCTATAACAGAAGCTTTGCCTTGTCCATTATCCTTGTCTTCCTCCTCTTGAAGATTTTGAAGGTAGAGAAGCTTGCTTTCTAAAAGTATTTTTCTTGGTTTGATTTAAACATTTTAAAGCAGTGTTTAACATCATGGTATCACTTCACGAAACAATCAGTAGTTCAGGATTTGGGGTGATATCCTATGTATTTAGCACCTAGTCCCACGTGGGCAGTGGCCAGTCAGAATGAAGGCCAGCTCACTGCCCTGGCTACCAAATACCGAGGGTCACTTAAGCACCAAAGGCCTGGCTGAAACCTGCCACTGCAGGTGGTATCACGTGCAGGGGGTATCACACTGGCAAGACACCCAGCAGTATTGAAATGCTAACACCGGGGCCAGCGTCCTCAGGATCAAATTTCCTTCACCCTGACAACTGTCAACACTTCATGGCGACCGTTTTCCTGGAAGCCTGCCTGTGCCCCTGCGCCTCCCGCGGATTTGCTCAGGGGTCTGAGGAGCCTGCCCCGCTCCCTGCTCCCGTACCCCTCGGTTTGTGCCTGCATTCTGACTTTCATCACTTCACTCCGCAGCTATGCCTTTGCTGTCCATTTCTTCCCCCCCTCTTCTGTGAAGCTGTTATGCCCTGAAGGTCGACAGAGTAGCGAGATTTTTATTTGAATCCTAAGTAGCTGACATAATACCTGGCACATTGAAAAATGCTCTGAAAATGTTGGTATTATGTTTCCAAAAGTTCCAGGAGTTTCCAGGAAGACATTTTTCAGAGATTGTGGAATAATAGGAAAGTGAAAAATGGCATTTTTACTATGTATTAAAATTTATACTTTATTGCTGTTTAAACCACCATAACTAAGATAAGGCATATATAATCCATGATATCCTGCCTTCAAAAGTAAAACAAATACTTCCATTGCTTTTGCGGGCTGGGGCTGCTTATTCTTACCCTTGCTCATTGCCTTCAGAGAACACTCGAAGAATTATTTCCATAGCTGTGGAGCTTCCAGGTTGTCAAGTAGTTCATGACTTCCAAAAGTTACATTAACGTAACAGTGGCCAAAAATCACATTTACCTATATGTGTGATTTTTTTTAATCTCTGGCATTTTTACCTTAAGCAGATGGAACTACACTTAGCTATAAAATATCAAGTGTCACTTAGACGCCAAAATGCTCAACGCACACCCCTGGGTGGCAAAAAACCCTTGCCGGAGTGATGTGGTCACGTCCCTCAGGTGAGCAGACGCCTCACCAGTGGTGGGGCCATTGGCAGCCTCTTCTCTGGAGACATCTGGCAGTTCCGGATGTAATCCCTGAAGGTTGATGTGGCAGGGCAGGTGGCTGAAGCCATCCTCTTCCTTCCTGCCCCGACTAGGGGTGAAGGGGAGAACACAGCCACTGAAGGGGACGAGGCCCTTTGATGTCTGCACCTACCAGGACTACGTTTTTCTGGAAGCTGACTCCCAGCTTAAACTGACTTTAGCAAAGAGTAGAATTTTGTATTTTCTTCTCTTTCATCCTCTTTTTTTTTTTTTTTTACAGGGTCTCACTCTGTCACCCAGGCTGGCGTCCAGTGGTGCGATCACGGCTCACTGCAGTCTCAACATCCCAGGTCCCAGCGATCCTCCCACCTTAGCCTTCAGAGCTGGGGCTACAGGTGTGCGCCAACATGTCTGGCTAATTCTGTTTACTTTTTGTAGAGACGGGATCTCACTATGTTGCCCAGGTTGGTCTTGAACTTCTGAACTCAAGGGTTCCTCCCACCTCAGCCTCCAGGATCATAGGTGTGAGCCACTGCGCCTGGCCAAGAGTGGAATTTATTATTCCCATAACTGAAGTCTGGATAGATTGGGATCCGACAGCTCTGCTGATGTCTTCGGGACTGGGTTTTATTCGCACGCATCTCTGGAGTGTGCTTTGCTGTCTTCTTGAGCAGTTCTCTCTCTGTCAGGAGCTCTGAGATGAGGGACACCGTGGCTTGCCTATGCCTTGTCCGAGTTGTGATGGTTACGGTCATTTAAGCAGCTGTGGAGCTCTGGCCTCTTGGATCGTCTGCTCCAAACACGGCAGAAGTAGCCCATGGTTTCCTGGCCACTCCAGGACCAGTCCCAGGGCAAACGCCAGTGGAATCTACTCGAGTCACGTGACCATTTCTGAGTCCAGCACTGTGACCAGGGGAATAGAATATATTCATTGGCCAGGTTTATCCTCCCCTCTCAAATTTTCCAAACCTACCCTGAAGAAAATCAGAATGACTTAATGAAAAGATGGGGAAACTGATAGATACCAGGTAAGCAAAAGCAGCACGTGTCTGATATACGTGTTGGGAAGCCTCGTTAGCTGGGGTAGGGGTGTTCTGTATGCCCTTCTTCATGGGTCAGTGTTAGCACTGGTTCCCCTTAGCTTCACATAGTTACTTGCTGTGTTATTGTAGGGAAGCATTAGTTTAGATTCACTTTCAAATATGAAGAATCATCTTTTAGACAATGTGATCTTTCCTTGTCTGTTTTCAGTGCTATTCAACATAATGGAATATTTCAAATAAAACCAACTAGAGTAAGTTCATTTCTCTTTCATTTTCCATTTCTCTGTATTCCTTCTCCCATTTTTTAATAGAGATTGGCTCTCACTCTTTCTGCCAGGCTGGAGTGCAGAGGTACAATCATAGCTCACTTCAGCCTCGAAGTGGACTCAAGCAATCCTCCCACCTCAGCCTCCCAAGTAGTTGGGACCACAAGTGTGCACCACCACACTAGCTGATTTCTTTTCTTTTCTTTTTTTTTTTTCTTTTTGTTTTAAGAGACGGGGTCTCACTTTGTTGCCCAGGCTGGTCTCAGACCCCTAGGCTCAAGCGATCCTCCTGACTCAGCATCCCAAAGTTCTGGGATCACAGGCATGAGCCACCATGCCCAGCCCTTCCTTTTTTTTGTTTGTTTGCTTCCTATTTTATCCTCTATTCCATCCTCTTTTATTAATCACCAAGTCTCTGAGTAATGCTGGTAATATTACTAGTCAGACTTGTTTTTTTATTGGAACAAGACAGAGAATCAATGGTTGGATGGATGGATAGACAAACAGATGGATGGATGAACAGACAGATGGACAGATGGATGGACAGATGGATGGCCAGATGAGTGGATGGATGGATGGATGGATGGACAGGTGGACAGATGGTTGGATGCACAGACAAATGGGCAGATGAATAAACACATGGATGGATGGACATATGGACAGATAGATGAACAGATAGATGAACAGACAGATGCATGGACAGATGCATGGACAGATGGATGAACAGACGGACAACTGTATGTATGTATGTATGGATAGATGTTGAGCCATAGATTGAGATAAATGAATCTCTGTTTCAGCAGGTGAGGCGGTGTTTTGGTCCATGAGTTAATGTGCCTAACATGCCTGAATCAGTTATTCAGTCAGCCTGAAGGGTGTGGCTTGTTGCTACCATAGAGAGAGTCACAGTGGAGGGTCTGATTGGCTCATAGTTAGAAAAGGATTCTAATAAGGCCTCCTTCTGAGGCCACCTTCGAACACTTGAAGCCTGTTTTCTGAACCATATTGAGTACTTTCTTTGGTGAGAGAGAAAATTTCTTTTAAGAGCAAAGTATGACTTTATAAGCCTCTATGTATATATTCTCTTTGCCACTGTGCAATGTGATGTTTGGCAGCTGAGGCACGCTTCAGGGCAAACGGTCTTCCATGATTCATTTTTAATGCAGGAATATAAGCTGCACCACAAACTGAATTATAATAACTTTTACTGCCTTCTTTTCCAACACAGCTTCACCAGGACAGCCTTAACCCCTAAAAGGAAACAGCAAAAGGCTAAGGCAGGAATTTCTAATCGTGACCCTGAGACCAGACTGGAGCTGCTTACAGAACACCCTCTGTGTCAGAGAATCAGAGACGTTTGCTTGCGATTGTTCCTAGGTGCCAAGCTCAGAGGTGCCAAGCTCACAGGTGCCCTAGTGCACACCATGTCAAGCTCAAAAGGAGGAAGACCCTGGTCGGAGGCCTCCCGGCGGACCACGTGTCCCACTTGAGCCAGTTCCAGGAGGGAGGAAGCTCCTAAGAGAAGCTGTTTTTCAGGCACCTTCAAATGACTGATTTTTTTTCCGATGCTTTTCGTAAATAATAGATCAAAGCCTCTGTTTCTGCCAGAAGCCTCCCACCCCTGTGAATGCTGAAAGAGCAGATCCACCAAACTCCCCTGGGGCTCTGAAATGATCACTCTGCAGGCCTAGTCCCTTTGCAGAAGAGCTGCTTCCTCTCTCATCAGAAAAGCAATAGTGGTGTGTCGGGGAGGCCCCCGTGCAGTGTGCAGATGGGGGAGCCATTGGCAAGGGCCACCCTTACCAGGGCCTTCTGAGAGCTCTGTGCATGGCCCTTCTCCCACCTGGGCAAGGCGGTTTGCTGCTCTGGGCTTCCTGTTTCTATTTCTGCTCCCCAAGTTTCAAGTTCTTTATTTTTTCCCAGGACTCTGGGCTTTCCTTGTCTTAAGAGGAAAGAAAGGGCGAGGCTCTTTGAATATTTTCTGCATATTATACTCCACCCTGGTTTCCAGACTTCAGAAGAAAAAAAGAGCTCTTGGAAAGGGGAAGCCCTCTGGCCTTGTTTTCAACAGGCCGGCTTCACTTCCCCTGCAACTTCTTAGTGAATCCTTGTTATAAAGCAAACCATTCAGGGGCATGTGTTTCCCATAGGAATACGATTACAATTGCAGTTGGCTCACCTGACTATGCTTTTTCCATTAAAAAATCATAGCCAGGACTAATAATAGGACAATAGAAAAAGTTACAAAAATCATAAATCTTCAGGAGGATTTAAAATAATAGGGCATGGTCCAAGTCCTGTAAAAATAGTTATTTGTGAACTGTGTGTATTCCTTATAAATCAAGTGCCCAAAAAGTAAATCTATTAAATTAGAAACTTAACCTAATGAGCTGGTGTTACTAGAAAGGGATCCCAATTCACATGCCAAGAGAGGATTCTTGGACCACACAAGAAAGAATTTGGGGTGAGTTCATAAAGTGAAGGCAAGTTTATTAATAAAGTAAAGGAATAAATGATGGCTGCTCCACGGGCAGAGCCGTGGAACAAATGATGGCTGCTCCACGGGCAGAGCAGTGGAATAAATGATGGCTGCTCCACGGGCAGAGCAGTGGAATAACCGATGGCTGCTCCACAGACAGAGCAGTGGAATGGGCTGCTCAGCTGAGTATACTTATAGTTACGTCTTGATTTTGTGCTCAACAAGGGGTGGATTTTTCTTTTCTTTTCTTTTCTTTTTTTGAGATGGAGTCTCATTCTTGTCACCCAGGCTGGAGTTCAATGGTGTGGTCTTGGGCCTCTGCAACCTCTGCCTCCTGAGTTCAAGCAATTCTCCTGCCTCAGCCTCCTGAGTAGCTGAGACTGCAGATGCCTGCCACCACACCTAGCTAATTTTTGTATTTTTAGCAGAGATGGGGTTTCAACCATGTTGGCCAGGCTGGTCTTGAACTCCTGACCTCAGGTGATCCTCCCCCCTCAGCCTCCCAAAGTGCTGGGATTATCGGCATGAGCCACTGAGCCCAGCCAAGGGTTGGATTTTTCATGAGTTCTCCAGGAAAGGGACAGGGATTTCCCTGAACTGAGGGTTCCTCCCCTTTTCAGACCACATTGGGTAATTCTGGACATTGCGATGATATCTGTAAACTTTGATGGTGCTGGTGGGAGTGACGGCATTTTCAGCATGCTAATGCTTTGCAATTAGCACGTAAGGAGCAGTGTGGATGACTAGAGGTTACTTTCATTGTTGTCTTGGTTTTGGTTGGTTTGGGGCCAACTTCTTTATCGCATTCTGTTTTCTCAGCAGGGTCTTTGTGACCTGTATCTTGAGCTGACCTCCTATCTCATCCTGTGACTAAGAATGCCTGACCTCCTTGGAATGCAGCCCAGCAGGTCTTAGCCCCATTTCAACCAGCCCCTTTTCAAGATGGAGTCACTCTGGTTCAAATGCCTCTGACACTAGCAAGAACAAATTTCAATGAAGCATTGAGTCAATGGCAGTTTATCATTCCTTGTAACATTCAAGTAGATAATTTTGGAAGTGGATGCTTTAGTCTACTCTGTTTACTCAAAACATACTTTCTGGGAAGTTCAAACTGATATACTTTTGTCTCAATAAATTCTCTTGTGGGGCAAATCCACCTGAAATGATTGCCTTGTCCTTTGAGTTCCAATTTTGAAAACTTCTCAAAACATATCATTGCTGTATGGAGATACTTGAATTCCTCAACACGGGCCCCATTTTGATCTTTTCTTCGTTCCATCGAGGAAATCTTAAAGACACATAAGCTCAGTGTGGCACTCCAGCTTCGTTTATCACCAAGAGCTCAGCGTGGCTGTGGCTGTCAACTCAAGGATACTTAAAGCCTTAGAAGTCAGTCTCGACTCAAGGATGCAACTTCCTTCCTGTAACTCCAGGTGAGTTCCTTTCTTTCAGTATGAAATATTATTATTCCCATTTTCCAAATGAGAACAGTGAGGTTCAGAGGAGTTCAGTACTCTTCTCCAAGCCACCCAGCTTAAAGCAATGGAGTCACATCTAAGCCCAAGCAGATCTAGCCCCAGGATGTACCCACTGACAAGCCCGCACCTGCCTGCCTAGCCAGGAATGAACCTGGAAGGTTTTGGGGAAGGAGGACACCAGGAGGGAGAGCCAGGGAGTGCACAGACTGGGGTCCCTTTCCTCCTGGGGGTTGCCTTCATTTCTAGTTGGCTTTCAGTTTGTCAAGGAGGTACTGCCTTCCAGAGTATGTTGTCAATGAAGAGTTGACCTCTGTAAAATATTGGAAGAAATTTATTCTGAGCCAAATATGAGGGACCATGGCCCATGACACAGCCCTCAGGAAGTCCTGAGAATATTTGCCCAAGATGGTTGGGTGTAGCTTGGTTTTATGCAATTTAGAGAGGTATGAGACATCAATCAAATACATTTAAGAAATACATTGGTTTGGTCCAAAAATGCAGGACAAGTCAAAGCAGGGGCTTCCAGGCTACAGGTGAATTTAAGCATTTTCTGGTTGACAATTGGTTGAGTTTGTCTAAAGACTCGGGATTGATAGAAAGGCAACGTTCTGGTTAAGATAAAGATTGTGGAGACCAGAGTTCTTTTGACGTCTTATAGTGGCTGCCCTTAGAGACAATAGATGACAAATGTTTCCTATTCAGATCTTAGTTAATCTCTTTAGAATTAGGAGGGTCTGGAAGAAAAAGATCTGGCTATGTTAAGAGATTCTTTACAGATGAAAATTTTCTCCCACAAAGAACAGCTTTGCAGGGCCATTTCAAAATATGGCAAAGAAACATGTTTTGGGGTAAAATACTTTGATTTTCTTCTTTTTCTCATAATATTATGCCAGAGTCAGTTTGGAAAGTAAGTTGCAATATATAGGGTTAAATAAAACCCATCTAATGAGAATTTATGATTCATAGGGCATGACTCCCCAGACCCCTTAGACAGGAATTTGAGCAAGATAAAAAATCAAAGTTTAGTCCTCAATATCAGGGCATTCATCTGTTAAGTGTTAAGAAATTTTTGAATGTAAAAAAAAAGTGTGAATTTTAAGGGCTTTCAGAAACAAAATGTCAAGGTTTATTGGCTCTGGCCAATGAGCAGAGGATGAAGTGTATGACTGCTTCTACTGCATATAATTCTGAAAGGAAATATCTCTCATATTTAGATTTCTTGGAAGGTAGTTGCTGACTATGGTATAGAGACTTATTCCAATTATGGAGATCCTCTAAGGGATGCCAAGGATTGGGAGTTAGCCTGAGAAGGAATCATGCGGTCTAATTGCCTGTTGGGTTCTTTCTGTGCACTGCACAGACAAAATCCATTCACCAAGACCACAGCATTGCAGCAAAGACAGCTTTTAATTGGCCAGGCATGGTGGCTCACACCTGTAATCCCAGCACTTTGGGAGACCGAAGTGGGCAGATCACCTCAGGTCAGGAGTTCCACCAGCCTGACCAACAGGGAGAAACCCCATCTCTACTAAAAATACAAAAATTAGCCAGGCACGGTGGTGTGCACCTGTAATCCCAGCTACTCGGGAGGTGGAAGTGGGAGAATCACTTGAACCCGGGAGGCGGAGGTTGCAGTGAGCCAAGATCATGCTAGATCATGCCACTGCACTCCAGCCTGGATGACAGAGAGAGACTCTGTCTCAAAAATAAATAAATAAAATTATTTTCTAAGCTGTTCATTGACTTTAGAATAGTAAAATACAGACCTTAACAACAAAAAGTTAAAAGTTTAATTTCAGAGCTATTATACTGTATATAATACAAAGAAAACAAATACACATTGTATAAATGTAAATGAACGATTTAATTAGTTATATGATAGGCCACAAAAACCATGTAACTTTTAAAACACAGAAATTGTGTAAGCCCCATTTACTGAGCACAATGAAATAAAATGTAATTTTATAGAAAATAGTAAGAGGCCAGGCATGGTGGCTCACACCTGTAATATCAGCACTTTGGGAGGCCAAGGTGGGTGGGTCACCTAGGGTCAGAAGTTCGAGACCAGCCTGGCCAACGTGGTGAAATCCTGTCTCTAGCAAAAATACAAAAATTAGCCGAGCAGTAGTGGTGCATGCCTCTAATCCCAGCTACTTGGGAGGCTGACACAGGAAAACCTTGAGCCTGGGAGGCGGAGGTTATGTTGAGCCAAGATTGCACCACTGCACTCCAGCCTAGGTCAAAGAGTGAGACTGAAAAAAAATAAAAATAAAAAATTAAAAGAAAGCGTGTGATTGACATGAGGCTGGGCATGTGGGACAGCTGGAGTTCCCATCACTCATGTCAATCTTCCCATAGGCTTGGGGCTAGGGATTTTCAAGGATAGTTTGTTGGGCAGGGGGCTACGGAATGGGTGCTGCTGGCTGGTTGGGGCTGCCATCACAGGGGTGTTGAAAATGGTCCTCCTGAGCTGCATCTGTCTCTGGATGGGGCCCCAGGACCAGGTGAGTCATGAGTCATGAGTCCAAGTGGAGTTGGCACGTAGGCAGAAATGCAAAAGTCTGAAAAGTAAACTCAAAAGGCCAACCTTAGGTTCTACAAAAATGGTATTATTTACAGAAGTCATTGGGGAAGTTACAAATCTCGTGACCTCTAGAACAATGGCTGGTGATCATCGAACTACGCCTGCATCTTAGCAGAGTTCAGGCCCCACTCATAATCCTGCAGACCCATATGAATTTGCCACTGCTAACAGGCTAGCCTGTGTAACTTCCCACCTCTCTCCCAGCCCTGCTCTGTGTTTTATGGACCAGGTCTCTTGGCACCAGGTGCTTATTGAAAATGCAGACTCCAGAACCCACTCCAGGACTCCCGAATCACAGAATTTTCACAAGCTCCCTAGGTGAGTACTGTGTACACAGAAGTCTGAGAAGCACCGTCCTAAGTTGGGTGGTCTTGCACTGGCATGAGAAACAGAGTCCTGTTTTCTTACAACCACCCCCTGCCAACCCCAGTACAGGAGTGTGCAGCCCCACGGAGGCCCCACGAGCTGTCCTCTCCTCATGCCTATAACCTCTTTTCACAGCTCCTTTTCACCCGCCCATTCCCATCCAGCATGGGAGTGGAGCCAGGCAGAGAAGACCTCTGCTGCTTCCTCTCCTGTGCCCCGTAGACGAGCTCCTTGTGCCTGCTTAGGGCCCACACTGTCCTCTTCGCTGGGTTTCCTGCCTCGCTCAACCTGAACATTTTAGTCATCCTCAGGAGGTAACTTGACCCTCACCCTGCTCTAGTTCTCATCCGCCCGTTAGACCTGAGGCAGGCACGTTTTCTTCTACTCTTTATACCCCGAGTTCTTTGCTAACTGAGCACACAGGACATGGATGCTGGTTGAGGAAGGAGTGGGATGTCATCACAGACCCCGGACAGGAGGGATATTTCCACCAGGGTGCAGTATTTCACACTGATTCATGGATATGAGTGGGTTGCTTTATAAATTCCTCCATTAGCTCAACTATTTCCAAAGGAAAAAGTGAAAACAGATCTGGAAGATGTTATAACATCGTCTAATAACTGGGGTGGGAAAATGGCATGGAAATTTAGATATTAACATGGATTTGTATTCTTTTCTCCTATAAACTCTAAGACTGCATTGGAGACAATAAGCCATTTCTGTGTTAAGGATTGTAAAACACTACATGGCATCTCATTGGCTTTCATCATGTCTGTACTTAAAACAAAACTATTGGCCGGGCACGGTGGCTCATGCCTGTAATCCCAGAACTTTGGGAAGCTGAGGCGGGTGGATCACTTGAGGTCAGGAGTTCAAGACCAGCCTGGCCAACATGGTGAAACCTCATCTCTACCAAAACTATAAAAATTAGCTAGGCGTGGTGGTGGGCAACTGTAATTCCAGCTACTCAGGATGCCGAGGCAGGAGAATTGCTTGAACCCAGGAGGTGGAGCTTGCAGCGAGCCCAGATCACGCCACTGCACTCCAGCCTGGGTGACAAGAGTGAGACTCCATCCCCCCCACCAAAAAAAGAAAAAAAAACTATTTATCAAAACTACCTCTGATGAAACTTTTCTTGTAATTCAAAACTTGAACATCAGATGTTCCCTGCGTCTTTAGTAAGGAGTGGAATCATTGCCGAGAAGATGCAAACAGGATCAGAAACAAGCGGAATCTGTCAGGATGCTCAGCAGCAGGTGTGGGAGGCATGAGGGGCACTGCACCTGTATCTTCACTCCTCACCCGGCTTCAGAGTTGACGTCAAGCTCTGAAAAAGGGAGCTCCATCTGTGATATCCACCAAGTCCAACCATCAGCAAAGCCTAAATGTGTGCCACTGCTCCTCCTCCTTGTTCTCAGACCTCCTCATTTCCTAACAGCTCCTCCTCTCCTGCCTCTCCTCCAGCCACAATGGACTCCTCGCTGGCCATGGGCATGCCGGGGGCTCCAGCTCTCTGGGCTGCTTGTCCCTCAGTGATCTGGAAGTCTGATCTCCTCACTGCTGTGGATTGAATTGTGTCTCAGTAAAGATGGGTTAAAGTCCTGGCTCCCCTGCCTGTGAATGAGAGCTTATATAGAAATAGAGTCTTTGCAGATGTCATCAAATTAAGATGAGGCCATTAGGGTAGGACCTAACCCAAGAGGATCGGTGTCCCTCAGAAGAGGAGAAGACAGAGACACACAGGGAAGATGCTGCATGGAGACAGGTCAGAGGCTGGAGAAGCAGCTGTGAGCCAGGGAGCACTGGGGCGTCAGAAGCTAGAGGAGGCACCTTGAGATGGGATTTCTGGCCTCCAGGGCTGTGAAAGAACAATTTCTGTCGTTTGAAGCCACTTAGCTTGTGCTACTTGGTTACAGCGGCCATAGGAAACAAATTCACTCGCCTATCTCAAGTGTGGTGGAGACATTCCCTTCTCAGTGTGGTCCATTCTAATCACTCTATTGAAAATGGCAACATCCCCCAAACACCTTCTGATCCTCCCTGACCTGCTGACTTTTCCCCTTGGTGAGAGTCTGCTTACGGATGTGCACATCCCGCCTGAGGTTCGGTGCTCTCTTGCTGCTCAGGTGCAGCTCTGCGAGGCGGGGATGTTCGCTTTGTTCGCTGGTGCATTCTAAGGGCCTAGAACAGGGCCTGCCACATAGGAGGCACCTGGCACATAGTTTTTGGATGAAAAAATGGATATTTTCCCCCAAGGTATCAGTGTATAAGTTAAGAGCACCTGCCCAACTTAAGTTAATAAGATTCCTGTACAGGAAGATATATTTCTACAGGATCATGTTCTCAAATGCATTCACGAACCAGCCTCAGTGAACAGCATCTTCCCTGAAAAAGCATTGATTGCGTTCTTTTTCTTTCCGTTCAGGCCGCTCACTATGCTCCAGGCTCCTTCCTCCCCTGCTGCCGTCCCGGTCATCTGCTGTCCTCCTCCTTAGCTGCTCCTCCCTGCCCACACGGGTGCTCCTGCTTTCCTTCTCAGTTCTCCCTTCTCCTCCCGCCGCAGGTGCTGACTCCTCTGCCCCTGATGAATGCTCCCTTTTTTCAGCAGCATCTATTCTTACTCCATCAGCATTTTACATGACGTCATCACCTCCTGTGGTTTAACAGTCCCTTGTGTGCTATGGATTCTCAGGTCTGTCCCGTTCACAGGTGCCAAACCTCTGCATTCACCTGCACACTCTGGCTAATGCCTCACAAGCTCCTGACAGCATGATCAAATCTCAGCTCATATTCCTCCATCCCTGTCCTGCGTGCATGTGGCATGTGCGTGTGAGCATGTGGACATATGCACGTGTGTGTGTGACTAACTGGCCAGTTAATGAAACCAGAGGTTGTGCCCTTGACTCTTCCCTGCCTCTCACCCCTCCACCCCAGCTAATGAGCAAGCTGTGTCAGTTTTACCCCACAGCCCCCCGGCAGGTGCGGCTCTGAGAGGTTGAGAGCTGGAAACGGTGTCACTCTCACCATTACAGGAAGGAAAAAGTGAGGAAACTGTAAATTAATGACTTCTCATCAGAGAACTGAGATTTCAGGCAAACAACTAACTATACCTTGAAAGCTCTTCGTTCTTGTTCATCTGGGGTATTCCTATGCACTCTTCAAAACCCTGCTGGAAAGTCATCCCCAAACACCCCAGAGTTAATAGTTCATTCTTAGTGCCCCTATGCCCCTTACACTTTTGCTCTGCAGAGCCTCTTCTGCATATTTCATTTTGCCAACAGGCCTGTTTCCATGGACTTCAGCATCAGGCAGGCCTGGTTCCCAGTTTTCTGCTTCGGGGATTCACCCCTCCAAGCTTCAGTTTCCTTAGATGTGAGGTGGGGGAAAAAGTCACGGCCACATGACGTTATTTTGAGGATTTCACGAGGCAGTGAAAGTGGGGTGCACAGCACAGGGCCTGGTGCAGAAACAATACCCAGTGCCATGTCTCTCTCCCCAACAGGGTCGTGGTTCCCGAGGAGGAGAACTGCAGTTTCAGCATTACCTCCACATTCAGCATGGGGTGCTCAGAACCTTCCAATATGCGAGGCAGGCTAGTCAATTAGGGGAGAAAGGTTATCTCTTTAAAGCAAGTTAAGTGAATGTTTGTTTCTTTAAAAAAAATCAAACTGCCAAACTATTTTCTGAGTGGCTGTACCGTTCTACGCTTCCACCAGCAATGAACAGTAATCCAATTTCTCCACATTCCCACCAACATTTAAAACTGTGGGGATTCTGATAGGTTTGTAGTGATGTCTCATTACGGTTTTTGGTTTTCCGGTTTTTGGTTTTGGTTTTTGAGACAAGGTCTTGCTCTGTCTCCTAGGCTGGAGTGCAGGGGTACAATCTCAGCACGCGATAGCCTCCACCACCCGAGCTCAAGTGATCCTGCCAACACAGTCTCCTGAGTAGCTGGGACTATAGGTACATGCCATTATGCTGGGCTAATTTTCTTTTTATTTACTTTTTTAAAGACAAGTTCTCAGTATGTTGCCCAGGCTGGTCTTGAACTCCTGGACTAAAGTGATTCTCCCACCTTGGCCTCCCAAACTGCTGGGATTACAGGCATGAGCCACTGTGCTCAGCCTTCATTATAGTTTTAATTTGCTCTTTCTTAATATTTAATGATGTTGAATATCTTTTCATGTGCTTACTTTCCATTTCTATCTTCTTTAGTGAAATGTTTGTTCTTTAGTGAAATGTTTTACCCATTTTTTAACTGGATTTTTTTGGTTTGTTTTTATTTACTATTGAATTTTTAGCCGTCTTTATATATTCTAGATAAAAAGTGTTTGTTGGATATGAGGTTTGCCAGGATTTCCTCCCAGTCTGTAGCTTGTCTTTTCATCCTCTTCACAGGGCCTTTTCCAGAACAAAACTTTAATTTTGATAAAGCCAATTTATCAATTTGTCTTTTTATGAATTGTGCTTTTGGTTTCTAGTGTAAAAACTCAGCCTAGCCTTAGGTTCTGTAAATTTTATCTTATATTTTATTCTAAAAGTTTTATAGTTTTACACTTAGCATTTACATCTGTGATCCACTTTCAGTTTTCTTTTTATGAGGCATAAGGTTTGCATTGAGGGTCACTGTTTTCCCTATAGCTGTCCACTTGTTCCAGCACCACTGTTCAAAAGGCCATCATCCACCCATTGAATTGCTTTTGTAACTTTGTCAAAAATCAACTGGTGGCCAAGTGCGGTGGCTCATGCCTGTAATACCAGAACTTTGGGAGGCCAAGGCAAGTGGATTGCTTGAGATCAGGAGTTTGAGACCAGCCTGACCAACATGATAAAACCCCGTCTGTACTAAAAATTCAAAAATTAGCCAGGTGTGGTGGCACATGCCTGTAATCCCAGATTCTTGGGAGGCTGAGGCACGAGATTTGCCTGAACCTGAGAGGCAGAGGTAGCAGTGAGCCGAGATCAAGCCATTGCACTCCAGCCTGGGTGACAGAGCAAGACTCTGTCTCAAAAAAAAAAAAAAAAAGAAAAAATCAGCTGGCCATGTTGGGTATGGGTACATTTTTGGGCTCTTTATTTCATTACATTGATCTATCCCTTCTTACTAACACAAGATTTTGATTGCCATGCCTATATAATAAACTTCAACATCAGGTAGATTTCTGCTATTTAATTTCTTTTTTAAAAAAAATTGTTTTAGCTATTCTAAGTTCTTTGTCATTTCCTACAAATTTTACCATAAGCTTGTTCATGCTTATAAAAAAAACCTTGCTGAAATTTTGGTAGATTACATTGGGAACCAACATCTTTACTATATTGACTCTTTTGACCCATGAATATGGTAAGTCTTTCCATTTATTTAGGGCGTTTTTGACGTTCTTTCATCAACATTTCATAATTTCTGCATATAAATACTATAGATGTTTTGTCAGATTTTGCCTAAGTATACATTTCCTTTGGAGCCATTGTAAATCATACTATGTTTTTAATTTTTATTTCCACATATACAAACGTAATTTGTTTTTATATGTTGATCTTATGTCTATGACCTTGCTCTCAGAAGTTTTTTGTAGATTTCTTGGGATTTTCTACTTCTAGAATTACTTTATTTGTAAATAGAGATTGATTTCTTTCTTTCTTTTTCATGTGTATGTCTTTTTTTCTTGCCGAATTGACTTCGCTACGACTCCCAGTGCTACCTTAAATAACACGGTAAGGAAGGCCGTCATTGCCTTTTTCCTGGTCTTAAGGCGATGTGTTCAGATCTTCACCTTTAGGCATGGTGTTAGCAGTAGGTTCCATGTAATATTTTATGCACTGTATGAGTTTCTTATTGCTGTGTAACAAATCACCACAATTACAGCGTTAAACAACAAATTTATACTCTGACAGTTCTAGAGATCCAAAATCTGAAATCAAGAAGAGAGCAGGGTTGCGTCCCTTCCAGAGGCTCTAGGGGAGAATACACTTCCTTGCTTTTTCCAGCTTCTAGAAGCTCCCCACATGCCTTGGCTCAAGAGCCTTCCTCACATCACCCCAGGCCCTTGATCCACTGTCACATCTGTTTCTTCCATTCATTTGCCCTCCCCGGATAACCCAGATATCCATCTCAAGACCTTTATCTTAATCACATGGGCAAAGTCCTTTTACCATGAACTGTAACACAACCACAGGCTCAGGTATTAGGGTGTTGATCTCTTTGGAGGCATTGTCTGCCCATCACACACTGTGTTATAATTGTCTGTTTACTTATCCTTTGTTATTTATTCCTCATCATGTTCCCAGCATCTAACGGAGTAGCCAGCACACAGAACGGGCTCAGCAAATAGCTGCTGACTAGCAGAATGGGCGGCTGAGTCCATATTCCCTCCTTATCAGCCTTGGGAAACTGTGAGCCTGTTCTGGTGTTCTGCATAGGTACAGTGATTAGTTTCTCCTGAGCAGAAGACTGATGATAGCTGCTCTGATGTATACCGGCAGATTCATGGGGATCCTGGTAAGGAGTATTTGAATTTTGGCTTTAGAAAAGTCAAGGGATGGGTTTTCCACAGGTACAACCACAAAGCAAATGCTCGTCACCCCAGAATGCTCCCTCCTGACTCATGACGAGACAGACCGGGCAGACAGGAGATAAAGAGCTCCCTCCTCCTGTCCTCTGGACGCCCTTGGCTTCCAAAGCCGTGCTTTATAGATACATGCTTTATGTTGGCTGAAGTCAGCAGTTCGTCTTCTTTACAAAAGAATATTTGTCTTTGCCTCTTCTCTCTTCATTCTTCCTCCTTATCCCTGGCACTTGCCGAGCGGGTGCCAGCGTTTGCCGCCTCTCTCTGAGACCAGCCCTCCTTGGGCGGCTGCTTCCCCTTGCCCCTTCTCAAACAAAGACAGCAGCCGAGAAGACAGCCGGGCGGGTGGAGTGGGAAGAAAGCAAGTTTCGTTGGCTTTTCCAGGATTAACTCAGGGCTGGCTGGGTTGAGTAACTGAGGCCAGGTCATGGGTAGATCTGGCCGAGGGACTTCCGAGGTTTTGTTCCTGGGTGTGTCTCTCAGGCAGTGGGAGGATGGTGGCGCCGTCACCAAGCCTTGCAGCAGGAAGAGGAAGCCCCCACGAGGGCGGATAATGGGGAATTAAAGTCCCCAGATCCGCCTGGGAGGCTTGGGGACCTTGCCTGATGGGAAAACTTTGGTGTAATTTTTTAAAAAACAGAAAACAGGATTTTGTTTTTTCTTGCTCTTTTTAAATGAAAACATCAGTGTTTTTCATCAGGAGCACAACGGGCGTTTTCGGCAGGACAGGTCATCTGCAGACCCTGTGCTTGTACCGCAGGAAGCCTGGTCTCGCTGGGGCCTCTCAGGTACCGGCAGCACCAGACTATTGCAAAAACTGAGGCACCCCAGTAGATGTTACTAAATGTGCCTAAAGGGAGCAGACTGCCCGCCCCTGAAAACCTGAACTCGGGTTATTAAAAAGGCTTTTTATTCACTGTTTGTAAAAACATAATGTCCTCTAGAAAGGCTGTTTTTCTGATAAGGCATGAAGAGGGAGGATATTAATTAGCATATTGATTGACTACAGCATTGAGGTGTCCCTTCTCCCCCCGGGGGATCGGCTTGCTGGGACAGCTCTGGGAGTCCTCGAGTAGTCACCTTTGGATACCATGTTGGCAGAATCTCAGGTCAGGATGGAGGAGCCTCTGATAGGCATTGAGTGGCCTTTAAATGACCCCATGCAGCTTCAAAGCCCACAGGACTAGTGTTTGCTTTTTGAAAAAATGACTTTCCTACACGTTCTCAGTAAAGAATAGAATCCACACACACTCCCATGCACACACACTCCCATGCACACACACTCCCATGCACACACACTCCCATGCACACACTCCCATGCACACACACTCCCATGCACACACTCCATGCACACAGTCCCATGCACACAGTCCCATGCACACACTCCCATGCACACACACTCCATGCCCACAGTCCCATGCACACACACTCCCATGCACACAGTCCCATGCACGCATCCCCATGCATACACACTCCATGCACACACTCCCATGCACACACACTCCATGCACACACACTCCATGCACACACTCACATGCACACACACTCCATGCACACAGTCCCATGCACACACATTCCCATGCACACAGTCCCATGCACACACTCCCATGCACACACACTCCATGCACACACTCCCATGCACACACACTCCATGCACACACTCACATGCACACACACTCCATGCACACAGTCCCATGCACGCACATTCCCATGCATGCACTCCCATGCACACACACTCCATGCACACACTCCCATGCACACACACTCCATGCACACACTCCCATGCACACACACTCCATGCACACAGTCCCATGCACACACATTCCCATGCACACACTCCCATGCACACACACTCCATGCACACACTCCCATGCACACACACTCCATGCACACACTCACATGCACACACACTCCATGCACACAGTCCCATGCACACACATTCCCATGCACACAGTCCCATGCACGCACTCCCATGCACACACACTCCATGCACACACTCCAATGAACACACACTCCATGCACACACTCCCATGCACACACACTCCATGCACACACTCACATGCACACACACTCCATGCACACAGTCCCATGCACACACATTCCCATGCACACAGTCCCATGCACACACTTCCATGCACACACACTCCATGCACACACTCACATGCACACACACTCCATGCACACAGTCCCATGCAAACACATTCCCATGCATACAGTCCCATGCACGCACTCCCATGCACACACACTCCATGCACACACTCCCATGCACACACACTCCATGCACACACTCACATGCACACACACTCCATGCACACAGTCCCATGCACACACATTCCCATGCTCACAGTCCCATGCACACACTCCCATGCACACACACTCCATGCACACACTCCCATGCACACACTCCCACGCAACACTCCCACGCACACACACTCCATGCACACAGCCCCATGCACGCACTCCCATGCACACACACTCCATGCACACAGTCCCATGCACACACTCCATGCACACAGTCCCATGCACGCACTCCCATGTACACACACTCCAGGCACACAGTCCCATACACGCACTCCCATGCACACACACTCCATGCACACACACTCCATGCACACACTCCCATGCACACACTCGCATGCACACACACTCCATGCACACAGTCCCATGCACACAGTCCCATGCACGCACTCCCATGCACACACACTCCATGCACACAGTCCCATGCACACACTCCATGCACACAGTCCCATGCACGCACTCCCATGTACACACACTCCAGGCACACAGTCCCATACACGCACTCCCATGCACACACACTCCATGCACACACTCCCATGCACACACATTCCATGCACACACATGCACACACTCCATGCACACAGTCCCATGCACACACATTCCCATGCACACACTCCCATGCACACACTCCCATGCACACACTCCCACGCACACACTCCCACGCACACTCCATGCACACACTCCCATGCACACACTCCCATGCACACACACTCCATGCACACAGTCCCATGCACGCACTCCCATGCACACACACTCCATGCACACAGTCCCATGCACACACTCCCATGCACACAGTCCCATGCACACACTCCCATGCGCACACACTCCATGCACACAGTCCCATGCACACAGTCCCATGCAAACACTCCATGCACACAGTCCCATGCACGCACTCCCATGCACACACACTCCATGCACACAGTCCCATGCACGCACTCCCATGCACACACACTCCTTGCACACACTCCCATGCACACACACTCCATGCACACACTCACATGCACACACACTCCATGCACACAGTCCCATGCACACAGTCCCATGCACACACTCCCACGCACACACTCCCACACACACACTCCATGCACACAGTCCCATGCACACACACTCCATGCACACAGTCCCATGCACACAGTCCCATGCACACACTCCATGCACACAGTCCCATGCACGCACTCCCATGCACACACACTCCATGCACACACTCCCATGCACACACACTCCATGCACACACTCACATGCACACACACTCCATGCACACAGTCCCATGCACACACATTCCCATGCACACAGTCCCATGCACACAGTCCCATGCACACACACTCCATGCACACAGTCCCATGCACACAGTCCCATGCACACACTCCATGCACACACTCCCATGCACACACTCCCATGCACACACTCCCATGCACAAACTCCATGCACACACTCCCATGCACACAGTCCCATGCACACACTCCCATGCACACACTCCCATGCACACACACACCATGCACACAGTCCCATGCACGCACTCCCATGCACACACACTCCATGCACACACACTCCATGCACACTCACATGCACACGCACTCCATGCACACACTCCCATGCACACAGTCCCATGCACACACAGTCCCATGCACACACTCCATGCACACACTCCCATGCACACACTCCCACGCACACACTCCATGCACACACTCCCACGCACACACTCCCATGCACACACTCCCATGCACACACACTCCATGCACACACACTCCATGCACACACACTCCATGCACACAGTCCCATGCATGCACTCCCATGCACACACACTCCATGCACACAGTCCCATGCACACACTCCATGCACACAGTCCCATGCACACAGTCCCATGCACACACTCCATGCACACAGTCCCATGCACGCACTCCCATGCACACACTCCCACGCACACACTCCCATGCACACACACTCCATGCACACTCCCATGCACACACACTCCATGCACACACACTCCATGCACACAGTCCCATGCACACACTCCCATGCACACAGTCCCATGCACACACTCCATGCACACAGTCCCATGCACACAGTCCCATGCACACACTCCATGCACACAGTCCCATGCACGCACTCCCATGCACACACACTCCATGCACACACACTCCATGCACACTCACATGCACACACACTCCATGCACACAGTCCCATGCACACACAGTCCCATGCACACACTCCCATGCACACACACTCCATGCACACACTCCCATGCACACACTCCCACGCACACACTCCCATGCACACACTCCCATGCACACACACTCCATGCACTCACTCCCATGCACACACACTCCATGCACACAGTCCTATGCACACACTCCATGCACACAGTCCCATGCACGCACTCCCATGCACACACACTTCATGCACACACACTCCATGCACACACACTCCCATGCACACAGTCCCATGCACACACTCCCATGCACACACACTCCATGCACACACTCCATGCACACAGTCCCATGCACGCACTCCCATGCACACACACTCCATGCACACACACTCCATGCACACACACTCCATGCACACAGTCCCATGCACACACATTCCCATGCACACAGTCCCATGCACGCACTCCCACGCACACACACTCCCATGCACACACACTCCTATGCACACAGTCCCATGCACACACTCCCATGCACACACAGTCCCATGCACACACACTCACATGCACACAGTCCCATGCACACACATTCCCATGCCCACACAGTCCCATGCACACACTCCCATACACACACTCTCGTGCACACAAACATCCATGCACACAAACATCCTCGCACACACCCTCCCATGCACACACATTTTAGAAATGTGACCAGTTCCTTAGGGTGCTCTCCTTTAAAAGGGCAACAGGAAGGCTGGGGGTCAGTTGTGCAGCCTACACTTACCCTCTTCTGTGACCAAGAGCTCGGGGGTCCCCAGCTAACCTCCCCTACTGCTTTAGATATATGCATTTTTACTCATCTTTGATATTTTGGAAAAGACAACATGTTCCATGCAAGTCCCTTTGAATGCTGCCCCTGCAAGCCAGCTCAGAGGGAACACGCCCCTCCACACCCCCCGCACTAGGCCTTGGGTGCGGCCCGTCCGCCTCTCACAGAGCAGATGGCTGTGGCTCCCTCCAAGGCAGAGGTCACCCCGCCTGACCGGAACCGCTTGTGTTCTCTGGAGTGAATGGGACATGAGCGTAACAGGGGCGGGGAAGGCGGGAGAAGGGTTGAGGGGAATGTGTGGGATCTGCCTCCATCGAGCTGCAGGCGCGGGTCTGAGCCCTGATAGCAAGTGTGAGGGCTGGTGCTGACGCAGGGCTCCCCCGAGACCCAGTCGGGTGTGGAGCTGCCTGGGAGGAGGCCTGAGGGGGTGGGGGAGGCTAAGAACAGGAGAAGAAGCAGCTTTTTCACATGATGGAGGGGGAGCTAAGAACAGGAGAAGCACCTTTTTCACATTAAAGCGGGGGGTGGGCGAAGAACAGAAGCAGCAGCTTTTTCACATGATGGGCCCCGGTGCTTGATTTTGTGCCAACCTGACTGGGCTGCGGGTGAAACGTTATCCCGGGTGTGTCCAGAGGGTGTTTTGGGCGAGATCACCATTTGACTCGCTGCACTAGGTAAAGTGGGTGTCCTCCCTGATGTGTGTGTGTGTGAGGGCTCATCCAGCAGCAGAAACCTCAACAGAACAAGCACCAGGAACCCCCTGACCCCCGGAGGAGAGGGGAGTTCTTCCTGCCTCACAGCCTTCGAAGTGGGACCTCGGCTTTTTTCCTGCTTTTGAACTCGAGCAGAATCCTAGGTTCTTCTGGATCTCAAGCTGCTCCTCCAGACTGAAGGACGCCCGCGCCTCTTCGGGTCCCCAGCTGAACCTCACGCAACAGATCCTGCGACGCACCAGCTACGGGGATAGTGGAAGCCGTTCCTCCCAGTGTGTCTCTGCCTCTCCCAGTGGTTCTGTCGCTCTGGAGAACCCTCACCAGTACAGCAGTGAGGTCCCATCATGCAGTTTCATGGGAAACAGAGGTGACTGGGCCGGAATGTGTCACACACACACACACACACACACACACTTACATACACATACACACGCACACACAGAGACACACATACACATATACACACTCACACACATACATACACACACGCATACACACTTACATACACATACACACGCACACAGAGACACACATGTACACACTCACACACAAACACGCTTATACACAGATTTACACACTCACACACGTACACTTACACACATTTATACACACATGCTTATACACATACATACACACACAAACACTATACACACATACACACACTTATACATATACACACATACGTTTATACACACACATATACATACACACACGATACACATATACACATACACACTCAGAGACACGCATACACATGTACACACACACAGTTATACACAGATTTACACACATACACCTACACACACATGCTTATACACACACACTTATACACAAACACATTTATACACACATACACACACTGATACATATACACACACATACACACATACACTTATACACACACACACACACTTATACACACACACACACATATCTGGGTCCACCAGGAAGAGTTGAGAAATTCTTCAAGGGTGCCAAGAAGCTGCTGGGGGCCGTGGCATTAGCTTGGAACACTTGTCATTTGGACCCAAAGTCACATCCACTGCTGAGCCCGAGGCTGCAGGAACAGTGGACCTGGGTGAGCAGAAGGCGAGGCGGAGTCCAGATCTTTCCCAGGAAAACATCACCTGGCGTTGGAAATGAAACGCAGCCCTTCAGCGGGCTCACCTGCAATCAGGCACTCCAGCATTAGCTGTTTAGAGCCAGGCTACCATTTCCTGGATTCTCTTCTGTTTTCCATACCCGGAGCTTTCTTAGTTTTTTCTCTGAGTTTCATGAATTCATCAGTGGCCAGGCATTGTTTTATTAGACGTGCCAAACGCTGATAAGGACACAGTTCGCCCTTTCTATTTGCATTTGAATTCTTTCTCTGGTCTGACTTCTTGAGCCAGCAGGATTTATTTCTGCCCTGGCATCTGGTGAGCCGTCCTCCCGGCGGCTGCTGCCTTCCTGGGTACATTTCAGTCTCCAGGCTTTTCTAGCCACAGGGACGCTGGGGACATCTCCAAGGCAAGTCCTAATATAGCTCATTTCATCCTTCTGTCAATGTCCTCCACGCCTTGAATAATTATCATATGAAAACCTTTGAGAGCAGAGCACCCCTGATTCTGATTTTCCCCAGCTAGGTAGATTCCCACGCCGTCTGTCTTTGAGCCAGCTCTGGGCCAGGGAGCCAGGCAGAATTTGCAGAGAGGTTCTCAGTCACCCACCCTGCCCCTGAACTCAACAATGAGACCATCCAGCCGGGGCAGCTGCGTTCAGTCTCTGGCCACCTCCCATCTCCTGCCACCACTGTCTTGCCATTGTTTATAGTGTGACACTCTCCACAATGAATCTAATCCATAGAAAACAGCACCCAGCTACATACAGAATTTTACAAATAAATCTACAGATGCCCCTACCATGACATGAAGGAAAAATAAAATGAAAATAACTAATGAAAAAAATCCTGTGTTTATGTGTTTAGTATGTAAATTCTCAAGCATGATTACCCTAGAGGAAAGGGCTCCAACCTTATCCGAAACCCCTGAGTGAAGATGTGTTTCAGAATTCCTATTTCCAAGGACTTTTTCATGGAAATGGCCTCCTTACATTGCACATTCGATCAACTCTGTTAGGACCTGGAGCAGCATCTTCTAATCAAACACATTAATGGTTCCCAAGCACAATGTGTAATCACACAGAGCAGGATTTTAGAAATTGGCTATTAATAGCCTCACACGAGTATAGCACAGACTCCCCTTGGGTTGGGCATGCAGCCCCCGGCCCTGGGACCTGGCCCCAAGCCCCCGACCACCACCTCATGGAAGCACGTGCTCTGACCTGCCGTGCCTCGGAGTGACAGGGCTGGCCCACACAGCAGTGCCACCTGGGTGGAGTAGCACCTGGAGCCCCACCTAAGCCCACATAGGCCCTGTTCCCATTTCTCTTCTGGGTGGCCCCTCCGACCCTGTAGTCCATGTATGGGGCTGACCAACTCTGGGACTTGCCCCTGGGGGTTGTTCTGGGGCCAATGGCCGAGCCCTGTTCCAGGCTGACAGCCTGGCCCAGGATGGCTCCCACTGGTAGGCACAGCATGTCTCCTACACAATCGTGTGAAACTGGGCTGCCAGAATGGGGCTGACGTGCTGGTTGTAGGTGATTCAAATAGTTTAAATAATCAGGGCTCTTCAGAAGAGGCTTTGCCTGGGGCCTTGCACACCCCAGTCGTGTCCTGTTGGTTCAGGTCAGATTTTGCCACTAAATGGATGAAGAAAAGCACGTTGGGTTTTCAAGACTGTTTAGAATTCTGAGCTACAGGTGAGGAATTATAGATCAATAGACACATGCTTTTATTTGTGTACACCATCTTGTAAGTGTGAGAATTACAAGTGTGAGAGTACAGGGTACCGGCACCTGAGGACTGCAGGGCCATTGACATCAGCGGCGTGAGTACAGGGTACCGGCACCTGAGGACTGCAGGGCCATTGACATCAACGGCGTGAGTACAGGGTACCGGCACCTGAGGACTGCAGGGCCATTGACATCAGCGGTGTGATTTCCCAAGATGGTAAATAATTCCCAGAAAATCCTCAAACAAAACAAAGTTCAATCTTTATTCTAGTTACATTCTCGGAACATTCAGTGTACGCTAAAGCCATGCAAAAAATTCTTGATGTTTACATACAAAATGGAGTCAGGTTCCAGTGCAAAGAATTACAAGCCAACTTCTAGCTCCCTAGGGACCCGGTGAGACATCTGGAAGGTATGAAGGATATAAGTCAGAGGCAGCTTGATATGATTTATCTGTGTCCCCACCCAAATCTCATCTTGATTATAGTTCCCATAGTCCCATGTCGTGGGGGGAGCCTGGTGGGAGGGAATTGAATCATGGGGGTGGTTTCCCCCATGCTGCTGTTCTCGTGATAGTGAGTTCTCATGACATCTGGCGGTTTTATAAGAGGCTTTTTCCCCTTTGCTCGGCACTTCTCCTTCCTGCCATCATGTGAAGAAGGACGAGTTTGCTTCCCCTTCCGCCATGATTGTCAGTTTGCTGAGCCCTCCCCAGCCATGCTGAACTGTGAGTCAATTAAACCTCTTTCCTGTAAAAATTACCCAGTTTCAGGCAGTCCTTTACAGCAGTGTGGAATAGACTAATACACAGCTCTTCTCTATTAGGAGGTGTCCCCACTCTGTGGGACAAGCACCCCAGCCTCCATCCACTAAATGATGAATGTGACCCCAATCATCTCCGCAGCCTGGCACAGCCGCACAAATTCCCACCCAGCTCCTTATGGTGGTTCTGCCCCTTCCCCCTCCTCACCTGCACGGCAGAGCCCCTCACAAGATCCTCCCACGACGGCTGGGCTGGAGACCAGTGACCAAATACCAAGCACCCGTGCACTGGCCCTGTTAGGAGTTAAACTGTGTCTCCCTAAAAAGGCATGTTGGAGTCCTAAGTTACCCCAGAATGTGACTGTGTGTGAAAACCTGGCCTTAATGAGGAAATCAAGTTAAAAATGAGGTCATTCAGGCAGGCCCTAATCTAATACCATCAAAGGCCTCATGAGAAGGGGGAATTTGGACGCAGAGACAGGTGCAGAGGGAAGGTGACGTGAAAGGGGCCAGGGAGAAGCCACAGCCCAGTGGGAAGCCTGGAGCAGACCCTGCCTCCAAGCCTCTGAGGGAGCCAGCCCTCCACTCTTGGATTTGGGACCAGGAGAGAGAATTCCTTTTGTTAGACCAGCCTGCGGCTCTCTGTTAAGCATCCTGGGGACACCCCTGCAGCCCATCCACCCTCCCCATTGACCTCCCCTCCCAGCACTCTCCTGGCCCTCCCACCTCTGGCTGCAGGTGCTGTGCACATTCACTGTTCTCTCCGAAGCTCCTGCTGAGGAGACAGGACAGCACCAGGCCCCCCGTCTGTTCCTGGTCCAAGAGAAGAGCTTGCACCCGGCCAGCAGGTCCTGGGCAGGGCGCTCCCAGGAACACGCGAACGAGCACCTCACAGAAGCAACAAGTGAGATCCAATGCTAAGACTTCTTTGTTAATAATAATAGTAATACTTTTATAGAAAATGTGTAAGTTAAAAAAATAGGTAAACATTTATAAAGATGATTTTATTCCATTATCTGTCACTAAGAAATAATGTGTCATAACGGTGATCCTTGGACTATCGTCTCCTGCACAAAGTATCAGAGTCCAAGCTGCCCACGTTGCATACACATTGACCAGTCAATCACCAGTCTGCACTTTACCCTTTTCATGGTCGCTGTGTACGGCCTTCCAATTTCAGCAGGTATCTGGGATATTATTTGTATAATATAATGAGCCAAATTCTGAGCGTTCTTTGTGCACTTATTTCATCTAAGCTTCAGTCCACATTCCCACTGCAGCCGCCCTTTCCTGCAGGCATCTGTCTGTCTGTGTTGAGCCTTCCTGGCACAGGGAAGGGGCAGTGCTGTCTTAGGTTGGCTTCCTCCTTCCGGGTTCTGCAAGCCTCAGCTGTCACAGCCATTGCCAAACTGGACCCTGGATTACCTAGGGAGTGGTTATCATTTCCCACAGCAGAGGAGGAGACAAACCCCAGTCACAGCAGGTGACACAGGCCACAGAGGCCTCCAGCTGCCATAGGTGGCACAAAACCTTCTCACTTCTGAGTGTCACCCAGACCTGTAATCATATGTGCTCCCAAAGATATTACCAGACATCCTGGCTTTCCTATTTCCTGCTTTACACCCCATTCCCCCAGAGTGAAGCAAACTCACTCCTCTGCTGATATGACGGCGGCTCTTTACTGCACACTGACAGGCAGTGGGAAGGGGTGCTCCTGATTCTTCAGATTATTTCTGGGAGTTTTCCTCCAGAAACTGCTTACAGACCATCGAATGGAAAGATTGCACCTTGCGCTAAGCATCCCTCCCAAAGATCAGGTTAGCATCACGGACAAGATCGTAAACAGCCTCTCTTACATCACTGCCAAGCAAGTCAGCAAATATTCTTAAATTTTACTTAGTACCAGTTATGGGCTGGGAAGAGAGGGAGGTATAAAGATGGCCCTGCCCACAAGGGGCCCAGAGGCCCTGAGGAAAGGGCTGGCAATGTCACGGGTGCTACAGGGGTGCCGTGCCCCTGCTGGAGGATGCTCTGGCAGATCATGGCAGTCACGACCACTCGAATTCTCCAATCAGATTCTCTGTGATGGGAAAGCATAGAATTTGGAAATAAAAGACTCACACCAACACTTTTATTCAAGGCTGGGATAATAATCTGTTGCTTATTTTAAAGTGCTATATCTTCAATCTTGTGCCCAGTAGTGTTGGTGTTGGTGGCCATTATGTCAAAGGCAGACACAGGCATGGCAGACAGAGGCAAAAAGCCCAAGGTTATTTAATAGTCACAGAGGCCTGGTTTTATTTTTGAATTATCCCATGATGTTTTTCCAAAGACTTCCAGCCTCACCCTACAATGCAGGTAATTCTCATTTCAGAGGGCCCCTCCCTCATCACCAGCAACTGAAGACCACTTGATTTGCGAATTCTCTAAGGGTTTATCGAGCACCTAATGAGTATCAGGTACAACGGTACAACGGTAAGCCTGCAAATACAAATATCGTGAAGCCCAGTTTCTGTTTCCAACAAGCCAAGACCCACAGAATTGAAAGACAGTAGTGACCCAGTTGGCACCTGCATCTATGGGCACTGAGCAATGAGAAATGTGCCCACATCAGCCGAAGCAACCCAGGAGGCCTTCCCAGAGGAGAGGAGCTCTGAGCTGAGGTCTGCAATGGAAGGAGGTGCTGCCGGCACACAGGCACATGGAAGGCGTCCCAAGAAGAGGGAGGAGGCCGCCCAGCTCACCCCTAGGGCCTGGGCTTTCAAGTGGAAACAGAAGTTGGAGAAGAACCAGTTCTCAGAGCTACAGGGTGGCACAATAGGAGAAGGGAGTGGGGTGGAGAAACTGAGATACAGGATGCCCCTCCTCAAAGCCCTGCCCCTCCCCAATCTCCAGAGTCACCCACACTAGCCCTGGGCCCGCACGGCCCCCGCCCATGGCAAACCTCAGTCTCACTGCTGAGACTGAGGATGAGGCCGACACCACCTCCCACGGCCTCCACGGCCAGGCCCATGGTCACCACAGAGCCTGGGGGCCGAAGTACTCAGCTGCTGGACTCCGGCCACAGCCCTCCTGCCCTGGGTGCTGACTCCAGCCCCAGCCCTCTTGCCCCAGCTGGCACTGGTGCTCTCCTCCCAGACAGTGCGGTGCTATCTAAGGGAGATCCAAGACAGTACACAATCCTCTTTTTTAATTCAAAGAACACAAATTTGAGACCTCATACAAGCCAAAAATGTGTCTCCAGTGATTCCTGTTGGTGGGCAGTGGTGGGTGGAATAAAGCAACGAGAGGAGGGCTGCATTCAGCTGAACTGGCTGGGTCCCTTTAGTGGCTCATCCTGCCCTCCTTCTGGGCTCCTGTGTGCTCACACCTTGGGCGCCACCAGTGCTTAGACTTTGGAGAGAGCAGGCGTTGTCCCCCCAAGCTCGGGAGCAACATGAACGAGACCTCCCATGTGGGAACCAACCCATGCACTGAGTTAGATGTGCTGGCTGAGCAGAGCTCACTGTGTTGAGGGAGAGAAGGCCACGTGCACCGCAGACATCTGACCCGTGGAGGACAGAATTCGGGAAGAGACAAGCCACGGGGGGTTTGATAAGACTGGAACCTCGGAACTGACCTTCTGTTGGCCCCACCGGGAGGAAGGAGCTTTCCGCAGTGCCTGTGGCTTGGTCTGGAAGTTGCATCTCAGCAAAGCCCCCTGAGATGTGGTTGTCAGCCAGCACATTTGACCCAGCGCATGGGTTGGTTCCAAATCCACATGACTCTGTAGCCCACAGGTCCACAGGCTCCTCCTCATGAGCCAACTCCCTGCCTTGGATGCAGCTGCAGGGAGCATTGTGTTGGGAAGAGATCTAGGACAAGGCACCGAGACACATTGGTGATGTTTGCTGTGAACAGGGAAGGCAGCGTGGGAAATTTCGTCAGGCACACGTCTGAAGTGACACTGGGATCTCACAATCAGAAGAACCCAGACTACGCAATCAATTCGTCTAGCGTTGACTCAGAAACAGTTACTGCCACACGCTGGGGTTCCCAGCACCTTCGCAGGAGTGCAGCAGGAGGCAGCAGAGAACAGAATCCAGGGGCCCAGATTCTTATCTGCACATCTGCCAATGGGTGAGGGAGGGCCACAGACTGGGAGGGAAGGCAGAAGAGAATGTCTCCATGATTTCAAACAGCCGGTCCCCATCTCTCCAGCAGTCACCAAGCAGTGAGGCCCCGCTCACGTCGACTGACACGTACGTGCTTCTTGGGCATTCTTCTGTGCTCCATGCAAGGTAATTGCTGGTTTTTTTTCTTTAGTCTTTATATCCTTTCAACTATCTGGAAGTGTCCTACAAATAAGTGTCCCTCTGGGCAGAACTCCCAAATAGTCACCCCTTTGCCCCCACTCCCCTCCACCCTGGGCCTGCCCTGACCCAACTCCCATGGTCCTGCTCAAAGCCACTAACAAGCCCAAGAGGATATTTCAAGCAGCCAGGAAACGTGTCCACACTGGGAAGCAGCACCGGAGGCTTCATTCGAGTCCATGTTGATGCACAAGCGCTGCATCCCTTTCAGCCTCCCACTGTTTCCTGGGGCATGGTGTTCATGGAGCTAATCAGAGTCCTCTGCCATCTGGAGCCCACAGGTGCCACAGGTGTTAAAAAGTGGATTTACAGACTCTGCCATTGTCCAGGGCAAGCGCTGGCCTCCAGCTCCTGCTTTGACAAAGATTTGGCAAATGTTTTAGAATGTTTAACTCCTTGGTGGTGCTTAAAGAACTGGTTGGAGAAACAAGTGATTCAAGATGCAGGTGTTCTGAGAGAAGTAGGAACAGTACAGAAGGGAGAGCCAGAGGATGGCTGGCGTCAACCTCGGAGCCCCACTTCCTCCAAGTCTCTTTCCTCACCTACAAAATGAGGATGGCCAGCCTTATTGGGAAAACTCAAATATCATAAGTAAGTACTTCTTCAATACTTATCACCAAACTGCTCTACAAATAAATATGGGGGCTGTCGGCCCGGGCTGCACAGGAGCTGGTTTAATTCCAGCATCCCCTGGATTGATCAGTCGCATCAATGTGAGTGACAAGCCCACCAGCTTTGCTCCCTGTCCATGAAGATAGGTCTCGTTCCCCCTTTTCTTTTGTATAACCCACAAGCTTCTTACAATGAGTTACCACCTCATGTTCTGAAAATTACAGCTTCTGAAGGACAACTTCTTAGAAGCAAGATTTCTCACCAAGAAAAGAATGTGTTGTTGATAAAAACTATACTCCCAAGGATTGGTGGCCACCTGCCTGAGCAGTTTCCAAGTTTACCCCAAGGAGGCCCCAGAAGGCTCTTGATAGTTGCGCTAGTTAAGGGTAAAGGGATGCTCTCATTCTTTACTTTGAGATGAAGAATTTAAACTCAGACTAAGTAATTGTCAGGTGGGCGTATGCCCTGCTAAGAGAAGAGGTGGGCTGAAAACAATCAGCATCATCCCTCTCCTTGTACCATACATGAAGCCTATAAGCACAAATCCCTCCCTGGGGTGGGGGCCGAGCAGGGGATGCAGCACAGCACAGCCTGGACATCACCATGCCACCCATCTCCAGCCACTGCCTCCCTCCATCCCTTCTCTCCCGGCTTATCTCTGTGAACTCGCATCTTCCGATGTCATTTATGTTGCTGCTTTTGGCACTTCTCTTCCAACCCCCTCTGCTCCCTGAGCCACCCTCTACTCTAGTGTCTTATTTCTGAATGCAAAGCACAAAAACCCAGGAGCGGCTGCCTCAAGCTAGATGGGAATTCCTTGTGCCATCCTACCATAGACATATCTTGGTTTGCTCAGGGTTGAATTGACTTTTCTGAGACATTGGTTTGGCCATGTCATAAATCTCCCTTTCTTGAAAGATTCTATTGCACGGATATCTTTGGGCCTCAGCACTGAACCAGGTGCTTGGTTTGGTGATGGAGGCAGAGAGATCTAGATGATAGCTCCTGCCTGCAGAAAGTTCACTGTGGGGTAGGGTCTAATCTTGGATATACAGGGTCTACTTTCAGGAGGAAGCTGATTCCAGGACCTTCCAACCAAGTGGACAGAAGCAATGACATAGGCAGCCTCTCGTGGAAGAAAACAAAACAGGAAATGCTGTGCTATGTTTGGAGACATGGAAACAAACAGCTGGGAGACTCCTTTAGAAGTAGTGGACCTCAGTAGCAGACAATCAGGAGAATTGCTCATCCCAGCAGCACGAAGATGAGCAGAGGATGATGGGAGCCAGGTGGCGGGAGGGGTGGGGGTGGGGGCTTGGCTTGAAGAGCAGCAGCGTGGCATTTTTGAGGTGACGGTCCAGTAAAGACCCAAAGGAATTGGAGAAGCAGGCTGTGAAAACATCTGGAGGAAGCGTGTTTCAGGAAGAGGAAGAGAATAAAGGCCTTTAGAGGGTCAGGGAGTCAGGACGGCTCAGAAGGCCAAGGTCACATCCACTCTTGTCTCATTAAGCAGAGCTGGTCGTACAGCCAAGTTGAGTCAACAAGGCAGGGTCCATGCTTCTCTCATGGAGATGTTGGGGCCAAGACACAAGGCAGGGGTGGGGAACCATAATCTTATGACTCAGAGGAAGTGAACATTTGGGAACAACTCTTCCATCTGCCATTGCAGATGGCTTGGGCTGCCGCCTAGACAGGTGGTACAGAAGCAAATGGTTGGAGGTGGAAGCTCAGGAGAAAGGTTGGGCCTGGGTTCTAAATGAGCAACTTGTAAATGGCATTTACAGCCATAGACCAGATGAGATCACCCAGGGAGGAAAAAAAAGAGAAAAGGCCTTCAGAGAAGATATTGAGAATATTGGAAATCATCATTGAAGATCTAAAAAAAAAATAGAAGTGGTTGGTAGATGAGAAATTAGGTAAAATTAGAGCCAAGCTTCTCACACTGCAGTGCATCAGAGCACTGGGAAGGCCGTTACCCAACAGAGGCTCAGTCTCACCCCCAGAGCTTCTGGTTCTGTGGGTCTGGAGTGAGGCCCAGGTGATGCTGACAATGCTGGTGGGTCTGAGGATCTCGGATATGGGGCGAGTCAGACGGTGTCGGCCGATGTCAGAGGGTTGGACTGCAGTGGGTCTGGGGTCCTCAGGGACCAGGCAGAACTCGGTGTAGCACGCAGCCCAGAGAATTTGCTGGGGAGAAGATAAGGACCACAGGCATGGCTCAGCCCACACTCCCACCAGCAGGCCTGCCTGCAATGGCAAGCCTATCACAGGGCTCGGCAGATTGTGCAAGAGCCTCCGACTTCACAGGGCCTGAGGTGCACAGATCCATGGATGGCAGGAGGCCTCCTGGGTACTGCTGGCACGGTGGTGCCCACAGGCTGAGATGGGCTCACCTGGAACTCAAACCATCAATACCGGATTCCTTCCACAGTTTGAAAATTGGCATGGCCACATCCAAAAATAACTCATAAGAATTCACATTAGCATTTGGCATTTCCAGCTTGCTCCTGTCAGCCCCATGAGCTCCTCAAACTAGAAATGTCTGGCCTACGTCTCTGCCCTTGCAGAGATCTTTCAGTGTGTCTGGGCCTCTGATAGCCTCTCTTTCTCACGTGCTCTTCCACGGCCCAGCCCCCACTGCTTCTCTGAACACAAACACCCCTGACATGCCACCTGTGCAGCTTTCTCCTGGGGGGACTCCCCGCGGAAAAGGCAGCCTTCTGAGCCCCTTCATCCTCCAGGTTGCCATTGATCAGGGAAGGGTTTGTCCCTCCCGCAGGGGGTGGGGCACACAGGGGCAGTTCCCAGGCAGGGGTCAGGAGAGGTCCCCTGAATCCACTCCACTTCCTCTTTCCGACTCTCAGGGCATTTTGCCGGGTGCTCAGGGCTGGGTCCATTATCCCACAAGGCAGGGACGGGGTCTAATCCGTCCTCGCCGCCCCACATCAGGCAGCTGCTGAACGGAAGCCCAGGAGCCCAGGGGAGCTCTGGGCGTGCAGGCACCAGCTCAGGCTGTACAGCCTCTCCCTGCCGGGTCCGGAGGCTCCTTTTCGGCCTGGGAGCTTCCTGGGGAGACTCGATCCTGAGTCTCCTTTCTGGGCGCCTGCTGTCACCATGGCACAGACCACGTGGGACCATCCCGATTGCTGCTCCATCTCCCGTGTTGGTTATGGGGGAGATGTAGTTGGTTATGGGGGAGATATGGTTGGTTATGGGGGAAATATGGTTGGTTACGGGGGAGATATGGTTGGGCAAGCACAGCTTTGCATTTATGAGAGCGTGAGACAGCAATGGATCTTCAGAAAGCTCTAGAACAGGCGGGCTGCTGTGGCTGGTGACCCAGCCTGGTTAGGACACAAAACCTGAGATGGGCTGCTGGAGGAAAGCACTGGGCCTCTGGGCATGCAGGGGCACTCCAGTGTGAGGGCACACCCGCTGACCTCGAATGTGGGAACACGGCGGGCCTGTGTTCCCTCCGGACCACGAGTTTCCATGTTTTCATTATTTTTCCCTTCATCTTAAGACTCTCGAGATTTGGGCAGCCCCGCATGGCATAAAGAACCCTGCTTATGTGCATGGCACCTGCCTGCTTGCGTTCAGCAGGGCACCTCCAGGAATCACAGGGAAACCAACTCTCTAAACAAGAGGAAAGGAACTCGCCCCCGGTGGACTTTGGATTGGCCGGTCCCAGCTTCTGCCTACACATTGGGCTGGCTGGGGAGGGGCTGCGGCTTCTGGGGACACAGGGACCCAGGCTTCTCCCAGGTCCCCCTGAACTGCTTGGGGAGCCCGTCATTCCGCGTTTGTGTGTCACACACGATTTCCTTGAGACCTCCGCCCCTCTCTCCTCGTAAACTCCTCTCCAACAGAGAAAGGAAGCCCTTGTTCATGAGATAACGGCTCCCCTCTCTCCAGTCAGGAACTGAAGCAGAGGTTTCATCAGCCTGGGAGAAAAACAGCCCCTTTGGTTCTCAGTGTGGCCATCTCTCTTGGTGGGCATGTAACTGGCTGCCAGGGTCCTGCAGACCCTCCCGGACTTGCTCTCCACGCCCCACACCTGCAGGATGCGAGCTGTGGTCCTTAGCATGGCCCTGGGCCAGAGGCGGATGGGGTGGTCCTGCGCTCTTTAAATGAAGGGTAAACAAAGGTGCTTCCTCAAAGTGAATTACTCTGCGTAAACACATGTAAGTCTGCGTCCTTTGCTTTTGATCCAAGGACTTGGTCCCATGGAGTTGAAAGCATTTCTTGTCAGATCCGGCCCAATCTCAAAGTTGGAGGCAACAGCGTGAAAGGTGCGTGACTATGCTTGGTTCCTTAGGTCGCTCTCTGTCCGACCCCCCTGCACCCCCGTGACATCAGATCCCACCCCGAGTTGGTGGTCACTTCAGGACTGAGCCTTCTCCTTGGGCTGTGGAGGGTGGGGCCTCTGCCAGGAAGCACTGGAGCCATGTCACCAAGGGCCAGGCCTCACACTCGGCCTCCGGTGATCCTGGAGTTGCACCTGCGTCCTCTGAGAAGCCAGCTTCCTCAACACAGCGGAATGCACACATCTGAAGAAAGCGGTCTCCCCTCCTCTTAGCATCCCAAAGAAACAACAGCTGCCAGGGAGCCACACCAAACCAAAGAAACCCTGACGAGATGAATGACCAAGCGTGTGGAGCCCCAACCTCCCCTCTCCGTCCCCTTCCCTCCCCATTCCCTCCCTTCCCCTGTTCCCTCTTCTACCCAACCCTCCCTTCCTCTATCACCTCTCCTCCCCATCCCCTCTCCTCCCCTTCCCCTCCCTTCCCCCGTCCCCTCTCCTGCCCTGTCCCCTCCCTTTCCCTGTCCCCTCTCCTTCCCATCCCCTCCCTTCCCCTGTCAGCTCTTATCCCCATCCCCTCTCCTCCCCATCCCCTCCCCTCCCCGTCCCCTTCCCCTCTCCTCCCCGTCCCCTCCCCTCCCCGTCCCCTCCCTTCCCCTGTCCCCTCTTCTCCCCACCCCTCCCTTCCCCTGCCACCTCTCCTCCCTCTCCCGTCTCTTCCCCGTCCCCTCCCTTTTCCCGTCCCCTCTCCTCCTGTCCCCTCTCCTCCCCATCCCCCTCCTCCCCATCCCCTCTCCTCCCCATCCCCTCTCCTCCCTGTCCCCTCTCCTCCCCTTCCCGTCCCTTCCCCTGTCACCTCTCCTCCCGGTACCCTCTCCTCCCTGTCCCCTCCCTTCCCCTGTCCCCTCTTCTACCCACCCCTCTCTTCCCCTGTCACCTCTCCTCCTGGTCCCCTCTCCTCCCCATCCCCTTATCTCCCTGTCCCCTCCCTTCCCCTGCCCCCTCTCCTCCCAGTCCCCTCCCTTCCCCTGTCAGCTCTCCTCCCCATCCCCTCTCTTCCCCATCCCCTCTCCTCCCTGTCCCCTCTTCCCCTGTCACCTCCTCTTCCCATCCCCTCTCCTCCCCGTCCCCTCTCCTCCCCTGTCCCCTCCCTTCCCCTGTCCCCTCTCCTGCCCTGTCCCCTCCCTTTCCCTGTCCCCTCTCCTGCCCTGTCCCCTCCCTTTCCCTGTCCCCTCTCCTTCCCATCTCCTCCCTTCCCCTGTCAGCTCTTCTCCCCATCCCCTCTCTTCCCTGCCCCCTCTCCTCCCCATCCCCTCTATTCCTCTGTCACCTCCCCTTCCCATCCCTTCTCCTCCCCATTCCCTCTCCTCCTCGCCCCTTCCCTTCCCCTGTCCCCTCTCCTGCCCTGTCCCCTCCCTTCCCCTGTCCCTTCTCCTCCCTGTCCCCTCCCTTCCCCGTCCCCTCTCCTCCCTGTTCCCTTCCTTCCCCTGTCCCCTCTCCTCCCCATCCCCTCTCCTCCCTGTCCCTCCTTTCCTCCCCATCCCCTCTCCTCCCCATCTTCTCTCCTCCCTGTCACCTCTCCTCCCCATACTCTCTCCTCCCCATCCCGTCTCCTTCCTGTCCCCTCCCTTCCCCATCACCTCTCCTCTCCGTCCCCTCCCTTCCCATCCCATCTCCTCCACATCCCCTCCCTTCCCCTGTCACCTCTCCTCTCTGTCCCCTCCCTTCCCATCCCATCTCCTCCCCATCCTCTCCCTTCCCCTGTCAACTCTCCTCCCCATCCTCTCTCCTTCCCATCACCTCTTTTACCCTGTCACCTCTCCTCCCCGTCACGTCACCTACCTTCTCGTCGCCTCTCCTCCCCCACCCGTCGCCTCTCTTCCCCGCCACCTCTCCTCCCTGTCACCTCCCTCTCCATTTCCTCTCCTCCCTGTCACCTCACCTCCCCCATCACCTCCTTCACACACTCACGCACTCCCACCTACTCGCTCATCAACTATCCCACAGTCAGGTGCTCACACACTCATGAACTCACCCACAGCCACAGGCACTCACACACCCACCAACTCACCCACAGCCAGACACTCACCCATCACAGCACTCTGCAGACACATCCCGCCGCCCGCACACGCACTCACACTCACACACATGCGCACACACGTCCAGCTGCCACCCCACGTCTATCATGGGAACCCACTGATGCAGTGACTCCATTCATGTTCAGAGACGTGTGGGGCTTTTCTGTCCACAGGTGTGACCAGACGTCCTGTACAGTGTGGAGCTGTCCCCTGCTTGGAGGTGACTGTCAGTTCCACGCGGAGAGGAGAAGGGCTGCTCTGTGGAGAGGAAGCTGCAGATGGGGGTTCTGGTGCTGGATTGGGAAGAGAGCCTCCGAGCATGTCTGTCTCCGGGAACATTTCTGGGGAACGGTGCGCTCGGCTCCGTGCCTCTTCTCAGGTCCCAAGTGAGGTGTGGGGAGGCGCAGCCTGGCCCAGTTCTCACCACTGGGTCAGGCCTGGCAGAGGCACAGCCAGCAGGACTCAGGTGCTGGGTTGCGGACAGTGGCCTGCAGGTGCCCTGCCGTGGGTCACAGCAGCAACACACCCTTGGCAGCCACAGAAGAAGTCAGGAGGGAGACGCTGCATGCCCCCTCTCTTTCCTGAGCCCAGACCCCCCAACACACACACATTGTTTTGCGAGCTGGAAGACCCCTGAGTATGCAGGAGAGCCACCAAATGAAAAGGCCTTTGAAGAAAGAGGTTGGGTGCAAGAGACTTGGACACGCACAACGTCCACCCCATCTCACAGGGACACAGGGCCCCCAACATGAGCCTGGCAAAGACGCCCCACGCTTTCTGTGGTCTGATGTTTAGCAAAGGTAGAATGGCTGTCTGAGGGGCCTGTGATTGGAATTTTACGAAATGAGGTGCGAGCAGGTTCCAAGTCCCTGGTTTTCCTCCTTGCTCAGTCCCCCATGAAATTGAGAATGCTTTTGATTTAACCAGCCCCAAACGATCTCTTTATTTCTTTTTCTTTTTCTTTTTTTTTTTTGAGACGGAGTCTCACTCTGTCACCCAGGCTGGAGTGCAGTGGCGCTATCTCGGCTCACTGCAAGCCCCGCCTCTGGGGTTCACGCCATTCTCCTGCCTCAGCCTCCTGAGTAGCTGGGACTACAGGCGCCCGCCACCACGTCTGGCTAATTTTTTGTATTTTTAATAGAGACGGGGTTTCACCGTGTTAGCCAGGATGGTCTCGATCTCCTGACCTCGTGATCTGCCCACCTCGGCCTCCCAAAGTGCTGGGATTACAGGCGTGAGCCACCGCGCCCTGCCCCCTTTATTTCTTTACCACCACACTAATTGTAGCAAAAGCACATCTGTGTCTCTTTTGGTAAGCCTTTGGTTTGTAACATGATAGAATCACTTGAAGCAAAATACTGCAGGGAAGGGAAAGCGCTCACAAACAAAGGTTCCCTCCCAGGCAGCACTTTGTCCTCCTGGCAGAGGCATCCTCCACAGGAGGTCCTGCTTCCCAGCAGGGCCCCTCCCCTCCTCGGCTCTGTAGTTCCTGGCAAAGGAGGTCCTGGGAAGGTGAGAGCATCTGCATTTATGATTCCTAGCAGGTCAAACAGCAGCAGCAATGGAGCGGCGGCAGGGTGGCCACGGGATAAGCCACAGCTGAGCGCGGCCCAGGGCGTTTAACAGCCGGAGGCTTGCTAATCCCCAGGGAAACACTCACGCTTCCTGGTGTTACCGTGTACTTACTGGGCATGAAAGCCTTTTTTTAATGCCTATTTTTAATGATTAATTATATATCACATAATATATTCACAAATAAATTATCAGATGACATGCTACACTTTTTTGGTGGGGAAAATACAATCAGTATAACAACGTGTAGTACAATACATTTTGGTATAGATTTAAAAAAATTAATTGTATGGAGGCATGTTTTGCATATCATATAATTCGCCCAATTCAATTATTATTTATTTTGTTTGTTTGTTTTTGTTTTTGAGATGGAGTTTCGCTCTTGTTGCCCAGGCCGGCGTGCAATGGCGCAGTCTTGGCTCACTGCAACCTCCACCTCCCAGGTACAAGTGATTCTCCTGCCTCCTGTAGCTCCCCCTGTAGCTGGGATTACTGGCACCTGCCACCATGCCTGGCTAATTTTTTTGTATTTTTAGTAGAGACGGGGTTTCACCATGTTGGCCAGGCTGGTCTTGAACTCTTGACCTCAGGGGATCCGCCTGCCTCAGCCTCCCAAAGTGCTGGGATTACAGGTGTGAGCCACCACGCCCAGCCCCCAATTCAATTATTTTTCAAACAATTTACCAAGTTGTGCAACTACCAGCATCCATTGATTTTAGCACCTTTTGATCCCTCCAGTAAGACCCTCATGCCATTCCTAGGGAATCCCCGTCCTTGGCAACTGCTGATCTGTCATTTCTGGAGTGGTGCCCTTTTCGGCGGTTGCATGTGAATGGAACCATACGTCACGTGGTCTGGCTTCTTTCATTTAGTACCATTTTTTGAGGTTTTTCTTTTTATGTCATTACATGTATTAGTACTTTATCTAAATCCCAAAGTGCTGGGATTAAAGGCGTGAGCCACCATGCCTGGCCAGGTATTTCTTTATAGCAGTGTGAGAACTGACTAACACAGTCATTATTCAAAGATGTGACACATTGCAAAAAACGTGGCTTGTACAGAGCTGTTGTCACTTTTGTTCACAGCAGCCGTATTCTCACGTCTGGCTGTGCTGCTGTTCCTTCCCACCCGTCCGGAGTAACAACAACAAAAAAGAGCCTCCTCTTCCCTTTCAGACTAAACCATCATTTGGGAGTTAAAGAGTTTGATGACTGGCTGGGATCTGAGAAATTTACACAGATGTATATTAATCCACACAATCCAATGCGACCAGCAACATGCAGAATCACCCACATGGCACTGGTGGGTCATTGTTGGGAGGTAGGGAGAGTGGGTGGGAGAGACAGCTGGCCCAATAACTGAAAAGAAATGAAATGGGAAGATTTCAGGGAAGCTTGTCTAGGCCAGAGCACACATGTAGGTCCAAGTTTGAGAACTGGCAGGAATCACAATTCCAATTTGTGCAGTAATAATTCACACCAAGTCACTTCCCTACGTGCCAGGCACCGTTTGAGGGGGTGGGGTGCGTTTACTCATTGAGTCCTCACCGTGGCCTTGTAGTAGGTGCCATCACATTCCTGTTCACAGACAGGAAGACCTGGGCACAGGGGCTGAGTGCCCCATTGAAAGGGCACGCTAGCAAATGGCACGTTAGAAGTTTGAGTTCAGATGTCCAGGCACTTATCCACCAGCAAACCTAAGGTCTTTCTGCCTATCCTAAGATGGAACGCAAAATTAGGCAATGCAAAGGCTACCACGACAACAGTGAGTCCTGAATAAACATGACTCCTGGCCTTCCTCCGTCCTTATGGTTTGTGCCCCCTGAAATCTGACTGTCCCAGCTGGCACATGGGGTGGGCCTAGGCCACAGTTTTGAGTGGGGAAAGATGGTGCAGAGAGGCAGCTTCTCCTCATTACACAGGGCCTCCTTTCTTACTTTATAAAGAGCCCATGCACGTCATAATTGCCTAACATCAAATTCTGATTTGGTAAATTCTGCTGCTCCACAGGGCATGATCTAGCTCCACAATGCTGGCAAAGTATCGCATCACCTCCAAATGCTACTGCACTGTATTTATCTCTGCACCACTGAGCCCACGCATGGCTCTGGTGAGACAGGACAGGCCCTGGCCACAGCAATCGCTCAGGATGCAGTCATTTTTATCAAAACAACTGTTGATGGCCTGAGGTTTGATGACAGATGTCCTAAGTTCAAACCTCAGCTCTGACACTTCCTCACTTGGTGACCCAGCAGAGAAGTTCCTCTTACTCTCCCAGCCTGGGGTTTCATCGTTTGTAAAATAGGGGGAGTCATGAAACCTGTTATGTAGATTCATGATGAGGACTAAATCAGTCAGAACACTTGGCACGATGCCTGATGTATAGATGTTAGCAACGACAGCACTGCATTGAATCTTGGCAGCCGTCATTTACATAACACACCATTATTTGGGTGCTGTTAAGGAAAGAAAATGCTGGAAATGAAAAGACACTCCGTCAACTATAAGACATATCCCAATTTTGGAGCTGGTGGAATGTGAGAAAAGTGTGTGTGTTGAGATGGGTGAGACAGTACTGGGGTTGTTGGGGTGAATCACTCTGGCAGGACTCGGGGGCAGCGGACGATGCTGCCCGGCTGAACAGCATCTTTGAACATAATCAGAGGGGGAGGCTGGACATGAGATAGCAGGATAGGCAACAGAAAATAGCCCTCTGGTTTGAAGGATGGTAGCACTGCCTCCTGCATCATCTTATTTCTTTATCCTTATTTATCTTTTGCCCCAGATCCCCCAATTACTTACTTTTATCTGAGTATAGCTGATGTATTTCTGTAAGCCTCTTTAAGTATTTCCTAGGACAATGTGGTGAGGCAATACATAAGCAAAACAAAAGAACATGTATCACAATGCTTTCTTCTAAGGTTGAAAAATGTCTCCCTGTATTCCTTCCATTTCTATTTTTAAGAGCAGGGGTGGGAGGGAGAGGAAAGGAAAGAAGAGGACGCGACAGGGCTGTGCTTCATTGTAATTCAGTAAAACAGCAGAAAAGCATGTTATTCAGCTATTCCGCATAAAATTATTATGAGTATGCAGAGACAGGGAGCAGGAAACGCTTTGCATGTTTCAATTATTTATTGCCCCTTAACTAACCACCCCAAAGCTCAGCGGTGAAGCAACAGTGGATCATTTCCCACCACTCTGGTTGGCTGGACAGCTTCCACTATCTCACCTGGCTCCTCAGTGAGACTGGGGGGTGGCGGGTGGTGGGGCTGGGGGACTCGGGGGCTGGGAGCTGGCAGGGCTGGGGGAATGGGGGCCTGGCGGAGATGGGGGGCTGGTGGGGCTGGGGTGCTAGCAGGGCTGTGGTCTCAGGGGCCTGGGAGCTGACAGGGCTGGGGACTGGCAGGGCTTGGGGATGGGGGGTGCTGGGGGAGCTGGGGGCTGGCAGGGCTGGGGGCCTGGGGGCCAGGGGGGCTGGGAGCTGGCAGGGCTGGGGAACTGGGGGCCTGGGGGCTGGGGGATCTGGGGGCCAGGGGAGCTGGGGGCTGGGAGCTGGCAGGGCTGGGGAACTGGGGGCCTGGGGGCTGGGGGATCTGGGGGCCAGGGGAGCTGGGGGCTGGCAGAGCTGGGATACTGGGGGCTGACAGGGCTGGGGGTCTGGGGGCCTGGGAGGTCTGGGAGCTGGCAGGGCTTGGGGACTGGGGTCCTAGGGGGCTGGAAGCTGGCAGGGCTGGGGGACTGGGGACCTGGGGGCTAGCAGACAAGGCTGCACCTCTGTCCCAAGTCCTTTCTTTTCAGGCTTCTTCACAGCACAGGAGACTCAGGGTTCCAAGAGAGTAAGAACAAAGCTCAAAGCTCTGCAACCCCAGCTCCAAGACACACATGACACCCTTTTGCTACATTCTATGATGGAAGAAACTCCAAGGCGAAGTGAGCCCGCCTATCAGTCGAGGGGTAGCAAAGCTCTGGGGTCATGGATCATGTTTGTCATCCACCACGTGAGACCATGTGAGGGTGGTGAGCTAGAATTAGGTGAACATTTTAAAAATTAAAATAGGCTGTCTAATACTGATTTTCTCCTCTTCACATTTCCTTCAATATATACAGGTTGAGCATTTCAAATCCAAAAATCCATAATTTGAAACCTGTGAGTGCCGACATGAAGCTCAAAGGAAATGCTCATTGGAGCATTTCTGATTTCAGATTTACGGATTAGGGATACTCAGCTGCTAAGTATAATGCAAAATTCCAAAGTCCAGAAAAATCCAAACTCCAGAATGCTTCCGGTCCCAAGCATTTTGGATAAGGGATACTCAACTTGTACTGATAAATCATTTTTCTTGAAAAAAAAAAAGATTTCCCAAGATGTAGCTGATGTGAACACCATGCCCTGGCAGCTGGGCTGCCTCTAAGCAGTGGAGCTGCTCTCGGGCTCTGTGCTGATGAGAAGATGGCAGAGAGGGGGACATAGAGTGGGAGAAGGGGAAAGAGCTGCATGGCCTGGGGTACCTGTGGACTCAGGAAGGAGGAGTGATCCACCTGTCCACCAGTAACCACCATGATGTCCATGATGGAACAGTTTCACACTCCATTAACATAAAATGCTTTTGAAAGAACCTCAGTCATCCGGTAGTAAGAAGACCCAGTCAGGCAGCGTTTGCAGGGCCCCAGGAGACCCAGGCACTGAAGGGGTCAAAACGCTTTCACCATTTGGCTGGAGGGGGTTATCTTCAGAAAATGATGAGTCAAATATGGGCCATTTGAACTCTCTCAGAAGGGACTCTCTTTTTCTACCTCCTACATGGAGCCACTCAATATGTATAAATACCCCCAAAAGGCCCAAACTTAGAGTTATGTTTAGAAATTCTGACAAATTAGGATTGATAAAAACAAGTGATCCAAGGAAAAGAGGATTATAGTCAAGAGCACCAAAGTCTTAAGCAAATGACAGATATTATATGCAAGATACACGCTATATAGAGTGGAAAGCATAAAAACAGACTTGTTAAAGGTGGTCTCTTTCCTTAAATAACTAGTTAGAAAGAAAAATGTATGCTAATAGAAGATTATAAATAAAAATAGCAACAAATTGTCCTAACTCAAGACTTTGTACAGATGCTAATGCATCATCATCATCACCATCATAACTGCCACCATCACCATCATCATTGTCAGCACCACCATCACTATCATCACCATCACTGTCATTATCACCTCATCACCATCCTTATCACCACCATCATCATCATCACCATCATCACCACCATTGCCATCATCACTGTCATCATCATCTCCATTACCATTATCATTATCACCATCATTATTATCATCACCATCGTCATTGTTACCACCAACATCACTATCATCACCATCACTGTCATTATCACCATCATCACCACCTCCATCACCATCATCACCACTACCACTGTCATTATCACCTCATCACCATCGTCATCATCACCATCATTATCATCACCATCATCATCATCACCATCATCACCACCATCACCATCATCATCATCATCACCACCATCACCATCATCACCGTCATCATCACTACCACTGTCATTATCACCTCATCACCATCATTATCACCACCATCATCACCATCACCATCATCACCACCACCATCACAGTCATCACCATCACCATCATCACTGTCATCATCATCATCACTATCACTGTCATTATCACCTCATCACCATCATCATCATCACCATCATTATCACCACCATCATCATCATCACTATCAGCACCACCATCACCGTCATCATAATCATCACTATCACTGTCATTATCACCTCATCACCATCATCATCACCATCATTATCACCACCATCATCATCATCATCACCATCATCACCACCATCACCATCATCACTGTCATCATCATCATCACTATCACTGTCATTATCACCTCATTACCATCATCATCATCACCATCATTATCACCACCATCATCATCACCATCATCACCACCATCACCATCATCACCACCATCACCATCATCACTGTCATCATCATCACCACTACCACTGTCATTATGACCTCATCACCATCATCATCACCATCATCATCACCATCATCACCACCATCACCATCATCACCATCATCATCATCATCACTATCACTGTCATTATCACCTCATCACCATCATTATCATCACCATCATCATCACCACCATCATCATCATCACCATCATCACCACCACCATCACAGTCATCACCATCACCATCGGCATCAGGAGCACCCCACATTCAAGTAAGCCTCCTGGGTGTCAGGCACTGTGCCAAGTGCTTTCACACACTGTTTCATATGGGCTTCACAAAACTCTTATAGCTTTAACCTGACCTTTTATAGATAAAGTCATATAGATTCAGGAAGCAACTAACTGGACCAGGATCACCAGCTGGCCAATGTAGTTATGGGACGTGAGCCAGGGGTGACTGATTCCAACACCTGTATTCCTAACCACTGTGCTTCCCTGCTCTACAGCAGGCAGTGCCAAAAGTGCTCAGAAATGGCAAAAATGAAAATGATAGAAAAAACTTATCCTCTAAATATGTTGCACAGTGTACATCTGTGCTGTCTTTTATTCTGCCAATGGTTTACTTTTTGAAAAACAACCCATTTCCTCTAAGCAACTTATTTTTAAAAGTAAACCATCACCTATTCTGATTTAATAAGTGGCATACACAAAGTTGAAACTAAAGTCAATGGAAATCAGTTCATAAAATCTTTGGGAAAAATTGAAGCAATCAGTGGTGACAAGGCTGGAACTGAAGATACATTTGACTGGGTTGCCCTCACAATCCCACGCTGCATAAATCATCCTTGTTCTCTGCCACCCTGAGTTTATCAGGGACGTTCTTGCCCTGTAATTCACCCTGAACCATCAGGCTTTAGTTTCAAAAAAGTAATTAAGCACTGCCCAGATAAAAGAGATAAAGATTTAGAATGCATTATACAAGCAGATTAGAATGTGGACACAGAAATCTCAATTAACCTTCTAATCTGTAGGTCAGAAGGAGGGGTCTCTGAGTTACAAGGAGAACACAATGCCAATTTCCTACAGACCCCATTGAGCTGGTGATAAAATTCAGGTCACAGCTATTAGTTATAATAACAGGAAGAAAACAAAAGATTGTGCAGTTTATTTCTGAAAAGAGTGGTGCCCAGACAAAGCCAATCCCAAACGCTGAGCGTGAGGCGGGGTGGGAGACAGCCTTCCCAGCCAGCTGCAAAGTAACCTTTGAGTTTCCTAAAAATCACTTTCTAGAGGAAAGGAGGCATTGGCATGAGCACATGTGATAAGCAAGGGGAACTTCTCAAGCCCAAAGCACAGTATGGCGGTGGTAGTTCAGGTTCATGTCAAGGCGCATCCTGCACGGCTACCGAAGACTGGCCAACCTGGGCACAATGCCACAGGACCTCTGTCTCCCAGCCTCCGTTTTCCATGTGCTGGGCGGTCAGGATCCTTTGAAGAACTGTTTGGTTGGTAGCTTAGGGAGGTTATTGTTTAGTTATGACAATCACTTATTCAAGGTCTTGGGCATTCTTGAGATGTGCTTGAATGTCCTTACAGATCCCCACGGTGCCTTCTACAGGTCAACTGGGAGAGGGACGCAGGCTGCCCATCTTGGAGGTGAGGTGCTCAGAAGTGCTCAGCAACAGGCAGCCTGCATTTGCCCCTAGTTCCTCCCACAGCCTCAGCCCAGAGGGCAGGGGGAGTCTTTTCTTCTCGTGGGACCCTGGCCTGAGCTTTCTCTGACTCCCTCCCACTCTCCAGTAATTTACCAGCTCATCCCTGTCTCAGCCAGATCTTCAGAAAGTGGAGCCTCCATTTACTAGTGTGTTCTTGAGCTTGGGTGAAACCATGTATGTAGGTACTGGCTGAATGGTGTCCCCCAGATTTCACCTTATTCAAAAGGTGTTGTTACGGATGTAGTCAGTTAACATAGGGTCACACTGGAGTTGGGTGACCCGTGCACCTGGTGTCCTTGTGAGAGGGAGGAAGAGCACGAACACACGTGAAGGCAGCGGGAAGATGAAGGCAGAGACTGGAGGGGTGCGGCCACAAGCCGGGAGCACCAAGGGTAGATGCCACCACCGTAAACCGGGAGACACATGGAACAGGTTCTCCCTCGGAGGCCCCAAAAGGAACCCACCCTGACCCCACCTTGACTTCAGCCTTCTGGTCTCCAGACCTGTGAGAGAATGCATTTCTGTTGTTTACAGCACGGCAGTGCAGCAGCCCCAGGAATCCATCACACAACTGAAAGCCAAGCATGAGAGTTTGCCCTGGCACGAGTCAACCTCAATCAGCCCAGAGTCCCCAGCTGCTTCACATGGAAGCTGGTGAGCCTGGCCCCTGCCGGCGGGTGACAGCCAGACTCAGAGACATGACTGGGCCCTTGCAGTCCTCTCCCTTGCCCACACACCATGCCCAGTGCTGCTTGAGAAAGACCCACTGTCCCTGCAGCTCATTCTTGAACCTCTTCTCCTTGTAGGCAAGTATTTTTCACCTACATGTCCCTCGTCGCCTTCTTCTAACTTCCTGTCCAAAGCCATCAACTCCCTGGCAATTAGCCTCTCAAGCATTTTACAATAACCTTTCAGGGGTCCCCATCTACTTGTAGTATTTACAGCACAGCATCTGGCCATGGTAGATGTTTTATTAGTTGAATAAATAAATGAGTGGATAAACAAGCAAATGAGAAATAAAATACAGTCATCCCTTAGTATGCACAGGAGATTGGTTCCAGGACCCCCGCAAATACCACAACCTGCAGATGCTCAAGATGACATTGTGGGTGTGGATGATCCGCTCACAGCCTCCCACAGACTTTACATCATCCCTAGAGGATCTTGTATCACCCAACACAATGTAAACGCTGTGTAAATAGTTGCTATGCTGTCTTTTTATTTGTATTATTTTTTATTGTTGTATTGTTGTGTTTTCTGAATATTTTGGATCCAAGGTTGGTTGTGGATCCTGCAGGTTTGGAGCTCCAACTGTATTACTCATCTATTTATAAAATAAGTTAAAGTTTCAATATGCACATGTCATCAGCAGGGGCCTCTTCCCAATCACTTTCCTTTCCTCTGTCTCCCATCCACCCACCACCACCACCCATGTTCTGTCAAAGGGGATCCAACCCAACCAGTTACTGAAGCCAAAGCAGAGGGTGGAGTGGCCAGGAAGGCTCAGCCTTCAGAGGAAAGGGAGTTCTGTGAAAGGAGAACTCAGAGAGTGCAGTATTGTTCAGGGGACACCCCCATTTCTTTTTTTTTTATTTTTAGTTGACACATAATAATTGTACATATTTATGAGTTATTTACTTATTTAGTTAGTTAGTTAGTTAGTTAGTTACTTAGTTGTTTTGAGACACAGTCTTGCTCTGTCACCCAGGCTGGAGTGCAGTGCTGCAATCTCGGCTCACCGCAACCTCTGCCTCCCGGGTTCAAGTGATTCTCCTGCCTCAGCCTCCCAAGTAACTGGGATTACAGGCGCCCATCACCATGCCCGGCTAATTTTTGTATTTTTAGTAGAGATGGGGTTTTGCCATATTGGCCAGGCTGGTCTCGAACTCCTGACCTCAGGTGATCCGCCTGCCTCAGCCTCCTAAAGTGCTGGGATTGCAGGCACGTGGCACCACACCCGGCCATATTTGATACATGTATACAATGTACAATGATCAAATCAGGGAAATTAGCATATCCATTACCTCAAACATTTATAATTTCTTTGTGTTTGAAACATTCAAAGACCTCAACTCTAGCTTTTCGAACATGTATAATAGATCACTGTTAACTATATTTGGCCTACAATGCTGTAGAACACTAGAACCCATTTCTCTAGCTGTCGTGATCTGGCTGTAATTTCGTATCTATTAGCTAACCTCACCCTATCCTTCCCCCTTTCCCAGCCTCCAATATTCACGGTTCTACTCTCTGCTTCTAGGAGCTCACGCGTGTGAATGAGAACATGCAGCATTGATCTTTCTGTGCCTCAGTTACTTCACGTAACCTAACGTCCTCCAGGAGTGTCTGTGTTGCTGTGAAGGACAGGCTCTCGTTCCTGTTTACGACTGAAATGGACTCCGTTGTGTATATGGACCCTGTGTTCTTTATCCATGCACCCATTTCAGTTTCTTATTCTGCACTTACAAGGGATTGTATACTGTCACAGCTCTGTCCGAAGGAGCAAGCAGCGTTGCATTCAGTGAATTTTTAAAATTTTCTGTCAAGCTCTACGCTATGCAGGAACACTCCTTAGGTCACAGGAGCCCAGGGAGCTTCACTGCTGTCTCGCTAATCAGCCCGTCGTCATCAATACTGAATTCAGGTGCACATTGTGCTTCCTTAATATCTGTGCTCTTTCCCGGAACAGACTCCAAAATGACCATAACAGTCACAATTCTCCCAGGAATGTCGCATCTGTATCTTCAACATTTACCTAAGTGCCTGTCGTGTGCTAGATGCGGGAATAAATGTAAAGATAAGGATTTTTTCCCCTTCAAAATGTGTTTAGAATCCACTTTGAGGGGTGTTTACAACCCAAAGATGAAGACACACACACACCATCCACAATTATACAAGAGGAACTCTGGAAGGGCAGGGGTTCTGCAGAAGCGTGGGGGAGTATTCTGAGGAGGAACGTGGAGCACTGGCAGGTGATTTGACCACACCACACAGAATAACAGCACAAACTCACATTTCCTGAGAAGCAGTCAAATGCCCCCTTAATCTAAATCTCTCCCCTAAGAATGGGTCTTAGTGACTGAAATACGCTCATGAGCCTCGTTCCTTGAAGTCCATAATGATGCGTGCGTGATAGCAAACTAAAGACAGTGTGATTCCCATTATCAACAGGCCACTCACACCAGTGAGCTTGTCCAAGCACTTTCATGCAGGCCCACAGGGCTCTGGGGCCTGCAGCACAGAGCAGGTGACTTAGGACTGCAGGATGCAGGGATGGGGTGCGTCCCAGACATCACAGGCTCAGAAGACACCCGCAGGGCTCCCTGGCATGCAGCACACAGCAGGTGACTTAGGACTGCAGAAGGATGCAGGGATGGGGTGCGTCCCACACATCACAGGCTCAGAAGACACCCGCAGGGCTCCCTGGCATGCAGCACACAGCAGGTGACTTAGGACTGCAGAAGGATGCAGGGATGGGGTGCGTCCCACACATCACAGGCTCAGAAGACACCCGCAGGGCTCCCTGGCATGCAGCACACAGCAGGTGACTTAGGACTGCAGAAGGATGCAGGGATGGGGTGCGTCCCACACATCACAGGCTCAGAAGACACCCGCAGGGCTCCCTGGCATGCAGCACACAGCAGGTGACTTAGGGCTGCAGAAGGATGCAGGGATGGGGTGCGTCCCACACATCACAGGCTCAGAAGACACCCGCAGGGCTCCCTGGCATGCAGCACACAGCAGGTGACTTAGGGCTGCAGAAGGATGCAGGGATGGGGTGCATCCTGAGATCACAGGCTCAGAAGACACCCACAGGGCTCCCTGGCATGCAGCACACAGCAGGTGACTTAGGACTGCAGGAGGATGCAGGGATGGGGTGCCTCCCAGAGATCACAGGCTCAGGAAACACCAACAAAGAAGAAGGAAATGCCGAGGGCAGTTGTCTCCTGCTACAGAATGCTTCCTGGAACCCCTTCTACCTGTTCTTCCCCGTCCACAGCCAACTCAACAACATTCCCTGAGTAGAAAAGTTTGCTTTTTCAGCGATGCTGGATGCTAACAGCTGGGATCCCTGTCTCAGGTTCCCTGCCCCTCAAGGAGCCACAAGAGCTGATCATTTCCATTCATCCCTAAGCCAACTGTCCATTGAGTGGCAACATTACAACCAGTGGTACCTGGGAACATGCGCCTTCCTGGTTTGTTTTAATTCCCTTGGCATCTCTTTAATGTTAAATTTTATGTGTTCACGGGGCCAGGCCTTGGTGTCCTGTTGTCTGGTCAAGCCCCGGGCTAGGTGTCGCTGTGAAGGTGTGTTTTAGATGAGATTGAAATGGAAGTCAGTCTACTTGGAATAAAGCAGAGGACCGTCCATGGTGCAGATGAGCCTCATTCAGTCTGTTGAAGGCCTTAAGAGGGAAAGTCCGCAGTCCCCTGGAGTGGAAGGAATTCTGTCTCCAGGCCACCTTCAGACTCCAGACTGCAATATCAGCTCCTGCTGGAACTGCCAGCCTGCCCACCTGCCCTACAAATTTCAGACTTGCCGGTCCCATGATTCCATAAACTAAGCCCTTAAAGTCCACCTCTCTCTGTGGGTCTTGCTCTTTATGTATGGACACACCCCTACCCACGCCCTCTCTACTCTGTTCCTGTGGAGAACCTTGACAAACACAGCTCGGCTGGATGGTGTAGAGTGAATCTACTTCCCTCTTTGGCCTTTAATTTGCTTATCTGTAGAATAGGGATAATATTACCTATCCCTGGCAGATGAGATGGGCTCCCTGGCCCTGGCTTTGGGGAGCATCATATGAGAAGCAAAGATCAGGCCCCAAAGAGAGGATGAAGTGCCCGAGGCCCCGTAACCAGCGCAAGGTCACACTGCTGGTTGGGAGGCAACGCCAGCTCTGTAGCACTGGTGAGAAAATGCCTGCAGGGACTAAGCTACCTGGGGAAGACATAAATGCACTTTGTAATAAAACTTTCCCTAAAAGTTATGATTTTCAATGTTCAATGCCCCAGAACAAATGAACGGTTCTGTTGCTTTATTTAGAGCAGGACACAGTGGCCCCCGGGGCTGTCTTCAGACGGCCTGATGGCTGCTCTCTCCTGTCCCTCACCTCCACCAGACATGACACACTTCATCCTGCTGTTTTCAGTCCCTGCAAACATCTCTCAGGAAAACAAGCTGCATTGCACTTGAGGTAATGAATCAGGGCACGGCAACCCGGCAGCAAAGGCCCAGAGTAATTGTGGGCATATTCAAGCAAGCACATAGCACCCAAGACAAAGCAAGCAAGCACATAGCATTCAAGACAAAGCAAGCAAGCACATAGTATTCAAGACAAAGCAAGCAAGCACATAGCATTCAAGACAAAGCAAGCAAGCACATAGCACCCAAGACAAAGCAAGCAAGCACATAGCATTCAAGACAAAGGCTTCTCAAGGTGGTGTTATTTGTTTGCAAGATGCTTGTCTGGGGCACCTTCGGGGTTGATCAGACCCTGAAGGTGAACATGTGACAGCCTGACTTCAGCTTGTCAAATACAGACAAGGCAATTGAAGGTGGCTGAAGGGTGCTGGGTCTTGTCTCCCCAGCAGGCTCTGGGCTGGCCATCCCATTGCACACCTGGACTGTGGTAGACGAGCTCCAGTTTGTCCTGCTCAGCTGTCCTGGGAACCCAGGACAGAGGTGGGCTGGGCTGACATTTCCCGAAGAGCTACTTCCCAACCAAATGGTGGGACAGCAATGGCCCGTTGCCAGCACATGGCCGGCATCCACAGATAAGCTTCGAATCAGTCTGAGTTCATACAGGAATCCATCGTGACAGATGTTTTTGCACCACAAGGATCATGGAGAGCAGACACAGACTCCGTGGCTGGGACAGAGCAACAGAGAACGCTGTCGCCTGAGCACAGGAATCACCTGTCCAGTTCATCTCACCGTTCACTAAGAACATTGCGCTCCTGACCCAGGAGTGATTTATAAATAACAGGAGAGCCTGCTACAAATGCACATTCCTAGGCCTCCTGTTCAAGAGATCAGAGGTGGGCCCGGAATCTTCACTTTCCACCAGGGCTTCCGGTGGTGATGGTGCTGATTGTCAGCAAAATCACCCCCAAAGACAGAAGCCTTAACCCTGCCTCCTATGGATGCACCTCTTCCAGTTCAGGAGGATGCAGTTAACACAGCGTCATGGAGTGTGAGGTTGGGAAGGGTCCTTGGAACATACCCAGGATGGTTTACTTCAAATGTGGGGAGAAGAGACCACAGAGTCCTGTGTTCAAGAACAATTTTCTCTGCAGTATAAATAAATAAAACTCACAAAAGCACCTTGAAAGTGGCGGTTGGCAGGTTGGTGGAAGAAAGAGAGAGAAGAGCAGGGATGGGGCCACGCCTCTCACACTCCCTGGCAGTCGGGAGGGGCTCCCTGGCCCTGGCTTTGGGGAGCATCTGGCAGTCGAGAGGGGCTCCCTGGCTCCGGCTTTAGGGAGCATCACCTGAGAAGCAGTGATCAGGCCCCAACGACAGGATGAAGAGCCTGAGGCTCCGTAACCAGCACAATTTACACTGCTGGTTGGGAGGCGACGCCAGCTCTCTAGCAGTGGTGAGCCAATGCCCGCAGGGACTAAACTAGCCTGATACACCACCCCGAGAGGGCCTCCCGCCAGAGGGAGAGCATGTGCCGGCCCACAGCTACATGGGAGATTCCCTGTTCCCCTCCATTTCTGAAATGGATCCAAGCCATCACTATAACGGGCAGACATTTGGACAGAACTTCAAAACCAACACAATCAGAAAGTAACCATTTTTCCCTTCCTGAATGAGCTCTTCCCCCTGAGCTTCCTGTGTCTCTCGTCCACTCTCCTCGAGTCGGGATCCACAGAAGCTTCTGGAAGAAGTGTTGTGTAGAAGTGAAGAGCCTGGTTTAGAATCAGAACACGGATTTTGAAGCTTGGCTGCACTGCTTATTGGCTCTATAAGCACTGTCAAGTCACCCAGCTTCACTGGACAGCAGCTTCCTCAGCTACAGAAAGGAATGAATAAAACCATGTTCATGGTATCCGTGTTTGGACACACTCCACAGATATCCGCCAAGTGCCTGCCACATGCCACGCAGCAATCACAGACACTTCGTCAGTGTTATCTTTCCTGCTGCCCCCTCCTTCCCCTGCAGCGTCCCTGGGTCTTACCAGCCTCCCCGTTGCTGTCCACTCATTCCCTTGTTCTCCATTGTCCCTGCTGCCTCAATCATCCAGTTCCTGGTTATCCATTTTTATGCCAAAGAATAGCTCTGTCCCTGGCTTCAAGACACTCCATTTTCATCACACCTCCTCAATCATTATGCATTTTCAAGTGGCTCCTCGTTACCTAGTGGTTAAAAAGCAGCTTCCCAACCAGGCTTTCAAGAATATCCATGATCTGATTCTACCTTATAGACTGGTGTCACCTCCCTTCCTCCCCGATACCACTAAGCACTAACTGCACCACCTCCTGCTCCCTCCTGCCTGTGTCCGGGGAATCCCAGCGCCACGCCTCTGCTCAGGCCAACCCCTCTCCCAGAAAAGCCCTCCCTGCCTCATATCCAAACATCTTGCCTCCCGGAATGAGCTCAGGTTGTGTCTCCTGCATCCTCACTGATACCCTCTGGCCTGACTCCTTCATATGTGTATCCTTGAGGCCTCATAAGCCGTATTTCAGAACAGGGAGGCCTCCAAACCAATGGGCCAGTATTCAAATTAACATTCAGCTCCTCCGAGTCCATCCGTGTGGTCAAAAATGGCAGAATCTCCTTTTTTAAGGCTGAGTAATATGCCATCGTGTGTGTGTATGTGTGTGTGTGTGTCTGTGTGTGACAATTTATTTTGCTAAGTGAAATATATAGGAAGTGAAGAAAATATAAACAAAAACACAGGAAGAAAAATGCTACCTGACCCCACTTATATGTGAAATGCAAAGAGGCTGAAGACACAGAAGCAGAGAGAAGGTGGCGACCAGAGCTTGGAGGTGGGAGATGGGGAGATGTTGGTGAAAAGGCACAGAGCTGCAGCTGTGTGGAGACCTATTGCGTAGCACCAGGCCTGCTGCTGCTGACAGCGTCCATGCGCTCACCATGGTGATCTTTCCACAATGTGTCACATCAGCACATCATACACTTTAAATACACACGCATCATACACTTTAAATACATGCAGTGTTATTTGTCAATTATACCTCAGTAAAGCTAAAACATTTTTTATTTAATTTTAAAAATTAAGTTCCTATATTTATTAGCAGCTCTCAAAGAGCATTAAAGGGAATCCAGTTCATAGCTACAAACCTTCTAAACAATTCCTATTTATCTCCTTCCCAATCCCCTTTCCTCCTGGAGTCCCCAGACCCTTCTACTCTCTGAACTTACTCTCAACAATGTCCCGGGTCACCCCCGGGATTTCCCATACGGGGGTCTCTTCCTCCTTCCTGCCCCACTCCTCACCCCTGAGCCTGCGCCAGATCCCCCAAGACGGCTGGAAGATCCCAAACCTCCACGATCCCTCTTGGGGTCTCACTCCACTGGAATGAAGCTGGGAGCTCCCTGGAAACTGTATTTTTTTTCTGTCATCTCATGAGAAGCCCCCATGTGAATTTCTAGTAAATAATATCCTTCGTCTTATTACAAATTTATTGTCTGTAACGTTCCATTGTGACAGTGGATCCCACCCTGTCCTGTGGCAACTGAATGGCCTCTTGCATAAGCCTTTTCTTCCCAAACACACTGTGAGCTCCTGAGAGGAGCAGGATGAGTCTTGTTTCCTGGGAGGCCCTGTCACAGCCCACACCACGCATCGAGGGCATGGTAGAGTCCGACGGAGCCAAGCAGAAGGAAGCAGTGCCTGCTGGAGCCGGGAGGGACGCACACATCATCTTCACCACACCATGCAACCCTACAACATTGCACATTAAATCACATCACGGCAAGACATGAGTTATTTCCAGATCACAAAAGAATGCCGGTGCAATTGAACAGTAACTAGAATAGGCCGTGTGATTTCCTTCACCACCAAATTCTCAGACTGTCATTAAACACATAGGACACAATACAATTCAGCGTGAATTCAGACATCTGTGAAAAAATCCTTCGTGGGAGTGGGAGTGACTGGGATCCCGTACGTAGGGTGCATAGTACGTGCCTACGCATACAGCTGGAGCCCAGAATTTTAAAATAGCAACGTAAACATCTGATGTAGGAATTGTGGCTTCTTCTGGATGAGCAGGCTTTAAATGCCACGCTCTGTTGGGTGCTTTCTGGGGCCAGAAATCTTGCAAATCAGGGTTTTCTCCAAGGTTCCCATTGAGTTACATGTCACAGGCCCAGTCAGCAGATATTTATTGGCCAATTAATGTTGCAGGAATATTTATAACTGCTGAACTCCTCAAGTCAGGCATTTCCCCATGATTACTATTTCAAAGTATAATCTTTTCAACATTCTTTTAAGGGAGGCTGACATTATGCAATTAAATATAATGTGACAACGGTTCAATGCTGTTATTTTGTGGGAAAAGTTTAAAAAATGCTATAAAGGGAAAACATTCCAATTTGGTATGAGATTGCAGCAGATTCTGATAACAGTGCCTATCCTATGTTCCAAAGGCAAACCAGCGCATCTTACTCAGAGTTTTTTGAGGCCTATAAGCAAGACTGTCAACATAATTTTGTAAAAAGTGAATCTGCCAGGAGGCACCAGAATCCCACTCAACAAACACCAAGAAAAGTCTTGCTGGCTTCATTCATGCTGGGATTGGCCGTGCGTTGCAAGCAGCATGACAGAAGTTAGGGCAAGTGAGTCCACGAATGCGTCCTGGTCTCTGTGTGGACAGCGAAGTCTGTCTCCTGGAAAGCGCTCTTCAGTTCGGATCCCCACACACCTGGGGAAAGAGCTGGTGAGTTCTTCAGGGGGATAGTGATGGGCATCATGATTCAGAGCATTGACAATCAATGTTGAATAAAATAGGTCCAAGGATTAAGCCCCAGGACAAGCCAGAAATCTTCAGAGTCGACATACCCCTATCAGATATAACTGTTTAGCCAGCTCTGAACAGTTACTCAGGTGTGTGAATATTCAGGTGTGTGAATTATTTCTAACCTACATTTCTCCATCTTGTCCTCAGGGAGACTGAGAGCCTGGCTGGAGTTAAGAGGCAGTGAAGCTCCCACACCTCCCAAGCCTGTTCGCACAGGAAATGAGGTCACCTTGGCATGGCTGTTTAAGTGAGCCAATGCTTGTTGCTTTCGTTTCTAGAATTTTCCAAGACATCTTTTTACATCTAAACTAAAATTGTCCACAGATAGACAGCGTTCACTCATCTGTGGTCTCCATGCAACCTTATTCCCATCTCGAAGGCTACACCATCTGTCCATCTCTTTTGTTCTGCTGTCTTCTCTCATTCCTCAAGATTCCACAGGGATTACCTCCAAGGGCTTGGCCATCTCATTTCTAAGATCTTTTAGATCTTCTGGGTCTCACAGCTTAAACTTCCTTATAGACAGCAGATGCCACATATTACTTTCTATTTGAGATTTCAGTTCTCTCAAGTTTGCTCTGCCCTTTCTGTTTGAAGACCATATTTACATAAAGGAGATGGAAAAGAAAGTAGAAATTGAGTCATTCCAGCTTCTTCTCCATCTGTTAACATCATACCATCTGCCCCTTGCTTCTTGCATTAAACAAAACAAAGCAACACAGAGTCTCAGACGATTCTAGACGAAAGCAATGTGGCCCTAGAAGTGGATAAGAAGAATGCAGCCAAAGGTTTTATGAGCTCCTAAAGGCAGAAGAGAGGCTAGGGTGCTGGCTTGGACTCCCTGCAGACCCCAGACACAAGGGGAGCCTGTCTCACTCTCCAGCTCTCTCCACGTGCCTGCAACAACTGCTTGTTCTCACTAGAGGGGAAGGAAAGAGCAGGAGACCCAGGAATGACCCCGGAGGACACGGCAGGACCCAGCCTAACTCCTTCACCTTCTCCAACGTAAAATGGAAGCTGCAAACTGCTGAGAGGGCAGGAAACCCTCCTCAGCCCCAGATCCCAAGCAGAGACCTGTGCATCCTAGTGAGGGGAAAGCATCCATCCTCTGCCTCTGAGCAATCAATGCAGAAGCTCTGGAAGGGATGACTGGTGAGCTTACAGGTTACATACAACGGAATTATAAAAATATGCTCGATGAATCCAAAAGAAGGCAGAAAAAGAGAAAAAAAGAACAAAGGACAAATAGGACACTGCCACAACAATGATCACACAAAACATAAGTGGTCTGAATATTCCAATGAAAAGGCAGAGATCATCAGAGCAGATTAAAAACACGAGACCCACCCATACACCGCCTGTCAGAAACCTACTTTAGAAGACAGCTGGGCAGTGCCCTGGACAGTTAGATGCCATCTTTACATAGAACACAGCATACTATTCTAGGCATTTACCCAGGAGGAATGAAAACATATGTTCATGCAAGTCCTGTATATGAACATCTAAAAGCAGATTTATTCACAATAAAAACAAAAACTGAAAACAATGCCAATGTCCATCCACTGGGAGTGGAAAAACAAATTGCAGTCTCTCTGCTGTGGAGTGCTATTCTGTAGTAAAAAGGAGCAGCTACTCTTGCACACAGTAGCACAGGTGCTCTCAGCGGCAGTGTGCCAGGACACCAGACACAGAGGAACACATGCTACATGATTCCATTTTCATGCCCTTGTGAAAAAGACAAAACCACAGAGGCAGAACTCAGATCAGTGTTTGTCAGGGGCTGGGAACAGGAGGATGTTGATCCAATGCAAAGGACCTGAGGAAACTTTGTAAAGGGTGGAATATTCTAACCTGGTTACATGAGTACACACCACACTCATCAAATTATATACTAGAAAAGTGTGCATTGTACTGTGTGCAAATGATACCTCAATATGCAAAAATACTTAGGTCATTGTTTTGAAAACTTAATGGGATTTACCTTTTGCTATCTTGCTGGTGTTCATGAAACACTGTTAACTGACTGACTATAAGGAGGTCATTTGAGGGCAGTGGTTCTCTTAGACTAGGACACTGTGCATGTTCTGCTTGTACCTTCCCATGCGAATTCATCTTTCTGCAGAGAGTTAGCCAGTGAGCTTTTGTCTGAGGCTCTTACTACTAAAAGAAAAACCAGGAGCTGAGCTAGAGCACCCAGAAACATCCCCTTAGAATGAAATCTGGGAACAAGAAACAGTCGTGAATCATTTGGCCTGTTTTCACATGCCATTGCTTTCGGTGGGAAGTTAAGCTTGAGTTTACAAGATCAAAGTCCTTTTCATCCTGCTGGTCCACCTGGAAGCTGTGGTTGCTAAGAGAGACCCAGACCCAGGAATCTGGAGCTGTGGAAGCAAACTGTCAATCTCCTGAGCTGGTACCAAAAGCGCCCCGCATGCCTGGCCCCTTGGCTCTCACTCGGACGCATCCTTTTGCCCTCTGTCATCCTTCCTCCACATGACACGGCGACAAAGAAAACAGTAATTTAAAGAGAACTAGAAGGACCTTCGAGGAATGGAGAAGCATCTGTCTTACACACATAAGCTGCTTGAAAATCAAACCTGCCACCAGGCTTGCGTGTTCTTGGAGAGAGACAATGTGGAAATGGCATCAGAGTTTCTGCCTTATGGATAAGCAGAGGTCTCGTGAAGAAAGGCCAGTGCCTGCCACTTTCAGATAAAAAGGAAGGTATTGCCAAAATACACTCTGTGGTTGTGAAGGTAATTTCTGGGGTGAGAAATCCTTAAGGAAGGTACTGCCGAAATACACTCTGTGGTTGCAGAGGTAATTTCTGGAGTGAGAAATCTTTTTAAAGCACTTGATATTCCTTATTTACCTCTTTAAGTTGAAGAGTTTTCTTTTAACTAATCTCTTCTGTGAGCTTTTTTCTGTGGCTCTTACCCTTTTCATGGAACGCCCGTCGCCTCCACATCTGGTCTACCTCATTTCCCAATCTTATTTTCTAGGATGAAAAAAAAAAAGTCTCAGATAGACCAAAGGAGAGCTAGATTCCACTTCAGTCTTTATCTGAACTGAAAAATCCATGATTTCAAAATCAACCCAATATTGTAAACCAAGCACTTATCACTAATTCCACCTAATTTTCTCCCCCACTCCAAGGGAAAAAGGGAAAGTGAGACCTGTAAACTGCCTTTGCCTGTGAAAGAATCTCTTCTAGGTCCTTCAGTGCATGCAGAACTCAGACAGCGGACGCAGCCAGCAGCTGGACCTCTTCATCCACAGGGGTTGCCCCACAATAGCTGGCTGCCAAGCCGTTTCTGTACTGCCTAAAGCCGGGGAGCCGTGGTAACCATTGGGGCCGCAAGTGCTCTGACGGTGGCCCACGTTAGGCAGAGGCACTGCCACAGTCCCCTCCCCCGGGAGCGTCATGGGGCAGGAGCAACCAGCACACCTGAGCCCAGAACCCGCATTCTGGGTGTGAAGTGACTCCACCCTGTGCAGAGGGAACACGCCATTGCAAGTGCAGCCTGCATATCACGTGGGGTCTGTTTTTCAGTAAAAAGTAGGTTTGCAACGTGAGATGGTGAAGGAAGTGATTTCTTACCTGTGTGGCTGCAGGTAAGTTAGTGAATCTCTCTGAGCTCAGCTTCCTCATCTGGACAGCAGGACCCCTTCTGTGATCTCCAGGGCTTGTGAAAGTTCTCTAGAATGAAGCAGAGTCCCTGTAGGATGGGTAAAATGCAGGGCAAAACCCAGTCAGTTCCTATTGTGAGCTCTCCTAGGAGAGCCTGTCTTGGTGTAGCAGATTGAAGCACAGATTTGGGGTTCGACAGACCTGGCTACAGGCCCGCTCTGTCATTCATTACACACGTGCTCTTGGGGAAGCAAAGTAACTTTCTCATGCCTCGTTTTCTCTGCGCAGGAAAGAAGAACATTGACACCTGCCGTCGTGGGTTGTTGGGAGGACTAAGTGATATGGGAAGGAGGCAGGGAAGTGCTGGGTAGAGAAAGGTGGGTCCCTGGCTAGAGCTCCACCCTCGGGCCTGTGTCCACAGAGCTAGGTGAGGACAGGCACTCCTGCCTTCACACCCGTATGTTGCATTTCCCAAAACTACCCTGGCCCAGCACGCCCCCAGCCTGTGCCTGTAAAAACCCCAAGACCCAAGCGGCAAGACAGCAAGAGGAGACCATGAGCTGAAGAACACCCAGGCAGCTGGACGGCCAGAGGCGCACATGGATTGGAGAGCCCGCGGCAGGCACTGAGACACTGGCACGCCGCAGGCTATTCCTGCGGAACCACGCGGAGTTTGGCCAGGGTGGTGGGAGAAGAGGCCGGCTGCTCAGCAGCCTGACTCCAGGGGAAAACCTTCCCACTCCATCTCCCTCCTGGCTCCCCCATCTGCTGAGAGCTACCTCCACTCAATCAAACCTTGCGCCCATTCTCCAAGCCCAGGTGTGATCCGATTCTTCCAGTACACCAAGGCAAGAGCCTGGTATGCAGAAGTCCTGTGTCCTCGTAACAAGGTAGAGGGTCTAATTGAGCTGGTTAACACAAGCCGCCTAGAGACGGCAAAACTGAAGGAGCACAAGGTAACACACGCCCACTGGGGCTTCAGAAGCTGTCGACATCCACCCTAGCCACTGTCGTGGGGTCAGAGCCCCACAACCTGCCCATCTGTATGCACCCCTAGAGATCTGGGCAGCGGGGCACTGAAGAAGTGAGCCACTCCGGCTCTCACACGCCCTGCGAGGGGACAAGGACTCCGGCTCTCACACGCCCTGCGAGGGGACAAGGACTCCGGCTCTCACACGCCCTGCGAGGGGACAAGGACTCCGGCTCTCACACGCCCTGCGAGGGGACAAGGAAACCTTTCCTGTTTTATGAGGATAATAATGAAAGCAAAGCTGTAGCGTGGCATCTACCAAAGCATAGAGCTCAGTAAATACTTGCTGCGATTGTAGGATGGCCGGGAAGTCTTCTCCCCGCAAAACCGCAATATTATGTGACCAATACCATGTGACAGGCCTAACCTCTCAAGGAAGATGAGAGAATGCAGTCATCCGACTATTGAGCTATTCTCCACTGACAGAGAGGCCGTTTATTCAGTAGACCTGAAAGACAGAAAAACAATCAGAAAAGTTGAAGTAGTGACTTTTTTAGAAAAACAATATTGTGGATCAAATAAGCTGAACATTCTACATCTTTACAACTAGAAATGCTGAATGAAAAGCGTCAATCATCTTTTCAAATATATAGCTTAGCTCACAAGCAAGCAAAATCCACAGAGGCCAGGAATAAAGGGACCAAATGCCAGAGAGGGAGTCTGGGCTGCAGCAGGCCCGCAGGAGGGGCGGGAACATCAGGAACTTGGTCTCTAAGTATCCACGTGACATTAGGTCCCCAGGGAGTTGGAAATTAAATCTGAAACCCTAACAGAAAGATGGGGCCCTCCTCAGTAGAACAGCACACTAAGAAAATCCCTTTGGCAAACACAGATGGCAAGGAAGCTCATCCCACTTTCCGTGGGCTCCAAAATGGGGGAAAAAAGTGTTCCCTTAAAATTCATTATTGCAGACCTGTTCTCATCTGGGATTGGGGTTCAGATTTTTATTATTTGATGTAATAACCAACCACCACACTTATTGAGACTAGGTTATTTTTTATTGGAAAAAATCAGCTAATAATGTAGAAGAAAAAAAAGAGGGAATTAGAAAGTCCACTGTCCATAACACTGTTGAAATTATTGATTCAGGCGAGGATTATCAACTGCGGATACAATCATTAGGTTTAAGATTTAAGGAACAAGTACTCTATGGAGTACCAGACTAACACAGCACACATTGCTCTCTAGTCAAACGAGAGATGGGGAGGGAGGTTAAGAAAGCCCGACCCCAGCCGGACTCGGTGGCTCACGCCTGTAATCCCAGCACTTTGGGAGGCCCAGGCGGGTGGATCACGAGGTCAGGAGTTCAAGATCAGCCTGGCTAAGATGGTGAAACCCTGTCTCCACTAAAAATACAAAAATGAGTCAGGCACAATGGTGGGCACCCGTAATCCCAGCTACTCAGGAGGCTGAGGCAGGAGAATCACTTGAACCAGGGAGATGGAGGTTGCAGTGAGCCGAGATCGCACCACTGCATTCTAGCCTGGGCAACAGAACAAGACTCCATCTCAAAAAAAAAAAAAAAAAAAAAAAAAGAAAAGAAAAAGAAAAGAAAGAAAGAAAAAGGAAAAAGAAAACCAGACCCAAACATGGAAAAGGCTGCATGTCCTTTCAAAGAAGTACTGAGCCAGTCTATCATGCCTGCCTCAGGATTATCTAATTCTCTAGGGCTGTATGTCTTTGTTGACTCACAGTTTACTATTGATTAGGATATTTAGCAACTCTGTAAGGGCAGGTGTTAAGCTGTAGAAAATTGATTCCATGCAAATGATTCTTTTCTTATACAAACGAGCCCATGTCTGATAGAGGTGCAAATGTTGTCACTCTGATGAAAAAGATAACCCCACGTTTACCGTTTCATCATCGTATAAAACATTAACCTTTCTTGTAGCTAATTTAGAAATCTTATCATAACATTATTTTTTTTCAGGGGCTATAAATACTTCTGTATTTCCTGTAATTCTTTGAACCAAAATTGCCATGCTCCTTGTTCCCCCAGTCATGGGTTAAATAAGTCTTTGTCATGTACTCATTTCCTATTTGTAAGAATCCTCTTTTTGGCTTTTGAAAAATTATATTTGACAAAGCATAATTTTACATTGGAAACATCAGACAATTGTCATCTTAATTCATGTTGTCATTCTTAGCATCACACAGTATGTGTCTCCTGATTTGATGTATATGAAGCTCACATCACCCTGATGTATTCAAGCAAATATTCTTAACTTTAATCTATCAAGGTGTTAAAAGTAACGGCCAGGTGTGGTGGCTCACGCCTGTAATCCCAGCACTTTGGGAGGCTGAGGCTTGTGGATCATGAGGTCAGGAGATCAAGACCATCCTGACCAACATGGTGAAACCCCGTCTCTACCAAAAATACAAAAATTAGCTGGGTGTGGTGTCGTGTGCCTATAGTCTCAGCTACTCGGGTGGGGCTGAAGCAGGGGACTCACTTGAACCCAGGAGGCAGAGGCTGCAGTGAGCTGAGATTGTGCCACTGCACTCCAGCCTGGCGACAGAGTGAGACTCTGTCTCAAAAAAAAAAAAGGGGGGGACAGATTAATAAATATTTAAGGACGTAATGACCAGATGCAGTTTGCGGCTCTGGGTCAGGTCCTGGTTTAGACAAGCCAGCTCTAAATAACATTTCAGGACAATTGGAAAAATTTGAAATGGACAGTGTATAGATAAAATAAAATGTAATTACATGAAAAGGTGGAGATAATTAATGAAGAAACATTGATGACAAAATACTATTATAATAGAATGTCAATTTAGTAAAAAAAAAAGAATGAATATTAAAAATATGGATAGAGAAAGGAAGAAAGAAAAAGACCTAGCATACACTATGGTGTTAACAATGGTGACCTCAACATTTTTATTTTTTTCTGTTTTCTAGTTTCTAAATACACATTTACTGTTTTGCAATAATAAATGCTTTTAAAATAACAAACTAAAGCAAAAATGATACTATTTGGGTAGCTGAAATAGCTTTAAGCTGAAAATTTTATAAAAGCAATCTAATGATGTATTATAACTCTAGGTCTCAGGTCAAAAACAATTGCAAAATTTTCTAGGTAGACACATCCTCACAAAATTTGCAGTTTTTCTGCAGATACATTCTCAATAACAATGGATTTAATTCAAAATAATACAAATGTGAGAGTAAAAAAAAAGACGATGTTTCAAAAAATTTAAGAAAGCATTTCCCAAGTGAAGAAGTCCTTACAGCTTGGGAAACCCTTCTTTTCGGGATACTGAGACTGCAAAGTAAATGGACACCTTGTCCACACACACACCTCAGAGACACTGCAGGTTCAGCTCCACATGACCCTAATGAAGCAGCTATCACAATAAAGCAAGTCACACAAATAGTTTTGGTTTTTCAGTGCGTTTACAAGTTATGTTTACACTATAATGCAGTAAATGAGGGTGCAATTGCATTGTGTCTAAAAAACAGTGTACCTGCCTTAATTTAAAAAATACCTGATTGCTAAAAATACTAATGATCACCTGAGCTTTCAGCAAGTTGAAATCTTTTTTATTGGTAAAGGGTCTTGCCTGGATGTTGATGCCTGCTGACTGATCACAGTGGTGGTTGCTGAAGGCTGGGATGGCTGTGGCAGTGTCTTCAAATAAGACAATGATGAAGTTTGCTGCATCAATGGAATCTTCCTTTCAGGAAGGACTTCTCCATAGCATGTGATGCTTTTTGATAGAATTTTACCCTCAGTAGAACTTATTTCAAAATTGGAGTCTATCCTCTCAAATCCAGCCCCTGCTATATTAACTAAGTTTATGGAATATTAGAAATCCTTCATGCCTGTAATTCTAGCACTTTGGGAGGCTGAGGCAGGAGGATTGCCTGAGCTCAGGAGTTCAAGACCAGCCTGGGCAGCACAGAGAAGCCCCATCTCTACTAAAATACAAAAAAATAGCAGGGTATGGTGGCTTGCACCTATAGTCCCAGCTACTCAGGAGGCTGAGGCAGGAGAATTGCTTGAACCCAGCAGGCGGAGGTTGCAGTGAGCTGAGATTGCGCCACTGCACTCCAGCCTGGGTGACAGAGTGAAACTCTGTCAAAAACAAAAAACAAAAAACAAAAAACAAACACTTTGTTTTCATTTCAACAGTGTTCACAGCATCTTCACCAGGGTAGAGTCCATCTCCAGAAAACACTTTCTTTATTCACCTGAAAGAAGCCACTCCTCATCCGTTTAAGTTTTCTCCTGAGATGGCAGCAATCCAGTCACATTTCAGGCTCCACTTCTAATTTTAGTTTGCTTGCTTTTTCCTCCTCACTTACAATTACTTCCTCCCCTGAAATCATGAACCTGTCAGAGTCACCCATGAGAGCTGGAATCAGCTTCTTCCAAAGTCCTGTCATTGTTGATATTTTTGCTCCTCCCATGAATCATGAATGTTCTTAATGGCACCTAGAATAGTGAATCTTTTCAAGAAGGTTTTTAACTGACTTTGCCCAGATCCATCAGAGGAATTATTTTCTATGGTATCTTCAACCTTACAAAACGTATTTTTTAAATAATAAAACTTGAAAGCTAAAATGGCTCCTTGATCCATGGGGTGCAGAATAGGTGTGCTAGCAGGCATGAAAACAACATTAGTCTCTTTGTACATCATCAGAGCTCTTGGATGACCAGGTGCATTGTCAATGAGCAGTAATATTTTGAAAGAAGTCTTTTTTTTTAAGCAGTAGATATCAACATTGGGCTTAAAATATTCAGTAAACCATGCTGTAAACAGATGTGTTGCCATCCAGGCCTTATTGTTGCACTTCTGGAGCTCAGATAGGGTAGATTTAGCATCATTTCTAAGGGCCGTAGGAATTTTGGAATGGTCAATGAGCTTTGACATCAACTTAAAGTCACCAGCAGCATTAGCCATTAACAAGAGAGTCAGTCTGTCCTTTGAGGATTTGAAGCCAGGCATTGCCTTCTTCTCTCTAATTATGAAAGGCCCAGATAGCATCTCTTCCAATAGAAGCCTGTTTCATCTTCGTTGAAAATCTGTTGTTGAACATGTTGTCTTTCACATTCAACATGGCCCCTATATAAAATTTATCTATGCCCTACAGGACTCAAAGGAAAGGGAGAAGGGAAGGTAAGAAGGGAGGAAAGAAGAGAAAAAAAGAGGGAGAAAAGGAAGCTATATTTTGGTTTGGGGAAGGAAAAAGAAAACTTATGTTGAATTTTTATTTTAAAAAACAACTGTGCATCAGCATGAAATCTGACCCCTTTCTGATAGATTTTATAAAATAGTTTTGAATTTATACCATTTTTAACATATCATAAATTAAAATTTTAACTTATGAATAAAATGGAAATTCACTCAAAAAAAAAAAAAAGAAAATCTGTTGTTTAGTGTAGTGATTGTCGTCAACGGTCTTAGCTAGATCTTCTGGAGAACTTGCTGCAGCTTCTCCATCAGCTGCCTCACCTTGCACTTTTATTTTATGGAGATGGCTTCATTTCTTAAACCTCACAAATCAACCTCTGCTAGCTTCAGACTTTTCTTCTGCATCCTTCTTACCTCTCTCAGCCTTCACAGAATTGAAGAGTTAGGACCTTGCTCTGGCTTAGGCTTTGGCCTAAGGAAATGTTTGGCTGGTTTGATCTTCTATCCCAGACCACTAAAACTTTCTCCATATCAGCAATAATGCTCTACCTCTTCATGTGTCCACTGGAGTAACACTTTTAAAGTCTTTCAAGAGCTTTTCTTTCACATTCACAAATGTAATTGGCTAATTGTTTGAAGCAAGAGGCCTAGTTTTCAGCCTACCTCTGCTGTTGACAGCCTTTCACACTAAGCTTAATCATTTCTAGCTTTTGTTTTAAAGTGAGAGACGTGCAAGTCTTTCTTTCACATGAACACTTTGAGGCCACTGTGGGATCATGAACTGGAGTGATTTCAATCCTGTTGTGTCTCAGGGAATAGGGGGCCTGCCTGAGTAGAGGAAGAGAGACAATGGAATAGCCAGCCAGAGGAGCCGTGAGAACACACATTTATTGTAAGACCTCAAACTATGAGAATCCTAGAAGAAAACCTCAGAAACATGATTCTGGACATAGGCCTTGGGAAAGAATTTCTGACTAAGTCCTCAAAAGCAGTTGCAATAAAAACAAAAATTGACAAGTGGGACCTAATTAAACTAAAGAGCTTCTGCACACAAAAGAAACTATCACACAGTAAACAACATACACAATGGGAGAAAATATTCACAAACTCTGCACATCTGACAAAGGTCCAATATCCAGAATCTATAGGGAACTTAAACAATTGAACAAGCAAAAAAAAAAAAAAAAAAAAGAAAACCATTAAAAAATGGGCAAAAGTCATGAATGGATACTTCTCAAAAGAAGACATATGAGGAGCCTATGAACACATGAAAAGATGCCAAACATCACTAATCATCAGAGAAATGCAAATCAAAACCACAGTGAGATATCATCTCACACCAGTCAGAACAACTATTATTAAAAAGTCAAAAAAAAAAAAAAAACAGATGTTAGCAAGGCTGCTGAGAAAAGGGAGCAATTATACACTGTGAGTGGGAATGTAAATTAGTTCAGCCACCGTGGAAAGCAGTTTGGACATTTCTCAAAGAACTTAAAACAGAAATACCATTCATCCAGCCATCCCATTACTGGGTAGACATCCAAAAGAAAACAAATTATTCTACCAAAAGACATGCACTCACACGTTCATCGTAGTGCTATTCACAATAGCAAACACATGCAGTTAACCTAAGGTGCCCATCACCAGTGAACTGAATAAAGAAAATGTGGTACATATCCACCATTGAATACCATGCAGCCACAACAAAGAATAAAATCATGGCCTTTGCAGAAACATAGACGCAGGGGGAGACCATCACCCTAAGCAAATTAATGCAGGAACAGAAAACCAAATACTGCATGTTCTCACTTATAAGTGGGAGCTAAACATTGGGAGCTCATGAGATACAGATGGGAACAATAGACACTAGGGACACTAGAGGGAGGAGGGCAGAGGGGCAAGAGTGAGAAGCTAACTGTTGGGTGTTACGCTCAGCACCTGGGTGACAGGATCATTTGTATCCCAAACCTCAGCATTACACAATATACCCCGGCAACAAACCTGCACGTGTACCCTAGGAACCTAAAATAAAAGCTGAAAAAAAAAAATAAAACCACACATTTATGATTAAGTTCCCTGTCTTATATGGGTGTGGCTCATGGCATCTTCCAAAAATTACAATACTAATGTCACAGACACTGATCACAGATCATCATCACAGATATAACAATGAAAAAGTTAGAAATATTCCAAGAATTACTAAAAATGCACACAGAGATGCAAAGGGAGCACGTGCTATTGGAAAAATGGCATCGATAGACTTGCTCAATGCACGGTTGCCATTTACAAAACCCACAATATCTGCAAAGGGCACTAAAGTGAAGTACAATAAAGCAAGGTGTGCCTGAACCACATGTTGTGGGCAGAACAGAAAAAACAAAAACAAAGAAATAAAAGATTGTCTTGGAAAGGGGAAAGAACAAACCAAAACAATACTTTGTTATAGTCAGTATGTTAAAATACTTTTATTAGAATTATTAAAAGACATCAGTGAGATATTTGGATACAAAATTAATAAACAAAAAAAATGTTAAGGATATCCGATTCCAGAAAATATGGGGTGAGAGGAACGAAATTTACTGTCTTATTTGCAAAAACCAAAATGTAGTTAAAAAGATAAAAAATATTTAAAACAGCAGCTTCCAAAGGTGGGCACAGGCCATAAAGACAATGATCCCCGAGAGCCAGAAGCAGGTGATGAAAGCCCTCGCTTCCTCCGGCTTCCTGACCAGAGAGCTTTACAGGACTCAGTGCAGGAAGGGAGCGCCCGAGTGGATCTCTGCGGGTTCTCGAGTGAAAGGATATAGAGGGGAGAGAACAAAGCAGCTGGAATTCAAGGCGAGAACGAGCACCCCAGAGGAGGGAGTGGCACCTCCACAGAACCCCAGAGACAGTGAAGGGTCCCCCACACACGTTCAGCAGGGTCCTGATTGTGTGAGGAGACTGCACAAGGCCAGGAAAGAATCCTGTGAAAAGAAGAGAGGGGGCTGGGCGCGGTGGCTCATGCCTGTAATCCCAGCGCTCTGGGAGGCCGAGGTGGGTGGATCACCTGAGGTTGGGAGTTTGAGAACAGCCTGACCAACATGGAGAAACTGCGTCTCTACTAAAAATCTAAAATTAGTCGGGCGTGGTGGTGCATGCCTGTGATTCCAGCTACTCGGGAGGTTGAGACAGGAGAATCGCTTGAACCCAGGAGGCGGAGGTTGTGGTGAGCCAAGATTGCGTCATTGCACTCCAGCCTGGGCAACAAGAGTGAAACTCCGTCTCAAAAAAAAAAAAAAAGAAAAGAGAGGGAAAGAGGGAAGAGAGGCTGTGCTCACAGAGAGGCTGGAACAGTGCCTGAGAGAGCACCTCGCATTCCACAGGACACTGGACGGGGCACTCAGAAGGGCCCTGGCTCTGTCACAGGGAAGAATTTGCCCTAAACTATACATGGCTGTGGATCTGCCTGACAAATGTTGAAAAGCAAAATGGAAAGGATCGAACTGTTTCCAAGTAACATAACTATGTGCCAGGAAAAAAGCTCAAGAATATTTTTAGGAATGTAAAAATATCCAGCACCCAGTAAGCTAAAATTCGCAATGTCTGGGATCCAATCAGAGATTATCAGGCATGTAAAAGTCATCTACAAAAGCAGGAAAATACAACCCCTAATGAGGTGAAAAATCAGTCAATCTAAGGGGACTTAACACTGATGACATGGGTGTCAGAATGGCAGGCAAGGGCCCTAACCAGTGACTGTAATCCACCTATGCAGAAGTCTAAGGGGAGACGTGTAGGATATAAGAAGGAAAGCCTAAATCAAACGTCTAGAGACTAAACTACAGAGGGTTAGATTAAAAAATGCATGGATGGAATACACAGACAATGGAATTAATAGAAAATTGTTAGTGAACTGACAAATACAGCAATGGTAACTATCCAAAATGAAACATACTGAGGAAAACGTAATGTGTTAGAAAATAGTGTCAGGGAGCTACAGGATGGCTTCAAGCATATTAACATACATGTAATTGGAATCCATGAAGAAGAGAAGAGAGAAGGGTACAGAAGAGATATTTGAGGATATAATGGTTAAAAGTCTTCACATTTGATTTTTTAAACTACATACTCACAGTTCTGAGAAACTCAATCACTCCCCGCACAAGAGATATGAGTAACACTACAGCAGAATACATTATAATAAATTGCCCAAAACCAGTGATAAAGAATCAATCTTAAAAGCAGCCAGAGAACAAACACTGAATTTTTGTTATGCACTACGTGCAGAGGAACAAAAATAAGAATGACAGCAGATTTCTCTTTGGAAAGAATGCAAGCAAGAAGACAGTTGAGCAATGTCTTGAAGGTACGAAACAGAAAAGAAAACGACCCTGCCATCCTAGAGTTCTATACCCAGGGAAAAGAGCTTTCAAAACCAAAGGCAGCAGGAAGACTTCTTCAGAAATACCAAAGTTGAAAGAATTCATTATCAACGTAACTGTGTTATAAAAAATGCTAAAAGGAAGTCCTTTAGGTAGATTGAAATTGACACCAGATGGTATCCATAAAGAATGAAGAATACTGGAATTTGTAACTACATTTTTAATATACATTTTGTAAATATATATAAATATATATATTTATGTAATATAATACAAATATATATATAATATATAAATATATAAAATAATTTCCTTATTTTAAAATTTCTTTAAAACATAAATGAGTGTTTAATGAGAAATACAGCACAGTATAATAGGGTTTATAATTTATATGTAAAACAGTAAAACATATGACAGCAACAGCATGAAAACTGGGAGGGAAGAAATGGAAATATGCTATTGTAAGTTTATAAATTATACAGGAAGTGGTAGAATAACAGGAAAGCAGGCTGTGATATGATGTGTACAATTAACCCTAAAGCAATCACTAGAATTGGAAAAAATAGTTATAGCTAATAATTCAACAAAAAATTAAATAAAATGAAAAGTACACAATTTATTTAAAACAAGGCAAAAAATAGGAAAAGGCAACAATAAACAAACGAGATAACATGAAACAAATAGTAAAATGATAGAACTAAAGCTAACAATATTAATAATCACATCAGGCCGGGCGTGGTGGCTCACACCTGTCATCCCAGCACTTTGGGAGGCCAAAGCGGGTGGTTCACCTGAGGTCAGGAGTTCGAGACCAGCCTGGCCAACATGGTGAAACCCTGTCTCTACTAAAAATACAAAAATTAGCCGGGCTTGGTGGCACACACCTGTAATCTCAGCTACTCGGGCGGCTGAGGCAGGAGAATCTCTTGAACCTGGGAAGTGGAGGTTGCAGTGAGCCGAGATTGTGCTACTGTACTCCAGCCTGCGCGACGGGAACGAGACTCCATCTAAAAAAAAAAAAAATTACATTACATGTAAATAGGGTAATCACTCAATTCTAAGACAAATATGGGGCCAGGCACAGTGACTCATGCCTGTAATCCCAGCACTTTGGAAGGCCAAGGCTGGTGGATCACGTGAGGTTAGGAGTTCGAGACCAGCCAACATGGTGAAACTTTGTCTCTATTGAAAATACAAAAAAAAAAAAAAAAAAAAAAAAAGCTGGGCATGGCGGTGGGTGCCTGTAATCCTAGCTACTTGGGAGGCTGAGGCAGGAGAATTACTTGAACCTGGGAGGGGAAGGTTGCAGTGAGCTGAGATCGCTGCACTCCAGCCTGGGCAACAGAGCAAGATTCTGTCTCAAAAACAAAACCAAACAAAACAATGACAGACAGCATTATGAACTGAATGAAAATGAAAGCGTATATATCAAAACTTATGAGATGTTGCGAAAGCAGAAAGTAAGGAGAAATTTCTAGCTCTAAACACATATTAAAAAAGAAGAAAGGCCTCTAATCAATAATTTTGGCTTTCACCTTAGTAAACTGGAAAAACGATGTGTAAATTAAGGTACATGTAAACAGAGGATAGGAAAAAATAAAGATCAGATCAAAACAATAAGATGTAAAGCAGAAAAACAATAATCAAAGGAACTGAAAGATGGTTCTTTGGGATAATCAATAACATTGAAAAATTCTAACCAGATTGATCAGAAAAAAAGAGAGAAGTTTTAACACGCCAATATCATCACTGACAAGTGACATTGCTACTGATGCTACAGATACTGAAAGAATAATAAGGGGTTATATGAATGAATTTGTGCTAATAAATTCTAAAATGTAGATTACATGGCAAATTTTTTGGAAGATACAAATTTCCCAGGCTCACTCAAGAAATACAGGTAAATTGAATACTTTTATATGGATTAAAGAAATTGAATTTGTAGTTAAAAACCTTCCACAAAGGAAACTCCAATAGCTTCACTGGTGAATTCTCCCAATATTTAAGGAAGAAATAATACCAAGCATACAGAAACTCCTAAAGAAAATTGAAGGAGTGAGAATATTTGCTAATGCATTCTCTTAGGCCAGCATTACCTTGATACCAAAACCAGACAAAGCCTCGACAAGGAAATGAAACAAAAATATAGATTGTTCATGTGATAGAGACTGGTAACACAAAAACATCTTTCAGCAGGAAAAAAATGTGTGACTATGTTGTAGTATATTCCGCAATTGAGAACTTTGCAGTGTTGCGATGAGTGAACTTAAGTACATAAAGCTACATAACATAGCACTGAGCTGAAAAAGTAAGTTTCAGAACTATATATACAGTGTAATTTCTACAAAGTTTGTAAAATACACAAAATAATGCTACACTGTTTATGCAATCATACACATGTAATACAAGAATACAAATACACCAATGGATGGTAAACATCAATTTAGAATAATGATGCCTATGGGGAAGTGGAAAGAGGAATGGTCTTGGGACGAAAGCCACCTACAATGAGTGCTTCAACTGAATATGTGATGTTTCCTTTATTTTTTAAAAAATATGAAGCAAATATGGCTAAGTGGTAAAATTTGACAAAGCTGAATGATGTGTAGATAGTTTTTCTTTTTATTGTTTTCTACAAGCTTAAAATATCTCATAATAAAATAATCATTGCTTGAAAAAGCAAACTGGCGAAAGCATTCCACATAGAGGGATGTTTGGCCTTTACAGTGCGGTGTGGTCCTCACACCAAGAGGCGATGGCACAACTAGGAAACTAGTATTTTCACCGTGGCTTCAACCCCACCTGTTAGGTGGCGTGAACCACGGGCCCAAGCTGGGGATGCTGTTGCGTGGAGCAATGGGACTGCTTGTCAGGGTCTCCTGGGTCAGCTGCCTTATGGGCCTTTGCCTTTAAGGAGCCTCCCTTGGGCTGAGCTAGATTTTCCAAGGCTTTCCCAGGTCACACCTTACACAGGAAAATGAAAGAGGAGAACAGCACAGCTCCACAAAGTGAGTTTGACGCTCTGGAGTTTCTATTGCAGAGACAAGGTGGGAATCACAGAAGCTGATCCGCAGACCTGTCGGACAGTCTCCGTTAGTCAGAAAGTGAGCTTGAATGGGGGCCAGCCTGGGGAGAGGCAAAATCCCCCTGGGGCTTCCAGCAGAACAAACGGTGTCTTAGCACCATTCTCACCTCATGGAAAACTGCTTTTCTTTTTCTCTCAGCACTCTTCATGGCCGAGCTGCATCCAAATACAAGCAGATGACTTCGTTAATAAGTCTCTCAACCAGCTGTCTTCATCAACGTTACCTCTACCACAGGGGAAAACAGAGGGACTTAAATAAACCTCCTAGAAAAAAACAGGATGGCGAAATGATTTCCTCTGTTCCCAATAAGATAAAAATTAAAAATAACAAAAATCACACCTTTTCTTTTTTCTGCCTGGCAGAAAACATAGATTTCAGATTGGCCTAATTTCAGTGAGTGAGATTCCTGTCTACTGCGTCAGCCTTTCCTCCTTATTGCCAGAACTGAAAATAAATACCTTGCAAAGTTGTTTCTTTTCTTGTTTCATTACTGTTTTTTAAATAAACAGTATGATTGGAGACGTCAGGCAGAGCCTCACCAGACACACCCCACGATGAGGCCAGAACCACGTGCCTGAACCCCACTCCACATCTGGCCAAATCCCACAGGAACGTTGACAGGCACATGGTTTCCTAAGGGAAGACTCAGCAGGCTGTAAGTTGGAACAGCTGTACAGATATTTGAGATGATTTCATCTAAACTTCTTTGGGCTACTCCGACTTCCTGTCTATGACACTCTGTGAGTTCCTTTAGAAAAACATTTATTGTTTAATTTGCTATTGCTTAGATTATAAAAATAATATTTATTATAAAAATCTAAATTAGCTGGGCGTGGTGGCGGGGGCCTGTAGTCCCAGCTAGTTGGGAGGCTGAGGCAGGAGAATGGTGTGAACCTGGGAGGCGGAGCTTGAAGTGAGCTGAGATCACGCCACTGCACACCAGCCTGGGTGACAGAGTGAGACTCCGTCTCAAAAAAAAAAAAAAACAAAAAAGCTGTAAAATACAGATAATTACAAAGAATATGAAAATGACATGCAGTGTAAAGATATAGATATGTTTCTTACATATGTTTGTTAAGACAGCTTCAAACATGTTTCTCTTCTTCACAAAATTGGTGGGAAGTTATTAGGGCAGTTAACAAACGTTTCTTCTCCTTCCACCCTCGTGAGACTGCACTTCACCCTTCATGAGGTTTGATGTGGCCGTGTGATGTGCTTTGAGCAGAAGTGTTGTGTATCACTTCCAGATGAAAACCGTGACACCTAGCACACCATTGACTACATTGCTTCTCTTCTGCAGTGGTGATTGTAGAAGACAAAAAGCTTAATTTTTTGTACTGTCATCTTTATTTCAATTCATAAATGCATTAATATACGTGACTAGATGATTGGTTAGGTGAATTACAAATACATTAGAAATCAAAACATAGAACTCTTTGAAGACATTTAGCTGCAGGCCAGGTGCGGGTGGCTCATGCCTGGAATCCCAGCACTTTGGGAGGCCGAGGCGGGTGGATCACGTGAGGTCAGGAGTTCAAGACCAGCCTGGCCAACATGGTGCAACCCCATCGCTACTGAAAATACAAAAATTAGCTGGGTGCAGTGGTGGGCCCCTGTAATCCCAGCTACTTGGGAGCCTGAGGCAGGAGAATCGCTTGAACCTGGGAGGCAGAGGTTGCAGTGAACCGAGATTGGGCCACTACACTCCACCCTGGGCGACAGAGTGAGACTCCAACCCAAAAATAAATAAATACATAAAATAAAGACATTTAGCTTCCTACGCCCTTGTGCATATTTTGCACCAGTGGAAACACCACCGCCTGCTTGAGAATAGTGAAAAAAAGCCGGGTAATTTTAGTGCCTGACTAATTCTGACATCACAGGCACTCTGAGGGTCTTTGGTCAGTGGACCGTGTCTTTGGAGAAGAGGTCTTGTTTGCCCAGGCTGCAGTGCAGTGGCACAATCCTCGCTTATTACAGATCTGAACTCCTGGCTCAAGCCACCTTCCTGCTTCCACCTGTCACACAGCTAGATGGCTGGTATGCCCCAGCATGCCCGGATAATTTCTTTCTAGAGATGGGAAGAGGACTTTTTTTCTCTTAATACACCTGCCAATGTTGAGTGCCTTCTGGAATTGGGCATAAGGTCGAGCAATCCGTCACGTCTCTGGTTCTTAAGGTGTGAATATGAGGCGACACGAGCATGTGCATCCCTCACCATTTCCCAAATTCCAAAGCCTTTAATACTAGAATAGCAGATGTTTCTGTTTAAAATGGTGGTTTTTTAAAAAGAGATAGCCAATGTGCCCCAAACTTTTCCTCCAAGTTTGCCAATGATTGTCAAATGCTTCCTGTTTAAAAAAAAATCAGTTTACCAACTCTCCCTGCTATCTAAAGGATCCCAAAATTAAATGTTGGTGCCCAGATGTGACATGCAGCTCCTCTTCTTTCCCCAAGCACAAGTTGCTTGGAATCGTTTACAAATCCTTTGGAGTCTCGGGAGTCCGGTGGCAGCCCTGTAGGCCCTGAGGTCTGCATGGCCCACGTCTGGACCTGGCCTGTCTAACACTTACTTTAGTTGGGATGGACGCCACTGAAAGCAAACTGTTGAATGATGTGATTCTAATAGGGAAGGCTGGTTGCTGATTTGCTGATTCAAGGTACTAGATGCACAGCTGAGGAAGCAGGTGTCTGAAAAATCTCACCGAGCTGAACAGCTGCCTACTATGAATCTTTCTCCCTAATTTCTAAGCTCACACTGAACTCCGGCAGGACAGAAATAATGCCATAAATAGCAAGTCCAGACTGAGTCACCACAGCCTGGGTCCCAGAGTGACTGCCTGGAGCAGAGCCCCTGCTGACCCTGGCTGGACATGGAGCATGGGTGAGAAAGGGACCCCGGCTCAGGTCCAGCCGCTGGGCGCCCTGGTCAGGCCAGCCCTTACCTTGGCCCGCACCCCTGCCAGAGCCGGCCTCATGGTGGCTCAGATTCAGGCGGGGCCTCTGTCCTGCCCAGCCCTGCCCGGTGGAGCGACCTCAAGAGCTGCTCTCCTTTTCAGCTCCCAAGCATGCTAGGAACAGAAGGACGGGAGGCAGCCGGTTGACAATTTAGGAATAAATGTCCACTTCACTAAACACCGCAAGCCCTTCTCCGCTATGCCAGCCCAGTTAATATTTAGCCAGGTGCACCAAAGCAAGCCGCATGAAGAACCCACAGCCCTCAGGACGCGTTGCATGCCGGGCGGCGAGGATTCGCCCAGCCTGCGGGGCAGACCCGACCATGTCCTTATCTGAGAGCGGGAAAACGGACACTGCAAAGCACTGGCAGCGGAGGGACAAACTGCAGCTGGCGACCTGGGATTCCATAGATGGCACTTTCTGATGCCCTGTCAGAGACCGGCTGGCTGGTTTTCAGATGTGTTCTGAGTCATGTGAAAGGACAGACACACTGGCTTTCCCAGCAGCTGCCTGGCTGGCTGGAGTCCCCGAGTCGGTGGACATGAGCAGCGCAGTGGAGCGATGCGACCTCTCTCCTCCCTCCTCCTGCCTGTCTCCTCCCTCCTTACCCCATCCCTCTTCCTCCTCCCTCCCTCCCAACCCCACCCCTCCTCCCTCCTCAATCTGTCCCTCCTCCCTCCTCACCCCACCACTCTTCCTCCTCTCTCCTCCTTCCTCTCTCTTCTTTCATCCCTCCCTACCACCTGTCCTCCCTTCTCACCTTGTCTCTCTCCCTCCTCCCTCTTCACCCCATCCCTCCTCCTTCTTCACCCCATCCCTCCTCCTTCTTCACCCCATCTCTCCTCCTTCTTCACCCCATCCCTCCTCCCTCTTCACCCCATCCCTCCTCCTTCTTCACCCTATCTCTCCTCCTTCTTCACCCCATCCCTCCTCCTTCTTCACCCCATCCCTCCTCCCTCTTCACCCCATCCCTCCTCCTTCTTCACCCCATCCCTCCTCCCTTTTCACCCCATCCCTCCTCCCTCTTCACCCCATCCCTCCTCCTTCTTCACCCCATCCCTCCTCCTTCTTCACCCCATCCCTCCTCCCTCTTCACCCCATCCCTCCTCCTTCTTCACCCCATCCCTCCTCCTTCTTCACCCCATCCCTCCTCCTTCTTCACCCCATCCCTCCTCCCTCTTCACCCCATCCCTCCTCCTTCTTCACCCCATCCCTCCTCCTTCTTCACCCCATCCCTCCTCCCTCTTCACCCCATCCCTCCTCCTTCTTCACCCCATCCCTCCTCCCTCTTCACCCCATCCCTCCTCCTTCTTCACCCCATCCCTCCTCCTTCTTCACCCCATCCCTCCTCCCTCTTCACCCCATCCCTCCTCCCTCTTCACCCCATCCCTCCTCCTTCTTCACCCCATCCCTCCTCCTTCTTCACCCCATCCCTCCTCCCTCTTCACCCCATCCCTCCTCCTTCTTCACCCCATCCCTCCTCCTTCTTCACCCCATCCCTCCTCCTTCTTCACCCCATCCCTCCTTCCTTCCTCCTCATCCCATTTCTCCTCCCTCCCTTCTCTTCCCTCTTCCCTCCTCACCTTGTCACTCCTTGTACCTAGTTCTTAACCAAAGGACAAGTCCATGGCTCATGAGATCTGAGTTCTGCAGTTCTGTTTTGTTATGTTTTTGTTCTGTTTTTCAGTTTAAAAAATTACAATCTGAACAAATTTCACTGAAACAGATTCCCAACAGACAGAATGCTCTGGTCCAAACGAAAATGCCTTAAAGTTGCCTGCAGCTGTAGATTTGGGAGAAAGCAGGCCTACGTTTTCCTTAAGAATGTGGCCACCGCCTGAGGAAACAGCATTGCCAGGAAACAGCTGTGCCTCCGAAGCCCACGTGACTTCAGATTCCGTCTGCAGCAGATGGTAGGCTTTTGTGGCTTTCGTGGCTTCTGTGGCTTTGGTGGATTCTGTGGCATTTGTAGCTTTTGTGGATCATTTCTTCCCTGTTGGTCCCTGGTGGCCTGGCACGTGTTAAGGCCCAAATGCTGTCTTTATCTTTAATAATGTTTAATTTGAGTGGGGTCAACAGAGATCTATTAAAGGTTGTAAAAAATTTATTTAAAGTGATATTTGTGCAAAATACACGTCCTGAGCAAAAGAATGATTTTTCGACCCTCTGTTATCAGATAGCATGGGTCTGAATAAAGTCAGGTCAGGTGCCTGCCCAGGAAAGCACTTGGCTTTCAGCTGTGTCAGTTTTCCATGACTCCTGCTTCTAGGGGGGAAGGAGGGCTGCGGCCTTCCAATGCTCAGCTGTGGTTTGCAGGCATCCCTGTTGTCTGCACCTGCAGCCCAATCTGCTGCCACGTCCACCAAGCCATCTTTCTGCACCTCAAACGATGCTAGGATCCTTCCTCTCCCCACATACAACATTGTGGCAAGGAAGCCCAGTTCTTCCTGGCATTGCTTGTCAGTCCACTGCTTTGAAAGTGTGTCCTTATCCAAGTTGTGGCTGTGTGGACCTGCTGTTGTCCAGGAACCAGGAATGCTGGCAGTGAGTCACCCCCACCCAAGAAAATTGACCCTGGTTTGTGCGGCTCATCAGGCCTGCAGAAACCTCCTGCCAGCCACCCGGTGAGAGGAACCTCTGGGCTTGGTCAGCTTTCACACATGCCAGGGCAGCCTGGCTTTAGACACAAATCCCAGGCTGGGAGTAGCCAGAGGTGACGCCCATGAAGACTGAGAGGCCGCAGGAGTTTGTCTTCCCCCAGGCCACTGCCTGTCTGCTCCTGTCTGAGGGCAAGGACCCCCCACCTTCACCCACGCGGCCCTGGAACCAGGGTCAGCAGCCACAGCCCCCGGCCACATCCAGCCCACGGTGTTTTACTAAACGGGCACAAGTTGAGAATTTTTTTTCACACTTTTAAAAACGTTTTTATTTCTATGTTATAAAGTGGGACATACACAGCCCATCGTGTGCAGAATTCCGCATCTCTTTATTCCCGCATTTCCTGGCCTTGTTAAGCACTTTTTTCCCTTAATTAAATATTTTTTCCTGGTTTCATCCATCCATATTGGGATGAGAGGGTTGTATTTTTCTGAAGTGAAAATGTGCTGATTCTGTTTGACTTTCTAACATGAATGGCCCATAGACTCATGTTTAAAAGATTGAAAAAATTTTTTAAAAATAGCATCTTGTGACACACAAAAATTATACCAAATTTAAATTCTGGTGTCCAGAAATAGTTTCATTTGAGCCCAGCCCCCTCTGCCTGTCACGTGCTGTGCTCACGGGTCTATCACACAGGGCAGCCCTCGTGGTATGGCAGAGACCACGTGGCCCACAGAGCCCAGAACGCCTGCTCTCCGGCCCATTATGCAGCAAATTTGCCAGCTCCCGGCACAGAACATGCCAGGGACTCTCTCATCCACTGAAACGTCCCACGAGCGGCTGTGCTTTGAGTCTTTTTCTGTCTTGTTACTATTGTGACTGACTTCTGCTAATCATTGGACTTTTTTCTTTTCTTTTTTCCTTTTGAAAGTGATATATGTTGGTTGGAACAAGTAAAAAAAAAAAAAAAAAAACAAGAGGTCTGTGTGCTAAAATCATTTGGAATGTCCCTCCTAACCTTCTTCACGTCCCAGCTCTGGAGTGACCGATGTTTCCAATCTGAGGTGCAGCCTCCGTGGTTAATCTTTGCTCAGATGTACAGGGTGCCATTATTGTTCTTTTTACAAAAAAAAAAAAATGAAATGCTACAGTACATGTTACTCAGCAGCTTGTTTTATTTCACTGAATAATGAACATCTCTCTAGATTAATTTGGATGTCACTAATTCATTACTTTTCATAGATGCAAAAGATTCCACAGTGGACCTTACAATAATTTTTTCACCTCTGCCGCTGTTGAGGAACATCCGTGTCAATTCCGTTTTTGTGTTATAATTCTGAAAATGAAAGCCTTTGTATTCTAGTGTCTATGTACTCACGCTTTTATTCTGCAGTATAGAAGCCTAAAAGTGGGACTGCTGAGTCAAAGACTGCGGGTTTTTCTAATAGTAAGATGCAGTATAATGCATCTTCTCTCCCCAAATTATAGCATTTCGTGATGGCTGGCGAGGCCACAGGGGGATGGACGGTCTTTTCTTCAGAGGCTTGATTACTTTTTATCTTAAAAACTCTAATAAAATGCCACTTCTTCTTCTTTATTTCTAGATAGATTCAAATGTTGAGGCTTAGTTGCCTAAAGAAAAGAGTGCAGGTAAGAGAGGGGTGTCTGTGCTTCCGTGGAAAGAAAGGGCTTGGATGGAATGGAAGGGCCACTGGGACACCATCTGCCCAAAGTCAGGGACCACCTCTGTCCCACTGACCGTGATGAGAGCTCACGGGGCGTTTGTGAAATGAGAGAATGAATGAGTAAATAAGCGAATGAATGGATGGTGATAGAAAGGTCGCTGGAGAGGGACAGTGCTGATCTATGAGGGTGATGACACGCAGATCAACCAATCTCTGTCCCCCATGCCCTGCACGGGCACAAGTGCCGCTGTCCACAGACAAATGTTTGAGAACCCCTGGCTGTGGGACAGGAAGCTGAGACATTCTGCCTTCTCTGGGTTCCTCTGGGTGTGACAAGGGGTCCTCACTAAGCCGTCCTTTGACTATATTGGATGTAGAGAGAACACACATTATGTGTTTCTAAAATTCAGCAACTGCTTTTAAAAAAAGAGGGATTCTCCATCTTCAAGAGGTTGTCTCTGCTCAAATAAACTCCAAATGTTGAACCGGGCTGGTCTCACATTCCTGCAAATAATAGGAATAATAATATTTGTATCTATTTTCTTTTTCTGTTAAAAAAACAAACAGAAATCTTAAGTGATCTTATTTCTCTTCAAAGGGCGAAACAGCTTTGCAGGCGAGCTTCGGAGCCAACTCTAAAGGGTCGTCCAGAGCACGGCCGCCCCCCCCCACACACACCCTGTCCTTGGCGTGGCTCCCGCAGCAGCCCTGGCCTCGAGCCTGTCTCCGGGCCTCCTCAGAGCCTGGCCTGGCTCCAGCCGTCTCCACCACTGTGTGCCTGGGTCTCCTCCCGCTCTGCTCCATCCCTCAGGGTGCCCCCTTGGCTCTCCTGCACACGTACCGAGGGGATGTCCCCTCCCACTCTGGACAGGTTCCTTAACCCTCTCTTTCGTAAATATAAAAATAGTTCCTGCCTCATGAGACGGTTCTAAAAATTAAATAGTAAAGCCCTTAGCATACTGCCTGCTTAAGAGCCATCTCTCAGAAAATAAGTTTGTTCTTGTAATAATAAACAACAACTTGAGTCCATACTGAGCTTCCTGCTTCAAACGCCACTGGGGCGGACCAGCCCCACATCTCCTCCCTGCGTTGCACACGGGCAGGGCTGCAACTTCCCCACGGGGCCTGCACCATGGTGGGACGGCCTGTGCACCCCAGGCCCCGGATGCCCCGGCCTTGCTCCAGACACGTGGCCGTCAGCCTCCAAGGGCCCTGTGTTCACAAAGTCCGTTCCATTTTCCACCCCGAGCTGACAAAGATGCAGCTGGGTTGACCCCGAAGTGAGGGGTGAGATGTGGGTTACCAGCCCCTCCACCACCCTCTCCTCCGGGCCAGCGAGAGGCAAAGAAGGAAGCCAGAGCCTGTGGGGTGCCCACGCTGGTGAGAGGCAGAGGCCTCTGGGAGAGACAGGCTCCGTGCCAGCCCCCGGGCACGCTCCCCTCGAGGGCCCCCCAGGACCAGCTGGGGCGAGAGCCTCTGGCCAGTGCGGGGCACCTGAGGACTGCGTGGAGGGTGGAGGGGGCCCTACTGATAATAGGAGCTGGTGGCCACCCAGGGGCCTGCTCTGTTCCCGCTAGGCCGAGGCAAAGGGCGAGGCCACAGAGATGGTAGCAGACACGGGGCTGACAGGAGCCCAGAACAGCTCTGGGGACCGGGACAAGGGGGGACAGGTGGCCCCCTTGAGCAAGGGCTCCCAGGAAGCAGGTGCTGTGGTGGCGGTGCTCCACCCTGCTCTGGCCCGGGAGGCCCCCTCGGTCGCCTGTGCTTGGGACCGCATTGCACAGAGCACTCTGGCTTCTTTCCACACACGGTCTTTCTCAGCCTTCACGCGCACTCGGCCTTTCTCAGCCTTCACGCACACTCGGCCTCTCTCAGCTTTCACGCACACTCGGCCTCTCTCAGCCTTCACGCACACTCGGCCTCTCTCAGCCTTCACGCACACTCGGCTTTGCAGCCCGCCTGCGCACACGTGGAAGGCCCACAGGTGGACAGCACACAGTAGGGCTGCTCCCGATCCTGCTGCTGCATCTGAGCCTTTCTTGCGTTTGCAAAATCGATGCTCCCTCCTGGGCCCACTATGGCACAGCTGTAGGTCCTGCAGAGCCTTGCCGAACCTGTCTCCTGGATCCAAACCTGAGGCTGGCACCCAAGGAGGGGGCCGTGCTGGTGCTGGAGCCCGTGTGGCCAAGAACTGTCCCACACCCACTGTCCCATGCTGTGCCCAAGCCACATGGCGTCTCAGGGGGCTGCCGGAAGGAGGGAGCTCAGTGCATAGAACCCTCTTGATGGCAAGCCCAAGACCACATGAGCCAGCTTGTGTGCAAAGTTCTTGCAACTGGGAACCCCAGGGTGGGTCTGGTCTCAGCCCAGGGACCACTTGAGGTTTCCTCCTCTCTCCGCCTTTCAATTGCGCTGTCTCTGTCTCTCTCTTTCTGTCTCTGTCCCTCTCTCTCTCTCTCTCTCTTTCTCTGTCTCTGACTCTCTCTGTCTCTGTCTCTCTCTCTATCTCTCTCCCTCTCTCTCTCTTTCTCTGTCTCTGACTCTCTGTCTCTGTCTCTCTCTCTATCTCTCTCCCTCTCTCTCTCTTTCTCTGTCTCTGACTGTCTCTGTCTCTCTGTCTCTCTATCTCTTTTTCTGTCTCTCTATCTCTTTCTCTGTCTCTGTCTCTCTCTCACTTTCTTTGTCTCTGATTCTGTCTCTGTCTCTCTCTCTGTCTCTGTCTCTCTGTCTCTCTCTCGTTCTATTCCTAGAGGAGGGGAGGGCACTGAACCACGGCCCAGCAGATCGTGACCCCTGGACTGGCTTAGCTCATCCTCGGGGCTTTTGAGCTGGGCTCGGCTCCTCCCAAGCTTGCATTGCCCTGGTGGTTGCCGGTAACGTGAAACCACTGGACCTGCCTGGGGAAGGAAGAGGTGTTGCATTTATTGGGAGAATATTAGGGAATCTGATGGATCCCAAGGCCAGAGAGGAGGTTTGCTGGGATCAGGGTTGGAGAACCCACGGGATCTGCCTCACGCTGTCCCCTGTGTCCAGCCCCAAGAGTCTGGCTCTCTCCCAGCTCTGGGGTGGAGAGGGCCCCCAAGAACCCCCGAGTTCTTCCTGTTACAGATACGTCACCCAAAGCGGCAGAATCAACCCTGTCCGGTCCCCAGTTCCACATTTCAGGGAGGGGACTGTGGGCTCCACTGCTCCCTAGTGGGGCGGCCTGTGCAGCAGAGAACACCCAGGTGCCAGTCTGTGGGCAGCGGCCAGGACAAGGTGAGGTGACTCTGCCGCCCAAGCCTGTCTCCAGCCACAGCTCCCACGGCCGCCAGAGCAGTGGGCTGAGGCTCCCTGACAGCCTTCTTGCAACCCCCGTGCCTGAGAGGGGCTGAACCCCTAAGCGTGCATGCTCCCAATCATAGCTGGTGATAAGGAAACCACAATTCTTCTACCTTACTGAAAGGCTATAGCATAAAAATGTGCTCAACTATGGACTAGAGCAGCACCTGTCAAACTTAAGAAACATCTGCACGTACTTGAAATGGAAATGTGTCCTCACGTCCCTCCCGGGGCCACAGGAGGGCGAGTGCTGAGGCCTCACCACCAGGCTGCAGCGTGGCTTGCGTGGTTTGGAGATGACACAATGCATAGTTTCTGTTTGGCTGCATGCGTTGTCTGAGCAGGGGTCTTTCTGGCACGAAGCCCTGCTCTTGTTTGCCCGAAAGGGGAGGAGTGGGATGGGTTGTCACCACTTTCAGGGGAACCTGCTCCGTGCTGCCAGCAAAGCCATCATTGAATCCAAGACCTCTCACAGATGCTCCACTTGGCCACAGCTAAAATCCTACTCTCCACTCAATAATGGGAAAAGTCACCAATGGGTAAGCTGGGAAAAGTCACCAATGGGTAAACTGTGAAAAGTCACCAATGGGTAAACTGTTGTTGGAATTCAGAAAGAAATATTTTTACAATTTTGAATTCAAAGTTCAGGACAGAATCAACCTCTAACATCAGGGTGTAAGTGTTTGGTGTGTGTGTGAGTGATGTGTAGGGTGTGCGAGTGGTGTGCATGTGGCGTGTGTATGGTGAGTGTGTGTTTTGTCTGTGTGTGGTATGTGTGTGGTGCGTATGTGTATTGTGTGCATGTGGTGTGTGTGTGGTATGCGTACAATGAGTGCGTGTGGGGTGTGTATGATGCGTGTGTGTGTGTGAAGTGTGTGTGGTAGGTAGGGTGTGTGAGTGGTGTGCATGTGAAGTGTGTGTGTCTGTTGTGAGTATGTGGTGTGTATATTTCATGTGAGGCACGGGTATTGTGTGTGATGAGTGTTATGTGTGTGGTGTGTGTATTGTGAGTTTGTGTATGTGTGTAATATGTGATGTGTGGTGTGTGTATTGTGAGTTTGTATATGTGTGTAGTATGTGGTGTGTGGTGTGTGTATTGTGAGTTTGTATATGTGTGTAGTATGTGGTGTGTGGGGTGTGTGTATAGTGAGTGTGTATTTGTGTTGTGTGTTGTGTGGGCATGTCTTGTGTGGGTGATGTGTGTATATGGTGAGTGTGTGTGTTGTGTGTGGTTTCTGTTATGTGTGTGATGTGTGTATAAGTGTGTGGTGTGTGTGATGTGTGCCTATATGATGTGTGGTTTCTGTGTTTGTATGTGGTATGCGTGTGTAGCATGTATGTATATAGTGAGTGTATGTATGGTGTCTGTGATGTGTGTGGTGTGTGTGGTGTGTTTGTGTGGCATTTGTGTGCAGTGTGTGTTGGTGTATGGTGTGTAGTGTGGTGTGTGTGGTGTGTGTGAGGTTGTGTTGTGTGAGTGGTGTGTGTGTGCTCTGTGGGTGGTGTGTGGGAGGGTGGTGTGTATGGTGTGTGTGGGGTTGTGTTGTGTGTGTGCTCTGTGTGTGTGGTGTGTGTGGTGTGTGTGGTGTATGTGGGGGAGTGTGTGGTTGTGTTGTGTGTGTGGTGTGTGTGTGGTGTATGTGGGGGAGTGTGTGGTTGTGTTGTGTGTGTGGTGTGTGCTCTGTGTGTGTATGTGGTGTGTATGGTATGTATGTATGTGATGTGTGTGGTGTGTGAAGGAGTGTGGTTGGGTTGTGTGTTTGGTGTGTGGTAGGTGTATGGTATGTATGTGTGGTGTGTGTGTATGCGTGTGGTGTGTGGTTGTGTTGTGTGTGGAGTGTGTGTGGTATCTGTGTCATGAGTGTGGTGTATGTGGGGGAGTGTGTGTGGTGTGTGTGCTCTGTGTGTGGTGTGTATATGGTATATGTGTGTGTGGTGTGTGTGTGGTATGTGTGTGTGGTGTATGTGGGGGGTGTGGTGTGTGTGGGGTGTGGTTTGTGTGTGGTTGTGTTGTGTGTTTGGTGTGTGTGGTGTGTGTGGTATATGTGTTGTGGTGTGTGTGGTGTTTGTAGTGTGTGTGGTATGTGTGATGTGTATGGTGTATGTGTTGTGTTGTGTGTGTGCTCTGTGTGTGGTGTGTACGGTATGTGTGGTGTGTGTATGTGTTGTATGTGTAGTGTGTGATATGTGTGGTGTATGTTGGTGTGTGTGTGGTGTGTACGGTATGTGTGGTGTGTGTATGTGTTGTGTGTGTAGTGTGTGATATGTGTGGTGTATGTTGGTGTGTGTGTGGTGTATGTGAGGTTGTGTTGTGTGTGTGGTGTGTGTGCTCTGTGTGTGTGGTGTTTATGGTATATGTGTGTGGTGTGGGTGGGAGGTGTGTAGTGTGTGTGGTGCGTGTAGTATTTGTGTGTGTGGTGTGTGTTAGAGTGTGTGTGGTGTGTGGTAGTATGTGTGTAGTGTGTGTGGTGTGTGTGATGTGTGTGTTGGTGTATATGGGGATGTGCGGCGGGTGTATAGTATATGTGTGTGTGGTGTGTGTGGTATGTGTGTGAGGAGGTGTGGTGTGTGTGTAGTGTTTGTGTGTGGTGTGTGTGGTAGTGTGTGGTGTGTGTGATGTGTGTGGTGTATATGGGGGTGTGTGTTGTGTGTGGTAGTATGTGTGTAGTGTGTGTGTGATGTGTGTGGTGTATTGGGGGGCGTGTATGGTAGATGTGTGTGTGTGTGGTGTTTTAGTCACTTTCTATCTTCTATCTTCCATCTTCATTTTCTTTTCTTTTCTTTTCTTTTTTTTTTTTTTGACAGAGTCTCGCTCTGTCGCCAGGCTGGAGTGCAGTGCTGCGATCTGGGCTCACTGCAACCTCTGCCTCCCCAGTTCAAGCGATTCTCCTGCCTCAGACTCCCAAGTAGCTGGGATTACAGGCACCTGCCACCACGCCCAGCTAATTTTTTGTATTTTCTCTGGACAACTTTGGGGAACAAAATATCTGCACCCTTTAATCCATTTATTCAACGAATCATTTCCTGCCTACCACGTGGCTCCAAACTATTCCTGAGGGCTGGAGCTCCTCGCACGTGTGACACCTGCTCCAGGGCCCGCTAGTCTCGGGCCCTCTTCCCAGTCCACCCTGGGAATGTGTTGATTCTCATGACAATCCCGTGAGAAGATATACCCATCCCGTTTCACCAGCGAGGAAACCAAGGCACAGACAGGTCGAGGAACTTGTCCGGCAGCACACAGCTTGTAAGCAGCAGTCAAGATATGACCAATGTATCCTGGTGCCAGAATCCATGCTCTTAAAACTCCGCCAGGAGACTCGGCCGCACCTGCGGGATGAGTGGATGTGTTACCGAGGGTGGGTCAGCACAGGTCTGCAGCAACCTCGATTCTTGCCTCCTCAGAAGAAAGAATTCGATTGAGGGGCGTAAGGCAGAAGAAGAGACAGAGGCAAGTTTTGGAGCAGGAGGAGTGGAAGTTTATTACAAAGCTTTAGAACAGGAATGGAAAGAAAGAAAAGTACACTTGGAAGAGGGCCAAGCAGGCATCTTGAAGGACAGTGCGGGGTTTGGCCTCCGACTTGGGGTTTTATACATTGGCACGCTTCCGGCGTCTTGCCTCCCTTCTTCCTTGATTCTTCCCTTGGGGTGGGCTGTCCGCATGCGCAGTGGCCTGCTAGCGCTTGGGAGGTCACCCTGCACCTGTTTACTGGTGTTGTGCGCATGCTTATTTGAAGTGGTCTTCCCTTATCAGTCAAGTGCTCCTACAGGAACGTCTTATACCAGTTAAACTCTGCCATTTTGCCTCTTAGTGTGCCTGCTTGAACCCACTTGCCCAACTCCGAGATCTTATTGGGAAGCTGCTGATCACCAGCTTCAGGTTTTTTCTATCTGTAGGGAGACTGCCCTTCTCTGGCACTGGCTGCAAGCAATTATTTTAGAGAGGCAGTTAGCAACCACCTGACGATCCCCTGATGGCTGCCAGAAGTTCCTGGTTGGGAGTCCCTCTCCTGCCCTGCTCATGCCTGACTACTTACTCTAACAGATGTCAGTGAGGGACAGATGAACCAGGAAGCAATTTGATTGTGATGTGCTCTGTTATGGTTTGGGTTTTTTTACTGTTTGGGTATTTTGAAATTCTTGGACTTGAGGGTTTCTAGTACTGATTAATTTGGAAATTTTGGGGTCATTCAAAAATTATTCTGCCCTGTCTCTGGGACTCCAATTTCATAAACAGTATGTAATTATTTATATTAGCCTGATATTTTTCCTTAGGTCACTGAGGCCCCGTTCGTTTTCTTAAATCTTTTCTCCAGTGATGCTTCATTTTAAATAGATTCTATCAATATGTCTTCAAATTGAATGATCTTTGTTTCTGCAGTACTTAGTCTCCTGTGAAGCCCATCCAGTGACTTGTTCCATTCAGATAATGTATTTTATAGCTCTAAAAATTCTATTTGGTTCTTTATATAATCATTCTTTTTCTTATGTTCAAAATTAAAAACAAATCTTTAAGCATATTTGTAATAGTCTGTAAAGTTGTTGCCTGCTAATTCCATTCTCTCTTTCATTTCTGGGTAGGTACGTATTGACTAACTTTTCTCCTGGCTATGGCTCATTTTCCAGCTTCTTCATGTCTAGTAATTTTTTATTGGATGCTGGACATTACAGTGGTATGTTGTTAAGCATCTGTATTTCATTGCCCTCTTTTGAAGGTTGTTGTATTGTGTTTGGTAAGTATTTGAGTAACTTGCTTACCAGATCTATTCTTTTGAGGCTAGTTTTTAAGGTGTACTAGGGAAGGTTTAGGGTCACTTTTTTTCTAAGTGTAATTTAGCTTCTCTTCTAAGGGGTGATCCCTTTAAAATCTTTAGTGAATGTCTCAGGTGTTTCAATGAGGTCTTTTTACTCTGGCTTGACCGGAATCGAATGTGTGATTCCTGGGAAGTTTTTACTTCATAGCTTTCTTCTAGTTCTTTGCCACATCTGGTAAAAATTCATCCTACTCATGCACAGTTAGCATTCAACAACAGGCTCAATGGTATTCTTACGTAGATTTCTAGGATTCAGTCTTTCATTGCTCCCTGCTCTCTTCTCTGAAAATTACAGGCACCCCAACCTCACCAATTCCCATCTCTGTCTTCTCAACTAAACAAGACCACCATGTTCTGCTTGGGCTTCTCCTCTCTGGGGCACAATCTAAGAAAGCCAGAGTAATCTTAATGCTCACCTCATTTTTATTCTCGAATCGACCACAGTCCTGTGCTGCCTGTTGCCTACTGTCTGAAAACAGCTGTAACATATATTTTTTCAAGTTTTTTCATTGTTTACTGTGGAAGGACAAGTCCAGTACCAGTTATTCCAACATGTCTGGAAGTCAACTTCTCTGCTTCGCTCATTTTCCAACAAAATTATATTAGTTTTAAATCAGAAAAACACAACAATGATATAATACATATACATAAAGTACAATCTGTTGCTCAGTTTCTCCTAAATTTATCTGAAATAAATGCTTTTTATTTTCAGCCTGGATATTATAGTTTTAAAAAGAAACTTGTTCTTTTCATAACCCCGTATCCCAAATCTTAGATTCTTTTTTGCTATAACAACTAAGGCCAATCTCTTGGCATAGTCTTTTCTCCATAGCATTTTCATGTCACCCGCATATATTCTGGGGTTCCAAGTAGCAAACGGTAGGTACTCAATAAGTATCAGCTTCCTTTTTAGTGAAAGAAACAATCTTTTGGGGCTTTAGTTTCATTTGCAGAAATGAAAGTTATAATAGCTTCTTTATAAGTTATGGCTCTGGTTTAAATATTTGTCTCCTCTGAAACTCATGTGGAAATTTGATCCCCAATGTAGCCATCTTGAGAGGCAGGGCTTTTGGAAGGTGATGGGTCATGAAGGCTCCACCCACATAAATGGATTAATCTACTCATGCATTTATGGGTGAAAGGGGTTAATGGATTAGTGTCTTATCCCAAGAGTGGGTTTGTTATCATGAGAGTAGGTCTGTTATGAAAGTCTGGTTGATTCTCTCGGGGGCTTTCTCACCATGCGATGCCCTGTGCCACCTCAGGGCTTTGTAGAGAGTCCCCACCCACGCAATGGCTCTCACCAGATGTGGTCCCTTGACCTGGGACTTCACAAGCTCTAGAACTGTTAAGAAATAAATTTCTTTTCTTTATAAATTGCCCAGTCTCAGGTATTCAGTTATAACAACAGGAAATAGACTAAGACAGTTACTATGAAGAGTAGGGATATTTCTTGGTAGATATATCATAGTCTAGCATATAGTAGACACGTAAACAAATACATTTAACAAGAATTTGTGAAACAATTAAAACTTTGGCTTTGGTATCCTGCTCTTCCTTTAAACACTATGCAGTAGAGATCATCGTCTCCCGCTCCTGATGAAAACTCAGACAGGCTCATGAATTCTCTGTTCCCTCCTAGGTAATAGATGGTCCTACCATAGCTTTAAATCACAACACTGTCTCAATTCAGACATGCGAATGTCCAGCCTAAGACATTCATCAAGCTCCGAACTTGATTTAATAGCCAGTGTTCTCTCCTCCCCAGTACCCGTCTGCAGCCCAGCAGCCCGCAGGGTGTGCTGCATAGATACACGTGGGTATATATTATCTTTCTTTTCTTTAAAAAAAAATCACCAAAATATTACTTTGCTGAGGACTTAACTTAGAAAATCCAAAACGTAAATGGCCAATGATAGCCCTGGATGTTTTCTTTTTCTGCATGAATTTTAATGCTTACTTTTAGGCCTGAAAACCCACAGAAGCATTCATAAGGGAGGGTTTGCTCTGTGGCCGTTGGACAAACACATGAATTTGGGGCTCATTTCCAGACAGTGCACTGCTCTATAGGATCTCTGACCAGGTGAGCGGGACTCCGAGTGCAGCAGGCAGGCAGGAGCACATGGCCACAGGGGTCTCATCTGTGCTGGAGAAACAGGACCCAGAACCACAGCACACAGATAACTGCTGGTGGGAGGAACCTCACAGGTCATGAGACAATCCCTTTGCTCAGGGAAGGGCAGCTGAGCTCACTTCCCCAGGCCACCCAGGAGAAACCAGCAGAGCTAGGGGCAGAAGTCAGTCTTTAGCTACAGATGAATCACTTCATTTAAAATACCAAGTGGTCTTCGAAGTCTACACGCTTTCTAAGTCAACAAAAATCAAGTGAGGTTCACAAGTGGTTATTCGGCACTGCTTTTTATACATTCCATGAGTAATTTCTGATACTTGCAAGGCTTCCTTCCAGGGAGAAAAAGGCGAGTTAAGTATTGTCTCTGCTTTTAAGGAACTAATCATCTTGACAGGATGAACGATGAGATAAAATTTAAGAGAAACTGACTAAAATGCAGTATTAATTCCAAAAATAGATAATCGTAGGATGAAGAAGGCAAAATTAATAGCAACAAACGTAAGAAAGACTTGAGGTGTGGCCTGAACCCAGGATCAACCTACAGCCTCACTGGTGCATGCGCCTGCCTCTTGGTTTGTCTTACTTGGAACAAGGTTCACAAACAAGGACAGCTGCGGCCTCCCTTCCCCCGGCCCTATAAGAGGAGGTCTCCTATTTTTAGTTCTAGAGCCTACTTTTTTAGCCACCCATAAAAGGCAGCTGGGGAGTATGTCTGGGATTGATAAGGGACTGAAGTCTATGTTTACAAGGGATTTTCCCACCTAAGAAAGAGTTATGAGGGGCTCTGCTGCTCTCTTCCTGGAACTGGGGAGGGACTGAGGGCAGAGGGCATGGCCTGTGTGGACCTGAGGATCAGAACTTGAGCTGGCGTGGAAACATGCAGGGTGTTTTGTTTTGTTTTGTTTTGTTTTGTTTTGTTTTGTTTTTTGAGATGGAGTCTCGATCTGTCTCCCAGACTGGAGTGCAATGGCAAGATCTCAGCTCACTGCAACCTCCACCTCCCTGGTTCAAGCGATTCTCCTGTCTCAGCCTCCTGAGTAGCTGGGATTACAAGCGCCCGACACCACGCCCCACTAATTTATATATTTTTAGTAAAGATGGGGTTTCACCATATTGGCCAGGCTGGTCTCGAACTCCTGGCCTCAGGCAATCCTCCAGCCTTGGCCTCCGAAAGTGCTGGGATTACAGGCGTGAGCCCCCACGCCCGGCTGAAACATGCAGTTTTTAATGCAACATTTCCCCCTAAATTTTACTGTCATGTCTTTATTGATAATGTCCTGACATATTTCAAAATTCAAAGAATACAAAGAGCATTTTTGTAAAAATCCCCATCCATCCAGTTCCCCTCCCAGGAGACAAGAATATTGGTCTCTTGTGCATCCATTCAGAGACAGAAGAATCTTCTCACAGGTAAAAAGGGATCCATGCATGGAATGGTCTGATGCAGGCGGTAACGAGGACTTCATCATTGATGGTCAAAGTCCACTTGGCAGCGGTGACGCTGAAGGGATCAGATAAAAGCACACAAACGGACCTCCAAGTCCCTGCCAACCCCGAGGCTCCATGGCATGATTCCCATCCCCCTGCTGTGAATGTGGAAACCCAGAGCCAGGCGGTGCTGCGCTCCCAAACCCCTGCACCTGTTTCACCTCTAAACCCACACGGTGCAGGCAGGGGCAGCAGCGTGTCACCCAGCAGATGCTTCCTCTCCCTTTCAGCATGGCTTTGCTTCCTGAAGGCGCTCTGGTGTTCCATACAGTGACCCTTGACCCCTCCGCAGTTTCATCCCAGCCCTTCTCCCAGCATCTCTGCAGCTGCCCTCCCTCCCTGTTCTCCTGTGGTCTCTCCCAGAGTTTCTGCTCCTCCTTTTCTGTTCCTTAGGCCCTGGGTCCCATCGTGTGCAGCCAGCTTTCTCTAGTCCTCCTGGACCCGGCTTCCTGATCCCCAACGGGCAGCATCTGGCAGGTCCCTGAAATTCCACCACAGGAGGAAGTCCAGAGATAAAGGATATCGACCCAGGAGTCACAATGTAACTGGCCATCCCAGCTTGTTCGGATCAACATTGGTCTTTACAACACTATTGAAAATGGCCTCATAAACTAATAAAATCACACTGTCTTACTAAGAGTAGCCACAGAGGTATGAGTTTTGAGAAGCTATTTTTCATATGGTTTCATTTGAAATTAAAATTTTTAGCACCAACATTTCTATACTGTGGCCATCAGTTAAACAGTCCACAAAAGATATTACAGCCCTCGCCTCTGTCAGCCGGAGGCTGCCTCACCTCCTCCCCATCCAACCCACCATGTACCCCCAGAAAGAACCAGCCTGGTCATTAGAGTGATAGCCACACAGACCCACGTACTCTTCACCACACTCCACAAAGGTGGTGCTGAAGTTGGCTCTGTTTCAGAGATGGAGACCCTGTGGCACTGAGATGGGTGTCATCCTCTGAGCAGAGCAGGCCTCGAGCAGCATGGCCAGGATCTCACATCCCCACAGCTTCCTGCCATTGCTTCAGACTCCCGGCGAGTGAGGGTTCAAGCACTGGCCCATCGATAGTCACATCCCAGCTATTTCAAAGGAGGACAGGCTCTGGGTGTCTGCATATGGTACAAACCACAGATCAATGTAAATGCCAACAAGATCAGGGTCTTGGAAGAGAAGATTCTGACATCGTACTTCCTGGTTTGGATGTGACTCTGCCAGCTGTGCAAACCACAGCCACTTCCTTCCTCCCTCTGTGCCTCAGTTTCCCCATCCATCACAAGGGGTGAGCATCACCTGCCCCGCAGTGTGGTGAGCACCCAACAAGGGAGTTTTGCGTGGCACAGTGCCTGGCATGCGGCCTGAATTCCACGATGTCAGCTGTGGTTCCTGCCGTCCTCGCTTTCTGGAGTACTTTGGATTCTTTGGGCTTCTATATTCTGGGCCAAAATATTAGAGTCAGAATGAGGAACTTTCTGCAACCATTAAAACCACTGTGGGAGAGGGGAATAGGCAAGCATTACTTGCAGGTTCCCCAAGGCAAGACTTGACCCGGTGGGGCAGAGCAAGTCGCAGTCAGGCCCATGCATGCAGGCCAGGGAGAGCCGGGCCAGCCCCATATGGACCAGCCATTCTAATTTCTGCTTGTCATTGTAAAGTTTCTGACTGAGGTGAACAGTTGAAATTAGTTCATTTAATTTTAAATTCACCCATAAACTGCATGAATAATGAATTAATGCTCTGGAGAGGCTGCAAATATAAGGCAGTAGCGGCAAAACACAATTCAACCCAGAAAACAACCAGCTAATCACCTGATGGAAATAACCCACGAGAAGAGTCCGTAGCAGGGAGGCATCAAGGCAGCAGCAGGATTTCTAAGGCTGTGAAGGAAGTGTGGAAATGAAGGGGAGATTTCACATGCTCTGAGCGCCATCCGCCTGGCAGACCGTGACCGTGGATGGCGACAGCTGCCATTCTAAAACTGCATAGGTACAATCTCACTTCTGCCCTCCTGCCTTGCTCCACATTCCTCTGCACTCTGGATCCCATTCCCTCATTCATGCATTCCCTCATTCCCTCATCCATGGATTCCCTCATTCCCTCATCCATGGATTCCCTCATTCCCTCATCCATGCATTCCCTCATTCCCTCATTCAGGCATTCCCTCATTCCCTCACCCATACATTCCTTCATTCCCTCATTCCCTCATCCATAAAATCCCTCATTCCCTCATCCATGCATTCCCTCATTCCCTCATCCATGGATTCCCTCATTCCCTCATCCATGGATTCCCTCATTCCCTCATCCATGGATTCCCTCATTCCCTCATCCATGCATTCCCTCATTCCCTCATCCATGGATTCCCTCATTCCCTCATCCATGGATTCCCTCATTCCCTCATCCATGCATTCCCTCATTCCCTCATTCCCTCACCCATGCATTCCCTCATTCCCTCATCCATGGATTCCCTCATTCCCTCATCCATGCATTCCCTCATTCCCTCATTCCCTCACCCATGCATTCCCTCATTCCCTCATCCATGGATTCCCTCATTCCCTCATCCATGGATTCCCTCATTCCCTCACCCATGCATTCCCTCATTCCCTCATCCATGGATTCCCTCATTCCCTCATCCATGGATTCCCTCATTCCCTCACCCATGGATTCCCTCATTCCCTCATCCATACAATCCCTCATTCCCTCATCCATGGATTCCCTCATTCCCTCATCCATACAATCCCTCATTCCCTCATCCATGGATTCCCTCATTCCCTCATCCACGCATTCCCTCATTCCCTCATTCCCTCATTCACGGATTCCCTCATTCCCTCATCCATGGATTCCCTCATTCCCTCATCCATGCATTCCCTCATTCCCTCATTCAGGCATTCCCTCATTCCCTCACCCATACATTCCTTCATTCCCTCATTCCCTCATCCATGGATTCCCTCATTCCCTCAACCATGGATTCCCTCATTCCCTCACCCATGGATTCCCTCATTCCCTCACCCATGCATTCCCTCATTCCCTCATCCATGGATTCCCTCATTCCCTCATCCATGCATTCCCTCATTCCCTCATTCAGGCATTCCCTCATTCCCTCACCCATACATTCCTTCATTCCCTCATTCCCTCATCCATGGATTCCCTCATTCCCTCAACCATGGATTCCCTCATTCCCTCACCCATGGATTCCCTCATTCCCTCACCCATGCATTCCCTCATTCCCTCATCCATGGATTCCCTCATTCCCTCACCCATGCATTCCCTCATTCCCTCATCCATGGATTCCCTCATTCCCTCACCCATGGATTCCCTCATTCCCTCATCCATACAATCCCTCATTCCCTCATCCATGGATTCCCTCATTCCCTCATCCATACAATCCCTCATTCCCTCATCCATGGATTCCCTCATTCCCTCATCCATGGATTCCCTCATTCCCTCATCCATACAATCCCTCATTCCCTCATCCATGGATTCCCTCATTCCCTCATCCATGGATTCCCTCATTCCCTCATTCAGGCATTCCCTCATTCCCTCACCCATGCATTCCCTCATTCCCTCATTCACACATTCACTCATTCCCTCATCCACGCATTCCCTCATTCCCTCACCCATGCATTCCCTCATTCCCTCATCCATGGATTCCCTCATTCTCTCATCCGTGGATTCCCTCATTCCCTCATCCATGGATTCCCTCATTCCCTCACCCATGGATTCCCTCATTCCCTCATCCGTGGATTCCCTCATTCCCTCATCCATGCATTCCCTCATTCCCTCATTCACACATTCACTCATTCCCTCATTCATGCATTCACTCATTCTTTTTGCAGCTCTTCATCCCATCCCTGCCGGGTTCCAGGCCTCATGCCAAGACCGCCTCTCCCTCATGGAGCTTCAGTGTCAAGCTCCAGTCCATGTGACTGCTCCAGGCCCCAGCAACAACTCCTGTTATGCTTGAAGGAAACTCAAACACGCAATTTAAGCAGAAACTTGGTGTATTTATTTCTGTGGTACCAGAGTGGGTAGAGTAGAAAGGAGAATTTCTACTAGCAGAATTTTCTAGAAAGAGAATGATCTTAAGCTTGACAAAACACTTAAACAGACCCGTAGTTAGTTACACAGAAGAAAAGTCTCAGGCTTGGAAAAGAGAGGCTTAGATAATGAAAATAGAAATATGTATATACGTGTGTGTGTGTGTGTGTGTGTGTGTGTGTGTGATTTAGACATGCAATTTTTATATACAGGTCTATACAATGTATATGTATGTGTCTGTGTGTGAATGGTGGGTGGATAGAGAGAGAAATGTCACTATGAACCCCCAAGGATGGTGTGCCCATGTGAAAGGTGCTCACGTGGCGGGGACAGACAGTGCCGGCCACCAGCAGTGATGGGCGCTCTCCGACTTCCAGCTTTTCCACATCTTTGCTTCACTTCTCCCTTGTCCCTGGCAGAGCCGTGTGCACTGGTGGTTCCGGGCGGGATGGTGTGGTGGGGGCTGTCCATGCAGGGTGCTTTGCAGTGTGGGGTGAGGACAGCTGCCCAGAGGGACAGCAACCCACACCTGCAGGGAGGACTGAGGGGAAATGCACCCACAGGACCCAGGGCTGCATGGTGCTGAGCTGGGGAGGAAGGGCACATGCACAGAAACCCTGGGGAGGGCGCTGCACAGCCATGGCCTCACCAGGCGTTTGGCTGTGAGATATTCAAAGAACAGGCGACATGGGAGGACAGCCTGAGCTGGGTGCAGAGTCAGGCATGTGCCCTCTGTTCCGTGGGGTTTCAACTAGCGAGCGTCCCTGAGGTAGAGCCATCCCAGCGGTTGAGCTCTGCACCCTCAAGTCTCCATGCCCTTCGGTGCTCTTACCATCCAAGGTCAGCTGAGGCATATAGAACCCCCACCCCCAACTGTGGGCAGTGTGCAGGCATGGCAGGCGCTCAGCATGGCGGGCAGACAGGGGGACTTGCTTGGCTGAAATGCAGCAGATATGTGGGCACTCAAGCCAGGGCCAGGCTACAGGGAGCCCTGTCTGCTTCTATGACTGCAGAGCCCATGGCCCCCATGAACCAGCTGGATTAGTCTGTTTTCATGCTGCTGATAAAGACATACTCGAGACTGAAAAGAAAAAGAGGTTTAACGGACTTACAGTTCCACATGGCTGGGGAGGCCTCACAATCATGGCAGAAGGCAAGGAGGATTAAGTCACGTCTTACATGGATGGTAGAAGGTAAAGAGAGAGCTTGCGCAGGAAAACTCTTCTTGATAAAACCAACAAATGGTGTGAGATTTATTCACTATCATGAGAACAGCGCAGGAAAGACCTGCCCCATCATTCAATTACCTCCCACTGGATCCCTCCCACAACACATGGGAATTCTGGGAGTTACAATTCAAGACGAGATTTGGGTAGAGACACAGCCAAACCATATCACCAGCCAAGGGGGTTGGAGGCTATGGGGAGGGGTCTAGACTGAGGACAACCAGTTCTCAAGCAGGCCAAGACCAGCAGGACCACCAGCCTGCCCCTCATCCAGTTGCAGATTCACAGCGGCCCAGCTGTGGCTGGAGGTCATGGCCACACATGGCCATGGAGCCCTGGAAACCTGCTTGTGCCAACAGAGACGCACTGTGCTAGGAGGCCCACACTCAGCAGGAAGGGAAAAGCTGCCCATTAACCATTGTTTATGTTGATAAATATTGAAACTGATGGGTTGAAATGTGAAATGATACTTTGGATGTAGTAGGTTAAATAAAATACATTATTGAAATGAGTTGTATCTGTTTCCTTTTACTTTTTTAGGGTGGCTCCTGGAAACATAAACTCACGCAAGCATTGCATTTCTATGGGACAGCGCTGCTGCCAGCTAGCTGTGTCTTATCAGTCTCTGCCCCTCCCACACCCTCCTAGCTCAGGGTGAACACAGCCAGGCTGAAGGAAGCCTCATCCGATGGACAGGACCTCGTCTGGATTCATCAGGAAGGAAGGAAGTCTGGCCCTCCCTGCATGTGACCATGGCCACTCCCATGGTCAGCAGCCTCTGAGCAGGAGTGGGCGGGACCTGGCCAGCACTCTTGTCACTTTCATCCATGAAACCCGACCTTCCTTACTGCTCCTGGGCTCCCAAGTGGATGCGCGACCACCCAACCTTCCCAGTCCTCCTGAGTGGGTGTGTGACCAGCCCTCGGCGGCTTTCTTATGACTGGAAAGTGCAGCCATGACAAGGGAGCGGCCAGCCAGAAGGGAGCAATGACCACCCGGGCTGGCCCTGGAATTGCTGGAGCCGCCAGAAAGACCACCCACAAAGAGCTCCAAGGAAACACCACCGGAGGCCAGAAATGGGAGTGGGATGGGGATCTGCAGCGGGGAGGTGACAAGGTTGAGAAGGAGCGGGTAGTCCTGGCATGATCCCGTGCGGTGGCCACCTGCCTGGGTTAGCCTCAGCACGCCACCACTGTGACCTCTTTATTCCCCTTAAACTAGGTTGAGCAAGTTCTGTCCACAATCAGACAGGTCTCACCTAATACAGCTGCTCTATAAATATGGAGGCTGGGCAGGGAGAAGGCAGATAAATCAATGGCACATTTTTTTTTTCCTGATAGAAAATGTGTCCAAGGTCCCAGGGAGCAAAAGTTGCTCACAGGTTTCAATTCACCCCAGGCTGCTCCTCACAGGGCAAAATGGACAAGGGGGAACAGAATTCCCCTTCCTGGCCCTTCCCTGGTGTGCTGGGCCCCATTTCCCGTCTGCTCGGGGAAAGCCGACCTCGTGCAGAGAGCAGCTGGACCTGGGTGGCTCCCTCTGCCCAGACCCCAGCGCCGCATGACGTGCAGCCCCTCAGCGGGAGCAAGTGTGGGGCCATGGGCCTGGGCCAGGGCCAGCTGAGGAGAGATCACCCTGGGCTGGTCTGTCTTCAATTCCAGGCTGAAGCCATCTCTGCGGAGGGCTGGGGTGCCTGCGGCCGCCTGCACATGTAAGCTCTTCCCTTTAGCAGCCTGGAGGATGGAGCCCCACGGCCGTCAGGAGACCCCAGCAGGGCTCTCATGGACAGAGAGAGGAGGACAGCCTAGGCTGAGCAGCCTGACACAGACAGCAGGTCCGTCACCAGCCTTCAGGGGACAGGAGGGAAGATGGACAGTCAGCGGGAGAGCCAGCCAGACAGGGTGCTGGTGGAGGCCACCGAGTGGTCCCTTAGGAGGGGCGAGAGGGCTGAGCCGAGTGCTTCCAGCCAGATCCGTGGTGGCACGAAGGGCTGAGGCGTGGGGCTGGCAGCTCTCTGCAGCCCAGGCGGTGGCTGGAGGGACCATCCTCGAAGGGACGGCTGGAGGCCAACAGTCTTCCCTGAGGCTAGGGGAATGAGCCCTTATTCCTGACCTCAACACACAGGGTTTTATTGTACTCACAAGACATACTGTTTGCTGAGTCATACGTGCAAATTCTGACCCAGGCCACCATAGACAAGGCCTCCAGTAATCCTCCAAGGAGGTACAGGCTACTTGGGGAGCCACGGGCACACTCTGGTGGCCAAGAGCTCGGGAGTCAAGAATGTGAGCCCATCTGGATGAGGGCAAGACACAGCTGCACACAGTGGGAGGGGTGCCAAGGTCCAGCCGAGGTCCTGCCAGGCCATGCATGAGGAGATGCAGGAAAACTGACCCGAGAGAACATTCTGAACTAGACGACAGGCCACTAAACCCGAGCAGCAAGCTCTCCTGATGGGGGGCTGGGTGCTAAGTATCTTCGGCTCTGCAGGCCTCCAGGTCTCTGTCACCACGGCTCAGTCTGCTGTTGTAAAGTGAAGGCAGCCAGGGATGCATGGAGGATGAGCGTGGCTGCAGCGTGAATGTTCATTTACAAAAGCAGACTGGACTCAGCCCACGGGCGGAAGTGTGCCATCCTGGGCAAAAGTGTGCCATCTTGGGTGGAAGTGTGCCATCCTGCTGTAAAGCAACGCAGGGGATAGTGGTTTATGGACTGTGTTTAATGGCCATGTTCTCTCTCAGTGGCCAGTCTCTGTGCCAGACCGGATTTATTTTGCTTTGTTTTGTTTGTTTGCTTGTTTGTTTGAGATGGAGTCTCTCTCTGTCACTCAGGCTGGATTGCAGTGGTGCAGTCTCAGCTCACTGCAACCCCCACCTCCCAGGTTCAAGCGATTCTCCTGCCTCAGCCTCCCAGGTAGCTGGGATTACAGGTGCCCACCACCATGCCTGGCTAATTTTTGTATATTTCGTAGAGACAGGGTTTCACCATGTTGGTCAGGTTTGTCTCGAACTCCTGAGCTCAGGTGATCCTCCCACCTCAGCCTCCCAAAGTGTTGGGATTACAGGTGTGAGCCACTGCGCCCAGCCCAGATTTATTTTCAGTGAGGGTTGTCAGATGTCGATGTTTAGCCGAGCTCTGCCTTCTTACCATTGATTGTGTGTGTTCACAGACACACACACACACACACACAGAACCCCACCAAGGGCTGCCTCCAAGGGCTGTTCACTGCCGTCCTTACTCAAGTATCTTTGGCCCCAGCCATGCTGAGTCTTGTGGAGACGTTACCTGCCATGTCGTTTTTGGGCATAGGAGACATAACTGGGAAACTCCTTTTCAAGGGCCACTAAGCTGCTGTTCCCAGCTCCCTGAAGGAGAAATGGAAACAGTGACTGTGGAGGCAGAGCTTGGATTTCGTCCTCGGAGGGGGCGTGAGGAGAGGAACAGAGCTTCTGCGGCCGCTTCTGAGTGCGAGTGGCCCAGGCGCCCGGGGCATGAGGGTTGAAGGTTGAAATTGATGGGTTTCAACCTTCAGTTGATGTATCAACGGAAGATACTTAGCATCTGGCCTCCCGTCAGGAGAGCTTGCTGCTTGGGTTTAGCGGCCTGTGGTCTAGTTTAGAATGTTCTCTTGGGTCAGTTTTCCTGCAGTTGAAAGGTTGAAACTGATGGGTTGAAATGCTGAAATAATCAAAATTTGGATGTATTAGGTTAAATAAAATACATTATGGAAAAGAATTTGATCTGTTTCCTTTTACTTTTCTAAGGTGGCTCCTGGAAAACGTGAACTCACACAGCACTGCCTTTCTCTCTGGGAAGCCGCCGGCCACGGGTTTCGCCTCTTTGGGAAGGGACGCATGGCCCAGGCTGACCAAGGCCTTCAGTGGCGGCCTTGCACTCAGCAGGGTCCCGGAAGGGTCGGGCCCGGTCAGAACAGGCTCCACGGCTGTTGCGCAGCGACCGCAGACAGCGCACCTCCAACGGGAATGAAGTGGATTTGGATGCTCACTGGCCATTTGTGAGTGAAAATATCCCCACTTTGTCTATCGAGCACATAAAGTGGTCCCAGAGCTACCAGTTTCAGAATGAGCCGTGGAGGTCGTGAGTCACGCGATGAGGCTGCGCTTTTGCCATTTTCTCGTACTTTGGAAAAATGATATAATAAAAAAGCTATCTACCAGCCACCAGAGTCATGCAATTCAAGGCGTACATAACGGCCACCCAGCGTTGGCTGCACACAGCACAGACGTTGAGGAGGACTGCGGCCCCACGCAAAGTGACACAGGTCAGACTCACCCCGCACAGAGGCCATGTGACTGCCCCAGCCCAAGCCTAGGAGAAGCATTAGGACACAGCAACCATTTTCTCCAACATCTGCTAGAAAAGAGCTCATACGTGGAGGAGACGGCATCCTGCTTTTGGCTTTAAAATTTGGTTGCCCTAACTCTATGCCATATTCTGAGAACTAAAAGATATCGCCCCTGAAAGGCAGCCACAGTCTACTTCAAGAGGCCAAAAATGTGAAGAAAAAAATACTATACAGGCACATGATCAAATGCAAGCGCTGGGATACATAAGGGAGCAGACAGCCTGTTCTAAGGGGAGCCACAGTTGTACTAGTCACCGAACGACGCGGCCTGGGTGTGCCGGCCACTGTGCCTCTGATACACCCATCACCTCCACCTGGCAGGTCCTTCCACCTGTGCCTCTCATAAACCCATCACCTCCACCTGGCAGGTCCTTCCACCTGTGCCTCTCATAAACCTGTCTCCTCCACCTGGGAGGTCCTTTCACCTGTGCCTCTCATACACCCATCACCTCCACCTGGGAGGTCCTTCCACCTGTGCCTCTCATACACCCATCACCTCCACCTGGCTGGTCCTTCCACCTGTGCCTCTGATTCTCCCATCACCTCTCCCTGGCTGGTCCTTCCACCTGTTCTGCACCTAGGAAACTCCCACACAGTCCTTAGAGCTGAGCTCAGATGACACTTGCTCAGGAAAGCCCTCTCTCCTCTTCTACTCCTCTGTGAGACCTTCCCCTGGGTCCCGGCTCACTCATGACTCTACTTTCTAAATCACACAGGGTGCTGTGCCTCTGTCTCAGTGCGCTCAACTCAAGCTGGCCTATGGGTCTGCTCCACAGCAGGCTCCACTTAGAAGGACACGGAGCTGAGGAAGGAGGGCAGGGCCAGGTTACTACACAACCTCCAATGCCGAGGCAATGCCTTCAGACTTTGTCTTGGTGGCAATATAAAGTTATGGGAGCGTGTGTGCAGAATCAGAACTGTTTTTTGGTTGGGGGAGACAGCCTCACTCTGTCTTTGGGATAAAATTAAAACCTGTAACAGGTCTATGGGGCCTCGCAGGGTCTCGGCCCTGCTCATTGCACACGGCGCCTTCCTCCCCGGCTTCAGCCCCACCAGCCCTTCCCAGTTCCATGGAGCATCCACTCCTTCCTGCCCTGGGTGCTGGGCACATCCTGGCCTTTCTGCCCGAAGCAGCTGCCAGGCAGCTTCCGGCTCCGTGTCTCCACCTGCCCTCACCCGGTTAATGTATACTCATCCCACAGGTCTTCACTTAGCATCGTGAGCTCACACAAGCCTTCCCCCAACCACCAGACTCCATCAGAGGTCGCTCAGGCCCCGGGAATCTGCCAAGCCACTCATCGTCACTGCGGTTCCACTGGGTATGAACAGCCTGGCATCTGCTCTCCCAACTGAAATGCCAGCCTCTGGAGCTGAGGCCCGGATCTGACTGTGCCTAACACTGTCTCAAATGTGGTGAGTGCTCGGTATACTGACAATGAGGCGGGGAAGTGACGCCGGAAATGGTTTGGAGGAGTCTAGGCGTGGTGTCCACTGGATGGGACCAATGTGAGAGACGCGGAAGTTTGAAAGTTGATTGCATCCTGATGATGGCAGGGAGTGGGAATTGGAGACTCCACAGGGGCTCAACGCTGGGCTCCTGGGGGTGAGGGTGTGACACCACTATGGAGGCAGGCCTGAGGGAATCACGAACGTAAATCAAGTCTGAAGAGGAGATGTTTGTGGCTTGTGTGCCCGGCCAGCGCCAGGAAGGCCCCTTTAGCACGGGAGGGAGTGTCCTCCTCGCTCCAACAGGGCACCCCTGGGGCCTGACAGCTCAACTGTGCACAGACAGGCAGCCGCCTTTTGGGACAGCCAGACTCAAGTCCTTCCAGAGGTGTCATTTCTAAATGAATAGAAATCAGAATAGCCTTCTTCCAGAACGTTTTCTCAGTAACTTTTCTGTAAAAATGTCCCTAATACAATAGCAAAAAAAAAAAAAAAGTGATTACTATATTTCCAGGCAACGTCCATGTACACACATATATCTAGGAATCTTCCCACTAATGCCAGCCTAGGTATGGTTAGTACCCACCTCACAGATGAGGAAACCGAGGCACAGGGAAGACAGGCAATTTACCCAAGGTCACATTGCTGGTGATGGGTGCGGCCAGCATCCCCAGCCAGCAGGCCGGGCTCTGCCTCAGCTAGGCTGCGCCTGTGTGGTCCCCGGGCCTCCACACCAGAGCTGGGTCCTCCAGGGGCCGTGAATACTCAAGGCTAAGACAGCCCTGGCTGCTCTGCGGCTTTCCCTAAGCCGAGCCCTGCCTTCCCCCGCATCCAACCTTCTGTCAATGCTGTGTGCTGTGATTTAAAGGCTTCATTTTAATTCAATCCATACCCCTGCTCAGATACCAGACAACACTTTGTTTTGTTTTGAGAAAACTGTATATGTCAGATTAACACAGTGGGCAGGAATTTGCTTCCCCGATCTTAGGGTACAATGTCACCATTGCTTATTTTATTTAAATCAAGCTAAATCCAACTCCAACCAATATTCTATAAAAGCTCATGGGAAATTCTGTCTTAATGAAAACTGAGGTTTCCCTGACACCCCAGAGTGGGGATGGGGCCCCCACCAAGGGTCTAACACTGAGGTAAGCATCCAGGAAAGGCCTTTCTCACCAACCCACCCGGTTACCCAGATGAACCCTTGAGTCAGGGCCCTGCTGCTTGTGTGCCCTGAGGCCCGGGGTCCCCTCAGGCAATGGGGGGTTCCTTGAGACACAGGGGTCCCCTCAGGCAATAGGGGGTTCCTTGAGACACAGGGGTCCCCTCAGGCAATAGGGGGTTCCTTGAGACACAGGGGTCCCCTCAGGCAATAGGGGGTTCCTTGAGACACAGGGGTCCCCTCAGGCAATAGGGGGTTCCTTGAGGCCCGGGGGTCCCCTCAGGCAATAGGGGGTTCCTTGAGGCCCGGGGGTCCCCTCAGGCAATAGGGGGTTCCTTGAGGCCCGGGGGTCCCCCCAGGCAAGCGGGAGATCCCTGAGGCTTGGGGTCCCTGTGCCCAGCCCAGCCTTGCTGCACACAGGCACGCCGGGCAGCCGATGTCACCAGCTCCTCAACCCCACCAGCCCCACCACTGAGCGGCTCATGGGCCCCGCCAGCCTGGGTTCCTTCCCGGGCTGGGCAACCTTCTCCCTTACCCTCACCTTCAAAAGCAGTTCATTTCTACTCTTCCCTGTCAGGATACCCAGGTTTCAGTAAAAATGGGAAAATAGCTTCCTTCCACTCCCAGCCTCTAACACCTGAGGAAGTCAGCAGCCGCCCTCACGCTCTGGAATTGGGGGTGGGGTCTGCAGGGTTTAAAAAACAAAATAAATTATGGAGGAGAGAGCCTGTTAATAAACAGCACAGCAAATCACTGTTACATTTCTATAAAAGGCCATCGAATAGAATCATGCATCATTTAAAAGCATTTTTGCTACCCAAACACTCTCCTCTCCGTGCTACCCCCCGTACACACCCCCTCCCCGCAAAATTGGATGATGGATTCTGGAAATGATGAGAACTTTGAGCCCGTGAGGGCTCCCCAGCAGTTCCCTGAATCTGCGTCCTGACTCTGCAGATGGAGCCATGTCAGCCCCGCCCCAGGAACTCACCCGAATGGAGCCGGGAGTCACATCAAATAAAAACAATGTGAATCTCAATTCAGCTATGACAGACTCGCTGTCACTCAGATCCCAGGACGTCCCCCCAGACGCTCCAGAGCCTGCCAATCTGGCCCAGAAACAGCGCACACCCGAGGCATCCTTCCAGCACCCGTTCCTCTCCCTACACAGAGCAGATCCCCAGCCAGCAAAGCCCTGCCATGTAGGCCACTGCCTTCCTTGACAGCCCCACGCACTGGGGCTTCCTGGTACCTCCGCGGGTGCCTCCTCTGCCTCCTGGGGACAGGCACTGCCTCCAACCTGGGGACAGGGTCCCCTTCTGCCTTCTCATTCATTTCCTTTCATCGCAACCCACAGAAAGACTGACAAAAAGTGCTGAGAACTTCAGGTTCTCTGAGCCCCAGGACTCACCACGAAGTTCACACCCCATCCAAAATATGCGGTTTTGTCAACTCTTGATTGGAAGATTCCTTCAAAGACTTTATTAATAAGGACCTCTAACAAGAATCTGAAACGGACCCTGTTCTATGGAATTCCCCTCTGTGGCAGGTGAGGTGGCTGCGCAGAGCTCGGGAGAGCGGACGCCTTGCGGGCAAGCTGCCAGCCTGGGTCCTGCCCCTTGTTTGCCAGCTGCGTCACCACGGATGACACTGTGAGCTGCATTTGTGACACAGGAAGCACCATCCCTTCCCATAAGGATGAGCTTTAAACTCCGCCAAGCGCAAGTATGAGGAAGAGAGGAATAAGCATCCCCACGCACAAGCAGCTTCGTTCAGGCCCTGCCCTCCGGGAGACCTGAAGATAGAGGTTTATTCCACACGTGTTCCAAAGGCCTCACGGGCCAGGCTCTGGGGCCATACAGACAAGCAAGGCACGACCCCATCAGTAAGGCCTCCACACACAACTGAAGGGGTCTCTACAAGCCCTGATGCCACAGAGGAAGGGCCATGGGATGATTCCACAAAAAAGGGGCATGTCTTCTGACCATAGGCTCTTATACCTGAAAATGGTCCTGTCCTACACTGCAGAGTACATGGCTAACCCAGACAGAGAAAAAGCCACAGAGACAGTGGCACAGACAGAGACAAAGCTACAGAGACAGGGCCACAGAGACAGACAAAGCTACAGAGACAGGGCCACAGACAGAGACAGGACCACAGACAGAGACAAGGCTACAGAGACAGACAGAGACAGGGTCCAGACAGAGACAGAGGCCACAGACAGAGACAAGGCGACAGAGACAGGGCCGCAGACAGAGACAGGGCCACAGATAGAGGCCACAGACAGAGACAAGGCCACAGACAGAGACAGGGCCACAGAGAGAGACAAGGCTATAGAGACAGAGACAAGGCCGCAGACAGAGACAGGACCACAGACAGAGACAGGGCTGCAGGCAGAGACAAGGCACTGGCAGAGGGGCAGGTAAGCAGGTGGTCCTCCTGGAGCTTGGGAGGGCACTCAGGTGCATTTTTGCAGGGGTTAAGCTGGACCTCAGGGGCAGGCAGCATGCATGGGTCAGGGAGTAGGGCAGGACTTTCAAGACAGAGCCAACAAATGGAGCAAAGAGGCAAAGACTGGGGAGTGCAAAGGGTGTTTGGGAACTCCTTGTACTTGAGCCTGGCTGGAATGTCCTGTGGAGGGGGATGGAGCAGCAGTGGATGGGCCGGGCGGCGTGCCATGGCCTGAGGCACTCCATCTCCGGGTGGCGCGGCTCTGGGGGCACCTGCAGGGCCAGCAGCTGAGCTGACTGTGCCCCGAGGGTGCCCGCCCTGGGTGAAGGGGTAGGAGAGGCTGAGGCCCGGCCACAGAAGAAGGCACTGCTGCACACACACAGCTGCAATCCCCGTGGCTAACAGCACTGGGGAGCCGGGAAAATCAAAAAGAAAACAGCGTCCTGACGTTGGTCACAGTGCAAAACCTGAACAGAATCCCAGGCCCCATGTGGCTCAGTCTTTGTTTAAAGTTACATTCAAATAACAGACTCACTGCCAAAAAAAAAAAGTTTTAAAAATAACTGAATTCTCTGTTGATGTCTCTCTCTGCCTCCCTGCTCTCTCCCTTTCTGCCAAGACACACACACATAAACACAGGCGGAAATACAAGCAAAATTCTCAGCAGCACTCCTTAAAATTCTTACTTGACATCTCATACACTCCCCAAAATTCCAAACTCATAGCAGCTGCCAAAGTCTTTTTTTTTTTTTTCTTTCTGCTCTCAAAAGTCTTCATGGGGTCAGGCTGTGGCCAGGACCTTCCCATGTCACCCGTTCCCCCGTGGCCTCCCTGGCCTCTCCAATGGCTGCTGGGACCCCCGGTCCTAGCCCCAGACTCATTGGGACCCAGAAAGACCTAGGGAAGGAGCTATGGAAGCCTCTGGAACAGGTGGTTCTTCCCATGCTATGGTTTTTCATGAGGGGCTGAGCTACTTTGTAAAGGCTTTGAAATGTACACAATTAGGGAGCACAATTAAGAAAAAGAATGTGAAATTATAAACACAAAATGAGATAGAAATTGGAAAATTATTTGGAATAGAAAAGAAATTACAACAAATTATGACGGTTCAAAAGCTGACAAATACAACAGGCGTGATAAAAAGGAAAAACGATTTTGTTGATTAAGTGCCTGATGGTGACTGGCACTTTGACATATTTTCTCTAAAGAGAGTAGAAAACTAGTCAAGTCTTGCTTCTAACAGGCTTGTTTGATTTTATTATTATTATTATTATTATTGATGTTTAGAAAATGTCCACCACTCATGCTTGATAAAGTCATGTGAACGGGGCTGTGGGCAGACGCGTGTGGAGCCTGCCGTGGGGAACCTGCTCAGGTACGTGTCCATGTGGGGTCCCTCAGCCGTGCCAGGCTCGGAACCCCCACACTTGTGGATCTACCCTTTTGGTGCCCCTCAGGAAGACCTGGGAGACTTTTCAAACATCCCAATGTCCACTCCCTGGCCCAGCCTACGAGGCAGACTCCCCAGGGACCCTAGGTTCCCTCGTCTGAAAGCCCCACCCCATGGTTTGAAAGGACAGCAAACTCGAGCTCTAGAGGCCGGCCGCTGACAGGGCTGTCCTGTGCCAGGCGAGAGGAAAGCGTTTCACAGGATTCTGCCTGGGTGAGCCAGAGACTCCCTGGAGAGCGGTCCCGCCGCCCTCCACAGCCAGGGCCGCTCCTCTCTTGTTCTAAGCCCTGTGCACTGTTCCAGCACAGCTGTTCCTGAGCGCACGGCGGCTGCTCCCGCACTTCCACCGAGAAAAAGCTGAGGTCGGCGTAGCCGTGGAGAGGCCAAAGTGAGTCTGCATAATGAGACACTTTTTAAAGAATTCACAATAAACATTCATTTGATGTCGGCGTATTCAAATACGATTTATTCACACTTTACCAAATGAATTCATTTTCTAGAGCTGCTGTGAAGTACCACGAATGACAGAAACTGGCTTAAGACAACAGAAATGTATCCTCCCCCAGTTCAGGAAGCCGGAAGCCTGAGACGAAGGTGTCAGCAGGGCTCTCATCCATTCGCCATGCTGGGTCTGTCACGGCCTGAATGCTTTCGTCCCCAACGTTCATAGGTAGAAACCTTCATCCCACAGTGGTGGTTTAGGAGGTGACTAATCACCGTTGGGAGGTGGCAAAGTCATGAGGGTGGAGCCCTTGTGAAGGGGATGGGTGCCCTCCCTTACAGAAGAGGCCCCTGAGACTCCTTCACCCCTTCCGCCACGTGAGGGCACAGCGAGAAGGCGCCATCTGTGAGCCAGGAGCTGTTCTCCCCAGACGTCTAACCTGCCTTCGCCTTGGCCTCCCAGCCTCCAGAACTGTGAGTGTGGTGCTTCTGCTCACTCAACTAGGATGCACTGAGACGGGGCCGGGGGAAAGCGCCGTTTTATGGGTCAGGAGAGGGTGGGGCCAAGGTGGGAGAGGGTGGGGCCAAGGTGGGAGAGGGTGGGGCCAAGGTGGGAGAGGGCGGGGCCAAGGTGGGAGAGGGCGGGGCCACGGTGGGAGAGGGCGGGGCCAAGGTGGGAGAGGGTGGGGCCAAGGTGGGAGAGGGTGGGGCCAAGGTGGGAGAGGGCTTTGTGCACAACTCTCCTCCCGGGTTTTGCTGTGTCTGCTCCATCTTCGAAAAGCCAATCGCACACTCCTAGATCTTCTTTCGGGGGATGCTTAGGAAAAAAGACTGGAATGGAATAGTGTCAGGGCTTGTTAATGAGAAGAGCCAGAGAAATGCCCGAGATACAGGAAAAGCCCCCAGATGCTCCCTTCAGCAGGGCCCTGGGCGTCTTCTGGCCTCCCAATGGCTGGGGCTGAGCTAAGAGGAGGCTCATTTGTTGCAAGAATGGCGCAGAGGGGTCTTGGATGCAGGGAAGGTGCCAAAAGAACTTGTGTCTAGGGCTCGGGGGAAGCAGGAGTGTGGAGTCCAGGGTCGGGAGCCATGGCTCCTAGGTCACCCATTGACGAGGGCAGGATTCAAGCTTATGGTGTAGGAGGGCCGCGTGGGCGCCAGCGCTAAGGGTGTGAGAGGGCCGAGTGGGTGCCAGCGCTAGGGGTGTCGAGGGCCGCATGGGTGCCAGCGTTAGGGGTGTCAAGGGCCACGTGAGTGCCAGCGTTAGGAGCATGGGAGGGCAGCGTGGGTGCCAGGGCTAGAGGCGTCAGAGGACCATGTGGGTGCCAGTGCTAGGGATATTGGAGGGCCGTGTGGGTGCCAGCGCTAGAGGTGTCAGAGGGCTGTGCGGGTTCCAGCACTAGGCGTATTGGAGGCCCGCATGGGTGCCAGTGCTAGGGACCCCTCCCAGTTCAGAAGGACTTTCAACTCCCGCCTCGCTGCCAAACCCACTGCCTGGGGAGGGGTCTAGAAACCGTCCTTGAATTTGCCTCCCGTCTCCCCATCCTTAGCATCATCCTGACTCCTCCTCTGCCCTCCTCACCCCAAAGTCCCAGAATGCCAGGCTGCTGCACAGATGCCCCCTCACAGCCCAGAACCCCGGCCCTGCCCATGCAGGGACACTACCCGCGCAAAGAAAACACAGGCGATGAGAAATGTCAGGTACCCAAATTCCTGAAGAACAAGATCTCTATCTAACTGTGAAGGTCTCAAAGCAGGTTGAACGTGTTTTCTCAGACAGGTTTGGTATATGCACCGCAGGAAATTTGGGCTCATAGAGACCCTTTAGCCTGATCTACACAGCAGCAGGACAAACAGCGACAGATGTTTGCAGTTAGAGCTCTCCGGGATCTGAAGCCTCCTACAGATGGTGAGGAACCCCGCCTGGGAGCACAGAAAGCACATTAAAGAGAGCGTTTGCGGGACACCTGGAGGGGTGGCCAGGCATATGGGCTGAGGACGCCCTCACCCAGACTCCGGTGCAGCCCCCTCCCAGGCACCGTATGCGTAGGGCACTGACTCACTCATCCTCTCTCCCTCTCGCACCTGGGACACTTCTTTACCAAGCAGCTAAACGACAAAGCCACTAAGATTAAAAGCCCTTCCTCACATGCCCTCAGAGTAGGAGGGCTGGCTCTGCTCCATCCCAGCTCGCAACAGTGGAAGAAGAAAACATCTTGTTCCCGGAGGGTGGGCAGATGTCGCCGGCGGGGTCAGCCATGAACTGTGTGCAGACGTGGTGCAGTGTGTGTGCTGGGATGTGGCGTGGTCCCCAGCCGTGTCCACTGCCCTGTGTCTGAGCCCAAACCTCCGTCCTGCAAGTGCCTCGTCATTCAACCATTGGCCTTTGACTTCACTCTCCTGAATGTTGTTTCCTCGGTTCAGTGATGGTATTGAAAGTCTGATAGAGCTTTTGCTAATATAAATAAGATCATGCAAGAGAAGTGCTAAGCCCAGTGATAGCGAGTAGCAAGCCCTCAGTGAAGGCATCCAGGGCATAGAAGGGAGCGACGTAAGCCTGTCAGACCTAAGGAAATTCCCTCAGGGCAGGAGTGCTATTTTCAAACAAATTTTGTTTGTTTGTTTTTTAATTTTTTGTTGTTTGTTTTCAAATTCCAGCATTCAGAATATTTCCCATTGCACTTTAGCTAAAAAACAAGCAGCAAGGCCACCCTTTCGTGCAGTTGGTGTTGGGTTACAGAGCAGGGTGGGTAAAGGCCAAGAGAAACTCAGTCTCAGGAGAGGCACCGCGGGGCTGTTTGCCTCCAGCCATCAGCACTGCCACCCCTGGATCTTGGGCAGGGGCATCGGGTTCCCCTGCCCCCCATGCCCAGAGAGCTGTGAGTGCACGGAGCTCTCACTCATTCCTGAGAGCTCGGCTTGGAGCACACAGCTGGGTGTGTGGAGCGTGGGGCTGGGCTGACATCAGCGTCCACCTGGTGATGCAGGGAGGCACCTGTCTCTGCGGAGTCTGTGTGTGGGCCTGTTATCCCAGACCGCATCCTGCAGAGTCAGAAGCAAAGCTGGCATGAGCGTCTGCACGCTGCGTGAATGGGTGAGACCCACCAGAGATGCTACCCGGGGAGGCCAGGGTCGTGGTGGTGGGAGAGCTCTGATCCAAGGCCTCTTCCCACAGAGGCTGATGCCCAGCAAGGATCTCACCACAAAGCTTGTCCTCAGCACGGCTAAGGGGCTTGATGCTAACACAGGACGGGGATGCAGGGGTGATTGAAGCAGCAGAAAGGACTTGAAAACTACACCCTGCTTGTCCAAAGCTCAAGGAGATGGTGAAATTAACACCTAAAGCCCTGGTGGCCGGCACAGGGAAAGTTTAGAAGTCCAGAGGTCTGAGGGCACCCTCCTGGTGGGTGGACGGGACAGAGGAAGGCTGAGGAGGAACCTGGGAATGCTCAGCTGCCTAGCAGCAGGCGCTGGGCCGGTGGCGTCAAGGAGGGAGAGGGAGCAGGCTGCACCCACAGCCCTGCAGCCACCACGCATCCCAGCGTGGAAAGGACTCGAGCTCTCCTCAATGCCACATGGTGCTGCACCACACTCTCTCTGTTTTCTCTATTTTAGAAGCTGGTGATGAGAAGAGCCCAATGCTGAGTCGTCTTCCTGGTTGCTGGATTCGTCTATGCTCGCAGGGCTGTGAAGGAACGCCTGAGATGGGGTAATTTATAAAGAAAAGAGGTTAATTGGCTCATGGGTCTGCTGGTTGTACAGGAAGTATAGCAGCTTCTGCTTTGAGGAGGCCTCAGAAAGCTTCCTCCTGGCAGAAGGCAAAGGGGGAGCAGGCAGGTCACAAGGTGGGAGCAGGAGGAAGGGAGGTGCCACACACTTTTAACAACCACATCTCGTGAGAACCCACTCACTCTCACGAGGAAAGTACCAAAGGGATTGGCGCTAAACCATTCATGGCAAACTGCCCTGTGAACCAGTCTCCTCCCACCAGGCCCGACTTCCAATGTCGGGCCCACCTCGTGGCCTTACTTCACTTGATGACATCTGCAAAGAACCTGCTTCCAAGTAAGGTCACAGCCACAGGCACGAGGCTTAGAACACAGCAACTACAAATTTAAAGTTTAAAGTGTTTTAAAAAACAGACCAGGTGGCTTTGGTAATGTGCTCTGAGCCTCTTCTTTATTTTCTTTGTGGTCCTGTGTTGACTTGAACTCATCAGTGTGTTTGTCTTGTGTGTTTTCTTGCACACCTTCTATGCATGAGTTCCCCTAGGGCAACGACCTCACCCCATATTTACCTACCTGAGGAGTCAGGGCACAGGGTAGGGGACAAAGGACACAGACCAACTCCTGCTTCCTCGCCAAATCTCTCCAGCCCCCATTCAAAGGACCCTCCATTTTCTGCTATGAAATCTGTTTATTTGCAGTTGAACTCTCCTGGTGGCCAGCCCTGGTGTCTGAAGTTTAGAATGTGGTGTCATGCTCTTGCATGTTGTGCTTAAAAAGGCTTTTGTTGGAAAAGCTTGTGTGAAGCCACTGGCACCTGTTACGTGAGCACATGTGACTCTACGCTGACCCGTTGCCATTGGGCCCTGGGGAATGACAGAGAGAAAAGATAAATTGGGAAGGAGAAAGCCAGGTGTGGAGTAAAAAGGTGTGAAGAGAGCAGAGCTGGATGAGAGGACAAGTGAGGAGGCTGGGCATAAACTGTGATCTGGAGAGACAAAGAGGAGGGGGTGCCTGTGTATTTTGTGCAGTCGAACGACCCGGGTTCAATTTCTACCTTCATTCCACTCTGAGCCTCAGACCCCCATTCACAGAAGGGGCCTGTGTCATGCAGCTCATGAGTCAGGAGAATTAATGGGACCGAGGGAGCCTGTTGACTGCTTGGCTCCAATGACAAGCACACAGTAAGAAGCCAATAATATGAATGCTTTCTGCCTTTCACACCATTTTCATTTGTACGTCACTCTCTAGTAAGACTAGTAAAAATGTTCCTATGTTGAAAAAAAAAATGCTTTAGTTGAAAATAAAGGAGCTCGTCTCTTGGTGGAAGATCAAATATTCACATTAGCTTCAAGGATTTTCTTGTAATCACATTGAGATCTTAGCCCATTTAATGGAGCATAATACATACATTGTCATTTCAAACAAAGTCCTTGTCAAAAATGACACTTTGGAATTTTTTTCTTAAAATAAGCAATGTGGGAGAAATTAAATCACAAAGACGTTGAATGCTAAAAGGAATACAAAGCCATCAATAAATGAAAGTAGAATATTAAAGACACATTTTCCAGGCTAATATTAAAACAAGCAAGGAGGGGAATCCATGAACTAGACACATTTTGAGTGGCTATAGTTCTTAGAGCAACAGGAGTGTAGCAGCTAGGGAGGAAATTAGAGAAAAATTAACTGGCAGTTATCTCACGAAATGAATATACAAAGACCACCCCCTAAAGGAATTACTGAATATATTCTATTCACAGTAGCAGGAAACAGACTGACATAGTGAATTAGAAAGAGCTGAGCAAATACCCATTTTCTAAAATGGACACATTTCTAGAAGAGCACACACCCAGACACACCCAGACAGCCTCCCTCTTGGTTTCGTGTCTACAGGGGCCAGCTCAGAGTGGGCTCAGAGTGGTGCCTGCCCAGGATTGCACAAGACTCTTCACTGGGAAGGGAAAAAAATACAGTAACATCTTCAAGTCTCGTCTTTTATAGTTCCTATTTGGGGTATTATCTACAATACACATTCTTTATTTGCACAGTAGAATCTCTGAGTACTGCTGTATACAGATTAGCCTGTTCAAAGGTTCTTATTGATGGGTGTGCACTTGAACACTCCCCAGAAGACAGGAGATGGACAGGACGACAGAGGGGACAAGGAGAAAAGTAGACAGAGAGACCATCAGGATGTCCAAGCCAATGACATTGGACGCTTTTCCTAAAGCAAGAAAATGCACCATAGACACTATGCTAAACATCTAGACAGGATCCGAGAAATGAGTTTCATTGTTTAGAAATTTTTATTGTGTAAGAAAGAACTTAAAAAGCACTTTATGGGCATTAAAAAGAATACAATGTATGTGCTTACAGTTTCAAAGGGTTCAAGGTTGGTTTTAAATGAAATAAGATTTAAAGGTTATTTGTAGATTTCAAATTTTACTTGCATTTTTCATAGATTATGATTTTTATCTACATCTGACACTGGCGATTTGACAGCATATAATTTATTCTCCATTCAAAGACACACTGACAGCCTAGAGTGGGGAGCAAGACAGCAGAAGAGGTCTCTCTCGTGATGATTCCCTCGCAAAAACACCAATTTGAACATGCAAATGAAAGTACCATCACAAGAGTTGAGTCAATCAGATGAGAGACCACACCACCGGGTTATAGCACAACAAGAAAAGATGTGTCAAATAAGATACAAAGTTCTCTTTTCCATTATCCACATCACCCCTCCTCCAGCCCAGGAGCACAGCATGGAGAGACTGTCTGCTCAGGGGAAACCGGGAAGTGAGCAAAGATGTCCAAATACTGAGCCCACCGCAGTAAAATCCAGCACTGGGCAGGTCTCCATGGCCCCAGAGTCAGGGTTGGAACCCAAAGACTGAGCCTCCAGACCTGCTGCAGTGCCAGGCTGGACCACATAGCCTCAGGCTTCTGGCTTGCATGGCTAACTTGACCTCTGGCCCACACAACTCCTCAGTCAATGTCAGCAGCCCCGGCCTCCCTACAGTCCTCATCAGCAGGCAGGACCCATTGGCTCCTAGCTTCAGGTAGGCCCCAGCACAGTACCAGTGGGCCCCAGGCTTCTGGCCTGCCCCAGCACTGCTCTAGCCAGGTTGAGCCCTGAGCTTCTGGCTCACCCAAGCAATGCACCAGCTGCAGGAACTGCAGACTTCTGGCATGCCCCAGTGCCATGCACATTGGTAGCAGTCCCAGGCTTCAGAACTATGCCAGAAAGCCTGCTTAGAATCTCTGGACAGGCTGACTTTATATATATATATATATATATATATATATATATGTGTGTGTATATATATATACACACACACATATATATGTATGTATATATATATACACACACACATATATATGTGTATATATATATATGTGTGTGTGTATATATATATATATATATAGAGAGAGAGAGAGAGAGGCTCTTGCTTTCTCACCCAGGCTGGAATGCAGTGTTATGATCATGGCTCACTGTGGCCTCCACCTCCAAGGCTCAAGAAATCCTCCCATCTCAGCCTCCCAAGTGGCTGGGAATACAGGCACATGACAAGACACCCAGTTAATTTTATTTTTTGCAAAGACAGGGTTTCACTATGTTGCCCAGATTGGTCTCAACCTCCTGGACTCAAGCGATCCTCCCATCTCAGCTTCCCAGAGTGTTGGAATTACGGGCATGAGCCACTGTGCCTGGCCCAGGCAGACTACTGAAGGGCTTTCCCAGACAAAGCATTTCTCAAAAGACTGAAATAGATACCTACATCTGCAAATATACCAACATCAATGCATAGCCACAAGGGTTAAGAACAATCAGGGAAATATGACATCACCAATGCAACAAACTAAAGTGTTATTGACCAACCTTAAAGAAATGGAGATAAATAAACTTCCTGAAAAATAATTTAAAGTAACTTTTAAAGAAGCTTAGTGAACTTCAAGAAAAGGCAGAGAAGCAATTCAATGAATTAAGGAAAACAATAACTGGCCAGATGAGAAATTTAATAGAGAGATTGAAATAATTAAATAAATAAATAAAACAGAAATCCTGGAGCTGAAAAATTCAAATACAATGAATGAAATGAAAAATTTAATAGAGAGTATCAATAGTAAAATTGATCAAGCAGAAGAAAGAATCTGAATTCAAAGATAAGTTATTTGAAAATATACAATCAGAGGGAAAAAAGAATGAAAATAAATGAAAAAAGCTTATGGGATTTATGAAACAGCATAAAAAGAGCAAATATTTGAATCATAGGAGTTAAAGAAGAAGAGGAAGATAAAGTAGTAAAAAGTGTATTTAAACAAAGAGTTAAAAAAAAAAAAGAAACAGTAGCAGAAACTTTTAAAACCTGAAAATACACTTAAGTATCCAGGTACAGGAAAGTCAAAGGTCACCAATCCAAATAAGATTCAATCCAAATAAGACTACCCCAGATATATAATCACATTGTCATAAATCAAAGACGTAGAGAGGATTCTGGAGGCAGCAAGAGGAAAAAAACCAAATAACATATAAGGGACTTCCCAAACAGCTATCAGCAGACCTGTCAGAAGAAACTTTACAGGAGGCAGTGGGATGATATATTTCGAGTGTTTAAGAAACAACAACAAAAAAATGCCAAGCAAGAATATTGTACCCAGCAAAGCTGTTCTTCACTAATTAAGAAAGGATATTTTCTTAGACAAAGGCTGACAGAGTTCATAACTATCAGAGCTGTTTTACAAGAAATGCTAAAGGGAGTTCTTCCAGTATAAATTTGTTGGTAAAAGTAAGTACACAGTCAAATTTAGAACACTGTCACTATAGTGGTGGTGTGCAAATTACTTATATCTTTACTATGAAGGTTAAAAGACAAAGTTATTAAAAATAACTATAGCTGCAAAAATTAAGGATATGCAATGTAAGAAAATGTAAATTGTGACATCAAAAATTCAACATGTTGGCAAAAGGAATAGAGTAAAAGCATAGTTTTTTGGGGTGTGGTGGGGTATGATCAAAGCTAAGTTGTTATCAGCTTAAAATAACCTGTTATAAATATAAGAGTAAGCCTTGTGATAACCAAGAAACAAAAACCTATAGTAGATACAGAAAAAAATGTAAAACAAGGAATCAAAACATGCCTTTGATGAAAATTACTTAACCACAGTGGAAGATAGTAAGACAGGAGGAATGAAACAAAACATCAACAAAACAACTATTAATAGAAAATATAGGTTGGCGCAAAAGGAATCATGACTACTTTTGCAGCAACCTAATAATAAAACAGTAATAGATAAGTTCTTACCTAGCAATAATCACCTTGAATGTAAGTTGATCATATTCTGCAATCAAAAGACATAGACTGGCCAAATGAATAAATGAATAAAACCCAACTGCATGCTTCCTACAAGACATTCCCTTCACCAGTAAGGACACACATAGACTGAAAGGGAAGGAATAGGTAAAGACAGTCCATGCAAATGGAAATCAAAATAGGAATAGTTATATCAGATAAAATAGACTTTAAAAAACTGTAAAAAAAGGACAAAGAGGGTCATTAATAACAAGAACAAAAGAAACAATCCAGCAAGAAGATATAATGATTATTAATATTTTATATAATATTTATATAATACTTGGTCTATATATTTAGATACTGGAATTGGAGTATACAAATTTATGAAGCAAATATTAATAGATCTGAAGGGAGATATAGACTGTAATACAATAATAGTGGGGAACATCAATATGCCACTTTCGACATTGGTCAGATCAGCTATACAGAAAGTAAATAAGGAAGCATTGAACTTAAACTATACTCTAGACCAAATGGACATAACAGACATATCTAGAACATTCCATCCAGCAGCTTCAGAATACTCATTTTTCTCAACTGCACATGGAACAGTCTCTAGAATAATTATGTGCTAGGCTACAAAGCAAATCTTAACAAATTTAAGATTAAAAGTAACTTTTCTGACCACAGTGGTATAAAACTAGGAATCAATTACATAAGGAACTTTGGAAAATTCACAAATACATGCAAGTTAAACATGCTATTGAACAACCAATGAAGCCATGAAGAAATTAAAAGGGAAATGTAAAATTTTGTTCAGGCAAACAAAAGTGAAAATATGACATACCAAAACCTGTGGGATATAGGAAAGGCAGTTCTAAAGGGAAGTTTATAGCAATCAACTCCTACACACAAAAAAAAGAAAGACACTAAATAAACAACCTAATATTGCACCTCAAGGAATCAGAAAAACAAGAACAAACTAACCCCAAAGTTAGTAAAAGGAAGAAAATAATAAAGGTCACAGCAGGAATAAATGAAATAGAGACTAAAAAAAAAACAGAAAAGATCAACAAAAATGAGAGTTGTGCTTTTAAACAGATAAACAAATTCCACTAGACTTTAGTTAAACTAAGAAAAAAAGAGAATGTGCAAATAAAATCATAGATAAAAAGAGAGGCATTTCAACTGATACAACAGAAATACAAAAAAAAAATGAGACTAATATGAGCAATTATATGCCAACAAATTGAATAACCTAAAAGAAATAAATTCCTTGACACATATAACTTATCAAAACTGAATCATAAAGAAATAGAAAACCTGAACAGACCAATAATGAGTAATGAGATCAAAACAGTAATAAAAAGTCTCTCATCAAAGAAAAGGCAAGAACTGTATGGCTTTTGTTTAATTCTATCAAACATTTAAAGAAAAACTAATACCAATTATGGTTAAAATCTTTCAAAACATTGAAGAAAATAGAACACTTCTCAACTCATTTTACAAGGCCAACATTATGCCAATACCAAAGCTGAACAAGGACAGCACACACACAGACACACACACACACACACACACACAGAGGCATGCACAAAAAGAAAAGAGCAGGCCAAGATCCTCGATGAAGATAGATGCAAAACTCCTCAACAAAATACTAGCAAACCAAATTTAACAATACATTAAAAAGATCATTCACCATGGTAATGTGGGATTCAACTCAGGAATACAAGGATGGTTCAGCACACGTAAATCAATAAATGTGACACATAACATTAACATATTTCAGGATAAAAACCATACAATCATTTCAATAGATGCAGAAAAATCATTTGATAAATTCAAAACCCTTCATGATAAAAACTCTCAATAAAATAGATATAGAAGGAAAGTACCTAAACATAATAAAGGCCATGCATGACACACCCAAGCTTGAACAAGGAAAAGTTGAAAGCTTTTCCTCTAAGATCTAGAACAAGACAAGGATGCCCCCTTACCACTTCTATTCAACTTCTAGCATTGGAAGTCCTAGCGAGAGCAATTAGGCAAAAGAAAGAATTAAAAGGCATCCAAATTGGAAAGGAACAAGTTAAATTGTCCCTGTTTGCAGATGACATGATCTTATATATAGAAAACCCTAAAGACTATTTAAAAACTGTTAGAACAAATAAATTTGGGAAACTTGCAAGATACAAAATGAACATACAAAAATCTGTAGTGTTTCTATATATTAACAGTGAACTATCCAAAAAAAGAAATCAAGAAAACAATCCCATTTACAGTAGCTGCCAAAAAATAAAATAGAAATAAATGTAACCCAAGAGTGAAAGGTCTCTGTATTGAAAACTATAAAATACTGATGAAAGTAATTGAAGTAGACACAAATAAACAAACAGATGTTCTGTTTTCATGGATTGGAAAAATTAGTACTAATAAACTGTCCATACTACACAAAGTGATCTACAGATTCAATGCCATCTCTGTCAAAATACCAATTCTATTCTTCACAGAAATAGAAAAAATATCCTAAAATGTGTATGGAGCCACAAAAGACCTCCAACAGCCAAAGTAATCTTGAGCAACAAGAACAAAGCAGGAGGCATAATGCTACCTGACTTCAAAATATACTAAAAGGTACAGTAAACAAAACAGCACTATATTGACATAAAAACAGACACATAGACCAATGTAACAGAATAGGTAGCCCAGAAATAAACCCACGTATTTACAGCCAGCTCATTTTCAACAAGGATGCTAAGAACATGCAGTGGGGAAAGGACAGTCTTCAATAAATAGCATTGGGAAGGCTGGATATTCACATGCAGAATGACGCTAGACCCCTAACTCACACCATATACAAAAATCAATTCCAAACGCATTAAAGACTTCAGTGTAAGACCCAAAACTATAAAACTACCATAAGAAAACATAGGGAAAAGCTCAATGACATTGGTCTGGGCGATAATTTTTTGGATATATCCTCAAAAGCACAGATAACAAAAGCAAAAATAGACAAATGGGATTACATCAAACTACAAGCTTCTTCACAGCAAGGAAAGAATCAACAGAGTGGAGAGACAACCCACAGAATGGGATAAAATATTTGCAAACTATATAACTGATAAGGGATTAATATCCAAAATATAGTCATGTGATGCTTAATGACAGGAATACGTTCTGAGATGTGTCATTACAAGATTTAATTGTTGTGTGAATATCATTAGAGTGTACTTACACACACCTAGATGGTACAGCTCACTACACACTTAGGCTATACAGTATAGCCTATTGCTGCAAGGCTACAAACCTATACAGCATGTTACTATACTGAATACTAGAGGCAATTGTAACACAACATTAGGTGTTTGTGTATCTAAACATAGTAAAATTACAGTAAAAAATGGTCTTACAATTGTATGGACCACTGTCGTATATGTGCTCCATGATTGTCCAAAATGTCAGGTGGCGTCACCACCATGTCCTCGTGCCATGCAGGCCGGCTCACCTGTGGAGCTGCAGCCACTGGTGTGGGGTTGTGGGGTGTGGGGTGGGGGTGGGCATAGGTTGTGCTGGGCATGAGTGTATATAAAGAACTCAAACAACTCAATAGCAAGAAAACAACACTTTCTATAAATGGACGAAGCATCTGAGTAGACATTTCTGAAAAGAAGACATACAAATGGTCAATAGATTTACGGAAAAACACTCATCACTAATCATCAGGAAAACACAAATTAAAACCACAATGAGATATTGCCTCATATCTGTTAAGATGGTTGTTATCGAAAAGACAAAAGATTTAACAAGTGTTGGCAAGGATGTGGAGAAAAGAGAGCCCTCACACACTGTTGGCAGAAATATAAATTAGTACAACCATTGTAGAAAACAGCATGGAAGATGGGAGAGGAGGGAAAGAGAAGGAGGGGGAGGAGAAAGACAAGGGGAGGGGAGGAGAAAGAGGCGGAGTGGAAGAGGGAGAGGTGGAGGGGGGAGGGGAGAGGAGGCAGGAGAGGAGAGGGTGTTTCCAGCCAGGGTGAAGTTCAGGACACTGCATGGGTGCGCTCATTCCTATCTTGCCCTCTGCACTTGCTCACCCCCTAGTCTGATGACCCCTGAAGTGGCTCTTGTCAGAGCACCATGGAGAAGGTGCTGACATTTTCCAAACCAAAGCTTGTAGATGTGGCTGACTCTGGATTAAATACGTGAAATTTGTGACTCGGAACCCGGGTGGGGGTCTAAGCAAGACCCAACACCATCATCAACAAGTTCTTTGAGTAACTCATTTGCCATTTCTGAGCCTGTTTCCGCAGATTTAAAATAACGAGGCCCAGGAGAGATGACCCCTATGGTCTCTTTTAGTTGTCAACATTTTCCTAAGAATCTAGACCTCCTCAAGAGTTTGTTCCTAATTTTCAAGGAATGAGTCGGCTGAGCCCTGCAGTGCCCTAGTCATGTTGACACAGATGTGGATGCCAGCCTGGGGACAGGATTAACAACTCAGAGCCCGGGAGACTCCCGCCTGCCGAGCTTCCAAGGGCTCGTGGAGCTGGGACTAGGGAGGGGTGCGGAACTAAAGTGTTCCTTCCTCTGACAATAGAAGTGTTCCATTGAAATTCCAACAATTATCCATTCTTCCTTTAGCATTTAATCATCTGGACACTTTCAGAAGGAATCATGACAGGCATTGCTCTCTGTGTTATTCTCCACAGCGCCCCAGCAGTGCAGCCCGACTACCAGCCTATTTGCTCCGATGAGTCAGCAGCATGAGAAAAACTACACAATGGATGAGGCCAAATAGTAACAGAAATCAGAGCTAAACAACATACAGATCCCCTTTGTGTGGCACTGAAGCCGAACGAGACCCTGGGAGTCTACAATGAGACAGGCCTTTCCTGCCTGACATGTGGACCTGCCAAGTGAACCGCACCACACCCGGTCACTGAACGCCGACCCCCAGGGGACCACATACACACGCACATGCACACATGTGCCCATCTGGTCTGGTCACCTACTGGGAGGCTGTTCTTCGTTGAGGCCAGGCTCAGAAGCCCTGCAGTCCCTGGGTAGGCCATGGCAAGCGTCTAGGGCACCATCAGGACCCCTACCCAAGGGGTGTGGGGCTATTCTGCCCCTGCTCTCCTTTCTGAGTGACCTGAGAGGTGTGGACAGCAGCCACCGAGGATCCGCTGTGTGGTGCCGCTGGCCTGTGGAGGCTTCCTCAGGGTCCTCTCTCCTCCATTCAGGCTCCACGTTTGTCACCAGTGAAAACGGTGGGATAGGCACACCCGAGGCCCCACACAGAGGATGCCATGTGAGACCCTGCTCCATCCTCCTCCTTCAGAGGAGCCCACGCCAACCTCTGGCTGAGACCTTTCATCCAGCAAGGTACTTCCTGCAGTGGAGTCTCACTCTTAAATTCCTGTCCAAGAAAACGACCAAAAGCTGTTTTAGGGCAGGTGGTACCGCAGGGCCGTGAGCAGAGGAGATTGTACCCTGAGCTTCCACTCCCTCTCCCAAAACAGGAGTGCTGCTACCCCCTCACTCTACGCCCACTCCCAGCCCACACCCGACAACCCCACACCAGTGGCTGCAGCTCCACAGGTGAGCCTGCCTGCATGGCACGAGGACACGGTGGTGATGTCACCTGACTCGGCTTCAGCAGCCTGCGGACCCAGGTGGGAGGGGGCTTCACGAGGCGGTGGCTCATGCCTCCTTTGGGAACAACATGTTCCAACCCAGTGGCCAGCCCTCAGGTCTGGAGCACTGCAGCATGGCTGCAGGAGAGGGAAGCGCCCAGATGGACTGGCAGGCAAGGACTCTGGGTCCCATGCCCAGCACAGGTTGTGGGGAGTAAAACACATCCCCCTAAAGGAAGTTTCCTTCACATCTTCACCCCCACAGACCCTGCCTTTCCCTCCAAAACAGCCCTGCCCAAATCCTCTGGGAGGAAGCAGAACCTCCCGTGCCCTGAAACTTGTCAGGTCCCTGGGGGCTGAGCAGACGGTGCCCACGCCCTTAATCCACAAACGGGAGCCTTTAGAGCAAATGTTTTAAACGCCCACTCTCACAAAGACGGTTGGAAGTTTATGGAACTCAATACTGCTCTTGAAGGAGTCCAGGCAAAAATATAAATGCTCTCCGATGGGTTTGGCCAATTTCTGAACCATAGAGCTATAAAGGATGTCTGCAGGAGACTGAGGCACAGCAACGCCAAGGACAGTGTCAGAAAACAAACTACCAACTGGCACATCACATCTCAGGAGGCTCTGCAGAGGCACGACAGAAATTCCCAGACTTCTAAGCTGCAAACAGTCTCGAAGCCTTGTATGAGGCACATCACCACCACAACCTTAACCCTCTGGGTTCTTAAGCCAGAACACAGACATACAGACACAAATGTGCGCACGGCACCACACCACACCATCACCTCCCTATGCAGAGAAGGCACACACACACCATTACCATCACCACCTCCGCCACCATTATCACCTCCACCTCCACCACCACCTCCTCCCTATATACAAACACAAACATGCACACAGCACCACACCATCACCTCCTATGCAGGGAACACACACACACACCATTACCATCACCACCTCCACCACCATTAACACCTCCACCTCCACCACCATCTCCTCCCTACACACAAACACAAACATGCTCACAGCACTATGCCACATCACCTCCCTATGCAGAGAACACACACACACCATTACCAACACAACCATCACCTCCACCTCCATCACCTCCCTACACACAAACACAAACATGCACACAGCACCACACCACACCATCACCTCCCTACACAGAGAACACACACACACCATTACCATCACCACCTCTGCCACCATTATCACCTCCACCTCCACCACCACCTCCTCCCTATATACAAACACAAACATGCACACAGCACCACACACCATCACCTCCCTATGCGGAGAACGCACACACACACCATTACCATCACAACCATCACCTCCACCTCCACCGCCACCTCCTCCCTACATACAAACACAAACATGCTCACAGCACCACACCATCACCTCCTATGCAGGGAACACACACACACACCATTACCATCACCACCTCCGCCACCATTATCACCTCCACCTCCACCACCACCTCCTCCCTATATACAAACACAAACATGCACACAGCAACACACACCATCACCTCCCTATGCGGAGAATGCACACACACACCATTACCATCACAAGCATCACCTCCACCTCCACCGCCACCTCCTCCCTACACACAAACACAAACATGCTCACAGCACCACACCATCACCTCCCTGTGCAGAGAACACACGCCATTACCATCACCACCTCCACCACCATTAACACCTCCACCTCCACCACCACCTCCTCCCTACACACAAACACGAACATGCACACAGCACCACACCATCATCTCCCTGTGCAGAGAACACACGCCATTACCATCACAACCATCACCTCCACCTCCATCACCTCCTCCCTACACACAAACACAAACATGCACACAGCACACCACACCATCACCTCCCTACGCAGAGAACACACACACACCATTACCATCACCACCACCATTATCACCTCCATCTCCACCACCACAAACATGCACACAGCACACCACACCATCACCTCCCTACGCAGAGAACACACACACACCATTACCATCACCACCACCATTATCACCTCCATCTCCACCACCACCACCATTTTCACCATTATCACCACCACCTCCACCACCAACACTTTCCTACATACAGAACGCAAACACACACAGAACCACACCACACCATCACTGCACTACACGGGACACACACACACACACACTATCTCTACCACCACCTCCACCACTACTGTCACCACTATCAATATCACTTCCCCCTCCCCACAAAAAGAAGACACATACACACATATGGCACCATCACCACCACCACTTCCACCACCCCACATACAGAACAGAAACAGACACACAACACCATACCACCACCATCACAACCCTATGCACGGAAAAAACAAACACATACATATCATCGCCACCACAACCATTGCCTCAATCATCACCACCACCATCATTCTCACTACCACCACCACCTCCACAGCCATTACCACTATCATTATACCCTCCACCACCACCACCACAATCACAGTCTCAATCATTAATACCACCATCACCACCATCACCATCATCACCTCTACCAACACCAACACCACCACACTGTGATCATCACTATCACCACCATTACCTCCATCACCACTGCCATCACCATTACCTCCACCACCATCCATCATGACCACTACCTTCACTACCACCACCACCTCTACCACCACCACCATCACTCCAATCATTACTACCATCACCATCACCACCACCACCATCACTACCAACACCATCACCTTCACCACTGTCACCACCACCACCTCTATCACCACCATCATCACTCCAATCATTACTACAATCACCATCACCACCACCACCATCACTACCAACACCATCACCTTCACCACCATCACCACCACCATGGCCTCAAATCATTGATACCACCATCACAACCAACACTATCATTACCTCTACCAATACCACCACCACCATCACTACCATCACCACTAGTACACAATCATCACCATTATCACAACCACTATTACCTCTACCACCATCACTACCACCACCACTACTACCACCACCACTATCACCTCTATCACCACCATCACCTCAATCATTACTACCACCATCATCACTATTATCACCTCCACCATGACCACCATCATCTCCACCACCATCACCACCTCCATCACCATCATTAACACTGTCACCACCATCATGACCACCACCATCACCTCTACCACCACCATCATTCTAATCATTACTACCACCATCACCACCACCACCACCCCCACCACCATCACCACAATCACCACCACCACCATTACCACCATCACCACCATCACTCTAATCATTACTACCACCATCTTCACCACCACCACCCCCACCACCACCTCCACCACCATCACCATAATCATCACCACCACTATTGCCTTCACAAACACCAACATTGCAACCACCTCCCTACATACAGAACCCATACACACAAACATACACCACCACCATCATCACCCTCACCACCTTGGTTTGTTTCTCTTCAGATGTTCACTTTATACACTGGCCCTTCCTTGCATCTAGAACTTAATTGTGTCATGCACATACATTCTGATAATCCCCTTAGCATCCTGCTCCTATGTCAAGGCTCCTCCCCAGCTACACACTGTGCCAAGAATATCCTTACCCTCATTTCACCAAGTTTTCTTTCTTCTCATATTCAAGAAATTTTTGAAATCCTGATTCCTTTAAGAAATTTTCCTTTATTGAAAGAGATAGTAGTTACTTTCATCTTCCTCAACTGTGCCTCTGCACATATTAGTACATATGACATACTTGCCCCATTCATTCATTCAACATTGATTCAGGGCTTCCCTGTATAAACTTGGTTCTTCCATTTGTTCATTTGTTCATTCATTCAGTGTTAAGTGCTTACCTGTACACAGTTGCCTCATCATTCATTCATTCAGTGCTCATTAAGTGCTTCCATATTTATGCTTGCCTCTTCCATTCATTCATTCATTCATTCATTCATTCATTCAGTGTGATTAGGGCTTCCCTTATGTGTTCATCACTTAGGCCCTGGAGAAACAAATAATCAATGTTCGGACTTGCAGGCTGTTAGGGACTTCCATGCTGAGTGTGTGTCTGTTGAATACAATTTTTCAGAAAGGGCTGTTTCCTTTCCTAGCAGGTGGCTAATAAGGTTTTGCCTTTCCAGAAGCCAAGGTATACCCATGCTGGGCCATCCTCCCTCAATTAAATGCAGTTGTGCAAACCAGGAAGGAGAGAGGAGCATGCGGCTGACTGCACGCGGTTAACACACTGAGGCGCCCCCAGAAACAGTCCTCCTGCAGCAGGTGCCTCAGAAATGAGCTTCTCTCTCCAGGTGAGTAAATTGAATGCCTCAGACTTTTCCTGCATTTAAACTGTCAACACCATATAGGAAAACGGACATAGTTAGATCTCGTGATACGCTGTCAAGTGAGAAAAGCCACTTGTACAACAGCATGAATTGTCTGAACCCACTTATATAACTCTGAGTGTGTGTGTGTGTGCATGTGTGTGTCTGAACACAGGCAGAAACGGGAGGGAGTTCAGTAACATTTTGGTGGTACATCTTGGGTGAGGTGATTGGGTGTGGGGAGGTGGTAGTTTTACTCCATGATTGCAAAGAATGTAGTATTTGGGGTTAAAACAATTAGAGCTCAACTAACTCCTCGTTCTGATGCTACCAAATTTGTTCTCTTTGATAGGCTCATGCTCTGACACTTGACTTTCTCAGCTGTAAGATGGGAATAACAGTGGCGCCTTCCATGTAGATATATGTTAGGGTTGATGAGGTGGCGTCTGGCATAAAATCAATGCTCAAGGAATGTTTGGATTTCAAGTTGTTCTCTATTTTTAAATCTATATGTGCATTTATCTTTTAAAATTTGTTTTTCCTTTGCTCATCATGATTGAAGCCTAGGACCCCCTTGTCCCTTTCTCTTAAAGGCCGTGCCATCTAACACAGCATCGTTTCTGACGCTAAGTCAGAGCAGAGTGGCCGCCAGTTGTCAGAGTCTACAACTGCATATGGATTTTTTTTTTCTTTTCTTTTTTGGTGAGAGTAACACCAGGAAGCAGGACACAGAGATGGAGATTCCCCCACCTGCGTTTCCATCATACCCTCTGTCCTGCCTGCAGTTTCCATCACAATGCTACCCAGAGCTGCTTCTATGAACAGCCAGGTGGGAAGGAAGGGGGCTGAGAACATTGGCCTCAGCTCTGCATAAAGCGCCACAAGGAAACTCACGCAAGGGGCCCCTTGAGCTAAGCCGGGTGTGGATTCCACCACTGATAAGGATGCCAACATTCTGGTGGTGATTTGGTTTCAGTGCTTGGTGACTGGGGGGATTCTTAGGTATATCCTGTGTCTTTCTGTCAGGAATCTACTTCTGTGCAATCAGGAGGGATGGGATCCTTCTGTGCAGTCAGGAGGGATGGGATCCTTCTGTGCTCCTCACAAAACCCAAATGCCTCCAGGTGGAATGAGGAGGGTGTCAACAACTCACGGCACACCTCAGGCCTCCCATGCGACATTTTCCAAAGCATAGAGCTGGGCTTTCACTTCAGCTCGCTGGTTTATAATGAATACTACACATCTCAGCACCTTGCGCAGACCAGTCTGCGGCCCCGCGTAAGCCTCTGCCTTGAAGAAGAGAGGCTCGGGTCCTGGGTCCGTCGGCACCTCTCCCTGCCACAGCAGCTCGGAGCCAGAGCCTTTGAAAAGGCAACCTGGACACGTCCTGACCTGGCCGGGAGGCACTGCCCAGCCCACCACTCTTAGGAGGCCCTAGCAAAGTTTTCACTGGAATCATCTCCTCTTTTACAAAATTGCCTGAATCAGAAAAAAATGACACATTTCCACCTTTCCCTGTTTTGATAAGCCTGGTGACCCATTTAGGCCACTCCTAAGCAACTTTGGCCAGGAAAACAAGAATTAGACTTTGCTAAGTGTCCCAGTCCCTCCACGGGCAAGCCCCAGGCTGGCGTTGTGTGTTCTAGGTGCACACACACCCATGCGTGTGTCCTACACATGGATTACACTTCGAGTAGACGTGTTAGAGACGTAGATATGCTCATTTATCATGTGCACATACTGTTTTTACATACATAATAAATATATAATCTATATTACATTCATATACATTTCTATTTTTATGTATGAAATATACACATTTTAAAATTCACATCGGGATACTAACGGTCCTTTGTCTATTCTAGACCACTCCTGGGCTGGCTCCTGGGTCACTCTGGGAGAAGCTCCAAACTGCTGTCTGTTAGGAAGAATTAGGGCCCCTCAGAGCCTGGGCGGAGGCTGTCTGCCTCACACGGAGAGGGGAACCCAGAGGCGCTTCTCTCTGTCCCCCAGGACTCGGGCTATCAGAAGCAGGGAGGAGTCAGAGGTGGGGCCTTTCAGCCACTCTTCCTAGTCACTGAGCCTATGGAAGGAAGAAGAAATGAGGCTGAAAGCAGGGACAGAACTCTCAGAAGATGACCAGGGTCAGCAGCCTCTGTGATTGGCAGGGTAGGAGTCCACAGTTCTCCGGCAACATCCGTCCTCATCACCCACACCGGACAGGCTCCACTCACTCCACTCTGCCCAGCACATACGAGCCATGCAGGCCGGCACGCCCCACTACCCACCCCGGGGGAGCAGCGACCTCGGGCTCTGCCCCGCCCACCCTGCCCACCTGCAGGGGTTCCATCCGGAGGGTGTGCTGGGCGCCACCCCGCACTCTGATTGGACAGCAGAGTTGATCAGTTCTAACTTCACACTGCAAGCTATTTATAGGCCTCAGCCACAGCCTTAAATAACAGGGAAATTATCACACAGTTATCTGAAGCCACGAAAACTTTCTCACAGCATTTTTTATTTACGACTTGGCCATCACTCCTGGAAACTGCTGATGGCTGCATGACCATGTAGGTCTGAGACTTGGAGGGTCCCCCGTCCCCTCCCCACCCTCCAGCTGGCCTCCTCCTCGGTCCCCCAGACCACCCTTGCTCACCGACACCCTCTTATTCGGAGCCTCACAGACCCCTGAACAACATATATCACGCTTTGCAATTTTAAATTACCGTAGTACCCATTTAGTACAAATTCTGCTTTTCCTCCCAAACAAACTAAGGGATTATTTTTCTGATTATAAAATAACCCGCTTTAACAGTGCCTGAAACAAGAACACTGTTCATGGGCTGACAGTCTTTTTGCTCAAATTGTTAAGTAATATTTTCACTTGATTCAAAATGTAAAACTACAGGACACATGTGGCAGATCATTTCCTCCAGAGGCCACAGAGGTAACCGGTTCCCTGTGTACTGCACGGTTCAAGAGCTATTGTAGCATATAAAGATAAACGCACAGGCAGCATTAGGTAAAGCCTTAAAGAAGAAAATGAGACTTGGCCCTAGCCTCACCCCTGGGGAAGAGCCACATGGACCCAGGGTCACCTCCTCAGGCGTTCTCCCGAATCATAAGCGATTCTCCCAGGTTTGTTTGTTAACAACACTTCAACACACAGTACCCCTGCCTTTGAATTCTTCTTTACTTTTCATTAGAGACTCTGCAGAAATGGACAATGAGTGGAAGAGTTGAGATTTGACCCAATCCAATGTATCTAAGTTTTTATTTGCTTTGCTCCAATAGGAAAGCCTGTTATTTTTAATGTTTCTATTTGCTTTTCCATGTTAACCACATGTTAACAATAGGTTCAAATTATAGAACCTTCCCCAGATTTAACAGGAATCTCCACTTTTTTTCTTTCCTATTTCTCCCCAGCTAGACTTCAGGGGTTGATTCCAAAGTGGGAAGGTTCTCGTGTCCCCCGACAACCAGCACCCCTTCACTCCAGGTGACTAAGAAAGAAGGGGGCCGGGCGCAGTGGCTCATGCCTGTAATCCCAGCACTTTGGGAGGCCAAGGCAGGCAGATCACGAGGTCAGGAGTTCAAGACCACCCTGACCAACATGGTGAAACCCCATCTCTACTAAAAATATAGTAATTAGCTAGGCGTGGTGGTGCGTGCCTGTAGTCCCAGCTACTCGGGAGGCTGAGGCAGGAGAATCACTTGAACCCAGGAGGTGGAGGTTGTGGTGAGCAGAGATCACACCACTGTACTCCAGCCTGGGTGACAGAGCGAGACTCGTCTCAAAAAAAAAAAAAAAAAAAAGAAAAAAGGAAATTATAGACTCTACTGGGGATAACATAAAAGAACATGCATTCAATGGGAGAACTGATGGCGATGAAATGAGCCAATGCCACCTGCACGCCGCAGAGTAGGGGAGCCCCCAGAACACAACCATGCATCTGTCTCCATCCACACACATGGGACCCTGTGGACCGGGGTGCACAGCACAGGCAACACACGTGAGGAAGGGTAGAGAGATGCTTCCCATTGAGCCAAGGACCATGCCTTCCTCCTGCGGGACAGTTTGTGATCACCATCACCCACAGGACCGTCTATGCACTGACCTGAGCGGTAGTAGTGTGGCTCACCTTGAGATTGTATTTTCTACATTTTTACAAAGCAAGTAAAAATAAAAGAATAAACATAAACAGAACATCTGGCGCCAGAGAAAGAAATTCAGACAATTCACAAAGTTGTGAAGGAGGGGAGACAGACACCTACAAGAATTTGTTACAATTGTTATAAACTTTCTTAATATCTCACTGTCTGGACACTTGAGTCATTAATTCACTTTTTATCACAGAAAAGTTTAATATTGGACTTTAATTTCTTCAAGTCTTTTTGATCAAGAAACCTCAATATTACATCACAACGTCAGATTTTTATCAATCCAACTTCCTGTAAGCCAACAAAGAATATTAGAGAATTCAATGGAATTAATAGTAAAAATCGTCCAAATGAGATTTTTAACTTTCCTCCAAATTTTAGGTCAAGCTGTTTCTTTAGTTTCACATTATTGGGGTGCCAAAGAGCCAACTCGTGAAGGCATCAACACATCTGGAGTATCCTGCACGTTAACGGGAATACCATGTCCACACTTCACTTCCACCTTCAGGGCTCCCACGGTGACTCCCAGTCATTGCTAGCCCAGGATCAGAAGTTTATATTTCCTCAAAAAACCAACACTGATCATTCAAAAAATAGAAAAGATTCAAATTTTGACTGAGTTTGGTAAGCCATGCCATGACTCCAAAACCGTTTTTGCATTTTGTGACCAATTTACAGAAACAGGAAGGAAGCACAGTCACATTCCTCCAGATGACTCAAGGAATAGAGTTTAACAAAACTCCCACAGTAGGGTGTGATTTTGTCAGAATACAAAAAAGCTGATCAACGGCTGCTTTTTCATTTGGACCTAAATAGGACTGGGGCCAGCGATTAGTTCTGGATTCCAGGGGCAGAGGAGAGCATGCTGACCGGTGCACACATTATTATTGTCCAGGGGCAGAGGGGAGCATACTGACTGGTGCACACGTTATCTCTGTTCAGGGTTAGAGGAGAGCATGCTGACCGGTCCACACATTATCACTGTCCAGGGGCAGAGGAGAGCATGCTGACCAGTGCACACACATTATCACTGTCCAGGGGCAGAGGAGAGCGTGCTGACTGGTGCACACATTATCACTGTCCAGGGGCAGAGGGGAGCATGCTGACCGGTGCGCACACATTACTGCAAGGAGAGCATGCTGACCGGTGCACACATTATCGCTGTCCAGGGAGAGAGGAGCATACTGACCGGTGCGCACACATTATCGCTGTCCAGGGGCAGAGGACAGCATGCTGACCGGTGCACACATTATCGCTGCCCAGGGTTAGAGCACAGCATGCTGACCAGTGTGCACACATTTTCGCTGCAGCTCATTGTAGTTATGGGGAGTTTTTCACTTTGCTTTTCATTTTGCAGCTGAATGCATGTGAGACAAATGTCCCTACCTGAAGGCTCCTTGAACTCCTGGCCCAGACCCTTCGATGACCACCGCCGTGAAGGTCATTGGTCTTCCAGGAAGGGAGCCAGGCCCCCTGGGCCTCTTTCTCCTGGGGTGTGTGGCTTAGCAGCCCCCACTGGAGCTCATTACTGAGCAGCTTCTCCCTAAGCCTGAGGCACCCCTCCCTTCCTTTTCTGTCTCCTCCTGTACCCAGTGATTGGCCACCTCCACTTTTTCTTGGGAGTTGGTGGGCAAGAAGGGAGGAGGAGTTAGATCATGGCCAATTCAACTCCTTTTGAGACATTTCAATAAATTTGAATAATTTATTTCAATAAGGAACTGTGCCCTCCTCCTTTGCAGCTCAGAAATGCTGAGATTTGAGAGTCGGTCTAGCACCCAGCACCGAGGCCACTCTCCGTTGGGTCTAAGAATCCCTTCAGGGCCTGGGAGACGCCCGAATGTGTCCTTTTCCAGAGTTCTTTGTACTGTTTTCCACTCCTCTTCCCCCAACTGTTCTGGAAACAAGTGCCAAAGTACATGCCACATGGAAGTAGCTGATAACCAGCTCCGTGTTTCCTGCTAAACTGGGACAATTGAAAGTTAAATTTTCACATAAACCATTGCCCCAGCTGGGGCAGACCCCAGGCCTGCCTGAGATTTATTTCTGCAAAGTCCTGGAAAACCCAGTAAACAGTATGAGAGTCCCCACAGTTGTGCGGTTGTGAGGAAAGCAAAAATTATGAAGCTGTCCACCAATAAAGGGACAGCCAGACACCCCTCTCTGCTTCAATGTCATGTCTGACTCTGCCCAGTGTGGCTACGTCTTTGGAAGTCAGTGCATCACGGAGCTGTCGCTGCAACAGGCTGTGGGACAGGTGACTCCAAAACTCCAACCTATGCCAGGAAACTCGATTCTGTGCTCACAACCTGCAGGTCCACAGTGGTTCATGTGATTAAAACTGGCCCTGGATAGGCCGGGCACGGTGGCTCACACCTGTAATCCCAGCACTCTGGGAGGTCGATGTGGGCAGATCACCTGAGGTCAGGAGTTCAAGACCAGCCTGGCCAACATGGTGAAACCCCGTGTCTACTAAAAATACAAAATCAGCTGGGAATGGGCGCGGTGGCACACGCCTGTAATCCCAGCTACTGGGGAGGCTGAGGCAGGTGAATCACTGAACCCGGGAGGTGGAGGTTGCATGAGCGGAGATCAAGCCATTGCACTCCAGCCTGAGCAAAAAGAGCAAAACTCCGTCAAAAAAAAAAAAACCCGAAACAAAATCAAAACCTGGCTTGGGGCAGGTGGCTGTTTTGTAAGCGAGGTTTGCCTGGTCTTGGGTGCAAGCTGCAGGCTGGGTTTAAGTCTTCTCCTAGTGCCTCTCATCCTCCTTAGACGCATTCTTCTCAGGAGCCCAAGGTCCGAGCCAAGCACACGATTCATTCAGAGCTTCTGATCACATCATGGCCACCCACACTCCATTGGCCAAGGCCAGTCACATGACCAAACCCAAAGTCTGTAGGGCAGGGAAGGGGGAGCGGAGGGCAGTATCTGCTGATACTCAGCTCAACACAGAAGGTCTGGTACAGCAGCTCCTCACTGGCTGGAAGGTTGAACATTGGTACACACTGTGAACTAACTACAAAATAAAATACAAATCTCGCAGGAGACGTGATCCCGCATGAGACGGCTATTCTACCCTCACCCACAGTAACAAGGCTGGGAAGGTCATCTTCAGTTGGCAGTGGACGAGGAACGCAGCACAGACCACGGCAAACCACAAATTCCCAGAAGATGATCTGAGTATCAGAGAGAGGCCCTTGGGAAGGCTGACGCAGACGTTCACAGAAGCTACCTAGGGTGAAAGGCAGGATCATGTCACGTAAAATTCTACCGGGAAAATGACACCAAACCCCCAACGACCATTTGATTCCTCTCTCATTTCTTTTAAGTACTAGTCAGAAGTGAAAACTTAATTTTCCTGTATATGTGAGAAAATACATTTACGTGCCTATCTTCTGATTTTCACCTTTCAAGATAATGTCCCAAACCAAACTGGTTATCACTATTTTTTTGATTTTCTGGTACTCTAAGCAAATTCACCGTAAGTGAATAACAAGGACCTTCCGAATACAGGTACAGAGCACAGGCTCTGCGACCAGGAGACTTTGGTTCCAATCCCCATGCGTCTTTGGTCACTGTGTGATGTCTGGTGTGTTATTGAACCTCTCTGGCTGTGTTCTCACCCATTCCTCATTGAAAGGATTAGATGGGGCGATATATTTAAAACAGAATTCCTAGCATGTGGTAGCACTCAGTAAATGCTAGGTGTTACTGTTAAGATTACTAGACCATTCTTGGCACTTAAACTTTCATATATTCTCTTTATTATTTTAGGACATCTAATTGTAATAAAGTTTATATAACTGAACTAAACAAATGTCCTGAACCAAAGCTGCCTACACGTTTCGCAGGATACCTTTACCGGGCTTTCTGAAACTTTTTTATGGAAAAAGATTTTCCTGGAACTTTTTCATGGAACTTTTGCTTTCCATAAGCAAAAGAGGATAAAAACACAGCAGAAATATGTTATTAATGCAAAAACTTAGCATGCACTGACAGGATATAATTAACTATCCTCCGAAGTTCCATGCAGCTGGGTGTAAAACACACGTGCTCTGCAATGCTGTGGGAAGCAGAAAGTGCTGTGACAGACAGAAGGGGGTGCTGGAATTCAGGCCGCCAACACGTGGAAGAGGGTGTCCCCCAGCCCTCCCTGCACTCCGTCCATCCCCCCGTCACCTCCACGTGTGCTCAGGACGGGAGCAGCTGTGGGCAAACACATGCTGTTGTGAAAAAAAAAACAGAGGGAAAGGAAGAAGTGGAGGTGGGGGGGGGGGGCCACTGCTTCTTACACCTTGCTACTGCAAAGACATCAGAGTCTATTCTGAATTTTTCAGCATTTGAAGTCAAACCAGTCAAAGTGCTAAAGCTAATTATGTGAGCAGGTGGCTGTCGACACTTTTCAGGGAGAAAAATATGTGTGTGAGTCCTGCCAGCCTTCACAGCCAGCGGGTCACCGAGAAGCTATGTGGGTGAGGCTGAGAAACCCACACAGGCAGTGAGACAGCTCAGCCCTGGGCAGGAGAGGGATCCCAGGCAGAGGGGGCGGCCTGGACAGAGCCATGGAGACACAGGAGAGCAGGGGTGTGAGTGTGAGACGGAGTGTGTGGTGTGTGCCTCTGTGTGAATGTGTGAGTGTATGTGGTGTGTTTGTGAATGTGTGTGTTGTGTGTGCCCTTGTGTATGTGGAGTGTGTGTGTGTGTTTGGTGTGTGCACGTGTGTGAATGTGTGTGGTGCATGTGTATATGTGTGTGCAGTGTGTGTGGTGTATGTCTGTATGTATGTGTGTGAGTGTATGTGATGTAGGTGTGTGTGCATGTGTATGGAGTATGTATGAATGCGCATGTGGTGTGTGTGATATGTGTGTGTGTGGTGTATGTGAGTTTGTGTGGTATGAGTGTGTGGTGTATGTGTGAGTGTATGTGTTGTGTGTGTATGTGCATGTGTGGAGTATGTATGAGTGCATGTGTGTGCGGTGTGTGTGAGTGTATGTGGTGTGTGTGCATGTATATGGAGTATGAGTGTATGTGTGGTGTGTGTGTGTGGTATGAGTGTGTGTGGTGTATGTGTGTGTGGTGTGTGTGTGTGGTGTGTGTGTGGTATGAGTGTGTGTGTATGTGTGAGTGTATGTGGTGTGTGAATGTGTGTGTTGTGTGCCCTTGTGTATGTGGAGTGTGTGTGTATGCGTGTTTGGTGTGTGCACATGTGTGTGTGTGGTGCATGTGAGTGTATGCAGTGTGTGGTGTATGTCTGCACGTGTGTGAGTGTATGTGGTGTGTGTGCATGTGTATGGAGTAGTATGAGTGCGTGTGCGGTGTGTGTGATATGAGTGTGTGGGGGTGTATGTGTGTGGTATGAGTGTGTGTGTGTGTGGTGTGTGTGGTGGGTATGTGCATGTGTATGTAGTATGAGTGCGTGTGCGGTGTGACATGAGGGTGTGTGTGGTGTATGTGTGTGGTATGAGTGTGTGTGTGGTGTGTGTGTATGTGGTGGGTCTGTATGTGCATGTGTATGGAGTATGTATGAGTGCGTGTGTGGTGTGTGTGGTATGAGTGTGTGGTGTGTGTGTGGTATGAGTGTGTGTGGTGTATGTGTCAGTGTATGTGGTGTGTGTGCATGTGTATGGAGTATATATGAGTGCGTGTGTGGTGTGTGTGTGCATGTGTATGGAGTATGAGTGCGTGTGTGGTGTGTGTGGTGTATGTGTGTGTGGTATGAGAGTGTGTGTGTGGTGTGTGTGAGTGTATGTGGTGTGTGCGTGTACATGTGTATGGAGTACGTATGAGTGCGTGTGTGATGTGTGTGTGGTATGAGTGTGTGTGGTGCGTGTGTGATGTGTGTGTGGTGCATGTGTGATGTGTGTGTGGTGTGTGTGGTGTGTGTGTGTGTGGTATGAGAGTGTATGTGTGTGGTGTGCGTGCGTGGTGTGTGAGTTTATGTGGGGTATGAATGTGTGTGTGAGTGTGTGTGTCTCTTGACCTGCAAGTAGCCCAGCGTTGCCTACACGTATGTTGCAAGATGGAAAAGAGCAGAAATGAAGTGGAGAGGGCAGAGGGAAAGTTAAAGGGGCTGTCCTGGAGGTCAGCGCTGACATGCAAGGCAAGGGATCAACCCTCTCCGAATTGGATGACAACGGGCACTCGTCCAGGAAAAGCACACGTATGTGCACATTCACACAGAGGCGCGTCCAGCATAATACAATCGGGGGTACTCACATACCACAAGCAAGCAAGCAGCTCCCGCGTTTTCGCCAGGCAGAGGGGCTGCGGGGAAGACAGCGCACCAGTCTGTCCCCACGGTGGGATGCAGAAGGGGACTCCCAAGGGGAAATTGAGAGGAGGATCCCAGGATGGCCAAGAGTGCCTCACCCCCACGACCACTACCATGAAAACAGAATGCACACTCCCCCCTCCGCCTCGCCACAGGCCCCCCATGACTTCAGACAATAGAAAGTGAGTTCATGGCAAACGCCCACGACTTAAGTTGCAGCTCAGAGGAAGCAGGCGTAAGCCGAATGGAAGGGGAAGAATCCACACCGTATCAGAACCACCAGGAGGGCTGGACGGGGCTGATAAGAAATCAGAGGGCCACAGGGAAAAGGAAGAAGGCGGCTCGGGGCGCTAGACCACAGCCCAGCCTGGGAGCAGCTAACCCATGGCCAGGCGGAAACCCCCACAGGCACTTCCCCAGCTAAGAGGATGTGATTGCCATCGGCCAGGGGAGGGCAGGTGAGGCGGGGCTGTGGTGGTGTTGCAGGAAGGGACGGAGAGGCCCCATAGGGAAAATGGGTAGAGCCCTCAGAAGGCAGCTGTCAGGGAAATACTCCTGCCCACAGGGGCGATGGTGTTGGCAACGGCATCGAGACCTGAACAGGCTGTGGTCCGGCAGAGAGGGGAGGTCGTGATGATACTGGCCGGACAGCGGCTCTGAATATGGCGCATTTGTGAGACGTCGTGGGCATCTATGGCATGTGTAGGACAAAGGCTGGTCATTCCTCCTCGCCTTCCCACTTTGACTTCAGATACGGCGTGTCATCTCCCGTCTTCCCCTTGCATATCTGGACGCCCGTTCTTTACTTTCTCCCCAACTTGTGCTCCTCTGCCTGGTGTTACATGTCAGAACTGCTAATGGCTTGATCCCAGGCTTTCTTCTCTCCTCATCCTACGCTGCTGAGAAATCTCACGGTGACTCCAATTACCCTTTAAGTGAAGGTGACTCCCCGACTCCTAACTCTGGCTGCAGCCTCTTTGGTAAGCTCAGGGTCTGTTCATCTAACCCTGATGTACAACCCGAAGTCAGCATACCCACGATGGAAGTGCTAACCTTTACGTCCCCCAACAGACGGTCTTCCAAGGTCCCGAGTGGGTACCTGGTGCCTGCAACCGTGCAGCTCTGCAAGCCAGACTGGGACAGCACTTTGGACGACTCCTGCAGCCTTGCGCCCAGCCCAGCTCGTGTCTGCGTGTTGCCTCCCAAGCGTCTCTGGAATTCGACCATCTCTCTCCAGCTCCACAGCCACCATGCTCATCCAAGCTCCCATGCCCATCGGTCTTCGTGAAGGTTCCTGCACCTTCCCAACTGCTCCCTCCACATCACTCTGCTCCCCGTGGAACACCTGGTGTGCTGCAGCCCGAGCGAGTTAGGAGAAACACGCTGCTCCCGCCCCACGCCACTGTCCCACTTCCTCTAACACCCGATTGCCCTGCACACTCGGGATGTGCAGGGCCCATGGACATTTTTTCAAGGTGGGGAGTCATCCAAAGAGAAACCTATAAGATTATTTAAACTAAACTCTGAGATTAACAAAACAAAAACAAACAAACAAAAAAACTCTCAAGAAAGCAGACTCTTTTCCACTGGCCAAGAACAGCAAAGCACACAGCCCAGACAGTGACCTCGGACAGCAGGACCATAGACAGGACTCCAAGAAGCAGAGCCCAGAATTAGAGACAGAAACCAGGCCACATTGTTTACAGCCTGGGACAGGCCCTCTCCTGAGGTTTGTTTAGTTACGTGATCCAGTAGTCCACCCACCTTGTTTTTCCTAAACCACGTTGACTCAGGTTTTCTGTAAAATAAACTAAAAGAATCACATTATACTTAACATGTAGCTGATCACAGCATTGACCTCTTGGCAAAATGTGTCAATAGCTTCCCATGACCCATGGTTCTTAGGATAAAAACTAAAACTCCTTAAAATGGCCGCCAAGGCCCTGATGGATCTGGGCCTGTTTACCTTCCCAGCCAAATGGCAAAGCTCTCTGTGCCTGCTCTCACCTCCAGTAACATTGAGCTTGCCTCTGGGCCTTCACACAGTCCTCCTCCAACACGGTCTTTGCTCCGGATGCTCCTCCTCACTGCTTCATCCCCTACCTCGTCCTAGTCATTCACCTTTTCCTCCAGAGAGGCGATCCACATGAGATTCCTGTCCCTTGCTTTCATAGAATCATGCTCCTTTCCTTCAAAACAATTTTCACCATTTATAATTAAATAATAGTTAGTGTGATTATCTGATTGTCTGCCTCCTCAGTTGCTAGACAGCAAACTGAGCAATGATTGTAGATATTTGTTTCTGCTCAAAACTGCATCCCCAGCACCTGACATACATGGTGGGTGCTGGAAAATGCCTAGTGGGTGGGTGGGTGGGTGGGTGGATGGGTGGGTGGGTGGATGGATGGATGGATGGATGGATGATGGGTAGATTGATGGGTGGACAGATAGATGCGTGGATGGATGGATGAATGGATGGACAGATGGACAGGCAGATGGATGGATGGATGGATGATGGGTAGACTGATGGGTGGACAGATAGATGCGTGGATGGATGGATGAATGGATGGACAGATGGACAGGTAGATGGATGGATGGATGAACTGATGGATGGACAGATGGACAGGTAGATGGATGAATGGATGGATGGATGGGTGGATGATGGATAGATTGATGAGTGGACAGATAGACACGTGGATGGGTGGATGGATGGAATGGATGAATATATTGATGTGTGGACAGATGGACAGGTAGATGGATGGATGGATGGGATGGATGGATTAATGGGTGGACATATGGACAGGTAGACGGATGGATGGATGGGATGGATGGATTAATGAGTGGACATATGGACAGGTAGACGGATGGATGGATGGATGAATGGATGGATGGATGGAGAGATTGATGGGTGGACAGATGGACAGGTAGATGGATGAATGGATGGATGGATGACTGCATTGATGGATGATGGATAGATTGATGGGTGGACAGATAGACACGTGGATGATGAATGGATGGATGGATGGACTGATGGGTGGACAGATGGACAGGAAGATGGATGGATGGATGGATGATGGATAGACTGATGGGTGGACAGATAGATGTGTGGATGGATGGATGGATGGATGATACATTGATGGGTGGACAGATAGATGGATGGATGGATGGATGGATGGATGGATAAATTGTCAAAGAACTTTGGATGGAGGAGTCAGAGACAGGAGCAATGAGAAGTTTCCGGCTTGAAATACCAGGTAGAGATGGTATCTAAGCTAGAAGGAGGAGAAAGGTGGGTAAGGAGGTGTTATTTGCATGTTACTATTTAAATGGAGGGGAAACCAAGTGAAATGAAAGTTTGGAGACATGTTTCCCTCAATCACTGAGAGAATCACTATTCTATCACTCATCCTCAAGTAAAAATATATTCAGATAATTTCAACCAGCCACAGTCTTTTCTCCACTGACTCCACAAACACACCTGAATCCAGATATTCCCAGGCCCATCTTTGTCGCTAGCTCTACCTGGCTCCTGTCACTGTGCCCCCTTTCTGCACCCCCCACCAACTTCACAGCCCTTCGAGCTGCCTGCCATTAATAACTCTGCACACAGAGCAATCCCTCTAAAACTTCACTAGACCCAAACAAGAAATGTTTATAATTTTACTTAATAAAGATAAATGTGAAAATCTAGCATGTACACAAATGAATGACTAAAAAGAGTGCTTTTGCTCAAGACTGAAAAGAACATATTGCAGTCTTGATGTTCTTAAAGATGAGTGCGATCACACAGAACCATGTATGTTGCCAAGTTAAGGTGTAATTTGAACATAGCATACCAAGATCTAAGTCAAGTCAGTGGTATTTTCAATGTAACCTAACTAGTTAATTTTAATTCCCCTTGGCAATATCTTCATGGTATATTATTTCTGATTATTCAAAAACAGGTGATTACAAAGACAGATTATTTTAAATATTCCATACAATGGGAAAAGTGTTTATTTTATGTTAATTGTTTAATTTCGAATTATGATTGAAGCTTTTTCTCGTGACATTTTCATCTTGGTAATGGTTGTTTTTAAAATATGGAAAGATTATGTGACACACCATTACTTTTAAATATAGTTTATACTGATGTTTGCTAGATGTAGACACAGAATTTATACTGGAAAATAGAGAGAGAAAGTAATACCTCCAAATAATTCAATTTTCTATAATTTCATGTCATCAGTATAGTTATACCAGGATCTCTAATATTGTCTTCCTAATCCAGCTAAGTAGTTTCTCCCTTAGAAGTCACACATTTAAACAAAAAAATAAAAAGAAAAATAAACAAAAAACTCCTAGTAACTGAAAATATGTACGGAAAGGCATTTGGCAACTCCACTTATGGCTGGAGCATAGAAATTGGAAAATGTTTAATTAAAATTAATTAATTAATTAAAATAAACAAAAAACCATGCTGCTCCATTCATCCACAAAGGGAGAGTTGGGACTGCACCCAGAGGGGAATGAAGGTGGAATTGCAGACTCACAGGATTACAGCTCCCAGGGGCCACCTGTGGAGCCTCGTTCTTCCTTCTTCCTTAATACTCAGGTTCCATAGCGTAGCTGAACACATGGCATCCTGGAAAAGAAGACAGCTCGCTGACATGGTTTGGATCTGCATCCCTGCCCAAATCTCATGTCAAATTGTAATCCCCAGTGCTGGAGGTGAGGCCTGGTGGGAGGTAATTAGATCGTGGAGGTGGATTTCCCCCTTGGTACTGAGTGGTGATAGCGAGTGAGTTCCCGTGAGATTTGGTTGTTTAAAAGTGTGTAACACCTCCCTGCTCCTCTCTTCCTCCTGCTCCTGCCATGTGAGGTGCCAGCTCCCACTTCACCTTCTGCCATGATTGAAAGTTCCCTGAGGTCTCCCCAGAAGCAGAAGCCGCCATGCTTCCTGTACAGCCTGCGGAATGGTGAGCCCATTAAACCTCTTCTCTTTATGAATTACCTAGGCTCAGGTATTTCTCTATTGAAGTGTGAGAATGGCCTGACACACTTACCCACCTTCCCTGCAGCTAAGGGCTGTGGACTGAACTGGGTCTTCCTAAATTCCAAAGCTCAAGGCCTACTCGCAGTGGGATGGTGTTTGGAGGCGGGCCTTTGGGAGGGAACTAGGTTTAGATGAGGTCGTGCAGGTGGGTCCCCACGATGTGATTAGGGTCCTTATCAAAGAGGAAGAGTCCGGAGCTTGTCTCTCTCTCTCCGCCTTCCTGAGGAAAGGCCATGTGAGGACACAGCAGGAAGGCCGCCATGTGCAATCCCAGGCAGGAGAAACGGACCACCTGATTCTCACCAGGTTCTCACCAGACCATGCCAACATCTGGATCTTGGGCTTCCAGGCTCCAGAACTGTGAGAAATAAATTCACCTTGTTGAAGCCACCCATCTGCAGTAATTCATCGTGGCAGCTTGAATTGACTAAGACACTGAGTGTGGTCAGAGGTGTGTGAAGGTGTGGTTAACAACTACAGTAGTCCCCCCACCACAGATTCAATTTCCAGTGTTCCTGTTAACTGAGGCCCCAAAATATTAAATGGAAAATTCCAGAAATCAGCAATCCACAAGTTTTAAATTGCACACTGTTCTGAGTAGTGTGATGAGGACTCTCACTGTCCCTCATCTCCTGCCCCAGAGATGAGTCCTCCCTTTGTCCAGCGGATCCACACTGTGGACGTTCCCTGCCCGTGAGTCACTTTGTAGTCACCTTGGTTATCAGATCAACTGTCAGAGTCTCCCAGTTCAAGTCTCCCATTGTTCAAGTCACTCCTGGTTCACTCAGTAATGGCCGCAAGAGACTGGCCATTTGGTTCTGCCAAGAAGAAGCCATAAAGTGAAAAGGTGTCAGTTCTCAATAAGCAAAGGAAAGAATCGTATGCTGAGGCTGCTGAGATCTACAGTAGGAATGACTCTTCTATCAGTGGAACTATAAAGAAGGAAAAGAAATTTGTGTTGGTTTTGCTGTTGCATCTCAAAAGGCAAAAGCTACAGCAGCAGTGCATGGTGAGTGCTTAGTTAAGTTAAAAAAGGCATTGAGTTTGTGGGTGGAAGACATGCACGGAAGCGTGTCCTGATAGACAGCAAGTGGGTCTGGGAGTATGGCTGTGTCAGGAGTCCACAGCGGGTCTTGGAACGCACGCCCCAAGGATACAGGGGTACCACTGTGCAGGGGTGTCCTCAAGAATGGCTCCCAGGGCTTACCTCCCTTCTTCTGGCTGCAGTGCCGGAGTGCGGGCCCCAGCTTGGGCTGTCATTTCAGACTGAGAGCTGGAAGCCATTGAGGTTGACTCAGCAGTGAGACAAAGGAGCCTGTACCCTGAAGCTCATATGCAGTCCCAGGCTGCTGCCCTATGATTGTGTTTAAGACAGTGGGGTGTGTGTGTGAGTGTGTGTGCGTGTGTGTGCAATGACCACTTGCAGCCAAACTCAATCCTGATTGACACATGGCCTGAGGACTGGGGCCTGGCTCCTTGCTCCTCTCCTTGGCCCTGTGTTCAGTCACTGCTCTGGAGCTGGTCTGCGAAGGGGCTCAGTGCCCTGGGAGGACACTTCCTCTTCCTGCTCCTGTGTGATGAGGTTTACAGGATGGCAGAGCAGCTTGGCAATCGAGCTGAAGTGTAGATACACACACACACATACACACATACACACACACATATACACATACATATGCACACACACACATATATTCATTTATACATACACACATATACATATACATACACATATGCACACACGTACATTCATTTATATATACACATATACATATACACACATGTTCATACATATGTACACATATATGTTCATATATACACACATACATACATATATACGCGCACACGCATATATTCATTTATATATACACATATACACACATATACATACACACATATACATACATACACACATATTTATATATACACATATACACACATATATACACACATATACATACATATGCACACACATATATTCATTTATATACATACACTTAAACATACACACACATACATATGCACACACATATGTATTAATTTATATACACACATACATATATTCATTTATATATACACACATATATTCATTTACATGTATACACAGATATACATACACACACATATACATACACACATATATTTATATACACACATATGTACTCATTTATATATACACACATACAGTTATATACATATACACATACCCACATACACACACATACATATATATACACACATGTTCATTTATAGACACACATATATTCATTTATATATACATGCACACATATATACATTTATGTACACACATGCCCACACACATATATATTTATATATAAAACCATATAAAATAATATATAAGTAATATACATAAACAATGCTTATATCGATATTTCTATTTCATTTCATTAATTCATTGGAAACTTTGTTCATCTGTTAACAGAAAGCAAGGTGACAAATGTCTGTGTATTCCAAATGAATCAGATTTCAAAACTGACTGATTCTATAACAAAAAGTCAAAAGGTAAACTGTGGCCACCTGAGACTTCCCCAGTTATGGTGAAGGTGGGTAATTGTGGGCCCAGACAGGGTGTTTACAAAGAAAGAGAAGCCAGGGGCTTAAAATAACTGCACGTGGGCTCCAGGCGTATTCTAAACTTGTGAAACAGCATGCTAGTCAGATGAATTTGGGTTGTGTGGAAAAAGAAATATTTAAATTCCTCTCTCTTCTCTGAGTGCTGTGGAATTCTATTTAATAGAGAAAGAGTAAAGCGAATGCCAGAGGGGTTGGTTCCAATATGAATATTAATTAAATGAACTGAACAATGTATACTGGGTCAAAGGGGCCCCCGATAGGTCCATTCTCTTTGTAAATCGTAAGAAGGCCCTTTCAGTTAAAAATTGTGAAGAGTTAAACTAGAAAGGGAACCATAAGGTCAGTCTTTTTCTGATGTCCTAAATCCATCCAACATCCTGAGATGTGCACTGTAGCCAACATGCTCCTCATCTCCTGGACATCAGTGATGTCGTCTCCAAGATCAAATGAGTCCAGAAAATTCCGAAATCAATTTCTAACGGGGCAACCCTAAATTGACCAGGGCATTCTATAACAGCACTGGTCCCAGCCTGGCCACGCACCCCAGGATGTGCTGGAGCCTGCTTGCACCAGCTCCTAAGAGCCAATTAGTAACTTCTGGGGAATGTTTCAAACTAGTTAGTCACAGCCATGGTGAGAAAATGCAGAATTAAGGACCGTTCCCACCCCTGCAACTACACAAAAAGCTAAAGTGGGCCAATCACAGTTGGTAGTGCTGAAACTGACAGCTTTCATTTAATCAATAAAATTTGTATGAGCTGACATGAGAAACCATTTAGGAGATCGTATCAGCTTAACAATGAATGTATGGAGAAAAGTGAGCAGGTTGAAAGGAGCCCCATTACCACACCATGGGTGGATTGTACCCAGAGACTGTCTGCAGATGTGAAAGCTGGGCAAAAACCACCAGAATGTCCTGTGGGCATGGGCTGGCTGCTCGGAGTGTGCAGTGAGTGTCCTATGTGGCTTTTTATTTGGAACTTGTGCAACTTGCCTCCTTTCTATCAGAAAGATTTATAACAGATATACAAAGATCCTCATAGGTACTTTTTTTTTCTGGAGAGCCAGTTGTTAAACATTTACCAGCACTGCTCCACCGCCCAACCCTCCTTCCCTCACCTCCTCCCACACACGCTCCTCCTGATGTAAAAATGCATTTTCTAGTATCAGCCGGGGACTAATCCCATCCAAGTTTGGAGCATCTTGGGGTGAAGGGTCCCTTGTCTTGCTTTGGAAGTCCTTCAGAGCCAGAAACATTTCACTTTTCATGGCGTGCCTGGAGGCTGGGAGGGTCACCGGCTGCCTAGAAACAAGGTTGAAGTTTTGGAAAAAAGCCTTATTCCTGCAATTGTTGATCCACAGATTTCCAGTGTTTCTTTAATGGGCGTTCTCCGGCCCCAGCAGCCTCGCAGGCGCTTGCTCACACCAACCCCACTCCAGGGCTTCAGACGCTTTTGAAACCGCCTTTTGGACTCATGCTCAGGGCTGGTGTGTGAGCTAAAGAAGTAACCCAGTCATATTTCAGAATTTTCACCAAAAATGTTATTACCCAGCATTATTTTTTATTTCATTTACCTGAAAAGCTCCAGACGATGGTGGCCTGTTTGTGCAGGAAAAATACAACTTCAGAGCTGAAAAGCAGACGCCGTGGAGGGCGGGGGCATGAAGGAAGGGGAGAGACGTCTTCATCTCTAGGACGCATCGTTCAAGCCACAGAGCTAACACACGGCAAACCTGGACCTTTCCCGCAGTCACGATCACTGGAGCACGTTCAGGGCCTGCAGGTGGTGATGGGCTGCGCAGTCGAGACCCTCGAGCTCTTCAACGTGCTTCATGGCGCTGTTTCTCAACCTGAGATTCAAGGCTCCAGAGGCCCCACTGGCCACTCCGCTTCCGGGACCCCTCACACCTCCCAGCCGGGACCTGGGGAGGCACTTGCGGGAGGCTGCGTTTGCCGTTGTGCTCTCTGGAGCTGGAGAACCACTGGGCGACTCTGCGTGACTCCTGCACCCACTGTCAGGACCCCGGAAGCCAACCGGTTTGGAGAAAAGGGCCCACTCCTCACCGCGCTCTCTGCCCGCGGCCTGGCGCAGGGCCTCACGGGGCTGAGATCCTGATCACCAGGAGGAGCCACACCTGGCGGAGCCCCTCCTTTACCGAGCCCATCTCAGGTGGCTGGTGAGGATGCGTGAAGGGGTAAACCGAGGCACCAGGAGGGCCTCCCAAGCGCTGGCTGGGCACTTTCCCATTCTTGTTTAGTCCTCAGGCCACCCGCCAGTGAGGCGCACCCCAGGCCATCCCCTGATGAGCCTCAGAGGTAACCAGGGAGATGCCCCTGCCCGTTTCATCCGTGCTGTCACTGCTCGCTGCCCCGTGAGCCAGCCTGGGTTCTGGGTGGCACCAGCGGCAGTGGCTCTGCCTTTGGGAGCCTGGGGACGGTGCTGGCTGCATGGAGCGCGGGCCTCTGCGGCTGCCACTCCTCCAACAGCCTTCAACACGCAGCAGCTCACACCAGCCCCTGGCTCCCAGGCCCCCTAGGCTCTGGAAACCTGTAGCCTCTCCCAGAGAGGAAGGGAGGTGCCTGAGGCTCTGCGGGACCACCGTGGGGGCCGTGTACTGTGCACAGTGACTCACAGGAGTCCCCTAAGAAGGCATGCAACTCCGCAGGACAGGCAGACCAGCCTCTGTCCTTTGCCCGAGGGAAGGAGACAGACAGCGAGGAGAGGATGCAGAGGAGCTGAGCTCAGAGCCACGAGTGTGTTATTGGAGATGATGTGTTGTGTGGTGATGGAGATGGTGTGTTTACAACACCTGAGGAGGCCAGAGGCTTTTCCTCACTCTGGGCACTCACTCCTCAGGGCCACATCTCAGCAGCCTCCTCAATAGCAGACCCCATGGGATGCATTTATCCCATGGCCTTGTACTCACCGTTCATCCTGTCTGAAAGTCCTGGGTGTGGAGTGACTGGTTGGTGGCTGGTGGGTGGGGTTTCCACTAGCAGTGGGTGACAGCACTCTCCACCAGCCGGGAACAGCCGTGTCCACACTGACCAGGCCTGTGGAGACTGCTCAGCCTAACCTTAGAACACATTTGTAACTGAATGCACTGTTTTCAATTTGTAAGGAATAATTAAAATATTAAAGTTGTGAAATGTGAACAACAACAACAAAAAACCTGGTGAGGTTATGAAGGCTCAACTGCACCAAAATCCTGGCCTCGAAACCAAAATCCTGACACTGACTCTCTTAGCGATGTTATGGGGGCTCTGCAAAGCTGAGAAGCTGAGTCCCACATGAAGACAAAAGGCCGCGCCCGGATGGCTTGTGTGCGGCAGACGGGGAGGCTCCTCCTAGTCACGCCTGAACCTTTGGTCTGAACTGGAGCTCCACGAAGTGACGCTGCCCTGGGATGCGGCGAACATCCGCCTCCCCCATGTGGCCGCTGCATCCTCCGGGGTGTCCTCAGGTGGAAACGCACCTGAGCTGACAGGTGCAGGATGCTGAGGGCTGAGTGTCTCTGGGAGCATATCAGATGCGAGAATAAACAGACAGTCAGAGATTGCCCTACCCCTGCCTGACGAGGAAAATCTGGAGTAAAATACATCAGTGACTCCTGCCAGGTCCGTGGGAGAGTCGTGCCAGGCGTTTGCAGTGTTTGGTGACAACCAAGAAAGAGCGGCTGTGACAAAGTCAATACTTCTCCACCCTCGGGTCCCCGCCCATCCCTTTCTGGAATCAGTGACTAACATTTCAGGGAGCCCTGAGGTTGCGAGCTGATCTCTCCTTTACATGGGGCCATCCCCTTTTAGAATGAGCTTAAAGCCAGGTACTTCATGGACTGCCATGACGTACAACCTGTTGCCATGGGACCCCTTTCCACTCTCGGGAGAGGACAATCCATGCTCCTGGATTCTAGAGCCATGCCTACCACAACGTTACAGAGAAGACGTCTCTAGGATTCTAGCCCTGCCTTTCAGACACGGATAATGTGGCCTGCAGATACCATCAGGCTCTTGTGAATACAATCATGAGGTCATAGTGTGCCCAAACAGACATGTCTCAGACAAACAGGAACCTGGGAAATGGCCACTGACATGGAGTCAGGTGCAACTTGCTCTCAGGGTGCAGAATGATTCTAGAGTCTGTGTTACGAAGAGAAGCCCAGATAGAAACTGGGGAACAGGTCCAGGGGGAGGTGACCAGGTGAGCAGAGCAGAGAATCCAGGACGGTGGCCAGAGGCAGGAGCAGAGCTGGGGAGCAGGCTTCAAGCTCATGCTTCCAGCACCTCTGCGTGTGCACATGTTATGTACGTGTGTGTGTGCATATGTGTGTACTTGTGAGCACATGTGTGTTTGCATATTCGCATGTGTGTGCACATGCATGTGGGTATTGTGTGCTTGTGTGCACAAATGTCTTCCTGTGTTTATATGTATGCATTGTGCATACTTCTGTGTGCATATAAACATGTGTGTGCATGTGTGCATGTCTGTGCACGTGTGTGTGTGTTTCTGGGAGAGAAGATCAGGCCAGCTCAGACTGCCTGAGTGAGCACTGTAGAGAAAGGCAGGGAAAATAGCCTTTGCCAGCATTCTTGTTTGTCCAAAATAAGGGAAGCGGTTGGATTCTGAAGGGCGTGCTGCTGTAATTCTCATCACCACTGTCCCCATCACTGTCTAATTCATGCAAACACTTGCCTGCAGCTGCTTCAGGAAAAGGCCTTTATTATCCCAGGCCCCTCCTCCCCCGCGCCTTCTGACCCACGTGCAGAGCCCTCAGGAGCCCACGTTTCCTGCCTATGTTTGTGGGAGCCTGGTGATGGGTTCCTCAACCTGGCCCTCCATGAGCCTCTTCAATCACTTCTCCTTCAGAGAATGAATAGCCTCCCACACAAACATGAGTGATTGGGAACCTTGGGAACTGTGGAAGTTTCAGCTTAAATTCTTCTCTGAAGTTTTTCCAAAGCCCAGCTGACACCGAGCGTGCGGATTTGAGGAGAAAAGGACTTACGTGTTTCACTTGAAACTTGCAAGCTTAGTTTCCTTCAAAACGTACAACACGTAGGCTGGATTCCTCCTCCACTGCTGATCCCCATCCCCCAAGCCACCACGGTTCAGATCCTGGAATTTAAAGGGGTAGTGTGCGCACACACACACACACGGATATGCAAACACGTGTGTGCTCACAATTACACACATGCACACACGTACATAACATGTGCTCACATACAGAGGTGCTGGAAGCTTGAGCTTGAAGCCTTCTCCCCAGCTCTGCTCCTGCCTCTGGCCACCGTCCTGGATTCTCTGCTCTGCTCACCTGGTCACCACCCCCTGGGCCTGTAATTTAAAGAATTTCTCATTGGCTGTGTGACGTTGGGCAACTGAATTAACCTCTCTGTGCCTCAGCTGTAAGATGGACATAGTAATAATAATGCCCTCCCTCTCAAGGCTGTGGTGAGAATAAAACAAGTAGATGCATTTGAAGTACAAGTGGCACCCACCGTGTGTCACCTGTGTACGTGCATGTCATTCTCCCCGTGTGACCACTGGGAACGTCCAGGCCCACGCCGATCTCCAGGAGGAGGATTGGGGCCGAAGTTGAGTCGGTCACCCATGGCCAATGATGTAATCAATCACGGCTCTGTAACGAAGCCTCCATAAACACCCGAGAAGACTGGGATGGAGGAGCTTCAGGGTAGCTGGCCTCATGGAGGGTGGCACCTGCGGCGGGCAGGGAAGCTTCACCCCTCCCCCAGCCCTCACCTACACATCTCTTCATTGACCGGTTCATCTGCGCCCTTTGCAATAAAGGGGTAAACGTAAGTCGAGCATTTCTCCGAGTTCTGTGAGCCGAGCTAGCGAATTAACCAAACCCAAGGAGAGGGTCTGGGAACCCTGATATACATAGAGCCAGCCGGTCAGAAACACACGGGCTTGCGATTGGCACCTGAAGTGGGGGCCTTCTCCTGTGACTGAGCCCTCAACGTGTGGGTCTGGAACTCATTCCAGCTGGACAGCGTCAGGATTGATTGAACTACAGGACCCGGGGCCCCTCCTGACGCTGCCCCTTTCGGAGGTGGGGACGCGCTTGTCTGGGTGAGCACCTGCTGGGGGTTTGACACTGGAAGACCTTCGAGGCAGCAGGAGGCTCAGGACCTCCCCAGAAGACCCTTCCCCTCTGACACTGGAAATACAAAGTTTCATTTCCACAAGCCCATGGTTTTGTGCTCACTCTGCACTAGGACGCAACACGGGGTCGGGAGAGACTGTGTGGAAAAATAAAACATGGCCAGACCCATTTTCTTACCAATTTTCAAGTAGATTTCAGGTATCAAACTATCATCTTTGTTTTTTTGTGCAGCAGGATATTAATCAGTGTTAGAGGGAGGGAGATTCTGGGACAGGCTGCGGCGCAGATGAGTCTTCAGGGCCGCTGAGTGACGCGAGCCAGCCACAGAGGACAAATCCCACCCAACTCTACTTAGGTGGGGTCCGAAGAGTTCTCAGGTTCATGGAGACAGGAAGGAGAAGGCAGGTGCCAGGGGCTGCGGGAAGGGAGGGAGTGTTTACCGACGACAGAGTTTCCGTTTGGGAAGATGAAGAAGCTCTGTGGGTGGAAGGTGGTGATGATGAACACACTTATTGCCTCCAAACTGTACAATTAAAAATGGTGACAAGGGCCCCAGTGTTACGTGAAGCACATTTCACAATGAAAATCACGCCTCATGGGGCCAGCCCGCTCCACTCAGAGAGGAGGAAGCTGCTCTTCCCCAGAGTGCGCGTTTTCAGGACAGCATTTTCAGATGTGCTGCGTTGCATGAGGACTGTGGAGAGTGTGAGAAGGGGAGGCCAGCCAGGCAGGGCCCACAGACAGCAGGGGTCAAACCATGGACATCTTTAGGGCATTTGTCCCTCCTGGTCCTTGGGAACAGCCCCAATTGTCCCCCTGGAGTGTGTCTGTGGCATTGAGCCCCCCTGGAGCGCCAGGGTTGGGGTGGGCAGAGTGCCGTAAGCTGGGTCTCTCAGTGGCTCCTCTCCTTCCAGCCAATGCACAATGCAGTCCAGCTCAGTCTCTGCAAGCCCAGCCATGGAGGACTCCACACAGGTACAGACCCATGACTGTCACTCCAGGTCTGCCGTGAGCCACTCCAGTTCACCGGCCAGCACCCCATCTTTAGACAGCGGGTGCGTAAGTCAGCCAGGTCCTGTGTCGCTTAAGCCTTCCTTCCTTGATATGTCCCAAAACGGCCTCTCGAGCTGCGGGGCAAGGCCTCCAGTCCTGCGTCTTGTGTTTGGGGAGCACATCAGCTTCCAGCGCAGCAAACTCGCAGTGCTTCCTCTAAATGCTTAGACTATGGCACAAAAGATCCAGGAAATGCCAGTGGCATTCGGTTCCCTCACTGTGTCCTCCTGGCCCTTTCCATGAACCTTTTGTTCTGACAGGGAGGACGGCCGGTGACCTGGGTCTCACACTCGGCCACTTGAGTGCCCCGTGGGCCTCTGCAGCCTCCTCTGTGGGCCACATGTGTGTGGTTTGGGCAGAACGGGAGACTTCACAGGCCTCTGCTGGGAGCTCGCTTGTTTATTTTGGAAGAATTGTTTGTCTCCGCTGCTGACAGTGCAGCCTGAATCCTGTTTTGTTATTTCGCCGTCCGCGTGTTCTGTCAAAGACCAGTGGCCTTCTGCCCTCATCCGCTGCCTGTTTTGTTATTTCGCCGTCCGCGTGTTCTGTCAAAGACCAGTGGCCTTCTGCCCTCATCTGCTGACCGCCTGACTGCACTAAGCAGCATTAGATGACATTTTTCCGTCACTGAATTTTTAGGTCAAGCCAGTTCTATCGCTGCAGAATAGATAACTGAACGGCAGCGTGACAGCCTTTGGGGCAGGGGGGCCGTCTATGGATAAGACACGTTTGTCTTTTTCCCAGGCACGCAGCCTTTGCCGTTACAGAGCCAGGGCTTCTCCTGAAGACTGCATTTCCATCAGCTGCACCTTGTGCAGGTCCCACCCCCTCATGCCCCTCCCTTACTCTAACAGGTGCAGAAGGGGAAGGAATGTCTGTGCTTTTCCAGGTTGCGTCCTTTCTGTAATGTGACTCACCTGTTCCGCAATCTTTTTTAAGCATTTACAGGCTGCGCAGAATTGCGGAGGATGAAAGTTTGACAGAGACGTGGGCTGACCTGAGGGAGTCATGGGCAGCAAGGCCAGTGACAAGGCAGAATACAAGAATAACTGCAGCGTAGGGACCGAATGGTGCACGCTGCAGCCTCCCGGGGGTGCAGCCAGTGGGGGATGAACACACCCGTGGTCCTCCACACAGAGGTCAGCACACATCCAGGTGCATTTCCAAACACACCAGGTTGGTGTGTCTGCCAGGAGCCCTGAGCAACCAAAGCCCACAGCGCCCCTCCCTGCCCCCAGCCCACCCCGTCCAGGACCCTCACCGACTGCCTACAGCCACTGAAGGGTAGAAGGGACCCGAACTTGGTCGAAGAGGAGGAAGCTGCTCTTCCCCAAAGCGCACATTTTCAGGACAGCATTTTTAGAGGCGCTGTGTTGCATGAGAGCTGTGGAGAGTGTGAGGAGGGGAGGCCAGCCAGGCAGGGGCCACAGAGAGCAGGGGTCAATCCATGGACGTCTTTAGGGTCTCTGCCCATCTTGGTCCTCAGGAACAGCCCCAGTTGCTCCCCATGAAGTGCATCTATGGCATTGGGGCCCCCCGGAGCACCAAGGTTGGGGCGGACAGTGGGGTCGGCAGAGCGCCGTGAGCTGGGACAGGAGGCGTCCCCTCTCCTTCCAGCCAATGCACTGGGCTGGACCCCCAGGTTTACAGAAAAGTGGGGCAGACCCTGGAGAACTGCTTTGTCATGAGATGGGGTGCTCACCCCCACCAGGCATAGCGTTCCTCCTTGCCCATGGTAGTGCAAGGACCAGGCCGTACCCATTGCAGTGTGGAAGCTGAGTCCATGCAGTGTCCGGTGGCGAGTGCTGTGCCCACTGGGAGGCTCGCCGAAAGCCATCCAGGAGGTCTGGGCTCCTCTGAGGCTGACTCGAGGGGGCTGCCCAGACAGAAAATCCTGGCCTTGCGATTTCAATCTCAGACCAACCCACCTGTGAACACTGCCTTTTCATGTGGACGTGGGGAATGAGGAGGAGACACGGCAAGCTTGGGATCAAAGGAAGAAGAGGCTGACCTTGAAGCCTCCTCCAGTAAGGGACAAACAGTCACGGCCTCAGCTGGCAGAAGGTGCTTGATAAACCACAGGCTCCTGCCCCCAGCACTCTGGCCCCAGGGACACTCAGACGTGATAGAGTCCAGACACATCCCTGAGAGCCACACCACACACCTCGCGCCCCTGTTGTCCCATAAGAAGAGCCCCTCCCGGCAGACAAAACCCTCTCATGTGTGACTCAACCACGCCATAAGAGAGGCTCAGGTGAGGAGGTTTAACCGAGAGGCCAGTCGGGCAGAGTCCTGGGGGAAGCCAGCAGCATCTGGCTGGGCCTTCTCCTGGCTGTCCCTGCCCCTCGGCCCCCAACTGAGACAGAGGGAGGCTGGGAGCCTGGTCCCCCGCCCTGGCCTTTTGGTGCAATCTTATCAGGAATGCGTGTGCCCTGTTTTTCCTCAGACACTCCACGGGAATGTGTCGAAACGCACAGCAACATGGCGTCCCCAGGGCTGGTGACACAGCCCCTCTGGCAACCTGGCTTCTGCGGCAGCTGGTGACGCCGTCTGCCCTGGGCCTCCATCCTGAGCAATATCACAGCGTCAGTTCACTGTCCCTCCCTGGAGGGACCTCCCCCACATGAAACCCTGCTCCAGAAGCATGGGTGGTCTCAGCCTGCATTCCCCAGGGAGAATGAGGTCTCTCCTTCTCCGTCCTGGGCTCCCTGCAGCCAGAGGGGTGATCAAGCGGCAGGAGAAGCCAGGAATGACCCCAAGGACACATTCGGGTGACCGGTTATCACCCTGGACACAGGAGGCATCCACACAGAGACGGGTGGACGCAGAGCCAGGCCCCCCAGGATCCTCATCCCTTCTCTTCCTCCTGTGGTCACTGGGGACGTGACCCAGGGACAGGCCCTTCCCCAGGAAGGCTAAGCACGAAGTCCCACCCTTCTTGCGATCGAGGCCAGCAACATTGGTGTTCATGATGTCAGCCAAGGATGGAAGCTCCAAATCGCTCACTGCCCAGACTTGTGAAAACTAAATGGCTGCCCTTTTCCTTGGAACCTCTTTTCTGAAAGCACACAAGAATCTTCAGTTTTCCACGGAGACCTGGAAGGAACTGAAAACCCAGGTTTAGTACAAGGAGAGCATTAGACATTAGAGATCTTACTAAATATTTAAGAAGGCTAAGAGTACAGCAGGCATTCTGTCTAAAAATCACAGGCTACAAAAGGAATCAGCGACCTTTGGTCCCAGTGACCCAATCAACGCTGAATCGCAGAGTCGTGTTGAGGGAGTTACAGACTGATGGTTTCTCCAGGACAGGCTGCATCAGAACGTAGAATACCAGTGTGACCGACCCAATGCACTCCTGTTCTTTTGAATTAAAAAATGACAAAATCCAAGTTGCTGTTCAAATCAGTAGGAAACCCAGCTGCTAAGGTTTATGGCAGTTGGGCCTGCTTGGAAGTCACAGTTCATGTCAATGCAAACTCATGGATACAGTGCAGGCTGGCCAGATTAAATAAAAGCTTTCCATTCCACTTCTATTCTGCAGTCTCATGCAGCCAACACTTTTCCTTGTTTAGTGTGGAAATGTTAGGTGCTCAGACCTGAGGCACTACAGTCACACTACAATCTACAGTCACACTATCATCTTCCGTCACACTACCATCTACAGTCGCACTGCCATCTACAGCCACACTGCCATCTACAGCCGCACTGCCATCTACAGCCACACCGCCACCTACGGCCACACCGCCACCTACGGCCACACTGCCATCTACAGCCGCACTGCCACCTACGGTTGCACTGCCACCCACGGCCACACTGCCACCCACGGCCACACTGCCACCCATGGCCACACTGCCATCTACAGCCACACCGCCACCTACGGCCACACTGCCATCTACAGCCGCACTGCCACCTACGGTTGCACTGCCACCCACGGCCACACCGCCACCCACGGCCACACCGCCATCTACAGCCACACCGCCACCTACGGCCACACTGCCATCTACGGCCGCACTGCCATCTACAGCCACACCGCCATCTACGGCCACACCGCCACCTACGGCCACACCGCTACCTACGGCCACACCGCCATCTACGGTCACACTGCCACCTACAGCCACACTGCCACCCATGGCCACACTGCCACCCATGGCCACACTGCCACCCATGGCCACACTGCCGTCTACAGCCACACCACCATCTACAGCCACACCGCCATCTACAGCCACACCGCCATCTACAGCCACACTGCCATCTATGTCCACACCGCCACCTACGACCACACCGCCACCTACAGCCACACTGCTACCTACAGCCACACTGCCATCTACGGTCACACTGCCACCTACGGCCACACCGCCACCTACGGCCACACTGCTATCTACGGCCACACTGTCATTTACACCCACTGCCACCTAAGTCACACTACCATCTACAGCTACACTGCCATCTTCAGTCTCACTACCATCTACAGTCGCACTGCCATCTACAGCCACACTGCCACCTACAGCCACACTGCCATCTACAGCCACACTGCCATCTACGGCCGCACTGCCACCTACAGCCACACTGCCATCTACGGCCGCACTGCCACCTATGGCCACACTGCCACCTACAGCCGCACTGCCATCTACAGCCGCACTGCCATCTACAGCCGCACTGCCACCTACGGCCGCACTGCCATCTACGGCCGCACTGCCATCTACAGCCGCACTGCCACCTACGGCCACACTGCCACCTACAGCCACACTGCCACCTACAGCCACACTGCCACCTACAGCCACACTGCCATCTACAGCCGCACTGCCACCTACAGCCACACTGCCACCTACAGCCACACTGCCATCTACGGCCACACTGTCATTTACACCCACTGCCACCTAAGTCACACTACCATCTACAGCTACACTACCATCTTCAGTCTCACTGCCATCTACAGCCACCCTGCCACCTATGGTTGCACTGCCACCCACAGCCACACTGCCATCTACAGCCACACTGCCATCTACAGCCACATTGCCACCCACGGCCACACTGCCACCCACGGCCACACTGCTGTCTACAGCCGCACTGCCATCTACAGCCGCACTGCCATCTACAGTCGCACTGCCACCCACGGCCGCACTGCCACCCATGGCCACACTGCCGTCTACGGCCACACTGCCATCTACAGCCACACTGCCACCTACGGTTGCACTGCCACCCACGGCCACACTGCCACCCATGGCCACACTGCCATCTATGGCCACACTGCCATCTACAGCCACACTGCCACCTACGGTTGCACTGCCACCCACGGCCACACTGCCGTCTACGGCCGTACTGCCGTCTACAGCCACACTGCCATCTACAGTCGCACTACCACCTACAGTCGAACAGCCATCTACAGCCGCACTGCCATCTATGGCCACACTGCCACCTACGGTTGCACTGCCACCCACGGCCACACTGCCACCCACGGCCACACTGCCATCTACAGCCACACTGCCACCTACGGTTGCACTGCCACCCACGGCCACACTGCCATCTACGGCTGCACTGCCGTCTACAGCCACACTGCCATCTACAGTCGCACTACCACCTACAGTCGAACAGCCATCTACAGCCGCACTACCACCTACGCCATGCTGCCATCTACAGCCACACTACCACCTACAGTCCCACTGCCACTTACAGCCGCACTGCCATCTACAGTGGTGCTAACATCTACATTCACGCGGCCATCTACAGTCACACTACCATCTACAGCCGCGCTGCCACCTACAGCTGCACTGCCATCGTTATCACGTGGGGAGGGACTGCAAGGCCACCCAGTGCTCTCCCACCACACTTCATGTTTTCCTTCCTTCACATGCCTCATTCTTGCATGAATGAAGTTTTCACACTGCATCTCTACTTCAAGAGAAACAAAGAAAAACAGTCTCACTAAACAAAATCACCAACTTCCCTGGCTGAGAGCTCAGAGCACTTAGGATCTAAATAGAAGACTGTTCCATGGTTGCTGTTCAACAGTGACATGTACCTGACACTACCCTACTTCGGGAGGTCAGGGTCCAAGGTAAACCAGAGAGGAATCTAATTAAGACTTGTTAATCAGTGAATAATCAATTATTGAAAATTAACCATTACATTCGTAGGAGAGTCTGGAGAGCAGTTCCCTAGGTGTGATGGCATGCTTTGACGGCAGCCTGCAGTACTGAAGACCTTGATCCCTGGTGATGGAGTCCCATTACAGTGAATGTCCCTCCAGCCCACACTACAGGGTAGGAGAACAAAATGAACAAAAAATCTAGATAAATCAGAATTGTTTCAGACTTTTCAGGAGAAAAAAAATCCAAGAATCCCAGAGACAGATTCCAGTTGAATTGGAAAATAGCAGGGCAGTCTCTCTTCTTATCCATCTGTCCCTCATTTACTCATGTTTGCACTCAGGAAACCCCCATGAAACAGCTTGCAGGTATCGAGGCTGCAGAAACGAAGGTGCATAACACAGAGGACTTGCTCTCCAGAAGGGCACAGTCTGAGGGCTATGGGGAGATGGACGAGGAAGAAGATATTTGCAAAACTAAACAGAAAAGAAGGGCTAATAGTCGCTGAACACTACATTTTTCTCCCAGCTCTGTCCTAAGGATTTTACTTAGAATATTTCATTTAGGCCGGGCGTGGTGGTTCACACCTATAATCCCAGTACTTTGGGAGACTGAGGCAGGTGGATCACCAGGTCAGGAGATCAAGACCATCCTGGTTAACACAGTGAAACTCCGGCTCTACTAAAAATACAAAATATTAGCCAGGTGTGGTGGCACACGCCTGTAGTCCCAGCTATTCAGGAGGCTAAGGCATGAGAATCGCTTGAACCCAGGAGGCGGAGGTTGTAGTAAGCTGAGATTGTACCACTGCAATCCAGCCTGGGTGACAGAGCGAGACTCTGTCTCAAAAAAAAAAAAAAAAAAGGAACATTTCATTTAACCCCAATAAGGTGGGTAGTATCATTGGACCCATTGTACAGTAGGAAAAAGGGACAGAAGGTGTGGGAGCTGGACCAAGGCCTCAGATCTAGTGGTTGGTGGAGATAAATTCAAGTCCAGGGCAGCCTGGATCCAGTACCTATGTCCTTGCCCTACACTCTCCTGTCTATAGAAAGGGTGTTTTCCATTTATTTGCTCACTTACGGGTGGCTCGTTGAGCTCTGGGTGGATAGGGATGCATATGTTATAATAGCCATGGTCCCTGTCCTCATTCTGCTTACAACTTTGATCAAAAAAGCTTCCAGAGATGAGGACATGCTGGAAAAGGACCCAGTCAGCCTCCTTCCCTGGAATTCCCCTAAGACATTCCTGGGTTTCTCATCAAGCGTTTGCTGACCGTGTCTGCATTTAGCAGATTTCAGGTTTTGGAGAGATTTCCTGCCACTCACAGTTAGTTATCTATTTGAAGGCAACTGCAACTGGGGAAAAGTTCCTTTTTGTATGAAGGTGAAATTTCCCTACAATTTCTACTCGTTGGTTCTTGCTATCTCTGCCCACGAGGACTCCATGGAAAAGATGTCTTCCTTCTTTTGTGCGTAACTTTGGGAATATTTGGAAACATTTCTGAGGTTTCCCGTATACCCTTTCTCTAACTCCTCCAAGCTAAACCTCAGAAATGCCCTCTCCCTGTCATCCAAGAAGTGATATCAGAATCTTTATCATTGTGGCCAGACCCTGGGGGTGGACTTAAGGCTAGTAAAGTAAAAGGAGATCTAAGCGTGGCCCGTGCTGAGCTTCCGGGGGTGGGCCACGCATGGCATGCATTCATTTGTGGACATTTCCCTGGGAACCTTACGTATTGGGTCCATGTGACATTCCCAGGGCTGCGGCTCACTACAGAGGGCTTGAACCTCATACTGACATTAAAGAAAGCTGAGTCCTGCCTTTGTATTTATCAGTGCTTTTTAATGATGGCAGAGCAGGCTATGGAGTCAGACTGCCTGAATTCAAAGCATACTGTGTAATCTTCAGCAACCTGCTCACTCTCCAAGCTGAGTTTATGCCTTTGTACGTGGGTTGGGAAATTAAAAGAGTTATGTATTAGTCCATTTTCATGCTGCTGGTAAAGACATACCCGAGATTGGGTAATTTATAAAGAAAAGGAGGTTTAATGAACTCCCCAGCTCCTCATGGCTGGGGAGGCCTCACAATCATGGTGGAAGGCAAGGGAAGAACAAAGGCACGTCTTACATGGTGGCCAGCAAAAAGAGAGATCTTGTGTAGGGGAACTCCTCCTTATAAAACCATCAGATCTTGTGAGACTTATTAACTGTCACGAGAACAGCACAGGAAAGACCCACCTCCATGATTCAATTACCTCCAACCAGGTCTCTCCCACAGCACATGGGAATTACGGGAGCTACAATTCAAGATAAGATTTGGGTGGGGACACAGCCAAACCATATCAAGTTCCATATATTTGTGGATGTGCATGTGTGTTTATATATACAGTATATAAATGTATATATGTGTAAAATACATACATATATAGCACTTATTAAGTGCTTGGTTCACAGTATGCACTCTGAAAACATTAGATATCATTATTATAGCACAAAATCATTCTAACTCAGTCGGCCAGACTCCAGACCTTGCTGCCTGTGCACTGTGCTCTGTGGCTTTGCTGCTTGGCCTCCACTGCTGCCTGACCATTTGATTCCATTGGGTGGGGTCAGCTCAGCTTTTCAGGTCATGCTGAAGTTTGATTTGTTATTCAAGTATTAACTCTGCCTCTAAGACTACATTTGAAAAGCATGTATTATTCATCTTTTTTCAAATATTGCATTTTCTTGATCTTGGATGTACTGTTTCATATTTTCATGTTTGTGGGGAGAAGGGTGCATCTCACATTACAACATGGGCAGTATTTTTTTTCCTGGAAAGTGATGATTAAGTCCTGGCTCTGTCTTACACCTGCTGATATCTTACAAGTGAGAAAATGCAGTCAGTTACAGTATTCACTGGGACAGGTAAAGGTTCTAAATGACAACACTTCTCTACAGCAATGGTTCTCAAACTTGGTTCCACAGCAATAGTTCTCACATTGGAACCACCTGGTGACCAGCAGTAAAATAAAAAAACACTGGTGCCCAGGGCTCACCCCCAAGAGATTCCGTGACTAGGAGCTGGGATGTTAAAAAGCTCCCCAGGTGATACGAAGGTGCACTTTGCACTAGACCCAAGCCAACTCTTCCCCCATCTTCCCCCTTAGCTTCCTTCAGAGCATATGTAAGGACCGTCAATAATTGCTGGCGTGATTAGCCGTGTCTGTGCCCCATCTCTTGAGGATAGGAGCATGCTGCGGCCAGTGTTTGGTGCATAGAAAGCACTCAGCATGCACTGCCTGGATGACCGTGTGGACTTTGGCCACTCACCAGCACTGTTTGCTGCTTTTTGCCTGTGTAAATGTGCGTGTTTACTGTTTCTGCTATGGCAGCGACTGCAGGACTGTGAACTTTGCCCTCATTTTTCACCGGCTTTATGTCCGCGAGAAACAAGCAGAGGAAGCAGCTGGGAAAGGCTGGACGGGAAACCGGAGGCCACAGTTTCCTCCCAACACCACTGCCGAGTGAAGATGTTTAGGATGGCATCAAACCTGGGGACCTCATCTGCACAGTGGGGGTCCTATCCACCAGAGGATATATAAGCCCCCTTCCAATTCGAAATCCTTTCATCACGTAGACTCGACGGCATGGAGTTAGCACCCCATCACAGCTTTATGACAGACCCGGTTTTTTACTACTTTGTGGCCATATCTACACAAAATGAGATACATAAAATGCAGTTGTAGGCTTGGTGTGTCAGCTCACACCTGTAATCTTAGCGCCTTGGGAAGCCAAGGCAGGAGGATCTCTTGAGGCGAGGAGTTTAAGACCAGCCTGAGCAACATGGCGAGATCCTGTCTCTACAGAAAAGTATGAAAAAATTAGTGGGGCATGGTGGTGGGCACCTGTAGTCCCAGCTACTTGGGAGGTTGGGGCAAGAGAATGGCTTAAGCCCAGGAGTTCAAGGTTACAGCGAACTATGATCGTGCCACTGCATTCCAGCCTGGGCAACAGAGCAAGACCCTGTGTCTAAAAAAATTTTAAATAAAAAGTTAAACCAGGATTACAGGTAACATGATCTTAGACAAAGGCCACTACCTCATCTCCAAAAGCCAGGCAGTGGCCCCAGGAAAGTGCCCTGGTCAAGTCCTCCCCTTCACAGGCAAGCCAGGCTGGTTTGGAACAAAAGGCAGAAGCTTTTCCTCCTATTTCTATTTTCCTATTTCTCCTGATCTTGACCCTGCCCAGGAATCCGAGCTGCCAAGTAGACGCCCTCCATCCCTCCCATTTATTCTGTCATCCACCCACACCCTGGCTTTCTTGCAGCCAGAGAGCTTCTTCCTGCAAGCACCAGCTGTTGAGCAGGACTGTGACAAAGAGCAACAAAGAGCCACAAAGAGCAGGCTGCGGGCGGGACCATCGGGACCATCACAGAGGCATCAGCCCTGCCCCGGAGTGGCTGCAGATGCATCCCTGAGGGAGGGGGCTGGGGTGCAGGTGCTCCCTCCCGAACAGGGGGTTTGTTAGCTTCATCTGCAAGGCCCTGAAGCCAGACTCTTTTCAAATCGTCATCATGTGTGCACCGTACACTCCCTTCTGACTCTGGGGGCCTGGGCGCCTGCTTAGTGCAGCCTTAAATTTTTTACGTACCAGTAAAAATACTGCATGTAAGATTCTGTTCCTAGGAGGATAAAAGGAAGGCCAGGGCTGGCTAAGTGGAGTCTTGACGGACTAAAGGTATGGGAAAATGAAGACGTGGACCTACCACGTTCTCTTCTACCTGGAACTTAGGATTTGTAAATTGCATTTAGATGTCATTTGTCACATTGGTAGGCTGTGGCTTAATACACTCACAAAGAGGATTTTTCCAAGTATTTAAACTGTGTAGATGCTGCAAAAAATCAGACTGAGGCAAAGCCCTGCAGCCAACCCCAGCAGCAAGAGGTGAGGACCCCTTGTCTGTCCTGGGCCCCACTCAGGCACTATCCTCATCTCTTAGAATAGTTTGTTACCTTTTCTTTCCTGAAGCCTCATCAAATGCAACTTTTTCTATGGCATTCAACGGACTTTTCCTTAAAGCAAAGATTACAGAGAAATTCTTATGCAAGTCAGAAAATCTGCTTATTATGGGTTTGATAAACCAAATTGTGTTACCTGTTTATAGACATAGATTTCTATCAGCCAGACGTGTGCACAGCACAGCACAAACGATAGCTACCCCTGTCGAAGTCTCTTTCTGTACATTTCCCAGCCACGCCCCCAGCTTGGGCCCCTGGGGTCACCTCCCACTCCGGCTAGAAAGAGAGAAGGAGACAGTGAATTCCTCGGAAGCCGCTCGCCCTGCACCCAAGCGGGGCTTGCACCACAGGCAGCCCCAGGAAAAAACTCTCCATTTCTTTCTCGTGGAGGCTCCAGAAGAAAAGCTGCGCATTTACCCGGCGCATTCTAACCGCCTTTGAGGTTCCCTCCGGCAGCCATGGGAGCCGTGGTGGGGCAAAGCCTGGGCTGGGAGACGCTGCAAGGCTCTGGGGAGCAGTGAGGCGCCGCGCCAGCTCCTCCGTTCCCGTCATAGCCTCACACGGGCTTCGCTGGACACGTCCAGGACGCAGCGCCGGTGGGCACCAGGCGTTGAGCGCCTGCCCCGCGTCTGTGCTAAGACCTCCCTTTGCATTATTGCATTTATTCCAACAATGGGGTGAGGTAGGTATTCTTATTTCCATTGCCAGAGTGAAACACTGAGGCTCATCCAGGGGCCGGTGTGGAAATCAGGGCTCAGCCCTGGGCCCCTGCTGCTTGGAGCCGGTGCGGTGGCCACCGTGACCTCACGCTTTCCCTGCCAATCGCTGTCCGCCGCATCCCGGCCTCCCGCCCCGCCCCCGGCCGCTTTCCAGGGACTGAAGCCCGAGTTGGTGCTGCGTGTCCCCGCGGGGATTATTTTCAAACAGCTCCTCCTGCCCAGGCTCCCACAGCGCGGCCCCAGGCCGCTGCACCACTTTCTCCTCTCACCAATTAAAGCCGAATCCAGGGCTCCTTAGCATATGAATTGAGGCGCATCGGAGCCCTCACTGCTGGGCCAGCCCCTCCCGGGCTCCTCCCGTTCCGGGAGGTCCACAGCCCAGCAGCAGCTGCCCCTGCACGTTGTCCCCTCCGTCCAGCATCCCGGGGCCGAGGAGACGGTGCCCCTGGCCGGGGGCTGCGCTGGCGTCAACTTCGCATGGGCAAAACGGGGTCCCGGGTCAGTGTTCACAGAGGGTCTCAAACCCTGCAGGACCCTGAAATTGTCTGGGATCCACACCAGTTGGAAGAAAAAAAGAATAGAAAACGCAGGGATTCACCTCCTCTGCAGGCACCCTCATGCCGAACACTAAAGAGGGTGATGTTGAAAAGGATTTGGAGATTTATGCAGGTCACGAGCTTGAGGAATTTTTCCATTGAATGCACCATGCCTTGGGTTTCCCGTTTCCCACTGAAAATCCCATGGCTGACACTTTTTTTATATCATTACCTTGGGAGATGAAGAAAAACTCATCTGTTAGGGCAGCTCTGTGAATGCAGATGCTTTCGGTTGTTTTGAATGAATGACTGAATGTTCTGAAATAAAGCAGGAAGGTGCCTGCGGGATAATGACTGGTTTCGCAACTCTTGGCCGGGAGCCTAGACCCCTCTGATAATCAATAGAAATGGATGTATATTAAATTTAGCAATAGAAAAAGTATAGATAGTTGAGTGTGCTACATTATTTTCCTATAAATTAACCCGTTACCACAGTCTTTAATTATCTTCCCCTTGCGAGGCATAAAGAAGAGACTGCTCAAGGATGGAGGGTTTTTGTGGTCTGAGGTCTGCAGACTGGCCGAGTATTCCAATATTAGTTACCACCCATCCTGGCCGTAGGCTCACCCTGCTGACCTGAGCAGACCCGGTGAAGAAAGCCACAACTTCTGCTGGAAATTGCTCCACTCTTCCATTAAGTGAGGATTAGAAAGCCCTTTGTGAGAATTTTGCCCAGAGTCTAAGTTGAGCACTTTGTCGCTTGCACGCTTCATTTTCCAGCATACCGTTCGCTCAGCTCAGTGTCTATCCGGGCACTGAAGGTTCGGATGCAAGCGCTCTCCAGCGTAGGGGCTGACCAAGTGAAATGCACACTGAGCAACCGTGCAGCTCCAGGTTCTGGCGGCTCTTCACAACCAGACATTCTCCCTGGAGACCCTAAGCTCCTCTTCCTCTGTTGGGGGAGCACAAAATACCCTATAAGGGCTGCTTTGCTGCCTCTGGCACTTTCTTCATCAGGGGAGTTACATCCAGATGTAGCTGACAGGTCAGGGCCCCTTCTCCTCCACCATGTCTCAGGGTTATCTTTTCCAAATGTAGGAAGTCAAGGGTATGCAGGCGCTCCAGTTTCCCTGCCTTACCCTACATATCCATAACAGACTTCAACACGAGAACCAGCGTTTCAGATGTGTCTAGCAGAGTGCCAAAGTCAGGCTGGAGTGTGCCCTGAAAGTCAGGGCCTTCTGAGGGACACAGACACGGTTTGTCTCCAAGGGGGCTGTGTATAAGGCAAATGCTGAGGCCTACAACCATGTGTTCTGAGACGGTGGCCATTACAGAAACAGGCAGTCCCCAGACAGAAGCACAAAGGGCAATCTCAAGGAATCAAGATCCGTAGGCAGGGACCCACACTGCACAATTTGGACAAAGCTAATGCAGAATGAACAGTACCGCCGCTACCCAGCGACAGTCGGGCTGATGTTCTAGGAGAACCACACGCTTCACACAGCAAGGGAGAAATTAGGCCGTATTTTAATCCCTTCCAGCTTCGTCCAGGAGGTGTTGTGATCTGAGTCACTCTCTTCCTCTAACTCCTAGCCCATCCGCAGTAATAAATAACTTTGCAGTGAATGGATGGTTTTCTTAGACCTGGGGGAACAATCCTAGTTTGATAAAGCAGCTCAGGAGCGTGAATGCTGAGGGGTCCGCCTATTAGCTGCCAAGCTCGGTAGCCAGGTCAGGCCCCACTGGAAGGGAAGGGGCAGTTGCCCAGGGTGCCTGAGGAGCAACCTGGCCCCTGTTCTCGGGTGGGAGAAGGAGCACCTGGCACTGACCAGCCCTGGAACTCCGCCTGCTCACTGGACATCACAGCACATGAGCGGGTGCTATGGATGGAATGTTTGAGTCCCCCAAAATTTGTATCTTGAAGCCCTATTTTCCAAGGTGCTGGTATTAGGAAGCGGGGCATTTGGGAGGTGATTAAGTCATGGGGGGCCTTGTGAATGGGATTAGTGCCCTGATAAGAACAGAGATGACCCATCTCTCAGCCATGTGAGGACACAGCAGAAGGTGCCATCCACACACCAGTCTGGAGCCCTCCCAGCCACGGAACTGCCTGGCACTTGGATGTGGGGGTTCCTGCGTCCCAGCCTCACAAGAACTGTGAGAAATCCATTTCTGTTGTTAAAACCACCCAGTCCATTGCATTTTTGTTACAGCAGCCTGAACTGACTAAAACAGCTTGAATAACAGAAATGGCAGGTTAAAAAAAAATCACTGTTCCTGGGCTTGCTCTAGACTAAATAGTTGGGGGAACCTAGGGATTAGGGAAGAGTCTAGAGAAAAGCCGCAGTTCAACGCCTGCCCATCTCCTTGCTTCTAGTGAAGGGGCTCAAGGAATATGACGCTCTTATTTGGGAAGGAATTCTGGGTCATAGAAAAAAATGGGCGGGCCAGTCCAGGAAGCGTGGAGAGAAGACAGTGAAACTGCTCTGTCGAGAACTCAGGAAGTCCCCCAAGAGAGAACGGGGGAGGTGGGAGGTGTGGGGTAGGTGGAGTGAGCCCCAGGGAGGAAGACCACAGTGATCCTTGTGGCAGAAATCCAAAATGTGGGGGTAAAGGAACATGAAAGCAACAATTTCCCCTTATGTCCTGCCCGATGCTATATAGTTGCTTCACGGCAGCCTCTTCACACCAGCCTCTCATCTTCATACCTTCTCTGAGGGTCTTGCTCACGGTGGCTTTGTCGGGAGATGCTTTGGGGAAGGAGGAAGCAGAGCAAAGCCCACCAGTGACACAGAGTGAACCATAAAGGTGAAGACAGCCATGCCCAGAGAACCAGGGATGCAGAAGTTCATGGAAGCTGGAGTTTGGGGCAGGAAGCATCTGGAAAAACATGAGTCTCCTCTTTGCCCTCCCTCGCCATCACCCCCAAAACATGGATATCCTCAGAAATATCTGGGAGGATCCTGGATTTCCCACATGCAAAGATAGGGGCTCAGGTCCAGAAGGCACAGCTGTGCTCAGGGTGCCTGTGTTTTGTGAACTAACTCAACAACAGACAGCACGAGATACACAGAGCCACGCTGTGGCTGGGAGCCCTGCCGCCGTCTTCCTGATCCCTGGGGCCGATGGCCAGGAGGGCTTTCTTACCAGGTGCTTCCCAGGAGCCTGGGAGGAGGTGACGCTGAGCACAGACACCACATCCTGCAGCCGTCCTTGGTCCCGTCTCAGCAGGCATTCCCAACAGAGACCCCACCGAGAGCTGCTGGGAAGGCAAGGGGATGTGGGCCGTCGTCATCAGCTAAATGGAGGGTGGCATTCTGCTTCTACCATCCAGCCAGTGCCACAGATCAAAGAGAAATAAGCTCGGCAATTTTCCTGCCATCATTTTGTTTTGAGATAAGGAAATTATCCACAATCCAATTATGAGGTGTAATGTCACATTCTTTTTTTTTTTTTTTTTTTGAGTGGGGGGGACACGGTCTCACTCTCTTGCCCAGGCTGGAATGCAGTGGCACAATCTCAGTTCGCTGCCACCTTGACCTCCTGGGCTCAAGCAGTTCTCCCACCTTGGCCTCCAAAGTAGCTAGAACTAAGCAATCCATCTACCTTGGCCCCCCAAAGTGCTGGAATTACAGGCATGAGCCACTGCACCCAGCCCATAATGTTGCATTCTAATGTGATAACAAATTGAGTCAAAGTGTGTCCATTTCCTCCAAATTTGTTTGGAACAAAGAAAGTCTTTCATAACTTGGTCATATTAGATACTTGGAAAATACAGGTTTGATGAACACAACCCTTAGTGGCCCTTCACGGAAGTAGTTGTGGCTGACAACAAACTCAACATCCCTGGGAATTTTGCTCAAAGAGTTGCCACAGTGCCAGGATGAGTTTAGGGGAATGCCACGCTGGCCACGCCTGCTCACCTCTGTCCATTCCACTGATAAAGGGCCAAGTCCAAAGGATTCCTGCCTTCTGTAGCTGAAATCTAAAAATGGAAACGCTCTGTGTGAGTCAGCATCAGACGTACAATTGGGATGTGTTCGCACAGCCGCTTCATTCCGGCCTGAGAACAAGAGCACTTTGTTTCCTGTTTGCTTAGGAGGTCAAGGTCCCCTGGCCGTCTGCGTGTGGGTTTCCCTGTCTCAGACAACTGTGCTGTGAAAGTTTCTTCAGTGCATGATACTGGCCCCCCTCCTGCCTCTGGACAGAAGCCTGTCGTTATTTTCACCGGTGAGGAGACATTTGTCCCCCATCACGCATGAGGGACAGAGAAGAGAACTCCTGGCATTCCACAGGGGATGGAGGGATGGGGGTGCAGAGCCACCCGCTGGCCCTCAGCCCTGACTCCCAGCCTCTGAAAAACAACTCTACGACAAATCCTCCTTCTGAGCCTCCACTCAGTGTGCACATGAGTGGCCCCTGTCAGCGGGAGCTCCATGGGATGCTTCTAAATATGGAAAAAGTGGAAATGGCATGTTGCCATGCAAATGTGGCCCCACTAGACGTTTGTCCCAAAATGGAGCATCCTAGAGTACCCATTCTTCATCTCTGCCTTGGGAAGATGTTCGCCCAAGCGCTTGCTTGATTTGCAAATAGAAACGTTGTCCCCACTCTTGTGTGCAGTTGAAAGACTTCACACTTGACAACTGAGAGTCCACTAAAGGGAGAAGTCGGACCAGCCCCCAGCCAAACACGGGAGAAAATAAGGACTTAGGAAAACCAGCACTGAGGCCTGGAGGCCTGGAGCTCCAAGGGGCAGGTCCCATGAGCATCCCGTTCCACGTGGTTTTCACCAGCCTAAGTCCCACCACTGGCACATTCCTTTCTGGAAAAAAAAAATCAATTTTCATGGCAGCTAAAGCACGATGCATAGTTCAGGATTCTGTGTCCATCCAGTGCTAGCTGCAGATCCAAGCCCGAGTCCCCTCCCTTCGGTGTTGAACATCCACACTGCACTGGAATGTGGTCAGCAGCATTCACAGTTGTATCTTTAAATGAATCTTGTTTCTGGCACTCAGGAGTTCATGTCCAGGAGGGCTCTGATGGGAGTCAACTCCATCTAGGAAAAGTAGAAACACCTGAAACATAGCACTTTGCAAATTTTAAAAAGAAAAGACATACCTGTATTAATCCATTCTTGTGTTGCTATAAAGAAATACCTGAGACTGGGTAATTTATAAAGAAAAAAGGTTTGATTAGCTCATGGTTCTGCAGGCTGTACAGGATGCATGACTGCGGAGGTCTCAGGAAACTTACAATCATGGTGGAAGGCAAAGGGGAAGCAGGCACATCTTCGCATGGTGGAGCAGGAAGAAGAGAGGGAGTGAAGGGGGAGGTACTACACACTTTCAAATAACCAGATCTCCTGACTCACTATCAGGAGAACAGCAAGGGGGGAATCTGCCCCCATGATCTAATCACCTCCCTGCAGGTCTCTCCTCCAATATTGGGGATTACAATTCAACATGAGATTTGGGTGGGGACACAGAGTCAAACCATATCAACACCGTTTACCCGACCCTAGCCAGATTGCAGCAGAGTCCAGACCCACCGCAGTGTTTGTTCAGCCTCAGGCCTTGCCACTGCCTCTGCCTGCTCCACCCTGGGGTGCTTGCCAGATAACGGGCAAAGGCAATGAGCACGGAGCCTGGAGGAGGGTCCCCGGGGAGTTCCCCTCAGCCACACCTCAAATAAACCCCACAGAAACCACCACCGTCTGGTTCTACCCACCTGGAATGTTTTCCTGCTCTTCTCTTTTTTGGCCCTGTCGAAACCTATCCCCGAAGCTCAGTCCAGGTGCAGTTTCCCAGGAGTACAGAGGAGGGACACTTACCTGCCAGGGGAGGGATCGCCTGAGCACACCTGCTCCCAGCTGCCCCGCATGGCCTCCTTCTCTCTGTGGCGACTTGTCAGTTAGCCATAGACTACCCGCACACAGCAGTGCTTGCATTGTGGTTCTAAGAAATGGTCTCTTTTTACTGTTTAACTTCTTTAATGCTCTGTATCTTGTGTCTAAAGTGGTATCTTGTGTTTTAAGCTTCTGGAGGACACAGCCCATGCTTCCCGAATCTTCCTGTCTACCCCACTTCCTAGGGTGCACCTAGCACATATGGGAAGTTCAAAAATTCTACAGGCTTCATTTTTCTGTTTTTTTTTTTTTTTCTGTCACTGAAATGTATTCCCGAGGGGCACACTTTCCAGGCACGCTTTTGACCTTAAAGGGAAAATTTCATCTTGCTGTTGCTCTCTGAGTTCTATTTTTCCCTGGCTTCCTCCTCAATGGGAACTTGGTAAGAAGCGGAGACAGCAGGAGCACCTCCCTTTCCTCCCAAGAAGTTAACATGGTTAACAACAGCGGCTCCATCCTCTGGTGTAACCTCGAGAGCAAGTGAGGAGCTCTGGCAGTCACCACAGCTACTTGAGCCTCACGGAAGAATCTTGCCTTTGGGGTGGCAGTGGCCACATCTCGGATGTCTCTTCCCCAAAGGCCAGGGTGGGGTGAACCCATGCACATGCCCCCCGTGGCCACCCCGTGCCCCAGGGCTCAGGGAGGGAGGGCTCCGGGAAGATTTTGACAGTGTAAGTTAGGGCAGGTGAGGGGAGAAAGGACCCGGAAGTCGGGGACACCTTTCTCAGGCTCTGCCCTGCACAGGGAGCTGCGAAGGACCAGCCTCCTGGCATCTGTGTGTGATGGTGCCCGGCACATCTGCTTCCTGCCCCAGTGCACCTCACCGGCCTGGGCACAGAACTGCTAAATGTGACTCAGGAAAAGGAACTTTCCCACATTGCTTCACCTCATTGATTTTCAACAGCAGGAAAAATTTTGCTCACTGGTCTGGCAAATAAATAAGTGGTTATATCTGAGCGTGTCTGTGTGTGTGTGCAGGTGGGTATACAGGTGAGTGTGTATCTAGGCATGTGTACATGCGACTGTGTGTGTGTGGGTGTGTGTGAGGGTATGTGTGTGTGCGTATGTGAGGATGTGTGCAGACTGAGTGTGTGTGAGCATGTGAGTACATAAGCATGTGTGTGCACATGTGTATACATTTGTGTGTGCTTATGTTTATATTTGTGTATTTGTGTGCATGTGTGCATGCATTTGTGTGTGCACACATCTGTATATACATTTGCGTGTTCACGTGTGTGTATATTTGTAAGTGTGCATGTTTATATTTGTATTGCATGCATTTCTGTGCATGTTTATATGTGTGCACGTGTGTATGCATTTGTGTGTGCATGTTTATATTTGTGTGTGAGCATGTGTATATGCATTTCTGTGAGCGTGTGTGTGCACGTTTGTGAATGTGTGTGGATGCATTTGTTTGTGCATATATGTGCATACAGTTGTGTGTATATTTGTTTGCACATGTGTGTATTTGTAGGTGTACATATGTGAATACATTTGTGCATGCACATATGTGTATGCATTTATATGTATTTATGTGTACATATGTGTATACGTTTTGTGTGTGCATGTGTATTTGTGTGTGCAAATGTGTGTATACATTTGTGTGTGCGTGTGTACATGTTTGTGCACATGTGTGTTAAAATCTGTGTGGGCACATGTGTATATGCATTTGTGTGTATTTGTGTATAATTCTAAGCATGTGTGAGCATGTGTGTGTGCATGTGTGTATATTTGTGTGTGTATACATTTGTGTATGTGTATTTGTGTGATTGCATGAGCATATGTGTGAGCATGTGTATGAGGGTGTGTGTGCTTGTGTGTGTACATTTGTGTGTGCATGTGTATATATTTGTGTTTGTGCACATTTGTGTGAATTTGTGTGTATATTCACGTGCATGTGTGTATACATTTGTGTGTTTGTATACATTTTGGGGTATATTTGTATGTCATTGCATGAGCACATGTGTGAGCATGTATATGTGGGTGTGTGTGCATGTGTGTGTACATTTGTGTGTGCATGTGTATATATATTTGTGAGTGTGTGTGCATGTGTATATTTCTGTGTGTATACATTTGTGTGTATTTGTGTGTGTTGCATGAGCATATGTGTGATCATGTGTATGAGGATGTGTGTGCATGTGTGTGAGTGGGTGTGTATGTTTGTGTGTATATTAGTGTGTATATGTGTAAGCATGAGTGTGTGTGCATGCATGTGTGTAGACGTTTATGTGTTTGCATGTGTGTATATTTGTGTGATTGTGTGTGTGTGTGTGTGTGTACACCCATCTTGTCCTTTGTCCCCCACTCGAGGACGGAGTGTGGCTGTGGCCTCCATTCTGACCCTGCTGCCTGCTGGCTGCCCTGGGACGATCAAATGGCAGCAGATGTCCTGCCTCGTTGTTGGCATTTTGCTCCAATTTGCTGGGCTTGATTGAAATCACTTCTTTTTATAGCAGTGTGAGATCTGGATTTTGTGATTAAGTGTGAAGCAGATTTCTCTCCTCAACGGTGAGAGATGCCCCGAGGTGCTGCAGAGTTAACTCAGATCCAGGCCCTTCTGGGGGCCAAGCCGCCCGCACCGGGAGAGCTGCGTTTCTTTCTTCAGCGTCCTGCCCTCCGTGGCTGCAGGATTTTCTTGGAAGGTGAAAGGCAGACATTTCGGGAGCCACTAACAGACTTCCTGAACCTTCACTGATGAGGAGTCAAACACTTCTGAGAGAGCGGCCGTGTGATCCAAAAAGAGGAGCCAGGATAAAGGAACAGATGGAGGCATGAGGTAAGTGCTTCTTAGCACTCGAAGAATCAGGAAGATTTTCAGAAACAGGAATTAGCAATCTGGAAGGAAAGCTCAGAATAACACGGTTGTTTCCTGCGCAGTGGAAGGCCTTGGGCTGCGCCTCCCTCCACCTGTGATCTGCATTAACGGGCCCCTTGCTGCAGGTGTTGGCAGTGGTAGTTTTCTAGACGGAACCTCACACCCCCGAATGGCTGTCAGTGTGTGTGTGGAGACTCAGGAGTCACCTGTGCAGGGCTTGTGAGTTTCCTAGAGAAAGAGACGGACCATGTTCTCAAAACTGTGCCTCGAGTCCACTCCTTCTTCATGGGTGTGCAGGCGCAAAGCCACAACCTCCACCCTGCTCTCCCTCCTGTGTCTCTTCCCCCGGAGTCTGTGCAAATACGGGTGTCTTCGCATCTAAGTGAGAGAGTCTTCGTGGGTCGACAGCACATCTGAGCTGTTGGTCACCTACAGCGTGCATAACGGCTGGCACTGGTCTCCCCTTTCTTGATATGCAGCAGGTAAGCATCTTCGCTGGAGACACACTGCTGTCAAATGGGAGTAGGACCCCTGGCTCTAGCAGCCCTACTGGCTGGAATCACCAGCTTTGTGCCTGGAATTTGGCTGCAGTAAAACACTCTTCTCTCCCGCAGAGAGGGCGGGATGGTGCCCACAGCCAGGGTGCCATGCAGCACGTTCTGCTTACACCTGCCCCAGATCATCTGTGGATGGAGTGTGGGTGCTGATCCTTCACGGGGGTCCTCCTGGAGGCACTGCTCACAGCAGGGGATGAGCTCATTAACTTAAATGCATTTCACGGGTCGGTGCTTGGATTCTCCAACCACGTGACCCTGCTAATGAAGGCACCCTGCAATCAGAACAGAAGCTCTGGGTTTGGACTTGATGACTGTCATCCAGAGTGAGTGCCATCACAGGGGAGCAATGGGCCTCTTTGCAGGGCACCAGGGAAGTGGGACGATGTCAGAACCAGGAGCCAGTCAGCTCCCACTGCACCTTCTTCTCGCTCGCACATTCCTGCACCTTTTGCTGGAAGATATTTGTCATTTAGCTACCTGGAAGGGATGAGATGAGGACAAATGGGGCTTATAAAAGAAAAGTTAAGGCCGGGCACCATGGCTCACACCTGTAATCCCAGCATTTTGGGAGGCCGAGGCAGGCAGATCACAAGGTCAAGAGATCGAGACCATCCTGGCCAACATGGTGAAACCCCGTCTCTATGAAAAATACAAAAATTAGCTGGGTGTGGTGGCACGTGCCTGTAGTCCCAGCTACTTGGGAGGCCGAGGCAGGAGAATCACTGGAACCCGAGAGGCGGAGGTTGCAGTGAGCCGAGACTGTGCCACTGCACTCCAGCCTGGGTGACAGAACGAGACTCCATCTCAAAAAAAAAAAAAAAAGAAAGAAAAAAGAAAAGAAAAGAAAAGAGAAAGAAAAGTTAAACTGCTTTTTTCTTTCCTGTACTGCATGGCTTTCTAGCTGACTGGTCTCCGGTCAGTGAATGGGTGCTGAGCTGCCACGATGGGTGTTTACCCCCCATTCAATCATCCTGCCCCTCGCTGTGTTCCTTTGAAAGCTTCCTTTCCCCTTCATCCAGGCTCTGATGGTGAGACTTCCTCTTAACCAGAATCCAGAATGGTGGAGCGAATCTCCCAAAACCATTCAGCACTAGCCCAGTGGTCCCTCAGAAACCCTCGTTTTGTAGGGACAGCCTCAGCCTTAAGGACCCCCAACAGTCTCAGAATCAGAGGGGGTGCCTGGTCTCCCTCTGGGGGTGCTGCCGTCCTCACCTGGGAGCCAGGGGCAGCCTGCAGCTCCACTCTCAGTGGAGGCAGCACGGAGTCATTGTGACGCAGAGTGAGGACACAGCCCTTGCCCTGTAACTCACGTGTTGAGAATTTTACAGATTATAAGGCCACGTCTCTACATCAGAGCTTCCACTCAGCCCTGGGGAGACCCTGCTGCTGGGGCCAGATCCAGCATGAGTGCCCACTCAGCACCCTGCAGCCAGGGGAGGCAGCAAGACTAAGCAGAATCCCATGGGCTCAGGCCAGTGGTTTCTAGGAGCAACGATCCAGGGCTCCCTCAATATCTAAGAACAGAGAATCCCCCACATCACCAAAGGAAGGCAGTGCTGGCTTCTGAGCTTCTGTGCATTGGGCACAGAAAAGAAGGCATGGTTTCCCTGCTCCTGCTTTTCGAGGTGGTCACCCAAGACCTGGCACAGTCCCCATTGTCCCTGAGGGAGGAGACAAAGCTTTACGCTGAGCACTTCCCAGCTATGTGCACTAGTGCGTGGCCCACCTCCTGACCCCACAGGCCAGAACATGGGAAAAGTCGGTATCAGGCAAGGGGTGTTTCCTCCCCAGAAGTGGAATGACGAGCCTGCCATTTGGCTCAAGAGTTTCAGGGCTGCAGTTGACTGAGGTTATCTGTGGACTTCATCACTGCTGTTGCCAACTGAGAATGTTTTGCAAGCTTGACTTTCACTGATCACTTAATATCAGACTTTCTGGGCCAACAGTGAATAAGAAGCTTTAAATGAGAAATCACTTTCTGTGTTTTTGAAGATGATATTTTGTTCTGAGTTTAAATGAACTCTTTTGACATTTGGTTCAGCAGAGAGGAAGCAGAGATGTGTGACAGGACAACAAATCTTGGGGCACCAAAATCACTAAGCTAAAGGGAAAAGTCAAGCTGGGAACTGCTTAGGGCCAACCTGCCTCCCACTCTATTCAAAGTCACCCTCTGTGGCTGGGCGCAGTATCTCACGCCTATAATCCCAGTACTTTGGGAGGCCAACGCAGGCAGATCACCTGGGGTCAGGAGTTCGAGACCAGCCTGAACAACATGGTGAAACCCCATCCCTACTAAAAACACAAAAAATTGGCCGGGCATGGTGGCGGGCACCTGTAGTCCCAGCTACTCAGAAGGCTGAGGCAGGAGAATCACTTGAACCCGGGACACGGAGGTTGCAGTAAGCTAAGATCGCACCATTGCACTCCAGCCTGGGTGACAGAGCAAGACTCTGTCTCAAACAACAACAATGATGACGAAACAAAGTCATCCCTCTGCTCCCTGAGATAAATGCAGATCTGATTGCCTCCTTTGGAGAGGTTCATCAGAAACTCAAAACAATGCAACCATTTGTCTCTTATCTACCCCTGACCGGAAGCCCCCTGCCTGCTTCCAGTCTTCCCGCCTTTGCTTCCAGTTGTCCCACCTTTCCGGACCAAACCCATGCTCATCTTGCATATATTGATTGATGTCTCATGTCTCCCTAAAATGTATAAAACCAAGCTGTGCTAGGACCACCCTGAGTACCTGTGGTCAGGACCTCCTGAGGCTGTGTCACGGGTGCACGTCCTTAACTGTGGCAAAATAAACTTCCTAAATTCACTGAGACCTGTCTCAGTTATTCAGCATTCATGGATGTGTGATGTCTCCTGGGTTCTCTGCGTTCCTACTCACCCCCTCCCCACGCCTCTCCACTGGTCTTGCTAGATGATAAATGATTGGCCTGCTCTAAGTCAGAATTTGCTCCCAGCCTCTGAGAGTTCCTCCCTCTCATCCACATGCACACTCTGAACTGAATGAGAGTGCCAGGACCTTCCCCCTGTTGTGTGGCAGTCTGTAATAGCAGTGTGCCATCTGCACCATCCGGGGAATCGATTTAAGGACCCAAAATAACCTGGTGTCATTTGCACTGTCATGATGTGCTGGTTGAAACTGCTGTGAGCTCTAAGCTTGGCTTCCGGTTTAAATAAAGCACCAGATTGAAGCATCTTCACTTTCTTTGCATTTACTGTCAATATCTCTAAGGGCCAAAGCTCAAATTTAAAATACCACACTTGGTCTGAAATCATCTTGATAGGATTAATTCATGTTTTTATCACTCTAAAGAAAATAATGTTGAAATATTCCAAATATAAAACTTAGGTAGAGAGAGAGGACCTTATTCACATCATCTTCCTGTTTCTCTGGGTTTGTTTTCTAAGCTGTGTTACATCCTTGAAAGGGCCTTCCAATGTCTGATCGCTGAACTGCCTGCCTTAAGTCTGTAAGACTTTCGTGAGATACTGTCATCCTGATCCTTCACAGGCAGTGGGCGTATGGCCTGAGAGTCCATTTGCAGAAGCTGACCACAGTGAACAGAGTGGGAATGCTGGACACTAACTCACTCAACTCAAGTGTGAGCCAGGGGCCCCGCGTGACCCAGATGTCCAAACTGCAAACCTAGGAGATCCTCTAGCGCACACCTCCTGGGACAAAGGAATCCAGAAGCTTAAGGACTCTGCGGGAACTGTAGCTTCTGCCTGCTACAACAAATCCCAGCAAGAGTTGGCTTAAAAACACAGATTAGAAATTATCAATATGCACCCCACGGGCCTTGATCTAAGAGGACAATTCAAATCTGACCCAGGTAAACAAAAGGCAGTGGCGAAGAATCCAGCAGTAAAAGCATTCCTAGGAAAAGACAGGCCAGAGTAGAACCTCCCCGTTCAAAGATGGATCCAACCCAGCAAGGAACGTGTAGAATGTTCCTGATCGGAAACAGAGGGGGGTGGGGACGGAGAGAGGGAGGGAGCAAGAGGGGGGAAGAGAAAGAGAAGGAAAGGGAAGGAGGGAGGAGAACAGAGGGTATCAGTATGACATGACAAACACAGGAATACAAAGTACTGTGGGAAAGAAGAGATACTTTTAAATAATACAAACATCAAGGCATAAGAGACAGAGTACTAGAAAAGGGAAAATTAAACTAGTTTCAGACTTATCCTCAGCAATCACAATTGCCTAAAACAAAGAAACAAGTGGAAAGAGGGACCGTAACCTCAAATCACACAGGCCGCCTGCGTGATTTGCTGCATTTACATGAGAATGCAACAAAGTGACCTGATCAAATACACAAAAACGTGGGTATTATAGCACTCATGAAACCCTTTAAAACATCTTGATTTGAATAATGAAGTCAAATAAAACGAGTGAAAACAAAGAAGTTCTACTTTTTTCTTCCTCTTCCTTTCTCCCTTTCTCTCTCTCTCTCTGTCTCTCTCTCTCTCTCTCTGTCTCTCTCTCTCTCTTTAATATTTATTAGTTCAGGCTGGGTGCAGTAGCTCATGACTGTAATCCCATCACTTTGGGAGGCTGAGGCAGGAGGGTCGCTTGAGGACAGTAGTTCAAGACTTGTCTGGGCAACACGGCAAGACCTCGTCTCTAAAATAATAATTTAAAAATGAATTAGCTGGGCATGGTGGTGGATGCCTGTAGTCTCAGCTACTCAGGAGGCTGAGGAGAGAGGATAGCTTGAGCCCAGGAGTTTGAGACTGCAGTTAGCTATGATCATGCTACTGAACTCTAGCCTGGGTGACAGAGCAAGACCCTGGAGACCCTGTTCTAAAAAATATTTAAAAATAGGCTGGGTGCAGTGACTCACACCTGTAATCCCAGCATTTTGGGAGGCCGAGGCAGGTGGATCACGAGGTCAGGAGTTCAAGACCAGCCTGGCCAACATAGTGAAACCCCATCTCTACTAAAAATACAAACAATTAGTCAGTCGTTTTGGCAAGCACCTGTAATCCCTACTCAGGAGGCTGAGGGAAGAGAATCACTTAAACCAGGGAGGCGGAGGTTGCAGTGAGTGGAGATCAAGCCACTGCACTCCAGCCTGGGAGACAGTGCGAGACTCCACCTCAATATAAACTCAGAGTTCCCTTACCTTCCTTTTTCTTCCTTGACGCAGTCAGGGTCAGAGGGCCTTGCAAAGCCGGAATCTCAGAGGTAGTCAGGACTAAGGAGAAGGTTCTAAGACCTATCAGACTTTTCTAAAAGACCAAAGGCTGTAAAAGGAATTCCATTTTAGAAGTGACTGAGATTGCTACCAAACCATTATCTTCTTCTGCCATGGGAACAGAGCTGGGGACAGGACCTGGCTACAGAACTAGGATGCATTTCCCAACCCCCTTGCTGCTATGGGAGATCATGGTGAGAGGCAAAGCCAGCTGGACTTACGGACCAATCAACACTGTAAAATGGACCAATCAGCGCTCTGTAAAATGTACCAATCAGCAGGATGTGGGCGGGGCCAAATAAGGGAATAAAAGCTGGCCACCCCCGCCAGCAGCGGCAACCGGCTCTGGTCCCCTTCCACGTTGTGGAAGCTTTGTTCTCTTGCTCTTCACAGTAAATCTTGCTGCTGCTCACTCTTTGGGTCCACACCACCTTAAAGAGCTGTAACACTCACCGCAAAGGTCTGTGGCTTCATTCTTGAAGTCAGTGAGACCAAGAACCCACCGGAAGGAAGAAATTCTGGACACAATGGAATCCAGTGCTCACAGTGAAATACGAGGGAAGCAGTACAACCTCTGCTCACTTCCTTAAGAGGGAGGCTCTGGCCTTCCCATTGGAAGCCACGTGTTGAAGGTGGTGGAGCTGCCATCATCCAGGTTGTCTTGATGACTTCTGGGAGCAGAGCTACCTGCAATTCTAGAACATTACCTTGGACTGTTCATTGAAATGTAGATATTTTTGTTACTGTTGTACTTTAAGTCCTAATTGCGGTAGATCATTTGATTATGTCAACTTTAATTTTTACCCTATATAGAGGAAAAAAATTAACACCATAAACTGCACATGACTTTTCTCTTAATCCAAGGGAATTACACCCAGGAACTTAAACATGTCACTAGGTTGGAGGAGAGCCCCTAAAGATAATTCTCCAGATTTACATTTTTTTCCTTGAGAAAACATCGTTCTTCCATCCTCTGCTTTGCAAACATTTTTGGATAGATCCAGCCCCTGCCCAGGAGAGTTGGCCAACTCCATGACTCATGTTCCCAGATCTGACTGATGGCACCTAAGAAAAATTCTAGTGCTCTTGTTTAACAAAGAATAACTACATGTCTAGAAATACATAATATAGTCAAGGTGTCTAAAGACTCAATGAAGGTATTAAATAGCAGATTAGCCAAGCAGCTCAGTGAACTAGAAGACAGATTAGAGGAGATTACTAAGAATGTAGCACAGAGGTAAAAGAAAATAAAAGACTGAGAGATATGGAAGGTAAGATGAGAGGGTCCAATGTATATCATGCATTCCATAGGAAGTTGGAAGATGAGAGAGAAGAAATTAACTAGGAGTTAATGGCTGAGAATGTCCCCAAATTAAAGAAAGTCATGGGTCTCAGATTGAAGGAGGTCATGAAATACCAGTCGAGATCCATTAAAATAGAATTATACCTGGACATATCAAGGAAAAACTGATTAGCATCAAAGACAAAGAAAAATCTTAAAAACAACCAAAGGCTGGGAGTGGTGGCTCACGCCTGTAATCCCAATACTTTGGGAGGCTGAGGTGGGAGGATCACCTGAGGTCAGGAGTTCAAGACCAGCCTGGCCAACATGGTGAAGCCCCATCTCTACTAAAAATACAAAAAATTAGCCGGGCATGGTGCCGGGTGCTTTTAATCCCAGCTACTCTGGAGGCTGAAGCAGGAGAATCGCTTGATCCCAGAAGACACAGGTTGCAGTGAACTGAGTTCACGCCATTGCTCTCCAGCCTCGGCCACAAGAGCTAAACTCAGTCAAAAAAGGAAAAAAAAAAACCAGAGAGAAAAGGCATATTACTAGTACAACAAACGACAATAATTTTTCTGGCAATTGGACTGACACCAGATTTCCCACAAACTATGTTGAGCTAAACTACTGTTTAATAGGGAGAGCAAGAAAGACATTTTTAGATGATGACTAGAAGAACTTACCACTTGTGGAGCGCTGCTGAAATGACAACTATGGAAGAGTTTCCTGAGTAAGAAGCAAATTAAAACCAGAAAGAAAAATGGGATTCACTAGGAATGTTGAGTAATGCGATATACAAAAATATTAGTAAATGTGAACATTGATGATAAAAAAATCAATAATAATAATAATAACAAAAACAACAGTGGCAGCCATGAAGACTCTAAGGGCTTAATAACAGCCTGAAACTACAATGCCAGCCCAGTAACAAAGAAGGTCAGTCAGGGCTGTAGATACTAAAGTGTTCTGAGGTCCGCCTGTTCTTCAGAGCAGGGAATGGATATTGGTTTTTTAGGTCTTATTATGTGCAATAAGCTAAAATTTTTTGAGTAAGCACTAAAATAATAGATACAACTTCTAGGCCCTGAAGGAAAAGAGGGAATAAAACACAATCATTTCAATCAAAGACAAAAAACTAAATACTTAAAAAAAAAAAAAAAAAAAAGGCAAGGAAAATCATGACAAATGGAGAGAACAGAATGAGGTGGTGGTGGGAAGTCCACAAACACGAAGAACACGAGAAATACACGCCGTCGCCACTCACCAGGTGAGACCGCCGTGGTCTCCTGTCACTGCACACAGAGGCACCGTCTGGAAGGAGCTTTCTGGGCCTCATCACAGATTCGGCAGTGGCAGATCTGACTGGGAACCTGCGAAATCATTGCCCCGGGGTTTCTCACTCAGACGGTCGAAAGACCATGCTTTGAGAAACACTGCTGAAACATGAAAGAAACAGTCTCTGTCCTTCGTTTGCAAGGCCTTCCACTCACAATAAAATCCGTATTTCACACAATTATGCAGAATGATGCTCATTTAATGAGTTAATTCTCACCCCCCTCCCAGTAGTGTGGCCCCATTAGTCTCAATGGGCCTGTTGGGAGTAAAAGCCGTGGCCTCCTAAAAGCTGCAACCATAGACCAAGACCAAGCTTTCTGCTTCCTTATAAAGGCCCATCTCAACTCCCCCGCCCCTTCCCATCCTCTGATGGGGGAGGGCAGGGCAAGGTGGGCGTGGAGCCTGGGGGTGCACGCTCACGCACATCTCTATGACCAAGCAACTTCACTCCTGAGGATTCGTCCAAAGAAATATTCACGAAGTCCACAAGGATTTACAGACAAAGATCTCTATTGTATCATTGTCTGTAATAGCAAAAATTGGAAAGAACCCAAATGTCAATCAACAGGGATTTGGTTAAATAAATCATGGTAGAGCCATGCAAGGCAGCCATTAAAAAGAATAAAATAGATCAATAGGCATTGATGTGCAAAGAAGTCTGAGACATATTATTAAGTTAAAAAAAATGTGCCAGAGCCATATGTAGAGCATGATCCAGTTCTTATAAGGATGAACTCATGTGCCCCCTTTGTCTCAGAACAGGCAGCGAGAAACAAAACGTGAAGGGTGTTTACCAGGCACTGGCTCGAGGGGCAGTGGAGATGATGGAAGTATTTAATTTCTGATCTTTTTCCATTTCTCCACTGTTTAGGTTTTTTTGTTTGATATTTTTAACTAGGCTGTATTTCTTTTACGGACAGGAAAAAAGCAATAAAGAGTTTTTTAATGTAAAGTTATCTTTATATGAGTTTTTAAAATTGCTATTGTTCTTTGTAATAAGAAGGGATTTATCCTGACACTTCTGGCTATATGTGATCTGTTTCTCTACTGAGAATCTTCATCTTCAGGATTATTGCTGTTACACGAACCAACAGGGCCACATTCTCCCTTTCTTTTCTCTCTTTTTTTTCTTTTTTTCTTTTTCTTTTTTTTGGACTTTTATTTGTAGGGGGAGGAGTATGGGCTGTGAAAGACACATTTGGCAAAGGATTCTTTTTGTTTTGGCAAAGAATTACTTTTTATCATATACTACAGGGTATCTTTTTCAGACAAAGCACTCAGAAATGCAAAACTAATTTCATTTATTATAAGATTTGTGCACACATGATTTATACTGACAGGAAACACTGAGATAATCGAAATAACTTCTTTACATCCTTCACAATCCTTACACAACATTCACATCCCACGAAAAGCTTTGTTTCATGAATGAATCACAGAATATTCTCTCGGTGATGGCAAGTCAGTGCCGTGGGTCCGTGAATGTTGGCAGAGCTGCACCTCTGAGGGCTGTCTCCAGGCGGCCACTCTGGAACTGCTCTCCTCCTTTGAATCACACCATCTGTGCACTCGGAGCATCTGTTCTGAGCTGCAGCCTCAGGGCGGTGGCCTTGCCCCTACCATCGTGGTGTGCCATCTCCTCCTGTCTGTTCTTTTAATATTTTAAAGAGAGCCATTGATTTTCAGCAGGAAAAGACTTTTTGCTTTTCTACTTTCCTGAGCAATAAGCTAGATGCAAGGGCAGAAATTTCTTTAAAGTGAGGTTCGAAGGTTGTAAACAGGTCTGTGTCCAAACTACCAGCCTCCAGTTCCTCTGCCACCAGAGTCCATCCTACAGGTCAGGGCAATGAGGTCTCAGGTGCCTCAGAGCTCACAGACCCTCGCAAGGAGTTCCCCGGCCTGTGCCCATCCCTACCCAGGGAACTGCAGGAGGGTAGAAATTGTTACCCATTTGGAGCTCTTATCACCTCCTAGGCACTTTGTGGTCACTATTTAATGTAACACCTACACCATAAGATAATTACAATTTCCCCCTCCTTTCCAGGTGAGGGAGTTGAGAATTAGGGCAATTAGAAGGCTTGCAGAGGTCATATGGTCAGTCTACACCGCAGCTGAGGTTTGAACCCAGGCTGCCTGTTTTTGGGTACCAGATGCTTAACCACCAGGCCCCGGGGATGGGTTGGTGGGTAGCCTGGAAGAGGACTAGTAAAAAACCACTTGCTCTCAGACAGGGATGCTCCAGCCTGGATCAGCCACTAAGCGACCCAAGGCAGAAGCAAGAGGCACCTTTAGGAGAAACACGCGAGTCCCAGGAGATGTCATGGCACCCGTGGGAAGAGCTGGGCGGTGTCATGGAGACCATCACAGCACTGCGACGGCAGTGTGGGGAGCCCAGCATGTGGGGGCTGCAGTGGCCCCCATCGCGTCTCCATCTATGTCACTCAACCACCATGATGGCCTGCGTGTCAGGCAAGAGCAGGCGGGGAGAGGAGAACCCTCTGTTGGTAGAGGCTCTGACATCAACAGGGCCACACGTCCCCCGCCAGGCAGCAATATTCCCCACACAGGCAGGAGCAGGCTGTGTGTGCCCGCAGCTGAGTACCCTGGGGCAGTGTCCAGAACCTGTCCCCACCAGCCCGGATGCCGTGCCTCCAGCCCCTCCCTCTGCAGCAACCAGGTCTAGGGTCTAGGACACAGTCCATCCCCCAAGCACTGGACGGCCTGCAGGGCAATACGACGTGGAGCCTGCTCTGCAGAACCAACTCTTCCTGCAAGCAGCCCAAAGCCTGGAGCTGGGAGACTGTAGACGGCCCCCTCCCTGGCTGCTGTCTAGATTCCCAGATCCAGCATGAAAGCAAGGCCCCACGCTGGGGGCTCTATGGCCCCAGACGGAAAGGCCCCACGCTGGGGGCTCTGCCACACTTGCCCTGTGAGTAGAGCTGGGTCCCCAGCCTCCACTGTCCGCTTCTTCCCCAACTAGAACACAGACGGAGGGGATGTGAGAAGTCTCCCGCCAGCTCCAGCCACAGGGACCACTTCTTCCTGCTGACAAAACCAAGACTGTGTTCAAATTCCTACCCATCCTCGCACCCTCTCATCTTGTGGGGTTTCCTCCCCCAGCTGCAGGGAGGCCAGCTGGATTAGCCTGACTGGCTGGTCCCCAGCCTGGCACACATCAGAAACATCTGGGGACCTGGCTTCAAGTGGACTGCAGGGCCCGCTCCGAGCTCTGCGGTGCGGGGGCTGCGGTTCTAACACGCTGTGCTCTGGGAGAGCCACGGCCATGCAGCTCAGCACCTGACGGTGCCTCCTCTGAGGAAAGTGCCGGGTCCTGGGTGAGGACGAGGCTCACATCAGCCCAGTCGGGCTAGAGAGGACTCAGGTTCCCCGTGGCTGGGGCTGAGTCCTGTCTCTGACACCACCCAAAGCTTCTTCTCATCTCTGACTGCAGGAGCCAGCCTGGGGACAAAGCTGGCCCTGGGACAGCAAGGGTGGGGACAGGAGCCCAGCCTGATGCCACGGCTCAGCCCTGGCTCATCCCCCTCCCACGGTGACACCCGCCCTGCGCTTCCTGCTTCCTGGTGTGTGAAGTAAGACATTTCCTCTTTTCTTTTAAAAGCAGCTTGAGTCAGAGTTTCTGTCTCTTGTAGCTGAAAGCACCACCTATTTCCTTTCATGGCTAAAATCCATTTACCCGCAGTCCTAGAACCAAAAAATCCAGCACACGACCGCTGGAGGAAACTGGAGTCAGCCACAGACCTTCCTCCGCACCTCGCAGTGGAGGGGACCCTGGATGAGGGGCCGTCCCCAGGGAGCTTCCAGGAGCCTGTGTCATCGGGAACAGAACGCCAGGCAGGGTCGTAAACCCTCATGTTTTTGTTTTAAGTTGTCCTTCAGAACCATTAGTACAAGGAAATGTTATCTTCTAGGCCTATTAGGAGATTAGGGGGAACAAAAGTACTGTATTTTAAAAGAAAGTACTGCAGGTCCATGATTTGGTAGTTATTTTTACTTAAGAAAAAATGTTATACTGAGTTTTTAAGTTGAAAAGTGAATTAACTTAAAAAAGTATAAGGTAAATAATGCTGTATGTGGTAAGAAAATACAGCTAAAATTATGGTGATGGAAAAAAAGACTAAAGTTGGGGAATTGTAGAGCATGAATAACACATCATAGATGATTGTGTGTCCCCTGTGGAAATGAGACTAGGAGCTGCCAAATAAGGAGCTGTGGAGAGCAGTGCGAATGCATCTCGCCTCGCCTTTACCTATCCCAGAGTCAGTGTGAGGGAGCGACTCGCAAAATACTCTCAGCACTCAGGAGAAAAGAGTCACACACAAAACATGCAGGTGAAGATGGCCTCAGGTTTCCACTGTGCAGTGCTGGGCACCAGAGCCCGATGAACAGCAGAGTCCAGAGAGGAGGGAAAATGTGGTCCTCAGGGCCCAGCATAGGCAAATCTTCCTCCCTGTGTAGACAGGCTTGTATGTTTAACATCGCGTTCTTGCCTGCTGGTCAATAAAGAGAACTTAATCAAAAGCGTAGGGATTACGTCAAATATGCAAGAGCATACAAAGTATACACCTTCCTGGGAAAATGAACTGCAAAATACATTCAGTCAACTGAGATAAGAAGCAAAGATTAGCTCAAAAATGTAAAAGTCCCGCTATAGAAATGTTGGCCAAGTCCCCGGAGACTGGTTAAAATAAGTGGCATAAGAAATTTCTACACATAAAAATTAGCCGGGCGTGGTGGCGGGCGCCTGTAGTCCCAGCTACTCGGGAGGCTGAGGCAGGAGAATAGCTTGAACCTGGGAGGCGGAGGTTGCAGTGAGCCGAGATCACACCATTGCACTCCAGCCTGCGTGACAGAGCGAGAACCCATCTGAGAGAGAGAGAGAGAGAGGCAGGGAGGGAGGGAGAGAGAGACAGAGAGAGAGAGAAAAGGAAGAAGGGAGGAAGGGAGGAAGGAAGGAAGGAAATTTCAAAATCTATTTATGATACTCAGTTCCTATAAAATCTACAAAATAAAAATTTGGCTAAAGAAACGATCAGGAACAGGAACCCCGGATTAAATGAATGCAAGGCCAGACGGGGAGCACGGGAGCGTGAGGAGAGTAAATGTCCCTCCGCGGCCTTTCTCCCAAAACACACACACACACCGCGTCTCATGGAGTGGTATTTCACAAATATGTTAGGTAATTATTTTGAAAAGCTTAAACATACACAGTCGTGTAACTTTAAATAAGCTGTGTGATGTTGTAAAATGACAAAGATAGTGACGGCAGAGAACATAGCCCATTCACAAATGCCAGAGTAAGATATGCCACATGGTACCCTAAGGAAAAAAGACCCAAAAAAAGATGCATGATGTGGAAAATAAGCTCTTTGGTTCGAGAGTATGTTTGATTCATGCTCTCCAATTCTCAAGCTTTAGTAATTGTTTTCTATCACCATACTTTTAACCATGTTTTCTTACCACATATAGTGTTATTTACCTTATGCTTTTTTTAAGTTGACTCATTTTTCAACTTAAAAACTCAGCATAGCATTTTTCTTAAGTAAAAATAATTACCAAAGCATGGGCCTGCAGTACTTTCTTTTAAAATACAGTACTTTTTTCCCCTAATATCCATTAAAATCAAACTATTCTGCATGCATTACCTGAAATGATTTCTCAAAACACCAATGATATGTCTTCCACACCTGGGAAACACTTGTCAAGCACTTAATAAATAGTACTTAATAAGTTTAACTTATTTGCTTTCTATTTATCATAGATCACAAAGAACAATGATGGCCAGGCACCATGGCTCATGCCTGTAATCCCAGCACTTTGGGAGACTGAGGCAGGTGGATCATTTGAGGTCAGGAGTTCAAGACCAGCCTGGCCAAATGGTGAAACCCCACCTCTACTAAAAATACAAAAATTATTCAGGCAGTAGTGGCACACACCTGTAATCCCAGCTACTTGAGAGGCTGAGGCAGGAGAATTGCTTGAGCCCGGGAGGTGGAGGTTGCAGTAAGCCGAGATCACGCCACTGCCTGGGTGACAGAGTGAGACCCTGTCTCAGTTAAAAAAAAAAAAAGAAAAGAAAAAGAAAAAAGGAAAACCATGGTTTTAGCAATTATGAGGCTTTTGAAATTTAAAGCTTTAAAAGCAGAGCCGACAATCAACCATTAAGAAGAGTAAGATGCTAAAAATTCACACACAAACACTTATACTGAAATATAGTCAGGTGTCACCTAATGATGGGGATCCATTCTGAGAAATGCATCATTAGGCAATTTCATCAGAGTGCACCGACACACACCTGGGCGGAGCAGCCTGCTACACACCTGTGCTGCGTGGTGGAGCCTGTTGCTCCAGGGCTGCAGACCTGTGCCCCATGTGACTGTGGGGAATACTGTGGGCAACTGAAATACAATGGTAAGTATTCGTGTATCTAAACATAAGAAAGGGACAATAGAAAATACAGTATCAAAGATTAAAAATGCTGCACCTGTTTAGGGCACTTAGCATGAATGGGGCTTGTAGAATGGGAAGTTGCTCTGGGTGAGTCAGTAAGTGTGTGGAGCGTGAATCTGAAGGCCCAGGTCGTGACCATAACTACTACAGGCTTTATAAACACTGTACACTTAGGATATATTAAATTTATGCAAAATAGTTTTCTTTTTGAAATAGTAGATTAACCTTAGATTACTGTAACTTTTTAATGTTATAAACTTAATTTTTTTTAACTTTTTGACTCTTTTATAACACTTTGCTTAAAACACAAACACATTATACAGCTGTACAAAATTATTTTCTTTCTTTATATTCTCATTCTATAAGCTTTTTTCTATTTTTTCATTTTTTTTTAACTTTTAAAATGTTTTTGTTAAAAACAAAGAGGCAAACACACAGTGGCCTAGGCTCACACAGGGTCAGGGTCCTCGGTGTCACTGTCTTCCCCCCCACATCTGGTCCCACTGGAAGGTCTGCAGGGGCAATGACACGCACAGAGCCGTCACCTCCTGTGATGACAATGCCTTCTTCTGGACACCTCCCACAGGACCTGCCTGCAGCTGCTTTACAATTAACTTGTTTTTCTAATTAGTAGGAGGAGTACACTCTAAAATAACAATAAAATGTATAGTATAGCACGCATCATCATTATAAGTACAATGTGCTGTGCACAACTGTACGAGCTATACGTTTATACAACTGGTAACGTAGTAGGTTTGCCTATACCAGCATCACCGCAAACCGTGAGAAATGCATTGTGCAATGACATCACAAGGCAGTAGAAGTCTTCCAGCTCCACGATCATCTCAGAGGCCCACCGTTGTCTGTGCCATCCGTCATGGACTGAAACGTTGCTAAGCGACTCACGACTACACAAAGAATAAGAGCCTCACTGCTTCCTTCTGCTGCCTGCTGGAGCCCCCATTGAGTGTGTGGTCAAGGGCACACTCCACGGTGAGTATGGGTCATCACTGCACAGTGTGTGTGTGGCCATGGACCCACTCCACGGTGTGCGTGTAGCCATGGAGCCCTCCACAGGGCGTATGTGGCCAGTGAGGAAGGCAGGCATGGTTCAGCTCCTGAAGGCCTGGGCTTAGCTCTCAAGGAACCGGGCTTGGACACATTTGGCCTGTGGAGGGCTGACCCTCAGCTCCTGGCTTCACACTGCCCCCATGCCCCACAGTCGGTAGCCTTTGAAGACATTTCAGGCCCCATGTCTGCCGTTCTCCCAGGCCCATGTCCCAGCCACGCCAGCCTCCTCTGTTTCTGAGCAAACCAGGCTCCTCCAGCCTCAGGCCCTCAGTGTTCCACGCTGTTGGTAGCTGCCCCCACCCATGCGATTCTTCCCTCCTAGGATGGTCTCATGCAGGTGTCTCTGTCTCCCACGCAGCCCAAATGCCCAGGGAAGGCTGAGCCTCTCTCAGTGGAGGGAGCCAGCCTCTGGAAGGCAGCCCCAGCTCCTGGCTGGGACACTGACTCAGCCCTGGGAGGGGAGGGGGTTCCAGGGAAACTCCTCCCAGCTCCGGAGAGACTCCTCCCAGTTCCGGAGAGACTCCTCCCAGCTCCGGAGAGACTCCTCCCAGCTCCGGAGAGACACCTCCCAGTTCCAGGAACGTGTCTGAACGTGGTTGGCTTGTTTTCCTCTGGCCACTGCCAGGACCCTGGGCGAAGGTTTGGCCAGCAGTGGAAGACATAGCACAGTGGCCCCAGCAGACCCCACGGTCAGCACAGAGCTCCTGCCCGGGGTCAGCCTGAGGCCCACCCTCCTCTGGCAGCTGTCGCTGGACCTGCTGCTTCAGACCACTGTACTCCAAGCTCCTGGTTTTACTGCCAAATGCACAGCACCAAGACAGCTTGAAATACTCTTTCACTGGTCTTGATGAGAATTCACCCTTCTTGAAGTGAATTCCTTCTCTCTCTTCACATGGTAGGTCCAATGTCTCCTCCTCAGAGTGGCCTTCTCTGAATCCTCTTTATTTCTGTCCCTCACAGGGAAAGCCCTGTTTATTTTGTGTCTCCACCACCCACACAGAGAAGAAAGGTCTTGAGAGGGGTGTTTGGTAGGGCCTCTCTAACCACAGCATCCTCAGAGCCCCTGAACTAGAGCTGGCCCAGGAAGGAGCAAACCAGAAATCTACTTTTTCTTCTTTGTTATTTCTTTATTTAATATTAATTGCAAACAAATTTGTAATTACAAGCATGCTAAAAAATCTTTTATTAAGAGGCACATACACACTTTGCAGCTTCCAGGTGTCTGAGTTTATTGTTCCATTTTTCAAAAGGCCATCACACGACCCTGGAGAGAAGCCCCCAGCTGCCGAGCAGCAGTAGGAGGAGGGCGAGGCCACAGGACGGCACGCGGGAGGCGCCAGCCACAGAGAACACGCACACGCCTGACGGCTCGAGCAGCACCACGTGCATATCCTTAAAGAACAGAGGTGCAGATCCGGGCAGGGCAAGCACGGGGTTGGTTAGTTCAGGAGCTCTGCGCGTGTCAGGCAGCCAGGCCCCTGGGTCGAGAGAGGCTGCGACGGTCCCACCGTCACATTCAGATCTGACCATCGCCAGTGGAAGAGGAAGAGATGTGTCCTCTTGGGCTGTTTTCTCGGGGACTAGCAAACTTTGCTCGGGCCCTGTCCACCCACGTTCCCACAAATATCAATGCCAGAATTGGGCCACACAAGCCTCCCGTGCTGGTGCCTGCGGCTGGCGGAGACAGACACGCACCACAGCAGGTGAGCACCATGCAAGTGGAGTTAAAATGAAAACACCTTTCTTCTAGAAGCATGAAGGAAACATTTCAAATGATGACGCTTTGTGCTGCTGATGGTGAGTGAAACAGAACTCTCCATCCATGGGATGTGGGCACACGACCCAGCTCCAGCTTCCTAGAAGGCAGCGGGATGGGTACAGGACGGGGACGCTGCCACCTGCCTTTGGCCCAGGACTCCCATCTCTAAGAATACATCTTAAGGAAAGAAGTAAAGTGCATATGAGCAAAAATATTATGTACTGATATGTTCATTGCATTAATATTTTAAAAATTCAAATATCCAAAATTGGAATGCTTATACAAATTTTGAACTATACAAATAACCCAATATTTACATGCTATTACACTGATATTTAAGAAGAGTGTTCATTAAAATGAAAAACAAACTTTTACCATTAAATGAAAAAAATTAGATACCGTATAATGTCTACACTTGAAAAAGGAGTATATAGAAAAATAAAGGCACCCCTGCCAAGTGTTAATAATAGTTTTCTCTGCAGGGTAGGCTTCCGGGTGATTTTCTGTATTTACACATTTTTAGCCCTCTAAATATTCTATCGTGAGGGCGTCTGTAGTTGCTATTGTTTCCATTATCAGTTATCTATTGCCACAGTGGTAACCACAAGAAACAACCACAAACCTCTGTGCACGTAACCACCAGCACTGGCGCCTGCTCGCCGTCGAGGTGGTGCTGGGGCAGGGCTGCGATCTGAGCTGGGGCGGAGGAGAATGAATGCATCTGCTCAGCCGGCTCGGCTGGGTGGCTTCCCCGAGCTTTGCCGAGCCCCCTCCCACGCCAGCTGGGCCCCGCAGAGACTCTCAGGGCCCCAGGCAGATGCTCGAGATGCTCGTGACAGTACAGGGCTTCGTGGGAACTGCAAGAGCTCACGGCGTCTTAGGCCTCGGCTGGGCAAGGCCCCCTTCCTACCGGCCAAAGCAAGTCAGAGGCTGCGCGGCCTCCAAGGGTGGGGAAGGAGCCCCTGTTGATGAGGGGAGCTGCGGTTCGTTGCAGCGACGGGACAGCAGGATGAGGACCTACAGCCAGCTTTACTTCAGTCCACGATTGAGACCCGGCTGCTGTTCTCAACAGCTGTTCCCACCATAGCCTGAAAACCCAGATATTTGCTGCCTCAGTTTCCATGGCCAGTATGGTAGTCACGTGGCCAGCTCTGGCCAATGAGACCAAGGGTAAGTCCAGAGGGGTGAGATTCTGGGAATCACTCTTCCTTCATGATTTAAAAAAACAAAAACAAAGGAAAAAAAAGAGGGAGAGAAAGAAGCGCACGAGACACCCCCAGCCCCCACCACAGAAGCCTCCCTGCACCCGGCCTTCCCATGTGGCCCTGTGAGGGAGGCCATAAGGCCCAGATGCAGGTGTGAACACACACCTGAAGAAGCCAGGAGAACAGCCCCGACGTGTCTCCTCCAGGGTTTTAGGGAAGAAATCAATGCCCACAGTTGAAGCCACGGTGAGCATGCCTCAGTGACTGGATTCCCTGTGCCTCTCAAGACATAGCACAGCCGGCATGTCCATCCAGGAAAGGCGTAACTAAAGAAGAAAGCATTTAAGCAAGAAACAGATAAGTCAAAGTCTTACAAAAATGAGAAGGCTCTAAATGATTACAGCATAACACAGAAGCTGCTTGGCAGTTTAGAATTTCACTCCCAGACAAAACTATAGTCAACTGAAGGGTATGACCTGGCTGACATGTTGTCCTGATTATTTCATGCTCTAAGTTTGCAGAAAGTGACTGTACATCACCCAGACATCTTACACAGCCCCTGGTCTGTGGAGTTTCCCGTGAAGACACAGGTGGCCTGGCATCAGGGGCACACCAAGAAAGTCGGCAGCAGGGAAGGGGGCTTCGTGTCTTTCTCTCATAGGAAAAAAGGAGCAAAACAACTGTCTGAAACTGAAATGAACACGGTGCCTTAAGTTCACTTTATTGTCAAGCAGAAAATGGTCTCAAGAATTGCAAAGGGAAAGGAAGGTAGGATTTGCTGAGAGGAGTATCACATCAAGAAACCCAGTCATCCGGGGAAAGTCGACACTTCCCGAATTCCTGTGTAATCAGTCACTGAAGAGATGGCATGATGAGCGAACTCTGGTCTATCCGAGGCCTGGGAAGCTGGCTCAGAAGCAGCAGCTGGAGAAACACACGTATGACAGCTGTGGCATTTTGCTAAATATGTTGTCACGATGCCCCATGGCAAGAAGGAAAGAGCTTAGCGTGTGATGGGGAGGGTGGAAGACACCCCACAGTGCTCGGGGGGAGGCTGAGCCTCTGCAGCCAGGTAGACCTCTTGACGGGGCAGAGCCAAGCCTCAGCTGCTTACGTCCAGACAAAGCAGGGGGAGGTGCCTGTGTTGGCCTTGGCCAAATGAGCATGTTTTATCTGAAACAGAATCCATAGGGTGGAGTTGCTTGACACTGGCCTCCTTCCTGAATACCCTCCAGGCAAGAGGCTGCATCTGGGCTGGTCCGGGGCCGCTGGACACCCACAGTGAGCCCAGCGAGGCAGCAGGAGCGCCAGTAGGACTCAGCGTTGGTCTCCCGGATTCAGAAATGACCAAGAATCGTGAAACATCTACGTATTCACCAAGGACACAAACAAGGCTGCAGCCATCTCAAGGAAGCTCCTGGAAATCTTCCTGCAGCCTAGAAAAATGTTACCTGAAGCACTGCAGGAAGATCCTGGGGCCAAGACAGGATTCCTGCTCCACTGAGACCCCAGCCCTGCAGGCTCCCATCCACACCCCTCCCTAGGCTGCCCTGGACCCATGGCGGGCCCAGGCACACCCCACAGCCGCAGGCACCCCACAGCACGGCGCCACATCCAGGGAGTGCCTTCCTAGGCCAACATCCTTGGGTGACACCTGTTGAATTTCGTTTTGATGATTCTTTCCTTTCAGGGTAATAACTTCTATACCTTTTTCTTGGCATGTTTCTGTAGCCCAGGTCCAGGAATAGATTAAGCACGAGAGTGTGTGGCACCTGCTCAGCAGCCTGTGTATAGCTTATGCTTTCTCTACTGTCCCACAGGAACCGTGTGCACCTCTGCAGGATGCAGACCCACAGGGGTGGGGACAGCAGGAAGAGCAAGAAAGGCACAGAAGGGAAGGCCAGTGGAGGCCCTCCAAGCCATCCCAAGGCAGTCTCCATTGTCGCATTCAGGCTGGGAAGGGAGGGACAGTGGACAAGGAAGGGGTCCTGGGAATAGCAGCCACAGGGGAGGAAGGAAAGGATGCAAAACTTCCAACAGAGCTGCTCAGTAGGGGGAAGATGTCTTTCCTCACCCATCCTAGGTTCACGGCTGAAGCTTCTATCACAAAAGACAGATGGACAAAGGAAAGTGCACATTTTACTTCATTTAAGTTTTATGTGACACAAGAGCCTTCATAAGGAAATGCCAACCCGAAGAAACAGGCGAGCCTGAGTGTGTTTCACGGGGGGTTTGGTGAAAATGGGACGGTGGAAGGAAAGAACAGAAGGAAGCAGCGTGATCTACTGGCAGCAAAGCGGGGGGACCTGGCAGGCCTGTGTGGCCCTTCAGCTCCCGAGCTAAGGACACTCCACTCCACATGATGGGGTGGCCACTTCTCACAGGCGGGGCTCCTAGACCAGCTTCCCGGGAGGGCCAGAGAGTCCTGCCTGACTTTTATGACCCAAGTCAGGAAAGGAGGAAGGAAGGTGAGTGTGGCTTCCTGCTTCTGCACTTTTCTCAAATAGCTTCAGCTGAAAGTATCGGGGGGTGAACCTCATCACCCATCACACCCCGCAGCCTATGAACCAGCCTGGCATCACCCATCACACCCCACAGCCTGTGAACTAGCCTGGTATCACCCATCACACCCCACAGCCTGTGAACTAGCCTGGCATCACCCATCACACCCCACAGCCTGTGAACCAGCCTGGCATCACCCATCACAGCCCGCAGCCTATGAGCCAGCCTGGCATCACCCATCACACCCCACAGCCTGTGAACCAGCCTGGCATCACCCATCACACTCCCCAGCCTGGCATCACCCATCACACCCCACAGCCTATGAACCAGCCTGGCATCACCCATCACACCTCACAGCCTGGCATCACCCATCACACCCCACAGCCTATGAACCAGCCTGGCATCACCCATCACACCTCACAGCCTGTGAAGCAGCCTGGCATCACCCATCACACTCCACAGCCTATGAACCAGCCTGGCATCACCCATCACACCCCACAGCCTGGCATCACCCATCACACCCCACAGCCTGTGAACCAGCCTGGCATCACCCATCACACCCCACAGCCTGGCATCACCCATCACAGCCTGCAGCCTATGAGCCAGCCTGGCATCACCCATCACACCCCACAGCCTATGAACCAGCCTGGCATCACCCATCACACCTCACAGCCTGTGAACCAGCCTGGTATCACCCATCACACTCCACAGCCTATGAACCAGCCTGGCATCACCCATCACACCCCACAGCCTGGCATCACCCATCACACCCCACAGCCTGGCATCGCCCATCACACCCCACAGCCTATGAACCAGCCTGGCATCACCCATCACACCTCACAGCCTGTGAACCAGCCTGGCATCACCCATCACACTCCACAGCCTATGAACCAGCCTGGCATCACCCATCACACCCCACAGCCTGGCATCACCCATCACACCCCACAGCCTGTGAACCAGCCTGGCATCACCCATCACACCCCACAGCCTGGCATCACCCATCACAGCCCGCAGCCTATGAGCCAGCCTGGCATCACCCATCACACCCCACAGCCGGTGAACCAGCCTGGCAGTTGCCGGACAGCACAACTCAGACGCCAGGGTTGCCAGTCCCCATTCATGTGGAGAGATGGCTCTAATGGGAACGGGTGGGCAGGTGCCCCTGGGGGCAGCCCCGGCTCCTGACAAGTGTCCATCTGGGGGGCGGCTCTTGAGTCCAGGGTGCCGCTGGGTGCCCGACACAGAGCTAAATCCTCGATATTCATCATCCTGATCCAAAGCTCTCCCACCTCCAAATAACCTCCCAGACGCCCTAGTGAAGGCCCTGGGGAGACGGGACGAGTTATTTTTAAAAAGAAAAGGAAAAAGAGAACCAGGAACATTGAGGGCAACGTCATCATCAAAGACGTTCTCTGGGGCTCCAGCAAGCCATGCTGGCCTCGTTGTACAGGCATCCCATGGTGACTTCAGGCTCTTCAATATCCTGTCTTCTCTCATGGAAGCTTACCACAGAGAGAGCGCGGGCGAGCAATTACCTCCTCCTAATTTCCATCACATCTTGGCACCTTCCATGCAGCTGGAGTTATCTTTGTGATGCACGCTTTTTATGAATAATGAGAGTCATCGGGAAGCAAGTGCTCACCAGGGGACAGACGCAAACAAGTTTCCATCCCTTCTCCCTTTCACACACGGATGGCAACCCCAGTTCCTTCACTGGGTCTTTCCTGGTGGGTTTTGCGGTCACACAGCCTGCGCCGTAGCATGTGTGCCTGCAGACCCCGCACCCGCCGGAGAGAGCCCAGCAGAGCCGTCTTAGTGATGCTGAGAGCCAGCTCCTTCTCTGTGTTTCAAGGAAAAGTTCCCAAAGAGACCTTGCCAAGGAAATGAAGCCTCACTACCTGGAATTTTCATAAAACGAAGGAAGAAACATAGAATTCTAGAAAGTTGGTTGGAAATGTAAGTATAATGACAGGTTTCAGGGGAGTTAGGGATCGTTCTGAACTTTTATAATTCTCAATATGATGGCATTATTATATACTAGGGGAAAAAATCAATGTGACAAAACCAGAATTAAACAGAAATGTCACGTGTTGATGTGCAAATTGGATAATGTGCACAATGAAGTCAGGTCATTAGAATTTCTCCATAAAGGGTAGAAAGCTAAGTCCAATCAATGTTTTTAAATAATTACTTCAAATTCTAGTAAGTGATGGCCTGTCCCTCTGGGTCACCTAAGTATGATCTATTAATAGAAGTTCACAAAAAAATGAGGAAGTGAAGAGTAATGATATCAGAAGTAATGATCTGAATATTTCATTTGTATGTTTTGCAGTTGAGGGTTGCTGCGGCGTAGGAGAATAGGCCGCGCATTTGAGGGGAAAAGAAGAATTTGGCTCCAGACTGGCTTCTCAAACAAGCCGTGTAATTACCCTGAGCCTGTGTGCATGTGGAGACGAAGCTGGCTGGGAGAGGAGCTGAATGACATGCGGGGGGCGGTGGGGGTCCTCTTTGCCTCCTTGGGGGTTGACTGCAGCTGAGGTGACTGAACAAAGTTCTTTATTTTTCCTGTAACCCACTATTTATAAAGCTTTCCACTTCTGGCTATTTTCTGAGCCCAGGTAGCTACTTAATTTATGCACTAGACATAATCTGGAAGTGGATTTTCATTTCAGGTAACCATGGCAGGCACATTGCCACCATCATTCAGGCTGGTAGCATCCCCACCTGAGGGGTAAGAGACCGAATCATGGAGCATTTGCACGAGTGGTGGACTCAGGATGGGACCCCAAGCCTTTTGCTTCTAAATCCACAGCTTGTTTCCATGAGAATTCACTTACTGAACTTGCACTGATGTGTTTGTTCACTGCATGTGTGTTGTCTACTAGGTGCTGGGCACAGTTGTGAACTGAAGAGAATCAAAATCCTTCCTTCGTGGAATTTGCATTCCAACAAGAGAAACAGATAAGGAGCAGGAAATAGGAACACAGTGTAGGGTGTGAACAGTGACAATAAAGCTGGCGGAGGTGCCAGGGAGAGTTGCAATTTGAAATGAAGTGGCCAGGGTGGGCCTCACCAGAAGCCGCAGCTGAGCAGGGGGGCTGAGCAGAGATGTGCTTCCAGGAGGACCCTTCTAGGCAGAGGGAGGTGAGAATGGAGAGATAGGGCCTGGGGAACTGCCTGTTATTCTGAAAGAGAGAGTAAGCCATTGTGGGTATCCCCTTCCTGAGAATAAGCAGAGGTTAAGCAAGGAGACTGAGAAATAGAAGCCCGTTGCATAATGGAGGGGGAATGAGGGTGGCTGGGACTGGTGAGGAAGTTGGAGCGGCAGCGGGCTCTGGGTCTGAACTGTGAAAGCGGAGACAGAATTTTCTGACAGCCTGGATGTGGGTGTGGAGAAGGAAAGGGGCCAGGGTGGCTCTTGGGTTGGAAGTTCCTCCCCTGGACAGGCTGGGATAGGGAGGCTGCAGGTGGCGCGGGCTGGGTGAGGGTCCTCGGTGGGTGCCAGCACAGCCGTCCCTCTCCCATGGACCCGCTGCCTGCTGGCTTCTGCCCGCCCCGCCTCACCCACCCCCAGCACTCAGTGCTCTCCTTGCCTCAGAGCCGGCCTGATTCTGCCAGGCCAGGTGCACTGCCAGGGCTAGGATGTGGATGGCAGGTGGCACGGGCTGGGTGGACAGGGAACACCTGTGAGCCCTCCCATCAGGGAGGCTGAGATGGGGTTCGGAAGATAGGTCCGGAAGAGACAGGCATCAAGGTCATCAATGCATGAAGGGGTTTAAACCCACAAGCCTGGACAAGACCACCAAGAAGGGAAAAACTAGGCCCCAAGGACTGACGCCTGGACCACGGCCACTGCGAGAGGTCGAAGGACCCAAAGGGGCAGCAGAGGAGGCAGACGTGGGCACGCTGGTGGGGAGGCAGCAAGAGCCCTGGAGGGTGGGGCACAGGAAGCCACACAGGCAGGAGGTTGGAAGCAGGCTTGCCAGGCACTGGCCTCCACTTCAGCCCACGGTGTCCTGGGCTGCACTCTTACTACTTACCCAAGTCCAGGGAGCCAGGACCCCTCCCACACAAGCTACGTGAAGCGGGTGACTACTTACAGATAGGCATCGAGGAACCGCAGGAGCCCAGGGCTCATAGCCAGGCAGTCCCCCAGGCTCAGGGAAGTGGCTGGGGCAGAGAGGTCTCATCTGAATGTGCTCTATTTGCACTGTGGCTGAGGACCCCAGAAAGCATCCCACCCTGGGTTTTATACCTTGGCGTTCCAGGACTCACTGGGATAAAGCAGGCAAGGCCATCCTGGTTTTGGAAGGGCTGGAACAGAGCGAGGCTATTGCAGCCAGCCCCTCCCATCTCAGGACCATGAATTCCCAGCATATTCTGCAGTGACTCGGGGGAGCACAGTGAGAGGTAGAGAGGGCTGGGTCTGTCTGAGGCCATGCAGGGGTCTCCAGGGGCAGAGACCTGTGTGTCAGAGGCTGGTGGAAGACACCTGGGAGGAAGCCTAGGAATTGAGCATTGTGGAAATGACCTTTACATTTTACATTATATTTAAAACACACTAAGGGTCCTTCTCCAAATAAAGCCAGACCACAGAAACATCCTGCAAAACCTAATAAAACGGAACAATAAGCAATCAGTGAAAACCAGTTTTAAAACACTACAGTAACATCCAGAAAAGAAAGACTAGCTTCATGTCATCATCTTTTAAAAGTGAAGTCCAGGAGGAAAAAGTGTGGGAATCAGCAACAGCCTCCTGTCCCTGAGAAATAGAACCTTGGGGAGGAGGGTAAGCGGATAGCATTCTGAGCTTTTTCACGAATAAACCTAAATTCGAAAAGAAACAACCGGTCAGCAGTTGAAGGAGAGTCTCTGGAGTTAAAGCCCTCACCTACCTCTTACCTCCGGGGAACCCCAGAGATGAGCAGGAGGAGGAGCTGGAGAGGAAAATGAGAGGACCGACTGACCGCAGTTGTCCAGGGCGGAATATTCTATAGCAGCAGTTGTCCAGGGCGGAATATGCTATAGCAGCAAACACATTAGGATGGAGGGAAGGAATTGGAAAGAGAACAAGACCCCTGCAGGCACAGGGATCCTCAGGACATCCAGGGGCAACTCCCCCCGCCCCATCCCCCTCTTTCTCTGCTTCCATGGGGATGGGAGGAGCCCACACAGGGGTCCTTGTGTCTGGCAGAGAACAAACTCTTTCCTAAATCGGGGCAATAAGCGGACACCCAAGGGCATCGCCTGCAGAACGGGCTGTGCCCTGAGCTTGCAAGAGTTCCTCCACCGTCCCAGACTACTAACAAAATTGCACAAAGATGAGAGCTTCCAGCTGTACCTTCAAGCCCCACCAGAGCAGGGAGGATACAGAACCCAACAGTCCCAGGGAAGTTTCACATTCTGTTTAGGCAGAGAGAAGACTCACAGGGCTTCCCACGTTGAGTGAGCTGAAAAGGAAGGAAAGCAGGAAGTGAGGGAGGGCGGCTAGAAGAGAGAAAGGCAGGCAGACAGGCACAGGAGTATCTAGACATAGTACAGCTGAGAAGAAAAAAAAAGAGAGAAATTGCATGCAAAATACAAAGGTTAAACCTACTGTTGCAGCATATTGCAAGAAATTTAAAAAAGCTTCCAATAATAAATAATGTGAAAGTTAGCTAAAAATAAAGAGAGTAAGAAGTCGCTGACAAAAGAATTCAAAAATGAAATGAGACAACTGGAATAAAATGCAAAGAAAAATTGAAGAGATAGAGAAACAAATGGAGGCTACTAATTCTTCATTAGATAAATAATACCTATATCAGAAACCACAAGGAGCCGGATAAACACAGCTAAATCCTGATTAGGTACATGCAGAAAGGGCTTATTGATAATCACAGATAATGCAATGAAAGAAAGGACAAGGGAAAAGAAAGGAATTTTAATTGGAACCACAAGAATATTTGAGCGGCTTTCTCTGAATTTTTATAGGTTTTAAAAAATGGTCAAAAATAACAATTCCATATGATTCAACCTAATTAAATATGAAGATGAGCCCAATACAGGGACAACTGGTATATCTGAAACAGAAATAAATAGAACGAAAAGAATATATAGATAAAATTGGAAAGATGTTCCTGAACAAACCAAGTCTGCATCTGCAGATTAAAGGGACATTTTTCTCCTGTTCTAGGAACAACCGGCTCACAACCATTCCTCATCGAGACACGCCCGAGTGGGGTCACTGAGTCTCCAGGGTGAGAAAATGTCATGTGAGTGTCCAGGCTGGGGAAAAGCCTCCTACGAGGCAGAGGTGTCCCCTGCCCAGCTACGCTCACACCAGGCATTCCAGGTCAGGTACCGGCTCCTCCTGAGGGAAAAGACACCCAAGAGTGACGGCGGACCCTTGAACAGCTCGTGGGGGAGCAGTGTCAACCCCCCATGCAATAAAAAAAAAATCTGCTTAACTTTTGACTCCTCAAAAATGTAACTCCTCATAGCCTACTGTTGAGCAAAAGCCTTGTTGATAACATACACAGTTGATTAATACCTATTTTATACATGATTTATATCATATACTGTGTTCTTAAAGTGAGCTAGAGGAAAGAAAACGTTATTAAGAAAATAGTGAGAAAGAGAAAAGACATTTACTATTCATGAATTGGGGATGGATCATCATGAGCTCTTCATTCGCATCGTCTTCATGCTGGGGAGGCTGTGGAGGAGGAGGAAGAGGAGGGTGGCAGAGGGGGAAGAAAATCCACATATAAGTGGACCCTGTTGTTCAAGGCTCAGCCATACATAGAACCTGCTAAGGTGTATTCTCAACCACAGAAGAATCCCATCACTATAGCACCCAGGAGCCCTTCTCGAGAAAAAAAATACTTGATGACAAAAATTTAGCCATACAGCAGTTGAATCATAAAAATGTTAAAATTCAGGCATGAAGAAGCTGGAATGAAAGAATGCTGAATGCATTTGAATATGGAAGGGTCTCAAATGAAATACATGGTAATTGTGGCACAGAACAAACTGTAGATGATATAAAATGCAAGTCTGTAAAAATAGTCTAGCGAACAAAAGTCATGGGGGAGGAAGAAAAGTGGGTAGGAGATATGAATTGTGCAAATTCAAGGGGAAGAAATCAACAGATCTTTATAAAGTTATAACATTAGATTAAAAAAAAAAAAAGGTTGACCCTAACCCCAACTTTGTAGCTTAACTTTTTGAATTTTAGATTTTTAGGAAAAATCACTAATATCACTTATAAAGAAAACACACATCTTCACTTATCCATTTCCTTCATGTTCAGTTTTAGATTCATTTTCTTTAGTTAAATACAAGTAATGTAAAATCGAATACATGATGTATTTCATTTGTGTAAAATTATTTCTATCTACTCTTCTGGGAGAATATACACATGGCAAAAGCTCTAAAATGATGTTTATGAAACATTAACCGTAGTGATTTGCAAGAAGTGTGGTGATTCCTCCAGAGCTAAAAACAGAACTACCGTTCAACCCAGCAGTACCATTACTGGATATATACCCAAAGGAATATAAATCATTCCGCCATAAAGACACATGTGCACCTATGTTCATACCAGCACCATTCACAGTAGCAAAGATATGGAGTCAACCTAAATGTCCATCAATGACAGATTGGACTCTAAAGATGTGGTATGTATACACCATGGAACACTACACAGCCAGAGTAAAGAACAAGATCATGTCTTTTGTAGGAACACGGATGGAGCCAGAAGCCATTATCCTTGGCAAATTAATGCAGGAACAGAAAACCAAACGCCACATGTTCTCACTTAGAAGTGGGAGCTAAAACATGAGCACTCATGGACACAACAAGGGGAACAACAGACACTGGGGCCCATCAGAGAGTGGAGGGTGGGAGGAGGGAGAGGAGCAGAGAAAATAACTATTGGGTACTAGGCTTAGTACCGGGGTAATGAAATAATCTATACCACAAACCCCCATGACAAGTTCACCTACATAACAGACCAGCACATGTACCCCTGAACCTAAAATAAGAGTTAAAAAAAAAAAGTAGTGATTTCCAGATGATGAGACTGGGAATAAATTTTTGACTTTTTGTACTTTCTGTTTTCTTGATCCACCCCTGTCCCCGGCCAACAAACAGATAACATTCTCCTAAGCAATAGTTATTTCCTAATGAGAACAGAAGGAGGTTCTCCAGCAGCAGCCCCGCTCCACTGCTCCTCGTGCCCACCTGGGCTCATCTCCTCCAGGATCAATTCACTCATCACCGTGGTTCACGGCTGGGCTGCTCCTCCCTCTCCACCTTCTTTTTTTAACACAGACCTTGTCCTCTCCAGCAAATTGACATAGTCTGGGAAGATACTTCTTAGTCAAAAATGTCCTTTTGTTAAGCAAAAGACAATAATTACACCAATGGAATACTGATCAGTGAAGAGGTGGCCTGGCTAAATTACAGTGTTTAGAACAAAACTAAACACAGCAACCAAAAGGACTTCGGTAAAGTAATTATGATTATCCACAGAGGTCTGACCTGGACACTGGACAACTCTTCCTTCTGCCTCCACCTCACCTGGGTGCTTGCGCCCGAGGGCACCTGCATAGAGCAGGCAACGCACGCGGCACTGAACCTTCATCCCCCAGGGTCCTGTGGAAACCTTGCTATGTGCCAGGCCCTACACTCAGCTCTGGATACACCAGGGCAAATGAAGCAGTCTAGCTAGGCAGACAACCAGACTGTCCAGGTAAACGGGCTGCCGTGTGGAAGCATATAACACACACGGAGCCAAGGCGTCTCGCACTGGGCCAGTCTAAGATGAGTCCAGGGCTGTGGAAAGAGGGTGGAGTGGAGAGAAAGAGGACACAAGGCAGATGGAACAAGGGGAGAAGCTCTGTACCTCACAGTCAGGTGCTCTCTACCGTGTATCCAATAGCTATTCTTCTCTTTCAATCACAAAACTCCTATATGTTAGAAACAGTAAGGTGCCCTTCTTAAGAAACTAAATTTCCTGGCTCCCTAGCAATAGAAAGTTGTTGGGTGGGGCTCCCAGGAAAGCCACTTGAAGGGGACAGATTCAGCTAGATGGAATGCAGATGTGATGGCTACAGCTGCAGCGCCATTTTGCAACCATGAGGAAATTTGGAGGCTAGAAGCTACACATTAAGGATTATGGAGCAGAAAGACAGAAAAATCTGGATCTCTAATAACAAGCAATGGGAGTGAGATGAAGGGCAACAAGCCAACCCCAGACTGCCTACCTCTGGGTTTCTTCTATGTAAAAGAAATATCAACATTTATCCAGCTGAAGACTCTCTTAGGTGGGATTTCTGCTACCTGCAGCTGAACCTAATCCTGAGTGATCTAGCTTAAAAGCCGTATTAAAAAGTTAGCTATTTTTAGCATGATCACCGTTACCCTAACTCCTCATCTATTTCCCTTGCCCTAGGCTCCTACAGAATTTATACTTTGCACTAAATAATTTACTCTGGAATTATTTGTATATTTATTATTTATTAACTAACTGCATGATGGAGTATTCCCACCCTACAATAGGCTCATAAACTCCATGCATGAAAATAAACATCATTTATCCAAGCCTACCTCAGGGCCAAGCACATGATAGGTGACATGGTGTGGCTGTGTCCTCACCCAAATCTCCTCTTGAATTATACCCCCATGATTCCCTCATGTTGTGGGAGGGACCCAGTGGGAGACAGTTGAATCATGGGGGCAGTTTCCCCCATACTGTTCTCGTGGTAGTGAATAAGTCTCTCAAGATCTGATGGTTTTATCAGGAGTTTCTGTTTTTGCCTCTTCCTCATTCTCTCTTTGCCTGCTGCCCTCCATGTAAGACAGGACTTGCTCCTCCTTGCCTTCCGCCATGATTGTGAGGCTTCTCCAGCCACGTGGAACTGTAAGTCCATTAAACCTCTTTCTTTTGTAAATTGCCCAGTGTCGGGTATGTCTTTATCAGCAGAGTGAAAACGGACTAATACAATGAGCTACTCCCTAAGTGCTGGCAGGACTGACACCATGATTCCCCTTCCTTTATCTGTCCTCTTGGTCACAGCTGTTTTGCTAAGAGGAGGGAAAGCATGTCTTGTGATCCACTCACCAGCCCTGTGATGAGGGTCTTATATCCACGTGGTAGAGATGAGGAAGCTGAGGCTCAGAGATGTCAAGTCACAGACCCAGGGTCACTCGGCAAGAAAGCAGCAGAGCTGAGTTTCACAGCCCTGAGCATGCTGGCCTGTCCACACCACCGCAGGGGCCTCCTGGAATTCACGGTGTCCATGTCCCTAAGGAACTAGTTTTACTCTGAGGAAGAGGTTTGGTGGGTGCACATTTCATTAGAGGGTGGGAACATGAAGATTATTTTTATTTTGCTATTTTATGTTCAATCTAAAACAGATGGAAAGTCTAATTAACTCCCACGCCTTGCCTTGCCAGCCCCAGGCAGTGGTCACCTCACGGAGGAACAAGAACCTAAGACCACATGGAATACTATGCAGTCATAAAAAAGAATGAGTTCATGTCCTTGGCAGGGACATGGATGAAGCTGGAAGCCATCATCCTCAGCAAACTAACACAGGAACAGAAAACCAAACACCACATGTTCTCACGCATAAGTGGGAGTTGAACAATGAGAACATGTGGACACAGGGAGGGGAAGATCACACACCGGGACCTGTTGGGGTGGTGGGCAAGAGGAGGGAGAGCATTAGGACAAATACCTAATGCATATAGGGCTTAAAACCTAGATAAGTTGATCAGTGCAGCAAACCACCATGGCACACGTATATCTAGGTAACAAACCTGCACGTTCTGCACGTGTATCCCAGAACTTAAATCAAAATTTAAAAAAAAGAACTGGGGACTTGCATCTCCATCCCTCCTGCCTGTCGCCTGGCAGACCCCGTCGCTGAAGGCAGCAGTTGGATTTGTCTCGTTTAGTCGCTGCCTTTCTCCTCTTTCTGAAGGATGAGCTGAGAGTTTCGAGTTCCACTGAGGCCTGACTGCCGTCTGGCCGCCTTCCTGGGGATGCACGCCGCGTGGAACCAGCTGGGTTTCTCTCACCGTTCCCCAGCACTGCCCAGACCAGAGGCGCAGGGAGAGGAGGGGTCAGCGGTTCCGCGACCACTCCTCCCGCTGTCCCTGCTCTCCAGCCTCTGCCTCTGCAGGAGCCCGCGGGAGCTGCCCCAGGCCCCCTGTCCCCCCCTGTGGCTCCCGTCCTGGTCGCCTCCCGGGGCCGCGCCTGCTCCCCACACAGCGCTGCCAGTGCTGGAAGGCGAGACTCTATCTGCTGTCTCTGCAGGTCTCCACTGTTCGCCTGTAGCAATGGCTTAACAAAATATCTGCTCTTTTTAATTAAACTTTGACACACCCTAAAGAATGCACCAAGGCCCAGTTGCCTACAGTTCTGGGCTCTGCACTTCCCCGCATGGTTTGTCTCTGACCCTACAACACGTTTTTTAAATTAGTATCATTATTAATGGTCATATTAATTTCCAGAACGGTCAATTTTCTGCCAAGCTTAAAATTTAGTAATAGCCTTTGGAGCAGAGGTTCGAATTCTTTCTCCGCGTCCTCTGGGACCGCTGACACGGACGCCCCAGGCCCGTGGACTTCCCTCTCCCACTCTCTTTCCTCCTGGGACCGCACCCGGGGCCTGTGGGCAGATTTACAAAATGAGGGAAAGGAATGTTATTGCTGACCCAGAAGAATTCTGTTCTAACACAAAGGAAAATAACTGAAATGGCAGAAAATCTTTCGACAGTAAGAGGCCCGGTCTGGGGACCCTGGCCTCCAGCACAGAGCTGCTTTGGGGGTTTTACATGGATGGGATCTTGTCCTCCAGTTGTCAGGCAAGGAGGGCGCACCGTGGCCCAGCAGTCCGCGTGGTTTTGTCCAGCCAGCGAGGTATCCCTTGCACTGTGTCCTGGCAGGAGAACCCTCTTCCTGCAAGGAGCACGTTGCGAGTCATTTGAGTGGGGCCAACTCACTCCCCCCATCACAGCCTTCTACCGGAGAACCACACGCTCCATTTCCCAGCACCCGCTGTGAGTTCAGGGGTGGGCACAGGCCGGGCCCCCTGAAATTCAGCACACAGCCCCGAGAACAGAAGAGACCTCTCTTTCTCTAGAAAGGTACACAGCACGACCACAACTGCAGACGTGAACAGAACAAAAGCCATCCGGCCGGGAGAAGCCTCCGAGAGAGGAGTGAGAGGCAGAGTAACGATTACCTGAGCCCTCAGATTCAGGTTGCCAGATGAGATACTGGGTGCCCACTTAAAGTGGAATTTTAGATAAAGAATGGAGAGGGGGCATATTTGAACTAGAAAAAAAATCATTCTTTATGTGAAATTCAAATTTAATTGGGTGCCCTGTTTCTTTTTGTTTTTTGTTAAGTCTGGCCATCTTAACCTGGATTCATCCGCGCCTGAAGCCAAACACACCCTGGGCGTCCCAGGAAGGAGCAGGGTTTCCTGCACTCCCAGCTGAAGGACCGTCGCTCCTGGGTCTTCTCTCCACAAGCAAGCAAGGGAAGAGAAAATGGCCCCAGGGCTCCATGAGCGCCAGCCCGAAGCAGCAGCGATGGCAGGGCATTGCTGCGTTGGTTTTCTCATACCTGAAGAAGCATTAACTCCTCCAGAAGCCTTTTGCAGAGAAGTCAAAGTACTTTTTTAAAAAGAAGAGGAGACAGGAAGACGGTCTTTAAAGTGAAACTCCTAATCTAACCCTATGATAAGAATGAAACCTAATTTTCCTGTCCACTGCTACCTGCTAGGTTACGTGCTGCATTTTAACTCCTTGTAATCCCCAGAAGGCAAAGGATATTAAAATCAATTTTTAAAAATTGTATTTGCAAATCACTTCCTTCTCTCAAGTGTTTCGTCACCTCTGTGGTCCCTGAGCAAACACACAGACAGCCCCCATGGTGATGGCAAGTGCGCACTGTGAGCGCCGGGTGTTTAAGTCAAATATTGATTCCGCCGCGTATTAACATGAATGCCGCTTTGAGTACCTCACTGCCCTCTGCCAGCCTCGGTTTCCTCATCTGTACAATACAGTGAATAACATTACCATTGTCATTTTGTGTAGTTCTGGGATGTTGTGCCTGGCCTGTGACAAGTCAGTACATAGTATTTATCGTTAAATGGCAGCTGCGCACACCTGCCACCACTTGGGAAGTTCTTGTCATGCTCAATATGACCTGAAGACTGGGGTGGAGTTGGGCGGCTGGGAGAGAACCGGACCCAGTTGCTTTCTGAGTTGCTGACGCCTCTGCTGACAGAGCACACCAGCCCACAAGCCGCCCCTCGCTCAGCCTCCCAGCAGCGCCGGACGTCTGCGTCATCTGCAAATTTGATTTTGTTTGTGGCACAATTTCTATTAGTTGGACATTTCAAACGTTGTCATTCTTTTATATCTTTTATCAATATCCTATTAAAAAACCAAAGCACTGACCCACCCATTTCACAGAGAATGGAGACAAAGAGTGAGTGTCCAGTGCACAGACAAACCACCTCTTTGTTTAATAGGTATAAATAGGGCGGGATCCCACTCTTCCACATTCTCATTCAGGCATTTGAGATAAAAACTCAGCCTTCCACTGCCTAAGTTCAGAGGGGAACGTGTTGCCCCATACACCCTGGGAACCAACTAGGGTCACCTGGAACACGCGGCTCCACAGAAGCCGCCAGGGTCCCGCCTCTGCGTCTCCCTCTGCTCTGTGCACCTCCCTTGGTTCGGTTCTCAAGACAGGCATCTGCAAGCACAGCCACGGGCTCCCCAGACTCTGGCTCCCCAGGGCAGAGGGGCCGCCTTTCCCTGAACCCCCCAGAGGACTGACCCAGGGGAGGGCTCCAATTGCTCCTCCTGGATCACACGCTCAGCTGCAGCCGGCTCTGGGACCCAGAGGAGGTGGCAGGAGTGACCCACCGGGACCTGGGTCGGCCTTGCTCTCAGAAAGTGCTGGTAGGAGGAAGCCCCACCCTAGCTGCTTGAGGAAGCTTCCTCTGGGGAAGAAAGTCCCTGGTCTTGGAGGACAGGAGGTGGAGGTGGGGCCTGGATAAAGGATGGCCGCTACCCGAGCAGACCCGGGCAGGTATCGAGGGACATCTGTTCCTGGGCACCCGCAAGAAAGTTTTTATTACGCAAGTTTCATGGAGTCATTTCCTTGTCAAAAGAAAACCTCACTTCACAGATGACTGACAACGTTGGTTCGCCCCCTACCCCGCCTCCACGGCTCCCCCAGCGCTGCGGCTGGTCTGGTTCGCTGTGTCTTCACTACCCCTCTCCACACTCACACACAGAAACCAACAGGATTAGAAAATAAACAGCACCGTGCTGGGGCTCGGTGCTACGTGTTTTCAATACATTCAGACTAAACACATTGCTCTGAAAATTACTTTATTTAATAAAAAATATGCTGGGGTTGTTCCTTGTCATAAATACTTAGGTTGTTTCCAATTTTTCACTGTTCAAAAAAATACACAGCAATTAATATCCCTGCATATAATTCACAGTATACATAGGGCAATCTTTTTGTCTATGACAGATATCGACAATAATTTCTGGCTTATATAGTATATATTGTTAAATAAACTGACTTTGTAATTTCAACTCAACACAGAGAAAGCTCCAGGCCTTGATGGCTTTTTTAATGAATTCTACCAAACATTTAAAAAAGAAACAACACTAAACTTACAATAAAACTCTTCCACGAACAGAAGAAGAGAGAAAACTCCTTTTTTCTTGTTGTTGTTGTTGTTGTTTTGTTGTTGTTGAGATGGAGTTTTGCTGTGATGGAGTTTTGCTGTTGTTGCCCAGGCTGGAGTGCAATGGCATGATCTCGGCTTACTGAAACCTCCACCTCCCAAGTTCAAGCAATTCTCCTGCCTCAGCCTCCCAAGTAGTTGAAATTACAGGCGCCCGCCATAGCCACCTAATTTTTTTGTATTTTTAGTAGAGACGGGGTTTCACCATGTTGGCCAGGCTGGTCTCAAACTCCTGACCTCAGGTGATCTGCCCACCTCCCAAAGTGCTGGGATTACAGGCATGAGCCACTGCGCCCAGCCAAGAAAACTTCTTAATGTGTGCTTATAAGGCCAGCACAGCCATTACACTAAACATCTGGTGAGAATATTACAAAAAGAAAAATCACAGGTCAATGTCTCTTTAAAACATAGACACCAAAAAAGAACCTGAATGTAACAACATAGAAAAAGAAAATACATGGCAACCAAATTAGATGTACACCAGGAAGGCAAGGCTGGTTTAACATTTGAAAATCAATGAATATAATTCAACCTATTAGTAGAATAAAGGAAAAAGCCATAGCATCATCTCAAATGTGCAATAAAAGGAATGTAATCAAATTTAGCAAACATTTATAATTTAAAAATTCTTGGCAAATTAGAAATAAAAGGGAATGTCCATAATCTGATAAAAGGTATCTACAAAGGAAAAGAGCAGTATTCACCCAATATCGCAGATAATACGGAATACTGAAAACTTTCCCTCTGAGCCTGGCAGTGAGGGAGATGCCTCTTTTGACACTTCTATTCAACACTGTCCTGGAGGTCCTTGCCAGTTCTATTAAAAAAAAAAAACAAACAAACAAAAAGGCAACCGTAAGGATTAGAAAGTAAGAAAAAAAAACCCTCTAGTTTTGGCAGATGACATAATTGCATATTCAGGAAATATAAAAGGAATAAATCAAATAAAATGTGCAAGAACTCTACATAGAGAACTTCCGCATGTTACTGAGATAAAGAGATCCAAGTAAATTCTGTGGTATTGGTGGACTGGAGCAATGGAACAGGAGAGTCCTGAACAAGACTCTCCTTGCGATGCTTGGTTTATGATAAAAGTGATTCTGCACAGCCGTGAAGAAAGAAGTATTTCTGTTATCTGTTGTGCATAACAAAGCATCCTAAAACTTAGCGGCTTAAAACAATAAGGTTTTACCTTTATTTTCTGAGAGTTGGCTCCACTGCACTAGGCTGCAATCCTAGGGACTAACCATGCTAGAAAGTTCAAGATGGCGCACTCACATACAGGAAGCTGGATACTGGCTGGGAACTCAGTGCCTCAGTTATCCTCATGAGACTTGAGTTTCTCAGTTTGCTTTTAAGAGGGAGGATTCCAAGCCTCAGGTAACAGAAACTGCAGATATCCCAAGCCCTAGCCGTGAAATCACCTAGCATCAGTTATGCACCATCCTGCTAGTCAAAGGAAGTCACAGATTTGTGTTCTTTTCTGCTTGTATATGACACTCCAATAAAAGTTATTTTTAAAATTTTAAACATCAAAAATTTTAGGAGATCAAATTTATCAATCTTTTATTTCTTTGTCTTTTGGGATCTTAAGAAGACCCATTCCCACTTCTGAAAACTGAAACATATTTTCATGTGTAAGTTTTAGAATTTTTGATATAACATTCAGTTATCTGAAAATTATTTTTGTCAATACCGTGAATTGGGATCTCTTCTTCCCAAACACATAAATGATTGTCCTGACAGCATTTATTAAATAACCCATAATTCCCCTTACTAATTTGAATGAGTCCGGACTCTTGACTTTAAACAATGAAAATGATTTTTTGAACCTGTATCACACAGATTCCAATCACTTCTCACTGTGTCTTGATATCTGATAGGGCCAATTTTTCACCTCAGTTCTTTTTCTTGACTATTCTGGCAACTTAAGTGTGCCTTGTCTTTGGTTTCACCAACCTTCAGCAACAGCACAATAGAAAAATATTTCATCATATGGTTTTACCTTTAATGTATATATACTTTGCGTAGAGAGTGTGACTCCTGCAAAGTGTTTTCAGGCCTCTGATCTTGTTTGATTTTCCGCAAACAGGGCATCATCACAGTCCTCAGGTTCACAGGTGGGAAAACAGAGAGAGAGGCTGCATGAATTGCCTGTGGTCCTACAAAGGAGACTCAGGACTTTGGGCCATTTGGTGGGTTCATGCTCATGGCAGAGCTGCCCTTCCCCACCCTCTGTCACATGCTGGTCAATGTAGCCCAGCTCTGCTTCAGATTGAAATGCTCACCAGCATCAAATTTTCTCTATCTTGGTAAATTGTACTTTGCTCTGTGTTCAGCTGGTCTCCAGGTAGGAGTGCCCTGATAGAGCATTCTCATTCCATACCACTGCTTGGGAACTGTACAAGTCTGCAAGATAACATGGAAATCCAGCCCCTGGGTCGCAATGCCAAGAGCCCTCTGAGATGCTGTTTGACGTTCCTCTTCCAATCCGTTTGAAAGGACCTGGCCCGTACTGACACTGTAGGTTCCTGAGCCAGCGCGGAAGGTTGCTCAGCCATTTAAAATCTGTCGGTCTCGATAGGAAATACAAAGAGAAAATGGAGGGTGATTGGCAGAGCAAATTGGATCTTCACTTGCCAATTCTCTTCTCATTTGCAAATATGCTAGTGAAAAGCCCAAAGCAGCCCTAAGCCAGTTTCATGAATCCAGCACTCCTGCCTGACAATTAGAGGCCCTCATCTGAAAATACTAACAAAGGAGTTCAGGCTTCTCAGCTGTTCACTCAGCTAGAATTTACCTTGAGTTCAAGAGAAGAAAATAAGTCCTGCTTTGGAAATGACAATTTGAGAGAACGACACCTTTCCAATTGTAACAAGACAGTGTTATTGACCCGGTTTTTGATATTATTATTATCAAACATAATTTAAGGCTGACCAAGAGTTCAGCTGAGGACACGTCCTTGCTAGGGTGGCTAAGTTTTCGTGTTTAGATAATCTCTTAAAGTAATTTCTAGAACATATTCTTTAAGTAGGATTGACTATAAATCAACACTGAAAATGCTGAAATAGAGTTGCGATGTGATACTAAGACCTAGACATTCTGAAATCTCAGCATCTTTCCCAGCTGTGGCACCAGCAAGCCAGACCCCAGGGGCCACCGGAATACTGGGGAAGGGACAGTGGCAGGAGGCAGAGGAGGCTGTGGGAGGGAGATAAGGAGACAGAAATAGGTCCTCTTTCTTCCCTTTTTTGTCTCTTTCTTGCTGTCCTTTTTAAAGAAGAAAAGAAATGGAAAACACTCACAAAGTGTTTCTCATAAATCAGGTAGTAAAGTTCATTCACTTATCCATAGCTCTGAGGTTCTGGAGACATGGCAGGAGCTAACAGAGCTGATGTCTCTCAGTACAGAATTAAACCAGATGCAGAAGGCCAACACAGGAGCGTTGTCCCCAATCCCAAGCTGTCCCTGCCATGAGGGCGCCCCAACTTAGTCGTCCTTCCTCTGACACCCGCCCCTACTGCATTGGTACCTGAAGATGAAGCTCTTCAAAGAAGGTCTGGAAAAACAGGCCTCTTGGTGTTTTCCACCCCACACTCCAGGGTGGCTCTGGGGCCTTTCTCTGGTTTTGTTCTTCATCTGAAACTGAAGGGCCATAACCATGGACTCTGGACTGCACAATGCATGGAAACCTCACGGTGATGGTGCCTTAACCAGCTTTGAACATGAACTCGATGTAATACCTTTTATTCAGCTATTAAAAATGATAACTGAGATAGATGAGAACTTCCCTCAACTTGATAAAGAATATCTACACAAACCCTACAGCTAACATCACACTTACTGGTGAGAAACTCAAAACTTTCCCCACTAAGACCAGGAATGAGGCACAGTGTCGCCTCTCCAGACTCCTTCGCAACATCATACTAAAAGTCCCAGCTAATGCAATAAACAAGCAAATAAAATATAAGGTATATAGATGGGAAGAAAGAAATAAAGTTGTCTTTGTTTACAGATGATGTAATTGTCTATGTAGAAAATCTGAGAGAAATGACCACAGAAAAAACACCTGAAACTAATAAGCAATTACATTAATAGCAAGGTGGCAGACTGCAAGATAATATCCAAAAGTCAATCATTTTCCTACATAACAGCAATGAACAAGTGGGATCTGAAATTAAAAACATAATGCCATTGATATTAGAGCACTTGAAAAAAAAGAAATACCTTAAGAATAAATCTAACAAAATATGCAAAAGATCTATATGAGGAAAACCACAAAACTCTGATGAAAGGAATCAAAGAAAAACTAAATAAGAAGGAAAATATTTCATGTCCCTGGATAGAAAAACTCAATATGGTCAAGCTATCAAGATTCTTCCCAACTTAATCTGTAGATTTAATGCAACCCCAATCAAAATCCCAGCAAGTTATTTTGGGGATATTGACGAACTGATTCTAAAGGTTATAAAAAGCGGCAAAAGACCCAGACTAGCCAACACAATATTGAAGGAGAAGAACAAACTTGGAGGACAGACACTACCTGACTTCAAGGCTTACTCTAAAGCTACATCTTACTCTAAGAACACTCTGGTATTGGCCATATATATATATATATGAGAGAGACAAACAGCTCAATGGAACAGAATAGAGTCTGAAAATATATCCACACAAATATAGCCAACTGGTCTTTGACAAAAGAACAAAGGCAATAAAATGAAGCGAAGCTAATCTTTTCAGTAAACAATGCTGGAACAACTGAACATCCTTCAACGAATGAATCTAAACACAGATCTCACACCATTCACAAACATTAACTCAAAGTGGATCATAGACATAACTGTAAAATGCAAAAAACTACACAACTCCTAGAAGGTAACATAGAAGAAAACCTAGATGACCTTGGGTTTGGCAATGACTTTTAGATACATCAAATCCATGATTTATGAAAGAAATAATTGATAAACTGGACGTGATTCAAAAACTTCTGGTCTGCAAAAGACACTGTGAAGAAAATGAAAAGGTAAGCCAGAGGCTGAAAAAAATAATAATTGCAGAGACATATTTAATAAAGGACTGTTATCTAAAATGTACAAAAACGTTTAAAACTCAACAATAAGAAAATAAACACCTCGATTAAAAAATGGGCCAAAGACCTTAACAAGTACCTCACTAGAGGAGATATACAGATGGCTAATAAGCAAATGAAAAGATGTTCAACCTCACGTGTCATCAGGGAAATGCAAATCTCAACAGCGACACACTTTACACATGTTCTAAAGCAGCCCAAATCCAAAACGCTGACAACACACGGATGTAGAGCGAAAGGAACCCTTTCATTGCAGTCTCGCGAGTTTCTTACAAAATGAAATGTACGCTTCCCATGCAATTCAGCAGTCCCACTCCTTCGTATTTACCCAAAGAGTTGAAAACTGATGTCCACACAAAAACCTGCGCAGGGACGTTTATACTGGCTTTGTACATAATTGCCTAAAATTAGAAGTAACCAAGATGTCCTTCAATGGGTGAATAAACAAACTGAAATACATGCAGACCATAAAATATTTTTCAGCACTAAAAAGAAATGAGCTATCAGTTCATGAAGAGACATGAAGGAAACTTACATGCATATTCCTAAGGGAAATAAGCCAATCCCCAAAGACTACAAACTGCATGATTCCAATTGTATGACATTCTGGAAAAGGCAAAACTATGAAGACAGTCAAAAGTGGTTGCCAGGGCTTTCAGGGGAAGGAATGAATCAGCAAAGCACAGACGGTTTTTAGGGTGGTGAAAACACCCTGTATAATACTAAAAAGATAGATACCTGCCATTATCTATTCATCCAAACCCATAGAATGTACAAACACCAAGAATGAGCCCTAATGTAAACTAGGGACTTGGGTGAGAATGATGTGTCAATGGAGGCTCATTGACTGTAACAAACGTAACCCTCTGGTTGGGGATGTGGATAGCCAGGGAGGCTGTGCCTGTGTGAGGGCAGGAGGTGGATGGGAATTATTTGCACCTTCTGCTCAATTTTGCTGCGAACCTAAAACCTTTCCTTAAAAAAAAAAGTCTTTGCCGGGCGCAGTGGCTCACGCCTCTAATCCCAGCATTTTGGGAGGCTGAGGTGGGTGGATGACCTGAGGTCAGGCATTCGAGACCAGCCTGGCCAACATGGTGAAACGTTGTCTCTACTAAAAATACAAAAATTAGCCGGGTGTGGTGGCACGTGCCTATAATTCCAGCTACCCAGGAGGCTGAGACAGGACAATTGCTTGAACCTGGGAAGTAGAGGTTGCAGTGAGCCGAGATCGTGCCACTGCACTCCAACCTGTGTGACAGAGCAAGACTCCATGTCAAAAAAAAAATAGTCTTTTAAAAAATCTGTTATTTGTTTAAGGCCTATTTTGTGCAGGCCACCAGGAGAGAACTGTGCATGCAGCATCTCAATTAATACGCACTTAGTCTGATAATATTAGATACCCTGTGTGTTTTGCAGATTGGGGAATTGAGGTTGAGGGACATTAGATTCGGTGTCTAAAGTGTGCCTGTTCATCATTCCTTTTGCGGAGCCCCTACAATGCTATGCGGAGCCGTCACCACACAGGTTTGTGGCTCCGCTTCCTCCACTGAGGATATCACAAGCAAGATCCAAGTAAGACTCATTTGGAGAGAGTTTCCTCTTCTTTCTGGTGTGAAGAGCGTGGGGCCCTGCAAGGCTGTGCCCTGGATGGTGGTCTCTCCCCAACGCGCAGCAAGGCTGCTGAGAGCAAAGTCAGTGTAGAGGCAAGAAGATGGCGAGAGACAGACCCTGTGATCTCCTTGTCTGAGCCCACGTTACAGGGATCAGACATGAGCAGGGCAGGAGAGGGCTCTCCCCCACCTGCCAGGAATGTCAGGCGACCGTAGGGTGATGGTTCACCGTTACCGACCGGGTGCGGTAGCTCACGCCTGCAATCCCAGCACTTTGGGAGGCCGAGGCGGGCACATCACGAGGTCAGGAGATCGAGACCATCCTAGCTAACACGGTGAAACCCTCTCTCTACTAAAAATACAAAAAATTATCTGGGCGTGGTGGCGGGCGCCTGTAGTCCCAGCTACTCGGGAGGCTGAGGCAGGAGAATGGCGTGAACCCCGGAGGCGGAGCTTGCAGTGAGCCGAGATCGCACCACTGCACTCCAGCCTGGGCGACAGAGCCAGACTCGGTCTCAAAAAAAAAAAAGAAAAGATAAGATAAATGGCAGCTGAAGCTAGGCAGAGACAATCTCCTGAAGGTCTGCAGCTGTCACACTAAAGTGTCAATTGAATGCAGGCACCAGGAAGAAGCAACTTCCCAAACAGATAAAAAGGGCTTCCAATAAAATCGCAGGCAGTGGGCAAGTGAGCCTGGGTGTGAGCAAAGAGACAACATGGCGGAGTCTGACCTTCCCGGGACACTCACCGGAAGAGGGAAGAAGGCCTCGGATGGGCATGCGTCCCACTTCCTAGCCCACTGCGCACGCTCACTTCCCAAGCGTGAGGAGGGTTCTGCGCAGGCGGGCAGCCCACCCTCAGGGAAGAGTCACGGGAAAGGGGGCGCAGAACGCCGAAGGTGGACCAGCGTAGAAAGTCCTAGGGACCAAGGTTAAACACCGCCCTTGACCTTCACGGTACCTGCTTGGATCTCTTCCGAATGTACTTTCTTTCCTGCTCTAAGGCTTTGTAATAAACTTCCACTCCTGCTCTGAAACTTGCCTCGGTCTTTTTCTGCCTTATGCCCCTCCTTCGAATTATTTCTTCTAAGGAGGCAAGAATTGAGGTTGCTGCGGACCCGTGCGGATTCGCTGCCAGTAACTCGGACACCTTCCACCCCTAACACACGGACACAATGGGCCTGCAACCACAATTCTCCTCCTGGCATTCAGTTGCACGAGCCACTAAAGTCTTCCCTTCTTGAGCTAGTTGGAGTTGGCTGCTGTGTCTTGTGCCCATGCTGACTAACACTGCTCCTTGTGCAGCAGCCAGAAGCAGAGCTGGCACCTGCACCAAGCCCGGCCCTCTGTGCCCAAGATTGCCACCTCTCCCGGGGGCACTTGGTTATTTGACCCCCTCCTCACCCCACGGGCTCTGTTACTCAGTGAACTCTATTTAATCAATGGATAATTTGCATTCACAGCTTTTCTTCATCAGCCTTTCTAAACTAATTCAATGAGTCCTTTAGCGGCACAGGCTCAGATCGCGGAACACACCAGCGGACTCGCCGTAGCCAGATGAAGCCGGCCATGGCGGCCTCGATACCGCAACTCTGCGGGCAGCTCTGGGGCTGCCGTGTCAGCAGGGGGACTCCCCCCACCTCCCGCTCTGCGGCTTGCTGTCCCCCTGACCTCACTGGCCCATTGTCCCCACTGTATCCCAGCCTCCTCCAAGAGCACCCGCCTCTTCCCGTACCTCACTCTGGGAGTTGGTCCAGGGCTAACTTCTATCCCTGCCTCCTGCTTCCTCCCTGCCTGGTCTCCTCTCGCCCCTCTTGAACTTCCTTCTAAGGGCTGCTGAGTCTCAAGTCAGTAACACTCGGCCCCATCCCTGCGAGGAGCTTCAGCCTCACACGCACACCTGCTACCTAACCATCCTCTCAAGCAGCCCACGATGCTGCAGATTCCACCAGGTCAAAACCGAACCCATCATCGTCCATGACCCCAAGTACCTTCCGCCTGTGCCCGGTGTGTTGTCCTAAACCGTTTTGTTGCTAGAAGCAGAGGATGCCCCTAACTCACCTTCTCCTTCACCATCCAACCCGATCAGTGGTCAAGTTTTATCATTTCTGCATCTTAACAATTTAAATGCATTAACTTGTCTTTATTCCCATAGCCACTGTAGGGAATGATCTCTACCACCTCTCACCTGCGTTCCTGTCTCTCCACCTCTCGCCTGAGTTCGTGTCTCTCCGCCTCTCGCCTGAGTTCCTGTCTCTCCACCATCTCTCACCTGAGTTCTTGTCTCTCCACCTCTCACCTGAGTTCCTGTCTCTCCACCTCTCACCTGAATTCCTGTCTCTCCACCATCTCTCACCTGAGTTCCTGTCTCTCCACCTCTCACCTGAATTCCTGTCTCTCCACCATCTCTCACCTGAGTTCCTGTCTCTCCACCTCTTGCCTGAGTTCCTATCTCTCCACCATCTCTCACCTGAGTTCTTGTCTCTCCACCTCTCACCTGAGTTCCTGTCTCTCCACCTCTCACCTGAATTCCTGTCTCTCCACCATCTCTCACTTGAGTTCCTGTCTCTCCATCTCTCGCCTGAGTTCGTGTCTCTCCACCTCTCGCCTGAGTTCCTGTCTCTCCACCTCTCGCCTGAGTTCCTGTCTCTCCACCTCTCGCCTGAGTTCCTGTCTCTCCACCATCTCTCACCTGAGTTCCTGTCTCTCCACCTCTCGCCTGAGTTCCTATCTCTCCACATCTCTCACTTGAGTTCCTGTCTCTCCACCTCTCGCCTGAGTTCCTGTCTCTCCAACTCTCACCTGAATTCCTGTCTCTCCATCATCTCTCACCTGAGTTCCTGTCTCTCCATCATCTCTCACCTGAGTTCCTGTCTCTCCACCTCTCACCTGAGTTCCTGTCTCTCCACCATCTCTCACCTGAGTTCGTGTCTCTCCACCTCTCGCCTGAGTTCCTGTCTCTCCACCATCTCTCACTTGAATTCCTGTCTCTCCACCATCTCTCACTTGAGTTCCTGTCTCTCCACCTCTCGCCTGAGTTCCTGTCTCTCCACCTCTCACCTGAGTTCCTGTCTCTCCACACCCTCACCTGAGTTTCCTGTGTCACCTGTTGTAACAGTCCTCTCTTAAGAGGTCAGCTGGTTAGGAAGCTCCAGTGTGAAAACCGTCCATAGGCATTGGTGGTTCACGGGACATTTTCCTTGGCAGAAACTTCAGTTTTACTGAGAACTGAGCTGGAAATGTACGTGTAAGCACAAGAGGCCTCCCAGAGCATTTGACCCAAATCCAGCACCAGTGTTGCATCCTCTTGCTGTAAAATAGGACATTTTTTCAAAAGGAGTGTGAAGTAAGTATTGATTCACAAAGTGCCCTGAAGTCCTTGGATACTCCTGTCCCTGAATTCCCTCAGTGGATTCCCCACCCCATCTCTCAGTGTTTGGACAAGCGTGGGTTTTCTGACCAAACATTTTATTCTAAACAATGGCCTAAATTCATCCCTGAGAGGCTGGCATTCAGCCTTCTGTTTTCAATCTTTTTGAACTCAACTGTGTACTTGGACTGAGATTTTACATTGTGCAACTTCCTGACAGTAACGTGCCATTACCCTGGGGGGTAAAGGGCTATTTAAGTCCAGACTCAGCCATTCCCATCAGCCACAACAGAGCCAGACCTCTCCGTGCCCCGGGAGGGTGCCCTGAACTCAAAATGTCCCTTGGCGATTGGGTTTAATAACAACATTTTCAAAGGCACTCCCCAGTCCACCATGGAATGTGGAGGCTGCCTCCTCTCCTGCCTCCGCTTTGCGGCACAGCTGTGGCTCTGGGTCCCACATGACTGCACAGAGTCAATGCCACGGGCGTGACCAGGGTGCCCGAGACCTCGCTGTGGTCTGGGTGGAGCCCCAGCACTCAGGGTGCAGCTGCGCAAAGATTGCAGGCGCCTCTCCTGGGGCCTGAGCTTGCAAGTGTCCTTTGGATGTTGGGATGGGACACCTGGCTCCTCAGCAGGGCACAAGGGGCCACTGTAGGAATAAAACTCAGAAAATCCCCCTGCTCACACTCAGCAACAGCCAGGCCCCCTTCAGTGTGATGCTGTGGGTGCTGACCTACAAATCCTCACCCAGACACCTGCCAGCCCTGGACCCCACAGAACGGGCAGGACGAAGATCCTCCTGGTTTGGGGAGAGGAAGTGACACCCGGGTCCCAGGACATCTCCGGGGTCCTCTGTCAGATACACACCCTCACCAAGCTGGCAAATAGTATGTGTCTCCATTTCACAGATGAGGAAAGTGGAGCCCAGAGAGCTTCCACGATTTTCCCAGGGTTGCAACAGAGCGAGGAGGGTCAAAAGGAGGATGGAATGGGCGTGGCCCCCAGCCCGTCCTTGGCCACCAGTTCCTTCCTCTGTCTCCAGTTCCAAAGGGGTCATCACAAAGCACTTTGAAAACCCCAGGGCTTCCCCCACCGACCTCCCCCACTGACCTCCGCCGCTGACTTCCCCTGCTGACCTCTGCCACTGACCTCCCCCTCTGACCTCTGCCACTGACCTCTGCCGCTGACCTCCACCGCTGACCTCCCCCGCTGACCTTCTGCCAACCTCTGCCGCTGACCTCCCCCTCTGACCTCCGCCACTGACCTTCCCTGCTGACCTCCACCGCAGACCTCCCCCGCTGACCTCTGCCGCTGACGTCCCCCACTGACCTCCCCCTCTGACCTCCGCCACTGACCTCCGCAACTGACATCCCCCGTTGACCTCCCCCGCTGACCTCCCCCACTGACCTCTGCCACTGACCTCCACTGCTGACCTCCCCCACTGACCTCTGCCACTGACCTCCACTGCTGACCTCCCCCACTGACCTCTGCCACTGACCTCCCCCTCTGACCTCTGCCACTGACCTCTGCCGCTGACCTCTGCTGCTGCCCTCCCCCGCTGACCTCCCCCACTGACCTCTGCCACTGACCTCCCCCTCTGACCTCTGCCACTGACCTCTGCCGCTGACCTCCACTGCTGACCTCCCCCGCTGACCTTCTGCCAACCTCTGCGGCTGACCTCCCCCTCTGACCTCCGCCACTGACCTTCCCTGCTGACCTCCACCGCAGACCTCCCCCGCTGACCTCGGCCGCTGACCTCCACCACTGACCTCCCCCTCTGACCTCCGCCGCTGACCTCGGCCGCTGACCTCCACCACTGACCTCTGCCGCTGACCTCCACCACTGACCTCTGCCACTGATCTCCCCCACTGACCTCTGCTGCTGACTTCCACCGCTGACCTCAGCTGCTGACCTTCCCCACTGACCTCCACCACTGACCTCCCCCTCTGACCTCTGCTGCTCACCTCCCCCGCTGACCTCCCCTGCTGACCTTCCCCACTGACCTCCCCCACTGACCTCTGCTGCTGACCTCCCCCACTGACCTCTGCTGCTGACCTCTGCCACTGACCTCTGCTGCTGACTTCTGCCACTGACCTCTGCCGCTGACCTCTGCTGCTGACCTCCCCCGCGGACCTCCCCCGCTGACCTCTGCCATTGATCTCCCCCGCTGACCTCTACCACTGACCTCTGCCACTGACCTCCCCTGCTGAACTCTGCTCCCTCTATTTGTCCAGCTCCAGCTGCTCAAGAGACCCTGCAACCCTGAGACCACCCCCTCTCCGTCAGCCCCATGGACAAAGTGAGCTCCTTCCCCAGCTAGAGAGGCCTGCACCCCCACCTGGCTTTGTGTCTGCTTTCTTATGTGTTTTTGTTTACTTTTCTCTCCTCAGTCTTTCTCGTGGATATTACTCATATTCCTTAACTCCGTTTCTAGTCCCTAAGACACTCTGGAAACATATTATCCTCGTCTGAAAGATTCCACTCATAATAAATTGCCTTGCCCTGAATGTGCTGTTAGAATCACAGGAAAACAGGTGTCACTGGAAGCTGCCCTGCCGGCCGGAATCCTGGAATAGGGCAACACCTGGAATGGGCCTTTGTTGGCTCCAGAGAATAGAAGCTGGTGGCTGTCGTGTGTGCCAGTCACCACTTACACTTGGGCATCGGCGTCTCACAGCAGTGGAAGATGCGTGCTTGAAAGTGAACGAACAGTCTTTCTTTCAGCCTTCTACTCCTTACCCCCTTCAGTAGGGTCTGTAATTTGAAGATCCATTTTGTATTTCACATGGCTGCTTGGTGGGTTTTGTAGAATGACCTGAATCTTAACCTTTTCCAGCCAAAGAACAGGCATTTCTAGAAGAGCTTATTGATGACAAAAAGGAAGAAAAAAAAAAAACCTTCAGCAGGATATTCCTCCTGAGGAAAATGACTTTTTAAAGCTTTTGCAACGCCAAAAAAATACAAATGTGTGGATATCACTTACACATCCAACAAAAGATGACAGCAACGTGGACTCGCCAAGTGGACGCCGTGGTCTCCAGGTGAAGCCACTTTCTCTTCAGCAAAAGAGAGGAAATGGAGGGTGATAGCTGCCAGCACCCACAGTGCTCCAGATGCGGCCTGGGGCGGGTGTATGCTCCCTTGCAGCTTCACACTGACCGAGGCAAACACTGCTATTGCAGCTCTTTTGAGATTAAACCACTAAGAATCTAAGAAACTAGATGACTGCCAAGGCAAACTCAGCTCCTCCTCACATGAGATCAGGGCGGAACCCAGACTGATTCCACAGCCCGCGCCTTCCTTCCCTGTCACGGCATCTTCTAGAGTTCTCTGGAATCCCTCTACTGAAGCTGAGCCAGAAATCTCTCTTGAGTGGAAGTGGAGCTGGTCCCAGGTGTGCCAAGCACCAGGCGAGGTGGCTGGAAATAAGAATTAGGTCACAGTCTCCCAGGAAGCAGGTGGGGAGGCTGCTCCCTCCTGACTGCCATGTGCACCCCGACTCCAGGGAATGGACAGTGCCGACCGTGTTCTGAGGGTGCCCCGCTCTTGGTCTGGTGCCAGCGCCTGCCTGGGCCTTGCCCTCTGCCTGCTGGGCTGGGATCTGATGCTGCGACCCAGCCCAGCACACCCAGTTCTGCTGCCCGCATAGCCAGAGGACTAGCAGACTTTGTGTGATGTGGCTGCTTCGCGACCCCCACTCAGAGAGGCTGACGGAGTGCGAGGGGCATGGCCCACGGGCCCACCGTGGGGTTGCAGGGCCAGGGCGCCGCCTGGCCTGGGCTGAGTAACGATGAGCTGCTGGGACAGTGGGGGCTGCAGCAGAGACCCAGGGTGGCTCTGAGCGTGGCTGCTGCACCTTCTCCCAAGCCTGGCCACTGCAGGGGACAGCGGTGGAGACCCTTCCATCCTGCAGCATTCCCAACACTGCACCTGCTGCCACTGGCGCACGCAGCACGCCAGGCAACAGGGACAGAGCCCACTCAGACAGAGCTTCCATCTCAAGCTTCAGCCTGGGACTGCTAATGCTAAAGTTGAGCTTTCACCATCAGCCCCAGTGCGGAGCCCCGGCAGGCTGCAGAGTCTGCCCAGCACCCCTAGTCAAGCAGGTGCCCAGTCTGGGATGAGAGCCACCCTGCATCTCCACGCAGCCCCACGTCCCCAAGTGTCAGGGTCTTATGTGGGCTGCGTCCTCCCTCTCCCAGTGCACCCCGCCAGGCTCCCCCCGTAGTCCGTCCTCCACAGGTTGTGCTGTGAGCTGGCCCCAAAACAAACCCTGCAGTGGGAGGAGCTGGAAGTCACCTGGGCTCCATCTCGCCTCCTCGTCTCTCACCCTCCACTCCATGCTCCTGGAGCTCTGGGCCCTCCTGGCCCTGCCTGCTGCCCCCTTCATTTGCCAGGCTGGCTTGGTTTTCATTTTTCATGTGTCCATGTGTCTATCATTTTCTCCGGGGGCTGCATGAGCTGCCCCTTCTTCTGGGCTCTAGAACATTTCTCGTCAGTAGGCTTGTGTGCTCATCTTCCCTATGGGACTAGAAATTCCTCCAGAATAAGGACCAGGAAGTGTTCATCTGTGTATCCAGAACCCAGACCTATGCTGAGAAGGAGATAGACATCCCATAAATATTTACCAAGCAAGCGAAAGAGAACACCGCCTCTGACTGGCTAGCAGACATACCTTATGTTCTTCTTCCAACAGGTGTGGATAATGACCAGGAGAGGTTTCCCAGGAACAGGTCCTCGGCGATGCTTCTCATCATCAGCCTCTTCCTCCCCATCATGACAGCCCTTTTGGTCCGGTGGGCCATCCTCTTCTCTTACCTCACCAGCATGGAAGATTTGTTGAGATGTATGCACTCTAGTTTTTATTATTAAACCAAGAGTTGCTTATGTTTCTAGATAGAAAAGTATAATTGTTGGATAGATTTTTCAAAATGCATTTTCCTGCCCAAGGGAATCACCGACCCGGAGGGTGTATTGCCGCCTGACAACGACCCACGTGTGCCCAGCACTGGGCTGCCTCTCGCGTTTGGCAGCCGGGTCCTGCTGACGCCTCTGCCCAGGGCTCTCCCACCCAACGCCAATGCCCACCCGGCCCATTCCTCCCAGGGCACCCTGAAGAGCACCCCCACCCAGCATGTGCTAGCACCATGGGGTGGCACACGAAGGGAAGAAATCAGTGTCTCATTCCTTAAGAGGCGCTTTAAAGTGTGTGAAAAGCATGCACTTGTGAGAGGAATCGCAAACAAAGCAACACAATGGGGCCTCTGCCTCCTCTTGCCAGAGAAACGTGTGCATGCACACGCAAACACACTTTTACAGATGCTGCAAACAAATTTTCATCAGCACAGATTTAGCTTAATAAATTATAGTGTCTTCCTATGACAGAACGTCATGCATTGAATCGTGTGGAGAAGTTTTTTCAGTATATGTTGAGTGGAAAAGCATGGACATAGTATGTACATGGCAGTCACAATTTGGGTGGAGTGAAACAGCCGGGAATACCTGCGATGACGGTGGGAGCTGTCTCTGGGGTCATGGGCACCTGTAGTTTTCTTCTTGTGCTTTTGTGCATTCAAATTTTTTTTCTACAATGAATTTGCACCATATAAAAATTAGGACAATGACCATATCACGTGAGAGACAGAGTGAGCCGACTTCCCTGTCAGGCCCAGCACCGCACGGCTCCTTCAGGGTATGAGTCAGGTCTTCATATCTTGGTATCTGCAGGGCTCAGCCCAAGATGTGTTTTTGAATAAATATATGTATTCAAAGGTCATCCTCTAAATATACCAACAAAATATGCAAAGAAAGTCTTACCTCAATTAACGTTTGGAGAAACTTTGATTCAAAAGCACTAGCTCAGGGCCAGAGGGAGCAAAGCTGAGAGTTCATGAGGGACTGGCCCAGAGAGGTCTTTCCTTGACTGGGAGATTGTGGTTTCCAGGCCACATAAGGAAAAGTCGTCTGGAGTTGAACCCAAAGATGACAAAAAGAGCAAAACACTCATGTGTTCTTTTTTTTTTCCTTTTTTTAATCAATATATAATTGATGTAAAAGGAAACATGGAGATCACATATGTTCAGCTCAATGTGTTCTCACGCTTGCCCAGGCCCATGTCACACCACACAAGGAAAGGCATAAAACACACTTTTCACCAAGCCAGAAAGTTCCCTTGGGCCTTTCTGATCAAATGCCCCGATTTCTATCCTTATGGCTTCATTTGCCTGTTCTTGGACTTCCCACTAATGGAGTCACACAGTGTACCATCTTTTGCCTCGGACGTCTTTTGCTTACCATCATGTTTCGAGGTGCGTCCACCCCGTTGCCTGGATCGGCATCCATCCCCTCGCTACTGGGTAGCCCGCCATGGTGTGGCTGCTCCCCAATTTGTTGTCCACATCCCGTGATTTGACGTGTGGACGGCTCCCGGTCTGGACTGCTTTGCACGTTCCTGAACGAGTTTTTCCAGGGAGGTATATGTTCATTCCTCCTGAGGAAGTGAGTACCCAGAAGGGAATTGCCAGGTCATAGGGAAGATGTGTTTGAGTAGAAACCACAAACAGTTCCCCAAAGCAGCTGTCTCACTGTATGCTCCCCACAATACTTCAGTCCTACTAATGGGTGTGAAATGGTATTTCCTTATGGCTCTGATTTGCATGTCTACGGTAGCTTGATGCTGAGCATGTTTTCATGCTTGCTACTCATGCACCATGCTCAGGTCTTCTGCTCATTCCCCGCCGGCTGTTCATGTTGTTCTGTTGAGTTGCAGGGTGCTTCACGTTGGACACAAGTCCCTTGACAGCTGCATCTGCTGCAGGTATTTCCTCCCAGTCTGTCGTTTGCCTGCTCCTTTTCTTAATGCTATCTTTCCATCAACAGAAAATTTTAATTGTCATGAAGTTCAATGTATCGTGTTTTCCTTTTATATTTAGTTTGTTTATGTCTTGTCTAAGAAATCTTAGCTTATCTCAGGGTCATAGAGATTTGTCTTCTATATTTTCTTCTCGAAGCATTAGGGTTCTAAAATTTGTGTTTAGGTCTATGCTCCATGTCAATTAATTTATGTGTAGAGAGAAAGTGTTCAAAATTCTTTTCTGTTTCCATACAGATATCTAGTTTTCCCAACAACATGTGTTTTAAAAGACTTCACTTTCTTTATGTAATTGACTTGGCACCTTAGTTGAAAATAAATTGGCCTTACATGCATGGGTCTATTTCTGGACTATTTTGTTCCAGTGATGTATAGGTCCATGTTTTTGCCAAACCCGGCTGTCTTAATAATTGTAGCTTTATAGTAAGTTGTAAACTCAGGTAGGCTAATGCTCCAACTTTGTTCTTTTTCCAAAATGTTTTGACTATTTTAGGTCCTTTGAATCTCCAAATAACATTTAGAATCATACTGTCAATTTCTACAGAAAAAACCTTCCAGAATTTTGAAAAACATTACATTGAGTCTATATCAATTTGGAGAAATTGACATCTTAACAATATGGAGTCTTCTGATCCATTAACATAGTCTACATCCCATTTATTTAGATCTTTTTCAATTTCTATTGGCAATGCTTTCTGAGATATTACATATATTTCACTAGATTTATTTTCAGGCATTTAATGTTTTTGATGCTATTTTAAATGGCAGAGTGGTTTTTAAATTTTATTTTATAACTGTTTATTCTTAACGTATGTAAATACAATTAATTTTTATTATTTATTTTGTACACCATGACGTTGTTAAATTCATTTATTCTAGAGAAGGTTTTTTGTACATTCAGTAGGGATTTTTACATGTGCCATAATGTGATTTGTGAATGATGACAGTTTTACTTTGCTTCTAACCTTTATTCCTTTTTACCTAACTGTCTAGATCCTCTAACATAATGTTAAATAGAAGTGATGAGAACAGCCTTGTTCCCAGTCTCAGGAGAAAACAATTGTTATTTCACAATTAAGTAGAATGCTTATTGTAGATTTTTAAAATATTATGGTTATTATTATTATTAAAGATGGGGTCTTGCTATGTTGCCCAAGCTGGTCTCAAACTCCTGGGCTCAAGCAATCCTCCAGCCTCAGCCTCCCAAGTAGCTGCGATTACAGGCGGGCACCACTGGGCCTGGCTCATGGTAGATCTTTAACAGATTCTCTTTATCACTTTGAGGAAGTTTTCTTCTATGTTTGCCAAACATTTTTATTAGGAAGTTTGCCAAATGCTTTTTCTTCATCTGTGATAAGATTGTATGGTTTCTCTCTTTTATTCTGTTAATTTATTTCCTTTACTTCAAGTAAAAACATATTGTTCGGCTTCTTAAGGGGCTGAGATAAGTTTTGGTAAGCTTGCATATCAGACCTAAAGTTCCTGTCAGAAACATTCTTTAAGGAGAGAGGCTAACATACAGCTCCAAAAAGATGGTATTGCCACCATGCTGGAGTTTGCCCTTTCTTGCTGGCTGCATTTTCTTTCAAGTAAAAGTGGTGGTGAGAATGAAGGCCTCTCTTCCTTCCTTTCCCTGTAGATCATGGGGTCAGAAACCTAGGGCTACTTGGCCCACCATGTTCTCTAAAATGGACCCAATGATGAGCTCTATGAGGGCAGAGTTATTTCTGTGCCTTGCTCAGAGGGATGTCTCCTGTACCTAAAACAGTGCTTGGCATGTTGTTTGGTTTAATTAATATTTGTTAAATAAATGAATGTGTGAATGAATGAGTTAGCGATTATGTGAATGAAAGATTATGATTAAGTGGGTAAAATGCAAATTATCCACTTGGGACACAAGCATGTGACTGAATAGATCCAAGCACCATATGCACGTGTGGCTGGGAGACCCAGGAGAGTCACCTCGCAGTTAGATGCAGGGAAAGGCAGGCACCCAAAGGGCTCCTGTTGCCTTCTTGGGTTTGAGGATGTCCACATGTCCATTAGTTTTAGTTAACCCTAACTCTTTCTGTTGCCTTCTTGGGTCTGAGGGTGTCCACATGTCCATTATTTTTAGTTAACCCTAACTCTTTCTGCCTTAAGAAAAAATAAAGGTCAAATGTGCTTATTGTCATCCACAGCAAGAGAAAGGGCAGTCGGGGGACTTTCCTGCTTCACACCAACAGAGTGGAGTAGGAGTGACTCCACTCACTATCACCCCTAGTGACTCACAAGTAAAATGTTTGCTTCTCAGCTCTGACCTTAGGCTCTGCCAGACCAGAAGTTCTCATTCCAGGGGGAGGAGGGCTCCCACCAGCAGACACAACAATGGTTCCATTGAACTGGAAGTTAAGACTGCCTGGCTACTCTCAGCTCCTGATGCTTCTCAATCAACAAGCTAAGAAGGGGCTCTACTAGTTGGGTGACAGTCCTGAATACTAGGAGAAATTGAGCTGCTACTCCACAATGGAGGGAAAGAAGAGTGTGTCTGAAATACAGAAAATTCCTTAGGGCATCTCATAGTACCACCATGTCCTGAGCTTAAGTTAATGGAAAACTACAGCAACCCAGTTCAGATAGGGCTACTTGATGGCCCAGACCCTTTGGGGATGAACTAGTAAAGAATCGTGACCAACTGAGGTGCTTAGTAAGGGTACAGGAAATACCGCCTGGGTAAAGGACAAGAGCTGTTACAAATACCAGCTACAACCTTGGGACCAGTTACAGCTAAAGGATAAAAGGAGTCTGCGTATTTCTTCCTTATTTTGTTATGAATATGTTTGCATGTATGTTAACACAGTATTTTTGTTTTCTTCCTTTCCGTCTTTTTTTTATAATGTAACATAAGATGAATTAATAATAATAAACTTCACTTGACTGTATTTAAGTTACAAGATGTCAAAAAAAAAGTGAACATCAACCAAGAACTTCGTGTCCTCTTCTGGGGAAAGAGCTAGTGTATTGTTGGTTGTACGAAACTGTACCACTGGGTGCAGAGGTATGATTTCTTGTTGTCTTTATATGGAAATTAAGTATGGTTTAAAGAGGTGTGCATGAGTGCCAGGTTGACAAGGGGAGGACTGTGATGGTTAGTTTTCTGTGTCAACCTGGCAAGGCTACCATCCCCATTAATTCATTCTATCAAACAACAGGTGTTGCTGTGAAGGAAGCCAATGTGATTAAAGTCCATAATCAGTTGACTTTAAGTAAAAAAATTATAACAGATAACCTGGGTGGGCCTGATTCAGCCAAAAGGCCTTCTGGGGAGACCAGGGGCCTCTCAGGTGAGGAAAGGCCCCTGGTGGACGGCTGCTCCAGCCTACTCAGCCTGGTGTCTGCCCTAAGATGCCGGACTCACCTCACCCCTTATTGCCCAGGCCAGCTCTCTGTGCTGAGTCAGTGTGTGCTTCCTACTGGCTCTGTTTCTCTCGTTGAACTCTGACTGACACAGATTTTGGCACCAGAAGTGTAGAGAAAAGCAAAATGACTGAAAGCTGAGAACCCATGGCAAAAAAGAAAGGACACTGAGCTCCATTTCACTTCAGAGAAATAGACCTGGGGACCCCCAAGCAGTAGGGACGGGGAGGTTTTTGCATCATATGGCAGAACGATTTTGGAACAATGTTTAAACATCCCTGTTATTGAAGCCACAGTGGTCAATAGCGCTGGACTCAGGCGGTCTTGAACCTGCACCCGGGCTCAACTTGGACAGAGGCACCGTCTCCAGCAGGAAGTACTCAGTCGGTGATGGCTGCCGTTGGTGATTGGTATCCCCCAGGGATACCATCCATACTTGTTCTGTTGACAGGGGCTTCTGAAGACCAGGATCTGTGACTCTCTAAAGAGACATGGAAGGTGGCAGAAAAACCTCCCTGGGCTCCCTAAACCACCCTCAGCTAAGCCCGCATCTTCGGGAGAGTCTGCTGTGTGGCACCTCTTTCAAGTGAGCCCCAACCATGCTCCCCAGGAAGCCTCTGCGTAGCCACCCGTTCCCGAGGCTCCTTTTGCTTGAAGAGAAACTTCCAAAGCCGTTAAGTATTCAGGAATGGGTGTCCTAAAGTCCGTGAAACTTGCAGGTTTGAATACAGAATTCAGTTTGTGTAAGCATATGTGCCTCTTTCCGGGGCAGGTTATACAGTTTTCGTCACATCCTCAGTTGGAACTGTGAAGTTGCCCAAGCCCCAGGAAAAAAAGTGAAGAACTGTTGTTGTTTATTCTTAGAGGGAACATGATTTGCCCAATTCCCCACCCACAAACTTCAAACCCTTCAGACTCTTCTGTGGTTTCCACTGTACAACACTAAAGTTTCCAGGCAGGCTTAGCCTGTCCTGGTGGTTGTGAGTTTTCAAATCCTATGCATCTGACTGCCACCTTAGATCCCAGGCTATTATTCTGCCGTCAGTTTTTCTTTGGGGCAAGAGCTGTGTTAGGTGACGACACACCGTGGAGGGTAGGGAGCTTATCTTAGGAATGCTCACATTATCTCAACGAATCCTAACAGGATTATCTCACCGATAAGAAAATTGAAGGACAGAGGGGTTAAATAATCTGCCCCGGGTAACATGCAAGCTGGGACTTCAAACCAGGGCTCCAAGATTCCAGAGATGATAGGCTTTGGATCTGGGCGAGAACAATCCAGCCTTCTCATTTTAGAAATGCCGAAGGCTAAGGACCCAAAACCGTCCATACACAGGACGTCACCCAGTGTGACATAGACGAGGCTGTGACCAGAGCCCCCCATCCAGAGCTCTCCCCAGCCAACCACTCCCCATGTGGGCAGCTCCAAGCTGGCTCCAGGCTTCAGGAGAGGAAGCACTTGCTGACTCTCTCCTTAGACGTGGACATGCTGAAGTGAATTCCAGGCATGTTTTCGAGATCTCCTCGGACTGCCTGGATCAGAGGCTGGGGTAGTTATCTCTGCTTGAAGTATCAGTGGTGGAAGCCTTCCATCGGCTCCTCCCTGCATCTTGAAAGAATCCCGGGGCATCTGGTGGCTGGCCTCGCTCCGAAGATGGTGGGGACGAAAGCCTCTGGCATACACATTTTCTTCAGGGGCGGCCAGCTGTAAGAGACATCGTCCAATCCAAGGGGTGGCAAGTTCATTGAGCACAATAACCCAACTCCGCCACTGAGTGTGTAAGTTAGAACCCTGCCCCCACCAGGACACAACTGTCTCTGAGGATGGTTGTCAAATGGCACTGTGGGAAGACTTGGGGACTGATCACCTGGAACTCAGATTCATGTCCCAGCTTCCCCATGAAATGCCTGCGGCACCCTGGACAAGCCGTTCTGCACACGTCTGTCAGATGTGGGACTGGGCTCGAGCACAAGCTAGGAATTCCATCCCACTGGTTGACTGCATTGCCAATATTTTAAATTATGAAATTTCGTTTAAAAATCCAAATTGCTGGTTTCTGCTTTAAAACAAGAAGCAGGAGCAGCTCCAGCAGCCCAGGCCCTTCCCTCCTGCCTCTCCCTCTGGGCAGTCCAGCCCCAGAGCCCTCCCAGGCTCCACACTCATGCCTGCTGGGTGCTGGCAGGTCATACCCATCAGACTATTGTCCACACATCCTCAGCCCTCCCGGCCAGAGCTGGGCTTCACGACAGACTGGCGTCGGTCCCACACAGCGTCCAACCCCTGCTGAAGAAAATGTTCCCTTGGCTTTGGGGAAGCAAAGTTGCTCAGACTAGCAAAAAAGAGCAACTCTACTTTCAGGGGAAATATGTACCCTGTCTTTTCCACATTCAACCATAAAAATGTCTGGATGTACTAAAAGTCTGCCACTAATCCATGGAAATGGAGCCAGGCATCTCTTGAATGACACAAACCAGGAGACATCCTCATGACTTTGCGTTTCCCTACGCTTTTCTGAAGCCAGACACCAATGGCGTCTCCTCATGGGATGGTGATAAAGGCAAGAATCTCAAAATGGGACCCATAACCGCAGCCTCTGCTGAACAAGCCCCACCCCGGCGTTTCTGTCTCTACCTGGCCTCACCTCCCCCAACCCCGAGCAGGCGTCTCGGACGAAGACGGACCCTGCCACTGTAGAGTGGCAATGTGTGTGCCGTGCCACACCTCCTTTCTCAAAACTGGCACAGGCCAGGGGAGGCTGGAAAGATGGCAGAGCCGTTTTAACCTGACTCGAAGAGACTCCAGGTTGTTTAGATTATTTTAATAATTGGATTTTATAAGACTTGTGCTCTGGGGCTTTTTTAGTGAAGAACAATAATTTTTAAATGAACCTTGAAAACTTCTATAATAGGTGGATAGAAAAGAGTCAGCTCTCCAAGTACGTTCCTTTTCCTGCCTCATCCTGTACAACCTAATCCTGCTGCTGTGCTTCCTCCTCGAGTCCTTCCAACAACACATGACAAGATATTTATCCACAAAGGATCTTAATCCCTTTTTGAGATTGCTTTGCAAACTTCCAGTCTTCAAGAGCTAAGTCTCTTATGTTTCTTGTTTGCCACAAGCTGGGCCCACAACGTACATGGAATCCTTGGGGAGCCGTTGCTGCCAGGTGGGCTGGAAAGGCACAGGGACTGCGGTGTTTGGGCCAACCTGGGCTGGACCTGGCGTCATGTCTTTGGACTGACTCAGGGAACATATTGATTAGGGAATGGAGGACCGGGAGGAGGGAGACACTAAGCCAGGTGCTATTAGCTGCAGTAAATTAACGTCCTCCTGCTGGATCCATTATTGATGGCCACGCCATGCATTTTTAAACAAAATAATGTATTTCAAACAGTGTCGATTTGTGCCTATTTACCGATTGGATAGGTGAATTGTTGTACTAAAACAATTTGAAAATACTTTTTTTGAATTAACGCAATGTTTCAGTAAAGAGACAACAAATTCTTACGTTTAAACACTTCTTATTGTGTTGTGTGTTATTGCGTTGACTCCTGTCCATGCTGTGGAAGGAAGGGAGGGAGGGATTGAAGAGGGAGGGAAGGAAGGGAGAAAGGAAGGAAGGGAGGGAGGGTGGCAGGAAGGGAGGGAGGAAGGAGGGAAGGAAGGGAGGAAGGAAAGCAGTAAAGCAGGAAGGAAGGAAGGGAGGAGGAGGAGGGGAGGGGAGGAGGAGAGGAAGGGAGGGGAGAAGGAAGGGGAGGGAGGGAGGGAAGGAGGGGAGGGAGGGAGGGAAGGAGGGGAGGGAGGGAGGGAGGGAAGGGAGAATGGAGGGAAGGGAGGCAGGCAGTCACACTTAATTTCTACACTCAGACTTGGCTTGGTGGTGTGTGTTCATGTGTGTGTATTGTGTGCACATGTGTGTACATGTGTGAGTGCTGGGAAGAAAGGGGAATGCATGAAAGAGACGGTGCCCAACTCCCTCTCCCCAGCAAAGCTCTCCCTCTCCCCAGCAAAGCTCTGCCTCCCTCCAGGTGGAGAACAACCCTACCCTATGCCTATGGGTACTTGTCACGACCCCGGTGCCTGGCACTGGGCAGACCCCAAACTCTTTCTCTGCTCGGCTTTCTCGTCTGTACCCCGAGCCTCACCCGTGAACCAAACTGAACTCACCACACACATCCAGCAAGTGCCCACTCCTGACTTCCAGTCCTGGCTGGGGTGATGCGGTTTTACTCACTTCACTGAACATGAAAATGTAGCAATGGTGTGCCAGGCGTGGGTGCACAGAAGGAAGTGAACCAGAGCCAATTCTGTGCTCCCGGAGTGGAGCCCATCAGCTCCAGGCACGGGGGAGACAACGACCTTGTGCCAGTGCTGTAGGGGACCTCCCCAAACCACCAAGACGCTGAGGTCCCCAATGCCAGGACTGCAGGGGACCTCCCCAAACCACCAAGATGCTGAGGTCCCCGATGCCAGGACTGCAGGGGACCTCCCCAAACCACCAAGATGCTGAGGTCCCCGATCTGAAGTGCCCAGCCTGAGCCTGGGGCTGGGGCTCCAACGGGAAGGGGATGCCCCAGGGTGTTCCCTCTCAGAGCCCTCTGACCTACAGGCCTCTCCCGGGAAGCGAGGAGCCTGGGGTTCCCTCTGGAATGGGAAATGCTGAGACCCCTGCAGAGAGTGGACTCTGAAAGGCCGAGAAGCATGTGTGGGTTGTTGCACCAGCCATGTGTTGCATCCTCTGCAACCAATGCTCTTAGCCATGGAGCAGAGGCCGTCGGGTCGGGCCCCACTTACAAGCACTGGCCACGTAGATGAGCAGGCACGGGGTCAGCGCCGCCACAGCCCCAGGCCCCAGGGAGCAGAGCTGGCCTGCCAGGGTCACGCTGCAACCAGCTCCCCAGGCCCCAGGGAGCAGAGCTGGCCTGCCAGGGTCACGCTGCAACCAGCTCCCCAGGCCCCAGGGAGCAGAGCTGGCCTGCCAGGGTCACGCAGCAACTGGCTGCAGCCCTTTGCTCCCAAACACCATTAATCACCCTAAAGACAGCCTTTCTTCCACTTGGAAAGATGAATCATTTTCAGGGCAGTGGGAAAAAACACTCCCTCAGTTTATTTGATTACTTGAAAACACAGGCGAGGCTTGGCTGATGAGAAAATGCTCAGGGAGTAAACCCAACTTCCATGGGCACAGCAAGGTACACCCGCGCGGAAAGTTATTACAGAGGAGGCCAGGGCCACGCGCTCAGGGCGGGTCAGCGTGGGGCTCGGACAGGCTCCAGGCGCACCTGGAAAGCCCCTGCAAGTTGATGTACAATGATGCTGTTATGTTTGTGTACATGTTTCTGGAGAGAGGGCCTGCAGCTTTTCAGATTTTCAAAGATTTTTGCCAACCCAAAAGGTTAAGAACCAGTTATAAAACATTTTCTTATGTTTTATGCAACAGGGAACATTTTAAACATACAGAAGACATATTCTTAATTCTAAAAACATTTCAGAGCAGACTTCTAAACAGTCTCCTGTAAGGAGCAAAAACGAAGCTGCCAGAGAGCATCTGTGTACACAGAGGTTCGTTAAAAATCACTGTCATATTCTTAGAACTTTGAAGGAAGAAAACTTAGAATTCAATTTTTTTTTAAATGACTACATAAACAGCCATATGATTTCATTTTATACTCACCTTGGGATGCCCAGTTTATATTGAAAGTTTCCTTGTCTTTCCTTTATATTCTACTGAAAATCCCCATCCGCATTTATCCAACCACATGCAGTGCTGCAGCTTCCAGACTCACACATACTGCTGCAACAGAACCTGTATGTTTTACTATATTTAAATGAAATGTCATATTGGTAACCTATAAAGTCAGTTTTAGTGTGTGTATATATGTATATATACACACATTTATTTTTCTTTGGGATGGAATTTTGCTCTCTCTCCCAGGCTGGAGTGCAATGGTGCAATCTTGGCTCACTGCAACCTCCACATCCTGGGCTCAAGTAGTTCTCCTGCCTCAGCCTGCCAAGTAGCTGGGATTACAGGGGTGCACCACCACACCTGGCTAATTTTTGTATTTTACTAGAGATGGGGTTTCGCCATGTTGGCTAGGCTGGTCTCGAATTCCTGACTCAGATGATCTGCCCGCCTCGGCCTCCCAAAGTGCTGGGATTACAGGCGTGAGCCACCGTGCCCAGCCCAGACTTAGTTAATTTTTTATTAACAATGCAAAATGTTCAGCAATATGTAAGCCACTCAACCTCAGGAAAATGACTTGGCCTCCCTGAATGCTGCCTTTTGTGGAAAATGAGGGTGCGCCTGCCTCCTGGGGTTGGTTCTGAGGCTAGATCGGGTGTGACTGGCGTGAGAGCCTGACACGGCACACAGCCGATAAACAGAAAATGTTTGCTTGCGTTCCTCATGAAGCTGGTAATTTTCCACCTTTTCTCTAGGAATGTTAGACTCCACACTGCTGCAACAACCTAATTTTTCCATCTTTTGTAAAGTTTAAATGCATAAATAAAAAATAAAATGTTAAGCTCCACCCCTCCCAACCATCTGAATGAACCCGGCAAAGGGCACTCCAGAGTTCAACTGAAAAGCTGGTTCAGGCTGTGATGGGAAGAGGGGGTGGGACAGGCTTCATCACGCCCACCTCCCTTTTGGAATTCAAGGAAAGCTGACCAGCATAAACATCAGTACAGACCTGAAGTTTGATAAGAAACACTGACCATCTCTTCTCTCTGAAGCCTGCTGCCGGGAGGGAGGTTTCATCCGCATGATAAAATCTTAAGTTGTCCCGACTTTCTGGACCGAACCAAGGTATTTCTTAAATGTATGTGATTGAAGTCTCACATCTCCCTACAATGCGTATAACCAAGCTGTGCTCCAACCACCTTGGGCACATGTCACAGGCCATGATCCCTCATATTTGGCTCAGAATAAATCTCTTCAAATATTTTACAGAGTTTGACTCTTTTCACCGACAAATGGGCAATGTGTTGTGTTTGCATGAGGAGCCCCTGGTTGAGAGCAAGTTCCCTGCCGGTTCTGCCCTCAGGTTCTTGGTGGCCGGAGACACTCCCCAGGGCGGGCAGCCAGCCTAGTGCTGGCCAGGGCTGTGCTGCTCAGCAAGGCCACAGAAGGGACAGAGCTGCCCTGCCTGCCAAGCCTGGGAAGCCTGCTCAGGTTGTTTACCGCTGGCCTTTCAGGAAGTGCTTTGGGAACAACCTCACACCTCTCAGGTCATCTGACTCTCAGTCCCACTGGGAGGGCAGCTTAACCTGTTTGTCTGCTTGTTGCTTGTTGGGCTGTGCAAGCAGTGAGGCTGGATTGTTGCCTCAGGAGTAAGTTACATAAGAGACTCTACATTACATTACATTACAGCTCTACAATGCACCAGACGGACCCATCTGGATTCTTTCGGGGCTCTTAGCCCTGGAAATAGCATCATTTCTTCAAACTGGTGAGTCCTCCTGTCTAAAATCAGGATGCAGAGAGTTGATGCCTGGCATGGCACAGGTATATTGTGGGAGCAGCCCTCTCCATTCATGCCAGAATTCTGGGCATTTAATTCAAGTCTCTCCAAAAGAGTGTTGACAGCTTTGTTCTCTCCTTATCCCTTTTCTCTCTTCTTCCTCCTTCTGACTGCAGGATGCTGGGCAAGGCTGGCAGGCCCGGGAGAGCCGGTGGCCAGCCTGGGTCCAGGAAGTGGGCAGCTGCCACACAGGAGCCTCCGAGGCTAGCTGCCTCCTAACTTCCTCACAGCACACCATTCTGCCGTCCTGAGTCTTCTCAAGGTTGGAAGGTGCCCAGATCCAGGGAGATGGTGCTGGCTCTTTGGTGGCTGTGGAGTGTCCAGACAGATGAGCTGGAATCCTTCAGTTTCTCTGCCTCTCCTGTCAAGTTGGGGTAGCACTGCTTGGACTCTTGCCCCTGCTGCATTGACCAAGCCTTGATGTTGCCTTGACCAAGCCTTGATGTTGCCTTCTTTGCCAAACCACTGGCCACGATGTTGCTGGCACAGCAGCCCAAAGGCAGCTGCTTGTCCGTCTCAGCCTGGCCCAGCCTTCATGCGGGCTCCATCTCAGCCATTGTAAAGCAAGCTCCTAGTTCTAGTTCTCCTCCCCCACAAATTTTGTTGCTAAATAAACAATTAAGCTACCCCTTTAAACAGTAAAAATATGTATATACAAACAAGATCTAAACCCATCACAAGAACGTATCAACCAAGCCAGGCACAGCGGCATGCACCTGTAGTCCCAGCTATTCAGGAGGCTCAGGCTGAAGGATCAGTTATGCCCAGGTTGGAATCCAGCCTGGGCAACATAGTTGTATTAGTCCATTTTTATGCTGCTGATAAAGACACACCTGAGACTGGGAAGAAAAAGAGACTTAATTGGATTCACAGTTCCACGTGGCTGGGGAGGCCTCAGAATCATGGCGGAGGACAAAAGGCACTCCATACATGGCGGCAGCAAGAAAGAATGAGGAAGAAATAAAAGCAGAAGCCCCTGATAAACCCATCAGATCTCAGGAGACTTACTCACCATCACAAGAATAGCATGGAAACGATCGACCCCCATGATTCAGTTACCTCCCCCTGAGTTGCTCCCACAACATGTGGGAATTCTGAGAGATACAATTGAAATTGAGATTTGAATGGGGACACAGCCAAACCATATCATTCTTTCCCTGGCCCCTCCAAATCTCATGTCCTCACATTTCAAAACCAATCATGCCTTCTCAACACTCCCCCAAAGTCTTAACTCATTTCAGCATTAACCCAAAAGTCCACAGTCCAAAGTCTCATCTGAGACAAGGCATGGTGGAAGTTTCTTCCACCTATGGGCCTGTAAAATCAAAAGCAAGCTAGTTCCTTCCTAGATACAATAGGGGTACAGGTATTGGGTAAATACAGCTGTTCCAAATGGGAGAAATTGGCCAAAACAAAGGGGTTACAGGGCCCATGCAAGTCCAAAATCCAGCGGGAATGTCAAATTTTAAAGCTCCAAAATGATGTCCTTTGACTCCAGGTCTCACATCCAGGTCATGCTGATGCAAGAGGTAGGTTCCCATGGTCTTGGGCAGCTCTGCCCCTGTGGCTTTTCAGGGTACAGCCTCCCTCCCAGCTGCTTTCATGGGTTGGCGTTGAGTGTCTGTGGCTTTTCCAGGCACACAGTGCAAGCTGTTTGTGGATCTACCATTCTGGGGTCTGGTGGACAATGGCCCTCTTCTCATAGCTCCACTAGCCAGTGCCCCAGTAAGGACTCTGTGTGAGGGCTCCAACCCCACATTTCCCTTCTGCACTGCCCTGGCAGAGGTTCTCCATGAGGGCCCCACCCCTGCAGCAAACTTTTGCCTGGGCATCCAGGTGTTTCCATACATCATCTGTAATCTAGGTGGAGGTTCCCAAACCTCAGTTCTTGACTTCTGTGCACCCTCATGCTCAACACCACGTGGAAGCTACCAAGGCTTGGGGCTTCTACCCTCTGAAGCCACAGCCTGAGCTGTATGTCGGCCCCTTTCAGTCATGGCTGGAGCATCTGGAACACAGGGCACCAAGTCCCTAGGCTGCACACAGCACAGGGACCCTGGGCCTGGCCCACAAAACCACTTTTGCCTCCTGGGCCTCTGGGCCTGTGATGGGAGGGGCTGCCATGAAGGTCTGTGACATGGCCTGGAGACATTTTCCCCATGGTCTTGGGGATTAACATTAGGCTCCTTGCTATGTATGAAATTTCTGCAGCCAGCTTGAATTTCTCCCCAGAAGATGGGTTTTTATTTTCTACTGCATCGTCAGGCTGCAGATGTTCTGAACTTTGATGCTCTGCTTCCCTTTTAAAATGGAATGCTTTTAACAGCACCCAGGTCACAGTTTGAATGATTTGCTGCTTAGAAATTTCTTCCACCCAATACCCTAAATCATCTCTCTCAAGTTCAAAGTTCCACAAATCTCTAGAGCAGAAGCAAAATGCTACCAGTCTCTTTGCTAAAACATAACAAAGTCCCCTTTACTCCAGTTCCCAACAAGCTCCTCATCTCCTTCTGAGACCACCTCAGCCTGGACCTTATTGTCCATATTGCTATCAGGCTTTTGGTCAAAGCCATTCAACAAGTCTCTAGGAAGTTCCAAACTTTCCCACATTTTCCTGTCTTCCTCAGAGCGCTCCAAACTGTTCCAAAATCTGCCTGTTACCCAGTTCCAAAATTGCTTCCACATTTTGGTGTATCTTTTCAGCAGCACCCCACTCTACTGGTACCAATTTACTGCATTAGTCTGTATTCACACTGCTGAGAAAGACATACCTGAAACTGGGAAGAAAAAGAGGTTTAATTGGACTTACAGTTCCACATGACTGGGGAGGCCTCTGAATCATGGAGGGAGGCAAAAGGCACTTCTTACATGGTGGCAGCAAGAGAGAATGAGGAAGAAGCAAAAGCGGATAAAACTATTAGATCTCGTGAGACTTATTCACTATCATGAGAATAGCATGGAAAAGACTGGCCCCCGTGATTCAATGACCTCTCCCTGGGTCCCTCCCACAACACATGGGAATTCTGGGAGATACAATTGAAGTTGAGATTTGAATGGGGACACAGCCAAACCATATCAGTAGTGTCCCCTGTCTCTCAAAAAAGGAAAGAATTAATCAACCAAAGGAGAAATCTGAGTGGCTGTGGCTAGTGCTCTGGGCTGGGCATGGACAGTAGTCCCAGGGAAGCCTCCCTGTCACGAATTATGGTGGCCAATTAACCATGTCAGCCGTAGTTTCATCATAACCAGAGTTTCAAAGAGAGAATGAATCATAAAACTTTAAAGCTTAGAAAAGATCTCAGAAATTAAGACCCGTATCTTAGAGTGGAGCTTCTCAAATGTCATCGTGCATGCGATCCCCTGGGCATCTCGTTAGGGAGAGTTCTGAGTCGGAGGACAGGGGCAGGGCAGGGGGCAGGGATCAGCATCTCTAACCAGCTCCTGGGGAGGCCGCTGCGGGGCCATGCTGGGATGGCGAGGCCTCAGAGGACCCAGGGCTTCCAGTGTAGACTCAGCTTCACCCCGCAGAATAAAAGGAAACATGTTAGAACTCATTTTTCTGTATTTTCAGGTATAGAGACCCTCGGGGAGGGTCCAACCCTGCTGCGCTTAGCGTAGCTTGTCATGGAGAGGTTCCAGTGTGTTTACACCTTTGAACCATCACAAGGCCCAGCATGAACTCTTCAAACTTTTGTATTCATGGCTCCAAATGTTGAAATTTTAAAAATGACTTTAGGGCTTTTTATTTATTTTTAATTTTTTTCTACAACTTTAAAGCAAAACTCAAGTATGAGCTCAGAAGTATTTTGCTCTTTGAAAATGTTTAAAAAAAAATGCTGCAGGTAAATGAAGCTGTTTCTTTGGGACCAGCCCATGGAGTGCTGGAGTAGCTGTGAGGTGTGCGCCAGGCCAGGGGACTCACCCCATTTGTGCTTCCATGTTCTTGTAAAATGTGGATTGTAGTGGAGCCTACCCCAGAGGGCTGCTGAGAAAATTAAATTAGTTACTGCATGTAACACTTAGAAAATACAAACATAAAGCGCGTTTAATACCGAATGCCCTCACTGAACGTTCATTGATAATGTTATTGCTGTTGCTGTTTCTCACTCCACCTCTCTCACTGGGGCCTGGGAGCGGGGATGCCTGCAGGTGTGTTGGAATCCGTCAGTGCAATGCCAGGGGCACGCAGGCAGAAGCGGGTGGGACTCGTCCTGGTAGTGGGGGCGAGTTCAAGGTAACGCAGCAGACAAGGAGAAATGGATTTTCGTTGACCGGTAAGTTTTAAATGGAAAACGATCATTCAAAAGAGGCAACTTGAGGACACGGTGAGCCTTCGTCTGCACCCCAGAGCTGCAGGGGCTGCTGCGGCCCGAGGACAGGCTCGCTGCTGTGACCTGGAAAAGCCCTTCCTGTCTCAGATCAGTTCCATGATCTGATTCTCATGAATCATTGAGTAAAAGGGGATGCTTCCAAAGCTCCCTTCAATTTTACCCAGCAGAGGCCCTGATATTACCGGGCCACCCCGATACCTTAAGGCCAGGGAGACAGAAAGGTGACATGGGGACCCCAGTGCCTGTCCGCTCTTTACTTCCTGCTTTCAGCCTCAGGGAGGGAAGCCCTGTTGGGATGCTAAGGGGTGTCATTAGACGGTCGTCAGTCTTAGCACCGGCCACCTTCAGATGAGCCCTCAAGGTCCCCCACTGCTCAGCAGACAGGGGCTGTGTCAGCCTGGGGTGATAACACCCACATACCCTGGCTCAGCCTGCACACAGTAAGTTCCCCCAGTAAGAGCTTCTGAGTGCAAAAGAGATCCGTCAAGTTGATCAAACATGGATCAAATCAAATGTCTCATTAATTATTCTTATTAATTTTCATTAGCTGAGCTTTTTTTTTAATTGACGAAATTCTTCATCTATTTAGCATTGTGTAGACGCATTGTGTCATTTGGAAAAGTGGAATGCAGAAAACGTCATTGACTTTGCACTGGACATCAGAATTTTCGTTCCCCTGACACAGGGATGGGACTTAACTAGTAAAGTGAGCCCCCCTCCCCCCAATCCACAGCTCCCCCAGGACCAGCAGAACATGGGTCTGAAGGAGGCCTGAGGATGTCCATGGCCAGTCCAGAGACTGTCATTTGCTCCCAGAGATCCTCAGGCACCCCAGTTCATCCTAGAGAGAGTCCCAGTCCCTAACAAAGTTCCAGAACCACCTACTGAAGATGTGAACCTTCTTGGGAGTCTCTAAACTACTCATTCATTCAACAAATACCTGTGGAGTCACTCACTCTGTGCAAACTGCTGTAATGAGCAGTATGAGAAACTTCCCTCCACGAAAGGCATAATTTAGGGGAGACAGGCAGGTTAATTACTAACTATCACGCCAGGCTGAATGCCATGGATGCTATAATAAGTGTACAAACTACATGGTGGGGATGCTGGGTCAGGGATTCAATCTGATGGGAAGCTTCAGGATGAGCTGGGCTTCAAAAGACATGGCAGGCAGAGGAGAGAGAGGTAGAACCTTAGTCACGAACTGTTACTTAATCTCTAACTTTCTGTTTAGCCAGATAGTACTTTCCATGGCTCAAATATTTAAATGATATTTAAAGATGTGTTCAGGAGGTCTCACTCCCACTCCACCCCCATCCATGTGGGTCCCTCGTCACACCTTCTGCTGTGCCGCGTGCACTGGGTCTGGCTCGCCTGTCTATGTCTACGAAGATGCAAGCAGGGCCCATTCGTATTCTTATTCCCCTTCCTTGTGCACACAGCGCAGCATATTGCTTTTTTTTGCTGAACGTCATATTCTGATGATCTTTCCTTATCCATACACGGAGCTCTTTCTCATTCTTTCCCTAGAGCTGCATGTAATTCAAGCAGCCCTGGATGGATTTACATCTGCTCCTCTCCCAGCCTTGTGCTGTTACAAACACACCACGGTGAGTGGTGCACAGATGTCATTTTGCACATGGGCTGGTATGGACAACACCAGATTCCCTTCCCTAGCTGGAATGCCATTTTGCGTATCTCCCGACAACACACGAGTGCCTGCTTTCCACAGCGCCTCCAACAGAATGCATTCTCACCCCTTTCAGTTGTTTGCTTATCTCATCCCTGAGAAATAGAATCTCAATTTAGTTTCAGTTGCATTTCTCTTACTGGGAATGATAAAGAGCCACTGAAATGTGTATTCTTAAGAGAATGATCATTAGGTATTGCATCCAGCGTCCCTCTAAACAGTCCATATCAATTTTAGAGAGCTAGAGAGCCAGCAGTGAGACCAGACACCAGGCGGAATATGGCTCTTTATCTGACTCCAGGTCATTCTCCTTCGGATAAAATTAAACCTGTAAGTATGGGAAGACCCACTGTGCGTATGCAGAGATTTGCCTGTTACATAGTGATATTTAGCACGGTGGAGTGGGGAAGGCTTTGCTGGTGCTGATCCTACAGTCAGGTTGTCTGGAAAAGAGCGTCTTTTGGGAGACACAAGACAAGCACCCAGAGGCAGCGGTGACGTGTGAGCAGGCGGCCCCAGCTCATCCCTACCGGGCCTGGGTGGAACCTCTGTCCTCTGCAGACGGGGCTCCTGTGGACGTCGAAGCCCCAGGCAGTCCCGGTGCCCTGCGGAAGAAGCTCCAGGAGGTTCCTTTCCTCACCATATGTGGAGCCTAAAACCAGTTTTGCCATGGTTTCGGCGCCATGGTTTCGGGTGAGCTGTGGGTCTCTTGCTCACTGACCCCACATCATCCTGCAGGGACTGGGAAGGGGAACCGAGGCTGCCACTAACGGTGACAGTGGCAGAGAGTAGGAAGTAAATACATGTGCTTAGTGCGCTTGAAGTAGTGTCAATGGACTCAGCAGTGAGGATTTGGCTGTGGCACAGCAAGGCTAGGGGATGCCCTCTATGCCACGGCAGCCGGCAGCTCCTTCAGACCCCTGGGCCAGACCATTTGCCATGGTCTGAGGCAACCCGGTGGAGAGGAGGGCATAACTGTGTCGCAGGATCCGTCCCTGGGCAGCCGCAGGCTCCGCTGGGCTCCATGTCCGGAGCCTGTCCCTGCAGACGGAGCCCCCCGAGTGATGGCCCGGATTATTGACCACCAGGAACACCTCAGAGGGCAGAGCCCACAGCAGGGCCCACAGAGGCCTTCAAAATCCCTTTGTCACATACCCAGCCCATGAACCGAGCCAGGAGAGGGCCCCAGAAGCCTGGCGACTCTTCCCAAGGCTTCACTGGGATGGCCCCTCCTAGCCTGGGACGCTTGCTCAGAATCCCTCCAGGACAACAAGGCTAAACTGGGGGACTGATGTCCAAACAGCCTCCCACTCCCCTCACAACCACTCAGCCATAGGAGGGGAGAGCCAGGCGTGCAGGCAGAGGAGAGAGGGGTTCTGCGTCAAGTCCTCCGGGTGCCCCCACCCCACTTGCACAGAGCCTGCTTCTGCGGCCCCAGCTTGGGGCACTCCATCTTGACATTGCCCTCCTCCCTCTGCCCCCGTCTGAGCTGGATGAGGAAGGCAGGCCGGAGCTGAAAGGGCACAGTTCTGCCCCGCTCCAGGGCCTGCTGCCCTGACAGCCCCAGGGCACGGGAGGTCACCAGGACCCTCACCTGTGACTTAGGAAAATGTCTAAAGAGCTTTGTGAGGATTTGGCACAAAATGCCTGCAAGTGATTCTGTCCTGGATATATTTGGAAGTTAGAGCCAACCTAATTTACTGCTGGGTTGGATTTGGTGGTTGAGAGATAGAGTTCCCCAGGGTGGCACCCAGGGGAGGCTGGCACACCTGGAACATCGAGTTTACCAGGACGGGAGCGGAGTGCCAGGAGCAGGTTCTGCAGGAAGGGATTTCAACTTGGGACATGGCAATGCTGAGATGTCTGTTGGGCAGCTAAGTGGAGGCTCCCAGGAGCCCTTTGTGAGTCCGAAGTTCAGGAGAAGGGACGGAGCTGGAGCCCAGATGGAGAGCCATCAGCTCAGAGATGACGCTTGAGGCCCAGAGCCTGGAGGTTGAGTGGAGAGAACAAGATCCCAGGTGGACCTCTGGGCGCGCGGGTCTCAGGTCAGGAAAGGACCCAGGAAAGGGGGCTGAGAAGGTGCAGCCTGACCAGGCGGGAGATGGCCAAGGGAGGGGTGTCCCTGATGCTGGTGGAACGGGGGCTCTGGGGAGGCCGTGAAGGCTGGGCAGGATGAGGGAGAGTTCAGGGAGAGGATGGAGAATTCAGAGCAGCTGTGGAGGAGGAGACCAGGCTCAAGGGAAGATATAGCGCAGGAAGATTCCTGGTCATCAGATTTAGGCGACCTGAGAAGGAGTCCGCTGCAAGAGGATGTGGGAAAACGGAGTGGATCCGGAAGGGAAAAAATGGGCCAAAAGGAATGTTTTGGTTTCGTTTTCCCGAGATGGGAGAAATAGTAGCACGTCTAGGCACTGGTGAGAAAGATCAGGGAGAGAGGGCGAATATGACGATGTGGGCGGGAGAAGGAGGCGCCACAGGGCTTCCCAGGCGGGTGCAGGGGGAAGGGTCTGGCCTTTGACAGGAGTGAGACTGGCTCATCCCCTCCTGAATGTGATTGGCGGCAATTCCCAAATGAAGATGGAGTCAGCATTCTGGCAGGGTGGACTGGGGTGGGCTGGATGACATGTTCAAAACCTGCAGGCAGACACGTGCATTTTCAAAAGCTGCCCAAGAGATGTTTCAGGGCCCTCCTGCCTCCCAGCCTGCCTCGCCTCGGGCTTTGGGGATGCCGACACGCAGGTGCAGCTTCTGAGAGACAGAGGGGCCTGTTCTGTGGGGGGGACAGCCTGGAGCTCAGGTGCCATTTCAGGCGCCAGGGGCAAAGGCGAGGAACAGTGCCTGGTGTGGAGCTGGCGGAGAAGATGGTTGTCACTGTTCACTCCAGGAAGGATTTCTTGACCTAGCTCTGCTCTGATTCACTGATTGCGATATTATAGTCCATTTTCTATTTCAATGTGCAGTTTAACTTTCCTTATTTCCAAGTCTGCAGAAATATTTCCCCACGGACCCCATGGACATGTAAGAGTGGGCTCCTCCCCATCCTCCACACTGCTCGTCGGCTTTGGGAACGGAAATCACGTCAAGGCCCAGCCCAACAAAGACCCCGAAGTCAGGAAAGCCTTCCCTGCAGAGACTGCCTGTCTCTCTGCTTCAGATCAGTTTACCCCAGGTCCAGACAGGGTCATTCTGGTATAAGGGGCATGGAATGACCCAGATGGTCCCACTCCATTCCTGGCACCCACCCACCCCACCCCACCCAACCCCACCCCACCCCACCCACATACAGATAAAGTTGTAGGACAACTGCACACCCTCATGATAGCCATTCTGCTCACTTGAGGGCTCAGTGGGATGTTCAAGTTTTCCTTCCAAAACCTTCTAATGTCCCATATCACTCTTTATACCCTCCTCAGGAAGTTCACCCAGATCTGGAGTTAAGGAACCCTAGGTTAAGGGTGAGAAAATGAGGTTAGGTATGAGGAGGGGAGAAAATCAAGAGCCATGTTGTAATCACTCATTGTTACCTCCCACACCGTTCTGGAAGGTTCCAGGCTCATGCCTGCCAAACCCAACCCTGATTCCCTGGCAAGCATCAAGACCACACAGTGCAGAACAGAAAGATAAACATTTCATAGGAAAAGACCTGACTCAGAACGAAGGTAGAGGTGGCAGACCCCAAACCACACGCATGCGTATGGTAGGTGCTTAACAAATACTTGAGGAACAGATGGATGCACAGAGGGGGCCTCATGAGAAGACCCTGGCCCTGAAGGCCTTGAGCCTTAGGATGTGTGCTGAGCCAAGGTCGCCCCCGGGCAAGGCGGCTGGAGCGCTCCTTAAAGATTCCATTCACTCCCTGCCAAGAGCGGCATCCACATGGCTGCCTTGGAGGGCTGAGGTCAGAGGTGAGGAAGTATTTTGAAACTGTGAAAGCTTTGAGCTGACTCTCTGGTTCCCAGGCCTCTGTCCAGTGCCCATGTGACGTGTGCTCTGGATGGGAGTCTGCACGATCGTTCTCCAGCCCAGCTCTGCCACAGAAGCTCAAGCAGCCAGGAGGCCAGCCACTGAGTGAGGAGGGATTGGGGAGATAGTCACGGTTGCACAGCAGACGCTGAGCCAGGCACTGCTCCTGGATTAACTCACTCAATCCTCACCACGGCCCGTTATTATTGACATTTTACAGTTGGAAAGACTGAGGCAGGGGGCCATACGGGGAGGATGCTGGGCACAGGGATTTAAACTCAGGCTGTGCAGCCCTGAAAGGCTGGTTCTTAGTCACCAGGCCATCCAGCCTCTCTCAACCCAGAACACCGGATTACAGCTCTCCACTGTACACCCATCCATGCCTCCCTCCCTTTTTCCCTCCCCCCATCCCTCCATCCACCCATCTATATATTACTAACAAGCCCATTGGTTTGGCAGCAGACCAAGCTGGGTGGTAGCAAAGAGAAGAAGAGCTGTGGACACACACTGTGCACCTGCTACCACATGCATTAGGCTGTGTGCACAGAGAGGGCTGGCGCAGAAGGCCGAAGCCGGATGGGCATCTTTCTGTGACCAAGAGGAAACATCCCTAGATGCCTCCCTGCTCACCCCCACTTCTGGGTCCCATCTTTGTACTCCCTCTACCTTTCATCTCCACCCCTCGCTAACCTTACACGCCCCCCAGGAAAGCTTTTCTTCCCGTTGTTTGCCCTTCCTAAATGTCACCTTAGTTCTGAACAATGCTGCATTTTATACTAGTGAAGCATAAACTTCACCTATGGAAGGAAAGTAACTGGAATGTCCATGATAAATTACCCGGATAAGAGTAGCATAAGGGGTTGATTGCATTGATTGATTAGTGAAATTATCACCAGATATACCCAGTCTCCCATAAGCTGGGCAACAGACTCTGTGGCAGGTGAAACTCACACTCCTGGGACAGGCTCCATTGCAAATGTCCTGACAAACTACGAGCTGTTTCTCAATCATGTTATCAGCGGTGCAAAATCCAGTGTCAGCACACAGCCACTGCCAGGAGACAGTGTGAGCACCAACACACAATGCAGTCTTTGTGTTTCCATCTGGTGCAAAAGAAAGGAAAACAGCTTTGGTCAATAAATAATACGCATGGCTGTTGCGGTTTTTCAATAAAGCCAATAAACACAATCTTAAAATTGAGTTATATAATGCTACATTCATCCTTCATTTCTTTTTATTGGACTTGATCTACCTAGAGCTTCTGTAAAGTGGCTACCCACAAGAACATAGTTGAAAGCCAAAAAATAGAGTGAAATAAATCAAAAATAATCTCGACTTTCCTTCAGATTTTAAAACAAAGACCCTGTGTATAGCATCCATGTTACATGACATACCCGATGATCCTCTGTCCCCTGCTGAGTAAATGTTTTCCTGGATAGTCACGGCTAATAGTTTTGTTTTGTTTCATTTTGTTTTTGAGATGGAGTTTTGCTCTTGTTGCCTAGGCTGGAGTGCAATGGCACGATCTCGGCTCACTGCAACCTCCACCTCCCGGGTTCAAGTGATTCTCCTGCCTCAGCCTCCTGAGTAGCTGGGATTACAGGCATGTGCCACCACGTCCGGCTAATTTTGTATTTTTAGTGGAGATGGGGTTTCTCCAGGCTAATAGTTATTCAGTGCTGTGTTAGTAAGCAGTGCTGCTCACCGATATCCAATCTCTTCTCTCCAGCGCGTGGAGGATTGGCCTTCCTGTAGCCCCACAGTGGGCGTAGCCTCGTGGTGTGGCCTGGATGGGAGGTGTGTGTGCAGCATCTGCACAGAGCATGGGACCTGCTAAGATGACACCCTCCAGCCTTCTCCTTCCCTCTTCTCTGGTCGTTGGCTGATATGGTTTGGCTGTCCCCACCCAAATCTCATCTTGACTTGTAGTTCCCATAATCCCCATGTGTCGTGGGAGGGACCTGGTGGGAGGTAACTGAATCATGGGGCAGTTACCTCCATGCTTTTCTCATGACAATGAGTGAGTTTTCATGAGATCTGATGGTTTTATAAGGGGCTTTCCCCCTCTTCACTCTGCACTTCTCTTTGCTGCTGCCATGTGAAGAAGGACACGTTTGCTTCCCCTTCCATCATGATCGTAAGTTTTCTGAGGCCTCCCCAGCCATGCAGAACTGTGAGTCAAATAAGCCTCTTTCCTTATAAATTACCCAGTGTTGGGGATGTCTTCATTAGCAGTGTGAGAATACACTCAAATGCTGGCTTTGCCAGGCCTGGTCCCAGATGAGGACAATGCAGCCCCAGAGTACTCACAGGTGGCCCCTAAGGGACACTTGTAATGAGCAGGAACCAAGACACCAGGCTGCTGGATTCTGCAGCATCCAACAGGATAGTGAGGCCTGTCCTATAAACTGGTCAGCACAGCCTCTCCTATGGTCTGTCCTGCAAATGTGCACACTCTGTGCCGGATGCTGTTCTGAAACCTGCAGCTGTGGTCACTGCCGCTGTCCTCAGAACAGCCGCTGAGGCTGACCCCACTTCCCCCCATTTGACAAATGCAGAAACTGAGGCCAGAATGGAAAGTAACAAGAAATGAAACTGAAGTTTATGCTACTCTATTAAGGCATTTTTTAAAGCCAGATTCCATTTTTATGGCCTTAAATATTCCTTTATATACACAACTCTGGCTGACAGCAGCAAGATTGTTTTCCCTACCTTCTCGCTAGAGGAGGGACATAAAGATTGGAAAAAGACAGCAGAACACACCCCATACCATCAAGAAGGACTGCATACATTAAACTCGTACCAGAATCATCACACAACAGTATTGGAATCCCGAGGAGTTACTATGTCATGGACATCCAGTTCCCAGGACCTTGCTGGGCCAGGTGTGCCATCAGTGGCCAAGCACAGAGACAGAAAGGATATAATTCCTACGCCTTCTCAGCCGATGAAGAGTTGGAATAGGTTGTTAGCGGTGACTAGGATTAGTAGGTATAGTAGCAGTGCACTTCCCTGTCGCCCTGCTACTCTCAGCTCGGTGCAGTGAGGTACGTGCGACTCCAGTTGTTTCCGAAAACCCAAGGAGGAAGAGTGAGGGCACCACAGAGGCCTGGCCCGCATACCCAGCCCCAATTCCTAGACATACAGACTGGATTTCCATTTTCAATCTCATTTGAAGAAACAGTTCCCTGACTTTAATAAATGTTGAAACCAGTGGGGTTGTAAAATAAACCTGAGCTGGGGAACCAGAGTGGGCTTGGATTCCAGCCTCCCGCTTCCAGGTCACACAGCCGTGGGTGAGTAGTTTAACCTCCCTATTACTTTCGTGTCCTCGTTTTAGAAATGAAAGACATTAGGGTGATTACGCCTACCAGATACTGTTGGGAACAACGCCAGCCCTCTGTGAACTGCTAGGGGTGGGAGAGATGTCAGAGGCCTCCTTGAGACAGGACTGGGGGCAGCAGCCGTCCTGGAAGAGGTGACGTCTGGGCTAAGGGAGCAAATGGAAGGCGAAGTCTGTCCCCCACTCACGAGGTGAAAAGATCCCGCCTGCTCAAATGCTTGTGTCTTTCGTGCTCTGCTTCAGAGGGTAAAGAGGAGTGTGTCACTGGAAAAACAGAGTTCTAATCAAAGGTGCTTTGAATTCTGGCCGAACCCCTGCTTGGTTTTTTGCTCAATCCCAGTGGACTTCGACTCCTATATTAGTTACTGCAAATGTCATCTTCAAAGAAATTCGCTGGCCCAGGATACTTAAATTAATCATAAAATCAGTCTCTTAGAGAAAAATCTCCCATTCTGGGCTGTCCCCTCCAGACTTTAAAGCACTGTGACAGCCCTCAGGACCGAAAATCAAGATTTTAAAATATACCTTGGCCTCAATTAAGAAGAATAATTTGCACATGAAAACAGAGCCAAGCTGAATCAGAATTTTCTATCAAATCTCTTCATTAGGGTTCGAGCTTTGCCATTAGGAATGTGGGCTCTTTGGGGATGAATCTAAATTCCAAGAGTTAAATCAATCCCTGAGTTGGGTACAGAGGGTCTTTATTTCTGGACTTCAACCCTGGTTGACATGGGCGGACTGACATGAGTTCATTTGCAGCTCCATGCATCACAGGTGAGCCGCAGTGTGACATAAATCATCAAACTCATGAGGATTGCCCGGCTTTGCTTGTCATTCTGTGTTTTCTTCCCAACAGAGACAGAGTTGCAGGGGCTACAGGACTGTGTATCTGTGTGGTCTGTGACTGAAAGTCTCTGGGCTCGAAGATGGATTCAGGCCGACATGGGGCAGCACACTTGGCATAGAGGAGACCCCCCTGTCTGCAGCGTCTGGAAATCCCTCCCAGATCTGACTTTTAACCAGTAATAAATACTTCACCTTCATGCATGTATTAGTCCGTTTGCATTGCTATAAATAATCCCTGAGGCTGGGTGATTTATAAAGAATAGAGGTTTGTTTGGCTCACAGCTCTGCAGGCTGTGCAAGAAGCATGGAACCAGCATCTGCATCTGGTGAGGCCTCAGGAAGCTTCCGCTCAGGGCAGAAGGTGAAGGAGAGCCAGCCTCACGTGGTGTGAGAGGGAGCGAGAGAGACAGGAGAGGAAGTGCCACTCTATAGTTGAAAACCAGGTCTCCTGTGAACTAACAGAGAAGTCACTCATTACTGCAAGGACAACACCCACCCATGCCTGAGAGATCCCAACCCCTCCCACCAGGTCCCACCCCCAACCCTGGGGACCAAATCTCAGCATGAGACTTGGAGGACACAAGCATCTGAACTACCTCGTGCACTAAGTGAATGATTCGTCCTCCAGTTTTTCTCCCCAAGGGCCCTGAGTGGGCTCACTCGGCGATGTGTGAGTGTGGTCTGGCCTGGGGTCAACTGATCTGAGACTGCGTTTTACAGATTTCACTTAATCATTTTGGTGATTTGATCCATTTTCCCAATAGAGGATCAACCTCACAGCACCACAAACTATGATCTGTGGCTCTTGTTAAGTAAGCTTTTTGCACTTAACCTGCTGTGGTCTGGCTTTTGCTCAGCAGCTGTGAAATATATATCTGGACCCACAACGGCTCGTGGAGTGCTTTCCCATGGAGGCTGATGGCGTCCTTCTGCCATACACTTGCCCATGCCCTAACTAGAAATGGGCAGAAACAACATCTTTCAGTTTGTTGGCGCAGGTTCTTTGAAGTCAGACTAACCTGCCTGTACCAGATGCTTAAAGCCCCGAGACCTATAAACTGGAAACAGGAACACCTTCCCCACGTGCTGCTATTAGATTTAGAGGTAAAGTGGCGTGTCGCACCCAGCGGGCATTTTATTTATGATGGTGATGATCGGCTGACTCGCCGGACAACATGCTTTTCCACTTGCATTTTTGATAACCCTGTACTAGTGGACTCTTCAGATTGCAAGGATATGACATTCCTAGATTTCTGGGGTTCTTTAAAATAAAACATTTGTTTAATGAACCAGAAAAGCAAGCAGAGTCACCTTCCTTGTTAAAGGTGAGACTTAGCAAAGGAAGGATGTGAAGCCTTTCCTTACTATTTGCAAAATGCCACTCAGAGTGAGGCAGTCACCTTCAGTAGCTGGGGAAATGTCTTTTCCGTGAGTTCATGGAAAAGTACCTTGAGCTGGCTCAGAAAGGCCACACACTGTCCTGGGTAAGGGAGACTTCCTCTAAGGGAGCACGAGAAAGACCCAGTCTTCTGTTTCTTCACGTGTAGCCTCGTCCAAGGGCCTGTCCAGTACAGGCACCAACGGATGACAGGAATGCTCCAGCTACAATCAGTCCCCAGCTTCATCTCTCTCCTTTAAAGCAGCAGGCAGTATTTCTTTGGCATGAGTTCATGCAGGCCAGCCTGGCTCTGGACTCAATCACTCGGGGGGCAGGAAATCCCACCTGAGCCGCACCGAGGTTCTGCTCCAGCAGCTGGTCCAAAGGCACCAATTTTGGCATCCCGCAGAGCGTCAGAGAATCTTTGTTGCCATAGGTGAGAAGTGCGTCTCCTGAAATGCCAGGTGTTTTCTGCTGACGGCTGCACACGCTCCTTACTAGGGCCGTGCCATCCTGCTCCATGACACACTCCATAGAGGGATCGCTGCACTACAGGTGGTGACAGCAGGGTGGCGTGCGTCGTACTGAGAGAAGGTGTCCACGGAGAGTCCGTCTGCTCCTCCTTGCCTTCAATGTGTCCTCCTGAAGCACGGGAGCTCTTTGCGGATGCTCCCATCATAACGTCCGCATCCTCGGATCCAGGCTGAGGTATTCCACAGCAGCTCAGCTGCAGGGCCCGGGCCCCCGTGCTGTGAGCCTCATCCAGATGCAAGGATGCCTCGGGTTTCTTCTTGAGGGCAACCACTTCAGGAAGGTCAACAATACACTCCTCATGCCGTATGTTCCTTCCACAAGGATTAGAGTCTTCTTCCGGGGCCTTCGCATCCGAGACTGACCGTAAACAACAGCATCTTTCAACAGCTCGCCCAGGCCCTGCCTGCCATCGTGTCTGGCAATTCGAGTGGTTGCTTCTGGCAGCGTGGCCCCTAGAACCAGTGATGCAGGGCTCAGTTCCTCATTCAGAATCGGGCGCCGCTGCCCACAGGAGCAGGAGCATTCACTGAATTTGCTGCAGATCTCATGCCACATGCCACAGAACCCAGAACTGCGCTACAGGCCTCTCTAGTTCTTCGTGTTGCCCAGGCCTCCAAAGTCCTGCCGAGGGCTGCACACTCCAACTCCGTACTTCCCTGGAACTTGCCAGCTGCTTGTTGACATGATCCAGTGTTCGGTGCAGGTCCAAGATAGCCGTAGGGACCCACATCTCTGGCACCTTTAATTCCATTCCCTGTATACCTGGAGGAGCAGTTATAAACAGGAGACTGTCTCTGCAGCATGTCAACCCTGGCTTGCTCCAGACTGTTCCATTCCCGCTGTCTCTTAGCCTCACATAGAGGTTCCGTGTATACAAGTTTTCAAATCCTGATACAATGGCACAACGCCCTTGTGTTCTTCTCTTTCTGTTGCATGGTGATGACTTTCATTTCTCCAATGCCTCAAGAAATCAAAGATTTTCAAAGCAGGCGGGTAGGTACGCCAGACCCCTAGTATGTAGGTGAGCACAGCACCCAGGACGTGTATTTCTCCTATAGCTTCATGAAATGCTCTTTTATGCCATTTACTCTGTTCTGTGTAACATGACGGACCCCTCTGCTCAAGCCTCCGGGTGCTCTCAGCCAGGTTCCCTCTCCCTCCTTGAGACGCAGAGACGGCGCCTCAGGGGCGCTAGGGGAAGCCCCTGGCCCAGAGCCGGGAGTAGTGGCAGCTGGACTGGTAGTCCCTCTGCACTTGCCCCTGTGGCCACCCCAGGTTTCTTTTGATACGGGGAGGTTTTCATCAGGGGAGGTGGGAACCAGAGGTGGCTCAGGAACTCCCCTCCCTGTCGGGCCTCCCTTCCAAGACAGGGGTGCACCACAGGCCCCACGGAGAGATGAGCACCTGGGGGCCAGCCAGAGAAAGAAGGGTCACCGTCTCCATCCCCTGCCCCGGGAAAGACCTGCCTGGGTCAGTGTGTCACCAGCTGCCTGAGTTTCACAGCAGTCCCCCCAGGAAGATGCCCTCACCCACCAACAGGCTGCACTTCTGACCTGGGCACTCACCCCGGTCCCATGTGTCAGGGTGCAGAAAAGTCCGAGCACAGCCCCTTCCTTGGCCCCTCACTGCCTCCCAGGCTTCCCTCCAAAGAGTGACCCATTTGAAAGGCCCCAGAAATATTCACTAAGCCACGCAGGGCTGGGAGGGCTGACGGGAGTCATGGTGGGGAGAACTTACCCCTGCCCCATGCACGACGCATTCACAAAATCGACGTTCGCCTTCTTGAATGTTCCTGGACTCAGAGCCCAGTCTCCCAGCCTCCCTCTCTGTTTTATCAAAATAATCTAAAAACGCACATATTATTTTTCCAGTTTCCCTTCTTTTTTTCTTCAGGTTAAATTTTGACTGTAATTAGTGTGTGGCTGTATTTGAAACAATCCTAAGAAAGATGTTGCTGCTACCATTTTCTGTAAAATGGTCTTATTTTTCAAGAGATGGTATCTCTCACTCCTCAATCCTCCTCTGTGATAGGCAGCACAATATGCCAAGATTTTATTTAGCTTTGTTCAGAGACCAAGTTGTAGCCGAATAAATAGAAAGAATGACCAAAGGTAGACTAGAGAAATGCAAACTCGGCTCGTTTTTACCACGAGGGTGGTGGTGTAAGAAACCCATCTGCTCCTAAGCTGGCTTGAGGCTGACATTTCTTCATTGCAGTGGAATATTTTACCCTGGAACAGTCTCAGATTTTTCACCTGATACACATTCCAGAGATCCCTGCACACCTAGAGGGTTTCCTGTCACCCTTCACCAAGAGGATGTGAAATGCTGGGAAGACAAAGGTGGACAAAGAGGAAGAGGAGAGAAGTGAGGCTTCTTCACAAACATGGTCAGTGAGGCTGGCCTGAAGTATCATTACCCTGAGAGTGGCCAGGACTTCCAGCCCACCTGCTGAGAGCCGCCCAGAGCTCGGTCTTCCCATGGGGAGAGCATTGCACAGGCAGGATTGTCCAAAGGAGGCCCCTGGTGTGGATGAGGCCACCATGCTTCCATCCCACTGGCTAGGAACCCTGACTCCGGGTGCCTTCCCCCAAAGATGGAGATTGTCACAGGGAGAAAGACAGTGGAGGGAGAGGATGGGCAGCTCCCGTTCCTCATGCCTGGACTCCCATCCCAGAGGTGAGAAGTGAGCTTCGTGGTGGGATCACCACAAAGGTCTATCACCTAAGGGTCCATCACCTACTGTCACTCCCCCACCTGCGGAGACCTGACCGATGGATGGACGGCCTTTCTCACCCTATGTGTCTCCTTAACGATTGGCCAGACCTTGGCCAGCAGTTTTATGTTCCCTGATGGTGAAAGTGTGGCTTCTAATAGAATCTCCCTCTGTTTTGTTCTCCAAACTTCAACTCTCTCCTACAGGCTGACTCCGTCCATACCCGTCTCTGCCTTTCCCAGTGGCCTGGGACCCAGCCCAGCTCCTCTGTCCTCACCCGGGTGCCTGCATGGGTGCTGTGGCTCCTTCCCCCCTCCCTTCTCCTTGGCCTTGGTGTCTATTCCTTGCAGCACCAGGGGCGTCTCCTCATGCTGCCCCGTTCCTGCGCCTCTGTGGAGCCTCAGGCCTCACTGCCTCTTTCCTGTGCCCACAGCACCTCCTGTTCCTGCCCAGCTCGACACACCCAGGCCTGATGACTCCCAGCACGAATTCCCATGTCTCCCACCCCGCGACCCAAAGTCCCGAGCTGGTGCTCAAAGCTTTCCAAGCATTAGCTCTTTTCTGCCTCTCCAACCTCATAATTTGAGTTGCAGCTTCAGAGCAGCCACCCCCCAGCCTGGGAGTGCTTCCTCCCCCGGCTCCAGCGTTGCTCAGGGTTAGGGTTAGGGTTAGGTCAGCCTCCGGGCCCCACTTCCCTCCATCCAGACAGGCCCCACTCCTCACTCTAATTCCCAAGTCCTGAGACCTCGCTGGCGCTCATGTATCACCTGCATCTCTGGGCCTTGAACATCCCAGACCAGGATGGAGTCTCTCTCCTCACCATTTGGGTGCCATGTGGGGCTCCCTCCTTAATGCTGCACGCCTCTCTGGCTGGACTACGTCCGTGAAGATGTGAATGCCTTAGGAATGGTAAAGACCTGCCCTCCGTGTCTTTATAAACTGGATAGCCTGGTCCCAGCCAATTTCAGCACTCAGCGCCATAAGCAAGAGTCAAAATAGTTAACAACAGCACAGTAAAACAAATATGTCAATCAATATAGCCTTTAAAAATGGTAAAATAGATCCCCTTTTTTAAACTCTATTATTATTACATAAACATGCATGCCTAGATAGCCATTTACCAGGGTATAGGAATCATAGCACGAATTTTTTATCAGATCATTCTAAGAGCTTCCAAATCATCAATAAACATCCCAAAATTATTGGCATATGATTTGTTTGGCACGGCTCTTCCTGAAGATGGCTCTGAGTTAGCCATGATTAGACATGGAAAGTCCTCGAAAATTCTCCCAAAAACTTCCTTATCCATTACACGGTCATTAGGTGACTATGATGTATTCTAACACTTTAGAATAGTGTTTATTAAAGCAAATCTCCAAATGTTTAACCACTCCCATGACACAATTTTAAAGTCTCCATAAAGCCACCTAACCTAAGTCTCCAAAAAGAACTTCTTTTAACATTATTGCCATTACTCATGGTGCAAAGACCTGTGTCAGCCTTTGCTGCACTAACATTAATGACACATAAATATCCAGCCCTCCTAACACTGTCTGACATTTAGCTATATGTGATTTCTCTACTACTGGACTGTTATGAAAATTGGTTATTAGCTCACTATATTTAATTAGTCGGCTGAATTTTCTTTATCCACAGAGATTCACCAATGTCCTCTGACCTAGTTTCAGAATTCAAACTACTTAAACATCTTAACATTTCATTGTTTAACTTTTCTCTTCAAACCAAAAATGCATTTTCCAATAACTTATTACACAAACTGATAGTTTTTTCTCTTAGAATAGCTACTTAGAATAAAATAAATGTTTTTATTTCAATTTTTATCTTATTTCTTTACTTAAATACTTTCTACTTTTCCTTCACTATTTTGTTTATTTATTTTATATATTCATTCATTCAAGAAACATTTATATATTGACCATCTACCAGGTAGAAGGCACCACGCTAGGCACATCAGTGACCAAAATCAACAACAACAAAAATCTCTGCCCTTCATGGACTTACAGTGTAGAGAAAAGGAAACAAGTAATAAACATAACCAAACAATTACAACGTATGATTTAAAGCTGATAAATGCTTTTGCAAAAGAACTAGACCAGGGAAGGGAATCTGGAGTTCTGTGGGACAATGGGAGTTTCGTTCCTTGGAATTTTTAATAGTCAGGGTAGGACTCACCTAGAGGAATACACATGTGAAAACCTTTTTCATCTTTGCTTTAATAACTGAAATATGTTTTTCTTGTCATGCTAACAAAGCATTAATGGTGTTTATTAAAGCCACAGTCTTCAAATGTTTAACCACTCCCATGACACAGTTTTTATCAGAGGGACTATGTGAATCTTGATATACTTTTTAAAACGTTCTAGGCTGGTGTGGTGGCTCACGCCCGTAATCCCAGCACTTTGGGAGGCCAAGGCAGGTGGATCACCAGGTCAGGAGATCAAGACAGTCCTGGCTAACATGGTGAAACCCCATCTCTACTAAAAATACAAAAAAATTAGCCGGGCGTGGTGGCGGGTGCCTGTAGTCCCAGCTACTCGGGAGGCTGAGGCAGGAGAATGGTGTGAACCTGGGAGGCAGAGCTTGCAGTGAGCTGAGATCGCGCCACTGCACTCCAGCCTGGGCGACAGAGACAGACTTCGTCTCAAAACAAAAACAAAAACAAAACAAAACAAAAACACTCTAACAAGCTCTAGCCTGCACAGGGTACCCATTACAATCTCAGCTATCTTCCAGTTTTTGTTTTTATTCTAGCTCTTCAGACACAGTATTTAATTCTCTCTGCTGTTTACTTGATGTATAATACAAACATAAAGCTTATTGGGAAAAGATACAGTGATTGATTTACAAATTTTATTGCGCCATTCAGATATAATTGAATACAGTCATTTCAGACTATAAATTAGTCTAAATTGAGTAGACAATCAAAATTAGACAACTTAAATTAAAACATGTTGAAACTTTATAAAAATTTGGCAGAAATGACATTTTCTTCACACAATTACACTGACACTGTTTATACATACCTAATGTATTCTACATAAGAAGTTTCTCATGGAAATTATTTTTCTTCAACACTAAAAAGAATGATTGACATTTAATTTTATGACGTTCACAAAATCAAGAAAACCATTAAACTGTCTTCAAAGTTCTGAATTTTGTATTTCAAATAAATTATTACAATAGTCTTATGTGAAAGTAATGAAATTTGGCTGATAATGATTGAAATGTACTGCCTTGACTTGTAAGCTTCCTTAAAACTTGTTTTCATATTTCAATGGATGTATGTTTTCAAGTAGACGAGTCAAAATTCTAGATTATGGCCAGGTGCAGTGGCTCATGCCTGTAATCCCAGCACTTTGGGAGGCTCAAGCAGTAGGATCACTTGAGGATAGGAGTTCAAGACCAGCCTGGGCAACACGGGGAGACCTCATCTCTACAAAAAAGGCATGGTGGTGTGCACCTGAAGTTCTAGCTATTCAGGAGGCTGAGGCAGGAGAAATGCTTGAGCTCAGGAGTTTGAAGATACAGTGAGCTATAATTGTGCCGCTGCACTCCAGCCTGGGCAACAGAGCAAGAACCCCAACTATAAATAGATAAATAAATAAATCTAGATTACAATAATCCATCTATATTAGCGTTATTCTGTTTTTGAAGCTCTAATGACTATTTATAGGCTGGGTGCGGTGGCTCACACCTGTAATCCCAGAACTTTGGGAGGCTGAGGCAGGCAGATCACCTGAGGTCAGGAGTTCGAGACTAGCCTGGCCAACATGGTGAAACACCATCTCTAGTTAAAAAATACAAAATTAGCCGGGTGTGGTGGCACACGCATGTAGTCCCAGCTACTCAGGAGGCTGAGGCAGGAGAATCGCTTGACAATGGGAGGCAGAGGTTGCACTCAGCTGAGATCACACCATTGCACTCCAGCCTGGGTGACAAGAGTGAAACTCTGTCTCAAAAACAAAAACAAACAAACAATAAAACTATTTATGTCTGAAATGCCTGGTTATTTTTAGCCACAGAGTAGGTGGTATAAAAGATTATAAAAGCAACACTTCTAAACATTTTTTCAGTTTCTTCATTAACACTCTTTAATAAATTTTAAAATAATTTTTTATGATTTGAAATGTTTACATGTGAAATTGAATTACGAATTAAGAAAATCATTCTTCTAATTTTTTTCATTAATTTTACACATTTCCATATGGAAACCTGAGTCTTTTGCATGATGTGGTTATCCCTGCACTAAGTGTGTAGATGGCTGGCAACTTTAACTTTTGACATTACACAGTTGGCACCACTTGCATCTGGCATTTGTGTCAGTATCAATAATAGGTCATTCAATTTTGTTGAAATAATCAAGTTGTTTTTAATTCCAGCAATGCAGCTTTTTCTAAAAAAAAAAAAAAAAAAAAAAAGCAACAACAACTAATTCTTGCCAATCAAACCCTGCTCCAGGCCAGATTGGTGTTTCCAACACCAGAGGATGCTCCAGGCAGTAGATCGGATTCACACTCTCTCAGAATACGCATGTTTATGAAATTTAAAGCAAGCATTCCTACACTTATCCAGAGTGATTTTTTTACAATATTTTATCTTAGATTCTATAGCTACCACTTACATAAAAAATGCAATGCCCCATAACAATAAAACCAAAAGTTTCTCAGAAGACAGTGCAACAGAAAGCCCATGTGTCTATACTCGTCGCAATGGTCAGTATCAGTGTGACCCAGTGAGCTTACCCTAGAATTTATATTATAATTAAAGATTGCCCATTATCACAGCTACTCTTATACTATTTACTACGTACCAAGCACTATGGAAATATTTCAGTGTTTTCACCAACAGTCCGGCCTGACGGCGTGTTAATGCACGGACATCGGTGGGAATGCTCGCCTGGCACGAGGATTCTGGATCGCGTTGGATGGAGTTCATTATCATTCTTAAGGGCTATCCTTTTTAATATGCACATGACTTTTCTAACCAACTTCTTGTGATATAATTGACATACCCTAAATTTACCTATTTAAAGTGTATAATTCAGTGGTACTAGTACATTCACGAGATTGTGCAACCATCACCACTCCCTGACTCCTGAACATTTCCAGTCTCCCAGGAGAAACCACATTCTCCTTAGCAGTCCCTTTCCATCCTCCAGCCCCTGGCAGCCACTGCCTGACTTTCTCTCCCTCTGGATTTGCCTGTTCTGGACTTTCATGCACATGGAAGTAGACAGTGTGTGACTTTTTGTACCTGGTTCGTCCCCTAGGCACGTTTTCAAGGTACACTGTGTTGGAGAATGTGTCTGTACTTCTCTTTAATAGACTTTGTTTTTTAGAGTAGTTTTAGGTTCACAGCAAAACTGAGCAGAAGGTACAGAGATTTCCCACCTACCCTCTGCCCCTCAACACACACACAGCCTCCCTCACAACCCACATCCCCACCACAGCGAGCATGTGTTACAATTGATGAACCTACAGTGACACATCATTGTCACCCAAAGTCGACAGTTTACAGGAGAGCCCCCCACTTAGTAGTGTGCATTCTATGGGTTTGGACAAATAATAATGACACACACCCCCGTTGTAATATCCGCCTACTGCAGATGATGTCTTCACCTAATAGAAGGGCAAGGAGCTGCTTACAGCCATTGTCCCTCTACCACCATCACCAAGCCTTAGCCCCGAGCCCTGCCTACACCAGCTGTTCTGAGGTGTTGGTGTATTAGCCCTGCTGTGTCCTGATAGACTTTACCTCTGTCATGCCCATTCCGGCCCAGTAACCAGACTGCATTGTTTGTTCTGCATATGAGGCTATGCCGTAACTTTCCGTGTGTTTGGGGGCTTAGTCATCGTAGCATTAGATTAACAGGTTTAGGGCCGGGCGCGGTGGCTCATGCCTGTAATCCCAGCACTTTGGGAGGCCAAGGCGGGCAGATCATCTGAGGTCAGGAGTTTGAGACCAGCCTGACCAACATGGTGAAACCCCATCTCTACTAAAAATACAAAAATTAGCTGGGTGTGGTGGTGCGTGCCTGTCATCCCAGCTACTTGGGAGACTGAAGTGGGAGGATGGCTTGGGCTCAGGAGGTGAAAGCTACAGTGAGCCATGATCACACCAGTGCACTCCAGCCTGGATGACAGAGCGAGATCCCGTCTCAAATAAATAAATTAATTAAATATTCTGATTCTCTTCTTTCTTCTGATGTTTCCACTTAGACAATTGTCCAGCATCCAACTAGAAGGCAGCTGGAAGGAGAATACATAGTAAAGCTGTTCTCATTAACTGTATCATTTGCTGACTATTATTGCCATAGGATTGATGAGCACGACAATTATTACACAGAAGAGGGATTTCTTGCTATCCCTCTCAACTGTCTAAATATTTAGACATGTGGTATCTGAGCCATACACATTTCTCTTCCCAATTATTGAGTTCCCAGCTTGGCCCACAAACAGCATGAGGGTTTTGTTTAGAGTGGAGAAGAAAGGCCTTTTTAGAGAGCTAGAGAGCGGGGCTTTCTAAACCAGCTGCGATTCTTTCTGAAGGTGGGAGAGTTGCTGGAAGTAGAGGGATTTGTTGAAGTCGGGTGGGGAGCAGGGAGCTTTTATCAGCCCAAGGGGGTATTTCAAGGCTGAGACTGGCGCTCAGTCTCCACATCAGACCGGCACTCACTGCTCCGGGACTTCCAGAGCGATGTTGCCCCACCTGCCAGGACTCTGCAGACCATGAGGACGGCAGTCCTGACTCCTACAAGTAACCACATTTAGAGCAGACCCCTGAGCCCCACTTCCTCTCCAGCAAAAGCACCAGCTCTGAGGCTCTGCCAGCCCTGAGTTCCGAGGCCCCTGGCCCAAGGAGGACTAGGAGAAAAGAACAAATGAGCTGAGTATAGACGTGGCTGCCATTCATCCCTAAGGCTGGAGAGCAAAGGGCAGTCTGGCAGCTCACCCCAAAGCACAGAGAGTGCAGGGAAAGGGAAACGGAAGCATGGGGAAAATGCAGCTCAGACTCAAGAACTTAAAAGTGTCCTCCCCAAAATCAATGCGAGTTAACTACGCCACCAGCTATGACACTAACCGTCTCCTGCCTACCCCCTGCAGTTGCCTACATTTTGATTTTGGTTTCATAGATCTGGAATCAATCTGCTTGCAGTCAGAAATGTTAGTGAGGTAATCCCAGAGAGAGAAATATCTGCCGCAGTCATTTAAACATCTGGTGCCGCCTCCACCCATGACCCCATCCATGGCTCGCCTGGCCTCGCCTCATCTCTGCCAACCTATATTCCTCTTGCTTCGAGTGAAGCTCTTTCCCTATAATTTTCCTTCATCTCCTGATCAATAAAACCTGGATTTACAGGCCAAGAATAAGCAAACAAAAAGTACCCGTGAGCTTGTCTAAACTAGCTTTCATCGAGAAATGCAGCACAAATAAAATGAGTGATTGGTGAGGGGTGAGTTTTGTTTAACTGGGCTTATTCTGGTTGAGAAGCAAGCTCACATCAACTTGGCCATGCAGGAGTAATGTGACTGTCCCCAATTCTGTCAAAAACAACAGCAGACTAAACTCCCTGGCCTCACAGCTAGCCACTTCTGAGGATGAGGCTTACCACGCACTCAGGACTACGAGCCTTTTCCAAATGTTCTCTTGTCTACAACCCTCTGAGCGTGGTGCAAATATTAATTAGTGTTTCTAATGTCACCTTGCACTGTCATTACCCGTTGATGAAGAGACAGACGTGTCTCCGACAACATCCAGGCCAGCCAAGGTGACATTGCTTTCCTTTGCTCTAAAGCTGTATTCAGCTGCCCTAGTTGGAGTCATCCGCATAGAGTCATTACCATCTCACTTTTGGAAACACTCCCACTCCACTCTGTTGCTGTCCCTAGCACTGTCACTGCAATAAGATAAGAGCCCCAGGCTGGGCACGGTGGCTCACAACTGTAATCCCAGCACTTTGGGAAGCCGAGGCGGGCAGATCACCTGAGTCAGGAGTTCGAGACCACCCTGGCCAATATGGTGAAACCCCGTCTCTAAAGAAATACAAAAATTAGCCAGGCGTGGTGGCTCACCCCTGTAATCCCAGCTACTCGGGAGGCTGAGGCAGGAGAATCGACTGAACCCAGGAGGCAGAGGTTGCAGTGAGCCGAGATCGCACCACTGCACTCCAGCCTGGGCAACAGAGCAAGACTCTGTCTCAAAAAACAAACAAAAAGAGCCCCAGTGCACCTCCAGCATCCTGGGATCCTGCAGCTCCCGCCCTCCTGGGTGCAGGTCCCTAACATCCCCCCCCAGGCCCACCCACCTTCACCCCCACCTGCCTGCTCCAGCCTCTTCTGCTTCCCAAAGCCATGGCCAGACGCACCTCCCCAGACATGGCCTGGCCGGCCCTTCTCTGCTCAGGAATGCACTCGGGCTGGTAATTACTGGCCACGCCAGGTCACCAGCTTGTTTGTCTTGTTCTGGAGACTTCCATGTGATCTTGGCTCCCGTGTGAGCTTGGTCACCTCTGAGCCTCTTCCACGCCTCTCTCCTTTCCCCCAAGCCGTGGCTCCGGCCACCAAAGCAAAGCCATAGCAATGTCCACTGTGCATGGTGAGAACGCTGCCTCCAGAGCTCTGCAGTGCCTCTTACCTCACCCGATCACCACACTCAGCCACACGTGACAGGCAAGCTCAGTTCCCATTTCACACACTGGAAAACAGCCTCAGAACAGTCTAGCAGTTTGCACAGGATTGCGTAGCTACAGCCTGGCCCACCCTTCCTAAGAAGCCTGTGGTTCCTCACGGCCATAGCGTGCAACCTCCTCCGAAGCCCGGAGGCCTCGCTCTCTTCTAGTTCCTGGGGCAGTGACAAAAGCCTCCGATGTGCAGGATGTAGACTAGACATGAGGCGGGGTCCCTGGCTTAAAAGAGCTGGTAATGAATTAAATCAGCAGAAAATACAGAAGTAATATAAAGAATTGTCATTAATATAAGGTAGCAAATGATTAATACCAAAGAAGTGGCAAAGATAGTAGTTGCTGTGGAAGACGGAAAATATGTGTTTGAGGCTGGCGTGGTGCAGAGACAGTTTCTTGGAGAAGGTGGCCTCTGAGCGAGGCTGGCGAGTGGGCATGCCCCCGTGTCTTTGTGACCCCGGGGGACAGGCCTCCACTGGAAGGACCACAGCATCATCTCAAGCCCTGGGCTTCAGCACTGTGTTTCTGTGTGTTGCTGCCTAATGGTTTCCTAAGATTCAGTCTGTCTCCCCGACAACACTGAAGGTGTTATCTTACAAATATAAAAATGCCCACATTTTTAAAATATACACTTTCACTTCCTTCACAGCCAGGTTGCAGTGTGACTGAGAGGGCTGGCATGGGACTTGGCAGCTCCGGGTCCCCAGGGAACTCGGAATTGCACTGGGGCCTATAGCAAGGGACCCATGAAGAGCTGACGGTTGACTTGGGCCTCCCTCCAAACTCTGGGTGAATGGAAATAGTAACAGCTGCCTGGCAGGTGCATTGATTTAACTCAGTGCAGCGATTAATAGGTCTCAGCCTGTTTACGTGATTATAACAAAATATCTGCGGCTGGGTCATTTGTGAAGAATAGACGTTGATTCTCACACTCCGGAGGCCGGGTCTGAGATCAAGGTACCGGCAGGTTCAGTGCCTGGTCGGGGGCGGCTCCTCTCAGACAGCACCTTCTCCACGTCCTCACATGGCAGGAGGTGAGGAAGGAACAGACTCGCCCCTTGAGCCGCTTTCTAATAAGGAGCTAGTCCTCCTGCACATCCCTCCTCTCAGCACCGTCACACTGCTGACCACGTCTCCACATATGAATCTTGGTGGACACATTCAGGCCACAGCAGACGCAATGGGAAGGATAGTTCAAAACATAAAAATGGCACAATTTTAGTAGCAAAAGGCCAGCCTCCTGTCTGGACTGACATTGGGCCTTCTGCTGTGGGTTTCCTGAGAGCCTCACGCCCCTCTTCACACGCGGGCCTCCTTCACTCTCCCTGGGGTCCTGGCTAGGAACTTCCACGCCCACCACCCACTGCTCATCTTCTGCTGCCCCCACAGCTTACATGGCCCGTTCACCCAGTGTTTCTCATCTGCCTGCCTACACCATCTCGTCATATCTCAGCTTAGCCACGACCGTCTCTCGGAGCCCTCCGGGCCTTCGAAGACTGGTCTAGGGGCTTTCCTATGCACTTACAAGGCAGCCTTTAAGCCCCAGTGGTCTTTCTCCTCACCAGGCTGTTTTCCTAAGGCAGGAGGTCTGTATTTGGTGGCATCATACACTGGGCACTGACCAGGCTGACCAAGCCTACCCTCGGGGACTGTTTGTGAATAGCTGAGCAGCAGGGGCCGGCGGAGAGACCTCGGCTCTGGGTTATCCATCCACTAGCAGCCATCCCCTTGTCTGCTGTGGTAGAACATGAATCTTAGCAGAAATGCACAAACCACCCCAACCATAAGACTGCATGCATTCCTACTCAGCTCATTATCAATCAAGATATGAATTTATAATCCTGGTAATTACTAATCAATAAAATTAGACCAGATAAGTCCCTGAATTGTCAAATGTAAAAATGAGAATGTAAAAAGAGCTAGTTGAGAGGTCAAAACACAGAGGAAGTCCTGGTGTGGCAGCCACACGTGGAACCCCAGCACTTTGGGAGGCTGAGGCCAGCCCAGAAGCTCGAGCCTGGGCAACACAGTGAGGTCCCATCTCTCCAAAAAAATATTTAAAATTAACCGGGCGTGGTGGTTGCATGCCTGTGGTCCCAGCCACTCGGGAGGCTGAGGTGGGAGGATCACTTGAGCCCAGGAGTTTAAGGCTGCAGTGAGCCACGATTGTGCCACTGCCCTCCAGCCTGGGCTATAGGGCGAGACCCTGTCTCAAAAATAAATTAATACTTTTAAAAGCACACGTACCGAGGAAGAAGGCCTGAATGATTCTCAAAGCCCATCCTGCACCTGCCCTCCCCCCAGAATGACTCCAGCTTTGCCTGAGCACTCACAAGGAGAGCCAGGCCCAGGCCCTCCTCACAGTGATGTGCCATCAGGTGGAGAAGCCACACCCTCCGCCTGTCCACTCCCACACTCACCGTTGCTGCGTCACACGTAGGCAAAGGAAGAATCAGAAACTAAAGGTTGTCAGTTACCTTTTCAGGGAAATACATGTCCCCATTTGTTTTCTAGAATGAAAAGAACAGCTTCAAGGTGTTTAGAGGCTCCTGTCAATGCCCCTCATGCCTGGAAATGAATGCGAGCTGCAGATTCGGGTTGCCTTCTCCACCTGCTGCAAATGCACCTTTAATTGCTTGTACACATCACGTTTTCCCGGGGAGCTGATGAGTCACCTGCCTTTCCACTCATAGGCTCACGCCCACCTCAATCCATCCTTCTTTATGTCTCTACAGGTAAAGAAAATTGCCTGCATTAGCTGCCCTGACAGCCACCCACTACTCCTGAGGGTGAACATCCAGAAGAGAGAAGGCGCACCTCTCAGAGTCGGTCTGGACCGTAACAACGGGAACGGTTATGCTCTTTCAAAAGGCTCTTTCTCTTTTATGCCCACAGATAAAAGTTAGGGACTTCTTGCTGAATCCCAGGAGGTAGTAAAAAAACCATGAATCTCCATCCAAGGATCCCTGCACCTAGTCGGTGCCTCCACGGCACTCCGGTTTAAAGACCAGGGATCTTAGTCGTCACTAAGTAACCTATTAGGAGCTCTTAATAAATATAGCTCTTTATGTTGTTAGCAAGTGTGTTTGATTTTTGCCACTCTAGGAAGTGAGCTCTGTCCATGTTTTCAGAGTAGAAAGTGATCTATGATACAATGAACTGTTTTTAGCTTCATGAGTTAGAAGTAGGAAGAGGAGAATGTATGAATTTGTTAACTGCCTTTTCCTGTTCAAAAAAAAGCTTTTTCAGCAAAACATAGTCCTTAAGTTTAAAAAGTCAGTGTTTATTATCTGACAGATATGTTTAAATTAGTAAAGAAAACATTACATTTCCATAAACATTGAATGAACATTATGTGAACATTGAGTTTAACTTTTGGTTGTCTCTTGGGACATTTTTGTCAATTTGAAAAATGATGAAAAGCATCAACAAAAGATGCAAGCAATTGTGTAATCTCAATGTGCTACCGAAGTGGCTCTCTGCTTGGGTATGAGAAAAGCTATCAAAGGAAAATTTGATTTAAGAAAGGAAATCTAGGCCAGGAGCAGTGGTTCAGGCCTATAATTCCAGCATTTGGAGAGGTTGTAGTGGGAGGATTACTTTAAGCCATAAGTTTGAGACCAGCCTAGGCAACATAGCAAGACGACTAAGCTTTTATTTGAACAGGAAAAGGCAGTTAACAAATTCATACATTCTCCTCTTCCTACTTCTAACTCATGAAGCTAAAAACAGTTCATTGTATCATAGATCACTTTCTACTCTGAAAACATGGACAGAGCTCACTTCCTAGAGTGGCAAAAATCAAACACACTTGCTAACAACATAAAGAGCCATATTTATTAAGAGCTCCTAATAGGTTACAATAAATCAAGTTAAAATCAGTTAAAAATAACATGTGTTCCCTTTCTGCTAGGATCCAACTCATCATTTAGGACGTGGTTGGAATAGGAATTGCTCAGTAGAGACTAATGCTAATTCCTTTGTGCTCCTTCTTTCCCTCTTCATACTTTCTGCTTTCTCTTTCCCATCTGCACTGATACTGCATTGCCTGTTTTGTCTCTTAATTGAGCCTGAGATCTCAGGGTGCAAGGTCACAGATCTCTTTCACAGCACAGTCCAAGACAGCATGTGATTGAGATGTCTAACCTTAACCGACACTATGAGCTACAACACTTACAAACCCCAAAGTTACTGAGATTTTAAATGTGCTCAGCTCTTGTCACATATGTTTAATGCACTAAAGAGCACATTCTTGAGATTGTTCAAATCAACATCGGCCAGCCTGCTAAATACTTACCTGTGCACTTCTGGATCAAGCTCTGTGGGCATAGCAGGTCATTTGAACTGGGATAGAAATGTGTTTTGTCTTCGATAACCTTCCCGCTGTGCCTAACCAGTGCCTGCTGTCCCCATGAATCTCCTCCTCTGTGCAATGTGCATGAAGCCTGTGCTCTTCCTCACAGCCCTCTCCCTGCAGTCCCAGCACCAAGGCCGGCTTCGCGGGCAGGCCACCTCCTCTGCACACCGCTCCCTGTTCCCTGCTGGGTTTAAGTAGGAATGGAGCCTTCCCAGTGTTGAAATAAACCTGTGTCTGCAAAAGAAAACAAAAACAAGACAGAATTCATTTGTAATTTGGTATTTGTCTGACTTTTCCTATGAACTATTAGGATGCTTTTCTTATATTTCTCTGCAAACATGTTCCGTTTTCCACACATGATTACAAGTTGCATAGATGATCTACTTCCCTTTCGAGATTGTGACATCTTTGAATGTAGAATCCGTTTCTGTGTATCTGGTACTCCCTGCCGGAGTACTTGCTGCACTGTGGCCATCAATGGGTGTTTGTTCAACATTTAATAATGGTGCAATTTAACAAAATTCTATTAAATTTGTTTCTGTCTACATGGAAATGTAATTTTATCTTATTAGAACCATTTCACTTTTAAATGCCCTAAAATAGCACTCTTGGAATGAGGAAATGAATATAAACTAAGAAGACACCTGTGGGGACCTTTGTCCCAATCCCCATCAGTTACTCTTCCAGCCACCTGGCGAGGATACAGGCTCAAATGCAGGTGTTAGGCTGAGGTCGCCCAGTCACCAGCTCCAGGGCTCTCGGATGCCCCGCTCTCACCACTACCACGCGCAAGAGCAGAGCGAGAGCTCCTTAAAGCCAGTTTATTTAGCATTTTGATCTTTTCATTTTCTGATTTCTTATAATTTATAAATTTGAAGAAGGCCTTCTTCCGCACTGGTGGGGGTGTGTAACTAAAGCCTGGAGGCTGCTGTCGCGACGCCTTTGTGGCTAGAGCTTCTTTTACTATCCTGAGTTAGAGCCTCCCGAAGCCACGGAGGAACGCCCACGGGGCCGGGGGGTGGGGTGGGGACACTGCGCATTCACCATCTGGGGACCCAGTGTGCTGTGGTGCCCTTGCTGAAGCAAGGCTAATTGTCCTCATGTGACCGAGAGAGCCTTCTCACGGCCATGCACAAAGACAGAGACCGTGTCAACAAGCATCCCAAGGTAGGACAGAGGCAGAGTGTTTCGGATTCTCTTTTAGAATTTGGTGGCAACTGCGGGAGAGGCTGGTCTAATTTGTAACAAGTTAAACAAAGAGCCTTAGGAAGACAAACAGAAGAAAGACCCTTGGATTTATTATAGAATCCAAGGCCTGGCTTTTTGAGCCAGGCTTAGCTTTATTAGCATACAGCATAATGCTTGGCACCGAGGAGACACTTAATAAATATTTATGCACAAATGAATGAATTTTCAGCATGTCACTTAACCCTTTGTACACTCAGTCTCCAAGTCTACAAAATAAGATGATTCAACTGGATAGTTATCATGATTGTAAAAATGTCTTGATTTAGAGATACCTACTTTTCCCTCATTCTCTACTTTCACACGTGACTAAAGCAAATTATAACCAAACCTCATTAATTTAGAATTACACTAGTAAGCCTCATCTAATTCATTAAAATCTGAATTACAAAATATATTAAGAGAAATACAACATTACTTTTAAAAAATTCAATAAATAGGATGAAGATATAAGTGAATAAGATTAATTAGATAAAATGATTTGTACACTTATGTTCCAGATTGATAAATCCAAACTTTAAAATGTCCTAACAATAAAATATAGTTCTGAGTTTCAAGGTAGCTCCTTTGTGCTTCTTTCTCTTTCTTTCTTCTTCCTTCCTTCCTTCATTCCTTCCTTCCTTCCTTTTTCTTTCTTTTTATTTTTGATGTTTACTTTTGTTTTTCCAACTAGAAACTAAGCCTCTGAAGTCAGGGAATATGTAGTATAGAGCTTGTGAGATAGCTTTTGAAAATGGACAGAAGTATTTCAGAAACTTCTACTCAACAGTTGCTATGGACTGAACTGTGCACTCCCACCCTGCAAATTCCCAGGGGAAGCCCCACCCCTCAGCATGGAGCAGGGGCCTGTAAGGAGGTCGTTAAGGTTAGATGGGGTCATAAGGGTGGGTCCCCGAGCCAATAGGATTGCTGTCCATATAAGAGCAGCCACCAGAGAGCTTGCTGTCTCGGCACACAAGCATAGAGGGACAGGGGCTGCTGGGCAAGTCTGGAAGCCTCAAAATGCAATCTGCCTGCTGCCCCCTGGATCTCGGACTTCCAGCCTCCAGAATTGTGAGGAATCAATGTATGTGGTTTAAGCTGAAACTACCCAGTCCACGGACAGCAACCCAGGCAGAATAATACAATAGCAATGTCAACACCACACAAAACTCTCCTGTCTCCTTATAGATGAAGCAGCTCCAACCCACAGGCTCCAGTCTCACTCAAGGCTCACCAGAGATGCAAGCCTCACCCTCCCCATCCACCCCTGCATGCCACCATCCACCCCCATGCCCCCATCCACCCCTGCACACTATCCACTATCCACCTCTGCACTAAACCAGCCACCCTTACACCACCCCCCACCCCTACCCCCACCCCCATCATCCATCCCCACAATACACCATCCATTCCTGCCATTCACCCTTGCATGCCACCATCACCACCGCACTCAGCCATCCACCCCTGCACTCAACCATCCACCCTTACCCCTCACCGTCCACCCCATACCCCGTCATCCACCCCTGCACTCAGCCATCCACCCCTGCACTCAACCATCCACCCTTACCCCTCACCATCCACCCCATACCCCGTCATCCACCCCTGCACTCAACCATCCACCCCTGCTCCCCACCACCCACCCCACCCCTCACCATCCACCCCATCCTCAGCCATCCAATCCTACCCCTCATCATCCATCTCCCCACCATCCACCCATACCCCTCACCATCCACCCATACCCCTCACCATCCACCCCATCTCAATCACCCAATACTAACCCCCACCATCCTCCCCTACCCCCCACCATCCACACCTACCCCTCACCATCTGCCCCTACCCCCCACCCCCCACCCTACTGTCTCTTACTCAGGACATCCACCCCACTTCAGGCATCTGTCCAAAGCCCATGCATCCACCAACCTGCCTGAGAGAGCAAAGGACCCTCCACCTAAATTCTTATCTGCTCTTCAAGGGTTTCCATCCATTCCACTCACCCTCTGAGTTATCGCCATTGCAGTGGGTGAGACATTTCACTTGAGGGAATGAAGGGTTTTTTTGGTCCCCTCTCCCTTAAAAAAATTTCAGGGAGTTGAGCGATGAAAAGCTGCCCTTCCCTTAAGACACACACACCTTGGCCCAGCATAGTGTGCTAGGCAGTACCCTAGCATGCAGCAGGCAAATACAGGGCACCTGGGTCCACCTGAACTTCAATCAACCATAGATAATTTCTTAACTTATACTAGATTGAGATAACACTATATACAACCCTACTCTACTACCATGTATTAGATTATGCCAAAAAATAATCCATGGTCATTGTAAATGCACACTTACCTGGCACACTGTATTTTACTTGCTCTATCTGGCAACTCCTTCCATTAGGGAAGTCTGAAGTAAGCAGTCGAGCTGGGAGAGCAGAGTCATGCAGGGCAGGGGAATGATGGGGTCCCACAGCCATGCCCATCAGCCAGTTGACCACATCTGCATGGCACAGGGAGAAGGAGGGGAGGACAGGTGAGTCCCGGCACGGCCACATCTTCATCAGCCCATCAACCACAGCCTGCACGGCACTCATCCCATGAGCTGTCACCCAGCACCCACCAGGAACTGAACAAGAAGGACATGGCTGTGTCCTCAGGGAACTTAGGGAGGACAGTTATCTCCCCCACAACACAGTTCAATCAAATGTACCACGGGGCAGGTGTTAGTCTAATATTAACCAGTGCTAGGAACACTGCGTGATCTTAGTTCCTTCTTGAAAAGTTTGTTTTCAAAAAGCTGAAGGAAAATACATCACAGTGATACAGAAGTTGAACCAGCCTCTGGCCCTGAGCACCAGTGCACCAAGCAGGTGATGGGGCGGCCCCAGTACAGGCAACAGCACGTGGGGTCTGGGGGCAGCCGAGGATCCAAGCTTAGCCTGGGCAGCATGTGAGGTGAGTGGCCAGCAGCACACCCCAGCGTCACCTGGTGCCTTGGTAAACGAGGCTGCCAGAAAAAGCATGGATTAAGCAAATTTATTTTGCCTGGGGTCATCATTTTAGCAACACAAACTTACGTCATTAATTTGCATTGGCATCTGACCATTTTGTGGAATGTGGAGTTTCTGAGGGCGGCAAGGCACCTAGAGTCCAGCGCCTTCTTGTGCTGCCCACTCTGGCAGAGGCCCCAGGCAGAGAAGAAGGCGGCAGAGAGGTAGACTAGCTGATGAAATTTCTGATTTCATAACTCAAGCCTTCTTTCTCATTAATTTTTTTCACTTCTCCATTTTTATGGAAATAGAACATACATACAGAAAGTACACTTAAAGTATCAGCTTGATGAATTTTCACAGCCTGCGCTCACCCTCATCAGCAGAGCCAGATGAACAACCTGAACACACAGCAGCCCTGAACCCTCTGTGGGCCACTCCCAGGCACCAAGCTCTGGCACCCTCACTTCTGAAGGCAGAGAGTGATGTGCCTGTGTTTTTGCACTTTATACGAATATATTTTGTCTTACATCTTAATTGCATATGTTATTTATCCCCAAGTTCCCTGAGGACAGAGCCACATCCTTCTTGTTCCTTCCTGATCAGTTCCTGGCGGGTGCAGGGTGGCGGCTCTTGGGATGAGTGCACGCTTGGTAGTGAAGGGGTGGCCGCGCCTGGACCCACCCGCTCTCTCTCTCAACCTCCCTGTGCTTGACAGGCTGCTGGGCATGGCTGTGGGACACCATCAATGATTACTCTCCCTTTAACCCTTTCAGAATCAGCAACACAAGCAGTGCTTTAAACCCAAAAGGTCCCTTAGCACCAGGCCATAGAGATTTTGCAAAAGCCGTGGGATACGGAGCTGGTACAAGTGGAGTCTCTCTTATTCGAAATGCCTGGTACCAGAAGTGTTTTGAGTGTTTTATTGTTTTGTATTTTGGAATATTTGCGTATACATAATGAGACATCTTGGAGATGCTACCCAAGTTGAAACACAAAATAAATTCATGCTTTATATACACATAGCCTGAGGTAATTTTATACAATATTTTTAATCGTTTGTAAATGTAATGAAATTTTGGTTACATTGTGACTGCAACCTGTCACATGAGGTGATATGGTTTGGCTGTGTCCCCACCCAAATCTCAACTTGAATTGTATCTCCCAGAATTCCCACGTGTTGTGGGAGGGACCAAGGGGGAGGTGATTGAATCACCGGGGCCGGTCTTTCCTGTGCTGTTCTCCTAATAGTGAATAAGTCTCATGAGATTTGATGGCTTTATCAGGGGTTTCTGCTTTTGCTTCTTCCTCATTTTCCTCTTGCTGCCACCATGTAAGAAGTGCCTTTTGCCTCCCGCCATGATTCTGAGGCCTCCCCGGCCATGTGGAACTGTAAGTCCAACTAAACCTCTGTTTCTTCCCAGTTTTGGGTATGTTTTTATCAGCAGCATGGAAACAGATTAATACATGGGGTCAGGTGTGGAATTTTTCACTTGTGGCATGAGGTTAGTGCTCTAAACATTGTAGATGTCAGGGCATTTGGGATTCCAGGTTTTTGAATTAGGGAGGGTCAGCCCGTATGGCAAAAAGCCAGGTGCAGCAGCCTCCAGTCTGCAGGCCTGAATATTGGGCTGCTAATGCAGGAGAAGGCAAGATTGACCTGATGTCAAATATTGAAGCTGAAATGTGTCAGTGCCCATGTGGATCAATGTTTCATGTGAGGACAATGCTGACATTTTTCTAACCAGCTGGATCATTTTAAACCATTGTGCTGAAAAAAAGACAATCAAAGAATTATGATTTTTTAAAAAAATCTCCCTAGCCTGTAAAGTTTAACACTGAAACACAGTCCTTACGAATATCTTCTTCTAAGTGTGGTGTACAAAGTCCGTTTCTGCAGTGGTTTGAGGCTAATATGCTTCTACAAGATGGTGTTGTGGTCTGGCCTAGCTATGCAGATCCTTTTGTTTCTGTTTCTGGAAATATGTCAGGCATGTTGCCCTGTTGGTGTAATTTCCTTTAATTCATCCTCGGTCACCGTTTTCCAGGGCCTCTGGGCATGGGCGTTGATAACCTACGCCTGGTAACACCAACGTCTGTGAGCCCAGCCTGACAATGATTCTACCACCTGTCGATGGAGCAGGTTTCAGTGTAAACAAGCGTGTGAATAACTGCTGAAATATTGACGCTTTATTGCCTCCACGGAGGCCACAGTTTCCTTTATTTTATGATGGTACTTGAAATAATGTTTGATAAGAACCTGCCCAAAGTCCTCCTCACATGGAGCATCTTAGAGTTTCAAAAGAAAATTGTTGAGGTTTCTGTTCAAATTCCAGAAGATCCAACTAGATCCTGGGAGTCATCATCATGCTTCTGGTGGATTTTCTCCTGCTCACATCACAGAGTGTGATTCTCAGACCCCTCTAGCTGTCCCAGTCCCCTATGCCCAAATTAATTCATTCACTTCAGTGCTTCAAAAACTGTCTTTAATTCTCACAAGCCCCAAGTTGATGCATTCTTCTGAAATCCTTGCTTGATGACACTAAGTATCCATTCCCTGCCATTCTCTGTCACCACACGCTTTATATTTTCTCATTGCACATAGTAAAATATGTAATTTTATATTTGCTTTTCATTTTACTTTCCATCTCCTTCACCAATATGGAAGCTCCAGGAAGGGAGAGGCGATGGACTTTCTTCCCCTGTTGTTTTGCTACCATCACGCACACAACGCCTGAATTATAGTCGCTGCTCAATAAACATCTGTTAATGAATAGATGGTAGTGGCACAGGGGCCCGGCACAGGTGAATACCTCCCTGTATTCCTCTTTAGCTCAGCACTCAGGGCACATTCCTTCCTGTGCACAGTGGAAGGTAACTCTGCTGAGTCCTCTGTCACCGTAGCCTCTGCAGAGGTCCGGGCACACGGCCACCTCAGAGCCCTCCTGCAAGCGTAGCAGCCTCGCACGCCACCTGGAGAATGTGCACATGTGTGGGACTGGCCCTGGTTCCCACCGCACTGGGAGGTGGCCTTTGCAGAGAGCTGTCATATAACAGCCCTGCCAAGGGGAGGGTGGGACGTCATGGTTTCACATGGATAAGGTTCTTTAAGGCAGGCTCCCTACAACACTTAGCAAATAAATAGTGTTTATTCGTGTGCTCATCCACACATTTGTTGCCCAATGCAAATTCACTAGAATCATAGCGTCAAACAGCTGGATGATCGCTCATCATCACACATAGGCTTGAGGAGTCCCAGAGCTAACGTCAGCAAGATGATGGATGGACGGATGAGAGATGGATAAATAGATAATAGGTTAATAGAGACAGATAGAGGGTAGATAATGATGATAATGAACTTAGGTATAGATAGACAGTAGATGTGGATAGGTAGGTAGTTAGTAGGTAGATAGATAACAGGTTAATAGAGATAGATAATAGATAGATAATTAATAGATAGAGATAGAGATAGATGAGAGATAGAGATGACCCTGGCTTTATCATTTATTAATATCATTTCGACAAGGCAGAGACCCCAGCCCATGGAGAAGCTGTTGGTGGTGTGGCTGGGGTATGCAAATGTTTATGCACACTGTGTTTTTGAGGGGGAAGAGAGGAAGGAAATGGAGGAGAGGAAAGAAGAAAAACAATGGGACAAGGCACCCAGGGCCGCCATTCACGGGTCCATGTGTTAAACAGGTGGTTATTTGAATAGTTGCTGCTGAAAGCTTCTGCTACCTTCCCCAGGTCAGGAATGAAACACACAGGCCCTGGTGGTGGCTCTGGTTTTTTCTGGAATTGTTCTACTGGAAACTGCTCTCTGTGAATTGACGGCTAATGAGACAAGCATCCGGAGCGAATGAGGGGCAGCGCCCTCCTCCCGTGTCCACTCGTGGGCTCCTCCCAGGCCGAGGAAGCTCGCTGCCCAGGCTTCGACAGACCCCCGAACAAAGGGAGCTGACAGCTCCACAACACTCAGCCCATGGGGACTGCAGCAGGTGAGTCTCCACCCAGCCTCCCTCCTTTGGACCAACATGAACTCCGGAGACGTCTGGGTGCAGCTGCCTCAGGCCCTGCTGTCTTCAACGGGGACTGAGGTTGCGGTTTAGCTGGCTTTCCTGTTCCTGCTTCCCCGGGTCCCCCTCAAAGAAGCCGCCTGCACCCCGTGCCACCTCACTCCGGCATAGCCCTACTTCTCCAAACCACCAGGCCTGCCCTGCCTTGTCCACGCAGATCTGACAATCTCCACAGTGCTGTGCAGACTTCAGCTCCAAGAAGTTGCAAGTGATGGAGATAAAATCCTTTCCCGAGAGAGTCATGAACCGTGGCCTGTTTGAGGTCAAAAGAAGAAATGAGAACAAAGACAAGCCAAGGCTTCGGAGTGAGCCCTGAGACACCTCTCAGCTGGCCGGGTGGCCAGAGATCCACCCTGCAGGAGCCGCACCGAGGCAGGTGGGCCACATCTCCCAACAAGCGGCACACAAGAAGGCCCCTCGCAAGAGGAGGCATCTGTGGTCTTCCCAGAGCAAAGGCAGCAGCCCCGGGAGCCCAGCCAGTCACTGGCCACCTGCACGCCTCTACACAGCAGACCTGGCCAGGCGGGCAGTGCCCCTGGCCCCTTGCGAATAGAATGTTGTGGAACAGGCGGAACCTGGGCAGCTGTCCTGCACTCTGGCCAGCCAGTCCGTGGATGCTCCTGCCAGGCAGGACTGAGCCACTGCCAGTCTGGCCGGTGCCAGCCTTTTCTCAGATCCAGCCACGCCCTCTCTGGATACGGTCTGGACACTGGCAGACCAAGCAGGCAGTTGCCTCCCTGGCTGGCTCTGACCTCCTGCAGCACACGGAGAGGATGCACTGCACTGCCCGGCCTCCGGGCACCGAGGGCCGCTGCTCCGCCATTTCTTTCTGCTACCACTAATTCAAAACAGGGCGGGGAGCAGCTAGGCAGCAGCTGGGAGAGCGGCGGGCTCCTCCACCCCGTTGCTGGTGGGCTCCATCCGGCCGCACCGCCCGCGCATGCTCACCTCCAGCTGCCTCGGCCCAGCGGCACGGATGGACTCAGCGGCGACCACCGCGGCAGCTCCCCGGGGCCTCCTCACAGGTCAGCTGAGCTTTGCTTTCAGTCAGCGAGCACGGTTCCCACACGTCGGTGGTGATTTTTGTAAGAGGTGGAGGTCACCACAGGAAGAGGGGGCGGCAAACCTCCCTTCCCGCTGTTTCCCGCCTTTCCTCCGGGCGGTTGCGTTTCCACGCCGTCCTCGCTGCTGCCCGCCCCAGCCCACACCGAGCAGGAAGGTGGGGTGTGGCGGGGAGGGGAGTGGAACTGACGGAAGCAGAGAGGGTGGTGCCATCGCCTCCGGCCTAGCTTCTGTTTGATCATTAGTTTCAATTCAAGAAAACGTTCTTTTGAGGGAATTTTAAAAATAAATCACGTGCACCTCTTGAGGTAAGAAAACCAAGTGTCACAATCGTTGTTACCACGCAGGGGAGGGGAGAGGAGGGAGGACGGGAAAGGGAAGGGGCGTGAGAAAGGCGGGTGGGACTGAGCATCACGGCTCACTGGCCGCCGCGCACGCGCGGGCCCTCCCCGTCCACAGCACCCGCGGCGTCTTCCCCCCGCTACAGCGAGGAGGTGGACGTCGCCCCAAGGGGAGGAGCGTGTCAGGGTGGCTTCCGGTGCAGGTTCTCGCGCAGGCCCCAGCCTTCATAGGTGCATTCTGCTCTAGAACATTCCTGTTCATGCGTGGTCGTCGCTCACGGGTGGCCGCTTAGGTGCACTTCTCAATGGCAGCGCCCAGCACGGAGCAATGCCTCGGAGTGGCAGTTTCTTCAGTACGGTCCCCACGGCCTCTCCCAAGGCGGAGGATGCTGCCGCCACGGAAACTGGCTCACCACGGACGCTGGTGAGCTGTGGAGCTATCAGCGAGGTGTGGATTTCTCAGGCCTCTGGCAGGAGCCGGAGTAAAGGCCCTGAGATTCTAGACCAGCCAGAGTGTCTGAGTGTAGGTCAGCAAATGCGGGCAAATGTCTAGGAGGTGGTGTCCTGCAGGGAGCCGAAGGCCCGTGGGGGACGTGACCAACTCAGCATTCCGCTGGAGGCTACAAACAGCAAACTGTTTCTCATGAATGCAGGATGTGGGCAAACTCACACTGCCCTGCCACCAAAAGGTTTGCTAACAGACATCACTCCCTAGCTCCGGGCTCCTTGAAGTTATCTGCCTAAAAAATCTAGTGCCTATTGTCCAAAAAATGCAAGCCTACTGTGAACCAAACGGCAGACTGACAATCACCCCCTCCCCCAGCTTTCTCGCTATCTCTTTTTGCCTAATAAATACGGAGGGCTGTGTAAAGCTCAGGGCCCTTGTCCACTAAAGGCAAGGTGCCCCAACCCCTTCTTCCAAATATACTCTTTTGTCTCCTCTTGTCTTTTATTCCCGTGTTGCCCCCCTTTGTTCAGTCCAATAGGTCCCCAACAATGTCCTGAGGGTATGAATCCTGAAAGACTACTCTCCACGAAGCAGGTGTTTACCAGGTTAGTGCATGTTTCCTGGGTATTAAGGGAAAACAGTTAAATGTTCTGTATGGGGGTCTCGGTTCTGTGTCGCACGAGAAGAGTGTGTGTCTTTTTACTTTTTAAATATGGCTCAATAAAATTTTAAATCACATATGTGACTCTCATTGTATTTCTATTACACAATATGTTTTTTACCATGTCAAAATATCGGGTGGTTTCAGTCAAATTGGTTAGTTAGCACCATGTTCAAGAAAAACTCATCTTTTAGGAAGGTACTAAATGGTTCCTTGGTTGGGTTTTTTTAATGGAATTATATAACGTGTTATCACTAATTTGGCTGCAGAATAGGAGTCTGGGGGTTGGCTATAATGGCCTCTGAGGTCTTCTAAGCCTTATAGCTCTGTGATATTAAACTTGGTAAAAAGATGCCAAGAGATTCCTAGAGGACAAGCCAGAAAGTATTCGCAGCCCATAAAGTAGAGACAACTCAGCCGCTGTGAAGAGAGAAACATCTCCACCGCCACGTTCGTAGTCTCCTCCTCAAGGCCTCAGTTTTGGGTCTGGTGATCTGGCTCTAGTTCCCCACTCCAGGTGGGAGCTTCGCAGGCATGGGCTAGTTACTCGAGTTCCGGGTGCCGGGGTGACCCATTTGTAACATGGAAATAGCAAAAGTCCCTCCCCAATGCTATCAAAGGGTAGTGATGCGAGACAGGAGAAGTGTGAAGATGCTTTATAAAACTCAGAGTGCTAAATACTGGGGCTTTTCCCCCTCTAGGTAGAAAGTTATAGGAGAAGGTGGCATTGACTAAGAAACAAATAATCACATTAATAAATAAGGCAGGAAAGATTTCTGAGATTAAATAACATTTTCATAGATTGATTTTTTAATTCCATATTTATCATCAAAGTCAAGCAGAACCCAAAACTGATCCTTGCAGTTCCGAAAGCGGCCTTCTGTGGCATGGAGTTGTTGAGCGGAGTCTAGTTCCGCGTGTGTATCCTGCTGGGTTACACCTGTTTAATCTTTGCCTTTCTTTTGCCCAAAGAGTCAGCGTGTGAATTTGTTTATGAGGAGAACGACTCAAATTAATAACGAGGTGTTTTTGGTTGTTTTTTTTTTTTTTTAATCTTTGGAATGTGCCACATCAAGTTCTGCTCCATTTCCTGGTGATTCAGATTCTAATGACGACCTTCACTCTCCCAGAACGTCCTCCTGTGACTGGCAGCAGGCCCTCTCCGCCATCCACAGGAGCGGGCGCTGCTCCAGGCACACAGCCAAGGGGGATCAACCCTGGGGAGGGGGCCGCAGTGCACCTCCGCCTGGGTCTTTCTCCCCTCATGGGTCCACACTCCCTGACACCATCTGGCTTCCCTCCTGACAGCCCAATGCAGCAGACAGATGGCAGCGTTTACAGTTTCCACAGTGATGAGCGAGCCAGGGGCCTCCAGCCAGTGCAGGGTGACCCAGGCGCGCCCTCAGAGCCTGGCGTGGCCGGACTCTGGCTTCGCAGTTGCCCCTGGGTTGTCCCCGGACTGACATCTCTGGGTCTCTTCCTCTGCTTCATTTGGGAATCCTTTGTTGTTCAGTGACCAGGGAAATTGAGAAAATAAGCAATGTGCTGATGTCATGGAAACAGTATGTAGCAACTAAAATACACCAGCTTTCCTGGTTTTCCAGGCCCATATTCTACCAGATCAACCAATCCATGGCTTTGAGTATCAGCTGCCCACAGCGCGCTCAGCACCATGCGAGAGCCCACGAGGAAGGAGGGAGGCAGGTGTGGGCACCATCCTTTAAAAATTCAGATGTGAGACCAGGAAACACACCTAGCAGAAACAACAGGAGTAAAACTGAAGAAAGGAAAACAATGCCAGCGTGAAGTTTTCGAGAAAAGCCTCCTTAGAAGAGAGAGGACTCTCATCTTTCCCCCCTCACTGGGAGTGCCTAATGCCTAGTGTCAGGGCAGGGCTCTGAGCTGTAATTATCTTTCCTTACACCTACTAGTCCACAGAGGAAAATTAAAAGGCAAAACTGTTAAGATCAACCGGGCGCGGTGGCTCATGCCTGTAATCCCAGCACTTTGGGAGGCCGAGACGGGTGGATCACTTGAGGTCAGGAGTTCAAGACCAACCTGGCCAACAGGGTAAAACCCCGTCTCTACTAAAAATACAAAAATTAGCCGAATGTGATGGCACATGCCTGTAACCCCAGCTACTCAGGAGGCTGAGGCATGAGAATTGCTTGAGCCTGGGAGGTGGAGGTTGCAGTGAGACAAGATCGTACCACTGCACTCCAGCCTGGGTGACAGAGAGAGACTCTGTCTCAAAAAAACAAAAACAAAAACCCTGTTAATATTGGGCCCATTCGCCACAAGAACAGTTAAATTATTTAGTAACAAACCAAAGCAAGTTTAAAGTTATTTCAGTTGGCAAGAACACTAGCAACCTGGGTTGCCAGAATTCGTTCACCCGGGTTCACAGGTGCAAACTATGAGCGATTCTAGTTCATTTCCTAAAAAAAAGAAAAACTTAGAAAAAGAAGAGCACGGGATAGCTTAGGAAATCACAGGGTTCCAGCCGTGAAGCTGGACAGAAGCTCCTGGGCACCGAAGCTGCAGCCACACAGAACACGCCAGCTCGGCTCTGATGCCACCAGCTCCAGCCACACGCACACGGCCGGTTGCATCCTACAAGTGTGCACTGCCACACCTCCAGCAAATATTTCATTATCCTGACCATATTCTCACACTTTATTTGGTTGGCAATATTGGAGACTAAACTGCTTCTTATAATTTATCTTTCTAAATAATGGAAGTTGACTCCTTTAAAACTTTTAAACCATTTTAGATGGCCTGTAATATATGAAACTTTTTTTTACATTCTTCAACAAATAGCAATATAATGTGTGTGTGCGATTCAGTGTGAGTGTTAAGAAAGTAAATTTTGGAGCGATTATATCATTGGGTCCATTGAATTCTAGAAGGATTTTTGAACCCACATTAAATGTTCCCAGGCTTTAATTACTTTAACTTCATATTTCTACTTATAGTTTTTCTTCTTCTCCTCCTTCTTCCTCTTCTTCTTCACACTTCTTGCTGTATTTTCTGACAAATCTTGGGATAAGAAATGGGTTGGCTAACTAATTAGAAAAAGTTAAAAAAAAAATACCTTTCAGAACAGAGAAAACAATAAAGAGGTGAGAGAAAATATCAAAAGAGCGATGACTTGTTGCTGATGTTATAGACCCTCCAGGCTCAGAGTTTTTCTGACCCCAGACGCTTGTCCTTGTCCCTGTCCTGCCCTTTCCCTCTCCTCTGACCTTCCCCAGCACCATCAACACATATGTTTCCATCACCTGCAGTCTTCAGTCCAGCTGCCTTCCCTCTCCTTCCTCTACCAACAAGTTTCCCAGTAAACACCTTACACTCTCCCTTTCTACTTCCTCACTCTTCATTCACACTTTTAAAAGCTGAAATTTCACTCCCCAACGCACCAGGAAAGAAATAAAGTTTGCCAAACACCACTCCAGTGGAGAAACTGCCCTTGCTGAAGGTATTCACACAGCTTCCTAACTGATAAATCTGGTGCATACAATTCCCATCTCAATGCCTTTGACCTTTCTTCCACATTTAGTACAAGTGACTACCCTCCTTCTTGAAACTGCGTTTCTCTCAATTCCACAAAAATTCTCCTTTCTGGATTTCTTCCTATATCTCTTATGACAGATTCTTTGCCACGCTCTTTTATGGCTTTCTCTTCTTCTGCCTGCTCCTTAAGTGTTGGGATTTCCCCAGAGATTAATCTACAATCTTCTTCCAACTCCACACTGACTGAGAAGTGTTACTAACGCGCCAGGGGGCCTATCCTGGTGTTGTGGTTTGGATGTGTCCACTGAAGTTCATGTTTTGACAACTTAATCCCCAATGCAACCATGCTAAGAGGTGGGACCTTTGAGAGGTGATTAGGTCATGAGGGCTCTGCTTCATAAATGGATTACTGTCATCATTACATCTGGGGAGTGGGCTCCTGATAAGTGAATGGGTTCAGCCCCCATCCCCCTCCTTTGCATTTCCGCCTTCCACCACCCACCATGGGATGTCAGAGCACAGGGGCCCTTGCCAGATGCTGGCAACTTGATATTGGACTTGTCAGCCTCCAGAACTGTGAGAAATACATTTCTGTTCATTATAGATTACCCAGTCTGTGGAATTCTGTCATATTAGCATGAAATGGACTAAGACATCTGTTGAGAGGTTATGGTTTTGTCCATCTGATTGGTCACCTTTACCTCTCTCTTTGCAAATACGATTCTCCTTGTGGTCAGGCCGGAGCCAGCCCTCTGTTGTGAAGAATCAGTGGGGAGACAGGCCTGAAAAGGTAGAAGTACCTGGGAAAGGGAAGGGCACTGCAAATGTTCCGGAAGACACCAGCCGCTGGGCCTATGGAGGGTGGGGGAGGTGGATGGGGATGCTCCCCTGGGGTGCTGACATCTTCACATTGTTCAAGGGGCACAGAGAAGCAGTCGGGTATTTGTGGAGTCTCTCTTTGTCCAGGGCTCAGCCTCTTTGGTGGTGGTAGCAAGAGCTTAATGGTTCTACCTGCATCCCTGAACTGTACTTTCATGTGTCTACCTGCCTGGTAGACATTCTCCCCAAAACCCCTGTAAGCAAATTGAACCTGCTGTATTCCAACAGCACCCACTGTCTCCTCACCTTCAAAAATGCTCTGATTCTGTCTTTCTGATCTTTGTGAATGACATTACCCATGACCTAGTGGCCAAGGCTGGGACCCCATAAGGTCTTGTCTCCTCCTATTCTCTGTCCTCTTATTCTTCACATCCTATTGGCACACAAGTGTGAATCAGCCAGGGTCCTGGCAGGACAAGGTGGCCCACTTAGAGGGTTTAACTGAAAAGAGTTTTATGAAGGGACTATTTACATGAGTGTGGGCGGGCTGAGGGAACACAAAAGAGTAGACAAAGTGTTGAAATTTGTTCATAGAACATGTCCGGATAGGCAATCTAGAGACAGAAGGCAGACTGGTGACAGCCTGGGGTAGAGGGGTTGGGGGACATGGTTAGTGGCCACTGAGGGGTATGGGTTCACTGGTTCATTTGGGGATGACACTGCAGAATGTTCTAGAATGGACCGTGGTGATGGCTGCACAACTCTGTGAATGTGCCAGACACCAATGAATGGCACGGTGTAAACCAGTGAACTGCATGTACATGAATTACATCTCAATAAAACTGTGAGAGTTGTTTACAGGGAAGAGGAGGAGGCAATGGGAGCATTCAGACTGAGCAGTAATAGGGACTGAGGAGCCAGCAGCCTGTGGGCCTGGAGGCAGAGGGGAGGGACCAGTGGTTCTGAAACCTGGAGCCACCTGCTTGAGGGTCACCCAGGCAGAGAAGAACACAGTCACAGCCAGATCCAGAAAGCTAGGGAGTAAACAGGAAGAAAGACCCCATGCTCCCTCCCCTAGCCCCCAGGCTCCGGCCCAGACCATACTTCCGAATCAGAGGAAAGGTGGGTTCCTGGCTTTGGCAGAGCCAGCACAGGAGAGCAGCCATTCCCCAGCCCTGCTGGCTCAGAAACTGCACATGGCCATCTCCCTGTCTCTACCGTCACCACCTTCTCAAGATCTCCATGAAATCCTGTCTCCAGTCTCTCAGCAATCCACATCTCCTCACATTGGGGCGACTGGGGTGCTGGGGTCGGGGGCACGTGCTCATCAACAGGTCAGTCCCCACAGGCTGTTCCCAAGAGGAAATGCTGACCCAGGGTGGCCAGGTTTCCCAGATTGTAGATACAATTAAAAATAATAATAAAAGACGTGGCCTGTCAATGCAGACCATGAAGCGAAAGCATTTCTACAGCCTGAGGGTTGCCCATTGACCACCTCTGCCCAGTGAGAGAGCCGGGGCGCAGGAATGCAGGGCTCCCGGACCCACTGCCATCTGTGTCATAACGGGGTCCTCTTGGGTAAGCGTTGTGCTGGGGAAGAGAAGGACACGGAGGACCCCAAACACAAAGCTCCCACCTCCCGGCGGGACATAGCTTCTGACTGCTGACCTGTGTTCCTTTAGGCTGGTAGCAAGAATCTTCAGAGCTTTGTCCCAGCCGTTTGCTTTCCTCTTTTTTTTTCTCAAACCCAGAACCAGTCACCTCTTGTTGGGCTTTGTGGGGTGGCAGATACACACCCGGCTTGTCCTCAGCCCCTGACTCTTCTCTCAGGCTCTTGCCGTGCACAGTGTCCACGCAGCCCCTTCGCTGGCCGTTGTCACTGTCTCCATCACAAGTAGAATGAGGATGCTGGGCCTTGCAGAGCTGTGCCGAGGGCAGTGGCTTCTCCACGAAGGGCCCACCTGTGGGCCAACAGACCTCAGCATGTGGCTTTCGTGATGTCCACACCTGTGGCACCCATCCTGTCAGTCCCACATGTGGCAGCCCTGAGGTGTCCTTGCCCTGCCCCATGCAGGGGGGCCCTGTACCCCACTCCTTGTGCACGCCATGGGTTGATCTTCCCTGGGCCCACCTGCAGTCCAGCCTGGTGCCAAAAAGAACATCAGTCAAAGGAGGGCAGAAGGAGAGAGAGTGTCCTGGAAACATCCTTGCGACCCGCACCCCATCACCTGCTGCAGCAGAGCCTCGCGTGAGGCGAGGAAGGCCACGCGGGCAGGAGGCGGGCGGAAAAGCAGCCTCAGTGCCAGGCACACCAGGCCTCACACACATCACCAGGAGCTGTGTTGACATCTCTGTTCCACAGGTAAGGAAATGGCCACGAGGCTCGGAAAACAGCAAGGTCACCCACCCCTGTCAAACTTCAAGAAAGTGCGGTCTTAGGACTGCCTGTCCCCCAGAGCTCGCCACTCCAGGAGCCCGAAGTCTTAGGAAGTCAGCAGCACTCACACAGCAGTCAGGACAGGCTCCTGACTCAGTCACCTGCTGCCACCAGGCCCGGCTCAGGTACAGTGGCCAAGACAGCGCACCCAACCACCAGGCGTCTGGACACATAAAACAGGCTGAAGTTTTGGGTTCCTAGTGTTTATTCCCCAACAATAAAACACAAGCATCATCAATGTGGAAAGGTTAGCGACAAGCGGTTTAGATTGGGAAATTTGCCACAGACAAGAAGGAAACTTGAATCTTCTTTTTTCCCAACAAACTGAAGACGACATGCAAGGACATATCTTCTGGGAGGAGAGCTTGAAAATAAAAGCCTCCAGAAACATTTCATAAAGACATTTTTCAGAGAAAGTAAACATCAGGGAGAATGTGGTGGTTTGGATTCTTTCCTTAAACAGAAGTTAAAATAAAATGTTTTGACAAAGAAGAAGTGCTATCTTGATCTCTCTGTGAAATTTTTACAAGAAGCTCTGGTAGGAGTTTTTAAACACAGTAAACTCTTGTTTGGTGGCAATGTTACTGTGTGTGATTGATATTTCATATTGGCAGACGGCCGGCAGGTGAGGAGGAGGTAAAGGTTAGGAGGATTCTGCTCTTTATTCCAATAGGAACTAGAAACAGAAGAAACCACTCCAGTACTACTGAATCTCCAAGCAGAATTTACTACTGAAAAGGTACGCATCATCACTGATACAGTGTCAGAGTTCTACAACACGGCTAGCCTGAAGAGCCAATTTTTATCTCTCAGTGAAATTGATTTTCCATTTTTCTTGTCATTCTCTATTCATAGTCTACTCTCCTATTTCCCATAAACTACAATAAGAAAACACAGTAAGTTAGAATCATTGAGCATTCTTTAGTCTTTTTTCTTATAAGCAGACACTGTACCGCACAACACAGCAGAGCTCTGATAACATTTTAATATGCGCCCATGCCAGATATTCAGGCTGCCTACCCAAAAGTGAAAGTTTTAGTTGCTTGTTTGGAAGTATCTGAATAGCTGACTTGAACTAAGAGGAAAATGCTGGAAATGCATTAACCTTTCATCTGGCTGTTTGTTATGTAGATATAATCAGACTGGTATTTGTTTATAATTACAAGTACCATCTGAAACTGAAAAAAGGTTGGTGATGTGTTGACAAATACTTACATCCCCTCCCCCAAATTCTTAGTGTCAAAAAGAAAAAAAAAAAGCATATTTTTGATGGACTGCCATCTGCCAAGCTGCTTGGCAGATGATACAGCCTCTGCCTATTCTCTCAGTAACTCTGAAAGTTGGGTGCCAGGACTCTGAAGGCTACGGGGTTTTACCCTACTTGCAAGCCAACAGGTGGGCCTGCAGTGGTTCCGTACACACTGGCAGCAGACCTGAGTCCCCTGAGCTCAGGACAAGTAGCTTTATTACTCCCACACAGCAGGCAGAGGAGTTGTATGTGTGCCTCAGTTCCCCTTGCTCTCCAAGTCCCATGGGGGTGAGGTGGAAAGTTCCAGTTGGATCCTGCATATCTGGTGGGTGTGTGTCACAGCTGACAAAGTCCAAGCTTGGGAAACCCCATTTTTTTATGATGGGCTGCAAGCAAACCTGACCTTTGCCCCAGAGGGAGACATTATCTCTATCTCCCAAGATAGTGTCACAAAGGGCTGTTGATGGCTTTGCACACACGATGAGTTGCAAGTGGAGACACATGGAGAATTAGCTCTCAATGGCAGGCAATGTTATTCCACTTATTACAGATTCATAAAGTAAGCATTTGAAAAGGTAACCAGCCTGCTCAAGTCACAAAGCTTATTAAATTGAAGAATCAGAATTCAAATCCGGGTGGGTTTGACTCCAGAACTCTCCCCTCTGTATCTTACAGCCAAATAGTAGTCCTCCACATTAGAGCATGATTAATCAATATATAAAAGGCATTATGGGCCAGGCGAGGTGGCTCACACCTGTAATCCCAGCACTTTGGGAGGCTGAGGTGAGCGGATCACTTGAGGTCAGGAGTTCGAAACCAGCATGGCCAACATGGTGAAACCCCGTCTCTACTAAAAATACAAAAATTAGCTGGGTGTGGTGGCATGCACCTGTAACTCCAATTACTCCAGAGGCTGAGGCACAAGAATCGCTTGAACTGGGAAAGCAGAGGTTGCAGTGAGCCAAGATCACGCCACTTCACTCCAGCCTGGGCGGATCACTTGAGGTCAGGAGTTTGAGACCAGCCTGGCCAACATAGTGAAACCCCATCTCAAAAAATAATAATAAATAAATAAGTAAATAAACAAAAGTCATTATGACCACAAACTCCTGAATTTACCACACTGGCACCTTGAATATTTAGAGCGTTTCAAGAACAAACCTATGATCACCGGCCCTTTAACCAGGCCTCGCAATCTAGCATTATGCATTTTAACCTCACCCCACAGTCTAGCAATATGAATCCTTCATATGCAGAGCATGAGATATAGAAAGTCAAATCAGAGCCATTGCCCCTGGAGGGCACAGCCTCCATGTGCTTGGACCCACCTGGAGCAGGGCGGAGCAGGGCCACCTCTGTCCCGACTCACCACCTGTTCAAAACAGGCCACCCTCAATGCCATAGTGTGTGGTACTTGCATTTGGGCACACTGTGAATTTTTTTTCTTATAAAGACAATAATATCATATTCATGCATTTTGATAATATGGTAATTTAATTAAGAAATAAATTGAGTTTCTGAAAAAATTTTATGTCATTATTATATATGCATTTCTGCAGAAATTTACTAGAAAATGCTTTCTAAAATTGTATTTAAACTTAAAAGATTATAGTTTATTTCTAGACATACAAAACAATTTTACACAATTGAAATGTATGATTTTTATTCTCAATGATTATCTATTTAGTGCTAAAATATTTATACCATATGTGTCCATTTAAAAAAAAATAGGAGGGAGTGAAATGCCAAAATTAAATGTCTAAAAAAGGATCAGAAAGAATAAAGTAGCCACATTTTTGCTAAATCTAACCACCTCAAGAAGTGAAAACCACAACGGGAACCACTCTGCCCAGGCGTGAGGCATGGCTATATATAGAACAGGATTTGATTTGCACATTGGGTAAAATCTTGTTCTCCAGCTTTACTGAGGTATAGTTAACATATAATAACCTGCATGTATTTAAAGGGTATGATTTGTTGAGTTTTAACATATGCATACACCCATGAAAACATGATCATCAAGATAATGCCTCAGGATCGATTGTAATTCCTACTTCTCCCCCTTCCCTGGATATATGGTTTGCAAATATTTTCTTCAAGGCTGAAGTAGAATCCTGATAGCTCAAAAAAAAACTCAGTCATAAATATTTCCAAATTAAAGCTTCTAAGATGGCTGTGAAGTTTTATATTATTAATTGGTATAGAAAAGGAAGATACGTTATACTGCATTTTTAACTAAAGCTGTTCAATTTGATGTTTATCCCACAAAAATATGTTATATTATTTTTGAAATTATGTTTAATAATTTAAGAACAATTTTCTATTGAATAAGGATCTATTTCAGAAATATTAATTGTACAACTAACATAATGCTGCAGCTTGATTTTTTCCCTTCAGTAAAATGAACCAAGATGAGAATATTTACATCTAGAAAATGTATTATAAATATTAGCACCTCGTTAAGCATACTGAGTAGGGATAACAAAGTCTAATACTGTCCTGTCCTGTGCAATAGAATTTATATACTTCAATCACATTACAGAATTCATGTTAATTTTTTTCACTTTAAAACAAAGTTGGGCTGGGTGCGGTGGCTCATGCTTGTAAACCAAGTGCTTTGGGAGGCCGAGGCAGGAGGATCACTTGAGGTCAGGAGTTCGAGACCAGTCTAGCCAACATGGTGAAACCCCATCTCTTACTAGAAACACAAAAATTATCCGGGTGTGGTGGCACGAGCCTGTAATCCCAAGCTACTCGAAGGCTGAGGCAGGAGAATTGCTTGAACCCGGGAGGCAGAGCTTGCAGTGGGCTGAGACTGCGCCATTGCACTCCAGCCTGGGCAACAAGAGCGAAACTCCATCTCAAAAAAAATAAACAAAACAAAACAAAGAACAAAAAAAGTTGTACTACAACATAGATGAACCTTGAAAATATTATGCTAAGTGAAAGAAATCAGTCACAAAAGACCATATATTTACATTTGAAATGTCAGATGAACTGAACATAGTCTTAGAAAGGTGAAACTTACCAATACTGACACAAGAAGAAATAGGAGATTTTAAAAGTTCTGTAAATATTCAGGAATTATCTGTACTTCAAGCTCTCCCACTCTGACCCCACCCATCCTCCCACAAAACAAAAGTCCCAGCCCAACTAAATGTTTAAGAGAGTGTGGGGAAAGTTAGAGAGTAAGAAAGGGTGGGCACGTCCCAGCAATTTTAATAAAATCAGTACAATTTAAGCATCAAACTAACAAGGACGTTATAAGAAAAAAATAATAGGTCAATCTTCCTTGTACATATGTATGTAAACTTTATAAATAAAATATTAGGAAATTAAATATAGCAATGTACAAAAAGGATAATGTATCACACAATTTGGGGCTTATTCTTAAAAGTAGTGTCTTAACATTATAAAGGAAAGGAAAAGTAAGTAATCATACAATTGATAAAGAGAAAGCATTTTTTAAAAATTTAAATCCATTTATGTTAAAAAAAAAAACCTCTTAGCAAGCTAGGAAGAGAGTGGAACTTCATCATCATGATACAGAGTACATTTGTAAATAGCTAGGAATAGAAGGCAACATCATTATTATAGTAAAGAGTATTTTTAAAAACACACTTAATAGTGAAATGTTGAAACCTTTCCATCCGAGATTAGGAAGTAAACAAGAATATTTTATATCACCACATTTATTCAGCATTAAACTAGTAATTCTAGCCAGTGCAGTAAAGAGATGCAGACTGGCTAAGAGACAATAAAACTACCACTATTTGTTGATAATATTTCGATGTAGAAAGCATAAATTATTAGAATTAAGAAGTTAGTTTAGCAAAGTTGTTAGACACAGGTGAATATTTTTAAAAATCAATTATATTCCTATGTATTAGCACAGTTGGAAAATGAAATACTAAAACAGATTCACATACAAAAGCATAAAATATTAAATATTTAACACTAAAACTTCTTTAAAAGATGCACAAGGGCTATGCAGAAAAAAACTACATTTTTTAGAAAAATTCAAGATAATCTAATTAAGTGGGGGGATATGCCATGTTCATAGATTAGAAATGTTATTATTGTAAATATATTCATTTTCCCTGAATTGGTCTATAAATCTAATGCCATGTTGATAAAAGCCTCAGCAGGATTTTCTGTGGTAATTAACAAAATAATTCTAAAACGTATGTGGATGCACAAAGGGCCAAGAAAAGCCAAGAAAACTTTAATGAAAAGAACAAGGCAGGACTTAGTCTACTCGATATCAGAATTTATTATAAAGCTTCAGTAATTAAGGCAGTTTTTTGTGCAATGATAAACAAATAGACCGAAAAAATAGAATAATTGGTGCATACAGACACACACATATAGATATTCCATTTCTGGTAAAAGTAATAGCACCGCAAAGTAGTGGAGATTTTGTTTTTTCAGTAGATGGTGCTTGAATAATTTGGATAACAACATGAAAAAAAATTAAATATAACCCTACCCTGAAGAGTTATACACAAAAGTTAATTCCAGGTATACTGCTTATTTAAATTTGAAGGGTCAAATAACAAGACTTTGAGAAAATTATACAAGAGAAAAGCCTTTAAGATTTTGGGATAGAGAAAATTAAATAGGAATAATGCTCTTTTGAGCACTAACCATAAAGAGAAAGATTGATAAATTAGACTATATTAAAATTAAAGACTGTTTTTAAATTTAAGAGTAAAAGATAATACTATGAGAGTGACAGGCAAGCCACTGAGTGGTAGCGTGGTTATATCAAGACAAAAAGTCCTATCCAGTATATATCAATAGTTTCTACAAATCAATTAAGACAGACAACCCAATAGAAAAACAAGCAAGAGACACTAAGACTTCGCAAAAGAGGAGATCCAAATGATCAACAAATATGTGAGAGGATGGTCATTCTCATTAGAAATGGGGAAAATCTGAATTAAGGCAATAGAATATCACTACACATCCACCAGGATGGCTAAAGGCTGACAATACCAACTGAAATCCCACTATGCTGGTGATGAAAATGTAGATTGGTTCAACCTCTTTGGGAATTTGACAGTATTTACTAAGTGTGTGTATGTGCATACCCAATGCCTCAGCAATTCCACTCATAGGCACGTGCCCAACCAACATGTGAGCTCGTGCTGCACATCAAGACACACACGTAACTATTCACGGCAGCATTCTTACGGGCAGTCAAACATTGGAAGCAATCCAAATGTTCACTAACAGTGGACATCACAGTAGCCAAACAATAGGACATTAAACAGCAATTTATATGAAATAACCGTTGCCTCATACAACCAAAGGATGAATCTTTCATACATACACAGTCACACTCAGTTCTGAGGAAAAGAAGCCAAACATACCCACAAAAATATATACTGTAGGATTCCATTTTCACAAACTTCAAAAACAAGACAAATGAGTCTGTGATGTCAGGACAGCGTTTAACTTGAGCAGGGAGTGAAGGGAGTGACTGGGAAGAGACACGAGTGGGGCTCCGGGGTGTTGGCCTTATTCTGCTGTTGTGTTTAAACCTGGGTGTGTGCACAAGTGTTCATCAAGCTGTATAATGATGGGGCATGCACTTTCCTGTAGGTGTTCAACATAGAAGAACAGGAATCAATTAGGTTATCATAATAACTTAATCAGTATGAAGAGGAAAATGGATGAGGTAGAAAGTATAGCAAGAGCTCAGAGGAGAACATATTATCAGCTGCCATGGTTGGCCTGGCTTCTTGCCAAGGAAAGAACAGAGGAAACAGAAGATAGAAAACAGGAGTTATGTTTACAGAAACCTCCCATGAGGGGGCTGAAGGGAGATCTCAGGATGACAACTCATACAAGATACTGAGTCCTAGTCCAGATGGGAGCAATGTGACTCCAGAGATGGAATTTTTCACCAAGATTCCCAGTGCCATGGTGCTGCCTTCTTCCCCGGAAGACAGCATGCCCAGGTGAGCCTGGGTTCTTGCTTTTGTGTCTTCACATCCCTGCCCTGTTCTCAACGTTCTTCTGCCTGCATCAGTGGAGGATGCCCATTAATCCATCTTTGTGATTTCTCCAAGGATATTTAGAGGTGAATTCATAACTATCGTCTGTTTCCATCTAAGAAAATACAACTGTAAACTAAAAAATAATGATTCAGCTTTTTCCCTAGAGCTGTTTCCTCAGGCAACCTAATTAAGGATTAATCCTTTCACCCCAGTGCCCTCCCTAGGAAACCTCCAAATGACTTCAGGGGAATTTCATGTAGTTAATGGTTGCTGGATCTTTCTGAGTGAGTTATCATTAAAAATACATACGTGCAAATACCTAACCCTAACCCTTATCCTAACCCTAACCCTCATCTGGTTTGCTAGTAGAAAACCTTGAGAATCATTTTAGACTGAAACACTTTCTTCTGGGTTAATTACCATCGTCCTCCAAGAAAAGCCATCAACTCTGATGTCCATTTTGGTTTCGGCAAAGCAAGTCTCGTTTAAATGATTCTTCACTGATAAGAATTGGATGCTTCCCTCCTCTTTTCTGTCTGTAACTTGTTTTTTTGTTTGTTTTTTTGTTTTTTTTGAGATGGAGTCTCACTCTGTTGCCAGGCTGGAGTACAGTGGTGTGATCTCGGCTCACTGCAACCTCCGCCTCCCAGGTTCAAGCAATTCTCCTGCCTCAGTCTCCCGAGTAGCTGGGATTACAAGCGTGCACTACCACGCCCAGCTAATTTTTTGTATTTTAGTAGAGACGAGGTTTCACGGTGTTGGCCAGGATGGTCTCGATTTCCTGACCTCGTGATCCCCGCCTCGGACTCCCAAAGTGCTGGGATTACAGGTGTGAACCACTGCACCCGGCCTTGTCTGTAACTTAATATCTGTTTTGTCTTGTTTTTAAACTGATACCTTATATCTAGGCTTCAAAATTAATATTTTGCCACATTCACCTCTCATTCTGATTTTTTTTTTCCAACCATTTACAAATGTAAAGAAGATGGTTAGTTTGTGAGCCATACAAAAACAAGAGGCAAGAGGGATTTGCCTTGCAGGTTGTACTTTGTCCACCCCTGGTCTAGAATATTAAGGATTTTCTACATATTAATTCATAGTCTAAGGGATCCCAGAAATAGGAGCTGCTTGAGAAGATGTAGTCTGTGGTGTTGAAAATGACATACATCTAAAAGTATTTAGAATGTTTTTAATGATGGAATTCACCCTGCTGTGTCACTCTTTTACACAGGTTGAGTATTCCCAATCCAAAAATGCAAAATGCACCCAAATCTGAAACTTTTTGAGTGCTGACAGGACATGCTAATGAGTTGCTCACTGGAGCATTTTGGATTTCAGATTTTTGGATTAGGGATGCTGAACTGGTAAATAGATCATGCAAAGATTCCAAAATCTGAAATTTGAGACGTTTCTGGTCCCAAGCATTTTGGATAATGAATACTCAACCAGCCTTACAACAAATAAACCAAACAATTAAACAAAAATAACTAACATTTTGACATTAATCTTTGAACAAGCATCTCTTCATGAATTTTCTATGTTTAAACAAATAGTTTTTAGCTAAAACACTTCTCTTACTCATAATTGAATATCTATACTTTGGATATTTTGTCATCTATACCCTTGGCTACAGCTCATTTTAAAATTATATTTTTTACTCTATTGCCACTTCACTATATTTAGACATTGAAATTTAAACTGTAATCTTATCTTTATTTAATGGGAAATAATGTATGTATGGGAAATTAAAAGTTAAAAATGACTGTGAAAAAATAATTGTATTATTGAGCTGAAAGGGTTCATTTCTGGAGTCTCCATCCAAATCCAAGCCTAGAATCATATACAATTCCCTTATAATTATCTTCTGAAATTTATGGTATAAAAGATGCTAATAATATATTAAATTTCTTATAGGAATTATAACCACAAATTATTGAAACTCCCCAGTACCTAACACTGTTGTTAATAAGGCATTTCTCAGCACATTGTAGGTTTACTTTAGCCTAATGAAAAAGCTGTGATTTCAATATGTATTGATATATAATTATTTAAATAATTTAGTATCTGGCCAGCCCTGTAATCCCAGAACTCTGGAAGACCGAGGTGGGTGGATCACTGAAGGTCAGGAGTTCGAGACCAGCCTGGCCAAAGTGGCAAAACCCCGTCTCTACTAAAAAATACAAAAAATAACTTGGCATGGTGGCCCAGTTGGGAGGCTACTTGGGAGGCTGAGACTGGAGAATTGCTTGAACCCAGGAGGCAGAGGTTTCAGTTAGCTGAGAAAGAGCCACTGCACTCCAGCCTGGGCGACAGAGGGAGACTCCATCTCAAAATAAATAAATAAATGAAAGAAAGAAAGAAAGAAAGAAGGAATTTAATAGCTAAACAATAAATTGGTTTCTTCTAGTCTAAAATGTGAGTTAATATATAATGAATGTATATTTATTCATTTCTTGATACTGAAGTAAATCTCTATTAAACAATACACATAAAAAGCCTTGAAACCAAAAATGGTCATTTACTTCAAAATAGTTAGATATGCAGGTCAAACGTTATTGGATATATATTTGAATAACTTTCAAATTCCTTATTCTAGCAGGCGTGGTGGCTCACGCCTGCAATCCCAGCACTTTGGGAGGCCGAGGTGGGCGGATCACCTGAGGTGAGGAGTTCAAGACCAGCCTGACCAACATGGGAAAACCCTGTCTCTACTAAAAATACAAAAATTAGCTGAGCTTGGTGGTGGGTGCCTGTAATCCCAACTACTTGGGAGGCTGAGGCAGGAGAATCGCTTGAACCTGGGAGGTGAAGGTTGCAATGAGCTGAGATCGCGCCATTGCACTCCAGCCTGGGTGACAGAGCGAGACTCCGTCTCAAAAAAAAAAAAAAGAAAAAGAAAAAAATTTATTTTTAAAAAGACAAGAGTGTTACTATGTAACAATTTAATCAAACTATGTACATAGCTATGTTTTGCCTCATTAATTATCTTAAAAATAAATATACATCTGTGTCTTACTTTAAAGACATTATACTTTGGTAAAAATATTAGGCAGAGAAATTTGTCTGTGCAGTCCTGTAATGGCAGAAAAATAAAAAGAAAATGTTATTCTTTGAAATTGCTTTAAGTTTTGTAAGTTTTCTACACCGAGAAAAATATATCAATATGAAAGGATTTAACAGTGAGCACTACAGATGTATTATTGCAGTGTTCATTTTTCTTTGACAATTCTATGAGGCATCACATCAATCATTTAGATTAAAAAATTGAGTTTCAGAAAGATGCTTGGCTATTACATGGCCGATGGCAGTTTGACATTCGAATTCAGGTCTGTGTGGCTCTAACCCAACAGATATTTCACCGCGCAGGGGCCTGATTGTGAACCAGAGGAACCGACACGTGGCTCTAGAGGGTTCAGCAGAAGGGTACCCTCCTGGCGGTGGTAGAGAGGTGTTGGAGCTGGGCCTTGAGTCGATGATATTTGAGCTGATGGGCCAAGTTTTCCTGCTGCAATAGGCAACCCTGAAATTTCAGTGTCTTAACACCAAAACTTCTGTCTGGTAAACTGCAAAACCCGAATCCCTCCGTGGGACCCAGCGCCCCTCCAGGGCAGCTGTCCGGTAGGCGGCGGCTGAGACCCGGCTGCTGGACTTTCCAGTTTCTCCACACCCCCACTGGCGTTTCCACAGGCACTGAGGCAAGGAAAGACGGGGCTGGACTGTCGCTCCTGGCTCCTGCACACTTCCATACGGAAGTGACACGCCGGCTCCTCTGCCATTGCATTAACCAGAACTAGTCACGTGGCCACGCCTGCCTTCACAGGGCGGAAGGTGAGATTCCGTGTGCTTAGGAGGGGACAATTGAAACGGGTGTCCAGCAGAGATGGTCAGGATCTCAGCCCGCAGCTATGAGAAGGGGTCCTCGGGGTGGAGGGAAGAGTCTAGCCCCGCAGGCAAGGGCTGCGGAGAGGCGTGCTTCCAAGACGTCCAGAGGCGCCATCAGGTGAACTCAGAGAGGGAAAGCAACTGGGAAGCAGGTCATGGGGAGGGAGACACAGAGCACTTGTCTTCTCCTTCCTATAGAATATGTAGTTGAAACACTCACAACATATAATCTACCAAATTCATCATAGATGACTTATTGCAATGAAAACAATTATAATACTATATTGCTGTGGTTTTTTTGGGGGGTGGGGTGCTATGTAGTATTACATATATGTATGGCTTTGAAAGCCTCCAAAGACTTTAGAGGTTTACTGCAATATTCTGAACAAATGGAAGCTCTAATGTAGTGCCCTTTAATAATTAAAAATATGCATAAAATGTTAAAATTGAATGATTTTTCTTTTTTTCCAGAAGGGTGAATACTTCTGTATGGTTTCCGACATGCAGGACTACTTAAAAAAAAAAAAAAATTTCTGGACTTCCTTTTTTCTCATATACATTTTTAACCCCTGCAGTGCCAACATTCAAATGAAGAATGAAAACATTTCTATGTGAATGCATACTTGGAGAGAACATTCATATGCCTTACTTTAATTTTATCCTTATAACAGCTCTGTAAGGTGGGCAGTGAAGGTCTGTTGCCATCATCATGTTTCTTTTTTCTTTTCTTTTTTTTTTTTTTTGAGACAGAGTCTTGCTCTGTTGCCCAGGCTGGAGTGCAGTGGCGCTATCTCGGCTCATGCAAGCTCCACCTCCTGGGTTCATGCCATTTTCCTGCCTCAGCCTCCCAAGTAGCTGGGACTACAGGCACCCACCATGACACCTGGCTAATTTTTTTGTGTTTTTAGTAGAGACGGGGTTTCACCATATTAGCCAGGATGGTCTCGATCTCCTGACCTCGTGATGTGCCTGCCTCGGCCTCCCAAAGTGCTGGGATTACAGGCTTGAGCCACCGCGCCCGGCCATCATGTTTATTTTTCACATGAGGAAACTGAGTCTCAGACCTGTACAGACCCTTCACTGCCCTACAATTAGTGTAAGAGATGGAGCTCAAGGTTGGGAACTGTGGCGCTTAACCCAAGACTACTTTCCCACGACAATGTCTCTGACCACAGAGAGTCGATCTCTGTGCTAGTTAGGAATTGGTGGAAAGTTTCCCCTAGGAGAAAGGAGGTGTGTGACACTGGGAGAGTCTCAAGGTCAAACCTACAAGGTTATCTGAGCCAGTGATTCTCGAACTCAACTGAACATCAGAGTCACTCAGGGAGACTGAGAATAAAAGATTGTTGGACTTGCCCTGAGACTCTGATTCTCTGTGTCTGCCACTGAGTTGAAGGGATGTGTATGCTGAAACAGTTTTCTGAAACTTGAACAGTGTCTTGATATTTGATGACTTTAAGGAATTATTGTCATTTTTCAAAGTATGAAAATGATATGAAGAAAATATATTTTTAAAGAGTGTCTTCTGAAGATACACCTGCAACATTTACTAATGAAATTATGTAAAGTCTGATTTGTGTTTAAAAATAATCCAGGAGCGGAGGGAGAGGGAAGGGGATAAATGAAACAGGCTGTGACAACTGAAGCCAGGTGGTGAGTGGGGAGTGGAGACAGGGACTTCCTCTGGCATTCTATTCGTATTCGATACTATTCGTATCACTGCACATTTGTATAACAAAAATGTTGCAAGAAAAGCTCCCCAGGAAATTCTGATGATCACCCATTGGATCATTGATCTAATCCAACCACATAACTATAATTACAGAGGTTCCCTGTACACTGCCATGTCTGCTGTATTGCTACATTCTAGCTGTGTTGTTCGAGGTCACTCACCTGTTTGCCCTTCTCTGCAGTGGTGGTAAAATCAGGAAATAGTTTTACCAAAACAGGGCATTGGAATATACACAAGTGTGAGTGAGTCATGAGCAGGGGACACTTCTGGGCCTCAGGTTTCTCATCTGTGGTTTGTCTCAAACTCAGAGACAGGTTTTCAGGTCCCCTCTTGAGTCCACTCTCTTTCCTTCTTTTACAGGAACTTTCTCTCTCAGGCAATTTTCTCCTTTTCTTTCTCAGGTGACTTTCAGCATTTCCTTTTTGAGCTTTACCTTAGAGTTGCCTTATGGTTTATTCAGGTGCAAATTGACTTCCATGTGTCCTGCTTGATATTTGAAAGCACTTTTAATTTGAAGACTGTTATGCTTCTTACATTCTGGAAAATTCCCAGCGATCATCTCTTTAATTATGCCTCTCCATCATTCTCTCTAATCCTCTGGAATTCTGACGAGATGAGATTAACTCCCTTAGCCTACAGCGCTTGCTCCTTAAGATCTCTCGCTTTTATAAATCTTTTTTTCTTTCCACTCATTTTACTTTCCAGATGCATTTCTCTGCTTTTTTCTTTTCGATTGGATTTATGTTCTTGTTTTATTATTTCTGCCAGTCCTTTTTTTTTTTTTTTTTTTTTTGAGACGGAGTCTTGCTGTTGCCCAGGCTGGAGTGCAGTGGCACGATATTGGCTCATTGCAACCTCTGCCTCCTGGGTTCAAGTGTTTCTCCTGCCTCTGCCTCCAGAGTAGCTGGGATTACAGGCACACACCACCACGCCCGGCTAATTTTGTGTATTTTGTTTTTTTTTTTTTTAGACAGAGTTTTGCTCTTGTTGCCCAGGCTCTAGTGCCATGGTGTGATCTCTGCTCACTGCAACTTCCACCTCCTGGGTTCAAGCGATTCTCCTGCCTCAGTCTCCCGAGTAGCTGGGATTACATGTACGTGCCACCATGCCGGGTTAATTTTGTATTTTTAGTAGAGACGGGGTTTGTCCATGTTTGTCAAGCTGGTCTGGAACTCCCAACCTCAGGTGATCCGCCCACTTCGGCCTCTTCGGCCTCCCAAAGTGCTGGGATTACAGGCGTGAGCCACCGTGCCGGGCCAATTTTGTGTTTTTAGTAGAGACGGAGTTTCACCAGGTTGGCCAGATAGGTCTCGAACTTCTGACCTCCCGCCTCGGCCTTCCAAAGTGCTAGGATTACAGGCTTGAGCCACTGTGCCTGGCCCCTACCCCCCCTTTTTTTTTTTAGAGTCGGGGTACATATGCAGGTTTGTTACGTGGATTTACTGTGTGATGCTGAGGTTTGGGCCTTGATCGAACCCATCACCCAACGAGTGAACACAGTTCCCAGTAGGCAGTTCTCTCCTTGCCCCTTTCTCCCTCCCATGGACCCCACTGCCCACCGTTTCCATCCCTCTGTCCCTGTGTCCACAGTATGTAGCTCCCACTTAGGAGAATATGCAGTATTTGGTTTTCTGTCTCTGTGTTAATTCAGTTAGGATAATATATTTCTGCCAGTTCTTCATAACTTCTTATCCCTTTTGATGCATGTTATTCCTGCATACATTTCTTCAAGGTTTCCAAACATGTTTATTTTAAAGCTCTTTTCAGAATGGTTGCTGATTCAGGTGGCCCCTTAGCATTTGCTGTGTTCACGTGCATGGTAATTTTTTCTTTGCCACCTCATCGTAAGTGGGAGATTCTCTCTCTACTGTCTATCTTTCTCAGTGTCTCTCTGCTCACACCTCTGCTTAACAAAGGCACCTCGTCCATGTGGGGCCCTCGTCCGGGAACAAGCTGTGTTGCCGTGGTTGAAGGCATCCGATGCAGTTACTCGCTGCATGGCAGTTCCTGGCAGGGGGCCACATGCACGTTTTCTCTTCCCACAGACACATGGCTTCATGTCAGTTGTGCCGGCAGCTGCAGTTGGCAGCAGCTTCCTCTCCTCCCATGAGCACTTGTGGTCCCCATCATAGTCCCCACTGCCCAACAAGCGCCCCGCTCCTCGCAGGATCTGCCTTTGGGTTCCAGACTCCAGCAGGACATTTCCTTCAACTCCTTCTCACCATCATGCATCTCCATCCCAACACTGATCCTCAGCCGTGCCCATGCTGTTTCAAGTCTCCTACAATTTTACGTTTTCCCTCTTTATTTGTCATCTACCATTGGCATATATTTAGAGCAGGTATGTGTGTGTGGTAAGGGTGCTTCGGGGTACATGTTTATAGAACCATCTTAGCGGAAGTCCTTAGGCCAGGTTTCTCCTTTCTCATAGAACTACTGCAAATGTTGAAAGCACTTGAAAAAATGTCTAAGCTGCACTCTATTTTCAAAAACAAGCAAAACCCTGTAACTTGGTAATTTTTATTTCCAGAGACACTAGCGGATAAAGAAAAGATTTTTCTTGGGAGAAGTCCTTGGGTATTCCATTCATTGGTTTGCCATGAACAACACATTTTTCAACACTTTTTTTTGTTTCTATTATTTTTACTGCTGGTAAATAGCATGTTAATAGTACATTCCCCTTCATTTGGTATCTGTTTTTATTTGTTAAAATAAAATTTAATGGGAGTTTGCATTTCAAAATATTAGTTTCCTAGCAAAATTTATATATTCAGCATATATTATATATTATACATATAATTTTCTAGTAGAAAAGGTCATAAGATGTAAAAAATAATAGTTGATATATTTGTACCCTTTGCTCTTCTCAGGTGTATAAAGTTCCTTCTCTTTTCCCTAGTACTTTCTATATTATAGAACCTGTGAAAACTGGGGAGGGAATTAGGTTTATTACATTTAGTTCATTTTAGCACCCGGTTTCCATAACGCCTCCTAAATGTTTCTGGCCTTTGTTCTATTAATGACAGCGAGATCATAGAGTCATATTAAAGTTGCTCAGTAGGTCAAGCCCTCTATTTTAGGAATGAGGCAAGCACAATTCTTTCTTCTTCTAGACCCATTGTTTAGAACTGTACCTTTTATTATCAAGAAAAAAGGTGAAAGGCTGGATGGAAAACCTCCACGGCCTCCAGACTGTGGACTCTCTACCCTTGTAAAGACCACTCACCTGAGTAAAGTCTAGTCTCAGCCGCTGGGACTAGACTAGCTGTAGAAGCTGTGTGCTGGGTACCCCTACCCCGCCCCCCAGTACATAGCCATCTTAATCTAGCCAAAGAGCGTTTATTAAATATCCACTAGGTACACAGAACTGTGCTCTCTGCTAGAAGCGGGGCACGGAATCAAACATCAGTAAGATGGGTCCCCAACACCAAGGGGAACAGAACTCGTGAGGAAAAAGGCACATTCAGAATTTCAAGTCAAAACCAAATTCAAGGTAGCAGCTAAAATCAAAGTGCCAAGTGTTAAGGGATCAGGAAAATATGGGGAGATGGCAACAAAAGAACTAGTACAGTTTAGTTGATCGGTTTTTTTTTTTTTTTTGAGACGGAGTCTCGCTCTGTCGCCCAGGCTGGAGTGCAGTGGCGCGATCTCAGCTTACCGCAAGCTCCGCCTCCCGGGTTCACGCCATTCTCCTGCCTCAGCCTCCGGAGTAGCTGGGACTACAGGCGCCCGCCACCACGCCTGGATAATTTTTTGTATTTTTTAGTAGAGACGGGGTTTCACCCTGTTAGCCAGGATGGTCTCGATCTCCTGACCTCGTGATCTGCCCACCCTGGCCTCCCAAAGTGCTGGGATTACAGACGTGAGCCACCGCGCCCGGCCAGTTGATCGGTTTTCAAAGTGGGAAACCGAAACTGACGAAATGGGCCACTGGACGGAGAAATTCTGGAAGTGAGAGCACTTCCAGAGCAGCATGCAGCGACACCTCGCACGGCTGAGGATGGACAGAATGCGGAAAGGAGGACAAGGAGGCAGGCAGGGGAGACACCCTTTCACAATCTACTCACAGCCTGATATTCTTTCATTATTTTCAGGATATATATGATCACATTTTAACTTAGTCTGCAACATGTACTGAATAAAAAGAAGATAGTGCAAAGCAATTCTCCAACACAGTAAAAGGTAAGTGACCCATGTTTACGGTATAATCCCCTTCTAATACCTTCCACACACACACACACACACACACACACACACACACACACATAACCATTTCATTTCTTTGCATTCAGTGTGTATTAGTCCATTCCAGTCTTGCATTGCTATAAAGGAATACCTGAGACTAGGTAATTTATAAAGAAAAGAGGTTTAATTGGCCCATGGTTCTGCAGGCTGTACAGGAAGCATGGCTGGGGAGGCCTCAGGAAACTTACAATCATGGCAGAAGGCAAAGGGGAAGCAGACATGTCTTACCTGGCTGGAACAGGAGGAAGCTGGCGAACGGAGATACCACACACTTTTAAACAACAGGATTTAGTGAGAACTCTATCACCAGAATAGCACCAAAGGAGGAAATCCGCCCCCATGATCCAATCCAATCACCTCCTCCTAGGCCCCATCTCCAACATTGGAGATTACAGTCTGACATGAGATTCGGCTTTGGCATACAGATCTAAACCATATCACAGTGTAAATATGTTTGTGTATTTCAGATTTAGCTTTTTCCTTCCAGTAGCATCTTAGTTTATAAAATGCCAGAGAACATGTCTTTCTGGGTTGGTAAGATTATATACATATATATTTTAAATAAGTACGATTAAATTCCTATTTTAAGGGCTGTTTATAGCACTAATTTCTGTGTAAAAACTCACTTCCTGAAAGTTCTAACCTAAAATGTGACTAAATATTAGGAACACGGGAAAGCAATGAAGGAAGCAGAGTTGAAAGATATATTTCTTCATTTTCCAATACAGTAGCACATACCCTACTTATGAAAAACTCATCCTCTAGAGTTTTTTTTGCTTGTTTGTTTAAAAAATGAAATTAACAACACTGGCCTTTCTAGCAATGGGTTAAGCAAAGGAGAGTTTGGTTATTTAACTTTATAGATCAACTAATTAGATTAACTTTCACATGCACGGGCTACTATAGAAGGCTGCCTGCCCTAGAAGGTCTGCTATTGGACCTTTATTAAACCCTTTTCCTTTACTTTTTTTGCTAAAGACCATCCTCTAAATTGATATAGCTACTAAAAGGACTTGTAAGATGATTTATACAGTAATATTGACACTTTTCAAAATTTTTTTTTTTTTTGAGACGGAGTCTCGCTCTGTCGCCCAGGCTGGAGTGCAGTGGCGCGATCTCGGCTCACTGCAAGCTCCGCCTCCCGGGTTCACGCCATTCTCCTGCCTCAGCCTCCCGAGTAGCTGGGACTACAGGCGCCCGCTACCACGCCCGGCTAATTTTTTGTATTTTTAGTAGAGACGGGGTTTCACCGTGTTAGCCAGGATGGTCTCGATCTCCTGACGTCGTGATCCGCCCGCCTCGGCCTCCCAAAGTGCTGGGATTACAGGCGTGAGCCACCGCGCTCGGCCTCAAAATTTGATTAATTTAATAAAATATGGAATTTATTGGTGGCTAGAAAATTAAATGACCTAGGGTACTAAATATAGTTGATATAGTTAAACATAGTTGATATATTTGTATCTTTTTTTTTTTTGATGTATTAATCTTTTCCCTGGTACCTACTATTTTCTAGAGGCTGTGAAAATTGGGGCAGGAAAAGGTTTATTTCATGTGGCTGGTCTCAGAACCTGGTTTTCATAATATTTCGAAAAAATTTTAAAGTGCAAAGTTTAATCAGAAATTCAAAAATATTATTACTTTCTGTCCTCATATTTATTCCTATTATGTGATACTTCTTTTTTTAAGAGACAGTCTTGCTCTGTTGTCCTCTATTACCTGGTACTTTTAGGTTTTACGTAGATTTTGGTTTTAGATAGGAGATACTTAAAAATATTAGTATATCAGTGCTGATTGAAATAGAAGCTGTAAAACTTTTTGAACAGTGCAACTAACAATAATATACGTTTAAAAGGAAAACTAAAATTATAAAGTAGAAACTTAAATTTTCAAAAACTGACTTATAGATTAAAAAGGTCTTTTTCAACCTCGCCCAGTGCAGGTTTGTTTAGCTTCAGTCCAGTCCTTTATCTTGCATTTCAGTCTCACCATGTATAAAATGGAATTAATAACAGAAAAGCCCATTCTTTTATTTATTTATTTATTTATTTATTTAGAGACAGAGTCTTGCTCTGTCGCCCAGGCTGGAGTGCAGTGGCGCGGTCTCAGCTCACTGCAACCTCCGCCTCCCGGGTTCACATCATTCTCCTGCCTCAGCCTCCTGAGTAGCTGGAACTACAGGCACCCACCACCATGCCCGGCTAATTTTTTTTTTTTTTTTGTATTTTTAGTAGAGACGGGGTTTCACCATGTTAGCCAGGATGGTCTTGATCTCCTGACCTCGTGATCCACCCGCCTTGGCCTCCCAAAATGCTGGGATTACAGGTGTGAGCCACTGCGCCCGGCCCTATTTTGTTTTTATACAGCATTTCTTGGATATCATTTAAGTACAATTTTTAGATGTACCAGAATCCAGTGGTGCAATGAGAATAGAAGATGGTAGCATGTTTACCTTTTATTGTTCTACGTGGTTATCAAAATTAACATATGGCTCAGAATATCATCCCGGAGTCTTGACCGATGACAGCGAAATGATTTGTCAGCCTGGAAATTTTCATGTCCTAAACATATACCAGTTATGGGCGTGTTCATGACTTAAGAATCATAGGTATTCTATGAATTTTTGGCTGCTCTTAAACATTTGTCAATAAACTAATGTTGGTTGGGACCTACAATGAAGTGTAGTTTAGATATTGATATACCACTCATACATAATACAAATGGGGACTTTTAATGACAGTCAGAAAAACGAGAATGATTCACATTAATTTCGAGCCTTCTATGTGTCCTGCATCACCCAGTAGGTATTTCACATATGCTATATGTTTTTTATTACAAAAATAACACTGCAGAGAGCCCATAACTGTTTTCCAGGAATCCTGAATTTTCTCTTTAGTGATGCTACACATACTTACTTTGGACATCAGCAATCTAACTGCAGGCTTTGCAAACTCATTCTTCAAGAGGCAAGTCATTCTTGGTAACAGCATCCTCAGGAATGAAGCTTCTGCAGTTGAGGTTCAGTGAACGCTGTGTCAGGGATCTGCGCAGCACGTGTGGAACCCAATGAGAGTCCTTGCTGTGCAGGCACGGGGATGCTCACATAGTAAAAACTCGAGTCCATCGGGAAGCCCAGGAACTGAAAGGCATAAAGAAACCGAGTGCTAGAACACGAAGATGCCATTTAGACACAGATGCTTTTCTGCAAGTCACCACACTTTAAGAAAGGAGACTAGCGATCTATTGAATAATTCATTCCCTCATGGCACTGGTTCAACACCCCAGGCTCCTCTGCTGAGAAGCCTCCTTATGTAGCTGTACTGGACAAGTGCGGTAGAAAAGACAGAACCCAGTGGGGATGACAGAACTCTCTAATTGTCTGCAAAAGAGGAAATCCAGTTGGTGGAGAGAAAAATTATTTCCACATTGGAAAAAAAAGTAATGACAAAAATAAAAAGGCTTTGTCAAATATAGTTCACTCTTCTCATTACTTGCCTTAGTGTTTCAAAGATAAACGCTTTTTGTTACAACACATCACAGATAACGCAACTTCGCCTGACTGAACCCGGCGTGGGGAGACTGCAGATGCGCTCTGCAGCCAAAACAAAGGGTGGGGGAGGGGAGGGGCAGTTACAAAAAAGACACCTAATGAAAAAAAATCCCTACAATTCACAAAGCTTGCTACTGAAATTAATTTCAGGTTTCCACGTCCACGGGGACACGTACAGGATTTAAAATGACGCTCACGTGGCATCTCTCAGGGCCAACTGGGGAGCATCAAAGCTTCCCCTCGACGTTTATTAACTCTGCAGTCCGTTCTCTACGTCTGCGAAGGATTGGCAGATAACAATGTGTCTGAGAGAAGAGGCGTTTTCTAAGGAGACACACAAAGGCAGTGGGACCCTCCAACCTCACTCTGTGAGAGGAACACCGCACAGCAGTGTGGGGGCTCGAACACCCCAAGAGCGGCGGAGCGCGGTTCAGAAAACATGACCCTTGAAATGCACACAAAGCCTAACAACGTGTCCTCCGCGGAAGAAAACAGCTTGAAAAGGTCGGCTTTGAAGTAACCCCAGCGGAAAGGAATCACCCTGGAAGAAACACGCAGCAGCCCCGGGGCAATGCGCGGGCGGGAGGAGCAGCGAGCGCGGGGAGCGCAGGGCCCTTCGGAGAGGGCGCTGCACCCGCCCTGCGCTCCGTACCTGTGCCGCCACGCCCACCGGTCCCCTGCTGAGCCTAGCACCGCCCATTTAGACCCAGCACCACCCGTCCGGACCGAACCTAGCACCGCCCGTCCGGACCCAGCACCGCCCATTTGGATACTGCACCGCCCGTCCAGACCCAGAACCGCCCGTCCAGACCCAGTACCGCCCATCGGACCCAGCACCGCCCATTTAGACCCAGCACCGCCAGTCCGAACCGAACCTAGCACCGCCCATGGGACCCATCGCCCGTTCGGACCCAGCACCGCCCGTCCAGATCCAGCACTGCACCCCCATTTGGATCCAGTACCGCCCGTCCAGACCCAGACCCGCCAGTCCGGACCCAACCCCGCACCGCCCATCGGATCCGGCGCCGCCCATTTAGACCTAGCACCACCCATCCGAACCGAACCTAGCACCGCCCATCGGACCCACCGCCCGTCCGGACCCAGCACCGCCCGTCCGGACCCAGCACCGCCCGTGCACAGATCCATCACCACCCATTTGGACCCAGCACCGCCCGTCCCCGCCCGTCCGGACCGAACCCAGCACCGCCCATCGGACCCAGCAGCGCCCATTTAGACCCAGCACCGCCCGTCCGAACCGAACGTAGCACCGCCCATCGGACCCATCACCGCCCGTCCAGATCCAGTACCGCCCATTTGGATCCAGCACCGCCCGTCCGGACTCTGCACCGCGCGTCCGGACCGAACACAGCACCACCCATCGGACCCAGCACTGCCCATTTAGATCCAGCAGCGCGCGTCCGAACCGAACCTAGCACCGCTGGTCGGGACAGAACCCGGTACCGCCGGTTGGGACCCACCACCGCCAGTCCAGACGGAACCCTAGCACCGCGCGGGGCCCGCCCTCCGACACCTCCCTCCCTGGCGGCCGCGGCAGCAGCACCTAGTGGAGCGGCCCGGAGGTGCGGCGGCGACGCGCGGGGCGGCGGCGCGCACGGCGGGCGGGGGCGCGCACGGCGGCGGGCGGGGCGCGGGCGGGTGCGGGCGGCGGGCGCCGGGCGCACACCGGCCGGCGGGGCTGAGGCGGCGCGGCGCGGCGCGGACTGAGCCCCAGGCGGAGGCCAAGTCGGACGACGCGGCGTGGCCGCGGAGGCGGAGGCAGCCGCGGAGGCGGAGGCGGCCCGCGGGGGGTGGCGAGGGTCGCCGGGCCCCCGCGGACCTGTCGTCCTCGGCCCGTCCTCCGGCCCCGGCCCCGCGCGGCTGAGGAGGCGCGGCCAGGACCATGTCGGCGGGCGGCCGTGACGAGGAGCGGCGGAAGCTGGCCGACATCATCCACCACTGGAACGCCAACCGGCTGGACCTGTTCGAGATCAGCCAGCCGACCGAGGTGAGCACCGCCGGGCGCGGGGCCTGCGCGACCCCCGCCCGCCGCGCCGCGCCCGCCCCTCCCCCCCTGCCGCCGCCCGCCAGCCGAGGACCCGCCCTCCTTTCCCCCTCCCCCCACTCCCCCCTTCTTTCCCCTCCCCCTCCCCCAGGCCCACCGCGGGCCCCGGCGTCCTCCGCAGCCCCCGTCCCCCTGCCGCGGTGTATCCCGGGGTCGCGGGGGCTGGCGGGGCGCGGCAGTCACCTGTTCCCCTCTCCGGCCGCTCACCTGGTGGCTCACCTGGGCCGCCGCCCCCACCCCCGCGAGCGCGGCGCGGCCCCGGCCTCATCCCCGGCGGCGCGGGGGGCGCGGCGGCGCGCGGGGCCGGCGCCCTCCACCTGCAGCCCGGTCGTGGCTCGCGGCGCCCCTTCGCCGTGGCCGGGATGGAGCCTGTGACGCGCGCTGTGCTTCGGGTTCATAAACTTGCAGGCTGCCAGCTGGGAGGGGAAAGTCAGTATCACAAAGTTCGGGAGGTGCGGGCTCCCTGATGGCACAGGCCCGGAGTCGGACTCCTCCGAGGAAAGGCGCGCCTTCTCCACCTTCGGGGCCGCGAGGAACGGCCCGTCCTCTGCGGCGGCCTCTGCCCGGAGGGAGGCGCCGGCCCCAGGCTGGCTCCCTGAGAGGAGGAGGAAATCACGCTCGCTCCTGGCCTGGTAACAATGGGGGTTGTTTATAACAAAGCTGCTGAAAGCGTTCCGAGCAGCTCTTAAAAAAATGTTTGAGTCCAAGTCCACTAGGAAGGGCTCCGTGGAGAGGGGAGGGAGGTGAAGGGTCGGGGAGCAACCCTGTAAATCGCTCCGCAAGGGTCGGTTCCGCGCTCTGTTCATTCGGTGGCTGCACAGACTTTAACAGCATAAAAAAATTTCACTCAATATTTGTGCCCGTTTAGGAAATCATTTTAATAGCGTCTATTTTTGATTTGTTGTAATAGGTAATTTGTAGTTAATACTTGCTATAAAATACTAGCTCCTAGGCAACAAAACATGTTTGGCAAATTTGAACATTCTTACGAAATTTAATCCTTTTATCATTGAATTCCACTTTATGTTTTTGAGAAAATTTGACTATTGCTTCTCTGATTTCTTGAGTTTTTGGCAGTCATGGGAAGGACTCTATTCTGTTTTCATCTGTACCTGTGACTGCACTTGACGTGGGTAGCTAGCCATTTGTCTTAATCCTTAGTTGAATACTGACACACGTCATTAGGCTCAGGTTGCCAATTTGAGCATAGATGTTACGTTAAGTTACTCCTGATTCATTCATCTTCTGTAATGATTTTATGAGTTAGGTTCTAGTAAGCGAGTTAGTACTATGTACTTAAGTGTTCGTTCATAGACTAGTATATCTTTAGAAAGGTGCCATGATAATTTAGTTTCAGGATTATGTTTTCTTTTAGAATAATGAATTCATTTTTCTTTTTATCACAAGATAAAAAAAATTGACCATAAAACATCTTGGTGTGTAGTTTTTTTTTGTTTGTTTGAATGGATTTTTTTTTTTTTTTTGAGAGATTTCTCAAGTCTGGTGGAAAGGAATCTTTTTTCAGTTTAATAAAGAGAATTCAGCTTTTTGGGATTTTGAATTGAGTTAGCATTAAAAAAATCTCAAATCAGAAACATTATAGTTCATTGATTTAATTAAATTCTATTTTAAGCACTCAATTGAAACTTTTTATTTCTTAGTGATATGACTAGTTTTTAAAATTGGCCTGTCATTTGGAAAGCTATTTTTTCAGTTATACTGTAGGTGAAAGTTTGCTTTGTACATACATTGAAGCAAAACAAGAATTGAAGGACTTGGAAAAAAAGATGATATATTTCATTTCCTAATTTTTCTCCCTACTTATATCTGAACATTTCTATTTTTAGAAATTATTCTTCAGAATTGTATTAGAAGCCTTTCATAATGAAATGAATTGGTTTTTAAGAATGTCCATATATTGGTTTTTTAGCTTTTTCACTATATAGTGGCTGGCTCACATTTCTATTTTGTTTTCTCGAGAACTTTCCTGTACTATTAAATTTATTCTGGTCCTAGTTAAGCTTTGCATTTAACATATTGTATCTTTTATTATGATGTAGGTAAACTTAATATGAGTAATTCTCTCAGCCAGTATTTCAAGGCCAACAGTTTCAATTTGCTTTGTCTAAGCTCGTGTGAATTTTTTTTTTTTTAACCATCTAATGATTATTTTTACTCTATTTGGCCATCACAAGTCCAATTTTTTAGTTTTCTGCAAGAACAGAAGCATTGTACTGGTCCTTATCAGATGTTCAGTAAATGTTGAACAAATTCACTGCAGGAGTTGATTTGTAGAAATAAGATTTAAGCCTTGTATTTATTTACTTGGGTAATCTTTTTATGTGTATGAGAGTATAGTTGTGGGTTTTCTTTTTTTTTTTTTTGGGGGGGTACAGTGATAAGTATCTGTTTTCAAATTTTATAACTTCATTAATCATCTATGATTGGTGGTTTCAGGCAGCTTTGATAACCACTGATAATTTTGTGGTTTCTGTGTTTAGGAAGATGATAAACTTGGTTCTTTGGATTACATTCTTTTTTTAAGAAAACTAGAGTATGTTTTAACATCATCCTGGCTAAGTTTGCTTTTTCCTTTGTATTCACATTTGTGTGTAAAGGAAAGGCTTACGAAGAATAAGCAGGCTATCACTGGAGTATTTTTCAGGCTCTTTGTCACTTGGATCCTAGATTCATTTGGAATTTGTAAAATGAGAGTTGATCTGAACCTGATGTTGTTATTTTATAACCAGAAGATTGATGCTAAGCTAACTTAATGTCTTGATTACTATGAAAAGCTGTAGCTCACAGAAACTCCTTAAAGTATGTATAGTCCCTCCTTTGCTTATTTTTAATGTTACAGCTTGTTTTCTTTTAGGGATTCCTGGATAATTACGGCAGCAGAGTCCTTTTAATCTTTCCTGTCACCTCCTCAGAAGAGGGCTTCTCTGGTTATCCAAAGGTCTCCCTGTTGGTTTTAACTTACCAGACTTGTCATTGCCATTGGTATGTCTGTCTCCCTCTTATTACACGAAGGCAAGAGTGTAGAATTTTCTTGAATAATTGTTCTGTGTATTGCATGGTAGGAGCTCAATAAATATTGTGTGGAAAGAATGTCGAATATGGCCTTCATTGTATATACCTTTATTCATGACAAAATATGGGATATATGCTTTCTAAAAATGTAGTGAAGAGTGTTTATTAGGCCAGTGAGTATTTATGTTTTCATGTCTTATTCTTAGTTTTGCAAGAAGCTTACACTTAAATGCAGAAATTATGCTAGGTAATTGACTATTTAGCTTCACGAGATACTTCTTAAAGTCATTTATTTTTTATTGGATTTATTGCCTCCTTCTTGCCCTGATGGTAAAAATAACCCAGAATTTATGTGGACACCTACATATGCTTTATTACAGGTGAATACATTACATTTTAATACTCTGATTAATCGAGAAGTAATGTGGTGATTCATGTTTTCCAGAGATGTGTGTAAGAAATAACTTTGTCAGCAGAGGTAGAGTAGGAAGTCTTCAGGTGAAGTGGTAATAATTGCATAACTTATAGCTACATCTATATTCCAGACTAATATTAGCTTGTGACTATGCTTTATCATACAACTGAACTATATTTGAAACTTTTCTTTTTTTTTTTTTTTTTTTTGAGTCAGAGTCTCACTCTCTCGCCCAGGCTGGAGTGCAGTGGCACGATCTCAGCTCATTACAACCTCTACCTTCCAGGTTCAGGTGATTCTTGTGCCTCAGCTACCTGAGTAGCTGGGATTACGAGCATGTGCCACAACATCTGGCTAGCTTTTGTATTTTTAGTAGAGACGGGGTTTTGCCATGTTGGCCAGGCTGGTCTTGAACTCCTGGCCTCAGGTGATCTGCCTGGCCTCCCAAAGTCCTGGGATTACAGGCGTGAGCCACTGTGCCTGGCTGTCAATAGTTGTATTTTTAAATATTGGTACTGTTGAAGATCTGTTTCTGGTGACTGATGTTTTAATGAGATGGATGATTGCCAATGATGTATTTTTAGTATTTATAGGCATCCCTATTTTTTATTTTTGATAAGTTGACTCTCATTGGTGGTTATAACCTTTTAAAATCTTTTATTTCCTTTAATAACTGGTTAAGTTTTATGTTTGATTCGGTGTGTTCTTGTAAGTCTGAGGGACAGCTCTTATCTAACAGTGTTGAGTCATCTTAAGTTGAAACTACATCTAGGCTAGTTTCAATTTGCTATCTTCCTGCCAGTGAAAAATAATTTTATTTTACATAATTTGCAGACCTGATGGAAAATAAGTGTTATAACTGTAGACTTTTATAACACTATCAAACTGTGATTGTGGTTAAATTAATAGTGACAGACTAGCAGAAGTGGGTCTTTCATATTCTTGAAAAACAGGGATCATAAATGATTAGGATATGATACCAAATTGGTGGGAAGCTTAAGAAACGTTTATGATTGTCATTAAGGATTTGATTGAGCAATTGTAGTGTATAAAGCATTATTTCTAGGTGTTGGTTAATCTGGTGGCATAGACTAATTTGTTTATAAACAGTTTTACCAGACTTGAATTTTGGTATAATGTCAGACAGTATGTACTAATAAGTAGGATAACATTTATTTTGATATAAACATGTTTCTTTATTATAAATGTATATGCAGGTAGCAGTTATTGAACATATGAGACTGAACTCATTTGAAAATTATTTTCAGGTTAGATTGAGTCTTGATTTCTGCTGTTGTTCAAATGTTTGCTATTTCTGTTAGTTTTCTGGCTGATAGTATATAGGATATACCCATTCACCTTGTAGATACTTAAGACAGGGATCAAATGTATCTGTCTGACCTACATTTACACTTGTAAGTTGGATACTGAGCAGTGTGCCAAATCCCACAGACCCTTTAACCAGTTCTGGGCATGTCGGAGTTGGCTAATGCTGATGTGCTGATAGGGCCTGAAAAATCGACCGGTGGGCTTCCAGTCCATGTCTCTGTATGTAGGAGTTCATAGCAGGTGTGTGCATGTTCTAAGAATTGTACCGTCCTTGTTCATGAGTAGGAGATTTTTCTGAACATTTCTCGTTGCGTGTAACTGGGCCAAAGCAGGCCGAGAGGTGGCAAGGGAGATCTTTGCCTAGCTGAAGTCATCTGGTTGAGATTTTATTCTAGCAACCATAAGAACATAAAATTCACTAATCATTTTGATGTATGTGATTGACCAAAACCATATTAGAATTTAATTTAGAAAGTGAATGTGCTTAATAAAGTGAGAATAAGCATATAGAGAGGTGGTTCAAATATAAGCAGGAAGGTATTTTCCCAGTATATTTCCAAAAAGGATAATTTGAAGTTTTATACTTACAAATTTATGCATGTATGTCATGAGTGAAACTCTTTTGAGGAACTGAAATGGAATAGTTTACTATGGCTGGAAAAGAGCCAAAATTTTTGTGCTTTTGCTCACAAGAAATTTAATGTTAAAATTGTACGGCTTACAGAAAATAAGAAATGTCAACCTTGGTTGCACATGTTTACACTTTGCTGTGTTTTTAGGCTGAATATACACAACTTGCTTTACCTTGTAAGCGTCACTCCTTTCTAGTTAGAGTGGCCATGTGGAACCCTGTGAGTACAAGTGGGCACTATTAATAATTATACCAGGACAACAGCCATAAACTGGAGTTGTCTCCTTTAACTCTAGGTATTAACAGGGTGGACTTGCTGGCACTGTTTTTTCAGTTTCTGCAGTTTCAAACTTCCTGAAGTTTATTAGTGCCTGATTGACCTAGGCTGACAGGACAAGACCATTTTCACAGAATATTCAGACTTTTTTGTGGGTGTTTTAAAAACCATCTTCCTCTTCGGTAGGGTGGAAGCAGGCTGAAAAGTACATATTGCAGTTGAGGCTAGCTCTAGTCTAGTTCTGCCACTGACTATAGTAACAACAGCAGGATAGGTTGTTTCCAAATTAGGAAGTCATGCCTTGCCTCCTAAAACTCCACCTGAAAGTGCCTTTGATTTTCAGAATAGTAGAAAGGTTGACCCAACATTATGATCCGTGAAAAAAATGCTCATTTGTTTGTTGTTTGGGGGATGTTTTATTGGCTGAGTGGTGCAGTGGGCTGTTCTATTCAGAATCCTAGCAAGTTCTCTTGCTTGAGTTCATACATGTTCTATTAAAGGAAAATCAGGCGGTTTCTGCTCTTTGCAAACTTAAAACTTTTGGTTCTTCCAAGAATTTGCTTTCTCTTTATTCTTGTTTGCTCATAGTGGTACTTTCCATTGTGGTCTACTTATTATTCTAGTTCCTGATTTTTTTATAGGAGAACCAACAAAAATTCTGTCAACTTTTTCACTGTTACCAGCTTTTGGTACTGAGATTTGAGATTGCCAGTTTCCCTCCTCCTCTTTGACTTCGGTTCTGTATGTTAAGTAGAGAAAATGAAATGGGAGTAACAATATGGTCACTCTCAGACACTATCCACTGTTTTAAAAACATTGTATTTTTAAGTTTTATAACCTCTTATAAACATGCTTAGTATAAAATTCATAGATTGAGAACATATCTTTCAAATATGTTATTTTAAATATTGTTATTATTATCCAAATAAAATTCTGAGTGCTGCAGACTCCTAGATGCTCATACAGTATACCATGATTTTACATAGGTTGCAAAGAACATTTGTTTTTCAATAATATGATTTTACACGAGCTTTTTAATGAGTTATTAGGTTACATTACATTACACTTTTTACATTAATTTCATTGGGAAAAACTTGGAATTTTTTTAAAAATTTTTTATTTCTGTAGGTTTTTGGGGAACAGGAGGTATATGGTTACTTGAGTAAGTTCTTTAGTGGTGATTTGTGAGATTTTAGTGCATCCATCACCCTAGCAGTGTACACTGAACCCAGTTAGTAGTCTTTTATCTCTCATCCTCTTCCCACCCTTTTCCCCGAGTCCCCGAAGTCCATCGTGTCATTCTTATGCCTTTGTATCCTCATAAGTGCTCGCACTTAGGAGCGAGAACATATGTTTGGTTTTCCATTCTTGAGTTACTTCACTTAGAATAATAGTCTCCAGTCCCATCCAGGTTGCTGTGAATGCCATTAATTGGAATGATTTTTGTTGTTGTTGTTTTGGGTTTTTTTTTTTTTTTTTTGGAAAGGTATAAAATGTGATAGATGGAACACTGGACTACATCTTGAATAACAAGTCACGGTGCATCACACCATGAAAACACCCCTCCTGCCACCCATGGAACGATTCTTTTTAAGAGGCATTGGGAATAAAATCAGTTGTGTCAAGGATTCTAGTTTGAACTTACTTTATTTTCATTTCTGCTATCCTCCTTTGGAAGATTCTTTTAAATACTTTTCATAATCTATACAGTGGCTTATCCCTGTAATCCCAGCAGTTTGGGAGGCCAAGGCAGGAGTATTGCTTGAGCCCAAAAGTTTGTGACCAGTCTGGGCAACACAGTGAGATCCCGTCTCTACCAAAATTAAAAAAAAAAATTAACAAGCAGGGTGGCACATACCTGTGTTCCCAGCTTCTTGGGAGGCTGAGGCAGGACGATTGCTTGAGCCCAGGAGGTCAAGGCTGCAGTGACCTATGAAGGAGCCACTGCACTGCAGCCTGGGTGACGAAGTGAGACCCTGTCTCAAAAAAGAAAAACATTGGTCGGCCTTGCACTTTGAATGGTTCTTTTACTCATGTGTGATTTTCTTCCCTCTTGTTGATTATTAGGAAAATACTGATTCACTGAGTTATGCAGATCTACTAAATGTTGATAAATTTCCTTAAACAATAACAAAATGTTAACCTTTGTTAATATCACCACTGATCTCATCAGAAAAATTGTAAGTATAGGGAAGCTCTCAAACTCTCAGTAGTGGATACAAGTTTTTTAAAAATTTTCATTTCAGAGCTCAAATTTTATTATTGACATCACTGTCATAGGCAGCACTTGAAGAGATAAGCTTGCGTTATTCATTTTTGACAAAATGTCTGTCAAATATCTAAGCCTAAATAAGCATAGTTGTTCTTTCAAGTAAAAAAATGGTGTTCCATGAAAGAAGTGACTAATTCAATTCACAACTTAAACAATTGCTCATATATTTTTTTTTGAGACAGCTGTCAAGCTGTGGTATGCAGAAGGGCTTTATGTATGCCTCCCATTTTGGCACATAATTGAACAAAGAAACATGTACTCAATTTTCAAGGAAATCAATCATTTTTTTCTGTTGTATCAAAGACATTCTTAAGTGAAACTGGCTTTTTAAAAAAGTTTGCATAGTAGTAAAAAATACGTTTTGTATATAGTGCATTTTGATGCTACTGCCTTGATTTGGTGCTAAGGTGCCATCAGCTATACTCATCATTGCTTTGACCATTCATGCAAATTCCAACAAAATGAGAAAGGCTAATACTGTCAAAATATTATTAAGAAAATAGTTTTGATCTCACAGATGACCTGAAAGGGTCTCAGAGAACCTTGGGGGTTCATGGACTGCAGTTTATGAGCTGCTGCCCTAGAATGTTTAGTGATGAGTTTTAGGGCTGATTTTAAAAATATGTGTGTTCTAAGGTAGATATTATGGTGTTTTCCAAGTAAGGCTATAATATAAACGTATAATATTTAAAATGTAAACATAGGGCTCATTATTATGGAAGTATACATTTCAACATTTATTTTACGCATTATATATTTTCTGTATTTATAAATGCCTCCTTTTAATTTTTAGTTATCAGTGCTAAGATGCACACATTTACATTTTTGTGACTTGAGAATACTGGCCACAAGCTATTAGAGTGATGACCATCAAGTTTTATTACTTGAATTCACTCGGGATGTGACCTAAGCCACACCTACTTATGGGACATTTTCAAGTTCTACTTATAGATCTTGTAGTTCAGGGAGCAGTGGCGTCTCATGTATTCAGCACAATGTGGAGTTATGCTGTTGTTTAATGTGGCTTAGGCCTTCTGGCACTTGTCTGCCCCTTCAGTCTCCGTCTCCCAAATATAAACTCTTGAGTTAGCCAACCATCGGCTGTGTAAAGACATCTTTTTCTCCTACTATGTTTAGTTGTATTTTCCCTTGGCTTATTTCCTGAGAAACAGACACACAAACACAGACAGTATTTTATGTTCTAAGACCAATCACGCACATATGGATTTTTAATACTTCAAAATAATATGTGGATATATTAAAAAAAGTGTAGTAAAAACAAAATATGAGAGTACTGCATTTATATTTAAGATTAGCATCACTTAAGATTAGTTTTATTTCTACGTAGTGGCACCTCGTTTTGCAGAAAATATATTGTGTTAATTTATGGATGAGTGCAAATGCATTTTGAGTTTTTAAGTCACCAATTTAGTTATTATAGATAGCATTACCAAACTATTATGATGGTACACAATTTTTAACCATTTAGTGCATCATGCTTATTAGCAAACATTGTTTTAATTTATCAGAACAATATAATACAGATAAAAAATCATAGTTGGTGAATATATGAATTTGTAATGATTCTTTTGTAAATCAGCTAAGCTTTCGTTTATTCAGAACTCTGCCAGGAGTACCATGGACAGTGTTTTTACTGAATTTAATGTTTATGACCTCGAATATTTAAAAATGTGTTTTTAATTTAAGATTGGCAAAGGTGACTTCAGTGAGTTCATAGTACAATTAAAGTGGTTTTTGTGACAAACTTGCTGATTTTAATTTATAAAAAATATATTTTATTACCTTCATGACATTGTTAGTTTTGAGAATATGAAGGACAGTGAAATTAAGACTAGTAAATCAGGAAAAACATTAAAAAATATTTATGATATGGCTGATTTTTAAAGTATATTCTTGCAAATGTGATTAGACATGAAGGAGCTAGTATGTTTGCTTCACTGTAGTAAGATACATTTAAAAAATATTTGCTTCTTTCCATTATTCAAATATGCTTATTTTAGAGCATTTGGAAAATACAAACAGAAATGAAGGTAACAAATTACCCAGCGTTCTGCCATCTGAAGAAATGAGTTGCTTTTCAGGCTTTTTTTTTTTTAGCATTTTATTTTATTTTGGAAAAAAGTTTGTGTGTATGTTTAGCTGTATCTGCTTATTAGTTGTTTGCATCTTTAGTACTGAATCGTGTTTCTTAACCAGCCATGCGTCTGTCAGGAATCTAGTTTTTAAAGTCACCTAAGTTATTCTGATAGTAATTGTAATACATCACATGTAGTGAGCACATGTGATATGTACCTGACATTAGTGTAAATGCTTTGTGTATGTTATCTTTTTACGTTCTCCTGTGAGGTGTGTCCTTTTGCTGTTCCCATTTCTGGATGAAGAATCCAAGGCACAGGGAGATTAAATAACTTGCTTAAGGGTATGCAAAACTAGTAAGCCACAGAGCAGTGATTGGAACCCAGATCCTCTGACTCTGGAACCTTCTCTTAAGCACCATGTTTGTAAAATCCAAAAATTTAAGGTCACTGCAATGAAACCAGTGTTTGGAAGTTTTATAGGAAAATAATATCCAAGTAGAAAATTTGGAACATAATTTTCAGGAAGAACCACAGGCATAATGTAATAAAACATCTCTTCTGTTTTATTTGGATCATATACTTATGTGCATATATATTTATTTTATACATAAATACATGATGTATTGATTTTCATCTAGACTTTTTAAAGCCCTATTATAATTTTATCATTGTGATAGTAGATTCTGTGTTTTGTAGCCAAGGTGACACATGCCATATTTTGTTTTGTAACTATATACAAACCTTGTATCTTATATAGCAGCCAGAAATTGGAATATGAATGAGGAGTTCAGTGAAGAAGTCTTGACAGCTTCACTGATGACTTTCTTAGGCCTATAGGAAAGAAAGGAGGTCAAGACCTACCCAAGGTTCAGATGCCTTTTTGACAGCATTGGCTGTGATGCTGCGTTTGTGGAGATCGTTGTGCCTGCCCATGCCATCTCGCCATCTCGCTTAGTCCCTGTCCTCTTACTGGGCTTCCTCTTGGTGCTGCCTTGCCTGACTCTGCTCTGGATGTTGCCCTAGCCCTTCCCTGGTCTGTGCTTACAATTAAACAATAAACAAAATGTGTTTATTCTGTGACTCTTGGAGACTCTGGTTCTCCTTACTGCCATCACTCAGTTAATTTTGTGTCATAAAGTTTTATTTACACATTAACTAGCAATTTTTCCCCAGATAACATTTGAATTTTAACAGTCTTCGAGAGGTTATTCTTTATTACTAACAGTTCCTCAACATCTATTGAACAAATACTTGCATTTCCAAATGAAAAGGGGGAATCTCAGACACAGTGGCCTGTTGTACCTTCTCACATCCTACAGCCCATCTTCTCTGGTGATGAGCCTTTGTTTTTTCTTCTTGTAAGAAACAGTGAAGCTTGGCGAGTAGCCCTGGAGGAGGTTTCTAGGTAGGAAGTTAGGAATATTTTTCTTTCATGAATCATGGGTGCTCTGAATATTTGATTTTAAGAACCACATATTAGCCTACCTGATTTTGTGATGAGAATAAACTAAGACTACTCACTCTGCTAGTGTTGTAAGATGCTTAGATTCAGGTAACTTCAATTGCTCACCCATTATATTTTCCTTATTTCTGTTGGTTTAATGTAGCATTTGCCTTTAGATTCTTGTGGCCAATATTCTTGCATAAAATATAATTTAACTTCAAAAACTTTTTTTTTCAACCAAGTGGCACCCAACCATGAAGTGCTACCTGTTTATAATTTGTGTAGCTGCTAAACAGTAGCTTCTGATAAATCAGTAATGTTAACGTATTATTAGTGTAATGGCATCTTAGACATTTTATTTTAGTATGTAATTACAAATGCATGTTTTTGAGAAACACTTCAGATTTTACATTAAATGTAATGGAAATTATTGTTTTCATGAACTGATGCCTATGAACAGCAAACGTTTCGGAAATAGTTATGTGCCTGTTTCATGGGCCGAGAAGCATGGGAAATTGTTTCTGTTGTTTACTTTTTTTTTTCCAGTAATGGCTTAGCCCTATTAAAATTATGGACATTTAAACATTTTTCTTCAATTGTAGGGATTTATCTGAGGATAATGTACTTATTCATTCAGACTGGTATTTATTGAGAGCCTGTTAGGAGTCAGACTTTGTCAGAGATGAAGGAATGAAGTAATCTGTGATCTCAAGGGAGGAAGTGAACAATTACCTAATGAGCTTGCTGTGCCTTAAGAAGAGGGAGCGGTAACTGGCACTGAGATCTGGGGCTTGACGTTGACTCCTAGCCCTCCCACTCAGTACATGTGTTCCTTTCTGTCTCCGTTTCCACGTTCACTCATTGAGTGGTCATCCACTATATGTAAGTTTTGCTGAGCATGCGACACTTAATTGACACATGGTCTTTTTCTCAAAAAGCTCCCATTTCAGTATGGGAGATAAATTGGGGAAAAATGGCAGTAGTATGGTAAATACTCTATTTGGGTGGTGGGAATCAGGCACATGGTTACAGACTGGAGTCTTTAGATGAGAAGGAATATTCTATGGGGAAGAGGGGACCAGCATTCCTGCAGCAGAGATGTGTCCTCTTTGTACCCATTGTGTGTACACACTGTACTAGCACAGTGGTGCCGCGCTGAGCAAGAGGAGCACTGCAGCTGCGGCAGAATCTCATTGTGGTGGAAGACAGGCACAGCAAGCAAGCGGAGTGTGTTCAGGGCTGTGAAGAGGGGAGACCTGGTAGGTGGCTCATGGGCAGTGGACCTTTCCAGGATTTGTCAAGTCAGGGAAGCTTAACTGAGTTCATTTTAGGAAGTGATGTTTATTCTGAATCCTGAAAAATTTGTAGGAAATAGCTGAGCAAAGGGGTAAGGCTTGAGACCTTATTTAAAAACATTCAATTTGGTTGAATCTGTGCGCAGACGTGTGAATATGCAGGCCCATTTTGTGGCTTGCAGATTGTACTGTTCCTCGTTATTCACTGTCCTCCTTGTAAGAGGATTATATGGCCTTTGCCCTTTTGACATCAAGTTTGACCATGTGACTTTCTTTGGCCAGTGACAGATACGGTTTCTGAGCAGAAGCTTGAAGTCCATTTCATGGTTCTGTCATTGCCTTTTTCTGTCATTCGTGAATCAGTGTGTCCCATGCTGGGGCTCATTCTTGAACCATAGTACCAGAATGCAGATGACTAGATCAGAGCTCCAGCTACTCACAGAATGATATGTTATTGTGAGAAAGAAATACAGCTTTGTTGTTGTAAGCTGCTAAGATCTTGGGGCCATGTGTTTTCACAGCATCATGTTGTGACTGAGAAGAGTACTATATGTGTGTCTGTGTGTACATGCAAGTGTACATACTAGTTGGTTTGGGGCTGAGGAGCCAGTTGCCAGTTAGGAAACCAAAGGTGTAAATCATGGTCAGTTCTTATGGGCCTTGTAAGCCAAGTTAAGAACATTCAAGATGGAAGAACATGAGGAGGTTGACAGTTCAGATGGACCTCCCTGGCAGCCGAGTCTGTGGAGTGAAGGGAGGGAAGTTAAAAACATTTGAGATGAAAGAATGTGAGGAAGTTTGCAGTTCAGCTGGACCTCCGTGGCAGCTGAGTCTGTGGAGTGAAGGGAGGGCGCGCTTGGAGGCGGGGCCTTCAGGCCTTCTGCGCTTGTGCCTGTGAGATAAAGGCCTGAACTAAGGTAACAGGGAAGGAGAAAATGAAACTGAAGGAGGTAAACTGGAATTTGGAGACTGATGAGGAGAGAAAGGAAAGCAGTCCAGGGAAACCCCAGTTTTTTGCTTGGCTACTTTGGGTAGGTGATGGTGTCATTAACCAGAATCAAAAATGTCAGTGGTAGATTAGATTTGAGTGGGGAAATAAAAAGTTCTCTTTGAGATACACCAAATTTGAGGTACTTGTGGATTTCCCAGAGGCATCCTACATAGGCACTTAGGAAGAGAGCCAGGGGATTCAGGGTGATTGTGTAGGTAGCAGGTAGCCAAGGCGTAGAGGAGACTACAAGGAAAAAGTTGTGTGAAGAGAGACAAGAACCTAGGACAGAAAGCCTGAGAACAAAATATCTTGTGGGCTGGGGAAGGGGAACTGGCTAAGTGTACTGGAAGGGAATGGGCATAGAAGTCCAATACAGGAAAAAAAAATACTGTACAACGATGTCAGATCAGGAGAGGAAAGTTTAGAAAGTGTCACCTACTAAGCTTCGTCCTTCATGATCTTGCTTTAAAGTTTGTTAAATTGCATTTAATTTAATTTCTACTCTCTGATCTTGCTTCATAGTTTTTTCGGTATCCTCTTAAATGCCCCCCTTCCTAGCATTCTGTAAAGATTCCTATCTTTGATCATCTGTGATGTCCGTAATATATCAGTTAGAGTGTTTCAATTTATGTTGCTAATTTTTTTTTCTACTACTGGAAACATTTTATAATTGTTATCTATTTTATTGCTTCAGGAGCCCTCTGGATTCTCACCGATGCCTTTCTTCTTTTGAGATCCCGTTCCTCTGGGACTTTGCAGCTGCCCTTTCATTCCTTCTGCCTTACTTCCCTTCTTCTCTGTCCTTTCTTCTTACCTCCCATTCACTCATCTTTGGGCTTTTCTCTTCTGTTAAAAGGCACTCAGGTTTTGTTTTTTAATTTAAAAAAAACTTTGCTAAAGTTTTGTAACTCTTCATGTTTTGTCTCATCATTCATTCAACAAACATTTCTACTCCAACTTACTGCAGGAATTATCCCTTTCCCCCATCTACTCCTGACTCATTTAACCCTTGCCTTTCTTGCTTCTATCCCAGAAACACTGCTAGAACTGCTTTCTTGATAGCCTTGATTTCCTGATTACCAAAACCAGTTGCCCACTGTGGGACCATAAAAGGCTTTATTTACCACCCTTTTTTTTTCTTGGTAATGATACTAGCCTCTTTCTGGAGCTATTCTTTCCTTATCTCCCTTAGTTGACTCCATTTTGCTCATCTCTCAGGACAGTGTGTATTGTAATGCTGGATTCTTGATGTTCTTCTACTCATTCTCTCAATTAAAAAATGCCCCATAATTAACTATGGGGCCACAATCCTGAGGTCAAGGAGGCACATTGATAATGACTCTAGCTGACATAATATACTTAGCATTTATTGACTCCAAACTGTGTATGCTTATTTAGATATTTAAAAATTTTGCTGGCATTCCTGGGTCACAGTATCCTCTGCAAGATGGGTTGATGGAGAGCCTGATTTCATGGTAGCTGCTATTTACTGTGCTGTCTTCCTTCCTCTCCCCCACTAGGATGTATTATTTCACATACTTGGTTTCATCTCACTATGTTGACATATTGCTTTCATCACAGAATCTGGACTGCATATTTCTAGGTGAAGTAATCTAGGTGATGGTTTGCCTATACTAAAATCCAGTATTGATTTCCAATTTTAGATTGGCAGTCAATTGAGGATATTGCTCAGGAAATGCTGGCTTTTGCAGTTTTTCAAGTCCTCTGCCTTGGTGGTTGTCTTTAGCATCTCCAGTAAAGTTTTATAAAAACACATGAGCTTTTAGTCATTTGCTACTATCTGTAAATAAAGGTCTAGAAAACAAAACTAAAACTATGTTTGATTTTGGTGGCCAGTCTTGGAAGAGAGGAATTGAGGAAATACAGTAGTTAATGAGTAGTGGCATAGGATAGGGGAGGAAAATAAATTGAATCCTGGAGATTCAGTAGGAATCAAGTGCACTTGGGTAGCTGACAAAGTTGGGATTTGACTTATTGCTCCAGTATTCTCTCTCAGATTAGCCTATGTGAAAATATTACCCCCACGTCGTAAACTTGATTGGTCTCTTTGCTTCTAGTCCACTTTATACTCAAATTTTACATTAATTTCCCCAATATTTCATCACCTGGAGGACTCCAGACTGCTAAAATGCCCCTTTAGCAATTCCTGACCTCTTCTCCCTACAATATGAGAAGAAAAAGTTGCTGTAGGGAAATCTACTTAAAGTCAAGGATGTGACAGTATTCCTCACTGAATTAAGCACTAAGTATAAGAGAGCTATTTTATTGCTAAGATTGATGAATGGGCATTAGTACATTGTTAATGCACTTAAAAGGGTATTGCACTAAACTTGAGCTCTTTGAGGACAGAGACCAGGCTGTGTGGTCTTCCAGAGGAGGACACGATGTGCACAGTGGATAATTGAAGAATGCATGCATTAAGAAATTAATGAAAGTTGATCGGTAAGGACATAACTGTCATACACAAACTCAGCACAGTAAATTTGAAGCCTTTTATTTAAAGCTTTAAAAGTCTGGCCCCTTGCTGGGCTTGTGTAGATTTCTTTAGAAATTGGATAACTTACAGCAAAAATTTATTAAATATAAGTAGCTCATTGCAGATATTCATGATTTGGTAGTACATTGTAAGAAATAATAGATTTATTCTGAGAATATGCTGCTGCTTTTCACCTGGTACTATAATCTGCTCATATAATTAGAACCTTTTGTGTTAACATTTCAATATCTGACTAAAGGAGAAACACCTTGGGATAGTTAGGCTGTTGAAGACTAATGTAAGCTTTTTCAGGTGGGCAGTAACTGACCTGTTTTACTCAAAGGGAAACTTAAGTTTTATAGCAAGAGATATGGAGAGCTTGTATTTATTAAGATTTATGTGGATAAAATTTAGTTCGTGTTTTTTGAATTGAGTCTAGGGTAAATTTGAAGGTCTCCCTTTCGCCTCTGAATTCTAGCTATCCAGACATAGCCACTGTAAGGAATTTTTACAGTGTGTCTTTCCCAATTTTGCTCTTGTAGACTCAAAAATGAAGTGTGTGTGTGTGTGTGTGTGTGTGTGTGTGTGTGTGTGTTTTGAGATGAGATCTTGCTGTGTTGCTCAGGCTGGTCTCTTAAATCCTGGGCTCAAGCAATCCTCCTGCCTCCCAAATAGCTGGGATTACAGGAATGCACCATTGTAGCACAGCTGTATTTGAATTTTATTTTACAAAAATTGGATCGTAGGATATATACTTTCCTGCAACATACTTTATTAGAGAAATTCTCCCATATTTATATAAAACAAAAGTATGTATAAATATAATTCTATCTTTTTAGTAGCTGTATAATCCATGTAGTAATCATTTTCTTAACTATTAATGAACACTTTGACTATTTCCACAGTACACTGTTTCAGTAATGCTGCTATGAACATTTTTATACACATATCTTTCTATACTTGCGTATTTCCATAAAATAGATTCCTATGAGTGCAATTTGAGTCAAAGGCTATACTTGTTGAAAATATTGGTAGACTACCAAGTTATTATTCAAAAGGTAGGGGGCCCTCCAGTTTATGCTGCCACTGTTGTGACTATGACCCTTTACCTAACACTGCATATTATGAACTAAACTTTTCCGTCTGACAGGTAAAAAGTAATGTGTCATTGGTTTTAAAATTTGTAATTCCTTATTCATTGTTGAGAATGAGCATCCTTTTCTTTCTTTTTTTTTTTTTTGAGACAGGGTCTCACTCTGTCACTCAGGCTGGAGTGCAGTGGCGCCATGATAGCTCACTGTAGCCTCGACCTCCCAGGCTCAAATGATTCTCACGTCTCAGCCTCCTGAGTAGCTGGGGCTACAGGCATGTGCCACCATGCCCAGCTAATTTTTAAGAAATTTGTATAAAGATGTGGTCTCACTATGTTGCCCACACTGGTCTTGAACTCTTGGGCTCAAACGGTCTGCCTGCCTTGGCCTCCCAAAATGCTGAGATTACAGACACGAGCCACTGCACTTAGCAGGGCATCTTTCATGAATGTTTCTTGCCATCTTTATTTTCTTTCTATGCGAAGTGCCTGTTTTTCTGTCAAGAAATTTGTTTTATTCTCATCAATTTTTATGGAAAATCCTTTTTAAATAAACATTTTGATGTTTTACTGTGTTTATAAATAGTTTTTCCTACTCAGTCATTTTGGTCTTCTAATTTTATGATATTTTTGCTATTAAATGAATATTTCTTTTCTTTTCTTTTTCTTTTCTTTTCTTGCTTTTTTTAGACAGAGTTTCACTCTTGTTTCCCAGGCTGGAGTGCAATGGTGCGATCTTGGCTCACTGGCACCTCTGCCTCCCAGGTTCAAGCGATTCTCCTGCCTCAGTCTCCCTAGTAGCTGGGATTACAGGCAGATGGTATTTTTAGTAGAGACAGGGTTTCGCCGTGTTGGTCAGGCTGCTTTCCAACTCCTGACCTCAGGTGATCCGTCTGCCTCGGCTTCCCAAAGTGCTGGGATTACAGGCGTGAGCCACCACGCCTGGCCTAAATGAATATTTCTTAATACTTTGTTTTCTTATTTTTAGGGGACTTGAAATTTAACTAAGAAGACTGAGTGAGCACTTATTTTTTAAAACCCAAAATATCTTAGTGTATTAGTCTGTTTTTACACTGGTATAAAGAACTACCCAAGACTGGGTAATTTATAAAGGAAAGAAGTTTAGTTGACTCACAGTTCCACATGACTGGGGAGACCTCAGGAAACTTAACAGTCATGACGGAAGACAAAGGAGAAGCGGGCACCTTCTTCACAAGGTGGCAGGAGAGAAGTGAGTGCAAGCAGGGGAAATGCCAGATGCTTATAAAACCATCAGATCTCCACTCACTGTCACGAGAACAGCATGGGGGAAACTGCCTCCATGATCCAATCACTTCCCTCCCTTGACATATGGGGATTATGATTCGAGATGAGATTTGGGTGGGAACACACAGCCAAACCATATCACTTGAGTTACAGCTGATAGCTTGGACCCCATTCCTTTTACATCTAGTAGGTAGCAGTTTATCAGAGCTTGGGCGGTCTTTTTTTTCCTTAAATGAGGTTCAAATCTATTAAACTCTCTATGACTGGACTGCGTGGTATCGAAAGAAGCCTTGAATGTAGGTTTGTTAATGAGATCTTTAAATGTTGACTAGTTTAGATGTTTTAAGTTCCTAATTTTTCATATAACTACAAAAATACTAAAATAATTTTACTTCAGTGACATTTGAGAAGATTCTCAAAATGAACTATAGGGGTATTTTTTTCTGTTTTGGGGATAAATGAACATAAACAAAACTCCCCGAAAACCAGTGCGTGAACTTTTAAAAGTTCAAAAATGAGCCATGAGCTTTGTAGAAATTAGCCTTACTGATAGTTGTAAATAGTTAAGGTTGTCTGATTACTTAAAACTTCTCATTAACTTTTTATTTGTTGTGATGTATATTTATGAAATGGCTTTTTTTTTTCAGTTTATTTCCACAAACATCACAGTAAAGAAAATAATTGAAGATTGAAAAAAGTATAATATTTTTTAAAAAATCAAGTTTTTTTTTTTTTTTCGATGTATCTTAGAGAATCTTCTATGAGATTTGGGGGAGGAGTATAGGATGTCTAGGAAATGGCATTTTCAGGGGAGTTAATCTATTAGAAAAGTCATGATTAAAACTCTGAGTAGAAATCAAATATTGTTTAATATAATTCGTCAACTGAATCTGCGTTAAGACATTCAATAATTGTATTATTGTTTTGCCAGTTTAGTTATTTGATTGATGCAAACCTGTCATCTGTACAATAAAAAAATAGTGAGGTATGTCTATACTCTGTGTTTGTTTAATTTTAGAGATGAAAGTTAAATTTTAGAACCCTTTTCATTTGCTTTTTTACCTTAAGTGGGAGCAGCTTTTAACTTCATGAAAACCACTCTCCTCAGTCATTAAAGACTTTTATGCTGCCACATCCAGTCGTTTATCTTCTGATGCAGCAGCAGTTGATCACATCTTCCATCAAATTCTTCCTTCACTTGGTCTTCAGGACTGGCCTGTTGCCCAGACCTCAGGGTCTGATCCCAATACACACTCTTTTCTCCACTTATTCCCTAGGTGAAATATTTCATTTTTGTGGTTTTAAGTGCTAATATATTCCAAATTTACATCTCTAAGTTTGGCCCTTGTTCTGAACTTCAGCCCCATATAGCCAGTCCCTCATATCTCTATTTAGGTGCACTCTAGGCATCTCAAAGTGAGCCTGTCCAAAACTAAACTCTGATTTCCCACCACTGCACTCTCATCGGCACCGCACTCTCATCTGCTTCTTCTTCAGCCCTCTCCTAAGTCTTAGTGAACAGCAGCTCACTTTACCAGTTGCTAATGTCCACAGCCTGGCATTCTTCTGGATTCCTTTCTTCCTCTCAGACCATGATCATATCTAATCTTAGCAGCAGATTCTGTCAGCTCTACTTTCAAAATATTTTTATAATTTAACCACTTCTCACCATCTTTGCTTCTTACTACTGAATTAATCCAGGCTAACTTCATATCTCCCACCTGGGTTGTTCCAGTAACCTCTTACTTAGTCTTAATTTATTTCCCTTGTCTGCCTTTGCCCCCTTACAGTCTGTTTCCTACACAGACATACACTTCTAAACCTTAAGTTAAATAATGTAATGTTTCTATTCAGACTCCCCAATTTTTTTTTAATCACTCAGTGTACCTTGACCTACAAACCTTACTCCTAATACCATTTTTTCGCTTTCTCATTCTGCTGTAGCCACAAGGGGTCTGCTTGCTATTTGTCAGTTATGCCAACCAGGATTCTGCCTGGGATCTTAGTACTTGTTCCCTGGGCTTAGAATGTTCTTTCCCTACAATTAGGCTTTGCTCAAGTATCCCATAAGTCTTTGTTGATTTACCCTATGTGAAACTGTGGGGGTAGCACTTTGGTGAAACAGGAGCTCCTCCCTAAATGGCAAGCTTTTTGAATACCTTGGCTTGAGTTTATTCGTAACTATCATGGTCCCATTTCTTTGACAACATGTTCCATGCCTAGCAGTGATGCAGGCACTACAACCGGTCTCTTATTTCATTTGATTCCCACATCAGCAAAGGATATATTACTATTATTTACATTTCTTTTAGTTAAATAGCGTCCAGAAAGTTTAAGGAATTAAGAGTTACAGACATAGCGAAAGGGTTTTCTTTCTCCCTTTCTGCCTCCCCCAAGAAAACTACTGACGTGAAACTTCATATGAGTAGATACAGTTTATTTAACAGCTTTGCATTATTCTGTTGTCCGTATTCTATCTCTGTCCCTATCCAGAGATTAATAAATTGTATATACTTTTCCACAGTTACAAATGTGGATTTAATGAACAGTCTTGTCCATGTTTTCTTCTGTACTGATGTAAAATTTTTAGGATGAATACCTAGAAGTGGAATATTTAGATTCAGATTTTTTAGGTCCTGCAAAATTGATCTTGGAAATGGTTCTACCAATTTATATTCCAAACTTCAGTCTTCACCCTCCCCAATATATTCAGATTTGTTGATATGCTTTAAAGTATTTGAAATAATAATTTCAATTTGTTACCCTGATTTCCGTCGGTGAGCGTGTTTTCATATGTTCATCTAGCCTTTACTTCCCTTTAATTGGATTTCTCTTTTTTACAGACTCAGCTGTGTATTAAACAGAATGTTCATTTTGTATTCTTTATTGTATAGTACAATGATTACTGATTGTTTAGTCTGCCATATTGCTGGAACTGGGTGTTTTCCACCCTTATTTTTATACAGCAGGATGAGACGCAGTGCCGCATAGTGGTTGAAAGTGACTTGTTTCAAAATTGCCAGAGTATGAATTCTGGCCCACTGGTATTAGCTCTGTGAACATGGTCAACTTACTTGATCTTCCTTAGGCCCCGTTTCTTCATCTGTAAGACAGGAACAGTAATAATACCTACCTTATGGGGTTGTTGTGAAAATTGGAGTAGATAACGCATAAAAAGTACTTAGCACAATGTTTAGCATAAGGCAGGCATTTATACTGTTGTTATTTGTAGTGCATTGTCATCATTACTATTTGTGGTTTTTTTTCTTTCCCTTGATTTTATATGTTTATCTTTGTATCATGTAATGTAACTTGTGGGGGAGGAGAGATTTCCAGCAACATGTTTAGGTTTAGTATTGTATGTTCTAGGTTGACTCTGCATTCTTGTTTGTTGCCGTTTCTTATTTTGTGTTCAATTATAGCTAGAAATGATAGTATCTTCTTCAAAAGTATCCTTATATGAGATTTCTTGAACAGTGTAACGTTATAAAAACCCAATCAGTGATTTTGAGGTTTTTGTTTCATGGAACTTTACACATCTTACCATATTCTTATCATATTCTGTATCCCTGTCTTTGAGTTCATGCCTATTGTGTATTCCATTACTTACCTAAAGAATTTGTTTCAGAATGTACTTTTTAGAAATCTATATGTGTATGTGTTAGCCTAGGATATTTATTTAACAGTATAGAAGATTCTCAAAAACAGGAGTTGAGAATATTATTCTAGTGAACAGAGTGTTTCCATAAAATTAAATGAGAATCTACTTCACTGATTGGTTCTTTTCACCATAATTCTGTTTTGCAAAGAGAATTAATTAAGAAAACTTAATTGAACAGTGAGCTGCTTTCATTAGTGTCACTTTTCCTGTCGAGGTTCTAGGTTCCTTTTGTAAGTTACTACTGATAAGAATCCTCCTAAACAGCTTGACCTCCTTTCAGAAGTCCCTGTGCTGATTTACACAGCTTACCTTTTTGTTTTTCTCATGCCTGGTACTAAGTGACATTCCAATCTGCTGTAGTCATTTGGTAATGCAAAGAGTGAAACTGGAAGGGCAGGCAGGAGGTACCGGTTGGCACCAAATATGCAGTTCAAGATCACTCATGATACCAGGGAGAGAATGTCAAATTCTTGAACCATAACAACATATTGTTTTAGTTTGTAAAATTCCAGTTATAAGGCAGTAATAGTCATGTTACTCTACCTCAAAATTATTTTGTTTCTCATTTGTTCTTTTCACCTCTGTCCCAACCCCCCTCTCTCTCATGGATGTGTTTTGTGTGAAATGTGAAAGGTCTTAAGATAGTGGAGGCTTGAAAAAACTGCCTGTGTTTTAAAATGTGCTTGCGTTTGTTTCCTAATGCAGTACTTTGAAGATATTTTAGGTTTAGGTAAGTTGCTTTAAGTTTTTTTTTCTTAATTGGAGTAGGTTGAGTGCTGTGAATTCAATTTTTAGTGTACTATAAAAAGATAGATGGAAGCGCTTTGATTATAGGAAGTTTCTTTGAATCACTTGCTATAGTTTGAGTGTTTACTTTGATGTGAAACTCACTGTAAATCCAAGTAAATGCTGATCTACCAATGTTCATGTATATAATTTGTATGGTACATTATCTTCATCGTTCAAATTTAGAACCTTCTTATTATTTGACATACTTAAAGAAGAATCTTAGTTGCAGATTCAAGATGAAGATTATAAAACATTTTCTTGGGTTTTCTTTCAGTATTATAATTTTGAGGCTGAATTTAAGAACATGGTTATTTTCTGTAGATACCAAAACATTTTATAATTTTGTATATAGGTTGATTTGGGTAGATCAGTTATATTATTGGAAATGATTTCAACTCTCAGAAATTGTATTTCAACAATATAATTTTTTATTGTGTGTGTGTGTGTGACAAAGTCTTGCTCTGTTGCCCATAGCTGGAGCCGATCTCGGCTCATTGCAACCTCTGCCTCCTGCAAGCGATTCTTCTGCCTCCTGCATTCAAGCGATTCTCCTGCCCCAACCTCCTGCTGGGGTTACAGGCACCCACCACCATGCCCAGCTAATTTCAACAATAGAATTTGAAATATGTGGGGGCACAGGCGCGCCCGCGCCGCCCGCTCCAGCTGGGCTAGTGCAGCACATTCCGGCCAGCCCCTCCTCAAGACCCCATTCCCAAGCCCCTTCTCAGCTCCCTCGGGCCGGCAGAGCGGCTCTGATCAGTAAAATGCTGTTGAAGGCCCACGGGCATGACTGCACCCCTCACTAATTGGTCATTGGTTTGGGGAGGACACCACTGTCCCAGTGGAACCTTGAGCACACCTTGGAGCCCTCCTCTTCCTCTCCGGACCTGCGCCAAACTGCCATCCTGCAGCCACCAGAACCTTCCACATGAAATGAAAGGCTCACCACTTCATAGGCTTTAAGGAAATTCTTGGCCAGGTGTGGTGCCTCACTCCTGTAATCCCAGTGCTTTAAGAGGCCAAGATGGGAGGATTGTTTGAGCCAGGTGTTTGAGACCAGCCTGGGCAACGTCGTAAGACCCCATCTCTACAAAAAAAAAAAAAAAAAAAAAAAATTGGCTGGGTGCGGTAGCTCATGCCTCTAATCCCAGCAATTTTGGAGGCTGAGGCGGGTGGATCACTTGAGGTCAGGAGTTCGAGACCAGCCTGGCCAACATGGTGAAACCCCGTCACTACTAAAAATACAAAAATTAGCCAGGCATGGCGGCAGGTGCCTGTAATCCCAGCTACTTGCGAGGCTGAGGAAGAAGAATTGCGTGAACCTAGGAGGTGGAGGTTGCAGTGAGCCAAGATCATGCTGCTGCACTCCAGCCTGGGCAACAGAGTGAGACTCCATCTCAAAAATAATAAAAATAAATTTAAAAAGTTAATAAAAAAAAAAAAGAATTTGAAATATGTATAGTGCCATTCTATTTTTTCTGCAAAGTTTGATGGTTTTAATTTTTCACGTCATACATACAGATCTTTAATATATACTGTTATTTTTTGCTTTTGTATTTAGTTTTGCTAAAGATAGGTTTTTTTATACACATGCACATAAACACAAACACACACCTTTCTTTTTTTAACTTTTAGGTTCAGGGGACATCTGCAGGGTATGCAGGTTTGTTACATAGGTAAATGTATGTCATAGGAGTTTGTTGTACTGATTATTTTATCAACCAGGTATTAAGCCTAGTATCCATTAGATATTTTTTTTCTGATCTTATTTCTTCTTCCACCCTCCAGTGGGTCCCAATGTGTTGTTCGCCTCTATGCACACCCACCTTTTCAACTAGTCCTTGTGTAAGTGTAGGCAGTTGAGAATTTGTAGACAGGAAGTAATATTTATCAAGTGCCTCATATGTGGCAGGTTCCTTTATATAGCGTGAATCAGTTAGTAACCACCAAACCCTGTGAAATAGTAGCCCCTCTGCTTTATAGACAGGGAACTTGAGAGAACTCAAGTGTTTGGCACAGAGTCATGTGGGTATTAAGTGAAAGTAAAATTAAGTGGGATTTTACCCAATGTCTGGCTATTTCCAAGGCTCTGCCTCACTTGCTTTTTGTATGACACACCTGTTGCTTGTTGAGTGTAAGCAAGCTATGTTTGGCTTCTGATGTTAAATAATTCATTATCCATTTTCAGAACCAAAGTTCTTGAGTTTTGTAGCGCATTTTTAAAAAAAACAAGTTTATTTTGCACTTAATAGTTGGTAATTATAACTGAATTATTTTCATATTACACATTTTTTAGCGTGAAAATTTTCAAACACAAATGAAACTCCTTCCCTAGACTTCACAATTTTCAGTTTGTCATTCTTAATTTTGTTGTTTTTAGGTGCACTGTTTTTTAAAGCAGATCCTAAAACCCGTCATGTTATTTCTTCCCTACTTCAGTGTGCATCTAACAAGAATTCAAACATCATGCAGTAATCTCATTAACAAAATTAGCCAGAATTCTTTGTTATTATCTGTTATTTGGTCCATACTGAGATTCCCTATATCTCTCAAGAATGTGGTTTTGCAGTTAATTTATTTCAATTGGAATCCAATCAAGGGCCACACATTATATTTACTTCTCCTACATCTCTTTTAATCTAGAGCATTTATTTCATGCCATACACTTTGAAAATATTGGGCTACTTTTTCTGTAGAACATCTCTGTTCTAGACTTACCTTTATCTTTTACAGGGTGGTAGTGGTTTGACATGTTTCTCTAGCTGTAAAGGCTTGAATGGATTCAGGTCCAATTGTTGGACAAGGCTTTATAAGCAGTGCTGTGTATTTCATATTGAATCACATTAGAAGGTCAAGTGGTGACAGCCCCTGTGCTGTCAAGTTCCTTATCACTGTTTCATTCAGAGATCTTTGTCTAAATCAGTTAGTGGCTACAAAATGGCGTTTTTCTAATTCCATTATTTCTCTTTACATTTATTGGCTGGAATTCTTTAAAAGATATGTAGACATAAATTCTGAGCTCCTGTATTGCTTATTTTCCAGAGTAAGGAGTTGGTTGCTCTAGTTACCTTCAGTGCTAACATTGATTTTGTTTTGTTGGTGTTCTCATTTTTCTTTGGTATAATGAGCTGGTGGATTTTTATGTATTCCATGTTTCAGTAACTTGAGGTCATTTCTGCTGGTATTCAGATTGTCCCAAATTTGTCCAGCTGCAGTTTTTGGTTGGCTAGAGGTTTCTTTTGATACGAGTTAGTCTTTGAGAACTTCCTTGTTTTCCAGCATAACAAGATGTCCCAAACTCATCTTGTACATTTTCTGACCTAGACGTGGATTAAGCCATTTCTCCAAGTAGCTGTGGTTTCTTTTAGTGGTATTTAAGAGACTACAGTCTAAGTGCTAGAGATGTTCATTTTTACAGATTGTTGTTTGCTTCTGGGCCTTTTCAGTGGGAAAAACTAGGAGATATTTATATTTTGTGGGGAGAAAAATATGTATATTTCTACTGATGTTTCCAATTCAGAATGGCCTTGTATGGCTTTTACTTATTTAATTTTATATCTCTTTTCTCTTACATTGAAAACCTTGTCACTGTATAAACACAACTACCTGTTGGCTTTATTGTATCATATAGTTATTGTTACAACATATTGCCAGTATTATTACTAACAACAGGATATCTGAATGGGGATTTAAAAAATTCTGCAAAATTCTTTGCAGATACTGACTTGTCAGTAGACTAGTCTGCTGGCAATTTAAAGTCAAAAGCTGTTGTCCAAAATCACTCAGAAAAAAATCTTTTTTCTGTATGCTAATATGACCAACTTGATAGAGAGTTAAGACTCATTCATTTCAGTTTGTTTTATGTTTACAGCGATTGTCTTTTTTTGTTAAATAGTTACATGGTTCCAGAGCTGAAACTGTGTAATAAGGTACATTTAGAAAAGCTTTGCTTCCATCTTGATTATGTTTTGGTTTGTTCATGCATGGAAGGCATCTTTTTGAAGATATAACCAAATACAGGTTGTGTGTTTGTGTCCTGTCTTTTCATATAATAGATGCTTATGACACATGCTGTTGTGCGTTGTGCTTTTTTCACTTAACTATGTATCTTATGCATCATGCCATATCACAGTATAAAGAGTTTTGCCTTAACTCTTAATGGCACCGTTTTATTCCACTCAATGAATATACGAGAATTTTTTCAACTAGTTCCCTACTGCTGGATCATTTTCAAACATTTGCTTTTATAAACATTGCCACAGTGAATAGCCTTTCGCATTTCATATGTATTTTTTTTAGTGTATCTTTGGTATAGATCCACAAAAGAATTGCTATTTCAAAATGTACATGAGTATCTAATTTTACCAAATGTTGCCAAATTCTGGACCTTGGGTATATACTTTTTTTTTCCCTTCAGCCCCACAAAAAGACTGGTTTCAAACCTTCAGATTTTTGCCAATTTGGGTGTTGAAAAATGGCATTTTACTGTTAGTATTGTCTATTTTAAAGTTGTTTTATTGTGGGTGAGGTTGTTCATCTTTTTGTATATTTAAGGGCCGATTCACTACTTTGTATGCTGCCTGAAGGTTTTTTTGGGTGCCCATTTTTCTATTGCGTTATTGGTTTGTTCTTCACAAATTTTAGAAACTCTTTATCTATTAAAGAAATTATATATTTTTCTGTGAAACAAGTTGGAAATTTTTTTCCCCCAGTGTGTTACTTGTCTTGGTACTTTACCTATTGTGTGCTTTTTGAATTTTTTGTGGTATCAAAGTTTTACATTGTCAAACTTATTAACATTTCTTTAATTGACTTTGGATTTCAAGTCATGGTTAGGAAGCTTTTCTTATTTCTAAGTTTTCATGGAGTTTATCCATTTTTTCTTGTACTTGTGTTGTTTCTTTTTTGTATCCCTTGACCATTTGAAATTTATCTTAATGTACAGTGTGATGTATAGATCCAGTTTTCTCTTTGCCGTCTGTCTGTCTGTCCCAACACATTTATGAAGAACTTCGTCTTTTCCACACTGATTTGAGACCCACCTAAAAGTCTAGACTTTTTCTTTCATTTATGTCAAGGTGGTGTTTTAAATAGAGATTTTTATAGTTTTTTTAAACATCTAGTAGGCTGACCCTTCATATTTATAATTCTTCTTTTCCTGGATTGCTCTGAATTTCTTGCTTATTTTCCTCATAGGAAATAAAATCTTTTAAATTAGCTTGTTTAGTTCCAGGAAAAAAAGGAAAACCCAACAAAACCATTGTATTTTTAGTTCCTATTTTCTTAAATTTATAAATTAAGCGTGTAACTTGAATTTTTTCAGAAGAAAATAAGCAAAAGGTTTTGTTAATATTACAAGAGAAATTCTGTTTTGAAAAACAAACTGTTCAATGATGATATTCAGTGTAATTTGACTTCAAATTTGTCTTCATGTCCTTGATAACTATAATTTTTTGTTGAAATTGAGTTTAGTTGACACAGTTTTCAAGGTATTCTAGTTTACTTAAGTATTTGAAGTGACATGGAATTCATAAATTAATCTTTTTTAAAACTATTAAAATGAATACAGTTGTGATAAATTGTTTTTCGTGTCCTTGACAATACTGATCTAGTTAATTGGACAGTTGAACTACTGGTTGAAATGAGCCAAGTTGTCTCCTGCCTCCAGGAGTACGTTGGCAAATGTCTTCTTTCTTAAAATATTTTTAAAAATTATATATCAGAAGATAAGTTTAATCTTACAAAACGAAGTAGTAAGTCTGGCCACATTACTTAGTGAAAAAAGTAGGTGAGTTCAGAATCCACTCTGCATTACTGACCAAAAGTTAAGTCTTTGTGAATTGAACTTATTCTTGCAGTTTGGTCAGGTCTGGTCACTTTTCTTATTTAATTTAAAATGAGGATTCCCCCCTTAGCTAGCATTCATTGACTTTGAGAGTACTAGAACAGCCTGGTTTATTCTAGACGGTAGGAAGATAGCTTATAGCTTTAACAACTGTGGTTGACTTTTCTCGGAGCTGAAATAACATCAGGAATTTTAGACTCCATTGGTCACAGCTTCACCAAATAGTGACCTGAATGTTTAGACAAGAGCCTGTATTATTTAAACCTCCGGATTGTAGTGGATAATACAACACTTTTAGGGTAAAATTCTGCCTTAAGCAAATTGTGTTCACTTGTGATGCATCATTACTTTTCTGAGAAATGATAAGTCATAGTACAGTAGTCCCACCTATCCACTGGTTCACTTTCTGAGGTTACAGTTAGCCAGGATCAACTGTGGTCAGAACATACGAAATGGAAAATCCAAAAATAAACAACTAATATGTTTCGAATTGCACGACAGTTTAAATAGTGTGATGAAACCTCTGGCTGTCCAGCTATGTTCCACCCGGGATGTGAATCATCCCTTTGTCTATCATCTCCATGCTGTATATGCCTGTTAGTCACTTATAGCTGCCTCATTTATCAGATAGACTGTTGCGCTGTCACAGAACTTGTGTTCAAGTAACGCTTATTTTACTTAAAGGCCACAAAATGCAAGAGGGGTGATGCTGACATATTGTTATACCTGTTCTAATTTATTATTGTTAATCTCTTACTGTGCTTAATTTATAAACTTTATTATAGCTTTGTATGTATAGGGGGAAAAAACCTGTAGTATATATAGAGCTTTGTACTAGTTGCCATAGCAGACGTCCAGTGGGGTGGGGGGGGTCTTGGAACATGTTCCCTACAGATAAGGGGGAACTACTATACACATTATGGTTGGAAGGCTTTGAACTAGAAAAGTGAAGTATAATTCTTTATGTGCACATACTCTTAGGTACTATTAAATTGGTAATTAAGTCTTGGCCTACTCTAATTTACTATAGTATTTGGCTAGAAATTGGATAATTCACTCTTTTATAGAAAGAACTATAGGTCACTGGATAGCCATGTATTTGAAGAAAGTAACATACTGATGAAATATGTAGTGCCTACTGTACTGTGCTAGGTGCTTTTGTGCATATACTGTCTCATTTAATTCTCCACCGTAGCATGGAGAAGTTGGTACTGTTATCTCCATTTTATACAAGAGGTATCAGGCTGAATACCAAACAAGGCTAAAACAGAAACTTTCAGTTTGTGAAAAAGGAGTGTTTTAGTGTCATATATATCAAGTAGTAGTTTAACCAAATATATTTATTTAGCCTGTTTTATGTTTGAGGGAAATTGGGTGCATAAAAAGGACTATTTATGAGCTTTTGTACATATTTATAAAATTGCATAGTTTTCTTGTCACATATGATGGCATATATTTATATATCTTAATGGATAATTTTTGAAGCATCACTTTGTAAGATGTTTACTACACAGTAAAAAGTTTAAAAGCAATGTTAACCTCGTTATTTATACTCACACTGTAAAAAACTGAACTGTTCATGGAAATGTTTGCTATGATTACGGTAAGATGGAAGAGGAAAGTATCTTGAGGCTTAAAAGCTGTGTAATTCCATTCGTAGGAACCAGCATGGCTTACTAAATACAGTGTTGTCATTTCCTGTGAAAGAGAGAGGGAGAGATAGGATGAGGGTGGGGATAGTTGATATTAGAGAGTGAGAGAGAGGGTTACCAGGTTTGTAGTTCAGGGAAGTGCCTTAGTCATAATGTATCTGGACTATATCAAGGACTTCAATAATGTTTTTCACCACGTTATTGTGTTTAAGGACTGGATCTAAAATAATTAGATGAAGTAGAAACCAGTTGATTAGTTGTACTCAAAGACTGTTTAACAGATTTTTGCCAAGCAGGAGAAATGTTACTTGGTAAACTAACATGAAAATGACTTGGGAATTTTAATTTTACTGGAAACTCTTATGAATCAACAATATTATGTGGTCACTAAAAAGCTAGTTTAATCTTAAGTTGCATTAATTACAGGTATAGCATGTAGAAGTTGTGTACTTACTGCTGGTCAGACCACATCTGGAGTTCTGTGATCAACTCCAAGAACTCTTTTAGGCTAGGAGGGTGGAACATGAGGAGATTCAGAGGGGAACTGATCAATATAGGGCGTGGATTTTAAATTATGTCACAGGAAGGAGAACAGTTGAAGAAACTAGAATTAGAACATCATTCTGAAGAGGTTCTGACTTGTTCTGAATCCATGGTTTTCAGCTGGGACAATTTTGTTCCCCCAGGGGCCATGTAAAAGTGTCTGGAGACATTTTTGGTTATTACACCTGAGGGTGTGATGCTACTGGTACCTCCTGCACAGAGGCCAGGATGCTCACAACGTCTCACAATATGCAGGACAGCCCCCATAAGAATGATTCAGCCCTGAATGTCAGTAGTGCTGAGGTTGAGAAACCCCTTTCTCAATCTAAACTGGTTTAACTGTGATCCATAGTAAGAAAAAAAATTGTATTTTGCCTTGCAGCCCAGGATGTACACAGGAATAACTGAATTTAAAATTTCGTGAGATAGTGTTTGCCCTGTTTTCTTACCCCAGAGTGCATTGTACCTGGTAGAAATCATCTGCCCTGATCCATTTCATGTATAAATAGAAAAAAAATGATGATCAAGAAGCCCTGGTTTGAATATAGGTCTAAATGATACCAGTGGGTAAAACTAAGCCCAGTCGATCAAGCTGTGTGAGAAAGATTTTGCTTTAAATAAAAGGCAGGACTTTCTAGCTAACTGTCTATACCAAGAAAGAATATATTGCTTGGCTAGATAGTTCCCTGTCACTAGATTTTTTTCAGGGGGTTCTTAAGTTGAAGTCTGTGAGTATCATTCATGGGGCCTTTGAACTTGGATGAGAGGGGGATTACATTTGTATTTCCAATAAATACATCCTTATTAACGATAATATAGCATTTTCTTCACTCATGAGTTTATTATACTCATTACTTCAAAATCCGAGCTGTATGAACCTGAACCAACTGTAGATCTTATGTAATATGTTAATAAAGAAGCACTTATATTACTACATTATAGGTTTTACAGATATTTTAGTTACATTTTAATGTAGTCCTTTGAGAACCAACTCATAGCCTTCACTAGATGTCCAAACAGTGCATGGCAAAATCAGTTATACCCCTAGACTAGATAGTTGGCTTTAGGGTTCTGTGTTAGGTACATGTGTACGAATATAGTATTTAAAGATTACGATTGAGTTATAAACATAATCTTTAATCACAGATGTGATAATTGCTTTTTTGTCATGAGGGTTTAAAATGTTTTTAATTGATTATCTTTCAAATTTCCAGTGTATGTCTGTGTGGGTAGTTATTTAAAACTAGTTAAAAATTTTTAAGAGTACTGTAGGGAAAACTTTCACTTTTTGATCCCCTTTCCATAATGCTGACTAAGAGTTTGGGTAGATTTCTAATTCCAGTGAAGTCCAGCAGCAGAGCACTGATTTCACTTGCTTTGAAAGTTGGCAGGGTTATGGCTTACAAATGTGTAGCTGCTGTGAGCAGATGATTGTTAAGTAGATAATGTTGGCAGTTATAACTGGGGCAATTTAAAAAGTATGTTGGCTTGTTGGTTTTCACAGCAGGCTGTGTTTTCTGGCAGAGAATTTTGTTTTATTTATAACATTTAGGTGTTTGGGTACTGGATGGATTTTTGTTAGAGTTCATAAAAAGGGAGATCTGTGCAATCGTGTGCTTTCTCTCTGTTTTGTTAGTTTTCTTAAGTCCAGAAATATTTTGTTCTTTGCTTGGAAGATGACCTTTTCCCACTTTCAGTGAACTTGGTCTTTCTCAGATTTGGTGAATAAGCATTAAGATGTACTTCTAGTACAGTGGTTGGTTCACATTACACAGTTGTGCATTGCTGTGTGTTAAGCTTATGCCTTTATTTTCAGACAAAAATTTAACGAAGTCATTTGATTTTAAAGACCACATGTACACATGAAGGTGTAAATTCTTTTTCTAGAATTGGATTGTGTTTGCTAAGTTGCTCTCAGTTGCTTATTTGCCAGTTTACATTGCCAGCAACAGAATAATAGTGCCCTGTGTAAGTCCATACTTTACTGTGCTCATTTTATAAATGAGGAAACCAAGGTTAAAGACAAAGCAAATTGATTGAATTTCTAGAGAAAATTATTTTGTGGTCGGGAACGTCAGAAAATTCTAAGGTAATGGAATTAGTGCTAATAGAAAACTGGGTTTCTAGGAGCTTTATAGGAATGAGGAGTGGGAGGAAAGGGCTAGGAAGACGGTTTCTTGGGAATGAATCCAGTGGAAAGAATGTTAGCCTGGTGAAGAAATTTTATGGCCGTTCTTTTTTTTTTTTTTTTCTTTTTCAATTGCTTCCAGGTATATTATTTGTCTTGTAAAAATTTTAGGTAATGAAATGTATTTCATTTCAAATAGTGTTCTTGAAGTATTAGTATTTAAAAATAGTGTTCATAGAAAAGATTTCAAAAGCCCATATTCAAATATTTCTTCTATCCTCTACCTAAAGCTGTTAGTTAACACCTTAATGTTAAGTAGGTCAAATGGCTATTGCCGCCAGGTTGTTTTGTGTACTAGCAACTGGTGTGTGTTGAAGGCACAGCTGTATTTTTTTTAACCTTTGCACATATTTTGTAGACACCAGCCTAAGAAATAAATTGGTTGTGTGCATGTGTAATAAAGTGGACAGTCCGTCAGTTTCCTCCATGGGGAGTAGGAATTGATGATCTGTTTGAAGTTAGCATTGTTTTGCTACTGGCTAGGACATGGGTTTCGTCTAAGTGCTAACCATAGAAGAAAAGTAAATTGTGCATGGTTGACCTATTTAAGTTTTAGAAAGAATGATTCTGATTAGCTTTATCAAAAGGAGGTTTAGGGTTGTCCTGGTGAATTTCTGCTGGCTTGGAGAATACAGCCAGTTGATTGTCAGTTTTATTAATGAAATACTGATATTTAAAAGAAAATCTCCGCCTTTAATTCTTTATTTCTTGTATTGACTCTAATAATTTCACAGTGTAGCTTGGTTTTGTTATTGTTGTTTTTTTTTTAGTTTTGGATCATTGTATTCTTTTGATAAGCATGAAAAGAATTTTGTTTTGGAGTTGACCTAAAGCAGTTTTTCTGTTTCAGTAATCATTGGTGATAATATTTCTCAGGGAAAAGTGTGTATCAAGGTAAATATTTACCAAACAAACTTGTTTTCCTGGCAGGAGAAATAACCATTAAGGAACGGAAATGTGATTATTATATTTTTTCCTTCCCTTTGAATTAAATTATTGAGACATACTGAGATGAGCATTGTACGCTGACTGTACTGATGAAGTGATCATAGGCAGTTATTATCTTACCTATTCTAAATCGAAACTTCTTTCTGAAAACATGCTGCTTGCAAGTAAGCTCTTCATTTAGGTATTAAGTACCTATAGCAATGCTTTTTTTTTTTTTTTTTTTTTTTAAGAAACCTTTGTCTTTGTAAGATTATAACTAGGTTGGCTGCAACATATTAGACTATTAATTCTGCCCTTGAGACTTTATGGCTGTTTATTATAAATTTAAGTTTTGCTTTCCAGCATTCTTATCAATTGAGAACAGACAACCACAGCTGGCAGAATTAGATCTTGTTATTGGGCATCTTGACTCATATTTGTTTTTATTGTTATATGCAGAGCATTGTATTGGATCCTGAGGGAGGACCTAGAACAGTGAATAAAAGAGGTTTCCTTGTCCCAGAAAAGCTATATTCTAGTGGGAGAGACTGTAAAGAAGAAAACTTCTCATTGTTGAGCACTTACCTGTGTGTGAGGTAGCATGAGTTGCTTTATATATTTTGTTTAATCCTCAAAACAAGCTTGTTTTCATTTTATAAAGTGGAGATTTGAGTTCACATAGACTTTAAATAACTCACTCAAGGATGTGGCTGTCATGTTGAAATGTGAACCTGTTCATGTCCTGTTGCAGCCCCCCAGATGTTTCCGCTGCACTGTAGGACAGACAGATGTCTAGACGTGGTGGATGAGGTTGATTAGGCACTGTGTGGGGCGTGAGCTGCCTCGGAGTCCCTCGTGAGCAGTAAGAATACTTGTATTTGAATGCCAGGCCTGTCTAGGTAGGTGATGGTCTCAAGTCACCAACAATTTCTTTCTCTCATTTAACCATTCATTCATTTGTTTCTTCTGGAACTTTTCTTGTACCTGTTGTAAGATCAGAGAAAAATAATTAGTGTCAAACTCCCAGCAGAGCATGGTGATGTAGGCAGGTCTGGGGCCAGTTAATGCTGGCTGTACCTCAGCCCTGCTGCTGGGCAAGCTAGGTGTTGGTGGTCAGTGTACTTCTTTGGACCTCCCCTCCTCTCCCCTCCCTTCATACCCAGTTTTCAGGTTTAGGAACTTGATTTTATCCATTTGACTAGTTTTGATAAGATTCTGTGGAATTATTCACACCAGCCAAACATGATTGGCAAAATAATTGAGCAGAATGTTAATCTGTTTATTAAGGGAATATTCTGGGAACAGGTATTAATACATTCTTGTGTGATGTCAAACTAAATTAATATTTATTAACATGTAGTGCACATGAAATGTAATAAAACCTAGTTTTCATAGGCTTTATTTAGGCTTGGTAGAACCTGGAACATTGTTTCCAGGAATACTCTTACTTTTCTATACACAGGAATGCTACTGCTTGATGAGGACACCAGTATCTCCTTACTCCCTTGGGTTTCTTTTTTTTCTCTCTTTGATCTCTTAACATTTTATGTAAGGTAAGTAGCTGGGCCACATTGGTAATAAAGATTTTATGTTTGCAGTTTCCTTTTTTACAGTGAAGGGCAGTAATTTATATGTAAGGAATTTTCATGAAGATGGCTAAGTGGATTCTCCTCTTTTCCCTGTTTGTCTTTATCAGCTCATTCTGGATTCTTTCCTTTGTGTTGCTGATGTTAATGGGCATTCCCTCTCACCCTTGCCAGCCACAGATGATGCTTCTGTTTTTCTTTTGGTTCTTTAATATCTGGTAATTTGGAAGTATTTGTTGGCAATTCTCAGGGAAACTGGTGCTTTTGTATTTCTTGTCATCCTTTGGTACATCTGGCCTGTTTTATTCTGATCACAACTAATGTAAAACTGTTTTGTTAGCAAAATGATTGAGTACTATGGAGATTAATTGCTTTTTTGCTTTAACTTCTTGTATAAGGGTGAGCCTTTGGAGAAGCCTGGGGGTAGTTTTGCCAATGAATATTTTAGAGACTATTAGGTTTAGTATAAAGATGGTTTCAGGGTGGTAGTGTGAAAGTATCGGAATCCTGGAATAAAAATACAGCTCCCATGATAAAATCTTAAATTTATACAGCTAAATTTGTATAGAAATTTTTGTTTTCTAAAGTGCCATTTTAGGAGTCCGTGGAAGGGGGTAGCGGCAGATGCTTGAATGATTCCAAGAGGTACAGCCAGCAGATGTGGGGAGAACGGAGGTGAAGGGAAGCTGGGGAGACAGTGCATAGGACGTGGTCAGCACAGTACCTGGCACATAGGCGGTGAGCGTGGCCTGTCATTAATATTACCTAAGACTCACAGGTTTATAGTGTAGGAGCATGTTTCGCATGCATTTTTAGTTATAAAGGTTTGGTTTTTTTTTTTTTTTAGATGAAGTCTTGCTCTGTCACCCAGGCTGGAGTGCAGTGGCGCGATCTTGGCTCACTGCAACCTCCACCTCCCGAGTTCAAGCAGTTCTCCTGCCTCAGCCTCCTGAGTAGCTGAGATTACAGGTGCCTGCCACCACGCCCAGCTAATTTTTGTATTTTTTGTAGAGACAGGGTTCCACCATCTTGGTCAGGCTGGTCTCGAACTCCTGATCTCAGGTGATCCGCCCACCTCGGCCTCCCGAAGTGCTGGGATTACAGGCATGGGCCACCGTGCCCGGCAGTTATAAAGGTTTTAGGGTTGCCAGACTAACATAGAGATGGACATGTTTAAAAGGATGTCAGGTTTGCTTTGTTTGTTACTTGACCCAGACCAGACTAAGAGGTTGTTGATAGAATTTCTGAGAGACAGCAGGACTCCTACTCATGTAGCTCCCATTTTGCCAACTCTTTAAGCTTTCTCAGGTCTTGCACCCAAAACTATGGCCCTCCTTTACTCCAGAATCTATGGGTAAGTGTTGTTTCTGAACATACATGCTCATTTGTTTTGTATTTTCTCTTGGTATAGTGGGTAACAAGACACCCTGAGCAAGCACTGTAAAGTTTCAGGGCTAGAAATGTGCCTTACTGTCTCATTTTTTTGTTTTGATTTTCATAAGTTTGTATAGTTGTTAACCCTGTTCTAATACAGGTTAAGTGTCTCTAACTTGAAAACCTGAAATATGACATGCTCCAAAATCTGAAATGTTTTGAGCGCCAACATGACACTCAAAGGAGAAGTGCATATTGCAGCATTTCAGATTTCAGATTCTCAGATCAGACATGCTGAAGTGTATCATGCAAATATTCCAAAATCTGCAAATACTCAAAATTCAAAATAGTTCTGGTTCCAAGCATTTTGAATAAGGTATTCTCAACCTGTATCCCATTTCTCCTATTTTTCTTCAAATAAGTACTTCTTAGTTCATACTTATTAGTCAAAAAGAGGCTAGTGGATTGGGGAAAAGTAAAGAAAGGCTTCATTCAGTGTGATGGGCTTTGAGGACCAAATGGTTTGACTTTTGAGAACATGAAAGCCATTGCAAAATGTAAAGCCAAGGAATGATGTGTTGTGACTTAGTTTGAACAGGACTTTGGTTGGATTCTGGGTGTATTTTGATGGATCAGATGTGGAACCAAGGATGACTTTAGTTGAACAACTGAATCTTTAATCTTGCTTGAGACAGTAAAAGTGACCTAGGAGTTAGAAATATTCTCTGGAATTTTTGTTGGGAGTTGTGCTTTTTCTGTGTGCAAGGAAATAATGGGAAAGGACATCCCACAGTTGTGAGTGTCAGCCCACATTGCAGTAGATGATACCTGTGGAGGGGATACCTTTGGCTGGAATTCCAATGTGCTTTTTCTCTAGAGGTAAGATTTTGAGACAAATCTAAAATGCGTTCATTGATTATGGGCAAGTAGTTCATTTAGAAAATTAGTTACAACTATTAGGTTGGTGCAAAAGTACTTGTGCTTTTTGCCATTGAAAATAATGGCAAAACCCACAATTTTGCACCAACATAATATATTCTTCAAAAATTAAGAGTTTTCATTTATTCACATTAATGGTTGGGACCAACATTTCCCTCTTGCTTTTTAAAAGGAACTTGTTCATTTAGGCTTTTGACCCTTGGAGCTGGAAAGGGACCTCACGGGCAGTACAGGCACGGACTTTGGAGTCTGGTGGATCTGGGTCTTAACTCTGGATCTGCCACATACCAGCTCGAGCACCGAACTCAACTCTATGAGTTTGGACAACTAGATCTTGAAATAGGGTTAAATCATAGTATCTGTTGAGCTGCATTCTTATAAATATTGAGTGTCATGGTGTGCCTACCACTTGCCAAGGACCAATAGATGTTAGCTGTTGATAACATCATCTATTTGACAGCCATTATTTCATACGTGAGACAGGTGAGGCAAAGAGAAATTGTTAGTAACTTGTTCAAAGTCAGAAATGAAACTTGAAGACTAAAAACCCATCTCTCTACGTTAGTCTCAGATGTTTATGATGAAGCATTTTTTTAAAAAGTGAACAGACTTTCTCATTTATTATTACAAAAAGTGAATCCTTTTCAGAATGTTGTTTTCCAAAAATGTACCATTTTGTTTTCTTTTAGGATTTGGAGTTCCATGGAGTGATGAGATTTTATTTTCAAGATAAAGCTGCTGGAAACTTTGCAACAAAATGTATTCGGGTCTCTAGTACTGCCACCACTCAAGATGTAATCGAAACGCTCGCGGAGAAATTTCGACCTGATATGCGAATGCTGTCGTCTCCCAAGTATTCACTCTATGAAGTGCATGTCAGCGGAGGTCAGTGTATACAGGAAGGGTTTGCTAGAGGCGTGACCTGACCTGTGAAGAGACAGCTTGTCCAGGGTCATTGTGGTCATGTCAGGTTTACTGCTCGTCTCCATCTTTCTTCTCTTTTGGTGGGTAGGAGAGTAGCTGGCAGGCTGAGAAAACTGTTTTATGTCTGGGAAGTGTTCTTATAAATCCCGGCACATGTATCTGTTGGAAGTTAGAATGAATATATTAATTTTGCATATGCTTATTTCTCCAAAGATAAGTAGCGTTACATTTATCCAACATATCTGGGTGTCACATACATTGTGTAGTATGCTACCTGCTTTTTGAGAATGTTTTATGTGGCTCTTATGTAGAGATTATAATATTATAATTGTAACACAGTTAAATATTATATGGGTATGAGTCATCAATCTTGCTGTAATATTTTTGCCTTCTGAAACAATACATTTTCATTATTCTTTGGGAATAATTTAGGGTATGTATCTTAAGGAAACCTCCTTATGTATTTAGTAATTTCTGCTTGTATTAACATTAGAAATTTCTGAAAATATCTTATATAGCAATATCAAATGACAACTAAAATTAGACTGATTAAGAAATGTGGAAATTTAGGTAAGTGCCATGGCTTATGCCTGTAATCCTGACACTTTGGGAGGCTGAGGTGGGAAGATTGCTTGAGGCAACATAGTGAGACCCGTCTCCACAAAAAAATAAAAAAAAAAGTTAGCTGGGCATGATGGCACATGCCTGTAGTCCCAGCTACTTGGGAGGCTGAGGCAGGAGGATCACTTGAGCTCAGGAGTTTGAGGCTTCAGTGAGCTAGGATCGTGCCACTGCACTCCACCCTGGGTGACAGAGTGAGACCTTGTCTCTAAAAAAATTAATAAAATGAAATGTAGAAATTTTAAAATTTTTTCATTGGTGTTTTGGAAATGTTGAGTAACCTGTTTTAATAAAATACAGATTACAGTTGGTGCAGCAAATAAAGGATTTATGTATAGCACAAACCTAATTTGAATACCTCTTTTAAGTTCCATCCACAGATCTTTTTTGAACCTTTTTTTTTTTTTTTTACTCAAAAAATACATATGAAAATAGACTAAAGTGTTGGTAGTATGTGGGATTTTCAGGTGTGACTAAATCCTTTTTCCCTCAGTATTATGTAAGTCAGGCCATTTTGTTGTTGTTGTTGTTTATTTACTTTTTTTCTTAAGGTTATCATCTTCATCATTAATGCCAAAACTAAATTTAACAATAGAGGGTGTTCTCAATTTTGAGTGATTTTTCTGAAGCTGAGTTTTTCCTTTACCTTAGAATTTTTGTAAATAGGTTACAAAGAAGAATAAAATCTCTCTCACTTCCACCTTTTTTTCTTTTTAGTCTGTGCTGTTCAGTTAGTTGAATACTGTTGAGTGTGAAGTCTTTGAATAATATGTAAGATTGGAGTTTGAGGTCTAAAAATTGGATGAATTTGATTTTTTAAAGAAAAGGGCGAAAACAAAAAGATGGTTAAAGAAGAAGGAAATAGTGTCTTCCCCACTCCCTCAGGTACCCTTCCACACCTTTGGGCTTAAAGTGCTGGGTTTTTTTCACCAGTGCCTCAGGTATGAGGAAAGCCCTAGCATGCAGGTTCTCAGTCTTTTCTGGGTTACAGAAACCTTAGCGTCTCAGTAATTTTTTAATAATGGCACCGCTAGGCCAGAGGAAATACCTAATAGTCCGTTTCATTAAGTAGTTAGATTCAGACAGGTTTAGTAAGTGTTTAACAGTGAACAGTTAGGTAGATGTTTGAAAAATAGTACACATAAAATGATGGAAAACTGAAGCTTTCATTTTATTCTTAATCACAGCTGCTGTCTGCTGGGACAGTTGTGCCTCTTGGGCCTTTCCGAGCTCCTCAGACCCTGGGAGCCCTGACTTCTTGTCCATGTTGATTTTCAGAGAGTACTGCTTGTTTATTACAGCGTTACGGAAAACCCAGCTTTGTATGTATGTGATGCCGACAGAAGAGACGCTGTGCAGTTTGCTGTGGTCCAGCAGCCACCCGAACCAGTTCTTTTGGTGTCTGGCACATGGACCTTGTTTCTCTTGAATATTTAAATGCTCCTCAGTGCCCTGGGGTCACCTCAGCACGTTTGCATACCGCAGCCCTAGTGAGCTAAAGCCCCAGCCCCAAACCTTCAGCCACCAGGGAAGCTCTGCATCTATTCTTTTTATATAGTCCAAGTCTTTGTGTGAATTCAGTAGGAAACATAAAAAAGGATCATGCTACTTTAAAAATGTGAATGAAACCACTAAGGCAGAAGAGATCTTAAATGCGTAAAGATACAGTAGGACCCAGTTCCCTCTTTACCTTCAGTGCCTACTCACACGTGCTTTAGAATATCTCAGCCCTCTTCTTGCTTTACTTTTATGATGTATACATAATTGTTAATGGTAGTTTTCTAAAAGTTGCACTCTGAAGGATTTTCATCTAGTAAAAATTTTGCAACGAGAACGATTTGGTAATTTTGGTTTATGGAAGGAATTCAGACTTACTGTTCTATCCCTAATTTTTACTGTGGTTTTAACTTCTTATATTTTCAGTTGATAAAATAATTATCCAAAATTTTTTATTTCTGTATTTTGATAACTAGCATTTCTATTGTTTCCATTACGGACTAATTCTTTTTTTTTTTTTTTTTGAGACAGAGTCTCATTCTGTCGCCCAGGCTGGAGTGCAGTGGCATGATCTTGACTCACGGCAACCTCCGCCTCCCGGGTTCACGCGATTCTCCTGCCTCAGCCTCCTGAGTAGCTGGGATTACAGGCGCACACCACCACACCTGGCCAATTTTTTGTGTATTTTTAGTAGAGACAGGGTTTCACTGTATTGGCCAGACTGGTCTTGAACGCCTGACCTTGTGATCCACCTGCCTCGGCCTCCCAAAGTGCTTTGATTACAGGCGTGAGTCACCGCGCCTGGCTACATGATAATTCTTTAGCTAGTCTCATGGCCTCCTATTTTTACCAGCCTCCTTTTAGCATATCCTGTATATAATTACCTGGATAATCTTTGTCAACACTATTAGTAGTACTGTCAATATCATCGTTGTTGTCATCATTATGGTGTCATTTTTTATGGGGAGGGTGGTGGTAAACTATTGCTCATTTAAAATTTAAATTTTTGGCATAGCATTGAAAGTGCTTTTTCAAATTAATAGTTCTCTTCCCCTGCGTGAGGCTGTAGTAAGACCCTTGTGCCCTCACCATGCTGTTACTGCCTCTCTTTCTGACAGTTTTCTGGAACAACCTATGCTTATCCTTTCCTTCAAGGGCTGACCTGGTCATATAGTCTCTGGGCATCTTTTCGTTGAATAACCTAACCAAAGTGATCGTTTGTACTGCCTCACCTAGTGTTTTTATTGTAATATATTATTACTAATACAGCAAAGTACTGTTTTCCAGAGATAGTATCTGTAAAAGGCCCCTTAGAAAAACACATTTAAAACTAGGATCAAAGCTGAATGTGGTAGCATGTACCGATAGTCACAGCTACTCAAGAGGCTGAGGTTGGAGGGCTACTTAAAATCAGGAGTTTGAGATCAGCCTGGGCAACATAGTAAGACCCTCATCTGGAATCAAATTTTATAGTAAATGGTGACAGCATTTGGAGACCTTTGTTAGAAAAACAAAGTGTATCTCATATTTATCATTTATTGCTTCAAATATGGACTAATTGAAAAAACAAAGACTTAATCTTGGGTTGTCTTTCTTGACTTTCTGTGTGACTGTTGGGGTGTGATTATGAAGAGCACTTTGAGTTTAGGACTTGAACCAGTATTTCTCAGAACGTCTTCCAGTCCTTGGAAAATCACATCTTTCTCTTGCAAGGAGTCTATATTATCATCATCCTTATCAGTTGTCTCTTTAGTTATTAATTGGTCTGTCTGATCCTCATTTATCATTGGCCAAGTTTGTGCTTGATGGAGTTTTTACTATCACTTTCATCAGCATTGTGCAATCTTTTTTTTTTTTTTTCTTTTTTTTTTTTTGAGACAGGGTCTCACTTTGTCACCCAGAGTGGAGTGCAGTGGTGCCATCACAGTTCACTGTGGCCTCAACCTCTTGGACTCAAGTGATTCTCCCACCTCAGCCCTCCAAGCAGCTGGGACTGCAAGCACACACCACCACACCCGGCTAATTTCTTCTTCTTCTTTTTTTTTTTTCTGTGGAAATCGGATCTCGCCATGTTGCCCAGGCTGGTCTCAAACTCTTGAGCTCAATCGATCTATCCACCTTGGCCTCCCAAAGTGCTGGTATTATAGGTGTGAGTCCAGCCAGCATCGTGCAGTCTTGTCCTTTTCTGCAAAGTATGGCAGTTTGCAGTTTGTGTGACAGGGCACTGTCATATGCATTCTGACTGTGAGGTGATGTGACTGATGGGGTGCTGGGCAGTGGGCAGAGCTGGACAGGGAGTGATGTTTGGATAGGGAGTCAGTGATTTTATTTTATGGTGAATTTTACTTTCCTTACTCAACTCCGAAAGTGCTGGGTCTTGTGTTACTGATATTCAGGTTACAGAGCATTCCTGTAACAGATGTTTCTGAAAGAGGCATTTCTAAAAAAACTAAAATTCTGCCAAATTGTACACTAAAAGGTAGGGACTTTAAGATAAAGAAAGATTTGGGTAGGTCACTCAATACCTGTTTAAATTTGTAGCAATGGCTCAAAGAACAGTTGAAGGTTTGAGCAGAGTGAATGGATTTCTCCGAGCGAAAGGAGAATTCCTGGGGAATGTAGCCTGACTTGTGTGTGGGGCTTGCAGCCTCAAATCTGTTGCCAGCTCCTGCTTCCTTAGTCTTCTCCAGCCTAGGATGGGTGTCTTGGCCAGTAGGAGCAGGTCCATCCTTCAGTGCCGCCTTTTTTCCACAGCTTCCAGCGACTGTAGGCCTCTGTGAGGTGGTCAGGCTGTGTGAGGCTCTCACGGAGACCCTCCATGGAGTACCATGTTCCTGATAAGTGTGCCTGGGAGGCTTGCTAATGAAAGAAGTAATATACCAAACATAATACTTTACATAAGAAAAGTGATGGTAACTTTATGGTGGAAGGAGAGGTAAGTGTTGAAGTGGGCAAATTTTGGAGACAAGGATCAGATGCACAGAGATAGGAAGAATAGTGCAGTCATCACTTCCAAGACTGGTGAGGGCTGCTGCCATCACTTTGTGTGGGGTATAACATTAATGTGATGAGAACAATCTCATAGAATCAGTGGAACTTGTGTGTGGTATTAACATTATGTCCTTATTTTCCAGTTGCAGATGAGATAATTTGATTTACAGAAATAAGCTTTTAGCAAAAACCATGTATACTTTTTTTCTTATTTCATGTATATTTCTCTTATTTTCCCAGTTAGATCTAAATGAGGGAATTGCCTCTGTTCAGTGTCTGGCACTGGATATGTGGCAATAAACATACAGTAGCAACAAAATGTTGAATTAATTAAAACAAATGATTTTACATTTTGAACAATACATTTCAGTCTGCAAGTAGGTGCTTTGTCTATAAAATTAAATGTATATCAGAATGCTTGTATTAGCTAGTTCTATGAAATAACCATAGCTTATTCTTTTTTTCATTTCATGTTTTGAAGAAGAAAGAAGATTGGATATAGATGAGAAACCTCTAGTTGTACAACTGAATTGGAACAAAGATGATCGGGAAGGCAGATTTGTTCTTAAGAATGAGAATGACGCCATTCCTCCTAAGGTAGGAACCCTCAGTATTTTGTGCCGGTCTTGGTCCAGGGCCAGGTCTGACTGATAAACAGGAGACTGATGTTTTGTTACAGGAGTTCCTTCTGTTTTTTGCTTCTCTTTATAAACCCTTTTACCCTCCTCCCAGAAAATAATTTCAAAGAAGCCTTTTTCTCCCTACTTTATCCTTTATCTCAACTAGTAATTCCAGATATTGTTTCTCACCTTTTCAAAGAATATTTATGTAAACTCATTACTGTGAGATTTAATGATCAGGTGATCAGCTGCAGTTATTTTTTTTTTCCAAAATATAAAATCAGAATAGTTCTAATAAGGATCAAAAGGGAAAATAATGCTTTTATATCTATTTGTGAACTTTTAGATGCAACTTTGGTCATTTAAAACATTTTCATTATGTGCAGGGTTAGGAATTAGTAAACTTTCTTGAATGATGGAATAGAGTGATTCTACAACTTCCTAGGTGGTAGGATATCTGGAATTCTGTGCTGCTATGTTTTATTTTGTGCTAAATCAAGTGGCATCTTACACAAGAATTCATTATGGACAAGTGATAGCAAATGCAAAGGTTAAGAATATTTTTATGAAAAATCTTCCATTTCATTCCCCCCCGCCCCGCCCCCCAACAGATTGGGAAAAGGCTGTCGTTAATCACTTTTAGCAGCAGAAATTTTTTATTTTGTGTGATGTCACTGTTCCATGTTGAAGAGTCATGGAGATGTACAAAATGTATTGACCTTATTTGTTACTGTGCTTAGTGATGTGTCATATTTGCAGCAAATACAAAAAAAGTTAAGAATGCATGTCCATTGTTTTGCTATACATGTTTTATTTCATTTCTGCTCCACAATTTCAGCAGATGCTCTTTCATTCTGTATATTTTGCTATGGACCACAGACCCTCATTGACATGTATTGGAACTCCTAAGACCAGTGCAGTGCTCCAAGTATCTATGAATCAAATGGCAGTGTTCACATGCTTTTCTCCCATAACTTATAAAGCAGAAGGTAGTTTTCTTTCCCATCACAATAGCCATTCTTTTCCTTATTTTTCATAGTTATTTTCTTATTAAGTTATCTGTAAAAATAATGCATCTCTGTCATCTGCTAGCAGGCCATTGTTCGAGGTTAAAATACAAATTAAGAAGAAGCAAGCAAATAAATCAGATCTGGAAACGAAGTTAGAGATTTTTGCACAAACATAATACTTACAACAGTTTCATAAAAGCCAATTTATTATAGCTACTCTTAACAATTCCTTTAAAGTTAAAAACTACTATAGGCGATTTGTCTATAATTCACTCTTTGTTTTTATAATTTTGTTAGGTTTCTTTTATTCAAGTTACTTTATGTAAATTACTTGGAGTTTTATTTACTGAAAATCAGATTTCATCATTTCTCCCCCAGTTTTCTAACTGGCTTTGATTTTTGTTTCTTAGCTTGCTTGCTTGCTAGTTTTTAAATGAGGTAAAATATAGATTCGGTGAGACGCACAGATCTTGAGTGTGCAGTTCAATTGATTTTGATAAATACACCCATGTAACTGCCAGCTGAATCAAGATGAAGACCATTCTCATTACTCCAGACCTTCCTGTGTTTCAGTAGCTTTGTTCACATGTTCGGCAGCATGTGAGATGAAGTTACCTAAGCCGTAGGCAATTTTATGTGATTCTGTATAGTAGTCAATATGGTGATAATGTTACTTTCATCAGAAGGCTCAAAGTAATGGACCTGAAAAGCAGGAAAAAGAAGGGGTTATCCAGAACTTCAAGAGAACTCTCTCAAAGAAAGAAAAGAAGGAAAAAAAGAAGAGAGAAAAAGAGGCATTGCGACAGGCATCTGATAAAGATGATAGACCTTTCCAAGGGGAGGATGTGTAAGTCAGTTTTGGAAATGTTCCCCTTTCTTTGTGCTCCAAATCAGATGTTTTTGTTGCACCAAAATTGTTAAATTTTCAGATAAATTATGAAAAGGATGAGTATCAGTCAGGAAATGTGTTTGGGTCTACTCCCAGCTCTTCTGTGTGGAGGGAGGATAGAGGGTCTTACCTAAGCAGGGTTCATTGCTGGCAGTGCCTGTCTTGCTGTGCTTGGGAAGAATCTCTGCACCCACAGTCTTGCTAGTCTTAAATAAGCAAACTCTAGTTAACATTATTATTTTTCTTTTTCATCTTCAGCTGGGTTTTTTCCTCATTTCTGTGGTTTTGGCCATGAGGCAGCAGTTGTCTCATATGTACCTCAGATACACTTAATGCCTAGTCAGAGGCTGACAAGGTGAAAAGCAGGTTTTCCCTTTTAAGCTTCAGGTCACCATCTAGTTCCCTCCACTCCCACCTCCCATTTCTTATTGTGTCACACCAGTTCCATTGTAGATGGTTACCTATTTTAAGTGTTTGAGGATCTGACACAGAGCTGAGGGAATAAGTTAAATCATTGCATTTTTACTATAACAGAGTCATTGGGAGAAACTAGACTTTCCCCTTAATGTGGAGTTTCTAGTTCCTGTTTTCACCCTCAGCAGTTTTTGGTTTTTTAGTTAGTGCATTTGGTTATCATATGCCTGTTCTTAGGCAGCTTGCTGTTGCCTTGGTCTTGACTACATGGTATTCTATACATTACTTTTCCGTAATCAAATAATGTATACTCTTTTTAGAAAGTCAGAATACATAGATTTGCCAAAAAGGGTGAAGAACGTAAAGAACTCACCTGTCATCACATGAACCCAGAGAGAATCATAATCTAGTTTGTTTTTTCTCTATAAATGTTTCTATTTCATATACTTGTCTGGAGAGGCTTTAAACAGAAATGTAACCACGGTTTCTTCAACTGGATTTTCACTTGATATTTTTTCCACTAAGATGTTTATATTTCACAAAAACATTTTTAAATGATTATACAGTATTATATAGTTCTTCCATAATTTATGTAACTAGTCCATTTTTGGTGTACTTATAGATTGTTCATAGTGGTTCTTTGTTTTGTTTTTAAATAAATGTTCCAGTGAATATCCTTGTTATACGACTTAGGGAACTCATCTGATTATTTTCTTAGAGTGCATTCTAGAAGAATGGTTGGGTGACAGGGTTCAGATACTCATGTGTTCTGAACCCATCGGCAGACTGCCCCGTACTGTCATGGAGCCCAGGAGACTTCTCTTTTCCTTACACCTGCAACTCTTAGGTGTCACAGAACAGTATATTATCTCTACAGTATATAATACCTTCCATAAATTGAATTTGTTATTAATAAGGCAACATCTTTCCACATATTTATTAACCATTTATATTCTTTTGTTGGAGTGGCCTGTCCAAGGCTTTTTCCCATTTTAAAATTGATTCTAAGTGTCCTGTATGTATTGAGGATATTAACCATTTGTCAGTGAATAAGGTATACTTTAAAGTGGAATTTGAGCCTATTTTGTGTTGCATCAAAAGGGGGTTTAGATATAAATCTACTAGACAGTGATGCCTATGTAATCACTTGAGTCTAGTATTACATAATAAGACTCTATTAAATGCAGTTATGCAAGAGAAAAAAATGTACAAAGATACGTTGCTCATACATGAAAAAAAATCAAAGAAAAGGAGAGTTTAAAACTTAGGCTAGGTTCATGCCTGTAGCCTCAGCTAGTCAGGAAGCTAAGGTGGGAGGATTGCTTGATCCTGGGAAATAGAGGTTGCAGTGAGCAATGACTGTGCCACTGCACTCCAGCCTGGACTACATAGCGAGACCCTGTCTCAAAATAAACCAAAACAAACCAAAAGCTTCTACTTTATGACTCGCTCTATTTATCATCTTGTTTATGGGGTGATAAATTATTTAACTTAAAATGAGTTAAGTTGTTCAACTTGATTAAAAGCTTGACTATTTTTAATTAAATTATTTTTTATGATTAAAAATTGTGTCTTTAAAGTATGTTTACCAAAATTTAGTTAAGTATGTCAGTTACTTAGTATTGTTTTCAGCTCATCATTCTGTACATTTGACTTCTTCACAGAAACTGTTGGAGCAATTAATTCTTTTTGAAAATTTAACTTCAAGAAAGTTAATGCTTTTAAATCTTTTAGGTGTTAAAAAAAAATCATTCCATTCAATTAATTTGGGCTTTTCAAAATTTGCTATAATTTTTTTTTTTTTGAGATGAAGTTTTGCTCTTGTTGCCCAGGCTGGAATGCAGTGGCACAATCTTGGCTCACTGCAACCTCCGCCTCCTGAGTTCAAGTGATTCTCCTGCCTCAGCCTCCCAAGTAACTGGGATTACAGGCATTTGCCACCACGCTCGGCTAATTTTGTATTTTTAGTAGAGACGGGGTTTCTCCATGTTGGTCAGGCTGGTCTCCAACTCCCGACCTCAGATTATCCACCCACATCAGCCTCCCAAAGTGTTGGGATTATAGGCATGAGCCATCATGCCCAGCCTAAATTTACTGTAATGTTAAGACAGATTTTTGCAAAATTAAGTATTCAGTCCTATATTTCTTTCTTGTGGTTGGAAGGTCATGGTAAAATATTGGTCTGTTTTAGGGTAACACTGGTGGAAGTTACTGAAATGTATAATCAATATATTTTTCTTTTAACATTATTCATGAATAAACTCACTATTAATGTAAACTTTTAATGATAGATGTCTGCTTAGTTCAATATATTAGTTTGTGTTGAGAGAAACTATATTCTTTATCATATAGTAATTAGCATGTGGTAAATAGTACGTAACAGACCTCTTAGGTACAGATGTAGCCAAATAGCACCTGCCATTTTGATTTTTGTGCGGTTGCAATGTGTCTATTTCTAATAAGAAAACAGTGTTTAAAATATTTTTGGTATTTTTTTTTCTTACAGTGAAAATTCTCGACTGGCTGCTGAGGTTTACAAAGACATGCCGGAAACCAGCTTTACTCGAACCATTTCTAATCCTGAGGTGGTTATGAAACGACGGAGGCAGCAAAAATTGGAAAAGAGAATGCAGGAATTTCGGAGCTCAGATGGGCGGCCTGATTCAGGTACAACTTGGTATTTTTTCTCTGTTCTACCTGTTACAAAGAGCATTGTTTAATTACACTGTACGTGCGTGAGACTTGCTTTAACTAAAGCAATGGGTGGTGTAACCTTTTCATAACAAATGTGTACCATATACTTCTGGTACAAAATCAGCCTACCCTATGTACAAGAGTCCTGTTCACATAGGGATATGTTTAGTTTCATACTTTTCCCCAATACAGCTCTTAAAAAAAAAAATTAGAAAATTTCAAGTATATACAAAAAAAGAGAAAGATAGAATAAACTCCCGTGTACGTATCACTGAGGTTTCTTCTGTTCTCCAAAATACGTTGCCTCCATTCTCAAACTATTATTGGGAAGCAAATCCCTAACTTCTCATTCTTTCAACTATAAATATTTTGGTATATTTTCCTGAAGGATAAAGATTCCTTAAAAACAAAACAAAATATAACCATAGTATCATTATCATATATAAAATAATTGATAATAATTCCTTAATACTATCAAATAACTAGTCATTGTTTAAATTTTCCTGATTGCCTCAGATGATTTTTCTGTTTGAGATGGGATCTAAATGAGACGTAACACATTGAATGCATGGTCACTTGCTTCTGCATCCATCGCAGACACTGCTCAGGACTCTATTTCTCCTGAGCATATTTCAGCCTAGTGTCCAGACAGCCACCATCTGGGGGGAACGTTGGCCCACCCTAGTGTTAGTGCTTATTTTGACCCTTAGCACCCTATAACTGAGTCGTAATTAACATATTTCACAGGACTTGTAGTGCCAGTGATTCAAAAAAGATCTCAGAGAGTACGGGACTTCTTGGTTCCATAAATATTCTAATAGATTACATTTGAGACCCAAGTGATTCTTTGTTTATATATATTTTGTCTTGTTCTGTCAAGAATTTGAAATAATTTCTAAATATATGCACCAAAAAAGACAAAATAAGGAGTCTGAAAGAAAATACAAAGAAGAACAGTAGTAAAAATTTTTTAAAAGACAAGAGGAATGCTAAGAAATGGCTACATGTGCTAACCACATACCAGACCTGAGGGCACTTTGTATGCCGTAAGAAGGAGTTTGACATTATTACTGAAATGAATTTCTGAATGTATTCTGTGGTTCCCTTAAAGAATACTCAGGTATGGGCTAGAGGTAGTGAGTCATGGTAAACATAGCTAGCTTAGAGTATCAATTTTTATATCTAACTTTAAAAAATATTTGTTAGAATGAAATATGTTTTAATGTGGTTAGAATGTAACATTTGCATGTTTTTTTTACGATAAAATAGGAAGTTTTTGTATGTCAGTTAGCTTATGTCCCCAGATTCCCCCATGTATTTTGCACTGCTGTTGGGGGTATTTTGATGGAAAAATTTGATATGCTTTGTTAATAAGCTGTTGAAGAGTTTTAAGCTAGGGGTTTAGAAGGCTTTCATTGTAGCCTAAGCTTTATATCTGGAGAGATGACTGTGGAAGCAGAGTGGAAGATGGATTTGAGGGAATTCTGATTAGGAGCAGGCATGCCCATTAAAAGTATTGCTTTGGCCATATAAGGAATAAGGGGCCTCTGAGCTCTGTCATTGACAGTGGGACTGTAAAGAGAGAAGGGTCTGAAGAAATATTTAAGAGGTAGAATTATCAGGAACTGGCAATAGACTGGATTTTACTGAGGAGGGGAGGCATTTAGGATGGCCCCTCTGCTTTTTATTGGAAAGATGTTGATGGACTGTAGAATGAAAGAATGTTTGGGGGTGGAAGGTAGGTTTTGTTTATGTTTGTCACATAAAGTGCTGGTAGGATATGGGATATATTTTAGGCTAGTGTTCCAGTGGCACATGGCGATTAGGGTTTGGGAGTGATCAGTGTTAGGAGACAGTGTATAGGTGATTCAGAAACTTAAGGGAAAGCCATTGATTGTTAAGAGGAGTCATCAAAGCAAACAGGAAAAACCGCAAAGAATTAGGAGGAGAAATAGCAGAACATCAAAGTACAGCTTGTCTGTTAAAGGGGTGATTGGGGGTAGAAGGAGCATTTTTCTATATGTAGACTCTGAGGAAACTCTTAACTAAATATTGATAACAAAAAATGGCCCTTTATGGTTAATACTAAGGAAGCCAAAAGTATTAATGAAGTCCAAGGTTTTTATTTGTTAGTTTTAACAAATGACTTCCTCTGAAAAAATATATCCTTACAGCCTACTGCAGCTATCAGCTTAGCTATCAGGTTAATTCTTTAGTGTGGGCTGGAGACAAGGGCACCTGTGAACACCACTTCTCTGAGAGTGACAGCTGTGTCTGTTATTTTTTTCTCTTTTACCCCAAGGATTAGTTTCTCAAGTTCTGATGACAGAACCTGCATGTCCTCCTTAATTTGTTTTTGTTAAACTCACCGCACAGCTGATCAGGCATCATAATTCATAACAAGCTTTGCCCCTGAACTTTGTGTTTTTGACACTCAGTTATATTTGCTTCATGATGGCTTCAAAATGTAATTGACCCCAAAATGCCCTATATATCTCAGTTAATTCATTTGTGGTACAAATACTCTACTACCATTTATTGTTATGGGGTTTTTTTTTTTTTTCACTGATAAATTAACAGAATTGTAAGAGAAGTTTTAGTTGATTCTTCCTCTTGGGTTTTTTAGCACGCAGTCTTGTGAGTAGCGGGGCACTGTGAAGTGCAGAAGAACATGGACCTGGGGTCAGGGTGCAGTTGGAACCACTGTGTACAAACCAAGAGCCACAGTTTCTTCATCTTCAAAACGGGGCACTAACCAAAATCATATAGATGTTACTGCAGTCTACCCAATTGTTTGCTCATCCTATTGTACGTCTTTTTTTTTGTGAATTACTTGAGGCCTGTATTTGGATGTGGAGTGTAATTAAATAAGGAGTGTGCCTTCTGGTGTCATGGAAAACACAGTTTAAATGGACTCCACTCCTGTTGCTAATGTCCCTATCTTCATCCAAAAGCCAGGATCTTCTTTGGAAAGCACAAGTGACATTTTGTCCACCTCCTTAGACATATGCACGCAGACACAGTCATACATGTGCACTCTTGCATGCACGCACGCACCCACACCCTCTCTCTCTCTCTCTCTCTCTCTCTCTCTCTCTCTCTCTCTCTCATACACATAGAACTTAAACCCTTCCAGTGGCTTTCACTTTAACTAGAATAATTCAAACTCATGATGTGATCGTGGTCTGGGAAGTCCTGTATGATCTGGTCTCAGCTGGTTCCTGACCTCATCTGCCCCTTTTCCCCTCGCTCTATCCGTACTGGCCAGTGAACCCAACCAGACTTACCCAGCCCTGGGCCTTAGCAGTTGCTGGTCCCCTGCTGAGACAAAGCCCTTCCTTTAGATTTTCACATGGCCACTTCTGTCTGGTTGTTCAGGTCTGAGTTCAAATGTTTATTCTTCAGAGAGTTCTTGGCCAGTCACCCAAGCTTAGGATGCTCTCGGTCATGTTCTTTCTCACAACCTTATATTTTTCACAATGTGTGTCACTATTTTAAAGGTATTTATTTGTTTTCTTGTTAGTCTTCTTCCTCTGCATCCTACTTCCCAACCACAGGATGTAAGCTGTTGAGGCAGGAATATCATCTGACCTGCTTATTGCTGTTCCTCTGCATTGGAACAGGAGAGCCCCTGGGCAGTGTGAGTGGGCACATGGTAAAGATGTGCTGCAACCTGTGATTCCCCTGGTCTGGCTTAGCAGGTCCATATTCTAATACTACTGTGGACTAGTTGGTTTCTTAAAAGACCAACATGATTTTACTGTGAGCTAAGTTATCAAAATGCAATTCATGCCAGACTTGTTGAAAAAGAGAGTATGAGAAATATTCCGTAACTGAAATAACTGCATTAGAATTAAAAAGTAATAGAATCATGGAAATTAAGAATTTGCTTCAAGAAACCCACAGATTTTCTAATCTAGCTCTCTTAAATTACAGGTGAGAAAATTGAGAGTTAGAGAAGCCAGAGTGCATACCTAGGGTCACAGTGTCATAATGGGACTGTGGAACCTATCTTAATTTCTTCCCTCAGTATCCTTCCATCTGGACTTCAGATTTCAGGTTATATTAATCTTGGACCATAGGTAGAAAGCAGGTTATGACACCTAAAGTGACAATATTATGACATACACATGTAGATTTCCATTAAAAAGAAACAAAAGAAAATGTCAGGATATCCAAATTGCTCTGCTGTAGTTGGTTTTCTTTTTTTCCCCTAAATAAGTTCACAGCTATAAAGGACATTGTAGTTTGTAGTGCCTGGAAGTAAAAATAGAACTCTGCTCTGTTGGCAAATCTCTTATGAAAAATCTTTGGCCTTGAGCACCTGAGATCTCCTGGTTCCTACTTCACTTTTTAAAAATGGATTTATTTAGTGGGTTAATATTTAACTTTATCTGGGTTTTTAGTTTTTTTCAGATTGATGATCAGGAAGTAGGAAAATGGGAGAAATAGGTATATAATAATATATAGGTAAGGAAATCGCAAAGCAATTGAATAAAGAGCAGCACCATAGAGAAATTCTGGAGTTCCTTTCTTTTCTTTCCTCACTATAGATACGGAAATCAGTTCATTGTTTTTAAAAACTCCTTTAGCTTGAAGAGAGAAGATGAAAATGATCTTTGTCATGCTGGATTGTTCATGGTTTCTAAGTGTCACTAGATCAACTAGTTACTGCTATTATATGTTATCTAACAGGAAATGAAACAATAGTTATTAGGCAGATTGTCTTTGCACTCATTTTAGCTAGAATGCAGGTACCTTTTTCTCAAGTGACTGTAAATGTTAGCTATCTCTGTTATTGGCATAAAGTAAGTTGTACTCAAAGATGTCAAAATGTTTTTTCAGGTGGAACATTGAGAATTTATGCAGATAGTTTAAAACCAAATATTCCCTACAAGACAATCCTGCTGTCTACTACAGATCCTGCAGACTTTGCTGTGGCTGAAGCTTTAGAGAAGTATGGTCTGGAAAAAGAAAACCCTAAGGATTACTGCATCGCCCGGGTAAGGAACTTTATCAAATCAGTAGTTCTTTCTACTTCACATTTAAATGGTAGATTTTCTTTAAATCAAATTAAACCTAGATTTTCAGCCTACCATATCATTTAGAATCTGATAATTTACAAATCATGTGCTAAATATATATTTTTAAAAAGCAGTCTCCCTTCCATTACAAAAGTAATACATATTTCTATTATAAAATAAGAAAAATATTAAGAGGCAAATTAAAGAAAATGAAAATTACCCCAAAATCAATTGACCACATATACTTGTGGTTCTTATTCTGGTCTCTTTTCTGTTCCATTGATACATATGTCTATCTTTTTACCAATACCAAGCTGCCTTAATTACTGTAGATTTATAAGTCTAAAATTATGTAAAGTATGTGCCAATTTTGTTCATGATTTTTAAAAATTGCTTTGTTTATTCTAGGTTGTTTATGTTTCTCTATAAATTTTAGGATCAGTTTGTCAGTGTCTACCCAAAACCTTCTGAGATTGTGATTGGGTTTGCATTGCCTCTGTAGATCAACTTTGAGAGACTTCTCATCCTAACAATATTTTGTCTTCCAATTTGTGAGCAGAGTGTATCTCTTTATTTACTTAGTGCTTTAAATTCTCTCAGCAGTGTTTCATAGTATTCAGTGTAGAGGTCTTGTGCCTCTCTGGTTAGCTACAGGTAGAATTAAATAAAAGGGTGTGTTGTTTGAGTTTTATAACTTTTATGTTTTTGCTGAGAAGCTAAGAAGTTGAGTTGGAAAAACTAGTGATTTGAAGCTTATGAATACAGCCCAACTTTAGCTGACAGTAGATGGGAAATCATGTTTTTCTCACATTAAAATGACAATAAAGGAATAAAAATTTGTTTAAATGCACAAGAACAAAGAGAATGAAAGATGAGATGACCAGAGATTAGTCTGTGGAATTTTGCAGATGTAAATGAGAGGTCTCTGACTTGCCAGACCAGAGAAATCTTGCTGGGAGGACATCAAGACAAAGCAGGCAAGTGTATCCCAGCCCCAGGAAGACTCAGGAATTAGAGGCTTTGGAACTTTCTAAGGCAGTGTTGAAAGTTGGGCTGAAAAGAAGAAATTGGGCTGAAAGTTTCTGTAAGAAGTGGCAGACTCCACCGGATTCACTTCCCTACCCTAACTGCTGAAGGCTAGAGTAAAACTGATGGGAGGTGGGTGGGTATTGAATGGAGTCCTTGGATTTGGAGGTAACAGGAGTAGCACAAGGTGACAAGGGTCTTCACTGAAAACAGGAGGATGAAGTGAAAGACTGTACCCAGAATACTGATGGCTAGAAGATTTATGGATCCCTCTCAGAAGGCACTTGTTGAAAGAAAGATCTGTATAAAAATGGACCTTTGAAAATTCTGGTCTAATAACATCACTCTGAGACTTAGCAACAGTAACCCTTGCCCACATATATAGCCTTTACATTCAGCTTTCATGGGACTTGCTGTCAAATGTTGATAGCCAAGGTTCAACAGACATTTGAAAAAAGTACCTTTAAAACGGGGACAGATAACAGAAACATTAAGAAAACTGGAGCTGAAAGGGAGAAACTGGAGAGAACAGATGGAAGTTTGACAACACTAAGACTTACAGAGATAAAGAAAATAGTGCATCCATGAAATAAGACTAGAATGCTGGAAAAAGAAACAGACGGAGAAAGGACTCTTAGAAATAAAAAATATATAAAGTAAATAAGTGATAGAGGGGGGAAAATGTTAATAAGATAGGTAGAAAATAAGGAAATCTACCTAAATACAGATCAAACAGAAAAAGAAGTAAAACAGACAAGATATTTAGATTATTAGTGTAGAATATTTAACATATACTAAAGGGGGATCAAAAGGAAGCCGGGCGTGGTGGCTCACTCCTGTAATCCCAGCACTTTGAGGTCAGGGGTTTGAGACAAGGCTGGTCAATATTGCGAAACCTTGTCTCTACTAAAACTACAAAAAAAAAAAAAAAAAAAATGAGCTGGGCATGGTGGCACACACCTGTAATCCCAGCTACTTGGGAGGTTGAGGCAGGACAATTACTTGAACCCGGGAGGTTGCAGTGAGCCTTGATCTCACCATTGCATTCCAGCCTGGGCGACGGAGCGAGACTCTGTCTCAAAAACAAACAAACAAAAAAGAAAACCAAAGGAAATGGAGAGACGGAAGTTATCAAGGAAATACTGCTAGAATCTCTCAGGACTGAAGAAGTTTAGTTTCTAGGTTGAAAAGGCCCACTGAATAATGGTATAATTGCTTTGACAAAGACCCAAACCAAAGCTTATTATTTTGAAACTGCAGAAAACTAGTATTAAAAAGAATGATTCAAAAGAAAAAGATTCAAGTTGCATATAAAGGTTTGGGGAGTAAGGCTGGTGCTAGTCTTCTCAACAGTAACTATGGTATCTGGCATGCCGTGTACTTTCAAATGCAGAGTGAAATGATTCCCCATCCAGACTGTCAGCCAGGTGTTACGTGGATGGAATAAAGACATTTCAAAACATACAAGGCAAAAATTTACCTCCCATGTGCCCTATCTCAAAAAGTGCTGGAGGACATTGTCCAGCAGAATGATGGAGTAGGCCAAGAAAGAGAGAGAGGGAGAATTCAAGAATAGAATCTATCAAGAGAAGGGAATTCCAAGGATGATGGGGAAGGAAAGTCCAGAAGATTCCTCTGCAGTAGTGCTGAACGGCACGCACTTGAGATTGGAGATAATGTCCAAGACTGAAGGTAAATAGCAATAAGGACACATTGTTTAGAAATATGGTGGTAAATACTAGTTGTGACATCTAAAATAAACAAATAGCCAGTAAATTCCTGAGGATATTTCTATGAGCATTTATTTTTGCAGTATTCTGTGCATAGCAATAAAAAAGCAGACAACAAGCCCAGCACTAAGGAATGCTTCTACCACTCAGTGACGTGTTGCTCTGCAACGTCAGTTAAATCTCTACCAGTTGACCTGGAGGTATATACAGGCACACCTCAGAGATGTTGCAGGTTCGATGCCAGAGACCGTCACGGTAAATCTGGCATCGCAGTATAGTGAATCACAGGAGTGTTTTGGTTTCCCAAGACGCATAAAAGTTATGCTTTTAGTATACTGTAGTCTATTTAAGTGTGCAGTAGCATTGTGTTTAAGAAAAAATGGACCTACCTTAATATAAAAATACTTTATTACTTAAAAAATGCTAACAGTCATCTGAGCCTTCAGCAATTTAGAATCTTTTTGCTGGTGCAGGGGCTTGCGTGGATGTTGATGGCCACTGACTGACCAGGGTGGTGGTTGCTGAAGGTTAGTTAGGTTGGCTGTGGCAACTCCCTAAAATACAACAAATGAAGTTTGCTGCATTGATTGACTCTTCCTTTCACAAAACATTTCTCTGTAGCATATGATACTGTTAGATAACATTTTATGTACAGTAAAATGTCTTTCGGAATTGAAGTCAGTCCTCCCAACCCCTGCCACTGCTTTATCAACTAAGTTTATATAATATTTGAAATCCTTTGTTTTCATTTCAACAGTGTTCACAGCATCTTCACCAGGAGTTGATTCCATAAGAAACTACTTTCTTTGCTTATTCACAAGAGGCAACTCCTTGTTTGTTCAACTTTTATCATGAGATTGCAGCATTTCAGTCACATCTTCAGACCCCATTTATAATTAGTTCTCTTCCTGTTTTCGCCTCATCTTCATGTACTTCCTTCACTAAAGTCTTGCACAGCTCCAAATCATCCATAGGGTTTGAATCAGTTTCTTCCAAACTCCTTTCACTATTGATATTTTTCCTTATCCCGTGAATCATGAATATTCTAATGGCATCTAGAATGGTGAATACTTTCCAGGTTTTCACCCCAGATTTATCAGAGAATCACTATCTATGGCAGCTATAGCCTCATTAAATGTGTTTCTTAAATAATAAGACTTGAAAGTCAAAATCACTCCTTGTTCCATGGGCTGCAGAGTGAGTGTTGCTTTAGTAAGCATGAAAACAATGTTAATCTTGTACCTCTCCACCAGAGCCTGGGTGACTAGGTGCCTTGTCAGTGAGCAGTAATATTTTCAAAGGGATCTTATTTTTTTTTCTTCTTTCCTCTGAGCAGTAGGTCCCAACAGTGGGCTCAAAATAGTAAGCCATGCTGTAAATAGATGTGTTGACATCTAGGATTTGTTGTTCATTTATAGAGCACAGGCAGAGTTGATTTGTATAATTCTTAAAAGCTCCAGAATTTTCAGAAAGGTAAGTGAGCATTGGCCTCAACTTAAAGTCACCAGCTGCATTCGCCCCTAACAAAAGAATCAGCCTGTTCTTTGAAGCTTCGAAGCCAGGCTTTGCCTTCTCCTCTCTAGCTAGAGAGTCCTAGATGGCTGCTTTTTCCAATAGAAGGCTGTTTCATCTTCATTGAAAATCTGTTATTTAGTGTAGTGACCATCAGTGGTCTTAGCTAGATCTTCTGGAGAACTTGCTGCAGCTTCTCCATTAGCTGCTTCACCTTGCACTTTTATGGAGATGGCTTCATTTCTTAAACCTCACAAATCAACCTCTGCTAGCTTCAGACTTTTCTTCTGCATCCTTCTCACCTCTCTCAGCCTTCATAGAATTGAAGAGAGTTAGGGCCTTGCTCTAGAGTAGAATTGGCTGTAATATTGTGGCTGATTTGGTCATCTATCCAGACCATTCAGACTTTCTCCATATGAGCAATAAGGCTGTTTCTCTTTCTCACCATTCATATGTTCATTGGAGTAGCACTTTTAATTTCCTTTAAGAAGTTTTCCTTTGCATTCATAACTTGACTGGCACCAAGAAGCCTAGCTTTCTGCCTGTCTGGGCTTTCGACATGCCTTTCTCACTATGTTTAATCAATTTTTAGCTTTTGATTGAAAGTGAGAGATGTGCAGCTCTTCCTTTCACTTAGAGGTCATTTTAGGGTATTAATTGGCCTAATTTCAATATTATGTCTCATAGAATAGGGAGGGCCAAGGAGAGGTAGAGAGATGGGGAGTGGAACATTCAGAACACACACATTTATCAGTTAAGCTTGCCATCTTATATGGGTGCAGTTCATGGCACCCCAAAACATTAGTAACATCAAAGATCACAGATCACCATGACAGATTTAATAATAATAATGAAAAAGTTTGAAGTATTGTGAGAATTAACACAATGTACACACAGACACGAAGTGAGCAATGCTGTTGGAAAAATGGCATCAGTAGGCGTGCTCAACGCAGGCTTGCCGCAAACCTTCAACTTACATTTGTTTTTTCTTAAAAGAGCAATATCCGTGAGGCACAATAAAGCAACAAGGTATGCCTGTACATTTACGAATACCCTGTCTTTGTAAAAGCAGTCATCATAAACAAAACCAGATAACACAATGCTGTGTATATGTTTACATGAGCAAAGAGAAAGTTAAATGCCTAGAAAAGATACTAGCTTACAAACTAAGTGAGGGAACGAGGGAGGAAAAGACTTTTAAAATGTGTTATATGATTAAGATCTGAATCTCATTATAAAATAAACGCATAAAGATAATTATTGAAAGTATGGTCACAAAAATATAGTAATCTCACAGTAGTTTTTTTTTTTTTCCCTTGTGCTTTTTCTGTATTTGAATTTTTTTTTTTTTACAGTGAACGTGTGTTATTCAGAATCAGAAAGAAATACAGCAAAGCTCATTTCATTGGGATGGGAGAAGAGAGATAAGCATGGGTATTTGGTAATTTGGTGCATCTTTTTATTTCTTTGGCCTTTAGTAGGAAGTAGTGAGAAATAGTATCAATAAAATTGAAGGAAAAAAGTCTTCTCAGAAGTGAAATTTTAAAATTTATACTTTAAATGAGAATTCATAGATAAACAGTGTCATGAACTAGAGTTCTGCCATACTCTGTGGGGCATTGATGGGGTAAGGGTGTAAGGTTGTTTAGTCAAGGTAATTGTACATTCTCTCTGAAGGAAAAATACCTGAGCTGGAGGACATTGTGGTGTGTTGCCCTGACAGTTACTTGAAGTACAAGAGAGCTCTGTTACAATCCTGGGCCTTAGAAGATAATCCCTTACCATTCACAAGAACTATGTAGCAAGTATGATTGTATATATAAGAGAGATAATTTACCCATAGAATAATTAAGTCCATGGATATGATGGGTTTTTTAAGTGGTCCGTATACTTACAATTGATTAGTAACTGCTGTACAAAGTTTTCTAAGTCAGAATACTATTAGTAAAACAGCAGTGTACATAGGGTCTGTACTACTGAACAGAGGCCTGATGCTTTCTGAGCTGTGTCCCTCAGCTGTTGTGGTGTGAACACTGAGGGCAGGAACTTGAAACCCTGTCTCTACTAAAAATACAAAAATTAACTGGGCATGGTGGTGGGCACCTGTAATCCCAGCTACTCGGGAGGCTGAGGTAGGAGAATCACTTGAACCCGGGAGGCGGAGGTTGCAGTGAGCTGAGATCGCACCACTGCACTCCAGCCTGGGTGACAGAGCGAGACTGTATCAAAAAAAAAAAAAAAAAAAAAAAAAAAAAGAATGCCTGGTGTTGCATCTGATACCTGGTGTTGCTCCAGTATTTGCCAAGGGAATGTTGATGTTGATAAGTGTATATAAGTCTATTTAATAATAAACTGTTCTATAAAATTGCATCTGATAAACTTTTTAACATCTTTTTCTTTTCAGTAATTTTTGGCTGATTTTTACTGATGAAAATGAGAAAGTGAAAGAGCACCTTAATCAGGGTTTTAAAGTTATAAAAGCCTATCTTGGGATTTTATTGACAGTCCCTTATGAAGTCATTTGATAATTTCCATTGAGTGTTTCTTCTAGTTTTGGTTTTCTGTTCTGTTATTTCCTAACCAGTTTTCTTTTGCAAGATTAGGCAATACAAATCAGGAGGTAATTATTGTTTTACCTTGAAATTCTTTATCTTCTCAGCTTGCCTTTTTTTTTTTTTTTTTTTTTTCCTTTTGGAGATGAAGTCTCGCTCTGTCACCCAGGCTGGAGTGCAATGGCACGATCTCGGCTCACTGCAACTTCCGCCTCTTGGGTTCAAGCCATTCTCCTGCCTCAGCCTCCCGAATAGCTGGGACTACAGGCGCACGCTGCCATGTCCGGCTAATTTTTTGTATTTTTTAGTAGAGACAAGGTTTCACTATGTTGCCCAGGCTGGTGTCGAACTCCTGAGCTCAGGCAGTCCACCTGCCTTGGCCTCCCAAAGTGCTAGGATTACAGGCATGAGCCACTGTGCCTGGCCCAGGTTGCCATTTTATAAATTGTTGCTGTTTTCGTATTCTTTATTCATTATTTTATCTATTTAATTATTTAATAAATTTTCTCCTTGTTAGATATTATCCTGGGATAAGAAGAAGCTGCCCTTAGAGCTTATAATAAAGGGAGACAGAAAGACTAAGAAATAGAAAACAGGGAGCTTTTCTATTAGAATGAAAATCATTGAATGCTTTCTAGAGAAGTTGTACTTAAGCTGAAGGATGAGTGGATGTTATTAGACATGAAAGTTGGGGCAGGAGGGATCATGGAAGCATAATATATGTCGCCGAGTGTGAGGATTCTGGTTCCATGTGACTTGGCTCTAAATGTTTGATAAAGATTGAGACTAAAGAGATGAGTGAAGGTCAGATCCTGAAGTAGTATGTGTTCTAAGCCAAGATACTGAATGTAATATGAAACACTATGAAGAAAGATTGGTTAATTTATGAAAAGGTGTGTTATAGTCTATTTGTCTTTTTAAGGTAATTGAAGCAGTGTAGAGAGAAATTACAGGGTTCTGTAGAAGAGTCTAACCCATTTGGTATGTGAGCATGAGGATACATTTGGGTGGTGAGGTCTATTAAGATAACATCATTACATTAATTACAGGTTGGAAGTAATGTTCACATGCCAGTGACTTGGCCTTCTTTTCTTATTCTCTCTAATCCTGTTTTGGTTCATGTTAGCAGTGTGTTAGAGTGAAGATGGAGCACTAGCCCAAAGTCTAGAAGAATATTGGACAACCATCATCTCCCACTCTCCTCCATATTACAGTGTTTTGGGGGCTTTCTTAGATTATTAAAAAAATTGTTTGGCTCTAGTAAAAATGTAATAAAAAAGTAATACAGCATTATGAATTTTTAGGAGTTCAGTGAATACAGTATATTGAAACAGGTGGTTAGAAGCATTTGTTGAATGAATGACTTGCCCTGTAATATATTTAAATGGTCTGATTAAAATTTAATCATAAAGAGATTATTTCAAGAAAACGAAAACTATTCTGGCTTGTTGTATGGTGGTTATCCTAAGATATCTCATATTGTATGAGCCCACTTTATAAAAACAATTGTTTGAATGTGAAAAGGTGGGTTAAGGACTAGAGAGATTGAAATTTGCAATAGTGAAGAAATTACGCAGAAGTTAACCATTACGTACTGCCGTACTGCCTTTCCATATAAAAAGTTGTAAAAAAAAAAAAAAAAAAAAATTTAGTCTACCTCTTTTTAGGGACCAGGTGATTAAAAGCAGCCAAATCAGCTGGCTTAGCTTTTTATTATAGACTGTTACCTTTCACTTTCATTGATGATTATTTTGATGATGAGTGAGAATTGTTTCTAGTGCTTAATTCTATGGTGACATTTTATTCATTCAAAAGCAATAAATGTGTTCTTTTAAGTACTTGTTAACTTAGTTACTTTGGCACATTCATAGTTAATTATTTTTGTTTTTTTAGGTTATGCTTCCTCCTGGAGCCCAGCATTCTGATGAAAAGGGTGCTAAAGAAATTATTCTTGATGATGATGAGTGTCCTTTACAAATCTTCAGGGAATGGCCAAGTGACAAAGGTAGTAACCTTATTAAAGGATTACTTACACCAGATTCCTACGTGATATACCAGGTGTTCACCTTATCACATGATGTAGGAGATGTGTACGTAAATGTTTTTGGATGGCCTTGTTGTTGTTGTTGTTGTTGAGACAGTCTCACTCTTGTGGCCCAGGCTGGAGTGCAGTGGCGCAATCTTGGCTCACTGCAAGCTCCACCTCCCGGTTTCAAGCGATTCTCCTGCCTCAGCCTCCCGAATAGCTGGGATTACAGGCTCCCGCCCCCATGCCCGGCTAATTTTGTATTTTTAGTAGAGATGGGGTTTCTCCACGTGGATGGCTTTTTGCTGTAGAGCTTTCTGCCTCCTTCATTAACTTGCTTGATGATTCCTGAGTGTTGCCATTGTCCCTAAGACCACACTCAGCTTATCTGAGTCTCATGTGTTAGACACTGAACAAATGGTGATACTGCAGGTAAATCACACATCTCATTAAGAAACCAGAATATTAGCACTACAGCAAGAAGCGAAAGATCACTGGTATCTACCAGTAGTAGAAAACACATTTCATGCTGACTAGATTAACTGTGTGATGTTTGGACAAATTTGTTATGATAGAGAAAATGACTTCTGTAACCCTATAGATTGTCCAGTGATTTAGTCATTTCAAATAATGAATTCACACTTTGCACTACTGAAACAATTTTCCCTTATTATTTCAAAGCAGTCTTGTTTAAAGCTGTGTTTTTAAGAAAATACGGTTTTCTTTCAAATTCACATCATAAGTTAACTGTTAACTCCATAGAGGGCCTTGCATTAATAACGACATAAAAATGTATTGCCATTTAATCGTGTCAATATGGAATGTAGATTGGTAGTTTTAAAACACTGAAAAAATCTTTCTCAGCAAGCAAATTTCTATCCTCCTTAAAACACTTGTTTAGTACTTTTTAAAAACAGTGTAAAGTTAAAAATTTATTAAAGGCAAATTGCCTAAATTCTTTAAGTTGAATTTAATAAAAATCAGGTCAACTAAAAATATACATATATATTTTGTTAGTAATAGAATTGTTGTTTTATTTCAATAGGCTTTTGCGGGAACAGGCGGTATTTGGTTACATGAATAAATTTTTTCGTGGTGATTTCTGAGATTTTGGTGTACTTATCACCCTAAAAGTACATTTTTATATGTGTATTTGTGTGTGAATGTGGTTTTTTATATGTATGAATGTATTTACTGATCATAGAGTTGTTTACTAATGTAAGCATTTATTCTTAACCTGGTGTGTTTTTTTCAAGCTTATGATGTCTTTCGGTAGCTGTTAATTTAGAGTAGTCTTTGGAAATTGCTTGCTAGAGCTTTTCAAACACACCAAGAGGCTAATATTTCCTCTGTTGAGTAAAAGTATGAATTGGGTAAGCTGTACACAGTGATTCCTTGGCAGATGTTCCTAAATTACATGCATCTTTTTGAGAAAGTTTTGCACAGTTGACTGCCAGTCAGCGGGCCATCCTGACCAACCTGAGTCTGCCTGATGATTTCCCATGCTGCTGTTCTAGGGATTTTAGTCTTTCAATTGAAGAGGAGGCCACCAGACCACATCCCAAAGAAAACCAAGAAACACTTGGAAGGCAAGACACCCAAGGGAAAGGAGAGAGCTGACGGGTCTGGCTATGGCTCCACCCTTCCTCCGGAGAAGCTGCCCTATTTAGTAGAGTTAAGCCCAGGTGAGAAAACTGGTCACACCAGCACACATTATTAATGTGCATTTTTAGCTTCAAATCTTTGTACTTTCTAATGCATCTTCAAGTAGTCTCCTGTTGGCTGACTTAACATTTTTAGCCATTTATTTTTTTAAAAGTAACTCTCGTAACATTTATTTCTCTTAAATTATTAAAACTTAAGGTTGTAAAATACGTATATGTTTACATAAAAATGGTTCACATGGACAAAGATGAGTATTCAGAAACAAAATTTAGTGTATGGACAATTTTAAATTATTTTAATCCCTAAAATTTTTTTTTCCAAGATAACTTTAGTAAAATAGTTACTCTACCAACAATGACAAATTGGTATTTACCTAGGGCAGATTTCATAAAGGGGTGTGTGTGTGTGTGTGTGTGTGTGTGTGTGTGTGTGTGTGTGTGGCTGTTGTTTCTGATGCATGGACAGTGTCTAAAAAGAATATCTTTAAATTTTATATCTAAGAAACCCATCTTAGTAAGAGGAAGGCTATTTGATTTTAAAGTAACAGACTACATTTATTTTCACATGAGTCCTCTAAGTTTTTTTTGTAGAACTCTTAATACACTAAAGCTGTCGTTTCAGGTTAGCCATTGAGTAGAGAAATACGTGGGCATTCTTAAGGAAATGTTTTACACACACATTCCTAGGTAGAGTGTATATTTGCACATATGTATGCTGTGCATGGCTGTACATGACATTTATCATTCAGTTAACATTACTTCATTTCTTATTTCATTATTAAATGCTATTATGTGACCTGCATTATACAATACTGTGAAGATCAGAGTGGTGCACCCCCATCCCAAGCTGCATCGAAAGAAAGCCCGAGTAGTAATCACAGAGCAAATTAGCAGAAAATTGAACCAGTTATGTGTATGATATATGGCTCCATGAACGTGAATTACATTTTTTCTTCTTTGATTTTTGAGAGTTTATTTTTATTTGCAAGGTTTGTTTAGTTTCTTACAGCTAGGTTATTGCAATTAACTAATGATTACATACGATATTTGTTGTCCAGCAGTCTCATGGTACAGTAGGTTATATAAATACAGGAAGTGATGGTATCATTTTGATGCCACAGTTAGTGGCAGTGTGGCTTTAGGTAGTAGCTTTTATACCTAATTATGCTTCAGGACTTTAAAAAAATTAATTGATTAGCTATTTGTGAGGAATATATTGGTGTTGCTAACCTCAGTTCTCTGGGTGGAAAGTTTATTTGAAGTTTTATTATCTCACTGTAGCTTGGAAACACATCCCAGTATTGTTGTGTGTCTATAATGTGTGTGAGAGCATTGATGTTTGGTTGTCTGAGGTAATGAATGGCAACTATGAAGCAGCCATTAGTTTTTGAACTTAAAATTTTTTAGGCTCTTTTTTGGGTATTGGGTCTGCCCTTTAAAATTTTATATTAAATTCTAGAAACTAATGATTGTTTTCTCCAAATCCAAATTTTTGAGGATCTGAGAGTGTTGAGTTCTTAGAGAAATTGATAAATAGCAGCTGACAGAATAATTTTCAGATGAGTAATGGACAGTTTATTTTGGTAGATAGCAGGGACAGGATGAGAATTCATTCATTCACGCATGCATTTGATAAATATTGACTGAATACTTGTTGTGTGTCATACCGTGTTCTGGGCCTTGGAGGTAGAGCACCAAAACAGATTAAACCCCTTCACCTTGGGGATTTCTCTTCTAGTGAGAATTGTTATTTCGACTGCTTCTTTCATACTTGTAGTCTCTCAGGTAATCAAATATATAGAATTTTTTTTTGTAGGTGTGGAGTAGATCACAGTTCTGTACTACTTTTCACCAAATATTGGCAACAGCATTTGTTACATGGTTATTAATACACTGCATTCCTCATGGCACTCTGCTGCCTTCAGTCAGCATTCACTGACCCTTCTACTTTAGGCAAAACAATGGATACAAAAGGATTAAGTTCCTTCCTGCCTTCAGGTAATTCACACAGTGGGAGGGAATCACAGTGCCATGTGACAAGTGACTCTGCCTCTAGTCCCGACTTCTCCTGAGCCCTGTGCCTGTGGGATAGCTTAACTTGTTCCACAAATGTCTGAAGTTCAGGTCTGGTGCCACTATTTTAAGGGTGACCTAAGGGTTGGTGGCAGGCCTGAATGCAAGGCCAGGGTCTTCCCTGCACCAAAGCCGTGTTCTTTCACTAAGTCATGATGTCGTTTTAGGTTTTCATTATTATGCATTGCTCACAGTCAGCATGCTGAATGAAATTGATCTATTTTCCATTTATGAGAAAATAATATTCATACATAATGATTTGTTATGAATGGATAAGTACTGTATTTCCCCTGGGCACATTGTCAGCCAAGCATTATATCCTCAATGCTGAGGTTCTGCTGGGTGTGGTTAAGAGTTTTTTGAGATGTGGTCATGAGCTCAGCATTGTCTTTTGGAGAAATGGGGAGAAATACATTATTTCGTTCTTTGCTTTGGATTTGAATGTGTTCTTTAAACAGAAGCAATCAGCCCAGTGGGGTGGTAGCCCTCTGTATGATTAACTCACTGTTGCTGTCCTGCTGCTTGGTGACTCACCTGTTGTCCTGTGGTTTCCCTTAACAGTCTGCATTGGTTTCTAAAACACTGACTGGGGCACTAGTATAGTCTTGTCCTCACAAAAGCTGATGGGTGAAGTGTACCTTTTCTTCTTTGAAACGTGTCTCACTGAAGTTCACCCTCTGCGTCTCTTCTCCTCCTTCCCTATTACGCGTGTTCTGCATGGTCTCTCTCCTGCTGATGCTGCCTTCACCTGGGTCCTGGCATGTGTCTTAACCCCAGGGAGAAGGAATCACTTTGCCTACTACAACTATCACACTTACGAAGGTAATGCTATGCTTACTACTACTTTTATAACTAAAGCACTAATAGAACCTCATGGGCAGAATAGTGTTGAATGACCAAATATCTTATGTATCAGTTTTTTAGTTGATATAAATAACCTATTTTGAGAAATTTAATGTACTGTCATTTTATTTGTACCTAGTAAGTTTCCATATCTAGAACTCATTTCATTTACTGGAAGCTTGTTTTGTGTCTTTATTTTCCCAGGTTCACCCTGGGAAGGAACTGAAGGCAAAAGCAGCAATGGCTGTGGAGGGATGCTGGGGAGTAAAGACAGAGTGCTGTTTCAAAGCACTCGTTGGGCGGTGCTCAGCCAGTCTGCCTCCCTTCATCTGTAGAATAGGAAAAACTTTCTGGTAGCAGTGCTGTTACTGTCTGTTGTGGGGTTACTTAGATTTGTCTCTGCTCTTCAAGGTGCTCCAGATTTATTGTCATTATCTATGGAGAAGAAAGAGACTCAGGCACTTTGGGCAGAAATTGACTATTTGTAGAATACTTGTTGAGGAAGGGGAGAAAATTTGGGATTTTTGTTTTTGGCAACAGTTTTATATGTTACTCCCTGTGAGATAACTGTCCTTCTAATTTGGAGAGGGAATGGACTACTGCACTCTCCCTTTCCTCCCCAGCTCAAACCAAACATCCCTTTATCCACTGAATCCTGTGGCCACCATTTAGGTTCTTCAAAATCTGTAACAGCTTTAACTATGGTTTCCTATTATTACTGTGAAGTAATAAGAGAGCCTGGGAAGGATGTTTATCTCTCTATCTGTTGACAAATTTCTATTACCATGGTGAGGTGAGGAGAAGGGAGAGACTGAGAAAGCAGCTTCTGTCTCTCCCTTTCTCTATTTTGAAATCTGTTGATGTAGAAAGGTGTGTGATAGCTCTTTATTGTCTCACAAGAGACCTTTCAGAAGCATTCAGAATTCGGAAGTATATGAATGTGAATTTTTCTTTCATCTCTAAACACATTTTTCATGTTCTGTTTTTAACTTTGCGTTGAAATGTTCTTGTTTCACACATGATTACTTATTTACTGCTTTTGCTTTCTTTATAATTTATTTGTGTCATTTCTCTGTGACTATATTGCATTCAGTTTTCTTTATTTTTATATAAGTATTCACTGCTGACACATCAAGTCCTTATTGATTGCTAACTATGGACCGTATGTGGAGTGATCAGTGCCAGGGTAAAAATGTTTTTTTTTTTAAACCTAGCCACCAGGGAGCTCAGAGATGAGGGAGATAAGTAGATGGAAATGATCATACGATACGGTTAGTGGCACAATTAATGCAACAGATGGGGTGCTCTGGGAGTAGATAAGGGGGACACATTTCTTAACTAGGGGGGTTCATTAGAACTGCCTTTGGTGGTTAAAACACACAAAATAGTAAACATTACTGGAGGATTTGGACTCAGCAGGTCTAGAAGGAGCTACCTATGTCCAGGAAAAGCCCCAGATGATTTTGATGTCTTGTTCAGATCAGGACTTCAGAGCAGTTAGAGTTGAAAATAAATGTTTCAACACGATGTGAAGCAGCACAGATGATGAACAGTTTCTTAATGGGTGTTAGGCATTAGTGTCTCTCAGGTAATTCAGTCTCATCTTACCTTTACTCGATGTCATAGATTTCTGAAGTATTTCAGAAATAGAAAATTTTGTCATTAGAATGTAACTTTGTGTACCCTAAAATTAACATCAGTTCTAACAGGACTTGCATTTTTATGGTGTCTTTTGTCTGTGAGAGTTTAGCGGTACCAGTGCTGAGAGATTTTAGCAGTCTCAAAGTCTGTGCACGCTCATACTCCAAACTGTTTAACGTGTGAAACTCTCAAAGCTTACATTCCTAATCGCAGTGACTAGAGATTTTAACAGGTAATGGAATCAGCAGGTTTGAAAGTTATAAGGCACTCATAAAGCAGATCATGGAGACTCTTACTGGTTTGGCCTTTTCCTAAGCTTTGGTGGGTGGTGTGCTTGCCACACTAGACTGACTGCCATGGCTGTGGTGCAGGTGCTAAGCTCTGCAGTTACATCATCATTCATGGGTTCTAGAAGGCACATTTTCTCATATGTCAACTCTGAAATCAGAATACCTCATTTTTAGTTAAGGTAATGAAGTGACATTGTCCTCATCTGGGATACAGTAGGTGAAGAGTGAGAAAACATGTCTAGGTGTATTGGGACTAGAGGGCTTCGGCAGAGCAGCTTCCTCCTCCTCCTCACCCCTTCCCTGTCATGGAAACACATGCTCATATAAATTAAACATTCCAACAGTTCATAAAGGTATCAAATGACAAAAAAAAAAAAAAGCCAAAAAACCCAGTCTTCCTTTTACTCCGGTTCTACTCCAGGGAGCTAACCACTTTTAACAGTAATTCTTGATCAGTAATGGACAGCAGAATTACTTGGGGTGATTTTTCAGAGGACACATGCTTAGGCCTCATCCCCAAGGATTTTCATCCAGGAGGTCTGGGGAGAGCTATGAGAACTGCACATTTAAAAACCTCCGTCAGTGATTTAGCTGTGCCCTCAACCTGTATTGTGTTGTGTGCCATAAGGGCAGCAAGAATACTGCAGGAAAGATCTGGTCCGAAGGGAAGGCCTGTGTGTCTTTGATGAGCTTCATATTGCTACTACAGTTGCTCCTCAGAATCATTAACAAACGTCCAGGGCAGTGCGGTAGAGAAGGCTTTTTCAGTGTAATAAGAATGTGGTGGAGTTAATGCTAGTGTTAGCACTTCGTGTTCATCAGAAACTGATACGTTTATTTCTTATTTTGAATTTTCTCTATCCAGTTTGTTAAATTGTGTTACATAAGTTTGGAGAATTCTTTGAAAAGAAATCCTGAGAAATGAGAACTGTAGTGCCTGAGATAACTTTTTGTTTGTTGGAAATAACATGACAGTAATATTAGACTTTGCAAATAGAGCTGTCTTCCTTCTCTTCTCACAGATGGTTCTGACTCTAGAGATAAGCCAAAGCTTTACCGCCTTCAGTTAAGTGTTACTGAAGTTGGGACAGAAAAGTTGGATGACAACTCTATCCAGGTACGTAGTCTGAGCTTCCTGCTGCAACTCTGACATTCCAGGAGGCATAACGTATTGTACAGAGCCTGCCACATGGTAATGAAAGAAGGAATTATAATTACCGACTTTGTATTTAAATATAAATAATTTATCTACTCTGGGTCACTTTTCTCTGCTTTAGTGTGGAAACAGCAGAATGTGAGTTTATGTTCAAGTTCCACCTCTAGAAATTTGGGCTGGTGATGACATTGCTCTGAAAGTGCTTCCTTTTCTCTAAAAGATGGTGATGATACTTTTATAGGTCTATTTCAGGATTACAGGATATAACCTATGCAGAAGTGCTTATCACTGGGTCTGACACATAGCAGTAGGCATTCGGTAAATTCTAATTAAATTTAGCTTAATATGGTTCTCAAGTACTTAAAACAGAGCTTAACACATTATTTGAATAAATGAAGTCAGAATTTGTCACTTTGAAGTTGAATTCAGGCGAATCACCCTTGCTCTGTACTTAGTTCTCAATTTGTAAGATGATGGGTTCAGATTGTTAATATCATTTTCAATTCTACCATTTCTTCTTTTTAGCACAACACTAAAAATAATAATAGGAATCTTTAATGCTAATGATCTGTTTAGATTTGTCCATTAACCATCTAACAAATATTGGTTAAGATGACTGTATGCCTTTTTTTTTTTTTTTTTTTTTTTTTTTTGAGACAGTCTTACTCTGTCAGCAGGCTGGAGTGCTGTGGCACGATCTCGGCTCTCTGTAACCTCCAACTCCCTGGTTCAAGCAATTCTCCTGCCTCAGCCTCCTGAGTAGCTGGGGTTACAGGCACGCGCCACCACGCCTGCTAATTTTTGTATTTTTCGTAGAGACGGAGTTTCACCATGTTGGCCAGGATAGTCTCGATCTCCTGACCTCATGATCCGCCCATCTCGGCCTCCCAAAGTGCTGAGATTACAGGCGTGAACCACCGCGCCTGGCCAACTGTATGCTTTTTAATGCAAAGTTACAGTATGCCTTAAGTCACTGGGTACTAAAAATAAAAGGTCTGATTGGTTTGACTTTTTTTTGAAAGTTTAATTATTTTTATACTATTGAGGGAAATCCACTTTAAAAGGCACTAAAAATCCAGAGCTTATTAGGTTATATTTGTCATAAAAGGGGTACTCACGGTTTTAACATTCTGTGTTTAAATGCTGTGAACTTCATGATGGGAGTTTCTTTGGTTTCCTTCGGTTTCCAGTTGTTTGGCCCAGGAATTCAGCCCCATCACTGTGACCTTACCAACATGGATGGAGTGGTCACTGTGACGCCCAGAAGTATGGACGCAGAAACCTACGTGGAAGGCCAGCGCATCTCAGAAACCACCATGCTGCAGAGTGGCATGAAAGTGCAGTTTGGGGCGTCCCATGTATTTAAGTTTGTGGACCCCAGTCAGGATCATGCTCTTGCAAAAAGATCTGTGGATGGAGGCCTGATGGTTAAGGGCCCAAGACATAAACCTGGGTAAATAGATTAACCCTAAGATTTAAAATGTTTTGATTATACTTAAAGTAATTCAGATTATTCATAGATATCTTGGCTTTTTATTTTTGTTTCAATTTTTAAAAAAATATCAAAGTGAAGTTTGTGATTTTGGTTCCTATTGTTAACTTGGGTTGGTTTTAGAGGAAAGAAGAAAGGTCTTGACTTTGTCTTAAAATTGGAATTTCTCACTGGTTTTAAATTGTTTATATTTAAACTTTGTTTTTTAGCCAGTATACTAAAACAGTACCTTTTCTTTTGTGAAAAAAAACGTGATGTTCTTTGTAATTATTCAGTGTAACTAAGATTATAAAATTTTTTGAAGTATTCTTTTCTATGACTGATAATGAAACACATTAAGATCTCTTAAGGAATTCAGAATATTTTAGCTCCACCTAGTGCTTTTCTGAAGACTTGCATTGTGGGCTTAGTAAGGGAAAACAGAAAGCCTTTCTTAATGACTATCTAGTAAAATTTTTTTGTAGGTAGGGAATATGACTTCTCCTTTGGTTTTACTTTTTAAAACATTCTGTTAAGCCACTTCATTGTCTATTTTTCATGCTGCTTAAAACAACTGAAAACTCCCCTAGAGTGTAGGCTTTCTTCCTGAAGCACAGACATGAACCCGCGTGGTCTTCCCTGCTTGGCCTTTCCCATTGTTTTGTTCTACGGCATGCCTTTGATTAGCCACCCAGACCTTACACATTGGGCCACATATGACTATTTAGAATTAATGTCTTTCTCCAAGATGAATAGTTGGTGGGTTATCACATATATATATTTTTTTTTTTATTGATCATTCTTGGGTGTTTCTCGCAGAGGGGGATTTGGCAGGATCACAGGACAATAGTGGAGGGAAGGTCAGCAGATAAACAAGTGAACAAAGTTCTCTGGTTTTCCTAGGCAGAGGACCCTGCGGCCTTCCGCAGTGTTTGTGTCCCTGGGTACTTGAGATTAGGGAGTGGTGATGACTCTTAACGAACATGCTGCCTTCAAGCATCTGTTTAACAAAGCACATCTTGCACCGCCCTTAATCCATTCAACCCTGAGTGGATACAGCACATGTTTCAGAGAGCACAGGGTTGGGGGTAAGGTCACAGATCAACAGGATCCCAAGGCAGAAGAATTTTTCTTAGTACAGAACAAAATGAAAAGTCTCCCATGTCTACCTCTTTCTACACAGACACGGCAACCATCCGATTTCTCAATCTTTTCCCCACCTTTCCCCCCTTTCTATTCCACAAAACCGCCATTGTCTTCATGGCCCGTTCTCAATGAGCTGTTGAGTACACCTCCCAGATGGGGTGGTGGCCGGGCAGAGGAGCTCCTCACTTCCCAATAGGGGCGGCCGGGCAGAGGCGCCCCTCACCTCCTGGACGGGGCGGCTGGCCGGGCGGGGGGCTGACCCCCCACCTCCCTCCCGGACAGGGCGGCTGGCCGGGCAGAGGGGCTCCTCACTTCCCAGTAGGGGCGGCCGGGCAGAGGCGCCCCTCACCTCCCGGACAGGGCAGCTGGCCGGGTGGGGGGCTGATCCCCCCACCTCCCTCCCGGACGGGGCGGCTGGCCAGGCAGGGGGCTGACCCCCCCACCTCCCTCCCAGATGGGGCGGCTGGCCGGGCGGGGGGCTGACCCCCCCACCTCCCTCCCGGACGGGGCGGTTGGCCGGGCGGGGGGATGACCCCCCCACCTCCCTCCCGGACGGGGCGGCTGGCCGGGCGGGGGGCTGACCCCCCCCACCTCCCTCCCGGATGGAGCGGCTGGCCGGGCAGAGGGGCTCCTCACTTCCCAGTAGGGGCGGCCGGGCAGAGGCACCCCTCACCTCCCGGACGGGGCGGCTGGCCAGGCGGGGGGCTGACCCCCCCACCTCCCTCCCGGACAGGGCGGCTGGCCGGGCAGAGGGGCTCCTCACTTCCCGGTAGGGGCGGCCGGGCAGAGGTGCCCCTCACCTCCCGGACGGGGTGGCTGGCCGGGCGGGGGGCTGACCCCCCCACTCCCTCCCGGATGGAGCGGCTGGCCGGGCAGAGGGGCTCCTCACTTCCCAGTAGGGGCGGCCGGGCAGAGGCGCCCCTCACCTCCCGGACAGGGCGGCTGGCCGGGCGGGGGGCTGACCCCCCCACCTCCCTCCCGGACGAGGAGGGAGGACGCTCCTCACTTCTCAGACGGGGTGGCTGCCGGGCAGAGGGGCTCCTCACTTCTCAGACGGGGCGGTTGCCAGGCAGAGGGTCTCCTCACTTCTCAGACGGGGCGGCCGGGCAGAGACGCTCCTCACATCCCGGACGGGGCGGCAGGGCAGAGGTGCTCCCCACATCTCAGACGATGGGTGGCCGGGCAGAGACGCTCCTCACTTCCCAGATGTGCCCGGCCGCCATCCCATCTAGGAAGTGAGGAGCGCCTCTTCCCAGCCGCCATCACACTTGGAGCCTTTTTTGAGCGGATGCGGATTGGTATCACATATATTTATTTGTAAAGTTCACAGCTGTTTAAGATCCATCCCCAGCTGCTCACCTCACCTTGCACCCCAAGTGTCAGCAAATGACCATACCTGTGGCATCCAAGGAAACCAGCATGTGCTTTTCCTCCCTGCTTCCCAAGAAAATCCATTTCTTTCTAACACTTTCATCTTTAAACTAGTGTATTTAAACCCATCCTTCCGTTCTTCACAGCTTTTAACTGTTTCTTTCTGAAGGTGATGTTTTTCATTGATCAGCCGTGTCCCTATTTCCTGTCCCTTGTCATTCATTAGCTTTACATGGGCTCTTTCCTTCAGTAGCGAGTCATGATTTCATGCTTAGATGTTCATTTCAATCATCAACTTTTCTTCAGCCCTGTTTCTTCCCTTCAGCATCAAAAATCTTGATCTGGTATATCCTGACTCCCTGTTTATTTTTTAGGCTCACTGAGGTTTGTCCAAAGAGATTATGTATTGTCTGAAACAGTTTCTTCCGCTGCGTGTTACATGTGGTCTCTCAATAGTACCTATAGTTATTGCCCCTTATATACAAATGCCCTTTATTCTTGAGTTGTAATATATTTCTTGTGACATGTGTTACTCCTAGTGTTACTGTCCATCTCTGTTCTCTGTATAAACACAGTTCTAGTAGCAGCCTGTGTCCCACACCTAGTCTGCCCTTCGGTTTTGCTTGTAATGTTTTTATATGTGTGAGACAATCTCCTACTGTATTTTTGCCATGTGGATCCTGCTTTGGAAGCCTGCAGATGTCTCTTCCTACCATATTTCTGGCCAACAGCAGAGATCATTGAAGAACATGGCTTAGGTTTCAATGAGGAGAATGTGCTGTGAAATTTTGTTACTATTGTTAGGTATTTTTCTGGCAAATCTGGTAAAAGCTGCTTGGCGGCTGAACATACCATCCATAAATTAGAAAGGACTCTTGTTTTTTTAGGAACATTAATTTTGCTCTAGTGTCAAACGATTGTGACAGATTCTGGCTAGATAACTCACATACCCTCCAATGCAGATTTCATAGTGTGTCTTCAAATCCTACTGATGGTTATAAACGAGTGGCAAAGTTTGATATTGATAGTCAGTTTGGGAATTTTAGGGCCTCCTGGTGATACACTGACTCATTAATTGATTTGTTAATCTAGTTTACAATTATCAAGTACCCAGGGCATGAGTTACTATTCTCTGAATGCTGGGAGGAGTGACACATGATTGTTACAGTCAAAGGTCATAGTTTGATAATTTCAAAGTCATGTTATAAAGTCACTTTGGTTGGTCTTGTCCACATATCCAGCCTGCAGTAAAAACGAGCCATGTTAAAGCTTGAAAGAGGTAGCTTTGGTGGGAAAAGTTAAAGAATTTTGCATGGTGGAAATTTGTTGTTCTAGGATGATAATTGTAAGTGGAATCAAGAAGGCTTTGATTCTACTCACATACTACCCACAAGAGGAAGTTAGGGGTGGACACTGCTGTGTGCAGCTTTGGTAGGTGGCAGAGAAGCTGGCCTGCCGTCATTGTTACTCCTGTTGTCAGAGCCGATAGCTGGACTGAATCTCCCACTCAAACTGATGGGAGCCAGCAGGGCATTTCCATGTTTTTGTGAATATCTTGGTGATAGATTATGAGTATTTAATTTCAGAAAATTGGTAATATAGTGCAGAAAGTTGTGTGCAGAAAATTGACAATTATTTGGCCTTTAGTAAAAACTTTTACTCTTTCAAAAGTTACTATTTTAAAGCATGGTATTATTTTGCATTACAAAATGGTTTTATTTTCTTAGTGGTGAGATAGAGGAGAAATTTGTACCTGCTCTTCTAATCTGAAAAGTTGTTTTCAACTTTTACATTACTTCCTTGTTTCTATTGGTTGAGTGTAAATAAAAGTTTCCCATTACCATGCTGCTTTGAAATTAGACCATATATTAATATTTTTCAAGTATTATAACGGGACATTTCATTCTTTTTAAATTATGTTTTACAGAAATCCAGGAAATTTAAATACTAATTCATCCTTGTTGGTTTCCAGGTGTTTTTAGGGCTTTTTTTGTGGAGGTGGGGAGGGCACTCTCCCATGAGCTGGGACCAGTGAGTTGCATTCACCCTTCATTTGTGCTGAAGAATGTAGTCGGTCCCAGCTTGTTAGACTCTTCAATCTTCATAATGAGATTTTGCTTATGAGTTAGTTTTTCAAAGTGACATATTTAGAAATTTTGATATTTTGAGATATTTGAAGAATCAGTTTAAACTAGGATAATTTTTGATTTGCTTGCTAACATTATCAAAAATGTCCCACTTTTTAATTTGTAGCCTAAGTAGTGATACTCATGTGCTTTACAAAAATAATCAGATTGACTTTCAAATAGGAGAGAAGCTCACCCCTGTTCCTCATGTGTCACTTTCCCTGTGTCCATAAATAGGGCCGCTGGCACTTCAACCTTGTACACCTCATTTATATGCCATTTGCTGCCTGGATAGACTTACATAATGAAATAACCTGGTTTTTTATGTTCCGTTTCTTGTATAGTTAAAAAAAAAAAAATACGATCGGGCCGGGCGTGGTGGCTCATGCCTGTAATCCCCAGCACTTTGGGAGGCTGAGGTGGGCGGATCACCTGAGGTCAGGGGTTCGAGACCAGCCTGGCCAACATGGTGAAACCCCATCTCTACAAAAAATACAATAATTAGCCGGGCATGGTGGCCCTTGTCTGTAATACCAGTTATTTGGGAGGCTGAGGCAGGAGTATCACTTGAACTGAGGAGGCAGAGGTTGCAGTGAGCCGAAATTGTGCTACTGTACTCCAGCCTGGGCAACAGAGTGAGACTTCATCTCAAAAAAAAAAAAAAAAAAAGATCCTGGGAATATTGAGTATATACCAGTAAAGAAAGTTCATAAGGTGGTTTTTTAATTCTGTAAGTTCATGTGCTGAAAACAGAGCAATTTCTTAAAAATCTTTGACATTTGGTATTTTAGTTCTTCCTTGTGTATTAAGAAGAGACTATGCCTGTCATTGGAATGTTATTAAGTCAGTGTGTTTCTTGTTTTATCCCATCAGAATTGTTCAGGAGACAACTTTTGATTTGGGAGGAGATATTCATAGTGGGACAGCATTACCGACAAGCAAGGTAGGTAATTATGGATTACCTGATAGAAATGTGCTTGCTATAGGACACCATGGATGAATACAGTAGTGGTGGGGGATGTGTTCCCCTTATTTGTGGGGGATGTGTTCCAAGACCACCGGTCAATGCCTGAAACCATAAATAGTACAGAGCCCTATGGATACTATGTTGTTTTCCTGCATATATGTACCTGTGATAAAGTTTAATTTATAAAATAAGCACACTAAGACATTAACAACAATAACTGAAGATAAAATGGAACAATATATATTATAACAATATACTCAAATAAGAGGTATGTTAATTTGGTCTCTGTCTCCTCTCTCAAAATATCTTATTGTATTGTACTCACCTGTTTTTGGACTGCAGCTTACCACAGGTAGCTGAACTGTAGAAAGTGAAACTGCAGATAAGGGGGACTCCAGTAAACTGGTAATAGGTGCACTTATAAAACATCTTTGTAAAAACAGACTTCCCAGTGGCCCCAAATGTGGGTTGTCCTAATCTGCTGTGTTGTTTGTTAGTGATACATAAAAGAAAGTTACCAGATCTTTCTTTTCTCTAAGGCCAGGTTGAAGCAGAGCCTTCATGTTTGCTAGGCTTTCTCCTGTGTAGTTAGCCTTGCTCAGTCAGAGTACCCTTAATACACTCCTTTTATTAACCCTTCAGTTTAGGTACTAAATCCCATTCATCAGTTAACTTCTCAGACACTTTGCTTCCATAATGATCCCTTATCTCTGGAATAATCAGTTCATTTCCTTTCTCATTTTCATTCTCTATTACTGGATAACAAACCACTCCAAAACTTTGTGGCTAAACAGCAGCCAATTTATTTGTTTACCATTGTGCAATCTGGTTTGAGCTCACCTGGGCAGTTTGTTTGCTGGTCTTGCTGGTGGTGACTGGTGTGACCACCTTCACCTAGGAGATCAGTTGGTAGCCAGTGGCTGGAGTGCAGGGCCCACTGACCCTCTCTCTGTGCTATCTCACGTCCTCTCCATGGGACCTTTAGCCCCATTGGGGCAGCCAGAAGTCGTAGTGTTGTGGGACCTCACAAGAACCACGGAGCTTCCAGGCCTTCTTGAATGTTAGGCCCAGAACTGACACAACCCCGTTTCCTCCACCTTTCATTGGTTAAAGCAAATACAGGCCCAGTCCAGATTCAGGAGGAAGGCACTACTCAAGGTGTGATTTATTGAATGCCATGGTGCCACAAACTCCTATGATCCTGGAGTGTTCTCATCAGCATCAAAACACGTTACAGTGTCTTCTCTTTTAGAAAACTCTTTATACCCCTCCAGTTTTGACCCCATTTTTCTACTCCTGTTTGCTACACAGCTTCTTGGGGAAAAAAAAATCATCTATGCTTGCTCCCTCCACTTCCAAACTCCATGTTCTTTCCTCTGCTCCTGTTCATTCTTGCCCCTCCCTCCACAGGGACTGTCTGTCAGGGGGACTGATGACCTCCCAGGTCCCAAATCTGGCACGCATTTTGTCCTGTCTTACTTGTTGCAGGAGTTTTTAGCCAGGCCACAACCACGTACTTGATGCACTTTCTTCTGTTGGCTTCTAGGGTATATTACCCTCCTATAAACCAACTAGTAGTGGTTTCTCCTTGGTTTGATTTGTTGGTACCTCTTCCTCTTATGCTTCACTCCTAAAGTTTGGAGGGCCAGGGTTTCAGATGTAGGGCACCAATCTGTTTTCTTCCTGCATCTTTCCTAGGTGAGCTTACCCTGTTGCCTGAGTTTAAATACCATCTAATGTTAATTATCCACTAATGTGTACCTTTGGTTCTGACCTCTCCAGACGCATATCTCTCTCTCTTTTTTTTTTTTTCTTCCTGAGACAGAGTCTGCTCTCTCTCCCAGTTTGGAGTGCAGTGGCATGATCTCGGCTCACTGCAACCACTGCCTCCCAGGTTCAAGTCATTCTCCTGCCTCTGCCTCCTGCGTAGCGGAGATTACAGGCACCTGCCACCATGCTTGGCTAATTTTTGTATTTTTTAGTAGAGATGGTGTTTCGCCATGTTGCCCAGGCTGGTCTTGAACTCCTGAGCTCAGGCAGTCTGCCTGCCTCGGCTTCCCAAAATGCTAGGATTACAGGTGTAAGCCACCGCACCCAGCCCCTATTCATATCTCTAAAGGTTTACTTGACATATCCACTTGCATATCCTGTACATATTTCAAATTAAATCTAGCTAAAAGAAGACTAGATTTTCTTTCTTAACAAACTTTCCCTGATCCTTCCCCACCTTAGAGGACAATACTACCATCTGCAGCGTTGCTCCAGTGGAAACCTCTTCCCCGTTCCCAGTTGGTCCCTTCCTTCTCTCAGCCTCTGCGTGCAGGGGTTCGTTCCTCTGCCTCTCTGGCTTAGGCTGCAGCCATCACATGGCGGGAGGACCACACGGCCCCAAGAGCAGCCTCTTCCATTCTACCCAGCTCATCATTCTCCTCACATTTAAAAAATGTAAATTAGATTCTAGTTACTGTTCTGCTTTCGAAGCCCCTGGTGGCTTCCCAACCCATATATCAGTCTTCACCCTGACTTGCTCAGCCCCTATGCCCTGAGCCTGCTTCCTCTCAGCGTGTCTCTGTTGCTCACTCAGGCCACACGAGGCTTCCATCCTGTGCCCGTGCCTGCCTCTTTCCTCCCATTGGAAGGCCTTTCTTGTGCTAGTGTTTGTGCTTTTGTCTTTGCTTTTCACACTCTGGCCTCTTCTTGTCTCAGACCTCAGCTTAAAGCCACATTCCTGAAGAGGTTGTCCCTGAGCATCCTGTCACTGTCACAGCACCTGATGTAAGTTATTTATGTGGTCTTTATTACCATCCAATACCTGCTGTGTTTGTTGACCAGCTGTAGAATGTGAACTCTGCAAGTGGGGCTCCTGTTTCATACGTCATTGCTGTATTTCTATTGCACTTTTCTTAAAAAATGCCTGCTGTGTAGAAGACTCTTTGGAACCATCTCATGAATAATTGAATGAGCCGAAGAAAACTGTCTTTATAAAAATTTTCGTTTCTTAAAAAAATGTGTAGTCCACAAAGAAGACTTGGTAAATAGAGGAAAAAAGTAAAAATGAAAATCTGTCATCCACAATTTATAGTTGACCTTTGATTGTAATGTTGTGAGGGGTCCTTTTCTGGACTCTGGTATGGGTCTATATGTTCATGTATGCATTTTAACACACTTGGATATATTTGTCTCCACACACACCTTTCTTGCTTTCTTCAGCTGTTACTCTGTGAGCATTTTTTAGTACTTAAAAGTCACTTAAAAACAAATGAAAACCATTCTGTAGTATGTAAGCATATAAACATACTCCAATTTCTTTATCCATTGCCCTATTACTAGTCATTTATAACAATTTTTTAATATTGTGTAAATAGTATTGCCATCCATTGACCAGCAATTGTGTTTCTATAAATCTGTCTTATGGGCTGGACGTGATGGCTCACGCTTGTAATCCCAACACTTTGGGAGGCCGAGGTGGGTGGATCATGAAGTCAGGAGATCGAGACCATCCTGGCTAACATGGTGAAACCCTGTCTCTACTAAAAATACAAAAAGTTAGCCGGGCGTGGTGGCAGGCACCTGTAGCCCCCAACTCAGGAGGCTAAGGCAGGAGAATGGCGTGAACCTGGGAGGCGGAGCTTGCAGTGAGCTGAGATCGCGCCACTGCACTCCAGCCTGGGTGACAGAGCAAGACTCCCGTCTCAAAAAAAAAAAACAAAAAACTCTTATGGAAGGATTCATTGGGTGTGTATATAAATATATTTACAAGCATAATTGTCTTGTCACTCTGTACGGATGAACATTTTAAATGATGTAATAAAGCATTGGTTTAATGAAGTATGATGAATAGACAACAAAATGTTATACAGCCATTACAAGTCTGTAATATAAAAATAAGTGATATTGTAAGATGTTTGTAACATCTGAAAAAGTGTTTTTTTATCAAGAAGATTGTAAATCCCATTTATGGAAAATATGAAAAGCTGGAAAGACGTACAGTACAGTAATAATCGCTAGGTGATAAGAGAAACATGATTTTTTATTTACTACTTGTGCCCAGTTTCTGTAGTAAGCAGATGTAATAAGAAATTTTACATGAAATTTTTTCTACAGTGAATTTCATTGTATAAAATTTTTTCTTTTCTGGTGATTTTCTTAATGTAGGTAACTCATCCTTTTGTCTGCCTACAAATTCCATACAAATGGTTAGAATTGTATACTTTTTAGAAGTATTTAAATATACCTGATTGGGTTACCATATAATATGTGTTTTCCCCGGTGTTGATTAAGGGCAAGAAAGAAGCCACTTTCTGTACTGAATTCATTAGGTATTGAGCTATAAGGAGTAGGATTTCTAAATCTGTTCCGAGAAGTAATAAACTTTCAAAAGACCCTGCCTCTTCATGTTGTACATATTTTCTTATCTCTTATCCTGATTTTAAAATAACTTGTTGGAATCGAATTACTATTAATGTACTTTTAGAAAAATCATCGTGTGTGTGTTACCAGCTTTGCCTGCCTGTGTTTTAAAGGCAACTCCTAGCTCTTTGAGAATGAAAGTGGCTGGGCGTCTTCCTGTGCTTTAATACCAGTGTGCTTTGGGCACTCCCTTTGGACATAGTGTCCCCAGCATTGCTTTGTTATTTCCTGGTCTGTGTTCTTGCCTGCCCTGCTTGGCAGCCCTGTATCAGATCTCTGCTTGCAACGCTGAGTGTCAAGCTTGGTTGGTCTGTGTGAGGTTCTAAACCCATTGTGCTTTCTCTCCACTTAGAGCACCACTAGGCTGGACAGCGACAGAGTGTCGTCTGCCTCTAGCACAGCCGAGCGGGGAATGGTGAAGCCGATGATCAGAGTAGAACAGCAGCCAGATTATCGCAGGCAAGAAAGCAGGTAGGAAACACATCATTTTTCAGTGGTGAAAGTACTGAAAGTATTCCTAAAAAAGGGTTGGGATAAAGATTGTTGAATTTATAAAGGTTCAGCTGACATGTTTACAATGTTAGCAATAATATTTTAAGGGCATTTCCTTTCTGTGTTATTGAATTGAAAGAAATGCTTTACCAATAATTAAATCCCTCACTTATATGCCACAGTGTTATCAAATTGAAATAAGAATACATTGAATTAAAATGTTGCCATTTAAAATTTGCTACTTTGTAAAAACATAGAGAAAGGGAGTTTTTATAGGATTTTAATATTTGATGATTTTTGTATTTAGAAAAATCTGGTCATTTCACTCATTTCTAGAAGAAATCTTCATCTGTTTAAAAATACGTAAGACCAAAAATGATTTTGAAACAGATTTTAAGAATTATAAATGCCATATTATGTCTTGTGCTCTAATGTGATGTGTCTCCCTGTGGAGATAGATGGAGGATGAATTATTTTTTTTTTTCTGACATTGTTCTTGCCGATTTCTCTGGGCAGAGAACTGTCTTTTGTTATTTCCTTGTCTTATGATTTTTAACGTGTCACCTTAATCAGAATCCTATTTCCTTGTGACCTCTAGAATTATTTAAATGTTGCAGAGTAATATCTTTGCATTAAACATGGTGGATAAATAACAGATACTGACTAGTGGAACCAGCAGCATGATTTGGTGCTGAACACCTCTACCCCAGAGCTCTGCGGGAACTCAGACAGAAATAGAGAAAGACTGCATGCCTTCTATGGCATTCTCATTATCAGCAGTGAAACTGGCAGCATTCCCCCTTTGGGGCTTTTCAGATAGATTTTTGAAGAGGCCATTCTGTTTCCTTCAAAGATCCAGTCAGTGAGGCAGTTAGATGAGGCAGGCGACTTGCCCAGGGTCACCTATCAGTTCAGTTGCAGGTGACGAAGACACAGTTCTTCAGTTTCCCAACTTCCAGCAGAGGGCACACTGGATATTGCAGGATTTTAATATCATTCATCACCAGTTATACGTGTGTAGACTCATAAGGGAATCCCAGGTTTTAACTTTATTTTTATTGTGGATTTTTGGTTCTAATGCAAGATTTTTATTGGCTATGTGAATCTTATTACATGTGATAATAAATAGTTTACTTTCCGTGTTTGTACTTGTTTTTGTTGGTGGATTATGGAGTAGGATGTTCAGAATGGTAAATTGGTATTGTAAGGAATACCTCTATGTATTTCTAAGGTGTGACTGAGAAGTATGAATCATAGTTCTTAGCTCATAAATATTTGAGTAAATGAATTCACACGAGGGAGTGGATTGATTAGGATAATGCTTTTAATATATGCAAAATTAGTGATTAATATAGTGTCAAAATAGTAATATGGTTAATTGTATGTCAGGAATTATTTTTTACCATAAACACATAATTTAATTTTACAAGGTAAGATTAGTTTGCAGAGTTATTAAAGGCTTTATTTTAATTATAAACTATGTTGTTTTGTTGCTGTTACTACAATGATGAGAACAGATGAGCCTTTCTGCTCCATTCTTTGTTTTTCACATGGGCAGTGTTGTAATAAGCACTACTTAATTTAACTGATGCAGTCATGAAAAATTTAAACATGTTTAAAATGCTAATATTAGTGAAGGAAAAAACCCTTTTGAATGGAGGGGACGACTTTTAATTGTCACTAAATTTTTTTTTCTTTTATCAATGACAATGTAAACACTTTTTTACCAGATTTGTTAAAATATAATTGGTAAAGTTTACTCAGGTTCACTTTATGAGATATATAACTGCCTAGCTACAATTTTAGATGTCTGTAAATATGGGAATATAAGGGAGATGTGTTAAAATAATTGATCATTTAAATTACATTGTTTATAGAGGCATTTTTCTTTTCCTTAATTGTTGAGTTAAATCATTAGATCATAAACTAAATAATCAACTCTGAAACGTATAATTTGATAAAAAGAAGATTTGGGTTATATTTATTATTAGTAAAATATTTGGTTATATTTTTATTATTTTGTATAAACATATTCATTTCTCTTTATTCATTTTTTGGTGCATGGAGAAGGTGAGGATGGAGGGAAGAGAATGGTTTGCTGTTGAAAAAAAAATTAGTTAGCCAGTCTGTAAACTATTATAAATCTGTAATCATCATAAGTTATTCCTTTTTATTTTTGAAGGAAAGTTTTTTATTATCTATATTAACTTATTTAATGAGTGGACCAGCAATTCCAAATACTTAATTCTGGCCGTACAGTACCAGTTGTCTAAGATTAACAGACACATTGCTGCTGAAATGACTGTTGTTGAAGTCACTAATGAGTATTTCTCATTCCAATATCAAGATAACTGTGTTGACTTTCCATTTCACCAAATAAGATTTATTTGAGTAAGTATTAGTCTCAGTTTAAGTCAATATTTAACTCAAGTAGAGATGTTCATCACAGTTTAAGTCATTAATATCCCCACAATTTCATTTTTCATTAAGTTTGCGGAAGGCAAAACACATGTTCCCTGGCTCTTACTGTCAATTTAAATTTTCTTATTTTTTCAGAGACATTTTTGAGAATTCTTCCTGGTTATCTCTGTTAAAGTTGAACTAAAATGATAAAGACATTGAAATGTTCAGGAAGCTAATCACTTGACTATGTGTTTCGTTGGTTTTTGGTAAATATTGTATATAAAATACAGTGGGTAGCAAACTTAGAGTAATAAGTAAATGGCTTGAAGTTCTAATCACATGGCTAAGTGAAAGAATAAGCTGAGCATTATTCCTTGAGAAAAGCATAAATCTACAAAGATAAGGAAATCTAAACTGGATTTGTAATTTATTATCTTACACATTTAAAGAGTCTGTGCCTAGCAATGGCTTTCAAAATGCTTTTGAACTGTGGTTATAACACAAGATTATATCTTACGTTGTGCTCTGGTGAACACACATACAAATGTATATTCAACTGAAAGAGTAGTTTCACAAAACAGCCTTCTGCCCTGCCAATGGGTGATGACACACTGTTTGAAGAATATTTTTATAGAGATAGAAATGAACCTAACTTTTGAATTAATTTGATCTGAATACCTGGAAATAGATAAACATCAGCACAATGCTAGTTTTTATAAATGTTCCAAATTATAGTTTCTTTGTATTTATAATTTTTGACAGTTCCTTATTTGTGTAGTGTCAGGCTAAATGGTGGAAGGGACCTGGAATTTATGTGACCATAAGAAGAAATGTGAGTGAGTAGAACATCTCTTTATAAGGCATGCATCACTGTAAGCATTGGAAAATGATGATGGTAATGGCCGAAGGACACTTGCTGTGGTCAGCTTGTCTAACCCTGTGTCAGCAGAGAAAGACAAAGTCCAGGTCTTAGGAAGCTTTTCCCTTTCAGTATAAGAACTCCGTTTCAAGCTTGGCATGGTTAGTTTTTCTTTGTGTCACTTAGTACTTTCTTTTCAGTGTTACCTGAGCCATAGCTGTAGCAGATGCAAGACAGACCGATCCCTGTATTAGACATGAAGTGTTCATTAATAATCCAGAATCACGTCAGATCTGCTGTCATGGCGGCGGCATATACTTCAAGGAACTAACCTTCTTAGAGGAGTCGTGATAAGATCACTCCCAATGCATTATTTGATTAGGCTACATCTGAAAACAAGGGATATTTTATTATTTTACATTGGAAAGATTAGTATATAGATTTAAAAAGTAGTTGCGGGAATCTACACAGGTTGTCAGTAATATTGTTAGCCATGTGACCTTATTTTAAGTGATGTCAGCTTTCTTCTTTTAGAACACAGGATGTTTCTGGGCCTGAACTGATACTACCTGCAAGCATTGAATTCAGGGAAAGTTGTGAGTAATTTCAGATTTCATTGTCAATGAATTATTTCTTGATCCATTTTACTCCATCTGATTTTCACATTCGTTTTTATTCTTTTTTCCTTTTTTCTTTGTTTTTGAAATCTTTCCACAGCTGAAGATTCATTTTTGTCTGCCATTATAAATTATACTAATAGCTCTACAGTCCACTTTAAGTTGTCCCCTACATATGTATTATATATGGCATGCCGGTATGTATTGTCCAACCAGTACAGACCTGACATCAGCCCTACAGAGCGCACACATAAAGTCATTGCAGTCGTCAACAAGATGGTGAGCATGATGGAGGGCGTCATCCAGGTACGTTCCAGCCGGCCAGCCATGCTCCTCCAGTGATTGTGGTTGTAATTGCTAAGCCAGTGAATTCAGCTTCTTTAAGGCTTCTCATTTGGTTACATGTTTGACTCTAAAGATTTTTTTCTAAAATAGAAGTTATGTAAATATTATAGGAAAATGTATAACTTTAAAGAGTTGAAAGGAAATGCAAGCTTTTTTCTATTTTGTTTTCCCTGTAAAACTTCAGCATAAGTGAAGTTAACTTGTAGTAATAGTTGTGAGAAAGTGCTGAGACTGTTGTGGGCTTTTGTAGAATTTTTTCTGTGAATAATTTGTTGAGATGAAATTCATATAATATTAACCATTTTGATGTGAACAATTCAGTCACATTTGGTGCATTCACAGTGTTGTGCAGCCACCACCCCTGTCGGTTCCAAAACGTCTCCATCACCTCAGAGTGATACCCCTCAAGTAGTTCCTGGGGTTTTTCTTTTCCCCCGTTCCCTGGTAACGCCTTCTTAGACTTTTTAAAAATGGTTCTCAAAAGTCACTTGCTCCTGTGTAATGAGCCTAGACGTTGGTAGTAATTGGGCTTTTTGATAGCACATGTGTAGGTGTAATGGACATTGTAACATACTTCTCACTTAAAATGAAATTCCATCATAAACCTGTTTTCAAAATTTCAGAAGATAAAGGTATTTTGTTGGTAGAATGGTTTGACTGCTTTACGTACTTTCTGTCCCGATCTACAGTTGATAAAATTTTCATAGCAATTTTTCATCTACAGATGATTTGAAGATTTAATCTTTAAAGTTCTTAAAAGTAAATGTACAGATTTTTTCAGTTTTTCTGAATCACTTGTCAATGTTGTTATTTAACTTAATAAAACTCTAGTTATATAATGTTAATAACATAGATAGATTGGTTGCTTTTCTCCTGGCAGGATCATTTGAGGGAAACTAAGATCTTTTAGTTCCTTCAGAATTGTTTTCAAAGGCCAGAATTTTTCAAGAAATGTTTCTTTTATATTTGAGTGATTAGCATGAGTTTGATAGGGTTATGCTTCTTTTACCCAAGTTAGGAAATAGGTAAAAAAGAAAGTCATTTTATTTGGATACCGTTTTGTTACTTTCATATCATTATTTTATAAACAAACATGGATTTCCTTTTCAGTTGTCATTCAAAGCCATTGTCTGTCTTCTATCATGTTTGGACTTACTAAGCCTGTTTCGAATTGTGAGACACCCGTCATAAAACTACCCTTGATAGCCTTTTCGTTATTGATGTGAACTAGTCAGTGAAATCACCATTATCAAACAAGTCTTTTAAACTTCAGATTTAGGTTTAGTATCCAGTGGGGAGAATCTTAAAGTAGTGGAAAAGAACTGTGGTAGTGAATAATTTAAATTCTATTTTCAAAAAACAAAGAATTTACTCCTTTTAGTATAGGTATAAGTTATTTATACACTTTTAAATTCGAATCTTCTCAGCTTTTATTTTGATTGTTTCTTGGTCTTTCCTGTCTCTTCCATTCCTATTAATTAATCTAGGGGAATGGACTTTCACCTTATTAGGTACCTTTTAAGTAAGTAGTAAGCACACCATATCACTGAAAGATGTTCGTTCACAAGTCCTTCCATTGTAAATCTTTTAAAGAGATCAGTGTGTTCATGTGTGTTTATTGTAACATCATATTTATTGATAAACTCTAAAAATGCAGTTAGTTATTGTGCCAGTGGTAAGAACATAAAACTAATCCTTTAGGTCGTATACTTCTAAAGGTGCTTCAGAACCATAAATGAAAATGTTATTTTGGAAATAACATAACTAAATGTCGTACCTTCATGTCGTACCTTCATATTAGTGTTTTGATTTTTTTAAACTATCATGATTGTTTACAAGTTTCTTTCTCTCGTTCTGCTTGATTTCCCCTCGTCTGTTTTTCTCCAGGAAGTAGACCAGGTTGACCAGGTAGGACATCTGCTGGGAGCTGATCCTAGCTGTGTTGCTTAGCCAAGTTTCTCATGCTGCTCCCATGTCAAATACAGTAATACAACAGCTGGACTGAACAGCTCATAACACTCATTCAGCAACTGAGACATGCAGTACTAAAACCCTTTTTGACTGTGCAACCTTTATCGGCATTTCATAATTTCTGCTTAATGCACTTCAGTGTGGATATGAAATGACAAAAGTTCTGTTTCTTCTCTTTATTATTTATCCTTGGTTCCTATTCTTTGGATCTCATCTGAGGTTGCCTGGCCTGCACATGTGGTCGGGAGAGGATGTGATAGATCAGTACTTGATACTGAGTTGCATGGTGTCCAAGCCAGTGACTACAAGTATCAGGGTGGCTGTGGGTAACCATGGATACATGTATGTATACTGCACAGACTACCAGATAATGCACGGTCTACAATTTGGTGTTATATTATTTGATATCTCCATTTCTCCGCTGATTCCATCTATAAATTGTAGCTAACTGAATCCATATGTCTATGTGCATGAATCCTAAGAAATAGTTGCAGTGGTTATTTACTTCCCATTGCTATGTATGCACCCAAATTATTTTGCAAATATCTGGTATCTGTGGTAAATACCTTGGTGAAATGGGAAGGTACTGGTCTATCTTCAGCAGCTTTTCAAGAGCATTCCTTTATATTTTTATTACTTTTGTTTATTCTCTGTTGCTTATGGAAATGTGTTCTGTCTACAGAAACAGAAGAATATTGCAGGGGCACTTGCCTTCTGGATGGCAAATGCATCTGAACTTCTCAACTTCATTAAGCAAGACCGAGACCTTAGTCGGATCACACTGGATGCTCAAGATGTTTTAGCACATTTGGTTCAAATGGCATTTAAGTAAGGAACACATTTTTGAAGGCGGCACTACTCTAAATAATTAAGTCATTTGTTTTCTTATTCAGTTTTCCAAACTAATTTTAAGATTTATATTTACCTTGATTGAAGGTGAATATAAAGAAGCATACATTTTTGCAAAATGTATTAACTACCTATAGTTATATCCTTAATATAGTTATACTGAATTCAGTGAGCTATGTTTCAAGATTCCACATTTTTTTTTTAATGGAAAATATTTTTTAAGAGTCCAGATTGCTTCCCATGTGATAACATGTCTGACAATAGCTGTCTGTCATGCTAAGATTAAATTGTCTATGTATTTTCAGATACTTGGTTCACTGTCTTCAATCAGAACTTAATAATTACATGCCAGCCTTTCTAGATGACCCTGAAGAGAACAGTCTGCAAAGACCAAAAATAGGTTAGGATGTTTTCTGACTCTCTCCCTCTATCCCGCTTCCTTCACGTTTAGCATCATTTTAATGCTTAGCGTAGGTAAGTGGAGGTGTTTTTAAAATAAATGGGATGTCCTTTTGGGTTTGGCAATCTTTAATAAATTTTAACTACTATTTGTTTTGTTTACAGATAGTTCTTATTTTGGTGTGTCATGCTGGCCATACTCTTTAAAAACTCTCTTAAGGCCAAACTAATGATGTTAAGTGTAATTAGTTAATAACTATATGTAGTTTAAGATCATGTCACTGTTTCCTCTTGGAATGAAGTTGATATTTTTAAAGTAATTAAACAGCACTTACTACCATAGGTACCATTATCTAAATCTGCTGCACATTCAAAGGCTTCTTCCTGGATGACATTTTGCTCCTCTTGTCCTCTCATCCTGTCTGGGCAGATGATGTGCTGCACACGCTCACAGGAGCCATGTCCTTGCTACGACGCTGCAGAGTCAATGCCGCCCTGACCATCCAGCTCTTCTCTCAGCTCTTCCACTTCATCAATATGTGGCTGTTCAATAGATTGGTGACCGACCCAGATTCGGGGCTGTGCTCCCATTACTGGGGTGCAATTATCCGTCAGCAGTTGGGCCATATTGAAGCCTGGGCTGAGAAGCAGGGGCTGGAACTGGCTGCGGACTGTCATCTGAGCAGGATCGTGCAGGTGAGTGCTGGTGCCACTCCCCAGCTCATGTGCTTTATGGTAAAGGCATCTGATCTTTATGATGAGCAAGAGCTTCAATGCAGCAAAACCTCAATACCCTCTTTTTGGGGTTTTTCGTATGTACAAATAATGAAGTAGTGCTATGTGAGTACTTGGGCTGCGGTTACAAAGTACAGATTAGTTTTTCACTGTATTAATTGTATGCCATAATTGTTACTGTTAAGTACTTAAGCCTGAATAAATCTAATAAAATGATTGCTTATAGATACATAAAAATTCAGAGTTAGAAATGGTGGTGACACCAGGCAACTGCAGATTGTTTACATGGTTTGTTTTCTGATAATTTAATGTACACAAACTTTGTTTCATGCACAAAGTTATTTCAAATATTGTATGAAATTACCTTCAGTCTGTGTGTATAAGGTGTATATGAAACAAATTTCATATTTAGACTTGGGTCCCATCCCCAAAGGTATCTCGTATATGTCAATCTTCCAAAATTGGAAAAACTCCAAAATCTGAAACACTTCTGGTCCCAAGCATTTCAGTTAAGGAATACTGAACCTGTGTCAAAAACTGAGTGGCTTAACAGTTGCTCCACAGCCCTGGAGGCCAGAAGTTGAAATCAAGATGTCAGCAGGGTTGATTCCGTCTGGGGGCTCTGAGGAAAGGATCTGTTTCAGGCCTTCCCCCTAGCTTCTGGTGGTTTGCACGCAGTTGGCATTCTTTGGCCTGTAGATGCATCATCCCAGTCCCTGCCTTTGTCTTCGTATGGCATTCTCCTCGTTTGCCTGTCTGTGTCCGAAAGACTGCTTTCTATAAGGACAGCCAACATTGGACCAGTTGATCTTGTTTTAACTTGATGATTCCCTGGAAAGATGCTGTCTCGAAAAAAGATAACACTCTTGAGGTACTGAGGGTTAGCCCTGCAAATTTTTAGGGGACACAGTTTAACTCATAAGTGGTAACCAGTGGACTGTAAATATCCTTAAAGGGATCTTTATATTGAGATCAGTAAGATGTATTTCAGAACACTTTACAGTGAAAGATGAGTACCAGTTTTAAAATGGATGATAATTAACCCTCAAGAATACAAAGCCAAATAATATCCCAGTGGCTTAACCAGCTCTGAGGAAATTTTTTAGGTATGAAAAACTAGGAGGTGATGTTTTGCAATTAACGAAATGAGTCATCTACAGCTTAAAAACCTAGGACTTTTTTTTTTAGTATTACGTATAATTTTTTTCTCCATTTTTTAACCTTTTTTTAAAAGAGATTTAGTATAGAGGCTAGACAGCTGGTTATGAAAAGTCAGGACGATGAAACTATTCAAACACCAGTAATTGGTCATCTGAATGGTCAAGTAAATGTTTAGCTTTGGAAGAGAGTTTTTAAAATGCTTTATGAACATAAATCTAATTATACATGCATGTCATAAAATTAAGAGGGCATCTAAAAAGATGCCCTTTACAAGATAATGCTTTTAGTTCTATTTAATGTATATAGTTACTGTAAATGGAAGTCTGTTTCCTGAAATCATTCTGCATTTCAAAGTTAAATTAGCAAGTTATATTTTTATAAATATTACATAAAGGATAATATTTTTGAAATAACTTTACAAGTGTGATATTTTATGTCCTTTATTCTTTTACATAGGCAACGACTTTGCTTACCATGGATAAGTATGCACCTGATGACATTCCAAATATAAACAGCACCTGCTTTAAGTTAAATTCACTACAACTTCAAGCCTTATTACAGAACTATCACTGTGCACCTGATGAGCCTTTTATCCCAACGGTGAGTGGATGTTGCCACATTACCACACAGTGCGGGACATGTTTGCACGGGGACATTTGGATGAAAAAACAAAAGGAAATCTTATTTAATACGTTAACTTATTTATTCTCATCTTACAAGATCATTTTTGTGTTGCTGTCCAAGAGTTCAATGAAAAAACAGAAACTATACTCCTAAGTAGAAAGGGATTTTATTTAGGAAATTAGGTTCTTGGGAAGTCATCAGAAGGACTAGAGGAGAGGAGGTTAGGAGGCTGCCCAGGACTGTTGGGTTCCAGTGTGCGTAGCCACAACTGAGTGTAGAGGGTGGGTGCCTCTGTCACAGATCACCCTCTTACAGCCTAGCTGAAATGAGAGGCTTGTCCCTTCTCATCCAGAATGGAGCCAGGAGTTTTGGCATGCCTGCCTCTCAGTAGGAGGAACAGAGGGTGAGAAATAGTATCTACCACTGTTAGCTATTTATAAAGAGAAATACTGTAGACTTAAATATGAGTCATGAGAATTATGTATGTGGATGGATGGATTGACCAGCATTGAGTTTATGCTAACAAGACATGCACAAAACAGCCAGAAACTGGAAATCACCAAATCAAAAGCATAGCATATACATAAATCGTGTCATAGTCATTTAAAGAAATATGTGAGAAAGAATGAATTACAGTTACAACAACTGGGATGAACATTATGACATAATGTGAAAAAAGGCAGCCCTGTGCAAAGTGCATAGAATATGCTTCTATCTGTGTACACTTTAGGAACAGTCAAAATCACACTCTGGTGATAGAAGCCTGAAAACCATGTCATTCTTTTTGAAGGAGAAGGAGGGGACAGTGATGGGGAATGGGGTGGCTACTCAGGTGGCGATGTTCTCTTTTCTTGAACAGAAGTGAACCTGGTGGTTGAGCTGGTATGTTCATCTTTTTGATCTGTACAGTTAGGATTTATGAACTTTCCTATATGTGGGTAATACATCAATAAAACGTTTCTAAATAAAAATCACCCATAAACCCATAATTCAGAAATAACCTCTATATATTGATATATTTCCAAACTGGCAAAAATACTGTGTAGATATTTGATTCCGGTCTTTTATATTTTACATTGTGTGGGCTTTTCCCTATATCATTAAACATTCTATACAAATATAGTTATTAACAGCTGAAAATTAAAGAATTGTGTGAGAAAAAAATGATTAGAAAAGAAACTTCTTGTGATTGAACAATTTCTTTTTATTTAAAGCTACACGTTACTTAAAATTAGTAATTAAAATCTTGGTTCATCTATAAAATGTGTGCGGCCCAGAGTTGCTGGCTTTAGAAAACTGATGATGGGGGTACTCCTGGGACCTGTGCTCCCTCCGTAACCCTGCATCTGTCTGTGTCTGTGTGTCTGTGAGACAAGCTGTGCTGCAGTGAGCAGACAGCCTTTGAATAGTTGTTGGTCACATGCGCCAGGCAGTGAGCATCTCTTTTTAATTTTGCATTTGTTTTCCAAACAGGATCTTATAGAAAATGTAGTGACTGTGGCTGAAAACACTGCCGATGAGCTGGCCCGCAGTGATGGAAGGGAAGTGCAGTTGGAGGAGGATCCTGATCTGCAGCTGCCGTTTCTTTTGCCAGAAGATGGTTATTCTTGTGATGTTGTCAGAAACATTCCAAATGGTTTACAAGAATTTTTAGACCCTCTGTGCCAGAGAGGTAAATTAGTCTACATGCCTGAATCTGAGCTACGCCCCAGGTTGAAGCGAGCATTTTATTCATTGTCCATCTCATAGGGTAGTCCACTTGTGTGGGAGTGCACCCTCATGCTGTCTGGAGAAGTCCGTGTTCCACTGACTTGGAGAAATATTTCATGGTGATGTAAGGTCAGAAGTGTCGAGACACAGAGCCCTTGGGCATGTTTTGTGACCCTGTAGTGAGCATCTGCTCTGCGCACTTGATGTCATGGTTACATTTTCTGCCTGGGCTGATAACAAGGAACCGTTTATTGTTCTCCCTTCTTGGTATTTTATGAGCGTAGTAGGTTGATTCATTCCTTTAGCACTAAATTGTAAACTTTGTTGATACCAGCATAGCAGTTAAGAGCAACGCAAGCTTTGGAAGCAGACTGCCTGCATTCTAAACCCACCTCTGTCACCTACAGGCTGTGCTGCCATTGGCAGGTGACTTTGGCACCTCAGTTTCTTTTCAGTGAAATGGGCATGTTGATAGTACCCAGCTAAGAGATTCTTGGGAGGACTGAATGGGTTCCTGTGGAGCATGCAGAACTCTAGCACAGAGCGAGTGGGTGTGAGTGCTGCTGCTGCTGTGGCCAGCACTGCCAAGCTGGCTTGCGCCTGTGTGCTGGTGAGACCCAAACTCCAGCATGTTGTGTGCTTTTCTGTGTGAAGGGCTTATTGCCCTGAAAGGTTCGAATACAACTGATTGCCTGGATTTTATTATGTCACTTTTACTACATTTTCTTGTGATCTGTACTGATCAAAAACACCACAGTTATTTCTGATGTATGAGGTTTTGTATTAGACCAAATTTTAATCCCAGTCTGCCACTTTTTCATAAAGTGGAAAACAGCTCAGATGAGTAGAAAGTTAGACTCAAAGTGTAGGGGTTTGTTTAAACACATAAAAGTAATAACGATAGAGGTTTTATGCCCGTAGGTATATAAATCTGGTGAGTGTGATTTTTAATTTCAGTGAATGTTTCACTCCCCACAATAAATACGTTTTTATACCTTTCAAGATATCTTCAGAGTTTCTGATAGTTAAAAAAATCATTTTACAAAGGCTGCTTCTTTAATGAAATGTGTTTGCAAAACAGTTACCTCTGAGCCTTTCCAAAAGGTGCTCAAGGCTCAGTGCCATCCTCAGAGACGCAGAGAGAGGCCAAGGTGAGATGAGGCTGGGGTGAGGTCTTTTAGGAAAGTGTGTGTGAAGGAAGAGGAGTAGGGCAGGAGTAGGCAGGGAGAGCCTTCAGTCTTGGTAGAGGTGCACCTGTGACGAGGTTGGGGAAGGAGGAGGGCTGGGTTTCAGTGCAGGTCTGAGAAATGGAGTGGGCCTGAACTAGCCCCAGAGCATTAGTTCCGTGCTCTGCCATTCCCTGGAAAAAGCCTCATGCCACACACTGGTGGACCCAGAGGCAGCAGCACAGCTTCCAAGCGGCAGGCAGTCGGCCACCACGGGACTGCTGAGAAGTATCCTTCCCAGTGTGCTGCATCTCAGCAAGTCAGAAAGCACAGCCAGCTTTCCTTCCCACAGGCTTCTTCCCCACACACGGGTTACTTAGAGCGTTAGTCCTCGGACGGTCTCCTCACTCCACTTTTTCATTCTGTTCTATTGTTCATATTGCCATGGTATCTTAAAACCATGGTTTGCGGATGGCGCTCCTGCCAGGAACTCTTCCTCTGTCATGTGTGGGATTAATTTAAACTGTTGAGCATGACATCATCTTCCAGCCTGCCTTCTTCACCTTGAAATATGCACACTATAGATGTCATTCATATTGAACTGTATATTATTAATATCTGTGCTGTTATCGTTGTCGGTACTCTACTCCTGCTGTTGAACTTACACACTTACTTATTTTCTTAATTCTAATCAGGCGTCCTTTTATCTGGAAAACCTCAGTGTCTTCCTAACACTTAACATGTCTCCCCCAGGAGTGATTCTTAGTTACTTGCTTCTATTTTTGCAGTGGTCACATTGTGTTTGAAACGCGTGCTGCTGTCTGTCCTCCACGTTTAGTGAGGGTGGTCCCTCAGAGCCTGGGCTTGACCAGCTGCACTTTCTCTGATCCTCAGCACCTCACATGGGCCTGCTGTATGTTCAGTGCTCAGTAACTAGTTGTTTTTATAATTAATACCTTGCAAATAAGCATGTAAGGTGACTACTAGCATTTTGCAAATGCGTATAGTTTATAGGTTAGAAGCAACTGCCAGTTTTGTCACATGTGCCATAGGGCGGATCCTCACCAAGTTGGAAATAGTGAGCTCTTGACTTGATGATGGAGTATTCTTTGTGACTTCCCCATAAGCTCTCTTAAATGATTAATTTTAGGACATACGTGATATTTCCGTGGCCGAGGCATCACCACATTACTTCATGTGTGTTAGATGGTCATTGTACACGTAGCTTAGTGCACAGGTGCCTTTAGAAGACTTACAAAGAATCGAGTGTTCTCTTTCATGACATCAGTGTTTTTAATGCTTCACACTCAATTCTTTACAAGCTGATTAAAGAATTACTTTGTGCCGTCAATATATATTCCTTTGTTTCCTTCATACAATACAGTTCTGTGAGAAAAGACTGTACGACCAGCCTGGACTCATTCCTGGTCTGAGATGCATTCCGTAAGCTAATAAAGCCAAACCTCTATTTGTAATATGGTCCAGAGCTTGTTATGGAAATGCGGCCCTTGAAAAAAATAAGAAAATAATTTATAATTGTTCAGATTTCAAAATCATGATAAATTAGTGATTCCCTGAAACATGAGAAAGAGAAGCAAGTTGTAGGTTATATTTCCATGAATCTGAATTGAAATAGTGATTTAAAAAATAAAAAAAAACACTAAGTAAAATTACTTTGTATACTTACTTTAACTGAATATGTTTTTGACATCTCCTTTTTTGCCTACCGTAAATAACCTAATTGTCCACAAATAACGGTCAGAATTTTCTCCTTGTTGAACCACTGGAATGGGTGAGACTGTCAGCTACTGCCAGGGAAAACTCCTCACCAGTCCAAGCCATTAGACCACTTGAGACTGTGGTGAAAAGCTGCGCAGAGTCTGTCACACAGGACGCTCTTGATGAATGTTAGGTGCTGATAGTGGGAAGGAGATGGCAGTAGAGAAAATGTACCGAGGATTGTTCAGGGCCCGTGTGATAGATAGGAGTTGGTCAAAAACATTGCTGAGAAACAAAATAGGATTTGACTAAATGAGGAATGACCTAGTTTGAATTGAAAGGCTTACTTTTACAAAGCATGTCATTTGTCCCTGATGAAAATATCAGAGATATTCTTGAAAACATTATAAAATGATTCTGAACTTTATTTGTAAGAAATTTAAATTAGTATGACCTTAAAAGTAAATTTGGACAGAGTAATGAGGAGGACTCCTAGAATTGTTATACAAGTTACCCAATAATTTGAATGTAAGTAGTTGAACCGAGAGTCTGACGTGCTGGCAGACACCCCATGCTCGTATTGTTTTCTGGCTCCTTCCCTCTTTCCTTTCCCTTTGCTAAGTAGGTATTCTGAATGTTATTAAGGATCTCTTAGTGTAGTGGAGTAAACAGTTCTGCAAGGAAGTAATGACAAGGCTATTTGGTAATTTCTTATAGGAGTAAGAAAAAAGTTCTTTTGGAACACAGAGGAGTGGGAGGCCAATTTTACTTTACTGCTTGGTGCTGAAATGCTCTTGGACCGAAACAAATGGATAATTTTAAATGTCTGGTAATTCAGTTTGCAGAGGGGATTAAAGGTGTAGAGTAAGAAAAATCAATACCGTGTATTGGATATTAAGCAATTGGTAATTAATCTTGCTTCCCTTATCTTGACAAGATGTGCTTTTTCACTTACAATTTGCTTGTTTCCTCCTTAGGATTTTGCAGGTTAATTCCTCACACACGTTCACCAGGTACTTGGACAATATATTTTGAAGGTGCAGATTATGAAAGTCACCTTCTGCGTGAGAACACAGAGCTGGCAAGTATTTTGAGGGTACCATGAAGTGAAATGGATCCTTAGGACTTGAAGATGTGATGCAGATTTGTTTCTTTCTTACACTGAAGATTGGTGTGATAGCAGAGTTTTAAAATCACCGTTAAATACTGATATTCAGAAATTTTCAAGCCATAATTCATATATATGTATTTTTTCCTCCCAAGCCATGTCTATTACAGTTTTGTCTGTAAGCAGTGGTGCTTTTTAAAATAAAGAACACTTATACCCATGGTTATACCGGTCTTAATACATATTTTAAAACATGTTAATATGATAACCTTAAAATATTTTCTTAAAATTCTTTGGCAGAAATATTTCATTCTTTTATAGTCAGTTCTGCCTTGTCTTAAATATATATCAAGCCATTTAGTAATATTTTATATCTTTTTGAAAGAGTGGTAAATCCCAAAATTTCCCAGCTTCATACATGTTAAGAACAATTCTACTTTGCCTCATATAGACAGTTTTAAACACAAACAGGAATTTTTGTATATTCAAAGTAATTAATTTGGCTTCCTGGCATACCTTAGGTTTGAGCATTATATCATGGCCATCTCCAGAAATTGAATTAATTGATGATCGTTCTTTTGTACCAAATAGATGATCACATTGAACTACTGACAAAGTGAACATACCCCCCTAATACTTTTTTTTTTTTTTTTTTTGAGACAGAGTCTCGCTCAGTCACCCAGGCTGAAATGCAGTGGTGCAATTTGGCTCATTGCAACCTCTGCCTCCTGGGTTCAAGCGATTATCCTGCCTCAGCCTCCCAGTAGCTGGGATTACAGGTGCCCGCCACCACACTTGGCTAATTTTTTTGAATTTTTAGTAGAGACGGGGATTCACCATGTTGGCCAGCCTGGTCTCGAACTCCTGACCTCAAATGATTCGCCCATCTCAGCCTCCCAAAGTGCTGGGATTACAGGCATGAGTCACCTCGCCCGGCCCCTAATACTTTTTATTGACTTTACTAACTGCTGTCTGTTAAGTCCCAAATAACAGCAGCAACTTCTGTTTACCCAATTTTGTGGAAAAACAAGTACCTTCTAGGTAGATTCACTCATTCCTCGTCTTTTTAGTTTATCCTAAGATTCCTCAGGAGATTTCAGGTTTTGATTTAAAAAATAATAATAATTCTAATGTCAACTAATTTTATTTTCCTTAAAATAGTCTCTTACAAGCTTTAGTTATTATCCGTCTAAATTAAAAAGCCATATGTATAATTACCACCTCTTGGCAAGGTACCTTCCTGCTTATATATTTAATTACTTAAGTTCCTCCTTAGTGTGTATGCACTGTTAATTTTCTTCTTGAATTTTGTTTACTCTTTGGCGTATAGGAATGACATGTATAGAACACGTAACTTCAATGAGTAATTTCGCTTTCTCATTCTTTGAGTCTGTCAGGAGCTGTCTTGCCTTACAGTCTGTCAGTTTTAGGCTCCTTACCCAGCCAGGCGGGCTTCACTCAATAGCAGCGCGCTCTGGGTGCTGCTGCATGAGTCCTGCAGCGGCCGTGGTGCTGCGATTTAAAATAAAATGACTGCTGGGTTTTCACAAGAGACAAAGATGTTAGGTCATCTTTGTTATAACCATTTTTTGCAGTCCTCCCCGTGGATAGTGTAAAATAAGTTTAAATTTCTTCTTTGAAAACACAAAAAGACTGGTAATTTATTTTGAAAGGTAATAAAGTGAAAATTGAATTTTGTCCTTACGATCAGGCTTTCTACCTGATAGTAATGGGGGTTTAATTTTATTTTATAAGCTAAGTTCTTCAAATCACATTTAAATAGCATTTATGACTAAATTCATCTTTAAGACTTGAGTCAAGAATATCGATTTAGTTTACCAGATTAATACCTGAAGAGTATCTGTATTAATTGAAATTTTTTTTACTGTTTATCTTCTCATCCTTTTTCTTTCCCCATTTGCTCCAGTGAACATGATTGACTAGATCATGAGTTGTCTGACCATACAGAAGCACTTCCATTTCAGTCATAAAATAAACCTTTGTTTTCATCCTTTAGGCTCAGCCTCTGAGGAAAGAACCTGAAATAATCACTGTGACCCTAAAAAAGCAGAATGGAATGGGCCTTAGCATTGTTGCAGCAAAGGTAGGCCAATTAGTCATGTGCGAGTTGTTCTCTCCAGTCTTTCGGCGTTGAATCAGTGGTTGTCAGAGTGGGTCGTGTGGGAGTACTTTACCACCTGTGTATAAGGTGCCTGTTCAGTTCTGTTTCTGCGTAGGAGAGGAATGGTGTTACATGAATGAAGCCAGTGTGCTCACTGGGCCCAATTAGTTGAGGGATGGTCTCCTACTCTGAGAATGTTGCTAGAGTGATACTTTGAGATTGAGCAGATGGTGCTCAGAAGGAAACAATTTAAAGGCATAGTCAAAACTTGCTTCGCACAGTGAGGAGAGAAAGCATTGCTACAGCAGAAAACTGCATCGTGGGAGTGGGGCACAGGGCTGTCACCTCATCATAGTGGGCCACTGGACTCCTTTCTCAGACTCCAGTGCACATAAGAACCACTAAGGACTTTGCTACACAAGGAGATTTCTGGTTCTCATTTCCAGGTGCCTTCCAGTAAGTCTGGCGTGGAGCTTAGGAAATGGCATTCTTAACCTAGGCCTTATATAGTTCTGATAGGTGTTGACTGCTGGACCACCCTCCTGGAATTCTTGGGGTTTGAATCCCTTCACCCGCTAGTTTTGGCAGGATATTTAAAGCTACACAGATCTTTTCTTTGAGTTAAAGAAATGAGTATTGTGACTTGGTGTTACTCACTCATGAGCCTCTTCCAATATGGAATCTCAATTATGTTTGCTTAGAATGAGTTTTAGCTTTGAATCATATTTAGATATTTTCCGTGAAACAAATATGTGTTTAGCTAATATTCAGTAACTAATGTTTCAGTCAACTTTGCTGATATTTTGCTTAAAAATAACACTTTGGCCACTACAATTTGTATTTTTGTTTCTATCTCTAGGGAATATATGAAAAGCTTGAAACTGTTACATAGCAATATGATAGAAGTGCCTTCTGAATTACGCAGTTAATGTGCCTTGAGAAATATTTTAATTGCTAATAGTCAAAAATTTTAGTTTATTTTCTTTATACCAGAATTATATTATCCTGAATATTGATTTGGAAATAAACGGACTATCATTTGAAACCTTGCCATTCCCATTGCCTAGAGACCTGTGATTTTTAAAAGCTTTCACCGAAGCTTTTTCTTCCTCAGCTGCTCTAATTTGTGAAGGGTCCGTTTGAAATGAGGGTATAGGGGCAGGCCATGAGGTCAGCTTTGCAGCGAACAAGTGCAGAAGTATGAGAAAAAATGTTGAGGTCCTGGCTTTGAACCGAAGGCTAGATGGTGAGCTAATAAGTGGTCTAACAAGTACACAGGCTTTGCCTGGCTGGGCATATTTGCATCTACTGTCCCATCATGCTGTGAGACCTTTTTTATTTTTATGTTTTAAAAGAGGCTGGGTCTTGCTGTGTCACTCAGGCTGGAGTGCAGTGGCACAATCACAGCTTTGAACTCCTGGGCCAAGTGATCCTCCGGCCTCAGCCTCCCAAGTAGCTAGGACTACAGGAGCATACCACAATGCCTGGCTAATTTAAAAAATTTTTTTAGAGACAGGGTCTCGCTATGCTGCCCAGGCTGATCTCGATCAAACTCCTGGCCTCAACCAGTCCTCCCACCTCGGCCTCCCAAAGTGCTAACAAAGCTTTTGTGTCCTACTTTGCAAGGACTTCCTGGCAGCTCACTCTGCTCATCTCTGTCCCCTAAATCAGGGTACTTTCAGAACTGGAATTAAATCATGAGTTTGGTATCTTTTTTCCTGTCAGACTGACTCTGTAGCATCTTCACTGTAGCTATCCCCACTCCCAGACACAGTCCCCAGCATATAGTAGGCAAAAAATACTTGTTGAAAAATAGCAAATAAGAACAATTTTTTTTACCGAGTGGGTATTTGATTTGCTGTTACACAAGTTTAATCCTGGAAGTTATTTAAAATAACACATTACCAGCTATATTAGCACAACTCTCACTGAATTAGCTATCAGGAAAATTTGTTATCCATAATCTTAGTCGTAACAACACAAATGCCTACGAAACAATATGTGATTAAGATCTAGTGCAAGTACCATAAAACTTTACCTTTGTGTATTTTGGAGAAATTAAGAAGATGAATGGGCGTTGTAGCGGTTGTGGAGGGCATCTTGGGAGAAGTGGAGTTTCAGCTAATCCTTGGAACAAACATAATTGGAATAAAGGAATAAGGGAGATATATTGTGGGTGGGAGTGAGAGCACAAGCAGAGACAGAAGAAACGAGTCTTGTGTGGGCCACTTTTGGACAAGCTGAGACCTGTGCGATTACTAAGGAGAGCAGAATAAGGAAAGCAGTGCTTAATTAGTTTTAAAACTCTTGATTGACAGGTTAAGGAGTCTGTGCCTTATCTTGTAGGCACCGCAAAGAAATGCAGGATTTAGAACAAAAGAGGAACGTGATGAAACTGACATTTTAGGAGGCTTCATCTGGGTCTGGTGTGCAGGATGGATTAGAAGAACTTGGGAAGAAAGGTGGGCGTCTGTTCAGGAGTTCGTCAGAGGAACCTGAACCCTTTTAGCGTATGGGTCGAAGGTGCCACGTGGGGCATAGTGAGCTGCCTCTCAGAGACCAAGACGTGTGGGGTTCACCTGTGCAGGCAGAGGGTAGTCCAGGGCCCTTCAGTCCACCTCACCATCTAGAATTTCTGCTTACTCCTGGTAAGGGTCCTGCTCACAGGCCGTGTTTCCAGGCTGTTGCAATTTAAGGGACCAGGACTCAAACATTTGGAGATGGAAAAGGGGAACTATCAGCCATAGAGCTATGTTTTCTCTTTGCTTACCGACTGAGTCAATGCCCATTTTCAGGAAAAAATCAGAATCACAAATTACCCTACTGTACTCAAATCTGTGGGCAGAATGTAACCTCCATATTTTCTGTTATGTTCATCCTGTAACCTTATTTTAAATGCTCTTCTTACCTGGGGTTTTAAGAGTGTGGAGGTGGAAGTAGGGGGCTTCCACGATCAGTGTCCACCTCTTCCAGTTAAAAGAAGTATCTTGCAGTACAAAACTATTTGTTTCCTATAGATTCAAGTCTAATTTACTTCTGCATTCAGTCTTTCAGAGTTTTTGGTATTCTCTTTCGCATGATTTCCGGATGTATAAAGGAACCAGCATTACCTTACAGCAGGGCAGAAGGAGCGGAGCTCTGGGTTCACTTGGCACTTTCTCACCTTCTCCTGGGTGGCCTCTGGCCTCTGGTTGTTTGTCTCTGAATTTTGACCTCTGTCCTTGGCAGGGTGACAGGGGGCAATTAGGACAACAAGCCAGCTTGAAAGTCACACCTGAGCCTCTGTTCAGTTTTACTGTGGCAATGCAGGCAAGAGGCTGAGGGACAAGGTGCCAGCCCCAGTGTCAGGTGACAGTCAGATGATGCCCAGATGAGGAGAATCCTCTCACTTCAAGGAGGAGCTCCAGAAGGAAGGTTCTGCCAGTTATGAACCTGGGAGGGAGAGGGGAAGGAGTGCAAAAGGTGTCAGGAAAAGTGCCTCAGCTCAGACGCTCAGGCACGGGTGCAGAGCCCTAGGAGTGCCCGACTGTGCCTGAGTCCAGGGAGCCCATGCTGCTTGAATGGGCTCCACCTGGCCTCTGCCCATTTGTGCATCCATGCTGCTGCCCACACCTGTCTCTGCTTCTTGTTTTTAGATCCTTGCACTTGGTCAGCTCTTCCACACCCAGCCTCTGCTAATCCCTAATCCCCTCTTCTGTGGGGTGTGAAGTCTCCTGAGCTGCTGTATGTCCTCTTTGCATTTGCTCTTACACAAGGAAGCCTCAGAAGAAACACAACCTTCTCTCTGTATCGTCAATGGAAAGTAATTTCGTCATAAAAATAACTGACTCTGGAATCTTTGCTATTACAAAAATATTTGTCATTTGTGGTGAAAAGGTACAGTAGGTATCAGTGTAGTAGAATTACTGGCTTCCGTGAGTCTAATGTGATTTAGGAGTCTGCAGGGGTTAGCTTCAGGGTATATTGTAACTTCAAGACTAGGTTCTTTGTACTTTTACTAGTATTAGAATAAACTTAATATGAAAGTGGTGTCTAATAGTTAAAATAATATTTCAGAAGAGAATATTACTGCCTATCGTGTGAAAAGTAGAGTGTAAATTTTCACTTTTAAACTTTAAATCTCCAGCATTTAAAAAAAAAAATTAACAAAAGATACTTACAAAGATTTGTAAAGAAGACCAGGAAATAACAATGTTAATAGTACTTCTAACTGGGTTGTAGGCTATATTAATAGAATTGGGGCTTAATGGGGCATAGTAACAGTATAGAAGGTTAGGTACATACAGTCAAAAAGATGGACCTTTCACCAGCTGAAGCTAGATTGGGGATGTGTCTGATGTGCATGTCTACACTGCACCTGCAAATTTGTGACTCCTGAATTAAACATGCTTCCCTCCCCCTCCTCAGGTCACTCACACAGCAAGTCTTCCCTGGTAAGAGGAAGGTGAAGGTAGTTGTCCCCTTAGAGCAGGACACTCCAAAAGACAGCCTGAAGAGGTTTTGAGCACCCGCTCTATTTGGCATCCTTGTCTCACTCTCCCATGCATGGCTTTGCTGCCTCCGTGGGGAGTCAGACGGGAAGAGGTAGAGAGTGGCTGGAAAGGCCCTGCTCTTCCCTTTGCTGGGGACATAGACCTGTGTGTCCCTTTCCTAAAGTGGGGAGAGATCCTCCCTAACTTGTAGATGATGTTCACTTTGTTCTTGTTTTTGGTCTTTTCAAATACCTTCCACAGTGAATAATGTGTATAAATTGAAAACTGGAAGAAAGAAAAGGGAGTTCAGATTTAGTTCTAAAATGGTTAACTTGGCCAGGTGCCATGGCTCATGCCTATAATCCCAGCAGATGGGTTTAGGCCGAGGCAGGAGGATCACTTGAGCCCAGGAGTTCAAGACCAGTCCAGGCAACAAGGTGAGACCCCATTTCTACAAAAAAATCAAAAAGTATACTGAGTGTGATGATGTGCGCCTGTGGTCCCAGTTACACTGGCGGCTGAGGCAGGAGGATGGTTTGAGCTCAGGAGGCTGAGGCTGTGGTGAACTGTTTTTTCATCATTGCACCCCAGCCCAGGTAACAGAGTAAGACCCTGTCTCATAATAACAATAGTAAAATGGTTAATCATCAGCTTATAAAATAGATTTAGTGAGACTAAGCGTGGATTTGACGCTCATGAAAGTTTTTTTTACCTAGTGATAAAAGTTTTCTTCTCCTGGTGAGATGTCTGTGATCTTAGTCACTTCATCAGCACATGCCCCTTGACCACTTGAAAGATGAGACAGAATAATATGAGTGAGGAATTATATGATCGATGGTCATTATCCATGGCTGTTTGCACAATGTCTCAACTGCGCTCCAGAGTGGAAGTCAGTGCTGAACTTGAAGGATGAGTCGGTGTTAGCCAGGTCAAGGATGGCAGCGGGCCCTGTGCACAGGCTCAGCCCAGTTTGGGCTGTCAGGGGAAGCCATGTGGGGTGTGTGGAGAGGCAGATAGGACCGGATCATAGAGTACAGTGTCAGCAAGCTTTTTCTGTAAGGGGCCAGACTGTGGAGATTTTCTGCTTTGCAGGCCATGTGGAATCTGTTGCCCTGAGTAGTTCTGCTATCATGGCAGCCACAGGGCAGTTTGTGGCATAGCGTGGCTGCGTTCCAATAAAACTTCATAAAGAAAGGCCTTGTGATGGTGGGTCTGGACAGAGCTGAGGATTTTATTATAGGTGAAATAAGGACCCTTGAGGTTTAAATGAGGCATGATATGATGAGAGTGCAGTTTTTAAAGTTTATTTTTACAACTCTGGAACATGGATTAGAGACGCTCAGAAGTACAACCAGAGACTAGTAAGTAAGTTGTACTAGTTTTCCAGATGAGAGGTCGTGGAGGCTTACAGTAGGGTCGTGGCAGTGGAGATGACGGGATGGTTTGCTCTGTGTGCAGAGGACAAAGGCGTTCTGGAACAGACACCCCGTGAAGGCAGGCATCTTCTCTTGTCCACTATTGAAAGGTTGACAGTTTCTGGTTATGGTAGGTACTGATACATATTTGTTGAATGGCAGTTTTTGGATTGGCTTATGAGTTGCAGTAGCGGATGAAAGAGGGAAGTACGATGAATCTCAAGAAGATGAATCTTGATTCTGTCTTGAGCAGCTGGACATATGGAGGTGTGATTTACAAAGGCAGGGAAACTGAAGGGGGCAGGCATGGTGGCATCAGGAGTTCAGCTTTGAACATGTCACACTGGAGATGTGGGATGCCTGTTCAGGTGAGTGAATAGATTATCTGGTAGATAGCTGGATAGTGAAGCTCAGAAGGTTAGAGCTAGAGATGAAATTTGGATGTCAGCATATAGATGCTCTGAAGGAAATAAAGAAAATGGCCTGTTAATTGGACAGTGTAACATTTTCAGAAATGAAGCATCTGTTAATGCCTTTTCTTGAAATGAGAGAAATGAATCTAGCAGTTCCCTGGCATACTGGATTACTAAATACAGTCCATTTTTTTCCCAGTTTACTTGTAATTTCTGGTACTTGGAAAGTCATCTAGTACATACACACTGCCGAGATAACACTGTATAGTTGATAGGTATGTGGGTCTGCCTACATTATTATAATAGAGTGGAGGTATTTTTGAGATTTCAGGGGTGTATTCTGAGTGCAGGGTAGGGCAGTATACAGGGGGATTTCACCGTTAGCCCTGCCCTGCGTCTTACTGAGCCTGTTGGTGTGGCGGCATCACGTAGGATTCTGTTTATGTCTGGGCTTTGCAGTCACGCTGCTGCTGTGCATATTCTGCTCCTGCCACTGGCAGCCTTGGAGCACGGAGCACATGGCACCCCCTCTCAAAGCCTCAGTTTCCTTGCCTTTAATATAGTAGTAATAGTTATAGTTACCTCAGCTCTTCAGAGAGAGAAGCTGTGTCAGGCATGTTGAGCCTGGTATTGGATAATCACCTGCTGTTTGTATTCTTGTTAGTCTCATGAGTGTGTGGTATATGTTTTTTCTGCAGAGGAACCTATAGACTTGTGTAGTTAAATTTTACCCCTAGTCATTTGTGTGCTTTTGTTGTTTTCTATAAGCTGCGTGGTTTTTGTCTTTGGCCCGTTCTTTTTTCCTTTTCTAAATTGGTGTATGGGTTAGCTGCTGTAACCCTGAACCATGTTTTGATGTTAAGTTCCCTGACTCGCCTTCCACATGGTGGTTACGTTTTATGAAATCCAGATGATTTGGAAGCAGTGTGGGTATGCAGTTTACTTTTTAAAACATTGCTTTTGGGGACGATCAGCAGGCTACTTCTTGGTCATCTGTGGGACAACATGATGCTTCCTGTTTAATTTGGATTTTAAAATTACAAACAATTCCCTCCTTTTTATTTTTGCAAGTCTTTTTAAAGTCTAAAAGTACAAAGCGAATAGCAGTCAGCGTGGACTGGTTACGTAAGAGCCTGAATATTGCGTTGGTTCTAGGTCGTGTTGATAAATGCCATACAGGGTCATAGCATCCAGCGCAGAATGTGGTGATCCCGGTCTTGAAAAACCAGCTGTCTTGGTTGCTGTTGAAAACTGAGAGAAGTAGACGGTTGATTTTCAGTTCATGAAGTTGTTGTGGTCCCGGAAATGAAAATGTGGTTCTCTGTTGTTGGAAGAACACAGGCAGTGGTGAGTTTCTTCAGGGGGCAGTTGTCGGTGTTCTCGTGCTCACTGTGGTCTTGAAGGAATGCTTTTTCTTTCAGTGTAACTTGTTTAAACCTGTCAATAATTAACTTGCTCATGAAGCAACAACCGTTTAATGTAGCTTGTAATTACACACTCTTTGTTTTTGCTACTTTTGTGCTGCAAATTCTTAAGCTTCATAAAAACATAAGCCTTCTATATGCTTCTTATTTAAGAAAACAGCCATGATATTTCATCCTGCTGGGTATAATATGGTGAAGGTTGCTTTAAATATGATAACTGCCGCTATGTAACTTGCTGAAGACATGGACAAGAATATCTATGATGTAACCTGTATTTGGCCCCATTAGGTGGTTTTAACTACAGCCTTTCTCTAAAACCTGTTTTTTCTAAAAGTGAACATAAAAATGACACTTTTAAAAGTACTTAGGATATTTTACTATTTTATTTAAAAATAAATGGTTAATTAATGCCTTAAGTATGTTCAAGTTTATGCTTTTAGACAATGTACTGATTTAAAGTTTTAAAATCTTAAAATCTTAGCTTAAAATATAAGATTCCTATGCCCTAAAAATGAGATGGTAAAGACTGTTTATTAACATGCCTTCTCACTGTTCAGAGAGTCAGTTTCTCGCATAAACTGTAATTTAGTCCTTTGAAGACTTTGCGACCTTCTCTTGTGTTCTTTAATGGCCTAATTATGACCATGTGGGAAACACCTAGTCAAACAAATGAAGTCAGGAAATTCCGGGTTCCTTTTTAGTCAGTTCCAAAGACCTATTGTGCTTACATTTCTTCCACGGAGATGCCAGAAACATCTTTCCACTAAGTTGTATGAAGTGACACTGCCCCTCATGGCTTCTTATGAATTTGGAAACAATATATTTGTGTGTCAAAAGCAAAATAGTAAATTATATAAAAGAATACTATTTTTACCTGGTTTATAATTTTGGCCTAAGTGCTGATTTCTTGGATTGGCTGAAATACTGAATTCAAGTACAACATTAAAATAACTTAATAGGAACATAAAATGTTGATCCTCTAAAGAGCCATCATAGAAAATGATGATAATTTGTCGAGTTTACCTGGATGTAGAATATTGGCTGTGGGGGTAGCCCAGAGGTTCACACTGCCCCGGGCTTGCCCCATCTCTCTCAGTGGAATCTTAAGTGATCCAGACCCATCCTCTGCACAGGCCAGGACTCTGGGGAGCTTTGTCAGGAGTGTCAGGCTCGCCTCCAGTGGTCTCTTGTGCCTGAAAATCTGCTGAGTCGCACACCGCTTTGCGAGGCTAAGGAGAGTTGTGCACTCTACCCTGGTGAAATGCACACACCTGCAAATGTCGCGTGCGGTCTTTCGGGGTTTATGGGCCTCCTGCATCCCATCTGTGGGACCACCTTCGTTCCCTTCATTTTATGGAGAGGGAAGAGAGAGATGTGGTCTGTTGGGTTTGTAGTTGATACAAAGCATAAACGAAACCCAGAGCTGGAACTACAGCCTTGCTCATAGATATCAAGCTCAGTTACCTTGCTCACAGCACCAAACCTGCTGGGGGTAACTTACCATGGACTTCCAAGGTTGCTGAATGTAGAATTCATATACAAAGTGAATTTTAGAACTGATTATTTCAAAATTAAGGTAATTCCTACCCAAGAAGAGAGATCTTTAGAATGTTTTTAAAACCCAAGCCTGGATTTACTTATCTGACTAGAAGTAAAGCAGTTGAAAAGCCCCGAGGAGAGCAGCGAGCGGGCAGAGTGTCAACAGAAGCATGCCTGATGACTGAAATACTTCTGGGCTCTGAGGTCATTCCAGCCACTTATTGTTCTAAAATCACCAGCCAGAGAACCCAGGCTAGGTTTTCTTACCTGAGAACAATAGGGTTGGATTCATGATGATTTGGCCAGCAGATCTTTCTTCCTCCTGCTCTTTCTTTTTTTTTTGGATTGTGTTTTAATGATGTCTTTATGCTGTTTATCACGTTGTACTCCCACACGCACTCAGGGTTTGCTACTGGAATGTTTGAAGCCTAGGCTCTGCCTGAGCGAGCCTCCCTGTGCGTGTGGGGAGACTACCTACACTTCTATAAGCCCTCTTCTGAAAAGGTGCAGTAAAAGAATTAGAGAAGACATTTGGGGAGCAGTCTTTTCCTTGTTGCCATTTCTCATCGGATGTACAAAGCAACTTATAGGTGCGTGCTTCTTTCTCAGTTCTAGGGAAAGTTGAATGTATGGCAGCTGAGTTATTTCTGTTTTTTATTATAATTTTTGATAACTTTTGGTTCATTTATTGCCATTCTCTCTTGTAACTCATTCTACAGGTAAATTTCAGATACAGCTTTGGTTCATCCTTTTTTTTGTCCTCCTTTCTTCTCTCTCCTCTCCCTCATTAGTCCCATCCCCCCTCTGAAACCCCCTTCTTCCTTTTTAATGGAAAGAAAGGCAGTTTCAAGAGGCATTTTAAGATTAAAATGTTAAGATCAAACAGGCAGTGATCTTTGTGTTTCCTTTTTGCCTTTTTTTTTTAAAGGATACAAGATCTAAATCTTCTGCCAGTGTGTGCTACATGTTGGGTATCCTCTGATATGCTGAAATTACATTGAAGGGCACAAAGGCTGAACATAGCAGTTTGGATGCTGTACTGCAAATGTTCTCAGGGGCCTCCAGACGGGGAAAAGTATATTTAAAAATTTACCTCTGGTATTTAAGTTTGGTTAATTAAATTCCAAAATTGTGCTTAATGAAATTTGTCATTCCCGATGCCTTTTGAATCTGTAACTGCTTTTCAGAAGACCTCTGCCTCAACGTTTCTTTAAAGAAACTGATTTGTTAAATGAGGAATGAGTAATCCTGAATAATTAGTTTTGCAAAGAATAAATGGACTAAAATGCAATAGTATCTTTTCAAATACCATATTTAGGTACCTTTAAGCAAGTAATCCTTAAAACTATTTAGCCTTTCTGGAGTTATCTATAATATTGTGTTCTCAATTTTAATGGCTCTTTTGCTTTTCTTTTTTTTTTTCTTTTGGTTGGAAATCTGGATGTGTAATGTTAGCATGTAAATTATAGTATGGTAAAATCTTGTTTTCGCCATATTATCTGCGTAATTGTAAATGTGTTGCTAGTACCTATCATTACTCATAACAAACATACTATGAAAATCTACATTATTGGTGCAGCACTGTCCGATAGAAATATAATATGAGCTACATGAGGAATTTTCAGTTTTCTGCTAGCTGTGTTTTTTTAAAAAGTGAAGTTAATTTTAATACCATATTTTATATTATCGAATACATCAGAAATGTTATTTCAACATGTAGTCAATATAAAAATCATCAATGAGATAGTTCACATTCTTTTTTCCATACTAAGTCTCTGCATTTCCATATTTCAGTTTGGATGAGCCACATTTTCAGTGCTCTGTCACCACCTGTGGCCTGCCGACTGCCATACTGAACAGCACAGTGTTTAATACCGTTTCACTAGTGTTCTTGGAACTGTTTCTACATTTCTGTGATTGTTTTTGGTTGGTAATTACATAGCTAACACTCGAATGTTCTACATGCTGACACACAGCAGCAAAGAACATAGAGCTTCTAGGCCTGGCTGTTCTTTCTTAGTTGGAAAAGAAACAGACTTACCATAAAATGAATTTTAATTGTGTGCGCATGTAAATATAAAGACACTAATTATTTTAATAAATTTTGAGTTCAGCCTTAATAGACTACATAGATTGTCCATTATTGTTTAGAAATAAGACCTAAATTAAGTGGTTTAATATTTCTGAAATTAATAAATTGTTTCATACAGTTTTTTTTTTTAACCGTAGGCAGTACAGTTCTCATTTATTCAAATGAAGTGGGGTAGGTAGTGAGAGCTCCATAATGTTAAGGAATTGTTATTGCTCGACAGACGACAGTTTGCTGAGGCATCTGACCAGCAGCAGAGGCAGGGATGCAGCAGAGTTTCTTTACTCTGCTCTTCCCCCAGTCAGGGTGCACATTCCAGGCCTGCACTGCCATAGCCAGATTGAGAAACCTTGGACAGGTGGACACCTTGTAGTTGGACAGAGACTGTGGTGGTTCGGGTTGAAGGTAATTGCCCATATTGATGTGATACAAATAGACATTTCCTAGAGTTCTTTCATCTCTGGGTAATCATTTCTAATTTTGTTTTGCTAAGATAATTACCAGTAGAACTGTAATTTCTCCATTCAGCAGTTGTAGTTAGAATTTTTATGATCAGTTTATGACTGTGAGCTGCACCTGGAGTATAAGTAGGATCCAAATAACCAGAGGTGATAGGAGGGAAGGGCATGTGAACAGGGCCAGTGGGTCTGCAGGAAAGGAGTGTGTACAGAAGGTGCAGGGTCAGTGGACAGGGAATGTGTCCACGGAAACATCCATGAAGCAGAGCAGTCCGTGAAGTGGAGGCCCGAATGCCGACCAAAATGTGGATACCTGTTACATTATCCAGATCCGTATTCTTTACTTGCACATTGTTTTGTCTTCCTGTGTCTAAGAGTATTTTCAAAATATATTTCGTGATGCATTGTCTTGACTTTTAATCAAATTCCATTTTTATGATCAACCTTGAATAGACCTTTTAGATTTTAATGGGTGTTTTGAATTGAGGTCTCTAATAATCATGAATACTTTTTAAAATTTTTTTGTAGAGACAGGATCTCGCCATGTTGCCTAGGCTGGTCGTGAACTCTTGGCCTCAAGCAGTCCTCCCGCCACAGCCTCCCAAAGTGTTGGGATGACTCCCACCATGCCTGGCCCTATCATGAATGCTTATTTCCTTAAATGAAAACCTCCTTTTGTGACAAACAGATATACTTATAAATTCAGTTTACTTGGAATTAAAAGAAGTGGTTATTACTTAGAATTCGGATAAATTCTGAATATATAAGAAAATAGAATGTGTCTTATTTGTGCCTTTCCTGACAATCATGGATTTGAGTTCCCTTCCTAAAAGGGCACATTGGGTGCCAGAGCCTGAAGTGCTTTTGTATCTGTCTTTCTAAACTAGTAATTTTACAGTTTTATTGCTAACCCATATATAATGGGCATATCAGTTGCTTCTTAACTTACTATTCATTCAGTAAAATTACAGACCTCCTCATCTTAGGTTTTTAAAATAGGAAATTGGCCAAATTCCTTATTGATCAATGTTGGTAAACTATAAGTCAACCTAATTGAGAAGCTCTTCTGGAGGGGACAGAGCTCCTTATATTCAAGAAGCTTCTAATGGAGTTGGAGGAAGGAGCCATTTGCAGAGGTAGCTGTAATGCAGGACACAGTGACTCACTGCTCAAAGAGAACAAAGAGAATCCAATGTGATGAGAACATAAGTGAATGATGATACCTTCCCTGACACTGGGAAGGTGAGTGGGCTGGCAGGTGAGCCTCGGAGGTGAATGATGGAGAGGATTTGGGCATATATCTTGCATCAGAAAGACAGTTGGTGTAGAGAGAACATCAACCAAGTCATGAACATGAGTCAGGTAGAATGGGAAGAGGTGAGGGGCGATTTGGGTGGAGAATGACGAGAGAGGTTCATGGAGCTGTGAATAACTTATGCAGGAAGCTGCTGTGAATTTTTACAGCAGCTGGCAGTTACAAGAGTCTGGTCAGCATAGTGTGAGCTGAGCTGTGCTTCAGGAAATGCGATTGGATTTAGAGAGACCAGAAGATCAGTCATGAGGAGAGCTTCCTCATTTTGCCAGAATTTGTCTGAAATTTATAATGTAAACTTCAACCTATTTAAAGATAGGGAGTGCAGTCAATATATCAGTAGTACGTGATCAGTTTTGCTTCAGGATTTAAATTTAGGCATTAAATTTTCTATTGCATATAGTATGATAAATTACCTACCTTAAAATGGTAGAGGATTTCGGGTTCTTTAAATGCCATGAGCCGTTCATGTGGAGTCCACATGTTCAGCTTGCATGTTGGCTGTCTGCTTGTATAGGGTGGCTAGGAAGGAAAAGAGCCTAGTGGTTGCCCTCAGGTATGTGATTACTGCTCTGAATGAAGGAGTTGAAACATGGAGTAACAGGTGCCACAAAACTGAAGTTTATTGTGAAACTGGAACAAAGACATCTTCCAAAAATGAAAATTGGGAGTGGCAGAAGAGCTGACTGGCAGGCAGCACCAACTGTGTGTGCAGGGGCTTGGGTTTTAGGGAGAAATGAAACAGTCCTGTTTTCATTTCTGGTATCATTCTATTTTATGATTTTAAAAAGGGAGTTTTGTTATTATAGTTTGTCTAAGTAACTGTCATTTTTTTGGTCTGTATTAATTGTGATCATGTAAAACATACCAGAAATGGAGGAAGGAGGCTTGATTTATTGTTCTAAAATATATATTTGGTATTTCCTTGTTTATAAGTGTCACTAAAAATGCTGTATTACTAATATTATTGCTAAACATTTTTCTTGTCAGAGATGATGATAATTGGTTATCTTAGTAAAGGGATGATTTTTATGCTTTACAAGGTCAGTATTACATTAACCGGAAGATAATGCCATGTGAAAATGTCGTGAGGTGCCCATTCTCACTGACAGTTGGCATTCTGATGTTCAGTAATCATTGCTTTTCTGTAGTCAGGTAGAAAGCAGAGGAAAAAATAAGTAGTGCTTGTAGAACTTTTTAAAAACCTGACCTAGGGTACCAGCTGGAAGGGAATAGGCATGCAGCATTTTCAGGAAAAGAAGAAGGAGGACTGTCAGCGCTCCAACTAAAATTATTAGTGGATGACCACAGATAAACTCTGCCGAAGAATAGAAGAAGCTCCCAAATGGCAAGGGTGTTTGTCTGTTTTGTTCATTGATGTGTACGTGGAGCTTAGGACAATACAGGCGCTCGATGGATATTTGTTCCATGAATGAAATTGTCGTTTAAACAGCCGAGTTGTAGAATTAAAGTTATTCATGAATCACATAAAATTATTAAATGTGTGAAAAAATTCAGTTAATTAGATTATGTATGAGGGATTTCCTGATTTAACAAATAGGGGCGGTGAGGAGGGTGCTATGTCTTAGAAGTATTTTTCCGTAGTGTGTCTTAGGTCCCTAGATTCAAGGAAACCCAGCATTGTCACAGATAGAGTGAGGCAAAAAGCATATGTATTATTCTTTTCTAAGTGATATGCTAAAATTCAGAAAGTTGCTGTTTATTGAGTGCCTGCTGTATATTTTATCTTTTATTTTTGAAATTTTAAATTTATAAAAAGCTCAGTCTTTGCCAACTATCCCAGTCATGCTTTTTATGGCAAAAGGATCTGTTCAAGGACCACAGGTTGTATTTGGCTGTTGTGATGTGTGGACTGTGGTGAATGATTTCTAGAGGGAGGTAGCAAGTGGGCCGTGAGGCATCTGGGACTGGGCTGGAGACTTGCATTGAGGTGAGAGTGGAAACCATCCACAGGAAAGATGGGTGGACAGACACAGAGGGATGTAGGGGTGAGGGTGGAAACCATCCACAGGAGAGATGTGTGGATAGACACAGAGGGATGTAGGGGTGAGGGTGGAAGCCATCCACAGGAGACATGTGGACAGACACAGAGGGATGTAGGGGTGAGGGTGGAAACCATCCACAAGAGAGATGTGTGGACAGACACAGAGGGATGTACGGGTGAGGGTGGAAACCATCCACAGGAGAGATGTGGACAGACACAGAGGGATGTAGGGATGAGGGTGGAAACCATCCACAGGAGAGATGTGTGGACAGACAGAGGGATGTAGGGATGAGGGTGGAAACCATCCACAGGAGAGGTGTGTGGACAGACACAGAGGGATGTAGGGATGAGGGTGGAAACCATCCACAGGAGAGGTGTGTGGACAGACACAGAGGGATGTAGGGGTGAGGGTGGAAACCATCCACAGGAGAGATGTGTGGACAGACACAGAGGGATGTAGGGATGAGGGTGGAAACCATCCACAGGAGAGATATGTGGACAGACACAGAGGGATGTAGGGATGAGGGTGGAAACCATCGACAGGAGAGATGTGTGGACAGACAGAGGGATGTAGGGATGAGGGTGGAAACCATCCACAGGAGAGGTGTGTGGACAGACACAGAGGCATGTAGGGATGAGGGTGGAAACCATCCACAGGAGAGGTGTGTGGATAGACACGAGGGATGTAGGGATGAGGGTGGAAACCATCCACAGGAGAGGTGTGTGGACAGACACAGAGGGATGTAGGGGTGAGGGTGGAAACCATCCACAGGAGAGATGTGTGGACAGACACAGAGGGATGTAGGGATGAGGGTGGAAACCATCCACAGGAGAGGTGTGTGGACAGACACAGAGGGATGTAGGGGTGAGGGTGGAAACCATCCACAGGAGAGATTTGTGGATAGACACGAGGGATGTAGGGATGAGGGTGGAAACCATCCACAGGAGAGGTGTGTGGACAGACACAGAGGGATGTAGGGGTGAGGGTGGAAACCATCCACAGGAGAGATGTGTGGACAGACACAGAGGGATGTAGGGATGAGGGTGGAAACCATCCACAGGAGAGATGTGTGGATAGACACAGAGGGATGTAGGGGTGAGGGTGGAAACCATCCACAGGAGAGATGTGTGGACAGACACAGAGGGATGGCGAGGTGAACAGATGGAAAATTCGGATCAAAAGCTGCAAAGGAGAATACTTGATTTTGCTTTCTGTAGAACTTTTATAAACTTAGTTGCCAGATAATGTAACCACATGAAATTTGAAGTATATACTGCTCTCCAAAATGGAGTTGCTTTGTTAAATTAAGAAATACTATACTGTTTTTAAAATGAGATATGTAATGGATGGTTTTATGCTTACAAAATTTGACCTGCTACAGGCATTTTGTTTTGTTTTGGTTTGGTTTGGTTTGGTTTGGTTTGGTTTGGTTTTTCCCTGAGGGGATAAAGGGAGTCAGGATCAACAGTGCTGGCCAGTCAGGCTGTCTTCTGTAAACTTAACTTGTTAACTAAAGGGGACAAATGCGAGTGGTTTCCAGGTGAAAATTACATAGCTCCAGGGTGTTGCAGAAAATCTGTTTTAACTAAGTCATGTGTTGAATCGTATCTTCGTACCTTTCTGTGCTGTATTTTTCCTCTTACTGTACAGTGCCTTGCAGTGATTGAAATGGATTTGTATTTGTCTTCAATCGTTGTGACCTAAGGAATTATGCTCAGTTGTATAACCTTGTCCATAATATCTAAGTAAGATTTCATGCATAGGACTGCTTTCTTTGATAGTTGCAATAAATTACCCAAAATTTTGATTGTTATAGGGTTAGGTTTAGTATAGTCGTGGTATCCAAGTAGAATATTGGTGATTCTTAAAACAATTATATATAGTACTTAAGTCTATCTAACAGAATTTTATTCTTTCATAATATATCAATTCTATGTGAATTGGGTCTTGTTGCTTTGATATTTATTTACAGTTACAGTACATGAGTTATAATACTGATTATTTTCTGTATAATTTTCTCTTACTAAGTTCCTCTGTTTGCCACAAGAAGTTTTTTTATCATTTAAAATCTTTACGTATGAAAAGAACAAGGGTGTAAGGGAGGATATAGGTAAATGGTGAAATGTAAAAATACTGTACTAAGTTGCTTTTTGTATTAAAATGATTGATAGTATATATCATGCAGGTAGTTTTTGGCTGTTCAGAACTATTCTTAAATTAACTTCAGGATTCCAAGTCTCTATTTTAGTCTCATCATTAACTGATGCATGAATAACTGATTTTTCATACTTCTAATTTTCATGTAAAAATGAGAACCAGGACTTTGTTGCACTTATCTGTGTACATGTTGGGTGGTTTTATTTTTGTTTTACTTTCCTGCATAGTGCATTTCTTACAGTATATCTTCAATGCAGTGTTTTCGCCTTGTTTTTGCAATAGGGTGCTGGTCAAGATAAACTAGGAATCTATGTGAAGTCGGTTGTGAAAGGAGGTGCTGCAGATGTGGTCAGTATCATTTTGAAAGAAGTACATTTTCAGTGTGTCATATATTCAGCAAATGATGTGAGAGATTCTGCTGATACTTCTAGTTATGTAGCACTATGGTGCTTGTTGGAAGAACAAATAGGGTATCTACTCATCATTACCTTTTCTTCCTCCCTCTCTCTTTGCTCTGTACCCCTAATCCGTGCACACACCTGTGGATTTGCCTAGGATGGACGTCTAGCTGCAGGTGATCAGCTCCTCAGTGTGGATGGACGAAGTCTGGTTGGACTCTCTCAGGAAAGGTATCATTGATTTATTTGCTTGAAGCTTAGTATTAGCATTTTTAGGTGATTTTTGCATTGAATGTTGAAATCGGAAGATAAAAACTATGCTAAAATGTGCTCATATTACTCTTTACCTTTTAGAGTGTACATGACATTTCACTTGTTATCAAATTATAAATATATATTTTAATCTAGTACAGTTTCTTTGAAACTTGAAAGAAACATACTCAACGCTTCTTTAAATTTCTGAATATTATCTTACTATTCTTAATATGATAACAGGAGATGTGTTTGCCTATTTTCATAGTCAGTTTTCAAAGGAGAAAATGGGTAATGAGTAAGCTGTCTGGAAGTCAGAACCATTACTCAAAATAATAGATGAGGCTGTGTAACATGATTTTCCATTGCTGTGATCACAGCGATTCATGACAGAGCAGGCACTGCGTTTTAGTCTTTCTTACATGTGTAATCTTCTTCTCCTAGGGCAGCAGAACTCATGACAAGAACAAGCTCTGTGGTGACACTGGAAGTAGCAAAGCAGGGTGCCATCTACCACGGTCTGGCCACCCTTCTCAATCAGCCATCCCCCATGATGCAGAGAAGTAAGGACCAGTAGGGAAACAACAGTGTTTTACAGTCATGGCCTCTTTGAATAGTCACAAAACCCCCATGGAGGAGGTACTGGTGTTACTATTGCCCCAGTTTTAAAGATAAAGAAATTGAGGATGAGAGCGCTTCAGCACAGTGCCTGGGATTCCCATGTGAACCTTCTGACCTTGGAGCCCACACTGTGAGTCACCAGGACCCCTCCCTGTCACCAGGAGCCATTTAACTTCACCCCCACAGGGCTACTTGACTGCTGGTGAGCTTCCATAGGCCCAGCACATAGTAGGTGCTCAGTAGAGAATGAATGTGACGTGTTAAGGATGAACTGGGAAAAAAACTAAAGAATGAATGAATGGATTTTCAGTTTTGATAGGCAGACTCAGGTTTTTTATTTATTTTTTTTTAAAGATACTTTAAAAATGGTTAGATTTGTTGCTTAAAACAGTGAAGTTTCAGTTAACGAGAAAATAAGCTTTGAAAGTGTTTATCTTCCCATCATTACTAATTAAGTAAAAATATTTTCTTTATTCTCAGTATATTTACTTAAAAGCTATTTTGTGATTCTGTAGGAAGAATTGACTTTTATCACCTTATTTCTTATGCTAAGAACAATTCTTATGGAATTTTAATGATAATCAGGGTGTTGAAAATAAAATCTTAAGAGATACTGAATATGCTTTGATTCCAGTTTCAGATCGTCGTGGCTCAGGTAAACCCCGACCAAAGAGTGAAGGCTTTGAGCTCTATAATAATTCAACTCAAAATGGGTCTCCTGAGAGTCCTCAGCTGCCTTGGGCAGAATATAGTGAACCAAAGAAATTGCCTGGTGATGACAGACTGATGAAAAATAGAGCTGATCACCGTTCCAGCCCCAACGTAGCAAGTAAGAGTGACACTTTTTTGCTTCCTAAGTACACTTGTGGTCACAGTCTGAAGTGAGAGGAGGCACTTTGTGGTTTGTTAATTATTAAAATTATTCTCTGCAAACATTGGCTAACTAGGATATGGTTTTCATAAGGGATATCATAAGTAACATTTCTCTAACAAAAACTAAGATGGAAAAACTTTAGATTCAGTTGATCCCATAAGCAAATACATTAATAACATCTCTATTTGGGGTTGGTAAATTACCAAGAGAAACTAAAATATGTTTTACTTTTTTTTTTTTTGAGACGGAGTCTCACTCTCTCGCCCAGGCTGGAGTGCAGTGCAGTGGCGCGATCTCGGCTCACTGCAAGCTCCACCTCCTGGGTTCACGCCATTCTCCTGCCTTAGCTTCCCGAGTGGCTGGGACTATGGGCACCCACCACCACGCCCGGCTAATTTTTTGTATTTTTAGTAGAGACGGGGTTTCACCATGTTAGCCAGGATGGTCTCGATCTCCTGACCTCGTGATCTGCCCACCTTGGCCTCCCAAAGTGCTGGGATTACAGGCTTGAGCCACCATGCCCAGCCAATATTTTTTACATTTTTAAAGGGTTGTTAACAAAGAGAAGAAGAAATAATAGAAGGATATGCAGCAGGAGACAAAGGCTCACAAAGCCTACAGTATTTACTTTCTGGCCTATTACCAAAAATGTTTACCAGTCCCTGGCCTGATACACAGAGCTACAAAGGTTTTTTTGTAGCTCTGGGCTCTGATGATTTAAAAGATGGATGTGGATATGACAAGACCTGATTTCTTATCTGCCTTGATTTTTTTTTTTTTTCATCTCTATGCTAGATACTCACTAGCAGTATGAAGATGAATGAGGTCTTTAAGGAAATTTTATGTTATATATAGGTTGTTTATTTAATATTAAACTTTTTTTTTCCCCCCTGACTTGAGCAGATCAGCCTCCTAGTCCTGGAGGGAAAAGTGCATATGCCTCTGGAACAACAGCGAAGATAACATCTGTCTCTACTGGAAACCTCTGCACTGAGGTCTGATTGATTGATAAGCAAAAGGCTTCTACTGCATTTCCATATTTAGGGTTTGCTTTGGACATCTCAGTTATCTAGTACAATTTTTACTCTGAATTAGCATTGATTATAATTTCTAAATTTGCAGTGTTTTATCTTTTGATTTTTAATATACTAGTCAGGTAAATCAGTTTTAAATTAATAAGTCTGGGCAAAATGAAATGTTATTTATTCTCAGTATGGATCAAACAATTTTTAATGCAGTATTTAACATATACTATTTTTTAAATTTTAAAACAGATCATTGAAAATCAAGTTAGTCTGTATGGTTGTAAAAAGCTCACTTTTTTTGTTCTTCACATTTTACAGGAGCAGACGCCTCCGCCTAGACCTGAAGCCTACCCCATCCCCACTCAGACGTACACCAGAGAGTATTTTACCTTCCCAGCTTCCAAATCCCAGGATCGGATGGCTCCTCCTCAGAACCAGTGGCCAAATTATGAGGAAAAGCCGCATATGCACACAGATAGTAATCATTCCAGTATTGCAATTCAGGTTAGAAATCAAAGATTCCACACGCTTTTCTCACCTCTCAAGGAGTAAACACTGAGTTCTGAGACACAATTAATATTTTCTATAGAACAGCATTGTTGGCCTTTTGTTTTTCCTTTAATGGTTTTGTGGTTAAGTTTGAGGAAAAAAGGAGACAGGATAGAATACTTCATAAGAAAAAGGATTATTTGTTCTCTGATGTTTAACAAAATGTTAGGAATATAAGGCCTTACAATTTTTAAGACAAAGTTCACTGATTCTAGAAGTGAGAAATTAGAACTCAAGTGGTATATTTTGCACTGTATCAGGAGCTATCCCTGCCTGTGGGAGCTCATGGTGTGGCAGGGAAATGAGACAGACACATCAGACACAGCATGGTCAGTGCTGTGGGAGAAGAGGCCCCAGCAGGGGATGGAGCTTCTCAGTCTTGGACGAGAACCTGGGCACAGCTGTATGCACGGAAGGGCCTTCCAGGAGGAGGGAAAGGCACAGAGATGTGTAGTAGTTCAACAGGAACCCTGGGTAGAGGGGAAAGGGGTGGCAAGATCTAAGGCAGTGAAGATAGGCAAGGCCAGACAGAAGGGCTTGACATGACAACTAAGGAATTTTGATTTTTGTCCACATTAGTAGACGGGAGATGCCAATCTGAGTAGTTAAGCTGGGGAATGTTATCAAATGTGGTTTTCTTTTTAGAGAGATAACGGTTTGTATGGTGAAAGATTGGGAGAAGAAATTAAAGGTATGCTTAAAAATAGTTACAGTCTAGGATCTGCAACAAATACATGCCCTGGATCGCAAATGCTCTGGAAATTCTGAAGATTAGCATTCTTAGAGTGGTTGGAAAAGACAAAATTCAGAGTTGAGATGGAATTTGAGCTGAGCCTTGAAGAATGAGAACAGTAGGCAGCGGAGAGAGGATTGCACTGAGGAGATGGACACTGTGATACAGATGAGGAGGAGCCTGTTTTCTGAGGGCAGAAAATGCTCCTCAGGCCACAGATGTTGGCTATCAGGAGATTTCATCTTGGCCTTTTGTCTGGTGTGCTGGTCCATCCTGCTGTTTTCCTAGGTGGGCCTGATCACCCGCAACGGCCCAGTCTTGGGAGTTTTGGATGCACTCTGTCACCAAAAGCTGGAGTTATCTGGGAGAAGGTGTCTTTCTCCAAATTTCTCTTTAAAAATTGAGTAATTTTGTGCCCTAATCCTTCTAGTATCTTTTGTTAGAACATAGGAGAATCTGCTTCCCATATGTCAAGACAACCCAATTTGTAGTGCATACATTGAATCCCATTTTTATGCACAGTATTTCCTGTTCTGTGGGGCTGGCATTACGTCTTCACATTTATAGTATACAGCTGCTACTTGTTTCTACCTCACAACATGGATAAACAATACCTAGAGGAGAGAGTTGAGGAACTGAGAGGCAGGCCAGAGTGTGGAATGAAAAGTTATGATGGGGTTTAAGCGGGGAGGTGGAGAGTGCGAGCCAGCAGCCGGGGCCAGTGCAAAGTCTTAAGGGAGCAGAGAAGTGACTCAGGTCAGCCCTTCCAGCAGCAGGGAGCGGCGGTAGGCCCAGTCTCTGTTTTTATGTGGTCCGTAGATTTTATACCCCAGTAATGAGACTCTTTCTGTGTACTAAGTAAAGCTCTAGCAAAATGTTGGGAGTAAATGTTCCATTTTTCTGTGAGACTACTGCTTTTTGAAGTGATACTTCATCTTTGTTGTTGGTTTGCTTTTTAAGGGAAAGGAAATAATTTGTTTTCCCGGTTTACATCTTTAATTTGTATTCATTAACAGGGCAGGAAAAAGATGCTTGATTCAGACCTCATAGTGATCATGTTTATCTGAGTAGACTCCTTTCATATGTGCCATTTCTCAGATTTTAGACTAGCCCTTTGGAAAAAGTATACTCATTTTTCTCTCTCTCTGTGTGTGTGTGTGTGTGTGTGTGTGTGTGTCATTTCTCTCTGTCTCTCACAGACACACACACACATACCCCTACCTTTGTGTTCAACACATTTGTAGCAATACATTTTGGACCTTTCTGGTATTGGAGCGGACGTATCTCAGATGTGTGGGACTTGTCCTTGCATTACTGTGCACGGCTCTGTCAGAGCCCAGAAAGCCAGTCCTTAGCTTGTAAAATGCAGGAAGTCACGGATGGTTACATGGTTAAGATTTAATAATTACTCGTGATAGCAATTAGAGAGGTACCTGTTGTTGATTTTTACGTATTATGAATAAACACACTCATTGCTTTGAAGTCCAGGTCACATGTCTGGCTCTGCAGTGGAGATAGTGCTGGGCACACAGGAGGGTGAGGAGGATGAGGATGGGCACTGGCACTGAAGGGCCTCGATGCAGAGAGAAAGTACAGCTTTTCTTTTTTTTTAATTTTAGTCGAGACAGAGACTATGTTACCCAGGCTGGTCTCGAACTCCTGGGCTCAAGCAGTCCACCCACCTCAGCCTCCCAAAGTGCTGGGATTATAGGCATGAGCCACCATGCTTGGCTGCTTTTCCTTCTTTACACAGATAAATGCACTGTTACTCCACGTTAGCCAATGAGCCTTGTAGGGCAGTCTCAGTCTCTTTCTGTACACTGATTTAACAGTTTTTCTTCTGTCTGAAGATAAAATGTTTGTGGATATTTGGTAATTTCTAGTAAATGGCTGAAATATAATAGTTCTTTTTCTTTTTCCAGCGTGTTACACGTTCCCAAGAAGAACTTCGAGAAGATAAAGCTTACCAACTTGAGCGGCATCGAATAGAGGCAGCTATGGACCGAAAGTCTGATAGTGATATGTGGATAAATCAGAGCTCCTCACTGGACTCCAGTACCTCTAGCCAAGAGCATCTGAACCATTCCTCTAAGTCGGTCACCCCTGCTTCTACACTGACCAAAAGTGGCCCTGGCCGTTGGAAAACACCAGCAGCCATACCGGCCACCCCTGTGGCCATCTCCCAGCCAATCCGAACAGACCTGCCTCCGCCACCCCCGCCACCTCCAGTCCACTATGCCGGTGATTTCGATGGAATGTCCATGGATTTGCCTCTCCCACCACCCCCTTCCACCAACCAGATAGGGCTGCCGTCTGCACAGGTGGCTGCTGCCGAACGGAAAAAGAGAGAAGAACATCAGCGTTGGTATGAGAAGGAGAAGGCCCGCCTGGAGGAGGAGCGGGAGAGGAAGCGGAGAGAGCAGGAGAGGAAGTTGGGCCAGATGCGCACTCAGTCCTTAAACCCTGCTCCGTTTTCTCCCCTGACTGCACAGCAGATGAAGCCCGAAAAGCCTTCCACACTCCAGCGGCCACAGGAAACAGTCATTCGGGAGCTGCAGCCTCAGCAGCAGCCCCGCACGATCGAGCGCAGAGACTTGCAGTACATCACAGTCAGCAAAGAGGAGCTTTCCTCGGGGGACAGTCTGTCCCCCGACCCGTGGAAGCGGGACGCCAAGGAGAAGCTGGAGAAGCAGCAGCAGATGCACATCGTGGACATGCTGAGCAAGGAGATCCAGGAGCTCCAGAGCAAACCGGACCGCAGCGCCGAGGAGAGCGACCGGCTGCGCAAGCTCATGCTGGAGTGGCAGTTCCAGAAGAGACTCCAGGAGTCGAAGCAGAAGGACGAAGATGACGAGGAGGAGGAGGAGGACGATGTGGACACCATGCTGATCATGCAGCGCCTGGAGGCTGAACGAAGAGCGAGGGTAAAGGGGGAGTGCTTTGGCTGCGCCCATCTGTGGTCCCTATTTTAGCTTCGCTATGTTTCCTATGGGGATAGCTAGGCCCCTGATCATGATAAGGATTAAAAGGGCCCCTAGGCTTATACTGTTTTATTGTATGTGTTACTCTTGGCTGATGTCGTAGAGAAATGAGTCAGGGCTATAAGGCTAAATTTTTTAAGACATGCTTTGACAAGCATTAAATACAATTCAAATGGAACTTGATTGTTTTCATTAGCAAACTCATAATTATCCTTTTCCTTAACACTTCCAGTTGAGAAAACAAGTATTTGTTAATGACCAGTAATAATCTTGATCCAGGGTAGGCAAAATTTTTATTCCAGGGCCAGATTGATACTTTAGGCTTTGCAGGCCATGGGGGCTCTGGCAACCCCCAGCTCTGCTGTTGTAGCACAAAAGCAGCCACAGGCACAAGTAAACACATGGGTGTGTCTCTGTACCAATAAAACTTTATTTACAGAAACACAGGGCAGGTGACTGTCTGGCCCCTGGTCTTGTCAGCATTTTGTGGTGGTGAACAAAAGACACTGTTCAGATCATTACATTTACAGTCATTACCAAAGATAGAATCTTCACAGTAGTTGTACTGTTGATGAAGCAAGCATTTGTTAAGGTAATAAACAATTATATTCCAATTGTAACATAAAGATATTGAGAACTGATTTTATTCTTATTTCTCCACAGTATGAAAATGATTTTTGTTTTAAATAAACTAACAAAAGTATAAATTCGTTTAACACAATAAATTGTGATGCAGAAATTTTAGATAAAAGCAAGACTTTGTTACTCTATAAAGAGAACTGTTAAGAGGCATTTACTGCTATTAATTTGGGCATTTATTAATATTAATTTATGGAGAATGCTATTGACCATATTGTGTTCATGAGTTTTAGTGATTTTTTTTGTTTTTTAGACACAGTGCAATATTTTGAGAAAAGATGGCCACAGCCATGTTCTTTTTATCTTTTGGATTCTGTTTCTAATTTCAACTGTTTTTTTATGCTGTTAATGGTAAAGCTCTACCAGGAGCTATTAGGTCAGACATTTTAATCTTTCTACCTCACAATGAAATTTAACCTTAGATAATAATTTGTGAGTCCTTAGATCCTTGGAGCCCAGTAGTGTGATTCTTTTTCGATTTGCTCTGTGAATTTTTCCTGAAAAGTCTCTCTCACACATACTTCTTAATATATACATATCTCAGCCAAAATGTGTGTATATATAAAACTTTGCCCAAAATTCAGCTTGAATCCCCTTAGACACTTAAGTTTCTTAAATGAGGCCAAAGTGTGAATTATTACATGGTTTTACTACTATTTTTATTAGTATTCCTCAAGTCATCAGTAGTAAACTTCCTGATGAGTAGCTGTGTTTACTGTAAGCACTGTTTTATTTGAAAAACCAACCACTACATTAATAGCTATTTTACTTTAAAAGTAGCTTAAAAAATACAGTACTTTAAAAGTACTGTGCATTCCCCTCCCTATCAGAGCTCTCTGAAAGGTGCTGGGCCTGCTGGCGCCAGGTGCATGCTCCTCTGCTCTGGCCAGTGTCGCTCCTGGGTGCACTAAGATGGATCCGTTAGGAACCTAAGGACGTTCACGGCCTTGTGTCACCCACACCCAAAAGATGAAAGGATGTCTTTTCCTTCGCTGCATTTTCAACTCTGAGTATACAACTGTTGTGGACGGCAAACGAGTCAACAGTATCAGCATTTCTTATTGTTATAACTGTATCCTGACAATAATGAAAAATTAGCCTTGTAGTATTTCTGTAAGTATCTTTCTCTGTGAGGACTAAACTTTTATTTAAAGGTCTCTCAGAGTTTTTCCAAATGGGTTAAAACACTGAATATTTCAAAGCCTTTTAGTATGAATTGCGATATTTGGAAAGTTTCTTATGAAAATTTAGTAAAAAATATTTGCTTTTTGCTTAGTAGTTCTGTTACAATTAGTATCTCAGTCTCCAAATAAGAAAGCTAAGGGAAATTTTGCTGTTTTTTGTTTTCTATGTATCCTAATGATGAAACTCATTTAATACCATGTGGGCATTTTTCTGTTTCTGAATACTAGAAGTTAGTCTGTAGTTCTTTACCTTTCTCATCAAGTTGTCGAAACACAGATGACGCATGATAGTGACAAAATATGCCGATGGCAGATTACAGGTCTAAACCTAACTTTTTTTTCCACACTTCATCTTTCTTTTTTTTTTTTCTTTCTCTGTTACCTGCAGCAGACTGCTATGCCAGCAATCTCTGTTCTAGATTTGGTATGTTCTTGTTTCTTTCCCTTTGGTACTTTTTTCCTGTCTTGATTTTCTTTTCTTTCAGTGGTGGCTGTTTTATGTTTTCAGTAGATCCAGTTCTCCTTAGGGGTGTCCTCCATCAGGAGATGGAGCCCCTGACACTTTAGAAGCATGCCTTTGAATGTGCCTAGACTTAGTTACTCTTTGCTTTTCTCCGTTAATTTTAAGTGTTACTGTTTGTTTATGGTTTTGACCTTTTCTCGGTTTCAGTCATAAATTGATTCCGTGTATCCTTACGTAGTCATAAATACATGAGCAAATGAAATAACTTTTGTAATGAGTAATCTATTTCATTTTTTTCACATTAGACATAGATTTTAAATATTCAGTTGTTATAAACTCAGCTGAAAGGGTATTGACATTATTTGCCAGTTAAGATATAACTGTCTGTTGGTAGAGTAAGAGATTTCCAGTGAACATGTATTCTATGTTTTCTTTAATAATATGACATGGATTTTAATTCAGTTTATCAGCCATGCCAATTTATCAGTCTGCTGAAAAATACTTGAGGTTGATGGTCTGTTGTAAATTCAAAGTGTTCATTGTCATATTGGGGAAGTTTGGCTCATCATTTAGGGCCCATTATGCTTGCGTATGGTATCTTTATCACCTGCTAGACAATTATACTCTGATATATTTATATAAACTTGAAGACAAATTCTAGTCAACTTATAAAGACAAAAGCCAATATCAGACGGTACATTTAAAACCTGTGAATCAAGGTTTGACTTTAGTGGCCTTTTCACCAAATAATAGTCCCCTTTTCCTTCCCCCCTCAGTTTAGCACGGTGGCAATAACACCTTAGAGAGGAACCTTTCTTACAAACACCTCCCCTGCTTGGTGATTGGAAGGCAAATTTTCTGAGCTTTGCATTTTTTTTTTTTTACATGAAACAAAGATTTAAAAGTTATACATTTTTCTCCCTACTTCTTTGTGTGTTTTGGTGTACATAAGTGTAGCTGGAAGATATTGATCAGAGTCACCTTAGTGTGAGATATTCATTCAGCAAATACTTGCTCAGCATCCATGACACGGTGGGCACTGACCTGAGGCATTGAAGATACCAGCCAGCTCTCAGGCCCAAAGAGAGTTTCTTATACTATGAAGAATTCTGTGACACATGAACAGTAAAATAATGCTTGCAATAAGGTTTTTGTTCCATAGAAATAATTCAGAGAGTTTCTTTCTTTAGAAGATAATTATTTTGAGTATTAATATTGATCTTAACCACATGTTTCTGAGCATTTCTTAGCCCAGTTCCCCAGTACATATTATTAACAGCACCTCATTATTTATAAAATTCTTGGGTGGGCACAGTGGTTCATGCCTGTAATCCCAGCACTTTGGGAGGCCGAGCAGGTGAATCACCTGAGGCCAGGAGTTCAAGACCAGCCTGACCAACATGGTGAAACCTCGTCTCTACTAAAAATACAAAAATTAGCTGGGCACAGTGGCGGGCACCTGTAATGCCAGCTACTCAGGAGGCTGAGGCATGACACTTGCTCGAACCCAGGAGGTGGAGGTTGCAGTGACCAGAGATTGCACCACTGCACTCCAGCCTGGGGAACAGAGCGAGACTTTGGCTCAAAAAAAAAAAAAAAAATATAGAATTCTTTTTATGTAAGAATTGGCAGGTTACCCTAGGAGACCCTCATCTGTGAAGATATTAGCCCTCTCCTTAATAAGGATAAGGGCAAATATGTGACTATATAGGGAGTGACACTACCCAGTATGGTTCTTAAGATATTTTCTTAGACACATCACAGGATTTTCAGGTAGGTAATTAGAGAAATGAGACAGGTCTTTTCCTGTTTGGAAGCAGCTGAGTTTCATAAAGTTGGGAGGCTGCCTGCACTGGTTTCTGCTCTTCCCTCTGGTCTCTTTGTGACCCATCACCCCTGTCAGTCCAGGGCCTACCTTCTCCATCCTCTGTGCTCACTTCCGACCTGAGACGGTAGCACCACTTTGATGCCAGCAATATCCTCATTTGATTTCTAGTCCAAACTTCTCGCACACTAAAGACTCAGATATCCACCTGCCCATGTAACATCTCCACATGGAGTCAAGTAAGACTTTTGGAATGCAGCATGCTCAAAGTGAAATCTTTGTCTGCTTCACTCACCTTGCACTGCTCATCATTCTGCCTTCAGCCTTCCCCATTTCAGCTGATGCTTCGAGTTGCTCAGGCAGGAAACCTCACAGTCATGCATGACCCCCTTTTTTCTCTGTTCAGAAACTCTACTGGCTTGACCTCCTCACAACCTGACCAATCTCTGTGCCCCCGTGACCAGAGCCTCTCTCCTTTTGCTGCCGGGGTCACTGCGAGAGACTGGCAGGATCCCTCGGTACTATCCCCCAGTCCCTTCACAGGACAGCCTTGACATAGCATACAGCAGTCTCACGAGAATGTCCTCACAGCCCTCCTAAGTCTCTCCTTTCACTTAGACAGGCGGTCTGAGTTTGCTGGGATCTCATCTCCTCTTCACACCTTTGCCCACTGGCCCTCCAGCCTGCCTGCCTGCCTTCTAGTGACCCTCCACATGTTGGGCTGTCGGGAGGGTCCCTGCCTGTCTCCATGGCTGACCCTCTTGGCACATGCAGGTGTCTCTCAGATGCCACCTTTCTGGGGGGGCCCACCTGCCCCCACTGCTTCATATTGGTGGGGGGGCCCACCTGCCCATGCAGCTTTGTATCAGGGGCCCACTGGCCTCACTGTGTCCTGTGTGTTTCTCTGTGGACATGCTATACATATTACTCATCATTAGGCATGTTTGTCTCTTCTGGGTAGCGCCACCTCCATGGGAACAGTGAACTTTGTCCAAGTTTCTAGAAGAGTTCTGGAGTGTGGTAGGCAGTCGAGTGAGTGGGATCGTATTCCAGGCCAAGGTCCCAAGCTCTCGAAGGTGTGTGACCTTCCTGACTGTTAGCGTCTCAAGAGTAAAGCTGTTACTAGGTTTCCTATTTTAATGACTGAGATGGTGTGTAAGTCATGTTCAAACCAAAGTCTGACTTGCTGGAGGGATCTCCTTCAGCACTAGATTATGATGAAGCCCATTGTGTCGTTAGGGCTTTTCCTTTATATCCCATGGGCAAATCCAGGACACCTGGAATTCGTCAGGATGTCTGCTTTCTCCCGGCAGAGTACTCTGTCCTAGCCTTGGAACCTGTCTCTAACTTGAGTAGCCGGTTAGTTAGGACCATGGAGGTGGCCGTGACTGTGGCTGCAGCTTTGCCTGGCTGCAGCCTCGAGAAGTAGCTAGTCCTTCCACCTGATGACAAGGTGTGGGACTCGTGCCTTCATTGCTCCAGGTTGCCACATAACTGCATATATTCCTCTCATTTCCTCATGACAAAGCTATTCTGTGGCAGAGCACAAGGGCCTAAGCCAGCATGGAAGAGATTGACCCAGTATCACACAGAGCACGTGAGAGCCAGGGTCCCCAAACCCACCATGGGAGAGACTTGGCCAGTACATGTTGAACATTCCTAATCTGAAAATTCAGAATCCAAAATCCAAAACTCTTTGAGCACCGACATTATGCCACAAGTAGAAAATTCCACACCTGACCTCAGTGAGAGGTTGTAGTCAAAGCTTCGTTTTATGTCCAAAATTATTTCAAATATGTTATAAAATTACCTTTAGGCTATATATATAGTGTATATGAAACAGAAATCAATTCATATTTAGACTTGGGTCCTGTTTCCAGGAAATCTCATTACATATATGCAAATAGTCCAAAAATAAAAAATCCAAAATTTGAAACACTTCTGGTTCCAAGCATTTTGGATAAGGGATACTCTGCTTTGTATCACATGGATCAGGTGAGAGTGAAGGTTTTAACGAGAGTTTTCTGAATTCATATTACGTGCCCTTTCTAGGACACAAAAATGCCTCTTTTTGTAACACTGTAGTGGCAGGAACCATTTTCTCGAAATTTACTTGGTTTGACAAATCTCTCAGTGGCTAAGCTCAGGTTTGTCTTGTTAACACGTTTTAATGGATCATCTGCTGACTCAGAAAACATGAGAACTCACAGGAGAAATTCCTCCCCCTTGGGGTAATAATACCAGTGAAAAGATGTTTTCAAAGAGTTCCGTGGTTCTGCTGCTTTCCTTACATGAAAGCCCAAGCTAGGTCTTCCCTCCTCTTCCACTTTCTTGTTTTTGTTTGCTTGTTTTTGCGTGGAACTGTAGAAATTGGACATGCCCCTCTTGAGCATCCCAGGTATAGAAGGGGTTGAATTAAAAGCCTTATAAAAATTTCAAGCAGGAATTAGTAGGAAGCCTAATTTCAGAATTGTTTCTTCAGAGAAATCTATGTGTGGGAAGTCAGACTGTATTTTGTCTATTCAAATTGGAGTGCCTCTAGAATGAAAATGGGCCCTGCCCAGAATATCAGAGCCACAGTGTAGTCACAGTGCATCTTCAGGAAGTCTCAGTTTTACTCAAGGAATTAGGAGAAGAAATATGTTTGTATTAAAACCAACATGTATATATTACAGAATGGAATACAAAGTTTGTATGATTGCGTAAAACAGTTGCCCTAAAAGAACTTCAAGTTTCTGTTGTAGGCCACTTTGAGCCACACTGTCTTACTTGTGGATTACGCTGTTAAGTCTCTGCCACAAGGGCGTTTCACCAGCTAAGCTCTAGATCTTACAACTTCTAATAAAATGGTCATTTTACTTAAATCTGAAAAAAGTGTGTGGGCTGTGCTACAGGAAGGGAGCTGGAGCTAGCACTTACTGAGGACCAGGTGCTACAGTGGATGGTTTTTCCTGTGTCATTTAATACATTCTACCACTGTGAGAGAGGACTTCAGTTTCCTAATGAGGAAATCGGTCCCTAAGACATAGAGTAGACTTTTGCTTGGTCTAAAAACCAGGTGTTATGTCACTTACCAGAGGTACTCCGATTCAATCATTAATTTGTAATAAATGATCAGGCGTTTTCTTCATGTTTTTGTCCTTAAAATTTTTTTAGGGTGGACATTTTTAAAGGGAGGGAGCATACGCAGAAAAAGTCTGTAGAGAAAAAGGCTTTTTAAGGGCTTTAACAGAGTCGTGTTTTCAGTAATTTGTCAAAAAGTAAAGGGTATTATGACCCCATTTTATGTTCAGATACCAGTTTCATTTTCATGATACAAAATTATAAACACACAGATCTCAACATATACACACACACATATATATATGTATATAAAACCTGAAAATACCTGTTTTGGGGAATGTGGACTACCCATATAGCAGAACCTTGGTTCAAGCTTGCTACATACTGGCTTTCAAATCCCAGTGTAGTTCTCGATTTAGAACAACTTTCAGTCTGCATGGTCTTGATTCATCGGGTAATAGTTATTTTTTAATCTATTCTGCACTCTCCTCAAAGATCACTTCCTGCAAGGCTATTTTGGTAGCATGTAACTTTTCATTCTTTTAATCAAAGTGCTAATCTAATAGGCAGTTTGCCACTGGATTGCTGGGTGATTAAATTTGTAATTTAAGTTAAAATATCCTTTAACTGTTACTGAATGTGAGTAACCCATACAATTCAGTGTACTGTTTTAAGCTATTATTTTGAGTAAATTAAGAGATTCTCGTTTTTCTCATTAATGCTTTGTGAATGGTGGGAGTAAAGCAACATAGCTTTGAAGAACAAAACAATTTATATTTTGGAGATGGAAATACGTGAGTTAGCCAAAGAGTGGAAAGAAACTGCCTTGATGACACTGGTGCTGGTTGATTTGCCTTCCTTTACGAATAGTAACTGATGAGCTGAACACAAGGGGAGGCTCCTTGCTGACCGCATTCCAGATTTAGAAGAATAGAGGTTTTTAAGAAGAAAATGCCTGTTTACAGATTTATAAAAAATTATGAAAATGATAATTGTTCTGATTTCTTAAAATATACTTCTGTTTAAAAGAAGTAATTGGCTCTATCATTGTGTAACACTTTCTTGCTCAGCACTTATTTTTAATTGAGGCTAGAAAATATTAACATAAATTAGTTTGTGCTTTGTGGGATAAGGAAAAGGCCCATGTTGCATTAATGCAATTTTACATTCTACCCTAATTACTTTTCTGTAGAATATTTAATATTCTCACTTGCTTTATTTTGCTATTTTTGTTTGGCGCTGTTTCTCCTAGTTCTCCTAGTTTTTCCTGACCCCTGAAATCCTTGCTGAACGTTTCCATCCTTTGCTCTGGCCCCTGGTGCAGGAAGCCTGTGGGGAGCTGTGGCTGGTTCTGTCAACTCAAGGGCAAGGCATCACCGACGGCTTCCTTGTGGGTTCTTAGTGGCATCTACTCCTGCTATAAGCCCCCTAAAAGCCAGTCATCCTAACATCCCTCTTGGGGTATGGATAGGTTGTCCTAAAGAGACAGTTCAATTATTTGTCTCTTTGAGAAGACAATTTTAATTTTTTTCTAAGATGTTTTATTATTGTTTATTGACATGAAAAAGCCTAGTAACACAGGTTAATTTATTCTTTCTCACCAGATAGAGTGTTTTCTTCACAGAAATCAAGGGAGAGTGAAGTTGATTTTTATTAAAAAAAAAAATACATACAAAATTAATTCAAATTCCAGCACTTAACATTGTTATATTTCTGCTACAAACAATTTATAGACAAACTGGTAATTCTGTAGAAATTGAAACACGTAGGAATTTTATGTAAGGGATTCCTGCAGTGGTTAGAGATTGAACTAGATGGCTTTAAGTTTCATTTTAATCCTATAAATATTGATTACTTCTTCATGACGTATGATAATACAGCTGTGGGTGTTCCTGTAGCACAGGTCTATACCAGATAAGAAGTAAATGGAGAACACAGTTTTCAAAGTTACCATTATCTTAGACTAGAATAACAGAAGCTGCGTGTATCCTGGACCAAAAGGGAGAGTCTTTCTGTTCTGCACTGGTTGTTAATCTAGGGTTCCTCTTTGGAAAAGGTATTTTCAACCTATAGTGCATAGAGATGTGAGCAGAAGGATAAAGGAGCTAAAAATTGAAAAGAAGGGACTTAGGTATTTGAAGGACATCCTTAAGTATTTGAATGATATGAAGGAAAGGTATCTTTCTGTGTTGTTTCAAAAAGGCAGAACTGGAATGACCAAAAAGAGAAACAATGAGGTAATGAATTGTTAACATAAGAACTTCTTGACTAGTGTTACCTGAAAACAGAATGGATTGTATTGACTGAGAGGTCAACATTAGGTCCAGACAGAAGAGAGCTGAGATAGGGCTCCTTCCCATCTCAGGTTCAGAGTCCATGGTGCAGAGTGTAGGGTAGTCCTGAGTCGGGAGGGAATTCTTGAAGTCCAGGGTGGGATCTGGAGGGAGCTGATGGTAAAGGGCAGAGGAGAGAGAGTGGCGGGTCTTGGTCCCCAGGAAAGATGGACGACTGCCCGGCCCACTGGAGTCACATATGCTGCTTCTGTCCCACCTATGCAGAGGCGAGTGGGGGCCTCCCTCTTCTACAAGATATTCATAGTGGAAATTAAAAAGGGAGAGGAAAGGAGGTGTTTCAGTGTGTTCTGCAGGTCCATCAAGTGGGGCCTGTTTGAGCCTGTTAATTTACATGAACGGGTTAACTAAATTTGTTCCAGTAAAAGAATTGTGCTTGTTGAATGTGTGAATGTAGATGATAAATTCCATCTTATAGCCATGATTAATGGAGGAATAACTCTGGGATTTGTGGCAACCGTTTTTAGATAATTTATTTTAAAATTGTAGAGCTAAAAAATTGTAAAAAGTTTTATTTTCCAGCAGTGATTTTAACCTGGTATTTTATATTTAACTTTCTGTGTGTGTGTATGTGTATATGTGTGTCTACTTGTCTTAATGTGTGCATTTTATGTCTTGTGCTGGTGGAGTTTGTGGAGGGAGATTAATGTCAGCCTGTTGTTAGTTGCAGGACGAGGAGCGGAGGCGGCAGCAGCAGTTAGAAGAGATGCGCAAGCGGGAAGCGGAAGACCGAGCGAGGCAAGAGGAAGAGCGCCGGCGGCAGGAGGAGGAGCGAACAAAACGAGACGCTGAAGAAAAGGTTATGGTCCTTTAAGGGCAGCTAGAATTTTACCAAGTTAGCCTGAACGTAATCGATTGGCTGGGGCAGAGCGGGCTGGAAGTTCTGTGTTTCTTAAGAAGCACGAGGCAGAGCAGGGCCTGGCTCCCCCAGCTTTGTGATTGGACCAGCAACTTTACCCCATCTGGCCCACCTACCTCTCTTCTGGACTGTCTCCAGACCCCCTTACCTGCCAAGTTTTGTCTCCTTCAAACTTCTGAACTCTTGGGCGTGTGTAGCAGTGAGCCTCTTTGCAAAGGGTTCGTTTCCTCGGGCACTCATCTTTACTGAACATGGCCCAGCTTGTCATTGTGAAGGTGACATTTGTTCAGTGATTGCTTAAATGGCATGTGGACCGTGGGAAGCAGTAGGAGCGTAGTAAGACAGTTGGCTGCCATTCAACATTTCAAATAGATGGTTTACTCAAATCACTCACTTCTGGTTGATGGTAAAGAGAGCAGATGGCTTAGAAAACATGATACAGGAAAATTTAGTATGTAATCCAGTAAATATCCTAAGTTATTTATTTTCGTGTGTGTGTGTTTTTAAATCAAGTAACCCTTTTAATTGAATTTTAAAATGACAGCGAATTTTGACATTCTGAGAAATGGGGATTTTGAGATGTTTCTCTCCATATCTCCCTTTGTCCTGTGTGTGTGGCCGATGCCCTCTGGATGAAGAGGCTGTAGCCATTGAGCTCCCTGTGGGGGCCTGTTTCATCCCGAGGGGACTGCGTGTTGCTCTGTGTGGTTTGAGAGAAGCTGCTCTTCTCTGTTACTTCCCTTCTATGAAGGTAGAAGCTTTCAGTGTTACAACTTCTGATGGCGGAAAATTTAGTTTGTATTAATAATTCCTTCTTTGATAGTCTAGTGAACTATATTAATAGAACAGTGTACTGTTCACAGAAAAGAACTTGTAGGGAGTTTTTTGTAGTGATATGCTCTATTAGGATACAGAACAATCTAAGAGTAAGCTTGATAGACATGATGTGACTTCACTTAAATGGAGTAGAGTGAATAACGTAAGGACACTCACCTCTGTTGAAATTGGTGATTTCTGCATTGTGTAGACCTTTGCCCTCTAAGTTTATCATCATATTATCTGTTGAATCTGAACAGCATTTGAAGTCCTCAAAGAGTTTGGCTTTCAGGATTAGGTTCCCCTGTGAGTCTTTCACTTGTGTAATGGTAAGTCAACATTGATGATCTTTCTAAGGAAATCAGATTTCCAAAATGCTGAGCAGCTTGATGTCTAAGTGTTGGTGGTGTTTGCTGTTGCTTTGCTGTTCCATGAAAGCGCTCCCTGGCTGCTTGGAGGGCTGTGCTTTTCCAGGTCAGTGCCAGCTTGGCTGTCCCAGGCCGTGCACAGTGCCCATTGCTATAGCTGGGCCCAGTCCTGGCCACGCCGGAGCCTCGGCGGGGGCAGCTGGGTTGTCATGGCAGCACAGTGCACATGCAGAGAGGACCAGGCCATGTTTTTCCTATGCTGAGAAACTCTTGGGTTATTTAATTTTTCCAATGTGTTTTCATAACTCATGATTATGTGAAATACACTTGTGTTAGTAACTGCTTCTATAATTAAGTGGTCACTGTAAAAAGGCGAATAACCTATTTTTATATCAGAATGTCCAAAACTCATGGGTTTGCTTTGTTATAGAAAAATGTGCCATTCATTTGTTGGGTAGAATAAAGTCGTCTTGTAATTGTATCTGCTCTTGGTATAACTAAAAGAGGATATTTTGATTTCTTCCTAAAATGTTACCAAGCAACTGTTCTTCATGTTAATACTAAGATTCTTGATAGTTCCATTTAAAAGCCACAAGAAGTCATTCTGGTTTATTCCTCACTCCAAGGGAACACTTACTTTTTGTAGACAAGAAGATGAGAGTCTTTCCTTCAGGATTTCTAAACATAGAGCAAGAAGATTCAATGAAAAATTGGGCTCAGGGCAGTAATTGGGGCTGGCATTTATTCTTAAGAGTTTTCTCCCTCAAAAGGTGAAGGAGTGACATTGCGTATTCACTCTGTGTGTGTGTGTGTGTGTGTGTGTGTGTGTGTGTGTGTAGCTCTAGAGGGAGTAGGGAGAAAATACAGGATGAAATTGAAAACAGGGACTAACAACTTTTCACTGAATGCCAGCAAGGTCTCTAAAATTAGTTTTCTTTGGTTGAACAAATTTACAATTCATTGTACTTCATTTCACAGCATTAAACATTTACTCGAGGCAGTTTATTCTGTTTGCTCTTTCATCCCCCTTCTTATTTACTTTTTTCTTGTGCTCTAAAACTTTTGTCAATCTTTAACAAAACTGTGCTGTTACCTTTTTTAATGTTAAAAGAATTTTAACACTGTCAACTGTAGTTTGTGCAGATGTATGTCAGAAAAAAATGTACAGTATGTGTCAAAATATATTTGAATATCTTGTTGCTGTTGCTGTTAATTCCTGGCTCTCTAATTTTCTGTCTGTTAGGGAGTTTCTTAAGATTTGAAATACAAGTTAAGAACTATGGAAAGCATGTTTGTTAGATTGTTACTTTGGGAGAATGAGTGTTTTTTTTTTTTTTTTTTTTCATTTCTGGTTTCCTGTTAATCTCCTTCCTGATAACTGAAGTAAACAGGGTGGTTCACTCATGTCCTCCTTGTCCAGGAAGGACTGCTCTTCTGCATTCATGGGGGCTCAGTGAAAAAGAGTGCAAGTTTGCCTTTTGGAAAGTGCTGGCCATAGAAAGCCAGTGACAGCCTATTTTTAGTTTTGCATTATCTTTAAACACAGCAGTAACAGGTAAGTTAATATCCTGCCAAAATCAGAAGAGGAGAGAGAGAAGGAAGTAACAGGAGCGTGGAGGAAGGAAAGAAGGAAAGCAGAGGAGAATTCAGTCCACTGGGATAATGGAAAGGCATAAGTGACTGGGAAGCAGGAGGCTGAGAATCCATTCCGTGCTTCTGAGCAGTTTTCTGTCAAATAATCCAGAATAGTATTAATGTACTTGTAAGTCTAGGGAGAAGACTCTGGATTGACCTGCTGCTTCTGTGACATTGTAATTGTAACTATTAAACTTTGACGTCAGTGTGATGATGAGGATTGTTCCCTTTGAAGGCCCAGTGGGTCGGCTGTTCCCTTCTCACCTCTGACCTTTGCACTCTTGTCTATTCCCGCCCGCAGAGGCGACAGGAAGAAGGGTATTACAGCCGCCTGGAAGCCGAGAGGCGCAGACAGCACGACGAGGCGGCGCGCAGGTTGCTGGAACCCGAGGCGCCCGGTCTGTGCCGCCCTCCGCTTCCCCGGGACTACGAGCCCCCGTCCCCGTCCCCCGCGCCCGGCGCCCCTCCTCCCCCGCCTCAGCGAAACGCCTCCTACCTCAAAACACAGGTCCTCTCCCCCGACTCGCTGTTCACTGCCAAGTTTGTTGCATACAATGAGGAGGAGGAGGAGGAGGACTGCAGCCTAGCAGGTCAGGATAAGTACTCCAGCACAAGAAAGTCTCATGGGGACCTTCTTCCTGCCCCTCTTAAACCACGGCCACCCCCCTGCCAGCCACGCCCGGCCTCCGATGGCATCTTTCTCTCCAACTCATTCCAGCCACCCTCAGCCAAAGCCAACAGTACTGCTCACAAAAAAGGCCAGCCCCCGCCCCCTCCAAAAAAATCCAGCTCCTACCATCCCAGCCACTGCAAAGGTAGAGGTAAAAGAGTGACAAATCAGCTCTCTTTGTCTTAATGATTGGAACCTCAGCATCTCTCTGCACACTTGCCCTGTAGTATGGTCCATGGCGATCATACTTGCCTTGGAATTTGGATGTCATGTGATCACTGGTCTCGGCATGGTGATCCTCCTCTGCCTCTGATTGTGATGTTCTGTGCTAATACTCTTTGGTAGATATCTTAGTACTCCGATTTCTTTTACACTTTAAAAAGTTCCATTTCTTTGATCATCTGACAATCAGTCCTTCTCTGTTGTTCCCAAATCACTTGAAGTACTGTTGGTCTTGGCTTTCATTTTCTCTCTCTACAAATGATCTTCTATTTGTTTGAACAAGTGCTTTTCACACACTGTAGTGTCTCTAGAGACAAAGGTTATAATTCTATTATAAGTTTCCATTATTTAATGTTGGCAGAACTTTCTGTTCTGGATTAAGTAGCCTGTGGAATAAATCATGCGCTCTCATGGTGGTTTGGTTGGTGTGGCCGGAGCATCCGCTAAGCTGGTTCACTGTTGGCTTCATGACCTCCGTGCAGGCTGCCTCACGCCAGGGTCCAGAGACCCCAGTTACAGGGAAATTCCTCTCATCCCCTTTTCCTCTAACTGGCTTCACTCCTTCCTGTTACTTGCACTCTTAGCACCTAGTAACACCAGCAGCCAGACCTTAGCAGGCGTGCAGCTGCCGTTAGGGAAACCCCTACGCTGACTGTAGAGCAGGACAGTTCTGCAGGGGACAGGGCCTAGAGGCTGTCACAGGCGTGGGTTCAGTAGTCATTGTTTTCAAGACAGCATGTTTAAAATATAGCTGAATTCATAAGGATTCAGATTTCACACTAATCTTACCTTAAATGAAACTGGAATTCTGGTACTAAATATCTTCAAATACAGGAGTATTACTTTTAGTGAGTGTATGAGAGTCTTCTTCTAAATCCTGCATCATTCTGCATAAGCAATGCATGGGACTCGACAATTCTGAAATTGTCGAATATTCTAAGACTCAGTGTAACTGTCACCCTTACAAATAACAGATTAATTTTGCCAGAATTCTGTCTTTCCCTGCCCCCCTGGATCAGAGCTTTGGTCTACTTTGAAGGTTTAATATATAATAATATTTAGGTTGAGTCACTTTGGAAGCCAGGATTAAATCATTTTATGAAATATCTGTTGTAAATATCTACAGTTTGGTACCTTTTAGAGAAATGTACGGAATAATAGTGAATTTTGAAGCAGGATGCCATCAGTCTCCTTGTATTGAATTTTATAAGCTGAACCTAAGATTTTTTTTATGTGTCATGACAGAAATGTGAGGTTTGGTAGCCAAGTATTATAGTGAGGTGTCACTACTCACCATCTTGGCTCTCAGTCCTACCACTAACCCTTATTTTACTGCACACATGAAGTACCTCACAGGACCAGGTCATAGCCGACATCTGATTGCTCCACCTCTTTGAAGACTTCTTCGTAATGTACAGAGCCGTCTGCACCGTGTGCAGAGCGCATTCCGACCTTGTGTCCTCCTCATTTCACTAGCATGGTCTCATTCCTTGCTCAGCTCTGTTTGTGTCGCGAGCGCTCTGGTAAAGCATGCTTCTGCAGATGGACTGGGCTTCTTCCACTGGACAGTGAGAGGAGCAGCATTAGGATGTGAATGAGTAATGCCAGATTTGAACATAGCACTATATGAAAGATTCATTACTAAAGCTTTTTGAAAATGATCTGTGATTTGGAGTATTCATAGAGAGTCAGCTGAAGGTATTTGATACTCTTAAGTCTAAAAGTTCCGAAAATTCAGAAGAATTAGTTTTACCAGTGGAAAAAGCCAGTATCATTCTTAAAACAAAGCTCAAAAGATATAATACAATGTTTTTAAAACTAAGCAAGATAAAAAATTTGGAACTAAAATTGAAAAAAATGTCTCCATGCGGTAATTTATCTAAAGGCCCGCTATAAATTGTCATAAGGTGGAGATGTGTTTCTGTTGAATCTTTTGAGTCTTTGCTGAGGATGGCGCCCTCTGCAGGGTGGTGGGAAACCTGAGTGAAGGTGCAGTGCAGAGAGGCGCCTTCAAAAGGCAGCTGTGTCCCGTCTGCAGCACATCAGATGAGTTCTGCACAGCAGGTCCTTTTGTAGAAGAGGAGAAACAAAAATGTATTTTTGTGCAAGTTGTTTGAAAAAGAATTTTAATGTGAAAATATTGTACTACTTTTGTGGCCTGTTTAATCCAATATTCATTGCTGTCAGTATTTGCTAAATAGTTTGAGCATTTATTACTGCAGCCTGAATTACACTGTCAGATTTTTCCAGTGTGAATTTTTCTAATGCTACAATTAATAGAAATACATTAACACTGATTTACTGCATTATGATTTTAACAATATAACATTGATTGTTACTTGGATACACTTAGTGACATTATTACTTGGATACATTGAAAACTTTGTATCTGCATCACATCTTTTGATCCTCAACAATCCACCGAAGCCAGTAGGAACAGGGCAAATGTTGCCGATGGGTTGATGTTACACTCACCCAGAGTTGCTCTGCCAGTCAGAGGCAGAGCTGGGCCAGTGGGCAGTATTCCTCCCTCATAGTGAAGGGCGTCAGGTCAATATTTTAGCACCTCTTGAGAGTAGTAATTGGATTACTCAGGCCACCAACAGGGATGAATTTCAAATTGATGAAACTTTGATACAATATGAAGGGTCTTTTACCTTCCTACTTACTCAGTAAAGGTATTTTTGTATTCTCTGAGCACTGCATCTTTATCATGAGTAAAGCTTAGAAATAATCAGGTACTTTAACTTGTACTGTTTCTTTCATGGAAAAGGACCAAACTCTTACCCAGGATCTACTGGAGCAGCTGTTGGAGCCCATGACGCCTGTCGAGATGCAAAAGAGAAGCGCTCTAAAAGGTATGGACGGTTGCACTAGATGAGGAACTTCATCTGTACCTGATGAGCCCTTTCACTCTTCACGGCACCTTGAGATTATGTAAACAGACTTCATGGTTTCACTCTGTGACCTCACCTGGATTGTAATTAGGAATGCTATTGCCCCAAGTGTTCTTAAAACATGGAATTTGAACTCACCAGAAAAATCATCAGTACCATTCTATAACTTATTATTAAATTTGGCATATTTATAGATGCCTCTCAGGTACATGTAAGATGCCTTAAAATGCTGTATTTTAAAACTGTACCCCTCAGGTTACACTTGTTTAACTGGTAAGAGTCGCCTGCTTGCTAAAATCTAACTTACAAGTTTTTCGAGAGTTGACTATGACCGGGAAAAGTTAATGTTTTAGCCAAGAGAACATGTTGCCCTTTTTTTCTAGATGGGTTTAAATACAGCCCCTGTGATTTCGATTATAAGAAAGGTTATAGCACAATTTAACAAAGAATGAGTGAAAATTTTAATCGCCCATTTTGCAAACGTGTGTAATTGTTGACAGGTTGTTTCTAGTTTGTCCAGTAATCTTTGATATTGCCCTCTTCTGCAGCCAAGATGCAGATTCACCTGGAAGTTCTGGGGCCCCTGAAAACTTGACATTCAAGGAACGCCAGCGTCTTTTTTCACAAGGTCAAGATGTATCCAATAAAGTGAAAGCTTCTCGTAAATTAACAGAACTGGAGAATGAACTGAACACAAAGTGAAAGAAAATGAGGAGAACACTTTGTATTTACCCCAAAATCTTTTCAGTTGTGGGTTTGTAGGTGCGAGTTTGAAGAGGAAAGAGGAAGGGGGTTATATTTCTAAGTGATTTACAATTTCTGTTTCTAAAATTGTTGGGATTTAGAAATGTTTCAATTCCAAGAAATTTTATTTTACTTTACCATGAGATTGCCATTTATGTAATTTAAACACTGTCTAGTTTCTTAATTATCTAACTCACATGAGGGTAAGTTTTTTGTTGGTTTCTTTTCTGGAGTCCTGAGTTCAAAGGGGACAGAACTAAGGGCAGGAGAAGAGAATGGATGTGTCTTCTCTCCCATCTTCCCCTCATCATCAACCGAGGAGCACAAAGAAGTTCTGTTTCTGTTTTTTTCAGAAACTTTATTTTAGCTGTCAAGCAGAGAATAGCTTGAACTATTCAGACTATTATTGGCACTGTTTAGTAGTGACCACACACTCTTCTACCCGGGAAGGAACATATGACAACATGCTCCTCCCATGTCCCCTGATGGTGTCTGTTCCCACAATATCCTTCTAGTCTGCATCGTGAAGTGGCTTAAGCCAAAGCTTCCTGTGCGATGACGCACGTCCGAGACTGTTCCATCTCATTCCTCGCAAATTTGAGCTCTTCTGATCAATTCTAAATATTTGATTAATTTTAATTCTGAAAGAAAATTTTGAGGATTTAAGCTTAGGGGATTTTATTTTTATAAATACCAGATTATTGTTAGACTTAATAAATCACTGGTAAATTTAAAGATGACAGTTACCTTGGAAAGTTCACTAATACTTCAGCTGCTCCAAGGCGTCTGTAAAAGAAGATATCTTTATTGGAGCAATGTTCGTGTGACTGGGAATGACAGAAGAATGGGAGATGAGTAGGGACCCCTCAAGCACAGCTGTCACTCAGAAATTTTAAATTTGAAAAAGAAATCGATTTTCATCTGTATGCCGTCAAGGAAGGAATTCAATTACAGGGCATCTGTAACTTAAATATTGTAAGAATAACTCATATGGAAGTTCAAGCTATTTTTATACTATAATAGAGTTATTTAATTTTAATTTGTTGAATTATTAGTTACCACTGTCATTTCTTCAGCTATGGATATGTGGCTGATGTTGGGGAGACGGACCTCAGTGTGTTTTATATTGTCTGGTGTTAAGATGATAAATTACTTTGTGATTACAAGCAAATTTTCTATTTGACAAAGCCCTTGGTGGAGTCCAAATGATTTTTCTGTACCATATTTTTCTCTTACACATACGTATGTTAGGAAAATAGGCACACTTTCAAAGAGAATGTTCTCTTACACATACATATGTTAGGAAAATAGGCACACTTTCAAAGAGAGGTATAGGGGCTTTTTACTGCCTTCGAAATCACTTTTAATAAAAGTTGTATGATAAATCATTAAAAATGCAAGTGTAAATATTTTTTTACCTCTATCAGGGTTTTTATTTGAAAGTGTGCTCTTACCATTTCCTTGTTTGAGTAAGAGAGTGAAATGGTTCTGAGTGTTTAGGAAGGATTTGCTTGCTTGCAGCAGAAGTTCTAGGAAAAGCAGGCACCTCCCAAATATCTTGAGGACACTGGCAGCCTTATGGTGACTAAATCCACACTTTCTTTAAAGAGATGCAGATGAATTACTTTTCTGTTAATATATAGAAAAATACACAGGAGAACATGCAGATACATGTAAATATCTACATACAGGGATATTTGTATGTGTGGTGGTGAAACCCATACACAAGTGGATTTGGCCATCTTTGGGCAGTGAGGTCAAATGTGAATATGTGTAAAAGTGCTTTTCAGAACTGTGCATTACTATGAGAAAACATCAAAACTGCTGTAGTTTTCCATTTCTACTGTATTTCAGTTGCAACCTATTTTTAATAAACTTTGTATGTATTTAAGTGTATTTGCTATTGTTTTGAAAGTGCTGACAAAGTTTATATTTGTAACATCAGCCTTCTTCACCCGTCTCTTTCCATCTGTCTCTTCTTCATTAAACACTTACTGAGTATGATTTCTGTGTCAGGCAGTGGTTTTCATTTGTGGGGACGTGTCGTGTGCCTCGTCACACAGCTCACGGGTGGTGTCTGAGTCTCATAAGCCGTTCTGCTGCCCGGGCTTTCCTGATGCTTCCTTGATCCCAGCAAGCTCAGGTGGGCATTCAAGCCATTTCTCAGTGACACTGTCTCTTGGTGGCCCCTTTGAAATTCCTAAAATATCCGTAGTAATAAGTAAATGGTGTACATAAGGCATCCTGGTGAGAAGCGTCCTAGTGCAAGAACCCACTCGGGACGGCCTCGTGTAAAAGGGTATGTTTGATTGTAAAACTACACGAGTCACATTGTGAGGACCTGGGAGCTGCGGGAGGCCTGGGCATGTGCGGGCGGGACCTTCTGTGTGGACAGGGCTCAGCGCTGCCTCTGCGCCATCTCCTGCCTCTGCCTATTTCCAGTGGACCTTTTAATGGCCTGTGAGCAGGGGGATGGGACAGGGCAGGGATAGAGAATTTTTAGAGCTTTTATGGGGGGAGAAAAGGATGGGAGGTTGTTGGTTGAAGGATGCAAAGTTTCAGATAGACAAAAGGAATAGGTTTTCAGATCCATGTGCTGCACAGCAGGGTGACTGTAGTCCATGTATTGTAAAAATAAGGACGTTCATGAAGGAAGGAGTGTGTCTTAGGGTTGTAGAAACTTGTGGAGACCTTTTTGATAGAACGAGATGTTTGTGGATTAGAACTATAGTATTCACTTTTACTATATTTTAGTGCTTGAAAGGGGACTTTAATGTTTGGGGATACAAAAACTTAGGAAGCCTGAGTATTATTACAGATTCCTTTTTCTTCTCAAGGCTTGTGTTTCTGTTGCTGTCAGTGGAAATAATGGTACTGCCCTACAGTGGTCTGTCATACGGACCAGCAAGCACTTAATCATTTTCTGGTGTGCGCCGTTGGACACAATTTCCTCTATCCTTTATTGAGTGGAAAACTGATTTCAAAGATTTAGTTATATTTAGTAAACATTAAGCAAAATTTAATTCGAGTGACTTGGAGGAGGGAAAGGATGTACAAGAAGTGATAGTTTTGTTATTTCCAGTATTTCATCCAGTTTATTCCAAAAATCACATAACCTCAAAAGGGACATACTGGACTTGAGATTGGGAATTGAAGCCGGTTTCTTCTTTAATTCAGCAGATGTTTATGGGAGCCTGCGGGTGCCTCCTGCCTCGGTGACGGGTCTCACAGCGCTTACCTGCTGTCCTGAAACAGCGTGGCTCTGCACCCAGGGAGCATCACTCCAGGAAGCACATGTTCCATTTACATATGCAGATACATAGTAACTGTTAACAGTAAAGAAGTGCAGGGGACACCTGGAGGTCTAATGAAGTTCCTGGGAGATGGTAGGCTGTTTTGAGAAAGTGATGCTCTTGAGAAGCCTTGCAGATGGAAGGAGAAGCCTGAGGCAGGTAAGCTGGAACCTCAGGAAGATCAGGGGAGCCCAGAGCCAGAGCCCCAGAACAGGAGGGTGCAGGCAGGGGCTGGAGAGAGCCAGGGGCCACCTGGCACTACCCGGTGGTAAAAGAGTGTATTTTCTAAGACCATGGCAGGAAATGTGACTTGTTTTCTTCACGCAGTGCAAAGCCTCTGCAGGGTTTCGAGGAGGGGCTGGGGCCACCCAGGTGATGTCAGTGGCTGTCTCTCTGGTTGCCGGGATGGGAGGGGAAGGAATGGAAGCCCGGAGCAGGCTTCTGCAGGAGTTGGAGGCTTTGAGGAACCAGATGGTGGTGTGGCCACCCAGATAGGAGAGCATGGAGGCATGGGCTGGGGTGGGCACAGGTAAGCTCTAGAGTTGTTTGCATAGCTACAGAGATGCCAAAGAACAGATTAGAAAAGAGGACAAAACTCAGCTTGGCTTTCAAACAAATTGGTAACCATGGCTTTCAGTTTGAAAACTACTTTCACATGTCTTCAGTGGGTTAGATCTTATTTTTCTCTGCTCTTCTAAATCTTACGTTTTATTCTTTTATAGAGACTACAGGCTTAAATGAATGTTAAATTGGAGACAGTGGTTCCAACTTCAACTTGGAACTTTTAAAAATGATTATAAGATATTAAGTAATCTCAGCCCAAAGAGAGACCTGGGAAACCATAGGGTCAATTGTATGGCTTTAAAAATGTTCCACCTTCCTCCCGTCAATCTTTTTTGTATGAGAATAGATCCCAAAATATGAAAACAGCCTAGCTCAGTTGAGCAAAATACGTACCATGTTCTGAACAGGCGAAGCATAGCTAGGGAGTCTCGGGACTTTGGGTTTGTCTGATTTCTGTAACTGCCATTACCTAAATATTGGGAAATTGCTGACGTCGATGCAGAGACTGTCCAGAGCCCTCTTAAGTCTTTGTGGACAAAGAGTGACTTATTTAATGAAGCAGCCTCTCCTTCCTGTGATGTGAGATGTTTATTTCTCTTTCCAGTTTTTTAATTACACGTCACCCATTGCAGACTAGGCACCCATAAATATTTGTTGGGTAAATTCTTCTCAATCTGAAGTCTAGTATGTATCTTTGGGGTTGTGTGACTTTTTGGAATAAACTGCATGAAATCGTGGAATTAAAAATTCACTTTTTGCATATACTTTCCCTCCTGCAAGTCATCCACTTACATCTTGCTTAGTGTTACTAAATATAACTTTCTGAAATTAGCTTTCCATGCAAGAAAACATAGAGGAATGCTATCTTCAGTACAGTAGACGGATTGCTCACAGACAGCTGGAGGCTGCAGTCTATAAATGATTTGATCAGATCTCTCTCAAGAATTCTTGTAGCAAGACAAGAAAAGGGATTGGTGGAATACAAACAAAAATAGGAAATGAAGGAAGAGGAGAGTGCAAAGGTGAGGACCACACAGGCCGACTGCATTGCGAGGGCGTGCTGCGCGGGGAGGCTCGGTACCACATACCAGTTGCATGTATTCAGAAGAGCAAGACGCAAGCACCTTCCAGAGGGAATTTGTCTCAGCCTCATATTCTAAGAGGAGTTTCTCAGGCAGCACTGGACATGGGCCGCCCTGAATATTCTTTGCTCCTGAGGACACCATTTGCGGGGCTGACTTGTGTACATACACGGGGCCTCTGGCTGTCTCAGGTGGAACAGATTTGTCACACCTCTTGGCAGGGTTTCCAATGACACGGGCAGAGCCAGAGTCATTAAAGTGGTAAAGCAGGTTGTATTCCAGAACTTTGTAATAGGGGGAAGAAAACACCGCAGTTTGGAGCTGGACTCAACTCTGCATACAGCAAGGCTGGAGGGCACTCGGGCTAAACTGACCCATGGGGAGTCTTCCTAAAGTCAGGCCTGGGGAACCCAGCATCACCTGGGGATTGGCGGGGGACGCAGAACTGATCAGATGTCGGACGGAGGCGTGGGGGATTCTCACGGCGATGCAGACTTAAGGCTGAGTTGAAAAAGGGCGTGGAGAAGCCCAGGGTCTGGTCAGGGAGGGCGTCCTTGGCACTGGGGCCATGAGAAGCTGGTGTCCATGTTCCCAACCAACGATGCCACACGGTCGCCGCGATCACGTCGCACACCGTGTCCTGTCACCTCTGCCAGGCGTGAGCTGGCCTTTTCGCCACAGTTCTCCTGGCCTATGTGCATGCCTAGCCAACAGCTGCTACGTAAATAAGCTTGGAAACAAAGTCAGTGATACGGACCTGATGTATTACAAACACGCTGCAGCAGGAGACGAGGCCTCCGTCCACCACTGCCACCGACTCTCCTGGAACCTTTGGCCACATTCTGTGACACGGGACAGGCCCGGAGCATATCAGTCCCCTCAAGACCTGACACCAGCCCCTCCAGAGACCATCCGTTTTCTAGGAGTCACATGAAAAAAGTAGAAAGAGGTGTAATAAATTGTGATATATTTTATTTTGCCTAATATATCCCAACAGCATCATTTCAACATGCAATCTATACATAAAATGCATTCAGATTCTCTACATTCTTTTTCATGCAGCGCCTTCAAAATCCAGGCCGTCTCATACCCACAGCATTTCCGCAACTGCTGCGTGCTAGTGCTGGACCGTGAGTGACCAGAGAAACCACTGCATTAAAATATGGGGGTCACTCCCCCTGCAGTGTGTGTGTGGGAAGGAGGAGACAGTGGGGGTCATTCCCCCTGCAGTGTGTGGGGAGGAGGAGGCAGTGGGGGTCATTCCCCCTGCAGTGTGTGGGGAGGAGGAGGCAGTGGGGGTCATTCCCCCTGCAGTGTGTGGGGAGGAGGAGGCAGTGGGGGTCATTCCCCCTGCAGTGTGTGGGGAGGAGGAGGCAGTGGGGGTCATTCCCCCTGCAGTGTGTGGGGAGGAGCAGGAGGCAGTGGGGGTCACTCCCCCTGCAGTGTGTGTGTGGGGAGGAGGAGGCAGTGGGGGTCATTCCCCCTGCAGTGTGTGGGGAGGAGGAGGCAGTGGGGGTCATTCCCCCTGCAGTGTGTGGGGAGGAGGAGGAGGCAGTGGGGGACATTCCCCCTGCAGTGTGGGGGGAGGAGGAGGCAGTGGGGGTCACTCCCCCTGCAGTGTGTGGGGAGGAGGAGGCAGTGGGGGTCATTCCCCATGCAGTGTGGGGGGAGGAGGAGACAGTGGGGGTCATTCGCCCTGCAGTGTGTGGGAGGAGGAGGCAGTGGGGGTCACACCCCCTGCAGTGTGTGGGAGGAGGAGACAGTGGGGGTCATTCCCCCTGCAGTGTGTGGGGAGGAGGAGACAGTGGGGGTCATTCCCCCTGCAGTGTGTGGGAGGAGGAGGCAGTGGGGGTCATTCGCCCTGCAGTGTGTGGGAGGAGGAGGAGGCAGTGGGGGTCATTCCCCGTGCAGTGTGGGGGGAGGAGGAGGCAGTGGGGGTCATTCCCCCTGCAGTGTGTGGGAAGGAGGAGGCAGTGGGGATCATTCCCCCTGCAGTGTGTGGGAAGGAGGAGGCAGTGGGGATCATTCCCCCTGCAGTGTGTGTAGGGAGGAGGAGGAGGCAGTGGGGGTCATTCCCCCTGCAGTGTGTGGGAAGGAGGAGGCAGTGGGGATCATTCCCCCTGCAGTGTGTGTGGGGAGGAGGAGGAGGCAGTGGGGGTCATTCCCCCTGCAGTGTGTGGGGAGGAGGAGACAGTGGGGGTCATTCCCCCTGCAGTGTGTGGGGAGGAGGAGGAGGGAGTGGGGGTCATTCCCCCTGCAGTGTGTGGGGAGGAGGAGACAGTGGGGGTCATTCCCCCTGCAGTGTGGGGGTAGGAGAAGGAGACAGTGGGGGTCATTCCCCCTGCAGTGTGTGGGGAGGAGGAGGAGACAGTGGGGGTCATTCCCCCTGTAGTGTGTGGGGAGGAGAAGGAGACAGTGGGGATCATTCCCCCTGCAGTGTGTGGGGAGGAGGAGGAGGCAGTGGGGGTCATTCCCCGTGCAGTGTGTGGGAGGAGGAGGAGACAGTGGGGGACATTCCCCCTGCAGTGTGTGGGGAGGAGAAGGAGACAGTGGGGGTCATTCCCCCTGCAGTGTGTGGGGAGGAGGAGAGAGTGGGGTCATTCCCCCTGCAGTGTGTGGGAAGGAGGAGACAGTGGGGGTCATTCCCCCTGCAGTGTGTGGGAAGAGGAGGAGGCAGTGGGGGTCATTCCCCCTGCAGTGTGTGGGAGGAGGAGGAGACAGTGGGGGACATTCCCCCTGCAGTGTGTGGGGAGGAGGAGGAGGCAGTGGGGGTCATTCCCCCTGCAGTGTGGGGGGAGGAGAAGACAGTGGGGGTCATTCCCCCTGCAGTGTGTGGGAGGAGGAGGAGGCAGTGGGGGTCATTCCCCCTGCAGTGTGTGTGGGGAGGAGGAGGAGACAGTGGGGGTCATTCCCCCTGCAGTGTGTGGGAAGAGGAGGAGGCAGTGGGGGTCATTCCCCCTGCAGTGTGTGGGAGGAGGAGGAGACAGTGGGGGACATTCCCCCTGCAGTGTGTGGGGAGGAGGAGGAGGCAGTGGGGGTCATTCCCCCTGCAGTGTGGGGGGAGGAGGAGACAGTGGGGGTCATTCCCCCTGCAGTGTGTGTGGGGAGGAGGAGGAGGCAGTGGGGGTCATTCCCCCTGCAGTGTGTGGGAGGAGGAGGAGACAGTGGGGGACATTCCCCCTGCAGTGTGGGGGGAGGAGAAGACAGTGGGGGTCATTCCCCCTGCAGTGTGTGGGAGGAGAAGGAGGCAGTGGGGGTCATTCCCCCTGCAGTGTGTGGGAGGAGGAGGAGACAGTGGGGGACATTCCCCCTGCAGTGTGGGGGGAGGAGAAGACAGTGAGGGTCATTCCCCCTGCAGTGTGTGGGAGGAGGAGACAGTGGGGGTCATTCCCCCTGCAGTGTGGGGGGAGGAGGAGGCAGTGGGGGTCACTCCCCCTGCAGTGTGTGGGGGAGGAGGAGACAGTGGGGGTCATTCCCCCTGCAGTGTGTGGAGGAGGAGGAGACCGTGGGGGACATTCCCCCTGCAGTGTGTGCGAGGAGGAGGAGACAGTGGGGGACATTTCCCCTGCAGTGTGGGGGGAGGAGAAGACAGTGGGGGTCATTCCCCCTGCAGTGTGTGGGGAGGAGGAGAGAGTGGGGGTCATTCCCCCTGCAGTGTGGGGGTAGGAGAAGACAGTGGGGGTCATTCCCCCTGCAGTGTGTGGGAGGAGGAGGAGGCAGTGGGGGTCATTCCCCCTGCAGTGTGGGGGGAGGAGGAGACAGTGGGGGACATTCCCCCTGCAGTGTGTGGGGAGGAGGAGAGAGTGGGGGTCATTCCCCCTGCAGTGTGGGGGGAGGAGGAGACAGTGGGAGTCATTCCCCCTGTAGTGTGTGGGAGGAGGAGGAGGCAGTGGGGGGTCAATCCCCCTGCAGTGTGTGGGGAGGAGGAGACAGTGGGGTCATTCCCCCTGCAGTGTGTGGGAAGGAGACAGTGGGGGTCATTCCCCCTGCAGTGTGGGGGGAGGAGGAGACAGTGGGAGTCATTCCCCCTGTAGTGTGTGGGAGGAGGAGGAGGCAGTGGGGGGTCAATCCCCCTGCAGTGTGTGGGGAGGAGGAGACAGTGGGGTCATTCCCCCTGCAGTGTGGGGGGAGGAGAAGACAGTGGGAGTCATTCCCCCTGCAGTGTGTGGGAAGGAGACAGTGGGGGTCATTCCCCCTGCAGTGTGGGGGGAGGAGGAGACAGTGGGGGTCATTCCCCCTGCAGTGTGGGGGAGGAGGAGGAGGCAGTGGGGGTCATTCCCCCTGCAGTGTGGGAGGAGGAGGAGGCAGTGGGGGTCATTCCCCCTGCAGTGTGGGGGGAGGAGGAGGCAGGACTGTGCTCGCCCCTCCTCTTCCTGCTCCTGGGACTCTGCTGCGCCTCTGGGAAGGGCCGGTCCAGGAGCTCCGCAAGTTGCGGGAGAACCTGGCGGGCCCGTGGTCCAGCGAGGCCTGGGATTCAGAAGGGATGAAACGTTCCTCTACGCTTGAATACCGGCCCCCTGCCCCTGGGTCTTCCTGCTATTTCTTCCTGCCCCTCGCTCCCGCCTTGAGCCACCGCCTCGTGCTCCCCAACGCCCGCTCCTGTGCTGGTCACTGGGGGCAGTGAGAGGAGGCCAGAAGCAGAGGCGATGCCGGCGGGGAGCGGGCGGTGGGGGGGCTTCTGGGAGCGACGGACCCGGCAGCTGCAGAGCCAAGTGTGGCTGAGTGGGGGGAGGGAGGAGGGACCCCCCTCAGAGGCTCCACGCGGAGGCCTGGGAGAATCGGGTGGGCTTGAGACTTTCACTGGATGGTAGCCAGCTTTGGACGCAAACGTCCCACGTGATCTGTCCCCTCCCGTCTAGGCTTCCAGGACCTAGGGGTGGTGGACCTGCTCTGTCCTCCCACCACTGACCTCCACCTGAGGCCCTGGACTTCCCTGTGATCTCCTCTCCCCTCCCACCAGGGACCTCCTACCCCCTTCCCCCTCCCCCCTCCCACACCGGAGCCTTCTCTCCCCTCCCATCCGGGGCCTGCTGTCCCCTCCCACCCGGGACCTCTTCTCCCCTCCCATCCGGGGCCTGCTGTCCCCTCCCACCCGGGACCTCTTCTCCCCTCCCATCCGGGGCCTGCTGTCCCCTCCCACCCGGGACCTCTTCTCCCCTCCCACCTGGGGCCTCCGCGGCTTTTAAAACTGTCTGCTGGGTGCTGTGCACGTGCTGGGAGCACAGTAGTGAAGCCGGGACAGATAAAGTTCTAGTCACTGCCCTCTTGGAGTATACAGTTGAATCCGGGAAGTAGATCAATGAAATAAACACAGAATGGTTGTAAAATACAGAACGCTGGGAAGTGGAGGTGCGTGCTCTTACACGTGTTTATAATTCAGCCGTCGCCTAATCTGAGAAATCAAGGATTTTCTGCATCGTGCGCGTGCCCGCTGAGCTGAGCTCTGCTGGGATGGGGAGTCCTCCGGCTGGAGGCTGAGGGCAGGAGCTCTCGGTGAGAGGCTGCGGCCAGCAGTGCTGTGTGCGGGGCAGGGGTCAGCGCAGGAAGCAGCTACTGCTTGAGGCTGACAGCTCAGCAAGGGGCCGAGCTCCCCCGGGTCAGGCGGGACCAGTAAGGGATCATCCTTCTTTTGAGGGCACGGAGCCACCGTCGGAGGGATCGTGAGAAGTGTGGGAAGATGAGATTAAATTCCTATTCTGAAAATGTCACACTGTGGAGGGCAGTGGTTCAAGCGCAGTAATGGCCATGGAGGGAGAACACCGCCCGGGGACACCCGGGGTGGCCGGAGCCCCGGAAACCTGAGCAAAACGCGCAAAATGGGGACAACCACCCAGGTTTTAATGGAAATTGTGCGAACAGCTGTCAACGAAGAGTCAAACTCTGGAAAACATTTGAAGAGATTTATTCGGAGCCAAATATGAGTGACCACGGCCTGTAACACGGCCCTCAGAAGGTCCTGAGAACGTGTGCCAAGGTGGCCGGGGCACAACTTGGTTTTATACAATTTAGAGAGGCAGGAGACATCAATCAAATACGTTTAAGAAATACATTGGTTCTGCCCAGAAAGGCGGGACAGGTCAAAGGGCAGGGGGAGGGCTTCCAGGCTCTAGGTAAATGTAAACATTTTCTGGTTGACAATTGGTTGAGTTTCTCTGAAGACCTGGGATCAGTAGAAAGGAAATGTTCAGGTTAAGATAAAAGACTGTGGAGACCAAGGTTCTTTTGAAGCCTCATAGTGGCTGCCCTTGGAGACAATAGGTGACAAATGTTTCCTATTTAGATCTTTAAAAGGTGCTAGACTCTAGTTCATTTCTTCAGGATTGGGAGGGCCTGGAAGAAAGATCTAACCATGTTAACAGAGATTCTTTACAGATGTACACGTCCCCCAACAACGGACAGCTCTGCAGGACCATTTCAAAATATGGCAAAGAAACATGCTTTTGGGGTAAAATATTTTGACTTTCTTCCTTGTCTCGTAATGTTATGCGCGAGTCAGGTTTGGAAAGCAAGTCACAATATATAGGGTTAAATAAAACCCATCTGATAAGAATTTATGATTTGTAGGGCATGACTCCCCAGACCCCTTAGATAGGAATTTGAGTAAGAGTTAAAAAAAAATCAGAGCATAGTCCTCACAGCATACATCAGATGACAAATATTTATTCAAGAAAGTCTGCTGAAACTCCGTAAGAATAATGATCATCTGTGGCTCCCTCCTTCCCCCACCCCAGCTCATCTCGACAGAAGCCCCACTCTTGGTGGTTGTGGCCAAGGAGACAGGGCTCGCTCTCCCCTCAGCTCCCGCCCAAGGGTCCCCTTATCTCACCAGGAGGGACAGATGCCAGCATTTCTCACCCCAGCACCCAGTTGAAGAGGCTAAATTCCTGGTGAGCATGATGGACAGCCCCCTTCCTCCAGCCAGTCCCTACTCATCGGATGGGGCTCTAGCCCAAGAACAGCAGGCTAAGAAGGCTGGGATCCAATTGCTGTGCCCAGCTCCACTGTAGGACACAGTTCTGTAAAAAGAGGCAAACTGAAAAGACCAGAGAGCAGGGCAGTCCACAGGGAAGAAAAGGTTGCTCTGAAGCTCTTCCCAAAGGAACTGGCTTTATTGGAAACAGCGTGGAACCATTCAAGCCTGAAGGCACGCTCTGAAATGATTGTTCCTCTTAATTAGGAGCAATGAATTGGTCTGTGAGGGCTGCCAGAACAAAGCACCACAGACTGGGGGCTTAAACAACAGAAATTTCTCCCTCACAGTTCTGAGGCGGAAGCATCTGAGCTCAAGGCATTGGCAGGTTTGGTTGCCTCAGAGGCCTCTCTCCTTGGCCTGTGAATGGCCACCTTCTCACTGTGTCCTCACGTGGTCCTTTTTCATCCCTTGTGTCTCTGTGTCCAGATTTCCTCCTCTTGTAAGGACACCAGTCACATTGGAATACGGCCCACCCCCATGGACTCATTTTAACTTAATCACCTCTTTAAAGGGCCTATCTTCAAATAGAATCATGTTCTAACACGCTGGGGGTTAGGACTTCAACATACGGATTTGAGGGTAGAGACAAAACTCAGCACATCATCAACAAACTAATTCATAGCCCTGCTAGGTTGCTAGAGAGAACCAAGGTGACACTAAGAAGAGCCCTTGGCTGGGCACGGTGGCTCACGTCTGTAATCCCAGCACTTTGGGAGGCCAAGGTGGGTGGATCATGAGGTCAAGAGATCGAGACCATCCTGGCCAATATGGTGAAACCCCGTCTCTATTAAAAATACAAAAATCAGTTGGGCGTGGTGGCACACACCTGTAGTCCCAGCTACTCGGGAGGCCGAGGCAGGAGAACCACTTGAACCCGGGAGGCAGAGGTTGCAGTGAGCTGAGATCGCGCCATTGCACTCCAGCCTGGTGACAGAGCAAGACTCAGTCTCAAAAAAAAAAAAAAAAAAGCCCTCCTGGAGCTAAAACAAACCTCAGAGACTGGCCTTAAAAAATGTTCACTGCTCCAGTTTAATTGGACCAGACATTGAAGAAATGTATGCCCAGGTCATTACTGAAAATCATAGAGCAATCAGTTAGTAATTAATGGAGCTTAACAGGTAGATGTGATACCGCATGAGGTAGATAGCTTAACAGAGGGATCAAGGAAAGAGATAGCCAGTGTCCCCACCAAAACCACCACAACCCAGGCTGGCTGCGTGCATGCCCAAGGCTGAGTCCTCCAAGGAACTACCCCAGAGGCTTCACACTGCAGGGGAAATAAGCTTCACTGAAATAGTCTAGCCAAGTGACTCAACAAATAAGCAAAACAACAAAACCAAGCTACAGAGAGGGAAGAGAGGAATCAGCATGTAGTTTGTATACTGTTACCTAAAACATCCAATTTTCAACAAAAATGTAGACATGCAAAGACATTCAAAGAAACAGGAAAATGAGACATGAGGAAAACACAGGAAACAAAAGCTGCCTTGTGAGGGCCTAGATTTTTTTTTTAATTTGACTCTGACTAGCAGGAGGGCCTAGATGTTGAGTAGACAGAGACTTCAAAGCAGCCATTACAGCCATGTTCAAAAAACTAAACAACACTGTGCTCATAGAAGTGAGGGAAACCATGACAATGTCTCATCAAATAAAAAAAAATACAGAGATTGAAATTATTTTTTAATGATAATCCTGGAGCTGAAAATAACTGAAATGCCAAAAAAAAATCTGGCAGGGCTCATGAGTAGATTTGAACTGAAAAGTCAGCAAACTTTAAGATAGATTGGTAGAAATTATGTTATCTTAAAAACGGAGATAAAAATAGATTGAAAAAAAGGAATAGAACCTCAGAGAAATATGTGAACCCTTTAAGCCCCCAGCATATGCATAATGAAAGCAAAAGGAGAGAAGAGAGACAAAGGGGCAGAAAAACATTCAGAGAAATAATTGCTGAAAACTTCCCAAATTTGCTTAAAAATGTGAATCTCTCAAAGAAGTTCAATGAATCCCAAAAGTAGGATAAATACAAAGAGATTCACACTCACACATGTCATAGTACAAATGTTTGAAGCCAACATGAAAATCTTGAAAGCAGAAAGTGTGAACGAGTTGCCTTATGCAAGAGAACCCAAAAGGACTGATGGCTGTCTTCTCCTCAGCAATGATGGAAGTCAGAGGGCAGTTGATACGGTTTGGCTGTTTCCCCACCCAAATCTCATCTTGGATTCCCACTGTTGCGGGAGGGACCCGGTGGGAGGTAATTGAATCATGGGAGCAGATATCTTTCCCATGCTGTTCTCGTGATAGTGAATGAGTCTCACGAGATCTGACGGTTTTAAAAGGAGGAGTTTCCCTGCACAAGCTCCTTCTGTCTCTCTCTGTCACCATGTGAGGTGTGACTTTCCCCTTCTGCCATGGTTGTGAGGCCTCCCCAGCCACGTGGAACTGTAAGTCCAGTAAACCTCCTTCTTTGGTAATTTGCCCAGTCTTGGGTTTGTCTATATTAGCAGCATGAAAATGGATTCATACGGCAGTGGAGTGACATGTTCAAAGTGCTGAAAGAAAAAAAAGCTGTCAATCGAGAGTCTTATATCTGGCAAAACTGTCTTTCAAAAATTAAAGCAAAATAAAAGCATTCTTCAAAAAAAAAATCAGAGAGAATTTCTTGTGAAAAGGAAATCCCTCAGGCTGAAAGCAAGTGAAACCACAAGGAAACTCAAATCCACAAAGAGCATCAGTAAAGGTAATTATGTAATTATAAAAGACAGTAGACATGTATATTTCTTCATTTTCGTTCTCTTAACTGATTTAAAGAACAGTTGTATAAGACAGAGTGTGTATAATTGTACTGTTGGCCCTGTAACATGTAGAAATGTAATGTATTTGACAAAAATAACACAAAGGATGTGATGAAGGCAAAGTTTTACTGGAGTCAGGAAAGGACGCCAGTGACTTGAATCCACAGGACCAAATGAAGAGAAACAAACATGGTGAATAAAAAGAGAAATAGAACTTGCATATAAATAAATATGTATCCTCCTTCCTTTTCTCGCCTCCTTTAATGAACATGAAATTATGTAAAGTCATAATTATAACAATGTATTATATTTATAACATATATACATATAATGTGTATAACTATAATAATATAAAAGGAGGGAAGAATACACCTAACAACAGGGCTCCTGAACTAGTGAGACAAAAACCAACAGAATGGAAGAGAAATAGGCAATTCAAAAACAAGGATGGCAGACTTCAATACTCTACCTTCAATTATGGGTAGACCAACTAGATAGAAAATCAGCAAGTAAGCAGAAGACTCAAAGAATGCGATAAACTGAACAGACCTAACAGACATCTGTAGAACACGCTACCTAACAACAGAATTGAAAATTCTTCTCAAATGCGCATTGAACACGCTCCAGGATAAACATGCTAAGTCATAGAACAAGCCTGAATCATATATGATTTATATCCTTTAAATGTATTCAGGCTTGTTCTGTGACCTAGCATGTTTATCCTGGAGCGTGTTCAGAATAGAGTTAAACTCACTAAACAAATTCAGCAAGGTTGAAGAATATAAGATCAATATACAAAAAGCAAATGTATTTCTATACTGTAGAAATGAACAACTGAAAATGAAATTAAGAAAACAATTCCAGCCAGGCATGGTGGCTCATGCCTGTAATCCTAGCATTCTGGGAGGCTGAGACAGGAGGGTTGCTTGAGGCCAAGAGTTCAAGACCAATCTGGCCAGCATATCAAGACCCTGTTTCTATTAAAAAAAAAAAAAAAAGGCTGGGCACGGTGGCTCACGCCTGTAATCCCAGCACTTTGGGAGGCCGAGGCGGGTGGATCACCTGAGGTCAGGAGTTCAAGACCAGCCTGGCCAACATGGCAAAACCCCATCTCTACTAAAAATACAAAAAAATTAGCTGGGTGTGGTGGTGGGTGCCTGTAATCCCAGCTACTTGGGAGGCTGAGGCAGGAGAATCGCTTGAACCTGGGAGGTGGAGGTTGCAGTGAGCCAAGATTAGGCCATTGCACTCCAACCCAGGCAACAGAGTGAGACTCTATCCAAAAAAAAAAGAAAAAGAACAAGAAAGAGAAAACAGTTTCACTTACAATAGCATCAAAAATATCAAAACATTTCAGAATACCTTTAACCAAAGAAGTACAAGGTATAAGACTTAACAAGACTTTTACACTGAAAATGATGTTCACCATTATTAGCCACCAGGGAAAGACAAATAAAACTGCAGTGTGACACCACTGCTTGCCACAAAGAGGACTATAATAAAAAAGAGAGATAATAACAGGTGTTTGAGAGTAGGTGGAGCAATCGGGATCCTCATGCAGTTGTGTGGGAAAGTAAAACTAATGCTGCTGTTACTGGATGGGACGTCTTGACTGTGAGTTGTTCAAGTTCTTAGTGCGTTGAACAAAGAATTGAACAAAATTGAACAAAGAATTGAACAAAATGTACAAACAAAGCAACAAAAGAAAGAAGCAACAAAAGAAAAAAGCAACAAAAGAAAACAGCAACAAAAGCACAGATGTATAGAAAGTGCAGATTTACTGAGGCGAAAGTGCACTCCACAGAGTGGGAGCAGGCTCAAGCAAGCGGCTCAAGATCCCCAGCTACAATGTTCTTTAGGGCTTTTCTTAAGCGAAAAGAATTTGGTAACACCCCTGGGTGCCCTTTAGAGGCCTGTGACCAATCAGAGGCTGAAGCAGAGATGTGGCCCATGGTCAGTCCGAGGCTGACGTGCAACTTGTCTGTCTTGTTATCACTGGAGGGAGGCTTGGCCTGTGTGCTGCCCAGTCCTGCCTGGAAGTAGCTGCACCTGCTGTTCTTCTGCTTATGCCTTCACCCTTGGTTACCCTAATTCCCTATCCTCCTGCCTCATAGCTGCTTTGGAAGACAGTCTAGCAGTTCCTCAAAATGCTAGGTATATGCACCCGAGAGAACTGAAAACACTTCCCCACAAAGCTTGTACGGGAACGTCCTGGCAGCATGACTCTTGATAACCAAAGAGAAAACCTCAACGTCCGTCAGCTGATGAATGAATAAACAAAATGTTGTACATCCATACAATGAAATACTATTTGGCAATAAAAAGGAATGAAATTCTGATATTGCTACACATGGCTGAGCCCTGAAAACATGCAGAGTGGAAGCCAGACACGAAGGACCACGTGTTGTGTGATTCTATTTACATGAAATGTCCAGAATCGGCAAATAGAGACAGAAAATAGATCAGTGGTTTCCTGGCACTAGGGTAGGAAGTAGTTAGGAGTAATGTTTAAGGGTTTCTTCTGAGGAAGATGAACATATTCTGAACCTTTCTGGTGAGTTGCACTAGAAGGACACTAAAGCTTGCTGAACTGTGCACTTGAGATGAGTAAATTGTCTGGCGTGTGATTTGTACCTCAGTCAGGATATGGAAACGTTTTCAATTAATTCCAGAAAGAAGAAGCTGGCAGAGAGTGGTGGTGTCCACTCCTGCAGTTGTCCATGAAGAGAGGGTGCCCTTTTGGAATTAAGTGGATTGGAGAGGAAATATTCCAGAGATTTCTTTTTAAGAGCTTAAATGGACTGCATATAGCAATGGATAGCGTAGATCAGGGGTCCCCAGCCTCCATGCCATGGACTGGTACTGGTCCATGTCCTGTTAGGAACAGGGTGCACAGCAGGAGGTGAGCAGGGGCCAGTGAGCATTCCCTCCTGAGCTCCGCTTCCTACCACATCAGCAGCGACATTAGTCTCAGAGGAGTGCGGACCCTCTTGTGAACCGCACATGCGGCCATCTAGGTTGCGTGCTCCTTATGAGAATCTAATGCCTGATGACCTCAGGTGGAAGAGTTTCATCCCAAAACCACCCCACCCCCAGCCTGTGGACAAACTGTCTTCCACGAAACCAGCCCCTGGTGGCAAAAAGGTTGGGGACCTCTGGTGTAGATGACTCCCAAGGCCTCAGGTCACGTCACCAGTCCCAAAGAGTTTGGAGTTACAAGTAAGATTGTCCTAAACTCATCACAGCTGGTTGTGGGCGTGTCAGCAGGCGTGGGGGAGGAGGAGTCCCTGGCAGAGGACTGAACCCCCAGTAGGAGGGGCTGCACCTGAACCCCCTTCCTAAGAAACTGGTGGTTGTCTTTGCAGGAAATTCTCTGGTCACTGGCTCTCTCCGTGTTCACTGTTGATAGGGTGATATGTCACTGCCCTACGTCAGACCCTCCAGTGCCCTCCCGTCTATGTGGGATCAAACCCGGGCTTGCACCTGGCTTGCACACACCCTGGCCGTGCCCCGGCCTCCTTCCCACCCCAGCCTCCCTCACTCGCTCGCTGACCTCGCAGGCCTCTGCCCCGTCCTCAACACGCCACGCTCGTTCCCACCTCGGGGACTTCACACCGGCTGCTTCTGTGCCCCAGTGTTTCTGTGGCAGCCCTTAGCCCTCCCAGCCGGCCTCTCTGAGTCCCCTTCTGACAAGGAGTGGGAGGGTCCAAGCCCCCAGGTTCGGCTGCCACTGCTGGTCAGGGGCCACACTGGAGGCTGGAGAGGTGGTGGATGTGAGCGTGGACGGTGGGAGGGAAGCAGGGCCTGTCGGGGGTGGAGATGGCCTTTCCTCCCTGTCCTGCGGCGGCAGCGTCATCCGAGCCCAGCATCGGTCAGTTCCCATACAGTCAGGCATCGCTTAATGGCGGGGTTGTGTTCTGAGAAATGTGTCCTTGGACGACTTTGTCATTGTGGGAACATCATGGGGTGCGTTTCCACGAACTGGGAAGGTCCCGCCTGCTGCTATCGGGTGCGGCCGTTGCAGCCAGGCCACAGACCTGTGCAGCGCGGGACTGTGCCGCACACCGCGGGTGGCTGTAACACAACAGTGAGGAATTGTGCATCACGACACAGAAAAGCCACAGTAAAAATAAGGCACTACCATCTCAAGGGGCCACTGTGAGGTACGAGGCCTGTCATTGACTAAAGCACAGCCGTGCAGCCTAGGACAGCAGTTCCTTGCCGAGGGCCCGTGTGTTTGTGTCTGGTGTGCGCTGTGTTCCAAGGATGAAAGTGATGGCCGATTAACAGAACTCTCGTGTTGTCGGTGCGACCAGGTGCGTGCTCTGTTGTTCACTGTCCTTTTTGCATCCTTGGTTGTAGGCCAAAGAAGACAAGATAGCAGAACTGGAAACAGAAAACGCTGTCCTTCTTCTGAAATTGGCACAGGTAATATTTTTACATGTCCTGCAGGCTGAGTGGAATCGTATCCAGTGGGGAGTGATTTCGTGCTGAAGTCAGCTTTTAGCCCTTGTGGAAGAAATACATTGGGGGTGACTCCCTGGGACCTTTTCTTTTTGCCATCGAGTGAGGTGACAGGGAATCCTCGGTTGCTGTGTGAAGTGTCTTCTGACACTGTATCAAGGTTGAGCTCCAAATTCCTGTGTGTCTCTGTGCTCACAGGTATTTAATGAGTAACAATTCATCAGGAACTCACGCTTTTTCAAAACAGCTCTCTTGAGGTTTAGTGTACCAGGTGGGTGTACCATAAATTTACCCATGTTAAGTGTACAAGTCAACGTTTAGGAAATGAGTAGTTGTGCAACTGACTTAGTCATTTGTGCTGCTGTAACAAAATACCTGCAACGGAGACATTTATTAAGAACAGGAATTTATCACTCACAGTTCTGGAGGCTGGAAAATCCAAGACCAGGTGCCGCGGGGCCATTGGTGAGGGCCCTTCTTCCTCACCGATGGTGCCATCTCCGGCACTGTCCTCGCCTGGCAGGACAGCGGGGAGCACAGAAGGCCTGCGCCAGTTCCCTCCAGTCTGTCCATGAGGCACAGGTCCGTCCCCAAAGGCCCCACTTCTCAACGCCACCACATCGAGGGTTAAGCTTCCGCGTGAATTTTGGAGGTGGCTCATTCAAACCACAGCAGCCACCATCACCACAAGCCAGGTGCCCAGTGTCTCCATCACCTCGAAGGACCCACAAGCCAGGTGCCCAGCATCTCCATCACCCCGAAGGGCCCCCGCCGGCGTGTTTCCACCCCTTCCCACACCCCGTTGTTCCAGGAAGCCGCTCTTCTGGTAACTCGAGTGATCTGTCATTCTGGGATCAGCCCCAGAACACTTGAACAATGCTACGCATATGATCTGTCTGCCTCACCAAAGAAAAATGTCTCTGGAAGATGACTGCGCTCAGTTTTTCTTGCAGGTTTGTTCTCAGAATTTGAAAGGAAGGGAGCACAAAGGGACAATGCCCTTGGCACACACGGACTCAGGTGGTTCTTTTCTACTGTTTGCTATTGCTACTTGGGTTAGGCTGAGAAGCGGCCGCGGAAAGAAAGCAGGCCTGAGTCCCTGGACACTTCTCATCAGGACGTGAACTGGTTTGCAGATGTGGCTAAATTAAGACTCGGGATGGGAGAGTGTCCTGGCTTATCCTGGTGGGCTCTAAATGCCACCGTGAGTGAGTGTCCTTACAGGAGGGAGGCAGAGGAGTTTCCACACAGAGAGAATGCCACGTGGGGATGGAGGAAGGGAGCATTCCAGATGTGACTGTGTGTACTGGGCAATACAACCGCAGGCCAAGGATTGTAAGCAGAGCCAGAGGCAGGAGGAGGCAGGAGGGGCCCTCCCCTGGAGCCTTCAGAGGGAGGCCCGGCCACACCTTGGGTTTGGACTTCTGGCCTCCAGAACCATGAGACGAGAAGTTTCTTTTGGAAGCCCCCAGTTTCCCGTAATTTGTAACGGTGGAAATAGGAAACCATTGTGTTCTCATCTTTAAATTATTACCCCTTTAGAATTCTTGGAATCTTCGCAGAATCAGGGCCAAGTGGGCTTCCACTCTTCTTGACTGTCCTTGAATAACCCTGTCAAGTTTCGTTGGAAAAAAAAAAATGCAGTTGCACAAAATTTGCATATTAATTAAGGGATATTCATACTACTTCTGAAATGAAGTGAATATTTTCTGCGTTCATTTTTAAGCTCGTTCTTTCCTGGGGCGTTGAGGCCCGGGTGTGAGTGCATTATCATGCCCTTCCTAGGCACTGAAGACACAGGCGGCAACACCAAGGCCCAGAGAGGTGAAAAACGTTCCCACATTCACAATGACAAAAAGCTGTGGGACTGAGCATCAAATCTCGTCACCCAATTCCAGGCCACATCGTTCCCTGGGAGTGCACAGTGTCATTCTACAGTAATGAAAACAGCTGGAAATAGTAACCCCGTCCAGCCTGAGGGCCTCACAGCATTTCGTGGCTTTATTAGAAGGGTCAAGACTCTTGGTCAACAAGGTCTCAAGGAACCTGAGGTGTCGCTGCTCTACAGTCACACTCCAGTCTCCATCTTTGGCCAGGGACACGGGTCCTTCTGTGGAGGAGGGACCTCAGACCCCTGCCCGTGAGTGCCTGAGCTTGCAGAGGTAACCCCTCGCCATCACATTCCACCAAAGCCTTCTCCAGCGGAACGTGGACGGCCCCCGCTCAGGGTCCCTCAGGATGAGTGGCTCTCCAGGACGTCACAGCCTCTGCGGCACCAGCAGCCAGTCAAGCAGTGGCTGTCGGTGTGGCCGCTGACCCCCAAAGTGAGTCGAGGAGCGGCTGTCGGTGTGGCCGCCAACCTCCAAAGTGAGTCGAGGAGCGGCTGTCGGTGTGGCCGCCGACCCCCAAAGTGAGTCGAGGAGCGGCTATTGGTGCGGCTGCTGACCCCAAAGTGCACGCCCAGGCTTCCCATTTGGGTCTGGTCCAGAGCCTGGTGCTGTCCACCACGCACTGTTGGTGAGGGTGCTGCCCCAGCCCGCCGACTTTTCCAGTATCATGTAGAGGAGCTTCTTAAAGGATCTTTTTTAACACGTAAGATCACTAGGCACACAGTGTGAAATGAAGCCCTGGAGCCCTGGCGTCTGCACTGTGAGCCCCTCGTGGTGGTTCCGGTCACTGGAAGGCCGATCTCCACGTGGTGGCCCTGCCTGCTGCCTCCCCGAGGCCAGCATGTTCCACTGCCACGCAGACCGCGGCCTTGGTGTGTGATGTGCTTGGCGTCAAGGGCCCTGCAATGAAACGGCTTTTCCACTGGGACTCCTGGGCCGGGACGCAGGCGGAGCACCATCCACCACATGCACCTTGCAGATCTGGCGGCTGCACAGGCCTCCAGGACCTCCTGGCCCTCCCGGCCTCTCGCCCTCCCCAGAGTGGAGCTTCCTGCCCGTGACTCATGCCCCTGCTTCCCATGTCGCCCCCACCTAAGATAAGTCCCATGTCCTTTGCCCAACAGGTGGTGACTTTATTTCCATCCAACTCCATCCCTCAGCACCCCCAGCGCAATCCGGCCTCCCTGTACCCACGCAGGCCCACTCCCCCGTCTTTCTGTTGCCCACGGCCAAATCCCCCAAAGCCCAGGGCGGCCCCACGTTCAGCGCAGACCATCCTGGCGCCATGGATTTTCTCGGAATTTCCGTTCCACGCCCGGTGAGTCCTGGAGGCTCTGGAACCGTGGATTTTCTCGGAATTGCCGTTCCACGCCCGGTGAGTCCCCAGGGCTCTGGAACCGTGGATTTTCTCGGAATTGCCGTTCCACGCCCGGTGAGTCCCGGAGGCTCCGGAACCGTGGATTTTCTCGGAATTGCCGTTCCACGCCCGGTGAGTCCCAGGGCTCTGGAACCGTGGATTTTCTCGGAACTGCCGTTCCACGCCCGGGGAGTCCCGGGGCTCTGGAACCGTGGATTTTCTCGGAACTGCCGTTCCACGCCCGGGGAGTCCCGGGGCTCTGGAACCGTGGATTTTCTCGGAACTGCCGTTCCACGCCCGGGGAGTCCCGGAGGCTCTGGAACCGTGGATTTTCTCGGAACTGCCGTTCCACGCCCGGGGAGTCCCGGAGGCTCTGGAACCGTGGATTTTCTCGGAATTGCCATTCCACGCCCTGTGAGTCCCGGAGGCTCTGGAACCGTGGATTTTCTCGGAACTGCCGTTCCACGCCCGGGGAGTCCCGGAGGCTCTGGAACCGTGGATTTTCTCGGAATTGCCGTTCCACGCCCTGTGAGTCCCGGAGGCTCTGGAACCGTGGATTTTCTCGGAACTGCCGTTCCACGCCCGGTGAGTCCTGGAGGCTCTGGAACCGTGGATTTTCTCGGAACTGCCGTTCCACGCCCGGTGAGTCCCGGGGCTCTGGAACCGTGGATTTTCTCGGAACTGCCGTTCCACGCCCGGGGAGTCCCGGAGGCTCTGGAACCGTGGATTTTCTCGGAACTGCCATTCCACGCCCGGTGAGTCCCGGAGGCTCTGGAACCGTGGATTTTCTCGGAACTGCCATTCCACGCCCTGTGAGTCCCGGAGGCTCTGGAACCGTGGATTTTCTCGGAACTGCCATTCCACGCCCGGTGAGTCCCGGGGCTCTGGAACCGTGGATTTTCTCGGAATTGCCGTTCCACGCCCTGTGAGTCCCGGAGGCTCTGGAACCGTGGATTTTCTCGGAATTGCCGTTCCACGCCCGGTGAGTCCCGGGGCTCTGGAACCGTGGATTTTCTCGGAACTGCCGTTCCACGCCCGGTGAGTCCCCGGGGCTCTGGAACCGTGGATTTTCTCGGAATTGCCGTTCCACGCCCGGTGAGTCCCCGGGGCTCTGGAACCGTGGATTTTCTCGGAATTGCCGTTCCACGCCCGGTGAGTCCCCGGGGCTCTGGAACCGTGGATTTTCTCGGAATTGCCGTTCCACGCCCGGTGAGTCCCCGGGGCTCTGGAACCGTGGATTTTCTCGGAATTGCCGTTCCACGCCCGGTGAGTCCCCGGGGCTCTGGAACCGTGGATTTTCTCGGAATTGCCGTTCCACGCCCGGTGAGTCCCGGAGGCTCCGGAACACGGTTTCTAACGCGCAGGCTGATGATTTCTAACACTCACGTGCGTGGTATTTCTTTCTTCCCCAGAGAGGATCTGAGCCTTTGGGGGCCGGGGACTGAATGTGGCTGCAGCGTCTTCCTCAGTCCGATGAGGGTGGGAGAGGCTTCCCGGGCCCCCGCTCCGGCCCCACGGATCCCCCGGTGCTCTTGGCGGCCTCTTCACCCTCCCGGGGCTCTCGGGAGCCTCCCTCCTCTGCAGTTCTCTGTTAACACCTTTCCACTTCTGAGGAGCTTCACACGGAGAATACGGCGATTTTCTGACCTAACCTCACCCCCCTCCGCGGCCGTCTTTGCTCCACAGTTAGTTTCGGTGACTTTGCAGCCTCCCTGCCCCGCTGGGCCCGGCTCGCCCCCGTCCCTCTGCTCCTGAGGCCCTGAGCTTGGCCGTCTCTGTGCCGGGACTCGGGCCTGGGCTTAGCTCCCCCGAGTCACACGCGGGCATCGCCGAGTCACACGTGGGCATCGCGGGCCTCACACGCAGCCCCTCTTCCAGGACGTTCTGCCTCCCCGCACCTGGCCGGGACCCTCAGGCTCAGCCCTGGGGATGCCTCCCCGACGGCTCCTGTGGCTCCGTGCCCCGCGCGCCCCTGGATCACCTGGAGTTGTCCCCACCGTGTTCCCTGCTGCAGTGAGTCCCATGCAGGGGTGGTGTCTTCTCTTACGTGGGCAGGTGCACCTGGGACAGTCAGCAACCATTCTCTTCTCAGAGGAAAGAGGAGAGGTTCAGCTCTCCTCTGCTTCAGCTTCGAGGTTTTAAGACTTTAAATTGTCTTTGATTATTTTCTATGCAATAGTACAAGGGAAAGATTAAAAAGAGTCGCAGTGAGGCCACGCGGATTTCCACCCTGTACAACAAACAGCAGTGTCTGCAGAGAAACACGCTCAGCCTTGAGCCAGCTGGGTCATGTCATTCAGGTAAAAACAGCTTCACCAGAAGCCAGAGTTTTAATTGATGCAGTGAATGTTTATGTTTGTTTCTGGTGAAATGGTTTAAATTATGCTTGTCAAAAGACATGTAATCTTATGGAAGTAAAAGAAGCCTTCATTGAAACCAGGAAAGCCCCTCCTGTGTTAGATACAAGTTTCCATCACAGGCCCAATCTGGTCTTCTTTAAAAGAGTATACCATCGTTACTATTTTCTTTTAAAAAAAAAAAAAAAAAAACCAGAGTCTCGCTCTTTCGCCCAGGCTGGACTGCAGTGGCGCGATCTCGGCTCACTGCAAGCTCCGCCTCCTGGGTTCACACCATTCTCCTACCTCAGCCTCCCGAGTAGCTGGGACTACAGGCGCCCGCCACCACGCCCAGCTAATTTTTTCTATTTTTTGGTAGAGACGGGGTTTCACCGTGTTAGCCAGGATGTTCTCGATCTCCTGACCTCGTGATCCGCCCGCCTCGGCCTCCCAAAGTGCTGGGATTACAGGCGTGAGCCACCGCGCCCAGCTTATTTTCTCTTTTTTTCTTTTCTTTCTATTTATTTATTTATTTATTTATTTATTTATTTATTTTGAGATGGAGTCTCACTCTGTCAACCAGACTGGAGTGCAACGGCAGGATCTTGGCTCACTGCAACCTCGGCCTCCCCGGTTCAAGCGATTCTCTTGCGTCAGCCTCCTGAGTAGCTGGGACTACAGGTGCCTGCCACCATGTCTGGCTAATTTTTATATTTTTAGTAGAGGCAGGGTTTCACTGTGTTAGCCAGGATGGTCTCCATCTCCTGAATTTGTGATCCGCCTGCCTCTGCCTCCCAAAGTGCTGGGATTACAGGCGTGAGCCACCTCGCCTGGCCAAAATCGTTACTATTTTCATAATCAATTGCAGATGGTGTTCACTCTGGGAGTTCTGCTTTCTAATACACACTAAACAGAAGACTAAACCTAAAAACAAAACAAAACATAGGATTGGGATTCTGAGCAAATATCAGAAGGAAAAATACATTTTGGCCATGAAATGAATTATTTCAAATAGCTGTGGTAGCAGTTCAATTTTCTGAGTCAAAATTCTCATTTTAGTTAATCAAATTAAATCATTAAACTAAAATCTTACTTTAGTTAATCAAAGTTCTCAATTTAATTTTAATGTTAAATGGTAGAAAACATGTTTATACATGTTAGACTAAATAGATCTGGTACAGCATGTCATCAGATGTGAACAGCTCCTGTTAAACTACTAATAATTTCTAGAAAGTTAGAAAAATTGTTATTCCCTATAGTATATTTGGCAATTCTCCCGGGTGAGCCTGTAGGAGGATATTTTTATACCTTTGGTTGAGAACATTGTTTTACCTTTTGTTTTAAACAATGTGACCAGCATAATTACTACAACAATAAAACATCTGTAAACAGGATTAATCTGTTCTCTTTGTTAGTCAGAATTAGAGATATCCCACCCCCTCGTAAGCTGCATTAGTGTATTTAGAATAGATTTATATAAAATTAATTTTCATTCTCTTCCAACTGAATAAAATTAATTGAATATGTTGTATGTATAACTTTATCTGTACTCCATATAAGAAAAACACTTTAGTTTTGATATTAAAATGTTTATTAATTCATTATTAAAATGTTTCCCAAACATATGAAAGCCATCTCCATTTTATAGAAAAAGAGATTTGACTAAAGAAATGAAGAATACTTATTTTAGTTATGCTCTTGTGATTTAAGAGTGTCTGATATTAAATATTAAGCAGTAGTGTCCTGGTTCTGTCACATCTTCCCATGGAAGATCCTTGAGATAATTGGGGAGAAGAGGACTTTCCACGCAGGACATCAGTTGCTTTGCTCCCAAAGTTCTCTAAAAGCGTTCATATGTATTGTGCCTGGAATTTTATTATGTACATTTACATGTTAAGTTGTTTTCACCGGCCCACGTTTTCCACCATGTGCTTGTGATAATTGAGCTTCCAGAAGGCAGGTCTGGATAGTAGATTAGGAGGGTGGTCCCCATGTCACAGGCGGTGATGAGAGGCTCTGAGCCTGAGCCAGCATCGTGAGGAAGTCAACAACAGACGGAAACGCGGCTCGTGCCCAGCATCGCCCCACCGTGCAGTGAGCGGCCCTTCCTACGGAAATTGGTGAAATACTTGACTTTCTGTTTCTTAAATACTTTAAGGGCATAAAATCACATGTACTGCTTTGAAAGTACAAATCCCAGATGTACTGAGTCAGAACTTCTGTAAGTGAGCCGAGGCACAGGCAGCATGAAAACAGTCCTGGTGGGCGTTGACACGCCCGGGCCGAAGAACTTCTGCTTTAAACCCTTCCAGTTAACAACATATCCCTTATATTAATTGTGTGGGTGTGTTATTATTCTATAGAAACATATATAACAAATTCTTATGTAATTATACTGTGATCATTAATCATATAATTTTATGAATCGTGTATGTTCTTATTTTATAGAAACTTAACCAGGATATACGGGCGTTTCATTCTTCTTCTCGGGCGCTCTTGAGAGATTATCAGATGCGTATCAGGACCGTGTTTCTGAAATAGTGACCGCGGTGCAAAGAACACAGCAGAGTGCCGAGACCCTGCTAGGTAGGAGGGCGCCTTTCACCGAAGCCGGGCCAGTCCACGCTCGGGAGAAATGTTTGCGGTTTTAAGACAATGACCGGCTAGAATTCAAGTTTCCATTTCTTCTTCCTTTTAGCTGACACCAAATTCCACAGGCAAGGGCAGGCACTGTGTGACTCGGCCACGCTGGCGGGTGCACTGCTCCCTCCCAGCTCCCACTGCAGCCCCGCTTGCTGGAGGAGCTCCTTGTTCTCCTGGTCACCACAGGGCATTTCCCCAGTCCTGACGGTCACTGCTGAACTGGCACCTGTGTCCACGTTGGGCGTTCTGTGTCAGAGTTTCCTATAATATGACGTGAGATTTTTTTTTTGTCTTGTCAGTTCAGTTATTTCTTCATTTCTAAGAATGCCACAGCATTTTGGCTACTCTTTTGTTATAATGGATTTATTATCTTCAGCTACTGTGCTTGAAGCCTGTGGAAGAGGTTACTTTGGTTCTGCAGTTTTAAACTCATCGTCCAAATTGCACTAGCCGGCCAGGCCCAGTGGCTCATGCCTGTAATCCCAGCACCTTGGGAGGCCGAGGCGGGCAGATCACATGAGGCCAGGAGTTTGAGAGCAGCCTGGGCAACAGGGTGAAACCCATCTGTACTAAAAATACAAAAATTAGCCGGGTGTGGTGGCACATGCCTTCAATCTCAGCTACTTGGGAGGCTGAGGCAGGAGAATTGCTTGAACCCGGGAGGCAGAGGTTGCAGTGAGCCGAGATCGCACCATTGCACTCCAGCCTGGGCGACAGAGCAAGACTGTCTCAAAAAAACAAAAGAACCAAATAGCACCATCCCCACGTTCGTCTCTTGCTCACAGCTTCTGCCCAGTGTTCAGTGTGTCCACAGGCCAAAGAGATGATGGTCAAGTTAGGAACTTGGTCAAGGGTTGTTCTGCTGATATTCCAAAATAGGTGTGTGGAAACTTTGGAACCTGTACTGATCTTCTGCGAGGCTACATGATGTTTTATTGAAATCACTGCTGTAGCCTAGTTTTCTTCAGTGCACTCTGCTCAGTAACTCCCCTGAGGCTGTGTTTGTAGGAGTGACGTGTGCATGCCTGTGTTCTTTTTTGGGGGGCGGGGGGCGGCGAGGGACAGAATCTCACTCTGTCGCCCAGGCCGGAGTGCAGTGGCGCCATCTCAGCTCACTGCAACATCTGCCTCCTGGATTCAAGCTATTCTCCCGCCTCAGCCTCCCGAGTAGCTGGGACTATAGGCGCCTGCCACCACGCTTGGCTCATTTTGTATTTTTAGTACAGATGGGGTTTTACCATGTTGGCCACGCTGGTCTTGAACTCCTGACCTCGGGTGATCTGCCCACCTCAGCCTCCCAAAGTGCTGGGATTACAGGCACGAGCCACCACAGCCGGCAACGCCTGTGTTCTTATAAGCCATGTGCTCCAGGGAAAGGGACAATCATGTTATTTTGTGAAAAGCAGTGTACTTAAGCTTTGAAAAGGTGAAACTCAAAGGGAGAAGCAGGGAGCCACCAAGGCTCTCCCGCAGAGGGAATGCTGACGTGTGAGGAGGCAGGGCCTGCTGAGACCCTGCCTGTGGGAGCCACGGTGCAGTCCTGCCACACAGAGGGGTCCCCAGGTGGCTTATTTGTGCCCAGGCGTTAGGCTCAGGGGCTCGGGGCCTCCTTACCTGGCTTCCCTGGGGGCGCGACTTCTCCCCTCGAGTTCCATGCTCCTCAAAGATGAGCCTCGGCCACCTCAGGTGCCCAGGCAGCTCTTTTCAGCCGTGCTGACAAGAGGGATACTGGGGACAGGCTGGTGGCTGGGGCCGGACACAGTCAAGGCTCAGATGACCAAGTGACTGGGAGGGTCTCTCTCTCGCTGTGGGGGACCCTTCCCGCTTTCTTAAGCCCGCATTCAGTCTGGACCCGGTAACGGGTGTTTCTTTCAGAAAGGGAGCGTGCGCGGTGCTGCAAGTCCAGCTTGGTTTCAGGCCTCATGAGAGCTGCATCTGCGCTGAGGGGGCCTTGTCCCTGCAGGTCCTCGGGCCTGGGGTAGAAAGCCCCAGGCCGGGCTGCATCCTTTGGCTAAGTGACATGCGGAGGGGTCCCTGGCTATCATGACGCGTACAGCCGCGAGGCGTCCTCTGCAGCACGACACCGAGCTCCATGTCACCCTCACGCTGCCTCCGCGGCAATGGCCAGTCTGGGGATTGGAGTGTCCACGCTCGTCCAAGGCCCCCACGCGGTGCCCACTCATCGCCACATCACCTGGCACCATCTTGGTAGGACAGAGGCGGGAGTAGAGGCCCAGGCCACTGTAACAATCCGCAGCAGCAGAGCTGGGCCCCAGCATCTCCTTCCCTGCCCCACTCCCCCCTCACCAAGGGCTCCCAGGTGCTTTAGGAGCGGAGACCTCCTTGGCTTCCATGCAGACGATGGAGCAGCATTCACGGGCTGATGGCATTTCAGGCTGATGACGGACGGGGTGACTGTGGGGCCAGGTCCCCCAGGCGAGCTCTGTGAGTCCCTGGTCGTGGTGGAGACAGGGCAGCCTGGGTCCAAAGCGGTCAGGAGCACAGGCCACAGCACGCAGCCGGCCCTGGAGGACTCCATTATTTTTAAAAATGTCTCCCATACTTAGAGAAAGGAATTTGACCTGCTGGGCCCCATGGATGTCCTCTCCGGTAAAATGCCTCCGTCCCTTTGTCCTTTCAGCATGCCAGTCAAAGGTGGCGCACCTGGAGCAGGCCTTGCAGGGCGTCAGTGCGCGTCACCAGCTGGAGAGGCAGAGAAGGAAGGTCCCGCACAACAGCCTGGTGGTGGGTGTGGGCGTCAGGGGAGACCTGGGGCGGCCCCGGGGAGAGGCCCACGCAGAACGTGCAGAAGCCTCCTCGCCGGAGGGACAGCGGGAGGGACAGCGGGGGGACAACAGGGGGGACAGCGGGGGGGGGACAGCGGGGGGGACAACAGGGGGGACAGCGGGGGGGGACAGCGGGGGGGGACAACAGGGGGGACAGCGGGGGGGACAGCGTGGGGACAGCGAGGTGGACAGCAAGGGGGACAGCGGGGCGGCCTGGCCGGAGGGCAGAGGGGCAGAGCTGCGGGGGCTGCGACCTGCGTCTTCACCCAGGAGGCGATGGCAGCTGGAGGACGGGTGAGGGCGCCGCAGGCTGATTTAGGCTTTCGGGGTCACTCTGGCTGCTCGGTGGGGAGGCCACGACGGGGAGCAAGGGGGATGACTGCAGTGTCACGGGGGCTGGTGGCCTGGGCCACATTGGTGGCGATGCAGGAAGTGGGACCGGCTGCTGTGAGGCGCAAGGAAAGAGCTGTAGCGGGCAGTTGGGGGCGGGGGAATCTGCAGAAATGGGGGCGGGGGAATCTGCAGAGATGGGGGGCGGGGGAATCTGCAGAGATGGGGGGCGGGGGAATCTGCAGAGATGGGGGGGCGGGGGAATCTGCAGAGATGGGGGCGGGGGAATCTGCAGAGATGGGGGCGGGGGAATCTGCAGAGATGGGGGCGGGGGAATCTGCAGAGATGGGGGCGGGGGAATCTGCAGAGATGGGGGGCGGGGGAATCTGCAGAGATGGGGGCGGGGGAATCTGCAGAGATGGGGGGCGGGGGAATCTGCAGAGATGGGGGGCGGGGGAATCTGCAGAGATGGGGGGGCGGGGGAATCTGCAGAGATGGGGGGCGGGGGAATCTGCAGAGATGGGGGCGGGGGAATCTGCAGAGATGGGGGGGCGGGGGAATCTGCAGAGATGGGGGGGCGGGGGAATCTGCAGAGATGGGGGGCGGGGGAATCTGCAGAGATGGGGGGCGGGGGAATCTGCAGAGATGGGGGGGCGGGGGAATCTGCAGAGATGGGGGGGCGGGGGAATCTGCAGAGATGGGGGCGGGGGAATCTGCAGAGATGGGGGCGGGGGAATCTGCAGAGATGGGGGGCGGGGGAATCTGCAGAGATGGGGGGGCGGGGGAATCTGCAGAGATGGGGGGCGGGGGAATCTGCAGAGATGGGGGGCGGGGGAATCTGCAGAGATGGGGGGGCGGGGGAATCTGCAGAGATGGGGGGCGGGGGAATCTGCAGAGATGGGGGCGGGGGAATCTGCAGAGATGGGGGGCGGGGGAATCTGCAGAGATGGGGGCGGGGGAATCTGCAGAGATGGGGGGCGGGGGAATCTGCAGAGATGGGGGCGGGGGAATCTGCAGAGATGGGGACTTGCGCGGGAAAAGCAAGGATTCTGCTGTAACTGGAGATGCCGGTGGAGAATGCCCTGCGCCTGCCCCGCCCCTTCCTCACCAGCACCTTCCAGCCACATCTCTCACTGCCCATTAACAAGACCCAGAGGCTCTCGTGCTTACTTGGTCGAAGGTATGAGACCTGAGATCCCATGAAATTTAATGTAAAGTCTCAGGGTTTGATTTTACAACACGAGGATGCCAAGGTGCATGATTGAGTGGGTGACCCTCGCTTCTGTGAGGTTTGATTTTGATGGTTGCACTTTGGCCAGTCTCTCCGAATTCCACCTGCCCGAGGCCCACGAAGCCAGTGTTCCTGCGAAGCTTCTCTTCCCTGGCCATGCTGAGAGGTTCTCCAGCTGTTAGATGTGTCAAAGAATAATTCTCATTTTAAGCATCTACTTATGTAGTTCAGTGCTCCCAACATTGATATAAGAGAACATTTATTGAGTGCTTCCTGTGTACCAAGTACTTTTGAAAGCATTTGGTGTATTTTCTTATTTAATCTTCACAATAGCACCACCTCTCTGGGTTGCTATAGACAAAGGGAGATATCAGTGAAGCACCTGGCACTTCAGAAAGTCTCACTACGCTGCAGCTTTTTTTTTTTTTTTTAATCTGGAGCATGAAAAAGATAATATGAACCTTCCTAAGATGGAGTCAAGTCCCACAAGGAAGAATTGGTTGTGGAAGTTTCTGAGTGTTCCACCTCAAGCCTGGTCTCCTGGTCTAGCTGAGGAGCGTGCAGTGTGCGGCCCATGCAGAATATGCAGGCAGAGGCTGATCCCAGCTTCTGTGGGTTCATAGAGACCAGACGGAGGCTGTAAATCATTGGCCTATGACACCCACTTGGTTTTCAAAATGTAGAAGGAGCTGCTCAGCATGACAGGGTGGATAAACTTGCTGTGAATCCAAGACAAGATTTCAGAACGGATTTGGCAAGTTCTGAGCACGTACGGAGAAGACGTGTTGCTCACTGGAAACCAGTGGAGTTTATGAGAATAAAAAGCTTCTAATTTCCTTCCAGTCATTAAATCAAGGAAATATGACAGATACTGAATTTCCGAAATCCCCTCTAAAATGCCTAAAAGGTCGAGCCCAGGATGCCATTCAAAGGGATTTTCCTTGGTACTTATTACCAAGGGATACCCCTTTGCCAAGTGAACACATTTGTGAAGTATGAATCCAGAAGTTTAAAATAACTGTTCATGGCCGGGCACGGTGGCTCATGCCTATAATCCCAGAACTTTGGGAGGCCGAGGCGGGCGCATTACCTGAGGTCAGGAGTTCGAGACCAGCTTGGCCAACATGGTAAAAACCCTTCTGTACTAAAAATACAAAAATTAGCTGGGCGTGGTGGTGGGCACCTGTCATCCCAGCTACTCTGGGGGCTGAGGCAGGAGAATCACTTGAACCTGGGAGGCGGAGGTCGCAGTGAGCTGAGATTGCATCACTGCACTCCAGCCTGGGCGACAGAGCAAGACTCTGGCTCAAAAAATAAATAAATAAAATAACTGTTCACTACCCTGCAGGGGTCTTTCGAAGTGGAGACGGGTGCTGCAGATCTCACGGCCGCATCTCAGGAGCTGGTGCTCGGTGCACGTTCAGTGGGGGATGCTCCGCAGTGCAGGCTCGCGCCCGGGTTGACACGCAGACCTCTTGATCATTGCAGGAGCTGAAAGGAAATATCAGAGTTCACTGTCGGATTCGTCCTTTGTTGCCTTTTGATAGTGAATCCGAGGATCCAGTTTTGCAGAGCAGGTAACCTGTGTTTGCACGGTGTGTGTATGTCTGTGTGCTCAGGGAGAAGACAGAGGAGTGGCACAATTTTAAATGCTGTCTACTGTCCTGCCCCCGGTCCCAAAGCAGGACATTCTCGAGTTGTGGGTGGGGGCTCTGTTTAAGGATGGCGCTGTCTTGCTGACAGTGGACACTCTGCAGCCCTCTGTAATACGGCCTGCAAAAGGCCAAACTGCCTGAGCAGGCCTCTCGTGCGTGGTAGTGGTTCTGCACCTGAGAGGGCGTCCGTCTTTTCGTGGTTTGCCTCTGCGGGGTCCGACCGAACAGGGACAGGCTTTGAATGGACTTTTCCCTTTATGTCACTATATCAAAAAGGGAGCACCCTGCCTTTATGAACCCCAAAGACCACCCACTCCGCCATGCAGGCAGTCAGTGAGTATTGACTCAACTGATACTTTTGACTTAGAGAAAGTTTTGATGGTATTCATGGATACAGCAAAATTATCTGAAGTTCATTTACTCAAATGCTTACTTGAAAACCATACTCAATGTGACTTACTTCCTTCCCCATGAAACAAACCCCCTGGAAATCCCCACTCCCATCCTGACCACACCTGACCCTCCCCACTCCCATCCTGACCACACCTGACCCTCCCCACTCCCATCCTGACCACACCTGACCCTCCCCACTCCCATCCTGACCACACCTGACCCTCCCCACTCCCATCCTGACCACACCTGACCCTCCCCACTCCCATCCTGACCACACCTGACCCTCCCCACTCCCATCCTGACCACACCTGACCCTCCCCACTCCCATCCTGACCACACCTGACCCTCCCCACTCCCATCCTGACCACACCTGACCCTCCCCACTCCCATCCTGACCACACCTGACCCTCCCCACTCCCATCCTGACCACACCTGACCCTCCCCACTCCCATCCTGTCTACACCTGACCCTCCCCACTCCCATCCTGACCACACCTGACCCTCCCCACTCCCATCCTGACCACACCTGACCCTCCCCACTCCCATCCTGACCACACCTGACCCTCCCCACTCCTATCCTGACCACATCTGACCCTCCCCACTCCCATCCTGACCACACCTGACCCTCCCCACTCCCATCCTGACCACACCTGACCCTCCCCACTCCCATCCTGACCACACCTGACCCTCCCCACTCCCATCCTGTCTACACCTGACCCTCCCCACTCCCATCCTGTCTACACCTGACCCTCCCCACTCCCATCCTGTCTACACCTGACCCTCCCCACTCCCATCCTGTCTACACCTGACCCTCCCCACTCCCATCCTGACCACACCTGACCCTCCCACTCCCATCCTGACCACACCTGACCCTCCCCACTCCCATCCTGTCTACACCTGACCCTCCCCACTCCCATCCTGACCACACCTGACACTCCCCACTCCCATCCTGACCACACCTGACCCTCCCCACTCCCATTGCCGACCACACCTGACCTTCTCACCCTTCCTCCATAAACCTGCCCCTCCCCACTCCCATCCTGACCACACCTGGCCCTCCCCACTCCCATCCCGACCACGCCTGACCTTCTCACCCTCCCTCCATAAACCTGCCCTTCCCCACTCCCATCCTGTCTACACCTGACCCTCCCCACTCCCATCCTGACCACACTTGACCCTCCCCACTCCCATCCTGTCTACACCTGACCCTCCCCACTCCCATCCTGACCACACCTGACCCTCCCCACTCCCATTGCTGACCACACCTGACCTTCACACCCTCCCTCCATAAACCTGCCCCTCCCCACTCCCATCCTGACCACACCTGCCCCTCCCCACTCCCATCCTGACCACACCTGGCCCTCCCCACTCCCATCCCGACCATGCCTGACCTTCTCACCCTCCCTCCATAAACCTACCCTTCCCCACTCCCATCCTGTCTACACCTGACCCTCCCCACTCCCATCCTGTCTACACCTGACCCTCCCCGCTCCCATCCTGACCACACTTGACCCTCCCCACTCCCATCCTGTCTACACCTGCCCCTCCCCACTCCCATCCTGACCACACCTGACCCTCCCCACTCCCATTGCCGGCCACACCTGACCTTCTCACCCTCCCTCCATAAACCTGCCCCTCCCCACTCCCATCCTGACCACACCTGGCCCTCCCCACTCCCATCCCGACCACGCCTGACCTTCTCGCCCTCCCTCCATAAACCTGCCCCTCCCCACTCCCATCCTGACCACACCTGGCCCTCCCCACTCCCATCCTGACCACACCTGGCCCTCCCCACTCCCATCCTGACCACACCTGGCCCTCCCCACTCCCATTGCTGACCCTCCCGCCACTCCAAGGTGCTGTGCTTCCCGGCTGTCCCGACGCCATATGGGGTTGGCTGTATGCACCAGTTTGCTGGGGGCACTGGGTCCCACTCCTGACTCTGTAGCTTTGCTCAGGCTGTTTTTCTGGTCTTGGTTTCCTCCACTTAATCTGTCCAAATGAGCTTTCCCTGGAGGGCCTGGCTTGAGCCTCACCGTGTTTGCATCCTGCAGTTTAGCACCTGACTTGAGAAGGTCTTCAGAAAGCACTTGGCCGGTTCTACAGTGTGAAACAAGAAATTCGGATCTTCTGATAGTCATTGAAACTTTTTCTTTTCAAAGTGTTTAGACATGATTGTGCTGGCTCTAGTACTTTCTGCACTTTTTTGACTGGTGGCCACTTGTCACTTGTCAAAGGACTGGAAATTGGGCCTGTCGGATACGTCAGTGTGGCGCGGGACAGGCCAAGTGGCCCTCATTCAAAACGTGTGGGACCAGAAGAAGTGTTTCTGATGTTGAATTGTTTCATATTTTCGAATGTTCGTGTTTTGTATGGACCGGTTCAGCAAGATAATCCAGTGGGCATTTTCTTTCAGCGTCATCTCAGTGCTCAAAACGTTTTGGATTTTGGAGCATTTTAGATTTCAGGTTTTTGGATGAGGGATGCTCAGCCTGTAGTTAATGGCCCCCAGCGGTGATCAGCTTTCCTGAACTTGCCTTTTACATGGCACTTCCAGACGGCTTTTGTTACACACCAGCCTCCCTGCGAGCCTCCCACCGTAAGAGGCACATACATGCAAATGAATGCAAATGAAATCCCATCAGAAATGGGGCTGCTCAGCTGCAGTAGCCTCATCTGAGGCATGGCCTCGGGCAGGTGAGAAGACACCTGAGGCGTGGCCTCGGGCAGGTGAGAAGACACCTGAGGCGTGGCCTCGGGCAGGTGAGAAGACACCTGAGGCGTGGCCCCGGGCAGGTGAGAAAGACACCTGAGGCGTGGCCCCGGGCAGGTGAGAAGACACCTGAGGCGTGGCCCCGGGCAGGTGAGAAAGACACCTGAGGCGTGGCCCCGGGCAGGTGAGAAGACACCTGAGGCGTGGCCCCGGGCAGGTGAGAAGACACCTGAGGCGTGGCCCCGGGCAGGTGAGAAGACACCTGAGGCGTGGCCTCGGGCAGGTGAGAAGACACCTGAGGCGTGGCCTCGGGCAGGTGAGAAGACACCTGAGGCGTGGCCTCGGGCAGGTGAGAAGACACCTGAGGCGTGGCCTCGGGCAGGTGAGAAGACACCTGAGGCGTGGCCTCGGGCAGGTGAGAAAGACACCTGAGGCGTGGCCTCGGGCAGGTGAGAAGACACCTGAGGCGTGGCCTCGGGCAGGTGAGAAGACACCTGAGGCGTGGCCTCGGGCAGGTGAGAAAGACACCTGAGGCGTGGCCCCGGGCAGGTGAGAAAGACACCTGAGGCGTGGCCCCGGGCAGGTGAGAAGACACCTGAGGCGTGGCCCCGGGCAGGTGAGAAAGACACCTGAGGCGTGGCCCCGGGCAGGTGAGAAAGACACCTGAGGCGTGGCCCCGGGCAGGTGAGAAGACACCTGAGGCGTGGCCCCGGGCAGGTGAGAAGACACCTGAGGCGTGGCCCCGGGCAGGTGAGAAGACACCTGAGGCGTGGCCTCGGGCAGGTGAGAAAGACACCTGAGGCGTGGCCTCGGGCAGGTGAGAAAGACTCCTGAGGCGTGGCCTCGGGCAGGTGAGAAGACACCTGAGGCGTGGCCCCGGGCAGGTGAGAAAGACTCCTGAGGCGTGGCCCCGGGCAGGTGAGAAGACACCTGAGGCGTGGCCCCGGGCAGGTGAGAAAGACACCTGAGGCGTGGCCCCGGGCAGGTGAGAAGACACCTGAGGCGTGGCCCCGGGCAGGTGAGAAAGACACCTGAGGCGTGGCCCCGGGCAGGTGAGAAGACACCTGAGGCGTGGCCCCGGGCAGGTGAGAAAGACACCTGAGGCGTGGCCCCGGGCAGGTGAGAAGACACCTGAGGCGTGGCCCCGGGCAGGTGAGAAGACACCTGAGGCGTGGCCCCGGGCAGGTGAGAAAGACACCTGAGGCGTGGCCCCGGGCAGGTGAGAAGACACCTGAGGCGTGGCCCCGGGCAGGTGAGAAGACACCTGAGGCGTGGCCCCGGGCAGGTGAGAAAGACACCTGAGGCGTGGCCCCGGGCAGGTGAGAAAGACTCCTGAGGCGTGGCCCCGGGCAGGTGAGAAGACACCTGAGGCGTGGCCCCGGGCAGGTGAGAAAGACTCCTGAGGCGTGGCCCCGGGCAGGTGAGAAGACACCTGAGGCGTGGCCTCGGGCAGGTGAGAAGACACCTGAGGCGTGGCCCCGGGCAGGTGAGAAAGACTCCTGAGGCGTGGCCCCGGGCAGGTGAGAAGACACCTGAGGCGTGGCCTCGGGCAGGTGAGAAAGACACCTGAGGCGTGGCCCCGGGCAGGTGAGAAGACACCTGAGGCGTGGCCTCGGGCAGGTGAGAAAGACACCTGAGGCGTGGCCTCGGGCAGGTGAGAAAGACACCTGAGGCGTGGCCTCGGGCAGGTGAGAAGACACCTGAGGCGTGGCCTCGGGCAGGTGAGAAGACACCTGAGGCGTGGCCTCGGGCAGGTGAGAAGACACCTGAGGCGTGGCCTCGGGCAGGTGAGAAGACACCTGAGGCGTGGCCTCGGGCAGGTGAGAAGACACCTGAGGCGTGGCCTCGGGCAGGTGAGAAGACACCTGAGGCGTGGCCTTGGGCAGGTGAGAAAGACAGGCAAGTTTCCACAGTCCCAGAGGCTTCTTTCTCCTGGATGGTGCGGCTCTGGGCTGTTCGGCTTCTCAGAGCTTCCTAAGAAGCTCCATAAACGTGTGTGTGGACTGTCACATTGTTTGTGTTCATCGGCTTTTGGTTTTGAAACATGTTGCATTTTTTCGGATTCATGATGGCTTGCAGATGCTTGATTTCCTGAAGGGGAGAACCTGATGAGCTTGTCTTCTAGATCAGTGGTCCCCAACCTTTTTGGCATCAGGGACCAGCTTCCTGGAAGACCAGGTTTCCACGAACTGGCGGGCCGGGGCAGGGATGGTTTCAGGATGACTCAACTGCATTTCATTTATTGTGCACTTTATTTCTATTATTATTACACTGTAATATACAACAAAATAATAATACAACTCACCACAATGTAAAATCAGTAGGAGCCTTGAGCTTATTTTCCTGTAACTAGAGGGTCCTATCTAGCGGTGATGGAGACAGTGACAGGTCATCAGGCATCAGAGTCTCATAAGGAGTGTGCAACCTGCATCCCTCGCATGCACAGCTCCCAGTAGGGTTTGTGCTCCCAAGAGAATCTAATGCTGCTGCTGGTCTGACAGGAGGTGGAGCTCAGGCAGTGATGCCAGTGATAGGGAGCGGCTATAATTCAGAGAAGCTTTGCTCACTTGCGCACCGCTCACCTCCTGCTGTGCAGCCTGGTTTCTAACAGGCCTCCGTGGCCAGGGGTTTGGGACCCTTGTTCTGTATCACCACCGCTCTAAACTGCGCATGAAGGAGATATTTAAGCGTTATTACTGTAGTATGGATGACTCTCCCATGCAATGCAGACAGGGAAGATGAAAACAAGAAATAAAGAACGGGTATTGGAGTAAAAAAATCAAGAGAAGACAAAAGGGGGTGGGGAAGAGAAGAAAATAATACATACCAAGTAAAGAGTCAAAAAAAATAAAAAGCATAAGGTCCAAAAGGACGAGTGGAGTTTTAGTAAAGGATGGAAGGGTGGATCCATGCACACAGGAAGAGAGGGAAGAGGAGCCAAGCCAGCGTCCTGGGAGACCAGGACAGAGACAGAGATGATGGCAGAGAAGCAGAGGGGTGTTCTAGAGTGACCAGGACAGAGACAGAGATGATGGCGAAGAAACACAAGGGTGTTTTAGAGGCTGAATGTTAGGAATTCAGAAAGCAATTTCTTCATGATGTGTATTTTCAATGTTGTTTCATTCCCTCAGCTCCATCTCTAGAGAAGCGGCCCATGCTGTTGATGACGTGAGTCTACAAGTTTCCTCACAAATTGTATTCAGAGAGCAGCTTCCTGCTTGGTGGGTGTCCTTAGTCCCCACAGATCCCTACAATGGAGAGCAACTCAGAGACTGAATAAATAGAAAATAATTTATTTTAGGCTTTCTTAGTTAAGAAGAGTTGTTTTTGTTCCTTGATTTCTATTGGAACATGAAATTAAGAATTTGACATGCTTTCCTTGTGGGAAACCAGCTCCTGACCCGTAGTTCTATGTGAGGAAGTTACTTCACTTCCGTTTATTTTCCAGCCCAAATGATCAACCAGTGCAAATATGAGCAAGTTCTAAAATTTAGAGCACCAGGAAAAGAGATATAAATATAAAATCAGTGATATCATGGGTGAACTTTGTGATTCTAAACTGGAATCAAGCATGATTTTGTTTCTCCTGAAAGCCTCCTTGCTTTTTAGTTTTATCCACAAAAAGGCCGAGAAGTCAGAAGGAGCAGCCCAACACCCAGGGGTGTCTGAGTACCAAGCCCACTGCAGGAGAAAAGCTCATTTGACACCTCGCATCTGGGCCAGGAAAGGAAGTGGGTGGGAGGAGCCTGGGGCACCTCGGGGGCTGAACAGCAAGGGAGGCCTCAGAACCGAACGGGGGCTGTGTCCCAGCGCATGGAGCCCACGGCAGGCACTCCCTCAACGCGGGATGGAAGCCTGGGGATTAAGGAGGGACTAAAGCAGATTGAAATATATAATTATATGTACAATCTTGAGTTCATAATAATGAGTTTTTAAAAAGACCTCACATTACTTTTTTGGGTGCTAGAACATCAACTCATTATTCCAAAAAGTGATAGAAAGAGAAAAGGGTTATGATGTCCTTCCTGTAGGAAACATACTCAGGGCAGATGCATGGTTTTTGAGGGAACAGAAGATTATAGGTAATAAACTCAACAAATGATAAAACTGGAAACCCATCATTTGAAACCCCCAATGAAATAGTGACTCTAGACCCTCAGAGGATGCTGGTCAGGGGTTGATGGGATCGTCACGATGAGGGTTCAGGGTTGCCTCAAACCCTCTAAGCACTTGCTCCTGAGTGGACGCTGCTCAGGGGCTGATAGGATCTTCACGACGAGGGTTCAGGGTTGCCTCAAACCCTCTAAGCACTCGCAGCTTCCCTGAAGTTGGGATGCAGAGACATGATGTCCCGAGGTGGTGCAGCAGGTGGGACACAGTGGGACTGATGAAGCACTTTTGCTTCAAAATCAAACCAGCATCTAATCAAGTCTTGGGGACAGTCATTTTAAAGGAGAGAAAACCATCTGCCAAGCCAGAATGCGGACATTTCACAGAACAGACTGCCTGGCTTCTCTAATAATAACTTTTGTTTTTAAAGGCAGGAGACACAGTAGAATGAGATGTGTCAGCCTCAGTGTGTCCTGGTTTGGAGCCTGGCGTGCACGAGCCACCTGTCACAGGCGAGCCTGGCGTGCACGAGCCACCTGTCACAGGCGAGCCTGGCGTGCACGAGCCACCTGTCACAGGCGAGCCTGGCGTGCACGAGCCACCTGTCACAGGCGAGCCTGGCGTGCACGAGCCACCTGTCACAGGCGAGCCTGGCGTGCACGAGCCACCTGTCACAGGCGAGCCTGGCGTGCACGAGCCACCTGTCACAGGCGAGCCTGGCGTGCACGAGCCACCTGTCACAGGCGAGCCTGGCGTGCACGAGCCGACTGTCACAGGCGAGCCTGGCGTGCACGAGCCGACTGTCACAGGCGAGCCTGGCGTGCACGAGCCGACTGTCACAGGCGAGCCTGGCGTGCACGAGCCGACTGTCACAGGCGAGCCTGGCGTGCACGAGCCGACTGTCACAGGCGAGCCTGGCGTGCACGAGCCGACTGTCACAGGCGAGCCTGGCGTGCACGAGCCACCTGTCACAGGCGAGCCTGGCGTGCACGAGCCGACTGTCACAGGCGAGCCTGGCGTGCACGAGCCGACTGTCACAGGCGAGCCTGGCGTGCACGAGCCGACTGTCACAGGCGAGCCTGGTGTGCACGAGCTGACTGTCACAGGCATTGTTGGGACAGTGGGGGAAGTCCGAATGTGTCCTGGGTATATAGGGGGGCAAACCTTCTCCTCTATCCTCCTAGGGTCCCTGGTGGAGCCTGAGAATGGAATTGGCCTAAGGCAGGTTGACGGGGAAGAGCATCGGATTTGTTGAATGTGGGGTCTACCTGACACGGAGCCCCACGGAAAATGAAGAGTTGAGGAGTGGCACAGCCTGCACCCTGCCCTGCGGGGTTGGGCAGAGGCCACTGTGGACAAGCAGCCAAACGAGATGGGAGACAGAGGGAAGGCGAGGGCTGTGCTAACAGGTCTGTCTGTGCAGAGCTGCTCAGCTTCGACCCTGTATTAGCCAGGGATCTCTAGAGGGACAGAACGAATGGAATAGATACATATGTAGAGGAGAGTTTATTAGGTATTAACTCACACGATCACAAGGTCCCACAATAGCCATCTGCACGCTGAGGAGCAAGGAGAGCCAGTCCGAGATCCAAAGCTGAAGAACTTGGAGTCCGATGTTCGAGGGTAGGAAGCATCCAGCACGGGAGAAGGATGCAGGCTGGGAGGCTAGGCCAGTCTCTCTCTTCACATTTTTCTGCCTGCTTTATATTTGCTGGCAGCTGATTAGACGGTGCCCACCCAGATTAAGGGCGGGTCTGCCTTTCCCACCCCACTGACTCCAATGTTAATTTCCTTTGGCAACAGCCTCACAATCACACCCAAGATCAATACTTTGTATCCTTTAATCCGCTGATCGAGTTGACGCTCGGTATTAACCATCACAGACCCCATCTACTGACGAGAACATGCTTTGCTCCTGGCCCAGCAAGCGCGGCTCTCACGGGAGGGTCAGGTCCTGCCTTCAGTGCAGGAGGAAGAGGGGAAGCTGGAATGCTCTGCGTGAGCCTCCTGCTTCTCAGGAACATTTAAGTAAAGATAATCCTGATGCCAAAGTGGCATATTTTGGGGTGACATGTTCTGCCACTCTCCATGTGACATTAATTTTATGAAGTGTGATGAATGGCATGGTGATTGTATTCTATTTCTTTTTTTTTTTCTAGAGATGGGGGGGGGTCTCACTATGTTGCCCAGGCTAGTCTTGAACTCCTGGCTTATGTGATCCTCCTGCTTTGGCCTCCCAAAGTGCTAGGATTGTAGGCGTGAGCCACCACACCGGGCAAATTGTGCTTTAAAAGTGTTCTCATCATTTAAAAATGCAGCCGGTAATACTCAGCGATACAACGATCTGTTGTCTGGTTTTGAATGTAAAGTATGCTGAGGAAAGGGAGGTGGGTTTTGCAGGAGTGTCTGTGAAAGAAGACTGGCCGGATATTCCACACTTGTGGTGACGGGCGATTGCACCTGAGGACGTCTTGTGCTGTTTCCCCCATTTCTGTGTACGTTACAAAGTCCCCAGTGAGAACAGTTAAAAAAATGCTGGGCCTCTCCTTCATTCAGCTTGTTATGGTGATCACAAGATGAATTTAGAAAGCACATGAAATGCTAAACACTTCACTAACATTGATAATTTTGAATTCAGGAAAATCTCAGGTCATGTAGGACACAATGGCCATTTTGAAGATGATTTTGTGTCACGTTGATTACCATATGTCTTGTTTGCGGTTCTACAAGGCCCGTCACCTGAATCAGTCTGATGATGGTTACGTATTGTAAACTTTAGAAACTCTTTTTCAAAAGGTAGTTTTAGTTAACGGACTGATAGCCTTATACTTTTTAAAAAGGCCAAGAAAATTGTTATAGCCGTACTTTAAAATTGCTCTTACTATGTCCCCAGAAAGAAAAACTTTTACAATTCTTTATTTTAAAGTATTATTGATTGATTGATTGATTCAGCTTTATTTAGGTAAAATCGACAAAAATTGTATACATTCGACATCTACAACATGATAATTTAATATACAGATGTATATGATTACCATCCATCTTTGGATGACACATGTGGTAATCAGTTTTACAACTGAGCATGGTGGCTCACACTTGTAATCCTAGCACTTTGGGAGGCCGAGGCAGATGGATCACCTGAGGCCAGGAGTTCGACACCAGCCTGGCCAACATGGTGAAACCCTGTCTCTACTAAAAATACAAAAAATTAGCTGGGCGTGGTGGTGGGCGCCTGTAGTCCCAGCTACTTGGGAGGCTGAGGTAGGAGATCGCTTGAATCCGGGAGGCAGAGGCTGCAGTGAGCTGAGATTGAGTCATTGCACTCCAGCCTGGGCAACAAGAATGAGACTCCATCTCAAAACAAAAACAAAAACAAACACAAAACCATACAATCAGTAAAATGATTACCACAGTCAATGGTAATGACTACCAGGATGGCTAAAGAGTAGAAAGGGGGATTTTATCAGTGATATCAGTTTGCAAACTGAGAAGAGACAGTCTCCAGCTCTCTCTGTTAAAAGGTGAACTCCAGGACACACAGTTTGTGCACAGTCTGTATAAGCTGGCCGAAAATAGCTGGAGGTCTGCAGCTGCTTCTCAGGAAAGAATTGTGCAAGGCTGATCCTCTGCCTAATCAGGGTTGCAGTGGTCTGGGTTGTGAATCAGAGTTAGGGATTTTCCTGATGGCTCCCATTGTTAGGGAGTTTAGCAAGAGTGTGGTTTTTCTTGTAGCCATAGGAATTTAGGAAGCTGTCAGGCAGCCAAGCCCTGAACCCCTGACTCACAGGTACCTTTTATTTCCTTAATCTTGGGATCCATCTTAGTTGATAAAGAAGCATCTATTGGTCTCTCAGATCACATTTCCCTGTTGTGGTCAGTCATAGCTTGGATTTCTGTGGGCCCACAGGCCCTACTGCATCACTCTTATCTTAAATGGCCTGAGAGAGAACTTCATGGATTTGTTGTTCTTTCCTTTAATAGAACATTCTCTTTAGTTTACTTTATGGATTTGGCCTACCTTATGAAGGAATACTGTATGGATTTGGCCTACCTTATGAAAGAATTTCTTCCTTGAAGCCAAAAGAGATTCCCATAAAATCTTTTCCTGAAGCATTTCCTCTGTGTTTTCTTCCAGTAGTTTAATCACTTTGTGTCTCACATTTAGGCCTTTGATCCATTTTGAGTTGATTTCTGTATAGTGTAAGAGGTGGGGGTCTAGTTTCATTCTTCTGTATGTGGATTTCCAGTTTTCCTAGTACCGTTTATTGACGAGACCATCCTTTCCTCAATGAGTGTTCTTGACATCTTTGTTAAAAAATCAGTTGACTATAGATACGTTGGTTAATTTCTGGGTTCTCTATTCTGTTCCACTGGTCTATGTGTTTGTTTCTATGCCAGTACCATGCTATTTTGGTTACTATAGCTTTGTAATATATTTTGAGAGCAGGTAGTGTGATTCCTCCAGCTTTGTTCTTTCTTCTCAGCATTTCTTTGGCCTTTTGGAATCTTTTGTGGTTCCATACAAATTTTACAATTTTTTCAATTTCTGTGAAAAATGTCATTGGTATTTTGATAAGGATTGCATTGAATCTCTAGATGGCTTTGGGTTGTATTGTCATTTTAACAATTTTAATTCTTCCAATTCTTGAGCATGAGATGTCTTTCCATTTGTTTGCATCCTCTTCAATTTCTTTCATTAGTGTTTTCTAATTACCCTTTTAGAGGTTTTTCACCTCCTTGGTTAAATTTATTCCTAGGTATTTTAAATTTTTTGCAGCTATTGTATATAAATGGGAGTGCCTTTTAAATTTATTTTTCATTTAGTTCATTGCTCATATATAGAAACAATACTGATTTTTTCATATTAATTTTGTATCCTGCAACTTTACCAAAGTTGTTGATCAGTTCTAAGAGATTTTTGGTAGAGTCTTTAGGATTTTCTATATATCAGATCATGTTATCTTCAAGCAGAAATAATTTGACTTCCTTCTTTATGATTTGGATGCTCTTTATTTCTTTCTCTTGCCTAATTGCTACGACTAGGACTTCCAATACCATATTGATAAGAGTGGTGAGACTTGGCATCCTTGTCTTATTCCAGTCCTTAAAGAAAAAGCTGAAAGATGTTAGGATGTTAGCTGTGGGTTTGTTATATATTGTCTTTATTATATTGAGGTTGTTTTTTTCTATACCTAATTTATTAAGAGTTGTTTTTTATCATGAAAGGATGTTGAATATTTTGAAAAGCTTTTTCTGCATCTTTGGAGATGATCACATGATTTTTGTCCTTCATTCTGTAGATGTAACCCAATTTGTTTAGTGATTTGCATATTTTGAACTGTCCTCACATTTTGGGATAAATCTCACTTCATCATGGTGTATTATCTTTTTGATGTGCTGTTCAATGCAGTTTGCTAGTACTTTGCTGAGAATTTTTGTAACTATGTTCATCAGGAATGTTGGCCTATAGTTTTTTGTTATTGTTTTGTCATTGTCTGGTTTTGGTATCCCGGTTATGCTGGCCTTGTAGAATGAGTTAGCAAGAATTCCCCCTGCTTCAGTTTTTTTTGCAATAGTTTCAGAAGAATTCGTATTAATTATTCTATAAAGGTTTGGTCGAATTTAGTAGTGAAGCCTTCTGGTCCTAGACTTTTCTTCGTTAGAAGACTTTATTACTGACTTGGTCTCATTACTTGTTATTGGTCTGTTCAGATTTTTTATTTCTTTTTTGTTCAATCTTGGTAGATTATATGTATCCAGGAATTTATCTGTTTCTTCTAGGTTTTTGAATTTATTGGCATATGGTTGTTTATAGTAGTTCTGGATGATCCTTTGTATTTTTGTGGTAGCCGTTGTGACATCTCTTTTTCTGTTTCTGATTTTATTTGGGTCTTCCTTCTTTTTTCTGTTAGTCTGGCTAATGGTTTGTTGATTTTCTTTGTCTATTTTAAAAATTAACTTTGTTTCATTGATCTTCTGTATTTTTTGTGTCAATTTCTTTTATTGTGGTTCTAATCTTTATTTATTTTCTTCTATTAATTTTGGGTTTGATTTGTTCTTGCTTTTATAGTTCCTTGAGGTGCATCATAATGTCATTTATATGAATCTTTCTAGTTTTTTAATATAGGCATTTATTGCTACAGACTGGGCTCTTAATACTGCTTTTGCTGTGTCCCATAGGTTTTGGAATGATGTATTTCTATTTTAATTTGTTTCAGAGAATTTTAACTTTTTTGCTGTGTCCCATAGGTTTTGGTATGATATATTTCTATTTTAATTTGTTTCAGAGAATTTTAAATTTTCATTCTTAATTTCCGCCTTCATCCATTGGTCATTCAGGAGCATGTTGCTCGATTTCCATGTATTTGTGTATTTTCAAATGTTCCTCTTGTTATTGATGTGGACTTTTATTCTGTTATGGTCGAATAAGACACTAGATGTGGTTTTGATTGAAAAAAATTGTTGAGGCTTGTTTTGTGTCCTAACATGTGGTCAATCCTGAAGAATGTTCCATTTGCTGATGAAAAAATGTATTCTGTAGCTGTTGAGTGAAATGTTCTGTAAGTGTCTTCTGGTCCATTTGGTTTATGGTGCAGTTTAAATCCAATGTTTCTTTGTTGATTTTATGTGTAGATGATCTATCCAATGCTGAGAGTGGGGTGTTGAAGTCCTCAGTGAATATTGTATTGGGGCCTATCTTACCCTTTAGATCTAATAATGTTTGCTTTATATATATATGGGTGAAAATATATTTACAATTGTCATATTCTCTTGCTGAATTGATCCCTTTATTGTGTAATGTCCCTCCTGTCCTCTTTTTTATGGCTTTTAACTTGAAGTCTGCTTTATCTTACATAAGTAAGGCTACTCCTGATTGCTTTTGGTTTCTCTTTGCTTGGAATATTTTTTTCCATCCCTTCACTTGCAGTCTATACGTCTCTTTACGGTCGAGGTGAGGTGAGTTTCTTGTAGACAGCATATAGTTGGGTCTTGTTCTTTAATCTGTCAGGCAGTTTACATCTTTAAAGTGGGAAATTTAATTTGTTTACATTCAAGATTATTATTAGTAGGTGAGGACTTACTCTTGTCATTTTATTGACTGCTTTTTGATTGTTTTGTCTATCCTTTGCTTCTTACTTCCTCTCTTATTGTTTATTTTTTGCATTTAGGTGGTTTTCTGTAGTGAGTCTGATTCCTTTTGGTATCTTCTTTTTGCATTGGCTATACAAGTGACTTTTATAGTTTTGTATTTTTTATGATGGTGGTTATTGTCTTTTCACTTCCACGTGTAAGACACCCTTGAGTATTTCTTGTAAGTCCCGTCTTGTGGTAATGAATTCTTTTAGTTTTTACTTGTCTGTGAAAGATTTTATTTTTCTTTCATTTCTGAAGGATAGCTTTGCTGGGTATAATATTATTGGCTGAATTATTTTTTTCTTTCAGTCAGCAGTTTGACTATATTATCCCATTCTCTCCTGGACTGCAAAGTCTTTGCTGAGAAATCCACTGTTGGTTTAATGGACTTATATGTGACTTAATGCTTTTCTCTTGCTGCTTTTAAAATTATTTGTCTTTGACTTTTGACAATTTTCCTACAATGTGCCTTGGAGAGGACCTGCCTGGGGGTTCTTTGAGCTTCCTGGACCTAGATGTCCATTTCTCTCACAAGACTTGGGAAGTTTTCTGCCGTATTTTTATTAAATATGTTTTCCTCAGCTTTTCTCTTCTCTTTCTGGAATGCCCATAATACAAATATTGATTCACTTAATGCTGTCCCATAAATCCTGTGAGCTTTCTTCATTATTTTTTATTATCTCTCTTTCCCTCTGTCTGCCTGTGTTATTTCAAAAGACCTGTCTTCAAGTTTAGAATTTTTTCCTTCCTATTTGGTCTAGTCTGTTGTTGAAGCTCTCTATTGTATTTTTTATTTCTCTATTATATCATATATTTCATTGAATTCTTCAGCTCTAAGATTTGATTCTTTTTTATAATTCTGTCTATTGTATTTTTCATTCAAATTATGAATTGTTTTTCTATGTTCATTGAATTGTCTGTATTTTCTTGTATCACTGAGTTTCCTTAAGATTGTTATTTTGAATTCTTTTTCTGGTATTTCATATATTTCCTTATAATTAGGTTCTGTTACTAGAGGATTATTACTTCCCTTTGGAGGTTACATATTTCCCTGCTTTTTCATGGTTGCTGTGTCCCTAACATTGACTCCTATACATCTGGTGAAAAAATTGTCTCTTCCAATTTTATGGAGTAGGTTTCAGGAGGAAAGACTTAGGGTGCGTGGTTCTAGATGGACACAGTAATGTAGTCTCCATATTGTTCCTTTAGCTGTCATACACACTAGTGGTGTTTGTGAGTTTCTCAGTGGCCGACAGTGAGGGAGTCTGTGGTAACAGTGATGTGGCTTTTCCAAGGGTAGGCTCTCAGGCTATATCTCGGGTTCGGGATACACACGTGCACACGGTAGGTCACCCAACATGGGATCTGGCTCATTGGAGTTGGAGCCACATGGCTGTTCCTCCAGCCAGAAGCATGGGCACACAGTTGCTTAGCTGACCTGGGAGTGTGCCTGCCAGGAGTGACTTATAGGGTTGTTTCTCTGATCCAGGACACCGACACAAGGCTGCTCAGCTCGTCTGGGGTATGTCTTCTGGGGCCAATTCAAGGGGCTGTTTCCCATGTCTGGGTCACAGCTGCGTGACTGCTTGGCTGGCCTGAGGGTGTGTTTGCCAGGGGCTGCCCACAGGGCTGCTTCTCAGGCCTGGGACAAGGGCACATGGCTGCTCAGCTGGCCTGAGGTATATCTGCCAGGGGTGACCTGTGTGGCTGTTTCGTGGGTTTGGAGTACAGGTTTCAGGCTGTGTGGCTGGCCTGGGATGTGTCCACTAGGGTTGAACTATGCGGCTGTTTCTTGGGCCTGGGGTACAGGTGCAAGGCTGCATGCCTGGTTCGGGGATATGCTTACTGTTGGTGGCTGAGAAACGGGGCTGTTTCTCAGGCGCTTATTGGGCAGGTGAGGAGCATGTCTGTAGGGTGTTGGGGTACTGTGGGGCTGTTTCTCATGTCCTGAGCACAGGTGCCCAGCCCCTCCTCTGGCCTGGAGGTGTATTAGCCACTAGGAGGCTCAGGTGCCTCTCCTGCTTGGGGAAAGGTGAACAGCAGCTTGGCTAACTCAAGGGCAGGGTTGCTGTGGGTGGGACTGCCAGGTTCCTCCAGCTGGTGGGGCAGTGATGGGGGTTGGTTTCCCTGCTGTGCAAGGCCGGAGTCACAGCTGATCCTGGGCCCGGGCTCCATGCAGCTGGGGTTGTGACGTTCAGCCACCCGTGTAGGCTTGGAGTCATGAAGATGGAGCTCCAAGGCTGGAGAATGGCTGTGGTTTCCATTCCCCAGAGCAGGGTATGCTCCAGAGGTGGCTCTGGTCTCAAGATGGGGCTGTGCTGCAGCAGCTTGGCTCACAGGGATGGCTGGGGGGTGAGCAGTGCACACCTTGTGCTCCTAATCTGGGGCCATGGAGCTGTGTCGTGAATTCTCTGCAGCTCCCAAATGGCTCAAGGCCTGTGAGGACTGCAGGATTCCCCTGCTGTAAGGACTGTAGGTGTTTTCTGTGGGGGCTGGTGGGGATCTGCTGCTTCCCTTTCCCTGCAAGGGGAAGTCCCTTCTGACTCCAGGCAGATCTGACCCAGGCAGGGGAGATGGGGCTGCAGAAGCCAGGTGCCTCCACTCTGCCCTCCTGGACTTCCGGTCAACACAGGTGCCTCTCCACTCCCATGTTGCACTGCACACTCTGCCAGATCTTAGCTCTCTCCCTTCCACGTAGTCCGAGCTCAGCTGTGTAGTCATTGCCTTGGTCCTTTCTTGGGCAGAGGGAGCTGAGCACCAGCTCTCTCTCGTCAGCGTCTTGCTGACTTTGCTCCCACCATGCAAATATATATATATATATTTATCTCACTTGATGCCTTAAGCACCAGTATTCTTGAGTCAAACAAAAGGAGACAGATTAAATCCTCATGATCAGGACTTCGTGTTAACAGGAGCCCTTGGGACCTTATCAATCCCCTCCTATTATAAGTGAACACACAGAGTATTTGTGGTTAGTAATTGCCTTTCTACACTTCCCTGTTTGCATCCTGGTTAACCTGAAGGAGTTTTTCAGTGAGGAAATGCATCCTGAGGCTGAGGCCTGGCCCCAGCCCCTGGGGAAAGCTTATTATGATTATTAACATCACTGTTTGTTGTTACTGTTCCTTGTTACTTTATTCATTCTCTTGGCAGTCCTCTCCCATTCCTGCCAAAGTTCCATCGAATCTTCAGATTTGGATATTTGAGGTTTTCTATCTTACTCGTCAAAATAGAATAAAATTTTATTGGGGCATTTTGGATTCTGTTTTTAAATCGGAATCCAAGATGTTGCTTTTTAATTTGATAGGCCTGTTCATTGAAGGGCTTCATGCCATCAAATCTGCTGAGAAAGCAAATGATCCATTTTGTGACCTTGTATCTCCTGGCTCCCACGTTATGTTTTTATTTCCAAAAGTCTAAAGAGAGTTTGAGTTTGTATTGGACGTGTAACACGGCACTTCATTTCCATTTGCAATCTAATTCAGCATTTCATTGTTTGGATTCAATCTATTAATAAAGTCGATCTCAGATGGAGAATCTGGCTGCTGCCCTAGTTCCTGGTAGCTGTCTTAAAGGCTATTTATTTTCATTTTTCATTTAATTTATATCCACTCTGTTGATAATCAGACATGGGAGAACAGATTTCTGGCTTTGTGTCAAGTTCTTGTTGAACTGTCTTTGTTCGTCCCTGATTCTCCCTTATTGTTAAGTTTGACAGTTACTGACCTGAATGTCTGAATGTAGTCAACAGAGCCTATGTATCAGATGACACTTATTTAGTTACATGCAGCCAATGTAAAGCATATTTTTCTGGTGGTGCTTGGCAGGACTGATAGATTTGATACACCTGAGACAAAATTTTTAATGGTCAAAGACTGTATGGTCCTTAATACATTACTTGTTCTTTTTTAACGTGGGTTCACTGGGCCTTGAACCACCATCCACAGGACTGTTGATATCCACAGCAGGCAGCCTTGGCTTGCACGGAGCTTATAGATGTGCAGTCCCTCCCTCCTGGCTGTTTTGTGTCTGCCTCTGGGAGAGTCCCTGACTCTGTCTGCATGTTGCTCACGGGTCTCCTCTTCCTCTCAGGTTTCCTTAAAATGGAGAGGGTGAATTCAATGTACTTTTAGCTCTGAAATTTGATGGCAAAGAATTTTATGCCCCAAGTGCTTTTAAAGTTATCCTAGGAAATTGGATATAAATAAAAAACTAGATGCTACAGCATGTAAATGTAAGGAAAACAGTTTTTACTGATCATTGCCTCTGAGCCAGGTGCTTTTCACAGGCTGTTTCATGGGAACCTTGTGATTCCTGAGGCAGGGGCCATGCGTCCCCCATGCAGTTGTGTTCAGGCCTCTTCAGGGGAGTGGCTCCAGATGGGCCGTCCCATCTTGAAAAGAAGGATGCTGTCAAGAGCTTGAAAATTTGGGTAAAAGAAAGTTGTTTAAAAAGCCAAGAGAAATGAATCCTTCTTGTGAGATTAAGGGTATTTAGTATCATGAGTGGGGAGAGTTTTTGGACAGGCAGGAAAGCATTGAAGCTGTTTGGAAAAACTAAACTTTGCTGTGGAATAATTTCAGATGTTTAAAATCGAATGATCTCACTGTGGAATGAAGTTCTAAATAGCATGGGGACCCTTTGGACTCAGGCTTGTTTTTATGGCTTTGCACGTTTCTTGTATGGTGTCCCTTGAGCTTCCGGGTCAGACATTGTGGACCTTTGTGTTTTTCGTTTGCTTTTCTTTATGGTTAAAGCTTGGACACTTGAAGACAGCAGTAAAACACTCTGGGGTGTGTGTTCCTGTACGGTTCATACTGGAGCACTAGGATTACATTCTGGCATAGCATCAAAGGAACGGTCCCCGAAGTGGACAGCAGAAAAATGAAAATATGCCGCGAGAAAGGAGCAAGGGGCCTAGGCTGGTGGTTGGATTAGGGACTGGGAGGTCTGTTCTTACGGCGAGGCCAGGGGCTTGGTCCTGGCGGGTGTCGGAGTTTTGCTTCGGTGTTTTGAGCGTGAAGGGAACTGAAGAGCTGCTTCTGGCGTAAGGGATGTGACATTATCATGTAAGAACATGCAGGTTCCGAAACAGTTTCTGGTACACGGTGACTGCCCAGTAAATACTCAGCAGAGACATAAGCTTCTTCTGTGAAAGCCGTGCCGGAGCACGAGCACGCGCAACCTCCACATCCTGGTGGTCGTTTCTGTGCTGCGATGGAGACCACGGACCGCCCCAGCCACCGGCTGCTCCTCCCGGCATTGCCAGAGCCACTGTGGTGGGGCCTGCATCCCCACCCACTCTCCCAAAAGTCATCCCAGGAAATTGGATACAAATCACGGTAGCAAGTGACCTCCCAGTCTACCAAATCCAATAAAGAGTTTTGAACAAGGACCCAAGCGACCTCTCCGCAGCAGGTGGCATTCTGCATCACCCACTCCCTCCCTCTTCACTTTCTTTCTTTGGCTTCGGTGACTTCATCTGCTTTCTTCTTTTCTAATTTGCATTTGAGAAAAATTTCTACAGCAACAACATAAAGGACAGGTGGGAGGGGTGCTGGACTGGAGGCAGAGGCCAGTTAGGGGATAGCCAGGGCGCTGTTTCATTACACTGGACAATAGCAGTGGGCATGGGGCAGGGAGCAACCCAAGGCTGCCTCCGAGGCACAGCCGAGGCTCTGTCCCCAGGCAGCGTGGGGCTGAGGCTGGCGTTCCGTCATTGCTTCCTGAGCTGCCCCACTGAGAGAAACGCCGGGGATTCCCGCGGCCTCTCACCTCTGGCAAGACAGTACAGGTTCACTATTTGATTATATCAGCATTTCACATCGGAGACCTCACAGAATCCAGAGGCAGCAATAGTCCGGCAGCTGCCCACGACTGCCCGTCCAACAGTGAGCGAGTAACAAACAGCAACAACAACCACAAACAGCTGTTGAATCTCACAGCTTTTGTCTTTATAAAATAGGCCACTTCTTTGACATGTTATTGCAGACACACACACAGACACACACACACAGACACACACACTACTAAGAAGAAGGTGTGGTGGTATCATCCTAGCATCCGCTAAACACTGTTATGGAAAAAATCCAGTGCCTCTGGGTTATTCGCCACTGCAGTTGTGGTTTTCATTCTTCCTATCACCCCTGCTATTTCATGAATACACATTTTGTTTTAGAACTGGAACCAATCCAGGTTCATCTTTTCTTTGCTTAAGTGAAACTAAACTAATTTCAGATTTCTTGCTGAAAAATGCCTTTGCTTCCCTTACACAGGATATAATTTAAGAATACAGTCCAGCAAGATCGAAATTTGTTTTTGAAACAGACATGTTAGTTCCACTGGTTACGATGGACTATAATGATGTTTGAGATGTGATTTTTTTGCCATTTGAAAACCTCTCCTGCGAACTGTCAAGGGCCCTTAGAGTCAGTAATTTGGGTGTTGAACCCTCAGCCTGTGGCAGATTGAGGAGCTCTGTTGTGTGTTCCTCAGTAGATGCGACTTTCTTCTTCTCTTTATGGGGGTCGGCAAACCTTTTTGGGAAAGGGCCAGGGAGTTAATATTTTCGTCGTTGAAGACCACGTGGTCTCCAACTCAATCATCCAACTTTGCCCTTGAGGAAGAAGCAGCCATACACAGTCTGTAAACAAAGGACAGGGCTGTGTTCCAGGCAAACTTTGTTGTTTACAAAAACAGGCGGCAGGCTGGGGTTGGTGGGGCTTGTGTTTAATTAACGCAGCACACAAAGTCTTATGACATCGTTTTACTCTTTTCTCTCAGGAAACAGTTCTGGTGAAATGTGATCGTCCTGGCCACCCTCTGATTAATAAGACATATCATTTTGAAAGGTAAGTGCTTTTCAAGATGTCCTATAAAGCAAACTTCCACATTAAAAATACAAATTTTGCATTGGGGTTTGAGTAATGAAATGTGCAATTTATCCTATCATTTGACTAATTGTGATTATAAATACAGACGGTCCCTGAGGTAGATTTTTCAACTTTAGGAAGGTGTGAAAGAGATAGAAATTCAGTAGACACTGTGTCTCGAGTGCCCATTACAACCCTTCTGGTTTTTGCTTTCAGTACAGTATTCAGTAAACTACGTGAAACAGTCAACACTTTAGTGTACAAGCTTTCCATTTGGTGATTTTGCCCACCTGTAGGCTAATATGTGTGTTCTGGGCACACTTAAGGCAAGTTAGGCTGAGCTACAATGCTTGGTAAATTAGGTGTATCAAATGCATTTTCAACTTGCAATATTTTCAACCTACAATGGGTTTCTCAGGTCACAACCCCATCATAAGTCGAGGGACATCTGTAATCCATATGTTCATCGTTTTAAGTAAATAGACATTTTTTATATATCCAGTTTGTTGATAGTAATTTCGTTGTGATGATAGCAACTAACAATAAGGCTTTCTGTCAGATGCCTTCCTCGGCACTGGGTCGTGGTGTATTCCCAGGGTGGTAGGAAAGCCCCGGAAGGCTCAGAATCAATGCGCGTGGCCTTTGGAAAGCCCTGCTCATCCTCCTTCAGGTACCAAGGGCTGGCTGAGTGGTCCTGCTCCCAGGCTCTGTCCTCCTGCTCCTCGGAAGGACGTCAGTGCCTGAGGCCTCTTCCTCTCCCCAGCAGCAGCCTGTATCGCTCGATAGGGTCACATCTGGAGAAGGGCAGAGGGTTCCCCTCAAGCCTCTGCTGAGCACTGACCAGCACAGGAGCGGTAAGAAGGAGGAGGCCAGGAAAGAACCACCGGGGAGGAGCCCGGGAGAAAGTCTGCAGAGCTCACACAGGCCTGGGAATTGTGAGTGCTCCCGCCGGGGCAGAAATACCTCGTGATACACAAGGCCTTGGGTAGAGTGAGAAGTTAGCCCTGGAGTAAAGGCTGCTGGTGCCATGCGGCAGAACTTAAATGCAAGCCTCGAGGGGTCAAGTTGTTTCCAAGTAACTGCTGGCATCCCATAATAAAGCCGAAGAAAAATTACTGGGATTGGAGGGTCAAAACATGGCGCACCCAGTTAGGAGTAATTAGCAAAGTCTGACATCAAAAATTACCAGACATGATTCAAGGAAGTAGGAAAATATGACCTCTAATGAGAAAACTCAGGCAACGGAAATAGAGCGAGAAATAACACAAATGATAGAATTAGTAAAGAAGGTGAAAACAGTTGTTATAAATCTGTGTGTTCAAGGAAGTAGAGGAAAATGTAAACACGTTGAGTGGAGATATGAAAAATTATAAAAAGACCCAAATAAAACATCTGGAGATGAAAAAAATGCCATAGAGGAGACGCGAACGTACTGGTTGGGATGCAGGAGAAAGACGGGTGAGCTTGAGGCCGCAGCAACAGAAATGACCAACGTGAAACCAGGGAGACTCCATAGCGAGTGGACAGAGTGGGCTCCGGGGACAGCTGGGGCTGACGCAAGCCCCACAGTGTGAATGAGCTTGAGGCCCCTGGACGGCACGCTTGAAATGGTGAAAATGTCCATTTCGTTATATGTATTTTTTACCACAATTAAAAAGGAAGTGAACAGAGCATCATGGCGCCATGGGACCGTGATGTATTGGCTTCCAAGAAGCCAAATACAGCGGGAGTTGCAGTCCCAAAAGGTGACGGGAGTGGGCGCTCAGAGAACATTTGAAGAAGTCGGCCGGAGGTGGGTCACGGTGGCTCACGCCTGTAATCCCAGCACTTTGGGAGGCCAAGGCGGGTGGCTCACGAGGTCAAGAGATCGAGACCATCCTGGCCAACATGGTGAAACCCCGTCTCTACCAAAAATACAAAAATTAGCTGGGTATGGTGGTGCACACCTGTAATCCCGCTGCTTGGGAGGCTGAGGCAGGAGAATCGCTTGAACTCAAGATGCGGAGGTTGCAGTGAGCTGAGATTGTGCCACTGCACTCCAGCCTGGTGACAGAGTGAGACTCCATCTCAAACAAACAAACAAACAAACAAACAGAGAAACACCAGAGATAAAATGACCAGAGTGAAAAGACACGTTGAAGACTCAGGGTCAGACATGAAAATGACCTTAGGCTTCTCCACAGAGCAATGCAAATCAAAAGATACAGGACCAGCACCTCTAAAGTACGGAAAGAGAAACAGTCCATCCAGAGTTCTGTGCCAGTGAAAATGTCTTTCAAATACAAAGACATTTCCAGACATGGGAAAGCTGAGAGAATTAATCGCCAGAGACACACCACAAGGAGTGTACAATGGATTCTGTCCTGAAGGACATGTGGACATATGCAAAAGACGCTTTTTCTTATTAAAAAAAAAACTCTTCCAAATCTAGTTAAATGATTAAAGAAAAATAACAATGGATTGTGGAGCTCATGACACATGCAGACATAAAATGCACGTGAGCAACAGTGTGAAGGCTGGGAGTGGGCGTGCAAGTGTACTTTCGTATGGTCCTTATTTGGTATGTTAGGCGATAGAATCTGATTGCAGGCAGCCTCTAAGTTACATATGGTAAACCCTAAAACAACCACCAAAGACAATAACAAGCTAGAGATACATACAATAAGCTAACAAAAAAGATAAATGGAATTATAAAAAATCCCCAATCAAAAATAAATGTCAGGAAAAAGGGAAAAAGGATTTAAAAGATGGAAAAAGGAAAGGGATGGAAAAGATATATTTACCTGAATGCTAACATTAATCAGAGGAAAGCTGTTCTATATCTCAATAAAGCTATTTTAAAAACAAATAAAGGCTGTCAATACAATGGCAACCCAAATCATAGCAGGATGTTTTGTAGAAACGAAAAAGCTGATGATAAAATTTATATGGAAAGGTGAAGGAACTATAATAGCCAAAACAACTTGGGAAAAGGACAGAGTTGGAGGACTCACACTACCCGATTTAAAGACTTAAAATCACTAAGACAGCGTGATAGAGGCAAACCAACAGACACATCATCAATGGAACGGAGAAGAGTTCAGAAATAAACCCACACAGATGCAGGCAGCTGACTTTAATAGTTTTACTCTTTTAATGGTGGGGGCTGTCCTCTTAATTTATAGTATTCTGAGATATCTACCTTCCATGTTGTTAAGAGAATTTTTCTGGAAGAGCAGGAGAAACCCATTTTCTATAAAATATCTGTCCCAACATCAAAGTCATCAAAAGAAGCAGCAAGAACCGACCCTCCCTCCCCAGCTTCCGCTGCTTCAGAGGAGAAGCTCCCTCGAAGACAGATCATGGTGAAGTTTTCCCCTTTCTCTCTGCTTCAAATGACGCACGAGTTTACATACTGTGCTAACCTATTTCTGTTTATACAATTCATGTGCTTTTATATATAAAATTTATAATTGTAGAAAAATATACCTGACATAAAAGTTTACCATTTTAGCCATTTTTAAGCATACAGTTCAATGGGACAAAGTATGATCTGGTGCAACCATCACCACTATCCATCTTCACAGCAAAATTGTCATCCCATCCTGAAACTCCAAACCCATTAAACGCTGAACTGCCCGTCTCCCCTCCCTCAGCTGCTGGTAGCCACTGTTCCATTTTCTGTCTGAGAAGTCTTATCTAAGGCATCTGCGCATTTTATCTAAGTCTGGTAGGGAAGGGATGTTCTTTGCAATAAGCCATTCTGGAAATTACAGATAGTGCTGGGATTTCTTAGCCTTTGCGGTTGTTCAGGATCTCAGAGCATGGGTAAAGTTCAACGTTATCAATTTTTTCTCTAGATGCTTTTAAGAGTTTTCTCTCTGACTTCGGTGTTCCAAATCAAAGTGAAGCTGCACTGTTTCACTCGGCAGTTGCTGAGTTTTTTGTTTGTTTTATTTTATTTTATAATACTGCTTGGGACTTTTAATCTTTGAATTAATGTCATTCTTTAAGTTGAACAATTATCAGGCAAAATCTTTTTAAAAGTGCTTTCTCTCCTTCTATCTATACCCTTTTAATGAAATTCCTATTAGATATAGATTAGCCCTTTTCATTCTACCATCTGTGTCTCTACCATTACCCGCTTTTGAGATGATCGCCTTCCTTGTATCTCTGTGCTGCATTCTGGGTAATTTTCCTGTGACAATCTTTTAATTAATTCACGTATTCTCTCTTCATCCATGGTTAAACTTCCATTTAACCCATCTGTTTTTCGTGCTTGTAAATTATTTGGCTCATTTTTAAATCTTCTTATTCTTTTAAAAATAGTCTTCCATTTTCCTTATGTTTTGTATTCCTTATTTTGTATCTTTACTGATTTATTTTTTATTTTTTAGTGACAGACTCTCACTCTATCACCTAGGCTGGAGTGCAGTGCTGCAATCATAGCTCTCTGCAGCCTTGAACTCTTGGCCTCAAGTGATTGTCCCACCTCAGCCTCCTGAGTAGCTAGGATTACAGGCATGACTTTATTCATGTTTAACATTGTTTTCTTAAGTCTCTTTCAGAATGTTCTATTGTGTCTGGTTCTTGTGGCGGCTGCTGTATTACTTGTATCTTTGTTGCCACTGACTGTAGTGATTTATTTATTTTGTGTTTTATAAGTTTTTACTGCGAACTTATCTTTGGTGAGGAGTTTTTTTGATTGTTTCTTTTTTTTTTTTGGTAGGAGACTTGTGTACTCTTGGCTGTGGGTTTGCAACTATGATTTTTCCTGCAAGGGCCTGGGGTTTCACAAAAGTTCTGAATCAGTTTTCAGGTAACGTTTGTGGTTTGTGATTTCTCTGCCCTGTGGGCTCCTTGCATTTGGATTCTGTGCTCACTTGCGGTGCAGGTGTGAGGCTTTGATTGCTCACAGGAGACCTGACTCGTCATCTAGACTCTGAGGCACGTGGAATACTTTCTTACCACTTATCTGGACCCCCTTTTCAGGGACTAGGCCTATCTTTGAGTGCCCTGGACTTGCACAGCCATGGCACCTCCATGTCCTGCCTCCTGTCTCCAGAGGGCAGAAAACCCTGCCTTGTAAGCCCTGTTGCTTCTGTCTGGATTGGTTCCTCAGCCTGGGTGCTTGCAGTACCAACTCGAGCCTTCTACTCAGCCTTTTTCCACTCTTCATTTCTTGCACCTAGGAAGTTTCCTTCTTCCTTTTTTTTTTTTTTGAGGAGTCTTGTTCTGTTGCCGAGGCTGGAGTACAGTGGCACAATCTCAGCTCACTGCAACCTCCACCTTCTGGGTTCGAGCGATTCTCCTGCCTCAGCCTCCCAAGTAGCTGAGACTTCAGGCATGCACCATCACATCCGGCTAATTTTTGTATTTTTAGTAGAGACAGGGTTTCACCATGTTGGCCCAGCAGGTCTTGAACTCCTGACCTCAAGTGATCGGCCCACCTTGGTCTCAGCACGCACGTGCTGAGATTACAGGCGTGAGCCACCATGCTGGCTAATATTTGTATTTCTAGTAGATACCGGGTTTCACCATGTTGGCCAGGCTGGTCTTGAACTCCTGAACTCAAGTAATCCATCCGCCTCAGCCTCCCAAGGGCTAGGATTAAAGGCGTGAGCCACCGTGCCCAGCCAGTTTCCTGTCTTTCTTCCCTTCAATGTCAGTAGCATATTTTAAAACACATTTTGTTTCTATTTTATCTGCATCACTTACATGTTGGTTAGGGGAGAGAAAGGGAGTTGTAGTATCTTAGCCACCATGTGTCGTGATCTGGAGCTTCAGAGACAGTGCACTTTGCAGAATGTGTTTTATTACTCAAGGATTGCAATAATATTAGAATCTGTATAGTCTCATGCATTTTTATTATTTATTTACTGAAAAACATTTTATTTGTGTATCTAAAACCAAATAACTTGATTTTTTTCCCTAAAATAATCATATTTAAAAATCCCACTATGAATACTCAAGAAAATTTTCATCAGTTTCACATGTAATAAAGTAGCTTCCTGAAGAAACTTCCATACACGGTGCTGGTGGTTCAATGGATTTAATTTGTAAGAGCAAAGCCAGTCTTCACGTGCAAAAGCTTTTTCTCATGTCTGTGCACTAAAAACAGTATAGAGAAAAATGATACTTTTTATCAGTGTAGAAAAGAAGCAAATTTATGAGCACTTTGGAGTAATAGCCCCATGGCTTAGCTTCATCATGTTTGTTTATGCAAACACTTGTGGAACTTCGCTTCCTCGTGACACATGGTTTTTTTACAATCCTTCACTGGGCTGACCTTTCTTCCACTATTGATTTTGTCCTCTTTTGGTGACTCAATTATGCAGGGGAATAATCTTAGTAAAAACCTCTCTCTCTTTTTTTTTTTTTTTTTTTTTTTTTACTGTGCTTCAGAGTAATCTGGCGTTGGGCTAGGTAAAGAGGGAAATGGGGTTGGCCTGACTCCTTCCAGGAGTTTATACCCTAGTTGAGAACTAGGCTTGGGATGGGAGGCTTGGGAGATCTTTACAATGATAAGTAATATCAACGTTGGCAGAATAAGGTGAAGCAATCAAAATAGGTGACATAATTGGCCAAGGATGGAGAAGAAAGGAATGTTCGGGGCCGGGCGCGGTGGCTCACACCTGTAATCTCAGCACCTTGGGAGGCCAAGGCGGGTGGATCATCTGAGGTCAGGAGTTCAAGACCAGCCTGGCTGGCTGGGCGCGGTGGCTCACGCCTGTAATCCCAGCACTTTGGGAGGTCTAGGTGGGTGGATCACCTGAGGTCAGGAGTTCGAGACCAGCCTGGTCAACATGGTGAAACCTCATCTCTACTAAAAATACAAAAATTAGCTGGGCATGGTGGCACACACCTGTAGTCCCAGCTACTCGGGAGGCTGAGGCAGGAGAATCGCATGAACCCGGGAGGCGGAGGTTGCAGTGAGCCGAGAATGTGCCACTGCACTCCAATCTGGACGACAGAGTGAGATTCTGTCTTCAAAAAAAAAACGAAAAAGAAAGAAAGGAATGTTTGGAATGGAACAGGGTTAATGAGGGAAGCACCTCTGGGGAAGAGGCCTTGAGCCTGGACTCAGCTCTGGAGGTTTAGGTGGGACAGGCATCCCAACAAAGGACAGAGACTCATCAGAGACGCGGGGACGCTCACTGATGAAGGACCTGGGGGTGTGGCTCGGGAATGTCTCCTTCGTGATGAATTCTTCTCAGTTTCCCTGTGTCCCTCGGTTGGAGGCCGCTGCTCCGACTTCTCATTTCCCGCTCCTGCTTCATCTCTTGGAATAGTGTTTGGCACATTATAGTAGCTGCTTCTACTGTGGTCTTCCCAACTGGAACAGGAGCCCCGCGGGGCTGGGGACAAGGTCTTACCTTGCATCCCAATAAATGAGCATTTCATTTAAATTGTGTTTAAAATCGTGGCTTGCTGGATGATGGCTGGACCGTGTCAGCTGGCGTCGGTGGTAGATACATTGTGGTAAAAGCTTTTTCCTTCCTCCCGACCCCACCTCCAATCCTTGCACTTTACTGTTACACACCCTAGACTTGACTTGGGAAGTAAACAGCGCCAGTTTAAGGAAGCACGTGGCCTATTGATAAAGGACTGGGCTGAATGTTTAGAGCCAAATGCACCCTTCGGTTAAAGTGCTGAAGGATTCAATGCGCACCTTCGGGTGCTTAGCACAGAGCTGCTGAGAAGGAATAAAGTAGGGTCGGATTAGGAATAAAAAGTTTAAAGTATGATCCTTTCCCCACGCGGCTTACACACAGGCTGTGGGTATCGGTCATCACCGCAAAGCAGCCAGAGTCCCACAGAGTGTGCGGCCGAGTGCTGAGCGACAGAGAAATTCCTGTGGGCAAGAGAGTCACAGAGTGGCTAGAGCTTGAGCTGGGTGGAGTTTAGTTACATACGTCACCTACACGTAGCCCTTGGCAGTCTCCAAGTACTTTCAGGCCGTTGGTCGTCCCAGGAGGACCTGAAGAGGAAGCTGCGGGGGGCACCACCGCCCAGTCTAGTTAAACGATGGCTTTTAGTAAGCGTTGGATTTGGGCAGAAGGTCTCAGTCTTTGGGTTACACCAGGCTGCTGCTCAGGTCAGTGGAGAAGCACAGGCAAGGGCACTGTGGTGGGGAAACCACCCTCGGGGATCGTGTGACCTTGTTTTGGGGAAGAAGGAAGTGGACAGCACAGTTCATGCCGACACATGTCTTCTCAGAGGGCCCTGTCTCAATATGAATACGCTGAGGGTCGAAGGGAAACGTCAAAATTGTGCTGTTAGAAGTGAACAGAAAAATGGAAGAATTTGTGCAACTTGCTGTCTATCTATAGAGCTAGGGGAGACTTTAAATATAAATCTCTGCAAGAATTCATTCTGGGGTAATATTGTTTAGCATTCAGGATCATCTTGTTTTTATAAACAGTGGAGCATATGGTTCTTATGAAATCAGAACATTGTTGGTTTTTATAACAGCTTTTTATGGAACTAACGAATGTCAAAATATTTTATTTCCATTCTAAAAAAAATTCCAACACTTTCAGCCCTTAACTTATTTTAAAAATAAATTTGTATGAGGGGGAAAGTTCAATTTTACTATTCAGAAAAAATATTAATAGGTCCAGGGTCAGAAGAAGGTTATTTTCTAAGTGAAATAAAAATATTATTTAAAAAAAGACAAACTAAAAGTAATGCCACTGATCCAAAATGCAAGGAGAAAAAGAATAAGTCATGTTCACTGTTTTGAGAAGAATTCATTTATCAGGAAGCTGAAGGACTGCTGGCCGTGTTCTTGTAGAACAGGATTTACAATGTGATATTCCTAACTGACACATTTGTGTGAAATTTCTATAGTCGTTCAAGTTCAAGCATTTTTCTGAGCACCTATTATGTGCCAGGCACCCTGTTAGACACAAGGGATGCAGGTGAGAGGAAGGCAGCATTTTTGCCACCAAGACCTAGAGCTGTAGGGACCGTTCCCAGGAGGCTGCGCTGAGCTCAGAAGCCACCAACACAGCAGTGGGGCGGGCGGCAGAGATGGGGGAGGCCCTCAACCTGGGGCTTGACAGCTCAGCTAACCAGGAGTTAACCAGGCAGAGAAAAAGGGAAAGGTGGCCGGGGGTGGCGGCTCACGCCTGTAATCCTAGCACTTTGGGAGGCAGAGGCGGGCAGATTGCCTGAACTCAGGAGTTCGAGACCACCCTGGGCAACAGGGTGAAATCCCGTCTCCACTAAAATACAAAAAATTAGCTGGACGTGGTGGCGCACACCTGTAGTCCCAGCTACTCGAGAGGCTGAGGCAGGGAGAATCGATTGAACCAAGGAGACAGAGGTTGCAGTGAGCCGAGATTGGGCCATTGCACTCCAGCCTGGGTGAGAGAGTAAGACTCTGTCTCCAAAAAAAAAAAAAGAGAGAAAAAGAAAAAGGGAAAGGAGATTCCAGGTTGGGGGGAAAATGTCAAAGTTATGAAGAAAAAGAATGAGAATGACAGGCTCCAAGCACAGGAGCCTTGGGTGTGGCTGGACATGACTGTGGGAGGCCGGTGCTGGGGGTGCCAGGTCCCAGGGCCAGCTTCCCACTGGCACTGGGACCGCCCCTCCTCCCTGGACAGCTGCGTGGGCAAGGCCGGCTTCCCTCCACATCCCCATGGAGCACGAGGTCAGATGCATGGGTTGTTCCGGTCCGTGGGTGAGAAACGGGTTCTCTGTGTCGCGTCTCTTCAGAGCGAAGTTGAGTCTTTTCGTGTGCTTCTGACATTCGCATCTTTTTTTCTGTGCATTCTTCACTTCTCTGCAAGGACTGACCTTTCCCTTCTCTATTTCTAGGAGCACTTGATAGAGCAGAGATATTTAAGCCGCCGCTACTTTCTCAGTCTGTCGTTTGCTTCTGGTGTCTTTGAGCCACACGAACATGTTTACATGATCGTAGGTAAAAAGGCTGCCAGGTTCTAGAAGAACCCACCCGTGGACTCTGCTGGGACACGCATGGCCGGGTGGTTTTCATTAAACTCGTGGTCTGTTGGGAATGTGTCCTAGTCCATTTTATAAAGAATTGACCCCATTTTATCTTTTTAAATCTATTCATTTACTGCAACGCCACTTATTTTTTAAAATATTAATTAAAAATAATATTTTAAAATTTATTTATTTAAAAAAAGGATATAGAGATGGAGTTTTGCCCGTTGCCCAGGCTGGTCTCAAACTCTTGGGCTCAAATGATCTGTCCACCTTGGCCTCCCAAAGTGCTAGGATTACAGGCGTGAGCCATCGTGCCCAGCCTGTAACACCACTTATTAAAACACCTCTCTCCCCACTGACCTGAGATGCCCCTTTATCTGACAGCCTGTTGCCACATGGAGTTGTATCTGTCTAGCATTTCCCCCTCTTCCTTCGGCCTACTTACTAATTCACGCAGCAAGACCAAGCTGTCATAGATAGAGTCTCAGAGAAGGTTCCAGTGTCTGAGCCCGTCCCATCCCAGTTCCTCTATTTTCCAGGGCTTCTTTCTATTCTCGTTCTTTTATTTTGCCAAAAAAAAAATTGTAACAAAACTTTGGAGCTCCAGGAAAAAGCTGACAGCATATATAGTATTTTGGGGGGGATTGAGGTAAGTTTATAAACCAACTTTGGAAAAACTGGCATCTTCATGAGTTGACTCTTCTATTCAGGAACATGCCGTGACTTTTCACTTGTTTGAGTTTAATCATGTATTTTCAGGAGCCTTTTTATCATTTTCTTCATGAAGGATTAGAACATTTCTTATTAAGTTTATTTCCAGGCATATTTTTGTTGGTATCACTGATAGAGTCTCATCTCCCAGCATGTCTTCTAACTCTGTTTGTATATATAGAGGCTATGGATGTTTTCACATTAATTTTATGACCTGCTGTTTTGTTAAATTATTTTATTGATTTAGTAATTTTCTTTGTCTTTTCATTTTGGATTTCTCAGATGTATGGCCATATTAGCTCCAAGTAGAGATTCTTTTGCCTTTTCTGATTCTTATGTCACTAATTGATTTCTTTTGTTCAACTGCATAAGCCAATCATAGCTCGATGCAATATTAAATAGTATTGCAGGTAAAGAGTATTGCAGGTAGTTGGCATCTTGGACTTTTCCCTCCTATTACTGGGGAAAACTCCAGTATTCTTTAAAGGTAAGATGTACACAAAGCCTAAAATATTTACGATCTAGTTTTTTCAGAAATAGTTTGCCAACCCTTGCCATAGATTAGGAAACTTAGAAGGTGGCAACCCTGTGCAATGTAGATGCCATGATGAATTATTATTTCTAAAACACCAACTGGAAAAAGTAACTTAACTAGACAATTAAGGAAATGCGAACACTGACTTTTGGATGGTGTTAAGGAATAACTAACATTCATGTTAAGGCATGGTCATGGTAATACTGTTATGTTTTCAAGTCATGATCCTTTACAGATATACTGGCCTTCCCAGGTGACATGGACCTCAGGTCAGCTTCAGCGTGAGAAGCAGGCCAGGCCTGGGTCTGGAGCCGGGTGATGTGCACATGGGGCTCACTTTTCTATTCTTTCTACTTTTGTATCTTGGTGTATTTTCTGAGTGAAAAGTTAAAAAAGATCTCAGCCCTGAGCATCTTCCCACACAGTGCTCACCACACCCTCTACATCATGCATGTGGAACACCTCATAAGGGTCCCCTCCCCCGTGTCAAATTAATGCCGCTGCTGGAGGCGACGTGGATCAACTGAGCGTCAGGACACACTTGAAAATGAAGGAAGGAAAAAACTTGGTTCCAGCTAAGTCAAAACCTGTCGTTCAGGAAACTGAGGTTCACATTAAAGCCTACCTGACCAAGTGCAACCAAGCACCAGTGCTGGGCAGCTGCCAGGGAGCCTGTTCTCTCACCGTGCTCCAGGCTTCTTTCAAACTGTGCAGGAAACGGCATTTTTTGGACGTTGCTTCCTGTTTTATTTGTACCTGTTTACAGACCCAGAACCACACGAGGTTTCCTTTTCAGAGCGGACATCCAGTCCCATGATATCGATTCAAGTTCTGCTGAACTGACCTGGGGCCTAGGAAAACAAGATTTTTAAGAGCTTGAACATAAAAATCAAATGTTATATATCAAATATTGCTCAGAGTGGGATTTTTACATTGCGATTATTGGGCCCTCTAAAGTAGAGCTAATTTAGTTATGGGATAATTATATCCTCCCTCTGTCCCTCTCTCTCTCCCTCCCTCCTCCTACTCCTCCCTCCCCTCCCCTCTCATCTCCCCTCCCCTCTCCTTTCCCCTCCCGCTCTTCCCTCCCTTCCCCTTCCCTTCCTTCCTTCCTTCCTTTCTTGCAAGCATCTGTCACTTCATTTATACTTATTACATTTTCATAGCAGAAAGTACTATCTTTACTCTTTATTAACCTCTGTTATCTTGAAAAATAACACAGATTAATCTTTTGTTGAAGAATCCTGATGGCGTTGGGGGGATGGGAAGTACACGGGGCGTTGTGTTCCCAGGTTTCTGAGTCTGCATGCTAGAGCAGCTTTCTGCTGCTTCTATTAATGCAGCATTTTCACTTTGTCTCTCAGGGTTTATGGTCCAGCAGAGTCTCAGAGCGCGGTCTTTGGAGATGTGTGCCCCCTACTCACGTCTCTCTTGGATGGGTGAGTTAAAATATTTTTAAGGCCAGTCATCATAGTTACATTTGAATATAAAGAAGCTTCACTGTGCTGTGGAGTAAGAATGTCGCATTAGAGTCTGAGCATTCTACAGCACTGCAGAGCATGCCCATGGGTCACCCAGCATGGACTCCGCTTGCATCCGTGGAGACTATTTCCGCACCCTGGGAAAAGGAGTGAGAATGATTTGGAGAATGCTTGTTAAATGAGCATATCCACCTGGGATTCCAAACTCCACTTTAGTTACAGTGCATGTGGGCTTAAGCCTGTGAGTGCAGCTGCCATTCTCTCTGGGATTCTAACATTTCAGAATTTAAAAAAAATCTGTAAGGAATGTTAATGTCAGATTTAGGGACTTTTCCCTTTGGGAATCAGCCTTCTATTCTTGCAATATACAACTACTGATGTCAAAGGCAGCGGGCTGTAATTTAGGAATGAAGAATTTTTTTTACTTAATGGAGACACCTTAAGCCAATACTTTCCACTCCGGGGCATTTTGAAGAATCTCAGTTTTGTGGCAGAAGTCCACATAAAGTTCCTGACGAAGACTTACTTGCATTGTCCAGCAAAGGCTTCTGCACAGCCAACCTCAAGGAACCTCAAGGACCTAGAAACTGTAATTACACAGTGTGCTGCACATCCAAAGGCACATGATCCGACGAGTAGGGTCAACTCAGGAAGCTCCTATATCTGACCACGCACGCACGCGGGGCCGCTCCGCCAATCATGATGCAGTTGCTGCTTCAACTCTTCCTCCAGAGGGCTGGGATTTTTATACCCATCTGAAAAAATGGTTTTGAAAATGATAGGGGAGTCTCTTTTTAAGTAGGCATCTTTTAAGTAAGCAGATTCCAGAAATAAAAAAGACATCGTGGTCACAGTGATCACTGCCAGAACTGCCTTTCCAGGATAATGCGAAACAGATGGAGTTAGTTTGAGTTCTGAGTCTTGTCAGCAAAAAGAGTCAAACTCTGTAAAATATTGGGAGAGATTTATCCTGAGCCAAATATGAGTGACCGTGGCCCATGACACGGCCCAGGAGGTCCTGAGAGCACATGCCCAGGGTGGTCGGGCGCAGCTTGGTTTTGTACATTTCAGGGAGACATGAGACTTCAATCCAATTCATTTAAAAAATACATTGGCTCCGGAATGTCTGGGTTAAGGTAAAGGATTATGGAGACTAAAGTTCTCACTTGCAGAGGAAGCCTTTAGGTAGCAGCTTCAGAGAGAACAGAGCGTAGATGTTTCTTATCAGATGTAAGATCTGTGTCGATATTAAGGCTGCAGGGTATCGTGAGGCCTGTCCGGCCCCCACTTCCCGTCATGGCCTGAACCAGACTCTGAGGTTAAATTTTAGAGTGCCCTGGCCGAGGAGGAAGTCCATTCAGATGGCTGGGGGGCCTTAGAATTGTATTTTTGGTTTACAGCTTCCTTCTCCAGGAAGTTTCCTTTTACTGTTCATTCTTAAATGGTTGAAAGACTCCTGTAAGAACCCATTTATCTGTTGTAGTCAAAGATATTCTCCACACAAAGAAATGCATGTAAATGAACTCAGGGAAGCTGGAAGAGACATAGCCTATAGTGGGGTTTTGTTATGAATGCCTTGAGACTTTTTAATCCTGGAAGGAAAACTCGCAGGATGGTAACGCAGAGGCCTGATCAGCTTGGTGGGAGCTTGTGGTTTCCAGGCTCTTGTGGCTGGAATGTAACAGTCAACCCTAGCGACTCAAACCGTCAGCCCCAGGACTGGGCTCTGCTGCTTTTCCTGTCCTTTTCTAGGGGAGACTTAGATGTCAATCAGAACACTGTCTCGCAATCATTTTGTCAAAACAACAAGCTTTATTTGTTGGACTTGTGGTGGGTACACCACGTTAACCGGTATTGATACATCGGAGTCACAGTTGACCAGTTAAGTCAGAATTTCTGAGTGCAGGACTTGCGGAATCTCCCCTGATGACTCGGACGGGGGGTCAGGGCTGGAGATCCTGCTCTGAGGCGTGAATCCACTCAGCATCAGGCCAGGTGGACCCATACCTTTACAACCATGAACATCTTAAACATCATGACTAAGAGGATGATTTTCTATCATACTTATTTTAAATATTCTTCCAAATATTTCTGATCCTCCCATTGATATTTTGGGCTAAATAGCACAATTGGAAGGAAATGTAGGGATGTTGGTAGTTAACTTCTCTGAAATAAGCTGCAGTCAGCTAATTGAGAGTCTTGGGACCGAGAGGCAGCAGGTGCTACTGTCACAGAGAGGACCTCAGCACATGTGAATTGACTGTGGACATGAACACCTCAAAGTCGCTTCCAATTACAAAATACAAAATTTTTCTTTTGTATGAAACATATGCAAAAATGGCTCATGCTTGTAATCCCAGCACTTTAGGAGGTTAAAGCAGGAGGATCTCTTGAGTCCAGGAGTTTGAGACCAGCCTGGCCAACATGGCGAAACTCCGTCTCTACTAAAAATACAAAAATTAGCTGGGTGTGCTGATGCATGCCTGTGATCCTAGCTACTTGGGAGGCTTAGGCAGGAGAATCGCTTGAACCCAGGAGGCAGAGGTTGCAATGAGCCAAAATTGTGCCATTGCACTCCAGCCTATGTGACAGAGCAAGAATCCGTCTCAAAAAAAAAAAAAAAAAATAGATAGTTACAGTGAAGGTGTGGGGATTTAGGAAGGCCTTGCTAAGGTCAGAATCCCTATGTGAATGCTGAGCTGGTGGATGGGGAGATGAAAACACCCAGGAGAAACCGGGATGGATGAACCCACGCTGTGTGTGTGTCAGTGCAAATACCGTTTAATCCAATGTCGTACAACAAGATAGCAACAAGGATAGATTATGCAAAAAATAGTTGTAGTTAAATGAAAACCTAATTTATAAGAAATGGAGTAACAGGGGAATAGGAAATGAAATGTATTGAAGTTTCTCATACAAGTGAAAATTTTTCCTGGAATCTTCTTGGCACCCACGTGTGTTTTGCTGGACTGAATCTGCTCTGAATTTTAGGTACAATGTTTGTGTTATGGCGTATGGACAGACGGGCAGCGGAAAGAGCTATACCATGCTGGGACGCCATTCGGACGATGGCCCTGTTCTGCCGCTTGACCCACAGAGTGACTTAGGAATTATCCCTAGAGTGGCTGAGGAGCTCTTCAGGTACTGCCGATGGTGATGAGTGGGGCAGAGAAATATGGCAGGGAAGCCAGGCGGTCAGCACCTTGGTTATCACGTGGGAAAAATTATTACCATTTGAAGAAGGTGATCAAACCCCATAATCTCATCAGATACATTCAGCACTATGAAGTGCTTTCATACTTCTGGGCATTATTGCTACCAATTCCTGTGATGAAATTATGTTGAAATTCTATCATTAAGACTAAACTTTATTTTTAAATTTTTTTAGAGACAAGGTCTTGCTTTGTCACCCAGGCTGGAGTGCAATAGTGTGATCTCAGCTCACTACAACCTCCACCTCCTGGGTTCAAGCGATTCTCCCTCCTCAGCCTCCCGAGTATCTGGTATCACAGGTGTGCGCCACCATGCCCAGCTAATTTTTGTATTTTTAGTAGAGACGGAGTTTTGCTGTGTTGGCCAGGCTGGTCTCAAACTCCTGACCTTAGGTGATCCACTCGCCTCGGCCTCCCAAAGTGCTGGGATTATAGGCATGAGTCTCCCTGCCTGGCTAAGACAAAACTTCTTGAAAGAGATCCCGAGTTACAGGGTTCCTTAGGCAGGGGTGGAGGTGGGGGATGGTGAGGGATGGAGGTTTTCTGTCCTGGAATGGGAAGCACAGAGGGAAAACTCCCGTCCTTCCGTCGCCCTTCCTCCTGCCGCCATCAGGAGTGTATGCATCCGCTTCTCTTTAGGGGTCCAGCCAACATGGCCTGCGAAGACGCTCCCGACCCGTTAGCACATTCTCGAAAGAGACCCACTGCCCGTGTCATGATTTCACCAACATAGTTAGTTCTAGGGAAAAATAAAATAGTAAAAAGTCGTCTCAGTGGTCGGGCGCAGTGGTTCAAACACCTGTAATCCCAGCACTTTGGGAGGTCGAGGCGGACGGATCACAAGGTCAGGAGTTCGAGCTTGCATGGATGGTGCATGTCATTAAATATTCAACCAGTCATTTTTCCTTCTGCTAAGCAAACTCTTTAAGTTCCAGAAACAAAGGCTCAGGCAAGAGCACTGGGGAACTGAGGTAGAAAAAACAAAGGCTGAGGCAAGAGCACTGGGGAACTGAGGTAGAAAGCGGGAGAGAATGGTGGGAGTTTCAAGACCCCTCACTGCGTTTCTTCTCGTCTGTGAGAGCGGGGACACCACGGTGGAAGGGGGCGATGTGGTGTGGCAGCACGTCCCGGACGTCGGCTTCGCAGTGTTCCCAGTGTGAGCTGCGTGCGTGCTTCCGAGGCCGTTTCCCCCTCAGCTGGGCTTAGGGATGCACGATGCACAGCCAGTGAGAGCAGGCGTCGTACATTCCACGGCTGCGTTTCCGTTTGGCTCTGGAATTTGCGGACGGAAGCATATCCAGGGCGGCAAAGGGCTGCCGGGGCTGGAACGGCGCGGCGGAGGGGGCGGGAACGGCGCTGCGGGGGGGGCGGGAACGGCGCTGCGGGGGGGGCGGGAACGGCGCTGCGGGGGGGGCGGGAACGGCGCTGCGGGGGGGGGAGGCGGGAACGGCGCTGCGGGGGGGGCGGGAACGGCGCTGAGGTGGTGGCGGGAACTGCCCTGCGGAGGAGGCGGGAACTGAGCTGAGGCAGCACTGGGAAGGGCTGTTAGCTGCCTAAAAGTGTTAGGGAAGATCCATCAGGAAGATGGCCAGGCGGCTGCGCCTCTCCAGAAACCGGATAATCAGCGTTACCAATGGGCCCATCGCATTACTGGCAAGCGTTTCAGTCGCCTCGTTTCTAAAATGGTTTTCCCGTTTTGCTGTTCTGAGTCTCGGGTGCTGTGCGTCTCCCTCCAGGGCACAGTGATTTGCGGCACTGGAATCCCTCAGTCAGAGTCTCAGAATCTCTGCTCTTCCAAGTGAGTGGCCCCGGGCAAGGCCGTACTCTCCCTAGACCTCACCTTCGTCGTTTGCAGAAACGAGAATCGGAGCAGACCCGGACCGTGTGCTCCCTCATCACATCCACACACGACCTGGAGAGGGGTGCGCTGGGCCAGGGCTGGGGGTGAGCTTGGGTGTTCGTGACTCAAGTTGCAAACGGCCCTCTGCCCAAAATGATACAAAACCACAATGACATCAGTGCTGATATCAGAGATAGTTTACAGGAACCCTTTACCCTGAAAAGGACTACTCTTAGATTGCTGAAGTCACCAGATAAGCCATTTCCTGTCGTTTTAAAGTAAATAAAATGCTACTGCCTGGATTCCTTGGCTCTGCACGCCTCTCTCCTTTCTTCTAAACCTGGTTGTTGACACCGCCTCCTTCCCGACTGCTCTCTGCTGTCATCCTTATCAACAGGAGTGTGTGATGTTTCTCCACCTGCTACACACTGTCAGAGGCACAAGGGATCCAAAAGTGCATGTGATCAGTTTTCTGCTTTTAAAAAGTCTAGAGTGGAAACAGGTAATTATGACCCAGTAGAAAATGGGCAGGAACAGATGGCAGAGACAAAGCACGGCCCCGCCCCTCCCCGCCCCAGAGAGTCAGCGGAGCTGCGTGCATTGGAATCACACTGTTCGTTGCAGGACCTGGAGTCCTTTGCGTGTGTGTCTCACCTTCTCAACACGTTGCTTCTTAAAGGCTAAGACTGAAGCTTGTGGTTTTCACCATTGTCCCTAGAATCTAGTCAACAGCCCAATGATTACTTGTGGGAAATCTCTCAAATTAACTGCTCGGTAGTACGTAATTGAGAAATCTCTAACTTAGGTTTTGTGACACTCAAAGAGACAAACTGACACGTAAATGATGGGCCCAAGTGTGGAGGTTAAGTTTCTGGATATTTGGTGCATTTTGCCTAAGGTGTGGAGAGGAGGAGAATGTAAAAACTCTGGTTTAGGCTGGGCATGGTGGCTCACACCTATAATCCCATAACTTTGGGAGGCTTAGGCAGGTGGATCACCTGAGGCCAGGAGTTTGAGACCAGCCTGGCCAACATGGCAAAACCCCGTCTCTACTAAAAATACAACAATTAGCCGGGTGTGGTGGTGCATACCTGTAATCTCAGCTACTCAGGAGGCTGAGGCAGGAGAATCACTTGAACCTGGGTGGCAGAGTTTGCAGTGAGCCGAGAATGTGCCACTGCACTTCAGCCTGGGTGACAGAGTGAGACTTTGTCTCAGATAAATAAATAAATAAATATAAAGTAAAATAAAATCTGTAGCTTAGCTAACTTCCTGTTTCACTGTTGCACACACTCAGAGTGTTCTCAGCAAACCCCAGTGCTGAACCTGTCTAATCCAAATCTTGATGCTTTGCCAATAATGATTTTTACCTGAGAGTTTTACTTACTTTCTCTTTCATTTTAGTCTTCATCATTTTCTTGACTGTTCGACATTAGAAGACAAAACTCCTCTAGATCTGGATGAAAAACTCAGCCTGGCAGCGCCTGGGTGGGAAACATTCCTGCTGGATTTTCCCTCGAGTACAGATAGCATCCTGTCACTCAGGACTTCCCGCCCGGTTCTCAGAATAGCCTTAGGAACAAGAAAAGCACAATGCTCACCATCGGATTGACATCACCGTGCAGGTGGTAGAGAGGCGGTCACCTCCAGCAGAAAGAAAGAGGCCTTTGTTATTTGGTGACGAGGTTGGAAGGGGAGTTTCGTCAGAGACAAACCAGAAAGCCAGAGGGAGGAGAGAGGAAGGGAGGGAATCCAGGGTTAGCACTCACCCATTTTTTGTTGTGGGATTAAGATTTTATTTCTCTCTCTCTCTGTAGTATCTTTATTTAAAAACATTCCTACAAGCCAGCACATAGTTCTTTAAAACATGGAGCAAAATAAGATGTGCAGCTGCTTTTTGTTTTTTTGAGATGGAGTCTCGCTCTGTCTCAGCTCACTGAAACCTGCACCTCCCAGGTTCAAGCGATTCTCCTGCCTCAGCCTCCCGAGTAGTTGGGACTACAGGCATGCACCACCACGCCCAGCTAAGTTTTGTATTTTTGGTAGAGATGGGGTTTCACCAGGTTGGCCATGATGGTCTTCATCTCTTGACCTCATGATCCACCCACTTCAGCCTCCTGAAGTGCTGGAATTACAGGTGTGAACCACCGTGCCCAGCTGTGCAGCTGCTTTTTAAAGAGCCTGAGCTGGTTTTACGGGTCTTGCAGGAAAGTTGCAGTTGGAAGGCATAAGTGGAATTGGAATAAACTCTGGACTCAAGCTTCCCTGAAGTGGAAAAGTTTTAAAATAAACAAACCCCATCACTGGAGAAGTGCTAGAGGCCCGAACATCCTTGCAGCTTGCCTTGGGTGTCTGCAGTGATCGGTCAATGGGGCATGGTAATTTCTAGACCACAGCCATGTGATATTCAGGCTTCTTCGCCCTGTGTGTTTAGAATCCTCAGTGTACTGGTTGCAAAGGTGTTGGTTTAAATATAACTCTGATAAAATAACTGCTCCCAAGACACGTATTCACCCTACAACCTAAATGGCACACCTTATTTCCCTGAGTGATCTTGGGGTATGTAACGTGCAGCCCTCTGCTCGGACCCCAGCAGTCTTACTGAGCATCCTGTAGGGCGTCTGGGGCTGTGATTGGCTTACACTGAAAATCACTCTGTGAGACTTTCTGTAAGTTTCTCTTGTGTGTTTTCCCGCAGGCTCATTTCGGAAAATACCTCAAGAAGCCCAAAGGTTGAAGTCTCCATAGTGGAAGTTTACAATAATGACATTTTTGACCTTCTGGCCAAAGACAGCATTGCAGCAGTGTCGGGGGTCAAGCGTGAGGTGATGACAGCCAAGGATGGACGGACAGAGGTTGCGCTGCTGGCCTCTGAGTGAGTACTGCACCTGCCCCGTGCTGCTGGCCTCTGAGTGAGAACGGCACCTGCCCCTCCCACCTGGTCAGGAGGCTGCACGTCTCTAAACGAGCTCCCCACGCCCAAGGATCCCAAGGAGAATCGGCCATGGTGGCCCAATCAGTGCTCCTTGTCACTGAGTGGTTCCTTGTGTGTTTTCATGCTTCGTATGTGTTGCACAACTCTCAATTTGCTGTAAGAATGATCTTTCTTTAAAGGTGGCTATGTCAGGATGATATATTTGTTAATTAGCTGGAATGGGTGATCATTTCACAATGTATTCGCATATCAAAATATCAAGGTGTATACCTTAAACATACACAATTTTCATGTCATTAATATCTTAAAGCTGTTAGAGATAAAAGTAAAAAAAACACAAAAAATATTTTTTACAATCAAAATTAAAATAAATAAATGTATCTTTAAAAAAACCTTCATAAGAGCCCCTCAGACGGGCATCATCCCATCTCACAGATGAGGAAGCAGACTTGTGGAGGTGAAAGAACTTGCCCACCCCACTCAGGCTAGGAGAGATGAACTCATCCACATTTGTAAATATCAGTATTTCACAGAATATGATAATCCTCTTGTAAAAGTGAGGATCCCCCATATTAAGTATTTTCCTCAAAGTTCCCTATTGTCAAATCCACATGGATGTGCTGGGTTTGCCCCAGTGGGGGTACAGCTGGGAGGTGACAGAAGGAACCCTCCCCATGAGTGAGGGCCCGGTCAGGCTGCCCATCCTGGGCCCCGGAGGCAGCAAGGGAAGGGCCTGCCAGCCATGCTGAATGTTTCACAGAGCTGAAGGAAATCATCCATGCAACCCTGATACGGTCACACAAAGTCACCCAAAATTTGAGCCTTTGACTGACAGACTGTGATGGAAATGTTATCTCCTGCTGATTAAGAGCTCTGATTAGCAGTCATATCTCATCCACTAACATGGGGAAATGGGTTAAACCTTTATTTCATAAATCAGATTTGATACACAAAATATTTTTAAAACATGGTTCCTGGAGGCTCTAATAAATAAAGGAATAGGTGATGTTGAAAAGGTTAGCAACCTCTGATTTTGTTCTGAAACAGTCCATTATTTCAGGGTCAGCAATTAGAGATGCTATAGGTTGGTTAGGTCTCAAAAGGAAAAAGTTTGCTTTACCATGTTTTATTGTGCCTGAGACTGGCTTCAGTACCCCATTGGCATGCGTGGCTCATGTGAGAGGCTTCCCTGAGCCGAGGAGGCTTGGAAGTTGCCTTAGGTAAGGGGGGCCGCCCTCACTGTGTTCCCCACTGCTTGCCTTGTCTGTAGGGCTGTCGGCAGCGCCTCGAAACGGATGGAGCTCGTTCATGGAGGTCTGCAGCTCAGGGCGAAGCACCCCACCCTGGTGCACGTGGATTCCTCCAGGTCTCACCTGATAATTACGGTGACTCGAACCACAGCCTCCTGCTCTGACAGCACTGGTAAGTCACCATTTGTGCTTGGTCAGTGGCAAGTAATAGAAAAACCCACTTAAGAAGAAAAAAAATCAGGCCAGGCGCAGTGGCTCACGCCTGTAATCCCAGCACTTTGGGAGACTGAGGCGGGTGGATCACCTGAGGTCAAGAGTTTGTGAGACCAGCCTGGCCAACATGGTGAAACCCTGTCTCTACTAAAAATACAAAAATTAGCTGAGTATGGTGGTGCAAGCCTGTAATCCCAGCTACTCGGGAGGCTGAGGCAGGAGAATTGCTTGAACCCAGGAGGCAGAGGTTGCGATGAGCCGAGATTGTGCCATTGCATTCCAACCTGTGCGACAGAGCAAAAACTCTGTTAAAAAAAAAAAAAGAAGAAGAAGAAGAAGAAAAATCAGCATGCCTGCAGCATCCAAGGCCTCTCATAGGACCCAGCATGGGAACAGCAGCCACACCTTTTCAGTATCTGCATCCCAAACCCAAAAGTCCACTGGGATCCCAGGCTGAGAAGAAAAAGTGAGAGTGGGAGGGAGGAAAACACTCTGCTGAATAAAATATAATGCAGAAAGAAAAGCAGGGCATAATACACCTTGGAGTACATGCATTTGTCATGGAAGAAACAATGAGTGTAATTTCAGTTTAAAACCAAAATTTCAAACTATGTAGTATATAAAATGATTCCAGTTATGTAACAGAAAGAACACAGGCCTGTGAAGCCTGGGCTGCAACTCTCAAACTTGAGCTGTGTCCAATTCCCTGCAGCAGGTGGTGGGAACTAATAGCAGACACCACCCATGCTCAGGTTCAGCAGGGCTGGGACTGGACCCAGAGTGTGCGTTTCTGCAAGGATGCGGCTCCGGGGACCACACCTGGAGAGCCATGGGTCTGGGGCCGGAACATGAGACTGTAGTCCCATCAAAACCTGGTCTCAGTGGGTTGACACTGGAAAGGCCATTTCTCACTCGTATTGAAGGCCAGTGTGGCTGAACATTCCCCATCCTTCTTGCCACCGTGGCACTTGAAACATTTGGCCTCCAACGTTGCTCAGGCAAGGGAAGGAGAGGTGATGGGGAGGTGCTGACAATAGCCCCTGGCCAGCCCAGAGTGGGCCACAGCTGGGCACACGGCCTTGTACCGCAGGGGCTGGAAAGGCACAGGCATGTGATGTTTAGGGAGCACCAACAATCTCTACCAAAAACACTCCGGATACAGGGGCGGTGTGGCTGCCAGTGGTGGTGGGAATAAGACCGGATTTCATGTCCTTTAAAAAAAATTGTGTATACTTTCTATGTTTTGCACAGTGAATAAATGTTATTTTGCTTTTTTAAAAAACCTAAGAAGTTTGTTTAGGAATAACACACTACAAAGACATTTGCATTAAAATTAAGAGCCCTTTTGTTAGGATTTGTGTGGAAGATTATCGAACAGATTGTAGAATTTATTTCTAAAAGGGCTCATAGATTTTCTGAGTGGGATTTTAATTAACATGATTACCAAGTCTTCCTAAGAAGCATTATTTGATTTCCTCTGGGCCAATTAGGCATTAGTTCAACCTTCCACAGTGAAGAAAGCTGCTTTCTAACTTGTGTTTTCCCCCAGAGAAGCCACTATCCCCTGGACCTCTGCGGAAATCCCACTTCTTACTGGGTGGGAGGTGTGGGCAGGAGGGTGCAGTTCAGAAGCTTCTCGGCTCTGATTGAGGCAAAGCACAGCCTCATGGCTTCATGCAGCTGTTTTCCTCCTCATCGCTCCTTGGTCCCTTGCAGCAGACCAAGCCTGCAGTGCCACCCTCCCCAGGGAGCAAACAGAGGCAGGAAGGGCAGGAAGGAGCCGCAGAGCTTCTCAAGGGGCCTTGGCTCCACAGCTGGTTCCTGGGAACCCCGCAGGGCATGCGGAGCAGGTGCAGGCTCGACTACAGCTCGTGGACTTGGCCGGCAGCGAGTGCATTGGTGAGCAGGGACAGGCATTTCCCTGGGGGGTGGGTGCTGCAGAAGCCTATGATCTGATGGAGCTGGATGTGCAACCAGGCAGCCCGGGAAGCTCTGGGCGAGCCAGGCATTTCTCCCTCCACAGGTGAGTTCCAAATCCAGTTACGTTCTCAGGGATTGGTTCTCTTACCCCGGCAACCTGAGAGTCGTGTTCCTCACACTGGCCCTCTGGGAAGAGAAAACCTGAGTTCCCAGCAGGAGCTCGCTTTGAGCTGTGAGCAGAGCCATGAAAGACCCTCACTCTAATGCCTGTCCTGTCCATGGCCTCCCCTCTACCTGCCTGAGAGCCGCTCCTCCCAAGGAGCCGGTTTTGCTTTTCCTGCCTCCTTTCTTGGTGCAAACGGTGATGGTGCGTGGCGGTCCTGTCCAGGTGTGTCTGGAGTGACCGGGTTTGCCCTGAGGGAGACGGCGTGCATCAACCACAGCCTTGCGGGCCTGGCAGACGTCCTGGGGGCTTTGTCGGAGCACCGCAGCCATGTCCCGTACCGGAACAGCAGGCTCACCCACCTCCTTCAGGACTGCCTCGGTAACCATTTTCCCCAAAATGCCCCAGGATGGGGGACCACGTACCCCAGGACACGTGCACACACGTCTGGCCTGCACGTCCTCGAGGGCCACCCATGCACCCCCTGCACCTCCTGTGCCCTCGCTGTGGCTAGCTGGCACTCCCACGGCACGGTGGTCATTCTCCTGCGCCGTCTCACCTTGGCCTGGTTGCGTGCTTGTTCGGTCTGTGTGTGACTTGCCTCCTGGTCGGGGCTCAGTTTCTCAAGGGTGGCAGCCCTGGCCTTTCTCTTCACCAGGGGTCCACCAGAGCAGCTGAGGGCTCTCTAGGCTGCTGCTGCGTGTGTGGCCTGGGTCCCTCCGGCTGTGTAGACCTGCTTAGGCCCCAAGTTCCTTGGGTCTTTTGGGGGCAGGTGCCAGAAGCCTGGACGCAACAGATTAAGCACCAGTGCCAGGTGGAGCACAGGCGGCCCCTGTGTGGAGTCATCCAGCTGTGGCTGGATCTGGGCTTTGCGGTTTTTGGGGAGCTCAGTTAGTGCCCCCTCCCCCGACTCAGACTCCAGACTGGTTGAAAGGGAGGACCCGAGGAAGCATTGCGGCTCTTCCTGACTCAGGGTGCAGGCAGAGTCCCCCAGAGGTGGCACTGGGCCCTGTAGGCCGTGTCCTGAGAAACGGCCACTGCAGGACGGCAGGGGCACATGGCCACCACAGTGGGGGGGGCTCCTCCTTCCTGGGAGGGCCACCCTGGGAGGTGGTGGAGGGGCCGCTGGTGCTCGGGACTCGGGGAGGCTGGAATGTTCCAGACACTCCCTGTCTCTCATTGTGGGGTATTTCCCGCTCTCATGGCAAACTGGCTTCCTCCACACGGTGAATAACAGGGCTGTTCACAGGAGCATATTTTTGGATTCTGCCTTTAAGAGAGAGACCACCTGGTACTCTTGGATTCCAAAGTTCGCAGCCCCAACAGAGAGACAGGGTGACCTGGGTCAGGTGCACAGCCCACCCGTGATCTCAGGGGCGGCACCGTGGGGCACACAGTACCCAAGAGCCAGCAGGTCCCTCATGGAGCCCCGGCCTTGGCCTCTGGGGTCTGCACTTTTCCTCCCCCTTAGCTCTCCCTTCCTTCTCCATTGTTTTTGGTTTTCATCTGTAATTCTTAACCCTCGTTACGGGTCCTGAAAAACAGGAAGAGACAGCATTCCCCAGGAGGAGAAGTCCTGGGCACACGGCCCCTGCCCCAGGGGGGCCTGAGGGAGCCACAGGGCCATGGGCCGTGAGCAGCAGGTGTGGGCATGAGGGAGATCTGGAAAGAGCAGCCCCAGGGGGCTGAGCGTCCCGCAGGGTCACGTGCAGACTCAACCTAGGGCTGACTTCATACATCCCAATTCCCGGGACACAGGAGTGTGAGTAGAAGGCCTGCAGCTTCCCCAGGTGAGGGGCGCTAGTGACCAGCTGCTGACCCTCCCGGACCAAGGTGAGGGGTGCTAGTGACCGGCTGCTGACCCTCCCGGACCCAGGTGAGGGGTGCTAGTGACCGGCTGCTGACCCTCCGGGACCCAGGTGAGGGGTGCTAGTGACCGGCTGCTGACCCTCCCGGAGGGTGAGGGGTGCTAGTGACCAGCTGCTGACCCTCCCGGAGGGTGAGGGGTGCTAGTGACCGGCTGCTGACCCTCCCGGACCCAGGTGAGGGGTGCTAGTGACCGGCTGCTGACCCTCCCAGAGGGTGAGGGGTGCTAGTGACCAGCTGCTGACCCTCCCGGAGGGTGAGGGGTGCTAGTGACCGGCTGCTGACCCTCCGGGACCCAGGTGAGGGGTGCTAGTGACCGGCTGCTGACCCTCCCGGAGGGTGAGGGGTGCTAGTGACCGGCTGCTGACCCTCCCGGACCCGGGTGAGGGGTGCTAGTGACCGGCTGCTGACCCTCCCAGAGGGTGAGGGGTGCTAGTGACCGGCTGCTGACCCTCCCGGAGGGTGAGGGGTGCTAGTGACCGGCTGCTGACCCTCCCGGACCCAGGTGAGGGGTGCTAGTGACCGGCTGCTGACCCTCCCGGACCCGGGTGAGGGGTGCTAGTGACCGGCTGCTGACCCTCCTGGACCCGGGTGAGGGGTGCTACTGACCTGCTGCTGACCCTCCCGGACCCGGGTGAGGGGTGCTAGTGACCGGCTGCTGACCCTCTGGGACCCGGGTGAGGGGTGCTAGTGACCGGCTGCTGACCCTCCCTGACCCGGGTGAGGGGTGCTAGTGACCGGCTGCTGACCCTCCCGGACCCAGGTGAGGGGTGCTAGTGACCGGCTGCTGACCCTCCCGGAGGGTGAGGGGTGCTAATGACCAGCTGCTGACCCTCCCGGAGGGTGAGGGGTGCTAGTGACCGGCTGCTGACCCTCCGGGACCCAGGTGAGGGGTGCTAGTGACCGGCTGCTGACCCTCCCGGAGGGTGAGGGGTGCTAGTGACCGGCTGCTGACCCTCCTGGACCCCCTGTCCCAGGAACCTGCCAGACGTGGCCACTTTCCCGCTGGGGCGCCGGGCGGCCCTCTCTGCAGCCGCCCATCTCGGGCCCTGGTTGCCGGCACCTTGGCACTTTCAGATGCTGCTCTTCTTTCCAGCTTGCAAGTTGTTTTTCTATTTTAAAGGAGGCGATGCGAAGTTACTGGTGATTCTCTGCATTTCTCCCAGCCAGAGGCACCTGGCACAGACGTTGCAGGGCCTGGGTTTCGGGATCCGAGCTCGGCAAGTCCAGCGAGGCCCTGCCCGAAAGAAGCCGCTCAGCTCCCAGGCGGAGGGGAAGAGGAGGCCGGATTGAATGCATTAACGAGTTTTTCTCCTAAAACTGTGTTTCTTGTCCTTGCTTTCTAATGCATATGTGCTTAGAAATAAACAGGTTTCACCTGGACTCAATAAACCTGGCTTTATTCCAAAGCACCCTCATGAATGTGGATGGAACCTCCAACTCCTGCCAGACCATCAGGCAGGGCAGGCTTCACAGAGGAGCTCCTTGCAGTGCGGCGGCCACCAGGTGTCACAGCAGGCACTCGCTGTCCTCATCAGACTCTCCCCAGAGGCCACCCTGGGCCCTGAAGGCTCTGCCCCGGGAAACTCGGGAGCCGGCAGAAGTAGCTGTGGGCAGGAGGGCAGGAGGCGTGAGTGCCCCACAGTGGGAGCTGGTCAGCCTGGGCCCAGTGCGGATCCGACCCGTGAGCTGGGGAGGTGCTGCTGGGCACGTACGGCCCTGGAGCCACCAGGCCTCACACAGAGCTGCCACCTGCGCCTCCTCGAGTTCGTGCTTTTCCTTTCCCCCCGGGCTCCCTCTTTCTTCACCACTGTTTTTGGTTGTCCACCACACTCCGCATGAGGAGCTGTGCCAGGCAGGGAGGGGGTGTCTGGGGCCAGCCTCACGAACCTGTCGTCTCATTTGACACAAACGCGGCCCCCAGGATTCCCCACCACAGGCTCCAGGACCAGATGGACTCTGGTTTCCATGGTGGCTCCGCCACCTCCCAGCTCTGCATCCCTGGACGGTTTGCTTGGCCTCTAAAGCCCGGCTTCCTCCTTGGCAAAGCCAGGCGAAACCAGAGGGTTGGGAGCCTTAAAGGAGACAAGGAGCAGCTCTGGAGACTGGCCTGTGACTTCCCCTGCCGTGGGGCTCAACGGGCACGTTTAAGCCCCACCCCACCACAGGGCTCCTCTCCGCCTCACAAGGGGATGCATGGTGACAGCTGCCCACCGCGTCCTCTGCTGGAAGGGTGCCCCCTGGGGCTGCCCCCATTTCCACCGGGCCCACAGTGACAGATGTACCCTCTCGGACCCAGCAGATCCAAGAGCAGGGTCCCAGGAGGAACGCATGTGTGGAGGAATGGGGGGTCACAAGCACAGACCAAGAATACCCCATTTCTTACCAGCAATCATTTTGGCTCTGAGAATTGGCTGGGAAGCAGGTTTTGGAGAGGAGTCACAGCTGGTAGCTTTCAGATGATTTCAATGCCAGGAAAATGTTTTTTTTTTTTACTCTATCCTGTTTATGCAAGAGGGAGGTAAAATGTCTTTTCTAGTAGTTAGCACAAACCAAGTAAACCTGTGCCCACATGCGGCTCAGGTGAGGAGCGTGAGCTGTGGTGGTCCTGACTCATGGCGGGCAGAAGGGTAGGAACCCCTCCCTTCCTGGGAGCCCAGAGCAAGGGGTGGAGACAGGCAGGGGGTGTTCAGAGCCCAGTGTGCTAACGGCCTTTTCCTGTACTCCTTTTCCCAGGGCGGAGCATTCTGCCTCATTGGGAGTGGGGACCTGGCCCAGGCTGCTGGGGTCCAGCTTTTGGTCAAGGTGGCCAGGAGGGCAGGTGCACGGGGCATCATGCGCTGAAGACAGAGATGCTGGGCTTCTCCCTGCCAGGAAAGGACTCAGCCAAACAGTGGGGCTGAAAGCAGAGACATCTGCTTCAACTCATGGTTTTTAATATAATTGGGTAGAGATGATAGACAGTAGATAGGTGAGATGATGGTGAGATGGTAGATGATCAGTCAGTGAACAGATGGCAGATCTGTAGATCCATGGATGATAAACTCATCAGCAGATAGATCAGATTTAATCTCATATATAAAAAATATCATTTCAATGTGTAATCAATATGAAATCAATATAGAGATATTAATGAGATATTCAAGATTCTTTGTCCACACTAAGTCTTCAGAATTGGTGTGTTTCCCACTAACTGACAGCGCCCCTCAGCACAGGCTGGCTGCGAGCTTAGGGGCCACAGGTGGGCAGCCCACCTAGCCCTGTGCTGAACCCCACAGACAAATGCCTCCATTTTGTAACACCACCTATTTTTAAGGATCCCTTGATTATCCTAAAGTGAAATTATACATGGATTATATAATCCTAACAGAGCATGACTTTTTAAAACAAAAACAAAAGAATCAATATAATGATGTAACTATAATATAATGGAGAAATAGGCCAGATGCGGTGGCTCACACCTGTGATTTCAGCACTGTGGGAGGCCGAGGCAGGCGGATCACTGGAGGTCAGGAGTTTGAGACCAGCCTGGCCCACATGGTGAAACCCCGTCTCTACTAAAAACACAAAAATTAGCTGAGCATGGTGGCAGCTGTAATCCCAGCTACTCAGGTGGCTGAGGCACGAGAATCACTTGAACCTGGGAGACTGAGGTTGCAGTGAGCCGAGATCGCATCACTGCACTCCAGCCTGGGCGACAGAGCGAGACTCAGTCTCAAATAAATAAATAATAAAAATAAAAATATAATGGAGAAATAAAAAGATTTTTTTTCTGTGTATATACACATAAGTATATTTCAATTTGTAAAACTTTCAAAACAACTACATCTGAACACACAGCGAAGTAAATGAGTTTCGGTATAAGAAGGAAGACGATATTCAATTTATGTATATTTGACAATTTAAAAATAAGGGCCAAGTGACTGTATCTGTGTGTGTGTGCACGCACGTGCATGTAAAATCTCCAGGAATGTGGCCGCTACAAAAAGCAGACACACAGACATGGAATTGTCACAAGTGTCCCATTTGTGACTCACATGTCACCAGCAGTATAGCAACGTGATATAATTTTGTACATGGTGAAAACCTCTTGGTAATGTTACAAAGTTTCAGCTTCTCTTGGTTTACACAACTGTTGCATTCCTGACACATAATGTACATTAAAACTGCAGAAATAATCCTTCCTGATTTTATGGAGAGCAGTGTGAGGTTTCAGGCCTGGATCACCAAATGCAGGATTTCCACCTGTGAATGTCTGACGGGGGCTAAAGCCACGTGGCCCCCGGGACAGTATTTGCTGGGTGGGAGTGTCCTGTGCCTTGCGGGGACCTGGCGTCCTTGGTGCCCGTCTGCTCAATGCCACTTGTGTCCCCTCATCATTGTGATGACTTGAATGACCCCACAGGTTCTGAGATGCTCCCTCAGTGCCCAAAATAAAATCAAACTTCTCTTTAGGGTTGGCCCTTAGGCAGGCAGATGCCCCTGGCTCAGGAAGCCCCTCACCGGCTTGCTGAGGTGCGAAGTTCCTTTAGTAGGACAGAGACACCAACGCACAAATGATGGACTCAGGAGGTGGCAGCTCTGGTGAGATGGAAGCTTCTCTGTGGAGCCCGCACTGAACAGCAGTGCCAAGCAACAACTGCCGCCAGGCCCTGCCATCCTCCTTCTGACCTTGAAGGGTCCGAGCTGCTGCCAAAGCGTGACCGAAGGGACAGCCTGGCTGAGCCGCGTGACACTCGACAAGCCTTCTTTGTGTGTTTGATGAAGTTCCTCTCTGAGCAAGGCCGGCATTGTGATAACCAAGCTGCCTTTGTAGAGGATGCGTGGACGCCTCGCCCCACAGCCGCGTGGGGCCCACAGTGGTGCCCCCGAGACGGGCACCGTGTGAAAATGGCAGAGCTTCCCTCTGGGGAAGTGTTGGACGGGCTCTGGCCAGCCTCTACGCGGGATGGCAGAGGCGCGAGTGACTCAGGAACCTGCGAGTCACAGCCTAGAGCAAGGGCGTCTACAGAGACTGGGAGTTGGGGCAGTGGGCGTGGGGGGCGCTTGGGCCCCAGGCGCCGGACCCCACTGCCTGCCACCCTCGACGCCCCCACGCTGCAGACTGGAACCCTCTGCCCCATCACAGGGCGTGCAGCTGAGTCCTCGCTTCCCAGGTTTTCGTCTGCCTCTCACTCCCAACTCCTCATTTCCTAGAAGGAAGCCTGAGTCCAGTCTTCACCCTGGTCCACTTGGCCACACCCAGAGTGCCAGGGTTTCAGAGCAAACCAGCCCAGTCTCCAGGGTGTGGGGCTGCAGGCACTCACCCCACCGCTGGCCACCACCAGTGATTTCAATGGCCCATCACCGTGGTGCTGACACGCTGCCCCTAAGAAGGGAGAGGGAGGGACGGACCCAGGAAACATACAGAAAAAAAAACCAAAACTAGTCAGTGACTAAAACTCAAAGACGTCCCATCAATTAACAGCTCTGCTCTGGGGTTACTATCTTCATGTTCATTAGCTTCTTCCTCTTGGCTCAGGGCCTCTGAAGGTGTTTAGGATCAACCCATTTGAAAAGCAAGGACGCTGAGGCTGTGGAAGTCCGCGTACTTACTGACTCGCAGCGCCTGTGAGTGGGCGGGAAGGAGCGTCTGCCCCTCAGTCGTGGTCCGGCTCCTTCTCTCACAGAAGTGGACCTTGGAGGGCAGTCCCAGCGCCACGGAGAAATGCATCTCCAGAAACACTCGTGGCTTCCGCAAAGCGAGCACAACCAGAGCTCCTCAGCGCTGACCTAGGGCACAATTGTTCATGCACGAGAGCCGCCTTATGGGGTGAGCGCGTGACTCTGATGCGAGGTTTATGTTCCCAGGGCTGACATGTCTGGGAGCTTCACAGCTGGACGAGGCATATTTGGAGGGGCGCCTTGAACCTGGACAGCACCCCCTCCTTGCCTCCTTCAGGCCGTTTGGCCACAGAACCTGTGACATGGGCAGGCTCAGGAGAGGAGAGGAGGAAGGGAAGGAGCCCAGGCCCCGAGGAGGGAAGGTTGCCGGGGGCCAGGGTGGGGGTGGGGTGGGGGTGGGGTAGGGTGGGGGGTGGGGTGGGGTGGGGGTGGGGTGGGGGTGGGGTAGGGTGGGGGTGGGGGTGGGGTGGGGGTGGGGTAGGGTGGGGGTGGGGGTGGGGTGGGTGTGGGGTGGGGTGGGGGTGGGGTGGGGTGGGGTGGGGGCCCAGGGCCCAGGGCTGGGGCAGCTCTGGGTGCCAAATGCGGTTTCATCCAGAGGACACTGCAAGGCTGGAATAAAACACCCTGTCCTCTTCAGCTTGTAGCGGGTCAGAGGCCGCTGGTTTTGAAGAGATTTGCCAGTGATCTGTGGGAGGAAACACTCAGCAGAGGTTTAGGTGGCACGTGGAGACTGCGCGGGGAATACAGCCCAAATGGGGAGGACAGAAGACACCACAGCCACTGAGGGTGCGAGAGCTGCGACAGGCGCCTGTTAGAGCGGAACGACAGGGGCCCGGCCCCATCTCGGGGTCTGGGGTGGCTTCCCTGTGGGGGCAGCCTCTGTGCAGAGGCCTGAAGGGTCCACAGTGGCAAAGGGGGAATGACAAAGTGTCTGCCTGTGCCGGACTGAGTGATCTGTACTGTAATTACCCTGTGAGGGGTGCACGCCGCCGTCCTAGAGCTTCACAGACACCAGCCCCCGGGCCTGCTGGTACTCGCCGGAGGTCCCTGCGTGCCGAGAGTCCCGCCCTGGCCATCGTTTAGTGTGAGGCAGGAGGGGGCCAGATATGGTGGGGACGCCTGGCTCCCCCAGATCTCTCTTGCCTGCTCTTTCCTCTGCAGGCTGCCTGTGCCCCTCCCCCGTAGCCAGGAACAGGCCCTGGGGAGTGGTGGGAGGCCGTGCAGTGAGGCTTGCGGCCCTGGATGCTCCCTCAGGACTGTCTGGGACCAGGCTCGTCTCACAATCCGAATTAACTGCAGACCTCACCTCGAGAACAGCCTGGCCCAGCCCTGATACTCGGGGAAAGAGCAGCGGTCGGAGGAGGCAGGAGGAGCGCACGGAGGGCAAGCCGGGGGCCCACGTGTGGCTGGGGCAGCCGTGGCCTCCTCAGCACAGTGTGAGCCCAGCAGCCTTGCCGTGGCCAAGGCCCTGGGCCTGGGAACTTGTAATCCAGTCGCTGACTTTGCTTAGTTAGCAGAAATGGAAGACACCTCATTTGTGGAGAGACCGAGGTGGTGGAATGTTGACCCTGGGGGTGTTGCCGTGGGAGGCCAGTGAGCTGTTAGCCCAGTGGGCAGGACCTGGGTGACCGACGCCCTGGGGGTCTCATAACTCCCTGGACCTTCTCCTTTCTTGGTGGAGCTTGGCCAAAACCCACGGATATTTTACATCTGTTTCCCTGAAGTGCTAGGGACGTTCTATAGTTTCAGCCACGCTCCTCGGGCAAGCCCCGGGATGGGGTGGGGGGGCCAGAACAATGTAGGGTGGGCGTGGCCGGACGCCAGCTGCCCCTCAGCAGGGGCTTCAGCTCCATCACAGCCATGTGGACTCTGGCTCAGCCTGGGTGGACAAGGAGGTGTATACAGTTAGCACAGCCAGAGCAAGCCAGCCCTGCCCACTGAGGTGCACAGAGCACCAATCCCCTGGCCCTCCCTCCCTCTTTCACCTGTTCTGTGCCCATTTATTGGCTGCCTCCTGTACCGGGGTCTTGCTTTGGCACCGAGGAAACTGCAGTCAAGACCGGAGGCTCCTGCCTTGAAGATCCCAAGACCGGGATGGAGACCGATGAGCCGGATGTGTCCCAGCGTGTAATGCAGGGTGGGCTGAGTGCGCCCCCCGACGTCTGTGTGGGAATCCTCACCAGCAAGGCCATGGTGTTAGGAGGGGGGGCCTGTGGGAGCCGGTGAGGTTGTGAGGATGGAGGCTCACGGGTGGGATTAGTGCCTTTGTAAGGGGGGCCCTGGGAGCTCGCAAGCCCCTTCCGCCCTGAGAGGACGTAGTGGCCAGGGAGGGGGCCTGGACCAGGAATGGAACTGGCCGGCACCTCGATCCTGGACTTCCAGCCTCCAGAATCGTGAGGAGTGGGCAGAGTGAGGCCACACGGCCTATGAAGATCTGTTGTAGTGATCAGAGGGAAGACACAGTGCAGTGGACACGCCGGGGCTGGTGTGTGTCCTGCAGCCTCTCTGGGAGCCCAGGGCACCTGCTCCCAGGAATCACATGTGAGAAGCAAAACGCAAGGACAGGCTGCGGGGAGGCGGCCCCGGACCCCCCACTGGATGCCTCACTTCACACACCTGCCACCAAGGGGGACAGTGCCGGCCTCCCAGACCTGCACCCCAGCCCACAGGTGGGCACTCCACCCATGCACTGTCAGGGCTGCCAAAGCCTCATGCCCTCCCACCACCTTCTGCTGGGCAGCCCCTTCCTCAGAGAACAAAGAGCATTTTGGTTTTTTTTTTGAGACAGGGTCTTGCTGCATTGCCCAGGCTGCAGTGCAGTGGCATGATCTCAGCTCACTGCAGCCTTGACCTCCTGGGCTCAAGTGATTCTCCCACCTCAGCCTCCCGAGTAGCTGGGACCACAGGCGCCACCATGCCCGGCTAATTTTATTTCTATATTTTTTGTAGAGATGGGGTTTTGCCAGGTTGCCCAGGCTGGTCTCAAACTCCTGGCCTCAAGTGATCCGCTCGCCTTGGCCTCCCAAAGTGTTGAGATTACAGGTGTGAGGCACTGTGCCTGGCCATAAAGAGCATCCTGGAGGCTCCTGAGGCGCGTCCACCTCCCAGCCCACCTCCTGCAGAGGCCCCCATTGGAGGCCGGCCTGTTCCCACTGTTACGTGTTCCCATGTCCGCTCAGGAGGGAGCCTGGCCCGCACCCCACAGGACACACTCCTGCATCTGGCTCTGAGGACATGCTTCTTCCTCTTCTCCCACTGCGCCAGGCCCTGCCGCTGCCCCAACACCGTGGATGTCCAGGGCTGTGGGCGGACAATGGCCCTGATGTCCAAGGACAGACAACAGAGGGTGCAGCGAACAGGTCCCCACTTGGTGACGGTGACGTCCAGTTCCTGCTGCGTGCACTGGTTGGTGACAGCAGCAGTGGCTGAATGGAGAGAACCACACCCCTGCCAGTGGGAGGCCTGGCTGGTCACCTGAGCACAGACGCCAGGGCAGAGCCAGGAGGGGACTCAGGATGAACACTGCCACACTGGGGCAGCTGGAGAACCAGGCACGGGCCGGCGGCGAGCCGGGAGGGAGCCCCAGCCTGTGCCCAGTGGCCCGGGGGCCTCATCCGTAGCCAGGGGATGTAGGCAGGGAGTGGCAGCCGCTGTGTGACCCAAGGTTCCGAGATCAGAGTCCCCACCCTGGGCCCTGTTTTGAGGCCTGAAACGTCCATGGTTAGATGGTGATGGGGAGCCCTCCTTCAGGGAAAAAGATAAGGTTACAAATTCTAAAGTATGAAGATAAATCTAAATACAGAAACAAACATTAAAAAACCACCACATCGCAAAGTTTAAAAAGCTGAAAAACACAGTAACACAATATTTGGTGACGGTTTTATTGGTGAGCTGCCTGTGATTAATAAACAACCCATGCCATTTTCCCTACTGCGTGTTCGCCTCTTCACGCGCCTTTGTAGAATACCAGCTTTCTCCCGGCAGGGCTGCCCGGGATTGGTTTTCTAACCTTGGCACCTGGAAGGCAGCCTCCCCATCACAGCTCGCCGCCGTGAGAACGGTCATGGGCCCGGATGCAGGACCGGCATTGCCTACCACGTCCAGCCTCCCACTGCCAGCTCTGTTTCTCTTGCAGTCCCCACACCTCCCAGGTTGGGAGTACATGTCCGCCTCACCAGGTGACCTCTGGCCCTGGCCATCCTGTCCTGAGACTCCCTGCTGCTCCTACAGGTAGAGACGACATGACTGGGAACCCCGAAACGTCTCCCAGCAGACCGAGCCAAGTGTGTGTCCAGTTCAGCCTCCCCTACGTGGGCCCCACACACCCACAGGGCCCTCAGTGCCCCTCAAGGCGAAAGGAGTGTGATGGATGAACCCTGAGTGGAAGGGGCCGCCTGTCCCAAACACGGACGGCTGAGTTTTCTGCAAGTTTTACAAACTGATAAAACTTTGTGAACGCACTCGCAGGGCCGCAGAGCTCAGCTTTCCCCGTGGCTCTGGCACATTTCCCCTGCCTGGGGAACCCAGAGTCCATGGGCCATGACGGGCTGATGCTCGGCTTGGGAACCCCCTCTCCTGTGAGATCCCAGACGCACAGGCAGTTGCTGGCTGCCCCGGGCCTCCCAGATGGGCACCTGAGGACCCCGGCCTCCTCCTGCTTGGGGTTCAGCCCAAGAGCAGAGCTTCTCAGGCCGTCAATTACTGCAGATGGAGCAGGCTTTCCTGGAGGAAGGATGAGCTTTGTCTGGAATTCTCCATCTTCCGTGAGGGAGGCTGGGCTGATGGCTGAGGGCCCAGAGGAGTCCATGCTTCAACACAGGCAAGAGGGAACCGGCCACACCCTGCCCAGGGCCACCCTGTCACCACTCCAGACCAACTGCCCCCAGGAGCAGGGTCTGCCGCCTCCCACATCCCACCCAGCAGGGAGAGCCGCGCCCTCAGACCCAGACCCCCGCAGCAGCAATGCAGGTTCCGGGGCCCAGCGAGACCCACAGAAGCAGACGCAGTGGGGGGCTGAGAAACCCAGCCTGAACAAGCCCTCTGGGTCGTTCTTGCGAGTCTGGACCTGCCAGCTTGACCGCTGACCTGGCCCCGGTCACAGGACCGGCCACCCCAGCCGGGGTCATGCGAGGCTGTGATGCTGGAGGTCCTTGGCCTGCTCCTTGGGGGTCCACAGGGACTGGGACAGGTGGGTTTCTTTTCCTCTCCACTGACAGGGTAAGACAGGGATTGGGGACTTTACCCTGTGCCCCTCCCCCACCTGCCTGCCTCATGCCACCTGGAGGCCACAAGCCCCCCTGTACACAGCGGCTTCTGCTGTTTGCAGGCCACCCCCAGCCCTGCCCCCTACCCTCCTTCTTAGGAAACATCCCTGTCCCTACCAGTCAGTGTCCATTTTCCTGGAAAATAGCTGTATTGCCTAAAAGACCTCTGATCTCAATCTGTGCAAAAAGAAAGGTTGGCTTCCCCGATTCCCGCAGCCCCGCTCTCTGCTGCTTTCTGTCTGGGAAGGAGCCCCTTCCCAGGATGGCCTTCTGCTTCCAGCTCCGCTCCTGCCCCTCCAGGTGTGGGTGACGTGGAAGGGGGCTGTGGGGAGGGGCGGTGAGCAAGGCTGAGGCTCAAGCCTTAGGGGAGTCTGCCCCGGCCCCGGCTGGGTGTGTCTGAGCTGGTAGCCCACATGGGCTTCATGTGGCCTGCCTGGCCGTCCCCTCTTGGGCAAGTCTCAGGGCAGCAGGCCTTTAATTGTCCTCTCCACATACCCTGAACACCAGAGATTAGAGTCTTTGGAGCAGCCCTACCCGGTAGTTAACAGGCATCTGGCATAATTCTCCATGTCTGTCCACAAGGCCCAGAGGAAGGACAGAAATAGGAATCCCCAGTGGGGCCAGAGAAGTTTCTCGGGTCAGCCAGGGGTCATGGCTGCCTCGCCTCTGCCAGGACAGAAGGCGCCGGGCCAGCTTCACTGATGCTTCCACAAGTTAGGGGTGGGCTGGCCCAGCCTTTGCTGCCCCTGGGGTCTATGGCGTGTGGCGAAGGTGACTGGCAGGGGAAGCCTGGACATGGGGAGTGTGCATGTATGGATGTGTGCATGTGTGTGTGCACATGCAGATGTGTGCGTGTGTGTGCATGCATGTGTGCAGATATGTGCGTGTGTGTGCATGTATGTGTGTGCATGCATGTGGATGTGTACGTGTGTGCGTGTGTGCATGTAGGTCTTGGCTCAGACCCTGCTTCATGGTGGACACCGCCTGCTGTGTCTCCCCAACACTGGTGTGTGCCTTCCCTCATGGTCCATGGGACTGGGCTCTTGCTTCCAAGTTTCTTCAAAGGAAGAAGACAGTCATTGCCCCGGACCAGGGCAAATCAATCATCTTGTACTAATGGAATTAGCCTTGGGAAGTGCCCACATGCTCACATCTGAGCCAGCACTAGGCGCCCCTCCCCTGCTGCACAGGAATTGTGGGCAGTCTTGCCCTCGGCAGCACTGGGGCTTGTGGCCATCTACAGAATGCAGCCTTCCGTGGCCGATGCCCCTGAGTGAGTTACAGCCGGCATCTCACCAGCCCCCCAGGCAGGCTGGTACTGGTTCAAGCAGGAGGCATCTGCTCGGGTTCTTTATTACACATGCCTGGGGCACACACACGATTCCCTTTCACAGAAAGGAGAGGGTCCCCCTGGATGGACCCGTCAAAGAGGCGGCCTCAATGCACGCAGCCCTGCACCAGGCCATGGGGCTCAAGCTCATGCTTGTCTCCAGTGAGCTGGAGGGTGGTGTGGCGTGGTCTTCACCACACACAGACAGTGAAGGGGGCAGTGGTGTTCAGGGCACAGGGCTGAACGATTGTGGCCTCTCAGTGCTCTGGGATGGGCCTGAGACTAGCAGGGATGCATGGGCCATTCCTCTAAATGCAGAGGACAGCAGGTTTGCACGTGTGCAGGAGTGTTGTGCAGGGGGAGGAGCCTTGGGGAGACCCTACCCTGGTGGCCTTCCAGAGCCCACAGAACCGAGGTCGCACTACCCGTGGAGCCCACCAGATCAGAGCAGGTGCCAGGCACAGCTAGTCCCCACTCTCCATCTGTCACCGAAGCCTTGCCCCTCCGCCAGCTGGGCTGCACCAACCCAACCCCCGCCAGGGCAATGGCTTAAGGAAGCCACCTGTGAGCAGAGTGGGTCCTGAGGCCTCATGGCTGAGATGGGAGCAGAGTCGGCTTCAGCTCCGGGGCAGTGGGGTCTTTGGAAGCCCTGGCTTGGAAGGGAAAGCACAGCCATTGACTGTGGATGGTGGAAGAGGGTCTCTGGCTGGATCTCAGGTGACAGAGCTGGGCTTGCACCACAAGAGGGGCCTCTGTCTGGCAGGCCCAGCGCTTGCAAACAGGAGTTGCAGAGAGGGGTTCAGGTCTGGGAGGAACCTGGGTCCTGCACAGTGATGACGACTGTGAACTCCAGCTTGGGAGCTCTGGCAGCCTGTGCCCATCGGGACTGTCTCTTGGGGAGCTGGTAGTGTGGGAAACTGCAGAGCTCTCTCTCCAGGGTCTGGCCCAGCTGTGTCACCTTCTCTCCCAGATTAGGATGGGTGACAGGCTGCCTCAGGGGCCAACACCATGGCTCTCTGGACACTTGACAGCCAGACCTTGAACCGGCTCCCTGAGACCCTGAGGGAAAGAGCTCCCGGGTGCATGGCAGACAGGCATGAGGTGCGGGACCTGTTTGTCACCTCCCAGGTTGATGTCAGAGCCAGCTCCACACCTCTTACAGGTGAACCTGTGGAGCGTGCTGGCTGCGGAGGTGCAGGCAGCATCTGGCGGGCAGGAAGGGCCGAGGGCCATGTGGAAGTGGGGTGGGCAGGGGCTGAGCCTGGCGGTGCAGACGGTACTGCTGGGTGGGTGGTGCCTACACCACAAACTCCTGTGGTGGGGCCTCTCCGAACAGGTCCAGGGCGAGACAGTTGCTGGACCTCTTGCTGGGGAGAGTGGCCCTGGTCTCGCAGGGGCCTGCCAGCCTGCAGTCCAGGGCGCGGTGGAAGGTATGGCTGAGTGAGGCGGGCGCTGGGTGCAGGGCCAGCTGGTGCAGCTGCATGTCGTCCAGGCCGTGGCTGTGCTGCTCCTCACTGACCCCGGCTTTCATTTCCTGGATCTGCAGGGAGAGGCCATGGGGTGAGGCCTGCTGCCCCCTCTCACTCCCACCACCGCACACGGTGGTGCGGTGTGCTTGTGGCCACAGAGCCACGCTCCTTGCCAATGCCCACCCTGCGCCGCTGTGCATGGCCAGCCTGCCCCTGGACGGGCTCCCCCAGCACATACCTCTGCGAGAGAGGCTTGGCATCTTCCTTTGATGCATTTCAGGAGGCCCCCACCTTGCCCAGCTTCTTTCCTGGGGCTGCTTTCTGCCTTTTAACTCAGTGGACCTGGACTCTTAGCGTTTGGTGTAATTTGGGATCAGGTCTGAGTGTGGGCCTTGAACACCAGCTCTGGAAGCACCTCAGTGGTCAAGAACGGCCTCCTATTTTATACGGGAGGAAACTGTCTGGGTTCAGAGGTGACTGTCCAAGGTCCCGTCCAGGTGGGCAGCCAGCGGGCAGCGTCATCGCCCTTAAGTGAAGCCTCCAGCCCGAGCTTCTCGGCTGCCGTGGCCCCTCAGATCTGCCTTGGACCACTGTGCTCCCAGGAGGCAGATGAGGCCCCTGGTGGCAGGTGGCAGGGGCAGGGGCAGGCCACGCCGAAGGTTGCCCAGCACCAGGGTCTGACTTGCCCTTCTACGCGTGTTTCCTTGTTTTTAATCAATACGTCTTTCAAGAGTGACAGTCCCTGGCCCAGAGCTCAGGCGGCTTCGGGCAGCCGTCTCCTCCACTGAGTGGGCTGACCTGGGTTTCGGATTGCCCCCACTGGGATGGGCCCGCGCCTGCCAGGACTTGCAGCCTGCCCTCCCTCCTCCCGTGCCCAGCCCTGTTCTCTCTCCATCCAGCCTCCCCTGCCCAGCCCTGTTCTCTCTCCATCCAGCCTCCCGTGCCCAGCCCTGTTCTCTCTCTCCATGCAGCCTCCCGTGCCCAGCCCTGTTCTCTCTCTCCATCCAGCCTCCCCTGCCCAGCCCTGTTCTCTCTCCATCCAGCCTCCCGTGCCCAGCCCTGTTCTCTCTCTCCATGCAGCCTCCCGTGCCCAGCCCTGTTCTCTCTCTCCATCCAGCCTCCCGTGCCCAGCCCTGTTCTCTCTCCATCCAGCCTCCCGTGCCCAGCCCTCTTCTCTCTCCATGCAGCCTCCGGTGCCCAGCCCTCTTCTCTCTCTCCATCCAGCCTCCCTGCCCAGCCCTGTTCTCTCTCCATGCAGCCTCCCGTGCCCAGCCCTGTTCTCTCTCCATGCAGCCTCCGGTGCCCAGCCCTCTTCTCTCTCCATCCAGCCTCCGGTGCCCAGCCCTGTTCTCTCTCTCCATCTGCCTCCTGTGCCCAGCCCTCTTCTCTCTCCATCCAGCCTCCCGTGCCCAGCCCTCTTCTCTCTCCATCCAGCATCACGATAACTAATCAGCCACAACCGATTTTCTGTGTCTTTCCAGGGGGATTCTGAACAGGGCTGACCAGAGGGGGCCTCACCCTCCTGTGGTGGAGCCGGGGGCGGGGGTTGGGGGGTGAGGAGGGCAACTCGGAGCCTGGCTGGGAACCCTGAGCCCACCTGTTCCCCACCTGGGCATCCAGGAACCACTGGCTCGCTTCTCCTCTAGCTCCTCTGGGGGATCCTAAGGCTCAGTGGCTCTACAGGAAGTGGGGGAAGCCCTGGAGCAGCCCTGCACACACAGGACTAGGCCCCGGGGTGGAGGAGGTGGGCGAAGGGGACGGGGCAGCCAGTCTGCTGCACGGCAGGTTGCAGGGCCCAGGTGTCCGGGTCCTGCCTACAGTGGCCCGGTGACACTCAGGGACCGGCCACCACAGCCCCAGGCAGGACCCCTCCCTCCCCACAGTGAGCCGACTCACTCGGCCCTGAGGCTGAGGCCTCCACCCACGTCCACCTGCCCCAGTGCCCAAGAGCCTTGCTGCTCCCTGACTTGCCCGCTGCGTCTCTGGGGGTGTCAGTCGAGGGACCCTCTGATAGGCCTAGGAAGGTCCCCAGGGCCCCTGACAGGGGACCTAGGAGAAGGGGGTGGAGGAGCAGGGCCCGGGCTTCTGGCCCATGGTGGGGACTCTACCTGGTGCACGGCCTCGGCGCTCTGGCCTCTGGTCCTGACCTCGGTGCAGGGCTCCTGGTGAGTGGCTATGGGAGGAGGCAGCCGTGAGCATAGGTGTCTGGGTTCTGCCCGACATGGCTCCTCCCCAGGGCAGTTCCCTGCACTTCTGGGGCCCTGGTCTCGGGACCGGCATCTCCTGAGGCTCACACCGCCCCCTTGCTCTCAGTGCGGTGACTGCTTTTGCTCCATTCCCTGACATCTGATAAAACGGCCCCTTGCTGTGCAGATGCGGGATTAGCATGGTGATTCCCGCTGGGTTACAGGCCACAGAGCTTGCATACATCCTCAGAGATGGAGGCCAACCATCCCTTACTGGTGGACCAGACGCTCCAAGGGCAATGGTGGACACAGTGGCGTAGTGACAGGAATGCCTGGCCCTGGATGGCCCTGGGTGACTGTAGGTGATGCTGGGCGGTCCTGGGTGACTGAGCCCTAGGGCTGGTCCCACCTGATCTCATCACATCCACCGTCAGGGCCGTGGGGACACTCAGAGACCAGCAGAGCTGACGTCCCCTTTCTGGGGCAATGAGGAAGCTCTTCAGGGCCTCATACACAGGGACTGGGCAGGACGCATCCCTCAGGACAGGGTGCTGCGTCCTGGGCCAGGGGCGCACACGGTCCTACACACAGGGAATGGGCAGGGTGCATCCCTCAGGACAAGGTGCTGCGTCCTGGGCCAGGTGGACACATGGTCCTAGAACACTCTGAATGGCTCTGTCTTCTCACTCCTACTCAACTGATTGTAAAAAGACATGAGTCTAACCCAGGCTTTCTGATGGGAGGGAAGCTGGTAGGACAGGGCTTCCTAGGAGTAGGGGGCTTCCTAGGAGTCAGAAGGCTTCCAAAGAGTTGGGGGAGTTCCTAGGAGTCCACGGGGCTTCTTAGGAGTGTGGGGGGGGCTTCCTAAGAGTTGGGGGGTCTCTAGGAGCCCAGGGGGCTTCCTAGGAGTGAGGGGACTTCTTAGGAATGGGGGGCTTCCTGGAAGTGGGGGGGCTTCCTAGGAGTGGGGGGTTTCCTAGGAGTGGGGGGCTTCCTATGTGTGGGGATGGGATTCCTGGGAGAGGGAGGGGCTCCCTGGAAGGGGAGCTTCCTAGGAGTTTTGTGGGGGGGCTTCCCGGGAGGGGGAGCATTCCTTGGGAGGGGGGTTCTTCCTAGGAGTTGGGGGGGTGCTTCCTAGGGGCCAGGGGCTTCCTAGGAGTGGGAGGGGCTCCTGAGATGGGCTTCCGAGAAAGCTAAAGGACCTGGACTCATCTGCAACCCCAAGAGGACCCCACCTCTCCTGTCTCTGATCCCAGCCTGCGGCTGCCCCTTGGCAGGAACAGGAGACTCGGGCACAGCAGGATGCAGGCAGCTCCTCCCTGCCATCTCTGTTCTTCCGGCATGTTCTGGCATATTTCCCGGGACTCAGGTCACAGGCAGCCCAGCCCCTCACGTCTGGCCACTGGAGGGCAGGCCAGGGCTTTGCTGCCTCGGTGTCCAGGGTCAGCCAAGCTGGGGCTGGCTGGACCGCACTCACTGTCCCTGGGGCCTGGGCATCTCCCTCGGGCCCACCTTGGCTGTCACCACGTGTGCTGGGGTGGCTGCAGCTGGTCCTGGGGCTGGAGGACGGCTCCTTCTCATGGAGCCCGTGGACCTCCAAGGGTACGTCCACAGACATCTCTCTGGATTCCCTGAGCCAGGAGTTGGCCTTGATGCCTGACGTGTAGGAACTGCCGTGGCTGTCGGCGGAGTGGCGTGAGAGGCAGCGGGGGCAGTGCTGGCTGCTGACCCCACTGCCCGGGAAGCTCCTGCTGGCCAGGTCCAGCTCCAGCCCATCGCTGATATAGGACTCCCGGTAGTGCTGCTTCTCTGTGGGGAGTGGGGAGCACAGTGAGGGCGAGCTGGAGAGGGATCAGCCCTGCTGATGCAGGAGGAAGAGCCCGGGAGACAGAAATGCACACCCACAGACCAGATGAGGATGTGGAACAGAGAGGGAAACCAGGCCTGTGGGTAAACACTAAGGCCAGGCCTTGTGCTCAGGTGAGGATGTGGAACAGGGAGGGAGACCAGGCCTGTGGGTAAACGCTGAGGCCAGGCCTTGTGCTCAGGTGAGGATGTGGAACAGGGAGGGAGACCAGGCCTGTGGGTAAACGCTGAGGCCAGGCCTTGTGCTCAGGTGAGGATGTGGTACAGGGAGGGAGACCAGGCCTGTGGGTAAACGCTGAGGCCAGGCCTTGTGCTCAGGTGAGGATGTGGAACCGGGAGGGAGGCCAGGCCTGTGGGTAAACGCTGAGGCCTTGTCGGAACCTGCATTTCTTGCTCTTTGTGGGCACATGATGGGAGGAGAAGTGGGAAACAGACCAGGAAACTGAGAAGTGGAAACCTAAGGTGGCTCCTCAAGCTCCCAGCTTCCCCCAGCCCCATCTATAGAATTCCACTCCAGGCAGAGCTGGGGGGCCACCACCTCGCCCTTCGACCTGAGCATCTGGGGGACGTGGGAGTCAGGAGGCCACAACAATAAGAGACAGAAGGCACAGTCCGGCCAGAGCCCAGTGTGCCCAGCCTAGCCCAGAAGGCGCAGTCCGGCTGCGGAGCCCAGCGTACCCAGCCCAGCCCCACCTTCCGCCTCCTCCCGCTGCCGCAGCTGTTGCAGAGTGGGCCGCACGCGGAGGTGGAGCTGGTGGCTGGCGCGCAGCAGCTGCAGCAGGTGCCTGGACCGCCAGGTGCAGCCCGTGTAGTAAACCAGCTTCTGTGCTGCGGGCAGCCCATCCAGCTGGATCTCTAGCTTCTTTCCCTGAGCAAACAGGAGAGAAGTTGCCACTCCACAGGTGGAAAACCACGCTAGCAACAGGAAAGGATGATTTTAAATGTCAGCCATGGCCCCCAGGGGGACGAGGCCCAGGTTTTCACTTCGCAGTGCAGATGGCTGTTGGCGGACACTGTGCGAGGACACTGTGCTCTGCTCCGCCCTTGCTTGAGAGGACACAGCCCTCCTGGCTAGAAAGTGCCCGCAGCAGTGTGAGGGGAGTGGAGGTCTGGGGTGGGACGGGAAGACCTCGGTCTGGCTGTCCAGAGCAAGCCTGCTGCCCAGCAGCCCCCACAGTCACTGCCTTTTTATCCCTGGCACCCGGGCTGTGGGGTGACCCTGGGTGACAGTTCTGGGGCCGGGACGAGAGGAACAGAGGCCACACAGGTGCGTATCTATGACCTGCTCTTCTTTTCTCCCTTGATTTTCTCAATTGGGAGCCAGAAGTTTTCAAGCGATAACAACTAGACCTCACCGGGCAGCTAAACACCCCACGCCTGCAGGGCCAGGGCCAGGCGCAAAGCCCGTGAGGCCAGGACGGCCCTGATGCCCCCGAGAGGCCGGCAGGAAGGGACCTGCACCTTGTCGGGTGCAGAATTGTCCAGAAAATGCCCTGAGGATGAAGCTGCATCTGCCCAGGCTTTCCAGGGCACAGGGACCCGCCAGACACCCACCAGAAATGCCAGCTTCCCAATGTGGGGCCAGGGGAGGTCGTACAGCAGCTGCGGAGCACGGTCCACCTCCTGCGGGACAGCAGAGGCAGGGCGCGTCCAGGCGGGGCCAGCCAGCGCCCATGACCGCTGCAGGGATGCTACACGGCCCAGACTCCAGCGGGGAAGGGAGGAGGGGGTGGGGGCAGGACGAGGGGCTCTGTGAGGCTGGAGCCCCTTCGGTCACCTGGTAGATGTGCACTCCCCTGAGGGCCAGTCCCAGGATCATGGTGGGACGACCTTCCTTCTTATCCTAGAGGACACAGGTCAGAGGTCAAGTTGCGGGCCTGGAGGTGCTGGGCCTCACTGATGGCAGAGTATGGTCAGTCTGGCTAGGGGCCGAGGCCTCCATGGACCAGGCTGAGCTCTGGGGCCCATTTACAGACAGTCTCATTCACTCCAGCATCAGATCAAAGGCATAGTTGTCATAGCACAAGCATTGCCGGCCCCGGGGTCCTGGTCCCACTCTTAGCCACGGGGGCTCCATCCATCCCTGCCCCGGGGTCCTGGTCCCACTCTTAGCCACGGGGGCTCCATCCATCCCTGCCCCGGGGTCCTGGTCCCACTCTTAGCCACGGGGGCTCCATCCATCCCTGCCCCGGGGTCCTGGTCCCACTCTTAGCCACGGGGGCTCCATCCATCCCTGCCCCGGGGTCCTGGTCCCACTCTTAGCCACGGGGGCTCCATCCATCCCTGCCCCGGGGTCCTGGTCCCACTCTTAGCCATGGGGGCTCCATCCATCCCTGCCCCGGGGTCCTGGTCCCGTCCCACTCTTAGCCACGGGGGCTCCATCCATCCCTGCCCCGGGGTCCTGGTCCCACTCTTAGCCACGGGGGCTCCATCCATCCCTGCCCCGGGGTCCTGGTCCCGTCCCACTCTTAGCCACGGGGGCTCCATCCATCCCTGCCCTGGGGTCCTGGTCCCGTCCCACTCTTAGCCACAGGGGCTCCATACATCCCTGCCCCGGGGTCCTGGTCCCGTCCCACTCTTAGCCACGGGGGCTCCATCCATCCCTGCCCTGGGGTCCTGGTCCCGTCCCACTCTTAGCCACAGGGGCTCCATACATCCCTGCCCCGGGGTCCTGGTCCCGTCCCACTCTTAGCCACGGGGGCTCCATCCATCCCTGCCCCGGGGTCCTGGTCCCACTCTTAGCCACGGGGGCTCCATCCATCCCTGCCCCGGGGTCCTGGTCCCACTCTTAGCCACAGGGGCTCCATCCATCCCTGCCCCGGGGTCCTGGTCCCGTCCCACTCTTAGCCACGGGGGCTCCATCCATCCCTGCCCCGGGGTCCTGGTCCCACTCTTAGCCACAGGGGCTCCATCCATCCCTGCCCCGGGGTCCTGGTCCCATCCCACTCTTAGCCACGGGGGCTCCATCCATCCCTGCCCCGGGGTCCTGGTCCCACTCTTAGCCACGGGGGCTCCATCCATCCCTGCCCCGGGGTCCTAGTCCCACTCTTAGCCATGGGGGCTCCATCCATCCCTGCCCTGGGGTCCTGGTCCCGTCCCACTCTTAGCCACAGGGGCTCCATCCATCCCTGCCCCGGGGTCCTGGTCCCACTCTTAGCCATGGGGACTCCATCCATCCCTGCCCTGGGGTCCTGGTCCCACTCTTAGCCACGGGGGCTCCATCCATCCCTGCCCTGGGGTCCTGGTCCCGTCCCACTCTTAGCCACAGGGGCTCCATCCATCCCTGTCCTGGGGTCCTGACCACTCTTAGCCATGGGGGCTCCGTCCATCCCTGGCCTGGAGTCAGAGTCCAGCCCATCGCTGGCCGCCCTGGGTTCGACCTTGTGCAGCCTGAAGAAGTGCACGGGCACATCCTCCAGCCGGCAGGCCTCCTGGATGAAGCACAGCATGGCCTCCTTGGGGCTCAGGCCCTGGCGCTCCCCGTGCAGGGTAGGCACGTGCCGGAGGATGTAGTCAATCCCCCTCTTGGTGATGATCTGAGGACAGAGCCGGGAGGTCAGCTCAGACCCCTGCTGGTCCCCCCTTCCTCCTTGCCGGCACCCTGCTCCGAGAAGCTTCCCCAGACTCCTGCAGCTGGTGCCAACCTCAGTGGGCAGGGCCAGGGCCTGGCTGCTGAGCCCAGACCCAGAGATGAAGTCTCAGTGCCCACTGTGGCCCTGGGCCTGTCTGATTTCCTGTCCCCCTCGGGTCCTCCCCAAGGGGAATGGCAGCAGCCAGCCCTCCTCAGACGTCTGCAGGTGGGGACTCCACTCCCAATGAGCCCTGGCTCTTGGGAACCTGCCCAGTGACGACCGGCTGGGGCCATCACCGGGACTGGGGTAAGAACCACAGTGGAATGGAATCACTGAGGGTGGAAATGTGCTCAGAGGCCAAGGGCACGTGTGGCGTCCACAGCGCTGGGAGGAAGCCTGGCTGGGCCCCACCCTGACCTCAGCGACTGCCTCAGAGCAAAGGTGAGAAGGCCCCAAGGTGCACAGGATAGAGAGGTACACAGGGATGAGCGGTCAGGAGAGAAACCTTAAAGTTCACCCGGAACAGGGCCTGCATCCCCGGGGTGACAGCCATCAATCCGCGCGGCCATCAGGCCAGACAGCACCTGGGACTGGGCACACAGTGGCACAGCCCACGCCTCTCCATGGCCCTCCTCCCGGGGGGATGCCACTCCTTCCCTTACAGGTGAGGAAGCTGAGGCTCAGAGACTCCTACGCGTCCCAGGATACTTAGAGAGAAGCAGGAAGGTTCATAGCCACAAGGCCCGTGTGGGTCACATTCCACAGCCAGGCAGCCGAGGGGCTCAGAGAGGTGAAGCCAGAGAGCAAGGCCACACAGCTGGCTGGGTGTGTCAGGAGCACAGGCACCCGCACCTGCCTGCTCAGGGCCACTCCTCCCACACTGCCTGCCTTTGGGGGTGGTAAGGACCCTTGGGCCTTCAGGACAAAAGGACAGGTGATTGCCCTGTTTCCATCCCTGACCCTTGCTCCAGCAGCCCCTGCCAGGCCCTCAGTCCCCTGCTTCCATGGACGGGACCCGGTGGAGGTGGACAGGCACCAGGCTAGCGGTGCTGGGAGGAGTTGGGCCCTGACCTTACCCACTGTGGGAAGTAGGAGTGTGGCTCGAAGTACCTCCCGGCATGGGCCGACTCCCGGTGCTCGCCCAGGTCAGCCTGCAGCGCGCAGGCAGCCAGCAGGAAGTAGGCTTCCTCCCGGTGAGCGCACTGTGACCTCAGCACGCGCTCCTTCAAGTGGCAGTAGTACAGGTGCCGTGCCCTGTGGTCGCTGGAAGGTGGCAGGGAGTGAGTTCCAGAACGACCGGTGTGGGGACTGCTGGCCCCTCTGGCCCTGCCTTGTCCTTCCCCACACCAGCTCCCAGGGCTGTCCTGAGCCCCTGGTACCTAGTTCCTGTCTTGTTATACCCACAGCTGTGTCCCTGCAGGGCCAGCACAGCACAGGCCCGCACTCTTCCTGGAGCGGGGCACAGGTGACTTGCTGCCACCAAGGAGCCACTAGATGAGGCTCCACCTGCCGAGGTCCCACTCCTTCCCCAGTGAGCTCGGCCTTCACCAAACCAAGCCCCAGTGCAGGAGAGGTGCACAGAGCCTGGGCGACTCGAATCCCTGGAGGTGCACAGGGCCTGGGCAACTTGAATCCCTGGGATGTGGACAGACCTGGCTCCCAGAGCTCACCGCCCAGCATGGGGCTTGGCCATGGCTGGTATTCATTAATCACAGGCCGGGTGGAGGCTCACCCAAGATGCAGGTGCAAGATCTTCTCATATAATTCCCCCGAACTGGCCCCATAGCACCAGGTAGCTCCATCCATCAACCCAACACCTTCCAGACCTCCCCTCCAAGGCTATCCAGAACCGTCCACATATTCACACACCCCTCACTCTCCAGAACCTGCCACACAACCACACACCAGTGTCTCCAGGACTCTCCACACAACCACACACCTTTCACTCTCCAGAACCCTCCCACACAACCACACACCCCTCACCCCCTAGAACCTTCCACACAACCGCACACATCCCTTTTGGAACTGGCGGGGATTGTGCCTGCTTAGGGAATTCCTGGGAAACCCCCTTAGGTTTCCCCCAGGGTAAACCCTGTTCACGCACCCCTGAAGCTCTGTTCTGGAAGTAAGTCTCAGGATCCTCCTGAGGGACGTCTTTGTTACCCTAGAAGCTCTAAGGCAGCTCTGGAAGAAGCAGCCCCCGTTGGTTTAGAGTGCAGCCCACCAGATGTACAACTTACCCACTCCTGTCGGGGAAAGCTTCCCACTAGACACCTGCAGAGTGGGCAGTGAACAGTGAGAACCGCCACGCAGCAAGCGCAGCAGCCCTTAGCCCAGTGACCTCCAGAAGCCTCGCCCACCCCCAGATGGTATACCCACCTTAGAGAGTACGAGTCCTGGCATTTGAGGAAGTACCACTTTAGGCCGGGCACGGTGGCTCACACCTGTAATCCCAACACTTTGGGAGGTCGAGGCGGGTGGATCACCTGAGGTCGGGAGTTTGAGACCAGCTTGACCAACACAGAGAAACCCCGTCTCTACTGAAAATACAAAATTAGCCAGGTGTGGTGGCGCCCGCCTGTAATCCCAGCTACTCTGGAGACTAAGGCAGAAGAATCGCTTGAACCCAGGAGGTGGAGGTTGCAGTGAGCCGAGATTGTGCCATTGCACTCCAGCCTGGGCGACAAGAGTGAAATTACGTCTCAAAACAAAACAAAACAAAAAGAAAAAGAAAAGAAAAAGAAAAAGAAGTACCAATTTATGACACAGTCTGTATACCTTTCGATTAAATAGAATTCCTGTGTTAACCCCAAAGTAAACAGCCGATATAGTGGGGTTGTTTGTTTGTTTTTTGTTTTTGGATAAACTCAAATGTAATGTGTGGCCTTCAGGGAACTTCGACGTGATGCGGCAGATTTTCAGTATTCCAGGAAACACCCCTTACAGTCCGCATGCCGTTACCTTATGACCCTTCCGTTTTCCACGTAGTGCTGCACTCGGAGGAAGGCCACGAAGGGGGCTCTGGGTTTCTCATTTCCCTGGTGGGGAAAATGCAAGAAAGAGCAAGTGAGCCACAGGGAGGTGCCGCTGGCTGTCCTGTCTTCCCAGTGGGGGGGCCTGGATTGCTTCACACTCAGCTCAAAGTCGAAGCTCAGGTGTCTGCAGCCATAGCTGACAGTTCGACTCATGGTATTTTCTACCCGGAGAACCCTGAGTGGGACGTGGTCTACAGCGTTCAAGAACATCTGCAAAGGCGGGCTTCGGGCGGGCACACCTGCCTGCAGCCTCAGGGCTCACCGCAGTCCCCCTGCGGACAGCCCCTCTGGACGGAGCAGCTGCGTGGACAGAAGGCAGCACATTGGTCCAGCACAGTCCACCGCGGTGCCTGCCCTCTCCCACCCCACGCATCCCACCACAGTCCACCGTGGTGCCCTGCTCTCTCCCAACCCACGCATCCCACCACAGTCCACCGTGGTGCCCTGCTCTTTCCCAACCCACGCATCCCCGCGGTCCCGCACAGCCCACCGCAGTGCCTGCCCTCTCCCACCCCACGTGTCCCCGCCGTCCTGCACAGCCCACCGCGGTGCCTGCCCTCTCCCACCCCACGTGTCCCCGCCGTCCCGCACAGCCCACCACGGTGCCTGCTCTCTCCCACCCCACGTGTCCCCGTGGCCCAGCACAGCCCACCGCGGTGCCTGCTCTCTCCCACCCCACGTGTCCCCGTGGCCCAGCACAGCCCACCGTGGTGCCTGCCCTCTCCCACCCCACGCATCCCCGCCATCCCGCACAGCCCACCGCGGTGCCTGCCCTCTCCCCCCCCCACGCATCCCACCACTGTCCACCGTGGTGCCCTGCTCTCTCCCAACCCACGCATCCCCGCGGTCCCCCACAGCCCACAGCGGTGCCTGTTCTCTCCCACCCCACGTGTCCCCGTGGCCCAGCACAGCCCACCGCAGTGCCTGCCCTCTCCCACCCCACGCATCCCCGCCATCCCGCACAGCCCACCGCGGTGCCTGCCCTCTCCCACCCCACGCATCCCCGCCATCCCGCACAGCCCACCGCGGTGCCTGCCCTCTCCCACCCCACGTGTCCCCGCCGTCCCGCACAGCCCACCGCGGTGCCTGCTCTCTCCCACCCCACGTGTCCCCGTGGCCCAGCACAGCCCACCGCGGTGCCTGCCCTCTCCCACCCCACGTGTCCCCGTGGCCCAGCACAGCCCACCGCGGTGCCTGCCCTCTCCCACCCGACACTCTACACTTACTTCATTTCTTTCTTTCTTCCAATCTTTTGAGAAGTACTTGCTGAGCTTTTGCTCCAAATCCATAAATATATACTCATTGTCTGAAAGCAAAACAAAAGGCTTCATCAGAGCAGTCACCATGCTTCTCAGGTGTCACCGTTTGTTCAAAACTGAGTGTGGCTTGGAGAGAAGAGATGCACAGCTGAAAACTGTGCGTCTGCAGCTGACGCTGCATATGGGGCTTTCCTTGGCTGACAACGCAGAAAGCATCTTAACACACATGCAGGTGTCAAATGCTTGCTTACTAAAACAATGTTCCAACGTGCAGGAATATTACAAGCTGATATTCAAAACTGGCACATGCTCCGGGCACGCCCTTTGGGAAAGCAATTTAGCAACACGTATCCCTACCCTCTTCCTCTGCAACCCAGGCACCCCTCTCTCAGCTATGGAATGAGTCGTTTAAAAAATAGAGATGTCAGGGTTGGATGCGGTGGCTCAAGCTTGTAATCTCAGCAATTTTGGAGGCCAAGGCAGGAGGATTGCTTGAGGCCAGGAATTCAAGACAAGCCTGGACAACATAATGAGACCTTGTTACCACAGGAAAAAAAAAAAAAATTAGCTGGGTGTGGCGGTGCATGCCTGTAGTCCTAGCTACTCAGGGGGCTGAGGCAGGAAGATTGCTTGATCCTGGGAGTTCAAGGCTGCAGAAAGCTATGAACGCGCCACTGCACTCCAGTGTGGGTGATAAGAGTGTGACCCTGCCTCAAACAATTAAGCAATCAATCAATAAAAATAGAGATGTCTATAATCTAGTACCAACGTGATCAACTTCAAGTCAATGATCCCAGCTTTACCTGTTAACCTGGTTTCCCTGGAAACTACAAGAGACGCTTCTTTCTAAATTAGGTGTTTCTATATTTTAAAAATATTTACCAGCATGTGTTTTCTTTATGGCCTGGAAAAATTAAACAATTTTCCTAGAGAGGAAAATAAAGCCTAGAGAGACACCCTTCCTGCTGCGACTTAAAGCAACGTACAATCCCTCCGTGTCGGCTGGGAACTGGTTCCAGGACTCCCCTCGGATATCAAAACCCGGGAATGGTGTAGAGTTTGCGTGTACCCTATGCACATCCTCATGTACACTTTACATCACCTTGAGATTCCTTATAATACCTGATGCAATGTAAATGCTGTGGAAGTCTTTGTTGTACTGTGTTGTTAAGCTCATATTATTTTATTGTTGTACTATTTATTGTTATTATTTTGAGTATGTTCAACATGAGGTTAGTTAAATCCAAGGATGTGGAACCCGTGGATACAGAGCACCGTCTACTCTTATTTATATTAGAAAACCTGTAGTCCTGAGAATAAAAGCCACAGGGAAAAGTTAGTCCCTGATAAGGCAGTACTCCCTTACAGCCACCTGCATTACATATGAAGATACTCCATCCCCAAGTGCTAGCACGTCTGCAGATAAATGAAGACACCAGTGAGGAAGACTTACCCACAGAGGCCTGCAGAAAGGGCATCACAGGGCCGGGTGCCTGGCTCGGCCCCTCTCCGCCCTGCCTGTCTTTCTAATCCTTAGTACCCGGCTCTTCTAGACGGCGTTAGACCCAGGGGGAGGCTCCAAGGTGTCACCAGCCCCAGTTTACTTTTGTGTCAGGGAGGATCAAACACTTGGCTCATCGGTAACAACCACAACAACTCACTGCTTAGACACTGGGTGCCATGCTCTGTGCTAAAGACTCTGAACCAATCCCTACATCTTCAACCTGATGGCACTGTTATCTACCCCCATCTCACAGACAGGGAGGCCCAGACTTGCAGAGGCCATTCCTAGGGGAGTCCCCACCCCACCCCATAACAGGCCAAGGACCCTCAGAGCCAGGGGTTAGCAAACCAGGGCCCCAGGCCAAACCCCAGCACCCACTCGCTCTTGTTAATAAAATCTTGTTGGAAGACAGCCACAATCATTCTATTACATCATGTCCATAGCTGCTTTCGTACTGCAAAGTCAAAATATTTACTATGTGGCCTTTTACAGAAAAAGTCTGCCAATGCCTGGTCTAAGCAAATGCCGAGTGAAAAGGTCTAGATCACCATTCTCTGGTCCTGACTCCCCCGAATTCACCATTTGGGTACTCGAGCTTGAACTCAGTGTTTGCAGCATGAATGGCAGATGTTTAGCAATGTTTGCTAAAGGATCTGGGGTTACCTTTGCCTCGGTAAGGTCAGCAAAAGGCCTTTTATTTGTACATTCATTACCTAAATCACCCCACTGTATCCTTACCAACTCCATCTCAAATCATAATAAGCAGGACAGAAAATGAACTCCTTAAGCTTAGTACTTCCTAGGACTTAACCTCAAACACTACGAGAACAATACTTGCGGCAACACCGATCTAGAAGATGAAACCACTTGTTTCTCAAAATCATCACTGTCCCCCTAAATCCCTGCACCCCTAGAAGTGGGACAGCAGACATCATCACCTCTGGTGATGGGCGCACCCTTCTTAGCCTGGCCACAGTGCCCCGCTGTATGGTCAAAGCAGTCTAGATGTCACTGTGAAGACATTCTTAAGATGAAGGCAACACTCAGGCTGGGTGTGGTGGCTCATGCCTGTAATCCCAGCACTTTGGGAGGCAGAGGCAGGTGGATTGCATGAGCCCAGCAGTTTGAGACCAGCCTGGGCAACATAATGAGACCCGACTCCACAAAAAAATACAAAAGGCATCTGGCTGTTGTGGTATGCATCTGCAGTCCCAGCCACTCAGGAGGCTGAGGCCAGAGGATCCACCTGAGCCATGACCATAGCACTGCATTCCAGCCTGGGTGGCAGAGTGAGATGAAGGAAGGAAGGAAGGAAAGAAAGAAGGAAGGAAGGAAAGAAAGAAGGAAGGAAGGAAGGAAGGAAAGAAGGAAGGAAGGAAAGAAGGAAGGAAGGAAGGGAGAGAGGGAGGGGAGGAGGGAGGGAGGGAGGGAGGGAGGGAGGGAGACATTGACATCAGTAGACTTTGAGTAAAGCAGATGACCTTCATACTGTGGGTGGGCCTCGTCTAGTCGGTTGGAGGACTAACAGGGAAAGACTGAGGTCCCCTCTGGAGGAAGGAACTCTGTCTCCCGACGGCCCTCGGACCCAAGATGGCAACAGTGGCTCTCCCTGGGTCTCCAGCCTGCCCTGCAGATTTGAGACTTGCCAGCCTCCAACAATCATATGAGCCAGTTCTTTACAATAAATCAGCTTCTCTCTTTCTCCCTCTATGTATCTATACACACACACACTATCTGTAGAGAGAAATGGGATCAGAAGAATACGTGTATACAGACATACACATACGCATACATCTGTCAGGAGTGTGCGTGCGCGTCCTACTTGTCCTGCTTCTCTGGAGAGCCTTGACTGGCACATGACTGTCTGCTGGAGGACAGGCATCTTGCTGCTGGAAGGGGAGATTCTGGCGTTGGCTACAGGCTCCCCTGAACCCAGCAGGGTGGGGACCACATGCACCCTCCAGAGCCTCCTCACTCTCTTCCCGGTGAGAGTCGTCCTCTCAGCTCCCGGCAGGCAGATCAGGACACACCATGGAGTCCACAGGTGCCTGTTGATTGAACAAAAGGCCTGAACTTCCCCCACTGTGCCCTGCTACCCTTGACACTGGTGTGACAGCACGAGACTCCTGCAGGGCTGGCCAAGGGGCTGGACACCGGCACCCTCGCTCACTGCCACAGGAGCAATCTCCAGGCAGCGAGGGCCAAGGCCAGGCCAGGTGGAGCCCACTCTCTCTCTATTCCTCTCTGTCTCTGTCTTATTTTGCCTTGCCTCTATATCCAAGCCCCAAATCGCATCTCTTGTTTTTTGCTACAGGCCTCAAAAATGTACACAATTCACAAAATGTCTCAAAAATGTACACAATTTACAACTTAAGAGATAATTAAAGTAAGAAATCCAAGCACTTCCCATTTAAAAAGTCCAAATCTCCAAAGCAAGGGCTCTGGCCAGAACCAAGAAGGGTGTCCTCGGGTCGAGAAGGCCCTGGGGCCACAGGGCTCTGCTGGGTGGAGGTGCCAAGCCGCAGCGCCAGGGAGGTTGAGGGGCCGGTTCTGAGTCTGTCCTCCTGCAGAGGCGGATTCCTGGATCACCAGGAGGAAAGGTGACCCCAGATTCCTTTCTTGTCCCTGAGGCCAGTGAGCTCGGCCACAGGCTGTCTCAAATGTCCAGTGTCAAGGGGACAGGGAGAAAGGGTTGGTTGGCAGGAGTCGGAAAGCCCTCCCACCTGGGAACTCCCTCCGCAGGGTAAAGACAAGGCAAACACTGGCTGATGAGCCAGTAATCTCCCTTTGTGTGCACCTGCCTGGCCGCCAGTGGGAGCTGTTCCAGGCCACCCTCCCAGCCCCTCCTGTTGCTCAAGGCTGTCCCAGCGCTGCAGGCCCTCATCCTGCGCTGACCTTCAGGACTCAAGGACCCCTGCCTCCTGCCTCCCGGGCCTCCCCACTGCTGGCCCTTGTGCTCAGACACACGGCAAATGCCCGTGAGCTCTCCCCTTAGCATCTGGGCAGCTGATGACACGGACACTGTGCCTCAGTCGAAAGGGAAACAGGGTTAGAAGCCAGCCGATGGCGTCCAAGCCGGGGCTGCCCGCTTCATGACCTGTCTGCAATTCCCCAACACCGAGGATCATCAGCACATAAACCGGGAGAATCCTTGGCCACCGGGAACCTGCCCCGCCTGGGTGATGGATTCCTGGGCAATAGGAGAGACACCCTGCCCCGCACCCCCTGCTGGGAGGGGAGGTCCTTCCCCAAGGAGCTGCCACTGGACCTCTGGGGGACCCCCACACTCCACCCTCAGAACCCCCCAACACCACCTGCTGTCTCTAGGTTTCGGGGACATCAGGGGCTGTGCCTGAACTCCGGATAGGGCTGAACTCCCCGTGCCCTCACACCTGCGGTCGCCTTGCGAACCACGTCTCCCAGAGGCCCTCTCAACCACAGCGACCCGCCCTGTGCAGGGCCTCCCATAGGGAGGGGGATGCCCTGGGGCTTTTCTCGCCTTGGGAGAGCAGGGAAGCCTCAGTGCCGAGAACTTGGGCACAGATGAAGCAGAGTGGAGCACGGACCAGAGCTCGCCCCCCAAACACGGCGGCTCCAACATGTCGGTGAACGTCCGGCGGTGATGAACATGATGCACAACCAAAGCGATGGGTCCTGGCCCGGGTTTTGCAGGCAGCCCCTGAATTCCCCCCAATCCCCGCCCAGCCCTCGATTTGTTTTTTGGCTGTTAAAGAGACTTTAAGCCTTTAAGAAATAAAAGATGCCAAGAACAGGGTTGGGACGCTTGAACTTTCTTCCCTCATTCCGTCCAGACTAATTTTCTTTTCATTTCTAAAATCACAGTGAGTTGACACCAACCACAAAACCGAATAGCAAAACTGGACTCCCCAAAGTCAACATCCCGCCCTCCCCTGAGTGACTCTCACTGTGATTAAAAGTGGGGCCTGGAGACTTCTGTCCACAGCCCTCAGATGGCTCAGGTTCCCCTGGGGGCACGGGGTCTGGGAAGCTACGTGTTTTGACTGGGCTCCTGCACAGGGTGGCATGAATGGCAGCTGTGGACAAACATATTAACTGGGCCAGAACTTCCCTGAAAACTGGGAAAAGTCCACCAGTATTCAACCTTGACAGCAAGACTGACATCTGCTGCTTCCGGGTGTAAGCCCAGTGCTGGGTGTAGTTTCCCACCTCCCCACCCCCAGTCACCCCCCCGCAACACCAAGTGAAGCTGCTGGAGACTGGAATCAGGTGGGGGCTGCCTGACAAACACAGCAGCAAAGGGAGGCGCCCTCCAGCTCTCCCTGCTCCCCACCCTGCCTGGAGAGTCTGACACAGGAAGCCCCAGATCCACACCTGCCCTCAGGGGCTCATGGTGCCCACTCAGAGTCCCCTGGGGGACTCAGGACTGGGTCTAAATGCATGAGATCACATCGGAAAGGCTGGCCTGCTGGACCCCATCTTATTCCCTCTGCCCCCCAGGGTCCTCCTTCCACACCGCCCAGGGGTCCCACAGCCCCCAGAGCAGCCCTGAGATGGAGCTAGGGTTCTGCTCCAGGCAGAGATTAGGGAAGGAGGAGACTGAGACAGGGGCACTCTCGCCTCTACTTTGAGGCACAGAAGGGGCCGGGGCCACCTGCACTGAGGGAAGGGCTGGCTCCTGTCCACACTCACGATGGTCAGAAGAGAAACTTGGGATGGAACCCCAGGGCACCACGCGGGACGGTCGCAGCAAGACGGCTTCGTCCAGAAGGATCCTAAAATCTCACGCTCCCTTCACAGCCCCTGACAAGGCGCTGCAGACACTGGGAGGATGGAGTGTGGGTCCCAGTGTCCCGTGCAGGGTCCCCAGCTCACTCACTCCCCTAGACAGAGGCCGACTTGTTCTGGGGAGAGCTTGGGAGAGGTCAGCTCAGCCCTGTCCTCCCCAGGCAGCAAGACGGGGATATTCAGCCACCGCTGGTCAGCACTGAGCTTCATCTCCATCTGTCCATGCCCCATGTAGCCTCCCTCAGCTTGGCTGGGGAGAGGGGGCCAGGGCTTGTCTGTGCTGCCAACCTCAAGCCCCCACTATAGATGAGAAGCCACCAGTCCTTAGTAAGACTGGATACAGGCACTGCCACTCACTTCCTGGGGCAGCAAAAAGTGCACATGAAGCACTTTGGGTTCTCACGGCTCTTCCATGTGACACAATCCAGCTGCAGGGTCTGTGGAGCCCAGGGGGCCGGCCCCACTCCCCTCCACCTGCCGTCTGCATGTACTAGAACTCCAGGTAAGAATTCACATAGATCCAGGGTCCTGCTACTGCACAGAGGTTTCCAGAAGCCCCTGGAGCCAACTGCCCCCCAGAACAGCACAATCGGCATTGTGCAGGTGTGGTGTGTGCATGTGTACATGTGTGAGTGGTGTGTAACTGCATGTGTGTGGTGCGCGCATGTGTACATGTGTGACTGGTGTGTGTGTGCATGTGTGTGGTGTATGTATGTGTACGTGCGAGTGGTGTGTAATTGTGTGCATGTGTGTGGTTTGTGCATGTGTACATGTGAGTGGTGTGTAACTGTGTGCATGTGTGTGGTGCATGCATGTGTACAAGTGTGAGTGGTGTGTAACTGCACGTGTGTGGCGTGTGCATGTGTACACGTGCAAGTGGTGTGTAACTGTGTGCACTGTGCATGTGTGTGGTGTGTGCATGTGTACATGGTGCGAATGGTGTGTACCTGCACGTGTGTGGTGTGTGCATGTGAGTGGTGTGTAACTGTGTGCATTGTGCATGGTGTGTGCATGTGTACATATGAGAGTGGTATGTAACTGTGTACATTATGGATGTGTGTGGTGTGCCCACCCCCTTGACCTCCAGCAGATGCGGCCCCTGGACATTCCTGCAGGTGGGGACTGAGCGATGCTTACTTCTGACCACACAGAGGCCAAAGAACTGGGCGTCTCTGATGCTCGCCACGTTGCACACTTGCTGGAAAAGCTCGCGGCCAGTAGCCTTCACCTGCAAAAGAGGTGGGGAGGGGTTCAGGGAGGGGCCGGCACCTGTCCCCAGGGAGGCCACCTCAGCAAACGAGGCCCAGCGGGGTACCAGGTGGACGACCCAGTCAGGCATCCCCTGCAGGTAACAGGTCTGGGTCTCTCACTCTCTCCCAAAGCTAAACACGGCTGCATGCCCATCAGAGTGCCTGTGAGTGCCGGGAAGTGAGGGTGGAGGGGGTGGGGTGCTCTGGATCAGGGTTGCCCTCCATCCCTGTCTGTCTCTGGTGTGAGGATTTCCCAGGACCAGTCAGGGACACATGATGCAGCGTCACCTCCAGGGCCGCCCTCTGGGCTCTGTCCTCGCACGGCACAAATGAATGCTTGGTTCCCCATGAGCGCGAGCATCGGTGTCTCACATCATCCATCGCCCAATTGATGCGAGTGATCCCAACAGTGTTCCTATAGCTGAGCCTCTCACGGCAGCCTCTAAACACCCAGCGTCTGGCGCGCGTCCCTGTTTCCGGCGTCCCGTGTCCACATTTCCGGTGCCCGGTCTCCACATTTCCGGTGTCCCGTGTCCGCATTTCCGGCGTCCCGTGTCCGCATTTCCGGCGTCTCGCATGTGACACTACTTCACGCCTGTTCAGCCCCGGCATGGATGGGATTGGCGGGCATCCCCTGCAGAGCTCTTCCTGAGTCCTGTCTGTTGCAGCGCTGGGGCCCATCCCTGGTCACCGGGCAGCAGAGGCCGCGTTCTCAGGCAGAATCGCAGGGCGCCAAGCCTGTGACGGAGGGTGCAGGACAGTAGCCGCGCGCTCTGCTCTCAGACTCTCCCGAGGACCCTCACTTGGGGCTCCAAGAGGAACCCTCACAGCAGGGCACAGCTGGGGCAGCTGGATCTGCAGGAGGCCATTTTGAGATTCTTCATTTGCATGTTTCAAGTCAAATGAGTATCCAGCTTACTAATCCTGAGTTAATCCTGAGTTACTGTAAGACTGACTTCCTTATTGATTTGGTTTGGCTGTGTCCCCACCCAAATCACATCTTGAATTGTAGTTCTCCTAATCTTCCTGTGCTGTGAGAGTGACCCGGTGGGAGGTGACTGAATCAGGGGGGTGGTTCCCCCATCCGGTTCTCATGATAGTGAGAGAGTTCTCATGAGATCTGATGGTTTTATAAGGCACTTCCCCCTTCGCTGGGCACTCAGTCTCTCTCCTGCCACCCTGTGAAGAGGTGCCTTCTGCCATGACTGTAAGTTTCCTGAGGCCTCCCCAGCCATGTGGAACTGTGAGTCAATTAAACCTCTTTCCTTTATAAATTACCAAGTCTTGGGTATGTCTTTATTAGCAGCGTGAGAACAGACTAATATGATTATTGTCTGCTTAACGTGGTGAGGGGCAGGCCCCACAATGACGGTAACACAGATCTTCAGTGAGGGTCTTCCCAGCCCATCCCTTTCTAATAACTGGGCTTGACACATATTTGGTTGAATACAGGGTTCCTGTCTAACTGCAGACACAGGCGTGCACACACTCCAATAGAGCATTCCCTGTCTAACTACAGATACACACGAGTATACACCCCAATAGAGGGTTCCTGTCCAACTGTAGATACGGATGCGTGCACACCCCAACAGAGGGTTCCTGTCCTACTGCAGACAGAGATGTGTGCACACCCCAACAGAGGGTTCCTCTCCTACTGCAGACAGAGATGTGTGCACACCCCAATAGAGGGTTCCTCTCCTACTGCAGACACAGATGTGTGCACACCTCAATAGGGGGTTTCTGTCCAACTGCAGACACAGATGTGCACACACTCCGATGGGGGGGGTTCTTGTCTAACTGCAGACATAGACGACTGCACACCCCAATGAGGGGTTCCTGTCCAACTGCAGACACAGATGTGCACACACCCTGTGGGGGGGTTCCTGTCTAACTGCAGACATAGATGACTGCACAACCCAGTGAGGGGTTCCTGTCCAACTGCAGACACAGATGTGCGCACACCCCGATAGGAAGTGGCTCTGTGGTTGCCAACTTACCGGGCCCAGCAGGGGCCACAGGAGTTGCAGAGGCACTTCAGGGAGCTCCGTCAAAAGCAGATGAGCACGATTCACCTGTTCAGAACAGGCGGTTCACTATGTTCTGGCTGCATGATCCCTCAGTTAAAATCTTACCGTGAAGTTCAGTGCAAGAAACCTAAAAGTTCCAGCTCTTATGGGGTAGGGGGCCAAAGCCCCAGCATCTTCCCCGCAACAGGTCCTCTTATGACCCCTCCCCCAGCCCGAGGTACTACTGGGGACCCCAGGAAACTACAGGACATCCCCCATTAGCTCAACTCCAGCTTCTCGTTGCTGGGTGGGGACACAGAGTCTTGGGGAAGATTTTGCCACAAACATTGATGTGGGCGTTTACGTAAACACAGAACTCTATCCCGAAGCAGACAAGAGACTCCCAGATTCCCAGGGGACTTGAACCAGGATATTACTAGCAAGTCATACTCCATTCCAGGTAGCATTGATACATTAGCTATGCAGAAAGTCATCGTTCTTCAACAAACCACTCTCATTTTAATTGCCACATTTTCATTATCCACATTAATCATTAAAATGAAAGTACCATCTCAACTCCTGTCGCCACAAACTCAACTAAAACAGGTAGACAAAATGGGGGAAAGGGAAAAGAAAAGGAAATAGAGAAGCATAGAGATGGTGACGTCTGAACCCAAGACAGGAGCTGCTCCTTGGAAACCGGCTTCCTGGTGCTCTTCCCTCAGCGCTCCCTCCTGGGAAGGATGTGCTGAACCATAAACTTATTTCTCACAGCAACGTCTATCAGGGATGTTTCCTTCACGGGCCCAGTGAAAGGGCTGGCCCTTGACACCTCACAGACACCTGGCCTAAGCAGAGTGAGGCGGTCCAGGGACTTCCCATACACAGGCTGTGTCCTGAGGCTCTGCTCACCCCATACCCCTGCTCACCCCTACGGCCCTGCTCACCCCCACGGCTCTGCTCACCCTCACAGCCCTGCTCACTCCCATGGCTCTGCTCATCCTCACGGCCCTGCTCACCCCCATGGCTCTGCTCACCCCCACGGCTCTGCTCACCCTCACGGCCCTGCTCACCCCCATGGCTCTGCTCACCCTCATGGCCCTGCTCACCCCCACAGCCCTGCTCACCCCCATGGCCACCCAGGGCCCTGCTCACCCCCATGGCTCTGCTCACCCCCACAGCCCTGCTCACCCCCATGGCCACCCAGGGCCCTCCTCACCCCCATGGCTCTGTTTACTCCCAAGGCCATCCAGGGCCCTGCTCACCCCCATGGCTCTGCTCACCCCCACGGCCACCCAGAGCCCTGCTCACCCCCACAGCTCTGTTTACCCCCACGGCCACCCAGGGCTCTGCTCACCCCCACGGCCAGCCGCAGTTGCTCCCGGCTGGGCAGCAGCACGAGGACATCCCTGTGTTCCGAGGCCATTGCGTCCATTCCCAGGGTCGGCTCCTGCTGACTGCATGCAGGCCTCTCAGAACTGGGTTGCATACATCGCGCCCCTGAAGGAGGGAACGTGTCAGGGTTTGTCCGGGCGGGGTCTATGCCCCTCCCTCTCGGGGGCACCGCCATGCTGTCGTTACTCGGCCCTCCCCCGCCATGGGTCGCAGGTGGGTGCTCAGCACCTCCCAGATCACAGCTGTGCTTTCCGGGACCCGCCCTTGCCGAGCTTCTCACTGGGAAGGGAATTGAGAGGGAAGCCTGGGCTGGGAATCCAGCATGGCCAAGCCAGGACAAGGGTCAGAGCTGCAAATAGCTGGGTGTGTGGAGGGCGCCAGGAATGCAAATAAACAACCTCAGGCTGGGCACCCGCCATGCAGCACTCCCATGCAGGGTAGCTCAGCAGCCAGCCTCGGTGTGGGCCCCGTGAGAACCAGGCTGGGGGAGACAGGACCCAACTCCCCCACCTGACAACCCCTAGCTCCTCAGGGTGCCTGCTCCTTCTTCTGTAATGTGGAGAGGGCTATGCAAACCCCATGGGCACAGATGCCAGAGCCAGGGCTGCTGGGGATGATGGAGCAGCAGCAGGGGAGGACGAGGAGGGTGGGAGGAAGGCAGCCTGGGTGGGCACCCTGACCCACACACCTCCTGTGGCACCTGTTATCGACCTCAGGAAGCAGCACAGCTGCCGTTCCTGGACAGGTTCTGCCAGGAGGGACCCTGGCTCCCTTTAGGGGCTGGAAATTGAGGATACTTCCTTCCTTGCCCAGGGCCAGCAAATCCCTTCCGGCCTGCAGCAGCTGGAAGGCCAGGAAGGGGGTCCTGGCTTGCGTGGACAGCAGCCGGGTGCATCAGCACGAGGGGTGGGGACATCTCCCGCAGAGCCTGGAGCCCCTGAGGCCGCTCAGCAGAGATGAGCAACGCCTTCGAGCTCTGTGGCACAGCGTTAGGTGGGGAAGGGACCCCAGGATCCTGCCTGGCCCTGGGACCACCCAGACCTTTGGGCGCTGCAGGTCAGGAGAGGCAGTTCCCACGGGCCTGGGCTGTGGAATTCTGTCCTCAGCCGTGAGTTCCATCGGTTTCCTGCCATGGAGTCTGGGATGCTCTGGGACCTTCCTCTAGTAAGGGGTCTGGACCTCCGGACGGGCCGTTGTTCATCTTAGGAAATTCGCACTCCAGCCGCCTTAAGGCCTGGCCCGGTGGGTTTAGGAAATTCGCACTCCAGCTGCCCTAAGGCCCGGCCCGGTGGGTTTAGAAGATTTAGGAGGCTCAGGCCTCAACTTCCCCAGACCCTGGACTGACACTGGCTCCCCTCCCTCCCTCCGCTCAGATCCAGGTCCTTCCCAGACCCTCGAGGCCACACATGTGTGCCCAAGACAGCAGTGGTGGTCTCTTTTCTCTCCACAGCAAATGTAGAGCTGTTCACTATGGAAGATGTGGGGATCCCTTTAGCTGAGAGCACAAAAAGTTTTAAAAATGGCAAAAAAAAAAAAAAAAGCCCCAGAGAGCAGAGGCTGGATTCTCATGGCCCTGTGCCACTGGCGCCTGAGCAGCTCGTCCCCGTGCTGGGTGCCCTCAGCCGCTGCCTGGAGTCACAGTGCCGGCGTATCAGGAAGGGCGGCAGCAGCTGCACCTCTCAGGATGCCTGGGCGCAGGACAGTGGCAGAGGGCAGGCAGGGGCCAGGGTTGGGGGGTGGCAGAACACCACCGGCACACACAGCACAGAGGGGACAACAGGCACCAGGACCCCTCGGTGGGGAGAGCCGGGGACACGGTGGGGAGTTGTGCTGGGCGCACTAATGATCAAAGCGATGGTTCCCCACGTGTGTGCAGGTGCTGGTGTGTGTGGGCACTGGTGTGTTACAGGTGACCGTGGGCCAATGAGCTCCAAACATCATTAGTGAGAAGAAAAGGAAAAGGAATGGAAACTCCACATTTGTATTGATAAACACAATAAATGGATTCTCGTCAAAGCAGGACGTCCCTGGCCCCAGCTCCTTCCTTCCCACCCAGAGTCTCAGGGCCACACTGTTGAGGTTCAGTCCTCCAGTGAAGGCCGCCATCCATCCGAGTGCCAGGGAGAGCTGGGCTTGGGAAGCCCCCGTTGTATTCCTGGGAGAGCGCGGCTTTTTCCTGAAAACGTGCTGAGGCTCCAAGGCAAGGGTGGTCGCCATGAGTACCTCCCGCCAGGGCACTGAGGGGACACCAGAACCTCTGTCCTCAGCTCATCAAGAAGACAACTTTGCACCCTGAGAAGGCAGAGGCGTGACCAGGCCCCAACACTGACCCCACCTCTGAATGTCTTGTCTTCTCGACTGGCCTGTTCGTGATGGAAGAGGCTGGCCTGCCACGTTCGTGATGTCAGGGCCGGGCAGTGGACAGGCAGAGGCCAGGCAGAGGCCACGAGGAAGATGAGGCCACCGCCCGGGTCTCCTCATGGCTGAGCCCTGGAGTCCTCCTCGGCCCAACTCTCCCTTCTTCTGGACGGCTGGTTTCCATCCTCTATCATGAGATAGATAGAGGCCTGCTGAGAACATTCTAGAACTCAAGCTTCGGAGCTCTAGGTCCACAAAGCACAGGTTTTAGAAAACAATGTGGGAATGCTGTTCCGTGGTGAAAAGGAAGGCAGAACTGACACAGGCACGGGTCTAAACATCCCACTGCGAGGGAGAAGCTGGATGCAAAAGGCCTGGCTGCATTCTGAGACATCCAGCAAAGGCAGCATCTTTGGGGCCAGGGAGCTGGCAGCAGGGACTGCAGAGGGGCGAGGTTTCCTCTGGGGGCGGTCGGATGGCAGTGATGGCTGCACAGTTCCTAAATGCTCTGAAGTTTATGAAACATTTCGCTTTAGAGGAATATATTTTACAGTATGCAAACTATACCTCAATAAAGCTGTTAAAATACACAAGTTATAAAACAGTCACGCAAAAAGCCTTCAAGATACGGCAGGAAGTGCAGCCGTGTGCCATAGCTCAACCCATTCCACCATGTGGGCGTGAGTGTGAGACACGTGGGTGCTGTGTGAGGGTGTGCCTGTGTGGATGTGAGTGGGCACACATGCACGTATGTTCACATGCAGCCTTCATGTCTGGGAATGCTAGGGCTGCCCACCCCTCCTCCACGTCCTCCTCTGCACAATCAGCAACACCGACTGATCCCTTTCTGCACGTCACAGACCCAGGCGAGGCCCTTTACCGACTCGGCTGCGATGGCCGCAACACCCAGTCTGTGGATGAGGAGTCTGGGCTCAGAGGCCAAGCTGCTCAGTGAGTGGCCAGCCGGGGTCTTGCTCCATGCTCAGCCTCCACCCCCACCATCGAGCCTGTACTCTGCTCTCTCCCTTCGGCCACCCGACCCCGCCTGGCTGAAATCCAAAAAGAAACCCGGTGTCTGCTGGAAGGAGCCCAGGGGTGCCCGCTGGGTCCCCGGGAGGTCCCTGCTGTCCGTCAGCACTGCGAGGGCTTCTTGCCGCGCTCAGTAACACACTTCCTCTCCTCGCATGTTTTCCCAGAAAAGAATGTTGGCCAGATGCAGCACATTTTACTCCTTTGGTAAGTAGGGAAACTGAGGCACACAGCAGCTAAGTGACTTGTTCAGGGCCCCAGGCTCCAGGATTCCTGAGACCCACCGCAAAGCTCCTCCCCGAATCTACTGACCCCCTCTTCGGAAATCATCTCAGAAAAGAGAGTTCATTCTTAGGAACCACGAAAGCCTCGTCTTCTGGGATGACTGAGGCTGGTACCTGGGAGATGCATCATCTGACTTTTGCTGCTCTGCCCAAGCGGATAGTGCAGGGCCTGGGTTGGGGTGCGCAGCAGGGTACAGGGCCTGGGTTGGGGTGTGCAGCAGGGTACAGGGCCTGGGGCAAGGTGGGCAGGGTGCTCCCCACCCCAGTTCTTCCCCAGGCACTGCAGGGTCCAGGTAGGGTGGCTTGTGAGTGTCCCAGGCAGCCACAGGAGCTGAGGAATCCAAGCCTGGCCCAGGGCAGATGCTCTGAGGAGCCCCTCACCCGTGGCGAGTTTACATGTGGAGCGCCGGAGGTGCTTGCCAGAAAGGAAGGAAAAGGGCAGCTGGAGACAGCCCTGCGGAAGCCACGGGGCCGTATTTATTCACCACCTGCTCAGACCTCGTAAGGTCCACGAACACCCTCAGCCCAGTAAACAGGGTGGGAGGGTGCAGGGCCCAAGCCCATCACCCGTCTCTGTGGTGCTAGCTTCTTGGTCTTCCAAACTGACCTTTGGCTGTTGAGAAAGGTCAGTGATGCACTACAGGGTGTCTCTGCTGTCTCAGACAGGATGGGCGCTGGAAAGGCCGTGACCTGCCTGCCTTATTTATCTGAGCAGCAGGAAGGGTAACGCATTCCTGCAGGTGAGGCAGCGGTGCCGGCGGGAACCGCCCCAACCGAACTTCAAAAAGTGATTCAGAGAAAGGAGCCGCTGTGAACTAAGTGCCATGAAACCAGAACAATCTCCCATCGACTTGAATGAGAGGTTAAATCAACAAATTAACCCCAACGGGAAAGATGACGGAGAAGTCTGCCTGTTAGGACACTCCATGGGAGGAGGGCATGAAGGGCAGCTGTGCACTCCCCATCAGGTGGCTGGGCACAGAGCAGACTCGAAAGGCCCCTCTGCCCCTTGGGAGACAGGGTGGCCAGTCCCAGGGAATGGGGCCGGCAGGGCTGGGGCCCCAGCCTTCAGGTGTGGACAGCCTCCCTGGCAAACACACATCTATCTGGGATCTGGAAAGTGTGACTTTCATCCTGTCCCTGGCGGGGGAAGACAGCAGAGCCAGGAGGGCAGGAAGATGGCTTACTGATGGCTTATTTCCTTCTCTTTTTGATGAGATGGGGAGGAGATCTCTCCCTTTCCAGCCTTTAATGTAAATCAATTTACTTTTTACAAAGTCTCATCTTATTTAAGGCTTCCTAAATGAGGGTCTCCCACACCTGGCCCCTCTACTGAAGCCTCACTGCGGGCCTGGGGACAGAGGGTACCCCGAGTCCTGCGGGTCCAAACTGAGGAAGAATGGCCTGCAGCTTCTAGCAACCCCCACGGCCCCCCAGGTGCAAGTTGTGAGGTGTCTTCTTGGGAGAAGACTAGAGACGGCAGGTGGGGTGAAGGAGAACCCCGTTTTCAGGGGTCTGCCTCTTCCCATTGGAAACAGCTCACCCCTGGGAGCTCCCCAGCTTCTAGGGATTAGATGGAAGCCTGGGGCATCATGAAGGCATGAAACCCACGCTTTAGTTAGAAAGGAAAAAGGATTAGGAGCCTCCAGGGCAGGTGGGGAAGGTAAGTTATTTCTTAGCGCTGCGCGTGTCGGATTATGATGGACAGTGTATTTGTGTGTCTTCAGTTAAACACATTAACTGCTGAATTAAAAAAGCCATAGAAAGCCAACAATTACAGAATGCCCCTGACATGCTGCTCCTGCCATCTGTTAGAGGAGAACAAATCCCACAAAGAAGGGGACTGGACGGCAGGGTTTTGGGGTGCCCCTGGACCAAGAAGAAAACCCCAGAGATGCAGTCCCGTGGGGGAGGTGCATCGAGCTTGGTCCCCAGACTGCCTCTTCCCGTGGGCCCTCCCTGTGCTGCTCCCAAACAAAGGCAGGCGTGCAGGACCCGGCTCCCTCCGTGAGAGCGCCCGCAGCCCCGCTGGCTCAAACTCACCTGCCCTTTGGAATGACAAGTGTGCGGAATTTTGTAGGGAAAAAGCCCTCTTGTCCCTTCTGTGTTATCCTCCCAAGACCAAGACTGACTCTGAGACCAGGAAATAGCAGGTGTCCCATGGTCGAGAGGTCCCGCCTCCCACCTCATTCCTCCCCATCACAGGGAGAGAGCAAGGCCTGCCCCAAATGAGGGTGGCAACCAAACGGCCACAGCAGGGGGCTGGCAGCAGAAAAGGTTGAGGGGCTGCAGCAGCGGAGTGGGCTGCTGGGGGAGGGCGGGACCCACTGCAGGCCCCGTGGACATGGGTGTCACTCCCTCCCATGTTCCTGGTCTGTGCCAAGCAGGCACATTCCCACAAAGGGCTGGAAGGTCCCTCCACCACCACTGAGCTCCACAGTCCCCAGCTTCCGGTTATAAGGAATATTTGGGGCAGTCGGTTGGCCCCGAATAGAGTCCCTGAGCCAGGCAGTCATTAACTGCAGACCAGGATGCAGGGGTGACCTGGATCCTAGAGAACTAGAAAGGCCCCAACCTGAGGGCCTGTGGGGAGCCGGGCCATTCTCACCTGACGCACAGTGTGGAAGCTGCAGGAAGTGACTCCACCAGGCCTTCCAGAAAGTGGCAGCCGCCTGGCTCAGGATGGCTAACACTCCAGCCTCCCTCCACATGGCCACAGTGAGGCCGCCTGGAGGGAGGGAGACCTTGTGGCGGGGACATCGGAGGAGCCCTCTCAAAGGCTTGGGACAGCTGTGGGGGGCCTCTGGGCACTCCAGCCCCTGGGAATGTGCCCCTCTTGCCATTTCTACAAATGGCCACCCACAGCCACACGCCCCACCGTGGCTCCCCAGGAAGGGCCACTGGTTTCCAGGGGGTGTGCAGAGGAGGTCGGTCACTTTCAATGAAGCCACAACCTCTGTGAGAACAAAGGGACCAAGGAGGCCTGGACGGAAGGGCGTGGCCACCAGCATGGCCACCGTGAGAACTGCAGGGGGATCTGCAACTGCCTCCCAGGTGTCCCTGCTCCAAAGCCTTCCATGGCTCCCTATCGCCCAGCCACAGCATCCAAAGCTTTCCATGGCTCCCTATCGCCCAGCCACAGCATCCAAAGCCTTCCATGGCTCCCTATCGCCCAGCCACAGCATCCAAAGCCCTCCATGGCTCCCTATCGCCCAGCCACAGCATCCAAAGCCTTCCATGGCTCCCTATCGCCCAGCCACAGCATCCAAAGCCCTCCATGGCTCCCTATCGCCCAGCCACAGCATCCAAAGCCTTCCATGGCTCCCTATCGCCCAGCCACAGCATCCAAAGCTTTCCATGGCTCCCTATCGCCCAGCCACAGCATCCAAAGCCTTCCATGGCTCCCTATCGCCCAGCCACAGCATCCAAAGCCCGTGTGGTCCCTCGGCACACCGCAGAGCTGCAGGACTAGGGCAGAACTTCTGGAATGTTGTGCTGGGTGCTAATGGTGAATCACTTCAAAATTCAAAGTTTGGCGAAAAAGTGCAAAGAGTAGAACATAGAATTCACACACATTAAACAGAGTGGCCCCGTACCTCCCTGTCATGAGGGCTCCGTGGGATGCTGCCTGCCTTCCGGCCCTGGAGCCACCCCATCCCCAGCAGGGACGCCAGCCATGTCCCCAGCGTGGACACCTATACCCCAGCATGGATACCACCAATGTTACAGCATGGACACCCACATCTTCAGTGTGGACACCCGCGTCCCCAGCATGGACACTGCCCACGTTCCAGCATGAACACCCACATCTTCAGTGTGGACACCCGTGTGGACACCCATGTGCCCAGTGTGGACACTGCCCATGTTCCAGCATGATGCCCACATCTTCAATGTGGACACCTACACCCCTAGCATGGATGCCCATGTCCCAACATGGACGCTGCCCACATTCCAGCATGGACACCCACATCTTCAGTGTGGACACCCACGTGCCCAGTGTGGACACTGCCCATGTTCCAGCATGGACACCCACATCTTCAGTGTGGACACCCACGTGCCCAGCGTGGACACTGCCCATGTTCCAGCATGGACACCCACATCTTCAGTGTGGACACCCACGTGCCCAGTGTGGACACTGCCCATGTTCCAGCATGGATACCCACATCTTCAGTGTGGACACCCATGTCCCCAGCATGGATGCCGCCCATGTTCCCTCTGTGGACATGAGGCCACTGGCTGTGCCTGATCACGCATCCCTTGGGCCCTCGTCTGTCACGCCCCTCGGCATCCCCATACTGCTGTCCTTGTGGAACAAGCTGGGCTTCTCCCTGTCTCCCCACACTGGATGGCACGATGTTCCATGGAAACTGTGGGGGCCGGGATGAAGCCCATGTGACCCCGTTCTGCCCTGGCTTGTGCCCTTGGGCACCTGTTAGCCAGGACCTTTGCTCTTTGCCTGGAGTGAGCCACCCTCCTCCTTGAGGCCTGATGGAGTGACCCAGCCGCCTCAGAGAGCAGTCCCCGATTCTGTGGTCACCTCAGCCCTGCGCTCACCAGCCACTCACCTCTCCCCGCTCACACTCCCTTGGGCCTGGTTTTCAACTACTGATTTCAGTCTTGTTTCACTTCTTTTTTGCTTCATGTGGTGTCTTGCTCTGTTGCCCAGGCTGGAGTGCAGTGGTGTGGGCTTGGCTCACTGTAACCCCTGCCTCCTGGCTCAAGCGATACTCCCATCCCAGACCCCTGAGCAGCTGGGACCACAGGTGGGAGCCACCATGCCCAGCTAATGTTTTGTATTTTTTGGTAGACACAGGGTTTCTCCATGTTGCCCAGACCGGTCTCTACCTCCCGACCTCAAATGATCTGCCAACCTCGCCTCCCAAAGTGCTGGGATTATAGGCATGAGCCACTGTGCCCGAACTTATTTCACCTTTTTATGTGAGAAATTTTGCAGACGGTGCAAATGATTCCTCCTACAGAGTGGGGTACATGTTGGTCAGCAGAGCCTCCCACTCCAATAACAATGTCAGTCAACCTAGGTGCACAGAGAGGTTAAAGGGCCCTGTCAGCCGCACATCGTGAGACGGCTCTGTGGGGAGAACGCAGGCTGCTGCCCAGGTGAGGGTGCAGTGGCCCTCCTCCCACCACTCAGAGCTCTGACCTGCGTGGACTGGCGTGTGCAATGCGTGCGCTGGCATGTGAGATGCACGGGCTGGCGTGTGGAGCATGTGAGATGTGAGGACATCCCACTCCCAGGCTCTCAGGCTACTCTCCGGGGAGATTGGGCTCCTGGGTCACGTCCCTTAAAGAGGGGCTGAAGCAGGACCCATTCCTAGGTCCATCCCCTTCTACTGCTGTTCCCAGGGTCCCCAAGGACACTGACCTCACCACCTGTCTGGGCACGGAGACCCCCGGACCCTCACACTTCCACCCCTCTCATGGTGCTTCCAACCCTGGCCCCAGATCACAGATTGAGAACCTCAGGACCGGGGAGGGGCAGCATGAGCCAGCAGGTCAGACACAGAGTGTCAGTGAGGGCGGGGCTCTATGTGTGCTCCCAGCAGGGCCTCTCGGCCCCGGGACCCTGCCCCGAAAAGGCTCTCTCCCTCTGGTTCCGAGTCTCCCCTGCAGGCCCTCACCCCACAACAAGCTGGGGGTTAGGGCGCTCTTCGTTCCCATCTTAGAGATAAGAAAGCCGGGGCTGAGAGAAGCTGGCGGGGGACGTCAGGGCCCATGCTGCCTCTGGGATGCTCCGGCTGGGGTCTCAGGGTGGGGACCATGTGAGCCCGAAGACTGCAGCCACCACCCTCCCGCCGTCACCTGCCCCTGCTGGGAGGCAGAGGCCCCTGGGTGCTCGGGTTCAGTGCCTGCTCTCCAGAGTCATTGGATTTTATTCTTGGAAAGAAACTACGGGCGGGGGAGTGGCCGGGAGGCAAGGCGAGCACAAGGCCTCTCAGCTGCTACTGCTGCCTCAGCTCTGGACTTTTCCCCTCCACCCAGAGGGCAGATGCTTGGAATTCTCCCTGCTGCCTCCCCCGGCATCTGATCTTCTCGGGCATAAACACTCGCCTTGTGGGACCTCAGCTGCTGCCGCTGTTAACTCAGCACTTAAAAGCGCTTTAACCTCCCGGAAGGAAGACAGGAGCTGTGAACCCATCAGGACCAGAGGGCCAGAGGCTCAGGCGGGCTCAGCTGCAGCCAGGCAGATGGGAGGGCTGTGTAGACAGAACCCCCAGGCTACCCTCCTGTCCCAGGCAGGAGGGCTTTGTAGACAGAACCCCCAGGCTACCCTGTCACTCCTGTCCCAGGCAGGAGGGCTTTGTAGACAGAACCCCCAGGCTACCCTCTTACTTCTGTCCCCTGCACACAGCACCAGCTAGCACAAGCCTTCCACTGCAAGGCAAATGTTAACTCTCATAAACACGTGCGCTACTAACCAGGTGTCCGTGTGACCCATGGGCCTGCCTGTCAACCTCCCCACTCCTTGTGTCCGTGTGACTCACCGGCCTGCCTGTCAACCTCCCCACTCCTTGGGCCTGCTCTCAGACACTGATCACACGTGCCCTGCTGGGAGCCCAAGTCCTCCCCGCCAGTTTGGCTCCTGGGGAATGGGAGCTGTGGCTTAGGGGAAGGGGACAATTTGGGAAATAAAATAACTTCATCCCAGGGCTGGCCCCACACCAGGGCCATACACAGGGGCCAGCAGCCCGCCTGGGGGGCTGCACTGGGTGGTGAGAGTGGGCCCTGACACCGGGCACAGGTTCAAACCCGATCAGCCTCCGCCAGTGGGTCCCTGGGGGTCCCTGGATTTCTGTTGCCTTTGCTCCCTCAGCTGTATAGGGAGATCCTTCTGCTGCCAGTGGGTGAAGGGGCCCAGGGTGTGTCACAGCCCCTGGGGCACAGTCACTGTCAGCCTCACTGTGGTTTTTAGAGAACGTTTTTGTGGAGCAACAGCAGCTCCTCCTCGAAGGCCCGTGGCCCTGGAGGGACTCTCAGGAGGCTGTGGCCGCTTCCTCCTTCGTTCAGGGACCAGCCTTGAGAAGGCGGCTGGGGTCTGGTCGGCTGTCTTCTCCCATGGGGAGCAGACCTCCAGGACACAGGTGGAGGAGGACCGAGGCAGGAATGGCTGCCTCCAGGCAGCTGTGTTTATCACGCACACTGTTTACCGTCACTGCACAGATAATCGACCATCAGCAGCTTCACTGCTGCTTCTGAATTCTCTATGAGGGTGCACCCCTTCCAGCAGCACTGGGGCAGGCCCCGTCTGTCCTCAGGTCCCTGGGAAGTTCCTGAGGGCCGCCCAGCGGGGAGCGGAAAATCGAAGGCGGACGGGCACAGCAACTCTGTTTTACACAGAGACGCTGCTCAGGTTTCACTAGAAAATGGAACTCTGCTCCTAAAATAAGCGGGAAGCCGGGGCAGGTGAGGGAAAGCACGTGAGCCGCAGTGAGAACAGACGCTCCCATGGAGGGGCACGAATCCCGCTGGCGCTGGTGGTGCCCCGTCATCTGTTTATTTAAGGGACGTGCTACCCTCCTCGCCGGCAGGAAAAGCAGCTGCTCAGCACTCGCAGCCCATCCTCCACCTGCTCAGGCTGTAGGACGCGGGACTCAGTCTCTCAGTCTCAGCTTGGCTCTCCACCCCGCATCCAGACAGTGAGCCAATCCCGGCAGCGTTACCCCCAGAACCCACCCAGCCTCCGTCTGACCCCGTTCCCACCTCCACGTCCACCACTGGGACCCACCCCTGGTTGGCTCGTCTCCCTCCTGAATGGTGGCAACGGGCTCTAGAGTCTCCTCTGCCATTCTTGTCCCTCTGCCCCCCACGCTCTCAGCCCCATGATCATGCTAAACAGAGATCACAGCAGAGAACACCTGCTCAAAGCCCACAGACGGCTCCCACCTACCTCCTGAGCAGCTAGAGGCCTGAGAACCACCACAGCCTCAAGTCTCTTGTGGGCTGGACTTGTTCGCTCTCTGGCCTCACCGTCTGCTCCCACTAAGGGGTCCCTGGGCTGTAGCCACCCCAGCCCCTTGCCTCCCTGCCCCTGGGCCTTTGCACATGCTGTCTGAGGAGCTCTTTCCCAGCGTGGCTGCCCAGCCCATCTTCTCCCTGTTCTCACTGCCGGCTCTGATGCTGCATTCATGGGGAGGCCTGTCGCAAGCCTGCATGTTCATGGCTGCATACGGCGTTTAGAGTAATTTGACCTGTGCCTGTTTGCCTGTTTGTTGTCTGTTTCTCCCTGGAAGGAAAGTTCTGCAAGGTCTTACTTGCTGCTGTTTTGTTCCCTTCCATCTCCCCACTGCTGAGAGCAGTTCTTGGCCATGGCGCGTGCTTAGCAATGTGTGCTGCGCTGAAGTTTGGAGGAAACAGGTGACACCCAGGGCACACGTCCACCATGCACGGTGCTTCCACGTGATTCTCAGCCGCCCTCTTGGGGGCTACTCTGTCCATTTTACTGATCTGCCAATCGGGGCTCACGAAGCCAGCTCCAAAATCCAGGTCTCCTGGTTTCCATTCGAGGCTTGCCCACCGATCCAGGCCATTTGCTGGAGACCTCAGGTCGGCAGGAAGCCCTCACTGGCCACCCAAGCGGACTCCCGGCTCCGCTCCCTGCCCTGGGCTCCGTGGGGAGAAGGTGCCTGTAAACTATGGGGGGTTATGAATGTGAACCACGAAAATGATCATGAATGTGAACTGCAAACTTTTCAGAGCTTAGTGCAAAAAGACAAAAGATAGCCCACACCTTCTTCCTGGTTCCACACAACTTCCTGGTAACTAAAATGGTTACTGCCAGCCGATAATAAAAGGCCGAGGAGCCGCGGGGCTGGAGACCCCGCAGTGTGCGCCTTCCCGATACAGGGCCAGGCTGCAGGTGGAGATGCCCCTTCTCTGAATCCTCTTCCACGGACTCTGCTCTCTGTGCCCCAAAACTGCTCCAGCTGGTTTTTCTGCCTGGAATGTCCTTTCCACCTGTGTCCCTGCCCAGAGCCATCTCTGTCCCCCCAGGCCCCCAGCAGAGTCCTCCTCAAGTCCTCGCCCCTCCTCTTGTCTCAGGGTCAGGCTCCTGGGGACTCCGTGGCCTCGGTCAGGTGTCAGCAGGATGGCTCAGGTTGGATCTCCACTGTGCGTCCTCGCCCTACAGAGCAGTGTCTCTGGAGCCGGTGGGCGGATCTTGATGCAGAAACTCTGGGAGAGGCCGGCAACTGCATTTGGCGGGGCCCCAGCATCTGTGTATCTAGCAAGTGCTGGTGCTGCCGGCCCAGGGACCCTGAGAACACGGCCTCCGAGTGACACATGGGCCCAGTAGAGGCCCACGGGCTGGAACCGAATCATAGCTCCTCAGACAGACAGGCTGGGATGCTACTCCGCGGAAGCGAAACGCAGTCACCCAGAAACAAAACGGCCTCTGTTCTGCGCCCCCAGGTCCCAGACTAATAGACTCACTACCACGGGCCCAGCCATGCCTTCATTCCACTCACTCCGGATCAGGTGTGTCCCTAGGAAGAAATGGTCAAGAGTGGCCAGTGACCAGTAGCCCCACGTTCAGGTGTCCAGCACAGGCCAGTCGGCCTCCCCATGAGGTCCTTGAATGAGCCAGGCTCTGTCCAGCCTCCACAGCGCTGCACTTCCTGGCCCTCTGCTGGGCTGCTGCTGGCTCATCTGTTGGCTCAAATGTCATCTCTGTGGACAGAGTGCTGCCAACCACTCAGCCAGGGGCCTCGCCAAGGATGCACCCGTGTGCCACAGTGCCCCGTCTGCTCTGAGGTTTTGATGGGACTAGGATGGTCTTCCTTATTTGTCTATCATGTGTCCTGCTCAGTGTCACAGCAGCTCCTCCACCCCACAGTCCTTGTGCATCTCCAGGACTTTGCAAAATGTTCTCGATAAAGACTCATTAAACAAATGCACACTGGGCTGCTCTGGACTGAAGGTCTGTGTCCCCCAAATTCACCACGTGGAAATTCTCACCCGAGGGGGATGGTGTTAGGAGGCGGTGCCTTTGGGAGGTGATGCGGTCATGGGGGTGGGGCCTCAGGAATGGGATTAGTGCCCTGTATAAGAGAGACCCTCCGCCCCTCCATCATGTGAGGTTTGGGAGGTGATACAGTCATGGGGGTGGGGCCTCAGGAATGGGATTAGTGCCCTTTATAAGAGAGACCCTCCACCCCTTCATCATGTGAGGTTTGGGAGATGATGCAGTCATGGGGGTGGGGCCTCAGGAATGGGATTAGTGCCCTTTATCAGAGAGACCCAGAGAGACCCTCCACCCCTTCATCATGTGAGGACACTGCAAGAAGGTGCCGTCTGCAAGGAAGCGGCCCTCACCACACACCAAATTGCCCAGTGCCTTGATCTCAGGCTTCAAGCCTCCAGACTGCCAGGGCTGAGTGTCTGTTGTTTAAGCTCCTGGTCTGTGGGATTTTGCTACAGCATCCTGAAAGGACTAAGACACTGTCCCAATCCAGTCACCACCAGGGTGACCTCTGCGGCAGCCACCCTGTGAGCAGGCCTGGCCAAGGACGAGAGGACAGAGGCAGCCTTGACCCTGGACATGCACACAACGTCGGTGTATCAGTCAGTTCTCACACTGCTCATAAAGACATGCCCGGGAATGGGTACTTTATAAAGGAAAGAGGTTTAGAGGACTCACAGTTCCACATGGCTGGGGAAGCCTCACAATCGTGGTGAAAGGTGAAGGAGGAGCAAAGAGATGTCTTCCATGGCGGCAGGCAAGAGGGCGTGTGCAGGGGAACTCCCCTTTATAAAACCATCAGATCTTGTGAGGCTTATTCACTGTCATGAGAATAGCACGGGAAAACCCGCCCCCGCGATTCAGTGACCTCCCACCGGGTCCCTCCCACCACACATGGGGATGATTACAGTTCAAGGTAATAACCTTGGGTGGGGACACAGCTCAGCCATATCAGTTTTCATATCACTGAAAACAGGTCCTGGGATCCAGAGCTCTCAGAACTCAAGGTCACGGTCATCATTCATCAAACATCCACAGCCTGGCCTGTCAGCAAGCACCACCGATGGCTGTGAGCTGACCGGCCCCACCTCACACTCGGCCATGCCAGCCCTGTGGAAATGTCGCCCCAGACCTGACAAGCAGCCTGCAGTGTAGACATTTGCTGAACTTTCACAGGAGACTCAGGCTTCCTGGACCGAGCCTGGGGCTCCCACTTGCCGGGCAGCATCCTAGGAATTTAAATCAAGGCAAACTCAATCTTTGTAAGGAACCTCTAATGAGGTAGGCAGACCATGGGGATTAGAGGCCAGAAAGACTCTGGAACTATTCGGAGACTGTCCACTGAGCACATGTCCAGAGCAGGATAAACATGACCTTTATGATTAGACCCTCTGAGCAGCTGAGGGACAGCGGCTCCTCAGAAGTGATCAGCACCTTCTGCCTCTTCCTTAGGAAGCAAGGTGGGTTCTGGCACAGGTGGACTCCAGCAGGGAGCAGCTTCTTTGGTTCGAGGTGAAATGAGATCTAGGTTTCTTTTGTTTCTTTGCTCTGTGGTTGGTTTGGAGTAGTGATTCTAAACAGCAGCCCTCAGGGCTTGGTGTTCAGTGTGGGATGCTTGTAAGGGACCCTCGCCCTCGGCTGACCCCTGTGCTTCTCCAGACTCTCCCTAGTAGATGACCCGGGAGCCACCCCTCTCTAGGTTGGCCAGCTCGGGAAACCCTCCCTGCTCAGCAAGGCCTGGCCCACTCTGTTCTGTCCACCTGCCCCTCTTCCCAGGCAAGCTGTGTGTTTTTAAAAATAGATTTTATATTTTAGAATAGTTTTAGGTTCATAGCAAGATTGAGAGGAAGGTGCAGAGAGCTCCCATGTGCTCCCTGCCCCCACCCGCACACGGTCTCCCCCACCCATGCACGGCCTCTCCCCACCCACATACCGCCTCCTCCCACCCGCGCACGGCCTCCCTCACCCACACATGGTCCCCCCACCCACACATGGCCTCCCCCCACCCACACACGGTCTCCCCCCACCCACACATGGTCTCCCCCCACCCACACATGGCCTCCCCCACCCACACATGGTCTCCCCCACTTAGTGGTGTATGGGTTACAATCAATGAGCCTGTGCTGACTCGCCACCGTCACCCAGAGTCCATGGTGACACCAGGGCTTACTCTCGGTGCCAGCCATTCAGAGTGGTTCCACTGTCCCCAACTCTCAGCCAAAGCAGAACAGCTGGGGAACGGGGTGAAGGTGCTTACACCTTTTCCAGATGTGTTCACACACAGAGTCACATCGAGCAAAGGGTTTACATTACCCCCATTTCACAGTTGGAGTAAACCGAGGCCCAAGAGGAATAAAAAAATGGCCCAAGACGGGTGCCTGTAATCCCAGCTACTCTGGAGGCTGAGGCAGGAGAATCGCTTGAACCCAGGAGGAGGAGGTGGTTGCAGTGAGCTGAGATAGTCATTGCACTCCAGCCTGGGCAGCAAGAGCAAAACTCTGTCTCAAAAAACAAAACAAAACAAAACAAAAATTGCCCAAGAAACAATTACAGAAACGAGAACCAAAGTACCCGGCCAGGTGCTACTTCTACCGGACCCTCCCTTGCGCAACCCCTTCTGTAACTCACCAGGGACTGGAGCCCCAGGGCAGGTCCAGTGTCCCCAGGGGCCAGAGCAAGCTCTGGGCCCAAGGATGCCCTGGTGCCTGCACAAGGGGTGCAAGGGGTCAGAGGTGTCCTGGACCCTCAGCAGAGAGTGGAGTTACCCCTGTGTGTTTAGAGGGACTTGACAAAGCTCACCTAACAGAAGGGAGAGTGACTGTTTTTTCTGTACTTCACATCATGAATTGAAAAATCAGGGGTCAAACTGTAGAAGGGGCACCGAGTGACCACAGCAATGTGGTGCCTGAGCCGCCAGGGACAGAGTACGGAGCCCACCTGGCAGGATGTTGGGGACAGCACTTGCCTGTCCCAGGTTCTGTGGCAGTTTCCGATGCCCAAAAGAGGCATCTTCCGCTGACGGGCACAACGGACCATAGTGCTCCCTCCCTCCCAGGCAGCGGGAGCACGGAGCTGACCTGTTAGCTGCTCACAGAGGTCAGTGAGATGCAAGCCTGACCTGGGCCTTCCTGTCCTCGTGGACAAAGCAAGTTGCCTCTCAGCCTCTACACCCACCACAGGGCGAATGCAGCCACCCAGCCCCCGCCAGACCCCTGGCAGCCCCCGGCTTTGGACCGGGGTCCTCTGACTGTCCTTCTGTCTGTGTGCTCAGCCAGAACCCCAGAGGGGCCTTTGTCACAGTCCCGAACTGCTCCCTACCAGGCCTCCTGGGACCCGGCACCTGTCGCTGGGGAGCAGGCCCAGGGCCCAGGGTTCAGACACAAATGCTCAGTGACATCGATAGAGTAATGGGCCTCGTGCCTGGTCTCCCTCCACAAACCCTGGAAGGTGCCCTATACGTTTCCAGAGTCTTGAAGGAAACCATTGGCCCAAATTGTGTTATTCATGGAAAGGCACCAAAACAATTTAAAATATGTGAACCTCCAATCAGCACTACCCGGTTGATTTAAAACCCCACACGCCGCCATCCATTTAATTTTGCTACATTTAATGACAACACAGCTGTTCGGGGTTGGGGGCCGGCGGGGGCCGGTGCCTTCCCTTTATCTGAAGTCCACAGGCCTGGTCCACTTTCCAGGCACAGATGTGGTTTCTCCAGGCCCTTGAAGTTTGCAGAGAACTGTGCATCTGGCAGCACACGGAACACCGTGAGGACGGCCCAGCCCCAAGAGCTCCCATCTCCAGGGCCAGCACTGAGAGGCAGGCACCCTCTTTCCACAAGAGCCCAAATGGAAGAGTTCTAAGACACAGTAACTTCAACACATGCACCTGGATGAAGGAGAAGCCATCAGCTCGGAGCAGGCAACGCTGGTAATTCTAGGCCTGAGACAAGGACAGTGGAAGAGGAGGACCCCTGGCTGCTTTCAGGTGGGGAAAGGCCAGCCCCTCACTCCCACCTCCCACTCGGGAAGCCTGGGCTGCCTGCACCTCTAAGCAGGACTGGTTGATCAGATGAACAAGCCAGTCCCCTGGCAAGACCTTGGGCACGCAGCAGCCACTGGGCAGACAGACAAGGGCCCAGGCTGACCCTGACAGGGGGTCCGGGACAGTGTGCTGCCCACATTCAGATGCCTGGGTCATCGGGTCATCGCTGGGCACCCTGCAGATGGGAGCAGATGTGACTCTAGGGGATGTCCAGGCCACACAGGGCTGGCCCACCAGGAACTGGGGTGGGTGCCCTGAGCCCGGCTCCCAGGAAGGGGAGAGGTGGCGGCTGTTGCCTTCAGGGCTCCTTGGCCTTATCAGGAATGCTGGCCAGATGCTCCGAAGCCTCCTGTTAGGATATGTTTCCCTTCCTAGGTGGCATCAGAGCAGTGGGCCAGCGGCTCTGGCCATGGAGGCTGGTCGAGGGATGGAGGGGGCGCGGCTTTTGAGTGTATGCTGCCAGGTGGAGGCTAGGACCTAGCCCATCTCTGACTCGTTCACTCACAAAACAAAATTGTGCACTGACTCTGGGACACAGAAGTCTCCAGGCCTAGGGGCACAAAGGCAGCAAGAGGAAGATTCATCCTGTGAGTTCAGCGCCAGTGACAATCGCCTTGGCACCTGTGCGGGGGTTGGGGAAGCTCCCTGGAGAGTGGGGGGTGGGGGGTCCCACACAGGTAAGACCCCGGAAGAGGCTCCATTTCCATGTATTTTGCATCTCCTATGTGGGGCAGAGCTGGGACAGGTGCTTTACTGTCACCTCTTCCTAATTCCTGCTGTAACCTGCAAGGTTCTTGCACACTGCCCAGCGTCCCAACACCTCTGTGAGCCGAGGCCAGAGCCCAGCTCAGCCTGCTGAGCCCAGAGCACCTGGCCACACTCCACCGGCTGCTCCGTGTGTTCGACCACCACCATTACAACACAGCTCACACTGTGACTGGGACACCATGCCCCAGTGTGTCCATAGTAGGAAGTGCGAGGCCGCCAGGCCACCTTCCCTGCACAACACCATGCACGGTGCTGGCTTGGGATGTGACATTTTGGCAGCCAGTGCTGACCAGCGCACACCTCCATGATGCACCAATGGATGGCCGTGGGTCATTGGTGGGGCACACAGCCCTGCACCAGGCAGCCCTAGCCCCGGTGACGGGACAGGAGGGGCCAGGTGGGCTCCTGAGGCTTGGTTGGGGGCACCCAGTGGAGAGCATGTGGGAGGTGCCTGCGCCTCTGCCCTCTCCAGAACCTGGAGCCCAACAGGGGCAAGACCGCCCTCCCTTGCAGCAAAGCCCTCCCTGGCCAGTTCCACTGTCCACCCTGGGTCTCTGCTGTCCCCGGCTCTCCTGCTGGGCTGCAGACACAGCAGCCTCTCCCTCTTTTGACTGTGCCCTCCCTCCCATCTGCTGCCCCAGGGGTCTTGAACACATCATGAGAGGCAATGGCCTATTTGGAAGTCTCCGACTGGGCCCAGGCCCCTCCGCTGTCCACCCCCAGTCCGTCTGCCACCGTGTGCTGTGCTCACCGTCCCGGGCCCAGGACACCCCAGCAGGCAGCCACCACTCCATAAACACAGATGGACTCTGACTAATTGTTCCACTTAGGAAATTTGGACTTGACAATGGGTTTATCAGGGAATCAAATGCATTTCTGCACCTAGAATATGTTTGGCTTAGGAGGGGTTTATCAGCAGGCCCCATTGTCATTTGAATGTCTGACCTTGAAAGGCAAATGGTTCCACATGGCTCCCAGAGCACCTGGCGCTATGCCGTGTCACTCATGCCCATGATAATCTGCTGCAGGCTGCCTGCCCACCGGGCAGCAGGTGGCAGGAGACACAAGCAGAGATGGCGCGCTCCTGCTCACTGCCCGCCCTGGCTCTATAAATATTTGTTCAAAGAAAGAAGTGACCTTCCAGCCTCAGTGGTGCCTTCCAAGTGGCACTCCCCCCACCGAGCCTAGGCCTGCTCTCCCTCCCCGGGTGGGGTTGGGATGGAAGAGAGACAGGGTCTGGGTGAGCCACCGGCTCTAGTCATGGCTAGGAGGAGCAGGAATGCCTGCCTGGGGCAGGGGCTGCACCCTGTAGGCCATGTGGACTGAAGGAGCCCACCCGGCCGGCCCTCAGCCTTGTGGGCCCTCAGCTTCTGGCACCCTGGATGATAAGTGTGGGGCTGGCAACATCTCTCCCATGGATAATGACCCCCCACCAGCCCTGGTGACCGGGGCCCAGGCAGATCCTGTGCTGAACTCAAGGGTGTTCCCAGCCCAGGCGACACCGAAAGGACTCCTGATGTTTGATGGGACCCCCAGTACCATTCCACCTGGGGCCATGGCCATTGTCACCTGGTGCTCCTCCAAATGTTCCCGGAGGGGCCCTAGGAGAGGTGAGGTCTCACTGACCCCGCCAGCAGCAACAGCAAGAGCCCCCGCTGCCCCTGGCCTGGCCCACATGCTCAAGGGGACGGGAGAGCAGCCCAGGCAGGGTGACCGTGGCTGCAGTGATGGCTGCACTGGGACAGGCACCACCTGAGATTGTCCCGGGCAAGACAGGCCTGGGGTCCACCTATGAGGAGGGGAGACCTGAGCCTGTTCAAAATACAGCCATTTTCAAAACTGAAGGTAAAATTCCTGTCAAATCCAAAGCCCTGGTCTGCATCTCAGTGAAGATGCTTCGGACAAAGCTCAAGGCAGTGACTCTGGGTGGGGAAGTTTGTGTCCTTGGGAAGCCACTGTACTTTTAGAATACTGAGCCTTCCAAACAGACACCTTGTACATGTCAATAAAATGACCCTATTGCTTCTAAAACAACAAACAAAATTGTGAAACATCAGACAAAATCTGCATTGTAAACAACCTTGCCCTGCCACCTCTCCCAATACCGACTTTAAAAGCTTAGAAGCCCCGAGTGACAGCGTGGATAAGCAGACCAGCTCTAGTGCCTCCTTAGCTATGCGAGGCAGTCGCTGTACTTGCAGGAAGTGACTGAACCCCTGCAAGGCCGAAGCCTCTCCCTTAGCAGGGGCCGAATAGAGCTCCTCGGAGGGAAAGCAGTGATCTGTGAGGCTGAGTCTGGGAATCCCCCTCTCCAGAAGAAATGAGATGCAGCCGCTCTCCAGGTGCTTAGGAGGAGCTGTGGGGTCTCAGCGGAGGAACTTCACCAAAGACAGTCAATGCAGAGCCGATACGTCCTGGCTAAACTGGATCTCCGTGGCAGGCGGCCCCGCCCGGCCTGGCTTTCGGGGAGACATTTCCTGCTGCATCCTGCAGAGAACACCCTGCAGTCCTCAGGTTCCTGACTTCCTTAGTCTTCTCGGGGCCTAAGGTTTCCTGAGTTCAAGTTCACGTTCATATCTGAAGGGGTCTGACAGGCGCCAGGCCAGAATCCTGGAGAATTGGCACCCCAATGACCACTCGGCTGTCTCTGGAAACTTCTCCATGGGTCTGGACCCCCTGCTCACCTCCGGGGTATGTGTTCCCAACTGTGGAGCTCATACAAGCCCACCAGGCCATTCTAGCCATGCCCAGAGACTGGAAGGGGCCCTGTAATGCACCCTGAGTCTCAAGAGGCCTCCCCATTGTGTGACCAAGCCCAGGGTGCCTGGTGACCTCTTGTGCTGCAATCCTGGGCACCAGAGAAACCTTCTAAAGCCCACGGGGGATAAAGGAGACACAAATGATGCTGAGTGGGGGACGACTAACAGAGCCCCCTGTGCCCCCGGCCAACCAGGCTGCACTCCCCGCCCCACCTGGAGTGGCTGGTGCTGGGGACGGCTCCTCCCCAGCTCCTGTTCTGTCTGCGTCTTTCTGCAGAAAGACAGACTACACCTGCCCTGGCCCGCGGGAGCACATAGGGTAGGTGAAGGCACAGCCCACTTTGGTTTTCAGTCGTCTTTTCCTTAATACTTAATGGGGCAGGGGGTGGGGGAGGTGGGGCTGGGGCGGGGAGGTCCCACAGAGAAGGGCTGAAGTCCTGAAGAGGCATGGGTGGGGAGAGGCGGCATGGGTCGGGGGAGACGAGATTTAGGGCCACCCAGCGACGGCGCCCCTTCCCCACCACCCCTGCTCAGTCTACTCAGGAAACATCACCACCTAGGCTCTTCCAGACCCTTCCGGACCCTTCCAGACCCTTCTGGAGGTCCTGCTCCCACGTTCGCTCACCTCCTACGCCAACCTTACTTTCAAAGACGGGAGAAAGGGGGAGCTTTGGACGACCTCATGGAACCAAGGTGAGGATGTCTTCACTTTGGTAATTAAATGCTTAGATGTCATTTTGTGACCTGATGTCTGTTCCTGCCCCTGCAGCACACAAATCACTCAAACCTGCACCCTGGCCAGGGTCTGCACCTCCTGCTCCGAGCACTGGCGGTACCTCATCTCAGGTGCCGGCCTTTTGGCTCTGGAAGCAGCCACAGCTAGGACTGCCGCTGGGAGAGGAGAAAACTTGGTTTGTAGAAGGCAGGAGCAGAGCCTGACTCCAGGATCCTCCAGGCCTGTGTGGGCACCTTTTAGGGTCCAAAGCCCTCTAGAAACACGCTTCAAAAACCAAATTCCAGCCCACACCAGGGTGAGGGTGGGGTGGGGAAGGGGGTAAAGGCAGGCAGAGCTTCCGATTCCCTTAGCCAGCACCTGCTTCTGAGCGCAGAGCCGCGGGGAGGGCAGACAGGAGGCTAGGGGAGGGGACAGGGGAAGGGGGGGTGTTGGACTGGAGGGGAGGTGGGGAGAGATGGGGGAAATAGCGGGAGGTAGGGAGGAGGTGGGAGGAGGTGAAGGGGAAGTGGGGGCGGGGGGGTAGGGCCAGGGCTCCTTCCAGAAGGCAGGCAGGGTGCACTTAGCCCGGGGCAGGGACCCCCATGGGCCGGCGGGTCCTCCCAGACCCGCCTCAGTCCTGGAAACCCCGAGGGGACGACAGCGGAAGCCGCCTGGGCCCTGCGCTCTGGGCCCTGGGGCGCAACCCCTGAAACTCGACAGTTAGCGCCACTCCCCGCCTCCGGGGTCCCCTCGTCTGGTGGCGGCGGCTGGAGAAGGGCGCACCCCGTCCGCGGAGACCCACGCGCTCACCTTCCGGGGGCCGAGGTCCGGCTCGTCGTCCGGCTCAAGGCTCCGGGCCGTGGTCCCGCCGGCGGTGTAGAAGCGGCCGCCGCTCTTGTGCCCTCCGGGTGGGACCACGTGGGGAGGCAGCGGTGATCCCGGAGGGTGACGCGGCCCGGGCTCCGGATTGGCCGGCGGCGCCCGCCCCCTCCCCGCCCAGCCGACTCTCCCCGGCAGGAGCGCGGGCCGTGCAGGGTCTCGGGGGTCGAACCGTCCTGGAGGTCACACGGCCCCAGAGTTGCCTGTCCCAGGGGTCGCCCAGTCCGGAGGGTCGCTCCATCCCCGGGTCACACGTCCCCCGATTGCCCGGCCCAGGGCTGCAGCATCCCAGCCTTGCAGAGGCGATCGCGCCACCCACCCCAGACGGGCCGCTCCCTGCGCGGACGCACCGGGTTCCGCGCCTTGCAGGCTGCTGGCGACCCCGCTGCCGGGTTTCTCCCCGGACCTCACGGCCTGGACAGCACACTCGGAACGGCGGCATGCATTTGAAGCCATCGCTGCCTGCGTTGTCGGTGGATGCGGTGGACCCGGGGCGGGCAGTGCGGAGCGCGGAGGGGAGACCTGCTCTGGGGGACAGTGGCGGGGAGGGGATGGTCCTGGGGTTTGCATGGGTGATGGGACAGTTCCAGCCCCGGGAGCGGGAAGACGACGCGGCGGTGGAGCTCTAGGAAGGGGTGGATGTTATCACCCTGCAAAACCAGACCACCGCCCAGGAGGGCAGTTGAAGCTTCACTGGCCCAGGGCGACTGGCCCAGGGCGATTTGCCCCGTCTGAGGGTGACATTAGGGCAGACACCTTTAGGAGCGAGGGAGGAGGCCTCTTGGATATTTAGGGGGAAGTCGGGGGTCCCAAATTGAGGACCAGCAAGTGCAGAGGCCCCAGGCACGCTGGGGGTTGAGAGAGCAAAGAGAGGGAGAGAGGGCGTCATTCCTGACCCCTGAGGCTGAGCGCCCAGAACCCAGCCTTGGCTGTGTTCTGAGACTCTGGGGAACCAGGTTCCAGGCCGCCCAGCATCAGGGCTCGGGGCGTTTCTCTACCGTCCTGGTTTGGATTTCTCCTTCCCCTTCCTCCCCCTGCCCCAGGCCTCATATGTTCCCAGTTTTCCTTCAGTGCTGATCTTCCAGCATATAATACTATTTAGCCATTCATTTTGACAGCCTCCCCCAGTTAGAATTTAAGTGCCAGCAGGGCAGATATTTTTTATCTGTTTTGTTTACTGCTGAAACCCAAGCACCTCCAAGAGCTGCTGGCACTGGAGAGTTCTTGGCGGAATGAATAATTCATGTATCAGGGCCCAGATGAAATACAGCAGCTCAGGTAGAGTCCTCCCACTCCATTCAGTCATGTCAGCGCACCTGGCACCTTGCCTTAGGGGAAGTAGCTCCTACGTGGATTTAATTCCCTTCTCCTCCTCTTCCTTCTGCACTCCAGCAGGAACAGAGCAATGCACCATTTAAATGAAGGTGGTTCATGCCATCCACACACTTGCACAATAAGGACAACTGGGTGGCAAAGAGCTCGAGGGTTGAATCAAGAGGTCACAGACCAGCAGGACCCAGAAACTAAGACGGGCTTGATGTTGTGGTGCCTGGGTGTTGTGTATCTGCCCTGGGTGATTTTTGCTTTTTGTTTATTTATAAGCTGGTAGCAGACAGGTGACGACTTCTGTATTCACCTGCCCGGGTAGTCTGGAAGCAGCCTCTTTGTCACACCTTTCACCCAGGCAGTGAGCCCACTCTTGGTCCACTCTGATCTCCGTGGGGCCCTTGCTCAGTCGTTGCGTCTGGTCCTGTCCTCTGTGGAGATGGACTCGGCCCTCCACATAGCCCCGGATGACAGCCTGCCTGCTGTTTGGAGCTGGGTGTGATCTCATCTTTGAATCACATCTCAGCGTTGCCTCTTTCCCTTGTAGACCTGTTTATTCTCTGCATTGCCACAAAATGACATCCATGTGAGTATTATGAGGTTACTTTGTGAAAAGGGTGGTGAAATGCCAGGTATTGCTGATGTCCAGTACATAAGTGTGTCAGTGTATGCAGAGTTATCACACGTGGCAGCAGCGACTTGATGGAGAGAGCGAATTGGGATTTAACTCAGGAGCCTTTTCAGTGTCACAACGACGCGGCAGCAATGGCCCTGCCTGGTCTAACTTACAGGACACACAACTCGTCAATCCTCATGTGTCCAGAAGGTGCTAGAATGACAGCTGCTGGTGCTGCCGTGATGCCACCCACCTGGAGACGTGGTTCCCTGGCGTGAGGGGATGTTTTATGTGACATTTGTATAATAAAACAACAAATGGCTCTTGACTGTTCGGATTGGGAGTTTAATGCTTCTTTCTCCCTAGAAAAAGATAAAAAATTTTATGTCTGGGGAAGAGGAAGAGGAGGAGGACAAGGATATCACTTCGAATTTTAATGGAGAAGACAAGGAAGACAATTTGAAAAAACCATGTTTTAATATTTACAGAGAAAAGTGTCTGGAGGGAAATATAAATATATTAAAATACATCAAAAGGAGTAAGATGTCCAGGTTTTTTTGTTTTTTTTTTTGCTTGTTGATTTTTAAAAACAAATAGTTATTTGTATAATAAGAATTAACAACAACAAAAAAAATGAAAACAACCTTGCTGAAAAGTAAATGTTTTAATTCTAGGAAACAAGGTGGTTTCCCTGTGTTTGATTTCTGGCTGCAAACGGAGCAGAGCTTTAGGACCAGGAGCCAGCAGCCTGGCTCTTCATACCTGCTGCGGCCAGGAGAGGTGCAGCCTCTCACTGTCAGTCATCTGGTCTCCAGCAGCTTCTTGAGTTACTCGCCCCAAAGCACCTGTGTCAGTTTCTCCTCGGGGAGCGCTCCTGCAGTAAAATTTGGCCCCAGGTGTGTTGTATTTTGTGGCTTTAAAAGGCTCCCGTTGCCCTTCTCTGAACGTCAGCTTTGTCTTTGGACCACACCCGCCTGAAATCCATGTTCCTGACACTGGCCTTGGCTGCCACGCCTCACCATGTGAGTTTTCTCTTAAATGGAACAGTTGTGAAGAGATTTTTTTCTTTGTTTTTGGTGTCTTGCTTTTTAAAGGGCAGCTACAGGAACTCTCACTCATTGCTGGTGGGAAGGCAAAATGGCACAGCCACTTTGGAAGACAGTTTGGCAGCATCTCACGAGACTAAACGTACTCTGACCACAGGATCCAGTAATCACACTCCTTGGTATTTACCCCAAGGAAATGAACACTTAGATCCAGCAAAACCTTCATGTGGCTGTTTATAGCAGCTTTATGCATTATTGCCAAACTTGCAAGCAACCCTGATGCCCTTCAGGGGGTGAATGGATAAACCGTGGGATCCCCCAAAAAATGGGGTGCTGTGCAGCAGCTGAAGGGGCGGAGCCACGGAGCACGGGAAGGTGTGGAGGAGCCTTCCAGGCAGGGCCCACTCAGTGAAGGAAGCCGGCCTGAAAATGCTTCCAACAGCATGATTCCAAGGACGTGACGTTCTAGAAAAAGCGAAAAGATGGAAATAGGGAAAAGATCAGTGGTTGCCAGGGACCTGGGGAGAGGAAAGGATGCATAGGTGGAGGAGAGAGGATTTTTAGGGCAGTGGAACTCTTGCCTATGACATGGTCATGGTAGAGATGTGTCATCGCATGTTTGTTGGAACCCAGGGATGCGCACACGGAGACTGAGCCCCAGTGTGTACTGAGGACTTCAGTCAGCAACCGCATCCCAATGTCAGCTCACCAGTGAGGACAGCTGTGCTATAGCCACACCGGATGTCAAGAATAAGGGAAATTGGGGTGTGGAGAGGGGTACATGGGAACTCTGTACTTTCTGCACCATTTTTTCTGTGAACCTAAAACTGCTCAAAAAAATAAAGCCTATTGGAAAAATGGGAGTAGGATGTTGTACTTTTAGCTACCAAGGGTGTGTGTCCCTGTGAATAAGTGTTAGGGAGGGAGGAATTGGCTGGGTGTGGAGGCTCACGCCTGTAATCTCAGCACTTGGGAGGCGGAGGCAGGTGGATTGCTTGAGCCCAGGAGTTTGAGACCAGCCTGGTAAACATGGTGAGACCCCGTCTCTACAAAAAAAAAATATAAAAATTAGCAGGGCGTGGTGGCTCACACCTGTAGTCCCAGCTACTCGGGAGGCTGAGGCGTCGCTGCACTCCAGGTTGGGCGACAGAGCTGCCAGGAGAGGTGTCAGAGCCCCAGCATCAGAAAAACAGTCAGCTCACGGGTGGTAGGTAGTAAGAAGAATTTACGGACAACGGCATAGGTTTGAAAAAGGAGAAAGAAAGAACGCTGCAGAGGAGTGCAGTGAGAGTCTCAGTGAGGGGACGGAGCGTGCGATGGTCGATTTTTCTTAGGGGCATTTATGGACCTTAAAGCAGGAGCTGAGGGCAATTTGGGCCACACTAGCCACGGAGTACGTGATAAACTGAGGGTAATTTGGGCCACAGTAGCCACGGAGGTCGTGATAAATGACTACATCTTTAGAGGTTCAGTTGCCCTGACGTCAGCAAGGGTTGCCCAGTGAGTTTCAACATGCATGCGTTCCAGAGATGTATAGAAACCCTAGTTACTGATGACTTGTTGGAAAGAGGCTTGGAACCAGATGCTGGCGTTAGATAATAGGGAAGCCTAACGGCTTCTGAATTTCTCAGATAAGGAGTGCTGTCTCTGGATGGCCTGCTTGATGCCCACCAGGCGATCTTTGCTCTCCTCAAGAGCCAGACCTTGTCTCAAAAAAAAAAAAAAAAACCAAAAAAAAAAAAAGGGTGGGGTGGGGGAGGAGTAGAGACGGGACATTTTGAAGACTTGAAGACGAGTTAGTAGACAGTGATGGGGCTGTCTGCGGGTTTTGCCTGATGGTTGCTCCCTGGGCCATAGGCAGGTTCCAGCCAGGCAGAGGGAGCCCAGGCAGGCGGCACCCTTGCTCCAGGGGTGGAAGGAGGTGTGAATAGCAGAGGCTGCCATGCTTCAGCTGGGGCTGATCTCTGTGGGAGGGAGGACACGTGAAGGAAGGAGGGGGAGGAATGGAGGACGGAGGAGGGACGAGGGTGGGGCTGTGCCAGACACTCCATGCGGGTGCTGGGTCAGGTCTGGTGGCTCCTGGGAGAAAATTTCCCCCTTTCATTTTCAAAAGACGACGTCAAAACAACTTAAAGTCTTTCCAAACACAGTTCCGTGCACCCACCACTGAAGGCCATGATACAAGGAGAAACATATGAAGGAAACATGTTCCTCTCACGCATCCCTAACAAGCAGGCTGTAGGAGCTCGTCTGTTGTGAGATGGAGCAGGTCCTGAAGTCATTCCTGATGGCTGGAATTTTCACAAAAGTTTCTCACAGCATAGCACTAACAATCCAGTAATTTGAAAAATGATGAGTTATTTCCTCAACAATTTGCAAAGGTCAGAATTATTATTTCTTTGCCATTCTTTTGGTAACGAAAGTTTTCTTACTTGTCATCTGTGGGATGTTTTTGCTGGGTGACAGGCAAGTAACATGACACCACCCTATGAGCTGTGTTTAAGCAGAATTTAAAAACAAAGGGCTGGGTGCAGTGGCTCACACCTGTAATCCCAGCACCCTGGGAGGCCGAGGCAGGCAGATCACTTGAGGTCAGGAGTTCGAGACCAGCCTGGCCTACATGGTGAAACCCCATCTCTACTAAAAATACAAAAATTAGCTGGGCATGGTGGTGGGTGCCTGTAATCCCAGCTACTCGGGAGGCTGAGGCAGGGGAATCGCTTGAACCCGGGAGGCAGAGGTTGCAGTGAGCTGAGATTGCGCCGCTGCACTCCAGCCTGGGCGATAGAGCAAGACTCAGTCTAAAAAAACAAAAACAAAAAACAAGGTAGTTGGGGAGCGGGAGAGGACCATGAGAAGTGAGAATCTGCAGCCCCCTGAGGCCTGGCCGGGCCAGACCCCGTCCTGCTCCCGAATAGCTGCTGGCAGGATGCCCGATGCACCCACCCTGATCTGAGCATCCCCTCAGGGAACATTTGCAAATTGAGTCCAACAAGAACCCACTTGCCATCAATTCTGAATTTTTGTGTTGTGAGTCAGGCATGCTCTCACCCCAACGCAATAAGGCTTCTGTATGACAAAAATCCAATTATTTGCCTAATAATCTCTGAGAATATTTCATGCTGACGTTTCTTAAAAATAAATGTGGAAGCTGGTGGGGGTTTGAGAGAACTCTCTTCCTAGCATTGGGTCAGGTTGACACAGTCGTGATGTGGAGTGTCCTGGTGATATCTGCCTGCTTATATTTATATTACCCACCTGCAGTTTGTCCCAAATGCTGTCAGCATAGGCCAGTTCCCTTGGTGACTGAGAGAGGCTTTGAATATTTGGAAAACATCCAGCCATGTATTTCTGTTCCCAGGAAATATGTAACAAGTGTTTTCACCATTTCTTCATTGCACTAGGTCTGGAAGATTAAAAATTTTGTGTGAGTTTAACATTTAGTAACAGAATGTGAGCAGTGTTTTCTTTCTAATTACTAATTTTTTAATCTCACCTCAAAATTTAACTGTTAAGCAGACATTTAAACAAATCAAAATTAACATTTAAGCAAATCAAACTTAAGATTAAGATTTTAAATCTTAAATGAAGCAAGATTTTGCAAACTCAATTTTGATTAGTAAAGTAAAAAATATTTTTATTAACTACAGCAACCTTCTGAGTCTTTGCAAATATTGCCTTGAAAGGTAGAGGCATGCCTCTAGAACACTGCACGAAGATAATTTTCGTAGTGATCCAGCTTTGAAAAGGCTCTCACATTTTCCCCGGTGTTCTTGAGGAAGAGAGGGAGGGAGGGAGGGAAGGAGGAATACAGGAGCTCTGGGACCCTTAGGGCCAGTTCACTCTGTGGGACATGGGCCAGGTTCAGTGATGGTCCACTTTGTCTGGAGCCATCAGCTTCAGGAGACTGCCCTCCTCATGTGTCCAAGGCCCGTGGAGGGGAGTTGCTCAGGGTGGTAGTAGGCGCCTTGGCCAGCCTCCAGTAGACAGCTAGGGTGTGTCTTAAACTGGAGAGAGAGGGGGTTACACTTCTAATTCCAAAAAGTCAATAAACAATGCCCCTTCCTTGAGTGTTCCAGGGGACACCTGGCCTTGTGCGGAGGGCTTGGCTTTTTGCCTCACAGACACAAGCCGCAGCAAGTTGCCCACGACATCAGTTTCTTAAGGGCTGCGATGACAAAAAGTCACAAACCTGACAGCTTAAAACAGTGGAACTCTACTGTCCCACAGCTCTGGAGGCTGGAGCCCAAAGCCACGGTGTGGGCAGGACTGTGCTCCCCGAAGTCTCTGGAGAGGATCCTTCTTGCCTCTTCCTGGTTCCTGGCGTTGCTGGTGATGCTTGGTCCTCTCTGGCTTGCAGACACGCTGGTTCAAGCTCCGCCTTCCCATCACGGGTGGTCCTCTCTGTGAGTCTCTGTCTCATTTCCTCTCTAATGAGGACACCATCATATTGAATTAAGGACCCACCCTATTCCAGGTGGCCTTGTCTTAACTAATTACATCTCTGAAATGATCCCATTTCCAAGCAAGGACACATCCTGAAGTCCTGGGGGTTAGGACATCAGCTCTTTTGGGAGAGGACAGAGTTCAACCTATATGATACATCCCTAGGACAAGTGATTCTTTATTTCGAGATTGGGGCTGCTGTCACCAGGGCCAGGGTCAAAGGGAGGAAGAGCAGAGCAGAGGGAGAGAGGAAAGACCGTTTTCCAGGCTAATGTGATGCTTGCTGCTTGTTTCTAGGGTAAATGCAGGAGTTCGTAGCACTGATCCACGGGTGGAGGGCCCTGGGTTCTCCCAGAGTAGATCGACTTTCTGGCCATATTTTCTAGGAACATACCTGCCTTCTGACCTACCTGAGCCAAGATATTCAGTGTAAGAAGACTCTGCCGCCAGCCGACGGCACTCAGGCCTAACAGGCAGCTGGCCCTGCATCGGTGACGAGGGACTCCTCACTTTACCTTTTCTATGGGCCCCATAAGCCATGTAGGGTGACAGTTCCAGCTCAGCAGCAAAGTGACATTATCAACGCCATCAAATACTGTTAAGTGCTCTTGTTCCAGTGGAAAGAGCTCAAAGTGAAATTTAAGCACCGCATTAGGGAGATGAAGCCAAGCTTTCCACATGCCCAAGGTGGAGTGACTGGGAAGGATGGAGACCCCACTGAATTGTCTTTCTATCAAATAAAGAATAGCAGGAAGTGGGAACCAGTGTCTGAGGTTTCGCTGAGCTCGGAATCAAGCCAGATGGAAATTGTCTCTATGCTGAGATCTAGAGTGGGGAGATTTCAGTAACGCAGCCTTGGGAAGTCAGCAAGTGCCCAGGTAACAGATATGCAGTCACTCAGCTGCAAAGCTTTAAGAGCACTGTCTGTGATAGACAGGCACCTCCGTAGTATATGCACCGTGCCTTTCTGGCTACCTCTAGTATAATGACTATATTTTACTTTTTTTAATTGATGGAGCTAAGTTTTTAAGATGTGCTATGTTGCACAGCGATGCCTTCAGGATGAATAAGGTGCCTGTCACTGAATGCTCCCACCCTAAGGGCTCCAGATGCTGTTACATGAACAAAAATTCCTATTATCTTTCATTTTAACTTTCTTCTCCATTCATTGTCAGCCCATCAGTTATCACTTCTTGACATGATCAATATTTCTTCTCTTGCCCCCTTAATTTCCTTTTTCCAGTCTGCCATGGCAAAGCAGCTCAAGAAAGGCTGTAAGAATGGAACCTTAGGTAATGGTCAGCTGGCTCTGCATAAATGGCCAGCCATTGCTAGCTGAGGAAAATGAATGACTTTTCTACATGAAGTTTGGGGCCTTTAGAAAAATTATTCAGGGAGATCTTTTCAGCCCACTTCTTAATTCTTTGTTGTGTTATGGACAACTGAGCTTCTCCAAGAAGGGACTTTCAGATAGGATACATGTCACCTACAGTGTCTCAAAAAAGACTCAAATCCAACCTGTTATGAAATGCAGGATTTAAGCAAGTGAGCAATAAAATGAATTTAAAGAATGATGTCTCAGTAAAAGCCAGACATTTTTATAACAGATTATTATATCCCAGTGACTTAGACTTCCCAATTACTGTGGTTAAAAATTAAAATTTTATATTGTTTTCTATTTAATAACTCTGTAAACTTTATACAGCATGACTAAGTGTCATACTCAGATGTCATCATACTTAGGAAGGCGTGTTTGGGAAAACAGAATGCAATTTTGGGTGAGGTTAAGCATTTTCCCATCCAAATCCTACATCAAATTGAAGATTCATTCAATTCAATCAACAATTATTTATTGAGTACTCACTGTTTGCCACCGTGTCCCCAGCAAAAGGGGCAATATCTGGACCCCAGACCATACACATTTGAATGACAGAAGGTTGGCATAGATGAACTAATGAATGTATTATTGATAAATTGTGATGCTGGGAGGAAAATTGGTAGAAAGTTACGATGGAAAGTAACTGTTGGAACTTACTTAGATTTGTTGTAGAAAATGGGTGTTTGACTCTGGCTGTGAATGAGTTCACCAGTCTAATCAACATGAAATTGTGTAGACCACTCTCATAGAGGACCAAAGACCCCGGATCTAATCAATATGAAACTGTGTAGACCACTCTCATAGAGGACCACAGATCCCGGATCTAATCAATATGAAATCGCGTAGAGTACTCTCGTACAAGACCACAGACACCGGATCCAATCAACATGAAATTGTGTAGACCACTCTCATAGAGGACCACAGACCCCGGATCTAATCAATATGAAACTGTGTAGACCTCTCTCGTAGAGGACCACAGATCCCGGATATAATCAATATGAAATCGCGTAGAGTACTCTCGTACAAGACCACAGACACCAGATCCAATCAACATGAAATTGTGTAGACCACTCTCATAGAGGACCAAAGACCCCGGATCTAATCAATATGAAACTGTGTAGACCACTCTCATAGAGGACCACAGACGCCGGATCTAATCAATATGAAATCATATAGACTGCTCTCTAGAGGACCACAGACCCCGGATCTAATCAATATGAAACTGTGTAGACCACTCTTGTAGAGGACCACAGAACCCGGATCTAATCAACATGAAATTGCATAGACTACTCTCTAGAGGACCACAGAACCCTGGAGTCTAATCAATGTGAAATTGTGTAGACCATTCTCTAGAGCACCACAGACCCCGGATCTAATCATCATGAAATCGTGTAGACCACTCTCATAGAGGACCACAGACCCCGGATCTAATCAATATGAAATCGTGTAGACTGCTCTCTAGAGGACCACAGACCCTTGATCTAATCAATATGAAATGGTGTAGACCGTTCTCTAGAGGACCACAGACCCTGGATCTAATCAATATGAAATCATATAGACCACTCTCTAGAAAACTACATACCCGAGAGTCTAGTCGCTTTCCTGTGGGCCTCCAGCAGACATCAGTCCAGCCCCAGGAAAGGCTGGTCACCAGGACCCACTGAGGGGCTCAATCCATGGGGGTCAACAGGGAAGAAGCCAGGATGAGTCAGTTTTCTAAATTCAGTGATGGGGCGACCAGTAGACAGCTATTCGCTGATGTGAGGAACACATGAGGAAGACCAGGTGGGTGAGCATTCCAAGATTGGAGTTCACCTTGGTTTATGTTACTTTTAAGACATTTGTGAGATATCCAATAACTCAACTAGAGGCAGCGTTCAATGTTCTGGGTGGACCCCTGGACCACATACATTTTGATGGGAGAAGGTTGGTAGTAAGGGCCTGGCTGGGGAGGCCTCATCACCCCACGACTGTTCCCTCCATGTGGCCAATATGGCAGTGGAGGTGGCTGCTACCCCTCAGATGTTCCCTGAGGAGCCATCAAAGGGGGCAGAAGAGGCAGGGAAGCTTCTGCCAGGAGAGGACTTAGGCTCTCAGGGTGAGCGGGAATCGCCGGGCCTCGGGGGAGTGAGGGGGACAGTGGTTCACAGACATGGGAGTCCTGTGGAAGGTGTCTCGAGGGGAGGCCTATGCAGCCAGAGAGGGAGGGGTCTGTTCAGTTCCTGGGGTTTGTGGAACTTTCCCTAAACCCTGGCTTCAAAATGAAGGGGGTTTCACCAGATGTGATGGAAAGAGAAAAGCTCTGGTTTAAACCTCCAGTTGTGACAGATGATAAAGAGGCAGGCGAGACGGTGGAGGGAGCAGTCAGAGCTGTCCCTCTGTGGCTGAACTGTCCTAACCCCTGGGACCTCAGGATGCAGCCTTGTTTGGAAATAGGGCCTTTAACGAGGTGATTAAGGGGAAACGAGGTCCTTCAGATGGGTCCTAGTCCAATGACTATCATAAATTTTAAAACACTATATAATTTATAATGGATAATCCTATACAGTTATAAAAGAGGAGGTTTGGACCACACACACATAAGTGCACACACATGTACATGCATATGAGCACATAAGCACACCCATGTGTACACACGACAACCGTGTGCGTGTACATACACACACACAGAGACACCTGCTACAGACTGTCCTCCCGCCAGACTGAGAGGCAACCGCCCTCAATGAAGTGTCTGTAAGAACCCTGCAGTACATGAAAAGAATTACTAACTAGGCCCATTCTAGGATTATCTATGTGGCTTAATATTGGGAAATCCCTTAACCGAATACAGTTTCTCAACAGAGCAAAGGATTAAAGTTATAGGGTGTTTTGACAGTTGCTCTAAAATTACTTGTAAGAGCTCCCAATATTTTCATGACAGAAATATTTGATAGAGTTGGAATAGAATGATGCTTTCCTAAACAGAAGATTCTTTCAACCAACAAACATCATTCTTGACAGGAAGACACTGGCCATAGACCAATAGACCCATTAAAGTCAAAATAGTGTGCCCCTGACTCTTACTGGTATATTACATTGTTCTGGAACTTCTAGAAACACCATAAAATATGAAAAAGAAGTTATTGGCACTACTGTTAATAAGGAAGACACAAAAATATAACTGATTGCAGGTGATATAATCATTTATTTAAATAAAAACCTAAATATGGTAAGGAGTTCAATTCTTAAAAAAAATAATTTGTAGGTATACTGAATTTCCAACTAAAATGTCCAATTAAAACATTTAACGATGAACACACAGATGAAAATAGCCAAGGAAATGCTGGAGGAGGTGGACAGGGCACAACATCAGCAGAGGACAGACAGATGGGGCGGCAGCTGACGGGCAGAAGGTGCAGGTCCTGAGGTCAACGAATCCACTGTGTGGAAGGTCATGACAGGCGAAGTGTTCAGAACGGGGTCGTGCAACAGACAGTGCCAGGAGGCCCACTGAGCATAAGAAAAACTTAGATTCTTACTTCTTGCTGTACACTAAAATAATTCCCATCGTAGTCAAAGAGTTAAAGATGTAAAAAGTAAGCCACAGAACAATGAAAGGCAGTTAGGAGCACTAGACATTGTTCAAGGCCTTAACATGCATTCACCTGGATATTTCCATGGAATGCTTCTTGCATTGCTGTTTTTATGATTACAGAGGTAGAGAAAATATTGACAACCAACAATGGAGAATTGGTTTTAAAGTACTACTTTGCATCAAGATGATAGAATATTTCTGTAGATTGTAAAAACTGTATTTTATAACCTTGTTTTCACATGGGAAATTTTTATTTTATGAAAGTACAGGATATAAAAGTATCATACAACCCAAATTTTATGTTTAATAAGTGGAAAGAAATACATTAAAGTGTTAGCAGTCATGATCAGAGCATAGAATTTTGTTTTCTGTGTTACTTTTATAACAAAGGAAAGTCCTGAAGTCAAATCGGTCTCCTTCCCATTAAGGTGTTGAAAGTTTCCTTTGGGCTTAAATGGATGACTGATGGCCTTGGATCTAGAATTCTCTACGTGTGTGTGGACCAAACAATTACTGTCAAATGGAAATGTGGGTATTGACTTAGAGACCTTTCTATGTGATTTCTGCCGAACCATGGCTACAGCAAACCTGTGACAACTGTGTGCACATCGCCGTGCCGAGACTCGGCTCAGAAAATTGGGCAGTGCCTGATCCTGATAACCAGGGCACCTGCCACGGCCCTGCCGCGGCTCTGGGATGTGTGCTCTGCCAGCTTTTGCCTGTAAGTAACCAACAGAGGGTTGCCCGAGCTTGTGAGGAGTGCAGTGTTTAACCTCATCAGCAGGAACACTGGCGAGCGATTCTTATTTACCAGTAGAGATTTTCCATCTCTCAAAATTTTGTATTTATGCAGATTTATTTACAGTTTTACATAAGCCACAAGATCTGCTTGGATCCCAGAATGACTTCTGTTCATTGTGGCAGGAAAGGAAGCCTTTGGACCCACGATGTGGGGTGTGTCAGAGGAGTGCAGAGACACACACATCATTCTCAACCTTCGCTGAGGCCTTTTACGTTTTACCTTTTTTCACCCTGAACAAAAGTGAGTTTGATAGAAGATACAGAGAAGATCTGTTAAGGATGAAACAAAGTAAAACAACAACAAGAACCAGCCCTAAACCAAGACCTCATAACATCGGTGCAAAAACCAGATGAGAGAAACATACAGCGCGTGGTCACAATGCCCCAGCAGCAAGTGTCTCGGTGCCATTTGGACAATTTCATGTCAATTTCATATCATCTCCAAAACGGGAAGAATTGCCCTTGGTATGAGAGAGTCCACGTCTCCAGTGAAGGAAGACGGCTGGCAGACACTGCATTCTGGGGAAGGACAGGTACCGCTGCGCTCCTGGAGAACGGGATGGGGATTCATTTCAAGACGTCTAACCTGGTGATGATACCAGGAATAACTGTTCTCTGGAAGTGTTGTGTTTGTCTTCCTGTTTGCCACCTTGTGATCCGGGAGACCAGGTCAGGAAAAGAGAGCGAGAGACAAAGACTGATGGGCAGCCTGCAGGGCCCATCCACCCATCTACCCACTCATCTATCCACCAATCTACCCATCCATCTATCCACTCATCCACCCACCTACCATCCATCCATCCATCCATCCATCCACCCACCCACCCACCCACCCACCTATTCACTCATCTACCCATCTAGGCACCCATCTATCCACCCACCCATCCATCCACCCATCTGTCTACCCACCCACCGACCCATCCACCTATTCATCCATCCATCCATCCATCCATCCATCCATCCACCCACCCACCCACCCATCCATGCATCCATCCATCCATCTATCCACCCATCCACCTATTCGTCCATCCATCCATCCATCCATCCATCCATCCATCCATCCATCCATTATATGTCATCTATCTACCTATCATATATAATCTATGCATCAATCTATCATATGTCCTCTATTATCTCACCTACCTAGTCATCTATCATATATCATCTATTCATCTAGTCACCTATCCATCTATCATATGTCATGTATCTATGCAATTATGTATCCTATGCCATTTTTTCATCTATATCATATGTCATTTATCATCTATCTCTTATATGTCATCTGTCTGTCTAACCATCTATAATATGCCATTTATCTATCTAACAATCATATGCCACCTGTCTATCATACACCATTTTAAAAATCTATCTGTCTATCATATACCGTCTGTCTATCATATGCCATCTATCATATACCATCTATTATATACCATCTGTCTATCGTATACCATCTGTCTATCATATGCCACCTGTCTATCATATACCATTTAAAAAATCTATCATATGCCATCTGTCTATCATATACCATCTATTATATACCATCTGTCTATCGTATACCATCTGTCTATCATACGCCACCTGTCTATCATATACCATTTTAAAAATCTGTCTATCATATACCATCTGTCTATCATATGCCATCTGTCTATCATACACCATCTGTCTATCGTACACCATGTGTGTATCATCTGTCTCTTTGTCTGGGAATTCATGTAGGATCTATCCCTTTGGATCTAACATAATCCACAGGATTCTGGAGTTCATGTGGGTCTCCAAATGTCTCTGAGGCTGAAGGGAAGGACAGGTGTGATTACCCCCACTGTTCAGGAGGTGTCAAAGCCAGGGGACCTGTGCTGCTAGCCTGGGTCATGGACACCCCCACTCTTGTGAGGGAGAAAGTCAGGGTCTTCTGTCCAGTGTCCTCTTCCCTGTGGTCATGGAACATTTGCTCAAGCAGGCAGGGGCAGCACCTCCCTCCCAAGCCGGATGCATCTCTCTCAGGGAAGCCCAGACTTCACTCTTGCTGTCTCTCTCAGGGAAGCCCAGACTTCACTCTTGCTACAAATGACCAAGTCCCTCTTGACCCAGACAGGGCTTCCACTGGAGCGATATCAGCCTCTCTCTTCTGGTGGGGGACCCACAGGGTCCTGACACTGGTCCTATCTTCAAGGGGGATACTGGTGGTGTCCCCAAGCACTGTGCTCCCTGGCAAGGCCAAGCCCGTGGCTTCAACGTCTGCCTCCTGGAGTCCAGGCCACTCGAGGAAGGCACTGTCTTGGACGTTCATCACCCACTGTGGGCAACCCAGGAGAAACCTGGGAGAGTGTCCCCCAACTGGGCCCAGCAGCCCACAGAGCTGAGAAGACAAGGCGTTGTTCATGGTCTCTGTCCACGCTGGGCCCGGCAGCTCGCAGGGCAGAGCTGAGAAGAGGAGGCCTTGTTCATGGTCTCTGGCCACTGAGATGGTGGGACAGAGGTGGAGCAGGTGACTTTGCTGCCATTCCATGATGCTCAGAGCTCATGAATAGCCAGTCACACTTACTCCAAGCACGAATTCTGGTGGTTGTTCCGCAGTTTTCACTTTGTGGATGACAGAGCCAAGATTTGGGGCTGGAGCTCACAGTGCCCAGAGATGCACAGCGGGATTTTCCCGCCACGCCATGCATTCTCCACAGGCCGAGAGTGTGCTGTGAAACCGCGAGGCTGAAACCACCTTCACGCTGGGAGCAAACGAAAGGACCCGAGGGCGAGGAATCGGATCGGTCCCCCAGTCAGATGTCAAAGGTCAGCTCTTCAGAGTGAGTCAGCCGTGAGCAGCAGCGGCTGATGGGCAGAGTCCACGAGTGAGCCCGGGTGCTTGTCAGTCCCTCCAAGGCACAGGAAATGCCCTGTTTTTCAAGTGTGCACATACACTAAGTTAGTAGGATAAGTTACGTATTCCCACGTTGTTTTCCAGTGGCCTGTTTAGGGCTGGGCTTCACGTGTTCCCTGTGCTTTCCGCGTGCTGAGGGATGCCTGCGTTTCCCTCCGTGGCTGTCAGCCTTGGATCTGATTGTGGTATGGGAGGGGCCGGCTGCCTGTGAGGACTCCACAGCATCCCCAGCTCCATCTGCGATGTGATGGGAGCTTAGGAGAGCTGCTGTGGGGCCAGAGGGTGCTGGGTTCCAGCCTGCCCAGCATGTCTAGCGATTATTGACAGTTTTGTGTCCTGTTTTCCCATGGATCCAGGACAGCAGAAGACAGAACCAGGTTCTCTTCCAGAGGGGCAGATTCAGCCAAGGGCTGGCCCCATCATAAGCAGGGCAGGGGTCAACTCCTCCACCACCGTCCCGACTCAGCCAGGCACCTGGGATTCCTGGGACCACAGACCATGCAGGGCAAGACAAGAAACTCCCAGCACATGGGAAGTCTCCTGAGGGCAGCAGTTGGAGCTAAAACATGTTTTATTCTGAGGTCGAGTAGAGTGATCTGGAAATTGAAATGAAGACAGTTTGAGAGTCTGAGTGACTGAAAATAAAATACAGATTGCCATTGAATAAAAAAATCACAAAAAGTGCATTTTAATCTAGGGTCACAAAGGTATGTTTTTCAAAAATAATCACTTTTTTATGGAATTATGGGATTTTGAGACAAGATTGTATCACACTGAGGTCCGAACAACTGAATTATCAGTGCCCTGTTACACCCAGAAATTAATTATATTTTAATTTAATTTTGCAAATTACCTGGAGCCACCAAGCTGGGTGGGCTCATGGCGCCCTCTGTTGGTCGCATGCAGAGCTGCCCCATGTGTTTTTTTTTGACTCCTTTCTTTGGGTTGGTGTCCCTGTACCAAAATCTTCTTTTCCTCCTCTCCACAATTCACAGTGGAGTCATTTTCTGCCGGGCAATGGCATTCTCCTACTTGTCCACATTCCACCTCTTGTCATGCAGAATATCTGAGCCAAGAGAAAGGAAAATAGCTCTGAAAAGAAATAGCTACACTGGCAGAGTGAAGGTGGTTAAAAGCCTCTGAACCCTCGGCATGCCTGCGCCTGCTTGCGATTTTGGTGGCTTAGATGCCGTATGAGCAGGCCTGCTTCTTTTCCTGGCCTGCAAAATAAATACGCACTTTGCTATCTCTATATTTTCTCATTGTAATACTATCATTGTTGTAACATCAGCTTCCACTTTAAATAATCTCATCGTGTATTAAATAGGTATCTGTAAATTAACCTAGGACTATGCTGTGGGCTGAATGTCTGTGCCCCCCAAAATTCATATATTGAAATCTTCACCCTCAAGGGGATGGTATTAGGAAGTGAAGGCTTTGGGAGGGGATTCGTTCATGAGGCCAGAGCCCTCGTGAATGAGATGACTGCCCTTACGAAAAAGAACCCAGAGGTCTCCCCCATCCCTTCCACCCACACGAGGTTACAGCAAAAGGACAGGAAAAAAAGGAAAAGTCTAGGAAGCAACCCTCCCCAGACACCAAATCTACTGACCCCTTGGTCTTGGACTTCCAGCCTCCAGCACTGTGAGAAATAAATCTCTGCTGTTTAAGCTGCCCAGTCCATGATATTTGATTACAGCAGCCAACACGGACGAAGAGAGACTGCACCCACAGCTTCACAGCAGCCCATGGGAACGTGTTTGGGGAGCCGCCTCTGACTCCCTTAGGCCTGTGGACCGGCACACTACTCCTGCACTGCACTGCCTTCCAAAGAGAGTCGCCAGCTTCGTGCTCACTTCACCCTTTGGCAGCCCAGGAATGGCTCCCACCCCAGCTGAAGCCTGCGCAGAAGACTCAGGTATGCTGTAGTGCAGTCTGCATTACCCACAGTCAGGGAATTGGCCTCTCCAATTAGAGCAGCTCTTTTCAGGCACAGCCAGGTGGCTCCAACCAGAGATGGTAAGATAAGCCTGCCTACTGCCGTGGAAACCATCCATCTGTTGGACTGTTTCTCACCAGCAAAGCCAAGCGCTGGGAAATGTACACGTGCCCTCTGATGGTGGTCTGTGTTGTCCACCACGCATGTCACTTGTAGGTACCTTTATGTCCAACACTGATAGAGCTCTGCTTCTTGGTCCAGACATCTTCTTTGCTAATATTTTATTCTTTCTGGAAAGGTTCAGTAATGTTCTTATACCTCTGGTCAGTAAGTTTTCCCAGGAGCACAGTGTCTAACTGTAACCATCAGCTTTCATTTCAAAGCAGTATCATCACTAATCATCACCATCATCACCACCATCATCTTCAATATACCATCTTTACCACCATCATCTTCAACATACCATCATTACCACCATCATCTTCAACATACCATCATCACCACCATCTTCACTACTACCATCATTATCTTCACCACTGTCACCATTGACTTCAACATCACCCAACATCACCACCATCATCTTCAACATACCATCATCACCACCATCTTCACTATTACCATCATCATCTTCACCCCATCACCACTATCTTCAACATCACTATCATCACCACCATCATCTTCAAGATACCATCTTCACCACCATCTTCACTATCACCATTATCATCTTCACCACCATCATCATTATCTTCAACATCACCATCATCACCACCATGATCTTCAACATACCATCTTCACCACCATCTTCACTATTACTATCATCACCACCGTCACCATCATATTCACCATCACCATCATCACCACCATCTTCACTGTTACCATCTTCATCATCATCACCATCACCATGATATTCAGCATCACCACCATCACCATCATCATCTTCACCACCATCTTCGCTGTCACCATCATTATCACCACCATCACCATCATATTCTCATATTCGACATCACCATCATCACCACCATCATCTTCAACCTCCATCCTTACCACCATCATCTTCAACCTCCATCCTTACCACCATCATCTTCAACATCACACTCATCATCTCCATCATCTTTACCACCATCTTCACTATCACCATCATCATCATCATCCTGATCACCATCATCACCACCATCATCTTCACCACCATCTTCACTGTCACCATTATCATCAACCTCATCACCATCACCATCATCTTCAACATCCATCACCACCATCACCATCATCACCATCATCATCACCATCATCTTCAACACCATCTTTATCACCATCTTCACTATCACTATCATCATCATCATGATCACCGCCATCACCATCGTCTTCACCATCACCATCATCTTCAATATCACCATCATCTTCACCATCACCATCATCATGATCATGATCATCACCATCACCATCATCTCCACCATCATCATCACCACCATCACCACTACCATTATCATCATCATTATTTTTATCAAAAGAAAGCTTATGAATCGTGGAGCTTAGATTTAAGCTTCAGTGGTGGCTTCCAGAGTGTACACTCTTCCTCACTGCACTCTCTTGTACTGCTAACTTTATCTGCCTCAGTTTCTCTATTTTTAAAATGGAGATAGGAACAGTGCATCCCTACTGGAGGCTTTGTGCAGTTGAAGTGACACCGTGCATATAAAACGCCTAGCAGGATGGCTAATATGCACCCAGTCAGTGTTAGTCTGTGAGCCCCAGTGGTTTGTTTGATAAACCCTCTATGGAAACAGCGTGACGTTGGCTCTTTACTCAAATTTAAACCTTTTATTTAATACTATAAATTCACTTATTAATAGAATTTTTGTTCATCTGAATCAGAAGATGTGTATTGTGGAACAGAAAGAGCACTGGCTGAGGAGTTAAGCATCCTGGGTTCTGAGCCCCAGGCCTCTTGTTCTGTGATTGGCAGGTGTGGTCCCAGACCAGCAGCATCAGCACCACCCACGAAGGTAGAATCAGAAATGTGAATTCTCAGGCCCAAGCCTGGATCCTGTGAATCAGGCACCTGGGTGTGGGCCCAGCAATGTGTGCTAGAACCAGCCCTCTTGGGGGCTCACTCTCTGAAGCTGGTCACGTCACTTAGCCTCTGTGGCCCTGCCTGTTCATCTGTCAAATGAGGAGTTTGGAGCAGATCAAGCAGGTCCTCCCCACCTCCCTCCCTGCTGTTCAGATCCTGTCTGGAGCTGAGTGTGACAGGGAGGGCCATGGGGTGGTGGGACTCAGCACACAACACAGCAGCTCTGCCTGAGGTGGTGGTGCTGAGTTCCAGCCCCAGAGGCCGTGGGTGGCCATGACACTGTGGCCCTGCCTGAGGTGCTGGTGCTGGGTTCCCCTCCAGCCCAGAGGCCGTGGGTGGCCAGGGGAGCCCTGGGGTGCCTCTGAGTGCCCCTGCCCTCAGCTCCGGTGACAGACGCTGCCTTTGTATTTCCAAAGTACTGGGATGATTCGATTCTACCACGGAAACTGAAAGAAATGAGTAAGAGGAGAGAGAGGTCTAAGAATGGAAGCCAGCCAGGAAGGAGAGGAGCATCTGTGTGCTGTGAAGGGAGGCCGGGCAGATTCTACACCAGGCCTCAGGTCACCAGATAACCTGTGACCTGTTCAGCACCAACTGTGGACACCGTTCATTCTGGCCCACTTGTGTTCTGCCTAAGAAATGCAAATAAAATCACAGCTCTCCCACAAAGCCCTCCCTGCAGGTGGGTGTCTCTGTCCTGGATCCTGCAGAGAGAGACCAGCCCCACCTCCTGCCTGTCTCACCATGGGTGTCTTCATCTGTGGGCACCCTTCTGTGGTGACCTTTGGGGCGGGTGGCCTGTGGTGAGCCTGGGCTTGCCGCTGCATCAGGGTGATTTCCCATCCGTTGGAAACTGAAGCTTCTTAGCCCCTGACAGCGGACAGGCCATGCAGTTCACCATGAGGGGAACAGAAGTGTCCCGCACCCCCTTCCTTCCTAGATGGAGAAGCCTGACGGTGAGATTCTGCAGCCGAAAGGTGAAACCACCTGGGGCCAAGGTTGCTACAAAAATGAGTTTCTCCAATTTCACTTGTCCCCACAGTAGACTTTGGTTGAACAAGAAATAAGCTTGTAATGATTCAAGCCCCTGAGAATTTGTGGTCATTTTTAATGGCCTCATAAGCCTACCCCATCTGGATTAATAGACAGGAAGGGTTGGAGAGAGGAAGGGGCAGGGTAGGTAGAAAAGGGAGAGGGGCAGGAGGGAAGGAGAGAAAGAGGTAGGGGGAGGGAGAGGGGGAGAGAGGGAGAAGGAGTGGGGAGACGGGAGAAGAGAGAGAGATTCTCTGTTAAATGCCTCAAGGAAAGGGATCAATGCATATGCAAAGCCGAGTGTGCTGCAAAGGATTCCAACAGGTCTCAGTTTCATTAGCGACCAACTGAGGCCATGATTTTAACCCAGTCTTTGGAAATTAAACCATCTCTTAGAGGAGAAGCATTTGCGTCAAGCATTGCCGAACCTCCCAGCAGGGATTCACACAGGGTTTACGTTGCCAGCTGGGTCTGGGTCCTGCGGCGGCACTGCCGCCTGTCTCAGGAGGGCTGCGGTTCAAGTTGGTGCTGTCGCTTTGAAGGCCACTCATGGCTTCATGGATGTCAAGAGGGTTGGGCCAGGCTGGAGAGAGGTTGAGGCTGGGAGAGAATCACAAGAATCTCCCACACCTCCTTGTCTGGGAGACTTTGTGCTTAGACTCCATGTTCCGCTTATAGGATTTTTCTAAGCCTCACGTGGAAACACCATGTCACACTATGGAAGTGGCATTAAGCTGCAGTCAGGGGCCTGGGGCCTAGGTTCTGGTTCTAACCTCTCGTGGCCACTCACTGGCACACTCCTGTACCCAGGACGACCACTGTTGTGGTGTGCCCTCCACGAGCTCACCTCTGTCCCCTTCTCTGAGGTCATTCTGATTTGAAACGTTCTTGATGGGCGGGAGCTGGTTGGATGATTTGAACACTTAATGCTGCACCCTGTGCTGTCCCTCTTTGTCCAGAGACGCATTTGACACAGCAGCCAGGAGCCCCCTTGGCCGCTGCTTATGGCTGAGTCCTGACTCTGTGGCCTTTTCTGTGCTTGGGGGTGACTCTTACCCTTTCTCAGTCCGAGGGTGATGGCTGATCTGATCACTGATTGCATTGCCAGCTGGGAGCCCTAGAGACACACCAGCTTCCATGGCCGTGTTTGGGACGGCCCCCAGTTCTTCAACAGCTGACATTGTTTGGCTCTGTGTCCCCACCCAAATCTCATGCTGAATTGTAATCCCCATGTGTTGTGGGAGAGACCTGGTGGGAGGTGATTGGTTCATGGGGGCAGTTTCCCCCATGCTGTTCTTGTGACAGTGAGTTCTCATGAGATCTGGTTGTTTGAAAGGGGATAGCACGCCTTTGCCCTCTTCCCTGCTGCCATGTGAAGATGTGCCTGCTTCCCCTTCACCTTCCACCATGATTGTAAGTTTCCTGAGGCCTCCGCAGCCATGCCTCCTGTACAGCCTATAGAACAGGGAGTCAATTAAACCTCTTTTCTTTATAGATTACCCAGTCTCAGGTAGTTCTTCATAGCAGTGTGAGAATGGACTCATACCACAGCGGACAGCACCCCAGTGTTCTCACCCTTCCGACATCATGGTGCACTCAGGGAATGAAATGAGGACCAGACTCCTGCTGGCTCAGGGTCACCCATCCACTCAGTCCCAATGCACAGCAGCATGGGGGAGTGATCACTAAGTTCATTTACCCCTTAGGGGGAGTGAATTAACCTCACCCAAGCTTTCATCTTAGCCTGATTCACTCAAGGGATTAAACCCATCTGGGGATTATAGACTGGGGCTTGTGAGTCCTCTTAGGTGTTACAAACTGTCTTTTCACGCCTTCAAATTGGGAGGATTTTTATCACTGATGAGTTTTGCCACTGAAAGTGTGGTCTCAGGACTGGCAACCTCAGCTTCCCTGGGAGCTGCTTAGAAATGCAGACTCTCAGGTCCACCCCAGACCCAGTCAGGATCATCCTAACAAGCCCCCACTCCTGGGGCTCCTATCAGGTTCAGTGTGGGAGGTGCTTCTCTGGATGGTGTTTCTCCAACTTCAGCCTGCAAGAGGGTCACCTGCTGGGCCTGTTGAAGTGCAGATGACTAGGCCCACCCCAGAGTGGCTGATTCGGGAGGTCAGAGGGCTGGACGGGGCCTGGGAATTTGCCTTTCTAACCAGCTTCCAGGTGAGGCTGATCTGCTGGCTTTGGATCACACTTAGAGATCCGCTATTCTAGCAGGTCTCCAACTTTTTGATCTCAGGATCCCTTTGTCCTCTTCAAATGCATCAGGGACTCCAGAGAGCTTTTGCTTATGGGCTACAGCCACTTATATTTGTGGGTTTTACCCACTTACTTATACTGATACATAGATGTATTTATATATGGGATGATATGTACATTCTATTCTCACCAGGTATTGAGCATTTGAGGCAATTTACCTGAGCCTGTTGACTTTCAAGATAAAGAGGCTGTTGATTTTCAGAGCACTATGTGTAAACGCTGATGGTTGGCTCAGGCATTTTTTCCTAATCTGATGGAGTTTTTCTAGAAAATTGTATTTCCAGAAGAAACACAACAGGAGAGTGAGCTGGTTATTGACACTTTGCCCTGTGCTCTCCATGGTGTGGTTTTCAATTATGCAAATGAACCCAGAGGTTTGGCAATGTGCAGCTGCTTTGCATAAAAATGCAGATAAACAAATACGCCTACCCCAGCTTACGCACACACATTCCGCCAACGAGGATCGTATTGCCACCTTCCTCACCTTCAGAATCCACACGGGCCCCAAACAGACAAGAACCAGTTTGTATAAGGTGATTATTTTAACAGGATTAAAAAATAATTTAATGTTTGAATAGGTAATATATTCATGATTCAAAAATAAAAATGATATTAATGATACACATTGTGAAACCCCCCTCACCTGCCCCCCCATCCCTAGAATAACCGCATTTATTAGTTTCTTCTGAACCTTCCAGGGTGATTTATACAGGTATAAGGAAACACAAACACATACTCTTGTTTTCAGCATTAACACAATCTTAGAGGTATTTTTGTATCAGTGCATGGGCTGTGTCTTTGTGAATTTGATGGGCATGTGGCTCGTATCCACCTTGAGCTGATGTAAATGATACTGCAGTGATTCACCTGAGTCATACATTGTTCACATGGTACAAAGATGACAATGAGAGCATGGGACCCACGAACTGCAGATGCAAAGGGGTGGCTTTCCACCGGTCTGTCTCCATGCATGGGTTTCCGATGTTCAAATGGCCCCGGGATAAACAATGCCTCCCATCCCTCACCAAACATATTTGGGGGTACCCTTCCCTCACCCAGGGGATGGAGTGATCTGGTGGAACTTCTACTACCCACCTCAGACGCAGGCCAGGAGTCCATGGATGACCCCGACCATCCACCCTGCCTCTCCTGGCTTGGCGAAGCCACATGTGAGTCCTCAGGCCTCCTTGGCTGTGGCTGGAGCTGGCGGGAGGAGCATTTGGAAGGGCAGGGTGGCCAAACGTGACACTGGGATATTCAGAGGAGACCGTGACTGGGATTCCTACTTTATAGAAGGGGAGTTCATTAATTCGTGAGGGAAAGAAAGTGAACAAGAGTTTCAGGTTATTTGGACGGAGGGAGTCACTGTCCCAGGCCCTGACAGCTCTCGGTGCCCAGCACCCCCACCCCACTATTCACGCCTCCCCTTTCTCTTCCCTGAGCAGGGGCTGCGGCTCCCCGGGGGAGAGGACATGGGTCCTGGCTTACTGGCCCGATTGTCTCTGGTTCTCACATCCCGAAAGCCTTGAAAAGGGAAAGAGGCTCTTTTAGGAGCACCCCAGAACCCCACAGTTCTCTGGCGGAGTGGTGACGCACTGCACACATTCACAGAGAGAATCGTGAGCGCCGGGGCAGGTGCGAGGTAGGGAGAGGTCACAGCCAGACAGTGCTTGCCTCTCAGGACCTCCAAACCCTGTGTTTTTTCTGAGATAGGAGTTTCCTATCCAGCCCCCCGGGGTGAGCGTGGCCGCACCTTCATGGTTCATTGAAAGCAAAGGCGGGACTGACTGGAAGATTCCAGAGGCACACACAGGGCACAGGAGGCTTGACTGAGAAAAACTCGACAAAGATGTGAAGTCCCAGGTCGGAGGGCATCAAAGTGCACGTGCCAGTCACCGTGACCAGACGGCTCACCAAAATCCCTGGGCCCAGGAGTCCTCACGCTTCCTGGAATCTGAAGGTGGGTGGCAGAGCCAGGCCAGGGCTGCAGAGTCTTCTCGACTTTGTGTCTGCAGCTCAATCCTGGCCCTGGGAGGCCCCTCTAGGAAGGACGCAGCTCTGAACTCACAATGAGTAGTGGACTTGGCTCAGGAGGAAAGGGAGGGAATTCGCCAGTGGAGAATTCTTGGCATGACTTTTCTTTTAACTTTCTGCTCGTGTGGTGAAATGTACATCGCTTTGCCATGTTGACTGTTTTACGTGTGTGACTCAGTGGCATTAAGTACATTCACAGTGCGGCGTGGCCCTCACTGCCATCTCTTTCCAGGACATCTTCGTCAGCCTTAATAGGAGCTCCATCCCCATGGATCCTGACTCCTGCCCCTCCTGCAGCCCTGGGAACTTCTGTTCTATTTTCCATCTCTAGGACTCTGACTCTTCCAGGTGCCTGTGTGAGTGGAACTACACAGTGTTTGTTCTTTTGTGTCTGGCTTGTTTCATTCAGCGTAGAATGGCTTTTATCAAAAACATGGAAAACAGCGAGAGTTGAGGAAGATGTGGAGAAGTTGGTGACCTCACACATTGTTGATGGGAGCAGAAAATGGAGCTGCCACTGTCAAACAGCTTGGCAACACCTCAGAATAAAGTATAGAGTTACCATAGGATCCAGTAATTCCCCTCCTAGGTGTGCACCCCAAACAATGGAAAATAGAGGTGCAGAGGCTTGCACCCCGTGTTCACAGCAGCACCATTCACAGCAGCCGAAAGGTGGGAGCGACCCAAGCGTCCAAGAGGGGAACAGATGAGCCAAGTGTGATGCACACGCAGCGGCCAGTTATCCAGGCAGAAAACGCCGTGACGTCCTGAATCCAGCTGCAGCAAGGCTGGCTCCTGGCATGGCTTCTGAGGAGCTGCATTGGGAGTGACCTGTCTCACCTGGGAGACGGGTGTGTTGCTCTGTTCCGGAAGGCACTGGCTCTAAGCCCCCTGGCCCACCTTGTGCAGTTAGCTCTGCACAGATGCAGGAGGCCTGCACCGCCCACCCCCAGGAGGCTCCAGGGAGACGGCCTGTGTGGTTTTGCTCCCTAACTCCCTCGCTTCGGGTGTGAGTGCCAGTGGAGGTCTGAGGACTTTCAAGGTGAGCAAAGAGGACCCATTCCTACAGCAGCTAGCTCTCAGATGGCATAAGTGGGGGAGCTAGGTGGTCAATGGCATGCTCTGGAATGTTCCGGCCTGGGAGAGCACTCTGAGGGATGAGGGGTAGGCAGTGAGCGATGATACCTCTTAAAGGGGGCTCCTCTTTGGTGGGGCCTCATCTGCTCCCCTGTTTGCTCCCATTTTAGGTGGAGGAAGGTCTAGGGACTCCCCAGCTGATGCAGGCCGGGTGCTAGTCCGCAGGGTTTCAGAACTCACAAGGAAGCGCGTCTCCAAGGGCTTGTTTGACGTTAGGGCCTCCAGCAAAGCTACAATTTAAATTGCAAGTTTAAAAACACCTCCTGCCAAGGTGCATAGGCAGCTGCCCGTCACTCTAGATGGCTGGCTTGCTTCCCTGGAGCACAAGTGTGGGCCTGGGTGGAGATTAAAATGTGCCTTCAACAAATGCCAACGCTGGCTCTGGGCTACACGAGTGGGTGAAGACAGGGACATAGCACCCTGTGCACCACACTCATCAGGGTCAATACGGCACAGCCAGGCCTCCAGCAAAGACAGCCATGCGGTGTGCATGCATGGGACCATCACAGACTCACAGGCAACATTCCCCCCGGCCCGATGGCAGGGGAGCTTGGACCTCCTTGCGGCTGCTTGGCCCCGGGCTGGTGTCTCGCCTCTGGCTTCTTCCAGGCGTGAGAAGTGACCTCCCTCTAATTTCCTCATCTATGAAATGGCTCCTCCAGAAGGTTGATTAAAAGCTGCAGTGGTGGCTGCACAGCTGCGGTCAACCCATCAGCTCTCTCGTCAGCAGTTTCTTCCCGGGGTGCCTCCTGGGCATTTTGACACAACGGGATTTTCATTTGTCATAAAACCTTAGCCCCTAAAAACACAGGGAGGCCCTCAGAGGACTGGAAATGTCAGCAAGGCCACATCGTACAGCTGATGTGCAGTGACCATGCCCGGGGCCTCACAGTGGGAGAGGGCACTTCCCATGGTGACAAAAGCAAAGGGTCCCCAGGGATGGCTAGAGGGGCCCTGGGCACACGCCATCCGTGCAGACTCCGTGTGGAGCCTGGGGATCCCGGCCTTGGCGGTGCTGGGGGGCTCTTTTGATCCCTTTATTCCCAGAGACAGCTGCCTGGTGTCTGAGAGCCTGGAAGAAGGCAGAGGGTGACTGGAAGACCAGCCAGAAGCACTAGATGAAACCGAGGGCTGTGGCGGGAACAGGAGGTTCTCGAGGAGCGTGAGCTCCCATTAGGATGCCTGCAAGAGCCGAAGTCTCAGAACCATCATCCCCAGCAGTGACCCTGCCTCTGGCCTCCAAGCGCCCGGCTGAGCCCGTCTGCTGGAGAAGGGACGCTCCTCTAAGCAGCAGCCCAGAGGCATCCCCAGCTTGGGATTCAGAGGCGCTTTACCCCCAGGGTGGGGGTAAAATGGGGAAACTCTCCACAGAGAGGGTGGCATGGGGGGCTGAGTCCGGGGGAATTTAGGCCCCCTCCCTGGTCCCACTTGCTCTGAGATGAAAATGCAGGAATAGTAGGTGGGTGGTTTTCCAGGTGCAATGTGAGTGCAGAGGCTGCTGGAACAAGCTTTGCCTGCAGCAGATGTCAGGCCTAGGGAAGCTGGTGTTTGCCACTCAGCCCATGCCCCATTTATAATCCTCGCTTCTCAGAGAGAAACGCGGGAGGACAGTGCATATTGACGAGCAGCAGTGGGAACAAAGGGGAGGAGAAGCAGGGTTGGAGCACAGCTGCTGAGCGCGAGTGCTGGTGGTCTAGGCTGGCGGCCGGCGGCGGCGTGCTCCAAGCCTGTCCAGCTGAGCCCTGTCCAGCTGAGCCCTCTCCCGCTTGGCGCCCCCAGGCAGTCAGACTTCCCACACCTGAAGGAAACTAGGTGGAAGCGACTTGGCCTCTCCGGCCCCGCCTAGGCCTCGGAGGTCAGGTGCCCTCACCTCCCCTGCGGGCACCAGCCAGCTGCTAAGGCCTGTCCACGAGGAGGGTGGGGTGTGGGACACAGACTTCGCCTCTCATTGGGAAGCGTGTTCCGACTCTGCCACGTGCCTCTCACTTTAGAAAAGTGAATCCATCTTTGTTCCAGTTACCTTGGCCTGCACTCTAACCGCCACCAAGTGCCACGGCTTCAACACGGTTCATTAATTGCCAGCGTGTGTGTGGCTGGTCTGGCCACAGCGGCCGGTTTTCGCTCGAGGTCCTTCATGTGGTTGCCGTCAGATGGTCAGATGGCGGCCGGGGCCGGGGCTGGGGTCGCTGGACACTTGACCCAGCTGGAGGCCTACGGGGAGGCCTTGGTTGGAGTGTCTGAGGCCTCAGCTGGGCCCCTGCCTCCACGCGCCTGACCAGCACTTTCTTCTCCTTTGCCTGGACGTCCTCACGCCTGGTAGTTTCCGCACATGGGCTCCCCCGAAGACAGAGTTCCAGAGGCTGGGCAGGGCCTCTCATGTCTTCATCTCCAAAGCGGTTTTTGCTGCATTCTTTTTGTCAAAAAGCCAAATGAGGGGGGTGGCACAAGGGCACCGGTTCCACAGGGCGGGGGCACTGAGGGCCGGCCACCACGGGGGTCAGGGGTGGCTGAGGGCCGGCCACCACGCGGGTCAGCTTTACCGTCCAACCGTTAGTGGTCATCAGTTATTTGTGACGCATGGTTAAGTGTCGCAGGAGTTGAAAGAACAGCTACCCTGGAAAATACCGAGGAGCAAATTCCTGGGCTTCATTTCCAGGTGGCCCCAGCTCTGGCTGAGGAAGCTGATCGTCGAGGCGGTGCCCCTGTCTGCCTCTGATGGAGAGAAGGGGTCTCTGTCTCTGTCTCTCTCTCTCTCAGAGTGAAGGAGAGCTCGCCCAGGCACCACCAGCAGGCTGCGGGCAGGGTCCTTCTCTCCCCAGAGACAGGTGCGAAGAGACTGTCTCTCCCTTTCCTCTTCCACGTCAGGCTTTGATGACTTTAACCTGGAGTTCTGAGGAGCAGGGGTTGGCCACTCTCCTTGATGGAGGCCTCTGAGCCAGCTGATGGTGTCTGGGTGTCTGACGCAGTCCCCGTGCTGAGCTCCGGTCTCTGCTCCCTCCCTGCATCGATGATGCCAAAAGTCCCAGAGCCAGGACAGGCAGCCAGGCACTGGCTGGTCTGACTCCAGCTCTCTGGCTGCTGCCCCCTCACACCATGCACGAACCTGACCCAGGCAGGCATGCCTGGGCTGACCAATGAGATCAGATGGGACGCATGTGAGGGTTTGCCCCAGAAACTTGCGAGGCCAGAGACCCAGGAGATGGCCTCTCCCAAAGCACCTGGCTCAGGAAATGTGGACATATTGGCGGCTGAGTGTGGGGGGCACACGGTCGGCCACGAGAAGACCACTGGTTGGCAACCCTGACAGCATTGACACCAGGGGCCATCCCGGCTGGGACCATCTGGTGACGTGGCTGCGATCAGCCTCCCCTGAAGGAAACTGTCCACCGGCACCTGCCAAGGCCTGTGAGGTGGGGGTATGTACAGCCCCCAGACCCTGGCATTTCTTCCCAGTTCTTATCTGGCCATCTGTGTGCTCACAGCAGTTAGCGACAAGGGCCATGATTAACTGGGCTCCACAGCAGGCTCAGGTGTTTCAACTTCAAAGACTTCAAAGACCCGAAGCAATTAACCCCCAGGTCAGCATCTGAGCTGGGGGAGAGGCAGGCGGGGGCCTGTCCTGCCTGTGCTGGGGCAGCAGGGGCTTGGTGGGAACTTCTGCACGTTGGGCCTCACACTGCAGCTTGGAGCCTCCCCAGGGCTTCCTACCGTCTTTCATTTATTCATCAGGCAGTGAGCGAGCACCTGTAATGCTCCCCTGTGCTGGGGAAGTGAAGGTGATTCCCGCAGGGTCCCGTCCCGTCCTGTGGGGAGTTCATCTCCTCAGCAGCAGCGTGGTGCTAGAGGAGCTCCAGGGCGCAGGGGAGGTGCGGAGCAGCGGTGGGAGCTAGCAGGGCTGCGCCTGTGAGAAGAGCAGCACCTGACCGGGTGCCAGCAGCTGTGCCATGCTCCCTATAGACATAGCATCATGCCTTGTCTGTGGGAGACATGCACCCTTGTCTAACCATAGCCCCACTCTCCTCAAAGGAGACCTGCTGAGATTTTGTGGCTGGAGGGAGCACAGGAGGCAGCTCTCACAGGAGGCCAGAGCCCAGCTCAGGACCTGTGTCCTGGCTCCAAAGCTCATCTCCAGGTCGACCCCATGTGCCTTTCACCCAGTCTTCCCAGTTGCTCCTACAGCACCCTCCCTAACCCCCACCGTCTCACACTGGGCCTGTCCTGCCACTTCGTTTTCTTCACTGCCCCTCCTGTGAGCAATGAACTCCTACACATCCTTTAAAACCCAGCCCAAACATCCCCTTCTGTGAGACTTCCTGCCCTGCTTCTCCACCTGTGCTCCGGGCCCGTCACACTGCCTGGGAGCTGCTCTGCTGATTGCCTGCCTCCTGTGATCGTAAGCTCCCAGGTCAGGACCGAGGTCTCACACTGTGCCCGGCTCGTACTCGACGCTCCCCTCGCCATTTTACAGCAAAGGCGTTTAAATGGAAAGGAGGCTCATGGAAGTGGCTCACTGAGTGCAGGCATCAGGGCAGAGCGGGGAGGAGCTCTGGGTCTCCAGGTGGAGGCGAAGCTTGGTTCCTTCTGCAAGCAGGAGGGTGGGATCTTCTGGGGCAGCTGAGACAGGTGTGTTTTGGGGAGGAGCCAATGGTCAGCAAGTGGGAAGGTAACCAGAGGTCACATAGATGCAGACAGAGAGGCTTCTGCTGTAATGAGAAGGTCACCGTGACCTTGATAGCAGCGGGTTCAGGTGGGCAGGGGGCTGAGGCCAGGAGTGGGTTGGGGAAGAGTTTGGAGGAGAGAAGTTAGGAGATTCCTGTGTCCGAGGAAGGGATAGTTGTCTGCCCTGTCTCTCTGCCTGCCTTGCTCCTGCTGCTCTCCTCCCTGCCTGCTAAGCTCCGGCCGCACTGGCCTCTGTCTGGCTCTCCCATCCCCCCACCTGGAAAGCCTTCTTCCTGCCTCCTTCTCAGCCAGCTGATCTGAGTCCCCAAGTCTGCAGTTCAGGTCACCTGGCTGCTGGAGGAGGGCCCACTCAGTGTCCTTGACCCTGCATCCTGTCTCCTAGAACTGACTACACCTGGAGTTACCTGTGGGCTGTCTCACCTTCCCCAGTGGTGGGCACCAGGGCTGTTCTGCTCACTGTAACCCCATTGCCAAAGCTACCTGGCATACAGCAGGCACTCAATAAAGATGCATGAGGGATACAGGATTCTTTAGCAGGAGTTGGCTGTTGGTGGCTCAGCTTCTTTTCCTGTAAGATGCAAACTCGTTTCCTGTGTCTTCCTGGGAATTTCTCCTTTCAAGACTGGAAGGGAACAGGGACCTTCACCTCAAGCTGCGCTGGGATCCTAAGGTTTGACCTCAGTGCTTTTGCATCACAGAGGGCGACTTAGCACCTTCCGCCTGGAACTGCTGTACCCACTCGGGGCTGTAGGCACTCCCCAGAATCGGGCTTCCTGTTGAGGAGAAACAGCACGTCTGTGTTTTCCAGTCGTGGCTGATCCCTGTAAGATCAGCGTGTCCAGCCCATGGGTTGCACCGTTTCATCCTGCTTTGCGGCTGTTTCTCAAACTTCAACGCCGGGACTCAGGGCTTGGGAACAAGCTGGGAGGATTTGCTGAAAGCTGCACAGTATGAATCACCCCTTGCCTGCCTCAGAGACATTGGAGCCGCCTGGTGATAAGACGACTGGTGGGATGCGAGGCGATCGGACGCCTGCCCGGGCCGCAGGTGCAATGCGGCGCACATCAGGGTGCCGGTCACGTCGCCTGTCTGGCAGCCCCTGTGCCCGGTCCTGTTCGTCGACTCAACATTGCCATCTGGTGGCTGTTCGGTGCTTCTCCACTTACTGGGTTGTCCCGGAACCATTGTCTGATGCCTGAGATTCCAGGCGAGCTGGGGTCCCTTTCTGCCATGATACTGACAATAACTCAGGAAAAGGGACTTTAGAAGAATTAATTAAAACATTTAAAATATAATCGCTCTGATTTGCAATTGGTCTCAAAGATAAACTCTGAACGTGCCTTGTAAATACTGCATGGTCACTGAAAAAGAAGGAGTTAAAGAAGCAGCTGTGGGGTCAGATGGAGCTCACTGGCAGGGCCGTCAATCCGGCGCTGCTCACAGACTGCAGGCCGCCATCCAACAGCTGAGTCAGGAAAGCGCAGCCCGCTGGGCCTGCCGGCAGCACCACCGTCCGGAGCTGGCTAGGAAGCCAAAGGCTCAGGGCCCCCCTGACCCCCTGGATAAGCCTGCAGATGCCTACACGCAACTAAGAGAGGGTCAGGTCTGCAGGCCAAGCTGTTCTTCTGACTCAGATACCCAGACCTGGAGGCAGCGCGGGAAGAAGGCTGTGGAACCCAAGCTGCAGTTTCATTTTCCGCAGGAAGAGTAATTTTCCAATAATAATTGCCTGGGTGACATAGCAAGACCCTGTGTCAAAAAAAAAAAAAAAAAAAAAAAAGGAACCAAATCTCAACTGTGTAGAACAGCTTCTGTTGGCAAACTCTAACCTGCACACTCTCATCTGATAGTGAATACTGGGAAAGCATGTCTAGGGTCCAATGGACGTTATTGCTGGGGACACTTGCTCATGTCCTCAGGCAGAGCGGATGAACCTGCAATGGTGGCTCTCTGTTTCACGTGTTCACTGTGCCGTCGGAGCTGCCCCCTGCTGACCTGCTGGTTCTCAGCTCTGCTTCCTGCACCAGCATCCGTGAAGGAGTCCACTGCATGTTCCTCCTGGCTACTCAGAGCTGGAGTCCCTGCGGGCATGGCCTCCTCCCGGTGTCACATCCCTGCTGGCTGCCCCTGGGTCCATGAAGCCATTGCTGGCCGCTGAGTGTCACGTGCCTGGAGAACTCAGTGACACGTTGAGGTCTCAGACCAGATGCCCCTGAACCAGTAGGCATTGAGTGGAAATCCAGCCCCCATCTGTCCTCTGGACACATGGCTGGGAAGCTAAGCAAAGAGGGGTGAAGATGACACAAAGTCCCATCCTAGAAAATGCCCTGAACCCTGGAAAGCATGGTGAAGCACAGCCTCAGGTACCTCTCTAGGGTGTCACAGGGGCCGAGCCCCTCAACCGGACACTCTCCTCTCTTCCTTCACACTCTGGACAGAGGCCAATGTGCAGCTGTGTCCGCACGAGGCTCTGGGACGTGGGATGTGGACCAAGTGAGGGATGGACACTGCAGCTGCTGGTACGTGGACCGAGTGAGGGATGCACATTGCAGCCACTGGATTGAGGCCACAGGGATTGGAGAAGTGTCTGCACCTGCAGGGCTGACCTGCACGTGTTCTCTCCACACATCCCAGGACCCAGGAGCACCCAGGGGAGGGCTTTGCAGCTGCTGGGGATAGGGCAGGTACATTTCTAAAGATTGCTGTTCACACGATCGTGTTTGTTCCTAAACACTGGCAAAGCCTGGAGAAGTTTGGGTTAGGCGAGAACCCAAATTGGTTTACAGACTGCTTTTAACCAGAGGCCGGCTGTGGCCTTGGTGCGAGGTCCTGCAGCTGTGCTCCCCCCTGCCAGAAGCAGTCCCTGCAGGAATGGTCACATCCTCCATTCCTCACCTCTCGACGAGGCAAGTGAAATCCCTACAGAAAGGAGAGCAGGGGAGGCAAGAGGGTGTGCAGGAGGGTGTGCATGCTGGCGCAGAAGAGGAGCCCTGTGGCGGGTGATTGGAAGGAGGTGCTCCAGTGTGGACGTCCAGCTGTCAGATGCAGCCACTTGGTGGTCAGGCAGGCCCCATCAGTCCCTGTGATGACCGTGCAGCCCGCTGCTGGGCCTGATCTCAGGGCTGGAGCCTGAGAGTCCCTGCTTCTCCGACTTTGGGCCAGAACTGTGAGTGGGTCAAGCCCGCCCAGCCTGGGTGTATGTACAGGACTTGGGGGTGCAGGGGTGAGTGGGTCAAGCCTGACCCAGCCTGGATGTATGTACAGGACTCGGGGATGCAGGGGTGGGAGTCATACAGGGTTGGGTGTGAGGGAAGTGAAGTAAGTGAAGTAAGTGATGTGTATGTCTCCATCCATTCCCACTCCTAATACATTAGACTGGGTAATTTTTAAACAACAGAAATTGATTTCTCACAGTTCTGGATGCTGAGAAGTCCGGGATCAAGGTGCCAGCAGGTTCAGTGTGGGGTGAGGGCTCCTCTTTGCTTCTGAGCTGGCACCTGTGGTTGTGTCCTGACATCAGAGTGGGTGGAGGGGCAGAGGGGGGCGAACTCTCTCCCTCAGGCCCTCCTACGAGGGCACGGATCCCACCCATGAGGGCAGAGCCCCCATGACCTAATCCCCTTCGGGGGGGTCCATCTTCTTTTTTTATTTTTTAGACGGAATCTCGCTCTGTCACCCAGGCTGGAGTGCAGTGGTGTGATCTCGGCTCACTGCAAGCTCCGCCTCCCAGGTTCACGCCATTCTCCTGCCTCAGCCTCCCGAGTAGCTGGGACTACAGGTGCCCGCCACCACGCCCAGCTAATTTTTTTTGTATTTTTAGTAGAGACAGGGTTTCACCGTGTTAGCCAGGGTGGTCTTGATCTTCTGACCTCATGATCCACCCACCTCGGCCTCCCAAAGTGCTGGGATGGCAGGCGTGAGCCACCGTGCCCAGGCTGGGGGGTCCATCTTCTAATACCATCATCTTGCGGCTTAAGTTCCAACATCTACATTTTGGAGGGACACATACACTCAACGCTTAGCAGTGTGTGAGCAAGGAAGACCCAAGCTTCCCTTGAAATCCCTGTAGTGTTACAACTTTATTTTAGGGGAGGTTTATGACCCTGGAGAGCAGGTGGCAGGCCCTGAGTACAGCTTGGCGATTGGGACTGAGTGACGCACTTCTCCTTCACAGACCAGTCTCTCCCACACAAGGCCACATCCTGGGCACCACTCAAGTCAGCACGTCAAAGAGACACCTGCACTCCCCCGTTCACCACAGCACCACTCACAAAGGCCAAGACACGAAATCAACCCAAATGTCCAACACTGCAGGAGTGGGCAGAGATAATGTGGTGGATACGTATAGACAAGAGAATACTACTCAGCCGTAAAAAGACTCCACTCCTGTCATCTGAAGCAGCACGATGAACCAGAAGGACATTGCGTCATGTGAAATAATCTAGGTACAGAAAGACAAATACCACATGATCTGACTCACATGTGTAAGCTAAAAAGTTGTTCTCATGGAAGTGGAGAGTAGAAGAGTGGTTGCCAGAGCATGGGGAAGGTTGCAGGGAGCGGGGACGGTGGTGGGGAGGGTCGCAGGGAATGGGGACGGCGGTGGGGAGGGTTGCAGGGAGTAGGGACGGTGGTGGGGAGGGTTGCAGGGAGTGGGGACGGTGGTGGGGAGGGTTGCAGGGAGTGGGGACGGTGGTGGGGAGGGTTGCAGGGAGTGGGGATGGTGGTGGGGAGTGTTGCAGGGAGTGGGGACGGTGGTGGGGAGGGTTGCAGGGAGTGGGGACGGTGGTGGGGAGGGTTGCAGGGAGTGGGGATGGTGAGAGATAGAAGAGTGGTTACCAGAGTGTGGGGAGGGTTGCAGGGAGTGGGGGTGGTGAGAGATTAGCAAGGGCATAGAACTACAGTTAGGAGGAATAAGTTCTGATGTCACGTGGTGGGATGGCTAAAGTTAACAACAGTGTACATTTCAAAATAGAAGAGAGGGTTTTGAATGTTCTCATCATAAAGAAATGATACATGTTTAAGATAATGGGTATGCTAATTACCCTGATTTGATCATTGTACAATGTATACATGTACCAAAATACCATGTTATGTCCTATAAATATGCAAAATTATTACATCAGTTATCACAAAAATTAAAAAATTGTGTATCTCTCAATCTAAATACAGTCAGGAGTCACTTCATAATGGGGATATGCTCTGAGAAATGAATCATGAGGCAATTTTGTCTTTGTGGGAAGACCATGGAGTGCGCTTACACAAACCTGGGAGGCCCAGCCCCGCTCTATACACCTAGGCTGTCCGGTACAGCCCATTGCTCCCAGGCCACATACTTGTGCAGGGTGTGGCTGCTCAACACTGTAGACAACTGTAACACAACGGTAAGTACTTGTGTATCTAAACGCATCTGAACATAGGAAAGGGACCGTAAAATGCGGCGTATCATCTTACGGGACCGCCATTTTAAATGCAGTCCATACGCCACCAAAACAGGAGGTGGCACCTGACTGTATTGCTTTAACAATTTCACGGACAATTCCATTGCTACTGCTTCAACAGAGCACCGTTTCTCTATGATAATTAGCAAAATCCATCTAGAATTACAATGGTTCCATAAATGCTGTCTAATTTGTCGTTACTCTCAGTGGAACACAGATTGTGTGAACATCTTAATTACAGCAACTGAATTAGTATTTGTTGAAAGAAAGGCAAGAAACAGTATAGAATAAATATATAATTATTATGTTTATCTGCCCCCATGTTTATCCATATCACCAACTGCTCAACAAAATATTCAGATTTGTGCTATAATAACTAAATTCAGTCATTTTTGATATTTATCAACATTTTAATTATATGAAACCTATATCTTTAAATACTTTTTTAAAATGTTGTTATTATAAAGGTTCATCTGTCAAGATTTTAAAAGGAGAGAGTGCGGCTCGTTTGCTTTTCTTTTCATAACCTCTAACTCTTTACAACTGTGGCTTGTGACCTTACGGAACCCTTGTCTGAGACACGCCCCTCCTAACCCTTCATGCAGCTGGACTGAAACTTGCATGACAGAGCTTGGGCTGCTTACTCCCTTGTAACACATATTTCGATGTCTTCCCAACTTCAGGATTGCACCTGAGCTCTGTGATGTGCCCGTTTGCTGGTCGGGCACCTGAGCTCTGTGATGTGCCCATCTGCTTCTCTAAAAGACATGGACTTTTTCTTGTACAAACAAATTGCTATGATCACACCTGGTAACATTATCAATTCTTTTATATCTAGTAATTCGTCCATAATCAACCTTTTATTTTCTCTTCTCTTTTCTTTTTTTTCTTTTTGAGACAGAGTGTCACTCTGTTGCCAAGGGTGGGGTGCAGTGGCACGACCTCAGCTCACTGCAACCTCTACCTCCCAGCCTCAAGCAATTCTCCTGCCTCACCCTCCCAAGCCGCTACAGGTATGCACCACTACGCCCAGCTATTTTTGTATTTTTGGTAGAGTCTAAGTTTCGCCATGTTGCCCAGGCTGGTCTCAAACTCCTGAGCTCAAGTGATCCACTCGCCTTGGCTTTCCAAAGTGCTAGGATTACAGGTGTGAGCCACTGTGCCCGGCCCATAATATATCTTTTTTGATGAACTAAAAGTGTCTTTTAACAATTGTATTCAGTTTTTAAACTTGATGCTGAGAAAGAACAAAAGCAGCTGGAAGCACCCAGGAGCTGCCCCGGAGCTCCTAGCTGAACCTGCTGCTTTGGTGGATGGGCAGAGGCTCACAGAAACCCATGTGAGGCCCGGCCACTCGGCAACCCACAGACATCAAATGCTCCTCTCTGATTAAATGAGTGCTGGCTCCAGCCTTACCCTTACTCCACTCTGCCCTCCTTAGGAGGAGGTTCACCAGCCCCCCCAACTCATAGACTTGCCTCCACTTCCTGACAGCACCTAACCTAGTGGGGAAGGGCCTCATCTTCCTGAGACCCTCCCCAAATTACTCCAGCAAAGTCCCATCCTGTGACAGGTTATTTCTAACACCCTTTCACTGAGACACTCCCACCCCCAACCAGTGAGAGGTCACCCTTCCTGCAGGAAGTAATAAACTCATTTTTCAACCACAGTGTGTTCCACGCATCTTTGGCTGAAAACTGTCTGGATGTTGACAGCCCTCAGGTGCATTAACGTGAAATCTTACAAGTCTCTTTTCCTCTCGAGCTGCCCTACCCTTTTCTCCTTTTTTTCATGCCATGCATGTGTTGATAACTGGTCAATTGTACTGTGGAAGTTCTCACTTTCTGGATCTTTCTGTTTGCTCCCTTTTTTGGGGTCATTCAGCTTGTTCATCTATCCCCCATTTCTGTAACTCCGATTTCTGGAAGTTAGCACTAAAGGCTTGATGAGACTCGGGCTGAACATTTTGACAAGAACGCCTTCTGGTGGGGCCGTGATCTTCCCCTGTGCCAGGGTGGAAGCACCCTATGTTGGGTGGGCCCACTCTTAGGGACGCTGGGGCTGGCACTGGGCTCTTGGGACAGCTGGAGCTCTCTGCTATGAGGCTCTGTGTCAACCTATTGTCCAGTGGTTTTATCTATAGATGAATGAATATTTTTAAAATTAGAAGTGGAAATATTTTATTTCTGTTATTCCTTCAACATCGTTATTAGTTGGTATTAATTTTCAAAAAAGATATAGTGTTATCATCCAGGGTTATTTGGTTATGTTGAAGTACAATTTGTGCAGGAAAGGCAGGAAAATCACTTCTTACTCTATTTGCCAATTTCTGATAATAATCTTGCTTATTTATTACACTTTTGTTTATTTTCTCTTTCTTTGCTAGAGAGGAGCTCCAAGGGGCAGATATGACTGCTCTGCTCACTGGTCTATCCCAAATGCTGAGAACACGTGGAAGAGATTGCTGCACGACAGAGTGAATTCTTCTGAGGCGGCCAGGTAGCTACATGGCCTCAAAGCTCGGAATAATTCTTCAAGTCTCATATTCTCCATTATTTTCTTTCAAACATTGGGTTCTCTCCTGGAATATAGGACACTTGTTTTTATTTTTTATTTTTTAATGATTGTGGGTACATGGTAGGTATATATATTTATGGGTTACGTGAAATATTTTGATACAGGCATGCAATGTGTAATAATCACATCAGGGTAAATGAGGGTATCCATTCTCTCAAGCATTTACCTTTGTATTACAAACAATCCAATTATACTCCTTTAATTATTTTTAAATGTACAATTAAATTATTATTGACTATAGTCACTTGTTGTGCTAGCAAATACTAGGCCTTATTCACTCTTCCTATTTTTTGTACCAATTAACCATCCCAACTCCCCCTGCCCCACCACCCCACCCTCTCACTACTGTTCTCAGCCTCTGGTAACCATCCTTCTACTCTCTATCTCCATGAGTTCAATTGCTTCAATTTTTAGCTCCCACAGATATGTGGAAACAGGTGAAGTTTGTGTTTCTGTGCCTGGCTTATTTCACTTAAAAATGACTTGCAGTTCCATCCATTGTTGCAAATGACAGGATCTCATTCTTTTTTAAGGCTGAATAGTACTCCATAGTGTATATGTACCATGTTTTCTTTATTCATTCATTTGCTGATGGACAACTTGATTGCTTCTCAATGTTGGCTATTGTGAATAGTGCTGCCATAAACATGGGAGCGGAGATATCTTTTCGATATGCGGATTTCCTTTGTTTTGGGTATTTCCTTTGTTTTGGGTTTATACCTAGGAGTGGGACTGCTGGATCCTATGGCAGCTCTATTTTTAGTTTTTTGAGGCAATTCCAAATTATTCTCCATAGTAGTTGTACTAATTTACTTTCCCACCAACAGTGAAAAAGGGTTCAATTTTCTTCACATCCTCATCAGCATTTGTTATTGCCTGTCTTTTGGATAAAAGCCATTTTAACTGGGGTGAGATGGTATCTCATTGTAGTTTTACTGCATTTCTCTGATGATCAATGATGTCGATTGAGCACCTTTTGATATGCCTGTTTGTCATTCGTATGTCTTCTTTTCTATGTCTACTCAGATCTTTAGCCCACTTTTTAATAGAATTTTTAGATTATTTCCTATAGAGTTGTTTGAACTCCTTATACATTCTGGCTATTAATCCCTTATCAGGTGGGTAGTTTGAAAATATTTTCTTCCATTCTTTGGGTAGTCTCTCTGTTGATTGTTTCCTTTGCTGCATAAAAGCTTTTTAACTTGATGTGATCCCATTTGTCCATTTTTGCTTTGGTTACCCTTGCTGTGGGGTATTACTCAAGAATTTTTTGCCCAGACCAATATCCTGGAGAATTTTCCCAAGGTTTTATTTTAGTAGTTTCATCGTTTGAGGTCTTAGATTTAAGCCTTTAATTCATTTTGATTTTTTTTTTTTTGCATATGGTGAGAGATAGGGGTCTAGTTTCATTCTTCTGCATGTGGATATCCAGTTTTCCCAGCACCATTTATTGAAGAGAATGTCTTTTCTCCAATGTATGTTCTTGGCACCTTTGTCAAAAATGAGTTCCTTGTAGGTGTGTGGATTTGTTTCTGGGTTCTGTATTCTTTTCTGATGGTCTATGTGTCTATTTTTATGCCAGTACCATTCTGATTACCACAGTCCTATCATATAATTTGAAGTCAGGTAATGTAATTCCTTCAGTTTTGTTCTTTTTACTTAGGATAGCTCAGGCTGTTCTGGGTCTCTTGTGATTCCATATAAATTTTAGTTTTTTTTCTATTTCTGTGAAGAATGTCATTGATACTTTGATAGGGATTGCACTGAACCTGTAGATTGCTTTGGGTAGTATACATATTTTAACCATATTGATTCTTCCAATCCATGAACATGAAATAGCCTTCAATTTTGTGTGTCCCCTTCAGTTTCTTCCATGAATGTTTTATAGTTTTCATTGTAGAGATCTTTCACTTCTTTAGTTAATCCCTAGGATTTAAATTTTATTTGTAGCTATTATAAACAGGATTGCTTTCTTGATTTCTATTTCAGATTATTCTGTTAGCATATAGAAATTCTACTGATTTTTGTATGTTGATTTTGTTGTATCCTGCAACTTACTGAATTTCTTGATCAGTTCTAATAGTTTTTGGGTGGAGTTGTTTCTTTTTCCTTACAAATATAAGGTAATATCATCTGCAAACAAGGATAATTTGACTTCTTCCTTTCCAATTTTGATGTTCTTTATTTTTTTCTCTTGTCTGATTGCTCCAGCTAGGACTTACAGTACTATGTGGAGTAACAGTGGTGAAAGTGGGCATCCTTTCCGTGACCTAGATCTTAGAGGAAAGGCTTTCAGTTTTTCCCCAATCAGTATGGTGCTACCTGTGGATCTGTTGTATATGGTTTTTGTTATGTTGAGGTATATTTCTTCTATACCTAATTTCTTAAGGGTTTTTATCATGAAGAGAAGTTGAATTATATCAAATTCTTTTTCAGCATCAATTGAAATGATCATACGGTTTTTGTCCTTCTTTCTGTTGATCTGATGTATCACATTGATTGATTTGCATATGCTAAACCATTCTTGCATCCCTGGGATAAATCCCAATTGGTCATGATGAATGATCTTTTTAATGTGTTGTTGAATTTGGTTTGCTAATATTTCGTTGAGGATTTTTGCATAAATATTCATCAGTGATATTGGCCTGTAGATTTTTTTTAAATCTGTCTGTGTGGTTTTGGTATTAGGGTAATATTGGCCTCATATGATGAGTTTGGAAGTATTTCCTCCTTCTGTGCTTTTTGGAAATAGTTTGAGAAGGATTGGTATTAGTTCGTCTCTAAATGTTTGGTAGAATTCAGGAATGAAATAATCAGATCTTGGGCTTTTCTTCTCTGGGAGACTTTTTATTATGGCTTCAATCTCATTACTTGTTATTGGCTAGTTGAGCTTTTGGATTTCTTCATGGTTCAGTCTTGGTAGGTTGTATGTATCTAGGAGTTTATCCATTTCTTCTAGATTATCCAATTTATTGGCATATAGTTGCTCATAGTAGCCATTAATGATACTTTGAATTTCCGTGGTATCAATTGTAATGTCTCATCTTTCATCTTTGATTTTTCTTATTTGGGTCTTCTCTCTCTTTTTCTTTGTGTGGTTAAAGGTTTGTCAATTTGTTTATCTTTTCAAAGACCCAACTTTTAGTTTCATTGATCTTTTGCCTTGTTTTTTTCATTTGAATTTCATTTATTTCTGCTCTGATCTTCATTATTTCTTTTCTACTAACTCTGGGTTTGGTTTGCTCTTGCGTTTCTAGTTTTTAAGGTGCATTGTTAGGTTATTTATATGAAAGTTTTCTTCTTCTTTGATGTAGACACTTATAGCTATAAACTTCCCTGTTAGTATTGCTTTTGCTGTTTCCCAAAGGTTTTGGCATATTGGGTTTCCATTATCATTTGTTTCAAGGAATGAATTATTGAATTTCCTTCTTACCTCTTTATTGACTCCCTGGTCATTCAGAAGCATATGGTGTTTGTATAATTTCCATGTGTTTGTATAGTTTCCCAAGTTCCTCTTGTATTGATTTCTATTTTTTTGTCCATTATCATCAGAGAGAAGATGCTTGATATTATTTCCTTTTTTATTAATGTTTTAAGACTTGTTTTGTGACCTAACACATGATCTATCCTTGAGACTGATCCATGTGTTGAGGAAAATAATGTGTATTCTGCAGCCTTTGGATGAAATGTTCTGTTAATATCTATTAGATCTATTTGGTCTTTAGTGCAGATTAAGTCCAATGTTTTCTTTATTGATTTTCTGTCAGGAAGATCTATCCAATGATGGATGCGAGGTGTTGAAGTCTCCAGGTATTATTGTATTGGGATCTATCTCTCTTTATCTCTAATAATATTTGCTTTATATATCTGGGTACTCCATAGTTGGGTGCCTATATATTTAAAATTATTATATTTTCTTGCTGAATTGACCCCTTTGTCATTATGTAATGACTTTCTTTGTCTCTTCTTATAGTTTTTGTCTCAAAATATACCCGGTATTTCATGTAAGTATAACTACTCTTGCTCTTTTTTGGTTTCCATTGACACAGAATATCTTTTTCCATCCATTTATTTTTAGTCTGTGTGTGTCTTTATAGGTGAAGTGTGTTTTTTTTTTTCAGGCCACAGATCATCAGGTCTTGTTTTTGTTATCCATTCAGCCAGTCTATGTCTTTTGATTGGAGAGTTTAATCCATTTACATTTAATGTTATTATTGATAAGAAAGAGCTTACTCCTGCCATTTCATTGTTTTCTGTTTCATTTCTTTCTTGTTTTCTCCTCTGTAGTTTCTTTTCCCTCTTTCGTTCCTTCCTGTCTTCCTTTTAATGAAGGTGACTTTCTCTGGTGGTATAATTTAATTTATTTCTTTTTATTTTTTGTGTATCTGTGGTATGTTTTTGATTTGTGATTACCATGAGGCTTGATATCTTATAACCCATTATTTTAAGCCAATAACAACTTAGCACTGCTTGCATTAACAAATAAACTAACAAGCAAAAAGAAAGCTAATAAGAACTCCACACTTTAATCTTGTTCCCTACTTTTTAACTTTTTATTGTTTCTATTTATATCTTACTGTCTGGTCTATGTCTTGAAAAGTTGTTGTAGTTATGATTTTTGGTTGATCTATTTTTTAGTCTTTCTACTTAAGATGAGACCACAGTTACAGTGGTATAATATTCTGTGTTTTTCTGTTTACTTACTATTACCACTAAGTTTTGTACCTTCAGGTGATTTCTTATTGCTCATTAACATCCTTTTCTTTCTGATTGAATTATTCCCTTTAGTATGTCTTGTAGGACAGGTCTGGTATTAATGAAATCCCTCAGCTTTTGTTTGTCTGGGAAAGTCTTTATTTCTCCTTCATGTTTAGAGGACGTGTTTGCTGGACATAGTATTCTAAGGTAGAATCTTTTTCTTTCAGCGTTTTAAATGTGTCACGCCACTCTCTCCTGGCCTGTAAGGTTTCCACTAAAAAGTCTGCTGCCAGATGCATTGGAGCTCCATTGTATGTTATTTGTTTCTTTTCTCTGCTGCTTTTAGGGTCCTTTCTTTATCCTTGACCTTGGAGAGTTTGATTCTTAAATGCCTTGAGGTAGTCTTTAGGTTAAATCTGGTTAGTGTTCTATAACTTTCTTGTATTTGGACATTGATATCTTTCTCTAGGTCTAGGAATTTCTCTGTTATTATCTCTTTGAATAAACTTTCTACTCCTGTCTCTTTCTTTACCTCCTCTTTAAGGCCAACAACTCTTAGATGTTCTCTTTTGAGGCTATTTTCTAAATCTTGTAGGCATGCTTCATTCTTCTTTGTTCTTTTATTTGGTTTCCTCTGACTGTGTATTTTCAAATAGTCTGCTTCAAGCTCACTAATTCTTTCTTCTGGTTGATTGATTCTGCTGTAAAGAGACTCTGACACATTCTTCAGTATGTCAATTGAATTTTTCAACTCCAGATTTTCTGCTTGAATCTTTTTAATAATTTTAATTATTTCAAATCCCTTTGTTAAATTTGCCTGATAGAATTATGAGTTCCTTCTCTGTGTTATCTCGAATTTCTTTGAGTTTCCTCAAAACAGCTATTTTGAATTCTTTCTCTAAAAGGTCACATATCTGTTTCTCTGGAATAGGTCCCTGGTGGCTTATTTAGTTTGTTTGGTGAGGTCATGTTTTCTTGGATGGTCTTGATGCTTGTGAACGTTCATTGGTGTCTGGGCATTGAAGAGATAGGTATTTATTATAGACTTTGTTGTCTAGAGACAACAAAGGTACTGCCTTTGTGGTCTTGGATAAGATCTGGAAGAACTCTCTGGTTACCAGGGCAGAGACTCTTATTCTCTTCTCTTACTTTCTCCCAAACAAATGGAGTCTCTCTGTCTCTGTGCTGAGGCACCTGGAGCTGGGAGGAGGGTGACACAAGCACCCCTATGGCTACCACCACTAGGACGGCACTGGGTCAGACCTTAAGCCAGCACAGCACTGGGTTTTGCCCAAGGCCTGTTATAACCATTATCTGGCTACTGCCTATGTTTGCTCAAGGTCTTACGGCTCTGCAATCGGCAGGTGGTGAAGCCAGGCAGGCTTGTGTCCTTCCCTTCAGGGCAATGAGTTCTCCCAGGCTCCGGGCAGATCCAGAGATGCTATCCAGGAGCCAGGGATTGGAACAGAAAACCTTAGAAGTCTACCTGGCGTTGTATTCTGCCGTGGCTGAGCTGACACTCAGAACACAAGATGCAGTTCTTCCGCCTCTTCTTTGCCCTTTCTGCAGGGAGAGAAGCTGCATCCTATGGCCACCACCACCACAGACCCACGGGAATACTGCCAGGCCGCTGCCAGTGCTCCCTTCAAGCCCAGGAACTCTTCAGTCAGCTTGTGGTGAATGCTGCCTGGCCTGGCACTCACCCTTTCAGGCAGGGGGCTCCCCTCTGGCCCAGGACAGGTCCAGAAATGCTGCCTGAGAGCCAAGGCCTGGAATTGAGACCCCAAGAGCCTGCTTGGTGCTCTGTCCCACTGTGGCTGAGCTGGGACCTAAGGTGCAAGACAAAGTCCCCTTTATTTTTTCTCTGTTTTTCTCAAGCAGAAGGAGTCTTGCCCTGTAGCCACCACAGCTGGGAATGTGCCAGGTCACACCTGAAGCCAGCACATCTCTGAGTCTCACCCAAGGCCTGAAACTCCTGGGTATCTCTGCCGCTCCTTCAGGGCCCAACGGCTCCTCTGTCAGTAGGTAATGGCTCCTACTTGGACCACATCCTTCAACAGGGCACTTGTTTTTTTGTTTTTTTTTTGTTTTTTATCCTAAGACAGGGTCTTGCTCTGTTGCCCAGGCTGGAGTGCAGTGGCATGATCTTGGCTCACTACAACCTCTGCCTCCCAGGTTCAAGCAACTCTCCTGCCTCAGGGCTGTGCTCTTGTGCTGAGATAGCTCTGGAGAGTGTGGAGTTTCCAACTGGCCTGGGGCTTTTGCGCAACATGATCAGGCTGAGCTGGAGCAGCCTTGATCTCAGATGTGGGTCTATTCAAGGGCAGGTTCACCACGGTGCCAAGGAAAGATGCCTGAGGACACCTGAGTGGCCTCATTCTACACCTTCCTGACAGCAGTGGCCTCATTCTGCACCTTCCTGACAGCAATGCAGCCCCCAACGGTGATCCATTTTTTCTGAATATGCAAAAAATATCAACTCCATAAAAGACTCGTGTCTAGTTAATAATCCAAACAGGATTGAGAAGTCCTGCTTTGGAAATGAGAAGAGAGGAAGTGTCCCCAGGGCTTCGGTCCTGGCAGGCATATCCATTATGGCTCCACTCGCTAAATGAACAGCCTGGCTCACAGCAGGCCCTAAACCATCCTAAACCCTTCCATTAATCAAATTGCTTGGATTAAATAGAACAGCAAAGCAGTGATCTTGAGAATGATCTAATAATATTGTGATTGCTTTGAAGATTAAGTGAAAATATCAAAGGAGGTTAACCTAATCTCCTTCCCACCCCAAATGTAAATATACAGTATTGGATTCCCACTGAGAACTGGGAACATTTTGGGAGGTGGCTCCACTAATCACTCTTCCTGTGACAATCTAGAGAGCCTAATTAAAGATTCTAGGGGCTGGAGAACATTGGCTCTTGGGAACATGTGGGCAGTAGGAAACTGAGCTCTTCTGGAGTGGCTGTGATGGGCGTTCCCGGGCAGGACTGCCCACTTTCTCTGGGTGGACTGGATGGAAGCTTTGATAACCACATGTGAAAAGCACTGCATCTATTTTTCTTCCTCTATACATTTTCTACCAGAGGTTCACGCAGACTCAGGGAGGTGGTTTCTATCGTGGAAGATCAGGTTTCCCAAATGGTGTGCAGAATATCCGGGGCTCATTCTTCCAATCCTGCCTCATACAGGCTGAGAACCTCTGATTCAAAATGCTTGGGACCAGAAGTGTTTCAGATTTCAGAGTTTTTTCAGACTTTTGAAATATTTGCATGTACATAGTAAAATATCTTGAGGGTCCAGCACAAGTCTAAACATGAAATTCATGCATGCTTCATGTACGCCGTGTACACATAGCCCAAATGCATGCTTCATGTACACCTTATACACATAGCCTAGAGGTAAATTTATACATTTTACATCATTTGAGACATAAAACAAAATTCATGTACATCAAACCATCAGGAAGCAAAGGTGCCACTATCTCAGCCACATATACGGATAAGCTGGGAATATTTCACATCACCATCACTCCTGGCTCTGAATTTATCTGCTACCAATAAGCAGTCCTTTCCTCATGCTTACTTACACAGAGTACGTGACAGTAAGGAACACTCCATCCCATTAAAACAGTGAAGAGTAATGAGTCCAGGGTTAGTAGCAGCATGGTAGCATCAGCCATCAGACAGCAGCTGCAGGGAACAGCGGCATCTTCAGTATCCACCAACAGTGCTGGGCTTGGTTAAAAGGTGACCGTATGCTGGAACCCCCTTGCTGAATAAACGGTGTATTTTGCACCTGTGTTTTGACTGTGACCTGTCACATGAAGACAATGCAGAATTATTTGCTTGTGGCGGCATATCTGTGCTAAAAAATTTTGGGATTTTGAGCATTTCGGATTTTGAATTTTCAGGATGCTCAGCCTGTGGTAGACACTAAACTAATATTTGTCATGTTGAACACGCATGTGGTGAGTGCCGACTGCATCTGAAGCACATGCACAGACCACATGGGAAGTCTTGCCGACTTCAGAGTTCAGGAGCCTAGCAAGAGGTGAGAGAAACACAAACAACGTAAGTCAAAAGTGACGTGATACGAGGTCAGGAGTTTGAGACCAGCCTGGCCAACATGGAGAAACCCCGTCTCCACTAAAAATAGAAAAATACAAAAATTAGCTGGGTGTGGTGACACATGCCTGTAGTCCCAGCTACTCAGGAGGCTGAGTCAGGAGAATCACTTGAACCTGGGAGGCAGAGGTTTCAGTGAGCCAAGATCGCACCACTGCACTCCATCCTGGGTGGGTGACAGAGTGAGACTCCATCTAAAAAAAAAAAAAAAGTGATGTGATAGAAATACAGATTCTAAAAACGGGTTCCTGGCATAGGTGCTTTTTCGTCTCCAAGTCGAGAGTATCATGTTCCTTTCCAAATCACACGGATCATAGGAGTTTAACACAGGCTTAGAGGTCTCCCAGCCCTGGAGTCTCCACGTGGAATCTCAGAATCACTGGGGGAGCATGGAGCAGCCGCTGGCCCCAGCCCCACCCGGACCTGGCCCTGCTGGATGCATTTCCCACGGCTGTTGAAACAAATCACCTCAAACGCAGTGGCTTCTCCTGACCAGATGGAGTGGCGGATGTAGATAAGACATAGCACTATAAGCCTCTCACACTGGAGGGGATGTGGAACTAAGAAATGTGTTATGTGCTGTGCTTTGAAATGGGGAGAAGACTAGGGAAGCATTCTAGAACGAAATTCCAAATATCTCTTCTGAAAGAGAACAATGTGTGAATCACCCTAAGTAACAGAAGTAAGAATGCCTTTCACATTCGGCTTTGAGGGGCATTCTGTAATTTTTGCCTTGCTTTGAAAAAATATCTTCCATAATTTCTTCATTGGTTTAATATTTGAAGCCTCATTATTCTCTGAGCCACACATCTATGGAAAGTATAAGATGTCCAGGATTACATTTGGCAAAGGAATGATTAAAATGGCTAACCTCTTGCGGTCACTCCTAGATGTGTGTATCTCAGGGTAAAGGTCTTAATTTCTTTACGGCAGTTTCCTCATTGGTAAAATGAAGAGAATCACAGGGCCACCTCCTTCATAGGGATGTTACGAGGTTTAAATGACACAGTATATGTCGGCTGGTTGTGAGAGCACTCAATGAACAGAAGCCGTCTTTGTCACCAACGTCATTTCCATTGTCATCAGCACCGTGCACTTAATCGCAGCGTAAGGAGGGAAGGCTTGCTGGGGGTTAGCAGATGATGGGATTGTGAGCCTCTCTTTGAGGATATTTAAAACATCTCAGTCTCACAGCAGATTGGACGCAGAATTGAGCGATGAGGAATTGTTGGGAGAATTAATACCTGCGCATCTGTCCTTACACTTGGGTGGGGCACGTGCTCATCTGACACAGGGTGATATTCCCCTTGGTGGCAAGATTCACTCAAACATCGGTTTTCTCCCCAGCATTTCCATTTCGGAATGGGATCTCTGTGTCCTTTGACATGGTGTTAAATGTTAAAATACAGGGTTTTGTGGCATCACAGAAAGTCTCTGAGGACTCCGAGCTGGGTCCCCATTGAACCCACCTACAGAGGTTGCTGTGGAGCCGGGAGAGTTTTTACCACAGTGCCTGGCACATTGTAGGTTTCAAAATACAAAAAAATGGAGTTTCTGGATCATTTGTTAGCTCTGTTTTTAATTTTTTGAGGAACCTCCATATCGCCCTCCCCACAGTGGCTTCATCAACAGTGTGCAAAGGTTCCAATTTATCCAAAAAATGGGAATCAGGATCTCAGAAAGATGTCTGCAATCCCATGTGCAATGTGGGACTGTTCACAGTGGCCAAGATACAGAATCAACCTGCGTCAACAGATGAATAGATCAAGAAAACGTGCGGACAGAGAACGCAATATGCTTCGACCTTAAAAGGGAAGGCCGTTCTCACCCACGTCACCTGCAGAGGTGAACCTTGAGGACGTTCTGCTTGCTGCAATGCGCCAATCACAAACAGACCAACACTGTGTGATTCCTCTTGCGTGAGGCCCCTAGAGTCCCTGGAGCCACAGAGGCAGCTGTGGAGTGGCGGGAGCCGGGCAGGGGCAGGGAGGAGAGGGGCTGCTGTTCCGTGGGAGTGAGTGTCAGGGACGCTCTGCGATCTGCTGTGCAACGTTGTCCCCAGAGCGAACAGCACCGTGAGGTCAACACTTACAGTTACGTGAGGAGGGTTGAGCCCATGCTAAGTGTTCTTACTGCAAAAAAAATAAAGCAGAAAAAAACCTTAGAGGTAGTGATGATTTCTATCTATAATCAAAGGTGTTCTAGGCGAAACCTGTTTTGGTTCGGCTTGTTTTTGCCTGTGCACACAGCAGGTGGCAGTCTGAGCCTGCAGATGGCACCCTGAGGCAAGGCTGGACGTCGAGTTGAGGAGGGGGCGTCTTGAGGCCTCTGTCATGCCCTGGGTGCCATGTGGGCGCAGATCCCTGCCCAGGCTCAGCTCTGAGTCCCATACGCGGGTGATCCGCACCTCCCAGGGTACCGTGTAGACAGGACTTTTCTTAGCAGGAGGGAATTGTTCATTGAGTTCTCTGAGTTGGTTAAAAGGGAAAAAAATCTATCATAGAAAATCTGTAGTTTCTTGGTTTTTTCCTTTCAAAAACTCACAGTTTTCTTGACACTCTTACAACTGCAGGAAGTGAATGTTATAGTTCCGATAACGCCTCAGCATACTTCATTCCTTGCACCAAAACTAAGTCCGACTGGATCACGGTGTAACTTTTAACAATGAAACCATAAAATCCTACAAGGAAAACAAAAATATACGATTAATATTGGGGTAGAGAAGGTATGACCCAAATCCCAAAAAACATAAAAGAAAAAGTTGACAACATTTACCATATAAAAATAAAAACATTTCTGACAGGAAGAAGTGTGTAAACAAAGTCAAACACAAACATTCAACTAGCAAAAGATATTTTAACAAATAAGAAAATAAAAGACTTATGATTCCAATACACATACATATTAATAAGGAAGGAAATATTGAAAAATGGCCAAAGATACAGAGAAAGAGACCAAGAGCCATTAAATATTAAAAATATACTGAACCTCACATGATTAAGGATAGTTTGTTCAAATGACGTCAAGTCAGTCTTCATGCATCCATTGGTAGATAGGTAAATCCTTCCCATAACTGGCGAGGGGAGGTGCAAGCAGGGACTCTCATTTACCATTGGGGGAGGGTAAATTTGCCTAATTTTTGGAGCTCAATTGGCAGTATCTTTTAGAATGATGAACACTTTTGCTCTTTGACTCAGCAACTCAGCCCATTTGCACAGAGATGTTTATTGCGGAATTTGTCTGAAATAACAACACAAAGTGTAGAGACTCAAAGGCAGGTGGGCTATGATAACATGTGGCCTCCTTGTCTACAGACTGGGAAGTGGAGGCAGGGAATGCTGCCTCGTTCCTGCTCTGTTGCGTGGCAGAGAGCTTCCAGGCAAACCAGAATGGAGGTGAATGGTGAATTAGGCCTTGGACTTGGGGTCTAGACCATGCAACATAATAGTGGGTCACATCATTTCACACCAACGACATGGGTCATCGTCTCTCCTTAAACTTCAGCTTCATAGGGCTCCCACGAATTAGTAATGTCACAAAGCAACGTGTGGTCTTACTTGGGACAGACATAATGCATCTTGAACCATGGAAATGGGCTAAGTGCTAAATCTTATAAATATTTGTCCTGCCCTGGACGTTTAGGGCAAGGAAAGGAATGTTTTCTCTCTTACTGAATTCCACATCATCTCAGCTCAGCAATCAATCAAAGCTCTGGCTTTCATCCTGGGATTTTATGACCTCAGATGGGAAGCATGACAAGCAGAGAATTTGCAGCTATGTGGGGACCCCAAGCTGAAAGGTTTCTAATGCATGTTGGAGGGTCTTCCGGCTCCACTGCTGTCTTGTGGGTTGCTTTCTCTTCTTTGCAGTTTTCCTGGCAGAGTTGCTCGGATTACTTGATGAGGTTCTTGGGGTTATCTTTTCAGGAGCATCCCTGAAATCACAGGTGTTGTTGCCAGAGGCGATGCCCTCTCTTCAGCTGGCAGAAGCGCCAGCGGCAGGAGCGTGTCGAGGGAGGTTTTGTGTCTCTTCTCCCCATCCTCGGCCTGCTTACCGAGGCCCGCTCCGTGCCAGAAAACACACTGGTGTTCATGTGTCACCCCAGCTCCATGATCATGACCTGCTGCCTGTCTCAGGTACCACCAGTTGCATTTTCTCAGACAGAATTTTAACTTCATCAAATTGTGGTAGGAGGAATCCTAGGGACCACGTAAAATGACTCCTTCATTTTCTAGGTGAGGATCTTGAAACCCAGCAGGGTTAAACGACACTGAAGAGGAAACACCCAGCCCTGGCCCCACAGAACAGCGTGAGCTTGCTAATGAATAGCCCGAAGACCACACAGCACTAGACAGAGCATTTCAGCTTTGAAGAAGTGAGTTCCTGACCTTGAGCTTTGGAACAGATGCTCTATGAACCTCTGCAAGTGACCAGCTTTTAGGGCCATCCTTGAAGACAGCGATTCTAGTGAATGGACAGTGTGTAGCTCCTGCTCACAGCTGGGAGAACTACTTAAAGGGAGCACATTAGGTAAGGATCCAATTTACACTTTGATGTCTAAGTCTCTTTCTTTGCCTGTCAGAACAAAAGTCACTGCCATGATAACTAGGGTTTGCTAGTGCAATGCAGTGTATTTTAAATTCTTACAAATATTTTAGACTTGTTTCCACAGAGGCACCATTGATATGTACGTAAAACAGGGCCTTTCAGCAAAGTGTTAAGCTGATCATCTGCAGGGGTGAACCTACGACAATGAAATGACACGTGCGCTCGTGGATTAGACGGCAGTGAATGTGGTTTCTCTTGAGAACTTCGTTCTAGTGGAAAAATGAAGCATCTCTCCCTCGTGACACGATTCTCACCACAGCGGTTCTGGCCCCTCCTGTTAGTGATGAGCAGGTTGTGTAAAAGAAAAAGAAAAAATATGGCCTCCTAAGCACATAAACCGCATGTTGTAAAAAAGCCCAGACTATCCCAGTGAGATTATAATGAACGTCTTATTTCCAATTAAGTTTCACTTCATATAATTGGATTTTATGCTTCAGAATGATGTTCCTAATTATGGGTGTTATGTCTGTGAGACAACTGTTAAAAGAAAAACCTTGGACAAGGCCAGGCACGGTGGCTCATGCCTGTAATCCTGGCACTCTGGGAGGCTGAGGTGGGAGGACAGCTTGAACCCAGGAGTTTGAGACCAGCTTGGCAACACGGCAAAACCCTGTCTCTCCAAAATTGTTTTTTAAAAAAGCATTATCGTGGTGTGGTGGTACATGCCTGTAGTCCCAGCTACTTGGGAGGCTGAGTTGGGAGGATCGCCTGAGCCAGGGAAGTCGAGGCTGCAGTGAGCTGTGATTAGTGCCACCGCACTCCAGCCTGGGCAATGGAGTGAGACTCAGTCTCAAAAAAAAAAGAAAAGAAAAATCATAGACAAATTAAATTTAAGAGAGTAATTGAGCAAAAATGCTTCACCAATCAGGCAGCCCCTGATCAAGAATAGGCTCAGAGAGACTCTGGCACTGCCTTGGGGTAGAAAAAAATTTATGGACAAAAAAGGAAAGTGAGGCACAGAAAACAGAGAGGAAGGACAGAAACAGCTGGTCGGTTACAGCTCAGTGTTTGCCCTTTTGAACACAGTTCGAACAGTTTGCTGCCTGTGATTGGCTGAAACTCGGTGATTGGTACAAGAGTGGGTTAGGTCTGTTTCCATGTCCAGTTAGGTGACAGTTCGCTGTGTACACAGAAACCTTCAGGCCAAACGTAAAGTGTGTAAGAAGGCAGCTTTAGGCTAAACTTCATTCAACACAGTGCAGAGTGTGTAGGCAGCATCCATGAATGAGAAAGTTATAGCGTGTGAGTGTGTGCACGCAGGGCAGCACCTGTGGCTGAAAAAGTCACAGCAGGCGAGTGTGGGCATGCACAAGGCAGAAGGATGGGACAGCATGGCCAGCCAGTGCATGGTCACTGGGGATTTGCATGGCAGGCCAGCTGGATGGTTTCTGGGGGATTTGCATGTCGGGCCAGTGCGATGGTAACTGGGGATTTTTCATAGCAGGCCAGTTTGATGGTAACTGCAGGGTTTGCATGGTGGGCCAGTGCAATGGTAACTGGGGGACTGGGTGATTTTCAGATGCAAGAACTCTTCCCATTTCTTCAAAGCGGGTACTGACATGCTGAGCTGTTCATCTGCATGACTGCAACCTCTGTGGGAAGTTGGGGAAGCCACAGACAGAGGCATTTTCTTTTCTTTCTCACAGGTCTGGGGTATGGCTGCCACTGTGTTACTCCCTCCAATGATTAAGTCCTACAGAAGCCAAGCCCTTTTGGGAATCAGGCTCAGAGTGGGCTGTGTCCTCACCTTAGTAGCTTCCCTTGTCCAGGCCCCTGACAACAGTCATGGGTGGCGGGGCCTCCAGTTTCAGTGAGCTTTGGGGATTTTCTGCAGCGCACCACCTTCCGCTCCTTAACCTGCGTGAACAGAGATGACCATGGCCCATCAGAAGATGGAGAAACTAGACAGGGGGGCATGTGTGCCCCCTTTTCCAGAGCCTCACAATGACTCAGCATTTGGGCAAGAGATGGATCCCAGGACTCCCAAACATTCTTCCAGCCTCGCACAGTTCACCAGAGAGGCACAGTGACTCATTCTCATCCTCAAAGTCTTTTCTCACTCAGGTGTCTGGTAAGAAGCCTGGTTAGAAGCTCCACTGCAGGAGGAAGGACATCTTGCCACGTGTTTTGAACACATGTTGTCTTGTTATATGTTGTGAACATAGATGTTTTCAATTGATTTTAACAAAACACATTATACATTCCATTAAGAAAAAAAAAAAAAATCAGTGTGTTTGCTTTGCTGTCTGTGAAAGATGTTTCAAATGAAGTGGAGTGATCTAATTTCATTGTCAGCTCCTGAAGAATTCATACAGCAGAGTGAAAACATCCATCAGTATTTGGACATGTACTCCTTGTGGTTTAAAATAAGGGCCAAGCATGCCTTTTATTTGGTGATATTCAACATAAAGAAGGCGTTTTCTATGTTTTTGTGATCTCATTTTGCTTTCTTTGAAGATGAATATCATTTTTAGAACAAAAAAGATTGTAAAATAATTATGTCATCAGAATTCAATGATAATTCACAGGAAAACAGGACACTGATTGTGTTGGTCAAACAGCCCATGCGCACGGTAAGCCGAATGTGACTTTGTTTATCAAATGCTCATGTGGCGAGACCGATCTCTGGACTCTGTCCTGGGTTCCCGGGCTCCACCCAGGCTGCATCTCGCATTCCCCCCGGGGCACACGCTGTGTTGCTGCATCTCGCATCCCCCCGGGGCACACGCTGTGTTGCTGCATCTCGCATCCCCCCGGGGCACACGCTGTGTTGCTGCATCTCGCATCCCCCCGGTGCACACGCTGTGTTGCTGCATCTCGCATCCCCCCGGTGCACACGCTGTGTTGCTGCATCTCGCATCCCCCCGGTGCACACGCTGTGTTGCTGCATCTCGCATCCCCCCGGTGCACACGCTGTGTTGCTGCATCTCGCATCCCCCCGGTGCACACGCTGTGTTGCTGCATCTCGCATCCCCCCGGTGCACATGCTGTGTTGCAGTTCTTGCCTCGTAGGAGCCGTCCATGGCAGCTGGCAGGTGGAGGATCCTGCCTTTTGAGTACTACGTTCCTGGGTCAGTGCAAAGTCAGGTGCACTGGAGCAGGCTCCTATCAGCTAAACATTCAGGAAGTTTGAGAGGCTGATGTTAAGGTAGCTTGAAGTGGTCATGAGAGAAAAATTTGCACCCTGAAAGTTGACAAATGCTTCAAATCAGGACTCCTCCTCCATCCTGCCCCAGCTGAATACAGAGAAATGATTCATCTTTTGCCGACCTCTGTTGCCTTTTGGCAAAGTAAAGTCATGAGACTTCAGGAAGCAGTTCAACTTCTCAAAATGAATTAAATAGCTTTCATGAGCTTGCAAATGTCTGCCTTTCTTATAGGAGGAGGCAGAGGGTTCAGCCTCCCTAGAGAAGTGATATTATAATCTCCACTTCTGTCTCCTTTTGGCAAAGTGAAGTCACGAGATTCGGGAAGCAATTCCAGTCTACATTCAGCACCTGCAATTGCATTAAAGGACATCCCGGGCAGAGGAAAAGCAAGGCCACGGGCACAGGGCGGGGCGGTGGCAAAGGTGATGGGGAAGGGTGGCTGCTGACATGGTGGTCAGCAGGCTGCAGCCACCTTGTGACCAGGAGGTATGCCTTGCTCAGAAGCCCGGATGCTTGATGCATGTACCGTCCAGATGTTCTAAGCCATGTGCACAGAGAGCCCTCGGGCCTAACAACACATACATCACTGTCAATCCCGAAGCACCGTCATGGAGATTTATCCACCCTCCAACAGCATCAGTGCCCTGGAGTCCGCCCAGATGAGATGGGTTCCAGGAAAATGTTGTCCCTCAGGAGTCCTGGGCTTTACTTTCAGATACACTACTCTCTTCAGGTATGAATTCCATAGTCATTTCCATGTTAAGCCTCAGCCTCTTCAGTGTAAAATGGCAGTTCCAGGGGGAAATGTTGTACAGTAGGATAAGCCAGACTCAAATTACTGAAAACATCCTGAATTAGTAGCCACATTTCCACGTTTCGGTGGCCCCTGGCAGGTGGAGGTTATCAGAGCATCTGGCAGCCCTTTCATTCCCAGGCTAAAACGAGGTCTGACTGCAGCTCACACAGCGGGAGTGTGGCCTGGTGAGGAAGGGTTTAGAAGACCGAGAGGAGGCTAACATCCTACAAAGTACAACAGTCACTTCCTGAAACGTACCTTAGGTGTGATTTTAAACTTGACTCACTTGACGCACTTTTTCTGGCACTTACAGAGATGAGGCCATCTTCTCTTGTGACTGCTTTAAGCTCTTGCCAGGCGTTGCCAAAAAAAAAAAAAAAAAAAACCTGGGGACGAGCCGCCCACCCAGCAGTAGTATTGATCCGTGCTTGCTAATGGTCCTTTGCTTTCGTGTCTGTAAGCTGTGGCTCCCTGCGGGTCAGTCTTCCTGACTCAGAGGAGCAGACACTTCTGCATTACTCACTGTTCTAAAACATCCTTGTAAACACCAGAGATTTATTCTTCAGCTTTGCTGTCAGATGGCTAATCTCTCATTTATGGGTTTGTGCTGACTAGTGCATAGCCAGCACAGCACGGGCTGCCACTCTCCACTCCCCCAGAGATGGGCCCGGGGTCCCCCCTGCCCCAGCTCCCAGAGCTCAGCTCTGGTATTCAAGGCAGGACCTACCCACCTGCCTGAGGGCTCGCCAACAGTGTTACATGACGACCTAGAATAAAAGCTGCAGAGACTTCAAAAGAGAGGTCTCCTTTAAAGGCAGTGAAGTGTGCGTTTTAGAGAAAAGATGTCTATGGTTGCTAAACACTCACATTTTCAGGAGCCTTGGTAAACCTGGAGAAACTGTTTGATTTCTAAGTCAACACACTTCACCCAGTCATCCTTCCATTGGGTTAAACTGCATAAAGCTCATCACTGTAACATCACTTCACTAGGGGGCTGACCCCCTCTGTCTCCTTTAACAAAGGCAGATATTTGCAAGCCCGTGAAACACAGTGGGCTGAACATGTTCCTACGTTGTTATATTGGAAGTGGAAGCAGCTGCTCCTAATTTGGTCATCTTCCCTCAAGCAGGAAGGGGTCGCCAAGCAGAGGGTCCCACGGAGCCAAGACTCCACAGGCTGCTACGTGACCACAGGGATGGGTTAGACCCGCCTCCAGCTTCTGCAGCTAAAGCAACAGCCCCCACAGGGCAGAGGAAAGCGACAAAACCAAATCCCAGCGCTTCTGAAATGGACACATCTGCCCTCTGGAAAAAATAAATTGGCGTTGCCGTGACAGATTCTGCCGCCCAGCAAGACGCGAAGTGATTTAGTAATCTAGTTGTTTTTTGTTTTTGATTAAGCAAACAGTTTTCCACAAAAGCAGCTAATCCTCTCCTATCATTGCCGGAGCATGGGCTTGGTAAAGGAAGTAGGTGCAAAATGCTGGATTTTATTGATTCTCCAAATGAAGTGTTCTCACAAGGCGAAGAAGTGGAGCTCCGGAAATGCTTACCGTGTCTGTCTTCTCCCTGGCATGGTGGGGCTGGCTGCACAAACACTCGAAGAAGTCGTTGAATGCCAGCCCTCAGCACGTGGGGCAGGTGCAATGGTGCCTGGAGTCTCAAAGCTGAGTCATGTAAGAATCCCCTTAAAATGGGTTCAATGTTGACAAACACTGACTTAAAAAAAATTTTAACACTGACTTTAAAAAGCCAGTCTATTAAAATGTCTTTCAACTGTAAATGTTTACATCAAGTTTCATCTTTATAATCACTAATTTTAAAAAACTACCGGTGAAGTGAACACACACACACGCACTCTCACACACATGCATGCGCGCACACACACACGCACATGTGTGCACACACAATGCACACACACGTGCGCGCACACACACAAAGCACACATGCACACGCACACAAGGCACACATGCACACACAGATACACACGTGCACACACATGCACACGCGCACACACACACGTGCGCACATGCACACACACCCGCGCACACACACGTGATTATCTTCTTTCTTTTTGAGATGGAGTCTCACTGTATCACCCAGGCTGGAGTACAGTGGTGCAATCTTGGCTCACTGCAGCCTCCGCCTCCCGGGTTCAAACCATTCTCCTGCCTCAGCCACCGGGTTAGCTGGGACTACAGGCATGTGCCACCATGCCTGACTGATTTTGTATTTTTAGTAGAGATGGGGTTTCATCATGTTGGTCAGGCTGGTCTTGAACTCCTAACCTCAGGTGATCCACCTGCCTCAGCCTCCCAAAGTGCTGAGATTACAGGTGTAAGCCACCACGCACGGCCACGTGATTATCTTCTCACTCATCACTCTGAGTGCTATGTTTGAAGACCCCGGCTGAAGACCACTGATGTGATGTAAAGATCTGGGCTTTGCCAAGATGGATTTAAGTTTAAATTCCAGCTCCGCCACTCAGCGCCTCTGTAAATTTGGGCCATTTAAGCTCTCCAGTCTGCTTATACACAAAGAGAGCAAACAGCATCTGCTCCACAGTGGCTGTGAGGCCTGCACGGAGTGTCAGGAGAGCATCTGGTACACAACAGAGAGACAATTGCAAGCTTCGCTCCGCTTTCTCCTGTAACAAATATTGATTGAATTGGTTGAATATTGATTTGGAAGCTCCATTAGCAGGTGAGTTTCCAAATGCTCACCTCCATTGAGGTGAGCTCAGGGGCTCCTCCAGGACAAAGCCAGTGGTGTGGGGAAGAACACTTTCTTCTGGGCCATTTGGGGTGAACTCCTGGGGTTGGGAGCACTGGCTCTAGGCAGCCTGTGTGTGACACCAATCTCGTTCAGACCTGGGACTTTATGCAAATGGCTTACTTCCTCTGTGCCTCAGTTTCCCTATCTATAAAATGAGGAGGGTAATAGTGCCTTCCTTAGAGGGCTGTATGAATGTTAGTCATGGTTGTTATTATAGGAAAATGCATTTTTCCCCTCGGCCTTCTTTTGTTCAATCTCTTCACTTTTCTTCCTCTCTGATACGTTTGTTATTTTTATCGTGCCCCCTTTCCTGGACTAAAGGAGAATATTCAATTAAAGTAATGCAGTTTGAAAGCTCTGAAGGAGGAGTCTTTTCTTCCTCAGCCCCTAATTACTTTGATAATTGGAGTGAGTCCTACATATGACTGCAGCTAAGAGCCATCGATGGGGAGATGGACACCACAATTTCCTATTTCATTATAAAAAATGGTGCCAATTAAATCGAGTCAAATCTGTCTTACCATTTAGACTTTTTACATTTTTTCTTACAGAAGGAGTAAGGGCTAATTCGGGCCCAGATTGTCAGATGTCATCCTTGTGAATGCATAAAAAGGAAACTGTAGTGGTGGGAACGGAAGGGTTCCCTGAAGCATGGTGGGAGACCCTGTCCTCATTCCTTAAAGTCACTGATGACAGAGTGAGCAGCCGTCTGGATTGCCTGGGACAGAGGAGCTTTCGGTGCTAAAACAGGGACAGTCTGGGAAGCTGGGAGGCTGCGTCATCTTGGGTGAGGGCTGGTTTCTGCACACCGTCCACCATGTCCCTGAAGGCTTGGTCGACACACACTTCTTAACAGAGCACCTGCCTGACCTCCAGGGTTTCCTTCCCGCCCTGACAACAGTTTCGCAGGTGTGATGTTCGCTTTCTTCGATCTTACCTGGTGGCATCCACTGAATGCTTTCAGCCAACAACCAGGACTTACATTTTATTTCCTAAACCTTAAGCAGTTTACGGGTGAAAGCACTGGGGGGCGTGGTTGTCTGGCAAAGGAGTTATGGGGTAACAACCATGTCACCTGTTCCTAACTTGGGGCCAAGACCTTGGAGCACCCAGAGGGCAGAAGTCTTCATCCCAGACGCTCCAGCCCAGGGGCCTGTGCTGGGCCCCACCCCGTGGCTCTTCTTTTTGATCTTCAAGTGCCTGAGAGGCCCCTTCCTCTGCGGGCTGAGGCTTCTGCCAGGCGAAGCCCATGGCTCAGTGGCGGTAACGGCAGCATGGCCGAGGTCACTCGTGAGGAGGCAAGGATGTCCAGTCACGACCGCCTCCCCATCGTCCGTAACAAGCAGCCTGACTCTAGAGAGGCCAGAATGTTGGGAATGCCGTAGATTTAATAATCAATGACACATGGCAACTCCACCTGGTCTGTGAGGAGCCTCACTGTCACCCTGGCCGTCCTCCCATCCCCCAACGGGGCGGCTTCCTCGGTGGGCTGTGCCTCTCCCCTCCCCATGCTGCTCCTCCCCAGTGTCCCCAGTGCCCCCCTTACCCCCCAGCCTGGCAGGCCCTTCTCTGGGTGCGGGGTGGGAGGAGCAGCCCCTGCCAGGCCCCCCAGCGACCCTTGCCTGCCTCAGCTCTGCACTGACACTGGGGTCAGGTCTTCGTTTTGGAATCCTGGGCCGGGTACTTGCTTCGGTCAAGACTGCTTTTGGTGCCTGCTGCTTTCCCATGTTGAACACTGACAACCGAAGCGTGGGGCATATCAATTATTTAAGCAATGATGAGGAATTATTTTTATTTTCAAGATAGTTTCGAAGTTCTCTTTGAGTCCTGAACCATGAGCCTTCCTCAGCCTGGCAACTTTGCTTCTGATTTTCCGTGAATGTCGTTAGAATATGAACGAGGAGGTTCTTTGTGTCTCAGGCAATGCCAATCCCAAGAACAGAGCTTCCTCCTGCCGCACGGGTATGCACCATGTTCTCAATGATGACTGCGGTTTTCCTCTCTCTGAGGGTCTATCCACCCCACCTGTGGTGAGGACTGAAGGCTTACAGGTTAAACACAGCTAACCCTTCCAGGCAGAAGTGGTAATTTGTGCTCTGATCTCAGTGATGTTTTAACCATTAGAGGATGATTTTTAACACCTTAAATTCCATCAGTCGGGATGGAAACTTGAAAAGGCTATGGGAAATACATTATTGCTCCATCTAAAAAGCTCCCTTCAAATAAGAATGAAGGAAAGGAACGAGCTACTGAATGCACCAGGCAATCTTCTTGCCCTCACTGTTAGAATCGCCCTATCCTTTGCCTCTCCTGATCACTCAAACATAAAAGATATTAAAATATTTTTTTCCAGGTAAGACTAGTTGGCCACCGTTCCACATTCTCAAGAGGAAAGTGTGATGATTTCTTGGTATGGCTGGTGCAGATTGAACTGAAAATCTAAGCCTGCCCAGGTTGAAGTGGCTCCAGCCCTGCGGTTAGCAGGACACTCATTTAGATGGAGGTGAGCAGTGGGGCAGTTCCCTCAGATGCAGCTGTGACGCTGAATTCCTGGCTCAAGTCTCAGACCTAGTGAGGTTGATATGTTCACAAACACTGATCTGTGTGCACTTCCGTTTGTCTAACACAAGATAAATTCAAGCGTGTGTTTGTATGTTTGTATTTCCAACACAGAATGAAAGTGGCTCTTTTCTGCTTGGATATATTACACATTTTTGTGACTTTCTTTTTAGACCTCTGAGCTCAGAGGCACCTCTGCTTATTCCTAAGGTTGAGTTTTTTTCTTTGTGGCTCTGTTTTCCAGAACTGAGGAGCATGGAATGTTGAGAGTTAGGGAAGATATTGGGAGTGGAAAAGGAACGAGTGGGTTCACCTTGGGTCAGTCAAGAGTTGGCCTGTTTTTATTTATTTACTTATTTTTTGAGGTGGAGTTTCACTCTTGTTGCCCAGGCTGGAGTGCAACGGCACCATGTCAGCTCACTGCAACCTCTGCCTCCCAGGTTCAAGCGATTCTCAAGACGGGATTTCACCATATTGGCCAAGATGGTCTACGAACTCCTGACCTCTGGTGATCTGCTCACCGAGGCCTCCCAAAGTGCTGGGATTATAGGCTTGAGCCACCACACCTGGCCTGCTTGTTTTTAAGTAAAATTCAAGTCAGTTGGTATTTGTTGACTCAGGGCCTCGTATTTGACACAGAAAGGTGTCGAGAGGCGAGCAGAATCTCACTGCTGCACTGAGGGGCTCGCTGGCTGATGGTGGGAGGAGAATGTCTAACAACCTACCACACGCAGCAGATTCTCCTGGAAAGACGGGAGAGGCAAACGTGGCTACTGGTGTTTGGAGCAAGAAGAGATTTCAACAGCGCACGGTGAGGACTGGGAAAGGCTAAGTTATGGAAAACAGGGCTTTTTAATGGCTTGACACATCAGAACCCTCACATTGCTTTTAGAGTATGTAGGTCAGCTGGTTCTTATGGCGCGCATTTGCTGTGTCCAGGGCTGGCGCTCTGACAGCTGGAGATTCCCCAGATAAAGGCTTGCTGCTGGGCCGCACAAACAAGCTGAGGTCAAAGCACTGAGGAAGCTGCTCTGTGGCAGTGCCCTCGGCGGGAGGCAGGAGAGAGGCTGGCGTGGAGAAAACAGGGCTCGGGCAACATCAGCTTTGATGTAACAAAGTGCTTCGTAAAACTCCCAACTTCCAGTGATTTGTTGATTGAAATATAATAGTTTCTGTACAGTTCTTAACAGAACTGTACAACTGTTAATATCTTAGGGCTGTGCCCAGGACTCCAGCTCATGCGCCGAATAGTAGGTATAGTGTTCCAATATCTTTGTGGTTTGTAGAGAATAGTCAGCGGTCGGCGAACATCAGTAGGGTGGGGTAAAATGGCTGAGTGAAGCATTGGACTGTAAATCTAAAGACAGGGGTTAAGCCTCTTTTTACCAGCTCTGAGGTGGTTTTCATATTGAATTGCAAATTCGAAGAAGCAGCTTCAAACCTGCCGGGGCTTCTCCCGCCTTTTTTTCTTGCGGCGGGAGAAGTAGATTGAAGCCAGTTGATTAGGGTGTTTAGCTGTTAACTAAATGTTTGTGGGTTTAAGTCCCATTAATCTAGTAAGGGCTTAGCTTAATTAAAGTGGCTGATTTGCGTTCAGTTGATGCAGAGTGGGGTTTTGCAGTCCTTAGTTGTTGCAGAAATTAAGTATTGTAACTTACTGAGGGCTTTGAAGGCTCTTGGTCTGTGCTTAACCTAAATTTCTATAAGATTATTAGTATGAAAGGGGAGATGGGTAGAAGCAGTGTGGTAAGGGTGATGAGTGTAGGGAGGAAGGGGGTGGGTTTTGTATGTTCGAATTGTCATTTTATTTTTACGTTATTAGATATAGGAAGTAGTGTAATTGAGGTGGAGTAGATTAGGCGTAGGTAGAAATAGAGGTTGAGGAGAGTGATGATGGCTATGATGGTGGGGATGATGAGGCTATTATTTTTTGTGAATTCTTCGATGATAACTCATTTGGGTAAGAAGCCGGTTAGTGGGGGTAGGCCTCCTAGGGAGAGGAGGGTGGATGGAATTAGAGGAGTTAATCATGTTAGCTTGTTTCAGGTGCGAGATAGTAGTAGGGTTGTGGTGCTGGAGTTTAAGTTGAGTAGCAGAAATGCGGTAGTAGTTAGGATGATGTAAATAGTTAAATTAAGAATGGTTATGTTAGGGTTATATGGTAGGACTGCTATTATTCAGCCTATGTGGGTGATTGAGGAGTATGCTAGGATTTTGCGTAGTTGGGTTTGGTTTAGTCCGCCTCAGCTGCCTGCTATAATGGACAAGATTGAAAGGGTGAGGAGAAGGTTTACGTTCAGTGATGAGGAGATTTGGTATATAATTGAAATAGGGGCTAGTTTTTGTCATGTGAGGAGGAGTAGGCCGGATATTAGGGGGGTGCCTTGGGTGACTTCTGGAACTCAAAAGTGAAAGGGGGCTATTCCTAGTTTTATTGCCATTGCTATTATAATTATTAATGATGAGTATTGATTGGTAGTATTGGTTATGGTTCATTGTCCGGAGAGTATGCTGTTGGAGAGGATAGCTATCAGGAGAATTATGGACGCAGTTGCTTGTGTGAGAAAGTATTTGATGGCGGCTTCTGTGGAGCGGGGGCTTATTTTTTTGGTTAGGATTGGGATAAAAGCTAGTATATTTATTTCTAGGCCTACTCAGGTGAAAAATCAGTGTGAGCTTAGCGCTGTAATGAGCGTGCCTGTAAAGATGGTAGAGTAGATGATGGGTTGGGCTAGGGGATTAATTAGTACGGGAAGGGTATAACCAACATTTTCGGGGTATGGGCCCGATAGCTTATTTAGCTGACCTTACTTTAGGATGGGGTGTGATAGGTGGCACGGAGAATTTTGGATTCTCAGGGATGAGTTCGATTCTTATAGTCCTAGAAATAAGGGGATTTGAACTCCTATTATTTACTCTATCAAAGTAATTCTTTTATCAGACATATTTCTTAGGTTTGAGGGGGGATGCTGGAGATTGTAGTGGGTATGGAGATATATCACATGAGTGATGCTAGGGTGAGTGGTAGGAAGTTTTTTCATAGGAGGTGTATGAGTTGGTCGTAGCGAAATCGGGGATATGCTGTTCGAATTCATAGGAACAGGGAGGTTAGAAGTAGAGCTTTGGTGACAAAATATGTCGTGTAGAGTTCAGGGGAGTGCGTATTGTATGTTGTTCCTAGGAAGATTGTAGCAGTGAGGGTATTTATTATAATAATGTTTATGTATTCGGCTATGAAAAATAGGGCAAAGGGGCCTGCGGCATACTCGATATTAAAGCCTGAGACTAGTTCAGATTCTCCTTCAGTAAGGTCGAAGGGAGTCCGGTTGGTCTCTGCTAGTGTAGAGATAAATCATATTATGGCCAGGGGTCATGTTGGCAGGATTAGTCAGAGGTGCTCTTGTGTTGTGACAAGGGTAGAGAGATTGAAGGAGCCACTTATTAGTAGCGTTGACAGTAGGATAATGGCTAGAGTGACTTCGTACGAGATTGTTTGGGCTACTGCTCGTAATGCACCGATTAAGGCGTAGTTCAAGTTTGATGCTCACCCTGATCAGAGGATTGAGTAAACGGCTAGGCTGGAGGTGGCTAGAATAAATAGGAGGCCTAAGTTAAGATTGACTAGGGGGTTGGGTATGGGGAGGGGGGTTCATAGTAAGAGGGCAATGGTGAGGGCTAGGGTTGGGGCGGTGATGTAGAGGGTAATGGTTGAAGTGGAGGGTTTTAAGGGTTCTTTAGTGAAGAGTTTTATGGCATCAGCGAAGGGCTGTAATAGCCCGTAAGGACCTACAATGTTGGGACCTTTGCGTAGTTGTATGTAGCCTAGAATTTTTCGTTCGGTTAGCATTAGGAATGCTATTGCGATTAGGATGGGTACAATGAGGAGTAGGAGGTTGGTCATGGGTGTGTTGTCAAGAAGAGGAATTGAACCTCTGATTGTAAAGTTTTAAGTTTTATGCAATTACCGGGCTCTGCCATCTTAACAAACTCTGTTCTTGAGTGGGTGTTGGCATGGCGTTAAATTGAGATAATATCATTTATTGGGGAAGGCGCTTTGTGAAGTAGGCCTTATTTCTCTTGTCCTTTCGTACAGGGAGAAATTTAGAACAGATAGAAACCGACCTGGATTACTCCGGTCTGAACTCAGATCACGTAGGACTTTAATCGTTGAACAAACGAACCTTTAATAGCGGCTGCACCATCGGGATGTCCTGATCCAACATCGAGGTCGTAAACCCTATTGTTGATATGGACTCTGGAATAGGATTGCGCTGTTATCCCTAGGGTAACTTGTTCCGTTGGTCAAGTCATTGGATCAATTGGATGTAGTAATTCGCTTTGACTGGTGAGGTCTTAGCATGTATTGCTCGGAGGTTGGGTTGTGCTCCGAGGTCGCCCCAACCGAAATTTTTAATGCAGGTTTAATAGTTTAGGACCTGTAGGTTTGTTAAGTATTGTTTGCATTAATGAATTAAAGCTCCATAGGGTCTTCTCGTCTTGTTATGTTATGCCCGCCTCTTCACGGGTAGGTCAATTTCACTGGTTGAAAGTAAGAGACAGCTAAACCCTCGTGGAGCCATTCATACAAGTCCCTATTTAAGGAACAAGTGATTATGCTACCTTTGCACGGTTAGGGTACCGCGGCCGTTAAACATATGTCACCGGGCAGGCGGTGCCTCTAATACTGGTAATGCTAGAGGTGATGTTTTTGGTAAACAGGCGGGGTAAGATTTGCCGAGTTCCTTTTACTTTTTTTAACCTTTCCTTGTGGGCATGCCTGTGTTGGGTTAACAGCGGGGGTAATAATGGCTTGTTGGTTGATTGTAGATATTAGGCTGTTAATATCTACAACTGTAATTGGAAACCTAAATTTGTGGGTTACTTTCCGGTACTTTTTAAATTAATTTCATGTAAGCACCAGAAATATGATCAAAACAAACAATTGTAAACTTTGAGACTGCGACTGGACTCAGTCCCCTCACAGAGGAATGTAGGATAACTTTGAGCTTTAGAAAGACCTGCAGGACTGTCTGCAAAACTCCAAAAAGCCCAGGGAGGTCCGCTGGCTGCTGCCCTGACCTCGGATAGGTCACGTCGGGGCTTTGGAGACTAACATGCTAAATGGGCTAGGCTCTGTGAATTCTTCAGGTATCAGTGAATTCTTCAGGGGTCAGTGATTCAAAGTTCTTAATTCTAGGGTTGTCTGCCTCTTGTCGTTATCACTTAGGGGAACTAGAAACTGATTTATTTACTTCAAGAGCCCCTCCATCACGTTTTATGCAGACGTCAGAAAAGCATTGCACATTTTCACAGAGTTTCTTGCCATTTACTTATCACACGTAAATTGGCATAATTGAAAGAATACTTTCTTTAGTTCTGCATGGATGGTAAAATGTTTCTGGAAATTTATTTCATTTTGAGAGTTACTTCCAGGGTTATTTGATGAAATTCAGATTTTTAAAAAATAATTTTAAGATTGCTTTCTAAGTAAGCATTGTTTATCTCATTCATGGGAAAAATGAGTAATCAAATTCGATTACAAATCATTTGATAGGTAAATAAAGCCTGATTTTTTAAAAAAGCACTTGGCTTTTTAAAATGAAGAGTTGAAATTATTTCCATTCAGCCATATTAGTACAGCTTTTCTTTCTAGATTTTCTTTGCTGCCAGGACTCCATTGAATATTGTGAAAAGAGTTACGATGCTGGAAGGCTAACACTGATGATGACGACGACGATGATGATGATGATGAATAACTGATATTTATTCATGACTTGGCAAGCATCAGGCATCATTCCAAGTGCCTCATATGTCTGAGCGCATTCATTCCCTTAGTACCTCTATGAGGCAGGGACTATTATCCCCATTTTACAGACCAAGAAGCTGAGGCAGTGAGACTGAATCTTGCCCACAGCTGCAGAGCTGGAATGCAGCAGAGCTGGGGGTGGAAATCAGGTTTTGAATCTTCAGCACTACACTCCCAGCTCCCTTGTTAAAGACGAGACGTTTGCAACTCAAGTATCACCCTGAGGTCTGGGACTGTGTTGTCTTCTCGACATGGTGTTTCTAGAGTCTAGCCCAGAGCCTGGCACATAGAAGCTACACAGAAATATTAGCTGAATGAACATCGATTTACCTGAAGGCGGGTAGGTCCATTTGGTGCATGTCATAGAGGATTTCCAGAGTTTGAAATGACATGTGTGACAATACAGCTTGGAAAACTAAGAGCAGAGTATGTTTTGACAGAGGAGGTAGCAATTAGGCACCTTTGTTTTTGGAATACTAAATAGGATTTGGCATTTTGTGGATTTGGTCTTATTTTTTCAGACCCCAGGGAGGAGAAACAACATCATGCGTCTCTTCCTGTGGTCAGGTGGATCTTGTCTATTTGGTGAAAGCTTCTCTGCCAAATATAAGCTTTTATTTGGGTTACTGTGAAAGCACTGACTCTCTAATAATTATTTTCCCTCTTTTAACCTGCTGTCATATTTGCTAACGAGGCCATCAGCAGAGCAAATTTAATTAAAGGGTGGATGGCAGGAGATGATGGGCCATGACTAATGTTTCCCGAGAGCATGGAAGAGTGTTTGGAAAGAGAGTCACTCCCTTCAGCCACCAGGACCACATCATTCTGTTATGTCATTTTTATTTTATGAGGGATGTTTTCTCGCTGGCATCGTATGTTGAAACTCCTCCTGCCGCTCCGGTGAGGAGGGCTGGGCCTCGTCATCCTCCTGGACCCAAGAACTGACCTCATGCTTGACTTTCCTGCCCACTCCCTGGGTGGGGTGCACGAATCTCCACAGCGTGCGGTCACCACATGGAGGGCTCAGTGTGTGGCGTGGTGTGGCACATGGGATGAAGCGCACACAGAAACCAAAGTGCTCTAAGAGCCACCTCTGTCACTATATTGTGATCATTTTGCCTGAGTTTGGTGTTGCTCCTAATGTTGGCTCCTTATGATAAATGTGTCTTTTTATCTGTCCCCATGTCAATAATTATCTAAAAATAAATCAACAACTAAAGTCTGCTGAAGATTGTTGATGGTTTGTTGCCTCAACCACGCAATTAATTTCCTTTCATTTTGATTCAATTCTCATTAAAAAAGCAGAAGTGAAGAAACACGGCAGACCATCCACCACACAGGGGCTTCGGCAGACCCTCTGCCATGCAAGGGCTCTGTGATTGGAGAGCCCTGTTTGGACGCTGGCACCCACTCAGCCTGGGTGGCTGTGGGCAGGGGTCTTACTTCAACCAGAGTCTGTGGCTCATGGTGGCTGTGTGTCTTCTGTATTCCAAGTCCAGGACAGACCCAGGACTGCCAATGGGACCACACAAGGCAGCCAGGTATGCTGTGAATTGTACGGCTGTACAGGGCTTCAAACAGCTCAGAACATTTTTGCAACATTTATGAATCTGTCTTTCCAATCGCATATAATAGATATATTTAGGCCTATTTTATATAGGAGAAACTGAGACAGAGGTACTGAGCTCAGAACTGAAATCCAGGCCCTCTTGCATTGGGGTATTATTACTGTTATTATGCCAACCTTGTGATGGGTTGAACTGTGTCCCCAAAATTCATATGTTGCAGTTCTAACCCCAAGTATCTCCAAATGTGACCTTATTTGAAACAGGGTCTCTCTACAGAAGTAATCAAGTGACAGTGAGGTCATTAGGGTAGACCCTAACCCAGTACAACTGCTGCCCTGATAAAAAGGGGATATTTGGACACACGCAAGGAAGAGACACAGGAGAAGATGCCGTCTACACATCAAGGAGAGAGGCCTGGAACAGATTCTCCATCTAGGCTCAGAAGGGGCCAACCCTGCCGACACCCTGATCTGAGATTTCCAGCGGCCAGGACTGTGAGGCAATGGCTCTCTATGGTTTAAGTCACCCGGTGCACGATCTTGTGTGAGGACAGCCCTGGCAAACTCAGAGAAGCAGGCTTCAGTGCCCCGCACAGGCATCTGTCCTAGCTGGGTGGCCTTCTTAGGATTATGTCTTTGTAAATCCCAACGTGAGGCACATGGCCCCATTCCCCATGCTGCACAGGTGAAGCCAGAGGCCCAGAGCGCCACTGCCTGTGACCTCAACCTGCAGGCAAATCTGCATGAGGACGTAAAGTGGCTTTTTACTCAACGGAGTCTTTGCCTTGACTCATCCCAAGGTTGTGTCTCCATAATGTGAAAGCAACTGATAAAACTATTTGTTTTAGTCCCTTCTGCCACTGCTATAAAGATACTACCTGAGACTGGGTAATTTATAAACACAAGACTCACAGTTCTGAATGGCTGGGGAGGCCTCAGGAAACTTACAATCACGGCAGAAAGCACCTCTTCACAATGTGGCAGGAGAAAGAGTGTGCAGGAGAAATGCCAGACACTTATGAAACAACCAGATCTCGTGAGAACTCCCTCACTATCATGAGAAAAGAAAGGGAAAAACCGCCCATATGATCCAATCACCACCCCCAGGCCCCTCCCTTGACACATGGTGATTACAATTCAAGATGAGATTTGGGTGGGGACACAGAGCCAAACCATATCACCATTTTAATAAAACAGCCAAATGAATTGTCCAGCCTTGTGGAGAGGAAGGGAGAGGCCACCTCACAGAGACCTTTCTCCTTAAACTCAGCTAGGATATCCCAGGACAGAGGGTCATAGAGTAGCTGAGCCAGCGGGAATCAGAGTCAGGATGAGATACATGTGGTGCGCTGGGGGCAGGTGCAGGGGAGGTGAGTGTGCCAGGGGTGAGTGCTCTGGAAGCGAGTTAGAAAGCATTTCCAGGGACATTCCACCCAGCCTCCACCTGTCAGATGGGCCATTCAGGTCCCAGATGGAGTCACATTAGCGTATCCATTCTCTCTTGCACGGCTTCTAAAGGCAGCGACGAGGGGGGTGATGATCAGTCCAACAATTGTAGGAACAGAACGATAACCCACATATTAATGGAGCTCTTCCAGGGAACCCGAGGCTGAGCCCCAGGGAAGCAATGGTGATGTCCTGGCTGCTGTGGTTGTGCAGTCTAATGGGAGGAGACATTCTAGACAAATTGTCAAAGCTCAGTACATAGAGGGTGAGTAACAGGGGCAGCCTCCCTCCAGGGGTGACAGGGGCTGTGTGCGAGGGATAGGAGGTTGCTATGCGGGGGTGCAGGAGGATGGGCTGGGCTGGGTCATCCTGGGGTGGGAAGGGACAGAGCATCTGAGGAACAGAGATGAGGCCAGTGAAGCAGCCAGCAGCAAGGGGCGGGACAGCCAGGGGCAGGACGTGCCACCAGAGCTGTAGGCAGGAGACCAGCCTCAGGGGACCCAGGGGGGTTCACTGAAGGGCTGATTTTCATTGAGAAGGCATTGGGGGACATGAACAAGCCTCTGTACAGAAAGTTTACTCTTCCTACAACATGGGAAATGGATTTGAGAGGGTTCAGCTGGGACCTTGAGGCCTGGGGAGCTGCTGCGGTGGCTGCAGCGTGGCCCTGGAGCTGGAGAGTGGGGGCAGATTTGACGGAGGGCTAGGAAGTGAAGTCCAGAGGACGTGGGGATCGATGAGTCATGGGGGTGAGAAAATGTAAGCTCCACAAAGATGATGATTTTGTCGACATTCTTAGCTTTTGTATCTGCAAAGCTTGTATAAGGGTTGCTCATAGAAAGCGCTGAATACAGTCATTAAGCGAGGGACTTCCTGAATACAGTCATTAAGTGGGGGACTTCCTGAATACAGTCATTAATCGGGGGACTTCCTGAATACAGTCATTAAGCGGGGGACTTCCTGAATACAGTCATTAAGCGGGGGACTTCCTGAATACAGTCATTAAGCGGGGGACTTCCTGAATACAGTCATTAAGCGGGGGACTTCCTGAATAGTCATTAAGCAGGGGACTTCCTGAATACAGTCATTAAGCGGGGGACTTCCTGAATACAGTCATTAAGCGGGGGACTTCCTGAATACAGTCATTAAGCGGGGGACTTCCTGAATAGTCATTAAGCGGGGGACTTCCTGAATACAGTCATTAAGCGGGGGACTTCCTGAATACAGTCATTAAGCAAGGGACTTCCTGAATACAGTCATTAAGCAGGGGACTTCCTGAATACAGTCATTAAGCGGGGGACTTCCTGAATACAGTCATTAAGCGGGGGACTTCCTGAATACAGTCATTAAGCGGGGGACTTCCTGAATACAGTCATTAAGCGGGGGACTTCCTGAATACAGTCATTAAGCGGGGGACTTCCTGAATACAGTCATTAAGCGGGGGACTTCCTGAATAGTCATTAAGCGGGGGACTTCCTGAATACAGTCATTAAGCGGGGGACTTCCTGAATACAGTCATTAAGCGGGGGACTTCCTGAATACAGTCATTAAGCGGGGGACTTCCTGAATACAGTCATTAAGCGGGGGACTTCCTGAATACAGTCATTAAGCGGGGGACTTCCTGAATACAGTCATTAAGCGGGGGACTTCCTGAATACAGTCATTAAGCGGGGGACTTCCTGAATACAGTCATTAAGCGGGGGACTTCCTGAATACAGTCATTAAGCGGGGGACTTCCTGAATACAGTCATTAAGCGGGGGACTTCCTGAATACAGTCATTAAGCGGGGGACTTCCTGAATACAGTCATTAAGCGGGGGACTTCCTGAATACAGTCATTAAGCGGGGGACTTCCTGAATACAGTCATTAAGCGGGGGACTTCCTGAATACAGTCATTAAGCGGGGGACTTCCTGAATACAGTCATTAAGCGGGGGACTTCCTGAATACAGTCATTAAGCGGGGGACTTCCTGAATACAGTCATTAAGCGGGGGACTTCCTGAATACAGTCATTAAGCGGGGGACTTCCTGAATACAGTCATTAAGCGGGGGACTTCCTGAATACAGTCATTAAGCGGGGGACTTCCTGAATACAGTCATTAAGCAAGGGACTTCCTGAATACAGTCATTAAGCGGGGGACTTCCTGAATACAGTCATTAAGCGGGGGACTTCCTGAATACAGTCATTAAGCGGGGGACTTCCTGAATACAGTCATTAAGCGGGGGACTTCCTGAATACAGTCATTAAGCGGGGGACTTCCTGAATACAGTCATTAAGCGGGGGACTTCCTGAATACAGTCATTAAGCGGGGGACTTCCTGAATAGTCATTAAGCGGGGGACTTCCTGAATACAGTCATTAAGCGGGGGACTTCCTGAATACAGTCATTAAGCGGGGGACTTCCTGAATACAGTCATTAAGCGGGGGACTTCCTGAATACAGTCATTAAGCGGGGGACTTCCTGAATACAGTCATTAAGCGGGGGACTTCCTGAATACAGTCATTAAGCGGGGGACTTCCTGAATACAGTCATTAAGCGGGGGACTTCCTGAATACAGTCATTAAGCGGGGGACTTCCTGAATACAGTCATTAAGCGGGGGACTTCCTGAATACAGTCATTAAGCGGGGGACTTCCTGAATACAGTCATTAAGCGGGGGACTTCCTGAATACAGTCATTAAGCGGGGGACTTCCTGAATACAGTCATTAAGCGGGGGACTTCCTGAATACAGTCATTAAGCGGGGGACTTCCTGAATACAGTCATTAAGCGGGGGACTTCCTGAATACAGTCATTAAGCGGGGGACTTCCTGAATACAGTCATTAAGCGGGGGACTTCCTGAATACAGTCATTAAGCGGGGGACTTCCTGAATAGTCATTAAGCGGGGGACTTCCTGAATACAGTCATTAAGCGGGGGACTTCCTGAATACAGTCATTAAGCGGGGGACTTCCTGAATACAGTCATTAAGCGGGGGACTTCCTGAATACAGTCATTAAGCGGGGGACTTCCTGAATAGTCATTAAGCGGGGGACTTCCTGAATACAGTCATTAAGCGGGGGACTTCCTGAATACAGTCATTAAGCGGGGGACTTCCTGAATACAGTCATTAAGCGGGGGACTTCCTGAATAGTCATTAAGCGGGGGACTTCCTGAATACAGTCATTAAGCGGGGGACTTCCTGAATACAGTCATTAAGCGGGGGACTTCCTGAATACAGTCATTAAGCGGGGGACTTCCTGAATAGTCATTAAGCGGGGGACTTCCTGAATACAGTCATTAAGCGGGGGACTTCCTGAATACAGTCATTAAGCGGGGGACTTCCTGAATACAGTCATTAAGCGGGGGACTTCCTGAATACAGTCATTAAGCGGGGGACTTCCTGAATACAGTCATTAAGCGGGGGACTTCCTGAATACAGTCATTAAGCGGGGGACTTCCTGAATACAGTCATTAAGCGGGGGACTTCCTGAATACAGTCATTAAGCGGGGGACTTCCTGAATACAGTCATTAAGCGGGGGACTTCCTGAATACAGTCATTAAATGAGGGACTTCCTGAGTCACTCATCAAGGCTGATGCTCAGGCTTTAGCCTGCACTGCTAGCGCGTGGCTGTGTCACCCACTGAGGCATACGGCACAGGACAAGGACTGAAATGGGAAACTGAATCCACGTGGGGCATTGCCCGTTACATTACAGAGCAAGGTGTTCCAGCGGAGACTTCCCAGAGCCAAGTCTGGCACAGACGTCGCTTCTCCATGCAGAGTTCCCCACACCCCAGGTTGATGTAGCCTTTTGTAGCTTGGCTCTCAGGACACCGGTCCACATTACTCCTGTGGTTACAATCACACTTTGCTTTATCACATTTCAACACTGAGCAATGAATGTGAGCAGGTGAGATTGCTGGACGTTTGCATTACAGCCTGGGAGGAAGAAGAACAGGGGGGCAGAGTGTGGTGCACTTACAAAATATTCGCCTTGGCGGAGGAAATGTGTGCTAAGAAAAAGATCCTCATTTTGGAAAAGCTTAACTGCTTTAATGAAGTAAATGTAAAGTTTTCTTCAGGTGAACGTTAAGATTCACTGACTTAAAAATAAAGCTTCGGCAGGGCCAGTGTGTGTCCTCTGTCCCCATGAACCACTCTGTCTCAGGAAAATGAATTCCACGTGGGATGAGTGGTGTGTTGGTGATTTTCTACGAGGGTTGAGTGGCGTGTTGGTGATTTTCCACATGGGTTGAGTGGTGTGTTGGTGATTTTCCACGTGGGTTGAGTGGCATGTTGGTGATTCTTGCATGTTTTGGGGGTGTTTATGGCCTGCGATTTTTCTGCAGAATCCCTGGGGTGTAGCAAGGGAGGCCCAGGCCACCCTGGTCCCTCCTTCTTTGGACAAGGTTTACTCTTGGGCTTCTCTGATGTGACAGTCCAGAGCTGGATCCACTCCCAGGGTCTCTCCCAATCACCCACGACGTTCTGCTTAGATTTAAACAGACAAGGGTCAGAGATGACACGTGGAAGTGACGTGCTCACTAAGTTGTGTCTTCAGAAGCAGTTCCCCTGTGAAAGTTGTCAGAATCAAAATGGAGTCACTTACGTTAAAACCCTGAAAAATAGAGCCAGGAAAGGCTGTAAAGGGAGGGTTCTTATATATGAATGCCTGACAATAGGAACTGTCACAAAAGACTCTGCAAAACCCACGGCTTCATACAAGAGCATCTCGACCTTACACAAAAGTACAGACATCTGCCCAGCAACTGCCTGTCCAACCCGGGACTGGCACCACCCTTGTTATTATTGATTCTTGTAGCTAAGAATAATTATCTCAAAACAATGATGTGACCTCCATCCTCATTTTTCCTTTAAAAACCTCCATCTTCCTTTACCTCCCTGAATATGCACATAGTTTACTATAGCAGACTTATTCTCGTTGCAATGCCTATTCCCAAATCAACGTCATTTTCTTTTAGAGAGCCTGTCTCTGTTTGTTCTTTAGGCTGACAAAGATGGTGCTCAGTGCAGGAGCTGAAGAAACATCACGATTGGAAGGATGGGCAGTTCTTGGACCTGTGTGCAGTTCTCACTGGACCCCGTTGAGCTCTCTGTTTCCACGGGGATTCCATCACCTCTTCTGCCTAGGTGAGTCCTCTCTCAGGCTGAGCCGCCCTCATTTCGGTAGAAGCTTTTTTACTCTGTCTGGGATTTGGTTGGGTTATAAGACCACCTGAAATAAAAGAGCTCACACCCCTTCTGGGATAATGGGGGACTTTTTGCCTTCTTGGCAAGTTCTCTTGGGTATAAAGGCCAGTGCCCCTCTGGTTTGAGTGCCATGCTTCCTGTGGATTTTACCTTCTGCCTCCGAGTCTCTTGTCTTCTCGGGTGGATTGACTTTGGACTCTTTCTGCCCAACATAATGTTTTGTTGGATCGGAGTGTCTGGTTAGAATTTTGTGAGTGCTCTGATGTTGGCTCATTTTGGTTTAGTTTTGTGCATCTGTAAATAATTTGGCTCTTTTTCCCCTTGATTGTTTCTAAAAAATCTCCCCAGAGCAAACACAAACATTCTTCATGGTGGGTGTGGGATGGCTAACTAGAAGCCACTCAGCAGTTGCCGCCATCTAAGACACTGACCCAAGCTCCTGACACTGCTCCACAGGATCTATGGGCTTTTCTTGGCTCTTGAAGAAATGAAATGGAATTCTCAAATACTAAGGCCACCGAGCTTTCCGGGACTCCAAATGGTTACAAGCATTTCCCGGTGCGTGTGTTTACATCACTGGTCATCATGGGGACCATTTTTTCTTTTTTTTTGAGATGGAGTCTCGCTGTATTGCCCAGGCTGGAGTGCAGTGCCGCAATCTTGGCTCACTGCAACCTCTGCCCCCTGGATTCAAGTGATTTGCCTGCCTCTGCCTCCTGAGTAGCTGGGATTACAGGCGCATGCCATCATGCCCAGCTCATTTTTCTATTTTTAGTAGAGACGGAGTTTCACCATGTTGGCCAGTCTGGTCTCGAACTCCTGACCTTGTGATCTGCCTGCCTTGGCCTCCCAAAGTGCTGAGATTACAGGCGTGAGCTACCGCTCCAGCAATGGGGATCTTTTGAACTCCCCAAGCTCATTTTTCCTTCAGGCTACAGCTACAGAGTTAACTTGTAGAGTCTTTTAACTTTTCTCTCTCTCTCTCTATATATATACATATTTTTTTCTTCCTACTTTGCATTTGCTGACTCTTCTGCAGATGTTGAGATAAAATTCATTGCTTATGACATGCCAGACAAGGTTTTAAAAAAGTCTTAACGGGCTTTCAAATTACTGACTTTACAAATTACCACACCTCCATGGCAACCAACAACAACCAAGACACCTTTTGGAAATGTAAATTTAGGTTTGCCTGACTAACAATTGCTTAGAGTAATGGAACAGTTAACTGAAGGAATGACATTACAAAAGAAAAAGTAGTAGAAATTGTTTATAAAAGTTAGGCCCTAAGATCAAACAGGTCAAAATCTTGAGTTCACAGAAAAAATATAAAAATATTTCTGTCTGGCATAAAAGTTGTTTTGTCTTGCCATGAAGGGGCAGAAAAGTAAAAAACTCTGCTAAAATGGTTCCCTGCCTGCATAGACTAGTCAACCAAACCAGACTGGTAAAACCAGATAGATTTATTGCGGGTCCAAGGCCACCTGGAGAATTTATTGTATATAATTCAGCCAGCCCTAGCAGAAATGTCAACACTGAAAATTCAACCCTAAACTCATTTGAAACGGAACAAACGGTAAAAAAGAACAAAGTTTTCTTTAAAAGTCAAACTGCTATGGAAACTGCTTTACCCAAAACGTTGGTCCACCACCTTCATTAGATTATCTGTCAGGGAAAAAAAAGTTTAGCCACGTGAAGGTGTCCCAATTTGTCGGAAACATAATTTGGGTCTAACTGTCTTTTCTATACTGATGAATTGGTATGTTTACCGTGTCATGACTAAAATCCTAAAATGCAAACTGTAAGATCTTTGTGTGTACATATGTGTGTTTAGGTGTACTTACATGTATCCACGCATATGATGTTATGTATTACGTCTACATGGTAAAATCTGGCATAATCAGCTAAAAATTCCTTAAGAAAATTTATTCAGTTTGGCTTAAATAAGTGCTCATAGAAGTTGTTAAACTATATAGTAATTAACTTAAGTATCTTTTAGTTCACATGACTTCAGTAATTGATAAATAAGCTGGTTTTAAAATTGTTGTTAAAATAAAAATAGAAACGTTTTTAAAATTGTCAGCACACATTTTTACCTGAGGTTGCTGGTCAGACAGTTTTATATTTGTCTTCACTTAAGGTGTCACGGTTTGACACCAAGGTTATAAAACTATAAACTCAGCCTAAAAGCAGAATAATATTTGTTTGTATAACTCTTTGATAAATAAGGCTAATATAATGTTATTGATTTAAGAAAATTAGCTGTATCTTCTGAGTCATCACCAAAATATCCATGTATTTTACTTTAAGTTGCTTACTTAGGTGAAGTACATTATATTCATAGGCTAGAAAAATGGTTACTAGGAAAATAACAAAATGATTAGCTTTGTCTAATATCTTAGTTTTCATAAGTAATATAGGTAAACCATTAAAAATAAACAAATTAGGTAAATTTAAATGGGATAAACATTTATGAATGAGCTTTGCATGTAAAGTCTTAACGTCATGTTAAATTAAGTTGTGGATACCCATAAAATGTCTGGGTGATTCTCAAATAAGATAAAATGTTAATATTGGACAGACAGTTCAAAATTGCTTTGGTTTTAACTAAAAATTAAAGTTACTAAGAGTTAAAATTTAGATTTATATATTTATGTGTGTACGTGTGTGTGCATATATATATGATTCTATATAGAAAGTGTGCCAAAAATTAAGATGTGCTTTTAATGACAAAAATGAGAAAGGCATAAAGTGTGTTTTTTATTGAAAAAAGAGCAATTCTGTCTAATTCAGAGCTTATTTTAAAAGGTTGTTTCAAAATATGGATTAAAGAAAAAAATAGAAGCAAGACAGAAACTGGTAAATAGGTGACAAAGATATGAAAACAGTTTTAAACATAAAATTGTATTTATGGTAAAAAAAAAGTTTAAAAAGAGAGTAATTTTGTAGGAGAAAGAATCTTGAGTGGTGCATTTTCGTCTTAAAGTAAAATAACTGGTTATGTAAGAAAGAGGATGCATGGGGCAGAGCAGAAAGTCTAAGTGTGTAGTGGAAAGTCTGTGCAGCTCACAAATGGTTCATGAAGGATAGATTTATGAAAGGAATGTGTGTGTAATCAAGTTGGCTATAATTAAAAGAAAATTATTTATATGTCCATCTAAAGATTGAGATTTGATATTAAAAATACACTGATACAAAACTTGACCAGCCTAAGCAACATAGCAATATCTGTCTCTTTTTTTAACTTGTATTTTAGGCTCAGGGGTACATGGAAGGGTTTGTTATATAACAGGGGTTTGTTGTGCAGATTACTTCATCACCCGGGTATTAAGCCCAGTACCCAATAGTTATCTTTTTTGCTCCTCTCCTTTCTCCCACCTCTTTTTTTGTTGTTGTTGTTGTTGTTGTTGTTTTTTTTACGAGGGGGAAAGAAACAAAAATACACTGATACAAAGCTAAAATTTTCCCCCCCATGTTAGAACAACAAGATTTTAAACAAAAATATTGATCTGCTCTTGGTAAATATTGCAGAAGGTTTTGATGTCTAATTCTGAAGTCTATTTCTTTACATTTTCAACCGTCTCCTGAAGGGCAGCTTCTTCCTGTTTTAGTTAATGTTTCTGCCAATTTTTTTCCTGAGATCCATTTAATGTCCCTAGTTTCAGCTTAGGAATGCTGTTTTCTTCATTGAGAATAATGATTTTATTTCTCAGGGTGGAATTTCTCTCCGGAAGCTTCTCAGATTCCTGTTCAGAAGTTTCCCTTCTGCTGTTTCTTGCTGTATGTGATTTGCCAGCCATGCACCATTGCCTTCAGCTCTTTCTCCCCTGAGAAGGCTCCTGTAGTGACTCTCTCCTTTAATTTTTTTGTCAGCTCCTATAACTTTTTTCTCTGGTTTTGTCTGCTGTTATAACCTGACACTGAAAATTCTGTCTTGAAAGCCTAGAAAGGCATATAAATTCAGTACAACTTGAACTCCTGGCTTTTCTCAGTACATCTGAATTTTTCCGTGTAACAGGAAGCTCATCATGCTGTTACTAGAGGCCATGTGTTCCCGTGCTCAAGATACTAGCGATGTTGTTCATGTTCCATGGTCTACACTAATGACCTTGGACACACACTCTTGCTGTGTCTTATTAAATTCAAGTAGCTTTTCCATCAGGTTTGACTTCTAGTTTATCAAAATGGGCTTCCAAGAAGCCATCACATTGCAGGAGGATTTTCTTTAACTTTTTGGTAACATGCCTAAAGAAACAAAGATTTTACATGTTATCAAGATAATTTCCTCAGTTGTCTTTATTAGTTTTTGATTACTTAGACAAACTGTGCTTTGAAAGGGTTAAGGTTTCTTTATAAATCCATGTAACTTTCTGTATTGCTATTAAAGTCTCTATCACGAGGGTTAAATGAATGACTATTACTTCCACAATGACTTGTGATTCTGTTTTTATCAAATGTTTCAACACTTTTGGTATCTTTGATGGGCTTCCCCAATATCAAAATTCTAAATTAAGTAGTTTTGACCTAAAATTATAGATTGTCCATTCAGGCCCTTAGGGAGTCTAAAAAGATGTCTCTCTCATCTTGTAGAAATATTAAATGATAAGGCTTTTTTGGCAAATTGCATGGTAAGCACTGTCAGATGGTGAGAGATGCTAGAGATTCCTTCAGTTACATTGATGGGTATGTTATTGATACGAATGTTCCAAAATTGCACAAAACTCTGAGAAGTGTAGGACATCATCAAGTCCTAATTCTGTTTTTTTTAATGCTGTATGCCACAAATTAACCAAGTTTTCTTGTCAATTTCTGATAATGGTAAATTTTCATTCAGATTTATAACCATGGCTATTCTAACTCTCTGTCATTCACAGTTACTGTTTTAAGTCTCTGTCTGAAAGCATCTGCAGTCAGATTCATGAAAAGACTCTAACAAGTACTCTTAATTACAGTTTTCTTATAACTTTAAGATCAATAGACTAAAGATTTTTAGAACGTTAATGAGGAAATGGATGGGTTCATGAAGCTGATAATGGAGATCAAGCAGAACAAAAATTAATCACATAAGCTGAATAACTGATGGAAATAATATTTCTATGACTTTCATCTGGGACATTGTTGGAAATTTTTTTGTTTTCCAGACTTAAGGAAATTTTCTCTCTTAAGCTATCGACAGCTTATGGTAACTTGGTGAAGTATACTTCTGTGAACAAAGGTGGAAGTATTTCCTTTTTCTCCCTAATTGATTCTGCCAGGAGTGGAAACTGTCAGGATGTATTCTTATTCTCATTACTTTTTGGCAATATGGCTATTCACATAAGTTCAACATGAATTCACTCTCCCTTGAAAAGAGGATACAATTGAAAACATCGATTATATTGCCAAGGTTTTGTCTGAAATATCACATTTGGGGATGTGCATAGAATGCCTGTTTGTAAGGGTTAGCAGGATCTTATAGTCACTAAAATTGTCACTTTCTGGCAGGCCCAGGAACCTCGAGACAGTAGGTGGAATCTATACTCAGTATTAATTTGACTTTCTAGCCTCAAGAGATTTTAAAATCTGAGATTCCTGTGTGATTAATGTAGAGAGAAGAAGTTATGTTTCTGAGAAAACCTGCCAATACACCTGTTATTAGATTACAGATCTGTGCATTGTTTTAGAGTTCTTGTTTCTTCCTATAGACTAGACTAAATCCTAAATTCTAGGTTCCTCCAATCCAATTTTTTTCCATAAAGGTACTAAAAATGGAAACCATTCCTGAAGTCCTGTAAGCTGAACCTAGGTTAATTTTAAGGAACAAGTCTGATACCCAATGTATAAGTCACAGAAAAAATTCACCAAACCTCCTGATGCCATAACCAGAGACATTCAAATTGTAAACCAACAGAAGTTGATGGTTTCACACTATAGATAGTCCTTCATAAGATTATGGAAACAAGACTCTATGTTGCAATGACACTCTTACTTGTCTTAATGCCTTTTAAACTTGACCGAATAGTGGTCATTTAATGTACTTAATTGGTGGCCTTTCAGCCTACGTTCATGTCTCAAAACCATGATATAACCTGGGTTTGAGAGATTACTCTTAATTTTACTTTCTACTGTCCTTTTTACATTTTGTCTCCGTTGCTTGTCAAATTTCTGCAGAAGGACAACTCCTAACAGAAGGATGCTGGCCCAGCACTTTGAGTTGATAGCCAACACCCACAGAACAGATGAAATTGAGCTTAATAACAACTTAACAAAATTGAACTCCAAGCAGGCTTAGTCTGAGGGCCACTCCCTCCAGGCCTCCCTTCTTGCTCAAATGTGGCTGAATGGATTTCAACACTGACTCCTTGTCACCAGTCACTCCTTCCAATGTAGAAGCAGACCAGACCAAATCAAGACAGGTCCATCCTTACACTGAGGGAAAATCAAAACCTAACTGCAGGATGGTTGATCAGAGAAAGATCCTGATCAAAAGAGGAATGTGAAAGTTACCAGAACCAAAATGGAGTCACTTGTGTTGAAAACTCTGACAAATAATACAGGAAAAGGCCATGAAAGGAGGGTTCCTAAGCATGAAAACAATCACGATAGACTCTGTGAACGATGCGAGCCTGCACAAAGTCCCACTGCACCTTACACAAAAAGCACATCTGCACAGCAAGTGCCTGTTCAACCCTGGACTGGCCCCCTCTTTTTATCGATCCCAGTAGCCAAAGAGAATTCTCTCAAAACAATGATATAATCCTTCTCATTTTTCCTTTAATAACTTTGTCTTCCTTCATCCTTCGGAATACACACATAGTTTACTATGGCATGCTATTCCCATTGCAGTGCCCTATCCCCGAATAAATATCATTTGCTTTTAGAGGGCCTCTCACTGTGTGCTTTTTACGTTGACACACCTTGATCTGTCCTTTGTCATTAGGGGAACCTGAGTGCTATTTGATACACTGAGGGCAGCAAGATAACCCCATTGCCCGGAGTCCTGCCTGGCTGCCCCATCCGGCGGCTGCCCCATCCAGCGGCTGCCCTTGGCACACCTGCGCCCTACTGCCTCCTTCCCCACGCAGGCTCCTCCTTCTCTCCTGCACCTGGAGCCCAGTTTCTCAGACTGTCTCCACCAAATGTCCTCTGTGTCTCTACCCTCTCTCTTCCCATTGCTCCTCTTCTCACCTGCTTGCATCTCTTCCTCCAAAAGAAAGAAAGATACCTTCTCCCTGGGGCCTGGCGTTATGATCTATGCTGCCCCAAACTCTTCTTTTCTTACAGTCAAACATCTTCTCTTTTTCTTTTCTTTTCTTTTTTCTTTTCTTTCTTCCTTCCTTCTTTCTTTCTTTTTTTTTTGAGACAGTCTTGCTCTGTTGCCCAGGACGGAGTGCAGTGACATGACCTGGGCTCATTGCAACCTTCGCCTTATGGGTTCAAGCCATTCTCGTGCCTCAGCCTCCCGAGTAGCTGGGACTACAGATGCACACCACCACGCCCGGCTAACTTTTGTATTTTTAGTAGAGATGGGGTTTTGCCATGTTGGCCAGGCTGGTCTCGAACTCCTAACCTTAAGTGATCTGCCAGCCTCAGCCTCCCAAAGTGCTGGGATTACAGGCGTGAGCCACCATGCCCAGCCCAGCTTTTTCTAAGCGTGCCCTGACCTGTGGGCCCATTCAAATCGCAAACCAGGAGAAGCTGATGGTTTCACACTATAAGTAACTTTCCCCCCTGACCCTCCCCCTGGGGGCCACAGCAGATCCACGTGGCGAAGCTCAGCAGCTTTTGGTCTCTGTCTCCTTAGACTCCTCGTGAGCATCCAACGGTGCCGACCACAAGCGCTGTGCACATCTCTGGGGTCAGACCGTCGGGAATCTGCTTCCCATTCTACCACTTACTCACTGTGTGCTGGGCAGATGACTCCAATCCTCTGTCTCCTCGACAGTAAAGCAGTCCTGGACCTCAGCTAATTCGTGGGAGGATTCCGTGAAATAATGAGGCAGTCAGCCCAGTGGGGGAAGATTATAAGCTCCCTGTAAATGAAGCGGTGGTTGTTGTTATTCTTTTATCTGACCCACAGAGTCACGTCTGCTTGCCTGCTCTTGTGTTTCTAACGCAGCGCCTGCCTGCGGCGTAGTGAATATTTGGGCATCAGATTGGCAGTATTTCCGGGTCAGCCTCATTCCTGAGCTCAATACCCACAAATCCAATGGCTTCTAGTGCATCTTCATCCAGATGTTCCTTAAGCAGCTCAAAACCAGTGTTGCCTGCAAATGGAAATCACCCTTCTCTCCTCTCCCTGGCCTGCTGTCCATCTAAACCCGCTTCTCTTTCTATAGCTTATCTCTTGGTCACAGAACAATTCTCCCCTTTGCCCAAAGTCTCAATTTGAAAATTAGCTTGGACCTTCTCCTCTTCTTAACTTTGACATCCAATTCATCACCAACGAATTTGAATTCTACCTATGAGCTTTTCTGGGCTTTGCCCTACTCTCCCTCTGCACCGAAGCTCTGTCAGGCCGTCCTGGGCCCCCGCAGTACCTGGTTCCGGGGTTGACTTCTGTTCCCTTCTGCGGTGGATAAATACCCTGTGGTTGACGCCAGAGGGAGTTTTTGATGAGCAGCTTGCCCTGACTGTGGGAGAATGCGCCCCTCCACCGCCACTGAACTGACAGGGGAGGGACCCCCGATAGGAGTCACAACTGAGGCGAGGACCACCTGCGGGGGCGGGACCCTCGAAAGGAGTCACAGCTGAGGCGAGGACCACCTGTGGGGCCACCTGGCCAGGGAGATGGTACGGTGCCAGCTTCTCTCCTCTGGGAGGAACGCGCCCCTCTGGGTCAAACAAAGAGCCTTCTGAGTCCCAGCTGCGAGTCCCAGCATCAGAGCTAGAGAACAGGCCTGGGGGAAAAAAGGACCTTCCGAGGTGTGCAGTGAAAGGAAAGCTGTCTCTTCACCCTCCGAAGGTTCACTGGAAAATCTACTGTCAAAAGGCAGGTGAACTGGAGAACAGGCATACAAACTGATTAACTTGTACACAGAGGCCTTGGGACTGAAGACCCAAAGACACAGGCGAATTGGAGGGGAATTGGCCATCTCTATACTTGGGCTCAAGGCAGTGCGGATGGCCGTGTAGGAATGTGCCTGGATAGAAAGGGCCCGACCTAACGCCGATGGGCTGAGGGGGCGGCAGGGCCTAACGCGGGCGGGCCGAGGGGGCGGCAGGGCCCATCTGTCCAGGTTCCTCTTGGCCCCTCTGGGGAGCATCCCTTCCCTTTGTGGGGCGGGGCCCTCCCTGGAACGGGGGTCTCACGACCTGCAGTCAAACAAGGTATGTCCGATAATTTCCTCACCGCCAGTTTTTACAGAGAAAGGTGGAGGAAAGTGGGAGTCCTATTTCCAGGTTTTATGGCTGGCTTTGGAGAGAAGGGTCCTGGTTCCTATGACTCTCCTGGAGGAACAGGGATTCTTGTTTCTGTGGTGCCTCAGGGGAGAATGGGGCTGAGAGGCAGGGAGGGCAGGAGAAGGTCGGGGAAACCTTTTGCTTCTGAGGCCGCTGCTGAAGCCTGCATTTTGGGGGATTGTCTTCTGAGTCCCAACAGCAGCTAAGCGATTATTTAAGAATATTTTCAACTGTTAATAGTTTCCATCTATTCAGCCTTTTAAGCTGAGTTGGCCAATCTAATCCTAAAAATTGTTAAACTGTATTTAACTTAAATCTATTTAAATATATGTAAATTATTGTAACTATTTGCTCCAGCAGAGTTGATGAGAATACCTAGAAATTCTAGCGTGTGATTTTTCTGCTTTTAAAGGGATTTCTTTCTTAATCAGAATGCCTGCTGAGAAACTATTCACAAAAGAAGAGTTCCTACAAACGGGGCTGCCTCCTGCCTCCAGGGAGACCCAGGTTTCAGTGGGCTGTGGGTCCCAGTCGATGTCCTAAAATAGCCCCGGCTGAGATCCTAAAATAGCCCCTGGCCGACGCTTTGTCTCCGTTCAACAGGCAGGTGCAGATTAAAACTGGTATCTTGCAATCAGGGCTGAGGCCATGTGGACAGAATCAGAATTTGCCCAGCAAGCAGGTGAGTCATTTCTGGACTTGAGCTGGCTTCACGTAAATCCTACGGGCATCAGAGCCTGATCCACACATGTCCCCGGCCCAAGTCCAGGGAAGTCCCTCCACCGAGACGTGCCTTAGGCCTCTAGCCTGTGCCTGGGACAAAGCGGGCCTCGTCTTGGCAGAACGGTTAGAGGTGCGCCTTTGTGGAAGGCGATCCATAGTCGTGCTCTGGAGAATGTGCTGGGGTCACGGCTTCTAAGATGCCTCTGCGCTAACAGTCTGCGGGGCCAGCTTTCCTGCGAGCCCCACACTTTTCTCTTGCTGATAGTAGTGATCAGCTACAGTTTGACGAGCGCTCATTTTTTTGTCTGTGTATTTATCCACTTCACTTAAATCCTGATTACCAGCCTACGATGCTGGTATCACCCGGATTTTACAGCTAAGGAAACTGGTCCAGAGAGGTTGACTAACTTGCCTGGGATCCCACGGATATGAGGGGCCAAGCTATGACTTAGAGAGTTTTGGACTTTGAAGCCTGGGTTTTCCCTGTATCTCTCTATGTCCTGGGGCTGGGGAAGTCCCATGGGAGCAGGATTCTCAGACCTCAGGCCATGGGGACCCGTGCTGTGGACCCCAGGGATGTGATGTCCCTGGCTGTTCATTTCCCCCCTGGCTCCACTTCCCTGCTTTTTAAATCCTGGGATTGAGGGAACATATGTCAAAGATGTGGCACACGTGTGGCTGTGGGGCAGTAGCACAGATGATCCACAGTGAGTGAACAGCAAGGCCCCTGTGTGCGCTCAGGACAACGGGGGCAGCAGCCCCTGGAGAGAGGAACGCCCCCAGGCCTGTGCTCCTGGGCTCCCACCTTGGGTCCCTGGGGCTGCTTTTCTATAACCGAAAACCTTTCTGTTAACTGCTGAAGTCCAAGGCTGGTCCTACATACCTGGGGGAACTCACGCCAGGTAAAGCCAGCATTTACTGAGCACCTGCACAGGTGGTGAGGAATAAAAATAAAGTTCTAAGCCCCACAGCTGACGAAATGAACCCCCCTTGGCCAGGGGGATCCCTGAGAAACCTTATAAGAAATGCCTTGCTCTGCCCCCTCCCTGCCCCACTCTCTAACACCATCAGGCTTCTTAAGGACTACATAGAAACTGGCCCCTTGGAAAGCCTCCCCCACTGCGAACTTAAACATCTGACCAGCATCCCTTCCCGACAAGAGACCACCAACCTCGGAGTGGCTCTGGCCCTCTACGGAGGCTGTGTGCTGAGTATCTTCCTGTCCCCGCTTCACCTTCTGATGGACAGGGTCTGATTGAAGTACAGTTAAATGTTAAGTCTCCACACACAAATGAGCATGGGTCTCATGTAACATACGTGTTAGCTAACTGCGCACGCTTGCAACCCCCCCTTCATGAATATCCATGGCTCTTCCTGCAGCCTGGTGAGAATGTGCACCCAGCCAGCCTGTTCAGCACGAATTCCTGTCTCCTCCTTCCCTCTCCTGAAGTGCTTGCTTTTTGGTTTTGGTTGGAGGCCTTGCTTCTGGCCCACGGGCTGAGCTACCCTTGTTTAGAAGTAAAGCTCTGTCGTCTAAATTTATAGATTCTGTGACTTTTCCAGTCCACAGTGGCCAGTGCTTCACGTTGCCTCAAAGGTGACAGTCCACAGTGGTTCACATGCAATTTTTCTTTTTACTCCTCAGAATCATGTTAGAACAAAACTCCTGTTATTTCTCACTTTGTGTTGAGGAAATGAGGCTTACGGAGGCGGAGGAGGTTGCCTCAGGCCCTAACACGAATGGTGGAGCTGGAACTGGAACCAGGGGCAGTGAGACTGGCGCAGGGGTGTTTCTCCAAACCACCAACGCTGTGTGCTTGGGGGAAGCGGAAGAAAAGGGAACAAAAGAGCAGCAGGAGAACAAATTAATCTCGTTAGTAGAATAATACTTCCATCCTAATGTGGAAATTGAACACAGAAACATTTTCCACCAGTTCCCAAAATCCCCTCCGAGTGGTTGCCATCAGTACCTAGACTGTGGGGGATCTCAGGGGAACACGGCCCCACATCCCTGAAGGATGAGCCTCCTTTGAAAGTCCTGAAATCAAGGACCCTGTAGAGCAAATGGGGCTCCCTATCTGATGCACTGGAAGCCAATACTATGACACTGGATTTTTGAGAAAAGAAACGTTTGCTGTTGAAAATCAACTCCCAGGGAGACACGAGTCCACTCAGATCTGTCTTCCTGTGCTGGCTTCATGGCAGTGATTTTATTAGAAAAGGCTCAGGGGCTGGATCCTTGGATTAGCAGGTGACTGGTGGAAAGTCCGTGGGCCTGGGCAGTAGCTCTTCACACTGCCTCAAGGGTGGCATGTGCAAACTCGAGGGTGTGAGCATGAAGCCTGCGGTGGAAATTCAGGCTGTGACATCAGCAAGTACATTCCCTGCGGACTCCAGTGGGCCGTTTGGTTATAGCTGATTTTGGCTACTTCTTTCATTGCATACATGGAGGGAGTGGCAGCGTTTCAGTAAGTTGTTTCCTTTTTTATTTGCCATCCCGTAAACTCAAGAAGTTCTTTTAGTCGTTGGTTTCTTTAACTCTTTGGGGCAGGGTTTCAAACGGATGGCCTTTGAAAGTGAGACTCAAGGACGTACTGACACTGGGCCTGAAAAGTTTTAGGCCGCATCAGCCTAAGAGGCACATGGGCTCCAGGATGTGTGAGGTCCAGGCCAGGCCGTCACCTAACCGAGCGCACTGGAGTGACCCCGGAGCGTAGGCGCACGTGGAGGGAAGGACTCACGGAAGGACGGAAAGGGTGGGGGTGAGGAGGCTCTTCTGAGCCTGCTCTGGCAGGGGTGCCACCCAGGCACAGCCTGCTGTGAAGGTCGATGCTGCCCAGCCTGACATCACTGTCACCCAACCCTCAGGCAAATTAATTGCAAGTATGTGCCAACATTTTATGTCCAATTTGCTGATCATTTTTTTTAATGGTTAAAGTTGTTTCTTTTTGGAAGAGTATTTGTTTTTGTCTTTTGGGAGAGACTTGGGGGAGGATGTGGCAGGATGACATTGTTAGAATAAGCACAAAAAAAGGACTTCCGGCCACAGTCGACCGCCAGGGATGCCCAGGGCGGCAGCAGGTGTCAGCACTGGGCGTGGAGAGATGGACTGGATCAAGCACTACGTTCTCTTCTCACCGCCTTTTGCTTAGTTTGAGAGAATTGCGTTTCTTATTTCTAAATGTTTAAATCATGGAACTTTCCACATAGCTCTGATTCATTGCACAGCCAGCAGTGTCCTGGCCCCACGCGCTCTGATGGCCACCTTCCGTGAAGAGCGGCTGCTTTATTTCTCCAAGTGCAAAGGATTCCTCTGGAATTCAGTTCTCCACACCAGGCTTCTGTGTTGGGCTAACGCCAGTCTGCCTTTGAGGGGTAAATCCACTCCAGTGCTCATTTTTCAGGCTCTGGGACCAGAAGGATGAAGGTCCGACCCTGGACTGGGGGGAACTCACCACCCATGGGGCCCCACCCAACTGAATGAACCCTTGCCCAGAGTTCATTCAACCTCTCCTAAAAATGCGAGAGAATGTTCTGGCTTCAGCCCTTTAGTTGAAGCAGTGGCTATTCACCAAGTTGTCTCTGCACACCCCTGGATAAAGAAGTGGATGTTTAGATCAGTCAGTGCTGAGGAGTTGTTAATGAACTCATTCAGGATAAAACATGAAAGCTGTTGCTGCCACTTTCCCCCTCCCATTCTGTGGGGGAGGAATTCATTTCTCTAGGGAATATTTCTGTCATCTGTTACTTTTTTTTTTTGAGACGGAGTCTTGCTCTGTTGCCCAGGCTGTAGTGCAGTGACACAATCTGGGTTCACTGCAACCTCTGCCTCCTGGGCTCAAACGATGCTTCTGCCTCAGCCTCCCAAGTAGCTGGGATTACAGGTGTGCACCACCATGCCCAGCTAATTTTTGTATTTTTAGTAGAGATGGGGGTTTCACCATATTGTTCAGGCTGGTCTCGAACTCTTAACCTCAAGTGAACCACCTGCTTCGGCCTCCCGAAGTGCTGGAATTACAGGTGTGAACCATGGTGCCCGGCCTGTCTATTAATATTAATGCTCCATTAAAGTGAACATTTCCCTAACTAGCTGTTCTACAGCGCATCTGGTTCAAGCTGGCCTGTTCCTGCAGAGCCAATTTGTCCACACTTCCACCCTCCATGGCAGGAAGAGTGAGCCCAGCCTTGCTTCCCCTCATGCATGGGAGCACGGCCTCCTGTCTCCTGGCAGGTGCATTTCTGACATCACCTTGTGATGGATTTGTGTTTCTTGTTGTCAGTCTCACATTTCCTATATAGGACAAGACAGGATTTCCAAATGAGATTGTCAGAGGGACAAGACCTTTTCATTTTGTTATATACAAAACAAACTGAATTAGTTGACAAATTATTTCATATAATTTTGTGCCATGAAATTGGCTCTTTTGCTTTCTGTAAGTTTCCTACTATTGGTATCTAGTAAAAGGGGTTCATTGCATGATGTGCTAGAAGCCAATACTATGATGCCGGGTTTCTCAGAAAAGAAAAGCTTCATATTGAAAGTCGTCCAGCTCATATCTGCCTTTCCGTACTGGCTTCATGGTGGTAATTTTATTAAAAAAGGTTCACTGGGTGGATCCTGGGATTAGCAGGTGACTGGTAGAAGGAAAAGGGAGGTCTGGAAAGTCCTTGGGCCTGGGCAGGGTATTAGTCAATTCTCACACTGTGTAAAGAACTGCTGGACACTGGGTAAATTATAAAGGAAAGAGGTTTAATTGACTCACAGTTCAGCATGACTAGGGAGGCCTCAGGAAACTTACAATCATGGTGGAAGGTGAAGGGGAAGCAAGGGACTTCTTCACATGGAGGTGGGAGAGAGAAGTGCTGAGTGAAGCGGTAAGAGCCCCTTATAAGACCACCAGATCTCATGACAACTCACTATCATGAGAACATCATGGGGGGAACCACCCCCATGATTCAATTACCTTCACCTAGTCTCTCCCTTAACATATGGGGATTATGGGGATTATAATTCAAGGTGTGATTTGGGTGGGGGCACAAAGCCTAACCATATCATTCAGCCCCTGACCCCACCCAAATCTCATGCCTCTTTCACATTTCAAAATCAATCATGCTTTTCCAGCAGTCCCCCAGAGTCTTAATTCCTTTCAGCATTAACCCAAAAGTCCAAGTTCAAAGTCTTATCTGAGACAAGGCAAGTCCCTTCCGCCTATGAGCCTCTAAAATCGAAAGCAAGTTAGTTACTTCCTAGATAAAATGGGGGCATGGGCATTGGATAAATACACCCATTCCAAATGGGAGAAATTGACCAAAATGAAGGGACTACAGGCCCCATGCAAGTCTGAAATCCAGTGGGGCAGTCAAATCTTAAAGCTCTGAAATGATCTCCTTTGACTTCATGTCTCACATCCAGGTCACACTAATGCAAGAGGTGGGCTCCCACAGCCTCGGGCAGCTCTGCCCCTGTGGCTATGCATGGTACAGCCCTCCTCCCAGCTGCTTTCATGGGATGGCATTGAGTTTCTATGGCTTTTCCAGGCACATTGTGCAGCTGCCAGTGGATCTACCATTCTGGGGTCTGGAGGACAGTGGCCCCCTTCTCACAGCTCCACTAGGCAGTGCCCCAGTAGGGAGCCTGTGTGAGAGCTCTGACCCCACATTTCCCTTCCACACTGCCCTAGCAGAGGTTCTCCATGAAAGCCCCACCCCTGCAGCAAAGTTCTGCCTGGACATTCAGGCCTTTCCATACATCCTCTGAAATCTAGGTAGAGGTTCCAAAACCTCAATTCTTGACTTCTGTGTACCTGCAGGCCCAATACCACATGTACATCTCCAAGGCTTGGGACTTGCACCCTTTGAAGCAACAGCCTGAGCTGTATGTTGGCCCCTTTTAGCCACAGCTGGGATGCAGGGCACCAAGTCCCAAGACTGCACAAAGCAGCAAGGGCCTGGGCCCAGCCCCCAAAACCATTCTTTCCTCCTAGGCCTCCCAGCCTGTTATGGGAGGGCTGCCATGAAGACCTCTGACATGTCTTAGAGACATTTTTCCCATTGTCTTGGCAATTAACATTTGGCTCCTTGTTACTTATGCAAATTTCTATAGCCGACTGGAATTTCGTCTCAGAAAATTCTTTTTTACTTTCTATCCCATTGTCTGGCTGCAAGTTTTCTAGACTTTTATGCTCTGCTTACCTTTTAAACATAAGTTCCAATCCCAAACCATCTCTCTGAAGTTCAAAGTTCCACTAGGGCTGGGCAAAATGCTGCCCATCTCTTTGCGAAAGCATAGCAAGAGTCACCTTTATTCCAGTTCCCAAGAAGTTCCTCATCTCTATCTGAGTCCACCTCAGCCTGGACTTCATTGTCCATATCACTATCAGCATTTTGGTCAAAACCATTCAAGAAGTCTCTAGGAAGCTCCAAACTTTTCCACATTTTCCTGTCTTCTTCTGAGCCCACCTCAGCCTGGACTTCATTGTCCATATCACTATCAGCATTTTGGTCAAAACCATTCAAGAAGTCTCTAGGAAGCTCCAAACTTTTCCACATTTTCCTGTCTTCCTCTGAGCCCTCCAAACTATTCCAACCTCTGCCCGTTACCCAGTTTCAAAGTCATTTCCACATTTTCAGGTATCTTAATAGCAGTACCCCACTCCCAGTACCAATTTACTATATTAATCTGTTCTCACACTGCTATAAAGAACTTCCTGAGACTGGGTAATTTATAAAGGAAAGAGGCTTAATTGACTCACGGTTCCGCATGGCTGGAGAGGCCCTCAGGAAACTTACGATCATGGTGAAAGTCAAAGAGGAAGCAGGCACCTTCTTCACAAGGTGGCAGGTATGAGAAGTGCTGAGCAAAGTGGGAAGAGCCACTTATAAAACCATCAGGTCTCATGAGAACTCACTCACTGTCACCAGAACAGCTTGGGGAAAATTGCCCCCACGACTCAGTTACCTCCCTTGACCCGTGGGGGTTATGTGGATTATGGAGACTATAATTCATGATGAGATTTGGGTGGGGACACAAAGCCTAGCCATATCAGACAGTTACCTCTTCATGTTACCTCCTCGGTCACATGTGCAGATTCACAGGAGTGAGCATGAAAGCCATGGTGGAAATTCAGGCTGTGATGTCAGCACATGCGTTCTCCACAGACTCCAGTGGCCATTTGGGCTCAGCCCGTTTTCACCAGCTCCTTCATCTCATGAGTGGAGGGAGGGCTTATATTTCTCAAGCTTTTTTTTTAAATCTGTCATCCTATAAAATCAAGAATTTCTATTAGTCATGTTTTTTAGCTTTTTGAGGCAGTTTCATTATTTCATACACTATTGTTTTTTTCTTTCTTGAATGAAAATCTTTGAAAGAAATGTCTTTTGTTTCTTATTCAACTTCCCATAAAAACCTATCTATCCCTAGACTTTATGTGCAAAAGGATAATAATTATGTAATAAGATAATACATAATTATCTTAATTAATATAAATATTATGATTCTAAAATAAACTATAGAACTATTAGCTGTGTTTAGGTGACCACATTATTGGTTATTGTAAATGATCTATTTTCAAGATTTATGAGATGTTATGTTACATTTGTAAATTTAAAAATGCATTCAGCAACTCTTGCTGATTGACTGCCAGGAGCTGGGTGTTGTGCCTGGGCCCTGTGGCTGCAGAAACGTCCTGAGAAAAACCCATTGCTCTGTTTCATGCTTGGCAGGGCTCTTGGGCCATCAGGTGGCTGGGCTCACTGTTGTCAGAGGATGTGAGCTGGGGCGGGGGCGGGCACATCGGGGGGACGTCTGGGCTGGTCTGAAGAATGATTCCAGGTCCGTGGTGTTAGGTCTTCTTGGTGAAGAAGGGGCTGAGCTGGGGAGGCCGTTTCAGGTGAAGGGAGAATAATGAGGAGCTAGAAACGCAGGTGCAATTCTGAAGAATCCTGTGCATCTTAGGCTGGCGACAGACATGACGTGCCCCGCCCTCCACGGGGCATGGCCAGCAAGCGGGGATGGGTGGGGGAGCAGCTGAAGGTCAGATTATGTTAAAAGCCGCAGGGACAGACTCAGAGCTTGCTGGGAAGAGGCATGGAGTGGACGCCTCAGGCTGCTTTTTCCAGTCACTGATGTGGAAATCACAAGACTGGGTCACCAATCATATAATTAATATCTGCAGGAAAAATGTCAGCAGTGTCCTCAGTGGGAGGATGGAGGATGGCCTCATGAATTGAAGGAGTAAATGATGTAATTTGAGGATCATTGGAAAAGTCCAAATTGTTTACACACCAAGCTTATACAATTCTAGAAGTCATCCCAAATAAAGTGATTTCTTTGGTGTAGACGTGTGAGATGGAAACGTCCTGCATGGCATTTAGGTTTCCAGACACCTGTGAGCAGCGTCTTATAGACAAAGATGGCTCAGAAAGGTCCATGCCAGCTTGCTCCTGGCAAGGCCTCGGCCCTGGAGGAAGCAGCCCCTCAGTCCGTCCTCTCTGCCCCTTCTCCTCTGCCGGCTCGCTGGGTGCAGAGTTCCCTGGCATTTCTGGTGCTCCCTCAGTCTGTCCCAGTAGCCAGATGTCCTTCTGGTGTAAGGGAGCCATTTCCAGGGAAGAAGTCACTTTCCCTGGTCAGGAAGCCCACCCTGGAGTTCTGTGCCTGCACTCAGAACCACAGTTCAGTTCTGACTTCCCCAGCTGAGCGGTGCCCCCTCCCTTTACCCAGCCACCAGTGCCTCCTGAGTTCACAGGTGGGAGCACCAGGGTGTCCTAGTCTAGGGGGTACAAAATGACATCAGGCTAACAGTCTCACAACATTGCTGACACACAGATGGGGTGCACCCTTGGCTTGTTGCTTGCCAGGCATCAGGGACCAAAGACAAGTCAGATCCTCCCTGCTCTCAGCTGCCCACGAGTGGGTGCTGCAGACAGAGAAGTAACTAGAGACTGCGGTGTGGACAGGGCAGCACAGAGCACACACAGGTGTGGATATTCAGCAGAGGCCCCCCCCTCAAAGGCCATGCCTTGTGGCCAGGGACCTCAGCAGCACAGTGAAGCTAGGTGGCCCTGGGCCCAGCGTGCCCATCCAGGGTGAGGGGATCCACGTCCAAAGGCCATGCAACCTTGGCTTGACCTTGACCTGGGCTAGCACTGCCTTTGAGGGGATATGCTGTTGCAGGCAGGAGTTTCGGGGAGTGGGGACCCGTGATGAGTATGTGTGCGGTGCTTCACGGCTGTCTGGATGGGCATGGAATCCAGCTACTTGCTGGGAAGGTGGGAGGCAGGAACCTGGGCAGATGCATTTGTCCTGGCATTAGGGGCTCAGGACGGAGCTGGACACACTTCATGAAACCCAGGCAGAAGCCCCTTCCCATGGACTGGGGTGTGATAGAAGCTTTGTGAGGGTGCTGCGGGCTGGGGTTCTGCCCAGACTTCACACTGGCTTTTCTAGACCTTCTCCCTGAGGCCCCGAGGCTGTGGTTACACTGCCTAGCTGGCTCCGGAACCTCGTTCAGCCCTCACTCCCTCCTGGTTGTCATACTTCTGTGCTGTGCACCTGATGTCCCTCCGGCGAGGCTCTGCCCCCACACGCATCCTGCACTGTGCACCTAACGTCCCATCTGTGAAGGTCAGCCGCCTCACATGTCCTGCGCTGTGCACCTGAAATCCCGCCTGCAAAGGTCGGCCACCTCACGTGTCTTGCGCTGTGCACCTGAAATCCCGCCTGCAAAGGTCAGCCGCCTCACGTGTCTTGCGCTGTGCACCTGACGTCCCGCCTGCAAGGGTCAGCCGCCTCACGTGTCTTGCGCTGTGCACCTGACGTCCCGCCTGCGAGGGTCAGCCGCCTCACGTGTCTTGCGCTGTGCACCTGACGTCCCGCCTGCGAGGGTCAGCCGCCTCACGTGTCTTGCGCTGTGCACCTGAAATCCCGCCTGCAAAGGTCGGCCACCTCACGTGTCCTGCGCTGTGCACCTGACGTCCCGCCTGCGAGGGTCTGCCTCCGCGTGCGTCCTGCTATCTGTTCAACTTTGCATGTTTGGCAGCCAGTGTTGGGAGGCACATTGCAGGTGTTCAATCAGCTCCAGTCCCAAGGCACGGGGGCTGGGCCGGGTGCAGGTAGGAAGGTTTGGAATTCAGGAATCTTGCAGGCTGGCAGTCATGCCACCATCCAGGAGGGAGACTGATGTGGAGGCAGGTGGCAGGCGGACCTTGAGGTCAGGGCACAGCCAGTTCCCTAGAGGAGGTGATAGTTGAGGCAGGCCTTGAGACAGTATGTTGTTAGCTGTAGGTGCTCAGTAAATGCCAAGAGTAAGGCTGCCAACAGTTAGCGAAAGCATGGCATTTGCCTGGCACTGTCACTTTCTCGTGGAGGGCTCATGCTGGTTCGGGGAGGTGGGATTATCTCCACAGTCCCCCGTGACAGAGGAAGACATGGTGGCTTGGGGGCATGCAGGCAGCTCGCAGGAGGTGGGGCTGGATGTCAGTGGCACCTGCGTGACTCCGGAAGCCACGTGGTTACCCCTGTGCCCGCTCGAGGGGGTAACTGTTAGGATGAAGCGAAAAGAGCCACCACATTGTAAATGGTTTGTGTTTAAGGTGCTGGTTTTAAAACTTTGTGTAAATGTCCTGAGTTGGCTTTTCTGCCCCTGCCCCTCGCCCTTGGGCAGGTCCTCAGCAGAGCTCCAGGGTCAGGCTCCATGCAGGGCTCAAGCCACTGCCTGCGACGGACTCAGGAGCCCTGAACTCTTTTCGGTTTAAAATCACTGGGCTTGTGGAGAGAAATGGGAGGGTTCGCTTTTTTTTTTTTTTTTTTAACTGGAGGATTATTACAAGGTGTGCATGGTCCAGGCATTCTGCCCCTTCAGATACCAAAACTATGGTGAGTGTGTGTGTGTGTACGCGTGTATGAGAGAGACGGAGAAATAGGAACGATATGAGGATAAATTTGAATCATATATTCACCTAATGAATAGCCTCCTTTAATTGGGGTGACTTAGTGCCTGGGGAGGCTTCTTGGGGAGAGCATAAGATGTTTGGGACTCACAGCCTTGAGGAGAAGGTGGGCAGCCATCCACCTGGGGTTTCTGCCCAGCAGGTGTTCTGTGAGCTGAAAGCTGACAGGCCATGGCTGTGTCCTGAGTGTGGGCCACAGTGACACCCCCATACCAGCATTTGGCTGGTGAGAAATCTGCCTTTTGAGGCTTCCCAGGCACACCATATGATTAAATACTGCTCAGAAGGATATAGTCCCTTCATTACAAAAAATTAGAATACATACTAACTCTTCTCCATTGGGAATAAAAAGCAAACTCCACCTCCTTCCCATCCCCACCCTAAGTTCAGGTTTTGCACAGTCCCAGGTTGGGAGGGAAGTGCTGTGACCTCTGAGGGGAGTGCCTGGGGCTGATGACTTTGGGGGCTGCTGTGCCTCTTCCGACTCCTAAAGACAACCTTTTGGTCCTTGGAGGACTTCTGGGGCTGAAGTGCTATGTGGCTTTTTTGTTGTTGTTGTTGTTGTTAAATTATCTTTAAAATATTTACATGTGTGTTTAATTTCCCAGAGTTTCGCCATCTGTTACACGCTCGGTACTGCTGGGGTTCAGCAGCTGTGGGCATGAAGAAGCCGTTCCCTGGGACCCCGCCCTCCCCACCGTGGGCATCGTTAATTACAGTGTACTCTTCCCGCTCCCTTCCACTAAGAATGAGCCTTTTGTTAGCAGTGCTCAGATGATCATCCCACCGGAAATTTGTTTTTAAGCACCCAGGTCTCTAAAGACCGTGCTTCCCTCTCACTGGGAGTGCTGCATTAGCCTAAGACAACTTTAATTATAGGCCACGGAAAAAAATACCAACACCCTAACAGTATATTTTTCTCTTAACAAGAACAAACTTAATTTCCTCAGGCTAAGCCACAAGAGCAGATTTGTACTTGAAAGTCACATGGAAAACAATGGGAGCCTCTGCCCCGGTGCTGTGTGAGGGAGGTGTCACCTGCCTGTTTCCAGAAAGCCCAGGGCGCAGCCCCCAGCGGTGTCCACGCATCTCTGAACCGTTTCTTTTTCCCAGGAAACAAGAGGAACCCTGGAAAGCCACAGCAGCGATGGATTCCAATGCAGTTTATCTAGGAGTTCGGCATTAATTTAAAAAGATAGATGTCTCATCCCTGTTGCATGTTTGAATCTCTAATTAATGTCATGGGAAATATGTTAGTTAACAAAACGTCATAGAAGATGTCAAGGAGCACCCGCCCTGTGACAGCGTAATGCTGGGTGCCCGCGGCCACGCTGGGAAAACAGACGCGCGCACACATTCTCCATGTGGTGGGTCCAGAGCGATACGAAAGCTCCCGAGGGCGCCGCGTGGGGTCGTGCGGGGGCTTCCTAGAGGCGGCGGGAGTGGGAAGGGAAGGATAGCCGGAGGGATGAGTGCCTGGCCTGGCCGTGGGGTGGGAGAGAGCACGGGTGGGACGGGCAGTGGGGCTGCAGGCATCTGAGATGAGATGCCCTGTTGGAGAGCGAGGCCCCTCTCAGCCAGAAAATGGGAGCCACTGAAAGTTTAAACATAAGGAAATCACATGGGCAGCCTCCAACTTCGGCGTGTCCAACTTCTGCGAGTCCAACTTCGGCGAATCCGACTTCGGCGAGTCCTGTGTGGCAGGAGATGGGCTGGCAGGAGCGGGAGGAAGGTCTCCGTGGGTGACCATCAGGACACGAAGGCAGGAAGCTCAGACATGCTGATCCTTCCACATGAAGCAGAAAGGAGGGAGGATCCCACTTTTAACAGAGCAGTGATTCTGAAGCCACGGACCAGATAAGGACCTCAGCAGAGCCGAGGGAGGGGGTAACTCAGCTGTGGCCTAGACGAGCACCGCAGGTGGTTGAGAGGGGCCGGGGTGCAACCAGGGGACGCCCTGGGACGGAACCCAGCAGACAGTCTGGGCTGGAGACAGGGTTTGGGAACGGGGGCAGGAAACGGTCAGGCATTGCCCAGGGAGAGTTTGTGGTGGGAGAAGAGGCGAATCCCTGCGGTGCAGGGAGCTGGTGTTGAAGAGAAAGGTGGAGTTGGGGGACTCCTACAGAAGATATGGGCCTGGTGGGCAGGAGGGCATCCCGGAACCAGGGGGCAGAGCTGCTGGGAGGAAGGAGGGCCCGTGCCGTGGGAGGAGGACGAGGCGCAAAGTTCAGGAAGGAAGGACCTGGGGCCGGGCCGGAGCCTTGGAGGGAGGAGAGAGGGGAGGCCGGAGTTGGAGCGTCCACCACGGTGACCGCTGTTCCCACCAGGCACTGCCCAGGGGCTGCCCATTTTCTTTCAGTCCCCACGGGGGATGTTGTGATTTGACGGGTGAGGAGAGCAAGTCTCCTAGACAGGTCGTTTTCCCAAGGCCGTGCAGTTCCCACAAGTTCAAATGTGATCTGCGTCCGGCAACTCCAAAACACTGCCGCCGTCAGCTCCAGGTCGCCCTGCAGGGAGGGGTCCCCGGTGTCCTCTGTGAATTAGAATCGGAGGCTGACTCCTCAGAGTGTGAGAGGCTGGCAGGCCTGGCGGCTGGGGACGTGCTGCGGTGTGTGTGTATTGGGCTGAGGACCTGCCAGGTTGGACGTCCCTGCCGTGAGTGGTGTCCTCAGAGGCCGCGGTTCTCTGCAGCAGCCCTGGGCAGTCTGCAGCAGGGAAACCTCTGGTCGAGTGGGTCCAGGGGGAGCCTTGGTGGCCAAGTCTGCTGTGTGGCCTCAGTAGAATCCTGAGCCTGGGTGAGGGTGAAGAGCAGAAGTTTCCTTCCCACATTTCTGGAGGCTGGGGGTGCAAGGTCAAGGTGCCGGCGTCCCTGGGGCCTCCTGGCTGTGTTCTTGGAGGCTAGAGGGCGCTGGAGGCTGCAGGAAGCCTCTTGTGTGACGGCCTTGATCCCCTTCACTGGGACGAGACCTGGAGCTAGTCATCTTCCAACACTATCACGTCGGCAACGCCTGGGTCTTGGAGGGGACACATTCGAACCTCAGCCAGGTACAAGCAGGTAAGGCAGAGAAACGGGGGTGCAGCTTCTGGGGGCTCGAGAGCCTCAGAGGAGCTTTCCACACCTCAGTGCCCGGTTCCCACCCGCCATGGCATCCTCAGGATGGGAAGGGTCCCTGCCGATGAGTCACTCTTGCTGGCACAGCCTCTCCCTTTCCCCGGAAGCCGACTTGAGCAAGCAGTCGGCTCACACCACATTCCTCACTACCCCCTTCCTGGGCCTCCTCCTTGATTGCCTGGCACATCTGCCCCGACATCCACCTGTAAACCACAAGGCCAGGCACCCTGGGGCCTCTTCCTGACCGTGCCCCCGACACCTCACAGAGTGTTTGCACGTGAGATGTTTGGTGGCTTGCGACTCCATGATGGCCTCGCCCCATCCCTGTCATGCAGTGTCTCTGCAAATCCACCATGACCCCACCCTGCCATGTGGCATCCCTGCAGCCCCCTGGAGCTGCTCCCTGCGAGGTCCTCAGCGACCTCCTGAGGGTTGGTTAACATAAGGTGAATTCCAGCCCTAAACCCCCCTGGGGTCAGAATCTCCTGTTAGACACGCTCATAGCTCCTGCAACTTTTCCTTGATGTCACTTGTTAACCGGCTTGCATAATGAGTTACTTAGTAAATGGTGATGTGTCCCGTCTTTGCTACAGTCTCTGCTCCACACGGGCCGGGCAACGTCTGAGCGGGTCCCCTGCCTCCCGGTGAGGGCAGTGCCAGGCTCAGGGTGGACCTTGGTCTCAGCAAGTGCTCCCAGCAGCCCTACCATGGCAGCCCCCACTCCTTCCGGTAACAGAAACAGGCTCTCTTTGGCTTTGCCGACAGCACTCTCTTATGGTTTTCCTCCTTCCTCCTCCCCCTGCTCCATGGATGAAGTGCAGGAAGCCCGAATCTCGTCTTGACTCTGCGTGATATTTCTCTAGCCCTGAGCACACTTCCAGCTCACCATGTAAATGAGGTGGGGTGGGCCACATGGTCTCTGGAACCTTTCTGTGAACCCCCTAAGGTACGGCTTGGAGCTTGTTCCAGGGGTAAGCCTTCATGTGGGGAGTGGTCTCTAAGGCTCCCCATTCTGGATGTGTGGATTATCATAGTTATTGTGTTCTGGGAATAGAGTCTGGCACTTTCATCAAATTCTCAAAGGGTTCTGGCTCCCCAGGAAACATAAGAACTGCGGGTTTGTGGCTCGCGCGAGCCCAGGATCACATCTGCTGGTCACCCCGAGGTCCCCCAGGATCACGTCTGCCGGTCACCCCGAGGTCCCCATCTTCCTCTGTGAGTTAGAATTGGAGGCTGATTCCTGTTGGGGGTATGCAAGTTCTTCAGGGACCACAGCTTCTGTCTGCTAAGACCTTAAAAAGGAGACACAGATCGGGCACCCTCTAGATGCTGAGCCCGGGGATGGGGGCTGGCATCTTCCGTCTCTTTAAGTCCTCACATCTGCCTGGAAGTGGGCACCATCACCCCCTTTTACAGAAACTGAAAGGCCAGGATCAAATGCTTGGTAGAGTCAAAGCTGAGATTTTAATCCATGTCTCCAGATTATTTTAATTGTTTTCCTTGTTCTGCCATAGATGTTAAATTGCTGGCAGATAAAAAAGCATGGTGATGTGATGGGCACGTTCTTATAAAAGCTTTATTACTAAATTTTTAGTTTAAAAATGTCACTTATTTACTGAAACTCTTCAACTTGATTTTTAAACGGATCATGTTCTTGCTATTGCTCAATGGCACCAGCTTTTCTTTAACGTACAGTGCAGATAACAGCCCGTGAAGCTGAGCAATCCGTGCTTGTGAATTTGGCTTTTAGAGCTTTGCTTTCTACCTAGGCAGGATGTGCTATTAGGCAGAGTTTCGAGTCAATAGTGCATTGTGCCCAGAAGACCCAGAGGGCTTTAGATCACTTGAGGTTGTGGCAGGTACGGTTGCTGGTGCCAACATAAATAGCCCGTGTGTTTACCCAGCACAAAGACGTGAAGCTGGCCGTGACTTCCTGACAGCCATCCCAAAGGAAAGGCAGGAAGAGGGCAAGAGATCCACCTGCAGTATCGTGACGGAAGTTTTCACGTTGTTAAAAAAGTATTCAACTTTCTATTGAATTACAATACGAAGAACAATATGCACAAAACTTTTTTTCCCCCAGAAAACTCCCAGACTGAGGAGAAAGTTGTCTCCTTCCCCAGATGAACTCCGCATAACGTGGCTGAGTGCAGCGACCCCATCTCCTCCCCCGAACAGGTGAACGCATCCCCCTGCCCTGGGCTAGCTGGAAACCAAACACGTAGTAACTCTGGATTCAGAGTTCAAGATTCAGAACTGAGTGGACTTTAGACAAGCACAGAGCGATGCTGGGAACTCTCCCACCAGGTTTGGAGCCACGTGGAGGTAGCGTGGGGAGGGAAAGCTGCTGCAAGAAGAAAGGACGCAGGGGAGGAGCAGGGAGGCAAGGGTCTGAGTGGAATGCAGTTGCAGCCAGGGGCTCCGTGGGCACAGGCCCAGGCTGGACCAGGGAATGGGCCGCATGGCCTCCAGTTGTGCTTGGCCGTGAATGCCCAGGTGAGCTTAAGGGCTGGCAAGATGTTGCCAGGAGACCAGAGACACCAGACCCCGGCAAGTCCATGCCACCCCTCTACCTTTTGGAAGCCCCTTCCCCATGCATCAGGTGGAACTGAACACGGTGAGCATCTGCCTGAGGACCCTGTGCTACCTGAACACAGTGAGCATCTACCTGAGGTCCCCGTGCTACCTGAACACGGTGAGCATCTACCTGAGGACCCCGTGCTACCTGAACGTGGTGAGCATCTACCTGAGGACCCCGTGCTACCTGAACACGGTGAGCATCTACCTGAGGACCCCATGCTACCTGAACATGGTGAGCATCTACCTGAGGACCCCGTGCTACCTGAACACGGTGTGCATCTACCTGAGGACCCCGTGCTACCTGAACACGGTGTGCATCTACCTGAGGACCCCGTGCTACCTGAACACGGTGAGCATCTACCTGAGGACCCCGTGCTACCTGAACATGGTGAGCATCTACCTGAGGACCCCATGCTACCTGAACATGGTGAGCATCTACCTGAGGACCCCGTGCTACCTGAACACGGTGAGCATCTACCTGAGGACCCCATGCTACCTGAGCAGGAGAAGATGATTCAGCTGCAGTGAGCTGAGTGAGTGGACCAAACAAACATGCTTCTCGCTGTGATCTGGGGGTGGAGGCTCTTGAGGACCACATGATTCATTGCAGATTTGCACCCTCCATAGTGACATGAATAACCCACTCTCTGAGATCTCACAAGTACAGGCCACAGCCCAGCCAGCCTGGGGGCCAGCAGGGCCCCAGCAGCTTGGTGACCCCTTCACTCCCGAGCAGGGCCTGTTGGGGTGGGGAGGGTGGGAAGGAGCTTCTGTGGTCCCTTCCTCATCCTGCTGAGTCCAGGAATCCCAGGAACAGATCAGCCTCTTCCTGGCTTCAGTGCGCATGTATTTCAGCCTGCTCCACGGTGTGGTGTTCAGCATTGCTACCCACTGCAAGACTGCAAAGCAGAGAACTGGCCCTGTGGGGTCCATGGTCTCTTATATTTCTGTGATTGAGGGGACTCACCGATCTTATTATAACCGGATAACCGGCATTCAGGGAGAGCTGCCCTCGGAAAGCAGGAGAGGGACTGGGTTGATTCCCTTGTCTCATGTCCTGTGAATTTTCTGCAGAAGGGAAGCTGGCTGGAGGTGCCATGGCTTGTGGTGTGTTGGCCCCTTCACTCGTTACAAGTGGCAGTGTGTGCTTTTCGGATAATCCCCGCTGCAACCCTGTGAGGAAGGGCTGTTGTTGTCTTGCCCATTTTTCAGATGGGGAAATGGAGGTACACGTGGCCAGGGAGGAGCCCACTTGGAGCACTGGCCACCCTTCCCACAAAACGGCAGCTGCCCTCCATGGTGACAGCTCATGTGCTGTGCATGCCCTGACCATCACCTCTGGTGTCTCCCCTCACTTCTTTGGAAGACCCTCCTACTGGGACTCTAAGGGCTGAAGGGTCTGTGAGGGACCCCCTGTGTGGGTGGCCCTCGTGGGATTCCCTCAGCCCTGCCCAGTGGCCTCCCTCAGTCTTGTGCCCAGGTCCCTTGGTGCTGTCTGCCAGTGACCATCACAGCTGGTCCTGCAAAGCACTAAGCCTTCAGCTCCTGCCTTCAAGAGCTGCCTGCAGAGGATGCACGGAAAAGAGGTAGAGAAGTTGGCCGTGCTCCCTTCTCCCTCACCGCCAGGGCTCGCCTCACCCCAGACATCCTCTGGGAGTTTAGAATTCTTCCACTCGTCCACACTGCCCGTGGACACACAGGCCTCGGTGCTGCTCTGCAACCCCCGTCAGACACCTGGGGAGGTGATCCCTTAAGGACATATTTTCCTGGACTAAAAGGCTGAGGATTGATGGTGTCGCTGTCTCAGAGGAGGGCTCGCTCCCAGCACAGGTGTCGCTCAGGGATCCTGTGTGAAAGGCAGGCAGGGTGTTTGCTGAGCTTGGTGGCTTCTCTTTGACATCACTAAAGTACAGATATGGCTGTGCTGAGTGGAAGCGACCCCGCCCTGAGACATTCTGGGGTGGAGGCCCTGGCCAGGGCCGGGTGGTGCAGCTCATCCACCTGCCCTCTTTAGCTGCCACACCAGGGGATGGACCAGGGCGGGGGCTCAGGCCTTTTGGGGCTGGAGAAGCCGGGACCCAGCTGCTGGGTCTCCATGCCGGAGAGAAAGGAAGAGGGCAGGCTGCCTTGTGCAGTCAAAACTGGCATTGAGTTAAAGTAATCCTCAGTCAACTGAGACAAGTTAAAACCCACGCTGAGCACTGCGCATTCCTGATGGCATTCAGCTTCTCAGTGTTCACGGAGAGGCAGCCTGGAGGTTGGGCTACACAGGCTGCGGGACAGTGCGTAAGACCAGATGGTGGCTCCTCAAAAAGTTAAATGTAGAATGACAATTTGGCTCAGCAATTCCACTGCTGGGTGTAGACCCAAAAGAAGTGAAAGCGGAGACTCGAAGGATGTCTGTCCACCCGTGTTCACCGTAGCCCTGTGTCCAACAACCAAAGGTGGAAGCAGCCCCGTGTTCCTGGGTGGGTGGATGGGTGGATAGGTGGGCGAGTGGGTGGGTGGATGGATTAACATGGTGCAGTTCACACATACGATGGGGTCTTAAGCAGCCTCAGAAAGGAAGGAAATCAAAGTATTTTACCCCAAAATATATTTCTTTGACAGATGTTTATTATTACCATTTATTTATTTATTTTTTAAGATGGGGTCGCTTTCTGTCACCCAAGCTGGAGTGCAGTGGTGCAATCTTGGCTCACTGCAACCTCCGCCTCCTGGGCTCAAGCAATTCTCCCACCTCAGCCTCCCAAGCAGTTGTGACCACAGATGCGTGTCACCACAGCTGGCTAAGTTTTTGTATTTTGGGTAGAGACAGGGTTTCACCATGTTGCCCAGGCTGCTCCTGAACTCCTGAGCTCAAGTGATCCACCCACCTTGGCCTCCCAAAGTGCTGGGATTACAGGCATGAGCCACTGTGCCCAGCCTCTTTGATATATTTTAAAATGTCCCTGCAAAGCTTTCTCTTGTGGGGAAAGTCTACATTCTCTAGAGAACCCCCCTCCCTTTCCAAGTCTTTTTCCTGATCCAGGAAAGAATCCTCTAAGAGTCTGGCACCTTTTAAGTCTGATAGGAAACACTAACCATCTGTTCTTTCTAAAACCTGCTACCTGGAGGCTGCATCTGCATGATAAGAACCTTGGTCTCCACAACCCCTTATCCTGACCCAGACACTGCCTTCTATTGGTTCTAGGTCTTTGGATAAACTCTTTCAGCCAATTGCCAATCAGACAATCTTTGAATCCACCTATGACCCAAAAGCCCTCTCTACCCTTTGAGTTGTCCCACCTTTCTGGATTGAACCAACGTACACTTCATGTGTGCTGATTGATGTCTTCTGTCTCCCTAAAATGCATACAAACCAAGCTTTGCCCCGACCACCTTGGGAATGTGTTCTCAGGACCTCCTGGGCTGTGTCACGAGCTATGGTCACTCACATTTGGCTCAGAATAAATCTCGCCAAATATTTTAGAGTTTGGCTGTTTTCATTGACACTCCTAAGGCAGGGCTGTGGCAGCTGAGCTGCTGTGAGCTCTGAATCTGAGGGACAGTCCTGGACAGAAGCAAATGGACGACTCCAAGGAGTCTAAGGCAGACAGTGGGAGAGATGCGGCTGACACAGTGCCAGGCCAGGCCCATACGGGGCTGTCCGAGTTATTCCCACCAAACTCCTGGAAAAATGCAAAACATTGCAGGTTACCTTTGAGGCCAGGGCAAAGGCCCTTTGACCTTCTTGGGCAATCCTGCTGCAAGTACGATGACGTATCAGAAATGAACCGTTGGTGCACAGATCATAAGGCACAGTTGTAACCTACCATAAACAGAAAGTATCTGAGACAGGTCTCAATCAATGTAGAGGTTTATTTTGCCAAGACTGAGGATGTGCCTGGGAAAAAGGAACACAAAACCACAGGAACATCTGAGATTTCTGCTTTGTCCAAACAGGGTTTGGGGACTTCAATATTTAAAGTGGAAAGAGAAGGCAGTAGGGGAAAGAGGGAAAAAAAGTTGGGAGGGGATAGAAAAAAGGGGCAATGGCTGTATTCTTTCGAGGCCTTGATCAGCATTCACTGAATCCACATTTTACATAGGAAGCAGCAGAGGAATAGTCAATTACACATTGTCTCACTCTGTGAACCTGCACTAATAGGCATTTGTCTCAGGTGGGCAGAGGGATGACTCCTGGTCCCGTCTTTCTCCTGTACCTGTGAAGATAAACTGGTAATTTACATTGTCGGGGTGAAATTCCACAGAACTCTTTTAGGGTAAAGATCGTGGGGCCCAGAAGGAATTTCCCTGTGAACAAATTGTGAAGGAGGCCCCCCAGGGAGGGACGTGGCCTTTTATCTTTGAAGGTACGAAAATGACAGGCAGTTTTGTGTGGCCAAAGGTCAAAAGCCCCTGCTGGCTGTGGAGTCTTGCATGTATTTTTGTTTACTGTTGTCCTCATCTGGACTCGGCCTGTTTTTATGATGGCCACAAGAGGACCTCAGCACTCAGGCCAGGCTTCAGAGCTCAGAGCCAGGTGGCCACCTGCTGCCTCGCCTGTGTGGACGGGAGATGCCCTCCTCTCAGAGACGCATATGGACCAAGTTGTCTCTGCTGGTATCCAAACTTCTTCTCCACAGGCCCGTGGGGAGGCCTCAAACCCAAGACCCCCACCCAACTCGGGTCAATCAGGTAAGCTAGGAATGGAAGAGAACTGGAATATTCTGGCACCGTTTTCCTTCCATAGCTGACAGCTGAATACTGATTTAGTTACCACGAAGAAAGAGGGGAATGTGGGTGGCAGACCTAGGTGGCCTCCCTGGAATTCCATGTCCCAAGTGGTCCTTCAATTGCAATGTGAATACAGCTGTGGTACCTCAGTCAAGATTCCTGCCTTTTTGTGAATCCACCTTCCTGCACTGCAATGGACGTGTGGCTTCTTGGTGCCTGGCCTCCACGAATCCGACTCCTGGCAGCCCCTGACTTCTTCTGGGGGATTCCTCCTGCTCCCACTCTCAGGTCATGCAGGTTCAGTGGAATGGATTCGGGTTCCATCTCCAGGGAAGCAAGAGGTCAAGCCTGGAATCCTCTGAAGAAAGGGTTTGGTTCAGCCATGAATGTTTTGCTCAAGTTAGACTAATCAGAATCAGGATTTAATTCTGGGGTTTTGGTGTGAACTGAGTGAAGCAGCAGGATGTAGTCCTGCCATTTTTCAGGGACAAGAGAGGCGTGGTCTCAGAAGAGAGCTAACACAGAGAGGGATAATCTAGGGGAGGGAAAGGAGAGATCAGAGCATATCTGAGCACTTGAGGTCTGTCCTGGCTTGCTCAGGCCTCCACAACCAAGTACCATGAACTGGGCAGCTTATCCAATGGTAACTTCCTGTCTCTGTCCTGGAGACTAGAAGTACAAGATCAAGGTGTTACCTGGACCCTGTGGCTCAGGTGGCGGCCTCCTTAAGGGATTTGCTATTTCCTTTGTGATTTATTGATCCAATGGTGGTCAAGAGTGTATGGTTTAATTTCCACGTATTTTGAATTCAAGTAGTGTGATATTTTTCCAGCTCTGTGGTTTTTGCTCAAGATTGCTTTGGTTACTTGGGGTCTTTTGTGGTTCCATAAGAAATTAAGGGTTTTTTTTTAATCCTGTGAAAAATGTTATTGGAATTTTGTTAGGGATGCATTGAATCTTTAATCACTTTGGGGAGTATGGACATTTTAACAATATTAATTCTTTCAATTCATGAACATGGAATATCCTTACATCTTTTTATAAAAACTTCTTCAGTTTTTCTCACCAGTGTTTTATAGGTTTCAGTGTACAGATATTTCACCTTCTTAGTTAAACTTATTCCTAAGTATTTCTCTAGCTATTGTAAATTGAATTGTTTTCTTAATTTCTTTTTTAAATATATTGTTAGTATACAGCAATGCTACTGATTTTTGTGTGTTGATTTTTTATCCTTCAACTTTACTGAATTTGTTTATTAGTTCTAACATTTTTTTAAAGCTATAGTAATCAAAACAATGTGGCAGTGGCACAAAAAACATACATATAGACCAGTGGAACAAAACAGAGAGCCCAGAAATAATCCATGCTTTTACAGTTCATTGACTTTCAACAAAGAACACACAATGGGGAAAGGACAGTCTCTTCAATAAATGGTGTTGGGAAAACTGGATATCCACATATAGAAGAATGAAATTAGACCCTTACCTCACACCAGACACAAAAATCAACTAAAAATGGATTAAAGACTTAAACATAAGAACTGAAACTGTAAAGCTACTATAAGAAAACACAAGGAGAAACCTCCATGACATTGGCCAGGGCAATGAATTTTTTTAATATGAATCCTAAAAGCACTGGCAACAAAAGCAAAAATAGATAAATGGGATTACATCAAGCTAAAAAGCTTCTGCACAGTGAAGAAAATAATCAACAGAGTGAAGAGACAACCTGTGGAACAGGATAAAATATTTGCAAACTATGCATCCAATAATGGGTTAATATCAAAAATATATGAGGGATTCAAACAACTCAGTGGCAAGAAAACAAATAATCTGATTAGAAAATGAACAAGAAACCTGAATGGATATTTCTCAAAAGAAGACAAACGTTTCTCAAGAGGACATATGGATGGCCAAAAGGTATATGAAAAAATGCTCAACATCACTAATCATCAAGAAAATGCACAATGAAATATCACCTCAGTTCTGTTAGGAGAGCTGTTATCAAAAAGATAACATGTTGGCAAAGATGAAGAGAAAAGGGAAGCCTTGTAGACTGTTGGTGGGAATGTAGATTAGTACAGCTATTGTGGAAAACAGCATGAAGCTTCCTCAAAACATTAACAAAAGAACAACCACATGATTTGGCAATTCCACTTCTGAGTATATATCCCAAGGAAATGAAATCAGTATGTTGAAGACATATCTGCACTCCATGTTCATTACAGCATTATTTACAGTAGCTAAGATTCTAAAATCAACCTAAGTGTCTGCCAACAGATAAATGAATAAAGAAAATGTTACTATATATACACAATAGAATACAGCCTTTAAGAAGAAAGAAATTCTGTCACTTGTGACTATATGGATGGAATTGGAGAACATTATACCAAATGAAATAAACCAGGCAGAGAAAGACAAATACTGCATGATCTTATTTATATGTGACATTTATAAAAGGTAAATGCATAGGAGAAGAGAGTAGAATGATGGTTCTTAGAGGATACAGGGGGATGGGGGGCCCTAATGGGGCAGGATGGCAGCACCTCGGTTCTGGCCTGGCATCTGTGCCCTGGCTGATGCAGGAGCAGGGAGGCCCTGACGGGGCAGGACGGTGACACCTCCTCTCCACACCTCCGCAGCGGAAGATCGTGCCTCCTGGTGGGGATGATTATTGATTAAAGCATCTGAATTCAGTCAGAAGCTGTTTCCTGGTCCTCACATGTGTTTTCATTAGGAACAGATGTGACCATTCTCTTTCCTTCCCTCTATTGATTTAAAAAGAGCAGCCTGGCCAAAGAATAAAGAAAGCAGCCCAGCACACACACACACGCACCCCCACACACGCACGCACCATCCCCCCCCCCCACGGACCCCTCCCACATGCACGTGTGTGCGCACACATACACATGCACACACAGGAGCCAACATACTGTAACTTTTCTGTGTTTTAGAAAACTCCTCTGTTTGTTTAGGTTATGGGTAGAAGGACTTGGGAACCTTGATAACCTCTGACTACTGTGTCCCCAGCTGGGTGCTGTATGGTGGCTCCCTGCTGCAAATAAATGGACTCTCCTTTTATTCACGATTCATGCCTCGAATAAAGACAGCAGCAGATAGTACATCTCTTTGAAAGATTTCTTTGCAACATGGATTCGGCCTTGAGAATTGTTCGACCTAAGCATGACTGAAATTTTGACAGAAAGATATTTAAACACAGGTCCAAACATGGAATGATTCAGAAACAAGGATAGGTACAGATAAATCACCCTTCTTGACCGTAGAGATACAAACTATTGGATTCTGAACAACTATTAAGAGTGTTTACCTTTATTTTCTTTGATTTTTGTGAAGACAAAAAACATTGAGATATGTGAATTTATTGTTTTTAAACATGGTTTATCAGTTCCTCAAATATCCCTACTTCTCTCCAATAGGAAGCCAGGATGGTACATTTCCTAGTATCTACTTTCACACGCAGACCACATCCATACCCGTGCAAGCACACGCTCATGCACACACATGAGTGCGGGTGTGGTCCAGGAGCCGAGTTCCAAGTCAGGTGGGCCTTGTTGAAATCTCAGTTCCACCTCGGACCTGCTGTATGACCTTGGGGAACTTGGAATAACCTTTCTGAGTCTCCAGTTCCTTATCTGCAAAGTGGGGTAAAAATAACGTTTTGAAGTAGAGTTGCTATGAATGTTTGCGGGTTAAAATCCCTGGCGGTAAGCGTGAGTTCGTCCTCATGGTACCAAGATCAGACCCCACCAAGGGCTGGCAGCTCTGGAACCAGCACAGAGCTGTACCTTCTAGGTGCTTGTGAGGTGAGAAAAGCATTTGGAGAGAATTTATCAGTGTTTCCTTCTTCATCTTTTTTTTTTTTTTTGACAGAGTCTGGCTCTGTCACCCAGGCTGGAGTGCTGTGGCGCGATCTCAGCTTACTGCAAGCTCTGCCTCCCGGGTTCATGCCATTCTCCTGCCTCAGCCTCCCAAGTAGCTGGGACTACAGGCGCCCGCCACCACGCCCGGCTATTTTTTGTATTTTTAGTAGAGACGGGGTTTCATCATGTTAGCCAGGATGGTCTCGATCTCCTGACCTCGTGATCCGCCCGCCTCAGCCTCCCAAAGTGCTGGGATTACAGGTGTGAGCCACCATGCCCAGCCTGTTTCCTTCTTCTTTAAGCCAGTTCAGCCTGTTTCTAATCCCCGAAGCTCTTTGATTGTGCCCTCAGTGTAAATACTGAAGATACTTTGGTAGTAACAACAACAAAATAAATCATTGAAGGTAGAAGAATGTGTCAGGAGAGGAAAAATGGATAGTCCCTCCCAACCTGATCTCTCTATTTAAGTGATTTGGATCGGAAGAGCAAACAGTTTCTAGCAGATGTTAACACCAGTTAAATAATTAATTCCACGAGCTCAATCATGGTGTTGGCAAGTCAGTGACCTAAGGCCTCTGTCTGAGCCTGAGCGTCGAGTGACTCAAGCATCGATTCAGGCATGAAGTCAGGCTTCATGCTGGGCAGGGACGGGGTGGGGCCGCCTTAGGGTTTCCAGGCCATCTGTAGCTGAAAGCCAAGTGCGACCAGCAGGTCAGCACCCCTGGCCCACCCTGGCTTGCACTTCCAGATGCCTGGGAGGGTGGCGTGGCTTTAAGAGCTCTCAGGAAGGCCAAGGCTAGTTCCTGGCTGGAGACGGCTGTGGCCAGTGTCTTGGAAGCATCCAGGCACTGAAAGGATGACTAAGTTTCTCTCCTGCTTGGACAGCAGGGGGGATGATTACCAGGAGTGGAGAAACTTGCCTTCTTTTGGAAAAACGCAATGAAGGGATTCAATTTCCAGAGCAATTAATCTAGTGCCTCTGGGGATTTTACCTGTGACTTAGGAGCTGCCTTCTGTGACCCCATTGAGGCCTGGGAAGACCACCCTTCCTCAGTGCTGCTCGGAAGAAAGCGTTTGATTCGAGGAACACAGCACAGGCACCTCATGAGTTATGCATGAAAAATCACCAAGGCACACAAAGCCGGGCTGGCAAAGACCAACCTGATGGCACAGGAAAGACAGAGGCTCCAGTCAAAGGAGGCCACGTCCTCAGAGGACCTCGGGTGCTGGGTCAGGATGACAAGGGTTTACGTTTAGAATGAGTTGGGATAATGTCCAGTGACTCGTTTGGTTCTTTGAGTTAAAAAAAAAAAAAACACAATCAGCATTTATGTAACAAGTCTTTCAATTCTGCACGGTTGCCAGGGCCCTCTGCGGCATCCTGCTAAGCAGGCATGACGGATGACGGGTGAGCCAGGGCCATTGGCCACAGCCCTTTCATTTTCCTGCAGAGCTCATCAGGAAAGGCTGCTCTGACATGGAACCAGTAAGCCCTTCCCTCTACCTGCCGGGTGATTCCCACGGGCTCTGAACCAACGTAAGTCCTGTGCTCACTCATGAACAGGAGGGTTAGAACTCTACCTGCTCAGGGACCACTTACTGTGGTCTCCTGTATCTGATCTTTCTAAGGAAGGGAGAGGGGGCAGAAGCCCAATTCTTTCATTTTCTCACTGTGGAGCCCTGAAAAGTGACCCCTCCCAAGATATTTTTACTTCCTAATCTTCAGAACCTGTGATAAATATCTTACATGGTAAGAGATGAGATTAGGTGAGGGATCTCTCGAGGAAGAGTTGATTCTGGATTTGCCTGGTGGGCCCTAAATGCAATCACAGGCCTCGGGGTGGGAGAAAGGCAGAGGGGTTTGGTCACAGACACACAGAGAGGGCAGTGTAGAGATGGAGCCGGGAGGTGCAGCTGCAGCCAGGGGAGGCCTAGAGCCCCGCAGAGCATCAGGAGGCTGGAAGGAGCCTTCCTGGACCTTCAGGGGAGCTCGCCCTGCCTGCACCTGGAAGCGAGATCACAGGTCTCTAGCTGCAGTTCTGTGTGCCCTGCCTGCACCTGGAGCCGAGATCACGGGTCTCTGGCTGCTGTTCTGTGAGCGGGTAGATCTGCTGGTTAAGGCCACCAGTCAGTGCCATTTGTCTCGGCGTCCATGGGAGAGAAATGCAGTCCCTTCCTCCTTCCTGGAGCCCCCTCCCCTGTCCTTGGCTTATGTCCTCTGGCATGTCCTGAGCTGTGGTCACAGCGAGCCTCAGGCTCCAGGCCTTTCTGCCCAGCTTCTGCTATGGCCTAGCATGGTGGACCCTCCCTCACGTCCCATCCCTGACTCCCCTCATCCACCCAGCTGTCCCCGCTCAGCCGCTGTGACCACTCCCAGGAGAATGCTCTGTTCATTGCTCAGCACTGAGGTTTGTTTTATATAAATATCACTCACGGCAGTGGATGCCTCTTCAGGGTGGAACCCGCGTGGCAGCTGGTGTGTCCCTGTGGGCAACTTGCTCATGACTTTGCACCATCACTGGAGGTTTAACAAAAATCTCATTTATTCAATTCCAGGCTGGAGGTAGCCTGCATCATTTCTTCATGTGGTAGATAGTTTTCTTTTTTTTTTTTTTAATTCGGGATTTAAACCCTTTCTAGGAAACAGACATCTCTAGAGAAAAATGAAAGCATAAATCTACCTCTATAAGCTTGAACAAATAAATTACAGTAAAGTCTGAGTGACTCTGTGCCCCAGAATCCCTAGGCTGACCTAAGCCCCAGTGTGGCTGCATTGGAGATGGGGCCTTGAGGGAGATCATTAAGGTTAGACGAGGTCATGGGCGTGGGCCCTGACCCCATGGGATTAGTGCCCTTGGAGGAAGGGACGCTGGAGAGCTCTCTCTTTCTCTCTCTCTGTGCACAGAAGAAGGAAAGACCTGTGTGGGCACAGCAGGGAGGCAGCCCTCTGCAAGCCGGGAGGCAGCCCTCTCCAGGAACCAGCCCTGCCCATGCCTTCATCTCAGACTCTATCCTCCAGAACTGTGAGAAAACAATTTCTGTTGTTAAGTAGCCGGGACGACAGGCATGCGCCTCCACACCCAGCTAATTTTTGTAATTTTGTAGAGACAGGGTTTCACCATGTTGCCCAGGCTGGTTTCGAACTCCTGGACTCAAGCAATTCACCCATTTCTGCCACCCAAAGTACTGGGATTACAGGTGTGAGCCACTTTGCCCAGCCTCCAGAACCTTTTTATTTTCCCAAATGGAAACTCTGTCCCCATTAAATGCTCACTCCCCTTCCCTCTCTCCAGCTCCTTGCAGCCCTCACCCTCCTTTCTGTCTCTGTGGTTTGACTCTGCCAGGGAACCTCAGATCAGTGGGTCCCACGATTATTGTTTATGCTGCTTGTATCTTTAGACATAATTGAGTTTTGAAATAAAAAAAGAAAATCAAAAATAAAACATCAAATTTTAAATCAAGAATTCAAGCCATCTTTATTTATTTTACAAAGAATAACATGGCCACGTGAATTCACGATTCTAATGAAGTGTGACCTAGTCCTGCCACCCTGAATTCATCAGAGATCAGGGGCGTGGCCTCGGGAACCTCAGGTCTCAGGGAATCCACCAGGCCTTTCCCACACAACCAAAGCGGGAAGCACAAGCGCATCTCAGCGTCTCTGCAAGTTTGTCGTCTTTCCTTGACTTCAACCAAATATTCACAGAATTCACCTCTAAGAGTCAGGCCCAGGAGAATAATTAGCAAATCAATGTAATTTTTATTCCTTGTCTACTGGTATGAGAACTGTTAGATTATCAAGCCACTCTGTAATGAATGTCTCTTAATTAGTGGAGTTGACTTCACAAAACCCACTATGAACATATTTGGGGCACAGCCCTGTGCTATAACCTGTAACAAAGCAAGGCCGTCATGAGCACAAATTCAGGGCAGGGCTCAGCTCTGAGGGGAGGGCAGGGGTGGGCCCCCCGCCTTGGGTCCAGAGTTGTTTTTCTTAAGCTGGGTGGCGGGGCAAGGATATTCGTTACTGCCTCGTTGTACTGTGTAAGCGTTTTGTTGGTGCCTATCCCATCGAGAATACAGAACAACAGACAGAGGACATTGGTGCTCACTGGCTAGCCAGGGGGGCAGCGGGGCAGCAGGCAGGGCCGGAGAGCGTGAGAGGGGCAGAGGCGCTGCAGGATCCCCAGTCTGGAGACGTAGTTTGGAACGTCTGGAGATCCCCAGTTTGGAACGTAGCACAGCATGCGTAGGGGGCAGGGGGCAGGGAGCAGGAGGGTCCACACTTGCGTGGGGCAGGGGTGTGGTCTACACTTATGTGGGGCGGGGGCGGGGTCTACACTTCCGTGGGCATCTGGAGGGTCAGGGAGGCTTCTCCGGACTTCATCCTGAAGGTGTAAATGCCACCCTCCTGCTGGGGTTCTGGAGGTTTCCTTGTGGTCCTGGGGTGGCCGAGGACCTGATGTGGGTCCTCATGCCCAGGGGGACCGAGGATCAGCCTGGGGCTGGGTGAGGGCCCGGATCTTGGAGGCTGCAACTTAAACAGAGAAAAATGAGCGGATTTGAGAAATTTTCAGTTTCAGAGATGAAATTGACAGGCCAGTGTGGTGAGTTGGAGCAGGAGGCTGAGACAGGGTGGAGCTTCCCAAAAAAGAAACAATATTTAGCTGAGATACAGCAGTACGCACAATGCCGAGCGCCTACTGAGTGTTCATGTTCCGGCAATTTCACCAGTCGTTTTG